>NC_072806.1:19930000-29930000 GCF_028583425.1 Eublepharis macularius | reverse complement strand
ACAGGCTTCCCTCCCACCCGCAGGCAGCCCCAACTGCAGAGAAAGGAACAGAAAAGCAGGAGGGAAGAACCCAGACCAATTAGAGAAGACAGGCGCATTTACCTCCCGACTTCGGGGACCTGAAGTCCTTCTTAGAAACATGAGCACAGTACACCCCACTAAACAGCTCCAGCAGGTTTTTTGCATTGTTCCAAAAAACCTACAACACCCAATAGGTGAAAGTAGCGTTTGCATGCACCCACAATGGTTTTACAGGGAAGATTTCTGAATAGACCCTATTCCGACAGAATTGCCCTTGTGGTCTTAATAGGATTGATACATCCTTTTGTGCCCTGCTCAAATGTAGATTCTTTGAAAATATAAGGGATCATTATATTAAGCCTTTAATTAATCAACTGTCCCCTTATACTCCAGAAATCCTGGCTCCTTTGCTTAGTGACAAGGATCCTAAATTTATCCTAGCAATTGCAAAATATGTTTCAGTCCTTTTAGGCCTTGCATCCAAAAAATAAGGAATAAGTATCTTCTGCTGCTCAAGATTTATGAATCAATAGGATGGATATCCCATACAGTAAGATATAATAATTGCTAAATGATTGTATATGAATTGTAAATATGTGCTATTTATGATTGTATGAATGTATAATAATTTAGAAAACATACTGAATGTAATAATTGCTTATAGATACCTATTCTTGTAAAAGTTCATTGTATTGTTGGTGATTTTGAAAACAAACAGAATTTTTGGGAGGGGGAGAGGAAAGGAAAGGGTTTACATGCACAACAGCCCCATGCCTCCCCTCAAAAACTACAGAGCACAGTTTATCTCTTTGACTCAATGGATGAACCAGTTGAATGTGCCTGAGGTAGTCTCAAGAGCTCCTGCTGAATTTAGAAAGCTCCTGCGTATTGGATGAAGGACAGTCTCTTCTTCTTACCACCCTACGCCAGTAACACACCAGACCCCAAAGAGCCTCCAAAAGAAGAGAAGAAGGTACCCTTAACCTACAGCTTTGCCAATCAATCAACCCAAAGTTTATCCTATTTATCCAGTCCTCCAAAGCAGGCTGGGCCCACAACGGGTGCAGAGAGCTGCCTCCAGCCTGGAACAGAGTTGACCTGTCTTACGTCTGCAGACTGTCGAAGAAAACACAAGAGTGGCCGTGCATGCTGGCGGGCAAGCAAAATGTTCTGAGGCCAAATCACTCTTTGTGGATTTGCTTGCAAACCCTGGAAGCCTGGAAAACACACCCAGCCCTGCCAACTGCAGAAAGAAGAGTCAACTAAGGCCCCTATTTTTTAACACTGTCCAGTGTGACTTAGTTTAATGTAACTGGAATTGGATGGCAGAGAAAAAGACTCTTTGCTCAGCAGCAACGCAGCCACTGACCCAGGCCTTCATTGCCATTGCTAGGTCACCCCCACCCTGCTTGGCAGCCAAGAAGCCCGGTGGCCGCTTCCCACTTTTTCTTCTGGAAGCAGAGCTGTGTCGGTCTTGCCTCTGCCCCCAACGCCCCTGAAACACGATCCGATTGCCCTGTGCTTAACTAGAAACAACCGCAAGCTTCGCTGCAATAGTCCCTCCCACCACAGCCTCTTTGAAGTTCCTCCGGATCCCATCTGGAAGGGGTTTTGGCAGGGCCTGAATGCAAGGCTTTATTAAAGCCAGGTTGGCCTCAAGGTTCACCCCACAAACCTGCTCTTGAGAAGCCGTCCCCAGCCTGTGCCTGTCCCACCCAGACTGCAGATGGGAAATGTGCCTCTTGGTGCTCCTCAAATTGGGGGGGGGGATAAGAGGTAGGTCTGTGTGGTCAGTGAAACTGAGCCCCCCTCGGCTGTCCCAGCTCCCCAATGGGGTGCAATGGGCTAGGAAGTGCTGGATGGGGGGGGGAAATCTGCCCTCGAGTCATAGCTGACTTATGGCGACCCCTGGTGGGGTTTTCATGTGCTGAGGTGCCACACTTGCGTTTTCTTCAACAGTCTGCAGACATAAGACGGGTCAACTCAGTTCCAGGCTGGAGTCAGTTCTCTGCACCCGTGGTTTGCCATTGCCTGCCTCCGCAACCCTGGACTTCCTTGGAGGTCTCCCATCTAATTATGAACCAAGGCTGACCCTGCTTAGCTTCTGATATCTGACAGGCCCAGGCTGTCCTGGGCTATCCCAAACAGGGTGGATTGGAAAGACATGGGTTCAAATCCATCATTGGCTGTGAAGCTAATGACACTGGGGCACTCCTCAGCCTGCCCTACCTTGCAAGGTTGTTGTGAGGGTTGGATGAAAGGTGAGGCTGAGAGTAGGACTGCAAAGACAGGGGTGACTCTACACCCTCCTATCTTACCCTGCCCTCCAGCCTTTGAGCGACATGCCATTGACACAAATAGAAAGAGTGAGGAATGGAGGGACTGGAAAGACCAGGCAGAATGCCTTCTCTGTCTCATAATACTCAAAATGGAACCGCAGAAGAGTCAGGGCTCACAACAGGAGTTCTGCCTTCCTAAAGCACCCCACTAACGGAAAGAATTCAGCATTAGGAGATGCGCTGCTGGTCCCCAGCTTAGATGGCCTCGGTTAGCCTCTTAGAAACAAGAGGACTTTTCCAGGTGCAGAGAAGAGCCCCAGAGTCCTGAGCACACGCCAGTGAGGGGAGGCAGTGCTGCCTCCGTCCCCCTGGAGAGAGCCAAACACAAAGGCCAGGCAGATGTGAACAGCTGCAGCCTGCTTTGCGTCCGAACCAGGGCCTGACGCCAACGTTTGCAGGAAAACAAGCAGAGCCACTGGCTGAGTGACCAACTTCCTCACAGTCCCAAACAAGGGATACCTGACCACACATCCCTCATTCAGAGAGGGCAGCAGCTCAGGTGTGGAAACGGGACGCAGGCAAGAGTGCTCCAGCCCATGTGCAGAAGGTCACCCTGAGAGACTGAAGCTGCATTTACTCTTTATTGCAGACTCACAGGTTTGATTCAAATATCCTCATTTTGATGGTGAAAAACAAACCCACAGGTCTTTGTGGTCTGTTCTCTCATGCCCAAGTTTTCCTGTTAAAATTTAACACATTTCCAATGATATTTTTTATGTCAACGGCATAGAAAAACCACAATGATTCAAAGACAGCAACAAAAATTAAGTAGATCAGAACTCACGAGTCCAAAGGAAATGAGAACAATTAAACGGGCACCAAAGTGAAACAAAGTTTGTAGAGCAGATCTGCCCTTTGTGATCACAGGACATGTGAAATCTGGATTCCAGCACACTGGATGCCAGTTCTAGGCAACATCCAACCCAAGCACCAATCAGGACTAGTGACTTGGTCTAAACATCTTTCTGGGACGCCTCTGGCAGCCACACCAGATGGGTGATCCCTCCCTCACAGGCTTTCTCATCCCCCAGCACATGGCAGACTAGATTAATCACATGCCCCCTCCAATTAAGCAAGCGCCAATCCCTGTAGCACCCAGGCGCTTTAAACCCACCGGCTGTTCCCGTTCCCTTTGCCAGCTGGTTAACATGGCAACAAGCAGCTCAGGACTAGAAAGCCAGCAAGCCAATAACCACTTTCCAGAGCGAGAAGCGGCGGCAAACAGCACAGCAACAAGGCGGTTAAGTCTGCTGATCTGAGCTTTGGCCTTTGAAGGAAGGGTAACCACTCTGCTGCTTTTCCTGGAGAGCAGAGCCAACAAGGGAGGCTGCCCTAAGAGATGTATCTAAATAGCTGGAAGGGTGATCTCCTAGGAATCCTAAGATGATTATTCATGGACTTGTAACAAATTTGCACTGATTTTCCCATAACAAAATTGCATTGATTATTTTGCATTGTCTTGTATTGAGCATTTCATTTGAAGAGTTATATTGGATCCTGAAGTTTAGTGGACATCTTCCTAGGAGATCACCCTTCCAGCTTTCCTGGAGAGCAGGCAGTGTGTGCTGCTGTAGAAGAGAAGGAGCCAGACTGAGAAGGAGCAGAACCAAGTTCCCAAATTTTGGGTAGCCCACTGTGGCTGTTCTGAATTAAAATAGGAGGCACACTTCATCCCCAAAAGGGCAGGGAACTTTCAAAAGAGGCTGCCCCCCTCCTCATTTTGGAGTGTTTCATTGTGCGGGATGCGCCTGCTTATTTAAATAAAGCAAGCAGAGATGCAATGGGCAGACTCCTCTGAAGTTAGCAGAGCTGACTATTGTAAATGTCTCTCTGCAGCGAGAATGAATGATGCAATAATACTTGATGCAGACAGAGAAGAGTTTACCCACCCCTCAGTGGAAGCAAAACCAGAGGAAGGACTCATGAAGGGAGGCGGTGGGCAGCCTCTTCTGTAAAATGGTGTTTGGGGCTCTCAAGAGTCAGCAGTTATTTAATTCATTCCTCATGAGACATGAGCACTTCTCTCAATAGGCTGTGGTTGACATGGAAACGTTACTGAGCCGCGTTCCTGCCAGAACCTTGCAAAAAGACAGAAATGGCTTACAAGTGCATTTTAAGGCCACTGAAAGGGAAAGACACAAGGCCAGAGCTCTCTTCCCCAGTCCCCCCCCCCACAAGAATGTAGCCTGCATTCACAGGCATACTGCAGCTGGACATGGAGGTTCTGAGTGGCTATAATTGGATTTGGACATGTGTTCATGCCTTTGTTTCCAATGATGACCGACGGGTTAGTTCTGGGAAGTTCATTTGCAATGCATGAAAGAGACCGACATTCCCAGTCATATTCCAAGGTAAACATCCTCTGAACATGGAGGTTCCATTTTTGCCTATTTTCTATGAATGTGTCTAATCCCTTTCAACAGAACCAAATGACACATGAGATTTCCACCTCGGTCTTCTAAGAATCAGCATGTGTGAAGGGGAGCCATTTGGTAAAAGCAGCAACTTCAGTGAGGCTGTGGCTAAGGCTTTGCCCCACCTGCTGAGTCATGACACATCTAGAAGCCTGCCAGTTTGGCCATCGCCATGGCATGGTGTGAAAAAGTACTTCCTTTTATCATTAAGGGTTTGCGCGCACACCTCCAGAAGTCTAGCAAGAGTTCTGCATGCCTTCCCTTTTGCGGCAAGAGGAAAGGATTTGGGGGGGGGGGGGGAATGAGGAGGTGTTGGCACACCTTGCATGATAATAAATACAACTCAAGAAAGCAACGGAGCTCCTGCAGGGGAGGCCTTGCTCAGGCTGAGAGGGTTGCAGAACAGCCGACAAGGAACAATGCCTGTCGTGCAAAGTTGTGCCTGAACCACCCAGGGCCTTTTAAGGACCTATTTGCACATGTGAGGTCCCCATGACGCAACGGCGGGAGGCATCAAGAGAAACAGTGCACGCGGCAGGGCTCTCTCTGCTCAAACACGCTGGACGTAACTTCTGTAGCCACTCGAAATGCAACACTGTCCAAACATGAGACCATTCCCACAGCCGTGAGCCACCCAATGGAAAAGAGAACCCACCCTGGTAAAGGACCCACGTCAAGCATCAGCCAGAGGATAAAATGTCAGTCCAGGGTTTGGAGGCCTGGCTGGGCTCTGAGGAGGAAGGGGACAGAAAGCAACCCCCCCCCCATCTATCAAATGGAAACAGGAATGATCCAGGGCTTGTTAGGCGTTGCCCTGCCCAGCTCTCCTTCAAAGCTCTTCAACTATCCCCAAATCCATGCCAAGGCAACTGCGCCAATGAGGGCCTCATGCTTGCCAGGTTTGTCTCCCTCTCTCTCCCAGGGTTGCCTTACAACCAGTTCTTTTAGATTCTTCTTTTTAAAATTGTACTGATGTATGCATTAATATTGCCTTTTAGATTCTTGACGGATTCCTTCAACACAGAGCAAAGCTCTTTCCAGCCAAGCAGTCTCGATTGCTGGACAGCCAGGCATTCTACAAGCCAAGTGACCACTATATTCTTAGTCCTCTGCCCAGTGCTATCTCAAGCCAATGGGGAATACAGGCACTAAGGTAGAAGAATTCCAAGGGTTTTCAACTCATCAAGAAATCCTTGCAAAAGAGAATGTTATCCCTCCAACATTCCAATAAACAGGCTTGGAGGTGTGTGTGTGCGTGCGCGCACATGCGCGCGTGTGCAGGGGCACATTTGCGGAAAGGAACAGTTTGCCACCACCCTACTCCCCTGCCCATTTTAACTCCCTTTCCTTCCATCCCACTCCTAGTTAATGGAGTTCAAGTTTCCATTCACTATTCTGGAACAGGAAAAAGTGACGGCAGTTCGGGAAGTCTTCAGGGGCTCCCCCCCCAAAAAAAACCCCCTGCACTCCCACAGTGTCTTGAGGGGACAGAAGGTTTGCACTGCGCATGCAGACACACACTGACTGCTTTCTTAACGGCAGCCTTGCCCCCTTAGCCCAAAGCCATTCTGTAGGGCAGGGGAAAGAAGCTGCAACTTTGAAATATCAGAGAGAATCGCAATTCCCACCCTGCAAAATTAAGTTTCCACCGAGGGCAGCAGAATTGCTCGAGCCAGCGCTGCCTGCAAGCTGCTGGAGAACAGCCAGCAAAACAGCAACCGCACAAAAATTAGGTTAACTACCTTGGAAAGCTGCATCACAACCAGGCTGGTCTGGTGGAATGACGACTGTAACTTTATTAGTAATAAATCTTTGATCTGTGGGATAAGTCTCCTTGTGTGTAAGGGAGCTGTTTCTTGTCAAAGCCTGCGCAAACAGAAGGAACCCACAACAAATGCCACATACCACAAGATTGCGCCTTGCAAAGTAATTTGGCATGACATGCACACATCGATTGCAAACCAACTCCTCCTAACGCAACACACACGCTCCGTAACTTATACTCGCAAACACTGCAAGCACCCAGTTTCACCCAGAAGCACACTGCACCTCTCACTCTTCCACCATCCTGAGCAGGGATACAACAGTTCAAATTTGCCAGCACCCTGTGTCACAGGATTATACATTATAGGATGTGGAACAGCAGATATACCTAGCTACATATTCAAAATGTAGCCTTGAATTCCCAACTTCAAAGACATATAAACACACACTGAAAGTGTTTGGCGGGGAGGGGGGGAATCAAAGGGCAACCAATTTATTGCTGTGTTTCCAGAAAGCTTGCAACCTCTTCCCCCTCTCCCAGCATCAAGGAATTCTGGCTAGCTTGTTGCGGCACATGGGAATTTGGGGTGGGGGTATCTCAGCCTTGATGCAGCCTGTCCTTGGGTGTCTCCCAGAAGTCCTGAGGCAGCAGTCCTGGGTCACACTCCACTGTCACCTTCCAAAGGACAAAAGCTAGCTAGCTGCCCCCCCCCCACAGCTCACATTTCGTAGGAATCAGCAAGCCATGAGATTCCATCTGGTCCCAGCTAAGGGGAGAACTTGCCAACCTCCCAAAGAGAGCCATGTTGCGGAGTGGCAGCCTCGAAAAGGATCCTTGCATATCCAAAAAGGCAGGCCCGCCATCCCCAGGACCTTTGGAAAGCCTTGGCGTCAGGGGCCTTTTCTCTGCTAACGGAGCAGAATTTGAACCCTGGCCTATTGTTCCATCACCAAACCCTGAGACAGCTTGCCAGTCGCACTGGCAGGCAAGGATCTCAGTCTCATAACTCATTTTAAATAGAATATGAAAATTAAAGTGCAGCCTTCAAAAATGAGCATTCAGAGTCATATTAGATGAAACGCTGGAAGATCCCCACAACAGATCTCCAGCAGCGGACGACAGCACAGCCCCCAAATGTACAGAACTATGAAATGGGATAGAAACAAGGCATACGGGTCAGGTTGAATCTCCTCCCCATCTCTCTTTTTCAGAAAAGTAAGGGAGTTGGAAGACACCCGAAGGAACACTTTGGCACCATAAACTTCTAGATCAAGTTCAAGTTGGCTATTTCCTGATCCCAAGTCAGAATTTCAGACTGAAACAGACTTTAAAAACCTTTCGGCAATCCCTTCTTTCCTCCCCCTCCAAAAATGTAAGCCTGCAAAAATTCTTATTTCAGAATGTAAACCCCCAGCTAGAGGTCCATATTGGGAGTGCAGAGGGGCTGCGAGACGAGAGTCTCAAGGCAGCAATGAGATGTGAAAAGAGAGGAGGAGAGGGGAAAGGAGAGGAAGGAGATGAACAGTCCTACGGGGTAGGAAAGAATCAACAAGGCTGATTAGTTTCATCCTTGCTTCAGACACAGACCAGACACTTAGACTGCCTGCCCCCCCTTGCCCACCCCCAACTGAGCAACCACAGGGAGCTACAAAGGGAGATCTATGCATGCCAATGCTTCTTCCCCCTCCCCAGATGTAAAGAAGGTGGCCCAGGCACCTTTTGGCGGAGCAGCTTGCTGCGAACTCTCCCCCACAACCTGGCACCAGTGTTGGGGGGGCGCTTTCCCTCTGGGGACTCCTCCAGGGCATCCAAGCAGCAGCTGTCCAGACGCTCACATGCCAAGCTGAGCTGGCAGTCCGGCTGCACCAAGACTTCTGTCATCGTGCCGGCTCTCCCTGGCAGACCCCAAAAGCAGCAAGGCAAAGCGGTGCAGTTAATTCAGACGGAGTCCTCCACACTCCAGTTAGCGGGACGAAGCAAAGGGCATCTTCACTTGAGACCCGCCACCTCACACAGAGGAGCCCCTGGCAGGCTCAGCATTCGCTGAGACATGTTTGCCTGTGAAGACGCCAGTAGTGCTGTGAAGCAGTCCACAGCTTTCTGTTTCGCTCCCCCTCTAAGCAACCTCCCTCCTGTTCTCCACCAGGTTAACCCCTCCAGTGCCAGGCACTGCTTCCTCTCTCCCTAAATCATGCAGCCTGGTACGGCCCTTCGCAGAGGATTAGAGGCGGTTAACTCCTGCATTGCCAAAGCGTTGCAAGGAAGAGCACAGCTCTTGAGAAAAGGATGTATGAACCCCATCTAGGCTGAATCAGACCTGCAGTGGTCGGCAGGTCACCAGCCCAGGGTCACTCAGCAGCACAGTAAGAAGGAGACGGCTGTCCTGGGCTATCTTGGGCACCACTGGTAGACAGCCTTTGCACACGAGGGTGCGTTTAGCCATGTTTAGATACAACACAGAACTGCAAAAGATAATTTTCCAACTGCAGCATTGCCCCCTCTACTTGTGTTGTTTCTAATGTGAAAAATTAACACCCCCCCCTTCGCCAGTGTAAGGACAACCTGCTTGTTTCAAAGCAAACCACATGCTGTAACAAATTCCTGCAAATACTGCTTTCATAGAGAAAACACAAGCAACCCCTAAATACTGCACTGGCTGAATCTAGCATGTGGACTGGCCTGCTATGATCTTGGTGCTCCACTCCCTACCTGCTTCTTCTTCATCAGGGGCCTCTCCTCCGCCCACCAATGGCTTGAGGCATTGGGGGCTTCCAGGACCTTCCTCCTCTGACACAGTTTGTGCAACTCAGATAATCTGGATGAGTTGCCTGGAATTTGGTTTGCAAACTGGCTTCTACATCGCATTAGGTCCCCACTACTTTTGGCTAGCACTGTGCGAACTGGGAATTACATACCTTGGTGGGTCAGTCCCTGCTTTGCAAGCGGGAGGCTGAACTAGATGCCCTTTGGAGTCCCCCGGCAACTCGACCATCCTAGAAAGTTGCAATCATTTGCCCAACAGTATCAGCCTTGTAACAGGAAAACAGCTCTTTGGGGAGTTACAAGCAGATTCCTCAACAGCTGCTGCCCTAGAAGGTTTGTCAGCATTTCAAGGGAAGCTGAGGCAGGGGGAAACAGTGTGTGTATGGGGAGGGGATTACTTGGGAGCTGACATTGACATCGCACTCATTACTCAACAGGAGCAGGCTGCTTGGCAGACGTTGCATGGAGATGCTCAAGTGGACCTGGGACCTCTCTGCTGCTGCCTTGAATGCCTCAACTGGCCCTCAGCTGCTTGACCCCTTCCCTCCAATAGTTCTCTTCCAACTGCTTTGATCACTCACTCAATGTTCAATTTCGTATGAGGCTGGGAGCTCTGGATGGCCTTTCTTCTTGAAAAATGAAGCATGCAGGGCCCTCTGTCCAGACGGAGATCACGTGCAGGAGATCTCTTCCCTTCGCCACTTTCCTGAGCCTGACCCATCCCTGGGAAGCCACTGTTCGCCCCACTGGGTACTGACATTTGTACTTGTATGCTTTTCCCTGCAAGAGCAGGGCTTTTTTTTCTGGGGAAAGAGGTGGCGGAACTCAGTGGTGGAACTCAGGACCGCACAATGATGTCACTTTGGGTCAGCTGGAACAAGGGGGGAGTTTTTTAAAGTTTAAACCGCCCTCAGCAAAAATGGTCACATGGCCAGTGGCCCCGTCCCCTGATCTCCAGACAGAGGGGAGTTAAGATTGTCCTGCGCACCGGAGGGCACTCTAAACTCATCTCTGTCTGGAGATCAGGGGGCAGGGCCACCAGCCATGTGACCATTTTTAAGAGGTGCCGGAACTCCGTTCCACTGTGTTCCCGCTGAAAAAAAGCCCTGTGCAAGAGTAACAGCCCCCCCCCAGATCAATGCCACTTCTAAGCAGGAAAATAGCATGAGGGAAGTCTTAAACCCCCCTCCCCCTGCTCTGCGTGCCTGAACCATGCCTTGGCACCTGCCCCACCTCAGGGAATGTCACCCCCAACCATGGTCCTGCAGGGATGGATGATGGTGGGGTGGGAGTTTCAAGGCCCCAGTGCTGATGGAGGAAATCAGGCTTGGAAGTTCCTTGGGCAATAAACAAAGCTTTGGTCCAGGTGCAATTCTAGGGAAATGTTGACAAGAGCCAGAGGTCTCCACTCGTATTTGCAGAGGAATGCAAACTTCCCTTCCCCGTTTAGGTTGTTCTTGAACCTCTGTAATGAATAAGGAAGCAGTCACTGAGTGGCGCAGAGTGGTAAGCTCCAGTACTGCAGCCCAAGCTCTGCTCATGACCTGAGTTCGATCCTGGCGGAAGCTGGGTCCAGGTAGCCGGCTCAAGGTTGACTCAGCCTTCCATCTTTCTGAGGTCGGTAAAATAAGTACCCATTTTCCTGGGGGCAAAGTGTAGATGACTGGGGAAGGCAATGGCAAATCACCCCGTAACAAAAAGTCTACCAAGAAAACATCGTGATGTGACGTCCCCCTATGGGTCAGCAATGACTCGGTGCTTGCACGGGGAACTACTTTTCCCTTTTTACCACTGAGTTAGATGGACCACAGACCCGCCTCTAAAAAAGTGCCATCCTCCACTCAACCTGGCATCAAATCCCAAGACCCGGCCACAGTCCTTCAGGGTTGAGCACTAGGTGCTCTCCACTCATGCTCAGAGGTGCTCTCTTCCCTTCCCACAACTGAGGCCTTGTGCACGGAGTCCAACTGTTCCATCCTGGCTCAAATGCCCAGCCCAAGAAACTCAACCACCAGTCAGTGGTTGAGCTCGATTGCCTCTTTGATCATACCCCATGAAGCGGAGGCGGGGGAGGGGGCGGGGGGGAGAACCCCTACGGATTGTCTTATGCAGCTCCCCATTGTGCTCTGTGCTGCCAGGAGCTTCTCAAATCTCAGTTTTGATCAACGGCTCCACCTTTTCCCTCCCTCCGTCTCCCACAGCCTCTCCCCACAGCACGGCTTTCCTTTTTCAGGCATCTGAGCTTTCCCTCACAAAGGAGAAGCCAGAGACTGAGGCCATCTGTGGAGGCTTTCCCCCACCTCCTCCCATCTGCCTACACCCCCCCCCCCCCGCAAGCCACGGTTTCTCCTTGGTATCCTCTGTCCGTGATTCACAGCTCAGCCTGGCCCGCCTGGCCCCAAGAGGCATACCAAGCAGGCAGGTGATAGAGCAACCCCCTCCCCACCAGCCTGAATGGGCATCTGCAGTCCCTGGTCCCCCTTCATTCAACCCACCTCCTGGCCAGTGAAACAAAGAGGCTAAAAAATCAGTTGGCCCACAAGCCTCTCCTCTTCCAGCTACTGTAGGGACTATCATGTAAAAAAGGACACCAGAAGGCCTGCCCACCGCCGCCAAAGAAAGCAGACACACATATGCAGGCTCCCTTGCACTCTCCACCCCTGACTGTCCCGCCCAGAAATGAGAAGAGTTGTATCAAACAGAGATGGCACCTCATGCAGAAGAGCAAAAAGAGGAAGAGTGCTCAAACAAGCAAGCCAAGCCGCACAAGAGGCAAGCCCAGCACTGACAGAAACGGGCACAGGAGCTGTGCTGGAGACAACAACAGGTCTTATCCCAAACATTCAGATCTCACGGTGAGTACAATTCGTCTCTCCCAAAGGAAGTTTGGATGGGAGCATCTTCACCCATAACATGTTCAGTGGCTCAAGACACCACACAACGTTTCATAAGCAAAAGAGACAATGATCCCTCAATGCCTGGGAAGTTCACAATTTACATTTACTTTGAATTTGTCTTCACTTTTTTTATCCCTCCCGTCCTCCAGAGAGCTCAGAGCACAATAAAGAACACCCTTCGCCAACAATCCTTTGAGATAGGTGAGACAGAGAGTGGTTGGCTCAGGCTCACCTAGTGAGGATTTGAACCTCTGCACTCCTAGATCAATGTTCTACTCACTCCCCCTCACGGTGGGGAAGATAGCAAAGGAAGAGGCTGTGGCGGTTACTGAAGAGAGACAAGATGGCATGGGGAGAGGGTGGCTTCCTGAAGCCAGAGAGGCATCATTCTCTGTAAATCTGTGTGAAGCACAGCAGGGCCCAACTTGGAAACAACTGGCTGGCAGGCAGCCCAGTCCTCTAAGATGCGCCCCCATGGTGCTTAGATCACTGACATCAGTTAAGTTAGCCCCACCGCCTGCCAGTGCAAACACACCGCACGGCATCCAGCACAAGCGATGGGCTGGAAAGACTGGGTCACACTGGGTGCTGCAACCCCCCCCCCTTTGCTGTGCACCTTGCCACCACTGGGCTTACACTCGCTCACTCATGCGCAACCCCTCCCCCCCCAACAATGCTAATTTCTTAAAAGGGAGAGGCCCATCTGATCATTTTTGTTTGGCTACCACTAGCGCTTCCGCTGCGCATAGGCTTAATGGCCTGGAGTGATATCCTGGCGAGTGCAATACGTACAGAAGCACACAGAGGTGCTCCATTTTTTATTCTCTCTCAAGCCATTAACTTGAAGATGTTGCTGACCAAGATACTCTAAGCGCAGAAGCTGAAGTTCTAGAAAACCTGCAGACACCTTTGACTCCAGAATTTATAGATTCAGTATCACTGATGGATATAGATTCCAAACGTTATTGACAAAGTTTCTGCCTGGACAGTCGCGTTCTAAAGGGATGGCCTTATGCGACATGCAGGGGTCTGTCTTTTGGGCAAAAGGTGTGGTGGGGGGGACAGGGAAATTCTTTCCCGCAGAGTCACTGGGGACACAATTCATTTGCCATTTGCTAACTGCGCGTGCCGGGGGTGCCCTCAACACCGCCGAGAACTACTGTTTATGAAAAAAAGGAAAACCTAAACCCACAGCAAAGGTATATTGATTTAGGAGAAGCCCTCTTAACTTTTGAAATATTCACACATTCACTCCAGGCCCTGAAAATCAATGCCAGGACTGAATCCAGGACAGCTCAGGCACGAAGCCTCATGGCGCCATTCTTTCCTGGCAAAAGCATCCCATTCCCAAAGGCTGTGACCACCGTACTGTGCCCTCCCCTCCGTTCTGGGACGGGAGGCTGTTTGCCAGGCACCCTCTTTGCTCCCTGGCGGGACTGGAGATTGGGCTCCTCTCTACTCGACATTTTCTTCCCATTGCTGACTTCCTGACTCAGGCATCTGGCTGGTGGAGAGGCCAGGTCAACGCAAAAACACCTGGGAGAGGCCAGGCGGGAGGAAAAGTCCCATGAAAGGAGATGGAAGAAAGAGGCCTAGAAGCACCAAGCTCAAATAACTCTCCCCCAATAATTACCTGGGGCTGTAAATACAGGAAAACCTTCCCCACAAGCTGGCTGCTCACCTGTGGAGCAAACAATCTGTTGACTGTCTAAATTATGCAAATAGGCACATATTTCTTGACTGGCATAATTTATTCTGCATCTCCTAGTCATGGGGTGGGGATAAAGCATTGCAGAGCACGGCAGCTCCACTAGCTCTGGCTTCCCTGAGTTCACCAGGCTTCACCCTTGGGCACTCAATAGTGTCTTTGCCACAGTGAGGACTAGAAGCTTGTCCTCAAAAACAAAACAAAAGATTCTCAGGAAGTTCAAATTCCACAGTGAAGAATTCAGCAGTAATGCTGTGCTTCTATAGACACATGTTCTATGGAAATACATCACCTACCCCTGTACATAGGATGGCAGGGGCAGGGGTAACAACAACAACAACAACAACAACATTTGATTTAAAGGAAAAGGGTTCATTCTAGGAGGAACAACATGCCAGACGTGTGAAGAAGTTAAAGCACAAGAGCTCTGCAGGGGAGCCAGGGACAATTGGGACCCACAGTCAGGCCTGATGCCCTCTGCTCTGTACTGAGCCCCCCTCCAAATCACAGAGACTTCCATGAACACACATGAAGCTACAACACACTAACAGGAAAGCAGGAAGTGCCTTTTCTTTGCCTGCCCTTCGCTTTGAGTCCAAAAGAGCTGGCTCCTTGATCTCAAAGCCTCTGAGCATGTGCAGAGGTGCTTTGAAGCCATACACGAAATTCCTCAGGTGCACAACTCACAATTGGGTGGGGGGACACCAGGAGCAGCAATTCCTCACCACAAGAAGACTAGCTGCTGATCACTCCCTGAAATATAGTTCAGGAAAAGGGGCTTTGCTAGAAATCTTTTGGTGGAGCTGCAAGGGCATTTTATTTGCCACGGCTTTTAATGATGCATAGATGGCAGGTATTTTAAAAAGGGTGGTGGTGGTTTATTTGGCACTTTATTTTGCAAGTTTTAAATTGAATTTTGTAATCCTCATTGAGCCACAAAAAAAGTGGTACATAAATATTAAGCGGACCTTCTGTCTGGAAACACATGACTCCTGTCTCAGAGTTGGGATCACAAGCAGACTCACAAGAGAGGAAGGTGGAGGGGTCTTTGAAGAGAGGGGCGGTCCTGTTTCAAAGTCACCAAGGCAATCTCCTTCCCAAGCACATCAATGCATGAAGCTGCCTCCTTCTCAGCTAGACCTCGGGGTCAATCAAGGTCAGCATTGACTCCTCTGCAAGGCTGTGGCTCTCTAGGGACTCAAATTTTGTTTCATACTGCTCTTTTTAAACTGGAGAAGCCAGGGATTGAACTTGGAGCCTTCGGTAGCCAAACAGATGTTCTGCATCCAAGCCACATGCCCTCCCCACAATGTAAGCTTTAGGGGCTAAACTTACACTACAAAGGTACCTCTAATAGCTCCTTTAGCCCTAGGAGACTCTGGGCAGAAGGCCCAGAAGAGAATGAAGGAAGTGAGCCACTTCCAGGTGCCCTGAGAGCAAGGAGACAAGCCCCCCCCCCTTCCCCGGCAGATGAATCCCAGTAACACCATCAAGAAGCCTCACTTCCCAGATCTCCTAAATAGAAGACCACCCACCCACCTCCTCCAGGCCACAAAAGTTCACGGCTGAAATTGGAGTGCCACTACCTGCCATTGACCCTGGTCCTCTCGTCTTCAGCCCCCTCCCCTAATTGGAGCCAGAAACAGCTCTCTCTCCGCCTGACAAAGGGCCCTTGTCTGGGGTTCTCCAGGCCAGGCAGACTCAGCAGCAATGGGTGGAGGGAGGTTTGAGACTTACACACGTACATAAGGAAGACGGAAGCTGGAAGCAGCACAGCTGGAGAGGGGCTCACACTGAAAGAAATCTGTCAGGGCTGCTTGGATCAAGGCACATTTCAAATTCCATGCCACCCATGTGCCAGGTGCTGCACAGGATGCCTCCGGGCTCCCCCTGCATCCTCCTTCCTCCCCACAGATGGGGACCTCTCACTCCAGCCCTCAAAGCTGGCCTGCTTGCAGCTATCCACAGTGACTAGAGCAAGACCTAGTCTTGAACCTTCAGAAGCCTGGAAAGAAGGCAGAAGACACCCGAAAGAGTGTTGTCATCAAAGACAAGAGTCCCAGAAATGCTAACCTCGTTAAGTGCCAGTCACTCACTGCAGCCGTTCCAGGGGGACCTGGATGATTCCTGAAACCTGCCAACGCCAGAGTGGGAGAGAGGCAAGAGAAGCTACCCTCCTGAGAGAGGGGCAGACAAGAAGACCGGCTGGGCAAAGCAAACTGTGCAAGAGGGACGAGAACAGTGGAGCAGGCCCTGGGAGGCAGCAATCACCTGCTATGTCTCCACTAAAGGCTCCCCCCACCCTCCCAGAAAACCATTGCTAGAGGCTGCTGCAGAGCTCCTGCTTCTCTCTCCCAGCGGCAAGCAGCCTCCAGAGAGGTTTCTGGCCTGCAGTTCCCAGCTCCCAAGATTCCCTTCCCTGCCCCCACGGTTCACACGCCCCGGCCAGAATCTCCCCTTCCAACCTCCAGGCCTGACTCAAGCTGGGTGATGCAAGCTTCCTCTTTCTGGCAATGAGGCAGCTGCAATGTTTCCACTGCCCTCTCTGACCACAGAGATGTCCAATGGTCAGTTTTGTAATCCTCAGCTCAGCTCAGAATCCCCAGGATTTATTCAGACCCCTCACAACCAGAAGGAGAGGAGAGAGGAAACCCCTTATCTCCTCCTGCATCTTTCCTCTCTCTCAGCAGCATCCAACAGAAGTGCCTGGGGTCAAATGTTCCGTGACTTCAGGCACCCACATCCCCACCCCACATATCAATTCAGCCCTATCTAAAGAGGGGTTGAGATTATTTATTATCTTCATTTACACCCCTCATTTTTTCTCCAATGAATAACATCAACAATAATAACATTCGATTTATATACTGCCCTTCAGAACAACTTAATGCCCACTCAGAGCAGTTTACAAAATATATCATCATTATCCCCACAACAGCTTGAAAAACAGTATTTTATCATCGCCATCTGAAGAGAAGCTGTATTGTATAAAGTTGTTTTAATGTTATTTGTACACTGTTTTATCTGTTTTTAACTGTATTTATGTAATTTGAAATGTACTCCGCCCTGAGCCCGCCTGGCGGGGAGGGCGGACTAAAAATCTAATCTAATAAATAATAAACAGAACACCCTGTGAGGTGGGTGGGGCGGAGAGAGTTCTGAGAGAGCTGTGACTAGCCCAGGGTCGCCCAGCTGGCTTCAAGTGGAGGAGTGGGGAATCAAACCCGGCTCTCCAGATTACAGTCCTGCACTCTTAACCACTACACCAAACTGGCTCTCAGGGCAATGAGGTCAATGAGAACCCAAAGTGGCTTACATTGCCCTCCTGTCCTCCATTTTATCCTCACAACAGTCCTGTGAGGGTAGGCCAAGATCATGTGACTGGCCCAAAGTCACCCAGCATGTTTCCATGACAAAGTAGGGATTCGAACCTGGGTCTCCCAGATCCCTAGTCCGACCCTATAGCCATTACACCACGCTGACTCTCAAGATTCCCATCTTCTCCACTTTTGTATGAAAACAAAACACCTTTCCGTCGCCAAGTGTGCTGCCCTGGCAGCCTCACCCAAGTTTAACAGCACACGGTTCAGGAGAAGGAGGCAGGTGAATGGACTTGCATCACCTAGGACAGCCGCTGGGGGACTCCAGATTGGAACGTCCCTTTGCATTACAAAAGCTCTGCAGTTAGACAACCAGCACAACACAGAGAATGATTCTCTGCAAGCTGGGTTGTTTTTCTCTTTTCCGGAAGTCTTTCACTTAGGGAGGCAGTTCAGAGGAGCAGGCCGTCCCAGCACTTCAGAGCTCTGCCTCCTCGCTCCAGAACGAAGAAAGGAAAGGACCTCCCCTCCCATTTTGCGCACCACTGCTGAGCAATCCTGAATGCTCATTTACGTGCACACAAGAGAGCAAAATGTCTTATACAGAGAGCTGATGATAGCCCCTGGGGACTGTGGGGAAACCAGTTCTTCCCCCCACCACAAGCCCACTAACACCAATCCCTGTTGTAATGTTATACAAAGAATTCCTAAATAAACCATAATCGCTCTACACCTGGGACTCCATCCTACAACTACAGGTAACAGACTTCCTCTGCCATATTCATTATCCTCCTGGCCCAATCAGAAAGGAACTCTATAGTTGTCCTAGCAACTACCGTTGCTCTTAGTAACGCAAGATAAAGCTGGTTGGAGAAAAGAGCTGGGAACGTTTGCACAGTGTAGCTCGAAAACCAGGCACACACACTTCCTGCTTGGGGGGGGGGGCTGTCAGCTTCAGGTGCCCCAACAGGTACAGGGGAGGAAGAATTTCACCAAGAGCCACTGCACCAGTCACGACAGTGCCCCAGAAAGGAAAAGTTTCTCTTGGACACAAGCATTATTTGGGAGTCACCGGAACCAGAGACTTTTAATTCTTTCTCCCCTCGCTGTGAGCTTCTCAGGGGCAACCCTTCATCCTGCTGAGGCACACACAGCTACAGCATTTGGGTATTTTTTTTTTATTCTGCCTTCTTTTGGAAAGTCACATAATTTGCAAGATGAACACAGATCTGTGCACCCATGCCTCAGGCCCGTCCTCCATGAACAATTCCTGGCTATGATGTAAAGAACTGCATAATGTCCTATGCTCCTCAATTCTGGGGCTTGAATGTCTCAAATTGCAGCCCCCATCCTCTGCTGCCCAGCAATCAACCCCAAAACAGTTGTGTGCCTGCCACACAAGAAAAATAAATCGCTACACTGGACTGGTGCAAATCTAGCTGTGTTTGGGTCTAGGTACCCACCTCTCAGGGGCAGTTATATTCAAGGGAACGTGCAAACTTGCAGACAGACTGGAAGCAGAGAAATGTATAAATCCAGACAAAACCAACACATGCTAGACAGGAAAGAAAGCACACCCACAGAGTGCTTGCTGGACTAGCACAGAGGAAGCGGCACTGCCAGCAGCTTGGCACCCAAGAAACAGGGCTGCAGGCACAGCTTGGGTACCCTGGCAAGAACAGGAGAGGAGACTTGGTTCCAAGTCCCGACAACACGGCATCCCAGATGGAGAGGTCTGATCCTAGAAAGCAGGGATCTGTAGACATCGTACACCTGAATCACCGGCTTTAGTGTTTTCATCTGCTGTTCTGTTTCAGTGGAGCCTTCACATTTTAAAAGAAAACTAGGTTGTAACTCCCACTGCTTTGGAATTAATTGTACTATTAGTGACCAAGCTCTTTGTCCGAGAAGAATTTTTCTTTATTTAAGCTATAAACAGTAACTTAAAAGCTATAAACAATAAACATAAAAAATAAACACAACATTCTAAAAAAACCACACACACACACACACACTAACAATACATATAAACATAAATAAAAAACAAGAAAAAGAAAAAAACTAAAACTAAACTACAAATTGAGTTCCAATTTTCTTCGCAACAAATACACATCATTTTCAAAGTCTCACTTATTCTATGTTAAACATAAGAGCCTTCTTTTTTCTATTGTTCATGATTCTTAATCCATAAATCTAGACGTCATCCTTATCCATTGCATGTAAAAAGTCTATAAACTGTTTCCATTCAGTCAAAAATTCAGTCAAAACTGTAACTAATGTCTTTTCTCTAATCAGTGAAGTAAGTTTTGCCATTGACGCAAACTCCAAAACTTTTATCGATCATTCCTCCATATTAATTAATTGTACTATTAGTGACCAAACTCTTTGTCCAAAAAGTATTTTTCTTTATTTAAGCTATATTATTGACCAAACTCGACAAGAGGAGATAGCAAGGAGATAACAGAGCCCCGAAATGGTAAGAACAGTCTCTACTGTTTCAGACCACAGGTGAAATATTAAATTTTGGAATGTTCCCCTGTATTAAAAATTCCATGCAGACCGAAAACCAGCACACCACATAAAGAGAGTGGGAAGTGCCCTTCTCCCTGCTGATCTAGCTTTCTAGCTGTCATGCGGGCAACAAGAAGCCACAAAACCTACATATTCTAAACTGGAAACGCCGCTCTCCAGTTAGGAGACCGGACTCCAGGACTGTACCATTTCAGAACAACAAGATCTCTCACTGTGGTGTGCTTATTTCCCTTCTTTTTAGAATTAATTCATTGACCATTACTCAATATTCTGCACTGTAATACCACCACCGGCAAAAAAGGATCTTTTTCCAAATAGGAGATCAACAAAACTAGAACTGTCTGTCTCCCCACAATGTTTCTGTCATTATCAGACAAAGTAGGGCTATGAGAAACCGAGCTTGGCGAGGAGAGGTGATTTTTAAAAACAGGGTTTTCTAAGTTGTCAGGGGCTAGAGCAGACCAATTTCTTTTCTGCTCCCTTTCCCCCTGTAGCAGTCACTTGGCTGCTCTCAACCACCTGTGCCTCTCAGAATGTGCTCAACCTTCCCCAGTCCAGGATTTTCGCTTTTTTTCGGTGGATCTGCTGTGCTGCTCATGTCACCCACATGGCAGCAGTAGTTCAGTGGGGGTGTTGTTCAATATGAGATTTAGCAAGACACCATTTCATTCATGTGCTTTGCTTATTTAAAACATCCATTTCCACAAGGTCTGATGCCTTGAATTGGCCATTCTGACACTGAGGGAGGGGGGTAGACTCTTTCCAGCCACATGCCCCTGTGGATTTTGACTGCTGTCGACAAATTCCACAGTAGCAAAATAAGCTTCAACTGAATGCTCTATAAGCAAAAGTATTCCCAAGAAATTAGGTGTTAAATCTCAACATTCCTTTTTTTTCTCCTGTGCTAGCTTTCTACTTGCAAGGAGTTTTGTCCTAGCTTTCTACTTGCAAGGAGTTCTCCACCCACAGAAGCTTTAAAACACACCTCAGTTAGAAGCAGTGCACAGCCCTCCAAAGACTCCTGAGCAAGGATCATACTGCCTACAGCTTGGTTCCCACAGCCTTCTCCCCACTCCCCTTTTCTTCTTCACACCCCATCGCCATACCTGGACTTGCCCCTTGCCCACAATCCTGTCCACAATTTCGTTGTCATCCTTGTTCAGCTTGGTCTTGTCATAACATTTCTCGTAGCAGAGGATCCGCAGCGACTGTGACCCCTCCAGCTCAATCTCGAACTCCTGCAGAGACGGGAAGAGAAGAGTAAGAGGAGGAAGAAGAGGCCTCAAGGGGTGCAAATGGGGGGAAATCCATGCAGGAAAGGGAAGCCAGATGGTTCTATTGCTTCTGGGACGTCGGTTGGGGCAGTGAGAAGTATGGGAAGCAGAGAGCATCTGTAGAGCCGAGCTGAGGGTGGGTGGCAGGCTGGAGAGGTAGCGGGAGCTTCAGTGCACTGGAGTCTGCTTCTCTTTAGGGAACAAAGCACCTAAGTGTGGATGTCACGAGGAACTGAGAGGTAAGCCAAAAATGTCCAGCTCCACACAAGCCCACCGACAAACCCAGTTTGTGCTTGTTGCAAACGAACTGTATTATCTGATGCAGAGGAGTTAGCCGTGTTAGTCTGTGGTAGCAAAATCAAAAAGAGTCCAGTAGCACCTTTAAGACTAACCAACTTTACTGTAGCATAAGCTTTCGAGAATCATAGTTCTCTTCGTCAGATGCATGGTACAGAGACCAGTTTCTGTACTATGCATCTGACGAAGAGAACTTGATTCTCGAAAGCTTATGCTACAATAAAATTGGTTAGTCTTAAAGGTGCTACTGGACTCTTTTTGATTGTAAAAGCCACACACTGGCAAGCAGGAAACAGCTGCCCCTGTCGCTGGGGATTTCTCACACCGCTCCTGCCTGAATGTCACAGAAGTGGCCCCCATTTCCACGGCACAGTCCTGCTCCTTTCTGCAACAATTGAAAGCTTCCCGCCAAGGCAACCTTTATTGTGCCAAGGAACCAACTTGTGTCCAGGTCGTTTGGGCAGTGAAGCCAACAGCGTTGCCAGTGTTTGGTGAGCAGAGATGGCAGGCAAGGAGATGGAAGAGGCATGTTTGCCCCCAATGTGGGCACTGCGCAAGCCGCACAGCACTCCTGAAAACATACTGGTGGTCTCCAGAGGCCTCCACCAAGGCCAGACGTGGCTGGGGACCACAGTGCTGGATTTGAGTTCGGGAGATTGGAACAAGGCAGACTCAGGACCAAACGGCATCTGGTCCTGGATGTGGTGTTTGGCCCCCAAAAGCAGCAAAGGGGGAACATCTGGATCAGACCTCTGGCAATGGAGAAGGGGGGGGCTCTTCTCATCTGTGCAGTTTCCACACTCATACCCCCAATTCTCAGTCTTCTTTGAACCCCAGGAGAATAAAAAGAGAGATTTACATGCTACGTTATTTCCCCTTATTGGGGCTTAATGCAGCTGGGGGTAGAGGTGCAGTGGATATGGGCAGGAAGGGCACGTGGAACACATAACATCCCCTCCCCTTACCCTGTGCCACAGCCCTTATCCAGAACAGTTCCCTTGTCACTTTTGGGATCTAGCAACAGCTGGAGTTCCAGTCCTGGAATTCAAACATCCAGTTCTGTTTAGCCCTCAGAGAAGACCCCAAACTAGACAAAAGGGGCACAGGTTGAGGGCTTTCCTTCCTGGGTTGAAGAAAAAAGTGCAAAGACTCCACAGTCTGATGGAAACGGCACCTTTGCCCCCCCCCCTTTACACTGAGCCTGGTTTAGGTCCAGTGGACACCAAGATTCAGCCCATCTCTGCATTTCTAATGCCGTGGCTTAATCTTGAAACCAGCAATATAACAAGAGTGCATCTGAGAATGTGCAGAGTGCTTTCCTGGCACCACCAAATGGACATGACCAGCCCCCTTGCCCACTCCTGGGAACAAATGGAAAGACACTACAGAGGGGGACTTTCCAGCCCTGCCTGTTCGTCTCAGATGCTCTGGGGGGTGCTTTATTCATTTAGGGGACTGGGGAAAGCCATCCTCTACATGCCACTTAATGCTTTGGGTGCTAGCAGAAGATAAAAGAATTCTGATCAGGCCACCATTTTTAACAGACAAAAGAACCCCAAGAGTTCACATTCTTGCCCCAGGTGTATTGTGGGGGTCTGTATTTATTCAGGGACATCTAGAAATGTCTTTGTAGCAATGGCTCTTTGATTGTTCTCCAATGCAGGCAGGGATAGAAGATGCTCCAGTTGTGGGCCTGGCCACGAGCAGGGTCTCGCTGCTCTCTGCTGGGCCACCCACCCCAAAGCCTCACTCACCTCGTTCCACTGGGGCTCGGTCGTGTCACGAAACACACGGGTCTTGGCTTTGCTGACGAAGTACCCAAAGGAGTCCACTTCCAGCGTGCAGTAAAGGTCTGCAGAAGGGGAGAAGGAGGGGGCTGTGAGGAAGGGCTGTTCTTTGCATCTTCAGACAGGATTGGACCAAGATCATTCCCACCTCTAAAGCTGCACCCAGAGCCAGCCTGGCGGGCCACAAGTCAGGCCTGAAAGGATGGGGCTGGACAGCAGAGCAACTCACCATCACCAGCCGCCAACCCACCAAACAGGGTAGAAACCAAGCCTCCTAAACCAAAATCTGGCCTCTGGAGGGTTGCCAGGAAGAATGCAATCTGCCCCAATTCCTTTCTTTTCATTTTCACGGACTGTCCTGTTGAGCCTTATCATGCTGCTTGTCTTTTGAGTTGGGGTTCCAGATTTGTTAGCTTCTTTTAAGCAAAACCAACATTTTAAAAATGTGTTCATTTCAATGCAGGGTGGGGGGGATAAAACCTCAGCACAACGACCCAGGTTGGTGTAGGGGGTTAAGAGTGGCAGGACTCTGATCTGGAGAGCTGGGTTTGATTCCCCACTCCTCCGCTTGAAGCCAGCTGGGTGACCTTGGGCGCGTCACAGTTCTCTGGAACTCTCAGCTCCACCCACCTCACAGGGTGATTGTTGTGAGGATAATAATCTCACTCTTCATAAACTGCTCTGAGTGTGGCATTAAGTTGTCCTGAAGGGTGGTATATAAATCGAATGTTATTATTATAAAATGGCACAAAAATAAAGACGCCCAGATTTCAATTCACATGAGAAAGAAGTCAAAGCAAAACAGGGATTTTTCTGTCATATCAGCAAGAATGAGAAATTTGAGAGCGTCCCCAAGCCATATTGTCTGGCCCCAGTTATCCAACACAAACCAGAGGTTTGGGCTGGTATGGGGCTTGGCAGCAGGCCTTGGAGGAGGAACCAGGGCTGACTACATCCCATTTTGCATCAAAGGGGCCCTTGGCCCAATTCAGTTGCCAACCAGGGCATCACCACAGTTCTTCTATCAACTGGGCACCTCAAAGAAGGAAGCACCACAGGGCGCTTGCAGGACATAATGGGAAAGGCCAGCTGGAAAGAATGCATGTGGAGGACAGGCGACACTGCAACAGGGGGAGCTTGGTTGGCAATGGGAAGAAAGACGGGGTCTGGATTTCCAGACCTGCCATGAGCCAAGGCTGGCACAAGCCACACAAGCGGCACCTCAACACAGGCTCCTCAGAGGTGGCACTTACTGGCAGACTGTTTGAAGCCCTTGGCAGAGTGGACGATGACGTGCAAGAAGCCATACATCCCTGGAGGTTCGTCATCTGTGGAGAGGAAAAGCCAGAGGGGGCGAGTTAGAACAGCTTTTGGTGGGTGGGGTTCCCACGCACTGGCAGGGGGGGGGCACATGAGACCGCAGCACCAGTAGCATTGCCATCTTCTTTGGTGCTTATTCTCTGCTGGACTTGACCCAGCCCTCATTAATCACAAAGGGATCCCACCCAAATGTCCCCAGTGTCTGCTTTTCCTCTTTGTGAAACCAGAGCGCATTCAGGCACAAAGACAAGGGGAGCAGTAACAGAAATGGTGTGCCACAAGAAATACTTTGATAAATAAAGCAGCCCATGAGCTAACAACGTCCTGCTCACAGAGGATGCTGCCCACTGTATCTCTGCATGCTCTGGAGCCGACTACCCCAATCAGACACTGGTAGGGGTAGCACAGGGTGCAAAGTCTGCAGCATCTCCGCTTTTGGTGAGAACTGCCATGTTCAAACATTCTCAGTGCAGGGACATAGCCATAGGACTCAACAGGATGCTGCCCATACTCTTCTAGACTCACCCTCTTTCAGCTGACAGGCATGCTCAGAACAGAGACTCATGCAGAAGCATACAGAGCATGTTCCTCTAAAAACAAAATCCTTAGGATGTAAAACTGTGCCTCTGGTTTCAACTCAGAAATAATGCATACCTCAGTTATCAGAAGTTTGGAGAACAATGGAAATGGGGAGGGAGTTAGATCTTACAAACCCAATTCACACAAACCTCCGAACAACAGTAACTCTAAAACAGGGGAATGTAGTTCTGAGATCAAACTAGACATTACAGAAAGGAATTACAGAAAGGGGCCACACAGCGTAGCATCCAGACAAGAATAAAAGAAAGACACTGCAGACTTGGCCATCCGGAAAAATCAGCAGTGGCTGAACATAGCCTAACTCAAACAGGACACAGTATTCTATTCCAGGACACTAAAATACTGGACAACACTTCCAACTACTGCGTCAGATTGCACAGGGAAGCCATTGAAATTCATAAGCATAAGCACAATTTCAACAGGAAAGAAGAGATTTTAAGAATGAATATAGCATGGTTTCCAGTCCTGAAAAACACCAGGCTAACAAAATACTCTATACCCAACAATAGCCCTGCAGAGAAGATTAGCATATTAAGCACCAATCCATATGCAAAAGAACCTCCTCAGGATATAGTGAAGCCTCCCGCCATTAGCATTCCACACCCTGGGAAACTCTTACAGGATGACTCAGCCCAACCCCACCTTCCTGAGTAGATATAAATTACCTGCCAACATCTTTTCCACACTGTGACACTGAGATCTCTGTCTTTTGGTGCTACACCTCTGAAGATGCCAGTCACAGCTGCTGGCGAAACGTCAGGAACTACAATGCCAGGACCACGGCTATACAGCCGGGAAAATCCACAACAACCAATTTTTGATTGGATTCCCCCGATATTTCCTTTCATGTTAAAAAGCAGCTGGGAGGGTTTGGGGTTAGGTCAGAATAAACTGTGCTGGGCAGGAAGTACTTAGCCTTTTCTTCCATGCCCTTCCCCCTATAAATTACCATTCCAGGCTGCTGTTACTACCAAGCTCACAACAGCCAATATTCCCCCTATATTTATGGGGAAAACAGCATAGACAGGAATAGAAACCTTTCCAGCACTGTGGCCCCAAGATCTCCCTTCCCAGATGCCTTTTGCTATTAAAATAAATGTTAGGGGGTTTGATGACAGATGATAGATCCTCAATATATAGCGGGGCAATCATGTGGCCACAACATAGACACAGTACCAGTGAAGAGACGGGTTTCAGGGCAAATCCCTGCTTGTGTGGTGCCATCTAGTGGTGGGAGAACAGCTCTCTCTCCTCCCCCAAATGAAATCCTGCCCTCAAGTCATGGTTGACTTAACGCAACCCCTGCTGGGGTTTTCACGGCAAGAGACGAACAGAGGTGATTTGCCACTGCCTGCCTATGCAAGAGGCGCATTATCCCCTGAGATGTAGGGGGAGTCTCCAGGGGCCTCTGGATGTGTCCAAAATGAAAAAGCACTTCCGGTCCCCAGGCACACGGATTCCAAATTCTGGGGCTATCGCCGCAGGATTACACGTGGCCCTATAAACTATGACCATGCTAAGTGACCACTGGGGTTCTCTGTGCTAGTGAGCAAGTTTTGAAGCTGGTGCCACAAAGCAGTAGGGGCTGTGAAATCTACATTGCTAGAGATGGGACCTTGAGAATACTAAGCCCTGGACGTTTCCCCTCAGTGGCCTGCAAAAGCATACAAACATACATTTAAAAAAAGGAACTGGCTTGTCCTGAGAGTCAGATCATGGGTCCACGTAGCCCAGGAGGGTTCTATGCTGACTGGCAATCGCTCTCTGGCCTCTCTGGTAAAGACAGGTCTTCCCCAGCTATGTAAGAAACTCTTAATGGAAATGCTGGAGACTCAACCTGGAACGTTCTGCATGCAAAAGCACACAATTCCCCAGGTGCAATAACAACAGTACAAATAATAATTTACTATTCCAGTTTTTTAAAGTGCTTCATTCAGAATTCTTACAAACAGCCCTGCAAAGTTGGCCAGTATTATTATCCACCAATGGAAAGCAGAGTCTAAGAACCACAGTGGCTTAACTACTCCTTGGCAGAGGTGAGATCTGTTAGCACGTCACAGTAACATCAAGAATAGACTACTGTAATGCAGTCTACCTAGGTCTCACCTTGAAGTCTGCTCTGAGATTCCATTTGGTGCACAATGCTGCAGCTCAGTTATTACCGGGAGCTAGGTACAGCAGGCGTATTATTCCCACTCTGCAGTCACACCATTGGCTGTACATCAGTTACTAGGCTCAATTCAAGGGATTGGCTATCACGTACAAAGCCCCTCATGACCTTGATCCCTCATATTGACAGGACTGCCTCTCCCCCTATGCTCCGACACAGCAGCTTTGCTCATCTGAACAGGGTCTTTTGCAGCTACCGCCCTGCAAATAGGCAAAATCACCAGCTGCTCATACATGTGCTTTCTCTGTGATCGCCTCCACCTTACGAAATGGCCTTCCAGAAGAGGTCAGGAAAGCTCCTGGCTTTCTGCACACTGCACAAAACTGAATTATTCAGAAGGGCTTTTTTACACAGGTAATAGGACTGTGCTGTAAGAAAATGGTTTATAAAGATGCTTTGGTAAAGAGACAGGGACTGAAGACTATACTGCTGCATACTATCTGTTGCTGTAAGTATGCATCATTCAACATGTCATGTTAAATTGCTTATGCTGATTCAACATTATTTTAGCTCTGTATCAGATTTTTGCTTTTCCTGCCGTTCCAAACCCTCTTACATTGTTTATTGGCTGTCCCGGCCACATGTAAGCCTTCAGGAAAAAGGTGGACTATAGATATTAAAAAACAAACAAACCGGCCCTCCCAGACAGAAGTCCTCTTTTTCTCAGCCTCTACACCACATCATTTGGCCCTGATCTCCCAAGCACAGTCACAGATGAATCTTAGGCACAAAAGACACATGTCCCGACCATGGAATGGCAGGCCTTTCTTCATTCGGAAGGGTGGGGGGAGCCGTTGAACAGCATCGTGACTGCAGAGCGCTTTTCCTTTTCCTTTCTTCTCCGAAGAGTACCAGCTACGAACCACCAAACCTGAAGTATGGAGGACTCACTGCTGAGGGGTCTCAGAAGGAGGTAGATGAGAACGACTTACCATCCTTATTGCTGGTGACGGGAAGATTGTGCACAGTGCGTAACTTGAAGCAGGAGCCCGTGAGCACTTGCAGCTCCACAGAGCTGAGCACGAAGGTCTGGAGGTCTACATGGGGGATAAGAGAAGGAAGCTCAGCGGAAGGACAAGGGCAGGCAGGGCAACGTTTACAGTTTCTGCAAAGGAGCTGATATAACGGAAGCTCACCAGGGGGCAGCAGAGAGTTATGACTGAGGAGCAGGATTTGGATCCAGTGGTACCACAGAGACCAGCAAGATTTTCAGGGTGTAATCTTTTGAGAATCAAAGCTCTCTTCTTCAGGTGTCTGAAGGCGCCACTGGACTTAAATCCTGCTGTTCTACTGCAGACCGACACGGCAACCCACCTAAAACTATCAAGACTGAGGAATAGAACTGTGGAGGGGTATCAAGTGCCCCCGCAAGACGGCACTCAAGAGGGTTGTTGCTTGTTCTTTGGCTTTTGCTTGATTGCATATTTGATATAATGTAATAAAAGCAGGCTGTGGTGGGGGGCACCTTCTGCACAATCCAGTATGCCAGGCAACTCGCTTAAGTCAAACTAACAACATAAAAAATAAATAAATCAAAGATGGAACAGTACGTAAAATTTCCAAATTAAAATATCCAGTGCCCCCTTGAAAATATACATCAAATCTATTTAAGTCTTAAAGATACAATCTGTCTATAAAACATTTTTGCCTGTAAAGACCCTATAGGAGGATGCTGTAGTGGAAGCCCTCCCCTGGCAGATTTTTCCGTAAAACTGGTGCCATGACTAAAAAGGCCCCGGACTTTACCAAGAATTGTGAAGCTGTGGGATGGAGGGGGTGTACAAATGCACCCTCCCTCTTTTTGCCTTTTTGTGTTGGTTATTTTGAGATTTTTTTTGCACCCCTCTTCTTGGCAGGTATTTCCAATTCTAATTTCACACCATTTTTACACCACTTAGGTGCAATTGGCACAAAAATGGCATTCGTTTTACCAAGAAAAAAATACATGGCACAAGGAAGCAGGAAATGGCATGGAAATAATGCCTTAGGTTCGATTTGCACAAGGCCGAAGTGGGGATTTCAAGCTAAAAAAGGGATTGTGGTGAAAATCAAGAGCATCCCTGCTGCTGAGAGATTCTACAGTGGTGCAAGAGTTCATTCAGGGATCAGCAAAAACCAAACCATCCCCAAATTGACAAGCGGACGCTGAAAGGTGACCCCAGCAAGGTAAACAGTGCCAGGTATCTTACCTTTCTTTTGCAGCTTCTGGATGGCCTCTCTCCATTCTGACCGCTCATAGTCAGAGGAAAGCAGGAACAAGTAACTCTGGAAAGGAAACAGGGTGGCATCAGTGTGGGCTGGGCAAAGAGACCCCTGCCCCTCTTCATAAATGGCCGGAAAGGTGGTATACGCCACACTCCAGAGATCCTGGAACACAGCCGTGTTCATTCTAGTGAAACTATTTTTACAGCGTCCTCATCAAGAAGAAGATAAAAGGAAAGGGTGCTGCCAATTCAAACCCTCTCCTAAATTTTCAAGGCAATAATATTTTTAGTTACTTGCCAAAATCAAAACTTCTGTATCTTTTTCCCCCCTCCCTAGATTCCTAAAGTGGAAATGCTGTAAAAACAACCAAGTTAAGAGAACTTGAATTCATAGTTCTGCATCCCATAACCTAGGAAACTCCACTATTCCTGGGGTTCAAGGCAGCCCAGAATCACCACCTCTGATCTAGAAGTCTTTTTTCAAACTCAGGATGTGTCCAGGAAGTTAACCGGGGTGAAGATGCACCCACTCAGGGGCATGTTTCACCCACCCATATCGTAATCACACCCTGATTAGAACAGATGCCAAGGGTGAGCCCCAAGGAGACCCGGTACCCTCCCCTACTCTCCCACCTATTGCACAGGGTTCTCCCAAGCCACCCAGGGGAACCCCCTCACCCAGCTACACACAGGCTGCATCCTAATAAACTGTGGCTTGTTTGCATTGTAACTGGCCTACAAGATGACAAATATAAATTCCAATGTGTGCACAAATCCCATTTCTCTGCTTCTTACCCCTTCCCAAAACTACTGTCTGTGTCCAGTAACTATAAGGAATTGTGGTTTGTGAATTCAGATGTCACATCAGACTACAATTAGTGCAAACTCTGGTAAACTAACCAGCCACAAATGCTCGTATGAAGTCCTGGCTTCGTGCTCACCAACAAACCCCAGTTTGTCTGCATTCGGACATCACAACCAACCAAAGTTTGCTCAAACCATAGGTTAGAGTGATTTCTCCATAGAGCCATGCCCACAAGGAGATGTTCCTCACTTTCCCCTTTTTGTGCATCTGACCTGAGCATAAAAGCCTCTCTCTAGCCAGGTCCCTTTTCTCTCCTGCCCCCATCCCCCACAATAACCCAACCTTACTTTCCCATTGCGGTTATGGATGCGGAAGGGGATGGAAGGCGAATTGAGCAGAAGCCAGAATTCGTTGTCGAACATCTTCTTTTTCAAGCGCTCCATGGCTCGGCTCTGCCCCTTGTTGGCCTTCTGTAAAGGAGGAGAAGCCGGGTTGGAAAGAAGTTTGGCTGAAGATTTGAACAAGTGCACAGGGACTTTAATTTCTTAGGTCAATAAGGAAATGGGGGGCGCGAAGAGGGGCAGTTCCCTTTTGGGAAACTCCTCAGGTCTTCAGCTTACCTACAATGTCCATGGCTTGTTCATTGTCAGCTCAGGGCTGGGGGGAACTATACAGATGAAGTTTCTCTGCTGGGTGAAAGGAGGGGCTGGCTTGCCATAGCAAGGAACAGGAGCACCCCTCAAGGGGAGGAGGAGGTTGGCAGGATCCATCAAATGCCCACAGGGGGCTCACTGATCCCCCTCATGGGATGCCAATCTCAGGCACACTCTGCCCTCCCACAAAGTCCTGTGCTTGGCAGAAATCTTCCAGTCAGTGTTGGCCACACAAAAGTGACTTGTGCCACTTTAAACACTCCTTTCTCCGCCATGCAGGGTGGTATGATGCGGGAGAAGATCAGTTACGGTGAACAAAGTAGCTTTAGAGAGAAAGAACCCTTCTGTGTTCCTAGGAACTGTGTGAAAAGCCAGGTATGCAAATCCCGCCCATTTGTATAATGTCCTTGGCCTCTGGTAGTCACAGCAAAGGGTAAAGAGCTACGCTGGGCACACAATGACGTTGACTGGAAAGTTCAGCAAAGACAAAAGAAGGCATGTTTTCTTCACATGTTGAATAACTAACTGCACTACACAGTGAGAAGAGTGGCAGGCTCTCGTGTGTTTAAAAAACAAAGCGCTAGACAAATTCACGGAGGTTTGCCAATGGCTCTTAGCCAAATGGAACCTCCGTGTACAGAGCCCGTGTCACTCAGAGGAGCAGGGGCTGGGGAAAAGCAACAGGTAGGACCTGGTGCTTTCCTGCCCTGTTTGTGAGCTTCCAAAGGTATCCGAACATCCACAAATGGAGACCAGCTGTAGGACTAGAGGGCCCTCTGGGATCGACCCCGCAAGGTTATCCTCATCGTATGTTCACAACCTGTGAACGCAGCCCTAGGTGGTGCCCTCTCCCCCCACCGCCGGATACAAACCTCCTTCTGCACCTCACTTTTCATAGAGGAAATCTTTATCTTCATGTCCTCCAAATCGTGGTCCGGCATGGCGTGGACATGCGGGCAGGGGTCCAGCTCTTCGAGAGAGGGGAACACCAGTTCTGCCAAGGGCACGTACCACTTGCATTCATACTGCTGCTGTTTCCTGTGAAGGGAGCAGGGCCGTCAATCTGGCCAGCCTACAAATCACAAGAGGACCTCTTCCTTGGCCCTACCCTGGGCTGCATGTATGCTTGGACAACCCTACCTTTCACTTGCCTCAGGGAGGGGGGGGACTGAGCACATGGCCTAGCCCCAGTTCAGTCCTCTACATTGACAGGGAAAGGATTTGTGGTGTCAGGGAGGATCTTGAAGAGCTGCTGCCAGTCAGAGAAGACTGCTCAGGCTAGGTGGACACAGCACAAAGAAGCCATTTTGGTGTAGTGGTTAAGAGCGGCAGGACTCTAATCTGGAGGACCAGGTTTGATTCCCTACTCCTCCACTTGAAGCCAACTGGGTGACCTTGGGTCAGTCACAGCTCTTCCAGAGCGCTCTCAGCCCCATCCACCTCTCAGGGTGATTGTTGTGGGGATAATAACAACATACTTTGTAAACCGCTCTGAGTGGGTGTTAAGTTGTCCTGAAGGGCGGTATATAAATTGAATGTTGTTGTTGTTGTTATCATTATTATCTACATATCTTCACCCTGGAGGTGCATGTCCTCACTTCCCCAGCACTGCTCAACTTGGCAGCTATGAGGGACAGAAGCTTGAGGTTTTATTTTTGATTATTGGGGGGCGGGGGTAGAAATGTGAGGGCCCAGGAAAAAAAAAACCAGAAACATTCGGTGTAGGAGGGGACTTTTCTTCTGAATTTTTCCAATGGAAGATCTGGGGGAACACTGAAAAGAATCTCTATTCTCTTGTAGAACGAGTAAGATGCTTCACAAGACAGGGGTTTTTCACATTCAAAATGCAAAGCATGAAGAAATCTGAGGAATTTCTCAGTGGTTTCAAGGGAAAAACTGGGAAATTTGGGGGAGCACTGGGGGTGGGTGGGGACTCTTACACTGTAGACATATACAATATTTTCAAATAAAATTTTGTTTAAATATAAGTAATTCTGGCAACAATTAATATGCTATAATGAGTTCAATGATAATACATTATGTTGATGACACCTAACTTAATCTGTTGATGGACGGCCAGCCAGATACTGCTTCAGATGATCTGGCCAGGACTTTGGAAATCATGACTGGATGGCTAAAGCAGAGCAGACTGAAGTTGAATCCAGTGAAGAGGGAGGTCCTGTACCTAGGGCGTGCGCGGTTAGGTTCGGGGACCTGACTCCCATCTCTAGATGGGGCACTGCTTGCGCCCACGTTGAGGGTAAGGTTCAAGGTTTTGGTTTTGATCTTTAAAGCCCTGAGTGGACTGTCACCAGCATACCCGCTGGACCGTCTCTCACCCTATACTCCCGGAGGGTGCTCCATTCAGCAGACAAAATCTACTGGTGGTCCCTGGCCCCAACGAGGTCCATCTTGCCTTGACCAGGACCCAGGGCCTTTTGGGTTCTGGCCCCAGCCTGGTGGAACTCTCTGTCTATGACAACTCGGGCCCAGCAGGATTTACTATTATTTCCCCAGGCCTGTAAGACGGAGATGTTCCGCCAGGACTTTGATGGTTGAGGCAAGTGGGACTTACATTTGGCCTCCTACCGGGTGTGTGTGTGTGTTGTGTGTGTGTGTCCCCTCCCTGTTTTTTGTTTCTTTCACCTGCTGACTGTGCAACGTGTACCGCTGAGGGTGGATTTGTGAATTGTATCTGCTTTTCCTACTGGTTTTATCTGTTTTATGTCTTTTAAACTGATGAGATCCGCTCTGAGCCTGCTTGCGGTGAGAGGGGACTATAAACTTAATAAATAAATAAATAAATAGGTTAGTGTTTTCAATGCTGTAATGTTTAGCTTTATATACTAACATGTTGGTAGTCACGCAACAGTGACTCAGAGTTTCTGTCCAAATAATACATTCTCTTTTGTTTGCTACAGGAATTTATTTCTACCTTCAACATTTATTTTTCCTACCTTTCAGTTGGCAAACATTAGAGAGACATGTGATATGACTGCACAGGGTGCAGCAGTTTGCAACTGTTTCTCAAGTACTGGGTATACTTGCAGTATTTCTTATAGAAAATGAAGATATTTTTATGCCTTGAAGTTCCATAAATATGCCAAATAGTACAATTTTATATGCTAAATTATAAATAATGCATTTAATGTTGTTAAATCAGTAAAAGAAGTTTCAGTTTGATAGGAAAGTAAATCTTACATATATTTCTGTTTTCCCCAAAACTTCCATTCTCCCTCTCCCCCAAATCCATGGCTTCAAAATTTTGAAAATTTTTACAGCTTAGTGAAGAATGAGATGAAAGCTAAACAATGCATTGATTGTCATTAAACTCCGCTAACTTTTAAAAATGCATGGTCTACCAAGGCCTCATAGTCATCTCAACCCAATGGAGCCTCCCTGTAGAGAGGCACTGTACCTCTGAACGCCAGGTGCTAGAGACAAACAACACCAATGTGTAGGCTTCCCAGAGGCACCTGGCCAGCTGTTGCTGGAAAGAAGTTGTTGTATCTGAGGGACCTCTGATCCAGCAATGAAATTATGTTCCTAAACAAGGAGGCTATTAATTTCTAAGAATGCAGACAGTGGTAAAGCAAGTAGCCAGCCACCAAGAGCAACAGCATTTACTGCTTTTGTGAAAGTTCTAAGCACTTAAGCAAGGAATCCTTTCATTTGAAGAAATGGGATCTACGCCTGGTTCACATATGCAGACGGCCCATGTGGTGTAGTGGTTAGAGTGTTGGATTAGGACCTGGGAGACCCAGGTTCAAATCTCAGCTGTGCGATGGAAGCTCACTGAGTGACCTTGGGTGAGGTCTCACATTCTCAGCCTAAGCTATCTCACAGGGTGGTTGTGTGGATACAATGGAGGAGAGGGCAAAGATGCTTTGGGGGTCTCCACTGGGGAGAACGGCCCATGTAAATACATGCAAGGGTACGATGCATGAGGTGGCAGCATGGCCAATACCACTTTATGCTGCAAATGAGGAATGGTATCTTGGAATACTCTGCCCTGCAAATGGGGAACCTAAATGCCCAGTGTGGGGAGAACCGCTCTCCCTGCTGTTTCCAGCATACAAGTTTTTCCTTCAATGCAAAAACACATGCAGTCTCATTCTGCCACTTTATTCCTTCCTCATTCTCCTGAATATTTGAACCAAATGCTGGTCCACAAAGCAGATAAATCTGCAAGCCCTCCCAGTCTGATGTTGCAAGAGACAAAGATGGAGCCCACCACTCAGGACTGGACACGCTGCTCAGGGCCCTTCACTGAGAGCCAAGCTACAAGTGACTTTTTTCACGTGGAGAACACTTGATTGTTCTCACAAGTTTTCCTGGGAAGTGAAGTCTGAGTGTCTTTCCCCTCTCCGTTAGAATCGCTGCCTGAAGAGCCAGAGAAAGCCGGTGGCGGCAGCAGCTTTTGCAAATCACACCTCCAGTTACAATCCTGCTGGACAAGAGGGCTCTCAATGTTTGTTTGGGGGTGGGCAGCTGCTACTTTCTCCCTGGGTGTCCTGCTCCCGGGGAGCTGCTCTGGAGAAAGCTGCCGCATCAGTGAAGCTCCAGCCGCAGCGACAATGGAAGAATCTGCTGCTGCTCTAACATGCCCTCATTCCAGTTTTTCTCCAGGAGCTCAGGCTCTTCAGGCAGCGATTCTAACAGAGAGGGGAAGGACACTCGGACTTCACTTCCTAGGAAAACTTGCGAGAACAATCAAGTGTTCTCCACGTGAAAAAAGTCACTTGTCGCTTGGCTCTCAGTTTGCAATAAGAATCCTTGGAAGGAAAGGAGGCCAGAGGGACACCAGATACTCCCTCCCCCTGCCCTATTACTCCCCACGCCTCACCCCACTGCCGTTTTCTTCAGCTTGGCACAGAGAAGCACATCCGTGAAGAGGAAGACGTGGCGCAGTTTGCGGGATCCCTCAGCCATCTCCACCAAGAAGCCATCCTTGACCAGCTGCCGTGTCTGCAGGTGAGAGAGGGAGAGGTGGGGGAGGGCCTGCCACTGTCTTGCTCCCCCCCCACCTCCTAAATGCACAGCAAAGATAGATACCCCAGCCCAAATCCTTGGCCAGGTACATAACTGAAAGGGTGAAACTCTTAAGTTCTTTATAAGCAGGAGTTGGGGAGGGGGCGGGGATAAAAATGTAGAAAGATGAGAATCACTAAACCTAAGATCCTTTAAAAGAGAAAACTGTTTAAGTTTTTTTTTAAAAAACCAACAATGAATTGACAAATAGATATGTGCATAGTGCTTTTAAAATATAATTTTAGGTAGCCCATCAGAACTTGGAAGTTAAGTAGGGTCGGCCATGGTCAGTGCTTGGATGGGAGACCACCTAGGAAGTCCAGGGTTGCTACAGAGAGGCAGGCCATGGCAAACCACCTCTGAACATCTCTTGCCTTGAAAGCCCTATGGGCTGCGAATGAGATGGACAGGAGGGGGAGAAGAAGATTCACTGGGACTTGACTGAGTCATATGTATCTTACTCATTCAAACTGGGAAGACAGAAGAAACCAGGGCTCTGTCCTGCAGCTGTGAAGGACACACTGTGAGTTATTTGCTATTCCCCCTGCCTTCACATCCCACTCCTTCCTGAAGCTGTACCCCTAAATGGCATCAGGGTGTTGCTACAAGTCTATACATCTACAAACCCCCACCTATCCAACACTGACAGAATTTGGGGTAATTCACTGGAGCAGATCAGCAGTAGAGCTGGGATTGATGGAAAGAAATCCTCTTTCGTAACACGTGGAAATGTGTAGTACTCGATGTCACAAGCCATGGCCAGGGAACACTACTAGCTTAGATTACTTCAGAAAAGGATAGGATGGATCCACCAGGAATTGAGAGCCAGTTTGGTGTTGTGGTTAAGAGTGCCGGACTCTAATCTGGAGAACCAAGTTTGATTCCCCACTCCTCCACCTGAAGCCAGCTGGGTGACCTTGGGCTAGTCACAGCTCTCTGGAGCTCTCTCAGCTCCACACACCTCACAGGGTAATTGTTGTGGGGGTAATAATAGCATACTTTGTAAACTGTTCTGAGTGGGCATTAAGTTGTCCTGAAGGGCGGTATATAAATCAAATGTTGTTAACTTTTCAGTTACAACGAGCTCCTGGCAGAGAGATGGTATACACAAAACTGCTAGGGTTGTGTGTGTGGCTCTAAACTTCCTATCTTACTTGTGGGCCTCCAAAAAGCACCTGGCTGACCATTGCTGGAAACAGGGTGAGGGACAAGAGGCCTCTTCGACCTGACCTGGCAAGGCTGTGCCACGCGATGCCCTTTGGGGGCCTTTGCCCTGCTCCCCTCTCACCTCCCCTTTGGGAGTGGTGACTGCTGTCCTGCGGGGATCAATGTCCTCATTGATGCTGGAGAGAAAATTCTGGGAGATCCGGAGGGCATCTTGGAGCAACAGGTAGTCCGGGTGGTCAGATGGCGTATGCTTGAGCAAGTCCTGGTGCAAGAGCAGAGGGGGAGGGAAGGCAATTTGTTGACCCGTAAGGGATAAAGGCAGTAAACTCTGGAAATAAAGCACCTCCCCTTAAGACAGTGTGAGTGTGTCCCACCCTCCTTCCATGCAAAGGGGCTTTTTCCAGTTGGAGGGGAGTGCATTACCCTAACACATGACCTCAGGTGTCCCCTGCAAACACACCCTTTCTCAAGGGAATCCAATGGAGAGCAGCCACTAAGGCTGAGATCTGAGAAGTTCCAGGTTCAAATTTTGCCTCTGTCACTGACTTGCCTTTGCCACGCTCCCCCCTCAAATCTTCCATCAACCACCTCATACAGGGATAATAATACCGATCTACTTTACAGGGCTTTGGTTGCCAGGATTATTGATGTAATATATGTGAAATGCTTTGAAAATCACATATAGATACTTCAATGGATAAACCCCCCTTTGTGGGTGATTTTTTATTATACAAAAGGAAAAATCAATTCCTTACATCAGCCACCAAAGGATCCCTGCCTCTCCCTCATCCTATGTTAATTCGGAGGTATTTGCATGAATGCAGCAGTTACGAAACATGAGCATACTCCCTTCCCATGTGTACTCACGTGCAATACAAGAGTGCTCCGAGTGACACGGTCTATAGGCTTATACAGCAGTGCTAGAAGAAGGAGAAAAATGTGAGTTCCTGGTAAGAGGCACTAGAAAGGCAATCTAGGGCAGCCACCCACTTTCTCACTTCACAGACTCTCCCTCAGGCTCTACACACGCCCCAGTGTTTCCCCAAAGGTGCTACTTCCGTCAACAGGCACAGGAGAGGGAAGTCTGGGACATACCCCACCCCCACAAGTAGGACCACAGTTTTGAAGAGAGCTGGTATAATGGCATCATAATTATTTACGGCTCAGAGCCTATGCTCATTGCTTTTGCACCTCCTCCCATCATCTCTGGCTAAGCCAGTTTTTGAAACCCTTAAACATGCTGTGAACCTGACATCACAGGCACTGGCCAATCGGCACAATTTACAGCGGTGGTTTTCATATATCTGACCATTCAGAACTAAACCAAGAGAGTTGGTTTATTTTACTGGCTTTTGCTGTAATAATAAATGAGTGACTGACCAAGAGGTGGAGGGGAAGAGGGGAGAAACTAATTTTTACATGAAAAGTTCCATATAGGCAACAGGTGCTGGCCTCTCCCCCCTCGCCCCCCCCTCCACTGTCATCCCAGACACTTTTCTCTCAGTCCTGCCCAGATACTGGGAGTGAATTGGGATGGGGGAAAGAGAGCTTGAAATGCCTAAACATGGGAAGGTAAGATGGAGGCTGGGGAAGGCCTCAATTCCCTTTGCCTGCTCACCCCTACTTTTAGAGGTGTGAGGGGCCAAATACCAGAAGAACAAAAATGGCTGCCCCACCATTCTAAAGAATGTGAGCTGTGACTCACGAAAGCTCATCCCCTACCACAAATTTTGTTAGTCTAATAGGAGCTACTGGGGTCTTGCTCTTTTCTACTACAAAGCTGTAGCGACTCATTTCCCTTCCCCATGCCAGGGTCTTACAAACCCCCTCCCAAAGTTACAGTATTTGAGTCATGGAAGACAAAGTGTAGAGGCAAGAATGGCGGGGGGAGAGATTTCCATTTTATATAAACAGTTTGGAGGTGTTTCCTTCAACCCAGCCTGACAGGCAAGAAATATGGCATATTCTCTTTGGACGGGGTGGGAACTGGGGGGGCAGGAGGTGGGGGGGGGAAACCCACACAAGTTAAACTGGTCAGATTCTGAACTCGCTGCACCAATGTGCTAGTTACCCTTCTTATTTAGTTTTCTGTGGGGGATGGAAGTGTGGTAAAAACTTCCCTCACCAGAACCCAGCTGTCCAAGCGGTTACACACTCCCTGTGAATAAGCTACTGGTTGGTAACTTCTTGTTTCAATTGTTTCCCAAAAGGCTCCCCTACGGGCATTGGGGGAGAGAAGAATACCCTTTCCCAGCAGAAATGACCCACAGCGCTTGGAAGATGGAATCAGAAAAACAAAACCATGCCCCACGTGGTGTTAAAGCGAAATAAATTGGCTGTTCGCTGTCCTTTACTTCCTAACCAGCTGCCTGGAGCTGGCTGCTTCTGGGGCCCAGCTAGAAGTGACGAATGACACTTGAATGGCAAGTGAACAGACTCGCATGTATCCCTCCCTGTTCACTTGCACTCCACTTGCACATATGTGCAAGTGTCTGCAAGATGTGTCTGCAAGACATGTTTGTGATTTCCGACACTCAGACCCTAAACTGGATTTTCCCCTTCCCACGCTTCCCCAAACCAAAACAGGAACATACCCAGTCTCATTCTGACCACGGCAAAAATAAGGAAATTTACCCCACCCACCTTCGTCCCAGCCTCACACACAAATGCGGACCAGTCCAGCGGGAAGTCTCGTCATCTGCTGAACCCACCAAACCCCCCCACCCTGCAAATTATGAGGGAGGTATAAAAGGGCCCTCATGAATGCCTCCTACACCAGCCCCCATTAGTGGGGGGGCACCGCAACAGGGTTTGCCTTGGAGAGGTTTGCAAAGAACTGGGCCCACTGACCTTCCATCCTTTGGCCCCCAGATGTCTTAGTGCCTGAGGCAGACAATCCAAACAGCACCCCCAATTGGCGGTAAATATATATATAAAAGCAGCTAAATAACTGGCAAAGTGATACCCTTTAATCTGACACCTAAGCCCCCCCCTCCACCTCACCCCATGTGGTGAAGGCCAAGTGAAGGGAGAAAGCAAGGCAGAACTAAGACACCCTCATGTCAAAAAAACCCCAAGCCTGGGGGAGTTTGTGCTTCAAAAAGGTTTCCCTGCCAGGTAGGACCAGACATAGCCGGTCCGCTGACGTCATGGCCTCGCCTCCTATTCTTGGTCCGGCAGCTACTAGGCAATCCGCCCCGGCTCCTGCTGTTGTCACGGTTACAGGACCTAGGGACATCCCTCCCAGCCAAACACCTGAGGTGAAAAGACTAGGGAGAGATGCCACCCCCCTCCCCCAAGAAACTAGATACGGCTTTGGGGGTGGGGGAACCACGACAGCCACAGGGTCAGCCACACACCCCTTTCTCACAGTATGTGGAAACAGGAATTGAAGACGTACCTCACCCTTGGAGCGTATGATCCAAAAAGGCAGTAAATGCACCCGGCACATGAGGTGCCAAGCCAAGAAGTTTCACTTGAGCAGGCAGAATCTGGCAACAAAACAGTGGTGGTGACCCACACCCTTTCCCCTAAACCTGCCAGCAGCTATGGGTCCCCAACTATCCCTCAGCATCTCCAGGGGCTCCCAAGGGCATCACTCCTTTGTTCCCCTCTCTTTCGCTCACCCAAGATAACATCTGAACCAAGCCAGGAAGAAATCCATAAAAGAAAACCCAATCCCGGGACAGGTAAGAACAAAGAAATTTCCAAGTTCAATCTCCAGAGCAGAGCATGACAAAGAGGAGAAAACCAGCTGGAGGCTTTACCCTCCCAGCTTTTCAGAATGGGCTGATGGTCCACAACGGAGCAGCCAGAATCCTCACCCGATCCCCCCCAACATGTCACAAAGAAGATCCCGGACACCCTAGCATCTAAAGCAACAATACTGCTACAAAGAAACGCCCCAACGACTAACAAAAAAGGGTGCTACACGCCCCGCATGATTCCCCCACCGTAGGTGCAGTTACAGCAAAAACGGACGATGAGCAGAATCTCCATGGTGGCCCCTTCTCAGCATGGCCCCCGCTCCCAACTCCATCGGCGGTCCACGGGAGCCAGGGAGAGTGGTAGCTGCCAGTGAAATCGACAAAGGCAGCCGGTGGCAGGAGGAGGAGGAGGGAAGGGGGCGTGAGGGCTGTCAGATGCTGCCAGCATCCTAAAGAAGTGCAGCCCCCTCCCCTCTCCTCCCTGAACCATACAAAGGGCTCCGTCTCCAATATACCGACTGGATCTGTAATTCATGGGTTAAGGTCATGGGGGAGGGGGAAGATACAGACAAAGGCTTCCTGCACACACCATTTACACACACACACACACACACACACACGGAGGAGAATCAATACCTTCCATAGTGATGGAGGTGTGGCTCTCTTTGGAATCTCTGGGGCCCTTTACCTTCAGCTCCTGCCAAAGGGAAACGGTAGTTAGAGGCAATTTTACAGAGCGTACGGGGGTGGGGGGCTTGCATTTTTGGAATCGGGCCATTTGGGTGGTGTTGCTTTCTTTTTTTCAAATATTCCCAGGGATCCTAACCCTGAATAATAGGTAGCATTGGAGGAAACCAAAGCCCCCCCCACACACTGCTGAGGATGTGTGGAGCAGACCTTCTCCCCCCATTGTCCACTTCTCGTACAACCACAATCCAAACATGCACAATCTGGGATCTAAAGAGGGACAAATTTGCGGTCAACGGGCTGTGGGTTTCTGGATAAGGCTGAGAGCCCCAACCCTGCTCAACCTGGGGTGGAGGGGGAAGAAGAGGATGGATTTCCGATGAGAATATCTTGCCCCATCTCCTTGCCACAACACCAAGCTTCTGAAGCAAGTGTATCTGTGTACACTCACACATGCACGAATTTGCGGCCATCTCTCCTCTCACTCCAAGAGCATCAGAATTGCTTATAGAATCGAACTACCCTTGTCAGACACTTCCTTTCCTCAACAGCAGCCCATCCACCCTAAGACCTTTGCTTGTTCCTAGCCTCTAGGAATCAAAGGTAGAGTGCCTCTCAGAATGGATGCTCCATTTTAGCTATCATATGCAGCAACTATGATTTTGTCTAGTCTGATTTTTTTTTTAAATGTACTTCCCCTCCCACCACCCTGTCCCCATACTCTTCCTTCTGCAGGCTTTTCACCGCCCTCCTTGTGAAGAAATGGCAAGTTCTTGGAAAACTTAAACTCTTGGAAACAGAATAAATGAAAACAGAAATTGCCAGCAGGTGGGTAGAAAACAGAACAGAGCTAGACTGGGAGAGGCATGAGTGCCGCAAACCCGCTTCCCCGTCAATAAAGAGAAGCAAAATCAGTAAGCAAAAATAAGCCGTAAGCAAAAATATGCAGATTAGGTTATACAGCATAATTTATTCACACCACCAAAGCTGAGGAAGTGGCATATGCCCTTATAACCTGGGCCATAGGCCCCCACACGATACATACAAGTTATGTGTCCTATTATTATAAGTCCTGGTGCACAGTTGTCATGTATGTAATGAGCAACCCTGTTTGATCGATACAAAGTAGGAGTCAGAAACAGGTTTTGAGCCAAGTCTGTCATCCCATCCTCTCCCTGTGACCGCAGGTGTGGGCATTTGGCACTTGTCAACCCCACATGTAAAAGAGGATGTGGAGGCATAGCATGGGGTGGGGGGAAGAAACTTGATTTGACAGGAGCTACTATTTGCAGAGGTGGTTCCTTGGGAATAGGACCATGCCTTGTTGGCTTGGCCTAGCCTGTAAAGTGTCACATATATGAATAATAATGCTAATAAAACCTCACTCATTCATAGAGCAGTTTGGTGTAGTGGTTCAGCAGGACTCTAATCTGGAGAACCAGGTTTGATTCCCCATTCCTCCACTTGAAACCAGCTGGGTGACCTTGCATTAGTCACAGCTTCTCGGAGCTCTCTCAGCCCCACCCACCTCACACGTTGATTGTCGTGAGGATAATAATAATACACTTTGTAAACCGCTCTGAGTGTGGCATTAAGTTGTCCTGAAGGGTGGTATATAAATCGAATGTTAATGAATGTCATTAGGAGGCCTTGGGCAAGTTGGTACTATTCAACCTGTACCCTGCCTGACAGGGTTGTTGTAAGCAGGGGGAAATTCCACTCCTGACACCATTGAGTTCCTTAGGAGGAGGCAACAATCAATGCAATGGTGGTAAGGATCAATACTGCTGAACAATGAAAGCAACAGCAACAAATAACAATAATTCGCACCTCTGAGATTTTCTGGAACTGATTGTTACTCTGGCTGCATTTCTCCGCTGTCTCGAGGGCAGTTTTGTAGTTGTCCACAAAAGCCTTGTAAACGCCCAGCTGGCTAGCCTGTTTTTTTTTTTTGTGGGGAGGGGGGAAGAACCATTTAAAAAGCTGCAACCAAGTTTATTTGCTTACGTCATAACAAAAATGCAATTTTTAAAATTACAAATACAAAATTATTTGTCATTACAAGGACCCACTACATCCATTTCAAAATATTTTTATCGTCTGCTGCCCTAAAAGCCACATGAGACCATCAAAACATCTTTGTTATCAGACCAACATGGGTCCATCCAGCTCAGCATCTTGTTTCCAACAGTGACTAGTCATATACCCTAGAAGATCCACAAGCACAGAGGCCAAAGCCTCCCCTCCGTTGTTGCCTCCCAGCAACCAGCATTCTAAGGTACACTACCTCTGAACATGGAGGTTCCATTTGGCCATCATGACTAACAGCCATCAACGAACCTCTTCTGCTCCATGGATTCCTCTACTACCCTTTTAAAGTCATCTAATTCTAGTGGTCTTCACTACATGGTGAAGAGCCTGTTTGGTGTAGTGGCTAAGAGTGCGGGACTCTAATCTGGAGAACCGGGTTTGATTCCCCACTCCTCCACTTGAAGCCAGCTGGGTGACCTTGGGCTAGTCACAGTTCTCTGGAGCTCTCTCAGCCCCACCCACCTCACAGGGTGTTTTGTTGTGGGGATAATAATGGCATACTTTGTAAACTGCTCTGAGTGGGCATTAAGTTGTCCTGAAGGGCGGTATATAAATCGAATGTTGTTGTTCTTGTTGTTGTTGTTATTACAACCTGTGGCAGTCAATTCCGCAATATGATTACATATTGGGTAAAGAAGTAGCATCTTTTTTTCCACCCTGAATCTATGTGCCAACCAACCTCATTGAATGCCCCAAGTTGTAAAATTGTGGGAGGGAGAGAAAAAAAATCCCATCTCCACCTTACCATTTCCTAAGCCTCTTTCCTACTCCACTTTCATCACAAAATGAACCGTTTCCCTAAACCTCTTCGGCCCCTCCCCATCAGAAAGATGCTAAAAACACATTGCTTGTTGGGGTTGAACCCAAAGCACTGCGATTCTGAAGTTTTTGTGCAGTCTTTCGGCATTCAGCACTCGCACTCATTTGGCATTATAGTTTTCATCCTCGAGACGTCCCCATAATGCAATGCTATCTAACTGGGAAAGCAATCTTTTCAGTGTGAGACCCGGCGAAACCTGTCTCACACACCCTCCCCAGAATAGGCAGAGAGAGTTCAGGGTGAAACTTCCCCCCCTGGCTCTTTGTTTCACCTTGTTTCATTCAAATAAGAAAACTTTCCATCCAGGAGAAGAGTCACCTTTATGTGGCTTTTCCCACCCAAGTGCCACATTTGACTGTATAAACAGAGACCAGGTTATGGGTGATGGAGACAATGGGGGCGCTGCCCAACCAAGTCATGCTTTCCCTTGGAGCGACACAGGAGACCGCACAGTCACTGTGGCAAGCTGTCTGGCCAGTCAGGGAGCATGGTACTCACACTGACTCCCCAAGCAAAACAGAACGCTTAACCGTGGCTTGCTTTCCTTAATCAGTTTAGTGTTATGCCTGAGGTCATGTTTGTACATTGGACTTGTGCGACCCATGTTTGAGTACATGCAATGAACAGATGAGGGAGAAGGTAATTCTCCTGCCCTTCTGTTTACCAAGTGACCAGCCAGGGCCTCAGATATCATAGAATCATAGGGTTGGAAGGGACCGCCAGAGTCATCTAGCCCAACCTCCTGCACAATGCAAGAAATTCACAACAACTACCCCCAGTGACCCCTGCTCCATGCCCACAAGATGGCAAAACACCATTAGGATTCCCTAGCCAAACTGGCCTGGGGAAAATTGCTTCCTGACCCCAAAGCGGCGATTGGCATTACCCTGGGTGTATAAGAAGGGGCCACGATATCTCCCTATACATGCCCCCCAGGAGGCAGGAATGAACTTGGGTTCTTGGACAGGGCTAGCACTTGAGAATGGCAAAGTGGGAACGCAGGCTCAGATGAAGCAAACCCGACTTACCAACTTTTGGAAGAGATGACCCAGGATAACGCTACTGTCCCAGTTCTGGACCTTGGGGCAAAGGCTGTCATAGAACTCCTTGTGGATTTCATAGAGGTCCTGGATCTTATAGAAGATGGTCTCAATCTGCTGGGTAGTGAGGACCGGCTGGGAGGTGGTGGCTGTGGCCTTCAGGGGCTTCATGGGCTGCAGGGAAGACAACAGCATCATCACAACCCTGCTGCGTACTTGCAAAACAAGCCAGGAGAAGTAACTCACCCCAATGGGGCTCAGCAACAGGCTGAAAGATGTCAGACAAAAAACGAATGGGCCTCGGTTGGTCACAGGAGAGTCGTTAAACGGCCCTCTCTGTCAGCTTCACTCCAGCTCTGGCATGCCACAATGCCTAGCTCCCTCGTTTGCCCAGCCTGACCCCAAAGGAGGCTCCAGGACTGCATTGCATTGCAGCGACACAGAAAGGCAGGCATGCTGCATCTCAGCATGCTGCTGCCAATGAAAACTGAGCTTGAGGGACCAGCAGCCCTCTCTGCGCAAAACACTTTCATGCGTCCCACTGAGGCAGGTCTGCAGTCCATGCCGTGTCCCTCTCCAAGCTCCGGCCTCCCGCATCTGACTGGGGTGATATAAAGCCTTCCTGAGCCTGCACCCCACCCCAGTCAATCCCCCATCTGTTCTGGAATACATTCATATGTACAGTGGCCAAAGCTGCAACATCAATGCACGCGCCACAAGTGTAAAGAGGCCACCACGGATCCAACAAGTCCCCTAAAAATTCGTGGAAGAGGCAGGAGGGAAAGAGGCATCAGGATCCAGATTTCAGCCAGTCATTGAGGCTGGTTTGTACGTCCACCGCTTGAGAACAGAAACAACCAGCAACAAGCATCAGAGGCAGAAATCCGATTTTTTCCCCAAGAAAGGGAAGCCATTCACACATTCACCCTCCAAAGGAAGAGGTGAACCATCCCTGAGGCACACCAAAGAGTACGGCAATAAATGAATGCAACCCTGGCCGGCCTCTAGTCTCAGGGTTAAGAGGCTGAACTATGAAACAAGTACCCAGCTGAAATCTAGCCTCTACCGCCGACTCACCCAGCGACTTTCACTCTGAGCCTCAGTGCTCCTCTTTAATATGGGAATAATTCTGGCCCAGCCCTTGCAGGGATGTTGAAAACACTCTGAATAGTTGAAATCATTACAGAGATGCAAAAAAAACCCCTCATTGAGCGCTTGCAAGGTTCCGCACTACGTCACAAAACAGAAGGAGCCACACATTGGTGTTGCGCAAACCATGCAAACTGTGGAGCCAGCTCTGGCTTGGGTGCCAGGGTAGAAAGAGGAAGCTGCAGCTATAAATACACTGCAAAAGTGGACACATACAACATGAGACTAGTCAGAGTTGTGCACAGTCTGTTCAATTATCGTCTGGAACTTGCTGCCACAGGTAGAGGCGAGGTTTGCTAGGGTAGAGGGCTCTTGAAAAAAGGTTGGACAAAATGAATGGAGTTATTAACTAGGGTAGCTAACTGGAACCTCCATATTCAGTGGCAGTGCTAGGACACAAGATCAGGGGAAAGCCTTAGCATCTGATTCCATACACGTTGGATAATGCACTTTCAATGCACATTATCGATCGTTTGAGGTAGATATTTTGTTCCGCACACAAAAAAATCCGTTCCAAATGATCTATAAAGAGGATTGGAAGTGCATTATCCAACATGTGCAGAATCACTCTATGTCCCTGTTTGTTGGCCTTCCAGGGTAAATGCTGTGTGAAACAGTATGCTGGTCCAGACGGACGGCTGGTCTGCTCCAGCGGGGCTGTTATTTTCTTATATTTCCCTAACACAAGATGCTTAAAAGCAAGTTGGCTGTCAGTTCCCATGGGCTCTTGGGTGGCCACTGTTGTGGACAGAATGCTGATTAGACAGACCTAATCCAGAGAAACAATTCATAAAGTTAGGTCCACCTAGGACTATCAGCCAAGATAGCTAAAAATGGAGCCTCCATGGTCAGACACAATGTATCTTAGGGTGCCAGATGCCAGGGGAAAGGAACAGGAGCCGACTCTTCCCTTGACTCAGAGTCCCTTCACAGGAAGCACATGGCTGGCACTAGACAGAGCTTTCATCTGATCTAGCAACACCACTCCTCGATCAGCCTCTCCAATTTTCTTCCTGCAGTGACAGACGTTTATATATGGTTGCTTCCACAGGGAGTTTTTGCTCCATGTCCCGCACTCCAAATGGTAGTCGGTTCTTTTGGGGGCTTCCACACAGCACCCTACATGGGCTTACTTTCTGGGCTTTCGCCTGTTTCACTCTGTTTTTATCCCCACATTTGCTTCAGGACAATCTTTCCTTAAAATGCACACTTAAACTGGGCTTGGGGAGAGGGTAGATGGAAAGTATGGATTTCCGCATAACTGCTCTCGGTACCATATCCTTTACCCTACTCATTTGTGCCCATTTTTTTCCAACCAGCAAGAGGAATGCTGCTATTGCTGCACTACATTCTACTTATATACCTATTACTACCATTTTAAAAATAATAAGCACGCTGGCAGTGAAGAGGGGATAAATAGGGAAGGGGATGCCAAGGGAAATGGAGGCAAGAACAGTGAATCCTCCTGTGTGGAGGTACTTCTATCCTGTCTTTTCATCCTCACGATAACCCTGTGAGGTAGGCTAGGCGAGGTGTGTGCAGTTGGCCCAAAGGCATTTCAGAGAAGGGATGTGAACCTCAGCTGTCCTAGCCCAACATTTATCTATGACACCATATTGGGGTTCTCCTGCTCTTCCTTCTGCTCCCCCATTTCTAACACTCCTAATGACAAAATTACAACCTCACCCCCTACAGCGGCATTAACTGCGCACAATGGTAAGAAGGGTGGTTCTGCCCCTCACCACTGGGTTCTACTCACAAGCAAGAGAGCCTCCAGCTGGTTTATATAGATCTCCTCGCTGGCCAAGAAATCTGAAAGCACCAACTTTCGCATCTCCAGGCCTCTACCGGAATCACGTTCGCCCTGCAAGGAAAGAGAAAAACATCGGTCAAAAGAGAAGTATCACACCAGAGTAAAACTGGGGCTGAACCCTCCAGCGGGGATGAGAATGCAGGATTGTTTTCATTCCTGGTTGATTCTGCAGGCTGACGCTCTTGGCTGTTTTGGGGTTGCCTCGCAGTCATTTCTACACAACTCCGCAAAGCTGACATCAGAAAACGAGTGCATTTGAATGGGGGAAATTCAGCATGAAGGAAGGAAAATGGTTTGATTCTCACCAGAGAGAAAGAAAATCGGAAATGGGAATATTCAAATCCCTTTCAAAATTCAGTCTTGCTCCTACCCCAGAGGAAGCAACAGACTGGACTTTTGTAGAGGCAGGCTGCAAAAACTGATTTGGATCAAAGTCGTGATTTTATCAAAAAGTCACGTTTCTCAAAATGATGCAGGCTGCAGAAAAGGATCCAAAGAGCTATGAGAACTGACATTTTTATTCTGCTGGTGGGTTTTTACACATTTCTATTTGGGATGTCCAAATCTTGTCGTTTTCCTCTTTTCCATCTCTTTTTGCCTTTTGGAGGTGGTGGTTGTGAGCCCACTTTAATTCCGTGGTTCCCAAGAGGCTTCATTATGCAACATTTTTTCCATTCTATATAATTGCTGCAAAATCACATTAAAAATTGTGTGAATTTGATGGGGAAAATTCAGTGTGAGGAAACAGAAAACTGCGCGTCCAGTTTGCACAAGGGAGAAGTAAAAGCGAAATGAGATTTTTTTAGTCAAACCAGCGGGGCTGTGAAATTCAGTTCTATCCAGCAAGAGTCTGATTCAATATAAGGCAGCTCCATGTGTTGTTCAATCCAAAAAAAGGCTCCCTAGCCTTTAAAAAAGTCCGTCTATGTTAACTGCAGTTTTCTATCCAATAGCAATTTTTTACCATGCATGGAAGGGCTTTTGCGGTGCCAGCAGCAAAACATATACAGAGAAAAGGATTGATTAAGATAACTGCTGCTGGCCTGACATTTTATTGAGAAAAGAATTTCTCTCACCTGCCATTACTGGTGGAGCTGGTATCCGGGTCAGTCTATGAATCACTTTTATTGACTCAACAGGACAATGCTGAGTGCCTCTGAGCACGTGAAGAGCACATTTACTCATTCTCCACAGAGCTGGGGGCATCGTAACATGATATTTATTCCATTTTACCCATACAAAAAGTCTGAGAGGTATGGTAAGCAGAAGGGGAGCCACTTGCCCACTGAGCTTCATGACTGTGCTAGGATTCGAACCCAGGTCTCCCCCAGACCACATTCAGCAACACATTAGCAACAGCACTGCTATGTTGCTCAACTGCAAGGCTGAAAAGGGAAAGTTTGCATCCTCCAAAATATTTGTGGGGGGTGGGGAGGGGAAGCAATTCCTCTGCCACTAAAACACTTTCTGAATGAGCTGCCCATTTATCTTGCAAACACACACACAAAACCCAATCTGAAATAATGTAGAAAAGCACCAAACTGTCCACAGGGGAAACGCTGAAAAGCTTTAATCAGAACAGGGCCCATACTTATGACACATCAGCAAAAAATGATAAAGACACATTTCAAATGTCTGCACGCATTTTTTCAGTGGTCCTCAAAACAGCCCTATAAGATAAGCCACTGTTATCATCCCCAAAGCACAAACAGGAGGCTGAGAAAATAACAACTTGCCCAAAGACACCTTCCGACAGTTTGTAGCTGATATGAGCACCTGACGTCTTCCTTTCTCACCCTCCAAGCCACTGACTATGGTCGCATTAGCAGCGTCTTGCAAAGCAGCCCCTAAAAAACCCCTCCCCCAACCAGTTCTGTAGGTATTGCTGGGGGGGGTGCTTTAAAACCAAGCAAAGATCTGATACGTGCCCACAAAGTCAGCGTGAACAATAAACAAGCACTGTACCTATTTGCACGTGGATGCAGTAACAGCCAATAGCACGCCGAGGCGGAGATAGCTTTAAGAGCAGAACAGGCGCATTCGTATCAGTGGGTTCTGCTTCCTCTCTCCCTGCCTCCAAAATCCCCCCTCAGAACTTCCCAACTCAATCAAGACAGCCTAAGTTGGCATTGAGGATGGTGGCCTCACCACACCATGCCAAAACATCAAACTGCAGGCTTCTTCGGACACGGGCAAGGCTCCCACGTCCAGAAGAACTTCTTGGAAGAATTTCTAGCCACAAACCTGTGGAGGGCCTGACTCACCTTCCCTCCCATGAGGATCCAAGCTCCAGGCCAAAGTTCCTAGCACCTCCCACACAGTGCCTCGAGCACCCCCACGGAGCCAACCCCCTTTTCCCAGTCAGTCCCAGGAATGAACGTGCCCACACAAATGGCTGCCAGCCCAGGCCTGGCACACCCATCCACAGAGCCGTTTTTTCCACAGGGAAAGAACAAGGCAAAGCAGGTCACCAGCTGCCTGAAAACGCAGCTTGGCTCTCCCCTGAGAGCAGAGAAAAGAAGAAAGCTCAAGACTTCATTGGCATGCTAGGGATAAAACTTGCCCAGGAACCAAGCCCCAAACATGCAGGACAGAGAAGGCTGGCGTTGCCCAGCGATGACTGAAAATCTGGGTGGCGTGTACTTCGTTATTAAATGCGTTCTGTGCATGCTCAAGGCTGTTCCTTCACGAGTTTAAGGTCAGAAGTTTGGAAGTGAAAACAGAAGGGGGGGCTGAACCACAGACTCCACTTAAGAACCCAAATCATTGTGTTCTGTGCCCCATAATTCATGGGGTAGTTAGTGGCAAGAACAGAAGCTGTCCATCTATCTGTCTAGAGCACTTCCCCACCACCACCTTTCCTCCACAGAGCACCAAGCAGCACACCTCGTTCTCTGTCCCTCATTTTATCCTCACAAGAACCCTATAAGGTAGGTCAGGCTGAGAAATACTGACTGAGCCATGGCAAGAGGGAAGATTTGAACCTGGGTCTCCCCAGAACTTTAACCATTACACCACACTAACTTGCTGAGAAGATTTTAGTGCATTCTTCTCTAGCTACTTTTCAGGGGCAAGAGGGTCAGAGATGCAGGGCAGAAGAAATCTGTAACTCCTACCCAGCCCAAGCAAATACCCTGGGGCAAGTTTCATGGCTTCTTCCCTCATCCAAACACACGCTCCTTACTCCAGAGATGGATAGCTAGCTGGGGAAAGGGGCAGTGACCCAAAACACTCCCTCCCTGACCATTCTTAGAACTAATGGGGCACGGGAGAGGTGCCTCCTTCCAAGGCACTAGCAGCCCCCACCTCCACGAAGCCACAGAGCAAAAGAGGAAGATGGCGGTATTTGAACTCAAGATAGGAAATCGGTTCCGGTCTGGAAAGCATCAAAACCCAAGCACGAGAGAGCTCCTGTGCAGACACAGAGTGCCTTTCTGTCACCATTGAGAAATTTGATGCATGTCTGGGAGTGAAGGGGAAGCTTTTCAGTACAACAAAGCACAACTTACAAGCAAGTGCAAGTCCCTGCAACTTTTGAAGCCCTGGCCAAAATACAACCCCCCACTCCACCCCCAAGGTACACAGCAAGGGGCGAAGCACTGGAGTCATTCAGCTCCTTGCCCCAGCCTCATGCCAGGGGCCGGGTTTCTCCAGTAGAGCCAGCTTCTGATCTCCTCCTGCCCCTCTGAAGCCGCCACGTTGCCTACTATCCCAAGCAAGGCAGGGTCAGGTCTGCAGCCCCTAGTCTTTCTAACATGGGCTAATGGGCACCCGCCGGCAAGGGAGGGAGCGAGCCCAGCACCTCCTCTTCTGCCCAGAGCCCACACCCCAAAGCCAGCTGGCAGAGAAGTGCCACCAACCCTCCGGTGGCAGCAGCTCCCTTGTGCCCACCTTCTCTGTGGCCAGAAAGCCAGACCCCAGGCCAGGGGTGGTGGGGGTGCAGGGCTCTTCGTCCTCCTCATCTTCCAGGACTCGATCCAGATAGCCAATAGCTTCTTCCTCTTCTCGCATGGCCTGCCAGAGGCCCCGGCCAGGCGTGCCTCAGGGGAGAAGGCCCCTAGAGCAAGGGGGCAGCTGAGCCTGGTACTGCTTTGGGAGCCTGGCACTGCCTTCTGAGAAAAGCAGCCATTGCGGGGCACCCTGAGCCAAGACAGGAAAAGCAGTTTCCCACCGCCACCCCCTGCACACACCCCCAGCAGCAAGAACAAGTTCCAAAGAATCCAACGTCAGAGGGAGAGAGAAAGAGAAAGCCCAAGCCAGCACCCCCCAACGGGCTCTGCTTAACCCCTTTCTTCGTGGTGCCCGGCACAGGCTCTGCTCTATTGGCTGGCTGGCTGGCGAAGCAGGCTCTGCCCTGCCTAGACAGGAAGCGCCAGCCTCGCCTCTGTAGGTGGGGCGACCCTGGAGGGCTGATCCAGCAAGGAGCGCTCAGAGGGGACCCCTTTGAGGAAGCAGCAGCTGCTGCTTCGTGGTGGTGAGGAACGGCGGAGAGGGGGAGGAAGAGGAAGCGGCCAACAGATGCAAAACGCAGGCAGTCTCCTCGGGACGGCTGAGAGAGAGGGAAGGGGGCCAGCAGGCAGGGCTGAGTCCCAAATCCATGGGGGGGGGAGGTTGATGCTGAATTTCACAGCTGACTCGAGAATCTCTGCTTCATTTTTTTGCTTTTGCAGCTTGCAAGTCTTTAGTTCTCTGCTGTTTTCTGATTCCACCCCCTTTTACATTTAGAAAACTTTAACACACTATTTTCGTTTCAGTTGCGAATAACACAAAAACCACAACTAATGTGTTTAAGTGTGTAGTGGAAACAGCACCAGACCAAGGTCCGAGAGGCCCAGGTTCAAATCCCCACTCCACCCTAAAAGCACAATGGGCAACCTTGGCCCCGTCACACACTCTCAGCATAGCCTACCTCACTTGGTCGTTGTGAGTAGAAAAGAACAATGTAAACCACTTAGGGTCTCCCTTGTGAAGGAAGACAGAGTATAAAAGAAGCAAATAAATAAAATTAAATTAAAGGGGTGCATCCCTCTGCACATTTTGTCTTAGCACAAACACTCAAGGCAGGTCTAATACTGCCAGCCTGCCTTGTAGGGCCACGATGAAGTTTATAAAGCATACATGGGCAAATATGTGGCATATTTTACATACTGGAAAAGTTCTGTACGTTTTTTTATTGTTAATAAAAAACATTTAATTAAATTTAATTAAACCAACCTCCGCTGCAAGAAAGGCACAGGCAAGCCTCTGGGAATCAAGAGATGCAGCAAAGAACCAGCTGAGAAGGAGCAAGTCCCCAGTTCCAATCTCACCCCAGGCACAAACTCACCTGGAGGCGAGCCAATATCCTCTCCACCACATCTAAGGTTAAGAAACGTTGGCCTGCCTTTCCTGAGGTTTGTAATGCAGAGACAGGCATGAAGCCCCTTGAAAATTTAGGGAAAGGTTCTATAAATATTAAGTCACATTTTTATTACTACATAAGTAAACAGTCCCTCCTTAGTGCAACAGTTTCTGCAGGTCTACGACCTAGTCCCGAAAGAGATCCCAAATACTTGCCTGCAAAAGAATCTGGCACCTTAGAATTCAAAAGTAGATTTTTAGAAGCTGCATTCAGGGCTGACACCTAGAAACTGTATGCCAACAGGAGAAAATAAAACATTTCTCCCATTCTGCAAGCCTTCAGTCTGTACAGAGCTCTTAGTCAAGCTCAGTAGTGTTCTGTGTAACACAGAAGCTAGCTTATGCTTTCAACTCAAACCTCTAAAAGCATTTTTAAAGGAAAAGGTATTTTGCATACTTCTCCAAAACCACACACAGTAACAACTATGTTTAACACTCTGGAGGATTACACCAGTTACAAGGTGAGGTGTGTGAGTGTGTGTGAGAATTCCTCCAACGTTAACTGATCTATCCTCAGTGGCCCCCAAGAACGGCCCCAAAGAATAAAGGGTGATTGCAAGCAGCTATGCACATGCGTGCGCACACTCACAAAACACCTTTTCGTCTACAACAGAAAAAGGGAAGCCACAAGGCCCACAACATTTGCATGCACCTCTTCACAGTGCCCGATCCCAAGGAAACTGCCAAGGCGAGGGAAGGGGAGCTGCTCCAGAAATCAACTTTGGTGGAAGGGGGAAGGACACACACAGAGCCCTTCCTGTACAAGTTTGTGCCAGGCTAAGAATAACAGCAGCCCATTCTAATGAACCAAATATAGCTTTTAAAAAGACTGTGCATTTACTTTTTTTTAAAAAAAGTTGCACACCTAAGCAATTCAAACCTTGCACTAAGAAAAGCCAATGCTGCAACCTGTACAAAAACAGTGGAGAAATATCCGTTTTTCTTATTTTGCATAATTTATGGTGGAATTTATGCTATTTGTACATTATTTATTCAGAAGACTATGAGAGCCAAGCTACAAGTGACGCCTTACACAGGTTGGACACTTGTCAGCTTCCCTCAAGTTTTGATGGGAAATGTAGGCGTCCTGGTTTTACAGCTTGGCTCTCCATTAGAGCTGCAAGACCAGGATGCCTACATTTCCCATCAAAACTTGAGGGAAGCTGACAAGTGTCCAACCTGTGTCAGGAGTCACTTGTAGCTTGGCTCTCAGTTGGAGCCATGAACACCACAAAGGACTGGCACCATTCTTCATCATAATCCCTAGAAATTTTATCCAGACACCTTCTGAGATTTCAGCAGGCATGGCCCACATACCTTAAAGTGTATCTTCACAGTCAAAAACTCTAGAAACTTGATTTTTTAAAACAAAAAATTATGCACAACCCTAACAGTACAGACTGGAACAATACTTATGGACACCACGATGTCTGTGACTACCAGGGACACCAACACACGAGTTCTGTCTAGGGTTGCCAGCTCTAGGCTGGGAAATTCCTGGAGATTTTGGGGGATGGGCAGGGTTCTCAGTGGGGTATAATGTCAGAGTCCTCCCTCCGAAGCAGTCATTTTCTCCATGGCAGCTGTGGCCTGGAGATCAGTTATAATTCCAGGAGATCTCCAGCAACCACCTGGAGGTTGGCAACCCTAACTCTGCCTGGTCTCGCCATGAAATGAACTAAGGGCCAAGCTAGAAGTGATGAATTACACTTGAATGGCAAGTGAACAGACTCACATGCATTCCTCCATGTTCACTTGCGCTCCACTTGTGATTGAGTGAAGTGCAAGTGGAGCGCAAGTGAACAGGGAGGAATACACGTGAGTTTGTTTACTTGCCATTCAAGTGTAATTCGTCACTTCTAGCTTGGCCCTCAGAGCCAAGCTACAAGTGACGCCTGACACAGGTTGGACACTTGTCAGCTTCCCTCAAGTTTTGATGGGAAATGTAGGCGTCCTGGTCTTGCAGCTGTAATGGAGAGCCAAGCTGTAAAACCAGGACGCCTACATTTCCCATCAAAACTTGAGGGAAGCTGACAAGTGTCCAACCTGTGTAAGGCGTCACTTGTAGCTTGACTCTAAGTTGAAAGGGGAAGGTCACAGATTGCTGACAAGACATGGAGTTGGGTTAGAGCTGGAGTACCCAACCTTTTGGAGCCTGTGGGCCCATTTGGAATTCTGACAAAGGGTGGTGGGCTCACCCACAAAATGGCCACCAGGGAAGGTGGAGCCAACCGCACAAACACACAGAAGAAGCTCAAGTGCTGGGGGCAAGAGAAGCAATTTTAAAAAATACAAGGGGAAAGAAGAGAGACAGAGAATAAAGCCAACACTGTGGAGGCAGCTGCTATCGAAACTACATTTTAAAAATCTGTACACCCAATCAGATCTCCAAAGGCCAATCAGAAGCACTGCAGGGCAGAAGCCCCATCTGACCCCACCCTAAGCTTCGTCAGGGCGATCCCCCAACCGAGGATTCCTGGTAACAGTAGCTCAGTTGACCAGTGGGGATGGGGGGAATGGCCAGAATGGGTGGGAGGCTGAGGTCAGTATTCCCACATGCTGATGTCACTCCCCATGTGCCCATAAGTGACATCAGTGCATCATCAAGGGATGACAAGGACGCATTAACATTTGGGGGAAACAGAGATGGTCCTGTTTGCGCCCCCCACCCCCAGCCATGGCAACAGACAAGCTCTCAAGGAAATGACAAGCAGAAAAGGTGAGAAAAGGAGGGTGGTCAGGAAAGGGGCTCATATGGGAGGAAGAAGGGGGCTAAACAGAGAGGATGGAGAGACCGTCAGAATAGACTGGTGGCAATTATCAAAACGGTGAGGGCTAGGACCTTAAAGGCCCTGACCTAGCTAGCCCCAGTAAGCCTAATCTCGTCAGGTCTCAGAAGCTAAGCAGGGTTGGCCTTGGCTAGTAACTGGATGGGAGACCACCAATGAAAACTAGGGTTGCAGAGGCAGACAATGGCAAGCCACCTGTTAGTCTCTTGCCATGAAAACTCCACTAGGAGTCGCCATAAGTCAGCAGTGACTTGAGGGCACTCTCCACCACAGGACTTTGGAGAGAACACAAAGTGAGGCAAAAAGAGGTGGTGTAGGATTTATGGAGCAGGCTGCCACAACAAGAGAGGAAGAGGCATTCAGCAGAGGCTGAGCTGGCATGGCAGCACTGCAAAATCCCAGAGGCACCACTGTGGCTCCTGTTTCCATAAAGGCAGAATGGCAGAGAAAGTGTTAACTAACACACACACAAACACAGGGCTGGTTACCAGGTTAGTCCAAAGAGCAACTGAGAAGGATTGAGGGTTTTAAGGCCTGTAAATCCCTTAAGGTATGTGGCCTGCCCTGACACAAAGGTGGTTTCTTGCCCCCCCCCCCTCTCTGCCACTTCTCCTGGCTCCAAAAGGTCCACACTCCACCAACAGTCTCAGAAGTGGGGCGGCAAGGAGAAATCTGCAGCTTGGCATGCAGAAGAAATCAGATGCCCAGAGCTGGCTTAGCACTGCCACCAAGGAAAAGCGAAAGATGCAGATCTTTCTAGGGCTGTGTTCCCTTCTCCAGCAAAATAATAATTTAAAAAACCCAGAAAGTTACTGATAATCTGCCCCAGGCAAAGCTGGAGACTGTAACTACAATTAATGTACAAGGCAAGAGAAAATGGGTATTACCTATATGCCTTAGGGAAATCAAATTTGCATACCTTGGTTAGTTTTTCATAAATCATTCTAATCATTCATAGGAGCAGTGAAAGCCATACTGAGCACTGACGCTCCTTCCCTCTACTTGCTAGAAAGCTTCTTCAGTGATCTATCTGTATTCTGTGATTTTTATGTACTTTCAAGCCCAACTTTGTCTTTTTGAAGACTAGAAACTTGCTTTAAAAACTTCTGAGAAGATGGAATTCGGAAGTTCTTCTGCTAAATTTATGCTTGCAGAATGTGAGACTAGGAGCCCAAACGATATTTTGGGGTTTGAACACCGGGTACCAATGAAATGCCTCACCACAGACCCCCTGATTTCTCCCCAAAGAAAAGTTCGTCCAGGCCTAGAATTTCCAGTAGGAAAAAAAATGACCAGTCAAATGTTGTCAAATATTGGCCAAGTATTTTTAAAGCATTCATACTATCAAACCTACCCACCCCCAAAAAGAGAGTCCATGCAATCACCAATAGGTTTGGTTAGAGCTGGTTAGTCTTAAAGGTGCTACTGGACTCTTTACTACTTTGCTACTACAGACTAACACGGCTAACTCCTCTGGATCTTTGACCAATAGCTCTGAGAGTGATGTTAAGTACAAAAACAAAAATTAAGTGAACTGTTATTGTGAAACAATGATAATGTTCCTTTTGGAACTTTAAAAAAAAACAAATTACAACTTTTGACAAGGTTAGGCTAGAAATCCTATATATGAGAAAAGTTAACTGAATTTCCTCTGGTTTTTTTCTCCAGAAATGCCAGAGGTCTGCCTACAGTTGTAAAATTTAACACTACAGGCTTTTTACAAAGTGGAAAGCAAAACAAGGCAACTGTTTAAATCCGTCACCAAAGTCCGTGTTCAACAGCGGTTGTGCCAAGCTGACAGTCTTTGCAGGTGATCTTGGGAGATGGAAGAAGCTGCCTGCGCCTAATGCTGCAGGGCTTGGGGGGCAAAAGGCTCCTACCTTTGCCCATTCTAACAAAGAACACCCAAATGAAAACAAAAAGGACAGCAACCATTTACAGGAAATCCGTAATGGGTTAATAGATCAGAAATGCCTGCTATACTTCCCCTCCTAGTGGTCATAAGCAGACAGGACAGGAAAATTTGCTTTTTTTAAAGGCAGCACTTGAAGGCACGTTACTACACTGATGCCACCTGGTGGCCGGTAGGGAGAAGATGCCAAGGCTCCTCTAGATGAGGAGATCTGCATGACCCTGAAGCTTGCATACATTTACACTAACAGAAATCAGTCCAGAAAGAAAACATTGGGGCCCCACTTCTCAAAAAGTGCTTGGGAAAAGGGGCATAGACAGGGCAAAGAAGATGCCAAACTCCAAGATGTGCAGGGGATGGGTTGCCACACACACACAGTGAAATGCACGAAGCTGAAAGACGCTTGGACGCAGAACTAGGGAAAAAGCAAGAAAAGAGTGCTGCAGGCTTTGTGATCTGTCCTATTGCAAAGCCGGAGCAGAACAGACCAGGGAAGTAACGTGGCTTCTGCAATTCACAGCTGGGGGGTGGGGGGAGTGGAGGGCAACAGCACACTCTTGCCACCTCAGGACACTGAGATGCAGTAAGCAGCCTCATCCCAGACTGGTTCCCTTTCAGCCTGTCACGACTGAATTTTATTTATTTTGAAGTAGCAAGACCCTGCAACATGTCATCCCAGTATCTTCACAGCAGACCCACAGGAGGAAGGTTCCCTCATCCCACATCCTATTTCCCACAGTGCCAACCAGATGATCCAGAAAGCCTACAACAAATCCATAAAGCTTCCTTAGTCGCCTCCTAGCAATGGGCATTCACAGGTATATTGCCTCCGAACATGGAGGTTCCCTTTAGCCATCATGGAGAACAGCCAAGGGGCGGAGTTGCTAATTTCTGAGCAGACGAAAGGAGAAACTAAATGAATACAAATTTGTTTCACATTTATAGGTCATGCTTGGTACAGAAGCAGTTCTTTTCTACATCTCTGTAAATTATCTCAGTCAGGCCCACCTTGCAGGGCTGTCGCTACATAGTAACAAAGTGTTTGAAAGGTGTTATTCAGCCCTAAATCAGAGTCTCTGTACACAAGATATCTTACACGAATAGGATCAAGTGAAAGATCTTACGCTTGCTCTCTCACTTGTGGATACACACGCACTGCTAAGGAGAGAGTACACTTGAATATAAAACCACACAGAAAGTACGTTGCTTGAGCGTTCCCGTGTAAGATGTCTTGAGGAGAGAGAGAGACTCTCAGAGCCAAGCTACAAGTGACGCCTTACACAGGCTGGACACTTGTCAGCTTACCTCAAGTTTTGATGGGAAATGTAGGCGTCCTGGTTTTACAGCTTGGCTCTCCATTAGAGCTGCAAGACCAGGATGCCTACATTTCCCATCAAAACTTGAGGGAAGCTGACAAGTGTCCAACCTGTGTCAGGCGTCACTTGTAGCTTGGCTCTCAGAGAGCATAAGGGGAGCGTGTCTCCTTCTGCAGCAAGCTGTTTCGATCCCAAATTGTGGCCACTAGATGGGGCCAGCAGCTCAGAACCCTGTATGGAGAAGGGGCATTATTCATTCTTGCAATCTCTCCACTTACACAGGACACACACACAAAACCATGAGAGATGGCAAGCAGCACTCTTATGGAGTGCTTTTTGCTAAGCTCTCCCATTTCTGATACTCAGATTTCAAAGGTAAAAATGTTCTGTGGCTCCCCCATATCATATCCTCCCTACTCCACACTAAAACACGCTGCTTTGCTCAATACCATACTTCCAAAACAATCTGCTATGTAAGTAACAATCTTGGCCTGCCTTACAGGGATGTTGTAACAGTACTGGAAATTCCCAAATGACCACTTTGGTGCACTATAGAAATGTTAAACATCCCCATTAGACATCCAGGAACCCACAAGCATCAGCCACCACTTACCACTATGCCCAGCTCCTCAGGAGCCGTGGGCGAAATGCCATCATTGCCGTCACCGCCGCCTTCTTGGCTACGAGCGCTGAGCTGGGGGGACATGGTGGGCGATTCGTCAATGTATGGCATGGTCTCCGAGCCACCAGGCGGCACTTTGGGCTCTTCGTTGCCCTCTGCATCATAGTCCTCTGTGCCGTAGTTAAAATCTGTGGAGGGGAACCAGAGATGCCCAATCAGAACTGGCAAGCAGCAAGGCACGGGTCACCATGGGCAGATGCAACTGCCGTGGGAGCATTTGCTTCCTGCCCCATAACTGCATGCCTTGCTCAGCCCAAATGCCTTCTGGCTACCGAACCACCAGCACTTTCATAAACTGCCTTAGGAGGGGTTTTGATGTCCCTTTGTAAACTGAAAACCTTCATAGCTTTTGCAGGAAAGGGGTGACAACAGGTACTTCCCTATTCCAGGTTGAGGAGTGAGTATATGTGAATTCTCACAAAAAATCCCCTGCACATAGAAAAGGCAGCATGTCAGAAAATAAAAAAGAGTCCAGTAGCACCTTTAAGACTAACCAACTTTATTGTAGCATAAGCTTTCGAGAATCACAGTTCTCTTCGTCAGATGCATCTAAGACTAAGTTGGTTAGTCTTAAAGGTGCTACTGGACTCTTTTTGATTTTGCTACTACAGACTAACACGGCTAACTCCTCTGCATCTATGTCAGAAAATAGTTTGGGTTATAAATCTCCCTCTGTTTTCTGTGCAACATTCAAACATCCATACTTGCAACTGGAGTGGCTAAAAGAAATGGGAGGGCAGTTCTACCGGAGGGACAAAGGCAACCTTTTTTATTTCTTTGGTTTTTTATATGCTGTCATTGAGAACAGTTGCTGCCTGCAAATTTTCATTGCCAATATAAATTATTCATTTACATCATTTATGCAATACGTACAACATGAGTCATATATGTGTGTGTGTGTGTATACTATATACATAATGCTGACTTCGTGACACACTAACAACACTGAAAAATGTGAATATTTTATCGGAAAAATTATACAGCCTGGAACAGAAAATGCGAAAACAAAGTATTCTGGGTTCAATCCGCTTGAGAAAAAGCAAAGTTGAACCTGACCTTTTTCTAGCTGAACCTGCAGAAATACTGGACTCCATTGTTCCTTTGATTTTCAAAACCTATCAAGGAATGGCATAAAAGTCCCAATTGTTGGTTTTAGCCACCACACACAGAGCCCAGGGGGAGGGATTTTTGCAGATTAATTAGCCACCTTGTGGACTGAGCATTTAAAACTGTGGACCTCAAGCCACCAGATCAACTTTTTAAGGAGGCATTTCTCAGCTAGCGGAAGGTCTTCCAAAACAGGAGCAGGGCTGAGATGGGTCTGGGAGGGGAAAAGATTTTGCAGGAGGGGAACAAATAATTACACCCCACCAAAAATGCACAGGGCCAGAAACAGACATTAAACATATGCCTCTTGGAAAATAAATGAACCTTCTTTAATTTGCGCAACCTCTGGTATGATACAGGATCATACCAAGAGCTGTGTCAACTGACAGGTATCCAGGTACACGGCAACTGAGACACCTGCCAACCTGCCCCCCTTACAGCATTCTCTCACCGAGCTTTCCAGCTACATTCTCCATGCCAGTCAAGTGTGTTCCACTCGCCCACCCCCAGCTTGGCCTGACACACTTCCCCACATTCGCCTAATTATCCACGCATCCGTGAGCTTGGCCTGATTCCTGATTGCGTGGGCCAGCTGCCGGTGCCACAAACAGGAACCAGCGAGTGGAGAAGAAGCATCTTTACATGAGGAGAGAGAGTGGCTCCTCCCAAGATGGAAGCGGGGCAGGGATATGACCAGTATGGTGCGTGCTGGTGAGGGTGGACGGGTAGCCGAGACTTCGAATCAGCATCCACCGCAAGTGGCAGCTTGCGGGAATTGTGCCAAGGTAGCACATTTACATCGTGTATCAAACAGTCAAATATTGCCTGTGTAGAGCAAACACACAGCCCCACCTGCCACAAGGAACGCCTCCCCCCATTTGTAGAAAAAGCTTACTGGTGGGGAACCCCTTCAACTCAGACATCACAATTTAACAAATACCAGCACTCGGTAAGGAAAACTGGGGGTGGGCAAAAGCAGCCAGGGAGTTTGCCTCTGCCACTCACCTGTCCATTCCTTCCTCGCTGCACCAGTGCTGGCTTGCCAACCCCCCCTCCCCGCTTCCCTCCTTATTCTCCCCCACCCGTGCAGCAATGGTGGGGGGTGGGTCAGTGAGCAAGTGGCCAGAAAGGCAAAGGCAAAATAAGCAGGCAGAAAAAAAATAAGACAGATATTGAGGGGCGGGGAGGGGGGGACAGGAAGGATGAGATGTCCCTTCCCCTGCAATTCCTTGCTCGTCCTGCACTTTCCCCCCATAATTGATCAATGTGTCCTGCGGCTGGGAAGGACAACAGGCAGAAATATGCTCCATGTGTCACTGCAGGTCCAAGGTGTGCATCTCCTTCAACTGTAAAGCAACAAACATTACACCTAGCCAGGGACCCACATTTGAATCCTCGTACAGATCCCCATATCTCTCAGTTTAACCTAACCTAGCACACTGGAGAGCCTGATCTGGTCAGAAGCTAAGCAAGGTCAGCCTTGCTTAGTAATTGTATGGGAAGGAAAGGCACAAAACATTTTAATGCCTAATTATATAAGTTATCTGAGTCACCTGGAGCAATCTACTCTGCAACACCAGTAACTAACAAACTCTTATTGCGAATGTGCAGAACGATGTGATCTGAATCCTACAGGCTGCCTTGGGGAAGGAACAAGCTGTTGCTGCATCTGTCGGATGCTGACACGTGGATGCCTTTGTCTATACTTCTCCGGTACAGTGGAAGACCAGAAGAGCCCAGCAGGATCAGACTGAAGTCAGTCCATTCGTATGCTGGCCGACCAAATGCTCTGGCAGTCCTATACGCAGGGACACAGAGGCCAAAGCTGCCCTCCCAACAAACAGAAGGACATTAGGTTCCAGGCCAGGAGGCAGGCAGGATATTAACGTAGTAAAATAAGAAAAGATTATCTGCCAGCTCTGCACGAGTCAAGATCAAAATTACTAGCATGTGCGTTGACAACCTCTAGGTGGGTCCTAGAGATCTCCCCGATTTACAACTTATCTCCAGACAACAGAGATCAGTTCCCCTGGAGAAAATAGTAAAAAGTCCAGTAGCACCTTTAACCAACTTTCGAGAACCACAGCTCTCTTCGTCAGACGCATCTGACGAAGAGAGCTGTGGTTCCCGAAAGCTTATGCCTCAAAGTTGGTTAGTCTTAAAGGTGCTACTGAGCTTTTTACTATTTTGCAGCTACAGACTCACACGGCTAACTCCTCTGGATCTATGACCCTGGAGAAAATGGCTGCTTTGGCATTGAACTCTGCTGAGGTTCCTCCCCCCAACCTTGCCCTTTCCAGGCTCCATTCCTAAAATCTCCAAGAATTTCCCAACCAGAAGTTGGCAACCCCACCAGCAGGTATGAATGGAGTTGGGGGAGAGGAGGGAGGGGGTCTCTTAAAAAATGAGTTCCAGAAAGTTTTTGCTGCTTTGAAAAGTGACGTTCCAGCTTGCAGGGAAATAAGATCCAACAGTTTGCATTATAGCTCCTTGTTGGGAAAAGCAGAGAAATTAGGTGCAAATGCCAACAGGAATTCAGTCTTTCACAATTGTTTGGGAAGAGCTGGCAGAGCAGGTTAAGAGCTTGGACCCAACCCTGCTGTTTGAGAAGTTGCTGGTGTGGTGGCCAACAGTAAGGATGAAAAAAAGGGAGGTTGGGGGGGAAACCCCACAAACTCAACCCAAACAAGCCGGGAAACAAAATAGAGGGGTTAAGTAACAACCTAATATATATGTATATATTAGAGAGTATTTATATTAGAGATGTGCACCAATATATATATATATATTAGAGATGTGCACCAATATATATATTGATTTATGATCAAACACACCCACATTTGTGTTAGCCATTGCACTGTACCATCATCTGTATTTTGAGATGTTTTAGCAAGTTTTAGTATGTATCTGTAGCCTGCCATTCAGGCCTTATGTTTTAAACTTGTTTTTAATCTATATTGCTGCACATCTATAATAAATACTCTCTAATATAGGTTGTTACTTAACCCCTCTATTTTGTTCCCAGGCTTGTTTGGGTTGAGTTTGTGGGGGGTTTCCACCAACCCCCACGCCTTTTTCATCCTTGCTGTTGCTGATATTGGGGGCTGAATTGGTTGAGTGCTCTGGTACTGTGGTAGCCAACAGTGCCTTCTATCAGCTGCAGTTGATTCTCTAACTCTCTCCTTTCCTGGACTCAGCCAACATGGCCATGCTAATCCATGCTTCTGTAATCTTTTGGATAGACTACTGTAACATGCTCTATGCTGGTCTGCCCTTAAAGACCACACAGAAACTATGACTGGTTTGGAATGCAGCAGCCCAATTGTTATCAGGAGATAGCCTGTTTTAAAACAGCTACACTGGCTTGCTAGTTTGTTTCCGAGTTCAGTTTATGGTACTTTAAAGTCCTTCATAGCCTAGGAGCTCAATATTGGAAGGGCAGTGCCAACAACAGGGTTCTGGCTGCCACCTTCTCGTCATACCCCTGATTGGCATCCAGCAGAGCCCAGTTTTTTGTAGCAGTGGCTCCCACTTTGTGGAACGGGCTTCATGCGGAGGTGAAGGGGCATCAACCACAGAAGATTTCTAGAGGCTCAAGAAGGCCTGAGGACTTTAAATGGGGTTTGAACTGTGTGTATTTCTTGGCAGAGGGGGGATGTTAATGGGTTTTACTGTAATCTATATAGTCTGGATTTGTAAACTGCCTTCAACCAAGGGAAATAGAGAGTACAAATATTTTAATAAACAAAATGGTTATGTCACAGGGCTCCAGGGAAGGCATAACTTGGACCTGTGGCTTCTATCATTCCTCAAGTCTCCAAGGGGATTTCATGTACAGCCAACAAGCTAACATCACCACAAACCCCTCTGCCCTTAGCAGAAAACGTACTTTCATTCCAGAATGCAAAAATATTGTGGCAATGTAAAAAACAAACAAACCCCAAACTCAATCTCAAATACAGTGAGATTTATCACATAATAAATTCCATGAAAGTAAAAGATATTTATTTACTCATTTGCTGTCAATGACTGGTAGATATGGCCTGCACACCAACAGACATGGGCCCGGCCCTTCCTAAAATCTCCCAACGTGATTCCTCCTTGCCCCAATCCAGGGCCCGGTGCCAGGATCCTCCCCTGATTTCCATCATGACACAGGCACAACCTCTCCCAGCCGTCTCCCCTCCTGCCCTTCTCCTATGGTGCCAACCCCCCATCGCGATCCCACGCATCGCTCCTGTTGCTATTGGCTTGAGGCCTGTGCCGTTGCCCTGGCAACCGTCTCCTGCTGCATCCCACAATGCAATTTCTGCAGCTGGAAATTGCATAGGTACCCACGTGGGGGTAGAATAAGACATACATCCCCACCCCTTAACTGCCCTCTCTGTGTGGGCTGGGGTGGGGGGAAGCAGGAGGGTGCCACGTTTCCCCCACCCCCAGATATTCTCTTTTCCTACACACCAAACTTAGAGAGGGCTGTATGAGCTTCACTGAAGTTCAGCAAGAGATTATTACTTATCTCTCCCCAACTGATGCAAAGCAAAGGGGAAGAAGCATGGGGGAAGACAGAAGAGCCTTCCTAAGTGGAATATGTGGCCTGTTCTTGCACAGTTATGCAGCAGCAGTCCATGGACCCAACAGGGCACAGGAGGTCTGGTAACCCACTCAGCCCATCCTGTGGCCTTGACAGTTGCCAGCAACTGTTTCAGTCCACTTTCGAGAATTAGAGAAGTCCAAAAACCCCAAGAGTGACATCACCAAAGTCTCTGCTCAAAGGCAGGTAATGCATTGCCAAAGGGCTCGCTGGCCATTACACTTTTTAACACTACCTGAAGGAGCTCAGGGTGGGGTACATGGTTCCCCCCTTCCCCATTTTATCCTCACAACCAAACTGTGAAGCAGGTAAGGCTGACAGACAGAGACTGGCTCAAAGCCACCCAGCAGGATATTGGTTTAAACCCGGGTCTCTGTAAAAGCACTATACCACTAGACCACAGTGACTCTACGGAGCCATTCGCAGACATGATGCCTTACAAAGAAAATAAGCAGAAAGGGCAAGGAACCAGCTACCTAACTTTGCAAAGGTCTGTGACCTTCACCCAGCACAGCCCCCTATCCTTCCTGAGACAGATCTTCCGGATTCCATCTCCTCCAATATTCCAATTAAGTCCACAAAAGTGATTAGCAGGTTAATGCAGCTGCAAAAAAACACTTTCTTCCTACTCAGTCTAGTCGAGAAGATGGCCAATCTGGCTGCCTGGATCCATGCCAAGGTAAGAAAGACTGGACTACTGTCATGCACTTTACATTGTTCTCAGAGACTCCAGTTGGTGCAGGATGCCATGGTGCACCTATTATCGGGAGGCTAGGCAGAGCATGCAACACTCCACTGGCTGCCCATCAGTTACTGCACCCAGTTTAAGGCATAGGCTACCACATACAGAGCCCTTGATGGCCTTGGCCCCTCCTATCTGCAGGACTGCCTCTCCCTCTATGCCTCGCCACGACAGCTTCGCTCATCTGAGCGTGGCATTCTGCAGGTGCCAACCTAACTTTCCAATGGGCAAATCAACAACTGCCATGTGCTTTCTCCACGGTGCCCCCCTCCTTATGGAATGGTCTGCCTGATGAAGTCAGGAAAGCTCCCATCTCCTGGTTTTCAACAAACTATACAAAACTGAATTCAATAGGGCTTTTCTAGACAGATAATAGCGTTGTACAGTTAACTAAATGGTTCAGAAAGATACTTGGTTAAATAGTTAGGGACTGTGGTCTATACTACTGTGCATAGTTTGTACTGCCTGTTGCTGTCAGGAGGGTCTTACTATGTAATTTTTGCATCATTATCATTTTAATACTTACACTTGCTTTAGTTCTGTTTTCACATTTCTGCTTGGTTCCAGATTTCTACAATCCAAATCCTATTACACTGCTTATTGGATGTCCTATATTATTGATTGTATAGACTCACACTGTGTAATTCCCCTTGAGTCCCAGTGAAAAGGGCAGACTACTATGTAAATATAAAAACAAAAATTAAATAAATTGCAGTAACCAGGCCAGACATGCCTACATTTGAGACTTTTTAAAATAAAAGCATCTTTTGTAAATCTTCATCTTTTGTTGGGACCTATAAGTAGGTCCGAAAGGCAACAGGCAAGGGGTTACAGGCAAGTCCGGGGGCATCTCTGGAAAATCCTACCCAATTCAATCAGGAAGCAAGCTATGGTCTTAGTGATGGAGGTTAATCCATGGCATAAATTGATTCTATGTAAGTGAGGCACGAAAATGATAAAACTGAATCAGCTGGGATTTTGTTTAAAGATTTGCTAATTGTACCCTAATTACAAAGTCTGGGACAATTCAGAAACCGGGGGTCTATTAACTGCTGCTTTCCTTATCAACCCACAGGAGCTGAAGAAACAACAAGGATATTCATTCCAGATCAAAACTGATGGCAAAAAAAAAAAATTCAAACTCAAATCTTCGGGACCGCCTCTCCCTGTATGTTCCCTGTATGATCAGCGGATAAATGTTTACTGGTGGTCCCCAGCCCTAAGGAAGCCCGCCTCGCTTCAACCAGGGCCAGGGCTTTTTCAGTCCTGGCCCCAGCCTGGTGGAACGCTCTGTCAATAGAGACCCGGGCCCAGCGGGACATATTATCGTTCCACCGGGCCTGTAAGAGAGAGCTGTTCTGCCAGGCGTTCGGTGGTTCAAGGGGGTGGTGCCATGTCGGCCTCCCACCTTTGGGGTGGGGGGTTCTCCCCACCATTGCACTTTAATGTACTTGGTTAATTTATTTTATTATTGCTTATTGTACATTGATTTTAGAATTCTTTTCTTGTTTTTATTGATTTTAACTGTTGTTCACCGCCCAGAGCCCCTGAGGATGGGCGGTTTATAAATCAATATAAATCAAAATAATAAATAAATAATAAATAAAAAAAAACATTAACCTCCAAGCACCACCACCTGGCCCAAGACGGAGAGCCTTTTCTCCTCCCCTTATTTCCAGGGCTGAATTCTTCCCCTGGCAGCCTTCCTGCTTGGACCCGTGTCCTATTTATTTGGGCCACCCCTGCCCACCTGCTCATGCTCCCAAGCTCAGGCAGACCCCTCTCGCTTCCAAGAGCTGGAGGTACCAAGCAGGCTAAACAAACCACCTCTGTCATTAGCATGCAGCTCAGGGAGCGAGTTCGGAAAGCAGAGGGAGAATGTGCCTCCATGCATATTACTGCTTCCATTGCTCAGCAGAAGTTCAAATGACTCCAAACAGCAGGGGGAGAAGAACAGAGAAAGGAGGAGGCTCCCTTTGCATTAATTCGCTGCTTGTATACCAAGATCTAGAAAATTCGTTTGCAAACTGAAGCAGGGCACCAGAGAGACGGAAGCCACAGAGAACAAGGCTACATGCAGGGAAAGGGGTGGGTGGAAAAATATATAAAAATATAACTGGAATATGTGTATGTGTATCTCGTCAGATCTCAGAAGTTAAGCAGGGTCAGCCTTGGTTAGTAATTGGATGGGAGACCTCCAACGAAGACCAGGTTTGCAGAGGCAGGCAATGGCAAACCACCTCTATTAGTCTCTTGCAGTGAAAACCCCACCAGGGGTCGCCATAAATCAGATATGACTTGAGGGCACCCTCCACCATCAGATATAACTGGAGGGAAGTTCTCCTTTTGAACAAGCTGCTTCCTGCAAAAAGTCAGCTTTGTGCTGGAGGGCAGGGTGGAGAAACCAGGCCTGGGAACAAGGGAATTCTTGGGAACAAGGACAGGTAACTTTGTTGGCCTTGCAGGGCTCCTGCACTTTTTAACAAGTCTGACTGGCCGACATGCTACATCCACATTTTTTTTAAAAATCAGAGTTTCAATGCAATGATGAGGAAAGCAACAACTGCTGAATATCTGCCAGTGAGGAAACTAATAAAAGAGACAAGAGCCAGGGAGGAGGAAAGAAAGAAGGGAGGAAAGAGGGAAAGCTGACCTTAAGAAGGACAAGATGAACAACAGCCATATGGACGAAAAACAGCCATAAGCCGTGCTGCTACCTAACTGAATCCTCCATGTTCAGAGGCAGTCTACCTTAAAATAACAGGGGGTTGGGAACAAACAGGGGAAGGCTTGTGCACTTCCTAGAAGCATCTGACTGGCTGCTGTCATGAACAGTCAGAGGGCTACACTCTGAACCATTATTGTGCATTTAAACCCCACCAGGGGTCACCATAAAACAACTATGAATTGAGGGCAGGATTTCATTTTCATTCACACACACTACTATTATACTGTATGGGGACAGCTTTATAGAGTTTGCAAATAAATAACACCCTTGTTCTCAATGACTTAACAATCTAAAGAAAACCCCCCATACCCCTTAAGATCAGAATAAATGATGATCATACACTCCAATATTTCATTTCCCTCCTTCAATAACAGTACACCAATGATACATGACCCCCCTGCCCCCACCCCCAAAAGCTGCTGTGTGTTGAATTTGTTTATTATGCAATAGCTTTGGTTTCTGAACAAGTGAATTGATAACAACTTCCTTTCTACTATCTTCATAAATAAATCTGGATAGAGTCCCTATAGAAGAACTGCAATTCAAACGCATCAGCAGCATTTATTACCTAGGGAATAAATTATTTGGGGATGGAGACAGAAAGGAAACCAAAGTGTGTGTGATGGCACTAAAATTAAGCCGACTCGAAAATCTTCTCCAAAGACAAAATATATGAAATTTCAGATAACAAAATTACTAGTACCACAACTAGTACTACAATTACTGAAACTCAAGGTGAATCACACAGTGTAAATCAACACAATCAGCAGTTGAGACATTCAATAAACAATACAACAGAGTATCGATTGCAGACATTTGAAAACTAGTAGAAATCCAATACAAAGCCGATACAATACTGAAACAAAGCATAAGCAATTTGACATGACATTTTAAATGACAGGGAAAGTATTCAGTAGGAACACACAGAAACATACAGTACACCACAATATAGTCTACAGATCCTATTCCTTTATCAAAGCATCTCTATGAACCATTTCCTTACAGTACAGCATTGCTACCTGTGTAAAAAATTGGACAGCAGTATATGCCAATTAAGCACATTTTTCCATACTACATTTTAGTTCTGCTAACCCTAGAGAGAAATATGGAGCTGTGTGAAGAAGTCCCCTTTTCTTACCACAGGAAGGCCTGATCAGTCCCACCTACAACTCAGGTTCAAATCCCCATTTTGCCATGGAATTTTACTGGGTGGCTTTGGGCCAGTCACAGACACAGTGCCGTATTAACCCCTGGCCAGCCCCTAGGCTTTCAGGTATTTCAGGCCCCCTCCGGAACTTCAATCTTTCACCCCACTACAGCTCACAGCCTGACTCTGGTACGGTAGGTACTAGACCACAGTACATAGGCCTATATCCATTTTGAGGGTCTCCTGAAGAATTCTATTCACAATTTTAAAAATATTTTTATTGCATGAGTAGAACTCTTCAGGAAAGCACATTTTGAGGGTATAATTGTCCAATACTGTAATATTTTGAGGTAAATAAAATTGTTATTATTTATTAATATATATATATATATCTCATCTATGGATAATTGTTTTAATATAAGAAACAATTTGTTTCACTTCAACAAGGAAGCAGTTAATCATCTTATTAACAGAGGTTATATAAGAAAATCAATTAATTGTAATTGATGGGGGGGGTGCCTCAGCAAAAAAAATTGATTGGCCCCTAGTCCCTGCAGGGTCCCTAGGCTTCGGCCTCATCATCCTTATGAATAATACAGCTCTGCACACACACTCAACCTAACCTACCTCACAGGGCTGTTATGAAGATAAAACGGGAGGAGAACAAAGTAAGCAACCCTGAGTACCCAATAAAGGATACAAATGACACAAATAAATAAAGGAACAACATGTAAAACATATTGCCACAGGGTGTATAGATAGCCACCAGCTTAGATAGTTTCAAAGACGGATGAGACAGTCACAGAGGATAAGCCCAGAGGTTGTTATCCAGAATGGCTCAATGGAACCTCCATGTCTGAATGCAGTATGCCTCAAATGCCAGTGGCTGGGGGGAGTGGTAAAGAAGAGGCGGATGCTTTGGCCTCTGCACTGCTGTAAATGGGCCCTCCAGGGGCATTGGATTGGCTACTGTGGGAAAGGGGATGCTGGACTGGATGGCCGACAGGTCTGACCCAGTAGGGCAGTTTGCATCCATTTCCATGGGAAAGCATTTAGAGTGGGGGGCATTTCTTCAGCCCTCACTTTCCCACCTCTTGCTTTGAGGGTGGCAACTGCGGGGGACGAGCCAATAGCATCTTTCAGGGATCCAAATGTTGAGGCAGGGACATCCGGCGCTGATCCTTGCCTTAGTTATCTGTTGCTCTGCGTTTAGAGGAACCTGCCCGTGTTCAGAGAGAGACGCTGAGATTTTGTTTAATAAATTGTAAGAGGCGGCACTCTACACATGCTCAGATCCACTGGGGTTTTTGACCAGTAAAACAGAACCTGATTTTTAAAAGTCTAGGTGTATGCACACAGAGTTTTACCTCAGGGCCCAAGCCTCCCATTCCTAACGGAGGTTCTCACCCCATCCTCCGAACAGACCCATGTATCCTCTTCCCCAGGCTGGTCCACAGGCTATCAATGTGGTCCCCCCAGGGGTTCCCAAGGCAAGGGAAAAGAGCCCAGAATACAAATGCCATCTACAGTGGTCTTGCTGGGGGCTTAACCCTTCCACACCCCAAGAGCCAGCTCCAGAACTTTTTGCCATAGTAGGTTGAGCCCTGCCACAAATTGGGGGGGGGCAATGCTTAAAAGGTAAGGGCATGATGCTCTCCCCTCTCAGGCCAGTGCTTATTTCCACAACCAACATTCAGGAATAGAAAAGAGCAAGAGTCCAGTAGCACCTATAAGACTAACAACATTTGTGGTCGGGTGTGAGCTTTCGGGAGCCATAGCTCACTTCTTCAGATACAACTAGAATGTGAGTCCATCTGTTCTTATATCTTGGAGAGTGGAATGTCTGCAGAAGCTGAATGATAACAACTGGTGAATGACAAAGGCAGGCGTGATTGAACAGGGTGGAGTATGCAGAGGGGTGGAGGGTGTGGAGAAATCAGCACTGGTAATGAGCCAGGAAGTCTTTGTCTCAATTCAGTCCAGGTGGATGCATTGTCTTGAGCTTCGTTATCAGCTGCAATTTTGTTAAGTCTTATAGGTGCTACTGGACTCTTGCTCTTTTCTACTGCTACAGACAGACTAACACAACTACCTATCTTGAACATTCAGGAAGGAATTGTGTGCCCTGAAGAAACTAGTGCTCTTTAACGAAGAATGTCAAGGTGCTCACTGATCCAGGGCAGTTGGCCGTGGTAGTCTGTATTGCAAAATAGTAAAGATTCATCTGACGAAGAGAGCTGTGGTTCTCAAAAGCTTATGCTACAATAAAGTTGCATCTGATGAAGAGAGCTGTGGTTCTTGAAAGACTCTCAACAGCCTCCAATTCAGCACCTGACCAGGAAGACTGGTTAAGGAGAGCGGAGCAGCTCTTTGTCCAGGATACACGACTTCATGCAACATCCTCCTTCACCACAACAAACTAAATGATGTCAGGGAGCTATTTCTGACTGCTTTGTACCATAACTGGGAGACAGCCAAAATTCATAGGCTGGTCGTGCCAACTAATCCACAAGAACATTTACGATGTTAGACGTTTGTAATACAATGACTACCTAACACCACAGTTTTCCAAAGTAGTCCCCACATGACTAGTTGCCCACATTCTTATTCACTGCAGGCTATTGGCAAACTCTGCTGTAAGTGCATCAAAAGCAACGCCACTCTTTCCCATGCCACACACCACCACCCCCAGGACATCTCCTTGCCCGCTGATGTCAGTCAAGCTTTTAAAGTTTTGGGTATCCCAAATGCTTGTGGCATCATCTCTGCCTGGCACTCTCCAGGTCTCAGAGTGGCAAGAACACTGATAAATCTGGATTGATTTTCACAAGCTGAAAAGCCAAGGGACGTTGAATTTAGAGGAGCAGTTCCCAAACTGGGTAATGCACCGTGAAATAAATGATGAAAGGATAACCTGGGAGACGAGAGTGTCTAACTAGGAGTGACGCCTCCCATTGTGTCCCTGCACCAATCCCCCCAATGTTGATGTGTAACAGGAGGTCATTTGTGCATCTCTGCATGAGTCACTGCTCTGGGTGGGCCTCTGCAGGAGTGGATAATGATACCATATCTCTGTATCAGGTATGACTGAATCTTTCCATTGTTCCACGTGCTAAGACAATGCTGAATTACATTGCCTGTTGCATCTCTGCAAGAGACACTTGGCTGGGCTGGCCTCTTTCCAGCTATAACCCTCCCCAGCCCTCTGTGGCAGGGTCCCATGCTGGCCAACATGAGAAATGAAATCCTGCCCTTGAGACATAGCTGTTTCACAGTGGCCCCGGCGGGGTTTGCATGGCAAGAGACTAACAGATGTGGTTTGCCATTGCCTGCCTCTGCAACCCTGGCCTTCGTCGGTGGTCTCCCATCCAATTACTAACTAAGGCCAACCCTGCTTAGTTTCTGTGACAAGATCAGGCTCTCCAGGGCTCTCCAGGTCATAAGAGGAAACAAAACTCAAACTGGCCCTTTAAGAGATAGCTCCCCAAATGTTGAATCAAATGGCGTTAAACTCCAAGTCAATAGATTCCTACAAATGAGGGTGGGAGAGAAATACCCCACACTATGCGAGGGTAAAAACAGGCTTGTTAATACAAACAGTAATCCAGTTAATGCAACCAGCGACACTCTCCGTTTACAAGTGGAACATATCATGCAAAAGAGATAACGTTCGGAGTGTGTGAGTATAAGCAGGATTCTGGCGTGTGGGGGGGCTCTTTGGGGTTTTAAACTGTTGTTGAGAAAAGGTCGGGAGAAGGCAGGTGGGAATACCATAGTCACAGGGCGGGATCCAAAAAAGGGTTTCCCAGAAAAAAAAATGGACCACATAATAAAGAAGACTGCAATTACTGAAAGACTAAAGAATTTGAGCTGTTTGTATTGGGGGGGAATAGAATAAGAGGGGATAATATGTTATTAACCTTGTGTGATGTGATGTGATACTAGCACTTAGCATCACTTTATGAAACATATGGGCAGTCGACAAACTTTCCATCATGCTGCAACAGATATAGCTTATGGGACTCACTGACACAAGGTGCAATGACAACCACTAGTTAAAAGCTACAGAGGGTGGTCCTATCAACGACTATTACCCATGACAGCCAAATGGAACCTTCATCTTCAGAAGCAGTCTACCTCTAAATAACAAAGGACAAATCTACCGCATTCCAGGAAGACGCCTGCCTGGCCACTGTGAGAAACAGGATGCTTGACTGTATGAGACCTTCTGCCTGACCCAGCAGTGCTTCTCCTGGCTCACAACTTCCCAGATTCTGCACCTCCCTGACCTATGTACCTAGATATTCATACTCATCCAGTCCTTGAAGCCCAGATACATGGGTATAGCTGATACAATGAAGGGTGGCACATATGCAAAGGTGTAGAAGGATGGTAGGGGTGGCTGGGGAAACAGTGCAAGGGGAGAAGAGAATTGACACTTTCTTCCCCAGCATCACGGCTTCAATCCATCTCTCCCCCACCCCTGGCTGGTTTTGCAGCTAAGTTACATAGACCCCCCCCAAGTCACATGTAGATTTGCCCATGTAAACAGCCCTCCTTGCGCATTCTGCTCCTTGCTCACTAGCCAAAGTGGTCTTAGTCTTATGGGTGTGGGGGGGGGGGGACCGTCTTTGTGCCTCACATGCAACAACCTCACTTCCTTCCACTCGGAATGCCAAGCGTACAGGCACATCAGGCATTGCACGACCCGTGAAACTCACCAAAGGAGGACAGATGTGAAAAGAGGCACCCCCTCTTTTCTGCTGCACTGCAGTGGCCCAAGCTCACCCCTACCCCCACCCCCATGGTGCATGCCCCACTCGACTTCCCGCTGCCAGGTTCTCAAGCCCTGCCAACCGTTCTTCAGGACCCCGTTTGTTGCCAGACCCAGGTTGATTGATAACTCCAGAGAGAAGCAGCAACAGGGGAAGGGGTTGATACAGAGCCCCGAGGAAAGCAAGTCCAGCAAGGGACAGCACGGAGAACACGCCAGCCCTTTGGAGAAGGAAATTCCCACAGGGTTGGAGCCAAGAACAGCTCCAAGGCAACAGGCCGGGCCAGAGGAGACAAGAGAGGAAATGGCAAAGGGATTCCTTGTCTCTCCTGGTCGACAGATAGATTTTTATTTTATTTATTTAAAATAAATAAATATTTATTGGCTGCTCTTCCTAAAAAAACCGAACTTCCATGTTCAGAGGCAGTATGCCTCCTAATGCCAATTGCTGGGGGGGGGGAATAATAGCAAGAAGCTTTGGACTCGGCATGAGCCTTCTCAAGGTACCTGGCTGGCCACTGTAGGAAACAGGAAGCTGGACTATGGACCATCAGTTTGATCCAGCAGGATCCTGCAGTTATTAGCCATGAATGTTAGGAATAGAGCCTCCAAGTTCAAAGGCAGTATACCCCTTAGAAAGCAGTCTCTGGGGGGTAGCACCAAAGAGAGGCTCTTGTGGGCCTTAGGAACATCAGGTTAGCCTCTGTGGGTAACAGAATGCAGGACTAGATGGAGCCTGGGCCCGATCCGGCACCAGCAAGTATGGTCTTACGTCCCTAAGAGCTCAAAGCAGTTACCAGCAACAACAGAATCAGAACCATAAAAAACAAGCAATAGTAGAACTCAGGTCACAAAAAATATTGACCGAAAGAGAGAAATGCTTTACACTCCTTTGGGGTCCTCCACAGAGATCTCGTCTTCCTAACGTCCTCAGACTGGGAATTTCCAGACTTTCAGAGCCACTACAAAGAAGGCTCCTGCCAAATGCCAGCATCCTAACCTGATGCAAGGATAGGGAAACTATACTCAGCAAAAAGTTCCATGATTTTACATAAAATCCATCAGATCAAGAATCTGACAAACCCCGGGAAGTTTCTACCTGTCTCTTCAAAGACGAGCAACATAGCTATCGGGACCTCAAAAGGAAGGGAATTACATAATTTGGTGGCAATTATAGAAATGGCCCAGCTCTTGCCAAATGCCTATCTGGTGCTCCTTAATGCTTTGTAAGGAGTGGGGTGGCATGCATAGGCGCAGTCCCCTCTCTTGGATTGGGAACTGGAACATGGACAGCCGACTGTAAGGAACACTACCAGTGCAACATGTCAGGTGGGCTTCCTCCTCCCCAACATAGTCAGAGGCACAAGCTAAGAGCTTATGCTCTTTGCCCATGGCTCATGTGACTGAGCCGGTCCTCAAAGTATCATTGGTTACTTTTGGCTGTTTTATTTAAACTGCCTTTTTCTGTTGTGTTTTTATTATATTTATCAATATTGTACACTGCTTTGGGTCCCTTCGGGGAGAAAAACGGATAATAAGTAAGCAGTTAGTTTTGCCAAATTTCCTCATATCTTGCTGGCTCCAAACAAAGGCAAACCATGAATTACCCCTTGCACCGTTTCAGGCTTTGACCCCTGAAAGGCCCGGAGCAGAGTTCAAAAGTAACCGTGGCAAACATGCATGTTTTCATTCAAAAAATTGATAAACTGTCACCAAATCCTGAGGGCAAAAAGATTTTAAATGCTGAAATCCAGGGCTTTTAAAAGACACTCTGGCATCTCTGTGCTCCTTAGATTTCTGGCATGTGTCAAACGTGAAATCTCCAAAGCCGTCAGACACTGTCACATCCACAAGACAAGTCATATTATCCACTGCCAAGCAGCAGATACTGATACCAAGTATCTTCCAATGTCAAATTTATTTATTTATTTCGACTTTTATTCCGCCCTCCCTGCACAGGCAGGCTCAGGGCGGATTACATTCAATAAAAACATTACAATAAAACTTTAAAACAGTTTAAAACAGCAGTAGCAACCATTATAATATAAATATTTAAAAGAGTACAAGATAGCAGCAATCAGCCAGTTGGAGGCAGTCAATCTACCACCAAAAACTACCGCTTAAAAGCTGGATGGTGGATGCCTCTAGTAGGGAGGGATCCAATCTCCTTTATTTGGCTGGTGGAGGCCTAGTTCGGCCCCAACCATATGCCTGGTAGAACATCTCTGTCTTACAGGACCAGTGAAAAGTCCTGCCGGGCCCTGGTCTCATTAGACAGAGAGTCTAATGAGCTAATACCCAAACTCAAATTTTGATGGTCTCCCCCCGATAAGGAGACCAACAATTGCACCACATTAAACAATTTTGCCGGGTGTGAGCTAGCTGACGCAATGAAAGCTGCATGGAATTCTTCACAGCCTTCACTGCCACCTCACAGGATTTCATAAGCGACCTATAAGATGTTCTTGCCTCTTTGTCCCAAGATCGCCACCACACACGCTCAAGTTGTCCTACCTCCTGCTTCTTCCACCGTAGCTCCTCTGTATACCAGGGAGCTTGACGGACACGTGAGGCAAAGAGGGCGATGAGGTGTGATTTTGTCGATGGCTTCGGAGAGCCGGACCTGCCAGTCCTCCACCAGCTCATCCAACGAACCGCCATGGAGCATCAGTTCCCACAGAGCATTCCAGAAACCAATCAGATCCAAATAAGACCTCGAAGATCTGGTGTATGTTTGGCAAATAATCAGAATTTCTCAAAAAGTGAGTTTCTGGAAACAAATCTATCTCAACTCTGATTAAGAAGAAGTGTTTCCCGCTCTCTTGCGTGTGTACATAAACATACATACAAACACACAGGCATGTGCTATCTTTATCATGCTGGCCACCGATGTGGGATTTTGCTTTTCTGACCTGGATAGTCCAGGCAAACCCAGTCTCATCAGATCTCAGAAGCTAAGCAGAGTCTGTCCTGGTTAGTAACTGGACAGGAGACTCTCAAAGAAAGCCGTTGATGAAGAGAGCTGTGGTTGTCAAAAGCTTATGCTACAATTAAGTTGGTTAGTCTTAAAGGTGTGACTGGACTCTTTACTATTTTGCAACTACAGACTAACACGGCGAACTCCTCTGGATCTACAACAAGATAATAGGGGATGGAGTTTTACATGAACGCAACAGGACCGGTTGGTCACAATGTCCTTCCTGGTTTAAGTCTTGCCTCCACCACAGAGCAGCCTCACCCTCAACATAACAGCAATAGTGGCCTACCTTGCAGGATTCTCCCACTGAATCAAAGAAGCCATTTATTATGCTGAGAGTGCTACATTTTAACACTGCCGATTTACAGATTATTTCAGGGCTGCTACTTTTATATGCTACACGAATGATTTTAGATGGTTTGGTTCCCGTAACCTAAAACTGTGGAATAAAAATGATTCAAGGAGAATTTTCAAACCTGGTTGGTAACCAGCCCCCAGAGCACATTGCAATACTTAAATCACAATACAATGTATACATTATCTCAGCAATCCTTGAAAATATGAAGCTGCCCTATACCGAGTTAGCTTACTGGCCTATCTAGTTTGCCCAGTATTGTCTCCTCCAGCTGGCCACGGCTGCTCACTGCCCTAGGAAGAGAAAGACCTTTTCCTCTTGCCACCCTGCCAATGGGAGGCTGCAACTAGGTGAGCTCAGCTGAGTAAGGTTTGAACCGGGAACTGCTTGGCTCACCCTCTGAGCAATAAAATGTTACCAGTCCTGCATTCAATTTTTCATCACTCTCTTTACCACCCCAAGGAATCAGGCTGGAGGGAAACAAACATTTGAGGTTGGCTGGAGAAAGGGGTCTCGGTGCTGTCACAGCCCAAGGCTCTCCGAGTATGCCAAACTGCCCAAATTCCACAAAAACGGGAACGTCTAAATATTGCACAAGGTTTTCACAGATCTGTAAGGCTTCCCTGCCTGGTTGCTGGAAGGCCATCTTTACGAAGACTGGATTGGGCTACCCAGGGAACCTGGGGCAGCAGGAAAAGGTGAGTCTCCCCCATGCCCACCCAACTCTGGGTTTGGTTTTTTAAAATTCTGAAGTAGAATTAACAATCCTAGTTATAATTCAGCTGGTGTAGAAAGAACCCCAAAATACACATGCTGGAGAAAACTCTCTCTTCTCAAATATACCCAAGGGAGGAAATAAATTTCCAACACTCGATAAAAGCAACTGGAAGGGCTGCTGTCCAGCTAATTCCAGAAGGCTACTCTTTACGTTCCTAAAGCAAAAGGTGCTGAGGTTTCAGATTGCCTGCAAAAAGCACATCCACCCTAGTTTGGAACTCATAGATTCAATTTTGGAGTTCCATTCTTGTTCTGGTCCAGTTGCAACTGAAACGGTTCCAGTTTGGGTCTGATTCAAGTCAATAAAGGTTTGGTAAGAATTCAACTCCCTTTTGGCACTGGTTCAGTTCTAGAGAGAGCAAATGGGTCTCCCCGAGTTTGCTAAAACTTCCCATGAAACCCTACCAAACATACATGCAATAAAAGGACTTAATGTCCCAGAACACTGAACGACAAACATGCGCTGTTTAATTAAAGAAGATTGCACCTAGAACCCTTCAAAGCAGCACGCCTGTGCCGTACCACTTGCTTCTCATCTCTGTACGAAGACTGAATCCCAAAATCCTCACGGATGAGAAAATCAACCTCCCAAGCACACACACACTTCATTTCACATGCTCAGGAATCGTGTAGTGGAAGCCCAGACACTGACGGCCGCTTCAAATTCTTTTAGGTAAAACCTTTAATGTGAATTTGGAGGGACATGGCACAAGACAGAGAGCAGGTTCTTGCCCAACTCAGCAGAAATGGAGATTGGGCTGGGCTTCTTCCCGAAAGCCTGTGGCCCCTTAATGCCAAACACTTGTGGCTACGGAGTGGGCATTTCTGCATCTGCTGCCCTAGTTATAAGCATTCACTTGTACCCACCAGAGCTATCCTAGTGCCAATGCCATGGGTGGCATCCAGCAAGCCACTCACTCTCTCAGCCTGCCCTCTGCAATATGGGGATGAGAGCACCCCTCCACCCAGCAGGGCGGCTGAAACATCCACAAAGCCCAGTAACCACACCAAGTCCCTGCGCTTGCGGGCTCAAAATGAAATCCTGGGGGTGGGTTCCAGAGTTGTGCCCCCAATCAACACAACCACTCTGCTTTGCGATCATGTTCCATAGGAAACACAAATGGGTTTTGGGCGGAGGAGGGTGCCACAGAGGAGACTGGAATCTCTGAGACAGAGAAGATGCTAGTAGACAGAGCTGAGGTGGAGGGCCGCCTGTTGTGCAAGATCCACACCTGCCTCCAGTACCAACAACCACCCCTTGCTTTACCAGAGGTCCCCAAGGCCAACCCATGGTAGGGAGCGGGGGGGGGGAGAAGAAGCATCAGCAGTGAACAGCACAAGTCGGGCCACAGAGGAAAAATAAACCCTTTCATTGCTAGAGAAAAGTACTGGGAAAGTGATGGGGGGAGAGCAGTGTTGCAGGCAAGAGCAAAGGCCAATTTTGGGAGAGGGGATTCTCTCACCAAGTGGACAATCCCCCCCCACTACCAACACACATCCCCCTAGCGCTGCCTGTTGTCTTGGAGACCGGGACGAAGGCGGCTTCGCAGAGCCCCGCTAGGTTTATATAACGTGCTCCAGCCATCTCAGGCAAAGATCTATTGGGATTACACCATGCCTCCTGCTTAAAGGGCTTGTGTGAACCAAAAAAAACCAACAACCCGGGGAGCCAGTACTTTTTGCACCCCAACAACAGGAAGATCGGCTAGGAAGAGTAAGGCTCAATGCCAACCACTTGCCCAGCCAGACAGCCCCTTCTGCAAACAGATACCTGCCTGCCGGCTTCGACCAGACAAGTAGAGAAAGCAAGCCCTGCTCTCTGCCCCCCCCCAAAGATTCCAGAAAGCACGTACTGCTATAGAGGGTGTCGATCCAGGAGAGGCGAGGCAGGCCGCGCTGGCTGAGGGGCTCCATCCTTCCAAGTGCCAGCCGTCAAATCTTTCCAGAGATCATCATCTCAAAACAAAGGCGGTGGGGAGGGGGGGGAGGGGAGGGGGGGGAGCGGGCAGGAAAGAAGGCAATTCGGAACCTGGAAAAACAGCAGCTGGGAAGTACAGGTAGGGGGAGGGATTTGGAGAGGGGGGAGGAGGAGAGATGCTGGCGATCCAGAGGGAAGGGGAAGCGGCGCGCTCTCCGAGATGCTCACATCCGAGGAGTCAGGGGTGGCGCTGGAACGGCTCTCCCAGCCCGCCGGTGGCAAAGAGGCAACTTACTTCCAAGGGAGCTCCTGCTGGGGAGGCGCCGCCACTGCCCACCAATGGCGTGTGTACAGCCTCCCACCCCGCCTTGGCCACAGAACAGCCCCCCACACACGTGGGGGGGAACAGCCTTGCCTGCCTGCAGCAGATGTCTGTGGAAGGGGGAGGCAGAACCCTCAGCCACTCCTGCTAGGGGTATGAGAGGCAGGTGGTGACTTGGCACACCCTCCCTCCCCGGGCAGCTGGGTCTTGGCCAGTAAGGGATGGGGGTGGCAAGTTCTCAGCTGCCACAGTCATCCAAGGTAGCTCACACTAATACATGGGGAGGGGAGAGAGAACGTGGTTTTATTCACTGACTGCAGGCAGTGATTTGCAAAATTGGATCCCCCAAACCCCTTGTGGTGGCGGCAGAGAAAGCCCTCAAGTCAGAGCTGACTTATGGCAACCCTTGGTGGGGTTTTCATGGCAAGAGACTAACAGAAGTGATTTGCCATTACTAGCCTCTGCAACCCTGGTCTTCATTGGAGGTCTCCCATCCAATTACTTATCAAGGCTGACCCTGCTTAGCTTCTGAGATCTGATGAGATCAAGCTCACCTAGGCTATCCAGGTCAGGGCAAACCCCTTATGACCACCTACCAAAACGGCTGGAAACTGGGCTCCTCTGAGCCATGTCACAGGGAAGAGAAAGGGGTACCAAAGCAGTGAGCATGGCGTTGGCAGAATAGCTGGCCATGGGAAAATCTCCATACCCGTGCAATTCCAAGTATCCAATCCACGTGTTTCACACATCCCCTTTCTAGCGGGTCTTTCGTGAAGAGTCCAGCGGGAAAGGCCAAAGGCCCACCCAGCCCAGCATTCTATATCCAGCCACACAGATCCTGTCCTACCTCAAGACGCTCTAAGAGAACGTCTTTTGGGGGGGTGATGGAGGTCCAGAAACTTAATGCCGCTGCACCTGCCCCAAGGTATTCATGCTGGAGATGAGGGTCTTCCTTCTCATGCTATCTTCATGAAACCACTGGAGCGATGTTGGGGGCGGGGGGAAGGTTTGGACTGCGACGCTCCGGGGCATGCATGATGCTCTGCTTCCCCCACACCATTCATCCAACCCAGGTGAGGCACAGGATGGGGAGGAGTCAATAAACTGATGCTCCATCAAGAAAAGATAGAAATGCTGGCAGCTGGTGACTCCATTGGCCAAAGAATTGAGATTTAGCCTGTTCTGAATGGAGAGACATCCCCACCTACAATGTGCCAGCTCCACAAAGCAGATCCAGCCCTGCAGGCGGGCACCCCAGTGTCTTCTGTGGATCAATGTGCCCATAACCAGTTTGTGCACCAGCTACAGACTTCCCTGAAGAAACACAATGGTTCCTGTTCTGGCTCTAATGTAACAAAATGATTCAGAATGACACGGGTTAAAGGGTCAGGGACTGTAGACTACACCATGGAATATAGTTCGTGTTATCGATCACTGCAATTAAGTTCTTACTATTGTTGCACCATTTAATGTGTGGTGTTAATATTTATGCTTTGCTTCACCACAGTTTCTGATCCCTGGTTGGTCCACATCAAGTGGAAATCTATTACACCGTCTACTATGTCCCTTCCTGTTGACCGTAGTGTTGTATTCTGCGTAATCCACCTTGAGTCCCAACAAGAAAGGCAGGCTCTAAATAACATACATAATAATAAATTCAATTTATATACCGCCCTTCAGGACAACTCAACGCACTTTGTAAACTGCTCTGAGTGGGCGTTATTATTATCCTCACGACAAACACCCAGTGAGGTGGGTGAGGCTGAGAGAGCTCGGAGAGAGCTGCGACTGACTCAAGGTCACCCAGCAGGCTTCAAGCAGGGAAGTGGGGAATCAAACCTGGCTCTCCAGATTAGAGTCCTGCTGCTCTTAACCACTACACAAATAAATAACATCCATGCTGGGCTGCTTTAAAGTGGACCTTCCCATGAAGGACTATGCAGAATGTCTGAGGAACCCGGCCAGCATAACCAGAAGAAACTGCCCTGTTTTTAAGATCCTTGTCAAGGCGTGTCTCTTGGTACCCTATCATAAGAGGCAAAGCAGGTGGCTACAAAGGGTACAGCCTTCTCTGTGACGGCCCCTGAACTGTGGAGTTCTCTCCCCACATGGATCTCCATGACCGCCATCCATGGCTTTCATTTACTAGGCATCTGAACTGGCCGTGGCTAGTAAGCTGACTATCTGCATTTCCACCACCACAGTATCCGACTGCTTTTATTTGGATATGTGTGGCTTTAAAAGATGCAATCCTTGGACTGAAATGCAAAGTAGAATGTTTTAAAATACCCCTGGCCGACCTTTGTCACTGTGGGCCTCATGCTCTTGTGACCATGAATTTCCCGCTGTGCCGTGCTCCTTTATCCTGAATGTGTACTCTGCCCATGTGCTTCCCAGAAAGATGCGTGGGTGTGTGGGGGAGAGTAAAACGACAGCACACTCCAGTACATGAAGCATGTGGGAATAAATTCATGGTCTACATTCATCCCTTCCAGAGTACCAAACTTTCTTTATTCACTTGTTTGCTTCATCATGTCCGAGCTGTTGGTCATATCGTATTTTGTTCATTGAATGTCCCAGCTGTGGATGATATTGTATTTACTGGCACTGTGTAATCCTGCCTTGGGTCTCAGCGAAAAAGGAGAACTATAAATAAAGAAACAAAAAAAATTATACCCCACGTTTCTCCTCAAAGTGGCTAATAACATTCTCCGTATTATCCTCACAACAATCTTGTGAGGTAGGTTAGACTGAGAGAGAGTGACTGGGACAAAGTCACCCAGAAAGCTTCCATGGCAGAGTGGGCCTGGGTCTCTCTGATCCTAGGCTGGCACTCTAACCCGTGCACCACGCCGGCTTCGCTTGCATGACCACTGCTGAAGTCACAAAACGGCTGTTTTCACACTCGCCATGTGGCTGGCACGCACCGCTCCCACACACAGCCCGGCAGGAGGTAGCTCAGGCAGCCAGGAATGAAGGAGTTAAGTGTTCACATTTCTGTCCCACCCACCCCCACCCCTTCCCCTTTTCTACATTTAGCCAGAGGAAATTCAAACTACAGGAGCCATCAACCCCAATATGTCAGCGCTTCAGCCAAGCGTTGAGGCACAAAGGATGCCCTTGCTGGGTTCTGTTGGCCTGCCAGTCTGGGAGGTATCGCGCCCTCCCCCATCCTTGTCTTCGCACCTTCCATTCAAGCAGAAGGTTCAGAGATACCAGCAGATTATGAAACTCAACTTCACACACGGATCCTGAGCTGGAAAAGAACCAAAAAGCTGCACGAGCCTCAGATACGCTATGCACAAGTATATCGCATCCATTTTAGAAGTGACTTGTTCACAGAACCAGACCAGGATCACTGACCCAGTCCATTTGAGGACCTATGGGTCAGGATTTTTTAGAGTGTTTTACACACGCGCCCGCACACGTGCGCACACAAACACACCCTTCCTCACCATCTCGGGTAATTCACCAAGCACCTGCAAAGAACTCTAAACTCTGCTCCTGATCTCATACAGAAGATTGGTTAACTTCCATTGAAAACAAGATAAAAGACTCCAATCTCTGCCCACAATTAACACTCCCCCAAACCAATCAGCTGTCGAACAGTCGTATCTGTGCATCACTTTTTCCAGAAGCAAAAAAAATTGCACATAATCCTTATAGCGGTGATGGTGGTAATGATCACTTCCATGTGACAGACAGGAGGCTAAGAGAAGAGCGACTTACCTAAAACCATCTAGTAAGTTCACCAGCAAGGCAGAATTCAAAGCAAAGACTTCCTGCCTCGACCTTCACAACTTTAACCATTACACCACACTAGACCAAGGTATGACTTATTTATTTATTTCAAAATGTGTCTGCTGTTTTTCCAGACCTGCTCAAGGCAGCTCACAACTGTAAAAACGATAAACAACAAATCAACAAAACAATAAACACAAGTAAGTACAAAAGCAGTATCAATAAAAACCGCTGCCAATAAAAACAACCAATAAATCAAGTCATAGTATAAAAGCAGACTAAAATGAGGTTGATAAAACAATCCGCAGGTTAGCAGCTGACCACAAGACAGCTAAAAAGAAGATGAACCACGGTTGTTGTGGGTTTTCCGGGCTGTATTGCCGTGGTCTTGGTATTGTAGTTCCTGACGTTTCGCCAGCAGCTGTGGCTGGCATCTTCAGAGGTGTAGCACCAAAAGACAGAGATCTCTCAGTGTCACAGTGTGGAAAAGATGTAGGTCATTTGTATCTACTCAGGAGGGGTGGGGTTGAGCTGAGTCATCCTGTAAGAGTTTCCCAGGGTGTGGAATGCTAATGGCGGGAGGCTTCACTGTATCCTGAGGAGGTTCTTTTGCATATGGATTGGTACTTGATGTGCTAATCTTCTCTGCAGGGCTATTGTCGGGGATAGAATGTTTTGTTAGCCTGGTGTTTTTCAGAACTGGAAACCATGCTCTGTTCATTCTTAAGGTTTCTTCTTTCCTGTTGAAGTTTTGCTTATGCTTGTGAATTTCAATGGCTTCCCTGTGCAGTCTGACAAAGTAGTTGGAAGTGTTGTCCAGTATTTTGGTGTCCTGGAATAAGATACTGTGCCCTGTTTGAGTTAGGCTATGTTCAGTCACTGCTGAGTAGATACAAATGACCTACATCTTTTCCACACTGTGACACTGAGAGATCTCTGTCTTTTGGTGCTACACCTCTGAAGATGCCAGCCACAGCTGCTGGCAAAACGTCAGGAACTACAATGCCAAGACCACGGCAATACAGCCCGGAAAACCCACAACAACCATCGTTCTCCGGCCGTGAAAGCCTTCGACAATAAGATGAACCACCTTATTTAAAAAAGCCTGAGTAAAGAGAAATGTTTTGGCCTGATGCTTAAAAGAAAGTACCCTAGGAGCCAGGCAAGCCTCAAGGGGGACAGCATTCCAAAGTCAAAGGCGCCACCACCAAAAAAGCCCTGTCTGTGGTTGCCATCTGCCTTGCCTCTCTGCACAGAGAGCAAGGCTTGCATAGAGGATCTATCCTCTATCTATGCTATGAGGATCTATGCGTAGAGGATCTATGCAAGCTTTGCACAGAGGATCTATCCACTGGTGGGCTGGACAATATGGGAATAGGTGGCCTTTCAGTCATCCTGACCCCAAGCTGTTTAGGGTCTTCTGATGGAACAGACTCATAAGCCCTCCCTTTTCTTTCGGGTCAGCCTCTAGGAGGTCATAAAACACCATAGCCCTCAGCCATTCCCAGTCTCCACTCAGCAACAATGCTCCTTCTCTTCATTCCCCAGGGATGCCAAAAACAAACTGGGTAGCTCCCACTATCACCAGCAAGAGTCTTTCCTGCTAAACGGAGTCACGGGCTAGCAATCAGTACCCATGCTGCTGTATAGAGGCTCCACTTAGTTGACGCGCCTCCTATACTGCTCCTACAAGCTAGCATGGGGGCAATCTATCACAACTTTGCCATTTCACGCTATTTATTTAATTTATTTAATTATATTTATAGCCTGCTCTCCCTGCAAGTGGGCTTAGAGCAGATCACAATGATATTTATTTATTCGACTTTTAGCCCGCCCGCCCTGCAAGCGGGCTCAGGGTGGGTCACAACAAGGATAAAACAGTAAGTATAAATATAAGTACATTTACAGCAATAAAACCACAGCAAACTACAGCACCCCCCCAAATTGCGGCTCATTCTGTTCATCCCTGTCAAAAACCATGCAGAGGAGGGGGTTTCCAGCTGTTCCAGTCAGATCTTCTCATGAGAGGGGTGGGTGGGAGATAGCTATGCTAGCTATGCAACCCCTCCCCCCTTAACAGGAGACAGGTAGGGAGGTTTATCACATGGATACAAGGCCGATCTCAACCATATGCCCGGCAGAACATCTCTGTCTTGCAGGCCCACCGAAAGAATAACAGACAGACAGAGCGTTCCACCAGGTTGGGGCCAGAACTGAACAGGCCCTGGCCCTGGTCGAGGTCAGTCAAGCCTCTCTGGGGCCAAGGACCACCAGTAGATGTTTATCTGCTAATCTAAGTGCTCTCCAGGGTACGTACAGTGAGAGGTGGTCCCACAGGTATGCTGGTCCCAGTCCGTTAAGGGCTTTATAGGTCAAAACCAAAACCTTGGACCCGATCTGGAACTCCACAGGGAGCCAGTGTAGCTGCTGCAAAATAAGAGTAATATTTGCCCTGTACGGTGCACTTGTGAGGACATGCGCAGCAGCATTCTGGACCCGGAGTAATTTCTGGGTCAGAACCAAGGGAAGCCCAGCCTAAAGTGAATTACTGTAGTTTAACCTGGAGGTTACCGTCACACGGATCAATGTCGTTAGGCCATAGGTTGAAAGGCTGGGGGACAGCTGCCTGGCCTGCCGAAGATGGAAAAAAGCAGACCGGGCAACTGCTGTGACCTGGGCCTCTGTTTGTAAGGAGGTATCCAACATCACCCTCAGACTATAGACAAGTTGAAGGGCATAAGGGTAAGTGAAAAGGGCAGTGGTATGCCAGGAGGCAGGGCAAAGTAAAGGAAAACCAGCACCCAAAACTTCAGATACACAAAACCAGCTGGTAGCCAAGGAAGGCGAAAGCTCAGGGGCAGCTGGCTCAGTGTCCCCAGGGAATCCCGTCCCCCCAGAGTGGGCGGCATGTTCTGTATGGCCCCCTCTCCACAGCCTCCCTCATTCTCCAACGCAAGATCTGAATTCAGAGTGAGTCACGAGGGAGGGGCGGTGGTGAGTCACAAGCATAAAGTGGGAAAACGGGCAGGGGAGGGCGCTCCCGAATTAGCAGCAAGTGTACAAAGGAAGGCCCAACTCATTGAATGAGTGAATGGATAAAGAACAGCAGAAGAGCTCTGCCGGATCCAACTGACAGCCCAGCACCCCGTTCCCCAGAGCAGCCACCCAGATGCCCAAGAAAACTCACGAGTAAGGACATGGAGGCCAAAGACACCCCGACACACACAACCGATATTTAAAGGTATACTGCCTCTGAGCACGGAAGTTCTGGCGTGTATCCAATTATCCAGAAACTTTGCCGAGTGGGACTTTTCTGTTCTCCCCTCCCAAAGATCCCATCCTCTGATATTTTGCTCCTGGGGATCAACAGACCCTCAAAAGCAGCACAGCGGGCAAAGGGGGGATCTGAAGGGGGGGCAAATTGGTGGAAACTTCCGCCCCCTCTTCCAAAGACTTGTGTCATTAAGTCTTTGGAATGGGGTGGCTGGAGCCATGCTCCATTTAGCCATTATGACTAAAAACACATGACTGTCCAACCCTCCTTTTAAAGTCAGCCATTCTTACATCCTGTGGCAGTGAGTTCCACATGTTAATTTATGCACTGTTGCGAAGAAGTTCCTTCCATTTTTATTCTGTTGTGAATCTATTGTCCATCAATTTCATTAGATTGGCCTAGGGAGAAAAGTTCTCTATCTGCAACCTGTGCATAATTTCAGACGCCTCTCCCACACCCTCCGAGCCTTGACGTCTTTCTTCTCAACTGAAAAGTCCCAAGCTCTTTAGCCTTGGGAGGGAGGGAGGATGTACTCCAACTCATCCAAATTGCCCTTTTCAAGCTCTTTTGCACCATTTCGAAGATGGGGCAACCCAGCACTATACACATTAGTCCTTTTTCTCAAAAAGCAGGCCGAAAGTCACTGGCTGATCAGCAGAAAGTCCCTGGCTCTGTGCCTGGTGGCATCTCCAGATCAAAAGGAAGCCAGCACTGAGCGAGGCCTTTCTCTTCTTGAGCCCCAGGAGAGCTGATGCCAGTCAGAGAAGACCAGAACGACCAAGAGGGTCCGTCTCAGGAGAAAGTGCTGAAGTGCTCGTTCACACAGGCTGCTGCTACAGTCTCCACATAGAGACATGTGCAGCCCACAGGCAGATCGCCAGTACCAACACCCCTGACTGTCTCTCCAGCCAGTTCAGCCTAACCTCACAGCACCAACACCTGTTTTCCAACACATCAGAAAGGAATTATGAGTGCATGCTTAGCACCTGCCCCCTCACAAGCACACACCAGAATTAGTCCAGTAGACAAGAGCATCACCCCTTCATGGCTGGCACACAATCATGCCACTCTCGTGCATGCAAGAAGTCCCTGGCATCACCAGTTAAAAGGATCTCTGGGTAACCAGAGCTGGGAAATGCCTTTCTTTGATGGAGGTATGTCAGCAAAGCTGAGCTTGGGAAATCAAGATCTGGCTGTATAGCAGCAGGTCCCTGGCTCAGCCCCCAGCTTCTCCACTTCAAGGATCTCTGGTGCTGGGAAAGCCCTTCTCTGTCACCGGACCCTGGAGTGTTACTGTCAGTCTGAGCAGGCAAGATGGGCCAGAGGGACCAAGATGTTCCGACTCAGCGCACCTGCCTCTCCGCAGTGACCTGAAGTATGGAAGGGCCATAGCTCAGAGGCAGAGCACCAGCCCTCGTCTCCAGAAGGTCCCAGAGTCAACCCCAGGCTTATAAAATAAATTCTCAGGCAGCAGAGATGGGAGAAAGCCTCTGCTGGGGAAGGGGCTATTGCTGAGCTGGGTAGACCAAGGGTCTGACTCACCATAAGCCAGTTTCATTCATACCAATCTGATGACAAAGAACTCCCCATTCATTTCAAGCCCATCTGGAAGGCAGAGTATTAGAATGAGGAAACGGCCTCTGCACATGTTCAGAGCCTCCCCAGTCTTTTACTCTGCTCATACTAGGGGTGCATTATGACAAAGACTAACTCCAGGGATGACCTCAAGCCCCTCTTCCCCCCCCCGGACTGCTGCAATGAAAGCAGCCAGGGAGGATTCCAAACTGTGATATTTTCCACCACGATAAAGACAGCTAATCAATGGGGGAAATGAAACCTCTCTGTATTAATGCACAGAGCGTATACACACACACACACTCTTTCCAGTTGAGCCGTAAGTTCTCAACACCCCAAGGGTAAGTTCAGGGAAAGGTTTATTGCTGTTGCTACTTTTAGGATTTCTTCTCTCTCCCCCCCTCCCCGCCCCCACCACCAACCACAGTGATCCTGAGCTCCCAAGCACCACCCTGTGGCACAAAGGGATCCATGCAATACTTTACAAAGGTGCAACTCTCCTTGGCAGGAAAACACAGCTGATAGAAAATATTGCAAATACTGCAAATGTGCTCATTTTATACATGCTATACTGATAAGAGAATCCACCATCTTGGTGCAGATTTCTTTTTCCTTTTTCAGAGCTGGCCTCCACTGTCTTGCAAGGGGGTTAGCAAGAGGGGCCTCTTCAGCCACAAGGATGTCACACAGAGGCAGGCGAAGAAAAAGTGGTTTCCTGCATCTTTGTACGGCTGCTAAAGTCTGTCCTGTTAACCACAGAAATAAGAGGTTTCTATATAATTAAGCTTTTTGGTGCTAAAATGCACAGACTTCTGGATATTCCATCCTCACTTAAGTGCTACTTGTGAAATGTTAAAGGAACCACATATATACACAACACTGCCCCTTTAAAGAGCTAGACACAGAGCAAAAAGCTGGCTTGGCAGGGTAGGAACAGAGACAGGCAGTATCAAATCGTCTCCAATGTAGCACATGCAACAAGAAATTAGTGTCAAAGGCTCTTGTACATCCAAAGCATCATTCTACAGTGGAGGCTGCTCAGCACATCTCTGCATGATCCCCTGATTGGTCTCTACCATCTTCTAACCAGCCTTTCCTGGAAATAGGTAATTCTTTCACATCCAAGCATCAAGTACAGTGTGATCATTCCAATATGCCTGATGCAATATACAGCAAAACTATATCCACTCAGAGGAGGTAACTTATTGTGTCTCTGCAAGAGTCAGTGTTTTTCCAATCAGAAGGGAACGATTCCACCAACTTTAATTGCAGGGGGACTGTCTTGGCTATCTGATGTTTGGGAAGCTCATTGGATTTCATTCCTGCCTCCGAGGAGCAAAAGCAGATTACCAGGCACCTAATTTAAGCGGCCCAGATTCAGACATCACAAGAAATTGGAGGTGGATCTTAAGCCAGGAAATCTTCACTCGCTGCTGTACATGATCTACAGTCTGAATGCAGCCATGCATTTCCTATATCTGCAAAAGGAAAAAGATTGAAGGTTCTTTTAGTGAGCGACAGTTGAACATTTCGTTTCTGCAGAGCACAAGCTAGGAGAAGAAGTAGCTGAACACGCCTCCCAAGCTCAAATGGCCATCAGAGGACAGGTGTCCTGCTGCTTTTGAAGACCTGAGACTGGCTCAGGTCAGGACGTGGAATGTTTCCTGTGAGCTGAGCTGAGTCAAGCCAAGCGAGGTGGTTTGTGCCAGAGTGCTGCCTGCTCCTTCCTTCAGGGCCGCCTTCTCCTGGCAACGAAGCCCAGGGGATGGGCTGACCTCACCTCATCTGAAAAGGCAAACAGCAGCTGTATCTTGGGTGTGTTGTGTTGTTGATTCAGAGAGTGAGCTGGCAGGAGTGGATCTGGGCTGGCCTCCTGAGACAGGAAAAGCGTTCTGGGCATATACCAAGGGAAAGAGGCTAGGCAAAGAGAGACAAACAGAGACTGGCCCGCAGCCCTCCAGCAGATTTTGTGGCCTAGCATGCAGGAAGCCAGGTAGCTTCACAACACCTGAAGAGAGCTCTGGAGGTTATGCCATCCCCTTGAAGCACAGCACAGAGCAGTTCTCTGCCCCCATGCAGCTTACAAGCTAGCCAAGTGGGCAGGGCTCCCTCCCTTTAGGAAGGATTTCCTGATAGTTAGAGCAATCCCTCAATGGAACAGGCTTCCTCAGGAGGTGGTGGGCTCTCCGTCCTTGGAGGTTTTTAAGCAGAGGCTAGATGGTCATCTGACAGCAATACTTATTCTGTGAACCTAGGCAGACTATGAGAGGGAAGGCAGGGAGGGTTACATCAGTGCTTAGTTCTCGTGGACCCTTCTTACGTGCCCAGGTTAATGCAGATCGCCACTGTGGGGTCAGGTAGCAATTTCCCCCAGGCCACTTTGGTTAGGGATCCTGATGGAGTTTTGCCATCTTCTGGGCATAGAGTAAGGGTCACTGTGTGTGTGTGGGGGGGGGTATTCAAGAATTTCCTGCATTTTGCAGGGGGTTGGACTAGATGACCCTAGAGGTACCTTCCAACCCTGTGATTCTATGATTCCCTGCCATTGCACGAAGGAAATCTATGCCAGCATAATAGCAGATGAGGACACATCAGAACTATTGACCAGCATATCTCCGTTCAAAACATTATTTAAATGTAACATTATTAACTAAAGTAACCTTTGACTTAAGACTAGCAACATCTCTTTAAAACTAAAAAACAACTCATTTCCCTTTCCTCATGTGCTCTCCTGCCATTCTCTTGGCTTTGAAGGACCCAGCGAATTAGCCAGAAGGGCATGAAGGGGCTAGTTGGGGGGAAGTGTGCATATGAGCGCACAAGCGTGAAGCACTCATACAATGCAGGGGACCAGCAGAGTGGGCGCTAGAGGTGGGGGGAAATACAGGCGTCAAGTGACAAACTAAAATAAAAATATTCCAAATAAGTATTTATTATGAGGTTTTAATTAAAAACATAGGGCCTAAGTTACAGGCTGCATGTATTTAAAGTAACAAAAACATTCTCCATGTACAGAAGATTCTACAGTCCAATGACCAACACAAAGACAGACCAGACACGTTTCAGCCCTCAGGCCTTAGGCCTTCCTCAGTGGTCAATTGTACAACATCGACTTTAAACAAACACACCCACACATTTAGAAACCAATATAAAAATGCGATGCTCTTGTCTCTTGTATAGTGTGGTATGATTCAAATTGTTGCAGCAGGCTGTAGACTGCACTCACGCCATGATTTTCTCTCGATATGGTATTCTGAGGCTTGGTTTCCAGTGCCTTTGGGTGTGTTTCATCAATCTACCATTATAGCAAAGTCACTTTTAGTTTGTAACTTGACCCTTGTATTTTCCCCAGCCTGGGTCTGTGGGGGCTTCCCTCCCACCCTTTTCTTTTTCGTTGTTTGTTGGGTGCCAGAGGCAGGACATGCAGACCTTTGGCTTCTCAAGGTGGCTTTGTGCAACTTCTTTCTTACCCACACAACCTCCCTGAGGGAAGAAATCCTTGCCACGCACCACCATGTGGTGAAAGAAAGATACAAATGCAGAATGGAGAGCACAGGAGCCACCAGACACCAGTGGAAAGTTCCTATGCCGGGTGGAGAGGCGAGGGCCCCGTTTGTTTCTCACTAAAGCTCCCTCGCAGGCCAGCTGGCCTGTCCTGAGATTTGGTTTTAGACACTCAACCGTAAGTACATTCAAGAGATTGGGGGGGGAGGGGAGAACAGCAGCCTCAGCTCAGGAAACGGCCACTGTGGCTCTTGAGGCAACACCAAATCGGCCGGCCCTATCAGCTCATCATTTCCTTGTTTGCCTTCTGCAGTCGAGGCGATAAGAGAGCTGCCTCAGCCCCCTCCTTTCAGTTTCACAGCCAGACAAAATCTCTCCCCTTGCCCCCCTCGCCAGTCAATAAATACGAATTAGATGGCCCTTTTCCCTCAGTAGGCCTGCTGCCCTCCCCTCAGTCCCAATGATCAATCAAGTCAAGCTTTAGCTCATTTCATCGACCATGTTCACAGACCACAGGGATAAAAAGGACTCTAGGCATGGGCAGAGTGCTCTTGTCATGATGAAAATGAACTAGCCTTCATTGTTAGGAACCTTTAATGACGTGGGATGTGCACTGTGAAGAACCTGAATACTGGGGGGAGGGGGCGCGAGGCGGGGATCTCCCAGGAAATAAATAGTTGTCCAAACCCACAGTAATGTCTGGATTTTGAAACTTTCACTAGACCACCGGGGTGGAGGGGAACCTCCCTTAAGGGAGGCTGAAGAAGTCAGCTTCACCCTTTCGAGAGGTGCCCTGGCCTGGATAGCTCAAGTGAGCCTGAGAGCCAAGCTACAAGTGATGCCTTACACAGGTTGGACACTTGTCAGCTTACCGCAAGTTTTGATGGGAAATGTAGGCGTCCTGGTTTTACAGCTTGGCTCTCCATTACAGCTGCAAGACCAGGACGCCTACATTTCCCATCAAAACCTGAGGGAAGCTGACAAGTGTCCAACCCGTGTCAGGGTCAGCCTTGGTTTGTAATTGGATGGGAGACCTCCAATGAAGACCAGGGTTGCAGAGGCAGGTACTGACAAACCACCTCTGTTAGCCTCTTGCCATGAAAACTCCAGCAGGGGTTGCCATAAGTCAGCTATGACTTAAGGGTACTCTCCACTCCACCACTTGGAGAGGTACATGACCATGGAAGGATGTGCCAGGCAAGTCAGCAAAGCCTTGGTATTTCTCTCCGCCCCTTCCCCCACAATTTATTAACATGCACTTATTAGGCTGCCGATGCTGCTTCTGGCAAGGAACCAAAGAGCTCCTCCACCCGAATCCCTGGAAACTCGGCCTTACCTGCTCTCTTTTGTTCTCTCTGGTACTATTTATGAGTAGAGAGTTTTACGTTTTACATTTATCATAAAGCTATGTAACATCCAAGCAAAGAACCCCAATCAAGGATACTTGCAGTTATCACCCTTCATTAGAAAACCTATCAGCCACGCCCTGTATGCTTATTGCCACATTCATGACTAAATCAACGTCTTATACACTTGGATTTCCATCTCATGTTATGAGAGTGGAGAGAGCAATTATCAATTAGCATTTGTATACCAGTCATGAGCGCAAGCCAAGAGCACCTGAGGAGGGCTTGGCTCCTGTTTATCACATGGGATGGACTGTTGTGACTTTTGCAATGCAGGTCATGATCATCAAGCGTGCAAGGAATTTCACCACACTGTTGCCAGCAATTCACGGAACCTTGTTTATGAACATGGAGCTCGTTTTAAAGCTGCCCTGCCCCGTATCACATGGCATGCAAGACAGGCAAAAGATCAGCCATACAGAGAGCTGTTGAAAGTAAACTCACTACAAACAGTGGACTCCGCAGAGAATAGTTTTACACTCGTGGAAGAGGGAAGGGCAGAATGACAAAAAAGATTTCAAACTAACCAATCCAAAATGTTTTGTCCTGTCATCTAAAGCTATAAGAACTAAGCAGGGTGGATAAAATGCAATGATTTTTTTTTAAAAAAACAGATTTTTCAAAATTTAAATCAGATTTTTTAATAAAATGTTTTTTGAGGAAAAATCTATCTAAAGATAGTTTTCTGTTTAAGATACATTATAGTCCAAAGGTTATCATCATGAAATAAGTATTAGTTTTTAATGATGTGGCATGAGGCTGTATATTCATGCAATGTTTAATTTTTTTTGGTAAACGAATTCCATTAATCCATTCACAATGTCATGCTCTTCCAAAGGTTTCTGTAAGATTATTGGGCAATTTTTCTATCCAGAAGATATTATCACAGTTGCTTGGTTTTACAGGTCTCAAAACTGTGAATTTGGGTCTGCAGAGATCACGTCTCTTCTACACAGCAAAAAGGTTATAAAATAAACATACACCGTTGAGAAAAAGACCTTAATCCCATTGTTCCTTTGCAAATCTTTGTACACAGAACCAACCCCTTACCTCTTAAGCGCTACGTTTCAAAAAATTCAATGACTAGAAGATTGTTGGGTGTAGAATAGATCTGCATAAGAAGCTAAGTGTGAGGAGTCTTTCTGTAGAAAACCATGATTTAAATCTAGTCTTACTGACTAGTGATTTAAATTGTGATTTAAATTGATTCAATTTAAATCAAATCTACCCTGGAACTAAGCATAATAGGGAGGATATCTGGGGGCAAGGAACCACTGCAAAGGAAACCTGGCCCCTGTTAAGGGTCCACCTTGTCTCTGAGGGAATAATATTCATTTCATGGAAGAATATATTGCACTTTCTATAACAAGGGACCCAAAGCAATTCAGTCTAAATGCCAGTTTGGTGTAGTGGTTAAGAGTGCGGGACTCTAATCTGGAGAGCCGGGTTTGATTCCCCACTCCTCCACTTGAAGCCAGCTGGGTGACCCTGGGTCAGTCACAGCTCTCTCAGAGCTCTCTCAGCCCCACCCACCTCACAGGGTGTTTTGTTGTGGGGATAATAGTAACATATTTTGTAAACCACTCTGAGTGGTCATTAAGTTGTCCTGAAGGGCGGTATATAAATCAAATGTTTGTTGTTGTTGTTGTTGTTGTTGTTGTTGTTGTTGTTGTTGTTGTTGTTGTGAAAACACACATTAAAATCAGACAGCCATAGTCATAGCTAAGCAAAACTTCCCCAGAATTAACTTCAGTCCAAAGATTATTTAAAAGACTCCATTTTTCATCACCTCTGGAATTCAGATTCAGACGGGGACAACCCATAACGTTGGAGTTATAAAGGAGAAGGCCAACGCCTGGGTTGCAGTCACAGACCTCTGTGGGAGGAACTTCTGCACAAGATGCAATCAGAATATAGTTGCTGCACAGTTCAGTAAAGGAGGAAAGAGCTCTCCAAATACGTGGGCTGCTGCAAGACTTTTAAAGGTCAGCAGTGTACCAGCCCTTTAAATTGTAATTTGGAACATGTCAAAAGCCAGCACAGACATTCCCTGGAATAGGTGTAACATGATTTCATTTCCTAGCTCCCTCCAAAATTCAAGCTGTTGCACTTTGGACCAGCTGTTGTTTCCAATTCATCTTCAAGGGCAGTCCCATGTAGAGTGCATTACAGTAGTCTAACCTCAAGGTTACAGAGGGATGACTTAAGAGTGGCCGAATCAACTGAGTCCTGAAAGGAAGATAATCTCCATGCCTGGTACAGTCGGAAAAAGGCACTCTTCACCACCATACTAACTTGTTTCTCCAGCAACAAAGACAGGTCATGGGATACTCCTACGCTCTTAATGGATGCCAACAGCACAAAGTCACTCAATCCAGAGCGGGCAGCAAAGCCCAATCCTTATCAGTCACCATCACCATCTTACCTGGATTTAGCCTTAGTGTGTTCTTCCTCAGCTACTTGACTACAGCATCAAACCATCATCCCAGCACAGAGAGAGTAGTGTCACAAGGTGTATGTTGTCAGCACACTGCTGATAACCCACTCCAAAACTCTGGATGACCTCCTTTAGACACCAAACATTAATATTAAAGGCTTCAGGGATAACAGAAAGAGAAGTGTTGTGTAATGGTTAGAGAACTAGACGAGAATCTGGGAGGTTCAAATTCCCATTCTGACATGGAAGCTTTTTGTGTGACCCTCAGCCAGGCGCACACACTCAGCCTAACCTACCTCACAAGGCTGTTGTGAAGATAAACGTACACCACTTTGCATCCCCAGTAGGAGAAAGGTGGTAAATAAATGAAATAAATAAAAAATAATGCTGATCTTTGTGGGAACATGCAGGGAAAATCCCAAAGCTAGGGATCCGGCACTATTTACGATCACCCTCTGTGTATGCTCTGCTACGAGAGACCAAAACTACACAAAAGCTTTTTCACATACACCCACTATAAATTCTATGTGTTTCAGTATGATGGAACAGTCACGGGCAGGGTGGATAAAAATCAATGATTTTTTTAAAAAAATCAAAAAAATCGGATTTTTTAAAATTTCAATCGGATTTTTTTAATTTAAATCATTTTTTTAATTTAAATCGGATTTTTTTATTTAAATCTGATTTTTTAAAATAAAATGCTTTTTGAGGAAAATATATTACCATCCAAAGGTTATTCCAGCATGAAATAAAGATTAGTTTTTAATTATGTAGAATAAGGCTGTATATGTTTAATTTTTTTGGTAAATAAATTCCATTAATCCATTCACAATGTCATGCTCTTCCAGAGGTTTTTGTAAGATTATTGGGCAGTTTCTCTGCCTACGAGATATTATCACAGATGCTTGGTTTTGCAGTTCTCAAAACTGAATTTGTGTCAGCTCAGCAGAGATCACATGCCTCTTCTTCACAGCAAAAATGTTGTAACATGAACAGAGTTGAGAAAAAGACCTTAATCCTATTGTTCTACAAACCTATGAAGACAGCATCAACCCCTCCAGTGCTAAGTTTCAAGAAGTTCAGTGAATAGAAACAATATTTTTCTAATTGTTTGGAGTGGAATAGATCTGCACAAGAAGAAACTAAGTGTGAGGAGGGAGGGGCAAGCAGTACAAAATGAAAGTGAAACTTTTTGAGCACAATACTGCACAAGTCTTTGGCTCTTTTGTGTGTATGACCTGAGGTTTATCACATTCTTTCCTTGGAGGAAAAAACCTATAATGGCAGCAGGCCGTAAAAGAGACCCAGTTTGGGAACACTTTAATGAAGTTCCTTTACCTATCGGTAAGGCAGGCATCTACTTGCATATTAAAGTTATACCAGCAAGAATTCGTCTTTATGTAGAAAACTATGATTTAAATCAAGCCTTAATGACTAGTGATTTAAATCGTGATTTAAATCGTGATTTAAATCAGTTTGATTTAAATCAAATCCACCCTGGTCACGGGTAGCAAAAGACGCAGAAAGACTGAGCGGGACAAGGAGCGATGCACTCCTCTGTTCATCTATAAATGGAGATCATCTACCAGAGCAGCCATGGCCTTTTCCATCCCATAACTAGGCCTTAAGGGCAGTCGCCTCATCCAGGAACTCATGAAGTTGCCTCACCACCGCCTGCTGAGAAAGGGCTGCTTCCATACCGGCTTAGAATTGGCCAGAGGCCACACCCCTCTCCCCGGATGATGGCCTTTTCCATGAAGGCCAGACTACAGACGTTCCCTCAGCTAGTGAGATGCTCTAATCACACCGTTACGCGCTTTGAGGAGCCCATTAGGACCCATTTTACAGGTCTTGGTTTTCACGACCGCAAAGATCTTGTCGGCATCGCTCAGGGAAGCCAGTGCAAAAACTATCTTGACAAGCATCTCTGGTCGACTAACAGAACCAAAATTGGAGTTCAGATTTCAAATCTCAAAGAGATTTAATCAGCACAGAAATATGCAAACTGCCACAGCCAATCCTTTCCCACTTTGGGGACTGGCTTGACCAATTCTAGTCCACTCATTTACCAGGGAGCTGGGATCCACCTCGAAGCAGAGAGAGCTGGATTGTACCCATTGGCCACCTGGCCCTATTTCCCTCAGGAGCAATAAGATGCCCCTGGAGGGGCACAGAGGCAAAGCCTCTTGCTGCTGTTTTCCGCCAGCAACTGCCATTCAGAGGTGCTCTGCCTCGGACCATGGAGGAACCACTTAGCCATCCTGGCTAACAGCCCTTGATAGACTTCTCCATTACGAATACGTCTAGCCCCTTGTTTAAGCCATCAAAGCTAGTGTTACATCCTGCAGCAGTAAGTTCCACAAGTGAATTATAGTATATGAAGCAGTCGTACACTTTGACAGTTTGGCCCAGCCATTTCACTGGGCACTCCCAAGTCCTAATACTCGAGTGGGGAGCGGGGGGGAGTTCCCTTGATCCATCAGCTCAGGGCCTCAGTGAACAATCCTACTTGTTGGTCAGGCTCAGAAAGGAGCAAAGATCCTTAAAATTACTCAGCATCCCAGACTGTTCAGGGGCTTTTGAGGTCATAACCAGCACTCTGAATTGCACTCAAAAACAGGCAACCTGCCCCATCTAATCATCTTGTTGATGATGATAACAACAACAACAACATTTGATTTATATACCACCCTTCAGGACAACTTAATGCCCACTCAGAGCGGTTTACAAAGTATGTCATTATTATCCCCACAACAAAACACCCTGTGAGGTGGGGGGTTGAGGAGTTTTATACTAACTAAAGCTTTGGAACAAGAATCTTCAAGGCAGCACCACGTCGGACATGACACAAAAGTCTGATCTAGAGGCGACCAGAACATAGACAACTGGGGCCAAATCCAGGAATGGTCACAGCTGGTGTGCCAACCAAAGTTGGGAAAGGGTTCTTCTTTCTTTCCTTTTCCTTTCATGCTCCTTTGACCCAATGATCTTGAGCAGTGGATAAGGAGTCTTTTATTTCTTTAAGGAAAATATAATAGAGAGATACTTGGCCACGGCCAGCGTAATTCTTGGGTCACTGTCCACCAGCAGATAGGGAAATATATTATCTTTGAATACAGTAGAAGGTAATTTAGTTAAAATAGGGGCAATCCCTAATTCGTGATAAAAGTTATAATGAGGACATTCCAATATCATACGGGACAGGGCGTCAACCTTTTTCAAATCACATTGGCAGAGTCTGTCCAAATAAGGCAAAGAATTACAGAATTTCCCATGTGGGGGGCAGTATTTGGTATGCAAGCATGAATGCTCTACAGTGGCGAGGAAATGTTAGATATTTAGTATAGGCTGGAATGGTTGGAGGTGGGAGGATGCCAAAGAACTGGGCAGAACATATTTTCCAAGCTCGTATAACTGAGCTGGAGTAATCTAGGTCTTTTATGCATTTCTTGATAGTTAGTACGGATTCACTTTCCCCAAATCTCAATATATTGTCCTTTGTTAGGCCTAGGCTAGATAGTTTCTCGTGGGAAAGGGTTCTTACAAACCACAGGGGAGATTGCAACTTCTCTCTGCAGGCCCTGATTTAAAAGTGCCCCCTAAAGCTACAAGAGCCCTGTGGCACGGAGTGGTAAGCTGCAGTACTGTAGCCCAAGCTCTGCTCACGACCTGAGTTCGATCCTGGCAGAAGCCGGGTTCAAGCAACCAGCTCAAGGTTGACTCAGCCTTCCATCCTTCCTGCCAAGAAAACATCATGATGCGACATCCCGCCATGGGTCAGTAATGACTTGGTGCTTGCACAAAGAACTACCTTTACCTTTTACCTAAAGCTACAATGTTCTTTCAAAGGGGACGCCAACCTTTTCAGCAGAAATCGACTCTTTCATCCCTGGCTTACCACTACACCATTTTACAACAGCACATCAGGATTATTTGGGGTGAGCTTCACTTTACTGCCCCGTCTCCCATCCAGCCATTTACTACCTTCAAAGGCTGCTTCACAGCCACCTTCTAACTGGACTATGGTGAAAAGGAAAAAAGTAGAGTCGAGTGTCAATTCAGCAGATGGCAACATATCCCAGGTCTCCAAGCAATACTGTAGTCTATCAGAAGCACATGATGTACAATTGGTCAATATATCAAAATAATGTACTGTAAATAATGTACTTTAAATAATGTACTTTTTAACTGGTGCTTAGAGGACTTTCAGGACTAGAAGCTTGCTTTCTTTCCCAAAAACTAAAGCGAAGATTCTTCAAAGGCTGAACCCTGCACCCAGTTTCGCTCACTTGGCAGACAGTGTAAGTCATCTCTGTCTCTCAAAGATCTGCCCAAAGATAAAAACAGAGCTAACAAGCCAGCCCAAGCCACAGCCACAGAGCTTTTATCAAAATCCAAACAGAAAAAAATGACACTTGCAGGAAGCAAGGCTCACAGCATTTCCCAAACAGCTCAAGCACCAAGTTCGAGAGGGGATAAAAGAGACTCTGGTTGCGTTCACACGAGGCGGCACATGAGGGGTGTTTGTTGGGGGAAATCACAGAAATCAAAATGTGCCATGCAACTCCAATACCTGAGGGACCGTCTCTCCCCATATGTGCCCCGTAGAGCGCTTTGTTCAACAGGTAAGAACTTACTGGTGATCCCTAGCCCTAGGGAGGCTCGTTTGGCCTCGACCAAGGCCAGGGCCTTTTCGGTCCTGGCCCCAACCTGGTGGAACTCTGTCTGAGGACACTCAGGCCCACCAGAATCTTGTATCATTTCAGTGGGCCTGCAAGACGGAGATGTTCCACCAGGCTTACGGTTGAGGACAGCGTCAAGACCATCACTGAGCCTCCCTGTCTACCTCCTCTTTGTATGCTGGGGGCAGGAATGCGTAGCCAACTATGTCAGGGTTTTGTATATATATAATTTTAATTGCTGAATTTTATTGTAGAATCTGCTATGTAATTGTATTTTATGACTGTTGTACCCCGTCCTGAGCCCACTTTTGGGGAGGGCAGGTTAAACACGGAATAAACTAAACTAAACTAAACTAAACCATCAATCACCCGATTCTGAATCAACAACCTCTCCAATATGTGTTAAAAACCCCACAAGACCTTCCCAAATTGCACAAGCTAAAAACTGCAGCAAAATTACCTGGAACTGCATCGCCCCAGGAGTCAGAGCCACACACATGCAAGAGCAACGACATATGTCATAAACTAGCCAGGAGGAAACAAACCAGCCCTGCATCCAGGGGAAGGGGCCGAAACCGGCACCCCAGGGCCTCTGTGGCAACAGGCCATTTTGCTAGGGAGGGGGCTTTGACTCATCACCAAGAGTCTACTCATTTATAAGAACAGCCTCCAGCTAAACTACAGGCTGGCCTGATTTCTCAGGAGATTCTACAGGATGTCAAACATGGAAGAAACTTGAGCCGATGCTGCTCCGGCACTCCAGCAGTACTGCCAAGATGGCTTTTAGCTAATTAAAAGAGCACGCAAGAGAACGAGTCAGGTGGACGCTGCCAAATGTAAGATGCAGGTCAACAGGTTTAGAAGAAACCTCCCTGCCCCCCCCCCACACACAGAGTATACGATCATCAGTCTGATAAAGCGAGCATCCTTCAGTCAAAGAGTTTACGCCAGAAAAGAGGGATGGCAGCAACCAAACCCCTACCGATTCAAACTGGCCTAACTCCAAAGCCACAAGTACCAGCTTCCTGGTTGCGAAAGGAACAGGCAGAGTTTGGCGCGCACACATCTCAGAACTGGAGATCAGAACTCTGCGCCCTCAAATCTCAGCATTCCATTTTGAAAGAGAGAAAGAGGAATCTAATTCCTACGGGTTTTGAAGACAGGCTTGGAAGCCTGGGGCCCACATGTGCCAGGCGTCGACAACACTCAGCACAGTCTAAAAAAACTGGAGGAAATGATTGCCCATAGAGTCTCTAGAGGCTGTCTTCCATCTCTTTGAACTTCCCATGCAGAAGAAATTACGTGCCAAACAACGCAAGAATATGCGCCAAAAAAAGAAGAAGCCCCTAACCCCAAAACATGTCAAGATCAAAGCCTAGCTTTTCAAGGCACAGATTTTCAAAGTCTCTAAACACAGAGCATACATAACTGTAGGAATTACTTTCCATTCACTGGGCACCTCAGGGGCAGAGCATTTGCTTAGCACGCAGAAGTTCCCATGTTCACTTCCTGGCACCCCCAATTATGAAGATCAGATAGCAGTCAACCTGAAAGACCTCTGTCCTAAACCCTGGAGAGTCACTGCCATTTAGAGTTGATAGAGATAGAGACCAAGTGTCTTTTTCAATAGAAGGCAGCTTCATGTATTCAATTCAACTGCATGCCCACTGGACTGTGCAGGAACCAGCCTATGGAAGGTGGAGTCGCAAACTGGGCTGAGTGGTATGAAGAAGGGCAGGTTACTTGTTAGATGCACCAGGACCATTTCCACACAGCTTACCTTTTGCCGGGATGCAGCGTGTTCTCGCACGCAATCGAGCGATAACAGCGTGATCTCATGCGAAATCGAGCGATAACAGCGTCTTCCTGGTGCGATTTCGCGTGCAAAGAAGCTGTATCTCGACAAAAGGTAAGCTGCGTGGAAACGGCCCAGGTTGCTCACTCACGTGGCAGTCACATTCCTCAAGCAACAAAACCCCGCATTGAGCTAGGATGGGGGAAGATTTAATGTTTCTAGTCATCAGCACCGTATCAGTTGGTGCTTCTATGTTTTAGACACCAGCTTCTGCATACAGGTTGGGTGTCTCCCTCCTTCTGGCTGTATTTTCATGCCAGCATGGGAGAAATTCACCAGATATAGCCTTTGCCATTTCCTGTGTTTCCCTGACTAGGAAAAGTGCACTGTTAAATTGTTTCCTGTTGTGAGGAAAAAGAATAACGTGTCAATTTGAAATTCTTAATGACCTTGAATGACCTTGATTTCCTCAAGTCCAGGAATGGGCATTTGGACCATGTGAGCTAGATCTAACCCCCCACCCTCCAGAGCTAAGGGTCTGGCCAAATTTTAATCAATCTGTGATCCAATTTCACTCAGTTTCACCCATGAGGAAAATACAGTTTTTCCAAAGTTGTTGGTGGAAGATATTTCACACTTTACTGTTACAACTTCAAGAGCAGAGAGAGAGAGAGAATGTACTTAAGGGAAACAAAACAGAAAACCAAGGACGATTAGCAGGAGGAAAGAGCAAGAGTCCAGGACCACCTACAAGACGAAGAAGTGAGCTGTGACTCACAAAAGCTCATACCCTACCACAAATTTTGTTAGTCTTATAGGTGCTACTGGACTCTTGGTCTTTTCTACTGCTACAGACAGGCTAACATGGCTACACATCTTGAATTAGCAGGGGGACAGACAGCGGTACAACCATGCAAGGCAATTAAGAGGCTAGAGAATATGACAGGGTCTAGAAGACAGCCCCTCCAACCCAGCCCCCCAAACACTTGTCTAGTCTTACATCATGAAACCCAGATTTACAGCATGCACCAAACCAAGTGGAGACGCATCATCACCCAAACGCATCACCATCACCAGAAAGATAAACAAAACAGCCCAACAAGAAACTGGGTGAAAGTTTCTTCCTGTCCCTGAATTAGACAGTTGTCTCCCAGAGTGTCTCCAACGTCAAGTGATGCCCTTAGTGTGTGAATGGGCCATCATAGATACAACAGGACTGGCAAACGCTCCTCAAATGCAACCGGGTCAGTTTTAAGAGTAATGTTCACATAATTCACGTGTGAACCTGGCCTTGATGACTGGGAGTCAAGCACATGAACCCATTCCATCGAAGAAGAGAGCAGGGGCATAAAAAGCAGGTAACGTCCAGCATCCATTTGTTGGCGATTCATTCAAACATGCTAGGCATTGCCTAGGGATGAACTCGCACATTGGAACTAGTTTCATTGCAAACAAAATCCACCCTCCGCTCTCTCAAGAAAATCCCAGACTTTGATGGAGTTGATCTAAAAAGAACTGTTTGGAAGGACTGGAAGAACGGCCACCTGAAAATCTCAGGATGCTGCAACCCTTCCCACACTGCGCGGCCTGTGCCAAGACCAAGCCTGTGCCAAGACCAAGCCCTCACGTTCATAATTGGAGCCCAGCCCACTGCACAAGTGAAGTCTTGGGAGTTGCCAGCCTCAAAGTCTCCCCAAAGAGAGGAAGCTCTCAGATAGAGGGATATTTATGCAGCTGAACACGCCGAAGGAACTTAATGGATCCAGAATCTTCAAAGCCCGAAGGAATGGCGCACCACCAGGCTCTCATTCAGCTCCTGAACCTGTTCTCTCTCAAGCACAGGCCTTTTTGGCATGCTGCGAACTCTCTGAGCCAGGACTAACCAGGGCTTGGCACTCTGGCCTGTTTTCACTGCCAAGACTTGGGGGTATAAATCAGGCAAAGGGCCTCTGAGCATGTACAAAGCTTGAGCGACCCTAGCAACCTGTTGCATATCTGAGATTAAGAAGTGGGCTTCCAGGCAAGAAGACCTGACTTCTAAGTAGGCACCAGCTGATTTCTGAAGTTTAAACTTTAACAAATCAGGATTCAATAGGGGGGAAATGTCACCTGTAAATGCACAATCTCCTAAGAGATGGAGGGAGGCGAGACTCCATACTTCATAAACTAGGGCACTGCTGTTGCCACTTCTCCTAAAACTAGACCCTGACAGGAGTGTCCCCCTAAAGAAGATGGCTATTCTGGAGTGGCAATAAAGATCACGTTTTTAACCCATCAAGCTTAATTGACTTGTGGAACTCCATGCCACAGGATGTTAAGGCTGTCGCTGGCTTTAGCTGAAGGATAGACCAATCCATGCCCGACGGGTCCAGCGACTGACCCGTGATGGCGAAACAGAACCTCCGCGTCCAGAAGCAAGGCACCTCCGGCTCCGGACGGCCCGGCGAGACCTACCTGCCGAGGAGGCATCCTCGCGCTCCGAGCTGCTGCCGGCCCCGTCGCTGCTGCAGCCCGGCGACTCCCGCTTCCCGGGCGGGCGCGTTGGCGGCGGCTGGGCTTCCCGGGGCGGCGAGGCAGGGCGCTCCTGGCCGGGCGCAGGCACCGACCCCTCGGCGTTTCCTCCCGCTGGGGTTGGCGGCCGGCGCAGCGCCGCCTCCAGGTAGCCCCGCGTGAACTTCTCCTCGGCCAGGGCCCGCTCCAGCCGCCGCAGCCGCCGCCGGCACCGGCCCAGCTCCTCCTGCAGGGCGGTCGCCGAGCCCAGGCGCAGCGCCGGCACCGCCTCCCCGGGGAACTCGGCGCGCCAGTGCCGCTCGAACGCCGCCGCCTCCTCGTCGTCCTCGTCCCCCATGGCGGGCGCGCAAAGTTTGCAGCCGCTCCGCGCCCCGGGCGCCTTCCGCTGGCCGCGCTCCTCGGGCCGGCCCCTCTCCGCGGGCAGAGACCCGCCCCCAGCCCGGCAGGCGGGGCTGCGCGCGCAGGGGACGGGACGGGCCGCTCGCGCTCCGGGGCCGCCTCTGGGGAGCGCCCTTCGAGGGCGCGTCCCTTGAACCGGAGCGCGGTTGCTGCTAACAGCGGGACCCGCTTAGACGGCGGGGGCAGCAGAGGGCGTCGGGTGGACCCGTAGAGAAGCGGTGAAGGGCGGGCCCCTCCAGCCCCGCGACTTGGTTTCCCGCTGTGGCCCCTCGGATGCCCTCCAGGAAGTGGCAGGACTCGAAGCTGCAGAGCCGGGTTTGATTCCCCCCTCCTCCGCTTGAAGCCAGATGGGTGACCTTGGGTCAGTCAGCTCTCTCAGAGCTCTCTCAGCCTCACCCACCTCACAGGGGGGTTTGTTGTGGGGATAACAATAACACACTTTGTAAACCCCTCGGAGTGGGTGTTAAGTTGTCCTGAAGGGCGGTATATAAATCGAATGTTGTTGCTGTTATGTAGTCTTCACTGCGCCTGGACATGAGGGCTCCATTTGGGTAGCATGGCCAGAGCTGTGGGTTGATGGCTGAAAGCAGCTTGCAGGAGCCCATTACGCTTTCAGGCCTTTTTACCGCGAAGCCTCCATAGCCATCACAGGCAAAGAGCCCCTTTCCTCTGTTCTGTATGCACAAATGAAGCCTCCCTGTTCCGAGTCAGACCCCTGGCCCAGCAAGGCGGGCATCTGCTCAGAGTGGCCGCGGCTCTCCTGGCTGTCAGGCCAAGAGGGTTCTCTGGCCGCACCTCGTGAACTAGAGATGCCGCCACCAAGCAGGGGCTCTTCCAGGGAGGCACAGCCCTTCCCAGTTGGGAATGGGGAGAATCTGCTCACCGCAACCGTGGCACACCTGCCGCAGGAGATCTTTCAAAGAGCAAGGAAGGTCAACCTGGAGAAGAGGTTGGAGCAGGTGCTAAGGAGCTGCATGCCCTACCGCAAGTGTGCTTTGTAGCTGGCATCTCCTGGCCTGGCACACAGGGCCGGATCAACGGGGGGGGCAGGGGGGGTAGTCTGCCCCTGGCGCCTCCAAAGAGGGGGCACCAGGCACCAGGCACAGCTGCCAGCCCCGGGAGCATGCGGGTAGCAGGACAGCGCGCAGGTGGGGCAGGTGAATGGCGCAGGCGGCCTCCCAATGGAAGTGACATCATGCAGTGCTGGGAGTGCGCACTGCGCGCACATGGCCGATCTTCAGTTGCCCTGGGTGCTGGCCACTGTAGATCCGGCCCTGCTGGCACAGCACCCACCTGTTGAAAGACGACACCAGAGAACAGGGCAGTCATTGCCCTCTTGTCTTCTCAGGGCAGGGGCCCTGTCCCCACAGCTTCCACCCATCTCTTTCCTTCTCTGCTGCCTTGAATGGGGCTCAAACTTGGCCAGCTCCTCCTCATGATTCCCCCTCTCCTTGGGCTCCTTCTGCTCCCAAGAGTCCTTTGAGAGGGGACTGCAGGCAGAGGCCTTTTCTCAAGGCAGGGCCAGTTTCACATCCGTCTCTTTCCTCAAAATTGATTCAACACCCCCCCACCACCACCACCATTATACGATGCTGCCCAAATGTCTGCTTCCCTGGCAGGCTCCTTTGGCCTTTGCCGGGCACTGCAGAACCTTGGCTGCCAGTTGTGGGACAGGTCTGGAGGGGGGCCCCATCAATATCCCTCCTCCATCGCCTTATATGGGTTCTGCCGCCACCGCCCCTTCTCCAAGGCCTACCAGTCAATGCTTCATTGCTTGAATTGACAGTTTTGTGGAAACAAGTCAGCTAATTAAAAATGGCAATCAGGAAATGGCTGGGGGGGAGGGGTCTTGCAACATTGACCCGCTTGGAATGGATGGCAGTGCTGATTTAGCATGGGTTCAGTTGCACTTGCAGTCGCGCACACAGAGCACATGCAATGAAGGCAAATGTCTCTCTTTGGATCTAGAGACAACCAGCTATTGCAGCAGTGGGGGGGGGGAATAAATAAAGTGCTTTGCTGGATGCCCTCCCATTGCTGACAGAGCAAGATTCTGCTCAGCTTTGTGCTTTACAGGGGATAACTCTTTTGGGACCTGCTCTGCCCCTAGACCCTCCTCCAACAATATCTCTTCAATAGTCACCAGCTACTGGGGAGCAGCTGGAGTCCTTGATAAAATAATAATGAGACACACAAAGTTTAGGTTGGGGAGGATGACCCTGGCTCTCCTTCCACATGGTAAATAAGCATTGGAAGAGTGTCAGAGACACTTTGTCAATTTCTTTATATGTATTTTTCATGCAAGCCACTGCCCTTGCAAGCCTGAAAAAATGCAGTCTGCTCAAGGAGGTGAGTGTAAGTGAAGAACATTGACAAACTGTGCTGTGCGTGTAAGGCTGCTCAGAATGTGGTCAAATCATCATCCATATATAGGAAGGAGCTGCCTAGGGAGAGAATTGGCCCCGCCCGAGCAGCAGTGGGATCTGGCAGCAGGGTGGGCTGCATGCCCTGAGCAAGCCGGCGGCATCTGCCAGCCTTCGCAGCTGCTCAGAAATCTGCACCTGTGCCATGTCAGCATTTTTGTGCCGACCTCTGGCCCCTATTTCTGGCGTTCCCACATGGGCAACAAAAGTGAGAAATTGCTGCACGGGCACAGAGATGATCAGTGAGTGGAGCTTATGCCAACTGCAGGCACTCAAAAGGGCAGCCATGTGCTACACAGGCAGCCCAAGAGTGCTCCACAAAGCTGCTCTTTACAATATCACAGAGGCATTCACTGGGCATTTGCTATGCCCCAAGAAATAAACTTTCTTTCATCTCCAAGAAGTTCCAGTTTTGTGTGTGTCTTTCTTGCCTGCTGTGAGATTTTTTTTCTGCCTCCCTTGCTTATTCCTTCCCAATTTGCTGGATTTTTGTAAAAAGCACGATCTGTATTCCCATTTCTTTCCCCCACACAATGAGGGAAGCTCCACCTGGCACAGACTGGCTATAACTTACAGGGACATTTCCTGGCGGGCCACTACTCTAGAGAGCCACTGGTGGCCAGAAGCAAGCAGTAGTGAGCCTCAGTATCTCTATCAATGCCTTCAGAGCCACCTGACTCAGCCCCTTCGTCATCCGTGGTAACTGGCATCGGCTCACCAGTGTCTCCTACACTGCTGCCAGTTTTCAAGAAGAGGTTGTGGGCAAGTTCATGCCCGTCGCTTGTATTACTAAGCTGAGTTGCCCCCCATACAGCACAGCTGGCCTTGCTCCAGGGCCAATTTTACTTCCCGGTCTGTCCTTGGATCCACCAGATCCCACAGCATCTCTTAGGGCCTGGGGGGACAATGAGAAGCAGGTGTGGTCAGTCCCTGGAGCGTACGAGGGGAGCATCCGAGGCCCAGTTCATGGAGGGATGCTAGATAGAATCATAGAATTATAGGGTTGGAAGGTACCTCCAGGGTCATCTAGTCCAACCCCCTGCACAATGCAGGAAATTCACAAATACCTCCTGCCCACACACACACACACACACACCCAGTGACCCTTATTCCATGCCCAGAAGATGGAAAAACACCATTAGGATCATTAGCCAAACCGGCCTGGGGAAAATTGCTACCTGACCCCAAGATGGTGATTGGCAGGGCTTTTTTTCAGCAGGAACACAGTGGAACGGAGTTCCGGCACCTCTTGAAAATACTCAGCAATAGTGCATGGAAATAATATTATTTCAAAGAATCCCGTGTGTTTCTTCCCTATTTCCCTCTTGAGAGTTCCATCACCTCTTTTTCCATTAAAAAAAAAACCCTAGCGATTGGCCTTACCCCAGGCATGTAAGAAGGAGCCGCGAGAACTAAGCACTGATGTAACCCTTCCTGTCTTCCCTCTCATGATCTGCCCAGGCTCACAGAATCAGCATTGCTTATTCTGTGTGAAGATATGAAGGGGCAATGAGATGATGGACCAATCTGTGCTACTTCAGGCTGCAGCCGCAGGATCACATTTAGGAGATGCGCCTTTGTGTTTAAACTCCCCTCAGATAAAACATGAGCACAGCAAATGTCTGTTTTCTCCCTCCAAAGCTCATTCTCTGTTCTCAGAGAGGGTTTTTTTTCCCACACAAAAGAACATCCCATCACTTGCTATCTAAAGTAGGGCAATCCATTCTGCCACCTCCATATTCTCTGGCATGTCTGAGCTGAAGCGGCTCATTGGCTGCCCTCTTGCCCCCTGTCCGGCTGCCGGAGTAGCCAAGAAAGCCAGAGACTGCATGTCGCTGGCAGTCGCAGGAGCCTGGCTTCTGTTCTCAACAATGCACGGACACTGCGAGGCACTTCAATCTTCCACAGACTTTCCCAGTAGAGATAGCAGGAAGTGTCTTCCCTTTCCGTGACCACTCCCTCCTCACATACACCCTGGCTGAGGGGCCACCTAGCAAGTCCCTTTTTCTCATCCCCCCCCATCTGATATGTGGGGACATATGCCTACTTCACTGGACTGTTAAAAAGATGGCCAAACAAACTGTGCCATCCTAAGCAGAGTTACTCTAGCCTAAGTCCATTGATTTCAAGAGGCTTAGACTGGAGTAACTCTGTTTAGGATTGAGCTGTAATGTATGTAAAACTCTTTACGCCTTTCAAGTATTACAGCTTCGTAGAATTTGGCATCACCTGTTCTCTTTTTTAAAATAACCGAGGTTCTAGTCCTGAAGACTGCTGAGGTGAGAGTGCCTTGCCCCAAAGTATTCCCCTTGCTCCAGCTCCTCCAGCCCTAGAGCTGAAACTGGCCTCGGTTCTTGCACCTGGTAAACATATCTTTATTTAGCAGCTCTCAGCACTCTTGGTTACAGGTGAGCAAAATTTGGGTCCAATAGCGCCTCAAACTAGATTTCCAGGATATGAGTTTTCAAGAGTCAAAACTCCCTTTGTTAGATGTTGTAGAATGGATTTTGGACTGTCATGCAGTCTGTGTATGTGTGATATTGTCTAGCTGTAATAGCTATGTTTTTACTCAGTGATGGGATTGTAATTTTGATACAAGGACTCCATCTTCAGGGAGACCTGAGATATAAAGGAAGACCGTGAGCAAAGCAGAATCTTTGTTAATGCACAATGGTTGGCTGTCCGATTCAAAACGTGCTCCGTCTTGTCCCAGCCAGAATCAAGAAGCCGCATTTTGGCCTTTCCCCAGCAGAGGAGGCTAGAGGCCAATGTAATCTCCTCTCCTTCTCATCCTCCTCCAGCCATCAGATCATCCCTGCAGGACCACATCAAAGTCCATGGAGTCCAGCATCTGTTTCCCACAGTAGCGAGAAACATGCCCTGAAAAACCCACCAAAACCTCTTTCCATTGCTGCCCCCCCCAAGAGTCAGGTATGCAAAGATATACTGCCTCTGAACAGGGAAGTTCCCTTTATCCATGCCAGCCAATAGCTTATTGGCACTCCTATGCACCACCACTTTTCTAATCCCCCTTTAAAGCCATCCGTACTAGTAGCCATCACTGCATTCTGTGGCAACCAGTGCCAGAAACTGTTGGTGCATTGTGCGGGAGAGTGTTTTCTGGCTTCTCTTCCGGCTGTGGCACTGCCTCAGTGTTCCCAAGCAGCATCTCGAAATCTCAGAAGTTGGGCATATTGGCTTGCAGGTGGGCTCCATTGAGGTTCCCATGATAAGCAGGGCTTTTTTTCAGCTGGAACGCAGTGAAACGGAGTTCCAGAACCTCTTGAAAATGGTCACATGGCTGGTGGCCCCTCCCCCTGATCTCCAGACAGAGGGGAGTTGAGATTGCCCTCTGCGCTGCTTGGCGGCGCAGAAGGCAATCTCAACTCCCCTCTGTCTGGAGATCAGGGGGTGGGGCCACCAGCCCTGTGACTATTTTCTCTGAGGGCAACCCACTGAGTTCCACCACCTCTTTTCCCAGAAAAAAAGCTCTGATGATAAGAAAATAGGACTTCCATTCTTGGTGTGTGTGCTCCACTGACCATTGTGGAAAAGAACTACAGCATACCAGATGCCAGAAACCTATGGAGAGGGCTGTGGTCAACTGAAGCAGCACGGATCCCCACCCACACCAGTGAGGAGCTGCCACTGCATCCATGGCCTCCAGATCCGCCTCCCCATCCTGTTCAGCCATTGATATTCCCCTCCCTCAGGCCACCAGCTGCTGAGAGGCAAAGGCAAGCCACAAAGCCTAGGGTGCGCAACAAACCACACGTGGCCTGGTGGATTCATGTGGTGTGGCCTGGCACTTTTGGGAAATCAGAACACTCTCCTGGTTGAGTGCTGGCGTTGTGATCCCTCCCTGGGCAGCTTCTTCCCTGCTCCCTGCTGAGGCTCGGGGAGAAACTTGTGTGTGGGAAGGGTCAGAATGCTGACTCAGCTGGGAGCCAGTTGTGACGCTCTTCCCCATCCCAGCCTGAGAATCCAGCAGGAATTCAGCAAGAGGTTTCCCGGGCGAGGTGGGGCAGGGAGGGGGCAGAATGCTGGCTCGATACAAGAGGAAGCAGGAGGGCTTTGGGCACCAATTCACCCTGCTGTGAGCCAGCCAGTAGTGGAAGAAAGAGGGGGCCTGTGGCTCTCATCCCCCGTCACTGCTGGCCACGTGCAAGCTGGAGCTGCAACAGGAAGTGCGTGGGCCTGGAACCCACACTTTCCACTGCAGGACCCCAGTCCAAGCCAGCATTCCAGGGGCTTGGCCTGTGGGATAAAATGGGGTATGACCCCCAAGACCATTTTGAGTTGTGCACTTCTGTGTCAATAGTAACTGGGCTTGACCTTGCATGTATGCCGTTCTTCTAGATAGATTAGTGCCCCACTCAGAGTGATGAACAAAGTTAGTGTTATTATTATCCCCACAATACAGCTGGGGAGCTGGGGCTGAGAAGGGGGGCTTACCCAAGGCCACCTGCTGAGCTTATGGCGGTAGAGGGAGTCGAACCAGCAGAGTACTGATTTGCAACCCAACCACTTAACCACTATGCTACAGCAACCGTTAGCCAGTACATCTAATACCACCACCCCATATCTAGAGTTCCCTGAAAATCTGCATCGAGCTTGATACATGTTTCCCATAGCAAAGACCGCCCCCCCCCATCTTTATATCTATAGGGCTTACTTTCCCTGTTCACTGAAGTGCATTTAATGAAATTCACCACCATGTTTATTATGACAGTGGAAATAGCTAGTGGGTGCTCTTCACAGGACAACTGTTGAGTTTAAGAGTAAATACTTTTATGTACAAGATGGGCAGGTGGGGTTTGCATTTAACAGCAACTGATATTCAAAGGTATAATGCTCTCGAGCATGGAGGTTCTCATTTATTAAATTAGTCTGTCCTGAATCTATTTCCCATCAAATTCATTTGATGCTCCCAATCAATGATGAACTTTAGCTGGGTCAGGACTGGAATTACCCACATTACACATCTAGAGTTTTCAAGTCAGTGAAATTTAGATGGTGGTGGGGAGAATGCTAGAACACCAAACTTAACTGTTCCTGCCCACCTTCCACCTCTGCCAAGCAGAAAAGGCCTGGACATGTCTTGGGGGGTTCACTTATCCAAACTCATTGTCCTCCAGCGCCCAACATTCACAGAGAGGAGGAGCAGGGAATGCAAAGGGCTGGACTGTTCTTGGAAAGCTGCCATTCAAAAAAGATTTACAGCGTGGCGAGAAATAATGGCTCTTCTCTCATCACCTCCCCGGGTGCTAGACCTATCACACACTTCTGGCTCCCTGGAATCATAAATTCTCCCACTAGGAGAGCAATAAATCAGAAGGGGATTCAAGCCTGGGGGAGGAACTCCCCATCCTGACCCCACCTCAAAAGGAAACCAATGGGGAGAGCATTTCAAAAGGACAGGAGGCACCTTGCCGCCTTCTTCTGAAAAGCTAAGACTAGAATCACACATTAAGGAGAATGAGATGGTAAGGAAGTGGCAAAGGCCTGAGGCAGAAGAACAGGTGATGGATTCTGGCTTCAAATATTCCTTTGCATTAAAAACTTCCCTGCAAGAAGAAAACTAGCAGGAGAAAGATTCTCTTCCTTTGTTTGTTTGCATTATTTATAATCCTTTCTCACTGAGAATCAAGGCAGATTACACGATGTAAGTCAATATGATCAACAACTGGGATGTTCAATAAACAGTACATTAAGGTGTAGATCACAGAAATTTCAAACAACGTTGAGACAAAACACAAGCAGTTGGATATGACATAATAACAGTGAAAACCTTTATTGAAGCATCTTTTAACCATTTCCTTTTTTTGCTTGTTAACCTGGTTTTCCATTTGCAGGGCGTTTTTAACAGAGGAGAGTATTCCAAGTTATAACCTACTTGCAAACAAAATCAGCACAGACTATTCTACCATCTCTGCATTTTAACATTTTGTTCTCTTGCATCGCTGAACCAAGCCTTTGGTCTCTTCCTCATGAATTATGTGCCATAATGCTTTTTGGGAAGTTTCCTGTTTCCCCACAGCATGGTGGTGCAAATTCATGTACATCTGAGGGTTTTCTCTGGCTTTTCTCTGATCTTTCTGCTTTGCTCCAAGGTTTTGGAAAAGATCTCAGATGCTGTGTTGGGTGGAAAAACTCAGGTCTTTTGGTCCACATAGTATTTACACCCCAACTTTTTTCCTCCCTGGAATCCAAGATGACTTTCTTAAGATCCCAGGAGATCTTCCAAGCAGGCTCTAAGCAGACCAGGCTTAGCTTAGGCTGAAAGTTGGGTTGCCAGCCTCCAGGTGGGACCTGGAAAGCGCTTGGAATCACAACTAATCTCTAAACTGCAAATATCAATTGTCCTGGAAAAAAATGGTTGCTTTGCAAGGTGGGCTTTATGGCATTACACTCCACTGAGGTCCCTCTCATTCCCAAACCCCAACCTCCCTAGGCTCCACCCCAAAATCTCCAGGCATTTCCCAAGCCAAAATTGGCAATCCTGTCCAGAGGACTGCATCAGATACCTTCCAACCAGGCCCTAGGAAGGACTATATACATTAAAAGTGCACCATCTACTTCCAATGTTGCTAAGTTTAGATGATGCCAAAATTTCCAAATGCAGAATCTCAAAAAGGAATTTATAAGCCTGGAATAGGAACAGAAACAAGCAATAAAAATGACCAGAGCCCATTCAGTGCAAGAAAATGCAGTTTCTAGGGTTAGGATTTAGAAAAAGCTTGAATGAGGATCAACCAAGGGCAGGTTCATGAAGAGCCATTCAAAAAGCTTAGAAGGAGCCATAGACATGGGCCACAAGAAGAGAGGAAGGATAAACCATTTCCCCATGTACATTTCTCTAAATGAAAATTGGAGGAGGGGGATGCAGCAAAATGAATCCACTAATCGTCTTCAATCATGTCCTTAAGAGGGTAACATGATGAGATTTATATTAAACCGAGTGCAGAGAAAGTGGATAGAAAAAGACATTTCTCATTCAATTATATTTATTAGCAGCAGGTTCAGAAGTAATGAAAAGAAGTAATGTTCACGCAAGTCATAATTAACATAATTAACTCATTGCTACAAGATGTGGTGATAGCCAACAGGTTAAGTGGCATTTCAGAAAAAAGATGAAGCAAATTCATAGAACATGACTCTATTGATGGCTGCGAGCAAGGCCGGTGGATGGGATGCTTTGCTTCTGGGTTTCTTGGGGGCATCATCTCCTCTACTGGAAAAAGGATGTTTGGCTTGATGGTCTAATCCAGCAAGACTCATTGTTATTTATGTCATTTATAGTCTGCCTTTCTTACTGAGACTCAAAGCGGTTTACATAGTGCAAGATTAGTACAGTCAATAGCCAGGACATTTCCATAAACAACGCTATAGGGTAAATAAATGCAAGTTTACAAAGACATAGCATTAGCAAGAATCCAATACAGAGTTGAAGAAATGCTAAAACAGAACATAAGCAGTTCTAGGACTGACATTAGACAACATAGAACTACCCAGTAGGATCATACTTGAAGCACAGGTAGCACATGGTAGCCCATACTTAAGGCAACAGATAGTACGTAAAGCAACATGGTGGTGAAGTCTATGGTCCCTAACTCATTAGCAAAACATCTGAGACCTCCTCCCTACAATGCAGCCTTCCCATCTGCGTAAAAAGATTTTTTGAATAATTCAGCTTTGCATCATTTGTGGAAAGCCAGGAGAGTGGGGGCTCTCCTAACCTCCTCAGGCAGGCCGTTCCACAGAGCAGGGGCCACCACAGAGAATGCTTACGTACTGTGTAATGATTTTAAGTGTGCGTGTGTCTTTAAATGCTTGGTGTGGTATAGATGAAGAGTGGGGGGTGAAAGAGAGGGATAAGCGAGTGATATGATTGGTTGATGACTGAGAGGGTGGGCGGAGTAAAGGCAGTTTTAGACTGAGAGTGGAGAGGAAAGATTCAGTCAGGGCAAGAGAGGCAAACCCTGTGCAGCTTTAGCATGTTTAAGCATCTCTGTGAAAAATATTGAGTCTGGTATTACGAGGCAAGCTGTGTGCAGCCTGAGTATTTTTAAGCAGTTCTAAGAGAAATATTGAGTCAGGAGAAAGCAGGCAAACTGTGTGCACCTGAGAAAAGGTCTTACTTGTAACAGAGAGAAATTAATATGAAAAGCAGGCAAACTGTGTGTGAAGACTTAGAGAAGATCTGTGTGACTGGGTTTAAGTAAAAGTAACCTTAAGAATTGAGAACTACTCTTTTGAAACCATCAGGTTTTAGAAATAATATGAAACCAATATGCTTCTTATAAAAATAAAAGTTTACTTTGGGTTTTTTTATATCCCAGAGTGTCATTCCTATATGCCATTCCTTTCCTCAGGGCCACATAGTACCACGAAAAAACCTGACCCTTGGGCACGTTACTAAAAGGAGAAATTTAAGTTATTCTGGAATTTAATTCCCGGTGGCAGCAATCTACCAAGAGGGACAAGAATAAAAGGCTTAAAGACCCAAAATAAAGAAAGGGTCGTAACATAAGGGTTGCTGTTGATTTCACCCATGTGCAGGGTGGTACCTGCAGGAGACCCTGTTCATATAAGTGAAGCGGCCGTGGAGGGACATAGGGAGGGAGGCGGTCCCGTAGGTATGCCGGACATAGGGTCAGGATGGAATCTTGTCATGCATGCAAATGCTCCACAGGATTGGTAATAAACACTTTGGTGGCTCCCCCCAGAGGGGTCGAAATACATGCTTTTAAATCACTTCCCCCTTCCTCTCAGTTATGTCTAGTGAGCTATTAATTTAAACTCTTCCCCTCAAACAAAATTGGCTGCTTTTGTCAAAGCGAAATTCCAGGCCCCAGGAAGGGCCAGACAGGTGAGCACGGAAAAATATGCGCTAGGCCCTTTGAAGTCCTCCTTCCCACCCTCCCCTTTCCCTCAGGCCCCTGAAGCTGATTTATTGGACGCAGGCACCAAAATTAGCCGTGGCTGGAAAACATCCAAGGACGGGCAAGGCAACAGACAGCGAGGCCGGCTACTAATTGCCACTACTGATAGGCCACAAATCAGAGGTAAATCCCAGGAAGCCTTTCTCGGGGCTTGGCCAGGGCCCCAGCAATTTGTCAGGGGGAGCATCCATCTTTCACAACTGCCTCGCACGCACACACAAGTCTTTCATGCTAATATCCACTGTTGTTATTGACAAGGGGGCGAAGGATCTACCTTCCCCATAGAGGAGCCCGCGGCGGAACAGAGAACCACTGCATTTATTTCTTTTGTTGACAGGCTGAGCGAAATTTCCACAGGAGGCTTCAAGTATGATCGCATCCTTCCTTTCTGGACAGCACTTGTATGTTGATCACACACGATGGCGGCTTATGCACTGATTTAAGAATGCAGGTGTAGCTTTGCTGGATCCCAAAGCAGGCAACCGAATGCTCCTGGGACGCTCACCACCCTAGCTGTTTGTACCTGGTGTTCTCAGCTACGCTGCTTCTGAACACGGAGGTACCTTCCCCTCTCTCCATTTGCCCATCTGTCTATGATGCACCAGAACTGAGGGATGGTTCGAAAGCGCATGATCTAACAATATTGCCGAAGCCTAGCAAGTCTCAGCGTGTTCCGGTCCTGTGGGTAAATCTTCTTGGGTTCTATGATGAAAGGGAAAAAAAGGATATTTTGTTTTTATTATTACACATTAAAATAGCTTTATCTCACTTTTCCCCCAATGACTCGTGGATAGGAAATGTCTTTCTTTCCATCCATTTGTCTGTTTGTATAGACACTGCACTGCACTGGTTACCAGTTGAGTACCGGGTCAGGTTCAAGATTTTGGTGTTGACCTATAAAGCCCTATGCAGACTGGGTCCAGCCTACCTTCGGGACCACCTCTCCCCATGTGTTCCCTGGAGGTTGCTTCGATCAGCTAATAAGCAGTTGCTGATGGTCCCTGGCCCCAGGGAGGTCCGTCTGGCCTCTTCCAGAGCCAGGGCCTTTTCAGTCCTGGCTCTGACCTGGTGGAACTCTCTGTCTGAGGAGACTAGGGCCCGGCGGGATTTGTTAACTTTCCGCCGGGCCTGCAAGATGGAGATGTTCCGCCAGGCATTTGGTGGGGGCTAGGCTGTCCTCTTGCCGGCCATACCACTGAAGACCGTCCACCACCCATGCAGGAGCTCATAAGTGTGACGCAGGGCATGATGCAAGAGCCAAGCCCTGAGTCGAAAATGCTGTATTTTAATATTTATATCCGCCAATTGAGACATTTTATTGCACGTGGAATAATGTTTTTAAATGTTTATTTATAATGTGTTTATTGTTTTAAACTGTATGTTATAAATTGTATGTTGTTACACCACCCTGAGCCCATCCGACAGGGAGGGCGGTCTAGAAATGTAATAAATAATTAAATAAATAGACTGTCTTACTTAATAGATCTTTTTTGCTGCCCTATCCACCTGCCTCCAGAGTAAGGGAAAGCAGAAATAGACGTGTCTAATGTTGCGAAGCTCTAAAGAGGGGGTTCTTTGTACCACTGCCAAGGGAGCCACGGAGCATTAACGAGCCCAGATGTCTCTCTGCCCAAGGGCTCCCTCATCCCATTGCCAGTCTGAACGGACGGAAAGACTTCTGCTGGCAGGCATGCGTTTCTAGCCCCTTTATCTCCCACCCAACTATGTCCTGCCACTTCCTTCTTGCTCCTTGGGCAGAGGGCGTAACTGGGACCCTCCAGCGAATTCTTCCACTTTGTAGCTTAGTGGAAGGGGGACTTCAGATCTCCTCCCCTTGCAGAAGATGAACTGATGGGGGCGGGGGGGACAAAGCAGGCAAGGAAGTAATACACCAACTGTGAATTGCTGCCTTGTGGATCTCTTTCTCAAATCCAGCTGCTGCAAATTTGTCAGCCAGACCCTGAGAAATTAGGGGTAAAGCTGCAGGGTTTGATTTCTGGCAGCAGCTTCTCAAGAAACAGAGTTGTGTCTTATGAAGGTTCTGGGGCAGTCTTAGGAAAGGTTTGGAAAGGTTGCTCAGCCTTGGGCGTGCATTTGTGGCCTGGGAAAGAGGAGACAGCTTTCTCGGACGGTTTCTTGTTTCAGATGTTCGGCATTAAAAATCACAAATGTCCCATTAAAGAAAATTAAAACAATGTGATAAGAAGTGGGTGTACAGAAACTGCAGAATCATCCCTGCAAGGAGAAACTAAGACATTGAGGCTTTTGAAAGTAGAGACGCAAATAGCAACATGGTTTGGACTGAAGCACATGAAAGTTCTCTGGACCCCACGACTGTAGAATTCACGCTTCCACAAAATGTGCCTTAAAAAGAGGATTAGCTAAATGGAACCTCAACGTGCAGGAGCGGAATGTCTCTCAGTAGTAGATGTTCCAGGGCACTGGACCTTTTCAGAGATAGACTGATTTTGTTTGGCGATTCACTCTCTCTGCAGACACACTTTCTTTTCGACTCCTCAACCTGTGCGTTAGTAAAAGATACATCCATGACAAAAAGGTCCTCTCTCCTTACAAGAAAGACAGCCTCATTCTTCTGGGGCCAGAAGGCTGTAGGAAACGGCCACAGCCAAGGGACAAAAGAGTTTTGTGGCACTTTCCAGATCAAACAAATCTGTTGCAGCGCATACTTTATGCGCTGTAATGTTAACATGCACTACAGCCTCAGCTCTCTCTTTAATGCACCAAGATGTTGCATTAAATAAGCCTGTGACCCTTCTGTCTTCTCTGTTTGGGCTGATTCTCCAGCATTGCAGCCCCGTCCTCTCTCTCTCCCTCTCACCCTCTAGCTGAGAGTTGGGAAAGTTGGAAAGGTGCAACGAGAGGTATGTGGTTGCCCTCTGTGCAGAAGGACAGACAGGGAAAGCCCTGGCCTGCCGGCAACACCTGCTACTTCCTGTGAGCCAGGGCCTAGCCCAGGATACCTGGAGGCAGGTCATAAAAAGGACTTGCAACAAGACTCCACAGGGTGCAATTACGCGTCAGCCTTGCAGAGCTCTTAGGCAGAGGCTGCCTCCTGGAGTTGCCTGGCAAAGCTCTGCACGGGATTGACTGAGGCTCAGGGAAGCGCTTGACTCTGCCATGCCTGGCTCGGCTAGACAGAGAGACAGAAGCCAGCCCCAGGCGCTCCATACCCATGAAGGAGAACTGCTTGGCACACCCACGTGGAAGGCCCATTTCTTGCAGCCCTGCAAGACCAAGGTCTCCCCCAAAAGCAACGCAGAGGAAGCCAAGCAGAGGCGCAAGCCCAGGCCAATGCGCTCCAAGGCTCGGCGCATGGCTGCCAACGTCCGCGAGCGCAAGAGGATCCTGGACTACAACCAAGCCTTCAACGCCCTTCGACTTGCCCTCAAGCATGACCTCGGGGGCAAGCGGCTCTCCAAGATTGCCACCTTGCGCAGGGCCATTCACCGGATTGCCTCCCTCTCCACTTCTCTGCGGTCTGTGTCTCGGTGGCCTTGTGCTCATGCGGAATGCCACAGGCCCTTTGGCCAGGAAAGCGTCAAAGGCAACCTCATTCCCTCCGGCCTTATTCCACTGCCTCAGGAGGCCAACTGTGGCGACTTACTGCCCTTTCAGTCACATACGACGACTTCTTTGGCATGTGGCAAGTGCCTCCCCGACTCTTCTCTCCAGCCCTTCTACGAAAGCCCAAAGGAGGGCAACTACGTCCCCAGCCCTGCTTATCACTCCAGTGGCCACTGTCTCTTTGGGACTCGTGCTGTCTGCCAACCAAGACAGGTGGATTATGGCCGAAGTTGCCCTTCAGGAAATTTCCCTTGGGAATATGGATTTTTCTCCTCTTCACCCATGGCCTGATGAACCGCGGTGGCACTTGAGGTAAAGCACATTTGATCTAGCATCCAACTGCTACAGGCGAGGGACACATCCTTGCTTAGCAGGCCTCGAATAATTCAGTTCTTTGGCACCAAAGCTGATTTTTAAAGATGCCCAGTAACCTGCCCGTTCTGAATATTGCTGAAATATTATTTACATTGTCCAGATGCTAGATTTGGACAAAAATCATGCTTTCTGTTGTTCTTTCTCTGGGACTCACTGACATAGTCTCTCTCTCTGAACGGTCATTCTGACCCAGAAACCAGTCGGACCACACCACCCTGTGAGTGTGTGTGTGTATCTTGAGGTGCAATTTGGGTACTGCTGCTCAGAGTAAACGGTTTTGGCGAACCCTGTTCTAGTCTGCCAGAAGCTAAGCTCTGCAGTCGGATCCTTCGCTCGATTTCCCACGGTTGGAATGCTGCGCACACCAACCGGGGAGCAAGTCACATCCCACTAAAAGCAGGGGGTCTTATTCCAAGTAAATATGGTCAGGCTGCAAGGATGTTTTCACAACTGCAGCTTTTTGTTTCCGATGGGGAGTTTGTGAAGGTTGTCCTTGCATTATAAAAACGCATGAAGGAGAACAGCATTTTGTTTGACTGTGGTTCTAGTCCAGTAGCACCTTAAAGACCAACCAAGAGTTTTCAGGGTACAAGCTTTTGAGAGTCTAGTTCCCTCGACAAAGGGAGTTTGGGTCTCGAAAGCTTATACCCTGGAAACTCTGGGTTGGTCTTTAAGGTAATATTGGACTCAAACTTTGCTCGTCTACTGCAAACCAACATGGCTATCCAGCTGAAACGATCTTATTTGAAAGTGTGTGTCCTGATCAATTTAAGAACTTCTGTTAAATTTAGCAATTCTGGGATTACACCTGGGGTCTTCCAGAATGTGAAGATTTATAGTGCAATCCTAAGAAGAGTTACTCCTGTCTAAACCCATTGATTTCAATGGACAGACTGGAGTAAGGATTCCTGTGTAAATGTGGGAACAGGAGGACAACCGTAAGATATACACATTTTTGTTTTTAAGAAAGGTATAATTGCTACTGCTGTTGTTTCCAGTATCTAGCTTCTTAGAATCTTTCCTCCATCCTGCCATTACTTATACAAGCACCCTAACCAGAATTATACCATTGCCTTCAGTGGATTTAGAAGTATGTAACTCGGCTCAGGATGCCACTGACAGTTGAGAAGGAAAAGCTTCCACCACATGCTCAGATGCCTTTTCATTTCAGAGTCCAGAACTTGCGCCAGGATATTGAAGCTCAGGGTTGTGGCGAGCCCCAAATCCATGTGAAACCATGTCCTTCCTAGTACGAGCTAAGAAATGTCATAGAAGATATTAGACTAGAGTGAAACTGCCCGGCTTGGTTAACTGTAGAGGCATGGACAAAAATGGGGGTAAAACTAAGTGGATTTGGTTCAGGACCAACAAAAGAAAGAAAATACTTCTTCATCCCAATGCATACTTTGACTTGTGGAACTCGCATCCCCATGAAATAATGAGGGGTGCTTGCTTAGATGGCTTTAAAAGAGCATTCATCAAATGCACAGAGGAAGAGAGGTGCATCAGTGGCTGTTAGCAATAATGGCTAAATGGACCCCCAGCTTCAGAATGCCAATCGGTTGGGGGCACCAATGTGGAGGGAGGCTTTGACCTCTTTGTTTCTGATTGATTTGAGTGCAGTAGCACCTTAAAGCCCATCAAGATTTCCAGGGTGTAAGCTTTCAAGAGTCAAGCGTCAGTACCTGGCAAAAGAAGATTGACTCTTGAAAGCTTGTACCTTAGAACATTTATTGGTCTTTAAGGTGCTAGTGCACTTGGACCTTGATGTTCTACTGCAGACCAGCATGGCTACACACCTGAACATTTATTTCTGTTTGTGTGCCTTCTGAAACATCTGTTTGGTCACTGGGGGAAACAAGATGCTGGACTAATAATAACATAATAATAATAACATTCGATTTATATACCGCCCTTCAGGACAACTTAATGCCCACTCAGAGCGGTTTACAAAGTACGTAATTATTATCCCCACAACAAAACACCCTGTGAGGTGGGTGGGGCTGAGAGAGCTCCAGAGAGCTGTGACTAGCCCAAGATCACCCAGCTGGCTTCAAGTGGAGGAGTGGGGAATCAAGCCCGGCTCTCCAGATTAGAGTCCCGCGCTCTTAACCACTACACCAAACTGGCTCTCTACACCAAACTAGTTGGACTATAGGTCTGACCCAGCACTGTCTTTATATGCTTATGGTTTAAGCGGGGCCCCACCGTTGAACGTCAAAGCTGAAGAGTTCTCGAGAACTAGGAAGGTGGCTTGCATCGATTTAGTGTATAAAAAAGGGATTCCACCGCTGTTCTTTTAAGGTCCGCAAGATGGCACTCCTCACCCCTTAAACGTTCACGGAGGGCGTTCTTGGGAATTGCTAGAGGAAAGCTAAAATTGGGGTATGCAAGGCAGAAAAAGGGGCATCTTTGCTCTTGTCCCTTGAAACCGTGGACATTAGTTCCACATTTTAGACAGCGTGCCAGCCTCAAGCAACAAGCCCCACACTGTGACAGTCTTCAGACTAAACATACCAATAAATAATTAAAGTATCCTCTTGGCACCTTCTAGGATTAGTTGCAGCCCTGGGTTTTGTGGGCTTTATCAGATGCATTATCTGCTATAGAGGTACACACAAAAGGGAAAAAACTGTGATGGTGAACTGTGGGTTTAAAAGGCCATGAAATGTACAAGGTCCAGCCCTGCCATGCTCAAGAGTATATACGGTAAGCGCAGCGACCATTCACAACATTTACAGTAGAAAAGAGCAAGAATCCAGTAGCACCTATAAGACTAACAAAATTTGTGGTAGGGTATGAACTTCTGTGAGTCACAGCTCACTTCTTCAGATACTGTGACTCACGAAAGCTCATACCCTACCACAAATTTTGTTAGTCTTACAGGTGCTACTGGACTCTTGCTCTTTTCTACTGCTACAGGCAAACATGGCTACCCAGCTTGAACATTTTCAGTGAAATCCTAAGCAGAGTTACTCCAGTCTAAGCTTAGGATTTCACTGTTAGTGATCTCAAATAATGTAACACCTGTGGTGGCTAAGAAAAGGTTTGGCTCTGTTTAAGACCTGGATAATGTCACTGGAAGGTGCTGCATCAGCTGCGTCCATTCCTGGTTCATTCAGATCTAGCTACAGTGATCCATGCCTTAGTTACATCTCAACTGGTCTACCGCAATTTGCTCTACTTAGGGCTACCCTTGAAGACGGTTCAGAAAGTGCAGCTACTGTAGAATGCTGTGGCTAGACTGCTGGTAGGGCCCAGTTATCAGGGACTCATGACCCCAATATTACAGCAACTACGCAGCCTACTGATCCGCTCTGGAGACCCAGTTCAAGGTGCTGGTTCTATCTTTTAAACCCCTACATGGCTTGGGATCAGGGTATCCGAAGGACCGTCTTTTCCCCTTTGTTCCTGCCCAGGAATTAAGATCACAGGGAGCCGTCCCATCAGCTAAAGAAGCTCAGTTGTGGGTACACAAATGAGGACCTTTTTGGTGGTAGTCTCATGACTGTGGAACAATCACCCCCAGGGAGGTGCGCCTGGCCCCTTCACTCTCCTACTTCAGGAGACAGCTGGAGCTGGTTTTATTTAGGACAGCTTTTAAATGTATTTTAACTGTGTTTTAACTCTGTTTTTAACTGTTTCTTGAACATTTTATGTTGTTTGTATTTTACACTGTAAGCCGTCTTGAGCACTTTTGGAAGAAAGGTGGCTAATAAATGTTTAAACAAACAAACTCTCCAGAATGGACCTGAGTTCCAGAAAGCCAGAAAATATCTGTGATTGAAAGGACTTTCAAGGACACTGAAGGATCCAGGGGTGGAGGGAAACAGTACAGAGGCCCAGGAAAAGGCAGGGTGGTGGGGAGCTGAGAAACTGGAGGATAGATCAGTAAGGAGCAGCCGCCCCATTTGAGGATGTCAGTTGCGTGCGTACATGCGCGTGTGCACACACGCACATTTCAAGCCATATACAATTACTCTTATATTTCTGGTAATTGTGAAGTATAATAAAGTTCACACAGCAAATTGTTTGAAAACACCTTTTTTTTGCAGGTAGTGTGAAATGTATCCAACCCAAGGTGTGTTGTGACTCTCTCTCTTTGCTCTCCTCCCAAATTGTTTAACCTGCAAGAATACTGGATTGGGGGGAAGGTTTGCACACGAGGTCTGCGGACAGGAGGTGCTCTTGTGTTCTTGTAGAGATGGAGATTCTCGGCACAGCTGGGCTCAAGACCCTTTTGCAGCCAACACTGTCCTGGTCAAACCTCAGAGCAAATCCTCCCAGCTTCTCGCTGGGTTCCTCTCTGCCTTCTGCCTCTAACATGAAGCTGGCTCAACCACTGCCCACAAACTTCGCGCATTATATAAACCACAACTCACTGGAGTCAATATCCTACCAGGCAGTGAACCCAAGCAAGTAACCAACCAGCCCAGGCAGCAATACTCCCCTTCGTTCTGCAAACATGATGCAGAAGAGGCACTACAAGGCATTTCAGACTTCAGAATATTCCCCTGCATTCAAAAAATCCCTGCCAGTACAGAGATGCTCTTTTCTGTCAGATATATATATTGAAGACTTCACTTCTGTCAACTGCACGTCCCTATTAGCCGTCAGAAACGTTCTTTTAAATTTATTTTTACTTTGTTTATACTCCACTTTTCTCTCCAATGGTGAACCCAAAGGGGCTTACAACAATCTCCCCTCCTCTATTTATCCTAACAAAGCCCCATGAGGTGGGTTAGGATGAGTGTGTGTGTGACTGGTCCAAGGTCATCCAGCAAGTTTGCATGGCAGAGTGGGAATTCGAACCTGGGTCTCTCAGATCTTAATGGTACACAACATTGGCTCTCTCATGTGAGATATTTTTATTGTTGCCCCATAACGTACACAAGCTGCCTACTGTATACCATATTTCAATGTAACACCTTCAATTTAAAAAACGCTCTCTGAAAAAAAGAGAACAGCACAGCAAGCAAAAAGGGCAGATCCTGCTCTGCTAGCTGTCCGCTTGCAAGGAGGTTTTGATGAGAAGGAAGATTAAAAGTTGGAATCTGCCACCTGCCCCTGGGAAGCTCTGCTGCCTTCTCTTCCTGCAGGTGAGAAACTGTCTCCGACATTTTAATGTGCAGTATGGGGCGGGGGTGGGCTTTTGAACGTCTTTGTCTTGCAAAATCAAAAAGAGTCCAGTAGCACCTTTAAGACTAACCAATTTTATTGTAGCATAAGCTTTCGAGAACCACAGCTCTCTTCGGCAGATACATCTCTTTTGTCTTGAAGAAATCGAATCAAACAGCTATCAGATTTCCAATAGAGAATGAATGAATGGATGGATGGATTCAATGTGGATTTGATCTCTTCCTCATAAACTACATCCACGGGTTTGCATACAAGGAGGAGGGGTGGGGTTGGGGAAAGTCTGAAGGACCACCCAGTGCTAGTGGCACAGTCCAGTCCACCTCCCCGGCGCTGGACCACCTCGTCCCACTACTCGCCTAGACCAGGTCGAAGAGGGAGGAGTTTCGAGCAGGCGCCTCTTGGCTCCTTGCATCGCCCGGTTCCTGCGGGGATGGGCCTTGCAACTCAGAGGAGACCCGCATCAGCAAGCAGGGAGGCTCCGGCCCTCCTGCCGCCTGGCCCGGCTGAAAGCCCCGGGCACCTTGTTGCTGGTGCAGCTGCGTGCAGCAGGCGCTTCGGTGCGATGCTCTGCAAACTGGGCCCGCGCCCCATCGGCTGCCTTCAGAAGGGACGCCTCGCCGAACCCCGCCCTTTTGAGACGAGTCTGCGGCGCTGCAGCCCCCTCGAAGGCTCGCTTATTGTGAGTGCCTGAAACGAAATCAAGACGGGACGTCGGGAGGCCTTCCATGCACAGGGTCGCCATAGGTCGGAGGCGACCAGACGGCACAGAACACGCCCACCCACGCGCCCTCTGCTAGGCCAGCCCGGGAGGGCGCAAAGGCGCCCCCTTCTTCTCCCGGACGCCGGAGGCCGCGCCCCCCGAAGTCTTCCCCAGCCCTGCCGGCAAAAATGTGCCGGACGCCCCTTTGGAAAGCCCTCGAAAGGGGCGCTGGCGGGGGAGCAACGGCCAGCGGGCGACCGTCTGCTCCGGCCTCTCCGGCCGCGCTCCCGCGTGGCGCTCCGTGGCTTCCTCCGCTAAGCGAGCACCCCCTGGGGTTTACTTCTGGCGGAGGGTGCGAGGGTCGCGCCACCGTCTTAGGGGCGCTTACTTCGGAGGAACCCCACTGAACAGCGCGGGGGTTACTTCTGGGCCAAATCGCGCGTCGGGGGCTGGAGCTCCCCTGCAACAACCCCGCGCCCCGGGCTTGCGGCAGACGCCGGCCGGAGGAGCCCCCCGTCTTGCTGCCCGCTCTCACACCCCCTCTCCGCCCGAGGCCTGGAGGCGCGTCCCGCTGCCTCCTCGGGCTCCCCCTGCGGCCGCCGCGGCCCGGCCCTTGCCGCCTGGCTGGCCCGGAGCGCGCGCGGGGAACGGCCTGGCTCCTCCCCCTGAGCGCCCAGCCCGCCTGGGCGGCCCCTCGACGGGTGGGCCGCGGGTGCGCCCAGTGGCCGCAGGGCGCCGGCAGAGGGAGGCGAGCGCAGCAGCGCGGCTCCCGGGCAGGCACAGGCGGGCAGGCACAGGCGGGCGCCCTCGGCGCACGGGCGCGTCGGCGAGCCGCCCCAGCCGGCCGCCATGGCCATCAACACGGACGCGCCGCTGGAGAAGGCGCTGGAGGGCTCGGCGCTGCCGGCCGAGGCGCACGAGACCGAGAAGCTGCTGGCGGCCGGCAAAGTGTGCAAGTCCTTCTCGTCCGGCGACGCGGCCCTGGCGGGCGAGGCGGAGCGCAACGGCCACAGCCTGCCCTACATGAGCGGCTCGGAGGGGCAGCTGGAAGCGGGGCCGCGCTCGCCGTCCAGGCTCAGCCTCGGCCGCGCCTCGTCCACCGCCACCACCTCCAACCTCCACGAGCCGGAGCGCTCCGAGGATTACCTGCTGCTGGCCATCTTCTCCTGCTTCTGCCCGGTGTGGCCCGTCAACGTCTTGGCCCTGGTCTTCTCCATCATGGTAAGCGGGCGCGCCTCGCCGCCGGACCCCCGAGCCCTCTCCCGGGAGCCTCTCCAGCGCCTCGGGGGCGCCCGGGGACCCGCTTCCTCGCGGGCGGGGGACGATCGCGGGCTCCCTTTTCCTTCGCGCCCCTCTCACATTTCGTCCGGTGGGTTAATCTGGGAAACCGGCAGGAAAACCGGCCGCTGCGCTCTTTGCTCTCTCCACCCGTGCCCAGCGCCCACTGTAGGAAAACCAGAGATGCTTCTCAAAGTGTAGGAAGGACATTCATTTGCTGAAAGGGGGGTGGAAATGACAGATAAAACGATTCTTTTGTTTAAACCAAAATGTTTGAAGAGAACCAGCCAGAGTAATGGTAAAGACAAGCACAAGTTTCTCTTAAAATGTGCCTGCCTCAGATAAACCGGCCCCTCCGCTAAGCTAAATTAAACCAAATGAAAAGCGTGCACGACCTGGCTATTTACTCTGCAAAGTGAATTACATTCTCCGTATGCCTGAGACAGACACCTCCTTCTGGTTGGCAAAAATACTTTGCATAAACCATTGCCACCCCCACCCCTCCCCAGCCACGGCTTGGCCCGGTTGGAGTGCGGTTCCATTAGGAGGCACTTCTTGCTTGGCTTCTGGGCTGCTTTCACACATCTTTGGAGAAAGCACCTTGGAAGCACTGCAAGTGCAACTGGATTTTCCTGTGCGAAGGACACACACCTTCTGGGTTGTCCTGGCCTCTTCGGAAGGCACTCCCAACTCTGGTTTTCTTCCCCCTGCAGCCCTAGAACTCGAGCAAGTGAGTTGCAGGCAGGATGTTTGGAATTTTGAGGGCGACTGGGAAAGCGCTCTTGGCAGGGGAGAGGCGGAGTAGAGAGAAGCCCTGGAACTTTTGAGGCTCTGTACTCATATGAGAAAAATACTTCTGAGCATGTGCAGAGTGACTCCATCAGCAAGAAACAATCACAACCTGCTGCCCGGCCCACAAGATTAGCAGAGCAGAGAATGTGGCTGGCAGGCAGGGCTGAGCCCCTCTTTGTGCATCCCCTCCCCCCCACAGTGGAGGGTCTGTCCCTCTCTTCCTCCTTCCGGCAGGTGCATCTTCCCTGCCCACTCCCCTCCCAGGTCTGGCAGTGCCTCACCCTCTTCAAGAAGGACTCTGAAATGGGGGCTTTCTTGCCCTGGGAGCCAGCCTGGCCCTTCGCTGTCCTGCCTCTAAGCCGATCCACCTATCCCCGGGCCAGAACCCCCTGAGACCCTGAGGAGCAGTAGACACTTTCCAAGGTGCTGTGCAGCCCCCCTCCTCATTCCTGGACAAAGACGGTGTTGCTAAGATGGCTTGCAAAGGGGATGGTTTGTCTGGGGCTGGCCAGCTCCTTCGCATGCCTGGGGTGGTGCCTGCTGGCCAGCAGAGACTTCTGCAGCCTTCAAAGTGAACTTGGCTCTGGCCCGAGGGAGGGAGGAGGGAAGGAAAAAGCAACCTCCTGCCACTTCTGATGGAGAAGGCGCTGGGACTCCAGCCTGCCTGGAAACCACACCCTTGGACCTTAACCCTACATTTGTGGAAGTAGGGGCTAGTACATCGTAAAGGAAAGGTGTCCTTTCCATGCTCGGGGGAAACCTTTTGCATTTCAACATTTATTTATTTGTCTATTTATTAAACTTCTATCCCACCCTCCCTACAAGCGGGCTCAGGGCGGGTTAGAACAGTAAAATATAATTTATATTAAAAACTTCAATAAAACCACAGAATTAAAACCACCCTAGACTGCAACCTTACACCCTATCCCTGCCAATAATGCACAAAGGGGTGGGCAAAAAGGAGGGGGAACAGGCGTTTCAGACAGCTGTAACTCATATGGGGGGGGGCAGATGATCACATGACAGAAGGCTGGTTGGAGGCTTTCTGATCACTATTGGACCGGCCTCAACCATATGCCTGGTGGAACACCTCAGCCTTGCAGGCCCACCGGAACATTGAGTTCAGGCATTGAAAAGAGCATCCAGGGTGGAGGTTTGATCCAGATGAAACTCTGGCCTCTGTTCAAAGCAGCCGTCCCCGACCTTTTTGGTACGAGGGACTGGTTTTGTGGAAGACAATTTTTCCATGGACCGGGGGAGGGTGGTGGTGGTTTCCGAATGATACAATTGTGCACTTTATTTCTATTATTACATTATATAATGAAATAATTATACAACTCACCACAATGCAGAAACAGCTTGAGCTTGTTTTCTTGCAAGTAGACGGTCCCATCTGGGGGTGATAGGAGGCAGCGGCAGACACAGTATAAGGCCAGTACTCACAGACCGGTCATCGGAGAGGGCAGCAGCAGCAGCCAGCAGGCAGCTGCAGCACACACACAGCTGCCCAGCAGCTGCACTGCCACGAGGGGTCTATATTTTTTAGTGCAACTGTGCGGGGCAGGAGGCCAGTGGCGCTTCTCCACTCTCCAGCAGCGGCCACGCCACCAGAGGAGAGGAAGAGGCAGGCAGGGGCAGACTGGGACGGACGGCAGGCAATGCTCAGGGCGGGTGGCTGCCCGGCAGGCACACAAAGGCGCGAGGGCAGGGCAGCAGCAGCTCCAGCAAGCGCAGCCACACCGACCACAGCACGAGGCAGCAACTGCGCATATGCCGGCTGGGAGCGGGAGGAGAGACCCAGAGGCATGCTGGGAGTCAGCCGGCCAGGTGAGGTGATATTTCTAATGAAAAGTGCAGGGTCGGCCAGGCGAGGCACGGCCGCCCCTCCCAAGAGGGCGACCGCCTACCTCACCTGCTCCCTGGAGCCGGCTCTGCGCTCGCCTGCCACTCACCTCCTGTGCGGCCCGGTTGCTAACAGGCCACGGACCGGTACTGGTCCACGGACAGGGGGTTGGGGACCCCTGGTTTAAAGGATGTGGTAGAGGTGGAAAGGGGCGGCCCAAATGCATCAGAGATTGGAGGATCTTCCCTGCAAGGAAAAGCTAAGGGGGTCTGGTGTTTGTAGTTTTAGAAAAGACTACTAAAAGTAGGGGGAAGCATGACAGAGTTTCATAATGTGCACGGGGTGGAGAAAGTTGTCAGAGACTTTTTCTCTCCCTGCACCATAACCCTCAGGTCTGGGCAGGGGACACCCAATTTAATTTACTGGTAGCACATTCAGGAGAGACAAAAGAAAAGTCTTTGAACTCAGAATTATGAAATTTGCTGTCACAGGAGGTGGAGGTTTAGATGGCTTTGAAAGGCGACTCGACAAAGTCATAGATGAGCGTCCCATCAAGAGTGCTTCAGCGTGATAACTAAGTGAAACCTCCAGCCTCGGAGGCAGTGTGCTGAGGAATACCTGATGTTGCTGACCACTCAGCGCAGAGGACGGTGGCCTTTATGCCCTGTTTGTAGACTCCCACGGAGCATCTGGTTGGGAAGCAGGATGCAATATCAGATGGTTTGCCCAGCAAGGCCCTTCCTGTTGTTGCAGGCAGGCCTTAGCCCAGATCTGAGCCCTTCCTCGTGTAGAAACAAATCCTGGCCAGCCAGCGTCCCACCAAACCATTTCACTGCAGTGGATCACTTCAAAAAAGGGAGGCACTGGGGCTTAAGTAGCTCACGGGCCGTTACTGAGAGGCACGCCTGGATTGGGCTGGGTATTTTGGTTTAAAGTAGTACGCCATACAATCCATTATCTTGACTATAGGTTCCAGCTTATGCAGCAGCCTCAAATCAACAACAACGTTTGATTTATATAACACCCTTAAGGACAACTTAATGTCACACTTAGAGCAGTTTACAATGTGTGTTATTATTATCCTCACAATTGTCACCCTATGAGGTGGGTACAGCTGAGAGAGTTCTGAAAGAGCTGTGACTGATGTAAGGTCACCCAGCTGGCTTTGAGCGGAAGAGTGGGGAATCACTCCTGGTTCTCCAGATTAGAGTCCTGCCGCTCTTAACCACTACACCAAACTGGCTGTCCTCCTGATCACTCCTTTGGCACCTCTTCTTCCTTCACTAACTGGATGTTTATGTGTGTGTGTGCGCCATGAAATTGCAACTGACTTGTGGTGACCCCAGCACAGAGCTTTGAAGGCAAGCAAGGAGCAGAGGTGGTTTGCCATTGCCTTCCTCAACAGAGCAATCCCAGCTTTCCTTGGTAGTCTCCCATCCAAGAACTGTCCAGGGCCAACCCTGCTTAGCTTCAAAGATCAGACAAGATCTGGCTATTCCATGCACCTTCCCAATAGGATGGTTAACGAGAAAGAAGAGTTTCCCCACACTTTTACGGGTGAAAAATAGCAACTTTAACCCATGTCAGCAACTAGGATTGTAGGGTGGTTGCTATTCCGGATTGTCACATGGTACCAGGGTGTGTGATTTTCTGCATGTGTGTCATTATGGAGCTAAGAAAAGCGGAGACAAAGGACTGGCTGCCGCTGCTGCAGGCTTCTATGTAATCTGAAAGCTTACACTGTGCAGTGCAAAGATAGTTTTAATAACCAGCTTTCTGGCACTTCTTCTTGGTGTTCCGGCTATTACATCTGTAAAAGCAGGATGTATAGGAGGGGGGGAACACAATCCTATTCAAAGAGGCCTTTTCCTAGTCAGGGTCAGGCGGATGGTGTGTGTGTGTGTGTGTGGGGGAATGTGAGAGCAGTCAGGCTAGACTAGGGAGGAAACTGCGTGGAGCTGTCCATGGTAGTCCTTTACCTCTATGAGGAAAATACGCTTTTAGGGAAATCTGCAGATAGACTCTAGCCAGTGGTAGTCTCTAATCTAGTCTACAGGGAGGTGTGGGGGAAGGATGACCTGCCATGACCTCAGACCATTTGCCGGCAGTATATTCTGCTACAACAGGCCTTCAGGCGTGGAACTCCCTGACCCGAAGGTCTGTTAGCACCTCTTTTGGTCTTCGGGATCCTTCTGAAACCAGAGGGGGCCGGGGGCCTTTTTGAAGCCCTTTCAGTCTGCGGCTTCCCTTGCTTGAACTATTAATTTTATATTTGACTCTAGGCTTTTTTAGCTCTGGCATTTTGTTTTGTTGTACAGCTTCATCACTGGTCTCCTGCCTGCTTTTATTCTGCTGCTGTTCCAGATTTTTTAGATTTGAAGACATCTGTTTTAGAATTTTTGAATATTTTTGTTCCATGGGGCAGCCACTTTGCATGCCATTTCTATGACAGAAAGTTGGGATATAAATATTGTAAATAACAGGAGTCCAGCGGCATCTTCAAGACTCAGAATTTAGCTTTGCTATACAAATACGCATCAATGGCAAAATTAACAATCTATATCTTTATCTAAATAGGCCAATCCTAAAATTTCAGGAAAAATGGAAAGTTTTTTTTGATTTTGTAGCTGAAAATTAAGAATAACTAAGAACAACTATTAGTAAAATAGATTAGTTATGAAATTTGTTATCGTTGGTACATGACACCAAAGAAGATTGCGCTAGGGAATTTGAATACTTCTAATAAATGCTGGAAATGTAAGAAGCATGAGGGCTCCCTCTATCATATGTGGTGGTCGTGTGAGGTAGCCAGGCAGTACTGGGGGGAAATAATAAGAGAAATGAGTGAAATTTTACAATTTCAAATTAATAAGAACCCAGAACTCCTGCTACTGAACTTGGGAATGGAGGGAATTCCAGCCCAACACAGGACGTTGATATTTTATATGACAGCAGCAGCTAGACTTTTGTATGCGCAAAAATGGAAAGTACAAGAAGTGCCAACTATTGAAGATTGGACTTACAAATTGCTGTATATGGCTGAAATGGACAAGATGACAAGAAAACTGAGAGATCTGGACTCAGGGCAGTTCAACACAGATTGGGAGAAGCTGAAACAATACCTGGAGAAGAAATGGGAGGTGGGAGGAAAACTGTGGCAGTTTGAGAACTACTGAAGTATTGAAGTAGAGGGGGGAGACTTTACCGGGGGGAGAAGAGATAAATGTGAATTAATAAGCAGTCAGATTAATAGATTGACATATATATAGATATATATAGGTTAACAAACAGAACATAGAGAAAATAATTAATTATAAGGACTAAATATAAGGAGCGATTAACTAACAATATTTTCTTTTTTTTCTGACAAGTTTTGTACCAAACTGAATGTCTGAAGATATAGATGGGTCAAATTGATTGACTACGTGAGGAGAGATATATAGAACTATTATAAAAAGATAGAATGAGTAATATATATAGAGAATAAGTCAAATTGTTTGATATAAACGAATGTATGATCTATATGGTTTATGATATATAGAAATATCTGAAATTGAAAAATTGGGATAAATTGTTTATCTAAGATGGAAACAAAGACTTACAGTTTGGGCATATAATGTTAAAAATAGTTAAGGATGTACTGCTTAGAATAATGGAGAATATATATTTGTTTTAGATAGAGGAAGCTAATAAAAGTAAGGGAAAGGGGACAAAGGGTTGGAAAGCTGCTGGAAGTCAACAAAAAGGGGGGGGGAAAGGGAGGGGGTTAGAGATGAAAAAATTGGGGAAAATTGAATGTAAATGTGGAAATAATGGATTCTAACCCAATAAAAATTTTTCAAAAAAAAAAAGTTATGAAATTTGTAATTTAAAATGTTGAATATAAATGTACCCTAATATAAGTATCATCGTATCTCATAGAAAGCATCTCAAAAATTTAATGAAGGGGATGGTGGGGTGAAATTCTTTGCGTTTTATATATTCTGTTACATACAACCATCTCTGATTTATACAATTATGTTATACAACTCCGTTTTTCTTTCTGCATCCCCTTTTACTATTATTTTGTTTTTCAAAATAAATTTTATAACATTTCAAAAAAAAAAAAAAGACAGAAACTTTGGTGAGTCTGAGCTCAGTCCCTCAGGTGCAGGGTGTCCATCCATTAAAACAATTATTTTTATATGCACAACAGAAAGGCTGTGGGTGAGGAAGGGAGATGCTACAAAGAGCAGCTGGTTTAAAACAAGATCCGATCCAAAGCATAATAAAGCGTCCGTGAGGACCACTCCCAGCTGTTACTAGACAAACAAAGTAGTGTGAACATAAAATCTCATCTAAGGAAGTGTAAGGAGAAACAAGAGAAGATGCATTGCAGAGATACAGGTGAACTAATGAACATACACAATGTCTTCACTCACTATAGGAGCTACTCTCCTGTATATACCCTCCCCTTATAGACGTTAATTGATTCAGCTGTCTCTCTGTAACTTCCTATTGTTTCTGCTTATCTTGCATGAGATTTTATATTGCCTCTACTCTGCCTGTCTGTTGGAAGCAGAGAGAACTGATTACTCTTTGGATTGGATCTTGCTTTAAACCAGCTTCTCTATGTTAACCCTCCACCTTAGCGTTTCCATTGTGTATATAAATAGAAAAAACATGGATGTACACACTGCTACACATCTGAGGAAGTGAGCTCTGACTTACAGACGCTTCTGTTGGAATACTGTTAGTCTAGAAAGGAGCCACGGGACTGTAGCATTATTTTGTTGCTGCAAACTAACATCTGGAATTAAAATTTTAAAATGAAAGCAATGGATCGGGAGTGCAGTTCAGTGCAGCTGGAGCACACAGCCTAATCCAAATTACCTCCATCAGTAAAATCTCTGAATCTAGAATTGAATTGATTATTAATTGTGGTCCCTCAGAATTTAACAAAGGCAGCAACTAAGAATATGTTTCTAAGCTGAGATACACCCTTCTGGGCCCATTGACTTCAGACTTAGAAGGGTGTAACTCTGTTTAGGATTCCACTATCATAGTTAATTTTTTTTCTTGCTTCTGTTATTTTAATTATTGTTACTATTTATAATGCAGTTTTTCACAGGTGACAATTCTACACAACCATTTCCATTACCATCACTCTGTAAGATAAGCAAGCGTCTGCTGCGTTTATCCCAAATTCTCTGCAACACAATATTTGTCACACCCTCCGTGACTTACCCAAAAATGGTTAAATGATGCTAACTAAACAAATGTGCTTCACTGTTCCTTTGATGCACTGCAGAATCCAACGTTTCTTGGTGCGAGATTTTAAAAACAATTGAAACTAGCTTCAGATACATGGGAACGACGGAGGGGGACAGGAAGCCTCAAACCATGGGAGGCGTTTTTGTGATAATGAAGGAGGTCCATTGCAGCGGGAAGAAAGGCCAACGCCAGTGAAAACACTTGAGGTCTGGATTCAGAGCAGGGAGGATTCAAAAGACAGAGATTTGGGAGATGTTGCGTGCCAGTCATTGTATGAAAATGAAAAGTTTCTTCTGGACAGAGCTTCATGCGTGTCTCGCCCTGCCGCCAAACAGCATACATGATTCTCCGCTTTATCGTCACAACCACCCTGTGAACAAAAGGCCCAAAATAATCAAAGGAGCTTCATGGCTGAGAGGGCCTTTGAACTCAGGGGTGCCTTGTCCATATCTGACCCTGTAGCTATGACCTTGTGCATGAACCGGAAACGTCATGGGCTGATGTTAGAGACGTGGTAGGAACCACCTGGAACTGTAGCTGTTCTGCAGGTACAGAAGGGAACAGGGATGTGTGGCATCAGATCCCAGACTGGCAAGCAGGAGGAAGCCTGGCTGTATGACCTGGGACGTGGCTGCCTGCCCTTTCCCACCAGCACAGTTGTGCCTTCTGCATACAACAGCTTCAGTTCCCAGCAACTGACCTCCCGGTCCAGGTCCAGGTGGGGCTTCCTACAGCCCCATCTGGGCCTCAGCAGTGTCCAAAACAGGTAGTCCAAAGCAGCACTGCTGGAGATGGTCCCATGCCTCTCTCTCTCTCTCTCTCTCTCTGTGCCAGGCTAGGAACAGCAACCAGCAGGGGGACGTGGATGGTGCACACAGGCTTGGACGTGTGGCCAGGTATCTCAGCATCCTTTCCATTGTGGTTGGCATCATCATCATCCTCTTCTGCTCATTAAAAATTGCAGGTAAGTGCCGCAGTGAAAGATCTTTGGCAGCCATTTGGAGCTGACAAAAGCCATTTATACGCTCCGAACTTCCATGGGGTAATCTTTGAGCATCGCTTTTACAGGTGTCAAAGTTTGCTTTTGTGTAAGAATTGCCTGCATTCAGGAGAACCTATCCCTTTGTGTATCTGCTTGAGTCACTATTCTGGTGTGCCTTTGATTTGAATGAGGCAAGCCAGAACACCTGTTCACGCAGAGATACAACGAGCACTGGAGCATGAGTAATTTTGTTGCATCCCTGCTTTAGGGGTGATTCAGTAGCTGTCCATGCAACTGTACAGAGATGTGGCAGAATGACCTGCCTCCAGCAGAGGCTGGTTGTAGAAGGCTATTTCAGTAACTCACACAGAGATGTGACAGGCAACCTCTTCTGTGGATGAGGGCTTTGGGCTTACATGAATGGTGAATTATTGAATAAATATATTTCTTGTGGCTCAGTTGCAATCTGCTTTGGTCCTCTATTTGACAATTGCTGCCTTGGTTCCCATATTCTGGTGGTTTTAACTACATTAATAAGCTACCTAGACCCTTTAAAATGCCTAGATACAATAGACAAAACGTGGGGGGACTCCCTGCCTCACTAAAGCCACAGAAAAACAGCTCATTTGAGGGAGTAAAGCAGACGTTGCAACGGAGAGACCAAATGCCTAGCAAAACCAGGGTTTCCTCCCTTTTCCAACTTACAGCATAGTTCCCTCTCGGATATGTGGCTTGCAATCCCATAGACCCATCTGTGCTATAAACCTACCAGTTTTAATCCAGTTTGCCTGCCATGGCGCCCTTCCCCAAGGAGATCCCTGGCCTCCTTCACAAACCCAGAGCTCCCAGGATTCTCTGGAGAGAAGAAATGGTTGCTGAACTTGTTTGTAATGAAGATGTGCCACAAGAGAGAGACAACTTGTGAGAATCAACCAGCAGCCCTTCTTTTTATGTTGAACTCAGTGTGACCCTTTGGCATTTGAGGATGGAAGCCAGCCAGGGTTTCCTTCTTCAGCTGGCCCCTCCCCTCCCCTCCCCTGCAGCCATCATGCCCCTTCCCTGCCCTCCTGGGCAAGGGAGAGCCCTTGCCGTGGCCAATGAGAGGTTGCACCGCTTCTGCCCCCATCCCTTTGATGGGTGCAACATCCGCTAGATAGGAAGCTCACGATTGCAAAGCAGAGTAGGCAGGTTGTGGGGGGGGGGAACAGATGAGCTACCAATTGGCCATATCTGCTGAAAGTATTGAGATGAGATGGAAAAGCAAGAGAGACCCAAAAGTCCCTTGGAAGCATAGATGAGAAGAGGCCAGTTGGATCCGGCCCAGGTAAGCCCCACTAGCCCAGCATCCTGATTCCAGCCATGGTCAACCACATGGCTTTGGAAGGCCCTCAAGCAGGACATGCAGGCTGTTGCCCACCAGCCGCTGGCATCCACAGATAGACTGCCTCTGTATATGGAGCTTCCTTTTACGACTGACACTTATCCTCTTGGTGACTCTGAATTCTAGTGTTATGAGAAAGGGAGGGGGGAAGCTCATTCTCCCTATGCATGACTCTATAAATGCTGATCATGTCTGCACCCCTCCTACCCACCCTGGTATCTTTAAAAGCCCCAAACTCCATAAAAGCCTGGTCTTGAAGGAAGGGGCTCCAGTCCTGTTTTGGGCGGCTTTTTCTGCACCCTTTCCAGCTCTGCAAGAGCTTTTCTAAGTGCAGGTGGTCAGAACTGGACCCAGGACCCAGGATCCCAAAGGTGGTTGCACAACACATCTAACGGCTAAGTCTCTTTCTGCATTAATGCATCTCTAGCATCAGAGGGGCCATTTACTGCCAACTTCGACTTCCTGTTTTCTTAACCATTTTCGAGTCCTCCTTTTGCCCTGTAACCACTGAGTTTTTGCAGGAACTCTTTGAGAAATGCATCGTCGAAGGCATTTCTGGCACAGCCCAGGTCTGTCAGGCTGCTGCCCCGTTTGCTTAAACGGAGATCCATGCACAAGGAGCACAGCATTGGTGTGGCATGATCCCCCCCCCATTCCCTACTCACCCTTTTGTATTATGATGGGTGCTACCTTTTATCCACGGCTGGTGCCAGCAACAGAGACATTTGGGCATTATCTTTATGCCTCTGGTGCCTCAGAGAGGTGCTCCTATGGATATTATCATCTGAACACATGAAGCTGCCGTATACTGAACCAGACTCTTGGGCCGTCAGGGTCAGTATTGTCTACTCAGACTGGCAGCGACTCCAGGGTCCCAGGCAGGTCTTTCACATCACCTAATACTTGGCCCTTTTAGCTAGAGATGCTAAGGATTGAACATGGGACCTTCTGCATGCCAAGCAGATATTCTAGCAGTGAGCTACAGTCCTTCCCTAAATCTAAAATGTGTTGGCATATAGTGGTGAGTGTTGTTAACATTTATTGATCAGGATGTTACTGAATGTCATGAAGCTTCCAGTTCCATGAGAAAATCCCACTGTGGACGTGTTTTCCCTGCTTGGGATGGAACCGCTGTCCCTTTTTTCCTGACCTGCCTGACAAAACTTGATAGAACTACTTTTGTTAAAACAGATGCTTTCCCCCCTTCATTGCATTAAGGTTGCATAAATGTGGAGTAACAGGGACGTAAGAGAAACAGACACATGGGCAAAATGCCACAGTCCCTCTCTCACACACAGACACGCACACACAAGGTAGTTGTTCATTTGCTTTCTCTTGGTCTCTCTGTTTTCCAGGTGTCCTGTGAACCAACTAGCACAAGCAGGCTCTGGGAGAAGGACTTGAGAGGTCTTCCAGTACTGGGCTGCAGTAACAGAAGGGACTTTTCAGCGGGAGGGTCCTGGGAGCCACCTCTACCTGAAAGAGTGCATGCACCTGATCCCGTAGCTCTTTGGAGCACACGTTTGTATTTCTTTGGGAAATGAATGGACGGAGGCTGAGAAAGGCTACTTTGCCTTTCACCACCCACAAAGAGGACGAAACAGAGGGAGGCAGTAGGAGAATCGCCGGGATGCGGCCTTTTTGTTGCAAAGAGAGGAAGGGAAGACAGCCCAAATTTGGTGCAAGCTCTAAGGCGACAAGCTACCAGGTGAGGTGGAGACCCAGCGAATGAGCAAGAGAGCGGCTGCAGTGGCACGTCCAAAGCATGCTTCTCCCTGCGTTTCCAGTGTTGGACATAGGCACAAAAAGTAATGGCTCAAGGGGACTTTTGTATTTTTGATGACAAAAAACTGACCATTTGCATGCCTGTAAGAATACCCCTTTGGGACTTAATACTGGACTGTTTTCCTTTGTTCCGAAGCCGGTTCCTAGGCCGGCTCTGCATGACGGATGCTGAATTTGACAAGAGATCCTGTTCTGCCCCCTTTTGGACCAAGGATGCTGTTGCTCTCCTCTGAAACATGGCATTTTATGCCAGTGGCAGCTCTCACAAAACAGCTGTTTGGGAAGCAAGGGTGCATCGTGACCCAACGACAAAAGGGGATGGCGGTCAGGCTTCGGACTCAGTGAAAATGTTCTTTTCACCTCCAGAGGCCAGGAAGAGGCAGCCTTCCCTTGAGGGCTCTGCGTAAATTCTCCTTTTTTCATTCACCCTGGGTACAACTAGGGGGCCAAAATTTGCATGATTTGGTCCGTTTGGAAAGTGCAAGGTAGGAACAAATACATCTCCCACATTTGATGTATGTCCCGCTCCAAGCACCCACGAGCAATCGTCTGTAATGTCTCCTTTTGACAGCCAAATCTGTTAGGGCCCCAGGGTGTTAACCTCTGTGCTAAGTCTTCATGTGCTAATGTGAAATCACCTGCCACTGTTAAAGCTACAGCCGAAGCCCTTCACACTTGCAAGGTCTTCCCTTGGAAGAATTACAGCACACATACCACCATTGCAAAAGCAACCCCCTTTAGCCTCCCCAGTGCTTTTTTTCGCTTGCCTCTTGTCCATGTGTGAAAGAGAGCATGTGCCTCCTAGTTCGCAATGGTGCCCAGAACAGAAGAGATTACTCCCGGCAGCATTAGACTCCAAAGGCATGAAGGCCCACATTGCACAGTCTGCTGGCCTGCCTTCCCTGAAATGAAATCTCAACCCAGTTAGTTCCCCAGCGACGTGCCACAAGAGTGCTGTTTGTGTTCTGGGAAGTTAAACATTACAAAGCCCACAGTTGCCAGAAAGGAGGGTGTCCCTTGCATCTCTGCAGGATTTGTTTGTCCAGCCTGATCTCTTTCTAGTCAGTCACTGGCGGGGAGGCAGTCAGTTCTGCCCCATCTCTGCAACTGGGTCGTTTAATTGCTGAAGTGTTTCATCTTCAGCTCCCCTGCAAGTGGGGAGTGACACGAGTAGCCACCAGCCAACAAAAGCCCATCTAAAGCACACTGTAGTTATGAGGGACCAATAAGGAAGCAGTTTATTTCTTACAACCCCTAAAGCTAGTTGAATCTTCGTAGGACTCCACCTCAATAGTATTCCTGCCGCAGTGCATTTGGACGGGGAGTTTGTATCTGCTGGAGTGCTGAACAATGATTTCAAGGGAACACTGCCAAAGTGATGGGGGAGGGATGATAATCCTGCATTGCCTGTTGCTTCCTGGCCCAGGTAGAATGCTCTGCCCGCTCTGCCCTCTGCTGTCCTCTGCGCCTAAAGCAAAGGTTGGCTGATCCCACTGTGGTCTTCAGCCTCACCCATGCATGGAGTGCATATGAGCAATCCCATTGCCTGTGCAAATGTTGCCAGGAAATGACTGTGCACCTGTCGGATGTCAAATCTACGTCACTCCATCTGCTCACAAAACCCTGACGGAGAATTCACCCAGGGTACCTTCTTAAGTGTATGGCCTGTGTCTGGAAATCTCTGTGTCGTCTCTAAACTTCGGCCCTGCTGAGTAGATGCTCAGTTCCAAAGCTGTACAAGACCCTGACAGGCTGGGCAGGGAAGGAGATGCAACTCAATAGTTTTCATGCTACTGAACAATTTACATGCATGAGTCCAGCTTTCATTCCATTGGTGGTGGGGGGGAACAGATGCCCCCCGTCATCGCCACCTTTGCGTGGGGCTCACAACTATACAAGACAAACTGCCAGAAGCTAGGGGTGGTGGGTGTCTTTCATAATGAACCAGCCCTGCTCAGGTAGGGTGAAGTAATTTGTCTTAAACTTCCTTTCTTGAATGCTCTGGAGAGGTCTGGGGGAGGAGAGCACTCCTGTTCAGGATAAAACTTTTGTTTTTAAACTTTTCTGCAAAGTGATGTACCATATTATTTTTCTTGATATCTCTTGGCATGAGGAAATAAAAACAATAAAAATTTACCATGCATGGTCAAAAAACTGGGTTTTGCAAGTCTGTTAATATGCCATGAAATGAATTAGTTAAATAATCTCCATAGGCGCACATGTTAAGAAAGGAGGCTGCCTGTGGTATCTCTGTATGATTTATATCTCTGGCCTTCCAAGCAGCCTCCTCCTGAAGAATGGGTAGGTAAACTGGTGCATTGGGTATGACAGAATCGTTCAATTACTGTCTGCAGTGGTAGCAACAGGTGTCTGTTGTATCTCTGCATAAGTTGGAGTCACAGCCAGATCAGCAACTGATACAGAGATACAACGGGCAGAATCATCTTGGGGGGGGATCATTTTCTCACACACGAGGGCCTAAAATGCTCTCCCCGTCTGTTTTCAGGGGAGCATTTGAAACTCTTATTAGGGGGGCGGGGGAGGAAAAATAAAATGTTCCACAGGCCTAAATCCTTGCAAGGGTTGTTGGATGGAAGAGAAACCCCAACCCCATGTTCCTAGGGCTGGGGGGCGGGGGGTCGAGCACACCGGCAGAACCAGCCAGCTTTCCCCCTCAACAGCAGCAGAATAAAAGGGACACAGACCCGTTTTATCTGTCTAATTTAATGGTTGCAGAATTCAGCCACTTTTGGCTAAGATTTTTGAACCTCCCCCCACCATTTTTAAAGTCTAAATGTTGACCACAATAAAAGCTCCATCTACAGAGGAAAACTGCCTGAAATATGAAGCAACAACTAGAATGGAGTGACTGAGAACCAGCACAGGCTGTTGCTGGAACAGCCCTCCATAGACGAAGGGCTGCCCCCCCCCCGCTCCCCCAGGCATTGCTCCTTCCCTGGACTAGCAGCAGTGGCAGAGTGGCTGGCCTCTGGCTTTGTGCCTGCTTGGCTCCACGAGCCAAATGGAAGGAATTTCACAGCAAGGGCCAGCTTTGCCTTGTTGCAGAAGCAGAATTTATAATAATACTAATACTTCTAGTAACAATAATAAGCTAGCTTTTCTCAGCTCTTGTGGACTGGTTAAAGACCAATGACTACATACAACAAAATGAAAGAGTAAAAACAGTGTGGGGGGGAGAGGAAAGCTGCCTCTGTGAATGTTTTCCCATGAATGGGAAGAGGCCTTTCCCTGCATGCAGAAAACTAGTATGTCAAGGGAGAAGTTATATTCGGCGCCAGGGGCACTGGGCTTCTGAGGCAGCAGGTTTGCAGCAGCATTCGGCTCCTAAATGCCACCCCCAGCTGACCCAGGACGGCCTCAGCAAGGTGCTGCACCCACCTCCTTGAGCATGGCAAACGAGCCCTCCCCAGGTCAAGGATGCATCCAAGTGAATGAGGGGGTAGAATGGGGTTTAGATTTCAGCAGAAGGGTCACCTTTTGGAATTCCTCACCTCACATGTTAAAAAGAAAACCAGCACAGAAAAGCAAGAATAGAAAGGAACCTGTCTTCCTGCTCTGCTAGCTTTCTACTGGCAGGGTGTTTTTAAAAAATGTGTGGAGTGCTGAACTCTACCCCCTGCAGCTGAATAAGTGCAGTCTGTTCTACCCCCTCATTCACTTGCATGTGTGAACGAGGCCTAAGAGGTCCTCCTGAGGTCAGGAAGGGAACGTAGCCCACCTCATATTTTGGTGAAAAGTGCTCCAATGTGCCAGTTTCTGAGACCACCTCCCGTCTCCACCAGACTGCCTAAAAATCTTGTGAGCAGTGGAGGAAATGGGTGGGTCTTGGTCTGGGACCATCCAGGGAAGACTTAATTGGTGGAGCAGCAAGTCTGAGCAGGGGAGGGGGTATCATCACCAACAATCCCAGTGAGCAGAACGAGGCAGCAGGAAGTGGAAGAAAATTCCAGCTCAGACAAAGCCCCATCTCTCTTGCCGGAGAGGCATGAAGTGGCTTGTTCGCTTAACATGAATCTCTCTGCCGAGAAGCAGAGGCAGGCCCCGATTCTCAGGTGGACCAAAAGTTGAGCAGATGAACGGACTTCCCTACAAAAGCTTCCTGCTCGGATGCACAAAGCTGGCTTCTTTCACACCGGCACAAAGTTATCCCCTTGAACATCAACATATTTGGATATAATGAAACCTGCAAGCCAGCTGCTTCAAATGAAACAAGTAACGGGGGGAAAAAAATCAACCCTAGAAAGGATTTTAACCACTAAACTTGCTTTTAGGAAATCCCAGGGGATGAACTTAAATCCGAATGAATTGGAGTAGGTATTTCACAATTATCGTATGCACCAGTTCTGAGGTCTTTTTTTAAAACAGTGAAATCAAGGCGTCCTCTGGCTTCTAATCCCGAGCTCACCCAGGCCACTGAAAAATGCTACGGCATGGCTGATGCTTTTGTTAGCAACCCCCCTACCCTCGGAGCTGCAGTCTTGAATTCTGCCCACCTCTCTCTCTCTCTCTCTCTCTCTCTCTCTGCTTGAGGAGTTAAGCAACAAGAGCCCACCAGAGGAAGATGGTGCAAGACAGTGAGTTGGAATCCCTTTCTGGGAGGATTCCAGTTGGACTGTGCACCTGACAAGCCAGGCAGCTCCAGGGGTCTGAACTGTTGGAGGCACGCAAGTGCCAAGAGTGCTTCTGCCTCCTATGTTGTTCATAAAGCCATGCTCCAAAAACACCTTGATCTGCAAGGAAGACGAGTTTCCCATCCCATTCAGTAGGGAATATCCAGCAAAAAGCAACATTGTTGAGTGACCGTTGCATCTCTTCTGACTCAGGGAAAACATGGCAAATGCAAAGAGGAGGTTGAGTCAGGACTTGGGTGCCAAGAGATACTGCGCACACAAGCACGATGCATGCAGCAATGACCACAGCCTGGTTACAATCATCGGAAGAGTCCTGTCTCTGCTCTCTTTTGTCTTATGTCTGAGGCAAGGTTTGTTTGTTTTTTTACGAAGCAAGCTGTGCAGATTTCTCACAGTGCTGGGAATGGAGGCATACAGCTAAGGCAAGTGGGTCAGATGCTCCCTCTAGAAGCCAGGGCTTTGGAAGTAGTACTTATTTACTATTTATTTATTTATACTCCACCTTTCTCCCCAAGTCACCCAAGGAGGTGTACATAATTCTCCTCTTCTCCATTTAATTCCCACAACAATCCTGTGAGGTAGGTTAGGCTGAGAGGATGTGACTGGCCCAAGATCACCCAGCGAGCTTCCATTGCAGAATGACGGTTGGAACCTGAGTCTCCCAGATCCTAATCTGACACTCTAATCCAGTGTCTCTGGGTTCCACAGGACATTGTCAGAGTTCTGAAAAAATCCCGGAATAAATAAATAAAAATGTTGAAATACTGCAAAAAAATTTAAAATATCTCTCAAAATATTGTGATTAAGGTTGTGTAAGCTCTCTCTCACACACACAGCTGTTTTCAAATAAATTTTCTTGACAATAATTTAGCAGCGATTGAATTGCACTCCCAGCTGTCAATTTTTTTCTGGTCTGTAAACATTTTTGTAGGTAGGGGTTCCTCAGGATTTGAAACATTAATATACGGGGTTCCTCCATGTAAAAAAGGTTGGGAAACTGCTCTAACTACTAAACCACACTGGACCTCTGAAAGGTGCTTGTGTGTCTGTGTGTGGGTGTCTTCTAAAAGCAGAATTCATCAGCATCCCACTGCACCACTTCAGGAGGATTTTTTTTTATCATTCTACCACATAAAAACCCCCAACACACACACACACTCCATCCCACTACGTGAGGTTAGCAATCTAGAGCACAGTGTTAGTGTTGCTTGCTCCCTGTAGTGCTAGCTTTCTATTTGCAGAACGGGGCTGATGAGTCATCATTCAGCTGTAGATTCACCTCCTTAAGCATCCTTTCTTCAGCTGAGACACATCAATTGGGTATTTCAGAGAAACTTTTATTATTACTTCCCCCTGTTAACAGTTTAAAATACGTGGCAAATAACCTTCCATTGACATCCAGGGAAAAAAGGACACATTTCTAAGATTAAATAAATGCATTTTATTTATTTAGTATAGTACTTATTACTTTGCCAGCTACACGAAGCAACCAAACCCTTCCCAAGTCAGCAGGGCAGAACCACCAATCGGGAATAATACAAGAAAATAAGGGCTCAGGGGTGGGTCACTCAAATCTCCAAACACAGATTTGATCAGAGCCTTTATCACGACATCTGACTTCTCCCGTTTTCTTAAAAGGCTAACAATGTTTATTTCAAACCAGGCATTCCCCCCTAAATCAACTGATTAAAGTTCCCTTTTCAGCAGGAGAGATGAACCGTATCATTCTTATTACCCACTGTGGAAAACTGCCATACAAACTCCAGAGAGAATCAACAATTAATCAATTTATCTAGAATTGGAGGATGCTCATGTGTCCAGCAGCCACTTCCAGAGCCCATGTGAACTGTAACACATGTGCCAATCCAGTATTTATTTTCATTCCCTGTGTGGGACTCTGGATTTTGTCCTCCAGAGGCAATGGGATTTTTTAAAAAATCACAGCTGTGAAGGCTGCCTCATCTTTCAACCAGAAGAGGAAAGATATGGGCAAAGAAACGGCCCAATCTGCTCAGCTGGGAGAGCTTGCGACAGAATTGTCCAACCATTTTAACCCTCCCCCTTTTATATTGAAAAAAGGAGTCGTGTGCGAGAGTTAGAGTATTAGCTGCCTGTTAGGCAATAGAACCCTTCAGTTAGGAGACTGGGACACACACTCACAGAAAGCCTACAGTTTGTTGATTTCAGACATCTGAAATTAGAAAATAACTGTTACCAGATAAAAGTGACATGAAGGGACATGGGAAGTTGAAAGCCTCTGAGAAGATTTCTTGGGAACAGTGCCCGATCCAAAAGGTGTCTCTGGCTCTTTTCAGAGGGGACCCCTTAAACCTTCCTCAGAAGGGCCAGGGCCCGTATGAAGGGCTGACACATACAAGGCATCCACACTTGCACCTCCTCTACCTTCCCTTTATCCAGTGCATTTTTTTTTACATTTAAAAATAAAGCTCAGAGTAGCTTTCATCTAAATAAAAACAATCTTTAAACAAATCAGGTCTTGCACGAAGTCTGACGGACTGGCCAAAGCTGAAACGTGATCTGAGACACTTTGGTCACTCTCAACCCTGTGGAAATGTGATCTACAAATGGCACTCCTCTCACAGCTCCCCAAAATGTGTGTGGTTGTGGAAGTCTACATTTCATTCCTACCCCCTCTTTCGAAGATCTTCCCCATTAAGGTGACCAACAACTCCTTTCCATTTTTTTTCCCCGGAAGTACAGTTTAGAGTTTTGAGGACAGTAAACAAAGCAATCTGATTCCCCTTGGGAAATCTGAGGCGGTGGCAAAAATTTGAAGCACTTCAAAACAATGTATAAGTTACTAGCAGACCAGGAAATAAATAAGTTGCATATTTCTAATAAACCAGACCACTGGATTAAAGCCACCTGAATGGATGGACTATTCAAGAAGGGCTTGGTCACAAAGGCTTTCTCTTTCTTTTTTTTGGACATGGATTTTAGAAGAGTGTGCAAACGTTTCCGTTATGGACGAGGCAGATCCTCCCCCCCCCCCTTAATTTCAAAGGTGATTGTGAACATCACAAAGATGCTGCTAAGCTTTACTCACCTTGAGCCAGAGAGATTTTCACAGGGGCTGGGGAGAGGGAAGAAATGTTAGAGCAAAGTTTTAACTCAAATGCTGCCACTTTGGACCAGGCGAGCAGCATCGGAGAGGGAGAGAGAGCACCTGCTGTAGTTCACCCCCCCTTGGCCTAGCAGGAGAGAGAGCTGCCCCCCCCCCGTCTTTGCCTGCCCGTGCCTCCTGGACCGGGACGCAGAACCCAGACGCAGAAGTCTCTACAGAAAGTGTCCGTCAATGGAACGCATACAGGAGCAATAAGATGGTGCAAATGCCGATGACGCCGCCCAGGATGAGAGAGTCTCGCCGCTTGCGTAGGTTGATCCGCTGAATCAAGCTGTTCAGAGCTGGGAAACGATCTTTGGGAGGGCAGGGGTTAAGGTCACTCTCGCCAAGCAATGCAGCATTTCAGAGATTTCCAGTATCTGTTCCCCCCTCCCCACTTCATCCTATGGAGGAATGCACCACAAAGAAGTACACTGAACCAACTGTCAGGCAAATGGGTGGGGGGCCCAACAAGCTTCCAGGGCAGAGGCGGGATTCAAACCTGGGTCTCACAGATCCTAGTCCAACACTCAAATCACAACTCCACGCTGGCTCTAATGCTCCCTAGCCTCCAACTATCCTGAACCAACTGTCACGTAATCAGGTGTGTGCAGCTGCAGGGTCCTAAGAGAGCTCTGCTGCTGCTCCTCACCCTGGGAAGAAGGGGGTTCGAGACCCCTTGAGTGGAGACAAAACAGACAGAGCCCATGTTGCTAGTCTTCCACAGCACACGGCCTCTTAAAAGGTTGACTCATTCAGCGGGATGCAAATATGTGACTAGGACTCCTCAAGTCTTTATCTTTGCTCCCAAGAATCTTGTAAGACTCTTGCTGCTCTCTCTGCTCATGGAAGAGGGAGGAGAGTCTAAACGAAATGTATGGTTCATCACTGCATATCTTAGGAATGCAATCTGTCTAACCAAATGAGGCTGAATGCTTTTCTTGGGCTCATGCAGCAGCAGGGAGGAGGGAAGCCAAACACACACACACTTCTGCAACAGGACACACTCTTCAACTCTGCACAAAACGTGGAACAAGACCCTGGAAAGGGTCATGGATACCCTAGGACCACAGCAATGGCAGCCACAACATGCACATGTTAACCCTGACAGGGCCCTGTAGTGAAGCAAGAAAGAAGCCCAAAGAAAGACAGAGGCAGGTGTGGTTCAGGACATATAAAGCCCCGTGGCACAGAGCTTTGAGAGGTGGTGTGGTGTAGTGGATAGAGTGCCAGACTAGGATCCTGGGAGACCTGGGTTCGAATTTCCATCTAAGCTTGCTGGCTGACATAAAACTTTCAGCCTGATCTACCTCACAGGGTAGTTGTGAGAAAATTTAGGAGATGAGAACAATGTTTTAAACTGCTCTTAGACCCATCTGGGGAGAAAAAAGGGTACAAATAAACCAATGCAAATGCAATGCTTCATCCATGGGAGGTGCATTATGAGGGTGAGCCTATGGCAATGGCCTATCACACTCTTTCAGGGCTGTGCTGGGGCACCTGATAGCCCTGACAATGTGTGAGGGGGCAGATCTACTGACTCTCACTGGAAAGCTTGGGTTGGGCTGCTAATCTGTGTGTGCCGTGATGGTCGAACACGGACCATCTGAATAGCCACTCACCTGAAAAAAAGCAGAGTCGCTCACTCTGGAGAATGAGGAACCCCGACTCGGCAGAACAGACTTGCCACTTCCGAGTGCGGATGGAGGAGAGTGTTTTGAAATGCTCCTTGTTAAAAAAAAAATTCCCTGCAAGCAGAATACAAGCATAGCAAGCGACCAAGAGGCAGGATCGTCCACCTTCCTCCACGAAATTCGCACAGACTTCTCTGTTCACATGCACAGAGCTGGAACTCACCCAGCTGCGTTCCGAAGAGGCAGAGTCTGTTCTGCCATCCCATTCTCCCGCATACGTGAACCCAGCCTTAGAGAGCATGGCATGAGCATACTTACATACACCACTACAGAGTGTCTGAATTATGTCGATGCTTTTAGAAAGGGGCTGCATCTCAAGGAGGCCGTTCAGACAAAATTCTTTTGGGAAAGGTGACCAAATATTAATTCTAGTTTTAACACACACACCCTCCAGAATCTTTGTCTCTTAAATGCCACATCACAAAGGAAACAACTAACCCAGGGACCTGCTGCAGACCTGAAAAGTTTTGGTACAGTGAATTGAGTGAGATGAGCGGTTATTTGTGCTCTATTCAAACAGGAGATTCACCTCTCCAGCTCCACCTGCCACTTCCTTCGTTCAGTGTTCACTGAAGCAGACTGTTTAACCAGCTTTGCTTCTCCAACATTTTGCTTTGGGCAGAAGTTCAAAGAATTCCTAGCTACAGGAGAATGACGGCCCTTGTGAGGCCCTTAGAATATGGACCTGTGCTGGGGCAAGTTGAGGACGACTAGATGAGCATCAGCATTCCTACCCCCGGAAGCTGAGATGAATCGAGCCACGTACCAGCTGAAGATGGCTCTGGAAAAACATTCAGCTGAAAGGCGGGACCACACATCTTCAAAACAAATGCAGCCAAGCCGAAGGCTCCCCACATGGGTCTAATTAGACAGCAATTACTGAGAATGCTGGTCTAAGCTTTGCATGAAATTGCTCAGGGGACAGGGCCCTTTCTCTTGGCTTCTGTGCAAGGAGATTGTGCCGCCAGTGACTCTTTTTGCCAAGAGACAAGCCAGGAGCCACACTCAGTCTGGATTGCATGAGAAGAAGCCCGGTCCTTAGAGACCTACAGCCGGTGCTGTTTGGTGGAACGCACGCCAGAGAGGGGGGTGGTGGTGGTACTATTTCCTCTGAATTTGCTGCAGGCTCCATAAAGGCACCCGTCTGAAGCCGTGTTTCTTCCTGCAGGACCTTGATCAAAAGGCAAGGTTTTAAAAGCACAAACAAATGACAGACAGGAACATACGGATCTGTACACCGGCAGAACGAGGCTGTTCCAAAAGGATACTGGCAAAGGTGTTCATTTTGCTTTGTATGGACTTCAGCATCCCTCGCTGTGAGGTCATGTTTTCTTTTGTTGCCATTGCAATGCTGGTGGGCAGACAAGAAGGAGGAAAGGGTTTAGAAAACTGGCATCCAGAAGAAACCTCCAAGCTGAAGCAGAGAGAGTGGCTCAGGGGCACAAAGTATGAATTTAGAACAGCTTCCTACCACTTCAGCCATCGTGGTGTCCTCAAAAGAATCCAGTGGTGCTTATTGAAGCACTGAGAGTATGCTAGTTGCTTGACCTTTCCTCAAACTATCAGCAGCCAATAAGGCACATTTTTGATGATGAACCACAAAAATAAACTAAGATTTAGAAACAATGCCACAACGCACACTCAAATTGTGAGCGTTTCAGGTGGGTAGCCATGTTGGTCTGCGGTTGAAGAACCAGATTTGAGTCCAGTAGCACCTTAAGAACCAGTAAGATCTCCAAGGTAAGAGCTTCCACAAGTCAAGCTTCAGTATTTGATGAAGGGAACTTGAGTCTTGAAAGCTTATACCCTGGAAATCTTGTTTAAGGTGCTACTGGACTCAAATCTTGCTGCTCAAATCGTAAAGTCACTGAGGAAATTGAAAATAATTTGTTTTTTTTAACAGCAAAGAAAGCTCAAGAAGCCACGCTTCCACAACTGATACAAAATTGGTGCAAACCTGTAACATAACAGATAGCAGAGCGTTAGCAGAAAAGGTAGACTTTCAAGCAAGATCACAAAAGTTCTCTTTCGAAAACCCACTCGCACATACTTCTCTTGCCAAAGACGACGTATTTTCTGGATACGCTGCAGCATAGCTGCTGGTGTTCTTGGGGCTCAATGATTTTCCTTATTGGTTCGATTGTTTACTTAGAATTAGCATTCGCCGTCCAAGTACTTTTGCAGAAAGATAGGAAATAAAACATTCCCTGTGCCCTTAAACTGGATGTGTTAGAAATTCTTTAAACAAATAATCAGGGAAAGATTTGAATGATATGTTCAAGGAGGGAAAATAGTTTTCTATCAGGAGATTTCCAGATGATAAAGCATTAATCACCCCCCCCAAAATTCCCCCACTTGTACATGGAAAATGTACAGTCCAGGAAAACTGCTACTGCTTGACTGTGATGAATCAATAGAAATGGTACTAGGCATTTCTGGAACACGTCACAAGTATTGAAATGCGTAAGTTTATTTCAATAATCTGAATGATCCGATCATATTGTGCATGGTGGAGGGTTGTGGTGAACAACACCGAAGTAGAGAAAACCGCAGCGTGCCTACGATCATTCACGACTACGACCCAGCAGTCTCCCTGAGTTTTTTAATCTAATGGAGAAGAGAGGGTCTCTCTCTCTCCTCCTCATCACCAAATTCTCACCACCATCACATCCGAAATAACTAAAGTATTTCCTCCATTATGAAGGATCAGACTGACAAATGTTTGAATTTGGGTCACCGTACGAGCCTGGAGTGCGAGCTGAAAGAGACGCCCTTCTACACATCTGCAAAGCCTACAACCTACGGAGTGGAGCGTGGGGGCCCTCAGCCAAGCAGTAACATTAAATACATCTCAGATCCGCTCTCTGCAAAGGCCACAATTGCTACTCCAGCTGCAACGAACAAAATGCTGCCAGATGCTCTCTATCTTGCAGTTATTAAAGCAAGCAAACAAACAAAACCCATTAAGAAGAGAATGAAAGCTTGAAAGCAAGCCTCTCCTGAAAAGCCAATTAAAAATCTTCCTCGAGTTACTCAGGCCAGCAAAACTCTCTTTTCCAGAATAAAGTCGGCAACTCCTGTTCGGTGGGGGTGAGAGGAAGAACGCGGAGGGGCACCGCAAGAAGCAGTTTCTTAAGAACACGGCACCAAACATCCACAGATGTGTGCATAAGTCACCTGGTTACAATTTACGTTGTATTTACGGTGGCTCGAGGTTCCCACATGAGCAGATAAAGGAGAGAGAGCTGCTGAGGCCAGGACTCAAAGGGCCAGGCGCTTCTGGGTTTGTGTTTCTCCAACTGCAGTCTATGCCACAGGGCAAGCAGCTCCAGAACCAAAGTTGTCTTTCAAAAGCAGCTCACAACACACAGGTGCCGGAGACTCACAGATCAGGCACTGGCTCCCTATGGCAAGCCAACCCTCTCCACTTGATGAGTGCCCCTCTGAAGCCCATGTGGATGTGGGGCTCTGCCAGTGGTGGGCAGCTGGAGAGGCTCCTGGACTTAAGAGCCAGTTTGGTGTAGTGGTTAAGAGCGGCAGGACTCTAATCTGGAGAGCCAGGTTTGATTCCCCACTCCTCCGCTTGAAGCCAGCTGGGTGAACACATGTCAGTCACAGCTCTCTCGGAGCTCTCTCAGCCCCACCCACCTCCCAGGGTGATTGTTGTGGGGATAATAATAACATACTTTGTAAACCACTCTGAGTGGGCATTAAGTTGTCCTGAAGGGCGGTATATAAATCGAATGTTGTTGCTGTTATTATTTCAGGACCATGAGAGAGAGAGAGACTGCCTAAGCTGTCCTAGCCAGACAATCTGTGCAAGGGGCAATGCCAGGGAACGGATGAAACTCTTCCTCCTATATTGGGGGGTGGGGGCTCATCTCACACTTTACCTGGAAGACAGGTAAGACCACAGTGGCGAAACACAAAATTGGGCTGCCAAAAATGTGGGGAGTCCTGTGAATATGTTTGAGATGGTCTGCCTGCTGTTTGAGGAAAAGATGACTGAAATATGAGCCCTCCCACACATGATGCTTCGAAGTAGCTCTTTGGTCTCTGCTGAGCACTGAATTTTGGGCCACCTTCGTTCTGGGGTGTGTGTGTGTGATCCCCCCCCCCTCAAGAGAAGCCAGACAATTTGTGATCTGGCTGCTCCTTCCTGCTTCAAAATGCAACTGATGTTACCAAATCAATGGAGGTCTGAAGAGGTCAATGGACCCTGTCTTTTCTAGGAAAGGTGTGGGAGAAGAGAAACTAACCTTCATCCCTGGGGAGAATCTGGGTGGGTAGGGAACCCCTCCTCTCCACTGTCCGTCTTTTAGTCTTGTGTGTCTGTGTGCACTTGCATTTGTGGTGAGCAAAAGGCAGAGAAGCTCCAGTCAGCTGCCCAAGCTGAGTCCTCCAGCTGAATCTTCTGAAAGAAGCTGCACACTCCATTTCCTTCCCTGCCTGTTGGGACAGTCTGGCTTAATGCAGCCTGACCGGCTGAAAAACGCCCCCCTTTTCCAGGACAGGAACAGAAATAAAACACAAGCAAATGATAAATAGCTTTTGTGTGTATTTCTCCCCGCTTCCCCATCATAACGCTCTGAAGGAGCTGGAGAATAAGCAGGAAGACACTGAAAGCGTCGCTTCATTTATGCAGCGCCTGAAGTGGAGTCTGCCGCTTGTTTCGCTTCATTTCAAGGAAAGCTGACATAGCGAAGGCAGGGGGACAAACAAGGTGCTTTTGCAGGAGATAGCAAATAACGCCCCTTGCTTCCAAAATCTGGGAGGAAAAGCTCCCTGCCCAAAGATCTGGTTTAGAGTTGGCACCTTGTTGAGAGACGGATGGAAGAGATGGGCTTTCCATCAAAGGTCTAGAAAACAGAGGGAAGAGGTGCAGGACAGGGAAGAAAATGTTTCCCTCTGCCCTCACCGTAACAAAACCCACCATCCTGCCTACAAAAAAAGCTTCTGCTTCAGTAATCTGCTCAGGTGTGATGATGAACCCCCTTCTGATCGGAACAGGCTAATGAGATTGATTGAGAGCCTGTTTGGTGTAGCGGTTAAGAGCACGGGACTCTAATCTGGAGAGCCGGGTTTGATTCCCCACTCCTCCACCTGAAGCCAGCTGGGTGACCTTGGGCCAGTCACAGTTCTCTGGAGCTCTCTCAGCCCCACCCACCTCACAGGGTGATTGTTGTGGGGTAATAATAACACTTTGTAAACCGCTCTGAGTGGGCATTAAGTTGTCCTGAAGGGCGGTATATAAATCGAATGTTATGTTATGTTATTACCCCGCTGTAACTACGCTGAAGATCTGAAGTTTGGAGAAAGTCAACATTTGCATCTGATTGCTGACCATCCTGGGTGAATTTTGTGAACTCCCACAGGGACTGGTATGTATCCCTGCTTGGTGGGTAGGAGGTGGAGAATGCCACCCAGCGTCCTGAAGCAGAAACTTGGATTTTTTGACCAAAGGAAACAGAAGGATGCATTACATTCAAGCAACCTACACTAACACTTATGGGGTATATGTGTCTGAAGGGAAGCAGGACAGAAAGGACAGACGTGTCAGAGCTGGGGGGGGGGAATACATTTTAAAGACACAGCGAGTCATTTTCAGGCCAGATGGAATCTCCTCTCCAAGTACATGTTGTGTGGCCCAATTGCCTCCAGCACACAAAACGCAATCAGTGAAGGATTTTACATTTGGGCAACTTGCTGCAAATCAGCAAAAAAGGAGAGGTTTTACAGTCTCTCATGATTACTTGACACCTTGAATGATGCTTGAAATGAAAATTATCGGCTGTTCTGTTCAAGAGACCACTGGGCTGAATGAACAGCAACGGAAAGGAAAGGAATGATCAGCTGATTGATGCTTGGGAGGAAAAGTGACAAACCCTGAAGCAGGGCCCAGGTGGTGTAGTGGCCAACTAGAATTTAACCCAAAGGCAAATGCCCACGACGCCAGGGAAGCTTGCTGGGTGACCTTGGGCCAAGCAGTCACACAGCCTCAGCCTAACCTATCTCAAAGGGTTCTTGTAGGGCTAAAATGGCAGAGATGAGAATCATGTAAACCATGTTGGAGAGAAAGGTAGAATATAAATGAAGTAAATAAATAAAGTAAATGGATGAAAAGGAGATTACTAAATGAGCTGAAGGGCAGAATTCATGGTTCCAGATAAGAAACTTGAGGTTTCCAAATACTGTTGCCACATGCAGAGATCTCAGTCCCCAGGACAAGTCCCCAGGATTTTGGAGGTGCTGCCTGGGAGACTTCCGTTTGATGCTTACCTGCTTCCACAATGCTTAAATCCAATGGCTCCTATTGTTTTTGCAATTAGCAGGTTGTTGCAAGGAAAGGCAGGGCCCGTAGATGATGGTTGGCATCAGCGGCTAGCTAGCAATTTTGGTTGCCACAATACTGCCCATCTCTCTGACACTGAACACGTGGAGGCAACTGGATCTCCTCTGAAGTTCAGTGTCAGGCCCGAGATGATCCTCTATCACCTTCTCTAGAACAGGAGGAGGAGCAGCATGTGTCTAACTTGTAATTGTCCTTCATGAACAGAGGGATGTAGAGAAGTCCCATCCCTACTGACCTTGGAGCTCAGGACAGGGAATTGTCTCACCTTGGCACTGTATTTTAGAGATGCCCAGAGCACCTCCAAAGCGGCTCTCCTTCCTGCCCAGCTCCAAATGTAGGTGGGGGGTGGAGCTCCATCCCAGCCACCAGAGGCAGGAAGGATGCCTTCTCGGGAGGCAGAGAGAGAGAGCGGCTGGCATCTAGCTGTTCTGTCCACTTCTCTGAATGGGAATCCTGACTCGGGTCTTCATGGCCCGAGACTGTTCAGCATATTACGCAGACAGTTGGACAAAACCTTGTACAAAGTGTCATTAAGGATCTTTGGAAAAGCCCTCAACCTGGAAGAGAGCTCAACCAGGAAGCCAACAGAGCCTGTTGCATTTCTCTCACCCAAGGCCCTGTGACTCGGCACAGCTCAAATCCTGCAGAATCCCCATGTGCTCCAACTGGGTGATGCCGGGCAGGGTAACTCATTAAGTGGGTGATTTTCTCAGAGGTAAATTCCCCAAAGCGGCAGTAGCAGCGCAACTGCCAATTAATCACATACACAAATGTTTGCAGTTATGGTGTGGAAAGTGGAACTAGGGAGAGGATTGGGGGGGGGGGAGAACACACAAAAACAGGCATCCATTGCTCAAGGGTGCTTTGTTTAGACAACGTTGGAAACCAGGTAATATAAATTAAGGCACCTGCCCTGTCGCTGACTGGAGTTCTGCATCAGGAAATAAAGCAGCAGAAACCAGCAGGCCATGACACAGGGCCTGTGACCAAAGGATTGAGAACCCATAAAAAGAGTTCAAAGGTGCCTACAGAAATGCCCCACTCCCCAGCCCTGTGCCTTTGCCACACACAGAGCAGATTTATTAATCCCTGAAGCGCCTTTAAGCTGCACAGCACTTAAAGCCCAAAGGAAATCTTAAATAAAATAATAATGTGAATTAACAAAGCAACAAGACATCAGGAAAACGTGGAGGTGAGGATACAAGGTGGGGATATTCTCTTAATGTGCCATAAAACAGTTGGGTTGGAGGGGTGGGTTGTTATGCATGGCCCTCCCACCTCAAACTCAACCCTATGAGCTGCTAGAGGCCAAGCCCCTTTCAGACTTAAAGGATCTCAGGGTGTGTGTGATCAATTAGATCAGAGGAAGCACTTTTTCCTGTTGTAACCCCTGCCTCTCTTCCCAGCCCCGGCTTATAGCTCCAAAGCAGTCGCAACACCTTACAGGATCCCGGGGGGGGGGGGGCGTTGAGACTGGGGATGCACACTTCACCGCAGGCACCCCTGAGCCTAACTCCACCCCCTCACTCCAGGATACCAAAACTGTTGAGACAGGGTTCCACAATGTGTTACCCGTGGATGCCACAGTACCTGCAGGCGCTTCCTCAGGCACCCACCCTGCGCTTCAGGAAAGTAGGCTCGGCTACTGGGAAGGCAGAACCTTATTTGCCATACAAATAAAAGGATTTTCACTTGGATCCTCTCCACTACACACTGGAGAAACATCCAGGATCCTGTAACCAGGACCACAGACTGGCTGAGGCAATGAAAAGCTCGGGTGCAGCAGAACTCTCCTCCTCCCCACCCCAGTCATCTTCTCTGTGTTTTATCCTCTCTTTCCAGCACTGCGCATTATCTTCTAAGTGTTATTCCCTTCTGTCTCTTTCTCTATTCCCCACCCCCCTTTTCTGTGTGTATCTGGGGAGCCCCACCACAAATACATGTTTACTTTGCTTGAGGTGGCTCCGTTCTTCTTGCTCTGCTGATAGGCATGGGACTGCCACACATGCGGGCAGAAGGATGGAGCAGGTAGGGGGAGTCCTGAAACAAAAGACTCAAGACCATGTTTGTAAGTGCCGAACCCCATTTGACGCTATCAACTAAGACAGGGGTGGGCAATTGTTTTGGCTCGGGGGCCACTTTGTGGGAGCGGAGGTTAGCGGAGGGCCGCACCTTTTAAAATGATTGCATTCATTAGTTAACTTTGCATTTCAGAAAAGGTATAAATTATATCATAAAAATCAATAAATATAAATTAAATAAAATAGTGGTAGTTTTATTCAATTTATTTATTGTGTGAGGGAGAAAAGCTGCAGAGTGTTGCTCTTTCGGTGCCAGGTGCCCAGTAGGTGACTGGCTTGGCGGGCCGCATGTGGCTCTGTAGCAGGCTGCATGTGGCCCGCGGGCCGCAATTTGCCCACCCCTGAACTAAGACATGCCAGCAAAGAGAGGCATTTGCTCAGGCTAACTTGTTGTTTGCTATCTGCTTCTGCCCTATAATATGTCAGGATGAGCTCTGTCCAAGGGTTATCTAATCTTGCTCCTGCACCAAATAAAAACATCTACCTAGACATCTCGAAAAAGGTCTGCTTTTAAGGAGACTGTCCTAAGGACCACTTATACTGCCACGGCTGCCACCAAACAGCCCTTCATCACAACTTACACTGCTAACTTGGCTCTTATTTCTGCACAAATACACACTCACAGGAGGTTTTCCCACATCTCAATGCCGGGAGGGGGCAGCCCCACAGAGTCTGATCCCACATGCACAGCAGTAAAACAAATGAGGTTAGCAACACGTTGAGCAAAATGGTTCCTACCTTATTGTCTCTTCTATCAGCCGGTCGGAGCTGAAAGCAATAAAAAAGAAAAGGGAAAAACTTGAGTGAGAAACGCAGTTTTTGGAGCAGGCCCGGGGACTGCTCTGAACTCATGAGCTGGTGCATCTCACCAGGTTTCTTCTCAGAACAGGCAGAACCCACAGGATGGATCCACAGACCGCGTCCTGCTAGTGTCAAGAGTGGCTGAGATCCGACACGGGGGCTTTTGACTGCTCCAGGAATAAACAGTGATATTTGCCTCCTCAGTTCCGGCACCATCATATCCACGCAGGCAGCCCACTGGCCCCCTCGGTGTCTATATGCCTCCTTGGCTTTCTAAAGGCCCTCCCAGTGCTGGACCTTTCGAGCGTCCCTATCTGTTCTCCAGTCTCATTACCTGCCTGGCCTAGGCCTTCTGCAAAGGCAGCCACTATAGTTCCTTCTGACTTAGGTTCTATTTTATTGCATCTGGCAACTCCTATGCTCATGCAGAAACATGGACTGATTGCTAGTTTAACCTGGAGAGCAAAAACCAACCGCAGATGAAACCATCACGGCATAGAAGGGCCGAAGGGATGCCATTACCATTCTCCTCCCCAAATTCAGCAGTAACACTCCCTTGAGATCAGGGAAGGATTCTGGCTCTTATTTGCAAAGCAAGGATCTGTTCATCTGAAAGTTTACCCCAAATGCACACCACGTGTCTTGCAGAATGGCCCCAAGGCAACAAAACTTTTACATGGTTTTTCACATATTTCCTTAGAGCAGATGCCAGCACAAGATAACCCCCTTCGCTTAATTTCATAAGCACAGAGGAAAACAAAACTGCACGGAAGAGAAGGCTACAAAACTCTAAGCATCTTTGATGAGAACAGCTTTGTATGCATGTTGGGGGAGGCAGGCAAGCAGACACGCACTATCATTAAACCTGTTTGAATTTGATCCCCTAAACCCACTAGAATTTGGCCATTACATCAAAACAGGATGACAGACACAGTTTTAAAAGGGGGCTACTCCCTCCCTTCTTGCATTACAACGCTATTATAGCAGGCAACAGAGCTGCGGCTTCAAGCCTTACCAAGGTTGTGTTTGCATGGCCTGGTTGAGGGGGGACAGGGGGCCACTTCCAATGCTGCTCCTAGGCCTTCCTGTGGCCGTGGCTGGCTCCATTTCCTGGTTCCTGCTGACCCCGGCTACCTAAAAGTGCTTTTGTTGGGGCAGCCATCTAAATCTGTGCTCGCCATTCCTGACCCTCGCTCACGTGATCTCTCCCCAAGGTTGCCATATCTTTCTGTGGATCATTTATCCCTCACTCTCAAGCTGCTGTGTCTAGGGTACAATTCTGCTGCGGGTGTTTTTTCTTCCTCCTCCAGAATAGGAATAAACAGCCCACCCACCCCCCAATCTATGTTTGGGAATTGCCTCTCAATCCTGTCCAGACCTGGAACTCGCTACCTACCCGCTTGGCTTCTTTGGCCTACATGCACAGGTTAGGTGACCTTACAATCTTTGATCAGAATATTTGCTGTCCTACTGCTCTGAAGGAAATCCAAAGTGCTCCACCCTCACAGTAATCTCTAGTGCACCCAGCAGAGTTTCGCTAGACTGCCCAGCCAGCTTCCAGACTGTATGCCACTGAGCGTGAAATTAGATAAATGCAATAAGCAAATCGGTCATTAAATAATCACAGTGGAGACTGCCACTTGCATCGCTGCATGAATTGCTGTTCTGAGCTTGCCTCTTCCAACGGAGAGGCTATCGTGGCTGGACTCCTCCGTGAGTGGAGAATTATTACTTGAGAACTAATCCTTTGGGGGGTATATGATGATGAGTGCCTCAGCAATCTGAATTTGGGAAATGCTGGCCTGGAGATGGACCCAAACATCTTCATTCGGAACAGAAAACCAGGGCTGCCTGTTAAGGGGGATGGTTAGTCTGGCAAGAGGTGTGGGAGGAGGCACTTGCTAGGTTTTTAAATGTATTCAATTCCTGTCTTATGTTGAGAGAGAGAGAAAGAAAACGAGAAATGTATGCACTTAAAAATCAAGAGAATGAGATGGCTTTTCTTTTCTGGCAAACTGCAGATGTTTGACAAAGGAAAAAGAAGGTAACTGAGCCAGGAAAAACCTGAGCTGCCTCCTGCCTGCAGCAGGGATCACTTTTCAGGCAACGGGGCAGGTGAAATTGCAAAAGGGCAGGTTTCTTTTTCATTTCATGCTGTTGACGTGCCAGAAATGAAGAGCACAGTCAGGAGTGGACAGCGGGTTAACAAGAGGCCGACAGGCTCGTAACTTTTATAGACCTACTTGCAAATGGCCTCGAGCATCAAGCATCACCTGGCATTGCAGGCCCCCTCTCCCCGTTTTGTTAAACATGAACGAGGAGGCTGGGACTGGCTCAAGGTACTTTGCTGCTGCTCCTTGCAGCGTAAGCCTGGGAGAAGATGGTAGGCACGAGCCACACCTCCTTCCATGAAGCAAGGCAAACCCCAGGGTGCCTCAGCACCCTTGCCAGGAAAGGGGAGTATTGCGGTACCCCAAGTAGGTGCCTGGGTGGTTAAAATCAGCCCTGGACAGGCTTAAGGCGACTGTAACTGCTGCATGGAAGTGGAACTGCTTGGAGGCACCAAGCATGCCTTTCAGGCTTCTGCCGTTTTCTAATCATGAAAGCTTTCTGGCAGTGATGCTAAGCCCCATCCACTTCTTTGGTGAGAGCAAGAGAGGGCTGCTTCTCCCTGTAGATGCTTTTTAGTCCGTTTTCATTATTTAATCAAGAGATGAGGCTCAATATTACAGCCTGGGCAGAATATGTAACATCCAAGTTGCTCCAGTAGAGCTGGCAAAGAGTGGTGGTGGAGAGAACATGAATGGAAACAGCAGCCAGGTTTTTAAAATGCCAGTAAATCAAGAGCTGCCCCTTGTTAAGGATCTGTGACACCCAAGCTGAAGGTCCAGCTGGTCCTGCATTTTGTCTCCAGCACTAGCCAACCGGATGATTCCGTGAGTTCACAAGCACAACATCAAGGCACCTGGCTTTTCAGAGGTACACTGCATCTCCACATGGAGGCTCCGTTTAGTTCTCAAGGTTAGTAACTGTTGATAAGCCTCCTTTGATGTATTTGTTCCAACTGTACCTTACCATTACCTAACGTAGCAGAGATCACTAAATTCCATTCGCTAATTATGTGCTATATTTATTTTTATTTATTTTGTTTATAATACACCCTTCTCCCCAATGGGGACCCAAAGCAGCTTATATCATTCTCTTTGCCTCCGTTTCATCCTCAGAACAATTCTGCAAGATAGGCTGAGAGGGCCCAAGGTCACCCAGCGAGCTCCCAGGGCAGAGTGGGGATTCAAACCTGGGCCTCCCAGATCCTAGTCTGACATTTTAATCACTACACCACACTGGTGTTTGTTCTCCTTATATATTAAATTTGCAGTTGCTTTCCTGTCCATTCTGAACCTTCTGCCAACTGATTGCACTGGACGTTATCAAGTTTCAAGAAGGGTGGTGGTGGAAATCTCTATCCACTTTCTCTAGCCATAGCTCTGTATACCTCTATCATATTCCCCCCCCCCTTTTAGTCATATCTATTCTAACCTAAGAAGATATGAACTCTTAAGCCTTTCCTTGTACAAAGAACGTTCCCTTCATCATTGGAGTTGTTCTTTTCTGCACCTTTCCCACTTCAATGACGCCCTTTCGGAGACGTGGTGACCCAACTTGGGAGAGGTGTCAGCAGGCAAACCTTGAGGTAAGAGAACACGTGCTGAACCTGGGTATTTCTTCTTGTGTGTTTTGGCTCTAAGTTCAGCATTCTGTTGTCAGAGGTGGCCACTTGGTGTCTCTATGAAGCCCACAAGAACAGTCCACCATCACAACTCTGGCACTCAAATCTATTGTCACTGAATATGGCATGTCCACACCTACATTTCCTTGCACCAGAACTTTCCTATACACAGTTTTAAAATCACTTCTGTGCCAACAGCATAAACAAAGGAATCGAACAGGAACCCCAACAACAAAAATGGACATGGGGAGATGGCAGAGAAATTGATTAATTCTTTGCATTTGTTTTCACTGAGAAAAATGTAGGGCATGTATCCAACACTCCTATTGGGCTGAGACACAGAACGGGCAGCATGCTGTGGACAGGTGTGTGTGTGTTACGTGCCATCAAGTCACCACTGACCTATGGCCACCCTATGAATGAAAGACTTCCAAAATGTCCTATCATTAACAGACTTGCTCAGATCCTGCAAACTGGAGGACATGGCTTTTCTTATTGAGTCAAGCCATCTCATTTTGGGTCTTCCTCTTTTCCTATTGCCTTCCACTTTTCCTACCATTATTGACATTTTCAGAGTCTTGTCTTCTCATGATGTGACCAAAGCACGATAGCTTCAGTTTTGTCATTTTAGCTTCAAGGGAGAATTCAGGTTCAATTTGATCTAGTACCCACTTATTTGTCTTTTTGGCCATCCACGGTATCTGCAAAACTCTCCTCCAGCACCACATTTCAAATGAACCAATTTTCTTCCTGTCCGCTTTCTTCTTTTGCATTTGCACATGCCCAGTTTCCTTAAGAACCTATGAAGAGTGCTGCTGGATCAGACCAGTGGTCCATCTCGTCCAGCATCCCATTTCACACAACATTCTCCTCTTCTTCCTCTTGCAACGTTATTCATAAAAAGTTGGAATTTAAATAAAAATGAAGAGGAACAAAGACACATCCAAAGTGAAGTGACCAACACAGCACTTCCTTCTTTCACTCCTTTGAAGCCAAGGCTCGTTTATTAAGCTTGCAATTTTATCCTGTCATTCCTCCAACGGAAAGATTGATTGCCAACCTGGATTCTGCCAAGCAGCTTGCATTAGGCAATTCCTGAATGTATGAGCCCCGGGCCACAGTGCCAGAAGAAAAGAAGCTTAAAGGAAAGCAAGCCCATTAGGAACTGTGGCCAAACCAAGGCGCCCTCTCTTTCTACTCTGCATAAGCTCGCCAACTCCTTTTCCTCGCCCGCTCCTTCCTCCTTCCAATCAGCTCCAATGCCCCCAAGAGCTTTTCTCCTTCGCACTCTCTAGTCTTCTGAACTTGCATTTATTAAATTTATACCATTTCCTATGGCCAAACAATGCTCTCAGAACTGCTCATAGCTGTCTAATTTATACCAATAAATGGCAATTAAACTGTTACAAAATTCTCTCTCTCACTCACACACACGCACACACAGATTAAAAACTTAACCCATAAACAGCCCATACGATATACTCCCAAAGGTCCTTTGAAAGCCATCAGGGAGCTCCACTGGCAAGCTCTTTGGGGGATGGAGGGCCACAGCCCAGGTGCCATTAAAATTGAACACCACCCCCTTTGACCACTGAAATCTGCACCAAGGCCACTTTTGATGACCTCACAATTGTGGGCCCCTAAGGAAGAATTGCGCCCCTCCCGTCAAGGACTCTTCTGCCATCATCCGCTATGAACTTCTTCCACGGTTTCTGTAGCCTAGGCCAGTATGCCCTTCAGTGCCCCTTTGAACATGCATGTCCATATGCAAACCCATCCTGAAGGACAGAATGGTGTTGCGCTCTTATAAAGCAAGTTGACATGGAAGGAGCTTAAAAAGAGCCCGAAACAGAGCTGTGACCCAGCATGGTGCAATGGTCAGCATGCTGGATGAGGGCAGGGGAGACCCATGGTAAAATCTGCTCTCAACCACAAAAGGCTCATTTCACCTTAGGCCTGCCACTCAGGCTGACCTACCTTGTAGGGTTGTTGTAGAAAATAGGAGGGGGAGATACATACAGCACCACCATAAGCACCCTAGTGGGGAAAAAAATCGATAAAGTCTCTGCTACTTCTTTGTATTGGCGAGGGAGGGTGTTCAACAACTCTTGGCCTGTGTTCATGCAAAAAAAAGCAACAGCGGTGCATATAAGAGATGAGCCCTTGAGAATAGGGACAATGCTTGTGGTCTGTCCTGCCTGAGCTTCCAGGCCACCAGCTGTATACTCCTACTGTCAGCACTGAAAGAATCCATCCCTATCCCAAAACATCTATTACGTTTTTAATCACACTTTCTTACAGGGAGCTCAGGGCAATGAACAAGATCCAGGGCCGTGGCTCAGTGTTAGAGCACGTGCTTGGCATGCAGAAGTTTCCAGGTTCAATCCTCAGCACCTCCAGTTAAAAGGACCAGGCAGTAGGTGATGTGAAAGACCTCTATCTGAGACACTAGAGAGCCACTTTCAATCTGAGTAGATAATCCTGATCTGGATGAACTGATTGTCTCGTTCAGTATAAGGCAGCTTCCTGAGAGTTCAAGGTTGTTTTTTCCTTTTCCATTGCATTTTCACAGTCACTGACTGGTCCCCATTCCATCCTGTCACTGTTGGCTGGGCACAAGGTTCCCAGGCAGCCAGTCAAAAATGAAAAGCCCAATTAATGTAACACTTTTTCTTAGGGCCAACCCAATGACACAGCAGTGTGCATGCTTTTGAGTTTCCCAGAACTCTTCTTCAGGCTGGGTGTTCCTCCGCCCCTCCAAGAGCTGGCAGACTCTTATATTTCATTGCACAGTCCTTATGTGGACTGTGATCTTAGGTTTCACTTTTGGACCAAACGTGGCTGTAAACAACCCACCCCCTCTTTTATGATGACTAAGTTTGGCTGATAAAGAGGTACATGACATGTGGAGGCCAATGTGATTAGCAAGAAAGCATGACTAAAAATGCCGTGAGGTAAACTACCTGATCTAGTTTCAGTTTGCTCTATACCTTGTGCAACATTTTACATTTATCTCCTGAGTTAATAAATGACTTCCAGGTGATTTCTAGTCTCCTCCTGCCCCTGCCAAAAAGAGGATTTGGAGTCTTGCTGCTTTAAAGAGGTATCAGAGCCACTTGTTAGATTTTTTCCTTCACCCCCACACGAAAGCAGAACCAGAATTCCATGAGAGCAGGGCTCATTTCGAGGTGGAATGCACCGGAACTGTCTGGTGGTTCCCCCAAGTCAGATGGCCCCGCCCACCTGACTTTAAAACATTTTGGGTCGTTTAGGCCTCGATTGGGGCCAAAACGACCCGGATCAGATCAGTGCCAGCCAGGGGACTGGCACTGACCCGATCCCAGCCATTTCGGGCCCAATCTGGGCCGCAACAAGCCTAAAATGGATGTTTTCAGCCATTTTGGACCTGTTTCAGCTGGGATCGGGGCCGGAATGGCGTCAGTGCCGGGTGGGGGGAGCCTCCCCCGCCCAGCGCCGACCTGGTCCCAGCCGTTTCAGCCCCGATCCTGGCCGAAACTAGTCAAAATGGCCATTTTTGGCCCATCTTGGCCCGGATTGGGGCCAAAGGGGCCCAGATCATGTCAGTGCTGGGTGGGGAACGCCTCCCCCGCCCAGCACCAACCCAATCTTGGCCTCTTAGGCCCTGATTTGGGCTCAAATGGGCCCGAAATGGCAATTTTTGGCACTTCTGGGCCCAGATCTGGGCCAAAACAGCCTGGACCAGGTCAGTGCTGGGCAGGGGAGGGTTCCCCCACTCAGCTCCGACCAGATCCGGTCCTTTTCAGACCTGATCCTGGCCCAAAAGGGCCACTTTCAGCCTTTTGGGCCATTTTCTGCCGGGATCGGGGCCAGAACTGCCGGGATCCGGTCGGTGCCAGGTGGGGGAACCCTCCCTTGCCCAGCACTGATCTGGTCCAGGCTGTTTCGGCCATGATCCGGGCACAAATGTGGCCCAAATGGCCATTTTTGGCCAGTTGGGGCCCTTTTCGGCTGGGATCAGGACCAAAACCGCCAGGATTGGGTTGGTGCCTGGTGGGGGACCCCTCCCCTGCCCTGCACCTACCCAATCTGGGCAATTTTGGGCCTGATCCAGGCCAAAACATGCCCAAAATGGCCATTTTGAGCCTGTTTTGGGGGCAAAACAGCCCTGATCAGGCCACTGCCAGGTGGGGGAACACTCCCTGTCTGGCAGCAGCCGAATCCTGGCCATTTTGGCCCGATCAAGGGGTGTGGCATATGCTAATGAGTTATGCTAATGAGTTCCTGCTTTTCTACGAAATGACCCCTGCATGAGAGTATTATGATCATTTGCGAGAGAAACGACTTGAGATGAAACTGACGTGTCTAGGACTGAATGCTTCCATTTGCAGAGCAGACGGAGAGAAGTACAGATCTCCAGCCAAAGCACAAGCTTGCAAGATGATTTTGCTTCATACAATAAAAATTTCAAGCCACTCAGAGATAACAATCTGCATGGATAAGCACAACGAGGATAGGACACAATGGCCAGCCGCTGCAACCGTTTAAGATGCACAGGCACGTGCTATTGCTGGGCTCGGAGAAAGAGAATCTCCCTCAAAAGACAAATCCACTTCAAAGCCCAGTTAACATGGGAAGCCTGGTTAGCAGTTCGAGTCCACTAGGGAAAGAAGCAGGAGAAGATATGGGAAAACTAGGTATGAGCCAAAGGGTGGCTCTCAATTTGCAAGCACTGCCTCTGTGCTTCTGAAGGGCTGTCCTACCAGAGAGTTAATAGCTGGACCCTTGACCACATAGAAAAAGAAAAATATTAGACTGTTTGTCCTCTGCTAATGAAAAGCAATGATAAGAAATGAAGGGAGATGGAGCATATCTGATCTACTCTTATTTATGTGATTCCCTATTTAGTTCTAGGCTTCTCTCTAGGCCGACGCCATCTCACTCTCCCTGCTCACTGCATTCCCAAATACTTTGCCTGCCCAGCTGACCACTGGGATCATTATTACCGTAATTCTTACAAGGAGTTCCTCAGTTTGGATGAAATCCTACAAGGGCCTGTGCTACCCTCCTCTGACTCCACCCCAGCACTCCAATCCTGACACCGCCACCCCTCCATATGCTCCACTGCCAACGGACCCAGTGCTGACAACTGAACTCTTTCTCTTTGTACGAAAGCCAGTTCTTGGAAAGACTGACCCTCCCACATGAATGCAGCAGATTCCCTAAAGGAAGGGGCTAAATGAATTTCAAAACAGAATGGGCATTAATGTAAGTCATTTCCACCAACCACATCTGTCAGAGCAAATTCCGGTAATTCACTAATGGACTATGCAAGCCTCCCCTCCCCATATGTTTTTCACAGCCTGCGCTGCTAAGCGCTAGAGAATTTGCTTTACTGAAAACTGTGAGGGAGTTTTGATCTGAACACAAAAAAAGATATGCAGTTAAGAAGGAAAGCTCTCTTATTCAATATATACCATTGCTTCCTTTATTGGGGGGGGGTGATTTATTTTGAAATTAGGAAAAACAATTGCTAAAGCACACTAGAATCTCAATACAAGCAAAGAAAGACAGAAACAGACACAGGAATTATCTGATGTCTGCAGGAACTTCAGGCAAGACTGCAGCTGGCCCAGGAATGGCCCAACAGCATTCGGTGCACGCCTGAGCTGTCCAAGAGCAGCAGCACAACCAAAAGGCATGGGCAAGGGAGTTGGACAAAGGGGCACGGGTTCTGGTGTGGGCTCATATCTTAGTTCAGAGAGGCGGGGATCTGTGGGTGGGTCTGTCCCCTGTGGTAGGGCGCTGGGGGGATATTTATGCCATTAGGGTGAGGCGCACATGAGCCCAAACCAAATGGCTTCATATCGATTTGCTAAAGGGCTGGAAGAAGTTCATCACTCTAATAGTGGGGGCTACTGAGTTACCCAAATACCAGGAAGTCCCGCATGTAAGTATGGAGAGACAGGGCTGCTGAAGGTGGATCAGGAGGATCCGACTCAAGGACAGTGCAAAGAGCGGCAAAACATGCTGGAACGACATAGGAAGCTGTTTTCCTCATGGCCACAGAGGACAACTCTCCTGGAACACACGATTGACATGGGGCCAGGGAAAGTAGCGGGAGAGCCTCCGACGCCACTACCTAGGAAAGCCTGGCAGCTTGTGTGGAAGGACTGGAAGCTATGCTGCAAACGGGGGTAGTCGAGCCCTTTATAAGCCTGTGGCGGAGCCTGAGTGTCGTGGTATCCAAGCTCGATGGATCCTTATGCATGTGTTTGGAATTTAGAGGCTGCAGGATATCCCAATTCAATGCTCCAGGTTCCCCACGTGCTGGAGTGTCTGGGGAAGGCTCATCCTGCATTGGAAAGGGGGTTGGACTAGAAGGTCTGCATGGCCCCTTCCAACTCCGTGATACCTCTCTATGCTGGACATGACCAAGAACTACTGGCAGGTGCTACTGCGAGCCCAAGATAAAGAGAAGATGGCCTTTCCAACACCCTGGGGCCTGTTCCAATTTGTGATCATGCCTTCAGGTTGCACGGAGCAGCTGCCACTTTTCTTTTTTCTTTTTAAAAATGTATTTAATTTTATTAAAATAAAAAGGGAGTATACCAAAAAAAAGGGAAAAAAGCCATGTGCTACAAGGATTGTTAAAATACAGAGTACAAAAGTTGTAACATTTATAGATATTAGAATAGTAATTGGAATAATTAAGCCTACTTTGTATATATTTTTCCCAATAAACAACACATGCAAACTTCAAACTTATTTCCACTAGTTATTTTAGTAATAAAAAATAGAATAAAGAACTCATTATTTCGTTATTGCTCCATTTTATCCTTTCCTTTTCTTAACAATAACAATTATTAACAGTAACAATGCTTATTACATAATGTAACTAATTGTCACAACCTTTAAGAGTATTAAGATAAAATACTATTGAAGATTCTAACATATTTCTACTCATCTTAAAAATTGAAAAAATCCTTATTTTCCCTATATTTATCATTACCTTTTATTTATATTTTACTTAATAACTATGTTGACTCTTTGCCAGTATTTCAGTATTATCTACCATACAGTCTACTCTACCAATTATCTTTATATAACTGATTATCCTTGGTTGGGTAGTCTCCTTTCCATTTACTCGCCATGACCACTCTTGCCGCCATCAGCGAATATTGAAATAGTTCATGTAATGTTCTGTCAACGTTATCTGGTATTATTCCCAATAACATAGTCTGGCGTTTCATGGAAAAATCAATTTTTAAAATCTTCTGAATCTTGGAGCGGCCACCACTTTGCAGAGGCTGGGGGACCGCCTGTGAGGTTAGGCTCCACACCTACAGATGAAACTGTTTATCCACAACAAGCTGAAACTCAAGTCTACAGGCAATTTGCCACACTGGCGTGCAGGGTGACGTACTTGAATCTGGCTGCCATGATCCCTGGCTGGATACAGCCCGCGTTCAACTGAGTAACATTCGTTTATGGGAGACGGGGAATCTGCAAAGTGATGGCGCACGTTTGGATGTGCTCCCACTACTTTGAACATAAACACGGTACTGAACCCCCTCCAATGTCCAACTCGGGGGAGGGGGGGTCACATGTTTCAGTCACATGTTTAGACAACACCAAATGGCTAGTGCCTGCCACACTAACCCTGGAGCGATTTTTTAAAAGAATGAATGAAATAATGTATAAGCGGCTCCTAAAATTCTAAAAGAAAGCAGAGATTTATCCATATCTCATTAGAGCTTCTGAACGGTCTGGTTTGCAAAATTTATTTCTCAAAACCTAGACAGCATCAGAGCTTCAAAGAAGGTCTGAAAACAAGGATCTCTTTTTGAGGACTTGCTTCTCGGTGCAAATTTTTTGTAAGTGGGTTCTTCTGGCGAGCCAGTTTGGTGTAGTGGTTAAGAGCGCGGGACTCTAATCTGGAGAACCGGGTTTGATTCTTCACTCTTTCACTTGAAGCCAGCTGGGAGACCTTGGGCCAGTCACAGCTTCCAGCTCTCTCAGCCCCACCCACCTCACAGGGTGTTTTGTTGCGGGGATGATGGCATAGTTTGTAAACCACTCTGAGTGGGTGTTCAGTCATCCTGAAGGGTGGTATATAAATCGAATGTTGTTATTATTGTTGTTGTTTAACTATTTCCCATCAAGATACGCAGAATTTTGTTTAGAGTTTAAATCTTCATTCTTTATTGAAATAAACCCTAATCCTTCTAATTAAGCAAGATACTAGAATATAAATGCATATTAAACTAAATCCAACTAGAGATGAGCAAATGCATGCAATAAAATTATATTTCTTGGCATTTATCAATCATAATTATGAATGATTTAAAATCAAATCATACTTAGTCTACTTTGAAATGCACTGGAATTTCATAAACAGACACATACATTTCTTACTTAAAATCTTCTGTGTGATACATCCTTTGTCAAAAACCTAGTTTCTTATCTTGGTGACGCTATTTTATACAGAATGGTATTTGTTATCTATAAAGACATCTCTAAAATCTTTTACATGTGACCATGATATAAAAATATGATTGGCCTGAATTTTAATCATGTGATGTTTTGTAAAAGTCAGCTTATGATACAATTGCACATCTGCACAGGTTAAGATTCTTATAAAGCTTTGAAGCTAGTACAAGATAGATTAACAGATTATACTTAGTCTTTTCTAGCAATTAAAAACTACTTTTAATTGGTTGTCAAAGGTAAAGGAAATCTGTATTTTTCCACAACACCAATAAACTGCATTGAAGTTCATACATTAAAGGTACGCTTCAGGTTTCTGATTCGAGTAAATTCGGTATTTCGTAATCGGCCCAAGCATTGCTGAGCCGATTCAGAAATACCGAAGCAAGACTTTCCAAAAGCTTCAGAGGATTTCGGAAAGCTTTGGTCAGCAGCCACAGCACTTTTCTTGCTGTTAGCAAATGGCAAGAAAAGTGCTGCATTGAGCTTCCCACCTGTTTTTACCCAATGGGAGGGGGGAGGAGATGGTTGTAGTGACTCACTACATCCCCTTCCTCAGGTAAAAAAGGCAGTGGTGTGGGAAGCCAGTTGAAAGCAACACTTTTCTTGCCACTTGCAAGCTGCTTTGAGCTTTGGTGTGCTCCGTAAAGATTCCCGAATCTTTACAGAGCATATCCAAGCAGTTTAAACACCCAAATCCCGAAGCGGCCTGCCACTTCGGGATTCGGGTTAGTTCGAATTTTCCTGCTTCGGGTAAACCCGAAGTGGGAAATTCAAATCTTTTTTGAGTACACACCCCTACACATGTATAACTTGCGTGTATATGATTAAAATCAAATACCTATGACAGTTGTGTGTGTGTGTCTGTGTGTGTGAATAAGTAACGGCTAATGTATACCTATCATGCAAATCATGAGGCTGAGGGGATGCTTGACACAATTTGCTACCATTTCTCTTTATCTTCTTCCTAAATCTTGAGGTTCTAATAGTTATGGCCTTAACATCTGCATTAAAAAGGAAACCTCCTATGAAAGGGCAAGGAAGGACAATGGCGAAACCTGGAAAGTCACCCCCTCTCCATCACTTCAAGCACAACCTTTGGCCATGCTTTTAGAGGCTAATTTTTTAAGCTGCTGTTTTTATGGTATTTTTATGATATTTAAAATGTTTTTTGTGTGTATTTTAAGGTTTGTTAGCTGCTTTCCTTGGACGTAAAAAGGCAGCATATGAATATTTCAAATAAACAAATACAAATGCCACTAGCATCTGTAGCAGGTCCAACCACAGCCCTTGTTATTCTCCAAAGCTGGCTTTTCTTTAAAGAGCAAGTTTATTTACATTTAAGCCACTGGAACATTAAAAACACCAGTGTTTTAGATGCTGTTTTTGCATCCCAACCCCTGTGTTTAAAAAGTAACCCAGCCATCTGGAAGGGAACAGATGCACTCGCATGTATCAGACAACTTTATACGCAGTCTTACTAATTGGGTAGAATAAACTGCCAAGATGGATTTTATCTTTGTTTTTAATAGCTTGCATTGCAATCTGGCAAGCAAGAACTCCACAGCAAGCTGCAGCCAGCTTTTGGTGCAGCGCTGGTATGATGTATGATGCAGTATGTGTTGGGAAGAGAAACCCAAAGGTGTAACGATGCCCTGGTTATTTAATGACTGGCCAAAACGGAGCCAGGTATCCACAGACAGACCTGAGAACTAACGGCACTAAGAAGATCCACAGTAATCCTCCTGTTATGAACACAGAATTGCTCATTATTTTATCAAAGCCTTAATTCTCCAGAAAGCAAGTTTTCAACAGAAGGCTTGCACAGCTGTTTTCTTTCCTCACAAAAACACGTCTTAGAATTAGGGGCTCTGGGTTTGTTTGAAGACCTGCCCATCTTTACACTGTTTGGTGCTACGTGCATTCAAATTAGAACAGAGCAACTACTTCCTTGTAAATCTGCACCATGAATATCACACCATGCTCCTTCCCCATTTTTATTTTGCTGAGGCACGTAAATTGCCAACTTAGCCCTGGACTTCAAATGGCTTCCCCAGTATGGACATTTCCTCAGTCCCACTCCCCAAAGCCAATTAATCTGAACTGCTGGGGATTGGATTTGAAAAGGCCTATAGCACCCGGTATTCCCAGACGGTCTCCCATCCAAGTACTAACCAGGCCCGACCCTGCTTAGCTCAGGCTTTGGGCAAGGAAGCTGCATGTGTCTTAAGACCATCTCCCCCTCCCCCTTCAAATCATCCAAATATGATCTGCTACTCATAGACCTCCAGGCTCCTACCAGAGAAGCGCAAATATGCTTCTTTTCATTTCTTTTTGTCATCATCTCCATTCATTTTTCTGGCTGATTTTCCTGGTTAGCCTCTTTTTTACATCATTTATACACAATTGATACAAAAGGAATTTTTAAAACTGCTTAAATTTTAATTGGAAAAATTCAGCACAATGAAACAGAAAAATGGCAAGAAATAGATTCATGGGTTCAAGGTACACCAAGAAGAAGCAACATCGAAATGGGAACTTTTAAGTCAAAAGAGAAGAGAGAAATGCAACAGCAGCGTTTGTCCCCCTCCATCCCGCCCTGCCTTTAGCTGTATAAGGGAACTGCAAAATCTCACCATCACAAAGCATAACCAATTTCAATGGCTACAGTGCTAGCAAAAGTATATTCTTGGTAACCAGTAACCACTGTCCTGCTAATACTTCGATGCAAAGCTCTAGTTATTGCAGACTAAACGCATGTTCACAAGCGTTAGAAGAATGGCTGGGGATAAGTGCTAATGAAGCACAAGGTGAGCCCTCTTTAAAACACTGAAGTGAGCAAGTGACTTTCACCTGCTTTCACTGAAGTTATTTATACACAGTAATAATGACGCCCATGACAGCTGGTCTCCCCCTTGGAACTTCCACCACAGAAAAGGAGGAAAAAATGTTTTATTAGCTATTCAGGGTTCTGTCTCTGTCTCTCTCTCACTCACACACAAACATACCCTGCTTACATAACAACAGTTCCTGGCAGGTAGCTGTGTTGATCTGCAGCAGAAAAGCAAGATTTAGGTCCTGTAGCACCTTAATGGCCCCAACCTGGTGGAACTCTCTGTCAGAAGACACTCAGGCCCGCCAAGATCTTCCATCTTTTTGGCGGGCCTGCAAGACAGATGTTCCACCAGGCATTTGGTTGAGGCCAACATTAAATCCATCAAATGAGTCTCCCTGCCAGCCTCCCACCTGTGAGGGGGCTTATATGGTCATTTGCTCTCCACATATGAGCAGCCACAGGATATCAACCCACACTTTCACCCCTTGAGCAGCTGAATTGTTGAAGTGCTGTATTGTTAGATTTGTGATTTTATTGTTATGCATGTGTTTATTTTTGTTGTAACCCACCCTGAGCCTGCTTGCAGAGAGGGTGGGCTAGAAATTAATTAATTAATTAAATAAATAAATATAAGATCTCAGGCTAAAAACTTTCAAGAGTTAAGCCTTCGTATCTGACGAAGGGAACTTGACTCTTGAAAGCTTGTACTCTGGAAATCTTGTTGGTCTTTAATGAGCTACGGACTCAAATCTTGATCCTTTAGCCTACTATCATTTCCACAACATGAACTCTGAAACCTGGTACACATATGCAGGAAAATGAGTTGGTAAAAACTCCCTGCAGGTATAAAACCAGTGTACCAATCAAAGAGAGGCAGCAGAACATTTGCCCCTGCTGGGCTAATCTTCTATTTGCAGGGAGGTTCTTTTTTGTAATCAGAAAGGAAGATACTAAGCTGGAATATACCTCCTGCATTCCAAAATATTACAGTCCATTCTCCCACATCAGGGCTCTGACACCTCATTCTTCTGCACTGTGAACCAGATTTTTGTTGAAGGACTACAGGACATAAAAACCACCCTGCAGGATCAGGCCAGTGGTCCATTTAGCCCAGCATCCCATTTCACACAATGGCCAAACAGCTGCCCTAGAGAACCAATACATGGGGCATACAGGTGTGCTGCCTTTGAATATGGAGCTTCCATTTACTCACCATGGCTTGTATTACCAACGGACCTCTCCTCATGAATCCATTTAATCCCCTTTTAAAGCCATCTATGCTCATGGATGTCGCTGCATCCACTGACAGAAAACTCCAATTTAGTTACTCACTGAGTAAACAATAGTGTGTGTGAACCAACAGGAAACTGCCTTTAGTCAGGCTTATAAGTCACCACTCACCAATGGTGAGGAAGACTAATCTCCAGGTGATCATGTAGGGAGAGGATACACTAAACTCCGCCCCCCCCCCATTCCTGTTTTCACCTTTTAGGGCACAAACACCTAACACTATGGGGCGAGACACACCAGTGGCAGTGGCTTGTAACATATTCTAAACATAAGCAAGCGCAACTGGTGGTCTAGCAAAAACACTTGTGAGCTAGAAACTTAGGAAGACTTGTTTGTAATTTACCTACTGGCCAATTTCTGATAAGCTACCTTGGGCACTTTGGGGAAAGGTGGGATATAAATATATTAGATATAGAAAGTAGGAGGGAAATCCATCAATTTATTTGTCAGAGAACCGGCAAGCGTGATCTGTCTGTCACCTAGGCCACCTGCTGAGAACTGGGCCTCTGCAGCCCCCTCCATTGCAGCACATGATCAGCTCAAAAGTCCCTCTCGCTCAGCGCTGTTTCCTGTGACTCAGGAGGATAACTCCAAAGAGGCCAGAAGCAGGACACAAAACCCTTCCTGTGCTGTCGTCCTGCCGCTGTTGCTGCCTCTGGACATGGAGGTTCTCATTTGGGAACTTGAAACTGTCTCCCCCTCTGTGGCACAATCGCATTCAGTCTGTTTTTCATTTAAGAAGTCTCCTCCTCCTCCAACCCTGCCATCCATCACTAAGCTTTGGAACTTGTCAGGGATTCCTGCTCTCCAAAAACACAAGTGCTGAGCTGACAAGCCCTTTTTTTCCTCTTAGCCCAGCGCTTTGCAGAATGAGCAGCTTGTCCATTCATTACCAAGTCCTGTTTGATGGAAAGCCTCATTACAGATTGGGGGTGGGGGGGGGAGAAGAAGCACATAATGCATGAATTATTTACTTCCTTTGCCTGAAAGAGTATTAACAGCTGAGGTGGACAGGGCCGTGAGAAGATGACACAGGCAGACTAAAACCATGCGTCCTCTATTGCACATACCCACACGGAGGTCCCTAGAATAAAAAAAAAGGTGAGACACACGTTACTGGATCACAGCAAAGGTCCATCTGAGGTGGTCTTTTGCTTATGGGTGCTCATAAGGACAGCATGAGGGCAAAAGCTTCCCCCTCTGGGCATGGAGCTGCTATTCAGCTGTCAACAGATATCTCCTCCTTCACGGCCTTCTAATAGCCCTCTAAACCAGTGGCCACTGCTGCAGCCCAGGATTTTGACACCCACAAGGCAGAAGAAGTGCCTGTAGATTAGTTGGGGTTCTTGCAAAGAATCCAGGACTAAGGGGGCCATGATACTATTTCAGAGCCTGACTTGGCCAATTTAATACACATTGTTAGGCCCCTGGAGGAATGATAGTTAGTCGGAAAAGGAATGATAGTCAGAAAAGAATAAAGCCAGCCCAGACCTGCCCTGAGTTCTTTGCATGAAGAGCAGCTTCTCTTTGTCTGGAATGTAATGCTAATCGGTGGCTGCTAACATTCCTAACATGCACAGATGTGGCCCCAGCAAGGAAGTGACAAGAGCCCCTCCCTCTTAGATCCTTCTTTACCTAACAGGCAGGAAGCTACTGGGCTGAACTCTCGGGGTCATCTTTAGCAGAACAGACAGCTGCCATTTGCTTGCATTGTCCGCACTGTGCACCATAGCTGACACTTGTGGCTGCCCCAATTCCATACTTCACAGCATGAAAGTCATCAATCTCACTGAATCATGGACTTTCTGCAACATCTCCTTATACTGGTTGGACACAATTTTCACAACCTCCCTCTATCAGCTATCAACCCACCCTGCCAACGTAAGAGCCTCCAACAAAGCTAATTATGGGCAAACCAACCCATTCAGCTAATGAGGACAACCTGTCTCATCACCCCCAAAGCCATTAGAGCATCCCTCCTTCTTTTATATGATTATCCTGACCTTCCTTCATTTTATCCTCACAACCACCCTGTGGGGTAGACTGGCCCGAGATCGATTTGCCCAAATCACTCAATGCGCTTCATGGCTGAGTAAAGATTTGAACCTGAGTCTTCCCAATCCTCCACCCTAACTACTATGTCACACTACTTCTCATACCTGTGTCTCAGTTATAAACATCTCCATGTATTTGGAAATAAGGTAATTATCCCAAACAGAATAAACTTCTTCAAATTGGCACAGAGGCCAAACCGGCAAGCAGGTTTTCCTTTTGGCAGTGCAAACAACAGCGGGTGTGGCATGGGCTAAAACAGCTGATCTCATAGGTAAACATGGATTCAATGGACAGACATCCAGACTTTCTCAGGTGTCAAAGGAGGAGGGAGGATTGCCAAGCTATCCATATGGGTTATGTGAACACTAGGTCAACAAAGGGTAGGGCCCTCCCGGTTACCAGACAAAGAGAAAAAAGCAACTTGAAAAGATCCTGAGCACAAAACAACCAAAGAATGAACTAGAGATATGAAATAAAAATGACAAAATGGATTTGGGGTCATAAAAGAATGAAAAGGCCGGAGAGTCTGACCCAGGTTTGCCACCCCTCCCACACACACAGCAGACAGATCCACCCTACAGTTCTCCCCGTATCAACCAGAAAGCCAGGTACGTTCTACACAACATCTTTGAGTTTTTCTACTTTTGACGCCAAACATCTTTGTTAACGTCTTTGAGAGGGCATTTTCTTCTCCCAATTCTAACGAGAGACAGATCTCGGTTTGATCAACTAAAATTTGCTTGTGGCTTCAAAACATCAGCAGCTTTTAATTTAAAAGATGGCACAAGCAAATGCAAAGGTGTCCCCAAAGAAACTCTAAAATTGTGATCAATTTCCCTTTTAGGTGAGACACTGGGAGCCTTTCCTTAATTTTGTCCTGCCCTCTTCCATTCAAGACCACCTGCCCCTTGCGCTTCAACCCTCGGAAAGGAAATCTGGTGTGAATACCAGATGTTTGCTAGCAAAGCCACCCAGCCCCACAACTGAAACAATAAGAATGCAACCCCTGAATGTCACGAACTTTCATAAGAAAGCCCAGCATAGATACTGCATGAAGCCAAGATCCCCCAAAATATTTCAAACAGCACCAGAACCTTTAAAGTGCAAACCAGGTTGGCAACTAGCCATGCAGGATGGTTAGTAGAAAAGAGCAAGAGTCCAGGTATCTGAAGAAGTGAGCTGTGGCTCACAACATTTTGTTAGTCTTATAGGTGCTACTGGACTCGTGATCTTTTCCAGATCTCCAGGTAACACAAGGTCTTCCCCAACGCCTGCTACCTTAGGTCTTTCCACCCGAGAAAGCCAATGTGTTATAACAGTTAAGAGTGTCAGACAAGGACCCAAGTTCAAATCTCCACTTAGCCATAAAGCTCCCTGGATGACCTCCAGTAAATTATTGTTCACCAGAAAGCCCCACCTCACAGGGTTGGCATGAGAACAAAATGACAGGTATGCTATCTTGAGCTCCTGGGAGTATAAAAATGCGACAGACCGACCTTCAGCATGAAAAACAGGTGCTGTCCCACTAAACCACGTTCCTTTCCCTGATCAGAGAGAACTCTTTCTAGCAAAACACAAAGGCTTTAGAAAGTGCTCTCTCTCTCTGTCTCATTCACACACAAACATGGACCCACTCTGACAAATGACATCCCATGCCAATCATTGTCAAGGAGAAAACTTGTGTGTGCTCCATCAACCTTAAAATAAAGGGGGGCTTATCTTCTCCAAAGCGAACCGAGCAAGTGCCAGCAAGTACTGGAAGCCCACTCTCTTAGCTTTCAATCAAAAGTATATTGGGTGAGAACAGTGATTGATAGCCACTGTTTTTAGTAACGGAAAGCCAAGCTTTTATAATTAAAGCCTTATGCTACCCTACTTGAAGATAAATCAGACACAGCCTTGTCTGACAGGTGCTGGACTGTAAATGAGAGAATGGTGCATTCTCCAAATTATGCCCAAGAGGCATGGTCTACAAGGAATACCCCCTGTAAAGACTGCACCATAATAAACGGGAGTTACACAGGAGTAGCTCCCTATTCATTCTGGTAGAACCTGCCCCGGAGAAGCTCTCAGGGGATTGTGATGAAAACCTGCAGAAGACAAGGCTGAGCGACAAACACTTGGAAATCTTGCACCCACAACACTGCTGAGCTCCTTTCTGTTCACCTCACCCAGAATCTCAGCATTCTAGAGCTTCTCCATATTCTTCACATTTGGACCGATGGCTGCTCAAGGATAGGAGAGCAGAAAATGGCTCACCTGGCCCTGAATCAGAGCAGTTCAACACATGAAAGGGCTTTTTGTTGTTGTTTACTTCCTCCCTGCGCCATATGGAACACTGGGTGGGGAAAGAGGCGAAGGACAAATCTGGGTTTCTTTTAGCATGCATTTCCTGGTCCAATTTCATATACACACAATGTTCAACCCTAAAATATGCTGTTAGGGGCTCTGCCTCCTTTTTCAAAGAATCTCTATGCAATTACTTAGGGGCAGATAGAGCACTTTTCCTATGATCTTAATTAACCTGGCCCACACCAATATTTTCAGCTTCCAAGTAGTAACTGCTTAGAGCATCTTGGCCAGGTATGTGAGGAGGTGGGGAGAAAACCTCAACCTTAAAATTTATCCTGTTAGGACACTATAAGCTGTTTAAATGAGTCAATTCCACACACACAGCCTCCTACATTTTACTTTTTCTCTACAGTTGATATTCAACTACCCTCACGTTTCCATAGCTCCTGGAAGTTAACAAACAAGGATGAAGCCTTGCTGGGTCACCTGGTGTGGTATCTTTTCCCATTATAAGGGGAGGCATGATAGAGTTGTATAAAAAGTTGATAGAGAGTGCTTTTTCTCCCTCTCACATATTACTAGCACTTGGTGGCATCCGATGAAGTTGATGGGCAACAGATTTATGAAAAAAGTTCCCTTTAGTCACCATGGCTAGTAGCCACTGATAGACCTTATCCTTCATAAATCTGACTAGCCCCCTTTAACGCTATGCCCAAATGAACAGTTAAACTGTGGAACTCCCTGCCAGTGGACATAGTGATGGTTATAAGAACAGATAGCATTAAAGGGGGCTAGTCAGATTTATGAAGGATAAGGTCTATCAGTGGCTACTAGCCATGGTGACTAAAGGGAACTTTCATATTCTGAGGCTGCAAATCTCTGAACACCAGAGCTGGGAGGTAGCATCCCAGGAAGGCCTTAGCCTCTATGCCGTCTTAGTTTGGCCCTCCAGGGCAACTGGTTGGCAACTGTATGAAAAAGGATGGTGGAGCAATATGGACCACTGGTCTGATTAAGTAGAGCTCTACTGATGTTCTCATAAACTATTTCCAAGGTACCTAAAGAATCACCTGAATGTATAGAAATGTGGGCCTTTTAGTCTCCTGGCCCCATTACGCTGCGCAACTGATCGGTGTGGGATCATTCTATCTTTTATAAGGTGTGAAGCTGGGGGCCAGTGAATAATAGTGGGTTGTGGGGGAGGGGAGATGGCAAACAATTGGGAATGTCACTTCTCTTAATCCAGACCTTTCCCCTCCAGCATACTGTATGCTTTTAAAGGCCTGGACAGGCCATTTCCCCCATCCTTCTCTTTTTTATTGAGGGCAATGAGCATGCTCCATCTTTATTTTTTTATACAGAAGTTACAGATTAAAGTTGTCCTGCAAATTTAGAGTAGACTCTGTAGTTAAACCCTGATATAGTTTGGAGGAGGGCCCCTCCGTGCTCTTCGTAACAGGCATGAAACCATCAGACAGAGCAGTAAAGGTGCCATGATTCTTCACCCCAAAAATGCTAAGCAAGATACTGGGTGCAGAATTCTGCTTTTACTTTTTTAAAGTCTCTAGCCCTCAGGGCAGACTAGCTGCCAAAATCTCAGTCGCTAGAGGCGAGACTAAATAAGGATTCCTTTGGCTATGGAGGTGGCTTTATGCTGCCAAAAGCTCTCAGGACAGGCACAAACAGTTTAAATCAGCCAAAATATGAACATATGTACAGAATTTTCAATGCAGAACTGGATTTACCTTGGCACGGGGTGTACACTAGCAGTAATGCTACTTAGCAATTTCAAGTGTTTGAATTGTGGACACATTATGTCAAAGCATCAGAAGAGCAACACCGATGACAGCATCACAATGCAGCAAATGATATTGCAGTTGGTCTTAATAAAGGGTGCTGCTTTCAATTGCTTTTGAATTCTTTTTGTAAGAAAATTCCTGCAACACATTACAGGAGGGCAAGGATCAACGGCAATTAGAGATGTGGAAGTATGTAAGAAAACTGAAAATTTCCCAATGATTGTTTCATTTTTCCCCCCCGATATAAACACTTAAAATTTTGAGGACCAGCGAAAAAACTCCTATTAAAATATTTTCTCTTTTGGAATGTGACCATGAGCCTGGTTCATTTCAAAGATACTTAGATTTGTTTACTACAATACTTGTGCTTTCTATTTTAAATGCTAAGTTAGCATAGGGTACAGCAGTTTACAACTCATTCAATATGCAAAATTGGGTATGTTTGCAACACTGCTTGTAGAAAACCACAGCATTTATACTTTTAAAATTCATAAATAAGTAAAACAGTCCCATTTTATATGCTATGTTATAAATGCTGTCCTTTATGTTGTTAAAGCAATTAACATTTGATAAATAAGATAGGGGAAAAACCTTTTTAAATTTTATATTTCTAATCCAGATCCAACCCTATGATTTCAGTAACCCTCAATAATCATAGCCCTGTAACAAAATCCAGAATGATCATCCCCAGTTTACCAGCATGGAACCAAGAGGTATTTCCTTGCCTAAGACCAACAAGGGAATTCCTGGCTGACAAGGAGACATGATCTAAAGACTTCCTGCCTCTCTAGTCATACTCTCTTGTGTATGCAAAAGCTTCCAGGCAGCATCTTGTTCTAAGAAAAATCAAACTCATCAAACTAAAGAGGGAGGGGGGGGGGACAGCAGTAAACAAGAGAACACCTACAGAATTTTGCAAACCAAGCTCTGTCGTTAGACACCCCCTTTGAAAATTCAGCATTCAGCTTCCAAGACTTGAAAAACCCAGTATTATCTTATCTGCAGAATTTACCAACATTCAATCATTAATTTACTGCAACAGAGTTAAACTGAGGCAAACCCACCCAGAGACCCTTCACCAAGTCTTCCAGGCACCTACAGAATATTGTGTTTCAAGCTGACTCCTCAGCCTACCCCAAGAAGCAGACAAAACTAGCAATTTCCTGGAAGAGTTTTTCACACCTCTTTAAATTACAGAATTGCTTTCAGGAACAGACAGCAGCAACCTACCAGCTGGCTGAGGGAATCTACAGAGAAAGGGAGCCCCCTTGTGCATGGCCAAACTCGGTTAAATTTCCACAGCCTCTGAAGACCCAGTCCCTAAGAATTCAGATGCCAATACAACCGACACTAATACAACTGATAGTGTTGTGAGGCATGAGGGCTGAAAGCCAACCCCTGGTGGGGAACCCTGGCCAGGGCATTGGACACATTAACATTGTGAAATTCTAGAAACCCACAGTGCCTTCATTTCCCAGGTGGAAATGCTGTACACTAAAAATGAAGCACCAGGGAGGTGCAAAAAGTTAAGAAGGGATTACACCCCTACTTTAAACATCTTTGGAGATCCAATAAGGAAGAGGGAAGTTTAGAGTATTTGAGTCCCAAACATAATCACAAGGGTCCAAGTCCTGCTATAGCCTCAGCAGAGACCCATACCCACTTAGAGGTGCAAAATATGGTAGTCAAGGAGCAGCGATTGCCACTAGAAAAAAACTGAGAGTACCGCTATAGTGCGGGAAAAGGAACTGACCAAAACTGGCAAAACCATCAGGGGGAGTGAAAATATAGCAGATCCATACCAGAATAATGGAAACAGTGAAGCAGGCGAGATGAAGCCAAAGGAAGGACAGACATAATGAATCATCAATGAACACTGTGCTGCTAGCAGAAGAAACAGCGCAGCAAATACCAGCCAGGAGATAAAACATAAAAACAGATTACCTTGCCAGTGGATTAGCAAGGGTATTCCCCAAGGACGGGGATCCCTGGCAGCAAAGGAACAAACAAAAGGGCAGGCCATGGACTATCACTGTGTGTCACAAGATTAAATAGCCTAGGCCTCCAATCAGAGTATCTAGGAGTTGGCGCCAGTTAGTTGAGGAAAACATAATTGCAATGCATTGCAATGACACGGAGCATTTGTTCTAAGAAAGGTAAGGTATGGCTAGTTCTCTTGGTGAAAGTAATAGTAGTTTGACAAAGTCATTTTGCAGAACACCAGGAGCCGCCTGGGGGCACACCCTCATTGTAGGGTCCCCACACTGCAGGGACAGCCCCTGAGATGGCACTAAATCTCAGAGACACAGCATCACAACAGCGCCCAGGGAAGAACAAAGCATGGAAAGCATGAGAATCGTGCGCATACACTCTGTCTAGCAAAGAAGAAAACAAATTTGGGTATCCCATGAAGTATGAAACTTAAACTGAAGACCACATTCTGCCAAGGTGTCACATACAGGTATGTAAGAACACAGAACTGCAATTATGAAAGTGAACACACTGAACAATCCTAGTAAAATGTGGATCGACTAAGACTAAAAAGACCAAGGAAACTCTTTTTCAACTACTAGGACAGAAAAGGGGGCTGCCCTGGAAACAGTCTGTCACCAACCATCAACAGACCAGAGGAAAAAACTATATTGCAGCCTCAAGTGGGATACTCTAGTTGTACATTTTATAAACATTCAAGGTGTTGGAATTCTGCTACTAGCAGCCTGTACCCCCAACAGCAGAGAGACTCCCTGCAGGAAGGGTGGAGATGTGTGTGAATAAGACAGCCAAGCACAACTGTAAATACTGCAACATGCTAAATTAGATGACCTGGACCTAAAATAGGCTTTTCCATATGTCCTCCTTAACAAATAAGGAGCACTCAAAAATAACTCCCTTTTTCAGTCTCAGGGGGAATACTAAACTGAATAGTTCAATTAATGGGAGGACAGCCAACTTCCCCTGAGCAGAGAGATGGGGAAGATCTTGGGTCTTTTGAGCCCATAAAGCAACACAAGATGTGAAAAAGAACTGTAGGAAAACTGTGAGTGGTGGATAAGAGAGTACACCACTAAATTTTTACTTTCTCTTATAAAGTAAATCATCAATAAGGACAAATGAATTTAAAGGATTTGACAGCAAGGCTGTTCCTCCCCACAGAGTGTTGTCTATCTGGATTGAAGAATTCAGAATCTCTGTTTGAAGTCACAGTAACAGCCACTCGTGTGTTTTTTTTTAAAGTCCTAGAATGGATGGGGGCAGTCCAGCTCTATATTAAAAGAATATAGTCATTACAAACACTACAGTTATAGGCTGTGGAACACACAAGTATCTGAAGGAGTAAGCTGAATTCACAAAAATTCATGGCAAATAAATGTTTCTGCTGAGTAAAGTTACTCCGTGTTGACCAAAAGAGATCCTCTGCACATTTCTAAATGACTGCTGACTCTTACAGCAATGAGACTGAGAACTGTGGAAAGAGCCAGCACCATTCCCTGGTAGGAAAAGGGGAGTGTGGACACACAGGGAACCAACAGGAAAAGCCTTCCTTCAAAAAATGTTGGGCATAAAGGTGCAGGTTTATCCTCTCTGTTAAAAAAGAAACAGCTGAGGAGCCCCAATCATTATATTGATGGTTCCAGGCTGCTATGTCACTGTTAGCTGTATTAAATCCTGCCTCCACGGACTGCACCTTGGAACTGAGGAGAGCCTGGGAGGAGCAAGGATTCCTTGAGTCAGGCAAGCACATTTCCAAAGGCCTTGGGGAAAAACCTCTCAGCTTCTGTTAAGTTACACCTCCAGGTGTTTCCCCTCAGAGCCAACACAACCAAGGGAGTGGAGGGGCCAAAGCCTTTAGAAAAAAGCCTCTCAGCCTCCAAACCAAGAGATCAGTTATGCTACACCTCCAGGTGACTCCCCTCAGAGCTGACACAGCCAAGGTGGGGAGGGGCCTTTATCCAGGCAGGCATGCAGGCAAAGCATCTGGGAAAGAGCCTTGGAACCGAGGGCTCTGTCAGGCTACATTTCCAGGCTTCTCCTCTTAGAACTGAGGGGGAAGGATGGCACAAAGCCACAGCCTCCGAGAAGAGCTGTTGTGGGGAGGTTCTGACAGGCCACACCTCTGGATTTAGCCCTTGGTACTGAAGGGTGCCATGGAGGGAGCAGGTGCCTTTAATCAGACTGGAGTTTTCCAGCATCCTGAAGAAGCCTCTCTGGAGCCATAACGATGGAGAGACAGAAACTTTTCTTCTTTAAATGTAGTTGCATTCTTCAGTAGAATGTCTACTGAGGGTTAAAAACTTTTAAAATAAATAATTCTCCTCAGCCTTATGGATGAGGTGAGGGAAAAGCAGAGAACAGCAATGGAGATCCTCTCTCTGCGGTGGCAAAAAGAGAACGGAGGGAATAGCACCCCTCCTCCTGGCCATGTGATGTTTTCGGCAGGAAAGTGCCAAAGGGAGAAGGGGCGCTCCTAGTCTTCTAGAAAGTTCTGGAAATCTTCTCCATGGCTGGTTTGCATGTACAAAGTCCCAGTGTGAGACGGCACAGAAGCCACAAAGATGAACATTCCCTTAATAAAAACAACCCTTTGTCAATTTAGTAGATGATTACAGAATCCTCACCACCTTCCTCGGATTCTTCTTTCTCTGGGGAGCTATAATTTTTTTAAAAATTGCTTAAAGTATGGTAATATTTTAATTCAGTCTGGGATTCCATATACCAATGGCAGCCACTGCAGAGGCAGGGTATCTCCCCCCGGTTCACTTTGAGGAAGACCCCAAATACAAGAAGATGACAACAAAACTCACTTCCGAAGGTGTTCATGCTCCTTCAGGAACAGCTCCGTTCGCCGGTTGTTCACACCACTCCCGCTTTTGTATGATCTGAAAAGGTTGGTGAAAAGTAAGATGTGAAGCAAAAAGGAAAAAAAAAGTATCGCTCCTCCTCACAAGGATCATTTATACTTGAACTGTCCCCAGTCAGAGAGATTCACGTGGCCTCATTTACACCAGATGGTATCTGGTGACCTGTGGGTCTGATCCCCTCCTTCCTTTATCATCCTTCAGCGAGGGACTTCTTAGTCTTCTCCTTGATTGTGTGGCTAGCAAAAGAAACTCTGAATCCTCCCTATCACATTTTTATTCTACCTTTTATGCTCACGACAATCCTGTAAGGTAGTCCAGGGTTAGCCAAGATCACTCAGCTTCATGGATTTTACCCTGGCTCTCACCACTCCTAATACAATCCCTACACCACACACTGGCTTTTCTTTTCAAACATCCCTCTCTTCCTACCGTGGGCGGCAACACTGATCATTTTCCTCTCAACAGCCCTTTCTCTGGTCATTCCCATCTGTATTTTGCCTCAGCAACTTAGGTGCATCAGAGCAATAGGATAGAATTACAGGTTAGAAACACAACGCAGAAAGAAAAGGTACCCAATAGGTATCCCACCACTTGGCCCTTGCTGTCAATCAGCTGGGTGGGTGGGTGGGTATTTAAAGGGCTGAGCCCCACAGAGTTCTGGCCCTTCAAATCCCTACTGGCCAAACAGCTGATTGGTGCTCTGGGGACAGGAGGCACACTCCCTGGATACCTCCTACTTGCACTGCTGCCTGGTGGGTGGCACTCATGGCCTGGGTCCTACTGGGAACTGCTGCCTGTTTCTTCTCCACCTGCTCACAGGCTATGGAGGAGCAGGCAGTGGCGCCCAGCCATGGCTGTAGTACAAGCTTAATTAGAACTTTTGGTTAACCTGCAATCCCAAGTCCCCAATGATGCTGATTAACAAAATGTTCTGCATCCTACTATACTGCAAAGCAGCTAACTTCAACTGAGGAAGAACTGGGTTATAAAAATACATTTCTTCCTTTTTTGGCGAAGTTTATCATTCCACACCATCACACCGCATGCAGCAGAACTTACTCGATATCTTTCCGGACCGACCCCAAAAGATTCTCTCTTTCCCGTACTGCCAGGAAATTTGCTTTGGTTTTATGGAATTCATGCGTGTAGTCCTGTAGGAAAACAAGGGTGTTAAAAGCCTTTGCGCAATCTCAAAGAAGAGATTTGGCCTAACTTGATGTCAAAGCCCAAAATATGTTACTTAGTATAGCAGCTAGTCAGAAATCTTCCACAATTATCAACCAGGCGCCGAATTCAATACAATAATCACGGCCACCAGGGACTGCTTGGCTCAATGAAGATCCAGGCTGTGCTGACAGATTGGGGCAACTTGCAGTCATGATGGGGATTGGAGGTTGCAATTTTTAAAAAGCCATAATGAATGAGAATGAATGGCTCGGACTCTGAACGACGGTGCAACCAGTTGAGAATTTCTCCTGCCTAAGCCTTGTTGAAATCAATGGAAGCCACAGAAGAACAGGTTTCCAGCACCAGATCACTGATGCAGCTTGTCCAGTGCTTTGCTTCCATCAGGCGGGACTCTGGGAAGCTCTTAGGCAAAACACAGTATTAATGATTTTGTTTAAACCCAGCATATGGTACTCAGAATATATCGTCTCTGGAAATGGGAGGTTCTATATTACTATTCCAATTAGAGTCCGTTGATAGTCTTTCCCTCCATGAATATATTGAAGCTTTTTAAAAAACAAACAAACAAACATCCAAGTGAATTCCATACATTAATAATGCATTGTGTGACAAAGAAGATTCCGAAATCTACTGTCAAACAGTTTTACAGGGTGATCCTACATTCTTATTTTTTTTGAAAAAAAGACCACCACCACCCCGAGCAGGTTTCACTCATGTCAACAGCTTACACAGAGAATTCTCCAGGCAGACTGTACCCTCACTTAAGACAACACAAGGAAGAATTTTAAGAGCATTTTAAATGACTCCCTGAAATAAGGACAAAACCTGATTTGGTCTTGATGGGAGAGGTTCCGTCATGCAGAGAAAAAACGTGAAGGAAATGGAAGAAAGGCAGTGCATCTCTTGGAATATGGAGGAGAATACATATTGCCCCAATCAAGCTAAATATGCAAGCCAGGGTATCCATTACTTACCTGCAAGATGTCTCTGTGCCGTTGCAAAGTATGCATCAGAGCTGCGTTCAGGGACGGCACTCCTGCACTGTTGGTATATTCAGCCATTTTGTCATTTATCCCTGTGAGCTGCAGAAGAAAGCATAAAAGGACTCAATTGCCTTGCGGGAAATGTTAAGCGTGTGTTTGGACAGAAAGACCACCTGCTCTGAGTAAATTCACAGCAGTTGTTCAGACTTTCCTTCTCAGCACTCTGGAAGTATTGCACTGTAATCCATCATGTATCTTGGATCCATTCTAAGTAAGACTGAGGCCTAGAGAAGTCTCCATAGTCCTTTACAACAACACTGCACAGTAGTCCATGTTGTTTTCCCCCTACTGCTGAAGCTAAGATAGAGGCTACATTCAGAAATACATGGTTTGAACAAATCTGAGTTACCTGTGATAGTAAATTCTGGCTGGTTGGCATCAAACCAGGATTGGGAACTAGGGTTTGTAATTATATTGTTATCCACAGTTTGTACTAGCTGTGGTTTGTTGCAGCATCTGAATTCACAAACCAGAGTTTGTTCAATAGCACTACCCCCTCATTTGCCACAAGGCCCCAGAGAAAACATGAGGATGTCCTGTATCGTGGGAGGTAAAGAGGACGGAAGAAGCTCACAAATTATGGTTTATGCATAAATCAGGATTAATATCTACTGCTGGCAGACCAGCTATAGTCTTCTTTGTGCAATAACCTTGTTGTAATTATCGGAATGTCTGAGTGCATGCAGAACAGCTTGCCTAAACCTAACCAATGAGTTCAATGCAGACACAAAAACAGGGTGGTTTGTAGTTCAAAGCTCCACTTCTTAGATGCTCATGTTAAAGGAGCAAACTAGAAATTATCATCTCAAAATGTGAGATGTAAAATTTCAAATAATGTTGGTGCCATGAAAGGTCCCTGCTTTTAATATGGGAAAAAATTATTTTGGAAAAAATTGAAATATATGCAATACTTCTTTTCGTAACAAATCTAAATTTCTTTTGCTGCACTGGTAACATACAATGCATTGTTTATAACTTAGCTTATACAAATTACTAACTGACATGTTTATGGAATTTAAAAGTATAAATGCCTTAATTTCCTACAAGCAAAACCACTAATATACCTAAGTGCTTGAGAAAGCACTGCAAACTGCTGCATTCTGTGCTACCTTAGCACAGGTATCTTTAGTTTTTGCCATCTGAGAGACTGGAAATAACAACAGCAACAATCGATTTATATACCGCTCTTCAGGACAACTTAATGCCCACTCAGAGCAGTTTACAAAGTATGTCATTATTATCCCCACAACAAAACACCCTGTGAGGTGGGTGGGGCTGAGAGAGCTCCAGAGAACTGTGACTAGCCCAAGGTCAAGTTGAAATCAGGAAAAAAATCGTAATAAATAAAAGGTATATTGTTTGAACAGAGAGTCTCAGTATCGCAATAGTTATGACTATAATCATATTTCAATATCAATTTAAACTTTATAACACTGAATTCTTAATAATTTTTACCGAACATTTTATAGCATATTAATTGTTGCCGAAGTTAGTCACATTAAAAAAAAAATCCTTGAAGAGATGTTGTATATGTCTACAAGAATACACAGGAATTATAATTATCTAATGCTGTTAATTGCCTACTAACATAAAATATTTATTTTTATATTATTTATAATCCACCTTTCTCACTGAAACTCAAGACAGATTACACAGTATAAGTCAATATGATCAGTGGTTGGGACATTCAATAAACAATACATAGCAGAAATGTGCAAAATAAGCATAAATCTGAAAACAGAGTGGCAAGCGATGCTAAAATAAGCAATTTAACATGACATTAAAATTCATGCTGTACATTTTGAGTGAGCAGAATCTTGTTTTTAAAAGCATTTTCACTCACTCTGAAAAAGAAAATATTTCACAGGAGGTTTTGGGGGCATGTTTTCAGCATCGTCTCCAAATTTCCCAATTTTTCCACATTTCTAACTCAAAAGTAAACAAAAAAAAATAGACATGAGCTCCTTAACACCCACACTGCAGCAGTGAGTTTAGCTTCCTAAAGCTGAGAAACAGAGAGCCCACTTCTCAAGGAAGCATATTCTTTCTGGGGCCTTCTGGAATCATGCACTTCAAACAAACCAAAGCTGGCAGTCTCTGAAATCCTTCTTGCATCACTGAAGTGCACATTTGAAGCATTACAACTGTTAATGGTAACACACTAACAAGCTTCACTTGAGCTAGGGATCTGCCAGACTAAAATGCCACTTACCTTCCCCAGGAGCTGTTCAATTTCCACAGCCATTGTTTCAAACATTCGGTCTTGGCTTGATCCATTCAGGAGAGGAGTTGTATCAGAGCTGAGTGGAGAACAAGAGGAAGGTGAGAGGAAAGGCAGGCATGAAAGTGTATTTCGGCCTCTGAAAACTGCACTGAGCACACAGGAAAGGGCTGTGGCTCAGTGGAAGAGCCTCTGCTTTGCATGCAGAAGGCCGCAGGTTCAATCCCTGGCATCTCCAGTTAAAAGGGTAAAGACCTCTACCTGAGACCCTGGAGAGCTGGTGCCAGCCAGAGCAGACGAGACTAACCTTAATAGGCCGGTAATCCGATTCAGTATAAGGCAGCTTCATGTGAAACTTAGAGAACTCTGCTAATCCTTGGCTAAGGGACTACATGTTCATACTTCCAAGACCCCCCGCTCCAAGCGGTAGCCTTCATGGCATCCAAAAATCCAGTGTGGGGCAGGGAGATGAGGAAAGGGCCCTGACCCAGTTTTCCTCCTTTTCATTATGCCCCTCTCAGATCCCAGGCCAGAAATAGGTACCTCAGCAAACAGCCTGTGCTTTGCCTTCAGCAAATTTGAGAAAGGCTATTTTAATTGTTTTAATTGAAGAGCCACACTGGCAAAGCTTTGAGAAATACTGGACCTGATGGCAGCTGCCTCCATACTCTCATTTGCTGGGACAAGTATCCAGGCATGTGGCTCTTACTCACAGAGAAAGCAGGAATATACAGGCTCTCGTGGTCTTAAAGGGGCATAACTGTGTGTGGTGTTTCTCCTACTGGAAAGAAAACTACCACCAGGCAATCACTGAAGCACAGTGATCCCCTGCATATTTATTACAGCGTCATCTTCCGTGAGGCAGAGCCCAATTTTCAGGATAGCAACAAAGTTGGTGAGAATTTTAATTTTTAAAATTTATTTTATGTATGTCCCACCTTTCTCCCTATGGAGACCCAAGGTGACTTACAGTAAATCTCCTTGCCTCCATTTTAACCCCACTACCACCTTGTGATGTAGATTAGGCTGAGCATGCATGACTGGCCCAAAGTCACACAACGAGTTTCCATGGCAGTGGAGATTTGAACCTGGTTCTCCCAGGTCCTAGTCTGACACTCTACACACTGTACACTATACCACTATACACACTGTCTTTAACTCAGAAGCCTCCTCTGGAGGCCCCCTCAAAGATTCTAAGCATTCCTGAGCCAGTCTTTTAAAAATAATTTTAAAAATCCAGAAGCAACAGGCCAGGAAATAACTAATAAATGAATACCAAAGCGATCAAGAATGTTCAATTTTTAAAAAAATCACATTTCAAATTTAAAAGAAAAATAACAAACGGAGCACAAGCACCTATATCTGTCAGCTCTTCCTTCTCGAGAATTGCTGTGGCTGTAACTGGTGCATAGTTTGCTGAAGGACACAAGTTTCAGATCCAGCTCATTCTCGAGCTGCCGGGCCTGCTTTCGCAGATCTGTACAAGGAGAGTTCACAGAGACAGAATCAGTCACTTTCTTCCCCACTGTGTCTCCCCTCCCACAGTGTAAAAAATGAGAGGTATGTCACCTCCACAAGAGGCTCATTGCCTCATTTGTCTGCAATATGAAACATATGAGCCATCACAGAGGAAAGCATCCTGATTTGGAACATAAAATGGTTGATGGTAAGAAGTCATGAGAAAAGGAACTATTTTATGCAGAAATAGAAGCAGCAGCAGATGGAATTCAGACATAAAGCATCTGCTTTGTATGCAGAACATTCCAGGTTTATCCCCAATACACCTAGTTAAAAGGATCTAGATTTGTGAAAAATCCCTGCTTAAGGCTCCTGGAGAGCAACTGCCTGCCACAGCAGACAATTCTAGCCTACATAGACCACTGTCCTTATTCAGGATAACAGCATTGTATGTTCATGGAGCTTAACAGAGTAACATCAGCCACAGACAAAGAAAAGTTCTCTGCTCCAAGCTTACAACAAACTCAAATTCAAAAGTAGGAGAGACAGCATAGGTGAATAGGACACCCAAGCAAGAAATGAATGCAACTACAGACCAGAGCATTTTGTTGAACTGAGGGCTTAAGGCAAAAGCATCATAGAAAAGGAGAAGAGAAATAAGGCAATCAGGAAGCAACAGCTGCCCTGAGAGAATCAGAACAGTTCTCTGGTGTGATCCTGCCAAGAACCTTAGTTTTATTCATCACATGTGTATCACTGTGTCTCTTGGCAAAGCATGGAAATGGTGTGCCTATTAACTCCCCCTTTTATACACACAGAGATCCCTTCCCCACTCCGGTGCTTTATACTTATATGCCACTTTTCAGCACCAATGACCCCATTCATAGATTTGGACTCAACCACAATTCCACCCCGCTCTATTACAGAAAAAGAAAGAATAAGGTGAAAATGAAACAGAAAAATAAAATGTTATACACCCCTGAACCCAGTTCCTCCACTCTTCAACAGTCTCTCTCTCTAGAGGTCACTCTCATGGGGCCAGAAGCTGGCATCCAGAGGCCCCCCCATGCAGGGACACTATACCCCTCCTCGAATCCTATTTTCTCTCCCACAAATTACAAAATCCTTCCTCTCTTTAGACGAAGAGCAAGGCGAACATGAAGTAGGAAAACAGAACAGTCTGCTCTTTCACTAGCTTAGTTCCTGCTCCCCACATCTCCTCACATGATGTCGCTTTACAGTTTCTCGCCATGCCAAGCGGCTTGCCTCTAGATGGAAGCGGGGGGGGGGGACTTCCTACCTATGGCTGTTACACCCCCCCCCCCCAAATTTCTCCCCCCACTTCTCAAAACACTACACCCCCCCAATTTTATTTTCTCTCCCCACTCCTCAAAACACAACCTTCCTGCCAAACCTGCCGCAGACCCTCCCTCAGCAAGCGTGGCTCCACCTGGGGCCTTCCGCCCCCTTTCCCCGGGGAGACCCTCCCTCAAGGGCGCCTTCTCCTCCGCATAGCCCTCGCAGGCCCATCTCTTCCCCTCACGATCCCTGTTCTCCGCCGACTTTCCCTTCCCACTCGAGCCGCGTCGCCCCCTCACCCTCCCAGTAGTTGCTGCTGCAGCTGCTCCCTCCCGCCGCCGCCATTTTTGTTGTCCAACGTCAGCCCTCCTCGGCTAGCGCGCCGAACCATAGAGAGGAAGGGAACCAGAGCGCCTCCCCTCGCCAGACTTCCGGCCTCATAGACATGAAGCGGGAGGAACCGCGCAAGCTCTTTCGACGTCCTACAGCGCCCTCTGGCGGCAGTTTAGAAAATGAAGGCAGAAAGCGCCACTATGCCCTCTATGGCCCTTCAGCCGGTTTTAAGTTATAAAAACCTAAGAAGCCTGTTGGATCACGCCATATGCTCTGAAAGGCCCACAAGCAAGGAGGGTAGAAGGGTAGAGTCCCTTTGCTGCCATTGGACACTGAGAGCCCGCTTAGCCATTGTAGCCTTTGCAGACCTATCTTATGCTTGCCAACCTCCAGGTGGAGCCTGGAGATCTGGAGTTGCAACTGATCTCCCAGCCTTCAGAGATGAGATGCCCTGCGGAAAATCAAGATACAAGTCCAATAGCACTTTAAACACCAAGAGTTCTATGGAGATAGATCAAGATGGGCAGCCGTGGTATTCTGCCTGTAGCAGTGGAAAAGAGCAAGAGTCCAGTAGCACCTATAAGACTAACAAAATTTGTGGTAGGGTATTAGCTTCCGTGAATCACAGCTCACTTTTTCAGATACAGCTAGAATGTGAGTCCATCTGTCCTTATATCTTGGAGAGTGATTACAGAAGCCAAATGATAATAGCTGGTGAATGACAAAGGCAGGTGTGATTGAATAGGGTGGGGTATGCAAGATTTCCATGGTATAAGGTTTCCAGAGTCACACACTCCTGTGTCAGATGCAAGTCCAGTTTCTGATGAAGTCTTTGGTTCTCAAAAGCTTATACCCTGGAAACTGTATCATTGATCTTTTAAGGTGCTACTGGACTCAAACATTGCTCTTCTACTGCCAACCAACTGCCAACTGCTCTTCTACTGTCCACCTGAAACTATCTTATAGGAGAAATGGTTGTTGCTAAGACCTTATCCCTGCTCCAAACCACATCCTCCCCAGGCACCATCCCCAAACGTCCTGCCATTTCTCAACCCGGAGTGAGCAAGCGCAACTTCTTTTAAAGACACCCAAACTAGAAGCAATGGCAACAAACCCAATAGTTAAATTATGCCTTGTGAGAATTCTTATTATGACCAACTTGTCACAAAGTAACACTCAGGCCACGTTTCCAAGTGCCAAGGAACACATGTTGTAATCTACAGCCTTTATTTTGTAAAATACCGTATTTATCCACCTGAGAAAAGGATTCTAAGAACTGGAGGAAGATAATCAGCTAATGTGACTTCGCTTATAGGAGTTTCACGCCATTGAATCACTAGTTTCCATAAATGGCATAATCTTTTTTTACAGAATGCCCCTGAATGTCTGTGACCCATCATTAGCAAGTGCAACACATTGTATAAAGTGCTTCATCTTGCATACATCTTTTCTTATGAGGAAGTTGGGTGAAGGCTATACAAAGCAGGGGTCTCTGGCAGGATTATCAGTCTACTTACAATTCCCAGAACAATTTACAGGGAGCCACAGAGCGCTATACTGGTATGGAACATGCCACTTTTTTCCTTTCAGATGCTGTTGTGAGCCCCTTTGTTTCACTCCATTTTTGTTGCTGGTATTCCAAAGTCCGGGGGGGGGGGCGTGTATTTCAAGATTAATCAAAAGTAGGGGGGGACCTTAAATACAATAAACGTAAAGCATACTCTACAGAACTCTAAACATCATGTCAGTTAAAGGGAAAACAGGATTATGGAAAATTGGCCTAGTCAAACCCTTGCTTCTGGAAATGTAAACTACGGCGAAGGCTGTTAAAATGTTTCATCGCCTGCCTCCTGAGCAGCATCTTTTCCATATTATTTGGGGAGAGAGTGACATTCCAGACTACACCTGTCACCAGAAGGGGCAGGTTAGGAGTAGCCCTGCCTGAAAAGGAAACACACACATTTAAAGGCAAAAATACAGGAGGGAACTAGAAAGATCCAGGAATGCAACCCAGTCTATGACTTTTCTTCCACCTCTCAAGGAATGTTACAACCAGTGAAGCAAACATGACACAGGAAGAAGAGTCATCATAAAATAGTTTTATACAGATTATTAAGATCCCAACGTACATGTAAAACATACACACGCAGCTGAGACTTTTGGTGTGGGAAAAGATACAAAATTGTCATTACACCATCTGGGTGTCATTTTCAAGTGCCTCACTGCAAAATCTGTTTTCAAAAGGCACTCTGTGCATGGATCAAAGGACAGCGACAAAGATACATAAAGCAGCTGCAGGCTAGACTTTGGTGGCCAAGAAGCAGACATTGAGGTGGAAAGGCAACAGGTGCTGCAAAAGGGCATAGGTAGGTACCACTTCAGTCTAAAAACTGTGCATCAATTAGTAGCAAAAGGAGAGTGCCAGTTCCCCATTAGCAAGGCAAGAAGTGTCTCCAAGTTACAGTGCTAGCCACTTTTGAACAAATTCATTATGTAAGTTAAAGGGCCTGTGTGATGCTCAACCATTTATTGCTTGATAGAAGAGGTTGTAGGGAAATGGGGACATCTTGATATGCATTAGAAATGCCTACCCCAAGGCCTGAAATGTAGTGGAAAGATTAAGTGTTTGGAAATGGTACTGTACTTTTTAATTTTAAAAGAAAGCCTACATAGCTCCAGATACAAACCCGCCCCCCCCCCAAAGCTCAATTAAGGCCGAATATGATTAGGAGAGCAGCTGGAAAAGCTAACTAGTCATCCATGATTAGTACTTGGGATGGCTGACTATCAAGGAACACTGGGGTTGCTGTGCAGAGGCAGGCAATGACAAAACACCTCTGCTCATCTCTTGCCTTGAAAATCCCATGAGAGGTCACCATATGTCAGTTGCGACTTGACATCACTTACATATTTTTTGCATATACTACAGCAGAAATTCACAACTGGCATATTTGTACAGATAAATTGGTCTAACCTCAAGCCGTTAACAAGCTCAGGCACTTGGTTTCATAATGTCCATTTCTTACCTCATTTTCATGACCTAGAATCTCTTAATTAACAATTTCTAAAATCCTATTGTTCACAGCATTCCGTCTCCTCATTTTAGCCTCAAGGACACTTATGAGGTAGGTTAGGAAGAAAAACAGCAACAAACCCAATACACTTCTGAACCAAGGATCTTGCTAGTCTAAATCCAATATGGTGGCCATCACATTGCACTGACACTCACAATCTATGGAGACAGAGAGAAGATTTAAAAATACAGAAAACTGACCCCACAGTATAATGATTCAATAACTTGAAATTTAATGTAATGGAAGCTGGAATAAAATTGTACAGTTTTAAGTGTGTATCTGAACTCTCTTATGACTGCAGAAAAACATCAGAAGTGGCAAACTTGTTTTATCATAATTTGCTATCAATGCCTAAGTTCAATTCTTACTACAAACCCAAACTCAACCCGTTCCCACATTTCAGAAGGGAGGCTAAAGGCATTATGAAAGTATTTCTAAGAACCCCTAAGCCAGGGAATAAAGGGGTCAAGACTAGAGACGGGCACAAAATGGGGGGGGGAGAACCTTGAGTTTTGTGGTTCGGCACGTTCCACAAATCATGAACTTTCACGAAATTGTCCCGTTTCACAAAGCAATTCGTTAGGTTCATGATTCATCAGATCCCGAGGCCCTACAATGGCCCAGAGATGCTAAACTCGCAAGGAGACTTCAAAGGCACCATCACCCAACAACCTTCCCAGCAAGGACAAGAGCAAAAAATATTTTCAGTCTCTTTTGAAGCAGCAGCAAATCCAGCCAAAAGCTCCCAATTCCACTCTCTCTCACTCCAAATCCCAGCAACAGCTCCTCCATCTCCCTCTGTCTACTGGAACTGAAAGCAGGAGGCACAGAGCTGTGTCTTATATAAGAAATGCTCACATAGAGCAGAACAGGAACTCTCTGATTGGCAGAAAGACCTGCCTAACTGGGTTTGGAGGGATGGGATTGGTGTTCCAATGGCTACAGAAGGCCCATCTCTCCCCTGCCCGTTGCTCTCATAGAACAGAATGGGAGATTGCAGGTTGGCAGGGAGAGCTGCCTATCAAGGTTATGTGGGCTAAGACTGGGGTTTCCAAAGCAATAAAAGGTCTGCAGAATTCCGGGCCTATGATGCCTAGGGAATCAATGGATCGGTGCCAGCCTGTCTGGCATCATGAAGCATTCAGAAATTCTACAAATTGGCCTAAAAAGTCATGGATTTAGTGAAAAACACAGCCCCACAAAACACGAAAGTTGATTCATATATCGATTCATGCCCATGTCTAGTCAAGACAGATGAAAGAATCATACTGTTGGCAAGCTGGGAATCATCATGGTAGATAGTTTAGTTTTTAAAGATATTTACCATCACAAACCCAAGGATTCAAGAGGAGAGCTACAAAATGCCAATAAACAGACCCTTGCTTGTTTTGTGCAAAGTTCAGCCTCTTAAAGGAACAGCTGCTTTGGGCAGAAAAAACAAAAGACCACAAAATCCAACATACATTATGGCATGTCCATCATCTGATCATAAACCGCCATGCAAAGACAGTTGTGTCTTTTGTCCTTGCCAACTAGCTCTGTGGATAATTTACTCCAATTCCATTATCCCAAAGACCACCAAATCCCATTCTCATTATTTAGCAATTTGCCTTTACTGCTCGTCAGAAGTTTGATTTGCAATTTTCTCTCCAAATACAATTAATATGACATTTAAAATGTGGCTTGTTTTTTAAATGGTTTAGTTGAAATAACTGATTTCACTTTTTAAGATAGATTTTGTGGACCCAACAGCTGCCATGCAACAGTTTCTCACTCTTCCCACTACATATAAGCGCCCCCTCCCATTTAAACCAAAGTGCTAGATATATTCCTCAGATCCTGTGATACAAGAACCACTACACAGCCTCTATCCCAAAGTGGGCCCATTGCATGGTTTGAATCCAGAGCACATGAACAGCATGACTTTAAGCAAAATCCAGGTGCAGCAAATGAGCTGGTAGTAATAAACTCAGGGTTGGAGAGGAAGGGTAATGGAGGTTTTTTTTTTTTAAGTAGACCTATGAACAAGCAATGTTTAGGTTTATTTTTTTACTTGGAGGCCATTTCTGGAAGTCTTCAGACTCTAGCTGCACAGACAGGCAAGCCAGTGGCCTGGCTGTTTTCAACAGGCGGATCTCAAAAAATGAGCTGCAAAAAAATCCCATTTGGCACCAATCTGAGTAATCTGGCTCTTTGTAATGGTATGAGCTGATATTAGACAGACTGGAAATTATCCATTTAAGTTCAGAAATGCATCTTTTGCTATTTTATGTTCTCACATAGAAAATTGTAGATACTCTGAAGCAGTATTTGTGCAAGAGAATTCAAAGGAAACAAACATATTGGTTTTATTTTGCACAGACCACAGCCTCAACCAGAGATTCACACATCTGGATACAACAATCCATTCCTGTAATCTCTTTCAGGAGAAGGTCACTTGCCAAAATGATCTAATCTGAAGTCCTATTTAGGAGGTGGTGGTTTATGTTTCCAAGAAGGGAGCAAGACTGCTGGACTTGAACAAAGGCAGAAGTGAAAGAAGTTCTGAAGCCACTTTTATGTTGCTGTAGCAGCTTAGAGAAAATCACGGTTGCTACAGCTTATTTCCCTCAAGGAGTGAATATTCTTAGACACTTAGGCAAAAAATGCTACAAAGTTGGCCACCGGCAACAGCTCCGCTTCCCCAGAGTGAATTGCAAGCAACCAGGCTGCCAATACCAGCTCTGCGAGAGTCCTCAGTTCAGATTCTCACTGGAAAAGCAGCCAGTGGCAGAGCAGGGCCTCCTTGTGCATAAATAGGAATTAGTGTGATCCACAGAGGTTCTGGCTCCAGAGGTGATCTAGGTCCGTCACTTAAGAAATGCTCAGTTGCAGGTTCTGTCTCTGCAGGGAGCCTCCCTGCCAGCAGATGGGTCAGTGTTTGCTGGAGTAAAGTGTTTCCTCCTCAGTGTCTGTTTCATCCTGGAATTCGTGGCTCAGAAGGGACTTTTTAGATCCTGTAGACATCATTCGGATCTCATCCTCATAGTCATCATGGTGCTGGCGTAGGCGGTGGAAGCCATCCTTATGCCGGTTGGACTTGATGGAACAGACACACCAGATGATGCAGGCTGTGAGAATCAAAGCCGACATGGAAGCACCTAGACAAAACACATGCATGCTTGTCAAGCGCCTTGCCAAGACAGGGCACTTCCCTTCTGCATTCCGTTACTTAACTCCTCCCCATCCTCTACCAACTGCATTTTTATCCACCCCTTTCTCCAAGGAAATCAGGAACGAGTATTGGGAGTGTATGCAAGAGAGCGAATCAGGCCCACGATTGCCCAGTGAGTTCCCTGGCCGAGCAGGGATTTGAACCAGGGTGTCCCTAGTCCTACATTCTAAAAACCACACCGCTCTATCTTCCTAGAAGTCTGCTTAGCATTTACACAAAGCCCTCAATGTTAAACAGTGTCACATACATTATCTTTCCTATAACTCTTACAATAGTCTTGTAAAGTAGACCATACTGCAGATATGAGGCTGAGAAAAAGTGGCTTTTAATTTATTTACACACTACCTTTCTTCCCACATCACAAGAAGACAAGATTCTCTGGAAAAGCCAATAATGCTAGAAAAAGGGGAAGGCAGTAGGAAAAGAGGAAGACCTAAAACGAGATGGCTGGACTCAATAATAGAAGCCACAGCCTCCAGTTTGCAGGATCTAAGCAAGTCTGTTAATGACAGGACATTTTGGAGGTCTTTCATTCATAGGGTCACCATAGATCGGAGGCAACTTGACAGCATCTCTCACTCACTCACACACACACACACACACACTCACACACACACACACACACTCACACACTCTTCCCAATGGGAACCCAAGCAGCTCACATTGTTCTCCTCTCATTTTACCCTCACAACAACCCCATGAGATAAGTTAGGGTGAGAGGGTGTGACTGGCCCAAGATCACACAGCGAGCCTCCACAGCAGAGTGGTGCTTTGAATCTGGGTTAAGGTCCTTCATGGCCTGGGGCCCTCATATCCATTGGCCTGCATCTCCAATTATACTCCCAGGTAAGCTATAGTAAGCTACAATTTTAAGGATTGCTTGGATATTTTAAGTTTATATTGTTGCCAAATAATTATGCTTTTAGGACTGATCAGTTTTATAAGTAAATTTTTAAAGGTGGTAATTTGCTGAAATATGTACCTTTTAAATATTTATTTTAAAATGGCGTATGTCTCACTGATGTGCAATCATGTAATTTTGAATTGATTTCAAGAATGTGACGGCCTCTGGCTAATACACTTTGTTGTTGTTGTACTCCCATGCACCAACTGCACTCTTCATGCACCCTCCTCCTTATAACCCCAACCTCCAGTTGGTTTATTAGGCAACAGCCAGAAGCAGGGAATTCTCTGTTGTCAGGCCTGTCCTATGAGAAGGGTACCTTCATTACTTACTTTTCAGCAAGCATGCAAGAGCATTTTATTTCAGAGAGCTTCTTATGGAGAATGACATATTGCTGGGAAAGCCTGGCTGTAATGTTTGTCAAAGCAGGTTGCTTCTGTTTTTACTGCAACTTATTTGTTGCTTGCGTGAGCTGCTTTGAGTCTTAGGAGAAAGGTAAATATGAGTGTTTTATCAACCAATCCTGGCTTCAAATCTGCATCTAACAAGTGTTTATCATGCACATATCTTACATTTGTATGCGTATACAGATATTATTTTACAGGCATGCAGAGCATGACACAGGGGTTTGCTAAGGCCCCAGATATACCAGGAGTGAGAGCAACGTGGGAGAAAGGATAGCTTAAGACCTTATGGACCAGAGTAGTGATTTACTTGCCTAATGTGTGAGAAGGTATTTAAGGCTCCGAGAGAAACAATACGGCCACTTACCTGCTACCGTGACCACTAATTCCCTTGGAAGACCGAAAATCCTGTTGTCCATATCGAACTGGATGTGCACAAAGGTAGCCACGTCATGGTGAACTAAGACCTGAGAATTAGCAGTACTGTGTGAGAATACTTTACATGCATCATCACGAGGGGGGAGGCGTGGGAAGAGGACAACACTAGGCAGCAACACAGTCTTTAGCAGCAAACAAAATATTGGAAAGCAAGTACTAGCTTTCAAATTATGGGTTAAACCGAGTTCACGTGTAAGAAGAGGAAAGTGGGAGAAAATTCTGCAATTAAAAAGGAACTGTGGTTTAGGTCAATAGTCTGAACTGCAAGCTTAATCGTCAGCTATCTGTTCTAATCACTAAAAGCCCTCCTTATCCCATGTACTCTTGCTGGCTGGAAAACAAAAGAAGTCTTATATGAAGAGTGTTGTTAAGATTGCCAACTGCAGGTTGGCAAATTCCTGGAGATCTGGAGGTGGTGCCGGGGGAGGGAGCTCACCAGGGATGAGACACCAGAGAGTTTGTCCTCTGAAACTGTCATTTCTTGCAGGGGAACTGATCTCTGTAGTCTGGTGATTAACTGCAATTCAGGGAGAACTCCAGGCCCCACCTTGAGGCTGATAACCCTAAATGTCGCAAGATCCTCAAAAGAGCCTTTCTGGATCAGATCAGTGATGCATTTAGTCCCATCATTCCCTACAATGGCCAGGAACCCCACATACAGGAGCACACAGGTCAAGTATGCTACCACTAAACACAAGAGGTCCCATTTAGTCAGAAACAGGGTGAATAGCCATACATGGGCATCCTTCATGAATGAGCCACCTTGGATTAAGCAGGAAAGGTAGGATATAAAGATTTTAAACAAACATTTGTCTAATCCCTTCAGACTCAAATGGGTAGACTCTAGATCAATGTACTTAATTACATTTTGCCATCATTTCAAATAAGTTGGAAAAACAAATTCTCTACCAAGCAGATTTTAGCTAGGAGCCCACGAACATCATTTGAAGTTAGAAATGTACATTCAACCTCAAACTCAAAAGCCATCTTAGTTGCAAGGCTAGAACTGGAAACATTAGAAATGGGTTCTGCTGCTTTAGCAAGTTCTGTTGATAAATGAAGAGTATGAACACAAGAGAAACATATTTCCATGCAAAACTGCGCTCCTCCACACACATCATTCCCTGCAACCAGGCAAACTAATTCAGCTCTTTACAGAATTTCTTTTGCACATCCCAGTCACTGAACTGAAGCTCCCCTTGCCATTTCCAACTTCCAAGTTCCTTTCTCAACCAAGAGTGCAGAGTCCCCGATTCGGTTTCGCTTTCTCAGCTATGCCGGACGCTCCTCTCGGCAAGTCCGGGAGGAAACGACCGGGCACCCTGACCGGGCGGCTGATCTGCAAGGATTAGCCCCCAGGACTCCCAGTTAGGGAGGAAGGGTCCGGGACACTGCGGGAAGAACCTCCCGGAATCAATGCGGGGGGGGGGGAATTGCCCGTTTGTCCCTATGGAGGCCGGCAGACGTGCGCGGCGCCGGGCAACGAGAAACGGCAAATAAAAGAAACAGGCGGAAGCCTGTAAACAAGCGAATCCCTTCTGTTCTACAAGCATTTGTGAAGGAGAGGTTGATCTGAAGAAGACTCGCTCTTCCCCTTCGGTGAGTTCCAGGATCTGGCTGGTGCCCCCCCCCCCCAAAAAATGGCAGCAAAGAAGCAAAGTCCCGCTCTCGATAAGTCAATCTCAGCTACCTTACAGAAGGGAGAGTCGCTCGAAGAGTTGGTGCGCAGGGCGGTGGTGGAAGCCATAAAACCCTTTGTTGACAAGCTGAACGAAACTGATCAAAGGGTGGGCTCAATTGAAAGCGAAGTGAAAACCATTAAGGAAGTAGCGGGGGGGGGGCAGAGAAGTCTGCTCTGGAAAGTACGTCACTTGTGAAGGCTACGAAAAAAGAGCTGAAGTTGGTGGAGAACCAGCTGATCGGGCTACAGGTGGAACGAATGCAGACAACTTTGCGTCTCCAAAATGTGAAAGAGGAGGAAAATGAGGATCTGTGGGATTTGGTCTCGGAACTACTGGCGACACCCGCGAGGACAACTAAAGAAGAGGTTAAAAGCGCCATTTTGGAGGTCCGTCGGGCTTCTTCAAAATATGCAACAAAGCGACAGTTGCCTCGCGAGATCATTATTGACTTTTCATTTTAAAAGATTCGGGACACTATCCTATATAACTCATACAATGCGGATTTGGACTTTATGGGTCTTAAAGTCAAGATTTTAAAGGATGTTCCATTTCTAGTCCGGAAAAGACGTTTTAAGTACAAAAAGTTCGCAGCTCTTCTGAGGGACCATGGAATAAAGTATAAATGGTTACTTCCGGAAGGAATATGGTTTAGACATAAAGATCAAGCCTATAAGATACTATCAGAAGATCAACTAAAGGATTTTGAGGATAAAAACCCGGAATTCCAGTGTACCAAGAACGAAGAAAAGGAGAAGCCTGAGGGGGGGGGGGGGGAGGAGAGCACCGCAGCTGCGGTTGCACAGAGAGAATTGCGTCCGGGACCCAGAAGGGGGAGGAAAGTTTAATTAGAATTTGAAATGTGTAATCTGTATGATTAACCACCCCATCATCATTTTATTGAGCTATTTTTTTCTATTATGGCAGTATGAAAGGAAAACATTGAAGTGTAGTGTTGAATGTAGTTTATCCTTCCCTTTATGTCCCCTTTTCCCCGCCCCTTCCCTTTCCTTGTGATAGTCTTGTGTAGTGTTATTGTAGTGTTGTGTAGTATAAAAAAAAAAAATAATAAGAGTGCAGAGTCCCCTTCCTTCTACCAACGCCAGCTTCAGCTGCTCTCTAGCCCCCAGGCTAGTCAGCTGGTTTCCATGATATGGCCTCAGGCTCCCAATCCTTAACAATTCTTTCTTCTGTGGAGAGCCATTACTTTGTTTTATTCTAAAAGCAACCATGCCAGTTTATTCTGTTGCATTTCTCCCCATTTTCTCTCACACCCTGAGCCAGAGGAGCTCAATATTTTTTCTTGGAGAACACCTGTCTCCCATACCTGAATATGCTGCTGCTGATAGCCATCAGCTTTGGCATGAAGGTTATGGAAGCCAGGAACCAGCAACACATGGAAATAGCCACCTTCCTTGGTGGAGACTTTCACCCGTTCATTCAGCACAATTTCAACTTTAGGAACTGGCCTTCCGTGCCTGTCTCGCACCAGCCCGTAGATTCCCTTATGAACCTAAAATCAAAAAAGTAGCCAGTGAGTAGCATCCCTGCCAACAGCACCGTATATGTACAAGGTGCACCACAGAGAAAGATGTGCAAGAACTCAGCAAGACTCCAGAGAGTGGACCCTGATATTACCCCAAGGACTCAGGACTTATCACAATTCGGTTGGGTGGATGCTGCCTCTCACAAAACCTGGGAAGTATGATGGGTTGCAAGAAAGGAATTTGCCCAGGACAACCAGTGAGCCATAGAAGCAAGCAGGAATTTGAGCTGGAGACGGCCTCAATCCAAATCCAAAAGCTTATCCCACCATCTCCCCCTGTCTAGGTCCTTGCACAAAAACAATTACAACTCACTTGACTTCTGCTCCATTCTGGGCCATTCCAAACTAAAGCCTGAATATATTCTGTCCAGTTGTCTCTCACCAAAACTCACCTCAACAAGCATGGCAAGGAGAGATTTCTTGTTCTCTGCCCACAGAGTAGGGAGCTGTCCTGCCCCTGGGAAGTAACAGCAGCCAGTGTACACCGTGATCTCTGGGCAATGCCCATATGAAACACTGAAATCCTGAAAAGCCGAACAGAAGGATTTGCAGGAGGAAACAGACAGCAAAAGAGCCACACACACAAAATGTACCAAAAAAGGATTAACTGGAAAATGTCCAGTTGTAGAAGCACAAGATCCAAATAACTGTTCTGAAATACCTTCATGCTGCCCAAGTGACTGTGCCACTCTGCTCCAAGCATCACTCCCCCTGGAATGTTCTCATCTGCAAAGATAATGAGAATTAGAAGCCCTCCATAAGCAGCAAGCCAGCCCCAAAATGGCCCTTAATAATGCAAGTACATACCAGACTTGTTTGCACAGCTGGACTGGCCAAGGTACATTGTGGGATGGTTGTTTGCGTACAGAGATGCCAAATGTCTCAGTGTTTCTTTGTTCTCAACTGGAAAGAAAAGAAAGTCAGCAAGAGAATTAAGGAAAGTAGGGCCACCAAAGTGTACATTCCAGCCTACTCATGCAGACAGCAAACGTCAGCTGCCCTGACTTCTCTGCACTATGCCACAAGAAGCCAACTGGCTTCAGCTTGCCAGCCCACAACCAATCTGAAAGGCAAGCCAGTCTAAACAAACCATTTGGAAAGTAGTCCGAGGAAGACACAAACCATACCTGTCTGCACTGGCTTGTCATAGGGGTATGTAACAAGCAGGGACCCTCCGTCCAAGGCAACAGAGAGGCTGAAGTCTTTCTTCAGTATCAGGTTCTCGATGACGGCCTTGGTCTCTGGTTCTCGCACACTAGATTGCTGGGAGGAATTACCTAACAAAAGAACAGAGGTGGCAGTTCTTAAGAGACTGACAGAGGCCCAACCAATTCAGGCCTGCCTCAGGGATGTGCGTGTTAAGCCAAGTCCAGGCCAGTCCTTTGATATGTTAATTCTGCAGGGTCACTGTCACGGTATATAAACACCTCACAGCCAAACCACAACAAGATGCAGCCATCAGTCAGATGTTAATGCAAGTATTCTCTTCACGCAAAAACAATTAGTAAAGCAAGAGGTCAACAGTGACTCCCTGCATCAAAAGAGAACCTCCCTCCCCCAGGAAGGCGGAAAAGATTTGGTTTTGCTTTACTTGTGAAATCAGCGTCCAGATCTTTGCCGTGTGCATTGGTTTGCCCTATCTTCGATGTGCAGTCTCTCTCCTGAGCAATCTCACGCCCATCTGGGTTCAGGGATGGCACTATCACAATTCTTGTTTTGTCAATCAGCTGGAAACATACACAGAGCTGGTAAGACAAAAAGTACCTTGGCCAAGCAAACAGATGCCCCCCCACCTCTACTTCTGCACCACATGTGAACACAGAAGGTGAAGAGGCCAAGTTTTTTTCTCACACTATCAGGAGGAGTCCAAGATCTGGGGAGGGAGGCTAAAAAACAATGGGGCACTTTCGCATGGGGCATGCCTGTCCTTCATAAAATGCTCTTCGAAGCTGTCAATGTGGTTGGTTGCCAGAGTTTAATTTGGTAAGAAAGGAGGACTGTTGCATTTGAGTGATCTAGTAGACGTCTTTCTTCTATGAGGTATTTAAAAGTATCAGGATATGGCCATGCTTTTATGTCTGGTGATTTGTCAGAAGCCCCCCTCCTCTCCTAGTAGCAGAGACTGACAGCTATGGCTCAGCATCTTTTGTGCTCAGCATCTCTTTGGATTGCACCAGAAACTATCAATTTCTGGCATTTCATTTTAAGCAACACCCTAGACTGCACTAAGACTGAAATTGTGATATTGTTACGTATCTCAGGATGCTGTTGGGCAAGCTAGCACATCTACCTTTGGTTTTTTTAAAAATTAAATTTTGCATATAAATAACAAAAGTTTAAATCAGGAAGAAAAATACTATAAGGTAAATGATAAGCATAACAATTAAGTCAAATAACTATATATGCCACATATTTTGAAATTAGCCATTAAATGCCCTCCTACCTTTGTGATGGCCAGACTCTTTTTGTAGTTCATGCATAAGAATTCTGCGAGGGCCAGAAGCAGCTCTGTGCCAACCGGAGCATTGCCATGGAGGCCAGCAACAAAACGGATCTTTGGTTCCTCTGGTTCAGATTGGTTGGGTTTGTTGGAGATTTCCAGGGACCAGATCTGACGAAACTCAACACTCTGGCCCAAACTGCCAAGACAGAGGAGACAGAGGAGCATTGGCATTTTAATAGAAGTGGGAGATTCACAGTGCCATGCTAAGCAAAGTAACATCCTTTCAAGTCCATTGAAATCCAAGGGTTGAGAAAGGTCTAGTTCTGCTTAATATTAGTCTTGTTAACTTCACATCTACAATGCTGTGAAAGCGAGTAAAAGTGAGCTTCCAGTAATGCCCAGGCATCAATTTGCACAGCAGGATCTGGTCTGGGATTAGATTATTTAGCTGAAGTAGTATACAATGACAGCTCGGTGTTAAGGATAACCCTCATTCACCCAATCAAAAACCCAACTGTATCTACTTGCTTGTTTCTACGCATACTTTCCCAAATTCTTGAATCAATGTTCTAAAGAAAACACAGTAGGCAGGACCTTTTCCTACATTACCAGGATAAGATTTTTGCTTCTCATAACATTTTAAAGAACTTTGCCAGGACTAAATACAGTTTAAGCCCACAGCAACAAACTCAGCTGTGCATATGCCACAATTCTACTATCATATAGAATGTAATACTCAGTGCAGAATTCTGTTTTCCTAGAAACTATTTGATTTGAAAAAGAGCTCTTGCAATTGCAAAGATAAATTTCACAGTGCACAGGGGTGGCTGAATAGCACTGGGGGAGGGGTGTGCAGCAGTGTCCTGCATAACCTTTCTCCACAAAAGCAAAAGAAGCTATATATAAATGAGAGAAATCATTCCTATTGGTATACCGGCCTCAGGATCTGCATTCCCTAATGCAGTTTCTTAACATTTTTTAAAAAAAAACACTTAGAGCACATAGTCCCAGCAACACGGATATCTCAAGCTAAAGAACTTCCGGTGCTTCTTTTCAGAACCACAAATAAAGATGATTGCTGTGTTTTTCCTCCCTGAGAACACAGAACAGGAGCATCATTTACCTAGTGAGATTTGTGATCAGAGGGTAATTCAGGTTCAGGCCTCGAAGGAACATGGACAGATCCTTGTAGGGTCGATACCGATAAGGCAGGACATCTGCCATGGAAGTCAGCAAGAGGTGTTCCAGCCCATTCTCAGCTGAGAGGTTTTTGATCAGCATCTCAAACTCCTTGGTAACTGGGTCGCTGGCATCTGCCATGTTAATGTCAGGCACTTTCCCTTCCTCCATTTTGGAATCTTTCCGCGTCAAAGTGAAGTTGACCTGAACCGCAGATTTCTCAACTACTTCCACAATCTTTGTTTCTGAGTTATACCTTTTTTTTAAAAAAGAAAAAAGTTTTTTTAAGCAATGTTCTGGCCACCTTCTGATATTAACATGTCAACATTGGCTATATGCTGCTATGGAGAAGAATTATTCCATCATCATTCATTCAGTGATAATGATAACTGGTAGCTTAGAGTTTCAGCTAGAAAACCAGGACATTTCTGGCTCAAATCTCGCCTGCATCACAGATGCACTAGCTTCAGATCTCCATCAGGAATATGGGGTTGATAATGGACAACAATGGCCAATGTTACAGGGCTGATGTAAAGATCACTTCATGCAAACACATACACACACACCCACTCCACTTTTAGGAACCATTAGGGGGTATCTATGCCAAGCAGCAGTAGACATACAATAAGCTGCTTAGTCAGTGCACAGAATGCTGGATCTTTGAAAGCTGGGATTAAGCCCCATCTCTGCCACCCATCCTTTGGCCCAGCCAGCCTCCATCTGTAATAGAATAGCAGTGATACTGCACAGGATTGTTTCTGCTAATGAAGGCTGTGGAAGAATTTGACAATCTGAAGTATTATCTAAAGCATAATAGTACTGCAAGATACTGACACATACAACTTAGGGCACCTGCATTCTTTGGGGAACTAACTGTATTGGAGTCTTCAGCATTGTCCTGATTTATGGGAACATTTCTGAAAATCAAACACCTAAGAGGGTATGGTATTAGCAGCATCTTCGCTCTTTCTTGCTTTGTTTCCTGTCTCAGTTACTGATGTTGCTCATAAGCCTGCTGACAAGAATGAGCTGAAGCACTGACTGATGCATATTTCAAAGGTGGAAATAGCAAGCAAGCTGTGTGCAAAGATGTTAAGGACAGCATGAGAGCAAGTGAAGACAAGTATTGTCATGTGACCAGCAGATGGTGCTACAGGTTGAAATTCAACTACTACCAAGCAAGGCCACAGAGCAATAGCAATATTTTAACTGCTTGGTCTGAAACGTCCCTGAATCTGCTGAACAAGTCTCGGAGTGCTGTATGGTCAATGCTGTATGGTCCTGAAGAATCTGCTTAATTTGTACACCACAGGCTCAAGCTGAGTTTCATTCAATAACTTCTTCTTCAAAAGAGACCGTTTCCTTACAGTTGCTTACAACGGCTCACGTTCCTCTCATACAAAGAAAGCATTCAACTATGCAGTTCCTGATGCCCTAACAGACCTATATTACATGAATATTCTGAATCACAGGCAGGTTTTAAGCTGTGAACCTGTGACAGCTAGGAATGGAACTTCCACATTTGAGACAGAGTGCTCCAAAACACTAGCTGCTACAGTAGGGCTGCCTCCCATCATGTCCTGCTTGTGAACTTCCAACCACATCAGGCTGGCAACTGAAAACTAGCCCAGATGGACCTTTCTCCGCCTGATCCAGAAAGGCAGCTCACGATATCTTAACCTACAGCAGTTTTTAAAGGAGAATTGCCCCAGCAGTAACAAAGATTGGAACGCATAAGGTACAGCAAGAAGCACAGAAAAAGTCTCCATGGCATCTTTTATTAAACCAACCCTTGCCCGAAGAAGCATGCATGCTTTCCAGAACACTTCTCTAACTGGAACAGAAAGCATTTATTTCCTATCATATAATATGACTTCTTTTTTGCTGTTAAACCAATCATGACAAGAAACATTTCTGAAGGGCAGCAGCCTCAAGTTAAGCACCTAAAACAGGGTTTCCTACTGGAAACGTCCTTAGGTTTTCTAAAAACAGACTAAGGTGTGAGAAGACAAACAAGCTCCGCATCAAAAAGGATGAGGTTCTTCACTACGCCTGGACGTAATATAAACTGTTAACAGGAGGAGCCCTGCCCTTCTCTCTGTCAACTCACACCAGCAAAAGATCATACAGTTTTGCACTTGAACACTCACCCTCGGGCAGACACAGTGATCTTGTAAGTCCCATGAGCCAACAGGCGCCAATAGTCTCCACCCATATATGTGGAGACAGGGTGATTAATGTTGGCAACGTCGATGGTTGCATTTAAGATGCCCTGTCCATCTGTGGCATCCAACACAAACCCTTTGACACCTCGGTGAACCTAGGTGACAAGACGAGAGAGGAAGTGTGAGATTCTGCAAGCGGGTTCAGCACAGTCATGCTTTTTGTCTGATCACACATGCAAGGCAGAGCCTGTTCCTCAATCCAAAACCTATCAGGAAGAAGGGAAGAGTGTGGTGGATACTCCGGTCAATGGAGCGGCCTTCTGAAGAAGATGCTTTTCTGCCCCAGCTAGATAGAAACAGCCAAACACAGTCAAGGAGACATGGCTATAGCAAGGACCTGTAGGCTTCCTAGCCAATATGAGACCTTGGAAGGTTCTGAAGAGGGAGAAGCTGTTCACAGCAGCACTGAGGACTATCCCTTATCCTCAGGGGAGTAACAGGCTACCTTACCTGCTTGATGAATTGCAGCAGAGATCTACGATTCTGCTCCCAGTACTTGGGCAACTCCTCAGCCTTGGGGTATTTGACACAGCCCAGCTCAATGGTCAATTCAAAGCAATTTGTGTTTAAATAATTCCAGTCCTGCATTCCACCTGAAACAAAAGCATCAGAAGAGCCATCAGAAACAGCTGCTCAACAACAACAACAGGTTTTGAGGCATTTGACACATGAGAAACTGAAACTTCAAGTCCCTAAGACTTCTGCAACTCTAGTTCCAAAATATTTGCCTTAAGTCCCTGAAATAAAACACTGTCTTAAGGACAAATCGAACTTCTTAGGTAAAGAAGTCACAGCATGGATTTCAAATAGCTGCAAAGACACAAACAGGCCTGTGTTCTCTTTAAAATATTTATTATATCACATCTGTCTCTTTCTGTAAACACAAGCAAAGCAACAAACAAACTCACAACATTATATAAAAGCAAAGCAGGGAATGAGTGGCAAGAAAGGGGAAAGTGAGTCTGAGGCAGGGAAAAGGAAAGCTGGGGGGAAATTAAGTGATAAGTTTCCCACATTAAGCTGTGCAAGGAAAGTCAGAAGTCGCAATCTGCCATACACCCAGCCAATTCCCTTAGGCCAGCATAACCCAGTTCCCTTAAGCTAAAATGTAAGATTAACTCCAGCCACATCTGGACTTTGGTTGTTAAATGGGGAAGCTCTGGAGAACGCAACTATGCACAAGCTCCCTAGATTTTTGACATCTCCTATTCCCACACACCTTTGGTAGGCAAATATGGTTCTGCAGATTGCAGAACGTAGACCCCCCTCCCTTCCAACTCTTGTGCCTTCTTACCTGGAACGTTATACCAGTGAGCTCCATTAGTGATGCCATGAGGGAAGTATTCATCAGGATACATTTCTGCACACGGGTGACCCTGGAACATCTGTACATTTTCCTGAAAAAGAGACAGATGACCACCTGTGAAACAGGGGCTTCCTGGAATGATGCCATTGCCAGCTGTCACCGGAAGCGGCCATCCTTATATCAACTACTTTCTCTTACCTCATCTTCCCATAACTAACATTCCAGCCATGATTGCACACATAACCGAATAATCAATGCTTAAAGACAGCAAAGTGCACGGCTGTTTTGACTACTATGAAATTATTTGCTGTACATTTTTACTAGAACTCCTCCAAGGAGAACGTGCAACAACGTGCATCCTCACAAAAGTCTCTCCCTAGTGTTCTTTGCTCCAGAGATCCAACAGAGGACTCAAGGAGACACCACACTCAATGAGAACCTTTACCTTGGCATAAGAAAGAGCAATTTCTTGAAACAGGGCATCGTCAGGAGATTTACTGTATGTGGCAATTCCATGTTGGTCATCATCGTAGGGGTAATTAACCACCAGAGAGCCTGCAAAATAAAATAAAAGATTCGCCTTGAGGGCTTTATCTTCAGAGGAACAGTTAATCCTAGCACTGAAGAAAACCCTTTTGCCAACATTTCTATTTTTCTAGAGCCAAAAATTAGCCACCAAACAAAACAAAGTAAGCACAGGTGACAAATGAACTTTGAAACAGCAGTCAGTCCACCTGCTGGAATGCTTCTTCTCTAAAAGAAGCAAGTAGGAACCTGCATTTAAATAACTTTCCCTTAAAAGCAAGAGGGAAAATATTTACTTTATTTATAGCTCACTTTTCTGCGGGGACCCAAAGTAATTCATGTTATTCTCTTTTCCTTCCTTTTATTCCAACAATCCTGTGGGGAGAATTAGGCTGAGCGTGTATGACTAGGCATGTACAATTCAGTTTGGAATTTGGATTGAAATACTGAATTTTGGCTGATTCAGGGGAATCCAGCTATTCTGAATCAAAATCCTGAATCAGATTTGGCATTCTGGATTTTTTTAACCTAATTAATTCAGTAAATTTGGCCATTGTTTCCTAAGAGAAAACCAATCTGGAGGCTATCCTGTGGTCTGAGGGAGTTATTTTTCAACCAAACTTCACCAAATTAGGAAGCAACTGACTCCTAATTGTCCTCTAAAGACTCCTCAGATTTCATGAAGATTGGACCCTGGGAGCCAATTTTATGGGCCCTGAAAGAAGGTCCCCCCACTCTCCATTATTCCCTATGGGGAAAATTATCTGGGGACTATCCGGGGGACTGGAGATGGCATTTTTGGAGCAAACTCCACCAAATCTGCAGGGGACCTACTCCTGACTGTCTTCTAAAGACCCCCAAGTTTTAAGAAGATTGGACTCCAGCAACCAATTCTGTGGGCCCCAAGGTGGCCGCCCCCAGCCACTCCATTGTTTCCTATGGGAAAAAAGTAAAAGCTGACCCCCACAGCAGAAACACACTGGGGTAAAGGCTGCCATTGCCCAGGCGTACTCCCTAATGCAAGATGAGGTAATTCCCGAGGAAGTCCAGCAGAACCAAAGTGAAGCAAGGGAACCGACATCATACCAGAGAATCACGTCCATTCCACCCAACCCCAAACCAAATTTGCTCTATATTACTGAGGTAGAGAATCAATTCAGTAATCAGGGATTACTATTTTTTTCTCTTATTTGGTATTCCTAAACTAGATTTACCAATTTTTTTTTGGACCCCTCTATGTATGAATGGCCCAAAGTCAGCAGGAAGCCTCCATGGTAGAGTGGAGATTTCACTGAAGACTATTTTATAATTGCCTCTGGTCAGCAGACTCAGCTGGTTAAATGCTACCATAAGGAATTCTTCTTTGAGACCGAGTTCACATCATGAACAACCCTTGCACTCAGGCAGCTGAAAGGCAATAACTGGGTAACACAGTGTTGCAAATTTGCCAAAACAGAAGTCTCATTATATCCCTCCAGGATTTTTATCTTTATAAGGACTTTCAGAAAGCCTTAAAAACAGAGAATACAATTAAGAAAATACAATTAGTTTACAGGATGTTTTATTACACTATTACAGAATGCCCTCATAGACTTCCATCTATTTAACATTCTCTTGCAGTGAATCCTGGTGTTAGAATCTGGAAAATGTTTCCAAATTCAGTCTCTCTCTACTGCACCTTATTCAAGCTTGCCTTTAGGGCACAGCACAAAGATTCCTGTGCAATTCAGCCTCTACAACAGAGGCTCTACAGGTTTTCAATTCCGGTTGATCTTCATTCTCTTACCTCCATGCAAGTTTGCAGACAGCACAAAAGGATAAGCCTTCAGCCAGTTCATGACAGCCATTGTTTCTGGCTGCGGAGGGTCTGAAATCTGGAAGAACTGATCTGGAAAATTCCTATTCAGGTCATAATTATTGCTGTTATTTCTGCCAACAGTTCCCTCTCTGTCTCCTGAGAAATGAAACACAACTTGTTAAGTTGACATTTACTTTGTTTCATGGTAACACAAGCACCCCAGAATAACTCGCACTCCCAGGGAACTGGAAAAAATGGTATGCATTACTGTCAATATATTCCCTATCCCATGTGTCCTCTGCTCAAAAGATACAGGAGCCATTAAGAGGAAAATTCTTAACTGGTTTTTCAAAACTATGCTAGCATGCGTTCTAAGTTTTATAGAAGACCCTTGCGCAAGCAACTGCCTAGCTTCCATCCTCACTCCCGAAATGTACCTTGGGATTAATCCTTCACCAGAAAAACAGGATTTGAGGTGCAGTCTAATAAACGAAAGAACTGCTCATTAAACATAGCTTCTTAGGCCAGCAAGACCTAACTGGTTGCAAACTTCAGCCCATACCCATGCCTGTATTTTAGGGAAGTCTACTGTAGCAAGTCTACCTCTAACAGGTACCTCCACTTCTAGAGTTGAGTACACATTTAGCTACCTAGTTATTAACTCCCCGAAGAGTTTGTAAGCAGTGATACCTTCTTGAGATTTCTCATAGCCATCAGGGTTCATGGAGGGCATGATGTGGATTCGAGTCCTTTGAACCAAGTCTGTCACTTCAGGATCAGTTCCATAGTTCTTGCAAAGGTACTCAATGAGATTGAGAAGCAGCTCTCGGCCCACCACCTCATTGCCATGCATGTTCCCAATGTACTTGAATTCTGGCTCACCTGGAAAGGGAACATAAGAACCCTCTCAGCACTGCAAGATCAGACCAGAGGACCATCAGCGCCAGCAATCTGTTTCTCACCTTGATCAGCCACTTTTCATTTTATTTAGAACAATTATATCCTGCTCTTCAATAGTGTCAGAGCAGCTAACATTGTATGTTACCAACAGTATTATTCAAGACACAAATAAAAGACTCACTCCACAATAAAAACAAGTTATGAACATCATTCCCACAGAAATTACAGCAATTTAATATTTTACTACTCATAACACACGTCTTGGTTTCCAACAACAGTCAGCAGGAAGGCTGGGTCAGAGTACATGTACTTTTGCCCCATTCCTCCAACATCAGCTAGACAGCAGTGTGTGGGGGGTGGGTGGGGGAGAAGCTTAGAACTTAAAATGTGTCTTGCATGTTTTCTGTTTCAAGGCCAACACTGCCCCCCATGCCCCCACCACCACACACCAGCAAGCTGACCACAGATCTGGGCTTAAAACAGAAAGCACACTTCCTTCTCCAAGGCACCTCCAGCCTGGCTGCCACTGAGGTCTCACAACGAGCACTTATTTTACATTTTCTGGGTTGAGTTGCAGCATCTTTGCTTTCACAAACTTGGCTTCTTCTTAGGGTAGTCTCCTTTTAAGTCCATATTCTGGGGCCACATTGAGAACTGCATATATAAATACCGCCTTTAAATACAGAGATTCCATTTATCTATCACGGCTAATAGCTATTGATAAATTCATGGTTGAGAAGTTTAATTCCTTTTAAAAAACCCATCTAAGATAGTGATAATCACCATAACTTAATGGGCACGGAACTCCATAAGCTAATTATGTGTTATGCTACAAAGTGCTTTTTTAACCACACTGAATCTCCTGCCAATCAGTTTTATAAGATGCCCATTAATTCCAGCATTACTTGAAAGGGAGAGCAAAATTAGCCACCTTCTCCCATAATTTTATAAGTCTTTACCTTGGCCTACCTCAGTCATCTTCTTTCTAACAAAGCCCCACATAATTACCCTGTTCACTTAGGAAAGTTGTATCTGATCAAATGTGTTTCTCTGAAAAACACAAACCATATCATTTAACAATGGTTGTTGTGCATTTTCCAGGCTGTATAGCATATCATTTAACAGTTTTAAATATTTGGTATCTGACAAAGGGAGCTTAACTTTTGAAAGGTTATACCCTGTAAAATCTTGGTGGTCTTTAAGATGCTACTGGACACTCGAACCTTGCTCATTTAAATATCTGAAAACCGATGACAGTTTGATGATCACCCTTGAGCCCCCCTCACCAAATCTCAGGTTGTAAAGATATGATTGATTCAATTTATAATTCGCTCCCCCCATGAACAGGCTCAAAGTGGATAACATCATATTAAAATTTACAATAAAATTCGCTTTAAAACCATAAATGAAAACACAATTCAGAAAAATAAAACAGCTCTAGATGGTGGCTCATATTTACTCCCCTACCAGACATTCTATGGGATGGGAGATGGAGGAGCAGCAATGGACCACATATGCTGGTCCCAGTCCACTAAGGGCTTTATAGGTTAAAACCAAAACCTTGAATCTGATCCAGAACTCCACATAGGGATCCTGCCATAAAACAGGATAATTCTAAGGAACACTGAAAAAGTTCCCTTTTCCCCTCCATTAGAATGAGTAAATTAAAGACAAGATTTTACTCAAAATGTGAGGCAATAATATTTTTATATATTTGAATACCCAAATATGCTTGGGTACCCAAATATGCTTGTAAGAACTACCTACTGTGCTGTATTCTTTTCTGTTAAAATAATAGTTTCTTTTGTTTACTACACAATTAACTTTTAACTTTTATTTGTTTCCTACTTCTCAAATGGTAAAAATTAAGACATGCACTATGGTAGCATAGGCTGCAGTAGTTTGCAACTCTTTCTCAAGTACTGGGTGTACATAACAGTTTTTCAGTTTCTCTTATCAAAAATGAAGACATTTATACATTTAACTCTATAAACATTCTAAATAGTACAATTTTATATGTTAATTTACAAATGATGCATTTAATGTTGTTAAATCAGTAAACTAACTTGAGTTTCGGAAGGAAAGTACTGTATATATTTCAATTTTTCCCGTTTGTGCGTGCGTACGTGCGTGCGTATGTGTGTTGTTTTTTCCCCTGTGGCATTAAGATTTTACATCTTTACCTAAGAGACATGGATCCTATTAGTGGCCCTTACCAAACACAAGTAGTCTCTTGATCCATTTTACATACTGAAATAGCAGCTTAGTCAGAAGAGAAAGTTGTGTCTCTCTGGATTCAAGAAACCTGAACCTCAGGCCCCACACAGACAAGAAGAATTAAGAATGGAAACCCAACAGGTGCCTTCCACAGGCAGTAAAGGACTCCCTTTCATATGCCTAGCTGAACCCTCATGCATAGCCAAGCAAATGGGTGACACCATATAACCATCTGAGCTTTCCTATGCATAAGGGTTTATTTTTTGTTAAGAGTGAAAGGGGAGGGGAGAAGCAAAGAGGTAAAACTCAAACTGATGTGAGGCCCCTGTGGGTATGGTTGTCAAGGTTAGTAAGCCTCTTGGAGCCAACAACATTGGGGTCTGTAGCAGGCTAGGCAGCAGACACCCCTCCATGCAGGTGTCCCTTCCACCCACCCACCCACACACACAAAAGGCAGGAGATGGTACTTCCAGCCAATGCATAGCATTTTATTACAGGTAGTAGTCGGGTGAGTCCTGCTAATCGGAATCTCAGTCCTCATCATCCTCGGACCCCAGCCGTCCCCAGCTGCACCATAACATGGCCCCAACTACAGGCCCCTCCCCTGACCACTGCCTTCACTCTGGCCCTACCAGCCTAGAGGCACTTCTTCTCCTGTGAGCACAGCTCCTGATAGCATGGGTCAACTCCAGCAAGACACTCCTGAGTGGTTCCTAATTCCCACCAGCTCTCAAAGCATGCCCAGGTGGGTGGCCCCCAAGACCTAACCCTCGCCTTAGACTCTCTTCCTCTTCGGCCATCAGGAGGAGGCGCCGTCTATGACAGGCTTAGGTCACATGATGCCTGAAGAAGAAATTATAAGGTTCAAATATACCACCTAATTCCTTTCCACAAAATTTCATAATTGGGGCAGCTGTAAACAGCATCAAACACAGAATAAGCTCAACATGATACCATTATCACCATCTTTCAATGAAAAGTGAGACAAGTAATAGAATGGGGTAGGGAAAGACAGAAGGGGGTGGTGGGAGGAGGTGGGTAAAAAAAGCAGAAAGAGGGAGCCAGAACCTGTGAAAGTCAGAGATTTCCTTCTCCCATTAGTTCCTCACAGGGCCCCGCTTGTAATCATGCTAATAATCAGAACAATATGGTTAATCATCTCCATGTTCTACTGTGCTTAATGGAAAGGGGCTAAATATTCAGATATGTTGCTAGCAGCATTTTGTAGATGAAGCAACCCTCTGAACAAAGTTTTGGCCAATTCTGACATAGATGTATGCAAAATATCTTCTCACCTAACTTCAGATGAAAACTGGAGCTTCTGCTCTATCTTGCCAATTTTTCTACTTCTGCCAATGATGTACTTTTGCTTGCATCCTGAAATTCAGGATGCAAGCAAAAGTACATCATTGGCAGAAGTAGAAAGGACACTGGTACGCATTCTGCTTTAACTGCAATAGACCAAGTAGACCAAGGATGGTTAGAGGAGTTACCTAATTCGTGGATGCCTGGGTTGTCTGAAATCTCCATCACATACAGCTCCCTCTGCTCCACTGACTTGCCCACTGAGTAGAGCCGGGTGATGCTTGGGTACTCATTGGCATACTTCCTCAGGAAGATTTCCATGTCTGGAAAGTGATGGTGGCGGAAGTCCTTCGGCTGGATAGCTTGGTGGGCAGGGGTTGGCTTTTCTGTACTGGTCATATTGGTAGCAGCGGGAGCAGGATCTGTGGCAGGTACTGGTATATCCTGAGTAGGATCAGAGATCTTTACTGCTGTTGTAGGTTCCAAGGAGAAGTCAACTGCAGTTGCATTCCCTTCCTTCACCTCAACATTCACTTTTGTAACTGGCAGGTAACTGCAAAAGAAAGGTGTTAAGTTCTGGCATTTACTATGAAATTCTTTTGCCCAAGAGAATGCCAAATAAGGGTTAACCAAATTTTATCATCGGTTACAACTTTTCAAGAGCTCAGGAAGTGAGCTGCCCAGTGATCTCCTCAAAGAAAACGTTTCAAGAGCAGCAACAGTTAAAGAGCCACCTTCCCCTAAGGACTAGCAACATTAAGTACACTTAATGTACTTAATGTACACGGTGGACTCTGCCTCGAGTCTCAGTGAGAAAGACAAACCATAAATATCAAATCAAATAAAATACAGTACTTTCAGCTAGCTAAGCATTTCATTTAGTCTCAATCACCCTATGTGGTAAATTATTATCATTCACATGAATTGAAGCTGAAAGGCTTGCCAAAAGCTACCTAGTGAATTTCTAATGCTAAGAGAAGACTTGAACCAAGGTTCCCCGTGTCAATGCCCAGTTGTACTGGTTTAGCAACAATGGCTCCAACCAGCAAAACAGAAATTTCAAAGTTTTTTCAAAAGTCACTTTAGCTAAGAATAAAAATAATACTTTTTACTCATCTAATCCTCCCCCTTTCTTGCTGTTGTGTGGCCTCTTGTTCGGTTTCTTAGCATGAGCAAATGGCAGGACCTGCCTGTCTCATGGCAAAAATGGAGAAGAACAGACCACGGGGTCTATGCTTTCAGCTCCAGGCACAAAAAGAACCCTTGCCAAGCACCAAAAACACAACAACCCAGGCCCATGCAAATTCAAGACCTTACCCCACAACAGCTACAGTGATGTTGTAGATTCCAGGTACCAGCAATCTGTGATAATCACCAAAACAACCAGTTGTAATGTTGTGATCAATCCCAGCCACAGCAATAGTTGTATTTTCCAAGCCAGCCTGAGTGACCGAATCCCGGACAAACCCTTTGATCCCAATGTGTACCTGAACGGATTAATATGACATAGATCAGATACGAAGACCGGAATAATGAAATAATGTTTCCTGTCACAGTGGCTATGTACTACTTTACAACAATAAGCAGCTTCTTATTTCAAGCTTTGCATCCTTTACCCCAGTCTACCCCAGGTAGATATGAAATATTAGGCAGAAAAACAGTTTCTACACACTGAAGAAGAATCTAGCAATGAAAAAGGATGAAAATACAACATGGCCTCACCCACAGCTAAACTACTAATGTACAGAAGGGCCTGAACTAGAGGCCACCTTAAGAGACTGGCAGAAACCTGGGATATTTGTGTTATCACGTGATGGTACACCTCTGCTTCTCTGAAATGCGTAATGCGTTATGTTGAGACTGAACTTAGACATGCAGCTCCCCCATCTGTCTGAAATGTGAGCTGCTGCAGCAGATTAGCCAACTGCTTAAGTCTTCCTTTCTTTGTGCAGGAGATCCCACAAACTGCATCTGTTTGACGCTGCCCTGGGACTACAACAGAGGCTGCCATTCATTCTGTAGAACAACAGAACAAAGGCAATGGAAGAGGCCTGTGGAGCAAGAGAGGACCACAGCCAGGAACTTTGTCACCCTTGTAAAGGGACAACCACAAGCCAATTTATTATTTTATTGATTGACTGATTCGATTTTTAGCCCGCCCTTCCCCTGAACAGGCTCAGGGTGGGGTACAATGTGATTGAGACAGACCAGAGCCTCCCCACCTCACCCTCAGAGGCCTCTAGGCATCACAGAGAGAAGGACCATTGGCTTCCTTCAGCACAGAGAGGAAGCAGATTCTAGGATATCATTTCCCTGACCTTCCTGAATAATGAGATACTCTTCTAAGCACAAAGAAAATGTGAACAATGTAGAAGAGAGGTACTCTTGAAAGCCAAGATAGTGCAGTGATGTCAGATGAGAACATCAAGAAATTTGATCTGACTATGACATTTACCCGGATGGGTCACTGTCCCTTTCCCTGCACCATTCTACCTTACAAGTGCAGAAACAAAGACTTACTTTTTCAATAAAGGTAAGAAGAGATTCTCGGTTATTTTCCCACTCCTGCTCAAGCTGCGATACTGGTGGGTATTTGCAGCAGGAAAGCTCAAAGGTGACCTCAAAGCAGTTGGCCCACACATAGTTATAATCCTGCATTCCACCTAAGGAATTCAAAAGGCAAGAAATACAAAGTAATTAAATTGAGTGTGTTATCACAAGTGCCTCCGTATCGGCAGAATCTCTCCCCATCTATTCAGATCAGTGGCTTTCTCAGGAGGCTGGGCAAACTCATTTTTTCAGGGAAGAAATTAAGCTAGCAAGGAAGACAATTGTCTGGGGTTCTACTGCAGTGCCTCTGAAAGGGAATGATACAGTGGGGAATTTTCATAAAGAGGTCCCACTGCCTATAACATAAATAGGAAATGCTTAAAATTTTGACTATTTGGCATCTCCAGATAAAAGTGGTGGGTTTTTTTTACAATGACTAGCCCAACAGGCCTAGCATGGCCTGTACAGTGGCAGTTTTTTCTCAAGCATTTCCACAATTTCACCACAACTATTTTATCAGATAAACTCTGTTTTCGCAAGGTTGGGCACCTGGCAAATACACCAGAGACAAGCCTGGTCCAGACCCTGGAAGCAACTGCATTGCGCACAGGGAGGGGCTGTTATACCATATTTTTCTGTTCCACCACAGACAACTGAACTGAGCACTGGGGTTTGTCAACGTTTCACATCCTACATTCTGCCCATCTGACATGATTGATTTGCTGCTCACCAGCCCTGACAACTAAATATAAACAGAGACTATGAAAACATTTTTAAAAAGAGAATATATACAAGATGGTCATTATAACAAGTACGCTGTTCCTATTTTATGTACATTTTTAGGTACTTTATACTGCAACATGTAGATTCATGCCCCTATCCGCCAGGGACACCTTGACTGCCTCCCCACCCCAAATACTGCACTTCTTTAATCCTCCCCTCTCAGCAGACCTGTTCAAAATTCTTATTAGATAAAAATGTTTATTATTATAACCATTAAGTAACTTGAACACTCAACTATATTACAGGAGATGGATTAGATTAAATTTTAAACAAGACACTAACAATAATTCTATATTTATACCCAGTAAACAACTTCCATGAAATACCAGATTTGTAGTTATGTTAGCAGGTCACAGCAAGAAATCAACAAATCCTGTAAAAACGTAAAGCCCTATCCACACTTACTTGGTAGCAATTATCATTTAATTCAGTGGTTTTTATGAGTAGGCTTGTTCAGTAAAGACTAATAACCTGCTGATCTGTGGCCTACGAAAAGCTCATGCCATTATACAATTCTTACTTAATTGTATATTAGTTGTAGACCATACAGTCACACAATCTAAATTATTACCAAGAGCTAACATTTATCAGCTAACGTTTATCAACTTACATGTGAAAGTTACAGAGAAGAAGCATTTTAACCAGGCTTCAGCATTACGGAACACCCTCAGACTTCAAAATTATACTACCTTCCTAAGATGCTAAGGACCCTATTGAGGGTAGACTTATATTCTTTAGAACAGTCCTATACAACTGAACTTGCCATTATGATGAATTAATTTGTTCAGGATATCCTGCTTCACACTGAGCATTCATTCATTCTGCACATTAAACATCGTAATCCTCGTTGATTCAGTAAACATAATACTTCAGTCAACATTTGGGTGTGCTTACTATGGAGAGGGAGGGGAAGGAGGAGGAGGAAGTGGTGGCAGCTGCTAGATAATAACGTTAACGTAAAACTTACAAGCATCACAATCCTGCTCTGAATTTCTCACCCTCTCTGCCCCTTCTCAAGAAGGAAGGATGTGTGGGTTTGAAGGAAACACACATCCTTTGAGAGATTCCTCTCTATTCTTCCCAAAACTCCTTCTGAGACTTTGGGGGAGTGGTCAGGAATCTGCCACCAGCCCAAGATTACTCTTCCAAAGCTTGAGGTCACCAAAAAGGGTGAAGTTTGTAGTTTAACTGAACAATTTAAGGCAAATGGATACGGACACAATGCAATGTCTCTCACACACTTTTTTTTTTAAGAAAAAGAATTTATTTAACTAGCATACATTCTATTCATAATATACAAACACAGATGCTAGGAAACATCCGCTTGCAAAGGATAATATCCAGTAAGCAGAAAAGAGAAAATATTAGCTGTCTAGACTTGTTATCTGATATGCTCAACTATCCTCCACCTCTTGGGAGAATGGGCTTGGAATGACAGGTTGTGTAAATAGCTGTGGGGCCAATACCATCTCAGGGACTGACTCTTTAAAAGCCAGCCAAAGTTCTGTTACCCAATCCTATAACGTTTTGCCCCATTGCTCTTTATAGCTGCATTTGAAAATATTAAAAGCTAACAATCTCCCCCTCTTGACAGTGGAGTCCAGTTGTCTCTGCTCTCCCACTATAAAATAATAGATTTCTTATAAAGGGTTATAACTAGGGCTGTGTACGGGTGGGGAGATTTGGTATTCTCACTTCGGGTTTACTCGAAGCGGGAAACCAATTCGGAATACCCCCAAATTCAAAATGGCAAGCCGCTTCGGATTCGGGTTTCAGGAATCGCTTCCGTGAAGATTCGGAGCATACTGAAGTGAGGGGGGGAAACTCCCCACCACCACACCACACCCTCCCTGGGGCAACCCCTATACGCCCCACCCCCCCTGGGGAGACCCCCTCTACCCCCCACTCAACCCTGGAGAGACCCCTCCAATCCCCACCCACTTACCTGGTAGCAGGAGGGTTATCAGCTGGGTGGCAGGCCACCACCGCCTTGGCGGTGGCAGCAGCACAAGGCAGCACAGCCTGGAGCCAGCCAGCCTGAGCTTGCGGGCTGGTGGGGAAGGCCGGAGCCACCTCCTCTAGCCCTTCCTGCCCCTCAAATGGCCACGGCGCGCTGGCGCCACAGCGGCCATTTGAGGGGCAGGGCTTCCTCCACCTCCTCCGGCCCTTCCTGCCCCTCAAATGGCCGCCTCAGCGCCGGCACACCATGGCCATTTGAGGGGCAGGAAGGGCCGGAGGAGGCGGCTCCAGCCTTCCCCACCACCCCACAGGCTCGGGCGGTAGCGGAAGAGGAGCCGGCCAGGAGCCACTGCAAGGTAGGTGGGTGGGGGAGGTGGGGGGGTTGATGTTTAAAAGGCTCCGCCGCTGCTTGCAAGCAGTGGCGGGGCCCTTTAAACAAGCCCCGAAGCATTTCCGAATGCTTCAGAAAGCTTTGCTTCGGTATTCCGAAGCGTGGCCAGCATGCTGGCCCCGGTTCGGGAATACTGAAGCCTGCCGAATCAGGTCCGCTTCGGGTATCTTTACCCAGAGCGAAACCCAAATAGCACAGCCCTAGTTATAACTGTTTTATCACATTTGTGTGTTTTGTTGAAGGCAGCTGCCCTTCATCCTCTTTTGAACCATGTCATTTTCACAATGCATAACAGAATATTTTACACCAGGCCTCAATCAATTTTCTTTGGCTCTAGCAGCCAGCCCAAAAATTTAGGAGGCAGAGTAATTTTTCAGTTTTCAGTGTTATTATGATCACATATTCTAGTTATTGGTATCACAAAATCTCATCCTAAACTCTTCATAGTTCTCATAATTTTATTAAATTTATGACAAAAGTGTAGTATATAAATAAAGCATAGTATATAAATAAATTTGGCATAACCACGGTTGTCATCACCATAACAAATAGCTAACCTCTTACCTTATCTTAACTTCTCCCTGATTTCTAATAATTTCATTATTGCTTTTAAAAGCTTAATTTAACTGAATCTTAGAGCCAGTATAGAAAGTAACTTGTTAAGAAATGAATTAATCTAATAATGTAAACCTAACAAACAAGCAATAACAAAAACTTCATACACATGCATGTCATACAACAAGATATTCTGAAGTGAAATTATAAATAAGCAGCGTACTTCTACTGAGGAACACAGAGGTACTATAAACAAATTATTTCTGAAAATATTAGGCATCACAATGAAATTTCTAGATGCCATGGAGACCTGGTGCCTGGGATTTTTCGAGCCTCATTTTACATGTATATATTTTCTTTTGCCAGACTAAAAGGAGAATTATTTCCACCAAAATAGATTTTCAGTACAATCCTGATTTCAATAGGCTTAGACTGGAGTTATAACGCTTCTTAGAATTTCAATGTTTTAATTCCTTCTGGAAAGATATGAACCTGGGGTTCTTGTATATTTTATTCAGTTCCTAAAACTGAGACATGAAAATTAAGATGTAAGAGCGCTAAATATTTCAGACTTGTCTGTGTGCTGTAATTCTGTTACCTAGGTAGTAGAACTCACTTTGCCTGACTACACAAGAGTCCTTGTACTGTTTGCTGGTCTTGGACCGGAACAATAAATCTATCACAAGAGCCCAATAATGGGGCGAGCCTAGTCTTGTATTTTATGGCCTCAGCACATAACCCAGAAGTTTCCAATGCATGTGTGTACTTGTTGTAACCCTATTACAGGGTAACAGGGCAATAACAGAATGGTTCAGAAAAACATTGTATAAAGGGAAAGAGACTGCAGACTATACCATCACGTGCTAGACATTATCAGCGGCTGCACATAATATCCTGCTGCTGCCTCACTGTTTCTACTAATGTAATATCATTTTTCTTCATTATACTCTGTATCAGGCATAATATCTTATGTTTATTCAGGTTTCTGCAATCCCAGTCCTAATACATTGCTTATTAGATATCTCTGCATACTGATCGTATCAACTTACACTGTGTAATCTGCTTTGAGTCTTAGTGTGAACAAATATTTACCTAATCTGTTTGATCTTACCTGAGCCCGGCAATATGTAAAGAAACTATTTTTCAGTAAAACAAAAATACAAACAAGCAAAATCAAATACCCAACATCAGCCCTGTCATCACTTTGTTGCTGCCATGACTTGTTATATCAATAACACTTTGATATTCCACATTGTCAGAAGACAATTTGGCAGGCAGCTCAAATCTGAAATGGGGCTTTTGTCAGAAATGTAAAGAGTTCTGCAGTTCTCTTGAGCAACCTACCTTCCACATCATACCACTGAGCACCATTAGTGATACCTTCTTCAAAAATTTCTCTCTCCTCCCCAGGGCAGTTTGGGTTGCCAGTTTTCATTATTGGATGATTTGATGCATAAGCTTTTGCCAAGTACTTGAAGACTTCATCATCAGCAGATTTGCTATACACCCCAGAAGTCTGGTGCACAGCAGAGTCATCATATGGATAGCTTGCAACAACAGAGCCCCCATGCAGGTTCGCAGAAAGCACAAACCTATATTAAAAACAGAAGTGCATCTGTTATCCAAATTGCAGAGAAGATGAATATAAAGTAAAGATGCCCTGTCAACTGGATGTGTATATTTTATCCCACTGTCCTAGATTTGGCTGAAGAAGCAACAAGCCAATTTGGAGGAAATGGGGCTACTTAAAAGCTGCAATACAGAATATCTCTGAAAAAAACAATATACTGGATAGCATATGAGAAAAGGGGTGGGTGAGCAAAGCCTCTCTTCTGAGGGACAGGCTCACCAGAAACTCCAAGCAATATACGAAACAAAAAATGCGAAAGAAACCTATTTAACCTCTGTAAAACAAGTTTATTAGGTGTTTGTGCAGAGGAATCTAGACAATAAAAAATTATTTAAGCAGCAGTTTCTAGGTTACCCATGAGTACAGCAAGTAGGAAGACAATTTGTCTAAGCCTTTGAACACCATTCTATATATGCATTAGATCAGTCTTTCCCAATCTGTGAGTTGGGACCCAAAAGTGGGTCATGAAGCTACTGAAAGTGGGTCCCAAGCCACCCATCCCTAATAGCAGCTCCTTCCCTTAGCACCTTTCTCTTTCTCTCCTTCCTCTAACTTCTCAATTCCCACCTTGCCCTCCCCCTTTGCAACAATAATGAGAGAAAAAAACTGTCTGGCTAACTAGACCTTTTACAACAGTAGCTGGAAAAAGTGGGGGGAAGGCTGGAGAGTGGGTGGGAGCTGTTTAGCACATGGAAAAGTAAGAGGAGAGAAAGTGGTGTTTGCAAGCATAGGATCTGTTTTAGTGCTGCTTCTTAGCAGCCCAGCGCTGTTCAGTGCTTTATTGGGAGAGCACTGGGAGATGTACTACACTGAGCCACTTGCCACCCATTTCTTTGAGGTCATCTGCCATCTTCCCACATTTCCTCAACCGGGCAACCTTACCAGCTCCTTCTCAAACTCTTGGACCAGCCCTGGATTGGTCACCATAGTTTGGACTTGTGGATCACCATACTGAAAAGGTTGGGAACCACGGTGTTAGTTCATAAGCTAGTGAGGAAATCAAAGTGAAGTGGAGCATGCATGGGTATCTCTGGTTTGGTCACAAGCAACTATATAAATCTTAACTTTCTTGCTTCTCACCTGTTCAAGGCTTTTGCAAATCCTCCTAAACAACCCCATATCCAAACACTTGCATTTTAAAAGGCATCAGCAGAGCCTTCTTTAACAAGTCAGTGAGCACCAACTAGAGAGGACCATTCCATTTAATTAAAGAAGCTGGCTTTTGTGCATGCTTCAGTTTGTTTATTCAAGTTTCGTGCCAGTCACTGAGTACTCCAACTATAAATGCTCTGAACACTGTGGCAAGCCAGAAAGCAACCACAATGTGCTTCCTTGTTGAGCCTGTTTTAACCAATTTATCAGCAATCATAATCGTAAGCATGGCCAGGTTTGGGAGCTTAAAATTTGGAACACTGAATGGAAAGGTCTTGAAATACTTCCGCAACTGACAGAACAAACAAGATTTTATGCAACTGGACTGCAACAGGTCCTCACATGATTGCCTTTCCTACAGCTTTGTACCTAATGTTTTTCTAAGTCCAGCTGCAGAACATCAGAGCCAGGAAACCTGGATAAAAGTTGGTCTTCTGCTGTATTTAAATGTAGTGTTGCAGATTATGTTTCTGTCATACATCCCAGTGGCCCCCAGGAGTAATACAATTTCTGGCCATGTGACTCCCCCATAAGGGTCAAGCAGCATCAACAGGATCTTCTCCACCCACAACCTTATCCAGCTGTTTCCAAACCTCCTTTTCACTTTCCCAGTACGCAGTGACCAAAAAAACCCAATCTACTAGCCTTCCACAAAATTCAAGCCACAGACATCCTACTAAATTTCTCCCCCCTAGTCCTGAACAAGTTTCACTCCTGTATCTTACACTTCCCACAAGGAACAAGTCACAGCTATGCTATCTTCTCCAGTTATGCCCACCCAGCTTCTATCATATTTCCTCCTTCCCAATGAACAAGCAGCATCTCATGGGTTATGTAGCTCTCCCACAAGGGTCACATGCCAACCAGAAGGACCACCTCCTCCTCACAGAGTTCCCTGCCTGTTAAGATCTTCAAGAGAGGCCTAAGCGCCAAGTGCCCTTATCCTTTGCAGTTAGGTTGGTGGAAACTCAAGGTAGGGCTTTTTCACTGGTAGAACCATCACAGCAGAGAAACTGCGGCTTAAAAAAAATTCCTGTGTTCCCAGTTGAAGACTTGTTTATTTTGTATTGCCTTTAGACAAGTTATTCTTTAGTATATTCCAGTTATGATTGTGGATATACTCTTAAGATTGCTTTGGGAGCAAACTTTGTTTCATAAAATGAGATTTCTGAGTAGACCTGTTTTCACAATCATCTTGTAGACTCACAGATCACTTTATTAAAGGTCATGCTATTGTCAAAACTCATCTTAAAAAGCTTTTCATCTTGCTCTAACAGTTTCCATTTTTTCCTTTTGCTTATCATTATACTTGCTGTTGGTGTCTCATGATTTTAATGCTTTTTGCTTTATGGTTATATATTGTTTAAAACATAATTATTCAAATGTGTCTTCAGATACTTCCAAAGGAAAGGGGGAGCAGAAAAATACATTCTTCCCAGTACAGAATAAAATTCATCTTCCTAAAAATCCCACAAGTAACTACCCAGGACCCCCTACCTCTTATTCAATTCCCCCCAGACCAGTAGTAAACAAGGAAAACTATCAAGCTCCCACACACTAGCAACATACGCCCACGATAGGTTATTCTTCACCCTACTCTCCGCCCTTGTCAGTTTCTTTCTTCCAGTTCCATGCCCCTCACACCTGGATAAGCCACACCTGGACCCTTTTAAGGCCAAATCCTCCAGACCCCTGCTGACAGTCTCTCTACACCAAATGCCTCTGTGTGTGTTGGTCAAGGTTAGGGAGACACAATGTTAGCAGGGAAACAAAGTTTAAAAAGACAGGGTCTGCGTGGAAAGGCTGGCAATTTCACCTCTCCAGTCTAAAACTATGTGGGATGGCAACCAGAGGGCAGCCTACCAGAGCCCAGCTTGGACCTGGAAAGGTTGTAATGGTCCCAAGTTTCCATTCTGGCATTTCACAGCTCGAGTGTCTAGCAAAGCCTTTGCTCTGCCGCTGCCTCTGTCTGTTTAAACTACCGGGCTAACACTGCATCTCCCCACGTGTTCTTCATGTGTCAGATGTCTCCTGTAGATACAGAGACTCCATACATTGATTCGGCAATAGCCCCACATCTCGCAGCAACTTCTCCCACGAGAGACGCCCATCTCTTCCAACCCCGCGGGCAAAGCCCCGCCCCCGCAGCAAGCCCCGCCCCTTCCTCACCGGTTGCGCCTCATCCACTCCATCAGGGCGCGCACTTCAGGGACCGCGGCCAGGTCCGGCTGTGCATTTCCGAACTGGTCCGGGAAGCTGCGGTTGAGGTCCCGGCCTCGGGCGTTCTCTCGCCCGCCGCTGGTCCCCGCTTGGCTCTGGCCGGCGGCGCCTGCGCAGTCCCCTTCGGCGGCGCGCGCGAAGCCGTCCGGGTTGAGGCTGGGCATGAGGTAGAGGTCGGTGGTGTTGAGGAGGCGGCGCAGGCGGGGGTCTCCCCGCAGCCAGCCGGACACCAGCTCGCGAGCCAGGCGGCTGAGGAGGGCCCGGCCCAGCGTCTCGTCGCCGTGCATGTTGGCCACCAGCTTCACTTGAGGACGGCCGGCAATGGGCGGCCCGCCGGGGTCGGCGTCGGGACCCGCCTCGACCTCAGGCAGGCCGGCGCTGAGGCGCAGCACCCACAACTCCCGCCCCTCGCCCGAGCGGCCGATGGAGAAGAGCCGCGCCAAGCCCGGTGGAGCCTCGTCCTCCGCCAGCGAGCGCAACGACGACGCCAGCTCGGCCTCGTCCATGTAGTGCATTGCCGGGGTCGCTCCGGCCGTTGAGGCGTTGCCCGTGAAGGCCGCAGCCTCTGCTTTCTTAATATGCGCCGTCTCGGCGCGCCATAGCAGCGGCAGGAATAGCAACAACAGCGGCGGCAAGGCACCTCTCAACCGCCACCGGCCGGCCATCTCCGCCTCACAGCTTTAGGAAGGCCGCGGCGGAGAAAAAAAGTGCTCTGAGGTAACGCGACACCCGATTGGGTGGGGACGAAAGTACAATGGACCAATCAGAAAAGCAGAGAAGGGAGCCAATAGGGAAACAGGGGCGGTATTGGGAAAAGGAGCCAATGGAAAGCCTAAGACGAGACCAATGAGAAGGAAAGGGTTAAGGAGTAAACGGAAACCAGGAAAAGGAATCGATGACTGTAAAGCAGATGGGTGGAAATGTGGGAGAGGCGGGAGGAACAGTGAAGCCGGTGACGTAGGTAGATGGGCAGGGCAGGCTTGAAAGGGTTCTGGCCGGCTTAGAGGATGGGCTGCCGAACCCACGCATGCGCAAAGGTAATGTTTGAATCAGTGCCCCTTGCAGTTCTTAAAAGAGTTGCGCAGTTTATGTGTGGACAAGTCACTTCCGACCTATGGCGATCCTATGAATGAAATATATGCAGAGGAGTTAGCTGTGTTAGTCTGTAGAAGCAAAATCAAGAAGAGTCCAGTAGCACCTTTAAGACTAACCAACTTTATTGTATCATAAGCATCTGACGAAGAGAACTGTGATTCTCGAAAGCTTATGCTACAATAAAGTTGGTTAGTCTTAAAGGTGCTACTGGACTCTCTATGAATGAAAGTCCTCCAAAACGTCCTATCATTAACAGACTTGCTCAGATCCTGCAAACGGGAGGTCCTGGCTTCTTTTGTTGAGTCAAGCCATCTCATCTTCCCCTTTTCCTTCTGCCTTCCATTTTTCCTAGCATTATTGACTTTTCCAAAGAATCTTGTCTTCTCGTGATGTGACCAAAGTACGATAGCCTCAGTTTTGTCATTTTAGCTTCTAGGGAGAATTCAGGCTCGATTTAAAATGCCCTAAAATCTTTTTCCGTTATGTGCTTGTGTCAGTACAGCGCACCTGTATTTATGAATGATGGTTTTGTTTGGGAATCTTCCCCCGCTCCAAACAGTTTTAATAAGGCTGACTTTTTTTTTATTCCACTGTACCTTTATCTTGGATAGTTCAGGCTAGCCTGGTTTCAGAAGCTAAGAGGAGTGGCTTAGAAAGTTTCGGCTCCTTGCTGCATAGCCTCCCTCTCTGTTGAATGAACACAATTTTACTAACGAATCTGTTTACATGTGGGTGCCTTGTTTGAGTTGTTTAAAGTACATTAGTTTATTGGAGTGTTTCGCTAATAAACTTTTCCTTCTCCAATTTTACTGCCTTGTTCTGATTGAGAGCCAGAGTCCTGGTTTGGGGTCTCCCTCTATTGGGACATTGGGGAGAATCCCCTCACACTCTGCTAAATACTTTGATGGGAGACTGCCAAGGAAGTCCAGGGTTGCTGTGCAGAGGCAGGCAATGCCCAACCATGTGTTTTCATCTCTTGTCTTGAAAATCCTATGGGGTCGCCATAAGTCAGCTATGAATTGATGGCACTTTCAACCCAGCAGCTTTTATGGGCAAGGTCCTGTTTGATTAGGTATATGGAAACAGAGCCAGTTTGGTGTAGTGGTTAAGAGTGCGGGACTCTAATCTGGAGAACTGGGTTTGATTCCTCACTCTTCCACTTGAAGCCAGCTGGGTGACCTTGGGTCAGTCACAGCTTCTAGCTCTCTCTGCCCCACCCACCTCACAGAGTGTTTTGTTGTGGGGATAATAATGACATACTTTGTAAACTGCTCTGAGTGGCTGTTAAGTATATAAGTATATAAATTGACTTGTGGTGGTGGTGGTGGTTATATGCGGTGCCTGGAGGCTAGAAAAGAGAAAAATTAGCTTTGTGAGCAAGAAGTTGTTGCTGCACTTCTCCACTTCAGGCATTAATTTATACATGTCAATCTTTCAAAAAGTTACATGAAAAAGCAATAAAAATAACATCAGGACTGGTTTACAGGTGTGATATGTGATGCTTGTATGTAGGGGATCTATGAAGAAAGAGAGGGACAAGCCTGTATGGGGGAAGGGTGACTTGGTTAGGGCTTAGAAGCTGAAGTGGGTTGAACAAAGAAGAGGCATGTAAGCATAGGAGAAACTGGAAAAGTATCTTCAAAGTAAAAATATGAGAATGTTTTGATTGCTGTGTGTGTACTATATGTTGTGTATTTGCTTTCCTTACTACATTTTATCCTGCCCTTCTTGCAAGGAGCTCAAAGCACACGGGTACCTAGTATCCCCTTCTTCCATTTTATCATCTCCAAAACCCCATGAGTTAGACTGGGCTGAAAAAGGGACAAAATTGTAATGTTTTAATTTTAATACATTTTTGTTGTTTTCCATTTTTGGTCTGTGGCCATTTCCACACGACATACCGGCCTCCGGAGCATTGCGCAAAACATGGGGAAGATAGCGTCTTCTCATGTGAAATTGTGCCAGGAAGATGTGATGTCACGCCAAACTCCCAGATGATAGCATCTTCCTGGCGTGATTTCGCACTAGAAGACAATTTCTTTTACGTGTTTTGTACAATGCTCCGGAGGCCAGTAAGTCGTGTGGAAACGGCCATTGTCAGGGAAAGCAAAAAGTTACAATAGTCGTGAAAACCTAGAAATAAAGATTGAGAAAAATTACAAAATTATTCTTACTGCTATTACATAATTCAAATTGCCATTCAATACATATTAGTACACACAGTCTTCATATACAGACCTATACATAAAGTGCTAGTGCAAAACACTGATGGTATCGCCTATGAACAATTAATACTTCTAAAGTCCATCAATTTTCTTAGAGTTTACTCAAAAAGTACATAGGGTCAAAATTCAAGTATAGGTCCGAATACATGCAGGTTGGATTAGACCATCTGATGGGCAGACTGGTTCATTGGGAGGGGTGTGGAGGGCAGTTTTATGCATATTTTAAATGAAGTAGTGAGGTTTCCTTTTTTCTCTGTCACTTGTATTGTGCCAGTGTTTTTACCTAAGAAGTGAAGGTCACCCACTGAAACAACACCTGTAAAAGTAGAGAGAAAATTGCACAATCACAGCCAGTGAGAACTTGCTACACCAAAGCAAGGTGTGGAATGTGGTTTTGAGATAAGAATTCACTCTAATTTGCTTGATAGCAGAAAGCCACTCTCAGGAATAGACAAAACCCCAAACAGCCAGAAATGTGTAACTGGAAGCCACAGTTCTTCATTTATGTCATCTAGTTGACTTTCATTCCTCAGAGTACTGCCATTCTTTTTGCTTATGGACTCTATAAACAAGTTTGTGAGTGATTGCTGCCTGGCCGAGCAGAGTTGGAAAAACAAAACACCTGTAATTCTAAACCCCTTCAGGTTTTTTTGTGTGTGTCGAAAGTTTCCTTGAGTCTTGGGTGTTGTGAAATCAAGGAAATAGAACAGTGAAGGAGAAGGCATTGACCCATCAGGCATTCCTTACCAGGAACATTGCCCCAGAATGGGACTAATGCCATGAATGACTCACCCTCATCTTAAAAATTACTAAGCCCAGGGCTTTTTTTCTGCTGGAAAGCAGTGGAACAGAGTTCTAGCACCTCTTGAAAATGGTCACATGGCTGGTGGCCCCGCCCCCTGATCTCCAGACAGAGGGGAGTTTAGATTGCCCTCCATGCTGCTCCAGTGGCGTGGAAGAAAATCTAAACTCCCCTCTGTCGAGATCAGGGGGCAGGGCCACCAGCCATGTGACCATTTTCACCAAGGGCGATTTAAACTTTAAAAAACTCCCCCCTTGTTCCAGCTGACCCAAAGTGATATCATTGTGCTGCACTGAGTTCCACCATCTCTTTTTCCCAGAAAAAAAAGCTCTGTCTAAGCCCATCCCTTAGATCCTGGCAGGCAGGGGTGAGGGTGTGTGTGCACAAGCAGATCCTGTAATATATCCAACCACAAAGTCTGTATTTTCAAACATTTTCATCAAGGAAGAAATGTTATCAAGCAAGAAATTCAGTACGTTTTGTAGATGGTGAGGGAGAACTATGGGTTTTCCTGTAGATTTCAGTGGCAGAGGGAATTTAGCAATGTTCTTTATAGAGAGATGTCTACTGAATAGTCTTCTTACCTCATGAAGTCAAGGGTAAATATGGCACCAATATCCCACAAAATGAGGGGGGGGGAGCTAAAATACTCTGCCCATGAAGGCTCAGGGATCCTTCTGGATTCCAAAATGCGCTAAGGGATTTTAGAATTCCAAACTCAAGCCCTATTGAGGCTGCAGTGGAAGCATGGAATCTGAAGCACCTTGAAGCTATTGACAAGATTTCTCCTCACCAACCCCTCCCTCCCTTGAAGCAGGAACCAGCCCCATGGTTCACCCCAGAGCTGGATGATCTAAACAGGACTAAAAGACGTCAGGGAAGATGCTGGCAGAAAACTCCTGCGGAATACGATGCAGCACACACCATCTGGTATTTTTCTTAATCATTTTGACTAGGGGTGTGCACACAAAAAAATTCAGGTTTTCCACTTTGGAAAACCCAAAGCAGAAAATAAATCATAAATAAGGGATTTCCAAAGCGGCAAGCCACTTCGGGAATCACTTATTTAACCTGCTTCAGTGTGCTGCGTAAAGATTCGGAGCACACCAACAAACTTCCTCACCCAGCTGCTTATTTCACCCAATGGGAGGGGATAGAGGGTGTTCCCTCCTCCCCCTTCCATCGGGAGAAATAAGCAGGGGGGGTAGTTAAATCTGAGGTGTTTGGAGGCAGAAGTAGGTATCAAGGGATATGCCTTGGACTAGTTTAAATCATTCCTCTTGGGACGAAATCAAAGAGTTGCTATTGGAGACCAACTGTCCTCAGTGTGAGAATTATCTTTTGGGGTTCCACAAAGTGCAAACATCCCTCATGTTATTCAATCTCTATCTAAAGCCTTTCGGAGAACTCTTTTGTAGCTATGGAATTGGATGCCATCAGTATGCAGATGATATCCAGCTCTATATCTCATTATCCAAATCCCTAGTGATGAAGTAGAGGTACTGAGATGCTGCTTGACAGATGTGGTCAAATGAATGAAAGCAAACAAATTGAAATTGAACCCGGACAAGACAGAATTGATGCTGGTTGGAAAAGCAGCAATCTTGAAGGACGTTGTGATTCCAACCTTTGATGGGATTCATTTGACCCTGACTCAGTTAAGAGCATAGGGGTTATACTAGACCCAGCGCTGCTGCTAGAGAAGCAAGTAAATGCAACTGCAAAAAAAGGCCTGTTATATCTGTTCAACTGCCTCTCCCCCTATGTTTCGCCATCTAGAAAGGGTCCCTGCAGTTGAGCAAAATCAAGAGCTCCCCACACACATTTTCATTGTGATAGACCCCACCTTATGGAATGGCCTGCCTGAGGACGTCAGGAAAGCTTCCACTCTCCTGGCTTTCTGCGAACTATGCAAAACTGAGTTATTCAGGAGGTCTTTCTACCCAGATGATTGGGCTATGGTGTAAGAAATAGCTCCGAGAGATGCATTGGTAAGGACAGGGACTATATGCTTCTCTATTGGGTACTGTGCTGATGTAGACAAGCACCTCCTAGGGAGTTTTCTGTGTTGCTAAACATACCATATAAATTAGTTATGCTTTGTTTCCAAAAGATTTCATCTCTCTGCTTGGCTTTATGCTTGTTTTTCAAATTTTCTGCTACCATACCCTGTTGTATCTTTTTCACTGAATATCCTAACCGTTGTTCATTATTGTACTTTGCTCAGTGACTGTTCTAGCTGTTGATTATATTGTAGTTTCTTTTGCACTGTGTAATCTGCCTTGGATCTCAGTTAGAAAGGCATCATCATCATCATCATCATGGAAGGTTATATTTCTCGTTTTCCTTTTTATTGCCTATCTTCTGGATTCTTACTTTTTGTTGAAATATTCTTTTACAACAAGAACAGTTTTCACCTCCTTTGTGGACTTGGTTGCTTGTCACTTTGAATGCCACATGGGATTATTCCCCCTCCCCCTACACCTGTTTGAAACCTGGTCCAAACCAGATCTAACGTTAAGAATTAGAATGTGGAAATTGAGCATCTCTTCCGCTTATCATGCCCTAGATCTCTTTAGGCATGTCAGGTTTGGGGTTACACTGTGACCTGACTGGCAGTTGTTAATTGATTAGTTTTAGGGTGGCCGTTCTGACATTTTCATGAAAAGTACTCCACTTCCAACTGTGCTTTCCCCCCCTGTCTATGTCTTGGTGTCTGGAGCAGGGTTGGTTGCCTCCTTCTGGCTAAGAGCTGCATACAACCAATAGGATAAATGGCTCATCCAGTCTTACCTACAGGTTCTCGCACTGGCTATTACCAGATGGCTTAAGAATGAAAAGTAGAAACATCCATGGTGCAGAGGTTGATGATGATTTTTCTGCTTCATTTTAGAGTTGTCATCTTACAAATCTGAAGGTTATTTTGGCTTAGCCTCTTGTTGAGGCTGCGTCTTGAGTGCCGCACGATCCTTAATGAACTAGCCTATTTCTCAGAATAATAAGCATGGTAAGGTTAGTCATTAGCAATGAGCTCGAAAGTTCCCATTTCAGATTTCAGCTCGGCTGTGAAGTTGCTGTCTGATCTGTCTCAGCCCCAGTAATTCAAGGATAATAATACTGACTTAACAAGATTGCTGTTGAGGTTCCGGAAGTAGTGTTTGCAAAGAGCATGTAGCAGTTTTTTTTTAAAAGGTGTTTATAAATATAAAAACCAACTTGTCGTGTTTTGTGTCATTTTGATTCGTCTTAATAAAATGTATTACATTACTTTTCTTTTTGCATGTTTCTAATATGGCTATATGAAATTCCTATTAGTACCAAGTTGTATTGCCCTTATAACAAGGCCTTAGCTGAAGTTTTGGGCTTCTGGCCACCTTAATTTCTGCTATTTTCAAAACTTTCCATAAAGATGCATTGGTGAACCAGAGGGCTGCAAAGGAGTAATTCCAAATCTTGGAATTCCACTCCCTCTAGAGGACAAGGATTCAGCAGCACCAGGAGCCACAACATTGAAAGGGGATCATGAGGTTTTCTTGCATCCAACTTCAAGTGACAGTGGCCCCATGGGTCCATCCCATGGCTGCTGAAACCATTTAAAAGCATTTGTAGCTCTTTTAAAATTGCTGCAAGGCCCTGATCTCGTGTGTGGTGCAGTAGCCCAGAAGCACTCCCTACCCCACCCCCACCCCGTGCCTTTTCAGGTGCCAAAACAGGGCCCCCCCGAGCTGTTTCTGCACCCAAAAAGTGTGGCATGAGAACTCTTGGAGCCACCATGTGCGCCACCCTGATTGAGGCCTCACTGCAATTTTAAAAGAACTACAAGTGCTTCTAAAATGATATTGGCAGCCCTGGGTTGGACCTGTGGCCACTGTCACTTGTAGTTTGGTTCTTAGCCAAGCTAGATGCAGGGAAACCATTCATTTAAGGTGACTGCTAGGAGCAACTGAAGAGAAATGGGTGGTCTGTTGCTTATCTTCCTTGGGGGTGCTTTTCTCTGAAGCACTTGTATTTGGCCACAGCTAGAGATGGAGCCTCAATTGGTTGAACCTAGTTTAGAGCTGCGCTGACTCGGCCTAAGATAGCTTCTTTTCCTGTAGATAAAATCAACATATTTTCCCTTTTTTTGGATCAAGGGTAAGGAACAGGGCTTTTTCCAGCCAGACTGCCATGGAACGGCGTTCCAGCACTTCTTGAAAGTAATCACGTGTCTGGTGGCCCAGCCCCCTGATCTTGTTTCCTCCCGTGTGCATCCCAAGGCAGCCAGCTCTTTAGCTTCGGACAAAGAGCAACACTTTTCTTGCCTCTTGCAAGTGGCAAGAAAAGTGTTGCTTTTAAAGCCTGCTACTTTTCAGCTGATGGGAGGGGGATCCCCCATCAGCTGAAAAAAAGCTGTGGGCCTTGAAAGCAGCAACACTTTTCTTCCATGTATTTCTCCCTCATTTCCCTCTTGAGAGTTCTACCACCTCTTTTCCCAGAAAAAAAGCCCAACAAACATACTACTATTAATTAATATTATGATGATTTTGCTAGTGTGTCATCAGAGTGCTATGGCCTTCAGTGCTACATGTACACACACTCACCTCAACTCATCTGGCTTCAATGTGGGAGCATTCCAGTATGCTTCTTATCATCCCAGTCTTGGGCAAAGTGGGCTGCATGAACAGACAAAATACAAGTGCCAGTACATCTGGACTCCATGCTGTACAAGCACCAGCACATGCAGACTCAATGCTTGCCCTCTAGCTGCTGGAGTCCAGCAGGATAACATTAGTTGAGTGTGTTCCAGAGGTAAGAAATGTGTCTCTGTGGGAGGGTGTACAGTTGACTGCTTTGAAAAAGGTGGTCATGAGATTCCCTCCTGAAGAAAGTGCCATAGACCCCAGTGACCTAAACAGGTATCACCCAGTGGCCCACATTCTTTTGAGGGTGGCTAGGTGCTTGAGAAGGTGTGGCTATGCAGCTTTAGGTGGTCTTGGAGACAGGTTGTCTAGATCCCTTTGTGATTCAGACCTGGAACAGAAATGGCCTTGGTCATCCTGACTGATAATCTTTTATGAGAGAGTGACGGGGGAATATGTCCCTGTTGATTCTCTTGGATCTCTTATTGACTTCCACCACCATCAGCATCAACCATAGCATCTTGGAGACATTGGCTAAGTTCGGATTAGGGGGCATCATGCTTCAGTGGTTCCACTCTTACTTGCCTGGCCAGTTCCAGAAGGTGGACCTGGGGGACTGCCGCTCTACTCCAGAGCATTTATGCTATGGAGTCCCACAGGACTTAATTTTGTCCCCTGTGTTGTTTAACATGTACATGAAACCGCTGGGAAAGATTGTCCAAGATTTGGAGAAACGTGCTGCCAATATTTGAGTAACATCCATCTTTATTTCTCCTTAACAGCTGAGTTGAATTGCTCTGTGGAAGTTCTGAACAGGTTCCTGGAGAACATAATGGAATGGATGAGGGCCAATAAACTGAAGCTTCATCCAGATGAGCCTGAGGTACTTGCTTTTCAGCTGAGGTACTTGCTTGTCATTTTGTATGTTTGAGGACTGAGTCAACCAGAGAGCGTCCTAGAGAGTGGATTACTCCCCCTGAAGTTTGGGGATTCATAGCTTGGCAGTGCTGTTGTATCCTGGCCAAGGGCTGGAGGCACAGGTCTCCTTTGTGGAACGCAGTGCCTTTTATCAGCTTTGGCTACTATGCCAGCAAAGGCCTTTTTTTTAAAAAAGGATGATCTGACTGCAGTGATCACGTCCAGGTTAGATTATCGTAGTGTGCTGTATGTGGGGCAGCCTTTGAAAAGTGTCCAGAAAGTAAAGTTGGTGCAAAGTGCGGCAGCGAGGCTACTATAGGGGGTGGGCTACAGTGAACATATCACCTCTGTGCTGAAAGATCTGCACTGGCTATCCATCTGTTTCTCAGCACTGTTCAAAGTGCGGGTTCTTGCCTATAAGGCCCTAAAGGCTTGGAGCCAGGGTCCTTGAAGGACCATCTCCTCCCACACTGTCCAGCCCACCAGTTAAGATCCTTCTCCCAGTCCCATATATGCTGCCCAGAACTTCTTGGAGGTTGAGAAAGATAATAACTGAATCCAATAAAAAATAATTTGTGATGTACCTGGGAGCAAACATATAGGATCAGAAGCAAGCAGTTCACATGCAATTAGCCTCTTGTTACTCATTGTCTCAGCTCCAGCCATAAATAGGGGAAAGGAATGTTTTCAGGAGAATGAGGAGCACTCACTGTTTACCCAGCAAGTCCTTGGAATAGAGGAGGCCTTGAACTTGATCCATCTGACTCACCTGATGCTGCCCTATAGTAAAGTCATATAACTTTGAGCACCTATAAAAGTCAGGGAGGCCACGGTCTGCTTTTCCTCCCAAGACTGCAGCCACAGGGCTTCATCTTGATGTAAGTGTCAGTCTTTGGTAGCCTGAGAGAGGAGGAAGCTGATGGGCTCAAAAATATCACTTTCTAAAGGCCTTGTGGCATAGCTTTCACTCAGGAGTAATTGCCTGTAGATCACTCTCAGGATGAAAGCCTGAAGAACAGGCCTGAGAAGTCTTTATCCAGCTTGTTTGCCTGCTCCTATGGCACATTCTGCAGCCTACGGCTTAATCAGTGGCTGCATGGATGATAGTGACTGTAGGTTAAATTCAGATGGCTTTGCAAGGAATTTACAGTAAGCATGCTGTGATACTCTCTTACCTACTGCCTCTTACAGATCTTGACTGAAGCGCTTCTCAGATGGTCCCAAGGGTGATTCCAGGATTTCTTTGTGGGACATCCCTGCTCACAATACTGCTTTTGTCGTACAGCAGTGCAGGTGGGTGATGAGCCAGAAATTCAGAGCTGCATCTGAGTATCTGAATCAAGAGCTGCCGAGTGTTAGGGTGGCATAGTGGCGGTAAATCTCTGCTGCTCATTCTTTCATCATAAACAGTAAATTGCTGGGGTTTGGTACAGGAAGAGCTGTGAAGGGACAGAGATGCCCCTTTTTATTTTTAAAAAATGTAGTTAAACTTTGTCTCTAAAGTCCAACTCTTCTCATGTCTAATATTTGCAATAAAATGATCCTTTCCCCAGGTGTAGAGCTGTCCATTAATGCTAATACCACTGACTACAGGCTGCCAACAAGGCCAGGTGTAAATGAGTCCCTCTGGTGCAATGTACGGAATCACAGCCAGGAAGAGGAGCTGCTCTGGTTTCGACAAGATGGGATGGTTGACCTGAAAGATGGGAACAGATTAAATACCAGCAACATCTGCATCTCTCCTGTCACTATGGATGACAATGGGGTTTCTTTTACCTGCCAGTTGGCCCGAGATGGATCCATCCAGATCTCTGTGGTACTGGATGTCATGTGTGAGTGATCATGGGAAAGGCTGGGTTAGCATTACGTGGCTGTGGACTGGGTCTGCTTAAAAACAAATGAGGGAGTTTGTTTCTACAACCTGTAGAAAGCATTCTTTTATTTTTGTATGCCATCCTGAAGTTCTAGTCAGGAGGAGGGATAAAGCTAAAACAATTCTGTTTCTACTAGTTAAAGGGTAGACAAAAATGTGCCAGGTGCCGCAGCTTTCTCCCACCCACTCCCTGTGCTCCCAGTTACTGGCAATAGTGCCCAGTGTCCTCTGTGGAGACCAATATTCCTCAATCATACCAGCATACTTTCAAAGCTAGTTTGCAGCTTTGGGGGCTATAAGCTGGCTTTACAAATTTTAAATTAAAGATGAAGTGAAATTAAAACTGCCCAGTACTAATTTATTGCATGTTCCAGACCATATACTTTGGCCTTCAGTGACTCATAGCAGTGACTTTTCTACTGCTACAGACAGACTAACACAGCTACCCATCTTGATCAGTCTTCATAGTTAATAGCCACCGAGACTTCTTTCTGAGATCACTTTCTCCAAAATTTATTCGTCTCAGAATATTGGTGAAAAACAAGCTGAGCAAACCCACGATTATGTTTCCACCTAGAGATATGAAGGACCAGGAAAATTAAAGAATTCCCACCTTCAAGGATTTCTTTTTGATTTTTCTGTAGGAATCGTTGGAAGTTTTGGAGAGTGCTGAAAAAAATCCCATGAATTTTTTTCTCCTTTAGAATGAGTAAAATGCTTTTAGAACAATGTCTTAATCACTCAGAATGTGTACTATGAAGTTTTTTTTGATGATCTATGGTGTTACAGAATGCTAATTCTTGTGTATATTGTAGTCATACAATATTTTCAAGGATATTTTTATTATATAACTTTTCAAATTTTGTCCACAATTAGTATGCTATAATGGGTATGATGATAATAATTGAGAAGTTCAGTAGGAGGAGTTATAATCCTTGAAGAATTAAAAATTTTAACTTGATGCCCAAATATGCTGCTAGACCTACTGGAACATTTTGTCAAAATAATACTTTTTTTGTTTCCTAGAATGTTTTCCCCTTATTTTCCCCTATTTTTTCTCATTTCTCAGATGACAAAAATTAAGATACACGGCTGAGGTAGCATAAGGTACAAAAGTGTGCAGCATTCTCTCCCTAGTCTTTGGTATACTTGAAGTTGTACTTCTAGAAAACTTAGGCTGCAGTCCCCAGCAGGTCTACTCAGAATTAGAGGGAAAACATCCAGATTTTTGCCAATCCGGCTAAATCCAGCTTTCTCGAATCAAATAAGAGATTCTGGGATCTGATCCAGGAATTCAGATCCAGACCCTCGGCTAAATCTGGGAAACATTGCTTCAGCCTCTGGCAGGCTCCTTTCTGGGCTTCTCCTGTTTTTTTGCAAGAGGGGAAGGAGTGGAAGGAGGCAGAGGCAGGAGGGAGGCTTCTGTGAGAGACACAGGTTCAGTTGGGCTAAGTTGCAACAGTGTCCCTTGTCTGTTCGAGTGGAATTTTCGGTTTTGACATGATTATCCGGTTTGATGTTGATCCCCTTGATTCACTTTGGTTCTGTTGGGCTGCCTCTTGCATTTGGGCATGTGCCTTTGGCCACTGACATCTTTTCCCCTGTGTATTTCTGCCTGAGGGCCTGCTTGGAAACGTTTGCCCCACAGGAAGCAATGGAGTAGTGGCTAGGCAGCTTTTCCATTGCCCACTTGGGTTTGGATGGGGGGCTTTTTTGGGATAAGGTTACATTTGGGAGTGTGCCTTTGGCTGCTAGCAGTCTTGCTCCTGTGTGTTTCTGACTGAGACCCTGCTTGGAAAGATTTCTCCCATAACAAACAATGGAGAGCAGCTGGGGGCATCTTCTTCAGGGGCCCGTAGAATTGGAGCCGGGGTCCAATCTTGCTGAAATGTGGGTATTTTTTAGAGGATAGTAAGGAGTAGGTTCCCGGAAAATTTGGTGGAATTTGCTTGAAAAATTCTACCCCAGCCCCCCAGATAGCCCCCAGATAGTTTTCCCCATAGAGAATCATGGCTGAATTATTCTAGGATTTTCTGATATGTCTTAAAAGGATTAGAGAACTTTTACCAGTTTTCAGGAATCCTGGATTTGTTTTTGAGATCCCTGAAACCTGGATTTGGATTTTTCTGGAATTTGGGTGGGGTGGGGTGTACACCCCTATTCAGAATCTTACTTAGGTCTATTTGATGGGGGTTACTCCAGAAAATATTCTTAGGATTACACTGTAAAGCATTTCTCTGTCTGTCTGTCTAGGACTGCTCATACAGCTGTCGCCTTAATAAGGCATTTATCTGTTTAAATTTAATTCATTTGTCAAATAGTGCATTTTATATGCTAATGGAGTTATAAATAGTACAGGTTATGTCAATATAGCAGCAAAATTAGATAAGAAAGAAGTATTGCTCATATTCCAACTCCCCCCCCCCCCGCCCCCGGCCCACATTTCAATGTTTCCATTAAAAAACCCTGGGGAAGCCCCCCTCTCAGGCTTCAAAATTTACAGAATTGTTTTACACTTCTAGTCATATCCGTGACCAAACCTGGAAAGCTCAGGCTAGCCTGATCTCGTCATCTCTTGGAAGCTAAGCAGGGTAAGCCCTGGTTAGCACTTGGATGGGGGGCCACCAAGGAAGTCCAGGGTCACACTGCAGAGGCAGACAATGGCAAACCATCCCTGGACATCTCTTGCCTTGAAAACCCTATAGGGTCTCCCTAAGCTGGCTGTGACTTGATGGGCAAAAAAAATCCACACCCTAAAGAAGTTTCAAGCAGTAATTGGAAAACACATGCACTAAGGCAGCCATGAGGTTCCAGAGTTTCAGAGATTAAATGTTATGAGCGTAGGTATTCCTTCATTTGTAGAATCGATCAAGGAAGCCCTTTCTACAGGATTCTGAAGCCAGAACAAGGACACCAGCGGCATTGGACCTCAGTATAGACAGCTGTTGCCATGTTAGCCCCATTCCACAAAATAAGTGGAATGCTGTTTTCCAATTATAGAGCTGCATAGAGGTGCACTTGCTAAAGATTTCTGTGTAACTCCAAATCCTTCATGAAAAAAAAAAACCTCTCGTTCAGTTAAATATTGTTTCTTTTTTCCCAGGTAAAAAGTAAGAAAATACAGAATCTGAAAAACTTCCCTTTTTAAATCTATGATTTTTCCTTCTGAAGTATAATGAAATTTAAAAACTGAAAGCCAATTTTAATAGTCCTGACTTGAACTTTTATCACTACTTTGTGTTTTGTCATTTGGGACTAGAAAGGGGGGATTTTTCATGCTATTTTGTGGTCTCTCTAAGTCATGTTGTGGGGGAGAAGGCAAGAGGATATGATGAAAGACATGATAATGACCTGATTCTTTTCTGGTACTTAATAGTTCCACCTATCATAAGTGGAGAAGATCCTCCCTCAGTACTAGAGCGGAATAGGGTGACACTCGACTGCCACGTGAAGGCCAACCCTCCTGCTCAGATGGTTTGGTATAAAGACAACAGCACCCTCGTCCTGGAGGCATCCCGCTTATGGATTTCCCAGACCAGTGAGCTCTTTCAGCTGGTGATCGAGAGAGCCCAGGACTCTGACAGCGGGGTGTATACTTGCGAGGCCAACTCTGCCCTTGGAACAGCGAGGCAAGATTTCCTCTTGACCATCGAAGGTAAGCCTGCCGTTGATATGCCCTGTGACCAGTATGAAATAACCTGCTGGCAATTTGCTGAGGTCGGAAGCCTGACCAGCTGGCATCACCTTGCCTACGCTTGCCATTCTGCCCTGGCAGCAGGTGGAGATTGTCTTCTGCAGGTTCGTCTGCAAAAATCAGAGCATTAGCTCCCCACACACGGTCTGGGGAGCCTGGCTTGGGTTTCAGATCTAAAAGGCAAAACTGCGCCCTTTAAATTTTTGGAATTCTTAAATCACTGAGAACTGGCAATTGAACAGGCATCAAGGCCGTGGTGACCATAAGTGAGCCGTTTGTAGAGCATCGTGGGCTGGATTGCATGACTGGCAGCTTGATGGCCCCTCCTTTTGACAGACTGGATGGCTTTCGAATGAGCCCTGATTCTAGAATCCTAGGAAGAGCTAAGAACAGCTGCGTTTGTGTAGGGCCTCCGAGTGTACAAAGTGCTTCTGAATGCACAACACACGAAGCTGCCTTATACAAACCATTAGTTCATCCAAGTCAGTATTGTCTACTCAGACTGGCAGCAGCTCTCCAGCATCTCAGGTGATGGTCTTTCACATCACCTACTACCTGATTTTTAACTGGAGAGGCTGAGGATTGCAGGTGGGGAGCTGAAGTTTGCCTATGGCCACCACGTGAGTTCATAGCAGAGAGCAACTCCTCATGTCATCATCTGAGAAAAAGGAGTGACTTGCAAGAACATACCTGGGACTTCAGATGATTAAGATAGGGACCAGTCTTTAACATTGTAGCATGTGCCTAAATGTCTGCAGGATCAGAACCTCCAGTGTTGGTGTGCCGGCTTATATACCCGTGTCTTCACTAAATTTCCGGTATCCCAGAAGAAAGATTTACCTTTATTCTTGGATAGCTTTCAGCAGTTATTAAGACCTGTCAAACAGAGACTGCTCTTTGAACAAGTTCTGCTTATCAGTACATTATTTATAGGGTCCTTCTTGGTTTACTTTTTCTCATCAAGACACACAGAAGCTTTCTAGAGTTTATTTATTTCCTTTTTACTGAAATTACACTCTAGTCTTTTAAAGGAGCAAGATATCAAAACATATATGATCATTAATATAAATCCTACAAAAATAGAACACAGAAAAGCAATAAGAATCAGGTTTGCTAACATTTCCTAATTAACTCTAAAACATTCAAAGTTTCTATGAAATGCATTAAAATTCTCATAGCAATGGTAAAATTCTCACCAAGATTCTCATGAGATTTCTTCCAGTCAGAACTCTGACTTAATATCTGAATTTGCATGTTTTATAGGTTATCTTATGCAAATATCTTAGATCGTTTTCATGTGATAGCCTAGATAAACTATGATTGGTTTGACGCTTAACTAAATATTTGTATTTTCTATTGTATAACCTTCTAATTAGCCAAAAAGTGACATTATATCCAACTTGCAAAACAAAATTATAAATCCGTGAGAAATGACAGAAAGAATTAAGTTGATAGATCACCATTGGTCCATTCTGCGATTGGAGAATAGTAATCTAGATAGAGCCCACTATTTTTAATTGGCTGTCAAAGATCCAAGCAACACCTGTTTTAGTTATATAACATTCTGTAAAAAACTCAAAGACAGTTCATGCAAAGTGCAGAAGTTCACTTAGAATACATGTGTATTGCTTAGTATTGCTTAGTGCAGTGTGCTTGAATCTATATTACTGCAACATTGGGTTTGAAAGGGTTAGCCAAAGGTCTCCACTACAGTCTAGTCCTATTTATGATCCCCGGTCAGTATAAATCAGCTGCCACTGCCTTTGACAACTACCCACTGAGTGGACACAAAAACACAATTTCGTAAAACTGATCCTGCATGTCCAGTATTCAGCTGGGGTGGTGTCCCTTTTTCTTTCTCTCCCAATAGCCGGAAAACTTGCTTTTCCAATGGAAGCTGTCATTGCTGCAGCGGTGGTGGTTTTTCTCACTATCCTCTTTGCTATTGTGGCTCGACGAGAAGCAATACATAAGGTAAGAAGAGCCTAGCATGAGAAGGCTTTCTTTTATGTATCAGGTAATGACACAAGAAAAGCCTGAGCCCCAGATAAGGGCTCTAGCAAAGTGAAGTGCTGTGCCGAAGATAGAGGGGCGGGATGGGAATGGCGCCCTGGGATATATACGTTTTTAAATTGGTAGCTGCCCTATAAATCTAGAGAGGAATTAGCTCTGGCAGTGATCTTGTCCACCAAAAGCAGGTTGCACCCTCATGCACGTCTTCCTGAGTGCATTTCCGTGTTGGTGAAAAGTCTTGGGGAAATGCAGGGCTGCATGCATGGTGGAGCTACACAGAGAAAGTGGGAGGAAAAAATGCCTCTGGTTGTTTCTTGGGCGCCAAGTTGCTTGCTTGAGGGAGCAAGGTAAAAAACTAAAAAGGTGACCATCCTAAATAAATTAAAAGTAAAATGATAAAAAAATTGCAAATCTTCATTTATATCATTCCTGGATGGCGCTTGGGGAGTTGGACTACCACCTGTTGTGGTCCTTGCTACATCTTGCAAGGTAATCAGGTGTCAAGCAACCATATTACTAAGCTCCACCTGTATGTTATAAGCCCTGACCTGGATAGCCCAGGCTAGCCTGATCTTGTCAGATCTCAGAAGCTAAGCAGGGTCGGCCTTGGTTAGTAATTGGATGAGAGGCCACCAAGGAAGACCAGGCTGCAGAGGCAGGCAATGACAAACCACTTCTGTTAGTCTCTTGGCCTTGAAAACCCCAGCAGGGGTCACCATAAGTCGGCTACAACTTATGGTTGTAGCACTTCCCACCATTACCATATGTTATCCTTCTGTTTATTGAGTAACAGCATGAAGACTTGGCATCACATGTGTGATCCTGTGCCTCCTAGATGTACACTGGCTCTTTTCTGTTTGTTACCACAGCATGCATGGCAAGCAGCTTTAGCCTTGCCCCACTCTTCTCAGGTCTGTAATCTGTTCCATTGAGCCACTGATGGCTCTGTTGTGAAACTGACAGTAAGGTGATTTGTACAATGGAGACAATAACAGCAAGGAAGGGAGGAACCCCCAAAGCAGCTTATCCCTGCCAGCTGTGTTCGCAAAGAGCTCATTTGTGTCTAGGAGCACAAAACCCCCATCACACACGTGATAAAAAGTCCTCCTATTGTTGTCCCACAAACACAAGACTTTAGTAAGGACAAATATCTATTACGATATTGGCCAGCAGAAGGCAGCCTTCCGCTGCCACTCCAGCCTTGGTGCCATCCTTCAGCTTAGAGAGCCAAATTAAAATAGACCTCAGCTATAGTGGTTTTCTGACAAAGAAAGGCATTATAGTCCCATCAATTTCCTAGTCTGATTGGCCTTCCTATCTGAATAATATCTATGTAACATTTTAAATAAGATAACAGATGCTGTCATTGTGCCTGGATTTCTGCTGCAAAGGAGTATGTGGAACAGCACGGGGTCAAAGGAGAAGGAAAGAACTTTCATCCACTCCATGCCAGAGGGACCAGAAACTGGGTATTGGGTAGGATCAAAACATGGCAACTTCTTAGCAAAACCCCAAACCAGCCATCTGATCCAAAATGCGTAACTTGGAAGAAGTCCTGTTAAAATCAGTGGAGCTGACTGCTGCCTAATATTTTCTGACGAAGTTGTAACACTTGGTTGTCTTTGTGTTTTCAGTGCTTAAGGAAAGCAAGCAAATGGCCAGGCAACAGAGCGCAGTAAGTATTTGTGTGGTTTGAAAGCCTGACAGTAATAAAAATCATCTTGTAGGCAGTTCTTGGGCATGTTTGCTCCAGGCACAGTCAGCAGTGAAATATTCAGTAATCTCCTCTTTTGTTAATTAACTGACATGGAGTGCAGTCCAATGGGACACTTTCCCCAGGCGAGCCCCAGTGAAAGAAGCAGGGACTTGTGCACAGCTACTCTTCATTTCAATAGGGTGTGCACAAGAGAGGTTACAGCAGCACTGGAACCTCCGCCACACTTAAATGGCTCTCAGAATATATTGCCACACTTTGCCTAAGAGTAGTGTTGCCTCTGTTTCCTCTGTGTTTGAGAGGACCTGCCCAGAATGGCTAATTCTTGTTCTTCCCATTTTCATAGAATCATAGAATTATAGAGTTGGAAGGGGCCATACAGACCATCTAGTCCAACCCCCTGCCCAGTGCAGGATCAGCCTAAAGCATCTCTGACAAGTATTCATCCAGCCTCTTCTTGAAAACTGCCAGTGAGGGGGAGCTCACCACCTCCCTAGGCAGCTGATTCCACTTTTGAACTACTCTAACCGTGAAAAAGTTTTTCCTAATATCCAGCCGGTACCTTTGTGCATGTAGTTTTAGCCCATTGCTTCACGTCCTACCCTCTGCTGCCAACTGGAACAGCTCTTTGCCCTCCTCCAAATGACAGCCTTTCAAATATTTAAAGAGAGCAATCATGTCCCCCCTCAACCTCCTCTTCTCCAAACTAAACATTCCCAAGGCCCTCAGCCTTTCCTCGTAGGGCTCAGTCTCCAGACCCCTGATCATTCTTGTCGCTCTCCTCTGCACCCTCTCGATTTTGTCCATATCCTTTTTGAAGTGAGGCCTCCAGAACTGCACACAATACTCCAGGTGTGGCCTGACCTAGGCAGTATAGAGAGGGGCTATGACCTCCTGCGATTTCGACACTATGGCCCCTTTGATACAACCCAGGATTGAATTAGCCTTTTTTGCCACCGCATCTCACTGACTGCTCATATTCAGTTTACAGTCCATTCTTACCCCAAGATCCCTTTCACATATACTACTGCCCAGAAGTGTATCCCCCATCCAGTATTTGTGCTTCTCATTTTTGTGGCCCAGATGTAATACTGTGCACTTGTCTTTGTTGAATTGCATCCTATTCACAGCTGCCCACTTCTCCAGAGTATTCAGGTCTTGTTGAATTTTAATTCTATCTTCTTGGGTGTTTGCTACCACTCCCAATTTGGTATCATCAGCAAATTTAATGAGCAGCCATTCCACTCCTTCATCCAGATCATTGATAAAAATATTGAAAAGTACCGGGCCCAAAACCAAGCCCTGCGGCACCCCACTGGACACCTCCCTCCAATCTGATGAAACGCCGTTGACCACCACTCTTTGAGTGCGGTCCTCCAACCAGTTCCCTATCCACCGAACTGTCCTATAGTCTACTCCACAGTATTCCACAGTCTTTGCCCATCAGAATGTCATGGGGAACCTTATCAAAAGCTTTACTGAAATCCAGATAAATCACGTCAACAGAGTTCCCCCGATCCAGTAAGCTGGCCACTCGATCAAAGAAGGAAACCAGGTTGGTCTGGCAAGATCTGTTAGGAACAAAACCATGCTGACTTCCACGGATCACTGAGTGGTCCTAGTGGTCCTAGTGGTTCAAGCAGCCTAGAACAGCAAGGCCGTTTGAACCCATTTTTGCTCCCCAAGAGTTAACTCAGTTTAGTAGCAGCTGTCCCATTGTTAGGGAAGGTCTCCTTGTGAGTTGGGGGAATTAGCGTGCAAGGAGAGCGGGGTGGGTAACTTAAGAATCTCCACCAATGTATACGGGGATTGTCATAGCTAGAGAACTCTTTCAATGACCAGAAGCAGGGCTCATTTCGAAGGGGAACGCGCTGGAACGCAGTTCCGGCAGTTCCCCAAAGAGGTCACATGTCAGGTGGCCCTGCCCACCTGACTCAGCCATTTTGGGCTCGTTTTAGCCTGAATTGGGGCCAAAATGGCCCAGATTGGGCCTCTGACAGGTCTTGAACAGAGTTCAAGCATGGATGCTGGATCCAAGAGCAGAGGGACAGTCCAATTATACTGTGGATCCTACCCAGGGGCAAGATTGCATCTTCTGCTCCAAAAACAAAGACTTAATGGTTGTTCCCAGGGTGGGACAAAGGATTGAGAAGTTGTCTCCGGGGTGAGAAAAGAGCTGGCAAACTGTCTCTGGGGTGTGACAATGAACTAGGAGGATTTGATTAGGTCTTCCTGGGCAGAACTAAAGTTATCAATAATGATTGATGATCCACGAGGTGGATGGATAAGACAATCAGCTTCCTGAATCACCTAAGTATAGGAAAGTGGTTAAGGGGAGATCAATAGGGTGTGTTGCGTTGATTCGTTCAGGAACTCCAGGAAGGCCCTGTTGTATCAGGATCCTTAGCTCATCTCCAGGGCGTGGGAGGGGGTGAGCTGGCCTCACCTGTAATTCCCCACATTTGCACAGTGCATCTCCCAGCTGGGATCTGGCTTCCATGTTTCTGCCTGTTTGGGCAGTAGTTCTAGTGCTTGAAGCACATTCAGAGAAGGGGCTTTATGGCATAACCGTAATCATAAACCTTCTAATCTTGTCGGTTGCAAGTCTGAGCGCTAACACCATCTTTGTTCCCCCCTTATCACAGATGATGAGATTCGTTGCTTTCAAAACCCTTGTGAAGCAGTAGAGCAGGGTCTGGCCTGTCCTGGCAATTGGGACCATTCACATGTTACTTTTGAAGACACACATGTTTGCAGCTGTCTTGCAAGATGCAAGTAGAGCTTGAAAAAGCTACAGGGGAGCAAGATTGCCACTGACCACCACACTTCTATGTTGCTGCTGCTCTGCTTGTTACCCCTGTTGGTTTTCTCTTGGCAAAGTGCTCCTGAGCTTAGCTGAGGACAGTGCTTATTTATTTCATTTAACAAAATGTACATCCCACCTTTCTGCCCTCATAAGGGCCACCGAGGCAGCTAACAAATTAAAACATACATAATAAAATCACATTTTAAAACCATTAAAACCTACCAAAACAACAAACAGCAACACATCATTAAAACCAGAGTGAAAAGCGTACAAAGACACAAAAACAGTGAAACATTCATATCAGTATAATAAGGAAACCTCTTTTTTCAGCCAAGATTCACTTCCAAAGCAAACATGTCAACTGTTTGCAAGTGTGTCTCCCTTAAAGTGTATTTATTTTTCATCTTTCTTTTCCTCCAGGTGAAGGGATTCCCATCTTGGCGCAACATCAGAAGCTCCTTCTATTGCTGTCACAGACTGCAAACCCTTCCTTGCACAGCCTTGGTTAAAATGCTTCCGTGATTTATTTATTCTTATTTAAAATGCTGCTTACTTTCCACTTGTACATGTTTGGCTTATAACTCATTCTCCTTGAAAATGGGGAAGTTCCTACTAGCCAGACTTCAAGTGTTCTTTCAAGGTAAAAGATTAACTTCAGGCTTGTTGCTCTACCACCAAAGGTAGCCAACATGTCTGCATGAAAAAGAATGGAAGGTGTGTCCTTTCCCCCCGCCTGTCTTCAGACATATGCAATCTCTAATCTCCAAAGCTTTAATAAGTTAAATATTGAAAAGAGCATCATAATAGGACTTGTTAATTACTTGCTGGGTATCATATATTACAAGCCATTAATTCGTTTCGTTCTCTACCCTCTCAGAAAGTTCACAAGCACTGCTATGTCAGCTTTAAATGCTGGCGTGGTAGCACTTTTTCAGGCTGCCTTTTTCCCCTTCAGTTCTTTGTTTTATTTCGTATGTGCTCATCAGCTTGTTTTCTGGTATCTTGGTCCAGTGACCTACAGGCAGGTGAACTGCTCTTGCACGCGCGCGTGCGCACACACATCCCAGCAGCCCTAGAAAACATCTCTCTTGTTGTGGGTCATCCTGTTCTTTTGTGCTATGAGTGGAGCAGCCATAATAAGCTGAGCAGCATGTGCCAGCTGGAGGAGGTTAAGGCTCATGTGGTTAAGGCAGGCTTGAGTGCCCCAACCTGCTTTTCTAGGTGTTGCTGTTATGAGGGACTTAGGATCACATAAGACAGCAGCATGGCATAGGCGACCAGGAGACCTGGATTAAAATTTCCACTCAGTGGCAAAGCTCATTTAGTCTCTCAATCTGACCTGCCTCAAAGGCTGGGAAAGCAAGCAAAGGAAGGAAAGCAGGGAGAGCTGTATATACCCTATGAAGCTCTTTGGATGTAAAATGCAATACAAAAATAAAGTTGAAAACTGAGATTCAAGGCCATGTCAGGAGTAAAAATTTAGCATGAGGGGCCTGTTAACCAAACCAGCAAGTATTTGTCTTTGACCCCATGGACCACAGGGCGGGAAGCAGCAGAGCATCTCTGCTCTAAGTAGTTCATTCACTCATGGCCAGCATAATGCAGCATGTGAAATAGGAGGGTCAAGCTAACTTTACAAAAGTGTTACAAAATGACATATATTTATTATAGAGTGTACACATGAACATCAGTTAAAAATTTTAAAAAGCAAAAAGTCTGGAGATCAGACTGTATAACAAATACATACACTATTAAAATATTTCATACACAATGATGGATTCCCAATGACCAACAAGATGGACCAAATGTGTTTCAGCCCCTATGCAAAAACACACATCCAGGAATATAATATACCAATAATAATTATGAAAATAAAGAGCCAAGTGTTGCTGTCTACAACTTAAATCATGTGTGGTTACTTCAGGTTTATACATAAAACCATGGATAGACTCTCACAGTAACTTCACCCGCACATCAGAATGTTCTGCTCAATGTTATTCTGGTGTAAAATATCCACTGTCACTAGATGTGTGAAGACTCCATCAAAAGTTGCAATCAATATAATACAGCGCCATGCATACTTAGTCTGTCGGAAAGGACAGTGTACCCAACATCCCCAGAATGCAGCATTTAAGCTCTAAAATAGCAACATCTTGCGTGCAAGGTGGAAACAGAAATGGGAATACCAATTGACACTAGTTACAAAGACTGAGAAATGGGCACAAAGCTGGAAGGCACAGGAGTCAAGGCAGCAGAAAAACATTGCAGCCCTGTCTTGGAGCCTCCATTCTTTTGAGGGTTGCTGGCTTGCTGCTACCCATCTGCACCCAGCCACAACAGCAGTCGCAGCTACAGGGTGAATAAACTCTGGAGGTAGTGAGTGGCTATTTCCCAGCACTTTTGTAGGAGGGGCTCTTCTGTGCCAGAGTTGACAGGGACTGTCCCAATTGGTTGTTCCCGGCCCTAGAGAAGGTTTATTGAAATGCCTTAAGTTCCAATCAGCACAGTAAATGTTTCCCAAAAAGCTCAGCTTGTCAAGCCTGTGTTTTTGCTAGACCAACCGGTTGGTCAGCTCTCTGCCTCTTTGTTTTCATGCATTCCCCTCCCCCCTTTTAAAAACATTGTTTGTGCGCCATGTACAATCTTCTCTCCCTTCCTCACAGAGCAATAAACAGATTTCAGCAAGGAGAATTAATCTTAAATTAATCACAATGGAAGGAAGTAGGGATCCCTGTAGGGTTGGTATTGGGACAATCGCTATTTAGGTTACATATAAATGATCTGGAGAATGGGCTGAGCAATGGGAGAACCAAGTCTGTGGATGGTAATAAGTTTCCTGAAACCTCTGGAACAGGTTGAGGTGTCATCTGTGTGCTAATGTGACCTGCTTCCTCGAGCAAATGTCTGGGCTTGGTGATACAGTGAATGATGAATAAGCTTCCATCAGTGCATAGAATGATTAATTTATTAAAACTTTTTTATTCCATTCACGGTGATGCAAGGTGGCTTACACCACCAGCTACAGATAGCAGACAAAACCATGAAACCCACTGTAAAAACTGTGCACAGACCGTAACACCTGCAAAAGGCCCTGTCGCTCCTCCAGCATAGCTTGCCACCAGAATCTTAATTTACAACAAAGGCCTTTCTGCATAAAGACAACTGTATACTGAAACTGAGCCAGACCATGTGCCCGCCTCACTTCTGCCAGTCCAAAGGATTAAGACACGAGAAAAAAGAAGCACGCCCAGGAGATGGGCTTGAACAGGAGGCGACTGAAAGGACTTGAGATGGTGCATAAAGCTCTTCCCAAGAGAAATGGCCCCTCAGGTTGGCTGGACCCAGGATGTCAAGGGCCTTAAAAGTCTATATTAGCACCTCGATTTGGACTCGGAAGCAGGTGGCAACCAATTAAGCTGTTTCAGGGTGGCGGCATGCTCCTTCTTCTGGCCTCAATAGTAAAGTAGCCATACTCTGTACCAATAGGAACTTGGTTGCCATTTGAGGAGGACCAGGAGGAACAAACGTACCTTCTGATGGATCCCTCATGGTACTTGTGAATGAGCCACCTTGGGACTGAGTGGGAAAGGTAGACTATGTGAAAATGAAATCAAGAAATAAAATAAAGCGTATGAGTCCTTTTCGAGGGCAGCCCTATATGGAGCTCATTGCAGTAACCTCGCCTTTCCTCTACAGCCTCTTAGACTCCAAATTGTGTAAGTGTAAGATAACTTGTAACAACCCCATAGTTTTTTCAAGGCAAGAGATAAACAGGTGGTTTGCCACTGCCTGCCTCTGCATAGCAACTTGGGATTTTCTTGGTGCTCTCCTTACGTACTAACCAGGTCTTGACCCTCTTAGCTTGCAAGATCTGGCGAGATTGGACTAGCCTGGGCCATCCAGGTCAGGGAAGACCCAAAATTACCCTTTAATAATTTCTGCCCATTTTAAGTATTTTAAAAGGCTGCTCTGGGCCAGCTGATAACTCTCCTGCTTAATGCAGTCTGTGCGTGTAAGATAGGGAACCTCCTCACAGTAGGCTTGTGAAGGAGAATAATCCAGATAATCTGTCAGAACGAAAGAAGAAATTGCGGGGCGGGGGGGGGAGAGATGTTATTCAACACATTGATAAATAAGCTTATGGGGAAACTTAACAGAAAAATGTGTAAAGAGAAGACAAAACACTTTAGTGTTCCCTGGAGATCGGTTGCTTTTCTCACAGAAGACATCTGGAAGAGGACTCGGCAAAAGGGTGACAAAGTTTGCATATTTGAAAAGGTTCTCTTGGAAGAGGGACTTCCTCTTGGTCTAATCAAAAAGTGGGGTGTTCTTTCAGATTTCCTGGCAAAAGAAGATCTTGCCAATAAATATTTTGCTAGGATCACAGATTGTTTGCACACATTTTTATAGTGCAGACAACAAAGGAAGCAGAGGGGAGGAGAATTAATGGGCGTCATAACAAGAAATCTCTCCATTGACACACACACACACACACCCGCGCCAGTTACATTAGAACTGTGCTAGATCAGACTAGTAGTCCATCTAGTCCAACATCCTGTTTTGTACAGTGGCTGAACAGCTATCTTGGAGGGCCAACAGGATATAGAAGCCAAGACCTTCCTCTGAGGTTGCCTCCAAACACCGGTATTCAGGTTTACTGTCTCTGAATGTGAAAGCTCCTGTTATTAACCATGGGTAGTAGTAACTGATGGTTCTCTCCTCCATGAATCTGTCTAATCCCCTTTTAAAGCCATCTATACTAGTGGCTGTTACTACCTCCACTGGTAATGGTTCCACACTTTAATTGCTCCTTGACTAAAGTTTAATTTTATTTCTCCTGAGACTGTTGACCATCAACTGCATTGGGTGCCACCAAGTGCTAGTACTACGGAAGCAGGTGAAGATGTTCTCTCTATTCATGTTCTCTACCCCAAACATAAATTTATAAACCTCTGTCACATCCCCCCTCAGTTATCTTTTCCTAAACTGAAAAGTCTCGTGCTCTTTAGCCATTCCTCATAAATAAAGTGCTCCAACCCCTTAATTGTTTTGGCTGCCCTCTTCTGCCCTTTTTCCAGTCCTAAAAGCAAAAGGTGACAAACAAAAGGAAGTCATGATGAATAGTGTGAGAATAAATGTTATTCATAACTAGGAGTGACTGAAAGATTAGATAGGAATGAATACCAAGATATAATAACAAATCATATGCAGAGCAGTAACAAACATTAAACACAGAACTTTTTAGTCAGAAAAATGGCTGCGTAGCCCATTAAGCACAGTCAGCTATACAATCCAAAATTGAAGAAATTAAACATATACATATCACGTGCGGAGCAGTAACATACATTAAACAAAGAACTTATAGTCTGGGAAGTCGCTATGTAATTCAATGAGCAAACATTCAGTTTTGCAGTCCAAAGAAGCAAACAATTAGTATTTTGTTTTATCTATAAAAAAATAACTGAAAGGAAGATTCCTGTTCAACCATGGTGGATGGAAGCTGGTGTAACGTAAGAATTAGTTCCTATCTGTGGGTTTTACACAAGGCTTGACACATAAATGGGCTTCATAAGCTGCTTCCAAAAACATAATTTGTAGAGTCAAAAATGAAAGAAAATTTTATGTTGGGATGCAGATATTTCAGCCACTCCAAAAATTCACAAAATACCTTCCTTCTATTAAAATCATAAAAATACCATCAATATGTAACACATTTTCAAATGGTTAAGGAACTTAGAATTGAAAAATGAGATGTTCTTCAGAATCACATAAATAAATCGGCAATGGATGGTGCAACTGGATTGCGGATGACAACACTTTGAATTTGAAAGTAAAACTGGTCTTGAAAACAAAAATAATTTCCCCCCAAGATGGTTTCCAAACATTGCATCAAAAAAGAGGTAGAAAGAAACTAATCAGTCCTCTTCTGAAGGAAACACTCAGATACAGAAAGGGCCTCCTCATGCAGTATGTTAGTATAAAGGGAACTGTGGTTCTCAAAAGCTTATGTAACTAAAAAGTTGTTAAGTGTTAAAGAAGCTACTGGACTCATCACAACTGGTCAAAAGCAACATAAAGCCACAGCTTTAACAATTTGCTTTTGGTTCCAATTTAACAGGATATCGCAATAGCACAATAAGAAAAAATTTAAAAGGGGGGGGGCTTGCCAGAAGCCTGCAAAGGCTTGCGGGACTCCTGGTCTTGGGCAGGAAAATCTTTACCAACATTTAAGAGATGGGGATGGGTAAAGTGGGAAGTCCCCAGAGCAGGCGTTTCCATTTGCTACAACTCATTTCCAATTGTTCTCATGCCAGTGAAAAAAACACAAAAGATGAGGATAATACGGAATGAGGATAACACAACGGATTCCAGGAGAATAACAGGTGTTCATGGATGGAGGTGAAATTTTAGCAGCAGAACTGCGATACGATGCGCTAGTATTGCGCTGTTTTAAGGCAGTGTGAAAACGGCCGTAGATAATAGGAACTCTTGAAAACTGCATGATTAAAGAAGGAAAGTAAGATATATCCCAAGGTGAGACCCTCATATACAGCTATTTTTATGATGGAAAGAATATGCTTCATTGGATTCTGTTGAATGGGTTCGTGGAAGGTTCTATCAGAGTAGCCTGTGGGCTTCATTTACATAATCCAGTGTCCTGAATTTCCACAGCACCTCCTTTATCAGTTGGCTTGATAACAATAGGCCAAGGTCTAGGCCAAGATTCTGCAGAATACGAGGTTCTCTATGTGATAAGTTCCTGGAATGACACAATCCTCCTTCCAGTTTTGGTTCCAAATTAACAGCATATCTCAATAGCACAATAAGAAAAAATTTAAAAAGGGGGGGGGGCTTGCCAGAAGCCTGCAAAGGCTTCCTGTACTAACCCTTTTTAAAAGTACATCTTGCAACCACCTACAGTATGCAGCTGCTAATGATCATGCAGGCACCATATCAGAAGACCTGATGGTGGGTAAGGGCTCCTGTAGCAGGCCATGGGGGAAGCAGAAGGTTTGGCAGCACACAGACACTGGCCAATTGCTGATTAATAGCTGGGCCCGGCTCTCACTGCCTGGTGCTTGCTAATCATCCACCTGACCACTATCAGCCACACAGCCTTGATTCTGCCCCTTTCGTCCTCTTATACCCATTTCCCAGCTGTAGATACTTGGAAGAGTTAGTTTGCAAAAGAGGGGGCTGAGGACTAGAGATGGGCATGAACCGAAAAAAGCCCAAACCATGTGGTTCGTGGTTTGTCAAATTTCACGAACCACGAACTTTCGCGAACCTGCCCCTGGTCCGCGAACCGGTTCGTTTGGTTCGTGAAAACATCACATCCAGGTCAGAAAATCATCACTTCCAGGTCAGCAGAAGGTCACTTCCGGACCAGCAGAAGTTCACCTACGGGTCAGCAGAGGGTCTGCAGGAAGTCCATCCCCTGCTGCCTAGGAAACTGATTGATTGGCACCAGGCTGTCTGCAGTGATGAACCAAAAAACAAACCAAATGAACCAGCCTAAAAGTTCGTGGTGGTTCGTCAGAAATGGGATCTGACAAACCGTGGTTCGCGAACCATGAACCAGCCTGGTTCGTGCTTAATTTTGGTTCGTATTTCGGTTCGTGCCCATCTCTACTGAGGACAGATTGGTGAAATGCTGGTTGGATGAGTGGGTAGGCAAAGGTTAAATGCCATTTTTTGAACAGTAGAACAGATGAAGAACCAAACAAACTGATTAATAATCTTGACGAAAGATACTTAAAGGTAATACCAACTGTTACTGGAAAAGAAGAAACACTTTGTATCTAAGATGAAACGTGTTTCATAATACAACACACGCAGAGGAACTGCATTGCCAAACTCTGCTCTCCTACATGCAGAGGGCAGAAAGGAAATGAAACGGGAAGTTTTGATTGACAAAGGGGAAAGGGAAAAAACATTGAATCTTGACGAGAAACAAGGCATCTTACGGGATTACAAATCACAGAGGAGCTTTAACACACAGTTCCTTCTTTTCTGCCTCTGTGTAGTAGAACTCCCTATGCCCATTTCATATTGAAGAAGTGAGTTTTTCTGTTGTTTTGCAAGATACAAAAGACACATTTTTAGTCTTTTTCTTAGTCCATTTTGTTGAAATAAGCCTTGATACTATGTAATGTTCTTTGTTTCTAGTTGTGATACATGTTGGTTTGTCAAACTGTAACTTCCAGTGTATCTTAAGGAGATACATGTTTCAAGCACACTTGTTTTTGACTCAAATGTTCTAAAACACATTCACAAAGTTGTTTCCCTGGTTACCCATTTATTGGGAAATGGGCCTTTTCCACTTTTCTTAAAAGCTTTTTTGGGAATATCATGTTTGCTATTTTAGCTTAGAAAAAATGTTTTATCATTTTGTAGTAGGTTGCTGTGGCAGCCTTCCTCAAATCTATTTCTATTTTCTCATTACAAATAATTGAAAGAAGGAATTTTCTATTAACACTAACCTTTTAAATTTTATTTTTTTTAAAGCAATCAAGGTGCAAAGGAGAGGAGCTATGTTTTTCTTCCCACAGCTTTGTAAGCCAAATGCAAAGATGGTAAAAATCAGAGAATGCAAAATGGAGAGAGATACTAGAGAAATGAATTGAGCTGGACTGATGTCTACAAGGAATGTTTCTAGCAGAGTGTGGAATCAGCTTAAATTTTGTAAATACTGATTACATAGAAGCAGCGTGGAGACTGGCTGGAAAGCCCAGAAAGGCTGGCTAGAAGCCTACAAAGATTTCTAGCTAATTATAAATTAAAAAATGATCACAACCTTGTGTGCTAGGGAAATGGAAATAACCCTTTGTGAAAATGTATCTTTAACTGAGGTAGAGAATGCCTTTCCGATCATCCTTCTCTTGCCAGAAGGAAGGGAGGGTGCTGAATTTTATTTGCATATGGAGGACAAATGCATAAGGAAGCTTCTGGTGATTATTAACATGCAATAATAAGAAGTTGTAGCAGACGCCTTGCAAAGCATTCCATATTCTAATTTCTGCATAATAATTCCAGAAAGGCAGCTGTGTTAGTCTGACACACATCTGAGGAAGTGTACTCCTGGTCCATGAAAAAGAAGCTACAAGATTCCTGTTTATAATTTCTGTATATTTTTCTTACTGAGCCTTACTCTGTGTTTTGCTTTAATGTTTAAAGTCTTGGTCTTGCTGTTCTCATCAATTGCTTCCTTTCCCCAGAGAAATACTTACTTGTTTTTGTAATTTTATTTAACAAAGATAACAGCTTCTGACCAGCCCTCCATGGCTTGGTGCTAGTTCTCCCTGTCTTCTCCACATCTGGACACCACCACCCCTCCAATATATTTTGCCTTTCTTCTCCTGCTTTAGAAATAGATCTGTTCTTCACACTTGCCTGCTTTCTTTGGGCCAAGCTAGAAGTGACGAATGACACTTGAACGGCAAGTGAACCAAACTATGTGATCAAGTGGAGTGCAAGTGGAGCACAAATGAACAGGGAGGACTACATGTGAGTCTGTTCACTTGCCATTCAAGTGTCATTTGTCACTTGTAGCTTGGCTCTCACATGTATTCCTCCCTGTTCACTTGCACTCCACTTGATCACTACATGCTTGGCCCTTCTAGCTTGGCCCTGAGACTCTCGATCTTTCTCTTCTTTTCAGTCTGCCATGTGTCCTATGCTTGCCTGGGCACTCTATAGGGCGAGCGTCTAAACAGGCAAGGAATCTGCTGTCTGATTGCCTTCCAGAATACCCTTTGATGCATTTGGGGCACTCTGAACTGCTTTTACCAGGCAAGTCTTGCTTATTCAGTGACTCAGGACTCCCTGGAGGTTCCAACCCTTGCTTTGGATGCTCTTCCCCTCTCTTATCTCCCCCTCCTTCCATGAAGGGGGCTGAGGAGATAATCGGAGAACCAAGTTTGATTCCCCACTCCTCCACTTGAAGCCTGCTGGGTGACCTTGGATAAGTCATAGCTCTCTCTTAACTCGCTTAGCCACACCCACCTCACAGGGTGATTGTTGTGAGGATAATAATAACACTTTGTAAACTGCTCTGAGTGTGGTATTAAGTTGTCCTGGAGGGCAGTATATAAATCAAATGTTGTTGTTGTTATCTGCTTTCAGGATCTGCGACTTAAAGGTGGGATGAGTGTGGTGCAGAGGTCAGAGTGATGGGAGAGTTCAAATCTCGTCAGTTTCTTTTGGCCATCCAAGAGTCATCTCTCATCCTGTGTGTGTGTGTGTGTGTGTGTGTTATGTGCCGTCAAGTTGCCTTCAACCTATGGTGACCCTATGAATGAAAGACCTCCAAAATGTCTTATCATTAACAGATTTGTTCAGATCCTGCAAACTGGAGGACTTTTATTGAGTCAAGCCATCTCATTTTATGTCTTCTTCTTTTCCTACTGCCTTCCACTTTTCCAAGCATTATTGACTTTTCCAAAGAATCTTCTCATGATGTGACCAAAGTACAATAGCCTCAGTTTTGTCATTTTAGTTTCTAGGGAGAATTCAGGCTTGATTTGATTTGGGACCCACTTGTCTTTTTGACCGTCCATGGTATCTGCAAATCGCTCCTCCAGCACCACATTTCAAATGAATCAATTTTTTCCTGTCAGTTTTCTTCACTGTCCAACTTTCACGTCCATAGCTCCCTCACAGCTGCTTTTCCAAGTCTTAATCTTCTAATTCCTTCACTGCCATCTCCTTTTGGGTTGATGAATAGAAAATCTTGAACCATTTCAATTTCTTCCTTGTCAACTTTAAAATTGTGTAGTTCCTCAGTAGTCATTACTCTCATCCTAAATTACCTCAAAAGATTATGAAGATTATATGGACGGGGCGGGGAATGCTCTATGTCAACTTATATAGAGGAAAAGCGGGGCGGAGGACACATAAAAGTGAAGCATGAATGAATTCAGGCATCGCCTCTGGCTCGCGCTGACGAGCCTTAACGCCTAAGAGGGCTGCGTCTCCTTTAAGAAGCGTTTCCTCTGCGAAAGGGGGTTCCTTTTGTCCCTCGCCACTGCCCGTCACGGGTGCCGTTTCCTGCTTCCGAGGCTATTTAAGACCCGCTTCCGCCCCTGGGCTTGCCCGGCTCTTTCTGTCGATACCGGTGAACGCTGAAGGGCCCGACGCTTTCGGCGATGAGCCTCCCAGGTACTGGGGTGGGTTGCCATGACGACGGCGAAGGGTGCGGCCCACAGGGGAGAGGTTCCGTGGGGTTGCCATGGAGACGGGCAGTGGCGGGGGACACCTCTGAGGGGGGCGAACGAGGCCCCAGAATCCATCTCGGGGACATGTACCTCTCCCCCTCCGTTCAGTGGTGGCGGCGGTTAGCGGAGGAGTCTCTGAGCATGGGCAGAGCGCCTTCCTCAAGTCAGGCTAGGAAGGCTCAAGCCATTCTCTTTCGGTTATTCATTAATAGATAACTTAAATATTGTTTATTATTTAGTTAGTAAAGTATTTATCTTATTATAGATATAAGATACGATTATAAATATGCACATATAATGAAATCAATATAGATATAATCAATATAAAATAATTATAGGTATCTGTTACTTGGCTTTTTTTGGATCCCACCCTTTCTCTGGGGAGCTCAGGGTGGAATTCTTCTCCCTGTAGCATTTTATCTTCACAACCACCATGTCAGGTAGGTCAGGCTGAGGGAGAGGTCCAGCCAAGGAAGCTTTGCGGCCGAATGGAGATTTGAACCTGGGTCTAATCTGATGTGCTACTTCTCCTTTCTGAGATTTTAGTGGGGGGAGTTCATATATGCTTCAACGGTCCTTATTTTACGGCCGGTAGTAACTCATGCCTGTTTTTTTCTTTATTCAAACTGTAAAAACAGAAAGTGTCTTGTGACACTTTAAAATGCACTTTTTAAAAAAAGATTCAATTTCATGAGCTCTGTCAGAGGCATGAAGTGAGTTCTCAGTCATCAGATATATACATACACATGGTAGAGGAAATGCTGAACTGTCCATTTAAAAGATTGTGTTGTGCATAAGTCTCTGTGTGAAAGTGTGCAAGGTCAGGATTGTTGACGAAAGAGGCTGCCTACTTAGATTAATAGTGCAATCTTAACCAGAGTTACTCAAGTCTAAGCCCATTTGGCTTAGACTTGAGTAACTCTGGTTAAGATTGCACTGTAAGTCCTTTAACGTCTCAAGTGTCTACAAAAGGTGTCATCGTTGTTTAAGCCTTGATAAATATAATCAAACCTAATGACAAACTCTAAATCAGCCCTTTCTGCCTTGAGTCTTCTGAAGTGGATTGCTAACATTGTTGGTTTGGATTGCTTCCTGAATTCCTCTCAAACTTAAATCGCTCATTAAGGGCTTGCCATCTTATTTCATCTGTAGTCCACGTGTAAGTTCTGGGCCGGCGCTAGCACGTAAATGCTTAAGATCACAATGCCATGCAAAGCCTGCCATTGCACTCCCACATACTGGAAGATGCTCAAGTTTTTCCTAATACATCTTTAGCTAGAAGAGCCGTGTAGTGCCTGCTCTGAGTTGGGCGAAGGGAGATGTTCCATGAGCAGGCTTATTTCCTTGCCCACCCCCCTGCATATTTGTCCTCTTGTTTTGGATCTCAGTCCCTGCACCCGCCAAAGTGATGAGGAAAATAGCAATATCTGCTTCTTTTCCCTGCTTGAAGAGGGCAAGCAAGCAGGCAGAAACTGCAAAGGGGAAAAGTAACTGGGGATCCGGGAGTGAAGTGCAACCTTTGGCAGGTGGCTGATCTCTGCCACTGCTGCCTCTTGGACTCTCAATCAATGGAGAATGGGATTATTGCAGTGTAAATGAAAACAACTGAGCCATGAAGCACCTTTAGCAAGGTGTGTGTGGGGGGGAGTGGCTTTTGGGCAGCGACCCTTCACATGAAGAGTTATGTCACTATTTTCATCAGTAAATCCTGGGAGATCTGATGTATGATGTTTGTATCCTCCTTACTTTCTTTTATGCATATCTTTTATGCATATCATCCCTACACCACCTTTGTGAGGTAGGCTCAATCTCTCTCCTCCCACCCCAGCACCATCATGGGCGGCTGGCCCAACTCTCTGTTCTCTGCTCCAGACCCGCTTTCTGTTGGATTGATGGTTGGCAAACCATCCTGAGTGTGTTAGCTGAAGAAAAGCAGGCAAGAAATATGCTGAAATTACACAAAAAAGATCAGGGTCAGTGCCCTAATAAACATTGTTGGACATGTTTATTTAAATATCTGACTCTAAATAAATTCACGTAGCTTTAATGGATTGATCTTAGTTGTGCATCTGGGTAGGGCATTTTTTGATGACAGGTGTTTGGAATGGAGCAGGGTGCAGATTATATCATCAGAAGGGCGCAGGAGAGGATTTGGTAAACAGGAATTACAAAAGGTGGGAGAATTTACATAGCATTGGAATATATTTTGCAGAAATTGTTCTGCGGTACTGTTAAGGACAAGGCCTCCCCCTCCACTGTTTTTTTCCCACAGCATGGAAACCCAGTGCATCCATCTATCCAATCTGTGGGAGGAGGGAAGAAAGGTTAGGGCCAGTGTGGTGTATTGGTTAGAGTATTAGACTAGGATTTTGGAGTGGTGGTGGATAGTGTCCTCAAGTCATAGCTGATTTATGGCAACCCCTGGTGGGTTTTTCATGGCAAGAGACTAACAGAGGTGGTTTGCCATTGCCTGCCTCTGCAACCCTGGTCTTCGTTGAAGGACTCCCATCCAACTACTGACCAAAGCCAAAGCTGCTTGGCTTCTGAGATCAGGCACACCTGGGCTATCTAGGTCAGGGCAGGATCTTGGAGACCCAATTTCAAATCTCCATGGAACTCATTGGGTGATCCCGGGCCAGTCGTGGTCTCTTACCCTAACCAGGCTTTGTGGATCAAATAAAAGGAAGAACTGTGAGTGTCATGCTGAGCCTAAAAAAATGTGCTAGGGAGATAATTTAAGCAGGAAAAAACTGTAGGAGGTTAGGGGATAGTTGCGATGCATAGCCGTAGAATTTGATTGTATTTACCCCTGTCCTTAACAGCAGAACAATTTGATGTAAAATATATTCCAGTGCTATGTAAATTCTCCCACCATTTGTAATTCCTGTGATTACCAAATCTTCTCTTACTCCTTTCTGATGGTGTAATCTGCACCTTGCCCCATTTCAAAAGCCCATCAGGAGGTATACCTGGTATCAGTCTTCACATAAATATTCAGTATGTCTTTTAGCCTATGCAGAGGACTCTGAGCAGCTGCAGGCATCTAAGATCAGGCATCCTGGCTTTCTGGTGGGTTTTGAACATCCGTTGTGGCTCTGTTGTTTCATATGCACCTAACAAATGGAGTCACATTTACACTCCAGCATGGAATTTGGGAGTGTGCCTTTAACCATTGTGCCATCTTTGCAGGGTTAAGCTTGAAAAAAGCTGCTGCTTTTACCCAAGCTCTGAGAGCTGAACCTCGGTACTTGCTGGCCCAAAATGTTGCAACCTGTGCAGACCCACTGGAAGTGTGCCTAGAGCGGGGTGTGGTGCAAGACACGCTCCAGGTGTTCCAGCATTCAGTACCTGCTGAAGGCAAGCCGGTCACCAATCAGAAGAACTCAGGTAATGGAAAGTTTCCCCAGAGAGGCAGGCTGGTTTCTCAGTGGCCTTGAAATGAATTTCTTTTTAGCTGTGGCAATACAAAGGGGCTGCCTGGATTAGGGTTAGTCATGGCTCTCACAAGGTATAACATGTTCCCAGTGGCCATAACCAGGGAGCCTTCCTTGCCTGAACAGTTACCTGATTCAGGAACTATGCACAGGCAGTTTTTAAAAATGTCCAGATGGAGCCAAGCTACCAGGAAAATCTTTCACCCATTTAACAAGTCCATTTCAGTTTGAGATGCAGAGAAGTTAGCCGTGTTAGTCTGTGGTAGCAAAATCAAAGAGTCCAGTAGCACCTTTAAGACTAACCAATTTTATTTTAGCATAAGCTTTCGAGAATCAATTCTCTTCGTCAGAAGAGAACTTGATTCTCGAAAGCTTATGCTAAAATAAAATTGGTTAGTCTTAAAGGTGCTACTGGACTCTTTGATTTCAGTTTGAGAATCCCATAGAAATCCTTGTGGTGTGAAACCTGAACTCATATCTTTTTCAGGTTTTCAGTGGGGTAGCCACATGAGTCTATTGCAGGAAAAACACCATTGAGTCTTGTGGGTGTCTTGAAAATTACCACTTGCGGCCTTTATTGATGGGCCAACTTTGATGGGCTAGAAGCCATCAGACGCACAGTATGGGCTCTAGTGAATGGTAGCTAGCTTCAGTAAATGCTAATAGCCATTAAGGTGCCACACTACCCAGGAGAGTTTTGCCTAGGGATTGTGAGATTGCTGTTTTGTGGTTCTCACTAAGGTTTTTGGCACAGATGTGTGTCTAGGGTGACACACACAGCCAGAATTTCTAGTAAAAACTGGAAGCCGCTGTTGGCTTTGATTCTCTGAGTGCCAAGCGGCTTTGTCTTGGCATCTCTGTGGTGACCACTCCTGGAAACTTTGTGCTGTAAGTTAGAGTGAAAGCCAACCCAGTTTTAGACTAGAGTGTCATTATGTACTGTGATGACGATGAATAGTCTCTCTGATCTTTTTTGTTGGCCATCGTTTGTGTGCATTCCTGTATTCTGCCCATATATGAGTAGGGCTTGGTTCACACAAAATGGCAAATCCTGGAGTGTGTGCGCGTGTGTTTAAAAAAAAGTTTCTGCCCTACTGTGAGGGAAATGTTCCCACTGATATTAGCAGCTACAGACAAAATCCAGTGTCATGTCTTTTGTTTTCTCTTTCAAAAGTAGTAATATGTAAGGTCTGAGCCAGTATATAATAATACTCAGTGATTTCAGTTATCCGGAAGTCAGTAGCTTAAGCAGATCAATAAACTCTTGTGCAGTTGCTATTGATGGTTAGCAGTTGCCTGCCTCTATGGATTAAGCTAGAGATGCCTTTGCCATTGGGTTCCCTTCTCCCCTTTTTGGGATGTCAGTGTACCATGGATAAGCATATGTGAGCACATGGGCTAGTAAAAATATTCGTCTATGTCTTTTTTGTGGGTTTGTTAGCAGAGCTGGAACAGTTTAACCAAAAGACAGAGGAAAGCTCTGCTGGGGCGAGAAATGCTTTGTGTAGGACAATGTACTCACTTTCTTTCCTCTTGCTCTGTGCATGGTGCAAATGCCCTTGTGTTTCAACGGCTGGTGACACCCGCCTTCTGCGTTCTGCTCCGTAGGGCGTTGCTGGATCTTCTCTTGTCTGAATGTGATGCGTCTCCCGTTCATGAAAAAGTTCAACATTGAGGAGTTTGAGTTCAGCCAGTCATACCTCTTCTTCTGGGACAAGGTCTGCAGGGTGGAAGCCCTTTCGTTTTACTGCTTGAGACTTTTGTGTAGGTAAATCCAGCAGGCTTCCCTCTCTATGCGTGGGTGCAATTTAGGCTTCTGCCTTTGAGCCTCCGCGAGTCTTCCAAACCGTCTCCCTTTTTACTAAGGTAAGAGCCACTGTGATATAAGATCCAGAGGAGTTCGCCCTGTTAGTCTGTAGTAGCAAAATAGAAAAGAGTCCAGTAGCACCTTTAAGACTAGCCAACTTTACTGTAGCATAAGCTTTCGAGAATCACAGTTCTCTTCTTCAGATGCATGGAGGGTAAGAAGAAACTGGTCAGATATATAGGTGGAGAGGGGAGGGGGGAGTAGATGCAATCAGTAGCTTCTGATAATGGGATCAGTTACTTTTGATAATGAGATAACCATTCATAGTCTCTATTCAATCCAAGCCTGACTGAGTCAAATTTACATGTGAATTCCAGTTCAGCAGTTTCTCCTTGGATTCTGTTTTTCAAAGGTTTCTGTTGAACTACAGTGACCTTTAAGTCCTTGTCCTGGTAGATTGAAGTGTTCTCCCACTGGTTTCTGGATTTTGCCATTTTTAATGTCAGATTTGTGTCCATTTATTCTTTTGTGCAGAGGTTGGTTAGTTTGTCCAATGTACAGAGCAGATGGACATTGTTGGCACATGAGGGCATATATCACGTTGGAGGATGAGCAGCTGTAAGAGCCAGAGACAGTGTAGTTGATGCCATTGGGTCCTGTAATTGTGTTCCCTGGGTAGATATAAGGGCAGAGCTGGCATCTGGGTCTGTTGCAGGGCCTGGTACCTGTGCTGGTGACTCTGCTAGCCGATTCATGATTGTAAGTGAGAAGTCGTTTCAGGTTGGGGGGCTGTCTGTAGGCAAGGAAAGGTCTTCCACCCAGGGCTTCTGAGAGAGAGGTATCATTTTCCAGGATGGGTTGTAGCTCAGTGATGATACGTTGGATGGGTTTGAGCTGGGAGCTATAGGTGACAACCAGCGGTGTTCTGTTGTTAGTTCCTTTAGGTTTGTCCTGGAGCAGGCTGTTTCTGGGTACTAGTCTGGCCCTGTCTATTTGTTTCCTCACTTCATTTGGTGGGTACTGTAGCCCCAAAAATGCTTGTTGTAAATCTCTTAAATGGGAATCCCAATCAAGAGCATTGGAGCAGATACGATTGTAACGTAAGGCTTGGCAGTAGACAATAGATGGAGTGGTATGTTTAGGGTGGTAGCTGGAGGCATGTAGATATGAGTATCGGTTGGTGGGTTTCCGGTATAAGGTGGTATTTATCCGTCCATTATGTAGTTGTACAGTGGTGTCCAGGAAGTGTACCTGTTGTGTAGAGTGGTCAAGGCCAAGTTACCCAGGGTGGGGGGGTCTGTCTCCAGCGGTGAGCCAGTTGCATTCCCAGACCATCCTAAATAGTACGGGCACTGTTCTGAGATGCCTGTGCTTATAGCGGGAGACAAGGAAGAGAAGCTTTGCTGTCCGGCTTAGGGCAGGCAGTGCAACTTCTCTCCTTGCTAACAAATGCCCCTATCATGAAACAGGGAAGGGGTGCTGCCACCTACAGAGGGGCACACCCGGCTTCAGGGAACGTTTGAGTACAGCAAAATCACTGGTCAGTTGATGATGTTTGACCGAGTGGGTTTCTAATTCCATTCTCCTCTGCTTCCTTTCCAGATCGAACGTTGCTACTACTTCTTGCATGCATATGTGGAAACAGCTCAGAAAAAGGAGCCGGTGGAAGGCCGGCTGGTGCAGTTCCTGCTCTCCAACCCTTCCAATGACGGGGGGCAGTGGGACATGCTTGTGAACCTTATTGGTAAGAGGAGATGGCTCTAAGAAGCTTGAGCAGGGGCTCCAGCAGCTTAAGGGAGACCTAAGCAGGTGTGGGACTTCTTGGCAAAAATGGGGAAGAACTGGGCAGAGGGAAGGTTATTGCAGCTTGCCAGTAGTGTGCAAAGGCTGAGTAGAAACAAGTTACTCTTTTACAGAATATGAATGCTTGTGGGCCATTCAGTGAAATTAATTGGCAGTAATTTGTGGGATTTGGAATACTTTGTCTCCAAATGTTGACTTTTTAAAAAGAGCTCAGACTGCCCCTAGCTCTGAATGCATCATGTAAAAAAGGCATTTCATTTGTGCAGTCCCTGCACTAAGCACTTTTTGGGACAAGGTGCTCTGTGCTTCCCCCCCCCCCCGCCTCTACAAGGCAGAATTCTGCAAGAAAGAGAACTTCGATGTATTGTCGAAGGCTTTCACGGCCGGAGAACGATGGTTGTTGTGGGTTTTCCGGGCTGTATTGCCGTGGTCTTGGCATTGTAGTTCCTGACGTTTTGCCAGCAGCTGTGGCTGGCATCTTCAGAGGTGTAGCACCAAAAGACAGAGATCTCTCAGTGTCCTCTGTCTGAAGATGCCAGCCACAGCTGCTGGCAAAACGTCAGGAACTACAATGCCAAGACCACGGCAATACAGCCCGGAAAACCCACAACAACCAAAGAGAACTTCATTCTGCCATTTTTGTTTTTTAAGAATTGCAGCAGGTATGCAATGCTGCATAAGGCTCCTGGGACTCATTGCCACCAGAAATTGTGGTAATAGACACTAACGTAAGTGGTTTCAAACCAAAGGAATGGGTTAAATGAATGGCAGGTGGGTCTGTTGGTGGCTTTGAGCCAGGGTCACGGAGAGCTCAATGTGGATCTTGTCTCGGGATGTCAGTCCCTGTGTGCTTGAGCATGCCTGTTGGGAACAATGATTGATCAGCTGCTCGACTGCCCTCTTGTGTGCAACTTGCCTCCCTTCCTAATTTTTTTTTGTTATGGGATGCTGCAGGGATCCTGGCTTTGGTAACTGCCCAGCCAACCCCCAGGGATTGCACAAGCTGAACTGCTTGCATAAACAGTTTCATGCTACATATTTTGATGAGTAAAACCTTGTTTTGAAAGGATTTCACGTTTCTGAAAATTTTTTAGCACTCTCCATAATTTCATATTTTTCCCCATTGGAAAAACTGAAGAAACCCCTTGGATAAAATCTTTATTTTCCTTGGGGTTTCACATTTCTGTTCCTAACATCTTTAGCTGAAGATGCCAGGGACCAAACGTGAGATCTTTTGTTTGCTGTTGAGAGTTGTCTCTCGTGCTGTAGTGAGGTAGAACAGAAACAAGGAACACTTTTAATAGCTGCCTAGGATCCGTTTCATTATGCCAAGGATTATGCAACGTATGTCCCCTTGTGCAGCAGCTCTGCACATGTGCAGAAGGCAGAGTCCTCCTTCTTTTGGACGGTGACTAAAATTTTCTTCTTAGAAAAATATGGTGTTGTTCCCAAGAAGCTTTTCCCTGAATCACATACCACAGAGGCCTCCAGGAGGATGAATGACATTCTCAACCATAAGGTAATTGGGCGGCATAGCGGGAAGGGGGTGAATCGTTTCTCTAAAATATTCAGTGAAGAGATAGACCGGGTAATTACTCACTAGTAGGTGTGACTGCATCCCCAGGAATATCTTTCTGATCAGCAGGTTGGCTGAAGACTTCACTTAAGGCCGTTTCCACATGGACTATTTACTCCAGGTTCAGTGCTGTGGGGAAATGGTTTTTTCCCCCTGCTTCCCCACAGCATTGTGGTACATACGTGTACCTCCCAGGGTTTCTCTAGCCTTTCTCTTTCTTCCCCAAACTTGGGGTTTTTTTTGCAAAGGTTTGGAAAAGATCCCAGCAAAGCCTAGATGGCTACCGTTTATAACAACAACATTTGATTTATATACCACCCTTCAGGATGACTTAACATCTACTCAGAGTGGTTTACAAAGTATGTTATTGTTATCCCCACAACAACAATCACCCTGTGAGGTGGGTGGGGCTGAGAGAGCTCCTAGAAGCTGTGACTGACCCAAGTTCACCTAGCTGGCTACAAGTGGAGGAGTGGGGAATCAAACCCGGTTCTCCAGATTAGAATCCCATGCTCTTAACTACTACACCAAACTCTGGGAAAGTTCAGATTTTCCCAGTTTTGCCTACATGGCAGCCATTTTCTTTTTTGGGAGGGCAGGGTTAGTCTGCAATTGAATATCATTATAATGTAACAGTCTGTTTGTGCCTTTCTCCTTATATCTCCGCAATGAAAGAGTCTAGAGACTTTTTTTTAAAAAAATGAACGTTGGGATTCAGATTGTTATAACATTATATCTCTATAATGATAGTCAGTTACTGATTTCTTTAAAAACTGAAAAAGCCTTGATAGCATGGGAATTAGCTGCTGCTGAGGGACTGGGGCATGAAAACTATGAAGAAATCTGCCGTATGGAAGCCCCATTGCAGCCACAGCAGCAACAAGAAAACTACACAAGGCTGTCCCTTGTGTAAGTTAAGCACTTCTCACAAAGTGCTTAACTTATCTAGCCTGCACACACGTTTACTAATCTGCTTGCCCACAAATACCATTTTATGAAACTGGCTGCCCAAACAGGGAATCTACAGAAGCTTCCTTGCATGATTGCAGTCATACCTGCACAAGACTTACTCATAGGTGACTCTTTTTTAGTTACTGATTAAACACTAATGGCTCTTCAGTACATCTGCCATCCTGTCCTTTCCCCCCCCCCCCCACAAAAAAAAAGCCTTGATGCATGATTGTGGATTATCTGGTGTCCTGAGAAGGCGACTTTGTTTCCTTTGAGTCATTCAGTATCTGGCAACTTGGTACCGCTTGCCAATGGCGCTATGCAAATGGAAATACGTAGTCTGTGCCATGCTCTTTCTGGTTCACTGGTATACCATGCAGCCTTTCACTTTCATGATAATGTGCAAAAGGCATTTAGTTGGTTCCGGACCTGCTTTTTCCAAATGGCCTTCCTTTGTTTTCTGTACAGATGCGAGAATATTGCATCCGACTAAGAAACATGGTAGAGACCAGCTGCAACAAAGATGAGCTCCTGTTTGCAATGGACACCATGATAGAGGAGGTGAGCTGCCTTTGGGAGGGAGAGCGGGCGAGATGGGGCTTACTTGTAAAGTGCGGCATTTACTTAGGGTGTTTTGAAGCCACCTTTCTAACTAAAAAGTCCTCAAGGTATCTTAGAGCAAACAATACAATATTTTTTCTGTATAATAGCAAAATCTAGTTGCTAGCCATCTGAAAAACTGAAGCGCTCAAAATGCCTACAAAAGAAGGTTTCATCAACAATGATTTTTTTTTACTTAATTTGTTATCTACCTTTCTCATTGAAACCCTCGATGGTTTACAAAATTATAAATCCCTGTAATAAAAAGCAATAAAAGCATACAATAAATAATACAATAAAACGAGACTACACAGTCTGAGAACAAACATAAAAATGATACAAAATTAAGAGTATAATACATTCAAACAACAATACAATAAAGGGTGGGAGGAACTGTCTAAAAAAATTCACAGATAATTACAACTACAACCCTGTTCCCTTTATAAACATGCCCTCCTTATAAAAATGTTCCAAGGCACGCCAGGTCAACTTTTCTCCACGTATCATCTTCATTTTATAAAAAGCAGTTGGCCTCTTTGGATACCTGCCTATGTACAGAAAGGGGGGGGGGGCGGAAGAACCCCCAGACTATGAATCTGGACTTCTGGCAGGGGAGTGACTCTGTCCAGAAGAGGTAAACATGTATATTCCCAGGTCAGTCTTGTTACCCATCCCAGCACCTCCATCCTGCAGGATTAAATTTCCATTTGTTTTCCCTTTGCAGTCGGTTTAGCACTTCATCCCACTCCCTGGATTTAGCTGGAAAAGGGCCGGGTACTCGTTGTCTCCAGGCAATCTCTCCCAACCACTTCACATAGATAATGGGAGAATAAATTAGAACATTGAGGCACCCCAACAAGCTTACGGCCCCAGAGGATTAGTCCCCCAGCCTCACAAGAAAGTAGCAAAACCAACACATCGCTATACCACATCCCATGCCTTTTCTCACTAGGCACAGCAGCAGGATACTGTCATGCTGAAGGCTGCAGAGAGGATCGAGCAAGACTAGCAGCAACACACTTCCCCTATCAGTTGTACAGCAGGATGGCCACAGCAGTTTCCATGCCATGGTTGGGTCTGGAACCAGCTTTTCAAACATCTGGAGATTATCAGTCTGATCCCAGAACCTCTGGAGTTGCTTGGCTACAGCCATCTCCAGAACCACCCCTCTTCATGGGAGATTAGATTCCAGTCTGCAGTTATTTCAGTCCTATCTAATCAATACGGCCTCCTTTCATGCCTGGGGGACTTTTTTTTGAGCCTGATCTTAACAGATCTCAGAAGCTAAGCAGGGTCAGCCTTGGTTAGTAATTGGATGGGAGACCTCCAACAAAGACGAGGGCTGCAGAGGCAGGTAGTGGCAAACCACCTCTGTTAGTCTCTTGCCGTGAAAACCAGGGTCGCCATAAGTCAACTGTGATTTGAGGGTAGGATTTCATTTTCAAGGACTGGTTAATAGCGGGAACTGTCCCCTAAGTCATTCCGCTTTGACAAACCAAGATGGCCACAGGTCTTAAGTGCACATGGCTGGCCTTCCATCTCCAAATACCTTGTTTGTTTCCACCAGGCAAATCCGCTGAAAGATATCCACGTGGAAAATGACAATTGGAAACCTCGGGAATGTTCAGCTCAGCTGTTGTCAATAAGTTGCCTGAGCAGATGTGGGCAATTTTATCCACAAAGTGCTCAGTGATAACTGAAAGCAAAGTTCAGATCCTTCCCACAATAATTAACTGATAGTGAGTTTCAAACATATGAAAGAGTCCAGTAGCACCTTTAAGACTAACCAACTTTATTGTACCATAAGCTTTTGAGAGCCACAGCTCTCTTCGTCAGATGCATCATCAGCTTTCGAGAACCACAGCTCTCTTCTGGTGATGCATCTGACGAAGAGAGCTGTGGCTCTCGAAAGCTTATGGTACAATAAAGTTGGTTAGTCTTAAAAGTGCTACTGGACTCTGCTATTTTGCTACTGCAGACTAACACGGCTAACTCCTCTGGATTGATGAGTTTCAACGGCAACTAGATGCCTTCTTGGCTTATTGGTAGGTGTCTTTCTCCCTGCTGGTTCAGGCTTCTGGTGGTGACCCTCCAGCACCATTAGTGGTACCTCCATTCTCTCTGGCAACAGTAGCCCTGTCCTTTCAGTCATAGTCAGAGTTCTTCCAACTCTCTCTCTTGCTCTTTTTTTGCAGCGGCATGTGAACCATGGCGGGTTGCTTGCCCGACAGATGTTCACATATTCTTTTCTTGCTCCTACAGTCCTCTGAACTCCTGCATTGTCGACAGGTTTGCTGAGCACAGAAGAATAAATTCCGCTTGTGCTCTTCAGGACATGCAGATGTGAAGATAAATGTCTTGATTTCTCTTTGTCGAGGTCTGTTACAAACATATTTAAAGTGCAGCTCTCCAGCTATTGGAAAATGAATGCCTCAAGGCTGCATTTTGTGTCCATAGCCATTTTTTTTTGTGGTGGGATCATGCTCCTAGAGCCGCTGCTAAGTCCCGGGAAATGTCATGGGCTGCTGTTTTTTTCTTTTCTTTACGTGGAAAGACAATGTTGCTCCCTGCCTGAGTGTCGGTGCAGGCTTTCTGCACTAGAGGGCAGCAAAGAACAGTGCAGACTGCATTGTCCTCCGCTGCAATCCAAGGGGTCTGCCTTAGGATTTCCAGGCAAGCTCCCCTGTTCGCTTCCGTGTTGGGGAGGGCTCTTTGCATGGGCCGAGGATATGAAGATGGAGAGTGAAAAAGGAGGAGGGTGGCTTGCACAAAGCCACGGGAACTCCCTTGCAGAAGTAGCCGTCAAGGTCACTGATCGTCCCGGGCCTTCATTCTCCCCATTGGAGGGACTGCCCTCACCAGGGAGTTCAGATTTTCCTATTGCAATGAAACCTTTGGGGGACACTGATTACCCCTCAGTGCGACATGGGGTAGATTACAGGCCTAGGGCATTCCATGCTTGAATGGGTCAAGGTGGAGTCTTCCTTTAGCTCTGTTTTTGAGCCAAGTGGCAGATACGATCTTAACAGAACCAGACTTTGGCTGTCAGCACAGAGCTGCAAAGCAGGAGAGCTCACGTTTGCTTCTTAAAGGCAACTTTGGCAGAGGAAGTTTTGAGAGAGGAAAGATATGGTAGGGAGTGCCCCAGCCAGGGCGCCTTCCCTTTCCGTTCTGTTCCTGGCAGTGTCTTCTCTGGGGTCCTCCAGGGATATATGATCACATGTGGCTTGTTAGCAGTGTGCTACACATCCCCTGATCTCCCCAACTGACTATTGCCAGGGCCTGGGGTGTCACTGGATTCCAGGCTCTATGCTATAGGGGTCTGAATTCTAGTCTCTCTCTTGGTTCTGCAGGTGGATTCTTGTTATGGGTCCCCATAGTAGGAACGAAGGCCCAAATCTTTGTTCCAAAAAGTGAAAAGGCAAATGTTAGTTTTTGCATTGCAGCAAATACTCTTAAAATATCCCCCCTTGTGTAATTAAACACACTACTACAAACAGTCTTTGGACCTTTACTATTCTCTGAAATCGGGACTGCAACTGGACGCTACCCGAAGGCAAGTTATTTAGGGAGAAGTGAAGTTGCATTCACCTTGGGGATGATTGTAACATGAAATAGTGAAAACACTTATTTAAAAAAAAGAAAATCAGCCAGAGAAAATATCTTGCTTTTTCATTCATTGCCCTGGAGTGTTTCAGGTGTCCAAAGTATATCATGTACAACTTTTTAATAGTCCACTTTTTGGCCCATTAGAGTGGGGCTCAGGGCAAACTGGCAATTCTGTTTATAGCTGCATTTTGCAGATGGGAGACTGAGATAAGTGGGCTCTATAGCCCTCTGGTGAGTGAACTGGAGATATATTTTTTTAATAATTTATTTAAAACATCAATAGAAACAAAATGGCTATCTTACAGAGCATATTGCCATACTTTCTTATACAAATCTTAATCGTTAAGTTAACGAAATGTAATTGATATAATGATGATTGTGGAAGCAATATGGAGAATCTTCATTCTTCAAAAAAATTTCCAATACCAGGTACCACTTATTCAGGAAATTTGACTCTGATGTACTCTGAGAGTATGTCAGAGTGAACCGAAGATATGAGGGCAGGTTCACACATCTAGGAGAAAGAGGTTACAGAACCCTGAAGTGGAGGAATGGATTACACCACTTCAGATTACAGGGAACATCACATTTTGGTATGCCTTCCTATGTTGAAAAGAAAATACTCTGCATCGGTATAGAACCGGCCCACAAAGCAACACTCAAAGCTAGAATTCACCACCTGCAGTCTGAACTGGTGCTGTCCATTCCACCACCTCAAGTTCTGTCACCTACTTTGGTCAACCTGGCACAACTGGAGCTTGCATCCAAATACCCTTATCCACAACACAGCCTCTGCTTCCTCAAATTCCCTGCTTATCACCAATCACAAAATATTTGCTTGGTTAAACAAAAGACTCATATCAGTGTGCATTGGAGAGGGGCACATATAAATCAAATTGTACTTTGGGATGGAAAGATTCTGGGTATGCCGGACGAGTATATTCGTTTTGCATTAAAGGTGCTGTTTGGACAGGGGAGATGACCTGGTAAGGTTGTGGTCCTCTCTTACTAAATTTCCGTCATTACTACATTAAGGCTATTCCTTTTGAGGCCTCCAGAATTCTTTCCTATCTTTATTGTCTCTGGGAAGGAAGTATCTCAAAACGTTATTACAAAGGGGACTAGTAGAAGTTCTTAATCTTGGAGATGGCTGTGAAGATTGGTGGATATAACAAGAATCCCCTATGAAGAATTTTTTTTCCTTTGGTTGATATTGAGGACCTTTGCCATTTAATGCTTTTGCTAGATCTCTTAGACAGGTGTTTTGGGGGTTATTTCTGGATTGCTTTAATTAATGGCATAGGGTTTGCATGAATGCCAATGCTAAAGAGATCATCCTTATAACTACACTTTGGAACAAACTTGCAAGCCCTAGTTATGGTGTTCATGCTTCTCTTGCCTTATGGTCTTGCTCTCCCCTGCCAGGTGTTCCGAATAGTTTCCATCTGCCTGGGGAGTCCACCTGAGACGTTCTGCTGGGAGTTCTATGATAAGGAGAAGACCTATCACAAGATCGGGCCACTCACGCCATTACAATTCTACCAGGAACATGTGAAGCCTGTCTTCGATATGGAGAGCAAAGTTGAGTAACGCAGTAAATTGCTGACTGAGGCAGCTTAGAACAATGCATGCATTGATGCATTTCACTGATGCATTTAGAAGGAATTGGCAGGTCCCACTTTAACCTTCTTTTCTGTAGGTGAAGCCTGCCCAATGGTTTCAACCTGTTATTATTATTTATTTAATGTATATCCTGCCCTCCCCGCAAGCGGGCTCAGGGCGGGTTGCAATGATAGATAAAATATACAGGAGTGAATGATAAAATCACAGATCTCAGAACACAACATTTCAGCAATTCACCTGCTCACCATACATGAAGGAAGGTGGAGGTGTGGATTGGTATCCTATGGCTGCTCATGCTTGAGGGGTAGATGGTCATATAGCCCCCCCTCCCCGCAAATAGGAGACTGGCAGGGAGACTCATTTGATGGATTTAGTGTTAGCCTCAACCATATGCCTGGCAGAACATCTCTGACTTGCAGGCCCGCCAAAAGGGTGCAAGGTCTTGGTGGGCACGAAAGTCCTCTGACAGAGAGTTCCACCAGGTTGAGGCAAGGACTGAAAATGCCCTGGCCCTGATCGAGGCCAGTCGAGCCTCCCTGGGGCCAAAGACCACCAGTAGGTGTTAACCTGCTGATCTCAGCATCCTCTGGGGTGCATACAGGGAGAGGTGGTCCCTCAGGTATGCTGGTCCCAGTCCATTTCGGGCTTTATAGGTTAAAACCAAAACCTTGAACCTGATCCAGAACTCCACGGGGAGCCAGTGTAGCTGCTGCAAAATTGGAGTTACGTGTGTCCTGTATGGCGCACCCATCAGGACACACAAAGCAGAAATCTGGACATGCTGCAATTTCCAGCTCAGACTCAAGGGAAGCCCTGCACGGAGCGAGTTAGAGTAGTCCAATCTGGAGGTGTCCATTGCATGGATCACTGTTGTTAGGTCATGGGTTGAAAGATAGGGGGCCAGCCACCTGGCCTGCTGGAGGTGGGAAAAAGCAGACCGGGCAACTGCTGCAACCTGGGTCTCCATTGATAAAGAGGAGTCCAGCATCACGCCAAGACTCCTGACCGATGAAATGGGCACAAGTGGTGCTCCATCAAAGGCCGGGAGCTGGATCCCCCCCTCCAACGCCCCACGGCCTAAGTGCAGGACCTCCGTCTTCATGGGATTCAACTTCAGTCTACTCTGCTTCTCCCATCCAGACACGGCCTCCAGAGCTCCAATGAGGGCTTCAGAGGTAGTCAGGCTGGCCAGCCATCAGCAGATACAACTGGGTGTCATCCGCATACTGTTGACAGCCCAGTCCAAAACTCTGTATCAGCTGGGCGAGGGGGCACATATACAGATTGAACAACAAAGGGGAGAGTATCGCCCCCTGGGGGATGCCACACACCAATGGTTGGCCTTATGGAGCCATGACAACTTCTTTTGCTTTCCGTTTCCCTTCTTGTTGGGTACATGTGGTTCCCCCTCCCCATCTGATGCATTACAACTTAAACCCTTGCTTCCTTCTAAATGGCACACAGCAGGCTTGTCTAGCTGACACTCCCTGAATCCACATGGGGCTCAGCTGTGAATATCAGAGGTGTATCTGGCAAGCAATGCACGGCCCAAGGTCCATTAATTTGACCAAGTGTGTTCCGAGGGCGGAACTTAGTATTAGGCATAATATGAGAGTGCTGCCAAAAATGGCATTTCCATAACATGTAAAATCACTCATTGTGTGTTGCAACGTAATTGTGTTGATCGTTTCTCCCATCTCACTCCATGTCATTGGGTGCTGCTGAGAAAGAATCATACAACATGATGACATTGCTTCATGAGAGCCTTCAAGGTCCTAGGTGGGGAGGATGGGCGATGGGAAGGCCATTCTGAGCAGCAGCCCTATGTTGAATGTCCTGTACGAATCTGCCCTGAGCACCTTCTTGAAAAATTTACTGGAAAATGCTCACGTCTGGAGGGTGGAGTCTGAATTATTTCTCTCTCTCCATCCCAATGCATAATGAACTTACAGAGTGCATTGCTACAAGATCATGGGATGGGTATTAACCTTAAATGGTTCTATGAAAAGGTCGGACCAGTTTGTAGATTTTTCCAGCTTGCCTGCTGAATTAGCCGTATTAGATAAACCAAACCTCCATGTTCAGAGGAATACCAGTGGGTGGGGAGCAAACAAAGAAGTGGCTGTCCCAATCTGTACCTTGTGTTCCTTCTAGTAAGCCATCGCTGGCGATGTTGTGCCAGACCGGAGGGATGTTTGGTCTCACCTAGAAAGGAATTCTTGCGGTTGCACCATTCTGGCTGGATGCATTGAGCAGGGAGTCAGTACAGCTAAGAGACACCTTTGTGAACTAACCTCTGACCCAATAATTTGGCTTACTTTTTTTTTTATCTTGGCAGGTTTGCCTGGTCAATGATCCCCGGCCCCAGAACCCATACAACAAACTGTACACAGTGGAGTATCTGAGTAACATGGTTGGAGGAAGAAAGACTCTTTACAACAACCAGCCGATCGAGCTCTTGAAAAAAGTGGTTGCCTCTTCTATTCGGGATGGAGAGGTTTGGTCCATTGCTTTGGTGGGCTGGGGGTATGTGGGGGCTGTCCTTCCTTCTGGATTTCCTAAAGGTCCCTGACAGTCGCCTGCTCCTCTTTTTCTCAGGCAGTCTGGTTCGGCTGTGATGTTGGAAAGCACTTCAACAGCAAACTCGGCATCAACGACATGAACATGTAAGTGTTGGTGAAGCGTTGGGCCGTGAGCCAGGAAGCCATCCTCTGGGATGCGTTCCCGCTAGCCTGGTTTTGCCAAGCTTGGAGCACTTAGATCCACGAGTCCCCTTTTCTGCTCCTGTGTTTATTTCTGCTAAGTATCTTGTTCTTATTTTCTGCCACTCGTCTTCTGTGGTGTAAGATGACTAATGAAGGCTGCATCCCCACCCGTCAGTGTCCTTTCTTGTGTGGATTGTTTGTAGATTTAATCACAAGCTGGTGTTTGGGGTGTCTGTGAAGAACATGAACAAGGATGAGCGGCTGATCTTCGGGGATTCCTTGATGACCCACGCCATGGTCATCACTGCTTTCACCGAGAAGGTGAGCTTCTGGGGCAGATGCCTCCCCTGCCCCACGCATTCCAGTCCTCCCTATTTTATTTATTTTTATTTACTTATGTCATTTATCGTTCACCTTTCTCACTGAGACTCAAGGCGGATTACATAGTGTGCGATTAATCCAATCAGCATCACAGATATTAACATAAACAATGCTATAAGATAAATAAATGCAAGTTTACAAAGGCATAACATTAGCAAAAATCTGATACAGAGTTGAAGAAATGCTGAAACAGAATAACAACAACAGTAACATTTGATTTATCTACCACCCATCAGGACAACTTAACACCCACTCAGAGCAGTTTACAAAGTATGTTGTTGTTATCCTCAGGACAATCACCCTGTGAGGTGGGTGGTGTTGAGAGTGCTGGGAGAGAGCTGTGACTGACCCAAGGTCACCCAGCTGGCTTCAAGCGGAGGAGCGGGGAATCAAAACCGGCTGTCCAGATTAGAGTCCCACGCTCTTAACCACTACACCAAACTGGCTCTCCTAAGCAATAAGCAATCCTAGGACTGACATTAGACAACATAGAACTACCCAGTAGGGTCATGCTTAAAACAACAAGTAGTACATAGGAGCTCAAGGGCCACTTGAGAATACTCCCAAGTGAATGCATCAATTTGTGTTGCATCTTTTCATGATGAGTATTATTATTTGTTAAGATCTGTATCCAACCTTTTGGTCAAGGAGTTGGGATTGGCACATGGGGCGTTCTACCTGCCATTAACTGCCCGCTCAGCTCCACTGATGGTAGGTCAGACAAAGATGGTGATTGGCCTAAGATGAGGAATGCTGTGACCACACTGATTTGAAATGCCTGTTTCTGCCATGGGTCCTTCTCTTCGGAACCAAACAGCACATAAATAACACTATAATGGGCAAAAGAGCAAGACCAGCAAAGAGGCTAGTTGGAATGAAAACATGCCACAAATATGAGAAGAAATAAATGAAAAAGGTCCTGTTCCAGTATCCCTTCCTAAAATCACTCGGTAGGCTTCATTTCTGCCTGAAGTTTAGAACAGCAGGCAGCCAGTGGTGCAACCATTTGAGGCGCTTCGCCCTCAGAAATTCCAATTATTAAAACTTCTTTCTGAGGAAGACTGTGAGATTAAGAACTGCAGTGCCTTGGAGGCATTTCATAAACCCCGAGGGATTCGTAACCCCCCCCCCCAAAGACAGATTTTAATTTTCGTTTTTTTAATACCTGTTGTGCAAACAGATTTTTGTCTACAATTGCAATGTAACTTGCTTTTCCCCAAAGGTACTTTTTAATCCTTGAAGCCTTCAGTAAGCTGACTGTTATTTGACCCACTTTAAGGACTTGCACGTGCTTCCAGGCAGACTTTCCTAACCTCACCCGATTTGGGCCTGAGGGCAGCTTTGGCTAGAGGTGCCGGAATTCAGGGCCCAGGAATTGCTGGCAGGCCCTTGGTTGTGGTGGGGTGTGGCCTTCATTTCCTCAAAAGTTTGCTTTGTGAATTTTTGAGCTTAGAGCACGTACCAACTCTCTCAATGCACCTCTCCCAAAGCAGTCAAGAAATTGATTTTATGAATTACTTCACAGTTGGGGCCACCTGGCGGTTGGCCCTTACACCAAATTCAGACAATTTTTTGCCTGTCTCTCTTCATTGCCTGGAAGAAATAGGCAGATGATGCACGTTAGTTGGTTGTTGTGGGTTTTCCGGGCTGTATTGCCGTGGTCTTGGCATTGTAGTTCCTGACGTTTCGCCAGCAGCTGTGGCTGGCATCTTCAGAGGTGTAGCACCAAAAGACAGAGATCTCTCAGTGTCACAGTGTGGAAAAGATGTAGGTCATTTGTATCTACTCAGGAGGGGTGGGGTTGAGCTGAGTCATCCTGTAAGAGTTTCCCAGGGTGTGGAATGCTAATGGCGGGAGGCTTCACTGTATCCTGAGGAGGTTCTTTTGCATATGGATTGGTACTTGATGTGCTAATCTTCTCTGCAGGGCTATTGTCGGGTGTAGAGTGTTTTGTTAGCCTGGTGTTTTTCAGAACTGGCAACCATGCTCTGTTCATTCTTAAGGTTTCTTCTTTCCTGTTGAAGTTTTGCTTATGCTTGTGAATTTCAATGGCTTCCCTGTGCAGTCTGACAAAGTAGTTGGCAGTGTTGTCCAGTATTTTGGTGTCCTGGAATAAGATACTGTGCCCTGTTTGAGTTAGGCTATGTTCAGCCACTGCTGATTTTTCAGGTTGTCCAAGTCTGCAGTGTCTTTCATGTTCTTTTATTCTTGTCTGGATGCTACGCTTTGTGGTCCCGATGTAAACTTGTCCACAGCTGCAGGGTATACGGTATACTCCTGCAGAGGTGAGGGGGTCTCTACTATTGATGCATCTATTGCATCTATTGATGCACGTTAGCATCAGTAAAATCCAGACTGAAGGGCAAGTTGGTAAGTGTCGACTCTCATGCCCTGGTGCGAGCCTGGTGGGTTTGGGGACTGTAGAGACTTAACCACTGGTACTCCAGAAGAGGGCAGGCCACTTGTTCTCCGCATCCAGGCCGCAGCCTCCGCTCCTGCACAGCCATAAACAAATGGAAGTTTCCCTTTTAGGTAGCTGCCTGTAGCTTTCAGAGGAATTTCCTTACGATTCCTTCGTGTTTCTTTCCAGGAGGATCAAGAAGGTTGCTTTGAGAAGTGGCGCGTGGAGAATTCGTGGGGAGAAGACCGTGGGAATAAAGGTAACATTTCTTCCCTAATTAGTCTGGATTTGGGGCTGCTGGGCGCATTGGAAGAACACCTGCTTTGCCGCACAAGGTCAGCGTCAGCATCATCACCTAAAGGGGATGCCTTTCTCTGCTGGGGACCCTGGAGAGCTGCTGTGGTCAGAGGAGGCAACACTGAACTAGGTAGACCATGGAACTGACTCAGGCAGCCTCATACGTTCAAGTTAAGAACCTGTCCTAGTGTGTGCACACCTGCACACACGCACCTGTGGAAATTAGCAGAGAGTTGTGATGTGCCTCGGCTGCAGAATGCACCAGGCTCGTGTCCTGGCATCTTTTAGGCACCTGCTGAAATCTGTTGCATGATTTTGCCCATGTTTCTACTTATATAAAGATTGTGGCTGTGCTTCTTTTTATGATCTTCTACATCATTGGCTGTACTTCAGGATTTGTATTCTGTGTTAGTTTTCTGTTCCTGTTTTTGTTAACCACCATGAGAGCTTTTGTGGCTGAACCAGGGCCGGCTCCAGCATCGCCGGCACCTGAGGCAGCTTAAGGGCTGCCTCTGTGTGCGCGTGCGCCATGCGCACCGGACTGCGTGTGACATCATCACGCAAGGGCTGGGTGCATGCACGGGGGACCTTCCAGCCCTCTTGTTCAGTTGCTCTGCGGGCCAGGCGCAGCTGGCTGCCCTGGCCGCCGGCTGCACCTGGCCTGCAGAGCAACTGAACGGGAGGCTGCCCGCTCAGCTGCCCCACGCTGCCGCCGCCAGCACGCACTCCTGGTTGGTGGCGGTGGCAGCAGCTCTGGTGTGCACCCCTGACCCCCAGGTCGGCGCCCCTCCGGCGCCTTAGTGCCCTGAGGTGGCTGCTGGGCCGGCCTCAGTGGGCAGGCCAGCACTGGGCAGAACAGCAGATAAAGAAATTTTCCAAATATATATTTAGGGTTGGGATATGACATGGTGTAGCGCCCACATATTTATTTGGTTTACAAATATTTATTTCCCATCTTTCAAGATGGGCAACACTCGAGGCAGCTAACATAATATGAATGAAACCCAATATAAATCAAATGGGGGAAAATTAGCCCTAAAAACCACCTTGTAGGCATCTGCCTCTCTGGGGAGGTCTGGTAGCCTCCTCTCTCTAGGTGCTGCTCCAAAGGCAACATTTATGCCTCAGATGCCTGCCTGCTATTCTCTGTATCTGGCCTCTTGCCCAAAGGAATCGCGGCCTGCTTGCTGTCTCCCCTCCACTTACAATGAGATCAATTGGTTCAAGTCCTTCAGGCGATGATGTCCTGTGAGGAGCTCCGCATGAAAGATAGCACTGATTTCTAAAGAAACAGGTCTTGTACATTAGAGCTGGACCCTCCCCTCTTTAGATGTTTTACTGGCTGCGGTGACCAAAAGGCACTCAGCACATGCTTAGAGGTGCATTCTTTCTTCATCACGCTGCAGGTACCTGGATTGAGGCTCGGGCTTCATTTCCAGTTCAGTCCTTCAGAATGGTACCTTCAGAATCCTGTTTTCAGAAGTTTAAGACTCTGTGTGTGTGTGTGTGTGTGTGTGTGTGTGCATGTGTCTGTGTGTGTGTCTGTGTGTGTGTGTGCGCATGTGATAACAGACTTTTGAGGTGCTTTTCCTACCTAGACGGCTTCTCTCCCCCTCCCCAGCTGCTTGGTCCTGCCTGCCACTTGCACGTGTCTCTAATTTTCCACACTTAGAAAATGTGCACAATTCTGAATGCAAAATGTGGAGCAGTTTGATGTACAGCATATACTGACTAGCCTGCCTCTTGGTGGGGGTAAAACTCCTAACTCCACATCAAAGGGCTGAGGATAGAAGGGGACCCATCTGTCCCTCTTTGCCTGCACAGCCTCTTCTGCCCCAGCACTCTTTCCCAAACTGGTGAAGGCATCCCTTCTTGGCTTCTGCTGCCTGGGCACTCAGTGGCCAGGCCTGGAAGGCACACAGAATGGAGCTTCTCCTGCCCTCCCCTACCCACTTTAATTCCTGCAGGGTCATAAGGCAAAGCTTAGAGAATTCCTGGATGGAGTTTATTGCTGAGAAGGAACACGTCCATCTACCCCACTTGGGCTCCGTTCCTTTAAGCCCCCGGTTTAATCTAATTTTGTGTGGGGAAAGTTCATTAGCCTTTCTTAAAATATTCTTGGTGGGGAATATTGCTTTTGGTACCTTCTGAGGGGGTGGGGAGAAACATAGGCTTTGCCACAGAGGGCCAAAAAGCTGCTTGTTTTTGAGTCAGAGTTGGCATAGGGCCTCCCCTGCCCCACCACATGTGTTTAGTGGGAAACAGTGACAGACAAACCCTCATGCCTTGGTGACAGTGCCTATTGTATGCCCCAGGTCACCTTGCAGAGGGAAGTCCCTCTTTGGCCCCTGGAATGGGAGGAGGTTAATCTGGCAATGAATATCATTGAATGGCCCCTTTAGAGCCCTCTGCCCGATTTGGAATATGGGGAGATCATTATGATGCCTTGCAAGTCTTGTATGTTCAGGAAGTGCTCTGGATTCTGGGGGAAAGCAGTACGTGAACTGGAGCTGGTGATGTTACTAATGCACATGACTTGCATTTTGCAAGCACAGACATGATCCTGGCCAGCATGGCCACTCCACCTACCTGTTGTGTGAGGGCTGATAGGCAAAGGTTTCCGTTGCTGCTGGTGCTACAAATCGTCCCCCCACCACCACCTTTGGTAGCAACCTGTTTGTGGACTGCTTCTACAGCACACACCTGGCAATGCATAGCTTTTGCTATGAGCAATAAAGATCAGGGTGCTTTGGATTGCATGTATTGCATTTCTTTATGGTGGGGCAGTGCTCTGAGGAAAGAGAGCTGGCCAGCATCCCTGACTCCCTTTTGCTTGGAGAAACAAATCGGCACGGTATCTCTCATTGAGGTCTGAGCCTCCATTTGCATGGCTGGGGCTTTCTCAGGACTGCAAAAAAGATAAGTGTGTTGTGCAGGGCTGCATGAATGAGCTGCGTGTGCTGGTGCCACCCTTCCCAGATCACTGCTTGGCTATTTTTAGCTCTTCGTTTATCCTTCTGTTTTATGAGCCTACTAAAATCCAGAGTTGCTCCAGCGGTTGAAAATGTGTGCGCCCATAAGCCCTGCTGCTAGTTGCAAAAGACAAGTGCACAGGACTCTTCTGGCTTTTAAGAGATTAAAAAAAATAACAAGGCAAAAGCTGGCCAGGTGACAGGCATTCCTCAATGTTGACCTTGTCAAGCTGGCCTGTTGGCGGCCCAGGGCCCCCCTGAGCCTCTTAGCATCTTGTTCTTTTCCAGAGACCAGGCCTGCTTTTCATGAATGGGATCTGAAGGTGTGTCCGCCTCAATGGATGGGAAGTCGTGGGCTGCGCAGTGCCCAGCCTAGCCAGTTGCCCAGAGCCCCTCGCAACCTCCTTTCTGGCCCTGAGTGCTGCTCACTTAGGGGAGTGGGACTTGTAACGTGCCTTATGGTCACAGCTGAGTTTGCTCTCATCCCCATAGCTGGAGGGGAGGAGTGGCGCTGAAGTTGGTTGCAGGGACCCCCGTCCTGTCGATTGTGTTCAGCCGTGGTGGGACTGTGGCTCAGTGGCAGGGCAGTGCTCTGACGAAAGAGAGCTGATGATAGAAATGCCTAATCTGTCCTGGGACTAACAAAATTTGTGGTAGGGTATGAGCTTTCATGAGCCACAGCTCACGTTTGGTATCTGAAGAAGTGAGCTGTGGCTCACAAAAGCGCACACCCTGCCATAAATTATAGGTGCCACTGGACTCTTGCTCTTTTCTGCTGCTACAGACAGACTAACATGGCTACCCGTCTTGATCTAATATGTCCTGTAGCACCTCTGCGGCTCTCCACGGCCCCTGGCTGCACCACCTGACCCCCGGTCAAACGGCTTGGTCCGTGCCCTGCTTCGCCGGCGCCATGTCCTTGACACAAGTTGTGTGTGGGTTGCTTATGCAATCCCAACCTTTTGATCTGTTTTGGGTCGGGCTGCCTTTTTGCCGAGCGTGGCACTGCGTGCGCTCACGCTGGGAAAGAGCAGGGCTCTGGCAGTCATCTTGTTTCAGGAAGAGGTGAAGAATGAGGATGTTAGATTTGGCAGGGAGTGCCTGAGGCCTGGCTAGGCACGGAGGAATGAAAATAACAAGCCCAACGTCAGTCCTCAAATGCCTGAAACAGCAAGGCAACGTTGGACCTGGGGACTTGGTTGGACTGTGATGAGTTACGGAGGAAATGCATCATGTGACGTCCAGCGTTTCCTGGCGGATCCCCATCCTGCCGCCATCGCTGCAGGTCTGCTGGGTAGCATAAGGAACCAGTTGGAAGGGGAGGTCGGATCCCGGCGCGGGGCAGGCATTTCTGACCTCCCTTCCAGGCGGCCTGCATGAGCCTCTCCACATGTGTGGAGCCTCCCCTTTTTTCTCTTCTAGCAGGGGTCAGGAAATTCTAGAGCCTTGTCAGTTATCAAGCTCTTTATTTTTGGAAGCTTGTGGTTTTATTTCCAAAAGCAAACACAGTCAATGACGAATTATTTTGTCTAGGCTTTGTAGGCACTGTCTTTGTTTGTTTTGTTTTCAAGTCAGGGAAAATGAAGACATTTTTCTCGGAGGAATTTGATCTGGGAATTTTGTAGTCTAAGCAAATCTGCTCCAGTGCTTGCAAGGTGTCTTTTCTGCCCTACCTTGTGCCCCAGCACAGCTGAAGTCAAATTGGCTGGCTAGGCACCTCCCTTTGAATTTTAGGTTTATCAGCAGCTTTGGCCACGAGGGCTAAATAGGCGTTGGGTGTTCAGAGGCAGCTTGCAGGTGGGGCAGGTGAGCGAACCTTCTGGTCCAGCAAGGTTGTTCATGCCATTGTCACGTGGCACAAGCAGAGGGCAGAGATGCTGGAAGGAGAATCTTGTTCAGCCCGCCCGCCTTGTTGCTGGTCATCCCTTGCAGGTTATCTCATCATGACTGACGACTGGTTCTCAGAGTACGTGTACGAGGTGGTGGCAGACAAGAAGCATGTGCCCGAAGACGTCCTGGCAGTGATGCAGCAGGAGCCAACGGTCCTGCCTGCGTGGGACCCGATGGGCGCTCTAGCCAAGTGAACTGTTCGGGGGCCTTGCTGCCTCCTCCTTCTGTTCAACCTTGAAGCAAGCATGGTGGGGTCCGTGAGGCCGGGAGCCGTGGCAAAGCAGTCACGTGGCCATGCTCACCGCTGGAGGTGCAGCATTCGCTGGTGGTTCACTGCATCTCTTTGCAGGAAACTGCACAAATCAACGGATGGGGCTACTCTTCACTCTTGCCATTGCCGTGTGCTTTCCATTGTAGTATGATTGTTCCTTCCTTTCTTCTTAAAGTCCTTTTAAATTCTTTTATTAATGCACTCAATGTGTTTCAAAATCCTTCCAAAGCGATTCTTCAAGCAAACTTGATGTGGAAAAGAGGGGTGCGGGCTGGCAGCATCGTGGGGCCAAAGAGCATCTGCTTGGGAAAAATGGCGGGTGACATTCAGCGGCTCAGCTGTCTCTTTGGGGAGTGAGGGAGAGTCATGGGGGGGGGGCGCTGTCCATTTCTTATCCATGAGCTTCCATCTGTCTGTCCTGACTCTGATACAGTCTGAATTATCTGGGGGGGGGGGATGTTGCCTTGGAAACAGTACAAAGTTTGAGCCTACAAGGTTGTTATTTCATCCAGGCTCAACAACCACTTAAGACTTTTTCATGGGCAGAAGTGAAGGACCCAAGATGCCCAAGCAAAAAAATAATATTTTTTTTTATCACTGCATTTTATTTGAATGCTGTTTGATGATTAGATGGTGCTATGAAGCGTTTTAAATAAATACACATTGCTGAATGCCCTTTGTGTCCTGTGTACTCGCTTCACAAGTAAACAAAAAAGAGGATTTCTGACCTACAGATGCCCTACAGAGGAAGTGGCGGGGGGGGGGACACACCAATCTTTTCCTGGCATCTTATGTTGTGCAATAGCAGTTGGACGGGTCACCCAGTGGTAGGTCTGGCCTTTAATTGTCCCCGGGCTATATCCTTTCCTTTGCATGAGGGTAGCAATTAACAACTATAAATAAATGGCAGCGGGTTATAACAGCCCTGTTCCTAACCAAAGGCACAGATGAATGCAGGTTTGGCTTATACTTGCCATAGTTCATAGTTCTGGCTGTTCACTCTCTTGACCCGTTCGAAAGCGTCTCACTGATCATTGCCCTGGTCAGATTTTATAGTAAAAAAAAAAATCTAGATTAAGGATTCTAATAGAGGAACAGGGAGTCGCCTTGCCTGCTCAAAATAAGCCAAACGCTTATTCAATGACACCTTCAGAGATCCGAGTCCAAATAAGATCTTGCTGAGGGTTTGTCCGATCCCTCTGTGTCCTAAGCATGGTTTGAGTCCAATAGCCCCTTAAAGACCAACTAGAATTCCAGGATATGAACTTTCAAGAGTCAGAGCTCCCTTCTTCAGATATATTTAGACTTGGAGCTATGGCATCTTTGGGCTTGCTCACCATGTTCCACTGAAGTTCCAAAGCTCCATTTTCAACTTACTCAGTTAATACATGTGTAAAACAATTGTGAAGCTTTTGGGTGACCTCTGAAACTACATTTCCGTTTGTCTTTTAGTAGTGGACTGTGAGTTCCTCTCTTGGCAAACGGCCAGACATGACAGCCCGGTTTCACTGTTGGAATCCTAGTCTGTCTTCTTAACAAAGCCTAAGTACATCTGCTAAGTTTCAAAGACTCTAAAATGGCTGACAGCATCCACTGAGTGGTGAATTCCCAGTCTGCTCCACCTGTCATACAGCTTGTGCCTCCTTTTAATGTCCATGCTTTTCCAGTTATATCTCCACAATGAAAAGAGCTAGAGACTTTTAAAGTGCAAGAAAGGCGTTCACAGGAATTAGCAGATCACTGCAATAGATCTTGAGAACTTTTTCACACTATAGCTATTACCCTTGAAATATTTAAAAACCTCCAGTTGTAGAGTGGGGAAAATGGTAGCTGCAAGGAGCGGATAGAAGGACAGAACCAATGTGGGTGGAACTTTTGAAAGTGTGAGCCTTCTACCCCAGATGACATGCAAACATGCTTGGACACTGTTCTTTAAAAAAAAAATGTAGCTATGCAGGGAGAAACCTGGAAACTGAACTATTAGAGGACAGCTTGCACATGAAACAGTTTGGAAGCAAAGGTGGAGTAAAACACTAACGTGGGTGGGTAGTATTCCTCAAATTTTATTCAGGATACCCTCCAGTTTGGAGGGGGGGAACAAAGAAAAAAATCGGAGCCATTTTGGCAGTTATGACTTGGCTGAAGTTTATTTGCCAGCGTCAAGAAAAGCAATAAAGCAACGAGAGCAGTCTGAAGTTGGTTTGAACCAACTAAAAGTGGAACCCTGTTGTGTTTTTCCTAGAATAACTATCAAGACAGATTCTCAGTATGTTACAATGATACACTGACCTACTCAGCAATGAGTATCTGGGAATTCTGATCCCGAGAGATTGAGTGTGTAAAGCCAAGGGTCAGAGTTAGCAAGAGGATATATTGATATATATATTGCAGAGTAATTTTCAAACACAACTTGAATATATGCAACATTGGGAATCAGCATTTTTTTCCTGATCTTTTCTAGCTTGGGCCTTCTGCATCCTTTCCCTTGTAGCTGTAGTTAGGCAAACAGAGGAGCTGGAAGGAAATGCCTGTGAAATCCAGGCGGATTCAGGGATGCTTAGGGAAAAACGGGGGGAAAGTATCAAAAAGACAGAGGTTCCATTAGGAGGGCAGTACATCAGTTTGGGCAGAGAACATTTCCCAGGTCTGGCCTTGGGGGCATCCTACAAGGCCCCCCACAGGCACTTTGGTCACTCGTAGACCATGCTAAATTGGGTTGCCAGCTCTGGCTTGGGAAATTCCTGGAGATATGGGGTGGGACCTGGAGAAGCCAGGGTATAATGCAAACCTCTAAAGCAACCATTTTCTCATGGGAATTGATCTCTATAGTATAGAGATCAGTTGTAATTCTGGGAGATCTCCAAGCCTCACCTGACGGTTGGTAGCTCTAATGCTTAACTGTAGATGTGCTTCAAGAACTGCATTGACCTGGAGCTATTTTGGAGTAAAACTTTGCTTGGTTCCAGTGTAAATCCAAGTCCTTTGTTACTTACGCTCCGTGGTACTATTTTAAAGCACAGGGCCCTTTTCTTCTCTCCAAGTGTCCCCTCCAAGCGGCCCATTTCTAATTTCCTTAATATTACTTAAGAGCCTGCAGCCTTCCAAGTGGATTACAGTTTTGGCTTATGCAACCAATGGGCTAGCCCAAGGGCTGACGGGAGCAATGGTAACGGTGACTGAGTCTGACGAGGGGGAGCAGAAGAAAAAGCTCGGAGGCTTATAAAGCGTTGTTTTGTTTGGAAGACTTTGAGCAATTGTACATCGCATGCTTATCTGTTCCGGTACAGCTTGGCAGGAGGAGAAGTTCGTCCCGAATCTGGGGTGGCCACGGTGGAGACTGTGGTTATTTCTCTCCTGTTTGGCTGCACTTTGGCACAGTCACGAAATGGCCACTGGGCGTGGGAGGTGTGGGCACATCAGGAAGCCACTCGTTGAAAGACAGATGGCCGCTGGCCTGCCGCATTTCTCTCCCAGCCTTGCTGGAAGGTGCCCAGAGCAGTGTCCCATGCGTTTCACAACTGCGCAAGGCAACTTTCAGCAGCATGTGTCAGATCAGGTGACCTAGGGAAGCTTCCTGGGGGAGGGGGGAGGGGGAGGTGGATCTCCTGGGATCCCAAGAGCCCTTTTTGGAGGGCAGGCATCTGGAAGTTTGGATTTCTCTTTTCATTGCACAGCATCCTTTGCAAAAGTGATTGGCCATGCAGCATGGGGGTGGGGAGGGCTTTGAGCAATGCTGCCCACCCCTTCCTTGAGTATGAGGGACACGTTGCATTGTTCTTTGGATCCCATCCTATATTTTTAAAAAGAGAAACTCTTGTGTCTGCTACCTGCTGCTTGCCTAAAGAGGTTTATGGGAACTTATTGCGGTAATCTGGATTCGTCATCTCTTGGGAGATGTGAGAGCCTTTTGCTTTATGAAACTCCGGTTACGTTTCTAACAATTTCCATCTCTTTTAATCCTAAGCCCTTTGGAGCTCACAATGGGCAGCTGCAATAAATTGTTTTATAAAATCATAAGGGTTTTTTTTAAGGGGGAACAGGCTAAGGGCCATCTCATGCCCTGACATCCTAAGAGGCAGTAGCGTCCTTCCCATCTCACAGATAGCCCAGACACAACCCACCCCATTCATTCCTCTGGATAGTTCTGTAGTACCATCACTAACCTTCAGATGGTGGCAGCGCGATTCTGGTCCTATCCTTTGGGGAAAGAAACTGAGCGAGGGCGGGGGGGGGGAGAGAAGGTGTCCCAGCCTTGTTCAGTTCTTAAGTTTGCTGCCATTGCTTAGATCTCTTAATCCGCCTCTTTCTTATGCCTCACGGCTTGTATTTCTGGGGTGCAGAAGGGAGTCTGTGCCGGTCTTTCTGGCCTTATATAACTCCAGCAGGGTTGCCAAAATCCTGTTGGGACCTGGAGATTTCCCAAGATTACAACTGTTCTCCGGACTACAGAGATCAATTCCCCTGGAGATACTGACTATTTTGGAGGGTGGACTCTGTGGCATTCTACTCTGAGCTCCCCAAATCCCCCGCCCCCAAGAGTTTCCCAGTCTAGGATTGACAACCCGAAACTCAGGTCTTCTTCCTTGCCACTCTGGTGTGCCGTGCCGTCTCCGATCACGGCTGGCTCAACCCCTGCCGTGTGGCAAGTTAGCAGTTGCTCTAGAGGGGTCAATAAGGCGTCCAATAAGGCCAATCCAGGAATCCTTGCCATGTTGCAGAAGCGGTTGTGGGGTGCTACCGGGGTGGGAGTGGACATGCCTTAGACTTTAGCAGAAGGCAAAGTTTCTTTAAAGATTCCTCAGTCCAGAGAAGTGAAGGTGGAAACGAGGGGCTGATTCCTTCAGCGGTTTTATCTGAGGGAGAGGGGGAGCCCTGGGAGGATTAAAAGCCACCAAGTCCAGCTTGGGAACAATTTCTGTCGGGAATTTAATCTTAGCCTCTCCTCCCCCCATTTCTGCTTTTTAAAAAATCCGGACACCAATGGATTTGATGAATAAGGGGGGAACAATGCGCTTGTTCTTTTTGCTGTTCCCCCAAAGACGGTGAAGCAGTCCCTCCCTTACCTAGAGCAGTGTTCCACCTGCCCAGGCTTGCCCCCCCATCTCTTTCCAGCCCGCAAATGCAATGCAATGCAATTGGCAGTTCCCCCCTCCTTCTCCTCCTCCCATTTATAGCTGCACATGAAGGAACTCTGATTTCCGAGACTCTCGCTTTCCCCCCTCCTCCGCCCCCTCGTTCTGCCTGTCCGGCTTTCTTAACAGGCTCTTTCACCCTGCTCTCTTTGACAGTTGAGAGCCGGCAAGTTTACATTGTCGTTCCCCCCCCCCCCCGCCAACCTCTCAGAGGAAAGTTGGAGCTGTCATCCTGGAAAAGGAGAAAGTTTATTTGACTTTTATAAAAAAAAGAGAGAGAGAGAGAAAGAAGGTGACGTAAAAAATTCTTAAAGAGCTCTTTGGCAGCAGATTATCTGGGAATCAGACCATGTGAGGAGGGTGTACAAAAGGCCTCCCCATCATGCCAAATGGTCCAGAGGCGCTGAAGCAAATGTCGGACCTGGGTGAGCCGGAGAAGTCCAGGCGGAGCGAAGTGGCACCAACCTCCCCGGAAGAGCAGGTACTGGGTGCGTGAATGTGTGTCTGTAGGGCAAAGTTGAAACATGTTCTGTGTGACGAGATGGAAACTACAAAGGGGGTTCTTCACACCCACCCCTTGGCTCTTTCTTCTCCCACATGCAACCTTGATTACAAAATCCAGGAAAGCAACAGTAACATTCGAGCCTGCACAGTAAGTTTTTAAAGTTTGCTTTGGTTTAACATACTCTTCCTTCAGGTCCGTGGCTCCATTAAAAAAAAAAATTAAGGAGCATCACCCAGAACCCCAAGAGGAGGGGTAAAAATCTGTCTCAAATTTTTTGAAGACAGCTTGCTATTGTGGTGTCAAAAGTGTCTCCGTGCCTCAATTTCTCGTGGTGTCAAAAGTGTCTCCGTGCCTCGATTTCTCGTGGTGTCAAAAGTATCTCCGTGCCTCGATTTCTCGTGGTGTCAAAAGTGTCTCCATGCCTTGATTTCTCGTGGTTCTCAATTGCTCATGGTTCCAGCCCCACACTTACTTATACAGTAATGACAGGCAGTGATGGGCGCAGAACATGTTTCAACAATTTTCAGAGAAAAGTTCTTTTTGTCTAACTTAGCTGTGCTGTCAGTTGAAATGTTGTTTTCAGTGAAAACTGTGTAGTATATATATATATATTTTAAAAAGCCAAGGCAGAAAATGACAAATGCAGGTTGCCTTTTTGTGTGTGGATAGACAGAAAAATTGCACTAGCCAGCGGTATGATTTTTCTTGATTAATTTTTAAGCAATTGTTTTTAGAACGGCTCTTACCTAAAGCAGTCAGGGAGAATTTTATCCCCAGGCAACCCGGAGAGGCTCCCATTCCATATATTCCGGTTACAAGTTCTAGCTTGAATGAACAAATGATGCTCAGAGGATTAGACAAATGAATTGTTACAGACACACATGCTTATGCCGAGAAACAGACAGAATAGCTATGATTCTGTCTTCCACCAGCACAGGAAAGAAGCTGGAGAAAGTTAAGGGGAGGAAGACAACATGCACGGATTTTCTTTTTCATTTACAGAGTGCCGGCAGTAGGCACAAAGACTTTGCCTCCATTTGTGCTTACTACACAAATAGTGATCAAAGCGGTCTTCTCCCCTCCCCTGTCTTGGGTCTTACAACTTTGAGATGGGGTGGATTTAGCATTTCCTAATGTATCTCCTCAGTTGAGACTGATTCGTCCCACTCCACAGAATTCTGTTTTGGCCTGATTCTGACTGGCTCTCCTGGGAAATCATTTGGCAAGATGGGATTTGAATATTTCTAGACTTGCAATTTAAGCTTCAGAAGGTGGCAGCTCAAAGTCTTCAACCGGCAGCGTTCAGAGCTGTTGTTTCTGTGCTGAACCGTTTATTTTGCTTCAGCAAACATTACCCACTCTTTTTTAGTTGGAAGGCGCTTGACAGTTCAGCCAGCAGCTGCTCTGTCAGCCCCAAAGAGATGAGGCAGGAAACAGCGATTCTTTCCCTTGACCCTCTCAGAATGTTTGCTCCGGTAGTAACGGCAGCGGTGCTGATCTTGGCCGACAGCGGGTACTTCCCAAGGGAAGTCCTTTACTGCCGGGCTAAACCCCTGCTGTTTAAGACAAGTTCATGCAAAAGCATAATTAGGATCGGACTCACTTAGGTTGGGATAGGAATATGCAAGTTTTTGAGTACCACAGAACATTGCCCAATTTCTGTGAGAGGTGGCTTCTGTAAACCTTCATTAATCTATCTTTGACTCTTGAAAGTTCATACCTTGGAAATCTAGTTGGTCTTTAAGATGCTATTGGACCAGGATCTAACTCTATCTTTTTAAAACCACCTTTGCATATCGTAACAATGAAACTGTAGCCCCCTAAATCAGATGAATGGTCTGCCGTCTTTAACTTGTGGGGATAGTCGCTAATGTTAGATAGCTTTGAAGAAGGATTACGTCATTTCACAGGGCTAGTGACAGGTATTAGCCACAGTGATTAAATGAAACCTCCATTAAATGAGACTCTCCCCTAGACTTTCCCCTTTGCCTTCACGTTCCTAGATACATCTGGCTTGTCACTCTTAGAGAAAGATGCCGGACTTGACAGTTCTTATGGTGTCAGCCCTTGATCTGGTGGCAGCTGACCTGTGAGAGTTCTCTTCATTTGGCCGATTCCTAGTGCAAATGGCTGCCAGCATGGACTGAGAGCCAAGCTACAAGTGATGAATGACACTTGCCTGGCAAGTGAACAGACTCACGTGTATTCCTCCCTGTTCACTTGATCAAGTGGAGCGCAAGTGAACAGGGAGGAATACACGTGAGTCTGTTCACTTGCCAGGCAAGTGTCATTCATCCCTTGTAGCTTGGCTCTGAGGGGTAGATTGGAGGTCCCTTTTGGTTTACTGTCCACCTAGCTTTCCATTGGATATACAGTCTGAGCTGGCAGAAGTGTGATCTATAGCTTAGTGCTGTAACCACCTAGACTGTTGGTCTTGGGGGATTTTGATATCTTTGCGGAGGATCGAGATATATCATGGCTGCCCGGGTTGTAATGGGCCCAATGCATGAAAAACTCTCTCGCTATCCTGAGTAGGTTTTTGGTGATCTGACTGAGGGCTTGGAAATCCAGTCTGTGCCAATATTGGACTATTATTTGCGGAGGGGTCAGTTAACAATGGCCCTCTCCCTCAACAAGGGCAGCGTATCAGTTAGGTTAGTTGCCTTGAAAGACTGGTGGATTCTGTTAAGGGTTGCTAAAGAATCTGTGGAGCTGAATGGTGACTCTGTGGAAAGCTTCGTGGGAGTCCGGCATGTCAGGCTCTGCCAGACAATAGGACGGGTCACTTTGCAGGGCCTTGCACTGCCCTCAATAAGAATGCTGGACTCCAGGTTTATGGGGCAGCTGGGAGTATTAAAGAGGGCAGCTAGATGCCTGGACTGTTGCTGGAGAGAAACGCTGGCTAAATCTGACAGAAAACCCTCTAAATCTCATCGTAAAGCCCATGAGGTGGTGGTGATGGAGGCAAAGTAATCTTATTTCTCTGCCACCGTTGCTTTGGATGAATCACTTCCAGCAATTCCTTGTTGCTAGACGGTTGACAGCTCCTCGAAGTGAGTCGTCAAATGTTAGTGATTTGGCATTTAACTGCAATGTTTTCACACACTTGGGGAAAAGCCTCTCAGGTCCACACCAACTTAGATGCTGTTTTGTTCAGTACATAGGTGGTAGAGTTAGCAGCACCACCAACTTGTTGCAGTTGTGTAGATCAGTTCAGTTTGGCCTCCCTAACGGACGCTGGCCCAGCCCTGGGGGAGTGTGAATGCTACTCCTAGTAGTTTAGATCCATGCACTTTTTGGGTTACAAAATCTTGCAACAGAGCTTTGGGTGCTCAAATTCAGAGGATCGCCAGTGTTTCTTTGACAGACTCAAGAAGGCTTCCAAAGTAGCAGGTCTTGGCTACTTATAGGCCTGTTTCAGCTCTTCCCTTTTTGGAAAAGTTCATGAATGGGTAGTGGCTGAGCAACCCCAGGAAAACCTGGACGAAACATCTGTCTTTAACTTCACTTACACCCCTGCCAGTTAGATTCTCATTGAGAAGAAAAGAACCCAACTGTCCTATGTCATTCTCCTCTCCTCTCAACAGCCCTGTGAGGTAGGTTAGGTTGAGAGTGAACAACTGGTCTAAGGCTACTCAACAAGCTTCCATGGGAGAATGGGGATTTGAACCTGGAATTTCCCAGATTGTAGTCCAACAGTCTAACCACTACACCACACTGCTGGTCACTGCTAAGCCATGCTGCCTTTCACCCTGTCTGCCCTTGAACGTTTCAGCCTGGCTTCAGGCCTGGGTTTGGGAAAGCTGGCTGCAATGGTGCTGGTGGAAGATCTCTGTCTTTGGATGGGTAAAAGAATTCACCTCTGTTGTTGCTATTAGAGCTCTTGGTGGCCTTTGATACAGTGCCTATGTGTACATGCTATGGGGCGCCTAGAAGGTGAGGTGGAGTCTGGGTTGGGGCAGTGTTGAAATGGCTTCTGTCTTTTTAACCAGCTTGATTACAAAAAGGTCCTCCCCTCAGGACCTGGCATGGAGGTTCTGCAAGGTTCTTTGTCGTTTAACACAAGCACAAGGACCTTGAATGAGACTGGTGCCATCTCTGCCTTGGTCCGGCGTCTGACTGGATGCAGTGGTTCAGGGGCTGAGAGAGAACTGAAGAAGAATCCAGCAAAGATGAAGGTGATGCTGGCTGGGAAGGCTGTGGCTTTAAATTGCATGGCCCTCCCTGCCACCAACAGGGTGCACTTTCCCTGAAAAGACTCTGTCCAGATCCTAGCCGCCTCCTGGAGAAACAGACAATTGCAACCAAGAACAACCCCCCCCCCCCCGCAACTTCATATAGTTAAGAAGCTGACTCCCTCCTTGCAGATACCAGATCTGGGAGTTCTGATTTATGCTTCAGTACTCTCAAGGCTGGATTACTGTAACATGCTGTACATGGGGCTGCCCTTGAAGATGATCTGGAAAGTTCAGCTGGTGCAAAACACAATGCCTGCTGCTATTGGGATTGGCCAACAGGACTGTGTTACTTCTATCGGCAGGTCCCTCTGCTAGCTGTCTGTCTGCCTCCTCCAGGGTCCAATTCAAGGTGCTGGTGCTTTTCTTTAAAACCCTTCATGACCTGGGGAGCCAGTGTGACGTAGTGCTTCAAGTGTCCAGAGGAGTTAGCCGTGTTAAGCTGTAGTAGCAAAATACTAAAGAATCCAGTAGCATCTTTAAGACTAACCAAATTTATTGTAGCATAAACTTTCAAGATCCATAGGTATGCATCTGACGAAGAGAGCTGTAGTTCTCGAAAGCTTATGCTACAATAAAGTTGGTTAGTCTTAAAGGTGCTACTGGTTTACTATTTTGCTTCAAGTGTAGGATTGCAGAAATCCAGGTTCGACTCCTCATTATGCCATGGAAGTTTGCTTGGGCCAGTCACACACGCTCAGTCTAGCCTACCTCATAGGGCTGTGATAAGGATAAAATGGAGAAGTGTTGTGAGCCACTTTGGGTCCCCATTGGGAGAAAAATGGAGTATAAAGTAACTAAAAATAAATAAATTGGGGTCCTCTTACTTGAAAGGTTACCTCTCCTTGCATGTCCCCTTGCAGCAATTTCACTTTTCCCCGGAGTTTACTTTCTTTGCCCTTCTGCCTAAAGTTTTTTCCTGCAGCCGCCTGCACCTTCTTGCTTGTAGCTCCATATTTGGGGGAGCCTCCCAGAAGAGGTCTAGAGGACATTTGCCCTCCTAGCTTTCCGGCGAGGCTGCAAAACTGAGCCTGGGAGCAGTTTGAGAGTTTGGGCAAAATGAATGTTTTCTAGCTGTTCCCGTATTGTCTTTAAAAAAAAAATGTTTCAGCGTATCTGATTTTTATTTTTTACTATTATTAGATGTTATGTGCCTTGGATCCTGATTGGCAGAAGACAGGTGGGCATATAGATATTTTAAATAAATAAATCCAAGGAAAAGCCAGCAACCGGAACAGCTTCTCTTAAGTCTGTTGTTCCGTTTAAGCCTGTCCTCTTGGGTGAAATGATTCCATTCTGACCGATGCACAAATTAATTTGGTCCTTTGCTTACAAGTACCGATATCCAAGGCTTTCTGAGAACACAATAAGGTTTGTTTGTTGTGGCAATTCCATGAATGCACTCAGAACATGAGAGAGCAACAAAGATCTTTGCACTGAGGAGTCTGGAATTTCCACTGATAAGACAGGAACGCAGCCCCCAATAACAACAACCGCAAGGTTGACTTGTAGAATGCATCATAGTGGAAAATGGAAAGTTTGCATTCAGTTGGATAGCTCTTTTTTTTGCAAATTGAAGAGAGATTTCCCTGTTTCTATGTTGACTGGCATAGAATATCTTTAAGAGTTAAATGCTGCTGTTCGTCTTTTAACCCCAAGGCAACAGATCGGTCCTGGTGGGTTTCAAATGCAATACATCCCTGATGGATGGGATGTATTTGCAAAGGGAGAGCCGCTTTCATGCGAGCAGCAAACAGGGCAAGGTGGAGACACAAACTGTAGAAAAGGTGAGGCTGTGGATGGTTCTTGGGACAGATTTTGTACAAATGAGGCAGGGATAGACCCTGAGTGGTGCAGTGGAGAAGGCTGGCTGGGGAGGGGAGGGGAGCTTGGGCACGATGCCTTGCAATAGGCTACCCCTCGTACACTGTTGGCATTGCAGCTCTTTCTAGACCTGCTGGTACCGATGAGCATGAAAGAGGGACATGCAGCAAAACAGAAGGGTGTTGCCTTCCTAAAAGCACTCCCTGCTCTAATAGGGCAAGAGAACTGTCCCTCCCCTCTTCTCCATGGGCTGCTCCTGGCTGGAAAGGCAATTGGGGTGGGGGCTGAGCACTTCACTGAGGGCCAAGCTACAAGTGATGAATGACACAGGTTGGACACTTGTCAGCTTCCCTCAAGTTTTGATGGGAAATGTAGGCATCCTGGTCTTGCAGCCTGGCTCTCCGACTGCTGTCCCATGGACTTTTCAACTGTCACTTGTCCAACATTCCGCCAAGCTGCCTACATTTCCCATCAAAACTTGAGGGAAGCTGGCAAGTGTCCAACCTGTGTCATTCGTCACTTGTAGTTTGGCCCTGAACCTTGAGGCCAGCCCTGGCAGAGAAGCACAAAGGTGGGCATTTGAGAAACAAAGGCTTTGGAGATGGGGGTGATGGAGAGGGACTAAGACTTCTGCCTGGAGCCTTGAGGGTGATAGATCCAGAGGAATTAGCCTTGTTAGTCTGGATTAGCAAAACAGAAAAGAGTCCAGTAGCACCTTTAAGACGAACCAACTTTACTGTAGCATAAGCTTTCGAGAATCACAGTTCTCCTCGTCAGATGCATGGAGGGCAAGAAGAAACTGGTCAGAGGTATATAGGTGGAGAGGGGAGGGGGGAGTAGATGCAAACAGTAGCTTCTGATAACGGGATCAGTTGGCTTCTGATAATGAAATCAGTTACTTCTGATAATGAGAACCATTCATAGTCCCTTCTGTAGGTCATTGCTCTATTCTTCAGGCAGTTGTTGGGATCCTATTTTGCTGTGCAAACTGAGCCCCTCCATCCTTAATAAAGTCGCCTCCATTTAGCAGTGCAGATTTCCTAGATGCAGCCCTGGATGCACAGATGTGTACAGCTGCAGACTCCATCCCTGTAATAGACAGCATCCCAAAGCAGCAGCGCAGTATTGAAGACAGGCACATCTCGTGCGCCGTCCTGTGGAACACAGCTCCACCCTCCGTCCTGGTGGCCCCTGCCTTTTGCTTGCTCGATAAGAGCAAGGATGGGACAACTATCAACCACCTCCCAAGGCCACTGGCTGGGCAGCTGCATGAATGGGTTGTAAGATCCACAGATGGCTTGTCAGTCGGCACCTCTTAGATTGCTTTATTTTTAAAAGCAAGTTTCTAGTCCTTCTGATTATGAAGATGAGCTTTAAAAAGCATGCTGGTGACACATGGTGAAATTTTGAAGGTGGGGGTGGCTGGGCTATTTCTGAGAGCAGCATTAGGAGACTGAATCCGGCTCCTGCTATTCCTACCCTGCAAAAATACTGAATTTGATCTGTGAGCTCAGTTGTCAGTGCCAGGACTTTCTGCTGGCCCATGTGAAGTAATCTTAGGGGCTTCTGAGCAAAGACAGAGCTTAAATTGGATCTCTGAGTTAAACCACACACATGTTGCAGAGCTACCAAGGCGGTGCAATTTCTAAAGTGGCTTGTTTGACCCCTGGCATGTCTTTGTGGGCCTAACCCTCAGATAAAGAGCCTCTTTGGGCTTAAGGCTCCATTCCTGTCTCTCTGTTTCTGAGAGGCCACCTCTTTGGCATCCTTTGCCCTGAGCAGAGTCAACTCTTAATGCTCCAGAGGTCTACTTGGCCCCTGGGAAGGGTTAGATTGCACTTGTAAAAACAAAGTCCCCCCAGCCAGCAACACTGTCCAGGTTGTATGGTTTTTATTAGTGCCAGTGGCTCTTCCAGCAGTTGAGGAACAGCCAACCCGAGTTTGCATAACACTGACCTTTGCAATGGCTTAGAACAAAAATAGATAGTAATAAACTGTTATCCTTGATGCGGTTGGCTGAAAGAGCTGGAGAAAGTTTGCGGAAAGGTGAACGAGGGATGGTGGAAGGAAGCCTGGCCTGTGGGAGTTTACCCCTAAAGGGGAATTGCATCCAAAAGTCTTGCAGCTGCACGGCTACAGTTTCTGTGAGTGGCAGCCCCCTTTCCAGAGCCGTACGCAGGCTAACTGCGAAGTGGATCCACCCCAGACCTGACGGACTACTGGCACAATACATCCATGTTGTGCTACTACATCTTGGCATTTACTCTGACAGGGATCCTCTGCTGTTTCCATAGCAAAGAAGGGAGAGGGTGACATTCAACTTTTTTTTTTTTAATTCTTGAGATTTGAGGCCAATCAAGATGTTTGGTCCAAACAGCTAAAATTCCAGGGATTTTTCTCTTTTCGGCCTGCTTTTCTCCTCCTTGTTTCTGCAATTTGAATGCCTTATTCTGCTGGCTACACTCTGGGTGCAAAGTTCTAAGTTTGCAAAATGACAGTTCTGTTTATAGTGCACATCCATTGTTTAAGGCCATTGACAGCTATTATAAATTACAGTTGAGAGTCCCTTTAAAACGGAGCGTCAGGGCTGAACGCCTTATCAGCATAGAAACTCTGTCTTGACTAAGATGCAGAAAAACATGTCCTTGTAAATGTTTTTTTTTTAATCCAGAAAAATATTGAATAGCCACGATCCTTTTCTTGGAGGCACAGAATATTTGAAAGCATTAAATATCAAGTTAGGGGATGAAAATGGAAAACTGGAAGGGTGGGAAAACTGGCCTCTTCAAGCCCCTAATATCCTGGAAGGGGAAATATAAGGGGTGGAAACCTTCCAGATAATCTCCTTCTATTTCCTCATTAGCCCCCAACTTATTACAACTCTATCTAATAGTAAAAGGAATGGCTTGCGCTAATAGTGGAAACAGCAAAAATATTCCAACCATAGACAAAATAGGGGCTTTTACATACTTGGGGGAATTGTTTGTTTTATTTAGGTATTTATACTAGGGTTGCCAGCTGCAGGTTGGGAAATTCCTGGCGATTTGGGGGTGGAGCCTGGGGTGGGCTGGGTTTAGGGACGGGAGGAGGCTCATAACACCATAGACTCCACCCTCCAAAGCAGCCACTTTGTCCAGAGGAAGGAAACTGAGCTCTGTAGCCTGAAAGCCAGTTGTAATTCCAGGAGATGTCCAGGCCCCTAATTTATACCCCCCCTTTTCTTCCCAAATGGATCACAACATCATTTCCTATTCATCAATTTTATCCTTATAACCACCCTATGGGGCAGGCTAAATCTGATGAGAGAGAATGACAGGCCAAAGGTTTTCCTGGGTATACATAAAAATGAGAGGGTGGGGGAGAGATGGGGGAGAGACAATAGTCTGATGAGAACTGAACACGCTTCAGGATGGGTGAAATGTTGTCAGTGGTTGAGTATTGCAAAGTGGGGGCAGAGGAGTGGGAGAAAATTGGTCTGCTGAAAAGCAACCCCTCCCAAATGTTGTTCTAAAAAATATTTTTATTATTGGACATAACCATAACCGCCCCCCAACTTTTGATGACATACCTGGGGGAGGGGTGTGTACTAGTTTTGCAATTTAGTAAATACAGTAGTATCCTGGAAGAGAATTTGCACTGGAAAGTGAAACAAGATAATCCACAGACAAAGAGAGGGCCCTGAGGGTGGGGCTGGGGGGGCCCACAACTGAATGTGACAGTGGTTTGGAAAAATTGCCACAAACTGCTCAGGACTGTGGTAGCTTTGTTTGTTTGTTTGTTTGTTTGTTTGTTTGTTTGTTTGTTTGTTTGTGTGTTTGTTTGAGACATGAACTGGCCACTTTTCTACCTTGCAGGAACTCAAGACAGGTAACAATATAAATAAAATAACAATAATGAATAAGAACAAAGTTTAAAAACACAATTTAGGACTGCCAATAAACATGGACACAAAGTTAAATAAAAGCAGTCCTAAATAAAAGCAGACAGATTGGGGGTGTGAATGTGAGTCCAGAAACAGAAATTCTGTGAGCCGGAAAGAAGAATTGTCAAAAAATACAGAGAATAAATTCATTGAGAGAATAAAAGTTGTGTTTAAAAAGCACGTTCACATACTTCCCCACAAATTGTAGCAACACACGAAATGGTAGTGGGGTGAGGGAACCCAAGTATCCAGTTACTAACTGCTAATATTAGTTCAGTACAGACTGACATAAGTGACTGTGAAAACAAGCCAAGGAGAAAGGTAACTTTTAAAACAGACAGAGAAAAAGAAATGTCTTGGGAGAGAATTTTAAAAAAAATCTTTTTAATGAAAGTCCTATGGTTTTGAAGCTGAGGGAGTGGTTCTGTTGTTACACATGTCCCACTTCTCCAAGTGTTGGGGAGTTCCAGGGACTGGCGTTTACCTGGGCGGATTCACTTTTGAAGACTCCATACTGAAGGCTTTGGGCCTTTTGTGTAGCATTTGCTGCTTTACATCAGATCCCCAGACAGAGCGAGCTCCTGTACTTCCAAAGAGCTTCTGCCGATTCACAGCAGTGTCCATATGCCTCTCTCTCTCGCTTCCTCAATCTAAACTGCCATTTTTTCATGCATATATATGCCTGTCAGTTTTGTGAATACTCTGGGGGAGGGGGGGGCTGTCACCTTTTTCAAATCCTGAGGGGCGCTCAGACAGTCAATTTCCTAACAATAAAGGCTAACTGAGGAGGCAGCCACAATTGTTAAAATATTATCACCATTCCTGTTGTCAATTAAGGGCCTAACTAGGCCCTTTGTGGGATATCAGCCTAACCTACCTCACAGGGCTATTGTGAGGATAAAAATGAAGAAGAGGAAAATAATAACTGCACCTATATACCGCTGTTCTAGGCAGATTAGTGTGCCTCACCCAGAGCGGTGAACAAGTCAGTGTTATTATTATCCCCACAATCCAGCTGGGGAGCTGGGGCTGAGAGGAGTGGCTTACCCAAGGCCACCTCCTGAGCTCATGGCTGTAGTGGGATTTGAACCAGTAGAGGGCTGAATGATATGAATCGCTTTGGGTCCCCTTTGGAGAGAAAGGCAGGCTATATCCCTGGGTTAGATTCCAGACATGTTCTGGGAGTTTGGTACATGCAGGGGCACAAGTCAGATTGGGACCTTGATGCGCAGAGAGAAGGGACTTAGGCAAACATGTGCGCGTGCACACACACAGCTAGCACATAGCCATATCAGTGAGGCACAAGGCTTCTCCCTGGGGGGATTTCAGGTTGGGGAAATGGTGCAAGGGACCATTAAGCCACTGTCCCCCATATGCTGCTGTTCTGGTCCAAACAGGGCTCCCATGTGACTGGGGAGCTCAGACCACGTAAGCACACTTCTGACCCAAGGACGGGCCTGTGGAAAATGTAACGTGGTGTTTGGCCCTGAGCCATAGTGGCTAGTGGCCAAGCCTGTATATCCACAATGGAGAACTTTTGAGAGGCGCAAAAGACATCAGAGGCATTTTTATGCAATATACCTGAAGAGTGTAGTACAGAGGGACACATTATAGAACATGTCAGATTTATTACAGAAAAGGGCACAGGAAAGGGGGGGGGAAGCTGCAGAGGGGTGTGTTTAGTAAGTAAAACTAAAAAGTGTGTTTTTTAACTGTCGAGAGAGCCACTTGACAGAGTTTCTTGAAAATGGAGCTGGATTGGATCAGGTGAGCTCATTTGTCCAAACTTGAGCATCTTTTTTGGAACTTTTCTGTGCTTCCTTTTGCCTCTGCAGGAGGCAATATAAAAGTCCTGCCTGGCCATGGAGCAAAGGGCCAAGCTACAAGTGACCGATGACACTTGCCTGGCCAGTGAACAGGGAGGAATACACGTGAGTCTGTTCACTTGCCAGTCAAGTGTCATTGGTCACTTGTAGCTTGGCCCATAGTTTTCAAATGTAGAAATTGAAACACAACTATCCTATATCCTTAGGAAGAGCCTCTTATCCAAATTTATGATTAATTTTGTAAAATTGTGATTAATGATAGTTTAATAAGGGGAGGATGTTGCCAGAATAAGAGGAAGGCTCAAAGGAAATATGCCACAAAGTTTTTCACAGGCACCCAATTGTTCCCTCTAATATCAAAGTTTATGATCAAATGCCTGTCAATAGGGCAGTAAAACAGACCACCGACATTCTCCAGATAGGCTGAAAACTATTTTGTAAATAGAAAAGAAGGGGTTAAAATGACTTGATGAGAACTGAGCATGCTCCTTTAAAAAGGAAGGAATATTGAGGGCATTCCTCAACATTCAGGGTCAAACCACATGAGACAAAATACACTTGAATTACACTCAAATACAATCAAATTACAAAATACACTCGAATTACTCATATAATTCGAATGTATTTTGTCTCGTGGTGAGACCCTAAGTTGAACATCACTGGGGAAGGAGGGACAGAGAAGCCTTGGTCAATTGGCCTGTTTGGGCTTTTAAGGTCCTGGGGTAGGAGATTTGGGATGGACGCCACCAGACATTCCGTGCTCAGCCCTACTCCATCCATCCATCCAAGCTTTTAAGGGCTCTAACCATGTTGAAGCAAAAAGGGCCAAAAAGTAGCCTTGTGAAATTCAGTAGCATTTCTATATTTGTCAGGATCTGTTTTCAATGGCAGCATCCCGAGGCTGGGCCGGTGTGAGAGGCCCTCCCTAACTGATTCAGCAGATGATAGGCCAGGATGCTATTTACAATAGTGGCACGTCGCCATCAACCGCTCTCGCTTTCCCAAATGCGTTTAATCCCTTTAAAAAAAAAGTCTCAGCAATTGGCCGCTTCCACACCTTGCAGCAACAAGGGCCATAAGGTAGTCATGGGATTTAATTGTGATTGCGGAATGGGTTACTTATGAAGGATGAGGTCGGGGGAAGATCTGAGTCAGAGCGAGTGTACTGTGCGGTCTCAACACCACCGGCAGCAGTCTTTTTCAACAGATAATGCAGGAGATTACAGAAAGTTCCACCACACACTGCCCGTGATTGGTGGGTCATTCAATGGCACTTTCTCACATCCTACTCAGAGGTGTAAAGTCCACTTGGGTCACCTCTCCATGTTTGCACCAGGCATTGATTTTTTTTCCTGGCTAGCCAAGCTGTGAATCCTGGGCTATCAGGAGAACCCCGGAAGAGTCTCTTGTCTGTTACTTCTCAATGCCCTGTGGCACTGGGCTCCCAAGGCACACAGCTTTGCCGATTTCCCAGGTAAAACTGAAAGCAGCTCACCTGCTGCGCCCAGGAGGTGATTCCCCCAGGGCCTTTGGAGATGGTTCTCAGCGAGCTGATGATTAACAAAGGTTTGACAAGGCATGCAGCTTGGAAAGTTGTATTCTCTGCATGGGGATGGCTGCATGGGTGCTAACTCTGGAACTGAAGAATCAAAAGGCGGCTGAAGAGGACCCCCGGGATTCTGCCAACATTTCCAGCAGGTACAGCTCTCCACTTATGAACTCCCCCCTGCAGCTGAGAGCCTGAGGGAGAGAATCACTGGGATTCAAGCCCTCTCGTGTCCTTTTCTGGTGAGGCTGCTGTGGCTGAAGGGGGAAAGGATCTTCTCGGTCTTGTCATCCGCTCCCCGACACGATCCTTTGTGACACTCAGATCAGAGGAGTGGAGAAGTGTCCACCCATGTACGCTGGCGGGAGCCAGGGCTGCAAGTTGTGCAGAAAGCAGGTGCCCCTTTGGTTTGTCTTTGAATTGCACGCTTGTCCCTGCATTCATACCCCTGCAAGGTAGACTGAGTGGAGAGTAAGAGTGAGTAGCTGAAGTTCAAACTATGGTTCAGTGGGGATTTGAACGCAAGATTCACCAGCCAGAGTCCAATACTTTAACCACAGCCTTTGGCAGTATCCTATACTCAAAGGGATGGCCAAGAATAATTAAAAATCTCTTACAATCTGCGATAGCATCCTGGAATCTTTCAGGTGCAAGCTAATCTGTTGGTCTTGGAATTTTATTTATCTTTTCTCTCTCTCTCTCTCTCTCTCTCTCTCTCTCTCTCTCTCTCTCTCTCTATAAAGACAAGTGTCCTGAATGACTCATCAATGCCCAGCCCAAACCCCTGGACCTAGAAACATGGAATTTGGGGAGAACATTTCTTTCATGATGTAAATACCCACTAAAAAGGGATTTTAAGAAATTTGCCCCCTAAGGGAGTAAAAAGGGGTAAAGTGTATTTTCCCTAAGGGATACAGCTTCCCTGTGTGTGTGTGGCAGGCTGTTGCCTGCTTGCACCCCTTCCCATTGCCAGCTCGGCCACTCTTCTCTGATTGAGCCAGCCTTTTCAGGTCATTTGCATATGTGGGCTGATTGGGTCTCACAACATTCCACACCTTATTCCCACTCCCCCAAGACAGTTGGAACACAGAGGCCATTTGCATCTGTGGCCTAATTGGTCCTCACTCTCCACATTCTAAACAGTCTGCTGTTGCTATTGGAAGTAATTGAATGTGTCCGGAGATCAAATGCACCTCCCAGTCTTACCCTAAAAGTTCACTGGGGTTGCCAGCTCCCTGTGGGGCCTGGCTTTCTCATGTGGTTGGCAGGCTCCTGCCTGCTAGCACCCCCCTCTCTCTGATTGGTCAGCTGTGGAACTCTGTGTTCTGAAGTAATAATCAGGTAAACTGCAGACAGTTGAAGCAAGATGGTACAAGACTCCTGAAAAGGGATTTTATATAAAAGTCAGTATGGCAACTGAGTTTTTAAATGTTCATGGGGAGATGGTGCACGACCTGTCTAGGGGCCATTTCAATGTGAGCCTCTCACATGAACCTGCCAAAGCGCCCATCGCATCACCCCTCCCTCAGTCCAACTCGACCTCACGCCTCTTGCAGCCATCTCCTCTTACTGCCCCCAAGAAGCCTCCCAGCAGACATCATGCAAGATACACCAACGCTAAAAGGCAGAAGCACGTAGTTAAAAAGCGTAGTGAAGCACGGGTATCAAGCTAGTTTAGATATTTATATGCCTCTCCCCGCCACCATTTTCCTCGCCTGAAGAGTCCCTGGAGCAGTTATTTGCCGCACTTGGAGATACTTACCTACAGTACATGTGCAGCTTTATTGGTACATTGGTACATTTACCTCTGCCCATATCATCCAGCCCACCAGTTAAGAGCTGCCTCTCAAGCCATGCTCTCTGTGCCCCTGTTCCCTGCACACCACTGCCCTGATCCAAATGGATCTCACGTGTGCCTGGGAAATTCCGTGCAGGGAATTTCCTGCACAGAATTCCCAGCATCCGTCTCGCTGAATTTCCATGTGTCCCCCACACAGACTTGTAACGTGTGAACATCAGAGGTGCAGTGGTCGAGTTTGAAGTGCAGGAGCTCCTCTTGATACCCGATAGCTGTGGCCTGAAGCCACACCCCTTAATCCGACCCATAGTATGATAAGTTCTTCCTTTCAACAAAATTCCTTGGAACGAGCAGTGAATTCTGGAGCAGGGTATGTCCTGGATGGAGTCCCAATTGGATGCCTCTGGGAAGCTCCATACCTCCTACTGCAGCATTGATAGAAACCCCAATACTATACAGGTTTGTCTCCTCCAAGAACACAAGCAAACCATGTACCTCTTCAAGACAGCAGCTAACCAAGTGGTCCAAAAGTCAACTCATTCCAGTTGGTTAGCAATATTTATGCAGTGATCTTGAAAATGTCCCAGGGGCAAGCCACTGCTCTCATACAAAAGTTGGCCCCCTGAATTTCCAACATTACTAGGTCCACATCTTTAACAGAAAAGAGGAGTGTGTTCCAGGTGTATTTTAAAATAACTTTGTAATATCTTTTTTACAAGTCAGCTTATTCCACACTGGATGAAAAGAAGGGAAAGTCTGGGATGGGGGGGGGAGTGGGAAAGAAAGAATGATGGGAAAGAAAAAGATGGGTGAGCCTTGTGAGTCCTTTTTGTTCAGCCATTTGTGTTGCTGTCATTCCTTGTTTTGTTGTTTCTTTTATGCCACCTTAATGCAACTGATACACAACTGTTGCAAAAATAACATTAAAATGGCATTTAATGAGGCAAATATTGGCACAAGGAAACAAAAAAATAGTGCATATGTGAACAAGGCAGTCAAGGCAAGACGTGTCTGTGGAACTTCCCAGCTACTACGCCAGACCCAGCTCAGAGTGAATAATGGGACAGCTGTTAGATCTTCCCCATTTTGTCAGCTTTCTGTAGGTACCTGATTCTAAATCGAAGGAAGAGACTATTTCAAATAATGGCTGAGCACCAAAGAGCTACTGTGGGCATGCCCCAAAAGTCTAATCAGTTCAGCCTGGGACAGCAGGAACAAGCTGTGTGACTTGAAACAGATGCCCCGGAGGCTGCCTGAGGACTCACAAATGGACTCATGGCACAAAAGAAAGCAAACAAGGATATTTCTTTTTTTTTTTTTTAGAAAAAACGAGTTTTAAAACTTCTGTGCTATTTGGCTAGGGTGGGGAAAGGGGAGAGCAACAGGGCAGAGAGAATGGGCAGAGAAGACTTTTTTCCCCTCTCCCAAAATCCAAGGAGGTTAATGGGCAGTAGATGCAGGAAGGACAAAATTAAACACTTCTTTACTCAAGGAATGATTTAAATGTGGAATCCGCTGCAAGAGGACGTAGTGATGATCACAGGCATAGATAGCTTTAAAAGGGAGCCAGACTGATTCATGGAGGAGAGACCCAGCTGTGGCTACTGACCGTGGTGACTAAAGGGAACCTCCCCATTCAGAGGCAGTCAACCTCTGAATAGCAGCGCTAGGAGGCAACGTCTTTTGCCTCTCTGCCCTGTTGTTGGCCCTCCAGAGTAACTTGTTGGCCACTGTGTGAGACAAGATGCTGAATCAGATGGACCACTGGTCTGATTCAGTAGGGCTCTTTTTACGTTCTTCCTCTGTAGAAGTAACATCGCTACTGCTGCTTACTGAAAATTGGTAAGTAGTAGCAAAGTGCTGGAAACCCAAAGGTCCTTTGGTATATGCCAGAATCCCAGCTGAAGAGAAGCCTTGGATTAGCAGACAATTTCAGCTGGTCAGTACAGCTCTGGGGTAGAACTGGGAATTGTGACACAATTTTGGAATCATTGCTGTGAACAGCGTTCATTTAGAGGACAGTATTTTTTCCATTCTACTCGTGTAGACTTGGCAATGTTTGTTTTCAATATTCTACGTAATGGAATGTATTCCATTATTCCAGGGAATAATGAAGAAATTGGGTTGGGCTGGCCATTAGACAGGGCAGAAAATCCTACCTCAGGAGACAGATTTTGGAATCCCACGATGAGTCTCTCTACATGAGACATCTTACATGAGACCACTCAAGTGTAAAGAGACACAATGTTAGCCAAAGGCTCTGTCAATTTCACCTCTCTACACCAGGGTAGTTTAAAAAGACAGAGCTGGTGGAGATCGCTCCTCAGAGGGTTTGTTAATTTCATCTTCGCCTCCCCAAAGGCTCTGTCAATTTCACTTCTCCTTCCTGGATGAAATTAACAAACCCTGAGGAGCGATCTCCACTGGCTCTGTCTTTTTAAACTACCCTGGTGTAGAGAGGTGAAATTGACAGAGCCTTCGTCTCTCTCTTTTTAAACTACACTTCCTGGCTAAACTTTGTGTCTCCCTACATTTGAGCGTTCTTGTGTAAGATGTCTTGTGTAGAGACACTCAGTACAACAAATGGTCAGTGTTGTAGTTTCTCATGCCAGGGAGGCCACCATTTCCATTTTCTGGCTCAGGCACCAAAATATCTTGGGATATCTCTTCTTTGCAGGGCTTTTTTTCAGCTGGAACGCGGTGGAACGGAGTTCCAGCACCTCTTGAAAAATGGTCACATGGCTGGTGGCCCTGCCTGCTGATCTCCAGACAGAGGGGAGTTGAGATTGCCCTCCGCGCTGCTCCAGTGGTGTGGAGGGTGATCCAAACTCCTCTCTGTCTGGAGATCAGGGGGCAGGGCTACCAGCCATGTGACCATTTTCTCCAAAGGGCAATTTAAACTTTAAAAAACTCCCCCCTTGTTCCAGCTGACCCAAAGTGACATCATTGTGTGGTCCTGGGAGCATGTGCACACTTTGCGCGTGCGCATGTAGTACCAGGGGCACCACCTCCTGCCAAGAGTTGCCCCGTGTGCTAGCAACCCACTGAGTCCCACCAGCTCTTTTCCCAGAAAAAACACCCTGCTTCTTTGTAATTGGTTATTAAAATTTTCTTTTTCAGTTTTAAGCTGAATATCTCCCCAAGAACCTAGTGGATGTAAGCCTGGAGCCACACCGCTGACGCTGGGAAACTCTCAGAAAACTCTGTTACCCAACGGTGGTCCTAGCACTGGCCACTTGCAAATGGACAGCAGCCCCATCTTTTAACCAGTGGAATGGAGAAGAAAGCTCCCTACCATGAGAGCCAGCCTCTCACATCGAAAAAAGGGGACTGTAAAGAAGGGGACGATTGTGCAGAAAACGGACATCTCCTCAAGGACACCAAACCTACCCTGTGCCTGGCAGAGGACCCACACAAAGTACAGCCCAACCAGGGGGACAAAGGGGCAACAAGCCAGATCTCCAACGGGTATTCAGTGGCCCAGAGCCCAAGTCCAGGAGACGGGGTGGAGGCCTCATTTGCTGTCCCTCGTGCTCCCACAATGGCCAACACTGTCTCTCCCACTTGGGGGGTAGAAGTTCGGCAACACCCGAGGGAGCTGGATGAGAGAGAGACCTGGGGCAAGAAAATGGACTTTCTCCTCTCTGTTATTGGCTATGCAGTAGACCTGGGCAACGTTTGGCGATTCCCTTACATTTGTTACCAAAACGGAGGAGGTGAGTCCCTTTTTGTCCCTGGGAGGGAAGGGCATCCCATAATCTGTTCTTTTTGTTGAAAGCCAGGCACAAAAGCAGAGTAAAAGCAAAAAGGATCTCAGGCAACTTGGGAATATTTGCTTGCAGGAAAACAGAATTCCACATCTGTATTCCTGAATTATTTTTTCAGCATTCCTGCAGTGGATGCTATCAGGTTTAAGGAGGGTGGGAATACCCAGGGCTTCAAAAATAATTGTACCTGAACAGTTGGTACTTAACGTGGCAGGCTTAAAGGAGACCTGGTGACCCAGCAAACTGGATACAGCTCAGCAGCAGGCTCCTGAGTCCTCCTGACCCAGCTTGGCAGGTGCCTGTGGAAACACAGGTTGTCTCTGCCTGCTGTCAAGTACGTGGCCAGCCACAAGATGTGGCGGTGGGTGAGCTCTAGGCTTGTTCAGCCAGCTATCTAGGCCTGCCTTTAAATTGCATCTGCCCGACAAGCCAAGACTGAAGCTTGTTATTTCATTTACAAAAGTCATGTTTCCTATCCAAAAATAGCAGGGCGTCCCTGCTGAATTCCCTTCCCTCTCGAAACCCCACCCACCCCAGACTCCACCTCCAAATCTCCAGGGATTTTCCAACCTGGAGTTTTCTAACCCTAGGGTTGCCAAGTCTGGGTTGGAAAATTCCTAGAGATTTGGGGGTGTAGCCTAGAGAGGGTGGAGCTTGGTTAAGGGAAGGACCTCAATGGGATACAAACACTGTCCGAAGCCATTTTCTGCAGAGGAACTGATCTCCGTAGTCTGGAGATCCGTTGTAATTCCAGATGTCCAGGAGGTTAGCAATCATGTCTTCCACCTGATTTCTGCCTTCTCTCCGTGCGGAGTTGAATGAGCTTCCTTTCGTTGCAGGGGCTTTCCTTATCCCTTATACAATCATGGCTGTCTTTGGAGGGATCCCTCTCTTCTACATGGAACTGGCCCTAGGGCAGTATCACCGCAATGGATGCATCTCAGTCTGGAGAAAAATCTGCCCCATTTTTAAAGGTAATCCGTTTTAAGGGGAGGGTCTAGTAGCACCTTTAAGACTAACCAACTTTATTGTAGCATAAGCTTTCAACAACCACAGCTCTCTTCATCAGACAAAGAGAGCTGTGGTTTTCGAGAATCACAGTTCTCTTCGTCAGATGCTTATGCTACAATAAAGTTGGTTAGTCTCAAAGGTGCTACTAGACTCATTACTATTTTGCAACTACAGACTAACACAGCTAACTCCTCTGGATCTAAGGGGAGGGGGAAACCCTTGAGTGCACCCTACAAGGAGGAGGATCGGAGAGTGCTGAGCACTTGCCTCCTGTCCCAATACCAGGGCCTCCGTTTTTCCATCTCCCCAGGAATCGGCTATGCCATCTGCATCATAGCTTTCTACATCGCCTCCTACTACAACACCATCATGGCTTGGGCCATGTACTACCTCATTTCCTCTTTCACGGAAGAGCTGCCTTGGACCAGCTGCACAAACCCGTGGAACACCGAGAGCTGTACCAACTACTTCTCCAACCAGACCATCGCCTGGACCAAGAACTCCACCTCCCCCGCAGAAGAATTTTACACGTAAGTGCATGTAAGTGGAAGCAGTCGTGCCAGCAAAGATGGGGTGGGTGGGAAAGGAGGCCTGGGGAGGGGATTAGTACGCCTCTGACACTATTAGAACTCACCTTGTAGGCTACAGTTGTTAACTTCATGGTGGAGCCTGGAGATATCCCAGAATCAAAACTGATCTCCAGACCACATAGATCAGTTCCCCTAGAGACAATGGCTGCTTTGAAGAGTGGACCCTATGGCATACCCCATAGAGGACCTTCCCCTCCCCAAATTGTGACACCCCACAATTTGGGGTGATCTACACCCCAAATCTCCAGGAATATCCCAACCTGAAGTTGGCAATCCTATCATAGTCTGATCAGTGGCAAGCGTTCTTAGATGGCCATGAGTCAGGAGCCAGAGCCTCAGTCGTCGTCCCCCCCCAATCACCTGCTGGCAAATTCTGTTACCACGGATACTACTTCTGGGAACCCCTTTGCCTCCAAGGTTGCACGTTCCCTGGGAACAGAGTGGAGTTCAGATTTACCAACCTCCAGGTGGGGTCAGGCAATCTCCTGGAATTATAACAGATCTCCAGGCTACGATGATGAGTTGCCCTGGAGAAAAGGGCAGCTTCAGAGAGTGCAGTCTGTGGCATTATACCCCGCTGAGATTCATTCCCCAACTCCACCCCGAAATCTCCAGGAATTTCTCAATCAGGCTGCAACCCTAAGTGGAGTTACCAACCCTTGGCTAAAGCTGCAAAATAAAGAGTCAAAGATTCAGAGGAGTTAGCCACAGTAGTCTGTGGTTGCCAAATAGTACAGAGTCCAGTAGCACCTTTAAGACTAACCAAGTTTATTGTAGCATAAGCTTTCGAGAACCACAGCTCTCTTAGTCAGAAATGCATGTTTTTGTTAGTCTTTAAATGCCATTGGACTTTGGTTTTCTTTTGGGAAAGCGGAGATTTTCTGCTGCATGGAGTTTGGGCTTCAAGGCCACCACTTTTCCAGGTAGCCATTGTTGCCCTAAACAGCTGGGCATTTTCTCAGTGACCCCATTCCCCTTTCCGATCATCTCACTGGCCCCTCCTGCAGTAACCTTTGGACTTGAATCTGCGCTGTCTTGTCTCAGCAATTCCCAAGTTCAGTACTGGGCCCACTTGTGCACGGAAATAAAATACCAACAAAGTTGCAGGACTCAAAGTACCTTCTTACAGAGGAGGATGCTCTCTGGATGTCTGCGTGAGTTGCTGCTACAGCCTTGCATCTTCCTATCAGCCCCATCTAGGCATCAGGTGAAGTTAGGGACGCTGGAGAATGAGCTGCCTCCCCTCTCAGCCTGAGTCCCTGCTCTGGGCTTCTCTTTCCAATTCAGAGGCACAGAACAGCGACGTGCAAAGAAGAACAGGGCATCGGTTCCTGTGAGGGCATGCAGTCCTTGCTCTTATGCTCTCTAAAGGCAAACTTTTTGAGGTATAGCAGGATTTGAGTTCAGTGGCACCTCAGAGACCAAAAAGATTTTCAGGGTATAAGCTTTTGAGAATCAAAGTTCCCTTCTTCAGATACAAGGAGACATGGACATCCTCGAGCATTTATATCCCAGTCAGGAGGTGAGTGAAGCAAAGAAGGGAGTCAAAATGTAAAGGTACGATGCTGTTTGACTAGACCAGAAATTAGCATCTGTAGTCTCTATTCAGCCCCAGGGGTTCCATTGTTCTGAACTTGTAAATGAACTCAGATTCAGCCACCTCACGTTGTAATCTGTCCATGAAGCTTTTTTGTTTGAGGACAGCCACTTTTAGGTCAGCAATGGAATGTCCTGGAAGATTAAAATGTTCTCCCATTGTTTTCTGAGTGTTGTGATTTTTAATATAATAATAATAACATTCGATTTATATAGTGCCCTTCAGGACAACTTAATGCCCATTCAGAGCGGTTTACAAAGTATGTCATTATTATCCCCACAACAATAATCACCCTGTGAGGTGGGAGGGGCTGAGAGAGCTCCAGAGAACTGTGACTAGCCCAAGGTCACCCAACTGGCTTCAAGTGGAGGAGTGGGGAATCAAGCCCGGGTCCCATGCTCTTAACCACTACACCAAACTGGCTTTGTCAGATTTATGTCCGTTTATTCTTTTGCATAGGGACTGGCCTGTTTATCCAAAGCAGAGAGTGGAAGGGCATTGCTGACACTTTATAGCATATATAGCACTGGAAGATGAACAAGTGAATGAACCTCAGATGGTGTAACTGGTATTGTTAGGTCCAGTGATATTGCTGTCAAAGTGAATCTGGGGACAGCATTGGCATTTTGGTTTGTTGCAGGCCCTGGTCCCAGAATCCATGTCTGTGTTAGGAACTACATTATTGTCAGTGAGAAGTTGTTTAAGATTAGGTGGCTGTCTGTGGTCAAGAAAAGGTTTGCCAATGCTTGCGAGACAAGAGTATCATTGTCCAGCTCAGGTTGCAAGTCATTAACGATACGTTGAACTGGTTTAAGCTGAGAGCTGTATGTGACCACCAGTGACATTCTGTTGTTGTTTCACTTGGGTCTATCTTGTAGCAGATTATCCCTTGGTATTAGAGATGGCCATGAACTGGAAAAAAGTGAACCAAGCGGTTTGTGTTTCGTTGCATTTCACGAACGACAAACCACGAACTTTCAAGAACCTGCCCCAGTTCGCGAACTGGTTTGTTTGGTTTGTGAAAACGTCACATCCAGGGCATCAAATCATCACTTCCGGGCCAGCAGAAAGTCACTTCCGGGTCAGCAGAAGGTCTGCAGGAAGTCCATCCCCTGTTGCCTAGGAAACTGATTGGAGCCAGGCTGTCTGCAGTGATGAACCAAAAAACGAACCAAACAAACCAGCCTAAAGTTTGTGGCGGTTCATTAGAAATGGGCTCTGACGAACTGCCGGTTCGTGAACCACGAACTGGCCCAGTTTGTCACGAACTTTGGTTCGTATTTCGGTTCGTGCCCATCTCTACTTGGTATCATTCTGGCTCTGTTGATCTGTTTCCTTACTACATTAGGTGGGCACTGCAATTCCAAAGATGTCTGTTGTAGATCCTGCAGGTGAGAATCTCTGTCAGAAGGACTGGAACAGATGTGGCTGTAATGTAGAGCCTGGCTGTAGATGATGGATTGTTTGTTGTGTTTAGGATGGTGACTTTAGAATGGTGACTGGAGGCATGTAGATACGTTTGCCAATCAGGTTTCCTTTATAAGATGATCCTAAAGCTTCTATCATGCAATTGTACAGTGGTGTCTAGAAAATGGACTTCTTTTGTAGATTGATTCATGGTCAAGTTGATGGTCAGGTGGAATTTGCTGAAGGCCTGGTGAAATCCCCCAGTGCTTCTTTCCCATGTGTCCAGATGATAAAAATGTCATCAATAAATCTCAAGTACAGAAGAAGTGTTACAGAGCCCCGTGGTGCAGAGTGGTAAGCTACAGGACTGCAGCCCAAGCTCTGCTCACGATCTGAGTTCGATCCTGGTGGAAGCCGGGTTCAGGTAGCAGGCTTAAGGTTGACTCAGCCTTCCATCCTTCCGAGGTCGGCAAAATGAGTATCCAGTTTCCTCAGAGTAAAGTGTAGATGACTGGAGAAGGCAATGGCAAACCACACCGTAAAAAGCCTGCCAAGAAAATGTTGTGATGCGACACACACACCCCACATAGGTCAGTAATGACTCAGTGCTTGCACAGTGCTTGCTCAGTGCTTGCACCTTTACCTTTACCCTACAAGAGAAGTGTTAGCGGGTGGGAGCCCAGAAAGTATCCCAAGGCAGCAATGAAAATGTTAGCATATTGTGGTGCCATGTGAATGCCTGTGGCTGTGCTGTTGATCTGAAGCAATACATCTTCGCCAAATCTGAAGTAGTTGTGGGTGAGGACAAACTGATAGATCTTGATAGCGAGGTCAGCCGTGGTGTTGTCAGAGATGGTGTGCCTAATGGCTTGTAGTCCGTCTTTGTGTGGCATGTTGGTATACACATCCATGGTGACCAAAATATTGGTACCTGGAAGATTGCCAACAGACTGTATTTTTCTCAGGAAGTCTGTGGTGTCCCACATATAACTTGGTGTATGATCATGTGATCAAGTGGAGCGCAAGTGAACAGGGAGAAATACACTTGAGTCTGTTCACTTGCTGTTCAAGTGTCATTTGTCACTTGTAGCTTGGCTCCCAGGGTCTGAAAATGGAATCTAAGGGCCAAGCTAGACGTGACGAATGACACTTGAATGGCAAATGAATAGACTCACGTGTATTCCTCCCTGTTCACTTGCACTCCACTTGCACTCCACTCAATCACATAGTAGGAGTGCAAGTGAACAGGGAGGAATACACGTGAGTCTGTTCACTTGCCATTCAAGTGTCATTCATCATGTCTAGCTTGGCCCTATGTATCCAGACACCCCAACAATGACAGTGCCTATGCTTGAGACCATAGGATGTCCTGGGTTGCCAGAATTGTGTATTTTGGACAAAAGATAGAAAGTGCCTTGTTGAGGTTCCTGTGGTGTATCCTGACTGGGGTATAAAGGCTCAGGGATCTCCTTGCATCTGAAGAAGGGAGCTTTGACTCTCGAAAACTTAAACCCTGAAAATCTTGTGGGTCTCTAAGGTGCCGCTGGACTCGAATCTTGCTACTGCATAACAACATGGCTACCTACCTGAATCATTTGAGGTGTGTCACCAATGTTCATCAGGGGCAGAGGGAGGTGTGCCAAGGTGTGCCAGACTGAAGTGTTGGTTCATTTTCTTTGCATTGCTTTTGGTCAAGCTGGCAGCCAGGCATAGCCTGAGAGTTAAAATTCAGTTCCAGCCCATCTGTCACTTTTTCAGGGCATACCAAACTGTCCGTGCAAGGTGGGCAGCTCTGATGCCAGTATTCCTTCTCCCCCTCCCCCCTTAAGATTCCTGACCTTCACTGGTATTAACTGGGCTACTCAGAGCCAAGCTACAAGTGACGCCTGACACAGGTTGGACCCTTGTCAGCTTCCCTCAAGTTTTGATGGGAAATGTAGGCATCCTGGTCTTGCAGCTGTAATGGAGAGCCAAGCTGTAAAACCAGGACGCCTACATTTCCCATCAAAACTTGCGGGAAGCTGACAAGTGTCCAACCTGTGTCAGGCGTAGCTTGGCTCACAGTCGACTTGTGGAGAGATCCGCTGCTGGCTCTGGCCCTTCCTTTTGGACCTTGCATCTCTAACTCCAGCCTCTTTCCATTTCAGCCGCCATATCCTGCAGGTGCACAGAGCCAAGGGCCTGGATGACTTGGGGGGCATCAGCTGGCAGCTCACCCTTTGCCTGCTGTTTATCTTCACCATCGTGTACTTCAGCATCTGGAAAGGGGTGAAAACCTCTGGAAAGGTGAAGAGTAAGGCCAATGGCAAGGGAGGGGGGGTTGCGTGGAGGATCGTGTCTTGTGGCCAGGATGCAAAGCATTCTTTTAAAGATTTTTTTTAATGGCCATTTTCTAAACACTGCCAAATTATTTGCACACACACACGCCTCCCCAGGCAAATAGCAGATACAGGTGAGGAAGGAGTCATAAAGGGTGGGATAATGTAGGAGGAGGGTAAAGCTGCTTCCTTTATGCTTTTGCCCCCATCCAGATCCCTCTCCAAGCTGCTTATTAAGGCTGCAATAAACCACAGGAGTCAGGGTTGGTTCCAGGTTTGGGGGGGGGGGCCTGGATAGAGTGTTCTGAGCCCCCCCCCATGCCTGCTTCTAGGCTCCCCTTCTCACCCTCCGACCCACATGCCCCCACCAGCCAGTGCATCCTTCCTTTGCCCGCTCACAAGCTCTCTCACTACCTGCAGTCCCAGCTGCCCACATTGCTTGCACACCCTCTCCCTGATGGTGCTGGGTGGTGGGTGCAGCCAGGAGTGCCACTGCCCTGGCCACCAGGAGTGCAGATGCTTTGTGCACCACCCACGTGCCCTTCTCCAGCAGCACTAGGCAAGATACACAGCTGGGATCAAAGGTGACAAAACATGCACAAGCAGTGGAAGGATGTGAGTGCAGGCATTAGAGGAGATGCGCGATCAGGGAGTCCACCACAGTGTGGCCCACCAGAAGCTACGAGCCCTGGCAGCTGCCCCGCCCTGCCCTGCGCTGATGCCAGCCTTGACAAGAGGGCCATTCATGGATCTCCCATTATCATATCTAGTTTGTGTTCAAATGGAGTGTCCGAGATTGTAGCTTGTTATTTTGGCTACGAGCCAGCAATTAATTCTGCCCTCCCTTTGGGGCTCTGCCAGGTAGGACTTTTCCAGATGCAAAGTTTGTCAGGTGTCCCCCATGCTGATTCAGCACACCTGAAACCTGGGCACCTGGCAGCCAGCAGCCTGGTCTTGTGCCCTTGTCTACCCCAAGAGAGATGGCAGGAAAGGAAGCTTGGACCCAGGCAATCCTGAACTGCCTCCTGGTGGGGGGAGGCGGGCACCTGGCATGGAACATAGAGCCAGTTTGCAGGGATAAATAAGGAGAGCCCCCAGCACAGACTTCCCTGCAGGCTGGGCCAATCCGTGCTCCCTCCCACTGAGGACTTAGGATGACCAAGAAAGCAGGAAGGGAAATCTGCGTCAACCACCACCCTCCAGCATACCTGTTCATGCTCCAGGGAACCTGTCCATGCTCTGTTGTGCAATTCTCCCATTTCTCATGTGCATGGGGTAACTCGGAGCTGCCTCCCTTGAAAGCAAGTGAGCAGGTATCAGGCTCAGCCTGCAAGCTGCAATCTCAGATTCCTCCTTTGCACCTGGCAAGTCCACGAGCGATGCAGTGTTCCTGCATGAGCTATGCAAAATGCTAGCATTGCAACCAAACGTTTACAAGAGAGTGATAAAAAACTGTTCAGAGGCCCTTTGTGTCCAGCTACAGAGGGGACCCCAGGGAAGCAAGTCCAAACTGTAGAAAGGAAGGCGGGTTCATATGGGAGGTGAACTGGACTGAAGTGAAATCTTTCAGTGGTAACCAAGAGTATCATTTGCATCATTACACCAGCTATTTTCCTTGGCCAACACTGATCTCTGTTTATGCTTCATATAGGTGGTGTGGGTGACTGCCACGTTTCCTTACGCTGTACTCTTTATCCTTTTAATACGGGGTGCTACTTTGCCCGGCGCTTGGAGAGGGGTGGTCTACTATCTGAAGCCCGAATGGCATAAACTTCTCACTACTGAGGTAAGAACAAAGCAAAACACACACACACACACAAACAGGTTGACTTTTGAAAAGTTCCATGGCAAAATCAGAGGAGTTAGCCATGTTAGTCTGTAGTAGCAAAATAATAAAGAGTTCAGTAGCACCTTTAAGACTAACCAACTTTATTCTAGCATAAGCTTTCGAGAGCCACAGCTCTCTTCGTCAGATGCATCGTCAAATTTCAAGAACCACAGCTCTCTTTGTCAGATGCATCGATGCATCTGATGCTGTAGTTCTCGAAAGCTGACGATGCATCTGATGAAGAGAGCTGTGGTTCTCAAAAGCTTATGCTACAATGAAGTTCGTTAGTCTTAAAGGTGCTGCTGGACTCTTTACTACTTTTCAAAAAAGTTACTCAGTTTTCCACTTTTCAGGATGATTGAGCCCCCTTCCCCCCCGACGTTAATCTGTATCATGGACACTCTGAAAAATGATATTGTAGAACTTGAAAAAGTGCAGAAAACATGAGTGGCTAGAGCAACTGCCCTATAAGGATTGGCTAAAAAGCTTAGAAAAAAGGCAAGTAAGGGGGTGGGGGACACATTAGTGGTCTATAAAATTATGTATAGTGTGGAGATAGAAGCTTTTCTCGCTATCTCATAATATTACCTACTGAAGCTGATAGGTGGGAGTTTCAGGACAGACAAAAGGGAATACTTCTTTACACAGCACATAGTTAACTTGTGGAACTCACTGCCACAGGGTGTGGTGATGGCCGCCAACTTGGAAGGGTTTAAAAGCAAAGTGGACAAATTCATGGAGGATGAGGCTAGCAATGGTTACTATTCATGATGGATATCTACTCCCTCCCGTACCGGAGGCAGCTGGTTGACCAGTGTGTAAACAGAATGCTGGACTGAGTGGGCCTTTCGATTGATCCAACGTGGCTCTTCTTATGTTCTTAGTGACTGACACCAGAACCCTCTTTCTAACCTTTCTTTATCCTCACAAAAGTGTACGCATCGTGCAAACATTTCCAGCAGAGACATTGTGGCTCAGCTAGGGCTTGGTTCAATTCACCTGAGCCTTAACCTGCAAGAAACATACACTGTGCGTAAGTGTCATTATCCCCGAATAGTTATGAAAGTCTCGGATGGGAGGAAAAGATCTCAGTCCTTTCAATAATTAAAAGAAGCTAATGCTGAGATTACAAGTTGTAATATTGGCCAGCCGGTCGCCTCCCAGCTGATATGAGAGAGTTCAAAGAAGAGGAAATGAAGACGCACAGTTCTCTGATAAAGCCACATCTTCCATAAGGCCCGTCAGAGTAATAAAAGGTGTTGATATTGTATTGAATGTATCGGAACAGAGGAGAGAACCGATTGCAATCTTTGTGCTGCCTGCCTGTGAAGGTTTTACGTGCTGCCGCTTGTTAGAAATGGGATCCTCAGGGTTGGGCAGTGCGCCACTCCCAGTCCAGACAGCCAGTGGGCCTTTGGCTGTGGAAGAGACTGAATACGTAAAACAAAGGCTCGGATCTAGAGTTTCTTCAGGAATCTTAAAGGCAACAGGGTTTTGACACACACACACACACCTTACTAAACCATCAGTCCTACATCAGCCTTTGGGAAAGAGTCTACTTGGTGAGAACCCCAAAGCCAGACTCACCACCTCCTTGGACACAGACAAGTAGCTGCCCAGTTCTTTGGATCCTGGGCAGCGTTTTCTGAGCAAACTGGCAGGTTTTGCTCTTCCTTGTCTTCCTTCCTTCTCTGTACATGAGACATCTGACACGTGAAGAACACATGTTGGGAGATGCCATGTTAGCCGGGAAGGGTAGCTTAAAAAGACAGAGCCGGCAGCAGAGCAAAGGCTTTGCTATACACCGGAGCTGTGTGAAGGGGCTATGAAATGCCAGAAGGGAAACTTCAGCCCATTATAACCTCTCCAGGTCCAAGCCTGGCTCTAGAAGCCAGCTCTAGCCCATTTCCATTCCTCGCTGCCCTCTGGTTGTGATCCCACACCGTTTTAGACTGAGGTGAACTTAACAGAGCCTTCTGGGAGGTAAAGATGAAATTAACAAATCATCTGAGGAAGGATCTCTGCCTGCTCTGTCTTTTTAAACTATGCTTCACGGCTAACATTACGTCTCCTTAACTTGACAAACACGGGCCGAGGCATCTCGTGTACAGAGCCCCCTATGTGTATTATCATAGGAAAACATGGCAATTGGTATCTGGCTGCCCATGTGGCAGGGAAACACTGGTGATGAGAGGGGTTGGAAGAGGTGCAGAGGGCCAAGTGTGGGGAAGCTGTAGGCAGGTGTCGTCCTTCTTCTCCCACTTTGTTTCTGGGCTCTGCTACACAGCAGTCATCTTGACCTGGGTTAAACTGAGAAAAAGGCGCACGCTGCAGAGATATAATAGGGGCTCAGAGAGAAGCTGGGAGCAGCAAAGGTTCACCTTTTGCTCCCAAAGCTGTAGTGTGGCTTTCTGTAATGGCTTTCTGTGTTTGACTGCATCTGTTTTTCAGGTCTGGGTGGACGCTGCAGCTCAAATTTTCTTCTCTCTTGGCCCAGGATTTGGGGTCCTCCTTGCCTTCGCAAGCTACAACAAGTTTCACAACAACTGCTACCAGTGAGTTTTGCCTAATGTGACCGAGCAGAAAAGTATTAGCTGGGAGGGGAAAAACTCCACAGGGCGGCTAGTACAGGCATGGGTCTCGAAGAGCGGGGGAAATGTTTCTGCACATAAAATGGTGACAGTTGGAACTACTTCCCTGGGCCTTGAAAAGTTGGATAGGGTTTCCCGTTCAAATGCAGGATGTAAATATTTTAAATAACTAGTAAGTTCTGGGGACGGTGATCGCTAGGTCAGGGTTTCTTTAGACGAGCAACTGTGGGAGCACAAATGAGGACTTAGCAACGTTTGCTTTATTCTCAAACATGCAAGCAGAGTGCGAGAGGCTCTCCTAGGAAGCAGCACATTTGCCGCACAACCTCAGATACTGAAGGTGGGAAGGTAGGGTTGCCAACCTCCAGATGGGGCCTTGGGATCTCCCAGAATTACAATTAACCTCTAGACTGCAGAGATCAGTACCCCTGGAAGAAAATGACCACTTTGGAGTCCCACTGAGGTATTTTCCCTCCCCAAATGCTGCCTGCCCTCTGCAAGCGCCACTCCCCAAACTCCAGGAATTTCTGACTCAGAGCTGGCAGCCCAGAGAGGGAGACCCCTGCAGTCTTTCCATTTTCAGCCAAATCACAGCATGACCTGGCACTTCTTCTGACTCTCCCAAAACTACCAACAGTTTGTTTCTTCACACACACACACACACACACCCTTCCTCTTAACTGGTAGGTCACACCTTCTCCAAGCTCTTTTCAGGAACTAACTGAGAAGACCATCTCCTAACTTCTTAAAGGACTGTTTGCAATCGTTTCCTCCATGGGAAACAAAATTCGAGGGAGTTTTTACCATTGCTTTCTTTTGAACTAGATAGAACTAGAGCTCAAGTTTGTTCATTACCAAGTAGAAGAGAGAATCACAGTAATATAGGCAAAGGAACAAAAACCGTGACAAAATAACTACCTCAAATTTAGTAAGATTACATTATCAATCAAAGGACAAAGTCAAACATTATGTCTAAAGCTCAATTTTTTATATAACAATCTACGCATGTAAAAGTGGAGTGGTATATTCAAAAGTAACAATCAGGTTACAGCTTAAAGGCAAGCATCAAAATAGTTATAGACGCAGCTTTAACTCAACCAAAAGTTAAAGTGCAAAGTGCTATGTAAACATATTCCAAAATCATTCCTATATGTACATATAAAGCCCTTCTGCCATATGAGAACCTGAATTATATACAATATAACAATGAAATATAAACAATACCACTTCAAATACCAAAGCACAAGTTCTACCTAATGGTCAATTTCCATATTTAAAGAGACAGTGCAAAAGGTTCAATCAACATTCAATAAACAACATATAAAATCAATGTATTGTCGAAGGCTTTCATGGCTGGAGAATGATGGTTGTTGTGGATTTTCCGGGCTGTATAGCTGTGGTCTTGGCATTGTAGTTCCTGACGTTTTGCCAGCAGCTGTGACTGGCATCTTCAGAGGTGTAGCACCAAAAGACAGAGATCTTTCAGTGTCATAGTGTGGAAAAGATGTGGGCAGGTAATTTATATCTACTCAGGACAGTGGGGTTGGGCTGAGTCATCCTGTAAGAGTTTCCCAGGGTGTGGAATGCTAATGGCGGGAGGCTTCACTGTATCCTGAGGAGGTTCTTTTGCATATGGATTGGTGCTTGATATACTAATCTTCTCTGCAGGGCTATTGTAGGGTATAGAGTATTTTGTTAGCCTGGTGATTTTCAGGACTGGAAACCATGCTCTATTCATTCTTAAAGTCTCTTCTTTCCTGTTGAAATTGTGCTTATGCTTATGCTCTCTGTCTTTTGGTGCTACACCTCTGAAGATGCCAGTCACAGCTGCTGGTGAAACGTCAGGAACTATAATGCAAATACTACGGCTATACAGCCTGAAAAATCCACAACAACCAACATATAAAATCCTTCTTAGGTTTTTTGGTAGAACATTTGTCTGAAGAAATCCAAGTTTGTTCATTGACAAAACTTGACCCAGGTTACAGGACCCAGCAGGAATCCCCTCCTGCCCCACAACAACTCATTTCACGCTACCCTCCCCACCCAACCACAAGAGATTCCAGGTGTGACACTGTCTCTTTTAGGGAAAGCAGTCGGACCGTCGCTGCAGGAGTGAGTGCCCTTCCCATTCTCAGAGGGCCCTTTTTTTTTTCTTTTGCTGCAGAGATGCTTTGGTCACCAGTGCCGTGAATTGCATGACGAGTTTTGTGTCTGGATTTGTCATCTTCACCGTGCTCGGATACATGGCTGAGATGAGGCACGAAGAGGTGTCAGAGGTTGCCAAAGATGCTGGTAACCCATTCCTTTTGCTCCCCGTATCTCTGGGGATGCTCACTTGACAGCTGCTCTCCTGTCCTGCCGAGGAACTCTTGCACCCAAAGAAACTTGGCCTGGCTGTTGGGGCAGAGCTTTCTTTCTGGGTGCAGACGAGACTGTGCTGAAAGTGCCTGCAGTTGCCCTTAGCCGTCGATGCTTCCTTGAAGCAGGCAGCTGGGTTCTGCACAGCTCCTGCCTCCCAACAGAACTGGTGCCAAAGAGATCCTATAAGGATTTGCAGGCAAGATAGAACACACTTGCTGGTTGTCATGGTATATTAGGATATCAGGAAAGGTTTCTTCTCTCTCAAACCAGTGTAGGTACAGGATACTGCACAGGCAGGTGGTTCATTCTCCCTACTGAGATTCTCTCTCTACATGAGATGCATGGGCACATGTTCATCAAGTGCAGGGAGACGCAAGAGTAGTTTAAAAAGACAGAGCTGGTGGAGATCGCTCCTCAAAGGGTTTGTTAATTTCATCTTCACCTCTCAAAGGCTCTGTCAATTTCACCTCTCCAGTCTAAAACTGTGTGGGATCGCAACCAGAGGGCAGTGAGGAATGGAAAGGGGTGGAGCTGCCTTCCAGAGCCAGGCTTGGACCTGGAGAGGTTATAATGTTATAAAGTTTCCCTTCTGGCATTTCACAGCCCCTTTACACAGCTCCAGTGTGTAAAGCCTTTGCCCTGCCACCGGCTCTGTCTTTTTAAGCTACCCTTCCCAGCTACCATTGCATCTCCCAACACATGTTCTTCATGTGTCAGATGTCTCGTGTAGGGAGACTCTCAAAAGTCAACGCAACTGTAGGAGAAGGGCTGGGAGATGGCTAAGTGCCATGCTCAATTAGCCCAGCCGCCATCCTTTTCCCAGCTGGTTTGGCTCTGCTGCTAAACATGGCTAGATAGTACTTTCCAGCAAAAGGCAGAGGCCACCCAAAGCATGGGGCAGGCCAGCCAACGAGTTGTGAGAAGGGCCGTGACTCGTGGAGGGTTGCCAGTTGGCACAGTGCCACATAATGCAGTTCATGACCTCCACCTGCAATGGCCCTTATGCAAGCCTTTGGCCACAGACACTCACTCCGAAGGCCTCCAAGCCAAGCTGAGTGGGTGGGTACAGCCTCTGGCAGACGCCTAGCTGAGCTAACTCTGTGCTCTGGGGGCACCGCATAACTTCTGGGCTTCAAGCTGGAAAAACAAGGAGTGGGGGAGCAGGTCTGTATAGTCTCCCCTAACCATGGTCTTGTCGTCACTCGGCAGGACCCAGCCTCCTCTTCATCACCTACGCAGAAGCCATTGCCAACATGCCCGCCTCCACTTTCTTTGCCATTATATTCTTCCTGATGTTGATCACGCTGGGCTTGGACAGCACGGTAAGGAGGCGCACACTTGATGGCAACAGAAGTGCCGGGGTGGTGTTGGGGAGGGGCTCCCCATGAATGATTCCAAGGGCCAGGGAGAGGAGGCCTCATTTTCTCTCTGCCTGGAATCATAGTGTTGGAAGGGACCTATAAGACCATCTAGTCCAACCCCCTTCACAATACAGGAAATTCAAAACTACTCCCCCCCCTCCATGCTCCATGCCCAGAAGGTGGCAAAACATAGCCAAACTGGCCTGGGGAAAATTGCTTCCTGACCCCAAGGTGGTGATTGGCCTTACCCTGGGCATGTAAGAAGGGGCCACAAGAACTAAGCACTGATGTAACCCCTCCTGCCCTCCCTCTCATGATCTGCCTGGATTCACAGAATCAGCATTACTGCCAGATAGCCATCTAGCCTCTGCTTAAAAACTCCAAAGAAGGAGAGCCCACCACCTCCCGAGGAAGCCTTTTCCACTGAGGGACTGCTCCAACTGTCAGGAAGTTTTTCCTAATGTTTAGCCGAAAACTCCTCTTTTGATTTAAGTTCAACCTGTTGGTTCTGGTCCGACCTTCTGGGATAGCGGAAAACAACTTCACGCCATCCACACAGTTAGGCTGCATGGATATTCCTTGGCCCTGAAAGGGCGGAGCTTGCCTGCCGTGAAGAACTCTGGAAAAAAGAGTGCGGACTGGCCTTCAGTGACACTTCTTGATGTGCTTTCTCAGTTTGCAGGGCTCGAAGGAGTCATCACGGCTGTCCTGGATGAATTCCCACACGTCTGGGGCAAGCGCCGGGAGCTGTTTGTGCTCTGTTTCATCATGATCTGCTTCCTGGGCGCATTATCAACACTGACCTTTGTAAGTAGCTCCCCTGCTCCAGGTCCAGCTACGAGCACCAGTAATATGGCATTTTGTGGGAAGTTAAAGAAGCAGCAGCAGCCTGAGGCCTGGGTCCTGGGACCCCCACGAGGTTCTGAGGACATTATTTCAAAACAGGCTGTTTTCACACTGCTTAACGGCCACGTAACATTGCGCCGAGCTCCCGGAACAACAGCGTCTTCCTGGCTCAATTTTGCGCGAGAACTCTGTTCTCGCGCGAAATTGTGCCAGCTTGCACGAAATTGTGCCAGGAAGACGCTGTCGTTCCTGGAGCTCGACGCTATGTTACGTGGCCGGTAAGCAGTGTGAAAATGGCCACAGTCTGATTTCAATAGCCAAAACGTAAGTGGCACAAAATATTTAGAAGATTGGAATAGTGTTCCAACCACTTACAATGCAAAGATGTCTTCCAAATGGGTGTGTGTGTGTGTGTGTGTGGTGTTTCTACTGTTGAGTGCTGTTGCCAATACTGACAGATTGGATCAGCTGCCAGTCTGGACTAGAGACTGAGCATCTGGCATGGGGGCCGTATTGGCCAAACAGACTGGTGCTCCGTTACAAGTCCTTTATCAGCTGTTCCTCCTTGATCCACAAGTTTCCTGTAAAGGGGGGAACCGTGGTTCCTGTTGGTGGCGCCGCTCCCTTCTCTTTCAGCCAAGTCTGCCTTGAACTTCCTTCTCAGCCAGAAGGTACGCACCTCTGGAGTCTTTCTCGCCAGGGAGGAAATGAAAAGGCTCGGGTCCCATTGGATGACCTCATGCAAAGCCCGTGGGAAATGCCTGTGCTTTCTACTGAGTCCCTTTTTCTGCATGGTGGCTGCCCTGGGTGATGCAGAGGCAGGGAGGGAAGCCAGCTAAAGGAAGGGCTCATTAGCACTGCGGGGGCTGACTTGGCTTGAGTGGGTGATGGATGGGCCGGGCGGATGGCTTCTACTCCGAGCTTCCCTGCTGGGAACCTGCAATAACATTATGATCTCTTTCCCAGGGTGGTGCTTACGTAGTGAAGCTCTTTGAAGAATATGCCACAGGCCCAGCTGTCCTAATCGTGGTGTTTCTAGAGTCCATTGCGGTAGCTTGGTTCTATGGTGAGGCTTCCTTTCCATTGGCCGTGATAGCCGGCCACTCCGGCACGTTGTCCCTGCGAGAGCCCATAGCTTGTGAATAAGTGTAATAATATAGAGTACAGGGTTTGGCTGGGAAAAGGAGATACCTCTAAGAGCCAAGCTACAAGTGATGCCTGACACAGGTTGGACACTTGTCAGCTTCCCTCAAGTTTTGATGGGAAATGTAGGCATCCTGGTCTTGCAGCTTGGCTCTCCATTTAATTGAAGTTTACAGAGTGGCAGTCTATGGGAGGGAGAACATGCGGTCGGGAGGGGAGTGCAGGTGTCAGGCTCTCGCTGGACACCCCCCTTCCCCTCCGCTGTGTGTGTGTGGGGGGGTCTGTAAACTTCAATTAAATGGAGAGCCAAGCTGTAAGACCAGGACGCCTACATTTCCCATCAAAACTTGAGGTAAGCTGACAAGTGTCCAACCTGTGTCAGGTGTCACTTGTAGCTTGGCTCTATGAGCCTGGCTCTGACCTGCAGTCTGCAGAGCACAGGGCGGATCTGCACCTGTCCTGGTACCCCTCTGTCTCTCCTTGGTCCCCTTTCTCCTTTATTGTCCCCTTTCCTATCACACTGAGTTCTAATGGCTCAGCTGCCCAAATGCCTTGTGATTGTGTCTATGAGAAGCCAGCTGACACTGGCATGGAAGTATATGAGCTTCCTTCGCTAGAGGAGAATGCCAAAGGGTGCTGTGAAACCTGGAAGTTCTTTTGTGCCCTGAATGAAAGCTCTAGCGCCAGTTGCTTCTCATGTGCTCAATTCATAGCCACGTCTGACTAACCTCGCCCTCCACCCTGTAATTCTTCAGGTGTTGCCCAGTTTTGCAGTGATGTGAAAGAGATGATTGGATTCAGCCCGGGTTGGTACTGGAAAGTCTGCTGGATCGCCATCAGCCCTCTCTTCCTCCTGGTGAGTCTGCGGGGAAGCTAAATAGGGAAGCGAAATAGTAAAGCACCTTTAAGACTAAGCAACTTTATTGTAGCATTAGCTTTCGAGAACCACAGCTCTCTTCGTCAGATGCTGGGAAGTTGAATCCGAAGGGGGCTCTCTGCTTGTCAGTATGGTTTTAAAGGGGGTCTTCTCTGCGAACCAGCAGTGCTTCCTTCCACAAAACACACAATATGCTCAGACACTGCGCACATCTATTATCAGTTTGATAAGGCTAAACCATTCTCTCAACTCAGTCCCGAAGCCAGTCTGTATTTGGAAAGAGGCGCTTCCTCATGTAAATTAATAAGTGAATGATTCATGTCCATTTTGCTTTACCGAAGGTACTGGTCTTATTGACATGTTTCTGCTCTGAAAACCTTCCCCCTCCTGGTATACTATAGATATTTTCTTAAGGCATAACCAGTCTGGACTACTGTAGCTTTTTAGGGGTGCCTTTCACATGCTGTCCCAAACCAGATTTCATCTCAAGAGTGATTTTTGCACCCTAAAAACCAAATTATTAAAGCAAAACAAAGAGAGCGTGACGTTCTCTGGCACTGGCTTCTGCATGGTAACTTGCAATGTGTATGGGCAATCCACAATGCAGCCCTCCTCCCAAAAGAGCAGCATTAAAATAATCAATTAATAAAATCAATTAATTAATAAAATAATTAATTAATAATCAAATAATAAAATTAATTAATCAATCAGGACAATCACCTCCCAGTGTTCAAATACAGCCTTCCCTCTAACCTCCAAATGCTAACCAAAAGGAAGAGTTTTCACCACCCAGTGGAAGAGTGGCAGCGATGCGGCCCACACTTTCGCTAGGCTGCAGCACCACCGTCAAAGAGGCCCTTCCGTGTGTGGCCAGCCACTTTCTCTGGGGCAGGACCTTCAGGGTCTTCCCATGCCTGGCTAAGTTTAAGGAGAGTTGATGCAGTGTAATGGTGGAAAGACTAGGTTCAGATCTTTCTCTGCCATGGAGCTCCTGCGATGAACTTGAAGCAGTCCCCATTTCCTCACTGAGCAGTTGCAAGGGGGTTGCCGTGTAGGTCTGCAGTAGAACAGCAAGCAGCTCCTTGAAGACAAACAAGATTTTCAGGTCTAAGCTTTCAGGAGTCAAACCTTCCTCTATTTGTATCTGACAAAGGGAGCTGTGACTCTCACAAGCTTATAGTCTGAAAATCTTGATGGTCTTCAGGGAGATACTGGAATTGAATCTACGTCACGGGGTTATTCTGAGGATAAAGTGGGAACCACATGTACCTGAACTCCTTGGAAGAAAGGCAGGATAAAAATCGAAGGCAAAGGAGAAGGCAATCCTCAAGCTATCCTGGCCCCAGACCATTTAGGGCTTTAAATATGAAGACCAGAACTTTGAATTGTTCCCAGTGTATCGATCAATCAGTACCTTTATTGGCATAAAACAAAGTCAGACAAAATCAATATTTGAATATACAAAATACAATCCAAAATCAATCACCTCTCCAGAGTTTAAATCTTATAGTCCCTAATTCTCATAGCAATCCAAAGAAATCTCGCTACTGAGACGGTAATTTGGGGGCAATGATCCGATAAAAGGAGGGAAACGAGTCTCACTTCTGGTAGGCTATACCTGTTAGGCGAAATAGAGTTAATTAGGGCTTCCCGTATTTGGATGTAAAACTCACATTGGAGCAGAATATGACCAATTGATGCCAGTTCCCTGGCAACTTGCATGGGCAAGTTCTTTCGTGGTAGGGCAAGTTTGCAACTCTTCCATAAAGAACTGCAGACAGGAAGCCATGAAACCTTGCTAACATAAAGGCACGGTGTAAATGTGGGGCTGTGAGCTGTGTAAAATAAGTCGCTGGAAGCCCGTCTCAGTGTGATAGTGATCTGTAGAGGAGAGCAAGTTTTGTCTGCAAGAGACCAGTAGCCGAATGTAGCCACCGTAGCTGCTATCAAATAGAAGGCACGCACATCTGATGGTTTGCACCTCCCCAGGACAGATCAGTTGCAGTTTCAGAACACTCTTCAGACGTCCAGTCTGAGCATCACTAAGAGCCAAGCTACAAGTGATGCCTGACACAGGTTGGACACTTGTCAGCTTCCTTCAAGTTTTGATGGGAAATGTAGGCGTTCTGGTTTTACAGCTTGGCTCTCCATTACAGCTGCAAGACCAGGACCCCTACATTTCCCATCAAAACTTGAGGGAAGCTGACAAGTGTCCAACCTGTGTCAGGCGTCACTTGTAGCTTGGCTCTCAGGCATGAGTGTCCCTGGGGCGAGGTCTCTTCTCTCTGAGTAAGGGTGCAACTGGCACTTGCAGCTGCACTGATGGGAAGCCCCCCAGGCAAGACCAGTGCTTCTGGGCCCCTCTCTGGATTAACTTCTGGGAGCCTCCCTGGACAACTTCTCCCAGCAATTTCATTTAGATGTTAAATGGCATGAGGGCCCAGATGGTGACCGGTGGATCGCCGCAGGCCAAAGGCTACAGAATAAGGAGCACTTGAACTCCCTTTTCAGCCAGTTCCTTCAGAAAGGACTGCAGCTGTTGCAAACTGGGCCCACACAGCCTTGGCCCTCCTGGCAGTGAAAGCTGCACAAGCAACAGGGATTCACTCCCCCATCCAACTCCCCCACTGGGAGTTCGTCCACCGTGGTGACCAAGTAGGGTTGCCAGGCATGCAGCTGGCAGGAGGGTGGGGGAGGGGGGTTAGATCCCTGGAAGAAAAATGAAGAAGGATAATTACACCTCATCTACTTTCAGGCAGTTCTTATCACAGAGTTCTGGAGATTCCTAGAGCTACCCAGAAACTATCAGCGGTGTAGCATGGGTTGCAGGCACCCGGGGCAACTCCTGGCAGGTGGCGCCCCTGTCACCACATGTGCACACATGCAAAGCATGCACACGCTCCCAGGACCATGCAATGGCATCACTTCCTGGAAGTGATGTCATTGCATAGGGTGCACCCACCCCCAGGAAGCGCTCCCACAATTTGAGCCACTCACCTCCCCGCCCATTAACTGGCAATGTGCTCCTGGCCAGCAGCCACTGCAGGAGCCAGAGGGCCAGCTCAGTGCCCAGTGAGCCAATTGTCCTATTGGCACAGCAGGCGGCCAGGGCGGCCTCCCAGACCTCCTGTGCACCCACCCGCACTGCCACCGCCAGCTCTGTGCACTCCTGGCCAGCAGTTGCTGCAGGAGGATCAGCTCGGTGGCCAGTGAGCCAGTCGCCCCATCGGCACGGCAGGTGGCCAAGGTGGCGTGTGCGGCCTCCCAGCCCTCCCGCGTGCACTGCCACCACCAGCTCTGTGTGCTCCCAGCCAGCAGCCGTGCCCACTGCCCTCTCTTTGGCAGCGCCTGGAGCAAGAGACCCCCCTGCCCACCCCTAAATAAGGCCCTGGAAACTATGGTAAGAAGGTCTGGCTTTACCATAGAGCTTTCCTAGAGCTACACGTGATTTCTTCTGGGTAGCTCTAGGAATTGCCAGAATTCCATAGTAAGAACTTCCTGTAAGTAGACGAGGCCTTATTTTTCTTTTTAGTTTTTCTCCTGCCATCGCTTTCATCAACGGCAAGCAATGAGACCTGGGGCACAGGGGTGGGACCTGGGGGCAGGGGTAGAATTCCTCCCCCCCCCCGCCCAGGGCTTGGCAGCCCTATGACCAAGGCAGTCCCACTACAAAACCCAGTCAGAAATCATATTGGAAGGGATTTAAATAGTCTGTATTCTCCTGTACCTCTCCAATTGCTACCACCTGTTCAGTCAGCTTGCCTAAGAATAGAATACTGGAGAGTGGCCAAAAGTGCTTAAAGTTGGAAGGGTCAAGCGAGGGTTTCTTCAGCAGTGGTTTCACCACTGCTGCTTTTAACAAGCTGGGGATGTTAAAGAGGCATTCATAATCTCTGTCAGCCATGCTGGCAAACCTCCCCCTGGCAGCTATGAAGAGCTAGGGAAGGCAGGAGTCAAGCAAAGAGGGGGAAGGTCTCGTCTCTCTAAGGATCCTGTCCACATCTTCGGAAATGAACGAACAGAAATGTCCTCAGTGCAACCAGACGCCTGAGGAATAGCCGCATTTATATTTGTAATGAATACTTTTCGGTTGGGAATGAATCTGAATGGTTGGCGCTGCAGAGCGCCTTCCAAACATGTCTCCGCAGCCTCTGACACACCTACCTCAAATCTCTCTGAAAACCACCAGCTTGTGTGCATGCTGTGGCTAGAAGTACTTTGTGACAGCCCCAGGGCAGCCGTCAAAACCTGAGTGATTCCAAACAAGGAAGTCTAAGCGTGTGGAATTCTCCCACAATAAATAATCATCGGGGAGGCTTCAATGCCGCCACTGAGATCACCTTTATGAGCTCAGGAAGGCACATGGTTGGGCAACAGGGTGGGTGGTAGTGGTACATCGATAGATGTCCTCCTCTGTTTCCAAAAAGACACACTCAGGTTTGGTCAGAATAGGATCCTGGTGGCTTGCCTCTCTCTGTCCATTGTGTCTTGTCTGCTGCTGAACTGCGACCCCTGGTGACAACGCTTGGACAGACCCTGCCTGTTTCATCTGTTCTGTCCCAGGTTAACATGTTCATCTGAAGGCAGGGGGATTCCTGGTCACTGTCCAGGCATTTACCAGCACCTGCACCATGATCCCCTGAGTTGGGAGAGAGGCACAGCTGAAGAAGTTGAAGTGGGGGGTGTCCAAAACCTTGGATGCATACAAAAAAGATTGTTGGTCCTTTGCAGGGCTTTTTTTCTGGGAAACGAGGTGGAGGAACTTGGTGGCGGCGCGGAGGGCAATCTCAACTCCCCTCTGCCTGGAGATCAGGGGGCGGGGCCACCAGCCATGTGACCATTTTCAAGAGGTTCCGGAACTCCGTTCCACCGCGTTCCCGCTGAAAAAAAGCCCTGGGCCTTTGCCTTTTGTAGCCGTTATATTGGATGATATATTTTGGATTCTTCCAGTTTTTCTTTTATGTGGCCCTTTGTTGTCAGTTTTAAAACCTAATTTTTAAGAAAGCACAAAAGAAAAGCTGTTCAGAAGACACTTGTGCAGGAGTAGACGTGATACCCTTTGCAAGATTTTTTTTAAAAAATATCAGAAGTTGGACCTGCAGCACCATTAGACCACCGTTGAACTATTAAACCTCTATTAACTCCTCCCTGGTCCCAAATTCACTTGGGCTGCCTTTTTGCTGTAGTTAACATGGAGCATCAACCAAGAAAGGAGAGATTTAAGGTCGATTGATAGCAAAAGTTGTCCAGATTTCAGAACTGCCCGGTGGAGTGAAAACAACCCCGCTGGGAGGATTATTGTGTGCTTAACAAATATCCATTTTATTACTGGATGAAGAAAAGGTATAAATAAAAGGATACTCTAACCACCTCAAACATTTACACACACGCACTCGCCTTTTTAACAAGCCTCAAACAAATTAAATTAAATTAAACGGAAAGGGATCTCCTTTGGTACTGTGGTTACTTGGCAGGTGTGAAGTGGCCGGGTCATCGGGAAAGAGCCAGCCTGTGACGTGGTGAGGGGCCTGAAGGAGAGCAAACGGGCTTCACTGCACACACACACACACTACAGTTTTCCAGCCAGCCATCAATTCCCTCTGCTGTTAGGGGGTAGGACGGGAGAGGTGCCATTGCAGCTGCTGAGGGCGCCCAGGTTGACTGGCCTCAGCCTCCGATAGAACTGCGGGGAAGTGGTCTGCAAAGGAGGCTCTCCCCCCTCCCCTCCCCCCCTTTTCATTTTCTGGGAGCCTTGCTACAAGTGACATTTTACACGTGAAGGATAAAGGGTCGTTTTCGCAAGTCTTTCTGGGAACTGAAGTTCCTCTCCCCCCCCCTTTTCCTTCTGTTCCTTCCCCTCGCTGCCTGAAGAGACAGAGAGAGCCTACGGCAACATCAGCTTTTGCAAATCGTCTTGCTGGGGGTGGGGGGGAATGCTCCGGAGAAAGCTGAGATAGTTGCAGCTGCCTGCCCCAAAGATCATTGAGAGCAGGCTTGTGACTGGAGGAACGATTTGTAAAAGTTGCTGTTGCCGCAGGCTTTCTCTGTCTCTTCAGGCAGCGAGGGGAACAAAAGGAAAAGGGGTGGGGGAGAGGAACTTCAGTTCCCAGAAAGACTTGCGAAAATGATCCTTTATCCTTCACGTGTAAAATGTCACTTGTAGCAAGGCTCTCAATCTCATTCTCCAAAAATGTTGCTTGATTCGCCTTGAGTTTGGTCTGGAAGAAAGGCTAGTTAAAAATGCTCTAAACAAACTGGTGGTCCCCGGCCCTAAGGAAGCCCGCCTCGCTTCAACCAGGGCCAGGGCCTTTTCAGTCCTGGCCCCAGCCTGGTGGAACGCTCTGTCAATGGAGACCTGGGCCCAGCGGGGCATATTATCGTTCTGCCGGGCCTGTAAGACAGAGCTGTTCCGCCAGGCGTTTGGTGGTTGAAGGGGGCGGTGCCATGTTGGCCTCCCACCTTTGGGATGGGGGGTTCTCCCCACCATTGCACCTTAATGTATTTGGTTAATTTATTTTATTATTGTTTATTGTATGTTGATTTTAGAATTATTGTTTTTATTGATTTTAACTGTTGTTCACCACCCAGAGCCCCTGAGGATGGTTGGTTTATAAATCGAAATAAATAAATAAATAATAAAAACATGTGCTGTTGAGTGCATCGCCCAGTTTGTGCTTCTGCACAGCTCCAGTTCTTCCCACGTGCCCCAGAGGTCAGATCTCTCCCCAGCTCCACTGTCCTTGGCGGTGACGCAGGAGCCTGCGAATGAATACTTGTGGTTTCTTGCAGTTCATCATCATCAGCTTCATGTCCAGCCCAGTGGAGCTCCGGCTTTTTGACTACACGTACCCTTACTGGACGATGGTGCTGGGCTACTGCATTGGGTTCTCGTCTTTCATCTGTGTTCCTGCCTACATGGTTTATCGACTGGCAACCACTCCTGGAACACTTAAAGAGGTAGCTCTCCTGCACCAGGACTGATTGCTGCAAGATGCAAACAATTGCATCTCCCCTCCCAATTGCATTGAGTGTCATTCTCTGTGGAGATCTGGGCGAAGCTCTTGTGGCTGTCGGGCACTTGCTTGATTTTTCATCTGTCCTTTTCATGGTTTTTCCAAGTATCATCTTTTACAGCCCAGTTCTTGCCCAAGCTGGTCAGATGTTCTGATACCTTTCATAGTCTTTGAACAGCTGTCATACAGTAAACACTGGCAGCTGCAAAATCAGTGGTGGGTGGATAGCTGAAACGGTCCTAGAAAAATCCAGCCGATACTAGATAGATGGGGTCTGGTGTCGAAAAGGCCGTTTGCTTTTCACACCTAAGCGATGGCAATAAAATAATCACATATTAGATCTCCCATATTGAAAATGATGGCTGCGCATTATGTTGTGCGCTTACAAATGATTAAGCCAGAATGGCATACGCTGACCCAGAGCCCCGTGCATGATAATTCGGGACACCGGGTGTGTCCAACACTGTGAAGGGTTTGTGGAAAGGTGTGTGTGGGGCAAGGAAACTGGGATTCTTCTGCTAACTTCAAAAGGAGCATGGCTTGACATACCTTCTATGGGGTCTGCACACCCAGGTGGTTCTTCACAACATGTGCACCCTTGCAGTGGGAGGGGCTCAGTTCAGAAATCATCATATTACTGCCAAAGCTCCAGACATTCTGGCTTTCAGACATTCAAATTTGATTAATAGCTCTGCAGAGCAATCACTACAACAGATAATACATATACATTCCATTAAAAATGAAGAATGAATGAAGTGCATTGCAAAAGGCAAGAGGGAGAAATGTGGCCAGTGGAGTTATTTTTTGTTCAGAAAGGACCCCCCTCCCAACCTAATTCAACCTAAAAAGCAGCTCTAACTGTGAACCTTGGGGATTGCCACCTTAACGCAGCAGCTTTGGGGCAAGCAGATGTGTTCATGCAGAAGTGCATCCAATTCAGCTTCCCCGAAGATGACAGAGGCACTGACCGAGATCCGGTCAGTTGGGCTCGTGCTTGGCAGATTTTTCCTTGCCCTCCTGCCCACCCCAGTTTGTGGCACAAGTCATCCAGAGCTCTTTACTCTGGAAACGCCTCTTGGGCCACACCTGTGCTGTGTTGCAGCTGCTTAATATGAGGAAGAGGAGGGAAGAAAGCATCGGGTCAGTTTTAGGTTCTTCTCCAGCCCAGTGATCCTACATGCAATACTTGCTTCTTGACTGTTTCTTTTTCCTTCTTCCCCACAGCGTATTCTAAAAAGCATCACTCCAGAAACCGCCACAGAGATTCCCCTGGGGGACATCCGAATGAATGCAGTTTAAGCAGCCGTTACCATTTTGGTGGATGCAGGGGAGGCGGGAGTGCGGTGGGGTGAGCGCTCCCTCGCTCCTTGCTTCGTGTTGCTCTAAGCTCCTCTGTTCTCAAGAACTGAATCTCCACCCAGAAGAGGAGCACACTAACCGGGGCCAGACCTCCATGCATTCCCAATGAAGAGACACTGGCTGCGCTTCCGAGTCCCCAGGAGCGCTCCGGTTTGTTTTGAGAATGCATTCGTGGGAATGAACATCAGCACTTCCCAAACGAGATATGGGATACCTGACTGCATGCCGCCACCCAACAACCGTTGCAAATTAGGATTATGTTTAGAGCCACGCATCTGTGCCAGCATCCCTTTTTTGCTCTGTGTGACCCTCTGTAATGGACCTTGCTGTATTTGCTTCTAAAGATCTCAGTATTTTCAACCAAAAACCAACCCACCCACCCAACAACCTAAAAAAACCAACACATCCAGTCCCACTAGCCAGCCTTCGTCCAAGAAATACATTTTTATTGCTTGAGTAGGTAAGGTAAAGTGTGTACAGAGGCCCCCATGAAGTCCCATTTCATGGGGTGTTCAAGGCAAGTGAGGAACAGAGGTGGTTTGGCCATTGCATTCCTCTGCATAGCTGTCCCAGTCTTCCTTGGTGGTCTGTAATACAAGTACCAGTCTCTGATGAGATCGGGCTTATTAGGGTTGGTACTACTGCCTGAGTACCTGCTCCAACTCTACAAGGAGGAATGACCAAAAAGCCCAGCGCAAGAGCTGAGTTTATGCGATCAGCTGGCTTCTCATTGCAGATTGCAAATTAAGAGACTGCACATTTGATCGTGTTCCTCCTAAGAGGGAAAATGCCATCCTAGAAAACCAAATGCAACAGGAGAAAAGGGCAGGCTAGAACACTGTTCTCTGATAAGCTAATGTCCAGTGTGCATAGATCGCTGTTTCCATTTTTAATGCAGGAGCAATCAAACAGGAAATCCCACCTCTGCTATTTGAAAAGCTACCCTGTGATTCTGCCAATCACGTGGCTTGGGTCTGTGGGTTCAAACAAGCCACCAAGTTGCTTGAACCCTTCAATGCCAGACAGCTCGGTGGCAACTTGTCCGTTCACCAGCTTACCCATCATTACAAGGAAAGCGAAATGTTAGACCCTAGGGAGCGACCATCTTGCTCCGTGAAGAGTGGGGGGGCTACCGTCCGAGTCTCTGCTCAGTTGCTTGCTTCACTTACACCACCACCCTCTCGCTGTGTGTTGTACAGTCACCATCCATACTGCTGTGTTCTCTTCCTATCCACCTTCCTTTGCACAGCATGGATGTGTCCCTTCCTTGTACAGAGGAAACCACGTGTAAATCACAGCCACGTTCCACAAGCAGATGTATTCACACAGCACATCGGCCGCAATCCACAGGCAGCCATGCTGTATAGTCACATCCTTAGGAATAATTATTAAAACAAGTTTGACTGTGGTGCTTTTTCACATGAGAGCCGTGGAGCTTTTTTGAAATCTATGGATGCTGAGCCAATCCAATGTTGTCTGCACAGGGTCTGGACGCAGCGTCAGGCCAAATCCTCCAGTGCGAGATGGAGCTGCTTTGCTCTAGAATGAAAACAGTTGTGATACCTCCTGCCACCACGCTGAAAGAGCAACAGGAGAGTTGCAGGCACAGCTTAAGAGTGTTGCGTGTTCCATGTGCGCTCTCTCGCAGTATCACCTTCCAGGCACCTTCAGTTGCAGATTTACAGCAATATTTGATAAAATATTCAGTCGTTGCAAAGGGGAAGCAGCCTAGAGGTAAAGAAAGTTTGCTGCACGATACCAGAGCAGCTTCTCTCCTAAGACAGATTTATTATTTTTTAATAACTAGCATTAAGTTCCAAACCAGTAAGTTGGTGGAGCTACTGTGTGTACAGGTGTGTGCATTTCTGTTGCAGCACAACATTTGTGTGCAATTACATTGACAAGTGGGCAACACCAGCGTAAAAGATTAGGATGTATTTAGGCACTTTGACACTGCAGTTCTGGACCCTCAGCCCTACTGAAACTGCAAGGGAGTGGAAGGAAACATTATTAAATCCACAAGCAAATGAGCATAGCCGACCAAGATTTCTTGTGCACAGGCTAGCGTTTAATAAAAATGTGGCCTGCCCCAAGAGGGTCAATCTGGGAATTTGCAAAGCCCTGCCAGCTATCATTCCTGGGTGAACTGGTAACCATGTTTTCCTTTCGTATGGAAAAATTAAACTGGAGTTTTATTCTACAAAACATATTCCTCTCTCACTTGTAGATAAAAAGCACCTGTATTAAGTTATGCTGCTGCATTAGTTATGAATGTCCCCCTCCCCCCAATGCTGGATTGTCAGTCTTCAGTATGTGCCTTCCAACGTAAATTGTTACTGTAATAAATTTAATATCACAATAAAAATGGCAGTTGTGTCCCCCTCTGACTGTCTAGTGGGAAATAATTTACTTAGATTAAAACGGTCTCTTTGACTCTTAGGGCTCAGCAAGCCGACATGCTCAGCAAGCCAAGTCCTCAGTCAACCGATGTGAGTCCAGCAGTTTCTGAATGCTCAACTTTCAGGGACCCTTTGTCTGCTGAAGCATCTGCCATGCACCCTTTTAAAAGGGGTGGGGGGAAGAGTCGGTTCTTGGCTCACAACAGGGCACAGCACGAGCCTGTGGTGACTCAGTAACCCTGCACATTTGAGTTGGTGGTGGAGGGCAAGCTTTAATTCAGGAGACGCTAGAGTCCCTGGTTTTCACATTGAGGTTCTGCAATAACAAATCCAGAGGAGTTAGCCATGTTAGTCTGTAGTAGCAAAATAGTAAAGAGTCCAGTAGCACCTTTAAGGCTAAGCAACTTTATTGTAGCATAAGCTTTTAAGAGCCACAATTCTCTTCATCAAATGCATCGTCAACTTTCGAGAACCACGGCTCTCTTCGTCAGTAGTTCTCAAAAAGCTGACGATGCATCTGATGAAGAGAGCGGTGGCTCTCGAAAGCTTATGCTACGATAAAGTTGCTTAGTCTTAAAGGTGCTACTGTTTACTATTCCACAATAACAGAGACTCCTTTTGTACACTATCATTGTGAGGGAGAAGCAATGATCCAGACTAGAGAAGCAGAAGTTTGGTAAGCAAAATGTCTTTACAATTTTTTAATTAAAAAATAAAACTCTCTCCCACCCATGCTAGAGTCTTAGTGATAACTTTCACACAGTTCGATTAGCCATTCAACAAGGAACATTTTTTACCCACGTTATCCTGGTTCCCCACCAGCACCAAGGAGGCAACATCCGCATGGACACAGACAAGCCTCAGCCAACAGCACACAATGGATTCTCTTCCCTGCTTCCTTTCCTTGCTTCCATACTCCGTTTTACAATAACACCTCCAAAAGCGACACCGACACTGCTACACCCTCCAGGCCTTGGTCTCATTCCTTCCTCCCTTCCTGGTCATGCACACACATCAGCTGCTAAACCTTTACCGACATAAACAAAAGAAGCTCCCCCAGTACAAGACCCAAGGTACTCAGTGGACAAACCACACCTAGGGGATTGATTATACAAAGCATACACAAAGCAGAAATAATTTAAATAACAACTTATAAATCATTCAAAAGTGCAAAGTGACTAGTGTTCTAATAAACAGTAATAAATATTTAAAAGTCATTACAAAAGCCTATCCACGCTTTACAGGCAACCAGGTTACAAGGATAGGCACGGACAGATGATTACTTGGTTATCAGCGCCATCCTAAACAGACCTAAGCCCACTGTTTTCAGTACTTAGCACTGTGAGGTAAAATGGCTAAAGATCTTAATAATTTCAAATTAACTACCTTATAGCTTTACTCGGGGCTTTTATTCTGGGAAAAAAGGTGGTGGAACTCAGTGGGTTGCCCTCGGAGAAAATGGTCACATGGCTGGTGGCCCCGCCCTCTGATCTCCAGACAGAGGGGAGTTGAGATTGCCCTCTGTGCCTCTTGGCGCGGAGGGCAATCTCAACTCCCCTCTGTCTGGAGATCAGGGGGCGGGGCCACCAGCCATGTGACCGTTTTCTAGAGGTTCCAGAACTCCGTTCCACCGCGTTCCAACTGAAAAAAAGCCCAGGTTTTACTTCTTTTACACATGTACACATACGTGAAACTGCCTCCTACCCAGCCAGGCCCTTGGTCTATCCCAGTCAACACTGCCTACTCCGACAGCAGCTTTTCCTATCACCTGCTACCTCACCTTTTAACTGGAGATGTCAGGGACTTTTCTTGGGACCTTCTTCATGCAAAGATGAAGGTCTAACATTAAACCATAGCCCCCTCCCTATGCAGGGCTGCTGTTTTAATAGAAATCAACCTTGGAAGGTTTGAGTGGCATTTACCCCAAAGATGTCAGTCCTCTGATCTTACTTAGTGGTGTGCTCCCTTCTCTCTGCCCTCCCTGAACATTAATATCCAAGGTTCATCTCACCAGCACAGTGCTAAGATGATAGGAGAAAACATCTCTATTTCTGGAACTGGCAAAGACACTACTACTATCTCCTTGACGACAGCAAGACACAAACTTCCTTTCTGAATGCTTCCTGGGACACGGGATGCTTGAACACAAAAGGCTTTTAAGAAATCACACTTAATTAAGAAAGATAAATATTGGCACACTTAAACATTCCTTTAAAATGTCTGATACAAACCTGGGGAGGAAAAAAGAGCAAATACAACGTAGGCCCTACTGCAGCATCCCCAAGAGAATACGAACTCCACAGATAAATTTTCGTAATTAAAACACTGCAGTAAGGGGACAACGGGAGTCTAAAATTTATTTGTTGGACATTTAAATGTTGTTGCTAGCAAAGAGGTTCCCAGGAGGCGAAGAGAAGAAATTGTATTTCCAAGGACATTGTGAAACTATATCTGATTTCCTACTTCTGCTGTAGGATAGAGCATCTTTAACGGCAGTTGTATCAATACTTGGCATCTAAATCCCGAGGGCCTGATTCAGACATTCTCTGTGCAACATGATGTATATAAGAAACTTTCGCTTCCAAACCTGTGGGTGGTGGTGCTTACACTTTTCTAGACAAGCATATCAATCTATGACACTTGACCACAGAAATAAGTCACAAAAAGAGAGCCAAAGGCAACCTAAGACACAAATCTTTCTTTTTATTTCAATCTTTCTGTACAGCAGGAGTTTCAAACCCCAGAACAAAAGCATCCAGCATTTATATCTATTACAGGACTAAACTGTGTGTGCAGGGTGCATTCAAATCAATAAATATCCTGTATGATCACTATTGCCGACAGCTGCATTTGTATTTCTCACCAGATACAATTTTCAAGTGTGTCTTCCCTGTTGGGCAGTAGGGTACAGAGGAGCCCACCTGTGAAGGTTGTGACGGGCACACACACACTAGGGTCAGGCTGCTCACTGTATAAGGAGGCCCAATTAATTCAGGGGGGACAGGGGCTGAGATGGTCCCGGGCAGGGTGAGCAGGCCCCAATGAAGCTGTCTGCTCCGTGTGCAGAGATGAAAGCTCCTGACCTGTTTCTACATAGAGGTGCATTCTCTGGGAAACTCTAGAGACGTGGTCAGGGCAAATCTCCCTTCCACGGATAACGCCCAGTGGCTCCAATATTCCCAACAAGGGAGCACATGCCACCTCCCAGCACTCTCTCCACAACGTACAACCTAATCCTCTTCTTTTTCGATATAAGCTTTGGTGCTGACACGCGCCATCTGCCTAGCCAAGTAGCGGTCCCTTGCAGATATGACAGTCTCCTCGTTGCTACGCTTCGCAAATTTGTTCTGGCTGGCTAGAGGCTTCTGCACCTGCTCTGTTTCCTCCCCTGCACTTCTGTGTTTCAGCCCCGATACTCTCTCCAAGTCCGAGGGCTGCTCTTCTCCCCTCTCATTTCGGTCAGCACTTGATGAGGACTGGGGGCTACTGCTTTTCCTCTCTTTCTCGTCCTTTGGCTCTCTAATTTTGGCACCTTTGTCTCTTTCTTCCCTTTCCCCATCTTTGCCATGGTCTTTATTGCTTATCACCCCTTCCTTCCCTTCTTGCTGCCAACGTGAATGCTTCTCTCTCTTTCTCTCTTTCCTTGATTCTCTGTTATAGTCTTCTCTCTCCTTCCTGTCTTTTTTCCTCTGTTTGTTGTCCCGTTCTTCTTGCCTCCTGTAATGATCCTCAGACCTTGGGTGCTCTTCCTTGTCTCTCTGTCTTCTCTCTGGATCTCTTTCCCTGTGTTGACCACTTCTTTCCTTCCTGCTTCCTCCTCCCTCCTCCCTTTCTGGGTGAGCAGCACACACCTTGGCGCGGCTACTTCTGTCCTCACTGCATGACCTCGAATCTCTTTGGCTCTTGGAAAGCTTGGAATCTTCCCCGCTGGGATCGGCTTTTCTTTGCCGGGCCTCTTTACTCTCGTCTGCGTGACCTTTTGCGCTGTCCTCCCTATCAGGGCTGCTCATTTCCACCTCACTGTCTATATCTGGGCTACTGCCTCCCCTTAAAGGGACGGGAGGTTCTCTTTTCACTTCTGGGCTTCTGCTGGTTGGTCTGGAGTCGCTAGGTTTTTCTTCCTTTACCCTAGATTTTATTTTTAAAAGAGAAAAAAAAAGATGTAAGTAAGAAATCCCTCGCTAGAAATCTAGGATATCCCAGACCATCTCTTATCTTTCAAAGCACACACAACTATTTACATCACATTTTTAAAACTGCACGTTTACAATGTTTATTTTACATTTCTGATTTTACTATCCATTGTAGCTAAACAGAAACTCTGTGTTCGGGACAACAAAGTCTTGTGGCACCTTGAGATTAAAACATTTATTGGGCAGAACCTTCGGTCAGCCCGAGTCCATGCTGCCAGATGCACGAAGCCTTACGTTCAGTCGGCAGAAAGATATACACAAAGGTAACAACCCAAGGAGAGCCCTGCTGGATCGGACCAGCCACCCATCTAGTCCAGCATCCTGTCTCACACAGAGACCAACCAGTTACTCCGGAGGACCGGCAACAGGGGCTCTCCTGATTTTGCCGTCTGGCACTGGTAGTCAGAGGTTGACTGCTTCGGAACGCGGAGGTTCCTTGGGCTAGCAGCCACGGATAAAACTCACCCTCCATAAACAAAACTGCGAACAAGTGAGGAGAGGAAGAGCATTGCTGCAAAGAGAAGCCAGAAGCTGGGCCTTCTGTTCTTTGTGAACGCCCCCTCCTCCGACTGTACCTTTGCCTATATGTATCTGCCAACTGAATGTAACACTTCATGCACCTGACAAAGTGAGCTCTGGCTTACAAGAGCTTCTGCTCAGCAAGCATACTTATCTTTAAGGTTCCCTGAGACGGTTACTTTGGCTGCAGCAAACTTTATGTTCAGAGGAAACAGACCTCTGAATATCAGATCCTGGGGTGAATTAAGGAACATTGGACTTAATATGGTTGTCCCTTCTGCTTAGATGGGCATCCTTGACTGACAGGTGATTCTTCCCATTGGGACAAGAAATGGGAATAAAGCACAGCGGGCTGGGACTAAGTGCCTCCCTCAGCACTTCGAACACTTCCAGAGCAGGATCCTGGTAGGACCCAACCCCGAACAACAAGAACTAGTAGAAAATCTGGAAGAAACCGAATTAATGTCTCCAGAGACATAAACAGCTGAATGTCAGTCAAGGCCTAACTATATGCAGAAGACTGCAGAGAGTAGATCAGAGGCACAATGGGGGTAACTGAATAATAGATGGCAGAGAAATTTCCTGAAGCTCCTCCACTGAGTCGTCGAGGGCTTCTCTGGAGAACAGTTTCTCAGCCGTCACCTCAGCTAAGGTGCAAATGCTGAAGCTTGTAAAAAGGTTTCTTTTTAACCCAGTGGTGTATAGATCATGTTTAGAATGATGCTTTAATAAAGGTATAAGGACTGTAAACTATACTACTGTGCACAGTAGTTGCTGTATGTATGACCCAACTATGTAATACTGCCTTGGGGACCCTATTTGGGTAGAAAGGCAGCATACAAATGTTTTGAATAAATACTCAGTAATTTCTAAATGGTTTAACGTTTGTTAATATTTATGCTCTGTTTCAGAGTTTGGCCAGGTTGCAGATTTTGCAGAAATCTGCAATCCGAATCCCAACACATTGTTTATTGTTTGTCCTATCCTGTTGATTGGATTGACCTACACCGTGTAATCCGCCTTGAGAAAGGCGGACGATAAATAACATTAAACGAATGAAGAAATAAATGGTGTGCGGAGAAGAAAGGAGAGGAGGAGGTCAGTAGAAAAAACAGGAAAGCGGAGTAAAAGTGGAGGTAAAGCTGGCTTGGGGCTGCTGTGAAGCAGAGAAATGAGGCAAAAGATGGCTTGGGAGTGGTAAGAAGCAGAGCTCCTTAATTACCCCTGCACTTCTTGGCAAACAGAAAATGAACGGCCAAAGGAGGAGGGAGCCTTCCACTGGTGGTTCTAGGAAGCTGTGCTTTGGCCCCACCTCTTGTCCCCATGGCCAGAATCACCCAATCAAGGATGCCCTCCTCCGAGCGAGAAAGGCCCTTCCTGGCTTGCTTGTGAGCTGTAAAGGAACTCCTGGTGTGTCACTTGTGGAAACACAATGTCGGGCCGTTGCTCTGGCCCAGCGGGTTCGTGCTTACGAGGCTGGGGCAAACAGTTCTGAGAAAACAAGGAGCATCACACTGAATCGCGCACTGATTCAGCAAACAAAAACTGCACAGTCGCACTGCAGTCATTCACATTCATCCTTCCCTTGCCAACTCTCCAGCCTAACTGAACTGGCTTGTAAATTAAGAGTTGGCCCAGAGGAGGAGGAGCACAAAGGCGGCGAGACCTGGAAGGTGAGCAGCAAAGTCATCGCTGTCAGCAATCCATCCTTTTGCTATGACAATATTTTAAAGTGAGCATTTAAAAAATGGAAGCAAGGCAGACCCTTGGCTACGGTAGAACAAATTGCTTTCTTTATTTCAAAAATGTATTTAATTACTCTGCCAAAAAAAAGCACTCAAGACAATGTGGAGTATGAAACATTGAAAGAGGCTAAAATAAAGAGATATCAAGCAAACAATAAAAACACAACAACAGCAATGGCAAAGGAACTGTATCAGATTAAAAAGGAGTGGGGAAAGAAAAAGGAGAAGCTCTAGCAGGCTTCTTTAGAGCCACGTTACAAAGCTGTGGTGCCACCACGGAGGAAGCTACATTATTCCTGTCCCTTGACATTCTTATGGTGGAATGATCTTATAAGTAGCAAGTGCTCGACGACAAGAAGCCAACCCAAACTGCTCCTCAAACCATGTGAAGGGAAAGACCTTCACTGTTTGCCCATTGAGAGCAGTTAGTGGGTTGGCCTGAAACCACCAATACTCCCCCTAGTATGGAGCGAAATAGCAGAGCTGGCAAAATCACTGATTTGTAGCACTCGAGAGGTGCTTTACTGCTAGAGCAGGGCCCTCTTTCAGCATCATCGGCCTCCAGGAGGAAAACCTTTTCCATCTCGAGTCTTACCTGGCCTCTCGAAGGCTGCATTTGGGCACCTCCTCTTCTCCCACTGACTGGTTCAGCAAGTGCCTATAAAACCCGCTGAGATCTTTCTGCTTGGTCACATCTAGGCAAGCTGAAGAAAACAGAAAAAACGGTAACAAGTTCGGGATGCCATGCAAGTCGTGAGGCCGCTAGACAAGCACTTCAGACCCCATTTCAAAATGTTGCCCCCCCCTCCAACCAATGGTTGCTGACTCACAAGAAGCTGCTCCTGTCCAATGTATGCCAGTACACTTCTCCAAGGAGCCCACACCACCGCGCACGACAGCAAAAAGCAACCACCCGGCCTGCACATCTGTTTTGCTCACCCTCAAGAGCTGCCTCCTTCTTCTCCCTTTCTTCCTCTTCTGCTCTTTCTTGCAGCTTCTTCTTGTAGGCTGATGTCACGAAAGCTTCTTTGTCATCAAATGCACCCCCTTCCATTTCACGCTCCTTCTGGATTTTTTTCTCCATTCTTTTTTCCTGTTCCTTCTTTCTTAGCTCGGCTGCCTTGAGTATATTTTGGATGTACTTGGGCTGCAAAGAACAAGCGGCAACAACAAAATGGAATAAAATCCAGATGGCGTCAGGCATCGTGGGACGCATTCTGCAGCGCCTTGTGTGCTGCTCCTCTGGGCTATCCCCATTACTAAGGCGAGGGTCCTGAGCACACTGTGGGTGGCTGGCCTTGATAGTCAGATACCATCTGCACTTGCCACCAACCCAGTCTTGACTGTGACATCACTTCACCTTTCTTTGGTGCCAGGAGAAGGACAGGGACTTGTGCTGAGCCTCAAAGAGATTCAGAGAGCAGTCAGATATCCTGATATTTTCTGAGGCTTTCTGAAGTCAGCACAAGGCTGCGAGGAAAGATAAGGAGAAATGAGCTCACCAGTGGCGATCTGGCAAGTGCTTTTATTGATTTATTTGCTTGAGTTATAGCCCACTTTTTTCAATGGGACTCAAAATAGATTTTGAGTTAAACAATGCAATCAAATAGCATGAGATATAAGAAAAAAATGATGATTGTGATGATCTGGAGAGATGAATGCACCTCTTTCCCAGTGCTTATAACAGAAGCTTCCCCCCTTCCTTCTGTCTCAGAGGAGGGGGGACCAAGTACAATCCACTAGATTAAGAGTTGGACTTGGATCTCGGAGACCTAGTATCAGGTCTTGCCTCCACCACAGGCTCACTGCATGGCTTTGAATAAGGTCCTCCCTCTTGGTGCTCAGGTCCAAGAACAGGGTCCAACCCAGCTCACAGAGCTGTTGTGAGGGCAAAGGCAATAAAGGTTATACAATTCATAAAAATAAAAGTGCCACGAGAAAGCAAGACAAAGAACAGCAGCAGACCACGCCTCCGTTCTCCACAAGGCATGCTAGATAAAGCCTCCCTTTTCAGTCACTCCATCCCTCACTTGCCCCTACTTCTGCCCGCCCCCCCCAATGCTTCTTTAGGAAGTTCTTTCTCGCTCAGCCCTTCCCTCCAGGACAAAGGTAAAGAAAGACATTGGAGTCCTTTCCAGGTGCAGACCTTTTTTTCCTCTTTTCCAGAAAGCAAGCCAGTATGACTCTCTCTTTTTTTCTGCTGTATGTCATCATAAATCTTGTCGTATTCATATACTGTAGAGTCTTCTGTCAGTGCCCGCTGGATCTCAAGCTTGGTCTTTAAAAGAAAACACAAGCAGGAAAAGGAGAACAAAAAATACAGGGTCCGGCTTTGGCAGAAAGAAGTCTTCCTGGAAGTTAGTTCAACAATGTACCGTTGCAGTTTATGAAAAAAAAAATAATGTGTTAATGCAGCCTTAGAAATCACTTTATGGGAAGGGATATCCTCTCATGCCGTACACTCAGCTGAGTGTGCTAATCTGGGATTTTTAAAGTCAAACCAGCAGCCTCCATAGTGCTGTACTGCATTCCTTTGGAAATGCAGCACTATCTGACTTCTGACAAAAACAACAAAGTGTGTGATCATTTATGTATACACACAAACAAACAAACAAGGTCTGTAGCGTTTCCCCACCCATCCACCCCCATCAGCCATCACTAGTGTGATTCTGAGTTAACTCTACTCTCTTTGCCCTGAATGCCTTGTCAGGGGAGGGGAGAGAATTAGGTGCACGTTCCCCCCCCACACACACACAGGACACGCAGGAAGCCCATGGCTCGGGGCCACTGGATGATCTCTCATCACCTGTCGTAACCTGCGTGCCTGCCATCGTTTCTCTCTGTAACACAAAGACCAATATTCTGGTTAGCACAATTTTCCTCTGTTCCCCATCTATATTCCTCCATGAGGTGCAAAGCAAAACACTGGAATGATTTCCACTCTACTGACAAACTGAAAGTTTCTTAACACCACCGCTCTTCAGTTCTAAAACACAAGTCGTGTCAATGAAGGTCGTTCAGTAATCGGAACTAGAAACGGGCACGAACCGAAAAAAAAGAACCACGTGATTCGTGGTTCGTCGCATTTCCATGAACCACAAACTTTCACCACTTCACGAATCAGTTCATGGTTTGTGGAATTTTAAACGCCCAACGCCGGCTGCTGAAGCTGGCACTGGGTGTTTGAAACAGACAGCCCCCTTCTCCTGCTGCTTGCGGCGGCAGGTGAATGGGGCTGTCAGCTTCACTCACCCCGTGCTGGCTTCAGCCCATCGATGGAAACCGATGCGGGGTCTGTGAAACTGACAACCCCATTCTCCTGCTACTGGGGCAGCAGGAGAAGGGGCTGTCGGCTTCATTCGCCCTGCACGGGCTTCAGCCCATGGGCTGAACCTGGCACAGGTCTGTGAAACTGACAGCCTCGTTCTCCTGCCACTGGGGCGGCAGGAGAAGGGGGCTGTCAGCTTTACTCACCCCGCACCGGCTTCAGCCCATCGGCTGAACCTAGAGCAGGGTCTGTGAAACTGACAGCCCCATTCTCCTGCTACTGGGGCAGCAGGAGAAGGGGCTGTCGGCTTCATTCGCCCTGCACGGGCTTCAGCCCATGGGCTGAACCTGGCACAGGTCTGTGAAACTGACAGCCTCGTTCTCCTGCCACTGGGGCGGCAGGAGAAGGGGGCTGTCAGCTTTACTCACCCCGCACCGGCTTCAGCCCATCGGCTGAACCTAGAGCAGGGTCGGTGAAACTGACAGCCCCATTCTCCTGCCGCCTGAGCAGCAGAACAGGGCTGTCAGTTTCACACACGATCAGCAACGCCAGCGTGTCTGGCTTTACAAACCACTGACGACTCTCATGAGCTGGGTAAAAAAAGTCATGGAGTTCGTGGCAAATGCGGTCACACGAACCACGTTTTCACGAACCACAAATTGGCCTGGTTCGTGCGTATTTTTGCTTCATATTGTAATTTGTGCCCACCTCTAATTGGAACCCTGCATTTGATGTCAGAGGAAAAACAGCCTCTCCTGGTGTTCTTTAAGGTATGGCTGCTAAATTAGTCTCTCTATTTTATGGTGTGTTGAAAAACTATGATCAGATCGATGGCAACCAGCTACGCATCTTGCACAAGGTTGTTTTTCTGTATCTCCTTGGATATAGTCTAGAGAAGCCCAAGAAAAACAGACTCATAACAGCAGGAACATCTACTACATAAATAAAGTAATGGAAACCAAAAAAACAGCCTTTGATGTAAGTTGCATCATTTTCTTTTTACTAAGCAAGACGAGCGACTTCCAAATCTTACAGCCAAGGAAGCAGAACTGATGGGTAAAATGTAAAACCCTGAACTCCATTTAATATTCCATTAATTTATTCAGTTATAAGCCTGTTAATTTAAACTACATATGGACCCAACCGTTTAAAGGATATATATTATTACAATGAAATCCTTCCTCATAAACCTCTTAAGCCTTGCTAGGCCAAATCAACTGCTGGACAGGCAGTAGAAAAACAATGCCTTTAACAGGCACCAACTCTAACTTTTTTGCAACTGACAGCCACAATGGTATAGTGGCTAGAGTGTCACATTAGGACCTGGGAGACCCAGGCTTGAATCCCTCACTCTGCCATGGAAGTTTGCTGGATGACCTTGGGCCAGTCACGCACGTTTCAGCCTAATCTTCCTTACAAGGTTGTTGTGAGGATAAAATGGGAGATGAAGAAAACAACGTAAGCAGTTTTGGGTCCCCACTAGGGAGAAACACAGGGTATACATGAGATAAATAAAATAATAAAACAAACAAAAGGTATACTCAATACCCTACTTTTAAATAATTATCTTAAAGGTTAAAATCCTTCAAGATATATAGCAAAACGATATAAACAATTAAAGCAAAGTATCAAATTAGAAAATACAAAAGCTAAAAAGCATTTTTTAAAAATGTATTTAAAACACCAATAGAAAGAAAATGGCTATCTTACGGAGCATATTACCATACTTTCTTATACAAATCTTAATTGTTAAGTTAACAAAATGTAATTGAAATAACGATGACTGCAGAAGGAATATGAAGAATCTTGGTTCTTTAAAAGTTTCTCCAATACCGGGTACCACTTATTCAGGAAATTTGACTCTGACACAGGATACTCATATGACCTCCTAACATCTGCTATTTTGTTAAAAATTATATAGTCCCACAGGCGCATGTACCACTCCTTTGTCTCTGGTAACTAGGGGGCCTTCCAATGAGAGGCAACTACTTTTTTAGCTACCAATAGTAGCGTTACTGTTAAGTTTTTCTGTATATCAGGGACGTCTAAATCCAGCAAAACATTCAACAATCTAGATTGTATCGTGAATGGAACTGTATGTCCAGTAATATAAGTTATTTGATGCACCATCTTTTTCAAAAGCTAAAAAGCATGAAAACAAGTGCAAGGGGGAAAGCTTGATACCCACACACATCGGTGGTTCTGAAACTGCGCCTGCCTTCTCAGCTATTGATCCTGCCTATCCTAACTTAGACTGTAAACTCCTCAGCGGCCCCCCCCCATTTTTTTTTGCTTCTATTACAGTGTAAATGGCAACATGAACAAATGGTGGTACTTTTTATACAGAGGGGCAGCAACTGGTCTGAATTCAAAGCAATTTAAAAGTATGTGCATGCGCGCACATTACCCACTTACTTGTTTCATTGCTTGCTTTTTCAAAGCTTCTCTTTGAAGACTCTCACCCACTGAAGCCTGTTGGAAAACAGCATTAACAATGTAAAGTTACATTCAGAAACTTATCCTTGTTTACAAAAGGGTTAAGGGAGCTTAAAAATCAAATGAGCCAGTAAGAGTTTATTTTCAAAATAGTCAAAAGACAAAAAAATCATCACAGAAGAATGCACCATCTGTCACAGGGGCAGTGAAGAAATGAAGTAATTTTATCAACTACCACCAGCATTGATCCCAACAGCTGGTTATTAGGTAGTTAAAAGAATGAAGCAACATCATGCCCTCTGTCTATAGAATGCTAAGAGGTACGCTATGGGCCACAATCCTAACCATACCTACTAGGTATTCGTCTCTGCTTAATTCAGACAAAACATGCTTAAGGTAACACATCCAGATAAGTTGCTACCACATCCATGCTCTTATTCAAGACAACCACCTTCTTCATCCCTTGCCTAAACATGCCATCTTGATTATATCATCTGGCACCCCATTACAGAATTCTCTTTTCCCTGGGTAGCTGACCAAGCTTAGAGCCAAAGCATCTTTGGGATGGGATGTCATGTGCATTCAGGAGGACTGAAACAGTCATTTGTTGGAATATTAAATCTTGAGTGTGTGTGCATGTGCAGCAGCACCTTTTTATGCTTTTAAGATGCTATAACCAGAGGAGTTAGCCGTGTTAGTCTGTAGTTGCAAAATAGTAAAGAGTCCAGTAGCACCTGTAAGACTAACCAACTTTATTGCAGCATAAGCTTTTGAGAACTACAGCTCTCTTTGTCAGATGCTACTGGACTCTTTGCTAAGATACTGTAAGATGGTCTAAGCCATGTAATGTTCCTTAGCCTCCAGGAGGTCTCTGGTTGAGGTGCCAAGCTGCACACCTGCAGCCCACCCAAGAGGAGGGAAGGACACTGTCCCTTGCGATTTTGATTTATGGGCTGGGCCCTGGCAATCCTCAGATCTGCTCAGAGTCTTTAGCAGCCATTTGTGATGCAGCCTTTGCCAAAGCACAGGTTGCTGCTGTAGCTGGACCACCATAAGCTGCTCAAAACAGTCAGCTCTTGCTGACCCAGATAATCCAAATCTTTATCCTCTTCCTGAGGCCCGTAGTCTCTACTCCTCTGGTCAATGCTCAGTGCCCTTCGTCTGTGAGCATCTGTACACCGGCAAACTCAGAGCGACTGTGCTGCAAATGGCGCACGGCACATACAACGCTTTCAAAGCAGGACCCATGGCAAGCCCCCACCCAGGGTACTCAGAAACAAAGCATGAAGGATTTATGACGGAAGTGTCTGCAGCCTTACTATCAAGTGCCGAGCCCTTACTTCCAGTCAAGTCAAACACACCGGACCTCTCCCTCCTCGCCTAATGGCAGATGGATCACGCAGATCCCTGTGGCTGCCAAACTGACGCAACTACAAAGAACACTGCTCAATGTGTTTATAGAAGGTAATGAAATACCCACCCCCTCTCCTAAGTAACAGACAACATGAAAAATATCTGTTTTTACATTTTGGCAGCCCTTGCAACTTTCCAGCCTTGCCCTGACTCATACCAAACACCAGGTTCTCATCTGAGTGAGAAAGCTTGTGTCACCAGCCCTTAATAATGCCCAAAAAACTAAATGGAAAAACTAGTGCCAGGTAATTTTTTTTTTTTGCTCCGATGTCTAAAAGGGCACTAGAGAAAGCCAATTCCCCTTGAAATGGGCCTGCTGACTATCTGTGTGATGTTTGCATGATGGTGTTTGTGGTGTCCTTAAATCTAGGAGAGCTTGCCTGACAGCTCTACACTAGGGAAGGAAAGCAAACTCTGGGCCCCAAAAGCCACTCTCTGAATACCAGATGATGAGAAGAAACAAGAAGTGTGGCTTTCCAGCAGGAAGGGCCATCTGTCTGGTTGTTGCTGGAGACAAAACGATGAACCACATCAACCTTTGGGTCCAGTCTAGCAATGTGCAAAAACGCACAGGATCACCAAGAAGCTTGCAGCTATTGAAGGTATTTTGCAGAAAATGTCCCAAAGTGCCCAATATTAAGCAGATTTCCCTATATATGAGAGCCAGTTTGGTGTAGTGGTTAAGAGCGCGGGACTCTAATCTGGAGAGCTGGGTTTGATTCCTCACTCTTCCACTTGAAGCCAGCTGGGTGACCTTGGGCTAGTCACAGCTCTCTGGAGCTCTCTCAGCCTCACCCACCTCACAGGGTGTTTTGTTGTGGGGATAATAATGACATACTTTGTAATCTGCTCTGAGTGGGTGTTAAGTCATCCTGAAGGACGGTATGTAAATCGAATGTTGTCGTCGTCGTCGTCGTTGTCGTCGTCATCATCATAGAAACCAACTTTCAGATATCCATCACAGTGTTCCATGGCCAAGAAACAGACCCCAGGCAGCTCAGATTCTCAGTGGATCTCCAGTGGAGCAAAGAAAATGGGGACAGTCTGGTGTCCTACAAGGTCCTCCTAAGCGCCATCTAAATCCACTGGCTGCAATGGACTTAGAAGGGGGTAACTCTGCTTTGGGTGACCCCATCAGCTCCTGAGTTTCTGTGCTTCTTAACTCCGCCTTCTCAGAGCTTGGAGATTGTGCTTGGTTTGGAGGAAGACAGTCAGGATCCCAGCTTGGTTTTGCTTCTTGCTCTGCCTGAAGTCAGGCCTCAATGGTAAATGAGATGGGGAGAAGTAGGCGACAGAGCAGGAGGAGGAACTGGGCCGTGAGTTAGCAGTGCAAGTAACTCAGCATCCTGCTCTGCCTCACAAGCCTCCTGTGAAGCCCCAGTGATGCTACAGATGGAAATACACCTTTTTTTCTGTGGTGTTGAAATTTTCTTGCCGAAGTTTGTTTATTTATAGTCTGCCTTTCTCACTGAGACTCAAGGCTGATTACACAGTTTAAGTCAATGCAGTCAACAGGATCAGACATCTGATAAGCAGTTATGATTGGACTAGGATTACAACCATCTGAAACAAAGCGTACAGCTCTCTGCTGTGTGTCTGAAGATTTCCTCCAACAAAACCAAATTCTCTGCACAAGCCTTCTAGTTCTTCTGTTTTTCCCCCTCACTCAAAAGAAGACCACAGACAGTTACCATCCGCATGTCAACAGTTTATCAATTTTTGCTATCAGTGCCTAATTTAGAGGATCACTCAAAACACTAGTTCCCAGTCCTTTTAGAAATGAATCAGAATTGCTTGCTTCTTATTCCATGGAGCCAACTGAGTGAGACATTTTAAAGTCATATCTGTTTGTCCAAAATGCCGCACTGGCCAGATCTACACATGCAGTAAAATGAGGTGGAAGAATGAACTTTGCTTTATTATATGATGCTTATAAAATTAGCTGTCTTTCTATTGAACAAGGCAATGTATAAAACTAAACTCAAGAAATAAATGATACCAATTAATGTAGTCTGTAGAGTTGGGGTTTTTAAACCCTTTTTTAATACTCCCCTACTTAAACATTTCCCTTCAAGCATCCAATGCTCACTTTGGTAGTTTCTACCTGCAAGGAACTGTATGAAGTGGATCATTAAATGTGTGATTCCTCCCCAATCTTCAGTCTGAAGTGATAAATTCTATTTTACTACTGTGTTTGGGCCTTGCTTACACGTGCCATGGAAAACAGAGGGCTCTATCACTTCAGGCTGCAGGTGGGACTGCTATTTCTCATGCTTCCTTTAAAGATCCCTACTAGTATACAACAGAGACATGTTCTATTTCAGCCATCTAGCAGTTGCTCTAGTTTTCTACTTTGAGAACTTTTTCTAAAGAGGATCATTTAAATGTAAGGTCTCTTCACTTGCAATCTGCAGTGGTACAGTCTCTTCTACTGCCACAGGACTCTACAATTTTGTTCTACTGCATTGTAGGCCTGATCTCTATTACATGTAGAAATCTAACCACTACCAGCCTATACAACATACTGCTTATGGCTAGCTTGGTAAACGACTATATACAAAGATGCAGGAAGTTGTATCAACCGACTTTGGGAGGAAGCAGGATGCTTCCTCTGTGATAATTTTGTTTTAAAAAAATCCTTGTAGGTTCTAAAGAAAGGCAGGCTGTCCTCTCTGAAGGGTTTATCATGACAACGGGACCAAGGGGCCCTTCCCAGAACACTGGTGACAAGAGAGGCAAGAAGAAAAACACACGATGTGGATTTTAGATTATTTGCAGAAGGAAAACAGATTTGGATTCGGAAACATCTAAAACTCACAGTCGTTTCCCCCAGACTTGCCTCTAAGCAGCAACCGTGCTTGCGTTTGGAGATCAGACAAGCGATATATACAGGCCTCCATTTTGGTATATAAAATTCTAAACAGGTCCACCTGTCGTTTGTTTGGCCAGCCAGCCAGGAAGTTTGAGAAAAACAGTGCCAGCACAAACACCTCACCCAGTGCTTTATGGGTGACAATTTCCTGTTGTGCTGAGAGGATTGATAGATGGGAACTTCCTGTTCTTTTTGTATTATTTCTACTTATCAACGGGTCGTTTATTAAAGAACCATACAGAGTCAGCAATCTGGCGTGGGATTTCAGCTTGCTCGCTATCATGGTATTCTTTGGAGCCACAAAGCATGCCGTTTTAATATTATCTGGAACCCTGGGGAGGTGGGGGTGGGTGGGTGGGCAGAATCTTAAGAGTGCACTGAAATGCAGGAAATTTGCTGGACCCTAACAATAAAATAAGTGATATGGAACAAGAACTGTAGAGTTTGTGGGGAGCTCCCTGACTTCAAACCCTACAAATCTTTTCTGATTGTCCTTTATTCCCTGAAAATCCAACTCTCCCATTTCCATGGCAAGCACTTCAAACAGCAAACCCCTCAGCAAAATCTTAGCCATTGTGGTATAGCGTTTAGAGACCAGACCTGGAGAGATCTTAGTTCAAGTCCTCATTCAGCCATGAAGCCCACTGGGTGAGTAGTACTCCTTTGTGGGCTAAACTACTTTGCAGGGTTCTCCTGAAGACAAAATAATGGTGGTGGGGAGACAGAATCATGTATGTGACTGTAAACTGCACAAAGAAAGGAGAGGATAAAGATGTAATAGATGGCTAGCTCACAACACAGGATGGAAGCTCAGCCTCGGTTTAAGAAATAATATCCATCAATAGAAAGCTAGATGCAATAGGAGGGCTGTACAAGACTTACAGAATGATAGCTGCAACGGGGCCTTCCAGACGCTTCTGAAAGCCCATTCTAAAAGGCAACTGCTGCAAGAGACAAGGTTTGGGAACGGGCAGAGGTAGAACATGTCACCCAAACTGTGGGCACAGAATGGAAACAAGGAACCGCCACAAAGAAAGCAAAGGAGACCTGGCTTCAGAAAGCACTTGGGAGGAGGCGAACAGGAGAGTCACTCAGATTATTAATTGTCTCATAAATGGAAGACACAACACTCCATTTCTTCACAAAAAGGAGAAAAAAGTTCCACCCTGCTCTAACGTTTAACTGATGACATACCAGCATTGTGTACCTATGAAAACTCCACCTAGAGAACCAACACAGTTTCCATCATCATTAAATGAAGGCCAAAAGCAAAAGGCACAATTATGAAACATCAAAGAGAATGAAGTTCTCTCTTTTAGATGTTCAAAGTTACCTCGGCACCTTGTTTCCGTTTAATTGTAAAGCAACCGAACAGCTCAATAAGCTCTTGCACTCCAGCGCCCCGCCCAAAGCCTGTGGAATGCTGAAAAGCATCACTCCTGGTCATTTCTTGAACTCTTTTCTCTTGGAATTGGACAGAGTTTTGTAGGTTTCTCCCCAGGGGGTGGTGTGCCATCTTCCAAAGCAAGGAGAATTGTATGGAGATTGTTGGACATAACAGAACACCCTGCGTCCCCACTGGGATAGGGGGGATATAAACGAAGAAATAGGGGATATAAACGAAGTAAACAAACAAAACGTTTGCTAAGCTTATTCAGCCTTTGATTAATTGGAGCCTCTGGCTGAAAACTCTGTCAAAAGCTTTTTTGGAAGTCCAAGTACATAATATCTGCTGGCTTCCAGATAGCTCTAACGCGCTGCCTTCCTCAACCCAGATCATAAAGGAATCCTTACTTACAGTTGGAGCCAGTGAACTACACATGGTTCATTCAGAAGCAAGATACATCTTTATTGGTCCATATTTGTTGTAGACAAGTGGCACCTGGCGTCGGCTTCCGGGGACCTCAGTTCTCTTTGTCAGATGGATCTGACAGGGAGAGCTGTGGTTATCGAAGGCTTATACTACATTGGAATTGGATGGTCTGGTTGTTTTGCTGCTACAAACCAACACGGCAAACTCCTTTGAAGCCTCAAAGGAGTCTACGAATAAATCTGGACCAATAAAGATGTACCTTGTTTCTAATGGAATCATGTCTCGTTCATTGGCTCCAACTGTAAGTAAGGATTCCTTTAAATCTGGGTTGAAAGAGGCTGCGCGTTAGAGCTATCTGGAAGTCAGCATCTTCCAGAATCGAAGGCTTATACTACATAGGAATTGGATGCTTATACTGCTGCAAACTAACACGGCAAACTGACTCCACACCAAAAGGAGATGTTTACATTTACTAGCAAAGGAATGTTTTGGTTGCCTCCCCGCTAATTGCATCTTGTCCCCTTCTGATATATGTCCCCTTCTCTCCCCTCTCCCTCCTCCTCTTCTGTATTTGACCAGTTTGTATCATGCATCTGACGAAGAGAACTTGATTCTCGAAAGCTTATGCTACAATAAAATTGGTTAGTCTTAAAGGTGCTACTGGACTCTTTTTGATTTTGCTACTACAGCCTAACACGGCTAACTCCTCTGGATCACAAGCCAATTAATCTCCATACCAAGAGGAGATGTTTACATTTACTAGCAAAGGAATGTTTTGGTTACATCCCTCTCCCCCCCTAACTGCATCTTCTCTCTCCTCCCTTCCTCCCCCCTCCTCTTCTATATTTGACCAGTTTCTGTACCATGCATCTGACGAAGAGAACTTGATTCTCAAAAGCTTATGCTACAATAAAATTGGTTAGTCTTAAAGGTGCTACTGGACTCTTTTTGAATATCTACCAGATCACCTTGTGTCTAGGACACTCAGAAGTTTGCATTCCAAGCTAATACCGTCCAGTAAAGCATATAGCTTTGCCGCCTTTGAGACCAATACAACAATTACTGTCTACTCAACCTGTACAGCCTCCCTACAGCCTCCCTGAAGGAAGAGGTAGGAAAAAAAGGTTACCTTATTAATAAATTCATAGCCATGCATTAACTTTGCTAGAGAGCACAAGTTTTCCGCGAGAACAGAGACCTCTCGATGGAACTAGGCTGCAAAGGGAATCTTAATGAAATATGCATAGTGTCACTGAAATAGGAAGAAAAGTTTTCTATCTAATATACAATCATCATGACCAAGTCAGGTGTGCAGGTCTGCAAGCACAGACTTTATTAGAGTTCAGTTATAAATACACCATCTTCAGACCTTCAAGGCAGAGGTTTTTGTTGATAAGGGAGCAGCCAGGAAATGAAACCCCTCCCAAATACAGCTCCTTATCTTGAAAAGGCCTAAAATTATTGCCGAACTAATAAAGTAATTTTGTTTTTTAAAAAATGATCTTTTTTGCTGATGATAAAGGCACAGTCATGAGATTTATTACTACTTTGTGGAGTGTGAAACAATATGTAGAGCTCTGCAGGTGTTTAACACCACCATCACCCCATTTTCACAGCTATGTCTGATCAGAGGGAAGCTGCAAACAGACCTGTTCAAACTCTCGCTATCAGGATTGTGTTATTTTGAAAAACTGGGCAAACCGCTAAAAGTGTGTATCTTCACTTAAATGCACATTTCTGTTCTCTTTCTAAATTAAAATATCAGAATAGAAATTAGTAACTAATTCCCAATTTTTAATTAGAAATGATCAGGCCATGGCAGTAGCCTGATATCTTTGGGGGAGGGTGCTTAAGGATGGAGAGCCATCAGTGTAGAACAGGAAACCCCTAAATAAGACACACAATAGACACAAGATTGTAGTTAAAATGCTGCTGCACATTTTCCCTTTATCCCTCTGAAAGTTACAAGGAAAAGACTTCACTTCTTTAAAATGAAAATTGAAGATCAGGAAAAAGGCCTGCGATATCTTTAAGGGAGTGACCCTGTGCCCCAGACTACAGTGATTTATGATGTTTCATAGCGATCAGTGGGAACAACTGATGGTCAAAACAGACATTACAGGGGCCACAAGTCCATCCCATGGCTGCCAACACCATTTTAGAGGAAAGCCATTTAAAAATTGTCACACCATGTAATCTTGTGTCCTCCCCCACAACACATTTTCAAGTCCTCAAACAGCTCCCCACAACAGTTTTGGTACTTGAAAAGGCTTGGAGGAAGAGATCGTATGATGCCACTGCAGCTCACAGAGATTCTTAAATAGCTAAATTCTCATCTAAAATGGTATTGACAGCCATGGCTGCTATAACCCATGGCTGCTATAACGTCTAGTTTGGCTCTGAAAACTGAGCTTGTCCCGTCTATGTATAGACAATCCTATCCATCAGGCACCAACCAAAGGTTTAACAAAAGTGGTATAACAGGCAGTGTATCAAGATTAGGTCTGGGGACACTCCAGTTAAACTCTGTCACTCACCGTTTCAGTTATTGTGAGCATTTTTTAAAAAATGGAGACGGGAAGGACTATGTATGCAGCCTGGGCTCTTTGTATAAACCATGGGTTAAAAATGTGCTATATAAATAAATTCTGATTCTTTTCATTCTGTTTGGTAGAGCTGCTTTGCAAAATCAAGCCTATTTATAAAATGCGAACATCTTCCAAACTACCAGCAAATTATTTTCTCGTTGGTTTCTCAAGAACAGCAGCAACAGACTTTAATTGAAGGTTTTGTGGCCTACAGCACCCTCTCCTGGAACAACCAAATAATTAATTATTATTATTATTATTGACTTCATTTATAGGCCACCTTTCTCACTGAGACTCAAAGCAGATTACAAAACATGAAAAGCAATCCAATCAGACAGCAAAAACCTCCAATAAACAACGCAGCAGAATTAGGATTACCTAACTGGAAAGCAATGAAATAGAAAACCAGTCTAGGGATGTCATGTTATAATGAAAAGGGAGTTTCAAAAGTAAAGGACATTGCACTAAAAAGGTGATCTATACAATGAACAGTGCATTCGACAACATCCCTGTCCCTTATAGAAGGGATCTCCTGTACTTTCCCTTTATTCTACAAGTTCTAAACCCCTTCGTAAAAATGCTCTCTTGAACATTTCGGAACATTTTTGTTTTGCACATTCAGCGCGATAGAACTGTGGCGTCCTTTCTCATCACTGCAGGCAGGCAGTTCCATCAGATGGGAGCCACCCAAAAGACTGCGTGAATGAGCATTTGTCGATGTCACCCACTTGCAGGGGGGGTACCTTCAGAAGGCTTTGCTCACATGAATGAAGCTGTCATGGCTGGGCACAGCAGGACAGGTGGTCCTGGGTCCAGGGCCATTAAGGGCTTTGAAGGGGATAGTTAGAACCTTTAATTAAACCCATAACTGACTGGCAACCAGCGGAGTGTCTGCAGAATGGGAGTAACAAGCACATTCTGCTTTGGGCTTGACAGTAGCTGGGCTGCACAGCTCAGTACCGTCTTGAGTTTCTGAGTTGTGGAGTGTATTACAACAGTCATGTTAAGTATTGCATAGATACAGATTAAGGTTGGGGACTATCTTCTGAGCTAGCTGACATATTATATTATTACATATTACAGTTGAATTTGTCAGTTATTCAGTGGTAAAGTTATCAAGTAGGACAGGTAAAGACTTTGCTGATATGCCCACAGTGAACTGGGAATAGGTTACTTTGTACAGCACACACTTTTTCTATTTGCACATTAGCTATTTACTACATTTGATCGGTAAGGTTTATAAAAGGCACATTTATTCCAAAAGAATATCCATAGACAGAAACTGTGATTTTCATATGGATGACCTTTTTAAAAGGTGTTGTAAGCCACTTTTAAAACAGCTTGTTCATCTTTATTACTCATATTGACATTATTCTAGATTTAAGATAACAACTCTTCCTCTTAAATTATTTGGTATGCATAATGGTAATTTTAAGTGTTACTAAAGTATCAGAAATGAATAAATTGTTGTGTGATGGGGCTGAAAAAAGTCAGAAAGTGCAAATATTTATGGAACATTTATTTTAAACTTTGATAGTTCCTCACATATAGTTATTTTTGCTGTATCCAAGGCAGCCAGTGCTGAAATTCTAAGCACACTTGGGAATTCAGTGGAGCTTACTTCCAAATAAACATGCGTGTTACACCCCCTTTCTCCAACCTCCCTCGCTCAGGGTTGTGACTCTTCAAGTTACAGAAAACAGAGTATTAAAGTGGATTAATTATCTCAAGTACCTGACAAAAAGTGAATGCCTGAAAGAACACTGGGCAGCCCAGCAACACAAATGTAGCTGTTTAAAAGGAAAAGTTAATAGTAGTCTTCCAGGAAGAGAAACACAATGTACAAGTTCAGGAAGAAATGTGCAAGATAGGACAGTATGCTGATCTAGTTAAAAGGCCATCAAGCAACTAAATTACACTGAAGCTTCACAAGTATGGTGTTCCTCCATAACTCACAGCGCACTCTGATACATGTTTACTCAGAAGGAAGTCTGGCTAAGATGAATAGAGTTGTTAACTAGTGATCATGCAGCCTCCATAAAGTGATTAGGCAGAAACTTTCCGAAAAGATAAATGTTCCAGTTTACTCTTGTAGCAAACAAAAGATGTTAATTACACTTTGGTTCAAGTCATCTTGTAATAATTTCAGAACTAAAGAGAAATATTACTTTGTAAACACCCTCCCCTTCTCAGCGGTTATAGTTCCTGAAAATGTGTGTGTTTGGCTTTATTCTCAGAAACAGATCTTCAGATTTAATAAAAGCCCTTCTCACACAATTAAAGGTAAGTGAAAAGAGCAACCATTCAGGACCATTTTAAGATTGATATGGATATGGATAAGATTGATATGGATTTGCAAGTTTAGCCTTTTTGCAATAAACTTGTTGAATAGTACTGGGTGACTATTCCTAATTAGAACAATGTCTTTTATTTTTAATAACTTTTTAACTTAATGTTTTCTAGCATTTTTGTAAAACAGAAACAAATCATCTCACAAGCAAGAGAGATAAGGAGAAAACACATGGAGTCAAAATTTCAAGAAAGAAGGCAAGCAAATAAGTATAAAGACGAATTACTTCTTCTCTAACATACTGTACAAGTTTGTTACGCTCGTTTCCATGCAGAGAATACAATCCTGGATATTTAATAATACAGCAAAACCTGTCAGCATTCAAAGCAGGAGACACACAAAACAAGTACATGTGCCAAGACACATGCTTTAGCCACATCCAGACTAGATTACTGCAAAGCACTTCATATGGGGTTGCCTACAAAAAGAGTTCAGAAATTTCAGCTGGCTACAAATGTGATAGCCTGAATATTAACTGGTACCGTCCTTAGGGAATTCAGTACACCTCTTTTGAAAGTGTTTTCCTGTTAGTTTCTGGATTCAGTTCCAAACACTGCTGTTTTACTATTAAGGTCTAAGAGGTGCTGGGGCTTTTAGAAGTGTCTTCTTTCCATATGAAGCTCCAATGTTTGGATAGGGCTCTGCTGCTATTTCCCTGGCGTTCTACAGCATGGCACAAAGCAGGGCCTTTTCAGTGAGTGCTCCCTCGCTACAGAATCCATCCTGAGACAGACCTGCCTGGCCTTTGGAAATGTACTCGTTATCTTTCCTAACTCCACAGCAGCTTGGTCTGACTGTTTGGGCTGTTTTTGGCTTATTTATCTGCATCCAGAATGGCTTTGTATCTTTGTTTAGACAGCTTTAGTTTTTAAAACTGTTTTAATTTGAAATTTCTGTAATACAAGCTGACCTCGTCATCGGAGTCCTCCATGAACACTGAATGCTTGATTAAGGTTTTCTGTTGCGCTTTCTTGGGAAAAATAAGACCATATCTGTGCAGAGAAAACAAACAAAAAATTAGATTATTTATTTGCCACCTCTCCATAAAATAACTCAAAACTGGCTCTTCAATTGCAACTTTCTTTAGCTTCATTAAGCATGAAATGTGTAGAAGTGTATAACAGAGATTGAGCTTGGGGGACAATGTGAGAAAGAAGAACTGTGGTGGTTAGAGTACCAGATAAGGATTGGGGAATGCCAGATTCAAATCCCTGCTCTGCCATAGAAGTTTATTGGATAAACTTGAGTCAGTTACTTTCTCTCATTCAAGCCTACTTTCACAGGGTTGTTATTGTAAGGATAAAATGGAGAAGAGAATGGTATTACAAGCTACTTTGAGTCCCAACTAGGGAGAAAAGGAGGGTATCAGTATTTAAATGAATACATCAGAAGGCTTGTGTGAAATAGAATCAGCACGTAAGACGGAGACGGAGATGTTCCACCAGGCGTATGGTTGAGGGCAGCATGAGATCCTCACCGAGCCTTCCACCAGCCTCCCACTAAGTGTGGGGTTATACAGTGTCCACGGCCGGTTGCCCAATATATGGGTACAACATGGGGCTATGTAGTGCCTATTTGTTTGCTGACCCACGTATGGGTTGCAGTACATTATCTGTCCATTTCCCTCCCCCTGTAGGCTGATGGGCAGGAATCTGGAATTGACCCCGTCTTGGGACAGTTAGTATCTGTTTGTTGATTTTATGAACTGTTGTTTTATGATGGTGGTTGTGGGTTTTCCGGGCTGTATTGCCGTGGTCTTGGCATTGTAGTTCCTGATGTTTCGCCAGCAGCTGTGGCTGGCATCTTCAGAGGTGTAGCACCAAAAGACTTTTGGTGCTACACCTCTGAAGATGCCAGCCACAGCTGCTGGCGAAACGTCAGGAACTACAATGCCAAGACCACGGCAATACAGCCCGGAAAACCCACAACAACCATCGTTCTCCAGCCGTGAAAGCCTTCGACAATACATGTTGTTTTATGAATTGTTTTAATATTTGTATTATATTTTTATAACTGCTGTATCTCGCCCTGAGCCCGCTTGTGAGAAGGGCGGGTTAGAAATGTAATAATAAATAATAATATTTGGGATAGAGGAGGCAAGTAGAGAGATATTGAAGGTTGGCTCCTTTACAGCAGACTGAGGCGTCGTTTACATATGGAGAATGCAGTATTTTGGTATTTAAAATGTCTGTGTCAAAAATTCCCAACTGTTCTCAAAGGGCTTAACCCGACATATGCATATGATTTAATAATTACAGTTTAAAAGATTTTAGGAAAATCAGTGTAATTATTAATAACTATGTATTTAAAAAATATTAAAATATTTATTAAAAATATTTTTTTTAAATTATCACATTACAATTTTAAAAGGATCAGAATCAATTAATTAAAAGACATAGGATTTCCTTTGCACTATTGCAATTTCTTATGCATATATGTTTTTGCACAGTGCTGGGTTTATAATTACATTGTGTCTTTAATAGTATTAATTGGTTTAAATACGTGGAGTAAGTTAATTAAAGGTTCGCCCATCACTTTGGTATAAGACAGTTTAGAGGCGTGTCAGTTTTACCTTTGAATTCGTCACAACACATAACGCAGGAGATTGGATGCCTTGAGTCCTCTGCTGTTTAAAATTGTTGGAATTATGATTGTAAGTAACTCTGCCATAAGAATTGCTGGTATGTGTGTCTGTTATTGTATTTCTATTTTACTGTAAGTAATATTGTACAATTATAGAATTGGTGGCCTGATGAAGGAACTTTCTGAAACGAGTGAAGTGTGATAAGGCCGGCATTGCTCATCGCCACCCCGCCTATCCATCGTTCTGTGTCAATTTCACAATCGGCTTCGCCCTTCCTTCTTGACATGGCGACTGCACGGCTCCGTGGTCAAGAAGTGATGACCCCCCCAGCTGACTTACCAGCAGCTTGGAACAATACAAAATAATATATTATGGGACATTATACCTCTCCCTGTACATAGATCTTTACATTGTCGTGCTTCCATTGTCCTTAATTTGCTAATGGTAGCCTAAGAGGGAAATTGAACAAAATTGTAATTTATCATTGCAAACGGTCTCTCATGTGTGCTATGTACTATTTCTGAATTTCTACAATATAATTGCATATTGTTTTTGGTTGTGGCACACTTCCTTTTCCTTGGTTTAGTGGCAGTCTTTGAGGAAGTATCCTCCTTTTCTACGGAAAAAATTCCCAACGAACAGAAAACTAGCACGGCGGGAAGAAAGGTGTTCCCCCCTCTCTTTGATTGCCATTCTCTAAGACCTGGTTTATACATGCTGATTTATTCCTGGCAGCACATTTCTGCATTATTCCAACCGTTCCCCCAGCCAGTTTGCATCATAACTAGAGCTCTTGCTCAGTTAAATGAATCTCATCGCATGAGTCTAACTAGATGAAATCTGCACACAATAGTGCTTAAGAAATACAAGGAATGCTTATATGCCAGGTGAAGTCTTAGAAGAGGCATTCCCTCTTGTCCTAGAGGAAGAATGCTGTAGCACAGTGGTTAAGTGGTTTGGATGTGAATCAGCACTCTGCTGGTTTGAATCCCACTACTGCCATGAGCTCAGGAGGTGGCCTTGGGTAAGCCACTCCTTTCAGCCCCAGCTCCCCAGCTATATTATGAGGATAATAACAACACTGACTTGTTCACCACTCTGGGTGGGGCACTAATCTGTCTAGAAGAGCAGTATATAAGCGCAGTTGTTGTTGTTATATCAAAATCCTGGAAGTCAAACGTTCACTCTCAATTCAACCATGGCTCAACAAAATGTGGGAATTTCTCACTATGGGGAAAAGTCACAGACTGCATCTCACTTGCAGAGAACCAGAATTTCCAATCAGATTTCTATGAGAAATGTTTGCCTTTCTTAGATTTTATGGAATGTCAAAATGAATATCTCAAACTGGTCCCAGATAACCTTAAAGCTATCACCATCTATTAAGATTTCTTCCCCCATATACAATCATATCTTTTCGATGGTTGCATAATTGTTACTGTTAAATGTTCTACAAAAATTATTCTTTGAGTACTTGGGTTACAGTTGGTATGTATTGTTTTATGATGTTTTAATATTTTTAAGTTTTTGATTTACTGAAAGAACACATGCAAAATCCCCTGCTCTACAGGAGACTCAAAAAAACCAATTACGTTTGCATCTTGGGGGGGGGGCGCTAAATGGCTCCCCCATCTATAGGGTTACCAGCTCCAAGTTGGGAAATTCCTGGAGCTCTGGGGGTGGGGGGTGAAACCTGGAGAAAGTGGGGTTTGGGGAGGGAAAGGACCTTGGCATGGCATAATTCCATACAGTCCACCCCCAAAAGTAGCCATTTTCTCCAGGTGAACTGATCTCTGTGGCCTGGAGACAAGTTGTAATTGCGGGAGATCTCCAGCCACTACCTGGAGGCTGGCAACTCTATCCATCTACCCCAGCGACTGGGTCAAAGGGGCTCAAGCTGACTCCTCTAATAACGTCGCCCTTTCAGGTACCCTCAGTCCTAAAGGGGTCCCAGTTTTTAGGATGCCCCGGGTGTGTGCGCGACTCCTTCAAACACCTCCAACGCCCCAGCTTCTCGTGATCTTCTCCGCTTCCCTCCTCGAAGTAGTTCAGGGTGGGCAACGTGGCCTCATCCCTTTCCACGCAACTCACGGGCCAAAACCCAGTTTCGTTTTATCCTCACGATAACCTTGTGAGGTAGGGGTAGAAGACCCGAGGGCCAGGCAGAGCGCTGAGGGAGAAGACCCTACACACGATCGGAGATGCCGGGGAGGCAGCGTCCCGAAGGGCCTGTGTCACTTTTAGGCGGGCCTTTCCCTCGTACGCCACCCGCTCCTCTCCCTTCCCGCCCGGCACAGGCACAGGCCGCGGCCGCTCCATTTTATTCCCCACAGCCTCTTTCTCCTCCCTCCGAAATCGCCTCAGCCGGGCGCCCCTCCCCCACTCACTGCTTGCTCGGGGCCGCCATCTTGGCAGGCGGGGAGGCGCTCCGTCCCTCTCGCCGCCCTCAGGCCGGGCCTCCTCGGGCAGGCGGCGGCGGAGACTAGAGGCAGGCAGACAGGCTGTGGAGGCCGCGCCTTCCCGACGCCCCTGGTGGCTTTGCATATTTAGAAACCAGATTCCCCCCCCCCTTCTACGAAGCAAAAGGCTTCGTATTCGTTCAAGGGTGCTGCTGGGGCATTCATTCGTGGTTTTAAAAAGGGCAGGCTTAGTGGGGGGGAAAGAGCTTTTCTTCTTTCTGTGAAGACGAGGCAGCCCTCCGCCCCCGTCCCCAAGATAACTTTTGCGCTTCGGTCCCTTTTAAAAAATAAAGTCCAGTAGTACCTTTAAGACTAACCAACTTTATTGTAGCATGATGTAGCATAAGCTTTTCGAGAACCACAGCTCTCTTCATCAGATGCAGGCCATACATCTGACAAAAGAGAGCTGCGGTTCTCGAAAGATTATGCTACAATAAAGTTGGTTAGTTTCAAAGGTGCTACTGGACTCTTTATTATTTTGCAACTACAGACTAACACAGCTAACTCCTCTGGATCTATTTTCAAAAATAAAACGTTCTGCGCACAGGGTAGAGAATAAACAACTTTTTCTCTCCCCAAAACCAGGGCTGTATTATTCATAAGACTGACTAGGCCAAAGCTTGGGGGCCCTGCAGAGACTAGGGGGGTGCCAATTTTTTTGCTGAGGCGCACCCCCACATCAATTACAATTAGTTGATTCTCTTATATAGCCTCTATTAAAAAGATAATTAACTGCTTCCTTATTGAACTGAAACAAATTGTCTCTTACATTAAAACAATTATCCATAAATTATTTATTTGTAATAAATAATAAAAAAATTACTCACTTCAAAATACTACAGTATTGAAAAATTACACCCCCAAAATGTGCTTTCCTGACAAGTTCTACTTGTGCAATAAAAATATTTTTTAAATTGTGAATAGAATTCTTCAGGAGACTTTCAAAATGGATATAGGGCTATGTACTGCGGTCTCGTACCTACCCTACCAGGGTCAGGCTGTCAGCTGTAGTGGGGTGAAAGATCAAAGTGCTGAGGGGGGCTGGCCATGGGTTAATACAGCCCTGCCCAAAAGTAAACCTTGGGGAGGGCATATAGCAAGGCAAGATGGCATGTAGATTCAGGATGAACAAAAGAAAATACTTCTTTACTCAATGGAGGTATACTAACATGGCTAACAATCTTGATATGTCTGTAGCAGTCGAAAAGAGTAAAAGTCCAGTAGCACCTATAAGACTAACAACATTTGTGGTAGGGTATGAGCTTTTCTGAGTCACAGTATCTGAAGAAGTGAGCTGTGACTCATGAAAGCTCATACTCTACCACAAATTTTGTTAGTCTTACAGGGGCTATTGGAATCCTGCTCCTTTCCACTTTACTCAATGTTTTAAAATGAGAAATTTGCTGCCAGAGGATGTAGTGATGGCCGCACTGATTCTGACAGGATGGGTCTAGCTGTGGCTACTAGCCAAGGTGACTAAAGGGAACCTCCACCTTCCATGGCAGTAAACCTCTGATCTGAATAGTAGACCAGGAGGCAACACTGGGAAGGCTTCAGCCTCTATGCCCTGTTGTTGGTCCTCCAGAGTAACTGCTTGGCCACTGTGTGAAAAAGAATGCTGGACTAGATAGACCTCTGGATTTAAACAGCAGGGCTGTTTTTATTTCTTTCACCTTGAAGAGATGGGCTGGTCCACAAAGCTTTGGCTCAAGGTGCTTTTCTTGAATGGGAGAAAAGAACAAGTGGATCCTCATAAATCCTCTGTTTCTTTTTTTAAAAATAGAAGCCCCCACCACTATCAAATCATTGATCATGTCCCCTTTGCATATAGGTTCTTTTGTTTCTTTTTAAAATACTACTTTATGTACCTTGAGAATTTATTTGTTTAAAACATCTATAGCCTCTTTGGCACTCAGGACAGTTCATAAACAACTCAGTATATACTCAAGGGTCTTTTACCCTTAGATTTTTTGTTTACTTCTCCATTCTTTCCTTGAGGAAAAATTCTTTGTACAAGCTGCCCATGTTGTTTTTGTTAATAAAACCCTTCAGACCTACCTAAAGAAATCCTCTAGGTCAGCTATGCTTACTGATAGGAATTTTTGCCTGACAAGGACAAAAATTCTTGCTAGTGTTAAAAATTCACTCACACATGACAGCGGTTTTTACTAGACAAAGCTTCCAAAATCTGCACGTCTCCCATCAAGGAACAGAACAATGTATCAACAGTTATCAAAACATCTCTGTTTCAGTGTCTTGAAAAAGTAGGTTCATGTATAGCTGGCAGCTGACTGTAAGAAAGTTTGGTTTGATTAGGGATGAACGACTCCGTTTGACCTTGATGCCTCAGTGTTTAAATGGTGGATGTCCATGTGTGGAAGTGATTCCTATACATCAGAATCACGGCTTTTTTTCAGCAGGAACGCAATGGAAGGAGTTCCAGCAGCGCTTGAAAATGGTCACATGGCTGGTGGTCCCGCCCCCTGATCTCCAGACAGAGGGGAGTTTAGATTGCCCTCCGCGCCGCTCGGCGCACTCCCTCTGTCTTGAGATCAGGGGGTGGGGCCACTGGCCATGTGACCATTTTCGCAGAGGGCAATTTAAATTTTTTTAAAAAACCTCCCCCCTTGTTCCAGCTGACCCAAAGTGACGTCATTGTGCGATCTTGAGTTCCACCACCTCTTTTCCCAGAAAAAAAAAACCCTGATCAGAATTATTCATCTGGAACTCTATTCCTTTCTGGCAATATAGCAATATACAGGTTGGCTGGCAAAAGGCTCAGCTTGTCAAGCTCCCCTTACCTACTGGATCTTTCCTGAGTTCAGGAATCGCAGGCTTATGAAAATTTGTTGCATACCTTTGGCTAGGTATGACGTCTGTAGAGTCATCAGGTAGGCAAGGGTTTGAACCCAGCACCAGCCTTGGTGATTTACTGCTTCATTTGGATGACTGTTGGTGATAGTGGAGTAGACCAGACTACTTAGCTATATGCTTTATAGCAGGGTTGCTGTCAAGTTTCTTATCTCTGGTGGCTCAGCACAATATACCCATTTCAACTCACTTATCCTGTGTGAGAACCCAACTTGTGAGCTTTAATTTTCATAAAGTTTTCTGTTTCCTTCTGCTGAATTCTTCCTGTTAAAAATAACACACTTTTCAATATTACTCTTGCTTTAATCATGCTTCACTGGAGTATAACATAAAAATGGCGTGAACTAAATGAACTGGGAACACCAGCAAAAGGAGCAAAATGAAAATGCTCAGATCAACTCTCCAAAAGGCGCATATTCATGCATCTCTATTTTTAAAGACACACTAGGTACACGTCTAAAACATTGCATCCTCAGTTTTATTAGAAAAAGTAATTTGTATTCTTGCTGAATTGTGTGTGAGTTAATAAGGACCTGACTATATCGGGGTATCTTTGAGGACATTGTTCCCACGGATATCATTGCCAAGTACTTGAACCACCTCTCCTCCTCCCCTTCCCAGCCCCCTCAAGAGATTCACTTACTGCTGGGGAAGCAGGCATAAGATAATCGTGGAGATTTTAAAAAACACTGTAATAACACCATAATCAATTTATCAGGGAAAGTTAAAAGCAATCTCAAATTACAAAATATTTGGTAGACATGCCATTGTTTTTATCAGCTTAAAAAAAACACAAAACAAGTCTAATTTCCCCAAATTTTATTAAAAAGATTCTACAGAAAGATTGCAAAGATGGAATCTTGCATCAGAATACTGGGTGTTTTGTCACCTGCAGCTCTAGTGAATAAGAAAGCTTTTTGTTGCCTTAAAATGAAATGAGCTTGTGAACATCCCCCCCTTGGGGAAGAGCTGAAATGGAGTTTCTCTGCACATCAAGTATAGAATGACTTCCCAAAAGCTGTTTCAAAAAAGTGTACACCATGTAATTATAAAGTGTTTTTCTTCTTCTCATTGTCCTTTATAATCACCTGCCAGTCATCCAGTAAAGGCACATTTCATCTTCCTCGCCCTCTAATCCTTGCTCTCTTTTCCTTCCCTCCAGTCTCTGATCAGAATTAAATGAAAGTCATTTGGCCCTTTAAGGGAATCATATTCATTTAACCAAGAGGTGTTATTTTAACTTAAACAATAGATAACAAATAACAGATATGAACAATGAGAAGAAGAACTGAACAAATAAACAACACTTAATGCTTGCTTTAAACATTCAAGTAAAAGAGATGTTTTGGCTAACATTTCCCAAACTTTCAGACACCTTTCTTAATTTTACTTGGCTGGAAAGCAGCAGCCTGGAAGACTGTGGAGCCATAGTCTGGGAACGCTGAAGTTTCTTTGCAAGCTCTATTAATGATAGACAGATGAGTGTCCAGTTGTAAAGGTACTCTACTGGAGCTGAGCCGAGCTTCCATACTTCTGTTCTGTGTATACCTACGTTGAAAAACACACACACACACACACACACAAAAGGCTAATAAGATACTAATTCCAGTTCTTTTTCATTTGGCATGGTCTAGCAACTTGGCACCTCCCCATATGAGTCCTTGCTGACAAGACTCAAAGTTGCGAGCCTAGCTTATAGCCCAGATTCGCACATGCTTCCAGTGATTTTTGTGTGCTTGGGAACTTTTACTGCAACCTTGGGCTCTGCCATGTCCTGAGGGCTGCTGTGTGAAGGGTGTAGCTTCTCGGAAGATTCCAGTGCACAGAAATCTGTGTATGGCCCTTTGGACACCATCCAGAATTTTGTTCACTGATAAATTTGGAGTGAATATTGTGGAGGGCTTTGCCCATTGAGGGTTTTTTCGCATGGGTTGTGTCTATCACATTCTAATCTTACCCTTCCTCCAAGGAGCTCAGAGCCATATACATGATTCTTCTTTCCTCCATTTTACCTTCACAACATCCCTGTGAGGTAACTTAAGCTGAAAGGAAGTGATTAGTCCAACTCCAAAGTCAATCAGCAAAGCTTCGTGATTGAGTAGGGATTCTGTTTGTGTTACTTATACATGTCTGTGTATTGTCAGGATTTGGATTACAATTAGTCACTTAATTGGTTTTCCATCTGGCCAAACACCTCTCAGTACAAGTAGAGTTTGCATAGCCTGACCATTCTTCATTTATAGTCTCATCACAAGCAGGTGGCATAGCCAAATTGGGAGAAAATGCTTAGGGAGTTTTCAAATGTGGTGAGACGAAAGGCAATAATACTGAAATTTGAGACCATACGCTATATATTTAGAATTACCTTGGAGGCACCTATACAGAACTTCTGAACGAACTTGGACATAGGCAGCAGTTGGATCAAAGTAGCAAATATTCTCAATAAGTTCTCCATCAAGTTTCTGCAATGCAATAAACAAAAATCACCAGAGAATGACCAAAAAGTAAAGGGATTGGACAGAAACATTTAAGATGCCAAAAGGAAAGGAAGTGGCAATTGCAGTGTCTGGAGATCTAAAAGATGCTAGGCAGGAGAGAGGTTATTTTTTTAAAGGCTAAACTAGATAAGGGCATCCTCGTATATTGATTTACCTGTTCACCCATTCATATGGAAAGCAGGAAAAGCCTCATCTCAATGCACTCACCAATTTACTTCTAGAACTGGAGCCAGGATGTCAGAAAATATCCCTATGCTCCTGTCCAGCAAAGTAAACCATGAGAGGAGGGCAGGGTTTGTTTGTTTGTTTATACTTATTGTCTGCCTTTCTCACTGAGCTTGAAGGCAGATTACACAGTGCAAGTGAAATACAATACAGTCAACAGGTAGGACATTCACCAAGCAAGAATAATAACACAGGACATTCAGTGAAACAGATACAATAGGGTACGGTAGCAAAAAAAATTGACCATAAAGTCAAGCATAGAGATGACATTTTTCTGCAACAATCCACAACTAATTTACATGGCATGTTAAGCAACATGGAAACCCTAATGGCACATATCTGCATCAGCATACAGTCATGACTATCACATTCAAAGCCCTTAATGGCCTTGGCCCCTCATATCTGCATGACCACCTTTCCCCCTATGTTCTGCCAGGGCAGCTTTGCTGATCTGAACAGGGCCTTCTGCAAATACTGCTCTGCAGCTGGGCAAAATCAACAGCTGCCTGCAAACCTACTTTCTCTATGGTGGCTCCCCCCACTTATGGAATGGCCTGCCTGTGGAGGTCAGGAAAGCTCCCCTCCTCTGACTTTTACAAAACTATGCAAAACTGGGAGCAGCAGGGTTAGGCAAGATGATGTCATGCAATAGTTATTAATTTTAGAATCTTCTCAGAATTATAGAAAAGAAGGGGAAACTGGGGTGTGTGTGTGTGAAGAGAGATCCGAAGCAAATTAGAAGATTGGTTAACTCACACCTTTTCCAACTCTGTTTTCCTGGCAATTCCACAGAGCCCTGAAGGGAGGGCATCTTTCAGAACTGTTACAAGGTCTTCTGGGTTCAAATAAGAGGCTGTTTTTATACATACAATATGCAGGCAGGGAGTGTGAAAGGATACTGCACGTTAAATGTTTGCAGATGGGGTTCCTTTCTAAGAAGCTGTGGAACTAGGCTCCGGGAGCTGTTCATCCGTCATCTTCCTACCTCAATGCCAGCCACATTCTCACTTTCTACACGTATATCTTTTTCAAGGAGTCACCCCCCCCCCCGAATCCATGCTTTTTTAGTTTCTCACCTGTATGCAACAATTCCAGTTTTCAACCTCCTCTGTACAAGCCCACTGTGGGTACAAAATCAGCAGCACGCACTTCAGTATCCCATGTACCAGGGTGGGTGGCTCTTCATAGCTCTTTATTTCATTAAAGGAATGCTGTGGGTCGAGATTCCAGATGCAGTTTTGCAAGTCCTGCAGCATGAATCGGTAGAAGAGGACTCCCCCGCGCCTCCAGTCCCCAACATACTCCGCCTCTAGGATCACAAGCAGACATTAAAAGAACTGTTCATTTCAGAAACCTGTATGAGAAGGCTCTATGACCATATGCATAGCTAGCCTCTCCAGATCTCCTTTTCAAGAAGCAACAACTTTTGCAAAACGAAAGTGATGTGTTGTTCCAGAACACCTTTGATAGCTGCCCTAGAAATGAACAAGGAAACAACAATTTTCTAGTTAACTTTGGACAAAATAGTGGGGAGGAAGGTCATCTAGATTCTCTGGGAATAACAAACGTGGTCTGTTTATCTGGGGAATTCATGTGTGACCTGAATTGAAACCATCTTACTTTTCATTTTGCTCGTAGTACATATACAAGAAGAAAACCTTGTTATGTTGGCAGGCTGTTAAAGCAGCTTGTTGGAATTTTTAAAAAAGCTCTCAACACATTTCCCCCATTTAATAGACTACATGTTGCCCTGCACTCCACTGATATGTTATTTAAATAGTGATGTATGTTACACTTTCTGAGAACAATCCTACTTAGGATCCTACTCAAGTCTATTCATTGGGACTTACTCCCAGGAAAGCATTCTTAGGCTTGCACTGTCTGTCTGATAATCTCAAAAGTATTTTGCAAAACTTAATTTTGGGGCTCAGTCCCAGGATTTGTGTGTTGTCGCCATTAGCTCTGGTTTTTTTTTTTAAATAATGGGATTCTAAGTAAGTCTAAGTAAATGCAGAATGCATTCTCACCTCTAAGTATCCACAGCCTGGCTGCACATATCTGAGATTTGTCATTCCCAATCAGGAGTGACATTTTCTGGTAGTCCCATCACCACTGTTTTTAGAAATTATTTTGTAGCACTTGTAGATATGTAACCTGCAAGTTTTACTCAAGAGTCTTAATTCCATATAACTAGTAGTAATCTGTTGCCTCTGCTTGTTTTTTGCTTCCTGTAAGTCTGTTTCAGAGACCAGCACAGACCACCCACACAAGGAGAATTGTTTTGCTACTCAAGATGCACAATACCCAAGACATAGTATGGCTCCAGATCGCCCGAATCCTCTTTCAGTATCTCACAAGCAGCAGCCTGCAGCATCTTCAGCATCTTCTGCAGGTCCTTATGCTCACAGGAAGGCAGCTTTTGGCGCTGTCCAAGGTTGACGTCAAACACCACCATGGCCTGGCCTGCTGGATCTCTCAGTGGAACCGCAATGTGGTGATCTTCGTACATGCACACGGCCACCACCTCTGCACAGTCTATGCACTTGAACAGGTAATCTCTAAAACAAAAGAAGTGATAGTGAACTCGGCAGTTCCTGCCATTTTGTTTGCTCTTGGATCATTTTGTTATATGAAACACCCACCATTTGCTGTTGATGATTTATGCCGTGGGAATGCAGGTACCCAGTGGGATTTTTTAAAAGGAATCCCCTAACTTACCCCAAACATTTCTCATTGAGAAACACAGCCCCAACACTAGCTGAAGTATGTAAAACTAGTGGTGTGGTTGGATCACTGCCTTTGCCCTACATCTCGCTGCCTAGAAGGTCCATGGATGGCGCTCCGAGATCCCAGTCTGGTAGTGCCATCTGCAGACATGAGGCTGTGGAACAAGAACAGTTTTCTCTACAGAATTTAACAAAAAGTGGAAGACTCTACATGGAAGAGACAAGCTGGCAGAAGCTGGGGAAAGGAAATTAGAAGATGTGGTGATAAATACTCTATAAGAAACATGGAGTAGCAAAGAATGTGGTTGCCGGAATGCCTTCACAACTTGCTTGCTCCACAGCAGCTCTTCTGCAATTGGTACAACTGTACAGCAGTTACTACAAGGACCATGCCTTGACACTCAGCACAATACGTGAACGCAAGTCCCATTCATTTGAGATAAACTGGCATTAGCACCCGTGTAACAGGTGTAATGGTTGGAGTACTAGATTAGGAGCAGGCAGATCAGAATCAATCCTGGCTTAACAATGACGTTGACTGTTCCGGTTACTCTCTCTCAGCTTCATCTTTCTTGCAGGGTTGTTGTGAGGATAAAGTAGGGGAGAGAAGGAAAACAGGTTGCTTACTTGTAAGCGTTGTTCGAGTGGCATCTGTGCATTCACACTGAAGGGCTTTGTGCCCACACAGCTTTGATTTGGAAACTTCTACACTAGAACTAATGTTTAGGCATGAAAGTCCTCTCCCCTCAGAGACCCAGTTTGGACTGGACATGCCTAAGGGGGAGGAGATACTCCCTTCCTCTCAATTCCTTCCAAATTAAGAGTACACTCCAGCAAGTTAAAGGCACCTATTGCATGAAAGGTGGGCGGGTCACAGAAATATACAGATGATCGCTTGAAGAACCTTTAGTGGTAAACAACTCCTTTTACTTCTTTGTGGTCTCTGTGCGTCACACTGATGGGTGCAGACCAGCAAGCTGAGCTACCTGAAGGCAGTTGCAGGTGCATCTTGGAAAAGGGAGTGTTGAGAACTTGCATCCAAAAGGATGCATCTACTCTGATATCAAGGGCATAGTGTCTCATGAAGGTGGAAGGCTGGGCCCAGGTAGCTGTCCTCCAGAATTCATCAAGAAGGATCCTTCTGCTGAAGGCCAAGGATGTGGGAACAGCTCTGGTGGAATGAGCACTGAGTATCCCAGGAAGAAATCTATGGGAAAATTTTTAGCAAAGCTTGAAGGTCTCCGTAACTCAGTGGCTGAACTGTTGTGAAGGCACTTTTTGTCGTTTTGCTGGACCTGTGTAGCGTAGAAACTAGGGGCCCTCTTGAAGGAAACAGTTATGTTCAGACAGAACGTGAATGCTCTCTAAAGATTTAAATAATGCTTTTGAGTTTGGATTCAGGAAGTAGATAGGGAGAACAAGGTCTTCACAGAGATGAAACCTGGAAATTACTTTTGGGCGAAAGATGTTAAATATGGACACAGGGCTAGTTTGTCCCTGAGGAACTGGAAGTCAGGAAAGTCTGAGAACAAAGTGCAGAATTCTCTGGTCCCTCTCACAAAGCAGGTTGCTACCAGGAAGGCCACCTTGCATGGAAGGAGCCTCAGACTGCATGTGACTAAAGGCTAAAAAGGTTTACCTATGAGCTGAGTGATGACAAGTTGAAGGTCCCCTACAGGTCCTAGTGATATTACTAGATTAGTAGATATTACTAGAGCCCTGAAGAATTTCTTTATGCTGGTGGGATGAAGAGTGGTTAGCTGAGTGACAGGCTGAGAAGGCAGCTCGATTAGTTTAAGAGAGGAGTGTGCAAAGAGAAAGCCTAGAGAATGTAGGTGGAGCAGGTACTCCAAAGCAGACTTCACTAAACAAATGGATAGGTCATCAGTTCCCTTTATAACTCTTCTGCTAATTCAACAGCTCCTACCAAACAGTGGTCGAATCCACATTCACCCATTACCCGCATGTTTATCGGATATCTTCCGTTTGCCTCCAATCCATGATTTTTTCCTCTTCGTTCACATCCCTGCTTCCAATCCGCCTTTCTCACGCGTCCCTCCGGTCACACGGCCACTCGAAAACTGCTTTTTTGGGCGGGACCTTTTTTCCCCGCCCATTTTTTAAAAAAATTTTTTGAGCTCACTTTTCCGTTATTTCGATCTTGTGTTATAAAGAAACATCATTGAAGATAATGATGCCTCTCTTTCCCCCACTGACAGCACTGATGGCTCTTCCGTTTCTTTTTTGGAAATTTTGAAGCATGTGGGAAGCTTTCGTGGGCATTTCCTATGCAGGACAGTTCAGTGCTTGAATTTTACTGAAGTTTCACAAAGCCAAGCTTTGGGCGGGTTCAGGCCGGTCAGTCGCTTTGGATGAAGAGGGGCCGTACAAAGGCTGGTTTGAAAGGTGCGGGTTGCATGTTTGTGCGAGTGGAGCGCGCCGAGACGCCGCCCAGCCCTCTGCTCCCCCTTCCCCCCTCTCCAAGACTGGAGCGGCAGCGCCTGCGGAGTCAAGCCAGCTTGGCGGCCAGAGGGCCTTTTACCCCAAGGGGGGAAGGCTGCGCCCCCTCCCCTCCCGCGGACCACCGCGCTGATGGGCGACCTCGCAGGGGCAGGCACCCCTGCGCCCCGCGGGCCGGGCCTCTGCGTGGCGAGTGCCTGAGCCGGAGCGCCCGCAGTGGAGAGCACGCCGCGCAGCGCATCCTCGCCCCCCGGCAGCGCGGCACTGGCTCACTGCAGAGAGAGGCTTGGAGGGACGCGGCTGTCTCCTCGGCCGGCATCCCCGGCCCACCACCACCCACTTCCCTCGGCAGCAGTTTTTAAAATCCCTGTTCGTCTTCAGCCCCCCTCCGCGGACGTGCCAGCCCACGGGCCCAGCCGCCTTTGCTGTCCGTTCGGCTCAGCCGGGGATGCCTCGGCCAGTCCCTTCTCCGCTCTGAGCCGGGAGCCTCCAGCAGAGACTACGGCGATGTCGTTCTCGCGCTGAGGAGTGAAGAGGAGCCCTGCGCTTGCCGGTCTGTTGGCTGCGCCCCGGGCTTCGACTCGGTCTGCCGGGCACCTTCTTGACCCCGGCGGGAGGGGAGGCGAGCGATGAGCCTGCCGGCTTCCCAGCGCCTCCAGCCCCGCCGCTGGGGCGGCCCTCGGCAGCGACTGTTTATTTTGAATGATTGATTCACTGTAATTTCGATATTACAGTAATATAAAATAAAAAAATAAAAAACAGTTAAAAAGGAAGTTTCACGAGTCCGTTCTGAGGATGGATTCACCCCAAAATGATTTTTCAAACCAGATTTGATTCAGAAACAGCATAATCAATAAATCCAATGCTATGAAGTCAAAAATAGTCTTTTGCAGTCTACGGAGCACTTGCAAGTTGAATCAGCCAATAGGAACTCTCGGAACGGCCAGAGAGACAGGAAGGGGGGTGGTTTTTAAAAAAACCGCGTAAATTGCGCATTGGCCCGTTCACGGCCACCGTGAAACTCCCGTTGAAAAACTGTGACCACATATTCGGGAGAAATGCGAATGAAATGCGTCTGTTTAATGAGGTAATGTGACCGGCACTCGGGATTGCGGGGAGAATGCGGGGAAAACGCGGAAAAAAAGGGGTAATGTGGATTTGGCCAGTGTGTGCTTTCCCTGGACAGGCTCCCTGCTGCCTCTGGTGGACAGACCTGTGCTCTAGGCCCAGCACTGAAGGGCAGCTGCCGCTTGGTTTGGTCTTGGCTGCTTGGGCAAGATTTTGCACATTCTACCCTGGCTGGCCAGGCACAGAACACCACAGTGTCTCTCAAGAACCACTTGTGGGTAACTTCTCTTGACCAGCAAAGGGACAGAGACAAACACGTTTTTTGTTTAACACCCAATGGAACAACAACTCGGATGTTCTCACAACACCTCCCGAGGCTGCCCAAAGCATTGTCCCATGTCTCTCCTGATATCACCTGGCTTGCCGTGCCATCCTAAGCAAAGTTGCATCCTTCTAAGTCTTTTGAAGTCCAGCTGCTTAGAAGAGTGCAACTCTGCTTCAGACGGCACTGTTAGCTCCTTATGATGCTTATGAGACATCTGACTTCCTTGCTTCTCAGGGTTACTTGCGAGTCAGCTGGATCTCTGGGCTTTCTCATACCTTTGTGCCATGCTCAGCACCCTCTGTTGATTCTGGAGGTCTGTTTCCATGCAAGAGTCTTTTGAACCCCTTTGTCAGGTACACAGATCATTTCCTCTTCTGTCTGATTAATTCTTTCTGCAATTAGCAGATTCCTAAAGCTGTTCTCTGTGGCTTATTGGTTTCTTAGGAACCCTTTCTCTTAGCTGGCACCACATTAAAACAGGGCTTTCTGGTCCTCTCCAGTCTTGAAGCAGGAGGAATACACTTGAGTCTGCTCACTTGCCATGCAAGTGTAATTCATCATTTGTAGCTTGGCTCTCTGTTTCCTTTTGTTCCCAGTGGCTGGGGATCAAGGTTGAAGCTTTAGTGGATTATCTTTGTGTTGGTCAACACCAGGGAGCTGGCTTTCCCCCCTCAAATATCTCAGGCGCACAGATTTGGTGTCAGAAGTGGAGGCACAGAGGTATGTGGGATTTGTATCTGTGGTCCTGAGCCGTCTGTTCTTGTCTCAGTTGCCGAGAGGACACACTCCTGAGAGTGGCCCAGATTTGAGGCAGTGGTCCATACCATGTACTGTCCTCCCAAGCACAAGAGACACCAATCATGGCCAACTGTCAAAGGCATTCCACTCCCACCCCCTGCACTGATGACACTTTTGTAAGTAGTCTCCTATCTGAGAGGAAAGTGGTGAAAACTGAGAGAAGAATAAAGGGAAGAAGAGACAACGGCATTAATGTTTTTTGATGTTGAAGAGAAAAAACTAGTCTCCTAGAAGGTAATTCTGAAGAGAAGTTCCCTAACGCTTCTCTTGCTATGGTGGATGAAAAGGGAATCCTCTCCCTTGGGCATGTATAGTTTGAACTGCGTCTCTGAGGGGAGACGAAGTTGGCAACTGAAAGTTAGCTCTATAATCTTCTGAATGAAAACTCTGTACAAGTGTAAAGCTCTTCAGTGTGATACACAGAGACTGTGAAGAACAATTATGTATGCCACCATGGCCTCTTTGCGGGAAGGGCAGGATGGAAATGAAAGCAACGTCGTCTTATTTGTAAAATCAGAGATCTTCCTTATATACCTGGCTGTGAAGATGGGCAGAGCCCCACGTGATTGCATGGCTCCACTTAACACAGTTGGCAATGGGAGCCTCCTGCATGCAGCGGTGCTAAGAGGTGGAGAGTGGTGTTTACAATCGGACTCTGCCCAAATCCAGCTTATCCTACATGTATTTTGCCTTAGATGGTGCACCTGGAATGTGGCTCCCATAAATGTCACCTTCCAGCCCACCTGAAGATGTTATCTTCTCTGTTGAGCACTGGTGCTGGATGGGAGAAGATTTCCATGTGTCCCTTGTCATTGGTAGCCATTACCTTGCGCAAGGTGTAGTCGTGCATCTGGAAAAAGAGAAAAGAGGAGACTTAGCTATATGGCCACTGGTAGGGAAGAGAAAACTTTAGGAGAACACGACTATGCTGTGTAATCCGCCTTGAGAATGGCGGATTATAAATAATAACATAAACACATTTAGGAAGAGAAATATAAACTTTTGGGGAAGGGAGGAGGGTTAAAATATTTCAAGGGAACAGGGTAGACAGAGGTGGCTGTTAGATGCTGAGAACGCAGTCCACAACCAATTTATTCTTGAATTTGGGACGTCTCTGGAGTAACAAGTTGTGCACAGCAAAATTAAATTAGATTTATTATGTTCTCATTGGGTGTTACTAATCCCCTTGAGAAGAACTAGAAGAAGGAAATAGATAGTGTGTTACAGGTGCCATCTTCATAGGGATAAGCAGCAGGGTTGTTCAGGGAAAGAGATGAGCAGAGATGGTTTGCCATTGTCTTCTCTGCATAGCAACCTAAGTCTTCCTTAGTGGTCTCCATTCCAAGTACTAACCATGGCCAACCCTGTTTAGCGCCCAAGCCCTGAGGGGACTGCAAATTCCCTCTCACAGAAGTTAGGAGCATAATTTCTTAGCACAGCATCCTATAAATCACTTTGGTTAAACTGGTAATGGTCAGCCTTTCAGCACTGAAAACATTATACCTTTAATAGTTGTATAGGTGGGGAAATTTCAGCTGGTGCAGCTCCTTGTGTCACAGAGGCTGAAAAGGAACAACTATTAAAGGTACAGTAGCTCTGATGCCAAAAGGCTAAAAGAGGCCCTTAGGAGGTGGGTCTGTTTCACTTTGTTCCTTTAACGAAAGTGTCCCATCAAGAAGTGTTCTGAAATGCACCAGCTCCCCCTGCTGATAGCGGAAGGAATACCTGCTTCTGCTTTTCGAATGAAGCCCCAAGCACAGCCAAAGGGCCAGGAGATGTTTTTCACACTTCTTTTCTAACTCTCAGTTTAAGGTTTGGGGAGCAGATCATACATTTGTTAGAGAGACTGTAAAGATGCCCGACTTGGTTTATAATGCAGAGAAACAGGGTGAGGATTCCACTCTGCTGAGCTATTTAAAGAGGATCAGTTTCATCGAGGGAACGGAGTGACTTGGACTCCCCGGAACTGAGCCAAATTCTTCCTTAGCCACTGATTCACTAGGAGGCCTTATGCAAGTTATTGTCCCTTAGCATCTATGGTGCAAAACAAAGGAGGAAAACCTCAAGGAGACTCCGTACAGTGTATAGATACTGTAAATGTAATCTCTATTCATACCAAGTGCCAGTGCTCAAAGTGCAAGAATACAGTTAGATAATTGCATAATATATAACCAATTATAGAATCATTACATAAAGGTCCATTCCACATGAAAATTCTATTCTTGAAGCCAATGCACAGTGTAGAACCTGTGTAAAGTAAGTATATCACCTAAATTTGTGCAGTAATTTCATCAAAATAATGTCTTTGTATCTATATCCATCCACAGGCAAACTGTTGTTGTCCCTTAGCATCTATGGCCTGTTTGTAAAATAAAGATATGAACGGCCTACCAAACAGAATTGTTTTAAGGTTAAATGAAACAAGAGGTTATGAAGCAGTTTCTGCACTAAAGGTGTTGTGTGGCTAATTAGTAATAATAAAATGGGGAAATAATCTCTTTGGATGCCAGATGTTCCTCTGCGGTATTCCATGAACTAGATGCTCCCCAGAGTCTTGATGATATTTCACCATTATGAAATTGTAGGCACCAGTTAAATCTAAATCCAGTTTGGGATTGAAGGAAAAAATCCTATCTCTAGAGGCCACTGATGGGAAAAGGCAAAGGAACCTGATTTTTGCTCTCTCTTTCTCTCTCTCTCACACACACACACACTCCTTGGAAAAGCCTGCCATTGGATAGTCTGTATCCTGAAAATAAGCACCATGATGAGCAGATATTACCTGGTGACAAATTTCCTGGTCAAGCATCACCTGCAAAGTCTTTCTCTGTCAAGCAGCTGCTCAAGACACAAGGACTCTGTGATGTGTGTATATGTTTGTGTGTGTGTGCTGGGATGAAGGGAGGTTTAGTTTGCACGGCTTGTTGTTAAAGAGAAGGGAAAAAATAACAAAAGTGATGAATGGACTGCATACCCAACAGCATTAGGAATCATTTGTAACACTACAGTGGCTAGCCCCCATGCCAACCATGGGATAATGGAGCTACCCATTGACAAATGAAAAGTTTGTACATAGGAACTCTCCAGATATGCAGAAAAATAACGAGGTTTTTTTTAGATTAACCCCTCCTCCCTGAAAGGTCTGATGAGGACGGGGCATGCTCCAGAATGCATAGAATGTTGACAGCTTCTGAAAAACTATTAAAGGCAAAAGCTACGGAGGGGCCTGCTGAAGCCCCTGGAACCTTAGAGAGTCATGATGGGGTGGGATTTCCAAACTGCTCCCACCTTCACATGCGGTGCTCCAGCTTGTACTCGACAATATTTCTCTTAACGGTTGCCCCATCTGCTGTACCCACATAATCCCAGCCAGTATTTACCCTGTCCTCTCCAGGTTCCATGAAGTATGCAGTGATGGCGTGGAGACTTGGTGCTCTGCTGGACAGCCATCCCACGGCAGTGAGTATCATCTGCTTGATACTGTCCTGGGTGCGAATGTGGTGGTAGGCTACACTGAATGCCTTGGCTACCCCCTGGGGAAAAACATGTCTCTCTGTTTATTTGGAAATAAAGACAAGCACAGTTTTATACCAGGGAAGTTGTGAGAATGATAACAAAACTCCAGTGCATCAAAAGCAGAGGCTTTCTGTAAGCCAAGCGCTTAGGCCACCACAATGGGACTAATATCCAGTTGCAAGGCCCTCTCTCAGAGGTCATGGCCATCCCCTTTAAATGCCTTGCAATCTGTCTGCTGTGCCCACCTGATAGAAACGGATTTCATGTGGCACAAAGATGGTTTGCTCATTGCGGTCACGGAGAGTGTCCAACCCAAAAATACCAAAGACCTTTCTTCGGATATCCTCAAGGGGGACCACCAAGAAGGAGCCCTGCCGCTTCTGCTCAGGCCGATCGCTGTTCCAGAAGTGGATATTTCCATGCAGCTGAACTCTGGGGACGTGGATGGGCTTGTCGTCTAATGCTGCTGCAAAGCTAAAAGGCAAGAATGTCACAGGAAAATAGAGGATTCAGTGAGAAAGTGGAACATGGATTTGAATCCTACCCATGTCTTAATTCTCTCCCCGCGAGTGACTTGAAGGAGAAATCCTCGGAATGGTATCAGTCATGTCATGAATAGCCATCAGTACCCTGGCATGGAGCACCTTAAAATCTTTGCTTAAAGGAAGGTGAACGTACATGTTAGTGCATTTCGTTTTCTTGGCTTAAAAAAAAAAAAAGAACACAGAGATGTCCCTCCTCACCCCCACTCTACTGTGGCAGATTTGCTGTGGGGATGGCAATGGCTGGCCAGTCAGGAGAGGGTCAGGAAGAGAATCCCACCCCCCACACACCTCCACCACCAGCATCTTGTCCAGGGGACTTAGTGCACCGCGGCAAGGTGCTCTCAGATGCAGCCAGTGTCCAAGGCACTGGGAGAGGAAAGGAGAGAAGTAGTTCTGTTTCCATCGGCTTTCCAAGTCACCATGAGCATCTCACTGCAGCAGCAGCAGCTGTTGCCACCGGGGCTCTTAAGTGTGGGGGGACAGAGAGGGGGATGGTGGCGGGAGACTGATGACAACTACAACCATGGGAAATAGTGGAAATGAAGAAAGCTTTCAAAACAAAAGAGTTTTTTTAAAATGGCACGCCCTTGCTTGGAGTTTTTTTTTTCTGCAGGAGCAACCAGAAACTCAACAAGCCAGGAAAGGAAGTGGCTCAGTGGCCGTTTCCTTACCTGACTCCTTTCATATCCATGTAAAGTGACTGGTTCAGGACATACGGAGCATCATCTTCTGTGCAGGCGACATAGTGGAGGAGAATATCTCCCCGCTCCGGGAAAACAACGTTGTATTCCAAGAGGGCAATGTAGGCACTGACCTTCTTGCTGTCTCCATGGGCATCTGCATCCTGGAGACCAAACACAGATTCATTGGCCAGCTAGCCAGACAAATATGCCACATGCTCATGGCTTGGCATCTGTCTCGATCATGTGGCTACCCAGTTTAAACCAATTCATCAGCATGCCAGTCCCACTCATTTCTGAGGTATTCGTGTGCGAGCAGGCTGAGGCTGGGTGCCAACACCTGTGGCAAGTAGGAGGAGAATGTCCCCCAGAGCCCACCCAACAATTTTTCTCAATAATATCATTTTACTAATAAGGAGTTATTACAGCAGCAGTTTAGCAATGAATCTGGCTTTGCGTTGGAAAAGTCTGTTGATCTTTGAAGATAGGCTGGAAGTGGATTCCATGCATCCCCATTTGTCATTAACAACAACAACAACATTCGATTTATATACCGCCCTTCAGGACAACTTAATGCCCACTCAGAGCAGTTTACAAAGTGTGTTCTTATTCTCCTCCCGACAATCACCCTGTGAGGTGGGTGAGGCTGAGAGAGCTCCGAGAAGCTGCCTGTGACTGACCCAAGGTCACCTAGCTGGATTCAGGTGGAGGAGTGGGGAATCAAACCCGGCTCTCCAGATTAGAGTCCCGCGCTCTTAACCACCACACCAAACTAGCGTATGTGTGGGACTGCCTGCAGCTAATTTTACCAAGCAGTGTCTTGCAGTTGCATGATGTAAGGCCTGCCTGTATTGTTTGTACAGAAGAATTTCTGCACTAGATCCATCTGGCCCAGTACTCTGCCTTCAATGTGGCCAGCCAGATACGTCTGGATGCCCACAAACAGGATACAAAGGTGATGGTCATAGCTAAATTTGTCTCCAGCATTTGGCTGTATATATCTATCTAACCTTCCCCCCCCCCAATTAAAGAGCTCCAAAACTCTTTAGTCTGCAGCCTAAACACTAACGCGAGAAAGAGCCTTGAAGACAGCACGGTACACAGGGTCGATGTGCCCCCCATTGGTCATGGCCGCGTGCTGAATTGAACGCAGCCACTTCCGCCGAGCAGAGCCCCGCAGTCGCTCGATGTGATTCTTCTCCACGGATGCCATGAGAAACTCCGCCACGTTATCCAAGACTTCATCTTCACTGCCGGTGAACTCAGAGACGACCAGATCGATGTACATTTGGAAGTCTTTCTGAAATAGCTTTACCACTCCGCTGGGATGCCACTGCGGAATGGGGAGCTGCAGTTTAGCTATACGGGGCAGCAGAAAGCAAAGGTGGGGTCAGGCAGGCAGGCAACTAGTGCGATTTGCTTTTCAAATGTTTTATTTTTTAAAAAAATTCTAAAACGCCTCCTCAATAATCTGTTGAGGCTTCTTTCAAAAGGAAAAAACAACATCAGAACACTCAACATTCACAATGTTTATTTTAAATTACTGTTGGATGACCCAACAGTCTTGGATAACACAGTTCACTCTAATGCTACTTTCTATTTCCACTCTCACATAGTAGCTGCTGCAACAGCCAATGTAATATCAAAATTGGTATCAGCTAGGAAAAAAGATGAAGAGGAGAAAAAAGCATCCGACGCTATCACCAACGAAATCCAGAGATCTCTTAAAGGGGCTAAGAGGCTACCATTACACAATTTTTAAAAATGAGATAATGTTTCAACTGCACTAGCTCCACGGGGGCGCAATCTGTCTGAATAGGCTGCTCCTCGGAATCTATCCAACAAATTAGCAGAGCAAAAATCATTTAACCTAGCCAAGAGAAAAGCCCTCCAATATTTAGGAATGGTCGAGCAATAAAAATAGGATGGAAGAGTAGCAGAAGGCACAATGCCAAAAATAACATAGAACATACTCTTATGAGACCTTGCAGTGGCCAACTGGCGATCTACTAATATAATAACAACATTCGATTTATATACCACTCTTCAGGACACCGTAATGCCCACTCAGAGCGATTTACAAAGTACGTTGTTATTATGCTCACAACAATCATGCTGTGAGTCAAGTCAAGTGGCCTGAGGGCCAGTGGACAGCTGAAATGCAGGAGCGGCCCTAAAATACGGAGTTTAGATTCAAGATTAGATTTCCATTGTGAAACATACCAATCATAAAACAGAAAGGAAAGGAGACCTAGAAAACAAAACCTTCAAGTAAAGGCAAAAAGCCAACTTGGTATGCCACTGATCCAAAAGTCACAATGTATAAACCCCAGGAATATCAAGCAATAAAACTGCCTCATCAGAAAGCACACAAAACTTCAAAATCAAATTAATACATAACTCAGCAGCACATATCTAAAAATAATGCCACCTGTCTAAGAAATAATAGTAAGAGCTAATTTCAACAAAAGCCTTCCAAACCAGTCAGCATTCATCTAACAGACTGAAAAACCAGGAACCTAAATGTTTTCAGAGGACCAAACCCTTAAACTAACCAGCCCCAAAGAATAGGCAAATTAAAACATTTTGGCCTTGCACTGACCAAAAGCTTCAGACCAGGCAGAGGACCCAATGGAAGATGTACACCTCTTCCCTTGTCCATTCTTCACACTTGCATTACCCAAACATTAATAGAAATATGTTTGCAGTTTTTGCAAGTAGGCAGAGGCACCCTCCTTTCCAGAAGCAGACTGGGAAGCAGAAGAAGGGCATCAAACTGGCCCCCTCCCTCCTCTTTCTGCACCAATGTCTGGACATCCTCCCCTGCACTCAGGGGAAAAGAAGCAAGCTCTCACTTCAGCTCCCATGAAAGAGGAGCACAGTACGGCAAGGGCTTCAAGAGTCCCGTTCATTCCTCTAAGGCTTGAAGCAGAGGGACCAAAGCCCTCCCCCCCCCCACCAGCCCAAGGCTCCCACCAGACAAGCAGCACAACACAGGCCAGGCCCGGCTGCTTCCAGCCCGATGCTGAGCTGCTCCCTCCATCCTCCCCCACTTCAGCCATCATTGGACACACTCCACCACTAGTCACTGGGTGTGAGATGCCATTTCATGAGACCACTCCCTCAAACTCAGCAGCCTCCTTGCAGACACATTCCTGATCACCCCAAAATCAAAGCAGGGAGGAAAACAGCCCTGGAGGCAGAAAAGAAGGACCCGAGCAGTCTGGGATGCCCCCAAACCATAACTGTTGCCCTCCTCACTTCAGGCTGCAAATCATATTCATGAAACCACACAGAGGGCATTCCTAAAATGGCGCAATGTGTTTTTAGGTGACCAAAGTAGGGCTTAAGGGACCTGCTGAGCTTCTTCCAGAAGGGCCACCACAAGGAAGAAAACTTTATGACTGTATAACATCGTAAAGTCACTGTTATCTCATTGTGTTGGTTTGTCCTCTGGCGCCGGCCTCTGTCTCCCAGCTCTGGGGCAGCCTGTGCGGGGCTCTCCAGTTTGGACGGAGGCAGGGGTTGTAAATTCTAAACAAAAACGTCTACTCAGAGCATGGCTGTCCTGGATTGAGGGTTTTTTAAAAAAAAAAAAACAACTCAAGCATAATGACATTACAATGTATGCTTGGTTTTAAAACATTTCCCCCCCCATAAAGGACAGTCATGCTCTGAGTAGACATCTTTGTTTAGGATTTATGACCCCGACCCTCTGCCATTCAAACTGGAGAGCTCCACGCAGGCAGCGACCAGAACTGGGAGGCCAAGGCCGGCACTGCAGGGCAAAACAAAAAGCAACGAGATAATGATGCCTTTACTTTATGATGTTATAAGGTCATAAAGTTTTCTTCACAAAAAAAGAGAAGTACCTCATAACAACATAATGATGGTTAATTTGTGTTGTGGTTACATGGATCTCTTTTAGGTTTCTATGCTCTTTGGTTTAAAAGTTCTGTTTTTGGGGTGACTCTGCGCCAACACTGCATGTGTGCCACATTGGGTTTCTTGTGGCTTTCATTTCTCTTTCTCTTTTTTTTTCATATTGCTAACGCCTTAGAGCTGGATGCCTTTGATCATCATAACATCATAACATAATAAAAATATTGGACATACGTGGAAATTAAAAAAGGGTTGGTGGTGATGTGATGGCACCAGTGACACCTACAGTGACATCAACGATGACGTTCACACGTCACCACATAATCCTCTTTATTTCATGGTGGTGTGGACCAAAAAAGACAGCATCCACACCAGAATACCTTATTTTTACTTATCTATTGATTTGTCATTTATAGTCCACCTTTCTCAGTGATAAGGTGGATTACATAGTGTGAGTCACTACAGTCAATTTCAGAAACATTTCAATAAACAATGCAATAGGGAATATAAATGTAAACCTGCAAATATTTAAAATCAGTGGAAATCCAGTACAGAGTTGAAGAAATGCTGAAACACAGCATAAGCGATTCTGTGTGTGTGCGTGTGTGTAGTCAAGTTGCAACCCCAGCAAGGGGCTTTCAAGGCAAGTGAGGAGAGGTGATTTGCCAGTGCCTTCCTCTGCAGTGTCTTCCTTGGTGGTCATCCATCCAATTACTGACCCTGCTCAGATTCTGAGACCTCACAAGATTGGACTATACCATGCTGCCTTCCCTCCCAAGCAATTTGGATGTATTTAACAACATAGAAACTACCCGGTAGGATCATATTTAGAGCAACAGAAAGTACATAGTAGTGAAGTCTAGAGTCCCGGTCTCTTTACTGATACTTCTCTTTGAGACCTCTTCCTTACTGTACAGCCCTCTTATCTGAGTAAAAAGGCCTCTTGAATAATTCAGTTTTGCAGTTTGCAGAAAGCCAGGAGAGTGGGAGCTTTCCTGAACTTTTCATGTAGGTTGTTGGGGGTTTTCCGGGCTGTATTGCCGTGGTCTTGGCATTGTAGTTCCTGACGTTTCGCCAGCAGCTGTGGATGGCATCTTCAGAGGTGTAGCACCAAAAGACAGAGATCTCTCAGACACTGAGAGATCTCTGTCTTTTGGTGCTACACCTCTGAAGATGCCAGCCACAGCTGCTGGCGAAACGTCAGGAACTACAATGCCAAGACCACGGCAATACAGCCCGGAAAACCCCCAACAACCATCGTTCTCTGGCCGTGAAAGCCTTCGACAATACATTTTCATGTAGGCTTCGTATGTGATAGCCAATTTCCAGAATTGAGCCTGTTAAGTATAGGTAGTGACTGCAGAATGGGAGTAATATTCATTCTCTTTCTGGCTCCTGATAATAACCAAGCTGAAGAGTTCTGCACCAACTGGAGTCTCTGGATTAACTCAGAGGGTCGACCTATGTACAGAGCGTTACAGTAGTCAAGTCTTGATGTTACCATGGCATGGATCCAGGTGGCCAGATCAACCGTTTTGAGGTAGGGGGCATCTTCTAGGCTGGACTGAGTTTGTAGAAGGCATTTTTTTCAGCTGCCTTGTCTTGCTTTTCTAGCAGTACCACTGGATCCAGCATCACCCGCAGGCTTTTCACTGGTGGCTTGCTTGCTCATCCTTCCCAGGGAGAGCCGTCTTCAGAGGTTACCCAAAACTGCCTGACCCCCCACATCTGCAGGGTATCCCCACACACCTTTTTATTTTTTCATTCCCCTCATTTTTTTCATTTTCCCATTATTCCTCTAATACCCTTCCCATAGGAGAGTAGTTTTCCTGCCACTGTGACCCGTTCCAAAACTGGGGGCTGCTTCCCTTATCCAGGGGCTTGCAAAAGGGCCTGCCTCTGGAGGCTGATGGATGGAGCTTCTCGTTCTGAGACTTGCTCCATCGACTGAGATTAATGAACGCTCTCAGGGAGTACCCAACATTACTTTCTCTCCAGCCACACTAATGTGAAATGATTCCTTCATGCAGCAGCCTTGCTAAAATTTCTAGAGGTGTATCACCACGATTAAATTAATATTGTTAATCAAGCCTACTCTCAGCGTCTTCATGAAATTCCTGCTCTGATGTAAACCCTGAAGGTCCTCTTCTGGTGGCCGTCATTTCGGCAGGGAGGTCTCCAGAGCAAGGGCGCTATCATTTTCATCAGGGTCTGTATACTTTCCACAAGGACACAGTAATTTTAAGGACTGCTAAGATCTTCGAGCCTAGAGTCAATTCCAGCTTTCATAGTGCTCAGGGGGCCGATCTTCGCTTCTTCTGCCCATGGTCTCTCCATCAGCATGAAAAGGCCTGGTGCACCCTGGACTTGCATAGGGCCCTAAGCACCTGCATACACAGGACTGTCCTTTAAATGAAATTAGATTCTCTGTAGCATTTTATTCCTCCGTAACAGGGAGGATAGTGGTCACAGTATCTTTTAGTGGGTGACTCTGGGAATTAATCAATATTGCATATGAAGTACAGTTGTATGGTGGGTGTGGGACTGCTCCCAAGGACATTTTGGCCCATCCCATCAGCAGTGCAGCTCTGTTAGGGGCATTCGACATCAATGCTTCTCTGTAAGGCGGTGTGATGGATGCCTCCCTTGTCATCGGTCAGGCATTCATGGATCTCCAGGGTCCCTCCTGACATTCCGGGACTCTCTAAGATAAATGCAAAGACCCTGTTAGTCTATTGTGTTCGATAAGCTTAACACAGGCACTTGGCTGATCTCTCCTCAGAGTGTCGCAGCAGGAGCTGTAGCTTCAGGTTGCCAGTCAGCCCTCCCTGGGTAGGCATGCAGCTTCTGGGCATCCCACCAGTCACGGATGCCGTCTGCATTTGAGTGAGAAGAGAACATTGGCCTCACCACCTAACTCCTTAAGCAAGGGATCATCATGACTGCCAGCAAATGGAACGTTGTAGGGTTCTTTGCCATCCGTAGCACAGTGGTTAAGTAGTTCGGCTGCGAATCAGCACTCTACTGGTTCCAATACCACTACTGTCATGAGCTCAGTAGATGGCCTTGGGTAAGCTGCTTCTCTCAGCCCCAACTGCATTGTGGGGATAATAATAACACTAATCTATTCACTGCTCTGGGTAAAGCACTAATTTGTCTAGAAGAGCAGTATATAAGCGCAGTTATCATCATCATCATCATCATCATCATCATTTGACTGGTGCCTCATTCAGTTATTCCCATTGGGCCTCTGATCTACTTTCTGCAAAGAGTTTTCTGCATATAGTTAGGCCTTGACATGTTCAGCTGTTTATGTCACTGGTTTGGAGACATTAATTCAGTTTCTTCCAGATTCCACAAGTTCTTTTATTTGGGGGATTGGTTACCATCGGTGTTCTGCTCTGGAAGTGTTCAAACTGCTGAAGGAGGAAGAAGAGAGTGCCTCCCGCCCTGTGGTCACCCAGGCACCTCCAATGTGAGGAATTACCCATCATTCAAAGATGCTTTCCATACCTCTGAGCAGAAGGAACAATCCTGTCATCTGAGCCCCAGGAGAGCTTATCTCAAACAGAGTAGACAATACTGAGCCTCAAGGACCAATGGTCTGATTTGGTGCATACTTTTGCACACAAGGGGGTGCTCTTCTACAGATTTTCGGAACCTGTCTGTTAAAGTTCCCAAATACGTAATAGTAAGACTGGTACGGCCCTGACTAGGATAGCCCAGGTAAGCCTGATCTCATCAGATCTCAGAAGCTAAGCAGGGTCAGCCTTGGTTAGTAATTGGATGGGAGACTTCCAGCGAAGACCGGGGTTGCAGAGGCAGGCAATGGCAAACCACCTCTGTTAGTCTCTTGCCATGAAAACCCCACCATAAGGCACCTATGACTTGAGGGCACTCTCCACCAACAGCAAGATTAATAGGAAGGATAGAAAAAGGGCAGAAAAATCCCACACTCCCCTTTTATGTGTGTGTGTTTTGGGGGATCATGCACAAAGATGATTTGTCAGAATCTTAAGAATGGAGAGTAAAGTTTTCAGGTATTCTGCATATGAAGTTAACAGGCAACTGATGCAGAACAGATGCAAGTGTGACATCTGCTGTTGAAGGGCCATTTCTCTGGGACCAATGCATGTCATGAGATAATAGGAAAACAAAGCCTTTGAGCAAGACAAAGGTCTCCTGCTGGGGAAAGGGGCTAGAGAGCGGAGGTCATTCCTCTCACCTTTCTCCAGGGCCTCTTGCTCCATTCCTTCCTTGAACGTACTAAGGACAGCATCCACCTCTGTCATGTCCAGGAATCCAGAGCACTCGTTATCCCATTTCTCAAAGAGGGAAGCCAAAAGGAGTTGCTGGCGGACTAAGAAAGCATCATGACGGACCTGAGGAGGAGGTAAGAAGGAACTGAGAATGCATCACCGATTGCTGCGGCTTTTATGGACTGGGCTTCAGCATTGGCAGCAGAAATAAGGCAACACTTTGGTTGTTTAAAAACCTGGAGATGGATGAAAGCAGGCAGCCGCTGTGGGGGAGAGCAGTGGCTCAGCAGAAAACATGACTGCCCAGAAAGAGCACTCCTAGTAGCTGTGATGTTCAAAGAGAAAGAGTGAAAATCAGGGGCGGGGGGAGATTTTGGATTTCTTAAACTTTCAGGTTATCCCTTCCCTCACTTGCAAATGTCAGGAAATCTTTTTAAAGCTGTTTTGTCACTACAGTTCCCAGTGAGAGGTTTTCTATACCATCTGCAAGGATGGTTTTTAGTTTTGGAGATACCGGGATTCCTTCCCTCTCAAAAAGGAAGCCCCCCCCCACCTTTATAATGAGAGAAACAAGACAGCTAGTACAATTAATTGGTGTGCTTCTCCATGATTCTGGCTGGATGTGGTCTCTTCTACTTGTGTTACTGCCCAGTGCTTAGCAGCTAGGGCTGCCAACAACCTGATGAAAAAATGTCCTGCCCCTTTGAAAAAATGAAACCCTGTCCTCAAGTCATAGGTGCCTTATGGTGACCCTTGATGGGGTTTTCATGGCAAGAGACTAACAGAGGTGGTTTGCCATTGCCTGCCTCTGCAGCCCTAGTCTTCATTGGAGGACTCCTATTCAATTACTAACTAAGGCCAACCCTGCTTAGCTTCTGAGATCTGATGAGATCAGGGTCTCCTGGGCTATCCAGCCCAGAGCCCCTTTAACAGACGCTTAATGGGATGTTGTTGATGCTATTTACCTGTCTCTCATGAAAAGCTTCAGATGCCCGTTCCTACATTTTAAGTCTCTGTTAAAATGTAGGAATGGGCAGGGTATTTTTTTCTCAAAGTTCTTGGCAAACTTGTTAGCAGCCTCTCCACTGTTTTTACAGCAGTCCGTTTGCGTGGTTGGCTTTGCGCCTTGGAAGGCACCATAAAAACAGAGAAAGCAGGGCCAAAGCATCCCACCAGTGTTTTTCAGGGAAGTTCCAAGCAAGGAAGGATAGAAGGCTGGGGGGAAAGCCCAAACAGTTGCAGATACACAAGACAGAGAGTCTGTTATATTGCCCCTGTTCGGCCAGGTAAGCAGGGCAAAATCTCCAAGCCAGCAAGCTCCAGATTCCACCTGCAGCCCACAGTGAAGGCTGGGGGCTGTATTCTCTCACAAACACAGAAGAGGCGAAGGAAACCAATCAAAGGGTGTAAGGAAGAAAAAATAACTACTTAAAAATGCAACCTGCATATGCCTATAGAAATTAGACAATATTTGAATCTAGAGCAAACAAAACTAAAATGTGCATAAAATGTGCATGTAAGCAGAATTTTTGTTAGTGTTCTGTCTCTTTAAGATATGCCAAAATGTCTGCAGAATTATGTAAAGGACAAAACCATTCATAACATTGCCAATCACTGTCCCTTAGAGATAACAGATAAAAGGAGCCCACTGAAGCCAAGCTAGAAACATGTTGCTTCCCCTTATGAGTCCCTGACTCTCGTGTATAAGAGAGGATTTGGTACATATATATTTAAAAGTGATGTTTTAAATTCAAAGACTAAGCAGAGCAGTTTGCTTTTAAAACGTTCATCTTATTTTTGAGAGAGAAGCAGCTGGTAAGTTAAATATTCAGTTTGTAGAATGATTCTCCAAAGAGAATAATCTTAACTTGGTTTGTTGTGGCGAATTTTCTGACAGGGATCTCATAAACAGACTCTGGATATTTGTCACTTGGCTTGAGCCTTCAGTGTCTGTAGTGACTCTGGCCATTTCCTCACGTCCTCCTAACGTGGCACAACACTCACGGAATGAGGGCGTCTTCATGGCGCGATTTCTGACGTCATCACACCACAATCCCATTTTTGTGGCGCAATGATGTCAGAAATTGCGCCATGAAGATGCCCTCATTCCATGAGTGTTGCACTACATTAGGACGAGAGGAAACAGCCTTTGTATTTCATTCAAAGATTTCGAGTAGCAACCACATTAAGTGCTGCGTTATTGAACGATTGCATTATTGAACTGAGAAGGGTTATATTAATAAGGTTGGACCCCAAATTTCCACTGGCACAAGAAGGAGGTGAGGCAATCTTGCCTGTTCTGCCTTGAGGTACAATCCCAAGTGTAGATTTACAGGGTGAAACGGGGGCCCTCCTACCCCTACGCTTTAAATAAAATACGGCTATCTTTGGATATTGCAAATGGATTTACTTCCCCAATTGAGTGAAAGATTTTTAGTGCCATTTAAAGAGGCAAAAAGCATGTATTTTTTTACATTGAATTGTACATTGGTCCTCATCAGGGCTTTTTTTCTGGGGAAAGAAGTGGTGGAACTCAGTGGGCAATCTCAACTCCCCTCTGCCTGGAGATCAGGGGGCGGGGCCACCAGCCATGTGACCATTTTCAAGAGGTTCCAGAACTCCGTTCCACCGCGTTCCAGCTGAAAAAAAACCCTGGTCCTCATGAACGTTCTCTCTGTGGTCCATTTAAACTGTTTAATTAACATGTGTAATAAACATAAACATCAGAACACTAAAGTTAGTAAAGTGACAGTTTGAGTACTTGGAAACTCAATGCATTATATATTTTAATCCTTTGACTTAGAAACATAGAGACCTCAAGGGTAATCAAATCTAACCCCCTGCACAATACAGGAAATGTACAGCTACTCCCCCCACTTGTGACCCCTGCTCAATGCTCAGAAGAAGGCACTGGGTGTTTTGTAATAATTTTGCAACTCTTAAAAAGATAGAACACTAACAAAATAGTTATTAGGAGATACGTATGTCTTCAGTTTTTTTAGTTCAAATACTGTTTTAATTGTTGAGGAATTGCTAGGGGGGAAATTTGAGACATGTTTATGCTGATTTTTTTTTTAAGTTCCATCAATTTGTTTTTTTTCTTGCACCTGGGTATTGAGTTTTCTCATCCACTCTGGATTTGTTTCACCTAGTTTCTGTCAACGATGCGCGTAGCATGTTTTAATCAACTGAAAGATAGAAATCCTTTGTCTAAGCAATGAGCAGGCTATAGTTCCCCTGTCTTGGGATGTCCCTCCAGCAAAAGGCCTTTGTATTTACTTTTTCCATCTGACTGATCTTTTCTTTCTCCAACAACACGTAGCCTTTCTTCATAAACTCCACCAATTTCTTCAGGTCTAGCAGAGAAATTTCTTCTTCAATAAACGTCTCCATGAGCTGCACAAACTGTGGCAGGTTGAGGTAATGCTTGTCAAAGGCGCTTGTGGAAGAAGGGGGCCCACGGGACTGAATGTCTATCATGTTCATGCGTAAATCTGAAATGGGGGGGAAAATCAAAGCATGTTGTGTAATGAGCATGGGGGCGTGTTTTAAACCCTGACAAGTGACGAGGAATAGGGGAGGAACAGAATTGTTCGTTTAGTGTTGACAAAGGGAGAATTCTAAGGCGGTACTTGTATTTTCTCCCTTAAAGTAGCTATGGCCAGGGCAATAGAAACATAGAGCTGGAAGGGATCCCAAAGGTCATCCAGTCCAACCACCTGCACACTGCAGGAAATTTACAGCTACCTCTCCCACTCCTCAATGACTGCTACTGTATGCCTAGAGACAGACAAAAAAACCCCTCCAGAATCTCTGGCCAATCTGGCCTGGAGGAAAATTCCTTTCTGATCCCAAAGTGGCAATTGGCATTACCCTGGCCATATAAGAAAGGGTCACAAGAGCCTAGCACCAGCTTATCCCTTCCTGCCCTCCTTCTCCTGATCTGCCTAAATTAATACTGAGTCATAGAATCCACATTGTTGTCAGATGGCCATCTAGCCTCTTCTTAAAAACCTTCAAAGGACAGCTGACCATCTCCAGAGGAAGTCTGTTCCACTGAGGGACCACTCTATGACGAAGTCCTAATGTTTACCCAAAGGCTCTTTGGACCTAATTTTAACCCACTGGTTCTGGTCTGATCCTCTGGAGCAACAGAAAACCACTCCATCCTCTTTGTGACAGCCCTTCAAGTACTTTAAGATGGCTATCATATCACCTCTGAGAGCCAAGCTACAAGTGACGCCTTACACAGGTTGGACACTTGTCAGCTTCCCTCAATTTTTGATGGGAAATGTAGGCGTCCTGGTTTTACAGCTTGGCTCTCCATTACAGCTGCAAGACCAGGATGCCTACATTTCCCATCAAAACTTGAGGTAAGCTGACAAGTGTCCAACCTGTGTCAGGAGTCACTTGTAGCTTGGCTCTCAGTCATCTCCTCTCCAGGCAAAACATACCCGGTTCCTTCAACTTTTCCTCATAGGACTTGGTCTCCAGACCCCTAACCATCTTTGTTGCCCTTCTTTGGACACATTCCAGCTTGTCAACATTGTTAAACTAGAGTGCCCCAAACTGAGCACGGTAGTCCAAGTGAGGTCAGACTAGAGAGAGCAAAGCGATACCATAACTTTATATGATCTGGATGCTATGCTTCTGTTGATACAGCTTAAAATCGCATTTGCCTTTTTAGCTACTGCATTGCACGGCTGACTCATGTCCAGTGTATGATCTAAAACCCCTAGATCCTTTTGACATGTACTCCTGCCAAGACAAGCCTCCCCCGTCCTATAATTATGCCGTCAATTTTTCCTACCTAAATGCAGAACCTTACATTTATCTCTCTTGCAATTCCTTTTATTAGTGTTAATCCAGTTTTCTAGCCTGTCAAGGTCATCTTGAATCTTGATTCTGTCTTCTACTGTATTTGCAACCCCTCCTAATTGAGTAACATCCGTAAATTTAATGAGCATCCCCTCTATTCCTTCATCCAAGTCATTTAGAAAAACGTTGACCAGCACGGGGCCCAGGACAGACCCCTGAGCCACTCCACTTGTTACTCCTCTCCAAGAGGATGAGGAACCATTTACAAGCACTCTTTGGGTTCCATCTATCAATCAGTTAGAAATCCACCTAACAGTAGTACGCCCACATTTTACTAACTTGTCAACAGCAATATAATGTGGAGCCTTATCAAAAGCCTTTCTGAAATCAAGCTGAACTATGTCCACAGCATTCCTCTGATCCAACAAAGTAGTAACTCTCTCAAAAAAGAGAGGTTAGTCTGACATGATTTGTTTTTGTCTTTTCTAAATGCTGAAGAACTGACTGTTTGATGATTTCTTCTAAAACCTTTCCAGGTGTGGCCATCAAGCTTTTGGTAGGACAGTTACCTAGATCCTCCTTTCCCCCTTCTTGAAGATGGGGACAACATTTATCCACTTCTAATCTTCTGGCACCTCACCCGTTCTCCAGGAATTCTCGATTATAGACAGAGGCTCTGCAATGTCCTTTAGTGCCCTAGGGTGCAATTCATCTGGCCCTGAGTACTTGACTTCATTTTAAGAAGCTAGGAATTTATATACCACCCCTATGCCTATCATAGACTGCAAAGCCCTTCCTTCGTCATGTATTCTCTTTTTGCCAGGTTGAGCAGTTTCCCATGTAAGAGAAGACCAAGGGAAAGTAGGAATTGAGTAGTTCTGCCCTCTCTTTGTCACCTGTTAAAATTCCACCTTCTTCTCCCTGGAATGGGTCTACCGCTTCTAGCTCCAATCTTAATCAAAGAACCCTTTTTTTGTTGCGTTTAGCGTCTCTTGCTAGCCTAAGCCCATACTGACCTTTAGGCTTTCGAACATGCTCTCTACAAGCAATGGCAATTTGTTTATATTCATCCTTGATCCTCCTTCCATTTCTTAAATGTCTTTAAATTCTCAGATCTTTAGAACGCTGTTTATGGAGATACCCTGGCTTCTTTAGGTTCCTCCCATTTTTCTTTCTCATTGGAATTGTTTGTGATTGTGCTTTCAATGTTCGCTTCTAAGAAACTCCTACCCATTTTGAACCCCTTCTCCTTGAGTATTTCTGACCCAGAGTGCCCTCTACTTTCACCTCATCAACCAGTTCTTCCCTGTTGGTGAGAATCAGGTCCAAGATAGCAGATCCCCTTGTTTCCTTCACTTTCTGGAAGATGAAGTGGTCAGCAAGCGGTTAGATCTTATATTTTTAGCAGACATATAATGCTGCTGCTCCTCCTTCCTTATTGGTCTATTCCTTTTAAACAAGTTGTAGCCCTCAATCCTAATATTCCAATTGTGAATCTCATCCCACCAAGTTTCAGTACTGCCTGCTAGGCCACAGTCCCCTTCCTCTATTAAGACTTCAAGCTCCTCTTGTTTGTTTCCCATTCTCTGAGTAAAGTCTAGAGACATCAGAATCCTTATGTGCTCCGAGTGCTTCATTTTTGTCCTTACCTGCAAATTAACGGGTCCCTGCATATGTGCTCCTCCCTGCTCATCAGTACTCCTCTTATCTCCAAGATGTAACAGAGAAACATGTATTCCATTGTGAGATTACAATCCCAACACTTTGCAGGCCAGAGTTACTGCATCAAAGTCCCTTCTCTAGAATACCCACAGCTGCCATGATTGTATTCGAAGCTACTAAGCAGAGGTCCCATGAACTTTGACATGTACAAAAAGATAAAAGAGGTGGGTAGAAGAATAGTGGGCAGAAACATGACCATTGTCACTTACACTTTGATGCCCGGGTTTTGACCCACCAAGATTCCTAGTGAAAATCCTCAACCAATTGTTTTCATACCTGACCGAGGCCTTATCTGTTTGGCTGCTTTGTTATCTTGGTGTGGGGGAAATAGTGGAGGAGGGGAAGAATGGGCTTTATCATTCTAAAGAAAGTGTCCAAAGGGGTGGTATGCAACCCAGCAACAGAGCTGCTATATTATGGCAAGGAGGAGCTGGTAGGGCTTCCCATTAATACACAATGCTGTTCTATCCATTAGAGGGTACGGGGGATTTTCCTGCTATGATTGTTTTCATCCACAAAAGTGCAGCTACAAGCCAATCCTGTGCTGCAAATAGTAATGCCAAAAGGACTTCTGTTATGCTTCAAACACAGTTATGACGAGGCCTGAGAATAACTCAGCACAGCACCCCCGACTTGCACATGAAGAAGTCCTTTTAATCACAGAAATGAATTGCAGAAACATTCCTGCAAACGGCTATTGTAAATGGAGCCTTTGGGGTTTATGGTACTCCAATGAAACACTGCACCTGAAAACCTGGAGTTTTCCATGCTCCAGTCTTCCCGGACTTCCTTGCCATAGTCGCTGTACTTGAAGGTCAGGTCGGCGGACTGAAGGTCACCTATTGGGGGGCCACAACACAGACTGCTGATTGGACAAAGCATCTGTCTTGCTACAGCAACTTAAGAATTACAGAACCTGGATGCTGAAGAAAGCTGATGAGTGCCATCACCTGACCACGGCAGTCCGTATATCAGCTGAGGCGCCTTTTCAAATGACTCGCTGGCTTTCACTGGGCCTGAAACGAGAAACCATCCATGAATAGGAATGGACCAAGAATGAGCCACCACTCTCTGTCCAACCCGAGACATAGAAACCACTCACTTGATCTCAATCAATGCAGGTCTTGCTGCACTCTGGAATTTTGGAAGATCTCTTTGGCATCCGCAGCCAAAGCACCCCACCCCCATCCACAGCTGCCCACGGTAGCTCCTGTACTACCTTAATCTAGCTGCCAATCACATAATGAGCTACTTAAATGTACTGTTTGGAAGTTCTAACTACTGGCAGAGGTGCTATTGTCCATTGTGTTGGACATACAATATGCTCATTTTTATGATGTGCCTTTCCTTTTGGCTTCTGTGTGGTTTTAGGAAGGTGGTGAAGGAGATTTGGGTTGGGTTCCAGGAGATTAAAGTTGGGCTTCAAGCTAATCCTGTACCTTTTGGATTCAGCTTTTTTCAGGCTTCCCATTTGAAATGATGAAAATGTCTTCCACTTCTCCTTGGTCTCTCCACACTTTGTTCCCTTTCCCAGATCCAAGACATCTTGTCTGATTTGCCCTTTGATCACTTCCATAAGAGAGAGGCTGGGGGCCAAGCTAGAAGTGATGAATGACACTTGAACGGCAAGTGAACAGGCTCACATGGATTCCTCCCTGTTCACTTGCACTCCACTTGCACTCCGTGATCAAATGGAGTGCAAGTGGAGCGCAAGTGAACAGGGAGGAATCCATGGCCGAATCCACACTACTGTCGTTCTTGCAGCAGTTTTTCGCTTCCGCAGCGCCATTCCTTCATCTGTTCACACGCATCGTCTCTGAAGCCGTCATTAATTCGGCATGGCGTCGCCACAGCCCATTGCACTTTCGCCGCGGGTTATCTTTTGACGAATAACTGCCCTCCGTTGAATTCCGAGCCTCTCTTGACCTGCCTCCCAATTAAGGAGTAATTCTCCGCCTTTGTCCCCACCCCTTTTTTTAAAAAATAAAAGAGTACCGTGTCGATATGGTGACATCTCATCATATTAATCTCATTTTAAAAAGGCGGGCAGACCTCAAATATCAGAGGAACAATTTCATATGTTAATTCGATTTATATATTTGGGGGGGGGCATCCACATGATACTGAAATCATGGCTCATGTTACGCCCCGACACGGACTGTGCCAACGAGTTAGGCACAGATGTTAATTTTCCAAAGACAAAATGAAGCTCTGCTGTGGGATGCTGCTGTAGGTGATCGTGACCGCTCACCCATTCCTGGATGATTTCAACCAGCATGCAGGCTGTGATGTTCCGAGCGCTCATCGTGTCTCGGGTGATTTTTTAAAATATATTATATTAATGGTGTCATTATACCATTGAACCAGGATGCTTACTTGTCGATATAGCGTCAATTTGTCCTTTTTAAAAAAAAAACACGGGGCCGTTCGGGTTTTTCCTGCCCCTTTACCCGTCTTTTTGAAAGGGGATGTGATCAATGGATTGTGCAGGAGAAGCGCTATTCAAAGGGTGATGTGGACAAACAAGTGAAGAACGCGCAATAACAGATGGAGCAATCATTGCACAAGAAAAGCGGGAGCTAAGGTAGTGTGGAATCGGCCCATGTGAGCCTGTTCACTTGCCGTTCAAGTGTCATCCGTCACTTCTAGCTTGGCCCTGAGTCAAGCAGGAAGAAGGCCTGATCAGCCTCCCTTAGCCCACAAGCTAAGCGAGGCAGCATCAATGAGTCCAGTGATGTGAAAAATCCAGAAAGGTTTAGAAGCCCTCTGGTGTGCCCAGCAGCAGTTTTCCCAGCCACACAAAAATAATGGAAAAGTACGAGTGCGTGATCTCTCTGCTGGAAATGCAGAGGGAATCATCATATGCAACTCTTGCTATCTGCTACTACAAGCTATATTCTTGGGGCCCTGATTTATTCTAGCTAGTAACTCTAATTTATTCTTAGATTATGAATTCAGATTACCTACAATATTCAGGAGCAAATGGGCACCTTAAAGGAGTGCTTGGGGAAGGACCTCACAGTTATCTGTAGTTCACAGCCCTGAGAACTAAAGCCAAGAGAATGAAGACCCTTCACAGCTGACTTTTTTCCGGAAATATCCTGCACGGAGTGCATCCAATTTGAATGTGTTGACTTTATGATGGAATCCTCTGTTGGTGTGGCTCAGATAGTGTTCATTCATGCATTTTAAGCTATCTTCATTAGTCACTGGAGTGTAGTCACTTTTTAACAAAACTTACTTGTTCAACAAAACCAGTGGACAAAACCACTTCGTTTGTGAAATGTACATGATCCAAATCTGGGAGTGGCTGCTATGTAGTTCATCAACGTGTGGGAAGACTGAGGAATTTGTTTTCACTGAACTCCATGTCTTGAACCTTCACAGCCTATCCTCATAAAGATCCAAAACCTTACAGATGCTCAGAGTTAGCTGCCTTTTTAAAAAACAAAAGCTGAGAATTCAGAACTGGTAGGCTGTGGTGATAACTCATTATAATGTATTGTGCTATAGCACTAAAGCAATCTCTAGTGTTTTAATAAAACTGTCCAGTGGGAGGGGGTGGCAACTGAGGGGGCTGAGGCAAGTAAAACAGCACCAACGTATGCAGGCCTTTTAAAATGCACACTTCCCGTCCAGGCAGCTTGTTAATATAATTGAACTACATTATTTCCTGAAAGATTGTACCAAACCAGGTTTGAGAACGAATGTTTTGAGGAAGGGGAAAGCCTGGAAAATGGACAGTTAGAGGATGTTATGCAGTTTGGAAGCCAATGTGAAGAAAAATCTCCTGTTTAGATGCAGCTGTAGTGTTTGAAAATGGCTAGGCATAGAGGCTTGACTACCTCAGTAAAACAGAACAAATGGGTTTATTGCTAGGAAATCAGAGCCATACAATGTTCACACATACAAGAAAGGGTGCTTCAGAAATTTGGCCTAAAATGGAGACATTTCTTTGTCCCGGCATGGTAAAAGAGGACTTCCATTTTCTGATGCCAAATATAGGGCATAGAAAGTCTATCATCCAATTCTTCTTGGCCCAATACTCATTTTTCAAGAATGTACAAGAAAACAAATTGTAGAAAGCCGTGATGGTCGCAAAATGCAAAAACAAAATCCATGTGATAACTTGTATTAGGGCCAACCAAAAATGAGACACAACAGTGTGCAAGCTTTCAAATTCTCCAGAGCTCTTCATCAAATGAGATGTTAATGGGGGGGGGATGCTTCAGGGGGTGTTTGAAGATGCGTTCTTATAAGCATTCAATGTAAAAAGTTGAGCAGGTATACAGGAGTGTCTGGTTGTACCTTTGCCTTTCCAGAATGAAAAAGCAAAGAATGGATGGAAGCAACTGAAAAATTGTTCTTTTTAACATCCAACCTGACAAGAGTTCGCTTGCATATTGTTTTGTGTTATTTTTGGTTGGTCCCAATAAAAGATATTATAAGGTTTTGTTTTTGCAAGAAATTAGATACACAAAGAACCATCCTCATAGCTGAAAGCTCCCAATTGAAACTGGAAAGCATTTTTTAAAAAGATCAATCCTGCAGCGCCATAGTTTTATAGGGAAACGCTGTCAAGAAAAGGAGACTGCCATTTCTGGAGATGTAGACCAATCAATATTGCACCTGAGGACAGAAAGAGAGACTTGTGAAAAGCCTGCCAGGGCTAGCCAAGGCATGTACTTCAGTTAGGAACTTCTACCTTAGCAACAAGGAGGAGATCTTACAAAAGGAAAACCAACAGGCAGAATCCACAAATTGCCTCCTGACAAAATGTGGTCTGGGAGAAAATGTGATAACCAGGAGCTTGGATAAAGGAATGCAACATACATGCAGGAACCTCCTACGGGTCATTTGCTAGCTACTGGCTTCAAAAGAGATTCGGTTTTTGTTTGTTTTTTAAAGAAAAAGACCTTGACCAAAGTCGAGTGCCTCTTATAGGCCTTGTTCGTGGCACACCGTGAAGACAGCCTGCCTGGATTCGTCGGCCTTCTGGAAGCAGAGGCTTTGAATGGATGCACTTCTGGTTCCTTCCAGCTCAGTGAACTTGTATGGCTCTTGAGTTTTTCACCCCACCCCTTTCAAAGGGCACAAGTTCAAACTGAAACAAGTTTGGCCAGTTCAGGGTGGCATACCTGAATGCGCCTCTTAAACAGTTTCCAATATTGATATTATGGGCTGCTCAGACTTCTGAAAGAACCCAAATACTCACTTGGTACACTAGGGGCCAGAAGTCTGACAAGCAGTAGCCACGTACCAGGAGAGCCCCCAGGATTCCTTGCAGTATCACAGACACTGCTGGGGACCAAGCACTATACAAGGAACTTCTGCCTGAGTGAACCAGCATGCTGAGCCTTATGGTCCTCTATTCTTCAGGCTTTAACTAACTTACTTCATATAGCACTGGCTGAAATAAGAGGTGTTCATGGATCTGGGTTACAAACCCAGCACTTGGCTGGGCAGGCCTTACCTGAGATGTGGCTTTCTGTGCCCACGACTGGCTGTTCCCCTGTGCTCTCATCCTGGAGCTCTTGACTGACTTCTGCACCAGTGTCCTCATCGGGCACTGTGGTCTCCTCTCCCAGGATTGATGCTGACTCAGCTATGCCTGTTTTTGCAGTGGTTTCAGGTTCCTCTGAGCTCATCTGTTCGTTAGAGCCCAGATTATTTTCCTTTGATGCCTGTCCTTGCATCACTGTGGCTTCCTGTTCTGATGTAGCAGCAGGACCTTCTGGCCTCCCATTGCTGTTCTCCTCTGATGGGTCCAAGCCCACTTTCATGGCTTCAGTAAAAGCAACCTCAATGGCAGCTGATGACTCAGCCACAGCGGTTGGATCTTGGTCCTTCTGACCTTCTGCAGCCGGCTCTCCTGAACTCCTTGCCTGAACGACTTTGCTAATCTCTTCTGCTGAACTCACCTGTTGCTCCAGGACAGCTACCTCTGGGCTAACAGCAACAGGCTCCTCTATGGTGTCGCCTTCACTAGGCACAGCCACCAGGTCTTCAGAGAGTATGCCTTGCAGGATCTGACTTAGGACCAGGGCTTCCTCAGAGAGTCCAAGCCGAGAGTATTTGAACTGGAGGCTACTTCGTTCTGAAGGGATCTGCTCATCATCTTCCATATCTCCCCAAAACTCGATGAGATCTATATCATCCAGTTCAATAATTGGCCCTAGTTGGAGAAAAGGAAAGGCTGTTCATATGCCCTGAAGCTACCATCATAGAAAATGGACCGCTAACAAAAGAGATGAATTGTGCACATTATCTGTGTGCCTTGGGAGAGGGAGCTGCAGCTCCTATAGCCCTGCCGTGAGGCACTGTGAGGCGGGGAGTAGGTGCCCCTGGAGACCTGGTGTGGAAGGCACAGGTCTGACCCCTGGGACACCATCTGGCAGGAAGCCCCACGGAGCACCACAAGACCACAGCGGAGGACTAGTTCTTTTTGTCCTGGCTGAATAGGCATTGTAGTGGTGCAGAAGTATACAGGCAGAAAGTGTGAGTACTAAAAAAGCTGTAGCCTCGCACCCAAAGTGACTCCTGCTTCAATTTTTTAAACAAAACTGCCAGACCAAACAGAACTGATTTCATTGCCCACTTTGACAGGCATCATACAGGCACAAAGGGTTTCTTGCAGCAGCCAACTGCTCAGTAGTTCCTGTCATCCTTCATCAATGACCTGTCCCCTCCTGCTACCTTTGACTCAGGTCTCACAGTGCCATCCAAGCCCGATACTGGTCCTGACCACGGACCGTGCACTTACATTGCCTTGGATTACGGAATCCTTTCCTAGCAAGCTCGGAGCAGCTGTTGTAGAAGTTCTCCAACAAAGTTAAAACCCGTTGCCTGTCCAGGAGCCCCACCTTGGAAAAAGGAACACAGGCATACTGATAAACACCATTGGATTCAGGTAGGCTTGTGCTGGATGAGCTTGTCCAGTTGTCAGTGAGAGCAGGCAAACGGGGGGTGGGATAGGGTGGCTGTTTTGGAGATAAACTGTTGGAGAGAGCAATGGCTCTGAGGAACTGCTGAGGAATTTAAAAGGGAGTAGTCTCATGGAAACAAAGCACCCACAGAAAATATACACATTTTTAAAAATGACATTGCTAAAGTAACTTTTATTCTATTCATGCCAGGATACGAAATGCTTGCCCAAACAGAATGCTTCAAGTGCCCCTGGAAGATGCTGAAGGTGAGGAAATATAATATTCAGGTTACCCGGAGGGTTTGTGTACAGGAGAGGAATGCCTGCTTGGATTAATCCAAAAATCCATTTAGAATAATGTTCTGTCATTCGTGGCCCACCAGAGGTCTTTGGGGAGGGGGTGTATAAGACCTTCTATGCTGCTTATCTGCAGAAGAGGTAGACTGCCTAAGCACACAGAGGTTACATCCCGCTGTCATGCTGATAGGCCTGTCCCCTATTGACTTGTCTAGAGTTAATGCTTTTTAAGGAATCGTTCACCTTCCATGGCACCTGCTCTTAAAAAATGCTTGGTTGCCATTCTTATTTCAGACAAGTTTGGAGCACCTCTTGGAAGTCATATTAATCTTTTTGAAGGACAGGAAGAACACCAGCCCGTCTCACTGCCCTGAGAGACAGGGAACGCATACAAGCATCCCTCTCTTCCAGGGAGAAAGAGAGGAAGATGACAAAGGCAGGGGAAACAAGAGGAGAAAACTGGGATAGAAAGTACAAGAGGAACACATGGCAAAAGGAAAAGTAAGCTACTACAGAGGAACACTTCCTTGCAACAGTACAATGATTTAATGCTTGATATTTTGCAGTTCCAATTCTGCCATCTCCTTTGCATGAGCATGCCAGACAGTGGCTCATCTAGCCCATAACAACAACACCCGCCCCCCCCCCCCCCGATCCAGCATTTGCAGCAGTTACCAAATTTCCAGTAAAGCTACCAATGTCCAGGCAGTGAAATATGCCCACGGGCTTAATTGTGTCTCCTTCCGCCATGTTGCAGAAAAGAAAAAAATGTGATGAAACTGGCAGGTAAACACTGGCTGGACAACAGCCAGGTCCCTGGGGAAGGGATGCAGTAGCCCTAGAAAGGAGAGCAAGCTGTCTGAATGGACTGGGCAGAAGGGACTGACAGAGCACTCAAGGGCCATTTCCAGTTCAGATGTTTTCTATGCACGGTTGTTACTCATTGCTTAGAGGGGCTCCTCCTGTCTTTCCTCTGGATAGTTAGTGCTTTCTGTTGTGGAGGCCACTTTTTTCTTTGCATTCTCATATTTGGGGAAATGTGACCCCTCCAAACGAAATTAGGTCACCAGTGGCAGTTGGCAACATTACCCTCCAGAACAGGCAGAAACCCTCTCTCTGGCTCACCATAGCAAACCGGCAAAAATATAGTCCCTGCTCTACACAAGCTCAGCAAAAATTCTGTTTCACGAATCTGGCAATCTCTCCCCTTGATTCCTGGCCTTTCCTCTCTCTGGGCTTTCACTGCTGCACCTTATCCTGCACACCTCTACCCAGTTGAGTCAGTGATCCAAAGGGATTCCTAGTTTACTCCAAGGTCTGAACTGGAGTTTCTGGGGGTTGTACTAGGAGGCTGGGACATAGCCTAGCCTAGGATTGTGGGCAACTTCAGAGCCTTTCTCAGGCACAGAAGGCGGCAGGGATGGCCAACATCAGGCCCTATGACTGTACACAGCATGTACATTGGGTGGTTGTTTCATTTCTATTATTTATTCATTTTATTACCATCTTTCCTTACCTAGCAAGAAGTCAATTTAGTCTCTATGTCTAAGAAGAAACACTTAGAACATGGATTATAATGCTATGACCGGGGGGTGGGGCTGTGCCCAGAGCCCTGAGAATATGGCCGGCTGGAGTCACTGCAGACCTTTTCAGGGGATTTGTACAGCTACCTTTCCATGGTCACAGTCCAGGAAGAGTTGAAGAAAAATCATCCTCCGCATATCATGTCTGATAATTTCTCGTGCATCATTGGCACACTGGAGGAGGTGCTTCAGTAGTTCCTGAAACATGTCGCTGGTGAAGTTTTTGATGTAAGAAAGGATATACTGTGTGGGGGAGAAGAATGGCAAAAATATTTACTCCTCTTTACCATCTCTCTCAGTCTTTTTTGCACACTGAGGGCCCAGACAACAGAGTGGCTGACCGTGATGCTGCCAAATGTCATGGCCTCACCTTTTGACTGTAAAATCTCTATTTTGTTTCCACCTTTCTCTATTGCCACCTGAACTTGCAATATTTGGGTTTGCATCATTTTCTGTTTTCTTGTGCTGAATTCCTTTTTTTAAATTTATAAAATTTTAAATATTTTTTTGTTGATCGCATACAAATGTCGTAAGAGAAACAAGTGAATTAAGAATGTTAGCGAAAAAACACACACACAAAAGCAAAGTGAAATGGGGAAAGGCTCATTCATACATACATTCCTTGTAACTAACTCTCAACTCAGAATTTAATCACAAGGTGAACTCCCATAGGGAAACTGCTCACTTCTGTTTGTTTGTTTGTTTAAAACATTTGTTAGCTACCTTTCTACCATGCAGGAAATCAAGGTAGCTTGCAATGTAAATTAAGAACAATCACAGATTAAAAAACAAAGTTTTAAAAAATACAGTTTAGAACTGCCAGTACCATACTTTACTTTACTTTAATTGAATTTTTATACCGCCCATCTCCCGAAGGACTCAGGGCGATGTACAGCAAAAGTAAAACATACAAATATAAAACAATAAGAATATAAAATATAAACATATTAAATAATTTAACTAAAAACAGGACAATTCACTTAAAACACATTTAGGCCAGCCCCGCTTGTTGGAACATAAAAACAATTAAAAGCAGTCCTAAATAAAAACGCCTTCAGCTGCCTCCTGGAGATTGATAGCGAAGAGGCCAGGCACACTTCCTTGGAGATTCTGCCACCAAAATGTTTCCAGCTTGTCCATTTGGGAATGTACAAATGCACAGCACAGGAGCAAAGTACTTTTGCCTATATTTATTTATTTATTTATTTATTTATTTATTTATTTATTTATTTATTTATAGTCTGCCTTGATTCAAGGTGTACACAGAGTAAGTCAACACAATCAATAGAATGTGACATCTAATAAGCACTGAAATCAGAGTAGGATTACAGAAACTTGAAACAAAACTGTATTAGACATGTTATGTTAAACAATGCAGAAAATGGTGTTACATAAGTGAAAGACAACACAGGGGAACAGGATAATACCTATTCCAAACAGTTAATACATACTATACACAGCGGTCTTAGTCCACAGTCTCATTCTTTGTAAAAAGCATCTTCTAGAACTATTCTGTTGTAATATAGCCCTATTACTTTTATAGAACTGTGGGATTTGAATCCAGTAGCACCTTATAGACCAACGAGATTTTCAGGGCGTACGCTTTTGAGGGTTCTACAGATCTACTGCAGATCGACACGGATAAAACTACCTTTATAGAAATGCCTTTCTGAACAGTTCTGTTTTCCATAGATTGTCGAACGTCAGAAGTGCGGAAGCATTGCTGACCTCCTCAGGCAAGACTGAACCTGTTCAGTTGCAGATGGCTGTGCAATTTCAGAAAAACGAGGGCATGCATCCGGGCACAATTTTCATGCATCTGCTATCAGGGAAACCTTTTCACACTATATAATCCAACTCAAGTATCACTCTATATACAAAAGTCATGTTTCCTTCTCAAAGGTAGCTAGGTTTCTCAAACTGAAGCCAGCGATTTACTGAACCACTCCAAGAATAATATTTGCCGATTTATTTTTACCTTGTTTTTTGACATAAAGTGCTCTTCCTCAAGGGCCTAAGAGCTAATGGATAGAGGCAATTAAATATTATACCATTTCAAAATAAAGGTAAAGATTTTTTTCAAATTGCCTATAACAGCACAAATCATCAGTTTATCAGCATCAAATCCAAAGTCATTCTCAACTAATCTGAAGGGAAGGCTGAACTGGCAGCCCGCTGTGCCTCAAGAGGAGAATTCTACACTTGGGTTCTATTGCCACTCAAATGCCCCATCAGTCACTGCCACCCCAAAGGAATGTTGCGGACTGTCTAAAATTTTAGCATTGGTCATAGTGAGAGCAAACTGTTGGCATTGGTCGCATATCAATGTGTTAACTCTCTCTCTAGAGATGAAGAGTGCTGGAGAACTTGAAAGCTTGTGCATTATTTTGTGTCATTTTTAGTTGTTCCTTAAAAAATTATGGCATGGTTCTAGGCTGTTATGTTCATTTCCTGAGAGCAGAATGCTGGAGGTCTTGAGTTGCCAGGTATGTACCCTTCCCATAGCCTAAGCTTCAGTTCTAGCCCTCTCCTTTCCTTGTTACTGGAGGAGACTCTGGGACACTGGAGGACAGGTCCACTTGGGGGCTTCCTGATCTGCCTGCTATTGTAGAGGGGTTCGTGGGTCTCCCCCTTCTTTAAGGAGCTCTTAACTACCCTAAAAGGTGCTGCTGAACGACAGATGCCAAATAGACAAGGCCGACCAGCACCAGCCTGTGACTGATTAGGTTCATCCGAAGACATTGGCTACTGTCACAGAGCTTGGAATGCCCCCATTTGTTTACAGAGGAGCTTGGAGAGATGAAATGGCTGGGCAGACAGCAACAGTGCAACTAAAGGAAACTTTAAGCGAACATGAGCCAGTGTGCATTATCATGCCACTCCTCACTGCGCCATCAGGATGCTGCCCAGCAGAACTTTTTCCAGTTGAGGGTGTGTGTTGTAGGACTCTGAAGATGAAGACCCAGAAGTTTGCAGGCTCACTGTGACTTATTTGCAATGCGTTTTGCAGATAAAATTGAGTGCATCTGCAGTAACTTGGGCATGTTAATTCAGTTCAGCCTCAGGATAATAACAACAACAACAACAACAACAACAACAACAACAACAACAACATTCGATTTATATACCGCCCTTCAGGACAACAATGCCCACTCAGATCGGTTTACAAAGTGTTATTATTACCTCACAACAATCACCCTGTGAGGTGGGTGGGGCTGAGAGAGCTCAGAGAACTGTGACTCGCCCAAGGTCACCCAGCTGGCTTTGTGGAGGAGTGGGGAATCAAACCCGGCTCTCCAGATTAGAGTCCCGTGCTCTTAACCACTACACCAAACTGGCTCTGATATGGAGCTCAGGATGGACTGAAGACAAAACTGTTTTGAAGTGGGTGGGTCACCAGAACTAGGCCCTTATTGCATGATTACATCAAGACAGGATGGTTTTCATGAATGGTTCCAGGAGATTATACATGCCACCTTGAGAGAGAGGGCTGGCCCAGGTATCTTGAAGGAAGTGATCATAGACCCGTTCCTGGAGAACCTGGCTTAAATAACTGCTTCTGGATGGCAAATATTCCTTTGTTGAGCAAGGTGGCCAGGCTCATAGTGAGTGCAATGCTGAGTCAGGTAGGTCTGCGGAAATTCTGAACAAATGCTTGGAGAAGGGAATGAGATGGATGAGGGCAACAAACTGAAATCAGTTCAGATAAGACTGAGGCACTGCTGCTCACAGATAAGGTCACTCAGAAGGAAGAGCAAGCCTGTCCTGGAAGAGGCTGTCAGCCCTTTGAAAGAGCAGCTTCTCGGTCGGGGGGGGGGGGTGTTTCTGGATCCTCCCACGGTTGGAGGCTCATGTTTCCTCCGTAGCCTGCGGCACTGTTGATCAGCTTTGGTTGATAAACAGTTACAGTCATTCTTGCAAAGATGTAGTTTGGCCATGAGGATCTATGATCTGATCACATCCAGGTTATGTTAATGAAATGTGTGTTAGATGGGGCTGCCTATGAAGGTTTTGGAAACCTTACCAGTCCAAAATACAGTGGGCAGGAATGTTGAAAGGGGTTGGATACAGGGATCCTACAACTCTTGTGCTGAAGGGTCTGCATTGGCTAACTATCTAGCCTTTAGGCACTCGGCAATGGCATTTCCATTCCTCCAGGTTTTTACCTGAACTCTTATCCCATCACTGTTATGTTTAAATCTTGATATTTTTTCTCACCTGCTGAGACTTTTCATATTATTTAAAAAGCATTGTTTTTTCACACCCAAAGTGAACTCAGGATGGGATGGTTTATGGCTTGCTTTTTATATCTTTTAGGCTTAGGATACTTTGATGCCGCTGATTTTATCAGCATTGCTGGCATTAATATTTGTATTGGATGTTTTTTTTACTGTTGGATGAGTTTCATTGGACTGCTTGTATTTATTTGTTATGATTTTTATCTTTTGTTATTTTTCTTTTGTTAGTCATCTCCAGCAAATTGCGGAAACACAGGATATAAATGCTCTAAACAAATGCTCTAAACAAACACACAGTTGCCTTTCCGCTCTGTGGCGGCATTCTCTGCAGCTACATTCAACATAATTTACATTCACATGCTCTGAGACGTGTGGCAGCAATGGCTTTGGAGATGACTGCAAATCATTATAGATCAGGTTTTTAGAAAGAGGACAAAAGAAAGTGACTTTGGAAACAAGCTTCAGCTAATCTTCTGACATTGGGACTGCTATCCAGAGAAGATTTATTTGGAGCTTGGGTCAGGGAGGCACTTTAAACACTAGATTTATCGCCATGTGAGTTTTTAATGGGTAAAAAGAAATGGGCATTCTAAAAGGCGGTCTGTGAAGTGTAAAGAACTTGGGCTGTCAGAAGGAGCTAGCAGCCCAGTCTCTGGGCTAAATTATTACAGCAGGTTTCTTCACTGTCAATCTGGGTGGGAGGAAAAACACGCAATGCAATACTACGGTGTGCAGGGGATACCTACCATTTTCAAAGTTAGAGAGAACAAAGAATATGATCCCTTGATTTCCATGCCTCCGTGGAGTGCCATGGCTGACAGCAGTGAAGATGGGTAGATAAAAAGTGGGGTTTTTACCAGCTACCCACAGGCAAACAATTCCCACCAAAATTCCCTTCAGATCCTGCAGGCCAGGATCACAGGCCACAGAACCCCTCCACCAGCACTCATGATGGAGACCTGGAACCTCCATATTCAGAAGCGATCTGTCTGAATACCGAATTATAATACTGGGGCAAAGTAAAGGAGAATGCTGCTGCCCTCAAGACCTTCTCGCAGGCTTTTCTGGAGGCATTTGGTTGCCTACCATTGGGAACAGAATTAAGATGGGGACGAGGCTGTAAGTCTGAGGAGACATAGCCTGCCTCTGAATACCCATCGTGGGATCAATTATGAGGGAGTGATGTTGTCTTAAAGGCCTGCTTGTCAATCTGGAAATGGAATGGTTGGCCCCTTAGAGGACTACAGTGTCACCCCAAAGCAGAGTCACGCCCTTCCACATCCATTGAAGCTCATCTTAATTCTCAGGTCCTCATCTCATCCATTACTATGTATGGATGTGAAAGTTGGATGGTGAAGAAAGATGGCAGGAAGATCATTGACTCATTTGAAATGTGGTGCTGGAGGAGAGTTCTGCAGATACCATGGACATCCAGAAAGACAAATAAGTGGGTACTAGAATCAAGCCTGAATTCTCCCTAGAAGCTAAAATGACAAAACTGAGGCTATCGTACTTTGGTCACATCACGAGAAGACAAAAATCTCTGGAAAAGTCAATAATGCTAGGAAAAGTGGAAGGCAGCGGGAAAAGAGGAAGACCTAAAATGAGATGGCTTGACTCAATAAAAGAAGCCACGTCCTCCAGTCTGCAGAACCTGAGCAAGTCTGTTAATGATAGGATGTTTTGGAGATCTTTCATTCATAGGGTCGCCATAGGTTGGAGGCGACTTGATGGCACATAACACACACACATCTCAGCCATGAACTCCGGGGGCCGAAATTCTCAGCAGTCCCCAACAGGTCAATGCTACTGACCTATCTGGTTAAACTGTTTCTTCCCCTGTGCTTATTAAGATGATTTCAAGTTAATCTTACACTGATTTTATAATGAAATTGTATTTTCACTTAAGAATCATCTTGAGGACATTTGGGTGGAATTGAAGTCTAGAAATATACCACACTAAGTCAAGATAAATAAAGTCAACATAAAAATAGATAAAAATAAAAGTACATTAAGTCAAGTCTTACAACATTTATGACTGAGGATATAGGCAAAGTATTCCATATAAAACACCACCGAAATTTTATGAAGAATGAATTAGATGTAAAAAATTGGGGAGGAGCCCAGACCCAGCAAGAGGATATTCTACTCCTTGACAGAATATTCTGTCTTTGGCTTTCTAAATAACTAAGTTGGAACAAGGTGGGAGAGGGCTCCCAACTGGTGTGACCTGGACCCCTCTGACACCAGACCTCACAGCCCCAGAGCCCCAGATCTGTTTGGAAAGGCATCTTGAAGGATGAGGGCAGGTTACTAGGGGTTGGGGGGCATCTGAGTTGGTGCCCTTTCAGGCTCCAGTGGAGGATCCTCTTTGGAGAAGGTAACATGCACCAGCAGAGGCCAATTGATCCTGCCCAGCCAGAGGGCCACCTCTTTGAATGCCAGTCTGCAACTCTGTTTAGGAGGAGGGCTCTGACCTGGAGACAGAAGGGGTCACTTGTGCTTGAGTTTGCTGGAGCCGTCTCTGGGAGCTCTCCTGGGTGCTGCAGAGGTGGCGCCTGCTTCCTGTGACTTGCTACTCTTGCTGGACAACTTCGGGCAACGTTCTCTGTCCCTTGAGTGTCCAGCCTTGCTCCAGTCCCTCAATGCTAAGAACAAATTCCATCTGGCACTTCGGAGCTTTTGTTCCCTACAATGTCTTCCTGAGGAAGGCCTCAGTTGCAGTAGCTATTAACAGAAGGAGGTGCTGTGGCTCAGCAGCAGATGGTTGGCTTTGTATGCAGAAGGTCCCCAGTTCAATCCTAAGCACATAGTTTTTAAAAAGGATTTGGTACTAGGTGATATGAAAAACCTATACCTGAGACCCCAGAGAACTACTGCCAGTTGGAACAGAAAATAGTGACCTTGAGAGACCAAATTGTCTGACTCATGAGATAATGCTGAGTTATTCAGCTGAGAGTTATTCACTCTGAAGTAGAAGACCACAGGGGGGGAAGGAGGATTGTAACCATTTTCCTATGGGCTTCCCCCCCCCTCCAAATACCCCTCAGATTTCTCCCCAGGGGGAAAAAGAGAGAGGGACTTGCAAGGAAAGGCTTAAGAACCCAGTCCCACGCCCCTTGCTGTATTCTGTTCAAGATCACCATCTCCCACAACAGCTGTCTGCTAAAACAAAAACCAGAATATAATGTTGAAACAAGGGGTCATACTAGACAGAACCCTGAAATCCTGAGACTGAAACTCCTGACATGTAATTTGACCCTTTAAAAGCTGCAGTATGGTGTGTATGATGGATCGGGGCCACAGCTCTGGAGAAGGGGGGGCCAACTGTTTCCCCAACCAGAAGCGCACTTCCCCTCTTCATGTATTGTGTGTCTATCTTATATGGCTACTGAGGCGTCACACAAAGGGAGGGGAGGCTTTTGATTGGGAAACAGCTTTGAAGAAAACAGATCCCCCCGCCCCAGCACTTCCTTGTGGCTACTCTGTGGCTGCTTTCGTCATCATCATCATTTTTATTACAGTACCAAGACCCATATACAAAAATTATGTTACCAAACCACTGTGGCTGCTTTTCAGAGCTCAACTACTCATCTGCAGTTCAAATCACAGAAACTCCAACTTTGGTTAAAAGAATGAAGAAAGGAAAACAGAAATGAAAAACAGCAAGCTTCAAGTCCAGTAGCACCTGAATGACCAACAAGATGTTCAGGGCCTCTGTCAGGACTGGGAGCTGGCTGCAGAAAGAAGTTGGCTGATTGTTAGGAATTCCTCATTCTCTGCTTTAGAGAGTGCTGGAGAAGTCGCTGATGGCTTTCATATTTGCAAGGAGAGACCCCGTTCTTTGCTTCTTCAGCTCAGGAACTTTGGTGCATCTTAAAATTTGCCTTGTACCCATCACCACATACTCTAATGACTCTGAAGGTCTCCACTTTAAGAAAACTACAGATTCTGGGCTGTTCCAACAGACCTCGAAACAACTCTCCTTGCCCCGATGAAACAACCAGCCTGACGAAGAGTTCTGGGGAACTAGAAAGTTTGCTTTCACTACTTTGTGATATTTTGTCTGGTCCTAATAAAAATACTGCACCTTTGTTGTTTGATCATTGTCCTTCCTGTTCAGATTCAGCTCCTACTTTGCTAATTAATTGACAGCTGGGGGTGGATTTTTTATTATTTTGATTGGATCTCGTTTTCAGTCATGCTGCTCAATGTCATGGGATATACCTGTTTATCCTGAGAAATGAGGCTTTCTGGCCTTTTTGCAATACCTCCACATGGCCATTTGCAGCTTTGGGGGTGCCAACTGAAAAGGTGGCCTCTGGCTCTGATGCCACAATAAATGCCATGAGTCTTCAAGGTGCCCTAAGACTCCCTGTGACTTCGACTCCATACTGGAGCTGTGGTCCTGCTCTTCAACTAAGCATACCGTTTGCCCATTCATGAATAAGAATGCCTTTAAAACTCATTCTCGAGATGCAGAGTCTGTCACTTGATTCTAGTGATAAATGGGCTTTTCCGAGCGCCTATTATTCTGGATAATCGTCTTAATTAGAAGCAGTCATTTTGAGGAGAAATTTTCAAACATCTCATTGCAGTCTTAAAAATGAGATTGATTTTAAAAAACACAACCTATTTCTCTACAGAGCGTTCAATGGATGCCTCTCAAAAGCAGGGGGCTCAGCAAGCAGATGCCCCACTTGCTATCAGCATCTGTGCGGTGGCTTTGCACCCTGCCCTCTGCTTTTGGAGCACTCTCTCCCCTGGCTGCCGTGTGCAGGGTCCAAAAATTCCTCCTCACATTCTGTCAGCATCACCTGGCATAACTCAGCAGTCCATTCCCGACAGCAGCTGGGATCTGTACATGTAAACACTGGCCATTTTCTTTCTTAAACTACTCTGGGTGATACTGCAGAACCTCCTCTGGGACATTTCAGGCCTCTTCAGTGAAGTGGCTAATAGAATTTCAGCTGCAATAACAGATGCTGCAGGAACCATGCTAATTGTGCAATAATGATGGTGCCAACGAGTGTGTGTGTGTCTCCTGAGTGCGGCAAGTGGAAAATCTGAATTCATTGGTGACCTGGAACTACTAGACTCACTCATGCTTCTGGCTTGCTATTTGGGGATAATCTGGTTGTTCCTTATAAAAGATATGTATGGACACAGTTGTTTCTAGAATCTGTTTCTGAAAACATCCCCAGACAGTTTAGCCTGGAAGAAAGCAGGCCCTTGTGGTGGCATGGGGTCCCTTCTCCACCATAATGCTGAGAACGCAGGCGAGGGCCTCTAAAATGGGATGGGGTGATGCTGTCCTGAGACAGAGTGTAGGGGGAGGCTCAGTCCTCCTGATGTCACACTCAGAATGGTAGAGTAACAAAAGAGTGCAACTAGAGCTTTGATTGAAAGGAAACACCAAGTTTCTAACCCTGGGTTGAACTTGTGATGCTCATGCTGAGCTGCATGCAGGGGAAAACTGGCATGTGGGAGCAATGCTTGGTCCTTCTGCCACCTTCTGGTTCACCCCTAAATGCCCCCCTCACAAAATGAAATGTGGGCATTTGTCATGGAGAATCTACAGAGGAATGTGAGGGGGCTAAGCGTTCCTCTCTTCCGCTAATCCTCCCCTTCCTTCCTGCATCCCCATTAGCTTAGCAAGCGTGGGGCTGGGGCCAAGTGTTTGCCAGGAATAGTGATTCCCTTAGAGTAGAACAAGCTGTGATGGTGGTCTTCCAGGTCTCCAAAACATGGTCTACTGCTGAAGTGTGCGTGGGGTTTCAAGTGGAGAAGCAGTGGGTTAATCTCTCCATCACTTAACCCCTTCTTCCGTTTACCACTTCATCCCCCACCCATTTTTCTACAGGGGTGGGGAGTGGTGTGATCAGGCTCCATCCATGGCCACAGGACTGCACACCTTGCTCAAAGAAACAGCAAAGATAAGTACAGAAAAAGACACACTGCTAGCCAGTGTGTCTAGCCAGCTAGGATTTCCTGCTGCTGGCTAGCTCTGCTTCTCGCTGCTCTCCTTCTACTGCAGCATGGCTCCAACTTCTGCCGCTATTTTTGCCCCTTCCCCCCAAGCTTTGGGCAAGTTTTTGGTTTTATCCAACATCTCCTTGCAGGTGTTCAGAATACTTATCCATTCCATTTAAATATGTATTCAATGCCACTTTCTTTTATGCCACACTATTTTTTAAAAAACTTGAAGCGTTGTTCTGGCCAGGAGGGTGGGGTGGATTCCCAATTGCCATGAACGAGAGCCAGTCATCACTCTGCAGAGCCAGTTTCTCTGGGGAGCAGGAAGAACTGGTGGCTCCCTGGACTCCATTCAGTTTGCAACTACATCTGTCTGAAATGGATGAGGGTCCATAGTGGGCTCTCCATTCACACAATCCCAGGCATCTCCACGGATCTCACCAAGCAGGTGCTGGGAAATATCCTTCTCTTACGGACACTCTGGGGAGCAGCTGCCAGTTAAAGCAAATGTGGAGCTAGAGGGTCTCTGTCAGTATAAGGCAGATTCATCTGTTCAGCTAGGTACCTCTCCATTCTGCCTGGCTCCAGCTGAGGCACGTTTGTATTGCACGTTAAGGCCATTGGGGTTATTCGGATTCTTTTTTTAATCCTGTGAGCTGCTTCGGGAAAAAGGGATACCGATATAATAAGTATCCAGCATTTACATGGGGTTTGAAGTGGCCACCCATCCAACGGATGGATTGGGCCCATATTTGCTTAGGTGCAGCTGTGCTACAGCATCAGGTGCTCCCAGACCACTTCCTATTGAATGTTTTGTAAAATGTACTGGTATAATTACACCTAAGGAGCTGCCATATACAGAGTCAGACCCTTGACCTCCCCCTGAGGTGGCCTGTTCTGGCCAGCAGTAGCTCTTCAGGGCTCTTTTCTAGCCCCGCCAATTGAGATCCTTCACCTGACATGAAGGATCCTTCACCTACACGTAGGATGCATGCTGAGATTTTAATTGGCACGTCTTGTGCTGAAAGCTCTGCTGTGCCGTGCCGTAAGCCACTGAGTCGGCAAGTTTGAGCCACTTCCAGGGGTTGTATGGTGCTCTGAGCCTCAAAAGATGTTGCACCTACGTACTAGTTAGAGGTTCAGCCTGTACCATGATCTGAACACTATCTTCTAGAAACTCCTGGGAACTATCAATAAAGTTGCCCTTTGTTGACCTCTCCTGCCCCCGGGGTGGAATCCAGCTACACGGAACCCAGAGCTGGGTGACTTGAAAAGGGCTGGGAGGCATCTAGAGTAATGCTGGCAGAAAACTTGTACAGATTCTGATACATCATGCTATAGACTGCATTGGAAGACCTATGAAGCAGCAGTGACAGCAGCACAACCAGTCCCACTACTTTAAAAAACCCTTGTAAAGCACTTCGGAGAAATCATTCATAGCTTTGGAATTGGGTGTCATCAATATGCTGACGATACACAACTCTATATCCCTCTATCCACATTTCCTGGTGATGCAGCAGAGGTCAAGCTGCTGCCTGCTTAGTTAAATGGCTAAGAAAGCATAAACTGAAACTGAATCCTGACAAGATAGAAGCAATGCTGGTTGGGAAGGCTGAAATCTTGAAGAACATCGTACTTCCTGCTTTTGATGTAGCTCAGCTGACCCTTGCTGACTCTTGTTAAGAGGCTAGAATTATACTGGATCCAACATTACCACTGGAGAAGCAAGTTACTGCAGCTGTAAAAAAGACTTCCTTCCAACTTAATCAAGTCTCAGTTGACTCGGTTGAGCTGACCACCTGGACCCACCCCATAGTAATACTGAAACTAGGCTACCGTGATGCACTCTACATGGGGTCTCTCCTCAAATTCAGTTCAGAGACTCCAGTTGGTGCAGAATGTCATGGCTCAGCTATTATTGAGAGCCAACCAGAGCACGCATATTACTCTCATTCCTCAGTCACTCCATTGGCTGCCCAGTTACTAGGCTCAATTCAAGATATTGACGTGTGACAATTCACATACATGGCCTTGGTCCTTCATATCTGCAGAATCACTTCTCTCGCTGTGCTCAACTAATGACATTTTTGCTCATCTGAGCATGACCTTCTGGGGGTGCCACCCTGCAAATGGGCAAGATCGACAGCTGCCCATATATGAGCATCCTCTGTTGTGACCTCAGTCTTGTAGAAGGCTCCCAGGCTTCTGTCATTCTGCAAACTATGTCAAACAGCATTTCAATAAAGGCAATAGGACCATATTATGATGCAACGGTTCAAGACGGTGATTATGAAGGGAAAGGGACTATGGACTATACCACTGGGTATAGGACATGTTTATATATGTATTATCCTGCGGCCACTTCATTATGTTCTACTGACATAGTACCATTTTTCTACATTGCATCTAATGATGTAATATAATATTTCTCCTTTCTGAATCATATCTAATATTCTATGCTTGTTTCAGATTTCTGTAAATCCTAGTCCTAGTACGTTGCTTATTAGATGTCTCATCCTATTGATCATGTCAACTTACACTGCATAATCCACCTTGAGTCTCAGTGAGAAAGGTGGACTATAAATGTAGTAAAATAAAAAATAAATGGACCATTGCAGCACAAAGCCTTATAAAATCCCCGTAAATACAGCTTGAACTGCATCTCTCACACTCTGACAGCCATCTCCTGGTGGTCCACTCACCTAGGAATGGACATCTGTCTGCCAACAGTGTCAGGTCATGGGCATTTTCTGGGGTAGGTCCAGTCTTCTGGAATGGCCTCCCACAGAAAGTGCACAGGATAGAGGGCAAACAGTACTGGCTGAGTTTCATAGAATCATAGGATTGTAAGGTACCTCTAGGGTCATCTAGTCCAGCCCCCTGCACAATGCAGAAAATTCACAACTACCTCCCCAAACCAGGCTTTGTCTGGTTGCTGCACACTTACGATGTTTGAGTTGTTGCACCTTTTGCTATTTGGTTACCTACCAAAGTCTGAAGAGATAAGGTGGAATATACAGGGCTTTTTTTCAGCTGGAACACAGTGGAACGGCGTTCTGGCACCTCTTGAAAATGGTCACTTGGCTGGTGGCCCCACCCCCTGATCTCCAGACAGAGATCAGAAGGCAATCTAAACCCCCTCTGTCTGGAGATCAGGGGGTGGGGCTACCAGCCAAGTGACCATTTTCGCCAAGGGTGATATAAACTTTAAAAAACTCCTCCCTTGTTCCAGCTGACCCAAAGTGACATCATTGTCTGGCCCTGGGAGTGTGTGCGCACTTTGTGCGTGCACATGTGGTACCAGGGGCACCACCTCCCGCCAGGAGTTGCCCCCTGTGCTGGCAACCCCTCTGAGTTCCACCACCTCTTTTCCCAGAAAAAAATCCCTGGGAATATATTATTTACATAAATATCATAAAATAAGCAAAAGCCCCAAAGAAGGCTGAGGATTCCTGTCTGGCTAACAGTCTGACTGCCCTCTTGACTGCTGGCCCTTGCTTTCCTCGTGGCTTTGGCACCTGGTTCATAATTCAGTGTAGCCCTGGCCTCTACTCACCCGGCCTTCTGACTTCCCGGAGACGTTAGCTCCTGCTTGCCTGTTCAACTTCCCCCTGGTTTCTGCTACTGCAGAACCAACTTTGGGACCATGATTGATTGCATCCCTGGCTCAGCCTATTCCTGCAGATGATCCCAGGACTGAGTTATGATTCTCCTCCTTGCTTTTAATGGCTCCGTCTGGATAAAGGAGGAACTCAGGCTTTGAACACTTTACTTTCCATGCTGTCTTGGCTACTCAGTCAGGGGGCAGTTAAACACCCATCTGGCAATGCAAATGTTTTTAACTCTGTAACTCACCCACTGTTGGCAATATGCCTGTTCTCTGCCAGATATTACCCAGCTCTCTCCATAAAGGCAATGCATTTGGACCCTTTTTGTTTGTCCTATTGTGGTGTTCTATGGAGTCTGAAAGCTTGCATACTTCTAAACTAAGCACAGCTAGTCCATAACATGTTTGCCAGTTCCATCTCTCCTCTTATCTGTGGAGAAGAAGACAGAATGAATTTCAAAGAAAGCTGCATTGCTACTTACCTCTGCAAATTCCTCTTCGTTCACTTTCACTTCTAGTGTTCCTACGGCTTCCAGAGTTCTGGCATAGAGGCCTGTGAAAAAGGAGGGAATATGATAGTCAATGTCAAGCAGCATTCTGAAAGAACGTGGCTGCATTCTGTCCCTCTGGCATGGGAAGCTCTTCCTTCTTTAGGAAGGAGGCAAAGGAGAAATGTCTTCTTCTATTCCCTTGTCAAAGGTACAGGAGTCCCATTTTGCTTCTCTGCATCTGGTAACACTTCCTGGAAGTAAGCAGCTTTCAGAAAGCCTCTCCAGTTTGCAGAGAAGCAAAATGGGCCTGCAGCACATAAAGCCACAAAAGCAGGAGTGTGGCTTGGTTTAGTTGCAGCAGCATCAGGGCTGCCTTCCTCTGCCACACTTCACTTCTGCCAGCTCACAAGAAGGGAGGCAAAAGGACACATTCTTTATGCTACTCCTTTTATGAGATGGTATAGCCCGATCTAATCAGATCTCAGAAGCTATGCAGGGTCAGTATTTGGATAGGGTGATAACTGATTAAGACTCTGCAGAGGAAGGCAATGGCAAACTAGCTCTGCTTCTCACTTGCCTTGAAAGCCCCTTGCTGGGGTCGCCATAAATCAGTTGCAACTTGATGGCACATACAAACATCTCCTTTTACCCTGATCTTCTTCCAAGGAGCCCAGTATGATAGTTTTTCAATTTAATCCTCTCAACAACCTTGTGGGACGGGTTAGACTGTGCGAGTATGCTAAACTACATGAGACAAATTACACAAGGATGCTCAAGTGGAGATGAAATGTTAGCCAGGAAGTGTAGTTTGAGTTTTACTTCTCCCTATAGAGCTGGCAAAGATCGCTTCTCAGAGAATTTGTTAATAATTGACAGGGCCTTAGGGGAGGCAAACAGGAAATTAACAAACCCTTTGAGAAGGATCTTTGCTGGCTCTGTAGAGAGGTGAAATTCAAACTACGCTTCCCGGCTAACATTGTGTCTTCCTTCACTTGAGCATCCTCCTGTAATTCTTCTTGAAGGACTGTCTTCACCCGTATCAATCAGCCCACTTTGGCTAATTCGCAGGATCTAGGAGGAAGACCTGGTAAGCTTCCGCCTCTCAGTTACTGAACTCCTTCATGAGAAGGTGAGGTTGGCACCTTCATCACAGACCTTCCCAAGCAGGGTTCAGGGCACTGTTATTCTGGATGGCCTTCCACTAGTTAGTCTGAAACAAACTGATAGGACTGCCTTAAATAAGATTTGTGTGAGAGCTGTTTGATTGCATTTTAATATTTTATCTGATTTCATTTACTGGTATTTTTTTTTTTAGCTGTTAGCCCCCATGAGTCTCTGTGAGACAGAACGGCAACATTCAAGTTGACTACCATAAATAAACAGCACCCACGCTGGTTTCTGCATTCCTAGCAAGGGCCAAGTCCCCTCTTGCATGCTAAGAAACATGCTTTCTAAAAGCATTCAGATCCTCGCATGCACGTTAGGTCAGGTGGAAGGACACTGTCAAGGACAGGACATGCCAACATCTCTGAAGAGAGCACCAGTATTTCTGCAGGGTTTCTTGAGAGAAGACACAGGACACTGCAACCACAGGGAACTGTTAAGTCAGTTATTCTCGCTCCTGGCACTAATGAGAGAACACCCAGTGGAGTTCATTTACTGCTCGTTCCCGAAGACGTTCATGGGCAGTAAATTATCTTTATGAAGCCATAAAGCATTGCTTTATGCCTGCTTAGTGTATTGGGTCCTACTAAATGGATGTCTTCAAGAAGTGAAGATGGGGTGGTACCCAAGAAAGAGCTCCGGAATAAGGGCAGGCAAAACCAATTGCAAGTAAACTTTAACAATTTTCTCGACCCAGCAGACTGGCAATGACCTTCCCCCCGCCCCTTGCTTTTATCCTTCCCCTAAAACATGGAGCTTATCTCATTGCATCTCAAGTTTATCATGCCTGAGGCTAGTTACAGGTGGGTAGCTGTGTTGGTCTGCAGTAGATGAGCAAGGTTCGAGTCCAGTAGTACCTTAAAGACCAAATCTGGTGAAGGGAGCTTGACTCTTGAAAACATATACATTGGAAACTCTAGTTGGTCTTTAAGATGCTACTGGAGTCAAACTTTGCTCGTGCCTGAAGAGACATTAATTTATTTAGGGAATCTGTTCGCCTCTGTTCCAGAGACATTTTATGTTGACTTTTATATTCTCAAAAGGAGAGCAGCCCTTGTTTTGCTTCTCCGTGCCAACAACCCTTGCTCCATGCTGAAGCCTCTTTGTACCCAACACCATGTCTTCAAACTTCAGAACACTGGAGAAAGACGTAAGCTGCTTTGGGACCCAATGGGGAGAAAGGCAGTGCAGAAACGAAATAAAGAAATGAACGAAGAATGGACTTCCTTCTGAGCAGACCAGCTTAGGGTTGCTCCCTGTGTAATCCAGCTAAATCTGCAACATGCTCTGCAGTCTATCTGAAGGCACTTCCAACTTTATACTTGAGCTTCCCCACCATGACCTGAAATAGCTTTTCTCTCCTCCCTCCTTTTGTGTTTTTGTTTTTGCACTGAACTTACAGCCTGATGAAGAGTTCTGGGGAACTCAGAATTGTGCCTATTGCATAATATTTTTATTAGTCCTGTTTGAAGGGTATTCCTTGACTGTTATTTTTGGAGTCTCCAGTTGCAAGCGCTTTCCTGCAATGGGTCCGTTCTATGTCCATGGCGCACTTTGGTTGTAACGACTCCAGCCACCTTGGAAAGTGATTAAGAGGTGTGTGTATTATTTTTATTTCTGTATTTAATGTTTAATTTCCAGCTGGGCCAGCCAGTGCGACTTGGTGTCCTTTCCCCAGCCGAAGCATAAATGACTGTATGGGCTGCTGACATCCCAAGTGTGTATCTTGCATGGGGAGAAACAGACCATCCTCCAGTGGCATATCATTCCTGGCTTCTGCCAAGAATCCCTGGGACTGCCAAGCATATATGGCCTCACTGTTTTGTTCTCATGTGCTGTTGCCATCCTGTTATATACGTTTAAGACAATTTAAGAGCTACTCAAGGCAGCTTACAAAAATAAAAAACAGTACAATAAATTCAGGAATGTAAATGAGTTGTTAAGTTTCAAGTGGGCAGCTGTGTTGGTCTGCAATCGAAGAGCAAGATCTGGATCCAAGAACACCTTAAAGAACAATATTTGGTCTTTAAGGTGCTACTGGACCGATCTTACATGTTGTGTTAAGTGTTAGTGATGAATTGTGACTGACTGCTCTCATTACTGTCATGAGGGTGGCAGAGTCTAAACTAGAGTCTACCAAGCTTTTTATCATGGAGCAACCCCTAAATTAATTTTTCAAATCCTGAGGAAACCCTACCTATGAAAATGTTTACAGGCCAGAAAAAGTTGAGCAATTCAATTTCTGCCAAATTATTGTCAGGGAAATTTATTTGAAAAGAGCCACTATATAGTTTACATGGTAAGAAGGAGGAGAAGCCTTTTTCTGCCTGTTTCTATTATCTATAGATAATTTGGTGTAGTGATTAAGAGCAGCGGGACTCTGATCAGGAGAACAGGGTTTGATTCCCACTCCTCCACCTGAAGCCAGCTGGGTGACCTTTGATCAGTCAGTTTCTCGGAGCTCTCTTAGCCCCGCCCACCTCACAGGCTGATTGTCATGAGGATAATAATAACACACTTTGTAAACCACTCTTGAGTCGGTGTTAAGTTGTCTCGAAGGGCGGTATATAAATTGAATGTTGTTATTATTATTTTCAAATATCAAAATATCTAATCAAAATGAAATTTACTTAAACATAAAGTTCCCATCCAATGTCAATATAAGGATTGTTTCATTTTACTCAAATGTTGAATTCTTGGCCAATTTCTCATGGGCTCCTAACATGAGAAGCACTGGTCTAAACCAGGACATTAATGCCAGCAAACTGGCCAAAGTGTGGGTGCCAGAGGGCAGGTGGTCTCCTTCAGAGCCCGGACTCCACTGCTGGATGCCCCCCATTCCAGGTTAGACTCTTCTAAGCTGTGCTCGGTGCTCCAGCCTTTGGGCTGGAGTGTGTCAAGAGGAGAGCTGTTAGCTAAATGGCCCCATGCTTGGAAGTGGATCAAATGGCCTGACGTGCCTTTTGATCAAGCTCTGCGGTTGGGATCCAAAGGGATTCTTTAGGAACACTCCAGGATTTGCATGTGCCCAGTGTGCGTGTGTGTGTGCATGTGCGTGTGTGTGAGAGAGAACCTGAGCACTGAGGATGCTCAAGGCTTCCCATGATTGCCCTGGATCTGTCTTCAACTTTAGAAACTAGGAGAACTCCTCTGAGCTGGAGGCTGTGGAACCCAAGAATGATATGTGTAGTGGCTCTGGCCACAGCTTCGACACTACCTTCTTTGCCATCAGTGGGTGTTGAAGTCTTGATGTCCATATATGACTTCAGGGCACTTTGGACCTGCAAATCAAAGAGACAGTTTCAAGAGCAGGACAGTGTTGAAGCACCGGGATTTGACTAGACGAAAGGCAAGAAATTTGAGAGCAGATCTCTTGGTGTCTCCAACTGAATTCAGAAGCAGTCATGGTGGGGATGCCTCATAGAAGAAGAGCGGTGTGTGGGGAGGAACCATGACTCAGTGGTGCAGCATCTGCTTGGCATGCAGAAGGTCCTGGGTTCAATCCCTGGCATCTCCAGCTTTAAAAAAAGTACTGGGTCATAGGTGATGTGAAAAAACTCTACTCGAGTGGAGAGCCACTGCCAGTCAGATTCAACAATATGACCTTGATGGAGCAATGGTCTGATTCACCATAAGGTCGTTTCTCTCTGGATAATGTCCCCCCCAGTTACTATCTCTAGCAGTGAACAAAAACTGGCAGCCCATCTCTCTTAGAGCCTGATTCCAACTTCCAAAAGGACTGAATTCTAGTCTGATTTGAATCACACGTACAAACACACACAAACATGCCAGCAACATTTTAAAAAGAAATTAAAGACACTGCGAGGTTCAGTCATGGATATCTTGGGAGGATCCAACAATCCTGCAAGGTGCCTTCCTCCAACCTTTGTGGCTCTCCCACCAACTTAAGAACCACTTGGCGGCAGGAAGGCTCCCTGCACCATAGTTGTACTAATCACTCTTCATACTTTGCTCAGTGGAGTGGTAGGATGGGGTAAGCTCCCGTCTTAGTTGTGTCTTCCCAGCACAGTCTGCTTGGGATTGGAAGTGCACAAAAGTGGGTGCATCTTTGGGGAACAGCGATGACCTAGAGCCATCAAACATCTGTCATGTAACTAGCATGAAGATGTATTCTTTCAGCATCCGTTGTTTATCTCCTTGACTGTGCTTTACCATGTCAGTGAGTCAAAGAGGTGAAGAATGGAGATGATATGCATTTGGAGCGGGGGGGGGGGGGGAGACTGGGAAGGTCCAGAAAGGAATTTGAGGGACCAGAGGGGATGTAACTGGGAGTACAAAATGGTGTGGTTTGGGGGTTTAATGGAAACATTGGTAGAATGATTGGGTGCAGTGCTGAGTTTGCCTTGTCCGTGTCAATGGAAAGGAAGGATAACAATTTAATAAATATATATTGGAGCCCCTGACCTATTTATGTAGCTCAGCTGTTCACTTCAGGATGCATAGGAAGATGCAGTCTCAGCCACGTTGTATGGATTTACTTCTGAGGAAACATGCCTAGGCTAGGGCTGTGTGGCTCTTCCTCAGGATGAGGTTCCCCTTCAAGCAGCCTGGGTTTCATTCCGATCTGCCTGCAACTTGGGCTTGCTCACAGGGGTCAGTGTTCCTGGGGATGCCCCCTCCAAGCCCTCCTGGAAGAGCTCTACAATGTGGCTTGCACTGGAGGGAGTCAGTGCAGGAAGCAGATATTGCTTTTTTCAAACAGCTGCCAACCAGGACTCTGTCAAGAGAGGACCTGAAGCCGAAAGGCACTGCAGCAGAGGGAGGCCCCACTGCTCCGCTCCGCACTGCTGCCAGTTTTCTTCCTTTAGCTTATTTACTTAAGGAGAAAAAGATATCCTGATTATTTCTCTATTTACCAGCACAAGTGGGATCTGTTGGCTGGTATCCAGGGTCCATTCTGTGAACTGCACTGTCAGGGCCTTCTTGCGCATTGCTGTCACACGTCTCTTGATCTGTTCCACCTGCTCCCTTTGCTTGCGCTTTTCTTTGACCAAAGCCTTCATCTGGGCTAGCCTATAGGGGTACAGGTATAACTTGGGTTAGGGCAGGGTTTCCAAAACATGACGGCCAATTTACAGTTGGGGGGGGGGTCTTTTTTACACTTTGTGCCCAAAAGACAGGATAAGGAATGAGATGGATGCCTGGTCTGATCCAGAAAAACACTTCTTACATCCTTAAGAGGTTTTAGAGGGTGTGAGAATAAAAATTACTAGCCATCAGAGGAGTCAGCTCTCTGTGTTTCTGCATGAGAAATTATTCTGGGTGCGCCTCTTGCGGGAATTGATGCCTTTTAAAAAATAATAATACATTGATGCCTTTGATTACATGTTGGCATCTTAGAGAAGATGCCGTTGGGGTGGCTGTGCTGAAGAACACCCTGGGGGGAGTCAAGGGCTGCAAACCACCCTCTAGACATCCCTTCCTTTCAAAATTTGACCACGTTTTCGCACATAGGATTTCACAACTCAGACACACTCACTTGTTCGGCATCGTCTCCGGCACTTGAGCTTTCAGCTCTTCAGTGACAGCCTTAATTCCTCTCACATAGGGATCTAATGTAGCAAAATAGTGATACGCAGGATTACACCTCATCAGGTACTCTCCCAGGAAATTAATGGGGTCCAATTTGGAGGGTTGGTCTTCCTCTGCTTCTAGCACCTTCTTCCTTTCGGCCACCTTTAACAGTTTCTCTACTCCGGGTACTAAGGTAGGGAGGAGTTTATCAAGCAAGTAAGCCCGAGTCTCCAGCGTCATGGCCTCATCATCAAACCATTCCCTGGACAACCCATCTGGGGGTACTTTCTTCTCCACCTTTTCTTGCTGCGCCTTGTGCTTGTGGAGCATCCCCACTTTCACATTCTGCAAGTTCAAAGCCCTTCGTTGCACGTTCTCGAAGAAAACGGCCTTCCACTGAGCGTCCATCCTTGGACACAGCTGCAAGATGCTGTCCTGTGGGGTTTGCTTTCCTGTTTCTGGCGACTGGTCCAGGATGGCGTTCATCTCAGGATCATCCTGTGGCTTTTCCGGCTCTTCAGCCATGCTTCACCTGTGCACATAAAAAGAAACACACGTAGAGGGACTTGGATTGTGGGGGCAATGTTCCTCCCTTTCTCACTATACAAGGCCATGTGAACAGTTTGATGGTGTCAAGAGATTACTAACTACAAGGACCGCAGGTGAGGATTTGCAATCTGGTCTCTGGGTTTGGCTTTTAAGCTGTCCGCTACAGCAGGAGACAGAAGAGCCATGCCCGTTCTCATCCCCTTCCCAGCCCTGTTGTCCATCTGCTGGGCACAACACTTGGATACTTGCTTGCCACAACAGGCGAGGAAGAAGGCTGGACTACAGACAGCACGGAGAGTTTGAATCATAGCTGCTTCTTCTCCTTCAAGGAGGAGACAAGGAAGACCTAAAGGGCTACATCTGGGGTGCAAAGGAGCGATTGGAATTATTATTTAATTATTTTATACCTCACTTTTCTCCCTAACATGACTTACATCATTAACCTCTCCTCCATTTTATCCCCACAACAACCTTCTGAAATAGGTTAGGCTGAAAGAGTGTGACTGGCCCAAAATCACCCAGCGAGCTTTCATGGCAGAACGGTGATTCGAACCTGGGTGCCCTAGATCCTAGTCCAATGCTGGAGTGAGTGGGTCTGCCCCTGGCAAAGGAGTATCATGGTGGATCCCTCTCACTTCAGGGCTCCCCTGCCTCCCTGACAGGGGTCACCATTGTGGCCAGGAGGATGACTGCTGCCTCCGACAGTTTAGACAAAGAAATATAAAGCTGGGTGTCATCGGCATATTGATGATACTGTACTCCAGAGCAATCTCCTACAATGGCTTCCTGTAAAGATTAAACAGCATGGGATTTAGAACAGGGCCTTCTGGAATACCACAGGACAGTTTCCATACAATCAACAACTTCTGATCTGCATCCACATATATCTCGGTATGGCTGGTCAGAAAAGATTTAGACCATTCCAGCACATGTGCTCTGATACCAACTTCAGCCATCAAAGGTCTTAATAAGATCTTATGACCCACCATATCAAAGACCATTGATAGATCTAATAACAACAACCAAGATACACAGCAGCTCAGCCAATCACTGACAGTGGCTCCATCATCCCCACCATCAACTACCTTAGCATACTATCTTACTCAAACTATACCCACCTCTGGAAAAGCTCCCCATGCTAAATGCCTGTGCAGAACCAGTGTATGTATGTGTTTGTAGGGGGAGAGAACAGCAACCTTTCATTTAATCTGACTTTGCTTTCCTCCAATTATGTTATTTGATTATGATACTCCTTGCAGGTGCTCTTCTCTATTTCCCCTTCTCCTGAGCTTTTAATAGTAGTGTAGCATAAAGAAATGAAAGAAATGTCTATGTTGCTGTAGCTCCAAGTCAGGAAATGTGTTACCTGCTAGATTTGTGAATGTACAGCTGTTGTTAAAATCTTTGGGGTAGAGCTGCTAAACAAGATCAATGTCCGAGCTACTTTTCCTTCCTGGTAACCTCTAGTGTGTAAATACTTATTTTGCTAGGAAAACAAAGTTTCTGTTCTTACCTTTAGGAGCAGCCACCAAGGAAGGGATTTATCCTCTGAGCAACACTGCAGATGTCTGGGAATTTAAGGCACAACCATCTGATTTTAGCTCTCAAGGAACATATAAGGGCATCCTACATCTCTGGCTCTTGCTGGGGGAACCAGTCTGCAGAATTTTACTCCAGTGTATGCATTGGACGTTGCTAAGCAACAATGCCAGGTGTTACCAGACTTCCTTTGCCGCTCACAGAAGAGGTGGGTCATCTCCCATCTTGGTAGTTGGGAAGGGAGGGGCATGTGTATGTTTCCTTACTGCTATTACATCACCAAGTTGTCAGCATTAAAACAAAGCAAAAAAGGAGAGTGGCAGAAAGAGTAACAGAAACTGACTGCAGTATTGCCTTTGGAACAGAAGCAATGGAGAGGGGGCAGTTGACAGCTACTTGACCCCCTCCCCATGGGGATGTGGAGATTATGCATGCTAGTGATGCTTCAAAGAGCCTTGGGGGGCAGACATGGAGACTTATTAAAGGCTGTCACAAACAGTTTTTAGACCGTAAATAGGAAAACTACCGGTGTTAGAAAAAAGCTTCTGAAGAATCAAGAGACATCGGCTGGCACCTTCTACAGGGATGTTGGGTCACAATTCCCTCGCATTTTTTTTTTGTAAAAGATTGAGTTTACTGATTACACACATAGAGTTGGTTTGGAAACCTCATTTCTTGTTCAGTATACAATGACAAAATCCGATTGCGTGGTTCTTTGGGCCTTGTTGGTTGAAGGAGTCTTTGCTATAATGTGCTGCTATAAGTTTGCAGAATCTCCAAATAGTCTTATGGAAGCCCCATGCCCTATCCCACTGATGTGCGATATGGTTGCCTACAGCAATGGCAGAATGTGGCATGCCCACCACAGAAGCACAGTTACTTACCTCGTAGTTAACAGATGCTCAATAACTGATGGCTCAGAAAGGCCTTCTCTCCCCTTCTCTTATCTGAGGGTACACTTACAATTATGAACTTAGGCTAGTCTCAAACCTACTTTACTGTCCTACGAACCCTGGGAAATGTAATTCTACTGAGGGTTTGGCCACTAACTACCCAGGAGCTTAGTCTGGCTGTCATGAGAGCTCCAGAGAATTGTGAATAACAGATGCTTGGGCAAAGGGCATCTTACCCCCTCCCCAGTGTGAACGGGAATAGAGGGGCATGATGGAAGAAGCCCATCTTGCTGACCAGATGACAGAAGAGGATTAAGAGCCGAATCTCAGTGGATGGAGTCAACACTGGTAGCACTACAGGCCTTCCTGAATCCTTAAACATAAAAGGCAAACCATGTAGCCAATGTCTCACCTCTTATCCCCACACACGCACAGTACGTGGGGATAAGAACATAGTTGGCTGCCTGCCCCGCCCCTCCCAAGCTGTGATTGGGGGTGGGGTGGGGGCACGGTGGTGGCATGCCGCCCTGCCCTCCTCCCGCTGCCCCAGATTGGCACACTGGGAGGGGGCATACTCAGGGCAGTATGCATGGTTTCCCAATCCCTTATTTTATGTCCACAACAACCCTATGAGGTAGGTTAAGTTTCTAGAGACTGGCCCTCAAGCCACTCTGTGATCTTTAGGGCTGAGTGATGATTTGAACACAGCACCCCTCACTTCTAGTTCAACATTCTAACCACTCTAAATAAGATTCTCGTGCAGAGTTGCAAAGCCCGAGGGCAATGTTCACAGGCGCAACTCTGCTTATCCTTCCCTGTTTATTTCTTCTTTACGTGCTCCTTTTTTGAAAAATGTGCGAACTTGCAACTTCTGCTGCTGCTTTTGGCTGTTCCTTCTGTACATTTTACTGGCTTCCCATTTTTTTAAAAAAAAAATACAGAATGTTCTCAAATATCATTGGAATTTCTGACCATCAAGCCAAGAAATGTACTGTATATACAGTAACTGGCTTGGCGTGAATGGCGAACATTTGTTTGTGGTGAAGTATATGGACAGCAAACAGAGCTCAGACTCCTTTTTTTCCAGGAGCAAAGGAACTTGGTGTGGTTGGCTCTAATGGCTGAGGTTGATTCAAGTCAGCAATAAAACTACTATTGCCTTGTGTAGCACTGAATGTTATTTGCACCAGAGATCCAACATCAGTGTAACAGAAACAGGGCCAGGAACAAAACTTCATGGAAATAATTCACATGCTACTGGAACATGATTTGCTCCTGTGCTGTTAACAGAAAGAAAAGAAGTGGGAAAAACTCTCACAGGGCTGGGAGTGATGATAGAAACCCTACTGGAATACTGGGAAAAGGAGCAAAAGAGACCACTGGGCCCAAGTTGAACCAGGAACAATTTATTCTTTGTGTTTTGATGCTCTCTTCCTTCCAAGAGCTCAGGGCAGTACACATGATTCTTCTCACAACACCCTGTGAAATAGGCTAGATGGAGAGAGACTGACTTGATTCCACGGTGAACTTTCAGCAAAGAGTGAGAATTTGAACCTCGGCTGCTCTGGTTCTAGCCTGGAACTCTAACCACTGCAATACACTGGATCAAGTTTGATTTGTCTGACACTGCTGGCCAAGCACACAAATATGAGGCAAGAGAGCACTGCTAGCGTGTGGGAGAGGAATAAATAAGTTAAATAATTACCAGCTCCTCTGGACACCCACCAATAAATTATCCACTCAGAGAGGAGTCTGCCCTCTGTGTCTCTGAATGAGTCACCACGTTGGATTTGCCTTCTTTCAGTGAGCTTCTACTGGGGTCCAGTAACTGTGGTGCAGCTTTGCATTGCATGTGCCTGGAACACGCTGATTGGAAATGATAATTTCTGGTGCAGAGATGAAGTGCTCTGAAGGAAGCTATGTTTACTTCTCCTCTCTTTGGGGTAATTATTTAGGCTTTTTAAAATTAAAGATTTCCACTTACTAAAGGCAGCTTGGCTAGCCAATTTCACAATGTGATGATGCTACTTCCTGTATTTACTAGCAGATCATTGGTAATGTATTTGTGGATGACAGACTAATCTATGGTTATATGCCCATATTAGCTAAATAGAATGCCCATGTTCAAAGACAGTGTATCTTTGAGTACCGGACAAACAGCAGAGGAAATCTGCCTTCATACTCTCCTGTGATGCTTGATTGGCTATTGTTGGCAGGCTAGATTGACTCTTGGTCTGTGTCAATAGACTCATAAGAAGACCAAAGGAATTGCCCTCACATTGGCCAATTGTTCCTGCGCCTGTGCTTCCACGAGCACGTTCCACAGGATTTTAGAACGCTGACCATCACTCCATCTCTGTGCCCTGAAAATTTTTCATCTGCTGAATTTCTGTGTGCTGGACTACTGATAAAGGCACAGGAGAAGAGCCAGGAAAAAAGATTGCCAATCCTTTCTTCGGCACAGATGTCAAAAAGATGGCTACCGCTTGCCCCTGTCCATTGCTTATGCCATTGCTTAGCCTCTGCTTGGTTTTCCTCTGCTGAAACAGATGGTAAAACCTTCTAGGGAAGAGCTAATTTCTATATTTGATCCAGCACATAGAACAACAAAGTCACGTTTTCAATGAGATATCTGGAGTCCACAAGGGAGCTCCTCCAAATTGAATAGAATGGGAAAACTCACTACAAGTTGCTGCTCCCGTCACAGCAGTGTTACGATGGGAAAAGGTGTGCTTGGGAAATGTCTGCCTTCTGCACACCTCTAAAGGTCTGGAGCTTCCAGTTCATGGGATATGATTTCCATGTAGGCTTGTGCTTAGAACTGCCAATGTTATATTCTTTTAAATATTTATATGGAACTGTTTGTTACTGTCATTTTAAACTATTTTAAAGTGCAAATCATATTGTAGTGTTTTTAATTTGCGTGTAATCCGCCCTGAGCCTGCCTGTGTGGGGAGGGCGGGAAAAAAATCAAAACCAAAATAAATTTTTCTTTTCCCACACAAGGCTCTTACAACTGGCCAAAAGCCACACAGATAAGGTTCTTCTTGGAATGGAGATGCAGCGATATCATAACTACCCTGAGGACTCTGCACACAACAGCAGCTATAAACAACAAGCTGGGAAACTTCACCTAAGAACTGCTGGGTCAGTCTAAGTATTTGTCTAGTCCAACATCCTGTTTCTTCCACAGTGGCCAAAGGGGCCCAGGGAGGCGTTCCCTTGTTGCTTGCTGTCCTTCGGAGCTACAATGCCTCTATCAAAAAGAGTCCAGTAGCACCTTTAAGACTAACCAATTTTATTATAGCATAAGCTTTCGAGAATCAAGTTCTCTTCATCAGATGCCTGATCAAAACAATGCCTCTAGACACGGTGGTGCCATTTATCTATCAGGGCTAACAGCCACTGATGGACTTCTCTTCCTCCACCGATTTATCTAATCACCTTTGAAAGCCCTCTAAGCTAAAGGCCGTCACTATTTTCTTAGCTACCTCTTTAGAAAACTGCTTGAGACGGTAATAACCCGTAGCAGTGAGTTCCGTAGAGTAATTGTGCATTGCGCCAAAAGGTGCCTAACTGATGGATTTCTTACCTGAGGTGCAGCTGCTTAAACAAAAAGTTGTCAGATGTTCTCCAGAGGCTAAAAACAAAAATGCAAACAGGGCGACCATTAACGTCCCATTATACTGAACAAAAATCTAGGAAGAGAGAGAAAGAGCGCAAAGGGAAGCTTGCGCTTTCAGACGGGCACGCAAGGGTTAAAATACTGCAGGAGCAGCAGCTGGGGGCGGGGCCCGCCGGTGACAGGTGGCGCAGGCGCGCACGCGCCTCATTGTGCCCGGCCGGCCCAACCCGCCGCGCCTCAGTCGGCGAGAGACCGTTGGTGGGAGAGGAGCTGCCGCTGTCGACGTCCTCAACCGCCATCCCCCTCCCTCTCTTCTCCTCCGCCCTCTCCGCGACCCCCACCATGGAGTAAAGGCTCCCGGCAGGCCGGCTGGGGGGGCCCCGCCGCGCCCCGATGGCTCTGGTGACGGTGCAGCGCTCGCCTACCCCCAGCGCCACCTCCAGCCCCTGCGCCTCGGTGAGTCTCCGCCGTGAGGAGAAAAGCGCACGGGCGCTCGAATCCGGCCCGCGCCTCTGCGCATGCGTGGCCCGTCTCGCGACCGCCTCCCCCTTTTTTCCTCCTCAGTATTTTGTCCCCCTCCCCCTACCGTCCAAGTGCCTTACCCCAGGCCTGCATTGACAGCTGCAGGAAACAGTTCATTCATTCATTCTTCCCCTTTCTTTTTTCTCCCGCCCCCCGCCATGAGGTTTGGGTCTCTGTGATATTTTAATGTTGAATGTATGCATTATTGTCTCCGTCTAATAGCATTTTTTAAAAAATGGGTTGGCTAGTTCTCTTTTTTTTTGCCAAAGATTTTCCTTAAATTTGTAGGTTCATCCATTTTCTAGTGATTTCTTTTTTTTTAAAGGCATGTTCTTTATGGTGAGGATTTTCCGGTTATATGCCCTGTCCATGTTTTGCAGAAAAATATTTTGCCCTGGCCCAGATTTAGAGTGGTCTGGGATGAATCTCTGCTCTGGCTCAGATGTATGCTTACTTTGGCACAAAAAGAGTGCAGCTGCTATAGAAAGGGTTAAATTGCTAGTCCTGCAACTGTGAATTTCACCTCCTTTTAGAATCATGGGGGAGGTAGTATAGGCAGTTAATGGGTGCCAGATTGTTAGTGTACTGCTGTGGCTGAAGAGAATTTTGTTATGAAGTCTCAGGAAAGGGTTTTATTGCTAAAATATAATAGTGGATAGAAACAATTAAAGTTCACACTTTAGGATATGTTGGAGTAGAGCGCGATAGTACAATTAATGTAAATGTCTGAGAAGTATGTATGAGGAAGCTTTTCTATGCAAACTTGAGAACTGATCCACTTGCTTGTGTTGCTAAAAGAGTTTTTAAAACATACGGTGGAATGTTTAACATGTGTTTCTCCATAATAAATCGTTTCTTTTTAAAGAAATGAGATAAGAGTATCTTATTAACCTTTTATGCCTATTACCTGTGTACTGGGGAGAAACTTGGAGTCCCCTGTAAGCTTAGATAAAGCAGCTGTTGTCTACTCAGCGGTGTAATTTAAAGAAAAGCTCTGCCATGGCAGCAAAAATGAGGTAGAAGGTAAGCAAAATCAAAAAGAGTCCGGTAGCACCTTTAAGACTAACCAATTTTATTGCAGCATAAGCTTTCGAGAATCACAGTTCCTATGTGTAAGAAGCAATAGCAGACTTTTCTGCTTCTGACATGGTTGCCATGGGGTAAAATTCAAAAGGCCTTGAGTGGAGCAGGGGGGGAAACAGTGCTTTGGGTCACTCCCTGCCGGTTGCCTGACTAGCAGAGTGCTAAGCTCACCAAAGTCACTTCATCACAGCCGTGTGCCCTCACTTCCTTTTGCTTCTGGGCTTGGCAGCTTCTCCCTGTGGCTTCACAGGGAGCAAATACTTTACTTTCCTTGGAAACTGAAAGCAGAAGTGATAGCCCTAGCCTCTTGTCGCCTTGGAGTATGAGGTGCATAGAAGAACTCAAGAAGCATCACCTCTGTGCTTGCAAGGAGTGCCCATTCAGAAGCAGTTGCCTCTCTTTTAGCAGGATGCTTGGCTTGGAGCCTCTCAGCATTTTGTCATTGGCCCTGCACATAGCGTCGTGATTTTTCATAGCCAAGTCTTCACTGGTTTCCTAAAATTCAGGGTGTGATTGGTTTCTTTAGGAAATGAGCCCACAATGAGGGGCCTCCACCGAGAGGGACCTTTTTCCTGTAGCCACCCACCTCAGTTCAGAAGGTTGGGGAGTGTTCACGTATGCCGTGAATAGGTCTTCTTGGAGAGTCTTAAAATATGTAGGGGAGCATTTTTTAGCTATGCATTTTTACTGGGAAGACCAACTCAGGCTTGCCATCTCAGGCTATTAGAAAATTATTCAGACTGGGCACAGCCAAAGGTACATATGGAAACTGTATTATGCTGTTTCTTAACCAACAGTGTTTTTTCATTCGGTAAGAATGAAATTTGATAAGGCTTTTGAACTTTTAAAGTGACCCCAAGTTATCCTTGCATCTTCTCATTAAAACAAACTTATGATGACCTTGGTTCTGTTTTGAATTTTAAGGATTCCGTTTCTCACCTGCTGTTTGGGACTTTAGAAGAAGAGTCCTGTGCACTTATTTATTTAGGATATTTCCATGCTGCCTCTTCAGAATCCTGCTTGGCTTGGGTGCATGAAAAAGAAAGGGGGCACTGTCAAAAAATCAGCATCTTGGGCCTGTTTCTAAGTGTTGCTGGGAGTTATGTGGTAGTGATTTGGGGAAAGCTCTGAGGGACTGGAAAATGCAGTGTTTCTCAAGCTGGTGTCTGCGAGAAGTTCTACAAGTCCTTCATAAGAATAGAGGGTGAGCCCCTCTCGTGCCCATCTGGGTAATGCAAAAATGGAGCCCTCTCAGATTTCTAGGAGGGTAGAAGCTTCACACCATCTGCGCTTGCCTTGGAGCACTAGCCAGAAAACACTCTGGTTGCTGAGATGCAGTAGGAACTCTAATTGACTGAGAGGCACCCGGGTGGTACGGTCCTCTCATGCAGTTGTCGTGCTTACTTGAATTACAAAATCAAACTGATGTTTCATTCTATTTTCCATTGCAAAGGATTTCATCACTGACAGATGCCACATCCATAGATGATAATAGCAAACAGTGGAAGTTCAGTTTTTGTGGCACTGGCCTGTGTGTTTCTCTGAGAGTCTTCCAGGCCCCTTCCCACCCACGGCCATATTAACTCATGGCCGGGCCCCTGGGCTTTCAGGTATTTTGGGCCCCCTCCGGCACTTCAGTCGTTCACCCCATGACAGCTGGTACAAAGCCCTATGTCCATTTTGAGGGTCTCCTGAAGAATTCTACTCATATTTTTTAAATATTTGTATTGCGCGCGTAGAACTCTTCAAGAAAGCACACTTTAGGGGTATAATTGTTCATTACTGTAATATTTTGAAGTGAATAATTTTTTAATTATTAAAAATATAATTTATGGATAATTGTTTTAATATAAGAGACAATCTGTTTCACTTCACTAAGGAAGCAGTTAATTATCTTATTAATAGAGGTTATATAAGAGAATCAATTAACTAATTTATGTGGGGGGGTACCTCAGCAAAAAACATTGATGGGCCCCTAGTCCCTGTGGGGCCCCTAGGCTTCGGCCTAGTCAGCCTTATGAGTAATACGGCCCTGTTCCCACACCTATTCACCTGGGCTCAGTTGAGATGTTATTAAACGATAGGGAAAGGTCCTTTCTAGTCATGAGCTGAGATTGATTAGAACTGAGTCAGGACATGTACAGACAACACAGACATTTTTTTTCTTTTAAAAAATAGCTTTTAAAGTATAGTTCTTCCTGTAGGGGAGGGACCTGTGAGGACTTGCAGAGGGCATCTTAGTCCCCCTCCCTTACCGACACTATTTCTTCTTTCCTTCTTCTGGCGGCCCGGTAGCCTCTCTTATTTCCCTACTCCCTTCTGTTCCTCCCACCCATCTTTATTTGGCCTGCCAGTTTTTAGCTCCTTTCTTCCCTGCCCCCGACAGCCTCTCCTCTTTTCTTCTTTCCATCCATCCATCTACTTTTTTGTGCCCCACCTTCAGACTCCCGCCAAACAGCCACTGAGATCTCAGAGGGCATTAATTTCTTTTCTTTTTTTTGTCTTAAATGTCTTAAATGTCTTTTTTTTGTCTTAAATTTCTTAAATGTCTTAAATTTCTTAAAGACATAGGTGCTGTTTCTGTTATTGGGGGAGAGGGGTTAAACTCAACGCATTTAAGATTTCAGATTTTTCTGCAAACCTGGGGCTTTTCTCAGGTTTGTAGAAATACCTGTCTTGTCTGTTCAAGGCCCTAATCTGTGTATTTAAGGATCCACACCCTGTTTCTGAGTTCAGAATTAGATATAATGGTGATGTAAATCTGCATGGTACGTATGTGACTTGCAATGCCCTTTAAAAGGGGATGTCCGGTGGGTATGGATGAGGGAGGAAGGGGACGGCTTGGGGATCTGTGAAAACAATTGAAGTAGAATGAGGTTCTTTGGGTTGCTGAGGTTTGAGAATAGCTGAACTAGGGCCTGTTTATGGAAAGCATGAAGACATGGATAGAGGGAGTTTCTTCTGCTGCTTCTAGCTTGTCTTGCTCACTTGAGCCTTTGGAAAGCATTGCTCTCAAGGTACCTTTTGGCAGGACACATGCTTTCAGTTTATAGCTTACTATCATCTGCCTGGGGCTTGATAGGATAAGATGACCTCTTAGCCCTGTCCAGCTGCTTTAATTGTATTCTCTTCAAACATACTTTTATCTTGATTTGTTCCTTCCCCCTTTTTGGCCTGTGTTCCAAATGGTGCCTTAAAATAATGATTGATACTGAGCATTTTAATACTTTGCTTATTTTGCCTCTGTAATGCTTGGAACAGCCCTGTAAGATAGTCCAGTATTGCTGTCAGGCGCAGATGCGCAGGAGGCTGAGACTTAAGGCCACTTAATGAGTTCGAGGTTAAGGAGAGAAATAAACCATGCCCTTCTTGGCTCTCTTGTCATTCTCTTAACTAACATGTGGTACTGATCCTAAAACTCAAGACTTCTTTCCAAAAGCAGTTAGCATCACCCGGTGCCACTCCAGAGGGTCCTATGACCATAAGTGTCTCTTTAGTTTTCCTTTCAGAGCCGTTCCTGAGAGATAATGATCCTATTAGTGGGGCCTCTGAATTACACTTGAGCAGGCTTGCCATCAAGATGAATGTGTTCTGTTTATCGCCTCTCGTCTCTGATGAGCACATCATATATTGATATCTAATGTTGTGCGACCTCTTGCCTTTCAACAGATCGCTTAGTCAGAGCATCTTGTGACCTAGAAGTCCAGTTGCTGAATTTGGTTTGAATTTGGAGGATGTTCTGGAGGCTTTGGGACCCTCTGAGTCGCCCCCAGTCAAGTATAAAGCATGGGCCAAAAAGGCTGATGTTTAAAACCAAAATTGGCAAACAGCGAGTGCAGCGTCTGCTTGCAGCTTTTCCTTTCATCCTACCTCTTTTGTACTATAGGAAAAATTGAAGGAATAGCTGCAGGTGGGGAAGGTTTAGCACCCCTACCCACTCACCTGTGTGCCCCTTTTGTTCTTAAAATTGGACTTGCTGTACCCATCTCATGCATCATGGGGTGGGGCAGATGTACAGATTGGCTGGTGTTGCATGTAGCTTGAGCCTCAGCTCTTCCTCTGCTGGGACTGGAAACTGCAATGGGCATTGGCTGTACCTTTTCAAGTGTACCTTGGCAGCCATGGGGGTATTTGCGGGGAGGGACATGAAAGATAGGGTTGTAGACTCAACACTAATATCTCTGCTTTCATGATGCAGAAATTCACAGAGCTGTGCTAAGAGACTGACAACCAGAATTTTGTTGTTGGTCTCTGATGCGTACCTTTCCAGCCTGCCTAATAAAAATTATTTTTAAAACTGTGAATATAAATGGAAAGAAAACTACGACATCCTGTTCTAAAAGGTGGTAGTCACCAAATGGCTAGTTAAATGGTTCAAGCTGCCCAAGGACTTTGAGGGAACTGAGCTTTTTGCCAATTGTTCTTTTGTATTTTCTGCTAGAGGCAGGTTCTCTAGCTTGTGGTCCATGGGGGGCCTTTGAATCCAGAGGGACTTTTGCACACTGAGCCTGCAGCACAAAAGAGACTCGAACTTGTGTAAAGGCATTTCTGCCGGCCCTACTGCTGCTTCCATCTCCCAGTCAGAGCGATGCTCATGTTTGATACATATGAAGGAGGAGATGTTGTGCACGTGTGGCTTGTCTTGTTTCCTGGCTGCTGTTGTAGAGCTTCTTCTCCTCTCACCTGGCTGGTTTGTGACTTGCGTGCCCTCGTGTTGTGTTCAGTCTGTACCGTGGTTTTGCTCTGAGCTAGGCTGTGAAGCGTCATTATGAGGCAGGCTTCAGATCCTGAATTTCAAGGAGGAAGTGGTAAAAGCTTCCGCATTTCTCTAATATTTGAATGGATAATCCAGTGTATGTGGTATATGTCAAATCTTAGTTTTTCTGTCTCATGAAAGAACCTGAACATTTTGATAACTCTGTGGATGAATGAACGAGCGCGTGTGGAAATACTCTGTAGTCTGTGTTCTCTCATCATTCTCCTAGGGATTACGTCATGAGTTCTTGCAATGCAGGAATATATCATTTTTCTGATATTACAGAGTAATCTGCCCTGAATTGTTGAGAGGGAGAACAGGCGGTAAATAATGAAATAGCCAAGTTGCAGTTCTTGGATTTAAGATGCTGATCTGTAACCTGCTTGTAATCTGTTTTTGTGATCTGTAACCTGCAGCTGTCGTCATGTCACTGCCCTCACAGTGTTGCTGTCAGAGGTAGCCCAAAGTGCCTCCGCAGAGAAGGGAAACTGGAGGCCACAACCCCTCCTCTCCTCTCTCAACTACGTTTATTGAAAGGATCACGTGTGACTTAAAGCCCTTTTTTCATTTCAGAGAGAGCGTGCCTACTGCGGAGAAGGGGGAGGCAGCAGAGAGAGAGGGTGGGTCTGGGCAGGGCGTCTGGTCCTTGAATCATAGCTGATTTGCTTGTTCCAATAAGATACCATATTGTTTCCCAGAGGGCAGAGAAGACGGCTGACCCAGAAAAGGGGAAGGCTGCATTTCTGGTTTTAAAATGCATATTCCTGCCTTCTGTCCCCCAACCTTTATCAGAAAAGAGGAGGATATTCAAGGCATTGTCGTTCGAAGCAATGCAGTCTGCTTTCTTCTGCATTATAAGAGAGACAAGAGTTGGGGGATCCTTGTTTCCGGGGCTGGTTGCAGAGGGAGGCAAGATCTGGTGCCTCCAGACTGGCAAAGTGGCCACTGCCGTTCTTGCTGTACACACAGCACCAAGGTCAGACACAGCACGAAAGAGACCTGCTTCTCATCCTTCCCCTTCCATCAGGTGAAAGTGGCTTCCCTGAATGTGACTGCCACTCCCTACCCTCAGTCAGCCTTGTTTTGTTTTGCAGGTGGCTGAATATTGGGGGAAAAAACGTTTTGACGGGTATTCAAGAACTGAATGTGAAATGCTTACAGCTGGCATGGTATTTATTGGACTTGGGAGCTCCGTTGCTGAACACCAGTGCTGAGAAGACCTGTGTTTACATCTAGGGATGTTAATTAATTTCTCTCCAGTGGGGACCCAAAACAGCTTATATCATTCTCTCCATTTTATCCCTACATCCTGCCTGGGATGTAGAGTGTGTGTAAAGTGCTAGTGTGACCCAGATCCTAATCCAACGATCTAATCGTGACGCCACACTAGCTGAGAAATTTTGAAGCAATGGGAAATTTTTTTAAATTGGGGCCAGTGGTGGTGGGATCTTGGGGGGTGGGGGGAATACTATATGCATTATTTAATTTCCTATAGAATCTAAGCTTATCTTAGTGTCCGAACAACACAAAATGCCTAGTACTTATTTGCATATTTATGAAATTTAAAAGTATGAATGCCGTTTTTTCCTGATTGCTGCACTCTATCTGTGTGTGTGTGTGTGTGTGTGCATGCACCGCACGCGCACACACAAATTCAGCCATCTGAGCAGTAGGAAATAATAAAAGTTGAAATGAGAAAACTTTGAGTTTCTTTCCAAATAACAATTTCATACAGCTACAGTAGGACTAGCAGTATATTTAGACATCAAGTTAAACTATTTATAACACTGAATTTTTAAATAAGTACCATCAAATGCATTATAATATATTAACTGTTGCCATAATTATTCACTTTTAAGCTGTAAATATATCCTTGAAAATACAGTGTTTATGTATACAAGTATACACATAGCAGTTATCATTATGTAATTCTGTAAAATAAAATTTTTTCATGCTAAACATTTTGAATGAGTCTTAAAACCTTGTCTTAAAACATTGCACTCGTTTCAAAAGAGAAGGTATTTCATAGGACTTTTAAAAATGTTTCCTCAAATTCCCCAAACTTTTCCATTGAAATCATCGAAAAAGACTTTTTTCCTCTTATCTCCTCCCCACCTGGGCCTTGACGTCTCTATTCAGATTCTTGCTCAAGTTCATTGGATGTCTTTGACCCAGTCTACTTAAAAAGAGACCAAGTACAGCTAGACTGTACTGTGAACCAGGAAGACCTTTGTTCCAAATCTTGTATCCATCGGGATAATGCTGCCCTTTCTCTTTCTCTCTCAGCCACCTCTGAAGAGGAGGATAATCCCGACTCACTTCAGGGTGCTAAAGAATTACTAAGAAGTTGTATGAACACCATAAAGCATAATATAAATGCCGGGCAATATTACTGTTACTAGTCAGCGGCCTGCAAGAAATCATGGCGGGGGAGAAACAATTTGAAAATCTCTTCCTCTAGAGATCTCAGTTCTCAGGGGCATGATTAGGCCGACTTCTTTCCCCTTCTTCCCCCAATTCCCACAATTGTTACTCAGCTGCTCGCTACAAGATCGCATGCTTCTTAAAACACAGGCTGGTTTTGTAGGGTTTTTTCTTCATTACTTTACATAATCTTATTACTTGGCATACCTGGGGAGTCCCTTAAGTCAGGGGTGGGCAATTGTTTTGGCTCGGAGGCCACTTTGTGGGAGCGGAGGTTAGCGGAGGGCCGCACCTTTTAAAATGATTGCATTCATTAGTTAACTTTGCATTTCAGAAAAGGTATAAATTGTATCATAAAAATCAATAAATATAAATTAAATAAAATAGTGGTAGTTTTATTCAATTTATTTATTGTGCTAATTTCATATCATCTATAGCTGCAAGCACATTTAATTTTAGAAGGAAATCTCGGTTCAAGGCGGATTTTTCTGACTGTCTTGGAGGGCCACAAAAAACTCTGTAGCGGGCCGCATGTGGCCCGTGGGCCGCAATTTGCCCACCCCTGCCTTAAGTAGTTAAGAGACTCTATCTTGTTTGTGGGCAGCTTTCATACTCCACACAGTGGCCAGTGAATATCACATCGTTTTAGTGGTATTTAGAATTTATTGTGATATAATGTGGGTTGGCCAGAAATGTTCAAAGCCGAAGTTAATTTTGGGCTCTTCTTCCTCCATGTGAACTTGAGTGTGCTCTTGGTGTGTGTTTTTTTTTTTGGATTATGGGCTATTGGTCAAATTCCTCCCAGTGTGTCTGCGATGGTGGGTGCCAAACAAAAATACCTTCATGTCATGGAGACGGGGAGAGAAACTCCTTGAGAGGAGAAGTAGAGATTTATGCTCAGCACCAGCTGTGCGGAGGGTCTGGGTAATGCTAGAATAACTGTTGCACTTGGCAGCTACTGGTGTCTGTCTTACTCTTGCCAATGTAAATGAGCTGTGTACAATGATGCTTTCTCAAGTGTCTTCGGCGTGGCACACTCAGGGCAGCGAGAGGCAAGGGCTTTTGTTCTAGTTTTAAGAGGTTGGATAGGTTTGGTCTGCCTAGCATGGTGCGCTCCCTTTTTCTTGCATGTAGCTCTCTCTGCAAAAGCAGAGATTGCCATACTAGCGTGGTATGCATAGAACCACTCCCTCTGCCTGCACCGTCATGGATTCTGAGCCCAAACAGACTATTTGATCGCATATTTGCATCTGAAATATCCTAACAATGTTGCCGTATCTTGGCAAGTTGACAGAGAAGGTAGATGTAGCTTAGCATCAAATCTCTAGACGCACGAGAAAGCAGCATTCTAGGATACATTTGAGGGGAGGAGGAAGCTGTCCCTCACTCACCCTAGATGTGGGGGGCTTAACCCCCAACTCAGAAGCTGATCTTTTGCTTTGCCCTGTATAAATGACGTGGGCCCACTCACTCCCATGGAAGGGAAATAAATTCTGGGGTTTTTGGGTGTGTGCGTGCAGAATGTGCTGTCCCCCTCGAGGTCCCTGTGGTACGTATACCCTTCATTTGTGCATACCTCACCTCTCATAAAAAAGTAACTTGTTGAATGGAACATGCCGCTCTTAGGTGGTCAACTTATGTCTGGGCTATGAAATGTAAGCCTTGTGTCGGGGGAGATTCCCTGTGCACGGAAGAGCATGCTGGAGAGAACAGGCTTGGCTAGAACCCTTCTCTCTGTCAAGCCAGTTTCCTAGATAGTCTTTAGAAGATGGCAAAACTAAAGAACTTTTTTCTTCATATCAAAACCCCTGGTTCCCACTCTGGTTGTCTCTCACTTTGACTGCTGCAACCTGCCCCACTGTGCTGTCACACACCATGCCTGTACCTAGCGTTCCTTTCATGCGCTTGCTGTCCTGTCCATGAGGTGCCCCTCAAATCCTTATGCTGACTTCCTGTCCAGTCCTGGGTCCAGCACAAACCGCCCACCCCTCAATCTCTTGCTCCTCCCCTTTCTTGTCTCTCCAGCACCACCACCTTTGGCTGCCTATAGATCTCCTAGACGCTCACCCACCTCTGCCTTATCACCCTAGCTGAACTTTTGGCTTGGACCTCGAACCGTATCTGTTGCTGCTTCTCTTGCTTCTTTTCTATGAAGCCTTTGGCTCAACCTCCAGGTCCCTTTCTCCAAGAGAAACTAAACCTATGCCTGCATCCCTTGAAAGAATGCCTGTTCTTCCCCTCTGTATCCTCCTCTCTATTTCTTCTGCTGTATCCCTTGTGTCTTGGGGCAGCAGGGGCCCATTTCTTGTCCTTTGTACACTATGCATGTTGATAGTGATGTGTGTGTTAGATATAATTCTCCCACCAACAGGTTAGGGTGGTATAGTCTTCTGCCCCAGGAGAGCAAGGCCTGAGACCCTTGTCTGCCCAGTGCAGCAGGCGCACCTTCAGCCATTTCAATTGGCAGGAAAGCTCTTGTGCTGCTCCTGTTGGTTTTTGCAGGGTTGATGTAGGAGGCGGTTCCAATGGGTTGTGTCCACTGTGAATTCAACTTACCCAGTTGTGGGGAGAAGTTACTGGCTGGAGTTCAGCAGTTGCCAGAGGGCTTCACACGCTTGTCTTTCTCTAATTCCATTAATGGATATATGCTAATCTGGATTTGTAACAAGGCACCCTGGATCTTGGATTATGCAAGGTTGTGTGTGCTGCCATTGCTGGCTCGATTCTGCGCCATGATTGGCTTTTGTGGGTCTGCTCTGCTCTTGACCCCTTCTGGCTGCCATTTACATATGCTGTCTCAAGGTTTGCTTTTTTTCCTTAGTGATCCTCATGCTAAACTGTAAATATCACTATTGCCATATTACTGGAGAGGAGTGGAGTCAGTCATGGCTAGCTAGGGGCCACTTACAGTGCAAGCCTAAGCAGAGTTACTCCAGTCTAAGCCCATTGATTTCAATTGGCTTGGACTGGAGTAACTCTGCCTAGGATTGCACTGTTAGTGAGTTGCAGGGGAAGGTGAGATTTGAACCAGGGATTTCTGTTGTGAATTCCCTTTTTCTGTTGAGTCTGAACCTTCATATTGGCTTAATGTGAATGAATATAGCTGATGCATTTGAAATGACTCTGTCCATTCATTGTCTTTTGCTGTCCCTGAGGTCTGAAGCTCTCTGTTAAAACACCGATGTGGTGCTGCCCTCCCCCAATCACTCCTTGAATTCTTATTTTCCAGGAAGCCTTTGGCTTGCCTTCTTAGACTTGGACTAAAATAAAGACCTAGCATGTGTGGCTGTGCTTTCCAGCCTTCATCTGCAATGCCTTGACTCGTCTCTGTCACCCCTGAGGACAGATTTGGATTGTAACCTCCTTGCTGGCAAAGATCTGCCTGTGTCTCGCTAATGCTGTTCTGCTACATGGCCTGCGTCCTGGTGATGGCGATATGCAAATGCTGGCGACGGCAGATGTTACAGGAGCTGTAAATTAATAATAATAATAATAACATTTTATTTATACATGGCCCTTCAGGATGACTTAACACCCACTCAGAGCAGTTTACAAAGTATGTTATTATCCCCACGACAACAAACACCCTGTAAAGTGAGTGGGGCTGAGAGAGCTCCTAGAAGCTGTGACTGATCCAAGGTCACCCAGCTGGCTTCAACCGGAGGAGTGGAGAATAAAACCCGGCTCTCCGTCCCGCGCTCTTAACCGCTACATCAAGCTGGCTCTCTTGAACAGCATGTTAAGCTGTACAGGCTTGAGCTCTGGTGCCATCACTCACATGCAACCGATCTCGAGGCTGTTCCTCTTCCAAGCTATGTCAGGTACTGAACAGGGCTGGCTGTTTCCCTCTCTTGTACTTTGATGTTTGTTTCCCTTCTGTTAAAACTGCTAAAGGATGTGGTCTTCTCCACTGAAACCGGACACGTTCTAACTGTTCTCTGCTTTGAGCTGGTATTCGTGACTTTGCCCTTGCAACTGTTTAGAATGCAGGAAGACTCTCAAAGGTTCAGCTTCGGTAATGCTGAATGCGCCTGCCAAAAGGGTGTGCATCCGTTTATGATTTTTTTGTATTTCCTGCAGGGTGGAGTATGTTGTGACTTGAGCTGATGACTAATGACTTGCACATGGCAGTTAAGGGGTGGGGGGGATTGAAAAGTCTTGGATATTGCCGTCTGTGTAAATTATTCCAATTGGGGAACTCTACATTCTCTTCTTGCTCTGTATAGTTTTTTCTACTTTGAATAATTCTGTTTTTGCCAGCCATGTGAAGGAAAAAGGAATTCTGCAGAACCACTAAAATATTATTCAGTGGCTGCTGAGAGTTTTAACAGGTACTGTGCTGCCACTGTTACATGTATATTCATTGAGTGATTCCGCACATGTTGGATAATGCACTTCCAATCCTCTTTATAGATCATTTGGAATGGATTTTTTCCTGTGCGGAACAAAAAATCCACCTCAAACGAATAATAAAGTGCATTGAAAGTGCATTATCCAACGTGTGCGGAATCAGCCATAGCTATGAGGACTACAAACCTGTCCTTTAAAAAATAAATAAATAAAAGAAAGCTGGACTGAACATTCACGTTTGATTGTCTTCATATTCCCACAGAATTGTGGTGAACACACAGCTGCAGCTATAAACCGGGACCTCTTGGCTGTCCTGTTAGATTAGGCTTCTTATTGATTTATTTATTGCCATGTACAGGTGATGTGGCCCTTGTTTCATTCAGAGAAGACTAAGACAAGTCTGTGCATTCGGCCAACAACAGAAATGGCTACTTGTGAACATAAAATGCAAATGCAGGGTGATGGTGTGTGGGAAGAGATGCAGATGGCTTATGGTGAACTTCAGAATGGAACAGGTTGGCAGCTGGAGATACACTTTGGCAAGGACATATATCTGTTATAAGATTGAATGCACTCAGGGCTTTTTTTCTGGGAAAAGTGGTGGAACTCAAGACCGCACAATGATGTCACTTTGGGTCAGCTGGAACAAAGGGGGAGTTTTTTTAAGTTTAAATTGCCCTCGGCGAAAACGGTCACATGGCTGGTGGCCCTGCCCCCTGATCTCCAGACAGAGGGGAGTTTAGATTGCCCTCCACGCCACCGAGCGGCACAGAGGGCAATCTAAACTCCCCTCTGTCTGGAGATCAAGGGGCAGGGCCACTGGCCATGTGACCATTTTTAAGAGGTGCCAGACCTCTGTTCCACTGCATTCCCACTGAAAAAAAGCCCTGAATGTACTAATCTAGAAGCTAACCATCTGGAATTTTTTGTAAATCAGGGTGGGGGTGTGGCTGCTTGTAAAATCAAAATTCTTGCCCATGCAACACATGGGGTCAGTCTGGGAGTTGAGCTCCTTTTTCAAAGTCTCTTCTGTGTATTGAGGTTAGACTCTTAGATGCAGAAGTCCTGATACTTTTGTCAGAGCTTATCTGTAGAAGTTAGCGGAATATTGATCTGCTAAAATCTCTTTATGGAACAGTCAACTTTAAATAGCTGGGCAAAGGCATAGTTTTTGCATTTATTTATTTAAAATACGGCTTTATTTATATGCTGCTTTTCTGTCATTCACTCAGAGCGATTTTCAAATGCATTGGGCTTTTCCACACACTTGACTTATTCCTGATTTTTTTTAGCAGTGAATCACAAGCATTGGAATCAGTTTAGGTATGGTTCTTCTGCTCATCTGCTCTTACTCTGCATTTTTACAGTTGTAGAGTCAGTTTATTTTGTTCTGCAGAGGCCTTAAATAATCAGGATTTCCCAGAGAGGGTGCCATCATTATTGATGGCATCGTTGGTGACAATGCCAGCTCCCGCTCATCCCCTTTAATTTTTGCACATGCCTTTATTGCTATACCTTTATAAGGGCTGAATTTGAAAAAATAAGAGAAAATGAATACACTGCGAGTCTTTGCATGGGAAGCCTTAAAGGGGAGCAGCTCCTCTACTCATACCTAAGTACCCACCCGTGGTGCAAACAAGAGAGCCCCCAGAAGGGGGGAAAGGAAGTTGTTGGGAGGAGTGGTTTGATGATGACAAACTTCCAATCTGTTGAACGGTGGGTTGAATGTGGGTGAGAATGGATGGGACAAACAAAACCAGAAGAAACTTTATATACGAGGAAAAAATAGACTCATAGCTTCCAGAAAAATGGAATAAAAATGGTCTCAAAAGAACTGAGAAAAAAACAAAAAAACATCGTGTGAAACAAAAGGCAAAAAATGTGTGAGCAAATCAGGAAATAAACCGAAACAGTACGGGGCTAGAACCTACGAGGGGAAAAAAAACCCATGTGGAAAGCCCCTATACCATAAACATTAAAGCGAGCAAAATCAGAGTCTCTCTACACAAGACATCTTACACGAGAATGCTCAAGTGTAGAGAGGCGTTTGGGGAGGCGAAGAGGAAATTAACGAGCCCTCTGAGGAGCGATCTTTGCCAGCTCTGTAGAGGGGAAATTCACAGAGCCTTTGGCTCTGTCTTTTTAAACTACCCTTCCCAGCTAGCATTGAATCGCCCTACACTTGAATGTTCTCGTATAAGATGCCTTGTGTAGAGAAACTTACAGATTCACACAATCAACACAGCTTTTTTCCAAAGTCCCTTTTAAGTTAGTGTCTGACAGATGATATTGCCCACGATTCCTTAGCATTTATCACAGTTATTCAGAATGCCTATTTTGTGTTTGGGAGTAGTACTACTTGATTACATTAAACTAAGCCCAGCAAAGGTATTTTCAAGAGCCTGGTGAGGAAAGCCTTTATGGGGCTGTCTTTTCACCCAATGGTCTTGGCTGTGTGGATGCCAGATATACTGGAATTCCATTACGTCTATCCTTATTCGTTATGTCTTGCATTGACCATCATGTGGAATCGCTAGAGATTGTTTTCCGTTGTGTTTTTTGTAGTTTTCCATTTGGGTTTGTGGCCTTTCCGAAGATTTTGCGCTTCCCTGTTTGCAAATAATTTTGTTAGTAAAGGGCCGCACTGTTTATGTTCTCAGCTGAGAAAATTGGGAGCCTGTTCTTGTAGCCTGTCGTGGAGGAGTTCATCAGATATCTCTTGCTCTGTGATGTATCATGTAATTTTTGTTTGTGGTCGTCTGCCTGCTGTTGTGTGATTATGGTCTTCGAAACTGCATTCTCTCCCCCTCCGCCCCCCTTTGAGCCTGATGTGCTGTTACAACCTGTGGCTGAAACAAAGAAATCGACACGGTTATTATACGTTCATCTCTTCACATTCTTGGCTGCTTGTTGGTGTTAAAGTACGAAGGCCACACCACTGTCTCCTGCAAGATGCCCTTGTGGTTTTGGAGACTCTTCCCGTAATCCTCATCATGTCTGTTAGGGAATCTTGACCAAAGCAAGTGCTCTGGTGTTCATCGTCTCTGTGCTCAAGATCCAAGATGAAAATCTGCCTTGGAGATGGTTTTGTTCTGTAGTTTGGCTTCCTTTTAAGCCTCCAAAGGCAGTTCTAAGGAGGTACGATGCATGCAAGTTGGTCTTTAGCACCAAAGAGTTCCAAGCAGTATTTGGCCGTGAACTATTTTGTCCAGGAAATGCTACCCAGTAAAAGCAGGAGTGAATAGATGTCAGTCTTGCAAGTCAGTCAGCACACATGACTAGCCTACTTGCCTGTGCCATTGTCAGTCATTTTTGCATTGGGAGCAGCCTGGAAGAGGAAAGCACCCAAGTGCTTCCATTGAAAATAAATAGCTTACCTCCAGTTCCTTGTGTGATCATCTAGCGCGGGGGTCCTTCACTTCTTTTTGTGTGTGCCATGGCCCCCTTGGCCAGTCTGGTGAAGCCTGGGGGATTCCTCTCAGAATAATGTTTTTAAACGCATAAAATAAAATGCATAGGATTACAAAAGAAACCAATTATTAAAAAAATCCCCATCCAAGTTCATGGACCCCCTGAAATCTATCCGTGGACCCCTTGGATGTCTGCGGAACAGATTAAAAACGCCTGATCTAGAGGAACTTCTTGCTCGTCTTTCTACAAGGCCGTGTGGGTTTCTGGCTCTCTCCACCACCACCACCCTGAGCCATTTTTTCATCTACAGATTGTGCCAGGAGTTTGCCTTCCCGGTGCCCTGCCTGTTTCCTTATAGCCTCCATCTTGTGCCCAGGTGATCTGCTAACCAGCTGCTGATCTGCAGCAGCCTTGAGTTAGAGCTGCCCAATTCCCAAGGAAAAGAGCAAGAGTCCAGTAGCACCTCTAAGACTAACATAATTAGTGGGAGGGTATGAGTTTTTGTGAGCCACAGCTCACTTCTTCAGATACTCAAGGAATTCCACAGGTAGTGGCAGAGGGTAGAACAGCGGAGAATGGAACTTTTTCATCGGGTTGGATTTGATTTCTGCTTCAGACAAGAGGGAAATGGAGGCTGTTAACATTGCCCTAGGCTAGATAGCATTGTAGGAATTCCTGGAGCACCGGCCATCTGTTGCAGTAGGTTGAATGACAGAGTGGAGCTGGCGAGGCCCTGTCTTGTTGCTAACTTCATTTTTATATATATATATATATATATATATATATATATATATATATATATATATATATATATATATATATAATTTGTTTTATTTTATATATAAGGAAGTACAAGAACAGTCAACACTATACATAGATCCAGAGGAGTTAGCCGTGTTAGTCTGTAGTAGCAAAATCAAAAAGAGTCCAGTAGCACCTTTAAGACTAACCAATTTTATTATAGCATAAGCTTTCGAGAATCAAGTTCTCTTCATCAGATGCCTGATCAAAACTGGGCAGATACAGAAGAGGAGGGGGAAAGAGAGAGAAAGAGAGGAAAGAAGGGGGCATAAATCACAAGAGGACAGAATGCAATTAGCATGGAGGCTAATGCAGCAAACTGACTGCACACCGATGTTTACATTTCCAAGCAAAGGAATGTTTTGATAGCCTCCATGCTAATTGCATTCTGTCCTCTTGTGATTTATGCCCCCTTCTTTCCTCTCTTTCTCTCCCCTCTCCCTCCTCCTCTTCTGTATCTGCCCAGTTTTGATCAGGCATCTGATGAAGAGAACTTGATTCTCGAAAGCTTATGCTATAATAAAATTGGTTAGTCTTAAAGGTGCTACTGGACTCTTTTTGATTTAACACTATACATAGATATACATAGAAACCAAATAGTTAACTAGGCAATCTGAGTGATTATATATACAAAGATATGTCACCAACACCATAGAGATTTATACAGTTTGATTAAGGGTGCTCTTACAAGCTAAGTAGAACACCAAAACATTGCTAACTTCATTTAACCAAGGTTTTGGCACCCCAGGTTGGGCTTTGCTTACTTGTGAATGGAAGACCTAAAATACTTGAGGTAAGAAGCTAGTTCTGTTCTATGTTCAATGTAAGAGCATGGGTAGGCTGCTCTCCAACAAGCAGAAAGAAGCCTTTCAAAAAGGTCATAAAGGCAAAGTACCGATTTGCTTTTGAATAGGCAAGGAAACACTTCTTTCACAAAGATTGCTCAGGGATGCTGTGGAATCTGGTCTCTTGCCACCTATATTTATTTCTTGGCCTGCGTAGACTAGCAGTAGTCCAGCTGTTCTGTTCCTTAGCCCCGGAGGTAGCTAAGCAGTTTGATGGCTGCTGTGACCAACAAAAATTGAAGGTATTGGTCTCCCTCCTCCACCCACGTTTAATGCCTTAATACTCTAATGTGCCTTATAAGCATAAGGACTTCAAGCACAATGCAGCTAGATTCTTTTTTCTGGCTTTATTTCATCGAATTCTGGCCAAATGGATACTGGCTATTCACCAACCCTAGTTCAGAGTTTCAAATGGACCTTGGAAGCTTATCAGGGTGATCAGTCGGTGAGCTTTCTTGCAAGACAGTTTGCCCATTTCTTCCACTTTTTCTCTGGGTGTTAGGCATGTTCAAGAAGAGGCCCAGCGTAATTCCCCTGTGCACTGATTATTTACCCTAAAATCCTCTGTCACTTCTTGCAGTTTTCTGGCCAATGAATCCATCTGGGGAGGTTTGAAAGCTACAGCTGTGGGTTGCTGTGGCTGGAGTTTTGGGTCCTGAAACTCTCCGGTGGAGAAGAGTAACTCTGATAGTTGGTTAAGGCATCCTGTTGAATAATTGGGAAAGCAAACTGCAGGTTCTGCTTTTGACTCCTGTGGTGTCTGAACAGCCTCACTTCACACAAGAACGTTGCTCGGCTGCTTTAAAACGGCAGTGATAACAATACGACATCAGCCCAGCTGGGAGCAAGCAATGCCTTCCAAGGGAGCATGTTGTGTCGCCCCAGTGTGATTTTTCTCAAAAGCCAGGGGGGTGATGGTGGCTTCGTGCCCAAGACACAAGGGTTGGGTAGGAAGGAAGGAAGATAATGGGGGCGAGGGCTTTGCAAAGGGCTGCTCCTGCTGTCTTGGTCACTGTGGCTGTGCTCGAGATGATTAGGTAGCTCTTTCCTTGCTGAGTTGGCAGCGCGGGTGGCGCAAAAGTGAAGCGTAGGGCTTAGGATGATTCTTCTGTCCTTTGAAAAGTATAGGTGTGAGTTGGCTGAATGTCGTTCTTCCAGTGAGATCCCTGGACATACCAGCTGTTGGATGAATGGAGGGCATTACTGTACCCTGGCAAACAAATCCAGTCTTCAGAGTGGGGGCAAGCTGGTACAGTGAACAGAACGTTGGCTCTCAAATCTGATGTGGAAATGGAGGCTCGTTTTGTTCTCAAATACTTACGAAGGGCCAATAGTTTCTCTCCAGAACTATATCATTCCTTTTGTCCTCCGCAGCGCCGCCGCAGATTCATTGTCTGCATTTGATGACTGTTTGACTCTTCATTCAAGGTGCTACTGGACTCTTTTCTGTTTTGCTACTACAGACTAACACGGCTAACTCCTCTGACTCTTCATTTTCTTCATGATCTACGCTGGGAATTGTGGCTGACAACAGCCGTCTGTCCTTCCATGCAAAGAAGAGGGCTGCTCATAGCAATGAGATCTTCTGTGGCTCTGGTAGCATCCTTTCACCTCAATTTTTTTTCAGGGATTAGAAAACCATATCCCGAAGCACACGAATGGCCACATTTATTGACTGCTTTCTGTGTTGTGCTTCGAATATGACCTTCCTGTTGAGACCCGGGTTCAAATCCTCGCTTTTTAATAAAGTTGAAGGGGCGCTTCAGGTGCAGGCTTTCTCAGCCTAACCTGCCTTGCAGGGGGCTTGCCGGCCGAAACAGTGTCCTGTTTCCATGTGTCCTGTTTCCAAGATTAAGCTAGGAGAAGGGGCACATGTGGTAGTGCTGAGCAGGGTTCCCTGAGGCCAGGCCTTTGCATAATTCTTTTTGACTTCTTGGAATAGAATAAATTATGCTGAATGAACAAATAGATGCAGCTGTGATTGTAATTTACACAGTCGTTATAGGATATAGAATTCTAATTCCCCTCACCTGCCCAGTTATATAGGACCATTATAATTTTGCAGTTGCTGGGACAAAACTGCCTCACCGTGTAAAGTGTCAATGAGTGACATCCAAATTCGAGTGGATCAATCTTGACCAAGAAGAACATGGACCTGGGCAGAGTTGTCCATGAGGATCCAGGACAGTTCCTTGAAGTTGATCGTGCTGCCCGGTTGTTTCCCCTTCTCTCCCTAGTTGCTTTCTTGTTCCTGAACTCTGAGCTGGGCTCCTCCCTGCAGCTGCTTGCACTGACTTGTTGGCAAGCTCCCTGCCTTTAGCGGATGGGATAGGAAACCACTGAAGACAGAAGCGTGAAGCCGAAAGGAGGACACCAGCAGTGGAGTGGGAGGTGGAGAACTGATTCTTAGGTTGGTTCTCCTTGTGAGTAGAAAGAAAACCTGGGCCATGGACCTTTACGCTGTGTTAAGGAACACACCATGATTGGTTGACAAGGTCAGGCCAAAAATGGTCTTCTAAAAGTGGTCACACTTTATTGTAGTCACAGCTGTGGTTTGTCATGAGATCTGCCCTGTTAGCTTCTATGTAAGGCTTAGAAAGGGCCACCCTAGTCTGATCTGGTCTAGAGGCTAGAAGATTGGAGGAGACTGTGAAATCCTGGCTCCAGTTAAACACAGATGAAGCGACCTTGTCCTGAAAGAGACCCTTGGTCAGCCTTCTCTACTCAGACTGGCAGTGGCTCTCTAGGGTCTCAGGCGGAGCTCCTTCAGATCACCTGTTGACTAATCCTTCTGTCTACATTACAAGGGATTGAACTTGGGACCTTCTGCATGCCAAGCAGAGACTCTACCACTGAGCCGCAGCTCCTGTCCTGTAAGCTGCACCTTTGCCAGAGGTACTTTGTGTTGCTTGCCTCAGAACCTTTCAGTTTTAACTCTCTATTCTTTAAATCATGAGAGAAAATGAAGCGCCATATCAGACTTACGGGTGGAGGCTTGACTAAAATCACCCCTTTAAAGTTTGCTTGGGAAATGGTGCATTGAGCTTTTTGTTGCTGTATGACCTGCTTGTGACTCTTATGCGTTGTAGCCTGTTATAAACCGTGTGTGTGGGTGGAGTCAGGTTTTTTGTAAGACTGGTGTTTTTACAGGGGAGTATCATGAGCAACTTCTCCTTGGGTCCTCTTTGCCCAACGTGTTGTGATTTTTCGCTCTGAAGGTGTGTCTCCCATGTCCAGAACCAGCTCAGATAATATCATGCCGTGCCCCCCCCCCGCCCCCCCAGACACATACTGATCTCCACACTTTTATTTCCTGGCAGCTGCTTCTGGGAACACCCAGCATTGAGAGGGTGGTTGTATCTTCTGACCTACTTGGCTTGTAGCCACTTGTGGTCCTTAAATAGTATGTCTGGCCTGGGGCTTGGGGCCTGAATGGCACATGAGCTGTGTTAAAGCCAGGATTGCCTTTTCCTTGCAGCTCCCCTGCACAAAAAAGGTTTTTTTTCCCACACACACACCAACCCACCCTCTTGTGTATTACCTTCTTTGTAGAACAACCTGCATCATCCAAAGAGCAGTCCAGTCAAACAAGCGTGTCTGTGTGTGGGGTGAGAATCAAAATCCAGCGGTGGTAATAGACCTTGTATGCAGCCCCTTGGATCATTATTTATTTACCTTTTGCTAAAAAATGAGCAAATTAAAACTGAACATAGACCTGACATGTTTAAAAACCTTAAAATAGTTAAACACCATAAAAAGGGAAGTGAGGGAAAAGCCCACCTAAACAATAGAATCTTACATTGCCACCTCAGCAAGATGAGAGGAGAGGTGGCCCAGACTTCAACCAGCAGCCCCTTCTGTAAGGATGAGGTTGCCATAAAAAAACCTTTTGCCCCGGCCTTCGGATCTCATCTCCCTTAAGGAGAGAGGAAACCTTGTTGCAAAGTTCTTAATGTCCACCCAGGCTCCCTTGGGGAAGAGGCAGTCATTTAAGTACTGGAGGACGCAGCTGGTAAAGGGCTTTAAAGGTCAAGGCCAGAGTTTTGCGCTGGATCTGGAAGCAACCAGGGAGTTGTTGCACTATTACTGCCATATGAGTGGTCTTGCTAATGCCTATTAATAAACAGACTGCTGCATTATGGACCAGTTTGCAGCATCCAAGTCTGCTCCAGGGAAGCCCCACTTAAGACACATTACAGTAATCAAGTTTTGAGGTTACAGTATTGTGGATCAGTGTTGCTAGAGTAGCTGTTTCAAAAATGGGTGAATTATCCTGTCCAGATGTAGGTGAAAGAAGCCACTCCCGGGCAACACTATTGAACTGATCATTCATGGATACTGTCACATCCACTGGCATCAGTGATGCACGAGTCTCTCTACACGAGACATCTTACATGAGAATACTCAAGTGTAGAGAGAGGCAGTGTTAGCTAGGAAGGGGAGGTGAAATTGACAGAGCCTTTGGGGAGGCAAAGAGGAAATTAACAAACTCTCTGAGGAGGGATCTTTGCCTACTCTGTAGAGAGGTGAAATTGACAGAGAGTTTGGCTCTTTTTAAACTACACTTCCTGGCTATCATTGTGTCTCCCTACACTTGAGCATGCTTGTGTAAGATGTCTCATGTAGAAAGACTCATAACACAGGCAACAGCATCTCCTCCAGGATCCTAACTTTTCCAACCAGCATTCCCCTTGGCGTTCTCTTACCCGTCCACAGTATGCTGCCCGTTCTGGGTCTCAGCCCAGTGGGAGTGTTTTTCTTTCCAGCCTGTCCCTCTTTCCCATCTTTCCCCCCAAGCTTCAGCTTTTAGCATCTTACCATCAGCTTCTTTCTCCTCAGCCACCATGCCTGTGTACTGCTGTCTTTCCTGCCAAATGAACTCGGCTCCTCCCGTCTCTAGACCTCATGTGAGACTAATCTCTGCCAAACTGCCTCTTCTCCTCCGGCACTGCTTGCATGCAGAGGGGTCACTGTTCAATCGCTGACAGTTGCCTCCCTGTGTAGTTAACATGTTTGAACGTTCCGTGACATTACAAATCCAGAGTCTGCCAGCATTTTTTTTTAGTCTGTTATTCAAAAAGAGCAAAAAATGCAAATGATCTCTTCTGACAGTGCTGGTTGTGTAACAGCCCAGCTTTGCAAGGTTTGTGACTAAACTGCTCCAACCCTTGGGTGGGGCAGTTTTCTCCCCCCTCCCCAGTCTTGACCCATAGAAATGCAGAATTTAATTCTAATCTGGGGAGGAAGATGTCATTGCTTGTAGACCTGCAAAGGGAATGTTGTCTCATAGGAGGCATATGTTAGTCAAATTGCCAGTCACCTTCACCTCTGTTTTTGGTTTTCTTAATTTTGATTGTGGGGAGAGAACGCTGCATGTGTGCTTCGTGCTTCCCATTCATATTTATGCAGAAGAGTCACTCTGGCTGTGATCAGCACAGATGGTGATGAAGGGTACAAGCTTCCCCCTTCATAAAAGGTCTGCAAGCGGCTGGTGCTGGCTGGGGCTTGTGTTTTTGTGCAGCTTGGCTTTGAAAGTTCCTCTAGCAGCTCACGGGCTTCTGTGTCTGCTACAGGAAGAAGGTGGCTTCAAGCCCCCCCTCCCCTTTTGAAGGGGAAACAAATACCTTTGATATCTACGCAAAAGGCATTTCAAACAATGCCCAATGTGGTTGTGTCTGCTTGTTTTTAAAAAAGGCCTTTCCTTGCCTGTAGCAAATGTCCCTTAGCAAACCATATTTTTTAAAACGCTTTTTGTGTACCTTACATACATCCTGAATACTGTAGGGTGTGGCACAGACCCTCTCAACCTTGTGTGTGTTGGAGAAATGGGGGTAGAGCCTTATTTTTCATTTTAAAATGTCTTGTGAAGAGTGCTGCAATGTAAGAGCTGTTGTACCAGATCAGATCAAGGATCTGTTTAGCCCTGGATTGTTTCCATTCTATGAACATATTTTATATAGAGTCAAACCATTTTATTTTGTCTACTCAGTATTGTCACCTCTGACTGGCGCTGCCTCTCCAGGGTCAGAAATTTTTTCCCATCACTTCCTTCCTTAAATCCTTTCTGCCTGGGACCATTTTTTCCCCCTGTGTGTGGCTATTGAGAATTCTTTTTTTTCTCCGCCAAACTCGAATGTAACACTACTTTTTTGGTAACAGTATATAAAAAAAGACTGTGCCATGGCAACTCGCGTGTAAAGAAAAAATTGCCTTGTTTAATAATCTTTGTATCTGGGAACTGGTTGGATGCCAGCCATCATTGGTTCAAGGGTTAACAGCTTTCAAAATTTGTGTGTATTTGAAAAGAGTTGCTGCGTGTGTGTAATTAAGTGTTGGTTTGCAAAATGTGACTAGTTCGCATATTTTCTTGGCACAGAACATTACTGGCCTTACGCTGGCAGCAGGCCTCCTTGCACCCAGATCCTTGACCTGTGAATGGACCTAACTAAATGTATTCTGCCAAGCGGTTGGTTTTTGAAGCCCAAGTGGCATAGCTTTGCTGCATATCCAAGAGTGTTCCTTTAACTTCTGGTGGCTTGCTCCCACTAGGTTGTGATTTCTCAAAGATGGCCACAAAGGGGAGATGGAAAAAAGACCCAGAGCTCTTTGACAGAACAGACATGGAAAGCTCAGTCCTTGGCATGTTCGGATGGAGGGGACATGAGTAGCAGCCCTCAGAAAGGCTTCGACCTGCAGCTTTGGAGAGCTGCTCCCAGTTTGAGTAGAGACAGTTCTGAGTGGGATAGACCAAACCAATGGGGAGTAAAGGCAGGAGCAAGAAAGAGTTGCTTCAGCAGGAGTAGAAAGCTATGGGAGCATCATTGCTGTGGATCGTGATTAAGTGCTGCAGGCGGTTCTGGCCTCTGCTCAGTGGCTCCCAAGTCTGTAGGTTCTGTTTAAGTGAAGAGAGGGCTCTGCAGGCTGGGGGACTATAGGCAGGAGAACTGTCATTGGATGGGGGTACACTTGTGCTCTCCACATGTTCTGAGATGTGTAGCAACCACTGGCTTAGACTCAGGGCAGGTTTAAACAGCTCTGCAGCTTTTTCTTTGCACGGAGCACCGGCAAAGGTCAGAGGCAGTGTGAGGGGGTCCTTGGTTTGCGAGCACTCCGTTCCCTGTTAAGGGGTCCTTTGACACCCCCCCTCTGCTCACCATAGAGCTTTATTTACTTAACCTTGTATAGAATCCATTGGCTAGCCTGCTTGCATACGAAGCGGCATTCAGTCTGTGCTTATGTGTGCGCATAATGCTAGGGAGGATTTTAACTGGATTAATCCTGAGGAGAAAGTGGAAGCACTTAAAGATGAAGAAACCATAGGCAGCCCGTGGAGGCTGATTAAAGGCTTGGATGTGGAGAAACCGATCTCTGCTATCTGGGTTATAAAGAGAGGCTTGCATGCCCTTCCAGGCAAGATGCTACTCTGCACCTCTTGACCTGCCCCTTCTTCCCGCTTTCCTTTTCAGAGCCTGATTTAGGCAGTCAAGACTGCCTAAATGCTTAACTGCCATGTAATATGGTGACAGTTTTGGAAAGGACTGGGCAAATTCATAGCAGAGGGTTGGCGTCTTGAACCACAGCTGTAGTCAGCCTTGATGCTGGATGCTGGGCAGAGAGAACAGGGCAAGGATGCTGCCATCCTCACATCTGGCTTGCGAGTTTCCCTGCAGACCTTGCTTCCTCATGTGTTTCAAAGCAGTTTACAATAAAAGAACCTTTTAAAAACTTCATAAATCCCCAAAAGGCCAGGAAACAGCCGTGCAATCAGACTAGCCAAATAATATAGGAGTGCAGAACTTAAGACAGACTTAACATGAAAATGTCTTTTAAAGTGGGGCTGCCCTATATACAGCTTTTGACAGGCTAGCAAGAAGGGCACCTTCCAGGCCTCCTCTGGAAGATTGTCCCCATGGTATAATAAGAGAACACCTAAAAGTGAAATTGGGTGGGTTTTTTTAAAGAATTAATAGACTGTATTAAAAGTTGGCAGGAGTTTGGAGTGTTGCTTCCAATGTCCAGTATTTAAGGTTTCCCAAGGTGATCTGATCCCTTATGTATGATTAAGGAAGGGTGGGTGGGTGGGGAGAGGAATGAATGAAATTACCTTGGCACTTTATGTGCACTTTTTAAAGGACAGAGAGAAAGTAGGGGGGGGAGCAGATCCCCTCCCTGCATTTCAAAGTCTCATCCAAGCACTGGAGTGAATTCTTCCACTTTGCCAGATTGAAAGATGGCCTGGCTGAAGGCACCCTGGCAGCTCCTCAATGATATAATGAGAACATCTGATTTCAGTGGGCCTCATCCTTCCCCCACATGTGCGTTCATGCCCAGTGCCTTGCTTATGTCATCAAATGCGGTTCCTGTTGCAAAGAACACAAATCCCATGTAGATTATGGGATTGAGGAAGGGACACGACAGATCTGTTATTGAGGAAATACAAGATTTGCGAATTTGGTTTGTAATGGGCTGCTGGTTATGGGGTGTGTGGGAGGGGGAGAACAGATGGTGCAGGGGCATGTAGGATTAAGGTTACACTCCTCCCTTTCCCAAAGAGTTTTGGAAGACGGGGGAGTCTTAAGAAGTTGGTACAGCCAAAGGGCTTCTGGAATTGAGCCTTTTTCTGCTCTTGCCCCTGACAATTGCCTGTTCTTCACCATCTCAGTGCATAACTCCTAAATCGATCCTACACAGGGTTACGACTGGAACCTCTAAAACTAAGTTGAAGAGAGATTTCTGGCTCTACCTCACCTTCACTACATGCATTCCTACAATAGACGAAGCTTCATCTTCCTGCTCAGTTTGTCTTCGAGCAACACAGCAATTGCCACAGGAACAACATTCTCTGCAATGAATATTTTGGATTGTTTGAACTTCAGATTACCTGTTCTTTGGATATCTCTCTTTGTTCTAAAAGATTCAGGAAACAGATGGACATTCTGCTGGAGTAATGGCCACCTCCCCAGTTTTCAATTCAACTGTGCCTGTACCTGAAAAGTGTAGAGGTTGTAGAGCTGCCTTGTGAGTGCAGCGTTCAACTTTGGTCAAGCATTACACCCTCAATGCTAGAGCTAGAGCTGAAAGCTTTGTTTGCTGTGTTCCCACCCCTAGGTAGGTCAGCTGACTACGCTTCCTAGCAGAAAAACAGGTTGCACGCTTGTGAATGATCATCTACACAGGTCACCCAACTTCACCACCTTTTCCCCTACTGTTGAGTTGCTTCTTTGGGAGAACTGAATAGGAAGGTGTGGCTCTACCCACTCTAGGTATCTATGTTGCTGGGTGTGGTTGGGGGCCAGTACCAGAAATAAGTCTTCGGTGTTGTTATAAAAGGTTCTTATTGCAGGCTCGAGTTCCTAAATCTGTAACTACTCAGATGACCACTTAAAGAACACAATTTACAAGAAAGCAGCTTGTTCTAAGTTGTCGGGAAGCTGGCTATCCTTTATCTTCTGAAATGTCAGGGAGCAAGAATCAGGTCATTTGTTTCAGGAGCCTAATATTGAAGGAATTTTAAAAGATATAGAACAAACACATTTAATTTAGATATGAAAACTGACCAATGGGCAGGAATAAATAATACAGCAGGTTGAAGTGGTTAAAAATGAAAGCAATTAAAATGCCAGGGGAAGGGAGGCGAAATCTCATTGACTTAGCAACAAACCAAGAAAAGTGTCTTGAGGCAGCCGTAAGCTTTAACAAAATGTATTATAACCTCAGTGTTCATGGACTAGTTGGTCAGATACGAGCAGTGCTATCCTTGAATGGCATGAGCATGCATGGCGATGTTGGTTTTCAAACTGGGCTGAAAGTGCCTTGAGATACAAGAGGAACAGTCTTGAGATATGCCAGTGCAAAGTTCAGATGCTGACATTCTGGACATAGGAATGTCGCAGGCCATTCCTCTTGTAGTCTTGTGGCCTCTGTGTACAACACAGATATACATGCCAATTTAAAATAACACTTCATGCATCTGACAGACTCCCCCCCGCCCCCAGTTATGCTGCAGCAGATTCTGGGAGGGGCGTAACTGTATAGTCCTGCGATCCCAGCATTGCCCATCAAACACCAAAGGACTTTTAATGCATGGTACCAAATGATACTGTGTAATTGGGGTGTGGCTGTAGAGAAGGCCACATCTCTGGTAGGCATCAGTGTAACTCCAGAGGAGGGACATGCAGAGAAGAGCCTCAGAAGGTGATTTTTGGCTGACAGCAGCAGGTGTCCTTCAGCTATTCTGTTCCTAGCCATTTGGGGCTTTGAGCTTGTGGCAAGAGATGTAAAATTACCAGGAATTTTGAAGCAGGGGTGGGTGGGAAACATCTTAAAATCAGAATTGCAAATAGACTCAATATTGAGAGAGCTGCCCATTGTATTCTGTGCTGTCTTGGCATGTGCATTTTCGTTTTTGCCATCTGAGAGGCAGGAAAAATAGAAGTTGAAATTAGAAAACAAAATGTGTATTAAGAATGAGAATTATTTGGATGGTAAAGAGTCTAATGCAGTCAGAATAGAACTAGCAGCGTACTTGAATATAAATTTTTAACACTGAACTTTTTGTTGCATTTTCAATCACATTATAGCATATTCTTGAATTGTTCTCAGATAATACACACATCCAATATGTCTGCACTGTACATAGGAATTATCTTATGCTGTAGCTTGTCTTGTATAAAAGCTTTAATGCTATACATTTTGAGTGACTAAAACATTGTCTTAAAAAGAATTTTCTGCATTTCAAATAGTTAAAATGGTTTTTTAGTGGTCCCCCAGATTTCCCAATTTCCATTGGAAAAAGCAGGGAGAAAGTCCTTGGGAAGGAAACATGGGGGAACGAAATAGTAAAGACTAACCAATTTATCTATAGCATAAGCTTTTGAGAACCACAGCTCTTTGTCAGATGCATGCATCTGACGAAGAGAGCTGTGGTTCTCGAAAGCTTATGCTACAGTAAAGCTGCTTAGTCTTAAAGGTGCTACTGGACTCTTTACTATTTTGCAACTACAGACTAACACAGCTAACTCCTCTGGATCTATGGGGAAACAAGTTTTCTCATCACCCTCCCCACATTTGTAGACACGACTGGCACTGTACATTGTGTCTGGAAACACCCTGGGGCTTGGCGAAAAATGCATGTGGCTGTGGGTCATATCCGCCATCAGAAGTTTAGGAAACACTCTTTGATTTTATGAGTGGGGATGAAAATGGATTTGAAAACATGCATTTCACAGGAAAAGATGGATTTTTCCATCTCTCAGCATGCTTGCTCAGGGCAGTGTACCTGGCTTTCTCGCTTTATCTCCATAATGGCACCTTAGGTTTTTTCAACAAAATGTGCGAGAGAAGTGAAAAGATTTTGCCACTTTCCTGAGTGCGAGAAGCATGTGCCTGTTGGCTGGTGGTTGATTTCTCTGTCGCAGCAAGCAAAACCAGTTGCTCAGCCCTATCTATCCACATCATACTCTGCGCCGTTTATTGTATACTGATCCATTTTCTTTGCTGAAATCCGGCTCCACTAGATGGGTTGGGCATGCTGGACACAGCCTTTTCTTTATTTTTACAGACATAAAACTCTCAGCTAGGTGCCCTTCTACACTGAGGCAATTCTATAGATTGCTGTTGCTTGGATACCTGCTTCTTTGTTAATCCAGCAGTACTAGGTAACAATTCACCGCCTTTAATTGCACAGTTAGAAACACTGAGTTGGATTGTGCCAGGTCTAACAACTGGAAGATAATCTGATTGTGTTGAGAGAGCCTTTTCATACCTTCATGTCGTTAAGTGTTCTCCCCCTCCAGAGTATTGTGCTCCTCAGGGGCGGGGGGGGGGGGAAGGATTTTGAAATGTTGTATTTCTTTCTCTCCCCCCCCCCAATCCTTGCATGATGAGTTGTCTGTTGGCAATGCTGTGACTGCAGAACCCTGGGTCTCCCAAATGCCATCTGTCAAAACAGGTTTGGCCGTGACCTTCCTTCTGGTATTGAGCTTGTTGAAAATACATTTTTTTTTTGCAATAGGCACAAGTCGCACAAATGGCTAAAAGAGATTCTTTCAGTGGCTGCAAACTATGCTTGCTTGAATGAGATTTGGAAAGAAGTAGTTTAGCAGGTGGATGTTAGCCAGTGAAGGAGGAAGAAGTCTGGAGTCTTGCACGTGGGCATAAGAATCAGGCTTTGAAGGTTGTGTCTCTTGTGCACGCTGCTTTCTTTTGAAGGAATCGATGCTGCTTTAAAGACGAACATTAGAACCTTCCCGTGACATCACAGCAGTTCTCCCTCTGAGGCGGAGGACCAATCAGGGAGGCCTTCGATAACCACAGCTCGAAAGCTTATGCTACAATAAAATTGGTTAGTCTTAAAGGTGCTACTGGACTCTTTTTGATGTTGGTGTGTGGGTCACCCTTCCTCTCAGTTCTTTCCCGCCTCCAGGGAGAGCAGAAGCCTACAGCGAGCTCGCTGAATCTTCTTTCACTTTCGCTTTCTTCGTTTCTTTTCCAACTACTACTTCTACTTGGCTTGGCTGTTTTCTTCTTCTTCTTCTTCTTCTTCTCCTTTCCCCTCTGCCTTACTCTGCCCTCAAGAGCAAGCTCGGCTACCAGCCGGAGATGGACTCCGACGTAAGCTTCATGGAGGAAGACAGAGAAGAGATGAGCCTCCATGCGAATGCTGTGGCTGCGGTCGTTTCGCAGCTAACTGGTGCAGTCCTGCCTTCATGGCTGGAGTCTGCTCCCGGCACCGATACGGCTCTGGAGCTGTGCATTCCTTCTAAGAAGCCCAGACGACAAGCACCGGAGGCACAATTGTCAGCGCTGCTATGTTCCCAGACTGAGCAAGGTGCCTTGCAGCACTCAACCCAAAAGGCGGGAAAAAGCAGCGGCAAGCGCACCAAGCTGCAAGCGGGCAAAGAGGACGTGCTGACCAACCTCCCGGCGGGAGAAAGCTTTTCCACGCCCACGAGTGCATCCCATCACCCACAGAGTGCTGCGACGGAGAGGGGTAACATACTCAGCAGTGTCGCAACCCCCCCCTTCTGCTGAACTCCTTGCCCTTATACAGCAGACCATGAGGGATGAGTTTGCAAGGCTTTGCTAGCTACCCTCCAGGGCCAGCAGTGAACTATCCTCCCCTCCTCCCTCCCCCATCCAAGGCAGCTCAGGGGAAAGACCGAGAAAGCCCACCTCCTGGCCCACTAAAGCTGCCCAGAAGGCCATCTCAAGTAAACAGACCACTGCAGGGTCTCAGTGAGGAGAAGGGATGTCCTCCAACAGTGATAACTGGGAGGAGGGTGAATTCCTCTCAGAGGAGGAAGAGGAGGCCATTTCCAATCCAGAACAGCCTGACAGGCTTTTTAAGATGAAGGATTACCAATATCTCCTCTCCAAGTCTCTAGCAGCTCTGGACTTGCAGGAAAAGAGCGTGGGACGGGGTGGGAGGGAGGATGAGAACCATAAAGCAGGTAAGGTCAGGCCCAAAGGGTGTAAAGAATTTTTTCCCAGGGCTAACACTACTGAGAAAGTGTTCCCGTTTCCTGAGTATTTCGAAAGACAAATGAATGCTGAATGGGAAATGCCAGCTGCCAATAAGCAATGTTCTAATGCAGCCAAAAAACTGTATACCTTACCCTCTTATGCAAATGAGTTATTGCAGGTACCAAGGATTGATGCACCAGTAGCAGCCCTGCAGTCATCGGGCCTTCTATCTGAAGACGGTCATTTCCAACAAGCATGGATCGATTCCACAGTGGACGAATGGACCCTAGAAGTTGTCTCCAGAGGCTGCTCAATAGAGTTCAAAACCTATCCTCCAGACAGATTCGTCTCATCCCCGCTACGGACAAACGCACAAAGAAAACATATTACTCATCAGGCAATCAACCACCTGCTGAGGATTCAAGCAATAGAACCCGTCCCTCCCCAGGACCAGGGCAAAGGAGTTTACTCCATCTTTTTCACAGTCCCAAAGAGGAACGGAGATTGGAGAGCAATTTTAGATCTGAAATTTGTGAACAAATTTCTAAGAGTAAGAAGATTCCGGATGGCGATGCTCCACTTTATATCAGAAGCCCTCCAGCTGGAAGAGTTTATGACGTCAATAGTCCTGACGGAGGCTTATCTTCATATCCCCATCAATCCATCCCATCGCTGTTACCTGCACTTCCACGTCAACCACAACCACTACCAGTTCCGTGCCTTACCCTTTGGGCTGGCACGGGCCTTGGTCTTCACCAAGGTACTCATCAATCCAGTAGTCCAATATATTGTCGAAGGCTTTCACGGCCAGAGAGCGATGGTTGTTGTGGGTTTTCCGGGCTGTATTGCCGTGGTCTTGGCATTGTAGTTCCTGACGTTTCGCCTGCAGCTGTGGCAAGACAGAAGCACAGCCACCTAGACTATATGGACTCCCTAAAATACATAAGGATTCAGTCCCACTCCGACCCATTGTGAGTGCCATTGGTTCACCGACATATGAATTAGCTAGACATCTGGCCGATCTCCTACAGGACCACACCAGGAAAACCTCGTCTTACATCAAAGATTCAGCAGATTTCATCAACAAAATCAGTTCTCTGAAACTCAGTCCACAAGACATACTTGTCAGTTTTGATGTTGTATCCCTGTTTACCAAGGTTCCAGTAAAAGACACTATTGCACTTATTAATCAGATTTTCCCAGAGGATGTAACAGCCTTATTCCATCATTGTCTGACAACCAGTTACTTCCAATGGGATAACGAATTCTATGAACAGATGGATGGGGTGGCCATGGGGAGCCCTCTCAGCCCAGTTATAGCAAACTTTTACATGGAACATTTTGAAAAAACAGCTCTAGAATCAGCACCCCACAAACCTAGTGTATGGTTCCGGTTTGTGGATGATACATTTATCATTTGGAGCCATGGGGAGGAAAAATTGATGGGGTTTTTGAATCATCTCAACAACATCCACCTGAACATACAATTCACAATGGAGAAAGAAATCGAGGGAAAACTCCCATTTCTGGATACCTTGGTCATTCGCAAAGCAAACTTTCAGTTAGGTCACAAGGTCTACAGGAAACCAACTCACACTGATCGGTACTTACACAAAAACTCCAATCACCACCCCCGACAGAAAAGAGGCATAATGAAAACATTAGTGGATCGTGCAAGACGGATATGTGAGCCGCACTTTCTCAGTGAGGAAATTAATCATCTAAACCACGCACTTCAGGCAAATGGCTACTCCAGAAATGAAATCCGAAGAGCAATCAAACCCAGGATGAATCAAACAACCAAGGAAAAACAGTCTCCTACAGGAAAAGTGTTTTTGCCATATATCAAAGGAATTACTGATCAGATGGGAAAGCTTATGAAAAAGCATAACCTTCAAGCAGTATTCAGACCCACCCGAAAAATACAACAGATGCTACGATCAGCAAAAGACAGTAGAGACCCCCTCACCTCTGCAGGAGTATACCGTATACCCTGCATCTGTGGACAAGTTTACATCGGGACCACAAATCGTAGCATCCAGACAAGAATAAAAGAACATGAAAGACACTGCAGACTTGGACAACCTGAAAAATCAGCAGTGGCTGAACATAGCCTAACTCAAACAGGGCACAGTATCTTATTCCAGGACACCAAAATACTGGACAACACTTCCAACTACTTTGTCAGACTGCACAGGGAAGCCATTGAAATCCACAAGCATAAGCAAAACTTCAACAGGAAAGAAGAAACCTTAAGAATGAACAGAGCATGGTTTCCAGTTCTGAAAAACACCAGGCTAACAAAACACTTTATACTCAACAATAGCCCTGCAGAGAAGATTAGCACATCAAGCCCCAATCCATATGCAAAAGAACCTCCTTAGGATACAGTGAAGCCTCCCGCCATTAGCATTCCACACCCTGGGAAACTCTTACAGGATGACTCAGCTCAACTCCACCCCTCCTGAGTAGATACAAATGACCTGCCAACATCTTTTCCACACTGTGACACTGAGAGATCTCGGTCTTTTGGTGCTACACCTCTGAAGATGCCAGCCACAGCTGCTGGCGAAACGTCAGGAACTACAATGCCAAGACCACGGCAATACAGCCCGGAAAACCCACAACAACCAGTAGTCCAACTCAGGAAGAAAGGAGTCCATGTTCATCCTTATCTGGATGACATCCTCGTCCGAGCCATCTCGTAAGAGAAAGCGCTTCAGGACACCTGGACAACAATACAATTCCTACAGCATCATGGCTTCCTAGTAAATTTGGGGAAATGTTCCCTTCAGCCCACTCAGACTATCCAACACCTAGGTCTGGTAATCGACACAAAAAAGTGCGACTTCTTTCTGCCTCAGGAGAAAATACAAAAGTCCAAGAACTTAATAAGAACAGTCCTCCAGAGCAGGTCGGTACCACTGATGACACTAACCAAACTCATGGGCACTCTAACAGCAAACTGCGAGGCCATTTACTGGGGGCGACTTCACTCTCGAGATCTAATGTCGCTATTACACCCTTACCAATTTCTCATCATGACGAAGTCACAGATGTCTATAGACTTACCTCAGAAGGTCAAACAGAGCCTCTTGTGGTTGACCAAGGACCAAAACCTGAGACAAGGAAAGAGTTTCCTGACTCCCCAAGTAATACAATTGTTCACGGACGCAAGTCTCATGGGATGGGGAGTGTCCTTGGAAGGAATTCCAGCCCAGGATCAGTGGTCCCCAGAGGAGTCACATCTCCCGATCAACGTTCTAGAGTTGAGAGCCATCAGGCTGGCTTTAATCACATTCTCCGACAAAATAGTGGGACGGAACATTTTGATCTGTACCGACAACGTGTCAGCGAAGTCTTACATCAATCGACATGGGGGTACCCGTTCCTCAGCACTCATCAAGGAGGTGACCAAGATCCTGACCTGGGCAGAATCCCACCTAAAGTTGATTCGGGCAGAACACATAAGAGGGCTGGACAATGTGCAGGCAGATTGGCTGAGCAGACAAGCCATTCAGTCAGGGGAGTGGGCTTTCAAGAGAGAAATCTTTCAGACAATAGCGAATCATTTCAGAATACCCATAATGGACTTGTTCGATTCCCACTTGAACCATCAGGTTCCTCGGTTCATGTCCAGATTTCAACACTCACACTCAGAGAACTTAGACACACTTACTTCTCAATGGCCTCAGGGTCTCCTGTACACCTTCCTGCCAATACCAATCATTCCAAAACTCCTCCGAAAGATACAGGAGCAGGGAGCTCAAGTCATACAAATAGCTCCATGGTGGCCGAGATGTCCATGGTTCTCGTCTCTACATAAATTGGCAGAGGTGCCTCCTCTACCACTTCAGACGACCCCGGACCTGCTACATCAGGGGCCAATCTGGCATCCATGCTCAGAGTAGTTGTGCCTGACCGCCTGGAAATTGAGAGGGTTTCCCTAGCCGGCCTCAGTTTTCAACCAAGGGTAGTCAGTACAATACTGACTTCAAGGAAGGTTTTGACTATAAGAATTTATAACACCACTTGGAAGGCTTTCATGAGATGGGCTAGGCGAAAAAAGGTGGATCCTCTACACTCATCCCTAAGTGAGGTGTTGATGTTCTTACAAGAGGGCCTAGATTCAGGACTAAAACCAGCCACTATTAAAAGGCAAATTGCAGCTCTGGACTCGATTTTACCTCTTACGGAAGGGCTAAAGTTGTCTATCCATCCGCATGTCCAGCGTTTTCTTAAGGGGGCAACTTTATTAAGCCCACCGACAATCCATTGGTTCCTAACTTGGAGACTCAATATAGTTCTCCAGGCTTTGACTAAACGTCCATTTGAGCCACTGAAAAAAACTTCTCTAAAATGGCTGAGGTTAAAGACTATTTTCATGGTTGCTATCACATCTGCTACAAGAATATCAGAACTCAGTGCACTGTCAGTGAAACCTCACCTATGTATATTTCACAAAGACAAGGTGACTTTGCACATGGACCCTACCTTCATTCCAAAAGCAAGTTCCACCTTCCATAGATGTCAAGAGATTAGTCTCCCTTCCTTCTGGCCAGCACCAAGGCACCCTAAGGAGAAGGAGTGGCGTTGTTTAGATGTGGGAAGGTTCCTCAAAGCTTATCTCAACAGGACAGAAGGCATCAGAAGGTCAGAGTCCATCTTCATTAACGTCAGCCCTCCCAATGTTGGGAGGAAAATGTCTTCGGTAGCCATAGGTAGGTGTATCAGATTCTGCATTGCAGAGGCATACAGAACATCAAATAGAGAGGTACCCGAAGGCATCACAGCTCAGTCTGTAAGGAGCGCAGCTATCAATGTGGCATTCAGCAATCAAGCATTGGTAGAAGAAGTGTGCAACACTATAAACAATTTGTATGACACGACGGACGCTGCCTTTGGGAGGAGAGTTCTCCAACACGTAATCCAGACGGAAGACCATAACCCACCCAAGGGAAACTGACTGCTTTGGGAGCACCCAAGATATCCTCCGCCTCAGAGGGAGAACAGACCATTGGATCTTTACCGTGAAGGCTCCTTCTCTGAGGAACGGAGGACATCTTGCCCTCCCAGGGTCTTCGTATACTGGTATCTCCTCACTTTTCCTTTAAGTACTATACTACCTTTTTACATCTTTCTTCCGCTTGCATTTCAGAGTTAAAGTTAAAATTCAAATTCAAGTTAAAGTTAGGTATTACAGATTAAGTTACTGCTTCGTGGAATCATCCGAACTGAGAGGAGGGGTGACCCACACACCAACAGGAAGAGGAAGAAATAATTGAGTTCCTGCCTCCCCGATTGGATAGTGGGAATCACCCAAGATGTCCTCCGTTCCTCAGAGAAGGACCCTTCATGGTAAGTATCCAGTGGTCCGCTCTCTCAATGGCTAGAATGACTCCTGTAAAAAGAGGCAACAAATTTTATCTTATTACTTTATTAATCTGCCTGAGATTGCATGTTTTGTCTTTTTTTAAAAACTGTGCTTTGTTCTCTTTTAAAAATAAAACACTTGGATACTTTGGTGTCTGTCTGAGGTGGTAGTTGTAGTTGTTTTTAATTGGTATGCTGTTGGCATTGGTTTGTTCGCCACCTTGATCCACTTGGGAAAGGCAGGATGTGAATGTGTTAATAGAGAAATAACAAGCAAAATTAGAGATGACTGTCTGTGCGCCTGTCTGTTTTCTCCACACCAAACAAAACACAGCAAGGATCCAGCATGCTCTCCTGCTGTGTGGCAGCTGTTCCAGGAATTCCCACCTGCCTGCTGGGAGCTGGCTGAGCATGCTGGTGGATTTACAAGGTTCTCTGAGAATGTGGGCTTGGAGAAGACTTTGTCCTGGCTCCTTGGGGCCGGGGGTGGGTGGGATTACATTATTTATAGTCCATCTTTCTCTCTGAGACTCAAGGTGGATCACACTGTGTAAATCAATGCAGTTAATAGTGTGGGGCACCCAGTAAGCAATGAAAAAGGATTATGATTGCAGAGATTAAAACTAAGTAAACATCTGGATCACAGTAGGATCCAGTAAGAGAAGAGGAAGACCTAAAATGAGATGGCTGGACTCAATAAAAGAAGTGACATCCTCCAGTTTGCAAGATCTGAACAAGTCTGTCAATGATCAGGATGTTTTGGAGGCCTTTCATTCATAAGGTTGCCATAAGTCGCAGGCGACTTGATGGCACATAACAGATAACACACACACACACCCCACACACACACCCCACACCCCCCCCACACACACCCCACCCCCACAACACCCCCACCCCCACCCCCCACCCCCACACCCCCCCACACCCCCCAAACCCCCCCCACACACACACCTGGAACAAACAGAAACAAAGCATAAATATTCATATGACAAATTAAACAATGCAGAAATTACATGATAGGATAAAATATACAGCAACAGGTAGTACATACTATATGCAGTAGTATAGTCCACAGTCTTTCCCTTTATTAAAGCATTCTTCCTGAAACTATTTCCATTATAATAAAACTCCATTTCCTTCCTACAAATTCCTTCCTAAATAATTCAGTTTTGCATAGTTTGTGAAATGCCAGAAGAATGGGACCCTTCCTGACCTCATCAAGCCGGCCATTCCATAAGGTGGGGGCCACTACAGTGATTGCACGTGTATGGGCAGTTGTCGATCTTGCCTGTTTGCACCTGCAGAAATCCCTGTTCAGATTTTACTCCATTCTTCTTTGGCATCTCATACTAAACTTTCTTAACTGTGATACTGCCTTAAAAAAAACCTTCTGTTTTATGTATAATTCAGCAGTATATTTATACTTATTTATTAAGAGATGAGTAACTTTCTGCTGCTCTGGATTTTTTATTTGCCCCCATTGTTGCACAGAGAGAACACTGAAATATGGTTTTTGGCTTCTAAACCTTTAAAGAGTGTGTGTGTGGCTTTTTTCTGGGAGATAAAACTTCCTTAGTTGCAGCTTCAAACTTTGTTTTATCTTGGATATGTTTCTGTGAGATGTTATTGAAAACGCCTTGTGAAGTCATGTGGTGGGTGAAGGTGACCCCGGTCCAACAGGTTAGAGTTCTGCGGAAACCAGACTCTTCAGTATAGACTCAAATGTACTAATTTCTGATGCAATAGGAATGGGTTTCTACTGGTATGTGGTTTTTATTATTTTATTATTTTTATCGGTAAGATTTGTTAGTGGTTTGTTTGGTTTTGTTGTGAGCTGCTCTGAGCAGGTCTGGAGAGATGACATACAAATTTTGTAAATAAATAATAAACTCTGTGACCCAGTGCAGCTTTGGAAAGTGATGTCAGAGAGGTCAGTAAAGCTGCAACAAAGGGATTTGATATAATGATAATAGGGGTTACCCTGACCTGGGTAGCCCAGGTGAGCCTGTTCTCATCAGATCTCAGAAGCTAAGCAGGGTCTGCCTTGGCTAGTAATTGGATGGGAGACCTCCAAGGAAGACAAAGGTTGCAGAGGCAGGCAATGGCAAACCCCCTCTGTTAGTCTCTTGCCGTGAAAACCACACCAGGGGTTGCCATAAGTCAACTGTGACTTGAGGGAACTCTCCACCACCACCAAGCCTTAAAGTGTGGTGTGTGTGTTATGGCTAGTCCCATAAGAGAAAGTTGTGTTCAGTCGTCTTGCTGGCATGTTCCCAGTTTGAGTTGGTAGTGAAAATACCCTTTGTGCAGGCTATCAGGGTTCAGTCCTTTCTTATTACTGCCTGGAGCAGGTTCTGTAGAGACCCTGGAAGATCTTTCCAAAGGGGTGGGTGTTAGTGTGTGTGTATGAGAGAGAGAAGGGGGGACCTGTGGTTTCAGACAAGCTTGTCTCGGAAGAAAGACCCTTGGGTGAACTTTCAGCCTCTTCCCTTCCTCTTTCCTCCACACAACACAGCAGAGACCTCAGCACATGGTTTGTTTCCTTGGCAGATTGCTTGCACGCTCTGTGGTTGTAGCTTGAACTTGGCTTGTTGTTTCAAATCTCACTGCAAGGCCCTCTTGATGGTTTCCTGTCACCCCATGGTTTCTCAGAAGCCAAGTTCCAGGCGATCTTGGCTCTTCCAAAGTGTGTGCTTTCATGATTGCTATTACTATCATTTTATTAATACTTTACAATCCTTTTTGGGCCCACCCTTGTTTTCTTTAAGTGTTGTCTGGTGTTATTTCTTGCATCTATGGCTGAGGTAGGCGTGGGTTAGTTCTGATTGCAGATTTCTAAGGCACACCTCCTCTTTAGCAGGAACAACCAAGTAACGGTGGTGCTGCTTAAACAACTGGGCATTATGTGTTAACACAACCTTGCTTATTCATTCCCAAAAGATCCATTGGGCCGGGGAGGGTGGGGCAGAGTGTTTTCCTTAACCACCTTCTGCTACACTGTTTATCACAGTAGTTCAGGACTTTGCATCTGCTACTCCGGGTGCAGGATCTTCAGTTGTGTCGTTCAAACTCTTATGGCCATTGCTGAGGGTGAGTTGGGTGGTTCATACTCAGAGAAGATACATCTCACCCTCAAGAAGGGCCAGAACAGAATAAAAGAGCTCTGGGGGAACAGACTGATAGTCCCATAGTAGCTAAACAGATGTAGTGCCCTGAAAGGGCAACAGGCAAGGGCATAGAGGTCAAAGCTTCCCCTGTTTGCCCCTGCCTCCCAAAGGTATATTGCCTCTGAACTTGGAGGTTCCATTTCGTTGTCGTAACTAATGGCCCTTTGTGGACCTCTTCTCCTTGAATGTGTCTAACTCTGTTTTCAAGCCATCTAAACCTGTGGCCATCACCACATCTTGTGGCAGAGAGTTCCACAGTGTAGCAAAAGTATTTGTTCCACATTTCTTTTTTAATTGAGGCCATCTATTTTTAACTTGGTTGTATGTAGTATTAGGGTTGTATGTAGAATTAGAGTAAGTCCTCATGGTTTTGGATCATATGTGCACTGGGGGGTCCGTGGTTCCCAGGTGGGCAGGGACATAATTCTACTAGGCATGCATGGTGAAGGGGCTCCCCGCCACCACCCCCAGCACCATTTTCCTAACCTGAAACTGCCTGAGCAGCTGTTTGCTCCATTTGGAGTATGGGAGGCATGGAACGGCCAAAGTGGTGACCACAAGGGCTTCATATCATGTGAATCTGTCCTTAGTTGTCCCACCATCCTTGCTTTCCCTGACTGTTCATTCTGCTCAAAGGAGAGATCTGAAGGGAGCAATGGACCCCAGCCAGGAACACAAAGTCTTCTCTCTGCTTAGTGTTTGCTTCCCTCTAGTGACATAATTTTAAATAGCAAGTTGTGGTTTGGCTGCACAGGGCAGGATTGAGTGGGCAAATAGTTGCCCTGGGGAATGTCCATGCTGCGGGTCTGATGTTGGCTCTCAGCCCTCTGCCTTTTAGCTGCTGCCTCGGTTCTCAAAGACAAACTGTGGATGACTGACTTCCGTTGCCTAATGGCTGAAGCATAGAAGGGATGGCTGAACAAATTCGGTGCTTCTTGGATTTCATGCTGGCTACAGATAAAGACTTGTGGTGTGTGGGTGTGTGTGTGTGTGGTGTGCGCGGTCCCAAACAATGCCCTTCAATGATGAAAGAGATTCAACGAATGATTGCAAATGATGGATATGAAATGGCGTGGACTTGGTCATTAGAAGTCAGGCTAAAAGTGACAGCAGACTTCTGGAAAATATACAAAGCTGGCTCAGCCTAACAGGGAACTGCAGGTGAGTTTCATTCACCTCAGCTGAAGCTTCTCTTAACTTTGTCACACTTCAAAGCATGTGGGTGTGTGTGTGCACTACTGCCACTGCCCCAGCACTGTGCAAATGCCTGTTTCTTCTGACCCTAAAAGGTCAGCTCCCGAGGATCTGAACTCTTCTTGACTGGGAGCAATCATGCCTTTTGGTGACCTTTCCAGAGGCAACTGGCTAGCAAGGGGTTTGAATCCTGCCATGTCTGCATTTGGAGAGTGTGCAGGGGCAATATTACTACACACACTCTGGCTGTCTCCGTGCATTCTGTTTGGCTTCTTTGCCTTTGCCTGTTTCATGGTTGTGTGTGTGCATGCGTTCTGTGAAGTTCCCCTCTTACTTCTTGCATATTCCAAGTTCAACATAATAGAGTTGGTTGAGAGTGCGGGAGACTAGCTTTCGGAGACCTCTTTCCTCAGTGTACAATGAGCTGTATATCCCGTACTTGGTGAGAGGCACATGTTCTTTTTTGCCATATATTTGCTTGCCTGGATGCTCAAGCCTTGCAGCTGGGGATTGTAAACTACCTAGCAGGCACCAGTCTATTTAAAATAATTATACCTCAGCTACCTTTGTGACGCCTAGGCAGCTTTTAACAATTACAATATACAGAAATAATGTAGCATGTAATCAAATCAGTCAAAGCAGTGATGGGCCGTGACACTTCGAGATCTCCAAATCCAAAGCCCAGCCCTCCAGACAGTAAACATGCGGTACAATCCAGCCAGAAGTTGTCCTCCAGCTCGCACCATTGACATGAATAAGAGCTGCAGAGCAGCTGCTCTGCCTGCCCCATCCCATCACTGGAATTGTGTCTTTGGCCCCAGGATAGTAAAGACAAGTTCACTTATCAGATATACTTTCCCTTAGCGGAGGAGTGGAACAAGGGGGGGGGGTCCAGAAAGGCATGGGGGCCTGCTTCAGCTAGAGATGGGTTGTGTTGCATAGAGTTCGTAGCACCAGTCAGGTCACATATTAGCAAACTGGGCTTGCCCATTCTCATGCTATGCAAATAATTGGTGAGGTATCTAGGAGGCCATGACCCTTGACAGAGTTGCATCCTGTGCACTGAGTTGCATCCTGTGCTGCTTCCTGTTTAAGAGGAGGAGAGTATGAGTTGAGAGAGTAAAATGAAGGTGTGTGGAAAGGTGGATGTCTGTCGATTCACCTCGTGTTGTGGGTATGAAAAGACTGCAAGGCTTTCGACCTGCTAGGAGAAACAGCCGCACTTCCTTGGCTTCTGCAGTGTTCCAGAATGCTTTGTGCCGTTGGGCATCTGCCCAGCAGGCAGGCTGTCCCAACACCTTGTTGCAGTAGCCAGCGCTTGGCAGCCTTTGGGGGGAAAGACACTTGCCGTGCCAAGCATGAGGCCTTGCTTGAGCGCCATGCCACTTCTATTCACAAACTTGAATGTTTAAAGTCTAGGATGTGCTTTACTGCTTGGGAGGAAAAAAACCCAGATGTGCTCATTCCGGCCTTTGGGAAATTCAGGGGTGGCGGAGCACACGTTGGAACCCGAAAGTGGCGTCCAGTGGTGTGGCTGTAATGTTGGAGTTGGGTTTGGGAACTGCAGTTGGACCAAAGCGCAGCAGTTAGAATTTTAATTGATGCAGGTTGCCAGGCCTGTGAAGGAAGGAACACCTCCCCTCAGAGATTCCCCCCTCCCTTCCAGTGTGCTGGGATAATTTAGGGGCATTCCCCAGTGGCTGCCCCTGCCATCACACAGTCAGTTGTCAGTGGCAGAATGATCTATCAAGGAAAGCCTGGCTGCTACTCCTAGGCAAGCTGCTGGAGACCTTTTGTGGTTCTCCGAGTTTTCAAAACAGTTGGGTTATTCAAGATGGAAGACTGTGTCTGCAATTGGCATTTTTGTACGCGTTGGCATTAAGGGTCCAGTGTTGGCTATTGCTTTCTGCTTGATTTTAGTTTCACATTGTAAACCACATGGCTCTTTCCTATACAGAGCAGCCAAGGAAGTGTAATACGTAAGGTATCTTCTTGGCTGGCCTCTGACACCCCTGCCTTGCAAGTAGATTACAGATTTGACAAGCCTGTCTTGCCTACTCATGTCTATGGGGGCTCGTTGTGGTGTGTAGGTGGACTGGAAGAGGAAAGGAACCATTTCTATCCTAGTTTTTATTTTTATTTTTTTGTCTTACTTCATTTATACCTCGCCTTTCTCCCCAATGGGGACACAAAACAGATTATATCATTCTCCTCTTCTCTATTTTTTCCTCAACAACAACCCTGTGAGGTAGGTTAGGCTTTGTGACTGGCCCAAGCAAGCTTCCATGGAAGAGCGGGGAATCGAACCTGAGTCGCCCAGGTCCTAGCCCATCTCTCTGGTCACTACAGTACACTGACTGTCACTGGTTTTTAAAAGATGCCCTGCTGGGACATCTGGGATGAGTCCTTCTTGCAGCACTCAACAAGATGAGTGAAGGGCAGCTTGTGAGCCTGAATGTGCCCTCCTCCTCTGTGCATCACATGCACACAGAAACTCAAGTATGCGCCGAGTATTTGGTTGGAGCCTCCTAGAGCTAAGCCTGGACGGCATTTCCGGTGCTGATTTTCTTCCAGTTGAGGAAAGAAGCAGAGAGGCAAGTGTCTCAGGTACATGGAGGTGATCTTCATCAGCTGCCACAGCAACAATATTGTGAAGACCTGCTCATCAGAGAAACTTCTGAGCTAGACTTCATCAGTTTGATTTGTGTGTGTGAGTGTATGTGAGAGGTTTTTTTTTTTTCATATACTAGACTTTGCCTTATCCCGCCTCCCACTTCCACCCCGGCTTTGACAGCTTCTTCTGATACTGTCCCCCCCCCCATTCCTGTCTATGGCCCTTTTGAACTATCTTTTAAAAGGAATAGAGGCAGAAAACCTCTGAGCACAGACAGCTACTCTTTGCACTTCATCTGTTTGGGGAAGGGGCACAAGGCCAGCTGCTTCACGCACTGCCAGAGAGTCACCAAGCAAACGAGAAGGAACTGGTCCTCCCATGGGAACCGGCACTTTCCTCAGGTGCTGTGTCTTTTCCCTTCTCCAAGATTTCAAAACCATCCTCTGTATCATGTGAGCCTGAGTTGGTTCTGCCCATGACAACACTGACTCCCTAGGATTCCTTTGTGTCACCATCATTGTATAGAATCTCTGATCTCTATCTCAAAACGCCTGCATCAGGAGGCCAAGAAGGAGTCAAAGGATAAGAAATGCTCCTTCCTCTGACCCTAAGAAGAAGAGATGTTTTGGAAAATGGTACCTGCTGGGAAATGCTTCATGGCCACCCATGAGATTCAGGCATGAATTTACCCTGCTTTTGGACAAGTTTCAGGATATGTTGGCCTTATTAGCGATTCCCCCCCCCCACTGTGCAGGAATCTCTGGAGGTACAGATTTTTAGATCCTTAACCAAGGACCAATTGGATGACACATCTCAAGAGGTACATCTTCCATTTGTCCCAACATTGATGATCAGGACTGCAGCCTCTGGGAACACAGTACCTTGCCAACCTTCTGAACACTGATTGAACTCATTACCTTTTGCCTTGCTACAGGTCATGCTTACAATAAGAAACTGAGAGCCAGGAGTTGCAAGCTCAGCTGGGACTGCTATTCATTTCGTTCCTACATGCATTGCTCTCTATAGTGATAGCACCACTCTCATCAGGACCCCTACTATATTCAAAACTCTAGATTGGGTCCAACAGCCACGGTTTCCAGGCTCCAGTATCTTCAGTTCCATCACAGCCAGCATCAGTCTCTCAGGAACCACCGCTTGAGGCATTCCACCTTCGTGGTCCTCTACCCATCCTTCTCAGGATCATTGTGTCACATCACCAGGTTGTCAGTCTCAGGCACCATCAGCAGCACCGTAGCTCTTTGCACTAAAGCAGGTATCAGGTACTATTCCACCCCTTTCCCCTCTTGCTGAGATTGATCATCATCTTGCTCCATCTAGTCTTCTATTGAGGACGAAGATGCCTCTTTGGACTTGGAGGCCTGATTCTTCACCATCTTGGGTGGTGTTGAGCCATAAGTCTGCATCAGCAGTATGCATAGAGGCTGTCAAGCTTTATTTGGATCAGCTCAGTTGCTGGGTCTGGAGGTGAAGCAATCTGGGTCTGGAGGTGATGATTCTGTTTGCTGCTGGTAGGTTCCAAATCACATGCCCTTGTTTCCCTGCTCATGTTTCCTAAACTCTTAGAAATAGTGAAGGAGTCATGGAGAAACTGTTCTGTATTCTGCCAACAGCAGAGGTTTGAAAATGTGTACAGGGGGCAACCTGACAAGGATCACTTGCTGTTTTTGCCTGCCCCCTACTCTCAGTCTCCAATTCCAGTGTAGTGGAAGGCTCCATAATCTGAAGGAGAACAGAAAGCACATTCTGCTCCTGTTGACAGGGAAGGCAGTATGAAAAGAAAGGTTTACTTCTCGCATATGAAATTTTTATTGGATTAGATGTCATTAAATTGTACATTACAATCAGTTTCCTTTAATTTTTCCAATTCTAACCCCCTCCCTTTCCCCCCCTTTTGTTGACTTCCAACAGTTTTCCAACCCCTTGTCCCTTTTCCCTTACTCATTTTGAATTTATTCTATCTATCAAACGTAGACTTCCACTTTCTTCTAAGCTTATCTATATAACACAGTGCTCCTTCCGTCTTCCTACTTACTTTAACAACTAAATAATACATAACTAAATAATACATTCTTGGCATATTTTCTTTTGATAATAATCATTTAGCTAATTTTGGTACTCTATACTCTATTTTATAATCTCATCTTCAATATGGGACAAACAATTTATCCCTCATTTAGCATAATTTTAGATACTTCTATAAACAGTACATTCAATATAAGTCAACCAATTTAACTTATACTCTATATATTACTTTTTCTACATATCTTATCTTCATACTGTTTTAATTATATAATTATATTATTCTTTCATTATGCAACTATCCACCAAAAATAGTCAACCAATTTGACCCATATATACCTCCAAACCAATTCAATCAATTTAATACATTAATATATATTTTCCCACCTTACTTAAGTTCCTTCATTGCAATTATAAAGTTATCTCCATTATACAATTATTGCCAGAAATGAAATTAATTAGTTTCTATCCTTATACTTAGTTAATTTCTATCATTATAATTCTTGCAATAACACCTGTAATACTTAATGCTATATATAATAGTCTAATAAAGTAGTTGCTTAGAAATTCTCATTTACCTCTCCACCCCCCGGTAAAGTCACCTCCCTCTACTTTTATTATATTTCAGTAATTTTCAAACTGCCACAGTTCTCCTCCCACCTCCCATTTCTTCACTAAGTATTGTTTCAGCTTCTCCCAATCCGTGTTGAACTGTCCTGGATCAAGGTCTCTCAGTTTCCTTGTCATTTTGTCCATTTCCGCCATGTACAGCAATTTATATATCCAGTCCTCAATAGTTGGCACTTCTTGCACTTTCCACTTTTGCGCGTACAAAAGTCTAGCCGCTGCTGTCATGTAAAATAGCAATGTCCTATATTGTGCTGGAATGTTCTCCATTCCCAAGTTCAGTAGCAGGAGTTCTGGGTTCTTATTAATTTGAAATTGTAAAATCTCGCTTATTACTCTTATTATTTCCCCCCAGTACTGCCTAGCTACCTCACAAGTCCACCACATATGATACAAAGATCCCTCATGCTTTTTACATTTCCAGCATTTATTAGACGTGTTCAAATTCCCTAGCGCAATTTTCTTTGGTGTCATATACCAACGATAAATCATTTTGTAGACATTCTCTTTAATATTGGTGCATGTCGTGATCTTCACTGTATTCTTCCACAAGTATTCCCACGTCTCCATTGTTATTTCCTTATTAAAGTTTATAGCCCACTTCACCATTTGCACTTTAACTGTTTCATCTTCAGTATACCATTTCAGCAGCACTTTGTATACCTTAGAGATTTCCTTTTTATCCTCTTGTAAAAGTGCCTGTTCTAATTCCGAATTCTCCATTCTTATCCCTCCCTTCACACAGTCCGAATTATAAAGATCTCTGATCTGTCTGTACTGAAACCAATCGTAACTTGGAGACAACTCGTCCTGCATCTTTATTTTGGGTTTAGAAAATTCCATTCGGGTTATCTCCTTGTATGTTAAACACTGTTGTTCATTATCGACAGTTCTCAGATCTATTACTTCATATGGAACCACCCATGAGGGGATTCCATCTTGTAGGTAATTTCTGTACTTCTTCCAAGTTGTGAATAGGCTTCTCCGAATATAATGATGTAAGAACATAGAGTCCGCTTTTACTTTATCATACCATAAATATGCATGCCATCTGAATATTTTTTATATACTTCTAAGGCCAGTAATTTCCGGTTTTTCAGCATCATCCAATCTTTCAACCACACTAAACAAATTGCGTCATAATAAAGTCTTAGGTTGGGCAGTTGCATTCCGCCTCTTTCTTTTGCATCTTGTAACACTTTCATTTTCACTCGAGGCTTTTTGCCTGCCCAAACAAAATCTGATATTTTCCTCTGCCATTTTTCAAACTGCTTAGAGTCTTGGATAATTGGTATTGTCTGTAACAGAAACATCACTCTTGGCAACACATTCATCTTAATTACTGCAATTCTTCCCAACCATGACAAGTTCAGTCTGTTCCATTTAATCAAGTCTTGCTCTATCTGAGTCCACAGTTTCTCATAGTTGTTTTTAAATAAATCTATATTCTTTGCAGTCAGTTCAATTCCCAGATATTTCACCTTACTTGTTACTTCGCAGTCTAAGAAAGGTTTACTTCTCAGCAACATCCTCTCTTTCCCTTTCGCTCTGTCTCCCTCTCTCTCTGCATCACAAGTTAGCTGTCTTGTATAGCCATCAATACAGATATGGGAGAAGATGTCCCCCTTGCTAAATCACCTTCCGCATGATAAAAGGGAAGTAGAACGTTCCAAGGTGAAGCTCTTTGCCCCACCAAACAACAAATTCATGACTCAAGGCACATGGCTGATTGGAGCTCAAAAACTGTGGTGCATATGGTTGCTCTTTGGTGCCCTGCATGAATTGCGGTCATTTGCTTTAATACTAGCCTCCTGTGCAAGAATCCTGTTTGATGGGGAGGGTCTGTTTAGTTTAAAGACAGATGGCACTCCTAAATGTTCCCAGAAACTCCATACTGTAGCTAAATCTATGAGCTTGTGCCTGCCTCTGCCTGCCCTTTCAAACAAAAACAGTGGTGCAGGGTTTACAGATTCCCCCCCCCCCACTGCTCCTGTACCTATCATTGTTTTGGGTTTAATAAGAAGCCTTTTCTAAGAGCCGATTGACTTCTCAGAGATCAAAACCCTCTCCTGCCTCTAAACACAGTACCTTGAACTCCACAACTCACAGGCCCAAGGTCTCTTACTTGCCTCCTCTAGGAGGAAACATTTGGAAATGCTGGAGCGCGTCACCCCAGATTCTTGGGATCTCAGCATAATGCTTCTTGGGTACATGAAAGAATTTGTTCCTCTGCTGGCCCTGGTAATGTTCATAGTTACTTCTAACCCCAACCTTCCAGAAGAGCTTACCTCTCTCGTTTCCAAGAATGGCATTGAACTGGTTCCCCATTCCCAACTCAGTACCAGTTTCAATTCCTGCTATTTTATAGTGCCCCTACAAAAAAAAAGATGGGGCTGTGCTATATCCTGGATTTTTGAAGTATTAACAATTTTATTTATTTACTTATTTTCATTTATTACCTCACTTTTCTCCCCAGTGATGACCCAAAAAGGCTCTCCATTTATCTTCACAACAGCCCTGTGAGGTAGGCTATGGTGCGACAGGCCCATGTTCACCCAGCAAGTTTCCATGGCAGAGTGTAGATTTAAACCTGGGTCTCCCAGATCCTAGTGCGACCCTGTAACCGCTGCACCACGCTGGCTGTAGTCACCCCAAGAAATTCAGAATGGCGTCTCCATCCATGACACTCAGCGCTTCAGCAAAGAGATTGTTTTGCTGATTAGACTGTATGAATTGCAGAGCATCCCTTTCCTGTCTGCCCTGAGTGCACCTTCTGCTAGGGTAGCGTCTGCTGCTTTTGCCAAGAGTATACTCTGCAGAGCCACTGCTTGGTCACAGCTTTCTACATTTGTGAAGCACTGTGCCCTGGATACCAGAGCAAGACTGGATGCGTCCTTTGCAAGGATACCTTGTTTTCCTGATTGCACTTGTTCCTTCCCCCAGGTAGATCCGCTTGCTATTTTTCCTACAGGTGTGATGCACAGAGACCATGAAGAACAACAGGTGGCTTAGCAGTAACTGGTGTTCTTTGGGGGCTCGTCTGTGCAGTCATGCAATCTGCCCACCTCTTCCATCACAGGTGTTTATTTCCTGCTGAGTAGCTCTAGGAAGAACAGACGTGGAAGGCACGGGTGAGGCATGAACCCTTTGCCTTTTTTTTTTCTCAAGATGGGCGAAGTCAGCACCATAAATAGAGAGAGTGTGTGTGGGGCAGTGGCTAGAGTGACAGACTGGGATCTGGGAGACCCAGGTTCAATTCCCCAGTCTGCTGTGGAAGCTTGTTATAGGTGACCTGAGGCCAGTCACCTCCTCTCAGCCTAACTTACCTCACAGCATTGTTGCAGGAAAAGAAATGGAGGAGGGAAGGCTGCGAGCTGCTCTTGGTCCCTGCTGGGGAGAAAGATGGGGTGTAAATAAAGTTTACAAAAATTAACGTTTAGAGTTGGCTCTATAAGGTTCTTATCAGTATTCTGTACAAACTCGAGTTCCTGTATGTGATACTGCAGGCATGATCACTTAAAGAAAACCAATTACAAGGAAGCAACCTCTTCTTGTCTCTCCTTCATTCTGCATTAATAAAAATGGTATATTCACATTGTTTCAGTTTATTGTTGTGATTATAAAACATTACAGAAACAATAAAAAGGCATCTTGCAGTTACTGCCTGGGCATGAGGTTCCTGCACAGAGGGGAAAGATCTATGTGGGCACGCTGTGCTCTGACATCCCCCAAAGCTTGCTTTTATCTGTGCAAGAGGTTACCTATTACGCCTCTGCACAAGTCACTGCTCTGTCCGTATCTCTTTCCAGTTACGCTCTGCACAGGACATAATTCTGCCCTGTCTCTGCATCCTGTCTGTGCACTGGCAGTGATGTAAAAGAGAATTATCAGTCTCTAGAGAGGTTGCTTAGGCATGAGTCACCACTCCAGGCTTGCTCTTTTCTCCAGTCAGCAGACACATTTTGAGCAGTGTCTCTTGCAGGCGGCCTCTCTAAGATTTACCTGTCATCAGGTGAACCCATGCCTTCTGTGCTTGCAAAGGTCACTGCCCTGTGTGCACTGGCTGTCTGAAGGAGAAAAGCGAGTTTTGGACTCTGCAGAAGCCATTCTGCTGGTGCAGTATTTATTTGGGTAGGGTGTTAAATACATGTAAAGGTAAAAGGATAAAGGGGTGTTTGCCCCTGTGCAAACACCGAGTCATTACTGACCCATGGGGGGACGTCGCATCATGACGTTTTCTTGGCAGACTTTTTGTTACAGGGTGGTTTGCCATTGGCTTCCCCAGTCTTCTACACTTTACCCCCAGGAAACCGGGTACTCACTTTACCAACCTCGGAAGGATGGAAGGCTGAGTCAACCTTGAGCCGGCTACCTGAACCTGGCTTCCACCAGGATCAAACTTGAGTCATGAGCAGAGCTTGGGATGCAGTACTGCAGCTTACCACTCTGCACCACAAATACATGTATATTATGTATAAATGCAGAAGCATTGTATGGGTGCATATACATGTTCCCAGCAAGGTTCCCCTTTGGAGGACTGTGGGGCATTGGTTCTAAGAACGCTGCCTGCTTTTCTAGTGCTGGCTTGAGATGGGGTTTTGCCCTGGCTCTTTTGAGATGGCGCTTCTCTGTCAGCTTCAGAGCCCCTGCCGCTCCCCTCTCCCAGATGCTTCTTGGCTGTCGCGTGATTCCTTATCTGTTGTTTCACAGATAAAAGATGTGTGTTGGTCTCCTTCCCCCTCCCCATTTCTCCTAGCCTTGCATAGATTTAACATTTCTGAAGGGGAGCACATTTTCTTTTAACATTACTGGAGAATTAGCCTTGCTGTGGGCCGGAGCCGAGAGCGCAAGCAAAATCCTGTGGCGTGTTGAGACTTTTGTCATTCACTCTGAACCCAAAGATGTCAGCGTCTAGTCTTGTGGGGCTTCCTCTTACAACTTCTATTGCTAACGTGTGTGCACGCACACGTCCAGACAAGTTCCTGCAAAGGTTTCTGGTCCTCCTTGTTCCTCGTTCCTCCTTCTGGTGGCTGCCGAAAGGACCTGCAAAGACGTTGCCGTTACGACTGGTGACCGCGGGCCAGTGAAATCTCTGTCGAAGCATTTCGGACGTTTAAAAAGCGCTATCCAAAAAGCAAGTGGTGGTGAAGGAGAACGCATTGTGAGTGCCCACCAGGATGGAAGGGGGTCTTGTAACCCAGGGGTCTTCAACCCCTGGGTCCAGACCACTGGCCTTGCTTGCTGGCTCACGGGCCTTTAGAAAGCCACCAGTTATTGCTGATTTTTGGAATGGGGTATTGCTAGTCTGTACATGTAGAATGCAAGGGTACTCGGCCTTGCCTCCCGTGGAGCAGCGGGACAGCTAGGTAAGTTCTCTCAGCGGTGGAGATGGTTCCCTTGTAGCTGTGATCACTGGTTGTTTCTCACTTTGGTACTCGGGGTTTGTGCTCGCCTCCATCCTGTTTCCTGCCCACGGCTGTCTTGTTCTGTGGCCTGCAGTCCTGGCCTTGATGCTGGTCAATATATTGTTTTGACTCCCTTGTTATGTGACCTGTTTGCAACTCCATGGGTTCTTTCTTCACTATCTGGCAGGTGAAGATGGGCCCTGGGTCTGGAAAGGTTGCAGAATGCTGCAGTAGTCCACAAGATGCCCAGAAGCAAATGGGATGCTTGTCAGGGGTGGATCCCTCATGAGGCAGCTACCTTGGCCATCAGGTGTATGCCACAAGAGGATGATATATTGTCCACCACTTAGCTGATGGCAACTGTGGTAGCATTTGAATGTTCTTCCTTGGGCCAACCCTAGTGCTAGCAGATGGTTGCTGGTCAAGTGTATTAATTTATTCCCTTCTTTCTCTGTTCTCTTCTCCCTCTCCCCCCCACCCCACGCAGGAGGCGGACAGTGGGGAAGATGAGTGCCGGTTCCAGCCCAGAAGGTAAGTGTTTTGCATACATTTGCATGCACATGCAGGTGCCCTAATATCTCGTTTTCTGTCACAGCTTCCCTTGCCCATCTTAGGGCTTGCAAAGAACTTGAGTGGTGGGGCAGAGGTTTGCTCTCTTCATCCTGGACCTCGGGGAGAATTGAAAAGGAGGAGAGACACTTCTGAGCTATGGTACAAAGTAAGAGGTTGGATTCTGCCCTTTACCAGAGTCCACCATGCATGGTAGGCTAGGAGAAGCTTGGTGGGGTAGTCTTCCTTGCTTGTTCATGGCAACGAGTGAGACCCCTGTCCCCCTATAGTGTTTCTGCTGTGCAGGGGGAGGACATGGAGGGCCTCTTGATACTTGCATGGTATTGGAAGAGAGGAACAGGTGAAGGGCACCAGTGTTTTGTGTACCCTCTGTGTGCCAGCCCACCCTGATCCCAGGGGCTCAGACCTCTTTCTGTTTCTCAAATTAGACAGAGACAATGCTTCTCGGTAGGGGTGGGGACAGAACAAATGTCTGTCTTCCCCCCACCAATCTGGTATGTGATTATTGTGTACAGGACTGAGACTGACTTCTGTGTGTGTGTGTATGAGAGAGCGAGAGAGAGAGATAATGTTTTTGGCATATTTAAAATAGTTTCTTGCCATGGGAAACGACTGGCCGTTGCTGGAGTGCTGACCTCTGTCCTGAGACTTCCTCTTGCAAAGGGGCTGGGAAGATAAGCCTGGGCAAAAAGCCTCCGCGGAAAGCTTTTCTCTTTTTTGCCGAGTCAAGAATTTTGTTCTCTGAATCTGAATGATTCCACCCCCCCTTATTTTTGTACATGGGTGGAAAGCTCAGCAGCCACTGTCCTTTGTTTGCCTTAGGAATGTCAGGCTGCATATTTAATAAAATCAAAATGCACTTGAGTATTTCAGAAACTGGGCAGCTGAACCGCAGTGCAGTGACTTCTAAAAAGAATCTCAACAGATACTGGCAAAAAATGCCCCTGCCTTGCTTATTTAACCCAACACCCCTCCCTGGGGCTCACTTGGAGGTCACATAAGAGGTGCCGGGACTCCCATCTGCTCTGTTGCCTGGGAGCCTTCCTCCTTAGTGGTGAGGAAGCCAGTGTGAATCTGCAGGTGTGGGGTGCTGCGGTGTTTTTTTTAAAAAGCCTGATGCACAGTGGAGGCATTTGGAAAACCATAAATACCAGCAATTGCTGCATTACTTAACACTGATGCCCTGCAAAGAAAGGGAAAGCGGAACAAAGTGAAGAGAGAATTTTTGCTTCCCTCCCTTTTCCAAAACTCCTTTCTTTTTTTGGCCATCTGCCTTCAACCCTGACTAGGATGGCCCAGGCTAGCCCAATCTTGGAAGGTGAGCAGGATTAGCCCTGATTAGTCCTGTAACAAAATGCTTATCCACGTCTCATTAAGGCTTCCAACTGTTCAGGGTAAAGATTTTATCTTTTATTCTGAGCAATGTTCAGACCTTGATGTGAGACTTGAAAAAAAGCTTTTGCCCCTTTTAGAGAGACTGTTTGTCAGTACAAAATAATTTGTAGGGATCTTCTTGCAGTATTTTCCCCACTAAGGTACAAAGATTCCTCTTAAAATTAAAAATAAACTCTTAACTTGTTAAATTAAAATAAACTTCTTTTTGTAATAAAGCAAGCTATCAAAATATAAATGCTTATTGAGGTAAAACCTACAAAGATGGAACAGATAAATGCCACAAGGATTAAGTTTCCTAACATTTCTTAATCAAATCTAAGTTTAAATCAAACAGATACAATATGAAAGGCATTGAAGTTTCCATAACACACAATACAAAAGTACGTTTCGTATCTAGATCTTCATGAGATTTTTTTTCCAGCCAAAACCCTGATTTGCTTTTTGGGTTAGCACTTTTATATGTTATCTTATGCAGAAACATAAGAGCTTTTCATGTGATAATAGAGATAAACTATGACTGATTTGCGATTTAATTAATTATTCATATTTTTAATCACGTGCCATTCTACCTAGTCAAAAAGTGACACTGTTTAGATGCAATATAAGAGATATAAATCAGTAAAGATGACAGGAAAAGTTGTGAGCAGATCATTGCTGATCCATTCTCACAATTAGAGAACATTTATCTGATACTGTCCACTATTTTTAATTGGCTGTCAACAAAGAAAGAGCACCTGTTTAGTTATACAACGTGCTAGAAAAAAACTACAGTAAAGTTCATACCAGAATACATGTGTATCACCAAGTATAACATCTGATGAAGCTGCTTTTGCATCTGATGAAGAGAGCTGTGGTTCTCAAAAGCTTATGCTACAATAAAGTTGGCTAGTCTTAAAGGTGCTTCTGGACTCTTTACTAAGTATAACATGCTCTAATCCATATTTCTGTGACAGTATTTGGATGGGAGACCGCCAAGGTCTCTACACAGGCAGGCAATGGCAAACCACCTCTGTTCATCTCATCTCGAAAACCCTCTGGGGTCACCATAAGCTGGCTGCGATTTGATGGCATGTGGAGCACACAACCTGCCTCCAGCCTCTTCTGAAGGGCGCTTTTAAATGTTTAGGAGCCTGGCTGCTTGTTTCTTCTCATAATCCCTACCCCGCCCCCCCCCAATGCCCTTTCCTGCCTGCAGCCGTGCATCAGGGCTGCATCATTGGAACTGCATGCTTTGAAATAATTCAGAACAATTAGGAGACCTCCAGAGAAAGCAATGGATAGATTTATTAGGGATGAAAGGAAGCCAAGTCGGACCTTCCTCCATGGAATTCAGAGCTGCACGTACAACCCTGTGAAGTAGATTTAGCTGAGAAAAGCACGACTGGCCCCAAGTCTTACAGCAGGCTGGGATTTGAACTTGAGTCTCCCTGTCCTTAGTCTGACACTTCTGCTTCACTTGACCTCACCAGACTGTATGCCAAAAGCACTGTATTGGCTCTCAGGCAATAGGTCCTAGTGGTCTGGGCTCTGACAAAGGTCTGTCCTGTCAAACTTGGGAACTGGCCATGAATCCAACCAGCACCAGGCAAACCTGATCTTGAATAAACTTCTAAAGCTCTGCTGACGAAAGCCTCACACCTGGCTGTAGTGATGTTGATGAGTTGAGATAAGACGGAAGGAGGTAGGATAACCTGACGGGCAGCGCAGTGTAGTGGTCAGTGCCAGACTAGGATCTAGGAGACCCAGGTTAAAATCCCTCCTCTGGATGGAAGCCTCTGGGACAGTCTCACACTCTCAGCTTAACCTAACTTGTAGGGTGGCTGTGAGAATGGAGAAGGGGAGAATGTTGTTAGGCCACTTTGTGGCCATATTGGGGAGAAAGGTGAGGTATAAATTTAGTAAATAAACAAACCAGGATGAAGAGAGACTTGGGTTAGGAATTAGCTGGCAGCGTGGTGGCGGGGAGTGAGAGTGAGAGGCGCAGGCCAGGATGGAGTGGTGTAGGACACGTGGAGAGATGGCAGTGAATAGACTTTGGCATTGGATGGGGGAAGCCAGCGATTGGGTATAAATTGGAGGATGGTGTTGCTGATTGAGAGACTAGGGTTGGGGGCAAAGCAGGGGGATGAATGATGATAGGCTGGATCAAAGACCTTCCCAAATTCAGTGACGGAGTGGTGGTTGGGCAGGGGTGAGACAGTCACTGAGCATAACCTGGATATTCTTCTTGCTTTGGCAGGAAGGGGTGAAGTCTTTGTGCTTCGTCCTGTGTGAACTAATGTTGACATTCACTGACCCTGGTAGCCACCGTCTCCCACCATTGCTGCCAGGTTTTGGTTCCTTAACAATAAAGAACACAATATATCTAGAATCTCTCATTTCTCATATGTCCTCCTTCCCAAAAAATTAGGTCTCATTTCCTTGCTTCAGACACAGCGTTGCTCCACATGGCAGCTGCTGTCCTGTCTGGCTTGATTGTGAATCCAGGGCTTCCTGTTTGCAAAGCTTGTCCAGTGCCCCTGAGTTACGGGTTCTCTTTCATCTGAAGAACCACTTGGCTGTACACAGCTGGCTAGATGTTTAAGATGCATTCTTGCTGCCATCTGCATGGTGTCTTCGTAAACAGAGATTTAGTGTCCTCGGGGCCTTATTCAACCACAGGATGGGATATTTATTAGCAAGGATTTTGATGTAATCATGCCAGAGAAATGCAGCTTGTGGCACAGTGGCTGTAATTTAGTTTTTTCAATTAGTTATCTGGAAGCTCAAAATGAGAATAACTTTAATTCTGATCCGGTTCTTAACTTTTTGCGAGGACAGTATAGAGGAATTTCTGCCTGGCAAAATCGCTGCCTTCTGATGGTAAAGTCGGATTTAGCCATCCAATCAGTTGTCATATAGAGGATTCCAGGGTGCCATTTCAGCTTTCAGTAATAAGGGGCAAAGAGGTTCCATCCGCAAAGCAGCTTACTGGTAATTCATTTGTAGGCCTGCGTATCTGATTTCTGACTCTTTCCTGAAAATATGTGGAATAGATACGTGGGACTTTACAAATACATATTGGTGGGCCAGTTCAATGCTACTAAATACCAATTCCACTTTTTAATTGAAGATTTGCACCCTTCTAGCTCCCCCAAATGATTAGAGGCAAAACGTAATTCTTTCAAAACCCAACTTTTCTCAGGAAAAGGAAAGGTGGGGGTGCTGACCATTGTTGGATGTTATATCAGATTAAAGTTTCCATGTGTCTGTCCATCCAGTAATTCACATTTATGTGTGAATTTTGCTGTGTGTTTGTCAGAGCATTTCTAAGAGTCTGAGTTTCACGGTTTGAAGCAAGAATTTGCCTGGAGGCCATTGTTCCGTTTCAAGTAACCTTTTGCTGTCAAACAGATTCATTGTCTGTTGCCCCCCCCTTATTTATCAGAAGAGTGCTGAAAGAGCAGGGCTTAACTTCCAGAGGAAGAGGTGCTGGGGCACACGTCCGCCAGGCATCCTTTCTTCCTGATCCCATCAGGTAGGCTACGGAGTGGTAAAGAGAGAGGATACTCTATGTACTTATTTATTTAAAAACATAAGCCCTGCCTTTCTCCCAGATGATAACTGGGACTCAAGGCAGGTGTGAACAATAAAATTGGAACGTGATAACATAATTCTAAACGCTAAATTAAATCAGTCAGCTGAAGAGAACTTTAAACAACCTGACAGTGTGTTCTATGGGTGCCTCGAAAGACAGCAATCATCCTGAGGTGTTGCCAAAGGCAGCTCTTGAGCATTACAAGCCCGCCGAAGCTACAAGAGAGATGCAGGTGTTCTAATTTCCTTTGGGAGGCTATTCCATCACGTGGGGGCAGCCTCCGAAAAAGTCGGCCTAGTGGAGGGCTTTAACAGTAAGCACTGCCTCATTGGCCCGGGCTAGCCCAATCTTGTCAGATCTTGGAAGCTAAGCAGGGTCAAACCTGATTAGTACTCGGTTGGGAGACCACCAAGGAAGCCCAGGGATACTACACCGAGGCAGGCAATAGCATACCACCTCTGAACATCTCTTGCCTTGAAAACCCTACGAGGAAGCTATAAGTTGGCTGTTATTTGAAGATGCCTTCCACCAGCAACTGGAATTGGACTTAGCAGCTAATAGGCGGCCAATGCAAAGATTGCAAAACAGATGTAAAATGATCCCTGCAGCCCACCGGGATAGAACAGTGGCTGTTGCATTTTGCCCAAATTGCAATTTTCAAATCCTCTTTAAGGCCAGCAGAACATTACAACAGTCAAGCCTGCAGGTTTCTTTTTTTAAAATTCTTTAAAATTTTATAATTTATTTGCATAAAAAGTACACAAATATCAACACAAGTAGACCCCCCGGAGAGTGTAAAAGAATATACCAGCTTCAGACATAAGAACAGTCAAAGAGAAAAGCAAGGTCTATAGTCTTCTCTGTGCTAGCATCCCTTTGAGTTCCCAATCAAAGACAGGATTCCAGATTTTTTCATAACTGCTCCGTTGCACACTATGATGCGAGCTACAGAAACAGGGATTGTGCCCAATTTTCTCCAAAACACAAATCTCCCAAAGTTTCTCATGCCATCTCTCCAAGGAAGGTTCAACTGGATCTGGCCAAAAGGCAGCAATTGTCAAACGGCCCGCTGCGAATAATTTGGAAATAAAGTTCCTTGTCTTTGGGGGAATTTGGATGTCATTCCAGATATCAAATATAACCAGCTTCGGAGAGAAGGGTAGATTAATCTTAGAAATTTGGAAAATTTCCTTGGAAACAGCCAACCAGAAAAGATAAATTTGAGGTTTCTGTTGCATGGATTTCAGTTTCAGTTTATTCTCTTTTAGCCTCTTGACCCTGGCAGTCAGATGCTGGCCCAGGATAGAGACAGACAGTAGCGTCCAGTGGCTCATTTATTTGTTATTTGAGAATTCTCGAAGGCATTTGCCTTCTGCACAGTGTATTCATGCATTCTTGGGGCTCAGCCACGGTGCTGAAAGCAAGTTTGGACTTGGTTCCAATTTAGGCCCAAAAAATATTTGAAGTTGCAAGACAGGCTAATAGCCTATAGGATGAATGACTATGTCAGGTCTACAAGGTAGGGCAGCCTTTCTGTTCTAGTTAACAGGGCTGAAGCCAAAGTAGTAGTCAACGTAAGAGCCTGCTGTATCAGATGGAGAGAGTTCAAGTCCAGCATCCCATTTTCCCACCAGTGGCCAGCCAGATGCTTGCAGGGAAGCCCACAAGCGGGGCAAGGAAGAGACGGCTCTCCCCTGCATCTCCTCAGTATCCAGGGATAGATGTCTTTTCATTTAGCCATCATGGCTAAAAACCAATGCTGGAGGAGCAGGGATTGGGTAAACATCGAAATATATGCTGTACTTTTATCAAGCCTAACCTTGCTTTGTTACATTAACAGCATTAAATATATACTTTATAATTTAGTTAGCATCTAAAATTGTTCTATTTGGCATATTTATACACTTAGAAGTAGAAATGCCTTTGTTTTCTATAAACAAAGTGGAGAAGATAACCAGTATGTGAGCAGAGAACTGCAAACTGCTGCACCTTGGGGTATTAGAATCTGAGAGGTATGGGGAAAAATTGAAAAACAGAAACTACAAAGTTAGTAGTAAACAAAGGTATATTATTTGGACAAAAACAGTCTCATACAGTCTCAAATATGACTAGCAGTAGCAGTGTATTTGGACAATAAGTTTAACACTGAGAACTGACTTCTGTAGTGTATTATCCTTTCTAAGGGTGTAATGATTATTATTTCACTCGTTCCAAAATAAAACATACGAGGGCGGGGGGAGGGATCCACAAGGATTTGGAGGGCATTTATTCCCCCCTGTATCCTCATCCACTATTTCCTCCTTCCTTTCCCTGGCAGCCCCCATATCCTCTCCCCTTTTGCTAATTCCTTTTCTTTTCCCCACCTACTAGCCAGCATACCATCTGGTCCTGTCTTCAGTTTTCTCCCCTCTTCCTGAGAACCATTCTCCAGAAAAGTCTGGCCAAGTTCTGCAGTGGCCGGCAAAGGATAGGGCTGGCGCAGCAAATTGGCCTCCATCAGTTCATGACAGGAACATTTCCAGGGTTGTATTGGTCTGTAAGTCCACTCTTACTCCCCCTTCCCATGGCTTTGCCTCATGGAAACCAAGGCTTAAAAGACTCAGGAAAATTGTTTTGGTTGCCTAGCAACCTCCAAAATGGTAGCTGAGCTCAGTGGACATTTTTTCTTAAAGCTACAGTCATAATTTCCTCTTTGCAGAGTTTTAATCTTTCAATGTGATTTTTCTCAAGATTTCAGATTTTTCTGCAAACCTGAGCTTCCAGATTTTTAGAGAAATCCCTCCATCTGTCCCTCAGATTTGTTTATCCACACTCTATGGCCAGATTTGGAATTAAATGTATTATTTCATAGTTTTCCCCCCCAGAGTACTGTAAAACTTCCAATTTTTCTGTTGGAAAAACTGAAAAGTACTTAAAATTTTTCTGAACTTTTATTGTCCAGGGCTTCACTTCATGTATTCCTTGATGAAAAAAATAATTTTGCCAGTCTACAAGGATGTAAATATCTTTGTATCAAAATTGTTATGGTGATACGAAGAACAATTTGTAGGATCTCTACTTGCTTTAGGAATGACCACTATTTATGCTTTATGCCATGTTTGTCCTGCTTTAAAACATCAACGTGATTTGTTAGGTACGTTGGTACCTTGTTACTGAATTGGTTGTGGAATTCTGCTGGGAGGCAATGCTTCAAGAAGTTTTGTCATTTATAAAAAACGGGAGTCCAATGGCACTTTTTGCTGTTATCAACTAACATCTGCATTATCATTTTATAATGTTTTGATTACTACTAGTACAACTTTCTCTGTGATTTAAACTCCCCTCCCTATCTCTGTGCTCTTTAGATATTAGTATTTTATAGTTACGTTGTAGATACCTTGCTATTTCCTCTTTGCATAGTTTGTCAGAAGTACGTAGCATGTTATAGTTTGAACAAGGTTCATAAAATCTAAAGAGATTTTGTAAAGATTAACTCTGCAGTCCTCCAGTGAGATTGATATATCCTAAGCAATAACCAGTTGGGTTTTGGTACAGGTTTGTAGGTTGCCTGTTCTAGATAGGGCAGCATCTGTTGAGTTTTATCTGTATCCAGAATTTTTCCCGTTTGTTTCAACTTGTTAATAAATCTTTTAGGAGGACCTAACTTTATGCAATTTTTCAAGTGCCATAATCCTTCCCGTTATTGCTTCCCATTCTTTCTCCCCCACTTTCCCCATGAAGATATATAAACTCCCAAGTATACATTTAAAGGCATCCCAGTTCGTATGTATGAGAACCCCACAGTTGGAGTTGTTAGAAGTATTCTCTCATTTCCTGTTCATTGTGTCCAATAGCTAATTTTTATGATAGGATTTAGAATGATTGCAATCTGGCCCTATATTGTTAGATTCTCTTGTGCCTTGAGGACATTTTATCCAGGTGCAATTTGACCAGGTAAAATTCCGAACTGTGAAGCCTCACTAATATTTATGTAGAGACTGGAGAGGAGAGTAATAAACCTTAATGGGTATACTGGAGAGCAGAAGGAACTGCCTCCCTCCTGGATGGAGGTGTAAACAGATTCTTTTTTTGAGGGGCAAGTGCCTGAGGAATTAAATTTGTGGAGTCCCATGAAAAGTGGTAAGAGCAACTCAATTGTTCAAAGATAAAACTCAAGTCCATTGTTAGGAGACTGCCTTCCTAAAATAGTTCCAGTTAACTGAAGATGCTTCCCCTTGGTTAGAATAAGGAACATAATTTGATCTTTCTTCTCAAAAGTTGGCCTCTAAGGAATAGATATGTATTTTCTGAGGTCAGAGAGGGAAGCATCTATGGTGACTGGTTAGAAGCTAGATGTTAGGGTAGTTAGACGTTTGCTTTATAGTTTGCCTTTCTTACTGAGACTCAAGGCAGGTTACAGAATTAGAAACCAATGCAATAAAGATATACCAAGAACGATGCAAAGTCTGGAATACAAGAGTTTGTAAGCAATGCTATAAAAACGTAATTTATACAATAAACAGTGCAATAAACCATTTAAAATGAGGACAGGCCAAGTAGAATCAACCTATCAGAAAGGCTTGAAGAGGGCAAGGCAGTGACGGTGGGTAGAGCTTTGCCCGCTCAGTGGGAACATTCCGTCTTCCTCCGTTGCTATCCACTCGCCTCATCTTCCTCGCTTTGCCTGCTTGTCAGTTTCTCCCTTTCCTCCTCTTCTCTTGCACAGGGATTTTCAGTCTCCTCACTTCATTGTAGCTGTCGCTCTCCCTATCAAAATAAAAGGGCTCTTCTTTCAACTCTGCATCCACACATGGATCCAGCTCTTCCAAGCTGTCTGCAAGTATAGCTGAGGATAGAGCCACATGTGGTTAGGCCCTGAAAGGGATCTTCTGACAAAGGAGGGGAAGGCAGACCTCACGGACTTAATAGGTCACGTGTGCAGCGTGTTAATAGTTTCCCATTGTAATTAAGCAGAAGCGCACAAGGAAATCCCCATTTGTTTTGTTCCGCTGTATTTACGAGGCTTTCTGGAAGTGAGCGCCTATGTTGGCTGCATCTGACGTTTCAGGACAGGCATCTTAAGATTTGTGTTTCAAAGGCTTGCTTGGGAAGTAAGCCCCTTTTCCTAGTTTCACCTAGGATCTGCTGTTTGGTTTTGTGATGCACAAACCTTGTAACTCTTTCTCAAGGCCAAGCTCTGTTTCTCTGGTGCTGTCAAAGGCAGCGATCCCTCCCTCTCATGGTTTCTTAAACTCCTTGCTTGGAAATCTTCAGATTCAGATCCTGCGTTTTTGTTTTTTTTAAGAAGCCCTCTAAATTTTATTTCTGGGCCCTGTTTTCAAGATTTTTGTTTCTAAGTTTTAATTGTTGTATGTGCTTTACAATTCTTTGAACATCTTTTTGTAACAAAATCCCCCAGCCCATAGTTGTGTTAGCAGTGCAGAGAGTGGGATTTGAATTTCTCCTCTGCTGGTTCTAGAGGCTCAAAAACAGACTCAGTTTTAGAAATTGAGGGGTTATTTTGCTTTGTGAGCTTTTCTAGTAATAATATGGAAATTGTTTAAGTAACTGCTTTTCCCCACTCAGAATCTGTTCTCTTCTCTAGCTCCTCCCATTGCACCAGGCCTGTTGGTTGCTTCTCCGGTGGGAAGTATATTTTAAGTTTCCTTCCTATACTGGGAGAGAATACACATTTCACCTGTCCTACAGTTACCCCACTGGCTACAGATTATTTACTGGTAGGGTTGCTAGCTCCGTATTGGGAAATTCCTGGAGATTTTGGGGTTGGGGGTTGGGAAGGTAATAGATTTCAGCGAGGTATAATGCCATAGAGCCCATGCTTCAAAGCAGCTGTTTTCTCCAGGGGAAATTATTTGTCACCTGGAGATCATTTGCAATTCCAGGATATTTCTAGCTGCCACCTCGAGGTTAGCAATCCTATTTACTGTGCTCAGATATTACCTACAAGGTCCTTACTGATCTAGGGCATACGTATCTGCAGGATCGCCTCTTACAATATGCTCCATGGTGAGAGTTTACTTGTCTAAGCATTGCCTTCTAAAGGTGCTACCCTGTAAATGGGTTAGATCAACAGCTGCTCACTTCTGAATGTTCTCTCATGGTTCTTACCTGTAGAATGGCCTGCCTGACTAGAGCATAGGAGCTTTCCTGACTCTATCACTCCATGGACTGTGTAAAATGAGATTGTTCATGAGCACATCTGCGAAATTAGTTCCTTGTATATATTACACTGTTGCATTGTTTGTCAGTTTTGCAATTCAGCTCTTTTGCATTATTTGTATGTATTATACTACTGTAGTGCATTGTTCTCTCATTTCGTAACCCAGTTTTTATTCACTGTTGTATGTTTTGTTCTTATGATATTGTTTTTAATAGTGTAATCCACCTTGTGTCTTAAGAGTTGAACTATAAACAATGTAAATAAATTCTAAGGGTTTTTTTCCAGGGCTCTCAGTTGCATTTTGAAGGTGTTAAGAGGCAAGAGTCTCTGGAAAAGTAGGAAAGGCAGGAAAAGTAGAAGGCAGTAGGAAAAGAGGAGGACCTAAAACGAGATGGCTGGACTCCATTAAAGAAGCCATGTCCTCCAGTTTGCAGGATCTGAGCAAGTCTGTTAACAATAGGACATTCTGGAGGTCTTTCATTCATAGGGTCATTGTAGGTCAGAGGTGATTTGATGGTACATAACACACACAAGAAGCAGAGGTGTGCAACAGCTTGGAGCCAGCCCTCCCCACAGGTCTGGATTGACTTCATCCATTTCATTGGGTAGCCCCCAGTTCTAGTATTATGAGGAGAAATCTCTTCTCCCTGTAATGTTTATAAACCTATCATGCCCCCAACTGACTTTTTAATGTCATAAATACTTTCACCTGTCCTTATGGGGAATGTGTTCTGTATAACGCCCCCCACCCATGCTTCCTGAGATGGGTTTACTGGAACCATACATGGTTGTGAGGAAACATCAAGTTAGGGATGTTTTCCACTGGGCCTGTAAGATGGAGTTGTTCCGCCAGGCATATGGTTGACACTGGTCGGGCCTCCCCGCCGGCTGACTAGAGGAAAACATTCCCCCCTACTAGAAGTATCTACCACCCAGCCTGTTAAATACTTTTGGAGATGGTTGGGTGGTGGTTTTTGGAGAAGTCTGCTGTTGTATGTTTCAAATATTTATGTGGTTTTATTGGTTTTAAAGCTATATGTATTTTAAATTACTATACCGATTATAATCCGCCCTGAGCCTGCTGATGCGGGGAGGGCGGAATATAAATTGAATTAAATAAATAAATTTTACTTTTTGCCAGCTAGGAACTTATACCTGGGATCCAATTCATAGAGTTCATTCCCAATCATTGGAATATTGGTGGGACTTCTAGGGAGGAATGTATTTCTCCACACCAGTATTGTATTTTTTTCAGTCTTTCCTAAAATTTTCTAAGATGGAGTTTGCCTTTTTTCACTCCTTTTATGTACAGCACTGACATGCTCAGTGGTCCCCGAGGTCTCTCTGAATGGTCAGGGGGACTTCTCTCTGTTCAGAGGGTCTCTGCAAACAACCTGGGGAGAAAGTAGGGTATAAATACCTGAATAAATGTATAAGGAATGGCATCAGTCGTGCTAATAGTTTTGTGCTTGATCATGTTCTGCAAGTCACAAGCACCTCTGGATAGCTGTAGGTTTTTAGCTGCTGCCTCCTCTTCTTCCAAGTCATCAGGGTGTCACTGAGAATCTCTACATGAGACATGTAACACGTGAAGAACAACTGTTGGGATAGACAATGGTAGCCGGGAAGGGGAGTTTTAAAAAGACAGAGCCAGCAGCAGGGCAAAAGCTTTGCTATACACTAGAGCTGTGTGAAAGAGCTGTGAAATGCCGGAAGGGAAACTTCAGCCCCTTATAACCTCTCCCGGTCCAAGCCTGGCTCTGGAAGGCAGCTCCAGCCCATTTCCATTCCTTGCTGCTCTCTTGTTGTGATCCCACAGGGTTTTAGACTGGAGAGGTGAAACTGCCAGAGCCTTCAGGAGTGAAGATGAAATTAACAAACCCTTTGAGGAGTGATCTCTGACAGCTCTGTCTTTTTAAACTATGCTTTCTGGCAAACATCGTGTCTTCCTACACTTGATGAACACGCACTGAGGCGTCTCATGTAGAGAGACTCTGACAAAGAATGCAGGTGGGGTAGAAGCTTGTTTGCCAGGCTGAACCAGCTGCCCTCTGGATTCGCTTCTGAAAAGGTGGGGCTGATGAGTGCCACCTTTGAAGCTAGTCTATTGTGGCACTAGCCCATCAAGGGCCTGTGGCTAATGCTTTCTGAAGACTGACATACTGCTTTAATGTAGCGTAACCAGCTCCTACCTTGGAACTCTCCCTTTTTGCCTTAGGCCATGAGTTTAAAAACCTGGTTTAAAAGCAAACAAATGCATTCTTTTGGCCTCCCCTCCCCAAACTGTGCCACAAAGCTGCTCATCAAGTTGTTCAAAAGGGGGTGGGGGAGACATCTGGTATTCTCTTCAAAATGAGTTGCCTGCTAGTGGAGGCCAAAGAAACACTTAACTGGGCATTGCCCCAGATTAAAAAAAAGAAGCTCCATTGCACCTTAACGGCAAACATTTAGTAAAATACGAACTTTTGAATTGCAGCCCATTTTGTTGGGTCTGCCAAAGAGGGGCTGTGACTCAGGAAAGCTCATATTGATATAAATGATATTAGTCCTTAAGGTGCCACTTAAGGACCAACATCCTTAATTATTGATTTATTGACACACTAACACAGCTAACCTTCAGCTGCCCTAGATGCTGCTGTGTGATGCTCTCAAGAAGGGGTCCTCCTCTCTCGTTGGTTCTTCCTGCCCCCAACAGAAGACACTGTTCTGGATAATGGATGTTTCATTTAGCTGACAGCTCTTTGATCCCTCTCCTTTTCCTCTATGAATGTGTCCAATTTTAAAAAAAGATTAAAAATGCCATCTTGGCTGGCAGTCATCTCTGCATTTTAACAGGCACTAGTGATTTTTCATCTTTCACCTGTTACCTTTCATGTGTTACATTTTGTCCCTCTGCTTGTTGTTTTTAATGTATTGTGTGTGTTGTCAGTAGTGCTACTTCATAATTCTTTAACCTCTTAATAAATTGCTTTTCTAAAACAAAACACTCCTAAATCGACCTTTCCTTGAAGTGGTGTTATTTTAAAAAAGAGAGAAACTGAGCCCAGACGTATAGAAAAGAACAAGATCTCCCTCACTCTAAAGGAACAATGAGAATTCTATAGTAGCCCAGGAGGGCAAGCAGCCCAGAAGCCCGCACGGGTGCACTCCATGAGTCCTGCACTAGTCAATCCGGTGTTATAGTCCCAATTATTATCCTTGGTACCTGTGCGCTTCCAAGTAACTGGTGGTCTATCTCAATATAAATTCCTATGTAAGATTGGCAGCCACCTGCTGAATCTTGACAGGGTCAGGTGTGGAGAGAGGGAAAGGAGAAGCTTGAGGGGAGGGGCCACAGGAAAAGACTTGGCTTTCACCCCTCCAACAGCTGTTTTAGGTCAGGGTCACCCATACAATAGTCCTCCAAGCTGGAATGCACCTCCAGCAAGAGGAGGAGATGGAGTTCTGCTTCTACTACTTGCTTTAAAACCTCCCAACAACCAGAACGCTGACACAGCAGGCAGATGCTCTGCCCCCCCCCCTTACTGTTCTGGTTGTCTACTTGCAGGAGTTTAATAAGGGGAGTATTCCCAAACGCAATCTTTTGGAGCAGCCCAGAGGGGTCCATCTAGTGGAGCATCAGGCTTCACGAGGCGCTTACCAGTTGCCCTGAAGGGGCCAACAAATGGGGCACAGACGCCAAGCCCCCCCCCCCAATCTCTGTTACTTCTGAGGCCCGCTCTGTAAATTAAGGGGGGAGGCGGCCTTGGGGCGGTGGTCTTTGAGGGGAGGCGCGCTGCGAGCCAGGTTTCAACTCTGCAAGGGAAAGCAGGCGCGACAAGAGGGCCTCTGAGCACAGGCAGAGTGCGCACTCAGCCCTCCTCCAGAACCGCCACCGTTTCTCAGCGAGGAGGACTTGTCTGTTACGCAGCTCGACTACACCCGGGTTTCTCTGGGTGTAACACCGAGATCGGGGAGAGCTACTCCCGAGTAAGCATAGGAACCCCCCCCTCCGCCCGCTTCGTCACAGGGCTGCAGCCCCCGTTCCTCCAGAGCGCGTTTTCTTTTTTAAACGGAGAGAACAGCAGCTGAAAAACTCGCCGTCGGCTGCACTTCTCGCCCTGCAACTGCCGGGGTTTGCCGACCTCCAGAAGCCGGGCGGCAGCCCAAGCGAGAGGCGAGCGGGGCGGAGGGCGGGCTCGGGCCGGTCCCCGCCCTCGCGGCAGGCACGCGGAGGGACCCCCCTGGCTGGGCCGGGCTGGGCTGGGCCGGCCGAGAGGCGGCGTGGCGCGGCAGCCTCGCTCTTGCGCACTGCCCGCCCGGCCGCCGGCCCCGCCGGAGCTGCCCCCGCCGGCCCCGGGCGCCCTGGCCATGCGGCGCGCTGCCCGCCCGCGCCCCGCCGGCCCCTCATGACCCTGGGCGGCCTCCTCCGCGGCCGGCGGCCCCTCGCGCCCGCCGCCCGCCGCCCGGCCATGATCCCCTACTTCTCCGCCGACGCCGTCATCTCGCAGAACGCCATCAACCAGCTGTGAGTAGCCGCGGCCCGCCGGCCCGTCCTGCCCCGCCAGGCCGCACCTTGCCCCGGCGCAGCGGCCGGAGCCAAGCGCCTCTCCGCGCCGCGCTCGGAAGCCCCCGCGCCGAAGTCGTGGCCGCCCGGCGCCCGCCTGCCCGCCCGGCGCCCTCTTCCCCGGCAGGTGCGCGCCGGAGCGCAGCCTTCCCCGGGGCGCTCCCCTCTCCTCTAGGGGGCTAGACCCTCCTGCCTGCCCGGGGGCTGCCCCCGGCTCGCTCCTGTTCCCGGGCGCCCGGACGCGGGAGTGGGCAGCGCTTCAGGAACGGGCTTGACTCTCCGCTCTGCCGATGCGGGGACAGCGCTGGGCGGCCTCCGGCTCTGGCTGCTCCCGGCCCGGCCCGGCCCTCTTTGCCGCTCGCCCCGCCGCCTAACCCAGTCTGTGAACTCCGGGGCGGGGGCGCAGCTGCCCGTCCCCTTTTCTTCTTAAACTCGGTGAAGCGCCGGCTGCGTTGCCCTAAATCACGCAATAATCTTATCAGCGTGTTTGCTTTTGAGAACAACTCGCCCCGCCGAGTCTGTGGCCGGGATGGGAGTCTAACGCCGCCTGCGTGGTCATTAAGCGTGCATGATGCGCGCCACCTCTCCCGGTGGTAGCCTCGTTCTGACCCAGAGCGCTGCGGGTTTCCTGTTCCGTGACAGGCACAGAATCAGAAACGGGCCCTCGCCCTCCTTGCCTGCAATTACCTCCAGAGGTTCTGCTCTTTCCTACGTGTCAGCTCTTGAACCCCTGCTTTGGGGGGGGGGGGCACACTGGCGCTGCCGTGATCAGATATCAGACCAGAATAGCCACACTAGACGTTGGAGTCAGCAAAGCAGCTTTTACAATTGTAGACTTTGCGAAGGAGCTTTCTTCCGGCAGTGACTTTTAAGAAAAGCTTCCCCCTCCTGCAAAACCCTTCTAGCCCTGCCTTTTGTCCCAGGTCAAAATCCTCCTAGTTACCCTCTTGCAGTTGCGCCAATCATGTTTAGACCAGCTAGTGTCCAAAACATGGAGTATGAGCTTCCAGGTCTTTACAGTGCAGCATGAACCTGTGTTGTTTTGATAGCTTGTGTGTGGTATTCTGGGCACCAGCTGTTCCAAACAGGTGATGTTTTCTCAGTGCCTCTTAGGATACTCTTGAGGCACATGATGGTCATGGTGACGATGGGGACAACATTCAAACCGAGGGAGCTTCCGGGGAGTGTGGGAAAAGCAGATATTGCCTCTTGGATTCTGTTGGACATAACAGGAGCTAGAAACCGTTTCTTTATGCCCCGTCCCCGATGGGTTAAGAATGCTAAGATTTTATTTAAGTCACTGTTCCTGATAATCCAGAAGTGGCAACTGCCAGCCCTCTTGGCTCGCTGCCTCCTGCGGAATGCCAGACCCTGACTTTGCTACATTTCATGAACCATCCTTTGTTGTGGTGCTTCAGGGACAGGCGTCTTAATTTGCCTGTTGTTAACCGTAGATATCTGTGTTTGCTTTTCATTTTGCAGGTGGTGTGGGTAAGCCTTTCATGCAGGTACAGGGTGGTGGTGTATGCGCTGGGAACCCTGCCACGTTAAGCGGCTAAGGAAACGGCTGTTGTGATTTTGGCCAACAATAGTGAAGGCCTAGGCAAAGCAGATACGTCCTGAGCTCTTCAGACACTCTTGTTAGCTGCCTGGGGAAGACACGAAGCCCTGCCCGTTTCTGTCTTCCCGTTTATATGAAGGGCAGCGATTCAGCAGCTGCTGTTTTTCCCATACTGAGAAAAACTATCCATGTTGAGTTCCTGTCTGTGATGCAGCCCCTGCCAATGAGACACAGCCCAGTCACTCTAGGTCCTCCCCTTGAAATTCATTAGGACGTCACATAGCCTGTGGGTTAGGAGCTGGCAGCATAGGGTACCTTTCCAGTGCTGCCTGGTGGATCAAAGGCCCTTAGAAGATTGGGCCCAGGAAGGTTTAGCGTCAGGGATCAGGTGTGCTATCTCATCTAGCCCTAACCTTGGAAAACTCCCCTTCTCCATGTCCTATAAACTGGCTTAGTCTTAGTTCAGATGTAACAACAGAAAACCACTGTCTGAATCAACCTTGGGGAATCCTTGGGATTACTCAGTGCTTTTGCCCCTCACATATTTATTGTTCTGACCTGGATAGCCCAGGAGAGCCTGATATCAGATCTCAGAAGTTAAGCAGGGTTAGTAATTGGATGGGAGACAACAACGAAGACCAGGGTTGCAGAGGCAGGCAATGGCAAACCATCTCTGTTAGTCTCTTGCCATGAAAAACCCACCAGGGGTTGCCATAAGTCAGCCATGACTTGAGGGCACTCTCCACCACCTTTTATTGCTGTTAGTATTGTTACATCACATTGTTGTTATTGGTTTTGTACTCCAACTGGCAACCTATGATTTACACTTGCTTTGCAAGCCAGAGTTGTTCCCAGGCCAAGTGGAAACAATAACTTGCTGTTTAGTATCCAGTGGCAAATTACACTTTGTTATAAATCCAGAAATATTTTATTTTATTTACTACACTGATATCCTGGTGTTCTTACTGAGACTCAAGGCAGATCACAAAATAAAAGCCATAGTTCAGTCAGGCAGCTTGACAGCCAGTAACAATGCAATAAGAATAAGATTACAGAAATTAGGAAACAATGCAAACAGAAAATGATCTTCGGCAAAATACACCATAAACAGTGCAGAGTGCTATAAATGCAAGGTGTTGTATAAATAAATATTGCAATAGACCCTCCCTGAAACGGGCTGTGGGTGGGTAACAACATTGTTAGACTACAATAACAATAAATACAGTATAAAATTAATAATACAATACAAAGTTAGCATATAAATTGCCCTGTGTGGCATATTTGTGAAATTTAGAGTTACAACCGCCTTAGTTTTCCTCAAGCAAAATTGCAAATACACCCAATACTAAAGAGAGTTGCAAAATCCTACGCCTGATTCTGTTTTAGCACGTGTCTCATTGCCATCTGAGAGAGGAAAATAAAGTTTGAAAATGAAAAAACACAGTGTTTTTTTAATAAAGAAGGAGAGTGTTCTATGGTCAGAAACAGTCTCCTCCAGTCATCATAGGGCTAGTAGCATATTTGGATACTGAGTTGAACATTGTATCGTTAAACTATTAAATAGTGCATCATTGTCATATACATTATACCGGACTAGATAAAAGCAGTCACAATGAAACAATATATGTTTGAACATGCAGTCTGTGGTTGATGTCTATAGTATACACAGGAATTATCTTTATCTAGTAACATTTTTCCTTAAAACCATTTTACTCAATCCAGAAGAGAAAATATTTCACAAGTCTTCCCCCCCCCCCCCGCCCGAGGTTTCAAAAATTTCCAGTTTTTCCTTTTAAAAAAAATGGAAAAGGGGGCCTTGACCCCTGCCCAATCTGCAGTAGTGGCTGTAAACTTAATTCTCATGGTCAACAAGGAAACCCTTTACTCTGCCGTCACACTTTTTCAGGAGTAGCAAAATATTCAACAGGCTCCAGCAACTGAGCATGACTGAGTATGCCTCTTCCAAAATGGTGCCAGTCTGCATCTTGAGCTAGAGAGTAGTTTTGCTGGTGGGTTTGTTTTGCTATAGACATATGAGTGTGTCCCTGCGCACCATGCTTTCTCTGAAAAAACTCTCTTGCAAGAAAGAGGAAGGTTCTTTAACTCTGTAGCGCAAGAAGCGTGATATAATAGCCCAAGCCATACTAGCCAAAGGAAGCCGTGGTTGGATACCAAGTCCAGCCAAGTTTTGGGGACCTCTTTTGGTAGAAGGTGGGATGAAGATTATATTAGTAAAGTGGAGTGTTTAAACGATGTATATGAACTTGGGGCACCTCTGTGAATGAAAAAGCATAGGCCAATGTGCTTATACTGGTCTGGCTGGAGTAAGAGCCAAAGCCGAAGCCAAAAGCAAGAGAGAGGGGAGCCAGGGAACGGACCACAGAGCGTTCCTGGTTTTGTGACCTTTGCCAGGTCCTGATAGCAAGAGGTGCAGAGTGCACAAATCTTGCTTGTAACCAGGGCGGGGGACAAGCCTTTCCCTTCCTGGAACTGGAAGATAACTTCAGTTACCAGAGGAACTTTCTTGTTACATCCTCCACACCATTTCTGTAAACAAGAGATTAGCAGGCAGGACCTGAGTGGAAGGCAGCTCTCGCTGTTTGCCCAAATGTGTCTTGCTGGGGCCCTGTTGCCATGAGTCTTGTAGATGGGCAGATAGGAGTATGGCAGGAAGGAGGTGTACATTATTTGTAGTGGTAGAGCATTTCCCCAGATCTGTGAGTGTTCAGTAATCTCAGAGATTTGTATGACGGGTGATTATTAAATTGGGGTGAAAATCTGTTGAAGGGTGGCTGTGTGATGAAATATGTTCTGAAGAATCAGTGGGAATGTTAGTGGTGGCAGCTTTACTTCAAAAATAGCCTGCAGAGTGCAGCTATGAGAAATGTTGGGGGTTGTTGTTTTGTGTAGAGTACACACTTTGTTTGCACGTGGCAGTGAGGCTTAAGAAACCTGATCAGATCACTCCGTGACGACTCCTAAAGTGCATCCCAGAATCCTTTGCTGGACATAACTTCCTCTGCAGACAAGAATCGGTTCCCAGAGGGCAGAAAGTTTGAAAACCGCTACTGTTGAGGCCTGCGATAAATTGTGTCTAATTTTCTTCCCAGTGGGGGCTGGAAGCAGCTTACATCTTTTGCTGTCCTCCATTCATCCGCCCAACAGCCCTGTGAGGTAGGTTAGGCTGAAAGAGTGTGACTGGTCCAGGGTTACCCAGTGTGCTTCCATGGCAGATTGGGTGTTCAAACCTGGGTCTGCCAGATCTGAGTCCAACATTCTTAACCACTACACCAGACTGCCTTAATATTTATATTCTACCATTATCTCCTTACATTCCAGGCAACAGTTTGCAATTACATAAAAACAATATAACTCCCCCCACCCTCCACACACATTCACACATGCTGACCGTACAGTCTTACAGGCCAACTAGCAGAAGAGGAAGAGATGCTGGAGAAGTAAGCTGAGGTAGGAGACCCACGGCCAGCACCACTGCCAGCCGATCTGGTGGCCATGTGGCTTTTGGCCCTGACCTTGCCAAGGCAGACCATCAGCTGGTGCTGGTGGCACATGGTAGGACACCTTTGTGCAGCGAATGCAAGGCGCAGTGACTGGCAAGGAGATGGGCTCCTGGGGGAAGCACAGCTGGGAGGTGGAGAAACTGGAGGGGTGGATTTAAGAGGAGGTGGCTGGGACTGGGAAGGAGGGAAAGAAGGAGAAGAGGAGGAGCACCTGGGTGGCCAGAGTCGGGCAGGGCAAAGGGTTCTGACTGACTGTCTCAGTCCAGGGGAAGGCTGAAGGGTTTCTGTCCCCAGCTGCAAGAAAAAGACCTAATTGCATTGCAAGGGTTGTCTCAGAAAAGTTTGTGCACGGAATGGAATGGAATTCAGTGCCTCATTCCACCCCCATCCCTTCATATAATCCATATATTGTACGCCAGCAAGATGTTACAGGTACTTTGCATAGGGTGTTTATATCATTTTTCTGCTGTTGTGTTTGTTTTTGGCAAAAGTTGGCATATAGCATATTACCTGCTTCATAGGGCATTTTTAGGAAGACCAAAGATGCAACAACATAGTGAACAGATCTTCTGGATCTGTTCTGGATAGATATTTGGTACTATACAGCAAACAGGGTTGTATGAAATAGTAGGTGGGAGATGGTCTGAAACTCCCTAGGTTAGCACTGGTCTAAGACAAGGCTTGCTTTAGGTAAATGTTGTGCTAGCCAAAACCTCACACTCGTTAACAAATCACAAGACAATTAGTTTGGTCCCAGTTGCAGCCACTTTCAAGTCTCTGCTCTGAGCTTCTGTTTAGCACCCTACATTTTACAGCCCTAGTAAAAGATTACTACTGCTTATCAAGCGTTACCTAGCTAGAAACCTTCAGGAGGCCAAGATCCCTTTTGGCCTGCTGTCCTGGCTTTCTCACCACCCAGTGGGTCTGTTTGTACTTTGTGGGCCTCAGCTTTCCTGTCTAGGAATTGACCCCTTGAATGTGGTCCTCTTAGTTCAGAATGTATATTGGCAGGATCAGCCCAGGTGGTGGAGTCCAAAACGGAGACCACAGCCTGAAATTCCTGCCCTTGGCAACTCTTTCCACTGCAGATTCTCTCTTCCCCTAGCAATGTGTTCGACAATAGCTATCCAGTGTCTGTGTCTGGCAGGGGGAATATTTGTGGCTTCTTCTAGAACTCTGAGCACAGAACTTTTTACCAAAGTGTGCAATCTTCCCTTGCCACACTCGTTCCTAATTACATTTTAGGTCCGCTCCATGTGCCTCGATTTGCCTAATGATGGAGGTGTTAATCCTTCTCCGTTACAGGATGCTGAGCTCACAACTGCACGTTTAAGATAGCTTTGTTTTCTGCCCAGGAAGGAAGTGTGTGAAGCGAAGGGTGCTGTCAGCCCCTGTTTGTTTCAGCCCAGCCAGGAGATGCTCCTGGAGGATTTTGCCCAGTAGCTTCTTTTTCCTGAGGTGCACATACTGAGTCTCTTGAGTGCAACACGTTGGCTCTGTTTGACAAACGCTAACCAGCTTGGATTTTGCCTGCATTTGGGCATATGTGAAAGATCTTGGCCATTAGACACGACATTGAATGAAGCCTCCATGTCCAATCTCTGCTTCATCTGCTGCTTCATGCCCTGCTCGTGAACTTTCCAGAAGCTTCTGGGTACTCCTTCGTATAAATGGTTCGGGACTAGATGATCTGTCGAGGGATTTCTGATGTGATCTAGGGGTCTTAACTGAATTTCATGATCATGTTTTTGACTTAAGACGTCCAGTTTCTGACAAGGATTGTCTGCATTCAGGAGAGAATATGTTTGCGACATATACATTGGTGGCAGCTGCACGATCCGAATAGCACACTCACAACAAGTTGTTCCCACCACAACACCGCATCAATATCTTACTCTATTGTAATAGTTTGTGAAGAAATTCAAAAAAATTCCTGTCAGAAATGGCCACTAGATGGAAGAATAAAGAGGCTGAGGGAGACACTCAAGCATCTCTTTCTCATGTTCTCTGTTAGCCTCAGCCTCTCTCTCTCTTTTCCTTTTTGTGCCCTCTCGGCCATCTCTTTTTCTGCCTGAAGTTTGTGTAATTGTTCTTTCTCTGCCTCAGTTCTTCCCTTTTCCCCCTTACCCAATATACTAACAGAATCATCACTATATATGATAGTAAACCCTTGCATGAACGATGAAAGCTGCACAACAGGACCTGCCACAAAGGGGTCTTTATGACATTGAAAATTAGCCAAAAGGTAACAATTTAATTTAATGTATTTAAATCCCTTTAAAAAAGCTTTATAAGGACTAAGCATGCATGAACAGGGAGGGAAATGCTGAGAGCAACTGGCTGTCAGGTAAAGGGGAAAATAAGCCCGTTGAAGCCTCTGGGGAAGAGTTGTGGGGTGTGTGTGGATGGGATTTCCAGTCCCCGCTCTCTGCATTTCCTTATGGGGCCTACAGTCTGAACTGGTACAGTTTGCTCTTCTGGTTCTGCCAGAGCCTTCTGGTGACTGGCTCCCAATGATCTTGGTTGCCTGCATACAACCTCTGGGTGCCCTTCTGGTTCTTCCTCTGGGCTGATAGTTCGCTGTTTCTTGTGATCTTTCCCACGCCAAGGTCTTAGAGAAAGGGATGCCTGGAAGTCCTTCTCCTTTATCCTTGATGTGAGGGGGTGGGCACTCTGTGCATACTTAGTTATCGAAGCTCTGAATGTCACACATGTACACACATGATGCTGCCTTACATTGAATCCGACCATCGATCCATCATTGGAAGTGGCTCTCCAGGGTCCAAAATGGAGGTCTTTCACATCAACTGTTGCCTGGTCATTGTAACTGGGGACTGAACCTGAGACCTCCTCCATGTAAAGCAGAGACTCTTCCACTGAGCCACAACCTCTTCCCCAATGCCTCTCTCTTGGTCACTTAGATTCTTGCCTGCTTTTGTGCAGTCCTAGCTTGTTCCTTCCCTTTCCTCTTTCTTTCCCTTCCACCCCTTGCCAACTGGTGAGACACTCTATTCTTTGGAAGAGGAAAGGTTTATGGGCTACAGTTCCTTGATGCTTTTTCATGTTATCTCACTGTACTGATGAAGGTGGATTGAGCAACCATCCTCTTGCCAATCATTAATCCAGGAAGGGTTGATTTTTCTATTTCTAGCTCTCCTCCCCCGGCTGCCCCTTCTGAATTTCCTGTTTTGCTGTCCTGCAGAGGTGATGTTGTCACATCTCTGTTGGAATCACATGCAGGTATGACACCGGTTCTCACCACAAGGCTGTCATTTCAAGACTAGAAAAGTGAAGGTCAGGGGGAATTAAGAGACAAAAATCCCAACATCTTTCCCCCCAAAATCATTGTTTGTACTGGTTTGGAGCTTACTCGTGCTCTTTAGTATTGGATGCATTTGCATAATTTGCTTGTAGAAAACTAAGGCCCTTATACATTTAAATTTTTATAAATGTGCCAAGTACAATTTTTACATAAGTTATAAATGGTGCCTTTTGTGTTAAAGCAGTCAAATAAGTTTAGGTTTGATAAGAATGTAAGTATCGTATATATTTCCATAGTTCCCCAAATTTGTTTTATCCAGGGAAATTTGTTTTACCCCCATGGCCCTCAAAATTATCAGGATCTATAGAGGAGTTAGCTGTGTTAGTCTGTAGTAGCAAAATAGTAAATAGTCCAGTAGCACCTTTAAGACTAATCAACTTTATTGTAGCATAAGCTTTTGAGAGCCACAGCTCTTGACGACGAGAGCCATAGCATCTGATGAAGAGAGCTGTGGCTCTCGAAAGCTTATGCTACAATAAATTTGGTTAGCCTTAAAGGTGCTACTGGACGCTTGACTATTCAGGAACTTTATTTCACTGTTCAAGACCAGTATAAGTAACAACGGTTCTCAGGGTGTCTTGAAGAAAGTTGAACTTTGGGAAATGATTTTTAAAATCCAGTTTGACCTGGGATCCCTCTTTTCTGTTTTGGGAGAGTTACAGTGCAATTCTAAGAAGAGTTACTCCAGTCTAAGCCAATTGCTTTCAAGTACACCCAGTACTTGAGAAGGAGTTGCAAAGTGCTGCACCCTGTGCTGCCATATCACGTGCATCTTTAAATTTTGCCGTCTTATAAAACTGTTGGATTGCCACGTTGTTTTATGTACAAACCCCAAGTTACTTGTTTGTCTTCTACCGTCTTTGATCAATTACGTCAACACCTATAGTATGTTTGTCTAACTTTAAGATGTTATTGTGAAAGTTTAGTAACATGAGCTGGTCAGTTGCATTGTTAAAATGAAAATAAAATATATTTTTAAAAACGAAATAAAAGTTAGAGGTAGCAAGCAAATTCTGTAATAAACAAAAGAAACTATTATTTGGACAGCAATGCTTTCAGAGTCACAATTGGTAGGACCACCAGCATGTTTAGATAATTAAGCTAAACTTTATAACATGAAACTCCTTAATAATGTGTTATCATTAAACACATTATAGCATAATAATTGTTGCCAATTACATTTAAACAAAAGAATCTTGAAAATGTTTTTTTCTTTATGTAGTATAGCAGGCTTTTGTAGTAGGCTCCCAAATTTTCCAGTTTTTCCATTGGAAAAATTGAAAAAGTCCTCATAATTTTTCATGCTATACATTGTGAATGTGAAAATCCTTGTCTTAAGAAGCGTTTTACTCATTCTAAAGGAGGTTTTTTCATTGCTCCCAGACTTTCCCAATGTTCATGTTGGACAAATTGAAAAACAAAAGACATCACGGGCCCCCCAGGCCCCTCCAGTATTTGTTTCCCAGGCTTTCACATCTGTAGCTACATGTAAAGGTCTCCTCCTTTCCTGTCCCTTTGCCTGAGATGTCTGAACTTGTGCTCGCTATCAAATGTTTCTGGCAGTTGTATTTTTTTTAGAAATAATAAGATAATTTCAAAGGAAGCCATAGCAAGCATCATATGCATTTTGAGGCTAATGTCCTGTAACTTCATTGCTGTTCCATGTGCAGTTTGGCTGCTGTTTGTGTTTGGAAGAGTTCTGAATCCTCCTGGCTGGTGACAGAAAGCTCGGGGCCTCTGTCACTTCGTACCCCAGCTGAAGCTGGCTGCAGCGTTTCCTCATCGGCCTGTCTATTCCTGGCCTCCACCTGTGGTGCCCTCCCTCCCGCCCGAGCTTGCAGGCCATCCTTGGCTGTGAACTCGTTTTGCGTTTGCTGCCTGCCCACCGTTGCCACAACATGGTTTGGCTCGGTTTTTTCAGCCGTGTGTATTTGCATTCCGGGTGCATGTTTGATTTAACCCTCTAAAGTGGACTTGCTCTTCGGATCTAATAAAAATGTGCCCAAAGAGTGGTGTGTGCATCCTGTATTGGGACAGAGCCAGCCCTGGGGGTTGTAGATGATGGAGAGGGAAATGGGCTACTCCTGCAGTCTTCAGTTGGAAGACTGAAGCTTTCAGCAGATCACACCAGTAGATCTGTGATCTACAGTTCCATGAAAGAGGATTGTGGAGAACCACAAACTGTAGGGAAGCCTGAAACAAGCTTCACTGTTTTATAGCGGATATAAATTCATTGTGTAGATTAATAATCATAGAAATGAATGGTCATGTATGATCAACATTTTAAAAATGAGTTGAATGTTGTAAGACGTTTGAGAACAGTTTCCTGGTCTGAAAAGATAGGCGATGGTTGGGCTAATAAGCCAACCAATAACTAACCATCACATGTAATCCGATAAATCTCTATCATTCTTGCATTCTTGATTCAGTCTTGGATCTTCCCCTCTTTTTGACCCGCTTAGATGCATGAAATTAGCTTAGTTGTATTTTTGTGTGTTTTTCTGGTGTCAGTTTTTGCGTGTGCAATGATGATGCCAATGGTGTCATACATCCTGTGCGTGATTATTTCTTGCCGTGATCTGCTGGTCCACCATTTTGAACTGGTAGGGATTGCTATGGCGATTGATGTGGTTACCAGGTGAATTTGGAATGCTCCAAATCGGTGTCTCCTGGTGTAAACTTCGGAAAGGTTTCCAGGCATCCTGGAGACAGCAGGATGTTTTGTGGTCATGACATGGACTGCTGTTTCTCAACTCACAAGATGCTAGTTTTCCTTTGTGGTGCGCTCTCTCTCTCTCTCATTTTGTGTGTGTGTGTGTGTGTGTGTGTGTGTATGTATTGCACAAGGCTGAATACATTATTAGTTCTGGAGCTGGGGGCGGGTTCCCTAGATGATGTCACAATCTTCTGATAATGGTCAGTAACTGCTTAGCGTTTAGCTCTCCCATTAGAATGCCGTTTCCAGCTTTGTGGGAAAGGAAGGACAGCAATGAGAACATCCGGCTTTCCATGAAATGCCGAAAATGAGGTGTATACTATGTATCTACGAAGGGATCCGTGTGTGTCAGAAGGCCTGCCACCCTAGCCTGCACCCAGTTCTGTGCTTGGAAGAGATGTGGGGTGTGGCTAGAGCCCGTACCCTGCCAGTAGGGATGTCTAGTTAGCTTGTCACCTGAGCCGTTGTTCCCTCTGTTCATCCCACTTCCCTAGCCTTCTTTAATGCTTCTCCCCTCCCCAGCAAATTTGTGGGGGAGTAAATGATAGTGGCTTAAAGGGGGGGGAGATGCCTGTGCTTGCCTGCCTCCCTTCTCTGTCACTCACTTCTGTGTTGGTGAGCTCCCTGTGAGGGGAGCCCCCCCCAGTGTCCCAATAAAGGGGGACCCCTTTCCAAGACACTGATTCACAATTAAACTAAGGCAGCAAATACACTCCTTTCCTGTGGTCAGGTTATGACCAACTGCTGCCTCTGCCAGCAAACATATCAGTTCCCATAAACAGGTTTGTTCCAGTTTCTTGGCTGAGCTTTAGCCCCACCTGTTTTTCCTTGCAGGGGAAGAGCAACTCGTATGCAAATCCTCGCTCTCTCTGCCTTTGGGGGTGACCCCAGCGCTGCACTGAGATAGCTCACTGGATGTCAGAGTGAAAGAAGGGGTCAGAAAATTTGCATACAAAGGTGTTGACATGCAGGGAGGCAAGGGAGGGAGCACGTCTCGCCCTCCTTTCTGGATTTTAGCAGGGTATAAAGCTTCCCATGTGTTGGCAGAGGGGGATTTTTCATTTGCAATTTCTGCTTTACTGCTGGGTGTTCTCCTTCCACTGTATAGTTTTAATTTCTGCTAGGACAGTTTTGTTTTTAGTCCCTTTTGAAGGACCCCCCATGCAAGCTTGGTTTGATGTTGCAGCCCCCGACCTTTAAAAAAAAAAGCATTTGAGTGCTACTGTACTGTTATCCTCCTGGGCACAAGTACTCAGCTAGAACATCTGCTGGGAAATCCGTTTCCAAGAGAGCCTGATTCTAACTGGAACCATGGTGTGTGCTTGCACGAGGGAGCCTCTTGCCTTCCCCCCCACCGTGTGCCACATTCCTGACCTGAAACAGTCTGGGGAATGGTATGTATGTATGCCGTTTATAGTCCGCCTTTCTCACTGAGACTCAAGGCGGATTACATAATGTGATTACATAGTGTGATCCAACATAGGTTGGATTCCTGAAACTGTTTATGGTCTCCCAAAAAAGTTTTTACCACACAGAGCCTCGTTCACATTGTCTTAGGTGGAGATGCTTCACTGGTGGTTCTGTGCTGGAAACTTTTCAACTGCATGAGTGGAGCAGGGGGTTTGCATTAGTTGCCCTGGCTTCATTAAATGCCGCATTGATTTTTCATAGCGCATCGTAGTTGGGGTGGCCAAAGTTTACCTTTTATTCCATTTCTCAGGAAGAAATGCAACATCCTTATCAAAAATCCATAGCAAGGTACATCTTTGTAAGAGACTGGGTTAAAGGGGGAGGGAAAGAAACCTGAACATTTGAGTTTCCTCTCTTCTGCCTCCTTGTCCTGTATCTACCTCCTTGGCAGCTGTGTTCTGTTCTAAATATCTTGGCTTTCCTTTATTTAGCATTTTTTAAAAAATGCTAAACCAGAGACAGCCTGCTGAAAAAAAAGTAGTGTTTACCTTATTTCAGGTGTTCTTAAGGGTAAGGAGAGTAAGTGGGTTTTGTAAAACTGTCCAGGGTTTTGAATGCAGAGCCACAGTGGAAGCGTTTTGGAGTGTGCGTTTGTGTATGTGTGTGCATGCGTGCGCTAATTGTAAGCCTTTTTTGGGGACATCCATGTTCATTGTAGGTGTTTCAGCTAGAACTGTTTGTGTTTAGGCTGTTGAGGCAATGCCTGCCATTCTTTCCACTGAACTTCATGACTGTGTTGCAGGGAGAGAGGAGACAGTTGCCGTTTCATCCTGAATGGGGTAAACTGGGATTTTCAAACTGAAACACTGTGGCAATGAAATTTGGGGTTATTTCTGCTGGTAATCAAATGCTGGACTAGGTGGGCCTTGCTTTGAATCTCTGCAGCCTGAGAAAGTGGTCCTTACTTGGGAGTGCAACCTCTCTTTTGCTCAGATGATGCTCTGGTAGCATGGGCTGGCCATCAATTGTAACCAGACTATCCGCTGCTCTCTGTCCGTCCCTCTCACTTGCCATGTCTGACTTAAAGCATCTGTCCTTGTTACACATTTTGAAATGCAGCAGCAACAGCGTCGGGCATCCCGTCGAGCCTGCTTTTGTCAAAAACAGCCCGTGTTGAATGATTGATGGAAACTTATTCCCAGAATAAAGCACTCCCAGTAAGCTGATCGCTGTCCAGGGAGCTGGTGGTGGAGAAAAGGAATTTCCATTTCAGGCACTGATCTTGGTGTGTGATATCTCTTCGCTGGAGGTTTGAGAGCCTCAGGCAGAGCATCTCTGCAGGCTGTTATTGGCCACGGAGGTGATACTTCCTCCGCTTGTGCTCTGTCTTCACTGGTATTATCCTCAGATATGTATGTTGGCTTTTGTTGGTCCTCATGAAGTTCTGTCTGCAGGTGCCTGCCATCCTTTATTTGGGCAGCTTGTTTGATTCCTTTCGAGCATTTCACGTTCAAGCAAGCGTTTGAGTACACCTAATGCATTTCTCTTTCATACATTAATAAGAAGAGACCTAGTAGTCCTGCATTCTGGAGAAGTGACCTGTGGCTCACGAAATCTCACACCCTACCACAAATTTTATCAGTCTTAGAGGTGCTACTGGACTCTTGCTCTTTTCTACTATTCTGTTCCCAGTATGGGTCAGCTTAGGTGTCTGTGGAAGCCTCCAAACAGGCATGAAGGCAACCATTCCCCTCCTGTTGCACAGTCCAAGGAGAGGCATGCTACCTCTGTAACTGGCCTTTCCGTTTAGCTGCCAAGGCTTGGGATGTAAACGCCTCCTCCATGAGATTGTTTAATCCTCTTTTTAAACCAGTGGCCGTTTTTGAGTCCTGTCACAGTGAATTCTACAAGTATTGTGCCAAGTACTTTCTGTAATGATAACACAATCACCTTCAGATCCAGGACTGTTTAGCTGCAGAACACTACTAATACCGAAGCAGGGAGAAAGATCCTAGCGTAACAACTTTCAGCTTATTTACCCATTTTAAAAGTTAGTGAAAGATTTAAGTGAGTTGGAAGTTAGAACTCCCAGTGAAATCCAGGAGGTTTGGGCTTTCATCTGCAGGTAATTTCAGGTGGGTGGCCATGCTGGTCTACAGGAGAAAAGCAAGATTCAAGCCCAGATGCACCTTAAAGATTTCCAGGGTATAAGCTTTTGAGAGTCAAACTTCCTTTGTCAGATACCGAAGCTTGACTCAGTTGGCCTTTAAGGTGCTACACCTGATCCTTGTGCGTCCTCAGGTAAGTGATTGTGCTGGCAGCGATTGCCTAGTAAGAATTACGGCCCTGTGAACAGCCCAAGGTGGTCAAGCAAGGATCAAGATATAAGGGTAGAACTACAGGTTGGAAGAAACCAGGAGAATGGGGCACCTGAGGTTGAAAGCAGTGTCGCGCTTCCCTCTCCCCTCCAAAATGTATGGTACAACGTAGCTCCAAGCCTCTTTTCATCCCACTATTTTTTCTACTCCTACTCACAGCAGCAAGTGGCAAATTCACAGCCTAATGTTGTCAGAATCCCTCCTTTTGTAAAAGCAAGGAGAGTAGTCATCCAAGTAAGCGCCATTTGAATGTCTTGTTTGTCTCTGCATTGTTCTGGGAGGGGAACCTCTCACCGGCATGTGGTGGCTTCCCCCACACCTGCTTTCCGTGCTGCCGATAGAAGTGAACATGTGAACCAGGGCCAACTCCCAGGCAAGAGATCTGTGGCACGTCCTCCTCTCCCTTTCATGCACATCCATCTGTTTTCGTTTTCAATCTGGGGCTCACTCTTCCACCCCTACCATAACGAGAGCCAGTTTAGTGTAGTGGTTAAGAGTGGCGGGTCTCTAATCTGGAGAACCAGGTTTGATTCCCCGCTCCTCCTCTTGAAGCCAGCTGGGTGACCTTGGGTCAGTCACAGCTCTTTCAGAACCCTCTCATCCCCACCACCTCACAGGGTGATTGTTGTGGGGATAATAATAGCACACTTTGTAAACCGCTCTGAAGGATGGCATGTAAATCAAATGTTATTATTATTTATAAGGAGGAGGCACAGTGGTGGCGGCGGCAGCAGCAGCGGCTACTCCTCGCTGCCCATGTACCTTCTTGGGCCTTTGTCACCCTGGCCTTTCTTGCCGGAATGGTGAACCTGTGCATTTGCTGCCAGGGCACTGGAGGTGCCACCTTTGCTTCGACCTGCTCTGCAGCTGCATGCCCTCCTGGCCATAAGTGGGCTGCTGCTCGGTGCTGTTCCACATTTGAAGGAGGGAGGGTCTTGCCCCATCTGCTGCAGTGGCTCCATTCCAGGGCTGCTCTTGCCTGCAATCAGGGCATCAAGGGAGGTTAGCTGAGCAGTGTGAAGCAGTCCCTTTGCCCAGGAAGTGCTGATGCTTCCTCAGGCTTCTGCTGGACCTCGTTGCCTTGAGCAGGAAAGGCGTGCAGCTTGGCCTCTTTCTCTCGGCGGAGGCCTGCCTGTGCATGGGCCCTGGCAGTTGCTCAAAGAGGCCAGCACCAGACTCCGGGGCACGACTGCACCGGGCACACCACAGCTATTTAAATTTGGAAGTGCCCGAAGCCCTAGGAACTGATGCCTGTTTAAAGAGTTTTCATGACTAAACACATATCTTCACTGCAGACATAAACTCTCATTCCCTCTCTCCAGGCAGCTCCGAGCATTTGAGGGACGCAGGTGGGGCTGGAGGTCTCTGAGAGAGCGTTTGCACCAAAGGAAGTCAGGACAGTTGAAGTAGTTAACAACAGATACAAGTTTGGAGCATGGAGATTCACTGCCCAAAATGTCACAGAAAGTTGGATGTAGTCAGTTTGATTTCTAGCCAAGCTGACAATGGCCTGGGTGGCCCTTGTCCAGACACTCCCCGGCTACTCCAAAATAGCTGCCCACCATACTTTTCCATGCCTTGGACTTGGAGCAAATGCCCTAAATTCTCCAAAAAAGGAACTTTTTTCCCTTGTTAAAAGTGCTACACAAACAGTTGACTGAATTTCAGAGGGTTAAAATCCATTATTGCCCCTCTGGGGCTTTTCCCCAAATTAAAAAGGTTTGTGTCTCCAGTGGCTCTTTTTTGGCGAGAGCCGGCTGCTACTGGTGCTTTGCATTTTTGTTGAGCTGGAGGGCACTCCATAGCAACTCCTGAGGGGTGACTGAGCAGGTCGCCTGGTTACGGTAGGCATCATTGCAGTGCTCAGGAAGCTGTGAGGCTTCTAAATGTAAATCTCTGGAGAACTGGGCTTGTGCCTGCCTTATAACCAAGGCACTCTGGCCAGAAACGTCCTTGTGGGTAGGCCTGTGGGCTTGGTCTTATATGACCATTTTTTACCATAGTGCAAGGAAATAAACTTACAAAGGTAACCAGCCTAGTGAATGGTCGCAAATGCCCATATTAGATAACAATGGCTAGGAAGGAGGGAAGCCAGATATCATCTAAGTTGTAGAAGCTGCTCTGCTTGGTCGCTCAGAGGGGATTTCTGTGCACCCCTGGGGACCAGGCAGGTGACTGTTGGACAATTAGTTATACTTCTGGTGGCATTTCCTGAGCTCAGGGATTGTTCTATGGTGAAGTGATCCAGTAGTAATTGTTAGGCTTTCCTGAAGTGACTTATCCTCTAATCTGCAGAGAGAGGTTTGTCTGGTGAAACCTCAGAAGCCAATTGAGTTGCCAAGCAAGATCTCCAATGGCTTCAGTGCATGCTGTTCTTTGCCTCTCTCTGCAGTGAGTAGAAACAATTGATTAAGCTATTTATTTGTGCAACTGGATTTCTAACCTGCCCCAAAGGGGCAACTAACATTGCCCTGCGTGACTAAAGGAAGCCTCCATATTCCGAGGGGGTAAGCCTCTGCATGCCAGTGCTAGGAGGCACCATCTGTGTCCTGTTTGTTGCCCCTTCGTAGCAACTGGCTGGCCACTCTTGAGTCTCTACATGAGACATCTGACGCATGAAGAACACGTGTTGGGAGATGCAATATTAGCCAGGAAGTTTTAAAAGACAGAGCCGGCAGCAGGGCAAAGGCTTTGCTATACACTGGAGTTGTGTGAAGAGGCTGTGAAATGCCAGAAGGGAAATGTCAGCCCATTATAACCTCTCCAGATCCAAGCCTGGCTCTGGAAGGCAGCCCCAGCCCATTTCCATTCCTTGCTGCCCTCTGGTTGTGATCCCATACAGTTTTAGACTGAAGAGGTGAAATTGACAGAGCCTTTGGGAGGTGAAGATGAAATTAACAAACCCTCTGAGAGGGGATCTCTGCCTGCTCTGTCTTTTAAAACTACGCTTCCTGGCTAACATTGCATCTCCCGACACTTGCGGAACTCATGCCAAGGTGTCTCGTGTAGAGATACTCTGTGAACTGGGATGCTGGACTAGATGATCCAGCAGGGCTCCACTGCTGTTCTTATGTCCTCCTTGCCTTGTAATTGCCGGATTGTTTTTCTCTCCTGGTTTCCAAGCCATTCAGTCTCAAAAGCCTTGTTTCTTTTTCTTTCTTCTCTTTCCTTCAGTTCTCTGAACCTGTGGCGTGCTTGCTCATGTTCTCAGTTGTGATTTCACTTCTGACACAAAGCACAAGGTGAGCAGAGGCTTACAAAGCCCCAGGTGGTGCTGGAACAATGAGCCTTGATCCACCTCCGGGCACTATGTGCCTGGCTTAACCTGCCTTTACCTGGGCGACGCCTTTCCCTCTTGTAGCCTGGCTTTATGAGTAGCAGCCCACACAGGGCAGGACGACAGCGGCTGCTTTGCGCTGGCATTGGGTTTCGTCCTCTTTCTAATCGGAGAGAGCCACTGGCACCTCCTCCTCTGACGTGTTCCTCCTAAATGTAGCTAGTCGTGGTGGTCTCAGCTAATATGGAGAGGGTCAGGGAAGCTGATCCCCCTGACTTCGTGTTACAGTAATAGGGTGACTGGAGAATCTGGTCTGATTTGCTGAGCGTTGCTTGACCGGGGCATTTTTTGCACAACTGCTGTCGAGAGTTTTGCCCGGCTGGGACGCCTGCTCATTTTCAGTTTGGGAAGCACTTAGCTGGAAGTGAAATTACTTTCCTCTTTTAACACAGGCTTGCAAATTAAGTGCACGGAAGCTGGTAGCCAGCTAGAGCTTCGATGAGCTGGCCTGGCTACCTGCCGGTTAAATTTGTGGTTATCTTGTGAGATTTTGGTTTAGGCTCTAGAGAGCAACTGGCTTTAGAAGTTTATTCCAAAAAACAACAAAAGCTTTTGATTTAAAAAGTTCACTCCAGGTGGTACATTTGTAAGAGAGTCCCCCACTCAGCTCCTGTTTCAGCTTCTTAATGTACCACAGCTGATTAATATAGGTGGGGGTAACCACCTAAATTTGGAGAAGGATAATAGTTTTTCAGTACTTGTTTCCAAGGCTGCCTTAACTTTTTAGCATTTATGCCCTGTTTTTAGATTGGTTTGCAGGGATAACAAATAAGTGAGGGCTTCTGTGGACACAAAGCACTCACTCCACAGGCAGCCTCTTCTGCTGCCTCTCTGCATGAGTCACTGTTGTGGTTTTGCCTCCTTCCAAATGAGACTTTGTTGAGTGTGAATAATTTTGTCCTACCTCTGGTGTGATCAGGCATTAGAATTGCCTCCAATGCAGAAATGCAGCAGAATGACTCTTCCTCAGGGGAGGTGGTCTGTTGCATCTCTGCATGACACTACCATTCTACTCAAGGCATACTTGGAAAAGTGCTTTACAGAGGAAACCATATGTGAGTGTGTGGGGTGATGGTGGTACAATTCTTGTTTCCATGTCTCAAAGCACCTGGATGTGCCCAGGTTAGCAATGAAAAGCCACTGCCCTTGTCCCATCACCCCCTGCTCTTCCTGTCCAGTCCCTCATTACCAACATAGATACCATCCATTTGCGTGATCTTTTGATGGGTTGGGAGGTGTATGAAACCCCCCTCCTCTTGCTGAATGGGGGTGACTTACAGGGTTGTGGCTCGGAGAGGAGTTTGTAGGTCGGTGTTAGGTATGCAGTAGGTCCCAGGTTCAGGGAGCAGAGCTACCAAAATCCCCACCTGGCCCTTGGAAAGCTGCAAGGAGCTATTCCAGCTTTTCTGGACTAGGCATAACGCTTCCCCACAATCTAATAGCTACACCAAACCCTTGAGCAACTTGAGCTTCAAAGAACTGAGAGCTAGACAGGGAAGAAAGAAGAAAAGGGGCAGCAGGAAGCAGAGGGAGTTATTCCTTATCTCTTTCTGTGTTGGAGGTGTTTTGTGGGGTAGCTTATGATGTATCCAGTGCTCCCACTAGACCTCAGACCTTCACAAAGCCAGAAGATCAGATTTCCAGGAGGGATTGCTTAGGAAGGGAGCCTTGCTTGAATCCTAGCAGCAATTCAGGCAATAATTCACAGACAATCTAGAAGGGAAAGCATGTGGAGCAGAACTTGGGCAGCAAAGAGCTTGGACCCTGGGAGCACATGGGGACAATCCAAGCTGAGCCTGAGGCGGAATTATGGGGGTAGCTCCTGTTTAGGGCCAGAGGAAAAAAGCGACAAAAATGGATTTTCCTAGGCCAGCTGAAAGTGAGGCAGGTGAAATCGGAAGTAAATCTTCTGAATGGGGCAAGGGGGAGGCATGCCCTGCTCTGGCCTTTCCAAATATGGAGAGCTGGGAAGCGAGGTGTTGGAGGCAAGTGAGATGTCAGCTTCACCACCATTGTCAGGGGTTCTTTTGTTTGGCAAGAGAAAGGCAAGAAATCAGAATACTGTGCCCAAGAGCATCATGATTGGATGGAAACATTTAGAAGAGAGTTCCCCAATGTGGTGCCCTTGGGCACCACTGCCCCCAGCACTACTTCCTTTGACACCTGCCGAGCTTTTCAGAAAGTGGGCAGGGCCATTGCAAGGCAGGGCTTGTTAGTGGCTGCTCTCATTCCAATGAAAGAGTTTTCTTCCGGAGGATCCGGAGGATGGGTAAGCACCAAGGCTTTCCTTAGTCAGTGTGTGATTCCATTTCCCCATCAGGCTTTCCTTCTTTCCAGGAGGTGTGAGAAGGGAGGTATCCCGTTTGGCTGTGCCTCCCATGGCAGCCATTTTGGGGTGGTGCTCACCCCCCCTCCCAATTCCATAGATGTCCCAAGGCTCTAAAAGGCTGGAGACCGTTGGTTTCAAATAATAATCATGGAACTGGTAGTGCCTGATTGTATCTTTGGGTGTTTCCTTTGTGCTAGGACTACAAGCAAAGTAGCCATTGCACTTAAGATTCAGTCTTGTCAAGTGGCCTGCTCTCGCCTATTCTGCTTCACCCACCCCCTTTGTGTTGCAAATGCCCTCTGGTTCAGCTGCCAGAACTTGCCAGACCTTCTAGAGTTTGGCAGAGCAGGTTGGCTGGTTAATGTCTAATGCCAGAAAAATAAAATGCTTGAAGATAGGCAAGTAGGGAGAAATCCAGGGGTGGTTTCTCTGCCTGAAGTAATCCATCCATTCATAAGGGAATCTGGCTGCAGTTAGTTGGAATGGCATTGTGGAGGGATGTTGAATGCTGCGTGGATTCACATCGTTTTTTTTCGCAGTGGTACTCACCAGTACTAGCTCTCCCAAGTCCTGAAGGGGGAATTGGTGTAAATCGGTGCTACCTTATGTACGAGTAGGGGAACCTTGTTTTTCGATATACAAAAAACCCTCTGTGTATACATATCAATATGAGAGTGATTTAGGGATGCTTAGGACCTGTGCTTGCCCAAAATGCATGCGGAGTGCCCTGCTACATTGGTCCCCAGAGAGCCCTGAGCAAAGGAAGTCCGGCGTTCGACCTGGCTGCCCTTCTTTCAAACTTCTGTGGTTGTGCAGATGTTTACAGATGTTCGCATCGAGCTGAGCTTCCCACGCTTGACGGGCTGGCATTGCAGAAGTGCTGGGAAGCCGTACTCTACTTCCCTTCTCAGAAGGCCCCACTTCCCTGTTCTTTGCCTCCGCGTAGCTTACAGTGACGCATCCTCTGTTCTGTTTGTTTCTTTGTGGTATCTCTTTTGGGACTCCCAGCCTGCTGTCTCTCTAGATTGGCTTTTTTTGGAGGGTGGAGTGGGACTGAGCTGAATTCTGTGGCCTGGATGAAACTGTGCATATCAAATCAATTTTTCTGATTTTGGTCATCCTTCCACAATTTTGTCATTTATGCTGCTGTTCTAATCTTGGGGCAGGGAGTCAGATAAGGGCTGGAGCTAGATCCATGACCACTGGCAGTCATAGACCTGATTCACGCAAGCAGGAGAATGAGGTGGTTGGATGGAGTGCACCACTTCCAGCTTTTTGGGGGGGGGGTCACAGTTTTTGAAGGCTTCCCTGGGTTAAAAGCTCCCTGGTAAGTAGAGATGTGAAGGCTTGAAATAAAACTTGAAATTTTTGAAGGAAAAAAGTGTCCCCCCCACCCACCTAAGTTGTTCCAATAGAAAAATTAGATATTTGGAGGAGCACTGAAAAAAATCCTATTGTTTGGAATGAACAAAACGCATTTTAAGAGTTTTGCTGCTTAAAATATGTAAATATGTAATAAATATGAAGGGTGTAACACAGTCTACAGCATTAGATAATAACAGATCCCATGCATGCTGTGGTGGTGGAGAGTGCCCTCAAGTCACACCTAACTTATGGCAACCCCTGTGCTTTCAAGGCAAGAGACTAACAGAGGTGGTTTGCCATTGCCTGCCTCTGCAACCCTGGTCTTCATAGGAGGTCTCCCATCCAATTACTAACCAAGGCCAACCCTGCTTAGCTTCTGAGATCTGACAAGATCAGGCTCATCTGTTTCATTCAGGTCAGGACTGTGTACAGTACATACATACGATATATTTTCAAACATCTTTATTTAAATGTGACTACTTTTATCCACAATTAATGTGCAATAATGTGGTTAATGATTACACTTTTAAAGAAGATTTCTGTGTTTGGTGTTAACAACATTCAACTGAATATTCAAATATATTACTATCCCTGATGACCGGAAGAGGCTATTTCTTTCTCAATAACTCTTTTTCTTTACTGCAAACGTTTGTATGTTCTGTTTAAACTCCCCACTCCCTATGTCTCAGATAGCAAAAACTAGCATACATGTATGAAAGTAGTACAGGGTAGAGCTATTTGTAGTTGTCTTTAGTACTGGGTTTATTTGCAGTAAGGTATTTATATTTTTAATTTCACAAATATACTGATGCATTTTGTGTTGTTAAATTGTAAAATAAGTTTAGGTTCGATTGGAAAGTAAGTATTCCGTAGACTTGAACAATCTTTGTGAAGCCACACAGTCTTGAAACATTTTTAAAAGTCAAAATTCCAGAAGTAAATTTTGCATCTAGTACCATGTTCTCTCTCTCTTTTTTTTCACTTTACTTCTTTTATTTATTTATACCATGTTCTCTTTCAGTGGCGGTGTAGCATATGTGCACGCATACAGCTCTTATGTGTGCGCTGCTCTTAAAGAATTTAAAAGTGGTGCCAACGTTAGTCTAGAACTTATCTTCGGAGAGGGCAGGTATGAGAAACGTGGAACGCTCAGATTTCTGTAGCTGGAGCCAAGGTGTGTTCTTCAGGCTGGGTATTTTTGCAGCCTCCCCATAATCCAGTCAGGGTCAGACCTTTGTCCTTGTGTTTACTGCCTCAGGTTTCTGTTTTTGCATTCATACAATTGCTGCTTTTCTTGCTTGTTCTGTTCTGCTTTGCTTGACCTTCCTGGATTTTTCCCCCTTGTGCATGAATGATCTGTTTTTCTACATTCTTAGAGATGCACAGCAACAAAAACAGCACTTAGAACTGGCATGCCTCATGCCGTCAGAGCCCACGAGCTTTGTAAACGCGCTCTGATAAAAAGTTTCCAGTTCTGAGTTGGCAGGGAACTTGGCAAGAGCCACAGCTTCCAGAGCTGGCGCTTGTCGGAATGCATGCCTTATCAAAGATCTCTGTCCCAAGGAGTATACAGAATGCATGTAGACAGTGGGGGAGATGGCAGAGGAGTGAGTGGAGACAAGAGTGAACAAATGCATTTGCACATCCTCAGGCTTTAATGTAGTGATAAGAACTGGGGGAAGGGCTTTGCACAAGAAGTGGGTTTTCACAATCCGTAACACACAGTATATTGACACTTGGTTCACACAAGCTCACCCCCAAATCTCCAGGAATTTCTCAACCCAGAGTTGGCAACCCTACCTTAAGACCATGCGGTATAGTGGTTAGAATGCCGGACTAGGATTTGGGAGGGCCAGGTTTGAATTCCCACTCTGTAATGGAAGCTCACTGGGTGACCTATGGCTAGTCACTCTCTCTCTCAGCCTAACCTGCCTCGCAGGGGTGTTGTGAGGATAAAATTGGAGGAAAGGAGAATGATACAAGCTGCTTTGGGTTCCCACTGGAGAGGAAGGCAGAGTATAAATGAAGTAAATAAATAAATAAGAATAAACTGCGTTGAGGCTGGAAAATGGTATTAAAATATTGATGTATTTCTAATTACTCGATCTCAGGTTTTCTACCCACATATGTTTTATGTTTCTATATTGTTTTTAAAAAATAATTTCATTTGATGTGTCTGATAGAGTGACATGGATTTCACTTTGAGGGATTATAGGTGTATCTTTGAATGCTGTTCTTTTTAAATAGTAAAGAATCCAGCAGCACCTTTAAGACTAACCAACTTTATCGTAGCGTAAGCTTTATGCATCTGACAAAGAGAGCTGTGGTTCTCGAAAGCTTGTGCTAAAGTTGGTTAGTCTTAAAGGTGCGACTGGACTCTTTACTACTTTGCTACTATAGACTAACACGGCTAACTCCTCTGTTCTTTGCAAAGAAATTACTGACATTTAAAGAAGAAGAAAAATCCAACTTCGGATGAGTATAAGAAAATGTGCTTTTTAGTTAGAAAAATATGATCAGGGGAAAGGTACACAGGTTTGCAAAACTTACACAGCGTGGTGATAGTAAATAAAGTGACTCTTAACTTGTGGAACTAAATTGCCACAAGGAGTGATAGTTACTAAAATGATGCAGATTAGAGAACTGGAAACATGATAGTGTTGTAGTACCCCAAAGGCATTGATACGTGCTGTGTAGTTTTCAGCAATTCCCAGATTTTTCTACTTGCTTTCCTTAAAGCTTTGTTCTTTTTACTTTCTTCCATCTAGGAAGGGTTTGATTGGGCATCACAATTTTTTAAAAATCTACTTGTTAAACAAATGGGGTGTTTTGTGGCAACTGGATGCTTGACTTCAGCTTCCTAAATAACCCTTGTGGAGCGAGGTGGCAAAATAAACTGGCTCGACTCATTTAACCAGAAGGGTTATGGTTTAACCAGTCTCTGTATCAGGCATCTGACGAAGAGAACTTGATTCTCGAAAGCTTATGCTACAATAAAATTGGTTAGTCTTAAAGGTGCTACTGGACTCTTTTTGATTTTGCTACCACAGACTAACACGGCTAACTCCTCTGCATCTTAACCAGAAGGGAACACAGAAGATGATGTTGGTCCCCTGGGTAAATTAGTGCTTGCAGTCTGACCTTTTCTATGTTAAAGCATGGAGCACAAGGGCCTTTTGGCAGCGCATGAAGCGTCTGGATCACTTAGCTCTGTGGTTTCTGGTTTACTCCTTTTTTTAAAAAAAGCATGTCTTTTAGGGTAGAGCAGAAGCCTCAAATTTCGCGGAAGAGAGAGACACTTAACCACAGGACAGATGTGATGAATTTCACAACAGACTGCAGATGTCTGTTTTCTGTGTATTTTTTAAAAGACTGTTTGTATAGCCAGCCAACCTCAAGTGTGTGTTTCCCCCTTAATTTTGAAGAATTGTTTTTAGAAAGACAGGCCCTTTTGCAGGCCTTCATGTCACACTTCTGGAAGCAAAATCCATGTCATTCTTGCATCTGTGGGCGGATACAGAGCCCTGCTCTCAGGCAGTTCTCAGGGAACAACACACATACACAGACACACACGTAAACACAAGTGGTAAATGGGCATTATTTTAAACAGTACCTTCAAAAATTATTTTCATCTGTATGGTTGGCAGTAGGATTTCTGGAAACTGTGGAAAGCTTTTGCAAACAATATCAAAACATATAGAAAAGAGCAACCAACCCATGTAGTAAAGGGGTCAGGGCAACTTCTCTACAAGGAAAAGTTTGGAATTTCTCAGCTAAAGAAGATATGGAGGGGCAGTTGGTAGCAGATTGATATGAAGAGGGCAGATAAGAGCTCAGTTCAGGCTTCGCAATCCTGTTCTGGTATAGGTACCTCTTCTCCTCTCATGCATAACCCCCTCCCCGCCCAAGAGTTTGCTGTGATGGTTGCCTAGTATGACAGCTGCATCCCGGCTAAATGGTGGATGTTCTCAAACCCACTTCAAGCCACACTTCCCCGGTCTACAGACCTTCCTTGATCTCTGCAGGCTCCCATCTTCCGTTTACCCCATGATTGTTTGCTTGATAGCAACTTCAGGATAGCCCTCACAAAGTAGTATCATCTCACACAAACAAAGGGTATCATAGCAAAGGATAACAGAGTGTTGTTTGGTTCGAATTTTCCTCCTGGGTGGCAGAATAAAAAAAAAAAAAAGGCTGGTGGGACAGGACCCCTCCGCACTCCCCTTGGTTCTGCAGGCAAAAACGTCCGTTGCTTTTTTGGTTCATTGCATTTTTCTCTGCCCCTTGCCCTTCCTCTCTTGCAGCATCAGTGAAAGCTTCCTTACGGTGAAAGGTGCAGCCCTCTTCCTGCCACGTGGAAATGGCTCCTCAGCTCCCCGGATCAGCCACCGGCGTAACAAGCATGCAGGTAACTCACCCTGCTTCCAGTGAGCACACTGTTCTTCTGATGAGTCTTGCCCCCCCCCCTTCAAGACAGGCCTAAGAAAATGGCCTTTCTCTCCATCACTTTTTCACTTGGGGATGGGGAGGGGGGTCACCTTTCTTTACCAGTACTGCTTCTGGGCCAAGCAAGTATAGAATCTGTTGGGGCCTGATGGTTCCCAGCTGTGGTTCCTTAGTAGACTGTAGTGTGGCTGGCTGGACCAGTCCAGCAAATACTAATTGGAAGCCCTATTTCCATGTTGCCTTGCATGAACATGCTCTTACTGATAGAGAAAATGGGGTAAGAGGCCTCATGAGTAAATGCAAGAACCAGGGGAACAGAGCAGGGGGCAGGGCTGTCTGTTCTGCTTCCTGATGCACCCTTCTTTGCTCCAGGGGACCTTCAGCAGCACCTACAAGCCATGTTCATGCTTCTCCGACCAGAAGATAACATCCGGCTGGTAGGTCACATCCCTCTGTTTGACTACAATTGAACTTGTGCTTTCCAGTAGAAGATTTGAGGAACCACTGGACTGGCGGGGGGGGGGGGGGGGATTCCTATGAAATATTTTCTCTTTTGGAATGGGCGAAATGTGCATACTGTGTTTACATATACAATACATGTTCAAGTATATATTTATTGTTTAAATGAGACTAATTTCACCCATAGTTAATATGCTGTAACATGTGAGGTTAATATACTATTGAATAGTTCAATGTTCTAAAGTTTTGGATTTCGAAAGTGCTCCATTTTTATGTTGTAGCACGGAAGTCAGCAGTTTGCATCTTTCTCTCTTGCTGTGGTTTTGGGTATATACACAGTTTTGATTATAGAAAACTGAGCTAGAAAACTGAGTTATTTATACTTTTACACTTCATACCTATGCCAAATAGTACAGTTTTATATGCTAAGTTATAAATGGTTGTGTTTAATATTGTTTAAAGCAGTAAAACAAGCTTAAGTGAAAGAGAGAGTAAATATTCCATATATTTCAGATTTTCCCCAAATTTCCATACTTTTTTGGAGAAAGTCTCCACCCTGCCCCTCCCCATGGCTTCAAAATTTCCAAAAACGTTACATCTCTAAACATGTGAAGGTCCCTTGATGATAATATTAGGGTACTCCTCTTCCAAGCCCCCCCACTTCCTCCCCAAATCTTAAGGCCAGGTAATGTAATGTTCATGCAGTCCAAGCTCTGCCAGTGTCAAATAGTAGGGTGCCCAGCTTTAATAAAGGCTGCTGGCAGCTCAGGAGATCATTGTTCTGCCGTATAACTGGCCGCATTGTATGTTTCTGTGGGCTGTTATTTTGGTTTATTTGATAAATTAGCCTTCCTCGAGGCAGAAAGAGGGGTGCCGTGAGGCCAGGACAATGGGGTCTCTTTGTGCAGCACTAAATGTAGCCAACTGAGATCATGCAGGGGCCACTGTTTGATCATCCGTTTGAATGAATGTGAACCAGTAACTCCGAGCTATTAAGCTACAGAAAACGTGGAATATTAGCTCACCAAGCAAACTGCCTTTCTTCCTGGGTTTCCTTATCCAAAGGAAGAGGGTTTTTTCCCCCAAAAGAGAGCCAAGGAATGGTTTTGGGGAAACAGCAGTGCTCATCGACAGAAGTTAATAATCGCTATCAGAAAAGCCAGTTCCCAACACAGTGTAGGAATGCAAATAAAGGTAGTGGGGCTGTGCAGCTGCCAACTGGCTGTGTTTTCAGTTCTTGGAGTTCTGTGGGCTGCAGTTGGGGCCTTCTGCAATAGAGGTCTCTCTGTGCATACTGCACCCATTGTAGCTTATGAGCGTTTTGCGCTTACAATGCTTGGTACTTGCACAGAACTTCTCTTACATTCTCCAAGTCCTTTGTGTTCCTGCACAATCCAAACTAAATATGATACTAAATATGATACTGGGAAACCCAAGAAGAGATCTTAGGAGCATTTTAAAACAGGAAATACGTCTCGGTGGAACTCCAATTTGGATTGAGAACCTTGAGTAAGAGGAGAGGGTTAGATTTAGGAATTTCTTTCTGAGAAATTGAGTAGGGTGTTAAACACACACACCCATCCCAGTGCCATAGTTCCAGACCAAATCCATGCTTCTTGCAGCGGCTCTTAAACAAAACTATAGGTGTCCGGAAATCTGCATACATCTCCAGCAGCTTGCCCAATTAAGCCATGAGAAAACCCAGATTCTAAGCCTTTAGGAGACAAATAGGGCTTGAAAACAGGAGCTTCTAAAAAATTTATGCTGGAATCGCAAAGCATGAGGTTGTTCAGTTTTCAAGCAGTGAGGCTTTGGGTCTTCCGTAGCAGACAAGGCTCTTTGTTCCTCCCTGTGATTTATGCAAAATAGATGCACCCTAGTATCATAATTTATGCGGGTCTCAGAAGTCACCTTTTCATGGTGCAGAACTTGAAAGGATTTAATACAAAATTTGGAGGTTTTTTTCCTGTCCTTGATGATAAGAGTCCTTTGAAATTTAGGGATTTGGCTTTCAGAGGAAAAAGGCTGCAAAGTTTTCTGATCTGGAATCTATTCGTTTACTTCTTTTACGCCCTGCTTTTTCTCCCCTATAGGGAACCAAAGCAGCTTACATCGTTCTCTTCTCTATTTTATCCTCACAAGAACCCTGTGAATTCGGTTAGGCTGGTCACCTAGCAAGCTTCCATGCCAGAGGGGGGGGTGGTTTCAAACCTGGGTCTCTCAGATCTAATCTAACAGTGGTTCTCACACTGGAATACCAATCTATTGGAGTGTCCTCAGTCGCGGACTACTTGTTCCCCCTCCATGCTGGCTTTCCATCTTACCAGTAATCCCAGCAGCAAGCAGATACCTCTGGAGCTGCTATGTTTACTCTTTTTCCTTGGTGGAGGGAGAACCGTGAGAGTGGCTCCTAGACTTTGAGCCTGTCCAGCGTGCTTTTCCTCGAGGTCAGTCAGCATTAAATGATGTGATCCTTCGGCTGGCGGATGTAGTAATGGCATTTCAGCCACTGTAGTGCTGAGATGTGCCCTGACCTGGATAGCCCAGATGAGCCTGATCTCAGAAGCGAAGCAGGGTTGGCCTCGGTTAGTAATTGGATGGGAGAGCTCCAAGGAAGACCAGGGTTGCAGAGGCAGGCAATGGCAAACCACCTCAGTTAGTCTCTTGCCATGAAAACTCCGCCAGGTGTCAGCTATGATTGGAGGGCACTCTCCACCACCACCACCAGTGCAGAACTGTGGCTTGGAGGAGACATGAGTGGGTGAGAGAATCTCAGCTGACCACAGTCCACAGTAGGAATTCTCAGGCATATAGCTTAGTGGGCATAGCATGGAGAAAACTTCAGGGCCAATCCTCAACGTCTCCAGCAAAAATGGATTTTGCATCATTGTTGTTGGGGAAGACCCTTTGGTGCCTGAGACCCTGGAGAGCTGCTGTCATTCAGAGCAGGCAGGGCTGAATTTGAGGGACTGATGGTACAAGGTGGCTTCATTTCTCAGACATCTGCTGCGAGGTCAGACCGAGGCTCAGCAGTAGACAGATAGTCCCAGGTTCAGCCCTGAGCAGCTCTAGCGTTGGTCTCCTGAGCCTGAGATCTGGGGAGCTGCTGCAGGTTTGAGTAGTCACAGAATGTTAAAGAGTTGGCCAGGACTTTAAAAGCCTTGTAGTTTGGCCCCCTGTCTGGGCACAGGAACATGCAGCTGCGCTGTCCGGGACAGATTGCTGCCCAAGCCTTTGCTTAAAGAGACAGCCTGTTCCACTGTTGAACAGTTCTTACTGGTGGGAAGAACAGAGCACAGCAGGGGGAAACCTGGAAAAGGGGCAATCGGGCAAACCCATACACCCATATTGTATGGGTGCTCCAAAGAAACCCCTGCTCCATTTGGATGCAAAATCTCTGCATGGAGCAACCCTAAACAGGAGGGGGAAAGAGCCTAGTTAGTAAAGCAGGAAAATGGACTAAATGCTTCCATTCCTGGAAACTGGTTGACATCCTCTTGCTGCTCATCAAATCCCATTTCCGTGGCTAGAGGCCATGGGGACCTTTTGGCTCCGGCTGCTTGTTGAGTGGTGATCTTATGTCAAAACCACCCTGCTAATTGCCACTGCCCAAATTGGTTTAGTAAAGCAAATTAGATTACATTGATCCGCTTGTTGCTTGAAGGAGCTCACGGTAGCTAGGAGTGAGCTGTGTGTGTGTGTGTGTGTGTGTGTGTGTGTGTGAGAGAGAGAGAGAGAGAGAGAGAGAAATGATCTGCATTTCTTATTTTTTGCCGGCTTCAGAGCAAGATATCCTACTGGTACTCTCTTGTTGATGCCCGTGTTGTATAAGAGCCCTGCTGGATCAGACCTGATGGTTCATCTAAACCTGCATTCTGGTTCCAATAGCACCCTGCCAGATGTTTCTGAGATGCTCATAATCAGAGCCCCTCCCCTTTTGCTTGGTCCCAACCCCTGATTCCATAATTAAGACATCCAGTCTCTGGAGGTGCCCCAGGTCGTCTTTCATTGATCTTCCTGTAGTACTTTAAAAATACCCAGCAGCAAAGCTAGCAGGGTTGCAAAAGTTAGGCTGTGCCTGCCAAAGAAGCTCTCCTTGTCTGTGGCACACCCCTGCCACAGTGACCCTTCGCTGTGCCTTGGCTTTTCCACCCAGGGGCCAACTTCGGGCCACGCCGGTCAGATTCCTCCAGGTTTCTTGGAAGAGGGTTGCATTGTGTGACGAAGGCTTCCTGGCGTGCCACGTCAGCACTGACTGGTCAAGGGTAGGAGCCAGCGCATATAGCCTGTTGGAGCTGAGTCAGCCCTTGTCAGAGGCTCAAGCAGCCGCCCGCTGAACTTCACCAACTATTCTTGGTCCAGGAGGGAAGGAAACGGCACAGGAACACAAGTTCCGTCGTCTGTCTGCTCCATTTTTAAGCAGCCTCGGTTTCCTCCTCTGCAGACTGGCTGCGTTTTACAAAGGAGATGAAGCAGGAATTGGTAAATCAGAGGTGGCCTTCAGTTTTGTTGAGGGTTGGAGGGATCCCCCGGGGGGGGTACCCTTGGGGGCTTAGCTCCAAGTAATAATTCTTAATGAAAACAGGATGCCTTTGCACGCAGCCATACAGTTACTCCTTTGATTCAGAAGACTGCCTGAGGTCAAAGATGGAGGAGAATGAGATGGCAGAAAGGATTGCGCCACTTGAGTCTACAGGCAGTGAACGTTAGCTTTGCATGCTCCTTCATAAAAAAAGAACCCCATGCAGATAGAAATGTAGCTCAGCAAAGAGTGAGAGGTTTCCCTCCCGCACATACACACTCCTTTTGCTTGCTGAGCTGGTGCTTTTAACATAGGGGGAGAGGTGATCCTCCAGCTCAATATGAAGAGATACAGTCTGTTCCATCACCTCTGTCCCTTGAGAGTGTGCACCAGACCTCAGAAGAGCACCACAGCTGTGCATCTTACTTGTGCTGCAAGGGTGTTTGGGATGTCACATTTCAGCATCCCGAGAATCACTGCTTTCACTTAAAAAAAAAGAGCAAGTTTCTTACCTCAGCAGAGAAGTATCTGGAAGTGCATGAACAGTTGACAGTGAAATCTTAATAGGATGAAGAAGGATTTCTGTGGATTTATAGACAGAACAGCCTTCGCTTTCTCCTCTGTGACAAGTTCTGCAGACGTCCTTGATATATTTATTGGTTATTTATATCATGTGGATTTCAGAATTCTGCTTCTCTTGCCCCAAGCATAGTCTAATGCTAGAGCTGACTTGCTGCCCATTAAATGCATTTTTATTTTCCCTACAGTGTTATGTTTTCTGCCAGGTGATTCATGCTGGGCATCAGATTGGGGTGGGGGTGGGGTGTGTGCTGTGGCTCAGGGGTAGAGGGCCTGGTTCAATCACTTGGGAAAGATCTGTCTCTGCCTGAGACCTTAGTGAGCCTCTTCCAGACAGAGGATGCAAAACTGATCTAGATGGGCCAGCAGTCAGATATAAGGGCAGTTTCACAGGCCCTTCTCTGTAGGCTTTTCAGGACTCCTTTGGCAGGCTTAGGTGTGCAGCTGGCTCCTCTGCAGGGTTAGATCCAGCACCTGCTAAGTCAAAAGCAAGACAGGGCGGACTCAACAGCAGAAAGAAGCAGGTCTATGGGACAATCAGTTGTTGCTCAGGCTAGACTGGAAAGCTTTCCTAGGCATCGGACCACCTCTAGCCTTTTGCTGTTCAAGTGGTGCCTTAGCTGGTTGCCCTGCAGTTTCCCAAGGTGAAGATGCGGGGATGGATTTTCTGCATGTCTGGTTGCTGTTGAAGCACAGGTCCTCCATCAATCCAAGATGCATGGAATATGGAGCAAGGGTTTGTTGATAACAGCTTCTTTTTTCTCTTAAGGCTGTAAGACTGGAAAGCACGTACCAGAACCGCACACGATATATGGTGGTGGTCTCGACCAACGGTCGGCAAGACACGGAGGAAAGCATCGTTCTTGGAATGGATTTTTCGTCCAATGACAGGTACTGTGTCTGCGTGGAGATGGTTTACTAGGATTGGGCACAGTTCAGGTTGCTTCTTTTCCAAGAGGATGTTACACAGTTGGAAAAGGGCTATAAAAGGGCCAGAGGGTTGGATGAATTTCACTATGAGGAATGACAGCTAGCGCTTGGGATTTCATAGTAAAAGAAAAATATGGCTAAAGGAGAGAGCGGGGGGAGTGTGGAGAGAGTAGACAGAGAAATTCTTTCTCATCTTCCATAAGCCTAAAGCGCAGGTTCACTTGGTACTCTTGGTTGGAAGCAGATTCAGGGTGGCCATATGGAGTGCCATTGTACATAAGCCTAAAGCGCAGGTTCACTTGGTACTCTTGGTTGGAAGCAGATTCAGGGTGGCCATATGGAGTGCCATTGTACATAATGCACAATTAATTTCACTGCCACATGATTGTGGTGATTGGCCACTAACTCTGAAAGAGTTTTGACAAAGTATCACAGATTTGCAGAAGAGACCAGCAGCTGTTGATTGGATTGGGAAATGGCCTGGGCAGGCTGGACAGTTTCTGGGAGCCCGATACGAAAACACACACACAATGTGTTCCTGTTTCACTGCGTATGCATCATGCCCCCACGGTTATGAAGGGTATGGACAATAGCAATTTTTCCCCAGGAAAAGTGTGAAGGTGAGGAATGGGTAGTCTTCCCAGCCATGGTGGAAGGAAATTTCTTCGGAGGCAAGCCTATTGGGAGGCACTCCATCCCCCACATATGCTCACTTGTCCAATTTATGTAGGATGCAGAATTAATTTTTCCTGGCCAGTGGATTTCAGTATCCCTGCTGCTGAATCTTGATTGGTTTTAGATTTTGTAGAGGGATGTACAAATCTGCCTTTTTGTTCATTTGTTTCTGTTTTCATATGTTGTCATTATCAAGGATTTTTTTTTTCATTTTGCCCCCTTTTGCTGCCTCTCTACTCAGTTAGTTTGCTGCTTTGATGCTCTTCTTTATGTCATTTATACACGCAAAAATAACATTGAAACTGTAAATGTAGCAAGAAAGATATGACATGAGGAAATGGAAAGTGCCCCAGTAACAGAGACGTGGGTTGGATTCACACAAGGGAGAAATAAAAACAAAGCAGATGTTTTTGAGTTGAAATAGCAGAGCTGCAAAATTTGGTAGCAGGCCTCTTTTTTTAAAAAAAAATCAAGTTTGTAGTACAACCCCCTCGCTGTCGCCTTGCATAAGATTTTATTTCCTTCTGTTTCAACTTAATATTAGCAGGAACCGTCCCCCACCCCAATCCCAGGCAAGGAGTCAATAGCCATGTGACCTCAGCCGCCCCTGAGAATTGATCTGGCAGAGGTCACACCCGCCAAACTGATGTGGGTGTTGCTTGCTTGTACTTTCTTCTCTCCCCCCTCCCATCTTATCACTGGCATCTTGGACTTTCTCTTTTGGTTTCATTCCCCCACCCCACCCCTCCATACGCTCACTGCTGTCAGTAGGGAGTTGCCAAAAGCAGGGGCTGCTCTGATCACTTTTTGCAGTCTTCATAATAATATCAAAACGAAGCCACAATAATTAAAAGAGTGGCAAAGAAAGTCGGAATTGCAGAATTTTGCAAATGTTGCCAAAATAAAAACCCTTCTCCATTTCCAAATGATCTGTGGAATATAAAGGTCTTTATTGTACTAAGGAGGAGGCCGATCTGGCCCTTTGGGGGTTTGGGGAGGGACTCTATACGCTCCTGTTGATCTTAGTGTTGGTCTCCCTCGTATTTAACGTCATTGGTGGTTTGTGGATTTTTAAGGCAATTTTAATGCCCCTTGATGCACAAATATAGTTGGATAACATATGCTTTTTAAAAAGGAAACCCCAAATGGTGCAAAAATAAATTGGCCGATTCATTTCTCACCAGAGGGGAAGTGAAATGGGAATGAAGACACTTTAATTGAGCCAGCAAGCTTGCAAAATATGACCTCCTTCTAGTATCTGCTACCTTTCTTGAAATCACTTGCCTGTGTGTCGAGACTACTATACTAAGTATCCGCTTGGACTTTTGGTCCAAGAAGTAGCACCTGCATGCATGTTTGCAGCAGAGGGCAGCTTGCAAATCTGCCTGTCCCCAGGCCGTGTTCTAGGCCTAGGAAGGCCTGGGCTCTGTCTTCAGTGAACCCCCGAGAGCCCAGAAGTAATTGTGTGAATTTGCTTGAGTATTTCCAGGGCCTGCTTGGCCATATAGGTGAACTAGGCAAGTGCTTAGGGTGCCATGCTTGGAAGGGTGCCATATCTGATGCAAGTGAGGGTTTTTTCTCTATTTAATATGCTATTTCTCATTGTTCTTTTTATAATGGGGGTGCTGCAGGGAGGGCGGAATAGAAATGTGAAATTAAATAAATAAATAAATAGTTTGCCTAAGGCACCAGAATCCCTTGGAGCTGACAAGGGGTGTTGCTGTAAACAGTGAGGACACATGAGTAGCATGGAAGAAGAGGGAGGTGTTAGTTAACCTGGGTTAGCAGCAAGGACAGTGTAGTGTAGTGGTTAGTGTGTCAGACTATTTATTTATTTACTTGATTTGTTCCCTGCCTTTCTCCCCAATCGAGACCCAAAGCAGCTTATATTGTTCTGCATTTTATCTTCACTACAACCCTGTGAGTCGTAGGTTACGCTAAGAGTAGGTGGCTAGCCCAAGGTCATCCAGCAGTTTGCCCTGGCAGAGTGGGGATTTGTACCTGGGTCTCCCAGATCCTAGTCTGACACCTAGATATGTAGCGGTTAAGATTTACTAAATAGGTAAGGGCAATGAGCTACTATATGGAGAGCTGTTGAAAGGGTAGCCTTAAGCTGGTGAAGCAGAGAATAGCAACACTGCTGGGCTGCAGGGAGGACAGACAGTGGCTGGAAAGCACCCTTATATTCTTGGTTGGGAGCCTGCCAGGGAACAGGGTAAATGTCCTTGTCTCTCTCATTCATCGAGCAGCCTGGGGAAAAAAATCAGGGCTGTTCTGGTCTGGCTCTCCAGACCACTCCTCCACTGGAGCAGTGCTGCCACTTGCGTGGGTGCTGAATCTCCCTTCCCTGTGACCAGCTCGCTATTTAGAAACTCAGTTTAGCTTTGTTGCTGGGGGCTTTGATGGCAGTGCCGGGTGGAGGACGTCCCTAAAAATATCCCCGGCCCCTGGGGAGGTTTTTCAGAGGTGCCTTTTTTCCATGAGCTCATCTCATTTGGTCTGCACAAATAGCTTTGAGCAGCTCTCGCTCCTTGGGGGGGGGCCTGTCGGCCAAGCAGATGGTGTTGGTTCTTGTCCAGTATGCTTCCTTTGTTAACCCTTTGGCTGTGGCCCCAAAGGCGGTGAGGAGAGCCAAGCCATTAAAATGTACAATTGAAACAATATCAGTGAGAATTTGACAAAAAGGAGTAAGTAACCGTTGCATGCCCAGAGAAGAACCAGAAGACCTGTAGTGAAGCTAAATGGGTCTGGCCTCAGAAGGCGGGAAGCAGGAGATCGGTTTCGAGAAAGCTGAAAGTGGTTGAAGAGGATCAGGGTGTACGTGTACTTCTTTTTGTCCCACTGCTGCCCCTGGCCAAAACAAGTTCTGGAGGTTTTTGCAAAGGTACAAAAACTTTGCAAAGCCTATTTAGCAGAGGCAACAACAAGGTGAGTGTGTATACACACTCTTGTCGCCACCACCCATCAAACTGCCTTTAATTGTCTGGGGAAAAGAACGCATGTACCTGAGAAGAGTGGGGCATAAGTGTTATCAATGTGCCTAAACAGCAGCAGACCAGAAGAGTTGTTGGAGAATCCAGTTCACAGCAAGCCGATGAGGTGGTGGCCCTTGAAGTTAGGCTGTGTGGCTTCACTCAACTGAGCGCTTTTGTGTGGAGAAGGCTTCTTGCTCATAAAAAACTAGCACATAAGGGGAAGGAACCTTTATGAGGTCAAAGTTTTCCAGGCACAGGGAAATATTCGGTCATCCTGAAGCCGTACAGCTCCGACCTTGCATGTACTTGACGTCACTGAGCCTCCTGTAAACTGTATCAGACACACAGCTTGCAAGCCTCTTAGGGGAGACTGCCCCATATCATCATTGCGGCCGACTGAAGGGAAGACTCTGGTAGAAGAATTCAGTGCCCCAGGGGCGGAGGGTTGAAATCACAGAATACGCAGCAGCCTGAGAAGAGCTCTCCTTGCTGAAGAGGGGGATTTAGGCAGAGGTCAGCATCTGGGGACCCCAGGGCCAAATTGGGCTCCCCAAAGGCAAGAGGCAGGCGTGGCTATGGGGCATGCTGGCAGTCCATTTTGGGGGCAGAGGGGATGGTGCTTGGCCTGTTGCAAACTTCTTGCTTCTTGCTAGGGAATGAGTGGGTGAGCAAGAACAATGTAGGTTTAAACTCTTTTGGAGACGATGTGGCTGGTTTCAGAAGCGAGTAGGGGGCTCAGAAGCCTGTCCTGGCAAAGGCCACCTGTCCTGCATGTGAAAAGCTGAGAATACGCAGAGGTCAGCTTGGTGGTCACCCCTTTGTGACCTTTACAGCAGGTGGGAAAGACCCCCCCGTTCATCATTTCTCTCCTGCTTTGCTCTTTCCTCTTTGCAGCAGCGTGTGTACAATGGGACTGGTCCTGCCACTCTGGAGTGATGCCCTCATTCATTTGGATGGCGATGGGTAAGAGTCACTTCGTGATCAGACAGATGTTTCTGAACCCACTCTGCCCCCCCGCAAAAGCCCTGTGGATTTGACATCAATTGCCACTCCATTGGCTACTGATTGGAAATAGTCCTGATCGAATGGCATTGAGAGGTGAACCCTGGGGAGAAGATGGGCTTGTCCTCTTCCTCGGTTTCGCTCCTACCTGCCTGCAGGGAAGCAGAGCGCTCTAGCTTCATGTCTTTGTGGCAGTCCTCCAGGGCCAATTCAGAAGATTCACAACAATTGCCCCATATCCCAACCCAGTGCTGGATTCCACCTCTTCTTGCAGGGCACTGTGGGAATACCATCCGATTGCCAGTTGATCCTCTTGCTTGCTCATTCAAGCCCCCCCTCTTTTTACTGAGCCTAGTTCTCTGTTGTTGTTTTTAAGGGGCTTCAGCGTCTCGACGGACAACAGAGTGCACATCTTCAAGCCAGTGTCAGTGCAAGCCATGTGGTAAGAAAACCTTTCCCAGGCAGCTGCCAAGAATCCCAGCCTTCTGTCTCCAGCTCCAGCCAGATGCCTGTGGGAAAGCCTCTAAGCAAAGCGGGATAAGCTACTCCCAGGAAAGCAAAGAGCAAAAGTGTCCCCTGGTCAGGGTCTCTCTCTGCGTCTTGGGCACGCCAAGAATAAGCTCCTTGAGTCTTGTATACTTGGCTGCCTGGATATATTTTCTTTCCTTGTAGGGCAGTCCTTGTTAACGTTTTTTTGGTTGTGCTTTTGCTGACTCACAATCTCTTTGCACTGCAGAATTATGTTACCAGTCGATTGGAAATGTGAGGAGGGGGTGTCTTTTTTTTTAGCCTGGCCTCCTTAGGTCACAGTTGAAGTTAGAGCTTGAGTCTTAGAATAGGAGATCCTCTTAGAAAGCATTTAGCAGAAGGAGGCTTTTTTGGACAGGTTTGAGCTCACTGGATGGAGAGTTTGGGCCTGATGGTTTCTGAGAGCAGGGAATGGTTCGGGCTGCTGCTGCGGCGTGAGAGCTCTGCTTGCCGTTGTGTTACAATGCATCCGTTTCCAGACTGTACCCAAAGAACGGTGGCATTCATCAACAGCTCACTCAGGGTTTTCCAGTGAGAAATAAACAAATAATATTTAATAATAATTTATAATTTATTAATTTATTGATAGTTATTAATAACAAATAAAAATAAAAATTAATCAAAGATAGTAACAGTGGACAGACATGGACAAGGTTTCCTGAAAGGTGTACTTCAGTGGGGGAGTGGGGGGCTCCCAGTGAAGTTGATCGATGGGCAGGAACGTTGGGAACAGACAAAAGAGTACTTTTTCCTATAGTACATAATAAGCTTATGGAACTCAGTGCCACAAGGTGCCTTGCTCGTTGGCTTAGATGGCTTTTGAAAACAAATCAGTGGAGCAGAGGTTTATTGATGATGGCAGCCTCCTTCTGGGTAGCAGACACTGGGGACAAACAGCTGGGGGGGGGCGCTGCCTTCTTAGTGATTTTCTAGAGGCCTTTCACTGGCTGCTCCTGGAGGCAGAATGCTGGACTGGACACGCCTTTGGTCTGTTCCAAGAGGGCTGAGCCATCCCCGTGGTTCTTTTAAGCCCGGTTCTGTCCGCTTGGATAGACAGAATCATTTCCAGATCCTGCTTCTTGCCATTTTTCTTGAAGAATCCTTGGCCCCAGTGCAACAGTCCTTCAGTTGTACATCTGGAACCGAGTGACAGCTGATAGCGTCTCCCCTTCATCCTCAGGTCTGCCCTGCAAAGCCTCCACAAAGCATGCGAAGTGGCCCGGATTCATAACTACTACCCTGGGAGCCTTTTTCTCACTTGGGTCAGTTACTATGAGAGCCACATCAACTCCGACCAGTCCTCGGTCAACGAGTGGAATGCCATGCAAGATGTCCAGTCCCACCGGCCGGACTCCCCTGCTCTCTTCACAGATGTGTAAGTAGATCCAGGATTGCGCCAGCTTCTCTGCCACATTGGTAGCCCCATGTTCTGACTAGAATTTGGCCCAAATGGTAGAGCATGGGGAGTCCATCTCTGGTTACCATGGTGTTCATACACTGGCTCGTGATCTGCTATGGCGGAGCGTCAGTTCTCAAACTCTGCTAATACTGCGGGGAGTTCTTTGTTGTTGGTCTGATCTCCAGAAGTAGACAGGACATGTTCTAGTCCAGTGTCTAGAGCACAACAGTGTTTCGGCAACAGGCGATGAACACACAAAGCTGTCTCATGTTGACTCAGACCTTCTCAGTCAATCCAGCCCACTTTCCTCTGACTGGCTGCACCTCTCTCGGGCAGAAGAGAGTCTCCCTCAAAACAACACCTGCTTCCCTTGATGCTTTAATTGGCAACGCCACCTTCTGAAGGCAGTATTGGGAGGAAAGGGGAACCACAGTGTAAAAATATCAAAACCAGAAGATGCCAAAGCACATGCTGTGACTGAAAGAGTATAACAAAACGCTGTGTATGCTATTGCCAAACCAAAAACTACAAACAGTCATTCATGTAGAGCAGTAATGCATGCAGAACTGAAATTCAGCAGTCAATTTTGACATGTAGGGGAAAATCACAGCAATACTTACATGTAAAGCAAAGCTCTTGCATTCAAAACAGAGCGGACAGAAATTCCACAGTAAGTCTGACATACAAAGCAATTTGCAGGAAATACTGTACAGTGTTTTGTTATGCACCTTAAGGCAGAGGCGGGGCTCTTCCCGTGAGCCATGGACCCCTCCCTATTGATATCATATCTGCTACGTAATGTTTCAGAGGCGGACAAAGCAGCTTTCATGCTGGCTGTTCTCCATATACTTATTTGTGTTGTAAAGATTTTGTGTTTGCATATCTCTCTGTCTCTGTCTCTCTCTGGCCACTGTGTGTGTGTATGTTTCACATCACAGGTAAGTTTCCCTGCCATCTGTTTGTTGCTTGTTCCTTCCTTTTGGCTTCGGTTATTATAGCATCTGATTGCTAATAACCCAGCCTGTTGTCAATGCTGACTCAGGTTTAGATGGGTATTTAAAAGGAGCCACTACGGGGAGTAACTAGTTGCTACTAGGGGAAGGCCTCCCCTTTGCATCCTGCTTCTTGCTTCCAGAGGGGTCAGGCTGGCACTCAGGATTATGTTCTCATTGAGGAGGAGCTTTCAACAACTATATATAGAGCCTCCTGGACAGAAGCAGTATACCTCAGGGTGCCAGGTGCTGTTGCTTTCATGTCCTGCTTGTGCGCTTCCCATCTGGCTGCTGCTGTACCTCTTACTCTGATCCAGTCAGACCATTTTGACAAAGAGTGTGTGAGATGTGAACTTCTGGCTGCCCTGAGAAGAAACCCTGGCTATCCAGCCCGGAGCAGCGGCCACTTGGCATGCCCATCCTTGCTGATTAGGCTGAGCTATTTCCGCAGCCTGTGATAAGGCTGGAGGCGACTGGGCCCCACCCACGGCTTTTTGCTGTGTTCAGCACTCCATATAAAGAGGCACAGAGTCGGTTACCTTTCCAGGAAAGGTAGTGGGAGGCGGGGCAGAGGAGCTGTGGGAAGGCATGGCCAGATGGCCAAGACTCTCCTGCACTCTGGCTAACCCTACGCAGGAACAGGCAAGAACGGGGTGAATTCGCTGGGAGATTTGTGTCCCATGAATTCTAGGCCACACAGCCCTCTTCTCCCCCCACATCGTTTCCAGTCTGTGTCTGTTCCTTTATTTGCTGTGATTTTAGGATTCAAAGAGAGTCGCACATTTCTTCTTCCTGCTTGCTTTTGGCTGGCTGGCACTGACAAGTGCCAGAGGGCCGGGCTAGATAGCCTTTGGGATTCCCTGCTGATCTTATTCCACAGATGACAATTTAAAAACTCAGCAGTAGTGTGTAGGCAATTAATGTTTCCCCTTGGGGTCTCTGCCTGGGGGGGGGGACAAAGCTCTCCTCTCCCCTTGGATAGTTGGACACAGTTGACTTGGTCTTTGCCAGTCTCTCTCAGTCTCCCAAGCTAGCGGTTGAATGTCGGTAGTCTCTTCCTTTCTGTGTTGGCGTATCCTGGTTGTGTTTTTTGAACAGTGGCAAAAGTATAACCCATGGTCTCCAAATAAGCAGGGCCTGTGGAATTCCCTGCATTTGTTCCCCAGGAGCCCTTGCCTCTTTCACCTTCTCCTCTCTCTGTCGAGTGCACATGCCCACACAGTTGAAACGAGCAGGCCTCTCAAATGTACGACAGAACCAACCAATAAAACTTTTTTCTAGACTGTACCATATCAGGCTGGGAGGAGGTGGCGTTCCATGATTGAATGCTGTGGCCCAAAAGAACCTCCCGGCATACAGAAAACAAGCATGTTGAAGAAGAAGGAATCTAGCCTGGCTCCTCTCTTACATGGCATTTTTCTTTGAGTTGGGATATTCACACATGCACTCTCCCCCCCCCCCTTTGAAGAGCCTGAAGTGGTGCAGTCCAGGTAAAACATGACCACTTGCATTGCGTGTCTAAACTAGGCTCATGTGTGATTCTAATCTGTTAGTCTGCAAGAGGCTCATGTACCTTGGAGGTGCTGTATGAAGAAAGCAATCTCTATAATAACTGTAGGCCAGTTGGATTGAAGCAACTGCCCAGAATGGAGTTGTTTGGAGGCCTGGAGTCTTCAGAGCTAAGACTTTAGTGTGTGTGAACAAGAAATGGCCCAGCTAACCTGAAAAACTGTTCTCGCTTCCTTTCCCCCCCCCCCAGCCCGACAGAGCGAGAACGCACTGAGCGTTTGATAAAGACCAAACTGAGGGAGATTATGATGCAGAAGGACTTGGAAAACATCACATCCAAAGAGGTGGGTCCAGGTTGGCTGTTGGACATGTTGGGGATAGGCAGAGGTGCAAAATCGCAGACCTCTTTTCAGCACTGGCACATCAACAGCTGAGTTGCTTTTTCCTGGTCTCCAAGATGCGCAGCGGTGGGCTTTGTGCAGAGCAACATTTCAGAAACTTCTAGGCCCAAAAATCTTCTCCTGCCATTTTTAAAATTTAGACACAGAATAAAACTGTTTGAAAGTGGTGGTGGTGTGTGTGTGTGGGGGGGGTAATTCCTTTGGGCATTTTCAAACTGAACTGATGTTACTGTTGTTGCCCTTCTGCAGGCTCCATTATTTTGGGATTTCTTTTCAAATATCAGTATAAGGGAATTGCTTTTCTTTAGGTGCTTTGTTAGGCAGTCGATACATTTTATAAATACATTGGCTGCCTTTTCGGGGAATGGAGGAGAATAGGTGGTGGCAGACGAAGGGACTCAGCAAAGAACGAGAGCCTTCGGTGGTACGATCGGCGGTCTCAAATCAGTCTCTGTCTTTCCTCTGCAGATCCGAACGGAACTAGAGATGCAGATGGCGTGCAATCTCCGGGAGTTCAAGGAATTCATCGATAACGAGATGATCGTCATCCTTGGCCAGATGGACAGTCCCACACAGATCTTTGATCATGTTTTTTTGGTGGGTGACTCGTCTCACACAAAACTGCCTCTTGAAGCTTCCTCTTTTGCTGCTGTTTTGTTCTACTGAACTCGCTTCATGAAGAGTTCGGGGAAACTCAAAAGCTTATCTGCTCCTATTCTGTTCCCATTTGGTTCAGGGAAAGGTAGCTTTACCTAATTGGCTGCTTTTGCTCAGCCCCACTGACTGGTCTCCTGCTTCCTTCAGCTACCTTGTTCAGAATTCTTCCCTTCAGCTTTTACCTGGACCTGCATCCGTCATTCAGAACAACCACACAAAGCACTTTGTGTTCCTAGACCTTGGGTGGAGGTTTTTGTCTTCCCATCCCATTCTAACTGGTCTTTCTCATCCCTCAGAGAAGCTGTCCTTTTTGCTAGTATTCTGTTGCTAACATTGCTCTCCTGAGCAGCTGGAATATTCATGAGCATTCCATAACATCATAACCACTTAGCTAGTGTTTTTAGCCGCCTTGCTTATATGTATGCATGCAGCAAAGATTATGGAACTTTTGTGAACCAAAAGCTGTTAATGAGTCCCCAGTACCTGGCTAGCTCCCCTGGTAGGGATAACAGAAGCTCAACCGTAGAGCCATCCACAGACATTTCCTTGGAAGTTCTTACATTAGCAGAATGCTCATCATTGGAAGGGAGGAAGGAGTGCTGGCTTGTTTATTGGAAGGGTGCCTAGGGAAGCAGAGACAAGAGGGCGGGAGGCAAACAAGGGCACTTGGGCAGCCATTTCTGCTTTCCTATAGTCAAGCTTTTGAAAAGTATCCATTTGCATTGCTCCTGAATGCTGCTGGATTTCGGCTTGGAGCACTGATGAAGCAGTCTCTCTCTTTGGGGAGTGGACAGTGGGAACAAAGGACCAGGCAAACTAGAACAAGCCCAAGAGAAGTGGGCTCATGCAAGTTGGGAAGGTGGCATTTTGCTTCCTGTAGCTCACATCTGCAAAGCTTCAGCAGACACTGGAAGCACTAACAAAAGAACCTGGCGTGTCCTCCCTCTTCCTCCTCCTTTCTGCCAGTGTAAACCTCACACTCCTCCCATGTTTGGCTCACCCAGTGCCAAGGCACGTCTCCCTGATTTATCAGCAGCTCTGCTGGGATTTTCCCAGCCCTGGAGGCACGCCCTGTCATTGCCCAGGGTTGAGTGTGCGAAGCCGGTTTACCTTAAAATCCTGCCTCTTGGCAGAATGACGGAAGCCAGGTCATGCTTTCACAAACACAAACACACTCCCCCTTCCTCTCCTAGCTGGATTTTATTTATGCGCCTCGTTTTTAACTTCTAGGTCCGTTTTCAGTTCAAAGCCACTGAAATACACGCAGGTACTGCTGGCCCTGGAGTCATTTTGATTGGTGTTCTGGGATTGCTGACGAGAGCAGGAAGTTGGTTCCATTCCCCTCCCTGTCTGAGCTGTTTGATTGTTCCAGCCACATCCCTTTTTGTCCTTTGTTCCTAATCCCAGCCAGATACTAAGTTAGAGGCAAGGAGGCCAGGGACCTTCCCATGAAGCACTGTCTGGAAGGAAAGGTTGAGGGGGGGGGACTGACACACACCTGTGGCTCCCCTCCTCTTTTGTCATACCATTCAGGTCTCCCTCTCCTTCCAAGCAGGCTCCGAGCCCTTGCAAACTGGTTGCCAATCTTCACAGAAGTGTTGCTTCAAAGCCACAGAATGACATATTTTCTCTGGAAATTTTTCCAAACAGTACCCAGAATGTATTGTCGAAGGCTTTCACGGCCGGAGAACGATGGTTGTTGTGGGTTTTCCGGGCTGTATTGCCGTGGTCTTGGCATTGTAGCTCCTGAGGAACTACAATGCCAAGACCACGGCAATACAGCCCGGAAAACCCACAACAACCATAGTACCCAGAATATTGGGGCGAGGGGGTACTAAACTTGCACTGCCCTTCCTTGGGTTGATGTGTCTTTCTTTTTTGTCCCTTTCCTCGCAGGGGTCAGAGTGGAACGCCTCCAATCTGGAAGACCTGCAGAACCGAGGGTAAGCCCGGATGCCAGAATTTAGCTGAGGCCTTGCCAAGGGATGCCCATTTGCCATCCTCCCCACGACCAAAATGGAGATAATACCTCCAAGAGACGGAGGCTGCCCTTTTGGAGCACACCTAGGAGGCGGCTGGCACTGACTGGTTCTGCCATGCCCACTTCTTAAACTTGCCGAGGAAAAAAGATGTTTCCCCCCCTGGACTGTTGGCTAAGTCACAGCAACGGAGTCTGGGAACCGCCTGGCAGATTGGAACAATAGTTGAGTCCAAACCAAAGTGTTGTTAATGGTCAGGAGACTTGCAGAGCTGCTGAGAAGGGGGCTCACGAGCCCCTGAGCGAACAAGCCTTGCCCCCTGCTTTTGAAACTGGACAGCAGGGGCTCTGTCGTCTCTACTCCAGCAGCAAGTAGGTAGCAACTGAACATATGCTTTGCATGACCGGATCAGAGCAAAGTCCATCTGGTCCAGCTTTCTGGTTTCCAACAGCAATCTACTATACTTACTTCTTTATGACAAAGATTTCCCATACGGTCTCTGAGAATGATGTCTCCCCCTCCCCCTCCCCCCTATTTGTCTCCAGCACCTCCTATTCAAATGTACGCTGCCTCCCCTCGTGCAAGTCCCACTTAGGGGTTGTGGCTGACGATCATTTGTTGGATTTTTAAACTGACCCTGGCACGGTCATAGAATCCCTCCTTTCCCCGTGCTGTCAATCACATGGAAGAATCCCTTTTTTTACCACTTTGATTGCATGTCGCAAAGTTGGATTAAAATGTGTCCAGGGATCTGGCATCTGCTGATGGATCCGCCTCTCAGTCCCCAAAGTGTGCCGATGAGGCTCGCCTGGTTTCCTGTTGCTTTCCCCACGCTTTGGTGGTCAAACTGGAACTAAGAAACCCGCGTACATCCCTTAGCTCAAACCAGACCTGTTAGGGGTTCTTCCTCTCCATTTGTGCAACCCCCATCCAGCATTTTGTTTGCCTCCTCCCCCCTCTCTTTTCCTCCCCCCCCTCCCCCAGTCCTTACCAGCAATCTTATCTTCTCCTCTGTTTCCACACAGGGTGCGGTACATTTTGAATGTCACTCGAGAAATCGATAATTTCTTCCCAGGGATTTTCGAATACCACAACATCCGTGTTTATGACGAAGAGGCAACAGATCTGCTAGCTTACTGGAATGACACATACAAATTCATCTCCAAAGCAAAGTAAGTCTTTTCAAAAGGAAATAGACATACTCAGGGAAAAGACGTTAGATAAGTATTTGAGCATTTGGAAGCCCCTTATTGACTTTTTGCAAGAAACAGAAAGACAGGAACTAATGATCTGTGCTTTTGAAGATTAGGGAGAGGGGAGGAATGTATGGGTGGAAAGGAAAAGTAGTTACTTATGGTAACTTTCGAATTAGTACATAATATGTAATATTGTTAGACCTTTTCAAATAGAAAATTGGCATGTATTCCTTTCTATATATATGTGTGTGTGTGGTTTTTATCTTTTTCTTTTCTATTTCTCCTTTTTTCTTTGTTTGTTTGTGTGTTTTATATCTAATTTTAAAACTCTTAATAAAATTCTATTGAAAATGTAAGAAGGAAATAGACATACAAAGGCTACCCAGGTTCCCTGGTTTTTATATGGTTTGATTCCCTGCTTAAGCAGGATTTTTATTTTAAAAATGCTAATTAAGCAGGGAAGGCAATTAGCTGTAACCATGGTTAACTGTGCTGCTGGTCCTCTCAAGGTGTTTCTCTGTGCTTAGGAGGGGTTTCACTTGGCTCAACCATGTGAAGCAAGGGATTGGGCCAGAGACTGGAGTTTTTTCCAGAAGCAGCAATATAGAAAATTGCCACTCCAAGGGTCTTTGAAGCAGGTATAGGCCACTGGGACTTGCAATGGGCCACTGGGGTCCCAATCCTGCCATCTACTTTTCCACCAAGCGGAGACGTAAGAACACACACACACAGCTCCATGAACCAGCTGCTGGGATGCAGTGCTAGTACCCAGGACGGTGGATTCAGATCCAGCCAATTTGGTGTAGTGGTTAAGAGCAGCAGGACTCTGATCTGGAAAGTCAGGTTTGATTCCCCGCTCCTCCACTTGAAGCCGGCTGGGTGACCTTGGATCCGTCACAGCTCTTCCAGAGCTCTCTCAGCCCCAACCACCTCACAGGGTGATTCTTGTTGGGATAATAATAACATACTTTGTAAACTGCTGTGAGTGGGTGTTATCCTGAAGGGCGGTATATAAATCAAATGTTGTTGTTGTTGTTGTTGTTGTTGTTGTTATTCAAATGCTATTCACCCTGCCATCTGTACCTTGAGAGCCATCATTGTGCAGTGGTTAGAGTATGGGACTGGGATCTGGGGGGCCGAGATTCGAATCCCCACTCTGCCATGGAAGATTGCTAGGTGACCTTGGGCCAGTCAAACCCTCTCAGCCTAAATAAATGGAGGAGAGGAGAGCAATGTGAGTGGTTTTAGGTCCCCATTGGAGAGAGAGGCAGGATATAAATAAATAAATATAAAATAAATACCTGCTAAAGTGAATGTGATAGGTTAGATGGTGGTCATTTCTCTCAGGTTGAGCTCCTAGGATTGTAAAATTCACATCCCACCTTCCTCATACTGTATGGGATAAGGGAGGGTACTTGGCTTGATGTTCCGTTATTTGACGGCCACGCTGTCTTGCAGGAAGAATGGCTCCAAGTGCTTGGTCCACTGCAAGATGGGAGTCAGCCGGTCAGCCTCCACCGTGATCGCATATGCAATGAAGGAGTACGGCTGGAACCTGGATCGGGCCTATGAGTATGTGAAGGAGCGGCGCACAGTCACCAAGCCTAACCCCAGCTTCATGCGGCAGCTAGAGGAATACCAGGGGATCCTTCTGGCCAGGTGCATTTCTGCTGACCCTATTCTGTGCCTACAGATGCCGTGCGCACTCACAAGCATGCCATAAACACAATGGTGTTCCCTTTTGCTTGGCTGCATCCACCCAGCAGTGATTCTCCATGTTACTTTCATTGCTGCCGCAAATACAGAGGCATTAACAGAGAATCTGTACTACTGTGGTTGTTGTGGGTTTTCCGGGATATATTGCCGTGGTCTTGGGAAGACCACAGCAATACAGTCCAGAAAACCCACAACAACCATCGTTCTCCGGCCGTGAAAGCCTTCGACTATCTGTACTACTGTTTGAGCAGTGAATTTCTGCCCTACTTCAGCTGTCTTGCAGCTTCCCCTCATTGGGGGAGGGGAAGCCATATGGACAAGCCATATGGACAAAATTTGCTTGTGCTTTTCCCATCATATCTCCATAACAAAAAGGCCCAGAGATTTTTTTTTTTAAAAAAAAGAAAGCTGATAATTCTGGGGAACCGGTAGATTGTGGCAAGAGATCATTATAATGTTATTGCACTATAGCACTAAAGCAATTGCTGTTTGTTTTTTTAAAGCCAAGTCCTCTGGTGACTCAGCAGAAAAAAGTGCTAGCCACGTGGGGCTAATGGAAGGACAATGATGCCAATGCAGGCAGGACTTTCAGAAACGTGCCCTTTCTGTCCAGATGGTGTGGAAATGCACTTGGATTGCATTTCTTAGCAAAGCAGAGGGAAACCTGGAAAGTGGATGATTAGAGAGAACTAACTTGTATGGACGCTTAAAAAAACCCTACTAGTCCAGTTTGGCAGCAAAAGGGGAGCAAACCAATACGTGGAGGAAGCCCTTGACTGCAGCACGGGGTCCATGGAGCATGCTTCCTCTGAACACAGAGGTGCTATTTAACCAGGGCTAACGGCTATTGATAGATCTTTTACAAATATTTTTTAAAAATCTTACGCTCATGGTCATCGTCTCATTTTGCGGCAATGAATGCCCAAGGTCAGTTTTGTGTTCTGCGGAGAAGCTGCAGCTTGAACTTCCTATCTGACCACAGGGGATCTTCCTCGGTCTCATGATTTTGGAGAAGGGAGGTTAGCAAAGTCATTGTACTTCTTCTCACCTTGGTTTCAAGTGCTGGGTGCCACCTCTGGTTTTGGGCAAGAGGAAGTCCGAGTGGCATGCTTGTGTGATGTTAAGGGCAGGAGAGGAATACTGAGGAAAAGATGGGCTGGGAAGAAGTACGCAACCCTGGGGCTGGCACTCAGTGTAGTTTGACCCTGGCCCAGAGTCTCAGGAAGGTTTCACAGCTGTAGGAGAATCTTCTGTGTGTTTGGGGTTGGGGGGGGCGGCAGTGTCAAAAGGCCAGATTCACTGACTTTAAAAAAAACATTTACTGCCTTTTTGTGTGTCCTGGGTGCCGAGTACAGGACTTAAAAGAATAGCAGGATTGCTGTTGTGGGTTTTCCGGGCTGTATTGCCGTGGTCTTGGCATTGTAGTTCCTGACGTTTCGCCAGCAGCTGTGGCTGGCATCTTCAGACTTTTGGTGCTACACCTCTAAAGATGCCAGCCACAGCTGCTGGCGAAACGTCAGGAACTACAATGCCAAGACCACGGCAATACAGCCCGGAAAACCCACAACAGCCATCGTTCTCCGGCCGTGAAAGCCTTCGACAAATACAGTAGCAGGATTTTTTAAAAAACCGAAGTCAAATCCATCATGCATATATTTTTCATATATTGGCTCCCTCTGAATAGTAGATTCAAGAGCAGAAAATCAAAGTACTACACACGATGTGTAATTGACTTGTGGAAAACCCTTCTACAGGATATATTTTATTTTATTTTATTCAGTTTATATTCTGCCCTCCCCTCATCAGCAGGCTCAGGGCAGATTACAATCGGTATAGTAATTTAAAATACATACAACTTTAAAACCAATAAAACCACGTAAATATTTAAAACACACAGCAGCAGACTTCTCCAATAACCACCACCCGACCATCTCCAAAGTATTTAACAGGCTGGGTGGGTAGGGGGGCATGTTTTCCTCTAGTCGGCTGGTATAGGTGATGGCCAGTAATTTACATGGCTTTAAAATAAATAAATTTATGGAGGTGCAGAGATCCATAAACGCTACAAGGGTCAAGCTGAAACCCTTTAAAATATATTCAAAATAAGTATTTATTATACAGTGTACACAGTATTCAAATTAAAAACATAAGGCCTGAACAGCAGGCTGTGCACATGTGCTTAAAATAGGTATAACATTCTCCAAATGCAGTTGATAATCCTGTCAAATGACCAACACTAAACCAGACCATATGCATTTCGGCTCCAGGGCCTTCCTCAGTGGTCAGTCATACATTTTTTGTAACAAACAAACCCACACGTCCAGAAACCAGTATGTATAAAAATGCTCCTATATTGTGTGGTATACAGATTATTGTAGCAGGCCATGGATCACTTCACATGGTGACTGCACTCACGCAAAGCTCTTCATTTGGGGTTATAGTCTGGTGCATTTTATCAATCTGTAGTTGCAATCAAATGGCACCTGCTTTAGGTGCAGAGATCCACCCACAACGGCTAGATGGAGCCTCCATGTTCAGAGGCAGTATATCTGCGAATATCCGCGCTGGGAAGCAAAAGGAGACAGTTTTGGCCTCTCGACCTCTTTTGTGGGTCTTCCAGGGGCATCGGGTTGGCCACTGAAGGAAATGGGATGCTGAGCTAGATGGATCCAGCACAGTTCTTCATCTGTGAGCAGTGCAAGAGCAGGAAAATTAAGGCCGTTGAATCTCAGTTCTGAAGAATTCAAGTTTCTAGCCTTTATGGCGACACAGTAAAATGAGGCTATGAAGCAGCTGTGGGGGGGCGGGGGGGGGGGAGCATTCTGAGGGTGCCCAGCAGACCTCTTGATTATGGAAGCTGGCTGTGGGACCTTGGACCAGTCTCACATTCTCAGCCTAACCTACCCCACAGGGTTGTTGTGAGGATGGAGGAGAACGTTGTAAACTACTTTGGTTTCCCATTGGAGAGAAAGGCAAAGTGTAAACAAGGCAAAATAAATAAATTGTTGTGGTGCCCCTGGCATGTGGTGCTTTCCGTCTGCGCAGCCGTGTTCTGGAAGCTTCTCCACTAGGCTGATATAAGGGGGCTGGGTCTGGAGAGCTGCTCTCCTCTCCCACAGTTCTTTTCTTGCGCAAAGCTGCTCCTGCTGGGCTTGTTTTGTAATGGGAGACCCCATCATCTGACTGGGAAAGATGTCTCAACATTGCTCCCCCTCCCCTCCCTGTCTTTGGCCTCTTTCGCCTGCACATGTATTGACAGTGTCCCCATGTAACCTCCCTGAGAGGAAAGAGCGACTCCGTTTCCTGCCAGAGACCTCTGAGCCCAGAATCCGAGTCAGGCTGCGTGTCGCTCCCCAATGGCTCGATCTCAGGCCTTGAAAGTGTGCATTTTTGGAAGGGCAGCAAAAGGAAGTGTGGAAAGGTCTGGAGGAGGTGACCTGGCCTGACCCTTCCAGTTCCCGAAGTTGCTGAATCGAAGCCCAACCCCCAAGGAACCGAGGCCTGGGAGGGAAAGAATATTGAATGTTTTTCATGCATTTTGGGCGCTTCGTGTACAGTCATCATCTTGCAGGGTAGGCCGCTTAGTCTTCCTTTGTTGTATCTGGAGGGGATGAGACCGTGAGTAGGTGGCCTAGGAGGAAGGTGAGCCGGGGGATCTCTTCTGCTCTGAAGAACTGAACTAGGTCATCTGAACTCTGCTCCAAGGGTACAATGTTGGTACTTTAAGACAGAGTGGACTGTCGGAGTTTTACTTCTCCTTTTCCATTTTTGCTGCTGAATTCTAGTTCCCCGCATTGAGACTTTTGTATTGCATTGTTGGCATAAGTATGTTCTCCTGCCCCAGCCCAAGAAATCCAGTGCCCAGTCTTCACTTTCCCTTAAACGTCTGGGATTCACGGGAGCCTAGAGAAGCCAAATGGCTCAGAAACCGAAGCAGTGCAGATCTTGGCCAGGAGCTCAGTCGTCTGCTGTAAACACGCAGTTGCTCCTTGACCTAAAGACTAAAGATCATTGAGATTGTGAGCATAATGAAGCTACCGTGTATGGAGTCAGACTACTGACCTGTCTAGCTGAAGATTGTTTTCTCTGGCAGACGGCAACTCTCTAGTGTTTCAGGGAGAGAGCTTTCCCCCCACACCTGAGGCCCCTTAACTGGAGACGCTGTTAGGACGGCACCTGAAACCTTCGGTATGCCAAGCAGGCACTCCACCTCCCTGATGGTTTTTGAATCACTTTGGATACTCAGTAGCACTCTGTGCATGTCAAACCTGTGGCACTAGAAGTGGTACCCTGTAAGGTGCCCTAACCTAGATGGCCCTGGCTATCCTGTTCTATGGAAGACCACCAAGGAAGTCAGAGTTGTTATGCAGAGGCAGGCAATGACAAGCCACCTCTGTTTATCTCTTGCCTTGGAAACCCTACAGGGTCACCCTACGTCATCTCTGACTTGATGGCACTTTCCACCACCCCTCCTGCAAGGTAGGCTGGCTGGGGAACGGTTTGGCAAAGTCTGTCTAAGCAAGATAGCAGCAGAAGTGAAGTTTGATCTTGGCACGCATTCTTAGACCCTTTCTTGCTCCAGCTCAGTTAGTGGACCTTTGCCATGTTTGCTCTGCTCTCTTCTCTTTGCGTGGATACCAAATCATTTCTGTGATTGGAACTGTTCTGCATTTCTAAACTGCTGCTGCTGCCACCATGAGGATCAAGCTTGGCATACCTGGGCCAAGACTTTGCTGGACTGCTTTGAAAAATTAATTGCTAGCTTTCTTTCTCTTTTGCCCTTCCCTAAATTATCTGCTGGGCTTCGTAAAGTGTCTCTGCATCAGTTTTCTGGTAGTATGGGTTGCTCTGGAAGGTGGTTGAGCACCATGGCGCCTTCAGTTTTTGCTGTTTTGATGCACCCTGTTAGTCTCATGCACACACACACATCCTGGCCTGGCTTGGCTAAGATTGAAGTTCTCTTGTTTATCATCTCTGCCCACTCTGGGCGGGTGGAATGCTGATTCACATTCATGTGATTGGTGCTTCAGTTTCAAAGCCAGCTGCCTGCCTCTCTGACGTTTCAGTGCTATCTGGTTACAATTTTGCAAAGGTTGTGGAGGGAAGGAAACTGGCCGTGAACTGGGCTACCCCCTGGGACGGGGGCAGCAGCCTTCAGTGTGTATGTGTTTGTGGGGGGGTGTACTCTGCCGTTTCTCAGTAGCAGCTATTAACTCGGAACTCACCTTTCCTGTGCTGCTGAATGCAGAGAGCCCCAGCATAGGGGACAGGTGGGGAGGGGGGGTCTTCTTAGACCCCAGCCGTAGCTGAAGCTGCTCTTCCATTCAAGCACAGAGGGGTTTTACTTGATTTATTCATCTCTCTAGTGGTGGTGGAAAGTGCCCTCAAGTCAAAGCTGGAGGAGTTTTCATGGCAAGAGACTGGCAGAGGTGGTTTGCCATTGCCTGCCTCTGCAACCCTGGTCTTCGTTGGAGGTCTCCCATCCAATTACTAACCCAGGCTGACCCTGCTTAGCTTCTGAGATCTGATGAGATCAGGCTCACCTGGGCTATCCAGGACAGGGTCATCTGTCTAGTACCAAGCAATAAGGTTCATAAAGGAAAGGAGAGTGGGAACTGTGAGCTTGCTAAACTGATATAGGGAGGAACTTTAGGTTGTTTTGGTGCAGGGTTTTAACTTTTTTTTAAACCGCACGCATGCACGCATGCACACACACACACTCATACTTTTGTCTTCTTTAAGTTCCAACTTGATGAGAGTGACTTGGCCTGGCATGAGCAGGACAGTGCAAAATCACCCTGCAGTATATTATGGATGTTTAACTGAGCTTGCGCTCCCTCTAGAGGCAAGAGGAGGAGAAACACCCAGAAGAGCAGACTGGCCCCAGTGCACAGCTTTCCCATTCACCACCACATTGCTGCATTACAAGTTCTGTCCTGGAGAAATGCCATTCTGCAGCAGAAGGGCAGGCGGGCAGGATTGGGGTGACTCTTAGAACAGGTTGGGCACCTGAGAAGGCTATTCCTAGTAACAAAACAGCCCACCCAAAGCAAAGAGCTTTTCAAAGCCTCTTGTGGTGTTCTGGGAGACGGTTCTATTAGGAGCTTATTATTTATACAGTATTATGGATAGGCATAGTGCCTTGATCTCATCAGATCTCAGAATTTAAGCAGGGTCAGCCCTGGTTAGTACTTGGATGGGAGACCACCAAGGAAGTCTAGGGCCGCTACGCAGAAGCAAACAATGATAAACCACCTCTGAATGTCTCTCTTGCCTTGAAAACCCTAAGAGGTTTCCACAAGTCACCTGTGAATTGATGGTGCTTTCCACCATGAATATTTGAGAACATAAGCAAATAAGAGAGAGGTTTATAAGATAAGAGGATTATAAAATTATGCTTGGGGAGGAGAAAGGGGATAAATTCTGGAACGCGGGCACTGCAAAATGCCTCTGGAACTCAGGCACTGGATGGGTGGTAGATTTGGGACCAGACCAAAAACGTATTATGGCTTCCATGGGCATTTAAACTGTGAAATTCATGGGCACAAGGTATAATGACGATCTCCAGCTTAGATGGTTTGAAAGAGAGTGAGAAAAATTAACGGAGAGAGAAGAGATCCATCAAGGCTTTTATTGGCCACGGGACCTTCATATTCAGAGTCAGTGCATCTCTGGTTGCTGGTTACTTGGGGACAACAGCGGGGCATCTAGTTGGTTACTGTAGGGAACAGGATGCTGGAGCATAGATCTGATCCAGCAGGGCTCTTCTGATGTTAAGGGAGAGCCCTGCCTTAAAGTTCAGCAGTGAGTGGAGAGCGGGACAGATGGGAGAGCAGGGGCAGCACTATTGCTATAATGCAATAGTGCTATTGCATTATAGTGACTTCTGCAATAGTGCTATTGCACATAGTCACTATAGCGCAATAGCCCTATTGCTCTTGCAATAGGGCTTTCTGTCACTATAGTGCAATAGCCCTATTGCCCTTGCAATAGGGCTATTTCACTATAATGACTTCTCTAGGAATTCCATAAATGGAATTCCTAGAGAAGTCAGAGGAAACCAACCATTCAGATAGAAGGAAGAAAGGGAATGTGGGGTGGCACGTGGGATGGTCTTCAGCATGTCTCTTTCGCCCCTGAGGGTTCTCATTCTGGATGGGTTTGCATACAAAGGCTTTGCTCCTATTGTAATGGCCCTCCATCTGGCAGAATGACACAAAAAGAGGAAATGTTTGAACATAGGAAACTGCCGTATATCGATATAGTGGTACAGCTTTATCTATATACACAGCACCTTATACAACGCAAGGACACAATTATATATGCTTAAAGTCTAGTTTCAGTGGGACAGGAGGACTAAGGGGTTGCCCAAATGACTTTGCAGAGAAGGTGGGCCTTGACAAATAAAACAAATGGACAGTTCAGATGATGTTGACTCTCTCTGTTTGTCTTGTCTTTCCCTTCCCACAGCAAGCAGCGACATAACAAGCTGTGGCGGTCACACTCCGACAGCGATCTCTCCGACCATCATGAGCCTATTGGCAAGTCCGGGATGGAGGTCAGCAAAAAGGAGATCACCACATCAGCAGACCAGATCTCAGAGAACAAGACCCCCAACAGTCACCACCCATCAGCCTGTCCAGGAGTGCCCTCTAGTCCACCTGTGGAGTGCCTATGCCATCCAGGCACCAACTCCATCGAGGACCTCTGCGGCAAGGAGAGGGTGATCCAACTGGAAATCACTTCCCGAGACTTCAACACTGAGCAGATGGAGGACAAGTTGAACTTGAACAGCATCAACGGGTGCTCTTCTGGGTGCTGCTTAGACGATTCAAAGTTCCCTCTGGACAACTGCCGAGCTTCCGATGCCATGCTGCAGCAGGAAGAGGCCTTCAAAATGGATGCCGAGTTTCCAGACTTGGCAGTGGATGACTTGGAGAAAGACGCCCTTAAGCAAAGCGACGGGAGCGTCCACTTGGTACCCATGGAAGAACTGGAGTCTTGCATGCAAGACCTCTCGAAGTCGCCCAGCCACAATTCCCCAAGCCCTTCATTCCCACCCCAACCCGAGAGTACAGATTTCAGCACAGACCGAATCGACTTCTTCAGCGCCTTGGAGAAGTTTGTGGAACTTTCTCAGGAGGGCAGGTCACGGGCCTTCTCCCACTCAAGGACAGAAGACCAGGGAGGTGGGAGGAATGGCCTTGCCAAAGTCTCGGCACTGGAGTTGTTGCCCTCTGATCCAGTGGGAGATGCTCCACGAAACAATTCGATAGGCAACTCCCCGCAGGCCTCAGAAGCATCTTCAGCGGAAGAAGAACATCTGAAGGTACTGGTGGTGGATGAACCTTTTTGTTTGCTGATGCTTTATAAACAGAAGAGAATGCTAGGAAAGGGTAGGGATGCAGGTGAATTTTAGGAAAGGCAGGGGGGGAGGGCCGGAGAAGGCAATGTAATAGTTCCCATGAAGGTAGAAATACTTTACTAACAATCTGGGAGAGAGAGACACACAAACAGATTGTCAGTTTTATAGGCTTTTCGGCCCCCCAAAAAGAGTAATGATGACCTCTGCACTAGAAAAGGCCATGGAAGATGTGCAAAAATGTAAAACCATCGTGTGTTATCTTAAAGACTGTGAGGTTTATTGAAGCATCACCTTTGGTGGTTTTCAACAGATGCATGAAGAGAACACTCACTCAGCAGATGTGCCTACGTACACCTGGGGGAGAGGAGCAGTGGGCTTAAAGGGCCAGGAAGTGCTTGAGGCACCGTTGCGACTCTTTCTGTGCCAAACTCAAAATTGCAGCAAAGGTGCTGCAAGAGGCCTTTGTACTTTGCTCCAGTAGACTCACACGGAGACACACCCCTTTCCTCCCTTCAGAGTTTATATCCAGGGGATATGGATGTGACAGCAGCAGTTTGCCTTGACAGTGCCCTGTGCTGGGGCAGTCTGTCTCTGAATTCCAGGTTTCTGGGCACAGGCCCCCAGGGCAAGGCATCCCTTTCATGCCTGGGTTATGGGCTTCCAAAGACATCTGCCCGTCACTCTTGGAAACAAGATACTGGGTTAGATAGACTCTTGGTCTGAGACAGTAAGGCAGTTTTATTTTTATTTCTGCGTTTAATTTAGGACATTAGCTGCCTTTCCACTTTACAGCACTCTCGGCGGCTTACAATAAAAAAAATCTATCAAAAATACATTAAAAAGCAGAATTCAACATCACAGCTTAAGATTGCCAGTAAAAATAAAAACTAACAGTGGAATCCTAAATAGAGTTACTCCAGTCTAAGCCCATTGGAATAACTCTGCTCAGGATTTCAGTCTAAATTAATCAATTGCATCCCGAAATGAACCTGTTGTGAGGTTTTCATGATAGTATGAATAATTTCCTTCAGATTTTGCATAATTACATTGGAACGACAGCGATGTCTTCCAGGGGAGAAAGATGTTAGTAGAATATGCCCTCCCTCTCAGCATCTGAAGCTCAAACTGTATGACACGGAAATGGTTGTGATCTCTCCTTAACCGCCATCCCCTTGTCTCCTTCTGTTTTCTCTCCCTAAGTTCTCTGAACCAAACCATTCGAGTGGCCTGACGCGTTCTCACTCGGAAAATGCCATCTCAGTGAAGGAAATAGTCACGGAAATCGAATCAATCCACCAGGGCGTGGGCCAGGGATCCGTGAAAACTGACAGCATGAACCATCAAGTTCCAGCCTCCAAGAGGAACACGGTCCACGAGCTGCCGGCAGAATCAGATTGGGCCTGGGACAATAAACCTGGGAAAGCTGAGCACGGAGAAGGAGGCAGCTTGCTGCAGAAGGAGGCAGCCAGAGAGCCTTTGAAACTGGAGCAAGAAAGTACATCAGTCCCGCAGATGCCTTGCGCTAAGCTGGAAGAGAGTGACAACTTGACAGGAGACTCGCTAGAGGGTCGTCTGAATCCTGGGCCCAAGTGGTGCCCGGGCTCTGTGCGGCGTGCCACCCTGGAGTTTGAGGAGCGGCTCCGGCAGGAACAGGAACTCCAACACGCCTCCCCTGTTGCGCCATTACCCATCCGCAAGAACTCCAAGAACGAATCAGCAGCGGCTGATGCTTCCTTGAAGGGCAAGGATGAAGAACCGTCTCACGAGCTGGCCCAGACCTCCAGGGATAAAGAGGCTGCAAGAGTTGGGTACACCAAGAATGAGACGGGTTCCGAACAGCCCACTGCGCTGTCTGTCTCTCCCCCTCAGGATGACCTGTTGGAGAGCTCTCATGCAGAGGTCTCAGGGTTGGCCAAAGAGCACAGAACAGTGATTTCAATGGAAGGCCACGAAAAGATCCCTGCTCCTTGCCTCCTCCCAAAGAGAATTGAGATTATCGAGTACACCCATGTGGCCAGGTTGCCTAGTCTCTCTGGGGCAGATTTCCCAGCAACAGAGCGGAGCCATGAATCTGAGGTGCCAGAAAAAGCCCAGGTGATAGCTGCAGCATCCATGGTTGATGAGAACTGCAATGCACCATTATGCTCTGAAAATCTTCTTGACCCGTTATTGAGGCCTTCAGTACTGGAGCACAGGGACTTCAAGAAAGCTGTCTTCTCCTTGGGGAGTCCTGAGGAGGAGGACTTTGGGGCATTGATAGACCCGGAAGCTTCGCTGTTAGTGAGTCAGGTGAGCTGCCCGCCCCCACTGCACTCGGATTGCCTTGCTCACCAGCACTTTGTTTGCTTAAAGGGGGTCACGCAGGACAGCACAAGCTCAGACCCAGAGCCTGCCCCTTCGCAGGGCTATGCTGGGAACGGACAGTTTGCATTTGAGGAGCGAGGGAGCACTTTTCGCCGAAGGAGCGAGGGGGCCCTAGCACAGTGGAGCCTGGGGGACTTAAACATGCCCTGTCAGCTAGACCCATCTGCTGGGGTGGCTCCAGAAACCCCGGCTGCCTCCTCTCTTTGCTGCAGCCTCCCCCACAGCTCCAGCAGTGACAGCATGCAAGACTTGAGCAGCAGCCCTTGCTCAGTGAAACAACGCGCAAAGGAAATGGAGGCCCGGATCCGGCAAGCAGGCCTCACCACGCCTTCCCACATGAAACGATCGGCGTCCTTAGCCAAGCTCGGTTGCCTGGATCTGCTAAAGGACGACTTGTCCTGTAGAGACACTCTTTCTTCCTGCGCCAGCCCAGCCTCCCTCGACCCGCTTCCTGCCATCTGTGGCCAGAGAGGGCATGCAGATGCTTTGAAGCACAGAGCGCAAGGCCTGGATGTGACACTTTTGCCCCCGGTCCTCCAGGCCCCCCAGCTAACAGTGCATTTTGTGGAGCCACTCAAGATGACAGAAAGCATCGCCCTCAGCAAACCAGTGGAGAGGCCGCCGGCACAGTATGCCAAAGAGTTCAGTCTGACTCCGCCGCTCTCAGAAGTGAAATTGACTAACCCCCAAACGGCTGGGTTGCCGGGTTTGCCGGTGCCCCTAAGGCTCGCTGTGGTGCCCAGGTACCAACACGGTAGAACTCGACTGCCGAGGAGACTGAAAAAAGCAAATGACCGGAAACGTACAACCAATCCCTTGTATAATACCATGTGATCTTTGGTCACCCCCCCTTGCCCCCTCCCTTAAAAAAAAAAAAAGAAATCCTTGACATTTTTTGCAAAACCATTATTGTGTTCTTCAGATGGGGCAGATGTAATATATATTGAAACATGCACTTTATTGGTTAATTTTATATACGTTTGTCATTTTTACTGTTCCTGTTGCATGTAGGTTTCAAGGTGGCTGGTTTCTTGGTTCTCCCCCGTATGAGTGACTGCAAAGTTGCAGTTTTATTATTTTCATATAAAAATATTTTAACTAATAAACCTCAACATTTTTTTTGGCTTTGTTTTAACAGAACACCCTCCTTTTAAGAAGGGGTGGGGGGGGGGGAGGAATTAGAATGCCTGTTTTTCATTCAACCAAAGTTGTTTTTTAAGAGTTCTTAAGAGCTGAGCACTCTCAAGACTTGGACAAGAATGAGTGCAGGTGGCCAGATTGCATCCAGGTGAGCGCGGGGCCAGCTTGTGGAATCCTTGTTCTTTCTGTGGCCCTACAACAGACCATTTCTCATCTGCTTAGCTCACTAGCTGGTGCTTAGCAAAATCTGTACAGGCGCGAACGCTGCTTTGCTTTATGGGCCATCTGCACAGACGGTTGCCAGAGAGTTCCAGCCCCTTGAGTGCCTGTTGGAAATCAGAGGGTGTGTGCCAAATTCTTCCTATTCTACAGAATACACTTTGCTCTGGCCGGGAAGTTCGTGCATTGAAACCAGCAGCAAAGCTCTTCCTGCCACCTTATCCATGGGTTTGCTCCATTAGGTTGTAAGAAACCAGGACCCCAGTCATTCAACAGGAGTGTGTAAAAGCTTAGGCAAAATTTAGGATGTTTGGAGAGAGGGTGTCCGTACCCTTGCTGCAGAAAAGGGGAAGGTTATTTAAGAGTGAAATTTCCCCATTTGTGCGCATCCTCCTCCTTTGATTCCCCGGCAATTCAGTACCGAACAAGCTGGGAAATTAATCCATGCAAGGGCTGTGGAATGTCTTTTCTTGAGAGTACTCTCGAAAAGAAGACAGTGGTGGTGGGGGGGCTGGGGGGCACAAGTGGGGAAGCAGAGCAGAAGTTTAGGAGGGGGGTGTTCTCTTAAAACAAATTTCCTCGTAGGGTTTTAACCCTTTCATTACTTGAATACTGCTGTGGGCCTTTCGAGCATTGCGGCCATATCCCTGGTTCCCTTTCTTGACCCTACAAAGCAAGCGTGCCGCTGTCCTCTTCCTCCCATGGAGCTCCTTTGCCCCCTTCTTCTATTTGTCCATTGCAATCCAGAGGCTGACTTAGTCTACGTATGTTCCCTCACCCTTCATGTGGAAAGGTTTATGCCTCCCTTCTCCCCAGGAAAAATGGTTTTATTTTCTCTGCAGTTGTACATAACGAATGTGTTTCTCTTTTCTAGCAACTGGTTTTTCATTTGGCTTAAGGGGAGGGGGCAATTTGGAATATTTCTGTTAACTGGAAAACTCTTGTTGGTGACTAGCACAATCTGCACACAAATACTGGAGTGGGCACAAGGGCCCCCTACCACTTTGTGCCAAAAGCATGCCTGTTCTTTTTATTATTATTTGTGTGAGCTGTTGTTCCCGTTGCAGCCATTCTTCCTAACACTCCAGATGTCTGTCACCCTTAGGACTATGTGCTGTCTTTCTGGAGATCAGGGTTTTGAAAGTCCTTGATAAAGTACTTCCAGTTGAGCTGTGTTTTGTTGAGACTGGAATCCAAAGAGGCAGACTTGAATTCCTATGAACTGATAGTGGAAGACAGCCAGTCTCTTGTGTCTGGGTGAGTGGATGGGGTTTTAAGGTGGCCTCTTTCTAATGCACCTCTGAAGCACTTAAAATCTGTTTCCCACTGAATGCAGTTGTTGGCTCCCTTTACCCCAGTTCCACATATCTTTTCAGAGGAAAGTACTGTGAAGTTGCATCCTCGGTTCAAAGAGGGCTTCATAGCCCCACCCCTGTCCGTTCTGTAACAGGGAGGGAGGAAAAGGTTCCACAAATGGGTGCTGGAGGTGGACATTCTAAGAGCCCACTAAGGGAAGAAAGCCCCTAGCAGATGTAAACGTTTCTCTCCGTCATTCAGCTTCTTAGGTCAATGGGTGCTTTTTGTACAGGTGCAGGAGAAGAATGAATGTGGATGAATTCCAGGCTGGTTTCAGAACTGCCTGGGAGTGTGTAGATGGGCTTTCACCTCCCTTGTGGCTTCAGGATCCTTCCCCGCAGCAGCAGCTGGTGGTGGTCAAGCCTCTGTCACAATTGTCCCTGTGGCCTCTGCTGCAAGTGCCTTCATCTCTCCTCTTGCAAGTGTCTTTGTAGAACTGGGCTGGAATCTGTTCAGGGCTTCTCCTGGGGGAGAGGAGAGAAGCCCATGCAAACCTTTCCCCCTGTGGCTGTTACGCGGCTTTCCATCCCACTTATTCTTGGTTCAACCCCGCAGTTATAACTAGCCCTCTACTTCTTGCTCCTGTGGCCAGATTAAGGCAAAAGTGTGCAAGTTTGTTTAGGAAACCACAGTTGCGCTTGTGAGGAAATTAGGGGTGGTGGCATGCCGTCCCTCACCCTGTCCCTTGCCCTGCAGCAGAACTAGCTTCTGACTTGATCCTCTAGTGCTGTTTTCCTCACTAGCATTAGCCAAGTCAGGGTGCAGCGGACTGGCAGGGAGCCGAAGTTCTTTGCATGGCTGGATCCTGGAAAGAATCCTCTTTCCATAGGACAAGCCAAGTCACAAGGCCCAGTCTCTGCTTGTAGGGAGCACAGCCATTTGGTATGGAACCTGGACCGTCCGCCATGGAAGACTTTCAAGTGGCTTGAAACTGTATTGAGTGATGATGGCTACATCTAGGCAAAGCTCCCTCCGCTGAGCCAACCAGGTAGGCAGAAATGGCGTTTCCTTGGTTCTCTGCTTCTGTATCCAAAGCGACCTTGGCTTTTGTGAGCATTTGTGCAGGTGATGCAGTTACTCTCTGTCCATTGGTAGGGGGAGATCTTGTGGTCGTTGATCCCTTTTTTCTTTCCATTTTGGCCTCTGAGGTTAGAACGGATTTCAGGTGTGTCACATGAGCTTGCTCTTCTGCCATACCTGAACTGAGGACTTTGGAGGAAGTTACCTGAAGCTCTAGCAAAGGGCATTTTTAAAAGACTTTCCTTCAGAGGAAGTGTTTGGGATTTGCTTCTCTTCCTACCAGGCAGGACTCAGTCACAATTGTCCCTGTGGCTTCGTGCCTCCAGTTGCAAATTATGGCCTCCATATCCTCAGCTACAAGCGCTTCCATCCCTCCTCTTGCAAAAATGGTTTTGCTCATTGTTCACTCCGGATCCATGTTCTTTGCAGACTTCCCTCCTATAAGCAGAACCTGATGCTTCTGATTTATCCCTGCTGGGGTTGAAAGGGCATCCTCCTCCTCTTCCTCCTCTTCCATTGCACACTGAGCACCAGTTCTACTCAGTGATAGGTTGGCAGGTCCAATGTGAAGTCTGTGACTGATCAGGAACCAGCAGAAGCTGCTGGTGCCTCGGGACCCTCTTCTGATCTCCTGAGCTTCAAAAATCCAGCTGGAGAAGTTGAAAGCTTCGGGTTACTTCCCGATCTTGACGGACTATTTTGAACTGTATGCTATTTCTGAATCCCGTGGCACATCTGTTGACAGTATCATTGATGTTTTAAAGGGCATTTCTCCTCCCCTCCAGCCCATGTACAAAGTTGCTGCCCCTTAGCAAAATTCCTTTTTCAGAAGGGGATTTTCTAACTCTTCCCATCATGGATGTTGGGAAGTATCCCAAAATTCCAGCAGCTCTTGTTCCCTTTCCCATTGGTTTCTTGGCTGTACTGTAAACCTGTGTTGTGCCTTGCACAGAAGTGTGAGTCTGAGAGTGATCTTTGCGGGTTGTGTGTGCCTGGACAAATGACTCTCCTTTGTCTTTGCCATGTGTTTTGCTGTGCTTTTCCCTCCCCCTCGGAGGCAGCATGGTTCTTCCCGTTCCTTTTTATTTTTGTAAAAGCAGGCTAACGGGTTCCTTTACCCTTCGCTCCCTTATGCCAGTCATTCTCTACTGGACGCTAAGTTCTCTTTAGTGCAGCTCAGCGTTGGGTTGGTCCGTGCAAGATGCCATCTTTGCCTAGCCAAACAGGGTACTAAAATTTGGGACGGATTCCTTGTCCTTGCTCCCAGGCCACCCCTGACCGCCAGAACCTGGGGCGGGAAGCAGCATAGGCTAGGTTTCCCCTTCCTGTGATGCCTCTTGAGTTTTTGTTGAGTGTTTGAAACCTGCCTTAGCTATCTTCAAGTGAACAGAAGGCCCAGTTGGCTTTGGTTCTCCAGCACAGGAGGCACCCTCTTGGGTGGCCTTCACATTGAATCCTGGGGGTGGGCATCCTGGCTGGATACCCTGGCACAATACTCTGTTGGAATCTGGCTATTTGGTGCTGCTGCAGGCCTCGGTGCCTTGAAGGGGGGTGCTCTTTTTCTTCCACAGAGGTGTGTTTTGCACACTTCGCATCATCCGAGTTGGGAAAGGGCACCGTATCAAACTGACTCAGCCTCTGTCTGTGTGTGTCTGTTTCTGCAACCAGCTCTTGCAGGAGAACTGGGTGGGTTTACTCTTGTGTGTTTCATAGAATCGGGGCCCTCCAGAGACAGCCTGGGGAGCTATGCATCTCAACGGGTGGGGGAGAAATCCCTTTCCCCCCCCCATGATTATATCCCCTCCCACCTTGCCCCTTTGCTCTTGCCCCACCCCCAGACAGTGGCTTGTACCATAGACTTTGACCAACATGACCCTCAGCTGTTTTTAAATGTGAACTCTCACCCTTGAGTGGTGCGGATTCAATGTTCTTGTTACTGGATGAATAAATTTTTATTTTGAGAATCAACTGTTATCTGTCTTAATCTGTGTAGGGTTTGTGGGTTGCAGGACCAGGGTTCAAGGGAAGTTGCAAAAGCTGTTGGGGAAGGGGGATGCTGCTAAAAGACTTGAGAAGAAATGAGGACCTTTCAACCCCTGATAGAAATGGCTGGCAGAATGGCCCCTTCTGCCCCTTCCCCCCTTGCCACACGTTTTTGCCACCTTTTGACTAATGCACTTTATGTAGTTTCAGAGGAGTTAGCCGTGTTAGTCTGCAGTAGCAAAATAGCAGAGTCCAGTAGCACCTTTAAGACTAACCAACTTTATTGTATTGTATATTTATGTAGTTTGTTACTCTTTCAATATTTTGACCCAGACCACTAAGCAGTTAAAAAAAGCAGACCTCTCTTAGGCCATTTGGTGGTCCCTTCAGACTTGATCTAAGTGCCTTGGCCCTCTGAATTTTAAGTATGCTCCCAGATTTCACAGCCAAACTATTTTGATGCAAAAAATCCAGTGTAAGTTTCTTCAGGCTTGGGACAAACTGCAGCAGCCTACAAGAATCTGAACATGTGGTCACAATAGTCGGCCAACAGAGTGGCCCAACCTGTGCTTTATACTTGTTATGATGGAAGGGAAAGTTATGTCTGCTTGCTGTGGACTTTGGTAAAAGGGTAGGAGGAAAAGGTAACACATAACGGATCGTGCCTTAATTCCTGCTGCGAGGCTCCTTGAGTACATTAGCATGACCCACATGCTACCCTGATGGGTCTTGCTGCCCTAATGTGACTTTAGCCCCAAATGGAAAACAGGTGTAGCGATACCTGACGTAGAGGCGCAGCAGGTCGCTTTGGGCTTGCAGCCATCTTTACTGATTTGACGGTGGGGTTGTGATTTGTGTGCTGGCAGTCCCAAATATTGGCCTTGAATGTGAGAACCCAGCATGAGTCATGCTTGTGAAGATAAAGAGACTCCCAAAGATGTGGCATGGAGCGGCTGCATGGAAGGGTCAACGAAGTATTAGATTGTTTTGAAACGTTTCTGTCTCGCCTTTTCTCAACACATCAAGTGTGGCTAACAGTTCATTGCAAAACATATTGCTAAAATATTAAGATGGTACAAGCAACAGTCCAGCCATTAGTTCTTCCTGATCAGAACCGGGTGCACGTCTTCTGTAACAAGCAAGCAAAAATCACAGCCCAGGGAGGGCTGCCGATGGAAAAGGCACAAGATCTGGGAGGGGCCGGCAAAGAGAAGACGTCCTTTGCAGACATTGATTGTTGAATGTGGCTGGTAAAAAAAAAAACTATGTTAAATATTCTTTTCCCCTGAGCAAAGCAGGTGTTCACATCCATGGCCTTTTATCCTCAAACAACCCTGTGGGGTAAGACACACTGATGGATTTCCCCAAGGAGTTTCAGCACTGGATCTCTCCCCACACATTCTTCTGCCCCTAAGTAAGGGGCTTAATAGTACGGCAGGCCACAAGTTGGGTGATGTTCTTGCCTCTGCTCATGGGTAAAACCCCCAAGGCTGAGCACCCATTGGGTGTGCCTTTGGGCCCAGGCTTAAATCTCCAGTGTTTCCCCATCTCTGGGTAGGCAAAAGCCTTTCTCTGGCTCAGCGTCTGAAGAGCTGCCAGGCGCAGAACACACCAAGCTGGGCTCAGCTGGACTGCCTGAGAACTGAGCTGATGGTGCAAGGCTACTCCTCTGTCAGGAGGCCACAGGTTCAATCCTGGGCCCCTCCAGGAATGAGGATCTTGCATCCCAGGGCAGGAGTGGTTGGGGGGGGGGAGCGGCTTTACTTACTTGCTTCATTTAGAGTCCCCAAGGACAGAGGCTTGCCTTGAATTGTGGGCTGGGGCGATAAACTCCTCAACTTCAGCAGATGCCTCCTCTTTGACACAAGCACAGCGCTCGCCTGCAGACCCAGAGCAATGTAGGTTAAATTCAGACTAGGATCTGGGAGTCGTGGGTTCGAGTCCCCCCTCTTCCATGGAAGCCCACTGGGTGACCCATGGGGCTGTTAGGACGAAGGAGAATAATAATAATATTTGATTTATATACCGCCCTTCAGGACAACTTAATGCCCACTCAAGGCGGTTTACAAGGTATGCCATTATTATCCCAAAAACACCCTGCGAGGTGGGTGGGGCTGAGAGAGCCGTAACTGGCCCAAGGTCACCCAGCTGACTTCAAGTGCAGGAGTGGGGAATCAAACCCTAGAGTCCCGCGCTTTTAACCACTACACTACACAAAACTGGATGATGTAAGCTGGGTAGGAGAGAAAAGCAGTAAGTAAATGAAGCGGGATATAAATAAATAAAAATCCGCACCGGCTGAGCTTCCGAAGCGCTCTCAGCCTGTCCAACCTCACAAGGTGTTTTGTTGTGGGGCTAATAATAACACACTTTGTAAAGCGCTCTGAGTGGGCATTAAGTTGCCCTCAAGGGCGGTATATAAATCGAATGTGGTGATTATTTCGCCCCTCTCCCCGGCAAGGGGCCGTCCCGGCTGCTGCGGAGCTCCCTGGGCAGGGGCAGTCTATCGGGCCGGAGGGCAGCGAGAGGCCGCTGGCGCTAGGCCCCGGCGGAGCTGCATTGCAGGGGCGCCGCTGCCTCCCCGCCCGTCTCGCCGGCGGTGGCCGGCCGGCCCCTCGCAGCTGTTGCCCTCGCCCTCCTTCCCTCCCTCCTTCCCGGCGGCGGCAGCAGCTGCTTCTCCCGCCGCAGAGCGGCCCCTGCGCCAGGCGCGGCGTGCCAGCCCGACGGACGCAGCGCCCGGCGCCTGCCCGCTGTCTAGCCCCGCGCCTGCCAAGGGACGCCGCGGCCGGCTCGGGGGCCCGCCAGGTAAGGCCCTCGGCCCGCGGGGGCCCGGCCGCCCCCGCCGCTGGGCCGCCTCCCCAGCCCCCACCCGGAGCGGCTGCCGCAGGAGGCGGCTATATTAGGAAAGTGACCTCGGCGTGCTGCGGGGCGCCTCGCCTGCCTCGCCTTCTATAGCCGCGCCGCGCTGCGCGGCCGCCTCCGCCGCGGCCCATTGAGAAGTTCGCCCCGGCCGGGGGGCAGGCAGGCAGGCAGCGGGGGAGCGCTTGAGCCGCTGCGCGGGCCCGGAAGGGGATCGCCGGGCACGTGTGGATGCGCGTCGGGCGGCCCAGGCAAGTGGCGGCCCGGGGGGCGGAGGAGGGCGCCTTTCGTGGAGCAAAACCCGACATGAAGCTTGGCAGGGAGGGCGGGGGGCCAGAACGGCCTTCCGATTTCATAACACGGCATTTGGGCTCATCCAACCCTGGAGCGGAGGACCGCGACTGAGGGAAGTGAGCCGTGGCTTGTGGGACTCCCTGCCACCAGACCGCTGGTTCGGACGGTTTGGAAGGGGAATTGGGTTTATCAAGGGCTGATGGTTGGGAGTTAAATGGCCGTGAGACCTCTGAGGCCCACGTGTTAAGGGCAAGAGAAGTCCATGCCCTGCCTGTGGGCTTCCTTCAGGCCCCTGCCTGGAAGCAAGGTGCGATCTCAGCCCCTGAATGACCTTGGCGAGCAATGCAGTGCCAGGCACACGCTCTCCACAAAGCTCTTCCCTTTGTGTGTGCCTGCCTGTGTGGGCTAACACAATCCTTGCATGAGTTCAAATTTCACCCCCGCTGAGAGCCCACCAAGAGCCCCTCTCCTGTAAATTGGGGTTAACAAGGGGCAGTTCCCGCCAGAGGCTTGGAAGCCCCTCTGCAGAGTTTCCACATTCTTTCCTTTTTAAATAGCAGCCCTGTGGGGGAGGGGATCTGGTTTGGATGGGGGGAGGGGCGCTAACCCCATTTGCCTGCCACGCAAAGGCTCTGCTCTTTACTGAGAAAAATAAAACAGACTTCCAGTAGCGCCTTAAGGACTAACAAGATTTATCCCACAGAAGCTTTGGTGAGTCAGTGCTCAGAGGCAAAAAGAGGCACCTGCCAGAGTCAGCGCTGACTCACCAAAGCTTCTGCTTTGGTCTTTTAAGGTGCCTCTGGAGCCCTATTCTGTGTTGCAACCAGGCTTATGGCTATCCCTCTGGAATTGCTTACAAAGAGGGGGGGGGGGGGACTGCTTGGAAGTTCCAGCAGTGGAATTCCCAGGATCTGTTCCGGCTTAACACTGTAGCGTGCTTTCCAGAAATAATGCATATACTGCTCCACAAGGGCTTCTACAAGGGCAGGTTGCTAGGGGGGAGTCCTACAGTATGTATTTAGAATACATTTTAATTATGTATTTAGGATATATTTAATGAGCAAATGATGTATTTTTGTAATTGTAATGTAAAGATGGGAGACATGATGTTATCGTAAAGCCCAATTTCAGATCCTGCAAGCTGAGCAGAGTCAGTAAATGGATGGAGAAGGAAGACCAACGAAGACTCTGCAGAGGAAGGCAATAACAAACTTCTTTAGCTTCTCACTTGCCCTGAAAGCCCCTTGTTGGGGTTACTATAAGTCAGCAGCAACTTGAGGGCATGTATGTATATAATGTAAAGATTTCACTGTCCCCATTCTTAGCAAGACAGTGTGATTAAGTGCAAGCAAAAATGTGAAATGACCATGATCCTTTCGCTGTAAACAGGCTTGGCACCTCTTGGTGCCTTGCCATGGCAGGGCTTGAGTTTGCTTTAGGTGGCTGATGCAATTGTCATTGTTAATAATGAGCATCGTTGGCATGATGCAGTTCCGGTGTGAGGCACTTGGCAACTGGCCACAAACCCAGCATACCAATCCCACTCCAAGGAGCGAGATCCCATGAGCTAAAGTTTGTCACTAAGCGAAGGGCAGGAGGGACTTGAGCCTCTTTCTTTTACCCACAGTTGGCCGAAGCAGATGGGAAATAAATATTGGTTTCGTTTTGCAAAGTAGATTCAGATCACAGAATATTGCTTTTCTCTGACAGAGGCATTGAGATAGCTTGGGCTGAAAAAGGCACATTCAAAATATTTAAAATTTGAAAGATGTTGCGACATTTGTAGACGTTTTGGAAAGAGAGCTGTCGTGGGACCCATCTACTAATTATCTGTTTTTTGTGCTCCTCCCAGCCCCCCCAAAGACTATCTCAGCCATGAGCCGCAGGGTGGTGCGTCAGAGCAAATTCCGGCATGTCTTTGGACAGCCGGTCAAGGCGGACCAGATGTATGAAGACATCCGGGTTTCTAAAGTGACGTGGGACAGCTCCTTCTGTGCCGTCAACCCCAAGTTTGTGGCCATCATTGTGGAGTCGGGGGGCGGGGGTGCCTTTATGGTGCTTCCTTTAGCCAAGGTATGGTTTGTTTTGGATAGACAGTTGCCTCTCCTTGGTGGGTGGGCAGAATTGTGAAAGGATGTGTGAAGACAGTAGTGAAAACAGCAATAACACTTTGCCTCTGCTTCGGAGTGTTTGGAAGCACTCTGCAGTCCCGGTAATCTTTAAAGTAACTCTGCCAGGTATGCTGGCAGAAATCCCCTGCCCCCCGCCCAGCCAAATACTGCCAATGGGGTATTAAGGCCAAGGCTTGCCTTGAGTTTTCTGATTAGACTTGCTGATAAGAGATTTCAGCCAAAGATTTCTGAAACATGCGCTTTGGCCATTCTGCAGTAGCAACTCTCTTAAACTGAGTGCCGATTTAAACATTATGAAATCCTCGTGTCACCTTTATGTCTGCCCTGATCCTTTTGACAGATGTGCCAAGGGGCATTCTGTGCTCAGAAGAAATTAATTCCCAGGTGCACAGGGGCTCAGCTTGGAATGGGTCCTTGGCATGTGAGGAAAGAAGGCCTTCCCCCGCCCCCATGCCATTTTTCCAACCTGAAACAGTCCCATGGGGCTGTTCTTTGTCCTGCTGAGTTAACTGACATATAGCCTGTCAATTGTAGTAGTAGTAATAATAACAACAGCAACATTTGATTTATATACCACCCTTCAGGACAACTTAATGCCACACTCAGATCAGTTTACAAAGTGTGTCATTATTATCCTCATGACAATCACCCTGTGAGGTGGGTGGGGCTGAGAGAGCTCTGAGAGCTGTGACTGACCCAAGGTCACCCAGCTGCCTTCAAGCGGAGGAGTGGGGAATCAAACCTGACTCTCCAGATTAGAGTCCTGCTGCTATTAACCACTACACCAAACTGGCTCTCAAATAGTTGCTCTCCAGGACAATTTCAGATGAGGAAAACGGCAGAGTTTCCTCTCCCTGCATTCCACACTGAATCCAAATTGGGTCTGCATCGCCTGGGAATTAACTTTGAAGCATACAACTCCCAGAGAACGTCTGCTGATAGGACTTGTTGCCCCTGATGGTAAACCTGTGTCAGACCTATACTCTATATTGAAAAATTCCCTGCATGTGGAAAACCAGATTACCAGAAGAAATCGTTTTAGCCTAGTCTTCTCCCCAAGATGCCAGTTTTCTATGTGCAGGGATTTTTGTAGAGAGAAAAGACCATTCATATAATGCAGTCTGGCATGGACACAGGTTTACTATGTCCCAATAGATCCTTAAGGGGCATTTGATGTCAAAGCCTTCCTTTGTACCGGTCTTTAGTTTTTGCCCTTCCTTGCAACTGGTATTTAGAGATGCACATGGAATTTCCATTTATGCATGCTAGATAATAGCTATTGAGAGATCTCTCATTGAGGAATATACCTAATCCATTTGTAAGGCAATCTAAGATAACGGCCGTTGCCACTTCTTGTGGTAGTATGTTTCACAAGTTAATTACCTATTGTGTTTACACCCCACCAATGCCTTAATTTACCATTCCGATATCAGCGGGGTTGTAGGTTTCCTCCAGTGTTCCCAAACAACCTTTGCCCGCAACTAACAGATTCTGAAGCAACCATTTCACTACCGCTTGATAATTATCAACATAATTTAAAAATAAGTGTGAAAGGATCCACCTGCAGTTCCATCCCAGCTATTAGCAATAGGAGACTGAGAGTCTGTCTACACAAGACATCCGGCACGTGTTCTTCAAGTGTTGGGTGACGCAATGTTTCCTGGGAACTGTAGTTTTAAAAGAGTTGCTTGGTTTCACTGTGGAGAGGAAGGTTGAAAATACAAACAAAATTAAGTTAGAAGCATTTTTCTAGTGTATTTTATGGGCACAAGCCTTTAATCTCCCCCTCCCCCCACCACCACCCTGGGTGAAATCTGCAAGGTCTTAAAATAAGAGTTTTCAAAGATCACTCGAGGAGAGGAACTTTGCAATTCTCCCCCCCCCCCCCCCGACCCTGCACTTTAAATCTTTGCAAACGGTCAACACACTCTGCTCTTCCCCCTTCCTCCAATCGCTTTTTCGATCACTTTTTCCGTAGGCCGATGGATTGCTCTGAGGGAGGGCCCGGGGTCAGCAGAACAGCCCCCATTTCTGTCCCCTGGTCAAAGGATTTCTGGTGATCTCAGCCCTTGACCTTGGAGAATTCAGCACCCTCATCAAATTACATCCTAGGATTTGGGGGGACGGGGGAGGCTGGAATGCTGAACAGTGGCATAAAACTGATACGCTGCTGTTAGGTGGCTGCACCCCAAGACTCGAGAAGGTAGGATTGTAGACCTTAGGAGGTGCCCAGTGAAATCTGAGAATTGAGGCAGGGGAGCTCAATAGGATCCCCAGCACTTACAGGGTGTGGTTTCATTGCTCTGAGTAGCCCTTCACCATTCCCTGTGACTGGCAGAAAAATCACACATGTTGCAAGTGGAGAATGCATACATGTTCGTTAATTTGCATCATTTGTACCCATTTGGCATGTCTTTGCCACATTTTGAGCTTGTGTATATGAGTGCGAGGCGCACATTGTGCTGGCTGTGAGTTCCCGAGTACTGGAAGGATGCTCCTAGATTTGGGTTACTGTTCATTTTAGTTCCTAAATTCTCATTTTTGTATCCTCCAGCCAAGCCGCTTCATCCCCTCTGCATTCTACTCAAGACGTGGGATTTTCTTTCTCATGTACCAATTATTCTCTTTGCTGCATTGATATCCTTTGAACTTCATTCGTGTGTTTAGGCTTGCGTCTCGAGTTAATTGAGATCCGTTGGAAGTGATTGCCTTAATCCGCCAACATGTTTTTAATCCCTTCCAGTTTAAAACCGCTAGCCAGCTGCTTTCTATTACTAAGCCCACAGATGTTGGTTGGGCTGGCTCCCTGTAGAACTCCACAGTAGACCTCTTTCTAACGTGATGTTTATCCATTATTAGTCGTAGCAGTTGGACAGTGAAGAAAGCTGACAGGAAGAAAACGGATTCATTTGAAATGAAGAGCCAATTTGGTGTAGTGGTTAAGAGCGGCAGGACTCTAATTTGGAGAGCTGGGTTTGATTCTCCACTCCTCCGCTTGAAGCCTGATCATTGGCTGCAAGAGCCAGAGTCTCTGAATATACCACGTGCCAGTCATGGTCAATTCCCATCACTACCACACTGTGTCTGGCAGGAAGAAGAGAAAGAGAAATTCAGCATAGCCTCAGCAGATGCGATCCTTGACGGTATTGCTAAGCCAAAGATGGGGGCAGGTGTTCACATTCTCCATCTCTCTAAGCAAGACTTGTTGGTGCTTTTACCCTTCCCAAGATCCTTGGGGGAATCAGTAGTTGTTAAACTAGATTTAAAATTTATGTAGATGTAGCTGGTCAGACAGCTCTACAAACACACGTAGGAGTTGTTAAGAGCGGCAGTTTGGTGTAGTGGTTAAGAGCAGCAGGACTCTAATCTGGAGAGCCGGGTCTGATTCCCCACTCCTCCGCCTGAAGCCAGCTGGGTGACCTGGGGTCAGTCACAGCTCTCTTAGTCCCACCCATCTCCCTAGGTGATTGTTGTGAGGATGATAACAACAACAACATACTTTGTAAACCACTCTGAGTGGGCATTAAGTTGTCCTGAAGGGCAGTATATAAATCAAATATTATTATTATTATTATTAAATGTGGTGCTGGAGGAGACTTTTTCAGATACCATGGCCAGTAAAAAAGACAAAGAAGTGGGTTCTAGGTCAAATTAAGCCTGAATTCTCCCTAGAAGCTAAAACTACAACACTGAGGCTATCGTACTTTGGTCACATCATGAGAAGACAAGACTCTCTGGAAAAGACAATAATGCTAGGAAAACTGGAAGGCAGTAGGAAAAGAGGAAGACCTAAAATGAGATGGCTGGACTCAATAAAAGAAGCCACGTCCTCCAGTTTGCAGGATCTGAGCAAGCCAAGCTACAAGTGACACCTGACACAGATTGGACACTTGTCAGCTTCCCTCAAGTTTTGATGGGAAATGTAGGCGTCCTGGTCTTGCAGCTGTAATGGAGAGCCAAGCTGTAAAACCAGGACGCCTACATTTCCCATCAAAACTTGAGGTAAGCTGACAAGTGTCCAACCTGTGTAAGGCGTCACTTGTAGCTTGGCTCTTAATGATAGGAGGTTTTGAAGGTCTTTCATTCATAGGGTCGCCATAGGTCGGAGACAACTTGAGAGTTGTCTCAAGTTGTCTCAACTTGAGAGCACGTAACACACACACTAGGAGCAGTAGAAGCATTAAGCCAACGAATTGGATATCCCTGTGGTGGGTGCTGAATACCTCACTTCTCTTCATAACATTCCCTTGGTTCCTGAATCCCATCAGATTCCTTTTTCCTTACTGCTGCCCAGCAGCCCCCCAGCGCCCCCTCACTATCCCTCAAAAGATCTTGCCTGTGTCTGGATGCATGCTGAGCTGCGCCACTGCAGAGACAGGCTGGAGCAGTTGGCTGGGCGGGGGCAGCCCAGCTCACAATACCGAGTGACTCACCTCAGGAACAATTGCAGAGATGGCAGGAAGTTGGAGTGGGGGGGGTGTCACTTTTTCCACGGCTCAAGTTTCCAGCCGGGCTGTTTACCGAGAGCAGCACGTTCACCTCATGAGACTGGGAGCCCGGAGTGACCCGCACTCAAGGTCACAGTCCAGGCTGGAACCCAGGCATGAATCAGGGCGCTGTGGTCACCGGGAAAGCTAGAGAGGCACAGCGGAAAGCTGGCTGAGCCTGAAGGCTGTTTTTTAGGTGGCCCCCAGGAATCGAAGGCCTGGTTCACACATTCGGGAGACTGAGAGACTAGAGAACCCCAAGGGGCTAGAATGGAGGGTACCATTTCAGATTGCACATGGAGGATCCAGTTTGGTGTACTGGTTAAGAGCACGGTTAATAACAACAACAACATTCGATTTATATACTGCCCTTCTGGATGACTTAACACCCACTCAGAGCGGTTTACAAAGTATTATTATCCCCACAACAAAACACCCTGTGAGGTGGGTGGGGCTGAGAGAGCTCCGAGAAAGCTGTGGCTGACCCAAGGTCACCCAGCTGGCCTCAAGTGGAGGAGTGAGGAATCAAATCCGGTTCTCCAGATTAGAATCCCACGCTCTTAACCACTACACCAAACTGGCTCTCAGTTAAGAGAGTCAGTTTCGTGAAGTGGTTAAGAGCGGCAGGACTCTAACCTGGAGAGCCGGGTTTGATTCCCCACTCCTCCACTTATAGCCAGCTGGGTGACCTTGGGCTCGCTGGAGCTCTCTCAGCCCCACCCACCTCACAGGGTGATTGTTGTGAAGATGATAATAACATACTTTGTAAACTGCTGTGAGTGGGAATTAAGTTGTCCTGAAGGGTGGTATGTAAATCAAATACTATTATCATCATCATCCTAGGTTTGAATGCTCCCCTAGGTGAAGTCTTTGCAAATGGAAAACGAGCCCAGCAAGCCAAGTTGGAGGGCACCCTTTTTATGTTATGCTAGCTTTCTGTCTGCAGGGTGTTTTTATGGAAAGGAATATTCAGAGCGGGAATCTGCTGCCTGCAGTCTTCACAGTCTCTTTTTCTGCCTCCAGACTTTGCCACCTCATTCTCTTGCATATGTGAACCAGGTGTGAAGGGTTGTTCTTGGAGGGTTGTTGTGTGTGTAATCTGAACTGCCATTGGAAGCTGACCTGAGTGCCTTAAACACAAATACAAGCTTGGAAATAAGGCCTTGCTTACAACCCTTATGTGAAATCTCTTGCAATATTCTGATTTGAATAAGCACGTACTTCTTCCACACTGCAAACTGTCAGCCCTGGAAGTGCGATGCTAGTCCAAAGGGCAGGAAATGCTGGTCTGGCAGACCTGCTTTGAGGGTGGCTCTCCTTATGGGAAACTCTCCATGTGTGTTTTCAGACAGGACGTGTGGACAAGAACTTTCCCTTGGTGACTGGGCATACGGCCCCTGTGCTGGACATCGACTGGTGCCCCCACAATGACAACGTCATCGCAAGTGCTTCCGAGGACACCACGGTCATGGTAGGTGGAGCCACAGAGTAGAAGTTACCGGGGGAGCTCAAACAGGGCTGAGCCTGGGCTCTGAAGATCTTTCTTATTTAGTGGGAAAGACAAATGGAGTTGGAAACGGGGGGCGTGCCCAAATGAGGGTGCCGGGTGGTGCCGTGGCAGCAAGCCTGTGAATGGGAGGGGTGGTTTGTCACCCAGGCAAGGGATGTTGAATGAAGTCAGGAGCTGTCTCATAATCTCATTTCATTTCATTTACTGGACTTTTAGCCTGCTGTCCCGGCAAGTGGGCTCAGGGTGGGTTACAACAAGATATAATTTAAATTACAATTAAAACATAAGAAAACTGAGCAAGCATATAATACAGTAAAATAAAATAGAATGCGATAAAATGCGATACCCAAGATAGCGGTCCATACCAGCCACTTTCCGGAGTGTTCACTGTTCAGTCCTTTTCATTATGGACATAACAAGGGAAAAGCATTCCCTTCCCTCAAGTACACATTATCAAGTCACAATGAATTAATGGCAACCGCAGCAAGGAGTTTTCAAGGCAAGAGAGAAGCAGGGATGGTTAGCCATTGCCATTTGCAGATTCTTCCTTGGTGGTCTCCCATCCAGGGCTTTTTTTCAGCTGGAAAGTGGTGGTAAAGAGTTCCGGCAGCTCTTGAAAATGGTCACATGGCTGGTGGCCCCGCCCCCTGATCTCCAGACAGAGGGGAGTTTAGATTGTCCTCCGCGTTGGTCCATTGGCGCGGAGGGCAATCTAAACTCCCCTCTGTCTGGAGATCAGGGGGCGGGGCCACCAGCCATGTGACCACTTTCACTGAGGGCGATTTAAACTTTAAGAAACTCCCCCCTTGTTCCAGCTGACGCAAAGTGACGTCAGTGTGCAGTCCTGGGAGGGTGCACACACTTTGTGTGCACGGATGTGGTACCGGGGGCACCACCTCCCACCAGGAGTTGCCCCTGCAGTGGGCTGCAGCCCACTGAGTTCCACCACCTCTTTTCCCAGAAAAAAATCCCAGCTCCCATCCAAGTACCAACCCTCCTTAGCTTCTGTGATCTGAAAAGATCGGGCTATGCTGCCTTCCCTCTAACCCCCCTGCCAAGTATGGGGTTTTTAGTTTATCTGCTTCTGTCTTTCGGCAAGTGTTATCGCTCAGGGGGTGATGGGCGAGAAACAAAGCATTTAATGATGCCCTGTTGGTTTTAAAATAAAAATTATTTTGTAGAAATAACTTCAGAGGGTTTGGACCGGCTGTATTTTAGGTTTTGCACTTTTGTCCTTGACTTTAGCCAAACATTTGGCTGCCAGCCCCAAACCACCCAGAGCCCAGATTCCTTCCCGCTCCCTTCCGAGCAGCAAGATTCCCCTTTAAATGACTGGAAAAGGCTCCTGGTCTGTTTATAGACAAACCGCCGAGTGAGTGCCAAGGGCTGACAGCGGCGGCTTCTGTAGGTAGGATGCAGCCTTTGGGCTAAGAATAGCTCCATGCAAAGACTCCGCACCTAAGAATAGTTGGCCTTGAGCCGCTGCTTGGAGGGTGGGGTGAGTAAGGGAGGGCGTCTCCCAAGGTTTTTCCCTTCCTTTCTCTTTCTGATGTGCAGGATGCCATGGGAAACATACCCTGAAGAACAGAGGTTGTGGTGGTTAGGGAGATGAGGCAAGCAAACTCTGAACTAAGGAAATGATAGCGTTGCCAGGTCTAGATTGGGAAATTCCTGGAGATTTGGGCATAGAACCTGGGGAGGGCAGGATTTGAGGAGGAGAGAAAGCTCTGCAGGAATGTCACGCCATCGAGTCCTTCCTCCAAAGCTGGCATTTTCTCCAGGGAAACTGACCTCTGTAGTCTGGAGATCAGCTGTAGTTTCAGGAGAACTCTAGGTACTACCTGGAGGTTGGCAGTCCTGGGGACTGAGCAGTCTCCCCACCGGTTGACCCACTTCAATTACTCCAGTGGCACCCCCCCCAATGCACACACCACCACCACCAATTGACTAGTGGATGCAGTCCCAGTTCTAAATGATCACAGAGGAACCATAGACAGGAAAACAGTTCAGCCCACCTTGCCCTTGCCTTTTCCGTCTCTCCAGGCCATCCCTTCCCAAAACAGCTTTTTTTAAAAGCACAAAATCAGCATTTGGGTTATTGTAATGCCTGGGACACTTCAGATTCCCTGCCAGTAGAAAGCCAGCCCAGCAAGCAAAGGGAAGGGAATGGAATCTCTCTCCCTGACGAGCTAGTTTTCTGTTTTCTGGCATTTGGTAAAAAATGCAAACGAATTTTCAAAGCTGAAACGCTCTGTGTAGGGCAGTCCAAGGGGCTGGATCAGAATATTTTGGAGTTGATGTAGTATCTTCTTCAATGCAACATGCATATTTGCAACCTGAGAATCTTTACAGCAAGAAGCAGAACTACACAGAAAGGAGTACTTTCATTATATATAGAATACAGATGCAAAATAGGACTATTTCCATATATATTTTTACTTTAGGAATCTATACAGGAATACACATAGGGTGGAGAAGGTTCTCAGCCTTTTGGGGTCATGGGCCCCTTTAAGAATATGATAAAAGTTATGGGCTTCCTCCCTAGAAAAACATGGTAACAGTGACAATGGCATATTACCTGACCAGGTGCGGTAGCATTCCATGCCCCCCTATACTTGATTGGAGTGAAACAATACCTTAATCACATAATTTGATACAGATTTTTTTCATAAAGACAATTTTTGAAGTAACAAGAAGGAAATCAAAGGAAAAAAATCTTTTTGCCTCTGTTCACAGATCTCCTGAAACACCAGAGTAACAGTGAAATCCTAAACAGAGTTACTCCAGTCTAAGCCCACTGAAATCAATGGGCTTAGACTAGAGTAACTCTGTTTAGGATTTCACTATAAGAACTGCTGGTCTAGAGAGGCAGAGGTAGAGGCAGCTTACTACTGGATACCAGATGCTGAGGATCATAAACGGGGGAGTCTGTTGCCATCACATCCTGTTTGTGTGCTTTCTGGAGGGACCTGGTTGGGTGCATTTAAAAGCAGGATGCTGAAGATGTCGGTGCAGGATACTAGTCAAGGCCCCCAACCTTGGCTGGATCCAGCAGACCTTTTCTCCGGTTCTTGGAGACAGTAATGCAGGCTTGACGATAGGCAGCATCAAGCGTTGGCTTGCACCCTGTGGAGTATTTTCACCTCCCCTTTTCTCCCAGGAAAGTGAAAAAAATGCCCACATGGTATTTTCCTGCAGAGCTTACATATGTCTGAGCAGAAGTTTCTGGGGAAAAGGGAAGTAGAAAAGATCCACGAGTGCCTTCCACTGGTGCCTTGCAAGATCCAGCCCCCATGTTCTCCTGCTGGGCTGGCGTAAAGTACAAATACTTTTTGCAGGCACAGGGAAACAACCCCCTACTTTGAAGCAGATTTGGGGTCTGAACTTGGCCCCCACTGCGTGTTGAATAATCCCTTGTAGAATGAAAAGGACAAAAGATCCAGTTATTGTGGTTACCGTGTCCACGGGGCAATTATACCTGAGAATCAGAAAAAGAGGCTTAGCCTTCACTAAGTTGGCAAGTTTCTAGCTGTCATGGAGGTGGATTACGAATGCTTCCATGCTGTCCTTTCTCCTCCCTCATCCATCTTTGCAAAACAATTACTTCCATCTCGTTTTAAAACAGGTACCAGACAGAGTAACTGATCTGGAAGAAGACAAATATGGCCTTATAACGCAGTTCAATTTGGGCAGTTGAATTTGGGCGGCTTTGGCGGGAGGCGCAGTAAGGATCTAAGCTGGGCACCGAGTGAGCTCCCTGCTCTCTGTTGTAAAAGGCTTTTGTCCCACTAGGTATGGCAGATCCCAGATTATGTTCCGATGCGCAACATGACCGAACCCATCGTCACACTGGAAGGGCATTCCAAGCGTGTGGGCATCCTTACCTGGCACCCCACAGCACGCAACATCCTACTCAGTGCAGGTAAGATCCAGCTGGAGAGGGGTGGACCACATTTCTCCCTTTTTTTCTGAGGCATCAGGGTCACCTGCAACTTCGGACTTTGTGTTTCACGGACTATGTCTCTGGAATATTTGCTTAGCACCAAACTATCCATTCGAGGCAGGGGGACTCCTGAGACAAAATCATTTGAAAATGCAGGTTTCATTAGCATGCTCCAGCTCCCTCTGTCTGTGGAAAGCTAGCATGCCAAGGAGAAGCATTCTAGCCTAGCCATTTCCCTGGTATGCTAGCTTTCTGCCAACAGAGAATTTACCATGTGGAGAGCAATTAAACTTGCGATCCCTACCCGGCACTCTGAAGCGGTACAGAACCTCAAGCAGTTTCTGAGCACGTCAGTCAGCTCCTCCCCTTCCAGCTTGAGAACACATTCTGGAAACCAGTTTAGTCATTTCAAAGCCAGAAAATCTCTGGCTGAGGATCTCTCATTCAAAAGAGAATAGATGGATTCATAGCAGAGCTGATCTCTTCCTGCATGACAACTGCAGTGTATTAAAAACCCACGTGAAGCAGGCTGGTCCCTCAAGAAAGCAGGTGAAACCCAGGCAGGCCTCCCCCCAGCCCCGGCCCAGAGTCCCTCTCCTTGCCCTTGATTCTTTGGCTGACTTGTTCTGCTGGTTGCTTCTTCCCTTCTGCCAGCTGGCCTTGGCCCTTGTTATTGGTGGGTGGGCTGAGGAGTGGGATTGGGGCAGGCAGGCTGCCCATGCTGCCCCTCACCCACATGGCGCAATTATACGCTCCCACGGCCTAATCAGACTCACTATAACCGCACAGTGCCATGATAGTTTGGCTGGGCTCTGCCAGTTGAAGGTGGTTGTACTTTTAGGCAACCAGACTCCCGTACTGTTAGGCAATCAGACTCCCTGGCTGCAACAGTCTACCCTAATTATTTTTAATTACACTTAAGCTGTCATTGTGTTCTTTCTTAATTTTTTTTGCCCTTTCAATTTTTTTACTTTTTTCCAGCAAATACATAATTTTTACAAGAAATAAGTTGAACCTTTTTTGGTGCAGAAAATCTCACAAAAGCTGAACAAATTTGGGTTGATCCGTAACTTTATGTTTAGGACTTTGTTGGTTGCACGTGATGTACCTGTTGCAGTGTATGGCACTGTAACCGTATAACAGTGTATGCTAATAAAACAATGCATTTGCTGTTAAGAGGGCAGAGACGCTGCTTAGTTTAAATGCCTGTCCAAAAGAATTTGTTACAGAAATGATAATGACTGGTAAGTTTTCCAAGAAGGAGGCTTCAGTGGCCCCTTGAAGTCTAACACATTTTTGGTTCATAAAGACAATTTTTGCAGATAAGGAGAAGGGCAATAACACATGCTTTACACGAGAAAGGTTCCCAAATACAGGTGCTTGCATCTCCAGGTGAAAACATCTCTAGCAGCTTTGCAGGGAACCATCTTCTGAATGAGACCCTCGTGCCATCTGCCAGGCCAGGCCAGTTTCATGTGTTCAAAGCTGCTGTCCTTTGAAGAGTTCCTTGGGAATATGATCAGATCTCTGGGTTGGGGAACACAGTTTACTAGAAATCAATAGCAGATCAGATTTCAGAGGGGGGCGGAACCTATCTATGCTTACCTGCCAGATAGCACAAAAGCAAGGTCAAAATAGGGTGCTTCACTTTCGACCACCACCTTCTTTCTGGCTGAGGAGTTATTGTGGGTGGAGGAAGAAGCTGAGAATCCGCTTCAAGAGGCACAGAAAGAAAATGAACGTGAAAATCGGCAGCAAGCAAATCTCTTGAAAACCAGTGAACAAATTCCTTTGATTTATAGGCCTGCACAGATTTTTTTAAAAAGGGTCTTTTTTTCCACTCTTGCAAGAACGCTGAGTTGAAACAAACCTCATTGCAGTTGTGATAATCCTACCGTATTGAAGGACTAAGAAAAGTAGAAAATTTCTGCATTTATGTATTGAAATTGGTTTGATGAATGGAGGTATTTGTATCAAGACTGCTAGGTACCTGGAATTAGTTATTTGATTAGGTCTTTTTGTATGACTGTTAAGAATGAACTATTGTCCCCTGTATTTATGAATTTATTTATGGAAGTATTTATGAATTAGTAGCACTCTGCACTTTTTATTGCACTAAATAATTACAAATTATTTATTAATTGCTAAATCGTTTCCTGTGGGTGTGGTTTCCCTCTGTGATTTATAGCCTCCAGGTGGTGGCTGGAGATCTCCTGGAATTACAGCTGATTTCCAGGTGACAGAGACCAGTTCCCCTGGAGAAAATGGCCGCTGTGGAGGTTGGACTCTATGGCATTATACCATTCTGAGGCCCCTCCCCTCCCCAAACCCCACCCTCTCCAGGCTCCACCTCCAAAATCTCCAGGAATTTCCCAACCTGGACCTGGCACCCCTAAGCACTGCGCTCTGTTCCATGTGTGACCCAGGCCTGGGTATGTTAAACTGCATTGGCTAGGGTGGCCAGCCTCCAGGTGGTGGCTGGAGATCTCCTGGAATTACAACAGATCTCCAGCCAACAGGGTTCAGTTCGCCTGGAGAAAATGGCAGCTTTGAAAGGTGAAGTCTGTAGCATTATATTTTGCTGAGGCCCCGCCCTTCCCCAAACCCCACCTCCTCCAGGCTCCACCCCCAAAATCTCCAGGAATTTCCCAACCCTAGCATTGTCTCACAGTCATCCCTTCCTTCTGGGGCAAGCTCCTCAGGGCACTCGTCACTTTAGGTCTTACTATTGTCGCTGCCAAATGCTCACACACAGCAGTCTCCTGGTATTGTGCTACGATTTGTCGCATAATTCTTTTCTTAGGGCTGCAAGCTTTTTTCCGCTAGGGTGTAAGCACTGTGCCTTCTCTGGATCTAATGCCAAGGGTTTTTTTAAAAAAAAGAATAACGTCCAGGGCTCGAAGGCTCTGCTAGCATCCTCGTGCTATGCTCCAGTTCTCCTGTGGTACAGTACGGCCTTTTGGGGAACGGAGGCTTGTGTGGGAGTTCAGCCCGGCTGTTTTCAGGGAAAGGCTGGCTGGCTGCTGGTTCGGTCCTTTCCGAGTTCCACTTCCTTCTTTCAGGGGGGGACAACATGATCATCCTTTGGAACGTGGGGACTGGGGAGGCTCTCCTGACCTTGGACGACCTGCACACTGACCTCATCTACAATGTTTGCTGGAATCGCAGCGGCAACCTCTTTGTCACCACCTGCAAGGACAAACACTTGCGCATCATCGACCCCCGGCAGCGCCTCGTGGTGGCCGTGAGTCGTGGCTGCACGTGGACTGGTCCAGCATGTGTGGGCAGGTTCTGCCGCTTGCTGCTTGCTTGGTCCCTCCTTATCCAAAGGCTCATTTCTAGGGGTGCATGCTGGGGCTCGGGTCCGCAGGGACATCCTGCCCCACATACCAAGCATGTGAGATCTGCGACTCAGCAATTTAGTGCCAGCAGCAGCACTCTAAGAATGCTCCAACACACCTTTCTGCTTTTCAAAAAATGCAGTATTGTTATGGGTATAATAACAACAACAACATTCGATTTATACACTGCCCTTCAGGACAACAGAATGCCCACTCAGAGCTGTTTACAAAGTGTGTTGTTATTATTATCCTCACAACAATAACCCTATGAGGAGGGTGGGGCTGAGAGAGCTCTGAGAGAGCTGTGACTGACCCAGGTTCTCCCAGCTGGCTTCAAGCAGAGGAGCGGGGGATCAAACCTGGCTCTTCAGATTAGAGTCCTGCTGCTCTTAACCACAACACCAAACTGGCTCCAGTTATTTCCACACTTAGGAAATGGTTGGTACTTTATAAATAATATTTCTTCTTCTGTTTCTGGCCTTGGCATTCAGAGTGGACATGGGTCCCCAAGTGTGGCCGGAGAGTGCTTGATCTGGCAGCTTGACAGACACAAAGCTGACTTAGGCAGTGCTTGGATGGGAGAACTCCAGGGCCTTGAGTTCAGTGCTGGAAGAAATGCAGTGAAATAAATCAATCAATTACGGTCTGGGAAGCCGGCTTGAGCCACCCTTACTGTGATTATGGGAGGGTGACTAAAGGGTATCTGCTCATCAGAGATGATGGATTGAGAGCCCTTCATGGGTAAAGATAAGTGTGGCATGTGAAGAGCGGCATTTGTGTTCCAAAGGATGTCCTCCGTGTTTGGTGCAGATGTGCCTTTCCTTCGTCCAAGTTGGGAGCTGTGCCCTCTGCTTGCTCCTTCACTAACTTCAGCCGCTTTCTCCCCTTTCTGAAAGGGAAGATTCCCCCCAAAGTGCAACCCTTGAAGCAACATAGCAGAGTTTTGCAGAAACTGGGGGACTCCTGACTTGGATTAAATACGAGTCACATGAATTTAAACTAATATTCAAAAGAAGCTGAAATAAAGACACCCCCCGGTTTTGTAGCTAGAAGTCAATATGGCTTCCATTTAACAAAAATCACCTTGCTCAGATGTCAAAGTAATTTTTCTTAAATCGCTTTGACTGTGTGCGTTCCTGCCCCCAAATATTGTATCAAATCAAATTTGAGAAAGATTGGAACCAAGAAGGAAAAACCTGGAGGGCGGACGATTAAGGGACTAGGTTCTGAGAATACTCCAAAACCCCAGACCTGCTCCAGTTTGAATGCCAAACCCGAGCAAAACCTCACGTCGAAACAACCAAGAGAACCAAATCAAAGTATCATCATTTTTTTTAAAAACTGCACAATCTTGGATTCGGTTAGTTTTTGAGGAAACCAGATCCAGGAGACTCAATTTCTTGAGTTCAAAATCCTCTGCTAGCGTCCTTTCTGGTGACGTTAAGGAATATTAGGTGGACCTTTGGCCACTGGATGAGGTCGATGGAAACATCCCCAAATGTCAGCCGGTGTTTGTCCTGAAATTAAATGAGAGCCACCTGGTTCTGTCTGATGAGCTCCAAAATAATTGCCCCCCCTCTAGAGATTTTAGATGGACAAAAGATTTCTGTAGACACAAACCTTCCACACTCACAGTACTGTGTGTTTGGTCATTTCGCACGCAAAGAAATATGCACATAAGTGTGACCCTTTATTACAAGCCGCCTGGGCACACTTGCACGCCGTGTTGTGGTTGGGGCCAGACGTGCCTCATCTCTTCCCAGACTTGCCTGTCCCTTTCCCTCCCCAGCGTGTTAAGCGTTGTCCTGCGTGACTGACCTGTACTAACAGCAGCCTGTGTGTTTCTGTTTGATCTTAACCTGCTAACTGTTGACCACGGATGCCAGGAGAAAGTCAAGCCCCATGAAGGTGCTCGCCCCGTCCGGGCCATTTTTATGGCTGATGGCAAAGTTTTCACAACCGGTTTCAGCAAGATGAGTGAGCGGCAACTGGCACTGTGGGACTTGGTATGCCTCAGGATCTTCTGGTGTGATGTTGCTGTGTGTGTGCTGCTTGTGGAGGCAGTGTGTGGTGTGCTTATTTGATGTGTGAACCTCCTGGCCTTTGTGTCCACAGGAGAAGAGAGGAGGAGTGGCAGAGGGTGATGCAGGGAGAAATGTCAAGGTACCACCCCTCTTATTAGGACGGGGGCATTCCTAGCTAAACCAGCTTTGCTAGCAAGAGCTGTGAAATCTTTCTTAGCCACATATACCTTTATGATACATGAATGAAAGACATTTTTGCCTGTTTGTCAATGTGTCCTTGCCTGGTCATCTGTGGCCAATTTCTGCTCACCCCAGGAGATCAAATGAACAAATCTGGGCTAATACTTTTATTTCTGCCGTGAATTTCTGTTACCTTAAAAGTGAGATAAAGATGAGGAGGAAAAGCTTAAAATTCTTGATTTGTATGCCAAGTTGGCCATTATTATGAGTTCTGTTTGTTTATGGCCTCAAAAGAAATGCTTGCTAGGGGCTAAAAACGTCAGTCTGTGCATCTGACGAAGAGAGCTGTGGTTCTCAAAAGCTTATGCTACAGTAAAGTTGGTTAGTCTTAAAGGTACTACTGGACTCTTTTCTATTTTACTCTGTGTAGTGAGACCAACAGGGATACACTCTGTAGCAAAGCAAACGGTGCCATTGGGTGGTATCTTAGTTTTAGCATTTGGAATGCACCTCTCAGAAAAAGCAACCATGGCAGAATTACTGAGAAGGGGGGTGCTATTTTCCCTGTAAAACTGGTCTGTGTGCATTTGCCTGTGTTGCTTCTTCTCAAGAGGTGATTGACGCACACTGCCCTCCTCCTCTCTCCTTTTGCTTCCTCTCTGTGTACTTAACTCTTTCTTTCCCCCACCCACCCAGGAGAGGTTTGCGCCTCACGAAGGGATGAGGCCCATGCGGGCCGTCTTCACCCGCGAGGGACTGGTCTTCACCACGGGCTTCACTCGCATGAGCCAGCGGGAGCTGGGCCTGTGGGATCCGGTAGCCAGGCTGTGTGGAGTGCAGTGCCCCCTGATCCCCTTTCTCTTTCTCTGGGAACTTGGGCATCCTCCCTGGGCATGAGCCAAAGCAGCGCAATTCAAATCTGTGTGCAGGCACACCGGTACAGATACGTACCACCGGTGCAGATATGGGCAGACACATGTGTACAAAAATCCAAGGCCACTGGTCTGGGGAAAGGGAGGTGGGCAAACACAGATATGCTGGACAACCTCAACTAAGAGGAATTGAACTAGTAAACCTGTGGATCTATTGTGCTGCTGCAGGCACATGCCCATGGAGAGGCTGGCAAGTAAAGAGGGCAATCATCTCTCTTGCACCTGAGCCCTTCGTGGGCCAGCTCTTTCAGCTGAGAAGGTGGAACTTGGGGCAATGGAAGAAGGGGAGAGGTCCCAGGCGGAAGCTGTGATGCTCTTTCCCTTGACAAGGCCAACATGCTTAAGTCCCTGCCATCACGGCAGTCTGAAAGAGATGGGATGGCCCTGGGCCTTCATTCCCCATCATGCATAGTGGCAAGCGACACTATTAATATAAGGGCTACTGGTTTATAATTGCCCCTTGTCCAGAGAATACTCAGTTCCCAGAGTCTTGGAATGCTGTGGATTTGTACAGAGGTGGATTTATATTGGGGGAGAGGGGTAATTAGTGCATGCTGGGTGTGCTGTGATCTTTGGGGTGCTAAACATAGAGTCTGGGGGATCTAACAATCAGTAAGACCCCCATTAAGTTAATCAAGAGTGAGAGGATGTACAAAAAGGGGGTGGTAATTTTTCTCATGAGAGACCCTTTACACAGAGTTTCTGTTCCCCACACTGTTGCCGCAAACTAGGGGCAGTGGGTACCACCCTTCCAAGTTAGCTATGTGCTGTAGCATACCTATGCATCGTGCTACAGGTGAGTGGTGCATTTGGCACACGCTCAAAGGCACTCTTGTTATTGCTTCACCTTGGGGAATTCATCATGAGCAAAACCGCACATCAGAACTGGGATGACCAAGAAGGTGGAAAGTTTTAAGAGTGAGGAAACGGTGTGTGTGTTTGTGTTTTCAGGGGAATTTCATTAGCGGGTCAGCCTAGATGACGTGGAGCTTTTAGGTGTTTTCCAACTCCACAGCAACAATGGTACAGAGGGAGCGTAGCTAGCATAGAATTGCCGAGCCTTTCCTGGCTGGGCTACGCTGGGCACACTGGCTAGGGAAGGCCCTTGAGCTGAAAGGATGCAGCCGTGGAAATGTTGGGAGGAGGTCAACAGGTGTGTGATGGTTGTGCCCCCCACCCCCCGCCACTGGTGCCAGGCTTGTTTCATACCCATGCCCTGACCCTTTCCTTCCCTTCCCCTGCAGAAGAACTTTGAAGAACCAATCGCCCTTCAGGAAATGGACACGAGCAACGGGGTTCTCCTGCCCTTCTATGACCCTGATTCCAGCATAGTCTATCTGTGTGGCAAGGTAAAGGAAATGGGGTCATGAGGAGGGGAGGGGCACAGCTTCCTTGGTAGATCTTGGGGGAAATGTGGACAAGCCCACCAGCCTCCCCTCTTCTCTTTATAGCTCTACTATAGTGCTGGCTTTGGTAACATTGTGCACCCCCTTAGTGAAATTTCTGTGTACAGAAATTGCAACCGGGACTAGGAAACCTTCCGGCACTAGTTGATTTTTAAATTCTTCTACGTTCCAAGATGGGATCTAGATCTGAGTTGCTCTCCAGTCAGCAGTTATGTTCCTACGGCTCTGAGGCAGAACGTGTGACTTGGGGGATGATTTTGCTTGGCACTGAGGGTATGTGACCAAGACTGCATTGTCTCTTTGGCCAGAATGTTGGTGCTAAAATGCTTCTGGATTATGAAATTACTTGAATGAATCAGGCAGGATGGCGTGCTTCAGAATGAGGGGGGAAAGCCTTGGTGTTTTGCTGAGATTTCACTAGGAAAACTGACCTAACCAGGAGAAGGTTGAAGGCTCCCAATTCCTTCCCAATTCTTTTTTGTGAATCCAATGACAAAGGTTAATAATAACAACAACATTCAATTATATAATAATGTGAGATACATTCTATTTATACACCGCCCTTCAGGAAAACTCAGAGCAGTTTATTATGTGTTGTTATTATCCTCATGACAATCACCCTGTGAGGTGGGTGGGGCTGAGAGAGCTCCTAGAAGCTGTGACTGACCCAAAGTCATCCAGCTGGGTTCTAGTGGAGGAGTAGGGAATCGAACCCGGCTGTCCAGATTAGAGTCCTGCCGCTCTTAACGACTACATCAAACTGATACCACATTTTTAAAAAAGCATTTCTCCCCTGTTCACATGGAGGCTTTTGTACTACTTTTAAGAAATACAGGGAAAGTAATTTTTTTGCACTTGCCTTTTTCCCTTGGTGCCAGAACCAGTGTTTGAACTGGGCCAGTGCTGTAAATCACCTCGGAGGGGAGAGGCTCGAGAGTCTGGGGGGGTGTGATGTGAAGTTCGTTGTGTGATGCAGAGGGCACGCAGCTGCCCCAGTTCAGGGCCCTTTCCCCATGTAATCATAGCGGCTTCATATGGAAGCCCTTGATGTCAAGACGAGTGTTTGGACTCAGCCCCAGTACATGTCCCCTTGCAGAGGATTCACCAATGAGGAAGTAGGAAAGAGCTTCAGCTTCCTCTCTGCGCTCTCCTTTAACAATTTATTTTTATTTATTTATTTTCTTGGGATTTCTATTCCACCCTCCCCACGAAGGGCTCAGGGCGGGTCACAACATATTAAAACACATCAATTTATACGGTTAAAAACCACGAATAGATTGATAAAAAACATAGTATATTATAACATATTTCACATATAAAAATATATATTCAGATATATATTTAGATGGCGGCAATCGATAACAGCAGATACAACTCAACACGATAAGGTGGTGGACAACCTTAGTAGGGCGGGATTCAGATTATATTTTCATCATTTCCTCCGTTTTTCAGCCAGTGGAGGCCAAGCCTGACCTCAACCATATGCCTGGCAGAACATCTCTGTCTTACAGGCAAGATTGTCCCAAATGATGAAAATGAGGCCCCCTTTTCTACAGGCTCCCCTCTGAATAACTAGGAGCCCTTCTGAGCCTTTTACTGCCATTTGAAAAGTTCAGCTTAATTCTTCCTGCCCCCGTCTCCCGAGAGTTGCTGCTACAGCAGTTGGGGTTTTGTAGGGTTAATTAGCTAGCAGAGTTGCAGGATTATGCAATGAACATAATCAGTTCACACTCATGTGTTTAGCTCTATAAAATACTTTTCTACATAACAGGATAAAAGGTTATATTGGTAGAAAATAAAGAATGGCTATCTGGCTACATTTTGTAGGCTAGAAAGATTGAGAAAGACTCAGGACTAGACAGACTGGCTTGTGAACTAGACAAAGAGCAATAAAACTTCAGTATATCTTTCTAGCTAATTGCCCCCCAATAAACTGGTTGCCCAATAGAGAATCCCACATTAAGCATAAAGACTCCCTTTTCTAGGGCAGGAAGCTTTGCTCAACAGCTATGTAGTTGCATGCAAATAAGTTTACTAACTAAGTAACATAAATAACAGTTTAACTCTCATAACTGAATGTAGTAAACACTTGCTAATTCCCAACAGACTAGCATCCACAAACTGAAATTTTGTTGCTAGGAAAACTCCCCTGGTTGCCATCACTGGCAGGACTGACGTTCCCCCGTTTCCTAATGCTCTTTCCTCTGTTGCAACATGGAACAACACTTCTGCACCCTTTAAGAAAGAACGTCTCCTCATCAGGGGCGGATCCACTTTTTGGGGGCCCTGAAGCTTGAGCTGTTATGGGCGGCCCCTTCGCAACCAGCAACAATAGGGCAATGTCCAAGAAGGTCCAAAGGGCCTTGCTGACCTTGCAAGGACCTCAAGGCCCAAATAGCAGAAAAGAGGGTGGTGGGGTGGAGCCCTTGAAAACGGGCCATACAGTGAGCCCCTTCCCACCAGCAATGAGGTCTGGGTAAACCCTGTTATCTTCCTCAGTGGGTTTGTTCCATGGCAGATCACCACATTTTAAAAAAAGGTGAACCACTACATCTCAGATTTTGATTAAAATTGCTGTACTCGGTCATTTCACATATCCAAGTCACTTGTGTGAATACAAATTTCCTAGGAAGTTTCCAAGAAGTAACTTCACCTTTGTTTTAAAAGATCTCTAATAATTGCACAGGTTACCAAAATTTCCCTGCAGTAATCCAAAGCAGACCTTAAACAACAAGATCTGTGCAGGCCTTTCCCCCCCCCCCCCCCTCTGGTGCTGTTGCTTCTTCCTGGGCCAGGCTGAACTGCTAGGCTGCTGGGAGCAACCAGCCCACTTTAGGGGAAGCCGCAACACTGAGCACGCTCCATTCTGAGGTCAGTATTAAGTACTTCAGCCCATTGGCTTCTGATTCTATCACTAAAATAGCCTTATTTTAATAACAAACACTTTTAAAAAGCTCCATTAACTTCTGTTGAAAAATTCACTCTTTAAAAAAAAAAGTTGCTTCAGGGGCCCTCTGGGATGAGGGGCCCTGAAGCTTAAGCTTCATTAGTTTCACAGTAGAGCTGTCTCCGCTCCAGTCCTCATTAGTTACATTTTTGACTGAATGGAAACCGTTTATAGACTTTTTACATGAAATGGATAATAAGGACTTGATGACATCTGGATTTATGGATTAAGAACCATGAACAATAGGGAAAAAGGGCTCTTACGTTTAACTTAGAATAAGTGAGATTCTGAATATGATCCGTATTTGTGGCGGAGAAAATCGGAACTCAGTCTGTAGTTTAGTTTAAGGGTTTCTTTTTTTTCTTCTTTTCCTTTTTCACTTGTTTATGTATTGTTAGTGTGTCTTCTTTTTAGAATTTTTTTAATCCTCTATATTTGTTGTCTATAGCTTTTATGTTATTGTTTATAGTTTAAATAAAGAAAAATTCCAAGTGAGAGAGAGAGAGAGAGAGAGAGAGAGAGAGAGAGAGAGAGAGAGAGAGAGAGAGAGAGAGAGAGAGAGAGAGAGAGAGAGAGAGAGAGAGAGAGAGAGAGAGAAAGAAAGAAAGAAAGAAAGAAAGAAAGAAAGAAAGAAAGAGAAAATTTCCTGGGTGAGAATTCTCTTCTTCCATGGAGACAGGACTATAGATTTAGGAGCTGTTCCCTTCTCCACAAACTGATCTTTAGACGTGCCATTTTTGTACTCTAGGCCTCTATCATTCGGCAACAAGAACCTTTAATGTGATTAGGGAGCTTAGAACGTGTCCTTGGGCTTTTAAATTTACATAGTATTTCCTTAACAGCTTTTACTCTTGGAAAAATAAAGCGTCTGTGTTCATTTCCCTGTGCTGAGACAGCCTCTTGTGGGACAGATTCTCCCTGAACAGGGCTCATTTTGAGGGGGAACGCGCAGGAACGCAGTTCCGGCAATTCCCCAAAGAGGTCATATGTCAGGTGGCCCCGCCCACCTGACTCAGCCATTTTGCGCCCATTTCAGCCTGTATTGGGGCCGAAATGGCCCGGATTGGGCCTCTGACAGGTGGTGGATCACTCTCCCACTCAGCAGCGGCCTGATCCTGACCATTTGCGGCCCCTTTTTGGCCATTTTCAGCTCCTTTTTACCATTTTGGGCCCTGTTTCGGCCCTGAATGGCCAGGATTGGGTCCAAAACAGCCAGGATAGGTGATGTCAGGGGGTGTGGCATACGCAAATCAGTTATGCTAATAGCACACTTCGGGCGATGTCAAGGGGCATGGCATATGCTAATGAGTTATGCTAATGAGTTATGCTAATAAGTTCCTCCAGCTCTTTTTCTACAAAATGACCCCTGTCCCTGAATATAAAATGTGCTCTGGGGGGAAGATGTACAAAATACCTGCAATTACATGTTCATCTTACCCCTCCAGTGGCCGTACATCTTCTATAAGCTGATCGGTTTGAAGAAGTGCAGCTACCAGTAGGGTTGCCAGCTCCAAGTTGGGAAATTCCTGGAGATTGGGGAGATGAAACCTGGAGAAAGTGGAGTTTGGGGAGGGAAAAGACCTTGGTGTGGCATAATTCCATAGAGTCCACCCCCCAAAAGTAGCCATTTTCTCCAGGTGAACTGATCCCTGTGGCCTGGAGACCAGTTGTAATTCCGGGATATCTCCAGCCACTACCTGGAGGCTGGCAACCCTAGCTACTGGTGCGGCGGTGAATGTCTACCTGAACCAGTGTGGTCTAGTTGTTGGAAGGTCAGACTGTAACCAAGGAGACCCAAGTTCAAATGCCTTCTGAGCCATGAAGCTCACTGACACTGCAGTCCAGTGTAGAGTTACTCCAGTCTGTGCCCATTGACTTTAGTGGGCCTAGACTGGAGTAACTCTGCATAGGCTAGGATTGCACAGGGGATGACCTTGGGCCAATCACCGCCTTTCATCCTAGGCCAGTTACGTGTGTCCATAAACTTCTTTGGGGAAAAGCCAAATAATAATCCTGTATGTTCTTTTGTGTGTTATTCTGGATGTTACATACCGCATCGGACTATGATCTAACCCCTTAACATTGCATTCAGGCTGTAAGGGAGTCATGATGGATTTTTACCAAGAGGAGCTTGAACTGGGGTCATAAGTAACGTTTCTTAAAAAGTAAGAAATCCTCTCCCCTTCCTTCTAGTAACAGACGTGATTAACTTATTTCTGCCCTAGTAAACCCTAGTGATATTCACAACAGCAGCTTTCTATAGTCCCAAGACCTAATAAAATTAAGTGGTGAGCTTATAATTTGATAGAACTCTAAATCCCTAAAACACAGATTTCTTTGACTCACAGGCCAGGTGCTATAGGGTTTGTGACAAGGAAGGTAAGCAGTAGAACATTAAAATGGAGAGAAGAGCCGCGAGGGAAGCCTCTTCCTTTCCTTCCTCAAGTTGGGGGGCCGGGGGGCTGCCGTGATTGTCTGGAAACAAGGCCAGTGGTGACCAGGGAGAAAAGTGCTGGAAACCAAGATGGCCCCCTGGGAGGACTCAGTTTTTACCAGAGCTTGCCCAGGAAAGGGGTGGGTCAGTATCTATTGGATCTCCTCTAAAATATTTATTTAATTGGCTGCCTTTCCAACAAAATTGCCCAAGGCAGCTTATAATATCAAACATAGGGAAAAACATAAAACATCATAAAAAGTTATTAACAACAACAACATTCAATTTATTTCCCACCCTTCAGTACAACTTAATGCCCACTCAGAGTGGTTTACAAAGTATGCCATTATTATCCTCATGACAATCACCCTGTGAGGTGGGTGGGGCTGAGAGAGCTCAGAGAAGATGTGACTGACCCAAGGTGACCCAGCTTGCTTCAAGTGGAGGAGTGGGGAATCAAACCTGGCTCTCCATATTAGAGTCCTGCCACTTTTAACCACTACACCAAACTGGCTATTAAAGCCCAGCATTCAAAAATGTACAACATTGTACAACAGTACAAAACAGAGTAACTTTAAAAAGAGCATGAAATATTTCTCAGGTAAAAAACAGACTATAAAACTGGGTTTTAAAAAAATAAAAATAAATCCCTTCATTAAGCAGAACCATTGTAGATTGGTACATAACAGAAAGTGGTGTAGGCACCAAGTGAACCTTGAGGCAAAGGGCATTCCACAGATAAGGGGCAACCACTAAAAAAGCCCTGCCTCTGTGCTCCACTCACCTCACCTCTGAAGTTGGGGGGGGGCGGGTACAGAGAGCCGAGTTTGTGAGGAGACTCTTAACTGGCTGGCTGGACAGTATGGGAGGAGACGGTCCTTCAGGGACTCTGGCCTCAAGCCACTGATGGCCTTAAAGGTAAGAACTGGCACTTTGAATTGTGCCCGGAAACAGATGGGCTCGATGCACTCGCCTGTCCCTTGGGTTGCGCTTCTGTAGCCCGTCTTCTTCTCGTGTTTCCTTCCAGGGGGACAGCAGCATTCGTTATTTTGAGATCACGGATGAGGCGCCCTACGTCCATTACCTGAGCACTTACAGCAGCAAAGAGCCCCAGCGCGGCATGGGATTTATGCCCAAGAGGGGGCTGGACGTCAGCAAGTGCGAAATTGCCAGGTAAGGGTTCAACAGCAGCGAAAGGGCAAGGGTGGGTTGGGGGGCATCAGTCTGGCCAAAAAACTCTCACCACTGCCTCCCCTTTTCTAAAACACGCATTCAATGATTCAGTGTATTTCTTTAAAACTTGGAACACTTTCCCCTCAGTACTTTGCTGAGCTGCAGCACCTCTGTGGCCAGTGGCAAAACGATGGTATAGCAACTCAGCCCCGATAAGGTCAGGAGACATGAGTGGCCAACAGGGCCTTATGTGGCCTTATAAACCTCTCGACTCTGGCCTGGCTCCTGCCTGCCTTGAGTCCCAACATTGGGCAGACCAGCCATCCCCATTCTGTGCAAGTGTTTCACAGGAAACGAGTGAATTAAACACTTAAACCCTTCTGTGACACCAAAGTGTCTCAAGGAGGATGTCCGCCGCATCTCTGTATGTTCCACTTTTGCCAGCTTTGCCTTCCTCTGGTGCAGCTGACATTGAGGCAGGATTTTCTGCCTTTTCTCCTTGTCAGATGTGACAGGATCTCTCAGCCGCTCCTGATATTAGAGGATTTACTGTTTTCAGGAGAGGCTTCCTGTTGCCTCTCTGCATGCCACTGCTCATCACCAATACATTCAGGTGGGAATTACCAGAGCATATCCGGGATTTCAGATAACTGGTGCTTCTAAATGTGGATGATTCTTACCCTTAAAGTTGACGTGTAGTTCAGTTATCAAAAAATTGGGAAACATTTAATTTTTTAAAATTTATTTGTGCAAAGCAAAAAAAGAAAAAAACAGCAGCAACAACAAAAAACGATGGCAACTCTATACATAAGCTTTGGGAATTTGGGAAACTTGAGGGTCACAGTCTCTGGTTGAATCTAGGCAGGCAAGTTTAGTCCCAACTTTAGTGCCGGTCTTTTTCATCTCCTTGTTGACCAAGTTCTCATTGCCAACTGACAAGCTGGCACATGAGAACAATGGGAAAGACGTTTTGAGTAAGACTGGTTCTCTCTTCTGGCAGAGGGAGCAAGATGCAATAGGCGATTGGCCCCCAGTTTGAAAGCCTGAGGGACCACCCCTCTGGGAGGGATCGGTACAAGGCTTACCTTCCAGAGGAAGCCCCTCAGAGACCAGGCATAGAGAGCCACGCCCACCCTTTAACTTCATGCTGTGTGCCTCTTCTCCCCCCCACCCCAAACTAGGTTTTACAAGATGCATGAACGCAAATGTGAGCCCATTGTTATGACTGTGCCACGAAAGGTGAGTCTTTTGGGGGATATGGGTGTGCATGTACACTGGACATAGGATGCGCATGGGTGTGCGTGCGCATTGGGTGTGCAGGCAAAGGAGCATTGTGCCCTCATACACTGAGGAGGGCCGTGTGTAGCAGTCCGTGGTGCGTGTTTTTATGCTGCATGTGTGCTGATGGTGCAACTGCCTGGGTTGTTGCATTGTGTGGTTGGGTATGTGGGCAGGCCCAGTAGTGTTGTTGCATTGTTAAGAGAAATGCTCTTAATTCCTCTTTACTCGAATTCTCCCCGAAATCCAACAATCCATTTATTTCCCTCTTTTTAGAACTTTGGATTCTGTTTCTAATCAATTCCATTTCGATCAAAGAGAATGTTGAAGAGAGGAAGAGCAGGAACGGAGGTTCTGCTCAGTTTCAGAATTTTATTCTGTCGATGCTCACAGGCCAACAATGTCTTCCCAAATTTTCCTTTCCTCTTGCTGCAGCACCACTCCCTGGTGTGTCACAAAAAATAACTCCAAGGGCTGAAGTGACAAAAAGAAGTGGTGAATTCTCTATGAAGAGAAATCAAAGAGAAACAAAAGAGAAGCCCCTCTTTTAAAAGAGAAAAGAGAATAAGAGGAATCACCTACAAAAAAGCATTTCAGAAAAAGAAATGCTCCTCCCCGTACCAGCGCTATTGTATTGCTTTGTGCAACAGTGTAATGAGAGCGCCACCTGCTGGCTGTTACAGGAATTGCCAGGGAAAACTTTGTCAATGCTGTTACTCAGTTAACGTTGCACCTTTATGAAGTTTTGGTTGTCTGTCTTTACACATAGCTGTAATTCTGTTCTTACTCTTCAAAGGCCTGGAAATAGGAGACAAATTTCAGTCTCACATAGTTGTGTACCTGCTCCTTGCACCCCACTAGAATCCCCATGGCACATGAATGCGTATGAAATAAGGGATAACTACGAGTTTCTCTACATGTGACATCTGACACGTGAAGAACACGTCAGGAGATGCACTGTTAACCAGGAAGGGTGGTTTAAAAAGACAGAGCCGGCGGCAGGGCAAAGACGTTGCTATACACTGGAGCTGTAAGAAGGGGCTGTGAAATGTCAGAAGGGAAACTTCAGCCCATTATAACCTCTTCTGGTCCAGGCCCGGCTCTGGAAGGCAGCTCCAGCCCATTTCCATTCCTCATTGCCCCCTGGTTGCCATCCCCCACAGTTTTAGACTGGAGAGGTGAAATTGACAGAGCCTTGGGGGAGGCGAAGATGAAATTAGCAAACCCTCTGAGGTTCAATCTCTGCCAGCTCTGTCTTTTTAAACTACATTTCCTGTCATTTAACATTGTGTCTCCCTACACTTGACGAACATGTGCCCAGGCATCTTGTGTAGAGAGACTACTCTACATGATATAGCCAAAGTGTGCCAGGTCATGGGTGCACAACCATACTCGCAGATACTTATATTGGAGAAACTCATCTTAAAGCACTGTATGGGGGGAGAGGAGCTTCCTATTTCTATCCTACCCTGCTTTTGCAGTGGAAAGACAGCCCCTTTTCTCTGGCTTCACGTGTCCTTCCTAGGCCCACCTAGCACAGCATTCATTACAGGAATCTTAGCACTAAGTGGTCTTTTATACAACAACTAACTGTCCACAGATGACCCAGGGCCCACCTTATACTGTCCTCTGAACCAATTCTTTGTTGTTGTTTTCTTCTTTAATACTCCCCATTCCCCCCCCCCCACACACACACACAGCAGAGGATGAATGTCAGCCAAGGAAACTGGGTGGGAACAGCAAGTCTAGGTTTCTGGGGACAAACCAGCTTGTAAGACGTCTCAGCATTTGATCCCGTCGGAGGCCACAGGAGACAGTAGTGGTGGTGATGTGTGATTCAAGAGCATTTCCTAACACCTTTGCTTCTCTTCCCATCACTGCCGTAGTCCGATCTCTTCCAAGACGACTTGTATCCCGACACGCCGGGCCCTGAGCCAGCGCTAGAGGCAGACGAATGGCTGTCAGGCAAGGATGCCGAGCCCATCCTGGTCTCGCTACGTGACGGCTACGTCCCTGTCAAAAACCGGGAGCTCAAAGTCGTTAAAAAAAATATTCTAGATAGTAAACCCCCCACAGGGCCACGCCGGAGCCAGTCCACTTGCGACTCCAATTTTTCTGTGAGTTTATCCACTTGCTTGATCCAGGGATATGTAATATTGATGGTGGCAGCGGTGGGTTGAATTTGAGGTCAGTGAAGGATTCTAGAGTTGGTTGACTCTGGGAATTGCTTGGACTCCCTGCTACAGCAACATTAGTATAAAGCGATATCACCAGCTGGGGAGATAACTGCAAGATGTCCTTCCAGCATACTGATGCTGCTCAATTAATGCTAATGAAGAACAAAGGTGTTATTGTTTGGGCCTGCCCATGAAGTCTTAATGGTAGTCGATGGCCGTTGTGTGTTAATTTCTGAGTTTCTGAGCTACCTTAGTTCAAAGATCAGCATGCAAGCTGCCTGGCAAGCCTCTTTTAAAAGCCAACCTGAAATGAAACTCTGCCCCACCTGGGACCTGGGTAGAATTCCTCGATTTTTTCGCTCATGCTAGATCAAAAAACTTCACCTTTCACTTTTGAATTACAAGAGTATTTTATCAAATTGTCTCAGTGGTACAGGAATAATTTACCAGAATCTGTGTTTGCCTTTAAATGTCTAAAATAAGAACTCTGTATCCAACAATAACCCATAATTAGAAAGGCAGTGGGTGGAACTGAATTAGGAAAATGCAGATGGACTTAAAAGAATTTGCTTGAGAACCTCACCCTCCTCATCGCTTTCCACAGTCTTGACGAGAGGAATCTGTGGGGTGGGGGGTTAGCACAAAAACTGTCAATCAGCAGTTTTTCTTTCTTGGCCCCTGTGCAGCACTCAGCCCTGGAGGAGCTGCTGGAAGAGATCCGATCCTTGCGGCAAACAGTCCAGATGCACGAGAAGCGAATCTCCGACCTGGAAAACAAACTGTGCCAATTCACAAACGGAACGGACTAGTGTCCTCCAGTGGCGCATGGCACACTCCCTCTGGAGACCTGGATTCCACTTCCCCGTGCATCTTCCTCCTGGCGTCTCAGCAGCTTCCTCTCCCCTTGGCACAGCTGGCAAAGGCCCTTGGGGGTTGGAGGTCAATTTTCTCTCTGCCCAGAGAAAGCAGAGCCCTGCCCCACCCCTTGGCTTGGAATGATCATCTCCTGGCTTGGAATCTATCTCTGATGGGTCTGGATGGAGAAAAGGAGCAGACCTTCTTTGGGACACATTCTCCTTGGTTGGGGAGAGGCCTGCTCCAACCTCTCAAGGGGTCAGCCAGGGGCCCAGTCGCCCATGGATGGGGAGGGGGGCAGGTTGGCCTGCTAGCCCTCTCTAATCCATTCTTTCTCTTTTCTCTGCTGGAAATGGGTGGGTGGGGGACATACCATGTGTTTGTGTGAGTTTTGAGGTGCAGTGAAAGGGACAGTTGAGGCTGTAGAGTCTATGGCATTTGTACTGAACTGAATGATGTCTGAAGTGGGGGAGGGCGAGGGGGCTGGGATCCGGGCCCTGCGGGCAGGGACACATTGGCCAGGGGTGAGAGGAGCAAACCAGCTATGCATAAGAGTAGAGCGGTAAAGGATGGCACAGAAATGTTGGATTCCTGATGTCATGTTGGGCTGTAAAATATCCATGTACGCTCCTGTCCTCTGTAGCTTGGGTGGTGTGCTCGCCACATGTGCCAGGGGTTGGAGGCCCAACCTGCTGTCTATAGGAAAGGGGGGCAGCTGTTCTCTCCCTCTCCATGGCCACAGGTCACACATGGAATAGAACCCAGTGCTTGCAATGTTGGGCCACAGAGGACCTATGGTTGCATTGGCAGGTGCTGGGGCAGACGGGAAGAAGGGCCAGAGCTCATTTGCATTTGCTGATTAAATATATGCGCATTTAAAAACGGCTGGTCCAACTTTGTGATCTCTCCGTGCTCTTCCATTTAACTGGGGCTTGGTAACCAGCTCAGGGTGATGGTTTATCAGCAACATTTCTATAGCGGCTTTGTGAAAGCACTGTGGCCGATGATGAACTGGGCAGCAACTGAGGCATGCGCACATGCGCGTGCATGCTTTTCTGCAATGTTCGAGTCCCTCTCCATTTTTTCCTGGTTGCTCTTAACCGGAGTGCCCTTGATAGCAGAGTCAGAGAAAAGATTCACCTACCTGCAAAATGGGTACCTTGTCCCGACATTATCAATATGGATTAGAGCATGGAGGGGTGGTGGTGTTCACACATGGGGACAGTATACAAGTGTGGGTCTGCTCAGAGACAGATAATCGATAGCACCACTTTAAGCAAGTTTTTCCTTGCCATCGGACGTGTGTGAAGTGAACCTATTGTTGCTAAAAGAGGGATTAGACTCTACGCTGTGACTGCATCTCCAGTTAAATCTTCCACCTGTGGAAATCTGGTCCCAAAACAGAATATGAAGGGGGAAGCACGCATACACAGCCCGGAATGAAGCCTGAACTTGCAAAGGTTCAAGAGGTTTTTATTGGTGTCTCTGTGCAGGTCACACACCTGAACTGGCTCTTCCCCCACCCCCACATCCTTTCCGTTCTGCAGGTGCATTTCTTACCCCCGCCCCCCAAACAGGCCACATCTCAAGTCTTCCCCTCCACCACCACACATTCTCCAGTTCTATTTCAGGACACCCAAACTGTGCAAGAGATTTTGTCCCCTCGGGTGTGTGTGTCTTGTGGGCCAAAGGGAATCGGAGCAGGAGGTGACAGCCCCCCCCCCTTCTCCTCCATGCAGCCTGGCTTTGGGGCAAAGTTTTGAGGGTTGTTGGAAGTTAGCACCATTGAACTATGACCTCAGCATGTGCAGGAAGAGGAAGAGGACACTGGAAGGGGGGGTGTGACCGAAAGGGAGGGGCGGAGCTGGAATTGGGCAACACCCCTCTTCGTTTCCAACCCCACTGAAGCCAGTGTGGCTAATGGTTTGTGCTTCCAAAGCAGAGAAAGTGGCAAAGCTGAGATGCACAAGACGCTGGCAAGAGAGGGTGGGTCGGTGGGGAGAGCAGGGGTGCAGGTTTAGGAGTCTGACCCCCCCCTCTCCCCCACCCCGCGCACAGCATGGTTGTAGGAAACAGTTCTGGTCCTGAGCTGCCAAGACAAGGCACCCCCCTGCAAGGTTGCTTACGCATCCTGCCTGTCAGGAGCGCCACTCAGCCCCTTTGGCCTGGCACTTGGGCAGTGCTGGTGATGATGACCAGGAGGCGGCAAAATGGATCCTAGCAATAACTGGAGCAGGCAGGGGACTTGTTTTCTGGAAGGGGGGGTAAGTGCACTTGGTGCTATAGGAGCAGGTGCAGGGCGGAGGGGGTCACAAACGGCTGGGTGCCACCAACACCAGATTGCGTCCCTCTACTCTGGGTCCAGAATAGCTACTGCCTCCTGGTTCCCTACCCGTGATAATTAATGCAGACTAGTTAGCCAGGTTTCTTTCCGTCTCCAGAGTGCACTAAAAGGATTTTGCCCAAACAGCAACTTCCCCTGCCCCAGACAGATGGCAAAGCCAATTAAAGGGTAACCAGAACTGACTTCTACAAGGAACAGCCCCCAAACTTGCAAACTCAACCCCCTGTATTCCTCGCCCTGTAGAAATGATGCAAATAAGTTAGCTTCTCCTAGTCAACAAGGGGAGGGGCAAGGAGTCACATACAGTACTGTGAATCCTACCCCAATAGACTAGATTTCAGTGATCTGCTAATAGATTCCCTTCCCCCACACAACAGGTATTGAAGTGCAAGCAACCACTAAGAAAAGGGCCTCAATTTGCCTTGGGGCTGTGGCAGGGATGAGGATGGAGGGGTATATCCCTTACCCTGGGACACATTCTCCATCCCTGAGCCCTGCAGGGTAGGTAGGTAGACCAGAATATACTAGTACCATATGGGCGCTCCATATGTTTCCCGCTATGGGTCTAATAGTAGCTAATGGGGGTGAGATCAACAAGGTCAGGAAACTATAATGAATGAAAGCTGGAACACCCTGTCATCCCTCCATATCACAGCCCGATCCAACTCTTCCCTCCCGCACCTGGCTATTTACACTTCTAGAAGACCTCGAGATCCATCTGTGGATTTCTTGACTTCATCTTTCAGCCACAAATCTGGTTGCTGAGGTTCAAAGATGCTTTAAATGCCCGTATACTTTCAAACGTATCTTTGCAACGGTATGGACTAGAGCCTTGGTCCTTTTTAAAATGAAGGCGTGAGATTTTCCCCATCACCAAACATTCCATGCCTTTTCTGGCAGCCAAACAGAACTGCAGAAATAGAATCTGTATTAAGCTCTTGAGTACGGAGACAGGAGGCTGGCACATCTGGGTGGAAAACAAAGCAGACATACCCATCTAGTCTCGGAGGCTGCGGGGGGCAGGGAAGTGTGGGTGGATTATGCTTTCCCCCTCCTGGCTGCTTTAAGTAAGTCCAGCAGGGGTGAGGTGAGTGGGGAACTAACGGCAAAGCTCAGGTTCATTAAGACTTACCCGCCTCCCCTTACCAAGGGGAAGGAGGGGGTATTAAATGGCTCAGTGTTAGGAGGGGTGGAATGCAATTGGAGTCTCCCCCCCCCCGCTCTCCCCCTTCCCACCCTGATTCCCTTTTGAACCCCATGCTCTGTGCAATGGGGTGGCAGACAGCATAGGACCAAGGGCACCTTCCCAACTCCTTCCCGGCTGTGCTGTTGCTCCCCGACCCCACGTCCCTCCCCCCTGGCTTCTGTGCATTAGCTCTTCAAATGGCTGCAAGGGGGGAGGAGGAGGCATGGTCCATTAGCTTTGGCACCCCCTGGAGGCTGCCCTGGGGCTTGCGCATGGGTGCCCCTTCCCATGCCCCAGTGCAGATGCGCTATTGTTCAGTGAGTGAGAGGCGCAGGATTCGTTCAAAGTCCTCCTCTTCCTGGCGTGAGCGCCGTTCGGCCTCTTCCTGTTCCTTTGCAGAGAGCTCCATAGCCAAGCGCAGCTGTTCGGCATAACTGGGGGGCACGGCTTGGCTGGGTCCCCTACCCACAGCGGGCACCGGCCGCTGGGGGGTGGCAGGCCGCAAGGGTGGTGTGTGCTGCGGTGTCCTGAGGAGACAGGGTGGAGAGGTATGGAATCCTTGGGATCAATCATACTGTCTTTTCTCCATAATACTACGACTGACACTAGGGGCCAAGAGTCCATTAAAATTGGCTACCGAGTAAATCTGCTTGCATACATTTTGCATCTTTGATGCTACTTGCCAAGTGGAGAGAGGGCAAAGAACCAGAAAAAGCATTTAATACCTCTTAAATATTTGACATCTGTGCATGCTTCAGTCTACACTTGGAAATTGCATGTGTCTATTTTCTCACCCTAAGGGCGAGGAACTTGCTTTGAAAAAGAAACCCCAAACCTGATGTTCTAAAGCTGAATTCTGTCTCTGATCCCAACTTCAGCATTTTTCTGCACTTCCAGCAAACTGCAGAATCCCTCATCTGAATTCTGGTTTCTAATCCGGGGGAGGGGAGGGCTCGCATGCTGGGAAACAGAGCGGCTACAGTTGAGGCTTCCTAGAGCGGAGCGTGCACCAGTCTTCCAAGCAAGCCTCTGAAACCTCACCAGCCCACAAAAAAGTCCATTAACCCACCAGCCTCAAATCTTCCTGGACTCGAATCTTGCTGTTCTAGCTCACCAGCCTGTGCCTACTGATCGTAAGAAATGGGGAAAGTCTAAATGAAAAAGACTTTTATTTCAAAGGCCTGCGGCACATGGGAAACGAAGACATTTATTGCAGCAGAAGCTTTGGATGGCTTGAACCCAGGAAAAGTGTTGCGATAAATTTATCTGTTTGGAAGGTGCCATTTGGAAGTTTCTGCTACAACAGACTAAGCTGGGAGCCTCCACTAGAATGCCTGTTAGCCATCTTCTCTTGCCAGCCGCCAAGCACAGAGCACCGGGGCATGTGGATATTTGCAGGGAGTATCTCTCCCTCAAAAGGCTCAATTTACTTTGCTGCCCTGAGCCATCCCCCTTCCATGCCATCTGTACCAGCCTGTCTTGGAGCCAGAGGGTGGCAGCACAAGAGCTCGGGGAGGGGTTCTTTGCTCCCGTGCTGGCCCCACCGGCTGCAAGGCAGGCAGCAGGCTCCAGGAGGGGAGGACAGGAACAAGCCGCACCTGTCACCTCTCTGCCGACATGACACTCGGGCAGTGTCCCTGGCTTTCCTCTGCAATGGACATCTCCAGGGAGCTTTCAGCCTGCAAAAGACACCCTCCCCCAGCAGGAGGCAGAGCAGGAGTTGGATAGGGAACGTGGGCCAGAATTTTATCTGCCTCGTACTCACCTGTCCCCTTTGCATCCCTCCTGGGAGGCAGGGTGTGTGCCTGGCTTGCTGTTGGTCAGGGCTTCCCAAATGGTAACCTGCAACAGGCCGGAAAAACAACAGGTAGAAACAAGCATATTTGCTCCCTAGCAACTGGCGCAGCAACACCCGTGCTGGCCCTCTCTTGCCCACTGCACCTCCAGCAGCATGTGCCCTCTTGGCCGAAAGTCGAGGCTGCACAACCTCCCACTAGGCTCACAGGCCACTTCACCACTGTGGTGTCTCAAGACAGCGCCTAAGCCCAGATTCCCTGTAGCCGAGTTACTCAACAGGACAGCAGGGATTTGAACCTGGGATGTCCTGGTGAAACGTGGGCGCTCTGCCACCGAGCCACAGACCAACTCTCAAAGTTCAGCCTCCGGGCAAAGAACTAGAGGCAGGAAGGGTCTGTCTGTGCACACCTGATCATACTCGCTCCCTGCCTCTAGCAGGCTCTGCTGGATGGCAAATTGCAGCAGGTCGTCGTCATCCTCGCGCAGGGGGTCCGGGTGGCTCCCGACCACACTGTAGCCTCGCGGGGCCTCAAACAAGGATGGATCCATTTCAAAGCACCGGCAGGAGCCTGGGAGGGGGGAAACCACAAAAGCACTTCAGCCGCGGCAAGGGGAAGGGAATTCTGGCTCCGACCTGAAAGCCGTAGGAACTCATCCCCTTCTGCCCTCCAGTTTTAGTACCACACCTTCCATATTCCGCATCTGGCCCACCACTCTCTCTTGTCCCACCTCCTGCAAAATGTTCAGGTACTTCCTAACACCAGATCTTCCCAAGGGGGAAACGTTTGCTTATATTGACGAATTGCAGATTTATCTACATTGCAGACTGCAGATTTATCTATTGGCTAAAACAGAGGTGCTGTCAGCTTAAGAAATGAAGGGGGGAAAGCCATCAACTTCCCTGAAAAGCAATAATTTTAAAAAACCCAACTAGATATTGACCCCCTTATCAATGAAAACATTAGTAGATCGCACAAGACGGATATGTGAGCCACACTTTCTCAATGAGGAAATTAATCATCTAAACCACGCACTTCAGGCAAATGGCTACTCCAGAAATGAAATCCAAAGAGCAATCAAACCCAGGATGAATCAAACAACCAAGGAAAAACAGTCTCCTACAGGAAAAGTGTTTTTGCCATATATCAAAGGAATTACTGATCAGATGGGAAAGCTTATGAAAAAGCATAACCTTCAAGCAGTATTCAGACCCACCCGAAAAATACAACAGATAATACGATCAGCAAAAGACAGTAGAGACCCCCTCACCTCTGCAGGAGTATACCGTATACCCTGCAGCTGTGGACAAGTTTACATCAGGACCACAAAGCGTAGCATCCAGACAAGAATAAAAGAACATGAAAGACACTGCAGACTTGGACAACCTGAAAAATCAGCAGTGGCTGAACATAGCCTAACTCAAACAGGGCACAGTATCTTATTCCAGGACACCAAAATACTGGACAACACTTCCAACTACTTCGTCAGACTGCACAGGGAAGCCATTGAAATTCACAAGCATAAGCAAAACTTCAACAGGAAAGAAGAAACCTTAAGAATGAACAGAGCATGGTTTCCAGTTCTGAAAAACACCAGGCTAACAAAACACTCTATACTCGACAATAGCCCTGCAGAGAAGATTAGCACATCAAGTACCAATCCATATGCAAAAGAACCTCCTCAGGATACAGTGAAGCCTCCCGCCATTAGCATTCCACACCCGGGGAAACTCTTACAGGATGACTCAGCTCAACCCCACCCCTCCTGAGTAGATACAAATGACCTACATCTTTTCCACACTGTGACACTGAGAGATCTCTGTCTTTTGGTGCTACACCTCTGAAGATGCCAGCCACAGCTGCTGGCAAAACGTCAGGAACTGCAATGCCAAGACCACGGCAATACAGCCCGGAAAACCCACAACAACCATACCCCCAGTAAGTTAAGTTTTGACATTTTAACACGTTACTCTTAAATGCATCATTTAAAACGGACTCCTGTATAATATAATGCAGTGCACAAAAAGCATGTTGTGTTAGTCATTCCACACTTCTCTTTGCATAAGAAAAGTCCAGGAATTCCCAGTTCTTCCTTGCCTGTGCAGGGGCTCAGTCCCTTACAGCGGATCCCCGTACCCAATTTGGCCCCGATTCTCCTCCCCCTGCGCCCATCCCAGTTTCCCCACTCACCGAGGGAGCTGGAGCTGCTGATGCTGGACCGGTCACTGCCAGGCGAGGGGGCGTCACTGCTGGGGCTGCCAGTGCCACGAATGGAGACCACGGGTTCATCACAGCCATTGAGGTTTCCAAAAGTGATCCGGGCATTGAGAATGTGGAAGATGGGGATTTCTGGGGGCAGAGGGAAGGGGGGAGAGAGAGAGAAATTACTGCTGGCCCTTGAGCCTGCTGATCTCTGTCTCCAGGATCAAGGTTTGGGGCAGAATGGAAGCGATCAGGCAGTCTCTATTACAAACTTAAATCAATCTGGCAATCTGTGTTCCAAACTAACTGCCTACATAGAGTGGGGAACTAATCCCAGATTTGTTAGCCAGCCATTCCCTTTCCCCCAGGAAGCCAAGAAAAAAAGGATGGGGCTAGAGATTCTAAGTCTCTGCTCCCTTACTGAACAGTAATGCCCCAAACTCTTTGGCAATGGCAACAATACAAGTCGTAATACAAGTTTCCTGGAGTATCTTAAGAAAACATGCTACAGCCCTTGCCAAAAACTACAATGCCCATAAACCTTTCAAGGGGGGAGGGGATGGTCTGAGTTAAATGTGCAGCAGGAATGCCAAAAAAGATAGAGAAGCTTGAGTAGGAATGCACGCCCCTATGCTGTGCAGGTGGGTCCACGCCAGGCTCCTCACCGATCTTGACAGGGAAGCCGGGGGGCAGCCGGAGTGTGATGAAGTCCCGGAGCTTGGCAAAGAGGGCGTTGCTGACAGCCATCAGGTCAATGATGGGGGCCACCTGCTCAGCCAACGACAGCGGGTGGTCTTCACACAGCCACAACTTGGCTTTGAACCTGTCCAGAGGCCAAGGAGACAGTGAGCCGGCGCTGCCGGTCCTGGCCCAGAAATCCCTCCCAGCCCTTTCCCCTCCCCTCATCTCACTTCTGGGTCTTGGTGGTCAGTTCTATGGGCCTCCCCATGTCACGGCTGCCCAGCTCAAAGCCGGGGTTGAAGTACTCCTCGGGCGTGATGGCCGTAGGGTTGGCCTGGCTCAGGGTTTGCGTGATGAATGCCTGGAAAAGACACGGAGGTCAGAGCTTGCCGGGCTTGGAGTCAAAGTACTGACAGCAGCTGGGAGTGGATGGGCAAATTTCTCTTATTTAGGGGAACAAAAAGGGTCCAGGGAAGGGACTGGCGCTGAGCAGAGACAGTTTGGCAAACTGAAGAGGCAGCTTTGGGGGAACATTAAAGGGTAGGAGATGGAGAGCTGACCGGGGGCCCAATTCCCCCCCCCGCCCCACATAAACCCCACTGAAACACTCTGCAGCCTTTCAGTTTGATGGGTGCAAACTGGGTGCATATTAATGGGGGGGGGGCCTTTGGAGCTGCCCTTCCCAAGCAAGTCTGCTTCTGCCCCCTTCCTTGAAACAGCATCTAGGGCGCGACCCCCACCCCAAGCATATCACTCACCCCATTGTTGGGGCCCACGTGTTGTTCGGCAATGCCTAGGAACGACTGTAGGGGGGTTTTACTGCCTGCAAGAGACAGAGAAGCGCAAACGTGTGCACGATGGGAGGGAGCGCATGTTAGGCAGGGGCTTCCCCGAGATCCTAGCACTGCCAGGGGGCTCCCCCAGGGGGTCAGGGTACTTGGGGAGATGCAATTTAAATGCTTGGGGGCAGGGCCCCCCCCCACCAGGCCTGGTACTCTCGGCAGCTGCAGGCAGCCACTGCCTCCCTTGCCACATGCAACAGACATGCACACGACCGCTGAGCAAGGAAGCAACGGGCTGGCAGCAGAACAGGCAGGCTGACCTGAGGGTGCCCACAGGGGGCTTTTGCGGACTGGGGACGTGGGCATTTATTAACATGCTGTTGGCTGATAATCAGTTCCAAGGGAAACAATCAGCCCAGGAAAAGTTCCTTCATTAGCAGACGGCCCTCTTTTCAGCATCCAGCCGAGTTGTACAAATCAGCCACTTGTGGTCGGTCTTGCAACAAGCCCCTTTGTTCTCGCCTCTGGCCTTCCTAGACCAGCTGGTGTCTTTTTCTGCCATTTCAATGCATTTGGGGCAGAACCGGGTGTCAATTTCACCAGAACTATTTCTATTTAATTTCATGACTGTAGTTGGGGCGGCGGGGAGACAACTGCAGTTTCGTCCCGAGTGGGAGGACAAAAACAATGCCAGAAACGGCAAGTCAAATTGAACAAGAGCATCACGCATCATTATTCCATCCTTTGCACTGTGTTTTTTTCCACCTGCTTTGGATGGGGTTGTGTGTGATTTGGGGGCATGATCCTAGGAGGGTGCAGCTCCCAAAGTCCCTGCGTACAGGAGGAAAGAGTACCTTTCATCTTCCCTTTGTGCTGCTCTGAAAGATGTTCTGTTCGTGTCCGGGTGATAAGCTCTACGTTGGAAGCCCCATAAACCTGTAGATGGAGAGGAAACACCACCGGCTGCTGTTGGGGACCCAGCCTTCCTCCACTCGCCAAGTCTCTTCTCAGTCCCTCACCCTCTCTCTACACCTTTCCTTCTCTCTCCATCCCCTGCCTGGTCTCACTCTATTCCTTAGCAGGTGCCGCCTCACCTTAGCCTCGTACCCATTCACCACCTCCGTCTTCTCGCTCCTCCAGCCCAAGATACCCGTCTTGTTCCTGGCAGGAAACAGCAGGAGATAAACTTAGCACAGAAAGAATTATTGGGTAACAAGTATGGGGGCAGCTGAAAGAAGAAATGGGGGAGAAAACCCCATGAAAGAGAAACGGATGAGGAAGCTCGGCAGGGGTTGCGTGATGCTGACCCTCCTCTAGGGCAGAGGGCGTCAACGGTTGTTTTGCTTCCAGTGTGGAGCCCATTTTTTGTCTGATGGGCTGATCCTCCTTTCGCAGGAGATTCCTGCGCATCCTAAAGAGGGTTAGCAGAGCAGGGACCTCGGGCCTGTTTTCTCATTTCTCTCCTTCCAGGATTACTGCCACTTGGATCTCTCTGGTCTCCTCTCCTCGCACCGCTCCAAACTCATTCAACATCTCTTCATGTTCGGACCTCGCAATGCAACTCTTCACATCCCCCACAACACCCCATTCCCTTCTGAATCTTGCATAAATCTTCCTTTTAAAGCTGCCTGCAGCTCACGGCCCTTCATGCCCACTGGACCCCTTGCCTGAGACCTGTTCAGAGTCCTGCTCCCTTAAAAGGTTCAGCCCGTCTTCGCTGGCAGCCCTTTGGGCCTGGCACTGCCTTTTGCTCTCAGTACTCAACGATGCCACCATCCCACCTTCCCTTGCCTCTGTGGCCTTCCCCTGCCCCCTGCTCTGGGTTCAGACTGCAAGCCCCCTGGAGCAGGGACAGCCCTTCAGTTCTGTTTCTCGCTAAATCAGCTTGGAGACAGAGGGTGGTTCAGCAGGATGAACCACAGGCCTTGTTTTCAGACACGGTTCGCTTTAAATGCTCCGGGCCAAAGTATCTGCCTCAAAAAGAGACAATGGAGACACCTCCTAGAGCAGGAATCTACCGTGGCCAGTTCCTTGTGAGAACTGTAATCAGGTGAGAAAATCGTGGCCATGCACCTTTCGAATGCAATGTTGCGTGTGTCCAGTTGCGTAGTGACCACAGGGGCCGTGAGCCGCCCCATCACCTGCTCTTCTGTAGGTTGGACGGCAGCCAGGAGCCCCTCCCGGTCGTTGGCTGCAAGAGCCAGACTCTCCGAATACACCACTTGCCGGTCATGGTCAATTTCCATCACTACCGCACTGGTGTCTAGCAGGAGAAAGAGAAAGAGAAATTCAGCATAGCCACAGCAGGCGGGGCCCTTGACAGCAGAGCTGAGCCAAAGGCCCCCTTGCCAAGACAGGCGGTCAGGTGTTCACATTCTCCATCTCCTCTCTAAGCAGGATTTCCTGGTGCTTTCACACTTCCCAAGGTCCTTGGGGGAAGCAGTAGTTGTTAAACTAGATTTAAAATTTGTGGTGTAGATGTAGCTGGTCAGACGGCTCTGCAAACACATTTTGTCGTGGTTAAGAGCGGCAGTTTTGCGTAATGGTTAAAACCAGGGCTTTTTTTTCTGGGAAAAGAGGTGGTGGAACTCAAGACTGAACAATGATGTCACTTTGGGTCAGCTGGAACAAGGGGGGAGTTTTTTAAAGTTTAAATTGCCCTCGGCGAAAATGGTCACATGGCCAGTGCCCCTACCCCCCTGATCTCCAGACAGAGGGGAGTTTAGATTGCAATCTAAACTCCCCTCTGTCTGGAGATTAGGAGGCAGGGCCACTGGCCATGTGACCACTTCTAAGAGGTGCCGGAACTCCATTCCACCACGTTCCCACTGAAAAATAGCCCTGGTTAAAACTATTACAGGACTTAGAGACAGAGCTCTAATCTGGAGAGCCGGGTTCAATTCCCCACTCCTCCTGCTTGAAGCCAGCTGGGTGATCTTGGGTCAGTCACAGCTTCTCAGAGCTCTCTCAGCCCCACCCACCTCACAGGGTGATTGTCATGAGGATAATAATAACACACTTTGGAAACCGCTCTGAGTGTGGCGTTACGTTGTTCTGAAGGCTGGTATATAAATTGAATGCAGTTGTTATTATTATTATTATTCATCGTAGTTTTAAAACAGCAATTCAAAAGTTTAGCCAACACAAGAAACAACAGTAACCCTCTGTGCTCTTACAGCCACTAAAAGACACTACAGCACTGGAAAGACAAAAGCCCACTACTCGTAATTCATTGGATTGAGGACCTTTTAACTTTATCAGCGTTTGAACGTATTGCATATAGATGACAATTGCATATACACTTATTTTTATCTATTTGGAGACCTTTCCAAGTTCAAGTTAGCCTTTATTGGCATATAGCAGCAATTCAAGTTGGATTTTATAGAAGCCCACGTAGATTTGTCACCATTTATTTTGTTTTCTTTTTTTTGCTTTGCACAAACAAATAAAAATTTAAAACTTAAATAAAATTAAAAGAAGAAACAACAGTAACGAATCCTAATAAAGAAAAAAATTAAACAATGACCTACCTGAGTAAATCATTTACCAACAGAGCTGAATTTAATAACATGGAAAGAGGTGCCCTCAATCTCAGAAAGAGAATATTTATAAAAATGGAGGGTGGTTGGTAATCAGAAAAGAGACGGGCTTTTCAACACGTGAATCTGATTCACTTGCGTGATCTATTAACTGGAACCAAACTCCAATAAACGCCTCTGACTTGCACTTACCTAAACCTAATCTTTCATGTGTCACTTATTCACAGAATCACAGAGTTGGAAGGGGCCATGAAAACCTTCTAGTCCAACCCCCTGCCCAATGCAGGATGAGCCTAAAGCATCCCTGACCAATATTCATCCAGCCTCTTCTTGAAAACTGCCAGTGAAGGGGAGCTCACCACCTCCCTAGGCAGCTGATTCCCCCTTTGAACTACTATGACTGTAAAAAAGTTTTTCCTAATATCCAGCCGGTACCTTTCTTCAGGTAATTTAAGCCTGTTGCTTTGGGTATTCTGGTGGTGGAGAGTGCCCTCAAGTCATACCTGACCTATAGCGACTCCTGTTGGGGTTTTCATGGCAAGAGACTAACAGAGGTGGTTTGCCATTGCCTGCCTCTGCAACCCTGGTCTTCGTTGGAGGTCTCCCATCCAATTACTAACCAAGGCCAACCTTGCTTAGCTTCCGAGATCTGATGAGGCCAGGCTCACCTGGGCAATCTAGGTCAGGGTGTCAGATATTCTATAAAGTCTCTATTTTCCAATAGAAAGGGCTTCTGATTGGCTCAACACCACCCAGAAGCTCTGTCCAAGCCAAGCTGCCACCTTCTTTGGTTAGCACCCCGAGGCTCACCCTGCCTGGCCTACGTCTCCCGACTGACAGCCTCTGAATGCAAAGGGGCAGCTTTATCACGGAGCCAAGGCCCTGTCCTGTGTAATGCATGAAATGTGCTGACTACACAGGAATCCAAGAGTGCCTCGGAACAAGGGGCTTGCAGAGATCTGGCTGGGGTAGTGGGAATGAATTATTCAGCCTGGGTACTAACCTCCTTCTGAATTCACAAAACTGCATGTGACCCTAGCTAGATATCTCAGTATCTATAAAGGGGGCTTATTCCAAACCCTTCTAAAGAGAACACCCACAAAGCCATTCGTTGCAAGGCTTTTTTCCTGGGAAAAGAGGTGGTGGAACTCAGTGGGTTGCCCGTGGAGAAAATGGTCACATGGCTGGTGGCCCCGCCCCCTGATCTCCAGACAGAGGGGAGTTTAGATTGCCCTCCACTCCGCTCCAGCTGCGCGGAGGGCAATCTAAATTCCCCTCTGTCTGGAGATCAGGGGGCGGGGCCACCAGCCATGTGACCATTTTCAAGAGGTTCCAGAACTCCGTTCCACCGTGTTCCAGCTGAAAAAAAACCCTGCGTGTATGTCTGTGATTTAATAATTCAAAATACTGTGACAATTTTTCGGCAGCTGTATATCTGGGGCACTTCCTTTGTTTTACAACGTGATGAATTGTCACCAGAAAGAAATTTGCTCACAAGGGCTAGATGTTTGTTTTTAAAAAAGAAAAGAAAAACAGAGTTCCACACACAATACCAGATTGTGCTCCTTTTCCAGTCTCCCATGGAACACGCAACGCATTCTCCTCTCAGCGTTTGACAGACCCTCACGGCCTAAGCCAGAACCACAAACAGACACACATCAACAGCATCCCTGGCCCTTGGCCGTGTGGCCTTTGAGTAAGCTCAACAACCTGACAACGTGGCTGCCACACATCCCTCCGAGTTCCGCCCGAGCTGGGCTTCCTCGGGCAATGCGAGAGGGCCCCCATCCGCGGCACATCCCACCAACCTTGTCCCCTGAAGATGAAGCTGCGGTTCCCACGCTGCCACGTCATGTGGTCAAATCCCAGCAGTGTTGTGTCCACCCTCAGGTTCTGGCCACACTTCCACACCTTGTATGTATCACTGGGACAGATTTTGGAGACCAAGGGGACTGCCGGAAGAGCAGAAATCAGGTAAACCAATGTCGGCAGAGGCAAACATGCAAGAGTATAAAGCAAAAACAGCCTTCTCGGCTGACTTTCCTCTTATTTTTAAATTCCCCTGTATTGATTCCTTTTTTTCCTTCTGTGTGCATAACTATAAACAGCTTCACTGCAAATTCCATTTTTGGGGTCTGCATCTTGGAAGGAGCCAGGATATTTGATCACTACCTGGCTGTGCAGGGGAGGGGGGGGCAACAGGTAGCCTCTCCATCAAACATCTTGGCCAATCAGCTGTCCTCCTCCAAACCAGGCTACTCCCACCCATCAAAGCTTCCTCAGTTGGAGGGGGGCATATTGAGATAGTGACTGGATGGGGCTGGATCTGGATCTGAGCCTCTTTGCCAAATAGCAGCCAGCACCTCCCTTCCCCAGGGCCAGCTAATGGACCCAGAACAGCAATCAGCTTCTCAAAAGAAATATCCAAGCAAAGAAACTGCATTAGCAGGGCTTAAGATTTGCCCACAAACCATTTCTCCTTGGGGACAATGCACTCTGCACTCGCTCATGGGCATTTCCCCATTATTCCAGGACTAGACAGTAAGCATGAGGTTGAGGGGTGGAATCCTGCCTCATGGACAAGTTCTGAGATTACATATAAATGATACATCCAGAGGTGTTAGGCTGTAGTCGCAAAATAGTAAAGAGTCCAGTAGCACCTTTAAGACTGACCAACTTTATTGTAGCATAAGCTTTCGAGAACCACAGCTCCCTTCGTCAGATGCAGGATGAAGAGAGCTGTAGTTCTCGAAAGCTCATGCTACAATAAAGTTGGTTAGTCTTAAAGGTGCTACTGGACTTTTACTATATAAATGATAATTATTACTACCCAGGGGCATGTTTATGGAGTGGGAGGGGGACAGAACTGCCAAACTTGAGAAATGGGAGCACAGGCTATGACTAGCTTTTCTACACCCCTCCCTCCAGGGGGTAGAGATGATCGCTGGGCTATGTCCAGTTTGATTCAAACAAAAAAAGAAAGAACTTGCATTTTTACAATAATAAGCACCTGATCGTTAACGTTTTAAAAGAAAAGTTTAAACAATAATTAAAGCTCAGAGGCATTGTGGTGGGATTTGGGAGTTTGCTGTTTTATTCATGACAATTTTATGTCCCCTTTCATTAAAGATGGTGGAAGAGCACATTGTCAGGCGTGGGTGGACCCCAAACATTTAATCCTAAATTTTACTGTTTGCATGCAAACATAATGGACTAATTAATCCATACTTAATTAAAGTTTTTGAACTCTCCAGTATGCAAAATTTATTCTCCAAAACTGAACAGCATCAAAGAGCTTCAAAATAGTTCTGCTAGAAGCCTCGATTCTTAGAGAACTTTTGTCTCCGTACAAATTATTTTTAACTGGGCTCTTTGTTTAATTCTTTCACATCATGGTACACATAAAAGTTTAAATCTGTATTCTTTATTGAAATAAACCTTAAGCGTCTTATTTAAGCAAGATAATAAAATATAATTGCATATTAAACTTAACCCAAGTAGTGATGAATAAATGCATGCAATGAAAATTAAATCTCTTAACATTTCTCAAATATAACTAAATGCAAATGTTTTAAGATCAGATCATATTTAAAGTACAATGAAAAGCATTGGAATTTTGATAGACATGTAGACGCAACACATAGATTTCTCACCTAAAATCTTCTGCGTGAGATTTCGTTCATCAAAACCCTAATTTTTTTCTCTTGGTGTTATCCTTTTACACTGAATGACATTTGCTATCTACAGAGACATCTCTAAGATCACACTAACATAAAAATGTGATTGGTCTTTAATTTAGCTGATTCTTCATATTTTTTAATCACGTCGTGTTTTGCTGAAGCTAACTTATGATATCATTGCACACCTGGACTGATACATTTCTTATAAAGTTCTGAAGCTCTAAAAAAAATCTAGATTAACATGTTATTTAATTTTTTCTAGTAATTAAAAAAACCATTTGTCTACTTTTCCCCAACTACTTCTAATGGGTTGTCAAAGATAAAAGGACACCTGTATTTTCCCACAAACTTCTAGTGAACTGCATTAAAGGGCATACAAAGTTTACAAAAACACACATGCCATAACTTGAGTATATATAATTAAAATCAAATATTTATAACACAAACATACCCCAGCTAGTGAATTCCCATTTCATCTCTACATAAAAATCTTGAGCCTAAAAGAAAGAGAACAGATGTCAGAGGTCAATGGATGAGAGACGTGGACAGAACTCCCAGATGTTTGGGTTCCTTTTCCAGCCCCTCCCAGATCTGGTTTGGTACGGTCTTGGTATGGTCAACAATTGTTGTCCAAGCGCCTTTAGATATTGTGCAGATGGGAAAGTGTGCATTTTTGCAGGTGCTGCCTACAACACAATGTCCCTCATCTCAGTCTGCATGGCTGTCTCCCTCCCTGCTCCTGGATATTTCGAGCTTCTTTAAGAAACAGTAATGGAAAGGCACTATAGCACAATAATGTTACAACAATTTATAGCAAGCGCACTCATTCCCAGCTTCCATTTCAAAAAAGTAAGTCTCTAGCCATTTTCTTTGCAGAGATATAACGCAAAACATGCAGGCTGTACATATCCCTTTATAACTCCACAAAGAAAAGGGATAGAAACTTACTTTTAAAAATGAATTCTGGGAGTGATGTTATAGTGACCTGTCAATTTTAAAAAGCCAGAAAACTGCCATCCCAGTGGCAGGGGGCAAAATCAATGTCATGGGGGCTGAGGCAAGGAATGTGCTGGGAAAACTGCTGTACGGATGCTGTGTTGCCGCTGTGAATATCTTCGCATTCACAGCAGCCAGAACTGTCTCTGTGCACGAGTAGCCTCGGCTTGTTTTTGGGGATTATGAAGGAATTTCCTAAAATAATTGTAGTTCAATAAAGTGGCTTTGATGCCTGACTGTACCTTGTGGAGCTTCTCCAAAAGGACTGGGATGCCAGCCAGACGCTTGATGGCCCTCTGGTAGTCACGGTAACGCAGCACCAATTGGACAAGTTCCAGGTCACGTGTGCTCACTGCCTCCTGCAGCACTGTGTGATGGAAAGCAAAATGACAAGGGGAAGCTGACCCACAGGCTTGGAGGTGTTACAAGGAGAGCCACAGAAGATAAGCAGACCAAACGCCTTCTTCTACGCAACTAGGACGACTGTTCACGTGTGTTTCTGTCATGCCTTAGACAGTTTTCCGTTCTGTAATCTTTACCCCACTGCATTGTTTATTGGAGATCTCACGCTGCCTGACTGAATCATTCCCTATCTTTTGTAATCCACCTGGAAGATCCATTTAGTATTTAAATTTTATTTGAAGCATTTCTATGCTGCCTTTCCACTCAAATAGGGTCCCCAAAGTGGCGAACATCAAATACATTTCAATATTAAAAACACTGAAAATAAAGTGTATATACCGTAATTCAACTGAAAATAGCAAGAGTCCAGTAGTACCTGTAAGACTCATGAAATTTGTGGTAGGGTATAAGCTTTCGTGAATCCAGCTCACTTCTTCAGAAACCTCTGCATATCTGAAGAAGTGAGCTGTAACTCACGAAAGCTCATACCCTACCACAAATTCTGTTAGTCTTATAGGTGCTACTGGACTCTTGCTCTTTTCCACTGCTACAGGCAGACTAACATGGCTACCCATCCTGATCTATCTACCTAATTCAGTATAGACAAACAGACACAACACCAAAAGCCGGAGTTACTGGGGGGTACACCAAATACAGTTACTGGGGGTATGCCAAATGAAAGGAAAAAAGTCTTCAACAGCCAACATGGCTTTTAAAAGCAAGATGTTATAGCCCAGCAGGTCAATGGAATCACCCTGGGTGGAAGAAGAGCCAGATGGGGCAACAGCTCACAAACGTCTGCTGTCTCATGCCCCTACCTGGCCAGTTCTTCTCCCGCTTCCATCTCGCCCCCATCCCATGCCTTATTTATCGTGGCACCACCACCGCACCCCGTTCTGTTCCCCCAGACATATCCCCAGCCAGAGGGTGACACAAGGAGAAAGAACCCTGCTTAAGCGATGCAAAAGGTGAGCTATCAATAAAGTTAATAAAATGAGCAAATAAAATGTTTGCTTCATAAGCTGGGGCGCTGTCAAAAATCTCTAACGGAAGTATCTGAAATCTAACTGAAACACGCAATGAAAACAAGAAACTTTTGCACTCGGCTGGTTCTTTCTTTCGGCCCAACTGCGCCTGGAAAAGCCAGCAGGAGAGGCCAGGGAAGTTTGCAGAGAAGATTCTGGGCGACGAAAGGCGCATTGCCAGTCTTCCACTCACACAAGTCATTCAATGTCTTAATAAAGCATCAACATTTTAAAAAGAGAATACCCTCTCCACTACCCTAAGTTTTTCTTTAAGACATTTCAGTTTCATAAAAATCAATTGCTCTAACCTGGATAGCCCAGGCAAGCCTGTTCTTGCTAGATTACAGAAGCTAAGTAGAGTTGGCCTTGGTTAGTAATTGGATGGGAGACCTCCAGTGAAGACCAGGGCAGCCATGCAGAGGCAAAGGCAAACTACCTCTGATTACATTTCATTTTGAAATTCCCAAGTGGTTTTTTTCTAACAGAAGTTTCTGACAGGGACCAGAAATGTCATTATTTGCTTCTTTTGTGATAAAAATAACACTATTCTACACATAAAATATGTATGTTAATAATATTTAAATGTACTACTGGAAAGATCTGATGGTAATAATTTTGAAATGGGTTCACTATTGTTGAACTGATGCAAAGGGCAAGTTTAGAATATAAAAATCGCTTTAAATATGCATTTAATAATTTCAATAAAGGGTGGTTCTGCAAGTCTAATAATTTGTGTAGGATATTTCTGAATAATATTCAAAGCAGATAAAACCACAATAAAACCACAGGATTTCAGATTAAAAATTAAACAATAAAAGCAATAGAAGCCACAAATTAAATATACAGAGATGGTTACAGCGGTTACCACGGGTCATTTCGTAGAAAAAGAGCTGCAGGAACTCATTAGCATAACTCATTAGCACAACTCATTTGCATATTCCACGCCCCTTGCCATCACTGGAAGTGTGTCATTAGCATAACTGATCTGCGTATGCCACACCCCCTGACATCACCTATCCTGGCTGTTTTGGACCCAATCCTGGCCATTCAGGGCCAAAATTGGGCCCAAAATGGCAAAAGGGGGCTGAAAATGGCCAAAAAGGAGCCCAAAATGGTCAGGATTGGGCCGCAGCTGAGCGGGAGAGTGATCCACCACCCATCAGAGGCCCAATCCTGGCTGTTTCGGGACCAATCCTGGCCATTTTGGGCATGAATTGGGCGAAACGGGCCCAAAATGGCCAAAAATCAGGTGTGCGGGGCCACCTGGCATGTGACCTTTTTGGAGAACTACCGGAACTGCATTCCTGCACGTTCCCCCTCAAAATGAGCCCTGGTGGTTACAAATGTAGTGGTTACAGTGCCGGACTAGGATCTAGGAGAGCCAGGTTCGAATCCCTGCTCTGCCATGGAAGCTTGATGGGTGACCTTGGGCCAATCGCTCTCTCGACCTAGCCTATTCCACCGGATTACTGTGACAATAAAATGGAGGAGAAGAGAACGATGGTTTGGGTCCCTGTTGGGGAGAAAGGTGGGGTGTCAATACAGTAAATAAAGAAATATATTTTGAAACTGACACACAGCAAATAAGTTACAGGCCAGCCCTTTTTTAAAAATCCCAAGTAGAATATGGAACATTTTAAATAGGAAGTGTAAAATGAACCGTCAAATTAATTAACAACGGGCAAAATTCGACCAAAGCATTTTTTTTTTTTTTGAAAAATTTTTATTGGGTTAGAATCCATTATTTCCACATTTACATTCAATTTTCCCCAATTTTTTCATCTCTAACCCCCTCCCTTTCCCCCCCCCTTTTTGTTGACTTCCAACAGCTTTCCAACCCTTTGTCCCCTTTCCCTTACTTTTATTAGCTTCCTCTATCTAAAACAAATATATATTCTCCATTATTCTAAGCAGTACATCCTTAACTATTTTTAACATTATATGCCCAAACTGTAAGTCTTTGTTTCCATCTTAGATAAACAATTTATCCCAATTTTTCAATTTCAGATATTTCTATATATCATAAACCATATAGATCATACATTCGTTTATATCAAACAATTTGACTTATTCTCTATATATATTACTCATTCTATCTTTTTATAATAGTTCTATATATCTCTCCTCACGTAGTCAATCAATTTGACCCATCTATATCTTCAGACATTCAGTTTGGTACAAAACTTATCAGAAAAAAAGAAAATATTGTTAGTTAATCGCTCCTTATATTTAGTCCTTATAATTAATTATTTTCTCTATGTTCTGTTTGTTAACCTATATATATCTATATATATGTCAATCTATTAATCTGACTGCTTATTAATTCACATTTATCTCTTCTCCCCCCGGTAAAGTCTCCCCCCTCTACTTCAATACTTCAGTAGTTCTCAAACTGCCACAGTTTTCCTCCCACCTCCCATTTCTTCTCCAGGTATTGTTTCAGCTTCTCCCAGTCTGTGTTGAACTGCCCTGAGTCCAGATCTCTCAGTTTTCTTGTCATCTTGTCCATTTCAGCCATATACAGCAATTTGTAAGTCCAATCTTCAATAGTTGGCACTTCTTGTACTTTCCATTTTTGCGCATACAAAAGTCTAGCTGCTGCTGTCATATAAAATATCAACGTCCTGTGTTGGGCTGGAATTCCCTCCATTCCCAAGTTCAGTAGCAGGAGTTCTGGGTTCTTATTAATTTGAAATTGTAAAATTTCACTCATTTCTCTTATTATTTCCCCCCAGTACTGCCTGGCTACCTCACACGACCACCACATATGATAGAGGGAGCCCTCATGCTTCTTACATTTCCAGCATTTATTAGAAGTATTCAAATTCCCTAGCGCAATCTTCTTTGGTGTCATGTACCAACGATAGATCATTTTGTAAATGTTCTCTTTGATATTAATACATGTCGTTGTCTTCATTGTAGTTTTCCACAAGTATTCCCATGCCTCCATTGTTATTTCTTTATTAAAGTTTATAGCCCATTTCACCATTTGTGTTTTAACTATCTCATCCTCGGTATACCACTTCAACAGTACTTGGTATACCTTGGATATTCTTTTCTTATCTTCTTTAAGAAGGGTCTGCTCTAGTTCCGAATTCTCTATTCGTATACCTCCCTTTACAGAGTCCGAATTATATAAGTCTCTGATCTGTCTATACTGGAACCAATCGTAGTTAGGTGATAGTTCCTCTTGTGTCTTTATTCTAAGTTTGGATGCTTCAGTTTTAGTTATTTCTTTATACGTTAAACATTGTTGTTCATTATCAACAGCTCTCGGGTCTATCACCTCATATGGAACCACCCACAAAGGGGTTCCTTCTTGTAGATAAATTCTGTACTTCTTCCAGATTATGTATAGACTTCTCCGAACAAAGTGATGCAGGAACATCGAGTTGACCTTTACTTTGTCATGCCATAAATATGCGTGCCATCCAAATATTTTTTTATATCCCTCTAGGGCTAATAGTTTCTTGTTCTTTAATGCCATCCATTCTTTCAACCAAACTAGGCAGATTGCATCATGATAAAGTCTCAGATTGGGCAGTTGCATTCCGCCTCTTTCCTTTGCATCTTGTAAAACTTTCACTTTCACTCGAGGCTTCTTGCCTGCCCAAACAAAATCTGATATTTTCCTCTGCCATTTTTCAAATTGTTTGGAGTCTCTGATGATTGGTATTGTCTGTAGCAAAAACATTACTCTTGGTAACACATTCATCTTAACTGCTGCAATCCTGCCCAACCATGACAAATTCAATCTATTCCATTTAATCAAGTCTCTCTCTATCTGAGTCCATAGTTTTTCATAATTGTTTTTGAATAGATCTATGTTCTTTGCAGTTAATTCGACTCCCAAATATTTCACTTTACTTGTTACTTCACAATCCGTTGTTTCCATTAACAATTGTTGTTTCTGCTTAGTCATATTTTTGCATAATATCTTTGACTTCTTTTTGTTAATGAAGAAACCTGCCAAGTCTCCAAACTCCTTGATCTTATCTATCACTCTTGGCATGTTCTCCAATGGGTCCTCTACAATTAACATTATGTCATCCGCAAATGCTCTGACCTTGTATGAATAGTCCTTTATTTTTATTCCACGAATTTCATCATCTTGACGTATTTGTATCATCAGAATCTCCAATACTAAAATGAACAACAATGGAGATAACGGGCAACCTTGTCTTGTTCCTTTACTTATCGTCAATTTCTTGGTCAATTCATCATTCACCACGATTGCTGCAGTCTGGTCTCTATAAATTTCCTTAATTGCTCTGATGAATCTTTCTCCCAATTGTAGCTTTTCCATAGTGGCAAACATAAAGTCCCAGTTTAAATTGTCAAACGCTTTTTCAGCGTCTACAAAGAAGAAACCAACCTCTTTGTCACAACGCTTGTCATAATATTCAATAGCATTGATCACTGTCCTTAAGTTGTCTCTTATTTGTCTGTCTGGCAAAAAGCCTGCTTGTTCCTCCTCTATGACTTCCGAGAGCCACCCCTTCAATCTCTCCGCCAATATCTTCGCAAAAATTTTATAGTCATTGTTAAGTAGCGATATAGGTCTATAATTTTTCACATTAGTCAGGTCTTGGCCCTCTTTTGGGATCAATGATATATTCGCTTCACTCCAAGTTTCTGGAATCCTTTGATCCCTTAAAACCCCATTCATCACCTCTTTTAGGAATGGTGCCAGTTCATTAGCCATTGTCTTATAGAATTTAGCCGTAAGTCCATCTGGCCCTGGCGCCTTTCCTAGATTTGCAGATTGTATTGCCTTACTTATTTCCTCGTCAGTTACTTCACTATTCAACTTATTTCTCCAAGCTTCCGAGATTTCTGGAAGTTTGGTTTTCTCCAAATATGACGCTATTGATTCTTTGTTTACTTCTTTTTTATTATACAGCTTAGCGTAAAATTTATAAAAGGCTCTACTAATGGTAGCCTGCTCCAAATACGTTTTGTTATCTTCGCAAATTTTATTTATTATCTTCTTTTCCCTTTTCTTCTTCAATTGCCATGCCAGGTACTTCCCAGGTTTATTAGCACCCTCAAACGCTTTTTGATTCAGTCTTTTGAAATTCCACTCCAATTCTTTATTGCTCATTGCTGTTAGCTGTTCTTGAAGTATTTTAATTTCCTGGTATACCTTCTTTTTCCTTGGTCTCTTTTTTAGCTGTATTTCTTTGGCTTTTATTTTCTCCTCAATCTCTTGTCTTTTCTCCTCTTTCTTCTTTCTTGCTCTACCATTTAAGTCCATTAGTATGCCCCTTACAACCGCCTTGTAAGCATCCCAAACTTTATTGGTTGGTACTTCTTTATTCACGTTGTATTGTATAAAAAACTTTGTCTCTCTTCTCAATATTTCCATATTCTCTCTTTCCTGTAACAAGTCCTCATTTATTCTCCATGCTTTCCTTTTTCTCTTTTTTCCAAATTTCCACATAATTGGGTTGTGATCTGAGCCTACCATAGGCATTATTTCTACCTCCTTAGTCCATAATGCTAAGTCTTTTGAGGCCCAGATCATATCAATTCTTGATAATGTAGAATGCCTTGCAGAATAAAAAGTAAACTGTCTGCTTTTAGGATATTCTCTCCTCCATACATCTTCAAGAGTCTCTTGTTGAATCAACTCAAAAAAAAGCTTTGGTAATAGTCCTCTTTTCTTTTGTGCCGTTGTAGTCTTTTTGTCTAGTTCCAAGTCTGTCACTCCATTGAAGTCTCCAGCAAGAATTATCTGGTCATATGCAAGATCGTCTAAATGCTTCCTTAAATCCTCAAAGAAGCTTTCTTTTGCACCGTTAGGTGCGTAAAGTCCGACTACCAACACTCTCTTTAAATTCCAAATACATTCCACTGCTACAAATCTAGCTTCCACATCTCTCATAACAAATTTTGGCTGTAGCTCCTCTTTTATGTACAACACCACTCCTCTTTTTTTCTTGTTGGAGGCCGCTACAAATTCTTTGCCCAATTTTCCAGATTTTAAATATTTTACATCCTGCTTTCTGATATGGGTCTCTTGCAAACAAACAATGTCACATTTTTGTTTTAGTAGCCAGTGAAAAGTATTTTTCCTCTTATTCGGTGAGTTTAGTCCATTTACATTCCAAGATAATACTTTACACTCCATACTCATGATCTTGTTGATAAGTCTTTTTCATTGTCCTTAATAAATCGCTCCATCTCTCGCTCAGATCTGATGCGTTTTTTGGCCCCTCCAAACTCAAAGGACACTCCTTCCGGTAACTCCCATCTGTACCTGATTTTCATGTCCTTCAAAATCTGAATTAGCACTTTATATTTTTTCCGGTCCAGTAACACTGATCTGGGCAGTTCCTTCATTATAATAATCGTCTTGCCATCAATCTCCAATGGATCTTGAAACTGTTTTGTCACAATCCTCTCTTTCATATTTCGTGTTGTAAACTGCACAATCACATCTCTTGGTAGTTTCCTCTGGGTTGCTATTCTCGAATTCACACGGTATGCCACATCTAGGATAGCCACAACTTCCTCCTCCTCCTTCCCCAGGTACTCAGCCAACACCTCAGTCATCTGTTCTTGCGCTGACTTTCCTTCCACTTCTGGCAAGCCACGAAAACGTAGCTGCTTCTCCATATGTTTAGTTTCTGCAACTGACATTCTCCCCTTCACCAATCTCATCTCTGTTTGTTGCGTGTCTGCTAAATTCTCCATCGCGTCTTCTACTGTTTTAACTCTCTGCTGCGTTCCTTGTAATTCACTTCGTATTGTTTCCATACCTTTTTTCACTTCTGACAGCTCCGATTTTACTGTCTGTGTAACCTCTTTAACCTCTTTTATCAGCTTCAATTTCGTGTCCTTAAGTTCTTTAATCATATCTAAAAGTTTTTTGTCCAGGTTTTTATCCAGGTTTTCTATTGCCGATTGCCACTCTTTTTTTGACATCGTGGGGCTTGCTTTAGCTCGCTCCCACGAATCCGCTCTCTTCCTTAACTCCGTGGCGTAAAATTTAACGTTTTTCTATTTTAAATGTCCCGGTCTTCTTATAGAAATTAAATTTTAAAGAGTCCAAAATGTCGGGCGTCTTTTCTCTATGGTTTCTCTATGATTTTGTAATCCAAGATGGCCTACTTCCTCTTCCGCTGAAGCCGCGACCCTTCCCCTTTCAAAAATGGCGATTCCCTACTTCCTGCCCTCCAGCAAGGGCCGCTTCTCTCCAGCCACTCTATTGTTATTACGCACTTCCTGTCTCCCGTCTTCCCACAGCAGATCTCGCGATGGTGTCTTTTTCTCACAGCTCCAAAGCCACAGGTATTCAAAACAATAGTCCCATTTCTTTAATAACTTCTTTAAACTTAGTCTCTTTTTAAATTCAATTCCTGCCGAGTCTTCCCCTCCTTTTCACTAGTCTGTTGCAGTTTAAAAATCTACTTTTTTTCCTCTCTGTTTTTATCAATCTGTCCCGTCTCAGAAGATAATGATCTTTACCTTCTCTTCACTTTTCTCGGGTTGTAATCGCTGTTTCGATTTTAAGTTCTCCTCTCAGCTTCTTCCCCCAATCGAAGCTTGGGTATGTAGGTCTTATGCCAGCCGAATTGGCCCCAAAACTGCCGCAGAGATTATAGCCGACCCGTCGCAAGGTGGGACCTCAAGGATCGGGAGGGGACCCGTTGTGTAGAGCCCCCCCTCGTCCGAGATCTAGCTCACCCTAGGGTCTTGAGCGTTCTTTGCCTGCTCCCCGCCTGAGAGCAGTCGGCCGCGGGCTATTTTCACCCCGCCGGCCGGTTAAAACGGCAGTCCGGTCAGCTCTGCAAGTGGAGCTGCGTTAGACCTCCATGGATCCCAAACAGGAAGTCTCGACCAAAGCATTTAAGGCTTTGTTGGTATCAATGTATATTCTGAATTCTCCCCCTGAAATCGATGAGATTTACAGTGTTGGCTTAACGGAGTCCATTAGATTTAATTAATTGGCGGGGGCCAATTCTAATCAGTGCGGCTTGAGAGTTAATGGTGCGTTATCTGGCTGCTTGCTTTGGAACAGCCAGATACGTATTGGGGAGAAAGGCACACACCCCACACTCCAAGCATCTGTCATACTTTTATATTTTCTTTACAAAGAGCTCAGGGTGATAGACACATGGTTCTCTCCCCTGCCATTTTTTCATGACAACCCTTTAAGGTAGGTTAGGGCGAGAAACAATCCTTTGATCAAGGCCACCTAATGGCTAATGAAGGATCTGAACTTGGTCTACCCAAACTTAGTCCAACATTATTCCCACTCACCCACGTTGTCCCATATACTGTGGAACCCTCATCCCATTCAACATGTTCAGAACCGGGGCTAAACTACAACACACACTAACTGAATTGGTAGATTCGTCGACTAAAATTCTAGTTCATTAATGGGTGAGAATGAGAGAGAGATCAGGGCACACTTGTATATTTTCTTGAGGCTATTTTGATTTGATTGGCTTTTGTAATGAAGAGAACTAAAACGTTAATGAGGGTTTTTCCTTTCAACAAGAACGATAGTATTTGTTTAGTTACCCCTTCCTTCTGTCTCTCAAAAAAGCATCCAGACTGAAGAACTGGTAAGACGTACATTTATTTAAATTTTAATCATTCACCACACGTGGTTATAGGATGGGTGATTAAGCGAAGAAAAATTGCTGAGTTGGGTGAAAACTCTTAATTTGAAAATGCAGATGTAACTAATGGCATACGCACCTGTCCAGCCACTCCGGTTTTCTTTGGCCACATCTGCACCATGTCGCAGTAGAACCCGGGCACACTCCAGGTGGCCCAATGTGGTGGCCAGGTGCAAGGGGGTCCGGCCACGCGGGTCTAGCTGTTCAATGTCCACCTGGAGGAGGGAAACATATTCGTTCGATGCCAAGACCATGTGCAGGCAGGACCATGTAACCACATATCCAACAGCTGTTGCATCCTCTCAATTCTTCCCTCTTTGATGCTACATAAAATCATAACCTTGTTGACAAGAAGACTCTCCTCCTGGCAGGCCCACACGGAGCAGATCAATGTACACAACCCACATTTCAGTGTGCCAAAAGCAGACAGCAGATGCGCACGAGAAGGGACAAACTGAGCAAACAGTTCCAAATTGCTCAAGAAAGCAAGCCAGGCTGGAAGGAACCAAATCCAAGACAGAGTCATCTGTTCTTGTTTAGGATTACTACATCATCATCATCATCAATATTATGAATTTCTATCTTCTCCTTCCTGCTAAGATTTAAAGTGCATAACTGCTTTTTCAAATATCAAGAAAACATTCATACACACGGGTTACTTAACCACAGGCATCTACCGCCTACCCAAATTTTTCAAAATACAGTCAAATATTAAAAATATAACTCGGGAAAAACATAGAAACAACAATGTCCATAGTATCACAAAGAAAAGAGCACTGTGGGACAGCAAAGCTGTTCTACTTGTGGATTTCTGGGTTTTCAAAAATGTAAAAAAGGTTTGTTCAAATAGTTGTATGTTCTCCCTTCCTTCTTTTATCCTTAACAAGATAAATTCAGTAAGCTTTTCCATTTCAGGTCTTTTTCCACGTTTAAAGATGGGGGACTCTTTGGGTTCGGCCAAAGCTACTCCCCCATTCTACATCCACCCTGTTTGGATACAAACATTTCCCTTTCTAATGCAGGTTCTCTCGATTTTGGACTGAGCAGCAGCAGGCTTTTCTTGATTGGACGGGCAGCACAAGCCTGAGACCCACCATGCCACTGGCGCTTGCAGCGTTGCTGGTCTGCTCCCTAAGGATTTTCACAGGAGAGCCATGCCAGCAACGAAGCCCAGCAAGGCACGGTAAGACCACTGCCAGGAGTGCAGCCCTGCCATTTCCTTGACAACCCCGCCAACCAGGGCTTTTTTTCTGGGAAAAGAGGTGGTGGAACTCAGTGGATTGCCCTCGGAGAAAATTGTCACATGGCTGGTGGCCCCGCCCCCTGATCTCCAGACAGAGGGGAGTTTGGATTGCCCTCTGCGCCGCTGAGCGGCGCAGAGGGCAATCTAAACTCCCCTCTGTCTGGAGATCAGGGGGCGGGGCCACCAGCCATGTGACCATTTTCAAGAGGTTCCAGAACTCCATTCCACTGCCTTCCAGCTGAAAAAAAGCCCTGCTGCCAACATCCCCCAATGGTCGTGCCAACTCCATGACAAGCACCAAGTGGCACTGGCCCACTGCACCATCATGGGGGGGGGGGTACACCAGTGTAAGTCCAGGATATGCCAGCATAACTCCCAGTTGGCTTCCAAGGCACTTTCAGCACCCACCTCCCCAAGGACTGCACTGTAATAATATTAAATAAATTATTGCCATAAAATCCGGTCCCTGTTTTGCATCAGTGGCATAAAAAATGTCCTAAAAGAAACCAGTTTGGTGAAGCGGTTATGAGTGCGGGACTCTAATCTGGAGAGCCGGGTCTGATTCCCCACTCCTGCACTTGAAGCCAGCGGGGTGACCTTGGGTCAGTCACAGCTCTCTCAGAGCTCTCTCAGCTCCACCCACCATACAGGGTGTTTGCTGTTGTGGGGATAATAACGACATACTTTGTAAACCGCTCTGAGTGGATGTTAAGTTGTCCTGAAGGGAGGTATATAAATCGAATATTATTATTATTATAAACAAACACATTGAGAACCCACGCAATAAAAATGGGCAAAACCAAAAGGCTCATAGTGATGACATACAAAAGCAAAAAGAAACCAAAGGAGGGCAGATTGGTACATTCCCAGGAATGCTTTAGTGGGTTGTGCTGAAAACTCTTTTGCTGAACATAAGGGCAGGCCCGGGGCTTCAATGTGCTCCCGTCTCTAAAAACAGGGGAGACTCTCTCTTCCCAGTGGTCACAGCTCATGCCCACCTTGTCACAGGCACAAAGAAGCCCACCTGCCCATTCAAATCCTCAACCCTGCTCCCTTCCCTGCTGGGGCTGTAGGTTCATCTGCAGAATAATTTTCTCCCTTTCATTTCTTTTGCATTCCTCCTCCCTCCCGTCTAGTATTTCCTGGCTGTGCCCCCTTTTTCTCTTGCCATACACAAAGGGCTGGAGGAAGAGCAAATCAGCTCCAGACCGCCCAGCCTAAAGGAGGAATAGAACTACAGATTTTAGTTATGCAGCGTTTGGCTTTCTTTGGGTGGGGGATTTTGTGTTGTCGTCGTCAAAGGGGTGCCATCCCCTACCAGTGTCCCGCAATAGGCTAGTGTTAGCACTCTACCTAAAAATAGTTCCTGCCTCAAAGACCCTCTCACAAGAGGTGGGGGGAGGAGGAGGAGAGGAAAACATGTCTCCAAGGCAACCAACCACAGAGCTGTACAGAATTGGGGCCGAGATTCCTTGGGAGCTCGTAGATCCAGAATGCGGCCGTGGTCGACTTTTTGTAAGGCCGATGCCGTCCAGAGCTCCAGTCTAAGCATCTCCTCCACATTTGCCCTAAGATGAGTCTGCAGTGCAAAGGCCCGGAAGGTAACTCTGCCACCCCCACAAGACTTCCTGCCCCAGGCACGCCACCATCCTTGATTCCAAAGTTAGGCATACCACATCCTGCCACATCTTTCCGCAAGGGCATGGGCTCTTTACACTTTTTCCTCTATGTGAACATCCACCAGGGCACTGCAACAGTTCACATCTATGGCTGCCAACATTTGGAAGCCGAAGTTCAGGGGCCTGTTTTCTGGCAGGCCTGGGAAGGGGGAACTCAGCAGCCTCTCGCAGGGACTGAAGGTGGGGGCGGGGGGGGGGGAAATCCAGCACATCACAAAATATACAGCTGAAATAAAAGGCTAGAGGAAGCTATGCCCCTTGCCTTTGGGGCAACTAGTTCAAAAATAAGAAACCTGGTGAAGCCTGTTTTTCCCCCTGGTTGGCTGGTAACTCCAATGTCAGCTGCTTATGTGAAAACTGAGACACATGGAAAAGGCATAGATCCAGAGGACTTAGCCATGTTAGTCTGAGGTTGCAAAACTGTAGAGTCCAGTAGCACCTTTAAGACTAACCAACTTTATTGTAGCATAAGCTTTCGAGAGCCACAGCTCTCTTCGTGACAAAGAGAGCTGTAGTTCTCAAAAGCTTACGCTACAATAAAGTTGGTTAGTCTTAAAGGTGCTACTGGACTCTTTACTATAAGGAAAAGGCAGGGAGCCCGCACGGAGGCCAAAGGCTCAGCCAAGGCCTCTGCTTCCATTCACACTGGGAGAGAGGGGATTAAAGAGCCCTCGGCTACTGCGAGGATTAGGGTGAGGTCATCGCTGAATGGGGAAAGCCCCTGCTTTGCACGCAGGAGGTCTCAGGTTCAACGTCTCTCCCTTGGCATCTCCAGGTTTTCCTTCACTGGAGACCTTTTCTTCCGGAGACCCCAGAGCGGCCACCAATCAGCCCTGGTCAAATTGGACCAATGGCCGCACTTTGAGCATAAGGCAACATGCTCTGAGTCTGTGCGTTGAGCTAACTATGGCCGAGTTCAAAACGTGACCCTGTGAGTCCGGGGGGGGGGGGGGTCCAGGTCCCCTTCTGCTCCCGGCGGGAGACCTTACAAAACTTCCCAGCATGGCGCGAAGGCATCACTTCTGAGAGTGATGTCATTGCACAGCCCCCAGGAGCGCTCCCATGCCTCGCACTGAGCTGATCCAGCCTGTGTGGGGCCCGAATTTGCCCGGCACGAAGCAGGGGAGCACTCACAGGGCCTGCGTATTGACATCACTCATGGGAGTGATGTCATCAGCCACGCTGGGAGCATGCCCCCAAAGGCTTGTTCGCCCACCTTTCCCCCTCACTGGCCAGGTGAGTGCTGGCGGGAGGGTGTGTGTGTGTGAAGGTTGGGAGCAGGGGATTCCCCGTCCCCACCGGAGGACTGGTAACCCTAGTCAGGGGCCTGATCAACAAGACACTGGGGCTCTGGGGAAGAATCAAGCATGATGCTACTCCAAGAAGCTGGAGGAGGGCAGGTGTTAGTTATTGCTCCCTCGACGGGTAACTGCAAGGAAGTACAGACACGCCACGTTCCACCGTCTTCCCCTGCCCTGCCTCTGTCCCCCAGGACTTCGGCATTAATTGCAAATGATGGGTCTTGGTAGTCACAAAGAGTCCTCGCAGTGTGTGGTGGGCCTCCTTTAGGGACCGTTGTCAAGGGAGAGATTCCACGCCTCCTGGACTCCCCTCCCAAGACTCCTCTTTGATGAGGCAAGCAATCAGAGGGCCAAAGAGGTACTAACTGGTGCTTGCTAGGGATCCAGGGGGAAAACATCTCTTTCTCTCTTCTCCTGCCCCACCCTCAGCCTACTAGTTTTTTTTTAAAAAGCGAATTTTTCATGTCCAGATGCAGACTGAAAAAATGTAGCAGAACCTCCGCTTAGCTTAGAAAAGAGGCAAGGAAGGGGAAACACGATAGAGGTCAATAAAATTATACATGGTGTGAAGAGAGAAGCTTTGTCCTCTCTCATTATACTAGAACCCAGGTCAGACAAAATGTAGTACTTCTTCACATAAAGAACAGTTAACTAGTGGAACTCACTGCCCCAGGATGTGGTGATTGCCATCAACTTGGAAGGCTTTCAAAGGGGAGCAGACAAATTCGTGGAGGATGGGGCTATTAGCTACTATTCATGATGGGTATCTACTCCCTCCAGTAGCAGAGGAAGTATGCTCCTTGTGGGTCTCCTAGAGGCAGCTGATGCGTGAACAGAATGCTAGACTGGGTGGGTCTTTGGTGCTCAGGAGAACGTCCGTGTTTAGAGGTTCTTTGCCCGTCTGAAGCCTGAGTGGAGTCAATAAGTACTCTGTGTTACGCTAGGCTGCAGTGATACTGGTGCCACAGCCCCAGCCCTCCAGCCAAGCTCTCAGCCAAATCCAGGGCCTGACCTGGGGCAACAGGGGATGGAAGGAGTGAATGGGTTCTCGGTTAGTTAAACTGCTCATCTAACGGGTCCAGGGGAGCAAACCGCCTCCCTAGCAAAGTCAATGTCCCAGCAAATGAACTGCGGGATAAACCAAACCTTCCTAGTCTTTTTATGGACCCGTGTTGAGCCTTCAAAACAAAAGGATCCATTTGTTTCCAGCAAGGACACATTTCCAGTACAGCTGGGGCCTCCTCACTGTGTGAGGCAAGAGGCGAGAGCCCCCTTTGCCCCTCCTGAGCCAGAGGCCCCTCTGCCTTGTTTCCTGCTTTTAACATCAGAACAAGGGTTGGGGGGGGGCATGCTTCTGTCTGCCTTGCTGTCACATCAAAGAGAGGATCTAATTTTAACATTAAAGCCAACACATAGCGGAGAGGAGCTGCATAATTCCCGCACCCCATCTCCACACCGTCCATTGCTGCAGATAGTTTTCTTCCAGCCAGAACCAGGTGGGAGCGACAGATGTTTGTCTCCTTTCACCCAGTGCCCCCAAGGTTCTCTCCCCCCACAAACAGGGCTAATCCAAGATATGTTGTTACTCCAGGCAAAGGACACCCATTACCTCCCAGGACCCAGCCGGTAGCTGCATGGGCCAAAGAGGAAATGTCCTGTTGTCAGTGCAGCCTCCATCACTGATTGGGTGAGCTGCTCTGATGTCAAAGCAGGGCTGAGAGTGAACCTACCTACCCCCGCCATTAATCAGCCCCCTCCACACTGTACTGCTCCAAGCAGTCTCTTGGGTGGCTGAGCCAGGAAACGAGAACTGCCCTCATACCACCCAAACCCAACTCAAACATCACAACAACTAAATCACCTGGCCGGGCCAGCTTCACAGCCCCTCCCCAGTGATCAAAGCACCCCTGGAATTTGATCTCCCCCCCCCCCCATTCTGCTCTCACAACTCCCCTTGTCATTTGGCTCATTTGTAGAGCTTATGAGACAATGCTAAACCCAGGAAGCATTCCTCACTGCCTGAGCTCAGCCCCTGCTGTTAGAAAGCTGGAAAAGAAAGGCAGTGCCTCTGAACATATACGGAGAGCTTCGCCACACGGCAACCCCGGCCTAGCTCCTTCTAGGAAGCACAAATCAATTGGATGCAAAATCTAATTTTGTTCTGCGGAGCTGGGAGTGTTTTAATTAAACACAAAAGAGATCCTCTCTCTCTCCCCTTCTCTCTTTAATTGCTTTAATGAAAAGATTTATAATTAAAGAAAAACAACAGAGCTTCCCTTGGTGGCAGGGGGGAGTTGGGTGATACTAGCATTTGCAACAGCTGCCTGGGCAGAGGGAAGGGGGATGTGTGCATTTTTGGATGGAAACAGAGCCCAGGTGCACCACAGTCTGTCCCCCAGGACTCAGGCAGGACTGAGAACCCTTATTAGGAGCGAGGGGAAGTTTTTGCTCCCAAAGGAGCCCTGTATTTTAGCTTCTTCTGTAGGCTAAATTGACTCTAACATTTGTTTTAAAACTCCCCACAAGTAGAAAGCCAGCACACCAAGGAAACTGAAGAGATGAAACCCCTGTTGTGCTAGTTTTCTACTTCCAGGGAGTTTTTGCCACAAAGAGACTGTCAAAACAGGTTCCCTCCCACTTGTAATCTGCAGTGTAGTCCTGTAGGCTGCAGTCGAATCCATCTGGCCACTGCAAGGCTCTGCCACCTCGTTCTCCTGTACATATGAGCAAGGCGTCCCACTCTGAGCCTCCCCCCAGAGGAACTGTCTGCTTTGCATCTATCTTGGGCCACTCCTGCTCTCACAGCTAGCTTAAGACGAACTCTTTGCCACCTCCCTGGCCCTGGCTCGTGCATGAATTTTGATGAGAAAATAAAATTCTGGGTTCTGGTAAGGAGATCACTTCGAGTGAGTTTGGGGGTAGTGGTGGTGGAGGACAGAAGCACCTCGCCCTCCAGGGAAAACAAATCCCCAGGAAACGGGCTCTGCTCAATTTGCATCCTTCTGACTCATTTGCATTTATGCAGATTTGAAACAGTCCCCGGCTAAGCACCGATTCTGTGCTTAAAATAGCAAAGTGCAAAAAGAAGGGGGGAGGGAGCAGGAACTTGAATCACTAAGTAAGTTAGAAAAATGAAAAGTCTGGCGTCAAAACCATGTATCAAAGCAGAACCCGGGGCCTGCTGCCCATTTAATTCCAACTCCACAACCAGAAAACTGGAAGTCAAACTTTTGGCAAGACGGAACACCCACAGAGCAGAGCTCAGGCTTGAATTAAGCCTTGAAACATGCAATGACAAAGGTGGCACTGCGCCACTGAGCATATGCACAGGGCATTCCCCAGCCAGCCAAGTACCCTCAGCCAACCATCTAGGATCACCTCTCTCTCATTTGCACAAAGACAACCCACCGAAGATAGCAGCTGAGGGCAAACAAAGAAAAGCCCTTTGCCAAGCAATGCATAAAAGAGCCTAGAAAATGTACACGATGCAGCGTCGGTCACAAACAGAACGGCTTTTTGAAAAAGCTTCATGGAGAAGAGAGCTATTAGTCTTAATCACAGAGCAATTAGGCCTGCTAGCTTAATGGAGCCTCCATTTTCAGAAGCAGTATATCCCAAAACACCAGACACTAGGGACAAATAGCAGAGGAAGGCCGTTGTCTCTGTCATCCGCCTGGAAGCATCTAGATGACCTCTGTGGAAACAGGATGCTGGACGATGGATACTGGTCCAATCCAGAAGAGCTTTTGTTTACAAAGAAATCTCACCGGGTGATGTCTTTCACTGCAGGGCAAATACATCCCCAGCGTTTTAGACATCAGCTCTCTCCAAGAAGAAACACTTCGAATTCTTAGCTGCAAGCTCTGACTGTTCAGGTACCCTGGGATTCCTCCAGCTCTAGCCAGTGCTGTTGCATTGTGTGTGTTAGTTTATAAACCCGTTTGGAAGAGGAAACACAAAATGGTTAAATGACGAACACAACAAAGCACCTCTCGCTTCCTTCCAGCACAAGGATGTGTTTTCGTCAGCTACGACTGCGGCCTCTTTGACACCCAGCCGGAATCAAGATGTCAGCGCAGGCTCCCCCCACCTCCAACGCCCTCCCCAACGCCCTGGGCTGCCACAGATAGTAAATATCATATGCCCAGACAGCCACACATGATCTCCCGTTTGCCTGCAAATCCCCAGCCAGGCACAAGGCTGCTTCTTGGAAGACAGCAACCAAGGTAAATACACACACACACATCAACCACAATGACAAACGCATCCCACCCAGCATAAGGAAGTTGGAAATCCTGCAAACAAGGTGTGCCGCTGGTGTAGCGGACACAACTTGACCACAGCCAACGCGGGTTCCTTCATGCTCCGCTGAGCTGGCTGGCTGGAGCGGCTGCATTTGGGGCCCGAAGGCAGCATTTTCTGGAACGTCTCTTTAACAGGCGCATCTCTTTTGAACCTAATTTGAAGCGACTCTCCCCAGCCTGTAAAAATTCTCCCCTGATCTTTCCCCCCCATTTGATACAATGTGGACCAAATCGAGCCCTGCCATCCACTTTGCACTCGGCTTAGCTGGCAGTGCTGAGCTCTGCCTTCCCACAAGACCTGCTGCTCAGAGATATACTGCCCCTGAGCATGGATGCTCCAACTGCTGGCAGACCTTGTATGCTCTAGGAGCCTCGCTGCCTCCTAAGTCACTGACAGACATCCATCTGGGTGGATTTCTCAGCAAGGGGGAACAGTGCTTCGGGCCAGGGCAGCACCTAAGCCAGCCACCCTGCCCACGCCTGATCCACGACAGCAGCCCAGTTTTGTCTTCCAGGAGAGAGTTCCTAAAAAGCCGCATCAGCCCAGCCGAGCCTTGGCCACTTTGTGCCCCCCCCCCCCCCAAAAATAGCAGCTCCTGGCAGCCCGTCCCGGGCGGCGGCGGCGTTTCCCTCGAGATCCGGGTGTGTTCGCAAACGCTCTGCACGAGCCCGGGATGCACCGAGGGTCCATTTCCCCAACCGGCCCAAATAATCGTGGAGCGGAATAAAGCGGGGAGCTAATTCATTAATTCAAAAAAATGCTTTCACAGCACGCGCCCCGCCGCCCTGGCCCGGAGCCCCTGGCCGATGCCCGTCGGGCGCGCACGTGCGGCGGGAGGGGCTGGCGCCTGCCGGGGCTGGCTGGACAACGGCGGGCCGCCTTGCTCGCAGCCCCAGCGCCATGGCTCCGCCGGCACGCCTTCCCCCCGGCCGCTGCCCGCAGCCCCGGGAGAGCGGCGTCGCGGGGATGCTGCGGGGCTCTCCGCGGCCGCGTCCCTTCCTCGAAGCCAGCCCGCGCCCCGCGCCCCCGGACGCCCGCCCCGGCCCCGGCCCACCTGCTCGGCGGCCAGCGCCTGCTCCAGCCGGGCGGGCTGGTCGTGCCAGACGAGGGCGTGCAGCGGGAAGCGGCTCTCGGCGCTTGTCCTGCCCGCTGGGGAGGCGGCCAGCATCCTCCCAGTGCCGGCGCCGGGGGAGGCAGGCGGGGAGGCCGTCGGGGCGCTGCAGCCAGGGGCATGGGCGCCGCCGGCGATGCGGGCCCGCCGAGCCCGAGCCGCAGCCGCCGCCGCAGCGCCCGCGGAAGACGCCGAGGCCGAGGCCGGCGCGGGGGAGGCGGAGGCGGCCCAGGCGCGCCCTGCTCCCGCCGCGCTCCGTGGGGAGGACGGGGATCCCCCACCCCGCGGCTGGCGAGGGCGGCGTGGCGCCGGCGGGGCACCATGGGACTTGTAGTCCCCGCGCACGCCGAGCCCCCGCCGTCGCCCGCCCGCGCCTCTGGCTCGCCCGGCCACGGGCACGGGCACGCCCGGCACGGGATCGCGCTACGCCGGGCGGCAGGGCAGCGGGCAGAGCGGCTGCTCTAGACTGTGCGCAGGACCGAAGGGATGCGGGGAAGCGGGGCGCCTGGGAGGGAGCCTGCAGAGCCCGGAGCACTGGCGGGGCTCGGGCAGATGCATTGTCTTGCAAAGAGCGCTGCGCGCACGCCTCGCTCGGGGTGCTTCGCCACCATGCCAGGATGTGGTCACGCGTCCTGCTGTCTCCCATCTAGCGATGGAAACGCAGCCAACCCGGCCTGGAGGGCGGTAGATCAAGATGGGTAGCCCTGTTAGTCTGACTGTAGCAGCAGAAAAGAGCAAGAGACCAGTAGCACCTCTAAGACTAACATCATTTGTGGTAGAGTGTGAGCTTTGGTGAGACACAGCTCACTTCTTCAGATACGTATCTGAAGAAGTGAGCTGTGACTCACCAAAGCTCAGACCCTACCGCAAATTCTTAGTCTTATAGGTGCTACTGGACTCTTGCTCTTTTCTACTCTCTAATGAAAATACGTGCTGTCACTAAAATCAGCCTCCTTCCTAGATGGTTGGAAGGAAGCAAGCACAACCCCATTTTTTAAAAAAAAAGGATCTGGAGAGGACAGACAAATTACAGGTTCATTCCAAGTAAATGGGTGGGACTCTTATTAAACACAGAGCGGGGGCAAATCCTGCTGAGGGGTAAAGTGGTGAAGCTTCTACATAGGGAAGTCCTGCCTCACCCCTTTTGGAAAGAAGTTGCTTATAGCCATGTTAGCCCATAAGCAAAATTCAACACCAGCAACACAATCCACTTAATAATCCTAAATGAGAAGGTTAGGCATGTGGATAAGGGAGATCTGGTAGAAATGATGTCCTTGGAGTTGCAAAAGGCTTCTGAGAAGGTCCCTCTCCAAAGACTCCTGAGTAAACTGAGCAGTCATGAGCAATGAGGCCAGATCCTGTTATGGATTTAAAACTGGTTAGATTACAGGAAACAAAGAGAAGGAAGAAATGTGCTGTTTCTGCATCACACCAGAAATGTCATTTTCTGCCAAAGCAGGAGGGTGCACACCCATTTCCACCACATGCCTCCCAGGCAGGGTACAGGCAGTTGGCCCATTCCCTATACCTTCACCTGCCGCTGGCCACGTGAGCAGTGGCTGGTAGCAGCTGGCAGCAGGGGATCTGCCCCCCTCAATGGGGTCTGGCAACCCTACCTCCTAAGCAGCCATTTTCTCCAGAGGAACCGATCAATGCAGTCTGGAGTTCAGTTGTAATTCCAGGAGATCTCCAGACCTCACCTGGAGGCCGAACTAACACACCAGGGCACCTCCACAAACAGCAAGCTAAACCAACTCAAATCCAAGGAGGTAGAACTAGAAGTATAATAAATTTTGAATTTTTATCAAAAAAATTTCAAAAACTATTTAAAGTGCAAAGTGTAAGTCATACAAAATTCTATACAAAAGTTATAATATCCAATCATCATAATAATCAAGGACCATGAGGTTCATGGAGTCAGTCAAGGTCAGTCAAGGACCATGAGGTTCATGGAAATTCAATAACAATATAGATGAGCCAACTGGTGAGAAGCCATGTACAATTAATATTCACAGTTCATATTACTCATTTTTCAGAGAGTAGACCATCCTCCAGATGGAAATGGAGCTGTAGTATATCTTCAAAGAACAGCCTACGGGTCTTTTGCCAGCTGATTCTCAATTCCTGTTTCGTACAACGGACTTCCTCATGGGCATAGTTTCGTAAATGGCCTCTCATAGTATTCAAACACATCAGCCAGTTGGTGGAATCCGACGGAACAACGTGTATGAAACTATGCCCGTGAGGAAGTCCGTTGTATGAAACGGGAAATGAAAATCAGTTGTTATTATGATTGGATATTATAACTTTCGTATAGAATTTTGCAGGGCTTTTTTCTAGGAAAAGAGGTGGTGGAACTCAGTGGGTTGCCCTTGGAGAAAATGGTCACATGGCTGGTGGCCCCGCCCCCTGATCTCCAGACCGAGGGGCGTTTAGATTGCCCTCCGCGCTGCGCGGAGGGCAATCTAAACGCCCCTCGGTCTGGAGATCAGGGGGCGGGGCCACCAGCCATGTGACCATTTTCAAGAGGTTCCGGAACGCCATTCCCCCGCGTTCCAGCTGAAGAAAAGCCCTGGAATTTTGTATGACTTACACTTTGCACTTTGAATAGTTTTTGAGAAATTGTTGATAAAAATTCAAAATTTATGGTACTTCTAGTTCTACCTCCTTGGATTTGTAGTTGGTTTAGCTCACCCGGAGGCTGGCAATGCTATTTAAACCCCTGCTGTGGGAAAAAGAACTCGGTACATGCCGAGCAGGTCTCTTGTCTTCCTCCTCCCCAGGTTAATTATCTGTTCTGGGCAAGTGGGGGGAGTAATGTCCCCGAGTATAAAAACCAGGAGGCCCCAAACCCAGGCCCAAAAGAGGGGTGTCTGAGGTCTGTATTTTTATTCATTTATTAAAATATTTTACTGTGCTTTTTTTGCACATACAAAAATGCTTAAAAATGGCTTACAATGTCAACATTCACAGTACCATAATCCAATGGCAAAAAAATAATAATTTAACACTTGAGTAGAAAAAAATCCCACCATAAACCAGCAAACTTAAGTGTATGTCAAAGGCAATAAGCAAAGTCTTCACTGAAATGCCAACAGAAAGAGCGCCCTGGGTCGCCCCACCCCAGCTACAAAAGTTGATTGCTGCTGCAGCTTGAGAGAAGGATACAGAAGCCGGCATGTCTCTGCTGCAGCCTATTTCATTATTTATTGTATTAAAGCATTTATGCCTCACCTTTCCACATAGTTCAAGGCAGCTTACAAAATTAACATAGCCTAACTCAAACATAGCCTAACTCAAACAGGACACAGTATCTTATTCCAGGACACGAAAATACTGGACAACACTTCCAACTACTTTGTCAGATTGCACAGGGAAGCCATTGAAATTCATAAGCATAAGCACAACTTCAACAGGAAAGAAGAGACTTTAAGAATGAATAGAGCATGGTTTCCAGTCCTGAAAAACACCAGGCTAACAAAATACTCTACATCTTACAATAGCCCTGCAGAGAAGATTAGCATATCAAGCACCAATCCATATGCAAAAGAACCTCCTCGAGATACAGTGAAGCATTAGCATTCCACACCCTGGGAAACTCTTAAAGGATGACGCAACCCAAACCCACCTTCCTGAGTAGATAGAAATTACCTGCTAACATCTTCTCCACAGTTTGACACTGAGAGATCTCTGTTTTTTGGTGCTACACCTCTGAAGATGCCAGTCACAGCTGCTGGTGAAACGTCAGGAACTACAATGCCAAGACCACGGCTATATAGCCCGGAAAATCCACAACAACCAGCTTACAAAATTATTTTAAAATTTCCAAATTAAACCCGAGGTAAATTCTCTCCCTCCCTGCCTTAAAAGACGCCTGTTCTAAAAAAAACCCTTAAAATTCTTGGCAAAGGAGCAAGCCTTGCAGCGCCTCCTGAGTATATCCAAGGAGGGAGCTCCCCTCACCTCGTCAGGGATCTCATTCCATAAAACAGGAGCCAAGATGGAAAAGGCCCTACCTCTGGTCAATGCCATATGGGCCACCCTAAGCGCTGGGACAGCCAACAAATGGCGGCCTCAGGATCGTAAGTGGTGCACAAGGACGATGGAAGGAGATAGGTTCTATGTCATGAAGGGCTTTAAAAGTCCTGACTAGCACCTTGAACTGTCGCTGTTTCAATGTATTGGGTCTTTCCAGGGCTCATTTTGAGGGGGAATGTGCAGGAACGCAGTTCCAGCAGTTCCCCCAAGAGGTCACATGTAGGTGGCCCCGCCCACCTGACTCTTGGCCATTTTGGGCCTGTTTTGGCCTGGATTGGGTCCAAAACAGCCTGGATCGAGCCTCTGATGGGTGGTGGATCACTCTCGCACTCAGCAGTGGCATGATCCTGACTATTTTGGGCCCCTTTTCGGCCATTTTCAGCCCCTTTTTGCCATTTTGGGCCCATTTTGGCCCTGAATGGCCAGGATTGGGTCCAAAACTGCCAGAATAGGTGATGTCAAGGGGGTGTGGCATATGCAAGAGGTGTGGCATCACCTTTCCGGTGATGGCAAGAGGTGTGGCATATGATAATGGGTTATGCTAATGAGTTCCTCCAGCTGTTTTTCTACGAAATGACCCCTGGGTCTTTCTCAGAAGGTAGATCAAGATGGGTAGCAGTGTTTGTCTGTAGTGTTAGAGAAGAGCAAGAATCCAGTTGCACCTATAAGACTAGCAAAATTTGTGGCAGAGTATGAGCTTTTGGGAGTCACAGCTCACTTCTTCAGTGAAGAAGTGAGCTGTTACTCCCAAGAGCTCATACTCTGCCACAAATTTTGCTAGTCTTATAGGTACTACTGGACTCCAGCTCTTTTCTCAGGAGGGAATAAGCCAACTTTAACTATTCATCAGATACCTTCACATATGAAGAGTCTTGCTGGGTAAAACCAAAGGTGCCTCAAAGTTAGTATCTGGATTCCAGGTTGGCCAATCAAATATCCACAGAAAACATGTAAACTGGGGACAGGGGAGAGCGAAAACCCTTCCCCACAGCTGGTCCCTAGCAAATAGCATTCAAAAGGCATAAAGCATACCATGGCTACAGATGGACTTGCCCTCTACTAATTTTTTACACCCCCCTTTAAAGCTAGTGCATCTTGTGGCAGTGAGTTTCATATGCATACTGCATTCTTTTGAATACCCTGAACCTACCCCACAGCTACTTTTTTGGGGTGCGTGAGTTCTAGTACCAGGAGGGAGGAAGAAAAAGTTTCCTCCCTCTTTACAATACACAATTTTATAAATATCAAGAGTCACCACCACCCAGCAGTTCTCTCTTTTCTAAGATGAAAACCTTTCCTCAGCCTCATCTCATTTAGGTTGCTCTTTTCTACACCTTTTTCAGACAACTTTTAGACCGTTTCCAGACGGCTTACCTGGCTCCGGAACGTCGCGCCATGTTGCGGGGAAAACGCGAAATATCGCGTTTTCTCACGCGAGTTTTGCGCGACGTCCTGTGACGTCGCGCAAAACTCGCACGAGAAAACGCGATATTTCGCATTTTCCCCGCAACATGGCGCGACGTTCCGGAGCCAGGTAAGCTGTCTGGAAATGGCCCAGGTGACAACAACTGTGTATAATATTCTAAACGCCACGCAGTGGGCATCACAATCCTGTCTGTTCTATTTTCAGTCCATTTCCTAATCATCCCTAGCACAGATTTTTTTCTATTTTCAACACTGCTGCACATTGAACTGACATTTTCATCACGACTCCAAGATCTTTATCCTGATCTGTTTCAGCCAGCTCAGACTCCCAAAAGAATATATTTAAAATTAGGATTTAAAAAAAAAATTGGAATGTGCACCACCTTACATTTACCTACAATGAATGTCATTTGGCATGTTGTTGCCCACTGACCCAATGTAAAGAGATCATCCCGGAATTCTTCCCAATCTGCCTTGGTTTTTTACACAATTTGTTATCATCTGGAAATCTGACTGCTGCATTGCTAAGACCCAACTCCAGATCATTTATGAACCAATTTAATGACACTAGTACCCTGATCTCATCAGATCTCAGAAGCTAAGCAGGGTTGCCCTTATGTTTGCCAACTCCAGGTTGGAAAATACCTGGAGATTTTGGGGGTGAAGCCTGGAGAGTGCAGGGTTTGGGCATGGACCTCAGCATGGTATAATGGCACAGAGTCCACCCTCCAAAGCAGCCGTTTTCTCCAAGTGAACTGATCTCTGTGGCCTGGAGATCACTTGTAATTCCAGGAGATTTCCAGCCACCACCTGGAGGCTGGCAACCCCTAGTTGGCCTTGGTTAGTAATTGGATGGGAGACTTCCAACGAAGACCAGGGTTGCTGAGGCAGGCAATGGCAAGCCACCTCTGTTAGTCTCTTGCCATGAAAACTCCACCAGGGGTCACCATAAGTCAGCTCTGACTTGAGGGCACTCTCCACCACCCTAAACAGCACCAGTACCAATACCCAGCCTTCTGGGATCCCACTGTTCACTTTTCTACACTTTGAGAACTGTTCATTATAAACCCCCGATTTCTCATGATACTTTCATTTGGGCAGAGAGGATGGGGAGGGTTTGCCCCCCTTTCAGCACTTTCTCATACTGTTCCCTGCTCATGGTAACTCTTGCTGTTCCAAATGATGCACATTCCTTGCTGTGTTGCTCCCATCTTGGGATTAGCATCCAGTAGCACCTCTAAGACTAACCAACTTTATTGTAGCATAAGCTTTCGAGAACCACAGCTCTCTTCATCAGATGTATCATCAGAAGAGAGCTGTGGTTCTCAAAAGCTTATGCTACAATAAAGTTGGTTAGTCTTAAAGGTGGTACTGGACTCTACTATTTAGCAACTTCAGACTAACATGGCTAACTCCTCTGGATCTTGGGTTTAAACCTTGATCATACTGGGACATGACAGATACGTAAACAGCTTGACTCTTCGGCTCTCCCCACTTCCATCACAGATAAACTTTCAAAGTTTCCTAACTGAACAATAGGAGACCAACAAAGCAAATGTTCCTATGCTTTAGGAATCCTTGAATATGCCATAGTATTGCCCCAAAGCCCTGGTGATGGGCTCCAGCCTCAGACGCAAGATATCATCCAACCCTCAAGGCCTTGGCCAATATTCTCCTGCAACAAGAGAGCCAGCATGATGTAGTTGTTCGACTAGGATCTGGGAAAACCAGGTTCGAATCTCCACTCTGCCATGGAAACCTGCTTGGTGACCTAGAGCCAACAGCACAGTCTCAGCCTAATCTATCTCATAGGTTTGTTGTGAGCACAATTATGTAAGCCAGCTTGGTCTCCAAGGTCTCGAACCTTTCCCAACACCTGTTACTTGAGATTCTTTAAGTAGAGATTTTAGGGGCTGAGTCTAGGATTTCCTGCATGCCAACTCTACGTGCTGCAGGACTCTTCCTGCGGATGGATTCCCCGTATTTAGCATGCCCCATCTGATATCCTGGTTGAGTCTCATGGAAGGCGCACCTTCCTTTCAAATTCAAAAAGAGTCCAGTAGCACCTTTAAGACTAACCAATTTTATTGTAGCATAAGCTACTACAGACTAACACGGCTAACTCCTCTGGATCCTTCCTTTCAAATGAGTTCCTAAGCAGCATGAAGTTAGAGGTGCTTAAAAACAATCAATAGTGTCTGAGTAAGGGATTTGGAAAAATTATTAGCAGACAAATGCTTTCTCGGCTACACAAAGGGGATCACACAGTGGTGCTGACCAGATGTGTGTGTGTGCTATGTCGCCTCCAACCTATGGCGACCCTACGAATGAAAGACCTCCAAAACGTCCTATCATTAACAGACTTGCTCAGATCCTGCAAACTGGAGGACGTGGCTTCCTTTATGGAGTCCAGCCATCTCGTTTTAGGTCTTCCTCTTTTCCTACTGCCTTCCACTTTTCAGATCAGATGGAGAGAGGCAATTCGGGTGGCGGTCGTGCTGCTAGGGAGAAAGATGGTGTATTAAGGAAGAAAGTAAGTAGGCAAATAAACAAACAAACCCTTTTGTCCCCTGGAATTTTGTGGACTGTTTCAACTTCCCCAAGGCAAAGATTCCCACATTAAGGAGGCCTGAGTCAGGCTATCTGCTAGAGTGGGTATGGGGAGTGTAGTAGAACCTCCAATGTAGAAGCAGAGCCCATCCTGAATAGCTCCCTCCCTTCTGAAGCTCCTCCCTGTCAGCAAAGGCAACTGCTGCAGTCAGCAGGCTGAGTCATGCTGGCTGGTCATCTCAGGGAGGGAGGCAAAATCCTGCCAGCTTTTGCCTTTCTTTCCAGGATCAGTGCACTGCTGACATTGGCTGGAGATTGCAGGATGCAGGAGGACAACATCCGTAGTGTTCAGGGACAGCAGCATGTCGGGCAGGAGACCTTGGCTTCGGGGGCCATGGCGAACGTCTTAGCTATGCTCGAGGGCACAGTGTGCATGATAAGAAACTATCTGGATAAGGAAGCTCTCTGGAGTACTTTTCATCTCAAGAAGACATCCAGGAGCGGGAAAAGAGGCTGAAAGGGGTAAAGGAATTATGAAAGGGCGAGAGCCCCTTCCTTATGAGGAAAGGCTCAGGAATTTGGAAGCTGTTTCAGTTTGGAAAAAAAGCAGTGCAATCCTAAAAAGAGTTACTCCAGAAATCAATGGGCTTAGACTGGAGTAACTCCCTTTAGGATTTCATTGTGAGTGTGGAAAGGATCATACTAGAGGCTTATAAAGTTGCACACGTGGTGGAGAAAGTAGACGAGGGGTTGTTCACTTTAGTAGAACAGGAAGGGGAGTACCGGATGAATGAAGGTCGGTGGGCAGGAGATTCAGAGACAGACAAAAGGAATATAGATCCAGAGGAGTTAGCCATGTTAGTCTGTAGTAGCAAAAATAGAAAAGAGTCCAGTAGCACCTTTAAGACTAACCAACTTTACTGTAGCATAAGCTTTTGAGAATCACAGTTCTCTTCTTCAGATGCAGGCAAAAGGAAGTGATTCTTTTCTCAAAGAGTTGTTGGCTTGTGGGATTCATTGCCACTGGCTGCAAACCTCTAGCATGTCCCCTCTTGGGCTACACATTTATTTTATTTATTCATTTATAGCTTGCCTTCCTCACTGAGACTCAAGGCGTATAACACGATTAAAAACAGTGCAGTAGGAACTGTATGAAGCATGAACCAACAATGAATAAAACTGGGTTACAAAGCTAGAGATCTATACACTAAAAACAATCTAATACATACAAGTAACACAAAACTAGTGAATGATGCAATAAAACGTATAATGTATACTAGGAACAAACAAGGAAAACTGCTTCCTCTAAAAAAAAAAATGTTATTTATAGACTGCCTTTCTCACTGTGACTCAAAGCACATTACACAGCATAAGCCCATAACAATCAATAGCTGGAACATTCAATAAACAAGACGGCGGGGTAAGGATAGCAGAAATTTGAAAAGCAAGCATAAATCCAGAGCTGAAACAAAACATAAGTAGTTTGACATGATGTATTGAACAACATGGAACTGCCCAGTAGGTGCAAACATGAAAAAATGAAATGAAACCATGCCCTCAAACCATAGTTGACTTATGGCAAACCCTGGTGGGGCTTCATGGCAAGAGACTAACAGAGGTAGGTTGCCATTGCCTGCCTCTGTAACCTTGGTCTTTGTTGGAGGTCTCCCATCCAATTACTAACCAAGGCCAACCCTGCTTAGCTTCTGAGATCAGGTTCACCTGGGCTATCCAGGTCAGGATAAGAACACACACACAGCAACAGAAAAGACTCAATAGCAGAGACTACAGTCCCCATCCCTTTCCCCAAACCATCTCTTTAAGCCATTCACCAACATATTCCCCATAATATGAATACCCGCGGGAACAATTCTGTTACATGTTCCGTGGCATGATAAAAGTGTGGGAGCTTTCCTGACATCATCAAGCAGGTGTTGCTCTGGGTGGTGACGGAGGAAGCTAAGAACAGAGGCAATCCAAGCAGATGACACTTTCAGGGAGTGTGACAGAGGCTTGGCTGCTCGACAGGAGCCTACGTACGTCCTACTTTCCTCTCTGGTGAGCGGATTGGATACCCATGAACACAAGAAGCCTCTTGCTTCTTGCTCCCTCTGCCAGAAGAGAGACCCAGTCATACTCAGTCATAGATCCACAGGGGTTAGTTGTGTTAGTCTGTAGTTGCAAAATAGTGAAGAGTCCAGTAGCACCTTTAAGACTTACCAGCTTTGTTGTAGCATAAGCTTTCGAGAACCACAGCTCTCTTCGTCAGATGCATCTGATGAAGAGAGCTCTGGTTCTCGAAAGCTTAAGCTTCAATAAAGTTGGTTAGATTTGAAGGTGTTACTGGACTCTTTACTATTTTGTAACTACAGACTCACACGGCTAACTCCTCTGGATACTTAACTAACTAGCCCTTAAAAGTGATGATAGCCACTAAGTGCATGCCAGGGGTAGTCCTGCCCAATGGGCAACACTGGTAGCTGCCCTGGGCCTCATGCTGGAAGGCCTGACTACCCATAACCCTGCCACATGACAGAGGGGGGAAGTTGGCTTGGCAGCAGCTGGCTACTTACATCCACCCTATCTGACGCTCAGGCAGCCAGCTTGGTGCCAGAAGTGACACCTGCTTCACATTTGGGGGGGGGGGGGCGAGGGTCACCCTGCTTGGGCCCCAACAAGGGGCAGGAGGGATTCCAGGGACCACCCTGGATTTTTGCAGAGGGCCCTGTAAGCACTAGGAGCACCCCTGGTCAATGGCGACTCGCCAGGGGGCCTAAAACATAGCCCAAACCTAAGGACACATAACAATGCGCAAAGCTTTCAAGGTCCCCAGAGCTCTTCGTAAAGACAGGAGTTACAAAAAATGTACAATACAGAAACAGGTCAAAAGTTTGATCGCTCAAGCAATTCCCACCGTGCCGCGCGACCACCCGGCTACCGAAGCCCGAAAAGGGGCCAGCGGGAGGAGTCCTGGGTCCCCCCGCCCCCGATGCCAGGACCCAGGCGTCCTGCCCGCCCCGCCCCTCCTCTCCCGAGCCCCCGCCCCTTCCCCCGAGCCGAGGAAGGACCCAGGCGTCCTGCCGCCTTCTGGCCACGCCGCCTGTCGACGGGCCGGTGGGGGGCGTCGCAGGGTCGCCAGCAGCGGCCGGCCGGGATCCGCCTCTGCTGGGCGAGCCCTGCGTGCCAGCCAGCGGGGCTCGCTCCGCCTCCGGGGGCGGCCTCTGCGCCTGCCTGGCTTCCTGCAGGAGGGCGGACGCGCGGCTCAGCCCCGGGAAGCGGCGGCGGCGGCGGCGGCAGAGGGGCCGGGCGGGCGGCCGGCGCCGCTGCCCCATCTCCGGCGAGGAAGCTCCCCGGCGGGCGGAGCGCACGGCCCACGCTGGCCGCCTCGCCGCTCAGGATGGCCCGGAAGGTGCCCCGGGCGGAGGTGTGCGCCGACTGCAGCGCCCCAGGTGAGCCGCCGGCGGGCCTGGCCTGCAGCCGCAGCCCCGGCCAGGTAGGGCGGGCGGGCGAGCGGCGGCGGAGCCTGCCGGGCCGGGCCTGCTGCAGGAGCGATGCGCCTGCCGCTGCGGGGCTCCTCGGGGAGGCTGGCGTGGCCCCCTGGCCGGTCGGGAAGAGGAGCCGGCCGAGCCGCTCTCCCTGCCCCGCTTCGCCGCCCGGGGAACCCGCGGGGGCCGAGCGCGCGCTGCCGGGCTTCTGGGCAGCCTCCCCCCCCCCTTCCCTATGGATCCAGGCTCGGGATTTTGGGAAATGGCCAGCCCCCCGCCGCCCCCCTCCCCCCGCCGCTGACTTGTCACCCCCTCCTGCAGCCTGTGTGGCGGATGGGACCCAGGTGTCCTGGCGCCCACACGGCCTGTGCAGGCACCTTGGCCTACCCTCTTCTTTGCCTCCCCCCGGTCCACTTCCCCTCTTTAAGAACAGGAATGGAACCCACCCCGGTTCTGAGAAGAGGACCCGAGAATCCTGGCAGCTCTTGCCTCGTTTCCCTGGCCCTGCTCAACGGGCCTGCTTTAGCCCGGGTCTCCCTTCTCTCTAAAGTGGCTGGAAGTTCCCGCTGGGGAGACTGTGACCTCCCACCCATTCTGCTGCGCCTTGCAATGCGCCTGGGGGTGCGCTCTGGTACTTGCAGTGGCAGGTGCGGAAGAGGCCCTGCCTCTGAACTGTTGGCTGGCCCAACACTTAGCTCGCCATCCCTTGTGCCTTCTTTTTCAAAAAGTGGTTGGACTGCCCCAGAGCCAGGTCCTTGGCTGTTGTTTCAGGTTCCTAACTGGTTAAAAATGTTTCCCTTTGCTTGGGAGGTGCCCAGAGTGCTCCCTTTTTTGTGGGGGGGGGGGAAGCATTTAGGAGGAGCAGTGCCCATCCAGCGGGAACTGCAGCTTTGCCATCTGCCTGTGGGTTTTGATGGAGGCCCTTCCATTGTTGCCTGCTCTGTCTGCCATTACAGAACTAAGGGGTTGGTCTGGAGTGTCCAGGGCAATGAGAAGTTGGGCAGAACTTTGCTAAGGTCCATCCTGATTCTTGGATTTAGATTGTGGTGGCCTGATGGTTTTGTTGTGCTACAAGTTTCCTTACTTTCCTCTGCAACGAGCAACCTGGCTGGCTTGCTTGCTGGAGCTCTCAAGTTGCTAGTCATGTTTGTATCTGATGTGTGGATTTGACCCCACACAAGAGTGTTGTATTGGGAGTGGGATGAAAGTCCTGTACGTAGTGGGTTGGTCTGTGCGGGCCTGGTCATTGGATATTGCAGTTTGCCGGCCTTTGTGAGTTGAGTGCAAGTGTCTTTGAGCGGAGAGATCTTTTTTTCTCTTCCCAACTGGTAATTGTAGAACTAGAAAAACTCATGGAGAAGTCAGCAATTTTTGTTACCTTGGATCTCCGTAAACAGAAGTAGCCTCCCGTGGAAGATCAAGTGCAGGAAAGCCTTTGTTCTTGCCTGTGATTTTTCAGACCTGTCTTAACTGCCCATTGGTGGAAACAGAATTCCAGTGTAGCTGATCAGATCCGGCAGGGCGGTCCTTATCCCCTCTGGTATTGGTGAGACACAATCCAAGCGGTGCCTGCCGGAGATGTTGGGATCCAACTCACGGATTGTGTGCAATAGTACATGGTCTAAAATGTGCTCTCCAGAGTTCTCTGCATCAATTCTGCAAGATTCTAGGGCATACAGTTTGGGCTGCTTGCTGTCCACTGGTGCCCTTAGAAATACTTGTATACCAAGGAACTACTGGGGGACCCTGGATGACATGTCCGGCAGTTGAGTGAGCGTGATTTGCCGGGGCCTTGGGAGGAACCTTCGGGGACCGCCAGTGCCACCTCTTCAAGCTCTTGGGGCTATTAATTTACACCAAGGAGAAAGCTGCCTGTTGAAGCTCTGCAGCAACCGAGGGAGGAAGTGGCTGGTCAAGGGAGCAAGGGGCCTCTTCCTGCCGAGGGAAAAACTGTGGGGATTGACACCACCATTTGTGTCCATGCTTGAGACTTGCGCAAGCTGTGCCCTCTGTGAGTACCTGCTATGTATGGATGGCTACGAGTTGGACTGTGCTGGAGGCTGTTTTGGGGAAATGCAACAACTGTGTTTGTCTGAATGCCAGTTGATCTGCCTTGTGTCAGAACCGGGGAGGTTCCGGTTCGCCTCTCCGGGTTGCTGCACTGAAATTCTCCTGGAGATCTGGAGGTTGTTAGGCCTGATTTGCCACTTTTTGCTCTCTCTCCGTTTCCCCTCTTCTCCCACTATTGACTATCAGGGTGCAAGCTGCTTGGGGCAGGGACCTTTTAATTTGGGGGTGGGTGGTTTCTTCTCTTATTCTCGAAAGCACACTGTATGTTGCTATTCCTTTCCTGAGAATAGGAGCTGGTGCTTTCCTTCCTTCTTCCTCCCAGGTTTGTCGATCGGGTTTCTGGGTGTTTGGCACCTCCCGTCTAAATTCTGTAGTTACACTAAATGAGCTTAGTAAGTATCTTTCCATATTTTTGCACAACAGCCAGATTTGCTTCTATAACTATTTCTTCAAGCAACAGGTCTGGAATGAACAGCGACGTTGGTGGGTCTCCCATCTTCTGTCTCCCATCTCCGGCCTATTATGAGTGGCATAGTGGAGAGGTACGAAGGGCATTCAGAGTCCGCCAGGGGGCATTTTGAAAGCCTTTCTTGAATTGCGACCTATCCGAGGGACAGCCGACATATTTCCAGGTTCTTTTAGTTGCTCCATATGGGCCAGAAACACATTTTTAAAATTTAAAACAGTCCAGTGCGTTGTGTTTGATTTTAAAAACATACAAAACCAATGCACAAGCTAATAAAGCAAATAACTAAATTTAACAAGGAAAGAGTTTTTTTTTAACGTAAACATGACTATAAAATTACATATTATTGGGAATATTCACATGAAGAACAATGACTAAACTCCCAACTTCTGTGCTTGCATGACTGACACATGGATACATACAAATAAATGTGCTTTCTGAATATAGCACAGCTCTGCATTTGATCCCTCCACGGGGCTCTCTCCCGTGGTTACAATCTGACAAGAATAGGTCCTGGGCTCATGCTTTGCCTGGAAGCTTCGCACCATTTCCCTGGGTCGCCATTCTGCTCCCACACACACACTAAGCTTGCTGAGGAGTTAGCCGTGTTAGTCTGTAGTAGCAAAACCAAAAAGAGTCCAGTAGCACCTTTAAGACTAACCAACTTTATTGTAGCATAAGCTTTCGAGAATCACAGTTCTCTTCGTCAGATGCGTGGAGGGCAAGAAGAAACTGGTCAGATATATAGGTGGAGAGGGGAGGGCGGAGTAGATGCAAACAGTAGCTTCTGATATGGAGATGAGTTTGCTTCTGTTAAGGAAGTCAGTTACTTCTGATAATGAGATAACCATTCCTAGTCTCTATTCCATCCCAGCTTGACTGAGTCAAATTTACATATGAATTCCAATTCAGCAGCTACTGTTTGCATCTACTCCGCCCTCCCCTCTCCACCTATATGACTAGTTTCTTCTTGCCCACTATGCATCTGACGAAGAGAACTGTGGTTCTTGAAAGCTTATGCTACAATAAAGTTGGTTAGTCTTAAAGGTGCTACTGGACTCTTTTTGACTAAGCTTGCTGGAGTCAATAATGGTCACTTCGGGGTACGAAAGATGCATTCTGTCGTTGGCTGTGGTGCCCGCTTTTCATTAGTTACGTATTCCATTGAGTTAAAAAATGGATTCTGTTAGTTCCTTGGGCCGAGTGAACTTAAGCTGTCTGCTGGCTTAACAGTAATAATACTTATTTAAAATGTGTCTCTGTCAATATGGGGCACTTTACAGAGTGAGGGTCTCTGCCCCAGGTGCTTACAGTTAGCAACTTGACATAAAGGAGGCAACGGAAGGGAGGTCAGGAGATGTAGGGGAAGAATGTGGGCTTATTTCTGTTACAGGGGTTGGAGTGGCTGATTCCGGCCCTGTGTCACTGCAGTGCCCTCCTGTCCCAAATTGTGGTGGTTCTTGTGACGGCATGCGGAGCTCTTTGCAGAGCTAGGAAAGTCCTTCCTACCATAAAAGTGAGAGCTTTGGAGATGGAACTTCAGGTCAGGACTACCCTGTGGGGTGTGTGTGTGTGTGTGTGTGTGTGTGTGTGTGTGTGTGTGTGTGTGTGTGTGTGTGTGTGTGTGTGTGTGTGTGTGTGTGTGTGTGTGTGTGTGTGTGTGTGTGTGGCAAAAAGGTCTCCTCAGCGTATGGCCCCGTGACAGGCTGTTCTGTGCCAACCACTCCTGTGGGCAGAAACTGCAAATATCTGCAAAAGCAATTCTTCACCACCATCTGTGCGAGATGTGCCCACGCTTACCCTCTCAAGATTTAGAAACAGGGAGGAGAGAGGGGAGAGATGCTCTGGAGATTGATTGGGGCTTGGAGTTCTGCCTGCCTGGTTCCTGGAATTGGGGAGCCAGCTTGAGAGGTTGAGTTGTGCCAAAGGTCTGTGGGGAAAACATTTCCAGTCCCCAAGGAATTGGCATGGAACCCGCTGCCAGGCTGCAAAAAAAAAAAGGCTTTGAAATGCTTCGGGCTGCTGCATCCCATTCAGAGAATCCGCTTCGGTGACAGCTAGGCAAGAGAGGGAATTTCCAGCTCTTCCTCGGCACCCTTTCTAACCGCCAGCGTTGCTCAGCCGGCAGGACCAAATCCTTGCTTCCTTTCTCTGGTAGCAGCCAGTCTGGGGGAGGAGTGCCTGCCAACAAACCGTGTGAGGGCCTGTCGTAGCCAAGAGAGAAGGGAACCCGTGTCTCTCCTCCATTTTCCCAGCCTGGTGTTTGCTCATTCCAGAAGATGGGGCACTGTCTGGGGACTAACCAAATCTACCAACAGCTTTTATCACTCTGTCTTTTGGTGAATCAGTCATGCTGTGCTAGCAGGAGGGCTGTATTGTAGGGAGGCAGTCTGAAAGAGATGCTTTGCTAACAAGGTAGGGACCCTAGGCTTCACCACTGTGTTGCCTAAGCACATGCTCCTATGTACTACCCATTGCTTCAAGTATGACCCTACCAGGTAGTTCCATGTTGTCTAATGTCAGCCCTAGAATAGCTTATGCTCTGTTTCAGCATTTCTTCAACTCTGTATTTGGATTATTGCTAATGCTATGCCTTTGTAAAATTGCATTTATTTGCCCTATGGCACTGATAAGGGAAATGTCCTTGACATTGACTGTACTAATCTCACACTATGTAATCCGCCTTGAGTCTCAGTGAGAAAGGCGAACTATAAAAGACATAAAATAAATAAATGAAACTTCCCTAGTCAGAAGCAGTCTACCTGTGACTACCAGGTACTTAGAGCAAGCAACAAGTTAGTCACCCTTTGCCCTGTGCGTGGTCTTAGCAAAGACACCTGGCTGGCTGTTGTCCGGAGCAGGCTATGGGATTAGACCTGCCTTCAATTTATATAGCAGAGCTCCTGCTGTGCGTGTTCTCAAACTTCCACTGAAGCATGTTGTGGCCGGATCTGGTACCACCTGCCCAAAATTTAACAGGAAGTTCTTTGGGTCAAATGATGGTATGGAATTTTTAAATAAAGTGGCCAAACTAGCATGACAGAGTCTTTTTTTAAAAAATCCCAGGAAGTCAGCTGTTTGAGGACTGTTTGTTCAATGGAATCTCCATGTTCAGGGGCAGTCTACCTCTGAATAATATATGTTCAAGATAAACAGGAAACATTTACCATCCTTTGAGCTTCCGGAAGGCATGTGGCTGCCTGCTATTGAAAAAGGAAAGCTGAATTAGACGGGCTTTGGTCAAGTCCAGCTTGATTGTTCTTAAAGGCCTGGGATCTGTACAACAACTGGACGAATAGTATGAAGATGGGAAGCCTCTGTTTCCCCATCCCACCACACATCTGTCTGTGGGAGGGGGCATTCTTTCCATCTGCTGCAATCGGAGTCTGGCTGGTCACACCCAAAAGCCAGGAAGGAAAGGTGGGGAGGCCAGCTCCATCCGCACAGAGCTGAACTTCCTGCCCTACTGCTGCTAGTCCGGGTGCGGGGATTGCTGGTGGGGGGCCGGATGTGCTGCCCCCATGGCTTGGCCCCAGTGCAGAAATACTAACCCCACAATTTCCCTCTTTACCCACCCCATTGTGTTTCCATTGGAATGATTGCCTAATTTATGGCCATACCTCCTGCCAGGCCTTGCTTCCCAAACAGAGCCCCGGTTGGCTTTTCAGTTGTCTCTTCCCTGCTCTCATTTTGGTCACCCGTGTGCAAGGTGCATAGCTGGATTGGAAGCATCACCCAAGTTTGTACGTGCCTGAATTTCCCAGCGGATTGGGTGGCAGAGATGTCTTCCCCTTGGGGTGGGGGGTGATGTGTGAAAGTGATGGTGTTTCTGCCAAGCTTGCCTGGGCGGGTGCAGAGCCAAGAGGCATCTGAGGGCATGACTTCCGCCTGGCATTGTTCAGTCATGTCCCAGAGGTGCCTGCAGGCTGCACATCTTTGCCAGGAATGGGGTGTGGGAAGGAGAAGCTGGAGCCATGGAGTCCTATCCTCGCAGGATCCAAACTCCCCAGGAAAAGCTGTGTCTTCCCCAGTTGAACTGTCCTTTCCCTTTTCCTGCTTTTGGACTCACTAGGTAGCCACCAAACTTGGAAGCGGCTTTTGTGCTCTCAAATTTTGCCCATGGTGGTTTTGGTTCTGTTCCACACAGACGCATTAAAAGGCTTTGCACCCAGTGAGTCCAAATTCTGCACCAAGAGAAATTGGACTGTGCAGCCTGCATAGCTGATTTGCAAATAGTCTGCATAATTTCTCATGCTTTACCTAAAGTGCTTTGCATAATTTATTCTGAGTTTACTGATCATGCGGAAGGGCAAGGAGTGCCATCGCTACCCACAGCAGATCTTGTTCATCCAGTCATCTGGCTATGGAGGCCGTGACCCACTCACTTTCATGCATATCGCTGCATTCATAAGGACTGGAATCTTGCTTTAAGGAAAAGTGATCTTTGTACATTACCCACCCATCCCTCATGCAAATGCTCACAGGACTGTATTTTTTGTCTTGCCTGTTAAAAAAACGTGCGGCTTCATGATATATAGAAAAAGTTTTGTCTTGTTGGTTAAAATCAGGAAGAGGCCTAGAAAAACCTGTTTATTGTCTGTTAAGAGGGAGGCACTTTTTATGCATCATACAGGAAAAGTAACTCCCAAGAAGTAAATGCTACGGGCATTTATTATAACATGGACTGAGGCTTGAAATACTGTCAGGGGCTTTCTGTTCTAAACATTATGTTGACTTGCTGTCGTCTTTGCAGTGGTGTGTTTAGATGCTGATGCTTGTCCATTGAGCTTTTAATTTTTATTGCCATTTGCGTTAAACATGCATACAAAGTTATACTTACGAAGAAGGGCAAGGAGCCAGGATGAAGACTGAAATCCCCTCCCAACCACTGGGCAGTTTGCTCCTGCTCAGCCTCCTGTGATTTCACTAAATGTTGCCCGTTGGCATTGGCCACCATGGAATCTAGCAGTTTTAAAACAACAACAACATGAAAGCCAAGGTGGTTAGAATGCTCAATTTTGCATGTGCTGCCTAATGAGGAAAAGGTGCAGAATTATAGCGCATATGCCTCCCAAGTTGCACATAAGTCAGTTCTTGTGGTATCTTCAAGACTACCAGGAAGCTGAAATTTTGGGCCCGCTTGGTCAGGTGCATGATGAAGTCCCAATCACAATCTTTTGAAACTGCTGCACTTCTTTAATTACAGGATTGTGGCAAGGAGATGGCTAAGGACGTGTCTCTCTCTGTTGATGGAGCTGCAGCGGCAGCGACCGATTTAATTCCAGGTTGCTGTCAATGGCTGGCCAAGCACCTCTGCTTGTTCCTTCCCTCACTTTGTGGATTCTGGCTGCAGCCAGGAACTCTGCTGCATAATTTTCCTTCCAGGAACTGACCAGCTTTTCTCTGTGGCCCTGAACCCCTTCCAGATTACTTGTTTCCAAAATACTCATTTTGAGAATCAGGTAATCAAATATGTGCTTAAGGAGATCAGGAGGAAAAAGTCAATGCTGAGCCAAGGAATTCCCATTTTGAATCCTGCATCTGTTTTGAGAAGCCCCCAAATGTTAGCTGTGGGGCACTCAGGATGTGGCTCACTGCGTTGTGATTGCATATGGCCGAAGATGGAAGGAACTGACCTGACTATCTTTGGAGGGAAGGGCTTTCTGATCACAGCCTAAGGAATGTTGGCTGACATCCTGAGAGGTATGAGGAATGGATTTTTCATGAACAAATGATTTTGGGGGTCTAGCTGTTGGAGGTAGGGGCTAAGGATTTGGATTTTCAGGCTGTGGAAAGAACAGAGGTCAGGGAAGAAGCAGCGTCTCATTTTTCCAAAAAGCAACGTGCTGGAGCTTAGTGCCACAGTCTGACCTGGAAGCCGAGCTCAGAGGTGAGGATTGATGTGCCGGCCCAGAAGTATTCTTGGCTGAGTCTGAGCACTGAAGACGGGTTCTAGGACTGAGCCCTGATGACCTTGTGTGTGATGTATGGGGGGGGCAATCTGAGTGAGTACAGTGGGGACAGCTGGCATGCTCTCTCCCCCGCCCCATTTCTGCATGGCTTTCCCTTCCTGTTGACCTTTGGGCTGTGCTCCATTCCCCCGCTATAAAAATGGCCTCTTGTCTTGCAGTGCGGCTCTCCCCGCCTGCATCCGGCAGTGGGAGGTTGTGATTGGGGAAGGGCTCTTGGCCAGTGGGGAAAGCACCTCCCTTGCTTGCAGAAGGGCTTTGTCGCTAGTTAAAGTGGGCCTTCGGGTGGAGGGCTAGCAAAGAGGTTGGAGAGTATCCATCAATCTGTGGTGCTGGGCGACGTAGGCTGTTTGTTCATATGAGGTCTGTGTGTGTGTGTTATGTGCTGTCGAGTCCAACTTATGGCGGACCCTATGACTGAAAGACCTCCAGAGCATCCTATCATGCTCAGATCTTGCAACCTGGAGGCTGCGGTTTCCTTTAAGCCACCTCCTTCCGAGTCTTCCTCTTTTCCTACGGCCTTCAACTTTTTCAACTTTTTGGTGCAGGGCATTATTCCTGAACCGGATAGATTGGTTATGCCGGTTCATGTCCTCATGGAAGAAGTCGAGTGCGAACCAAGCTGTATGCTTGAGGAGCCGGGAGCCATTTGTGCCACGTGCAGTTTTCAATCAGCTGTACGCAGGAGCTGGCCTGCTGCCATTAACTTTTCTCCACACTTTTGCATACCCCATTATGGGAAGGGACTCTGGAATGTGATGGGGGAAGAGACGGCACCATCTTTTAAAGCTGAGTAGCCCCTTTTCTCCAGTCTGGATTCTGTCTTTGTTCAACTGTGCTCTGCGTGGCCTTGGCCGTGTGCAGCGGGCCTCGAGGGATCATCTATGCCTTTGGGTGGTGCAGCAGTGTGTGTTTAGGTGCCACGTTTTTATTCTGGTTTTCTGGCACCATGTTGCATGCGAGTGTGCACAAACATGGCTGTGGCACACAGCGTGTTGCGTGTGCTCAGTGGAGCGGTGTGTATTTTGTTGCATTCTGTCTTAAGAGGATAGATTATTCTGTATCAGAGGCATGTTCTGGTGTGTCTTGGAACTCCCACCCGCTGCACAGTGACCCTGACTGGGGGAGGGTCTCCCGCAGGTGTTGGCAAGCTGTTGGGGGGGGGCGTGCCTCAGTGGGTGGGGAAATGACTGTATGTACAGGGGGTTGCGGAGCTTGGATTGGGAGGTGACTCATTCTACAAGAATCCTGGCAGCTTATTACATTGGGGGAGAGGCAGGCCTGATGCTGTGTGTGTGTGTGTGTGTGTGTGTGTGTGTGTGTGTGTGTGTGTATGCGCGTGCGTGCAGGCATAGAACTGTGCTTCATGACAGTTGCAGGAGTGAGTGGCAGGAGGTGCCGGAGCCGAGGGGTCTGTGGGCCAGGGTGAAGGACTAGCCGAGTCAAGAAGATCGTCCGTCTCGTCCCAGAACAGTTGCCCCTTGCAAGCTTGCATGGAGGGTGGGAAGGCAGTGGCTTCAGCCCGGAGTTTGCAGTTCCTATTCAGAGGTAGACTGCCTCCAAACATGGAAGTAATTCCCGATACTATGTAATCCCATGACAGCAAAAATATGCAAGAGTCTTGTGACATCCTAAAGACCAGGGCTTTTTTCCTAGGAAAAGAGGTGGTGGAACTCAGTGGGTTGCCAGCACAGGGGGCAACTCTTGGCGGGAGGTGGTGCCCCTGGTACCACATATGCGCACGTGCGCAAAGTGCGCGTACGCTCCTAGGACCAATGATGTCACTTTGGGTCAGCTGGAACAAGGGGGGAGTTTTAAAAAGTTTAAATCACCCTCGGCGAAAATGGTCACATGGCTGGTGGCCCTGCCCCCTGCTCTTCAGACAGAGGGGAGTTTAGATCGCCCTCCATGCCGCTCCAGATCATGGGGTGGGGCCACCCGCCATGTGACCATTTTCAAGAGGTTCCGGAACTCCGTTCCACCGCGTTCCAGCTGAAAAAAAGCCCTGCTGAAGACTAACAAACCTTTGTTCCAGCTTCAGCTTTCACACACTAAAACCCACTTCGTCTTCTGAAGCAGGCTCTAGTCTATGAAAACTTAAACTGGATTTTTTAAAAAATTCTCTAAATATGGATGCCCCATGCAGCTATCATGATTAGAGGATGTCTCTAGGAATTTGTCTAATCCTGTTTCAAAGGCTGCCCTCCCCCCAATCCAAGTAAGTGGCTGTTGCCATATCTGGTGCCAGTGAGTTCCATAAGTTCGTTAGATGACAATAAAGCAGGCTGTGGCTGGAAAAAGCAGCGGGACGTCAGTCCAGAGGCTGAAATCTTGACATTGGCAGAATTCACGAGGAAGGAAGGCGTTTGAGGGTCAGGAGGACTGAGGTGGCATCCTCGACAAGACCAGCCCTGTGAGTTGGAGGCATTTGTAGTATGTGGTATAGGGTTCTCTGTGCCCTGTTTTGACCTCTGGCGGTGTGGGGCAGGGAGTGCCCTCTTCGAGCCTTAATCTGGGTGGATGGGGGCTGTGTGCCGTCCATTGATTATTGCGAGTCCAGCTTCATTCTTGCCAAGCGGCGTTTTCCCGCTGCGTGTCTGGTCTCAAATGTTCCTTTGTTCTGCAAGCATGAAACAAAAGGTCCCTAGTGTGACTTGCCAGTGCGGGGGGCACTAAGGCAAAGTGAGCTGGCCCAGAGCAGGGCACGTGATGCTTCCAGGCAGCCCTGTGCGCTTCCAGCCCTACTGGACAGAGACATGGGGGCAAGGTGGGATTTTTTTTTTTTTAGAAAATGCTGAGGTTCAGCTTGCTTGGCAGTCATGCCTTGTGGAAAGGATCCATTGGAAAGGATCTCTGCACATGCTTTGAGGCGCACCCCCCATGACTTCTGGTCTTCTAAAGTTGTGCTGCAGGTAGTGGAGTTGGGATTTGGGACAGGGCTCGTAAAGGACTGAGGCAGTTCTTTATGGGTGTGTGTGTGCAATTTCTTTGGGGAGGTAAAATAGGGCTTGGTTTGTGCACATTGCGGTTCTTTGCTGTGGAAGGCGTTGAGAAAGGAAGGGGGTGCACTGTGTGGATTTCCGTGCCTCCCCGGGGATATGGGTGCCAAGCTGGGAATAGCTCTTTGCGTGGGAGGCTTCTGCTCTGGCAAGGGAGGGTGTGAAGATGGCACGATGTTTTCTCTCGTTCATCTGGTAGGGGCTGGATAGGACAGGCTGGTGCTGGGAGTGCGGAAGAATTCTCGCAAGCATTTGTGGTTTGCAGGCCATCCATGAACATACACACAAACACACACTTAATCTCCCCAAAATCCCTGGAGCGCACAAGGCTGCTGTGTTCTGTTAATATAATTTTTTTAAAATATATTTTCTCATTTAAAAGAGCTAGCAAGATTAGGAAGTGGCCAGCAGTTCCATTTAGAGGCCAGAGTTCATGCCATGACTGTCCAGTTAGCAAACAGACTATGTATGTATTCATGTGATACTAAAAAATGTTTCTAATGTCTTGTTTTGGGGTACCTTGTTTGAGCTTCATGGGAAGGATGCTATACTCTCAGGAATAGGACACACTGCTCCTCTTCTAAAGTGAGAAATGCAGGTATTGACTCTTGCCTAGTTGACGTACCCTGTTTCTGTTCTGAAATATGTCTGAGTTGCCTGTCCTTAGATTGTTTCCATGTGGAGCTTGACGTTCGGTGATTCGCTCTTTCCTGCTTGAGCAGTTTGAATGTTTCTGAATGTCCCGTTAACGTTGCAATAGCTCAACGGCTGCTTTATGAAGTTAGGAGGCTAGCTGTGGTCAGAGAGGGAGGAAACACGGGCTAAGTTCTCATGGGATGGATAAAACTGTGTCTGGGCTATTCCATTTCTGACCATGTATGTGGAGTGGGGGCTGGCCGTTTACTTGGGTGAATGCTTCCCTCTCTACAAAACTTCCAAGCTTGTATCAGGTGGGGTAGAAATCTAAGACTGGATCCTTCTTCCTGACATGCCAGTTTTCTATGTACAGGGAAAGTTTTGGGGATGTCATCTTGCCACCTGCTGTCTGAAGTGGTCCAGCCCAAATACAGGATTCACTCTGTTTGCTTCCTTGGGAATTATTGCTCTTCCTATCTCACGGCTCCTCCATTTACTCTTGATCCCTTTTGGGAGGGGGAGGTTGAGGGTTTGCTGCTGCTGTTATAACTGAGCAGGACGGTCTTGGGTATAACGGAAACCTACCGCGGTTATACCTGCCATCTCCTTGCATCCATTGACTGAGATGTAGAGAGGTCACGGAATGCTTGTTAACATTCTGGTGGGTGAAGATCAGCTTCCATGCTTGCAGCCTAAGAACTGAAGGTTGGGGGGAGAAAACCCCACTTTCTAATGCTTAATATGCCGCAACTAAAGAGTGCTCACCTCCCCTGGTATAGTGCTGCTGGGGCGAGGAGATCCTGGCTACTGGCAGAACCCCCTTACTGTTTCTAGGGAGAGTTGGGGGGTCTCGTTAGCAACCAGACAAAGGCACAAGAAGAGGATTGCATGGTTGATTGAGGGATAGAAGCTGTCGGGGGGACCAAGAGATTTTTGAGGGAAAGGGCGCCTCCGTTTTGTGCAGTAGCTAGAAGGGGTACTTTCCTATAGCAAGATGATGGCAGTTAGTCAAGAGCTCACAACCCGTTCCCTTGTCTGTGGGCCTGGACGGGGCTCCGTTCCACAGCCTGCACTTGAATAGGGCTGCGCCTGGAATAGGACTTTGCCATGGCTTGGTCTTGGGGTAGGCGGTGCAGTGAACATGCACGGTATTTTTCTCTGTCCGTCAAGAGGGTGCGAAGAAATTGCGCACAGCTGGGATTTTAGGGAGCAGGAACTTCTGTGAGGATTTCACTTTCTGGCAGGCTAGAACCTCAGGGCCTCGTCCTTTTTAGAAACTGAACACTTGAATATCCTGAAAACTGGCCTGTGGTGCTAGTACGGAATGCTCACAAACAGTCGTCATGGTTTGAGAGGCCATTTGCCCAAAGATCCTGTTGTTAGCTGCTGTGGGAGAATCTGAATGACTTGGACTCAGACAGGCGGTGGTGCCTTTTCTTCTCTCCCCCTACAGACCCCGGCTGGGCATCCATCAACCGTGGAGTGCTGGTTTGTGACGAATGTTGCAGCGTCCACCGCAGCCTGGGGCGCCACATATCCATCGTCAAGCACCTCCGACACAGCCCCTGGTCTGCTACACTCTTGCAGGTAGGTGGGGGCATATGGAGGTGGGCTACTTTGGGAGGGAGCCAGCTTTGCCACACCATCTGACTTGGGAGCTCCTTAAGGCGGCGGCGGGGGGCGGGGGGAAGCTTTTTTTTGGCTCAGGTTGCTGAAATAACGTGGCTGCCTCATTGGCTGCCCATCAGTTCCTGGTTTCAATACGAGATGCTGGCTATCACACACAGAGCCCTTCATGGCCTTGGATCCTCCAGTCTGTAAGACTGCTTCTCCCCCATGCTGCATTGTGACAGCAGCAGTGCCCATGTGCATAGGGCTTTCTGCAGGCGCCGCCCAGCAAGCAGGCAAGATCAACAGCCGCCCCCCCCCAAATGCATTGTGTTTTAACTTATGTAATACCATGTTCTGTATTGTTTAATATGTCATGGTGAATACTTATGCTTTGTTCAGGTGACACCTTTGTTTCAAATTTCTGCAATTCTATCACATTACTTATTAGATGCGTCATCCAATTGATTGCATTGATTTACGTTCTGTAATCTGCCTTGAGTCTCAGTGAGAAAGGCGGACTATAAATAATGTAAAATAAGTAAATAATCCTTTTTGCTGCTTCTGCATTACTCCCCAAAGGCAACTGATTCTCTGCAGTCAGTGCAGTGGGGTCTGTTCTCTCTCTGCCCCCATATTTATGCCCTGAGCCGGATAGCCCAGATGAGCCTGATCTCATCAGATCTCAGAAGCTAAGCAGGGTCAGCCTTGGTTAGCAATTGGATGGGAGATCTCCAACAAACACCAGGGTTGCAGAGGCAGGCAATGGCAAACCACCTATGTTGGTCTTTTGCCATGAAAACCCTACTAGGGTCACCAGAAGTCAACGCTGACCTGAAGACACTCTCCGCTACCACCACATATTTATAAAACAACATGGCTGTTTAAGGTTTTTTGCAATGAAGCAGAATAAAAATGGTGCTGTGGCAGTATTTTAGAAAAGACAGACGTCCTGCCTTGAAGAGCTTACATTTTAAAAGTAGAGGGGGAAGCTGGGAGGGAAAGGGTGGGAAAGAAGGCATAGATGCACACATTGCGGGGTTTGTTTCTACTCTTTGTATCTACTATACTTCTCTCTTGCCCTTTTTCCAAGAAGCTCATAACGGCATACCCCTTATTCTTCCATTTTATGCTCAGAACAACCCTGTAAGGTAGGCTAAGCTGAGAGGGAATGACTGGGTCAAGGTTACTCAGGGAGGTTCAGGAATGAGTGGAGGTTTGACCCTGGGCTGCCCTCCTGTTTTGTGTCAACTGGAGACGAGAATGAGGGGGCTGGGAGTGGAGTTGGCCCGTTGCTTAGAACGGGGTGAGAGATCAAGTAACAGTAAGTGATAGAGGTGGAGGGAAGAAGCTTTTGGACCGCGATCCTGTTGTCAGTGTTGCTGGGTGCAGGTTGTGATCCCCCTCCCACAATAGCTCCTGTGGTCTCCTCCCTCCATTCTTTCTCTCTCTTCTTTCCCTAGATGGTGCACACACTTGCCAGCAATGGTGCCAATTCTATATGGGAACACTCGTTGCTTGATCCGGCGCAAGTCCAGAGTGGGCGGCGCAAGGCAAATCCCCAGGACAAAGTTCAGTGAGTATTGGAGGGTGCCTCTTTAGGAAGAGAGGATGGAGGGGAAACGGGCATCGACTTCCGAATTTTCGAGAGGGTCAGCGCATTCCAAAGCAGGGCTGAAGCTCTGGTATTTCGCTTATGAGTTGAGCTTGCCGCTTTCTAAATAAGACTTAATAGCCCTGCTAATCACAAGGATTAGAAATCCTATATTGCCAACTGTAGATAATTCTCATTTTTTTCTTATTAGTGGATGCTGCTGCTATCTTTTTTTTTTTACCCGATCATAAGATTTGTTGGCAATGTTTGAAGAAAAGAGACCACAAAAGTCCAATTTATACAAGAATCTTACATTAAATAACATCTAAAACCACTTGGAAAGTTTTAAATCTTGGAGAATGGTTTTGCACATGAGCTGCTGCGGAAACTGTAGGTAGAGCTAATTTTATCAAGTATAATGTTCCTTTTTGTGTTATGTGAAGCAAAGGTGGATCCAAATGTTTGTTCTTCCTGGGAGGTGACTGAGATTCTGTGGTCCAAGGCAAAGGTGAATTTGATGCCTGCGTTCGGAAAAAAAGTATTGTGAAAATTCGCAGAAGTTGAAGCCATAATAGGAGAGGATTTTAAAAGTTGTCTTCTCTAGGGCAGAAGGCATCAGTTGCCTGGAGCTTTTGTTACTCTGGGAGACAAATGAATTTTTCCAAGCAGAGTTACTTGAGATGTTTCTTGCAACTGCTCATCCTCTGTTTCAGTGACCCAAGTGTGTAGGTGACCCTCAGGTTATTTTCTGAACAATGTAATGAACACTGCAAACGGGAATATTATAATGAAAAGTGCAAAATTAAATCCTGCAAACTCCAAGTATGATCATCCTTCAAAAGCAATAGACGCTGCAGGGAATTGCAGTGGAATTATGAGATGGCGCTTTAATTAATGAAATGCCTGATATTTCTGGGAGAACGGCTGGGACACTGGGATGCATTTCAGAAAGGGCTCTGGTGTGTTTCCTTGTTCATAAACAGAGCACAAGAACTTTTATTGGAATATATACCAAGCTGTAGGAAGCAGGTGGTTAAAATACTCTTTGTCCCATGGAAATAGTTACAGGAGATACCTCTAAATGTATTGTCAGGGAGACAGGGGTTTTTTTCAGCTGGAACATGGTGGAATGGAGTTCCAGAACCTCTTGAAAATGGTCACATGGCTGGTGGCCCTGCCCCCTGATCTCCGGACAGAGGAGAGTTTAGATTGCCCTCCGCGCCACTCAGTGGTGCAGAGGGCAATCTAAACTCCCCTCTGTCTGGAGATCAGGGGGCGGGGCCACCAGCCATGTGACCATTTTCTCCCAGGGCAACCCACTGAGTTCCACCACCTCTTTTCCCAGAAAAAAAGCCCTGCAGTGAGCTATGTAGTAAGCTAAAATAAGAGTATTTGGGAGGAAAGCCAGGTAGTTAGCAGGAGGGAACCGGTCAAAGAAATAATTCATCATGTTTCTACAGAAAGATGAAAGATTCAGTTATTAATAACAAAAGACTTGAGGAACTCTAGTTTTTTAAAATCCTGGGTAAATCCTGATAAGCCTACGATATGAACTATATCTGAGGAAAATAAGGAGTCACCAGATGTTGTAATTACTGTACAGAAACTCCGATGACCTCTTAAGGACCTGAAATTATCAGGACTTGATAAGATTCCATCAGAATTCTTTGAGACATTTAGGTGATTGCTTGGTTGAAGATTTTGAGCGTTGTTACTGAATTTTATACACATACTGTTTCAGTTCAAAAATCCCAGTTTCTGATATTGGGATGGCCACGCAAGCAAAATTCAATAGAAATATCATTAAAGCAAATCCCGCCCCCTCTCTCAGCATATAAATGGTATGTAAGAAACAAATTGGCCTAGTGAAATGAAAAGACTCGTGCCAACAATATATGAAAAGATATAGAAACAAAAAGGATAAGATGTCTATCTTTTGTCCTGGGGCACCAGTTGCAGATTTCTGGAATAAAGCCTGTATAAGAAAGACCTGTGTAGAAGGGATTCTTCTGAACAAGAGCCAAGATTGCTGTATTAGCTAATTGTCTGAAGGATATTTGCAAATATATTAACTATGGGCCAGCCTTTGTTTCTGGAAGGTTCTCTCTGGAGGTTACTGAAAAGTGAAGGTACAGTGGAATACGGTGGGATGAAGAGGAAAGAAAAGGCATTCGATTGTCTTGAATGGCAATTTCCTGGTATAGATACTGGAAAGATTTTGTTCTTGGCAGTCATTGTTAAAATGTATTCAAATTGCATCCCATACTTAATGAGTTACTCTGAAACTTTCTCTTTTATAACAGAGCAAATACTTGAAAGGTACATATTGGTACATATTGAACTTTTTGCATACATGATTAAAACTAAGCTAATGATTATAGGAATCGTTGGTGATCAACCATAATTAAAAACCAGATTATAGGCAGATAATATAATGCTGTGTATAAGCCGAGAGAACGTTTATGCTTATATTATGTATACTGCAGGGTATATGGCTATGAAATAAATTCCAATAATGCTGTGTTGTTAGTGTTAAACTGTAGATGTGTAACCATATAAACTTCCCTAGAAAGGATTCGGTTTCGTTTTCTCAGCCATGCCGGACGCTCCTCTCGGCTGGTCCGGGAGGAAACGACCGGGCACCTTGACCGGGCGGCTGATCCGCAAGGATTAGCCCCCAGGACTCCCAGGGAGGGAGCCAGGGTCCGGGACGCGGCGGGAAGAACTCCCCGAAATCAATGCGGGGGGGGAATTGCCCGTTTGTCCCTATGGAGGCCGGCAGACGTGCGCGGCGCCTCGAGTGCCGCCGGGCAACGAGAAACGGCAAATAAAAGAAACAGGCGGAAGCCCGTAAACAAGCGAATCCCTTCTGTTCTACAAGCGTTTGTGAAGGAGAGGTTGATCTGAAGAAGACTCGTTCTTCCCCTTCGGTGAGTTCCAGAATTTTGTTGGCGCCCCCCCCCCCAAAATGGCAGCAAAGAAGCAAAGTCCCGCTCTCGGTAAGTCAATCTCGGCTACCTTGAAGGGGGAGTCGCTCGAAGAGTTGGTGCGCAGGGCGGTGGTGGAAGCCCTAAAACCCTTTGTTGACAAGCTGAACGAAACTGATCAAAGGGTGGGCTTAATTGAAAGCGAAGTGAAAACCATTAAGGCAGCAGCGGGGGGGGCAGAGAAGTCTGCTCTGGAAAGTGCGTCACTTGTGAAGGCTACAAAAAAGGAGCTGAAGCTGGTTGAGAACCAGCTGATCGGGCTACAGATGGAACGAACGCAGACAATTTTGCGTCTCCAAAACGTGAAAGAGGAGGAAAAAGAGGATCTGTGGGAGGTGGTCTCGGAACTATTGGCGATACCCGCGAGGACGACTAAAGAAGAGGTTAAAAGCGCCATTTTGGAGGTCCGTCGGGCTTCTTCAAAATATGCAACAAAGCGACAGTTGCCTCGTGAGATCATTATTGACTTTTCATCTAAAAAGATTCGGGACACCATCCTATATAACTCATACAATGCGGATTTGGACTTTATGGGTTTGAAAGTCAAGATTTTGAAGGACGTTCCATTTCTAGTCCGGAAACGGCGTTTTAAATATAAAAAGTTTGCAGCTCTTCTGAGGGACCATGGAATAAAGTACAAATGGTTATTCCCGGAAGGAATATGGTTCAGATATAAAGATCAGGCCTATAAGATATTATCAGAAGATCAACTAAAGGATTTTGAGAATAAAAACCCAGAACTCTGCTGCACCGAGAACGAAGAAAAGGAGGAGCCGGAGGGGGGGGAGGAGGAGGAGAGCACCGCAACAGCGGTTGCACAGAGAGAACTGCGTCCGGGACCTAGAAGGGGGAGGAAAGTTTAATCAGAATTTGAAATGTTTATTCTCTGTATGATTAACCACTCCATCATCATCCTATGGAGCTATTTTTGTATTATGACAGTATGAAGGGAAACATTGAAGTGTAGTGTTTAGTGTTTGTAGTTCATTCCCCCCCCCTTTTTCTTTTTTTCTTTTTCCACCCCCTTTTGTCCCTTCCCTCTCCCCTTTCCTTGTGATAGTCTTGTGTAGTGCTGTGTAGTGTTTTGTAGTTATGAAAAATAAAAAAATTTATAAAAAAAAAAAATAAACTTCCCTAGAAAGAAAAAGAGATCTACAGATGTACCTTTCTGATGACATGTCTAATTTATATCCGTTTGATTGTTGTTAAGAAAAATAACAACTTTAATAGGTGACAAATTTGCTGTTTTAAAAATGAATGTTATATCCAGTCTCATGTACATTTTAGAATGCCCCAGCTGTGATACTGATCTCATGGCAGAAAATGTTTGCAAAATTATTTTGGAAAGCAGAGAGGGAACTTTTCCAGAGTAGCACCTCTAGCGATTCAGAAACTTTGAAATGGGAAAGCATAAGCTTTATTTCCTGACTTAATTCTGCATTGCATTAAGAACCATCATAAAACATTGCGGAGGAATACAAGGCTGAAGATAAAATACTAGGTTGTTGATTATTAGAACACAAAGCAAAATAAATGTACAGCTCAATTACCTTCCAGTGGAGTCTTAAAAGTAAAAAATGGAATTTACATTAATTTTTTGATCAACACTGAGATCTCTAATGGGATAAAATATGGCTAGGTTAGAGGTTGTGATTAGAGTGGGACAATTCCTTTGTTCAAATCAAAGAAAAAATAGGTAACAGGAAAATCTCCATGGACAGAGAGAGATTAAGGTTCTGTGTTGGACAGTTCTTGGAATCTTATGTTGAAGTCTCTTCTGACATCTCAAAGATTTCAACTACAAAGCTGTCTAAGCGATGTATTATCGCATTTTAAATCTGTGTGGGGAAAGTGATTGCACTCTGGAATTTATGTGGATTTGCATCTTTGCAAAGGGATAAGCAGCATCACTCAGTGATCATTGTCTCTCATGATTCAAGACTAATCAACTTTACTGTGGCATAAGCTTTCGAGAACCACAGATCTCTTCGTCAGATGCATCTGACGAAGAGAACTGTGGTTCTCGAAAGTTTGCTACAGTAAAGTTGGTTAGTCTTAAAGGTGCTACTGGACTTTTTTACTATTTTGCTACTTCAGACTAATATGGCTAACTCCTCTGGATCGCACGATTCAACAAGCTTACAGTTGATACTGTAAAAAAAAAAAAAAGAAGCACAGTAGAGATGGTGGAGCTGTGGTCTCCCCTGCCAAATTTCCACACTTGATGGAAAGGTATTTGCATGTCCTGGATCTTTAATATGCCCAGCAAAACATAGTTTCCATGATCCATTTTGTCATCTATAAACTCTCATTATTTTTTTCATGAGTGACAAAGCAAAAATAGACAACTAAGATAAAAAAGAGGTTACAATTAATAAAAGAACAATTAAGGGGGAAAGCAGATGATTTTTTTGTGCAAACCTCAGCAGAGTCCAGACCTGTTGTGTTGGAAGGGTCTGACTCGGCTTAGAGTTGTGCAGTTAGTGCGTTCCTGGGATATTTTAGTATGTAAGTAAGATTTTTCTGTGTGAATTATATTAATTTAGAGCTTGCAGGTTACAGCAGAAATCTTAAGATTTGAGTCCAGTAGCTCCTTAAAGAGCAAGCTGCATTGGTACCTTTGCATCTTGACTTCCTTCTTTGCAAATCCCTTCCACCTTCTGATTGGGATATAAAGTCTCAGGAATCTCCATTTCTACTTTTATATGACGAAGGCAGCTTGACTCTCAAAAGTTTATTCCCTGGAAAATCTTATTGGTCCTTAAGATGCTACTGGACTTGAATCTTGCTCTTCTACTTAGAGCCAGTTTGGTGTAGTGGTTAAGAGTGCAGGACTCTAATCTGGAGAGCCGGGTTTGATTCCCCACTCCTCCCCTTGAAGCCAGCTGGGTGACCTTGGGCCAGTCAGCTCTCTCAGAGCTCTCTCAGCCCCACCCGTCTCACAGGGTGTTTTGTTGTGGGGATAATACTGACATACTTTGTAAACTGCTCTGAGTGGGCATTAAGTTGTCCTGAAGGGTGGTATATAAATCGAATGTTGTTGTTGTTGTTGTTTTTACTGCAGACCAACATGGCTGCCCACTTGAAACTACCTTTGGTAAAAATCTAAGTTCCCCTTAAGTAGCATAATCCAGGAATGTCCAGCAGTTTGGGGAAGTAGGAGCCCAAGCTAAACCAAAAGGGTTTGGTAAATCATTTTGAACGAGTTTGGGGCCTTTCCATTAACTCCTTTTGAAAGAGGGATGGAAAGGTGAGTAACTCTTGATTGTCATATGAGGGCAGGACTGTGGCTCAGTGATACAGCATTGCTTTGGCATGTGGAAAGTCCCAGATTCGATCTCCAGCATCTCCACTTCAAAAGACCAGGTGACAGGTGATCAGAAAGACCTCAGCCTGTGAGGATGCTGGAATGCTGCTGCGAGTCTGAGGAGACAAGATAGACTTTGAGTCTGACTGTTGGTCTACCAGTCTCCTTCATTATGCATTGTGTTATGTGCCATCAAGTCATCTCTGACCTATGGCGACCCTATGAGTGAAAGACCTCCCAAATATCCTATCATTAACAGACTTGCTCAGATCTTGCATACTGGAGGACGTGGCTTCTTTTCTTAAGTCTAGCCATCTCCTTTTAGGTCTTCCTCTTTTCCTACTGCCTTCCACTTTTCCTAGCATTATTTATTTATTTATTTTATTTATACCCCGCCCTCCCCACAGATGGGCTCAGGGCGTCTAACAACATAAAAAAAATATATTAAAAATCTGTGCTCACTTCGGCAGCACATATACTACTATATTAAAAGTCACAAAATCATAAAATCAATAATACTTTTGAAAAAAATCATTAAAATAGTCCAGGAGCAGGCTATTTAAACAAATATTGGGAGTCTGTATATGGGCATAGCAGATGGCCGAGGGCAGCTCCAGAAAAAGTGACTTTTCCAGAGAATCTTGTCTTCTCATGGTGAGACCAAAGTACAATAGCATTATGTATTGGTTTGTCCTTTGTATTCAGAGCCCAGGATCAAATTTCTGGCTAAGACATTAGAGACTTTAACTTCCTTTTCCGATTCTGACAAATTAGTGTTTATGTTATCAGATGTGAATTCTTAGGTCTCCTACAGGATGGCACTTTTTGCTTTAGCCACTAGGAAAATCAGAGCAAATATGGCTGCCTAGAAAGTAGTCAGAGGAAATGATATGTAACTTTTGAGTCTGAATGAGAAATTTTAGAGATGGTTGTAATACTTGAAATTTTAAAATTTTAGGGCGACAAATACGTTTTAATTTGTTAAATATGTTTTAATTTTAATACGTTTTAATGTTACAGTAGAGTTGGTTAATCTTAAAGGTGCTACTGGAGTCTTCTATTTTGCTACTACAGACTAACACGGCTAACTTCTCTGGTTTTAATTTGTAAAGGCCTTATGGCCATATACAATAAACTTATTACCTACCTACCAGTAGAAGTCAGCTTTATGTGTTGTGTGTGTTGGATTGTTTTGCTGTTTTGTGCGTGGTCCTGAATTGAATTCTCTGTAATTTGCTGTCTGTGTGTATAGCACTTTACTCTTTTTGTTGAATGTTTAAGCTGTGAAGCTCCCCAGACCTTTGCTTCTCCATGGCAGATTCGCTTTTCTGAACAGGGTCTCTTGCAGGTGCTACCCTGCATATGGGCTTTCTCTGTGGTGGCCCCTATCCTGTGGAACAGCCTGCCTGAGGTCAGGAGAGCCCCCACCCTCTTGGCTTTCTGCAAATGATGCAAAACCGAATTATTCAAAAAGGCCTTTTTACTCAGATAGGAGGACTGTATTGTAGGGAGGGGATCTCAGATGACCCACTGATGAGTTAGGAACCATAGACTTCACCACTATTTTCTATTGGATTCCTGCTAATGCTGTGTCTTTGTGAACTTGTATCTATTTACTCTATGGCATTGTTTATGGAAATATTCTTGATATTGACTGTACTAATCTCACACTGTGTAATCCGCCTTGAGTCTCAGTGAGAAAGACTGACTATAGATGACATAAATAAAATAAATGAATAAAATAAATAGGGCTGCAGTGCTACTGAAGGAGAAACGATCTTGGGCCTGCAGTCCAGGGGATGGTGTAAATTTCCTACTACAAGGCATGAGAAATGACGGTGCCGCCCTTCATATGCAGAGTGGGTGGCGCTCACCTTTCTGGGATTTGGGGGAAGGGGCTGCTGGCCGGAAGGACAGCCTGCTTCTGAAATACTGTTGGAAAGGGGAGGGTCAATCCAGCCCCTCCTCGTTCATGCTGCTTTCTCCCTTTGCAGCCCCACCAAGTCGGAGTTCATTCGTGCCAAATACCAGATGCTGGCCTTTGTCCACAAGCTTCCGTGCCGTGATGACGATGGTGTGACAGCCAAGGATCTCAGCAAGGTGGGAGTGTGTGGTGTGTACATGTACATAGTGAGTGTGAATTCAGATATTGAGGGGAATGTTCCTGTGGCACCCCAGGACTCCAGCCCTGGGCGTCAGAAAAAGAAACATTTTCAAGGTACCATCTTGATTATGGCATCCCATTTTCAATTACCACAAAGGTCAGGTACCGTTTTCAGATTCTTCGGCATTGGGGTGGGTATGCCTGGATATTTTTCCTGATCCCACCCAGGGGTGGCCACAAGTAGGCCACCTATTTGTAGGATCTTCCGCCCCAACCCAGCCTTTACGACAAAGCCATATAATGGTTCAGGCCACGGGTCCTGCCAGTCAGAAATACTTTAATTGATGGGTTATTTAGCGTTATTGATGCCTCCAGGATGCCAGCCAGGCTGTGTGTGTTGGGCTCTGCTTTGGTGTTAGTCCCTTCCCTCCGGCACTTGGAGGTAGACTGCCCTTGTATGTTGCTATTCTCCAGTGCTGCTGCGGTGGGCCAGTCATTTCTCATGGGAAGCGCCTTGGTAAGGGGGAGTCCCATGTTTTCCTGACTTGGCCCTGCCTCATAGCAGGCTTGCTGTAGGGCTTTACTGCTGCCCTTGCAGGAGCAAACTGGTCTCCAAAACCTTTCAGATTTGTTATCCCCACCCCTCGGAAAACCTTAGCTGTGGTGTGGGGAAGATGCAATTTTGACCCTAGCTCTGGGCAGAAAACATGCTGTCTGAAAGCGTGCCTTTTTCCTGCCTCTTTCCCCCCTCCCTTAGTCAGGCAAGGGAAATTCGCTCTGCTGCTCCTCTGCCAGTAACTTAATGCGGTCGTAACTACGCTGCTACCAAGCCCCCTGCTATCCTGATGGGAACTGCATCCCCACCTGGGCTGTATGAGCTGGAACTCCCTGCCAGTTTCCAAGGAGCTGGGTGCCTTTCTCAGGGACAGGGTCGTGCTGAGAAAGGATTCCGTTTTCATCCTCTAAATTAAAAAGCTTGGGTCTCAGATCAGTGGCGTTAATGTTACCTGTGCTCTGTCCCAAACCCAAACTCTCCTCAAATAACATAACTTGGTCTCAGAACGCTTGTAGTTTCTAAGTCTCTAAAATGAAGGATTTTATCTTGTTTAGGCACTTGGGTACTGGGGCGAGAAGAGTTTCCAGTTCCATTGTAGCTTGACCGTTATGGCCCTGCATCCATATTAGGGTCAGCATCTGAATTACATATGTAGCTAGTAACCAGAAGGGTTCACCCTGTTCTTGAAGAGGATCGGCCACATTTGGCAGTGCTGGGGGGCTATCCCTCAGTGGAGAAATTAGCAGGGATGCCTTGTGGAAACGGGTCCATAACTTAACCAAATGTTATGGTGTTGATTTACTGTCATCAGCAGAGGCAGGCCTTGGCAGATGAGTTCTGCAAAGGTTGGCATCTGTATGAGTTGGGCTTCATGTCCCCTGTGGGTGGGACTGCTCGTCACTTAATATTTTGCAGCCTGCTTCCTGACTGATTGAAAGTGTTGATCATATCTGTAGTCCTCACCCAGTGAGAAAGATGGACAATAAATAATATCATCCCATGAGAAAGGAATGCCCTAGTCTAGCCCCACTGGAAAGTGTGGCGTACCACGTATCTGCATCCTAGGTGTGGCAGAGATGGGACCGGTCCACCCATGCAACTTGTCTCAGAAGAGAATTGGATGGTCCATACAGTGTGGGGGGGAAGAGGGTGGTTCTGTCCGAGTGATGATGCCGATTTACAGGGAGCCTGTTTTCCAAATCTTGGGAAGAGCCCACCATGGGAAAAGCTGGCTTAAACGGTTCAAGTGTGGTGGGATGTCCTGTCACTGTTTTCTCTATGGTTCTCATTGCTCGTAAGGAAACTTCTCGTGGTGCTTGGCAATGTTCTTCCAGGCTCTAGACATGAGCTGAATCCACACATCCTGGCATAGCGCTAAACTGCTGGAACGATAGCGTCTTCCTGGCACGATTTCTGACGTCATTGCGCCATGTGGCACAATGCGCCATGTAGCGCGATGACGTCAGAAATCGTGCCAGGAAGACGCTATCGTTCCAGTAGTTTAGCGCTATGCTGGGACATGTGGATTCAGCCCTGGTCTAGAGAATCATGGGAAAAACATCTTCAATTGGTGCTTCAAGATCATGTAACCCTACCTGTTACCAAGAGGAGGTGCTTCCCGTGAATAAGGATTGCCTCACTCAAGCAACACTGAGTATGAAAATTAGTGATGGGACAACCTTTCCTTTTTGTGCATCCTCAATTGCCCCTCTCCCTCCATGAATGTGTCAAATCCCCCTTTAAACCCATCTAATGCAGGAGTTGTCACCATATTATGTGGCAATGTGTTCCATAAGATAACTGTGTTGCCTGAAGAAGTACTTTTGTTCATACTTCATGAACTTAAGTTTGTAAAGTCCAAGGCCTAGTATTGTGAGGGGGGGGGAAACTTCCCTCACTCCCCACACGTTGCCTTGGGTTAGTCGCTGCCTCAGCCAGAGGTGAAAGTAACTTTAACCAGTACTGTCTCCCTTGTTATAGACTCAAAGCACAAGACCAGAGGTTCCACTTCGCTCATTTTCTTACAGGGAGTCCATACCGGCCATATCTGCTTCTTTTCACCCTTTCTCTCAGCTTACCCTACTTTTCAAGGATGGTTACAAGCAGGGCTTTTTTTCAGCTGGAAGGCGGTGGAACGGAGTTCCGGAACCTCTTGAAAATGGTCACATGGCTGGTGGCCCCGCCCCCTGATCTCCAGACAGAGGGGAGTTGAGATTGCCCTCCGTGCTGAGGCTGAGCTGGAGGGCAATCTCAAGTCCCCTCTGTCTGGAGATCAGGGGGCAGGGCCACCGGACATGTGACCATTTTCTCCGAGGGCAACCCACTGAGTTCCACCACCTCTTTTCCCAGAAAAAAAGCCCTGGTTACGAGAATAAAATGGAGGAGCAGGGAACCGTTTATAGAGCAGAATAAAAATGTGATAAATTCTTTCTGATTCTATAAACCACTACCACTAGGGTTGCCAGCCTCCAGGTAGTGGCTGGAGATCTCCCGGAATTACAACTGGTCTCCAGGCCACAGAGATCAATTCACCTGGAGAAAATGGCTACTTTGGGGGTGGGGTGGACTCTATGGAATTATGCTATGCCAAGGTCCTTTCCTTCCCCAAACCCCAGTTTCTCCAGGTTTCTCCTGGTTTCACCCTCCAGACATCCAGGAATTTCCCAAACTGGAGCTGGCAACCCTAGCTACCACATACCCCCAATCTATTCCCTTTTTAATGTAAAAGAACAAATATGCAGCCCTTGTGACAGCAACTGCACTCATTTTTTAGTAGACCTTGCCTGGGTAGGTGGGGGTTAGCTGATCTGTTTTTTCCTGTTGCTTGACCTCTGCCTCTCTTTCTTCCCACAGCAGTTGCATTCAAGTGTCCGGACAGGAAACCTGGAGACCTGTTTGCGCCTGCTTTCTCTGGGGGCTCAAGCCAACTTCTTCCACCCGGTAAGACCCTCTGTCCAGGGCTGGAAGGTGAACCAGGGCTCAGCCTCAATTTATACAATCCACATTCCTCCCAGAAAACTGGGGCCCAAAGCACGTAACACCAATAATCTAATACGTTATGAAAACATGTATTTTAAAAAGCCTTAAAATAGCCAGCAATAACAAAAGGCTTTAAACTGGATTATTCAGGAAGGTTTTTTACTCAGGTAACAGGGCTGTATTGTAAGAAATGGAACAGAGACACTCTGGAAATTGGACAGGGACTGTGTATATTGTGGAGTACTATCTGATGGTGTAAATATGCTCCTACTTGGGAGTTTCTGTGTCATTTACTATGTCCTCTCAAATTACATATGTTTTCTTTTAGCAATGCTTCATCTCCATATTTGGATTTATGCTTTCTTTCCAATTCATGCAATCCATACCCTGTTATATTGTTTATAGAATGTCCCAGCCGATGAATGTATTGAGATACGCTGTGTAATTTGCCTTGGGTCTCCGTGAGAAAGGCAGACTATAAATAACAAATAAATTTAATGTTAGGGCTCAGACTCAGGAGAATGCCCTGAATACACATCTGTGTCGTGTGAGAACAAATTTCCCAATTTTGTAGGAGAAAGGAACCACCCCTTTGCACGTGGCTGCCAAAGCAGGGCAGATCCTTCAAGCTGAGCTGCTCGTGGTGTACGGAGCTGACCCCGGGGCCCCCGATGTGAACGGCCGCACCCCCATTGACTATGCCAGGTGAGGATCGGCACTGTTTGCTTCCAGCATGCCTACTGGGGCCTTTGGGCTGTACGCTGCATCCAGGTTGCGGAACAAACCTGTCCTTGAATGCTTCAAAACAATCACTTTGGATCAGTGGCAGTTGCTGGCTTTCCCAGTCCATACACTGAGGACCTCTTGAACTCTGTCCCGGGATTCTTGTAATGATACAGAAATCTCTTTGAGCTTTTTAAAGATAAAACGTCACACTAAATGAATATCGGACTGTATAAAGACCTCAACAGGTGGATGGAGTAGGGGGGCTTATGTTCCCATCTTTTGGTGAGACAGAGCTCTGTGCTGTAATTCAGTATGTGACCGGGGGCTAGCTCTAGTAATTGAGACGGGATGTTTTCGTCCTGTCTGATCTGTGACCTCCCTCCCTGCAGGCAGGCATCCCAGCACGAGCTGGCAGAGAGGCTGGTGGAGTGCCAGTATGAACTTACAGACAGGCTGGCTTTCTATCTCTGTGGGCGCAAGCCAGGTAAGAGGGCTATGGGTCAGAGTGGGGAAGACAGGGTTTGGATACTCAAGGGTGCAGCCCCACCAAAATCAGCCTGAATCAGGCCACCAATAATGATTAACAGCTGTGAAAGGGAGGGAGACTGAAACGAGGGGCGATTATGACCGTGTTTTGCATCGAGGAAAAGAAAACAGCCATGTCAGCTCAATACTTTTCCCAAGCAAGGGAGAAGTGGTAGCTGAGCTGGAATATTGGGGTGGCCAGGGGCTAAGAGCCAGACAGTCTGTCTAGCTCAGTTTTGCCAGTGACTGTCCGGAGTTATTTCTGGATATCTGATAACCTTTTACTAGATGTCAAGCCAATGGGTGACAGGACAAGCAGATCAATAACCAAAGCAAATTTGATATGATGGGAGCCCCCCCCCCCCCCCGTCCCGATCCTGCCATTGCAGACGGAACTTCCATGAGTGCGATCTGAATTGGCCGAAGCCCCCAGGAACGGGACCTTGGAGTCGTTGGAGGAAGTGGCCCATAGTGAATAGGGGGCAGCTCTTTTCTTCTGGTTGCTCTTTTGGAGCCTACTCCTTGATGTGCAACTTTTTTCTTGTGTTCATAAGGGAATTGGAATCACTCGGAGTATTTTATGTGCTAGTGCCTTGGTGAATTTCACTTGGCTTTTGTCAGCTCGGAGGGGCCTAAGGAGATTTCTCTGGCTACTTGTTTGCAGTTGTTCCTTTTGGCCAAAGCCCCCTCTTTTCTTTATTCTGCTGTATTTTATTGACTTCGTTTATAATCTGCCTCTCTTTAAGATTCAAGGCTGATGTACAAAATTTAAAAAACCAATTCAGTCAGACAGCAAGGATCTCTGAGAAACAAATCAGGACTAGGATCACAGAACATAACTGGGAAAGAATGCCAACACTTGTTAAACACTGTAGTGTTCTGAGAGGCTGTTTTTAGACCTGGGTAACAAAGGGTTACTATTGGAGAGGAGCAAACCTCAGTGGAGGGGGCGGAGTCTCCGGGCTGGATCTCTGAGCTGCTCTTGTCTCTCCATTGCAGACCACAAGAATGGGCATTACATCATTCCGCAGATGGCCGACAGGTGAGACCCCGCCTCCAGCGCTGCTTCCGCCTTTCTGATTTCTTACATTTCATTGGAAATAAATGCTTCCACCTTGTGGACATCATGGGTATTACACATTCCCGTTCTTGTGGTGGAGAGATTCTTACACCGGTTTGGAAGGGAGGGGTGCTCACTCCTTCATTAGGGTTGGCAGCTTCCAGGTTGCGCCCGGAGATCTCCTGAATTACAGGTGATCTCCAAACAGAGAACAGTTCCCCAGGAGAAAATGGCTAATTTGGAGAGTGGACTCTGTGGCATTTATACCCCATCCCAAAACACCAGCTCTCCCCCACCCCATCTCCAGGAATTTCCCAACCTGGAGTTGGCAACGCTGTCCTTCAGGCAAGATCGCAAAGGGTCTTTTAGTCAGTGTAATAGAATTGCTAAGGCCACAGAATTGTTGATATATTTTTTTTAAATTGTGGCACGGGCAACTCTGGTGAATAGCCTGTAACAGGGAAGTTTAAAATAAACAACTATTTATATCCTGCCTTCTCTCAAGGCAAAATAGAAAAGAAAATGTTCAAGTTGGCTTTTTCTTCTAATAGGTAATAGCTTTGATTGGGGCCTTGTCCATAGTCTTGATTGGGGCCTTGTCCATGATAGAGAGCCACCTGTAATGAGGTTTTGGAAATAGCCTGATTGCGTTCTGTTTAAATTGGTCCATTGGGCTCGACACTTCCTGGCCTGCCTCCATCTTCCCCTATAATTCTGTATCGTGGGTCTCTGGCAGGGGAAGGTCTTCCTCGGCACCTTGTACTGAAAATCTTTCAACTAGAGAGGCCGGGGACGGCACCGGGGACCTCCTGCCTGCCAAGCCACTGTTTGGTCTGTGAGCTATGAGCTGATGCTGCAGCCTTTTCCCGAGTCAATTCTTTGTTCCATTTAGCTTGGTGCTGATTGGCAGCTGCTCTCTAGGGAAAGATCTTTCAGAGCACCTGAGAATTTCTAAAATGCAGGTCTCGAGGGTTGCTTGCCAAGCCGGCACTGAGCCCTTTCATCTTATGTCCCTGGGGAACCCTGAGCTCTGGGTTTATCCCACTTTTCAGGCCAAAAGTTAGCTTGCAAAGGGACTCGTGGGAATCAAAATCACTCATGATGGTTTGAATTAAATCCCACACCTACCTGAGGGGATGCTCGGCTAGTTGAGATTTGAGCTGGGGGAAACTTTCCTCCAGCTTCCTCTCTGGCCCTATCGATGGCCTATTGAAGGCCCAAAGGAGGAGGGCTCTAGACATGATAGAAGGAGGGGATGCCCGGCTGCTTCTTGCCCTCCCTCTCGGGGCTTCTTAGGCTAGGAAAGGACGCTTCCAGGCCATGATGGTGGGCTTCAATAGATTAAGATCCAGCCCCTCCCACCCCCCAAATTGAAGGTTGGCCAAAAGGATGCAATGGGGGATGATGGTGATGGCTTCGTTAGCTGGCAGTCCCTTAGCCCCCAGGGTTTGTGTGCACATTTTGTCGCCCTTGTTGCTGATGCTCAGATCGGTGTCTTTAACGCCCTCCCTTATCCTCTTCTTCCTCTGCTGCCTTCTTGGAATTCAGAGTGCGTCCAAAGTGCATGTCCCAAAGGTACTGACCGTTTGGCTTGTCTGCATGCGACTGCTCCCCTGCCCATGTTGGTGCTTGCAGAAGATAATCTGCATTTTAATGTGTTGGGGGTGGGACGGGTGGTGTTGGCTGCCCCCTGAAGGAACCTTTAAGAGACTGAGGAATGCCTTGCAAGTGGTACCACTTCACAGCTCTCCTGTACTTCTCTTGCCCCTGGGCTGGAAGGTTCCCATATTCCTGCTTTCACCATTACACGTTGACACCTTAGCACCTAAGAAATTAGTAGGTATATCATTCTCCTCCTTCCCGCGCTGGTGCCCTTGTCTAAGTGCTGTTCTCTTTTTGCCTTGCCGAGCCCACCTGTGTGCCAATGGCAGGTCCCTTTCCTTGCTTTCCAAATCTGGTGTCTGTATCTTCAATACAGATTTGTGGGTACCCTTTGCAGACAACGTATTACAGGATAGGAACGAGTTACCTCTCTCTCTCCCTCTCCTCCTCTCTCCCCGCTTCTTCCCACTTTGCTAGCCTGGACCTCTCTGAATTGGCAAAGGCAGCCAAGAAGAAATTACAAGCGGTAAGAGGAATGGGGACTCGGGGTTTGGTGGTGTGGGGTCCTTGGCCTGGTGTCTCTTCCTCTGCTGAAGTGGGGGATCCACCATCTCTCTTCTGGAGCTGCCCTCAAGAACTTCAAAACCTTTCCCCATTCACCTTCTCTGCCTTGCAAACTATTTTTCCTTGAGCAGAGAAGAATTGTGTGCAGGGGAGGGGGTATAGAGGCACCCTCCCCTTACCAGCTGAAGTAGCACAGTGGTTAAGTGGTTGGGCTGCGAATCAGCACTCTGCTGGTTCGAATCCCACTACTGCCATGAGCTCAGCAGGTGTCCTTGGGTAAGCCGCTCCTCTCAGCCCAGCTCCCTAGCTGCATTGTCGGGAAAATAATAACACTGACTTTGTTCCCTGCTGTCAGTGGGGCATTAATCTGTCTAGAAGAGTTATATGAGCTCTGTTATTATGATGATACAATCAGGAAATTTTCCGGTCTGTAGAAACTGGCCAGATAAGGAAAAAAGAATTGTGTGTGTGTGTTGCTCTTAACCCCCTCATCACATGCTGAAAGGGCATGAATTCTGTATCTTATGGAGGTTTAATTGATTTGTGGAATTTTTATATAGCTGCAACATTTTTATTCTGCTCTTGCTAGCAGGCCGTTTATTCCCGCCTCCCAGCACACACACTTATACACAAGTGTATTGAATGTTGTTGATCTCTCTGGTTTCAGAGATTTCAGCAGGCATTGCCATTCCCATACCCACGAGGACTAGAAACTTCTTATTCCTTGAATAAAATATGAATTTCGGGATACCAATATGAATTTTGGGGTTGGACTAGATGACCCTGGAGATCCCTTACAACCCTATGATTCTATGAAATGTTGTGGCTAGTGTCCATTTAAGCAGCTGTACAAACTGTGATGGCAGAGCAGACATATCCTGGAAGTGACGTATCCGGCACCCAGGTTTCAGGTTTTTGGGCTCAGGGATCCACCTGGCACACTTCCTTCGAGGCATCCAGTGGTTGCTGTTCCCAGGCCTGTATCCCCCACCTTCTCCGATAAACTGCTGTGTGGAGATGCATTCCTTTTTCTCCTGGTTCTCCCCCAATAGCTTAGCAATCGTCTCTTTGAAGAATTGGCCATGGACGTCTATGATGAAGTGGACCGTCGGGAAAACGATGCAGGTGAGGAGTGGAAGGAGTGGTTGAGATGGGGGAGTTGGAAAAGACCTTTTTACTAAACTGGCAGAGGGCAGGACTGCATTCGGTGCTGGATCACAGCCTCTGGGCTCTCTAAACTTTATTGCAAGACGCTTGTTTGCTCTCGAAGGGTGCCCTCCAGTCTGTCAGTCTCTCTTCCTGTAGCTGCTCTGTTCCAAGATCTCTCATTAGGAGAAAGAATAACCCTCCAGATGGATCTGGACTGACTCCCAGATCCCCTGGTTCCATTATTAACATTGCTAGAGCAATTCTAGTTCTTTACTATGACTTGCCAACTTAACACTGGGGAAATTCGGCACACACCTCGTCTTTTGGGTCACATGGCCTGTGGCTAGCCTCCCAGAAACTCTTAGGGAGTGCTATGAGCGCGCACAAGTCCTCCTTAACAGACTGCTGCCCCTTGATTGGCTGCCCCGCCCCAGTAGACACGCAGGCACACCCTGCCCTCGGAATTCAGCCTAGCCCTTGTGGCTGGACTCGGAGTTCTCACCGGGCATTGCCCTCCAAGCCTGTGATCCAAAGCAGAAGAGTGAGAAACTTGCAGAGATCTCCCAGGATGTTGTTGTTTATGCCCAGTATGAATTCTGCGTTTATAGCTTGGGTTGCAGGATTTAATTCCCCGAGAATGGAAATAGGAGGAGCAAAAACGTTGTATGGGTTTGTTTTCAAGAGGGCTGCATTTGGATAGGGAAGGCAACTAAAGTGCAACCTGGCTGGGGAAGTAGGAGTCCCCAACAAGCTCATCTTGGGGCGGGGAGGAGGTGCACCTGAAAGTATTTTGTGATGCAGGTAAGCTGGTTGGAAGGGAGAAGTCACTGGATGATTATCTTTGCCTCTTCTGGTTTTGATTCAAGCTGGTCTTGAGTCTGTGTTTGTGTTTTGAGGGAGGGGCGCAGCCCCTACTCTTCCCCACCCTTTACTTCTCCTTTCTCAGCCCTAGTAAAATCCAACTGCTGCCTCCCCAAGTTGGGCACTGCCGGGGTGGGGGGAGAGACATAATGTGAGGCTTGGTTCCATGCTGTATCCCCCCCCCAATCAGGACGACGGTCTCTTTATGTCACATCCCCCCTGCAGTGTAGAATTTGGCCCCCCTCCCCATAACTGTAGGTGCTGGTTTGAAGGCTTGCCTTTGAGTCTTGGCAAAGGGGATCCCTTTGTTCTGCTCAGCGCCGCCTGTCTCTATCCCAAAAGTAGGCTTGGTTTTTTAAAGTTACAAAACAAGCGTTAGGGCAGCCTGAAAAATGGAGAGCCGGGGTGATATCATGGAAAGGGAGTTGGATGGATTGTGTAGCAGGAGAGCCCTGGGTTTGAACTCCCCACTTGGTCGTGAAGCTTAGAGGTTGACTTTCAGCCAATTGCTCGCACTCCCTAGCCTACCTTGCAGGGTTCGTGTAAGTCTAAAATTGGTGGTGGCTGATCCCTCATCCTGAGTGAGCTGTTTGGAAGAAGGTGGATTATGTCAGTGAGGGCAGAAGGAGTGTAAATGCCTTCAGCCGTAAAATCCTCACATGTGAAATCTCCAAGAAAGGGCGAGTGGTTTGTTTTTGTGTTTGTTGTCACTGCAGCCAGAGGAGCCCCCGCTTCCTTGCCTGGGGGTGGTGAATTCATTCTGCTTGGCCAGTGCCCAGCAAGGCCCGGTCTGGCGGAGTCATGTCAAGAAGCTCCTGCGAGGGAGGGGGGCGGTGGGAGGGCGGAACGGGCTGGGTGTGTGCAAGTGGAGTTTAGGAGGCTGGGGTGGGGTGTTCTGTGCCAGCTTGCCAAGGCCAGTCTCGCAGCACCCAAAGGGAGGGAGGAGAGTCAGGCCGTGGTTCTGCGGGAACGCAGCCCGCTTCCCTCCCTCTCCTGCCCCCAGCGGGCCTCGCTCCCCATTCCTTCCCCTCATTTCTGGCCAGCCGCATCCGGTGGTTCCACAAAAGAGAACGAGTGAGAGAGTGCACAGTCGCTTTCCAAACTCTACGCTGGAGAATCTGGTAAAGGGGGGGGGGAGTGAGTGTAGCTGGCCACTGGGAGGGCTGTGTTTAGGGTGGGGCTGTCGACCCTTGCTAGTCACGGTGCCTAGAGCTGTGGCTGTCTTTAGGGAGCCCTGCTAAGTTTTGGCCGGAGTCTCTGTGCGTGGCCTGTTTGGGCTCCTCTCCTCTGCTGCCTCCGTCAGCCGAGTTGCTTTGGGCTTTGAGCACAGATTGCTCTCCTGCTATCCGGACCCAGAAGGAGGCTCACAGCACCTGAAAGGCAAATGGATTTCATGCCGTTCCATGCTGCCTGTTTATCTGTCCTGCCGCAGACCAACTCTGCTCCCCTCCCTCCCCTGGAATTTGTGCCCTGATAGCAGACTCTGCAGAGGGTGGCTGGGGCTGGTTCTCAAGGGGAGACCTGGGGCAGTTTGGATGCAGCCTCTGAGAACCGAGATTGTTTCGGTCTTTTTGGGTTTGGAAACAAGATGCAACGGGGCCGTCTGTCGACTGGAACAGTCTTTTTTGCAAGTCAGCCCCCAAAGAGCTCTGGGCTTCTTAGGCAAGTTGAGGCGGGTCAAAGGGATCTGCCACGTTCTACAGGGGAGCAAGAGAGGCTTGGCCAGGCCTTCGTGAATGCAACTGGTAGTGGAGGTTGGGGTTTTGAACCCTGGTAGATCCGCTTCTGACCATGATCTGCCAACCGAAAAGGGACTCAGGTTTGCCGAGGAGAGCTTTCTGAATAAGAGTATAAGTGCCCTACTAGAGCAGACCAGACCTAATAGATCCAGCCCAGCTTTTCTGGCTGTGGAGAGCCAGCAAAGAGGGCGCAGAAGTCGAGGCCTACCCTTGGGGCTGTTCTGGAGCTCTGGGATTCAGAGGTTTGCCACCTCTGCATACGGAGATTTCTTTTAGTCACCATGACTAGTAGCCAGTGATGGCCCTTTCTCCAAAGTCTCTGTCTAACACCCTTTGAAAGCCATTTATGCTAGTGACTGTCACTACATCCAGTGGCAGTGAGTTCCATAGTTTATTTGTTGAGTAAAGGAATATTTTTTTTTGTCTGTTTGGAACCTATTTCCCAGCAACTTCACTGGGTGCCCTTGAGTTCTGGTAGTACAGCGGAGGGCGAAAAAGCTCTTTCTGTCCACTTTCTCCATCCCAGGCATCATTTTACAAACTTCTATCATGTCACGTGTTGTCTTCTTGCTAAAATTAAAGACTCCAGACCTTTTAGCCTTTCCTCACATGAAGGGTATCCTAAGCCCCTTGGATCATTTTATTTGCCCTCTTTTGTAGTTTTCCCAGCTCTGCAATATCAGAGCTCTCAGAAGCTAACCAGGGTCAGCCCTGGTAGTAGTTGGATGGGTGACCGCCAAAGAAGTTTAGGATTGCTATGCAAAGGCAGATAGCGGCAGCCACCTCTGAACGTCTCTTGCCTTGAAAACCCTATGGGGTTGCCATGATCCCGCGGCAAAAATAAAATCCTTTTTGAGATACAGCAACCAGATCTGCGCACAGTGTTCTAAATAAGGCCACACCCTAGCTCTATAAAGGCACATTACAACATTGGTCACTTTATTTTCAGTTCCTTTCCCAGCATAGAGTTTGATTTTTCTCTTCTGAACACTGTCGACATTTCCATTGAGCTTTTCACTACAGCCCCCAGACCAAGGCAGATCATGGGAGGGAGGGCAGGAAGGGTTACATCAGTGCTTCGTTCTTGTGGCCCCTTCTTACATGCCCAGTTGCCACTTTTGGGTCCGGAATCAATTCTCTCCAGACCAGTTTGGCTAGTGATCCTGGAGCAGTTTTTGCCATCTTCTGGGCATGGAGCAGGGGTCACTGGGGGTGGGGGGGAGGTAGTTACGAATTTCCTGCATTGTGTGGGGGGTTGGACTAGATGACCCTGGAGGTACCTTCCAACTCTATGATTCTATGATTCTCATTCTCATCCGGTTCAGAACCCATCAGCAGATAAAGATAGGATTTTTGGCTCCACTGTTCATCGCTTTACACTCACCTACACTGAACTTTGTTTACCACGTTTACCACTCACAATGTAGGAGAGATCCTTTGTAGCTCTTCACAGACAGTTTTTGTTCTCGTGTTACTATCTGCAAACCTGGCTGCTACAGCACTCACCCCAATGCCACATCATTTATGAACTAACTAAATAGCACTGACCCTTGAGGGAACCCACTGCAAACTTCCCTCCATTTTCCCCTACACTCTGCTTCCTGTCCTTTAACCAATTCTGCAATAGGAAGACCTGTCCTCTTATCCTGAATAGTTGGGGCTTTCATTATGAGCATGAAGAGACAGAGTCAGTATTTTAAAAAGGCTCCTGCCCCCCAAAAGCTTTCATTCACTTTCAGCACTGCTATAGAACTGGGAGGGATGGCTGGGAATGAATATTTGGCTTAAGCTGCATTCAGATATCAAAATAAACCCTGATTCATAAACCGCGGCTTGATCAGAATGCGGCTGGTCCCAGGCACCAGCTGGGCTTTCAAAGGGAAGTTTTCCAGAGTTCGTTCTAATTCGGGCTCATGGTGACATCTGAATACACAAATGGCACTTTGCAGAGAAGCGCAACCTCTTGCAGGTGCCCGACCACCAAGACTACCCTAGAGGATGAATGTCATCCCTGCTGGGAGGTGGTTTTTATTTATTTTTTATTTTATTTATTTGCTTCAATTTATATTCTGCCCTCCTCACACCAGCAGGCTCAGGGTGGGTTACACTTCATAAGCATTCCAATAAAACTTATATTTCAGAAGATTTAAAACCATAAATAGATACAACATCAATATTTAAAAATTACAGAATTTCAAAAATTACAACAGCAGCACGAAAGTCCATCAGTCTCTCACCCAACCATCACTAAAGTACTTAAACAGATAAGCAGATAAAAACACAGTCTGGTGGTGGAGACTTCTAATAGGGAGGGCCACGTTCTTCTCCAAATCGGCTGGCGGGGCCCAGCTCAACCCTGACCATACGCCTGATGGAATAGCTCCATCTTACAGGCCCGACGGAAAGATACCGGATCCTGCCTGGCCCTGGTCTCATTAAACAGAGCATTCCACCAGGTTGGAGCCAGGACCGAAAAGGCCCTGACTCTGTTCGAGGCCAGGCGGGCCTTCCTGGGGCCAGGGAACATTAATAGATGTTTATTGCCAGATTGGAGCATCCTCTGGGGCACATATAGGGAGAGGCGGTCCTGCAGATATGCCTGTCCCAGTCCGCAGAGGGCTTTATAGCCAGTTTGGTGTAGTGGTTAAGAGTGTGGGACTCTAATCTGGAGAACTGGGTTTGATTCCCCACTCTTCCGCTTGAAGGCAGCTGGGTGACCTTGGGTCATTCACAGCTTCTAGGAGCTCTCTCAGCCCCACTCACCTCACAGGGTGTTTTGCTGTGGGGATAATAACAACATACTTTGTAAACTGCTCTGAGTGGGTGTTAAGTCATCCTGAAGGGCAGTATATAAATTGAATGTTGTTGTTGTTATTACCAAAACCTTGAACCTGATTTTACTTCCTTTATAACCTGCCTTCCCCCCCCCCCAATGGGAACCTAAAGCAGCATACATCATTCTCCTCCATTTTTTCCTTACAACAACTCTGAGGTAGGTTAGGCTGAGAGTTTGTGACTGGGCGCAGCATCACTGCGCAAGCTTCCTTGGCAGAGTGAGGAATTGTACTTCGGTTGCCCTGGTCCTATTCTGTCACTCTAGCCACGACATCATGCTGGCTGCTGCGGTTTAGACACGAACCAGGATGTGTTCAGACAAAGGGGGTCCATCTAGTTCAGCCTTCTGTTTCCTGTGCTGAACAGCCAAGGAGGCCTGTTGAAATTGGTACAGAGGCAGAAACGTCCCTGTTGTCTCCCCCCCCCCAGCTCCAGCAGTTGATGCGGCTGTTTTACGTGAAGGCTCCATCAGTGCTGGTTTTCTGGGCGGGCTCTCCCCTCTGCCTATACTCCTGGCCCTTGCTGTAAAAGTTATTTTGCCAAATTCTGGGTTGAATTCTAGTACTTGAGAGAGGAAGCAGAAGTTCCCCCTCCACTGTCTCTAGACCAGTGACCCCCTCCCTCTTGTCTTACCTCCCAACCTGAAAAGCTCCAAACCCTTTTGTCTTTCCTTACTGGGAAGGTTTTGGTTGGGGATGAAGATCGAAGAGCGTTTAGAAGAGACTGGAGGGGCAGCCAAGAGGTGGCCTGGCCTGGCTGCTGAGGGTGGAAGGAGCAGTGAGGGGGGAGGAACAGCAGAGGGGACCCCCCCCCCGTTTTCTCAGTTTACTAGGATTTGAGGGGCAGCATGGCATTGGGGAGGGAAGCGACATCGCATGGAAGTGGCCAGATATTTCTCACCTTCACACGGAGGCAGGATTCTCCCCTGCCCCCGCTCCAAGAGTGTTTTGGCCTCACCTCCCCCATTTCTGAACCAAAGGGGAGGAGAAGGCCCCACCTGAGCCCCCCCACCTCTGCTCAGTGTCCCTCTCTGCTCTCTTCTTCTCGAAAGTGTGGCTCACCACACAGAACCACAGCACCCTGGTGACGGAGCGCAGCGCTGTGCCCTTCCTGCCGGTGAACCCCGAATACTCGGCAACACGCAATCAGGTAAGAGGGACGGGGAGCTGCCTCCGTGTTTCCTGGCCCCTTATTTCTGAGTCTGACCCGGATAGCCCAGGCGAGCCTGATCTTGTCAGATCTCCGAAGCTAAGCAGGGTCAGCGTTGGTTAGTAATTGGATGGGAGACCTCCGCCGAAGACCAGCATTGCAGAGGTAGGAAATAGCAAACCACCTCTGTCAGTCTCTTGCCATGAAAACACCACCAGGGGTCGCCATACATCAACTATGACTTGAGGGCAGGATTTCATTCATTGTTTCTGAGTAGTGGGGAGGGGCACAACCCTGTCTGCTAGCCTTGCCCCAAACATTGGAAGTGGGAGGGCGGGTGATACCCTCCAGCTCCAGTCTTTTGAAATGTCATTTCAGAAGGCCACACTTCAAATCACACTTGAAAGGAACGCCGGTGCTGTTGGCCTCCACTGTTCTGTTTCTCTCCTCTAGGGTCGGCAGAAACTTGCCCGCTTTAATGCCCGGGAATTTGCCACCCTTATAATCGATATCCTGAGTGAGGCAAAGCGTCGGCAGCAAGGCAAAGGCTTGGTCAGTCCCACAGGTGAGGCGGAGGGAGGGAGGAAAGAGGAGAGGCTCTTCCTTGGGCAAACTTCCTGCCAACCTCACCGTTGCCCTAATGCGGCCTTCTCCTCTCTTCCCCCGGCTCAGAGCCTCTAGACGCCTCTCTGCACGGCCCCAGCGACGTTGATGACCAGCACGACTACGACAGCGTTGCCTCAGACGAAGACCCCGACCAGGAGCCCCTGCGAGGGGGCAACGCCGCTCGCAATAACCGGGCACGGGTGAGCTATGAACGGACCAGTGGGGAGAAGGGTAGCCGGATAACCAGCAAAATAATAGCAGCTGTCACCGTTATTGTTCTCCTTAGAGAGCTGGAGCCAAAATGTTGGCTGAGGGTTTGGAGAAGTAGGAAGGAGAGCAGAGTCCGAAAGCTGGCTGGTTCCACTTGAGTTTTGTTTCTGCTTTGTGAGAAGCAAACCTGAAGAATTCTTTGGGCCCCCTTTTCTCTTTCACTGACTATTCCTGCTAGCTGACACAGTAGCCAAAAAAAGATGGCACCACCTATAGGAATGAGAGGCATGGAAGTTCGTGGTGCTCAGTGGCTTCCCCTATTCCCTCCCTCCCTCCACAGCTTCCAAGCTTATCCACCCCAGGCTTAAAGTCCCCTGGGTCAGTGGCATGAAGCTTTCCGATGCTCATTGATAGCCCCTGAGGAGCAGGTGTGTTTGTGAGCATTCCAGGGCACCGCTGCCTTGATTCAGCGGGGCCAAGTGTGCTGTGGCCCCGTCTCTGCGTGGGCCCCAGGGATGCTGACATCTCACAGACTTCTTTCTCCTCCTCCTCCTCCAAAGAGCATGGACTCTTCCGACCTCTCAGACGGGCCCATCACTCTGCAGGAGTACCTGGAGGTGAAGAAGGCCTTGGCTGCTTCGGAAGCCAAAGTGCAGCAGCTCATGAAAGTGAACAATAGCCTCAGTGACGAACTGCGGAGGTTGCAGAGAGAGGTGAGTGGCCCTCTTGTCTTTGCGGGGTTGGAGGGATGAAGGAAAACCTCCCCATGGCCAAGACTGGCTTCTCCGGGGCATTTTTTGCAGTTGTGGGGAGGCCCTGTTCCAAGAAGCCTCAAGAGTATCATTGCATGCAGGGCTTTTTTTCAGGGGGAACGTGGGGGAACGGAGTTCCGGCACCTCTTGAAAATACTCGGCAATAGTGCTTGAAAATAATAGGATTTCAAAGAATCCCGTGTGTTCCTTCCTCATTTCCCTCTTGAGAGTTCCGCCACTTCTTTTCCCAGAAAAAAACCCGATTGCATGTATGTGCGCATACACACCCCCAGCACTTTCTTTGTTTTTGTGCTTCAGTTATTTTTATTGGATACTTTGAACTGAACCACAGTGTGTGTGTTTTTTCATAAGTCAAGATGTGTCCCAAGGCCACATCCATTGCCTAGTGGCAGGTTTTCCTTCCTAGAGAGGTTAGCTGCTATGGTGTCATTTTTTGTGTAGGCCCATTGTCATCATGCGTGCATTGTGTTTTTGGTGCCTGTTGGTTGGTTTCTTGCTGCGGTTTCCACAGCAGTAATTCCCAAACTCAGCTATTTGTGAAAAAGTAATGGAAGGCTCCTGCAAGCCCAAAAGGGTGACCTGAAAAAGTACGGCTTCATGCAACGCATAATTAGCTTGCGGAACACATTGCCACAAAATGTGGTGAGAGCTGCTAGCTTTGATGGTTTTAAAAGGGAACAAAGAGGAGAGGTCCCTGAAAAGCCATGATGGAAAGAGGCAGTCTATCTTTGAATGCCAGTTGGGGGTGGGGCAACAGTGTTGGGGAAGCTTACTATAAGAAATGGTGAAGTGTCCAGTAGCACCTTTAAGATTAACCAACTTTATTGTGGCATAAGATTTTGAGAACCACAGCTGTCTTCGTCAGCTGCCTCGTCAGCTTTCGAGAAACACAGCTCTCTTCGTCAGATGCATCTGATGATACATCTGACGAAGAGAGCTGTGGTTCTCGAAAGCTGACAATGCATCTGACGAAGAGAGCTGTGGTTCTCGAAAGCTGACAATGCATCTGATGAAGAGAGCTGTGGTTCTTGAAAGCTTATGCTACAATACAGTTGGTTAGTCTTAAAGGTGCCACTGGACTCTTTACTGTTTTGCAACTACAGACTAACACGGCTAACTCCTCTAGATGTAAGAAATGGGATACTGGACCAGCTGCCCCTTTTATTCTTTATGCTAAGGGCTCACCCCCGAGGAAAGAAATCCTGGTGCTTCTGTGCATTGGAGTATGATGAGGCCTGCTGGCTGGAACACAGAAGCAAAATTTTATGCCCTTAAGAGGCTGTCTGTTGTGTCTCTGCACGAGCCATGTTTGCATCTCTCCAGTCTGGAGATGTGTCCCAAGCAGTGGCTCATGCACAAAAGCCAGGGGGCCCTGTTTATTTTCAGATAACAGCAGTGTCTGTCCAAGGTTAGTTTGGAAAAAATGGTGCCTCACAGGTATGAGAATTTTGGAAATGCTGGTCCAGCGGTGCTGTGTGTATATCTCAGGACTCCTCAAGTGCTGTTCGGTAAAGTTTTGACATTGTGCAGATCTGCGATGTGCTGAACAAACATAGGGGCCATTAAGCAGCATGCCAGGAGAGACTCTCCCTGCCCGCAGAGGATGTGGGAAAGCCCACATGGAGGGGCTGTGAGAGGGGTGGTGGCAGTGCCTGCTTGCAAACTTCCCAGGAGAGTTTCGGCCAGCCTGTGTTGGAAGCAGATTTGCTGGGGCAGATGGACTTTTGATCTGAAACAGCCAATCCCCCCTGATGTTCTTTCGCCATCATTTCAGATTCACAAGCTGCAGTCGGAGAACATGCAGATCCGTCAGCAGGCAGGGGTGGTCCACCCGGTTGCACCCCCTCCCAGCGAGCGCTCCGAGCACAGCCACATCGCTTCGCCTGCCACGGGAGCCCATCGGCGTGACCGCCACGCATTCTCCATGTACGAGCCGGGCACCAGTGCGTTGAAGCCCTTTGGGCAGCAACCAGTGGATGATCTGGTGACCCGCCTGCAGCCGTTCCACCCTGGGGTGAGTGCTGGCAAGCACACGGTCCATGCACTCAGATACATTTGTGTGGCTATTTGAATTGGGACTGGTGTCTGGAGAGAACTGGAAAGGGAGAGGGAGAAACATGAAGGGCAAAGAATGAAAAAAGAGCTGAGGCACAGCTAGGCCTTTGTGTCCCTCTTCACCTCACCTGTGATGGGAGGGGGGACAGTGTTTTCATTACTCACGTTTTTGATTTGGGTTTCTTTTATCCAGTTTGGTGTAATGGTTTGGTGGCAGTTGGTGTAGTGGTTAAGAGCGGCAGGACACTAATCTGGAGAGCCAGGTTTGATTCCCCACTCCTCCACTTGAAGCCAGCTAAGTGACCTCGGGTCAGTCACAGCTCTCTCAGAGCTCTCTCAGCCCCACCCACCTCACAGGGTGATTGTCCTGAGGATAATAACAACACACTTTGTAAACTGCACTGAGTGGGTGTTAAGTTGTCCTGAAGGGCGGCATATAAGCACAAGGTGATTATCATCATCATCATCATCACCCTGTGTTTGTGCGATTAATGCATACATGACATTAAAAACGGCATAACTGTGTGCCTGTATGTGTGTGCGTGTGTTATGTGCCATCAAGTCCCAAACGTCCTATCATTAACAGCCTTGCTCAGATCTTGCAACCTGGTGGGCGTGACTTCCTTCAGGCCTAACCATACTGGGAGGAAAATCTGTCCAAGGAAATGGAAAGTGATATAGCTTGAGGTCACGGAAGGGAGAAGCGAAACATAAACAGGGAGGTTTGGGGTCAAAATGGAGTGTTGCGAAATTTGGAAGCGTTCTTCCTTCGGATAGGAGCCCTGTGGCACTGAGTGGTAAGCTGCAATACTGCAGCCCAAGCTTTGCTCACTGCCTGAGTTCAATCCTGGTGGAAGCCGGGTTCAGGTAGCCAGCTCAAGGCTGACTCAGCCTTCCATCCTTCCAAGGTCGGTAAAATGAGTACCCAGTTTCCTGGAGGTAAAGTGTACATGACAGGGGAAGGCAATGGCAAACCACCCAGTAACAAAAGTCTGGCAAGAAAACGTCGTGATGCGACGTCCCCCCATGGGTCAGTAATGACTTGGTGCTTGCACAGGGGACTACCTTTACCTTACCCTTCCTTTGGATGAGGAGAGGGGTGGGGCATCGGAGAGAAAAGGCAACGTTTTGCTCACGTTTTGTTCTTATGCTACCCAGGAGGTGGACGATGAGTCGGTGTATTCTGCGCATAATCCGGCCAGCATGTACCGGGTGAGTGGAATCTCTGCAGGGCGGGAGAGGGGAGGGCAGAGCTGCTTGTGAGTGAGTGTTGGCGGTCTCTCCCTGGCTTGTGCATGTTGTGACTGTAAATGTGTCCTGTTCTGTGGGAGACCCTCTCTCCTCCCCGCCCCCTGGGCCTCTTGGGTGGGGTTGGGTCTAACCCCTTCCCTCTGCTATTTCAGATCCGGAAAGGGGGCTCAGTCTCATCTATGCCTTTTCCTCCATCATCTCCACTGCTATCATGCCAAGCGGACAGTGGACGTCACATGGTGAGTTGCCGTATGGAGATGGTGATGGAAAGGGGAGGGAGCAACATCTCACTGAGCCTGTGGTCAGCTGGCTGCTGCACTGCCTGAGAGGTAGCAGGGGGTTTTGTCTCTGGAACCCCAGGAGCCTGGATAGGGGAAGTGAATGTTGGCCATTCCCATAAAAGAAAGGGAAGAGGTTGTAGCTCAGGCTTGGCCTTCCAGGGAGTGTCCTTCCAGGGAGGAGGCGACCTAGTGGGGACCTGTATGAGTCTCTGCGTGTGCTCTGGACTCACCTCCAATTCCAGAGGCTCGCTCAGAACATTGACTCATGCACAAAAGTGCATGAGATGGATGCCTCTGAAGGCAGCTAATGCTCAAACCCCATAAGGCTGGCTTTCTAGTTCAAAATGGAGGCATGCTGGTGGTTTTAATTGGTGGGCAGGGAGTGTCTTTTGGCCATCAAAAATGCCGTAACCCTAGAACTTGCGGGGAGAGGGGACTCTTTGGTAAGCCGGAGCATGGGGCGCTTGCCCAAGCAACAAAGGCAAGATGTGTGCTCCCTTGCCAGGCCTGACTCTGCCCCGTTTCCCTCCTCCTAGCCTGGGAAATTGGACCGCCATGGCAGTGGTACGGACAGTGATTATGACAATACGCAGGGAGGGGATCTGCCGCTCAGGTGAGGAATGCTTATGGCGGTGGAGGAGGGACGTCCTGTTGCCATCTTTTCAGGCTGGCCCTTGGGTAGGAGGGGAACTTGCTGCACCTATGGGTAGGACAAACTGTTTGGGATGGTAGGGTAGGAAGCTTGCTTTGGTGTCTATGGGCGGGGCTGCATCTGGTCATGTGACCGAGTAGAACTCTGCACCAGGAAGAGGGGCCTTTCCAATGCATGACTTCTGTTTCTGGCATAACCTGGCTCCTGAAGGAGGGGCTAAGAGCGCAGTGAGAGCCGAAGTCCTGTGCCCTTGGGCACTGGCAATCTCTTTGGCTTCTAGCCATTTTGCCCAGGGAGGCGCTTTGCTTTAAATGACAGATATGATTCTTTTATCACGGCCAGCTTTGTGTTTGGGCAATCAAAGCTGGTGAAGCTAAAGGGGTCTTAGGATGCAGGAGAGCAGTGCCAGCTCTCCCAGTAACCCCGCTGTCTCTGCCTCCTAGTATGGATGGGAAGCGCTTCTTAGACCTGGGCAAGGATGACGACTTGCACCCGGAAACGGAGCCTCTGGAAGGTGACCTGGATCCGGGGCTGCCCAGCACAGAGGACGTCATCCTGAAGACGGAGCAAGTCACCAAGAACATCCAGGAACTGCTGCGCGCTGCTCAGGAGTTTAAGCACGACAGGTCAGGGTGGATCCCTCTTAGTGCCACATCCTGATTCCAGGAGCATTCTGGGAAACGAGGCAGAGAAATACTTTTTAAACTGGGCACCATGCAGGGAACTGCAGCTCAGCTAGGAGCAGGATGACACCCCAGTTATCTGTTGCTGAAAAGTGGGCAGCAGCTGCTGGAATTGCACCCAGAAGAAACTGGAATTTAGGCCTGCTGCATTTCTGCGCAGATGGTTTTCCTAGTCTTCCAGACAGACTCTGTCTGTCTGGAGGGGCAGAGGGAGAAGAGTCATCAGTCTTTATTTGGTGTGATTTGAATGGCCTAATTGCTTCCAAAGAAAAGTTATCAACTCTCGGAGGAGGTTGTCCATCATCTCTGGATGAGTTGCTGCTCTGAGCAATGTTTCCTTGAAATCCAGATCTTTGCCCAAATGGGCTTCCGAAGGTCTAACTTCAACTTGGGAAGTGCTGGGGGGGGAGGGAAGAGGGGGGTGCCTTGTTGCCTTCAATGGCATGAGGGTCTCTGCCTCCGTGGAAGGGCTTCTGCCCCCTCCTGCTTTGCCGCAGACTCTCATTCTATCTCTCTGACCCCAGCAGCTTCGTCCCCTGTTCGGAGAAAATCCACACGGCCGTCACGGAGATGGCATCGCTTTTTCCTAAGGTAGGAGAGGGGAAGGTGTTTGGTTTGTAGGGGCCAAATGTCTTCGGTGTAGGGTGGGATCCTGCCTCGGCTCAGCTGTCCATTTGGAGCTTCCCTCAGTCATTCAGACCGGTGCTTCCCGACCTTTGTGGTACGGTAGCCCACAAGTCCAAATTTACTACATATGGGGACCTATCTAGGGCTGGTCCAAGAGACTGAGAAGGCACTGGGGGGGTGAGGGTGGGGAAGCGCCAAGTGGAGGAGTTTGCGGGAAGATGGCAGATGTCTGCAAAGAGGTGGGTGGCAAGTGGCTCAGTGCAGTACATCTTCCACAGCAGTGAAGCGCCGCAGGGGGCTTAGCAAGAAGTTGGGTTGCTGAAGAAGCATCACCAAGACAGAGCCTGTGCTTGCACACGTCTTTCTCTTCTCCTTTTGCTTTTCCCTGTGCTGGAGAGCTCCCATCTGCTGCCCAGCCCCCTCTTCTTCCAGCTACTACTGTAAAATGACTCGTTGCTGGACAACTTTTCCTCCCTCATTCGTGTAGCAAAAGGGGAGGGCGAGGAGAGAATGTGAGAAATCTGGAAAGGAAGAAGAGGAAAGAAAGAGAAGGTGCAGTGGGCAGGAGCCACCGTTAACGATGGTTGGCGTGTGACCCACTTGCAGGAGCTGCCGTTAGAGATGTGACCAACTTTTGGAGGCTTCGTGACCACTTTGGGGTCCCAGCCCAGAGGCTGGGAACCCGTTTCCGGACTACATCTTAGCCTAGAGGAAGAGCTGCTTAGGTTGGAGAGGGAGGATTCTAGGACTGGAGGAAGGCTGCCAACTTGGACTGGCATGCTAAGATCAAGCGTGATGGTGGTAGAGGGTGCCGTCAAGTCATAGCTGGCTTATGATGACCCCCGGTGGGGTTTTCACGGCAAGAGACTAACAGAGGTGGTTTGCCATTGCCTGCCTCTGTAGGGCTAGTCTTCGTTGGAGGTCTCCCGTCCAATTAGTAACCAGGGCTGATCCTGCTTAGCTTCTGAGATCTGATGAGATCAGGCTCACCTGGGCTATCCAGGTTAGGTCAGGATCAAGCATGGAAGGTGTATAAATACACCCCAGCCCCTCAAACAGGGCCTTGTGGGGTTGAAAGATGCCTCTATGGGTCTCGGCCACTCGGGTCTGGGGGGGGGGGGGCGGAGGAGATTCTTTTTGCATATTTGGGCTATCTGTTGATTCCTACTTCACTGTGCATTGGGCGATCAAAGAGCAGGTGGGTTTCTTTTGACTCTCAAGTGCGGTCATAGCAAGCTGCACTGTGGGAAGCCACTGATACAGAGTAGACATATGGAACCTGTTAGGTAAGGTTTGAGGTTGTGCATGCTGAGGATCGAGCCCAGCCGGCACCCAGAGCCATCCATTTTCTCTTAAACTACATCTGAATCCAGGTTGCTTGTTCAGAGTCAGGATTTTGATTTTTAAAACCGCAACTCTGAAGTGGCAATGCATTTATTGGCCATAGCCGGAAGAATTACTAACACCGGGGAGAGGATTTTTGCAGATCTAGGGGAGGTGTGGCCTTCTGTCCTCGGCTGGTGCTGGGGAGGAATAAGCATGCCCAAGGCTGGCTTCTTTTAGGGCTGTTGACGGTGCTGTCCGTTTTCATACGGGTTTAAAATGTGTGACCGAGTTACTGGCAGGGCTTTGATTTCTCAGTTTCATGCATATTTCTTAAAACTTTCCCCTGGCCACCCACACACTCCTTATCTTATTGTAAAAGTGAACTTTTCTGGTATATGCCATGAATTGCCTCTTTGTCTCTGCATGTGTCAGTTTCTCTAATTGGGAGTGACAGAGTTGCAACAGTGTGCTCTGAGGATAGATCTCAGGAATGATCCTGATGCCTATGCATACAATGCCATGACCTGCCCTTAGTGGAAGCCAATCCAGAACGATACATCATGCAGAGATGCAGTGGAGAGCCTCCTCGGCAGACCATCATTTATCAGAGGCGTTGGGGAAAGTCCCCTTGCTTGACCTGATCTTTCTTTGCAGAAGCCAGCTCTGGAGACAGTGCGCAGCTCCTTGCGCCTCCTCAATGCAAGTGCGTACCGGCTGCAGAGCGAGTGTCGCAAGACTGTGCCCCCAGAGCCTGGGGCCCCAGTGGACTACCAGCTCTTGACACAGCAGGTCATCCAGTGTGCCTATGACATTGCCAAGGCAGCCAAGCAATTGGTCACCATCACAACCCGCGAGAAGAAGCAGTAAACGGGGCGTCTGTCTTTCCTTGACCCTGTGGCCACTCGCAAGTGTCATGTGCCAGCCCAGCTCTGGCAAAAAGCTGGAGAATTAACTGCACTTCGAGACTGTAAATAAGTGGGAACTGGACGCCCCCCCCCCACCAAGGGAGCACGGAGTGGTGTTGGTTGCCCTGTGCGGTGAGGAAGAAGTTGTCATGTAAATACTCCATCTCCCCCCCCTTAAGTGGAACCCCCCCTGGGGGGAATTGAAGCCTAGCCCCCGCCTGCTCTTTTTCCCCCAACCCCCTTATATATAGTGCGTAGAACTGTATGTATCTGTCCCCTCCCCCAATCCGTGTGTGTGCCCACATATTTTATATATATAAAATATGTGTGTATATAGATCTCTCGCTATAGAAACATCAAACTGTATTTATCTCATGGACCCCCTCCCCCCAAATAGTGTTAACACTGGAATAGCAACCTCTGGGTGCTGCAGCAATCAGATAAGCCCCCCCCCCCCCGTTCTTCCCTCTGGGATTGGATGCTCTCATCAGCATGGGGCGGGGTCTGCTTTCAGCATGGGGCACACGCACACCTTGGCTGGCACTACAGGCAGCCCCATTCCACCCCCTACCCCCAAGCTCTTAAGGGCGATGGCAGATGCCCACTGGTTAAACACGGTGGGGCGTGGGGGGGCCTTTTGTGCCCAGCCGAAATGAGAAGCGGCTGCAGCAGCATCTGAGAAACTGTGCTGGAATCTTGTTTGTTCTGTAAATTTGTATCAAATAAAGATGTGAACCTGGGGTCTTGTGCTCTTTCCAATGCTTGAAACGCAAAGCGCTGGCCTGGGGGGTGGGGGGTGACGCTGCTGAGCCCTCCTCAAGTCAGGTGAAGGCTTCAGTGTTGGGAGATGCCAGGAGGGGGGGGGCAGGATCCCTCTTAGAAGGGAACACTTGTATGCTTTGGGGGGCTGCTAGATTTCTTGTCCCTGTCACTTTGCCTTGAAAATCTCCATTTTCTTTGCTTTTCTCCCCATGTGAATTACTTCCCCATGCATGGGCGCCTGATACGGTTAGAGCAAAAGATACAAATTTTGCTGATTATTATATATGTTATTAATAATTAGTGTTCAAAGTGCTTTGAACACTAATTATTAATTATATAATCATCTGCAAAATTTGTATCTAGTGGGAGAACTTTTGTCCTAGCTGTTTAGCATCTTCTCCTTGAGCTTGTTTGGAGGTTCGAGCAGGGGAGCGCAGCTGTCGTATACCCTTGACCGAAGAACAGTACACTCCTGTCTGGGATGGTCGTCCTCTTCCACCGAGTGCGCAGCTTCGCGAGGGACGCACATGGAGCAGTGAGGGAGGAAGGGGACACCTGCCTAGCTAGCCAGATCAGCCGAATCAACCCTGGCGATCAATGGGGTGACAGATGTCGCAGCCAGATCGCCCTCTCTCTTTTTATGTAGATAGGAACTGTGGTTTGTATATGTGATCTTTTTCTTGCTGGTCACTTGACAGTAATAAATCTGAATCTGAAGCATCTTCTCCCTTGGGATAGGGCTGCCAGCCTCCAGGTGGTGGCTGGAGATCTCCCGGAATTACAACTGATCTCCAGGTGACGGAGATCAGTTCCCCTGGACAAAATGGCTGCTTTGGACGGTGGACTTTATGGCATTACACCACTCTGAGGCTCCTCCCCCCCCTCAAACCCCACTCTCTCCAGGCCCCACCTCCAAAATCTCCACAAATTGCCCAACCTGTGGACCTGGCAACCGTCGCACCTGAAGCAGCAGTGCAGAGGAGGTATCAACACCCCCAAAATCGTTTCCATCTTCACAGCTATGAAGAGATGATTGAAAAGAGGAGGAGGAAATCTCACGAGCAGACTGAGGTGGGGGAGGGACAGAAGAGACTGCAGGTTTGCAAAACCAGAACCAAGCGTTCAAGGGCTGGTGCAAGTCTACGTGGCTTGCATAATTTACCCAAACAATTTTTAAGGCCCCCCTCGCCAACACATTCTTGGTTGTGCTTCTGCACCTTCCCCACTCCAATCTGCTAGTTGGGTGATGCATGACAGTTTGGTGTAGTGGTTAAGAGCAATGGGACTCTAATCTGGAGAGCCGGGTTTGATTCCCCACTCCTCCACTTGAAGCCAGCTGGGTGGCCTTGGGCTAGTCACAGCTCTCTCAGAGCTCTCGCAGCCCCACCCACCTCACAGGGTGTTTGTTGTTGTGAGGATAATAACATACTTTGTAAACTGCTCTGAGTGGGTGTTAAATCATCCTGAAGGGCGGTATATAAATCAAATGTTGTTATTAAATGTTATTAATCCTAGATGTTGGTAGGAAATATATATTTTATTTAGTAAGAAAATCAAAAAGTAGTCCAGGCAAGGAGCCAGCTCCTTCCAAGGCCGAAATGGTGTGCGGGTTGTGCTGACCTGCACCCCTCTCCCCCCAACCCGAGATCCCTCCGGCCAAAAGCTCCTCCCAGGAGGTGTCCAGGCCCTACTCAGAGCTGTCGCTGGATGTAGTCTGTAGAAGCGCCCTGTGCTGCTGCAGCCGGGGTCTTTTTTTGCGCCTGCTCTGGGCTGACAGAATCCGGCGTTTGATGACCGCTGCAAAGAGAGAAGGGGGGGGGGAACGTTAGCCACAAAGTCTTTATCCGGGTTGCAGCTTCCCTCCAGTTTTGCCCTCGTTGGGGAGACCCCCCCTGCCCCCCTCTTTTTGCACACTCCATGCTTGCCAAAAAAACATTCAACATGACCACAATGAGATGCAAGCCCCTTGAGTTTTCTGTGGTCGAGTGTCTAACAGCGGCTACTAGCCATGGTGACTAGAGGGAACCCCTGTGTTGAGAGACAGTAAACCTCTGCATGACGCCAGTGCCTGGAGGAAACTTCAGGGGAAGTTCTTGGCCTTCATGCCTTGCTGTTGGTCCTCTGGAGTAACTACCTGGCCATCGTATGAGACAGGATGCTGATCCAGCAGGGCTCTATTTACATTCTTATTTTGGTGCGCCAGAATATCTGGCCGCAGCCCACACGCCCATGTATTCCTGCTTCCAGCAGTGGCCAGTCAGCCTCTTCTGCAGCACTCACCAGCAGGGCAGGAAGGAGAAGGACATCCTATTTTGCTTCTCCCTGGCATGCAGTATTCAGAGTAGACTGCCTTTGAACTAGGAGCTTCTTTTTTGGCTATAACTACTGTTGATTATACCTATCCTCACTGAATGGGTAATACTCCTTACATCATCTAGTGGTGGCGAGTTCCACAGCTTAGTCATGCACACATTGCTCCAGCTATGTTTTGTGTCCGTCAGGCCCACGTGCCCTCCTGGCTTTACTCACTGGCCACTGTGTCGTGCCCGTCTTCAGCACTCATTGTCCAGTAGAGAGAGTGGCTGCGGCGGCAATTCCGGTGCAGCCGGGTGTACAACACAGCCAGCGTCAGCATGATCAGCAAGAAAGTGAGAGCGCTGGCAGCCCAAGCGGCTTCTTCAGTGCGAGGTGTGCGCACATGCTTGCCCACCTCCTCAGCCTTTGCTTTCAGCGGCTGGCCTGGGGCTTGGTGGTGGTCTCCATCGGCACATGGACATGTCAGTTTCAGAGCCGTTCCCCTTGCAGTCTGGCCAATTGTAACTGAAGGTCTGGTACCCAGCTGGGCCAGAATACTCATTTGGGAACTTCCATTAGCCACCACTGGCTCAAGAACGTCTTTCCTTTTGGCCTGCAACTTAGAAGAAGCAGAAGGCAGGGCTATGATTTTGTCTCGGCTATGCCTAGCTACTGCCAAATTCCGCTCACGGGAGCCATGAGGGTGGTGCTCTGTGCCCTGCCTGTCTGATGCCTGCAGCGCTCGGCGTCTCCTGTTGGTATCCAAGTGGCAGAGAAGCTTCTGCAAGACCTGGGGGCACAAAGGAGGAAGTGACAGAAAATGTGAGCATCATTGCCACCCCTCCCCTACAGAAGGAGGGCTGCCGATGGCTTCCTTCTATTGGGAACAAATAACGAAAAAATCCAGTAGGAGATACAGAGTTCAATGCAATGGTTAATGTTGTTAAAATGGAAATGTGGGTGGTGGTTGCATCATAAGGGTTTCAGGGTGGTGTGTCTGCAGTTTGGAGCCCTTGGAGAAATTACGTACTCAAAACATTTCTAATCCCACTGTCCGTTTTAAGACTCAATGTGGCTAGCAGTGCAGAGCTGCGCAGACGAATATCGGCCAGTGACCAAGATCAAAAGAAAACAACAAAAGACCCTTTGCAATGAGGTGCAACCCTTCGCTGAAATGGAGCTCTCAGTATTGAAGGCTGTCAAAATTCCGAGGCGAGGGTCCGAAGCCCACTGACCTCAAAATATGAGTACTAAGCCACACACACTGGAAGGGCTTAGAGGGCGGGCATAGTGCAGGAAAAACAATACATACACAACAGCAAAGAGTCCAGCACCTTTTAAGACTAACCAACTGCATCTGACAAAGAGAGCTGTGGTTCTCGAAAGCTTATGCTACAATACAGTTGGTTAGTCTTAGAGGTGCTACTGGACTCTTTATTGTTTTGCTACTACTCCTCTGAATATATACACATTTTACACAGGCCAGGCTATGGTTTCTTAGGGCACAAGTATGCCTCGCACCATTGCAAGGCTGGCAGCTCCCCCCCCCCACCTTACCTGCATACGATGTGCTGGGCACACATCTCTGCCCACAGCACGTACTGCTGGGCGCGTCATCCAATGACGATACCTCCTGCCTGCCCAGGGATTGCCTCTCCTCTTTGGGGCAGCATGTCTCTTCAGCCATGCCACAGCTTGGGTCAACTCCACCTTTGCCATCTGCAGGGTGGCACCCCATGCCACCAGGGCCAGGGGCTAGGAAATGAGATGCAATCAAGATAGTGGCAATGCCGCCACCTCTCCCCACCCCTGCCAGAACTGTGAGTGTCACACACGCCTGTGTGAAAGCAGGCTGGCGGCCCCGGCACTCAACACTCACCCATTCTTGCGTGAGGCCACCGTATGGGGTGAGGATGTAATCAGGCAGGCAGGCTCGGGCGAGCAGGGTCAGCTGGCCCCGCAGGGAGGGGTGAGCACAGGGGTGGTAGAGGAAGGCGACCCCACCTTGCTGCACAGAGAGAACCAGAATCTTATTTTTATATTGTGCTTTCTGCATGAATGATGTAATCTACACCTTTGGGGGGGGGGGTTGGGGACTCTTGAATCTGTGGGTGCACTTTTGGGAAGCAAGTGCTGCAGAGTTGGGCGGAGGGGGGAGGCTCCTAGCCTGGCACACAAATCTGCATTTGCATGCTGTGTCTGGCAGCAGGAAGGCAAGCATGGGCCCCCACCCTAAAGCAGCCTCATTGGAGCAGAGGCCTTTGTCCATTTGCTGAGTCAAGGCTGTACCGAGCTCCTGACACCATTTCTTAAAATATCTGATTCATTGTTTCCCAATCTTTCCCCCCCACCATGGAGAAATGAAATCCTGCCCTCAGGTCACAGTTGTGGCAACTCCTAGTGGGGTTTTCATTGCAAGAGACCATCAGAGGTGGTTTGCCATTGCCTGCCTCTGCAACCCTGGTCTTCGTTGAAGATCTCCCATCCAATTACTTAACCAAGGCCAACCCTGCTTAGCTTCTTAGATCGGATGAAATCAGGCTGTCCTGGGCTATCCAGGTCAGGGCCTTTTCCAAGGAGAGACCCCTCAATTTTCAAATCCCAAGGAACCCCTGCCTATGAAAAGGTTTACAGGCCAGAAAAAGTTGATCGCAGGAAGCGCAATTCAGTTACCCCTAAACTATTGTCATTTGTATTGTCAATGCTTTGTAAACACTACAAAACGAACACAGACACAATGCAACTAAAAATAACCTTTGCAACCGTGATGTTTCAAAGAATATCTGGAATTGTTTGTAATATTTCAAAAGTTTATTTCGCGACTTCTTACAGAATCCCTGATAATGTCCTGCGGAACTCCAGGTTTCCACAGAACCCCAGTAGGGAAATGCTGATCTAACCGAATGAGAAGTTCTGTACAACTTTTAAAACTTCTACTGGGTGGGGCGGGGGGGCACCAAAGCTCCTGTTCCCTGACTGATCTCTTGCTCTTACCTTCAGGTTGTGCAGCCAGCGCTGGGGCGGGCAGTACCGGTACTCTCCTGCTGCTACACCAAATGGCCTGTGTGGCCCACTGTGGGGAAGCAAAACTCAGCTCTGTGGGGCTCTCTGGGCAGGGGGCCACATTCCCCCCTCCCCGTGCTGTTGTTACAACTGTTGGGTCTGTTCCCCAAAGGACAGAGGATGCAGGCCTGGCTGGCCAAATGTCCCTCGAACTGGACCGCCTTGAGGAGGGCAACAGAGGGAGGCTTTCAGGAAGTGCTCGGCACAAGTGAGAAACTCACTGGCTCCTTCAGCACGGCACGCTGATCCCTAAGCCACAGAATTAAGGTCTCAGCTGGTGATTGCATCTGTTGGGCCCCTGCTGTGTAAGGGACTTGGCCCCACACGTACCTGTGAGGGATGCTCTGATTATAGACTATTTTGGCGTCCACTACAATCTTGCTGTCCTGGTATGGCAAGAGAAGGAAGTAGTTAGCAAGGATGTACCTTTTTGACTTGACCCTCCTCAATTATATACCGCATCTTCCCAATTTATTTGGCCGTCCAGATTAACACTGCCCTCCTAAGATAGTGTGCCTTCCCTGATTACTTTTAAAACTTTGTAAAAGTTGGTCTCCCCCCTCCCAAGCACACTCAGGCGAGATTCTCCCAACTGCTGTAGGTAGCCAACCAGCTGCCACCTTCAATGACGGCAGAAGAACTGAGAAGACGGATGCCTGATTGACCCTTGCTAGATTCAAGTTATTAACAAAACTCATTCAGATGATTGCTCTTGTGTGTTGCCTCGAGTTACCTTCATAAGCCCTCACCACCCAATGGCTGGCTGGGGTGTCCTTACAACAGACACCAGACCTTTCCTACCTCTCACCTCTGCCTGGTAGGTCTTGGACAGCACCCGGCATACCTGTGGACAATCCAAAAGAAAGCAGCGTTAGGACCCATTATTCCCAGTCCACTAATACTAATTCTTAAAATTTAATTTTTTAAAAAAAACTTCCAACTCATCCAACTTAGTAGTAATTGGATACATTTAAACGTATCTGCATGTTACTTTAAGCCGAGTGTCGGATTCCTTCTGATCCACTGAGTCCAATAAAACTTTAGACTTGTTACAAGAAAGGTGCCAATGAGGAATCACAGGAGGTGATGCACAATTTGGAAGTTTCTATTCACAGGGCTCTATAGGCACCTGGGGCCCCAAACAGGCAAATTGCATCGCCTCCTTTTTTCTTTTACCCAACTCTCGGCTGCTCTCAATATTCAGCACCTGTTGGAAGATGCTTGCTCTCCTTAAGTCATTTTTTCTTTTTCTGCATACCTGGTGTGTCCCTTGTGAATGCGTGTGCTGATCAATTCTGCTGCTTTTGTGGTCATAGTATGGTGGTTATTAACGAACGTTAAAAGCTGCCACTTGCTGCAGCCATACCTGAGTGATCTTGAAATAAACAAATTGCCCTCTGCTCGCTTAGCTTAGGAGTGCAGAAGAAAGGATGTATTGCTACACAGTCAATAGTACTGGCTCCTTAGCAGATAGGAACAGGGCTTTTTTTCAGCTGGAACGCAAGTTCCGGCACCTCTTGAAAATGGTCACACAGCTGGTGGCCCCGCCCCCTGATCTCCAGACAGATCAGGGGGCGGGGCCACCAGCCGTGTGACCATTTTCACCAAGGGCGATTTAAACTTTTAAAAACTCCTCCCCTTGTTCCAGCTGACCCAAAGTGACGTCATTGTGCGGTCCCGAGTTCCACCACTGAGTTCCACCACCTCTTTCCCCAGAAAAAAAGCCCTGGATAGGAACATAAATGTACCAGCAGAGACATCAACATTTGTGCCACGGAGGGTATGCAATTGATAGAGAGAGAACAATTCTAATAAACCTGGCTTATTTATAACCAGATCCTGTGATGACTGGGCCAGGAAATGAGGGTGTTCAGCAACCCGGTCATTGACATGGACCAAGAAATCAGAGAGGCCGGGTCCTATTCTAGCATTAAAGTCTCCACTTAAGTTAGAGTGGGGGGACCATACAACTAAAGTGTGGAGGGTGGCAGACACAGCAGCCCAGAAGTTTTGCATACACTGAGGTTTCAGGCAGAATATAGACATGGATGCAAAGGAGAGCGTGATCGCTGCTGATTTGGGCTTTTGCTTGACTTGGGGAGGGCAACATTCAGCACAACACTTAGCGAGGTGATTCCACAGTTCCTTGCAGCCCTCACAATAATTGTGGGCTTGTATCAGTTCCACCACTGACATTTTTACATGCACTTGCAAATTGTTTTGCTTATATATATATTAAACATGCAATAAGCATGTGCAAGCCAAGCTTTGCACGAACACCTTTTTACGAAGGGAGCCCGCCCTCCAGAGCTCCACTTCCCTTTTGTGTACACAGAGAGTCGCCATCCACCCAGATGTCTCAGGTGTAAGTAGTTCTCAAAAAGAGAAAGGGACGTGGGCCTTGCAATTCTCCAGGCGGCATTTCTGCTGCTAGGCAAGCCAACGAACTGCACCATGCAAATGGCTAAGGGGGAGGGGGGACATATGTGTCATCCCCCAAGACAAGCTCTGAGCTGGCAAGCCCTGCCCGCAGAGCCCAGGCTTGATGCCCGCTGTGTGTGCCTGCAAATCTCCAAAGCAAGGAGAGAGGCTGTTTTGGGAAAGTCTGAGGATCAACCGGAACTGCCACCTGGGCAGTTTCTTATTGGCTCAGAGCTAGAAGGGAGGAGTCTGTGGCTTTCAGGGGAACCAATAGAAGTCGAGGCATTCATGACTATTTGAGAGTCTTAAAGGAGAAGGAGCCACAACCGTGGAGAGGAATGTCTGGCCCGGATGGCCTCAGTTAGTAAAGGGAGAGGGGCTGAAGCACTAAAAGGAAAAAAAGGCCACACAGCTAGGCCTCATGCCAGCTGGGGCACAGAGCCCCTGTGACCTGGACGGGGCCACGTCTCAACTTAGCCAAGTTGCTAAAGTGTGTGGGCTCCCTCGAATTCACAAAAACTCCCCTAAGCTCACTTGGGGCGGTCCATTTTGGGTCCTTTTGGGCTCTGGTGCCCAAGCCATCATATGCCAAAGTAAAATCCCTTGGGGGAGGGGGGCGATAAGCTGGCAGGCAGACTCGATGGATTGCAAAGCTGCATTAGTCTGTTACAGCAAACTAAAAGTCCAGAGGCACTTTTAAAAGATTTCTTTCAGGATGAGCTTTCCTGAGCCACACAGCCCAGTTTGTCAGTAGTAGAAAAGAGTAAGAGACCAGTAGCACCTGTAAGACTAACAAAACGTATTGTAGGGTATAAGCTTTCGTGAGACATACAGCTCACAGATACCTGAAGAAGTGAGCTGTATGTCTCATGGAAGCTCATACCCTACAATACATTTTGTTAGTCTTATAGGTGCTACTGGTCTCTTGCTCTTTTCGACTATTCCAGACAGACTAACACAGCTTCCCATCTTGATCTATCTCCATGGAAAGCACCACATTAGAGTTCGTCAGGCACAGCTGACTTCCTCAGACTACTTTCAGGTGCTGGCCTGAAGCTGAATAACCAGGTTTGAGTCCAGAAGCACTTCAAAGGCCAACAAGATTTCCAAGGTATAAGCTTTAGAGAATCTGAGCTCCCTTTCTCGGACATAATTGACAATGGACGCTTGACTCTGTAAAGCTTATACCCTGGAAATCTTATTGGCCTTTAAGGTGCTACTGGACTTGAACCTTGCTCTTCCTCAGAACCTCTGGGTCTCACAGTCAGCTACAGGGTGGGCAGAGATGGCCATCTGCGTTGCAAAAGTGCAGAGTGAGTGGCTCTTTGGGGTGCAGAATCCAGCTTCTCTGAGAAGCCTGGCTTTCCCTTAAGTGCAATATAAGCTGTCCAGCAGAATGGCCAAGGAAGCAAAATAATTGCACAGGCTACGACAGCATGCAAGGTGGCAGTGCCTGCAAGCGCTAGCATTCAGCTTTTTGTGATGCAAAATCTGAACCCTTTCAACAGACTGGGGTTTTTTTTTAAAGCCTGGGGAAGAGCTCTGGATCCGTCCCCTTCGAGCACTACCTGCTGGGGGATGGGCCAGGACCTGCCAAGGCAGCGGTAGTGCGCTTCAGGGGGAAGGTCTTGCTGGAAGCTGGGCTGCAAGGAAGGAAAAGGAAGGAAAAGGAGAGTCAGCGCGAGCCCTCCGCCCCGGTCTCCCCGCCCCCGAAGGCCGGCTTGGGAGATGCGCCCGGCCCGGCAGGGCTCTTCTGCTCCAAGCCTCTGCGCCTCTTTTCTCGTACGGTCGCTGGGGGCGAAGTGCAAGCCCGCGGCTCCTCTTGCCTTCAGCCCCGGGACAGCTTGCTCGGCCCGGGCTGTGCCCCAGTTGCCGGTGGCGGTACCAAGAGCGAGCGAGAGCTGAGCCCCCTTCGCGGGAGCCGAGCGCACGGGCGGAGCGGGGAGGCGCGTCCTCCGGCTGCAGGCCCAGCGGAGGCGTCGTCTCCTTCCCGGCCTGCTTCAGACCTCCGGGCCGTCCGCGCCTCCTGCCCCTTCCCGCCGGGGCGGCCCGGCTCGGAGAGGCGTCGGAAGGGCTTCGGCGGGCCCCCTCTCGGCGCGGCCTGGCGGGCGCCCTTCGCAGGGCCCGCGGCGGCCTCGCCCTCCCTCCATCCCCGCGCACCGCCCGCCGGCAGACGCCGAGGGCAGCGCCGGACGCGGGACGCGCTCGCCTCACCTCCGCGGCCGCCCCGCGCCCGGCCAGGCTGAGCAGGAGGAGCAGGAGCGGCGGCGGCGGCGGCTCCCCCATCCGGACCGCCCGGCCTCTCCGGTCCTGGGCCGCGCTGGGCTGGCCCCGGCCAGCGGCAACGCCTCCGCCTGCCGCGGCGAGGGCGGGAAGGAGGGCGCGCGGGGGGCCGCCCTTTGGCACCGCCGAGCCTCCGAGGCCTCGCCGCCCCTGCCGAGCCTTCTCGCCGGGCGGAAGGCGGCGGGGAGCCCTAAGAGCAGGGCTGCGGAGCCAGGCCTCCTTCCTTCCTTCCTTCCCTCCATGGATAGCCCGCCATCCCCACAGGCAGGCTCAGGGCGGGTTACAACAACAATAAAATACACAACAGAGAGAATAAATTTGACAATAAAACGTATCTAAAAATCTAAAACATCAATGAAATAGTACAAGCTCACTGCAGCCCCCTGGGAGTCCCATCTGAGGCCTCAGCTGGGGAGAGGGAGGCGGGTCACTCTGCTCTTGCGTTGCCAACTCGAGGTTGGGAAATCCCTGGAGATTTGGGGAGGGACTTCAGCGGGGTATAATGCCACAGAGCCCACCCTCCTCCAACGCAGCCGTTTTCTCCAGGGGAACTGATCCCTGTCACCTGGAGCTAAATTGTAATTCCGGGAGATCTCCAGAGGAGGATTGGCAACCCTAGCACTTGCCCTGATGCCCTTCCCTGTTCTCAGCTGCTTGGGTGGGTTTGGGGTCATTTGCGTTCTGTTCATCCCGGGCTCCATTCTCAGCCTCCTGGTGTTGTGATGGGTATATAACCACCCCTACCAACAGGCTACGCTGCTGCGCGTCTGGTGTTGAGTTGGTTCAAGGTGGGTGTGGAGGGGTGGGCTGTTCAACTGTTTTCAGATCTGTGCTGGCGACCACCTGGAAACCTTTTATTTAAGCTGGTTCCTTCTGCATGTGTGTCACAATATGAAACTGGGAAATGGGAAATACGTATGGCCCTTTGGGCACTTATAATAGAGTTGTTTATTGGTTGGTAATTGTTGTTTCTTCCCGTGAGGGTTCTCTTTAGTTTCACAATATGAAACTGGGCATCTGCAGTGTGGACAGAAGGACTCGCCCCACTCTGCAGTGGCTGGAAAGGCTGTCGAGGCTTCCAGGGGCCAGTTGAAGCTTCAGCACACTGCTGGTTCGAATCCCCCTCCTGCCGTGAGCTCAGCAGGTGGCCTTGGGTCAGCCACTCCTCTCAGCCCCAGCTCCCCAGCTGCATTGTGGAGGTAATAATAACACTGACTTTGTTCACTGCTCTGAGTAGGGCACTAATATGTCTAGAACGGCCACATATAAGCACAGTTATTAAGTCTCAAAGAGGCCTAGAGCCCCTGACCATGTGGTGGGGGCTGCAGAGCTGCTGCCACCCTGTCCCGGTTTGGCTTCAAGATGGCCCCCAAGCTGTTTGGCGTAGTGGGCTTCCTCGCTGGATTTAAGCCTTGTTAAATCATTTGTGAGATCATGGCCTTCAAGTACCTTGTGAATACAGCGTTTCTGCAAGCCAGGGCACACATTTTCCTGAATTACAATTGGGTGTGTATTTTACTCTTGCCCCTTCTAAGGTTTATTTTACTGTAAGAGAGAATATTGACCAGTGCAGGAAACTGGTCACAAGCCTCAGTCTCAGCATGAGTCCCTGCTCTGAGCAGGTTTTCCAACTGGCAGGAGGTCAGCCCAGAGGAGAGACTCTTGCAGAGACAGAGGTGCCATTGTATCTGCTGGGGAGGGACGCTGTGAGTTCACAAGAACCTTTTAACTATTTAACTACCGTGTTTTTCACCTGCCCCCCCCTCCTCCCCACAGGTCTCTCCTGGGACTGACTGCTGTGACAATTTCAGCTTCTTCCCAAAGATAAAACCAGAGTCCAGTGGCACTTTAAGAACGAACAAAATGTATCCCAGCGGAAGCTTTTCTGAGTCAGCGCTCTGTTCCTCAGCTGCATCTGCCTAATGGATGCGCAAATGCATCTGAACTTTGACCGCCTTGAACCACATGGAAAGGGGAGGACATAATTGTTATAATAAATACATTCTTCTGGCATGAATGCTGGACTTCTGTTACATTCTGCACTACAGCCTAACACGGCTACCCCTAACGTGGCCGTAGATGCTTCCCTAGTGCGTGCATCTGCGTCCAGCTGTTCCTCCAAACAGGAATGGGGGCCAAGCAAAGCATGAACACAAGCAGAGAGGACGGTTTCATCCAGATTTTGTATGCGCATATGAGATCCCAGACTGGATAGTCACACCCTGAGCAGCTGCCTGTTCCCATAGGATGGGAGGGGCAAAAATTAAAGCCTCTGATGGAACACAGGAAAATGAGAGAGAGAGAGCGCTCTCCACTGCAAACTCCCATCTGCAGGAGGGCAAATGGCTTTGGAAACAGAAGGGTTAAACCCATGTGAGACCCCCCCCCCTCCCAGCAACACAGAGACAAATAAATTATTTGCTAAGTAACCAAGCACAGGGCAGGGCTGGCATATAGTATTAGCTGTGGGGCCCTCCGTCTCGGCTGCTGCAGCGGCCACACAAGCTAGCAGGATGGCAGTTTGGATGGTGGGACTCGTGTTCCTTGGCCTGCTGGTCTGGTGGTTTGGGAGACGTAGACGCATCGTTTGCAGCCAGGGACTGAGGAAGTGGGTCTTGGAGGAGGAAACAGAGGAACGCAGTCTAAGGGGGAAAGGCGCAGCAAGGTCTCAAGTCTGGGACTGCCAACTGATCTGCAAGCCCTCTGCTCTAGCCCGGGCTTTGCTCAGGAATCTCTGCAAGTCTGCTGACCCGAAGGCCTTGCCATGGTCCTGGAAGATGTGGCCGTACTTGCAGACTGTCAAGCAGCTTCTGTGGCCCCCGGACCACCCGCTGGAGTTTGCCAGAGACTACCTCCAAGTGGCAGACAATGGCATCGTTGCCTTGGACTGGGTCGTAGGGCTGCAGAACAGAAGCGGGAAAGGGCCTGGGGCAGCAGAGGCCGCCGTGCTCCTGGTGGTGCCCAATGCCGCAGGCAAGATCACTCGAAACGTCTGCCAGCTGTGCCAGTTGGCCCTCGAGGCAGGCTACTACCCAGTTATCTTCAATCGCCGTGGGCACAATGGCTGCCCGCTGACTAGCGTGAGGCTGCAGTCCTTTGGGGACCCATCAGATCTGAAAGAAGCAGTGATGTACATCCGCTTTCGGCATCCAACAGCCGTGCTCTTTGCTGTGAGCGAGGGCTCCGGCTCCGGCCTGCTGCTCTCCCATCTAGGCGAATGCGGTTCGTCCTGTGATCTCAGTGGAGTGGCTTGCATCTCCCCCTTGCTCAAGTGCCAGGACTGGTTTGAAGCTGGCAGCCCTTGGTTGTGTGAATGGAGCCTTCTCCTGTACCAGAAGAGAGTCATCAGCAGGTGGGTGCTCCCAGAAGCCCCCTTTGTGTAATTATCCCACAGGCCTAAAGTCGCAGCTGCTGTCTCCCCCTTCGCCCAGTACACAAACACTGCTCAATGCATAGATTATAGCTGGGGTTGTATGCATTTTGTGCTTAAAACAGATCAGGATAAAAATTATGCAGCAAGTTAACCCAAATCTTGCTGGAACTGATATGCATGATGCAAATTGTCCTTTTGCGCTTCCTTTGCATGATTTAATTTTGGTGAAGGGGCATGATGGGACCTTGCAGGGCATTAAAAATCTTGCAACAGAACTAGAAACTTGCATTGCTTTAAAACAAAACCTCCAGCCAGTAGAACATTCTGCTATGTTTCTGCTCAGGGGTGTGCGAAATGGTGGCAAGTACACAGCCCTGATTGTAGCCTGCCCCATAAGCCCCGCGTGGCACTTTGCTTTGTACATTTCACTCCCGCTTTCTCTCTGCCTGCTTTAGTTTATGGCCTAAAGCCCTCTTTTCATCAAAGATCTGGTGCCACCACCAGACCCGTATGTCCCAGGCTGGCCTCAAGGAGGAGCAGAACAGAAAGAGCAGTGGCAAGTAGGAGGTCCCCTGACTTGGATAGCCCGTGAGAGCCTGATGTTGTCAGATCTCAGAAGCTAAGCAGGGTCGGCCTTGGTTAGTAAATGGATGGGAGACTTCCAACAAAGACCAGGGTTGCAGAGGCAGGCAATGGCAAACCACCTCTGTAAGTCTCTTGCCATGAAACCCCCACTGGGTGGGGGGGTTCTCCATAAGTCAGCTATGACTTGAGGGTACTCTCCTCCACCACCAAGTAGGTAGGCAGCCAAGCTCTCTCTCATGCAATCAGGAGAGACGCATGAACAAAGGCCTGCCTTACTGCAGTGAAGCAGCAAAAGTTGAAAAGGACTGGGGAGGGGGGCAGTAAGCCCTTCTCCATCCTGCCCCAACTTCAGTCTACAAGCTGAGCTGATGTCCTTAGAGTGGCCCATTCTCCAAAAGGAAGCAGGAAGAGACATAGCAAATCAGTCAGCAACTGCTTGTGTGAGCCTTGAAGCTACTACTTGAGCTGGCTCTACAGCCACACTCCTTTGTCCTCAATCCTGCCACCCCACCGCCCGCTAACTTCTCCTCCATTGACCCAGCATGGTCCTTCTTGTGCCTTGTTTCTAGGTATGCCAAGGCCTTGCAGGAGGTCGTGGAGATGGAAAGTGTGCTCGGGAGCCGCTCGCTGCGGGAGTTCGAAGAAGCCCTCTTCTGCCACAGGAAGGGCCAGGCCATGACGTGGGAAGCTTATTGGGGCTGCAACGAGCCCCTGCGGGATGCCGATGAAGTGGCTGTGCCAGTGCTTTGCATCTGCAGTGCAGATGACCCCGTCCGAGGGCCTCCTGGTAGGACCCTCCCATGGGAACTCTTCCATACCAACCCTCATTTCTTCCTGCTCTTGACACCCCATGGAGGACATTGTGGCTTCCTCCAGAAGAGCCCTTCATCATCCTCTGCCTCTTGGGGGAACATGGTGGCTCTGGAGTATCTGGGGGTTTTGGACAAGTTCTTCCACACAGAGGAGGCAACGAGAGAGAGGCCACGTCCGGGGCGCTCAGTCATCTTGCATCATTGCTCTCAGGGCATTTTTCAAAGTAGAGAAGGGGTGCCAGCTACCCTCGATTTCCAGGAGACCTTCACCTGGCAAAGGTCATACACTCGCTGATGGTTGGCAGAAATGCTACAGGTGGCAAGGACTGGAAGGGGGGGGGGCAATTCATCACTTGAGCACTTAGGTGGAGAGTCTCAGATTTGATTGCCAGCAGCTCCTCTGAAAATCATCCTAGATTTTAGGGCCTTGGAGAGTTGCTGCCAATTGGGCTAGACACTACTGGCCTGAATGAAGTCTGACTTCAGGTAGCCCACCTGGTAGACTATCTCCAGCCATTTTAAGAGCCGTTGTGAAGCCATTTTATTTGCCAGGACATTTTATGGGATATAGGAAGAATACATCTTTTTGGAGGGGCAGGGAAGTTACCTGGGTTTTTATTCTGTGAGTTTTAAATTGCACTTTCTAAGACACCATGAAGAAAGGCAGGATATGCATATTTTAATAAGTAAGATGTTCATTCCCACAGCAATGGAAAAGATACAAATTTACCATACTCGGAAAAGCAAATCAGGAAATCAAGTTGTTTCAGCCTACGGAGGCCACTTCCTCGAGGCACTTAGATCATGTGAACATTTGAAACAAAAGCCAAACATGATCTTGCTGGCCTAGACCAGAAAGTCCAGCTCCACTCCTTAGAGCCGATTCTCACACTCACTCACTCACTCACTCACACCCAGCCAGCCCTTTCAAAGACCCATGTCAACATCTCCCTGCTGTCTATAAGTCCACCTCTTACTGTGGTCTCCTGGCTGCTCCCGTCTTTGCCAAAGGGGCGTGCAGTCATTTGGCATCCACGGCCTCAGCCCTCTTTGGAGTAAAACTACCATAAATTCTGCCAGGTATCACTGCAAGGTTTGCAAAATATGAGCAAGTCGGTTAATGATAGGACATTCTGGAGGTCTTTCATTCATAAGGTCGCCGTAGGTCAGAGAGGACTTGATGGCGCATAACACACATCGTTACATGCTTTCCTCCTACAGTCCTCCTGACTGGATTGCATGGGTGCCGTGAGACAGGGAGGCAGTTGCAGACCCAGTGCTCTTCCTAGTCATCTGGTCTGACCAATTTGCCGACCCTTGAGGGCTTACTGGGAATAAGGGATTTTCCAAATGTGGCACTTCAGTCTTCACCCACGGTGGGGGCAGCTGTGCCTCAACAGGCCACCCCCCCATTTCAAAAGGTAATCGAAGCAAAGCTGTCCCCTTCTACCTTGTAGCGCAACTAAAACAGACGACACCATGTACTAAAATTACTTTATTACAGCTCATTTGTTTTAAACATCTCCTTTGCTATGATACAAAGGATTACTTACAAACAAAATATTACATAGGACCCTCTTTATTTCCCAAGAACTTAGTAACAGCTTTAAATGCACAATCTATACAATTGATACAGGTTATTATATATGAGCTATTACGTATGTCTGAACCAGAAGAATACCAGAATACTGACGAGAATATTGTACAACAGAAGCCCAACCGTACGGTGCTTGTGGAAAATGCACCCACATAGCAGTGAGGAGCAGGGGAGGGAATGAAGAGAAGCAGCTCTTCTACCACACTAGCTGCTGTCAGGGGGTCCTGCTTTTAGACCTGCTTGTTAGGAAGGCCGCTTCTTAAGAACTTCCAAACCCATTTCCCCAAAGGAGAAACCAGCATGTGCGCTTGCAACTCCCTTGATAAATCTCATAGCTGATTTGCCAATGCGGACAATCAACCCACTGCCAAAGAAGATTTTGGGGAAAGATGGGCACGAAGAGCGTGGACAGGGAAATGAGCTCTAGTTTAATGTAATTTCAAAGCCATCTCAGTCTGGCTCCTTTTTTCCACCGGACCAGCCAGGATTTGAATCACCTTCTTTGCAGTTTAGACTGCAAAGGCTGTTTCACAGGCTGTACAAGGAGCCTGTGCTTTGGACTTCAGTGCTTTGTTACTTTTCAGAAATCTGAGTAGAGGACCAGGACATGAAACCTCTGGAAAAGTGTCCCCTTAGGTGGATCAGAATGTTTGAGAACACTCCGTTGCACAAAGCTCTGTAAATCAGCTAGAAGACACATTGCAGGGGGAGGGAAGTTACGTAGAGCTCTTTTTACTTTCAGTACTCAGCTCCCCCCCTCCCCCCCCCCAAATCAAGGGTGATTTCAAATTCCCTGGAAGTGGTTGCATTGTCCCAAGGCAGGTATAGAGCTAAAATATGGTGAAAGGGCTACCACGCCACGTCCAGGGGGGGGGGGCAGCTACAAGCATGCCTCCCCTCCCCTGCAACCCACTGGCAATGTTTCTTAGTTGCTTTTTTCTCCCAATCAACTGACAGTTTATGCACTTTTATAGTTGACCATCAAAAAGACATTTTTGTAATAAACCTCAAACAAGAAACAAAAAGATCTTGAAAGGGAGGATTTTTTTAAAAGTCATGTCAAAATTTTAGCATATACAACCTTTGTGCAAAATGTGGGAGAGAAAATCAGATCCACACTAGAAAGCCAAGGAGGGGGGAGGTTAATTATACAAAATTAATAAATAGAACATCCAGCTGGCTGGCAGAGTAAGTCAACCCGGCTTACAAAAAATTATTATACATTCAAGATGCTCTTTTACCCCAGGAGGGATAAACTTACATTGAAGTTGTGTTAAGTATCGTTTGTTAGAAATCAAGTGTCATTTTCTTCTTAAAATAATCTTCACAATACAAGCAAGCTTATTTTTTTTATGCCAAATATACACTATTCACATTTCACACGCTTGACTGAAAGGCCTTAAATTTGAGAAGAAGATACTCAGGACATCACTTGCCTTGATCATTAAAGCCAAAAATTTTAAAAATCTCGCTTTTCATAAATCCATCACCAAGCATCCTACCCCCAAAAGGTTAGAAACCTCTCCTTCCTTGAGAGGAACATAGAAAAGGACTTCCAGCAACTAAGTGTAAAGAGTCCAGTAGCACCTCTTAAGACGAACCAACTTTACTGTAGCATAAGCTTTCAGGAACCACAGCTCTCTTCGTCAGATGCATCATCAGATGCATCTAACGAAGAGAGCCGTGGTTCTTGAAAGCTTATGCTTCAGTAAAGTTGGTTCGTCTTAAGAGGTGCTACTGGACTCTTTACTATTTTGTTACTACAGACTAACATGGCTAACTCCTCTGGATCAGCAACTAAGTGTTAGTTGAAAACTGAAAAATCCCTTACAATTTTGGCAAACATAGCTTCTCTGTGTACATGGTTATGGCCTGCAGTCTCATACATCAAATCCACTCCAACACAGAGGTGGTTACTGGCCGGGGATAATATGTACATTCTGAGCTGGCAAAGTGAAGCGGTGGTGGGATGAAGGGCAATGATCAAATTTGCTACAACCCAAGTTGTGCGGGGACACACCCACTCCTGCACATACTCGCTTTTCTCCTTCCCTGCATCTCCCCGTCTAGCTAACTTGCACGCCAATATAGATTCTATTGCCTCCAGAGACCACACCTGTGCATATGCACACCTCCTTCCCCAGCACAACAGCAAATGCTTCAGATGATACGGCATAGGTGAGATGCAGATCCATTCTCATTTCCTACAACCCCCTCCCAAAATATCTACTGACAAAACCAACATCTATGTTCAGCTTCCAAGTTTCTTGCCTCTGAAGTCTAGGCCAAGCAAATGTGCGAGAGGGTCAAGTGGCAAGAGTATGCACACAGCCCTGTGTCAGATATCTGAGGGAGTGGGGAAATACCCCCATGCGACATTTAACTCGGCTAAACGTGTTGGAAAATTCTGACATGCCCCCGGAGTGACATCCACTAGAAACCAAGCGTCTCTCTACATGAAATGCCTCGGCATGTGTTCGTCAAGTGTAAGGAGATGCAATGCTAGCCAGGAAGTGTAGTTTTAAAAGACGGAACCGGCCAAGACTGGTCCTCAAGAGGGTTTGTTAATTTAATCTTCGCCTCCCCAAAGACTGCCAATTTCACCTCTCCAGTCTAAAACTGTGCGGGATTGCAACTAGAGGGCAGCAAGGAATGGAAATGGGCTTGAGCTGCCTTCCAGAGCTGAGCTTGGACCAGGAGAGGTTACAATGGGCTAAGTTTCCCTTCTGGCATTTCACAGCCCCTTCATACAGCTCCAGTGTATAGCAAAGCCTTTGCCCTGCTGCTGGCTCTGTCTTTTTAAACTACCCTTCCTGGCTAGCATTGCTTCTCCCGACGTGTTCTTCACGTGTCATGTGTCTCGTGTAGAGAGAGATTCCAAGTGTCCGCACAATCAGCAACTGTTAAAGGCAGATCTTCGTTACTCACATATCTTCTTGTATGTTCACACAAGTAACAGAAAAATGGTCGAAAATCCGTTTGTAATCATTAAAAGACAACTCTCTGGATACCGCTGACCCCCAAGCATGAAGACTTGCAAGCAAAAGAACATTTTCCTTCTAAGCTTCCAAATCAAGCTGGATACTTCTGTTGTAAATATCAGTCCATTAACAATTGTCCCCTGATCTTGACATTCTGCTGAGCTAGGAGTTACCATAGAAATGTGCAAGGCTGGAATTAAAAAAAGCCCGCAATTCACATCATTCCCTAACTTCAATGCTGGCCACTCTCCTCAAACCCAATAACATGGCTGGTTCCTATGGAAGACAGGAGTGGCTAAAGCAAGGGAATTGAAAAGAACAAAAACTTCCACCCCAAACCTGACATCCAAATGCTGCTCTCCTGCCAGCCACCGAGACCCCCCGCCGTCCCACCCAATGTCACCTCCAGCGGATGGTGCAAGCCTGCCCCATGTCTCGAGTTTGGAAAGGGACAGTGGAAAAAAGGGCTCCAGATTCCAACACTAACCCCCACCGCCCACAGGTTGATATGTTAGCTATATGATTTGGATACATTACAGTATTTTCTCTCTCCTTCCACTCTGACAGGTTGTCTGTGAAACTGCACCAGGTTACCTGTAATTCTGAAAGGGAGTGGGGCAATGGCAGTAAAAGAATATACCCTTTGCTTACACCGCTTCTTCTTACCAGGGCACAAATCCTCATGAAGAAAGGGGGTGTTTGGTAGGTTGGAATTGAATTGGTATATTTGAACTGGACAAGGAAAAGGCGTACCATGCACTGCACCCCCCCCCCAACCTTGGACAGGCTGGAGGAAGCAACATACAATTGCAGAGGCCCTTCTCAGGATGGATTAAATGCAAGAGCAAGCCACATTTACTCCTTTTCTTGCTGACGCAACCTTTCCCCCCACCCAGAGTGCATGTTTACCCAAGGTTTTAGAAAAGGGCTTTCAAGGGAATCCAGTGAGAGATTAATGCACAAGGGCCAGATGGTGCATTAAAGCGTACATAAGATGACAGCAAGACAGGGACCTACATTTACTTCTGGCTTGGAGAGTTCCTATTCTTTGCTCAATCGCACTCTCCCTGACAAAGCCAACTTCTTATCCTTTGGTTTTAACTATCTGGAAGAGGACATAGTGATGCCCTTTGAAAAAGGGAAAGAAACCCAACAGAACCCAAGGATTTAAGTCAGGGGTCCCCAACCTTTTGGAGCCTTTAGACACCTTTAGAATTCTGATACAGGGCCGTGGTGCAACCACAACATTCTGCTGCTTTGGAAGGTGAAGCCAACCAGAAAATTGCCACTGGGAGAGGTAGAGCCACACACTGGGGGAAGCCTAAATTTAGGGGAGGCACATTTTTTTAAAAGATACAGAAAGAGTAAAACTAACACTGTGGTGGCAACTGCTGCAAACACACACACACAGATCTCCAAAGGCCAATCAGAAGCCCTGCTAGGTGAGACTTCCACTTCCCCCCATCTTTCTAAAAACACTTGGCAGGCGCCAGGAGAATTGTCAGCAGGCACCCCAAGTTCTAATCCAAAACCCATCTGCTTCACAGCTACCAGGATATCGGCATAAAGGTCAGATTTAGACCTCACCTTTGCATGTTGGTCCAGTCTAGAAGCTGGTGATGCTACAGGAAAGCTTTGGTTGGCCTTCCCAAATTGTAAATCCAAGTAGCATGATCTCCTATAGAGAACAAGCTGACTCCTTATAGAAACAGCTGGCCCTCCTTCACCCATGGGGCCAAAAGACACCGACTCTGATGGGACTGCTTCAGAACTCATTCCCACAGCTGAATAACATGGATTTAAAGGAAATGTGTGACTCTAGCTCCTTAGGTCAGTTTTTGCAGTTGCGCATGTCCCAGCTCTGCTGGCATCAACCCTCATGTATGCGTGCAGCAAAGGGATATTTTCCTACATCTGCAAAACCAAAAGAGATGGAGAGGCTCATGGGCTCTACAGATACCACAAAAAGGATGAAAAGGGGTTGCTTTTAGAGTGTTGTTGTTGCAACGCCTACACCTAGACAGCATCTCAATCATGCCCCCTCTCCTCCAGGAGCTGGCTATTTACAGCACACATCTACAAACAAGAGTGAAAGGGAAGGCCCCATCCCTGAGTTTTTGAGAATTAAACCAGCAGCACGCCCCCTAATAGGCCAGCCCTCTTATTCCAAGAGACATGATGCAAACTTGTGCCTCAGACTACAGCCAGCTCCTGGGCTTCTTCTAAAAGAAATCCATTTACAAGATGAGGGGCGTCTCCACCCAAATCAACCTCCAAAGCATTGTCGGGAATGATAGGCTGTTGGCACCTCCTCAGAGACAAAAAGCCTTCTGTGCCTTTACACCCATTCACTGTACATTATACACGGTAGGCATGCAACAACACACAAACATATGCACAAACAAGAGCCCATCTGTAAAAAAAAATGATGCTTTGTATGTGTGTGGTGAGCTGAGATCCACAGAGGGTATGCTTTCGCCGGGTTTCCTAATCCAAATGGAAACCACTAGGTTGCTCTGCACTGGTGAGGTGGATCAAAGGGCCTTGTGGCTACCAGTCTAACAGAAAGAAAAGGTTTAAAGAGCCAGTGTGGGGTATTGGGTTCGAGGGCTGGACTAGGATCCAAAAGACCCAGGAACAAATCCCCACTCTGCCAGGGAAGCATGCTGGGTGACCTTGGGCCAGTCCCCCCGCCCCCAGCCTAACCTACCTCATGGGGTTGAGAGGATAAAGCACAGAATGGTATAAGCTGCTTTGGATCCCCCACTGGGGAGAAAAGAGCAGTATAAATGAATAAACAAACAAACAAACAAAATATTGCGAACCCCCCACCCAAAACGGAGGAGCACAGAAGTGCCCCAGCAAAGAATAGGAAAAGAGTTGTTGTTTCTCTCTTTGCTTCTGCAGTGAGGACCTTTGTGATTCCAAGTTCAAGTCAGAGGAGGAGGGATTTTCCAGATATGAAGAGCAGTCAGACATGAGGGTTCCAGCAGCCACCACGGGCCATTTGGTGCCTTCTGAACCTTTTGCTGTGCTTCCCTTCTTTTGCCTGCTGCCTGACACAGACCCTTCCTTCCCAGATTCTGCACGGATTGGCCTTATGTTCAAAAATGACTAAACTGTCATTCAGCAAATGCAACATGTGCAGATCTTCTGATATCCTCTGCAACTTTAAGAGGAATACTGCCCTGGACCAAATGACATGCTCGTCTGAGAGCAGCAGAGGAGAAAATCCACTTGCGAGGCCCTAAACGACATAGGGAAGATGGATGTGGACAGTGAGGCTTGTTTCCAAGTCAGGCAGGTGCGTGAGAGAGGAGGATTCTGTATGTGGAAGGTAAAACTCTGGGCCAAAACCAAAGTAATGTAATTTTAGGACATTTTGTTTCTATAAATCAAAAGGCAACCAAACAGAAAATGCCATCCCCGAGATCAACATGGAATGGATGAAGCAAACTAACAATTTTTGAGAGGGGAAGGCAAATAAAACTATAAAATAAATTCTGAAATGTCTCTCAAGTTTGCAAACTGATTCAGAAAGCATTTGCATCTCTCAGGAAGAAAGTTATTGGCTTTTATACACATCCATCAGAGATGGAGGTGGGATCCACAAAGCAATTTCACTGAAAGGTCTAATTCTTAAAGGAAACCTGAGCCACCAGCAAGCCCGGCTTGCTCAGATCTTCACTCGGCTCTTCTTAACAAACATCCATCCATTCACACGCCACATTCAAACCATTTAGACCAATTAATCTGAATCAGTTTTTGCAAACTATTTTAATTAAAATATTAATTCATCGAAGAGTCCAGGTTCTGGCAAGGGATGATGTACATGGGGAAAAAAGAGAAATCGGTTACACCACAATTCTTTCCAATAAAAGCGCTAATATTGAAATGGACATGGGGAGGGGGGAGGCAGCAGTTAAAGCCTATGCTTTTACATCACACAAAACAAGATGATTTCAAGGAAATCTCCCCTGACCAGCATTTCATCATAAATGCAAGCAAAAGAATGAAAAGCACTGGGGTTTCAACGCCACCTCATATCACTGCTCCTTGGGTGCGCATGTGTGTGTAAGCTAGACACTGAGGAGTACCCCTGCCCCCTATCTTCTAGGTTAGCACCATTTTCTTGATGCAGTACTGCCTAAAAGGGAGAGAGCTCAGAGGTTCAAGGGATTCAATGGGGGGGGGGGCTTCTGAGTTTAAAAGTTTCAGTGTTCTTTTCTTTCCCACCTTTGAAAAATAAAACTGGTTTAATTTTACTTGAAAGACAGGCCAACTACAAAGAGTAGCTAGGGATGAAAGGGTGTCCTTTGATATTTCTTGCAGAAATTTACAACCCAAGAATATAAAGCCAACTAAAGGTTTGCTGTTTTGATGTCTCCCCAATCTCTGCACTTAACTGAAACAACTGTGCACAGCTCAACATTAGAAGGCCTTCTCCCTACCCTCCTTTCGGGGTTGATTTGGGTTATGGGCCCAACTTTGTGCCCAGTGATATGATCAACCAAAGTGTTGGAGGTTGGGGTGGGGAAGGAGAGGGAGGGAGGGAGGGAGGGACATACAGACACTGACGGAAAGTTAAGGATCTGGAGTGGTGTTTAATTTAGCTAATTAAAAAAGTCACACTGGTTTAAAAACTGAGCAGCAGTGTGACAACACGTTAGAGTATTTTCTATACAAATATGTCACATGGACATAAACATTCAGAAAAAAACCTTGCATTTTTGAGCCCTATAGATGTGTTAAAAGGCAAACCCTAGAGTTAGTAGCTAGTGTTTAAGTGTGCAAGGAAACTACTTTACAAAGATCGCAGTGAAGCATCCCACGAGAGGAACTTTTTTTTGGAAAAAAATCACCCTCAGGTTAAACTGCTCTCATTTTAACCCCTTTTGATGCCAGACTACAGCGCCTCCTTCCCTGCCCTTGGCCTTAGAGGTTCCAAAGATTCTTCTGAGCATGCATGGTCTTCCATCTCAGAAAACCGTATTCGCAGGTTTCCCCATAATCCACGGGCATGCAGGAGCTCCTTGGAAGCAAAGCCTCTGGGCAGAGGGGCTGAGAGAGGTGGCCAAGCAATCCCAACAGCCATGGCATTGTGAAGAATTCAAGCCAAGGATGGGTTGTGTGTTGCAAAACGTCTACAGAGGCAGTCAGGGGTTAGTCGGCAGCTGGGAAACACACTGGTGGCTCTTGGCTCCCTGTGGCAACTAAAACACTCAAACAATTGGCTGGCTTTACATGTAAACAAGAAACTGTGGCAAGCCCAAGAAGGTAACGTAACTGGCAAATGTAGTGTCAGAAGGAAAGACTCCTCATCTACTGATGGCATGTTGCAATTTATGGCATCTTTTGCAATACCTCTGGAATTTTGGACTGGCTGCCTGCAAGCTTCTGAAGAATACAGCAGACAGACCGGGGTGATTCCGGGTGTCCTGCGAGTTGTTCTGATGCTTCACTAAGATGAGATGTCACAGTATTAAGTCAGAAAGGAGATCCGCCTCCCTGACCCAACTCTTCCCTCCCGCATCTGCGCATGACACAACCCAGGCCTGTGGGGCTGAACCAGAAACAGACTTCAGGCAGGTGCATTTCACTAGTGCAGCTCTTTCCAAGGCCTGCCTGAGCAACTTCACCATGTAGTGCAAGAGAGAGAACATGCACTGGGGTGGAGAGTCTGCACTTCCTCTCTTCCCCGGCTTCTCTCAGCAGGCAAAGTCCTCTTGGCCTACTCTTGCTGCACGCTTTTGTTTGGTCCCTTCTCAGCAAGAGGTCAACCCTACCAAGGGGGAAAGGGCACAGATAAACACAGAGAGAAAACCAAGAATGCCCAGGCAGCTCTTGGCTTGGCTAATTCGCCATCAGTATCCCAGTAAAGGAAAGGTGATACCAGCCTTTCCTTTCTAAACTTCAGGAGGCAGGGAGCTGTCCAAATCCACTGGAAAAGAGAAAGACCATCCCACCCCTACCACTGAAAAAGCCACCCTCTCTTCACAACTTCATACTGCTTCCTTAAAAAACAAAAAAGGTAAGAGAACTCTGCAGCCAAATACTATGACATCCCTGTTAGTAAACCCAAAACAACGCTTTCCCAAATGAATGCGCTCACCAGCCCGCACCCAGAGTCCGCGCTGCTTGTGCCGGGCTCCCGGAGAGGGTGTCTGTTGGCAGTTTCAGTTGGCAGGCAGCTCCAGTGGAATCACCACCCTCGGAGACACGTTGGAAGTTATTATGTATAAGACATGTGTGACCCATTGGATATCTGCGAGGTGACACTCGTGCTCCTGCTCATGCCCTGCTCTGTCCGTCCCCCAGAAGCTGTCCGCCTCAGAGCCTGGGGGCTGTTGCGGACCCCTAGTGAACTACCTCGGGGTATCCCTTGCATGGGCCCTGAGGGGTGACCCCATGGCTGGGGACCGCCTTGCATTGGATGGCCCCATGCTTGCGGTGGGCCACCCATGGGATGACCCCAGTGAGGTCCCGTGCCCCCAGAAGGATTGTGGGACCAGCTAGAAGCTCCCGGGTAGCTGTGGCTGAACGCCTCGGGGGAGAGGTTCGAAAGAACCATGTTACTAAAGCCTAGCCTCATGCTCTCTGAATCAAAGGCCTCTATTTCCCGGGCCTGGCGCTCCAGCAGGCTTCGGATCCGTTCAGTGCGCTCGTTCTGTAATGCCAGCATCTCTTCTTCTATCTGTGCAGAAAAGAAATTGGGGAAAAAAACAGGGGGGGGGGTGATTTTAGCACAGGAATTCCCAAACTGCATGCCAGGGCACACTAGCAAGCCAAGAGAAATAGAACTATTAAGTAATTCAAGGCTTCTGTAAGCCCACTGCGTTTCTCTGCCATGCAGTGCTATGCCGGCCATGCCTGATTTCCACCACTCAACGCAGAGATGCAGTCAAGTGACCTGCTCGCAGAGAAGAATGCCTGCTGTGGACGTGCAGGATTCAGTGCTCTAGGTACTTGCCTCTTTCCAACCCAGAGGCAAGCGTGATTCCCATCAACAAGGGGGTGGCGCAGATTCTTCTGCAGCTGCCACCCTTAGATATTCTGAAAGCAATTATACCCGGATGGCTACGTGAGGGATGCCTCCCATTTTAACTCATGTCCAAAGTACAGCATCACTATTGGCACCCCCTTTAACTTGGCACTCAAGCCAAACCAGACACTTGAAAAGCGTTCATCCCCAAAGTCCGCATTGCCATGGAAGCCTGACCTCCCGGGAAACCATTCCATACACCAGGCAACTCCAAGGATGCAGCTGTCTTTGTTTAGCAAAACCTTGAAAAACTCTGGAAACGCCACAGGAAGCACAGCAGAGCCAAGAAGGGGGCTCAGGTGGATCACCAGAGCTTAACCGGGCCAACGTAAGTAAGCAAGTGAACCTGCCATCTTTGAGGCATTCTGCTCCAAAATAAATTTTTACTGGGATGAATGCTGCAGTCATTCAAGCTCTCCTATGCAGATTTCCAGCATTACTGGTTCGTGCGGCTATTGTGCTCTTTATGTTTCACCTGCTCTCTTTGGGTGAGCCTCAGACAAGCTCAAGCTCAGCTCCTTGTAGGTGCTGCTGCTCCCTAGAGCGGCAAACAGCAATCACCATGAATACACTGATCTACTGGACTCCGTCTAACAGCCCACACCCAGTGAGAGATTATTAACAGAATACTGCAACAGAACAGGGTATGGCTGCTTTTCTCCTGCCAAAAGATGACACCATGGTCCTTCTAAGGCACAGAACTAAGCCGGGCAATGATCATTATTCAGTGATGCTTCAGCTAGCCCACAGGACAGCTCACCATGGCTCTTTGCCCCACAGCAACGCAGCCTAGACAATGTGACCCCAGTGCATGAAATCTCTCTGCTCACTGCCATGTGCTGCCTTAGGAAAATAACACCCACCTCTCAGAGGGGGCAGCTGTGTTAAGTCTGTTGCAAAAAAACTGAAACAGGAGTCCTGTAACACCTTAAACTAAAAAAATTATTCTCATATAACCTTTTGCAATAGAGCTCACATCATCAAATACTATGGAGCATCAATCCAAAGCAGCTACATTTATAGTCAAGAGTTGATGCAACAGAAAGATGTGAGGAACATTAAAATGAGAGGTCAGTGTGCTCTCGAGAGTACGAAGACACCAATGATTCAAGGAGCTTGGAATACCAAGGGCGACATCACACTCTAATAAGCTGCATGCCTCTTATTTGCCTTTGCAGATCTGAGGGCACAGAATCCTGCTGTGGAAAGGCAATGAATATCATTTTGAGAACAGAGTTTCTTTGGAATGACATCCAATACACCATCAGGATTCTCCCCAAAAAGGCACACACTCTTAAGCACCCGCATCCTTAGCCCTGTTCAAGTTGCAGTGAATGCACTGTACAGTCCATGTATAGTAACACTTGATGGCTCTTTGTATGCATGCGAGTTCTCACGTTACAGTCAACACATGTACCTCCGAACATGTGATATTCCAGGTACCAGTCCCTGGTGTTATTCATAAAGTGACTACACACCAGCTCTTTCTTACAAACAGATGTAAGCACAGACAGACAGGATGCACGTGAGTTCACTGTAACACCTGAGCAGGGCTCCTTGTTTTAGCCAACATTCCCACCACCCAGGAAAGAAAAAAGAGCAGGAAACCCAGATGCAGGAGCTGTGCTACGGGCAATCATACCTTCTGCTCCAGGAGAGCCCTGCGCAGGGACACCCGCTGCTCCAGTTCACGCAGCTCCCGGTCATGCTGGGCTTCTGCCTGCATTTTGATTTTACTCTGGTAAGCGTTCAGCAACTCCAGTTCCTGCTGCAGCTGCATCTTGAGGACCTGGCACTCTGCTTCCTGCGCCTCATCCAATCGCAGCTGCAAAAAATTGGAGATATTTTATTTTATTTAGTTTATTATTTTTATTTTATTCTATTTACATCCCGCTTTCTCTGCAAGCGGGCTCAGAGCAGATCACAGGCAGTGATAAATACAATAAAAACAGATAGCATAAATTAGATTAAAACATATCACTCAGTACAATAAAGTCTAAAACGGACAGTCGCGCCCATATTGCACATCCACCAAGTGTTAAGACATGCTGAGGAGATGGGATATGCTGAGGAGGCAAACGCTTAAAACATCTGCTAGGGAGGGTAAGAAGTGAGAGAAAGTGGCCGCCGTACACACTGCAGAGGCAGGACGATTTAGCAATGCTCCTCCAGTCAGGAGAGGCCTGAAAAGCTGACTACCTGAGCCCAACCAAAGGTTCTGGCAGACCCAATCCATGGACAAGCCCTCCATTTTTTAATTTTCATTATGTACATGACCCGTCCATCTGTATGTCCGTCCATCCATGTCTCTCTCTCTCTCTCTCTCTCTCACACACACACACACACACACCACCCCCACCCCACAGCTCTGATGGGGAACTCACTGCTTGCGTGGAGAGCATCTCGTTGATGCTGTGGTCATACTGCTCTGCGAGGATGGCCAGCTTTCGGGTCTGCTCCTCTTTGAGCCGCTTCAAGACCGCCTTGTGCTCGCTCTTTGGTGTGGTCTCCAGCAGGTGGTTCCGCAATGCTTTATACTGCCGAGTTTGGATCTTGCAAGTGTCCTGGAACTGCTTCTTTATCTGAAGCTCTTTAGACTGGATTGGAAAGGAGGCATACGAGATACATCAGGAGGGAGCTGTGTATTTACTTCATTTATTTATAGCTTGCCTTTCTCACTGAGACTCAAGGTGAATTGTACAGCGTCAGTCAAGGCAATAGACAAGATGAGGCGATGTAATAGAATAAAATTACAGCAACACTGAAAAAAACTTGGGTTCACGCCTGCTAGTCTACGTTCTGATCACAAATTCTTTGGTTTGGAAGTTCTCTTCTCTCCTTTCCCCACCTCCCAAACCTAGATGCATGAGGTTTGCATATGGTTACTCAACAGGATAGGACAAGACTCATAAACGTGACTGACAAGACTGCTTGGGTTCTAGCAGAGGAACAACTTCTCTCGCTGAGACTCCAAGCACCCGGAAGAACAAAATATCTACCACTGCACTGCTTCAAAATATATATTCCAACTTCCAGGTGGCTCCCAAGAGCACCAATGATGGCCACTGATCTGACAAAGCACTGCCCACATGTTAAGTGTGCAGTCTAAGGCAGAGTACTCCTGTATCACATTCTCCACCAAGGGAAGAGGAGAGGGTGAAGGGAAAGCATGAAACACTAGTCAAACGGCAAAACAAGTCTTATTTGCAAAAGCTTGTAAACAGCCAAGGGCCTCTTCCTCAAAAATGTTAGCTCTGATTACTGTTGATAGATTGTGTTATGGCACTGTTACCTCTGGCTGGTGATGGACAATGTCATAGTGCCATGGGCAAACCAGAGAGGTTGTTGAAGATTTACAGTGGCGGAGAGGGTAGAGAGCTCCTGGCCCCTCCCCGTAAGTGCTATCCCAGAATAAAGAGGAGGAGGAGAATGGCTCAACTTGCATTATTTCTACAGGTCAGAGTGCAGTTTCCCTGAGTTACCAAGACACAGAAGCTCTGAGTGCATCAAGCCCTGCCTGTCTTTGGTTAATCCTGACCCACAGATCATCTTCCCATCTTTTCCTTGGTCAGAAGAGGAAGACATTAATGACAACATGCCCACCCAACTCTTGGTTTTCTGTCTCCAGGGTAGACTTTGTGCCAGTGAACTGGGTGTCCTGCAAAAAACAGGGCTGCACTTCCACAGGGTTGTTCATCGAGTGTTCTTTTGTGCAGGCACTCATGGGAACTGTGCATGAGCTGGCCAGCTGTGGACACTCCAAAGCTCCTAAAGGCACGAGATGCTCACCTAGCCTTTTCGGGCACTTTCCCCACAGGTGTGGCTATAAAGGGCGAGGTGAGCAGCTCCCTCCCTCAATTCTGTAAGATGCTGTTATAGAAGGAAGGTAAGAAAAAGAGCACATGGCGGGGAAGGAGGGAGGGATGTGTGCCTGCACAGAAGACCATGCAATGAACAACAGTTACAGGTAAAAGCAACCCTGTTTTCATTGCTTCTGTGCAGTCCCACATAGGAGATTAGCGAGCTAACTTACCCAGGAGGTGTATAAATTGTTTACAGACTGCACACCGCAAGGTGTCACGGCCCTCACCCAGACATAGCAAGCATTTGTTGTGGCCATCTGATCGGGCCGCCTTAGTCCCACAACGTGAACGCTCCTTGAAGAGAGCCTTTGAAGCCATGGAGCCAAAGGCTCTAACTCTCATCTAGAAGTAGGAACTGAGGAGTGGAGCAAAGAGACGTCCTCCTTCTGCAGCAGCTAACGAAGAACTGAGGGAGGGAGCCCCTCACCCTGCCTTTTACAGCCACGCCTGCCGGGAAAGGGTGCGAAAAGGCTGAGTGAGTGTCTGGTGGCTGTAGGAGCTTTGGAACATCTGCAGCTGGCCTGTACATGCGCAGTTCCCATAAGGGACTGCGCAGAAATCAACGCCTGGTTAACCACCACTGGGTTTTGCCCACTGCCTTCAGAAGGCAATTTTGTCCACACAGCAGGTTGAGAGGCGCACCAGAGGATCCCGCAATGCCTATCTTCAGCAGCTAGTACCTCACACAGGAGTGATCTCACAGGTTAGCTGAGGTCATTGAACAGCTGGAAAGAACAAGCTACACCACGTCTTGAATCAACTAACTCCCTTAAACGGCACCACTGGCAGTACTGCAACACACGGGCCAGATTACTCAGGAAAATACCTGCTGTTCCATTTTTCTTCACTGACTCATGATTTAGAGGAAAGACTCCTGAGAAATCCTGCTTTCGTGTTACACTCTGTTGCTATCCATGAGGTGCTGCCAAAGGGGGAGACACACCCTGAGTAAGCAGGAAGCTGGTTACTTGCTCAAAAGCCTTGGTGGTCAGGGCTTTCTTACCTGTGGCCTGCCTCCTGAAGCCACAGAGCTTTGCTGCTGTACAGCACCACTGTCAGGATCTGGCCTCAGCAGCACTGCCAGGCTTCCCTTAAGTGCCAGGCTCTATGTGTAACTTTCAAGGCCAGAAGCTTTAACTGCAAAGGAGCGAGCCTCCCAGGGGGACATCTGACAAGATCTTTCTGGCCCACCCACCGCACAGCAAAAATTCATTTGCGTGATCGTTAAAGACTGTCAAAAACATTGTAAAATGGGGGAAATTCTCTCTGAAGGCCAATGTGGGGCAGCACCAACATACAAAGTGATTGACAGAAGCAAGACCTCATTCAGTACACGGTCTGAGTGGAGAATGTGAAAATACTGTCCTTCTGCTCCCTGTCCCCCCAACTGGGTAGCTATTCTTAAGACTGTAATCACTTGCCAGCCATGACAGAAGTACTTTCCAGAGCAGTGACAAATTTTGCTTGGCTCATTGCCTCTGTACACTTTTGCCAGCCCCATACTCCCCCAACCTGCAGTTTTCAAGTTCAACTCTAATGGCAAGAACTTATTTCATATCTCTGCAAGAGAGGCATTTTCTCAAGGTATCAGAAAAAAAAACTTTGGTGGATGTCTATGAAAAGGCCGTTCATCCTTCCGGAGCATGAAAGACTTTGCTCATGCCAAGCCCCTCTTTACTGGCTTCTGTGGTCTCTCCTGCTGGAATATGGCATGCGAAGCAACGTTCAGCTTTTCAAGAAATTTAGCACTTGTTTTGTTTACAATTTAAATGCAACATTTAAATAGGGGGTGGGGGGCACACAAAGAAGAAACCAAAGTCGTGTAACCGCATGTCAGCTTTTCATTAGTTACTAGATTTAACCCACAGGAGCCATGCGTTGCCATCCTCAGAATCAAGAAGAGCTATCAGTCAGTCAGTCTTTCCCCTATGAACCTAGACACAACTTTTCCTACCTACATGAAAGCAAGTTTTTAGCACGCTTGAAAACAAACGAGAACTGCGTAGTGTGTTAAATGGTCAGGAGAATGCTCAGCATCCTACATGGGTTAATTGCCCTGTCCCATGAGTAAGACTGTTTTGAAAAATTATCCTCAAATTTGCTTACGTTGCAGCACATATAAAGTTTGCAAGTTCAATTTGTCTTTGTGCAGAACAAAGGGTAGAATTCTGGTGCAGAATTTCAGTGCAGAACAAAGAAAGTCCTGCTTGCAAGCAGCTGCACAGGACCTGCAGTCTCACTCAGCGCACCCAACAGCCAAACACGAAGCCCAAGCATGTCACATCACTGCCATGGGCTTCTGCCCTTCTGTGGCTTCAACTACATGCTCTTAGGCAGTCATAGACCACTGGGGATCTGGCAATATTTCCTACCACGTAAGTCAACAACCCAGTGCAGAGCACTTCCCACTAACAGGGCTCCAGAAATACCTTGAGGCTCTTGGGCTGCTGTCGGACCTCCATGACATGCTTGCGCCTCAACTCTCGCTCCCGCCGCTTGTTGTACTCCAGCTGGTTGGTGAGTTCTGTCTGATGCTGCAGGCGGATCAGTTCGCACCGCATTTTCTGGATGGTGTTGAGGTGCCGGAACTCCAGCTCTTGCATGGACTCATGCTGGCGCAGCAACATGGCATGCTCCAGATCCTTCTGGGTCTGCCTCTTGTTTAGTTCCTGTGTCAAAAACAAGCAGCTGCTAGTCTCTCATTTAAGTGTGGGGGGGGGGGCAGGGTGTTACGGACTGCCACAAGGGTGGGCTTGCGGGAATGAATCAGAGGCCCACCTTGCCCCACATCTTGTTTCCAAAAGCGACCAGCCAGATGTCTCAGAGAGAAGCACACGAGGAGGGCATGAAGGAGATCAAATTTCCTTGATGCTTGTCCTCATAACCTGCCACATAGCATTAGAGCTCTGTTTCACCATCACGATTGCCATAGAGAATTAATTCACTAATCTGCCTAGTCTTTTTTTGAAGCCATGTAATCTAGTGGCCATCGTTACATTTGGGGGGGACTGAATTATTTCTTGTGAAAAGCAGTGCTTAGAGTGTTTGGTCAATCAACCTTCACTGAGTGATCAAGTTCTAACCTTACCAAGGATAATTTCTCCACCAGCCTTCCACCTCATCCATAGTTTGACGAGCTTGCTTTGCACTTCATCTCTCTACCCCGCAAACAATCTTTTTTTTTTCTAAACTCAGAAGCTCCAAATACTTTTATCTTTGGTTGTAAAAATGGAAGAGCGGACAACGGTGTTGTCAACCACTCTGGATCCTTGCTGCAGATGAAAACAGAGTAATAAATATTTAAATAAGTAAGTAAATAAATTGTAAGGAAAGTGCACCATGCTTTGTGCATTTTTTCCAGCATGATTTTTACCTGTAAGGAATTCCAGTACTTTGAGGAATAAACCCAAGTCAGGTTCTTTGGGATGCCACTAAATCAACAAGTGTGAAAAGGCAAAACCCAGCAAGTATTACTTCCTCTTAAGGCTACAGAAAATATCCGAGACTACAGCAAGCATGTGTTTTTACCTCTTTCATTTTAGTCCTCAAAATATATCCCAGTTCTGCATGCTGCAATGGGAACAAGACTGGGCCAGTCACCTACACTCAGGCTAACCTCCCTACAGGGTTGTTGTGTGGTTAAAATGGAGGAGAGAAGACCGACGTAAGCTGCTTGGGGTCCTAATTGGGGAGAAGGGCAGGGTATGAACGAAGCAAAAAAATAAATTACAGGCAATCCAATGCAAACATTCTGAACTTGTGTGCCAATGAAAACTCATTAGGGAGGTGACACTGGCCTAGGACAAGAATGTGTTTCCTGCTTCTACACACTCCTACCCACTGGGCAAAAATGGCAGGGGCAGAACTCAACACCAGAGTGCAGCACAGCACCAAGGAAGCCCAGAGGCAAAAGGGCCAAAAATTGGCTTTTGGCTACAGGATCAAGCAGCCTGGAATGTCCCCACTTCTGCCATACACACCTCCCGGACCAGATCCTGCTCCAAGTTATGCCGCCCGAGCAGCATTCTCCTCTTGAAGCGGCGGCACTCCAGCTCCAAGTACTGCCTCTGCCGTCGGAGTAAGTTCGCCTCCTCCTCTGCCTGGAAGTGCTGGATGTTCTCCTTCTGCTTGGACAGCCACTCCTGTTTCTCCTTCTTGGGAGTGCTCTGGTTCTCATTCAGCTCCTGAAATACCAGAGTAGGGTTTTGGGCCTGGTAAGCCTACTAGATTTCTCTAATGCAAACGACAAGGGGCCCCTCTGGAAGGTGGTCTGGAAGGTTCAGTGAACGCTGCAGCAAGAGGGTGAACTACAGACACCAATACTGCATCTGTCCCTAAAAAAAATGTGCTGGTTGCCTAATGGTTTCCAGGCCCAAAGCAAGATGCTGGTTTCATCCTTTAGAGCCCCATACAGGCTGGGACCAGGATATTTAATGAACAGTCCATTTCAGTCCACTGAGTTATTATTTTTCATTGGTGGGCCGCATTTGTGCACCAAACTTCAGAGGTGAGGCACACGTCCTTTTCAAGAATTAACCCCCACCCACCCCAGGGTTCCAGAATACACTTGGCCTCTCCCTTACATAGCTCTGCCAATGTCTGTTTTTGGCCCCAGCTTAAGTCCTTTTATTTCAACATTAAGGGATAATCCCGCACTGACATCCCTCCGCCCTATAATGGTACATTTGTTGTTGTTTCACTGTTGCTGCCGTTTTAATTTTTGTGCTGAAATGTGTTTCAGATATCGATTTGCGTGTTTTTATCATGCTGTAAACTGCCTCAGGCACAGAGGCAGAAAGGCACTATGGAACAATTTCAAATAAAGAAATAAGCTCCCTGCTACACACTAGCAGACTGCTTTAGCTTGCAAAAACCCAAAAATTTCACTTGTCTGCATTCCTTGGTGCTGCAACAGTCTCACAAGCCAAGCACAAGAGTACATGCCTGAACCAACCACAGGTCTGTACATGCAATAGAAAGTGATGTCTTCAATCAGTTACGATGTGTTGCTGTTTGCATGTACACACCCAAAAGAGGTGCTGCCAAAGAAACACAGGAGTCCTTGCTGGAGAAGTTTTTTCCTCTATTCCTCACGCAAGACTTGCAAGAGACAAGCTTCTCAGAGCCTAGTAGTTTGCTTGGCTGCACACAGTATTATATGGAGGTGTACCTTCCCCCTGCCACTCCTTAAGGTTTTCCAGGACAACCCAAGGATCTAATCCGTAAGGAAAACAAAGGGCCTCGCTTGCAAACACGATCCTTGTCGCACAGGCCTTGCTACACAAAGGTGCTCTCACTACTAATAAAAAAAATTCACCGAGGGCCAGCTTTTCCATGACCGCTGCATTATATACTAGGCTGTCAACCAGACCAGCTACTGGACAAATATTCCATTAGTAGTCATGCTCAGGGGCCCTCGCCTTAAAGTTACCTCTTTGAGCTGCTCCTTGCGGAGTTTGTACTCTCTTTTCTGGGACTCCAGGAAGCTGTTCAGTTCTTTCTTCTGCTGAGCTTGAATGTGTTGCTGGAACTTCTTCTCTTCGTTGGCCATTACTTTTGCCTAGACCGAGCCCAGGAGAAAAAGGCATGCTCAAGGTTATACAATTGCAAATAGTGAAGTCTCTCACCAGACACGCATAAAATAAAGCTGCCAGCACAGGGCAGAGTGCTGTAGGATTCCTTCCTAGTTCTTATCCCACTCTCAACACTAGCAGAGAATACGTCCAGCTCTTGCCAAGAGACACATCTGGGGCCAAAGCAGTAAGCCTGGCTTCAGAAAAGGGAGGCGGGAAGTTCAAAGTAGAGCAGCACCTACAGAGCAAACTGGGAAGAAAGAAATCCTTACCTCCTTTTCCATGGCTGCCTGGTGCTTCTTGATGAGTTTCTCCATTTCTGCTGCAAAGTTGTTACGCTGTGTCTCAAGGTCTTTGTCCAGCCTAAGACGATGCTCATCCATCTCAGCCTTCAGTTTATTCTCCAGAGCCATCAGCTGCTTCTGGTGTTGCCTCCGCATCCGCTTGTAACCAGACATCTGTTCACGGAGCTCCGAATCCTGTTCGTGTTCCTGCATTTGCCTCGTTACCTGTGGGAAGACAGGGGAAGACACAGGCCACATTGACTCTTTACATGCACGTGTGCATACAATAATTGTTGCTGCAAATTTTAGGGGCAGCTAGTAAAATTAGCCTCTCCTTTGGCTGCCACACAGCACCCCCTGCCATTTCTCTTACTAAGAGCAGGCCTGAGTTGTAGAACAGCATTCATGGGAGAGAGAACGCAACATTCAGCCATCTTTACTGTGCTGGACATCTGCAGAGGAAAGTTTACCATTGACAAGATGATGGGTGACCTATGAGAACTGTGACGAACCTGGACTAAGATAGGGGCTTATCTTCATTACACCTCAAAAGTGCCCATTTTATCCCAAAAGCAATCTTGTGCTTCAGTGTCATTTGAGTAGAGACTAACAAAACTTGGCCTCTTAAATGCCACAATTAGTATTTCCCAATTTCAGTAGCAGAGACTCCCAGAAGACAAATCCTGTTGCTTTAAAAGGGACCAGTGACCAATCTGGGAGCAATGCAGGCTGCAACACTGACACGAAGTGAGTGTGGATATGAACAGTAGCTGAATCAGAGACCTCGAAGAAGCAACTCTGATCTCTCCAAGGAAAAAGCAGTTAATCAAAGGCCAAGAGAATGTAAGAAGAGCCCTGCTGGATCAGACCAGCGATCCACCTAATCAAGCATCCTGTCTCATACAGTGACCAGCCAACAAGGCAGAGGCGCCACTCTCCTAGCTTTCTGCAAATGATGCAAAACCGAATTATTCAAAAAGGCTTTTGTATTGTAGGGAGGGGTCTCAGATGCTCTGCTAATGAGTTAGGGACCACAGACTTCACCCACGGACTTCACCACTATGTTGCCTTATGTACTATCCGTTGCTTTAAATATGTGCTCCTATGTCAGCCCTAGAATTGCTTATGCTCTGTTTCAGCATTTCTTCAACTCTGTATTGGATTCTTGCTAATGTTCTGTCTTTGTAAACTTGTGTTTATTTACCGTATGGCATAGTTTATGAAATTGTCCTTGATACTGATTGTACTACTCTCTCACTGTGTAATCCACCCTGAGTCTCAATAAGAAAGGCGGACCGTAAATAACATAACTGAAATAAAAATAAATAATGAAGATGCCTCCCAGCACTAGACGTATACTGTCTCTGAACGTGGAGGTTCCCTACATGGTTAGTAGACCTCTCCTCCATGGATCTCTCTTATTCCCTTTTAGAGCTGTCTATGTCTGCTACCATTACTACCATCCTCTGACAGTCGACTCCACAATTTAATCACCAGCTGAGTAAAGAAGCATTTCCTTTTGTCTGTCCTGAATCTACTGCCCACCAACTTCATTGGATACTCCCCGAGTTCTAGTATTTGGGGAGAGGGAGAAAAAAATTCTCTCTGTCCTCTCTCTATACCCCGCACGTGAGTCCCAGTCTTTTCAGTCTCTCCTCACAGAAAAGGTGCTCCAATCCCTTAAGCATTGTGGATTAAAGGTTTAAAGCTGGCTTAATTTTGTTTGGTGAGAGGGGCTGAGAGCCCATTTATACCTTTCCAGGATGGGACTGCAGGCAGTTTTACAGGAATTATCTTTTATTTTGGGAGCAAACCTGTCATAATTGCACTGAGCTTTATGCCAAAGGATGCTGTTAATCATTCCTTTGAGTCTCTCTCGTCACTCCCATGGAAGGAAGATGTCAACCTACCAGTGATGCTGTGCGTATGGTAGCAAAGTGCTCTCGGTTGCGGTAATGGGATCTATGACGAGACACTTGGGGTGGAGAATGCGGCTCTGTAGCTCTCAGTCTAGGGTCTGAATCCTCTCGGTAATTTTCTTCATCCTTGAGAGAAGAAGCAGTGTTAACAGAATATTTGCAACTTGACCATTTTGGAATCTACGACTTTGAAAAGCCAACTGCTGCCAGCCAACTGGATTTATAAAACTGTAAAGAGGGAAGGAAAACCCCATCAGCTGCAAGATTTGGCATTTCACTTACAGACCTGCAGCTATAAGAGCATGACTGCACACCAGAGATGCTTCAATTTCAGAAAGAGGCTCCAAAATATGTAATAGATGGCTGCCATGGAACTCACTAAATCCCCATAAATGCCAGCATGCTCACAGTGCTCCTTCCAAGTAATAAGGCTAATTCCATCAAGCCCCACAAGTGTAACTGGCCATTTAATACACACTGCTCCTGAATGTAATCATCATACAGGCAATTAAACATATATTTTAGCAAGAAAACAATGCTATTAAGCTAGAGCCAGACATTCAAGGAAACGTTAAAAGGTAAAGTTATAGCTGCTCCTGCTGCTTTAGTGAGAATATTAGCCACCTGGAACACATCCATAGAAACCCCAAGAGGAAGAAACTGTTGCTGACCCTTGATCATTTCCAGTATAAAGTGCCCCAATGAGGAGAAGTGAGGTGGAACCTCTGGATGGGAAAGAGCAGTATCTGACAGATATGGCCCATGGGGGGCACAGCTGGGAAAGTTCTTCTGCCTCAAATGAGGGGTGCAAAGAAACAGTTGTTTGTACAGGAGATATTCCTCAGCGGTCAGTGTCATCCTCTCTGATACGTCTTTCCATTAGTTTTCCAACACTTGATAAGCATTCGCTCCATGAACATCCCCCCTCCTTTGCTGTCCTGTTCGTCTCTAAAATTTCATATACCTTTTCTATAGGAGCTTAGCCATGCTTATTTGGGCAAAGTTTGACCAGTCAGCTAAGAACTGAATAATTTCTTCATTCCTGGGCAAAAGGATCACTTTTCCTCCTCCTTTTTGGTGTATGCTGAATCCCTTATCTATTTGCCATGCTAAGTATGCGAGCATCTGTGCTCTGCCCTCCACCAACAGGTTTACACAGTCTGCAACGCCTGAAAGACAGCAGAAGCTCTCTTTAATACTGCTTACTAGGGGTGTATGATTTGGGTTCGAAAAAAATCCCCAAACTGGGCCCCATTCGGAAAGTCAGGATTTCTGAATCGGGCTTAGCATTGCTGGCCCGATTCAGAAATACCGAATCAAAGCTTTCCGAAGCGAATGGGATCGCTTCAGAAAGCTTCATGTAAGCCCACGCTGCTCTTTGTAGCTGATGGGAGGGGAGGAGGGACCCCCTCCCCTCCCCTCAGCTAAGTGGCGGGCGTTTGAAAGCAGCAACACTTAAAGCTTGCTGCTTTCAAACGCCCCACTCACTGCTCTTTCCAGCCATGGGAGAAGGAGGAGGGACCCCCTCCTCACATTGGCTGGAAAGAGCAGCCAGCCTCACGGGGTATTTGAAAGCAGCCAGCAACACTTGCAAACACCCCATGCCACTTTTTCCAGCCATGGGAGGGGGAGGAGGGGGGATCCCTCCTCAGTTTGGGGTCCCTCCTGAAGCGGGAAACCACTTTGGTTCGGGGTCCTTTCCGAAGCAGGAAACCCAGGTATTTTTTGTATGCACATCCCTACTTCCTACAATGATTTTTGCACTGCGGTTTCAAATATAAATCAGTCTCTCTCAATAGAAACGGTGGTCATCAACAGCCCTTCCTGAGCTCCCCAGGTACCTGACTTACTGGCTTCAAGTGGATGACGGAGCTGTTTGACATCACAGTGTGGTCCCCCTCCATCATATCCAGCTCACTCTTATCATCAGAGGCATCTGGAAGACTATTCACACTACTGCTTTGGCTACTGGCACTAATGGACATGCTAGGGATGGACTGGTTGCTGCCAACACTGTTCACTGTTCCTGTCCGGCCCGCACTGTGGTCTTGATCCTAAATGGAGAGAGGGATTAGCAGAACAACCCACTATATTTATAACAGTAAGGACCATTCAAAGCTATTTGTTTAGTCTCTCTTCAGCTAAACAATAATTACAAGTAGCTAAGGAAGGCAGTGTGACAGTCTTTCAGGGAAAGAAATAGGGGTGGGTTTTTTTTACTCAGCAGCAGATATTTGTTGGTTTTATAAACCAATACCACACATAAACACATGAAGCTGCCTTATACTGAATCAGACCATTGGTCCACCAAGGTCACTACTGTCAACTCAGACTGGTATCCAGGGTTCCAGGCAGAAGTCTTTCACATCACCTACCACCTGATTCTTTTAGCAGGAGATACCATGAATTGAACCTAGAACCTAGGACCTCCTGCTCTTCCACCGAACCACAGCTCCACCTCCTACCAGGGAAGGTGTCCGTGGGTAAGAATGGTAACCCAGGCTCAGGTTCAAGCACACTTGCCAGCCTTGTAAAGATCACTCATTTCTTATTCACTAGCAGAGCTGCTGTAAACAAAAGAAAGGAATGACTACACCCAAATTCCACAGTCATTTTCCAAGCAGCTAACCATTTTTATACAACTCCTTGCCCCAGGTAAGAAACCAACCTTAATACAAGACTGAACAAGTGATGGGGACTGGGCCTATGGCCTTTGGTTGGGCATCTGCATGAAGAAGGTCCCAGCTTTAATCCCCAGCGTCTCCACTTCAAAAGATCAGGTAGTGGGTGATATGGAAGACTTCCATCTGAGACCCTGGAAAGGCACTGCCAGTCAGAGTAGACAGTATCGATCTTGGCAGACCAAGGTCTGACTCCATAAAGACAGCTTCATGTGTCTTTGCTAATAGGGCACCCAAAATGGAAGGTTTACATTTTGCTGCAGAACTGTCAGCAGTAGAATTTGGCACTTCCAAAGAAGCCACAAATCATGGTTGCCATGCTGATATACAAGAAAGTAAGGGAAGGCTGTGCTTTAGGGAAGTGGAAATCCACTCCTGCTTTCTAAGAGACAGTGCAAGTCATTGTCCAAACTCAGAGGGCAATTTCCCTTTTCTACATATTGAAACACAGGCTAAAACAGAAATGTGGCTTTCTGGCCCTGCAGGTTGGCTGGTGGTAAATAAGCACCATCCAAGGCAGTATATCTTGTGGTGACTGCTGGCATTTTGCTAATCATTCAGCCCCCTCCTCCCTTCCCAGTCCTCTGCTTTTACCTCCTCCTCTTCCTGGGTTTCAACTGTGGGGCCGTTGTGCGCCTCCTGAAAGAGCAGTTTTTTCATTTTGCGATACTGCAGATTGTCCAGTTCTCTGACTGCATCTTTTGTTCTCTGGATCAGGTCTATTAACACTGTCTCGGGGCGCTCCCGGAGTACGAACACATGCTGCAGCAGAACACATGAGCAAAGCAGTTGGCACTCCACAATCCCAGGCTGCGCATATGCTCTCCTTGCCGCCTCCAAAGCAAGTATTGGCTTAAGGCACAAAGATGCTAAGAGCAGAAGAAACAGCTGTATGATCTTCTGGCCAAGTCTTTTATCAAGTGTAAGCCTGGGAAATGTTTGGCTGGGAAAGCCACACACCAAAAACTGGATGGCACTGATCTGCGGAAAAGCACTTTGTGTTTAGCACATCCAAGATCAACTCCACTTATTCCCAGCAGAGACAAAGTCCACCAGCAATAGTAATGATGGCTGAACACACACCACCACCCAGCTTGTGTTTAAACCCTCCAGCACTAATGGTCCTCAAGTATGAAGAGGCAGCCAAGCCCACCACATGTTAAAATTACACAGAAAACCAGTCACCTCATAAGAGACAGCCAAGCTGGTGTGGCTGCTCAGAAAAAGGGGAATGGGCAATTAAGTAAGTTACAAAGGGACACTGGGAATAATGCTCACTGGAAACGTTGAGAGGCAGTTTTGTGCAGTGGTTAAGAGCGCGGGACTCTCATCTGGAGAACCAGGTTTGATTCCCCACTCCTCCACTTGAAGCCAGCTGGGTGACCTTGGGTCAGTCAAAGCTTCTAGGAGCTCTCTCAGTCCCACCCACCTCACAGGGTGATTGTTGTTGTGGGGGACATACTTGACATACTTTGTAAACCACTGTGAATGGGTGTTAAGTCATCCTGAAGGGCGGTATATAAATCAAATATTGTTGTTGTTGTTAATAATAATAATATTGTTATTATTAAAATACAGGCTCAATAAAGTCACCCTAATGGTCAGTGATTATCCAACAGTGATGTCATATCTGAAGCCCTCATCTTTCTCAACACACATACACAGGTGGTGGTGGTCGGGGGGGGGACCCTCAAACTCTGCTCCATATGCGGACATGGCAAGATTGTGCAACATGCACGTGTATCTTCACTGTGAGAAGAAGAATCATGTAACCTAGTGGCACTTTGACCATTTGTCAGTATTTGCTGATTCCTGTCAGAGCTATGAAAATGTGTATCTGTAGGACACAAGGAAAATGCAAAGGAAAACCAGTGTGAGAAAGCTGTAAGCAATCAATGTCAAAGAGTGAACATGCCAAGAATGGAATAACATTTTCAGCAGGAGGGTATATTTCGGTTGTGGGAATGCAAGAGTTTTAAAACACCTGGAGTAAGAAACTGGCATAAAATATAAACACCCACTAGGGTGTGTGCATGCACACACACAATCTGTTTATTATATACTTACATTGAATAAAGTGAGATGCTTTGTTAACCAGAGTGTGAAAGGAAGGTTCAAATGTTGAGATTTTTCAGGTATGCAAACCATCACATGGAAGGTTTGTGGTAGGGATCAGAAAAGTAAAACTAACCTTCAAGAGTTCCTCTGATGTAGGCCTATCTTGAGGGATTTTCTGGAGGCAAGAATCTACAAAGTTTCGAAAATAATCAGACCTAAAATTGGGGAGAGAGAAAATTTAATTAAAAAGGCTCCTTGTCAAAAGCCTTCCCAGGCTTGCCTTAAAGGTGTAACTTTACAATACAGCAAGGGCAATGGATGCTTTTTCACAGTTATATGGAGAATCATGAGAAAATGCAGCAGAGCTGGGACCAGGGCACCAACACCAACTGCGGGCACTGGGCTCATGGCATAAGCAACAGACAATCCCCAGAACTTGAAAGGCTAGTATTATGTGTTCTCTCTCTCAGAGCCAAGCTGCAAGAGACAAATTACAGGAGGAGGAGCACATGAAGGGAGTCGCAATGTTAGCTGAGTTTTAAAACAGATCGGAAGGCTTTGTCAATTTCCCCTTGCTACAGAGCCAGGGAGAAGGTTGCTCAGAGGGTTTGTTAATTTCCTCTTTGCCTCCCAAAGGCTATGCCAGTTTCACCTTCTAGGAGGTGAAGAGGAAATTAACAAAGCCTCTGAGGGGAAATTGACAAAGCCTTACAATCTCTTTTAAAACTCAGCTTCCTGGCTAACATTGCGACTCCCTTCATGTGCTCCTCCTCATGTAACTCATCGCTTGTAGCTTAGCTCGCAGATAGACAGAATTTCAAAAAGTCAGTAAAACACCCAGTTCAAAATCTTTTCAGGACACCTTTTCCTTAATCCAAACCTGACACTTTAAGAACCCAAGTGCCAAAACCTGGGGTGTTCATCAAATGTGTTATGATGCTTCTTGTCTCAGTTGTTCACTTACCATTCACTGGACTGGAGTGTAGGGGATTCATTCTGCGCTATGTGATATAAGGCACTCATTGCATTCATGTTAAACAAAGGAGGCTTCCTTTCCGCTGCGTAGAAAAAGAAATTACTTGCTTAATGTAGAGAAACTGCCCCATAATTTCCAAGTCAGCTCATCCCTGCTCTTTTATGGAGCCCCTCAAACAGGGTCACCTAGCACTCATATGACCAGAACAGATTTTTTAAAAATGCAAAGGTTTGAATATTTGGACACCAACATCCATAAAGTCTTTGCCTGCAGAATGCCCCAGGTTCAATCCCCAACATCTCCAATTAAAAGAAAAAAATCAGGTGGTAGGTCATCTGAAAGACCTCTGGAGAGCCAGTGCCAATATTGACCTTGATGGACAAATGGTCTGATTCAGTATAAGGCAGCTTCATTTGACTCTGATGAGGCTTGCAAGAAGAGTCTACCAATGCTTTTTTGCAGCTCCACCTAACCTTAATGCAGCCTCTGTTTTACTCTCCCTTCACAGAAACCCCCAAACTGCCAGGTACATTACAGAATTTCAGGTGTTTTTTTTGGGGGGGGGGGTGTCCACTGGCCACAGGATCTATTTAGTTCAGCATCCTGTATCTAACACTGCCAGTCTGGTGCCCATGGAGAGGTCACGAGCAGGGTATGACGGAGATACAGCCCTACCATTTTCTATGTCCCCAGCACCTAGAATTTGGAAACAGATCGTCTCTGTACACTGACAGCCTCTTTAACTAACATGACTAATTGCTATTAATTAGGACTAAACTTAATGACTGACAGCAAATATTCTGAGTGCATCAGGGATGCTTTCTGGAGGGCCAAAAGACTTTGAACAGGGTAAAGTAAAAGGTCTGAAAATATCTGAAGCTGCAGAATGCAGATCAGATCAGAATCCTGAATGGGAAACCACTAGGAGCACCATGCAACTCCAGGATAGAGGCAAAATAGAATGTTATTTAAAAACTTTAATTATGCCTCTCGTTGACACTGCAGTAGCAGAAAACAGAAACTGCCATCTCCACCCCCAACCCACTTTCTCCTTCTCCAAGAAATCTTATCCAATGAGGGATCACCTAATTAAAATCTTGATACAGTGCTGCACAGGCAAAACAGATTTGGCCAAGTGAGGGAGTCACAAAGCCAATCTGCAGCAAGAGCAATCTTCAATCCAAATGGAAGAATGCTTTCCCTAAATAGTTGGTTGTTTTTGCAGTGGAAGAATGCTTGGGGAAAAGTGCCCCTGCTCTTTTGGGGTCAGGCCTACCATTGCTACAGCTACCTCTCTATGAACAAGTCCAATCCTGCTTCAGGAAAGAGCAGCAGGCCAGAACATTACCCTTAGTGGGCACAGGGAGTTCTCTATTCAAGGTGCTGGTAGAGCTGCAGTGTGGCTGGTCAAGAACAAACCTCATTACTCCCCTCCCCTTTGTTTGCTGACACATTTTGGCATCTTCAAAAGGGGGCACCTGGCCTTGTACCTGCTTTAATCCAAATACCCTTTCCAAAGTAATTTAAAGCTAGAGGCCATCACTACCCCTTGTGGCAACAAATTCCACAATTTTACATTCTATGCTGTGTGAAGAAGTCTTATCTGCTCAGATTCTACCACTGAACTGCTTCGTTATGTGACCCTGGATCCTGATATTTTGAGGGGGGAAAGTTGCTCTCCACCTGATACCTCTAAACTACTCATAACCAACCCCACACTGTCCTTTTTGAGATGGAAAATCAAAAAGAGTCCAGTAGCACCTTTAAGACTAACCAATTTTATTGTAGCATAAGCTTTCGATTTTGTAGCATAAGCTACAATTATTGTAGCTTATTGTAGCATAAGCTACAATAAAATTGGTTAGTCTTAAAGGTGCTACTGGACTCTTTTTGATTTTGCTACTACAGACTAACACGGCTAACTCCTCTGGCTTTTTGAGATGGGGCAACTAGAAGAGTATAGGAAAAATCCCACTGGCACGCTCAAGGGTGAGCTGTGTGTGTGTGTACTAGTTACATTGGATTGAGTCTTTTCTTTCACATGAACAGCTATAGAATTAACAACATTCAATCCTGTTCTGGTTAACTGGTATTATAAGACACTGGAATATGCTACAGAAAAGTTTTTTAAAAAACCCTTCTCAAATCTTCCATTAAATTCTATTTGGTGAGGTTGTGGGGAGAAGGAAGAAACAGGTAAAAAACTATGTTCCCCAAGGTAAAGAAAATCCCAGAGGTCAAAGCATGAAGGATTATTTAATGCACAGTAAACCATTATAAGTCATCTACACTTGTTAAAAAGCTGAATGCCCTAGAACAGACAAAAGAACAAAGGTAGGTGTTGCAAAGAGTTTTTGCAGGATTTCTGAGGTAAGGAGAAAAATTTCAAGTAGCAAAGTAATACAGAAAATGCGTTCCTGTGTACCAAACAGGAGCAATGCACTGGAAAAAGAGGGAGAGTCCGAAGTGCTTAGAAGTATACAATGAAAATGCAACCTAAACAAAGTATAAGCACATTTTCTCTCTCAAAAGACATTTCTTAATGTGATATGGAAGAAAAACCTGTCAAGGAACCTGCTAGGAGGTTGCAGCTCTGACAGGAGGAGGGACACGGCTTACCTAATTCAATACATGTTATCCCAAGAGACCAGACATCGACTTTACCATCGTACTGCCCTTCATCCATGGCTAGAATCACTTCTGGGGCCATCCTACAACATCAAAGATAAAACCATTCAATGAAGCTGCTCTTCATAATCCTTGCATCGTTTTAGTGCAGTTCCTTGACTGCCAATAGACTAGCCTCAGCTACGGCAGCAAGGACAAAAACAAACTGGGCATCTCTGCCCAGGGCAAGATATCCTAAGAATGCCACCTGACAGTCTGAGGTAAATGCACAACAGTGCGGGCATTAGAGCAAGGCAGAGGATTCCTGGGTGACAAGGGCACATAGGGGTCTCTCTCAGGCATCCTGCCTCCTTCCACGTCACCTTCCCAAGTCACTTCAGGACAGAAAAGTGGGAAGGGGGACCAGATTGGATCACTGAGAAGAGAAAAAAACCAATGACCCTCTTCTTACTCGCTTCCAAGGTCCCCGTCCTTTGGCCTTCCCACAATGTTTCAAACTGCTGAAGAGGCCAGAAAGTTGGTGACTAGAACCATTCAATGCCAACTCCTTATATACGAGCAGGCCCAGAATTAAATGCCTGGTACCAAAATTCTCCCCAACCTATACGATTTTCGATTTAACGCAGATAACCAGTTACGCAATGCAATTCCAATGTCCGACACACGCAGCAGTTACTTCAAGCTAGTTGATGGTGAAGGCATTTCCTTACCAATATGGCGTCCCCACAAATGAATTGGCAGGAGAGGCTATGGAAGCAGATCCAAAGTCAGCTAGCTTCACCTGGCCCGGTTCTGTCAGTAGGATGTTTCCTGCCTTGATATCTCTGGGGAAGACAAGAATGATAATGTCACACCCTGAAGCCTGCTTGTTGGCAGGTTGCAGCGGACTAGATGCAAGTACAGCTGTACAAAAGGGGCAGCAGTGTACCAGTACAGTAAAACCAGTGCTGAACCAATAAACCATTTACTCTGTGTGAAGTCCAAAATGGATAGATTTGGGTGAAAAGAGTGCCTAGCAGTGACAGGCCTGGGGGGAGGGGGAGGGAAGCAGTGATTCACTAGTCACAGCCCTCCCCCTGCATAAACAGGACCAGAAACTCAACACACCCCACTTTGGAGAAATACTGAAAGTACAAAACAGGAGGACTAAATTAATCTGGGAATAAGAAAATATAAAGCAATAAGGAGGCACCCACAGAGGACACTAACCAGCTTCTGCAGATACAACGGGAGTTCTTTCCAGCCACCCAAGCATTGGGCTGTCAGTAAGACTCAGGGCTCAGATGACAGTTCTTCTAAGGAAATCAAGTCTTGATATTGGCACATTTTAGTGGAGTTTAGACTTGAGTTCCTTTAGTCTTAATTACAACCCTTAGACCCTCGAGCACTGGAAAGGTTTAAAAACGAGTCTTTTCATTACCCTGCTTGCTGATCGCTTCCCAGGCAGTGCTGTTGCCATTAAATGCCCCATGAGCCTGTCCCTAAAGGCTCCAAATAGGAAACAGCACCGTTTTATTTGCTTTACATAAAAGAGGGGAAACCCTGAAGGACCTGAATGGGCTGCCCTAGTAAGCCAATTCTCTACTGCAGACTCCTCAACAGAGAGAGGTAGCATTTGGAGGAGGGGGGCAGGAAAAAAGTGGGGGCCTTCACTTACCTATGAATCATATTGTGGGAATGCAGATATGCTAATCCTTGGAGAGCACCGTGGGTGATGGCAGCTATTTCCACCTCTTGCAAAGGCTTTTTATGGACTTGGAGAAAGAGAAATGCAGTTAACATACCAGCAGGGTGCACACTCTCACACAGAGAAGGAGCAAACCTCAGGAAGGTCTGATGCTATGGATACAGTAACCAGTCCCCAAGCCCAGTGGCCTTCCGTTTGGCTGACCAGAAAAACTAAGAGCTGGTGCCAGAGTTGGTTGCAACCACCTTAATTCCATGGCTGCGCTTCCCAAATATAGCCTCAACACCCAGATCTGACAAACACCCCCTGAACCTTTCTCAATGCCTCTGTATTGTCACAAAACAAAGCAAGGGGTTCCAAAACTGTAACCTCCTCTCCTCTGCCCACTCCCTGCAGGTGCTCCCACACTACTTGCCACAAAGTCAGACTGATGACAGCTTGTCTTTAACTGACAAGAAGTCCATGCTATTAAAAACAAGCATTTGACCACAGCAGAGAGCATTATACCTCATGTGGCTATACTGTGCACGTGCACCTTCTTTGCTCAGTACCACAAGACAGGGGTTACTAAACCAGCAATTCAAAGGTGGACTGTTGCCTGGTTAGGGAAACCACTGATGACAGAAAACTAACACAGAAGCAGATGTATATACTGAGCTTTGGAAATTTGGTTCTACTGGGACACATTAACAGAGGAATTTGGAGACTTCTGTCTTTCACACATGTGTGCACACAGTCAATCAAATATCAAAAGAGCTTACCTTCTAATAAATCTGATGCTGATCCTAAACAGTATTCCATAACAAGCTACACAGAGGGGAGAACAAACTGTTAGAAAATACTAGTTAAGTAGTATGATGCACATCCCTACAATGGGGAACTAACACCACCACCTATATCTCAGAGTCTTCAAGCTTCATCAGAGGATTGCCCAACCTCTCCCAACAAGGCAGAAATCAAGCAATCGCAACCCTCCCATATTTCTTGTGCACCAAATGGCAAGCGCATGAAGCCTGTCTCAGCTGCTAAGTTTCCTGAAGGGGCCACACTGGCCCATGCTGTATAGCTTCACAAGAAAATGCTTTCGCCAGTACTCTAGACACCAGCATTCAGAAATGCATGGGATGAGTGGTAATGACGACTCCACATGACAACGTTTTTAAGCAACCTCAACAAAGTTTCTGAGACAGTATATAAGAACACTTTTGAAAACTCTTGACAAAATCAGTAGGATAAAAAGTGCCAAAACAGTCAGGATGGATTTTTTTTTAAGCATACCTCTCTCCAAATGTCCAGGGAAATAAAACATCTTCGCCTAGCACCTAAAACTCAATAGAGAAGGTGCTAGGTGAACAGCCGGGGAGCGGCATATCACAGATGGGATGCCGCCATTGAAAGATCCTGTCAGCTTCTGGCAGACACCCACCTTACTTCAGAAGGTGAGGGTACATGGATAATGCCTCTGGTGAAAATCTTAATAGCCAGGCAATTTAGTGTGGCAGTAGGTGGCCTTTCAGGCAACTTTCAAAGCCCAAAACAAGCTGAGACTACGGCAAGTCCCAGCATGTGGAAATGTGTCTGGAAATGAACAGAAAGCCAGCAAAGTTCTTTCAGAACTGGCAGGATGCACTCAGATTAATCTACGCAGTCGGAAGCCTTGCTGCTGCTGCTGCAGTGATCAAAACTCACTGCTGTTTCCAATAAGCATTTAAAAACAGAGCGCCTTGCAATGATCGAAACTGAACACGATCACTTTATGGGTAAACAGGCCAGCTAAGAACAGGAAAGGGTATATCAAGTAGAGTTAAGGTACAATGCTCCAAAGATGAGACACAAGCCTCTCTTTGTAGGCCCAGGTCTAAAGATACCCAGACCGTGAATCTGATTTCAAGGGCAACATAACCCTGCTTAGAACCCTGGTTATCGAGATGGTTCACCAACCATGCCTCGGTCTTATGTGGACTGAGCTTTGGTTTACTGGCCTTCATCTAGCCCACTACCACCTCTAAACATCTACTGCAAACATCTACCACCTCATGCAAGTCAGCTGAGAAGAAGTAGAGTTGGATGACCAACGCACACTGGTAAACACTTCACTCCCTTTCAAGATGATGACCCACAATGGTTTTATGTAGGGGTGGAATTGCCAGAAGATGGTTGCCTGAAGATCACAGCTGGTGCACAAGGACACATGGAAGGAGACAGTCCTTCAAATTTTATTCCCAAGCAAGCAAGTGAAAGCCTGTAGCCCTTGTATACAACTGAAAGATGCTCAGAAGGATACTCGCTGCTTAAACAAGATTTGAAGGGACACGTTAGAACTGATACATTTGCGTCCCATGAAGTTAACACCTGAGATGTAGGAGATTTGTTGGTTTCATGAGACACAAGCAGTACGGACACTAGGAAAGTAACAAAACTGAGCATATGATCCTTCTAATTTTCTGTTTTATTTTTTAGTTTTATTAAGAATTCTCTTTTTAACACTGGCCAAGAATGGACCTAAATCAAAACAAAACTATGTTGCATAAATCATCTAGAAAGCATGACAAAACCCAAAAACACAGTTGAATCATTTCAGTTTTCATAAGTAGGTCTTGCTAAAATATCGAAATGCTGATAATATATTTATTTTCAAAATATATGTTCACTATGCTAAAATTTTGAGCAACTATCAAAGGAAGCAGCAAAAGTCTCGTGTTAAACTGTGTCAGAATAAAAGAATTTTTTTTTTTTACTATCCATGTTCCAAATGTTTACAAGCCAAGAAGACTGGATAAAGAAGTTTTACTTCAATAATTTGGAGACGCTACAAGAATTTCATGGGAATTAATGAAGATGAAGGGTGCTCAAGAGATCATCCAAATGACAATCTTGAGATGATAACAAAACTCGAAAAAATCCAGGTATTGAAACGTATCCATTCAATGCTGCCAGTAAGTAGAAATATGTTTATTTTTATACTACCCATAATACACACATTATATTCTTACCCATGCCGTATGCTCCCGTAAATAGCAGCCTTTGTATTCTATACTGTTAGGATGTTTAATTCGCTGAAGGAACTTGACTTCTTTAATGATATCCTGCCATTTCTGTGGAAGAGGAAAACAAAGAGCTTGAAAAAAGATTATTTGGGGGTGGGTGGGATGGGCTAACAAAAAAGTGACCTACTTCAGATAAACACTTCATGCTACCGGCCAGGCAATAGTAGTTGGACAACCTTTGGGAGTGAAGACCATTCTCTGTTGCGTGCCCTCCAGTCTGGGAGAAACCACTTTCACTGTTAAGCTGCTACTGCCAAAGCCAACTTGACTCAAGAGTTTGTTGCCTTCCTCACTTTCACCAACTTTCACCTCTCTCAATATATACTGCCTCTCCTACTGACAAAGGAGCAATATGAAGCAAGAGACTTCAACACCCAATATATTCCAGAAGTTCTCTTCCCAATCAACTACTAGAACTTTGTTCCCAGTCATCCCAAATGTAATTCCCATCTACAATGAAAAACTGGTGTATAGAAACAAGATCTGACAGCCAGGTATTATAGAACAGAGATTCCCAATCTTTGCGGTTTGGAGACCCACAAGTCCAAATTTACTTATGGTATTGGTGACCCACGTGAAAAAAACAGAGCCTGCATAAGTAAAACCGCAAAAGCCCAGGACCCTCTTTTGCAGGCTTCATGAACCACTTTTGGGTTTGGCCCCACGTGTTGGGAAATGTTGGTATAGTGTAATAGATTAGGATTTGGGAGATCCATCCAAGCTCAAATCTCCACTCTGCTCCATAGTTCGCTGGATAACCATGGGCTCTCTCTCAGCTTAATTTATTTTATTTTGAACATTTTAATCTGCTTTTCTACAAGTAAGCTGCTCACATTATTACTAAAAACAAATTTCACATAGCTCAGGAACCATCAACCAGACAGAAGCAGAATTATCAATTACTCTAGCCATCTTCAAACATCCTCCTGAACAATTCTGCCACACAAAGTTTCCAACAGGGGCCTTCCTACCATTTTCAGGAAGGGCATTCAATAATACAGGAGCTGCTACAATGAAAGTTCAAGAACTGGCAGCTACAGATTTTATCTGCCTGCAGGAGGGAATAAAGAGAAGGCATTCAAGATGAGCAGATTTGTCACGCAAGTTCATAATGCATCTTAGAGGTTATTGGGAAGATAAAATAAAGGAGGGGAGGACTATGTATATCATCCTGAAGTCCTTGAAGGAAGAGCAAGAAAAACAAAGTGTGCGTACACGTGGACGCACTCACACACAGAGGATAGGCTCTGTGTGCGCGTGAGAGACAGACAGACAGAGGGAGGGAGGGAAGGAGGGAGGGAAATACAACAACATAATACAGTGCAGACACTTAAGCCTCTGCCCAGTCACCTCTCCTCCCACAAAGCCTTTATGAGGATAAATGAGGCCAAAACTGCATTTTGCACACTGGAGATGTCAATTAGTCATAACTGCAGCATGAGCAGCCTTCTCTCTTTGTAACAGTGGAGCAATCCAGAAAGGGTTTATTAACTGCCCTATCTTTTTCAAAATAAATACTGACCCTCCCACTCAAGACAAACCAGCCCTATTTCTGAACCATGCACCACGCTGCATTGATGTGAACCGAGTATTTATAGTTCAGTGACAATTAAAACTGCAGGACGAGGAGCAGGTACAAATTACACTTTCACCATTGCACAGTTAAACAAATTGTAGAAGGCAGGAAACAAAGTGCAGCTGTATCTCAGACCTCACGGAAAATTCTTCAGTAAGTTATGTCCAGCTCTTCAATGTACAGAGAGCAGCAGTGACTTGCTTGGCATTTGAAGCCTCCGAAGGTGCTCCACTCCGTACCAATATCATCAGGGCTAGCTCGGAATGGCTGAATCTTTTACTAGTAAATACTGTGTTCTCACTGGTCAGTGAGATTGCTACTGTGCAAGAAGTCAAGGCCACAAATCTCTGGCAGGGGCAGATAGGGAAAAGGGCCCCAGAGCCACTACAAGCCAACGCTGGAGGGTGCCTCAGCTTAGCAGTGCCAACAATGGGCACTGGTTTACTTGTTCCTTCCTCCTGCCAACTGTGAGTAGTGCAGGAGGTGGCAATTGGAGAACTGACACCAATGATCACTGCCATTACAAGGTCCACAATAAAAGACCCCTGAGATGCTAGAGTTGGGCTTAGCTTGCACCTGACCATCAATGGCTCCCTAGGGCAGTAGCCCAACAAGAAATTCCTCTCTAAGTTAAATAGCCAGTCAACCCCCTGAACTCTGCATTCAGCTTTAGGCACACAGTCAGTGGCTAAATTAGGCTGTAACACTGCCACTCTGCCTGGCTTGCTGCCCTCGTCATTGCCTCTGAACTAGCTGATAACTTGCTGTCTCTGTCTTGAAAACATGCCTAATAATTACAGCGAGAAGCAAACATTTTAATAACTGGCAATAATACCTCCAGTCTTTGATGCACATTTTTCCCCCTCCCCACAGCCCGACTACTCCATCTTAAGCTGCATCCACACAGTGACAGAGGTCTGTTGTGGATTCACTGCTGCTGCAAACAGCACTTTCCAGTGGCAAAAGAGCACCCATATGGAAATTTTCTCTGCACATTCCTTGGTAGTCCCCTTCATGGTTGCTACCCCCCTCCCCGACATGCCATAAGACGGTTTTTTGCAAGCTGCTATTTAAAAAGTAGTTGCTATACAATGCTACAGCTGTTTTTTAAGCCTGCAAAATGACCCCTGGTAGGCACAGGGGAAGGAAATGAGAGCCAGGAGGAGATGACCACAATATAGTGGCACCTATGTGTGCGGGAGGTTTGAAAAAGCTCACCTTCCCATCCACCCAGCATGAAAACCTGCTTGGCTGGCAATCTCTGAGGGAAGAGCAAAGCAGAGGAAGCCCTGGAAAGTGGACAATTGCTGGACAATGCAGTGTGGATGCTCTGAAAAACAGTACTAGGGTTTGGGAGCCTAGGCAGAGCAAAATGTCTGTGTGAAACCAACTCTAAGTTACCGAACTAGACAGGAATAGAAGGATTTCCTGTGTGCAGATGTCCTATGGCATAAGTGGGCAAAATTACGGCTCACAAGCCTCATCCAGTCTGCAGAAATTTTCATCTAGTTGTCAAGCCGTTTAACAATTCAACTGGAGAATCAGCGCTCCGGTATTAGCTAGCAGGCCAGTCTTCTGAACAAATGGTTGAATGGCTCAAGAGGACCACATTTGTGTGTCTATCTTTTGAGGACCCCAAGCTGGAAACCAGCCGTTTCCACTTCCAAGCACTGGACACTGGCAGAAATGGTGTCCAAATCAGAGCTTGCAAATATGCATTTATATAAAGACCCCAAACAGCTTGTGACCACTGATTTCCCATCCCCTCTTTTATCTTCACAACAATAAGTCTTTGGAATAACCCTATGAGGTAGGCTGAGAGAGACTGACTAGCCCCATCATCAGACAGCAAACTTCCATAGCACAGTGGGAATTTGAACCCAGGTCTCCCAAACCCTAGTCTACAACTAACCACTACATCAAGCTGATTCTCAAAAGCAAAAAAAAGGGGGGGGGCAGGTAGAAAGCCTCCACTCATCCTATCAAGCACAGAATTAATCTTGATCAATGTTCTAGAACTCAGACAGGCCCATGGTTGCTATGAGAAAGTACAACATTCCTCACTTTCAAAGCTTGCTGGTAGTACTCAAAGCTGACCTTAATCTGCCTAGCCTGGAATTTTCCCACGCCTGCACTGTATCTTTGTGAAGTTCCTCAGGATGAATTTGTTCAAAGGGAAAGGTATGAGTTTCTGCTTGGCTTGACTTTTGTTCAGTTATTTATTTACTCAGGCAAGCCTTCCAACCTCGGCCTGTGCATCGGCTGCAGTTGTGTCTATCATTCTTAGCAACTTAAAAAAAACTGAAAGTTAAAAATTAGTTAACTTAAATTCTCAATGCTACAAAACAAGATACAATGTACATGTTTTGTTCTAAATATGTTTGCATAAGCTGCGCTCTATTTTGCAGGACAGCTACAGACGTGAAAGCCTGGAAAAGTTCAGGGAAAAAATCTTCCCCGAGTTTGAGGAGCACTGAAAAAATAACTTGGAAATATTTTCTCTTTTGGAATGAATGAAATGCATTTTTACAGGCAAGGTTTTATTCACTCAGAATGCCTTTATGAAGATTTTTACGGAAGACAATGTGCTGCATTAGATAATTCCGTAACATACTGTAAATATAAATTATAGCACAAAATATATTCTTGAAAAATCTGTATACGAAAACATACTATTGAATAGTTTAATGTTTTTTAATTTACAAAGTTTGTCTCAGTACTCAAATATGCTGCTAGACTTATGACTGTATGAGACAATTACTGTCCAAATAATACACTTTACTATAAAATCTGTGTTTTCCATCTTCAACTTTTAATTTTTTCCTAACTCACATGGCAAAAAATGCTAAGGTAGCACAGAGTGCAGCAGTGTGCAAATCTCTCTCTTTATTATTAGGTGCTTGTAGAAAACTACAGTATTTATACTTTCACACAAATCATACATATTGTACAACGTTCTATGCTAAGTTATGGATGATGCATTTTATGTTAAAGCAGTAAACGTTTAGGTTTGCTAAGAAATTAAGTACGGTATATAATTCATTTTTTTCTGGAAAAAGAAAAACACAGAGACAGGTTTCCGCCATCTTTTAAAAATTTCCAGAAATGTTACACCTCTATGGGCAGTACCACAAACCCCAGCACCATTTAACAGGGAATACACACAAGAATTAATTCACAGAATCTCTGAATAAGCATTCTCCTTTCTGATACTAAGGGTGAGAGCAGGATCATACATTTACTACTTGAATGCCATCCATGCCCCCAAATCACAGGATTTGCATCTCTTTCCACTTTTATTCTGCCCTTCTTCCAAGGAGCTCAGCCTAGTGCATATGGTTCTCTGTGCCCCTATTTGATCCTGAAAACAGCCCTCTGAAGTAGGTTAGGCTGAAAACACAGGACCGGCCCAATGTCACGCAGGAAGCTTTGTGCCTCAATAGGGATTTGCAGCCAGGTCACCTGCCTCTTAGTCCAACCCAGAGCTCTACACTGGTTCTGGCATCCAGCAGATACTGGCGAATCCAAGCTTCTATCGTGTTTTTAAAAAGCAGGCCCTCTTGGATGCAGAATTAAGTTTAAAGTCCTGAAGGTTCCGGGACCAGAGGAGCACTCCTAGAGCTCTGGGGAAGGAACGTCTCCCCAGATGCCATGGCTCCATTCCCCTCCTTAGAATTCTAATCCGGATATCATAGCCCTGATGCACCAGGATTCCTTCAGCACCATTTCTTTTCTTTCTTCTACCACAGACTTAATCTTCCTACCTGGATAGAGTACCTCACCTATGATCTCAAATATAAAAAGGAGCCCTGTGGAACTTTAGCAGACTTCTTGTTTCATAAGCTTTGTCAGACGCACGAAGTGAAACCTAGTCTGGAGATACACGCATGGAGTGGGGGGTTAGAATTTAAAAGGTCATGAAATGCAAAAGGTATCATTTGTGATTATTTCAGTGCAAAACTGGAAGTATACAAGGGTAAGCTCAGTGAGCACTCACAAGAGCAGTAACTGATGGATCACAGTCCACCTTCAGTTTATACCCATTTTCTAAATACAACTTAATTGTTTAAACCTATTTATGAAGTGCTATTAATGTATATTTTACAAGAATAAACAAGCACTTCCATCATGTTGGCAATTTGCAAAACTAATTTTGCTTAAGATCAAGTAATGTAATTTGGCTTCCTGGATTGAAGACACCCTTATCGGGGGGGGGGGGGGGGACATGCAAGTGACAATGCCCAACTGATGCCATAAACAAAGGTCCCTGGCTTTCTTTTCTCATGGCGAAATTTAGCTTAACTCAAGATAGCCGATATAGCAAGCTACAACCAATAGTCTGGAAGTAAACACAACAGCAGATCATGTACCTCATTGGATTGCTTCCCACTGTAAGACATTTTCTTGATGGCCACCACTTCATTGGTGCGCACATCACGTGCCTGTAAACAACAAAACATAATCCATTAGTATTCTGCGGTTGCAGGATCCCATCAAAGAAGTTCAACTTTGTCAGCTCAATCCCACATTGGATCCTGAACCTGGAAGCCCAAGAGATGTCAGGCATGGATTTAGACATCAGTCAGCACCGGCCAAAGGAGAAGAACCAGCTTGACTGTAACTACTGATCTTTGAGTAGTCATCTGCATTCACACCAATGGGCTTCATGCTTGCGCAGAGCAACAATTTGGAAACTCCTAGAGCTACCTTTTAGGCACAAAATCTTCTCAAACAATGAGGCCTCAGATCCTGCATGCCCTGAGGGGAGGAGTTGTGCCTTTACCATTCAGTTCCTTCTGAGTATGCTGCATCAAGTTAAAAGTGACTGTTGGGGGGGAGGTGGGGGGATTACCACTGTCATTGCCTGGATTATCATTCAGAGAACAACAGTTATGGCAAGCAATGCTTTTTTACTTCTTCATGGTTTCCGCATAGCACACGGATGGGTGCAAGCTGACTTAACTGGAGGTAGGTGCAGGATGGCCATCTTCCAAGCAAGGTATCAGTTTGAGCCTGCACAGCAAAGGTGTAGTAATTGATGAAAGTGGATGGCTAAGTAGCCATTCTGCATAAATCTGGTAGTTATATGCTTCTGCCAAAGGCTGAAGATGTTGCTACTGCTCTCAAAAAACGTGCTCCGAGTTTCTCTAGGAGGGTTTTTTTTTTGCTAGTTCATACCAAAGTTGGATTATTTGCACTACCCAGAGAGAGACTGAGTCTCTGAGAAGACACTGGATTTCTTCTCTCTCCTGTCAGAAGAAAGCTATTTTCTCAAATATTAAAAAAAAAGAGCTCTCTGCAAATCCAGGGAGTGCCGGGCTCACTCAGTGCGCTTTGTCAGAGAAGCTGTGTTGCAAGACTAGGTCCTTACTCAAGTGGAAGCCTGAAAGTACTTTGGGTAGGAAATGCAATGTCTGGTCTCAGAACCACTTTACTCTAATGGAATTAGATATAACGAGGATCAGATTTTAGCACACAAAGTTCAGAAGCCCTCCTAGCTGGCCAAACAGAGGTTTAGAAGAACCACTTGGAAGGTGTTCAGACAACTACCAGCAGTAGCCATGGGCTAAAAGGACTTGCCTAACAGTTGTCTAAAAACCGACTGCAGATGCCAAGATTACACTAGGAGTTGAAGACTAAACCGGAGGACAGAGTTGAACAAGCTCCCCTCCCCACACAACTTCTTCACTACAGACTGCTGAAAAAGTGAATGCTCTTGAAGGAGAGGTCACAAAACACAGTGAGGCCAGATGGACCCTCAGAGATGAATGCACCAGTATAAGAGACCAAAGACTGACCAGGTACTCTGCGATAATTTGGGTGTTACCATCCATGATGAACAGTTAAAGAGGGTAAATTAAGAACCTTGCACAATGCGACCGGATTGCTAGGTTGGAAATTTTCACCCCACCCGTCCTATTTAAGAAATGGCAAAAACCTATTGGAGAAATTCATTCATTTAGGGGGGGGGGAAATCAAGGCTTAATAAAGGTATGCTATATCATCATCAAACATTTGGGGGATGTGGGAATTCCATATTTGAAATTATACTATGATGCATTTCAATTCAGACATGATTTTTCTATTACAGAAACTGCAGAAAAGTCATGAGTCTTAATGGAACAATTGAGAACAGTATCGATGCAAATAATTCCAGTTTCCCCCTAGAGCTCAAGGAGAGTGAATGAAATTATAAATCCATTTATCAGATGTACCTTAATTATCTGGAGGTCCTGGATAGCAAAATTAGCTTGGTCTACAGCTACTCTTATGCCCTTCTTAGATCACCCACTTTTTCATAACTGAGATGAGTAATGTTTCTGGGATTGATGGCTGACTGAATCCAGCATGCTGCTCGGTGCAATAAACCCAGGTGCAAGATCCTGCCACAGTGTTGAGAAAGGAGATCCTGCAGTCTAGGAAGCCTGCTGTGTTGGCACCTGGACACTCCTAGCACCTTTGTAAACCATTGCTGATTTGGCCAAAATGGAGAGATGCAGTCTGTGCAATTCCTACCTTTCTTATGGCTTTGATGACAAAGCGGATAGGAGGGAGAGCACAGAACGGGCATTACAGTCGTCTCCGCAGGAAGGCGTTTCTGAGAGATCATGATCGTGCTCTGATTTAGAACAGAAGTGACAGCACTTCACATTCTGAAAAACTGCAAATACGTCTTTCTCAGGAAGACCCAACTGAGAGAAAATAAGATCAAGATATCTGAACAGCATGAGTGGGAGCTCAACAAGCGAACCACAGTACCCTGGCAACTGAGGGTGTTAGCTTGGATGTTTTCCTGCAACGTGGATGGCTGCAACGTGGATGGCGACAGACATGTCAGATTCAATGCATCTCTCCAACAGGCAACACATTCAAGTTGTTATAGGTGCAAGATCTTGTACCATCTTGATTATTTAGCACATGGTGGTTGTGTGTTGTTCTATCCTGCCATGCAGACTAGGGGGTGAAGCACAGGTGACTGATCTTGAGCTTCCTCTCTTGAAATGACCATAGCTGACACAGTCTGTGCCGCAACGGGCATCCCACATTCAGAGAGAGGCATCCGTCATCAGAGTGAGATGAGGTTCTTGAGGAGAAATTGGGCTACTTTGGTCGATGAGTCCACTGACTGAATGTGTCACGGACAGAAATAATGGAAGGACCTCATCGTTAGAGTCCTGCATCATGCAGTGATGATGAAGAAGCTAATACTGCAAAGGCCTCACAATACGGAAGAGCTAAGCTAAGTCCATACATGTACTTTTTGGTCTCGAGGTAGGCCAACTTGACCAATGATGGAGCCTAGCATGGCTCCTGTGCAAAATCCTCCCCTAAAAAGACAAGTGGTTGACAGTTTTGAAAGTCAGGGCTCCAGAAGTGTAGACTTTCCTACCAAAACCATCTTTTTCTTTCCTCTATCGACTGGAGCTGTGTGAGCAATCTGACTATCCTTCCCTTGTGCTGCTTCTACAATAACAAAATTCAGACTTAGAAAGGAGAAGAGAAAGATGCAGCCTTCTGGCTGTACTTTACAGAGGGGGAAAAGGGAGGTACAGAGTACCAGAGGTCTAAGAATGATTATCAAACGTATGAAGAGAACTATTACAGGTACATATAATATTTTATAGAGGCCCCTCAATACATTTAGATGAGAGGGTAGTAGTCAATGGCTTGATCCTCCTCATCTGCATCCAATAAATATGGAAAAGAGGAACAGCAATTGTATTGTTCTGCTCAGACTGGACGATATCAAAAACAGAACCATTTTGCTGCAGTAGTTGTCTGGCCACCTCGATCCCAAGAGTGGTCACCAGCCAGATCTGCTTTGAGGACTTTCAAAGGTCTTCCCACGGAGATAATTTTTGCAGATCAGAGACTACATTTAAGAGGAATCTGAGGCATTTCTAGTTCTGAAGAGTTGGTCAAAAACTGACTGCAGTGGTAATTTGGAAGACTGGGGACGTCGAAGAGGCTGGGGATGGCCTGTGGGCAGGGGTGGCAGAAAGAGAGGGAGGGAATAGATGATTTCTGTGTCTGATGCTCTACAGGCTGTGGAGCCTCAAACTGTGGCTGAATTACCACTGGAGGCATTGACGGAGGCAAGCTCTGGTCAGCTACCTACAAGTCTCTTGACAGGACAGAAACAGTGGCTGTGAGTTTAGACTGTGAAATCAGATCCTTAACAGTGGTTGGTACTGAAGTAGTCACTGTTGGTGCCTAGCTAAAAGGGACAGTAAGCTGAGGTCCATCCCCATAGCTGAAACTTTAAATCACACTTTGGACATGAGCAGAATGATACCAATGTGTATCACTTGATAACAAGTGAGATGACTTCCACTGCAGTTGACCCCAATGGTCAAAGCAAGAGGAGAAGCATAATGCTCTGATGGAAAGTATCACTCCTCCTCCCACTATGAAGAGAACTCTGGGAAAACAGGATGAAAGTATCTATGATCACGGTAGCTTGTTCTCCCAAGAGCCCCTGCGTTGCTATTGAAGACCTTAGATAAGACACCCTGCAGGAGTCTCAGTGTTAAAATAGGGATTGGGACCTCTGCGAAGGCAAGTACCAATTTTGAAAGAGACAGAACTGGCTCTGTCTGCAGTATAATTTCAGGGGTCTTGGAACCTACAAAAACCACAATCACCTCCTCAGCTGTCAGCAGAAAGTCAGGGGTCAATACTGAGGTAGCTGATAGTGCTGAAGCCAGCAGTACAGCACTTTTCGATTGCCTGTGCCTCTTTTTCAGTTTTAAGCCTTAGGGGACTTTAGCCTTTTTCCTTTGTGTCTTTTGAAGAAAAGGCTTGCTATGTTCGTAAGAAAGGAAAGATGACTGATTCTCAGCTAATAAAAGCAGAGCAGACAATAGATTAAGCCATAGCGAGAGAAAGCTCTCCTACAACAGGGTGCAAAGGTCGGAGGCACAATTCTGTCTTGCCTTCTTGGTAAACTTCAAGTAGCTTGGGTGTGAGCCTTCTCAGCAAAATTCACCTAAACATAGGAGACACCGATCATGCCCACTGGTTGATGGTATTTATCCTCTGCAAGACTTACACTTCTTGAAAATGGTTGAGGTTGCTATAGGTGCAAGGGCTAGTGAGCAAAAAAACAAAACAGCCAACTATATACACAACTGCCAACTATATACACAACTGCTGGCATATAAAAATATTTATATTATTATCTAAAGGAAAGCTGTTTTTGTTTTAAACAGAACAAAGTACAAAACCAGCCCCGGAGAGACAAAACTCTCAGTGCTTCCCAAATGCTGCTGCAGGTGCTGCAGACAAAAGGAAATCAAGCAGTACAGGTACAACCCCTCCCCCTGGGGCATGCACAGTCCAAGGCGGTGTTTTCTGAAGAGTCTATGGGACTAAAAACCATCTCCAGAAGGTTCTGAATAATTGCTCTGCACAGGTGCAAAGCCCAGCAGTATCATGTAAAACCCACGGAAAAAATATCCATTTTCCCATCAGTTAAATTGCAGTTGCTGAAATGGGACACTAAGACAAGCGATCCTTCAACTTGCTTTGTCTGACCACTGATCTAGAATGCAACAGGATTGTGTTTGGTTTTTAATATTTTGTGCTTCTTGGGACTGCACTGTCAGCCCTGCAAGCAAAAGGAGTGGGGGGAGAGTTTGGTTCTGGTTGTGTCCATTGCAGAAAAGGAAGAAATCCGTTTTGGTTGGCACCCTCTATGACAGCTTACTGAATTATGAAGCTGAGCAGATTCTGTTTTGGGGTCAACTGCTGGCATTTGCTTCTGCATCCCCTTTCCTTCTCCTCAGTCTGGAAATCCCCCCCCCTCACTTACAGAGACACTGTAAGTCCTCCCTCCATCAGGAGGGGGGAAGGTTCCTCTGAACTCTTCAGAGCTTGGAGAAGTGACAAAATGGTCAATATGCTTAGAATTTCGAAGGAAGTCCCTACAGTGCAGCCTTCTCTATCCACCATGCCATCTAGAGGATATTCAATAGTAAAATCACAGGTCGCACAATTAGAAGCTTGCACTGCATCACTGCCCAAGCAGGTGCTTGGCACTTGTCAAAAGGGGTACAATTCCCAGCTGCATTCTAGAAGGCTAAACTGACAATAGAAGCCAGTGTGCTGCTTTTCAAGCATCTCCACTTTCACACAATGGTGTGCTTTTGTTAGGTCAGTTATTGTTCTGGGGAGGCACTCCTCATTCTTGATGAGACTGTTGGAGTTCAGTACTAAAAACCTTAGCCACAATCCTCCAATTCAAGGCAAATAGGCAACAATGCAAAGCCCTGGTAGTTCCAGGGAGGCCTGTTTTACGAGGGTCACAAGGAAGCCCACCTATTGTCAGTTCCCATGTCTGTCCGAACAGAGGGAGCACAGACAACTGAGTCTGCCCAAAAAGATCCATGCCAGGAGAGGAGGAAGGAAGAGCTGGAGAATCAAATCAAGTATCAACTCAAACTCTGAAACTCATAGCTCCAAGGTAGGGACACCATGCGGAAACATGCAAAGGGGCTGAGGATCCTAATTACAATTGTGAATATTCAACAAGTAAGGATCAAAGAAGTAAGGCATCAGGAAATACCAATTCACCACCACAATTTGGTCTGAGTTCTAGCCATTTGTTCATTCTTCTCCTGAGAACACATGCCCTGCAGACCGTTCAAACTACTTACAAAATAAACAGCTCCAAAGCTTCCATGGCCAATCTCTCGGAGATCTGTGAAGAGCTTTTCTGGATCTTCTTTAAAGAAGAGCTCTGCGATTTCTGGATCCTTCAGGCTGCCCGCTCGGTTGGTGGATGGCATCCTGCCGGGCAGTTACACTAAGTGCCACCTCGATCCAGGGCTCATCTGCATAAAGGAGGTCTCTTCAGCATGGATCTCTGCAAGGGGGAGGAGAGAAAAGCAAAGGCCTGTTACAGACTGGAAAAGAAAATGCTAGTGGCACCATGCCCTAAGCCCACGGTTCCAGCTAGATCAAGGCTCTGCTCTCACACTTCTAAATGGAGTACCTGTTTCCAAGATGCACAACCTACACAAGGGAGACCCTGGATATTGCCAGAAGTGCCCAACATTAAGCCCTTAAGAACCTACTCTACAGAATGGTGGGTCTCCTACATCCTACAATGCATAACTATACAGGACTCCTCCTTTTAAAGGCTGGGCCTTAGCTGTGGCAGATCACAAGGCATCAAAAGCATCCCTGGTTCAACAATTGGTATCTCCTGTAAAAAGACTCCCCAGTGGTAAGGCTGGAAAGAAGTTCAGCCAAAGGCTGGGGAGAGCTTCTGCAAACTGAATGAAACAACGCCAAGATATACGGTATTCTGTTATACTTATGTTCACCTTCAAAGACGCGTTGCATTCCCCCAAAATGACAGTGATGTAACGGAATACTTATCCGCATCTTATTAAGGCTTCCAACTATTCGGATTAAAGATTTTATCTTATAGTCTGAGTAGCATTCAGACCTTGAAGTGAGACCTGAAAACAGCTTTCCCTCCTTTCAGAGAAACTGTTTGACAGGACAAAGTAATTTATAGAGGAGTTCTTGCAATATGCCCCCCACCAAAACACAAAGACTCCTCCTTAGGAGTTTAATAATTTCTTTTATTAAAATAAACTCTAGTTTAATAAAGCAAAATATCAAAATATAAATGCTTATTAAGATAAAACCTACAAAGATGGAACTGACAAAGGCAACAAGAATTAACTCTCCTAACATTTCTCAATTAAATCTAAGTTTAAATCAATCAGATTTACTATGAAATGCATTGAAGTTCCCATAACACTCATTACAACAGTAAGTTTCTCACTTAGATCTTCATGAAATTTATTTCAACCAAAACCCTGATCTGCTATCTGGGTTAACACTTTCATATGTTATCTTATGCAGAATTCTAAGAGCTTTTTCATGGGATAGTATAGATAACAACAACATTCGATTTATATACCACCCTTCAAGAAAACTTAATGCCCACTCAGAGCGGTTTACAAAGAATGTTATTATTATCTCCACAACAAACGCCTTGTGAGGTGGGTGGGGCTGAGAGCTGTGACTAGGCCAAGATCACCCAGCTGGCTTCAAGCGGAGGAGTGGGGAATCAACCTCAGCTCTCCAGATTAGAGTCCCACTGCTCTTAACCACTGCACCAAACTGGCTCTCAAACTACAATTGGGTTGAGATTTAAGTAATTATTCATATTTTCAATCATGTGACATTCTCCCTAGCCAAAAAGTGACACTATGTCCAGCTGCAAGATAAGAGATGTAAATCAGTGAAGATGACAGGAAAAGTTGTGAGCAGATCATCATTGGTCCATTCTAACAATAAGAGAACATTTATCTGATACTGTCTGTGCCCACTATTTTAATTGGCTATCGAAGGTGAAGGAACATCTGTGTAATTATACAACATGCTAGGGAAAAAACTACAATAAAGTTCATACAGAGTTCCCTAAAATACATGCGTATCACTAAGTATAACATGCTCTAATTCATATTTCCATGAGAGTGAAGCAGACAATGAGTACCTGCATGGAGAACACTACTCCTAAGGCCAGGTAAACTAAGTTTGTGACTAACGGAGCATAGATGATCAATACTATAGTTGCATTCCTGGTATTGCCTCAGAGAATCCAGCAAATCCTATTAGCAACGGAGAAGGAAATTCAAGCTGGAAGTCAGATTTGACTAAATATTAAAACCTCCAACTCCATCCATCTCTCTGTGTTCACATGCTTGATAAAAATCAAGAGAACATTAGAAATGATCTTAAAAGGAGGAGCTTGCCTCAGGGGTACAGCGCAGAGAAAATGAAAGCTCTTCCCAGTTTTGAACATTAGTTATTTCAAGGGCACTGGAGCATCTATAACTGAGGTGTGCTGGCTTTCCTGGAAACCGAACATGGATACTTGATCTCTGAAGGCAGAGGCTTTAGCCTGCTGACCAACCCTGAAGGTTTAGGTAAGAGCGGAAATTGCCCCTCCCCATTTTTGCACAACATCCCAGAGGCTAACATTCAGCATAGGATATTGGTAGCTGTGTTTTTGACTCTTTTGGTCAGATCCTGTCTCCTCCCCCTCTGACTCTGCTGGCATTTCAAACTTCTAGGCCTTAAGATGCTGAAGCAGTTGCTAAAAGCAGCCAAGAGCCCCTCTTTCAACTGCTCCCCTCCACGAATTTTGAGAGGTACAAGCTACCTAGGCTTGCTTCCCATTCACATTTAGGCAAACAAGAGGACAGGTTGTGGTTAAAAAAAAATGCTACGTGGAGTTAAAATAATTGGAAGCAATTCAGTTTGTACTCCAGAAACACCCTATCTACAACATTCCTGGCCTAAGAGGAAAAGTCACTAATGCTATACTCTAATCCTCACTGAGGAGCTTAATATTACAGAACAAGTGCTTTTGCGTTTACAGTCTATAGCTGAACCAGACGCAAAACTATCAGGCAGAAAGGCAGGAAGGAGGGGTGTCAGAGTAGGGAACCGATAAGAGAGTGCACACAGTATTGTTTGCAGAATGCTTGTCAGGGAACTGGTAATGAGGTCATGTCCCATCTTTAAGAAGCATCAGATTCTTACAAAAGACATTATTGTTCAAAAAGCAACCCCTATGGTGCCTCCCCCCCCCCCATAGCTGTTAATCAGAGGGATGAGAACTTGACAAGCCTGCCAACCTGCCTCTGGGCAAGGCCCCACGTGCGCAAGATGCAGAAGGAAACTTACAGTCACAGTTACTTCACTGGCGCTCAAAAACAACTCTCTGAGGCACATTCAATTGTGTTGCAAGAAACTCACTGCAGCTTTTCAGTTAAGGTCTCAGAAGTTACACTGCTTATCTGCTCAGTTTCTTGTATCTGCTTAACAAGAATGCAAGCAAAGCCAAGTCACAACCTGAACTATATTCCCCAATGCACTGAAACCACTGCATCTTCCTGCTACCTTTTGCCTTGCTACTAAATTGGGGAGGATTGTTTTGTGTACCGTCATTCACTCAGTTCTCACTTAAGTACCTGCATCACAGGGCAGCAAAAAAAAAATCCCTAAAAATTGTGAGGGCGAGAGTGACTAAGAACAGTCATATTCAATTTTGCAGATGCAGAAATCGTATGGCCCTCCTCCATTGAAGAGTAAAAGGCTTGAGGCTTCTTCAGCTGCAGCCATGGCCTCTGCTAAAGAGCAAATATTGCCATTCGTAAAAAGGTTTCACAATCAGGTGAGGGAAAGGAGAGAAGGCGGTCAGTAGAAAGAAGCAGAAAGCTGAAGGAAAGCTGGCCTAGGACCACTATGAAGCAAAGAAGTGAGGGAAAAGCTGACTTAGAGGTGGAGTAAAGCAGAACTCCTTAGAAATTCCTTCACTCATTGACAAGAAAGCAAATGAACTGCCAAAGAGGGAAGGTACCTTCCATTACTGGTTACAGGAAGCTGTGCTTTGGCCCTGTCTCCCTCTCAAACATGACCTCCTCCTGAGCGGGGATATAAAGTTGTTGCTTGTGAATTTAAGAGTTCTGTTCCTTCAGAGATGTTAGAAGAAACTTGCAGCACAAATTGACTGTCACTTTGATTTACTGAACCTTAACTCTTTGTTAAAAACTGTTCCACCAGAAGAAATGATGAAGCAAGAAGCAGTAGAAATACACTCCTGGGTCCAGAACAGGGCCACTGTTCCCATTCCTTCCCCAAAGACCCAAGAAATTATGGATCAGCACCATAGAGAAGATCCTCTGGGGTCCCACCATATGACTTCACAGGTATCAATCTCCTTGCAGAGAACAATTTGAGAAACATGCTCTCGTGCACAGTGAATGTAAGAAGGTGTGTGGCAAGTGTTCTTCTGTGGTGGTTCCTTGGTTATGGAACATCTTCCCCTGAAGGTCCACCTGGTGCTTCGTTTCAGGTGCCAGGTGAAAATCTTCTGATTTGCCAAGTGTTAATACAGTTTGTATTTTAAGCTGGAGTACCCTCAATGAAACTGTTTTATGCTGATCTCAAAAACTATGACATTCTATAGGGAGGTCTCTAAGTCTGCCCTGTTTCCCTACATATAGGCCTCTCCCTGACAGCTCCCTTTCCCCCAAAACAGGGACAGAGGAAAGTGAATGTAATCCTTTAGAGGCTGGTGTAGCAGGGGCTTTGCCCCTCATAACTGTCCTACTGGGAAAAGTTGAGGAGCCTTTAAATTAAGACACTGTCCTTCCATTTCTTGTTCTCTTTTTATTCCCCAAGCAAGCCTCCACTTCTGAGTTCTCAATATAAAAGGGTCTGCAACACTCAACGTGTGCCCTTCAGGTTCTGGTTCAAAAGGAACGTCTTTCCCTATGAAGCTTAGTGCATGATAGTTGGATCAGGATGTCAAGACCAAAACTTATGCAGATGTGCTCCCAGCTGTTATCACACAAACCCCTTAGATCAGATGCAGCCTTAAAAGTATCCACCAGCAAGTTCCATACCAAAAGTTTTACTGCCTCAACAAGTGGGAATGTTGGTTTCCTTCCCAAGTCATTCTTCTTACTTACCCAACTTGGGGAAAACACAACTAAGAATGTTAACGCCAAATATTATTGGCAATAAAGAGCCTTTGCATGTAGCTGCAAGGCATTCAGTGTATGGCTTGTGGGCTACTAGGAGATGGATAAACTTAATCTAAAGTTTCTAGCTGTCATGGACCAACGTCTTTTGAAAAAGTTACAGCAATAACCAAATACAGCTTTAAAATAAGAAGGTACAAAAAGACACAAGCAAACACTGAAAAATCGCACATGAGGATGCTGGATGATAGCACGAAGAATAACTGAAAATCACCCAACTGGAAAGTTTCTAATTTTGTTTCAATCTTGCTTCAGTCTCTCGGGGTTCATCCTGCGCCTTCATAACCTCTAAGAAAGCTCCTGCTAAACACATTCCCCTGAAAACTCAGTGCACAATCTCCTCTAGGGTAACCCCAACGACAACCAGCTAAAACAAGACAACAACACATTCAACGAGGTGTTTGCTCCAAGTGTTCTGGGGCATCAAAGCCATAACCAGAGCGACCACCGACATAATCCAGAGCTCTTTTCTTATTGCAGACTATGAGCAGGAATGAGTTCCATCTTACAGCACTTCCTCCAGCCCCATCCCACGGCCCTAAAGGGCCTGGGAGGTCTTTCTGTTACGTTGCGCGACGTTCGTTACAATTCCACAGAGTGCACAAAGCAGAGATTAAAATTATCTTCTCAACACACTATTAAATTCTTCCTGAATAGCTTTCAGCACTCTCTCTTATGAATACAGAGGTAAACTAAGAGCTTAACCAAGTTCCCCCCCCCCAAACTAGTATTCCTTTTTAAAAATGCCTGAAAGCAGAATTAAATAGGAAAATACATAAAGCTGGCATGGTGCAGGCTCTATCCATTGCAAATGACAAGCTGAGGATTTGGATCAGCAAAATAAAGCTCCAGGGCACGACTACAGCGATTTCCGCTGGCGCTATGCAGCTGCTCCTGCTCTCGTCAATGGAGCCCGCACAGGAAGTCCCCATGAAGGACCAGGTAAATGGTAACATAAACTGAATCCTTTGTATATGATCACTGGTTACTGAAAGATTCCGCAGGGATTGTACAAAGAAATCCACCTAGAGTTTATAGAAAATGTCCCTACACAAAGCAGCTGTCATTTCACCCCTCTCTGAAGATACCTCAGCAGCCTCCCGTTGGTTTTACTGGACCGAGTCATCTACATACCACAAGCGCTGCAGTTTCTGTCAAAAGGACTAAGCTTTCACAAAGTTTTCTGTTACTCTCCAGCTACTTTGCCACTTAAGGAATTTAGTACCGGGTGATGCTTTGATTTCAAACAGCCTGTTACTTTACACAAAACCCAGTATACAATTCCCTACAGATCTTAATAGCAATGTTCCCACTGATGTCAATGGGACCGGACCCCTAGTTTCTCCTCCTTCCCCAATGGAAATCAAGAGAAGAGACATTTAAAATGAGTTTAGGCAGTGCAAAAGACAATTACGTGCCTTGCAGGTCTGACACACATGCGTACCTCATAAAAACGTCAAATAAAAAATGCCAAATTCTGATACATGTACTTCAGAAAGAAAAAATACGAAGTGAACAACTATACAATATTGCCTTTCAAAACTTATTCTGGCCCCAGATATATATCTTCTATAAGGAAGAGAAGGGAAACGAGAGAAGACACAGTGTTCAAAACTTTCGTATTATCTCAGTATCCATCATAATAATCCTGTTAGGTAGCCAGCTCCAATATTATTCCTTCCTGTAACAGAGACAGGAGATGATGTCCTCAGGCCGAGAGAAGGGCTTGCCCTTAGGTCACCCAGCAAGTTCAAAGCTGAGGCAAAATCTGAACTGGGGATTTCCAGGCTCACAATCCATTTTACAACAGCACCTATATTCCAGAACACAATTCTATTAAGATTACCATCTCAATACAATCCCAACTAAGGGTGGGGGAAGAAAAGATCAGGGAAGAGGAGAGAAGGCATACGGTAGACATCCTGACCATGGTTTTGGGAAGGCATCTCCCACAGAGCTGCACCCTCTCCCTGCCCAAGAACAGTAGCAGTTGCACTTCTAGTTGGACAGTGTCACAAACAAGTCTATTCTCAGAAGACTCCACTGCTGGAAGATACGTCACCCATATTCATCGTTGACCAACCATTCATGGCGCACTGTAACCTGTCGGCCAAGGGCATCCACACAGCAGGGATTGTCTTCCCTTCTATGTGGATTGTCTTCCCTTCTATGTGGATTGTTTTCCCTTCTATGTGAACAGCAATCAGTGTCGTGAAGAACTTGATGCATCTCTCTCACTGGCAACAGGCAAAGCAACTTAGATCGGCTGACACTGTCCTACCCCATTTCTTTATGTAGTAGATGGCAGTCATGTTGTCGATAGCTACCCCTGCTACCTGGGCCTTGGAGTTTGGGGAGAAAAGTGCAGAGGGATTTGTACATAGCTATACTAGGAGTTCTAGACGGCTTAGTATGGGGGCTTCCTTCCTGAGTGGACCAGGAAGGCTGATGCAGCCTGTGTCGCGGTGGGCACTGCAGCCCCAGAGGGGGATACCAGTTGTTGGAATCAGCAGAACAGAATGGCATCCCTTAGTCTAAATGGTGCTGATGAGCCCATTTTAAGGAGGATTTGTCTGAGGAGAACTTAAAAGTCTTCGCCAGGATAGACAGAGGCTACCAAATTTTTGAACTCTATTAGTGTGAAGCTCTTGAATTCTCTTCAGAGAATCATCATTCTGTGCATTTATTTTTATCCTGCTTTTCTCCTCAACAGGGACTCAGTGGCTTAGAACATTCTATTCCCCTCCTCCATTTTTTCACAACCAACATCCTGTAGATTAGACTAAAAGAATGCGACTGGCCCAAGGTCACCCATCAAGTTTCCATAGTAGAAGGATTCAGACCCAGGTTCCCCCGGATCCTAGTGTGACACTCTATCCACTACACCACACCAGCTCTTTGAGCTGAAGAGGCCTTCCCCTTCAAAGGGCAGGTCCTCAATGACGCTTTTGTGCCTGGTGTTAAGTTAGAAGATCTGAGCCAGGCATGCCTTTTTAGGGCTATGGCAGTCACCAATTATTTGGCAGCACCATCAGCTATGTGATTTGCAGTTCTCATCTGATGTTTAATATCCCTCACTGCTTCATCCCAGAAGGTTAGGGCCATAAGTGTTCAAAAGCCAGAGAAAGTTTTTCCCACAGGGAAGGATGTGTATACCTGATAATTATCTTAAAAAATATGGCTCCAGTGATGCAGATCTTACACTCAAATGTAAGCAAGCTTCCTGCTCTGTCAGTCTGTAGGGGAAGATTGGAAGGTTTGTTTGGCCTTACTCAGCACTGGTTTGACGATGATAGAGTTGGCTGGAGGATGAGAGGAAGGAGCAGGCTTCAGTCTGTTGTTGTGCTTCCCTGATTCTGGGAGAATTGAGGCTGTTTCTGCTAGGACTCTTTGGCAAGCTCCAGAAGACTGTGAACTGGTGGAAAGGCAAGTGGGGTATGAGCACTTGAATCAAAGATGTCCAAGGTATGATCCAGTTAATCTGGGGACTGCTTGGCAACATCTAGATCTGATGCAGCAGTCATTCTTATCACAGGCTCAACATATGGTTAGCCATATTCCAAGGGAAAAGCATCATAATGGCCAGACAAGTGTTCCTCATTAGAAGAAGATGGCACTTGGTTGGATTCAATAATGGAATCAATTGGTGATGAGTGGGAGGATTCAGGCAGAGATCATGCTAGAGGAAGAGGAATGGGCTGCTGATGGGTCATATCTGTCAGTCCTGAGGTCCCATGCATATTAGCTGGAACCTCTGCGAGTCAGTGACACAGTCACTCTGGTGTTTACAAGGTGCCAGAAGTGGAAATCAAAACAAAGGCAACATGAGTAGGTATAATCACAGTGGTGACCCATGCACATGTGAAAGGGACTGGTAAGGCAGATACAACTGAGAGCTCAACGGCTGAAGGGACAGCAGTGACGTGACTTGGAATGGATCCAGAGGAGTTAGCCGTGTTAGTCTGTAGTAGCAAAATCAAAAAGAGTCCAGTAGCACCTTTAAGACTAACCAATTTTATTTTATTGTAGCATAAGCTTTCGAGAATCAAGTTCTCTTCATCAGTGATGAAATGGCAGATGTATTGACGCTGAACAGGACGCTGAATCATCATAAATGGAAGTGGAAGCAGCACGGAGATGAAGTTTTCTCATCTGAATATGGAGACCGATGACATACATCTCCTCTGAGTATTTTCTGTCATCATTTGTTGAAGGACTGTCGCAGGAGAAGGCTTGGTACTAGTGGTAGGTCCTCTCACTATTGAAAATCTACATGAGTAGTGTAGCTCCAGTCCCTGCAAGACAAGTCTTCTTGGTATCAACAGTCTCTATAGAGAGGCATTTGATTCTTGGATGGCAGGACCAATATTGGGGATGAATCCTGCTCCCTTGGTTGCTCAGTGTACAATGGTTATGAGAGGAGGTGCAGACTGCTGTTTGATGAGCAGCAGCACCCAAGGTGTCATCAATTTGACTCTCCAAGGAGTGACTTATGGAGATCCTTCCTGACTTGTAAGAAGGTTCTTTGGTATCTAGAGATGAATGGCCTCCAGAATGGGTTCCAGCTCCAGTAATTCAACAGGCAGCTCACTTATCAAGTCTGAAGTCAGACTGAAAGAGGTGAGGCTGGTATGGGTGCAGTCACCAATGGAAGTACCTCAATGGGACAAAGTTTCTACCATTGCTGCTTTTTCTCAGGCTGTAGTGACCATCTTTCTCTTCCTCTGGTTTGGAAGCCAGGACTCCTGGACTTCCTTGAAGGTTATTGATGAGACTTGCAGGTATGATATTGAGGGAGCCTTTGGCAGAGGAATTGGCTCAGTTATCCACTTTGGTGTCAAGAGGGAGCCTTTCTCAAAGGAGAAGGTGCAAATGGGACTGTCCCTCCAAACTTGGTAGGTAAATGTGTTTGCTAGTCTTGGTGTTATAGCCCTTGCCCAAACATAGGAGATCAAACCGACAGGGAAAAGCCCGGATAGTGGTAGCTAGCAACAACAAGTCCGGGAATGAACCGTTAATCAGCAATTGAGTAGTAAAATGTTCTTTTTTATATAAGTGCAAAGTGCAAAAGTGCAAAAGGTGTCTTAATAAATATGCGATTCTAATAAATACAATAAATACAAATACAATTAATCCAAGTCCTATTTCTATGTCCAAGTCGTTGTGGTGAACGCTTGTCTCCAGCAGAGCTGTAACGCCGCAATGGGCTCACTCCTAAAAGTCACAGAGTTGAAGAGAAGGTGATTCCAGTCCAATCCAAACTATGATAATATTATTCAAGAATGTGCCGACGGGATTATGCGGGCATCCTATACAATTCCCGTTTCGTGTATTGCACACTTCCTCTGGGCACAATTAAAGATGGACTGTAATAAAAATACATCTATATGAATATATAATATATAATATAATAACCATCATTACTCAATGCATGCATACAGCATATACTCACAAATCACCCTTGTACCAATTGCTCTAAAAGTGACTGCCAACAATGTTCCTTGTATCAATCCATAACAATCATATAGCAAGTGACATGGACATAAAACATACAGGAAAGGGCGTGCTTAAATATACAAGCTCCAACAGATCAATTAATCATATGACGGACCCTTAAAGTACAACACTACTTTTAAGGTTACATAGTGCTATATCAGTACAACAAATACATATCGACACACAAAGGGAAGATGGAGAACCTAAAGAACCAAACTGTATTTTTAGCCCAAAAAACATGAGTAGTCTATTTCATTGTTAAGACCCGTAGGGGCAAGACTCTGAAGCCTGAAAATCCACCTCGTCTCTAACTGCAGCAGCCTCCTGGGGCCATCTTCAGGGATAGGTTCCTGAATTGAATCTACCACAGTGATTTTAAGGTCGCCCAGGGTATGATGACAATCCCAGTAGTGTGAGACCAGCGGCGCCTCTTTAACTTTGTTTTTTATTCTGGAGACATGTTCCTGGATTCTAGTCCTGAGGGGACGGGTGGTATTACCCACATAGTATAGTGGGCAGCTACATTGAATGACATACACAACGTTAGACGATTTACATGTAGTGAAGCCCCGTGGTATTTCACGTCTATCCGGAAACATGTCCAAAAATTTAATCATGTAGGGACATACATTACAGTCCCCACATCGAAAGTGGCCTCTAGGAGCTGGTCTAGTTTGCCTTTGGGCGGAGGTCTCCGGAGAAAATTCAGACCGAGTAAGTATGTCTTTAAGGGATCTAGTTCTACGGAGTCCGATGGCGGGGCTACCCTCACACCCAGGGATGTTATCAATTAAATGCCAGTGTTTCCGAATAATTCGACATATGGGGGCGGACAATGGGGTGTAATCCAAAGCCCATTTCAAACGATTATTATTACTACGGACTTTGGGGGCCAGTAAATCCTCTCGTGGCGTGACAACAGCCCTATTTTCAGCCGAGGCGATAGCTGACCGGGGGTATCCTCTACTAGAAAAAGCCTTTCCTAGTTTGATGCAGTTAGCCCTAAAGTCTCCTTCGTGGGAAGAGTTGCGTTTGAGCCGCAGGAATTGGCCCACTGGAATATTATATCTAAGGCGTTGTGGATGGAATGAGGAAAAATGGAGGTACGAGCATCTGTCTGTGCTCTTTTTAAAGGGCCGTACACCTAATTGACCATCACTAGATTTATAAATGGTAACATCCAGGTAGTTAATGCAATCATTACTACCTTGCCACGTAAATTTAATGTCCGGGCTGATGGTATTTACCCAAAGTCCAAACTGTTCTGCAGCCTCCCGTGTTTTAATCAGGGCAATGGCATCATCTATGTATCGGCGGTAATACACAATGGATTCTCTATAAGGATTATTGTCTCTATTTAGAATGTAATCCGTCTCTAGTTGGGCCATAAATAGGTTGGCGATGGAGGGGGCGGCCGCGCACCCCATCGCCACACCTTTAATTTGGTAGTAGAATTCGCCATTGAATTTAAAATAATTACGCTCCAATATTACATCCAAGATATTGAGCAGAAATGGAGTGGACGGACTCTGCGATGCTCTAGTAAGTAGAGCTGTTTCCACCACCATTCTAGCCCCCTCATGGGGAATCGATGTATATAAAGACACTACATCAAGTGTCATCAGGTAAGCAGAGTCAGGGAGCACTAAACTCTCCACGGAGGCAATGAGCTGCATGGTATCACGTAAATATGCCTCCGTGCGACCCACAAGTGGCTGCAGAAAATAATCTAAATAAATAGAGAGGGGTTCCAATACCGAGTTGCTGCCTGAAATTATCGGCCTTCCAGGAGGCGGTCTGCCTCCTTTGTGTATTTTTGGAAGCAGATAAAACACTGGGGTGCGGGGACACTTGTTCTGCAGTCCCTCATGGGTTTTGTTATCAATTTCATTATATATCAAACCCTCATCTAAGACAATCCTAATAATTCTTCGAATCTGGGGCAGCGGGTCCCTCCCGATTTTCTTATAGTCGGAGGCAACTGAAAGCTGTCTGGTTGCCTCTTGGAGGTAGTGAATAGTATCTTGTATCACTATACCCCCGCCCTTGTCGGCAGATTTAATAATGATATTAGGATCCCTTTTCAAAGAATTGAGTGCCTCCCATTCACCTCGGTCTAAATTGTACCTATGCGCTCTCCTCTGCCTTTCCAAATGTTCAATGTCCCTAAGTACCACCCTTTCAAAACAATCTATTGAAGAGTCCACCACTGGGGGACAAAACGTGGATTTCTGTCTGATATTGATGTCCGGAGTTGCATTAGTGGAGTTACCAAAAAACTTTTTTAATTTTATAAGTCTAAGCAATTTATATGCATCTAGTCTAGTGTCAAAAGGTTTATAACTAGGTGTAGGCACAAATCCAAAGCCCTTATTAAGTACACTTCTCTCTGATTAAAACACGGGAGGCTGCAGAACAGTTTGGACTTTGGGTAAATACCATCAGCCCGGACATTAAATTTACGTGGCAAGGTAGTAATGATTGCATTAACTACCTGGATGTTACCATTTATAAATCTAGTGATGGTCAATTAGGTGTACGGCCCTTTAAAAAGAGCACAGACAGATGCTCGTACCTCCATTTTTCCTCATTCCATCCACAACGCCTTAGATATAATATTCCAGTGGGCCAATTCCTGCGGCTCAAACGCAACTCTTCCCACGAAGGAGACTTTAGGGCTAACTGCATCAAACTAGGAAAGGCTTTTTCTAGTAGAGGATACCCCCGGTCAGCTATCGCCTCGGCTGAAAATAGGGCTGTTGTCACGCCACGAGAGGATTTACTGGCCCCCAAAGTCCGTAGTAATAATAATCGTTTGAAATGGGCTTTGGATTACACCCCATTGTCCGCCCCCATATGTCGAATTATTCGGAAACACTGGCATTTAATTGATAACATCCCTGGGTGTGAGGGTAGCCCCGCCATCGGACTCCGTAGAACTAGATCCCTTAAAGACATACTTACTCGGTCTGAATTTTCTCCGGAGACCTCCGCCCAAAGGCAAACTAGACCAGCTCCTAGAGGCCACTTTCGATGTGGGGACTGTAATGTATGTCCCTACATGATTAAATTTTTGGACATGTTTCCGGATAGACGTGAAATACCACGGGGCTTCACTACATGTAAATCGTCTAACGTTGTGTATGTCATTCAATGTAGCTGCCCACTATACTATGTGGGTAATACCACCCGTCCCCTCAGGACTAGAATCCAGGAACATGTCTCCAGAATAAAAAACAAAGTTAAAGAGGCGCCGCTGGTCTCACACTACTGGGATTGTCATCATACCCTGGGCGACCTTAAAATCACTGTGGTAGATTCAATTCAGGAACCTATCCCTGAAGATAGCCCCAGGAGGCTGCTGCAGTTAGAGACGAGGTGGATTTTCAGGCTTCAGAGTCTTGCCCCTACGGGTCTTAACAATGAAATAGACTACTCATGTTTTTTGGGCTAAAAATACAGTTTGGTTCTTTAGGTTCTCCATCTTCCCTTTGTGTGTCGATATGTATTTGTTGTACTGATATAGCACTATGTAACCTTAAAAGTAGTGTTGTACTTTAAGGGTCCGTCATATGATTAATTGATCTGTTGGAGCTTGTATATTTAAGCACGCCCTTTCCTGTATGTTTTATGTCCATGTCACTTGCTATATGATTGTTATGGATTGATACAAGGAACATTGTTGGCAGTCACTTTTAGAGCAATTGGTACAAGGGTGATTTGTGAGTATATGCTGTATGCATGCATTGAGTAATGATGGTTATTATATTATATATTATATATTCATATAGATGTATTTTTATTACAGTCCATCTTTAATTGTGCCCAGAGGAAGTGTGCAATACACGAAACGGGAATTGTATAGGATGCCCGCATAATCCCGTCGGCACATTCTTGAATAATATTATCATAGTTTGGATTGGACTGGAATCACCTTCTCTTCAACTCTGTGACTTTTAGGAGTGAGCCCATTGCGGCGTTACAGCTCTGCTGGAGACAAGCGTTCACCACAACGACTTGGACATAGAAATAGGACTTGGATTAATTGTATTTGTATTTATTGTATTTATTAGAATCGCATATTTATTAAGACACCTTTTGCACTTTTGCACTTTGCACTTATATAAAAAAGAACATTTTACTACTCAATTGCTGATTAACGGTTCATTCCCGGACTTGTTGTTGCTAGCAAACATAGGAGATAGCTATTGTGACCATCTCTGGAGGAGACAGACTCTTATGATAGTTTATGAATTATGTTGTCCTAGCCATGAGTCAAAATCTACAAAAAAAAAAAAGTCCAAAGGAGCCTCAAAGAGAACTCCCTGGATCCACTGAAGCTTCCAAAAGGAGAATGGGCTGCTGATGGGTCAAATCTGTCAGTCCTGAGGTCCCAGGCATATTAGCTGGAACCTGGGTGAGTCTGACACAGTGACTCAGGTGCTTACAGGGGTGCCGGAGGTGGAAATCAAAGCAAAAGCTCTGATTCAAAATGATTCTTCTGATGCAGTGGATGAAAAGGAACTAAGTGGGAGAGACACGATTCCAGCCTCTGGAGCATGCATGGTCAATGGTTCATTCATGGGAGAGCAGATTTTCCCACCTGTTTTGTAGCTTTAAACGTTTCCAAAATTGTGCTCTGTGCAAGGGCAAAGCTCATCAGTGTGATGCACAGAGACCATGAAGAACTAACAAGCTGTTGTGTGAAATAAAAGACATAACCAGTGCAATCATGTGTGAAGGGGAATTGGCTTTTAGGTGTAACAGTCTTAGAGTCATCCCATTTAGGATTTCAGCATTAAACAGAGCCGTTTCAAAGGCCAGTTTCAGTGGGAAGCTATAGAACCATAACTCAAGGATTATGGGAAACACTCGTGCAGCAAATGTGAATAGTCTTCTGTGTACTACATGGGGCGTATCTTGTATTCCTGATAACTGATCAATCCTCTGAAGATAGTTCATGCTTCACTAAGCCATCTAATTTAAGTTATCACAGCCATCTTGATTCCTGGATAACGTTAACAAGCAGTTCAAGACTACACATCTAAACCATTTTACAGAAAGGCTAGGGTTCAGCTACTGTTCCCTAAGGGGCAGGAGGAAGCCAACAAGAGCAGCTGAAAAGTGTTCCTCTATTTGCTTTACCTCCCCCTCTCCTCCTGCCCACAACCATCTTTTCCTCTCTTTTCTTCTCTCAACGAAGAGAGAATGCACACATGACCGATGGGAAGGGGGCAACCTACAGAATTTTCTTTCAAGGTTATTTTTCAAAAAACAAGTTCAGTACATCAGGAAGGGCAGAGAACGGTGGCTGTGAAGCCTACTGATCCTTTGCACCTGCTTCCCAGACACCCCAGCGCTCACATTCAGATTGAGACCTGTTTGATCAGCAGAAGAGGGGAGTGTGGTAGACCATTCCATCAGGTGGGGGCCATTTGCAATGATGCAAAAACTGAATTATTCTAGAGAGCTGTCATGTAAGGAAGCAGTTTCAAAGAGATGCATAAGTAAAGGGATAAGGAGGGACTATAGATTTTATTACTGTGTACTGTCTCTGTTGCTGTATGTATGATCCTACCGGATAGTTTATATGTTATTTAATATAGTTTATATGTTGTTTAATATGTCAGTCTTACAACTGTTTATGCTCTGTCTTAGCAGATCTTCAACTCTGCATTAGATACTTGCTAGTTTTAAAGCTTTCCAAATTTGCACTTATACACCCTATTACACTGTTTATTGAAATGTCCTTGAAATTGACTTTACTGACTCACATTGTGTAATCTGCCTTGAGTCTCAGTGCAAAAGGAAGACTATAAATAATGCAAATAAATAAATAAACCAAACCACTTCTCCCCACCAAGGAAGGTTGCTCAGTGGGCTTTCCAAATCTGTCAGCTACAGATACTTCCCGAGCATGCTTCAGCAATTAGTTGGGAGGTGCCCCTGGTGCTGCATTCACCTTCTCTTGTTTGCTGCCCCTTCTTTCTATTTCCTGACCTGTTCCCTTGGGCTGACCTTTGGCTCAGGTCTTTAATTTGCTCCTGGATTCTGCTCCAGCTCTCTCCATCAGCCCTAATCAGATTAATCCCGTATTTGTATCTGACTGCTTTAGTACCTCCCTTGCAAGATGCTTCTTTCTTGTTGCCAATAGATTCTAGCCAGTTCTAACTTTCATAAACCTTGGTATCTGGCAGTTTAAATCCATGGAATACTATCAGTGCATACCATCAGCTCTTATGGCCCTTTACAGGTAAGTTGGCCGCACAGCAGTGAATCTAACAAAAAGATGCCTGTCCTGTCAACTACAATGAAAAAAATAATCTAATACGCAAATTCACAAAATCAGTTGGAACAGTTAAAGTTAGGGTATACCAGAAGATAAGCTATTATGACCTTACTTAATTCTAATAGGGGGACTCCAAGTGTAATGCTATTCTAGCAGAAAAGTCAGGAGCTGATTATAATTAAAACAAGCATCTTTTGAAGATGAGCACCAAAAGCACTCTGAATTTTTCCATCACAGTCAAAATAACGGGAATCAGAAGTAAGGAGATTCATTCTAGATCTCAAGAGTTTCGTGCGTGTTCCCCAATAAGAGTCAAAGGTGACATAAGACCCCCATCTACCAGGAAAATTAAGGCAAGCTAAATGGATTTTCTAAATAGCAAAAACCATGGCAATATCCTTCAGAAAACATAACTAGAACCTGCTAGTCAAAAAGGAGGTTCTTCTGAAGTACACCACATTTTAAAAACCCTAAACCATATTGTTAAATCAGTTTTCTGAACTACATGGGAGGGGCAAGCTATTAAAACATTAAAATATTTTGTTTACTATCTAGAATGTAGGCAGATGCTTCGAAACAGACACTGACACCCACCTACCCCAATCAAAGCGCTGGAATAAGACAAGCCACATCCTGTGACCAAAAATGTTGCAGACTGCAGAAAGAACATATTGAGCAAATTAAAGGAATCAAGCTCGTTTTGCTATATTACATAATCCTGGGTGCAGAATTTGCCTTATGTTGCCATGGCATCTCTCTCTTTTAATTTATCCCAGATTTTAAACCTCTGTGAATGAACAAGGCAGAACTCTCACGGTTTTACCCGTTCGTATAAAGCACCACTCAATCCTGGTTAATATTGTCCGGGTTTACCCATTCGTATAAAGCACCATTCAATCCCAGTTAATATTCTTGAGACAGAAAAACAACTGGTCCAGCTTCAAGCCAGCTCAACTGACATACTGTTCGCTCCTCCTACTCTCACATGATTGAACAGAGCAGTGTTAACATGTGGGGAGAGGATGAGTCTAACACAAACCCTGCTTTTGTTTCTCTTGTCTAGTGGAAGAAATTGGCCCCAGTGAGGTCTCAGTGAAGGCTTCCTCCTATCTCTGTCCCTCACTGTAAATTCCTAAAGTTACTCCCCCCGCCCTTCCCGGTCTGCCTTTATTAGAAAACTATTTTAAATTATGTGGTTTGTCTTTTTTTTTTTTAACAAAAGAAGATTTTTCTTGAAGATATAGAGGGTCCTGGAGCCAACGCGTCTCAAAATTAGCTGCCCTGGCTTTGCTTTATTTAACAGCAGTCTGCAATACCGCATGGCAAGCTGGTTTTGACATGAAGAGGGTGAAAGATAGGGTATCTATCTGCTGTTCAAAGGAGGGAGAGGAGTCAAAAATCACAATGGGCTTGCCCAAACTGTTGGACGTGCCAGAAGTTGCCATAAAGCCTAGAAGTCTGCACCGAGAATGCCAAATCTAGCCATCCTGAGTACAGTCTGTTCAAAATGGAATCTGTGAGGGAAAGTGGGCACACAGTGCTTGACATCAAGAAAAGCCATGAACACCGATATAACTGAACTGATCTTGAATTAATTACTGAACAAGTTTTTGCAGTGGTTGGGCACTGGAGATTGAGTGTTCCTGCTCCTCCCATAACTACCAAATTAGAATAATTTATACAAAATAAAAACCTGTACATGTTTATTCAGCATGCATAATTTTACAGGTCACGTAATTCAGCTTTCCTCAGCATAGATCTTATTTTGGCACAGAGTGAACATCTAGTCCATAAAGCTTAACACTGTACTATCTAACTGGCTATAACTCTCCAGGGTCTCAGGTACAAAAAGGACAAGCCAACATTGCCTTTTTATACTGGGGATGCCAAGGTCTGAACCTGGGAACCTCTTGCAGGTCAAGAAGGTGTTCTTTCACTTAGCAACAGTCCCTAAAAAGCACATATAGTCTTGGATGCCAGTAACAAGATTACAGGCTGGTTCACATACACTACTGGACTGCTTGTCATTTAAAGGGAGAATAAATACAATAGAATGTCAGAGTGCTTACAAGTGATATGAAATTCCACACTGTAGTATTAGTTCTGTGGCTTTAAGCTACCAGAACAGCTGGTCTCCTATGTGCCTATGTTTCTCCTCTAATGTAAAAAAAAAAGGGGGGGGCAAGGTGCGTCTTCTCTAATGTAAAAAAAAAGGGGGGGGCAAGGTGCTTTGTGATGGTATTTGATCTCCACACACATAAATCACCATAATACAGTAATTGTCACACAGACAAACATATATGTGAAAAGTAACACAGCACTTCATGCCAAAGAAAAAATGGCTAAAGAATCATACATATAAAAAAAGAATGGTTTAGAATACTTTAAAAGCCTGCATGTTCCTTAAATTACAGAACACCCAACACATCACAACGTAAGTAGCAGGTCATTTTTTTCATACAAACACAATTATTTTTGAGCCAACAGCCAAGAGAAGCAGGAAAAAGAACAGAAAATATAATATAAGGAAGGAATAGTTTTTTTTGAAAAAAAGCAAATTTCTTAGAAGTGCAATGCAATAAGCAACACAACATCTTTTATTAGCTGGCATAAGGTTTAGAGTTATGCAGGATTCATCTGACAAAACTATCCTTAGAGAGTAATTCTGGGTTCCTAAACATTTGCAGATCCCAACCTATTACCATTCAAATACTAAAGACAATGAGAAGCTAGGCCACTGGCAAACACAGCGATGAGCCATCTTTCTGCTTTGCTTGAAGAAGTGTTCTGTGTAGCTTTACAAGTTACGTGCTCTTATAATAAAAACAGGTTTAGCAAACTACCAGGAGTTAGCTGTATTCATCTATTATACCCAAAAAACATGTCAGTCTTCTGGCATTTTTAAGTCTAACAAATTTATTGTGGCATCAACCGTCATGAGCCAGAGTCCACTTCATCAGATGCATGAAGCGTTATTATCCTTAGCTGGCAGGGGTGTGTGCACGCATAAACAAAAGAAAAACAGTACCTGTTGATTAACCGCCACCGCCTATTTAATATCTTACTCTGATTTGTAAGCCATAGGCAAGAAAAAGGATTGTATCCCCTTCCTTCTAAACAGCCCAACTCTTTCTAGGTACATACTAATTTTTAACTGGCACGTGATAGAAGAGAGTGGAGTCAAAGGAATGACCATTTTGTCTTTCCCTTTCAGTCGCCTTCCCAACTCATTTCCCTTTCCCCATGACCACTGTATACCCCTTTACAGGAAAGAGGCCAATTTTCAAACATTTGACAAAAGCGATCTGATATTCGAAGAAAAATCTATAGTATCCAAGAGAATATAGAGATTAAAAATTACTTGCCACCAATGCATGTTTTGTTGAAGCAAGATTTCGGGATATCCAACAACACGGCACAGAGAACAAGGCCTTCTCCCAATGTTGCCCCCTAACACTGGTAAATGCTGAGGTTTACTGCCTCTGTGGAGGTTCCCTTTAGACACCAAAGCTAGTAGATCCTAATGGACCTCCATGTATCCGTCTAACCTCCCTTTATAGGTATCCATGCCCATGGTTAAACATACTGGTTTGAAGATTCAACAGTTTCACATCTGAGTTCCTTAAGGACCCTTGGGTATGTGCTATCCAGTGCACAGCTATTAGCTTTTAATTTGCCCAGTAGTCCTAGAACCTCATCTCTAGTCATCTTAATTTGACTCAGTTCTTCCCTCAAAACAGCAGCTCCAGTGTGGGTGCACCCTTCACTTTCTACAATAAAAACAGATGTAAAGAACACATTCAGTTTCTCTGCCATCTCCCCATCTTCCTTAAGCAATCCTTCCACTCATTGTCATCCAATGGCCTAAGCACATTACTGGTCTGCTCTTTGTGCTTTCCTTATTGTTTGCATCCATTTATTTTGCCAGTACTTGGGCTGCTTTTTGTTGAATTTAAAGTAAACCTAGCTGAGCCTGAATAATTCTGACTGCTGAAATGATAACCTTTCTTGTGGACAATCACCAAGATTCCTTATTTAACTGGGACCCTACTTTACCAAAACAATAGTCAAAAGATTTCTTTCCCTTAACACACCTTTGCAATATTTCTCTTCAGTCCTGGACAGCTGGGGAGGCGGATGTCTGAGCCAAAAGTTAAGACAGCAATAGCAGCGACTTGTGCTGTGGTGCTTGTTAAACCAGATTGGAGGCTTGCTGATTGCGCTCACTGCTTAGAAGTATCCTACCTTATAAGCAGTGTTATCTGTCCCTCACACTTCCACATAGTGACTCATCACCTTTGTTTGTTTACTGAATAGAATTATAAAGAAATAAAGTTACCTGTCAGTCATTTTTCTTTGTTTTGCCAGAGATAACTTTTAAATTATATAAACATTTCAGCTTCAGCCTTGTTTAGAAACACAGTTGGGTTTTAAGCTTTTGAACAGCCAGTTGCCTGATTCCGTCTCTAAGACGGAGAATTTTTATAAATATGAATACAACAGTTTCTTATTCTTTCAAATCATATTCAGGCATCTTACTATGGCATACATCTACCAGAAACAATATTATTTTCACGTAGCTAGATATTCATTCCTCCTATGAATAAAGATACCCCTGTCACCAGCTACCAACTTGCCATCACTGAGACTAGAAAAAGAGGAAGCAGCAGTCAGGCACTGCTCCATTGTGCAGTACCTGGGTCCAGATCGAGTCAAAAACCACTTCCCATGGGAGCAGAGAAAACTGCACTGTCAGTGTTATTTGTATTGAATTCTGATCAAGGTGAGCCACTTTGAGTTTTTGACTGGACAAAATTCCGCAAACGATGCAAAACTGAATTATTCAAAAGGGCTTTTTACTCAGCGAGGAAGGCTGTATTGTAGGGAGGTGGTCTCAAAGAGATGCTTCGCTAATGAGTTAGGGATCACAGACTTCACCACAATGCTACCTTACAACCTATCTGTTGCTTTAAGTATGTACTCCTATGTACTACCTGTTGCTTTAAGTATGACCCTACTGAATAGTTCTATGTTGTCTAATGTCAGTCCTGGAATTGCTTATGCTCTGTTTCAGCATTACTTTCAACTCCATATCAGATTTTTTACTAATATTATGTCTTTGTAAACTTGCATTTTTTAATCCAATGGCATTGTTTATTGAAATGTCCTTGATACTGACTGTACTAATCTCACACTATGTAATCCACCTTGAGTCTCAGTGAGAAAGGTGGATTATAAAACTGGAATCTAATTTTCTGGCAATGTTTTTGTAGACACAACAAACGAATAAGGACCCCATTGTCAGTTTGTATGTCCAACACGAAAAGCCTAGAGCGGCAAATACTTGCAGGCTACTTTCAGATCCTTTCCCATTCATTCCTTTTACTATTTTTTTCTCCCAGTGCTGCAGCACATTAATGCAGATGGTCACAGTGAGCTTTCCCGGTCAGACATCCATGATCTTTCCTGGGCAGGCACAGCCAAATATGCACAGGAAGTCAGAGCACAAAAGGCACCAAGGAGAAAGCCTTGCTCCCATTCAGTGGTTTTCAAGCTTCCTGCCTGGAGGGACCCTTTCCATATGGACTCATGTCCAGCAGTGGATCCTTAGGAGCACAGTTTACACAGGATATTGACCAGGCATGCTGGGCCTGAATGCCGATCGTGCCCTAAATATACCCAGTATTCTCTTCCTGTTGCAAGTTGCAGAGGATTTATCAGCTGTGATGGGAAAGCAGTCTTCCAAAGGGCTTTTGTTCTTTGAGAACTGACCACCACTGCCCTAACGAACCCAAAGATACCAGACAGTACATAGGAGCCTATGTACCACCACAATGCATTTTAAGGAGATATGGGAGTGAGCCCTAGGCCCTCAAGCGAAAAACCATAAGCACATACGCAGTCATCAGATTATTCTCTCTCCAAAACCAGGAAATAATCGGCCTGGAACAAATGCCAACTCGACTCAGCTCTTCTTATCAGAGAAGCCATTGGTAAACAGGCAAGCTTCACAATGCATGAAGTTCAGTACCTCTAGACTGGGGTGTGGAGTTCAATATCCTGCACAGGGAACAAACAGCTTCGTGGTTCACATCAACTGGCTGTAGCTGCCGTGCGCTTACTTAGAACAGCTGTAACACTGATACAAAGAGGGAAAGATGACTCCCAAAGCAGTCCACCTAGAGATACAGAACTTCCAGATCATTTGAAGCCATGGGAGAGGGGAACTGTTTTTCATAGTTTGGGGAGAGACTACTCAACATTTTGGTGGGAACTTAAAAGTTGGAAAAATAAAAGTTGAAATTAGAAAACACAAATTTCATAACAAACAAAGGAAGTTATGATTTGGACAGTAACAATTTCGTTCACTCATGGCACTAGCAACATATTTGGATATTAAGTTAAATTTTGTAACATTTAAAACAATGAAATCTTCAACTATGCATTATCATATACATATTCACAAAATTAAGTCATTTTAAACACCCTTGAAAATACTGTATATGTCTACAATAAACACATGAATTATTATTACATTTGACAATTGTTTTTCTTACTACATATTTGGAGTAAAAACCTTATCTCAAAAAGCATTTCAGCCACTGAAAAATAGGTAATGTTTCTTGAGAATTTTAATGTTTCCCCTAATTTCCAGTCTTCCTATTGGGGAAAAAATGGGGAAAGTTATTGAGAAATACATGAGTTATCTTCACCCCCGCCCCAAACTTGTAGGGTTTTTTTAACTGGACCTTCACATCTCTAAGTGCCCCCCAAACAAAAAACTTAAGAACCTGAATATAAGATCTATATTTACCTACCTACCCATCCAGCCACCCACAAAATCCATATATAACCAACAGTTCTGAAGTTCAGATGTCCTGGCAGAATTGTTCCACTTCATTGTCACCCAATTCAACAAACAGGAACAACGAGCTCCAGCTAGTCATGACACCATACACAAGACAGTAAGGAGGAGACAGGAGGTAGAACCATACTGTTCTTTCAGATATTAGTCTCATACTAGAATCCTACTTATCTACCACATTTTTACCCCTTCCAAGAAGCTCAGGGTGCCATTATGCATTTCTCCTCTACTTTATCCTCACAACTACCCTGTGAAATAGGTTTGGCTGAGACGGAGTAGCCAATTCAAAGTCCTCAGCTCCAGGGGAATTTGAAACAGGTTTCGTAATTCCTGATCCAACAACACTGACCACTAAACCACACTGGCTCTCTGACAACACCGTACAGCTGGTTCCTAACCATTCAGTGGTTAGACACTAGTTCTGAAAATCTTTATACAAAGAATGAATGTCACTGTAACCTAAAAGAAGAATCAGCCTCTAGGCAGACTCAGCTCATGGCAGACAGCATGTGGGAGTGTAAGAACTGCTGCTTGCTGCTCTCTCACAATCTCCCACTTTCACATGTGGAGCTTTCCAGTGCCTGCTTGGGAAGGCCACCAAGAAGCAAGCAGTACACTGTCCTAAAACCTTTCAGTCCTGAGTACTGGTGCCCTTGGATTGTGCGGAACTATTGGGTTGAAATCCACTCTCCTCCAGACCTTCCGGCGTATTAGAGTGGAAAAGAATCAGGCAATGGCCAAATACAGGGAAGTAGCCTGTTGAATAAGAGGCAGCAGCAGGTAAACAAATCCACAAGGCGGCCAAATGAATCCAGAATGCAGCAGGTCATCAAAGGGACTAGCAAGAGTCATAACATACAGAGAAGCTCAAAGGAATACATTCATACATTCTCCAAAAGTCAAGTTTTGTGGGCATAAACACTCTTGAGAGGTAGACCTATTATATACAACGACAGGCCGAAGGGGTAAGAGTCCAAACTAGACTCAGTATTCCTCAAGCTGGGAAGTAGATAAGCTGGGGAAACCATGTCTTCTGCTTCCCACCTGAATTTCCCCAGACAAAGCTCCTTCCTGCACTGGGGCAGAAACCACAGACCCAAAAACAAAGGGGGCAGACGAATAGGAAATCAATGGAAATTTAAATGGAGAGCTTTCATGAAGGCCTGGTATGCCATGAGAAGTGGGGCTGTCTGGGCACTAGTTTAAGTCTTCACTGGAAACCCATTTTTAAAAGTGAGAGCTTATTTATGAAACATCTGCAAAATATGATATTATCTCCTCTTACTAGAGGTCTTCCCTGATAACATCCCATCTTTTAAGAACACCAACATTTAGCAATTGCTTCCCCGCCCCCCAGAAAAGCACCTGAGCAGTGATCATAATAAAAATATACATAATATAAAACATAGCAAAGCAAAGCAAATAGAGATTCTACAAAAAGCTAAGCTTTGGGATAATTATTCCAGATGGGTAGTTTAGTCTCCTTCAGCAAAAACAGTTGTGCACCAGTGTAAAAACTAACAAGATCTTATCTCAGTTTTTGTGGATAAGAGCTCATTTCACCAGCTGTATGCAGTGGTGCTTAATTATATATTTTTTCTTTCCTGACCTCATACATCCCTCTAGAGGGGACCTAGAACATGCAACTGACAAAGTGAGTTCTAGCCCACAAAAACTTATGCTAGAATAAAAGATGAATGATAAAGGTGCCACAAGTCTTATGTTTATTTTAACTCCCTGTCTTTCTCCTTGTTCCTCATGCCTTCCTTTTGCTTAGACATTTCGTCATGATGATCAGGAGGGCCTGTAGTATTAATCACCTACAAGAGAAACTGGCAGAAATTGCAAGCGTCCCGTAACACTGGGAAGATTAGCAAAATCTGGATGGCATCCGTTTTTGTGCCTCAGTCCTCAGCCCGTGTTGGCAGATGCATGAAATCAATGCCTAAATTGGTTGGTATAGGGGCAGAAAAGTTTACTAAAAGCAGGGCCAAAACCAGGGGGAACAGTAGGATGTTTTCTCCTCTGGCTGGAGGATGGTAGCCAATGTTTGCCCAGTTGCATAGCCTGAGACCCAAACTACATGTTACATTTTACACGTAATTCCCATGGGGACTTGCAGCCATAAGGCAGCCACAAATTCCCCGTAGCAACTCTATTTAGAAGTTGCGGATTCATATCAGGACTACAGTGTGGAAGGGAGGAGGTGGGGTTCCTGGCTTTTTCACCACCACACTGTTTTCTAGACCTAAAATTGCCCAGAGGGCCTCATTTGCGCCGATGGAAAGCTCACACCCCCCCATGGGGCAAAGATTGCCACTCTGAGCCTGTTTTGGGTTGAGAAAATACAGGGAAGAGGCAGGACCCCCCCTGCCCCAGGCCTGGTCCTGAGCAGAAGTGGGCCCCTGCAGTGCTTCCTGCTGCAAAGTCCCAGTTGGGACCACATGTTAAAAGTAACATTTGGTTGGCCCGCAGACACAGACAATAAGAAGCAAACCAAGGTCTGGAAAGAACAAGAGGCAGGTGGGGAGGAAGAAGGTAATGATGCTCACCAGGAAAATACAATTATGCCAACCATCCACTGATGTGCTGTTTTTATGAGACCAATTTAAGTAGCCTTGAATTTGCAGGATGCAGCCTCTAATCATTTCACAAAATCCACTTTTTAAATTTAAGAAGTAGAAACATTAATGACAACTCATCAAGTTATAAGCCCTTTGGACACATCTTTTACTAAAACACTAGCCTTAAAAAAAACAAAACAACTAATGTATCATTCCAGTTCCCCCAAGCAAACTGTCTCTCTCAGCCCTGTGGACAAGTGAAACAAAATACCTCACTCTGCACACCATGTCTTAGTACAACAAAAATATCTGTACAACGTGATAGTTATAAAACCAGGGTCAGTAGAAAACTGCAGGCAGCTTCTAAAAACTGCAAATCCCACAACTTCAGACCTGAAGGGAAGGGGGAGGAGATACTAACATAGTTTGCTATGAGGCTGGGTTCGGCTTCATGAAAATACCTCCAAGCTCTGTAAGTGGAGATCCATGCATATCTAACATACAAAGGTAAACAGGGCAAAATATTGGATCACTGGACTATTATTATTATTTAGATTTTTATGCCCCGCTTTTCTCCCCAGTGGGGAAACAAAGCAAATTACAGGATCATTCTAACCATCCTGTGAGGCAGGTTAGGCTGAGAGCATCTGACTGCCCAAGGTCACCCAACACAGCAGAGCAGGGGATTTGAACCTGGATCTAACACTCTAATCACTACATCACACAGCCTCTTTAAGCTTTCATATACTGTATTTTTCTCAAAGAAAGAATCCATGTCCTTTTCAATCTTCACAACGTTTTCAAAAATGTTAACAGAAAATACCGTAGCCTTTTCAGAATTAATTACTTTGGACCATTTTATTTAAAAGAGTAGCCACCGTCTCCCCACTACCAATTTTGTCAATATATCTCAGCTTTGAATGGTAAGAAAATGATGCCACCAAGGACCTTCTTTTAGCTTGAAAATCCATTTAAATATTATGAAGTGCCCAGCACAGTGCCTGCTCTACTTGATGAATCTCGACAAGGTGGAATCTTTCCTAACAACTTCAAGAAAGCTATTCCATAAAACAAAAGCAGCCACTGGGAAAAAAAGCTCTAGATCTAGCAATAACTACTCTATAACTACTCTACAGGACAGAATAATCAATAGGTGGTTGTCCAAAAAGCAGCGATATTTCCTTACAGTTTGATACTGGCAGATGTGGGTCCTGCCTGGACTTTAAAGGTAACAACCAGCTACTTGAATTAAATTTGGAAACAAGCCAACAACCAGTGCAAAGGGCTCAAAATAGGCATAATGCATGCCCAGTGGCTGGACCTAGCTAGTAAGTGGGCTGCTGCATTCTGCACCAGTTTCTGAACTGACTTCAAGGTCAACTGTCTTGCCTTAATGTTACTGTTGCATGGCTCAGTGAGGCCAGATTTGTTGGGTCTGAGAAGCGGGCAGCGGAGACCACTGTCCACTCTAGATGTAACTGATAGAAAACACTTTTTGTTACCCTCTCAACCTGTTTCTCCAAGAAACAAGCTGGGTATAAACCCATCCTCAAGCTCTTAACCAAGCCCAACAAAGTTAGCCCACAGCCACTTGATCACAGCAGAAAGGCACTGGTCCAGGACAGAAACAGCATTTTCTGGAGTCTTAATAAAATGTGTAGCTGAGTCTTCTCTCTTTCATTTTATTCTCACCTATCAATCCTGTAAAGTTGTTTAGGCTAAGAGGGAGTGATTGGCCCGAGGTCACCCAGAAAGCTTCCACTGCAGAGTGGGGATTTGAAAATGGGCTTTCCAGATCCTACTCCAACACTATGGTGGTTCTGGGATATGGGAGATAGAGCCTGGAGGCACTCTGCAGGACTTGTCCCAGGTTGCTGATTCTGAATCTTCCACCTCAAACTTTTAACAATGGCCAGGTAACAAAAAAGGGTTAATCATTCCAATGCTTTATTTTATTATTTTATTTTATCGTATTTATATTCCGCCCTCCCCGCAAGCAGGCTCAGGGCGGATAACAACATTATCCTTCTCACCCCCACTCCAATGTCCAAGCATCAAATGCTTGTAGCAGACTTAATAAAAATAATGAAAAGGAACACATGAGCAAAGAAATACATGTTGTTAACATTATGAAACTAGAAACTTTAACATCAAACAACAGGATAATTCTCCAGTAAAGGCAAATTTTGCAAGCAAATATTAATTTAAATATACTGCTTGATTAAAAATAATAGATGCAAAGGTTAAATAATAATAATAAGATGCAAAGGTTTGCCTGCTACACATTAGAGCATGGCCTCTACAAACATTTTTCCTAAAAATTGCAAAGGCTTTTATGCTAACAGATAAACATCCAGAGATTTGGCAGGAAGCATCCTATAAACTTGTGGCCTTCAGCAGGTCTAGTTCCAGGACCCACCTTTAGAACCTCGGAAGCACTAAGCTGCAAGCAGAACTCATCATAGTCACGTGACAAGAAAAGGGGGAGCCGCTGTTATGACCTCGGCAGTTCAAGCCCTGGGCAGTTCACAGCAGATCAAGGCAGCTGGATACAGGAAACTCAAGCAGAGCATCAGAAAGTATACCACAATGAGGAACAAGTCAAGGAGGAATCCTCTCCAGTGCTAAATGACTTAGCTTCTCCTCCTGCTGCTTCTCTCAGGTTGCATTGGAAGAGAAGCAGGAGGTATAGCTCCCTTCTTCTCTATACATACAAAATAGCAGCATTTCCTTCTAAGGAACAACAAGGGGGCAGCCTTATAGGGATTTCAAAATTAAGCCAGCATGGTTACTGTGCTGGGCTAGGTTATGGAAGACTTGGATTCAAATCACCACTCTGCTATGAACTTGGTTGGGAGACCTTAGGCCAGTCACATACTCTAAACCTAACCTTCCTTACAGGATTGTTGTCAGGATAGCCTGGAAGGAAAGAATAAGGCTACAAGGGAAGCTTCTTTTGAAGAAGGATGGGATGAGTGTACTAGGTAGGCAGAAGAGTGAAAGATGATTTGTTCAATTTAAGAACATATTTAATCAACCACACTTCTAAAAATTGCCACATAATAAAAGTAAAATTCAGGCGTAATACCATCAATGACTTAAATAACCTCTCGAAGACCTCAAGTTTAATCATGGAATTTTTCACTATATTCAAGTAACCACATAGGCCAAACAGACTTTAATTTCACTCTGTTCCTTGTACCACACCCTCTACTGAGCTGCCAGTGCACCTATATGTATTTGTACTCATCAAGAATATTTGCAACTATCCAAATAGTGCATAAAAAGAGTCAAGTGAAATAACAAACGAACAAAAGCACAGAAATCCTGACATTTTAGACCTCAAGGAATACTTTAATTTGATGCATTAAAATTATATCTTGTAATAAGAAACTACTGAAAGGCATAGAGGCAAGTCTTCTTGATATATAGAGATATGGGGGAAAGGTGATTTTGCAGCCCCCCCCCCAAATTAGGACAAGTGAGTCTGCATACCATGCACACTTGAAAAGAAACGCTGAAATCATACACTGCAGCCATCAAACGACAGCAAACAAGCCCCAAATCTAAACAATAACCAAAACAACGATAAAAGCCACAGCAGCAGCTTTTTTGCAGCTTCCTGAGGACATGACCAGGCCAAATCAATGAGAAGGAACCCTTGTATGCACTGCTGCCCTCCTGCCCCCTTGTCCAATTCCCAAGTCTCTGGGAGAAAGGTGTCAGGCTATCTCTGACATCTATTAGAGAGGGAAATTAGTAAGCTTTCAGAAGGAAGCCATTACACTTCCAACTACCTCCCCCTCCTCTTCAAGTGTCTCTCTCTCTCACACACACACACACACAGAGTAGTGCTGTGTACAAGGAAGAAGTCTGGACTTCTGCAGCACTGCAGAGAGTAAGGGGGAGGGGTGTGTGGGAAATATCTGTGCTCCCCATTCCTTTTGAAGGGGTGCTGTTGTCTGCAACTATAAGAACAGGCCTCCATCAACACCCACCCAGCAATGGCTAAAAGGGGGAGGGCTCTCTTCCCTCAAATGCTACCCATGTCACCATTTCAGCCAGGCCAGCACAGCATACAGGCAGGGCCATCCCATAGCCCTTTCCTCTTTTGCAGAAGCCAAGCAAGCCCACTTCCCCCATCTTTTGCCCAGTTCCCAGAGCCCAAGGCAAGATCCCTAACCTTAATGGAGCAGATGTCTTACAAATGGTCAGGTAGGACTCCCTTGCCAAGCAAGCCCATCCAGTGACCTGCAAGAAGCATATCCACTGCCTTCGCTTCCAAGTGGATCCCCCCCACCCCGGACTGGGGCCTAGCCCCCGTTTCCTTTCTGCACATCCCCTGGAGATGGGAGGAGGCCGCAAACAGCTCCCTTTCACGAACAGTGACTAATACACGTATTAAATAACAATAATAAAGCAAAGCCGGTGAGCCAACAGGACCCGTATGGCACCTGTTTTCGAGTCAAACCCAACAGGATCTTCACCGTCAGCCACACAGCACCACCCCTTAGCCCCCCACTCATTCTCTGGGGTGTGGGGAGAGCCCCCAACGACACCCACCACGGGACTCCCCCCCTCTTCTCTCCCACCCGCGGTGCGGTGCAGCGGTCAGAGCAAAACCAGGGGCAAGCTAACCTACCTAGCAGGGTTCTTGTGAGGATCAGAGAAGGGGGCTGGAGGAAGGGCGGGAGAGCCCCGAAACAGGGCGAGCCAAGTCGGGCTCGGTGCCTCCTTCCACCCATCAGGCAGGACGAAGCGAGGGGAGCTGGGGGCCCTCTGGGCGGGCAGCCTCAAGGCCCCCACCCGGGAACGGCGCTGTCGGGTCCGGCCTCCCGCCCCGGATAAAGAAGGGATTTCGAGGGGTCTTCCCCGCAGCCAAAGGGGGCCTCTCTCGTTCTTCCCCCTCCCGAAAACCGAGGCCTTCCCGGCCCCGCCCCGAGCGAGATCTCGCCGCCCCCTCCTCCACTTACACGCCTGGTGCTCGGCGCTGTCGTCGAGGGTCGAGGCCACCCGCCCCCCCGCCCAACCGCCGCCAAGGCCCCGGGCCCGGCCCGGCCAGCGAGATCCCGGCCAGCCGGGAGGGGCCGGGCGGAGGCGGCGGGGGTGGGTGGGGGCCGGGCGGAGGCCTCTGGCGCCGGGCGGGGTCGCAGTCCCCTCAGCGGCGGCGGCGGCGACGCCCCCTTCTCCTTCCCCTTCGCGCCCCTCTCCTTCGCCCCGCTCGGCCGCCCGCTTCCCTCGGCCGCCGCTCCGGGCCCGGCAGCTCCGCCTGCGCCTCCCCCTCAGCCGCCACCGCCTTCGCTGGCTGGCCCGTCCTCCTCGGCCTCGGCAGCCCACCGGGCCTCTCGCGAGACTTGGGCGCCGCCGCCGCGGCTGCTGGGCTGGGGCTCGCCTCGCCTCCCCGGCGTCTGAGCGGCGAGCGGGCCGCCCGGCTGACTGGCCGGCTAACGGGGCGAGGCGGCGACTGAGGAGCAAAGGGCGAGCGCGGCGGAAGGGGCGAGGGGTGGGGGTCCACGGGGGACCTGAGTGAGGAGAAGTCACCGGGCCGGGGTCGTGAGGGGAAACACAGCAAGGGCGGGCGCAGGAGCGGGGATCGTCCCCAAGGCGAGGGGGGCGGCACCCCAGGAATGCGCCTGAAGGGCAGCGGCAAGACCGGGGGGTGGGGGGGAGGGGGGTAGCCTGGAAGGAATGGCTGGCTGGCTGCTGCGTGAGGGGGAAAGAAGCGGGGAATGTTTTGTTTTCACATCCCACACGAGCGGGAATTAAAAGAGTTTCAAGTGGAATTAAAGAACAAACTGGAGACCGGGGGGGGGGGTGATACCCCAGGGATGTACCTGAAGGGCAGGATCAAGACTGGAGGGTAGACTAGAAGGAGTGGAGGTGGTGAGGGGGCTGGCTGCTGTGTGAGAGGGGAAAGCAGGAAATGCTTAATTCCACCAGGTAGAATTAATATAATTTCGGGCAGAATTAAAGAACATACTGGAGGGGGAGAGGGGCTGATATCCCAGGGATGTACCTGAAGGGCAGGGGCAAGACCAGGGAGTAGACTAGAAGGAATGAGGGGGGAGGACTGGCTGACTGCTGTGTGAGGGAGAAAGAAGCGGGAAATGTTTTATTTTTACATCCCACACAAGGGGGAATTAAAAGAGTTTCAGGTGAAGTTAAAGAATAAACTGGAGACGAGGGGGCACAGAGGGGGTGATACCCCAGGAACGTACCTGAAGGGCAGGTGCAAGACTGGAGGGTAGACTAGAAGGAGTGGTGGTAGTGAGGGGGCTGGCTGCTGTGTGAGGGTGGGGGGAGCAGGAAATGTTTAATTCCACAAGGTAGAATTTCACAAGGTGGAATTAATATAGTTTCAGGTGGAATTAAAGAACAAACTGGAGCAGGGGTGGGGGGAAGGGGATGATACCCCAGGAATGTACCTAAAGGGCAGATACAAGACTGGGGGTGGGTGGGTAGACTAGAAGGAAAGGGGGGACTGGCTGCTGTGTGAGGAGGAAAGAAGCAGGAAATGTTTTATTTTTACATTCGGAACAAGGTGGAATTAACAAACTGGAGACTGGGTGAAGGCACAGAGCTGGTGAGGGAGAGATTGGGGAGGTGGGAGATGAGGTCGCTGAAAGGCATGGATTGCAGTGTTGCTATTTTGAATACAGAATGGTCTTGTGGTCTTTTTTAAAAAATGTGTTTTTATGCTTTGCTTTTGTTATATGGCAACGTGTTGGAACCTGCTTCCTGTGATTTTAGATGAATAAGAGGAAGAGAGACAATTCCAGGTTAGTCCGCTGCGGGGACAATAATTGGGATACTTGGGACCCCTTAAAGACTCCTTAACATTTTATTATTTCAGCATAAGCTTTAGTCGACTGGAGCTCACTTCTTTAAGTGCGGAGATTAGATCCTCGCTATGCAAGCATCTTATGTAGGAGAATGAGAGAAAACAACCTAGCGGGATCATTACTACCTTGGCACCATGAAGGAATGGTCTTTGTAATTTTTTTGCTTAGATTTGAGGGGGGGGTTGAGGGTTTTTCTTGCTTTTGAATTGCTGTTTTCTTTCCTCTTGTGACTTTTGAAAATTCAAATTCATTTGCTAAGGTAGTATAGGGGATAGCATTTATCAGAGATGTGGCACAATTTAAAATTGCATTCCTAAATTTTAATTGTTTCATAAAATTAACAACAGTGTAGGAAAGCCACTGTTAGTACAATTTCAGATAAACTTGACAGATTAACAGCGCAATCCTATGGCCGGCCCCAACGCCGACGCGGCTGCACTGGTGGTGTGGCGGCGCCGCCGGGCCGGATCCTGTGCCAGCAAAGTGTGGCCGCAGCGGCGCCTGCAGCGGCGCAGAGATGCAATTTTGGAGAACCAGAAAGTGTTGTGGGCGGGTCTGATCTACGGCCGCCGCCAGGCGCAGCCAAAGGGCGCTGTTCCTGACAAGCGTCAGGGGGAGGGGCCAGGAAAGGCGCAGCCTATGGGCAGCACGCGATCCCGGCCAGGCCCCAGAGCAGCAGGCAAACCGCGCCCATGCTGGCAGACTGCCTCGGCTCGTGTGTCGGGCGGGGCTCGCAGTCGGGAAGGAGAGGGGTGGGCGTAGTCTGAGAAGCCTTTCCCCCGTTTGCCCAATGTAGCACCAAGTCCCTGGCGGCCGCGTCCAGAGAGGTTGGCATGGGACTGGCAGGCGCCCTGCCATGAGGAATCCAGGGCAGCAGCCAGTCTCTGGCAGCAGGGGACAGCCCCCCAGTGGCGCCGAAGGGGAGGGCTGGCCTGAGGCCGCCACCAAGAGGCAGACACAGCGGGCCTGCCCCCTCGTCCCCATCCCAAGGCAAAGAACACAGACACCCATTGCACAGAAATCAGCCTTTATTATTATATCATCCCACCTCCCCCAGCAGACGTGAGGAAGGGGAGGCGTGTAGGAGAGCCGTCTGTGCAGCAAAACACCCCACCCCACCCCCAAGGCGGCAGCGGCGGTCACCGGCGAGGCCGGCGGCCGGACCCCCTTGGCCGTCCACGGGCCCGGCCTCTCGCACGCAACTGGGCCCGAGGGAGGGGTGCCTCTGGGGCGGGTGGAGCTGCTGCAGCGGGTGGGGCCGGAGGGTCGAGGATGGCGACGAGCCGCCCGAGCAGGGCTTCGGCACGGACTTGAGAGGCACGGACCCCTTCCCCCACTTCCAGTACCGCAGCCATGAACTCCCGGCCGCGGTTGTTCGCCTCCTCCCATGCAGCGTGCACCTCTAGCCGCTCCCTCTCGATCGCCGCCCACATTGCGGCTAGTGTCGGGGGAAGCCGCTGGGCAGGGCGGGGGCCGCGAGCCCGTGCGCCTGGAAGGATCCCCTCCATGGGCCCCTCCCCCTCAGAGGCGGAGCCAGGTCCTTCCCGCACACGGCCCATGGCACCCGGGGGCGGGGGGGCTGGAGGGGATGGTGCTGCAGGCTGGGACAGCTCCTCGAGCGGCTCTGTCGATGAGGTGTCCTGAACCGGCGGAGTCCCAGGGCCACCTTCACCCTCCACCGACACAGGGAAGCCGAGCGACTGCAGGAGAGCCGCTCCGGCAGCAGAGGTCCTCCGGGAGGGTGGCAGCTCACGCAGCTGGGCAATCACCTCCCCGCCTATCTCCAGGCGCATGGTCCCTGCTGGAGCGAGACATGGGTGGGAAGAGGCCCCAGGGAGGGAAGAGCAGCGGCCCAACATGGGCTGCCACAGGCCACCGAGCCAGGCCAAGCACACCCATTCCAACTGCGGCCGCAACCCCTCGTCTTGAGACCGGTCGGCGCCATGAGTGGCCTTGGATGTGTGGCCGAGGCCGGCGGCCGAGCCGGTCCCTGGCCCCACCAGCAGCAGGGCCACAGATACATACCGTGCTCCGGATCCATGCCCCCCGACGGGCCCGGTTGAGGCTCCTCGTCGCTGGCAGCAGGGGCTTGCTGTGGCGGTGGAAGGGCTGTCTGTTCCTGGGCCCCGCTCTCTGCCAGGGGGGGCACAGACTCCGCTGCCTCTGCCTCCGCCTGGCTTGGGTCTGGACCCTCAGGGGCCGTGCCTACTCACGGGAGAGGCCCTGTCACACATGTGCCACGATCCATACGTCCCCCCCCTCGCCTCCCTGAATCCACAAATACTAACCGGGCAGGACCTCAACGCCCAGGCCGCCCACCACCGCCTCCGGGATGACCGCTCGCATGACCGCCTCTGGGCCTGGGAGCCCCTCGTCAAGGGCCCGCTCATAAGGAACCCCCTGAGACATGAGGAGGCGCACTCGTTTGCGCGCGGGCCCGAAAGAATCATTCCAGCGCTTCATTGCCGAGTGAGCAGTGCGGGGCGCGTTGCCCACAGCCGAGACCCTGTCAGCTGCCATCTGCCAGAATGCCCGTCGTCGAGACCGGGACGAGGCGCCCCTGTGCGTGCTCAGGGCGACCTCCGCATTCTCCACCACGAGCCCAAAAAGCAGCACTCTCTCGGCCTCTGTCCAGTTTGCCTGGCGCTGGCTTCCGCCGCCACTAGTGCTCTCAGCAGACATGGGGGTAGTGCCCGCTGGAATGTCCGGTCCCCGAGATAAGTGGTGGGAACCAGCCACCTAGTCATGTGCTCACCCATCCCCTCGGCAAGATGGAGGAGGGCACAGGGGGTGCAGGACCGGGAAGGGTGGCTGGGACGGCCCATGCAGCGGACAGAGGACCTGCTCCTGAGCACCACTTGCAACGGGCCGCTGAGACCGGTAGGCCTGCTGCTGTGCGTGGGGGGGGGGGGTTCAGGGTGCTGAAACTCAACCTGCGTTCCTTCCAGGCAGGACCTTGATCATCCCCGCCTGGTGCCCGCCACTGCCGCCGCGGCTCCCAGCCATCCGGACCAGCCACCTCCTGCCAGCCGTGTTTGTCCGAGCGGCCCTCAGGCGGCGCCGCCTCAGACGCCGCCGCCGGTTCCAGGCCAGGGTGCCATCCCTGCTCCTGGGCGACATGACTTGCCTGGACCGCTTCCGCCTGGACAGGGCAGCCATACAGGCTCTGTGCGAGGAGCTCGCGCCCGCCCTTCAGGGGCAAGCTGCGGCTCCCCGGGGCATCCCCGTCCTCCAGAGGGTCCTGCTGTCCCTCCGCTACCTTGCGACCGGCTCCTTCCAGGGAGTCATGGCTGAGGCCTTGGAGGTCTCCCAGTCATCCGCCAGCCGCTGCCTGCATGCCTTCCTGGACGCCCTAGTTGGTCGGATCCGCGAGCACATCCACTTTCCCACCTCGGAGGCAGAGTTGGCACCCATCCGGGCTGGCTTCTCCTCCTTTGCAGGCTTCCCCAATGTGATTGGAGCAGTCGACTGCACGCATGTGGCCATATGCGCTCCCAGAGAGGAGCCGCAGGTCTACAGGAATCGGCACCGGTTCTACAGTATCAATGTCCAGGCAGCCTGTGACCACCAGGGGATCTTCACGGACCTCGTTGCCAAGTTCCCGGGAAGCGTCCACGACGCACAGATCTTCACCACCTCCGGCCTGAACAGGCTCCTGTCATCATGGCCTGAGGGGAGAGGCTGGCTCCTAGGTCAGGAGTTGGTGGGGGAGCTGTGAGGGGACGGGGATGGGAAGGGAGATCCTAACTCCGCCTCCCCTTGCAGGTGACCGTGGCTATCCATTGCTGCCTTACCTCCTGACGCCATACCCTGCGGATGAGCCCGCCGACAGAGCCAACTACAACCAGGCCCACCGGCGCACGAGGATGGTGATCGAACGTGCTTTCGGTCAGCTGAAAATGCGCTTCAGATGCCTCCATCACACGGGCGGCCGCCTGGCCATGCAGCCGTTCACCGTCGCCAAGCTCGTGGCTGCCTGTGTCATGCTGCACAATATTGCCGTGCGCCAGCAGCTCCCCTTGCCAGCCACAGAGGGCCCAGGCGAGGACCCCTGGCTGCCGCCCGCCGGTCGCCTTTCTCCTGACGCCCCGGCAGAGCCCCAGGAGCATGACCGAGCTGTGCGAGACAGGGTCGCGGAGCACCTGTGGCATGCTGCGCGCTGAGGGCCATGCCTGGCCATGGGGGGCTCGGCCGGCCAAACACTCGCCCTTTACGCCCCTATGGTGTCCCAGGCGGCCCCTCCGAGTCCCCGCTCCCTCAACCCCTGCATGTAGAGAGCATGGGAAAGCCGCCCCGGCCAGCAGCCACCGCCCCCCATGGACGGGCTGCACGGGAAAAGCGGTTAATGAACTTGGCTTTATTCCCAATCGATTCCAGGGCCGCATCAGGCGCCCAGAGAGCAGCTTGCCAACCCAGAACCCCGGCCTCAGCAGCCAGGAGGGTGAGGGCTAGGTAGCGCGTCGGAGCAGGGGGAGGCCAGCGACCCCGCCACGGCATCCCCGTTACAGAGCAGGGGCCCGGCTGGGGTCCAAGATGCCTGTGCCTGGGATGGCATATCGGCAGCTGCCCGGCCGTCTGCGGGGACGGGCTCCAGCTTCGGCCGCTTCCTGCCAGGCCCCTCCACTGGGTCACCCTCTGGGTCTTCAGCGGGTGGCGGGTAGCGGGGTGGAGACCAGGCGGTGAAGCCCCTCCCAAGTTCCTCCTCATCTGGCGAGGGGCTCCGGGCGGGCGCCGCTGTGGGGGCAAGAGGTGGGGGATGGGAGCGTCAGGGCCCCTGTGGGCTCTGGGGTTGTTGTCGCGGCCGCAGGCCGCCCCACCCCACATGCCCGTGCCCCTCCTGTTGGCGAGACTCACATGGTGCCGCTGCCCGCGCCTGCTGGAATGCCCCGTGAACCCGGTCCATGGCAGCCATCCACCTGTCATTGATGGTCCCTGCAGAGGGGGGAGAGAGGGAGGGGGGGCACCCGTTGGTGGCAGCCCGGCATCTGCTGCAAGCACCTGCAACCTGCGCCTCGACGGAAGTGGCTGGGACGCCTCCGGGCCCTTATGGCCTGCCCTCTGTGGCAGCGGAGGAGGCTCCCTGGATGGCGCCGAGGACCCTGACTTACTGCGCGCGGGGCCCGCAGCCACCTCCTCTTCCAGGAGGTCATGCTCCACCTCGCACAGCGCCGTGTCTAGCCACGCTCGTATGAGGTGGGCCTCCTCCGCACGGCCAGGGAAGAGCTCCTCCAGGTAAACTGGCCGTGCAGTCATTGCACCCTCATCTGCCAGGAGGTCATTCCCGGCAGCCTTGGCAATGAGCTGGGCCCCGAGCCTGGCCGCCCACTGCTCCCGCCACCCGTCGCCCTCCATGCAGCCGGGACCGCTGTGAGTATAGTGTTTCTGTGCTGCCCACCGAACTACACCGCCCGCCGGCATGACCTTGGAGGGTCTGAGATGTAACAATTCCCTATCTTCTGTCTGGCAGCTGCATAGTTCATGGATAGGTTCAGCACAGGCCCCCCCCCCCCGTCTCAGACCTGTGGGTTGGAGGGGAGGGGGCCGTGGTGGTTGGCTTCCTATGGCCCCAGGGCCCTCTTCCCTTGCGGGGATGCTGTGCTGCTCAAGTGCATCCTTGCGGGACGTGAACCCTTGGGCCTGGCTGTACGTTGCGCCGTGGGACTGGGAATAAAGCTCATCTACACATGGACCCGTGTCTGCCTGCGATAGTTTGGTGAACTGCCAGCCATATCCTGCCCTGGCACCATGAGTGCATGACCAGGCCCGCGGTGACAGCGCATCCCTTCCAAGGGGGGGGGGCTTAGGATGCACAAGGACTGGCCAGGGGCCGCTCTGGCATGTCTTCCATATTGCCCTAACGCACCTGCCCTGCCTGGCATGCCGCCCTGAGCTGGGGCAGTCACGCAACCTGCCATCAGGGGGCCCTCCCGGGCCTGGGGTGGCCACCCAGCCTGCATGGCCCGGCCGGGGAAGGGGCACGCTGTGGCAGCCAGCCGGGAGGCCTCGGGCTCCCGCATTTTAGCCACTTTGCGCAGCTGATGCGCTCTTCCACTGCCCCTGTGGGCGGGGCCAGCGGCCTTCCCTGCAGGATTGGCGGGGCTGGCAGCCTCGGAGTGGTTCCCCCCCCCGGCAGGGCAACGCGAGTGGCCACAATTGCTGAACGCAGGAGACGGCGCCGAGCCAGGGCGGAGCCACGCGCAGCCTCGGACACACCCCACCCCTCCCAACAACCATGGCCTGTTGGCGTGGGAGGCTGGCAACTGCTCCACGGGATTGGATGCGAGGCAGGACGCCCTGGGGTGGAATGACCAATGGGGCTGCTGCAGACGCCCGAGGGGCTGGACCCACTCTGGGAGGCGGCCGCTCATGGGACTGTGTTGCTGGGGCTGCGGCTGCGATGGGGGCGACCCTCCCCAGGCGCGCGAGACCTCCTGCCCGGGATATGGCATCCGCCTGCCACCACCCTGGATTCTCCATTGGTGGGGGCTAGGATTCCCGCGAGTGGACCGTTTCCCCTGCCATCTCCCGCTCCCTTGCAGCGGCAGCTCGCACCACCCTCTCCCTTGCTTATCGGGTGCCAGCTATTCTCCCCACCGGGGATTGATCCCCCTCCCCGCTCACATGCCCCGCCCCAACCCTCTACCTGGCCATAGATGCAGGGGAGTTAGCCGTGTTAGCCTGTGGTAGCGAATTCAAAAAGGGTCCCATAGCACCTTTAAAACTATCCAATTTTATTGTGGCATAGGCTTCTGAGAATCAAGTTCTCTTCAGCAGATGGGTGGTACAGACACTGGTCAAATACAGAGGAGGAGGGGGGGAGGAGGAGGGAGGGGGCGGGGAGGCAAGACGGGGTGTGTCGGATACATTTGTGGCAATGTGCAGGTGGGGAGATGTGACGGGAGTGTTGGGGGAGGGGCGGAGGACGAAGTCAGACTCGCAGACACAGAAAACAGTTGTTGTACATCTCGTTTTATTGCACTGGAAAGAGCGGGCTTGCGTTTAGGCTGGCGAGGGAGCCGGAGCATTCCACACAGCCCTCCTTCCCGCTCGGAGGGGCGGGGCTGGGATGCAGGCCGCGGCGCGACGGTGCTTCCTGGGCTGCAGCCAACCGTCCGTCAGAGATGTTTGGGGAGGGCGGGGCGCGGGGGAGCAGCCATGCCCTGGACGTGCCTGTGGGGGAAAAAGACACGTGTGGGCTTTGCCTCGTTCCACTGGCAAGGCAAGCCCCACACTCCGCCATCCGGGGGGGGGTTGCACATGGTCGAGGGCAGCAGCTGATGCATGACGGTCTGGTGAGGATGCACTCGGCCTTGGCAAGCCTTTACCTTTAAGGGAGAGAATGAGCTGGTCACAACAAACACCTGGCCACATGTGGTTTTCGAGGCGCCTGCCTCTGAGGCAGCCAGGGGCGGGCATGGTTGCCCCCCACCCCTGCTGGGCCTCACCCAAAGCGGCAAGTGAGCGGGTGGGTTCAGGTGAATGGGCGGTTTGCACTAATCTGCGGAATGCCCCCCCACCTCCTCCTTACCTGTCAGCGCTCTGTCGGTCATCACCAGGTGGGAGCGCAAGAGTCAGGGCACCTGCAAGGAAACGGGAGAGCATGCGGTTAATTTGCAAAGTGTCATTCCCTTCTGCCACGGAAGGGTTAGTTTGTTTGTGCTTAGTTAGAAGCAACTAGCATGCATCAGTTAGCTGTGGAGTCATTCTTTCTATCACGGTAGAAAGAGAGTTAGGCAGTTAGGCACCTCTTCCCCTTTATGCGAAGTTCCCCCAGTTTTTCGCAAAGTCCCCTGAGTGCATTCTGCGCCTGCCAATGTGAATGCCCTCAGCCCGTTTCGGTTTTCAAAGGGGCAATGCCACTCAGCAGACGGGCAGAGCCTCCGGCCGAGTGCTCACTTACCTGGGGGTTTGGGCGGTGCTGGCCGGATGTTTTGTAGGACGCGGTCGCAGGTGATTGGGTGCAGAGAGGGGGGCTCGTCCATGCCGGGCGCGCACGCTGATTGGTCCCCGGGATAGTTCTCATCCTATGCTCCTTCGGGCCATAGGGGCGGGGCGAGGCGCTCAGAGAGGGGGCTGATTTTTCGCCGTTCCATGGACGCCTATGGGCTACGCCTTCTTTTTCCGTGGCGTAGCTTTTTTGCGCCGCTGTGGGCGTTCCCGCTTCTGGAGGAGCTTAGGGAGCGGACTAACTCCGACCCCGCCTTGCTCCCCGCCCCCCCCTGCGTCGGCGTAGGGCTCTACGCCACTTCTGCGCCGCCGCCCGGGCGCCTGTGGCTTGCACCGGTGCTGGCCCGCCGGCGGGCCAGCGCCGCGTCCCAGCGCGGGCGGAAGGCCACTTACGCGGGCGTACGGGCTAGATGCGCCCTCGCAAGCCTTAGTTCGGTTCCTGTTCACTTTCCGTGCCCTTCTTAGGATTGGGCTGCCCGATCTGCCTCGCAAACTCTGCTCTAATAGAATCCCTGCATTCAGAATTAGGGCAAGAGGCAACCAAAGACAGGGCTTTTCAGTGGTGGCACTGTATTCATGGAATGCCTTTTCCCTTGAGGCTAGCCTAGCACCCACATTGCTCTCTTTTAGGCACCAGTCAAAAATATTTCTGTTTACCAGGCTTTTAATTAATTAATGGGTTGATCTTTTTAACACCATTTTAGTATGCTTTAAGTTGAAAAACTTTATTTTCTAAATAAGTAAATAATGTTTTTAGTGTCTTAAACGGTTTTCCTAAATTTAAACAGTTAAGGGGATTGCATGCTATATATTGTTTAAATTTCAAGTATTATTCCAATAAAAATAATTTTCACACAGAGCTTTGAATTTGTTGGAATGTGACAATTAAACCACAGCAGATTTTTTTTCCTAATCAAATATTTCAGTACAAGTTGCTATTGAGATAACAGTCCCCTTCAACCCAACGGACAAACATTAAAACATGTCACCCTGCCTTACAGACAGAAGTGGCCAACCAGCGTATGGTGACATGGTCAAATTCCCCTGATGTCAGGCAACTGCCACTGGCACACAAAACACAACAAGGGAATGAACAAAGACAAACAGAGCCTAGTACTAGCAGGAGCTCCGTGGTATGACAAGGAACCCTGGTGTGATGCATTCCAAAGAGCTGTGTATATGTGGGTTCAAGTCCCTCTCCTGTACAAAGGTTCAAGTCAGATCTTGGGATGAGCGGGCCTTGGAAGCCAGGCAAAGAGAATGCAGACAGCAAGAGAACATGCAACTCCACATTCATAAAAGACATTATACCCAATAACTCAGTAGAGAGAGGCGCCCATGTATCAATTAGGGGCTGTGGGTTTAGATACCATTAAGGGCAGTGCTGACAAGAATATGTACATGAAGGTCCAAGAAAAAACAAGCTTTTTTAAAAAAGCCTTTTCCATTTTTCTAGTGGAATAGTACGAAAAAACCTATGATATTTTTAAAGACGGTATATTCTCGAAATGTATAGCATAAAAATGTTTCTTGATAGTTTATAGTGTTAGATAATGATCGTTCGAGTGTATGCTGTAGACATACACATCATATTTTCAAGGATTTTTATTTTTGCCAAAGTTACTCGCATTTTAAAAATTAATAGGCTATAATGTGCGAAGATGATAAATTATTAAAGAGTTTAGTGTCTTTAATGTTATAAAGTTTAGCTTCATATTTGTTTATGTATTTACAGTCCACCTCTCTCTGAGACTCAAGGCAGATTCCGCAATGTAAATCAATGTGATCAATAGGATGAAAAATCTAATAAGCAATGTAATAGGACTAGAATGACAGAAATCTGCAAAAATATATAACATATTATACGTGATATGTTAAACAATATTAACAGGGGTATTACATAAGTAGAAAATGATATAGTGAAAGCAAGATAGTACATACAGCAACAGATAATACCTACTATGGCACAGTCCTGCTCCCTTTATTAAAGCACCTTCATGAGCTACGCCTTTATAATATAGCTCTGTTACCTTTATAAAAATGCACTTTTGAACAATTCTGCTTTACATAGTTTGCAGAATGATAGAATAATGGGAGTCTCTCTGACCTCTTCAAGTAGGCCATTCCTCAAGCTGTGTACAGTAGCTTATTTTAGCCATTTCAGGGTGGTCCCCATAGAATGCCCTGCTTAGAAGAGATCGTAGCAGAACATAGGAGGCAAGGCAGTCCTACAGATAAGATGGCCCAAGACCATGAAGGGTTTGAATGTGATAGCCCTTAATTCAACCCAGTAACTGGTGGGCAGCCAATAGAATAACTGCAAAGTTAGTGTGATATTGTGTGCTCTGCCTAGCTCCTGCTAATAACAGCTATGACATTTTGTACCAACTGGGGTCTCCAAGTTAATGTCAAGGGAAGACCTACACAGAGTGTGTTACAACTCGTAATGTTACCATGGCAGGTGGCTGGATTGGCCAAGTCATCTTCCAGGCTAAATGAATGTGCTGGTAATCCTACCTATGGTGACTATATGAGACTGTCTCAGTGTGCATAATATATTTTATTTTCCCCCTGAATTGAGCCTTTTTACCTGTTTCTCAGTTCACAAAAATTAAGATGCATGTATTAAGGCAGCATATGGTATAGCAGTTTGCTACTCTCTCAAGTATAATTTTGCATGTAGATAACGGGGGTATTTATGCTTTTAAATTTCATAAATATGCCACTACATTTTAATTGCTAACTGAGTTATAAATTACCCGTTTTATGTTGTTATAGCAGCAAAATATGTGTAGGTTTGTTAGTAAAGCAAGTTTTCCCCCACTGTGTCAGACTTGAAAAAATTTACATTTTTAAGTGAGCTCAAGCTTTGGCCAATAACAGACTGAGCAGAGGCAAAACAGAAGCAAGAAGCTAAATTAGAACACAGAACTCACATATCTGGGAACAGTCCTGTAATCACACATGCTTCCAAGCCTGCAGTAGTGAGACATCGTATGAGAAACCATGATTTAGATGCTGTCCTGGTATCTAAACCAGTCATGTATATTGGGGCAGGTAAGGGCCTCTCCACTGCACTATACTCTCGTCTCCAATACCCAAGTTCATCTTCATGGTTTATGTACAGTCCCATATTGGGACAGCACAATACAGGACTGCAGAGATGATTTCTATTGCTTTCTAGCACTTCCAGTAGCTAGATGAGAATGCCTCCCTCCCCTGGTGCATGCCAGTGTTTTCTGCTGAAACTGTCAGGTTTGTGGGGAAGGGCTCTTGACTTCATTTTTTTATTTGCCACTGTGTAGTAAAGACCGTTTCCTTTGACACTACTCATGATGGTGGTTTGTGGTTGCCTTTATTTCAGGCACCTGTGATTTTCCTCCTTCATCTGCTACTTATTCTGTGACAGAGAGAGACTTTAATATCTTTACCGACTCAGTAGCTCAAAAAGCCCAATTCAAAAAATGTACCATCTGTGGCATGAACATGGCTCAAACGAATGAGATGGCTCGACCCATTTATGCTTGATTTGCCTGGGCGAGACCCATGGCACGGGGACTGATGAGAACAGTTTGGAGCATTCGGTTCTGTCTGCTTCTCATGTCCAATACCACCGTTAAAGGAAGATCAGCAGCTGCCTGCTTCTGAGCATTCTTCCAGGCCGACAAATCATCCTGGCCCAGGCTATCTCTGAGTTGGATTCAGAGGAAGACATTTTGTCCCATTTTGACTATGGTTCTGAGATGGCATCTGATCCATCTCCTCACGAATCTGTTGTGGATGTCACTCTAGTCTCCCTCAGTGAAGATCTCTGCTTATTTTTGGAGTAGTTCCTTCACATGCCATGCTCCTTGGATATTGCCGTTGTGTGTGGAACCAAAATCCTCAGATCCAATTTTAAGCTCTGTATTCAGACTATGGGGCCCATTGCATTTCTTGTACTGCAGGGCTTCCTAGATATAGCAGTAGGGCTTTGCTTCCATTTTGCCACACTCCCTCCTTTGTCATGCAAGGTGAATTCCATGTTCTGGGTATTCCCAGAGGGTTTTTATCTCAAACCAACTCCCAAATTCACTGCAGACTAAGGTAATGTAGACCAGACAAAGTTCCAGTACCTACTCTGCCCCTGCTGATTAAGAGGGACAGAACTAGACAGTCTGGAAGAAAAACATACTCTTCTGCTTTTGCTTTCAGAGTGGACAACTATCAGGCCATTAGGGAAAGGTATCACGTTTTTGTGGGAGCAGATGTTCTCTTCTGTGATACATCTTCCAGAAGTCATCCTTGGCCAAGGGGATCCAAATAGAGGACACTAAATTTAGGAAGCAACAGATTAACCCTGCCACGCATTTAACGGATTGTTCCTTCAGTAGTCTTCAGATTGCCAAGCCTGGCTACTGTAAATTGTACCAGTGAAGTCAGAGCAAAAGTCAAAGATTGCTTTTTGAAGGTTCTGTTCTGTTTTGCACTCAGACAGACAAGGCGTTGGACAGAATGGGAAAGAATAAAATGACTGCTAACTCTCGTCATATTATAGGGCCTGTGACATCAACATATAAATCTAGTTTCTTCCCTAGACACCAGCAGAATCGGCAATCCCAACAATATTAAAGATACCACGCTCAGTCATACTCTTCCTATCTGTCCTCCATATGCCATTCCAGATTTAAGGGGAAGCAGGTTGTCACTTTTCCCAAGGTTTAAGCCTCTAAGTCCAAACTGTTTCTGTGCCTAGTTGAGTTCCCCAAATTATTTTCCAGTATTCCTCAACCACATCAGGTGTTTTTTTTGTTTTTGTTTTGCAAAACTGGCATTTAATCACCAGTGATTCCCAGGTCCTTTCAATAGTTCAGAAGGGATACTATCTAGAATTTGGAAGCCATCCTTGTTGTGCAGTATCGGGTTTTGTAGTTGCTCTGCCACCAGTAGAATGACAGAAGTAGCAGAGCTTTTACAACAGGAGGCAATTGGGCCTGTTTTGGCCTCCAAGAAGAGTTCTGGGTTTTCCTCCGGGTATTTTTTCATTACAAAAAAGGGAGGAGGACATAGGCCTATTCTGGACCTCAGGTAATTAAACAAATGTTTGAAAGTTACTAAGTTCAGAATTGTTTTATTAGTGGTATTCTCTGTTGGTTACAAATAAATACTTGGTTTGCTATTTTAGATCAGAGGGACGTGTACTTCTCTATTTCTATCCATGAAGATTGTGTAAAGTCAACAAACAAGGTGTCACTGGTTTCCTTTATGCAGAATCCATTAAAAAATGGAACTGGGTGATCAGCAATGACTTACAAGCCACCCATGTTGCCAGAACAGATTGTCTCAGCAGGATGGTCTTCTTGTCCCAGAAATGGACTCTGAAAGACAGTTATCTAATGCCCATTTTCAGTTACTGGGGATTTTCAGCTTTTTGTTACCCACGCCAATCAGAAGTATACTCAATATCCATACGCCCTGCCTTCTTGAGGGATACATTTCATTTAACATGGAAAGGGTAACTTTTATGTTTTCCCACCGATCTCACTTTTACTGTGAGACTGGATTCTTATTCCAGGATATCTGAAGTATTATTATTCTAAGGGGGTAGCCATGTCGGCCTGCACACTTGTGTCTGAAGAAGGAAGTTCTGACTCACAAAAGCTTACACTCTGAAAATCATGTTGGTCTCTAAGGTGCCTTTGGACTTGAATCCTGCTGAAGTTTTATTACATCCCCCCTAAGACCTCAGCTCACAGGTCCTGGGCTGCAAAGTGGTATCAGTTTGTAGAAAAGACTAGAAAGAAAACATACTCACTTCATGGTTGTTGTGGGTTTTCCGGGCTGTATTGCCGTGGTCTTGGCATTGTAGTTCCTGACGTTTCGCCAGCAGCTGTGGCTGGCATCTTCAGAGGTGTAGCACCAAAAGACAGATCAAAAGACAGTGACTGTGACACTGAGAGATCTCTGTCTTTTGGTGCTACACCTCTGAAGATGCCAGCCACAGCTGCTGGCGAAACGTCAGGAACTACAATGCCAAGACCACGGCAATACAGCCCAGAAAATCCACAACAACCATCGTTCTCCTGCCGTGAAAGCCTTCGACAATACATACTCACTTCAGTCTGTCTGAGATTATTTTTGAAAGATTCAGCGTTAGTATTAATGACATCTATTAAAGTTCACCTTGCTGCCATTTCAACTTACCACGTTCATGTAGATGGGGCTTGGGTTTTATCTGATCACTCCACCAAGAGGTTCTTAAAAGGCATGTTCAACCTTTGCTGCGCCACTGATCCTTAGGCTTATCAAAGTTGATGCTGAAACCCTTCATGCCCCTGGCAACGTGCCCATTGTCCTTATCGTTCAAGGCTGCTTTTCCAGTAGGCTTGGGAATACTATTTGCTCTTACCTTTGACCCACCTTTTACAACATTTCATCCAGACTTTTCAGGCTAGTTTATAGTTTATTCCTAAGGTCATTTCAGTTTTTCTAATATCTCAAGACATCACCATACTGTTTTTTCCCCTCACTTCCTCATCAGAGGCAGAAAAAAAGTTACACACTTTTGATGTGAAAAGATTACCTTTATTTAGAACAAAACAATTCAGAAAGGATCTTCACTTTTTGTTTACTTTGCTGGCCCCAGAGAGGGTTTCCAGGGCTGTTCCCAATCTCTCTCATGTTTGGTAGTCTCTCCTATGACTGTGCAAAGACCTTTTAGTCTCTTTGGGTTTCTCTTCATTCCACCAGGTTCAAAGCATTCTCATTGCTCTGAGTTGTATTGCTGCCTGACATCTGTAGAGCTGCTCTGTGGTTGTCAGCACCTACATTCATTAAGCATTATCTGGTGGAGATCAATTCTTGTTGTGATGCAGGTGTGGGGAGAGCAGTGTTACATTAAGACCTCACACCTACCTCCTGGGTTTGCCAGGCTCCCAATGTGGGTCTGCACACTTTGTTAGTCTCCCAATATGGAGCTGTACAGAAGCTGCAAGGATGAAAACGGTTGGACCTGCCTATAAGTGTTAATCATTAAGTGGTCTTCTATGCAGGCAAATATCCCTCCCGCCTTTCCCTGCTGTGGACTCTTTTGAATCTAGTGATGCAGGGAGAACAGAGCTAAAGCACGTTCCCTCTCCTCAGTCAGTGGGGAAACACTGGTGCATGCCAGGGTAAAAGTGGGTGTTCATTTAGCTACCAAAGGTGCTAGAAAGCTTTAGGAGTTATCTCTGCAGCTGGCCTGTGCAGTCCCAGTTTGAGACTGCACAGAAGCCACAAAGATGAACAACAGTCACAGGTAGGTGCAACCCTGTTGTCCCTGGTTCAAGCTCCACATGCAACTAGGAAGCCCAGAAAGGAGTCCAGGCGCAGATGAGGAATGTAGTCACTCATGCTGAGTGACTTCCCCCTACAGCCATCATTTCCACCAGAACTTGTTGCTGCACTCCAGGGGCTCATTACTGCCAGTGGCTTACACTCACAACAAACTCTGCACTCTGTCCCATATCCGCCATCCGCTATCGTGTAGGCTGCATAGTTTTAGCTTTCACTTACAAAGCCCTTCATAGCCTTGGTCTTTCATATCCATGGGACTGCCTCACTCTCTGTGTTCCCCCATGGCAGCGTCACTCATCTGAACAGGGCCTCCTGCAAGTGCCACTGTACAAACAGGCAAACTTACTACAATCTCACTCTAGCCTGGAAGATGGCTTCTTGCCTTGACACAGCTGACCTGGCCACCTGGATCCTTGCTATGGTAACATCAAAACTTGACTTGTAATGCACTATACATTGGTCTCCCATCTAAGTTAACTAGGAGGCTCCAATTGGTGCAAAATGCTGTTAGCAGGAGCTAGCATGAACATGACTCCCATCCTACAGTCACTCCATTGGCTACCTATCAGTTACTGTGCTCAATTGGTTATTACATACAAAGCTCTTCATGGCCTTGGCTCAGCATACCTATGAGATTGCCTCACTCCTTATGTCCCTCCACGGCAGCTTCACTCATCTGAATGGGATCTCTTGCAGGTGCAAAATCAACAGCAGCCTGCGCATGGGCTTTCTTTGTGGTGGCCCCCACCCTATGGAATGATCTCCCTGAGGAGGTCAGGAGAGCCCCCACTCTCCTGGCTTTCTGCAAACGATGCAAAACTGAATTATTCAAAAAGGCTTTTTTCTCAGATCGGAGGGAAGTGTTATAGGGAGGGGTCTCAAATGCTTCGCTGATGAGTTAGGGACCATAGACTTCACCACTACGTTGCCTTGCATATTATCTGTTGCTCGAATATGTACTCTTATACTACCTGTATGTCATGTTTATCTAATGTCAGCCCTAGAACTGATTATGATCTGTTTCAGCAATTCTTCAACTCTGTATTGGATCCTTACTAATGCTACGTCTTTGTACAATCCTATGACGTTGTGGAAATGTCCTTGATACTGATTGTACTAATCTCACGCTATGTAATCCACCTTGAGTCTCAGTGAGAAAGGCGGATTATAAATGACATACATACATACATACATACATACATACATACATACATACATACATACATACATACATAAAAACAGCTGTCCACACACTCACTTTCTCTGTGGTGGCCCTTACCTTGTGGAATGGCCAACCTCTTCTGGCTTTCCTCAAACTATGCAAAGCTGAATTAGTCAGGAGGGCTTTATTTCGCAGGTGGGAGGGCTGTACTGTAAGGAAATGGTTCAGAGAGATGCTTTGGAAGAGGGATAGGAAATGGGATTGCAGACTCTTCTACTGCGTACTGACTGTTGCTGTAACCTATTGCATTGTTTATGGGATGTTGCAGCTGTAGTTCACATCGTCTCATTGAGAAAGGCGGACTATGAATTGCACAAATAAAATACCATCAGATACCAGTTGTCATCTTGGGGAATGTGCCACCTGAGATACCTGACCCCTTGCAAGAGCCTAAGCAAATGTTGGATGACTCTCTTAGCTCCCACTCAGGGAGCTGTATGCTGATGACAGCTCAGGTCAGTAACAAGTTGTGTTGTTGGCACTGCAGGTAGTTGGCACTTCACTGGGAATGGGTTCCTCCCTGACCTCTATCCCTGTGGGATAGCTGCCTGCATAGAGACTCGATTGATAGTAATGTGTTGATGCTCTGCAGACAGCACCTGGGCCCCACAGGTGTGCTTATGCTGCTCTTTTTCTGTTCCTTTAGCCCTCCCCCCCAACCCAGGGTGGGCTGTGATTGGCTGCAGTTGGTCTCTTAAGCTGTACTAGGGCTTCAAGGCTCAGTAGGAGATGGGCTGGGACTTGTATTATCACTCTGTGTGGGTTCTATGAGATATTTAAAAGGTATGTTAGGGTTGTTGCAGGTTGGGGTTAGGTTGGGCTGTTTTGCAACGCTTAGAACACCGCAGGCAAGAATAGCTGGAGCTGGGCTCATGTATGAAAAAGGAGTTCCTTGTGGCTATGGCCTTGTTCACAAGAGTCGAGGTCCTCTGTCACAGCTCAGCCAAGGCCTTAATTATGTTTTCCTGAGTTATACAAGAAATATGTGCTTGGGGGAGGAAGTATGAGCTGGAGCAATCTTCTGTTCTCTCGTCATTCTTCTACACCTTAGTAGGCAAAACACATGGGGAAAGGGGGGCAAAATTTCAGTCGTCATGGAGTCCCATGGGGCTTGGCAAATCATGTGATTTACTTTCATATGGTGCTTAGACTGGATGGCGGCCGTGCAGATACTGGTGGGCCCACGGTGACTTTTGGTAGCCCTGGAAAAACTGCCCTGCAACAGACGGGTGTTGCAGGACTCGACACCATGTGTTCAATAGCTAGCTCTTGTGTCACTCTGATTGCAAGAAATGGCAATATTGGAGAAATAAAGGAATATTCACTGTGTCAATCGGGTGGTCTTTTTAACTACACAGATAAGACTTCCATTTTATCCAATATGTTAACTGGAAAAAAGAGGCAGAACACTTTAAGCTCCCAAGGCAGTTTTGTATAGTCATGGAGTTTGACTCTTGAGAACCCTGGCTTTGCTTTGCAGATGGATACAATAGCTTAGTCCTCATAAGTGTCCAGGTGAGTTTGAATGTGTGATGGCAAGACTGAATAGAAGCAGGGCTTTTTTCCAGCTAGAACGCAGTGGAACGGAGTTCCAGAACCTCTTGAAAATGGTCACATGGCTGGTGGCCCTGCCCCCCGATTCCAGACAGAGGGGAGTTTAGATTGCCCTCCGCGCCGCTGGAGTGGAGTGGAGGGCAATCTAAACTCCCCTCTGTCTGGAGATCAGGGGGCAGGGCCACCAGCCATGTGACCATTTTCGCTGAGGGTGATTTAAACTTTTTAAAACTTCTCCCCTTGTTCCGGCTGACCCAAAGTGATGTCATTGGCCCTGGGAGCATGTGTGCACTTTGTGCGCGCACATGTGGTCCCAAGGGCACCAATTCCCGCCTAGAGTTGCTCCCTATGCTGGCAGCCCACTGAGTTCCACCACCTCTTTTCCCAGAAAAAAAGCCCTGAATAGAAGGAAGTCCTCCCTTGGCTGTTGCAGTTTTTAAGAAAATCCACCACCATTTCTTCTCAAATGGTTTTAGATTTGAGAGCAACAATTTCAAATTAAGTGTTTCCCCCATGTTCTGTCCCAGACTTGGGCTGATCAACAAAACCCTCAACAATTTATTTTTTTAAGCATATTTCGGTCAGTTTTTCCTGCAGAGGGAGACCAGCTTACAAGATGGAAAAGCTTACAAATATACAGCCTAAAAGTGCTGATTTAGAACTCATCAAGAAATTAAATGTTGCCTATCATCGTGGCTTAAACAGAAATATGGATTTCCTTACTCACTACAATTTTAAACTTCAGAGTCTTTCTTCCTGATCATTCTTTTATTCGTTCCTCAAGATAGTCTGGAAACTCTGACTTCTGTCATCATCCATTATGTATAACAAACTAATTCCAATTCTGTTTCACTTCCACCCACAGAGAATTACACTTGAAAGATTCATGACAGGACTCACACCAGATCTCTCTTAGCCTCCATTCCTCCTCTCATCTGTTGTTTTCCCTATAAGTATTCCCCAAATGATTCCATTTTCATTTATCTCACAAAGTGAGCTGTGATTCACAGAAATTCATATTGAATAAGTGTTGTTAGTTTTTAAGGTGGAACTGGACTTTGGTTTTATTTTGCTGCGACAGACTAACATGACTACCCCTCTGCAATTAATACACAAGGAAACAGATCTGGGCTGGGTTCACCAAGCTGATTATCAGAGGCCCCAGGCTACAAGTCAAGAGCAAAGAACCCCATGGCTGGAGCTGGTCAGCTGGAAAATTTGTCCCTGTGCATGTTAAATGTCTGCAGAAAAAGAGGGAGGCCTAGATGGACCTCAGCTGCTACAAGCTACCAGGATTTCCTCATTTTTCCCTTCCGCCAATTCCATCCTTAAATGAGGTGTGGATAGTGAGGGAAAGCCAGGAAGTGTTCCCAGAGGCTGCCTTGCACTTGGACATCCGCCCTCCCCCCGCAATAGGACCTTTTTTGAAGATGATTTTGAAGGCCTGGATAAAAATGGTCCAGGGATAATGATTGTAACATTTGAGTGGGCTTTATTGGTTCTCTTAATAAAATTTTAATGTAGTTGTCTCTAACAAAGAGAGCATTGATTCTCAAAAGCGTATGCTCTGGAAATCTTGTTGGTCTTTAAGATACTACTGGACTCGGCTCTTGCTTTTCTGCTGCAGACCAACATGGTTACTCACCTGAAACTCTTCTTAATGGGATTCTGCAAGCCAGCGTTAACTACTGTAAACCTTTTGGCTGTGGAAGGCTATACCTTTAAAAAAGAAGTGTTCCCACTAACTTTGGAAAGGCAGCTGTTCGCAGAATACCAGTTCATTTCTTGCTTTGGAAACTCCTTGTCAAGCACGTGTCTGGGAAACCAGGAATACGCTTTGTGAAAAGGTACTTGTAAACTCTGGCGATGTCTGCTGGACAGCTGGCGTCAGGTCTGGAGGCTCCCATAGGTTTTGCTGGTGCTGAGCAGTGCTGTCCCACAGCAGACCTCACGTCCCTCCAAACTGCAATTTCTGCAGCCTCCATAAGGTCACAACAGCTGAGGACAAGCACTGGCAGCGGGTGACTCATTATGCTGCAGCAAAGCCTGGTAGCAACAGGGAGGCAGCCCAGAATGCAGCTGGCTGAAAATCACCCTTTCTGAACAGGAGATTTCCCCCAAACGGCATGCTGGAGGCAGACCTGCAGGACACCGCTGCCACCACACACTCATACACTGAGGCAGGGCTTTTTTTCTGGGGAAAGAGGTGGTGGAACTCAGTGGGCTGCCCTTGGCGAAAATGGTCACATGGCTGGGGGCCCCGCCCCCTGATCTCCAGACAGAGGGGAGTTGAGATTGCCCTCTGCGCCGCTGCAATCTCAACTCCCCTCTGTCTGGAGATCAGGGGGCGGGGCCACCAGCCATGTGACCATTTTCAAGAGGTTCCGGAACTCCGTTCCCCCGCGTTCCCCCTGAAAAAAAGCCCTGCACTGAGGAGTGCAAAGGTATTTTTTGCTGCCGCTGTAGGGCACACTAATACAAGTGATTTGTTACAGGGAAGTCTGCAGCATTTTCCGGAAAGGAGAGGATGGGGGATGCTGAGAGCTACCAAGGTTGGAGAGGGGGAAATGCCCAGGGTGGAGGCTCAAACCAGAGACTAGCAGTCAAAAACACAGCTGTCTGTTTCACGCCATAGTGATACGCACTGACACCCTACCATGGCTAATTCTTTCCCCCGTTTTTCCTTTCCTGCTATCCTCAGACTCCTCCCTTTGGCCTTCTCCTCCCCTTATTCTTCTGGGAAAATAGAAAGGGAAATAAAGAGCCTTTTTTACACAATGCATAGTTCATATGTGGAATTTGCCGCTGCTGAATGTGTCAATGGTCATTAGCTTAGGTGGTTTTTAAAAGGCTCAGACAAATCAACAGAAGGTCGATCTATGAACGGCTGAAGGCTGACCAGAATCTCCATGTTCGGAGGTGATTTTCCTGGGAATGCCAGTTGCTGGAGAGGCTTTGGCCTCTGTGCCTCTGCTTGGGACCTTTCTGGAGTATTGCCCCAGTATTGCAGAGGGACTGTGGCTGAGCAAATGATGGCTTGGCTAAGGGCCATCTGGTGAATCCATGTCTGAGGAAATTTGAACCCAAGACTTCCAACTGACACTCTCAGCCCATGCTCTTGTGTCCCTCCCCTTGCCTAAAAAACTCAGGGCAGAGTAACATGGGATTGCCCCACATTATTCTCACAGCAACCCTTTTGGTGTAGCTTGGGCTGACAGAATGTGGCCTCCTAATAGGGATTTGAACCCATAGCTCTCTACTCCAAGTCCCTGTTCCTGGAAGTTTGAAACTGCTCTCCTGCCTACCTTGCAGGATCATTGGAATGCTAGATTACTTCTCTGAGCTCCTTGGAGGAAGAGCAGGATACACTTTGACAAGCAGCAAAATGTATTGTGTTGCGGATCACCTTATGTGCCCAACAGAATCATGAACTCCCAACAGGGCTCTAGCAGGAGAGTTGGCAAGACAGAGCCTTGCATTGCCCATTCCTGCCATAAGCACATCTCGGAGCAAGAACACCTCTGTCAGAAATATCTGAGACAGGGGAGTGATAGCGGTCGCGGCCTCTTCAGGTACTGAGAAGGGCTGTTACCTGACGACCCTGCAGGACCCATCTGGCCTAGTGTCCAATCCTCTGATCAGAAGAAAGACCGCTTTGAATGTCCAGAGCAGCTCTGGAGCCTAGTCCTGTTCCCCCTTAATCTCTCTCACGCTCACTCATACACATGCACACCTGTGCTGTCTTAGTGTCCACTGTGCCAAGCATGCAGTGCCGTCCAGCCAGGTTCCCAATCTCTGCTCTGCTTCAAAGATGCTGCCTCCTTCGGATTGGCTCCAGGCTGACGTACCAAGAACAAGCCTGCTGCCTGGCTGCTTTGTTGCCAAGAGAACAGGAAGCTCCACCGAAGAGCTGCCAACCTGGATTGGCCTACGAACGTTCCCCCACCCCCAGACACACAATCTACAAATGAGGGCAGCCACTCGGCATCCAGGGGCTTTGAGAAAGTGACACAGGCAGCCAGGACCTGATGAGAGCTGAGCATTATTTCTGAAGAACATCCACACACACACCCCTCCCTTTGTGGGAAAGGGAACAAAAAAAAAAGTCTTGCATGTTCAAGGGCTAACTCCTTTTATGTTGATTTGTGTACATGTCTTGGTCCTGCTCTTGTCAAACAGTTTTGCAGGCTGTAGAGGCACACTGGCAGGAGGGGGCATTTCCAGTGGTCTAGAGGAAAAGCTGGTAGCCCTGCCGCCACTTGCCACTTCAGTGCAACCCATCTCCCTGTTCACCCTCCAGCGGAAATTCCCAAGAGAGGGGGGCCATGAGGGCTCTGGAGAAGCCCAGGATTTAAGCTATGTAACTGCTGCTGCTTTGCACATTGGTGCCACACGCAACAGGGCTGGGAATCCAGAGTTTTGTCATGGAATGTGCACGCTGTTCCTCTCAGTGGTCTCTACAGGCCCATGCATGGGTTTTGCACCTGCTTTGGGAAGCTCCCTTGTCCTAGTCCAGGAACTGATGCTCAAACAGTGCAGTCCTAAAAAGAGTTGTGGCTTTCTAACGCCATTGAATTAAATGCACTTAGAAGCATGTGACTCTGTTTAGGATTACAATGAGAGTTTTGACTCCGCACATCTTCCAGCTCTTTCTGTTCTCTTCTGAGAAGGGCACATCAGCAGTTGCTCCCACAACATTCTCCTCTACATTTTCACTTATTAGCCTTTCCTTTCTGCTCCCCTCCCCCATTGTTAAGTTTTAGTGTGTGGGGGGGGGGGAGGAGAGGGAGTTCTAAGGAATTGGGGGGGGGTATTTCCCCCTTATCTATCCACATGCCTGTTACAGGGGCCTTGTTTGCTTTCCAGAGGCCTTTCTCTTCCCATGGGTACCAAATGAAACCCAAGTCAGCAGATATATACACAGCAGAAGCGGGGAGGGAACTGAGAACTACATGATTATAATGCCATGAAATACAAGAGGTGTTGTGATGCTTCTATGTAAAACTCAAACATATAAACATACTTTGGGCATTCACAAGTGATAGCAGTCTACTTGCAGTCTGAAGTAAAACTCACAAACAAAAGCCCTGGTAACAGCTTTTATTATGACCAACCTTAATAGCGCAACACAGTATGCAAGATTCTGAATTCTCCAGAACTCTTTAGCAACCTGGATGCTAAAAACGTATAGAAGTTTCTAGCCATAAACTTATGTCTACCCACTTACGTCTAGCACTTACAAACCTATAGTGGCTATGAGGTGTCATTTCTGTTTTAGCCTTTGTGAATGCAATCAAACTTGTTGATAGATTCCAATTGGGCACATTCTTGTTGGAGCGTCCTTCTGAAGTCGCTTGTTTGAAGAAAGGTGACATTTAGGTTAGTGATAAAATGTACAGAGTTTTCTACCAGCCTGCCTCAGATAAGACCATAACAGCTTTAATTGCACCACTACATCCATAATCATCATCCACATATACATATACACCCCACCATCACTGGGTTATCTCATCAGAAGTGCCAGCTCTTTGTTGGGGCACTGCAAAAGATGGGCTATTACAGAATTCTTAAGAGAAGCTTCCCCTCCCCACTCCAACCCCATGTATAAATGTACCACATGGTAACAGGCATGCCATGTGAGCAACCGCTTGTAATTCGTCACCAAGCACCTGCAGTTCCTGGTTTCTGACAGTGCAGTTGTGCTCTCTAGAGGTACCAGGGAAAAGTGCATGTCCTTCCTGTGGGAGTCCAACAGGGATGGCCTCCTTCCAAAGCAAGTATCAGCAAGGTTGGATAAAACTCTGGGCAGCTATGGAGCAGGGCACTTGAAAGACCTCCTCCTCTGTCTGTACTAACCAGCCCACTGGCTAAGATATTCACCTGAAGTTCAGCTCAGCATGCCACACTCATTAGAAGCGGGGTGGGGGTGAAGTACAAGGGATAGACCCTTTTTTGTAGTGTGTCAGTCTGGGTCAAGGTTTATGGTGGTTCCAAAATTATGGAACTCCCACCCTACAGAGGCTCACCTGGCACCAAAGTTATCCTTAGCAACATGTGGCAAAAATCCCCCCAATGTTTTTTTTTTTAATTGAAGAGGGCTAGGAGATATCTAGAATGAGGGCAGAAAACTTTGAATCTGACAGAGTGTGCTGTAGAGCCTGTTGGAAGATCTATGCAGTGGTGGCAACAGCAGCAAAGAAATGTTGCTTATCTGCCACTATTGCATCAGTTAATCTCATGCAGGAGGAAAGTACCACCTTCTAGATTTTTGCTGGATCTAGGATCCAACTCTGGCTACAGGAAGGGGTGAGGTCATCAGCTCCTATATAAGCCTTCAGTTGTGCTCTAGGTTTTGCTGATTTAACAACTCCCCAGTGTTGATTGTGCATATGCATCTGTTATATCGGTTCTTCTGCTGTGGCGAGTGTCTATTCCGCACTAGAGACCGTGCCTTTCTCCAGCTGTCCAGGGAGACAATGGGACACAGTGGTGAGACCTCCAGGGTTCATTTCGAGGGAGAACACGCAGGAACGCAGTTCTGGCAGTTCCCCAAAGAGGTCACGTCAGGTAGCCCCGCCCACCTGACTCTCGGCCATTTTGGGCCCATTTCAGCCTGGATTGGGGCCGAAACAGTCTGGATCGGGCCAGGTAGTGGATCACTCTCTTACTCAGCAGCGGCCCGATCCTGACCATTTTGGGCCCCTTTTCGGCCATTTTCAGCCCCATTTTGGGCCCAATTTCAGCCCTGAATGGCCAGGATTGTGTCCAAAACAACCAGGATAGGTGGTCAGGGGGTGTGGCATATGCAAATCAGTTATGCCAATGACACACTTCCGGTGCTGGCAAGGGGCATGGCATATGCAAATCAGTTATGCCAATGAGTTATGCTAATGAGTTCCTACAGCTCTTTTTCTACGAAATGACCCCTGGAGACCCCCTTGTAAAGAAGGGATCCCTGGACTTGAATGACCTAAATAACTATCATCTGGTGGCTAACATTCCATTCTTGGGCAAGTTACTTGAGTGGGTAAGCGGCTCTACAGTTTCAAGTGGTCTCGGAGGAGATGGATTATCCAAGCTTATTTCAACTGAGACTCAGCCTGGGTTTGGGTTGGAAATGGACTTGGTCATCCTGACTGTCTTTGCTGTGACAGTGATGGGGGACTGTTGAGTCTCATGGGCCTTTTGGTAGCTGTTGATGCAACTGGCTGTAGGATCCTTTCGGAGAGGCTGCTTCTACTTTGCTAGTTGGTTCCGGAAGGTGGTGCTGGGGGACTGTTGCCTGACTGCATTAAAAAAAGTTTTAAAAAATGTAAAACAAATCTCATACAAAATAGAAATAAAAATTTGACAACAATAAGGGCAGGTTTACACATAAGCATGGTTTCCAAATACTTTAAAATGTCTGTATGAATTGTCATCTATATGCCCTCTGTTCAAATATTGATGAGGTTGCAAAGTCCTCAATCCACCGAATTATGGAAGGTGGGCATGTCCCTCTCCAGTGTTGCAATACAAGTCTTTTGGCTATAGTAAGGGCACAAACAAACCATTTTCATGAACTGTTGGTTTCCCTCCAAGAAGCAGGCAAATACATTTAAGTATAAGCATCCTCAAAAATTAATGAATATTCTTGCACAGAGTCAATGTGTGTAATGAATTCTTCCCCCCAAAGACAAATAACTGGACATTCCCAAAGCATATCTTTAAGAGACGCATCCTGTAAATTATAATACTAGCAATTAGAAACTTTATTTTCTCCTTTACTAAAAAGGCGTTGTGGTGTCCAGTATATCATAAAACATAATTTTTTGCTGAATAATTCACAGCTTAAGATCCACAGAAACAACAGGTATGATGTTTAATGCCTCTTACCACTGCTTTCGCAAAAATTGGGTGATCTAGTTTCTTATTCCATTCATTTCTTAGACCCTGCATATCATATCTATTAATCAACATCAAATATTTATAAACGAATATTATATTTTTGTTTTCTGCATAGATTCAGTGAGAGTTTCCAGGAGTAAGGAAAACTCTGAAACACTTAATGCTGCATGACCATAATTAGACATTAACAGATGTTGCAGCTGTAAATATTGCCATTTGACAGAAGTTGCCAAGTCATCACTAGACCTCAGCTGAGAAAATGAGAAAAACTCATTGTCATAGCCTATCAATTGGGCCAAAGTAAATTGAATCCAGTGGGTTATTCTACCTCAATAGATGCCTTTGGTCTGCTCAGGCTTCTTAAAGGGGCCACTATATTATTATTTCCTTTAAGAGACCCATTAAGTAATGTGGTTAACCTTTCAATTTGAGTTTTGATTTGACATAGTTGATTATACATTTGCTTAACTGTTTTAGCAACTAACATGCTAGGATATATTCCCACAGTCTTACAGGCATCTGAAAATTGGTCAATTATTATAGTTAAGACAGTCCGCTCCATTCTTTATCAATGGTGTTGGGACACTGGGACAGACGATTTCAAATTTATTGAAATATTATCCCTGGTATTCTAGGACCAAACACACTATGTAGGAAGACTCAGGAAAGTAATTACTTATTTGCAAATTATTATAATCAAATTGTATTTTAGGGATGGCAATATTCAGGCAAGTGATTTTTTAAAGAAAGCAGACAACGGCCACAAATTTCAAAAGAACAGAAATCAGTTTGGGAGGCTCCAGTGTCATTTGCTGAAATGGAAAATAGTTACGTACATATGTGCTGTCAAGTCGCAACCGACTTATGGGGAATCCCAAGAATATGCTTTCAAGAAAAGTGAGAAGCAGTGGTAGTTAGCAGTGGTAGTTAGCCAATGACTTCCTTTCCTTGGTGGCCTCTCATCCATGTACTGACCCTGCATAGCTTTCAAAATCTGATGAGATTAGGGCTATAACAAGCCACCTTCCCTCAGAAAATACAGTTAAAGAGAAAAAATTGGATAAACTATCTGCACCAGCTGGCTATCTAGTCAAACGATACAGATACCTACAGCAGAATGAATCCCAACATTATAGACTTTGACTGACAAAATGAGGGTGTAGGACTTCCCCTACTATGTATGAAGCAAATATCTCATTTATTCATAAAGCTGTTAGAGACCCATTGGTGATGGAAAGTGGTATCAAGTTATTGCCAATTTATAGAAACTCCTGCTAGGGTTTCCAAGGCAAGAGACTAACAGAGGGTGGTTTGCCACTGCTTTCCTCTGCATAATAACCCTGGACTTCCTTGGTGGTCTCCTATACAATTTACTAACCAAGGCCAACCCTGCTTAGTTTCTGAGATAGGATGGGCTAGCCTGGGCCATCTAGGTCCGGGTAGGGACTCATTGCAATCTGAAAATTACTTCTCCGTATCTCTTATCAATGTTGATTCCAAAATAATCTCTGCTACAGTCACAAATGCCCTGATCTGGATGGCCCTGGTGAGCCTGATCTCTTCAAATCTCAGAAGCTAAGCAGGGTTGGCCTTGGTTAGTAATTGGATGGGAGATCTCCAGTGAAGACCAGGGTTGCAGAGGCAGGTAATGGCAAACCACCTCTGTTAGTCTCTTGCTATGAAAACCATGCCATGGGTCACCATAAGTCAGCAGTGACTTGTAGGCATTTGCCTCCTCCACACTAGCAAACAGTCTTAGTGCTTTTTGTCCCCTTCATAAGTAGGTTTTGAGCCTTCAAGGAAGGGTTCAGACCACCTTTGCCTGTAGCTCAATATAATACCAAAAAGAGGCTCGCCCCATGTTTAATCTTGTCACTGGATGCAGAGAAAGTCTTGGACACAAATGACTGGCATTATTCCACATTATATTAGAAAAGATTGGCCTTCCTCAGGCATTTACTAAAAGGCTAAGACTATTTTATAGAGAACTCAGGGCATGCACAATCATTAAAGTGTATCATGTACAGCCTTTTGCAATTAGCTGAGGAGCTAGGCAGGTGGCCTCTTTTCCCCTTCATTGTTTAACTTGGGTTTTGAACCACTTTCTATAAGATAGGAAAAATGTAAGTCAAATCATTGGTATGTGAAGATAACACATGATTATTTTTGGAAGATCTGGATCACACAGTCTCTAAATTAATGGATCTTATTAAAATTTGAGACCTTTTGGGATACAAAATTAAACTGGGAGAAATCAACAGCAATGCCAACTGGAGATGTTTCTCTCATCCTAGTAACATTACATTGTCTCTTCAAGTGACCACACAGGCCTTTTAATATTTAGGGTTATTAATCCCTGGAGGACATGGTCTCATTAAATATCACCACCATATTGAAAAGTATTATGACGGATTTAAAACAGATGGAAACCCTTAACAATCTGGTGTAAAATTAACATCCTAAAGATGGCCGTTGTCCTTAAAGTTAATCCATATAATTAGAGGTTTTCCTATGTCTATTTCCCAAAAGAATTTCTCAAAATTGCCTTCATTTTTCAAACTTTCATTTGAGGATGATAATCAAAGACAAAGTACTGCCTTCTGTGTAATGTTGACAGCCAGTCACCCACCTTCTGGGTTTTCCATTATGGCCTACTTTGCTATCTTTCCTACAAGATCATCACAAAGCAAGTGTGATATATTTCTGTACTGACTCACCCACATCAGGTGCCACCACTGGCCACCACGCTGACTGTGGGTTTTAAATCAGTAGTACTAATCAAACTGCTTACTGGAAAAAGGGCAAAAAGTTCCCCGGAAGGCAGAATTTATAATTTAAGGCATCTGCTATCAACAATATTATGGACTTTATATTTCATTGTACCTGGCTATTGTAGGGTTGGATGTAAGAATACTTCTATTTTCTAGACGTTTTGTAAATATGTTTATAAGAATTGGGCTGCATTGTTTATAAAGGATATATTATATACAAGGCTTTTTTTCAGCAGGAAAGCAGTGGAACGGAGTTCCGGAACCTCTTGAAAATGGTCACATGGCTGGTGGCCCCGCCCCCTGATCTCCAGACAGAGCGGAGTTGAGATTGCCCTCTGCCCCGCTGAGCAGCGCGGAGGGCAATCTCAACTCCCCTCTGTCTGGAGATCAGGGGGCGGGGCCACCAGCCATGTGACCGTTTTCTCCGAGGGCAACCCACTGAGTTCCACCGCCTCTTTTCCCAGAAAAAAAGCCCTGATTATATAAATCATTTTGTTTAAATATTGGTTTAAATTAGCCTGTGTTCACAGTGGTTTATATTGCTGTCACTACACTGTGTATCCTTCTTGTTATTGTATTCAGATTTCTGCACTCCATACCCTATTGCTTTGTTTTATAAGGTCTGTATTGATGTGTAACCCACCTTGAGAAAGGTGGCCTATAAATAATGTACATAAATAAATTCAAATGTCTTTGCAACTGCAGTGGGGCCAAAAAGCAAAAGCAATGGTAAGGTCTGCTGCAGCTAAAACAACAAAAACTAACAATTTAACTGGGTCATTAGATACCTTGCTTATATTTTTTGCTGTAGCTTAAATCTACTGTTCTGTTCATGATCATTTATACACTCTCAAATGTCTTTTTTTTAAAAAAAATAAAGTTCATATAATTTTTTTAAAAAACCTAAATAACAAGTTTGCTTGGTCAGATGCACGAAGGGCTCACCTAAATGTTCTGGGTCTGTATTCCTACAGCACAGGGCAAAAAGCCCTGCCACCATCTTCCACACAGAGCAGCAGTGACCACAGGTTGTGGTCCCTTCCACATGGGTGTGACATGCTCTGGTGGGGGGGAGGGCTTCCAACTAGGGCAGAATTGGGGTGCATTGGCACCAAGACACCAACAAAAGAATGAAAGCCAAAAGAAACCTCGTGGCACCCTAAGGGAAGGCTAACCAGTTTTTTGTGCAGGCCTTCAAGGGCTACAGCCTGCTGGGTCAGAAGCTTGAAATGAAACTTCTGCAGGCAGACAAGACTGAGGAAGAAGTTAATAAAAACTTGAATGGCGCAGCTGAAGTGCCCGTTAGAGGCCAGAGGTGCCCTTGGTAGCATTTCATAACATTTTGCTACTGCAGACTAGCACTATTCAAGGCTTTTCCTTCCTTGCTCGTAGTCCAGATGCGTTGAGTCCATTCCCGGTGAAGGTCGGGTTCTGGCAGTGCAGGGGGGCTGGCTTTGGGGCTGATATGGATGCCCGAGGTGACCTCGACCCGGCCCCGGCCGAGCCCTGTTTCTGTCAAGTGGCGCCCCTGCTTGGGCTGCGGATTTCGGACTGGCCATCCTGGGTCAGGGGACTTGAGCGGGATGGGCATTTGCGGCGTGCCATGGGGCTCCTTCGGCCTCTCCACCGTACCCAGGTCTTGCGTGAGGCGCGCAAACTTGGGCTCGCTTTACAAGCCCTCGGGCCTGCCCCACACGTCGGCCCGCCGGCCCCCGGTGCTTGGCACGCTCCTGGGCAGCCCAGCCCGTCGACCCGCCAAAGCGCCTCGGCCCCGGTTGCTCCACCGGTGGAATCCCGAGTCGGCATGGTTCGTGGGGATGCGGCTTGCGCGTCACCTTCCGTCGGCTTCCTGGTGGGCGTCGGAAGTAGGAATAAAATAATGCGACTACAAGCGAAGTTTTGTTCCAAAAGGAAGAACCTGGCAAAGGAAAGGAGCCGGGCGGAGCTGCGCGCTCAGGCGCAGACCGGGAGCGGGGCGCGGGCGCGGCTGCCGGGTCCCGGCTCGGCTCGGTTCTCGGCGCGGGAGGGAAGAGAGGAGGAGGAGGAGGAGGAGCGTGCGGAGGCGCCCCGCCGCGCCAGCCGGCGAAGTGCTGACGTTGGCTCGGCTGGGCCCAGCCCAAGCGGGGCGGAGGCGGGGCGAGCCGGGCCGGAAGCCCCTGGATGGCTGGAGCCGGCCTGCCAGTCCGCTCGCCTGCCCCGCTCCGGCCGGCCGCCCAGAGGCAGACGGAGCGACGGGCGGGCGCCGCCTGAGTGCGTGTCCGGGAACTGCCGCCTCCCTGCGCCGGCGCCGCACCGCGGGGAAGCGGCCGGAGCGCCCGCGCTGCCGACGACCCACCCGTTGGAGGCGGAGGAGGAGAAGGAGGCGGAGAGGCCGGCTAGGCTGGGCGGGAGGCTGAGCCAGCGAGAGCAGCCGCAGCCCGCAGGAGGCCCCGTCCCCTCTCAATGGAGGAGCAGCCCGGCCCGCCAGCGCCGCCGCCCCAACAGCAGCCCCAGCCGCCAGCGCCGCCGCCGCCCCACCACCATCACCACCACCACCACCACCACCCGCCGCCGCATCACGCCTATTACTACTACAACCACAACCACCACCAGTACTCGGCCGAGGGCAGCCCCGGCAAGGCCCCGCCGCAGAAGCCGCCCCTGCAAGCCCTGAAACATGAGCCCAAGGCCGCCGCCGCCGCCGGAGGGGGCCTCCAGCAGCAGGACGCGCCCAGGAAGAAAACAGGTCCGAGGCGAGGGGAGGGCCCTGCGGGCGGCGGCGGATCGGGACCCTCGGGGCCCAGCCTTGCGCGGGGCGGGGAGGGAGGGCGGCCGGGCGAGCGAGGGCCCCGCGAAGCCGGGGGAGGGCGCGCTTTGGCGCGGGCGGGCGGCCGGGCGGGCCCGCTCGGCGCCCTTTCTGCAGGAGCCCGGAGAACGAGGGGCCGCCTCGGGGGCCGGCCGCGTGTACGGGAGAGGAGGGGGGTGCGGGTGGGGGGATCCGATCGAGGGCGCCGCCGCCTCCCGAAAGAGGTGCCGGGGAGGGGGAGCAGACGTGGATCCGGAATAACGTGGCGGGGGCTGGCGCGGGAGGGGGGAGGGGGCGGCCTGGGAGGGAGGGCCGGAGCGGCCTAGGCTGGCCTGACCTCCCCTTTCTTTCTTCTTCGCCGGCGTGGCTCCCGCGCCGGCCGGGCCTCGTCCTTCCCGGGCCCGCTGGAACATTCTCCAGGGCCGCTTCCTCCTCCTCCTGCTGCTGCCGCCGCCGCCGCCATGTTGGGCGGGAGACCAGGCGGCCGGGCCCGGCGCTGGCTGAGGCGGCTCCCCCAACCGGCCACCGCCCCGGCTTGGCGGGCTGTGGCATGGCCGCCCGACTAGGCCGGACCCCGCTTTCTCCTCAGGCGGAGGGGGGGGGCAAAGAGGCGGCGGAGAAGGGCCTTCTAGGGGGCAGGCCACGGAGGGGGGAGGGAGCGCGGCTACCCGGGGAAAGGCTCTTCCCGAGCGGCCGGAGACCCCCCAGGGCTGGAGGCGCGGCACTTGAGGACGCGGCCCAGGAGCCTGAGGGGGGAGGCCTTCGGCCCACCACCCGATTTGATTGATTGATTGATTGATTGATTGGTGATATCCACCGTTTCACCTTGTGGATCTTGAGGTGACTCATGAATAGGTGAAAATAATAATTAGGCGAGTTTTAAAAAGCTAAACTCTTACAAATAGCACAGTTAACTCCCCCCCCCCACACACCCCATTGTTTTTTTAAAAAAACAAAATACAAAACCTTGTATTATGGGTGGAGGGGGCAAAGGTAGGAGTAATAGGACCACCCCCAGCTCCCATAATGTTATATGGCTTGTCCCCCCCCCCTAACACGGACTCCTGTGGGGCATTAGCAGTAGAACAGAAAGGTCCAGGGGGCACCCATGGTCTGCCCAAAGGGCTACAGGGCCTGGGGGGGGGGGTATCTGTGGGGCATGGCCTTTGGGACTAGTGGGGGGGGGGATAACAAGACATGGTACTGCAATGGATTCAGGGCAGGGGAGGCAAGCAGGAGGGCTGGTGCTAAGCATCGATGTGTGAAATTTTGGTTCCCCATGTATGCCATTGGGATATAGCAGCTATTTTTTGATTTGATTTTGCTGGTTTGGGTCAGTTCAGTCCCCTCCTCCTCCCTCCCTTTTGCACCTAATTTTACAAGCAGGATATTCTTGGAAAACATTTCGTCTCTGTTCTCTTTTAGCTATAAATGTACTTTGATCTAGCATCACCCTAAATGTAAGCCTCCCTAAGAAAGTCAGACAGTGATCCGGACCATAGTTGGGTTTTGAGGTTTGTGTGTCCAGTGACACTGGTCTAAGTCTATGTTGCTATTCTAGTCAATGGATATGGAAACCCCAATATGGGTGCAAGAGACCCCAGCTTTGGTCTGGGCTTTTTAGAACAGAGGTTGGGTGATCCAGATCCCTTGCTTGTAGAAGATCCCAAGGCAGACTCGGTCCTGCTCGGTAATGCTAGTTGTAAGGATTTTGGGTAAGTGGGCTGGAAGAGACCAAGGCCTTGCCCTGGAAGGTACTACTTAGTTTGATCTAGGGCAACGCCTTCTGTCCCTAACACACGCATGTTGGTGTGTTTTTGAGAGGCAGCTGCTCTTCACAACTTTGTTGTATATATATGGTGCATAATTTGAAACAATGAACTGAATTAATTTCTGTGTTCAGTTATTAAAATATGTAGCATTTTTCCATTCAGATCATTGATGACATTTGCCAAAGGTCATAGTGCATTGCCTTTGGATCTTGGGTGGCCCAAACATCTGGCCATAATTAACCAAAAAAAAAAAAAGATGATGCTTGCCTACTGAATCCTCAATGGCAAGCAGTTTTCATAAACTGAAGAACTTCTTCAGAAATAATAAAATACCAAACAAATGTAAAAAGAACATTTTGGACTATGAATTGTCAGACAGTGGGGGCCTTTTGTGCAGTAACCAGGTTATGCTGTTGATACTGACATGAAGGTGAGAAAGCTGTTACTTTGGTGCCTGTTCTAATTAACTGCGCATCAGTATCTCTTTGAATAAATCTCAGAAAGTGGAGAGACAAATGGGAGTGGTGGGATTGATCTACTTCCTTGCTTCTGTTATGATGGCTTGAGCTTCGATTTGAGATGTGAAGGCCTGGAAAAAAATGAAAGAAAAGTGGGAGTTTGAAACAAATGTTCTGTGTGGGGGGGGGGTTGGTTCCCCCCTCCCAAGCCTTCACATGTCTCCTTAAGGACCCCTTGTGTCTGTGATGCTGGGACTTGTTAGTATTTTGGTAGAAGAGCCGTGTTTGTAGCAGTAGAAAAGAGCAAGAGTCCAGTAACACCTATAAGACACAAAATTTGTGGTAGGGTATGAGCTTTCGTGAGTCACAGCTCACTTCTTCAGATGCATGAAAGCTTATCCCTACCAAAAATGTGTTAGTCTTATAGGTGCTACCGGACTCTAGCTTTTTTCTTTCGGTAGAACGTTAGCTGAGTTGGGACCCAGACAAAGGCTAACGCATTTGCAGAACTTATGCACTATGCAAAATCAAAAAGAGTCCAGTAGCACCTTTAAGACTAACCAATTTTATTATAGCATAAGCTTTCGAGAATCAAGTTCTCTTCATCAGATGCCTGATGAAGAAAACATCAGGCATCTGATGAAGAGAACTTGATTCTCGAAAGCTTATGCTATAATAAAATTGGTTAGTCTTAAAGGTGCTACTGGACTCTTTTTGATTTTGCTACTACAGACTAACACGGCTAACTCCTCAGGATCTATGCACTATGCAGTAACTCTTGAAAGTTTATGTACTCCCCTACCAACATAAAGATGATCCAGGAGGAGATCCCTTTTGCTGACTTAATAACTGCTCGATTAAAAAAAACCTTGATGATGCTATACCAGGATTTGGCAAAATGAAGGCTTGTTATTCTTGACTACGACTTGGGCAACTGGGGACTTTTGGTTGAAGTGGCATGTGCTGACTTCGCCAAATTGTCGCTGCTGCTTTCTTGGATTGGAGACTTTTCCCTGTTTCCAAATTCAGACCTAATTCTGCTATCCCTTGCTTTGCATAAACCAGAAAGTGTTTGAATATTTGGAGGCTTCTCTCCTGGAGCTTCCTAAGTGAGAAGACCAGGCATGCTGGAGGAGCTTGCCCACTACTGCTGATCTTCCCAGGCAGTGTGCAGCTAAAGGGAAACATTGTGTGTAAGCTGCTCTCAGCTTGCATGAGACCCAACAGTGCCCATAGAACATGCCCCAGAATCTTCTGTGGTGTCCTGGCATTCTGCAGTGGCTGCTCAGAGGTACCTCACTAGGAAAGTCTTCTGGAAGGGATTCTCTGAAGGTATAAAGTTAAGAAACAGTTAAAGTAAGCTATTGCCAGCAAAATCTGTTCCAAAAGAAACCCAGTGTGCCCTTGTGTCTTTTTGTGTGGGGGGATATTCTGTTGAGGGGTTTATTCTTATAATGTAACAGTGCCATTTCTCTCTCACTATGGTGTTTTAAAAGATGGAGGATGATAGCACAGCTTTCTTTGGGTTTTCTAACCCTCCTTTGGGCCTCCCTTTTACATGGAGGCATTTGCAAACTAGCTTTTGGTAGCCACTGGGAAATGGCTTCAATGGCATAAGGAGATTCGCATTTATAATTAGAAGCATTTTGAAGATTTTTTTCTCTAAAATGAAGCAAAATACTCTTTTGGCTGTTATGATGAGCTATACATAGACCTAAAGGCATATGTCGATATCCTTGGAAATCTGGCCTTTGATCTATTGAAAAGGGAAATTTCCAGCCCTCGTATGGCAATACATTTGCAAAACATGATGGCAAAAACTGGGAAAGTAATAGAAACAAGGAGGTAAGAAAGAAGCCCAAACAGAGTTTTATCCCTTCTCCTGAACATCAAGACTTACAAGTTTAGTTGATCAAGATTTATATTTTGAAGATCACTAACTTGGATTTGGCAGTTGTGGTGCTACAGGTTTAATATGATGGCTGCTGTCTGAACTGTGCTGATACCATTAGTGGTTACTGATGGTTTTCTTCCTCCATCCTTCAGAGCTCTTTTGTGCTTTCTATTGGGACTTGGCTCATGTGTCCCCTTTTTTGTAATTTCCAACAAACACTCCTAAGGCATGCTGGCTCTCTTCTATTGTGTGAAGGTATATTCAGAAATGAGGGATATTCCGTTAATCTAACTCAGTTGACTAAACACAGTCTGCATGAAAAGGTGGTTCTGTCTTGGGCAGAGATTCTGCATGGCTTGAAAGAAGTTTTATGGGCGACTCAGGAGTGCTGGCAACTTGCATGCAGGAATTGGTTGATGCCCTGGTCCCATAAAATGAAATCTACTTTTTAGCGAGCTGTCTCTTACTTATGGTAAATGATGGTTTTGTGCTTGACCTCTTAGGCCTTGTTTTTAGGGAGACATTAAACCTGTGTCTGGATTTTGCTTAGGAGGTAGAGCTTCTTTATGCAAAATAATTTCATAGGGATGAAAAGCTGAAGGTTGAAGAGATTTCTAATCTAGTCTTTTCTTTGACGAGCTGGTTTCTTATATTTTTCATATTTTTTCTCACTGGGGAGCAAGATTTGGAAAATGGCTCAGGTGTTGCCCTAAAATCTGCGCATTTTCTTTCATTCCCTCCTTCAGACTTCTGGTTGCAGTGTGTATCTGTAGTCAGGTCCTGGCTATTTAAGTCCAGTTTGAACATTGAATAAAATCCTTTCCAACTTGGAAAGTCCCCACAAGGTTTTCTATGGGAAAGCTCTTGGAGGATGTCATAGGGTGTGTCTTGGGTTCAAATCTTGTTCAGCCTGAACCTTGCTCAGTGTCTTAAGCAAGACGGGGACAAATTGAAACCCAGGAAGTGTCTCCTTCATCCCCATGTCCTTGAGGTCTGTTTCTAGAGATTGTCAAGTGCAGAGGTTTTACACTCTGTCTCACGTGCCAGTGTTCGCCACCCCCATTCCCAAAGAAGTCTTAGAATCGCATCTTTCCCTCCCTACTTAATATGGGGAAAATCAGTCTTTCAGGGTTGTTCCAAAGATTTCCAAAACGAAATAGCTTTAGCAGATAAGGAAACTACTGTATATATTTAAATTTTGTGTGTGGAACCGAGAGATGTTCTTGTGACTTAAGAAATCGCAGTCCTACTGTGGAAACTTACCTTCTTGTTTTGTTATTTGCAGGCCACAGTGAGCTCAATGGGAACGTCGGGGAAAGAGACGTGTCTGTAAAGAGTCTGAACGCTGTGGAAGCCGTCAACCTTATTTCCAGGGTTTCCAATGGCAGCCAGCAACCCGGGGACACTAGCCTCACCCTCAAACAGACTGTGAAGGGTGGTGCCTTTGGAAAAGCTGGCCTCAAGTCCAAGAGTTTCATTCCGAAAGGAGGCATGGACAGAAGGCATGAGAAATGTTATGAAAACAAAATAAGAGAGAACCAGTCCTCTGAAAAGCCTGAGGTGGTTTCTGTTCCCAATGGTGTCATCGTGAGCAGCTGTAGCTATATCACCAATGGTTACGTCAGCAAAGTGTTGGACAATGATGGGAGTGGGTCAGAGAGCGGCTACACCACCCCCAAGAAGCGGAAAGGTAGGCGCAACAGTGTCAAGGGCTGCGAGAACCTGAATTTGGTGCCAGAGAAAATGCTGCAGGAGCCTGTAGTTGCCCCCTCAGCCTTAAAGCAGGAAGCAGAAGGCTTCAAATCTGACTGTGTTGAAATGAAGGGGAGCAGAGCGGAGGGCGTGAAACTTGCTTGGAAGTGTGAGACGGGGGCCATGGGAGCAGGCCGTGGGAAGCTGAGTGTCGGGGATGTACAGCGGAAGAACTCAGATGCCAAGGTTGGGGTCCCTAGCAAAAAGTTTGAGGAGCGGCCCAAGGGGAAGCCCGTGTCAGCAGCCCCCTCCAAAGAGGATTCTTGGACCCTCTTTAAGCCACCACCGGTTTTCCCGGTGGACAACAGCAGTGCAAAAATAGTTCCTAAGATCAGTTATGCAAGCAAAGTAAAAGAGAACCTCAACAAAGCTGCGCAAGCCCCATCTTTGTCATCATCTTCTTCGTCGTCCTCCTCCTCCTCCTCCTCTTCCTCCTTGTGTTCATCATCTACTGCTGAAGTCCAGCCCTCCAGCCGTCTTTCTCAAGTCCCCATGTCCGCTATGAAATCTGTTACTTCTGCTAGCTTTTCCAATGGTCCACTTTTAGCGGGGGCTGATCGCAGTGTGTGTTCTCCAGGGAGCCAGTCGCTGCTTGCACCTGCTACTAGTGCCATTTTGCTGGCCTCCTCCGAGTCACTACCCCAGGAAGTGGGTACGACCTCGGCTGCAGAGCAGAAGAAGTCGAGTCTTTTTATCTACCCTTCAAATATGCAAGCCGTTCTCCTCAATGCCACGCCGGCTGAGCCCTCGTTCCAGGCAAACCAGCAGAGCCTTGGTGACATCTTCCAGAACCAGTGGGGATTATCATTTATAAATGAGCCCAATGCGGGTCCTGAGACTACGCCTAGGAAGTTGGTGAACAATAAATCCGAGGAGGTGATATTTCCAGGGGGATGTCCTACTGCTTTGGCACCAGAGGTTGCTGAGACAGCTCCCATGGGACCTGACCAGCCTGTGTTCCCCAAGGCTTACGAGCTGGACAAACGGACTAGTCCGCAGCTCCTTGGTGGCATCCTAAAGCTTGGGACTGCTGACGAGGGGGGTGGTTTTTTGTTGGAATCCCACCAATCAAGTGGTCTGCACCCAGCCGAACTTAGTAGTCCAGGGGCATTTATCTTTCTCTCCAAGGACTATCATGTAGAGAATCAGCTGGCCTCCCCTACGAACGGTTTATTAGCCTCCACCAAAGAACAGAGGTACCAGAGAGGCCTAGAAAAGAAAGAGAGCTGGGGTGATTTTGACCTGAGGGCTGCTGTTCTATATCACACTCAAGGTAATGCCTTTGTTTCCTAATGTGGTGCCTGGACACTTTAAAAAAACTATCTTCCAATAAGGTTTTGCGCTTAAGGCTAGACAAACTCTGTGCTAACAATGTCTGTTTCCCGCTGTCTACCTCACCCCTTGTCCGTATTTTGAGCAAAGCAAACACAGATTCAACTGTTGAATTATGTTGGGTAGATGCCACAGGGTTGCATAGCAAAGGGAAGGTCCGTAGCTCGGTGATTGAGGATTTGCTTTACATGTAGAAGGTACCAGGTTCAGTCCTCAGCATCTCTAGTTAAAGCATTTTGAGTAATAAGAATACCTAAGGCGCCGGAAAGATGGTGGCATAACTGTTACGGTGGGGAGAATGTGTCTGTCCCTTCTAGTTTTCTCCTCCAAAGCCAGATATTTCTAACTCCCTCCCAGAGAGACAGTTTTGTTGCCTTTCTCCAGTGTGTTCAGCTACAAAGATCAAGGTATAGCAGGCCAGCTGATGCCTCCTTGTAGCATTCCCTCCTGGCATGACGCTTGTGCATGAAAAGACAGACTGAGGCACTAGCAATTGATCCAGGGCTGGGATTTCCAAACCTACTACCTTCAGTGAAGCCTTTCCCTGTCCACCTGTCTGCTGAGGAACTCCTTGCTGGATTCTGGGGCTGGCTTTATGGCATGCTTTCAACTCCCATAGAGCCCTCCTCATCCTGCAAGATGGCACATGGCAAAACCCCTCCTCCCAACTTGAGGCTCTGCATTGTGGATGAAGCTCAGGAGTGGCAGCCAAACTCATTTTCAGAAAAACTTATCCACCATGACTGAGCTGTTTGTTGAGAATCCGTGAGTAAGCCTCCCCGAAATGCAGCTTAAACACCATTAGACTGGGGTATGTTGAGATGGTTTCCAGCCACAAGGTGATGAGGATTGGTGGCTACTGGCAGCAGCAGAGAGGAGAAGAAGGTGAGCAGGTTTGGCCGGAGGGGGTTGATTGCCATAGCAAGGGGTGCTGACAGGTGCGTATCTCTGTGCCGGTTCTGCTGCTGGATTCCTACGTCTTTGCTTGCTGACTGCTCTAATGTCAAGTGGCAGGAGAGCAGCCCGGAAAGTGGAGCAAGTGGCCCAGCCCGGCACTGCTGTGCTTCAGTAGCCAACTAGGTCAGGAGGAAGAGACAAGTTGTGAATTCAGTGCTTTGCGGATGCTGCTGTCACCTCTGAAGACAGCCTTTGAGCTGATTTCTTGGCATGTTACAGTGCTGAGTTTGGGAGGTAGGGGTGCTTTAAGGTATATGCCTGAAGGTTTGGCCTCTTATCCCTATCCATCTTGGTTCATCTGCTTTCCTGGTGGTGGTTGCTGTCAGATGTGCCAGGAGAGAGCCTTCCGCCTTGGCAGTCCAGCCATTATTAAGTCCTATGGGTTCCTGGTCTGTTTATTTGGCTAAAATCAAGGTAGGAGGGGGTTTTCCTATGGGCTCTGTGACGTCTCTGAAGAATTGGTTCTGAAAACCTTTGTCTCTAGGCTTTCAGTGCTTAATCTCTCTTTTTTGCTGCCCCACAAAATACTTTTCAGTGAGCATGGGATTGGATGCACTTTATTCTTACCCAAGTGGAAATGTCGAACGGACTTCTGCCTGTGCTGTTACTCACCTGTTTGCAAGGGTAGAATTTGACATCGTCTTTTTGCGGAAGAAATTCCAAACCTGTCATGTTTACCAAATGGTGGCAGAGAGAACCATAAAAGTGCTGGGCGAAGCTTCTAAATACTCAGAGCAGGTTTTCCACTGTGGTCCTGGGTTGGGGGTCGTGGGGCTCAAGGTGCATCCATGGCCCTCGCAGTAGCTGATAGGACATAATGGAAGATCAAGTATAATTAACAAGAGCATTTAATAGAAGATGTTGCAGAATTTGGGCACCTCCCCCCCCACCGCCATTCCTTTTCCTCTTTTCTTACGGATCTGTAGCTTTTATACTGTGCGCCTGAGAGAAGAGCATGTTATGCAGCCTTTGGAAAACTTATATGCATCATTTCAATGTGATTTGATGTGAAGCAGAGTCCTGGTTCTGCGGTTCCTGTAGGACGCTGCATTTGCAGGATCTCTTTGCCTGCACAGGGCCCTGGGAAATGGATTTCATTGCTTGGTTTAAACACCCTCAGATTTGAAATCTGCTCAGGTTTTCCTGGATGTGCTGTAAATATTTACATTTCCACTCTCTCTTTCTTCCACAGAAATGGAATCTCTTTGTAATTTGCAAAAGCAAGGTAAGGATCTTTAACATTTCTCAGTATCTTCCTGGCTGAAGTCGATCAATAATGACTAGTTAAGTTTACTATGTATGTGCAAGGGGATCTCATTTTATTTTATCCTTACAGTACTCCTAACATTAGGCTGGTCTGGTATGTGAATAACTCTGTGTTCCCCAGTGAGCTTTTCATGGCTGAGCAGATAGTCAAACCCAGCTGTCCCCAATCCAAACAATAATTGCATCTAAAATCACAAAGTTCATAAGACCACGCAGTGGCCTGACAGGTAACAAAACCCTACCCCAAGCAGACCTTGACAGATGAATGTGTTCTGGAATAAAAACATTGTTTGCATCCTTGGTGGAAAGAGGAAATGTTTCCCCCCAGGGAGGGGGAAAGCAGAGGAAGCCCCTGCTCCAGATGAGTTGCCTGCCTTGGGGCACGGCCTGCCTTGCTGATCAGAACCTGCTGGCAGGGGCTCGTGTTGGCACATCAGTCCCTAAGGACTGTGGGTTCCCAGCTGTGAAGGTAACTGAGCAGCATCTTCAATCCACCTGGAAAACAAACTGGCATCCAGGTCAGTTGCCAGATGAGAGGATTTGGTCCTTGTCACCTGCTGTCCCATCTGGAGATGAGCTGCAGCCATTTTCTGAGTTGTCCTCAAGATCAGCCAGGATGAGTGCAGCAGTTCTGGGTTCCCTTTGTAGGCAGGCGAGGGAAGGGTGCTGTTGGTTGAGCCCGGGACACAGGTTGTTCTTTGTGCTGTGGGACAAATCCAAGGGGGAAAATGTGAAGCGCCTACAGCAATAGCTCTGTGTGACGCTACAGCTCTTCTTGTATCTTCCCTGCGGTTGGCTGTTTAACTTGTGGCTCAGTCCTGGTATGCGTTTCTGTCTTGCAGATCCCAAAAGGATAATCACTTACGGTGAAGCCATGGATCACCCTGACCAGTGAGGCGAGTGAGGAGGTGCTACCTGAGGGGGCTCCGGCAGCAACCATGTGCCGCTCACAGAGGCCAGGCGGCGACTGCTTGGTGCTCCTACTGGAACTGTCCGGCATGGCAGGGGAATCTGAACTAGAATTGCAGGATAATATATACAAATATATATATAAATATATATATATATATATATATAGTTATTTTAAAAAATTAAAAAGGGCCTCTGGGCATGAGGAGACTTCACAAGAAATTGGTAGAGACTTGCATTATGGGATTATTTAAACTTCTGGTTCTGAACTTTCACTTTCTCCTCTCCCTGCATTTGTTCTGTTTTTGTTTTTTGTTCCAAGAGTGGACCTGAACTCCAAATGGACACAGGCTTGGCCCACCCTGCTGGCTCTGGCCATTTGTAGGGGAGGGGGCTTCAGCTTTGGCTGGGACTCTGCAGCCGTCTTGAACACGCTAATGATGAGAAACTACCTGGGGGGGGGCAGCCCTTGGCCTCTCACCTCTCCTCTTGCCTGCTGCTCGCCACACCTTTCCCTTCCCCCTGCTCCAGTTTTACTTGAATCCTGCTGAAGAAGGCTGGGGAGGGGGGAACTTGAGCATTGCAGGGGTCTTCTCTCCACAGTGGAAGTGAAGGAGAGGTGTGTGTGTGTGTGTGTGTGTGTCTTAAAACCTTGTGTGTCTTCTTCCCTTTGGGGGAAGTCATCACCCTGCGGTTCTGGAATCCACAAGGTTGGCATGGCATTCCGTTGTACTTCTGGGAGAAATGTGTCATCTTGACAGACCCTGTCCAGAATTTTAGATCATAGTTTGTTTTATTAAGGCATTCAGGATGTTTTGGGGAGAAGGGACTAGTAGCCTAACTCCCATAATTTTACGCCATATCCATTGGAGCAAGCAAAAGCCGTTCAGCTTGTAGGTACTTTGTATTTTTCTTGCGTCTCTTAACACTTGGCTGGCTGGGTTTTTTTTGTTTTGTTTGTTTCATTCTCTGTGGTGAAGCTGAAACAGACAGAAGGCTGTGTTTTTGCTAACTTCATAGGTAGCACTTGCACATACCTCTCCCCTGCCCATTAACTTTTGCTTTCCCTGGAAATTAATTTTTAAAAAGAAAGAAAAAGCTCCGTGCTCCCCTTTTCTGCTCCCTCCATCTGCCTTCTACCCTTCACGCCCTCAAATTAAAACCCTCTTCAGGTTTGACCCTAAGGCGGCCATTCTAGCTTATTAACACTATATATTATGATTATTATGATTATTATTCTGAGCTCTTATCTCCTGCTTTACAATAGATGTCATCACAAGAGCAGAACTTGGGGGAGAGTGAAGGCTAGAATTGAAACAGAAAAATACAATTTAAAAAAAAATTAGGGCAGGAGGGACTAGGGCTTGACAAGACTGAAGCTGCAGCTAAACGTGGAGTGTGCTGAAACCGGGGAAGGCTGCAAAGAGGCAGGCATGGGTGCCTGCTTGGCATGCGAGGGAAGTCACTCGCACGTCCGTGCCCTAGGACCCCCTCTCCCGAGTTGACCAGGAAGACATCTGCAGCAGTGCTTTGTGTTTGGTTCATCATGCCCCTTTTTGGGTCCTGCTGCGCTGTTGGGAGGTGAATGACCCAACTTTTCTCCCCGCCCCCACCACTTCAGATCTGTGCTGCCACCATTTTTAAATTTTTGTTGTGTCCTTAACATGCCTTTTAAAAACTCTCTTTGCTTCTATTAAAGTTGCTCCTGGCAAAAAAAAAATAAACCTTCACTTGGAGCCCTTTCAAAGACTTAGTTTTTTCCTTTAGCAGTGCTTTTAAAAAAAGATTATTGATCACTGTTCTGTATCTTAGAAAGATTCCCTGCACACACTTTCTCTGAAGTGTTTGGCCAGTTACAGCAGTCTGGGAATCTTCTGTGGGCATGGTGTCTTTTTTTAGTAGGTGTCACCTCTTGGCCAACAACGGAAGACATCTAAGTGGGACATGGGGGGAGCAGGGTACACAAGAGGTGGAGCCAGAGTGCTCTTCAGCAGCCTGCAGGTGGCATCCACATGGTAGATCTCTTGATGTTTGGACCCAAAGGTGCTGCTCTTTGGCATCTTCTAGCTGTACAGAGATGCAAATGCTGTAGATAAAGAAAGCACAGTGCTCCTTACCCAGCGCAGATTGTCTGCTCCTGCTTTTGCTGGGTGGGAGTAACTGCACCGCTGTGCTGGTTGCCTCACTGTTCACTGGCCTGGAGCCCAAAGGAGGCAACATCTCCATTCTCGAGTGCCCCAGCCTGGTGTGCAATGCCCCTCTTCTACACACACATGCCCTTTTAATATTCCCTTAACTCTTTGCTTGTTGAGTTGCTTTTCTCATGAAGTCCGCACATGATTATCTGAGTGCATAAAAAACAGAAGCCTAACAATTTTTGTGTAGATTTAAGAGTGGTATGTGTGTGTGTTTGTGTGTTGGGAGGCAGCAAGTGAGCTGTGTCTGACCTAGGACATGGAAACCATGCAGCGGTAGAAATGAGAAGAATGTCAGAATGAGGTGGTGGGAAGAGAGCTGAAGCCACATGGGCGGGCTGGTGTTTCAGGAGGGTCTTCTTGGTTTAGTTGCACTGCTTTTATTTATGCTGCTTCAAGATGTCCCTACATAAATCAGGTGCACTAATGTGCAGAGGATGAGGCAGCACTCCTGTTTCTGAATGGCAACCTTTGAGAATTTGTGCGGTGCCCTCGGTTGGTTTTTTCCATTCACAAGAGGGTCCCCATCACTTTCATTGGATCCCCATCTGGCGACACTTAATGGAAGTAAGGTTACCAACCTCCAGATGGGGCGTGGAGATCTCCTGGAATCACAGTTGCTCTCCCGACTAGAGAGGTCAGTTCCCCCGCAGAGAAAATGGCTGGTTTGGAGGGTAGACTCTTGCGTTATACCCCACTAAGTGTTTTCCGCTCACCAAACCCCACCCTCCGCAGGCTCCACCTTCAAAGTTCCAGGAATGTTGGCAGCCCTAAGCAGAGGGGGAGTTGTGTCACGTCTCTTGTAAATGAGAGGCAGATGTTGCCTAGGAATGACTCCGGTCTGGTTAGCCAATGAGCAGGTTAGGCAGTTCCTGGACCTGCAAGCAGGCGGCTCTCCGATCAGCTGTTCTCTACATCTTAGACTCCCACCGCTTAGAAAACTAGTTTGCTTGGGGAAGCCTTTCTCTCTATTTTCCCACCTGCTGTCTGGAGTTCCACTCAGGAATAGATTGGCCATCTTGGACTGAATGAGGCCTAAGACTGTCCTGCTCTTTGTTAAGATAGCCATCCCTTATTACCCGCTGAGCTTTGTTTTATGAAGAATTTAGTTGGCCATTAATAAAACCCATTTCTAATTCCTGGTGAATGCTCTGAAGCTATTTGTGATTTGGGAAGGACTCTCTTCTTGTTTTTGAATGTAGCCGTTTTTATCCAACTTTTAGACAGTCATGCGAATTGCCATCAGCAAAAACTGCAGTCCCGCAGATCAGAAAAGCACACTGAACCCAGAGTTTTGTTGCCCACAACTGTAGTCTTAAGAAGAGGTGAGGAAAGGCAAACATGACACTACTTCCTGGTTCTTCGATCTTTGTGCACCATCAGCTCTGTGGCAAATCCCATGCCTGCAACTCCCCTCCCCCAGTCTTTCTGCCTTGTCTTTTCTGTAATGAACTTCTCAGGTGCTAAGCAGAGGCTTGCAAAGAGGCACTGCTTTTAAAGTCTCTGTTTTACTCCTTAACAATGGGTGTTAATGTGTGTGTAGGTGCTGTGGAGACAGTATTTCACCAGAATGTATTGATTTTAGTATGTCTGTAGTCCTGCCTCTTCAATTTGTGAACTCTCTCTTGTGGCGGGGATGTGTGTGTGTGTGCAGTTTTTACACTTTTGTTACGGAAGGATCGTCTTATGCCCTATGAAGACATTTCACTAGGCCATACTGCGTTGAACCTGCAATTTGATCCCCATTTTTGCTGATGCTGCACAAGCAACTGCAGGCATGATGGGCCTTCAGATGCTGGAGTCTGTTCCTGGGCATGCATTCAGGCACCCCATTAGCACCCCTGGGAACTGAGGCTCCAATCCCAGCTAGGTGACTCTTCCAAGAACATGAAATGTGTATGTGTTGTGCTTGGGGAGTAGGTGAGTTTTTCCACATAAAATAGAAAAAGGCAAACTTCATTTCCAGAAATGCTGTCTTTTTCTCCCCCCCCCCCCTCCATATTGCAACCAAATGAGTTCATTTGTATGTTAAGAGTTGGCAGGGGGAACCCATTCATCAGTCTTTCCTCTTGCCATTGATGGTGTTCAAAGATAATCAATATAAACTAGTTTAAAACTGGTTTCCTGCTTGTAGCTTTACCCCACAAATCTTTTGAGATTGTAGCTATATGAGGATGCCCAGAACTCTTTGTGAGGATTCCCTAGTGTATACATTTCCCAGGATTTCCAGTTTGGTCGTCGTGACGCCAAACGTAGCAAATGAAGTGTCCTGGTAAATGCACCGTGGAGGCCTCCTTTGGTTTCTGAGATGTCTCTTCATGTATTGTTCTTGGGCTGTAGGGATTCCTGGAGAGTTCCTTGTACGCCATGGAACGCAGGTGCAATACCTTTTGTGCCATTATCTTTATTGGTTTTGTTGACTGACCTGTCCCCACCCCAAAGTAGCATTGGTGACCGGGAAAATGTGTGAACACTACACTACTTGCCAGTGGAACCGGATCCCTTTCCGGAAGCTGGCCTGTTCGGGTTTACTGTCGCTTTCTTGCATTGTGATGGGCGCTATTTCTAACCACTTTAGAGCAAGGCCTTTGGTGCAAGTAGGGAATACTGGCCAAACATTTACTGTAATTAAATCAAACCATCAGTAGTCCATGTTCATTAGGGAACCAGTGAAGGCCCCAAAACCATACAGCGGCCCAAACTGTCATGCTTTCCTAAATCACCAAGCCCAGACTAGCAATCTTGGGATTCCAAAAATCCATATGAGAAGCAGCACGCTTAAGGGTAGATTGCTGTAAACTTCTTGCAGTAGAAAACTTCTTTAAAGGAAATGGGAACAATTGTGGGTGGTGCACATGGCATAGGGTCGCCCAACTGTCCCTTTGGGTTGGCAGAATCCTGCCTGCAGCTGCCCTTGCCAGTATTCATTTGTTCGTTCCGTCTCTTTGGGGCTTTTCTGCAACATACAATGTGCCTTTCTTGTAGGGTTATGTTTTAATTAAATGATACGCCAGTTAATTTGGCTGTCCTCAAGGTTTGTAGGAGCAGCTCTGCTCCTTTGCATGGCCAAATAACTTGTTTCTTGCTGTTGGGATTTGCTCAACTGTTTATCTCGGGCCAAACCAACAAGGTCGCTGATTTGAGCTGTACATCTCTTAACTGCTCCAGGAGCGAAACCTGGAGTCTCTTTTCCCCCCGTTTGTGCGTGTGCTTCGTTTTGTGTCTTGGAGCTGAGAAATTGGGTGTGCCATCCTTGCCTAGTGAGAAGGTACTTTTGGAATCTCAGAAGATGTGTGGTCTTTTGTGTGTGTTACTTTAAAGATACAAACCCGCACAACTAACCACAGGGTGTTATATCCAAGTCGAAGGGGGGGGGAAATCTGAGCTTGGGTTGTAAATTCAGTTGACTAAGAATTCCTTCCCAAGACTTCACTTTTTAAGATGGGAAGGCAGCACCTTGCACTACGAATACTTTTTAAAATCCCGAGAGACGGCTTTGGTCTGCATCCTTGCACACGAACTGTGTTTTCTAACATAGGCACAAACTACACAGTTCTGGCTTTTCCCCACTCCCCGTGTGTTCATACTTTGTGTTTTAAACCACCTCTGTGTTTATCCCACATATATTAGATTTTTTTTTTAAACAAATATGTTTTGCACACTCGGGTTTTGCTGAAACCATGAGGGATGTGAGGTTTAGTTCTTAAAGCAGATGAAATAAAACTATGCATATGTTTTGAAACTTTTTTCAAGTTTGTGTTTCATTACTAGGAGAGACAGAGAGTACCATCCTTGGCAGATTTTCTTGTTGTGAAGTCTCTCGATTTCCCCAATATTCACCTTCCCTGTGTGCTTGCTTCACTCTTTAGTTAAAATATGTGTGTCCCTTATAGACAGATGAGTTGAACTGGCGCTTCCCTCACTTTTGAAAGATTTTGAAAGTCGTGTCTCAATAGCAGAGTACTCTTCCTCCAAAACAACATTGCTTTCCCTTTGGAGTCCTGTTTAATGTATAATTCGAAATCCAAACTTTGGCTCTGGGAGTTGATGCACGTTGGTAGTGCAAAGCTTGACTCTTCAGAAATAAAACTTGGATTCTAAGGCTCTTCTCTTAAGTTTTAGGCTCTAAATCTTGAGTTTGGTGCCAAAAGCATGACAGCTCATCAGTTGATACGGATTCCCTGCCTGCTGTCCCCAGCCTGTTCCGGCACCCTGTACAAGTGACAGAGGCTGGACTGCTACCACCTTCTCACAGAAACTACGTTCATCTTGTGCTGCCTGTTAAGCAATTTCTTGGCTAGTATAAACCCCCAAGACCTCCTTGGGTAGTGTCTAAAAGTTAAACCTCTCATTGCTTTCCCAGTGCAAAGAGTTCATCCTTTCTGCTCTTTGGCTGCCTTGACGGGGCTCTACTTGACTTGTGGGGGGGAAATGAAAAACATCTTTGGCTCCTCTGCCATTCTCTTGCAGTGTTATGCTCCACAGATTTGGATAGGGCGGAGGTCTGGTTTGCTAGTAGATCCTAGACCTGATCCACCACTTGAAGGTTCAGTGGATTTCAGGGGACCCCCACCCCACCCCTGCGCACGCACACACTCTGCAAGGAATGAATGAAAGCTGCCTAGGCTGAGAGTGGCTGGCGCTTCCTGCTCAGTACTTTCACGAAGCCCTTTCGATGGGTATGGTTTTACTGGCTCTTTTATCAAGACCCTATGAAGGGCTGCTTGACAAGCTGTGTAAAACGGAGTTTTGTGTTTGAATTACTCTGCGGCAAGAGGCAGTTCAGCCTTGGCTGTGCACACAAGGAATGATCTTTGGGAGCCATTTTGGCTTAGTAGCAAACTGTGTTGTATGGGCAAGCCTGCCGTGGGGAAGGGCACAGGTGTGCTAGCCTGCCCTGAAGTTAGGGCAATACACATGTGGGGCCTTGATTGCCTTCCTGCCATTTTTTCCAGGGGAGAGAAGTTTGCATTGTACCTAGTTGCAAAGTGGAACAAATCGGGGAGGGACTCAAGTAAAAATGGCGGGGGTGTATGTCTTCTTGCCCTTCTCCTCAGACTAATCTTAAAAGGCTTCTTTTCTGTTAGGGGTCAGTTTGTCAGCTATGGGAGTGACAATTTCCAATCAACATTTCCTCTTGAGTTCTATACTACACATTTTAAATTTAAGTTGCCCACTTAGGAAGTGTTTATATTTTAAAGAGAAAAGCCCTCCATTGCAATAGACAGATGTGTGTAGAACAAATACATTAAGACAGATGCTACATGATGAATATTGTTGAATAAAAATTTATGTTCCTGTGTGTCTGAGGCATTTTTTTTTCCCTCCTTGTTTGGGCTGTATGTGGTTTGTGGAGCACAGCTGAGGCTGTTTTTTAGGCAGGAAAGAGAGAACTGATCCCCTTAAAAATTGGGTGTCTTTTACATACCTCAAAGACAGAGAAAGAAAACAATGTGTGTCCCATGATTATACTCAGGGCTTATATCTGGGAAAAGATGGGGTGGAACTCATTGGGTTGCCCCCGGAGAAAATGGTCACATGGCTGGTGGCCCTGTCTCCTGATCTCCAGACAGAAGGGAGTTTAGATTGCCCTCCATGCCGCCGAGCAGCACGGAGAGCAATCTAAACTCACCTCTGTCTGAAGATGGGCCACCAGCCATGTGACCATTTTCAAGAGGTTCTGGAACTCCGTTCCACACGTTCCAGCTGAAAAAAAGCCCTGATTATACCTGTGAATCTTCAAACTCTAGGTCCCTCTTTTTCCATGTCAGTGGCACCATCTCACAGGGTGGTTGGTTAGGATAAAACTAAGTAAGGGGAGAAATTATATAAGCAGCTTTGATTTCCCATTGGGGAGGAAAGTAGGGTATAAATACAACTAAAATGGCTCGTGTAAGAGGCACAGTAGGGCACCTTTATTCTTTAGCTCTCTCTATTCAACATATTAGCCTCCTTGTCTATGTTGGAGCAACTGCCCTATAAGCAGCGGTGGCTGTTCTGCAGATAAGCAGAACGGGCTGTGAGAGTGGCACAGAACTCCCGTTTAGCAGACCGATACTCCTGTTGCTTTTCAAAGAAGTTTTTAGCCCAGCCGCTTGCAAAGCTATCCTAGCAAATGGGAGGGGCTGAGCTGTGAGGGTTGAAGTGTAAACGGTTCGTGCCTTTCCTGAAATACGGCAATACTGAAAAAATGTACAGACTGATGCGCATTTAATAGATCTCTCCCATTTTAATCCTGTCCTTTGGGAAGCTCAGGGTTCTTCCTTCCTCTGTTTTATCCTTGTACCAACCCTGTGAAATAGGCTAGGCTGAATGACCGGCTCAAAATAGTTCCTCTTAATGCAGAATTTTTCTTTAAAGCAGGCCTTACTTTGCAATACTTAGAATCAGCATTGTGGAAATCACTTGTGTGCAGGAACGTGTTCTAATCATCTTGTTACAAACGCACCTCTGACAAAAAATACATTAAGTGCCCTGTTTTCTTCCAAGGCATTTATTTGTGATCACGGTGTCAAAGAGGGCCCCAGGAGGAAGCAGTTCCCTTACCCCAGGGCTCGTGGCCCACGTGTGGCTCAGAGGGTGGGAGTGCGGAGAAGGGGAGTCCAGTGTTGGTTGATGCTCCCAAGCATTGTGTAGCTACTGCTGGATGCGCCGGATTGACTGGATCTGGAAGGTCTGGGCATGTGAGCCCCACTCCCGCCAATGCTTGTAGTCGCCACTGTGGTGGTCAGATTCCATGATGTACTGGTAGCCACGGTAGCCAGGATACTGGTAGCAAACCCATCTGCAGGGGGAAGGAACAGACATCAGGCGCCGAGCTGCGTCGATGAGCTCTTTGGGCTTGACTCTAACTTGGGGGTGGGGGGTTCTTAGCCTTTACTCTGTAGCCCATCATCCTCGAATACCCTCCAAGCTACAGTTACAATGTCAGAACGGCACTCCAGACAAGATTTGAGTCTAGCTCTCCCCAGTCCTGATCTGGTGTTTTACATAGGTATTTCGTGTTATGTTCCAGAGGGGCTAGCTGTGTTAAGTCTATTGTAGCAAAACAAAACAGAAGTCCAGTGGCGCCTTCCATGTGAACGCACATGAAGCTGCCGTATACTGAATCAGAACATTGGTCCATGAAGGTCAATATTGCCTATTCAGATCGGCAGTGGCTCTCCAGGGTTGCTGGGGTCTTTCACATCACCTATTACCTGATACTTGTAGCTGGAGCAACCTAGGGATTGAACCGGGGACCTTTTGCATGCTAAGCAGATGTTCTGCCGCTGAGTCACGGGCCCCACCCTATGACAAAGAGAATTTATTCTACCGTGAGCTTATGTAAACTGGGGCTCCCTTCCTCAGATGAGCCTTCATTATTTTCTTTCTTTGATTGTTTCTGAGCTCTGACTGGTAAAAGCTGCTTCTGGAATAAATACTGTTAGTCGTGGTGCTGCTGGACTTTTGTGATATATGCAAGTGAAATGTCTGTCTTGGGCATACATTCTGTGAGACGGTTAAACCTGAGGGCTTTACTGTTAGGTTGAAGTCCTGTGTGTCCTGTGTCACGTTTTAAAGGGCCTATGGGAGAAATATCCATGATTTTTATCCTCAGTGTGGGGTGTGAGCAGTAGGAAGCAACTTTCCTTCACCTGCTGCCAGAAACCATGGCAGGAGAGGAGAAAGGCTTGCTTGAAATCCAAATGCCCTCCAGTGTGTAGATGACCTCTCTTAAGAATCCCATCTAATTTATTGCACATTGTGTAGCTGGCAAATAAATAATTACTCTTTCTAGTCAAACCCCATGGGGATGGAGAACTGGCCCTTAGGAGGGGCTGTGGGAAAACAGGCTCTGGCTAGAGGGACTAGGGTAGGTTTAGCAGTCACACCAGGACTGGGTGGGAAGACCCAGATAAAATCCCAACTCAGCCATGAAATACATGGGTCCAGTAACTGTCGGCTTAACCTGCCGCACAGGGTTGTGAACATCAAATGGGATAGTGGGGAAGAGAGGCATATATGGCACTCTCAACAGTTTGAAGTGATAGCTACTTAGAGAAGACAGCACCACTAGAAATGTGACCACGTGTGCTCTAGCCCCCAAAACCTGCCCCCTCAATACATCAGTTAGGCTTTAAGGTGCTGCAAGACTTCTGCTGTAAGAGACTAACATGGCTACCCCTCTGGCATTTAAAGCAATGGAGGAGGGCATCCTGGACAGCTGACCCATCCACCTCTGACCTTGGTCTTTCTCAACCTATGGAACCTACGCTTGCCCCTTGAAAGCATTGCATGTGCCTGGGCAACCACCCTTGCCGCAGCCCCTGCCATGCACACCTCTTAGGTAGCAATAGAAAAGGCTCAGGGGAGTGGGTTCTGCCCCCCTGCCAATTCCCTGTGGGGCTCTTTGCAGCATATGATAGAGCTGGGCTTCCGACACAGCTGCCAGCCAGCTGTGCCTCTTACTTACGCGCCAGAGTGAACTTTCATGGAGCCCACTTCATTGTTGCCCCAGCCCATAGCTTGCAAGGAAGGAAAGTCGTCCAGAACTTCCCACTGACGCCCCAGGAAGTTTTCCTTCTCAAACAGGGTGATCTTGGACTCTTTGTGGTTCTGTTGGTGGAAAAGAACAGACCCAAGATCAGAGCAGATTTCTGCTTAGACGAATAGCCAGGTCTCAGACCTGCCTGCCTGTGTTTCCAGCACTTGGGTGTGGGATGAGTGAATAAATGGCAAGGGTGCCCTGGAGTGTATGCAGAGTGCCTTTCCCGGTTTCCCTGAGGTAACTGATAAAGGATTCCAAGGCAGGGCCCAGGGGGGGGGGGCTTCCTGGCAGGTGTCATTCCCAGCACACATCATTTTAAGAAACAAACCATCTCTGCAGCTGTGACAAGTGCCTGCATGTAGTTGTGATGGGCACTGTAAGCAGAACCTTCCCTTATCTCTTTCAATTTTGGGATGGTCAAAACCTTGAATCATCAGCAAAGATGCCCTCAGAAGCCTGCCTAAAAACCCAGCAATTAGGGCTTCTTTTTGAAACCCATCACAGTGTTTAAACTTTCCCCTTTTTCCTCGGTGGTGGTGATGGCGGGGACCTAACAAAATAGTAAAAGAGGAATTAACACATTAAGGTCACCTTGGATTGGTGGAGGCATCTTAAAAACGACACTAGAATTTCCCCAGGAACGTACATCCACCCTGCGATAAAATTCTGTATAGAGAAACAGCTAAACTCCTATGTGGAAAGTGATCAAATATTTATAAAGATTATAAATCATCGGCGTACACAAAGGTAACGTTCAATATTAAGAACTGTAAAATTGTGAGGCAACCTTTCTCCTGTGAGAGAAGTAAAGCTAAAGAGCGGGTAGGCCTCTGTGCAGCCTGCCAAGCAGTGGTGGTGCTGGTATTTAGCTACTGTTAACCAAATGGCTGGTTCTCTTTCTGAGGTTTTCAGCAAGTCACGCTTATACGGTGTAGGATTCAAAATGCATCACGGTTGGTTGGTTGGTTGGTTGGTTGGTTGGTTGGTTGGTTGGTTGGTTGGTTGGTTGGTTGGTTGGTTGGTTGGTTGGTTGGTTGGTGGAGATGGCTGCCAGCTCTGGATTGGGAAATTCCTGGAGAATTGGGGTGGAGCTTTGGGTAGGAAGAAGTTTGGGGAGCAGAGCAAGCTCAGCAGGGTGTAATGCCGAAAAGTCCACCTTCTGAACTGCCATTCTCCCTATCATTGGCCTTTGGCGTAGAATGGATGAGAGGAGAGCCTGACATACAGTGAGTTTTAATTGGTTGAAGGGTATGGTGGGAAAAAAAGGCCAGCCTCAACTCACAAAGATAGCTGAGGTCAGTTAGTGGGTCAGAAGATTCACTGGTTATCAGCAGAGGCAATGGAAAGAAGAAGAAGAAGAAGAAGATGACGACGACAGCAAATGAACACCTCTCTGAAGGAAGGAACCTATGGCCTGGAAGGGGAACTGAGACGAAAAGGCGTCTGAGAGGGCCAGCTAAGGAAGAATGGGTATAGCATCTTCCAGGTGTAGCACACTGCCATGCTTATTCCAGCATCTTCAGTGAGCAACCTGAGTAGGAGGAAATTACTGACTTCGTATATGTGCCTTCAAGGTGTGGTCTTCAAGATATGGATCAGACTAAGGAAGGAAGAGCCAGAAGGAAGACATCAGAGCAAACTAAGCAGAGACTCATTACGGACTCTTGACAGCAATGATACAGAATCGTGAATCAAAGTAGGCCTCTTACTGTGTCCGCTTTGATCTCATTGTCCCAGCTGAGAGAAAGATAGCTTATGCCCAGACTAAATCTCAGAGCAGAAAAAGCAGAACACCCTTTGAAACGAGAAATTGCCATTCATTGCTTAGAGGCATCTTACATCACACCTTTGGAGGAAACCAATTTGGAGAGCCAGTTTGGTGTAGAGGTTAAGAGTGCGGGACTCTAATCTGGAGAGCCGGGTTTGATTCCCCACTCCTCTGCTTAAAGCCAGGTGGGTGACCTCAGAAGGATGGAAGGCTGAGTCAGTCACAGCTCTCTCAGAGCTCTCTCAACCCCACCCACCTCACAGGGTGTTTTGTTGTGGGGATAATAATGGCATACTTTGTAAACTGCTCTGAGTGGACATTAAGTTGTCGTGAAGGGCGGTATATAAATCGAATGTTGTTGTTGTTATTAATTAAATTGTTTAATAAAGCCGTGTGAGGTTCTTGTAATTGGCCATATATAAGGTAAAGGTGGTCCCCTGTGCAAGCACCAAGTCATTACTGACCCATGGGGGGATGTTGCAACACAACGTGTTTTTGGCAGACTTTTGTTACAGGGTGGTTTGCCATTGCCTTCCCCAGTCATCTACACTTTATCCCCAGGAAACTGGGTACTCACTTTACCAACCTCGGAAGGATGGAAGGCTGAGTCAACCTTGAGCCAGCTACCTGAACCCAGCTTCCGCTGGGATCGAACTTGGGTCATAAGCAGAGCTTGGGCTGCAGTACTGCAACTTACCACTATATAGGAGCCCCATGGCGCAGAGTGGTAAGTTGCAGTACAGCAGCCCAAGCTCTGCACACGATCTGAGTTCGATCCCGGCGGCTGGCTATATATAAAAGCTAGCCACAGCCTTTAAAAAAAAAATGAATTTCAGATTTGGGTTGCTGAGACATTCTTTTCTGAAAATGTAAGAATCTCAGAAATTGTACATCTTTTAAATTTCAGATAGGATAAGGTATGACATGTATGCTTTTTGTTTCTAATTTAATTTTTATATAGTAGTGGTTTGTATCATTGTGATTCTTTGTTTTGTTATTAGAGTGCTTTTAAATAAAAATCTTAGAGGGCATTGAGTGATCTTTGCCTGGGACACAAGGTTTTCACTTGACATCTGGAATAAATAAACTTCTGACCTCTCTTCAGTCAGAGGGGGCTGATTACCTGTTAGAGACTGATTATCAGATAGAATAATAATCTCAACACAGCCTTGTGGTTTAGTGGTAAATGTGTTGCTTTGAAACAGCACAGAAACTCTTAGTTTCCATTTGCCTATTTTAAAGTAAATACTTCCTCCACAATAACAACATTCAATTTATATACTGCCCTTCAGGACAACTTAATGCCCACTCAGAGCTGTTTACAAAGCGTGTTATCCTCATGACAATCACCCTGTGAGGTGAGTGGGGCTGAGAGAGCTCTGAGAGAGCTGTGACTGACCCAAGGTCACCCAGCTGGCTTCAAGCGGAGGAGTGGGGAATCAAACCTGGATCTCCAGATTAGAGTCCTGCCGCTCTTAACCAGTACACCAAACTGGCTCTCATAAGTGGGGTAAAGCTCCATAACACTATAAAGTGACCACTTGATAGGGAAGAAAATTAGGTATTTTAATTTATTAGGGCTTAGAACTGGCATAGGGATTGCCAAGGGTGTCATAATAACCAGTGCAAAGAAACAGTACAATGAAAAAGGAAGGACAAGGGATCTGCTCCACAAGATCCAGGAGATCAAAAGGAAATTCAGACCATGGCTAGGGATGCTGAAAGATCAACACTGAAATACATTATTTGATCAGGCCAAAATAAGGAAAAGGTGGAAACTATACATTGAAGAACTATACAGAAGAGATGAAAGGATGACAGATTCCTTCAACAAATATTTTGATGAAGAGCCTACAATTTTAGAAAGTGAAGTGAAAGCAATTGGGAAAGACAAAACACCAGGAACAGTTGGGATATCAATAGAGCTATTTCAAGTTACAGAAACAGTCTATCAAAATCTTAACAATATGCCAACAGACATGGAAAACAAAACGACCCACAGAGTGGAAGACCTCAATCTACATTCCAGTTCTGAAAAAGGAGACATCAAAGATTGCAGCAACTACCAGGCAGTCACATTACTTTCCCACACAAAGTAGCCCTCAGACTTTTGCAACAAATACTCTTACTATATATGGAATGACAGATGCTAGATGTTCATGCTGGATTCAGAAAGGGAAGAGTCACTAGAAATCTTATTGCACATTTATGTTGTATACTGCAGCGTACCATAGAATTTCAAGAGAAATTGTTTTATACCTGCTCTCCATTATTAGACCTTGTTGCCCTCAATACCATATTTCTCTACATGCATTAAATAATAACTGGAGTATTAATTTATATTTTCATTTCATTGTTCTATTTCATTGCTTCATATGTATATTCATTTTTCCCTGTAGTTTGACTTAGTTTGTCACGGCGTAGTTCTTGTCCTTGCTGTATTTATAGCTAAAAGCAAAGTTTTTGACTGGGTGGATCATGAAAAGCTATGGATGGATTTAAAAGAAACGGGTGTGTCATTTTGATGCAGTACCCTTGTTCTGAACAAGACGCTACTGATAGTACAGAACATGAAGAAACAGAACCGTTTCCAATTAGCAAAGGTGTCAGACAAGGATATATTTTATCTTTATCTGTTCAATCTATGTGCTGAACAGATCATAAATAAAGCTGGATTAGAATTAGATGAAGGCAGAGTTAAAACTGGTGGAAGGAACATGAACAATCTGAAATATGCTGATGATACCACATCACTGGGAGAAAATAGTAAAGACTTGAAACTATTACTGATGAAGGTTAAAGGAGAAAGCACCAGAGCAGGATTACGGCTGAACATCAAGAAGACAAAAGTAGACTGCTGATTCAGCTTTAATGTTGACAATGAAGATGTTGAAGTTGTTAGAGATTTTCTATCCCTTGGCTCAGTCATAAACCAAAAGGGAGACTGCAACCAAGAAATCAGGAGATCGAGACTTGGCGGGGCGGCAATGAAGGGACTGGAAAAGATCCATAAAAGTAAGGAAGTGTCGCTGGCAACCAAGATCAATAATTCATACTATGTATTCTATGGTAATACCATAATATATATGGTATTACGTATGGATGTGAAAGTTGGACAACTAAGAAAGCTGACTGGAAGAAAATTTATTCATTTGAATTGTGGAGAGTTTTATGGATACCATGGATGTCCAAAAAGATAAATAAGAGAATTGGTATAAAATGTTTTTAAGATGATATATTATCCCTAAGGACATTGCAAAGCTAATAAAGATTATAGCGGTAGGTGTTGGAAACATCAGCATAAGGGTGCAACAGTCTATCATGTGTGGTGGACATGTAAGATGGCAAGAAGATATTGGACAAAAATACATGAAGAGATGCAGAAGATATTAAAGTTTCGCTTTGAGCTGAACCCTAAAAATATGTTATTAAATATTTTATCTTGTAATATTGCAAAAGCACACAATGAACTTTCTAAATATATGGTGATGGCAGCGAGAGTAATATATGCAGCAAAATGGAAGACAGAATCTTGCCCAGATGTGACTAAGTGGATGAACAAATTGAATATGTGTTTATGGCCAAATTAACTTCTTATATACATAATAGACAAATTTTAGAATGTTAAAAAAGGGAAAGACTTTTTTGACTATTTTGCTGCTAAATGACAGTTAATAAAAACTAAGGATAGCTATTACTAACGTAGATGAACCGTAAAATTAACATTTTAAAATTTTGAATATAAAATGTTGAGTGTATGTAAGTAAGGGGATGGAGAGGAGAAATAGTTTGTAGTATAATAGGCTGCTATATATACTGTTCCTATTGCTTAGGCTATTTTATGCATTGTTTACTATCTTTACTAGGTTTTTTTCCTTTCAAATAAAATTTAAAGCTAAAAAAAAGACAAGTAAGTGGGTTCTAGATCAAATCAAACTTCAATTTTCCCTAGAAGCTCAAATAACTAAACTGAGGCTATTGTACTTTAGACTCACTGGAAAAGGCAATAATATTAGGAAAAGTTGGAGGCAGTAAGAAAAGAAAAAGACCCAAAATGAGATGGCTGGACTCAATAAAGAAAGCCACAGTCTTCGGTTTGCAAGATCTGAGCAAGGCTGCCAGTTATGGGATGTTTTGGTGGTCATTTATTCATAGGGTTGCCGTAAGTTAGAAGTAATTTGATGGCGCAGAACGGATACACCAGGGCATAAGTTTAAAAAAAATTTTTTATATAAATAAAACAGTATCTTTAAGTGTAAATGGCGGCAGTGGAAATCAAGGTAAAAAATAGAAATACATAGGACCTCAATCTCATGTTTTAATTTTTTTGTTTTATCTTATTTACGTTATTTCCAATCCCCCTTTCTCACTGAGACTCCAAGTGGATTACACAGTGTAATTCAATACAATCAACAGCTGGGACATTCAATAAACAATAAGGGAAGGATTGCAGATTGAAAACAAGCAGAAATCTGATATAGACCTGAAAAACTGGCAGGGCAAGGAAAACAAAGTAAACCTCTTCCCCCCATCACTACAAAATACAGTTACCAATCTCCAGGTGTAGCTGGAGATGTCCCAGAATTACAACTGATCCTTGGCTACAGAGATCAGTTCCCCTGGATAATATAGCTATTTTGGAAGGTGGACTCTATGGCATTACACCGTTAAGGTTTCTCCCCTCCCCGAACTCCACCCTTTCCAGGCTCTACTCCACAAATCTTTCTAATACGGAGCTGGCAACCCTACATAGACTTACCTACTGCACTGTCAATAGTATTTAAAAGCGAATCTATATTTTTCTTGGAATGTGCTTTGAAGTGGAGGGGCCAGATACCAAAAGAAAGACTTACTGCGGAGCCGATGGGGCGGAAGGACATCAGCCGCTCTACGTGGTAAGCATTGCTGCCACTCCAGGCCTCCCATCGGGGATACTCGCCTCGTTCTAGGACAAACTGTTGTCCACAGAAGTTGGTGTGCTCGTAGCCAAACCAGCTGCAAGAGAAGGCAGGAAAGGTGGCTCCAGGCACTCTGTTGAGGTTCTCCCCTCACAGGCCAGCAACGAGCAGCTCTTTGCCCCCTTTATTTCCAGGCCTCGCACGGTGGCTGCTGACAGGTGGCCCCAAAGAGGAGGGAATCTTGTTAGGGCCAAACTACAAGTGACGAATGACACTTGAACGGCAAGTGTATTCCTCGGGGTTCACTTGCCCTCCACTCAATCCACTTGCTGTTCAAGTGTCATTCGTCACTTGTAGCTTGGCCTTTAGTCTAAAGAGAGCCTGTGGGATGCTCCTGGTAGAGAGTTCTTGTTCTGTGTTAAGGGCATGTTTTGGACCCTTCTGCTTTGGTAATCCTTCAGCCCCCTCATTGTCCCAAATGGTCCTTGACTGTACGATTACATTCAGGCTATCCCGTATTACCCTGACAATGGGAGCTTGACTCCCGAAAGCTTATCCCCTGAAAACCTTGTTGGTCTTGAAGGTCATACTGGACTTGAATCTTGCTCGGCATCATCTTGTGTTCTTAACCCATACCAAGTATTTAGGCCTGCCTGAAACCACGCTGCCACCTATTTATAATGGAGGGTGAGGGGAGATTATTTGGAAATTGATATATTTAAAAGATATATAGCTTGCCTCTGTACGAACTTATAACATATGTGACTGGCACATATCCTCACCAGGACTCTGGTTAGGATACACATTAGACCTATCTTGTGCCAGCTGCCCTGGCTTCCAGTTGAGTTCCGAGTTAAGTTCAAGGTATTGACTATTGTGTTCAAAGCCTAAATGAGCTGGGACCTGCATACCTTGCAGGACCGCCTCTTTCAATGTGTTCCCCGGAGGGCTCTATGTTCAACCGATCAACATCTTCTGGTGGTCCCTGGCCCCAAGGATGTTTGCCTAGCCTCAACTAGGGCCAGGTCCTTTTCGGACCAGGCGCTGGCTTGGTGGAACTCTCCATCGAGATACCCTGTGGGACTTATTACAGTTCCGCTGGACCTGTAAGATGGAGATGTTCTGCCAGGCCTATGGCAATGTTTGAGGTCTGGGCGGGCTACCTGGTCTGCCTCTCTGCTGTGGCCTTGGTCTGTTGTTATCTAAAACATCTATGACCTGCCTGCCCTACCCCACTCTGGTTGCTGAAGGGGTGTATAGTTTTAACATCTTTGCTGCTGTCGGATAGGTTTATGGCTTTAAACTGAGTTTTGTACTTCGTATTTTTACTGTATTTATTGCTGTTATTAATTAATGTTGTTACCTGCCCTAAGCCCATTTGTGAGGAGGATGGGTTAGAAATTTAATTAATTAATTAAAGTAAACCAGTTGAAAAATCCCTAAAATATTATCCCCTAAAACCCAATATCAGATTTTTTAAAAGTCTCTAACAACCAATTGAAAGGAGATGGTCCTAAAGCCATGTAACTTAGGCGGAGTAGTTAAAAAGAACAACTACTTGTGGGGAAACCCCTCTCCCTTTCCTCAGGCATTCTACAAGATCTCGGGGGTTTGAACAGGCTGGTTTTCCCCTCCTTCCCCCCCTAAACTGATACTTGGTGTTTCCCAACTTTCCATGCCTCCTGGAGCAGGCTCAGCTCTCATTAGGCAATATTTGTGTGTAGGGGGGGGGCCTTTACTTCTAGTTAGTCTCCAGAGTCATACTTGCCAGCCCATCTGGGGAGCACCCCCTAAGTACACAAGGATCCCTGCTTCATCTGTGGGTGGCCCCCTTGTGCTGCTTTCAATATCTGCAGAGGGGCCAGCCAGTTTACTATTAGATAAATTGAAGGTTCAGGAGCTACTGTAGCAGAGCTGCAAAGAAACTGGGTTCTGAATGAAGTCTTGCGTTAAGCAAGCAAGCTCTCTCTCTCTCTCTCAACTCCATTCCTTCCTCCCATCTGATGCATTACAAAGGTAGCTGTGGGGATTCCAGAGATCCTGTATGGAAAGTGCAGTGGGCACTGTAAGTGCTGAATGTAATTAATTATTGCACTTATATTCCACTTTTCCTTCAAGCAGGTTCAGAGCAGATCACATCAGAGTATAAAAACAAGGTAGCAAAAGAGATCAAACAATTCCATCTTATAAAACTCAATTTCATATATCAAACTGAATTTATCAGTTTATCCTAAACATTATTTGAAATGTCCACTGCCTTTGAAGGTTTGGGGAAGGAAAACATTTCAAAACAATAGCATCACTTTTAATTTAAAATATCATATTCAAAGTAAAAGATACGTGTTCAGAGCCAACGGGAAATCATCTCAAAAGAAGTGGTTGAACTGCTCTGATGTCATAGTAGGATTTGGGAGGAGTCACGGCTTGTCTGTCTGCCATTGGCTCAGCTACTTTGAGGTCACAATGGGCTCAGGCAGCTGGATGCTAATAAAACTGAGAAAGGCCTTGAGACTTTGACCCCCTATAGCCAATCAGCTGCCAGTATTAAATGAATGGTATACATATTGCTTGGAGGGCAGTGAGCTTTGGAAGGACACCTGGTAGGTGTAGTTCAAGCAATCAGTTCTGGGATCTCTTAATAAAAAGATGGATGGGCTTGCTACATGTCAGTTTGCACTAGAGTGGTGGGAGAAAGCTGTCTTCAGCACAAAGCTTCTTGGAGCACGTGGGGCTCTGATCTTTCCATGGCACCAGCACCCCCCAACTCATCCTTGGGGGCTTGACTTTGCTAGGGAGGAGGGTTCCCATACTCACGCGCCACACTCCACCTTGAGTGAGCAGACGTTGTCAAAGCTGCACTCTGTGACACTGGGACAGGAGGTGGTGAATTCCATCCGTTTCCCCTGGAAGTTCTCTTGGTCATAGGCAGTGATCTGAAAGGGAGTACACCATTGGTGGGTGCTCTGCCCTACCATTCAAAGACTGCAAGTGAGTGAGAAGTTCACCATAACTTCAGCAACTGACTTCGTTGCATGATTTCTGCCATGTGCAGCGGTTGTTTCTTTACTGCAGGATCAACCTTTCCCCTGCCCAGCTACATCTGTGTTTGGCAAGATAGCTCTCTGAGCCTGGCTCTGTGGTTTTCTTCCCCCAAGTACATTCCAGTGGGGTTGCTGTGTTAGCCTGTTGCATCAAGAGCAAAAAGGAGTCTTGTGGCCACTTAAAGACTAATAGCTAGAGGACATCTGTTAGACTTTGAAGGGCCACCAGACTTTTTTTCCCCAGAGTAAAAAATATAGAAAACATACCTTCCACGGTCCAAGCTGCGGAGGCTGGGGATTTGTTTGCGCCATCTTGGCTGCAAAGATGGTTTCTATGAAGAAGAGGGGTGGGGGAAACAATTTTCCTTAAAACCTAAGCCTTGGGGACTGGATCTTTCCGTGTTCAAGAATTTGCACGTTGTTGTAAGCACAAACATTCCCAGCAGAGGGCAGTGCCAGGCAATGGCGATCACAAGCACAAAATAACCGGACAATGTGCCCTTAATGGGGATTTGTGACACAGTCAAAATATTTTGCATCTCTGTTCCTACAAGGCATTTTCAAGTACCCAAATTGTATCACGGGAACAAGTGGACATTGGAACAGAGGGCAAATTGCTCCCCAAAGTTCTCCTTCGAGCCCTGAGGCTGATTTCTCTTCTAATGGGGTCTGGATGAGCACATATTTGTTGGACATTCTATACTGAACACCAGGGCTTTTTTTCTGGGAAAAGAGGTGGTGGAACTCAGTGGGTTGCCCGCAGAGAAAATGGTCACATGGCTGGTGGCCCCGCCCCTGATCTCCAGACTCCCCTCAACTCCCCTCTGTCTGGAGATCAGGGGGCGGAGCCACCAGCCATGTGACCATTTTCAAGAGGTTCCGGAACTCCGTTCCACTGCGTTCCAGCTGAAAAAAAGCCCTGCTGAACACCATCATATGATAGAGAGTGATTATGCAGAACACTCCGTATTTGACGCTAGCTGGTGGGTGGCTTGCCAGGTAACATCGTGCACTTTCTGTTCCTATTGCCCCAGCCACTGAATCTGGACATCAGCATTTGACTCCAAAACTCTAGCGCGGAGGTTAAATTTCAAAATCAAAACTGAACCCTGAATGACTAGTTCAAACACCCGTCGCATTCCTTCGAAAATTTGTTTTGGCAGCAGCAGGCTACAGTCAGCAGGCTGTACAGACAAATGGGATTCCTGAGCCGGCTGCCCAAAGTAGTAAGGTTAAACAGATGCAGATTGCGTGGACAAAACCCTTGCCTAGGAGTCCAGAGTTCACCTGCCCAGCCCTGCCCCTGACTGACCCAATGGTGCTGCTTCGTCAAAAGCCGTTGGGTTAGCCAGGGACTGGAGGCTCAGCCTCCCAAACAAAATTCAGATCTGGGACACAGGACAGAAGCACATCTCCGCAGGGTGACTCACCTCGATCAGTGATTGCTGACAGTTCCTCCATGGGCCACCTGCTGTCGGGGCTGGCTCCATTTCTTTATATAGGGCCAGAGTCCCCACATGTGCCGGGCTGTGTTTGTGCTGTGGTCAGCGCAATGCATTCTCTGCCATTGTGCATCGCTTGATCCCTGGAGATTTCAGCCGCTCGCTTCTACAGTCCAAGTTGCATTCCTGGCAAAGAATAGATCAAATCTACCCCACCCCAGTGAGGTGGTTACATTCCTAGTGGAGTGCCTAGCTGGCCTCCCCCATAATATGGAGAGGAGAAGCGCATCCGCACCCTGGCAAAAAAAGTGCTGTGATTTTGCCTCTGGTCCTTTATGGAGCAGCTTGCTTCATGGAGCTGTCGTTCTCCAAGGAAGCAAAGACAGGAGGGAGAAGGGAGGAGCAGCCCAGCCCAATTGACTCTGGGTTAAGTTTTGATGGGGCTCAGGGTCTTAGTGAACGATGGGCCTTTCCGTAGGTCCAAGATGGGAAGGACAGAGTCTGTTGACCTTCTGCCTTCCATGCAGTGGTGAAAGGCAGGACAGAAAGGGTAGCCAGATTCAGAGGAAATCCAGAAAGGAAAGAGAGTATCAACAGTCATTGCTGTGTTAGTCACACATTGTGTGTGGAGGGGGCACGGAAATAGGCAAACCTTTTATTTCCACAGAACTCTTCCTAACGGACCCCTAACTGAGGGGTCTGAGAAGTAGGCAGCAGCAGACGGTGGTCTGTAAGGCGCATACGGTGCCATCAAGTCACAGCCAACTTACGGGTTTTCAAGCCAAGAGATGTCCTGAGGTGGTTTGCCATTGCCTGCCTCTGCATAGTGACCCTGGACTTCCTTAGTGGCCTCCCATACAAGTACTAATCAGGGCCAAGCCTGCTTAGTTTCTGAGATCTGATGAGATCAGGCTCACCTGGGTGATCCGAGTAAGGGCAGTGGCAAGGGATACAGAAAGCCAGAGTTCCTCAGCTTGTCCTAACCATGAAAGAATGGTGTGGAAGGCTGTTCTTGTATGAATCCACGATCGTGCCATCCACTTTCCCTGCTCCTTTCAGCTCTGGCAAGGCTTAGGGGTGCTAATTCAATGAAGGACAGCCAGGTACAACATATCCATCTGCCAGGGTGGGAGCTGGAAGAGGTTTGGCCTCTCTCTGGGAAGTATAAGGAAGAGGCTTTTTTAAACACGAGAAGACACAAAGCTCTTGAGTCTGGAAGTTGGCTGGCATGACGCGGGGCCTGCTGTTCTGTTGTAGAGACTGATGATTAGGGCTTTTTTTCAGCTGGAATGCGGTGGAATGGAGTTCCGGCACCTCTTGGAAATAATGACATGGCTGGTAGCCCCGCCCCCCTGATCTCCAGACAGAGGGGAGTTTAGATTGCCCTCCGCGCTGCTAGCGGCACGGTGGGCAATCTAAACTCCCCTCTGTCTGGAGATCAGGGGGCGGGGCCACCAGCCGTGTGACCATTTTCACTGAGGGTGATTTAAACTTTAAAAAACTCCCCCCTTGTTCCAGCTGACCCAAAGTGACGATTCCACCACCTCTTTTCCCAGAAAAAAAGCTCTGCTGTTGATGCTTTTGGACTGCCACTGCCCATGTGCATGTTTGCTTCCTACGCCAGTATTACCAAAATACAGTGCTCTTGGTGCTCTCTCCTCACAAGAAAACCAGCCCTATACAGCTGTGCTGGAACGTCTTCCAGCTCGGCAGCTGTGGAAGAAGGAAGTCATTGTGCAATTCTGTGCAGTTACTTCAGTCTAAGGCCATTGATTTCAACACACTTAGACTGGAGTTATTCTGCACGGGACTGCATTGTTAGAAGACCATCTCCAAGTCTCCTTTTTCACTCCCCCTTACCTTATATTTGTACAGGTGCTGTACTCACTGGTGTACCTCTGTCCCTTCCAGAGGAAAGGGGCCTTGCTTAGAAACAGGAGGAATGGGCCTGATGCCCAGGCTGTGGCTTCCGCTCCAAGGTAATGCAACAACGGTGGCGGGAGTGGCTGCCAGCTCAGCACTTTAGGGGGTGCCTGAGTGACTCTTTTGTTTTTCCCCAACCAGCAACAGGAAATCCAACAAAGAGCTCCCACCGTTCCCCTCGCCCTCCTCCCAGACCCACTCTGGAATGCAAGCTTCCAGCGACCCAGTGCCTACGATGGGACTGGCAGCAGGTGTGTCTGGGCAGCCATTGGCCACCGGGCCTGTGCCTGTCGCCATGGCTTGTAGACCAGGGCTTGCCTGCAGCTGCCTTACACATTGCCACCTCCCCCCACCACCCAGAAACGCCAACATTAATTCACAAGTGCCCTAAACCATCTCCCGACTCCAGGCTGTCCTATCGACAGTGATATGGATTGAATCTGGCTGCGGAAGAGCCTCCACGTGTTCAGCTCCTCTTCACTTGCATCTGCCAAGATAAGACACCCACAAAGCTGTTTTCAGGCTGCCCTTTCCCAACTGCCAGCTTCAGTGAAAGCACCCCCCTCCCGCAATCTCCAACAGACAGCCACTCTTTCTTTCGACTCCAGCCTGCAAAAATTGCCTTTACTGCCTGCTTGAGATGGGAGCCGTGGGAAGAGCTGCCAAGCCACAGTCACCAACTGTACAGACTTGTCTGGCTCTATTCTTTCAGGCACGTGTCCCAGGTCTTATTCTGCACAACCATCTTTACACCTCCCAGCACACTGTCATTGCTGCCCTTTTGCCTTTTCCTGCACAGCCATCACTTTTCACCTCTCCTCATTTTTCTATATAAAAAAAACAGCTCCCATGGTTAATCTGGCCCGTTTGGGAGCCTGGATTGGGCCAACTACAGCTGCCATCTTGGAACAAAATGGATTTCAGAAACTGAACAAAATGGCATCAGAAATTGTGGCTGTAACTGGGCCAACTTAGGGCCAAAAATGTACCAGAGGAACAGAGGCCTCCTGCTTAAGGGGACCGAATTGACACCTGCCATTGTGATATTTGGGTAAGACAGACTCTGTGCTGGTATGGAACCGGGCGTTGTGATATAGACAGGCAGCAGTTCAGTCCTCAATGGCTGGGGTCACCAAGAGCAGTTTAGGTCCCCCAATAAATGGTACCCGCTTCTAGATCCAGATCTGAATCCCTTCTTATTTACAGAAGTTTGCTGTGGGTGATCTTGGGGCAGTCCCAAACTCTCGCCCTAAACTACCTAACAGGGTTGTTGTGAGTATAAAATGGAGGAGAATGATATAAGCTGCTTTGGGTCTTCCTTGGGGAGAAAGGTAGGGTATAAATGCAGAAAATAAAAATATTGCATCATCCACACAAATGAATGACAGGCATTCATTCATCCTGCGGGGAAAGGTTAAATGCCGCACATAGGGACACTAATTCCATTCTATCATTGCGCTTCCCTGCCAAGGCCCTACAACATGGTGCCACAGAACTGTAGAACTGGAATTCAGAGGTTGACTGCCTCTGAATGTGGAGGTTTTCTTAAGTCATTATGGCTAGTAACCACTGATGGCTAATAACCACAAATCTGTCTATTCCCCTTTAAAAGCTACAGGGTGTTCAAAAGAACAAGCCGCCAAATCCAAAGGAGCAAACTGACACCCGGTATAGCTGGTGCATCTTTCACATACACTGATGTGTCAAACACACCAGGTTTTACAAGTGGCTTATAAAGTGGAGTCCACTAGAGGGCACAAAAGTTATTCAAATAATCTTTTTTTTTAAAGCCTTCCCTGTTATCTTAATAGAAGTTGGCCTCCATCAGAGGAAGTGGCTTAATATTTGTCATTCCAGAGGTTAAAAATGGCATCATTATTAATGTATGAAGTGCCTAACGTAAGCAGTGGACAGCTCTCTTAATATTTCAAATGGCTAGGTTTTTAAAAAAAATGTATTTAAAATCTGAAGGATATCACCTTGTCCAATAGAAATGTATTTAATTTCCATTGATTTAATGGCGAAACTGAAAGCAGATGCCTCAGTCTCTCCCACAGAAAACAGTAAGTCTTAAAACTTACTGGCTCTTGCCTAGTATTAAATAACAATGACATTTTATTAATATTTTAATTTTTAGCTGCAAGCTGAGTTTTCAGTATTTGAAGGAGTCTCAAGAAGAGAATGTTAAATGAGTATTAAACCATCACCAATGCTCTAAGAAGCCGGGCAGCAGCTTCTGGAGTGGGCAACCAGGGTGTGCAACCAGGGTGTGCAACCAGGGTGTGCAACCTGGCCGTGCTAACAGGAGAGTTTTGCAGGAAGTTTGGGAAAGAGCAAGAGGCAACATTGAAGGGCGTTCAAAGTTAAGCTCCTGGGCAAGCAGGACTACAGCACTACACATAATCCTTCTTGGGACAGGACCGTACATCATTCAAGTAAGCACCTTTCTCACCCCTTAACCCTTTAAATAACCAAACCAGCTTAGGGAGATAGAAAACCAACAGGGGGCAGAAGCTATCCTGCATTTTGCAAAGAGTGCCTCGTGTATTATTCTCTCTTTTCCCTACTGGGCAGAAATTGTGGGTTGTGTTCAATGCACAAAGCTCTTTTTTCCCACGAGGCTAGGTTACCAACCTGGAGAAGTGGAAAGAGAAAAAGAGATTTCTTGTTTGTTGACCCTCCAGGGACTTGCTAGAACTGTTCCAGTGTTGCTAGGCAGTTCTTCTGCTGTCCTGGAATGAGATTCTCAAGGATGGAGGGCATCAGGCTGAAGTGTGGGGAAACAATCCCTTAGAAGGGACCCCCTACCTTGGTTGATGGACCAATATCCTCTTGTACTGAATAGCCCTCTAGAGTTGGGGGGAAGTGAGCTTTCAGTAGTGGGTAATTAGATCAAGAGCAGACTGGAGTTTTGACTGCATGGTGTCTTGCCTGCCTGCCTGCCTGGTGTGATGGCTGCAGAATTCACACACTGTCCAGATAGGCTGATAATGCAGATGAGGAGTCGGCAGTCATGGTGCACGTTGGCACCAAGGGATGGCTTTAAAAGGGGGCGCTAGAGGTTCCTGGAGGAAAGGGGTCATCAGTGGCTATTAGCCACTTAAAAGGAACCTCCACATTCAAACCTCTAATACCATTGCCAAGAGCTGCTTTGGGGGAGACTTTGGCCTCTCGTTTGTTGACCCTCCAGGGCAACTTGTTAGCAACTGTGTGCAACACAATGTCAGACAAAGATGGACCACTGGTCTGATCCAGCAGGGCCCTTCTTATGTTCTTCAAATTTGATTTTAGAAACGACTGTCTCGGATCCTAAACATGTATAATGAACAGTAGGTCTTAAACACACTGACAGTCCATGAGGAATTGAAGTTTGGTACCCTACCCTTGATCTCAGCCTTCTGGATTCTTAAAGCTCTTAAGGGGTTTAGGTAGGCTAATTTCCTCTACTCACTTTTCTTCCTTTTGCACAATCACTGGACCTAACAACACCAGTTACACCATATCAGATTCATTCATCTGTTCATCTTCCAATGTTATATATGCTGTCAAGTGTCAGCAATGACCTTCTACTTTCTACAGTGGACTAACATGTCAGTCCCTACGCAAAAGAATAAATGGACATAAATTTGACATTTAAAATCACAACATTCAAAAATCAGTGGGAGAAAATTTTAACCTTCCAGGACATTCCACTGCTTACCTAAAAGTAGCTGTCCTCAAACAGAAACTTCAAGGGGAGATTACGACGTGAGATTGCTGAAATGAGAGTTTATTCACAAATTCAGAACAACGGACCCTCCGGGGCTGAACAGAAACTTAAGATTCTTATCTCACTACAGATGCTAATTTCTGCTCTAATCAAGCTGCACTGTACCTTTACATCCTGATGGCCTCCCTTGTAACACCCCACCCACCTTTGCCTGGGATATAAAGGCTCAGGGACCTCCATTTGTGCTTCTGTCTGAGGAAGGGAGCTCTGAATCCTGAAAGCTTATACTCCGAAAATCTTGTTGGTCTCTAAGGTGCCACTGAATTCAAATTCTGCTATTCTATTACAGACCAACATGGCTACTCATATGGTTGACTCAGCATTTTGAGCTTCCTTGAGAATGTTTCAAGAAGCTTCCACAGGGTGTTCCTCCACCTGCTTGTTTTACTTAAAATCATTTTGTTTTTGCACACCCTGTTACTAGAGACCTCTGCCTTGTCTCAGGGTAGCCCAACTGTGGCTTTCCATATCTACTCAGAGGCTGGCCAGTTCACTGTTCAATACAAGGACTAGTGAGGCAGGGTTGTGGCCACAGACTGGTGGTTGCCTGTGTGAAGCAGGATGCACCTGGAAGTTCTTCCTGAGCAGTGTGCGTGATGAAAAGGAATGAATCTTGCAAACAGATCTTAGCTGCATCTCAAGGAGAATGGAGGGCCTTCCATTCCCTTTATTTCCAGGGCTGGAGTGTAGACTGTAATCTTGGATTAACTGGGAGATGGACACTGGTTTATCCTGTTTTTAAACTGGCCTTGAGTTTTCTGAAGGAAGGGAGCCAGGCCAAAAATGTAATTAAAATAAAACCCCTGTGGTGTAGGCTGTAGGCCAGGGGTTCCCCATGCTGTGTGCTTCAGAAAAGCAGGCAGGGCCATTGTTGAAGGTAGAATCAGTGACAAGCCTTGAGCTTTTCACATGGGCCCTCCTGTGCTCACTGAAGGATCTAGGATCTTGTGAGTAGGACCTGCGGATCAGCTGTGAGGCAGTGGGGGCTAGGGAGCACCAGAGCAGAGCAGGGAGCACCCTCTCCTTCTCTTGTGTTGTCCCCCCTCAGGCTGCTTGTGTGTTTATATTTGGTATCCCCTTTCCTCTTGCATGTGCACAGTTAGCTCCATCAGCTGTGGAGCTAACTCCTCAACCTTTTTTGCTTTATTGTGGGGTGTGTTGGCTGTAGGGTTTTTTTTTTGTGGCTCAACAGAATAAAACAGGGCGAGCCAGTAGTTGTGTCAGATGGGAGAGAGGAAGAGGAGGAGGAAACACAGCCCTGGTTAATAATAGTAATTGATTTTGTATTGATGCCTCCCTCTCTCCAAATTTCAAAGATGCCTGCAGACTTAGAAAAGTTGGGGACCACCAGGGGTAGACTATGTTAGGACTGGATTTAAATTCCTGTTTAGCCATGAAGCTCATGGGGTGACCTCGGGATAGTTGTTCTCGGTTTCTAAGCCTAGCCTACCTCACAGGATTGTTGTGAGGATAAAATGAAGAAGGGAAACCAGGTATGCAACTCCGAGCTTTTTGGAGGTAGGGGGGATGACAAAGATGTGGCACAGATAAACCAAAAAGCTGATGATCTCCAAAGTGACCAAGGAACTTGCATAGCAAGGAGGGACACAGAATGAGTATAAGCAATAAATAAATAAAATGGCTGAGGAACAGCTATGATCTATTACAAAAAGGTCTATTGCAATCCTAGAACGATTCTGCTTTAATGAATACACGCAAGACAATGCAAGTCAAAAATACAAAGTATCACAGACCAAAGGAATGAAATCTACCGATAAAAAGAATGTAGATCTAATAGATCTTAACTGTTCCTCAACCTTTTTTTTGCGCTTTATTGTGGGGTGTGTTGGTTGTAGGTCCCCTCCCCTTTTGTCTCACCAGAACAAAACAGGCCGAGCCAGTAGTCGCGTCAGGTGGGGGCGAGGAGGAGGAAACACAGCCCCGGTTAATAATAGTAATCAATAAGGCTGCCATTATTAAATATGAAGTAACACTTAATTACTAAGCAGGGAGAGACACGTTAACAACAGTCATTAATAATGTCTGCATTATTAAACTGCCTATGAGGCGCGGCGGCGGCGGCGGCAAACGAAGCCGAGGAGCCAAGGAGCCCCTCTGAGGGAGCCCGAGGCCGCCACCTGAAGCGGGAAGGCGGGAAGACCCGCCGCGGCCTTCCTTCCCTGCCCGCTCCACAAACGCCTCGCCGCGGCCTTTCGTGTAGGCGGGCCCGGCGTCTCCCCCGAGCCAGCGGGCGTGAAAGCGGAACGGCGGCGGCGAAGGCGTTTCCCCCGAGCAGGACCGCCCCTCAGGCAGGGCCGGCCAGGGGCGGAGAGCCACAGGGGCCGGGGCCGGGCCTACTCCGCGCCGCCCCTTCGCCCTCCTCCCACCCGCCGCCGCTCGATGCCGGGCCCGGGAGCGGCTGGAGGGAGGCGCCGAAACGCGGCAGCCCAGCTGGGCCTCGGCTCCGGACCCCGATCGGCCTCAGCCGGCGCTGGAGGTGAGGGGGTGGGGGGGAGCCCCTGGCCGGCCGCCTCGCGGGGAAAGGGGCGGCGGCGGGGGGAGAAGGGGCTTCGGGCACACGCCCCTCTGCGCGGCTGCAGGGCTCGCTCGTGGGAATGAATGCTCGCCCGCGGGCACACGCAAGCCACTGAGCCCCCGCCCGGGGGGATGTGTGCGAGGGAGACCGCCGCTCCTCATTCCCTCAGCCCCGGCCCAGGTGTGTTGCGTACACACATCCCTCTGTACGCGAGAAGCAGGCCAGGCAGGTAATTCCGGGAGGCACTCCAGGCCCCGCCTGGAGGTTGGCAACCGCAAGGCAGCCTTTGTGCCTGTGGCTTTCACACCCGGCCGTGGGAAGCGACTCCCACCGAGTTGGGAGCCCCTCCAAAAACGTGTGGCTGTGACTGATGTATAGGAAAGAGTGGCTGGCTTGGCACCCCTGCCTCTGCGTCTCTGTGGGTCCGTGTGGGGTGACTCCTGGGTTCGAAGGTGTGTTTGTGTTGTCTGAATGGTATGCAGGGGGGTGGGTGAGCCAAGGCCTGCAGGTGAAGGTGTGTTTGTGGAGGTGGATGCTTGGAGGGTTGTGTGTAGTTTTGTGTGTTCCTCACCCCCCCCCCTCGAATCAGTTCCTCTTTACATGAAAGGTCACAGCTGCTTCCGCGCCCTTGACTCCGAGGTGGTGCTGAGGTGCGTATGTATCATTCTGCTGCATCAGAGGAACATTGGTTTTGCATGCTAGATAGTGGTGTGTGTGTGTGTGTGTGTGCCTCAGTCACACCCATAGAGTTTTGGGAACCTTTTATGTGTTTGCATGTGTGCTGTACCAGTGTTTCCAGACTGACGTGAGTCATAGCCCAGGTTGTGTGTGGGGAAGTTGTGCGTACATGTCACGTAACGTGTTATTTTTCTGAGATGATGGCAGGAGTGAGATATAAAAGAATGAGAGATTCTTTCTCTCACCCTCCCCTATGGATTTGAGTCCAGTGGCACCTTAGAGACTCAACAAGGTTTTTGGAGTGTAAGCTTTCAAGAGCCAGAGCTCCCTTCTTCAGACATGAGACCAACACAGCTACCCACTTAAACCATCCCCTATGGGTTGACATCATGTTGGCGTTCAGCCCTTGAAGGGTTTCCCCCCCCCCTGTTTTCTGAGCATGTTGTGCATGCAGTCCTGAGGTTGTTCCCCTTGATTGGAGGGTGGTGGTTCTGTGCAGCTTGGGAGGAGGGGACCCAGTTAGCTGAGCAAGGCCTGGCTCTGCAGCCTCCCTCTTCCATCTCGGCCTTGCTGCTTGAGGCAGGCTGCCTTGGCGTCTCCTTGAAAGGACAGTGGTTGCTTTGTGTACAAAGCAAGTAAGGGAAGGGCTATGTTTGTGCTCTATCAAGTGGCCTTTGCCTCAAAAGCAGAACTAAGTGTTGGTGTAACTAGGGGTAATGCTAGGGAAGATGAAATGACATCGGGGTAGTTGCACCAAGCTGGTCTTCTGGCTGTGATGTGCCTTTCTTCCCCCCCCCCCCCAAGCTGGGCACAGTAAAAGGCTTTTTTCTTTTCCTCTCTCTCTCTTTTTGGAAATATATATATATATTTAAATCACTGGTACTACAGTTCTACCAAAAGGGTACAGTCTTGTTATAGCAAGCCACTCGGTGCACGTTATGTGTTAATGGCCACTTGGCATGCTATGTTTTTGGGATGCTCAATAAAGATACAAAGGGGAGATGCTGGTCTCTTCTGGAAGATGTGGTGAATTGTGGATCATGATTGTCTGCGATTCCCAACTCTATGCTTCCGTTTCTTAAAGCATGTGTGAAATGACACCAGAGCTTTTACTGTGCTTGTCAACTTGTTTTGTGCTGAGGGCAATATCGCACATTTTGTGGAGCAAATCATTCTGTTTCTGTGACACTGCTGAGACACTCATATTTGCAAACATGACTTTGTCACATCCACATTTCATTTTGGGGGTGCGTCTAAAAATATATAATGCAATATGTAATGCACTACAATTAGCAGTGAGGATATGGTCTCGTCCGCCTTCCGTTATAGAGAGGGTCACAGTAAGGGTGTTCATGTGAACAAAGCAAAAGAGCATTAAGAACTCCTGTACTGGCTATTCAGAGAGGCCTGCCTTCCGCTACTGCTTGCCCATGTTTTGTGAACAGAAGTGCTTACTGTAATGCAGGAGCCTCATATGAAGCAAACCAAAATCTCAGTGTAGCTCTTAGGTCAGATCCTGCGTGTGAGGACAGTTTACATCTCTGAGTTGGGTAGAGGAGCCATGCGAAGGGGAAAGCTGAGTCCTTTCCCTGCAACATTCAGTTTAAAAAGGAGCAGAAAAGTCCTATTCGTTTCTTCCTTACTTGAGCCTGTGGATGACACAGGAGTTGAAGAGCATAAACTGAAGCTCATGGGCACGTGACCCAGGTCTTGCTTGTGCTGAATATGGGAGAGGTGGATCTATAGAGTAGCCTGTACCAGTCCAGAACATACTCCATTGTTTGTAAAAATGCAAGTGAATCGGTCCACAGATGCTTATTTAGGATAACGCCAAACAAAAGGGCGGGCACTTCACAAATGCAGAGAAGAGCCAGGAGGTTCATCGTGATCATCGTTCACGTGTCTCTCTCTTCTCCCCCTTCAGTCGTGAACTTTAGACGGCAGCCCTTGCAGCACACGTTGAATGAGAACAGGGCTGCCTGTTTGCCTTTGGCAGCCTGTTAAGCTGAGCTGTGCTTTCTGTTCCGTTTGCGTCACAACTTACCGTGTTCATTCATCCAGTGGGTGTGGGTGTGACCTGGATTGCCTCTCGGGGAAAGAGAGTTCTAGCTGGGGTGTCTGGAATGTGAGTTTTCTCCCTTGTCGTGCTGGCCTCCCTTGGAGAGGGGTGGAGTACAGGTATGCAAAGGAATCTGTAAATCCTCCAGACCTGTTTGCCAGCTCAGAGGCCTGGCGTGGCATTCCCGTCAGGGCGAAGGTAGCTGCTTGTTGGCTGGTTTTGGTTTTTGACCTTCTTAGTGGAGGATTCGCTGCTTACATGGTAGCAAATCCAATTCTGGTTTCATTGGTGAGGTCTTCTTTGGGAATGGTTGTTGTTGTTGATGGATAGGGCACTCTCCTATGCTAGCAGCACCCCTTGCCTTCCCCCAGCTATTCTGGTCTGGCCTTGGCACAAGAGACGTTTGTCTTGTGTGCTGGAATATGTGCCTGTGGGTGCTTTGTTTGTTGCTGCAAGGACCCAGTGTCCAGGGAGGAGGCCTTGAACTGCTAAGTTGCCAAACTTCAGAACTGGATGGATGGGAAGAGAGAAGGGACTAGTAAGTAAAGGTTAGAAGTGCCCTGCTTGACTGGCTCAAGGATCCTCCTTCTCTTGCTTTGTATTGCCAGTGGTGGCCTGCCAGTTGCTTCCGGAAAGTTTGCAAGCAGAGCCCAGGCTGTGTTCTCTTTGTATTGTCCCCAGCATCTGGTGGATGTGCCTGACCATGCCTTAGCTGTTAACAGCTTGTTAAGTTGTTTTTTCCCCCTCCTGGGGAGCCCTGGGAGCTATAGATATGTGAGGGGCTTTCTGGTATTCATCAACCTGCTTCTGAATTTCACATATTAATACCACTTGAAGAGCGCCCAGAAATTGCAATGGTGCCAAAGTGCCTCTGCTTGGTTTTTGCCAGGAGCGTATTACTCCTGCTTTGTTTCATTGCTGTTGACTGCTGGTGAGTTTCCAGGCCTGCTTGAAAGTACTGGCCACAGTCTCTAAAGCTCTGAACTGTCAGGGACCTCACCAGCTAAAAAGTCCTCCTCCCATATAGTAAAGAGTCAAGCAGCACCTTGAAGACTAACCAACTTTATTGTAGCATAAGCTTTCGAGAACCACAGCTCTCTTCGTCAGATGCATCTGAGCTGTGGTTCTCGAAAGCTTATGCTACAATAAAGTTGGTTAGTCTTCAAGGTGCTACTAGACTCTACTATTTTGCAACTACAAACTACCACGGCTAACTCCTCTGGATCTATCTCCTCTTATATAGACCTGCTTTGGTGTGGAGGGCAAACTGGAAATGGCAGCCGCTCAGTTGCTGCCCTGCTGGCCACAGGGATCACAGGCATCTTGATCCCTACTGGGTATTTAGTTTTTTGTTGTCTAATGTCAGTGCTAGAATTGTTTATGCTCTGTGTCAGTATTTCTTCAACTCTGTATCGAATTGCTAATGGTATGTCTTTGTAAACTTGGCATTTATTTCCCCTATAGCATTGTTTATGAAAATACTTTTGATATTGATTGGACTAATTCACACTATGTAATCCACCTTGAGTCTCAGTGAGAAAGGCGGACTATACGTGACATAAATAAAAAAATAAATAAATACACTGGCTGCTGCCTGGAGGCTGTCCTTTGCAGTCTTTCATAGCCCAAGGCCTCTGAATGGTACCTCAAGGGCCATTGCTATGAGCCACTCAGCTTGGCAATGCCTTCTGACCCCTGCAAGTCTACAAACGAGAATTGCTCATCACAGGCTTTTTTGGTAACTGCTGTGATTTTGTGGGTCAGTCTTCCAGAAGACAGTAGATCTACCTCCTTTTGCAGCTTCAGGGGGGATGTAAAGCTGAACTTTTTGAAGGCAGGTTTTGAAAATATTTTCAAGGAATAAATCATTATTCTTCTCTACATATCCTCTGCAATAGGGTGCCTGTGAGCGAGGGGATCTTCTTTGCAATGATGTAAGTTTTCTGGAAAAGGAATTTTTAACTCCTTAAATGGAATGTGATTTGGTTTAGCAGGTTTATTTTGACTTGTATTTAGTAAACAAAATTTTAAAACGTATCACAAGTTCATTTTATGCCCTGATAACAACAAGTTACTTGAATTGAAATATGTCATCAGAGGGAAAAGGAAGTACGGTTTAAATGTCATTTGTAGAGCTTTATGTTGAAATTATTGTTGTTGGAATAATACTTGGGCAGCTGTAAAGATAATAAAGCACAGGCTTCCCTTATGTTGATTACATTTTAAGTTTTTATATGTGCTTAAATTGTCGGGTAGTCTCGGGGGCGCCCGCTTCCCCGATGGCCCGAGGAGCGAGCTCCATCACTCAATAATTTGGGCTGGAGCACTGACAGTCCCTTTAAAGGGACTCCTGCTGATGGGTGGCTGGCCCTTCAAGGGCCCTCTAGTCAGCTGGTGATCCGTTCCAGGTGAGCAGGGAGCAGCAGGCATAGGCTTTACCACAACCAGAGAGCTGTCTGTGCCCACTTGCAGGGATTGCCTTACCCCACATGGGGTTTCCGGAATGGGAGGCCATTGGGTCTGTGCTGGATCTGGTGAGGCCCTATAAAACGGTGGAAGCTGATAAGGACATTCCGGATTCTGCTCTCGAATCGGACAGGAGAGAAGGAAAAGGGTGAGCCAAATGCCCTTCCTTCCAGGGTGGATTTGATTTCAATTGAATTGATTTAAATCACAATTTAAATCACTAGTCAGTAAGACTAGATTTAAATCATGGTTTTCTACATAAAGACTCCTCACACTTAGCTTCTTGTGCAGATCTATTCCACTCCCAACAATCTTTTATTCATTGAATTTTTTGAAACGTAGCACTTAAGAGGTAAGGGGTTGGTTCTGTGTACAAAGATTTGCAAAGGAACAATGGGATTAAGGTCTTTTTCTCATCTGGGTATGTTTATTTTATAACCTTTTTTCTGGGAAGAAGAGACGTGATCTCTGTGGACACGAATTCACAGTTTTGAGAACTGTAAAACCAAGCAACTGTGATAATCTAAATAGAAAAGTGCCCAATAATCTTACAGAAACCTCTGGAAGAGCATGACATTGTGAATGGATTAATGGAATTCGTTTACCAAAAAATTTAAACATTGCACGAATATACAACCTCATGCTACATAATTAAAAACTAATCCTTATTTCATGATGATAACCTTTGGACTATAATGTATCTTAAATAGAAAACTATCTTTAGATAGATTTTTCCTCAAAAAACATTTTATTAAAAAATCCAGTTTAAATTAAAAAATCTGATTTTAATTTTTTTTTTATAAAAAAGCATTGATTTTTATCCACCCGGCTTCCTTCTCTGTCTGAGGCTGAAAGTGTTGCCTTCAGGGGGGTCTCTTGGGCTGAGGCCGTTATGAAGCATTATTGTTACATCGTTAGCATATTCATTCCTGCAGTATTTGTACCTACCAACTTCCTTATTTTCTTTAGTGACTTCATTATAATCTGGCTGCACAGTTCTTTTGTACTTCTTATTTAGAAAATTTGTATTAGGTGAGAATATTAATATACAACTTTCAAATAGCATCTCATTATCCTTTCCCCCACCCTTTCCCTCCCCCCCTTTTCCAAGACTTCCAACAGCTTTCCAACCCTATAGCCTAATCTATTCCCAATCTATCCCCTTTTTCTGTAACTCCTTATCTCATGTTTACTTACTCTTTTATTCAACTAAGCCCTATCTATTAACTTCAAAAATATTGTTATAAACTTAAAATCTATTATCTATTACTTTATATTAGCTCCACATATATTTAAATTTAAACTAACAGTCGGATAAAATATCTACTTTAGTAATTCTAACAATATCTATTAACTCTAAGTCCACTTGCATTTGGGCTAACAATTAGCTAATACTTCACTTCATATGGTAAAGACTCTATCTCTTCTAATAACAAATCCATTCTAATAATTTTCAAATTGCCATAGTTCCCCCTTTACGTCCCACTTCTTTTCTAAATATGTTTTCAATCTTCCCCAGTCCGTAAAAAATTCCGCTGGATTCTGATCTCTCCGCTTCCTTGTCATAGTTCTTTTGTACTTTTTAAGCATTATAGAGACTACTTCATAGTAACTGAGAACTCTAAAAAGTTAACAGACCTTATGCAAATGCTTGCATCTTCTCCAGCATGATCAAGAAAAGAAAGGAGACGCTGAAAGTGTTTTTGCTGAAAGTGAAACGAACAAACAAAAATCCCTGTTTTCGTTTTGCTTTCGCTTGTGGTCTGAGATGAGATAAGAATTTTAGTTTTGGCTTTGAGTCAATCTGCACAGCCAATCAGAGGAATTCATAACCTGGTTTTAAAAATATGCATTATTGCATTTGGAGTTTTTCCCCCCTACCCTGGTTTAAGAACCAATAAGTCATGCATGTCCTCTATCAGACATCACCTGAAAAACAACTTTAAAATTTGAATATTGTAATGGCAATGACGCTCATTCATTGTTTCTGATTTTATGAAACAGTGAATCTTTAGAAATGGAAAATTTTCTGGGGGGAAACAAAGTTCTGGGAAAAAAAATTCCACTCCATGTATCTGCTTCATTGTAGCAGTGCCCTTAGCTCTGGAATCTCCTCCAGAGGAAATCCATCTCATCCAAACACTGCGGTCTTTGTGCTGTCTGTTGAAGATTCCTTCTAGGAGTGTGTCCGCTTGATCTGTTGCTGAACTCTAGATTGTCAAGGAAGCTGGCTTTATTGATGCTGATTTATGGAAAAACAGCAGATACTTATAGGCGGCTATTAGCCACACTAGCCAGTTAAAACCTCCATATTCAGAGGCAGTATACTTCCATGCTGGGAGCAAGCAAAATGGAAACGCTGTGCCTTCTTTCCCTTCATGTGAGCTTCCTCGAAACATCTAGCTGGGTACTGTTGGAGACAGAATGCTTGACTGCTCCTTCTTGCCTGGTGAAACTCTCTGTCTGTGGAGACCTAGGCTCAGCAGGAATTGTTCTTTCCGCCAGGCCTATAAGACAGAGATGTTCTGCCAGGCATATGGTGGTTGAGGTGGGTGGGCCGTGAAACCAGCCTCCCGCTATGGGGGCGGGGGTTACCTCCTGTTCTGTTAACATCTTAAAGTTAGCCATCCGGCCCCACGGATTGCTGTTCGGATTGTGCGATATTGTGTGCTGCTGTCTTTTAGAAATTGTATTCTATATTTATCGATCTGCTTTTAAAGTAATATGTTTATGTATTTTCTATATGTTGTATTCCGCTCTGAGCCCATTCGTGGGGTGAGTGGATTAGAAATATAAAGAACAATAAATGGGCCTTTGGGTATGATCTGGCAGGGCATCGATTCATTGCTATGCTGTGTCTTGGTGGTGTCTTACAAACAGGTTTAGAAACAATTATCATTTTAGTGGGGATGTAGCTTCAGGTACAGCTGTTGGATGGGAATGCCAAGGAGCTGCTTCCTGGGGGCAGGGTGGTGAAAGTGTTTTAAGGGGGTAATTAATTAGCACAAATAGATGCGAGGAGGCCGGAGGGAGGGGTGGGTGAGAGGGATGCTCTTTCAGACCTCCCGAGACTTTCTCTCTGGTTTTAATTATTCCTCTTTGCCTCTTATCCTGTCAGGGAGATGAAATCTTGTCCGGATTGAGGTACGCTTTGGGCTACAGGGTATTCTTGCAGGCCAGGCCGCACCTCTGGCACTGCAGAAACGCAGGGTTTTGAAAGAGCCACTTGTTTCTTCCACCCCTGCAGCAAAATTATCTTTGTAATTGAAACTACAGTGACTCTGTGTGTCTATGTGCCGTCAAGTCACCTCCACCCTATGAATGAGAAAGGGTGTCCTATCGTTAACAGACTTGCTCAGATCCTGCAAGCTGGAGGGCGTGGCTTCCTTTATTGAGTCCAGCCATCTCATTTTGGGTCTTCCTCTTTTCCTGCTGCCTTCCACTTTTCTTAGCATTATTGACTTTTCCACAGAATCTTGCCTTCTCATGATGTGACCAAAGTACGATAGCCTCAGTTTTGTTATAAAAGGACTATTTTTGACCACGTCTCTCTGAGCCCTGACCTTTTTCTGTTGTGGTGCAGCTGGATATAGGAACTACTGAACTTGAAGGGGAAAAGGCCGTGCAAGGAAGGCGCCGCTTCTCCTTGGCCTCAGAGAAGCCTCGTTTCTTTGATCAGGAAATAAATGCCCTGGCCATAGTTCAGATATGCCAGTGCAGCAGAGTGACTTCTCATGGTGTCTTTGTTAAATATCTGTCAAAGATGTGCAAAGAGCGCTCATAGATTTGGGATCCTCTTCTAAGTAAGCTACGACTAGCGGCTCAAGTTAATTTTCAAAAGAATGGTCACATGTTACCGTCTGGTGTGGCACTTGGGCTGTGATGGTCAGCTTGTGCAAACTAAGTTTCAAGCTCTGCTTGGCTATAAAATGCTCTCTATGGCCCTGGGCAAGTTACTTTTAGCTGTCTCACAAAGTTGTAGCATGGAGAAGTGCCAGTGCAAGCTCTTTAGAGGATGGGGGCGGGGGGGGGGGGAGGCTGAAAACTTTAGACAGGGAATTAAAAAATGTCTTCAGGAAGATTTCTCACTGGGAGAGTGATCCCTTCCCCAGTGCTATATTGCAAACTCCCTTCTGTTTGGATTGACAGTGCTAATGGCCTGGGCTTTTGTATTTGACCATCATAAACTGGCTGCCTCTTGTAAGAAAAAAAATGTCTGTAGGAAACCAGTCATTTTTTTCCTTTTATGTCTCAAGTGACTCGGGTTGGTGGACCAGTAAAAATGTGTTTGGGCTAGTAACTTTTGTGGGTGTGTTTGCAGTGTTTGAAGTAAAAGAACCCCAGTGCATTTTTAAATTGCTGTGGATTTTAAATGAGAATACAGAAAGGATTCCTTAGTAGAAAATGATACCTTATTTCCCAGGTCAGATTTCTGGGTAGCATGCATGCTGTGCAAGCTTTTCTGATAAGTGAATGTTCCTGCTACACATTGCCAGCTGCCAGGGAAAGCAGTGCCGGCGTGCACATATGTGTTTGTTTTGCCAGACTTGGATCTTTCAGAACCATAATTCACATATTCTGAGTTGAGTGTGCAAAGAGGCTGGGTCTCTTGACAAAGTGTTATGGGGCTGGGAAGGAATAATTTGCTTTTGAGACCATTGAAATAACTGTTTTTCTGCCAATTAATGCTGGGAAGTGTAAGTGGTTGTGTAGGGTTGTCATGTTATAGGACTTCTCTTCTTAATCTGGTTTGCTAGCTTTTAATTAGCTGCTTGTCTGCTCGCCTTTAATTAACAAAAACTGCCTGCAGATGACTGAGCAGGGTAGCTTTATAAGCTGAACGGCCAGGTTGGCAGTTCTTTTAGGCTGTCAGTATGTCACAAATGAGTACTGTAGGTATGTGCAAGTGATAGGCTAATAGAACTTTTTGTTGGATCTTTCTTTTTGTGAACTTGTTTGCAAGGCTGTGTATCTCACGTTTTTGTGTTTTATTGCAGAGACGCTGGCGGGATTAAGAAATTCGGTGCGATAGGCTGCTAACTCCGACTGGGACACCTCCCAGCACTATATTCCATCATGTTTAACTTGATAAAAAAGGACCGAGAGGGGTCCAGAAGGGACAAGAAGGACAAGAAGGAGAAAAAGGAGAGGATGTCAGCAGCTGAGCTGAAGAGCCTGGAGGAGATAAGTATGCGCAGGGGCTTTTTCAATATCAGTCGGGCCTCCAAGAGGGACTCTAAGAATCGGCTGGAGATCTCCAACCCCATCCCTATTAAGGTGGCCAGCGGCTCTGACTTGCATTTGACTGATATTGACTCGGACAGCAATCGAGGGAGCGTGTTGCTGGATTCAGGGCATCTCAGTACCGCCAGTTCCAGCGACGACCTCAAAGTGGATGACACCACCTTCAAGGGGTCTGTGCTGCAACGGGCGGCCAAGTTTGGCTCGCTAGCCAAGCAGAACTCCCAGATCATTGTTAAGAGGTTCTCCTTCTCGCAGAAAAGCCGTGATGAAAGTACCTCGGAAACTTCCACCCCGTCTGAACACTCAGCTGCCCCTTCCCCGCAAGTGGAGATGCGGACTCTGGAGACGCAGCTGGCCAAACAAGGTGTGGCTCCAGGCCCTCTCCGTGCTCCACTGGTGTCTGCCTCTCGAGCCAGGTTGCCCGAGGTGGTCAGCAAGAGGTTCCCTGCTGAGCTGAAGCTCCCTGTGGTAGTTCCTCCGGAGCCTCCGGTTCCCAGGCAGCTGGAGTTGCAGCGGCGCAACACAGGTGACTTTGGTTTCTCATTGCGCCGCACCACCATGTTGGATAGGACTCCAGACGGGCAGGTCTACCGGCGGGTGGTGCATTTTGCCGAGCCAGGTGCTGGCACCAAAGATCTGGCTTTGGGCTTGGTGCCGGGGGACCGATTGGTGGAGATCAACAACCGCAACGTGGAGAATAAGTCCCGGGATGAGATCGTGGAGATGATCCGGCAGTCGGGGGAGACAGTGCGCCTTAAAGTGCAGCCTATCCTAGAGCTGAGTGAACTGAGTCGCTGCTGGCTAAGGAGTGGGGAGGGTCTTTGCCGAGCAGCCTTTGATGTAAGTAGCTGCTTTACTTGTGAGCAAAAAGGGTGATGGTGGTATGAGTCAGTTTGTAGCCAGGCCAGTGGGCCTCAGCCTACCTGGAGGTCCAGCGGGGCCTGTGTTGGTGGACTGTATCTGTTTGTTCCAGGTTTTTATACGTTCAGAAGTAAAAACTGAGATGGGTCTGTAACAGTGCAGATCAAGAAAGTGTACAGAAGCTTAGAGATAAGGCATGTGTAGATGTGCCCTCGACGCTTGTGGAAACCCAGCCCATGCCTTCAGGCCAACAGGATGTCCTTATAGTGCCATCTGAATCCACCAGTTGCTGTTTCTGGTAGTAGATAAGTTAATATGTGGGAAAGGATGTTAGGTCTTTTGTCCTTATGGGTGTATGGGACGGGGGCACATCTTCCTAGTGCGGGAAGCGCTAGGTATATTGGCCACAAGTATTCGGTGTAAAATAGAGTGTCCGTATCCCATGAGGACTGTCATGCTGGTAAACTGGAGGCTGGTTTCTACAGCTAGGTTTATTTGGATGCACGTCTCCGCCCAGAATGGAGTACTTTCTACATCAGATGAAGAAAGAGAGTTGTGGCCACATTGCCAGCATTTAGGGGAGGTCGTTGAGTGTAGTCTTGGTTTGGGACAGGGAGCAGAAAAGACGGTTGTTGTGGGCTGGGCTGTCACCAAAGCCCAGCAAGTTCAGCTCTTGTGGCTGGCTGTGAATGAGGAAGAGACAAAGGATGCTTTGCAAGTGTTTTCGGTCTGCAAAGAAGCAGAATTTCTCTTCTGGAGGGTGTTAAATAAGGCCTGAACACTGAAGAGACGTGCAAAGGAGAAATAATTTCTTCTATTACTGCAAAGGATGGGGGGGAGGCAGGTACCTGATTGTTGCTCAGGCGACTAAAAGATTGATGCTTGTTCCTAAAAACTTTATTTTGGGTACAGATGTGCGAGAACTTCTATTGAACAGAGACTCTGTTTTCTAAAAGAGCTAAGCCTACTCTATAGAGGAGAGAAGCTGGGAATGAAAACTGCTGGTTGTTTGTTTCTTTGGGGAAAGCAAAGAAAGATCTTTTCTTCTACAGTGGGTTCAGATGGGGAATAAGAGGGTAAAATCAACCCTGAAGGAGCCATTCAGATTTTTTTTTTTTTTTAGGTTTCTCCTTTTCCTGAAATACCAAATGCCATCCAGTTAGGTTTGCGCTTTGAGGAACAAATTCTGGCAGCATCTCAGTACTTGGGCCACACTCTCTTTAATTCTGAAAGTAGTAAAAGTGATAATGCTCAATACCAAAGGAGAATATTTCAAGTGCTCAGTTTGGAACACTAAATATTCAAATACCTTTAAAACACCTTGTCAGGCAGGCCAGAAGTGCCTTCTCTGTGGGCTAAGCTACGAGAGGCGAATTACACAACATTTCGACTGCCTTTATGTGCTCCTCCTTATGTAATTTGTCTCTTGTAGCTTGGCTTTGTATCTCACCCATCAAGAAGCAAGTGGGAAAAGGTCACCCAGGAAATATGTGGCTTTCTCTCCATTGCTTAAATATTTCGGGAACGATTAACAGTGCAACCCAAATGCTTTCTGTTGGCTTTCTCCAATAAACTATTTTGGGAAGAAAAGGATAGGTCTCCCTGGAGCACAAAATGTATCATTGAGATGAAATTGCATATTTTAATAATTTGTATTCAGTATAAGAAGTCCATGACTTGAGGTGGGGCTTTGCACTCTTGGTTTGTAAAATCTAATTGGACCCTCCTGGCTGTTTATAGCTGTGTTTTGGTGGGCATGGGGAAATTGCTTTAATTTTCTTGTCTGGGAATTTCTATTCTGTACACCATCTAGCAAACTGTTGGCTCTAAACAAATGTGCAGTAGTATTATTCTTCACACTTTATTGTATCAGCCGAAAATTAGTTCTTGAGTTGGTTTACAGTATTATAAACATACACAAGCATCAGCTTAATTAAAAAGGTGTCATGGACAGGGTTGTGAGGGAAGGCGGGATCCAGGCACAAGGGGCCAGTGTGGCTTCTACCCAGAGGGCCTGGTTGATGACCATTGACAACTGAGGGGAGGGGGCTGGCCTCTGTCACTGGATCTAGGCACAGTGGAGGAGTATCTGGCTGCTTCCTTTCCGCCCTTGGATCTCGCTGGGAGCAGTTGGTAGCTGGTGGGTTGCAAAATGTTTGGTTTGGGGCATCAGTGGGAAGGAACAATTGGATTTCATTCTTTCCTCTGGACATGTCCCCTCTCTTTTTTCAATAATGTTCCTGCCAGTGTATCTTCCAGAGCATTAAGTTTAGTTGCTGGTTTGGGTTTTGTCATAAACATTCTTCCAGGTGGCGATGATCTGACTTGTAGCTGTGTTGACCTGTCCTGCAAATCTTTGTGCCTCAACAGGAGCACTGCCCCACAGTGTGTGTGTGTGTGTGTGTGTGTGTGTGTGGTGTGGTTGTGGGTCAAGCACCTTTTATAAATAGCAATAAGGATTTTGAGTACCTGCAGAGAAGCGTAAGTAATGGCGTAATGGGCAGATGACCCACATTCAGGTGGCTGTTCCCTGGTTAGTGATTGAGCTCATGAACATGTTGCTGCTGTACCTCAACCCCCTGAAGTGCCTGGTTCCTGAGACTGGGTGGCACGAAGAAACCCCTTTGGTGCATTTATTCCTGGCACCAGATGCTGAAGGGGTGGGGGAGGGGGAATGCTTTTAGTACAGGTGCTAGGAGGCAACACTACAGAACTAGGTGGTGTAAGTAGAGATGTAACGTTTCCAGAAATTTTGAAGCCGTAGGGGGGAAAGACTGTTTTCTGGAAAACAAATAAATTTGGGTGGAAATTTCAATATATGCAATAGCTCCTTTTCTTATCAAATGTCAACTTTTATTTTATGCTTTAATTGTTATAAAATGCATAATTTGTAACTCATCATATAATAGTTGTACACTTAGGCACAAGTAAGAAATTTAGAAGTGCTATCCTAAGCAGAATAGTAAAGAGTCCAGTAGCACCTTTAAGACTAACCAACTTTTATTGTAGCATAAGCTTTCGAGAGCCACAACTCTCTTCGTCAGATTCATCGTCAGATGCATCTGACGAAGAGGGCTGTGGTTCTCGAAAGCTTATGCTACAATAAAATTGCATCTGACGAAGAGAGCTGTGGCTCTCAAAAGCGTATGCTACAATAAAGTTGGTTAGTCTTAAAGGTGCTACTGGACTCTTTTTGATCCTGTTTATAAGAATTTTTGGTCTCCTCAGGCATACCTTTCCATTATATGAACAGCCAGAACAGAGAATGCTCGGGTGCACGTGGGCGGCTGTTGATCTCCCCGTTTTGCAGGGACGTGCCTTCAGAAGGCTTTGCATAGAAGACTGAAGCTGTTGCCGCTTTCTGCTGCCTTAGCAGCTGTATCTTAGTTTTTGCCACCTGAAAGGTAGGGCAAGTACGAACATGAAGTTCAAAATGTAACAGCGTGTTTGCAGAGGTGGCTGGCCATCTCCTTTATAGCTGGTTATCTGTTGTCCATTCCATTCCATGAAGCTTCAGTTAACTGGAACGTATGCTTTTTCATTTATCTTTTTTCCCCAAGGGAGACCCAAAGTGGCTTACATCATTGTCCTCTCTTCTACTTTTCTTATATGAATTGAGTTTGCTAAGTAAGTTACCAAAGACGTCTTTTAGGGAGAGCAAGTACGCCTATGCTTGTAGGCAGCTACTCCACTTGCTCACCTCTTTATTAATTTTCTTTGCTTATAGCCCACTTTTCCCTGTAGGGAGCCAAAGCAGCTTATATTATTCTCTGTGCCTCCATTTTATCCTTACAACAACCCTGAGAGGTAGGTTAGGCTGAGAAGGTGTGACTGGCTCAAGGTCACCCAGTGAGCTTCCATAGCCAAGTTGGGATTCAAACCTGGGCCTCCCAGATCTTACACTCTAAATGATCACTACACCACACTGGCTCTCCTGCGCTGAATAAGGAAGCATGCAGGTGACCAAGGCAGCTTTACAAAGCTTGGTTTGGTCTTGTCTTGATTATTTTTCCCTAGATGACGCTGGCATAAGAGGGTGTGTGGGACATTTGAGGACCTATCTCTGGTTCAGTCTCTTCTTTTGTTACAGCTGCACAGGGGTCTGCCCCTCTGAGTCCCTTCCTCTTTCCTATTCGTCAGACCCCTCTTCTTTCTCTACTACCAGAAGCTGTGGCTTCTAACCTTCTGTAGCTCATTCACACATCACAAGGGGGGAACTAGCTGTTTCTGTGAATGTGGCTTTTTCCGTGGGAGCTGTCGAGCGTTGGCTTTAGCTCCCCAAGGATCTTAGCTGTTGCCTGTCTCCGGAAAGATGGATGTTAGTTCCATCCCTAGGCTGGCTTTGCCTCATTTGGCCTCTCCATCCCTCCTTTCTTACCAGCTGTCGGGCTCTCTGTGCTCCAGAGCTTGCTTCGCCAAAAACGCCATTCTTGGCTATGGCAAGCTTGGAAACTCCGTCATCAGCCCAAGCACAGAGAGCAGAGATCTCCCAGCTGGGCTCACCAAAAAAAAAGTCTGGATGTTGCAGTCTAACTTGTGGGACTGAATTGGAGCTGGCCTTGCAACCCTCTAGCCTTGCAACCACTTCTTGAGTTGTTTGGAGGAGTTGGTTCAGTGGAGGCTTCTGTTCTGGCCGGTGAGGCTTGCTTGTGCCCAGGTCTTCTGTGATCAGTACTTGGTGACTGTGATTTGTACTTTGGTAGCCTTGAGACTGGACTACTGTGATGCAGTCTGCACAGGGCTGCCCTTGAAGCCTATTCAGAATTTCCAAATGGTGCAACGTATGGAGGCTCACTTATTGACAGGACTGGGCTGCTGCAGATGTGTTCTGAATCATTGGCACCGGCTGCTAGTTAGCTCTTGGGCCCCATCAAGACATTGTTTTTACATTCAAAGCGTGACACAACCTAGGCTTCTCCAATATACTCCTCCAATCACCACGCAAGGCTGTGTTCCATCTCCCTCCATGGATGGATCAGAGCTTTCTTTGGTCTTTTGTTTGCACTGAGAATTCCGCTGTGGCCCAGGACAAAATGCTTGCTTTTCGTTACCATCTTTGATGAGTGAGGCTCTTCAGTCTAGGCATAAATCATTTGTTACTAGTATTTGGAGCTGTACTTTTCTAATGACTCATATACAACCTGCCTGGCCTGAAAAAGAAATATTTTTGTACTGATAAAGTTATAATTTCAACTACTGAAGAAGGCCCCCAGGGCCGAAACGCATTTGGTCTTTTGGTTGTTACACATGTGTAAACGTTATTGTGATTTTTTTTTGTAATTGGCGTATACTATGTTCTGAGTTTTTAAAGGTATTTTTTAATAAAATGTTTTTAATCTTATGAATCTGCGCAATAGATAGTTGTATTTAATTTATATTTTTCATTGCTCAACCTTCTGGTTCCTGCTCTGGGAAATGTGCCAGGATCTGTGATAGGTTTTGATGTTATGTATGAAGCAGTTCGTAAATGGCATGGCTCAGTTGTTCCTTGTTGGCTCATGCTTTCTCACTGTCTGCAAAGTGACTCACGGGAGTGGAGTCGGCTGGATCACTTGGGAGGCTCCAAGGCACCGGGAGGTTCCAGAGAGACTGACACGCGGACATCTGCAGTGCCTGCAAAGTCTTGTGTGCTTTGTTTCCCTTGGCCTTTTTGTTCTCTAGAAGCCGGCAACTGATAGCAGGCAGCACCTGTCTCAGCGGGCTGGTGAAGTCAGCCCCTCGAACAATGCCTGGCACTCGGGAGAGCAGCAACCCAGCCCCCCCCCCCCCAGTGAGCAAGCCAGCTCTGCAGAGGACCCAAGCTCTTGTGTGGAGTGACCTAGGAGGAGTGCAAGGCAGCTTCACAAAGGCGGCTACGCCAGGCTAGCCACTCCCCCCTTCTCTACTGTGTAACTGAGGGCAACAGGCACCCCTTTGTTCTGTCCTCAGCCTTCATGCTAGCAATGAGCCGTTTTTCCTTCTTGAGCTCTTGTTGACCCCCATTGACAGTGTGACTGAGAACCTCTGGCATGAACTGTCTGTGAGCAGTTGGCGCTTTGCAGGACTGGCACTTTGTTGGCGCTTTGCAGAATTGTGGAGTGGATAGATCCACTTGTGCCCCAGCCGTGATGCTCTGCACTCGGGATTCCCAAATGTTGCTGAGTTTCCTTCCTTACACCCTCTTGGGAAGTTTATTTATCCCCCCCCCCTTCCTTCTGTGATATCCACATTGGTAAAATGAGAGGTTCTGGAAAGGTCTCTTGTCTTCCAGAAGCCAAACCCCTCTGCACTTGGCAGCCTTGGCCTCTACCTGTAGACATACATAGACAAGCATTGATTGCTTAGGCCATTTGTTCCTGTTCGGAGCCTGGCCTTCAGAGCAAAATCTGGAGTCTTAACGCCTGTGAGAAATGGCCAATAAAATCATTAAAATACAGGTTTTTGATCTTGGTCATTAATTTGTCGGTTTTTTAAAAAAATTGGTCAGTAAAGTCAGGATTTCTTTGTTTTTGTGAATGCAATTTGTGGTTTTTTGTTTTCATTACTGCAGGATAACTTCCCAGTGAAAAGACAGATTTTGTTTTGTTCTCATAATGACTACTTTGTGTATGATTTTTAATATGTTTTGCTATTTTATTATCTGTAGTATGCAATTATTTTTAAAAAGGAATTTTAAATTGAAAACAATTTTTAAATTTTGTACAGTAATGAGAAAAATTGCCCTATTTTCATAAAAATATTTTTTTCAATAAAAAGGTGTGCGATTGCTGCCTATGGGGATGTTGGAGACCAGATAATAATAATTTTTAAGGAAGTCTCTGTTTTACTTCTAAATCGCTAATTTATCAATAGGTTGAAATTAAATTGTTCAGTAATTCATCAGGTTTTTGTCAGTATTTGACCAGGTTATTTCAAATTTTGGTCAGTAAAATAAGTAATTTTGACCTTTTGACTAGTTTCCACTCCTGTACTCGCTCCCTCAGTCAGGATCTGTTTGGATTCCTTCTCTGCAGTCTCTTCGACCAGCCTCCTTATCCTCTCTGTCTGTGGTCTGAAGCAATAACAGTCAACTGTGTTGTACCATCTCAGGACTTTGTCGCCTTGTTCTGTTGTTATGTGCAAGCCAGGCTCAAGTTTGGAACACACGTGTCATTATGTGTTTTTTTAGATTTGTAGTGCTTGGGATCTGATTGGCTGAGAAAACGTGTGTGTAGGGTCCATCATCTGTTGGAGAATGATTCTTTTGGGCTGCTGAGTGGATGCAGAAGAGACCAGACCTGTCTTTCATCTCTTGCTGAGCTCAATTCCTTCAATTGGCTTAACTTTCCTTTATTGGCGAAGCCGTGCCCTCTGACATCTTGCCCAAGAGCATTGCCCGTTCTTTGGTTGCCTGATTCACCATTCCTAATCAGTGAGTCGGAACTTTGTAATGACTTTCTGGCTTCCACCGAGCTCTTTCCTTGGTGAATTTACTGCAGTGTCTAGAGATCAGTAACATTTCCTACCCTTACTGGCCTGCTCCAGTTAGAGAGTCTTTGAGCATTAAAGTAGCATATATATTTGAATGGCTTGGCTAATCCCACTGTCACCAAAAGTACTGACATACCTACATGGGCACTGAAAGGGGGGGGGGGTGGTTCCAGTCTCTCCAGTACTAATAAACCGAGTTTATTAGTACTGATAAACCGAGTTTTCTCAAACATGCTGCAGTCTTCCACAGAAACACTTGCCAGTGGAATGAAAAGTTTTTCCTCTTGGCCTTGTATGGCAAAAGAATCTGTGTCTTTAAGAGCATAGTAGCTCTAGGCCTACAGCTGATTTTGCTTTTGTTTTTAGCCCTCTTGCTCGTTTAAGTAACAGGGCTTCCTTTTCCTTCTCTGAGAGCCAGTGTGGTGTAGTGGTTAGAGTGTCAGACTAGGATCTGGGAGACCCATTTTCAAACCTGCACTCTTCCGTGGAAGCTCACTGGATCACCTTGGGCCAGTCACCCACTCTCAGCCTAACCTACCTCACAGGGTGGTTGTGAGGATAAAATAGAGGAGAATTATGTAAGCCTGGTCCCCGTAGGAGAGAAAGATGGGGTACAAATGAGGTAAATGAATGGTGGGCTTGGCTGTGCCTGCAGAGGCTTTGCCTGGGATCTTCTTCAGCCTGCTATCCAATAAAGGGATCAAGAGGCAAAGGCAGCCAAACGGCCTGGCCCATCCCTGCCACCTGCCAGCAGGTTGCAAGTTGTCCTCTGCTCAGCCTAATGGCCTCTGACTTGCATTTGCATCTCTGTCTGCCCCTTCCTTTCCCCCAGTGAAGATAATGAGCTTCCAGGCTGCAGGCACTTCCTGCATCTCTTCCCTTGCAGGAATGATGGAGGCTGAGGCTGGAGCTTATTTTTCTTCTTCCAGGTTCCCAACTGCCTAGAAGAGGAGAGGGAACCTTGCAAGGAAATGGCTTAGCTGTGGCTAAGACATGACGTCGCAACTGCTGACTTGGTCTTAGATGATTTTGCAGTGGGGTCTGAATTAGTGCGGAGTGACGGCAGGATCTCTGGACAAACCAGCGACGGTTTTTGGAGCAGGAGAAGCCAAGGCTGCAATGGGGTCCCTTCCCCAGTGCAGGAGTGCCTTCTGTGACAGCACCAGCTACGTGGCTGTGGGAGTGGGATGCTTGGGCGCTCGACTGCATCGCCTTGCCATGAGCGTGGAAAAGCTCACCAAGGAGTTTGCCGCTCAGGGGGCACGTCTTTTGACCCTCGAGATGCAGGTGACCACCTTGGAAGACGCACTGGAGAGATTTTTGTCTACTGAGAGAGAAAGCTGTAACCAGGTCCGCAAGCTTGAGACTTGACGGCCCTGGGAGAAAATGAAGGGCCAGCGAAATGCTTGTAGCGTTTGGTGTAACTTCATTAATGTCTTCCTGCTGAAAGCTTTGGACAGATTCTCCCTGGTTAAATTGGAGAATCCCTTTTCGGGGAAGACTTACTTGCCTCCAGATGCTCTCTCTTTAAAAATGAGGGCCTTTACAGACAACAAAGCAATGGATTTCATCCGCTACGCCAGTCCCAATTCAGCGCCAACAGTGCGATTTTCCACTCCCACAATGCAGGTAGAGAAGTATGTTTCTGGAGAATGGCCCTCAAGTATTTTTACGCTTTTGCTGGGCTAGAGTATCTGCTTCTGTTTTTAGAGTAATGTTCTTTGGCCTCTGACCCTGGTAGCCATCACTAAAAATGTTCCTGATGTTTTAAAACTTGGATCCTGGAAGCAGAATAAATTCTGCAAAGACTGCGTAAGCAAATGTGCTTAATTGTATCATTCCTTCCAAGTGCAGAATCTGGGCTGCCATTGTCTTTTGTTGGCAAATGTGCTCATTTCCTGGGCTAGATCTAGGAGGCAGCCTTGAAAGAGAATGCCCAGGAGGATATCTGCCCGGGAGCAGTCTGTGTCCCTGATTTGATACTCGAGTGCAGAACTAGATGTGCAGGAGGCAAAGGGGAGGTATGGGGGGGAGTGTGTGTGTGTGTTGAGCAGAAGGTATTGATTTGATCATCTGTGGCTTTCCCAGCAAGCTGAGGGCCAGGATGCCTTTCTCAACAATTCCATGCTAGCCCCGTTGGCTTCCAAGCTCCTCCTGCTTCTTAACTGGCAGTTCTAGATTGGGTTGGCGGGACGGGGAAGGACCCCTTTGCACAGCTTACCATTGTAGGCTGCCTGGTCTGAGAGATTCGCAAGCTGCCGGCCAACTCTCCAGTTTCCTGAGGCTGTGAAATAGACTTGTCTGCAGGGGAGGGCCTTGGGGAATCAGGACAGCGTTGGAGGTGTGTGTTCCTCAAAGGCAATAGATTGGTCTAGCCAGAACTCCTGTGTCAGGTGCAGGCGGGGGGGGGGGTTCCGAGGGGTGTTAAAGGTCCACATCCTCTTCCATTTCCAAAGGACACCCCTTGAATACAGACCTACTAGGTGGGGTTTCTCCTCCACCAGGCCCAGCTGCTTGATGTAGTTGTTAATGCTAAGCTAGAATCTGGGAAACCCAGGTTCGAATCCCTGCTCCATCCTGGAAGCTTGCTGGGCAACCGAGGGCCGGTCACTCTGACTTGCCTACCTAACAGGGTTGTTGGTTGGAGGACCATATGGAAGAGGGGAGAACAATGAGTCCCTGTTGGGGAGAAAAGTAGAGCATGAATATCTAAATAAAATATTTCTGTATGCATGCATGCATTGGGCCCCTTGGAGCCACAGCCCCTTTCCTACACTGGGGAAGCTTGCCTCAGTGGCGGAGAAAATACTTCAGGGTTTCCACACATTTGATCTGGTGAGAAGAGGGGTTACAGTGGAATGAAGGAGTGTTATTTGGAGGTGCCCTCCCCAACCACCATGCTTTCTGCTGCCCTACTTTTCTCTAACGGTGCCCCCGCTCACCTTGGTTTCTCCCCCGTTTCACTGCAGCCAAGTGGGCACCCCAAACATTTCCCATGAACTAGAACAGACGGCTGTGAAGTCCCAACAGAGGCAAAATGTACCAGCCAAGTAGGGGAAGTGCTGAAATCGTCTCTTCTCCCTGCTCCTTCATTGCTTCATTACGTGACAAGGGAAGGAAATGAAGTCAGGCATTGGTGCTTGTCAGTCACAGGAGTGCTTTTGTAGCCATTGGCTCAGAAATGGAAAGGCGGGCGCAGGTTTCTTTCTCCCAGTTGGGTAGGGCACTGGCTAACTTCAGGTAGCCTGAGCCAGGCTTGTTACCCAAATCAGTAAAGTGTCCTGTACACATGCAGGGTCAGACAGTAGCACTGGGGTAATTATTTTTGGGACAAACAGTCTGGTGTATACCTGGGTCCTAATTTAATATAGCACTCCAATTAAGAAACAAAGGATCTAAAAAAAATAATCTTTAGTCCCCTGAGAAGAAAAAAATGCAAGGGAGAGCAAAACCAATGTTGCCGCACAGCAATACAATGCTACTCTTGATTGTTGCCTGGTTGAGTTGAATGAGGAATCTAAGGGAAAATAAAGGTTGAAAAGAAAAATATGTGTTGCCTTGTTCTGAAGAGAGGAGTCCGTTGGATTGTGATCTAGGGCAGAAGAGTCCATTTGGTAGGGAGAAAAAATTCAAACTGAAACTAGTTAGGAAGGTGGAGGTCCAAAGTGGGAGATTCAGTGATTCCGCAAGTGATCTAGCGCAAGAGTGAAGATCCAGGAAGGAAGCCAGTTGGAAGCAAACCAGTTGGGGAAGCAGGCTCAAGTACAGAACGGGCTACAAAGATGGAGGTGCTGGAGTTACACTTCTTACACAGCTTGGAGCAGCACAGACTAGGATGTGACACAGGATTACAGCAGAAGTGTGGTAGAGAATGTGGGGAGAGGCTTAGGGACAAGCTTGCTAGTCCTTCCTGCTTTCTGTACCAGCTGAGTACATAACCTACAACACACCCAGTCTGTGGTGGAAGCAACTTAAATGTCATTAGCGTCTCCTTTGGGGTGGCTCAAAGCAGAAGATGGGAGCTGCCATTTTATTACTGGTGCCCTGTCCCAGTTTACCTTTTTAATAATAATAACATTCAATATATATATATATATTGTCCTTCAGGACAACTTAAGGCCACCCTCAGAGTGGTTTACAAAGTATGTTATTATCCTCTTAACGATCACCCTTCGAGATGGATGGGTCTGAGAGAGCTGTGACTGACCTGAGGTCACCCAACTGGCTTCAAGTAGAGTGGAGGAATCAAACCTGCCTCTCCAGATTACAGTCCTGCCGCTCTTAACCACTACACCAAACTGGCTCTCCCCTGCACACAAGCACTATTCTGCAGGTAGTGTGGAAGATGCTCTGTTGCTAATCTCTCTCTTAGGGAAACTTTGACTGCGGGTCAAAGCTCCCTTCTTTCTTGCCACAGTAGATCTTCCCACTGAGAAGTCCTTGATGCACTTCTAAGGGACCCATTCCCAGTTTGAAAAGTGCTGTTTTCTGCTTGCATATTTCATCTCTGTAAGTATTTCAACAGCTCAGCTCCCATATCTCCACTTTGATTTTGTTTCTCCCTTCATCAGCCTTTGGAGTAGCTGGAAAGAGTGGACAGGCAGTCATTCCCCCGTTGATGACTCTCCCCTGGTGCTTGGGTGTTGGGCCCTCCCTTGGGAAGGGATAGGCTGCTGTTAAAGGAACCCACACGTAGGGCTGTGTGTAGCCCAGGTTTTAAAAATTAGCCAATTGCACACATTATACAGGGTAGAGCAAACGTGCACATTTCTCTCATTTTGTGCTATATTACTAGGTTTTCCATTCTGGGTAAGTTTGCTTGTCTTTGGCCTATCGAGAGTGTTGAAGTTCCATATTCCAACCCCTTGAAATCCTGTCCAAGCACCATTCTGGCTTCCATGACTTCAGCAGACATTATTTGCCCACCCAGTTTCAAGCCTCTTTTCACAGTCACCAGCACTCATTTTCCAGCATATGTTTTATATTCAAGAAGCTGAATTCTGCATCTGGTACCACGTGGTTGGTGTAGCTTGTCTGTGCCCCTCCAGAATTGCAACGTAGGCACAGTGTGAGTCCTGTGGCTCAGAAGGGTTTCTAGGCTGTTGGCTTGGCTTGGGAGCTTGGGAATGGGGTTTTGTGGTGTGTGCCAGACGTTGGTGTGGGGTGGAGTGCAAAGGCAGGAAACAGCTTCTGAACGTGGGCAAAAAAAAGTCATCTCTGCAGACTTTCCAAGGAGGAATGACTGGAATCTGCTGGCAGAGCAGAAACCCTTGAGCTGCCAACAAACCAGATGTTTTGGTGGGGGGGGGCTGTGTGGAAGGAACTGGATTCCAGAGGCTCAGCCGGGCAGCTTGAGGGATCTGGGATTCTTTACCAGACTGCTTTTCTCCAGCCTCCCTTAAACAACCAGACCCCCTGCAGACTGCTTTCCCTGTGTACTCTTCTCCTTGCTTAAGACAACCCCAAATCTTCAGGGTTTGTGGGAGGAATACTCATGGTACTGAAGTCATTGGTATTTGGGGAAGTGTGGGTTGGTAATTTTGGGGATCTCGGGAGCAGTGGCTCTTCCCTGTGCTCTGGATTCTTGCCGCTTTTCTTTTGTGACTTTTGATATGGGAGGCCCTGTAACTCAGGGGTGGAACAGGAGCAGTTGGGCATTCATCTCTGATAAAAGATCCACGGGGTGTTCGGTGGGGGGGCACTGATCACCCGGGATGCTTGAGGGAGGAGGCATTGGAAGCCTTTTAGTGGATAAAGCTGGAAAAATTGCCACAAATGGGAGCCAAAATTATGAAGAAGCCAGAGCTCCTTGACAACGAAAGGCTGAAAACAATATTGGGGCTGCTTGAGTTTTGGGGAAAAGGAAAATGATGCATGAAAATAATGCGTGATGTGGAAGAGATTGATAGAAACTTTTCTTCCTCTTTTATTTTGTTACATTTTAGTTCTTCTTTTCCTTCAGATAGCTATAGGTGGCATACGTGTAGGAGAGTGCACGGAAAAAATGGTGGTTTTTGGTTTCGGGTATCGGGATGGCTGCAAATATTAGCATTCCTGATAGTCAGGTCCTTCAATACAGATTTTGTATTTGGGTCCAGATTTTTTTTTGTCCAATTCCAAAATTAACTTGGTCTCTTATTCTCTATGGGGTAATCTTTGGGAGGGGGTCTAGAGGGGTTGTTTTTGGAGGAAATGGCACCAAAATTGCTGCAGAGTGAAGGCTGCCTGTCCTCTAAGGACTCCCCAAGTTTCAAGTGAATCAGACCAAGGGGTCCAATGGGTCTATGGGTTGCTGAACAAGTTGCCCCTTGTTACTATCAGTTGTTTCCTAAGGGAGAAAAAAATCCAATGCTGTCCCCACGGCACAGGAGCCTTTGTTTGGTTTTTCTTGCTTTGAAGCTTTTCTGGGCGAAGAAAAGGGAAGAGGCAACTCTCACAGGCGAATGGAACCACAAGTTGGAAGAACTCAACTGTCCAATCGTAATGATTCTCTCTTAGACCACATGAGCTGCCTAGAACCAAGAGGAAAGATGGGGCAGAAACGTTTTAATAAATAAATAATAAAGAGAATTGTCGTGATTGAACAGACAACGGAGTTCTCCTTACAATGCAATTCCAGTTGCCTGTGAGAATCGCCTCACCCCCCCCCCCCCACCATCCTTTTGCCTACGAAACCTCCAAAAGTGAGGAAAAAGCTGCTGCAACCTTGAAATTTCTGGTCTGGTTATTTCTGAATATTTTTGGGATTAATTGGGACCCGCAATATCAATATATCCAAGAATCCTGATCAGGATTTCCAAATATGCCTCAAAATACTGATAAGGTATTCTGGGGTATAGGAGCCCCATGACACAGAGTGGTAAACTGCAGTACTGCAATCGAAGCCCTGAGTTCGATCCCGGCGGAAGCCAAGTTCAAGTAGCCGGCTCAAGGTTGACTCAGCCTTCCACCCTTCCGAGGTCGGTAAAATGAGTACCCAGTTTCCTGGGGGTAAAGTGTAGATGACTGGGGAAGGCAATGGCAAACCATCCCGTAACAAAAGTCTGCCAAGAAAACGTCGTGTTGCAACATCCCCCCCATGGGTCAGTAATGACTCGGTGTTTGCACCTTTACCTTTTACCTATTTGGGGGTATATTTTTGGATTGGATTACTAAATCACACACCTCTGCATACATGATAGGCATTTTTTTCCTCACAAGAACCCTGCCAGGAAGGTTAGAGTGAGAGAGGCTGGCTGGCTGCCCTACCCAGCGAGTTCCAGGGGAGTTGCCTTTGATCCAAGCTCTCTTTGTAGGTTTAGTCTGATACCTGAATCATTATGCTGGCTCTGTAACACTGTTATAATTGGGGTAATTTCCAGTGTTTTCGGGATAGACAAAAGCAGATGTTCCTTTACACAGTGCGTAATTTTCCTTTCCACAGGTTCAATTATTCACTGTCTCAAGATGTACGGCTGGCTGGCAGATTAGATTAATTGATGTATTAAAATACGTGTGCCCTGCCCTTTTCTCCCTGCAAAAGGGGGGGGGGCAACGCTTTAAAATGAGATTAGATGGAATAATGGGGGAGAGGTTGCTCTTACTCATAATACCACTAAATGGAACCACCTTTGTGTTAAGCGGGGAGAGATCAGTTGCTGGGGGGCAGCGATGGGAGAGTGTTGTCCCCAGGTGGGTTTCTGGTCTCGGTTGGAGACGTGTGGTGCTCGGCGGGATGGAACGTAAGTGGGATCAGTGGATTTTTTTGTGTGTTTCACATGCAACTCACATGCAACTCCTGTCTTTCAGGGCAGGAATATATGGGCAGAGGGCCGTTTTCAAGAGCAGCACCCAGGCACAGGAATGTGGAATGCTAAGGGCAAAACAAGGCAGGGGCTTGACCCCATTTAAGCAGCAGCATGAAGACCTTTTGCTGCTGAACTTGTTATGGGAGCAGACGTGTGTGCCCCACAAGCGCTGCTGAGAGGCTGTCCCTGATTCCCTGGCAGACATTGTCCTTGCAAAGCAGCTCCTGGGGGAATTAAGTGCAGGGAGGGGTGTCTCTTTGCAGCAGAAGGGCACAGTGGAGCAGCACCGTCTGCCTGGCCTGGCCTCCTCCCCGAGGCATTGCTTTGTCCTTCCGCTGTGTGCGATTATGGGGGTGGATGGAATCGATCTTTCCTTGGCTGACCTTGTCTGTGGCTGAAATCAATTGTGCTGTTTTTACAGACCTGCTGGCCCTTCATTGGTCTTCTGTGGACAGTCAGTGGTGTAAATCCCAGCACGCATTGCAGCCTGGAGGGTAAGAGGATGCTGGGAGAACAGAGTCCCTTTACATGAGTAGCTCTCTTTTGAGCTTCTGTTATGGCCTCATCACTTGTTCCTTTTGAAAGGGCTGTAAGGGAGACAAAGTTTGCCCCCCGCCCCACAATGCAGATTTTGCAAGTAATGGCCTCACCTGACTATAGGGAATAATTCCGAACTTCTTTCAAACATTGATTCCCACAGAGCCAGTTTGGTGAAGTGGTTAAGAGCAGTGGGACTCTAATCTGGAGAGCCGGGTTTGATTCCCCACTCCTCTGCTTGAAGCCAGCTGGGTGATCTTGGGTTAGTCACAGGCCGTTTCCACACGTCTTACCTGCCTGTGGAACATCGCGTGAAAGACCCGGAAGACAGCGTCTTCTTGCGCGAAATCGCACCAGGAAGATGCTGTTATCCAGGAGTTTTGCACGAAATCGCATCTTCCTGGTGCGATTTCGTGCAAGAACATGCTATCTTCTGGGTCTTTCGCACGATGTTCCACAGGCAGGTAAGATGTGTGGAAACGGCCACAGTTTCTCGGAGCTCTCTCAGCCCCGTTCACATCACAGGATAATTGTCGTGGGGATGATAATAACATACTTTGTAAACCGCTTTACATGGGTGTTAAGTTGTTTTGAAGGGCAGTATATAAATCGAATATTATTATTGTTATTACATGTAGGTCCAGGGAATGTCCTGAGTGTAGAATTTGGGTATTCAGCTGAACGAATTACCTTCTGGATGTGAAGAAACTTAAAATGGTACCTCCCTGCAGGGTGGCGGAAGGGAGTCATCTGGCAGAAACAGTTTATAGTTCTTTGGGGAGAGGGAATATTAAAAATGGCACTTAAGAGCCCTGGGGGAGCCCTTAGGAAGGAGATTGCTCAGGCTGCTTCCGTTGGGAGAAGTCACAGTGGTTTGGTTATGGGAGTGCTGGAATCTTGCTCCATTCCCCAGTTCTGGGAGTTGGTGTGGTCCTAGGCTGTCCCTCCTGATTCCTTGTGGGATGTTGATCCTTAGAGGAGAGGCTCGGCCAGGAGACAGCAGAAAGCTCTAGTCTGCCTCTCTCTTCCCGACTCCAGGCCTTTCCTGGAGGCTGCTCTGGGGGCTTGTTTGTGGAGGGGGATACATAACAGGGGCAGGAAGCAGCAAGCTGTCCTTTGGCTTGGATCCTGCTGAGCAGTTTCCTCTCTAGAGCAACATCTTTAGGCCAGAATGTGACACAAACAGGAAAGTTTGGCGGCGAGACCCTGGGCTTGATTGCCTTTGGGAGACGTCTGGAAAGGGGTGTGTTGCTAGTGGCTGATTTTTCTTTTCTTGTCTCACTCTGTCCGGACTTTGGAACTGTTTGAGACAAGAAGGGTAAAGAAGAGAAGGAGCAGCAACGGAGCAAGGAGGAGGTCCTAAGGAACTGGACGGTAGGGAGGAGGGATTGTGGCAGAGGGGAAGGTTAGAAGAAGCTTGTGCCGTTGAGTCAAAACCAACTCATGGTGAAATCCCATTCGTGGGGTGTTCCAGGCAGAGGTGCTTTGCCATAAGTCAGAGCTAAATGCCTGCGGGCCAAAGGGGGTGTGAACGGCTCGTCTTTTGTGCAGGATTCTGAACGTTGTATTCCAGCCTCTTGGGTGGGTATCTGGAAAGCTTTCTGATATTTATATGTTTTTCTTGCCCTTCCCTCGAAAGAACTTGGGACTGTGTACGGGTAGGGGTTGTAATTGTAGCAGTTCTTTGAGATGGACAAGTGACTACCCCAAAGCCTAGCTGATGTTCCCAAAGCAATCTTGAGGTCTCATTACATGTTCAGCCAATGCCTGCAGTTCCTGTCAATGCATGTCTCTTTTATGGCCCTGAAAGATAAGTGGACCCTGACCTGGATAGCCCAGGCAAGCCTGATCTTGTCAGGTTTCAGAGGCTAAGCAGGCTTGGTTAGTAATTCGATGAGAGGCCTCCAAAGAAGACCAGGGTTGCAGAGGCAGGCAATGGCAAACCACCTCTGATGGTCTCTTGCCCAGCAGGGGTCGCCATAAGTCAGTTATGATTTCATTGCACTTTCCACCACCGAGATAAGTGGACAGGACAGAAGACTCAACACCATCCCTGCATAAACAGACCAACAAGAGCAGGGATACTGTTCTCCCTATTGTCTCCTCTTAAAGAGAAGAAAATTGCTTGCCAAACTGGAGCAAAAAATGACATTTGTTTTGCATTTTCAGCTTCAAACGCAGAGATACAGAGATCAAATACAAATATTTAATTTTTAAAAATGCTATTCTTTTTATGGGAGATGATGGTTTGAGTCCAAAAAGTAAGTCTGGGCAGGAGTAAAACAAGTCCTCCTTCATGTGTCTAATTACCATATGAACCACAGGTAATTAGAGAGTAGTTGAAATAATGGCACCATCAGCTGGCTAACATTCACTTTTTAAAAAGTCCAGTAGCGTCTTAAAGACTAGCCACATTTGTTTCAATGTCAGTCTTTAAGGTGCCATTAAACTGTTGTTTTATTTTGCTATAACAGGCTGACACGTTGCAGACAAATGTGACATGGTTATGCTTGATCACTTATTATTCAGTTTTTAAAAGCAGGAAGCCAGTTACAACGAATAAGGCAGGAACGAGGGTTGTTGACCAGTTCGCCAGAGCCTTGATTGGCTGGGCTGGGATTTGAACCCAGATCTGCTAATCCACATCTAACATGCTGTCCACTATACCGCAGTGGCTCAAAGAGTCTCGATCCTAAGGCCCAGTCTTTGGCTTCTGGAAGCCAGCGTACAAAAACAAGGGGAATTTTCCTTGTTAAATTAAAAACCTGCATCCCTTATCATTTCTTATGTTTGAAGTTGCCAACACTGTGTTTACAATACAATGTGTATTACGACCCCCAAAAATGATAGTCACAAAAGCAGTATTAAAAATAGCTAGATCAATCAATACAAAAGGACTGCTTGACAAAACCCTGCTAACAAAATCAAAGTCTTCGATTGGGTTTAATTTTTTGAAAGCCCTTTGAATGATACTGTTAATGTAGGCTTAATTGTATATGGCCAAAGGCCGTCACAATACAAAGTTAAGAACAGTAAAAATAGAAATCTATCTTACAAGCATAAAATACAGTTATTAGAATGATACTGCCTTGGACAGTTTGGTGCAATCTAGGCAGAGAAGAAGCCCTGCGAATTTCTTCAAGCAAGCTGGACCAAATATGACTTCAGTATAGAGGCCCAAACCAGGTGATATGATGGAATAGAGAGCATTTGGTCAAAATGGTAGCACATTTACTCAGTAGCGCACACCTGTCAGTGGGTAGGTCACTGCATTATGCACCAATTGAACTTCCTGGAATGCCTTCAAGGCTAGCCCTACATAGAACATTACAGTAGTCTATTGCTAAGGTTACAGAATGGATCAGTGCCAGGTTGGTTGAGTCCATAAGGGGAGATAATTAATGAACCAAATGCAGATGATAGGAGAGAGGTGTGTGTGGGTTTTTCCTGACACTGCACCTGGCCTTACTTGCGTGATTCAGTGTTCTGCCAGAGGCAGAGGACTATTTTAGGAATGGGTGGGGGCGGGGTCAGTAAGCTCGCAAAGACAAGATATTGCCAAATACAAGGGTTCTTTTAATAAAAGCAACCAAGAGAGTGTCTTGCCTCCCTTCTTTGTTTCTGGGAACTCCTTGCTGCAGTGTCCATGTCTCCGGGCCTTGTTCTACAGCACCCACTCTGTCCTGGCCAGCGGAGAAGTCTGTGGCCCTTCTTCCACATACCTTTCATACATACTTAGCCTGTTGATTCGTGTTGGCCAGGTCTAACACCTGGCGCTCACACTCCCTTCCTTTAGGAGGCTGAGGACAAGAAAACATAGTCCTTCTTGCAGCTGGATGCAGTAGGCTGAACCAGCCCAGTGCAATTCGTGAATACTTTCTAAGGGACAGAACGGCCACCAGACAGCACCATTCATAGGCCTTCTTGAAATGGTGCGCTCTTGCAGGACAGTCAGCTAAAACTTGCCCCTTTCTCTGGCTGTGATTCATTGTAGCCTAGATTGCAGAGGTGGAACTGTACAGACTTCACTCTGCTGTGCAGGAGGGGGTTACAGTTGATGTGGCTGTGTGTCCTTCCACTTCCTCTGATTCTTTAGTCCAGGTGAGGGTCAGGATCCCACTGCAACCCCCTTACACAGTTTTTTCCCCACTAGGACTCAGATTTCTGTGCTCTCATTTCTGTCCAGTAGGTGGCAGTAGCATATAGCAGTTTTTTGTGAATTCCAGACTCCTGTAGAAGAAGAATTGAAACAGGAGTCCCGTAGCACTTTAAAAACGAACACCATTTATTCCAGAATCAATGTTTGAGAGTCAGAGCTCACTTTTAAAGTGTTTGATGCTAAATGGAAATTTAGGTGTAGTGGTTGCTTCAGAAACCTGGTGGACCAGAGAAATTTCACAGGCTACAGTTATCCCTGGATATGAACAGACCAGAGAGGAGAATGCTGGAGGGTGGCCTTGTTCTGTAGATATAAAAAAGGTATAGAATCAAATAAGCTAGAAAACATCAGGGGAATCAGAGCAGAGAAATGGGGCCTGAAGGGTTCCTTAAAAGTGTGTGGGTGGGGTTGGGTATTCTCCCCCTCCTGGTCCGTATGGGAGATTTTAAGATGGAGAGGTGGATGGGTAGGAAGTGACTAAAATGGAACTGTGCTGCTGGATCCAGTATGTCCCCATGGCTTGTAACTAAGTCGGAAAGGGTTTAATGAGCCCCATTAAAAGTGGGGAGCACAGTGCCCTTCAAGATCTCCACCTTCCTGACTGTCATTACCCCTGTCTTGTCAGGATTTCGTTTCAGTTTGTTCACCGTTAGCCATTTAACCATAGCAGACAGGCAGTAATTCAGGACCTCTACTGCATCTCTAGGAAATTTGGGTAAGGAAATACAGAGCTAGGTGGTGTCAGCGTATTGGTGACAGCCAACCCCAAAACTATTTGTCTTAAGGGCTTTACGTATAGGTTAAATAGTATGGGGGAGATAGGACAGTGCTCTGTGGACACAGGATAGATCCCACCCTGATGATGACTGGTCTTCAACGGCAACCTTTTGAGTCTGGTCTGTGAGGAATGGTCTAAATCAGTCCAAGGCACATCCCCTGATACCTACCTCTGCATTCAAAGACCTTAATAGGATGGCATGCTTTACTGTATGAAAGGCTGCAGATGGATCCAGGAAGCGCAACGAAGAAGCATGGCCATTCAGACAGAGGTCATCAACCACAGCCACCAGGGCTGTCTCTGTCCTGCAGCCCAGCCCGAGGCCAAACTGAAAAGGGTCTAGAGCAGATGCGTTATCCGAGAAGACCTGGAATTGGTCTACCACGGCACTCTCAATCACCTTGCCTAGAAAGGGAAGGTTAGAGGTAAGGTGGTAATTGGCTCATTTTTCTGTAGGGATTTTTTTAAAGAAGTGGATGGATGGATGGTTCCCTGAGTGCCCCCAAAGATGCAGGTAAAAGATTAGGACAGGAAATAGCATTGAAGGCAATGCAAGATTATTAATACAGGTATATTATGGTGCAAGTGGACAAGGGAGAAGCAGGTCCTCAAAACCATGCCAATTTTTGAGCCCAGCTGGCACTTGTTGGAGATCCTGTTTTCCCCTTGTGTTTGGCTGCTCTCACACTGTAATGATTTTTCATGCAACTCTCTTTGCCGCTGTGAATGCAAAGGCAAAGGAGCGTCCACCCAGCAGTTCCCCCAAACTCTGTTTGCCTCAGCTTCTATTTCTCCCACACCAGTGGAACACTTCTGGGGGCTTCTAATTTTTTGGAAACTGGAATAATGTTGTAACATTATGATCTGTTGGCATGATCTGCTAGCTCCTTTGACTTCCCTGCTTTCATTTTTTTAAAAGTAAGACTAGCCCTTCTTACATTATGGAAATGTAAGAAGTGCATCTTTTCTCTTATATTTGCACAATGAAAGGGCCTAGATGTAAAAAAACGAAAGCTGGGAATCCAGAGGATCTAGCAGATCAATGTAATAGATAATTATGATGTTCTAGTGCAATAGCAATTGCTGATATTTTTGAAGTCCAAAAAACCTTCTGGTGGTGTGAGGTGGGGGTGGGAGGGTAGCAGTCACAGATCTGGAAGCAAAGAAAATGGCACTGAAGCCAGTGGAACCTTTAAAATGCCCCCTTGGTATGCAAAGGCACTTTGACTCTGTGTGTGTGTGTGTGTTTTAAAAGTAATGTATTAAATCAGGTATGTGAAGGATCATACCAAAGCAAGGGGAAATCTGGAAAGTGGATTATTGGAGGGCAAAATCATGGGGATACTCCCACCACCTCCCACCAAACAAAAATAGAAGCTGCAGTTTGAATGCCAAAGTGGTTCAAAACCTCTGTGCGGAAGCCTGCCTTGTTGCTATCAAAGAGCTCCCTCTATAGTTTTCTTTCTGAAGCACAGCATGTGAATAAGTTCTCCTACTTTCATATGCGAATATTTCAATGCATGGGTGGTGGGAAGCCCTTGCAGTCAATGGGAGTGCCCAGATCACAATGTCCCCAATTTGGACAAGACTCATCTCCTTTACTTATTTAATTTCTACTCTTCCTTTCATCTCCATGGGGACTTGAAGTGGCTTACATTGTTTTAATCCTCACAACAACCCTGTGAGGTAGGTTAGGCTGAGAGTATATGACTGGCCCAGGTTCGTTCAGCAAGCTTCCTTGGCCAGAATCAGAATTCGAACTTGGGTCTCCCAGATCTCAGTTGAACATTCTAACAACTACTCCATGCTGGTTCTCATACATGCTCTTCCCCCCACCCCTTTGCCAGGGTGGCTAGAGGGTAGTGTATAATTTTTGAAAATTTTGAAGCGAAAGAAGAAAACAGAAACTCTGGGGAAAATTGAAATAAATGCAATACTTACTTTCCTATTCAATCTAAACGCCTTTTACTGATTTAACAACATAAAATGCATCGTTTAGTAGATAAAAGTGTACAATTGGGTGTATTTATGGAACTTGAAAGTATAAATGTTTGGTGTAGTGGTTAAGAGCGCAGGACTCTAATCTGGAGAGCCGGGTTTGATTCCCCACTCCTCCGCTTGAAGCCAGCTGGGTGACCTTGGGGTAGTCACAGTTCTCTGGAGCTTTCTCAGCCCCTCCCACCTCACAGGGTGATTATTGTTGTGGGGATAATAATGACATACTTTGTAAACTGCTCCGAGTGGGCATTAAGTGGGCAGTATATAAATCGAATGTTGTTATTATTATTAATAAAAGTTGCAAGTATAGTCAACACTTGAGAGTTTCAAACTGCTGCACCCTGTGCTACCATACGACATGTATCTTTAACTTTTGCAAGTTGAAAGTGAAAAAACAAAAAAACATTCTGTAGTAAACAAAAGAAGATGCATTATTTGGACAGAAACTTTCTTATAGATTTACAGTAGTTAGAACTACCATGTTAAATTCAACTTTATAACGTTGAAAACACTGAACATTTTAATAATGTATTATCATTAAAGATATGTGTATTAATTGTTGCTGAAATTAGATACATTTAAACAAAAAACACACCCCTTGAAGTTGTTGTATATGTCTACAGGATTAGAGACCCCCCCCCCCCCACACACACCAGTGTTCCCCCAAATTTCCCAATTTTTTCACTGGAAAAATTCAGAATGTTTTCAGTCTTACTCCTACTGTACTTTTGGAATTAAGGAAATGCTTTGTAAGACGAGGTTTTTCTCACTCAGAATGATAATAAAACATTTCATTGGAGGCTTTTCCCTCTGGTGCTCCCTTCCCCAAGTCTTTAGGGAAAGAATGGCGGGGGGGGGAGAGTTGTTTTTCTTCCCCCTATTTTTCCATGTGTTTTTTAGGCTTTCATATCAGGGTGGGGTGGAGTAGTCTGAAATCACGTATATTTGTATTGTGGTACAAGCAGGGGTCATTTCTTAGAAAAAGAGCTGGAGGAACTCATCAGCATAACTCATTAGCATAACTCATCAGCATATGCCACTCCCCTTGACATCACCGGAAGTATGTCATTAGCATAACCAATTTGCATATGCCACACCCCCTGACACCACCTATCCTTGCTGTTTTGGACCCAATCCTGGCCATTCAGGGCCAAAATTGGGCCCAAAATGGCAACAAGAGGCTGAAAATGGCCAAAAAGGGGCCCAAAATGGTCAGGATTGGGCTGCTGAGTGGGACAGTGATCCACCACCCATCAGAGGCCTGATCTAGGCTGTTTCGGCCCCAATTCAGGATGAAACGGGCCCAAAATGGCTGAGGGTCCGGTGGGTGGGGCCACCTGACATGTGACCTCTTTGGGGAACTGCCGGAACTGCGTTCCTGCACATTCCCCCTCAAAATGACCCCTGGGCACAAGCATAATAAAAATGGCAGAGCAGCAAACAGTGAGAAGCGCCATGTGCAGACCCATTCAGTTGTTTGCCTCTGCTGCCATATCGGAGGTTTGTTTTTGCCTTAGTCTCGTGGATGGAGGAATATTATTTTTGTCCTCCCCCAAATGTGGCAGGGGGTGTTCCTGTTCAATTCTTACTTACCGGTTGTCATTTTTGTAAAAGCCTGGGGGAGAAATCTGCAATTTTATCCAGCGGGTAGACGGAGCGGTGTAGATGAACTCACTTTGCAGGCTACTGGCGGTCCTTGCAGATGGTTGGACTGTCTGTGTAAAATATGGAGTGCTGCCATTGGCACCCAGCAGTTCTGAATGCTTCCAAGACCGGGAGATCACCACCAGTATGACCTCCATTAAGAATTATTGGTTTAAATTGTGGGTGACCAATGGATGGCCTTTGGTGCATGCAGGCTTTTTTTCAGGGGGAATGCGGTGGAACGGAGTTCCGGCACCGCTTGAAAACACTCTGCAATAGTGCTTGAAAATAATATTATTTTCAAAGAAACACATGTGTTTCTTCCTCATTTCCCTCTTGAGAGTTCTGTCACTTCTCTCCCCCCCCCCCCGCCCCCGGGTGCATCTCGGCCACCAAAACAATTTAATTCTGTGGCAGGCTTAAAAGTCGAATCCAGCGTGTGGTTAAAATTATTGCCATAGTTACAACTAGAGATGTAAAATTTTTGGAAATTTTGAAGCCATCGGGGAAAAAAACACTTTCCTCTTCTTTTTGGATAAAAAACAGAACATTTGGGGAAAATTGCAATATGCGTGCAGTACTTACTTTCCTATCAAACCTAAATTTATTTTACTGTTTTAACAACATAAAATACATCATTTACAACTTAGCATGTGAAATTGTACTATTTGTCATATTTATGGAATTCACAGTGCAATCCTAAATCAAGTTTCACTCTTCTAAGTCCATTGAATTCTATAGGCTTAGAAGGGAATAATTAACTAATAGTTAAGAGAGAGATTTGCCAACTCTTGCACTTTATGCTACCTTAGCATAATCTTAGTTTTTGCTAAGAGCGGAACTAAAAGTGACAAAAGGCACAGATTGGACACTTGTCAGCTTCCCTCAAGTTTTGGTGGGAAATGTAGGCGTCCTGGTCTTGCAGCTTGGCTCTCTGTCTGCTGTCCAATGGACTTTTCAACTGTCACTTGTCCAACATTCCGCCAGCTGCCTACATTTCCCATCAAAACTTGAGGGAAGCTGACAAGTGTCCAATCTGTGCCTTTTGTCACGTGTAGTTCCGCTCTAAGAGAAAGTACGGGAGGGAAGGCTGCATGGTACAACCCGATCTCGTCAGATCTCAGAAGTTAAGCAGGGTTGACTACTTGAATGGGCACCCCGAAGGGAGACTCTGCAGAGGAAAGCGCTAGCAAACCATCTCTGCTTCTCACTTGCCTTGAAAGCCCTTTGCTGGGTTCTCCATAAGTCGATTGCTACTTGATGGCATGTGTGCGCACAGGCACATGCGTGCGCATGCACACACACACACACACACACACACAAGAGATCGTATGAATAAAATTTGAATTGGAGAACAAATTTTTGTAGTAAAGAAAAAGTGTACTATTGGGACAGAAACAATCTCATTCATTCATGACAGGGCTAGCAGCACGTTTGCATATCAAGTTAAACTTCATAACATTGACTATTACATTGACAGCAGTGAATGTGCTAATGTTATAGCTTATTCATTATTGCCAAAATTATTTACTCTTAAACAACCGACATATATCCTTGAAAATATAGTCCAAATGGGAAATGACATTATGCAATGCTGTAGAGCTCTACATAACATTTTTCTTGCTGCATGCAAGTAAAACCTTGTCTTGAAAAGCATAAATAGAAAATATTTCATTTGAAACCCCCTCCTCGATGCTACCCCAAATGTCTTAATTTTTCCATTGGAAGAATCCAAATAAAGTCCTCCAGGGTGATGGTGGTGCATATTCTGATTTTTTTTTGCCGGTGGGCCTTCGTATCTCTCTTTTTTTAAAAAAAAACTTTTTATTAACTTTAAAAACAACATACAATGCATAAACAAGAAAACAAATTACACAATGTTAAAGTCAACTATAATACAAGAAAAAACAGATCGCTTATAATATACTACCAGTTTTCAAATAATATATTAACAAAGAAATAATAAGATTCAGTTAGAGAACTGCAATATATCTAAGCAGAGAGGGAGATTCTTTATACTTTGTATGAAACCTAACATATTGCTCACAAACACCATGAGACAAACGATAAATGTTTTGGAGGGTGTATATTATTGGTTAACAAATAGTCAAAGAAAGGGAGCCATTTTGTCATAAAATCAGTTTCTTTTGGAAAATGCTGAGACTTATAAATAGAATCATAAACCTTCTCCTGGATATAATAATCCCAGACTCTAGAAAACCAATTGTCAATAGATGGGATTTTTGGGGACTTCCAGTTAGCTTCCAAAAGGGATTTTCCAGCCATTAGGAGGTTATTAATTAATTCTTTCCTAATACTTGGGATATCCACGTTGTCCCATTGATTTAGAAAAATTAGCTTAATATCAAAGGGTATTTCATAACCTGTTATTTCTTTTATATTCTTTAAGATCTCTATCCTATAGTTTTTAACTAGGCCTTCGTATCTCTGGGTACAACACTGAGTGTGTGACTGTAATGCTTTGGATTTCGTTGCAGTGACTGCCCACCTCAGATGAGGGTTGCCGGGTCTCCTTGGCAATGGGTGGGAGGGTGGGGCGTGCCAGTACTTACTGGGCTCAGTGTTCACGTGCTCCTGTCCGGGACGTGATGATGTCACTTCCAGAAGTGATGTCATTGTGACATCATGGGAGTTCTGGCTAAGCGCAAGAACACCCCCACTGCCATCACAGTGATGTCACTTCAGGAAGTGACGTCATCACATTCGGCCGGGAGCACACACACTGCCTGTTTGCCTGCCAAATGGGAGGTGGTTGGTGGTCGCTGGGCTGCTTGCTACCTCCACCGATTGGCGGACACAGGGGCGAACTGCTGGGAACTCGCTGACCAGTGCAAGCCTACCTCAGAGGACTGGTTGAGATCAGGGCTTTTTTTCTGGGAAAAGAGGTGGTGGAACTCTCAAGAGGGAAATGAGGGAGAAACAATCGGAAGAAAAGTGTTGCTGCTTCCAAATGCCCCGCTGCTTTTTTCAGTCGAGGGGGCCCCTCCTCCCATCAGCTGAAAAGCGACTGGCTTTGAAAGCAACACTTTTCTTGCCACTTGCAAGCAGCAAGAAAAGTGTTGCTCTTTGTCTGAAGCTAAAGAGTTGGATGCCTTGGACTGCGCGGGGGAGGAAACACGATCAGGGGGTGGGGCCACTGGACATGTGATTACTTTCAGGAGGTGCTGGAAGTCCGTTCCACTGCATTCCTGCTGGAAAAAAGCCCTGGTTGAGTTGGTGAAGTGCTGCCCCTCTCCGAAGAATAAAGAGGCCCCTTAAAATACAGACATTGGTCATACTTCAAAGACTTTATTTACTGGGGGGTCTACATTACATTTGTAGTGTGCTGATTTAAAGACTTTGCTTGCTTTAATGTATGTTTTGTATTTTAATGTATTATATGCAATGTCTTTTGCTTTGTGTTGTCCTGAGAGCCAGTATTGGCTAAGGAATGCAGAATATAGAGCTTTAAAAAAAAATCTTATCTGGAGTTGTCGCTGTGTTTTCCTATGTTCTTGAAGACGGGGGAAAATGCTGCAGAATGTTTGAGTGGTTTGGGAAGGGATCTCAGCAGGGTATAATGCTATAGAATCCACTTTCCAAAGCAGCCATTTTCTCCCAGTGAACTGATCTCTGTAGCCTGGAGATCAGTTGTAATTCCAGGAGATCTCCAGCCACCACCTGGAGGCAGCTACCACAAACAAAAATAGTACTGGTGTATAAGAACTACCAGGTTCCACCAACTTCTTAAAGTATATAATTATTTACAATCCTTCAAAGTGCAAAAGGCTCGTGGAGTGTATACAATAAATAAACCCATGTAGAACAATCACTACGCACAACAATTCAACTGGTATAGAATATGTACAACAAAGTCCAACTGGTACAGTTCAAAAATTCATGAGTCAATAAGGAGAATATTCTTTCAGTATATTGCACAATAGCCCAAAGGTGGCCTCCAGATTCAAAGAACAGCATGGGTGCTGTAGCTGAGCGCTTTCTTCAGCGGGCTTTCTTCCAGGCAACCCTGGCCTGGAATGGGGGCAGAATTATGCCTCTCCATCAACTCATGGCATGGCTTGCTTGCACACACAAGGAGTCCTGGCCACCTGGTGGTTCTGTCGGTGCCATGCCCTCTGATGCTGTAGCTCTTTCCTAATCAATAATGGTGGAGATGAATTTCAAGTGCTTTTGGGGTGGGGGATGCCCAGAATGTGGGGCGTAGAAGACAGCCCCTCATCTGGAGAGTGTGAGCTGATGCAGGAGAGAGAGAGGGAGTCATCTTGGTTGGGAGGAGGCCTTAGTCCCGAGCCCCTGAATAATTTGCTTCCTTCCAACCCCCAACCCCCCAGCCCTGGCAGCTTTCCTTAGTGCCGAGCCTATTTATAGCTCTTCTGTCATCAGCAGCAGAGTTGAGGCATTCCCTGCCAAGAGAAATGCGACTTTACACACAGGCCTGTTGCAGAGACAGAGGATGTGTGTGTGTGGCGGGGAGGGGGGGGAGGGTTTGAAGCAGAAGTTAGATAGGAGGCGGAGTTAGTTTGCCTTAAAGAAGACACCAAATGTAATAAGGGTGCACGTGGAAGAGCGGAGTCCAGAACAAAAGACCTGCCAGGTGATCCAGAGAAAGACTTTATGAGCACCGTGCTTGCCCCTAGGTTTTGGAAGTTGTGAGCAGGACTGCTTCTTGATATGGAAATTCCATTTAACTATCAAGGCTGGTAGTCCTTTTTTAAAAACTGGCACAAAATAGGATTCCATTCTCATGCGACTGGTGCCAGAGACTGCCACTCGGCCTCAGTTTCCCTGTCCAAGAAATCCCAGGACCCTCCCACCACTGGAGCTGTTGAGCTGCGTCTGTCACTTGGCTTCGGGTCTTGAGCAGAACTCATTACTGCTGAGTTTTACAGGGTATGGACCGGAATGGAAAATAGGAGATGTTCTTGGCCTCCAGGAAGTGTGGTTTGTCTGGCAGTATTGTCTAATGATGCTACCAGGGCATTAGCTCTTTGGCATGCACCGTTGCGCCTTATGTAATGCAGCCTTCCCCAATCAAGTGTGAGAGAAGTCCATTGGTTGTTAGAGAAATGGTGGTACGTTTGCCATGTAGCTTTAAAGCAGCATCTTCTTCAGCTCTATAGAAGTTTGAGTTGGAAAGGTACCAATAGGTCACTTAGTCCACCCCCAGGCTTGAAGACAGAACGTTGTATGATCCCTGGTGGATTCTTCGGCTGCCCCTTTCTTGTTGTGTTGATGATTCAACTAAAGCTAGAAAGTAGTTGCCCAAAGGCAAGTGGTGTAATAATTCCCTCCCAAGAATATTTCCCTCTCTTCCAGTCGGCAGGGTGCAAACAAAGCACTCTCTTTCTTCCAACTACTAGAGGGTGCAAACAAATGCCCTGCGCAGACATTGAGAGCCCCACGTGGTGAGAAAGCAGACAATAACTGTGAAACGCTGAAGGGAACTTAACAGGAGCGTATAAAATTAGGACATACCATTCTGTGGAATCAGCTGGCCGGCGCATGAAAAGAGGATTTCCCTGCAGAAGTGAGCTCGGGAGTTGACTCCTGTTGAATGAAAACTGAGGTGCAAGTTGTGCACCTTCAGTTAGTTTGTCATGTTGTCGTCAGACTGTGCTTGGGGAAACTGTTTATTCCTCTCCCGGCTTTATGCACGCACAGGCACCATGCCCAGTCCACTTGGACTATTTGGATGAGCACATGAGACCGAGTTATGCTTCTGATTGAGGCACTGGCAAACCATACAGCAAACGTGGTTTCCTGCAGTGCAGGAGCACGAATGGCTCAGCTGCCAGACACCCACATCACTTCCTCTTTCTGGTCTGTGATGAGGCTTTTCTTCAATTTCCTTTTAACGGCTTCTCCAGCCCCATCAAACGATGGTAAATGCCCTCCCTGTTCAAGGCTGAGACCAGGGGGCAGCTGGGCAGCAGCAAAGCTCTCCCCCCCCGCCTGTTTCGGATTCTTAGCTATTTTTAGGCTGACTGTATCAGCTCAGCTGTTCCTCTGCCACTGGCCATTGCGCAGGGAAGTGACACTTAAGTTACCTCTCGCATTTCTCCTGCTCTCTTTCCAACGGAAGCCCTGCTGAAGCTCTGTTGCCTCCCCTGAGTCTCCTTGGGGCTCTGGCCTCCCCCAGCCCTCGGTAAGGTAGAAAACCTTCCAGGTAATATGCCCACCCTAACGGTGGTGAGGTGGTTGTTGGGGGAGGGGGGAGAGTGGATGCTGGGGGGGAGGGGACGCGCACTCTGGCTCCAGGGATTTCTGGAGCAGCCAGGAGTAGGCCACTGTTTGTAGCACCCCCCTAGTTGTAGTTGTTCTGAGCAGGGAGTCGGAGAGGGCTCTGACCCTTCTCTAGTCATTGATGTTGTGGCTGTGTTAGCTTGAGTCCATGCTCCCCCCCCCCTACCCCATCTACAAAATCCTAGGCCATTGTGAAAGGGGGGACCCCACTGTCTCCTGTGACTGGCTCCATTTTCCTGTAGGTTGTTTGGGGAGTGTCATTCACTGAGGGCTGGGGCAGGGGGAGTTATCCCCCTCGGGAAATTCTAACCTCACTTTGCTTAACTCCTAGTAAAAACTCTAACTGGAGTGTATGTGCGGGGTAAGATCTGTCGCAGAAGGCCTGCTTGGGTGCTTTCTCAGCCTGGTGTGCTAGTTACTAAGCGCGCTTATATGGGGAGGAGGAGGCGGCAGTTGTGGTCTTCCCCGGAGCTGTGTGTGGCGTTTTTTGCCTGGGCCTCAAATCTTGCTAGGGGGAGTCTCCAGGGTTCGTGCCATGGAGCTTTAAGGCGGAGAGTGCAGCTGCTGCTGCTGCGGGGACTCTTGTTTTCCCACATTTACAGCGCACGAGAGTCCTTGTGGCCTTAAGGTTTCCCGTTTTATTAAAAGTGAGTTTCTTGCCCTCATGATTGTTGAGATGTGCTTGGAAACGGGTGGGCAGAAACTGGTGAGGTCTCAGAAGGCAGAGTAGGGACAGAGAGGCTGAGCGGGGACTTCTGGCAACAGGATGCGGGGCTTCAGGGCTTTGGGTAGCCACCTGATGTGAAGGAAGCTGGCACTTGAGGCGTCAGGAAGGCAGGCTCTGCAGGAGTCTCCTCTGCTGAGGAGTGGCGGCTCCTGTCCCCGAGAAACGGTGAGATTTGCTGGGGAATGATCACCAAAGGCCATGCAGGTGAGTAAGGAGTGGCTGCGTTAGGGTCGTAGGGACGGTCATCTCCCACTGCAAGCAAATCAGCCTGCCAGCAACTGGCACCTGACTCAGTGTCAGCCTCTCAGAATAACTGCTGAGCAAAGGGCTCTGTCTGTCTTGAGTGAGATATAAGGGAAGGCATGCCACGTGGCATAGGGCACCCGATGGCCCGGCGGGGTTCCCCAGTGCTTGCTTTCTCCCAGAGAAGAAAAGGGCTGCACTCGGCTTGTGGAGCTATTGCGGCCTGTACATGACAAGAGCCAAGGAGAGCCTTTGTTACTGGGGATTTGCCACATTTATCGTGCTGGATCCCATTAGCTCAGTCACTTTAAGCCAAAGGGGTTTGGGTATTGCCTGTGGCACTCCAGTGCTGGAGAGGAGATGAGCTTCCTCTCCTCGGAAGGAAACTGTGGAGGAGCTAATCTGGGAGATCTCCCCAGCTGCTTGATTTGGGAACAGGCTTTTGTCTGCCTTTGGGCCTAGCCTTTCTGAGATTAGTCCTTCTGTGTCCAGAGCAAGAGAGTGAAAGGACACTCCTCCTTCTCGATGTCTCCTTTGTGCTTCCTGAATCTGCAGTTTGCTGGGGTGCATCTGATGGGAATGCCCAGGCTGGATCAGGCCCCTGTTTCAACCAGTCCTGCTTCTGGCTTCCCTGCAGGGAAGCCATTTTCCCTGAGTATGGATGCGTGTTTTGGGGTATCCTGGTTAGCAGCTGTTGAACAGCTGTTGCGTGTGTTTGTTAGGTTTCTATATTTGCACTGGCAAATATTGTTTGCATTCTGGAAGTCTAAGAGTCTCTCTACACAAGACGCCTTGGCACGTGTTCATGAAGTGTAGGGAGATGCAATGTTAGCTGGGAAGCGTAGTTTAAAAAAACAGATCTCTTCTCAGAGGATTTGTTAATTTCATCTTTGCCTCCTGAAGGCTCTGTCAATTTCACCTCTCCAGTCTAAAACTGTGTGGGATCAAGGAATGGAAATGGGCTGGAGCTGCCTTCCGGAGCTGGGCTTGGACTTGAAGAGGTTATAATGGGCTGAGGTTTCCCTTCTGGGATTTCACAGCTCCTTCACACAGCTCCAGTATATAGCAAAGCCTTTGCCCTGCCGTCAGCTCTGTCTTTTTAAACTACCCTTACCAGCTACCATTGCATCTCCTGACACGTATTCTTCACGTGTCAGATGCCTTGTGTAGCGAGACTCTAAATTATGAGTTTTCCTGCCCTTCTGCTGTTGACAAGAACCTCTTTCTCTCAATGGGGTCACTGTGGGGCTTGGCTTGCTACCTGCCAGAAAGCAGACCTCTCTTCAGAGGTGCCCCATATTTTGACATGTAAGTGCAAACTCCACCCCCCCCTGACTTCAAACTAGAAATCAGCATGGGGTGTGGATGGAATAGTGTGTGTACCACATGTCAGCTTTTTTCCTATGGTGTGGCAGTGTGCTAGCCATTCTAGGATATTCTTTGAACCTCCATCCTAATTTAAAGCTTATAAAAGTACCATATTTCAGGACTAGCTCATAGTGTCATAGGTAAAAGGTAAAGGTGGTCCCCTGTGCAAGCACCGAGTCATTACTGACCCATGGGGGGATGTCGCATCACGATGTTTTCTTAGCAGACTTTTGTTATGGGGTGGTTTGCCATTGCCTTCCTCAGTCATCTCCACTTTACCCCCAGGAAGGTGGGTACTCATTTTACCAACCTCGGAAGGTTGGAAGACTGAGTCAACCTTGAGCCAGCTACCTAAACCCGGCTTCTGCTAGAATCGAACTCAGGTTGTGAGCAGAGCTTGGGCTGCAGTACTGCAGCTTACCCCTCTGTGCCACGGGATTAATAATAATGTTAATTAGAGAGATAGTATCTTTAAAGGGTTTGTAGGGACAGGTACGAAATAACAATCTTTGGTTTAGCAGGGTATCACATGATTAAAAATCTGAAGAATCCGCTAAATCTAAAATCAATCACATTTTTAAATTATTGTCACATGTGAAAGATCTTACAAATATCTTACAGATAGCAAATGCCATTTAGTATAAAAGGATGTCACTAAGATAAAAAAAAATAGGAATTTGATGAAGGAAATCTCATGCAGAAGATTTAAGTGAGAAATATGTATTTGTCTGTGGAGATTCCAGTGCATTTCATAGTAGGCAAAAATGATCTGATTTTAAATCATTCATAACTTTAACAGAGAAAAGTTAAGAGATTTATTTTTACTTCCATGCATATGTTCATCAGTTACTGGATTCATTTTAATATGCCTTTATATTTTAGTATCTTGCTTAATAAAGAGACCAGCATTTATTTCAATAAAGAATAAAGATTTAAACCAAAGAAGGTCTCTGTGTCTCCTGACAGGAAAGAGTTAAATGAGAAGAACCCATTTACAGATTATTTGTACTAAAAAAACCCAGGTTGTTTAAAGAAAGATCTCTGTCTTAAGACCTTATCTGAAACTCTCTGAGCTGTACAGAATTTGGGTTATAAATCTCTGAACTGGACTGTTTGGAAGCTTTAATGAGGTGCGGATAAATCAGTCCATTACAATAGGGATGCCCTGTAATAATTCCTGTTGTCCTGTGAGTGAATGAGTCAGTGGGGCCCTCATCACTTTTTAAGGAATGAGTGACTGTTCTGGCAGCCTGTGGGCTGTAGATTACTACCAGCAGGGGTGGTAAGATCGCTTTCCCTTTTTGTCTTTCTAAAACATGCTGCCTGTTGCTCAGCGGGCGCCTATGGCAGTTGTTTTGGCCACCAGCAAGGGAAGGATTTTGCCTTTTTTTTGTACTTGGTGGGCTTTCCGTGTCACAGATGTCTACTCTGGTGTGTGATTGTGAAGCTGATGGGGTATCTTCAGTGCCTGCCAGTCTTCTGGGGCTTGTTGCAAACTCCCTTCCCCCCCTTCCCAAGACTTTGTGCTCCTTTTTCCGAAGTCTGCAAACGTGAGCAGGTTGTGCTGCTCTGGCAGGTCCAGAGGATCCAGGGATGTGCTACATTGGCTCAGTATTTGGGTTTGGATGTTTTGCTTTTCTCTTTTGAAGTTCAGTGTGTACAGGATTTGGCAGTGATGGGGTGGCGGTGGAGGGATAGGATCTACTTACTCCCATCCCTCTGTTTTGTCCCCCACCCCAATGCTCCTATTTGTCCTGTGGGGGAAATCACCCAAGTACGGTAGCTGGATGCTCTTCACCCCAGTAAATAGCTGGGGCATTTGTACTGGTGTAGAAAACAATGGAGGACATGTTCAGAGAGCCATTAAAAAAACCTTGCAGGTGAGTGATCTGATGGTGGATCTCCTGGCATTTTGTCTATTTTGGCTCTCGGTAACTAAGAACGGCTTCTAAAGCTGCGGAGATGGAAGACATCTGGGGGGTTGTGTTAGTGGCCGCCCAAGGGGCAGCTGGGAAATGAGAACGGGCTGTTTCCACAATTAGCATGCTGGTTCTCTACATTGGTTGCTGCTCTCCTGGGGCCTGCTGAAGTTACCACCCGGCAACTCCCAGCAGTCTTAGTTTTGCACGGCCTGTGAGAGGAGAACTGCTACTCTAGAGGCACGTTAGAGGGCGAGGGATGAGGAGGGACAGCTGCAGAATTTAGACGAAGAGTCGAGATTCTCTGATGTCAATTTCTGGGCTCTGTGACTTTCTTTCTGTGGTTCGCGGGTGGTTTGGGTTCCTTGGTTAACCTCCCCAGTGGCTGCCGGTCTGGAGCCCAAGGGCCCTGCAAAGGCTCCTTCTCTGCTGCACTCTGACCTTTTCTCCCCTTTCTCTCCCTCCTCCCAGTCAGGGTTGCGGGCTCCCAGCTCCACCCAGCTGCGGCCATGGCCTTTTCATCGCGGTTTGCATTCTGGGAGCAAAAGGGAAGTCTTTCTCGGCTGTTGTGGTTGCCACTTCTAGTCCTACCCATCCACCCACCCTGCTCCACTCGGGCACTTGACAGTTTTGCATTCATGACAGCAGCATGTTCAAGATGAATGTGGGAGGAGGCTGAGTTTTGCCTGGTTTTGTCCCTGGAGGGCGGTGGCTCCGCTGCGTGACAGGCCACAGTGGCAATCTAGCGCACATTGTTGCCATGGGAAGGGCAGAGCCAGGGGGAGCCCCTTCTGGTTTGTGTTCAGAGCAGAGGCTGCTCAAGGGGGAATCTGTCCCCCCACCGTCCCCAGAAGCCCCCAAACGTTGCGCTGGAAGCCACCCCCTCCAAGCCCTGTGCATAACATCTGTTTGGAATAATCTGCCTGCAGAATAACCAGTTTACTAACCCCACCGTTTTCCAGAGCCGCTCAGCAGGCCTGAGTGCTGTTACTGCAAGCCTGGGTTTGAATGTCTTCTGAAGGGTTCTCAGTCTCAGCTATCTGGGGGACAATTTGGGGGAGCGGAATGTGGCTTTTAGAAGTGTCAGAGTACTGAGACCTGCAAAGATGCTGAAACCCAGATGTGCGGTAACAGGAAGTGTCTCTCCCCCTCCCCCCCCCCCCGCATCATACCCCTGCATGGCTTCAGTGGTCTGCGAGTAAAGATGTAAAGTTTCTGGAAATGTTGATGCCATGAAAAAAACCTTCTTTTCCCCCAGGAAAAAATGGAAATACTTCCTTTAAGAGCAAAACATACATCATATGCAATTTCATTAGCATACAAAAATGTACTTTCTGACACATTAGGGAATTTAAAAGTATAAAAGCCTTAATTTTCTGCAAGATAACTTGTAAATATGCCCAATTCTTGAGAGAGCTCAATGCAAATTGTTGCTCCTTCTGCTAGCTTAGCTCACATGTCTTAGTAGGAAAGGCAGGCAGGAAAAAACAATAGCTGAAAATAGAAACCAACTTTTGTAGGGTTAGGGTGATTTGGATATTGAGTTCAACTTTAAACGCTCAGACATTGAAGGCCCTGTCGTTTTGCCCCTCTCCCCCTGGGCAACAGGTTGGCTTCTGTATAAAGCAGGACAAGATGGGCTGCTGATCTGAATTTATATTCTTAACGCTTCAGTAATGTGTTATCATCATCTACTCTGTAGCATATTAATTGGGGATAAAATTAGTCACATTTAAGCAATAAAGATATCCCTGAACATATGTTATGTATGCCTACAGTATACTGTTATGTAATGCTGCAGACTGTTGTGAATAAAAATCTTCATGCTACATTCTTAGTAAAAACTTGTCTTAAAAGGTACTTCATTTGTCTGCAAGCATTTCAGGAGTTTTTCAACATTTTCCTGTTGAAAATTAGCATTAATTTTGAAAACTGGACATTAGTCCAGTTATAGGTTTTCAAAACACGTTCTGCCACCTGTTGCCCTCCAAAGCAGATGCCAGTTTAGGCATTGGGTTTAAGCATATTTTAAAACACATGCCAGAATGAGTGCCTGTCTACGTGTTTGCCTATGTATCCCATAAAACTAAGCAGGTCAGTAGCCATTTGCCATCTGTTTCTCACTGCTGCACAGCTCTGTGAAGGCTGAGACCTTGGTTATGTGCACACCTATTTGGAAGTAAATTCCATTGTGTGATGTGGGCCTTGCTTCTGAGTAAACATGCAGAGGAGCAGTCTATAACCATTTTTCTCTAGGCATATTTCTGGGCAAACTGTGCTTCTCAATAAGGTGGCAAGTAAACGTTTGTTCAGTTTTGTTAGTGGAGTCACAAATAGGGGTGTGCACCCGAAAAAATTTGAGTTTCCTGCTTCGGGTTTACCCGAAGCGGGAAAACAATTCAGAATGACCCGAATCACAAAGCGGCAAGCTGCTTCAGGATTTGGGTGAAGCCGGCATGGGGTGTTTGCAAGTGACAGTGCCCCTTCTCTTGTCGCTTGCCAATGGCAGGAGACAGAGGGCTTTCAAATGCCCCATGCCGACTTCACTCAATGCATCGGGTGAAGCTGGGCACATGGCTTTTGCAACTGACAGCACCCCTTCTCCTGTTGCTCACCAGTGACAGGAGAAGGGGTGCTTTGAAACAAATATTCATAATTGGAGGGAAGAAGCAGTGTCTAATAAAGCCACCCTTTTCTTTCTTCGCCAAACTTTTAAATAATTGGGGAGAGATATTTTAGCATTCGGTCCAAATGATTTGGGCTGGGCAGCGCACTAGCCAGCCTTGCAGTGAAATCCTAAGGAGAGTTACTCCAGTCTAAGCCCTTTGAAATCAATGGGCTCAGACTGGAGTAACTCTAGTTAAGCTTTCACTGTTAATGCTGAGTGACAGTCTATAATCAGTTTTGAAATAAATATAAAAGAATCACAGTGATACAAAAACCGCTTTCATATGTCAGTGCAATTCGAAATAGAAAAGTATACATGTCATCTCTTACTCGATCTTAAATTTAAACGATAAAATACAATTTCTAAGATTCTCACCTAAATGCTTTCAGAAAGATATGATAGTCTTACGCAACCCAAGTCTGAGAGATTCAGGGGTGTTTGGGGTGTGGCTACCTCATATATGCAAAATTACGTAAAATTCACATGACTGTATTAAAATCATTTCATTAGTTCCCTCCGAAGGCATCATGTAAGTGCCTCTGAGCTTAGAATGAATTTCCCCTAGACATAATGGTTTCAAACATGTGATCTGTTCATTCTTAAATTTAGTTCTGGGCACGAAGCCTTTTATTCATAGTTCTCTTTCTCAAGGATGCAACAGTGAGAACACTCCTGAAACACTAAAAAGCAAATATATGTTTATTTGTAGAAATCCTCAGGCCTGCTTTGTTCAATTAATGGTCAGGGTCTGTGATAACTTCCTCCAGCCCAGCCCTCTTTCCACTCACGCCTGGCTGTTTCTCTGCCCTCCTTCAGAGCCTCAGTTTATGCTTTGGGGCCTTCTGTGTGGCCCTAGCATTTAAAAGGGTCCTGTAGGAACACCTCTCCCCTTTCCGCCATGTTTACGACAGCTGCCACATGCTGGGGAGAGGGCTCGATCCTGCTTGGAATGTGCTAGTTGAAAAGTGTGCCTGTGCGCCTTGCTGTGAAGTGGCCTGACGTTGCATCCGTGAAATATTTCCTTCTTCTCTATTGGGCTTCCTCAGGTCAAGGATGAAGACAAACCTTTAGCTGCGAAAAAAAACGAGAAAGAACAGGAGGCCGTAAGTGTTTCTGGATCTCCGGGCACTGCTTGCGTTTGAGCTAACCTCAGGGCCGGAGCAACCTGGCATGCCGTGTGGGTGCTGGCGGGGGGGGGGCTAAGACTGGAGGCTTTCTCCCTCCTGCCTTTTGCCATTCGTATGGGTTGTGTTTCACTAAGGCTTATGGGAAGCTTGCCATTTCTGGGGGAATTGTGGGGGCGGCTGGAGTCAGGGCTTGTAAGGAACCCCGTGGATCGTCTTCCCTTTTTCCATTGGGCATCTTTGAGTGAATTGCTGCTGAACCGAAGGTGGATTGTGCCTGCAGTGGCGTCACTAGTTTTCTTTTTAAAATATATATTTCCCTCTAGGCTTCTTTAGAAGGACAAAGACCAAGCTAGGAGGGCGAAATGAAAAACCTAGCAAAACTTAAGACAGTTGCAAGTTAAAGGCTGAATGCTAGTTTCGAAAATGTTGAAGTACTGTAGTCTTGGCTGCAAAACATTGATCTCTTTTTGGTTCAGAGAGGATTTCATGGTTGCCACCTTGCATTTCCTCTACCCTGTGCTTGCTCAGATGGAAACAGCCTGCCATTCGCAGGGAATTACTCTGTAGCATTAGCTGGCTGGAAGTGATAAAGGTGAAAGGGCTCACCCATGGGAATGTGCCCTGGGTGGCTTTGGTTTGATTCTGGCACCACAGATCTGCCAGGAATAGGGATCCTATTCCCCTGGTGGGGGCAGGGGGCACTTTCACCCTCCACTCACGTGGCCAGCGGGGGAGAAGGGCATAGAAACAGAACTCCAGAGTGCACTGCAAGGTGTGGCGTGACAATGCGCCGCCACCCGCCACCCCAGAATTCCCCCACCACCGCCGCCGAGAGCGTGTGCGTGCTTTGCAGTGGGCTGATTTGGCCCCCAAACGGGCTGAATTGGGCCTGTTTGAGACCCAAATTGTATTTATTGCCTGTTTACCACTTGAAACACAAAGGAGGAGGAGGAGGAGGCATTCTTGTGCAGGTCTTCTGATTGATTGACAACCCACCCACCCTCCCTCTGGGAAAGTCTTATACTTTGTGTTTGGCCTTCGCTCTGCTTCCCTTTCCATCCATTTTTTTTCTGCTGGCCTAACATCTTGGTGCCAAACTTGACAGTACATGCGACACAAAGGGGACTCCAGCCCAACTTGCAGTCACACATGAGTTGGGGGAATTAATGTTCCCAAGTGCTCCAGGGTCCGAGTCAGCTCAGGAGTGCCGCACAGGGGGAGGAGAGAGTCTTCAAGCCTTCCCTCCCTTGCCATTTTCCTGAGCTGGGACGGCGGAGTAAACAGGGCCCCTCCATGACCATGAGAACATAGCTTGCCCATTTTGATACTCTGTGTTGCAGTTTGTTTCCCCGAGTTCAGTTCAAGGTGCTGGTTATGTCTTTTACAGCCCTTTATGGCCACATATCTGAATGACTGTTTCCTCCCATGTATTCCCACGGACCCAAAAGCTGCCACCTACTGGGCGTTCCCCATTTAGGGGTGGCCTGCCTGGCATCGATCACAGCCTAGGCCCTTTCTGTTGTGGCCCCATTCTGTGGAATAGTTTTCCTAAAGTGGGGAGGGGAGCACCCCCCCCCCCCGGAGATCTTCAGGAGGAGCTGCAAGACTTGTTTGTTTGCTGGGGCTTTTGAAAAAGTATGAGCAGCAGGCATCTCTTTGGAGTGGGGAGGTATTGGGGGTTTTAAAATTTATTTTAAATTGTAATGTTCGATATCTGTAAGCCATCTGAAGCCAAGAGGAAAGGCGGGGTGTGCTTATTTTAATAAATTAAAATCAGTAAATATGACCACCTCTGAACAGATCTGTGCGTGTTCTGGGCTCTGTGGTCTGCAGTACAGTCACAAACGATGAGGCTGGCCTTTGTGTCCGGCTTCCTTGGCTTTGATCTTCCGGAAAAAGGCAACCTGCAAGCCTCATGTCTACAGATGTGAGGCAGAGAAGGCGCTGAACAAAAATTCCAGAAGGCAAAGCTCCAGTGCCCTGGGTAGCACCTATCCCTCCATTGGCAGAAATTACGCAGAATAAGAACAGGCATGTCCCTTGGCTTGATTTGCATAACGCACCGAGCACAGAATCCAGCTTTTGATGTTGCAGAATTGTTTTCAAAGTGCAAAGAACACACGGCCATGCGCGTAATTACATCTTATAATACATCATCTCTCTGTTGCCCCCTTATTGATCTGGACTGTGCACCATCCCCTCCTGCCTCTTCTCACAGGCAGCCATGTTCCAGTGCCCAGAGTGAAGTGATTCCCATTTAGCTGTGCCTAAGAGAGTGAATTGACCTTGAATGAAATAGCTGAAGCTTCTCCTTGGCAGGAATTCCCTTAAAAGATGCCCAGAGCCTCCAAGGGAGGTGCGCTTTGTGGCTGCAAGCCTCACATGCTGCTGCCTCTCTCGCAGCGTCCATCCTACATACAGCAAAACTTCTCCAAAACTCTGGTGTGGCAGAGCAGGGCACCTTGGCCACCTGTCATTTGGTTATGTTTATGGCAAAAACCGCTCAATTTGAGGGCTGCTGAATGCTACCTGTGGTCCCTCAAAAGGAGGAGCTTATCAAGAAAGCCACTGCCATCCTGACATATCCTTCGCTGTTCAGAAGAATCTGGAACGTGTGGAGCTGCTGGCTTGCAAGAAATCTCTTTTAGAAGGGGTGTCTGGAGGGGTTTGCCCTGCCTGGTCTCCCAAGCTCTACTCCCCTTTTGTAGGCTTCCCTTTTTGGTTATTTGTGATCCTGCTTTGTGCCCTTTTCAGTCCTTGGTCCTCACTTGTAGGGGCAGTAGTGGAGACTTGGCTTTTAAGGATGTGAGGACCCTCTAAAGCTGGGGGAGGTCAGCCTCAGAGGTTGACCGTCATCACTAGAGACTTGTTGGCTTTTAGGAGAATGGTGACAGCAAGGAGGAAGAGGTGGACTGGGGCGGGGAAGCTGCTTGTGCTGCCCTCTCCTAGCCAATGGCTGGCTTGCCACTCTCCCCCATGACTCACAACTAGCACAAGCTCATTCTGGCCTGTTTGCATGTATCCAGCCAAACGAACTCTCTGTACTGAGCACAAATCCTACCAAGTTTTGCATGGGGAGGCCCGGAGCAGGTGTCTTCTGCTTCACTGTATGATTGGAGGCCCAGTTTGGCCCTTCAGTGGGGTGGTATGAGCAGGAGCCTCGGTGCGGCTGCTAGCTGCTTCTCCGGGCCTTGAATTATTATTGTTGAGGTGTGCCCTTTTTGGTGATGCCTTTGTGTATCTGTAACTGTAGCTGGATGCCCAAAGCACAGGGACAGAAGAGTCCCGAAGCCCAGTGTCCCCCGAAGGTCCTGGGAAAGCGAAGAGCCCAGAGCCGCTGCTGAATGGGGACACCCACGATTCTTGTGCTCTCGGCCAAGCCATGAATGGTCTGGAGGGTTCCCGAGGAGGCAGCGCATTGGCTCAGCCTGAGCCTCCTGGCGATGACTCCCAGGGCCTCTCACGGAAAAGAGTGGTACGGGTGGTGCGCAAGGTCGTGCGCAAGGTATTGCCAGGGGAAGAGTCCGGAGGCTCCAAGGAGCCATCAAGAGAGATCAAGTCCCCAGAGCCAGCCAAAAAAGAGAAGCCACCCCCGAGGGTGCTGTCCCCGCCCCCGAGGGTGCTGTCCCCGCCTGCAAGGGTGCTGTCCCCGCCCCCTCGGCAGCCATCGACCTTGAAGTCTGAGCCCAAGCAGGCGGCCCCCAAGGATGAGCTCTCGGTGGGGCTGAAAAGCCTGATGTCAAGAGGCAAGACCAAAGAGCACCGCCCGCGCTCCCGGCTGTCTGAGAAGAAAGAGGAGGAGAAGCCCTCTGAGAAGGTGAAGACCCCACCACTTGCTGAGAAGACAGACATAGCTGCAAAGGTAGTCCAGGAAGCAAAGAGATCTCATGTTGTGCTAGCTAAGCCAGGAACAGAGAAGGCGAGTGCTGAGGACAAGGACAAGGTACCCGTGCATGAGCGCATAATGCTGTGTGTGCATGCAGCCAGCCGGGCAGCGTGGAAGCCCAAGTATGCAGTAGTGTGGTGCGTTCTTCCCGGGGGTGGGGGGGGGTGGGGATAGGCAAGATTGATAATGTGGGTTTTTAAAAAAAACCACCTTGATGGTGGCATGGCTTTGGTTTATGCAGCCTTAGAGGTTGGCTCTCAATGCATGGAGTGTGCTGCTGACCTTACAGTGCCCAGACTCTGCCCTCCAGGAGGTGTCCGACTTTCCCAGGACAAGGATTGGCTCGCTTTCCCATCAGAACTGTTCCAGGAGCAAAAGCCCCTCCTGGGCAGTCCGCGTGGCTCATCTTTGGCTGGCGTCAGGGCTGCAACGGGAGCTGAGTGCGCTATTGTGGAATTTATGGCTGGGAGCAACATTTGGCATTCCAAGTATCTTTATCTTCTTTAATGTTTCTAGGCTTCGCAGCCTAGAAAAGATGAGCCTGAATTTGAGCAACCAAATCCAGATAAAATCTCAGAAGCCAGAGGAGGGTTATTCAGGGTGGTAGAGGACCTTCAATCATTTCTTGTCCCTTGCAGCTTTAAAATAGACTGAAGAAATATCATTCAGTCTGGATTGGGAGTTGCGCTCCTCTCGTTTTTCAGTTGGCTGACGTTACTCCTCCTGCAGCTCCCCTCTGGCTTTCCAGGATAGCGTTGGAGTTGGGAGCAGCGCTGAAGTCCTGTGCTGAGGAACGTGGCATGGTGGGGGCATTCGGTGGTGTCTTTGCCCTTTGCCTTTAGCCGTCTTCCCTTGAAGCTTTGAGGTCCAAAATATTGAGGGTCTCTGTTTGGTGTTCTGTTGCAATTCCCCAAAGTTGAATTGCTGCAAAGCTCTGAATTTTGAATGCTTGATTATACAGGGATGAAGGGAGACTCAATATAGAAAGGGAGCACCTGGTTTGAACTATCAGCCTTTGCAACTGCAGTGACACTTGTGCGTGTATCAACAAACCGAATGTTGGCTTGGCTGTTAGGGTTGCCTTTCCCCCATATTAGTTGTCTTGTGTTTTATTTTTTAAAATACTGCTTTAATGCTCCTGTGTACGCCCATTCACTCACCACCTCATTTTTAATTTTTAAATTCTTTGTTTTAAAGTTGCTCCAAACTGCAGTTGGAATTGGGGTTTGTGAGAGAGCCAGTTTGGTGTGGTGGTTAAGAGCGGCAGGACTCTAATCTGGAGAGCCAGGTTTGATTCCCCACTCCTCCGCTTGAAGCCAGCTGGGTGACCTCAGGTCAGTCACAGCTCTCTCGGAGCTCTCTCAATCCCACCCACCTCACAGGGTGATTGTCGTGGGGATAATAATGACATACTTTGTAAACCGCTCTGAGTGTGGCATTAAGTTGTCCTGAAGGGCAGTATATAAATGAAATGTTGTTATTAGTGACATCATGCAATTCAGCCTATCAGTACTGAGGCTTCTTCAACCTAGCCATATCACTCCCGCCCCCGCCCCCGCCCCGAATAAGTATTTATTTAGCACATTTTTATAGCCTCCTCTTCAGACGCTTGCTCCGGGCAACCCTGGAGACAAAAAGGTATATTTGAAATGAACACTGTAAGCATTTCCTTGGCAGCCCCTCGTTCTTCTAACGCGATGTCCGTCTGCAACTGACCTGCACTTTTTTCCATGTGACACATTGAATGCTGTGTGAGTTGGGATGCCCGTGTGTGCATGTTAGCACGTGTTCCTGGTTTCCTAAACACTGAGTGACCTGGTGTCCTTGTCTCGCTTTTCCTGGCTCCTTGGAAGGAGAAGCTGCAACCAGCAAAGCAAGGCCAAGGGCAGAAGCAGTTGCCTTCCCCGACAGCTGGAGAGGGTCCCATCCAGCAGGTGTGTTGCCTGGAGGTGCTGGGGGTTGCCTGCCTTGTGTGTGCAGTGGGAGGATCCTGTTGGTGCTGGAGGAATCAGCACTGAGCTGGAGGCCCATGGCTTGGAGTGGGTGCTCCGAGGCTCTTCTGGGTTTGGAGGGTTGTGGAGCTCCGTCATTTCTTCACTAGTTATTCCAAGTTAATGTCTATAATGGCTGTGGAGTCCCAGGTTTTGTTAAGACGGTCACAGTTATAGTGAAAAAGAATCCCGAGAGCCAAACTATGTGTGGCGGAGAACATGTGGCTGCCACAGGTTCACCATCACCATTTTAAAACATAGCAAGGGCTGGATCCCTGTCGGGCCTGCGGTGCAGAGCTCCCTTCCACCTTTTCAAGTGCCGAAACAGCCAAGGGCTGTGTGCATGGCTGCAGCTGTTTCGGCACTTGAAAAGGTGCAGTATGTTTGTGTGGGAAGAGCTCCATGCCATAATCGGGCTCTCGCCACATTTTAACATGGCGACGGTGAACCTGTGCCAGCTACAATTTCGCTGTCCCATTTACTTTGGCTCTAAGTCCTGGTTTAACCCATGTGGGGAAAGGTAGTATGAGATCATGTTGGTCTAAATCATGTTGGAGTAGTCCAGGTCCAGTAGCTCCTTATAGATCAACAACATTTCCAAGGTCTGAGCTTTTGAGAGTAAAGCATAATTCTTTTCCAAGAGCATTAGGGTCAGATACAGAGTTCTACAAAAGTGGAATGTTTTCCCGCTGGTTTCTGAATATTACAATTTTTAATGTCAGACTTTAGGTACCTTCTGTCCTCCAACAATTACCAGTGTTATCTTGTGAATTGTCTTTGTATCTTTCATGATCAAATTTGAATTTTACATTTCACGTTCTTTCCATGTTTCATGGGTCTTTATGGGCTCTTGACCCTTTTTTTCAAGCTTTCTACAAAACATAAATGCAACAATCGTGTACGCTTACAGGTTCTGAAGAAATGGGTGTTAGTCCACAAAAGCTTGTGTTAGAGTAAGAGATCGCAAGCCTCCTCTGTTTTGACTTGACTGCCTTAGGAACATGAGATGTATCATGTATAACTCGTGCACAAATGATGCTGCTTCTTTATATGATTATGAAATGTTAAGTAAAGTACTGTAACTCTATTCATCCAATAATTCTTTGCACATTAAGACAGGGGGGAGGAGGTTTAGCATACTAACCTTAGAAGTGGTGGGTTGGGCAGCCAGTCACCCCCTCCCCTACTTACTTGCCTATCTCTTTCTTTGCAAGCGTAACAATGCTCAGGGAGTGGGTCAGTTCTGAATAGGAGATCCCACCCTGATCTGAATCAGAGCCCTACATGGCTGCTGGTTTTCCTTTAAATTCTCTGATGCTTCATCCGCAGACATCTCGGTGTCTTCTTATCTAGCTCTAGTCCTACGTTAGTGGCTTGCTGGGACAGTAGAAGGCCGTCCGTTCAAAGTTGCGTTCCCTCTCCAGTTTAAAGTTACCAGCTGTGGGTTGTAGAAATTCCAGTCTCTCCCCCGCTCTTTGGGGTCATTGGCACCATAACCCCCCTGGGCCGAGGATTACAGTTTCCCACTCCCCAACACCAGCTCCTTGTCTTTTCCTGATCAGCCCAGTAAAACAGCAGCCGGTTTATGAGCCCCTTGAATGACCAGTTCTGCACAGAAGCTTCTGCTCTGGGTCTTCTCTGTCTTTTGAACTGCTGGCTGGACCCCATTGCACATAGCTTTGTTGGTGTCTGCAACTGGAAAGCCAGAGTTGCTGGCCTGGCCCGGCTTTGGTGGCTACAGAAGCCAGTGCTGGGAGCTCTGTCTGCCTTTCTCTTCCTGTTGCTGCTGGATTATGTCAGGGCTTTGCGTTATAAACTTCTCTTAGCTGTCAGTCCTCGGCCTCTCTGCTGACCTCTCTCTTTTCTCTTCTTCCCCCTCGCTGCGCCAGCTGGAGCCCCCGAACCCTGCGGCTGCACTAAGCCAGGTACCGTACCCCTGCGTGCCGGATCGCCCTCCACCTCCCGCCTGCCTCTGGGCTGATGTCTGTGCTCGTGCCTCCTGCTGGAGCGTAAGGCTTTCTTCACCTCTTCCACCTGGCCTGCCTCTGGCCTTCCCTTTCCATCACAGCTTGGTCATCCCACCATGGGGGCGGGGGAGAGGAACTGGGAAGCTTTCTGTTGAATTCACAAGCCATTGCTAGTATTGCAAGTTTGAGAGGTCATCTTTTAGCACCTCCCCCCTTCGGCACTACTAAAACTTCCACAGCCCGATGCAGGCCCCAGCAAACAAAGCGGAAGAAGAGCAGAGAATTTTGGAGAGTGATGGAAGCTGGCTGTGTGACTGGAGGTGGGGGTTAGCTGCATTCCCCACAGATCAATAATCATTTTGTCCAGTGGAAGGATTGATTGCCCAATCACACTTGGGGTGACCATTTAGCCCTGAAATGTGTTTGGCAGCCGTGCTCTGAGCTGCTAACAATACATTTGTTTTATTCCTTTTTATACAGTATCGTCCCATATACATGTCGTTTCTGCAGCATAAAAAGGCAGGTCCCCGCCCCAGGGAGCTTACAACCAATGCTTCAACAGGAGTGACAAGAAAGGAGTTTAGGGAAAGGAGGAGGGGGGGGATGCAAAGTCTAGCGGGGGGCAAATGGGCAGAGATTCAGTTTGTTCCAGGTTCTGAAGGGAGAGGAGGCAATACACAGGGGTAGGGGTTCTAGGCACTGCGTCTTCCATAGGGAAACAAGTACAGGGCAGAGGAATTCCCCTTCCAGGCCTGTACCTTATCAAAGCCACATACTTGAATGCTCTCCCAGTTTGTCACATATGGAGCACGATAAGGAGAAGTGTTTGAGTGCAGACTCTGCCCCCCCCCTCTGGCACTGGCTGACTTTTCCGTGGGGGGGGGCAGGATTTAAACTTAGTCCTCTCCCTGCAGTTGGGCGTCAGCCAAGGAGGCCTCTCTGTGTGTTCAGGGCCTTTCTGAGACGTTGATCTGGGAAGGCTGGGTGTGCTTGCGCAGATGGTCATCTATCCGGTGGCACCACTTCCTAACCAGTGAAAGCAGATCTCTTCTGGCTCCCCCTCTCAGATCCTTTCCCAGGCTGCTGTGTGTGTGTACGCAGGGCACGGTGCATTCCCTGCCAGGGTAGAGAGAAGTTGCAAATGATGTGATCCCCCTACTCTTCGGCTACAAAGAAGTGGCAGGACCACCCCCTCTGCTGGGGAATCCTCCCTTTCCCAGCTCCCTTTGCCAGAGATTGGGACCGGCCAAGGAGCTGGTGGTGCAAGGAAATGCTGCAGACAAGCATCCGCTTCAGCTCCACTCTCTTTTGGCAGCGAACCTGTATGCTGCCACCTGCTGGCTGGGAGCAAAACGGGAGCCTGCTGTTTGTCTGGGGGCAAGCGGGGAGCCGTCCCCTCCCCAAAAGTCTGTAAATGTCTGAGTTTTGGTTTGGCTTAAGGAAGGGCAGGGGGAGGAGAGTGCTATGGGTTAAAGCTTGTCATAAAGCACGTGATGCTCTGGCTTCTTCGAAGCAAGGAGGGGGAAGGCATTAAGGTTCCCCAAAGGGGAGTCAACATGACTTTTTTGTAATGTGCATTTGCTAAGGACACACGTCCGGAAGGCAAGAGCTTCTGATTTCTGAACAGCCTGCCTGAAACTGATAAGCTTATAGAGAAGCCTGTGGATGCTGAAGAAAATGGATCCCAAGAGTAATCTGTTGTGTGCATGAGACCCAGTTCCCAACATTTAATCTCACTAGGGTGACCATGAAGCAAAGCATGTGGGGAGGGGCTATGGAGACAGGGACCCGGGAGGTGGACAACTGCAGCCTTTGGGTTAACAGCAAGGGAGGGTATCCCTTACCCACCCACCCCCCAGGCCTCACGTACATAGCCTCGGGGCTTTTGTTCAGCTGGAACGCGGTGGAACGGAGTTCTGGCACCTCTTGAAAATGGTCACATGGCTGGTGGCCCCGCCCCCTGATCTCCAGACAGAGGGGAGTTTAGAACTGCTGGCTGGACCCCATTGCACATAGCTTTGTGGGTGTCTGCAACTGGAAGGCCAGGGTTGCTGGCCTTCCGGGGGCGGGGCCACCGGCCATGTGACCATTTTCGCTGAGGGCGATTTAAACTTTAAAAAACTCCCCCCTTGTTCCAGCTGACCCAAAGTGACATCATCGTGCGGTCCTGAGTTCCACCACTGAGTTCCACCACCTCTTTGCCCAGAAAAAAAGCCCTGCATAGCCTGAAGGAGGGAAGGACAAAAAGAAACCGGCCTAATACTTGCTCCCCAGCCACCATAATGGGGACCACAGCAGGGTTCTCTTAAAAACCACTTTCCTAAGTTCACCGAGCCGGACTCTCTGTTGCCATTCACATGCCTCTTGGAAGCTCACCTGCAAGGGGACAAATGCCTACGTTGTTTGTCTCCAATGTTTGCTACTTTAGAGGTAAACTGCCTCTGAACATGGAAGCTCCAGCTGGGCTTCCGTGACTGGTGAATCGGCAGACGTGCCCTTATGTCTGTCTGCTTGCCCAGATGTTAACTTTTCTTCTGGGGGTTGGGGGTGCCGGCGGTCTGTGCTTCTGGTCTCCCCTGCTGGGTTGGAGGGGAGCTTCCAGAGAGATTAACTTGGCCTATGTTGCCTCCCTCCCTGTTGGCTCCTGCAGGGTCAGGCGGGTGATGCCCCAGCAGCTGCCTTTGGCTTGACCTCTGCCGTATCGCAGCCACAGGTTTGGCTGTTCCATTGACAACTCCATTGCTTGCGGGTGTCTGCAGCTTGCTGTTCACGATGGGTGGGAGGCTTGTGTGTTGTGTGTGAATCAGTCTTAGGGGGTGTATGTTTTTTCTGACGGGGTCTCCCACACTCTGAAGCTCTGCTAAGCAATGAGGCTCTGAACAGAGGGAGCAATTGTAGATTTAATGTTGCAGCTCTCCTGTCCCTGTAACGAGCTTTTGCCCGTGTCTGAAACTAAACTTTTACTAGCCAAAAGAAAGATGTGTCTTTTCTCTTGGAAAGCTTTCAGCAATTAGTTCTCAGGCCTGTCAAACAGATAAGTTCTTTGAACCACCCGTTATCAGTACATTTATTCTATATAGGGTTCGATATTGCTTTGCAACTCCTTATCGAACACACAGACACCTGTCTAGAGTTTATTTCACTTTATTGAAAATACACCCTAGTTTTTTAATGAAGCAAGTAATCAAAATATAAATGGTTATTAATATAAATCCTATAAAACAGAACATAGAAAGGCAGTAAGAAATAAGTTTGCTAACATTTCTTAATAAATTCCAAGTTTAACATAATCAAAGTTTCTATGAAATGCATAGGTAAAAATAAGTTCTCACCTAAATTCTCTCAAGAGATTTCTTCCATCAGAGCTCTGCCATTCTATCTGAGTTTGCAATTTTATAAGTCATCGTATGCAAATATTTAAGGTCTGTTCACATGATAGCACAAACAAACGATAATTGGTCTGATGCTTCACTGAATATTCATAGTTTCTATTGTACAACCTTCCAATTAGTAAAAAATTACGTTATACTCAAACTTACAAAACAAAACTATAAATCTCTGAGAAGTGTCAGAAAAATTTAAGTTGAGAGATCACCATTGGTTGAATCTCTGATAGAGGAACATTAATCTCGATAGAGTCCACTATTTTAGTTAACTGTCAAAAGATTAAAGCACACCTGTTAGAATTACCTAACACATAGAAAAAAACACAGACGGTTCATGCAAAGTCTGAAAATTCATCTAGAATACAAGTGCTTGGCCTAGTATTGCTCAGTATTGATTATTGTCATGTGCTTTTATCTATATTGGTGCAACACCCCATCCCAAAGGCTTGGTGTATTTTGCTATTTTGTTTTGATCCCTAGACCCGTTCTGCAAATTACATTAGACTGAAAGAGTGGGACTTGCTTAAAGGCTTTGAGGTCTGATGGAGACTCTGCAGTCTTGGCTGGCCCCTGGGCTACGAGCCGCTCTTTACTGATCTGGTTTTGTCCCCCCCCCCCTTGGTGTTGAGGGTGTGTCCCCAGGTCTGTCTTCTATCTGGGGCTTGTCCATGTCTCCCAGAGCTGCAAGGGCGAATGGTTATGGATAAACCTGACTGCTGTGCTTATGTGGGCAAGAGGGAAGGGCATATGGAAGGAGCCTTTGTGTTATGCAATGCAGAAGGGGACCCTGGTCTCCTGGGTCCCGTTTGACCTATGGCAAGGGCTTTGCATGCTGTGTCCAGAGTTCCTCCCAGCCCTGTGGCCTCTGTGTCTTGGGGCAGAGGACTTGCATGCAGCATGCTTTTTGTGAAGTTGTCTCATGGTGTGGGGAGAGGGCTTTCTCAAGGGGCCGCAGACATTGTGGAAGACCCCCTCCTCCGACTCAAAGTCTCGCTTGAAGTCAGATCCACTTGTAAACTTACTGCACACTGCAAAATCTACTTGCACAGTAACTCCAGACTCCTTTTCCCCTCCTAGCATTTCACACCAGTTAACGCTAAACAAGTATATAATTTAGTCTTCCTGGTTTAGTACTTGTCTCGCATTCCCGGCCCGCAAGCTGTGTTTCATATTCTACAGGGGAATCCCCAAATTCACCATCAAGCCTCCTCTCCTACCTGACTTCCTGGTCCACTTTTGGTTTGAGAACAGCTGGGGATGGGACATTGGCAGCCACTGTGGTCAAAGCACATGGGAGGGGAGGGGAGCACAGGTGGGGGGACTCTGGTTACCTTGTTGGGCGGGGGATAGGAGCAAGGAGATGGAGGTGAGCTGTTGGGGAGATGGTACAGGCAGTGGAGTGTGTGTGGGGGGCTAAATCCCCTTGGGTGATTCTGGGGCTGCGCAGTGACCTGTCCCATTGTTGTCCCCCCCCCCTCGCACGGCAGGCAAAGACGGAGGAGCAAATTGCAGCTGAAGAGGCCTGGTACGAAACGGATAAAGTGTGGCTGGTCCACAAGGATGGCTTTTCCTTAGGTAAGAATTCCTTGAGTCCACTTGATGGTTCAGGCTCTCAGGTTCCCCCGTCTTGCTTACTCTCCCTTTGGTGCCCATCACAGCAGTAGAATTCTCTGTGCCATTAAGATTGGCACAGAGAATTCCTTTGTACAGGGGCCGATCTTTGGTTTTGGGAGGGGGGGCTTGGTAAGACAGTAGACTCAGGCCCCCTCCTCTGCCTTCTTCTAGACTCCCCTTCTTGTCCTCCTGTTCGCATGCCCCACCACCTGCCTGTGTGCCCTTCCTCTGCCCACTCGCAAGCTCTCCCACCACTTCCAGTCACAGCTGCCCAGACTGCCTGACCCCGTTCCCCTGATGGTGCTGGGTGGTGGGTGCAGCCAGGAGTGCCACTGCCCTGGCCACCAGGAATGCTGATGCTTTGTGCACCACCCATGTGCCCTTCTCCTGCAGCGCTAGGCAGCATATGCAGCCAGTAGCAGAGGTGACAAAGCTCTCACAAGCAGGTAGTGGAAAGCTGTGGGTGCAGGCACCAGAGGCAATAAGTGAGTAGGGAGTTGGCAGCAGTGGGCCCTGCCAGGAGCTGTGGCAGCTGCCCAACCTCAGGGTATGCTAATGCTGGCCACAGGTGTCGTGACGGCTTCTCCATGAGAAACAAGAGTGGGCGGGAGGGATGACTGAGAAAATGGTTTGTGCTCAGCTGGGCCACAAGGTGGCAGCATCACTCCAGCTCTGTGCTTGGGCAGGTGTCTGTGCGCCCCTTTCATGCTACTGTGCTTGCTCCCCCCCCCCACCCGCCAGCAAGCCAGCTGAAGACGGATGCTGCTGGGCTTCTCCCTGATGGGAAAGTCAAGGTGAAGTTGGACTACGATGGGGCTGTGCTCGAGGTGGACGAAGATGATGTGGAGAAGGTAGGAGCTGGAAGCACTGTGGCATCCCTTCTTGCCTGGAGCAGGAGTGGCCCCTGGCAGCGGGGTTTCTGGTTCTGCTGCCGCTGACCGTCCTCTGCTCTTTGCTTAGGCCAACCCTCCCTCGTGCGACCGTGCGGAGGACCTGGCTGGCCTCGTCTATCTCAACGAGTCCAGCGTCTTGCACACGCTGCGCCAGCGCTACGGCGGAAACCTCATTCACACCTATGCCGGGCCCAACATGGTCGTCATCAACCCCCTCAGCTCTCCATCCATATACTCCGAAAAGGTGGGTGTGGCCACAGGGAAGAGCTGGGCAGACCTCCCGCCTTGGCAGTTCCCAAAGCATGCTTTTCCCCCAGTGGGAGAGGGTTGGGGTCCAAATGGCTTCCATGGAACCCCACTGTGGTTCCTCTGCACTCCCTATAGGATGACTGCTGTCTTGTCAGTAGGAGTGGGGCTCATCTCTGCATGGCTCCCTCTTGCACTGGTATCGCAGAGGCCCCTTTTCAGCTGTGCTTCCACCACCCGGACAGGTTCATAAAACCACACCTGCCCCGTTGAGGAACGTCACTGAATTAAGAGTCTGCCGAAAGCTGCACCAATGCCAGGCTCTGCCTTTTTGCTGGTGTGTGTGTGTGTGGGTGGGGGGGGGCAGACTGTGGCCCAGGCCCCGTGCTCGCTTCTTTGGAGGCACCTGCTGTGGGAACCCCCTCTTCCTTTTTGGTGTCTGTGAGTCCTCCCCCCTCACCTGCCCCTCCCTCAGCGCAGCTCCTTCCCTCCAGGTGATGCACATGTTCAAGGGGTGCCGCCGAGAGGACACGTCGCCCCACATCTATGCCGTGGCCCAGGCTGCCTACCGCAACATGCTGATGAGCCGCCAGGACCAGTCCATCGTCCTCTTGGGCAGCAGTGGCAGCGGCAAGACCACCAGCTGCCAGCACCTGGTCCAGTACTTGGCCACTGTAGCCGGCAGCTCCGGGAGGGTCTTCTCAGGTGGGTTGTAGCCAACTGTGGCTCTGGCTCCTTCCCTAGATACGCACGGTCAGAGAGGCTGCTTCCAGCTGCCACGTGCTGCTGCTGCTGCTGCTGCACCCTTCCCAACCCATCCCTGCAGCCTTCTCAGCTGCTGGGTTCATCTGGATTGGCCTATATTCCTCTTCAGCCGGGCTTAGTCCATCCGTACAACACTCACAGCTGTATTTGCTCTCCAGATGTTTTTGCTCACATTCAGAGTTGTGAATGCTGCATGTTGCAGTGTCACTAAATGGGTGGGTGGGGAGGTGCTGAGCATGGGGCGGGGGTGCGCACACCCACCAGTGCGTGTGTGCTGCCTGTCCTGTCCCTGCATGCTTTTCTTTGTTTGTGCCTCGGCAGTGGAGAAGTGGCAGGCTCTGTACACCATCCTGGACGCCTTTGGCAACAGCGGCACCAGCTTGAATGGCAATGCCACTCGCTTCTCACAGATCATCTCGCTGGACTTCGACCAGGCCGGCCAAGTGGCTTCTGCTTCCGTGCAGGTGAGCGCGCAGGGGTGGGGGGGTGGGGGGCCTCCAGTTTCAGACCCCAATAGTAATGCTCCTCCGTCAACTCGAGATCCCTGAGTGGGGTCTGCAGATGCTGAGAGGGCAAAGGACGGGTTGGGGTGGGTCTGTAGCCATAGCAGGGTTGGTTCCAAAATCTCAGGAGATCGAGTTAATCCTTTGCCCCCACCCCACCCCCCAGCAGATAGGGGCAATCTCTGTGAGTTGCTCATATCTGCTTAGAAGGAATGGCTTTGCAAGCCCCTCCTCTTCCTTCTGATTAGCCCACAGGAGGTCAGACCCCCCCCCCCACAGCTGTCCCAAGTCTCCACTTGGTCCTGCTGCCTCTTCCCCTTGCTTTCCAGGGATGTCAGAAACAAACCGGGTAACTCCTGCTGTTACCAATGCCTCTGAGAGTATCTCTGCCATTAAACAGAATTGCACATCTAGCACTCTGTTGCTGTTTAGAGGCTCTGTCTAGTTGCTGCACCTCCTGCTACGCTGCCCCTGCACTAACTTATAGAAATCTATCACAGCTTCACAATTTCGAGCTCTCATGCTCCAGGGATAGTGAGCTGCCCCGCTGCCCCTCTCTGTTACCACACTTCATGTTGCAGGACAAAATAGACGTGGTGCGTTTCCAGAGAGCAAGCGCCATACATTCAAAATATAAGAAAGTTTAATAAACAAATAAAAAGAATATACACAGCCCATTGAAACATTCAGGCTGACCAAGGGTACAAAGAAACAGTGAAAACATGCAGTATTCTTTCCCTATGCCTGGTAATTCCCAAACCATGTTTAATTAGGACAGGCATACTTGACTTGACGTTGCAGTAGCTTAAAGATCAGCATTAACTTAATTCACTGGTGGGGGGGGGGTCTCCTCTCCTTTTTCTCTGGCCATGTGGAGAAAATTGGGTCCCTAAGTAAAAGCTTAGTCCTTTATGGCTTGGGCTTCCAAGTCTAGAGCAAGATGCAAGAATGCTTTTTCCTTGTTGCTTAGTTTAAATAACCTCTGTCTTTCTCCCTCCCTCCTTGGGATGACTTTACTATCCCTTCCTGTTCCAAAGGAAGACTTTTAGCAATTTGCTTGTTTCCATCTCTATCCCCAGCAGAGTTTGGGGTGCCAAACCCTTGTCCTACTTTGACCAGAGTCACCGTCATTGTAACCAAGAGCTTGAGCGCTCTGTGCTTGGAGCTTTCTGGCTCCTTCCCCCATCCCACCCCTTTCTGCTGGCTATTAGTTTGAAGCTGGGTTCCTGCTCATGGACAGAGCGCAGTCACAATAATTGAAATATTGGTGTGAATTCTAGGATGGAGGGCATTTCTCCACACGTGTTAGTTGGGGAGAAGTCTTTGGTAGCTGCAACGGTTGCCCTGAGCTGTCCAGAGATGGGTTTTTGAGGGGTTTAAGGGAAGCTTGCATCAGGCTACCTGTTCCCCTTCAGTCAAACTGTGCGTGCATGCATATATACACAACATTTCCCCCTGTTGTATAACACATCTGGACCCTTGATGTTTTGACAGCCTGTGTTTTCATTATTGCTTTATTTTCTCCCAACACATCCTGCCCGGTCACACTTTCTTAGCCTCCTAAATAGGAGTAACAATGACGGGCCGCCTTGTGGGATTGTGGCAAGAGCAGACGCTGCAGAAAGGAGCAGCTGCATGTGTCTCAGTTACTGATCATTCCCAAAGACTCAAGGGTTGGTGGCCTTGCACTTTTAGCATTGGGGGGTGGGGGGTGGGGATAGGGAATGGTAGCATAGTCAGGTATCAAGGTTCCAACCAGCGGCTTTGGAGAAATGCCACATGGTGGACAGGCAAACTGGGCTACCACAGGGCCAAGATGGATGCCCTTTGGCCCAGCTGATTTCCCCCCCCTCCTTGCCTTCTTCAGACAATGTTGCTGGAGAAGCTCAGGGTAGCCAAGCGCCCTGCCAGCGAGGCCACTTTCAACGTCTTCTATTACCTGCTGGCCTGTTCGGACAATGCTCTCCGGTAAGAACACCGCACAAGGACAGATGTGGGATCTGGGGCTGGGCTTCCAGGCTTGGTCTTGGGGCGTGCGTGTGTGTGTGTGTGTGTGCATGGACAGGGCTACTAGGAAAGGGAGGGGGGTGTCTTCAAGACGCAACTGGTTTGCTCCTGCACAGCTTTCAAATTCCCAAAGCTGCTCTGGTCTTGTGGATCTCTTGTGGATGTGAGATGAGCCTCAGCTCAGCCTTCTGAGCTCAAGCTCCGGGTTTTTAATGTTAGCTCTGAAATCTGTGTTTGGGTGCTTGTGGTCAGCTTGAAGAGCCTCTGAGTGCATGGACGCAAAGAGCCAGGTCTCCGCAGCCCACCAACCTCCCAGGGTTGCCTTCACAGCATCATAGGAGGTGCTGTGCCTTTCCCTCCCTGTCTCCCTCTCACGCTTCTTTTCTTCTGCTTCCTCTTTGCTCCAGGACAGAGCTTCATTTCAACCACTTGGCAGAAAACAACGTCTTTGGGATCATGCCTCTGTCAAAGGTAACCAGCCTAGATGGGGGATCTTCTCATCTGGCTGCTGATCAGGCAAAGGCCAGGGAGGGTCTTGGCCAGAGCGTGCCTGTTGAGGGAGAATGGGAGGAGGCCTGTCTCGAGGTTGTCTTCATACCTCTGCAGGGCTTAAACTCTCCAGTCCCTCTCCGTTAAGGTTGGAGCAGAGCTGAAGCCATGGAGGTCTGATTCTTAACAAAGGCTGATTGCTCAGGTTCTCTGTTTTCATTTCCTTTTGGCTGCAGCCAGAGGAGAAGCAGAAGGCGGCCCAGCAGTTTAGCAAGCTCCAGGCGGCCATGAAAGTGATGGGCATTTCTGGGGAGGAGCAGAAGGCCTTCTGGCTCATCCTGGGTGCCATTTATCACCTGGGGGCTGCAGGAGCTACCAAAGGTAACTGGCTGAGCTGAGTGAGCTCTCTGTTTGTTTGTTTGGATCTGTGGATGAGTTGGGGGCAGTGCCCAGGGGAGGGACACTTGAGTGAGTGGACAGGTCAGGCGTCGCTTGGGAGAGCTATGAGCTGGTGCTTTGGCTTCGGTTAGCGCAACCTGGTGGATCTGTTGGGGGTGGTTGGGAGACAGATGTGATACATTTTTTAAAAAATCTACCTGGGAGCTGGTGGTGTGCTGCGAGCGACAAACAGAATTTATTCTAGCAGAAGCTTTTGTGAGTCAGAGCTCACTTCATCAGTGCGCAAAATGTGCCTCCATTGGGTTTTTGGGGGGGGGAGGATTTTACAAGAAGAGGCCAGGCAGGCAAAGTAGGAGTAACATAAAACCTAATCAAGGAAAGAGGGGCCAGCAAAGCGCATGGAAAAGCACTGTGTGAATGCTTTGTTGCTGCTGCTGTCAAAGCCTCTGCCTTCTCAGTGGCAATAAGAGCTCCGTGGCATCATCGTCGTTACGGAAGCTGCCTTCGTTAGCATGGCAGCGCAGCCCTTGCCCTGGCTCCTGCTTAGTTGTGTGTGCTGACCACACACGTGCTGGTGGTGTACAAAAGTACACGGAGTTCTCAGCCTCGGTAGCATCGTGTTTAAACCAGGCCTATGTGGCCCCATCTGGCAGGGTTGGCATTGGAGAGGTACCTGCACTGCACCTACCCATCTTTTCAGGAGCACTGGGGTCCCTCCTTGTACATGGCATAGAAAACTGCAGCATCGCATTCCCCCTCTGTGCCAACGCCGTCCATTGTGCCAGTCGGAAAGTGAGGATTGGCAGCCCGTTCTGTCTTGTTTGTCCATCTGGCCACTGGGGACAATCTGTGATATGTACCCCCCTGCCCCCGTTGAAAGTCTTAAGACACCCTTGGCTGGTGCTCCCCCCCCCCCCCGGTCAAACCTGTTGGCTTGTCCTTTGTGTGTGTTGTGTGGCTCGCCACGCCTCTGTCCCACCTGCAGGCTCTGCAGGAAGCTTGAATGTCACTGCTGTGTTCTAACTCCCTCTTTTTGTTTGCATGGTGCATGCTGTTCCCTTTGCAATGCAGACGCCGATGAAGGTAAAGCGTTTTCTCTCCCTCTTCCCTTTCTTGACCTCCCTCTGCCACTCCATGGAACAGGGCTATCTGGTGCATGCAGATCTGTTCTCTTCTGTCAGGTCCCTGTTGTTGACCTGGGGTCTGGGAGGCCCTCCAACCTCTTGTAGCTGCACATCTTCTGTAGCTCTTGGCTCTTCCCAGTTCTTGTGAAAGAGGCTGCCAGTTGGCCTAGGGTTGGGTAGGCAGCAAAAGGGGCTAGCGCAAGCACAGGGGGGCATGTACTAGTGAGCATCCTGCTGTCCCCCAGGCAGGCAGGCAAGCAGGCTTTCAAATAGAGTTTTTGGGAAGAGTAAGAAGATTCCCTTCGGAAACCAAAGGGCCATCCCAGAATTCCATCCCCACCCCAGTCAGAATACGTTCTATGTCGCTTTGATGGGCATATATCTCTTCTAACCACCTCTGGCCTCCATGGCCGGTTGGGGAGGTTGGAAACTGGCTGTCTTCCCCTCCTCCCCCCACCACTGTGATTAACTTGGCTGAAGCTTGAGGCTTTGGACCTCCAATCTGTTTTCATCACTTTCATTTTGCCTCTTGACCTCCTTAACCCTCCCCTTTCCCCTCGAATGCTCTTTAATTCTGTCCAGTGTAAGTGAGGACAAGGCTCGGTGGCAGGTTCTTTGGCATGGTGCCCTGAGCCTGGGAAAAGTTCTGCCCCTGGCCTGTTGTGATCTCCCTTCCTGCTCTCCACTCTCCTGCCAACAGTTCAGTGCTTGCTTCTTTTGGGGGTGGAGGGAAGACTTCCTCCCTCCCTCTTTCTTGGTGCTGTCTGGGGCTCTGTTGTGTTCTGGATACTCGGGTGGGACAAGTGTTCACTTGTGTTAGGAGCCGTGCTGCTTCTTGGAAAGAGCTTCCGGGGCCTCTTGCAGGGACTCCCCTGCCGGCAATCATTGGGCCAACAGGTCAGCCCCTGTCCTTCCTGGCTTGTGTCTGACACTCTTCTGTTTCAGCTGGGAGGAAGCAGTTTGCTCGTCACGAGTGGGCCCAGAAAGCGGCCTACTTGCTGGGATGCACTCTAGAGGAGCTGTCTTCCTCCATCTTCAAGCATCAGCCCAAAGGGACGCTGCAGAGGTCCACCTCCTTTCGCCAGGGGCCGGAGGATGGTTCTCTGGGAGACAGCTCAGGTAAGCCGGGCTTTCAGAGGAGAGGGCCAAGACAAGCGGAGGTGATCCTCTTGAGCCCTCCCATGCAGCTGCTTAGATGGACCTGAGTTTGCTTTGGAAGAAGGGTGGGAGGAGGAATTCCTGCATGCTCATACAACTTTCTGCCAAAGTGCAGGAAAAGGTACCCTGGGCGATCCCAGAGGTTGGAGTGCCTTCCCTATGAGGCTTTTCAGTTTGGAAGCAAGAGGTTTACAGGATTATGCCCCGAACAGAGAAGAGAAGCTTTTCTCTGTCTGCTGAAGGACTAAGGGGCACCCGATGAAGATGATGGATGTACATTCTGGACCAGACAAAATCAAGTCCGGCTTCATACGATGTACACTTAACTTGTGGAACTCATTGCCACAGATGTAGTAGACAACAAAAAGCAAGTGTCACGTTGTGCAACTATTGCCAGAATTGAGCCTTTGTGACAAAAATATAATACAATATGTATCACGGCAAAACGGCACATTCTTGAAAAAGTTGCCTCGGAACGAGGATATGAGCCGGCACCTCACTGAGCGGAGCGGGGTGGCCAGTGTCCCCATGAATCTGGGAAGAATAAAACAAAGAAGTTTACCAGCTATATATTGATTAGACAGCACCTTTGGACTTATCTTGGTCACAGGATGGAGGAGAACGGAGCCAGTGAGCATGCCTTCTCTGGACCCTGTGGAAAGAAAAAAGAAACAGTTTACAAAAGTGTTCAGTCAATCCTGTGGTCATTTAGTATTTATACTGTATATTAGAGCACATTTATATGTATTGATAAGATTATTAGATTATGTGTATAAGATGTGGATGAGACAGCTCTTTCATATATATGACTTACTAGCAACAGAGCCCGTTTTTTAAAAAATGGGTCCTAGAAAACCCAGGCATGCTGGGCTTCCCATGGTGGTGTCTCCCTCTGAAGAGGTGGGCAGGCTTGCCTGGGTGTCCCGCTGTGGCAGCTCCCTCCAGAGGACCAGGCGGGCTCGCCTGGCCATCCCATGGTGGTGGCTCCCTCTGGAGGCTGCATTGGCCAGGATGCACTTTTTATCCTGGTGCTCCTGCACAGGCACACCAAGATAAAAGTGCGTCATCGGGAACACGGTTCCCCTTTTATATAGAAAGATATTTATTGCACGTAGACGCTTCCATGTAAAGAAGACTTTTGTCTTTTGCATAATTTTGAAGTTGTCATTTATAATATTTATATTGGACATTTACACATTGTATTACGTTTTTGTCACGGAGGTCTTGGGGGCTCTCAGTTCTGGCGACAGATGTAGTAAGGGCAGCTGGCTTAGAAAGCTTCAGTAAGGGATCCCGTGGAGAAGGAGAGGTCCGTCGATGATCCGTGAATCCTAGCCGTGATGGCTCAATGAAACCTTCATGTCCGGAGGCAGCGTACCTGAGTGCCACTTTCTGCAGAGCAATATCGGGGGGAAGGCCTTGCCCTCTCCGTCCTGCTTGTAGGCTGTTCAGGGGCATCTGGTTGGCTGCTGTGGGAAAGGAGGGATGCTAAATTTGATGGCGCTGATCCCTCAGGGCTGCTGTTCTGATCTTTCAGGTCCAAAGACATCTGCTCTGGAATGCTTGGAGGGTCTTGCCTCAGGCTTGTACTCCGAGCTGTTCACGCTGCTGATCTCCCTCCTCAACAGGTATGGAAGAGCCAGTGCCGTGTCTCATCCCGGCACAGATTTCTTCCCGTTTCCCCCCCACCCACCCCACCCCCACCCCAGCAAATATTAACAAGCTCCATCAGTGTGGAAAGCCTTCCCAGCCCCAAGTGCATGAGCTGGAAAAAGCTTTTACACCTGACAGAAGTTTTCCATTACTGCTTTGCAGAGCGGAGAGGGAGAAGGCACCGTGGGTTGCCTGGCTGGCGGTGGGTGGCGGCCAAGTGGGTGCCTTCCATGCCACTCCACAAAATGAGAAGAGGGCTGCCTTTGCCCTTCTTGCCTGTGGTGCTGCCCCCTTCCCCGTGGGAACTGTTGCTCCCCTGATGAGCCAGCTGTTCTGCTTGCAGGGGCAACCTAACTATGCACCCCAGGTGTGTGTCTCTGCCGCTGAGCATTTGTTAGCCAAAAGCGCCCCCCCCACCACCACCCCAGCACTACAATCCTGTTCTTTTTTCCTCCTCAGGGCTCTCAAATCCAGCCAGCGCTCCTTATGTTCCATGATGATTGTGGACAGCCCCGGCTTCCAGAACCCTGAGATGGCCGGGCAGAGCCGCGGGGCCACCTTCGAGGAGCTCTGCCATAACTACGCCCAGGAGCGACTGCAGACGCTGTTCCACGAATGCACTTTCGTGCAGGAGTTGGAGCGCTACAAGGAGGTATTTGAGGGGCTGGGTTTGGGGTGCCAGCTTGACCAACAACGGACCCCCCACCCCCACCCCCAATTTAAAAGATCTCATAGCAGAAAAGCCCCTGTCCGGTCTTGAAACGGCAGTGGCATTACCCGGGTCAGTTCTCTGCCATGATGGTAAGGAAAGGTGATGTACAGGGATCCTCTTCCTTCATCTGGCTAATCCTTTTCTGCTCTGCCTTCTAATTGAGACCCAGTAGATTCAGCTGATCGAAACCTGAACCGGGGGGGGGGAGGGAGGGGTGTGGGTTCACTTAGTTGTTCTTTTTAATAACCCTAATCTGTAGTTTCCGATCTGCCACCGTACAGAAGCAGGGGTTTTCATGTGGGTTTGGGGTTGTCCTCCTTCTCCATCCCTAAAATTGGCCATATGTAAAGGTGGGTTAATCTGGGTGTTTTAGAAAATGACTGACAAATCTATCCCCGACTCTCTTGAGCAAGGTCACCCCTGTGCTCTGTGTTGCACGTAATGCAGTCGTCCCTAGACTGTTTGCTGCCAAGAGCTTGCTGGGGTTGGTGAGAGGAATGAGCTGAATCTCAAGTACCGACAGACCCCTAAAGCACCAAGCCTGTACCCATACGTGAGACTACCTGTTGTGTCTCTGTGTGAGTCCCTGCACACCCAGATCAGTAATTTATGTCAAAAGTAGGTAGAGCAACTGAGCTGTCAGGTACACTTGCAGGCATGTATGGCACCTCTGGCCCCATGCAGGGTTCCTGCAGGTGAGCAAGGTGGGTTACATTGCCAAAAGCCACTTGTAGACAAAAGCACAAGGAGCGTTTCTTGCACTCCACACACACATTGCCTGGTGGCCTGTTCCCTCCTTGTTTCACAGCAGGAACAACCTTTGTTGCAGGGGAAGGGACCCGAGGGTGCCCAGGGAAACCCCTGCTGCGGGTGTGACTTTGCCCCATAGATTCCCTTCTGACTAATGCACTGACCTCAGCTCTCTCCCGGATGACTATTAACTGTGATCTGTAGCCACACTGGCAACTAATCACTCCTCCTCTGTCCATCCTCTCTAGGAAAACATAGTCCTTTCCTTAGATGCCTTAGAGCCCAGTACATCGGGCTCTGTAGCCACAATAGACCAAGCGTCCCACCCGGCACTGGTAAGCCGCATGCAAGAGCTCCCGAAGGGTTGAAGATTGTTCCATCTTCCATCTCACCCCTCCTTTGCTCCCTTTCCTCCATCCACTGCTCTGCCTGCCCCCCTCGGCCCATGCAGTTGCTTGACTATTGATGATGCTTTCAGGATACTGTTTGGGTTGCGGGGTGGCAGCGGCAGCAGGGAGCTGCTTTAAACCTCACTGCTTGTAGGCTGAGCAGCAGGGGTGTCCTAATGCTTACACTCTCTGGGGACTGGACCAATCCGATTGCAAGCATACCTCTCTGCCTATGGATACGTCCAACGAGAGGTTTGGACAACAAGACGTGGCCTGGAGAAATCCCTGAGCAGAAACACACCAATGTAAGCGGGCACTGTTCCGGGGTTGGTGAGAAGCTGGAGGAGACCTTGTGACAGTGGGTGGATTTGAACTCTTCTCCTGCCTGCAGCATGTGGCTTCTAAGTGCTGCCTGGCTGGATCACGTCAGGGAAGGTGGGAGCCCATCTAGTCTAGCCGTGTGCTTCTCACAGTGGCCAACCAGTTGCCTGCAAACTAGACTGGAAGGAAACAGGCCCCTTCCACCATTTGCCCCACACCCACGGTGCCTGGAATACAGAGCGATGCTGCTTGTGCCATTGGAGGTTTCGTTTAGCGGCCTTCGCTCACCGTTGGGAGTTCTTCTTCCTGAGCGTGTCTAATCCTGATCCTTTGGTTTGCTGCAAGTGCCTTTCATAACATTTTTACTGCTCTCAGCACCAGGAACATATTATGGTCTGGAGGCTGGGGTGCAGTGGGAGAGAGCACTGCTACTTGACAGCCTGAAGGTGGCCGAGAGGGCCTTTCGTCCCTTTCCTCTTGAGCACTTAGGCTTGATGAGGGGTATGCTTGCAAGGAACACCCAACGGGTAATTGTATTCTTCTGGGAAACTCCCCGTGCACCTCTTTCCCTTCCCAGCATGCACCCTGGATCCTGGCTTGCCTTCCTGTGCCAAGGGGGGGGGGTGGAAGGGGAAGTGCCACACCTGAAGCATGTTGGGGGTGGGGTGGGGGGCAAGGGAGATGTGAATTTGCAATGCCTCCAGCCGGAGCTGAGGGAGCCGTCTTCCTTGCCGGGAGCTGCACCTTGGCAGAGCATTTATGTTTCCAATTAACCAGTCTTAACGAGGTGAGAGTACTGGCAGGGGTTGCGGGGCAGGTGGCTGTCAAGGTTAGTTAGATTTTCATTCTGGTTTGTGGAGATCTGCCTGATTAGCAGTGGGGGGTGCATGTGTGTGTTTGTGTAGCATGCTTGTGTGTGTATGCAGGGAGACTGGGAACTGCATCCTCAATCAAGCGTAGTTCCAGCCTGTGGCCCATTGTGTGTGATCCAAATGGGACTGTGATTCTGAGCCAAACTGGAGACTCTGTGTTGGAGCTGCTCTCGTGAACCAGAGATTTTGGGGCAGGATTTGGGAGATGTCTGATTTCAACAGCAGAGGTGCGTGCAGGTGAAGCGGACCCAAATACTACCTCCTCCGGATGCTTCCATGCCCTGCTCGGGGGCTTCTGGACAGCACCCCGACAGGCCAATGTTCTTGTTTGTTTAAAACATTTATATTCTGCCCTGCCTTCCTAGACTCAAGGCGGTGAACGGGGTAACGCCAGTTTGCAAGGAAATGGAAGATAGCAGTGCAATTAACAAGCTTTTTTTAAAAAAAGAACAAATTAAAAGCACACAATTTAAAAAACAACAAACATAATTTTTTAAAATGCACAGAATTAAAATATCACAAAATGAAAAAGAAGGTGGCTGAATCTATTGAGACACTTTTGTTTTGTGCACCTCTGTAGCCTCTCTCGTAGGCCCTTCCAAGGAAGTGGGCTTGCCGCAGGGAAAAGCCCATGATCAGGCCCTTGTTGTGTGGAGGGCGCATAAGGAGAAGACTGTCTGAATAAGGCAACTGGCACGTGTGTTAAGTTGGAAGTAGGTGCTCAGTTAGGTGGCCTGATGCAGGTGGGCTCTTAAAGGCAGCAGCCATCTCTTCTGGATACGGATGCTTTGTTTAGTGTTCTCGGTCGGCAGCCATTGCTGTATCTGTGCTCCTCCACATATGTCTTGTTTCCTCTTAAAGCCATCTAAGCTGGTGGTTTTCACCACACCTCAAAGTTCCAAAAGATATTTGTGTCTTGTGTTTCTTTTGTTTGTCCTGAACATACAACCTGTCAACGTCATGGTGGGGGGAGCCAGAATTGTGGTATAATAATAACAGTGTGCTTCTATACCACTCTTTCAAGAAAAATTAGTGCCCTCTCAGAGTGGTGAACATAATCAGTGTTGTTATTATCCCCACAATGCAGCTGGGGAGCAGAGGAGGGGCTTTCCCAAGGCTACCCGCTGAACTCATGGCAGTAGCGGGATTCGAACCAGCAGAACACTGATTTCCAACCCAAGCACTTAATCATTATGCCGGAGCATATCTGTTGCTGAGGGGGGGAAATTCTCCCTTTCCAGAGTCTGCTTAAGGCAGCTTATAATAATTTAAAACACAACTCATCTTTTAAAAAACAGTGCATAAAAGCAATATATCCAGGGATTTGCTCATATAGTATAAAAATGTGATCTAACCATCCAGAACGATATGAGCCAGTAAAGCACCGACGGCCACATTCGGGAAAGGCCATTTTAATTATCCGTGGCCCTCCTGGATGCTACTGTCAGGGGGAGCTTTTTGCACATCCATCCTTCCAGAGGGGCTCTGGAGAATGCTGTTCTCCTTACAGAGGACGTGTGTCCTCTGTGTGTCCTCATCCCGGATGAGGGAACAGATGAGAAAGAGGGGTGGGGAAAGGGACGGAGGAAAATAAGCCAGTGCACTGACTGGTATTAGGGGAGGCAGCCTAAGTGCTTTGGGGGTGGGAGAAAAATGTCCCACCATTCAGAATGAATGGATTTCCTTCATGCCCCCCCACAGTGGTCTTCTAAATGAAAAGCATTGTCTCAAGCATTGTGGTAAATGGATTTTGTAGGAGTAAATCCGCAAAGCCTTTTTGAACCGAAACAAGAGTAGGCAAAAGCATAATGCCTGCCCCGTGAGCTGTTGAAAGTGGTGAGCCATCTTGAGCTGGGAAAAGTACCTTGCAGGTGGCCTGCACAGCATGGAGCAGGAAGGGAAGACAGGCTCCGGTGGGTGTCACTGACTAGCAGGAGGTTGGGATGGTGGTGGCGGAGACGCAATTAATAGAGGCAGGGCTTTTTTTCAGCAGGAACGCAGTGGAACGGAGTTCCGGCACCTCTTGAAAATACTCTGCAATAGTGTGTGAAAATAATATTATGTCAAAGAATCCTGTGTGTTTCTTCCTCATTTCCCTCTTGAGAGTTCTGCCACCTCTTTTCCCAGAAAAAAAACCCCTGACTAGAGGAATAGTGTTAAAGAAATCAGACCTTTGTTCCTTGCCTAGGAAATGTATCCGTATTTGGCGGTTATTTCCCTTGTTCATGTGTTCCTCTTTCTTTCCTAGTGGCATCTTTGGAATGGTTTTAGTGGGGACTGGTGAAGCCCTCTTGCCATTGATTGGATGATACAGTCAGCCCCCCCCCAATCTTTTCCTGGGAGGCAATTTCTCTCTGAAAAACTAAAGTGTTACAAGTCAATTATGGGTTAGAACATGTTAGGATATCCTAATGCACGCTTCCTTTCAAAATGTTCTGTTGCTTAGCACCAGATTTGAGCCACAATAGAAACTCTCACTCTCTCTTTCTCTCTTTTCCTTGCTTGCATACACACGCCTTCTTGTACACCTTGCAATAGAGAGAGAGAGAGAGAGAGAGAGAAAGAGAGTGTCATGTTTTCTGGCCAAAGGGCTAAATGAGAGGGGGGCCTTTGCCTGAGCACAAGCGTGTGGCTGTCCTGGGTGTGTAGGTGGAGAGAAGCCCCAGGAAGGAAGCCACCACTGTGTGGCTGTCACCCTCCCAGCCCATAATTTTCCTTTTCCATTAGGGTTTGGACCAATAAAGAAGTGGGGAAGCGGTGAGGCTTGAAGGCCCCTGCTGCTGCTTGTCATTCTAATGGAGGGGCCTGTTAGCACGGTACGGCTGCGGCGCTGATGAATTTCGGCCGTTTGTGCTGCATTAGAGGAGGCAGAGAGAGAGAGACACCTCCCACCCCGCCCTCCTCGCTTATCCTCTTGGTGGTAATTAACTTGCAAGGAATAGAGCTTTCCATACACGCTCATAAAGAGCAGTTTGCCCTAAAATGGCTCTAGCATTGCTCTCCCAGGAGAACTGGGTGATGGAGCCCCCCCCTTCTTATTTTTCCAGTTCATACCCCATCCGGATGCCTCTCAAAGGAGGTAACTTTTTTTAAAAAATCCTTAAGATGTAGTTGAAATTGCACAGCTTCCCAGGTGCAGGGAAATGAATATCAAAAACAGCAGCAACCAGTACAAATGGATCAGACAAAGGCCAGCCCGGGAGTGATACCAGGAGACCTTGTCAGATGTTTCTAATGCTGCCACTGCTACCTAGCTGTGGAATGGGGGGGGGGCGGAGGCAGTTCTCCGGGCATGAAATTTTGGAGTGTGGGGCATGTTATTGCTACGCATGAGCAAGATGACTGTCTTCCACTTGAGTGCAGTCAGTCTGTCCTTGAAAATAGCTAAATGCCACTGTGGCACGGCGTGATCCCCAAAGCCATTTACCGCCACTGGCTCCTTGATGGTTTGAAAATAAAAGAGAGGTTCTCCGCAGGATACAGATTTCTAATTGTTATGCAGCGCTTTTTGCATAGAGTCCGATAAGAAACGTGTTAGTCGTTCCCATGTGAATGGGGCAAGAGGAGGCCAGCAAGGTGCCGGAGAGGCCAGAGGTGGGCACTGCCAAGTCCCAACAGCTGGAGAGGCTGTGGAAGTAGCAGAGGAAGACCGGGATGCATTGCAGAGGAAGCCAATGCCACCCTCCCTGCAGCTGAAGGGCCCAAGGGAGCAGCTAGGCATGGGCAAGCCAGCAGCCGAGAGGAGCAGGATCGGGAGAAGGAGAACTTAGAAAACGAAGCCCTTCTGGAAACCTCCACTCATGTCCCTGAAAAATCTCTGTCCCACTCTCTCCCCAACTTCAGCAATTTTCAGCAGCAGCGCAGGCTGAGGTGTAGAGGGGTGTGTGTGTGTGTGGTGTATGTGTGTGTATAGAGCAGCTGCTGCAATTGCTCCCTGCTGTGTGCCGGGGAGTAATTTTGCTGCTTAAGCCTCCAGATTGAATTTCTACAGAGTAAACGTCTCGTGCTGGAACATTTTACTAGACAATGCGTGTTTCTCCTGTCTCTGGTATTAAGTATTGATTCTTTCATTGCACACTGTCGTTTCTAAGCTGGAGTCAAGCGACTCTGCTGCCGCCGGCTTTTGCTTCGGCAGGGACTGGGCTTTCCCAGGCAGGCTTGTGTTCCGTGTCAAGCTGGGGTATAATGCAGGTGTCGGTGCTGCATGTTTCACTTTCCCTGGGCCAGGGTTCACCTGCATGCCTGCCTACCTTGCCTGCCACCATCCTGGTAGCAGCTGCAGTTGCAAACTCCAGTGATTGGGGGGTCTGTCGGGGGCATCTTTACAGGTCCGCTCGCTCGCCCGGACTGATGAAGCCCGTGGCCTGCTCTGGCTACTTGAAGAGGAGTCCCTTCAGCCTGGAGGCAATGAGGACACCCTGCTGGAACGGCTGTTTGCTTACTACGGCCCACAGGATGGAGACAAGAAAGGTAAAGGGGCGAGGGATGGTTTTTAGTCAAGATCAGGAACTCTTGCCTGTGCTATGAGGGCAGTGTGGAAAGACCTGCGGCTTTGGAGAGCATCCCCCAGGATTCCTAAGAAGGGGCCACTTCTTCATGTTAGGATCAAGGCAGATGATAGCTTTGGAGAGGTGTGGTTGTTGCCTTGGCGTGTGTACATCTGCACACTCTTCTTTTGCCCCTCAGTCATTTCCGGTCATACAAATTGTGCAGGTTTTTGTAGCTCCAGAAACAACTCTTCTTTATCCGGGGAATAGAGCTTGGCTCAGTAAAGCATCTTTTCAGCAAGCAGAAGGCCCCAGGTTCAGTCTTCCCTCACATCCGGTTAAGAGCGTCAAGTAGTGTGTGATGTGGAAGACCTTCAGTCGAGACTCCAGAGTGCGGCTGCCAATCAGAGGAAGCAAGACTGACCTTGGTAGACCAGGGGTCTGGCTCTGTATAAGGCAGCTTTGAGCAATATGCAGCTAGCACAGGCAACAACGGAGCACTCTCACTTATTTCTGTATTTTGAGCATGGGAAAGCACCTTATAGCGAGTAAGAACACTGGCCCATTTAGCTTAGTATGGTCTCTTAGTATTCCCTCTATGCCCTGTTGTTGGGTCTCTGTCGTAACTGGTTGGCCACTGTGTGATGCTGGACTAGGTGAACTGCTGGTCCTTTTTTCTCTTTTTTGTTCTTTTGTTCTTTTTTTTCTTTTCCCCTTTTTCTTTTTTCTTTTTTTGTGTTTTTGTGTGTTTTTTTAACCACTGGGCTGATTCAGCAGGACTCTTCTTATGTCCTTACATCTTCTTTGGCTGGCGGCAACTTCAGGCATTCCCATTAGCTGCAGTGGGAGATCTTGTGATCCAGGGAAGGAGAACGGGGATCAGGTGCAGCTCTTCCTGAACTCATGGCAGCAGTTTATTTATGTCATTTATAGCCCCGTTTCTCACTGAGACTCAAGGCGGATTACACAGTATGAGATTAGTACAATCAGTATCAAGGACATTTCAATACAGTATCAAGGACATTTCATAAACAATACCATAGGGTAAATAGATACAAGGTTAAAAGACATAGTATTAGCAAGAATCCAATACAGAGTAGAAAAAAAAATACTGAAGCTGAACATAATCAATTCGAAGACTAACATTAGACAACATGGTGCACTGGTGGTACATAGGAGTACATATTTAAAGCAGCAGATAATATGTAAGGCAATATAGTGATGAAGTCTATGGTCCCTAACTCATTAGCAAAGCATCTGAGACCCCGTCCTTATAATACAGCCCTTCCTATATGAGAAAAAGCCTTTTTGAATAATTCAGTTTTGCATCATTTGCAGAAAGCTAGGAGTGTGGGGGCTCTCCTGACCTCCTCAGGCAGGCTGTTCTTTAGGGTAGGGGCCACCACAGAGAAGGCCCGTGTATGGGCTGCTGTTGATTTCGCCTGTGTGCAGGATGGCCCCTGCAAGAGACCCTGTTCAGATGAGTGAAGCTGCCATGGAGGAACATAGGGAGGGAGGCGGTCCCATAGGTATGCTGGACCAAAGCCATGAAGAACTTTGTATGTAATAACTAATACCTTGAACTGAGCACAGTAACTGATGGGTAGCCAGTGGAGCAACTGTAGGGTGGGAGTGATGTTCATGCTCCAGCTTGCTCCTGATAACAGTCGAGCCGCAGCATTTTGCGCTAATTGGAGCCTCCTAGTTAACTTAGATGGGAGACCTATGTATAGAGCATTACAATAGTCAAGCCTTGATGTTACCATAGCATGGATCCAAGTGGCCAGGTCAGCTGTGTCAAGATAAGAAGCCATCTTCCAGGCTAGAGTGAAGTTGTAGTAAGCATTTTTTTGCCGCTGCCGTAACTTGTTTTTCTTGCTCCTGTGCATGCCAAGGAATAGCTGGTTTGAGAATGGTTGGGACTGTCTTCCCTCTTTGCAGGTCACAATCCTTTGCTGCGGAGCAGTAAGCCACGGCACTTCTTCTTGGGCCACAGCTATGGCACTAACTGGGTGGAATATGACACCACAGGCTGGCTGAGCTACGTCCGGCAGAATCCCGCCTCCCAGAACTCCTCAATTCTCCTGCAGGGGTCTCAGAAGTAAGCCAAAGGCCCCAGAGCATGGAGGGGTGATAGTTTGGGAAAGCAAACTGCCCATCCTGCTGGAGGTAGGAAGGTGTTATTGGCAGTCTGGTCAGGAGAGGTGCTCACCTGTGCCATTGGCATCAGGTAGTTTTTACCCCGTACTGCTGCTTTTATTAAGGCTGCTGCTCTTCCAACAGGCCTCGCTTCTTCTTTTCTCCTTGAAGGTGGGGGAACCTCTAATTAACATGCACTCTCTCTTCTGATTGACAAGTGCTGAGTGCCCGTCTTTATTCTCTTTGCCCATCCCATGCATGCACATCTCAACTGCAGTCTCCAAAGGGACTCTCTTAGCCTCTGCCATGGGGCTGTGCTCTTCCGTAGTGAGTCTTGGGACAGAGGGAGGGTTGATAGTCTCTTTATTGCCCCCTCAGGAAGATAATCAGCAGCCTCTTTGCGGGCCGAGCTGGGACCACCATGGTGTTGTCTGGGTCCATCGCTGGCCTGGAGGGGGGCTCCCAGCTAGCCCTGCGCAGGGCCACAAGCATGCGGAAGACCTTCACCACAGGGGTGGCAGCTGTGAAAAAGAAGTCGCTCTGCATCCAGATCAAGCTGCAAGTGGTGAGTCTCTGGGCGGCCAAGGGGGGACTGTGCGTGTGGTCCTTTGGAGGTTTTGTGCTCTCCTACGCCGCCTCCCTTGACTTAAATCTCTTTCCCTGCCCTCCAGGATGCGCTGATCGACACCCTCAAAAAGTCAAAGCTCCACTTTGTGCATTGCTTCCTGCCCAAGGCAGATGGCTGGAGTGGGGACCCCAAAGGACCGTGCGCGCGGCGGGTTAGCACAAGCGAACTGGATCTCCACGGGGAGCACTGCGAGGCTGGTCTCATGCAGCTGGATGTGCCCCTGCTGAGGGCCCAGATACGGGGCTCCCGCCTCCTTGATACCCTTCGGATGTACCGTCAAGGTTGGTGCCTTGAGTGGAAAGAGCGATGGTGGTGGATGGAGGGGCTCATCTATGTGGTCACTTACGTATGAAGCAGCATTCCCTTGGCTGTCTAGGTCAGGGGTTTCCAAGCTTTTTGAGAATGTGGGCGCCTTTGGGATTCTGACACAGGGTGGTGAGCGTAACCCCAACGTGGCTGCCACAGGAGGTGGAGCCAACCCCAATATGGCTGCCACAGGGGGCGGAGCCATCCCCAATATGGCTGCCACAGGGGGTGGAGCCATCCCCAATATGGCTGCCACAGGAGGCGGAGCCAACCCCAACATGGTTGCCACAGGAGGCGGAGCAACCACAATGTCAGGGAGCAAGATCATGCATAACTCTGTTGTAAATCTTCAAAATTTCAGACCAAGACTTTGCTTAACACAATGCCTTTTTAAATGAACGCATTGTTTAAAAACACTTTCTTGCAAACACATAGCTTACCTTCTGTCATACAGTGACAATCCTTGTGCTGTGGGGGCAACAGTTCCTGAAGCACTGTTTTTTTGAATCTGCACAGCCAATCAGATGCTCAATGTTGATCAGAAGCCCCGCTGGGAAAAATCCCCACCTAGTCCCACCCGAACCCTGGATGGGCTCCGGGAAAGCTGTTGGCAGGCCATCTAGGGCAATGTTGTCTTACCGTATGCTGGGGACAGGAGGAGGTTATCAGCAGATGAAAGAAGGGATGACCCACAGTCTTAATTTCCAGCAGTAGCCATTTTGGCAGGGTTGATGTTTCTCCACAAGCGTACAGATAATTGCCCTTTCTCAGTCTGGCTTGGCCCTGGTGGCAGCGTTTGCTGCTTCCTTCTCCTTCAGTGAACCATGGAGGTGATCCCATTCAGTCAGAAACCATGTTGCAAACAGGGTGGTGCCATAAGGTTATGTAGCCAATCAGGTTTGGCAGGTGAAGAGCAAAGGTGATCTAAACGAGTATTTCTGTGAGGAGCACTAGAAAGGGGATTCCTGTTTCGACCTTGGCCAAAAATAGTTGTGAAAAACTGTAACTTTAGGTCATTCTTGGCTCTCATCCTCTGAACGTTTCAATCACTCCTCCTCTGCCACCCAAACACTACAGGCGGCTAAAGCAGGTATTTTCCCTCTGCCCCTGCTCCCTAGGAAGACCCTCCCACCTAAGCACATCCTTGTTTTCCTTCTTCTGAACAACGCACAGTGGAATTGGTGTTTATTATTTCAAAACCAGGTTGTTAGTGCTCTGAAGCAAGATCAATGTTGTGCAAGGAACCGAGGATCAATGTCCCAGCAGGGGAGGGAAGGGGGCTCAGTGGCCGGTCGATGCTGCTGATGATTAATTAAGACCTGAAGAATCAACACTGCTATCTTTGCCCATAAATTTAATTGCAATTCGTAGACAGTCAATAGCCAAATCTATTCTGGTCCTTGGAAGAGTCTTTGCTGCCTCTAACTGTCGTAACACAAACTGTCGTGCACAGTGGAGGGTTGCGCTATGCAGAACCCCCCCAAGTCTATCTGGTGTGTCTTTGTGGTCCCTTTGCAGGCAGTTCTCTTTGTAGCATCCTCTCTAGAAGGAGAGACATACCAAACTCTCTTGATCCTGCACGTGAGAATTCAGGGGCAAGTGAGGCACATTTGTTTTGTTTTACTTTAGTTGATCACAATAAAAGGCATTGTGTAGTTTTTGGATTTGGATTATCATTGGGATTGGAAGAGTTCCAAGCTCTTTTGCATTAAACATTAAGCCATTCCTATAAGGTAGGCCAGTAGTATTGTTCCTGTATTGTAGGTGGGGATCTGAAGCTGAGAGCCAAACCACAAGAGATGAAATACACGAGAAGGAGCACATGGAGTTGCAATGTTAGCTGGGAAGCTGAGTTTTAAAAGAGATGTAAAGCTTTGTCAATTTCCTCTCTCTACAGAGACAGGGAGATCCCTCCTGCTAGGGTTTCTTAATTTCCTCTTCTGCCTCCTAGAAGGGGAGGTGAAACTGACAGAGGCTGCTGGAAACAAAGAGGAAATGAACAAACCCTCTAAGCAGTAATCTCCCTGGCTCTGTAGAGAGGGGAAATTGACAAAGCCTTCCAATTTCTAGTCAGTTTCCCGGCTAACATTGCAACTCCCTTCACCTGCTCCTCCTCATGTAATTCATCTCTTGTAGCTTGGCTCTGAGAGAGTTGTGCATTGCTTGAGCTCCCTGTATCAGTGTGTAGCTGGGGCAGCTTCCCAGATTCCACTCTTGCTACACTTGCTTGCTTCAGCTGTTCTTTTGAGTATTAGTTCCTTTCAAGCGCCAAAGAAGCAGAGGTGGCGTTTTTAAGAGCCCCTGGCATCCTTACCTGCTCTCTGTCTCCCTTCTGGGTGGTCACCCAGAAAACTTCCCCTCTACTCCAGTCTCTCAAGCAGTTTTGCGCCTTTAGAAATATATTTAAGGCAATGAATGTCATGTATAAATATTATAGTAGCATAAGCTTTCGAGAACCGCAGTTCTCTTCATCAGATGCACCTGATGAAGAGAACTGTGGTTCTCAAAAGCTTATGCTACTATAAACTTGGTTAGTCTTAAAGATACTACTGGACTCTTTACTATTTTGCGACTACAGACTAACACGGCTAACTCCTCTGGATCTATGTATAAAAATGTGAATGTATATTTGAAGAAAAAGGACAGCCTGCTATCAAGGTGGAGGAAGGGCAACTTCTTCCAGAACCAGGGTCCAGTTTCCCTTTTCAGTTGTGAAGCTGGGGCAAAGGTGGTGGACCTTCCCTACAGCTGAGATGGGGGTGTGACTTCATTTTTTATTGTGTTTGCCTTCTCCTGGAGTGGCATGTACCGTCTTCAAATAGAGCAACCCCATCACCTCTGTTCCACTTGTCCCAGAAAGCCTGTAGAGTCCCAGAAAGCTGTAGGCTCTGAAAGTCCTGCGCAAAGCACCTTCTTAACAAAAACATGGAACTTTGTCCTGTCCCTCTCTCATCAGTCAGTACAAGGAAGCTTCATGGGCTACGAACTTACTTCGACACCCTGCAACTTAGATTTGGGCTCCGCTAGTCTTTAGACCTTGGAGGTGTAACATGAGAAGGTGGCTGGGATGCAGCTTGCTACATAGTTCTTTTCCAAATATGAATTGTAACTGTGCTTTTCCATGCTGGGTTCTGGTGTATGTTGTGGGAGATCCTCTGCAGCTCTGCTGGACTCCATCTGATAGGATCACATCACCAAAGATAAGAGGGGTGTGCAGAACATTGTCGGCGGCAGACTTCTGGGGAGTTGCCTCCTCTTTTGCTCTGGGGAGTTTTGTCTCCTCTCAAATGACTCCCTGGTTGACATCTCCACGCCAGCCAAGTTTTTCATGCCAGGAAAGTCTCTTTATGACTATATTTGGAAATCAGGAATCGCTGGGATGGGGGCAAGCAGTCATCCATCCAGCTCCAGACCTGAGAGGGAACCAGCTGGAGTTTGTAAGCCAGGCGTGATCTCAAAATCCATTCCTTTTGTGTTTGTACATTCCCGGTGTTCCTGCAGTCAGTGGTAGATTTATTTCTCAATGTGGATGGGGTGCTCTTTGGTGTTTGGAGCTATTTCCCACTGCTACTCTCGGCCTCCAGCTAAACCTTTTAAAAAGCAATTGAAGAAGAATCTTTGGCAGCAGATTCCTTGATGCGTAGTGTGCATAGTTCCCTTCATGGAGGATAGGACTATCCGTGGCTTCATGTACTGATGGCAGATGCACGTACAGAGCCAGTTTGGGCATAAACAATGAGCAGTGCCTTCTGCCTTCATACCCTGCTAGTGTGTTCCCCAGAGGCAGCTAAATGTCAGGGCTGATGGACTTTTGGTTTGACCCAGTAGAACAGTGCTTGTTGTATGGTTACTTCTGTAGAAATAGTGACCCCCCTCATCCTATACACCCTCTACACTGGCCTTTATTGACTTATTTTCACGTCCCTCCATGCATCATCTTTGAAGTTAACGCAGAACATTAATAGGTGTACATGGCCTCCGTGCTATCAAGGAACTTTTGAACTTGGTTACAAGGAGGATTTCTCTGTTGCCCTTTGCCTCTCACAGCCCACCATCCTCCTGTTCAGCTGTGGGCCAGAAGGTGTGCTCTTCCAGCATCTGATATTTGGGGCCATGGCCTGTCTTGCTTGCTGGCCCTTTTCCAGTTGTATTCCGGATAGCTCTAAGGAGAGCACAAAGTGCTGGGCTTTGACTGAAGAACAGAGACTCCTGCTTCAAGATTACTTGGGAACGCAGGCCTTACTCCCTGCTAAGTCTACCTGTCCCAGGCAGATTCTTTCAACGACCCTTTCTCTATGTGATTCCACAGGTTACCCTGATCACATGGTCTTTGCAGAGTTTCGACGACGCTTCGACGTCCTGGCCCCTCACCTGACGAAGAAACATGGGCGCAATTATATCGTCATGGATGAGAAGCGGGTATGTTTCGGGGAGTGGGGTAGATAGCCAGATGCTGCCTCTCTCCAACAGTTGCTGCGGAGGGTAGAATGAGAAACAGCCACTGCAGCTTTGGAGACAGAATCACCAAGAGGGCAAGCAGGATGTGTGTGTGGGGGGGGGGCGCAATGCAGGATATATAGATGTCCTTTTCATAAATGTGGCCATCAGGCAGCAACTCATGCTTTCTCTTCTCCTCCAAGGCAGTGGAGGAGCTCTTGGAATCCCTGGAGCAGGAGAAGAGCAGTTTCCACATGGGCTTGAGCCGGGTAAGAGCAGCTGGTGTCTTTTGGGGGAAAGCTGTCCTTCCTCGCAGGGGTGTTGGTAGCCCTTGCATGTTGGAGGCGGTGTCTCTTCCAGACAGATGAGGACAAGGGAAGGGAGGGTGCCAATTTTGGGTGAAAGAGTCTCTGGGGATTGGATGTCTGGCATTGGATTCACAACTTTTGAGTGTTTTTTTTAAAATAAACTCTTTTGACAGCAAGAGCTGGATTCTGAAATGTGTCTCTCTCATGCAAATGTACACAATTTCCTTTTGTTTTGCTTAATTTATTCTGTTTCTCCTAGTCATGGGGAAGCGTTGAGTAGCTCTACAAGATGCCAATATCCTGTTGCTTCTGACCAATCGTCCTTGGCAACTTTTAACTTCCAGTGTTTCTGTAGGCTTTGCTGTCTGTGCTTAAAAGTATAATTTTGCAGCCATGTGGCCTCGAAACTTTTTTTTTAAAAGTGGAACCTTAAATTTTCAGCAAGCTGATTTCCATGGTCAGGACCACATTTCACAGCCTTTAGGCATGAATCTTAAATTGCATCAGCCACTTAGTTTTGTTTCTTGTGTCGCCTGCCATGGGGCAGGGGGGCAGGGGAAAGTCCTTGGGTGCCTCTTTTGGGGCTCTTCACTATCACATAGGAAAATCTGTTTCCAAGGTTCTTCCGTGTCAGGTGGATGCGCACCAGTTGCAAGGCCTTTCCTGTGGTGTCACCACGGATGCTCCTCCCCTCAGAGGTGTCAAATTTGCAAAATTTCAATGCTCTGCAGAAACTCTTATTGCCCAAATCCTTTTTAAAATCGCTCTTGTGGCGTTTCAGAGGGGTGTTTTTATTTCCCCCATTAGAGGATTCTACTAGCTTTCAAGTGCTTTGAATTCATTACTGTTTTCACCTGCTGAGAAATTTTATCCGCTGAGTTTGTGTCTGATTATTTTATCTACTGCTAGATAATTCTTAATTTTGGTCGTTCATTGTCTCAATTGACTTTTGCAAGCCATTTTGCAGGTATTCTATAGAAAGGTAGGGTGTAAACATTCGGAATAAACAAATAGCGGTGTGTGCTGCTGCTCAGCTGTTTGGGGGCAGCAGAGAGCCCCCTCCGCCAAGTTCGTCTTAGCCTGAGCTGTGTCACCGACAGCTAATATGCCGGGACAGCCCGGCTCAGGCTGGCTAGGGGATGCATGGGAGGCTTGTCACAACAATTCTGCATATTCCAGGAGCCCATAAATTCAAAGTGAAAAGAAGAGAGGCATGACTGAACCATGCGCACCTCCTCCTGCCCCACTCCTCCATAGAACATCAGTGTGACATTGGCATGCTGCAACACTGTGGGCTGGGGTCGGAGTGATTGGGGGCATTCCCTGGGGTTCATATTGCTTTGTTCTTGCAGATTCCTTGCAGCCAAAGCAATTGGGGCCTCAGAACGTTTGTCAGGATCCAGCTGAGAAGGCCCCAGAGTTGGCTGTGGGCAGGGGTCCACAGGGTCCCCCCTTGTCCGTGTTAGCTGTAAGACCTCTTGGCGGGGGAGAGGCCGCCCTTCCCCATCTCTTGCTAAGGGAGCATCTGTTGTCCTTGGTGGTGCGATGGGAGGCCACCTGGAAGGCCTTTATTTTATTCATGTATTTGTTTAAAACATTTCTATGCTGCCTTTCCACCCAAATGGGGACCCCCCAAAGCGGTGAACATCAAACACTAAAACGTTCCAATTTGAAAAAAAATATGTAAAATAAAGTATTCATTTATACAGTGATTCAATAAAAATACAGCAGTGTACATAACACCCAAATGCCTTGCAGCTTCTTTTGCCACACGCTTCCTTTACCCGCTTGTTCACCACGGCTGACCTTCTCAAAGGGCATGTAGGGCTTGCTCCTGAAGCGTCCTTTGCATTTCTGTGCTTCTCTTCTGTGCCATCTGCACAGTGGCTTCTGATGCTGGGTGCATTTGCCCTTCCCAGGATGAGAAATACTGATTCTGCTGAAGCTCGGGAGGCTGGGTGGGCCTGACGTTTCCGGCATCACTCCCTGCTCCAGATAGGGGGGTAGACAGCTCAGCAATTGCACACTTGGCCTTCTTCACGGTGAATGTTGCAGGAAAGATTTTCTGGCTGTTCTGTCAGGTGGGCAGCCATGTTCGTCTGCAGCGGAAGAAAAAGTTTTGGGCCCAGTAGCACCTTAAATACCAACAAGATTTTCAGTGTAGTAAGCTTTTGAGAATCAAAGCTCCCTTCTTCTTTTCCTGCACTCCTTCCCCCGCTTCCCAGGTGTTTTTCCGGGCAGGAACATTGGCCAAGTTGGAGGAGCAGCGCGATAAACAGATGAGCAGAAATATCACGCTTTTCCAGGCGGCCTGCCGTGGCTTCCTTGCACGCCAGCAGTTCAAGAAGAGGAAGGTATGCTGTGGAGGCCTCTTTCAAAGTCAGTGGGAAACAGCAAGCCAGCACGCGCACACACACACACACACTCGGCCTTCCCCAGTCCCCTTTTGCGTTTACATATCGTGCTGTTGCCTCCGTGACTTAGCCAAAAATGGGCAGCTCTGCCTCCCACGCACTGGGCAGAATCCCAGCCTCCCTGCTTCTGCCAGGAGTGCAACTGGGGCTCCCCAAGCCAGGGGAGGAGGTGGCTCTCGAGTCTTCCAGCAGGTATGAAAGCACTCTGTATTCATGTGTTTGTGCATGTACACTTCTTGTCACTGCAGTTAGGCAAGGGGAAGGGGCTGGAGGGAGGGTCTCCTTCATTCCCCTTCCCTGAAGAAGGACGTAAAGCAAGGATACTGTGGAATTTTGTAGCTGTGGGGGATGTGGGCTTATTTGGGAGCAGCGCTCAATCTTTTTCTTGTGTACAACTCTGGAGCAGTGTGTGAGCTTTTTCATGTGTACAACTGTGTGTCTGTGGGGCACAGATTTCTAGGAACTTCTTTATTGGGGAGGGAGGTAGTTTGGGGCGGTTGGAAGCCCAGGGCATTCCTTTGTTGTCCTGCTTCTTTTTGTTTCCACCCTCCTGACACCATCTTCCACCCCCCCTCCCAACTTCCTTTCTCCCCCTTTTGCAAAGTCTTCACCATCACTCTGTGTAGCCCTTCTGCAGTTGACTCTCCTTCTTGGTCGCAAGCTTCTTTCAGAAGGGGCTTGCTTTATATCATGCCTCTAGACAGCAGTGGACATGCTTATACTGTGATACGGATGTGATGGGAGGTCTTTCCCCTGGATGGGGGCAAAGTTCTTGTCCTCTCAGGGCAGGATCAGGAAGTGCCTGGGGAAAGGCAGGTTCCATTCCCCACTGGGAATCCCTCTTATCCTTTCTATGGGGAGCCAAGCAGAGATGGCTTCCTGCCATCTTTGGTTGCTTCCTCCTGGAGCTTTGTTCCTGGAGCTTTTCTTCCTCCTGGAGCTTTGCTTCCTCCTGGAGCTTTGAATGCTCCTTGGCATTCAAACCGAATAGGGTTTCTTTGGGCCATCCACATGACTTCATCCCCTAATTGTCCCCTTTCTGAAATTTCCCCTACTGTGGTTTGATACCATGTTCTTAGAATACTGGCATTCAAGGTTCCTTTGGTTCTATCTCCCCCTGCCCTGCCTCTCCAATCCAGATCCAAGACTTGGCGATCCGCTGCGTGCAGAAGAACATCAAGAAGAACAAAGGGGTCAAGAATTGGCCTTGGTGGAAGCTCTTCACCACCGTCAGGCCCCTCATTGAAGTTCAGCTCACAGAGGACCAGATCCGAGGCAAAGATGTGCGTAGGAGCCCTGTGTGGAAGGGAAAGGGGATCTGTTGCAGTGGAGCATTCGGTGCTTCCAGGGGCCACCTGAAGCTGCCTGCTGCCTGGTCAGGCCCGTGACCCCCACTGCCCATCCTTGTCTAGCAGGCCTGGCAGGGGCTTTCCATGTTCTTTTGCAGCTTTTTGCAGCTGCACTGCACATGCAGTGGTAGCACGTGCAAAGTGTTCTCTTAATCAACTCCGGGCACCCCACTGGGCAAATGCAGCATGCTGTGCTGTCTTTGAAGACACTTCAGCCAAGCCCCCTTGCCTCGCCACGGTCTTATTGGAGAACAAGCCCCACAATGGGTGCTGTTATCCATAAACATCAAGTACAAAGGTATTTAGCAGGAGGCCAATTTCTGCTTTTACCTAATTGTTCCAATTTTGCTTTAGGTAAGAGCTCCACTTTGTCCCATGGATGAATAGAGATCCTTTCCCTAAAGTTCAGGTTTATCCAAGAGGGGCAGGGAGTAGCTCTCATACGAGAAGCTTCGTTTCCCAGTCCTAAAGCAGAGTAGCATGAAGCAACTCGGTTCTTCTCAGCACCTTGACCTTGTCCTTTGCTCTGGGCAGGAGGAGATCCAGCAGCTGAAAAACCGTCTCGAGAAGGTGGAGAAGGAACGAAATGAATTGCGGCTGAGCAGTGACCGCTTGGAGAGCAAGGTGTGTGCTCCTGGAATCCCCTGGTGCTCCCACAGAAATGTTTTTTATGGCCAGGGATGTGCTAGGAGCTGCACAGAGCTTCAGTGCAATGCAGCGTTCCCTGATTCAGAGTGCTTATACTGGCAATAATAATCCTGGTAGCAAGCGGATCTGAGATTAATAGAGGGGACCAGAGATGGCCAGATGGCCTTCAGCAGCTAGGGTGAAGCTTTACTGTAGGATTTGACAGTAGGGGAAGCAGCCCAGCCCCCAAACTGTGTTGGGGGTAGGGGATAATGAGGTCAGTGTGTGAGCGTATCTGGAGCAGCAAGGGGGAGAGAAGGGGAGATGATCAGAAAATGAGAATGAGCTGTCCATGGATCCGGCTGCATCGTCCCTGCCTTGGAGCCATTCCAGACAGTCAAAGGCTCGGGGCTGCATCCTCTGTCCATTTTTGGGTCCTGCCATTCCACGGATCAGAGGCCTTGTCCTTTCCGTGCCTCACTCTGTTGTTTTCACTCTCCCAGATCACGGAGCTGACCTCAGAACTGACTGACGAGAGGAACACAGGAGAATCCGCCTCCCAGCTCCTGGACGCCGAGACTGCAGAGCGGCTGCGAGCAGAAAAAGATATGAAAGAGTTACAGGTGAGCCGGGCAGGCCAGAAGTGGTGATGCCGTGGGCCTGGGACTACAGGGGAGAGCTTTGAGGAAATGTCTTTGGTGCCAGCCTGCCCCCTCTGTTCTCATGGTACCCTTTGGCCCATGTGTCGCAGCCCTGGGCTTCCCCATGCATTGATGAATGAACCACAATCGGTTGGGTTTACAAAGGATACTACAGTGCCAATTGATCCCTAACACTCCTTGTGAATGCTTTGCAACTATTCAGGTAATCCAGTAGGTGTCTGTTTTTAAAAACACAGATAATTTGTTGGCTTCTTTCACCATGGAGAAATGCAGACCTAGAATTCTCCCTCCTCAGTGCAGCCTCTCCTGCACTAGAAAACGACACGCAGGATGTTTCAAGAATGCTGCCATTTACAGCCCTGGCATTCCCTTGTTCCTTGTGCCAAGTAGAAGTTCAGCCAGGGCCCCACCCTCTAGGGCTGTGTGGTGCAGAGGGGAGAGGGCCACTGCCCTGCCCGGGCCCCTTCTGTGTTTTGAAGCTGCATGTGTCTCCTTTCAGGCCAAATACGACGCCCTCAAGAAGCAGATGGACTCCATGGAGATGGAAGTGATGGAGGCGCGTCTCATCCGTGCTGCTGAACTCAATGGGGAGATGGACGATGACAACTCTGGTGAGTCTCTTCCCTGCCAGCATCCAGACTTGGGGTGCCGGACTTGTGGCAGTTCAGAGGCATGCCTCAGCAGCACCCATGATCTGCCCCCATGGAAGTGGTCAGGCCCAGGGCTTTTTTTCAGCTGGAACGCGGTGGAACGGAGTTCCAGAACCTCTTGAAAATGGCCACATGGCCGGTGGCCCCGCCCCCTGATCTCCAGACAGAGGGGAGTTTAGATCGCCCTCCGCCCTCCGTGCCACTGAGTGGCGCGGAGGGCAATCTAAGCTCCCCTCTGCCTGGAGATCAGGGGGTGGGGCCACTAGCCATGTGACTTTTCTCCTAGGGCAACCCATTGAATTCCACCACCTCTTTTCCCAGAAAAAAAAGCCCTGGTCAGGTCATTACTTCCCCACTGAGAGACCAGACAGAGAGCCGTGGCATTCTGGAGCTTGCCTGGTGGAAAACTTCTGCTACATCTCAGGGCAGGAAACATAGAGGAGCAGCGTTCTGGTCCCCCTTCCCCCATGCAAAATGTCTCTATCACAAATGCAAAACTCCTGGGGTGCAGCAGAGAAATTTCCTGTGTGGATGATGTCAAAACACCTTCCCTCAGACTGGCTGAAGGGAACCAGGTGACACTTCAGTCAAGATTCCTCATGGCCCATTTAACGGATTAGGTTGTGCTAACAACGTTTACCTTTCCGCAGCCTGTCTGTGTGCACCAGCTGCCCCATTTCCTTAGCCTTTCTTTCCCTCCCCCTACTCATTGCTCTAGTTCTTGCTTAAAAAAAAACACCCAAACCGGAAAGCTTGGAATTTGGAAGCAGGATAACTTGGGCAGATACAGAAGCTAAACTGTATCCTGTGCAGAGTTTGGGTTTCCATGGTGGAAAATTGGCATGTATTTCAGCTAAGTGAGGCCATAGCTCAGTGGTTGGAGCACATGCTACCCAAGTTCCTTAGGTAGCCCAAAAGTTTGTGATCTGTGTTTCAAAACACAGATTTTCCACCAAGAATCTACAAATTTTGCTTTTATGATGACGGTGCAGACTGTGTTATTTTGAGCATTAGTGGGATGTTGACTGACAACACTAGATTCCAGTCAGCCAACTTGGCTGATGCATTTACATGAAGAACTTCCTCTACGTGGAATGCAGAAAACTCCTGAATTTAATGGGACCATCATGCTCAGTGTGGGTCTCCAGGGCTATCCTTTCTTAAGCCAGATCAAAAGAAAAACATCCTTCAGTGTGGCTCAGAACAGGAACTGGGGTGTGGTTATGGGGGGAGATATCTGCTGCCCCCTCCCACCAGTACATGGAAGTGGAGTGGATCTAAGCTAAGCTCTGCTTTCAAACTGGCAAACTCTCTGTCTCTCTCTGTCTCTCTGTCTCCCTGGTCCTTTGAAGAGTTTTCTCAGCTGGCTCCATTGTGCATGTGCCTTGTATGGAGAGTGGGCAGAGGTGGCAGCCACCAGCACGGATATGCTATTCCCACCTGCTCTCACGCAGTTTGCTGCTGCCGCTGCCATAGTGGGGTGCATTTTGTGCCCTCCTATGGAACAGTTTGCAGAGAAAGAAGAGGCAAAGGGCCAAGCTGGCTGGGGGAAGAGTTGGGGGCAAGGAAGAGCTGGAGGTGGGGATGAGCTAAGAAGAGATTTGATATTCTGAGCGGTCTGTTTTCTGATGTGCCTCGTTTACATTGCTGCTGGTGATTCTTCTGTGGTGTTCCACCATTTTAAATGGAATTCCTGCAAAAAGAAAGTTGAAATTAAGTGGGAAAATTCAGTGTGCGGAAAGAGGAAAGTTTTGCCAAAATAGACATTAGGGTTCCTTTCTTACAAGAGTGAACTTTAAGGATCTTTGAACCGGCTCCATCCCCTCCCTAGTTTCCCCCCTAGTCTCCTCCAGAAGCACTGGGACTGGACAAAGCCCCTCCCTACCGGAGGCCTTGGAGAGCTGCTGCCACGTGGAATAACCCCTTCTGGGCTTGATGGCCCAGGTGGTCAGGAGAGGTGCTTCTCATGAACTGTAGGAGGGTTGAAGAATGGAGTCGAGCAGCTCCTTGGCTTTTGAAGTCACTTTGGCTGTCTCATCTTAAAAGACAGCTAAATTTCTAGGCCTAGCTTAGCTTTTTGGAACTAGATGAAGCCTCCACCCCAGTTGCAAGGGCTTTCTTTGGCTCAGGGATAGCCCTTATTGGGATGGCCTTCAGTGGTGCAGGCTCTCTGCTCCCCTTCCCCCACAGGTGGCGAGTGGCGGCTGAAGTATGAACGTGCCATCCGCGAGATTGATTTCACCAAAAAGCGCTTGCAGCAGGAGCTGGAGGACAAGCTGGAGGTGGAACAGCAGAGCAAGAGGCAGCTGGACAGACGGGTAAGAGTCTTTTCCTCCTGCCCGTTTGCGTGGGCATTCACAGGCCACGCCCAGGAGCAGTGGGCAGCCAGCCGCTGCTTCCTGGGCGCTGCTCTGCCACTCCAGCGTTCTTGTGCCAAAGCATGTCGTGGCAGACCTCTCAAGTTCCCAGTATGCCCTCCTTCTCCACAATGGCATGCCATCCTACCCAAGACCAGCTCCCGTTCCTTGAAGCAGAACATCTGTTTGATGGTCCGGAATTGCAGGCTCTTGTCTCATCCACAAGATCTCTTGGCTGGTTCCAAACATTGATCGGCTTTTTGTTTTCTGTAAAGCTCCTGGTTGTCTCTCTCTCTCCCTCCCTCTCTCTCTCTCTCTCTCTCTCTCTCTCTCTTTCTCTTGCACAAATATACTCTATTTTTTTTTACTCTATTTTTACTCTATTTTATCTGTTTGCTGCCTTTTTCTGTGGGTTTCTGGCACAGCATAGCCAAAATACCGCTTCTATGAAATCTTGATCCTCTTGGCATCCCAGCCTTATTTATGAATTTACTTATTTAGAATATTTCTATGCCACCTCTTCAAAGTCCTGCTTGAGCTGCCTTACAATTAAAAACCACAATATTAAAACACAAACCATTAAAACTGAGCACTTGGTGTCTGGATGGGAGAGCTGGACCCTGCGTGGGTGGACCTGTGCTGGGGAAAAGGACCCTGGCTGGTAGTCGGGGACTATGCCGTGCTGTATGTGCAGTCTGTGGCTCACATTTGTCTCAACTGAGACTGGTGGAAAGAAGGGCAGCAGGCCTAGCTTTGGGGGAGGGCCAGCTGTGCCTTCTGCTCCCTTCCCACTCCCCAGTCCTACAGTCTCCCTCCCTCCTTCCGCAGCTGGCAGATCTGCAGGCCGACAGTGAGGAGAGCCAGCGTGCCCTGCAAACTCTGAAGAAGAAGTGCCAGCGCCTGACGGCAGAGCTGCAGGACACCAAGTTACACCTGGAAGGCCAGCAGGGCCGGAATCATGAGCTGGAGAAGAAACAGCGCAAGTATGTGGTGGTGGTGGGGGGCGTCCTTCTGAGACATCTGCCTCTGTGATTGTTTACCTAAGGTCCACTGCTCAGCACTGGATCCCACGAAGTCCTGGGTTTGGTCGTCAGTTCTTAAAACCTGGGCTGTAGCAGGGTTGAAATCCCAGACAGCTGTTGCTAGTCGGAGGAGCAGTGCCGGGCCAGGGGTCCTGATCCAGATAAGGTGGCCTCCAATGCATGTAAGAAAAGAACATCACAGCTGTTACTGTGGGCTGATACATCGGTCCTTCCTCACTGGGGTGTGGCAGAGAGAAATTCAGGGCACCTGCACTTCATCCTGCTCTTTCTGAACGAGCATTTTCTCTCTTTCCCATTGCAATGTTTACTTGCAGATTTTTTCTTCTTTTTTCTATTTAGTGTTCTTTTTATTGGTGTATTTATTTATTTTATTTTGTTTATATCATTTATAGGCCGCCTTTCTCACTGAGACTCTCAGGGCAGATTACACAGTGTGAGATTAGTACAGTCAGTTTCAAGGACATTTCCATAAATAATAAACACAATTTTACATAGACATAGCATTAGTAAGAATCCAATGCGGAGTTGAAGAAATGCTGAAACAGAACCTAAGCAAGTCTAGGGCTGACATTAGACCACATGAAGCACAAGTAGCTCATAGGAGCACATATTTAAGACAACAGGTAATACGTAAGGCAACACAGTGGTGAAGTCTATGGTCCTTAACTCATTAGTGAAGCATCTGAGACCCCCTCCGTACAGTACAAAAGCCTTTTTGAATAATTTAGTTTTGCATCGTTCGCAGAAAGCTAGGAGAGTGGGGGCTCTCCTAACTTCCTCAGGCAGGCTGTTCCACAGGGTAGGGGCCACCACAGAGAAAGCCCCTGTACGGGCTGATGTTGATTTCACCCATGTGCAGGGTGGCACCTGCAGGAGACCCTGTTCAGATGAGCCATGTATATGTAAATAGTTTGGATTTTCCCCCTTTTCTCTTGATTTTTATAGAATTTTTAAAAAGAACTTTAAAACCATTAATTTATGAAATTATAATGACTGCCAACCCCACACCTCTTCAGTGTTCAATGAGTGTTATCCAGTATTGCTTTAAAACTCTTGTCCAAGGTTGCTGCTTTGTGAGCCCCCTGCTTGAAATGGCAGCGCCTGTATTTATTGGATGAAATCCTAACTCTGTTTTATTGAAGCATTTATTAGGAGATTTTAATCCTGCCTTTCTCTCCCCTCCTCCTTACAACAGAAGCTCTAGGTGGCTTGCAAGTATAGGTGTGAATCGCACCCCACAAACGTCTTGGAATATTATTAATACAAAAGCCCTCCAAAACAAAGTTACCCAAGAACATCTCAGCCACACATGCTCAGTTGCCCTTACCTTGTTCAATTGCACTCAGGTGCTTCCCTAAACCGAGAGTGCCTTTGACATTGGACCCAGCGGGCAATGTCCCCAGTTCTCTTGGCTTCTACTCAAGATCTCTCCGTTTTGTCTTAACCTTTCCTCCTCATAGGGCCAAACTAGTGATAGGCCTGTCTTTATTCCCACCCCAGCACTGAGATGCAGAGATGTTCTCTCCTCCAGCCAGCCTGATTCTTGGCAGCAGCGGGATATGAACTACAGCCATTCCCAGCCCTCTCTTCACTGAGCCAGGCTGCTACCTTATGTCATACACCTTCTAAGCTCCACAGTCCACCCTGCTGGCTCTTCCAGTGTTCCACAGCAGCAAATGCTGTAGGAGAATTCCCTCCCAGACACAGCTTGTGCCACTAAGAGTGCCCAGTCCCTGCTGAAAAGGGGCACATCCCAGGCTTGGTTGCCCCCTCTCTGCCTCCCCTCATCAGCCTGCATCTCCTTTCCTGCTCAGCTGGGCGGTGGAGAGGGCTTGGCATCAAAAGCAAGAGTTGCAGACGGCGTCCAGGTAATACCGTCTTAATGAAGAGCAATTAAGGCATTGAGAAATTGTCCGGAGGGCCGTTAGCATCACATCTGGCCCCAGGCTGTGCCCACTGCCCCCCACCCTTTGCTCAACTCACCATCTCCTATTCCATTACGAGACTCTCCTCGCTTTTTAAAAAATGTTATTAAGCAGCAGAGAGGACGCTTTCATCTCATTATGGTAATGATCACACGAGCAGGAAAGGGAGGGGGGAGAAAAAGAAAGACCCAGCGAGGGAGAGAATCAACCTAATTAATTTTAATTTCCGAAGAGCAGAGCCCACATTAATGCCGCTATTTATTACCCTGCGCAAAGAAGAATGGGGATTAGTTGACTGGACGTTTAACATGGGTCACTACATAAAGGGACACCAAGCCCGGGTGGAGATTGGAGAGCACATAAAAGGCTTTGGCATGGCGGCGTGTGTGCGCGGAGGTTCCTGAGGCGTCCAGCAAGGTTGCAGGCCAGCGTCCTTTGGCCGTGGCCACATAGCTGTAACGATGGGGCTCATATGTGCAATTTAAACTTGCCTGATCGCCATCAGAGTTCAAATAATTCCATGCTGGTCTGCAAACCGATGGAGAAGAGCCCTGCTGGGTCAACCAAAAAAACCCCTCTTGCTTAGCATGATGTCTCTAGCCATGGCCAACTTTTGGGACCCTCAAGAGCAGGAGCTGTTCCCTTCTGGTCTGTCCGAGCATCTGGCCTAGTCCCTTCTGGTCTGGCCCAGGAAAACCCAGGAATGCTGGTTTGTTACTATTCGGCCCTCCCACCTTGGCACCCTCCGGAGGGACGGGGCAGGTTGTCTGGCCCTCCTGCTGCCGCGGTGCCCTCCAGAGTGACAGGCCGGCTTGCCTGGCCCTCCTGCCCCTCTGGAGGCCATATTGGCCACGGCGCACTTTTTATCCTGGTGCTCCTGTGGAGGCGCACCAGGATAAGAAGTGTGTCATCGGCAATACGGCTTGCCTTTTATGCAGAGAGGTTTAAGTGCCTGTCCAGCCACCAAAGGGCTCAAGCCTTCTCGGTACATATCCCATTTTATCCTCACCATCTTGTGAGGTCGGGCTACACAGTGACTGCAGAAAACTCACTGAGTGAGCTTAACGGCTGACCACAAGTTTGGGCTCTCCATGCAAAGCCCAGCCTCCTTCCACCATACCACGCTAGCTGTAGTCAACTCCCTCTGTACGTGGAGGCTCTGTTTGCCTGCCGTAGCTGTTGGTGGACTCCATGACTTTGTGTAATCCTTTTTAAAAAGGCCGTCTACGTTCCTTATGTTGAGCAAGTGTTGCGACAGGGAGATAAATGGCTGGCTGTGTATGAATTGTACAGGCCTATGCAGCCACCAGCCTGAAAGGGGCTCAGTACTCCCAAAGTCTGCCTCATGTCCCTCCGCCGAGGCTTATGGAAGGAGAACAGTCCAATGGCACATCTGTGGCTGAGCACAGGTCAGCAGTCAGGGTGGCCTTTGCCCCTTGCTGGTCCTCTGTCCGAGGGTTTCCCTTCCTCTGTGTGCGAGTCCTGAGCTTTTCTGCCATTCTTCTACTTGGGATGCCCCCCCCCGCCCCATCGCTTGCATCTTTTTGCTTCTCTTAACCTGCCCCCTCCATGTGGCATTGACAGGCAAAATCTCTCTATTAGCAATTCAGGAAAAGGCACCGGGGAGGATTCTGTGCAATTTGCTCCCTGCCTTGTGCTCTTCTGCTGGAAATTAAAGGCTTGTAAACAGTGGAGTTAAGAGAGGCCCCCAGCTGAGAGCAGGTTTAAGGCGGGAGGGGGGGGAGCAGCTCTTGGCAGGGGACCAAGCTAGTGGGCGGCATAGTGGAAACTCAAGAAGCAAACTGGGGGAAAGGAACTCTTTTCTGGTTCATCCAGGCTCGGTAATCAGCTTCCTAGTCTACGGGGTTTTTACTTTTCATTTCTGTGCACGTGTAGCTTGATTAAAATGCAGGTGGAATGCTTCTGCATGTAGAGCAATCATAAGTGCAAATGCTGTGTCCCCAAGAAACTATGACTGTAAAAAGCAGGCTCCTAGCCCTTATGGCTGCTGGTATGGACTCAGACACATCAGAGCCCTGCAGATGCTAGTGGGAGCAGGGGAGAGGCGAGGAGAGGCCAAGTGGCATGCCCTTATTGTCAGTGGAGGTTACTCAGAGTAACTTTGGCTGCTCTTTGGGTCGGGGGTCAAATGACCTTGTTTTGACTTGGCCCCTTTGCCAGCAAAAGCCCGTGGCACTTCTCCTGGTGATGACTTCGGGAGCAGCAGGGGCCCCGAGGCCTCCCTGCAGAGGCTGCGGAGATCATCTGTAGAAAATTAGTACGTGGATCATGGGCAGCCGGGCTGAGTTGAGGCCCTGCTGCCCCCCCCAAGCTCAAAAGAGCCCTGGGCCTGCCTGGGATGGCACACCTGGGAGTCTTCTAGTCCAGTCCCACGCCTTGGTGAGATTTGATGCCATCGCTGTCTCCGTCCAGCTCCGCAATGGAGTAGAAGATGTCTGAGCTCCGGGTGGGGGGGAGTGGCTCATTGTGCAGAAGGAAGTGCCCGTCTTTCTCTGCCCTGTGCAGGTTTGATGGCGAGCTCTCTCAAGCTCACGAGGAGGCCCAGCGGGAAAAGCTCCAGCGGGAGAAGCTGGCCAGAGAGAAGGACATGCTCATCACGGAGGTTTTCAGCCTCAAGCAGCAACTCGAGGTGGGTGGCCCAGTGGCCTCTGGACCGGTTCTCTGTTTGAAAGCCCCAAGCAAGCAGCTGGAGCCCCTCCTCACCGGGGCGGCTTCTGAAGTCCTGCCCCCTTACAGACGCAGGTGTGGCAAAAGCAACTCTTCTGTGGGGCTTTGCAACAAACCTACGTAACCCGCATCCTGTGCCGCACGCATAGCCCCTGAGCACGGATAGCAGCTCAGGTTCAGCTGTGCAAGGGGAAAGCCCCCCCCCCCGAAAGAGTGCTTTTGCTTCTGCCAGCATCACGCTTAAACCCTGCTTTGGCTGTGCAGCCTGAAAGGGCAAAACCCTCCACCCAGCAGAGGGCCTTTGGGCTGAGGAGCTGCAGCACATGCGCCTGGCTGTCCGGGGGCCCCCTTCACCCTTCCCCTCTCCCTTCCCAGGAGAGGGACTCCAACATCGCCAACTACACGCAGAAAGTGGAATTGCTGGAGGCGGAGTTGCAGGATCTCTCCTCGCAGGAGTCCAAAGACGAGGCTTCCCTGGCCAAAGTCAGGAAGCAGCTCCGGGATCTGGAGGCCAAGGCGAAGGACCAGGAGGAGGAGCTGGATGAGCAGGCGGGCACCATTCAGATGCTGGAGCAGGTAGGCTGGGGCGGAGCGCAGCACCTTCCTTCTCCTTGGAGCAGGCCCCGGCTCTGCCGGTTTTCTGGGCGTGCCAGTTTCACGGGGGCGTGTGCCACACATCCTTGTTATGGCTGAGCTGCTGTGGCTGCTGTTCCTCTCTGGAGGTTTGGGGAGAAGCCAGCTCTAGTGCATCAGGTTAAAGCCCAGGCAGCCAAGCTAAGGAAGGGCTGAGGCAGCTCCTGGGTCTCGGGGAGTGCAGGCGGACAGACCCAGCCATGCAGGCTCCAGAAGCAGCGGCAGCCAGGCAAGTAAGTAGTCGCCTCTCAAAGCCCCATCGATCTGGAGGGCACCTTCCTAGCACTGAGCCCCAGAGAGGCCCCACGCCCGGCCTTTGTTGATGGCTCTGCTTCCCTCCCAGAGGCTGGCTGTTTTAAACCTTAACCGGCTCAGCACGAGACGGTGGGGTGGGAGTTGGCCGTGGCCAGTGAAAGGGAACCGATCGATGCAGGAGCTGAGATTGGCTTGCCTCTCAGCCGGAGACAGGATGCTGTGGGCCTCGCGTTTTCTCCAGTAAGCGGTGGGAGAGTGTGTGCGCCTAGTCACGCAGGTGGGGCTGCCAGCCCTGCCTGGGCCCAGCTTGAAACGCAGGCAGGAGCTGGAGGGTGCTTCTGGCAGAATCATGCCCTGTCCCTCCAAGCCTCTGGCTTCCTCTTAGGGGAGGAGCTTTGTAGTGGAGGCAAACCCTATCAAGCAAAAAACAGACGTCTTCTTTACCAAGCCCACGCACTCTGGTGGTGTGTTCCTGTAGAAAACTTTAAAAACCACAAAAGGACCCCACTTGGAGGCTTTCAGCTTTGATCAGCAGATGCAGGGCAAGTGGAGAACGGAGGAGCGAGAGGGGAAAGACGGACTCCTCTGGCCCCCTCCCTCCCTCCCCCTTTCAAGCAGCTTTTCAGCACAGCCTATCACTCCTTTGCCAGGCTTGCCTCAGCTCTCGGTTCACCTTTCGGGGCTAGGCGGCCCTTATTTAGGGCCCAGACTCGCTGCCCTCGGGCTTTGAGAGTCAAAAAGCAGAAGCCGGGACAGGTGGGAGAGGGGCAGCCCACTTGAGTGAGAAAAAGAGAAGCTTGCTCGGCCAGCAAGGGTGGCTGGTGGATCCAGCCCCCAAACTGAGGGGGCGCTGAGCCAAACAATCCAACTGGGAGAGCTGCAGCAGCAACAGACCATGGGGGATATGGAAGCCAGGAGCCCAGGGTCTGAAGGGCCACCTCTGTCTCCCTAGGAGGTGGCCAGCGGACTGCTCAGGGGTGGGAAGAAAGTAGAGTTGAAGCAGCAGTCCGTGGTGACGCTGGGCAGGAGCATCTGTTGGTAGTGGTTGATGCAGAACCCAGGGCAGCGCCTGGGGATGGACTCTCCGCTGCTCCTCAGATGACAGTTGGACCAGAGCTTCGTCCCTTGCTGGTCTTTGGGGAAAGTCAGAAGTCCTTTTGCCCTTTGCCTTGGTTCTTAGTAGTTCTCCTTAACAGGCCAAGCTCCGGCTGGAAATGGAGATGGAGCGGCTGCGGCAGACACATGCCAAGGAGGTGGAGAGCCGGGACGAGGAGGTGGAGGAGATCAGGCAGTCGTGCCAGAAGAAGGTGAGGAGGGTCCTGTGGCATGGGTGCCCCTAGGGCCGGCTGAGTGCCCTTGCAAGAGCCCGAGAATTCAGGACTGATCAGCTCTGGTGTGGGGAGAGGTAGCAGTGAGCCACTCTACTACATTTGCTTCCAGGAAGCCCCTTCTTAGGGCCAGGGTGTTGCTTTTTCGGGCCTGCTGGCTCTTCCTGTGAAACCCATATTGCTGAGACTTCGTAGAGTGGCGGGTGTCAATCTCTCATTCCAATCAGCAGGACAAACGGGAGCAAAGCCCCCGGTGGCTCCCTGGTAGGAAGCGCAGAGGGAGCTGGTGGCCTGTTGACATATTTTCCTGGCTCAAACTTTCCTGGTTTTCTTGTTTGCTTTATTTATTTTTTAAAGCAATTTATGTCCGCTCTATCCATCGTCCGACCTAAAAAGAAGGAACGATACCTTCTGCAACCTTGCATTTATGTGTGTTGTGGTGCTTCCAACAACCTCGTAAAGTAGGTCACTCACTATAATTATTCTCACTTGCAGAAGGAAACAGGAGATTGAGAGAATGAATTGCTTGCCTAAGGCTACCAAGTGAATTCTTTATGGACATGAGATTTCAGCCTGGGACTCCCTGGTTCACTGCTCAGTCTCCAAGTTACCATGTGTGACTCTCCATCAGAAAATCCATTATACCACACTCTGCTAAAGTGGCTACAAAGCCACATAGTCAGGGCCCTCCTCAGATATGCAGGAAAACTTGCCTTAGTAAATTAACCAAAGGAGGGGTGAACAGTCTGGGTGGGAAATGAGCAAACTCCGGGAGGCAGGGAATACAAAGAGCAGCTGAGAGTCAGTTAAAGGGTGGGCAGGCTGCAAGATTTAACAGGCAGGTGAATCATTAACTTTAGCTGATTAGGGATCATTTTCAAATAGAGGGGCAGTAGGCAAAGCCCCCCCTCCCCGTGTATTTTGAGAGGCTGTATTTTAGTCTCCATGTTGTATGGACCATGGTGGCGGAAAGTGCCGTCAAGTAGCAGCGGACTCATGGCGACTCCATAAAGTTTTCAAAGCAAAAGATGTTCAGAGGTGGTTTGCCTCTGCATAGCAGCCCTATCTTCCTTCGTGGTCTCCCATCCAAGTACTAATCAGGGCCTGCTTAGCTTCTGAGATCTGACGAGATGGGCTAGCCGGGGCCTTCCAGGTCAAGCTGTGCAGATCATATGGAATGGAAGAAGAAACCTTCCAGGTGCACTTTTGTTCCATCGGAGAGTGGCAACTTTTGTTTGAAGTGTAAGACCCCTCCCTCCCTCCCTTTTCTCTCTTTTTGTTCTGTCCTTCTGAAAGGCAAACGCATTTAATGTTAATTGATCAATTTAATTCATTAGTTGAAAGGCATGTGATTTATTAACTAAAAGTTTCTCAGATCAGTTGACCGCCGTAGTAGAATTGCTTTTTTCTTAAAAACCAAAAATTAACCATTCTTTTCATTCAGTCCTCCTTTGGGAAACGTCCTTCTGCTGACAACGCGGACGTGGCGGGGGTTGGTTCTGTGGGAGGGGGCAGAAGGGGAAAGCAAGCCCCACCCCAGAATCTGCCTTCAGTGCCTGGAGCCGAGGAGTGATTTGGACCATGTGCTGAAACCCCAAAAAACTCTTGCCTGTCCCGGCGTCTCTTGAGAGGAGAAGGCTGAGTTCCCAGGGCCAGAGAACTTTGGGGGGGGGGGGGCCTTCAGCCCAGTGCTGGGGCAGCAAAGGCGAAGCCTGCTCGGGTGAGGCCAGGATCCTTTTGTTTGCCTGGCTGTTGTCCCGCTGAACCCTGCCTGGCCCTGACCAGCATAACCAGCCACCCTTTCCTAGTTTGGTTTCCTTTCCCAACCCACACCGATGCCATCAGCCGCATGACACATCTCTGCTTGGCGTTAACCTGCAATTATCTAAATGAACATTTCCTGGGCTGACTCCTCATGCTGACTGCAGGCAGCTCTGAGTCACGGCCCTGCTGGCCTGGGAATGCGGGGAGGTTGCTTCTTCTCCATTCCTCCGTGGCCAGCACTGGATGCTGGTGGTGGGATCCAACAGTTTTCAGGGCCCAGGCCTGCTTAAAGGCCCTTCACCATGGGGCTCTCAGTTGGCAGAGGGCCAGGCTGGGTCAAAGACAGCTTGTGCTGCCCTCTACATTGGTGTGGCTCTGCTCTGAGTGTGTGTGTGTATCTCCAGATCTTCTGAGCTGGTAGAAGGAGCAGTGGGATGCTTTGTTTATATACCTGACACTCTTGGTTTTGCCACTTCCTACCAGCTGAGACACCCCTAGGCTAAGTTGCTCAGAGGCAGCCCTGCACTGTCCCATCTAGAGCGAGTCACTGCAGCAGACCTTTCAGATTGGAAATCTGGACTTCTCTTTTGTTTGTCCTGGAGCCTGGGGCTAACCTAATCGCAGGCCAAGGCTGACGCTGAAGAGAGTTGTATCCCTTTGTCTCCTTGTCTCAGTAGCTGGAGACTGTTGAGGTAATCTCAAAATCAAAGCTAATACATGCTCTGAGACAATCTATTTTTAATTGGAAGTTTTACTTGAAATGATGCAGGATGCTTTGTTTCTGTTGTAACATATGTGGAGACTCCCTGTTCAGAGGTGAAGCCGCTTATACTTCTGTGCCAGACGCAAGGGATGCCTGTTGGTCATCATCACGTCCTGCTTGCCACTCCCCAGTGATGCCTGGCTGGGCTGCTCTGGGACAAGGTGGACCCAGGAGCCAAGCTGGACGTGACGCCTGACACGAGCCAGTTTCCCGAAAGGTTTGACGGGAAGTGTAGGCGTCCCCATCAGTGAGTCTCTCAATTCATGTACTCCATAATGCCCCATCACTTCCCAGTTTGTTGAGGGGGTCTTCAGGGGGAATCTTTGCCAGGAGCTGAGCTGGTGGCAATGGTTGTTGGTGGTGGTGGTGCAGGGAGCTCACCTTCCGATGGCGGAGCACTCCCTACAGTCCCGGCTGCCAGCAGCTTTGCCAGCCGGCGGAGAAACAGCGTAAGGGGGCTTGGAGGAGCGGCAATTGTTGGGGGATCCCTTGGGCCGGCAGAAAGTGAGCTCCCTGCACACACACCCTGCTGCCACCAGCTCAACTCCTGGCAAAGATGCCCCCTGAAGACCCCCCTCAACAAACTGGGAATTGTTGGAGCAGTACAGGGCACATGAATGGAAAGATTCACTGATGGGGATGCCTACGCTTCCCGTCAAACCTTTTGGGAAACTGGCACGCGTCCTCCTCGTGTCTGGTGTCACTTCTAGCTTGGCTGTAGGTCTGATCCAGCAAGGCATTTCTCAGCATTGCCTGTGGCACAGCCCCATGCATGGAGGGGACAGAAAGGGAGGGAGGTTGCAGTCTGTATATTCCTGGAGGTTTCCCCCGATCCCTGGCGCCAGGTGTTCTCCAAAGCTGCTAATTTCTGTTGAGAGGGAGTGATGGTCATCTCCGACCATAGGTGTGAGCGAGAGTGTGTGTGTGCTCAAAACTCTCCCTTTTTGCCCGACAGCTGAAGCAGATGGAGATGCAGCTGGAAGAGGAATATGAGGAGAAGCAGAAGGTGCTGCGAGAGAAAAGGGACCTGGAAAGCAAACTGGCCACCGTCAGCGACCAGGTGGGCATGTGCGGGGTGGGGAGTAGGCAGGACGATGCGTTCTAGGCTGGGAGGGGGCGATGGGGGCACGATGGTGGGGCTGTTGCCAAAGAGCAAGAGGAGGCGCTGGCAAGTGATGACTTGGTGCAGGTGCCCTCACTTCCTCCCCCTCCCTCCCTCCCTCCCTCCCCAGGTTAACCAGAGGGACTTTGAGACAGAGAAGCGGCTGCGGAAGGATCTGAAGCGCACCAAAGCCCTCCTGACTGACGCCCAGGTCATGCTCGACCACCTGAAAAACAACGCGCCCAGCAAGCGGGAGATCGCACAGCTTAAAAATCAGGTACATTTCCCCGTGGAAGCTTCTCCTCCTGAAGGTCGGAAGGGAAAGGGGCAGACATGTAGCCCTGCAGAAGTGTGTCCTCGTCCCTCCAGGCATGCTGTGGCAGCAAAAAGGTGCCATGGGAGAGGGTATTGGGCAAGGCCTCCACTGGCCTCCTTCAAGAGGCAGATCAGAAGGAAGCCAGGCTTGGGCACCCCCTGCAAGTAGTGGTGGGGGCGTCACGTTGGCAAGAGTTCTGTGTCCTCTCGTGGGCGGGGCTTGGGAGGGCCGGTCTGGGATGCTGCAGTCGGTGGCAGTGGTCCTAATGGGTGCTCTCCCTTGGGAATGGGGGGGGGGCTCTCCCTGCAGCTGGAGGAGTCGGAGTTCACATGCGCTGCGGCGGTGAAAGCTCGCAAATCCATGGAGGTGGAGATTGAGGACCTGCACTTGCAAATCGATGACCTTGCCAAGGCCAAGGCAGCGGTGAGCACCTTCCTCTGTCTAGCTGTCTTCCCTCCCGAGACGGTCGTTGACATTCCTGAAGGGCGAGCCAAGCGGTCCTCCCGCCACAGGAGAGTTGGAATCTCAGCGCCCTCGGGTTTCTTGCCTTGTGTTGGGTTGCTGCAATCTTGCATCCTGGGGCTGTGGCGGAAGGTGGGATATAAGAAGAGGGTGGGCTGTGAGTGCCCCAGTCAGGGTGTGGAGCTCAGTTTCTGCCCAGCTTTGCAATTTGATCATAGATGTGTACACACGTGAGTCCTACTCGTTCTGTCTCTCCCCCTACCCCCATTACAGGCAGCCCATCCACCTTTAGAAAAAGGATTGAGTGCATGTTGTACCACTCATTTGCCGTTTTGATGAAATAGAGACAAATCCCTCTGCTCTGGGGCTCTCGGGGAAGTTTCTTGAGGATGTCGTGAGCGTTGGTCAACCATTTCCATGCGCAGCCAGCTTCGGCTTTGAATTGCAGGCAGTTTTTAGAATTAAGCCCCGGAGAGGAAAAGGGATATTTGAGTTGAACTTGGCAAGGGGGCTTCCAAATCAGCCCCGATCTTTGCTCCTTCCAGTCTAGTTTGCAAGCGAGTCTCGGCAAAAGTTATGTTTCTGCTTCCCGCATGGCCAGAGGTGGCATGATGGAGCGTTTAAGCACCGGCCAGCGTTTGCAGGCCAGCCTCAGCTTTCTGACTGTGGGGGTTGCAAACAGTTTCATTGGCATCTTCGCCTCTCCTCCGGTCCGGTGCTAAGGAAGCCTCTTGCTTGAGGCTGGGCTTGGTGTCTGGAGGACCTGGGCGACCAAACAGCTGGCTTTCTCATGAACCAGGCCTGTGGTCAGTAGAGCTGTGTGCTGGATGCAGCTCTTACGCCTCCTGGGCACAGACATCCCCCCAGCCTGCTGCCAGGGATGCTTTATTTATTTATTTTATTTATTTCAAATTTCTATTCCGCCCTCCCCGCGGGCGGGCTCAGGGCGGATAACAACATATTCAAAGGCAATAAAAATTCGTCTACATTAAAAAACATCATTAAAACAGCAGTGCATTTCTGTTAATACACGTTTGGACTTGGGGGCCTTGCGTAGCACCGGTTTTCACTCCTCCGCCTCCTCTTTGCCAGCTGGAAGAACAATTGAGCCGTTTGCAGAGGGAGAAAAACGAGGTGCAGAGCCGGCTGGAGGAAGACCAGGAGGACATGAATGAGCTGATGAAGAAGCACAAGGCAGCCGTGGCCCAGGCGAGTCCTTTCCCCCACCCTTGCGCGTTTGCGGCATGTCAGCTCTTCTCCTGTCGCTGGTGTAGTCTTTGGTAGCCCCAGCCTTAGAGCCTCAGCCGTGCACCCCGGTCTCTCCTGCGGTGGGGTGGGGGCACGATGCCCTCTCCATGTGTGCTCATCACATTCAGGAAAAGGTGCAGATTCATGCAGACAAGTGGATGCAGCTGTCTCCGGATGGACTGCTGATGAGATTTGCATAGTTAAATGCCCTGCAGTATATTTTTTTTAAAGCTAGCATGTCAGGGACAAGACTAACTTTCTCCCTGGTGTGCTCGTTGTTGTCTGTGGGTTTTCCCCCCATAAGGGAAGCATTCATCTCAGAGGTGCAGAGACCATAGCTCTTATTGACCGCTGTCACCAGTTGTTCAAAGGTGCGCTGCCTCTGAACACAGAGCCCTGATGGATCAGCCCAGGAACAGTTTGACTGCTTCTCAGCTTGCTTGCATGAATTTAGGTCTAAGGGAGGAGGGAGGTCTCTGAAAAAGATATGTCAGAGCAAGGCAGGCAGTAAGTCATGTTACCTTTTTGAGGAATTTCCCCCTTGCCTGGAGTTAGCAGGGATTTTCCAGCAGGGATAAAAGGCAGGGCATGTGTCTCAAGAGAGGCAACTGCCAAGGGGGAGGTTTAGTAACAATGTGAGCAGGGTAGAGGTTGGCAGGACGTGGTTTACATGCTCAAGGTGAGCCCCATCCCCTCTGGGAGGAGAGCCAACCTAAGAGATGCAGGCCAGAGAGAGCCCTTCAGACTTTAAAATAGAAAATAAGCTTTTGAGAACCACAGCCCTCTTCGTCAGATGCATGGAGGGTATGAAGAAACTGGTCAAATATATATAGGTGGTGAGGGAAGGGGGGAGTAGATGCAATCAGTAGCTTCTGATTGCATATCCCCTCACCACCTATATATATCTGACCAGTTTCTTCATATCCTCCATGCATCTGATGAAGAGGGCTGTGGTTCTCGAAAGCTTATGCTACAGTAAAGTTGGTTAGTCTTAAAGGTGCTACTGGACTCTTTTCTATTTTGCTGCTACAGACTAACACGGCTAACTCCTCTGGATCTTCAGACTTCAGGGGCAAGCCCTGGGGCAGAATCCATTCCGCAATCGGTTGAGCCTGTGGTGGGATGTGGGGTACTCAGGGGTGACTATCACGGTAGAAGCAGACTCTTGAGATTTCTGACTCTCTTGGCCTGGGCCAGTCCTTTGGCATTCAAACAGACCCTGACTTCCATGTGCCCCGCAGGCTTCTCGGGACCTGGCTCAGATCAATGACCTCCAGTCACAGCTGGAAGATGCCAATAAAGAGAAGCAGGAGTTGCAGGAGAAGGTACTTCTGGGGAAGGAGAGGAGGGAGGCAGTCCCCCCTGCCCCCCCGGCCTGTTGTCCTGTGCTGTGAGTGAGGGCCCTGTTCTTTCTTCCCCTTGCGCCTCGTCAGCTGCAAGGCCTGCAGAGCCAGCTGGAGTTCCTTGAGCAGTCCATGGTGGACAAGTCTTTGGTCAGCAGGCAGGAGGCCAAGATCCGCGAGCTGGAGACGCGCCTGGAGTTTGAGAGGACGCAAGTGAAGCGCCTGGAGGTAGGGAATCTTGAGCTGACTCATGGAACTGTGGCTGGCTTACCATGCAGGCTGGGCTGGTATTCCAAACACACAATGCTCTCACCTAGAAAGCTAAAGAGCTCCAGGGTAATCTTGGCTTGTGATCCTCATCTCGATGCTGGCTGTGTTTTTGGCCAGCCCTGCGAATTTCCTCCTGCTTCCTCGCTCCCGCTCATGGTGCCCGGGCAGGGCTGGGTGGAGCATGCTCAGTCTCTGAGTCGGCTGCAGAGTGCAGAGCGTCACGGTGGAAGAATCTGGGCTTCCTCTGGAAAGGGAAAAAACGTTGACTCCTTGTGGCTGCAGACCAAAATTGAACAGCACCAAGCAGCTTCTGCATTTGGGGCTGATGTGTGTGTAGACAAATACCCAATAGATGAGGACCGCACCCAGCTGAGAGGGCCACATACAGTGTTCAGCTCATAAGAGTATAGGAAGAGCCCTACCGGGCCCGCAGCAAGGAAGACAAAGCCACCCCCAGCCCCTGTTGTTCAGAGGTAGACTGTCTCTGAACATGGAGGTTCATTTAACCCTATAGGCGGGTCCTCTCTTCTTTCATGCACGTGTCTAATTCCCTTATAAAGCAGTCCAAACTTAATGGCCAAGCGAATTATGTATCACATGAAAATTCGTTTTCTTTTTTTCTGACCTGCATGTACAGCCCCAGTATGTGGCATCAGGCCCACTTTGGGACATTTTAAAAATTTGGGGGGAGATCAGTTGACAAACACACAGTACTCTTTGCAGTTGTCACGATCAGTGTGTGTTTTGTTTTTTTGGAGGGGTTCAGAAAACGTTGCATGAGGTGGCACCCCAAACTCATGTCTCTTCCTTCTGCCTTGGCCGGAAATCCGCCTGCTGCCAGGCCCTTGACTGTCCCACTCCCAGCCCATCCACTGCATGTCCTGGAACACTGATAAGTGTTCCGAGGGCCCCTGTGGACTGGGCCCTTGGCCTAGCTAGGGTGCGAGGAGAGGAGGCAGTCAGATGGAGTGGAGGAAGACCTCTGCAGGACCAGAGCCCTGGTTGTTGTCTGGGAAGGGGGAGGTGGGGCATCTGGGGGCTGTGGCAGGCAGGGGGGCCAAGGGCAAATGGGGGTGGGGTGCATTTTATGGACCAGAGATACCTTCTCCTTGCCGGCCCCCACCCCACTGCCCTGGTCCAACCCAACGAGGAACCTTCTTAGTCCAGCCCCACAAGGGCTGCCTTGGAGAGACCAAGCGCTCTCTTCTGCTGCACCTGTCAGGGGCCCTGTTTTATATTCTGCCGCTGCAGCTCCTTTTTCCAGGGAGGGAGTCGAGCGGCTTTAGAGCTCCCTCTTAATATTTCCGTGCCATTATTCGCTTCCCCCCTCCCTCCCTCCACACACACCCCACCCCCCCATAAATATGCAGGGGACAGCACTCAGCTGCCGCAAAAGGATGGAATCTATTTTTCTCCCTACATTACATGCTGTAATTACTTCACACAAAGTTAAATCTATTTTTCCAATTCACCAAAAACCCCCTGATTATTCTGCCCACGCCTAGGGAGAAAAGTTCCTCTCTCTCGAAAGCGCAACTCTGCAGCCTGCCTCCCTGCTCCCTCCCTCCCTCCCTCCCTCCCTCCTTTGCAAGCCAGTGCCCCCCCCCTCCTCATGTAAATTCATAGTGCTGGGTTCGTTTGTTCCATTAGCGCTCGGCAGGGAGCGATTGGGCAACACTCATTCCTGGGCCCCGGCCTCGGTAATTGCCGCTGTCTGCTGCCATTATGCGCAGGAGATGAATATTGATGCGCCATCCCTGGTGCGTTGCTGCCACTGTTTCCTCTTTCACCCAAGCACTACTTGGGGTGGGGGTGGAGCATCTTAGCCCCTTGTTGAGGATGGGAAGGTCAGGCCACGGTCAGTATCGATATTCATTCATTGGTCTTCCAGCCAAGAGCTGCTGACCTGGGGGGTGCAGAGGGTCCTTTCTGGCAATGCGGAGGGCATTGGTTTATGCTGCCCAGAGTCACTCCAAGCTGGAGCAGGCTTCAGGTTCCTCTCCAGAATGGGAGGGTGCAGCAGACATGGAGGCCCTTGTTCAGCCCCTCACTGGCTGTGCTGTGCTTTCACTCTTCCTCCTCCCATTAGTAAGGCTGTTTCTCAGCCATGTTACCTGGAGGAGCTTGGTGAAGCAAGGCTCCATTGCTGGCGGCTGTAGAATCAGAGTGCACGTGGAGGTAGGAACTGGTAGGATGTGGAACTGCAGGCAAGTCCATTTCTCCTTAAATGCCTGAGCTCCCTCATCTTAAAAAGTTGCAGGAGTCCTCTTCCCCAGAGAAACGGTGGGCGGATTGAACTTCTGTATCGGCATTCAGCTGCTGCCCTGCATCTGGCAATCGGTAATCAGAAATACAGCTCTGTTCCCCCTTCCCCAAACCCCTACAGTTTAGAAGCACGATATAATTTTTAAGAAATAAAATTGAAACAGCAAGACAGGCACTCTTGCTTGAAGTCTCTGTGATCCGGCATGACCACTCCGATCCGTGCCGCAGATTGGGCCTGTACCAGCTTGTACACACCACTGCTACCTACCTTTGCTTCAGCAAATGTTGAAGGCTGAAGTATTGGCTTTTTGCATATGCCTGACCTGTGAAGGCTCCAGAGGTGGTCTTGGACCAGAGACTCTGTGATCTTTGCCACCTTTGCCAGAAGATGGGGCTGCGGCCTCGAGGGGGTGCTACCGCAGCAGTTGTCAGGTGACATGGGAAGGTTTCCACCTGATCCTCTGAAGCCTTGCATCGGCTTCCGGCTGCTGCCCAAACAACCTGTTTAATTGGAGTTCGGCTGATCTGAACGCCAGGCCTTGCAAGGGCACCAGCACTGCAGAGGCCACCGAATGAATGAACAGCAGGGTTTGAGTCCAGTGACACTTTGTAGACCAACAAGATTTTCAGGGTGAAAATCACTATGAGAAAATGGAATATCCGAGTGCAAAGGGCCCTGGAGCAGCCAGCAGAATAAAGAGCTCTCAGGTGCCATTGGACTCAAATCCGGCTGTTCTACTGCAGACCAAAATGGCCACCTACCAGAAACTATCCTGAATGAATGGAAACTTTTATGTGTGGAAACAGGCAAAGGAGGGAACTGTCTTTCCTAAATTCTCTGCCTACAATTGGCGTATATTGTGGACCTCTGGGCTTTTGGATCACTCTCTGCAAGGGAAGGAGCGAGCTGTCTTGCCGCTCATGTCTTTTGGGGTGGATGGAAGGAGCTCTCCTCCATTTCTGAGGATCTTCATCCACGCTGTCATTTGTCATGGGGGCAGCCAGAGGACAAGTGTGTGTCAGCTAAGACCAGGCTTTGGTGATCCAGAACTGTGATGCTACACCACACACTCATTCCTACACTTCTGGGGTGGGGAGTGCCAAATCTTAAAGTGGAGGGGCTCCCTTCTCCTTACCTTAACACCTTTCCCCGTGCCTTCCACAGAGCTTGGCCACCCGACTGAAGGAGAACATGGAGAAGCTGACGGAAGAGCGAGACCAGCGGACAGCTGCCGAGAACCGGGAGAAGGAGCAGAATAAAAGGCTGCAGCGCCAGCTGCGGGATACCAAGGAGGAAATGGCCGAGCTGGCCAAAAAGGAGGCCGAAGCCAGCCGCAAGAAACATGAACTGGTAAAGAGAGGGGCGATTGGGGAGGTGGGCGGGTGCAGTTCCTTTCAAGGCTCCTTTGCCACCAAGCGTCTGTCTGTGGGAGCTCTGACTCCAGACATGGCTGTTCTTCAAACAGCTTTTCCAGCTTGGCCTCTTAAATGCTGCCTCCCCCCCCAATTCCTTGATCTGTCCCCCCCATCCCACACCCCTGCCAGGTGACTTGTGCTTTGTACAAGGAAATTCACTTTCATATAGAAATTCTTTCAGCATCCCTCTGTATTCGTGTTGATGCTTTGCCGTTACAGGGACCTCACTGATTTTCTGTAGGTTCTTTTTGGGCAAAGTTTGCCGATAGGCATCTTCTCTTTCGATGCATGTTTGCCTCCAGCTCTGAGAAGACTGGGTTAATATTTGTTTTTTTCTAATTTCCCCCAGTTGTTTCATCTGAGTAAGACTAACCAGTTTCACCACAAGTCCCGGACAAGGGACCACAGGCTATGTACAAATGTACCTAAAAACCTAGACTCCACCCCCCCACCCCCTTTTCAAGCTGAATCCAAATTCTCCCTGCCTTCCCGATGTAACTGACAGGCCTATTAAATCCTCCTTCGAGTCCTGTTGGGGCCAGTTCTGTCTCTCTCCTCTCCCCCACATGAGGCAGGCTAGGCACCTTTTTAAAAATGGCCTTTTGTACACTTACACAACTTAAATTTCATTTGTCTCTCTGAAACACACACACACAATGTTAAAAACTGTTCCGGAGTGGTGGTTTATGTGGGATGTCACAAGTTGAGCTAATTGCCACCTTGCATAGCGAACTTCTGATGCAAGTTCCCTAAGCCAGTTTTCCCCGTGCTTAGCTCGGCATAAACAGAAAAGAAAGTTTGCTTGCAGGGCCTACGGTGATTACATTTCATGTGGCCCTACAGCTCCATGTTTTTTCTGTACTTACTCCAAACTTCAGATATTTTTTAAAAATCTATTGAAAACTTTTCTCCCTTCTACAAGCTGGAATGCAGCAATCCAAGGGGCTTGGCCTGCTGCTTGAGGCACCGGGACATCAGTGATGCAGGCTCCTGCACTAAAAGCAATCCCTCAGTAAACAGCTCTGCTTCCTGCATAGCAAATCGTCCCAGCTGCCAAGGTTTTCCTTTTTAGAGGATAAATGGAGTACGGTTGGCATCCTGTGCCAGGGAAGCAGGAAAAATCTGGCTTGCTATCAAAATACCCTGGTCTAGAAGAAGAGTCTGCAGAAGGGGGATGGAGCTGGCTCGGGGAAACCATAGAGGCTAGTGATTGAGTGCTAAGCTACATCACACAAGGAGGAGCATGTGAAGGGAGTTGCTGCCCAGAGGGTTTGTTAATTTCCTCTCTGCCTCCTGAAGGCTCTTGTCAGTTTCATCTCCAAGAGGAGAAGTGGAAATTAACAAACCCTCTGAGCAGGAATCTCCCTGGCTCTGTAAGGCTGATTCCGCACTCATTGGATAATGCACTTTCAATGCACTTTATCAATCGTTTGAGGTGGATTTTTTGTTCCGCACATGAAAAAATCCGTTTCAAATGATCTATAAAGAGGATTGGAAGTGCATTATCCAACATGTGCGGAATCTCTCTAAGAGAGGGGAAATTAACAAAGCCTTCCAATCTCTTTTAAAACTCAGCTTCCTGGCTAATGTTGCGACTCATTCATGTGCTCCTCCTCATGTAATTCGTCTCTTGTAGCTTGACTCTTAGTGAACCAGGGTAGCTGGAAGATTTCTCTGTGCTGGATCTGGGGCCATGGTAGGAGACTGGATGCTGAAGTGTGCTATTGATGCCAGCTTGGGGGGGGTGGTCTTCAGAGCAGCACTTCACTGCTGCTGCTGCTGCTGCTGATGATGATGATAACAACTTCACTTATATACTGCTCTTCTGGACAGATTAGTGCCCCACCCAGCGCGGTGAACAAGTTAGTGTTGTTATTATCCCCACAATGCAGCTGGGGCTGAGAGGAGTGGCTACCCAAGGCTGAGCTCATGGCAGTAGTGGAATTCAAACCAGCGGAGTGCTGATTCACAGCCAAACCACTTGACCACTCTGCTATAGAAGCTGCCTTCTCCCCCTTCCTGCGGGAAACCCTCTCAGCATTACACACAATTCTCCCAAAGCCCTTGTAAGTTGCTGAATATTCCTGCCAGAGTTACCAGCTCAAAGTTGGGAAATTCCTAGAGATTGGGGGGGGGGGGGGATCCTGGAGAGGGTGGGGCATGGTGAGGGGAGGGGCCTCAGCAGGGTATAATGCCTTGGAGTTGACCCTCCAAAGCAACCATTTTCTCCAGGAGAACTAATTTCTATGGCCTGGAGATGCATTGTAATTCCGGGAGATCTCCAGCCACCCCCTGGGGGCTGGCAACCCTAATCTCTGCCCATGTTCTAGGGTGCGGGCAAGACCTTACCATTGAGCTTCACTGTTGCACAGCATGAATGGGAGTACACATCTTGGAACACATCCCATGCTTTCCTGGTGTGTGTAGCAGTAGACAAGTCAGCAGAGGCCGTCAGACTCATTCGTGGAAGTTCAACCACTTCTATTGCTAAATTGCTAAGGGACGTTGCCTGGCCCCTGGCCTAGATTCTCACAACCCAGTTTAAACATCGCTGTGGGAAAGTGGCGTATCTGAGCAGCCAGCAGAACGGAGGGCTCCTTGTGTGCATGGCGGCTAGTGGCTAAGGCCAGCCTGCATGGCCCTCCACGTTTCTCAGCCATTCCCTTTTCTCATCTAGGAGATGGACCTGGAGAGTTTAGAAGCTGCTAACCAGAGCCTGCAGTCAGACCTGAAGCTGGCCTTCAAGCGGATCGGGGACCTGCAGGCCGCGATTGAGGACGAGATGGAAAGCGACGACAATGAGGATCTGATCAACAGGTGAGTAAGAACAGGGCAGGGGGACCTCCGCGAAAGACGGAGCACTGCCACACCACTTCTCATCCCAGGTCCGTAAGGGCTGCCAGGCTGGATTGGGCTTTCTCAGCCAGCTTTCTGTTTCTGACAGCAAACAGCCAGAGACACAGTCTACACAGTGGCAAGCATCCTGTGTTCTCATCTGGTCCTTGGAGGGGTGGACTGCTTCTGAACATGGAGGCTCCATGTCATCTTCTGGCCAACAGCTGTGGACAAGCTTGTGCTCTATGCAGAGCTGTCTCAGCGAGTGACCATCACTATCTTCTGCCCCACCCTACAACTTAGTAGAATTGGACATAGATGTGTGCACCCACTACCCCTCCCAGGCCATCTGGCCCCTTACCATTACTATCAGGAGGCGATCTCTGAGAGTTGTTGCAGAAAGTTTCCTTCTGTACCACCTGAGCTTCCAGTTTCCATTATGCTTTTCCTTCCACCTGGTTGGATTCCCCCCCCCCCCCCGCCGCCGCCAGCTTTTCCTTTTTCGTTGGTTCATTTTGCTTGTTTTTTTCCCCTCCACCCCCATTTTCCAGTTTGCAGGACATGGTGACAAAGTACCAGAAGCGCAGGAATAAGCTGTGAGGATGAGTTGTTTGACCTGGGTTTCCAGACACACTTTGCCACCCCCTAACCTCAAGCATGCCACGGAGGGCGCTTGGGCCGTGGGGCCCTGCCCTGGTGTAGTTGCACGCCCCTTCTGCATGAGCATCGGCCTTCCACTCTAACTGCTTGCTGTGTCCCAGCACAGCTCCTCGGGATGGGGAGGTGTGCACGAGAAACTGACATGGAGCCCTGCTTAGTCTTTGATGAAGAGTAGACCCAATGACTCTGTCCTTCCTAGTGAGCAGACGCAGGGAGCAACTGCTGCCCTCGTGGGCAGGCGTGCAGTTGGCATTTGATTCAGGAACGTTCCTTTCCTGAGGTCAACTTGTCAGTTTTTGCTGGGAGGAAGAGGAAAGCCGCACCTAAACGGGGACACAATGTTGCTTTATGGCACCTTGATGGCATATTGGTGGTGGGGAGCTAAACTACTGTTGTTTGTTGGGAAGTGGCACTGGGTGAGAGCCTTGGAGTCCCTTCACCTGGCAAGCGCGGTTAAATGTCTACCTAATCATGCAGTGCATGTGTGAACACAGTAAACAAGGGTTCACAAACCCACAAATCATAAAAATACACAGATCCGGGAGCCAGAGCTTGCTCCACCTGCCTTCAGGAGGAAAGCCAGGGTTTGCAGCTAGATAACGTATGAACTGTGATAGGTGTTTCAAGGGGAGGGCACAGATTCAGATCTCCACTTTACAGCCCATTTAGGTGCTAAATGGGAGGGCACCTTCAGATCTCCTTTTTACAGCACTAGAAGTCCTTTGTCCTGAGCCTGGGGTGGGAGGGCTCTTATGGCTGGGAGGTTCAAGTTGCCCTCTGGGATGAATTTGGCAAAGCCTCTTTCCTTGAGCCAGAGATGGGCCTGGCTGGGCTGTGGCAGGATCTATATCAGCTAATGATAAATGTAATTGTGTGTAGCAGTGATAGAGGGCCGCTAGAGCCCTGTTGTCACACACAATTAATGTCCCCCACAGTTCAGTCTGCGTTTGTTCGTTCCCTGGTGATTTGGATCCCAGTTAACTAATGGCACGCTAGCCCAGACATAAATTGCCTTTGACATGAGGCTTAATTCCGACGATTTAAAATCTCGGCTGCCCCCGGAGTTTGTTTACGGGGCTTCTTGGCTTTTTTTCAAGGCGAAAAATAACAAACTGCCTCCCGGCATTTATTCCTGGAGAGGGAGACGTTTGGCTGATCAAGAGGAGTTTGTTGCTTTGAATTTAGAGAGGGGGATCGTATTCCGAGGAGGCGCATGTCTGTTGTGCCCTCCTCGAGTAGAGAATAAGCCCTCGGTACGACGGAGAGCCCGTTCATTTAAGATCGCATTAGGTTGTTCCAGCAAAGTTTCCTCGGGGTCTGTGGAGGCGATTCCACTTAGCACTGCAGGAAGCCACTCATAGAGTTATAGAGCCCGGTAAGGTGGGAAGAGAAACAACACTCCGATTTACTTATAGATACAGTTGTTATTGCCATAATCCTAATGAAAGTAGTAAACAGCGCCGTATTAGAGGAGAGATTTATACAAGCATGGTTTCCCACATGTAGCAATAGATCCTCCCGCTACGCGGAACAGCACCTTCAAGGCAATCGATACAGTTATGAACGCTACTTATAAATTAGAGGATTTAAGCCGGATGGGGCCGCGTTTATGCCTGCATATAAATCAGGCCATGCTCCCGCTCGTGCAGGAAGGCTCGTTTGCTCAGGGCTGTAAATTCTCTCCCAGCCAAGTTGCTGCTGTGCAGCCTGCTAAACTCCAGTTTACTCGGGGACGGCAGCATCGCTCTTCCTTGCCATCGCCTTAATTTGACACTCCGCAGAGGAGGGTTGTAAAAACGAAGCCACGCTCCCTTCCTTCCCCTCGCAGCCAAGCGGCGCTGAAATATCCCCCTTCTCTCCTGCAGCTGCAATGCCCTCTCTCATCCTTTTATTGTCTATTCTGGGCCATAATTTTGGGTTTCTCTCCTGGCAATACAGAGGAGAAAGAGATTTATGCTAGGAACTGAGGGGACTAAGGGTTTTTTTTTTTAACACACTGAGCCTGTCAAATTGGCAGCGGGAAGAGTCATTTCATTCCAGAGGGGAACTGCTAGTCCCAAGGGAGTCGGGGAAGAGGGCAGGGGGCTGGTTTCTAACCATTATCTTCAGACATCCCTCGTTTTGAGGCACTCTGGGTTCCCCCCCCCCAACCTTATTTTTTAAAAACGTTTCCTTCATTTCCATTTCAAGGTCTCCCATTGCTTCCCCTCACATGTTCCTTCTCACCTGCCTCTGTGGGTTACTTACTGCCTGCCCTAGAAGCACATATTGGTATTATACCAGATAAATGGGCATAAATCCCTCCTACCCCAAGAATTGTACTTTGTCCTGAACTTTGTGAGAGATCACACAATTTCAAATCTAACAGGATCCTCAGCCCCCTCGCCAAACTGCAGCTGCCTACATTTTGGGGGGATGGATCCAGAGGAGTTAGCCATGTTAGTCTGTAGTAGCAAAATAAAGGAGTCCAGTAGCACCTTTAAGACTAACCAACTTTATTGAAGCATAAGCTTTCGAGAACCACAGCTCTCTTCGTCAGATGCAGGCTCCAGTAGCACCTTTAAGACTAACCAACTTTATTGAAGCATAAGCTTTCGAGAACCACAGCTCTCTTCGTCAGATGCAGGCTCCAGTAGCACCTTTAAGACTAACCAACTTTATTGAAGCATAAGCTTTCGAGAACCACAGCTCTCTTCGTCAGATGCAACTTCATTGTAGCCTAAAGCTTATGCTACAATAAAGTTGGTTAGTCTTAAACTTGCTACTGGACTCTGCTATTTGGTGGGGGGAGGTAGGGGAGACATGACAGGTGACCCTGTAGCATAGGCCTGCTCTTAAAACTCTGTTGCTGGCACAAATGAAGACTGCTGGAGCCAGGGGTTGGGGGGTGCAGGCTAAGGGGGTGCAGAGCCCGTGTGACATAGTGGCTAGAGTAACAGGCTAGGCTCTGGGCGACCCAAGTTCAATCCCCTGCTCTGCCATGGAAGCTCACTGGGTGACCTTGGGCCAGTCATAAACTCTCAGCCTGACCGACCTCACCGGACTGTTGTGAGGAAAAATAGAGGACAAGAGAATGATGTAAGCCTCTTTGGGTCCCCATTGGGGAGAAAGGTGGAATATAAATGTGATGAAATAAAAAAAAAATAAGAGCTTCAGAGAGAAGCTGGGTTTGGAGAGGGGATTGGACTGGGAAGCTGTTCTCCTTCCTCGCCTGGGGCAGCAGTGTGATACTGCTGATCTAGGAGGGCAAGAACAGACAGCAAGACGGAGGAACAATGTAGGAGTGACGAAGGTGACTTAGAAGAGGTTTTGTTTGAGGCCGTCCCTGATGGCTGGCGACCCTTGTGAGGTGGAGGGTGGGTCCTTGGCCACTGCTGGGGAGGCTGTTGGTTTTCTTCTGCCCTTGGAAGGAAAATGGAGGACTAGGAAGGATTCTTTTTCCTTCCTGGGACCAGGAGTGCAGGGCATTGGGGAGGAGCCACAGCTCAGTGGGAGCGCATCTGCTAGGCATGCAGATGGTCCTGGGTCCAATCCCTGGCATCTCCAGCTAAAAGGATTAGGTGGCAGGTGGTTTGAAATACCTCCACCCGAGACCCGAGAGAGCCGCTGCTACTCTGCGTACACAATACTGACCTCGGAACAGCCACGGGTCTGATTGAGTATAAGGCAGCTTTATGTGTACTAATGTGTGTATTCCCTTGCAAGCGCATGGCGCGAGGGGTGGGGGAGGTCTTGCCTCTTTCGTGCCGATTAACCCTTTGTTGGCGAGATGCTGTCATGCATGCCCAGATGGTGCTAGGGGGTCCCACGGAGGGTGGTTACCTATTGTTTCTTTTTTCCTACCCCCATTTCAGTGAGGGCGACTCGGACGCCGACTCCGAGCTAGAAGATCGCGTGGACGGCGTGAAGTCCTGGCTGTCCAAGAACAAAGGCTCTTCCAAAACCGTCTCTGAGGATAGCAGCTTGAAGAGCAGCAGGTTGGCATGGCGGGTTTGGGCTTCCTTTCCTGCAGGAGGGTTATTTCACACCTCCCTCCTCTACCCAGAGGGATAGGGACACAAGTGATTGGAGAGCTCCATCGTCACTCTGCCGTTTTTTTACCTACACTGGATGGTTTAGGAGAGCGGTCTCCGATCTTGTTGAGCCTATGGGCACTTTTGAAATTTTGAAGACGGGCAGTGAGTGCCACCATAGGATGGCTCTCATGGGGTGCTGAGGCCAATCACAAAATGCTGGGAGGTTGCAAGCTAAGCATCTTTTGACGATGGAGGCGTCTGTTTGTGTACAGGTGGTCCACACGGACCCAAAGGTGCTGCTGACTCCTAGGTCTTCTGAAACACCTGCTGCTTCAGTGAGGCAGAGGACAGCCCGGACTGGCTCTTTGCTTTGGGAAAGAGCAGACGGGTGCCAAGAAGTCCCGTCGGTGGAGAGGACTGCTTTTGGAAATGGCCCCTGTGGGTGTGTTTCTTGCTGTGAGTCCTTTTTGCAGCTCCAGTTCAGAACATTTCTCACAGTCTGGAATCTTGAATTGCGTGATTCCAGTTGATAACGTTGTTTATTATTTAAATTGGTGGAGAAGAGGGTGCGCGCATTCCCAAAGGTCATCCTGCAGAGCCTGGCCCTGAGATCGAGGAGGCAGCATTGTGGGGTTTCCTGTAAGGTGGTGGCTAAGCCCTGAACCAGGAAGAAGTGCCAGATTCAGATCCTGCTTCTGCTGGGAACTTGCTAGGTGGACCTGGGCAAGCACCTTCTCTGGCAGCCCCCCTCTGACACTCTTCCCCGCATAATAATAGTGATGATAATAATGCCAGATTGCTGTAAGGACCAAGTTGGACGCAGCCGCCGCCGTTATGTGCATTTATTCCCCTCTGCCATGTCCATGTGGGAGATGGTCTAATTTTCACTTCCACGAGCCAATCACTCTGTGAGTGAAGAAGTACTTCTGTTTATCTTGAATCTGCTGCCAGTCATTTTGGGTACAGCATTATGGAAGAAGGAGAAAAGATTCTCTCTGGTCTCTTTCTCTGCACAATATGCAGTCCTGCAGGCCTTGATCATGGCTGTACTTGAACCCTCTCAGTGCGTGCTCACCCTTGGACCTTTTCTCCTAGCTCCTGGGATTTATCTGAGTTAAGATTCTGTATTTATAGCCCTGACCTGGATGGCCCAGGATAGCCCAATCTTAACAGTTCTTGGACACTAAGCAGGGCCAGTCCTGGTTTGTATTTGGATGGGAGACCACCAAGGAAGTACCTAGGGTCGGTGGGCAGAAGCAGGCAACGGCACACCGCCTGTGAATGTCTCTTGCCCTGAAAACCCCTTGAGAGGTTACCATCCATCGGCTGCAACTTGATAGATAGATAGATAGATAGATAGATAGATAGATAGATAGATAGATAGATAGATAGATAGATAGATAGATAGATAGATAGATAGATAGATAGATAGATAGATAGATAGATAGATAGATAGATAGATAGATAGATAGATAGATAGATAGATAGATCTAAACCCCACAATGATTTAAAAATACTTTCTTAGTATAATAGGCAGAGCAGGTAAAATTAGCCTGCCGCTGATTGTCTGGAAGAAGGGCCCAACAAGGCTGCCTACTCTGTGCAGAGCGGGGTGCCGGGATTGGCGAGGTGTCCTTGGAGGGGCTGTGTAAATGTAAGGGGACATTATCTCCCAGTGTCAGCCCCTCGGATGGCTCCGGGCTAGGCAGATGGCAAGGGAGGGCATTCCGTATCTTGGGCACCGCAGCTGAGAAGGGCCGCTTGCTGAGACCAACCTACCTGGCCTGAAGGAATGCTGAGCAGGGCCGCGGAAGAGGGTTGTGATGGGCAGGTAAGTATTGTGGCATCAAAACTGGGCTGGGAGAAGAGCTCCTGGGATGCATCTCCCACCATCTCTCTTCCTTCTGATTCCTCTCCCTTCCTTCCGATGCAACAGAGGAACCTGACCCCAGCTGGTCCAGAGATGAGTGAGGACGTTGCTGCTTCTTGCATGTAGATCGTGTGCATGAAGCACTTCGAAGCTCTCTCTAAACATCGAGGACTCTTACTTCATCTTGCAGAAGCGCTGCTTGCTTGCTTGGGGTGTGTGTGTGTGGGGGGGGAGAGTATTCTCATCGCCGTCTCCTGGGTGATGGCCACCCGTCTTTGTCCTTGATGTGGTTTTGCCCAGTCAGGCAGGAGGGCAGCATCCCATGCCCTCTTGCATCTTCTCTGCCCTCTCCCATTTCTGCTCCCTCCCTTGCAGGGAAAGCTTCCCATCCATTGAAGCATTTAAGCTCGGCAGTGCCCCTTTTCTGTGGGATGTACCAGAGCGACTGCTGGCGGAATGGCTCCGTGCCGCCAAGAAGGTGGCTAGCCTTCCTTGCGAGGCCAGGCCCAGCCAGGCATGCTGCTCCCGAGTAACGTAGCTAGGAGCTTCCAAGGGCGGTGGAGGTGCGTCGTTCTGGGAAACCCCAGGCACCAGGTTTGCTGTTGCTGCCCTCACAGCTCACGTCTGTTTGGGGATTTGCCATCCTCTGCTTGCCCCTCGTCGGCTCACTTGCTTTGGTGCACTCTCTCCTCAGTGATGCAAGGCTTGGGAAGGAACCCTTGGCCTTCCTTGCGCTACTGCTGTGAGCTGGCTTGCGGATGAGACAGAAGCTGTGTGTCCCCATGTCTGTGGGAGCTTTTGGGTGGCTCCTACCTCTCTGGGGTGAGGGGGCCAGGCAGGACTTGCCAGCACAGAGAAGCTGGAAACAAATCCTACAGGTGTTCAGGCTAGAAGTTAGGACAGCTGGCTTGAGGCACAGGATGTGGGACCACCTGTGTGCAGGTAACTGGGGATAGGGCCTTGTGGCAGACCACTCCCCCTTCCCTCTGTGCAAGCCTGTGCCTGGAGAGGCCCCACCCTTCCGCATGGTCCCCTGCTGTCTGCTTTCCTCCAGGAATGGCCATTGCAAATAGCGGGACTGGCTGCAGAGGGGACTGGAGGCCACTGCCCATGCTGAAGATGGCTCTGTTGAAGTCGCCTCCCCCCCCACTCCCCTTCCTCATCCTTTGGAAATGACCAGGAACCAGACTGGGCTATTTATAGGACACCTGTTGCCATGGCAACCGGCGGCACCGAGCATGGAAGCATGATGCTGATGGCGCAGGCTGAGCTGAGTTGAGCCTGCCTGCCGGGTGTAGCCAAGTGCCTTTTGTGCTGCTCAGAAGTGGCAGGAGGTGCCGGGCTCCCTCTTCCGTGTGTGCTGGAAAGAGCCCCCCTCCCCTGCACAGGCACACCGGAGCTGTAGTGGCTCCAGCTCCCACGGCTAGTGTGACGCTTGCTCGATGGGGACAGATTGGGACTTGTCTCCACGGCATTCCCCACATGTTAGGAGTTCTCCTCCGTGCCCCGCCCCATGCTCACCTGTGCCAAAGTGAGAAAGAGCCAGGGTATACCCTTTATTAGTTTGATTTATTTGTTGGGGTGAATGTAAAACATTTTGTTATGGACAGTAATGCCTTCTTTTCCCCAGTGCTGGGGATCTGTTGTGTGCTGCCAGCATTTTCCAAGTAACTGACAATGAAATAAATTGAAGTCAGTTTTGACGGGGGGGGGGGGGGGGCGTGTTGCTGGGATTGATGCCATAGAGAATTAAGGCAAGGCCTTAATCCCCTCCATACGTATTATTGGGCCTTCTTTCTCCTGGCCTGCCTGCATGGATGTGTGCCCAGGGCTCGAATTCGTGTTTCTCACTTCCTCCCTGACTGTGCCTCTTCCTTCCTCCCCTCCCCCCCCACCAGATCAGCAGTGCCCTTGGTGCCCAGAGAGGGGAAAGAGGTTAAGGAGATGGAGGAGAGGCCTGTGTCAGTCATGAGTTCTCTGAGCTACAGGAAGCGGACCAACCTCAAGGACTCCATCGGTGGCAAAGGGGACGAGGAGACCCTTTTCTCCACCCTGAGCGAACGCTCAGCCTCTCCCGATCGCTCATTCCGCAAGACCAAGCGACACTCAGTGGCAAGCGCTTTGGAGGAGGGCAATTCCCTCGCCTCTTGGAAGAAGCCAGCTGGGGCTGGCGAGCTGGAGGACAGGGGCTCAGTCCTCTCCCAGTCCTTCTCTGAGGCCGGCAGTCAGGTCCGCAAGGGGCTGGAGAAGCGATGCTCTCTCTCAGCCGCTGAGTTGGACAAGGCTTCAGTTCTGTCCGCCCCCATCAGTCGCAGCGGTGCCTCTTGGTGCGGCCTGGAGGCCCGCGAGGATGACGCCAGGTCATCCCTGAGCTTTGCTTTGTCCAGCCCGGGCAGCTTGAGGCGGAGCACCTCCCGCCTGGATGACCTCAGCCCGTCCTACAGCCGACCAGCCTCACGCCTCTCCTTGGGCCTCTCTCAGCTGGACGATGCGTGTAGCGTGGCCCTGAGCGATTCCCGTTCATTGTGCAGCCAGCACTCTCTCACTCGTAGTCTCTCCGTGCCCCCACGGCCTCGTACCTCGGCTTCGGTTGAGCTGCAGTCAGAAGACCCCGATATCCAGCCTGTTAGCCATCGCAGCTACCTGGACCCAGACCTGGAGGCGGCCATCAGTGAGGTGCTGAACTACAAGCCTGTCAAGTTCAAGCGCTCCAGCATGGATCCGGACTCTGAAGACGAGGATGATCGGAAGAGTGTGCGGAGCTCCAAGAGTGCCCTCTTGGAGTCAGCTGAGCACCCCGCCAGCAGCCTGCGCAGGTCTGCATCGGCCATGGATTTCTCCAGGCCTCACAGCGCTAAAGGTAAGAGCAGGAAGAGGAGCAGTAGCTCCTCCAGCAGCTCTTCCTCTTCCTCGTCTTCAGAGAGACAAAGGAAGAGCTCCAAGAAACACTCCAAGAAGTCCAAGAAGAAGAAGCACCAGCGGTTGCGTTCCGGCTCCTCCTCGGAGTCGTCCTCTGGCACATCGTCCGGCTCCACCGTCTCATACCGCAGCAACTCTAGCATCAAGAAAGGTCCCAAGCGGGGAGGCCCGGCCTCCGAAGAGCAGGATGCTGGTGCAGCCAGGCAGGGGCACGAGGCCAGGAAGTCAACCAAGCAGCGCAAGAAGGAGGAGAAGCAACGCAAGAAAGAGGTGGACAGCCTGATGATGAAGTACCTCTATCGGCCAGAGAGCGACTAAGGCAGGTGGCATGGAGTGCTGGGTATGCCCCGGTTGTGCCAGACTAACCTCTAACTGGGGAGGGGACGAGAGGGGCTCGGATCTTCCCTTCAGTCGGTGGCACTTCCATTTAACCAAGCTGGAAGGATGTCCAGAGTTCCCTGCATGCTGGCAACAGGTGGACTGTTTTGAGTTGTCCAAAGTTCATGGACTTACCTGAAGCATGGGTGTGCCTGATTCACTAACTCCGTCTGCCTTGTCTCCTAACTGCCAGTTGATGGACGTTCTTCCCGTGTTGCTCATGGGGGCTCCCAGCGATACAGAGTCAGCACTGATTGCACCTGATCTGTGTGGTGGTAGATAAGAGTTGAGTGCCAGGCCTCCCTCTGTGCTTGGAGAGGGTTTGCCCGCGTGGCCGTTCACACTGGCACCCGCCTGTCATGTTGCGCACCACTGGCAGCTTCCTCCTTGGCAACTCCCAAGGAGAGACAGCTGCTCCCCCCACCCTGGGCGGTGCGAGGATCTTGCTTCCCTTCCTTTCCCCACCAGCAGCTTCCTGCCCCAAGGATTAGCAGCTTCTGCAGGGAACAGGACACTGAGAAGCCGTAATCCGCTTGACAGCCTTTCAGGAATTGGCAGTATTTATTTCTCATGCAATTAATGGGCCTCCGTGTGCTCCAGACTCTCTTCTTCCTCCCCCCACCCCCCCCCCACCACAAAGTCACGCCATGGGGATTAACTGCCGTGAAGCAGGGAGAGGACTCTCCACAATAGTGTTTTAAACAGGAGGGCACGTCTTGCAGAGAGTAGGCTTTTTCCTTCGCATGAGCCTCTTTCTCCTGCTTCCCCAAGTGGAAGAACTTGGAAGCGGTTTAAACGCTGGCAAGACATCATATTTTGCCCTGGCAAGAAGCAGGAAGTTGTGATGCGGCAAAGGTCTGGCAGGGTCCTGAGTGTTGGGTAAGGGGGCGGGATCTTCTCGGCTGTGAGAGGCAGAATCAGACTGCTGGCTTGTTGCTGTTGAATAGAAGGACCGCAAAGCTGCCGATTCTGGGGGGCTGGCTGTAGAATTCAGCTTACCTGAAAGTGTGTTGACAGTCCCAGTTGGCAACCCCAAATCTAAACTGGATTCCCAGCAGTCAGAGGCCCAGGACTTCAGTGCATGCCGAAGTCCTCCCTTTGTGCCAGAAGTAAACAGGTGCTCTTCCAGTGTGTCCTTTTTGGAGCGAGTGTGCTCACAGGTATGTGTTGCTTGTGCATAAGCGTGGCTGGACTTGACCGTTAATGCTCTCTAAGCTGTGGGACGCAAGGGGCCTTCTGCAGAGCAAGAGAACTGCCGCTTCCTCCCCCGTGGAATGGAATTCCTTCCTGCCCATCATTTGGATTGCACACTTGTAGCTTGGTATGCAGCCTTTGCTTCCTGCTCGTGGAAGACAGCTGCTCCTAGGCCAGCAGGGGGAGTGGAAAGCTTTCTTGGAAAGGACAGATTGGGATGGGCACAGGGGGCGAGGGCTGGTTGCTGGATGCGTTCAAGGAGATCCTGGTTTCACTGGCCAGGCCTTCCCACAGATCAGGGCTGATCTTGACAGCCCTGCCTGCCTGAGCATTAGCCGAGGCCTCCCAATAGGTGCCTGGCTGGGAAAGAATATTGAGCCTGAAATGTAGAGAGGTTGGGGAGAAGCCTCAGAGATCCCTGCCCTCTTGGCTCCTGCTCTGGCTTGGAATCCAGTGAAGGCGGCCTGAGCCTTGGAGCCCAGGGGAGGAGGCAGGCTGGGTTGGGGTCCCGTGAGGCCCCTCCCCTCCCCCACTTCTGGCTTAGGGGTACCAGGAAGGGTGCCTCTGGGAAGGAAGTCCCTGTGCTTCGGTCGGCATCTCCTCCTGGAGCACTTCCAGGCCAGAGATGCCCAAGGCATGAACTTTCACTGCGAGGATGAAATCCACCCAGCCCTTTCCTGGGAAGGACAGTGGAGCCTCCCTTCTTCTTGACTGGCCATGTGAGCTCCGATGTGCAGGCCCACAGGGTTCACCCAGGGAGGTAAACGAGTGGCCCACCAGTCTAGCAGGGGCTCAGGATTGCCCCCGCTTGCGATCCCAGGCAGGCTCATTCCTGCAGGGCTGGCGGGCTGCCCTCAGCTGCCTGGATCGTGCAAGGAGTGGGTGGGAGAGTTGCGTGCCCTCCTTCCTCAGGCTGCCTGTTAGAGTTTGGGGTCTCCTCCGTTGATGAGTTTGCTCTTCTCTTTTTCCGTCTGTCCATGCTTTTGCACGTAGGGCACCAACGCTGGCACGTGTTGGTCAGGCCAGGCTGGAGACAGAGATCCAGAGAGAAAGGGAGCCACCGCAAGCTGCCTCGCTCGCATGGAATGGGACTCGCTGGAGCTGAGCCCTCCTGTCTCCCCCCCACACACACACACACCTTGGCAGCCGATCACGCCCGCAATTGGGCGCCTTTGTTTGCCCACGTTGAAGATGTGACAGGGGAGAGGGAGGGGGAAGCCTCTGCAGCAAAGGAGACAGACTCTCTCTCTCTCCCTCCCTCCCAAACAGAAATTTATTTGTGTATTAAATTGTTTCCGACAGCTTTGAATGGGAGAATTATCCGAGAAGGAGAGAGCTGCTGCTTTGCTTTCTTTTCTCTTTTTTTTTAACAATTTCTTTTTAAAATGTTCAATTGCTATAGCAGCCTCCTGCAGCTGGGGGAATGTTGTGCTTTGGGTTGCCTAATGCACTTAACGCTCCAGCTGCCATAACAGAAATGGAGAGGGGAAGGGAAGGAAGATAAAAGGACGCGTGTTCTCCAGGCTCCTGTGCAGTGGGGTGTGGAATGGCCAAGGTGGAAGGAGCGACAGGAGAGGTCGTTTTAATATGCCCCCAACACACTTCCCTCATCCCCAAACCATAAGTTACACTCATATTGTCCCTTGTGTGTGTGTTAGCACCATGAATATGGCTCAAATTGTGTGGGGTAAGGCTTGTTTAGTGCAGATTTTAGTCCTGGGAAAGGGACTGGCCTTCTAAGCCCAGTTCTGCTTGCTGGGGAATGGCAGAAGTGTCCGCTGCATCCATTTGTGGATTGGACACCCTGCCTGGCCGGTCAGGAGCCGGCCTCCTGCGTGCCAGATTGCAGGGTGGGCATTGTACACTGACGAGGGCACCGAGGGTCTGCAGTCCATGCTCCCTTGCTTGGTTAATTGCTCAGAGATGCCTAGATCAGCCTGGTCAGGAGGTCTTTGGAGGACTAGCACAATAGAAACGGTGCTTCTGTTTTTCCCAAATGAAAAGGCTGGTTTGTGTCAATTAGCAGGATTTGGGCATGCAAAACCTTCAGGCTGTCGAGCTTGCCCCAGGCGTTCTCTCAGTGCCTTGGAGGTGCTCTGACTCCACCCTCCAGTACGTGTTGGCCCTTCAGCCAGCACTGGCTCTGCAGAGTTGGCAAGGCAGGCCCAGCTAGCACAGGCCACGTGAGGCTTTTCCTGTGCATCAGCAGGGGAAAGAGACACTTCAACTCGAAAGTTGGAGGAGGAATGCGGCAGGCGTTATTTCCCAGGCAGGTGTGTGGGGTCTTGTCCCAGGCCTGTGGTCTCAGGTAAGGCAGGGTTTGCAAGTGATGAGTATTCCCGTGGTTCGGAATGGTGATGTTGGCGGTTTCCGGCTTACATGTGCCTCTGAGCAGATCAAACTTGGATAGAGGCTTCTGAGCAAGCCTTGAATCCGGCCTGGATTGGGAGGTCTGAAGCAGGTTCCCCATGCTTAAAAGGGAGCCAGTGAATCTGATCAGATTCCCAGCAACTTCCCGCCAGCCTTTGCCAACAAATCCTTGCCAGAACTTGAGAGCGGGATGCTGAGTCCTATACTTTGGTCTTTAAAAGGTATAAATTCCCACGATATGCAGAAGAAGCTTGACTAATGGAAGAGGGAGGGGTGCCAATTGCAAAGTTCCAGTTGCGAATCCTCCCTCCAGCAAATTCTTCATGCCAGGAGGGAATTTGCAAATGTCTTTTGCGTAATGAGCGAGTTTGTGAGTTTTTCCCCCCCCCTCCAAGCGTGGCTTGCAACAGATAGGGGTGAAATTTTCAACAAATGCCTGATTTGCTACAGATTATTTGCTTAGCTCTGCTAACTACAGGGGAGAGTAAATCACTGCTGCATGCCCTAGAAGTGTCTGAGGAAAAAAATAATAAAAATGAATAATGAGCTCTTGTGAATGTGAGCTGCTGCCTTAACCGTTTGCCAAAGCAAGCAGGGACCCAGAGGATACACTCGAAGGAGAGACCTCTTCATAAAGAAATGGAGTCTCCTTCTAGTGAGCAAGATTCCAAGTCCAGTAGCACCTTAAAGACCAACAAGATTTCTGGGGTATAAGCTTTTGACAGTCAAAGATGCCTGATGAAGAGAGCTTTGACTCCTGAAAGCTTACAACCCAAAATCTCATTGGCCTTTAAGATGCTACTGGACTCTAGTCTTGCTGCAGACCCACACGACTACCTCCCTGAAACATCCTTCTGGTGAAATAGTAAAGAGTCCAGTAGCACCTTTTAGACTAACCAACTTCATTGTAGCATAAGCTTTCGAGAGCCACAGCTCTCTTCGTCAGATGCATCATCAGCTTTCGAGAGCCACAGCTCTCTTCGTCAGATGCATCATCAGCTTTCGAGAGCCACAGCTCTCTTCGTCCTGCGTCTGCAATGTGTAGGCAGTGCCTGGTGCAAGTCCCCGCCAGAGGGGCACTGTGCTGGATTTCTAGTAACCCAGAGCACAGCTTTCCCCCCATAACGTGCAGAAGCAGAATAAATCCTGCCACATAAAGATATTTATATGGATGTTTGCTTAACGAATTCAGATTGCCAAAATCAGGTCTTCCTGTTGCAGACCTGTTGTTTTATTTCTTCAAACACAGCAGAAACTGGGGGCTGGGACTGTAGACTGCCAGGCACCTAACTGTGAACTTGCCCACATAACTGGTCTGTATCACAGTTCATACCAGCCAGTGCCCCATCTCCCAGCTTGAATGTCAGAATGGTCAGCTAAGATACCCGCCTGGGTTTTGCAAATAGCTTTGTACTTCTAGCTACATGGCTGTTGGCCCTGGAGCAGCCAAGTCAGACGAATGGGTCTAGGGGGCTGACATTATCTGAGCATGCCCACACCTCTTTACCCTCATGAACATTAAAAGCCTCGGTTAGCTCTTCTTCGTTGCTGGTTTCTGACGTCTTCCGTCCTGGTTTGAGAGGGCAGCTGGGCTAGATTTCCAGTCAGGGGCTCCAGTGCAGGCGCTGTGACGGCCTCTCCCTGGAGGACTCCCAGGTGATACAGACAGCACCACTTTTCCAAGATAGGAACTGAAAAATGAGAGAGGGGCAATTGGGGTCTGGGTCCACGTTCTAGCCAGCATGTCTTTGGTGTGCAATAGATGACTGATTCCGGAAATGCCAGTAACCCAGCTCAGCCTCCCTTGTGAAAACTGCCTTGGCCAGTGCCAAACCCACTTCGTAACTTCTCTTGTTTCCCTTTCACAGCCCCCCAGGCTATCGGAAATCATTTACCTATGACAAGTCAGACGAGGAGCGAGACATCTTTGACAGCACTCACAGGCCCAAGCGCTCCTCTCGGCACTACCTGAGCGACAGCGACTCTGAGAGCAAGCCGGCGGAAACCACTGCATAGCCCCAGGCACAAATGCACTGACGGGCGGCAGGCCGCTGCCTGACATCGCTGCCACCACCTTCTCTCTTGCTCAGTGGATGGCCTCGCCCGGCACCCGGGTGCCCCTTCAGGTCCTCTCTTTGGCCAACGCACTGCCCAGCAGTCTTGCCCTTCTGGCTGGTAGCACAGAGTGACCGCTGTACTGTCCCACGATGGGGGAAAGATGAAGAGTCTTCAAGACCCAGTAGAGTGTCAGGCCTGAATGCTGCTCGGCTGCAGGCGAGCGTTCCCATGCGGTCACCTCTGGGGTCTCCTGTCTGCAGCTGAAGGGAAGAGGCCAGCCTCCCCTTGGGTATGCAGAGCCTCTCCCTTCACAGTGCCTGCCTGCCCAGCTTTCTGTTGTAATTTAAATCAAATCTGACCCTTAACGTGGTGTCCAGTAAGATGGATCCCTCCTCTTCTCCTTTTAAAGACTTTTCAGTTCAGCCAAAGACTGTGCGCCCACGTGCGGGCTCTTTCTCTCCTCCCCTCTTTTTCCCTCCCCACAAAGAGAGAGAGAGAGAAAGCAGAAAATGAAGCTGGGTTGCCCTCCGAGCACTTGGACGCTGTCTGCCTCGTCTCTGAACATGGATGGGCCTGTGTTTGTGAGTTGCACACTTGAGCACAGTGCTGTGCCATTTCCCTTCCTGCTCTTTCTTGCACTTGGTTTCTGGGGCTGTGTATGAAGCCACCACCGCCCGCTGCCACCCTGTTCCCATCACCAGTCTCACCCGAAGCACCCCGTCCAGAGCTGGACCAGGCCCCACCTGTCCCTTTTGCTTGCAAGATATCCAGGAACCCAAATGGCTGCGCTGGTCAGTCCCTCTTTCTCGATGGTGCAAGCATGGCCTATCGCTGCTTGGGTCTTCGCCAGCCCTCAGAGTCTCCCTGTCTCTTCCAGGAACACTTCTTAAGGCCAGGAGCCCCTCCTGCCCCCTCCCTTTTGCAGCGCTTGCAGAGACCCTTTCTAAGTTATCTGAGAGTGGATTGAGCCGGCTTTGGGGCGAGGCACACTGGGGAGGTGGGAAGCAGCTGCCTGAGCTGCCAAGCATCCACTTTGGGCTGGGATTGGTTTGGACTTCTTTGCACTACTGAAGTTGTGCATTTGACTCTTTCCCTCCCTTTCTTGCCCCTCCCTTGTCTGTCAACTTTAAATAAGAAAATAAATGTCATTTATGGCTGGTGAACCCGACTTCTCTCCTATTTGAGTGTTAATGAGTTTCTCGGAGAAAGGGCAAGGAAGCTCGTTTCAATCATTTGTCGTTTCCCAAGCAACTGGTAGGAAATAAGTTTTCTGAATTATGGTTGTAAGCATACTCCATACTTGACCCCCCCCCCTCTAAAGTTTATTTTTTGAGTGGGGGAAACAGTAGGAGTTTGTAATGGAGAGAGGCCTCCCCGCTGTGCTCCTGCATGAGTCATTGTTCTTGATTGGAAGGCGGCAAGCCCAGCATGGGAGGATCTTTGAGAGACTCATCCGGAAGCCTCCTTTGATGGCTGCTAATTCTGCTGCATGTCTGCTTTGGGGTTGATTGAATGACCCAGTCGCCTCCTGTGCAGATATGCAGTGGGGGTTAAGAAGAGACTAGTTGGAGAAATCACACAAAGATATGGCAGGCAGCATCTTTTATTTATTTATTTATTTGTCATTTATAGTCTGCCTTTCTCGCTGAGACTCAAGGCGGATTACATAGTGAGAGATTAGTGCGATCGGTATCAAGGACATTTCCATAAACAATGTCATAGGATTTTACAAAGACATAGCATTAGCAAGGATCCAATAGAGTTGAAGAATTGCTGAAGCAGAACATAATCAATTCTAGGATTGACATTAGATACCATGAAGCACGGGTAGTATATAGGAGTACATATTCAAAGCAACAAATAATATGTAAGGGAACAGAGTGGTGAGTCTATGGTCCCTAACTCATTAGCAAAGCATCTGAGACCCCCTCCCTGGAATACCGCCCTCCTATCTGAGTAAAAAGCCTTTTTGAATAATTCAGTTTTGCATCATTTGTGGAAAGCCAGGAGAGTGGGGGATCTCCTAACCTCCTTAGGCAGGCTGTTCCACAGGGTAGGGGCCACCACAGAGAAAGCCCGTGTATGGGCGGCTGTTGATTTAGCCCATTTATAGGCTGGCACCTGCAAGAGACCCTGTTCAGATGAGCGAAGCTGCTGTGGAGGGACATAGGGAGAGAGGCGGTCCCATAGGTATGCTGGGCAAAGGCCGTGAAGGGCTTTGTATGTAATAACCAATACCTTGAACTGAGCACGGTAACTGATAGGTAGCCAATGGAGTGACTGTAGGGTGGGAGTGATGTTCAAGCTCCTGCTTGCTCCTGCTAACAGTCGAGCTGCAGCAGTTTGCACCAATTGGAGCCTCCTAGTTAACATAGATGGGAGACCAATGTATAATGCATCACAATAGTCAAGTTTTGATGTTACCATAGCATGGATCCAGGTGGCCAGGTCGGCCGTGTCGAGGTAAGAAGCCATCTTCCGGACTAGAGTGAGATTGTAGAAAGCATTTTTTGCAGCTACCTGAACTTGTTTTTCTAGTAGTAGTGCTGGATCCAGTATAACTCCTAGGCTCTTAACCGAGTCTGCAAGGGTCAGACGAACTCCATCAAAAGTGAGGAGTACAATGTCTTTCAAGATCTATGCCTTCCCAACAAGCACCACTTCAGTCTTGTCTGGGTTCAATTTCAATTTGTTATTTTTCAGCCATTTCACCACAGCTGTCAGGCAGTTCACTTTAATTTTTTAGTATTTTGTAAGCAGTTCACTTTAATTTTTTTTCCTTTTAGCAATCCAAGGTCACAGTACACAGCTTGAGAATTACGGCTTACGGGGAAAGATGGGGAGTCTCTGCCACCTTCCCCTTGTACCTCGAGAGTCAGGAGGAGTGTTGCCCTTCCGAGTTCCCCCACCCTGCAACACTGAACCCGCCTTCAAGATCATTTTTCACCGGCCGTTTCCACACGACTTACCGTCCTCCGGAGTGTTACGCAAAACACGCGGAAGATAGCATCTTCTCGCGCAACATTGCACCAGGAAGACGCTATCATCCAGGAGTTTTGCGCGAGATTGCGTTTTCCTGGTGCGATTTCACACGAGAAGATGCTATCTTCCACGTGTTTTGTGCAACGCTCCGGAGGACGGCAAGTCATGTGGAAACGGCCACCTTTGTTTTACCTTTTACACAGTCCTGCTTCCCCACACCCTCTGATTTTCAAATTGTGCTGTGGTGTGATTCCAAAGCTTTTTGAGGTCTCTCAGTGACAAGACCTGTTGGAAGGCCCGACAGGCTTGGCTAGCACCCCATGATCAGAGACTCCCCCCTCCCACAAATCTGCTGCAATGTGCTGGGATTCTTATGGCAGATGTGCAGTGGCACCTGGCTAGGTCTGCCTCTGAGAGCTTTGGTGGGGGGGTTTCTGCCAGCCTTCCTCCTCTTCCTCTCTCTCAAAGGTGACACATTAATTCTAGTGTAACTAGAGTTACCAGCCTCCAGGTGGTGGCTGGAGATCTCTCGGAATTACAACTGATACTGATCTCCAGGCCACAGAGATCAGTTCCCCTGGAGAAAATGGCATGCCTTGGAAAATGGACACTATGGCATTATATCCAGCTGAGGTCCCTCCCCTTCCCAAACCCCGCCCTCCCCTGGCTCCACCCCTCAAATCTCCAGGAATTTCCCAAGCTGGAGCTGGCAATGCTAGGTGTAGCCCACCCTTGGTAAGCTCTTGGCAGTGCAGCAGAATCGAATGCAGGTGAGATGTTGCCTGGATAAGGGGCGTGGGGTGGGAGCACTGGGGAAGCATCGCAAAGCAGATTCAGGGAGGCCTTCTCAGTCTTCTCCCCTTCCTAGGCAGCAGAAGCCAAGTGGGTCCAGCAGTTGGGGCTAGGAGGACCAGAAGGATTCCAAGGGTCTATAACGTGGTTGATGGAGGGAAGTGTTCACTTTGGCACGTACAAGGAGCAAGTTCCATGGCAAGTCCCTGCCTTTTGGTGCCCTGCCTTTCCTTCGCAGATTGCAGGCAGTACTGACTGCATGGCCCAGGCCGTGTCCTGTTTTGTGGGGATGGTGGCTTGTGAGCTGTTGAGCTGTGCCCTGTGCTAAGAACCTGCTAGCCAAAAAAAAAAAAGAATGCTTCTTCTAAGGAGTTTTGCCACCCTGGTTTTGTAAGTGGCACTTGTTTGTCCGTTTTTAAATCTACAGACTTACAAATCCAGGGTGGCAAAACTCCTTAGAAGAGGCATTCTTTTTGGGGGGGGGGATAGTAGGGAATGCCTCTGTAGAAGATGAGGCATGCCGTGGTATCAAGGAGGACAGTATTGATAGGCAGATTCAGTTGCTTGAAGTGCCTTTGATTTCTTTAACCAATTGGCAGCCTTAGTTGAAAATAACCTTAGCAGTTGCTGTTAAAATGCATTGCTCTTTGTATTTTCAGTCCTGTGTCCATGATGGGGCCTTAAAGCCTTGCATGGCCGTTGAAATCTGGTAGAGTGCCTTCTGGCCAACCCCGATAGATCTGGAGCAGTTTTCAGGTTGAATTGAATCGAAGCCCTTTCGGGCTAGAAATCGGAAGGCTTGGGTTATGTGTGCGCATGTGTCAGGGCCCTTTTGTATTCTCTGATTCCTCTCAGCAGGCAGGAGGTTGAGACATTTCCCTCTCCCTGCAAGCAACAGGTCTACAGCCAAATTAGAACTAGAGGCCTTGATGAGGATGGAGAAGGAGCGTCTGCTTTGAATCTGGGACATGGAGGAGGCATTTTGTGGAGAGAGTGGGGATCCAATCTAAGCCACAAATCTTGGCTTGTTTGGAACAGCTGGTGCAGGCTGAGCGCTCTTGCCCTGGGCTCTTCCACCTGCTTTGTCGTGCAACATAATCCTCTCTGGAGCAACGGAGGCGTAAATAGAATGTTTGGGGGCAGAAATGCTCCTTCTAAAGTGTCTTCTGGCCTGGATCTTCCAGGGGGAGAATTACCAGGCAGTAGGAGATTGAGGAGGAGGGGAGAGGATACATGAAGCAAACATGTGCACCTTTGAACATGTGCAGAGTATTTCCATGTTTCTACTGCACAGGCCTGGAAAAGAAGCTTGGATGTGCAGGCAGGACTCAGCCCTTTGTAGCTGCCAGTAAAAATTAAGGACTTCTCTGAGATGCCAGGTCTGATTCTTACCTCCTTAAGCTATGGAAAAGCTATAGGAAAGTGCCCCCCGCCCCCAATCCAATCCACTGCAACTTTTTAAAGCCCAGCACTTTTGAATGGGGCTCATTCTGCTACAAAATGTTGAAATTGCGCAGTAATTTCAGGCACTGCACAGTGAGAAATCCAACTTTGCTTCTACCTGCGCATTTAACCGTACCGGCCAATGTAGCAGTGGTGAAGCCCAGATTCAAATCCTCCCTGTGCCATGAAGCTTACTGGGTGAACTTCAACCAGTCTCTCTCAGCCTAACCTACCTCACAAGGTTGCTGTGAAGATAAAATAGGGGAGAGTAAAGAATGCCGCACATCGTCCTGAACTCCCCTGGGAAAGGACTGGATAAAAGTCTAGTACATAGTAAAGGAACAAAGATCTACAACAAGACCTTGCACGAGGCACGTCTTCCTCAAAGCCTGTTTGTTATGTTTCCCCTTCACATACGCTTTTTAAAAAATCCTGGGGTGTATCAATGCAGGAAGACAGCCATCAAACTGAAACAGATCCCCAAATTAACCCAACTTCTTCCTTCTGCTGTGGGCAAAAATAGCAGCTGATCTTGAAACCTTGGCATCATTGGCAGCTAATTTATTTAAAGAAACAATTTTTGAGAGCAGGATAAAAATCTCTTTCCACCTGTTCCTTGAAGAGGTGAGGGCAGGGGTGGGGGGAGACAATGCAGTGTCCTAATATCTGGGCCAGCCCCACTAGCAGAGTTAAGCGGGTGGATAAGAGAACAGATTTTGAATGGCATTTGGGGGTGGCCAATTGGCAGCTCTTACATCTATAATTATACATTTCACGATACAAGGAAGCAGCTTGAGCTGAGCCTCCGGGACACGACTGGATTGGGTTGGGGATAAGAAAGCCGGTCCAAGTGGTGGGGGCTGTTTGAAAGAGAAGATGTTCCACCAGGCTTCTTCCATCTCATTTTGGAAGGGTCAGAGGCTTACGGAATGGGCAGGGGATTGACATCCTCCCAACCTTCCACGCAGGGAAGCCGAGATGCGGGGAAGGGTGCTATGCAAATGAGCAGGCGCCTTCCCCATTACCATAACTTTAAATAATTAATGAGAACGGCTCCAGGGCTCCAATTCTCTACTCCTCATTTGCATATTTATTAAGATTTATAAATGATTCAAGGTGTACCCCCACCTCTGACACATCGTCCTACCCTACCCCCACCCACTTCCTGCAGCATTTTTACTTGGTTGTGCTTAATATGAGAGGGAGGGCCCTGGAACTGGTTTTCCGAATGGAACGGTGAACATCGAGTACCCGGAGCTCTTTGGATTCTTCCCTGACCCTCAGCATTCCCTGCTTCCTGTCTGCTCTTGGTGACCTTGTACGGAAATCAGGCCCCTGAAAAAAGAAGTCCCTCGAACTCTTCTTACGCAAACATTTTTGCTTGGAAGGACCTTCCCTATTCACCTTGAATTTTGGCTTCAGATGAAATTTGAAGGCACTTAAGAAAGGGGGGGGGGCTGCAAAGATTCTCAACTTTGGGTTAATCTGAGCCAGTTGCTCCTTAACCATGAATGAGCTGCAGTGCTGCGAAGCACTGAGAGAAAGTTGCTTTTTGGTGGCTCCCAATAAAGATGCTAGGCAAGACAAGAAGAATGTATTTTTTGCCTGATTTTCTCTTGGGACTTTGTGCCACAGTGTGCGGAGCTGATGGCTGTCTTTGATGGCTTTAAAAATGGGTGAGATGAATTAATAGAGAAGAGGCCCCTCAATGGCTATTAGCCACAAGAGCTAAACCAAATATCCATGTGCAAAGGCAGTCTACCTCTGAATGCCAGTTCTCTTCGCTTCTATGCTCCTGGCGCACATTCTGACCAACCACTACATGAAACAGGTTGTTGGGCTACATGGACCTACCTGGGACTGACCTGGCAGGGCTGTTCTTCTGAAGGTCTTATCTCAAAATTTAAGGAGGCAGCCTGTGTGCACACGCGCGTGCGCATGCGCATGTGGCCAGTAGCATCCCTGCACACCTGTTAGGTGGATCCACAAGCTTTGCACACCAAGCCAGACTTTCTCTGAAGACGACTGCAAGCTTCTATCTCACCCCAGTAGGCCACTTTGGCAAAGCGCAAATGGAGACACATCCACGCTCCGGCCCGGAGCCATAAAGTCGGCATGACGGTAATGCGCCTCTATTAAGCTAAGCTATCTAATGATAATAAAATGGCACATTTAACTTTAAAACATTTCGCTTGACTCTGAAGTGCGCATCAGTGTGTGTGCGTGGGGAGGGAGGGGGTGGTTCAGCCCATGGGGGTTGGCGTGTGTGCTTAATGAATCTAAATGTTAAATGACTTTTCCTAGGTTTTATTGCAATACTTTGAGCGGCACTCAAAGGTGGGGACTTGCGGGGGGCTTTCATTTCATTTCAATGGATGCGTTATTGCAGTGAGAAGAAACTCGATGCTTCCCTAGGGCTGGATCCCATCCGCTGTCCTGGAAACGATGAAAGGGGAAACGGTGAACTGGGAGAACGGCCTGTTTCCTCTTTCCAGATATTACTAGGACAGCGTGGGACCTTTTGTAGAAAGCAGACATGACATCAGCATTTTCCGATACAAAGCCGAATGCATTGTGTGTGTTAAACCATTTAAAAACTGCCCCAAAGAGCACCAAAAAAGCCCTACTGAACTGGGCCAGTGGTTCATCTAAGGCCAGTGTTCTATTTCCTACAGTGGCTAGCCAGAAGGCTTACAAGCCGGGCATGGAGGCAAAGATCACCAGCCCCAGCAACGCAGGGTACCCAGCCAGCCCCTGGAGGAAATGAGATGCTGGACCACATTCAGCTTCGTCTAATCCAGCTGGGCTCTTCTTATGTTCTTAAGCAAATTCCCCAAATGCAGAGAGCCTACCTGTAGGACAGGCAGGGGAGGAGGGGCCTGATTACCTCTGCAGGCACTTTTCAGGTCTCCGATTCTCTTATCTCGGTTGGTCGGTAGATTAAACTGAACCAGGCCTTCTGCCGCTCCAGGAATAACCAATGCACGGCTCTATATGAGCAGAACAAGGAAACCTGTTCAGAAGGTACTTTTTAAAAGCAGCATCGGGGCTTTTGATCGTCATGTTTGTGATGTTTGATCGTGATGTTCACAGGGCAGCTTTTGGGGAAGCTGGGAAGCGGCTGATCTGGAAAGGGGCCAGATTGTAAGGGGGCTCCTCCTCCAGGCTCAGCTTGCAAAGAATTTCTCCAATGACTGGTGCAAATTTGAACCCGTGGCCTGTGGGATGGAGAGAGAAAAAGACAGAGAACCGGATTCAAACTCCTGACCCTTCTGTGCTCTAGTCTCCTGCTAGGCTGAAGACAGACAGCGGGATGGGGTGAGGGAGTAGACACTGAACCCCCCCTCCCCCCCACACACACATACACCATTCAACGGTGCACCAATCATGCCCTCATTCATTCCGTGTCTGTTTTCATGAGCTTATTTCCCACCCATTTTTCTTGCTGACGTTCCTGATTTGCTTGGTTTTTCCCCCTATCATTTACATGCCATGGATGGAAAAATGATGTTTAAGAATTACTAAATTTTAGCAGGAAAAATTCAGCATGAGGAAGAAAAAGGTGCTGTGAAACGGCAGGTGCCTAGGGAGAGAAGCCAAACCGAAACAAGGATTGTCAAGCTGAAATGCCGTTGCATCCCTTCTCACAAGGTGGCCTTAGCTAAGCTGCTCGCGTCAACACCCTATAACGCAGGGAGGATAACACCTACCCTGCATGGTTGTTGTAAATACAGCAAGCTATGGAATGTGAAGCCTTTCTGTACTATAGTAATGCTTTGTATTGTTATTAGTAGTTCTCCAGCCTGCATCACTCACACGCGTGCTTGTTCCTTCCTCTCCCCCAACTTGTCCACTGCAGTCTTGCTTACCTGAGAATCCTGCCCCAATGACGATGTTCCTAAACCGCGGGTGCCGATCTAAGATGAAATCCGCATCGGGAGTGTTCTGAAAAGATTAACGGGGATAACATAGATAGAGTCCTTCTCAAGCTGAGTTTGCAGTCTGGGCTCTGGCAGGCCTCTATCCCAGGAGCCATGAGGACGCCTCCAGGAGTGGTGATCTGTCCCAGATAAGGAGACCAGACCCCAAACAGAAAGAACTGGGGAGGGGCTCTGCCTGTTTGTCTCCTAGCCCATTTCAAGAGTTGTGTGTGGAGGGAGCTTGGCAGGTGTTGGGGGGAGAGGGAAGCTCGCTCTGCCCAAAGAGGCAGGAATACGGATAAGCACACCCCGCCTGTCTAGGGCCGATTCCAGATGGCCAGAAATTGCGGTTTTTCTGCAGAAATAATTGCTTACCGGCCACACGTTCACTTTCATCTCCATCCACTTTGTCTCGCAGCGTGCCGTGCCATCCCGCTTCCGGATGTTTGCACGGCCAACTGAGGTACCTGGGATTGGTTGTTTCCTCCCCGTCACAGTTGACGTCGGGGGCCTTCATTGGTTCGCATTTCAGTTTTTTTTTAAAAAAAATTTTTTTTACGTGTTTTGCGCAAATGCGCAAATGCGCAAATGTGCAGGTATGCGAATATGCAGCGTCAACTTTTGTGCATTTGTGCATTTGTGCGCATTTGCACAGTTCGATGTGCGCAAATGTGTGACTGCGCAAATGGCGCCCGGTTTTAAAAAAAAAATTAAGGGAATATTGTTGCCGGCCAGCCGGCCGGCAAAGGAAGGAGGGAAAGGGGAGGGCCTCTCCACGGCGACGAAGCGTCCAGAAGTGTGCAAACCCGCAATACGGCGTTCACACCATCTGCTTCTGGAGCGTAACACAGCGCCATGAACCGGAGGTAAGCAGGGACGGGACATTACGGGTTTTTACGAGTGAGGTCGCTGGAAAAGCGAAAGCACTTGCTTTATTTGTGCCCGTCTGGAATCGGCCTAGGTCTGTTCTCTGCAGGCCAAACTCCTGACCCAAGGCTGTTTGCCTTTTCTCCTTACTGCCCCTGCTTGGGTGCCTTTTCCATTGATTTCTATGCCACGAAAAGCTTCCTGCATATTTCTGTGCTGAGCTGTTGCTGGAGACGAAGGAGCAGAAGGGAAAATTTGGACCTGGGAACCTCTAGCCTGGTTTGCAGTAAAAAACTGATAAGTGGTTCTCTTGGTTTCCCTGTGATGCCCATCCCAAGAGTTTGATTTGCCTAATGCTTGGCAGTCCTTGCCTCTGTAAGAAGCAAAACGTGACTCCCTCCACCCTCCCAAGCCAGGCAGACGCAGGGCTTGATGGGAGGCAGGGGCTTGCTCTTTCTTCCTTATCTTCTCTAGAGTTTGGTGCTCAGAGGAAACCTCCATTTAATTGGCATGGCTAACAGCTGCTGGCAAACCTCCCCTCCAGGATTTTCTCTCTGCATTCTTTTTAATTAAAAAAAAGCAGTGATCATAACCAGGTCTTGTTGCAAGGAGTTCCATAAACTAAGAGTCTCTCTACATGAGACATGTGAACAACATGTGTCGGGAGATGCAATGATAGCTGGGAAGCGTAGTTTATGCAGAAAGGGCCAGTGGAACGGCAAAGACGTTGCTATACACTGGAGCTGTATGAAGGGGCTGTGAAATGCCAGAAGGGAAACTTCAGCCCATTATAACCTCTCCAGCTACAAGCCTGGCTCTGGAAGGCAGCTCCAGCCCATTTCCATTCCTTGCTGCCCTCTAGTTGCCATCCCACACAGTTTTAGACTGGAGAGGTGAAATTGACAGGGCCTTCCTGGAGGCGAAGATGAAATTAACAAACCCTCTGAGGAGCGATCTCCGCTGGCTCTGTCTTTTAAAACTATGCTTCCCGGCTAAACTTGCATCTCCCTGTACTTGATGAACACACGCTGAGGCATCTTGTGTAGAGAGACTCTTAAATGTGTATTGTGTGCGGTATTACCTCCATTACTGATTTGCTGCCAATCACTTTGATTGTGTGAAGACAAGACAGACAAGCTCTAACATGATGAGAGAAAACTATTTGCCATGATGTGCAACAGGCTGCAATTCCACAGAGGAGTCATTTTCTGTCATCCCCCCCCCTTTGAATGTCTGCCTAGGCAGCAGCTGTTGTGAGAGTGCGTACAGCCTGGGAGGGAAGGCTCAGAGGCCCAGAACCCCCCTTGCTTCTGGCCCTCATTGTGAGAGGAAACTGAACCATGCCCGTCTCCACCAAAGCCCCAGGGCCCAATTCCTAGCAGCTTCTTACTGTATATAAGCAGCGCTCCTGTACAGCTGGCTCTGGATCAAGCCCTGGCAGATAACTCTTCACAAAATTCTGAAGGATCTGGAGGTCGGGCACCGCAGAGGCCTGGTCCAGTTGATCGGGTTTATCAGGGTCCACAGGGCTTCCGTGGTGGTAACAAATCTGGGGAAGGGCAGAGAAGCAAGTAGCTGAGCCCAGCCCACCCCCACAGAAGCCGGCCTACCTGTGGGGCCTTGCCCAATGTTGCCACATCTCTTACTGGCCCTCTTCCTTCATCCAGTTTGGTGTAGCGGTTAAGAGCAGCAGGACTCTAATCTGGAGAGCCGGGTGTGATTCCCCACTCCTCCGCTTGAAGCCAGCTGGGAGACCTTGGGTCAGTCACAGCTCTCTCAGAGCTCTCTCAATCCCGCCTACCTCACAGGGTGATTGTCGTGAGGATAATAATAACACACTTTGTAAACTGCTTTTAAGTTGTCCTGAAGGGTGGTATATAAATCAAATGTTGTTGTTGTTATCTGTAATATCTGAACTGCATGAAGAACTGTTGCTGGAGAAGCGATCTCATCAGAAAATCTCTGCAGGATCAGATCCAGGAGGATTCATCAAATCCAGCATCCTGTTTCCCAGAGGGGCCAGCCAGATACCCCAGAAGGTATTGAGAAGAATGCCTCCTATTAAGTTTGTCATTTCGGCCCATAGTGATTTCAGCCAGGCAGTGATTTCAGCTCATGAGAACATCTTTGTGGCAAATACAATTGACCGCCACGCTCCCAAAAGAGCCAGATATATGCACCCAAACTACACCCCTTTTCAGTGACCCACCAATAGGAACACATGCAACTAGGATCCTTCATTTGCATGCCCTGAACACAACGCAACTTGTTTACCAAACAGCAATTGGCCCGCATCCCAGAGAATCGATTGGCTGCTGCTAATTTACTACCCAATAGGATTTCAGACCTGAGGAGCCTAGCTTTACCTGAAGCTAGCCCAATACATAACACTTCCCTTGTTGTTTCTCCCAGTTTTCAAAGATAGACTGCCTCTGAATGTGGAGGTTCCAATTGAAAATCGTGACTGATGGTTGTTCACAGACCTCTCCTACGTGAACCTGTCTGATTGCCTTTGCAGGCCATCTAAGCTAGCATCCATTACTTCATCTTGCAGCAATGAGCTCCACAGGTTAATCTGCCACATATGAAGGTGAACTTTTCTTTTGTTCTCCATACTTTGACTGTGCATCAACTTTATCGGGTGGCCCCCAGTCCTAGTTTCGCTAAATGAAAAGCCCCAGACTTGTGAGATGTTCCTCACAGTGAAAAGGCTTTACCACCCACCCCCACCCCGGATCATTTGGGTTGCCCTTTTCTGCCCTTTATTTGGCTCTGCAAGATCCCTTCTTTGAGGAGGAATACTAACAACTGGTCCCAAGAGGCAGCTACACCCGAGACTGATGTTTCCCCTCCAGCCCCTCCTTGTGCACCAGGCCCAGCCCTTCTCTCACCTTGACAAGCCCCGGGTATTCACCGGACGGCAACCCGTAGATGTCGTGCACCTCCTGGTTGAGGTTAATGCCCAGAAAACACGGGAACTTCTCCAGATGGCTGTGAGCGCTAGGGCCTTTCGCCCGCCAGTAGCAGACCTGGATGCGCAGAGGCTGGTAGAGGCAAAGAAGGTGAGGCGCCTTTTACTCCCAGCAGCCCTTAGCTGAAGGTAGAGAGAGTCACTGGTGGACAGAGAGGGCTTTCTTCATGGCATATGCCGAGCAGGCAGAGGGACTGCCACCAGAAAAGGGGTTCAGACCTCGCCAGCTGTGCTGTATGCTCCACCAGGGACTCTTCTATCCAAGCAGGTCCTTCCAGCCAATGTCCCCCTCCACCCCTTAATCTTGCCTGATTTGCAACACATTTGAATGTTTTTTTCCCCCGCTGCACGGGGGCCCAGGGCAAGAAGTGGAGTTGAAAGAGAATTCAATGCCATTTGAATTGCTTTTCTCCAGGAAAATACGCTTCTTTTAAAATTCAGTTTTAAGGTCAGTCGGTGGAAAAGATCTAAATGTTAGGGCCTTGCCTGCTTGCTTTTTCAGATTACAATGCTAAGATTTTAAACCCTGGCCCTGAACCAGCTAATAGTGAAATGGGATTAATCCACACTGCAACCAAAGTTGCAACAAGTTAATTGCAACCAATTTAATTCTCTTGATTTCAGCTGTCTTGATTAATCTGCCGTGGATCGTGGCCTTTGAGAGAGTTGGAGCAATGTCCTCAACATCATAATTGAGAGAGCATAAGTAAAAAGGGAGAGCAAATTTGAATTTTTAAGGCACTTTGTTACAAGTCCCCCCCCACCCCAATTCATTTATGTTCCAGCAAAACCAGAAACAATAAATCCTTTTGAACAGCCATGTTGAGTTATGATCAGGTGACTCTAGAAGCCCTGGGTGAGACCTTTAATTTTGGCTTTTTCCCACACCACCTGAGTATCAGCAAGAGATGGTAGGATGGACTGCGCTGCTTCAGACTCCAGGTGGGAAGAAACCCACTTCTGAATGTTCCTCAGGTAAATGCAAAGCAATCTTGCAAGCAGAAAGCTAAAACCTCAAGGAAAGAACATCTAGCCCAGCCCTGTCTGTGCTATTTGCAGGAAGTCTTTAACACAGACAAAAATCCAAAACTGTGGTCCTTTGCCTACAGTCTGAGGAAACATGCCTTATTCTCCACAGGAGTTAACCATGTTAGTCTGTAGTCGCAAAATAGTAAAGAGTCCAGTAGCACCTTTAAGACTAACCACCTTTATTGTAGCATAAGCTTTCAAGAACCACAGCTCTCTTCGTCAGATGCATCGTCAGAGAACCACAGCTCTCTTTGTCTGATGCATCTGATGAAGAGAGCTGTGGTTCTCGAAAGCTTATTCTACAATAAAGGTGGTTAGTCTTAAAGGTGCTACTGGACTCTTTACTATTATGCCTTATTCTGTTTCACTTAAAGATCACGCCTCGGGCTGACTGTGGTTCCTTGCGTCTTGCCTCTGGCCCCAGGTTCTTGATCCACCCACTGGTGTGCAGCAAGACCAACGGCTTACCTGGAGAGGCAGCCGCAGTCCCAGTGGAGCCAGGAGGTGGCTGGTCCATGCTCCTGCTGTGACCACGAGGCGCTTAGCCTGGTACTCTCCTCGGTTGGTGGTTACAGTGATCACATTCCCAGGAAGGATGCTGAGTACCTTTTCAGCATCCCGCAGGGTCCCTCCACTGCGCTGGAATTGATCCTGATGGGAAAGTGGGGAGAGGGATAGATCTGTTTCTTTTGTTGCTTTCTGGGACAAGTCCCAAAGAACTCTGCTCATCTTCCTCTGGCCCTCTGCATTATCCCTCCCCTCACTAAAAATGTTGTTTGCACAAAACGCATCTGTGCATTTGCAGACTTTATGGGCAAGGAGAAGCTGACTTTTTAGCAATTGTTTCCTGCTAGGTATACAACCACCCTGACCAGGATAGCCCAGGTGAGCCTGATCTCATAAGAAGCTAAGCAGGGTCAGCCTTGGTTAGAGACCTCCAACGAAGACCAGGGCTGCAGAGGCAGGCAATGGCAAACCACCTCTGTTAGGCTCTTGCCATGAAAACCCCACCAGGGGTCGCCATAAATCAGCTATGACTGGAGGGCACTCTCCCCAATCAGGTATACAACTCTCACCTAGTCCCTGTGACAGTTTCCAGAGGATGGGGTGGGGGTAGAATCAGGAACTCCTCAGGGGCAGAAAATAATTGTTAAAATAGGAATTTCAACCAGAATTTGGAGGAGTTTCCATCTCTCGGTTGCTGTTTTTTTCAACAGAAACGTTTTCCTTTCTGCTCCATTTTTATGGAGTGTGACTGTGTGAGCAAAACAAGCCCCTGCTACAAGCTGCCGTTCTAAGTTACCAGTGCAGAGAGAAGGAAGAGGTGGGTCAGCCTCCCCTGCCCGCTTGTTACCTGGACAGCTCGCAGTGCCTTGTCAGGGAACAGCACACCTGCGGTCAGGTCAGCCACAGCCATCACCCCACCGTGAGGATGGATATCTGGGTACTTCCGGGCCAGGGCTTGTGGAGTGAAAACTTCACTGGGGACGTGGTGGCGTTGCATGGTCTGCCAGTAGCTCTGGAACGCGGGGGTCTCCTGGCGGCCCAGAATCAGCATCGTGGTTGGCCTGTAGAATAAGGCTGACATTGGAGGGCTCAGCTTTTGGGGCTTGGGGGGGGATTGCCGGGGGTGTGCTTTTGGAACAGCGACAAAAAGCGCTGGCCTCAGAATGGCAAAGATAAGGAGCGGCAACATGCAAAGGCTCCAGTTCAACTTCGGACTCTGCCACAAACACACTGTGATCACATACATCAGGTTTGCTTGCTGGTTTGTTTCATTGTGGTTGATTGGTGGCTTTTGTCTTTCCGCTTTGCTGTGGGCCGGCCTGCAGCCTGTATGAAGCATTTCCCAGATGCTGAGCATTGCGTCCATGAGGCGATGCATCTCTTAATACCTTATCCTAAAGCTCCTTGGTGCACAGCCAGGGATTGCCTTTCAGTTTGGGATTGCGGAATCCTAGAATTGGATAGGGACCTCTAGGGTCATCTAGTCCAACCCCCTGCACAAAGCAGGACATTCACAAATATCCCCCCCAACACACACGCACCTAGTGACCCTTACCACATGCCCAGAAGATGGCAAAACACCATCAGGATCCCTAACCAAACTGGCCTGGGGGAAATTGCTTCCTGACCCCAAGGTGGCGATCGGCCTTACCCTGGGCATGTAAGAAGGGGCCACGAGAACTAAGCAGTGATATAACCCCTCCTGCCCTCCCTCTCATGATCTGCCTCACAGAATCAGCATTGCTGTCAGACAGCCATCTAGCCTGTGCTTAAAAATCTCCAAGGAAGGAGAGCCCACCACCTCCCAAGGAAGCCTGTTACACTGAAGGACCACTCTAATTGTCAGGAACTTCTTTAGTCGAAAACTCTTTTGATTTAATTTCAACCTGTTGGTTCTGGTCTAACCTTCTGGGCAGTGGAAAATAACTCTGCGCTATCCTCTATATGACAGCCCTTCAAGTACTTGTAGCTAGTTATCTCTTGCTCAGATCTGGCACATGTGGTTATCAAGGAGAATGCCTTCTGTGTATGCTCAGAGGTCCTTCCCTACTCATCTTGGATTAGAGGGAAGAGAGTCTGTGGACAAAAAGGTGATTTGTAGGCAAATTTTGACCTCAGCCGAAAGAACGCAAAAAATTGCAAACTTTCTAGTACTTTTAAATAATTGTTTCAAGTGGTTACTTGAATCCTGCTGAAACCGATGGTTGTTGTGGGTTTTCCGGGCTGTATTGCCGTGGTCTGCCAAGAAAACCCACAACAACCATCGTTCTCCGGCCGTGAAAGCCTTCGACAATACATCCTGCTGAAACCCTTTTTTTCTTAGCTTTTCTTGATTCTGTTTCTGAAGCTTGAGGGGGGGAAAGAATCACTCCTAATTCAATGTATGTGTGAGCGGTGTTTTTTTTCCAAATTCTGTACATTTCCTTTAAACTTATTTGCCTGCGGCATTTGTGAATCTTAACATAGTTTGAACATGTATAATGGAAGGAAACAAGCAGGTTTGGGATCTCTCCCTCACTTACCTTCACTTCCCCCTTTGACTTCAGCTAGTCATTTGCCCCCTTCCCTTTAGGAAGGCCCTTTTTCATTTCTTTCTTTTGGATGTTGTTTGGAGCTGTTTTCTTTTTGCTGCTGGTGTTCCTGATCTAATTGTTTCTTTGAACCCCATTTTTACACAATTTTTGTGTTCTACATTAGACACCAAAATAACAAAAGCTCAAATGTTGTAAATACAATAGAAAACAGAGCCCCGTGGTGCAGAGTGGTACGCTGCAGTACTGCAGTCCAAGCTCTGCTCATGACCTGAGTTCAATCCTGGCGGAAGTCGAGTTCAAGCAGCCAGCTCAAGGTTGACTCAGAGCCAAGCTACAAGTGACACCTGACACAGGTTGAACACCTGTCAGCTTCCCTCAAGTTTTAATGGGAAATGTAGTTATCCTGGTCTTGCAGCTGTAATGGAGAGCCAAGCTGTAAAACCAGGATGCCTACATTTCCCATCAAAACTTGAGGTAAGCTGACAGGTGTCCAACCTGTGTAAGGCGTCACTTGTAGCTTGGCTCTCAGCCTTCCATCTGAGGTTGAGAAAATGAGTACCGAGTTTCCTGGGGGGTACATGACTGGGGAAGGCAATGGCAAACCACCCCATAACAAAAAGTTTGCCAAGAAAACGTCATGATGCAACATCCTCCCATGGGTCAGTAATGACTCGGTGCTTGCACAGGGGACTACCTTTTACCTTTACAATTGAAAAATGTAATGGTCAGAAGCAGAAAATGGTGCAGAACTGAAAGCTCCTGTGTTCATTTCACAGCAGGAATTGAAATGGAGGGTTTTGCAATGCAAAGCCGCCCCCTTAGGTATCCCTGCCTGGGGTGGGTCTGGGCTTCCTCTAGTCTAGGGTGAGGACACTCCCTAGGGAGACTTGGCAGCCCGGCAAAGAACCGTCCCTTTGGGATGTGGTGCCTTCTGCTCCCAAGGATGGAGTTGGCCTCAGAAAAGCAGCAAGGCTTCTCTATGGCTCATGGCTAATAAGATGGATGGGTCTATTACAGCTGACCCTGGCAAAATGAAAAATCATTTAGATGTGTATTTCCTTAATGGCTCTTCTTTTACAGAGTCAAATAAATTATGTGGAGAATCTGTCTCATCTTGCTGTGGGGCAGGGAGCATGCCTGTGTGTGTGCGTGGGGGGGATTTCAGATCTGAAATCAGCAAAGCCACCTTGTGTGGGAGGGGGAGAGGAATACCCAGTTTGGGGGGGGGGGAGATAGCTGGGGCTGAAGCAAGCAGAGGACTTTGAGGAGCTTCTTCTCTGAGCCTCTGCAATGACCCCTTGGCGCTCAGAGGTGGAAGGGAGGAAAATATTGGGCTGCCAGGATCTTACCATTTGATTAGTAAAGCTATGTTCTGCACCCCAGGAATGGCAACATGGTTGCCAACTCCAGGTTGGGAAATTCCTGGATATTTGGGGGTGAAGCCAGGGAGGGCACAGTTTGGAGGGGGGAGAGATCTCAGCTGCCACACAGCCCACCCTCCAAAGCAGCCATTTTCTCCAGGGGAACTAATCTCTCTCATTTGAAGATGGATTGTAATTCCAGGAGATCTCCAGGTGCCACCTGGAGGTCGGCAACCCAACCTGGCAGGTTCCAGGTGGTGGTGGTTCTGCATGGTCCAGGGGGACAGGTGCTTTGGAAATTGTCAACAACGCAGGTAAAAAGTCTGGAAAAGACTGTTGTCCGGAAATGGGGAGCAGTGGCAGGAGGGAGCAATATCTAAAGTTTACGTATTTTGTGATATAGTTGATACTGTCCTCAAACTCTGCCCCAATTAACAACATCATTAAAGTCTGGAATCAGCTAATAATGGAGAGTGTCTCTGGGCACATGCAGAGTGCCAGTCTCTTGCCACAGTGTAACATTGCCTAGAGAGCATCGTTTCCCAGCTGGCCTGACTTCTGCTTCTTTTTTTGAAACTTGCCCCAGTGCTCAGGTGTTTCTCAGAATCCCACACCCCGGTGAGGTGTCTCACCTCTGGAGAGAGGTATTGGCCTCAGCCTCCAGCTCTGCCCACAGCCGATATGCCTCTTTCATCATGGCTGTGTAGTAGTCCTGTGGGTATGCGCTGCGAATGATGCGGCTCTGTCCGTGGGAGCTTCCCCGCGTGTGGGGCAGAGGGAACTGGAAGGAAAGTGGGAAGAGAGAATTAGGCATGCCATTGAATTTCATGGCACCCAGTTTCTTTTGGAAAGTCCCAGGTTGTCATGTGTGTCCCCCCCACTTGAGATTAAATGGCCAACCCCTCCAGGCTTGTGACTGAGGACACTAAAATAAAAAATTGCTGTTAAAACTGATGCCTGTATGTGATAAGATTGCCAAGCTGTAGGTGAGGGCTGGAGATCTCCTGGAATTACAACTGATCTCTGGGCCACAAAGGGTGCTTTGGAGGGTGGACTTTATGGCATTATATCCAGCTGAGGTCCCTCCCCTCCCTAACCTCTGCCCTCCCCAGCCTCCATGCCTAAAATCTCCAGGAATTTCCCAACCCAGCTCTGACAACCCGGAATTTGCATCAATTAAAAAGGCATATAAGAAACAAAGGAAACCAGAAGTGCAGCAGCAAAAATGGGTGAATCAAACATCCGAAAGCCAAAAAGAAATGAAAAGGCCTCAGGCCTTCTTACATCCTAAGATCAAATGAGTTGAATTGCTATCTCTCAGCAAGCGTGGAATGAGAAAGGGGGCTTGGCAGCATGCCCTGGGCTTTCGAGGGGTGTAACCACCCTGGTCGTGAGCATAGAGGAGAAAAGTGACTCAAGAAGGATTTGGGGTGTGTGTGTGTGTGTGTGTGTGGAGGGGGAATTCTATACCTGCTCCAGAAGGAGGGTCTTCTGCCCTCGTTTGGCCAAGTGATAGGCGGCAAAGGAGCCCTGGATCCCTGCCCCCACCACCAGGGCATCGTACAGGCAGCTTGGGCTGGAGTTCTCTCGGGCAGCCATGGTGGATTCTTGGCCCCTGCTGTTCCCCTGCCCCAGATGAGCCAAGGGGAGGAGACAGGAACAAAGTTCAGCTTCAGAGGCCTGGCACGTCTCCTCCTACCACAAGGACATGGCCCGCTGCCAGGCGTGGCTGCTGCCAACATGTGGGATGGAGTCGGAGCGGATGCCAGCCTGGGCCTCCCAGGGAACCACTTCCCTTGCATACTGATATTCCTCCATTTCCTTTGCTCTCCCAGAATTTAATTTTAGTGCTGATTCCAGTTCTTATTCTGAAGAATTAAGGGTCTTAAATGCCTCTGCAGCAACAGATGGAAGTCTTGACAGAGGCATCCAATTTCTGCATCATTTCAGTCCAAAGCTGGACTGCAACTGGTTTGGAAAGTCCAGATGGAATAATTAGTCACCCTCCTGCATGGACAAATTCTATGGCCACAGAAACAATGGCTGTGCCTCCTTCATGGGCTTGCCAGCTCTGGGTTGGGACATTCCTGGAGATTTGGGGGAGGGAAGGTCGAGGTTTGTGAAGAGGAGGGACCTCAGCAGGATATAATGCCACAGAGAGCCAAGCTACAAGTGATGCCTGACACAGGTTGGACACTTGTCAGCTTCCCTCAAGTTTTGATGGGTTTTACAGCTTGGCTCTCCATTACAGCTGTAAAACCAGGATGCCTACATTTCCCATCAAAACTTGAGGGAAGCTGACAAGTGTCCAACCTGTGTCAGGCATCACTTGTAGCTTGGCTCAGAGTCCACCCTTCAAAACAGCCATTTCTCCAGGGGAACTGACCTCCTTAGTCTGGAGATCAGCTGTAATTTCAGGAGATCTCCAGGCCCTACCTGGAGGTTATGAAATGTAAGCCCATGACATAGAAAAACCCCTCGTAACTAACTTCAACAATCAGTCACATTGAGATAAAGACCATTCAATGCAGAGGTTTAAACAAAACAAATTGAAATATATTTCACAAATACAAATCTCATGTACGAAACATGACCTCACCCTCCCAGCAATTCATAAAGTGACACATGCATAACTGGAAATATATAATCGGGAGCAGTAAAACTAGGTTATAACCTACAAAATGCAACTTCTTGTAAGTCTAAACAGTACAATCCTAAAACGTTCCATAAAGTAGCAAGCGCAATACAAAAGACGAGTCTAGTCCCAATAACGTACTGCCTCGTTGGGCTGTACCGCGAGTACATCTGCAGCAGCATATCAAAAATTCTTTCTTTCTGCAAAAACAAAAAGAAGATATTGAGAAGGCCCAGTGTTTACCATTTCTGCTTATGATTACTTGTTGGACTTACCTTTCTGACTCTGGGAATCAAGCACCAGGCAGTGGGTTGTGAATTGCATTGGATTCTCTGATGGTACATGATTGTGACTAGACTCATCCTTCGAGTTGCATGTGTCACTTTAGGATTGTGCTGTTTAGACTTATAAGAGGTAGCATTTTGTAGCAGTTATAACCTAGTTTTAGTGTTCCAGACAATATATTTCCAGTTGTGCACATGTCACTTTATATAACAACAACAACAATAACAACAATAACATTCAATTTATATACCGCCCTTCAGGATGATTTAACACCTACTCAGAGTGGTTTACAAAGTATGTCATTATTATCCCCACAATAACAATCACCCTGTGAGGTGGGTGGGGCTGAGAGAGCTCCAAGAAGCTGTGACTAGTTCAAGGTCACCCAGCAGGCTTCAAGGGGAGGAGTGGGGAATCAAACTCGGTTCTCCAGATTAGAGTCCCGTACTCTTAATCACTACACCAAACTTATGAATTACTGGGAGTATGATGTCATGTTTTGTATATGAGATTTATATTTGTGAATATATTTTGTTTAAAATACTGCATTGAATGGTCTTCACCTCAACTTGACTGATTGTTCTTTTTAGACAATTACAAGGGGTTTTTCTGTATTGGGCCCACCTGGAGATTGGCAACCCTATTCCTTTATCTTCAGCTTAACAGTGGGAAGGCTAGGCCACATTTTGCTCAAGGGCATCTAGTTGCTCGCCCTGTCTGCAAACATCCAAAATCAATAGATGCCAGTATGTGTGTGGGGTCAGCCTGGTGTCAGATCTGGCCAGGAATGTAGGTGGTCTTGACTAAGAGGACCATGGAAGGGGCTTCTGCAGGCCAGAATCAGCGCCGGCCTGGCCTCTCAGCTAAACACTAGGACGCACTACACGGGGAATCAAGAAACCCTGAACAGAACAGCCTTAGAGAGGGACAAGGAACAGAAGAGCGATAGAGTAATAGGGCCTTTAGTAGATTAGAAACGGCCTAGCTTATGTGAATAGGTACTGGGGTCCCGGTGCGAAGAGTGTCTGAGAATGTCCAGCCAAGGACAGAACTGAAGAACCCCAAAGATGGGGTGCATTCGTTGGCCATCAGATGTACAAGGAAGTTACCACCATTTTTGATATTCTTTGTTATGATTAAAAGTAGCAAGAGTGTACTAAGACAGCATTCATATAATTTTAAAGGACATGTATGTACTTTGTAAAGCATTTCAGGTTTGGAGATAATTAATCAAGCATTTACAGCTTATCAAGCTGGACAATTAGCTATTGTTAGAGATAATTTTAAAAGCCTTTCAGTATGGGAGTCTAAACTGATTACCCCCTTCTTCCTGGAGAAAACTCCTTGCTTATGTTGACTTTGAGGTAAGACATTTAAGGGACTTGTGATTGCTCTCTGTGTAGAATTAATGGATGATATTTTCATACTTTTCTAAATCAGTCAGTGTTGAAGATGTAAATAGTTACGTTTTAATAAAAGATAAAACAGACCAAACGCATTGTTGGATGGACCTCTTGCCATGAGATTAATGATCTGTTATAGGAACACTAACCAGAGCTTCACTGAACCGTGCCTAACTCTGAATCAGTATAATATAAAGGGAGAGGATCAAGACAAAAAAGCAACAGCCAAGAGAAAGACATGAAGACGAACAAAGAAAAACAGTGGGAAAACTGCTTGTTGTGTTTAATATATTCTAATACAGCTTCCACACAAAAAATACTCTTATTGTTTAATTTGCACTAGCACGTTAGAATTTGGGTCTACTCGTGAGTCAGGTTGAGTGGCCATTAAGTGAAGAGTCAGCCAGAAGCTGCTTTACAAGTTTGTTTCAAGACTGTGACTGAATCGAATACACGGTTGTATTATGTGAAATTGTTTTGGATGAAATAATAAGTATGAAAGCACAGCAACAGGAGTATTTTTGTGAAAGCTGTATTAGGATATATTATACACAATAAGCAGTTTTTCTTTGTTGGTCTTCACGACTTTCTGTCGGCTACCTTTGAATTGCCCTGACCTGGATAGCCCCGGAAAGCCTGATCTCATCAGATCTCAGAAGCTAAGCAGGATCAGCCTTGGTTAGTAATTGGATGGGAGACCTCCAACAGACCAATGTTGCAGGGACAGGCAATGACAAACCACCCGTTAGTCTCTTGCCGTGGAAATGTTATGCTAATATAGATTAAGATCATATGCCAATAATCAATACTGAACAATACTAGACCTAGCTTCTATACTCTCTAGATGAACTTTTAAACTTTACATGAACTTTCAGTGTATTTTTTCTATGTATAAGGTAATTCAACAGGTGTGCTTTCATCCTTTGACAATTAATTAAAATAGTGGACTCTACTGAGATTGATGTTCCTCTATCAGAGATTCAACCAATGGTGATCGTCCAACTTAACTTTTCCTGACACTTGTTGGAGATTTGTAGTTTTGTTGTGAAGTTTAGATTATGACATAATTTTTTAACTAATTGGAAGGCTGTACTATGAAATTATGAATATTCAGTGAAGTGTCAAACCAATCAATATTTGTTTGTGCTATCATGTGAATAGACCCTAAATATTTACATATGATTAGGTATATAATTGCAAACACAGAAAGAATAAGCAGGGTACTGATGGAAGAGATCTCTTGGGAGAATCTAGGTGAGAAACTATTTCTACCTATGTATTTCATAGAAACTTTGAGCAATGTTAAACTTAGGACTTAATAAGAAATGTTAGTGAACTTATTTCTTATTGCCTTTCTATGTTCTGTTGTTATAGGATTCATATTAATAGCCATTTATATTTTGATTGCTTGCTTCATTAAAAAACTAGGGTGTATTTTCAATAAAGTGAAATAAACTCTAGACTGGTGTCTCTGTGTTTGATGGGGAGTTGCAAAGCAATATTGAACCCTATATAAATAAATGTACTGATAAACAGCTGGTTCAAAGAACTTATCTGTTTGACAGGTCTAAAGACTAACTGCTTTTGGCTTCCCCGGAGAGAGATCCATCTTTCTCTTGGCAAGTTGGAACTTGGTTTTAGACACGGGAACTGTCTCGTTACAGAAACCCCACCAGGGGTCGCCATAACTAAACTTTGACTTGAGGGCAGGATTTCATTTCACCTCTAAATCAGGCCCACCAAGAGTCAGATGGAACATATTGCACCCTCCCTGCTTCTTACCCCATTTTGCATTTATGCCCCCTCTTCCCCCCTAGTCAGTTCCCTGCACTGTCTCTGAACGAAGCCTACACAGGCCATCCAGGTTTGCGTCCGTGTCTGTTGCAGAAGAAAGCTGCAGAATTGTACTTTCCAGGAATGTTGGCCTTTTTTAAAAAAAGCGATGAAAAAGGAGGGGGGCAAAGCAAAACCAAGGCAAAACAAAGAAGATAATTTATTGCTAATTCTGCAATAACTGCACACAGGGAATAGACGATCAAAGGAATTCTGAAGATCCCCCGGGTGAAGCTGATGTGAAACGCGTAGGAGTTACTCACTATTAAAGAATTCTTCCTTTTGCTGTTCCTTCGTTTTTTAAAAAAACATAAATCTACTAGTCCTTATTCTCGCTGTCGACCTACAGTGGGTGCTACAGCCTAAACAAGGCAAATTCCTGCCCCGAAAGACCATACAATCTCAATTTGGACAGATAGAAGAGGGAAGGGAACCAGAGATGAATGGCAGGCAGCCCATCATAGTCCGGTTGTGTGTGTGTGGGGGGGGGGGGAGTCTTCACTGCAGTTGAGGGATGAAGACTAGTGGAGGAAGAGTTATCTGTTAATCCCCTCTCCCCAATAATTTGAAGAGATGTACAGTTCTAGGGAGACATTGCATGTACAAAATTTGGATCCCGATGGGCAGATCCACACATGACGGTGCCTGATACTGACTCAGGCTTTTGTCCATCAAGGTCCATTCAGACTGGCAGGGCGCTCCAGGATCTCGGGCAGAAGGCTTTCTCATCACCCCCTGCCTGGTCTTTTGAACCTGGGACCCCCTGCGTGCAAAGCAGAGGCTCTTCCCCTGAGCCACTGCCTCTCCCTGGTCCATCTCATCCTGGGGTAAAAGAGGTGAGGTTGAGAGAGGCTAGGCTTGTGTCAAAGTCACCCAGTTATCTGAGGAGGGATTAAAAGTATGAACCAGAGGGTCCTGGGTTTGAAACAAGCCCCCAACCTCTGCCCTCTGCTGGCCCCCCCAAGGACATCTGTTGGCATTACTGCTTGTGAATCTCTTGAACTGGAGAAGGCAGTGGAGCCTGGGTCGTTGCAGGCAGTATTTGGAGGGATTGCCAGATGATTTGTGTGATGAGGAGCAAAATAGAAAAAAGTCCAGTAGCACCTTGAAGACTAACCAACTTTATTGTAGCATAGGCTTTCGAGAACCACAGATCTCTTCATCAGATGCAGCTGATGAAGAGAGCTGTGGTTCTTGAAAGCCTATGCTACAATAAAGTTGGTTAGTCTTCAAGGTGCTACTGGACTCTTTACTATTTTGCAACTACAGACTCCTCTGTGATGAGCAGCATGCCCCCCCTCCCTCCTCACTCCCGTCTCGTGGCATCATGTCAGCCCCCTGCAGCTCCATCTGTTCATACCTCCACTCCAGCCCTGGGGACTGAAGCTTTGCCGAGTCCCTGCTGGCCAAGCTGCCAAGCAGCGATGCCAGGCTGGGCGCCAAGGCTGATGGTGCTGGGAGCGGCTGCCAAAGCAGAACAGGCAGAGCAAAGCAGCTTGTTGGCTCAATGGAAAATGAAGTTCAGGGGCAAAACTCCCGTTGGAGTTGGCACAGGCTGAGGATGGGGAGATACAGGTTCATTCTGATTTCTTTACACTGATGGTGCATGAAAGAAGGCTGTTTTTAAAGGGGGTAAGATTAATCACGGAGAGGTGAGGTGAAGGCAGGGCTTTTTTTCTGGGAAAAGAGGTTCAATAGTCTACATTTTGGTTCAATAGTCTACATTTTGGAGGTGGACTGCTATAACCATTTCTACATGTGGCAGCCTTTGACTATGTCTTGGAAGCTTCATTTGGTACAAAATGTGGCAGTGAGTCCCTTGTTTGGTGTCAGCCACTTGGGACACATGTGCTGGTTACTGTACCTATTTGCTTCTGGGCCCATCCCAAAGAGCTGGTTATTATCACTTTCAGAGCCCTTCATGGCCTGGGGCCCTCATAGCTCAAACCACGTATCCTGATGTGCTCTGCACCACCTACACTCTTTAGACAGCCTTCTCTTTGTGGTCCTCTCTCTTAGGAGTGACCGTACAACAACAGTTTGTAGGCTTTTTTGTGGAAGGTCTGGTTTTCTGGGACCAGAGTGTGTGCAGAACGCACCTTCGCTAGCTGCTTGGGGAAGTAGTAGGGTTCCCATCCTCCAGGTGGTGGCTGGAGATCTCTTGGAATTACAACTGATCTCCAGGTGACAGAGATCAGTTGCCCCAGAGAAAATGGCTGCCTTGGAAGGTGGACTCTATGACATTAAACCCTGCTGAGCTCCCTCTCCTCCTCAAATCCTGCCCTACCCAGCCTCCTTCCCCCAGTTCTCCAGGAATTTCCCAGCCTGGAGCTGGCAACCCTAGAAGCTGGTTAGTCTGGGGCATGGAGGAAGGGGAATGCCCACAGTAGGCATAAAGAACTACAGCCAGCCAGGAGGGGAAAGAGGGAGGAGCCAGCCCAGCCAGGGCAAGTGAGCTTCTGGGGAGGGATTTAAAGGCAACGGGGAGGTACAACCTGGGGCTGAACATGGAGAAGGCATGACCAGCCAGCCCAGGAAGCAGTTGCCTTGTGTCTGGGGGAGTATAGGCCAGGATGGAGAGGGATGGACGTTTGCTGAGGGACTTTGGTGTTCTTTTCTGTCCTTGAAACGTGTTGCGTTGTTAGCTGTCTTGATTCTATGGAGATAAGGCAGGACTAAAATGTTTTAATAACAACAACATTCGAATTATACACTGCCCTTCAGGACAACGTAACACCCACTCAGAGCAGTTTACAAAGTGTGTTATTAATATCCTCACAATAATCACAAATTGAGTGGGGCTGAGAGAGCTCCGAGAGAGCTGTGACTGACCCAAGGTCACCAAACTGGCTTCAAGCGGAGGAGTGAGGAATCAAACCCGGCTCTCCAGATTACAGTCCTGCTGCTCTTTATTTTTTTTGAAAAAATTTTATTAGGTGAGAATATTAATACATACAAATTTCAAATAACATCTCAATATCATTTTTCCCCACCCTTTCCCTCCCCCCTTTTTCAGGACTTCCAACAGCTTTCCAACCCTATATCTTAATCTATTCCTAATCTATCTCCTTTTTCTATAACTCATTATATCGTGTTTACATTCTGCTTTGTTAAGCTAAGCTCTATCTGTTAGCTTCATATCTATTATTATTAACTTAAAATCTGTTATCTATTACTATCTGTTAACTTCAGATTACAGTCCTGCTGCTCTTAACCACACTACACCAAACTGGCATATAAACCAAAAACCCATCATGGCCCTGGTTGTTGTCTGGATTTAATTCTGATGTGACGTGATGGATCTTCCCCTCAGTTGCTGCTGCATTTAATAACTATTTATCCCTTTACTGTTAGAAATTCACTTTTTAAAAACCTGTTCGTCCGACTGCATTGACCTTTGCAACTCAGCAGCCTGCTGGAGACATCTTACATTCTGTCGCCATTTAATGTGCCAGGAACGCATCCGCCCTTTGTTTGCTTTACAAGACTTACTTTTTAAAAAATGAATGGGAATGAAGAGAGCCTGAGAGAGAGATGGTTATAATGTTGTAGTGCTATAATGCACTATAATGATTGCAATTTTTAAAATCTGAAACATTCCCAGTGGTGTAGGGGGAGTGACTGGAGCGGTTACCAGCGCCAAGCTGGGAAATTCCTGGAGATTTTGGGGGTGGAGCCTGGACAGGGTTGGATATGATGAGAGGAGGGGCCTCAGCAGGGTATAATACCATGAAGTCCACCCTCCAAAGCAGCTGTTTTCTCCAGGGGAACTAATCTCTATGGCCTGGAGATGCATTGTAACTCTGGGAGATCTCCTGCCACCACTTGGAGGCTGCACATCGACGGGACCACACTGGTCTCCAGGGAAAAGGGCTGAGTTAGTATACAAAATTTATTACGAATCAAAACGCAAAGGGCTAAGTGCAAAATTCATGTAAAGTAAGTCAATGACAAAATAATCAAACGTCTACAAAGACATACAAGATCATACAAAAACCACCTCTTTGGCATGTACACCATACAATCACTGCACATAAACAATCTTAATGTAAACGGTCGCAGACACTCCACCTAAATTAGTGCGGTTAACTTTTCCAGGGCTGCTCCTTTCTAGCTAGCACCACTTGGAGGCTGGCAACCCTAGCAATGGACACTACTGAGGGTGTAGGGAAAATACAGGGAAACCTGCCCCGTGGAAGCGCTGTTGCTGCTATTCTCTATTAGTAGCTACAGCAGCAATGGGGAATCACACAGGCCAATCCCCTGTGGAAAATACCTGAGTCTACCACTTACATAGTTTGGGGATTTAATGTGTTTTTTTAGTGTTAATATTTGCAGAAAGGGATCATTTGAGGAGCTACCTAAACTCAAGGGGGGCAACCCAGTAACATTGTAAAAGACATATTGTCGAAGGCTTTCACGGCCGGAGAACGATGGTTGTTGTGGGTTTTCCGGGCTGTATTGCCGTGGTCTTGGCATTGTAGTTCCTGATGTTTCGCCAGCAGCTGTGGCTGGCATCTTCAGAGGTGTAGCACCAAAAGACAGAGATCTCTGTCTTTTGGTGCTACACCTCTGAAGATGCCAGCCACAGCTGCTGGCGAAACGTCAGGAACTACAATGCCAAGACCACGGCAATACAGCCCGGAAAACCCATAACAACCATTGTAAAAGACCTTGGAAGAGAAGCAACAGGGTCTGGAGGGACATGCACCACGAGGCATGGTTACCCAACCAAATATTCCCAATATTCTCCCATACATATGGGGAGGGGGCTTATTGCCCCTCTTCAGGATGAACCTCAGCATTGGAACATTGAGGACCGGTACTGGGGGTGGGATTCTTAATCATGTCTTCCCTCTTCCCACAATTCCCCTTTGGCTTCCAATTTGTCCTCTTTCTTTTGGTCCTGTTGTGTCTACACAGATACTTGAGCCCTTAAGATTTAGCAGCTAAAAAACAGGCATTTTTGTGAGAAATCCAAAGGGATCCATATAGAGGGTCTTGTCTGTAAGTTCTGGGCACAAACCGTCTATGAAAGAAGCAGATTTAACTAATTTCTTTCTCTGCAGTCATCACTGAGGCCCACGTCCCCAGCAGCTGCTAGTGCTGTCTTCCCTTTTAAAAAAACTGGACTCAAATAAGCAGAAGGAGAAAGTTTTAGAATCTAATCATTAGGAAAGAGGACGTATCTTCCTCCCTTTTTCTTCCACAAAACGAATCAGAAACGGGCCTTGAAGCTAGAACCTGGTACCCCTTTTGTCTATTAAAGACCTGTGATAAATTTGCAATTATTATTGAGTCTCCTGAAGGAAAAGAGACACTCATTCCATTACAAGGACTGGGCACCCTTGCTCCTTAAAGCTATTTTTTTAAAAAATTCTTTTTTATATCCCATCATTCTCTATAATGGGGACCGAAAGCAGCTTACAATACCATTCTCCTTTCCCCAAATGTATCTTCTCAATAACTATCTTGTGAGGTAGTTTAGGCTGAGTGTGCGAATGCCCCAAGGTCATCCAGCAAGATTCCATGGCAGAGTGGGGATTCGAACTCTGGTCTCGCAGGGGCTGTAACCACTATCCAACACCGGCTCACAATATTTAAGTCACGTGTATTCCAAGATAGCCCAGCTTAACTCAGACTCATCAGAGCTTGGCTGCTCAGTAGGGTTGACCATGGTAAATACTTGGACAAGAGACCACTGAGGGAGACTGAAGTTACAATGCAGAGGAAGGAACCCTGTTAAGGTTTGCTAATTTAGCCGTGGTGTAATTCATGTTTCTTGGATTCAACATGGATCCAGTAAAAATGATACAAGAAGGGAACTGATCCCCAAAGACAGGGATCATGCTCCAAAATGTTTACTCGCCTATATTGCCTACAGTTCTTTGTGCACATTGACCGTGCCTCACACAGTTTTTTTGTTTGTGTTGTTTTCCAACTCATCGGTCCTAGCCCCAGGGCCTTGCTTGGTTCCTTAGAGATCTTTGCTGTTTGATTAAATTGTTTTTATCATATTTTGTAATCCGTCCGATTCTCAGTGAGAAAGGTGTAGTATAAATGAAGATCAATGTCTTCATCATCGTCATCATCACCTCCCCATCATAGATCCAGAGGAGTTAACTGTGTTAGTCTGTAGTAGCAACGTAGTAAAGAGTCCAGTAGCACCTTTAAGACTAACCAGGGCTTTTTTTCTGGGGAAAGAGGTGGTGGAACTCAGTGGGTTGCCCTCGGAGAAAATGGTCACATGTCAAAATGGTCACATGTGAAATGTGACCATTTTCAAGAGGTTCCAGAACTCCGTTCCACTGCATTCCTGCTGGAAAAAAGCCCTGCGACTAACCAACTTTACTGTAGCATAAACTTTCAAGAACCACAGTTCTCTTCGTCAAATCTGACAAAGAGAGCTGTGGTTCTTGAAAGCTTATGCTACAGTAAAGTTGGCTAGTCTTAAAGGTGCTACCGGACTCTACTATTTTATCCCCCCATCAAGGACACTACCATTTTGGGGGTGGGGGTGGGGGTTACTGTGTGCTCCTGAGAGGCAAGAGACAATGCTGGTGGTTGTACAGCGCCTGGCACGGTCACCCAAGCCAGACTGGCTTTTGCTGGGGAGCTGGACTAAAAGTGTCCCAAATGAATGGGACTTCTAAAAAGAAGTCCATACCAAACCAGTTGTTGCCAAGGTCAACAAGGACCGTGTTAGATGCTGGAGCTCCTGAACATCAGGCGATTAGTGGTCTAAAGGACTCAGTGGCCTCTGCTGGGCAATCATGGCAGGGTACTGTAAAGCTACTGGAAGGACAATCGCAGAGGAAGATCTGGACATTGAAAATGAAGGAGAAAACTGAACAGACCACAATTGGCAGTAAATGTAGTTTATGTAACAAAGCGGATGAAACAGCTGACCACTTCATCAGCAGGTACAGTAAGATCATACAAACTCGCTATTAAAAGTGCCATAATAAAATACCTGCAATGTTGCATTGGAATTTATGCACAAAGTGCAAGTTGCCATTCGTGAAATATGGGTGGAAACGTAAGCCCGAGAAAGCAGTTGAAAAGGAGAAAGTTAAGACCTTGTGGGATTTCAAAATCCACAGATAAATTAGAACATAATACTCCGGATATTACTGCGGTTGAAAGTAAGAAGGTGAAACGGATGGATATGGCAATCCCTGGTGATAGTCAAAGTGAAGAAAAAGATCGAAAAGATCACAGAATATATCTAAGATTTCAAGGTCAGCATCTCTGGGAGGAACATACAACAGTTATTGGAGTAGTGATAGGAGCTTTTGGGGTGATTCCAGAAGGACCAACTAAACATCTAAGCAATATCAGCATAGCCAGGATAACTATTGGACAGTTGCAAACAGCCACACTACTAGGAACATGGTACATACTAGAACAATAACTGACTTGGTTAGATTCTGGGATAAAATCAGAGTCACTGGGGGACCAAAAATTCCATCCCAAATATCTGGTGGACTGTGATAGCATAAGATTATTATAAAAAATAATAAGATTATGACATGACCATGAAAACCCTAACTTATTTGCATCATTGTTTGTTAACAAAATTAAATAAGACTATAAGTCAATATCCAGACCAAACAGCCTTTGCTGCAGTAAGACTGTTATCCAATAATGGAGAGAGAGGATTATCCTACATGAATGAATAATATAACCAAGGAGAAAGGGATTATGAAGTTTCTTGGTGTAGATAAGGTATTTGACATCGTTGAATGGAACTTTCTTTGTCAGGGGCATTTAGGCAGGCAGTGTGGTGTAAGGCTAGTGTGTCAGACAAGTACTTAGGAGACCCAGATTTGAGTCCATCACTCTGCCATGGAAGCTCACTAGGTCACCTTGGGCCAGTCACATCTCCCAGCCTACCTCAGAGGGTTATTGTGAGGATAAAGTGGAGGGGAGGAGAATGATATACGCTGTTTTGGGTCTCCATTGGGGAGAAATATGGGGTGTAAATTAAGCAAATGAGTACACTTCCTCTGTTCATTCAAGTTATGATCCATGAGCTAGTTCATTATCAGTGGACAGGAATGGGATTATTTTATTCAGGGCTCATTTTGAGGGGGAACACACAGGAATGCAGTTCCGGCAGTTCCCCAAAGAGGTCACATGTCAGGTGGCCCTGCCCACCTGACTCTCGGCCATTTTGGGCCTGTTGCAGCCTGGATTGGAGCCGAAACTGCCCAGATTGGGTCTCTGACGGGTGGTGGATCACTCTCCCACTCAGGCGCAGCCCAATGCTGATCATTTGGGGCCCCTTTTTGGCCATTTTCAGCCCCCTTTTTGCCATTTTGGGCCCAATTTTGGCCCTGAATGGCCAGGATTGGGTCCAAAACAGCCAGGATAGGTGATGTCAAGGGGGTGTGGCATATGCAAATAAGTTATGCTAATGACACACTTCCGGTGATGGCAAGAGGCGTGGCATATGCTAATGAGTTATGCTAATGAGTTATGCTAATGAGTTCCTCCGGCGCTTTTTCTACGAAATGACCCCTGAATTTTATTTCGCCTAAAGGAATGAATCAGTTTTGTTGTTTCATTCATTGTTTTTTTGATCCCAATATAGAAATATCCAATTCTGCCATGATTGAATGCCCCAAATAGTTAATGTGTTAACATAGGACAGTGCAATCCTAAAGAGAGTTACTTCATTCTAAACCCATTGAAATCAGTGGGCTTAGACTGGAGTAACTCTTCTTAGGATTGCTCAGGTAGCGCAGAATACAGTCAAATTTCAGGATGTAAAATGTCTTTGGCTTGAATATAAATTCTGGTTTGCAAAATGAATCAATATAACATTACTTGCACTTTAACACTAATAAATGTGAAGATGTGCAATATTTTTGTTTGGGTTTTTTTTAGTTCAGCATTTAAAAATTATATCAGTCAAGCTATCCTCCTCTTTCCCCACCTCCATTTTCTTCTCACAGGTCTATTTATTTGCACGGTTTTAATTTTCAAATTGAAAGAGAGTCTAGGTTCAGAATGTGAAACAGTGCAGTTCTGTGAGCAGCTTTGGGGACCCAGATTGGAAGAAGTAAGGTAGAAATTCAATAAATAAAATATAATAAGTCCGTTTTTGACTGTTAATCTGATCTTTTTTTTAAAGTTGCACTTGAAGAATATCAAATGAAATTCTTCTGAGATTTCACAGTTAAGCAGAATTGCAAGACTTAAGAGTTAAGATTTAGTATGAATATGTCCTTATTTAAATTTCAGCAGACATTGAAAATCTGACAAAGCAACCAAACGGGCACACCGGTTACAAAACTGTCAACAACACAAGAGACAACCGGTGAAAAGAAGTAGTTCAAGTAAATACAAATGTATACGTATTTTAAATGCTTAAAGTGCTAAAAGTGCTCAAGCAAGTGCATAAGATGAATGACAAAAGAGCAATCCATATCCAAATCCAAATTCTGTTTCTTCTTTGCTTCAATCCTTCTTCACTCCAAACATATGTTTCATGGGTCAATAGAGTCTTGTTTCTTCAAACCTATTGCACAATGGCCCGAGGGGGTGACCTTCTAATCCAGAACACTACTTGCAAGTATAGCTGGGCATGTTCCTCAGCTACGGGTTGCAGCCAGCAAAACTTCCAATACTCGTTTCATGGTCAAGACTTCATCAGGCAATAGTGTCATATACGGACTGAAGGAAATATATACAATACAATCACAACTATCAAAAATAATATATACATGTAAATGGTCTCCTTTAAGGTTACAAAACTTACTGGTCACCACATGTATAGCTTGCATCCATGACCCAATCAATTCAATAGAAACGGAGCAATGCCGGTCACTACTCTATTAAATATCTTCATTATGTGCAATAGGTTTGAAGAAACAAGACTCTATTGACCCATGAAACATATGTTTGGAGTAAAGAAGGATTGAAGCAAAGAAGAAACACAATATATTGATTTATGAACTTTTTGCATTAGAGGTCCAGATTGTATTGCATTGTATTCAAAAGTATATGGATTGCTCTTTTGTCATTCATCTTATGCACTTGCTTGAGCACTTTAGCACTTTAAGCATTTAAAATACATACACATTTGTATTTACTTGAACGACTTCTTTTCACCGGTTGTCTCTTGAGTTGTTGACGACTTTGAAAATGTAGCAAAAGTTGTTCTCAAACTTCCGATAGGAGGGAGAGACATCCAAGGGGAGTGCTGATGACTTGGACACAATCCAAAGAAAAAGATGTATCCAGAGTTCTCTTCATGGATTTAAGAATGTTATTCCTCTCCTTTTCACAAATAGCACAAGGTAGCTGTGTTGATAGCCAACACGTTTGAAAGGCAGATGGTCAAATAAAAACAGAGTAAAACACCAAAACCTAGAATAAAAAGCGACCCCAAATCATAATAAACACTGTGTGGAAATAAGCAAGAGTCAATAAAGAACATTCTGAAAAGCTCTTGTTTTACAAGACCCCCTGAAAGACTGCAGAGACGAGACACCTTGAGAAGGGCATTCCACACGGTAGGTACAACAAAGGAAAAGGGACAATTTCTGTTGGAAGCCAGACAAGCAGAAAAGATGTCTGTCAGGGAACCCATGCATGGATCGACTCAAGTAAGACATCTGCCTTGAACGAAATAGTTGTAACCTGCTACTCTGTGCATTAAACATAGACTAAGATAGCGAAGTATAAAAGGCCAGGTATGTTATACTTTAATTCATTTGTATCTTGGGTTTTAGAAGTACAAGATAAATATAGGAAAGGGTGGTGGGGGGTTGGTTTTGAAATATCGTCTTTTATCTTTGGTCAGTGCTTTAAAATAGCAGTTTAGCTCTTACTTGCATGCTGTCTGTAAAAAAATAGAGTTAAGGTGGTATTTTTCAGGAGGGTCTAAATTATCAGTTGCTCCGGAGATGAATGAGAGGAGAAAAGCTCTCATTGTTTCTAGTGTTTTCAGCCTGGAAATGGTCTTAGTAATACAGAAGTGGTTTTAGGAATTTTAAAAGATAGTTATTGACTGTAAAAGAAATCTAGACAGATGCTACTGAAGATTTACTCTCAAATTGTATCTGTTTATTACTTGTCTAGAAGTAACTTCAAGAATGGGACATGATGGTGGGAAAGTCAACTGGAGAATCCAAGAAACACAGGATTTTTGCTTCTGCAAATTCTGTCATCATGGCTATGAAAGAGAACCATTATAAAATACTCTATCATTGGTATCTGAACTGTCAAAAGTTGGATAAAATATAAGGAGAAATTGCTAATAAAGTTGCTAATAAAGCCTGTATTGCAGGCTTTTTTTGTATGAATGGTGGTTGCATTAATTTCAGTCCTATTTCATCAGGACGTTCAGACAGTAAAATGGTGATGTATACAACTTGTTATCCTTGATGGGTATGATGGATAGTGCCGTCAAGTCATAGCTGACTTATGGTGACCCCTGGTGGGGTTCTCATATATCATTAGGTTTATTCCAGCAGATGCTTTTGCAGATAACAGCCCACTTCTTCATATCCAACAAGTGGATTCTCACTGGGTGGTTCTATTTATTTATTTAGAAAATGTATATGCCCCCTCTCCGGAGGCTAGCTTGAGGCAGCTCACGCTGTAAAAATAAATACAATACAATAAAAAGCTTCCTAAAATTATCACTATGAAGGCAAGTCATAAAAATAATATTCAGCAACGTAAGAAGATAACCATAAAATAGTTGTCTGGCTGGGGTAAATCATAAAAACAGCTTTAAAAATACGGAAACCCTCAGACTTTTAAGGCTGGCTAGAGAGAAATGTTTGGCCAGGAGCCTAAAGGACAGTAAGGCAGGTACCGGGTGAGCCTCAAGGGCAAAGGCATTTTGAAAGACGAGGTGCCACCACTGAAAAAGCCTTGATGTCCAGCAGTTTAGGGCCTTGAAGGTGAGACTTGCCTTTCCATCCCAAGGTGGTGAACATCAATATTTCAACATTAAAACGGCATTTAAAATAAGGTACATATAAAATCCTGGGAACAGCAGCACCCCCACACTTCGAAATTGCTTGTTTAGGGGGAGTACAACCCCATCCAGAATGGGAGTTATCCCAATTTCTGGGTCAACTCCCCCCCCCATCGGTAGCACCTCTGTTTTGTCAGAATTATGTTTCAGTTTGGATCTGCTGGAAGCGTGAGAGCCGAATGTCATCCACGTATTGGTGGCCACACAGCCCTTATCTCTGGATGACCTCTTTCAAAGGCTTTACGTAGATGCAGAAAAGCACGGGGGACAAGGCAGGACTTTGTGGGACCCCATAGACTAGAGGCCAAGGGGCAGAGCAGCCGCCCACTAGCACCACATTCTGCCTTCAGAGTAGGACTGAAACCACTACAGACCACTTGCCTCTTCATCCCAACCCCGAAAGGTGCTCCAGAAGCATACCATGATCAATAGTACCAAAGCAGCCAAGAAGTCCAGGAGAATCAACAAGGTTGCACTCCCCTTGTCCATCTCCCAGTGTAGATCCTCCACCAAGGCAACCAAGGTCATTTCCGTTCCATCTAGCTAAGAGGGTGGTATTGTAGGAAAGGGATCCCAGATGTTTCGCTAATGAGTTAGAAACCATAGATTTCACCATTATGTTGCCTTACAGATTATCTGCTGCTTTAAATATGTACTCGTATATCCTACCTGTGCTTTATGTTGTTCAATGTAAGTCCTAGAATTGATTATGTTCTGTTTCAGCAATTCCTCAACCCCATACTGGATCCTTGCTAATACCGGCCCTTTTCACACTACTTACTTGCTTCCGGGACATCGCGAAACGTAGCGCAAAAAATGCAGAAGATAGCATCTTCTCGTGAGAGTTTTGAGTGATGTCACGCAAAACTTGCGTGACATCGTGCAAAACTCTTGCGAGAAGACGCTATCTTCCGTGGTTTTTGCACTATGTTTCGCGATGTCCCGGAAGCAAGTAAGTAGTGTGAAAAGGGCCACTATATCTTTGAAAACTAATATTCTTTTACCCTGTGACATTGTTTATGGAAATGTCCTTGCTACTGTATGGAAATGTCCTTGCCACTAATTGTACTAATCTCACACTATGTAATCCACCTTGAGTCTCAGTGAGAAAGGTGAGATATAAATCACATAATAAATAAATAAATAAAATAAATAAATAAAATAAATAAATAAAATAAATAAATCTGCTCAGAGTGGACCCAAGCGATCCAGCTTGTTCAGGAATCCTTGACATTGGCTAGTCCCCACTTGTTTGATCATCTCGCTCAAGAAAGGTACATTTGAGACTGGACTATTGTTATGTAACATTCCTGGTCCCGAGTCGGTTTCTTTAGGAGTGGGTGCGCCATTGCCTGCTTCAAGGCAGAGGTGAGCTGCCCGTCACTTAGGGAGGCATTTACAGTCTTGAGGACCCAGGCCATCACCACCACCCCAGCAGATTTAAGCAACCCGGAGGGCATTGGCCATCCAATCAGGTAGTAGGTGTAAAACTTCCCAAAATCCTGTCCACATCCATACACTGGACAAGCTGAAAGGTATCCCACACGACTGGACATCTCATCTGGGATCATCTCATCCCGTCACTGCTAATGTAGAATCCATTTGGAACGGATGGATGTGACAAATCCCTGAGATTCAATATGGCTCAAGAGCATCACCTAGAGCGTCTGGATATTTGGACTGCTGGGGCTTACATGAGAAGTTTTATCCTCCATTAATCCTTTTTTGACAAAGGACAACCGGTTTGGGCCAGACTTTCTTTTTGTCATAGAAGTGCCCAGCCATCAATGTGGTGGAATCATCCTGAAATAGTTCTCTGACAGCAGAAATAGAGCTTTGCTGGGAATTATAATAATAACAACAACAGCAACAACAGCAACAACAACAACAACAACATTCAATTTATAGACTGCCCGTCAGGACAACTTAACACCCACTCAGAGTGATTTACAAAGTATGTTATTATTATCCCCACAACAATCACCCTGTGAGGTGGGTGGGGCTGAGAGAGCTCCAAGAGAGCTGTGACTGACCCAAGGTCACCCAGCTAGCTTCAAGCGGAGGAGTGGGGAATCAAACCTGGTTCTCCAGATTAGAGTCCCGTTGAACCACTACACCAAACTGGCTCCTGGATCAACTGGTTTGATCCACTAATCAATCTCATTTAGGAGGCTGGCTTAGGTCAGACTCCATTGCCCATAAATATCTGGGAGCTCTGGACTTTTCTCTGGTCCCAGCTCTGGAACATCTGGAGACCCCAAGATCAGTGGGTCAGAGGTTAAGGACTCCACTATCTTGATTCTGCATGGAACTCTGTACATGCTCTGAGGAACCTGCTACAATGTAGGTAAAGTGTACTTAGTAGAGTCGGTGGTAGAGAGTGCTGTCAAGTCATAGCTGACTTATGGCGACTCCTGGTGGGGTTTTCATGGCAAGAGACTAACAGAGGTGGTTTGCCGTTGCCTGCCTCTGCAGCTGTGGTCTTCCCAGCTGCCTTGCACTGGGTAAGGGTGCCCTTGCTTGGCCCAGGTGTGTGCAGGAGGTGATGGGGGTGCAAAGGGCATTGACAGTGATGCTGTAGTCCCATTTTGGACTTTTGCTCTGGGCCCAAGAACCACTAACACCATGCCTGCCCTTCAGGGCAACTGGTTGGCAGTTGTGTGAAAGAGGATGCCAGGCGAGAGGGACCACTGGTCTAATCCAGCAGGGCTGTTCTTATGTCGTTAAGGCCATTTCCATCCCCAACCCGGGCCTGAATCCAGACTACAAAGGGTCTGGAGATTATCCATCTTCTCCCCAACTGCCTGAAGTTTCACAGCCTTTTCCCACTCAAGCACCTTGCCCAAGAATAGAACGTTGGCCACCAGCTGGTAGTTATTTAGGTCTTTTGCGTCCAGGGATCTTTCTTTAGGAGGGGTCTCGTTGCTGCTTCTTTCAAAGCAGTTGGAACTGCAGCCTCCTGCAGAGAGACATTTATTTTCAACACTTGGTCAACCTGACCCAGCTAGATACAAAAAGAAGGGAGAAGCCTAATCGTGGTAAACACACGTTCCTAAGCTTGCACATTTTCCAGGTTTATATGATCCAGGGGCTCTTCACACACCAGAAAAGCTCCACTGGATGGCATAGCACGGCTGCAGTGGTGGTGAAGAAATGCATTGGCTTTGCTGACATGGCATCATCGCCACAGGTAGGCACGATGCTGCAAGTCTCATTTGTGTCTGGACACGATCACGTTGCATCTTCCTCCACTTTAACCACCTGCCCGACCATTTCATTGCCCCAAGCAACGCATCAGAGGGCATTCTGGACTGCAGAGAGGGGAGAGGGCACGCTAGGTCGACTGTGTCCGTCTCTGCATCCCACAGATTGACCAGGCCGTCAACAGGAATGCTCACTGTGTGGCGCGTAAAATCCCCTCAAGATGCCACGAAGCTCTCTGGCTCCACCAGATTCCTGGAGCTGACCATCTTCCATCCTTTCAAGAAGTTTTAAGTGTCCTTGAGAACATCTATGATCAGGTAAAGATCCCTGAAGAAAACCAAACCAGGCCTGTGTCCCGCTATAGGCACAGAGGCCGGAATGTTCTGAGACAGCCCATGGTTGTCCTGGAGGCAGTGAGCGGCTGAACTTTTCTTGACAGGGGAGGCTCAGTATGCCTTTTATGTAGGAAGCTTGAAAAAAAACCCAGCAGGATCAAGAGGCTCTGAAATGCCAGGGTGAAATGTAATTATGTAAAACTCCAATCAGGAAGAAATAGGGAGAGCCTCTAAGCCAATTGACCTCTGTAATGGGAGAGGAGATCCAGGTTGGGCTAAGAAAGTTAGCTCTTCTTGTCATGAGGAGGGAATCCCAGAGTCCCTGTTCTAGAGTTGCCAATTCTGGGTTGGGAAATACCTGGAGATTTGTTTGTGGAGCCCAGGGAGAGCAGGGTTCGGGGAGGGAGAGGGACCTCAGCAGAGTTAGCCATAGAAGCTACCCTCCAAAGCAGCCATTTTCTTCAGGGGAATGATCTCTGTCCTCTGGAGATCATTTGAAATCCCGGGAGATCTTACGGCCCCACCTGGAGTTTTCAAACATGATAAGGGGAGAGAGAGCTGGTAAAAGAGTCTGTGCTATCACAGAGTCTGTGCAAAAGTGTGGCACTTCACACAAATGTTGAAGGAGCTACAAGAATAGCTAACCATTGAGAGGGAAGGCCAAGATCTTAGGGAGTGGGTGCATCAGGATATGACCCTGCTCTCCTCTTCCTCAAAGAGTCCTCGAAGACCTCCAAATGCTGATGGGGGGGGCTCTCATTAACCTAAAAGAAAAGTGCCCGGCATGCAGAATTTGGATTGCATGGGTGCAGCACCAAATTTTTTGCTTTAGTGTGCAGTACGCAAGCCCTGGGTCATGAGTCTCCAATGTCCTCACTCCTCACACGGAAACTGATCCTGGAAAAAAAAAATCCCTTCTCAGAGTTAAGGGACCATAGAGATGGAAACAATGAAAGGTTCTTAGGGTTGACCAGTCACTACATGGGTTGGTGCAGACCAGTCAGGCATCAGGTTGTTGCTCTTCTGCCCTTTCACTGATCCACTTGGAGACCACGTGCCTGGGACAGCTTTGTGGGCTCTTCTTGGTGGCCCACCTCCCCCCAACAATGGTGAGCTTCCAGTTCTGCACAACAGGTCCTGTCCTTGTGTTAACTTTGATGCTTGTAACAAAATGCTTCTTATCTCATTTTCATTGGAACCATAAATGACATTGGGGAAAAAGAGACTAGCAGGCCTTCAGGTCTGTGACCAAATTGAGTAGGGGGGCTCAGAAATTGCATAGCAAAACGGGTCCTCCCTCCTTCCCTTTTGCCTCCTGTTGAGTCTTTGCCCATCACAGTGAATGTGAGTGTCTCTGATTCCTCCCCTCTCCTTTACGTCCCCTAGACCTGGTTCTTGATATAAATTTTAACCACGGTAATAATGGAAAGGTGCGGGGGCGGGGGACCTTTACCTGTCTGCACTTCTGTAGTCTGCAATCTGCTGTCTGTGTCCAGAGGCAGAGAGCTGGGGGAGAAAGGGAATTGGAGAGCAGTGCTTATATCATGCTTTCTCACTGACCAGCTAGGAGGACGGGGGAGTGGAGGAACTTCTGAGAAGGCAGGGATGGAGTCTACCTGATCCGAAAGAGCTAATTATACACAAGTGTTATTCTCCAAGCTCCACAGAGTATTACATGCTGGGAGATCTCTCCAGAGAGCTGCAGATGGATCTGAACATCAAGGAGTTAATGCTTCTCTGAGTCTCTCTATACAAGACATCTGACATGTGAAAAACATGTGCAATGTTAGCCAGGAAGGGTAGTTTAAAAAGACAGAGCCAGCAGCAGGGCAAAGGCTTTGCTATACACTGGAGCTGTGTGAAGGGGCTGTGAAATGCCGGAAGGGAAACTTCAGTCCATTATAACCTCTCCAGGTCCAAGCCCAGCTCTGGAAGGCAGCGCCAGCCCATTTCCATTCCTCACTGCTCTCTGGTTGCCATCTCACCCAGTTTTAGACTTGAGAGGTGAAATTGACAGACTCTTCTGGGAGGCGAAGATAAAATTAACAAACCCTCTGAGGAGCGATCTCTGCCAGCTCTGTCTTTTAAAACTATGCTTCCCAGCTAACATTGTGTCTCCCTACACTTGAAGAACTCGTGCCAAGGCATCTCCTATAGAGAGACTCTCAGTGAAGGAGGGATTTGAAAAAGGGACTTGAGGTGAAAACATCTTTGGAGCTGAAGGACCCCTGAATGGAAAATCAAGGGCCTTTCTGGAGGCTGTCACCCCCTTTCCTACATACCTTTAGCTGCTAGGTACCGGGCAGGAATTCAACAGGTGCAGCTCCCCACCCCCACCTCTGCATCTCCTTGTCTGCAAAAAAGGACACTTATTGAATTCCTGCCTGTGAGCCTCTTTCAGAGACAGAGGGAACAAAGGAATATCAGCTTCATTGTAACTTTTTGGGTGCCACCAGGACACTGATGGGGATTAATTTGCTGCTGAAAGGTGACCAGGAAATCCTGAGGATATTATAGACCTAAACCATAATTATCAATACATGTTGTATCAAAATATTAATATTAACAAGCGAATATTAATTAAGCATGGAGGGTTTTCTTTGGATAAATATGTGACCTCTTGAGATGTACAAGTCAACCCCTTTTCATTTCTTTCTGCTTTCATACATTGCTTTTGTGAGGCCTTTCATCCCATCCATTTTTCTTTGTTGACGATGCCAATTTTTGCCCGTTTGTATGTTATAAGTCATTACTGTGTCATTTATACCTAACTGATGCAACAGAAAGGACTGGAAAAAATACCTTAATCTGAAACGGGCAAAATTCAGCACTAGTAAGCCGAAGATAGTTCAGAAAGTCTCGGGGGCTTGATTCACACAAAAGAGCAGAAAAATTGAAATGGGAATTTTAAATGAAACCAGCAGAGATGAGGAATTTTATCACATTCCCAGTAACTCTGATGAAGAGCTGTCTGGCTGGAAATGCATTTGGCTACAACTCTGACAGCAGAATAGAAGATTTCTCACAGCAGCTTTGCTGCCCTTTCCTCCCCATTAGCCAAACACAGCCAGCCCCGCACAACAGAAATGATAGGGGGCAGATTTTTTTCAGACAATCATGAATCCTGGAACCTCCCTTTTGAGAAGCTGAGCTCTAAAGCTCACAGTCAGCGGAGGTCTAGGCCTGAACATCGCCTCTTGATATTTGCTCGTGGCTCACTGTGTGCACCGTTTGCATGGATGACTTACCCTCCCATCTGCACCAGAGTTTGGACTCTCCCTCAACACCAGCTTTTAAAAGACAGGTTGTATTGCACACCTTTCTCCTTCCCTCTTTGGAGCAGTTTGCAAAGGCGCAACATGCCTTCAGCACCATGGACAGTGGCCCAATTAGTCTTCAGGATAGATGTCATCCCGCTCAAGGGAGGTTGGTTCCCTAAGCTTATCTGTTCAGCATTTTTTTCTTTTGGGCATTAAGAAATGAGCCCAGCTGTGTCAGCAACATCCCCCCCCTCTTTGTGATGGGTGCCAGGAATGCACAGTGGCCTGAAGCTTCGCCATCACAGTTCTTGTGATTAACTACCTGGCCTGGGTGGCTGCTTTTCTTCCCCTGGGCATGGTCTCAAACGGGCAGCAGGACCTTTGCCAACAGGATTTTGTCATCTTCAGCATCTCCTATGACTTTTTGTTTAAAAATTGCATCAAAAAGGGCTGCAGGAGAGGGAGAGACAGGATCAAAGCAACGCAGGGGGCAAGATGAAAAGGCAGATCTGCTTTTCCTGTGCTGGGAAAGTTTGTCTGATGAGCTATGAATTGCAGTGTGTGTGCACTCTCTCTCTTTGCTCAAAAGAGAATGAGAAAGAGAGTGAGAGAAATGATATCCAGAATAAAATATCTTCCAAGTGGAGCTGCCAACATGGCACCCAGTACAGAAATGTGTCTGTTTGGATTAGTGCTGGGCCACAGAGAACCAAGCTGGAGTTACTGCAGTCGTTGTTCTCAGCTTTTTCAGTAGGGTGACCAACAAGTCTAAATTTACTTGATATAGTTGTGTGCTTTAAAAAAACAGCACATGCACAGAACAATAAACTAGCAAAAGCCCAGCACCCACTTCCATAGGCTTTGCAACCTGCTTTTGGATTCCACAGGTTGGGAAATGCTGAATTACAGGACTGAACCTGTGGCCCTCAGCCCTGCTATGAAGCCATAGAGCTGAGATTCAAGAGGTTGTGTGAGAAGAAGCAACCAACATGTTGTTCATTGCTGGTCAGAATCAAAGCTGCCATTTCTGGCCACAGGAGGTAGCAGGTCAATGAAATCGAGCAGCAAGGCAAAAAACCCTGGCTTGACCTGAATCATTTAAAGCTTGGTCAGATCAGGGAGAATTGGGAAGCTGTTTGGCAGCACCACCACAAGGGGGACTGGAAAAAGTAGTTCCCTCCCCTTTCCTGCCCCCCCCCCTCTCAACCCTAGCCCTGACCTGGATAGCCCAGGTGAGCCCGATCTTATCAGATCTCAGAAGCTAAGCAGGATCGGCCTTGGTTAGCAATTGGATGGGAGACCTCCAACAAAGACCAGGGTTGCAGAAGCAGGCAGTGGCAAACCACCTCTATTAGTCTCATGCCGTGAAAGCCCTACCAGGGGCCGCCATAAGTCAACTCTGACTTGAGGGCACTCTCCACCAGCTCAACCTTGAGTGGGTCACCACTAGTGTTGTCAACAGCTGGTTCAGCTGTAGCAAACCACCAACCCAAGCTGTGGCAAATGAATACAGAGAAACTTCAAAGAATTCCTTGTGGTAATCCTTATACTATGCCTGTGGCCCGACCGAGGCACCATTGCCTCGCACTCTTAATGGATGCTTTCGCTCAAGAGCAGAACATGCATTTTCCATTTCAGTCTGGTTCTTAGCCTCTCAGGTGCCAAATTCCATCCGGCAGAAGTTCTCCAGGGTCCTCAGCAGACGCAGGGTCTTCTCAACACTGAATACCAGCTAGCCTTTCAACAAAGAGGTCAAGAATTAAGTCCACATTCAAGACTGCAGTTCCTTTAACACCCAAACTGCCTTCTACCCAGGGGTCATTTTGTAGAAAAAGAGCTGGAGGAACTAATTAGCATAACTCATTAGCATATCATATTAGTATGTGCCACGCCCCTTGACATCACCGGAAATGTGTCATTAGCGCAACTGATTTGCATGTGCCACACCCCCTGACATCACCTATCCTGGCTGTTTTGGACCCAATCCTGGCCATTCAGGGCCAAAATTGGGCTCAAAATGGCAAAAAGGGACTGAAAATAGCCAAAAAGTGGCCCCAAATGGTCAAGATCAGGCCGCTGCTGAGCAGGAAAATGATCCACCACCCGTCAGAGGCCCAATCTGGGCCATTTCAGCCCCAATCCAGGATGAATTGGGCCCAAAATGGCCGAGAGTCAAGTGGGCGAGGCCACCTGACATGTGACCTCTTTGGGGAACTGCTGGAACTGCGTTCCTGCGCGTTCCCCCTCGAAATGAGCCCTGCTTCTACCAAGTCAGAGCATAGAGCCAGCTACTCTGAAAATTGTCTGTTCTGACGGAGGGTCATGCTCCAGCAGAAGTCCAGGATCTTGGCAATGGCCAGGACTGAAGATTCTACATGCAAGGCAGGTTATCCACCCGTGGCCCCTGCCCCTCTTCTCGTAACAGGGCCTGGGGTGATTGGTCTGGTGATACATCAGTGGTATCTAGCTAGCCTGGAGAGGTAGATACAAAGCAGCTCTCTACAGCTCGTTTGTCCCCCCTAGCCCAGCGTTGTCTGTTTTGACCGGCAGCAGCTCTTTGAGAAAGAAAGACCTTTCCTATCTCTTTTAACTGGGTTGAGCTATGGCCTTTCTGCATGCAAAGTGTGGCCTGGTATGCCGGTAGAAGGGGAAGGCATGGGGGGAGCCTTCTAGGAGCCAGTCTGGCAGATCCCGTCCTAAGCCTCCGAACTGTGCATAAACAGGCCTGGAAGGAGCCCTGGAGAAGAATTGCAGAGCAGAACTGCTGCCCAGCCTCGGCTCTGAAACAATTTGATTTACTTAGATCCCCCGATACTCTTCACCACATTTATAAAAGTCAAAGCAGAAAATTAAATGGCCGGGCTACCTACTCCTGGCCGTGAAGATACCTCTGCCCGTAAGTGCTGATAAAGTCCCCCCCTCACTCTTGATTTATAAGGGGCTGATAAGATCAAGTGTTAAGAAAAATATCTCTTAAAAGGAAGGGGGGGAGAAGAGAAATTAAACCCAAGCCCTCCGGTTCCCCACTTTAGGGCAGAAAGGGGAATGGAGTGATTTATGAAAAGGACAAGGCGGCTATATTAAAACAAAATTAAAGGAGGTGTGTGAGTCTGCTGCTGGTACAATGGATGTGGTGTTGGTGTGTGTGCCAGGGGTGTCTGTGTGTGTGGGTGGGGGGGGGATAGTTCTCTGCACCAGACTGAAGAAGCAGGGATGTGTTTTTGTGCAGCCAGAATGTCAAGACGGAGTGCATGTTTTTTGCAATCTTGGCAGGTTCGTAGCAACCGGTGTTTACGTATATGGAACTTCCCATGTGAGGAAGCTTAGAATTTCAAATAATCCTGCTGCAAGGTTTCCCCACACACTTGACAGCTGCCATTAGGAACTCTAAGACCACGTTGCGAGGAGCATTCCTGCTGCAGTTCTGCGTGAGTCCCTGTTCTGATTGATGGGAAGGCAGCTCATGCAGAGAAACAACAGACAACCACATCTCGCATTATGCAGTACTGCTGAGTTTAATCAGATCCAACACAGAGATGACCACGGAATTAGCTGCAAAGAGGTTGAATTGGAAGGAGCATGTAAAATAAAAAGTAAGATTCCACATACAGGCCGCTCTGCTCTGGCAAGAAATATCATGAAACCTGGACACAAATTATATATCTTAATTGCATAATATTTTTTTGCATCATTCTACTCATTATGGGGAGGGGGCTGGCTGTTGAAGTCCTGAAGTCCATCTTTTTGATTTCTGGAAATCTGTCTTTTGAGACTTGGGCTCAGTTCGCAGCTGTATCTTCACTGCTGTTTGTTATTCTGCCCTTTGTTGGAAGAGCTCAGGGCGGGGTCTATGATTCTCCCCTACTCCATTTTATCCTCCTAGCAAAGTCTGCAAAGTAGGTTCGTGACTGTTCCATGGTCATCCAAGGAGCTTTGTGGCTGAATGGGAATAAGGTGGGGGCCAGAGCTAGGGCCCCCAGGGCTAAGACATTGCTTCTTTAAAAAAAATGAAGCTGATATTCTTTGGAAGTAGACTTCTTCACCTAAGAGAGCCTCCTTTGTTGTGCTTCTTAAAAAATGCAGCCCCCCCCCGAGCTTTGACTTTTGAAGGAATTTATTTGGATGGGATTCCTCTTTGGGACTGAAAGTTCTCTGGAGCGAGCTGTCCATTAGAGGTGGGCACGAACCGAAATATGAACCAAAGTTTGTCACTTAGCTGGGCCGGTTCATGGTTTGCGAACCAGCAGTTCGTTGGCAGGCATTTCTGACGAACCGTGGCGATTTTTAGGACGGTTTGTTTGGTTCGTTTTTCGGTTTGTCACTGCATACAGCCTGGCACTGATCAATCAGTTTCCTAGGCAACAGAGGTGGATGGGCTTTCTGCAGACCTTCTGCTGACCTGGAAGTGATATATTCATGAACCAAACGAATTGGTTCACGAACTGGGCAATTTCATGCTGGTTTGTGGTTTGTGAAATGCGACGAACCACGAACTGCAACAAACCACTGTTTTCCCAGTTCATGCCCATCTCTACTGTCCATTCATCCCCTGGGTTTGGTGTGGACTAGGGCTGCCAGTTCCAGATTGGGAAATTCCTGGAGATTTGGGGGTGGAGGTTGAGGAGCATGGGGTTTGGGGAGAGGAGGGACCTCAGCAGGGTATAATATCATACAGTCCACCCTCTAAAGCTGTCATTTTCTCCAAGGGAATTGATCCCTGTATAATAGAGATCAGTAATTCCAGGAGATCTCCAGGTCTTACCTGGAGGTTGGCAACTGTAGAGCAGACTATGTTGCCCACCTGCGCCTCAGCTCAGCCCTGCTGCTGCAGGCCAAAAGGCTGGCAAACTAGTCACCCTAACACTGCCGGCAACGTAATAACTGTGATTGCCTTTATTAGGAGACTTAATGAAAAACCAAGAGCAAGTGAGAGAGAAAGAACAAGAGCTCAGAGCTCTTCCTGCCTCCTCCTCTGGTGTCCCTGGAAAGGCAACTAATAAGCTTTTGCACAAAGTGTTACAGGCCAGAAATGAGAGGAGAAGGTACATTAGCAAGAAAGCAGATAATCAGATAAATGAGAGACCTCGGGGCGAGACAATTCTGCCAGGCATCTTGCTGCGTGGTTGTAAAATGTTAATTTGGTGAGTTTCCATCCTTCGGCTCCAGGCGTGGCTTTTCTTTCATTATGCAGACCAGCAGCGAGATCTGGGGGGGGGGGGAGCAAGCCGGGGCTTCTCAGCTTCACTTTGTTGCATTTTTACCTTTGCCAGTGACCCTCTTGGCTCCAGGGCCCCACGCATCTGCTCCGCGTCCCATAGAGGACTTGCTGCTCTTTCAGATTTTGCCTTCCGATTTTGATGGAATGAAATTCCATTCTCAGATCTGCTGGCTCCTCATACTTAATGTATGCCATCCTGTTGCAAATCACAGGTTGACTTATGCTGTGTTCCAGCTCCCAAATATTGGTGTGGTCCCTGCCAGATAGGGCTTTTTTTCAGCTGGAACGCGGTGGAACAGAGTTCCGGAACCTCTTGAAAATGGTCACGTGGCTGGTGGCCCCGCCCCCTGATCTCCAGACAGAGGGGAGTTGAGATTGCCAGACAGAGGGGAGTTTAGAGGGCAATCTAAACCCCCCTCTGTCTGGAGATCGGGGGGCGGGGCCACCAGCCACGTGACCATTTTCTCCGAGGGCAACCCACTGAGTTCCACCACCTCTTTTCCCAGAAAAAAAGCCCTGCTGCCAGATATTGTCTGGATGTCAGAAGCAGATGCTGAATATCAAAAATTGATTTCTCACCAATACAAAGAGGAGAAGAGGGATCAGATTAATTTCCCTTCTAATCTACTCCCAGACTAGCCTGGTCGCTTTTGGGTCAGGTCTTTGGGCTTTACAACATGTGTTATTATTATTCCCACAACAATCACCCTGCGAGGTGAGTGGGGCTGAGAGAGCTCTGGAAGAGCTGTGACTGACCCCAGGTCACCCAGCTGGCTTCAAGTGGAGGAGTGAGGAATCAAACCTGGCTCTCCAGATTAGAGTCCTGCTGCTCTTAACCGCTATACCAAACTGGCTCTTTGTTGGGTTTAGGGACTGCTTAGGAAAGGATCTGCCACAACTTTCCATGGCCTTGCAGATCTAATGCTGACGTGGATGGGGCCAGAGAGCCAAAGGTGTAGGTAAAATCAAAAAGATTCCAGTAGCACCTTTAAGACTAACCAATTTTATTGTAGCATAAGCTTTCGAGAATCAAGTTCTCGTCACTCTTTTTGATTTTGCTACCACAGACTAACACGGCTAACTCCTCTGCAAAGGTGTAGGTGTGGATGTTGGGGGGTGGCACGGGGTTGGCCCTCAAAGGCTGGCCCTGGAGGGTGGCAATGAGTGCTACTCAAGTTCAGGACAAAGGTGAGAGTCCTTCTGGCGTGTGAGCCTCCCTGCTAGGACACATGCCATTTGGACTGACAGGATCAGGCCCCTGCTCCCTGTCTTGCCTGGCATCTTGACTGGGCCAGATCCAAAAACGAGTTTATATTACACTTAGTTTGGAAGTGCCACTTGAAGAGGCAATCTCTCCTTGTGAGCTTCTACTCCGACAACAGGATCTGTGATTCCAGCCTGCCGAGAGGTAGGTAGTCAATTGTGCAACTTGTATTTTAATTGTTTGCTCTCTCTCTGTTTTAATGCTGCCATTTAATTGTGGCGAGGTGGGAGGGAAAAAAAGAACAATTGTCTCTGTGTTTACACATCAGTGTCTTAATAGCTACCAAATGTGCGAGAAGTTGGCTCTGGAGCGTAATTGAAGAGTGGAAGGGAGGGCCTGGTTGCACGGGGGCGGGGGCGGGGAGCTGTTGCGAGAATCTCCTTCATTTACTCAGAGAGAGAGAGAGAGAGAGAGAGAGAGAGAGAGAGAGAGAGAGAGAGAGAGAGAGAGAGATGGCTTTCATACTTGAAAATACCAAGGCACATGGAGGAAACAGATTCATCTTTGAGCAAGTTTCCATTTCGCTTTGCTCAGCACGTAGGGTTTTAAATGCCAGCGGGGGAGTAAGGACTGGGGGAGGCACCACAATGACAGAACAGCCCACCCTTGTGCAAGACTCCTGACGGGATGCTTCCTCTGGCTAGGTTTGAATCAGGAGAGAGGGAGGGAGAGGTGAAGCGGAGTAAAGTGGGGGAAATGTGGCAGCAGAAAAGCCCCCTCCCTCTCTCTTGGGAGATGTAAAGGCCTACTGTTTAAAGAGCCGTATCTTCCTGGGCTTGCTGGAGACAGACAGCTGTCTATTTCAGCGGGTTGAAATTGGCTTTGCTTCTCAGCTTCTCCTCTAGCTAAATAGCTGTTGCAGGTTATTGGAATAATTCAGATCTCTGCCGAGCCTGGGGTGAAAGAGAGGTGAGGGCGCACGCATGGTCTCCCAGCGATCTCTCTTTTAGGTTTGTTTTAAAATCTCGTTCTCTAGCCTGGGATCTGAGACACGTTTCACCTCTACTGTCACAGATTCTAGGCAAATCATGGATAGACCCAACTGTTGGAAGAGGAGGATCTAGAGCTGTCCCTCTTCTCAGGTTTCGGAGGGGGACAAACCAAAGAGTTAGAAAGACAGAGAGGTCAGGGCACTCTGTTAACTGTTGCTATTGTTTGCTGCTCTGACTGTCCTTTAATATGCAGATTGCTATTCTCAGGATTTCCTCCTCCTGATTTCCTCCCTCTCACTCCTTTTCTTCCTGGCTTTGTTCCAGGCAACACCACTCTCCTTCTCTTTCCTCCATCATGGCAGCATGGATGCAGGCCCTGCCCTGCCATCCAAGTCCATTCTTAGACTAGATGGGTAGTTAGGACCGTTCTTTCCTCCTTTCCTATCAAAATATGGAGTTCCTGCAATAAAGAACTCTTATTTCTTTTCTAAATATAAAACAAATGTATGTTTTTATTATTTTCACTCCTGCACACACACCAGCCAGCAGAACAAGCTCACAACCACCTATAATCACGCTTCCTATGCCACACGACAGACTCTGCTAACGGCCCAAACATGGAATCCTATAATTAGGTTTCTGGGGCCTACATAACGATATATTTATCACCAACTAGGAGTATACTGGGAAGTGAAAATGGTCCTAGAACAACCCCAGCGGAGTGACTCCTACAAGCCAGAAATTCAGGGGCCACTGAACTCCGTGGCACTGACGAAGGACCATGGTTCAGCCGCATTCCACAAAATGGCAGCAGTGCCAGAGAAGACAATCGGTGAGCTGACGCTAATTGCCAATGATGTGTTTGAGCCAAGTGGTCCCTGGAGATACCGGCAGAGTTGCTGGGATTCGGTCCCCAGCAATCCTTCATGATGCCTACCAGGAAATTTCCCTGTAAGTTAAATGGCTAGTCTGTCCCTGGACAGCACTCAGCATGGAACTCTTTTTAAAAAAAAAAAACTTCTTATTTATAAGATTTTTTTTGTTTTTCTATCAACAATACCGCAACAGATGAACTCAATGATACAATGTACAGTGAACTATATAACACACAATCAGGAAAAGTACACTGAATTATCCATTATAAACATATATCAAAGCTTGTATTGAGGGCTTATTTTCAAGTAGCAATGAACGTGGATTTTAACATATATTTCATGTAATAAGGAAGCATTTCAAAGGCTGAAACGGTCCACAGGGTATGGCTTACTTGGTTTAACATCATGGTTGATCAAGTAATCAAGGACTGGTAGACAATCCTCCCAAAAACTGGATTGCAGGTTTACTGAGTCTGCTTGTTGGAGCTGATGGGTTATTTTTTCCATAGATAAAATGTCCCAGATTTTGTTGTGCCAAGTTGAGATTGAAGGAGGTTTGGGAGTTTTCCATGTAGCAGCAATTGCAGCTTTAGCAGCAGCTAATGAAGAGGCAATTAATTCCTTCGGACTTCCTGATATCTCCTCTCCTGACCATAAATTAAGCAAAACTAGTTCAAGTTTTAAGGGGAGCATGGAACTCTTTAATAAACGGAGTGCAAAATTCCACTTTTGCATCATGGCGACAACTTTTCCTTGGCTCCCTTGGTGGGCTAGGCACACACACACACACCGATAAATCTGCTGAAGTGTCTCCCTTGTTTTTTTGCTGGGATTCAGCCAATCCAGATCTTGATGGGCTGGCAGGTGCTGGGGGTGGAAGGCTCTGCTCTCCCCTCCCCTCCCCTCCCCTCCCCTTCCTCTCCCAGGCACTTCCCAACTTCCTTCCACTGGTGGAGACAAGCCATTGTTCCAAGAGAGCAGAATGTGGCCAAGAGAGGCTTCCCTTCCTGGAACATGCCAACACATGTCATTTGTCTCCGCTCACATATTCTTGTTTGGTGTTGTGCTCTGAAGCTCTGCAAAACCTGATTGCCAGTGACCAGGCTGTGATAATTGGATGAGTGCAGGGCATTTCTCCTCCCCCCACTGCTGTGACTACCAGGGGCCACCTAATAAAACGGTAAGGCAAGCAGAGAGAGGGCAGAATTGTGGACTTCATCGCCACAAGATGAGATGATGTTGTGGGCTTAAATTGCACTGGAAAAGATCAGACCCATTCTTAGAGGGGAGGCTGATGGAGGACCATTTGCGGTCGGGCAAAATGGAACCTGCCACCTTTATGTCCTCTTAGGAGTTTCTCAGGGCCGTGGAGGTGAAGGACTTCTGGAGGTGCGACGTTTGACCGGGCAGGAGGGGGGAACTTTGCTTCCATTCTTCTATTCCTGCCCCGTTCGAGCACCTCTGGAAGAATCAAGGGCTATCCTTCTCTTGCCCAGGAGCGCCCCATCTCCCTCCCCCAGGAACCGAGAGCCCTGAATCCCACGAACAATGGTACAGTCCTACCTTTGGGCTTCTCCAAGCTGCTGGCTCATGCCCCAGCCTCCCTTCTCTCTTGCCCTTCTCGGAGTTTTAACTATTTAATGGATATCCTGTCTCTTCCCTTTACTGGAAATAAAGCCAGGGATGCCGTTCCATCAGGGTTTTTAAAATGCCACCTCACCTTCTCCCCTGGCCATGTGGCACCTGCCCCTTTGCTCTGGAGGCCTTCCCCTCTCTGGGCTCCTTTGGGCCTAAAAAGCTCATTTGGTTTCTCTCCCCCCCCATTAATGCTTGAAGTCGGGAGTCTCCCCTTGAGGCAAAATGCCTACAATACTGTGTGCAGCCAGCCAGGCCTCTCCTGTCTCTGTCAGGCCACGGGGCTAAGGGGATTTGCTGCCACCTCCGGGCTCATCTCTCTGTCTTTCCCCTCTCCTCCCGTTTGTGGCTCCTGAACGTTTCACCATTACAATTGCAAATCCAGAGGCCACGGCGAGGAGGCGGCTGCTTTTCCTCTTAATGGCATTCTGTCAGCTCCACTTTGCTGCCGCTTTTTTTCATCTCGCCAGCCGCACTGCTCCTGCCAGCGTTGCAGGCGGCGGCGAGTATTTTTAGCACCGCCATTCTGCGGCCCTGGCACAGTGGCAAGCAACAGAGATCCCACAGGTGTTCCAGGCAGGGAGGGATTGCAAAAAGCCTGCTCCTGCTGTGTAGTTGGCCCGGACGAAACAAATGGCCCTGGGAGGCAGAACAGATTGGCCGGCAGTTTATTTATTTAAAATAATTCCAAGGCTGCGAGTTATATTTTTGTCCGTCTGCTTTCCTCGGTCTTTGACGCCTGGATCCAAAACGACTTACAGACTCCGTGGAGATCAGCAATGAATCCAGCTCCAGATGTGGAAGGGCCTAGTGGTGGGCAGTGTCTGCTGTAGGGAAGGAAAGAGGACATCTCCGTTGGCATGGAGCTGGTAGCCCCATCCTCTACCTCAAATTTCCACCTGGCAAGTTGTTAGGGACGGAACAGCCTCATGGTTAGACATTTATAGAGCAGCCTCAATGTGGTCATGATGTCTTAGGGTGTGATCTCTATGGTTGCCAACCTCCAGGTGATGTCTGGAGAGCTCCCGGAATTACAACTGTTCTCCACAGAGATCATTTCCCCTGGCTGTTTGGGAGGGTGGACTCTATGGCATTATACCCTGCCAGGGTCCCTCCTTTCCAAAAGCCCCACCCCCAAATCTCCAGGATTTTTTCAATCCAGAGTGGGCAACTGTCTCAGCCCCAGGGGATTTGCAGTCCTGTTGGAAGATAAAGTCGCAGAGTTTAATATTAGCGCAATGGAAATAAGTAGACAGACTCCTGTGTTGTTTAGCTCTAGAAAAATACATTTACATATCGGGGAAAGGGTACATTTGGTGAGAAAATAAATGAATAGCTAACTAACTCCTACATCTCTATATCTTGGTGATCAGACCAGAAGAGAAGAGAGACTGAACTGCAGAATGAACAAAGAGCAATAAAACCTTAATATATGTTGCCAGCTAATTACACCCCCCCCCAAATAAACTAGTTTATCCAATAGATAATCCTAGATCCCTTCATTAAGACTAAAGATTCCCCATTCTATGGTGGGAACTTTTACTCCAGGCCTAAGTGGTCCTATGTTAACTAGCTATCTGACTAAACAAACAGAACAACAATTTAACTCTTTCGTGTCTGAACATAAGACACTTGCTAAAATCCCAACAAGTCCCCTGTGTGGGGACAAAAGGAAGAGAGGCCGAACCAATGAGAGATGGGTTGGAGGAAACGAACCTCTCTGGCTCTGGGTAATTGCTACATTTGGGATACATATAAGGGAGAAGTTGGGAACTGGACACTTAGTGGTATTGGTCCCTCTTTCATTCCAAGTGGAGGTTTCATCCGTGTCCTCAGTTTCAACCCACCTCGTTTTTATTGCTATCTCATAGGATTCTTGTGTTTCCTTTTATGACATTTTATGACATTTATACACAATAATGTTTAGTGGGGGGGGGAATGAGGAAATAGAAAATGGCACAGACAAAAACTCAGGACTCAGTTTCTCCCAAGGGAGAAGTGCAGTCAACCTGAGGCTATTCAAACCAAACCAGCTGCTTGGCAGAATGTGGGTTTCATCTAAATTCTTGTGTTAGCAGTTAGACCTCTCCTCCCACTGAGGGGCAGTTTATAGATATGAAATCATAAACACCCTTCCTCATATAGCATAAGCGCAAGGCACTGCCTGGCCTGAAATAAAACCAAATGGATGCCAGCCAGGTAAGAGCCTGGAAAGATATTTTAGAAGAGTGTCAGAGTGGCTGGCTGACTAATGGCTCCCTCCACGCCCCGGAGAGATGCATAACTTAGGACAAGGAGGTCTCCCAAGGAACTCCTGGCTAATCATACCCTGCCTCACTTCCCTCACCCATTTACCTTGATTAAGCACCACCTCATGCTATTCAGCAATCCTGGTAGCTTTTCCCATCCAGTACTGAAAGGGACATCAAGCACCACTCATAACTATATGAGGAAGACTCTCCCAACTTCATTGTCCACCTCTGGAGGAACCCATCAAGTCATTGTTCTTGGAGGCAAAGACATCAGCTTGCCCCAGGGAGCATTTTGCCCTATATCTGGACTCCCTAGTCACTAATATGTGTGTGTTCTGGATCTGTCCATGCACCCCCAAATCTGTTTGGACCTTCTCTTCTCCTTGTGAAACACCAGTTGTTTTGCTGCTGCCTCCGCAGACCTCTATCATCAAGACTGGTAAATAATAAAAAAATAAATAACAATAACTGCACATATACACCACTCTTCTAGACAGATTAGTGCCTCACCCAGAGCTGTGAACAAGTTAGTGTTATTATTATCTCCACAGTACAGCTGGGGCTGAAAGGAGTGGCTTACCCAAGGCCACCTACTGAGCTCTTGGCAGTAGTGGGATTTGAACCAGTAGAGTGCTGATTTGCAGTTCCTCCCCAATTTTCTCTTAGCTAGTCTTGCATGTGTGCTGTGTGTGATTTTTGCACTCTTGCCCCTTTATTTCTCTTTTAATTAAAAAAAACCCTCTTTCTGGTTCAACATCTTCCTGTTTTATTTTGAGAGTTTTCTTAACGGAACAATTCCTGTAAACATAGGTGGAGAATCCCAGTTACCCCCTCTCATTTTGTCTCCTTTAAGCCAATTCCCTCCACTAATTAGGAGACTGCCTATTTGGATAACACTTGACAGCAGAGAGTGAGGTGGGATCACCTGGCAGTCAGGGGGCACTGCACATCCGCCTCCCCTTTGGCTTGCTTGTGGGGATGAAGATGGACAAAGGAGCCTAGGCTGGGGGTGCCAGTGTGGGAGCTCCTGGGGCTGCACTGTTCAGCCGAGAGTTGCAAGCTCCAGCTTGGGAGGTTTGTGGAGAACTGAGGAGGGTGGAGTTTGGGGAGGGGCTCACAGCTTAGTGGGGATGTGATTCCTGCCAAAATAGCCATTCTCTCCAGGGGAACTTATCTCTGTATTGTGGAAATCAGTTGTACTTCTGGGCTCACCTGCAGGTTGGCAAACCTAGTTCATCCTCATCTGCCCAGAAGGATCCATTCAGCCCCCTCCCCATTTCACTTTCCTCTAGGTGAGTAAGAAATAGCCTCTTGCATTTCCTGTCAGGTCTGTGGAATGTGGAAGCAGCCAAAATCTCCAAACTGGCTACCTCTGTGTCTTCCCATGTGTGACCCTTTGGCTAAATGATAATGATAACAACACCAACAACATTTGATTTATACACCACCCTTCAGGGCAACTTAGCAACCACTCAGAGCAGTTTACAAAGTATGCTTTTATTATCCTCACAATAAACACCCTGTGAGGTGGGTGGGGCTGAGAGAGCTCTGGAAGAGCTGTGACTGGCCCAAGGTCACCCAGCTGGCTTCAAGTGGAGGAGTGGGGAATCAAGCCCGGTTCTCCAGATTAGAGTCCCACCGCTCTTAACCACGACACCAAAATGGCTCAACTTATCACTGAGGCTGCCACTGTTCAGGAAAGGCAGGGGACAGCCAGCCCATCCATCAGATGCAGATGAGCCAAACCAATTGCTCTGCTGTAGCACCCAGGGGAGGGGAGATGCACTCCTTCTCTTGCGCCTCAATGCCCCACATCTTGGTTCTCACCAGAGCTGCTGGATGTGGTGGTGCAGGACAGGTGTATGTGGGGGGCGGGGGGGCGGTGACCTTGGTATTCCAGCAGAAAATGAGAAAATTCTATTTGAACCTATTGTGGCTAATAGATCCAGAGGAGTTAGCCGTGTTAGTCTGTAGTAGCAAAATCAAAAAGAGTCCAGTAGCACCTTTAAGACTAACCAATTTTATTGTAGCATAAGCTTTCGAGAATCAAGTTCTCTTCGTCAGATGCATGATCCAAACTGGTCAAATACAGAAGAGGAGGGGAGAGAGGGGAGAAAGAAGGGGACATATATCACAAGGGGACAGAATGCAATTAGCGGGGAGGCAACCCAAACATTCCTTTGCTAGTAAATGTAAACATCTCCTTTTGGTGTGGAGTCAGTTTGCCGTGTTAGTTTGCAGTAGTGAAAGCATCCAATTACTATGTAGTATAAGCCTTCGATAACCACAGCTCTCCCTGCCAGATGCATCTGACAAAGAGAACTGTGGGCCCCAAAAGCCCACACCAGGCGTCACTGGGCTCCCCTAGACCACGCCTCTGTAAAGGAAATCTGTTACCTGTGATAATGTGATAAACATTCATAGTCTCTATTCAGTCCCAGCTTGACAGAGTCAAATTTGCATATGAATTCCAATTCAGCAGCCTCCCATTGGATTTTGTTTTTGAAAGGTTTCTGTTGAACCACAGCGACCTTTGATGGAATGTCCTGGTAGACTGAAGTGTTCTCCCACTGGTTTTTGGATGTTTCCATTTCTAATGTGAGATTTGTGTCCATTTATTCTTTTGTGTAGAGGTTGGCTGGTTTGTCCAATGTACAGAGCAGAAGGACATTGTTGGCACATGAGGGCATATATCAGATTTGAGGATGAGCAGCTGTAAGAGCCAGAGACAGTGTAGTTGATGCCATTGGGTCCTGTAATTGTATTCCCTGGGTAGATATAGGGGCAGAGCTGGCATCTGGGTCTGTTGCTGTGCCAGTTTCTTCATGAGGTTGATGGATTTCCTCTCCATTCGGCTGACCCCTGCGGAGGAGTCTCACCAGCAATTTTGGCGGGCGAGAAGGAGACAGAAGACCTGGGTGAGCAGGAACGCCTCCTCCAATGCTGAAATCCGTCAAGGCCAGCTGCTCTGATGACGATCCAGTGCATCTTGGTGAACAGGTTACTTGCTGAATTAGTGGCTTTCAACCCGTCTCACAAAGAAACCAGGAGGGGGCTTCCTTAGAAGCTGATCAGGAAAGAGAGCTTGGCTGCTGCTTCCAAGCTTCCTCAGTAACACTCAGAGACACTGAGGAAAGCAGGATATGTTAGAAGATGCCATCTTGGTTCAGTCCAAGGCCCGTCAAAGTGCCCCGAATGTGGCCCTAAAGACAATCCCCTAGTTCCACCACTGAGTCGCAAAAGGTCTTCTGGTATAAACAGAAACTATCCAGAGAGCTCTTGAAAAGGCAGGAAGAGAGGCACGAATTGCATCCCTTGAGAGAAGGCATGCCACATTCTTGGGAATCGCCCCTGGGCAGCCACTTGTCTCATGACCGGCTGTCCCATAAAGAGGACATTCAAAGCAGAGATGATGACCTTAGTGATGAACGGGGTTTGTCTGAGGGGAGCAGGGCACCGATCACAGCCTCCCTGTATACTTTAGTCACCACGTGGACCCCCACGTACATTTTCTCTGGGTTTCTGATGCTCAGGAGTGTCCATGGGTCAGTGCCAGAACCTGCCTTTTGCACACGGAAGGTCCCAGTGTAAAAGGATCAGGTGGAAGTTATTGGGAAAGACCCTCTCAGCCAGTGCACAATGCCAGACTGGATGGACCAATGGTCTGTCTAAGGCAACTCCATATGTTCAAGGCAGGGTCTTTTCAGCAGTGGCCCTTCACTGTGGAATTTTTCCTGCAAGGAAGCCTAGAAAGCCACCACAACACACACACACCTCCCACCCGCCAAGCCCTGGCTGTCAGGAAGCATTTACGGGGCTGGGATAATTTGCAGATCCCGTCTGTGCTCTTTTTACAGTCTTAGTGACTGATTAGAGGGCTTAATTGCATATGTTAATTGGGTGGTTTTAATTGTTCCGTTTTAATTGAATGATTTTAACGACTTGAAGAGTTTAATTGTATTTATGTCAGCTGTCTTGGGGATCCTTTCGGACTGAAAGGCGGGAAGTACAGTTAAATCAGTGACTACAGAACTCTGCACAGGCTCAAGGGCTTTTTTCTGATGTCTTTCCCACCTATTTAGGCTCAATAGTATACTGGCAATGGTGCTGAGCCCTGGCTCTGATACGAGCAAGCAAAGTTGCTGTCAACTGAGTCAGACCGTTCGTCCAGCTGGCCCCGGTTGGGTGCACCTTGTCCAAGGTCCCAGAGAAGGCTTTTCCTAACTGGCATTGCTGGCACCGGCACCCAGCGCTTTCGACATGCCAAGCAGATGCTCTGCCACTTCGTCAGCTGAAGAATGCTGCCGCTGGTATCCTGTCTCCTCCTCGCTGTCCTTCTCTGGACCTTCCGCATTTCTTCTCCTCTAGGTCTTTTATTCCAGATGACGCAGCTAGACCTGCGTAAAATATTAATGGATTGGTATGCCGCCATTATAAATTCATGTATCCCTTCACTTCCCCCGAGGGCTTGTATCCTAGCAATGTATGTTTTGTGCTTGCAAGGTAAGAATCGGGCAAACAGAATTTGCCTAACCAGCTTGGCAAAGTGTCTCGAAATGTGTGCCTGCTTCCACGAACCTATGTTCGAAATGGGGGAGTGGGCAATCAGTCCTGGTCCTAATTCTGCCCCTTGAATTGTCCAGATTTGAATACTTTGGGGAGGAAAAATAAAATTCCTAGATGGAAGGAAGCAGTGTTGAGCTTGCCTGTTCACAGGTTCCAGGTGATCTATCAGTGGACTACTGCATCTGATCAGAGGAAGTGGGTGGCCAAAATATAATGGGGGAATTGTTTCTAATAAATTTGCTTCCTTTCCCCAGCTTTGTCAGCCCTCGTTATGGGCCTGATGAGAGGTTGTTTGTAACTCTCACATTTTTATCTCCAGAAACACATTTGTCTGTCGATTGGGGAGCCAGGCTGTCTCTTTCATGGGAAACGTTTGCTTTCCCCCTCGATGGCAATTTATTATGTCCATAATGTATTTTTCAGCTCTTTCTTCTCCTCCCTCCCCAATGTCGGATGGTGGGGGGAGTTGAACAACATTTGAAACCGACGTTGTGTGTTTATATGTGACTCCCCACCCTTACTGGTCCACACCAAAAAAGAAATCTGATTTAATTTTGTAGACATTCTAATCCCCCTGAGACACTGTATGCTTTCAGGCCTGTAGTGTGTTTTTTGTTCTTTTTGTGATTCCTTAAAATTTAAAAATAAAGTCCCCCAGATTACATCTCATTGCTGCAATGAATAATACATTTAAACATTTCACGCACTGTGTTTGATCCCCAGCAAGCACGAGTAGATGGCAAGGGCCTTTTCTTCTCTTCTGCTCGGAGCCGTCAACCACTTTCTTTGGAGCAGAGTTGATTGACTGGCTGCTTATCCCTTTCATATACAAAACAAAACAAAAAGATTTTGCAAAAGAACTGGTTCACCCGTTCCATGGCCACAAACCCAGGTCTGCCTCTGTGGGGACGGACAGCTGTCTAACAGATTATGGGGCAGGAAACCCAGATTTCCTATTTGCAAACCCTCCATAGGAAACTGGAGCTGGTCCTGCATCACCATGGTGCACACGACTGTCTCATTTGCAAATTAGCTCTGAAGTATCTGCCTTAAACAGCGTTCAGCAGCGGCCCAATTCTGTACATGGGCCATGTACAGGATGCTGCGGCCATTTCCACTGTCCCTGCATGATTCTCACATTTTCAAGCACACGGCAGTTGCAAACACATTGTAAAGCATATTCTTAAAACAGTCGTGCTTCTAAAAGGGAAAATGGGATGGCTGTGGGGCTGAACCCTGTCTTGGTCTGCAGAAGGTGCCAGTGGCAATCCCTGACCCCCTCCAGGCCAAAAGACTCTTAGGTAGCCGGGCTGGGAAAGACCGTGGCCCTCTCCATTAGAGAATCTAATGCAGCATCCGAGAAGTTTGTGTGTGATGCGGCTCTTTCAAAGCCTCCTCCGAGGAAGAGGAAGTTTGTAGTTGTGGATGGGGTCATAAGGAACAGAGAACACCCAAGTAATATAGGGGCAATGGGCCCCCTCTGTTCTTGAGGCTCTGGTAAGTCCATGCAGACTCTGGTGGCCTTCCAGAAGTGGGGAAGCCCCACAGGCAGGGCTCATTTTGAGGGGGAACATGCAGGAACGCAGTTCCGGTAGTTCTCCAAAGAGGTCACATGTCAGGTGGCCCCACCCACCTCATTTTTGGCCATTTTGGGCCCTTCGGCCTGGATTTGGCCCAAAATGTCCAGGATCGGACCCCAAACAGTCATGATTGGTCCCAAAATGGCCAGTATTAGACCTCTGATGGGTGGTGGATCGCTGTCCCATTCAGCAGCGGCCCAATTCTGACAATTTTGGGCCTCTTTTTGGCCATTTTCAGCCCCCTTTTGCCATTTTAGGCCCAATTTCGGCCCTGAATGGCCAGGATTGGGCCCAAAACAGCCAGGATAGGTGATGTCAGGGGGTGTGGCATATGCAAATCAGCGATGCTAATGACACACTTCCGGTGATAGCAAGGGGCATGGCATATGCTAATGAGTTGTGCTAATGAGTTATGCTAATGAGTTCCTGCAGCTCTTTTTCTTTGAAATGACCCCTGCCCACAGGCATTGTCTTGCTGGAGCATGCCCCCCCCTAAAGCCTGACTGCCTCAGCATTTGACCAGCCACCAGTGAGATACCTCAGGAAATTCACTCAGCAGGATCTGTTGGTGTTACAGTCTTCATCTATTTTTTGTCCCCAAGCAGCCAGTGCTCACAGGTAAAATGCCTCTGAACATGCAGGCTCTATTTATCCATTGAGGCCATAGTGGTGACTGAACTGGGATCTGGAAGCTTTGCTGTGCTTCAGAAAGCCATGACCTGCAGGAATCTCCTGGCCTGCACCAGAAAGGAACATAATTACCAGTGCAATCCTAAAAGAGAGTTATTGCAATCTAAGCCCATTGATTTCAATGGGCTTAGACTGGAGTAACTCCGCTTAAGATTGCACTGTAAGTAATGGAGAATGCAGAAGGTTCCAGGTGCAATCCCTTCACCGATTGCTGGTACGCCCCCTGCCGAACTAGCTGCTGGCCAGAGTTGTCAGCACAGTTCAGGTACCACTTAAGGTAGCGCGGGAAGCTGGGACAATGGGACAAGAGCTCTCTCTTTCTGTTCCCCCGTATTTGCTTTGATCAGCTTCCTCTTCCTTCCTTCCTGGCCCTGATTGATTTCATTACAGCTTGCTGTCTTGTGAATGCCTCGCTCTGGGTCACCAATATTAAATGTAATGAGTGTTTGCCGCTGCAGGGCTTTCTCTCAGCTCTCAGAAAGGCTGCCCATGTCAAATGGAGGCTCAGGCCTCTTGTAAGACATTTAGAAAGCTTGTTTAAAGTCCGTGAAAAAAATGAGCCCTTGGTGGCCCTTCTCATTTGATTCGGTCTCTGTGTGTGGGTGTGCCTCCGTTTTGGTTCTTTGCTCCACTCTCTTTCTCCCCTAGATCGGCTTGAATTAGTTGTGTATGTTTTGATCTGGTTGTGCGATGGCTCTCCAGAACTTGTGGCTTCCCAGATTCCATTTCAATATTCTTTTGTTTGGGTGGGGAAAGGGGCTTGGGGGCCCAGATAGAAAGCTGAGATGAAGACAGATGAGTTGGAGTAAGTCAAGAGAGTAGGGTTGCCTGGTCCAGGTTGGGAAATTCCTGGAGATTTGGGGGGTGGAGTCCAAAGCAGTCATTTTCTCCAGGGGAACTGATCTCTGTCACCTGGAGACCAGTTGTAATTCCGGGAGATCTCCAGCCACTACCTGGAGGCTGGCAAGCCTACAAGAGAGCCTAGGGTGGTATTGCCTAAGAGCAGGGCTTTTTTCCTGGGAAAAGAGGTGGTGGAACTCAGTGGTGGAACTTGGGACCACACAATGACATCACTTTGGGTCAGCTGGAACAAGGGGGGGAGTTTTTTAAAGTTTAAATCGCCCTCGGCAAAAATGGTCACATGGCCAGTGGCCCCGCCCCCTGATCTCCAGACAGAGGGGAGCTTAGATTGCCCTCCGCGCTGCTCAGTGATATGGAGGGCAATCTAAACTCCCCTCTTTCTGGGGATCAGGGGGTGGGGCCACTGGCCATGTGGCCATTTTCAAGAGATGCCGGAACTCCGTTCCACCGCGTTCCTGCTGCAAAAAAGCCCTGCCTAAGAGAAGCACATTTGGTTTATTAACCAGGCTGCGTGCACCCTCATTTCTTGTTCACGCTTCAGTCAACAAGACATTGCAGGTTTCCATGAGGCTTCAAAAACTTGTGCTATCATGGTGACCAAAGTCAGTAGCATTACAAAACAATTGTGCATATACACCAGGGTAGCAATGGATCTCTCATCTTCCGGCCGGCCTGCTCCCTCCTACCAGCGATCACCCCTTCCCCTCCTTCTGCCCTTGGACTAATTCAGTACCTGAGTCACACGGAATCGCTTGCTGGCTAGAGGTTGCACGTTCTCTTTTAATGCCAAGGCTCAGAGGAGCCTTGAGAGTATGAATTAGACTTGAGGCTGAGAGGGCTTCCAAGCACGCAGGAGGAGGAGTTCCCTCCCTGCAGCCAGCCTGCTTTCATGGGGGGGGGGACCGAGAGAGGCATCTGAAAAGCGGCATCTCTCCTTGGAAACGCCCCGCTGGCTGAGAAGCTGTCCCTACAGGATCAGGCCAGGGGTCCGTTCTGGCCCAGTGGTATCTTGTTCCTGACAGGTGAGGGATGCCTCTGAGGATGTAAGGTTGCCATCTCCAGGTTGGGAAATTCCTGGAGGTTTGGGGGTGGAGCCTGGGGAGGGCAGGGTTTGGGGAGAGGAGGGACCTCCACTGGGTACACGCTGTAGAGTCCACCCTCCAAAACAGCCATTTTCTCCAGGGGAACTGATCGCTGTCTCCTGGAGATCAGGTGTAATTCTGGGAGCTCTCCAGCCACCACCTGGAGTTTGGGAACTCTACTGATGGCCAAGCAGCTTCCTTAGAGGAAGAGCCTTCGGAACTGGCCACCCCCTCAGTGTGAGGCCTCCTTGGCTGCCTCTCCCCCCTCCTTCCTGCAGGGAGGCGGGAGGGTTTGCGGTAGCATCGCCACAGATGTACCATAACTCTTCTGTGTCTTAAACGGCTGTTGAATTTAAGGCCTTTCATTACTCACCGGGGATAAGCCCCATCTGAGCTCAGCCCTGCCTGCCAGATATTTATGCCTCTCTCCTGAGCTGCTCCCATAAAAAGCAACCGCCACTCTGGAGCAAATCAAACGCTCGGCCTCCTGCCCTCTGCTTAAGTTGGCTGGAGCCACCAGGTTCAAGCGCCAATTCTGGCAGGTCAGGGAGGGCACTGCAGGGCACTTACGGGTCTCCGGGAGGAGGAGGATGCCCAGCATGGGTGCTGTCCGTTGGTCTGCTTGAACAGCTGGCTCTCCAGGCTTCAGGCTTGGCATACTCTGGGCACTGAAGCAGCAAGGGGCCCCGCTGTTGCTAGAGGCAGCAGGGCAGGTCCTGCTTCCTGCCAAGTGAAGCACCCATTTCTGTGCCAGCTTCCACAGGACATCTGCTTTGGCACCGGGAAAAATACAGCATGCCATTTGCACAAGGAGGGAATGATCAGGAGTTGGTAGAGTTGGTAGAGACGCAAAGCTGGTAGAGGAATACAGAAGTGGTAGGGACAGGCTTCAGGTGACTTCTGAGTGGAGAACAATAATGGAGAGGAGGTTGGGAAGGAATCCTGCTTTGGGACAACGAGTTGACTTTGGGAAGGACGAGAAACTTGGGATGACTCTTTTGGGCCTCAAGTTCTGATCCTCCTACCTCCCCTCTCCCCCTTTCTCTCTTCCCCTCCCCTCTCCTGTCACATTTTAACATGATCAAGAAAAGAACCCAGAATGAGCTGCTGCAGAAAAGAGCAGGCCCTAGGGGTGGCAGGGGACGCAAGCAACATCAGTCCTGGTCAGAGTGCCCCCTCTGTACACTCCTTGCCCTGTACCTCTCATTGTACTTCCTTCCATCCATTCCTGTGAGTACATATAAAGCATAGAGTGATGAGTGGGGGCAGCTGCCCTCCAGGGGTCCTGAAGAAAGATCTACCACCTAGAATCATTGGAGAAATCCCCCCTTCTGTCAGGACATACCCCATCATAGCAGCAGACAGGCCATTTTGCATGTGGGGCTGCAGGGCTTTTTTTCTGGGAAAAGAGGTGGTGGAACTCAGTGGGTTGCCAGCACAGGGGGCAACTCCTGGTGGGAAGTGGTGCCCTTGTACCACATGTGCATGCGCAAAGTGCGCGCACGGTTCTAGGATCGTGCAATGACATCACTTTTGGTCAGCTGGAACAAGGGGGGAGTTTTTTAAAGTTTAAATCGCCCTCGACAAAAATGGTCACATGGCCAGCCCATAGACCCCTCCACATCCTGATCTGACCCAATTCCCCATTCTCAAGAGATTGCTGAATGTGTGATCCAATCATGCGCACCCTCTGAGGAGCATGTAGCTCCACCAGTGTTGAAGAGTTTATGAGCGTGTGCTTGTTGATAAGACCTCCCAAAGCTAAATTTATTGTAAGTGTATCCTTTTTAAAGAACTGCCCCCCTCCACATACACAACCCTGAAGCTTTTGAAGCTGTAATTAAAAGAGTTAGAGGAAGGTAAGGAGTAATATCGCTGGGCTGCCAACTGGTTAATTTATGAACTGAACCTGGCAAGGGTTGTGCCAAGATGAGCTCTTTCCAGCAGCCGGGTCTATATATTTCCTGAAAGGCAGCGCCTGTCTCCACCCGCCACCCCCAGCCTGAGTGTGTTGGATGCAGGTTTAGCAAGCAAAGGCAAAGAGCCACAGTCATGGAAGAGGGGCCACCTGAAAAGGTGAAGGCAGGCGATAGATTTTGTATGAGGGTGAGCTAGACTGACAGCTGCCGTCATTACCACAAAAAACACAGGAATGTTTTCTTGTCTTCAAGTCAGCTCTGATCAAGAAAGGGGTTGGTAAATTTTTCCATGCTGAGCAAAGCTGTAGTACAGGCTCAAAGATGGGCAGGGGGTTGAGTAAAGCACCCTCAACAGTCCCCCCCCTTTAGGAGGCTTGGAACTCTTGCACAGTCTCTGCTTTCCCGGGGTGTGCAATGGAAAATGAAAAAGGTGGCAACATTGAGGTGGCGGGCCTTTAGACCCTAGCAAGTGTCTGATGGTGCCACTCTCTAGAACCAGTACTGAAAAGCCAGCCATGGTTGCTGCTAAGCAAGCATCCCCAGGGTGGTGCCCATGGGTTCCATGGCATCTGCTGACACCTTTCCTGGCACCCACCAAATATTTTTAGAAAGTGGGTGGGGTCATGTGTGGCACTTGCCCAGCAGATAGGTTTGCCAGGGACCGGGAGTCCCTCGGCAGGGGATCTCCAGGTCCCTGTAGTCTCCTGGTGGGGGACTGGGAGCCAGCACTTACCCTGGCTTCCTTTCTCAACACGCGTGAGCGCGGTCCCGGCTCACGTGATGTCACTTCCGTGAGTGATGTCATCATGCAGGGTCAAAGGGTGCCCCTGATCAAAGGGCACCCTTGTTGTCACCGCTGCTGCCTGCCCGCAAACCACACAGGGGCCACGCCCCCCACCAGCCAGGTAAGTGGAGACGGGGAGGGGAAGGGTGGGATCTGGGGATCCCCTGTCCCCGGCGGGGGAACGGCAAGCCTACCAGCAGAGCTTCCTGTTGGCCACTGCAGACCCGATTGGCTAGGCAGATTAAAATAATATTTTTTCACTGGCAGCTGCCACCACAATGTTGGTTCTGTTCTTTCCCAGTGTATTTTAAAAATTACTCCCTCCCTTATCCTCTGCACTTGGGATTCTGTGTGCATGGTTCGTCCTCCTGCGGCAGCCATTTTGTGATTAGCTTGGCCGCCTATGGCAGCCATTTTGTGGTGGCACCCAACACCCTGTGTCTGAATTCCAAAGATTCCCACAGGATCAAAAAGGTGGGGGGCCCTGGAGTAAAGAATGACCACACGCTATGTGACTTTAAAATATATTTTAAAGCAAATCAAAGTGGAGAACATTGCCTGAAACAAGAGGAATGGAGCTAACTGAACTCACTGTCCGCTTGCAAGACATGGACTGAACCTACCAGGACAGCTGTAACCCTGCAGGCAGAGGAGTCCTTTGACGCTGACCAACATGCAGGACAGAAGCTCCATCTTCCCTCAAAGTAACATTGCAGGGGCATTTTTGTGTGAATTTCTGGGCTGGTGGTCCAACCGACACCCTGACCTGAGCTAGGCCTCAATTTGCAAATAAAACCTGCTGTCTCCCCCCCGCCCGCACACATCGCTTTTCTCTTGCTTTGATGCTTGACAGCTAATTAGAAGAATTAATTTACGTTTGGCTTTTCCTTTAAAAGAAGACATTATTTAGCAACTAATTGTTGTTATTACAAAATGTTAAATATCATAATTTATTTCACTGCCCCTGAACGGCTAATCTCCCGGTAATTTATTAAGTGGCAAGACGCGCCTTAATACATTTTTTTTTGTAACCAATGGAAAAGTTCAGCACCATGAAGAGGAAAATGGCAGAGGTTTTTAAACCAGCTTTGGGGTAGTGGGGGGGGGGGACCTGGCTTGTGGAAAAGGAAACTAATTTGCACAAGTGCTGTGGGGGGTGAAGACGAGATGAAGATAAGATAAAATTAAAAAGCAAGTAAGATTGGAAAATGTGCAAGTCATTAGAGACGGCATCTGACTAAAGATTAGAGCTCATTGCTGCATGGTTCTCTCTGTATCAACCCCTCAGGCTTGGGGGTATTCAGATGTAACTATTGGCTGTTTGTGTGTTTTACCCCCACCTGTTGTTGGGGGGAGGGCAAATTGTCCGAAGAGCACACCCATGGGAGTGAATGGATGCCATTCATTTTTATGGGATAAAGCAAAGGGGTGGGGGACAAGTTTGGCTAGGTTTGCCAATTCTGGGTTGGGAAATTGCTGGAGATTTTGGGAGTGGAGCCTGGGGAGGGTTAGGTTTGGAGGAGGAAGGGACTAGGATTGGCAGGTCCCCTTACCCTCCTGGCGGGAGCGGGAGACCTGGCACTCACCTTCTCTTTATTCCTCACACCTGCATGATGACATCACTTCTGGGTCGAATCCACATTCACCCATTACCCGCATGTTTATCGGATATCTTCCGTTTGCCTCCAATCCGTGATTTTTTTCTCTTCGTTCACATCCCTGCTTCCAATTCGCCTTTCTCGCGCGTCTCTCCGGTCACACGGCCGCTCGAAAACTGCTTTTTTGGGCGGGACCTTTTTTCCCCGCCCATTTTTTAAAAATTTTTTTGAGCTCACTTTTCCGTTATTTCGATCTTGTGTTATAAAGAAACATCATTGAAGATAATGATGCCTCTCTTTCCCCCACTGACAGCACTGATGGCTCTTCCGTTTCTTTTTTGGACATTTTGAAGCATGCGGGAAGCTTTCGTGGGCATTTCCTATGCAGGACAGTTCAGTGCTCGAATTTTACTGAAGTTTCACAAAGCCAAGCTTTGGGCGGGTTCAGGCCGGTCAGTCACTTTGGATGAAGAGGCTGGTTTGAAAGGTGGTTTGAAAGGTGCAGTTTGAAAGGCTGGTTTGAAAGGTGCGGGTTGCATGTCTGTGCGAGTGGAGCGTGCCGAGACGCCACCCAGCCGTCCGCTCCCCCTTCCCCCCTCTCCAAGACTGGAGCGGCAGCGCCTGCGGGGTCAAGCCGGCTTGGTGGCCAGAGGGCCGTTTACCCCAAGGGGGGAAGGCTGCGCCCCCTCCCCTCCCGCGGACCGCCGCGCTGATGGGCGACCTCGCAGGGGCAGGCGCCCCGCGAGCTGGGCCTCTGCGTGGCGAGCGCCTGAGCCGGAGTGCCCACAGTGGAGAGGGCGCCTCACAGCGCAGCGCATCCTCGCCCCCCGGCAGCGCAGCACTGGCTCACTGCAGAGAGAGGCTTGGAGGGACGCGGCTGTCTCCTCGGCCGGCATCCCCGGCCCGCCGCCGCCGCTTCTCTCGGCAGCAGTTTTTAAAATCCCTGTTCATCTTCAGCCCCCCTCCGCGGATGTGCCAGCCCACGGGCCAAGCCACCTTTGCTGTCCCGGCAGCCCCCGCAAGCCCTGCCGTTCGGCTCAGCCGGGGATGCCTCGGCCAGTCCCTTCTCCGCTCTGAGCTGGGAGCCTCCAGCTGCGCCTGGGCTTCGACTCGGTCTGCCGGGCACCTTCTTGACCCCGGCGGGAGAGGAGGCGAGCGATGAGCCCGCCGGCTTCCCAGCGCCTCCAGCCCCGCCGCTGGGGCGGCCCTCGGCAGCGACTGTTTTCTTTATTTTGAATGATTGATTCACTGTAATTTCGATATTACAGTAATATAAAATAAAAAAATAAAAAACAGTTAAAAAGGAAGTTTTGCGAGTCCGTTCTGAGGATGGATTCACCCCAAAATGATTTTTCAAACTACCAGATTTGATTCAGAAACAGCATAATCAATAAATCCAATGCTATGAAGTCAAAAACAGTCTTTTGCAGACTACGGAGCACTTGCAAGTTGAATCAGCCAATAGGAACTCTCGGAACGGCCGGAGAGACAGGAAGGGGGGGTGGTTTTTAAAAAAACCGCGTAAATTGCGCATTGGACTGTTCACGGCCACCGTGAAACTCCCGTTGAAAAACTGTGACCACATATTCGGGAGAAATGCGAATGAAATGCGTCTGTTTAATGAGGTAATGTGACCGGCACTCAAGATTGCGGGGAGAATGCGGGGAAAACGCGGAAAAAAAGAAGTAATGTGGATTTGGCCCTGGTGATGTCGCTTCTGAGTGACATCATCGTGCAGGGCCAGGAGCATGTGTGTGCTTTGCAGGGGGCCAATTTGGTCCCCAAAGGGGCTGCAAAGCGTGGAAGTGCTCTCAGGGCTGCACAAAGACATCGCTCCTGGGAAGTGACATTGTTGCGCCAGCCCGGGAGCGTGCTTGGAAGGCCCATTCCCATACCTCTCCCCTTCACTAGCCAGGTGAGTGGTGGTGGGGGGCGGAGGGTGATAGCAGGGGATCCTCCACTCCTACTGGGGGACTGGTTATCCTAGAAGGGACCTCAGTGGGGAATGCTGCCATAGAATTCATCCTCCAAAGCAGCCATTTTCTCTAGGGGAACTGATCTCTGTCACTTGGAGTTCAGCTGTAATTCTGAGAGATCTCTACATCCCACCTGGCGGTCTTGGCAAACCTAAGGCTGGCCCAGTGCCTGGGGTGAGTGAGGAGCAATTCCCTGCATCAGTGGTGTCCTAGATTGCAATACTTCTTACACAGAATTTAATAAGAGCTACTGAGAAGCAAGCCAAATGAAAGAGGGGTCCAGTAGAACCTTAAAGACTAACAATGTTTAATCCGGTAGATGCACAGAGAATGTCCATCCGTTAGAAGCCTCCGTCCATCTGCATAGTTTAGCTCTGGATTGTGCTTCTTGGCATGAAACGGAAGTATGATGGATGAGGGCATGGATTTATTTTTTAGTTTTATATGGAAAATTTCTATGCTGCCTCTTCAGGGATCCTGTCCAATTATGATGACCACCAACATGGGTAGAATTTTACTGAGAGCAAGACAGCCGCTCCCTGAAACCAACATTTGACTAGAAGGAGGCAGAGGAAAACAGACAGACTGGCAATCATTCCAAAAATATATCGCTCCAGGTGAGTCTTGAGAAGGAAGTGATTTATACATTTTTAAAAAGTAGGGAGTTGCCTTGGTCCACAGAAAAATTCAAAAACAAAAGCCATTTAGCAGGACTATACAGAATAAAACAGCACAAGGTGCAGGCTTTCAAGTTCTCCAGAATCCTTTATCAGGCTGGACATTTGGGGGAGGGGGGAGGATTGTTTCAGGCCTTGCTTTTATGTCAGCTGCTGGTGTAGAATGGATTGCTGACTTCTCTGGGCATAGGTTTGGGCTGGTATCGTGCACGGAAAAAGAAGAAAAAATGGATACCCTCCAATGGAAAACACCAAGAGCAGCAGTTGGTCCAGTCTCTCTCTCTGACACCGAAAAGGTTCCTTAAAAGGTAGAGGGAAATGTGGTGGTCCTTATAGTACCAATACTGGAGATTAATTTGAGTGGAAGCACTAAGTGAAATGTCAGTGAAGCCAGATCAAAGAATTGATTTCTCATGAAACCTTCCAGGTTCTTTTTTTCTAGCTGAAGTATCTTTTTCTTCACTTTCTGCTATTCTGCAGGTTGGGTCAAGGTCTCCCAATCTGCCTTTCACCCGGTCATTTACATGGTGGCAGTGAGCTCCCTGTGGGGGAAAAACGCCTCAATTTCCAAGCCCATTTGAATTGGGATTGCAGCACAAAGGGGGAAGAGTCTTCCGCCTGCTTCCTGTGCTGTTTTCCTGACCCAGAATTGCCCAGTGGGCTGTTGGGGGGCTGCAGTGTACTGATGGGCCACATGTACTGCCCCCAATAGGACAAAACAGTAAAGAGTCCAGTAGCACCTTTAAGCACCTAATCAACTTTATTGTAGCATAAGCTTTCGAGAAGCACAGCTCTCTTTGTCAGATGCAGTTGATGAAGAGAGCTGTGGTTCTCGAAAGCTTATGCTACAATAAAGTTGATTAGGTGCTTAAAGGTGCTACTGGACTCTTTTCTATTTTGCAACTATAGACTAACGGCTAATTCCTCTGGATCTATGACAATGGGACAAAGAGCACCCCAGGGACATTTTGGCACAGGAAAGAAGCACATGGGGAAAGAGAAGAAAAAGGATTTTCTGTTTTTCTCCCTCCACACCATGGCCGTTTCCACACAGTTTACCTTGTTGTGGAAAATAGCAAAATCTCGCGAGAAGATGCTGTTATCACACGAGAAGACGCTGTTATCTCACAAGAAGACGCAATAACAGCGTCTTCTCGCGTGATTTTGCGTGAGATTTCACTATTTTTCACAACAAGGTAAGCTGTGTGGAAACGGCTCATGGGCCGTTTTCACACGTCTTATCTGCCACCAGAACATCGTGCAAAACACCTGGAAGACAGCGTCTTCTTGCACGAAATCACACCAGGAAGATGCGATTTTGCACAAAACTCTCGGATGACAGCGTCTTCCTGGCGTGATTTCGCACAAGAAGACGCTGTCTTCTGGGTGTTTTGCACGATGTTCCGGTGGCAGGTAAGACATGTGAAAACGGCCCTGGTTCCAGTTAGAATTAGCACACACACACCGCCCTGCCAAGCATTTGGAAACTGAGTTCCCAGGACTCAGGAGGGATCTCACTGCTGCCCTTTGACTGACTGATTGACTGTCAGGTCAGGGAATCCAGATCCAACCTGTGGAACTCCATAATGTATAATTTGACTGATGGCTAAATTTCAGGAGTCCCACACTAGACAAAAGAAATAGGTAGCAGCTACACTGTCCAGAGCAAAATGCAGAAACAAACCCTGTGTCATACCTTTGAGGGAGGCCAATCAAAATAACACAACATAGTGTGCCATCTTTTGGCGTCTCCAGAACTCTTCATTAGACTGGATGTTCAAAAAAAGGAGGTGGGCGGGAAAGAAAAGCCTCCCGCCAGGCTCTGATCTGAAGGCTTCTTCGTCAGCATTCCTTGTAGAATTATTTGCTCCACTGAGTGGGCCTAGGGTGCGGCAACTGATATGTGCAGAGGAATGAGGGGGCCAGTAGCTGACAGAATGCTGAGGCGGTAAAATGGACTGTATTTATTGATTGATTTACTTCATTTACACCCTCCTTTTCTCCCCCAAAATGGCTGACATTGTTATCCATGCCTGCATTTTATCCTCACAAGTCAGTGAGGTCGGGTTAGGCTGAGAATATGTGACTGGCCCAAAGTCACCCAGCAAGCAACCAAGGGGGGATTTGAACTTGGATCTCCCGTATTCTAGCCTGACACTCTTCCCACTACATCACATGGAGCTGTGACGTGAGGGTTGCCAAGTTCCAGACGGGGCCTAGAGATCACCTGGAATTACAACCGATTTCAAGAATACAGAGATGAGTTTCTGTGGAGAAAACGGCCATTTTCACACGCGCCCGTAAGATCACACGAAACTCACAGCACAAAGCGCCTTCCTAGCGCGATTTCCTAGCACAATCCCCTTTAATGGCACAATGACATCATAAACCGCACCATTAAACGGGATCGTGCTGGGAAATCGCGCTAGGAAGACCCTTCGTGCCATGAGTTTTGCGCAATCTTCTGCAGGTTTTGGCCGTGTGGAAACAGCCAATGGCAAGTTTGAAGGACGGACTCTATGGCATTATGCCCCATCAAGGCCCACCCCTTTCCCAAACCCCGCCCTCCCCCAGCTCCACCACAAATCTCCAGAAATTTCCCAACCCAACTTGATGCTACTGAAAAAAAGGTCTTAGAGCCAAAACACACGTTAAGAAATACCTAGGTTCAGCACGTGTTCGCTTACCTCAAGGCTTGCCGGGATCTGTAGGCGTCCTGGAAGCTTAAAGTTTAGCATTTACAGAGCAGCAAAAAGGGGAAGGGAAATACAGGCGCCTGTATTTTAAGCTTTAAGCTTCCAGTACGCCTACAGATCCTTTAAGCTTCCAGGACTTTAAGCTTCCAGGACGCCTACAGATCTTTAAGCTTCCAGGACGCCTACAGATCTTTAAGCTTCCAGGACGCCTACTTTAAGCTTCCAGGATGCCTACAGATCCCGGCAAACCTTGAGGTAAGAGAACACGTGCTGAACCTAGGTATTTCTTAACGTGTGTTTTGGCTGTCTTAATCACAGGCTCCACTCTAGCCCTGACTCCTATCTACCTCACAGGCCATTTGCAACAGCATCCGGAGCCAATAATCTATGTGGACCTCATGGGTTATTGGCCCTGATCCTATTGGGAAGCAGTTTTTTCCCTGCTTCCCTGTAGCACTGCGGTGCACTCATGTACCTCCAAGTAGGGCCGCCAACTCCACATCGGGAAATTCAAAGCAGGAATCTCCATTCTGCCACATTCCCATTCCACCACTTGTGCAAACCAGATCTGAGGAAGGATGCAAGGAGGACATGTTGTGGGAAGCAGTGCCAGGGTGAAAGGGCAGTGTGGTTTCAGAGGGCAGCAGAGGGCAGCGCAGCCAGAGGAACAAAGGTAATAAGCCCAGTGTATTGGGGCACCAGAGTGGACAGGTGAGGGAATCAAGGACAGGGCGAGTCTGGAAAGTTGGGGAGAGGAGTTTGTGCTGGTTCCTGCAACACTCAGGGAGCCAATCCCAGGATTTAAGGGCAGACATCCCAGAGTCAGACCCAAAAGGGTGGAATGGTTTGATCTCCCAGCATTACAACTGATCTCCAGGCCTCAGAGATCAGTTCCCCTGGAGAAAATGGCTGCTTTGGAGGGTGGACTTTGTTGCATTATACCATTCTGAGGCCCCTCCCCTCCCCAAACTCCACTCTGTCCAGGCTCCACCCTTAAAATCTCCAATAATTTCCCAAGTTGGAACTGGCAACCCTAAGTGGAATGGTTTTGCTGGTATGGGGCGGGGGGGAGCAGTGTGTGTGTGTGGGAGGAACAGAAGACCACGGAGGAGCATGCCACAGAGGGACAGGGTGAAAGTGGTTTTATGTGTGTGTGTCAATAATGCAATACTTTCTGTAGAGCAGGGGTCCCCAACCTTTTTAGTCTGAGAGCACCTTTGGAATTCTGACACATGGTGGATACAGCCACAAAATGGCTGCCACGAAACGGCTGCCCCAGCTTACCTTCAGTCACACAGGGCAGATCCTTGTACTGTGGTTGCAGCTGCTGCCAAAGTAACATTTTTAAAAGTCTGCACTGCTAATCAAATTTCCAAAGATTGAGCAGAAGCCTTGCTGGGCAAAAGCCCCACCTGGCCCATCTACTTTCTAAAAACACTTGGCAAGCACCCGGAAAGGTTTCGGCGGGTGGGTTGCCAGCCTCCAGGTGGTAGCTGGAGATCTCCTGGAATTACAACTGATCTCCAGGCCAAAGAGATCAGTTCCCCTGGAGAAAACAGCTGCTTTGAAGGGTGAACTCTATGGGACTATATCCCACCAGAGCGTCTCCCCTCCCCAAATCCTGTCATCTCTAGGCTCCACCCCCCAAATCTCCAGGAATTTCTCAAACTGGACCCAGCAATCCCATGAACACCATGTTGGGAACAAGAGGATAGCAATACAACATTTTTAGGAAACAAACTTCATTCTACCAGATTAGTTTTTAAATTTCACACAAATCCTCTGGCGAAATCCAAGGCAGCATCAGCCGTCAAGGGGAGGGAGCAAGGCCCAGAAAGGTCTAGAAAGCTTGCCTGCCACAGGTGAGACGACTGAGGCACCTCAGTGGGATTGAGAAAGTACAGCGGGCAACAGCAGCAGATGGTGTAATGGGCTCTGGCAATTACGTCAGAAGGGGATTAGGAAAGGTCAGTGGTTGTTGGCCACAATAGCCTCACCGAACCTCCATGTTCAGACGCTGTCTATCTCCATGGCTACCTGAGAGTAGGAACAAAGGGCCAGGGAGGGCTGTTGCCTTCTGGTGAACCTCGGGAGACATCTGGGTTTCTGCTTTTGAAATACAGAATACTAGGTTGGAAAGACTTTGGTCTGATCTGGGGAGACATGACACGCTCACACATGCTGGGAGCAGCGCAGGAAGAAAGAATCTATTGTCTCCTTAAGTGGCAACTTAATTAAAGCTGCTGGAGGCGACCCCCCCCCCAGGGGGCTCGTTGTCACGGAGGAAATTGAATCACTTCTGAGCCCGGAGGAGTTAACTCTCTCTTTCCTGGTCTGATTTCTCTTGGAGAAAAGAGGACCCTCCACAAACGCTGCATAAGACTGGAGGGGATACCCAGTGAGACACCAGATGCCGTCACATGATTCTTCAGCATCCTCCATCCCAGAGTGCTCCTCTTGTCAATCTCTTAATGTTGGACAGGACTCCTGTGACCTTCAGGCTTTCCCTGGTGCAGGGATGGCTCCTCTGTGGCTTTCACCACACAGGCCTGTCATTGCAGAACACTTCAGGTCCCACCAGGAAATTCTGAAATGTATTCTGCAGACTGAACTGTCTCTTATCTTAGAGAGGGTGAGGTGGCCCACCCTGGCCAATCAGGTCATGATTGAAAGAGTCAGTGATTTTGATCTAGTATAGGAACGATGCTGAATTTTGCAGGTTGGCTGGTTTGATTTGAATATATCCGTTTTGCTTCTCGTTCACAAAATATGAACCCATGAGGCTTAATTTCCCCACTGTTAACTGTTTTCTTGTGCCAAATTTGTCCCATAAAAATGTGCTTATTTTTCAAAATTAATTGTGTATTGATTACCTACAGATGGCATGGAAACGGTACCCAAAGGGTGAAAACAGCAATAGACCAAAGTCTCTGATGACTGTGGAATCAGGAATGGACTGGATTGACTCCTCTCTGAATGAAGGAGATCTGGATTTTCTGCCTCAGGTACCAAAATAGCCTGGGTTGCTTCTCACTAGACATGGGCACGAACTGCATTACGAACCAAAAAAACCCCACGAACCGCCTGATTGTTGGTTCGTGATCCGGTGGTTCGTGAGGGTCCATGGCCAACAAACCAGTGTTTGTTGGAAGCCCAGTTCCTTGCGTTCCCCATGGTTCGTGAAGCCAGATCATCAGGCACCATCAATCAGTTCCCCTAGAAACAGAGCTGGGGGAATGCCTGAACTCTGTCTGCACTCCTTCTGTCTCCCTGGAAACCCGAATTGAAGCCCAGCTTACCTTGATCAGCAGGTCTTCCTGCCAACCATGGAGCTGCAAATTGGTTACAATTGGTTACATGGGAGAAGACACCTGGGGGAGGGAAGGGGGAGGGGGTGTTCTGTAGCCATGGGCACTCCAATCTCATCCCTGCAAACCCTGATAGGCAGTTCTGACGGCCAACCCATTGTACACTGGGCCAACGTCAACTGGTGGCTCTAATTGTATCAAGTGGGAGTTTCCTGGGGGCCTCGGATTGGAGAGGGTATAACTCCAAGATCCCTATTGCAATCTTGACCAAACTTGGATGCTGGCTGGAGGATAGCCAGCTAAACACTCCCTGTGATAATGGTTTCTCTAAGTGCAACGGGGGCTGTTCCAACGCCCACGAACCGCAAACCGGTTCGGTAATGGGAAATGTTCGTTACAGTTAATTTGTTTGGGTTCATCGGTGGCACCGAACCACGAACCACAGGTTCGTTAAATTTTTTTGGTTCGTGCCCATGTCTACTTCTCACCATCCAATATGGACTCCCCCACCCCCAAATTGACCACAACCACCTCAATTTAATTCTCACTCTGTAACCAGACAGCAAAATTGGTGAGCATGCCCCAAGGAAAGAACCACAGCTTCAAAGCACTGTGCGTACACTGTCTCCAGTTCTTACTGACAGCCCTGAATGGTAGACCAGTTGTATCATCCCCTTACTTTGAGGAGAGGGCGGAAGTTAATAGGATGATGTCTTGCCTAAAATGACCTTCTGAGCATTGCTAAGTTGAGGTTTGACACAAGGCCCTTGAGCTTGTTCTTTGAGCTCCTCTTGCTTGGCCTTGTCTAGCCCCTGCAAGTAAGTAGGCCATTATCAATAGGCAAGTGCTTTTGGCTTGTGTAATGCATAGAGGGGTAAGAGCCCCGTGGCGCAGAGTGGTAAGCGGCAGTACTGCAGCCCAAGCTCTGCTCGTGACCTGAGTTCAATCCTGGCAGAAGCTGGGTTCAAGTAGCCGGCTCAAGGTTGACTCAGCCTTCCATCCTTCCGAGGACCACCCCGTAACAAAAAGTCTGCCAAGAAAACATCATCATGTGACGTCCCCCTATGGGTCAGTAATTTGGTGCTTGCACAGGGGACTGACTACCTTTACCTTTAATGCATAGAGGTTGCTTAATTTAATGCATGATTTCAAATCACCCCCCCCTTCCCCGGAGCTTCTGGGGTCAGAACAAAGTTGGCCACTTCCTCTCAGGAAGACCTGGCTAAAGTTTGGGGGAGCTGGAGGGCCCTGGGGGCAGGCCTGCCACTGTGCCCACTCTGCCTTTCCTCCTTCTCATTTCCTGAGCACCCTGCACCCCCCCCAGCAGGCACCCAGGTGCCTCCTGGGAATGTTATCTCTGTCACAATTCAGCTGGTTCCTTGAAAAACAGGAGGAGGAGGGAGAACTTTCAATTACCGGCAGCCGCTGTTGCTTTCACACAATCTCTCTGTCATTTACGGTCCCTTCGCATCCAGCCGCAGTGAAACCTTTTCATTCCTTTTGTGAGAGCGGGTAAGGGCACTGCGATGCTGTGCTGGAAGCAAGGGGGGGATGCGGGGGTGGGCAGCGAGGCTTGTACTTTCCTGAGCTTCTAGGTGGGGTAGGAGAGAGCTGCTAGGAAGCAAAGCCTGATCTAGGTTGCCGGCTTGGGGTTGGGAAATGCCTGGAAATCTTGAGGATGGAGCCTAGAGACGGTGGGATTTCGGGAGGGGAGAAACCTTAGAAGGGTATAATATCATAGAGTCCACATTCCAAAGGAGCCATTTTCTCCAGGGGAACTAATCTCTGTCATCTGCAGATCAGTTGTAATTCCGGGAGATGAATGAATTTATTTATTTCGGTTCACGACCAGCTTTAAACTAGTAAAATAAGACATTCCCTTATTTGGTAAGCATTATACAAGTTAAAACTTCAGTTAAAATAGTACAAATATAAATATTATAAAATCTAATTAGCATACATCACATATCTTATAACAGTTATCATAAATATAAATATAGCCCCGCATAAACACTTTAAAATTAGGAAGCAAAGATCTTAAACAACCACCATATGGTAACCTCCTAAAGTGGTCTGAATTAAAGCCCGAATATGCCTGGTTGGTGTTTGTTGCGTAATTCCGGGAGATCTCCAGGCCCCATCTGGAGATTGGCAACCCATTGCCTGATCTTACATTGATGAGGCTAAGGAGAATAATTTAGGGTGGGGAGGCCAGTGAAATTGTGATCTGTCCAGATTTATCTCTTCATGACAGAACTTTCATATTTGCTTCGATATAATGGTGTTGGTGGGAGAAACAAATTCAGGTTTCAGCTAGGAATTGGGCCAGTTTTATTTATTTGCTTCATTTATGCCCTGCCTTTCTTCCCACTGGGAACCTAAAATGTCTTACGTTGTTCGCCTCACCTCCATTTTATTCCCGCAACAGTCCTGTGAGGAAAGTTAGGGTGAGAGCATGTGACTGGGCCAAGGTTACCCATGGCAAAACGGGGATTCAAATATCGGTCTCCCAGATCCGAGTCTGACACTTTTAATCACTAAACCACACTGGCTCTCAGGCATCACACATGCTACTCCAGCACACAAGAGTTGCAACATTGAGCAATGACTGACATATCCGAAATAGCCCTCATAGTTGTAAGGGCCCTGTCCTTTTCGTATTCCCCCAAACACCCTGATTTCGAATGGAGTCAGTTCACATGTTCAGCAGCCAGTTGCCAAGAAATGAAGCAACATGCCTGCACGTCTGAACTGGTTCTTGGAGAAAAGCCAAACCTTGTCCTTTGCCTAAAGCCTCACTTTGAAACCTCAGCTCTGATTTTTGCCCAGCCATTTGAGCAGGGTGTCTTCCTAGATGGCCTTTTGGCAATTACGATAAACTTTCTCATATTTAAATTGTCTAGACAATGCAAAACAGTGCTCTGCAAGCTATTTAAAACGGGCCTTGCCAAACATGAGCGGCCAGAGCTAAGCCTAGTTCCTCCTGCAGGTTCCTTCCCCTGCAGATGAAGATAATCTTGTGTTTTTAAACAGTACAAATGTAAATTCTGGGAAACAGGCAGGCCTTGCAAGACCTTTGCTCTTTTGCCCAACTGTTTAAACAAGAGATATGTACATTAGAATTTAAGATAGGGGTCCCCAACGTGGTGCACTTGGGCACCTGGATATCTGGCAACACCTTTCCTGGACCCAACTGAGTGTTTTTAGAAAGTGGGAGGGGCCAGGTAGGGCTTTCACCCAGCAGGGATTCTGATTGGCTGTGCAGGTCTTTAAAGAGTTGCTTTGGCAGCAGCTGCCACCACACCACAAAGATCTTCACTGCATGACAGAAGATAAGTGGTGCATATACAAGAAAACATTTTTAAACAACATGTTCATTTTAAACAGCAGCCTGTTAAGCAGAGCATCTGCCTGAAAAGCTTTAGACTTACTATTAGAGTTATGCATGACCTCACTTCCTGGCATTTTGTGGTTGCTCCGCCTCCTGCAACAGCCATTCTGTGGCTGTGCCCACCACCCAGGGTTGAAATTCCAAAGATGCCCACCTCTGATCTAAGGACCAGAATAATAAAGATTTCAATTGTACTTTTCAAACCTGGCAATTTTGAATTCTCTTAATGTATGGGGACAACAAAGAAGAACATGCTAACAACATATAGACAGACAATACTTTAAAACAGGGGTCATTTAGTAGAAAAAGAGCTGGAGGAACTCATTAGCATAACTCATTAGCATAACTCATCAGCATATGCCATGTCCCTTGACATTACCAGAAATGTGTCATTAGCATAACTGATTTGCATATGCCACACCCCCTGACATCACCTATCCTAGCTGTTTTGGACCCAATCCTTGCCATTCAGGACTGAAATTGAGCCCAAAATGGCAAAAAGTGGCTGAAAATGGCCAAAAAGGGGCCCAAAATGGTCAGGATTGGGCTGCTGCTGAACAGGAGAGTGATCCACCACCCATCAGAGACCTGATCCAGGCTGTTTTGGCCCCAATCCAGAATGAAATGGGCCCAAAATGGCCGAGAGTCAAGTGGGCGAGGCCACCTGACATGTGACCTCTTTGGGGAACTGCCAGAACTGTGTTCCAGCGCGTTCCCCCTTGAAATGAGCCCTCCCTTTAAAAAAATAATTCAGAAGCAGCAACTCAGCCAGAGAGGCATTTGAGCCTGTAGAAGACCACAAAGGCTGCTGAAGGAGGACAGAAAGATTTTAGAGAAAATGCAGTGTTTTTTCACATCTATCTTCACTGTGGAAGATGTTTATTTTATTTATGTCATTTATATCATGCCTTTCTCCCCCAAGCGGCTTATATCATTCACTTTCATCCATTTATCCTCACAACAATCCTGTGAGGTGGATTAGATTGAGTGGGTGTGACTGGTCACCCAGTAAGCTTCTATGGCAGAGCTGGGATTCAAACCTGGGTCTTACAGCTCTCAGTTTGATACTCTGAGCACTATACGACGCCAGCTCTCAGTTATATTGATCAGATATCCACTTTTGTTTTGTAAGGGGAAGTGCCTGAAGAACTGACACCTGATCAATTAGCAAGTCACTAGCTCTTAGGATGTCATACATCTTAAAGAGTATAAATGTGGAATTAATCATAGAAGACTGCACATTCTACAAACTATTACATGGACCTTACCTCTGCCCCCTGAAATTGTTGGAAAGCATAACTAAAGGTAGAATTGTTATGTGTGTAGAAGAACAAGCTCTGTGAGAATGAATCAGCATGGTTTGTGCAAAGGGAAGCCCAGTCTCTCCAACCGTTTAAAATCCTTAAAGATGCCAGCAAGCATGTAGATAGAGGTGAATGGGTAGGCCATTCGTGTTCCAAAAGGCTTTTGACAAAGTTCTTCCCCAAAACTTCCTGAGTAAACTTAGGAGTAATGGGAAACAAGGGTGTATCCTTGTGTAGATTGGCATTTGGGCTTCAAAGAGAGGGTAGGAATAAAAGGATCATTCATGAGTGTGTGGGGAGAGTCCTCCGAAGATCTGTATCGGAGCCTTATTCATAAATGAAGTTGGGACTGGTAGTGACTGAACATGCACCAAATTCCCCAGGATGGTAAAAACCAGGGATTTTTTTCTAGGAAAAGAGGTGGTAGAACTCAGTGGGTTGCCAGCATAGGGGGCAACTGTTGGTGGGAGGTGGTGCCCCTGGTACAGCATGTGCACACGCAAAGTGCGTACACGCTCCCAGGACCAATGACGTCACTTTGGGTCAGCTGGAATAAGAGGAGAGTTTTTAAAAGTTTAAATCGCTCTCGGCGAAAATTATCACAAATTATCAATAAACCGCGGAGGACATTCTAAACTCCCCTCTGTCTGGAGATCAGGGGGCAGGGCCACCAGCCATGTGACCATTTTCAAGAGGTTCAGGAACTCCCTTCCACCACGTTCCCGCTGAAAAAAAGCCCTGGTAAAAACCAACATGGATTAGGAAGATCTCTCCAAATAGGCCAAGTGGTGCCAAAGTGCAAATGAAGTTCCATGTCCTTAAGTGTAAAGTGGCACAATTGTAATTTCACTGATGGGTTGATCAAGAAAGAGATCTTGGGGTTATAGCAGATAGCTCAGTGACAATGACCACTCCTTGTGCAGCAGAGATTTAAAAAGTCCGATGCCATGGCTGAGATTATTAGGTACGGGTCTGAGAATAAAACTGCCAGAACCAGAATGCCTTCTTATAAATCTCTAGTGTGCTCACATTTGGAATACTGTGCACAGTTCTGGTTGCACCTGCCTGGAAAATGATACAGAAATGAGAAAAGGGCAGGAAAGGGCAAGACTTTCCAGAGGTTGGAATACTATCCCTGTGAGTAAAGACTAAGTAATTTGTGGTTTTATGGTTCAGAAAAATGGGGCGGAGGCATGAGAGAGCTTTATACAATTATGAACAGAGTGGAGAAAATTTCTCCCTCATGATACTAAAACTGTGGCTCACTAAATAAAATTGATGGAGTGTAGATTCTTGGCAGATAAAAGATTCACACAGCCCCACAATTAATTATTTACTTTCATAAGAGGTAATGACTGGATCAGATGGCTTTAAAGGGGTTTAAACAAATCCTTGATCTGTCCATAAATTTGTTACACAATGGTTGTGGAGTCTCTATGTTCAGAGGCAGTATACCTGCGAATACCAGTTGCTAGGGGACGGCATCTATGTTCTGTGTCTGGCCTTTCCAGAAGCATCTTGATAGCCAGTTACGAAAACAAGATGCTGTCCTAGGGCCAAGCTACAAGTGATGAATTACACTTGAACTTGCGCTCCACTTGCACTCCACTCAATCATGTAGTGATCCTTTAGTCCAATGTTGGTAACAAGAATCAGGAAGACTCTTCTTCTCTTCCTATCCCGCCAGGAAGCTCTCCAGCACAGGCCCCATCAAAATGACACCTAGAAGCACGCAGCAGCACTCTTGCACCAGCTCAATAGGCTTACACAATGCAGCTTCCCAGCGGAATGTGCCCGTTGCATTTGGCAGACATTTCTGCTGTGCAGATGCTAAATTATCCTGTCCTGTTTTAAATAGCTTTGTGCTCTCTGTCTCCAGCGCTGGACCCATAATGAAAGTGGAGATTTCAAGGGCTTAAATCCTCTCCCCTCTCTGGATTTCTAGAAGTTGGCAGCATGCGCTGGCTATCTCTCGGATTAGGTCCACCTACGGAGGTATTTTTGTGCATAAAGGCTACCCTATCTAGTTGGTTAACTTGCGGGAATTTGTGCTCCAGTAAAACCTCCCATATACGTGAAGGTTGTATTGAATCTTAACGGGTCCTTCTCCCAAAGGATGGTGCCCCTATCAACGTTGTGTTGGAAGCAGAGGAATTTCCCTCCCCTCCCCAGCATGTATATGCTCCCTCCCACCCTGTCCCAGGGGTTCAGGACTGCAGTAAACCTTCACTAGATTAACTTTGCATTTTGCTATTTGATTCCCACCAATTGGCCATTATGTAGAGCAGGATAATGCCTCCCCCGAGTCCTCTTTAATTTTCTTGTAGTATCTAACTGGTATAATGTATTGTCACATGTTGTCTGCTCAGTCTTTTCAATATTAATTTCCTGTTGGTATTCCAACAGGGCTGCACTCAGGTCTGTGTGCCATACCAAACTGCTGAAAGCAAACAGCGCTGGGGCCCAAGCCCAGCTCAAAGCCACACCTTCTCATTTGGAACTTTTCCTGATCCAGGAAGTAGCTGGCTCTGATTTCTTGGCAGTCCAAGGGCTGCACAGCTAATGCCCTCCTAGGGTTGCCAACTCCAGGTTGGGAAATTCCTGGAGATTTGGAGTTGGTGCCTGGAGAGGCCAGGGTTTGGGGAGGAGAGGGACCTCGAGGGTGTATAATGCCTCTCTCTAAAACAGCCATTTTCCCCAGGGAAAACTGATCACTTTTGTCTAGAGATCAGTTATAATTCTAGAAGAGCTCCCATTTCCCAGGTCAATGCTTCAGCAAAGCTCCCAATCAGAGCTATTTCCTGTCTCCCGCATTTAGCCCATCGAGGCCACTATCTCTGGGCATGGGGGTTCCACAGAGGTACGACTCTATGGTGAGACCACACTTGGAATACTGTGTACTGTTCTTGTCATCGCATCTGAAAAAGGATAGGTAGAGCTTGAAAAGGTGCAGGAAAGAGTACTTAACATGATCAGAGGGCTAGAGCAACAGCTTTGTGATGGCAGTGAGTTCCATAAATGAATTACAGGCTTCCTTGGGAGGTGGTGGGCTCTCCTTTTTTGGAGGTTTTTAAGCAGAGGCTGATAGCCATGCTGATTCTGTGAACCTGGGCAGATCATGAGAGGGAGGGCAGGAAGGGTTATATCAGTGCCTAGTTCTCGCGGCCCCTTCTTGCATGCCCAGGGTAATGCCAATCACCACTTTTGGGTCAGGAAGCAATTTTACCCAGGCCAGTTTGGCTAGGGATCCTGACAGTGTTTTGCCACCTTCTGGGCATGAAGCAGGGGTCACTGGGGCAGTCGAGGGGGAGGGTAATTATGAATTTCTTGCATTGTGCAGGGGGTTGGACTAGATGACCCTGGAGGTCCCTTCCAACTCTATGAGTCTACGAATTACATCTTGGGCAGCCCTGAATCTACTGCCAGTCAACTGCCTTTGGTGAACCAGAACCAGCACACAACTGGGCCAGAATGAGATGTTGGGCCCCTCCCTATGTTCCTGCTGAAAGGCCTAACTGTGCGGACAAAGGGGTTTGGCCATCCGTGACGGGGTTGCCAAAGTAAAAGAGGGTTCTGAGTTTGACATGGAGCTGGGTAGGTGGGTGGTAGGCAGTTGATCTCGGGTAACATTAAACAATGGTGCAATTTACTGTATCTGATCAGGGACTCTGGGAACTGGGCTGGAACGCTTATGGACGGAGACTCAAGCGTAATGTGGGGAAGTACTTGGGGCAGGATGCGCTAAGGCTGCAGGCCTCTTGTGCATAAGAGACTGTGACGAATCAGCCCCTGGAATTCACAGGCAACAAGAAGCCTCTTTATTGGGCCAGGCCTGTTCTAAATTCTAGTTTGATTAACAAGTTCCACTTCTTGTGTTTCAGCAAGGGATAGCAGGCCCAGATGCTCACTGAAGAAGGGCAGGCCCTGCCAATATGATTCCATAATATTCCTGCAATAGGAAGGGCATGTGGAGTCCTTGGCTGAAGATCTGTGCCACCTTCTCTTGTTTGCCCCGCTCCAAACAGCTAGCATTGAGAATATGTCCTTTGTCAGTTTCTAGGCAGCAGCTAATGATTTTTGGAGGTACCGGAATTTTTTCCCAAGGAGCACTCCAGTTGTGGGAACACACACCCTTTTTTGTAGTCCAGTGTGGCACATTTCTCTTCTGGGCATCAGCTGCTGTGTCCTGGACAAGTCACATGGATGACGCCACCCAATCAGTGAATGGAATGATGTCTCAGAGGGAAAGTGAGGGCAACTGACAGTGAAGACAAAGTAAATTTGTTTGCAAGCGTATTTGCAAGGAAGTAACACACAAACCCACTGAGGAGATGGCACTTTTTAGAATTGCTGCAAAACGAGAGCTTGGGTTGGGCTCAGCTCTGCGTTTTTCCTCCACGAATATTCCTGGCTCTGGTTTTCTCGGCTGAGTTGTGTGCAGTATTCCATTAACAAAGCAAGCCAGCCTCCTTTGCTTTCCACATTGTGAATATTTCACTTAGCTTCAGGTTTTTGATCACGCTTCTTGCTAGAGCGGAGCCTTTGAAAGGCCTGCGCCCGCCTTTGCTTTTAACTCCAAGCACAGGAAGAATTAATTCATGATCCATGAAACACTAAATGCCCGAGTGAACTGTGCTGCCGTTCATGGTGCCTGAAAGCGGGAGATCAGGAACGGCTCTGGGGAAAGTTGCTGACCAGAGCGACTCTCTCAGCACATACAGGCAATGCGCTTTCTAACAGTGCGTGCCCAGGAGAACTTCCTGCTGGGTGGATCTTCTTAACACCACTGAACTCACACAACCACGACCCTGTCCAGTCCCATCAGAGTTCATCTCTGTCTCATGGAATGTTAACTGGCATTTTTAGAAGAATAGATGCCCTGACCTGCATGGCCAAAGCTAGCCCAATCTTGTCAAATCTCGAAAGCTACGCAGAATTGACCCTGGTTATTGCTTTGGATGAGAGGCTACCAAGGTGGACCAGGATCACTGCGCAGAGGCAGGCAAGGCAAAGCACCTTTGATCATCTCTTGTTTTGAAAACCCAATGGATGGGGTTCTCCATAGTAGGGTTGCCAGCTCCAAGTTGGGAAATTCCAACTGGACCCCAGCAGAGTATAATGCCATAAAGTCCACCCTCCAAAGCCACCATTTTCTCCAGTGGAAGTGAGCGCTGTGGCCTGAAGATCTGTTGTAATATTGGGAGATCTCCAGCCACCACCTGGAGGTTGGCAACCCTGGCCATAAGTTAGATGCAACTTGATAGCACTGAGAAGAATAGATGGAGGGTAGGTCTTTCACCATGCTAGCTAAACAGAACCTCCATGTTCAGAGGCACTATACCTCTAGCAGAAGTCAGGGACAAACAACAGGAAAGGGGCTGTTGTCTTCTTCACGCTCCCCCTGGAAGCTTTTCGGAGGCACTTGGCCGTTGTTGGCACCGGAGTACTGGACTATCTGAGCCTGGCCCATCAAAGCAAGAAGAGGGCTCTTGACCTCTGCAATCTGAGGGTCTGCTATAGACGGATCAGGCAGCGTCCTTCCTCAGCTGGTGAAAACGGAGCCTCCAGGAGTAAGTAAAGCTGGAGCAGACGGGAAGCAGCTGCTTCGGAGAGCCTGGCTCATTTGTTACTGTCGGCCTCCGGCACAGAAAAGCTGCTTCGCAGGCAGAGTTTCCTTAGGAGGAGCGTGGCTGGCGTGAGGATGTCAAACTCAGCTCCAGGACTCTTTGCTGACTCAAGTTGGCCGGCGGCAGCTCTTCCCAGCCCCCTCCATGAGCCCAGGCTGCTGCGGGGTGTGAGATGCCCTCCAACACCCCGCCCTTTGCCGATCAAAATTGTAGGAGTCAGACTGGGCTGTCCTCGTCACGTCTCTCCTTAGAATCAAAGTCTATTGTTTTAAGTTCTACTCAGCATTCATTAGGGATGCCACTGAATTTTGCAGCCTGCTGTTTCGAATTAAGCATCCCTGTTTGGGTTTTGCGTGTGTAACTCGAACTCGGAGGAGGCTTTCTTGTTGTCATTCTATTCTTGGCTCATGACACTGTTTGCTGTTATCTCAGGCTGATTCCCCCTCCCCTTAAATTTTTAAACAGTCTGTTTGCATCAGTTGTGTATAAGTGGCACCCCTACACAGAGAGAGCAAGAGCGAGAGAGAGACCAGGGCTGTCGGTGAGCAAAGGGTGAAAGGCAAAAATTTCAAGCGCAGATACACTTGTGAAGCAGCTCTCGAGACTGGCTAGGACCTGCTGTCCCAGGCGTTTCCAGAGGGTGGCCAGCCAGGGCTTTGCTGGGATCCATCAACTGACCTCGTACCTGAAAGCCAGTTTGATGTAGTGGTTAAGAACAGCAGGACTCTAATCTGGAGTGCCAGGTTTGATTCCCCACTCCTCCGCTTGAAGCCAGCTGGGTGACCTTGGGTCAGTCACAGCTTCTCAGAGCTCCCTCAGGCCCCCCCCCCCGCCCTCACAGGGTGATTGTCCTGAGCAGGGCTCATTTTGAGGGGGAACGCGCTGGAATGCAGTTCCGGCAGTTCCCCAAAGAGGTCACATGTCAGGTGGCCCCGCCCAGCATCCTGTTTCTGTCCAGCATCCTGTTTCCGTCAGTTGCCAAGCGGATGACCCAGAAGGCCCACAAACAGGAACATAGAGGCCAAAGCCATGACTTCCTGTGGCAGTGTGTTCCCAAAGTTAACAGCGCTTTCCCCTCCATTCTGTGACAACCCAGAGTTAACCTCACCTTATGTGACCTTTTGTGACAGAATAATACATACAAGTTCCCTACATGCTTTACATTTCAAACAGAAGGGGAGGCTACACAGGGAAGGGAGCGGGGATAAGAATGTGTGCAATGCCAGCCAAAGGTTTCTTTGGAATGGAACATTTTGGGGAGGGAAGAGGAAAAAAAGAGTGAGAAAGACAGTAAGCACTATGCCAGACCTTCTGTGTACCCATTTCAATACGCACAGATTTGCACAAATTTATTTATTTAGTACATTTTTAATCCCGCCCTTCTGCAAGGGGCCCTGTGATGCGGGGTTAGACTGAGGGAGAGCGAGAGTAGACCAAGGTCACCCCTGAGCTTCCTTAGCAGAGTGGGGATTCCAGCCTGGGCCTCCTAGATCCCTCCTCTGATCTGCTACACTGTGCTGGAGCAGTCACAGCAGTTCCAAGGCTGAACCCCAACATATTAAAAGCAACAAAAATAAGGGGAGGATTCTTTTGGGCATCTGCAGAATGCCCTTCATGAGTGGAAAACCACATGGAAACTCTGGCCCAGGGAGTCCTGATTCTTGGCCGCTCATCCCTTGGAAATCCAGCTGCTCCTTAAGGTGCTACTGGACCAGAATCTTACTCTTCCACGTGAAAGCTGTGAATCGCCATGATGGCTCTGAAGCTGGGAGGGCGGGGCGGTGGTGGTGCCTGCAGGTCAACGGGTTAGCCGAAGCGGTGCAAGCAGAAGTCCCCGCTCTGTTTTCAAAACTGGGTGCACATATACTATCAAGTATACGGTTCTCTACCGGGTCCCCCAGTTCCAGTTCGTATCCTGCCTGGGGGACAGATGCGCTAGGCAACCTCAGGCAAGCCACACGGGCTGAGCCGCAGCCCCCTCTCCCTGCAATCTGGTTGTGTGTGTGTGTGATTTTTACAGAATTGTTGGAAGGATGACAGAGTTAATGTATTAGAAGAGCCTCCCAACACTTGAAAGGCAAGACACAAAGGCTAAGTGTTCTGGGGGTTTTTTTTGAGCCAGCCAATGTTCAAAACAGGCTGCAAGGAGAGTGGGGGGCGGCGGGGGCTGCTGCAGGCAGACGGGGGGGGAGGCGCGTTTCCTGTAGGCAGCCTTTGAAACCGCTTTCCAAAGCGAATCCCGGGGCCAAGATGGCTTCGCAAAGCGCCCCTCGCTGAGCGTTGCATACCGATAGAGCCCCACGCAGCCAGCCGTGCAAGCGGCACCAGCCTCGGGTCGCTCTGCAGCGCCAGCGCTCGGCTCCAGCGACGCCCTGCGCCGGAGGGAAGCAGCCGTCAATCTGGGCAGGCCCGTAGTTGTGGAAACCGCGCGCGGAGCTCTTTATTCTCCCAGCCGGGGAGGCCCCCCGCCCCTTGCGCCCAATCTGCCTGCCGTTTGAAGATCAAGGAGTCTGCAAACAGCCGCCGCCCAGCAAAGGAGCCGGGGAAATAAACAAACCGCTGGGCCGGCAGAGTCCCTGTTCAGCGCGGAGGAACGCGACGGAGAAACCCACAAGCCGCGTGTTGATTTTGGAGGAGCCGTTGGGTTGTTGCCGCTTCCCAGGGAAGAGGCACGCTATGCCTCGTTAAAAAATTGGGAGGCCTGTTCGGGCACCGGGAGCGCCGTTGCAACCGCTAGATCAGACAAGGAAGAGGCGTGCAGGCTGCACAGCTGCCAGCTAAATAACAACCAGGGTTTTTTTTTTTCCTCTGGGAAAAGAGGTGGTGGAACTCAGTGTTACCCTCTGTTAGTAACAACGTTCGATTTATATACCACCCTTCAGGACAACTTAACGCCCACTCCGAGAGGGTTACAATGTTATTGTTATCCCCACAACAATCATCCTGCGAGGTGGGTGGGGCTGAGAGAGCTCTGAGAGAGCTGTGACTGACCTAAGGTCACCCAGCTGGCTTCAAGTGCAGGAGTGGGGAATCAAACCTGGTTCTCCAGATTAGAGTCCTGCCGCTCTTAACCACTACACCAAACTGGCTCTCAACTGATGTTGCTGGAAGGGAGGGAAGGTAATTATTCTACCTGGGGCAGAGGTAGACCGGTGCCACACGTTTTTATTTAGGTCATTTATAGTCTGCCTTTCTCACTGAGGCTCAAGGCGGATTGCACAGTGTGAGATTAGTACCACCGGTTTCAGCTAACTGATAGCAATTGGTTGGCCTTTCCTCCCCTTTCAGAAGTTTGGGTACACCAGCCTTTTTGATCCTGCAGGCATCTATGGGATTTCAAGAGGCAGTGGGGAGTGCCACCCCAAAATGGCTTCTGCAGGAGGCGGAGTCAAACACAACACCTCACTTTGCAAAAGAATGGCAAAAAGGGAATAAAAGGAAACAAAGCCCAGGTGGGAGGAAGGGAGAAAAAGAAGGAGAAATAAAAAGGAAAGCTTGATGAAGGAATGGAAGTGCAAGTCCCAGAGCCAAGCTACAAGTGATGAATGATACTTGCCTGGCAAGTGAACAGACTCATGTGTATTCCTCCCTGTTCACTTGCCATTCACTTGCTCTCCACTTGATCAGGTGTGGAGAGCAAGTGAACGGCAAGTGAACAGGGAGGAATACACATGAGTCTGTTCACTTGCCAGGTAAGTGTAATTCATCACTTGTAGCTTGGCTCCCAGTGCTCGCTAGTCCTCCTGACCCTCTCCAGTGGCTGCGGCTGCAATGACAGCCATGGAATAACTTTTTCATTTGAATAAAGGCAGCCAATAAAACCTCTGCCTTATGGTGGCCCCACCCACTTTCTGAAAAGCTTGGCAGGCGCCAAGAGAAGTACTGTTGGGTGGGCACCATGGTGTCCATGGCTAACACTGGGAAACGCTGGGGTACACAGCCAGAAGGGCTGCCTTCTGACTGGTGCTTGTCAGTGGGACCAGAATGCATAGAGGCAGTTCTGGAGAGAATGTAATGGTGGGAGGCCTAAGTAAAATGCAGGTTGGCGGTCGATCTTTGCCTTGGCCCAGACTACTCCATAGGGCAAGCTTCTAACGCTTTTTGCAGGGTGCTGCAAGGAAAGGAACACCCCATCCACTTTTGGCAGCTTGGATCACAGAAGCTACTGGAGGTGTGAGATTCTGGCCTGAGTGGGGTGTGGAGCCCCCAAATGAGGCAATGAATGAATGAATGAATGAATGAATGAATGAATGAATGAATGAATGAATGAATGAATGAATGAATGAATGAATGGCACCTTCTCTTAGATCGGGGTGTCAAGTTCAAATGAACAGGAGGGCCATGTTTCCCTACAAGTGGAGACTCGCCAGTGTATGAATTCCTGTTGAGCATGTGCAGAGCATCTTTCCCTGACAACACTGTCCTCCTCCATAAGCTGCGTGCTTCCCAGGACCGGTGAGAAGCGTTATACCTCTGCAGCCAGAAGTCTCATTATGCCTGGATGGCAAATTCTGAGCAACAATCCTATTCCCCATAAATCTGTCCCCATAAATCTCCCCTTTTAATTCTATCTAAATCAGCTTCAGGGAGGGAAGGCGACCCAGCACAGCTCGATCTCATCAGGTCTTGGAAACTAAGCAGGGTCGGCCCTGGTCAGAATTTGGATGGGAAACCACCCGGGCAGATGGGGGGTTGGGTTCATCTGCTGATGAATGAAATGACAAACCACCTCAGCTTCTCACTTGCCTTGAAAGCCCCTTGCTGGGTTCCTCATAAGTCAGTTGCAACTTGATGTATGTAAGTCAGCGGTCACTACCACCACATCATCTGGTGGCAATGAGTTGCACAGATCAGTTGCCTGTTGGTGGAAGTGGTACTTCCTTTTGTCTAACTTTCAACTACTACCCATCAGTTCCACAGGGAGATGTTGAGTTATAGGTGTTATAGGTGAGGGAGAAAAAGTTTCTCTATCTGCTTTCTCTAGACCATGCAGAATTCTGTAGACTTTGGTCTTCATCTCCTTTTTTTCCTGAGCTAAAAAGCCCCAGATGCTTTATGTCTTGCCTCTGTGACAGTTCTCTGGAAATGGCCCCTGCCCTTGCCAAAGGTGTGAAAGAGCTGTGAATATTTCTGAGTTTGGTATGGCCAAGGTATTATGCCTAAAGCAAAACTTCCAGGTACCTTTAAATGAATCTTCATAGAATGTGTAGATGGTTTTAGGTTAGGAGAAAGCACTAAGGTTACCCCAATCTTGTTAGATCTCAGAAACTAGTTCATCAAAGAAGCTGTATAACTCGAGAGCACCACAACTCAAAGATCCAACAAAAGCTCTCATCTCCAAACCTTACAAAACTATCAAATTGGTTTACTACAATTAAAAGTGCCAAAAGTGATTTCTATAATGCAAAAATTACAAAAATCAATACATAATAATACAGTGTTTGTAATAAACCATCAGTTAATCAACATTGAACTCTGATCAATTCATCCAAGAATAAATTAATTCACACATCTATGCTGTCTCTCTAGGTTTGTCAAGTGGAATACGAGTTCTGGCTCTTCACAGAAACTCATGAATGGAATATCACTTGGCTGAATGTCTGTATGAATGATTGATCTGCATACTTCTGCTTACTGTACATACAATGGAAGTACATATGGAAACCTAGACAGACTGCATAGATGTGTGAATTAATTTATTCTTGGATGAATTGACTAGAGTTCAATGTTGATTAACTGATGGTTTATTACAAACATTGTATTATAATGTATTGATTTTTGTAATTTTTGCAATATAGAAATCACTTTTGTCACTTTTAATTGTAGTAAACCAATTTGATAGTTTTGTAAAGTTTGGAGACGAGAGCTTTTGTTGGATCTTTGAGATCTCAGAAACTAAGCAGGATCCATCATACTTGGATGGGGAATCACCAAGGAAGACTCTGCAAAGGAAAGCGGTGACACACCGCCCCTGCTTCCCACCGGCCTTCAAAGCTGGGTTCTCCATATGTCAGTTGCAGCTTTACAGGACATACATACACATGCATGTATGTAAAGCACCAGGGACTCAGGCAGGGCCAAGGTGCCTTCAGGTGTGCTGCTGTCTATAGGAGCAGGGAGATATTCACTCACTCAGCATGCGGAAATTTTCCCCCTTTCTTTGCAACCAAAGGAAGGAATGCCCTTGGCCGACCTTTGTGACAGCCACAGAGCTGGCTTCCCGCTTCTGCAGGGAAGAGTTTTCCAAGTTTAAAAAAAAAAAAGGTTTAAAGCTCCAAAGAAAAGCTTAATCAGAGAAATATGCAAAGCAGGGGCAGAGGTGGAGTTAGCACACCTCAGGCAAGAGGTGAAAAGGAAATCTAGGTCAAAAATCCAGAGGAGTTAGCTGTGTTAGTCTGTAGTAGCAAAATCAAAAAGAGTCCAGTAGCACCTTTAAGACTAACCAACTTTATTGTAGCATAAGCTTTCGAGAATCACAGTTCTCTTCGTCAGATGCGTGGAGGGCAAGAAGAAACTGGTCAGATAGATAGGTGGAGAGGGGAGGGAGGAGTAGATGCAAACAGTAGCTTCTGATATGGAGATCAGTTTGCTTCTGTTTAGGAAGTCAGTTACTTCTGATAATGAGATAACCATTCATAGCCTCTATTCAATCCCAGCCTGGGTCAAAAAGAAGCCAAAAGGGTTCCACATGGTCCTTTTATGCTGTTGAACGTAGCTGGGTTCCTCGTTCAGAGCAACCAATTGCTGGTGTTGTGACTGATCTTTCTCAAGAGGTGACCTACTTCCTGGCTTCTCTCTAGAACACCAGCCAGGGAGAGCCAGGGTGGTGTAGTGGTTAGAGCATCTGACGAGGATCTGGGAGACCCAGGTTTGAAACTCTACTCTGCCACGGGAGCTCACTGGGTGACCTTGGGCCAAGCACACCCTTTCAGCCTAGCCTACCTCAGAGGGTTGTTGTGAGGATAGACTAGAGGAGAAGGATGTAAGCCACTTTAGGTCCGCATTAGGGAGAAAGGCAGGCTACAATGGGCATTAAATAAACAAACAAAATAGCCCTACTAGGAGTCTCTCTACATGAGATGCCTGGGTGCGTGTTCATCAAGTGTAGGGAGATGCAATGTTAGCCAGGAAGCATAGTTTAAAAAGACAGAGCCAGCAGTGATCGATCCTCAGAGGGTTTGTTAATTTCATCTTTGCCTCCCTGAAGGCTATGTCAATTTCACCACTCCTGTCTAAAACTGTGTAGGATGGCAACCGGAAGGCAGCAAGCTACCTTCCAGAGCTGGGCTTTGACCTGGAGAGGTTATAATGGGCTGAAGTTTCTCTTTTGGCATTTCACAGCTCCTTCACACAGCTCCAGTGTATAGCAAAGCCTTTGTCCTGCTGCCAACTCTGTCTTTTTAAACTACCCTTCCTGGCTAACAGTGCACCTCCTAACAGATATTCTTCATGTGTCAGATGTCTTGTGTAGAGAGACTCTAGGTGGGCTGACACAATTCTAGATATATCTGGGCTTCAGGGTGATATATCTAGGCCTTCAGGGAGGAGTGATGAGGCTCCTCCACAGGTCTAGCCTGTCTATTGAGTACACCTACGGGATTGCCGAGAGCACCAGAGGTGGTGAGGTGGCATAACCAACATTGTCGCTGTCTGCCCATAGCAAGCAGCAACCCCAGGCAGTGCCCCTGGTCCTGTGGGTGGTCCATGGTCAAGACGCTGCTTCCCCTCCCTCCTCTTGTGGGGCACAGCCTCTTCCTCCTCCCCTCCTACTCTCCATCCGGGTAGGGCAGTTGGGCAGGCCAAGGGGGGGGGGCATGGCCCTATTCACCTCTCAGTCTGTCCCTGTTGGGAGATGTGGCACCACAGCAAGCCGCAGCCCTGGCCCCAGTGAGGGCAATGTGAGTGGGGGCAGCTTCCCTGCGGTGCCAGGCGGAGGGCTGCCAGGGAGACCCTCCCCTGGCAGTCCCTGACTCTGCTGCCACTTGCTAGGGGAAATAAATCCAGAAGTAACATCATTGTGTTGGGGTGACACTCTAGGATTCCACTGAAACGGAGCCTGAGCTTCATCCTGACTCGATGACATCATTTCTGGGTTTGTGCTGGAGGTGACGCCATGCTGTCAGAGTTATGCCTCTCCATGCCCACCCGAGCATGTGGCTGGCAACCCTAGTGGAGGCATAAGAGGAGGGTGGTGGCAACGTTGCTGCTGTGTGGGAGGAGGGGGGAGGACAAAGGCTTCTCTGCCATGCAGGGGAGAGGAGGGCAGGCAGCAGCTTCCCTGTGGTACAGGGTGGGCAAGGCAAAACCATTTGCCAAAGGTGCTGAAAATTCTTGGCCTGGCTCCAGTGCTGAAACACAGAGGCAATGCAGCCTCCCCTCCCCACAAGGGGCCTTCTTGCTGTTTCTCTTGCACTTCTCTCCCCCCCAGTCTGTCCATAAATCCAGAGCAAGACAGAATGAGTTGACGGAAGCAGCAGACGAATTCCCAGCCTGGAATGCCCTTACCGTGTTATCCCCGACCCAAGCTTAAATTAACGCCTGGCAGATTCGTGGCAGCAAGAAATCAGTTTCCTAAGGAAGCCAGCGAGGGTCAGGGGATCCTGCCACGGCACCCGGTAAAAATGAAATACAGCCAGGCTTGGCCTCAGCAAGATTGATGAGGCTACAGCTGGGCAGGCAATGCAAAGACGAGCCTGGCTAGAAATCCGAGGAAGGAATGGCGCAGAGCATGCTGGAAAAACTGTTGGAGCAACACACATACCTATGGATGGGGGACGAGCGCTCTTGGGGCTGCCATGGCCAAGCACCAGGTAACTTAAATCAGGTGACTTGAGCCACTTTGCCAAGGGAGAGTTCATTTTAATGGGGCAAATTTTAACCAGTGCTTCAAATCCCCGGGGTTCAAATCTTACATCAGCCCAAACTGTCCTTAGGCCAGCCTCGCTCTCTGGTCTGGCTCCTCCCCATTTGCAATATGGAGTTAATAATTCTGGCCTACCTAACAAGACTAGTGTTGTAAGGACTACTGATAAAGCTACAGAAAGCACTTGGAATATGCAAAATCACCGTGCAAAACATTGTGGTGGGAGTTGGTTTGAGCAGGAAAAGGGAAACTAGCAAGTGGCTTATAGAATGAAAGAGGAGGTGAGGAAACCGATTTTCTTCCCTTTCTTTCTCCTCTTCATGCGAACAGTCTAGCGGATGCTGAATCCAGAGCTGTGGACTTGGCTGGCTTCTCCGAAGGGTTAAAGGAGGCTATGAGGTCTAACAACAACTTGTTAGCCATGACAGCTGAGCTGCCAAGACAGGGATAGTGAGCAGATGCCAAGGAGTATCTGTGCCTCTGCCCCTGTCCTCTTAGGAAACTTGTGCCACCCTCATTTTTCTCTGCTGAGGCACCCCTGGGCAAGGCAGTGGCCCTGCTGTTGGTTTGCATAAACCCAGACCGAGTCCTTGAGAAAACCCAAAGCATCCCATGTCTCACAAGGAAAACTGGCAGAGGCAAGTAAGTCTATTTGCAGAGAGACAGCTCCATCTTTCCCCCAAACACACTTGAAAACTGTTGCTGCACTGTGGTTTTCTTTTGAAAGGGGATGGGATGAGCCAGGGCTCATTTTGAGGGGGAACACGCAGGAACACAGTTCCGGTAGTTCTCAAAGAGGTCACGTGTTAGGTGGCCCTGCCCACCTGATTTTTGGCCATTTTGGGCCCATTTTGGCCTGGAATGGGCCTAAAACAGCCAGGATTGGTCCCAAAATGACCAGGATTGGGCCTCTTACAGGTGGTGGATCACTCTCCCACTCAGCAGCAGCCCAATTCTGACCATTTTGGGCCCCTTTTCAGCCATTTTCAGTCCCTTTTTGCCATTTTGGGCCCAATTTCAGCCCTGAATGGCCAGGATTGGGTCCAAAACAGCCAGGCTAGGTGACGTCAGGGGGTGTGGCATATGCAAATCAGTTATGTCAATGACACACTTCCGGTGATGGCAAGGGGTGTGGCATATGCTAATGAGTTATGCTAATGAGTCCCTGCAGCTCTTTTTCTACGAAATGACCCCTGGGGGGCACCGCTTTCCCCCAAAGCTGCACATGCTCTGCTTTTTCTCTTCTCACCGACTGCAAACGGGACAGGAACTCTGTCACCCTCTAACTGCAGCTGCTTCTCCTGCCAGCACTTCTGACTCCAAAGAAAGACTCTTGATGGCAGATGGCAAGGAGGCAGCTACAGAAGCAGGTGTGATTTGTGCTGAAATTGAGGCCCGTTTTTGCCCTCATTCTGCCAGCATTTGGAGGAGCAAAACCTGCCTCGATTATAAGTGAGTGCAAGCCCTCTCTTTGCTATCAGGCAGGAGCAGCCCCCTACCCCCCCCCCAGACAAGAAGTACAATTTCAAAGAAGATCAGAGGAGGCTGCTCTTTGACAGAGAGTCTAATTGCCCACTGGCCCAGCTCCCAAGGGACAGCCTGCCTTCTCTCCATCACTCAGAACTGAGACTGGCTGTCTCCACCAAAGATCTTCCCAGACACAAGTTATTGAGGATCCGCAAGAAACCTGTGTTGAATGTGCACGTGTTCTCTGGGTTTTATGATAGAAAACTTTTAGTTTTCAAAGTTCTTTCCCAGCAATCTCTGGAAAATTATGTCTGCAAGTCATGTTACCAAGCTCAAGTTAGGACCTGGAGTTCTCCCGGAATTACAATTGACCTCCAGACAGCAGAGATCAGTTCTCTTGGAGGAAATGGCAGCTTCAGAAAGGTGAACTCTATGATATACTGTAGAATCTAGAAGAAACATTAGTCCTAGAGTGGCAACATAAGAAGATCCCTGCTGGATCAGACCAGTGGTACCTCTAGTCTCACAACCTGTTCCACAGAGTGGCCACCCGGTTATCCTGGAGACCCAATGAACAGGGCATAGAAGCGGAGACATTCTGCTAATGCTGCCCCTACCACTGGTTTTTAGAAGTTTGCTGCCTCTGAATAAGGAGGTTCCTTTTAGTCTTCATGGCTAAATGCCGTTGATAGACCTCTCTTCCTTGCATCTGTCTAACCCCCTTTTATAGCCAGACATGCTTATGGCCTTCACTACATCTACCATGCTGCGATTCCACAATTACTCAAGTAATATTTCCTTTTGTCTGTCCTAAATCTATTGCCCATCAATTTCATTGCATGCTAGTATTATTAGAGAAGGAGAAAATGTACTTTCTATCCACTTTCTCTACCCCATGTATTATTATATAAACCTCTATCATGTTCCGACTCATTTGTCTTTTTTTTCTAAACTGAAAATCCCGAAACGCTTCTGTTTTTCTCATAGGAAAGGTGTTTCAACCACTTAGTTATCTTGGTTGCCCTCTTCACTTTTTCAAATTCTGCAATATCTTTTTTTGAGAGACTAGAGCTGTATACAGTATTCCAAAGGAGGCGGCACCATGGGGGTATTGCAACGTCTGCCATTTTGTTTTTAATCCCCTTCTTAATAAACCCCATTGTAGAGTTTGCCTTTTTCTTCTCTGCTGCCCACTGAGTTGCCACTTTGATTGAGCTGTCCACTACAACCCCAAGATCTCTTTCACTCTTTGTCTCAGACAGTTAAAGACCCGCTTAGCGTATATTCAAAGTTAGGAATTCTTGTTCTCACGTGCATCACTTTACACTTGCCTACACTGGACTTGGTTTGCAACCTTGTGGCCCACTCACCCAATTAAGAGAGACCCTCCTGGAGCTTTTCACAATCTTCTTTGGTGTTTGTCTTCCTGAATAATGTGGTGTCATCTGCAAACTTGGCCACTACACTGATCACCCCCCAGTTACAGATCTTGTATGAACAAACAAAACAGCAGTTGTACCAAGACTGGTCCTTGCTCACGTCCCTCTTTTGTGAGGAATGTTCATTTATGCCTACCTTCAATTTCCTGTCCTTTAACCAATGTTTAATCCTTAAGAGAACCCAATCTCTTATCCAATGACTGCTAAGTTTACTCAGGAGTCTTTAGGTGAGGGACCTTATCAAAAGCTTGTTGGAAGTCCAGGTTTATCGGTAATAGCTTGCTGCTCAGGATCAGGGAGAGCTTTTAAGGAATTAATTAGACCTTCCTCCACAGAAAGGAAGGATATAGGAGATCCTGGTTGAAATTGAGGAGAGACAGTTGGACTATCATCCCAGCTGGTTGGGTCCCTGGCGAGACCCTTAGCTACATTTCCTTTGATAAAGACATTCGTTGAGTAATTGCCCCTGGGAACTCTTGGTTTGAGAAGAGGGGTGAGTAAGGTATTGTTGAAAACATGCACTGGTTGGATGCTTCTTGACTGCAAAAGATTTTTCTTCTGTAGGATCTGAGAGGAGGAAGATGAACTTTTGAAGGTTAGCAAGAACCTATGTAAAACAGAAGAGCTAAACAGGGGTACAATTGCTTTAAGGTCAAATGGATTAAACTTAGGACCTAGCAGCGACCTCAGGTACTTCCCTGCTCTGATCTTAGTGCCCCATGCTGCCAGGGGCCCAAAAGATGGGTGGACGTAGATGCAAACTTGGTTGGGCTGCAGGGTGAGCTGGAAACACCCCCCAGAGTTCGATCTTTCTGTCTGTAGCTCTTGAAGGCCCCTTACAATCTTGTTCTTGGAACTAGGTAAATCCTGGGAAAATGGGATTGTGAGAGGGCTTGATAGCCTAAAAGTTGCCATAAGATGGTCAAGTTTAGACAGCACTTGGTCCAATTGTCTGAAAATGTGCTCTACTATTCTGGAGTGCAACATAACAATTTTGGCCATTTTGGCAGCCTCATGGCTAACTTTCTCTGCTTCTGGTAGGCCTAGATTGTCTGGAGTCCTGCTGGACTGAGCCTTATTAGGTTGTGAACGAAGTGGGCCAGGAAGCTTATCAAGTCCAGGTTTATAAAGTCGACCACATAACCCACCTCCTCATACTTGTTTAACTTTCTCAAAGAGCTTCAGAAGGCTGGTGGTGAGACAGGACTTCCCTTTGCCGAAGCCATGCTGATTTTCCTTCAGCAGGCTTTGTTCCTCTGTGTGCTTAACAGTTCTGTCTTTAATAAAATAACAGTTTCTACTAATGTATCTGGAACACATTAGGCTAACTGGTCTGTAATTTCCTGGATCCCTTCTAGACTCTTTTATAAAAATTGGTACAGAAGCCAATCTTAGCAACAAGTTAAATATACTGGTTAGTGGAACAGTTTCTCTGCCATCTCCCCATTCCTTTGTCATCCAAGGGCCCAACTGCCTCTCTGCCCAGTTTCCTGCTCCTCTTATTGTCATGTATGTCTCTGTCCAGCCATCCATGCCAATTTTGATTCTACTGCTCAGTGCTTGATGCTGGATGCTGGGTGCCAGTATTTGTAAACAGAGTCTTGATGTACTTTGATTTCTTCTGTATCTGAAGAAGTGCTTCTTGTTTGTATTAACGTTTTTAGCAATCCGCTCCTCGGATCCTCTTTTTCTTGCCTGCTTGTCAACTTACACTTCTTTTGCCGGTGCGCCTCTCTGTTCACTTCCATTGGGAACAAATGTTTTAAACAAAAGCTTTTTGCCGTTTATTGCTTCCTTGACTTGGATCATTAACCACAGAGGCATCCTTTTAATAGCAGCTTTCCTAACCTGAAGCATGCATTCTATCTGGACCTCAGTTAGCTTGGTTTTGAATAGATTCTGAGTATCCTAGCAGGATTTGATTCTCCCTTTAACTGCCTTCTGACCAGCCCTCATTTTTACTCAGTTCCCTCTTTTGAAATCAAGTGTGGTTGTTTTGGACCTTGGGTGCAACTTTCCGCTGACATGAATGCTGAACGTAATAGCACTGCGATCATGAACTTGGTTCCCAGTTCCCCGTTCCTTATTCGCAGTTCCTAGTTCCACAGTCTAGTGAGTGCAGGGCCATGTGATGATCTGGGGCCATCCAAGATTGTTTGGGGGTACAGAGGGCTTGTATCTCTTACCCTACTTCGAAGCTGTTAATTCGAGAACTAGACTTTGTAGGAGGACCCAATATATGTCCACTTAGAGGGCAGAGTCCGCTCCTACAGTCTTTATTTTGGGGTTCAGAGCTGTTCAATTTTGGGGTTCAGAGCTGTTCAATTCCCCCCAATATTTGTGTTTTGCTCTGCGAATAAGGAACTAGGAATTGCGAACAAGGAACTGGGAACCAACTTCAGCTTCGTACTGCGATCACTATTCCCTTTTTTAAAAAAAAATTATTAGGTTTTTTCACTTAGATAAACAGGTGAAAAGAAACAAGAAGAGCAAGGCAATAAGGGAAGAAGAGAAAAGTCTTAAGAAAGAGAAAAAAGCAAAACAAAGGGGGGGAAGGGTAATCATACCTATTATGGTCCACTTACAACACTGTTCAGTACAGTTTTAAACAACACAATTAAGTCTTTTTACATTCTTGGCAAGTTCAAGTCTTTATGCTTATTTGTAATCCAATTATAAAACGGTGTCCAAGGTCCGGCAAATTCTTCTTCCATTTTCCCTTTTAATGTCATTGTCAGTTTGTCCATTTCTGCTGTTTCCATAATCTTTCCCACAAGTTCTTCTTGGGTTGGTGTTGTATGTTGTTTCCAATAAAATGCTAATAAAATTCTGGCTCCTGTCACTGCATGTATTACTAAGTGTTTTTGATCACTATTCCCAATTATATCACATTCTTGCTGATACCTTTCCTCTCCCCAAACTCCTCCTTCCAGAAGCACCACCCCCAAATCACCAGGAATTTCCCACACTGGAGTTGGCAACCATATCAGTAAGGGAAAGCAACCACCTCTCCCTGTTTATGCATTGTTATAAAGAATTTGATGGCGCTCACCCCCACCGAGGGACCTGAGATCCCTTTTTGGGCAGATCCCTTGTTGTAGTTTAAAAAGCAGTTGGGAAGGGGCTTTGGATAAAGGCTATAGCATTGGAAAATGGAATGGTAACTGTTTTGCTCCATTACTTTGCCTATCTTCTTCCTCTACCAAGGCTAACAGCAGCCAAGAACATGAAGGAACTAAGACAGTTACCTCCCAAATCCAAAATTACAAAATCATTCACAGATGGCACATAACACCAAGAAAACTTTCACTAATAACTAAAACAAATCCTCCGCTCTGCTGGAAAGAGTGTGGAAATATAGGAACGTTTAAACATTGCTGGTGGGAATGCCCCCGAATAGAACCTTTTTGGAATGATATATTATGTTATATAAAAGAAATAACAGGCTACAAAATCCCCCTTGATCCAAAGATCATATTCTTGAATGTATGGGATACTTTCGAAATTCCACAAATAAGAAAAGATCTAATTAGCAACCTTTTGGTTGTAGCTAAGAACTTGCTAGCTTTACATTGGAAATCAAAGACGGTTCCCACAGCAGAAAAATGGTTAGAAAAAATATGGGACCACTATATACAAGAAAAAATACATGACGAATTATACCAGAGTGAACACTATTTGAAAGAAACTGATTTTATTGCAAAATGGTTACCATTCATTGAATTCATTTCCAATACAAATCACTCTCCACCTAAGCATTTACTTTTTGTTACTCAGATTTGAAGCAACGACTATCAAATAATTGAAAAAAAAATGCTAGTTGTCTTTGTTTTAACTATATTGGCATGACGTTTATTATCTAATTTCCTTATTCCTGTATAAAAACTAAAGCATTTCACAAATTTCACATCTATGCATATAATTGTATATAGTTCACTAAGACTTTGTTGTTGTTCTATTTTACTTCTGTACATTGTTTTTGTTAGTTTGTTTGGTTGGTTTTTTTAAAAAAATAAAAAAAATTGTGAAAAAAAAAGAACATGAAGGAACAGCTTTGATCAAGGGAACAGCGTAAGCCTTAACATTCCCCTTTCATGGAAGTTACAGCCCTGACTCAAACTCACCCCTACCCCTTTTAAGGCTAAACTGCACACTGGAGGAATTCAATCACGTAGCCACAGCATAACATGTAATTTGGCCTAACAACCATCACTCCACCTTGTGGCAGTGAGTTCTGCAAGTTAATTACACTCTAAGTAAAGGAGTGCTTTATTTGACTGTCCTGAATTGACTGCTCATCAATTTTATTGAGTCAAGAAGTTTTTCTAAAGGCCTGTGCCCGGCATTCACACTGAGGTTCAGCATCCCCCCACCCTTGCACTTTTTCCAGCTATACTGCATCCATTTGGAAATGGTTTGACAGGCCTTTTGCAATCAAAGCTAGAGATAAAGTTATGGGCTCAGGATTAGTGCCACAAATCAAATACCCACCCTAGTGTTGCCGCACTTAAGGTTTGCTTGGAGTTGCTTCTTCTTGGCAATTGCAATTTCTGTTTCAGAAAGCTGCCATTTGACCCCTCGCTTGCACAGTTCAAGCCTCCAGTGCCTCGGCTGGCTGTATTATCTTTGCACTTTCCCTCCCTGCAAATAATGGGCCTCATCCATTCTGAGAGAGCCTGTTTTGCTTCCACTAGCAAACTGTAAAAGGAGATAATCAAAGGAAAACCAGTGGTGCTGGGCCTCGGAATCAGGGCGCTTTTATTAATTTAGTTTTTAAAAGATACACAATGCAAAGTGAGTTTTGCGAGAACAAAGGAATGCCAATCCAGCACAGCAAGGGGTTAGAACAACGAGAAGAAGTGGAAGGCGGTGAGACTAATGAGGAAGCTGGACCAAAGCTGAACCAGATGGACCCTTAAGGGAAAAGAGGTCCATTATGCTGGCCAGAAGGACAAGCTCCATCTCAGGGCTTTTTTTCTGGGAAAAGAGGTGGTGGAACTCAGGACTGCACATGTCACTTTGGGTTAGATGGAACAAGTTTAAAGCTGCTGCGCGGAGGGCAATCTAGACTCCCCTCTGCCTGGAGATCAGGGGGCGGGGCCACCGGCCATGTGACCATTTTCAAGAGGTGCCGGAACTCCGTTCCACTACGTTCCCGCTGAAAAAAAGCCCTGCTCCACCTTAATTTTAAGTGTGTGGGGCTGAGCTGCTCAGGGGGGCATTTTTATTTCACATCAAAATGTAGGGGTGTGGCCAAAGAAGGGTGAGGCTCAGTGGATGCGGTTCAAGGGGGGAAAGGTTGAAGCTAGAAAACGAATTGTGCCCACAAGAGATTTTCTGTTCTTGGCCTGCACCACTGCTTGTGCCCAGACATACACATAGCAGAACTCTGGATCCTAAGGAAGAACCCCCTGGTCATTTAGGTTGGAGGCTGGAATCAAAATCCCCAGCAGAAGGGCAAGGGATTTTGTTGGACTAGAGGCACTGTAGATTTTGCCGTGATCACAATACAACAGTGGAACATACATTGTTCTCTTTGTCAGATGCATCTGGCAGGGAGAGCTGTGGTTATCGAAGGCTTATACTACATAGGAATTGGAGGCTTTTACTGCAGCAAACTAACACGGCAAACTGACTCCACACCAAAAGGAGATGTTTACATTTACTAGCAAAGGAATGTTTGGGTTGCCTCCCCGCTAATTGCATCCTGTCCCCTTCTGAGATATGTCTCCTTCTCTCCCCTATCTCCCCTCCTCTGCTGTATTTGACCAGTTGGGATCATGCATCTGACGAAGAGAACTTGATTCTCGAAAGCTTATGCTACAATAAAATTGGTTAGTCTTAAAGGTGCTACTGGACTCTTTTTGTTTAATCACTGTGATCGCTTGTGAGCTGAATGACTGATCTGCTCACCTGTCCGTTGACCACCTTAAATGGCTGCCAAACAACTTTGCAGCTGCGCAGTAGCTCTGCCAGTAGAGTTTCATTTCCTTGCCTTCTGAGGAGTTTTACACCTGCCCAGTAGGTGAAATTGATTCTCCCCCAGGATCATGGATGGTCAGGTGAGGTCCTTAAAAGATGCAAGCCTCTCCTAAGGCTTTGCAAAAACGAACTCGTGCAAATCACATCCATAATACGGACTTAAACACCAAATGGAAAGAGATTCCCCCCACCCCGAAAAATGAGCGTTTATTTATAATCGCTGGCTGACAGATTGATTTGCTTTCTGTTTGTTTATACCATTAGTTGCTGAATGGCATGCAGTGACAACAGGTCTATGGGGAAGGGGGGAGGAGGAGGGCTGCCGTTGGGCTCTTTGAAAATGCGCATGCATGATTATGCTGCAGTACACTGTATTGTTTGAATATTTGAAAAGTAACCTGCTGAACAGGTAGGTTTGAGCTATTCACAAAGAGCCAGCTGCTCATGGTCCAACTGGCTTCCTCTTTTATGAGCCGGTGAGCGGAACCAGAGGATGTTCAAACATCTGAGCTGACTCAGAACAGGCCTGCAACTGGGGGTGTTGAATGAAGGTAGGTTGGATTGGTGCCCAGATACTGAGATACCAGTGCTAAGCACAGCATCATCATGGTAAAACTGTGGGATGGGGCTGGCACATTATCTCTGGGATCCCCATTCTCATGCTGGGCCCACCACCCTGCCATTGATCCCCACAGAGCAGTGCCTGGCTGTTCAGCTGCTGTGAGATGGTACTGGATTTTTACTCGCCGAGGATGTCGCCCGATTAATATCTGAATGGCACAATGTTTGTTTATGCCAATCTGGGCAATTTTAGCTCTTGTTTTCCTGAGCTGTTTACCAACGTGGTTTGCTGTAAGCCCAGGTTAATCATCCTCTTCTCCCTCCCCCCTTTCCCCCGCAATCAAAGCAAACTCGTCTGCTCGTTTCCAAAATTAAAAGCAGATTGCTGCCCTTTGTGCCGGGGTGTCACTCTAAATAAGATTGATTCCTTTGCCGTAGTGACAGGCACAGTGGATTTAAATGGATTGGTCTGGATTGCACGATGGGACTGGGTTGCACTGCCTCCCCCCCTCCCCACCACCCATTGATCCATGTAAGTCTTTAATTCACCAAAGGCCCATCAACATCCTCAGGTGAAAGACTGTCAGGTTCAATATTAATTATCATAATGAACCAGGCTAAGCAAAGGCGCTTGGCTTCCAGCCCTGGGCTGTTTCTCACACCGCAATGGCTGCAAGGGATAAGACAGCTAGAGTAGCCAAGAGGCCTCCCTGGCCTTTAGGAGGTGTGTGGGAGGGGGAATTTGGGACTGCTGCAGCTTTTCTTGTCCTCTTCTAGGCAGTTGCAAATGGCATGCAAACATTGTCTGTTGTACCTGGCTTGCCTAGGAAGACAAGAAAATCCGAGAGCCACATCTTGATGAGTGCAGTAGAGCATGAGCTGTGGCTCCCTGGTTTGAATCTCACTGGGTAAGGATTTAGACATGCAGTTCCCAGGGAACATCTCAAAAGCTGCTTAGAGGCAGATTCAAGACTGACCAAACGTGGACCTTCTGCACACAAGACGTCTGGAATTTATTGTCTGAATATTGGTGGTGGTTAGCTTAGATGACTTTTTTTTTTTAAGGATTAGACAAAATGGAGAGGTCTATGACTAGCGAATAGTTGTGTAAGCTGAATGGAGCCTCTCTGTGCAGAGGTAGTTCACTTCTGATCAACAGACATGAGAAACAAAGCAGAGGAATTAATGCCCTGCTTGTGCACTTCCTAAGGCACCTGACTGCTGCATCCACTTTTCCTGCCTGGTAGTTCCTTGTGCATTTAACTGCTTCACAGTTTTGCTGGCAGAAATTCAAGTGGAGCAGCCTTTCCTTTCACGGTATCCCTGTGCTGGAAAATGCAATGAGAAAGGGTGTCTGATAGGAGCCCAAATGGGAAACAGGCCTGGACATGCAAGAGCGGCAGTGATGGCTTCCTTTCTTACTTATTTATTTATATTTATTTATTTATGTCATTTATAGTCCGCCTTTCTCACTGAGACTCAAGGCGAATTACACAGTATGAGATTAGTACAATCAGTATCAAGTCCATTACAATACTGTATCAAGGACATTTCATAAACAATACCATAGGGTAAATAGATACAAGTTTAAAAGACATAGTATGAGCAAGAATCCAGTACAGAGTAGAAAAAATACTGAAGCAGAACATAATCAATTCTAGGACTAACATTAGACAACGTGGTAGTACATAGGAATACGTATTTAAAGCCACAGATAATATGTAAGGCAATATAGTGATGAAGTCTATGGTGCCTAACTTATTAGCAAAGCATGTTCCCTACAACACAGCCCTCCCATTTGAGTAAAAAGCCTTTTTGAGTTTTGCAGCGTTTACAAAAGCCAGGAGAGTGCGGGCTCTTCTGACTTCCTCAGGCAGGTCATTCCGCAGGATAGGGGCCACCACAGAGAAAGCCCATGTACGGGCTGTTGCGGACCTCACCTGTGTGCAGCCTGGCACCCACAGGAGACTCCTCTAGAAGCTGCAGAAAGCAAAGGCCAAGGAGAGGATAGATCAATTAGGGCTGATGTTTGGGTGGTGTTTGCGCCACTAATTAGTTTCTTGAGAGAATGCACGCGACTGCAGGCACGTGCTCCTTTCCCCCTTCACATTTTCCTGTGCGGCCATTGTGAGCTGTTTGGTTTCAACCACTTTTGTGGCTAACATTCCTGCTTCGTTTGAATCTATTTGATCTTTTGGTTGCCAAAACAACGATAAAAATGCACAAACTTGACATGGCATGCGGAGAGAGAAAATTGTGGAATTGTCCCTTTGCTTGTGGGTTCCAGGGGGTGCAGCCTTTGAAAAGAGTCCCAATCTGTGATGGGTCCTGGTTTCGGGGTAGCACGCAGCAGAGCCAGGGAGGGATTAAAAACAAATTCTCTTTATACTGTCGAAGGCTTTCACAGCCAGAGAATGATGGTTGTTGTGGATTTTCCGGGCTGTATAGCCATGGTCTTGGCATTGTAGTTCCTGACGTTTTGCCAGCAGCTGTGACTGGCATCTTCAGAGGTGTAGCACCAAAAGACAGAGATCTCTGTCTTTTGGTGCTACACCTCTGAAGATGCCAGTCACAGCTGCTGGCAAAACGTCAGGAACACCTCTGAAGATGCCAGTCACAGCTGCTGGCAAAACATCAGGAACTACAATGCCAAGACCATGGCTATACCGCCCGGAAAATCTACAACAAATTCTCTTTGATTGCCACAACAGAGGAGAGAAAAGGAACTGGGGCGGAGCTGAAAAGTGAACTTCAGAAGCATCCCCTGCCCAGAAGTGAAGGAACGCTCACCAAGCTCAGCTCCCCTTGGCACATGAAAGAGGGCCTGGCTTGGCGTTGATGGCCTGTCAAAGGAAAGACCTCCAGTTGTGCCTGTTGCCACATCTGCCCTAGAAGAAGAGATGGAGGAATTGCTTGGCTGAGCAGTGCCATGGGGGGCGGGGGGGCGTGGAGCTTCTTGCAATTGCAGGGTCAACTGCTCCGTCTTGTAATTTTCCAGGAGGGAGGTGAGCTTCTAAAAGGCCTGTCAGGAAACCACTTGGACAAACAGTCATTATCACTGCGAGAGCCCACTGTCCTGCCTGTGCAGTGGCCGCCACGCCAGACAAGCGGGCTTCTCTGATGCTTGCGCAGGTTTCAAAGATGCTCTGATGCTTCGCCAGGGAGGCCGGCAGGCCTTGCGGCTCCAAACTGCCACGCATCAAATTCTTTTGCCAGGACTGTGGTTTCTTTTCCCCTTCGCACAAAAAGCGAACGGGAGGTGGCCCGCTGGGAATTACTTTCAGCGTGGGTTGATTGGAGGCAACAGAAAGTCCAGACACAGCATGCCCAATGAGAAGGAAATTACTGCCAGCGTCTGCACTCCAGCAAAGACCTATGGGACGGTGCGGCCAAAGCAATTGCTGTGAGCAGGGTTGGAAGACTAGGGGTGGGGGGTGCTGCTTTGGCAGCAGTTTTTCATTCTTCTGTGCAGGGACCAGAAAAAGTGCATCATTAGTAGCAGACAGAGACTCCACGCTGGATGACACACCCTACTGAGTGGTACAGGAAGAGACAACGTGTCCTGCCGAATGGATCCATAATTCACTTGTGGAATTCACTGCCGCTGGATGTGGCAATGGCAAGCAGCTTTCAGGGAGGATAGGTATGAGCCATACTATTTAAATGGAACCCCCATGTTCAAAGGCAGCTTATCTCTGAGTACCAGATAAATTCTGACGGAGGACTGCTGGCGTTCTATCCTACCAGTGAGCCTCCCAAAGGCATCTGATCTGCTCGGTCAGTACTGGAAATTGAACGTTGGCTCTGATGAAGCTGGGGTGTTCCTTAGGGAGAGCTGGGAAATTATTTGCAACTGGGAGATTTATGCATACGAGGCTTCGGCAAAACCAGTGCTCGTTCCCAGCCGGAGGCTTTTCTTGACTCCGGCCCTGCAAAGACTTATGCTAGACAAAGCTCGATAATCTGGTTGGTGTCTGGGAGTGTGACAAAGTGCATTGGATCAGGAGGGTTTGTGGTTTCTAAATGGGGGGAGTGCAAATTCCATGGGACTACTATGTGCTGAGGCTGATTTCTGTAGTGGGAATTCATGCTTTGATGTTAGGAAGCAGGCTGGCCTCAGCTGCCTGCTTCTGAACTACCCCTCAACTGCAACTCCTTCCATGAAGCTTGGAGCTGCACTCAAGTTTCTCCTGTCTTCCCCAGTGTGCTCACGGCAGTCCTGTGATAGGCTAGCTGGTGTGGCATGGTGGGGAAGTGCTTGGGCTACAAACCAGCTCTCTGCTAGTTCAAATCCCACTACTGCCATGAGCTCAGCAGGTGGCCTCAAGTAAGCCACTCCTCTCAGCCCAGTTCCCTGTTGTGTTGTGGGGATAACAACGACACTTACTTTATTCAGAGTGGGCACTAATCTGTCCAGATGAGCGGTATGCAAATGAACTGTTATTATTATTAAAAGGTCTCAAGAACATAAGAAGAGCCTGGCTAGATCAGAGCAGTGGTCCATTGAGTCCAGCATCCTGTCAGTTCCTGGCAGGTAGATCCCTCAGCCCCTCTCCAGGGAACACACATTGGTCCCAGTAGAAAAGCTTTATTTAGGATTTGACAGTTCAGGTCTGCACTCCATCACGGAGCCTGGTAGAAGTGATAAGGCAAGGCAAGCAGTTCTATGTTATACTTGATTTTCCCATGCTCAAAAACTGTTAAGGTTTTGGCATGCAGTCTACACGGGTCCTGTGAGAACCTTTTTTAGCTATGGTTAGATATTCAGTGTACAATCATACATTCCCAGCATCTGGGCGAAGTAGCAAGAGCTGGCATCTGGACGCTCCAAGGTCAGTGCTAGCTTAAAGGAGCATATTTCTATAAGATAACTGGTGAGGCCCACTCTGGGTCTCAAAAGTAACACTTGCACTAAGGAGAGAATGCATCAGGTGAATAATGAGCATTGTGGTTACAACATGCAGACAATCATGGCATGACTGAACACAGACATGACACATCCTATCTCACACAGTGGCCAACCAGTTACTCTGGAGGGCCAACAACTGAACATAGAGGCCAAAGCGCCCCCCCCCCTGTTGCTTCCTGGCACTGATTTAAAGAGGTTTACTGCCTCTGAATGAGGAGCTTCCCTTTAGCAGCCACTGGTAGACCTATCCTCCATGAAACTGTCTCAGTCTCTCTTAAAGGTCTCTTTGCCTGTGGCCATTATTGCATCCCCTGGCAGCCCATTCCACGTTTTAATCATTCATTGTGGAGAGAAGCATTTCCTTTTGTCCCTCCTGAATCTACTGCTTTATTGGATGCCCCCCCCCGAGTTCTAGTATTTGGGGAGAAGAAGAAAAAAAGTTCTCTGTCCACTCTTTCTACCTAGTGCATAATTTTATAAACTGCTATCATGTTCCCCCTTAGTCGTCTCTTTTCTAAACTGAAAAGTCCCAGACGTTTCCCGCCTGGCTGAGCGTGACTGAGTGTGGATGTGACGGTGCTCCTGTTCTGACCCTCAAAGCTCAACCCCCACACCAGCCTACCAGCTGCCCAACTCTCCATCCCCTTCATGGGCAGAAGTTTTTAAAAGGGCAAAATCCTGGCTTGAAGCTGCCAGCTCTGGGGTCATTGGGGTAGCCTTCAGGGGCACCTTCTGAGCTGTGGGTTTCCATGAAACCAAAGGGCCTTGTATGATTGAGGTGGTGAAGGAGCAGGGGCTTTCAGGTCCTTGCGGAAATGCTCGGATGCCCAGCATGTAGCGCAGAGGTACATGTAGCCCCTCCACTTCGGCCTCCCTGCTGTCCTCTGAACTGGTCAGTGGGCCAACACTTGCAGAGTCCCTGGAAAGAGCGATGGGAAAGACCAAGGGAGGGGAGCACCTTTATTATGGGAAAGGGCTGGAGAGTTTGGGGTCTTGCCATTTCAAGAAGAAATATTGGGGGGTGGGGAATAGAGAGTTATAAAATTATGCATAGTGTGGGGGAAATGGATAAAGAAGGTTTTTTCCCCCTTGCCCAAAATATGAGAATTCAGGGCACACAATGAAGTTGAGGGGCAGTAAATTCAGCCAGGACAGAGAGAAGTAATTCTTCTTATGATGCACCATTAACTCTGCGGAACTTACTGCCACTAGGTGAGTAGCCGTGGCCACTAGCGTAGATAGCTTTCAAGAGGAGTTAGATGAATTAATAGAGCTGGATAGGTCCGTCTGTGGCTATTAGCCATGCTTGCTAAACAAAACCTCCATTTTCAGAGGCAGTGTATCTCTTAATAGGATGGTCAACAGCAGTTCATGCTCTCCTGCTTTGAGATGGATTTGGGTCTGATCCACCTGGGATCCTCTGTTGTGCAGTTTCTCCCGCTCCCTCAGCTGTAGAGTCATTGGCTGAGGAGGAGACCATAATAGGCCCTTCCAGAATGAACTACAAGAAAGGAAAGGGCTTAAGCTCCTTCTTTGCTTGGACCTGCCTGAGGAACGTTGCTCCTGCTCACGTGCAGCCACGTTCCTACTACCGTGGTGGAATGGAAAGAACTCCTGCTGGGACTTATTAACTCGCCTTCCCAAACCGCTGGAAGGGGCTGAAGATGGCTGTGACAAGCTTGCAGCTGCTCTGCCCCTCTGCTGCTGTCGCCTCTGGCAAAGTATGAGCTTCCTTGCCAACATGCTCAGATGCAAGCTGGAAGGGTTCTCTTGACCATCTCCCTCAAATGGCTTTCCAGATGTACTGAGGCCAGGCCTGGGACTCTGTTGGCAATGGGGCATGGCATGCAGGCCCACCCCTGAGTGGCAATGGTAGCTCTCCTGCCACCTCTTCAAAGTTCCAGCCACCTTTAGGCCTATGGCTGCCAACCTCCAGGTGGTGGCTGGAGATCTCCCAGAATTACAACTGGTCTCCAGGCCTCAGAGATCAGTTCCTATGGGGAAACAGCATGGATGCTGAGCTAAGGAGAGGGGAGCTGTGAGGCTTGTCTCCTTGGGCATCCAGGACAATGTAGCAGAAGGCTTGGAGAGTGTCAGCCATCAGGCACCAGCTATTGAAAGGGGGAGCCTTGTGGGGAAAGACCGGGGAGACTGCTCTCTGAGCATTGGGGGTGTGTGGAGAGGGGAAATAAGCAGGTGGGTTGGAATAAGAAGCTGCAGCTGAAGGTTTGCAGGGCAGCCTCTGAACATACACAGAGAGCTTTTCCTTCATTGCTGAGGACCCCGACCCAGCTGGGGGTGAGGAAAAGGGAGGTTGGAATTCCAGGCAGGCGAGCCCTGGCATGGCTCCTTTCAGAAATGATCCAGAGGAGTTAGCCGTGTTAGTCTGTAGTTGCAAAACAGTAAAGAGCGCAGTAGCACCTTTAAGGCTAACCAACTTTATTGTAGCATAAGCTTTGGAGAACCACAGCTCTCTTCGTCAGATACAGAGAGCTGTGGTTCTCGAAAGCTGATGATGCATCTAACGAAGAGAGCTGTGGTTCTCGAAAGCTTATGCTACAATACAGTTGGTTAGCCTTAAAGGTGCTAATGCACTCTTTACTATTGCAGAAACGAAGCACTGACTGCAGAATTCCAGTGGTGCAACTTTGCCCTCGTCGGCCTAGTTAAAAGGGAGAAAGAGCCGCTGTTCCCCGACGCCCCCGCGCGTTCCAGCCCCTTTTGGAAGCGGCTTAATATACTCCCTCCCGAGGAGAGGCGATCTGCGGCCCCCGGCCGTGATAAAGCGCCCCGCTCCTGCCTTGATCCCCTCGAGGAGTTCTCGCTGCTCGGCGTTATCTGAAAGGGTCTGGAGGCGCTTCCAGGGGGGAATTAAATCTACAGGGCTAATGAAGGCGGGCCTGGAGTTCGGGCTTGAAAGGGCAGCCGGCGGGGTTGCAATTTCCCCATTATCTCGGCGGCGTCCGCGCCGGGCGGTAATGAGAATTAGGCGGCGCGGCTCGGCGGACGAGGCGAGGATTGAGGTCAGCCGGGCCGACAAGAGCCGGAGGAAACGGTGGCTGTGGGAAGCCGGGAGGGGAGGCGGGGGGCCGGCCGGGAGAGGCGCGCTGCCCGCCTCAAAGCCAAGGGCGGCGGCTCTCCTCCAAGGGCGCTGCGCTCTGCGCCAAGACGCGCGCCTTTGGGGCTCTGGAGAGGGGCCGGAGGACCGGAGCGCCACCTTCGGCCCTCGGGCAAGAAGGCGTTGCCAGGGGGGAAGGCTGGGCTGGGCCGCTCTGCAGAGCGCGTTGGGCACGAAGCTGAAGTTGGTTCCCAGTTCCCCCTTCCTTATTCGCAGTTCCTAGTTCCACAGTCTAGTGAGTGCAGGGCCATGTGATGATCTGGGGCCATCCAAGGGCCAAGCTACAAGTGACAAATGACACTTGAACGGCAAGTGGATTGAGTGGAGGGCAAGTGAACAGGGAGAAATACACTTGCCATTCAAGTGTCATTCGTCACTTGTAGCTTGGCCCCAAGATTGTTTGGGGGTACAGAGGGCTTGTACCTCTTACCCTACTTTGAAGCTGTTAATTCAAGAACTGGGCTTTGTAGGAGGACCCAATATATGCCCGCTTAGAGGGCAGAGTCTGCTGAATACGGAGGTGTATGATATGTGCTCCTACAGTCTTTATTTTAGGGTTCAGAGCTGTTCAGTTCCTCCCAATATTTGTGTTTTGCTCTTCGAATAAGGAACTAGGAACTGCGAATAAGAAACGGGGGACTGGGAACCAACTTCAGCTTCCCGCGTTAGGCCCATAGAGCAAGATGGGTAGCTGTGTTTGTCTGTAGCAGTAGGAAAGAGCAAGAGTCCAGTAGCACCTAGGAGACTGATGAAATTTGTGGCAGGGTGTGAGCTTTCATAAGTCACAGCTCACTTCTTCAGACACCGTTAGGCTGAGGCCGCAGTCCAAGGAGCGAGGAAAGCTGCCTCCAGCTGGAGGTGCGGCCTAGCCGGCCACATCAAGATGTTTCTGATTTCAGCATGTATCCTGCATTTGCACGGCCTAGGGTTGCCAGCTCCCGGTTGGGAGAGATCTGGAGATTTGGGGGTGGAGCCTGGGGAGAGAGCTCAGCAGGGTATAACACCTTAGAGTTAGGGTTGCCAACCTTCAGGCGGTAGCTGGCGCTCTCGTGGAATTACAGCTGATCTCCAGACTGCAGAGATCCGCTTCCTGGAGAAAATGGCTGTTTTGGGGGATGGACTGTATGGCATTATGCCACGCTGAAATCCCCCCAGACTCCACCCTCTCCAGGCTCCACCACCCCCAATCTCCAGGAATTTCCCAACCTCAACCTGGCAACCCTAGAGTTCACCCTCCAAAGTTCCCATTGGGGAACTGATCTCTGTTGTCTGGAGACCATTTATAGTTCTTGGAGCTCTCCATGCACTCATGTGGAGGTCGGCTACGCTACGGTACGGTATGGCCTGATTTCACCAGATCTCAAAAGCAAAGCAGGGCCTGTGCTTGGATGGGACACCAACAAGGAAAACTGTGCAGGAAAAGGCAACGAAGAAGCAACTCTGCTCCTCACTTGCCTTGAGAGCCCCTTGCTGGGGTCGCTGTAATTTGGTTGTGACTTGACAGCGTATGTGTATGTATGTATCCTGCATTTCTCTGACAGTGGGGGCTCAGATCAACCAAGATGTACCATCCATTGCGCCCTCAAAACAAGCTTAACGCAGGTGATGGATCAGGAGGACATGCCTTCTGGCGCCGGTGCTGTCCAGCGTGTCCACACAGCTCATGCAGTGCTTACAAGCCTTGGCCAGAGAGCCTCTGCCAAGGCCAGGCTGTCAGAGGACGGCAGATGCCCACCCCAGGCCTTATTAATTCCAATTCCCTCCCCTGCTGTCACCTTGTTTAGTTTTCCTAAAGTCCTCCTGACCAGGTAACAGGCCTGGTCTCAGCTGGAATTAATCAGTCTCATTTCACAGGAGAATGTCTGGCAGAATCCAGCTCCCGGTGCAATGCCGATGCCCTGCACTACAGAAGCTAGGCAAGGTCTTGTCCAAAACCAGGAAAACCGGACAGGAAATTGCTGTGGCGTCCAGTGGGACCTATTCAGAATGTCCAGATCAAAGCCTGGACCATCTGTGGGATCTTAAAAGTCTCGTGGCAAAAGCAGGGGAGGCGAAGGCCAGACTTCCGAAGGCCATTCCTCCCCGTCCTTCCCTTTGGATTTAAACATCACAATTAGATGGAATTTTGAAGATAACACATTTTGACCCCGAAGCCTCTCTCTACGCTCCTATACAGCAGTACTTGCTTGATAATAATAGACATATTTACCATGATCAGGTCTTTTTTTTAGACAGCAGAAAGGCTCAAGTAGAACAATGCTGGTGATGATGGGAGGGAGGAGCCCTCCTTTCCTTCCTTTGAGCCCTTCTGGCCTGACCCGTCCCCTGACAAAGGGAGCTCAGGACCTAGTCTATTCTTCACAATCCCCAATTGAAAGGGAGGCCAGAACCCCTTCCTGGGCTGGGCTCCGTTGCCTGACTCTCTTTATGCCAGGGAAATTTAGCCTGACATGAAATCCATATCCGCCTTCTCCCCACTCCAGCCCTTTCCCCCTCCAACCCTCCTCACGGTGACAGCAAACCATTGATTTGCATCCCATTTATCGCCCCGTTTGCATATTTGAAAGCGTTAAGCAGGCCGCTTCATACGATATTTCCTGATAGCTCTTAATGCAGAATCTTTATCACCTATAGTGTCAGTTGACACAGTTGAGGAAGGTAGAAAGCTTGATGAACTGCTGTGATGCATCTGATCACTGAAATTGTTGTTGTTAGTAGGAGTAGTCAAAGCAGCACCAGTAGTAATATCATTCCATATTTATTTGTTCGTGTACGTGACTCTATGCAGAACAGCCTAAGCAAAGAAGCTTCCAATTTAATTGTGGGGGTAGCAATAGAGAAGAAATGAGGGGGAGGGGGGAGGAAGGAGAGAGGCAAAGATGAGCAGAGATGATTTGTAAGTAGATCAGCTATACGTGAACACTCTTTTCGTCCAATCTCATTGTAAGCAAGCGGCACCCTCGGACACTTGAGATGTTCACTTTTCCCCAAGCATTTGCAATCGCTCCAAATTGTACCACAAACGTTGTGTGCATCCTTGCACTATATCGCCATGTCTGTTAATAAAGTGTTATTCCACTTACTAAAGTATCCTAAACGGAATGAAAATTCTTCAATGATTCTCTCGCTTTCCCCTGGGAACTCTAGTCCAATCTGTAAGTTTCAAGCAGACAGCCCAGTGCTGAATGCTGCCTACTGACAATGCTAATCACGAGGGGGGTTTTTTCAGCAGGAACGCGGTGGAACGGAGTTCCGGAACCTCTTGAAAAAGGTCACATGGCTGGTGGCCCCGCCCCCTGATCTCCAGATAGAGGGGAGTTTATATTGCCCTCCGCGCCGCTGGAGCGGCGCAGAGGGCAATCTGAACTCCCCTCTGTCTGGAGATCAGGGATGGGGCTACCAGCCATGTGACCACTTTCTCCAAGGGCAACCCACTGAGTTCCACCACCTCTTTTCCCAGAAAAAAAGCCCTGCTAATAGCTGCACGTATGCAGAAGCAGCACTCAGAATGCAGCTGAATTCACAAGGACCCTGAGACATATGCAACCCAAGCCAAGCGGTCACTTCTAAGGATACGCCAACAACAGTTACCCAGCCGAGTGACAACAGCCAGTCAAATCACTGCTTGTTTTAAATTGCAGGCAGATCAGTGCTGTGAGAATAGCCGGTGCTCAGTTTAAAAGTAAATGGGCACAGCGAGGAGGGTGGGTTTCGTTTTGGAACATATTCTTTGCCAGAATCCAGTCGCCGTCACTAGAGCCAACAGTCGCGTTTTGTTTCAGCAGAGATTAGAACTGAAGGCAAAGGCTTTGTGGAAGGCAAAAAGAGAGTGCTGGCTCCACAGAAATGTTCTGGGAGAGAGTTCCAGTTGGAGAGGACAGCAGGGTAGAAAGGGCCAAACTCTTAAAAGGGAGTAATGCAGGAGGCCTTCAGATGGTGGAGGTGAAGGGGGGCTCGTGGGAAGCAAGGCCCAAATGCTCAAGGCACTTAGTGGCGGAGAGGTTTCAAGGGACAGCTCATATGGCCCCATGCCCCCCTAGGCAGCAACGCTGTACAGGAGGGGCTCGCTGAAGTCTTGGCCTTTCTTCCGCTGGGCTTTTCTTTGGCATTCCCTGCATCCCTTAGGGGAAGAAATGCGTGCCACAGATGCAACGCAGGCGGTACTGCCTCTTGGGGCAATGCCATCTCCCATCCTGCACCTGCAATGAACTAATGCCGCCCTTGCCCACACAACACTGGCCTGAGTTCCCTCCTTCACGTGCCCCTCTGCATGCTTCTCAGAGCCTTTCAACACCCCCCTCCACTGCCTCTCATAATTTTTTCCCTGGCTCCTTCCTGACTCCCGCAGTCTCTGTCCCTTTCTTTGTCATGCACCCCCTATGCATGGATTACAAATCTCTCCTCTGTCAGATTAATTTTAAATCTTTCCCCCTCTTTTCCCAAATCTGCTTATTCTCTGGCACGCACACATTGGGTTCGACAAAAGGCTGATTTCTGCACCCCCAGTCTCACATTTTACCCCTCCGCATCCCCCAATATGTACTTTTGGCCTGCTATGGACACCAGTGCCCCATAAAAGAACCTGACTCACCCCTCTCTTTCCTAACTCCACCCCTCTGATATACTCAAGTGTCTCGTGCTGTTATTGACACAAATGTTCAAGGGCAGGTTGCCTAGCAATAGCAGAAGTGCCCTCCTACTTACCAGCTGGGCATTTGGAACAGTGGTGTAGTCAGCGTGGATTCTGAAGGCTTTGCTACACTCCATTGCCCACCCCACATAGGCACCCAGCCCCTAGAGGTACCAGCAAGGCATGGGCTATTTATTGCAACGATGCCTGTGGAGAAAAAACTGGAGGCGGTGGTGGGGCTGTAGGAGGCATGTTTTATCCCTCTCATGCTGCAGTGGCCAAACTCAACACTGATTCAAAGGAGGGTAAAAAAAATATTGTAACCCCTCATCTGTTGCTAAGGAATACTCCATGTATCCTTATACTCTAAAACTGTTCGTCATTCTGGAGGAGTCCAACCCTACCCCACCCTCACCTCTCCATTGTATTTATTTGAATCGAGGATTTCTTGAAAATGACATCAAGGCCCATTAGACCCCAATTAGGACAAATGAAATGTTATGCTTCTAAGATACCGGCGCCTAAATGACCTCAGCATGGCAGAATCTCTCATTTAACAACATAACAGCACCTTTATATTGATTCAGCAGTGAGGAGAAGGAAATGTTAACTATTCGCTGTTTTATTATTCACAGCTATAGGAGATTTCGAGACAGTAAATAAGCACTGGGGAACTTTACAGATCCCTGAGTAAGAGCAATGCCACACTGTAAACAATAATCCTAAACACAATGGCATAACTTTCCACATTAAAGTGAGTCATAAATTAAGAAAGATTGAGATTTTATTTGAGAATAATTAAACTGGGGGTCTTTCTGACCCCGGTATAAGATTATTGAGTTCTTTTTATCACCTTAGGTGGGTTTTAAAAATGTATCAGAAAGAGAGAGAGAGAGAGAGAGAGAGAGAGCACACTCATGGGAGAACTGTACTGTCTGGGTTTATGTAGCTGCTAGTGGGGGGCCATGAGCAGCAATGGGGGGGATGCTTTCCAATTAAATCTGCTTGTCACTCTATCACACACTTCAAATGCTTAATATGCCAGGACACAAGTGCAAACATGCAGTCATTGGACACACAAATGCGTGTATCAGAAATGCTCAGATGAACACTTGCTTGTTTCCTCTTATGAATGTATTTGCTTCTTTGTCGGTAGGGGAAATGAATCCTTCATTTTAACACACACACACCTCTCCAACAATCAATGGTTTGTTTTGTTTTGAAATCCAAATCATCTTAGAGAGAAACTTGTGCTTGTCTCTCCACTCCCTCCCTCTTTTCCTTCCTTCCTTCCTTCCTTCCTTCCGTTTCACCCCTTGTCCATCCAGAGAACACGCTTCCGAAAGAGCCGACTCACTTAAATCCCATTTGAATATCATGATGTTAGAAAGATCAATTTGTCTACAAAGTGCTTCACTTCTGGGGAATTGCTTTATTGCATTAAACATTTATGGAGTAGCTGAGAATTAAAGAAGGCAAATTGAGCAGTGAAAAGGTGTTGCAGGTGCTGGGGCATCACTGAAATGGGAGGGGGCTGTCGATGGACCCCAGCTGGTCCAGACTCCTTCCAAGATGACCCTGGAAACGTCACCATGCCGCTGCCACCACCACCACACATGTCTGGTTGCCTCCTTTGGCGATATGGCGCTGCTTGCAGTCTCAAGTAGTTGTGTGGGGGTGAATGTGTGAGGGGGAGGGGCTGTGGCTCAGTGGCAGGACCTCTGCTTTGCATGCAAAATGTCTCAGGTTCAATTCCCAGCATCTCTAGTTAAAAAACCAGTTAGCAGGTGATGTGAAAGACCTTCTCCTGAGACCCTGGAGAGACATTGACAGTCTGAGTAAACAACACTGACCTTGATGAACTGATGGCCTGACTCAATATATGGCAGCTTCATGTGTGTTCATGTGTTTCTTCGGCACTTTGGATCTGTATAGTCCTGGCCTCCAGAATCAGACTGGTCAGGTACAGTGTGACTTTTCACCGAGATCTGAGACTTGAATCTCAGGTTCATAGAATCATAGAATCATAGGGTTGGAAGGACCAGAATATGGCAAATCACCATCAGGATCCCTAGCCAAACTGGCCTGGAGAAAATCACATTTACCTGATTGGGCTTACCCTGGGCATGCAAGAAGGGGCTGCGAGAACTAAGCACTAACGTACCCCTTCCTGCCCTCCCTCTCATGATCTAGGTTCAGAAAGCCATAGTAGATGAACCACCAGGTAGGAGAGCAACAGCAGTTATTGGTCAGAAAAACGGTCCAAGGGGGAAGGGGAATGCCCCCCACCCCTACCGTTCCATTTCAGGCTTTTATTCAAAAAAGTTCTCCTGCCATTTCATCTTGTCTCACTTGGTCTTACCCAGGGGCTGTGAGCCCAGCCCTTGCAAATGATGAAGGGAATAGACTGCATGTTGTTACGCTCTAAAACCTGTCGGTTCAACAATAAATACTGTTAAAATAATAATGGAGAGACTTTATTAAATGAGAGCTCCAGAAGGACGCACTGATCAACTTAAAGTTTCAGCTCCATCTGTCAATGGTCATGCACAGCAACTGTTGTGCTTCATCAAGAGTCTGTGCACAAACTTCCAAGACTGTGAAATATGAAGCCTTTAAATCGGGCAGCCATGGTCTACATACTCAGAACATGAGCTTTTGAGAGTCAGAGCTCCCTTCCTTGGATTCTTCTTCAGCTTTGACTCTCAAAAGCTCATACCCTGGGAATCTAGTTGGTCTTTAAGGTGCTACTGACCCGAATCTTGCTCTTCTATTACAGATTAACAGAGCTACCCACCTGAAACTATATCCAGAACATGGCCCTTGCCTAGTTAATGGAGCTGTTCAGTCTAGAACATGATCCTGGATGGAAGAACGTACCTTCTGAGTCTTGGTTCAGGTAGGCAGGCAGGGCCAGGCCCTGATGGAAGTTCTTTGGGAGGAGGACTCACATTTTCTTCAACGGGATAAATTGCTGCCTCTGCATTGCTGAATTGGGAAAAGGAAATCAGAAGGAAGGGCGTGGAACAGAGAACCACGCGGAGCTTCCAGAGACCTTTGCCAATGTAGCATTGACAACAAGGGTTTCCCTTCCCAACTGGGCCAGTTGTAATGTTTGGAAGCAATATTTCCCACCCCATTGGAAGTCTCTGTGACCTCTGCTGTGGCAGCAAGACTGCGGAGTGGCAACTGGCAAATGTCCCACTTCTATTGCTCTCTAGCTCCATCTGAAGCACGGAATTGGGTGGCTGGTTGAGCGCAGGCAGTACAGTGTTGCACCACCAAAGCCTAGCAGGTGGTGGGGCTTCTGGCACAGGAGGAGGGAGATGTGGCCACCCACCCCGGTGCAGGCTGAGCCCCAGTGAGTTTGGCTGGCTGAGATGAGACCAACAGTCCATCCCATCTATCACCTTGTTTTCCGAGCCATGCGCAGGGCTTGAAGGCGAGAGCCCTCCTTGGGAGTTTCCTTTCCTTCAGAAGATCCATCCTAGCCCCAAGGGACTTGCAGAGGAAGCCTTTCTGTTCTCTTTCTGCTTCCTAGCAATCCATCTACCCAACGTGGAGGAGGCTGGTCAGGGAAGCAGGCAGGTAATGCCTTTCTGCTAAAAATAATCCTCGTGTTTTACAGCTCGCTTCTTTGGTCGGCGCATTTCTACAGCACTTTGTAGATGTAAAGGTTGAGATTCTTTTTCTTTTGCCTGCTTGGCACCCACAGCTGGGACCAGATTATCAAAGAGCCAAGCCCCCAACTCTGCACAGAGCTCTTTTGGAGAGGCTGGCCTAATTGTTACTGCCTCAGGCCAGGCCTGGGCGGTAGCTGTTTGCTCACAGAAGAACCCCTCCGAACAGTTTAGAATATTACCATTTGGGCTACCCCCGTGGTCAGCAGCTGCTGCTTCCCGATCTACTGAATTTCCAAAGTGCCTTTGATAAAGAGAGGCGGGGGAGCTGTAGCCTTTGGTGTTGCCAAGGGGAGGAGGGAGAATAGTGATACATAAACTTTTAATCAAGTCAGTCCACTAATAACAAAATGTTACAAGAGTCTCTTTCCCCAACTTCCCCATTCCTTTGCTGTTGTACCTCAGGAAGATTCCTTCCTGATGAACTGCACAAGCACAAGGCAAGACCCCCAGCCCAAATCCTCCAGACGTGTCAGGGCTAGAAATGGAGGGGCTATTCTTTATTGACCTCCCTGAGGACTAACCAGGCTCTCGTTCCTCACTGGGCTCAGAGACCCAACCCACAAGCCACACCAAGCTGCTGATCATCTCCAGGTAAGGCAGAAGATGCAACACAAGGGGGTTTAATGGGGCTGCAGGTTGTGCCTGCGGGCTGGGGCAGCTGCCTTTGCAGCCTCAGTTCGGCAGTCACCAGCCAGACTCTGTTTGGGAATATAATAATAACAACTATAATAACTTTCGATTTATATAACGTCCTTCAGGGCAACTTAACGCCCACTCAGAGTGATTTACAAAACACGTTATTATGATTTTCATGTCTATTACCCTGTGAGGTGGGAGATCTCCGAGAAACTGTGACTGACCCAAGGTCACCCAGCTGGCTTCAAGTGCTGGAGAGGGGAATCAAACCCAGTTCTCCAAATTAGAGTCCTGCCACTCTTAACTAGAGATGGGCACGATCCACATTACGATCCAAAAAACCCCCACGATAATGGCAATTGCGCGATCGTGATTCAGTGGATCGTGATTGGCCACCGCCAACAATCCAGCGATCGGGAGGGGGCTGGATCGGGGCTGGATCAGGGCTGGATCGTGCTTGGATCAGGAAGCCAGACAGGCACCAGTAATCTATTCCTGGGGCAACGGAGCCAGGGGAAAGCCTGAGCTGTGTTTCCCCTCCTTCTGTTGCCCTGGAAATCAGAATGGAAGCCCAGCTTTCCTTGATCAGCAGGGCTCCCTTCCAACCACGGAGCAGCAAAGCAGTCACCAGTTGGGAGAAGACACCCAGGGGAGGGAGGGGGAAGGGGGTGTTCTGTAGCCATGGGCACTCCAATCTCATCCCTGCAAACCCTGATAGGCAGCTCTGATGGCCAAACACAGATGGCCAAACACAAACACAGATGCCGCCAGCATCACCCACCATTCTTTTCTCACCAGCATGCTCCTTTTTGGCCTGGCGGGCGGGCACATGGCGGGCGAGCGAACAGACCCCCTGCCCCCTGAGGGGAGGCGGATCGTCGCTGTCTCCCTGTGCCCACTGGGCCTGGTGGCTGCCACCAACACCCACCTTCCCACATAGCTGGTAATAATAGCGCGCCCCGCTTTGGCCTCCATGATCCACGATCCACGGATCGGGAACAGGAGATGATCGGTGTGGATCATTTAGTTGGGATCGTCACCTGCGCCGATCCATGATCAGCTGGATCGGCAATTTTTTTTGCATCGTGCCCATCTCTACTCTTAACCACTACACCAAACTGACTCACAGGGCTATCCTAAGCCGAGTTACACCCTCCAGTAGCTGCGACGAATTTAGAAGAGTGTAAGCCCCGTGGCACAGAGTGGTCAGCGGCAGTACTGCAGCCCAAGCTCTGCTCACATCCTGAGTTCGATCCCGGTGGAAGCTGGGTTCAAGTAGCCGGCTCAAGGTTGACTCAGCCTCCCCTCCTTCTGAGGTCGGTAAAATGAATATCCAGTTTCCTGGAGGTAAAGTGTAGATGACTGGGGAAGGCAATGGCAAACTACCCCATAAAAAGTCTGCCAAGAAAACATCGTGATACAACGTCCCCCATGGGTCAATAATGACTCGGTGCTTGCACAGGGGACTACCTTTATCTTTAAGTCTGCCTAAGGTGACACGGTCCATTGGAGTCTGAAATGTGTTTGGTCACATTCATGTTGTCCTGTTCTTGCTGGTGCGCTGTGATCTTCCATCTGCTCCTGCTGCCATTATAGCTGTGTTCTGCCAGCCTTTGCCCCACAACCTATGGGGTTCTCCACCAGGATGGGCTATGCTGCAGTCAAAGGAGAGCCCAAGGGATGAAGGCAAAGCAGATCTTTTCCTCTTGAGTGATGATAGTGAAGGGTAAGTCCAGTCCATAAACTTCTTTTCTCTTCAGTACTTCCAAACTCTCAAAGAGACTTTCTTCGGACACTCATCCTTTTTCCTCCCTCAGGGTTAATTGGAGCCTATTTTTAGTGCTTGGACTTTACCTTCTACATACCCCTACTAGGTGTATAAATTCCAGGGGGGGGGAAATGTTTGTCTATTGAAACAAAAACAAATAAGAAGTCTTGTGGCACCTAACATATACATAACCAATTTTATTCACGTTAAATAAACTTGCTAATATGATCGTGATATGCAGACCTCTCTGGGTAGAATTGGACAAATAGCCCCTCTTGGAAGGGCAGTTTCGTAGAGAATGTTTCTGCATGTGGGTACCTCCTCTCTCTCACCAAAAGCCCATGCAGATTTTGATTAATGTTGTATATTATTAAATAAACAGCTAAACAACTTCTCCCCCTGACACAGAAAGAAATGTCCAGAAATCAGCTTGGAGCAGTTTTCACTGTTAGATCCTTCCAAATGCCATCTGCCTGCTTGAAAGGAAGTCTCAGTGCTTGCATCAAACCTCTCAGCCTTGGTAGGAGGTTAAAATTCAATTTAAAGCATTTTTTTAAAAAAAAAATTAAAATGAGTCAGGGCATAGGAGCAGATTTCTGGGAGCCAAGATGTGTTGCAATCCATTAACTGTATTAAATAAAAAAAGGGTCGCCGTTTGAATTTAATCGTGCATGATATCTGGCCCAGAAGGACGTCAGGCTGAGAAATATGGGCCCATTCAGGATACTCAATAAGGGCTGGAAATAAAGAGGCTGAGCCCAAAGCTCTGAGGGCCCAGCCCAATAGGAAGTACAGCCTGACCCACAGGGCAGCACAACTCCAGGGGCCCCAGCACTGATCAGGAAAATCTTCTCGAAGGAACACGATTTCTTCTCTTCCCCAGGCTCTTCAGATGATTAGATCTGAGACCCAGGGGAAATGTTTGTCCTTCTCTCCTGCATAGTGTTTCCTGACTGCAGCCCCTTTCCTTCCTCACTCCATACAAGTGCATGGGTGAATGCAGCATGTGCAACTGAGAAAGCCCTTAAGCAGAGAAGAACTCAGTTCCCCTTTGCTGTCATATGACAAGATGCAGCCCGGGTGGCAAAATTCATTTTTGCCTAAGGCAGCAGTATTATTCAAGCCAGCCTAGTACTGGAAAGGGGGGAGCCCTTATCTTCATCCAGGCTCATCAAGCTGTTCTAAACACAGAGCACACTAAAAGCAGGGCTTTTTTCCAGCTGGAACATGGTGGGATGGAGTTCCGGCACCTCTTGAAAATGGTCACATGGCCGGTGGCCCCACCCCCTGATCTCCAGACAGAGGGGAGTTTAGATCACCCTCCATGCCACTGGCACGGAGGACAATCTAAACTCCCCTCTGTCTGGAGATCAGGGGGTGGGGCCACCAGCCATGTGACCATTTTCACCGACAGCAATTTAAACTTTAAAAAACTCCGCCCTTGTTCCAGCTGACCCAAAGTGATGTCATTGTGAGGTCCTGGGAGTGTGCACACACTTGCATGCATGTAGTGCTAGGGGCACCACCTCTCGCCAGAAGTTGTTGTTGTTGTTATTGTTATTTATTTATTTATTTTATTATATTTATATCCCATTCTCCCCGCAAGCGGGCTCAGGGCGGGTTACAACAGAAGATAAAATATACAAGATAAAAATCACAGTAAATTAACACAGCTTTCTAATAAAACACCTGCTCACCGTATAAAAAACATATAACATCTAACGGAGGTGGAGGTGCAGCTTAACCATGTGTGGTCACTCATATATGGGCAGTATATGGTCAATACCCTCTACAGACATAGAGTTGTCCCCTGTGCTGGCAACCCACTGAATTCCACCTCCTCTTTTCCCAGGAAAAATGCCCCGCCTAAAATAATGAGCCAGGGCTACTCTTCTATTGAGCATCTTGTGCCTTGGCTGTTGGCTGTTTGCCAGGGAGGGATCCATCCCCTCGCAGAAAGTCCTCCCCTCCCCCCACCCCAGCTTGGTCTCTAGCTCTTCTGCAGAGGCTGGCATGGAGTGTCACTGGCTTTTAACTATAATATAATGATAATTAAGTTCTCCCCCCTCTCCTATGAGCACAGTTTGCTGCTGAGGCAGCTGCCTACAGCCTTGGCATTTATTGAGCGCAAAGTAATAATTTATTGTCCTTTGTATGCTCAAAAGCCATCTTCATTATCCTGCGAATTTGAAATGCTGAGAGAATAGATGGGAGCCTTTAGATCAGCGTTTTTAAGGGGCGATGATGGGTGGGGGTGAGAGGTGGGAAAACAGTGAGTGCTTAGGAGCTGACATCAGAAGGGCATTCTGTCAAAGCCCTTCCTTGGCCAAGAACCTCCTCCCCTCTTCCCCCTCGCTTTGCTAGCTTATATACCCCCTCCCCCCATTCCTGCGAATTCATTCCTCAGTTTCATTAAGGGGATGGAAATGGAAAGTCTCCCAGTAGGATTCCCAGCTGCATTAAGTAGAGGGGCCAAGATGATGAAGGGAACATGTTGCAACGAAGCGTACCAACTTTGAACAGCTGAAAACTTGGAAGAAGCGACTCCAAAGGGTCGTCTCCCACCCCTAAAAGGTAACTTCCTTGAGGGAGAAGGAGAGCGAGAAGGAGAGGGGAGGCAGGCTCTTTTTGATGCCTACTGCAGCTCTCCGAAGTGGGCCAGCTCCGGGGCCAAGTCCAAATTGGGGAGCGGAGTCCCTCCTGGATTGTGGAGGCCACCGTACTCGGAGCCTTACGGTAAGGAGCTGTTCTTCAGCACTCCGCCAGCCCAGCGATTCCCGGCGCAGACGCTAGGAGCTGTCCGCGGTCCTGAAAGAGGAGGGTTCGCCGGCGCCAGAATTTGGGGGCTTTCGCTCTCGTGTAGAAGTGCCTGCCTCGGCTGAGCTGGTCGCGGCCGCTTCGGTCTGCAACCCGGGCCAGCAGCTCAGCCCCTGAGCCGGAGCCAGAAGCCGCCCGGCCAGCCCTGGAGGGGGGAACACAAGGCGTTTGCATCCAGGCGAGGGGAGAGGAGGGAGCAGCCAGGAGCCGTCTCCGCCGGGCAAAGTACCTCTGAGCGGGCATGAAGGGGTCTCCAGCCCTCTGTCTCCTCCTGGCATCGTTGCTCGGGGTTTGGGCACAAGGTAGGTGATCGCTTCGGGGTGCAAACCCTGAGGTGTTCTTTTTGAGGAAGGCAATCCAGAATGTGGGCGGCGGGAGGGGGGAACAAAGTGACCCTCTGTCATCCACCTCCCCCAATCCGCTTTAACATAAATCACGTTCTTAATATCTCTGATTTCCTCTCTTCCTCTTCCCTTCCCTTCCCCCCTTTGAAGGCTTAGCAGATCATGAGCCAATAGCTTCAGGGGCTCTCCTCGTAATTATTTGCCATGCGTGATAATCTCATTTTTTGCGCAAAAAATTATTAGTAGTAGCATTTGACTGAGCTATGAATACAAAATAACGTTTAATCACATTCAACCTTCTTTGAAAATAATTGATTTTATTTAATTTATCCGTCTGTACTACAAACAGGGAAGGAACCCTGACAGAGGCTTTAATTAAGCTATAGAATAGGCTGATCTGTGTTGCAAACGGGGGTATCTCCAGACGCCTTAAGCTCAACAGCCCCCCCCCTCCCAATCTCCCAGCTCTGAAGCTGCCGGAGCTCGCTGGGGCTGGCAAAACCTGGAGCCACTCCTCGGACGAAACTTCTCCCAAGTTCCTCTCGCGGAGACTTTTTTTGGGCAGAAGACGCTTCATTTAAAAGAAGCTCTCTTCTTTTCCATCTTGGAAGCCAGCAGGACCCCCCTTGGAATCCCCATGTGCATCGTTGAGGTGGTTTTGAGGCTGACCTCCACTGCTCCCTTTTAATCCAAATGATGTCCCTGCATTTACCTTGCCTGGCTAAGATTTGCCCCTGTTTAATCCCAGATCAAGCTGTGCCCTGTTTACCTCTAATCTAGCTCAGGAATGGAAACAAAGAGGGTTGGGGAGAGTCCTTTAAAGGCTTTGAGTTGGCAGGTCCAGATTAGAACACGATGGGAGCAAAATGTATTATTACTATTACTGAAGGATTAATTTCTCAGTGCTTTTCATGAAGCCAATACTTCAAAATAAATGGAGATGGCTTATGAGTCTTTTGTTAGTGCTTTACACAAAGCACTTTATTTTATTTTATTTATATATATATATAAAGCTGTTTATTCAGAGAGACTGACATTCCACCAAGGAGCTCAGGGTGGTTCACCATCACTAAACAAAGAAAACAACAAACATTTTTGCATTCCTTTTTAATAAGCCATTTGATTGATTTTTTAATTTTTGTATCATATTTGTATTGAGCTGTAAGAGTGCCCTCCCTAAACTAATTTGTGAAAAGTCATTATAAGCAGTATACAAGCATTGCCAATTAATACAATAATACAGAAAATAATATTTGGACTTCTAGTAGGAACAGCTTGGAGGCAATTTCCTTCTTTTTAAAACAATATGCTTAAAAATAAAGATCATTGGGCTCCAGTGCTGGGGTAGGATTTGCAAGCTCCCTTCCCATTGTAGGGTCTAGGCAAGCCAAGTTATACCTTGGTTGCAGGTGCAAACCTCTTTCAATGCCTCTTCTTCCTTTTCAAGGGACCCTGCCGCAATAGAACCCTCACTGCAGACTTCCCTTGCTCAGGAGTCTTTGGGGTCCCTCAGATTGGCTTTCAGGAAGCGCTGAGAGAGGGCAGCCATTTGGATCCCTCGCATGCACACAAAAAGTCTTTCCAAAGTTGAGTCCATGTGTTAAAAATAACATCCCCCAGAAGTTCAGGAGCCTGTGGTATATCCTGTAAATAAATGCAATGCCTTTTGAAGGTTTTCCTTGATACCAAGAGTATTAGGGATCCTGGAATACACACATACCCCACAATTAAAAAGCAGCACAATACCTTTAAGAAGAATAGATGGGACATTGCTCATGTTTTTGATTTCCTTAGATTTACTCATAGCCATTTTGAGGGGGAAATACTTCTCAAAAGAAACAAAGGGGGCATTTTAGGTTTGGGGTGGCATTCAGTGTTGGGAGGGCACAATTTGCCCCAAGGACCGAAGGCTGGCCCCAAATTAAATAGCAAGAAAAGCAGGTATTGCAAGATGTTTTCCCTTAAAACATAACACATAAATGCTCCTGTGGAATCAGCTCCTGTGGGTCTAAAACAAAGAGAAGGGGAAACTGCACCAACTGTCTTCCCCGAAGGCTGCCCTATGAGGAGGTCTTGGTTGCAGAATTTCTCCTGAGAATGATTTTAATTTTAGCTGAGGGTTTAGTTGAATGGCCCGAGAGTTCTTCTTCCAGGATTAAGTCCAACCTTTCAGTTGAGGAAGCTTTTGAATCCCATGCAGTTTCCAGACATGTACAAGATTGTTCCCTTGTACTTTGAATAAATCAGTCCAGAAGGGCTTTGGGACTTGCGGTCACCAGAGCTGATTGAAATCACCCACACCCATGGGTATGCATTGAAAAATGAGGGGGGAACACCCTGATTATATGGTCAAAGGATGGTGACCTCCGAGCAGTGATCTTAGGAGTGCACCCAGAAGTCTTCATTTACTTAGATGTGCATTTCATAGAAATTGAAAGTCTAGATGGAGTTTAATAAGAAAGAACAAGATAGAGGTTTAAGGGTTGGGTGTGCATGTGTGTGTGTGCGCACATGCATGTGCACGTGCATGCATGCACCCTCATGTATATTGCAAGAACCTGTGACATAAAGAATGGGACAAGCTGTGATGGGTGGAGGTCTCTCTTTGTGCTCTCTGCTGGACCCAGCTAGAACACCTTATTCCACAAACCATGACCTGAGACACAGGTTGGGGGGTGTATCATCATAAGGTGTATAGGTGGTGTATCGTCATATGGGTAATATGTTTATTTTTGCTTTGCTTTGACTTGGTTGTCCCTAGAAAGGGAGCAGAAGAAGGCTTTGGCTGCTTGTGTGGGGCTTTCTTGCCCTTTGTGTATGGATGTGCTCTTAATGCTTTGGGGATTGCAAACAACTAAGTTGGAACAAGGTTCCATGCCGTGAATTCTCAGAAGGAGGACTGCCACCCACAACCCTATACTGCATCTCCTGGGGATACTTTTTCATTGCAGATAATCACTTGTCCATAAGACCCTCCCAATTTTACCTCTACAGTCAGTAGTTTTTTCTGTATTAGTCTTCCAAGGGGCCATAGAACGTCCCCATCTAAAGAGGTGGAGGGCATCTTCACATAGATGCAGAGGGCAGAATTTCGGAAAACTGCCAAACTGGGAAGTCTGCTGGATTAATCGCTCTTCTGTCCTCATCCCTGCCGCTTAGGCCTTGATCCTCTTCTTGGCCATTAATTGAGGATGGATGGATGGATTGCCAGTTGGGGAAATCAGATGCTTAGATACATTACAAATCCCTTATTTGGGCTCTGCTGATCCCAGCGAACAGCTCCAGTATTAACTCTCTTGCTGGGGTTGGTGACAACATATGCTTGATTTAGTCCGTGATCGGTGAGTTATTGTGCTTGCAAAGACAAGGAAGCTCTGGAGAAGGTGATAATCCTCTCCATGAATTTTCTTGGATGGATTCACCCACCTCTGGGCACAGCTCTATTTCCTAGGATAGCCCTGGGGAGACAAGATGGATTGTGTGAATTGTCAAGGGGCATAATAATTGCAGATGTATTTTAAAGAAGAACAGGAGAATAGGACATGTTTGCAAGGGGTCCAGTCCTAGACGTGGTGCCAAACCTGCTAGTAGGTTATACTAATCTCCTCGAAGCTTCTATTGAGACCAAGTGGGGAAATTGCCAGAATCAACTGGAACCTTCCCACCAGGTTTGATTCAGGCAGCTTGGAGATCTTTGCTCTCAAGTGCCACCCTGCACACGGGCAAATTCAACAGCAGCCCGTACATGGGCTTTCTCTGGGGAGGCCCCTGCCCTGTGAAATGACCTGCCTGAGGAGGTTAGGAGAGCCCCCATTCTCCTAGCTTTCTGCAAACCATGCAAAACCGAATTATTCAAAAAGGATTTTGTATTGCAGGGAGGGGCTCTCAGATGCTTTGCTAAGGCATTAAGGACCATAGATTTCATCACTATGTTGCCTTACATACTATCTGTTGTCTTAAATATGTGCTCCTATGAGCTACTTGTGCTTCATGTGGTCTAAGGTCAGCCCTAGACTTGCTTAGGTTCTGTTTCAGCATTTCTTCAACTCTGTATTGGATTCTTACTAATGCTATGTCTTTGTAAACTTGTGTTTATTTACTGTACTAATCTCACACTGTGTAATCTGCCTTGAGTCTCAGTAAGAAAGGCGACCTATAAATGACATAAACAAATAAAAATAAATAAAATGTAGCTGGACAGATGCTAGCCTGATGTCATTCCTCCATGAGAATGAAACACACGCAGGAAATGTTTGCCTGGAATTATTTTTCAGGAAAATCCATGGGCAGGATACCGGGGAGAGAGGGAACGAACCAAATGTATTCTCCCTTTTTTTCCTCCCCTCCCCCTCCCATTCAAAACACTAAAACTTGAGGTCGTCCAATGAAGTTGATTTGAAAAAGGTCCCGAGGAGATTCAAAAGTATTTCTTCATATAAATACATAACGATGGTACTCGCTATTGCAACGTTTAGCAGCAGCCACTAACTTTTTAAATGATTAGGCAAATCAGCAGAGAGTCAGACTTTCGATGGCTATTAATCAAGATAACAAAAGTAGAACCTCCAGGTTCAGAAGCAGTCTATTGCTGATTATCAGATGCTGCAGACAAACAAGAGGGGAGGGTTATTGCCTCTGTGTGTTGCTTGGCTGCCCGAAGGCATCTAGGTGGCTGCTGTTGAAAAAAGGAATGCTTTATAAGAAGGGCCTGTAGCTTGATCCGGCAAGGCAGTTTTCACTATACCTAAGAGTAAAATGGCCTGTTCTACCTCAAGCATGAAAGAAGAAAAACCAGGCCACTCACATACAAGGAACTGGTCTCCACGTACTTGGGGAACTCCTCCGGTATTCAGAAAAGAAATCACTTTATATATTAAACAAAAAGAAAGTGTGTGTGCCCGCTCCCCCACAGACACAAGCATTGATGCAAAAATGCTACAGGAGGGTGGAATGTGGATTGCAGCAGAGAGCCCATTAAAGGGGAACAGGAGGACATGACATTTATCAACTTGAGTCCCTGCGAGCTGATAGAAACCTGGGAGGGGAGATTTGGAGAAGGTGTGCGAGGACTGAAAAATTGGTCCCCCTCCCACAGTTCCTTGAGGGCCCTGTCTTGTTTTGTTCTTATCCTTGTATCAGCTTTCATTCACAAATCTTTCCTGGAACAAATCCATTTTCAATGCCAACACAACTAGTTTCTATATGCATTCTACTTTGGAAATGATCCCCAAACCTCTTCCTCAGACCGTAGTCTTTTGTTCTGGATGGATTTCAACAAGTGCTCATTTTGCACAATGCCTATAGTAAGGACTGTCTTTGTGGGGTCAGCCTAAGTTCCTCTAATGCTGCACTCTCTGTGTCCAACAGCGGCCAAAGAGATTCAAAAGCAGAGTGAGATGGACCTGAGATAGGTTGCCTCTGAGCATGGAGGCTCCATTGAGCTGCCAGGTCTACCCACCTTTGATAGCCTTTTCCTCTATGAACATTGATGAGGAGGAACTTCCAATGCTCTTATGATGAGATAGATTGGACAACAAGTTTTGGTTGTAGAGCCCATGCCGCAAGGGATAATTTCAGATTAACCTTAAACAGTTTCCGAAATGTGGCGATTACAGCCACACCCAGATGCTCGGGTGGCCCTTGGGCACTTTGATCTACAAGGGCTCTTTAAATGTCTGGGTGGTTGTGTGAGTGTGCAGGAGAAGGTGAAGAGAAGGGAAGTGTGTCTTTTTTATTATTAGTTTTTAGTTCCAGCTTATTCTGATAGCAGAATTAATCAAAAATCTTACATTTTTTGGTTACATGATATATACCATGCATTTCATTTTGTCTCTACAAATTCCATCATAGTTATACTATTTTTCACTAAGCTATTATCACTGTAAGTCTACTTTCTTTAATTCTAGTCCTTTTTTTCTTTCCGCATTCATTTAATTGTGTTTTGCTAACATACAGTTATGTCCCTATATTATACTTCCGTTCAGCCCATCTATAGAGTGGGGTCCATTTTTGTTTCCTATCATGTTTGTTTTTTTCTTTTATTAATTCTATCAATGTGTCCAGTTCTGCCGTCTCTAAGATTTTCTCTATCAATTCTTCTTTTGTTGGTATATCTGTAATTTTTCCAATATCTGGCATATACTATTCTTGCTGCTGTTATTATATGGATTATCAAATACCTATTTTCCCCATTTATCTCCTCCGGCATTATATTTAGTAGGAGCATTTCCAGTTTGAAGGGTATATTCATTTCTAGCACCTCTTGCAGCAATTCATGTATCCCTTTCCAATATTTCTTCGCTTTTTTACATAGCCACCATATATGGAAAAAGGTGCCCGTTTTCTCTTTACACTTCCAGCACTTATTGAGTACTTCGGGATACATCTTTGCTAATTTTTCTGGTGTCTTGAGAGGGGCAGTTATAGAAAGGAGAATAACTTTGAATCCTTTGTGCTATCGCAAGGACCTGTGAGGTGGACTCTCTAGTGGCAAGGGGCCAGAGCACACAGTGAGTCATGCCCAAGGCTCTAAGGATTTCAACCAGCTGAAACCCTTAGTGTAGAGATATCCAATGCCATTGCTCCCCACCTATCTCCATGGGTGTCACTATGACTCATGCTTATGTGGAATGAGCTCCAGTGTGATCTGAAAACTGTGAGCGTATATCAGCCCTCTGCCAACCATACATCCTCCTCAAAATACTGGGAATTAGAGCTGCTGAAATTCCTAGAAGAGATACCTTGTACCCCTTCCCATCCCAGAACTACAGTTCCCAGAGTTCCCTAAGGTGAAAGAGTGAGTTGAAGTCTGTAGTTATCCGTCCTCTGCAGTCTAGAAGGCACCTGCTGGTTTGTATGGCAGGTATGGCCCTGCCATTGGGGCAGGTATTGGACACAGGAACTGGTTGTCCACTGTGTGAGACAGGATGCTGGATGAGATGGACCAATGGTCTGATCCAGCAGGGCTCTTCTTTTGGACAGCAGGTCCCTGTCACCCCTTGAGCTCTCCGGCTATTGGAAGCTGGACAACAGATTTGAAGAGAGATGAAAGCAGAATGACGATGCTAACTTTGGTGTGCTTAATTGCCCTTTACACACCCATCACACTGTCGTCTCTGGTCAAAACCATTTTGCCTGTTTGATGGAGGACATTAGAGGCTGACTGTTCACATTGCGGGAAAGTGCTATGGTCTGTTCCAGTGTGGTTGTTTTCCGATTAAGTTTCATCCTGGAAGCTCTTGGATGCTTATGAGAGTTCTGCAGTTAGAAGTTCATAATGGTGGGCAAACTTCCTTAAAAGGCAGCTCAGAGCCAAGCTACAAGTGACGCCTTACACAGGTTGGACACTTGTCAGCTTCCCTCAAGTTTTGATGGGAAATGTAGGCGTCCTGGTTTTATAGCTTGGCTCTCCATTACAGCTGCAAGACCAGGATGCCTACATTTCCCATCAAAACTTGAAGGAAGCTTACCAGTGTCCAACCTGTGTCAGGTGTCACTTGTAGCTTGGCTCTCAGTAGCTCTGTCCTCCCTGCACTCCAACTGCCCTCGTTTTATGGTTCTTAGAAAATCTCAGACCCTACTTTGCCCCTAGTTTTGCTTCTATGGAACACCCTTTGAGGCACTACCATTCACCAGCGATTTTGCTTCCTCTGCAAGATCTGTGAGTGGAAAAGGACGCACCCTGTCTCTAGCATGCATGCCCTTACACACGTGCATAAACACTAAGGCACTGTGTCATGTACAGCCTGCCACATCTCTCGCAACAGCTACTTGAGATACATTTGGAACATGCCTATAATTTACTGTAGGGCAATGTTGTGTTGCTAGTATATCTGAAGCCAACACCAAGCACCCTCTGGGTTTGAAAGAAGAGGTGTGTTTACTGCAAAGTAACCCGACTCCATTCCTCGCTGTGATCCCTGTAGCATACCACGGGTGGAACAGAGTCTTCATCTTGGTGTGGCCAGGGAAGGCTCCTGGTCTTCAACAGGACACTTTCGGTGCTTCACGCATGCCCCTATTGGCATCTGTTAAATGTTGAAAGAGAGGGTCTTTCCAAGGGTTGGGAAACTCCTGGGGACATTGTGGGAGGACCCTGGAAAGGGTGGGCTTTGGATAGGAGTGGGATCTCATCAGGGTATAATGCCATAGGGTTGACATGCCAAAGTAACCATTTTCTCTGGGTGACCTGATCTCTGTTGCCGGAAGATCACTTGTCGTTCTGGGAGATCTCCAGCCACTACCCAGAGGTTGGGAACCCTATTCTTCCCCAGTATTGTGCAGCCACAGGAGCGCACCCCTTCCCATGCAGGGACTGCAAGTTTTAGCAGGTTTGGCCAGCTCCCCATGTGCTTTTTCTGTGCACCCTGAACCCTCCCCAGAACCCCCTGTAAAGCTCAGTGATGAGTATTCAGTGCTTCTTCAGCAGACAAACCAATGTCAGAAGCACTACTTGTGAACAACAACAACAACAACAACAACATTAGATTTATATACCACCAGGCCACCCTGCAGAACAACTTAACGCCCACTCAGAGCGGTTTACAAAATATGTCACTGTTATCCCCACAATAATCACTCTGTAAGTTGGGTGGGGCTGAGAGAGCTCCAGAGAGCTGTGACTGACATGTGTTCACCCAGCTGGCTTCAAGCGGAGGAGTGGGGAATCAAACCTGGCTCTCCAGATTAGAGTCCTGCCGCTCTTAACCACTGCACCAAACTGCCTCTCAAACTGGATAGGAAGATTCCAAGATGTCTCTCAAAACTGCAGGCTCGTCACACTCCCCAAACTACCCTTTTGCCACGGGCATGGGTCTTCTTTTTATCATCTTTAGATCCAGAACAATCCCCATTTTTCTTGCTGCGCCTTCCCTGGCCACCCCCACCCCTTTCAGTCACGCCTCACCATGCTCACTGCTGCTCAATGCGCCCCAGACTCTTGGGGCTTTGAGAGACGTGCTCCTCACAGCATTTGATGAAACCAATCTCGCAGCCTCCCTGCGCACAAGAGGTGTTAACAGCACAAAACCTGACTCAGTCCTTTCTCCCTCTCATTCTTCCCTGCCACTCATCTCCCGTTCGTTTTTGTTATTAACACATTAGTCAGAGGTTCTGCAGAGAGTGTGGGGGCCATCTTGGAAGGTGGCAGCTATAGGGGGTTTTAAAATACATTGTGCCGGTGGGGGAAAATTGGTGTATTCTGTTCTGGAGCTGGAGGTTGCGTGTGCCTCAGGGCAGCAGGAAAGCATCCTTGGGGAGCAAGTATGGCGGGCTAAGCTTTTAGTAAACTTCTGGCTGCTGGTAAGGAGCCAGCAGGGACGTGCACTGCATCTGACATCTCTAGGGGCCAAGAGGAGAGACATGAGCCGCTCAGAGTCGAAGCAGTGGGTTTTTCTCCCTCTTCCAAGATAGTGGCACAGGTCTTGGACACTTGAACAAAAAATATCTTGAACAGATGATCCAACGGCTTAAAGTGAGCTCACCTTTGCCTCAGGCTCACTGGTTCTTCATGTGCCAACGATGTGGCACTGGAAATGTCCAGTCCCTTCAGTAGGAAGAAAAGCCTTTCCGTGCCCTTCCGCTGTCCTGCTTCACCAGGCACAGTTTCTAGACCTAGACCTGACTTGGAAGTTCCCCATGTTGCCTTTTGATGAGATATTGGGGGTGCCTTTTAAAAACTCTGCTCGCAGATGCACAGGTGCTCTCCACGTCTTCCAGCCAAGGACTCCCTTCCTCCGAGTTTTGGGAAGTTTCATCCGACGGTGTGTGAGAGCGCACCTCTGCACCACAGTTCTGATGCACGTACCTGAAAATCACTGTCTCTCTCCTCTTCAAGACTGAATATTGCAAAATGTATTTTGTGTTGCCACTTTAGCATTATAACTACTGTGAGATCCGCCATCCTCTCAAACGTTGTTTGTGTTAAGGTGGGGGAGAAACAGTTATGGACTCTTGATACCCTCTGCTTTAGAAGCCAGTGCGGGATAGGCTGCTGCAGAGTGAAGGCAAGCAATGTTCAGCAGGCCGAAAAGAACCTCCCTCCAGAGGAGAGGCGGCGGCTGAGCAAGGGTCCCTGGAGTGAGAACAGGGGTGCTTTGAGCCGCACAAGGGCCTCTCTGTTTCCCTCCGGCCGAGTGTTGGAGGATCCCCCTCCTGGTTGGCCAGAGGCTTGGCTTTGAGATCCTCCTTGGTCCTCCCCCAGGAGGCAGCCCTCATCTGCCTCTGAGCTTTTTTGTGCGGAGGCAGGGGGGCGGGAAGGCATGTGCTGGCAGGTTGAGTTTCTCTTTTGCTCTGAGTGCATGAAAATTACAGCTTTCCAGAGATATCTGTATTTTTAGCTCAGTCTGTGTGAGTTGTAATTAATCTTGCTAAGGGGACTGGGGAATGCATTTCATCTTTCTCCTTGAGAGCTTAGAGTGGTGCATTTTCCACCGAGTGGCTCCCAGGAACAGGGGTGTGGGGGGGGGTGGAGGGACTGTTACCGAAAACCAGCAAAGAAATTGAAGGATGTCTCTCGTCCGTGGCATATCTGCCTAACCATTTACACCAAGTAGAAACCTGGTGCCAGCTGGGAGGCCCCCACACGGCATCAGCAAAGAAGGGATCCAACTGTGGCAAAAGTGAGAGGCAGCAGCCGGGCACAGAACACTGGAAGAAGGTCTCCAGGCAGTACCACAATGCCATCATAAGCTGTAAGCTTTGCAAATTCCCAGTATCTGCAAGAGGAAAGGGAATAATGTGGAAATCCTCCACCCCCAAAATCTCTCTCTCCACAATTCTCTAAGCCGGGGTATGCAACCGTTTTGGCCCAAGTGCCTCCTCAAAACACAGCGTCTACCCGAGAGAATGTAGGCGTGCTGGCAAACAAAATATGGGCAAAGGGCAAGAGTTGCCCTTGGCCTAATATTCTCAGGGCAAGCCAGGCAACAGCAGTGCATCTCCAGGTTGGAAAATCACAAAGAGTCCAGTAGCACCTTTAAGACTAACCAATTTTATTATAGCATAAGCTTTCGAGAATCAAGTTCTCTTCATCAGATGCCTGATCAAAACTGGACAGATACAGAAGAGGAGGGGGAAAGAGAGAGAAAGAGAGGAAAGAGGGGGACATATATCACAAGAGGACAGAATGCAATTAGCATGGAGGCAATCAAAACATTCCTTTGCTTGGAAATGTAAACATCTCCTTTTGGTGTGCAGTCAGTTTGCTGTATTTGTAGCTGTGAAGGTATCCAATTCCTATGTAGTATAAGCCTTCGGTAACCACAGCTCTCCCTGCCAGCTGCATCTGACAAAGAGACCTGTGGTCCCCGAAAGCCCACACCAGGTGTCACTGGGCTCCCCCAGATCACGCCTCTGTAAAGAGAATCTGTTACCTGTGATAATGTGATAACCATTCATAATCTCTATTCAGTCCCAGCTTGACAGAGTCAAATTTGCATATGAATTCCAATTCAGCAGCCTCCCGTTGGATTTTGTTTTTGAAAGGTTTCTGTTGAACCACAGCGACCTTTAAGTCTTTGGTGGAATGTCCTGGTAGATTGAAGTGTTCTCCCACTGGTTTTTGGACGTTTCCATTTCTAATGTCAGATTTGTGTCCATTTATTCTTTTGCTCAGAGGTTGGCTGGTTTGTCCAATGTACAGAGCAGAAGGACATTGTTGGCACATGAGGGCATATATCAGATTGGATTTGCCTTCGATTTAGAGGGGGATGTGCAGCTCTGGGATGCAATACTGGGCAGGAGCCATGCCTTAACCCATGCCTTAGCCATGCAACAATGCAGCCAGTGCCCAGGTTGCTTGGCTGAAGATCTACCCCTGAGCCCCAAGCAAAACGGTCTAGCGTGCTGCTGATGGCAGACATGTCGGTGTGTGTGTGTGTGTGTGCTGTGTGTGTGCGCCCACCTCTGACCAAAGCTCTCTGTGACTCCCCGTCACTTTACTGCTCTCAGCCTTTCCAAAGCATGTTTAATTCTCACCGGGACATTTTTTAAAAGTTAACTTACATCATCATATTTTTTCCATGGCTGGGAATCCTCCAAGTAAGTAGAGACTTCTGCCTTGTGCTGGTGGGGTGATGCTAAAGGGGCTTGCTTAAGTGAGCTGCAAGAGAATGCAATGCCCTGCAGAATGCAAGAGAATGCAAAGAGCTGCAAGAGAATGCAAAGGCTCAGCACTGGAGGAGCTCTAGAGTTTCCCTTCTGCTTTCCTCTCTTTTCTGGAGGGCACAAGGTGAGGTCTTCAGCCCGCTGGCCTCACTGGTGCAGTGATGGTACTCGATGCCTAGATCAGGAGATAAGGAGCCAAGCCTCTAGAAGGGTATGGATTATTGGAAAGACGAACTAGCGCCTTTCCTTAATAAATACTGGCATCAACTTCCCCAAAGCTCTCAGCAGGCTCCACCAGTACTGGTGCATCGGCACTACCACGTAATCTGCCCTCCCTAGGGTTGCCTTGGACTGGCACCCATGCCAGCATTCACTGTTGCCCCAGACAAGAGGCAGAGGCAGAGAGAGAGAGAGTGGTGAAAGCATACCCTTTGCCTCCCTTCTCTCTGACTTGCCTCGGAAAGTTTCCAAAGCCTCACTGCCTCCTCTGCCTGGATTGGCTGCCAAGTCTTTCTGCAGCCCGAAATTTGGCTTGTGTATCTAGTAAAGACGGGGCAGGATGCTGTGCTCTTCTCAGGGGCTGACATCTCTGCTCCCAGACTATTGCAGCCTTTCAGGAATCACTCCAATTTGCCTGGGGAACCCCTCACTCAGCACTGTGCTTAGCACAGTGGTTAATCCAGCCTCGAACTGGACCTACTCCAATGCAGTTTCTCCTTTCTGAGTCCGGAGTTCCCATGAAGCCTTGGCACCACTCCACCCTCCGTTCAGAACTCATCCTGGATTTTGTGCCACCCTAGAGGGGCCTGCCTCTTGGCAGAGACGGGACTCCCGCTTGCTTGCTGGGGGCAAGGGGAGGTCCTCCTGCCAAGGGCTGATGGTGGGAAGCAGAGACAGCTTGGGTCACTTCATCCCTTGTCCCGTGGGGGATCCCTTGTCCCTTGACCCAGGGATTCCCGTGAGTCCTTGTCTCTGCAATGGATCCATTTTTAAAATGAGAGGGGCCGGGGCAATTCCTTCACTTTTCTGAAGGCAGAGCTCTGCCACTCAACTCAAAACAGTTTTGGGAACTCAAACTGGGCAGAGGGCATGGAGGGCATCATTGGCCCCTCCAGGAAGGTCCCTGAGCATGAAAGCGGGCGATGTGGAGACGAGGGTGGGCTGCGCCATGCAGCATGGGAAGGGGTCCAGAGGAGGAGTAACAGGAGGCACCTCTTGAAAATTGCCTCTTCTACCTGATTACAAAAGGTGGGGGGCTAGGGTTGCCAACTCCAGGTTGAGAAATTCCTGGTGATTTGGGAAGGGAGCCTCGGGAGGAAGCTCAGTGGGGTATAATGCCATAACACTCACCCTCCATTTTCTGTAGGGGAACTGGTCTCTGTTTTTTGGACATCAGTTGTACTCCCAGGAGAGCTCCAGGCCCCACCTAAAGGTTGGCAACTCTAGGGAGGGCTCTGCTCAGTGGCTCAAGTAGCCACTGATTCCTGTCTGTCCGTGTGCCGTACTGCTGGTCTTAACTTCTGCCTTACCGGGTGTGGAGAGGGCAGTCAAGGACACACAAACACACGCACAAACCCGTTTGCACATAGCATCTCCTTTCCCGAAGGTGGCCGGCAGCTGAAGGAAAGCCAGACGTGGTTAATAGAGGGCAGGCGGTGCAGCGTCCTGCTGGGAAATGCTGGCTTCTTCCCTCTTAGTCTCAAGCCCCTTCTGTTTGCTTAGGTGGCTTTCCATTCTGCCTCCCCATTTTTTTTAAAAAAACACCCAACTCCCAAAAGGCTGTTGCGTCTTCCCAACCTGTGATTCTCTCCCCAGCTGACCGGAGAGAAAGAAATGATTTCTGTAGCCCCATAAAAGTGGTAGGAACTCTTTAAGCTTGATTTGGGCTCAGAGCTCCCTCTTGCCGTTTTACGGGTTTGGGGGGGTGTTCCTGGGTGGATTTGCAAGCTGCCTCACAAGCACGATGGGAGACTTCACAAGGTTGCAAAGAGAAACTGCACTGTTATGTAAAGAACCAGATGCTGCCAGCAATGATCCAGCATTGTAAGCAATATAAAAAAGATATCGACCTGACTGGTGGGGGGCCCTGGGCTTTTCCAGAGGGGCTCCGCAGGACTGCAGGGGGTGTATGCTGGATATCTAGGCAGTAGCCCAGGTTGGCGTCCCTTCTCAGGGCTGGAATTAATTGAAATGGGAGGTTAATCCATTTCCTCTTTCGTCATCAGCTCTCTGTCTGCCAGAATTGTACCAAGAAGAATGAGAAATCATAGGATGGGGGTCATAGCATGTGAAGCTGACTTGTATTAAATCAGAGTGACGGTCCTCTAGGACGGGCTGGCCTCATGCAACAGGCTGCAGCTTCCCAGGAACTGCAGCAGAGAAAGTTCTTTCCCAGCCCAGCTCCCTAAATGCCAAGGCAGGAACCTGGGACCTTCTGCATGCAGAGTACCAGCGGGAAACCTGTATTCCAACTAGACCCAGTGAATGATAAAAGTATGTTGATAAAGCACTTGCATCATGGGCTCCAACCACTCCTGAAAGGTAGGCCATCATCTTTATCTCCTTGGTACAGATGGAGGAACGGCACTGTGAGCTCAACCTCTGAAGGTCTAATTCAGATATGTTGGGGAAGGGGGAGGCAGAATGGGCTGCACCCCTTCAGACTGCAGGGGACAGTTGCATTTTGGAACATTCCCTTTAGTGAAAACTCCCTGTCAATAGAAAACTAGCAAAGGGGGGTAGAAAATTTCCCCTGCTTTGCTGGTTTTCTTTTCTTTTGGCAGGGAGTTCTTTGTGCATTCAAAGCTAGAATCCAGTGACTGAATTCTGAAATGGTGGCCTGTTCTACCACCCAGGGCTTTTTTTCTGGGAAAGAGGTGGTGGAACTCAGTGGGTTGCCGTCAGAGAAAATGGTCACATGGCCGGTGGCCCCGCCCCCTGATCTCCAGACAGAGGGGAGTTGAGATTGCCCTCCATGACGTGGCACAGAAGGCAATCTAAACTCCCCTCTGTCTGGAAGTCAGGGGGCGGGGCCTCTGGCCATGTGACCATTTTCAAGAGGTTCTAGAACTCCGTTCCCCCACGTTCCAGCTGAAAAAAAGCCCTGCTACCACCTCACATTCTCCTGCATGTGTGATCCAGACCTTCACTTCTGTTCTCTTTTGGAGGAACGTTGCTTCCTTCCAGAGCCCGTGTCTTCAGCCACCACCACAGACTGCCTGTCTTCATAGGAGTATTTCAGGAAGTGTCGAGCTCCCCAAAGGCAGAGGCAAAGTGACACTGACAGGGCGATCTCTAAGCAGGAGCTTGATACGCATCTCCTTGGAACTGGGTGGGGCCTGCAGGAGGACGGGGCCCATTTGGGCTGGGTGAAAAGGACAACAAAGAATCTTCCCTGAGTGGCCATGAATTTTGTCCTGAATTGAGGTGACAATTCCTTGGAAACTGAGCGAATGAGAAGTAGGGCTGCTGCCAGATTTCATATTCGTGTTGTTTTGATGTGCAGAATCCTGTTTCTGACACCAGCCCTCCCTAGTCGGGATGTAACAGCAGTCAGTCGTCTTTCCCCCAAAACATAGTAACAGAATTCGATAGAAATGTTACTGTTAAAATGAACACCTGGTTTTCTTGTGCATGAAAGAGTTGAACAAAAGCAGGGAATTTACCAGAGGAAACAGGAGAGACAACAATGGTCTTCCCAACCATGCACAAAAATTGAAAACAACCCCCTGCCCAAAAAACATATCCATTCATCTCTCTGGAGAAATTATTTTCCTTTTTCTGCTGTTTACCGGGGATGATTGGGGAGCCCTTTTCAAGAGGTGCCAGGAAGGCTGGGAGGGGAAAACAAAACAGTTTCCAAATTGGCTATGTTAGAAGCCAAGGCAGAGACAGCCTGGCGCGTTCTGAGGCTGGGACCGCATTGCTTCTGTGCGGCCTGTGCCAGCTGCCAGGGCCCTTCTATTGTCTCCACGACACCCTACCCCAAAGGAAATCCCGCCTAGTGGTTGTGGAGCACTTCCCAGGGAGGGAGGGGGCTGTCGCTGTGGAAGAGCATCTGGTTTGCATGCAGAAGGTCTCAGGCTCAATCTCTGACATTTCCAGTTAAAAAGGACCCGGAAACAGGTGCTATGAAAGATCTCTTACCTGAGACCTAGGAGAGCCACCACCAGTCTGAGTAGACAATACTGACCCGGATGTGCAATAGGGGGTTGGACTAGATGGCCCTAGAGGTCCCAACCCTATGATTCTGTGATGGACCAATGGTCTGATTCAATGTAAGGCAGCTTCATGAGTTTGCTTGTGGATGAAGGGATGGCACAATATTACCTAGACCAGGGCTCATTTTGAGGGGGAACACACAGCAATGCAGTTCCAGCAGTTCCCCAAAGAGGTCACATGTCAGGTGGCCCCGCTCACCTGACTCTCGGCCATTTTGGCCCATTTTGGCCTGGATTGGGACCAAAACGGCCCAGATTGGGCCTCTGATGGGTGGTGGATCACTCTCCCACTCAGCAGTGGCCCGATACTCACCATTTTGGGCTCCTTTTCAGCCATTTTCAGCCCCTTTTTGCGATTTTGGGCCCAATTTCGGCCCTGAATGGCCAGGATTGGGTCCAAAACAGCCAGGATAGGTGATGTCAGGGGGTGTGGCATATGCAAATCAGTTATGCCAATGACACACTTCCAGTGATGCCAAGGGGCATGGCACATGCTAATGAGTTATGCTAATGAGTTATGCTAATGAGTCCCTCCAGCTCTTTTTCTACGAAATGACCCCTGACCTAGACAAACCTGCTCTCGGTCTCCTCCACCATTCCCAGCAATGGTTGCTGAAAAGCATTGCTACCTTTGGAACTCAAGGGGAATCCTTTCTTGAAGAGTAGATTCAAAACAAACAGAAAATGCCACCATCCTGTCTCTTGGTTAGGTTAGGGGGCAGCAGAGGAAATGAAGAAGCACCCCCCAATTTCTGTGGCTGCTTTAAAATCAGAATGCAATCATGGGACAAAGTGGCGGGATTGGGGATAAGCACTCACAGCACCAAGACGAGATAAAGCCAGACAGCAAATGCTGCCGTCACATGAGCTTAATCTGGAGATTAGTTTGTAAAGAGTGCCCTGCCGAGTCTGTTCCATTTCAATGTGGGCTGCTTTGTGCCTAGTCGGCTGGGAGTATCTCTTTTCTCTCCTCCCATCTCCTGAGCTCAGAGTCCTCACCATCATCTCTTCCACCACTCCTTTCTCCTGGAGAATCAAGGCAGATTACGTAGTTCAAAATAATGCAGTACAGTCACTTGAGACATCAAGTAAGCAAAGCAATAGGACTAGGATTACCATTGCCCAAAAAGCTTCAGACATGATTTGCTGAACAATGCAGAAGGTGGGACTACAAAAGTAGAAAAGTGAGAGCAGAATAATACGTACAATAAACAGATAATTCAGACCGTAAACAGTGGCATAGACTACCGTCCTGTTCCCTTTACAAAAGCATCTTCCTGAACCATTCTGTTATACTACAGTGCAGTCCCATTCCTTTTATAATAAATGCTGTCCTGGTCAGAGCCTTTCTGACCTCCTCGGGCAAGCCGTTCTAGAAAGGGGGGGGGGTGCACAACAGAGAATATGAGCAGTTTTTGATCTTACCATTTGCATGGTAGCATCCGCAGAAGGTCCCACTCAGATGAGTGAAGCTGTCATAGGGGGAGCAAATATGAGGGTCGAAGTCCATTAAGGGTTTGTAGACAATAACTGTACCTTGACCTTGAACAGTAGGTGGTCCATGGAGTGACTGCAGAATGGGTATGATAGACAGCCTAGCTCCTGATAGCAACCAAGCTGCAGCATTTGGTACCAACTTGGGTTTCCAAGGTGACTTCAAGGGCAGAACCATGTAGCATGCTTTACAGCAGTCTAGCCTTTAGTACACTGTGGCATGGCTCCATGTGGCTACATCGGCCAATGGTTCCATCTTCTCATCCTGTCCCCATGCAGGCTTTCCCCTTTTCTCTGCTCTCCTTCCTCCATTTTGTTTACCCTTTACCTTTTGCCTCTCAATTCATCCCCCTTGGCCCTCTGCAGCATTCTCATCCTCCTAGTCCACCACAAGGGTCCTATCCTTTCTTTCCTTATTCAGCTCCTAACTCATTTCTCTTCCCCTTGACTCAGCTAATGGCCTGCTCTTCTCTTCTTCCTGCCAGCATCCTCCCCACCCCCGTTGTGTTCTCCCCTCCCACTCCAGTTTCTGCTCCCTTCAAAGCAGTTGCAAGGAGAACTTCAGCCAACTTTTATTCTTAATTATATATCTTGATTCTGATGTTTCTGCTTCACAGCTGTAAGCAAGCTAACTGTAGAAGAGAATGCCTCTGGGCATGTGCAGAAGATGCATCCCTAAATCCAGATCCAGGCTTTGGAGACAAGCTTTTGCAGAAATTGGTTTTTATAATGACAGGTGCTGGGGGTCCTTTCTTGCTGCATGTCCTGTCTTTTCACCTACCATGAATCCCAGATGTACATGGTCTGGTTGAAACTAGGCTATAGATAGGGTCAGGGCTTTTTTTCTAGGAAAAGAAGTGGTGGAACTCAGTGGGTTGCCAGCACAGGGAGCAACTCCTGGCAGGAGGTAGTGCCCCTGGTACCACATGTGTACACACAAAGTGCACACACATTCCCAGGACCGCACAATGACATCACTTTGGATCAGCTGGAACAAGGGGGAAGTTTTTTAACGTTTAAATCACCCTTGGCAAAAATAGTCACATGGCCGGTGGCCCCGCCCCCTGATCTCCAGACAGAGGGGAGTTTAGATTGCCCTCCACGCAGTGCAATCTAAACTCCCCTCTATCTGGAGATCAGGGGGCGGGGCCACCGGCCATGTGACCATTTTCAAGAGGTGCCGGAACTCCGTTCCTCTGCGTTCCAGCTGAAAAAAAGCCCTGGATAGGGTGAGGTTCTCTCTTCGGCCATTCCATGACTTGGCCCTGATGTTGACACTGGTTCTGGGATGAGATATTGGCTTACATTATGTAGTGTGCAAATTCATTTGCATGAACTAGGCATCTTGCAAAACGTACCCGCTTTGGATGATCAAGTCTTGGGAGGTTTTATTTCTTAAGGGGAGAAAACATTGAGACTGGCTTTAAGTAAACCTCCCCCACAACCCCCGCAACATGCAACTTATTCCGTTCCTTTCCGATGAACGCAACCCATTCTCTCCCCCACCCCCCCGCATGACAGAGAAAGGGAAGGAATTTGCTTCTCGGTTACCAAGCTCCAGAACGCGACAACAAGCGAGCAACCTGTGTTCCACCTGCCCAGCCAGCCGTGTCCTGGGCTTCCTTCGCTTGGCGGCTGAGCCTCATCCAGTCAGCAGCATTTCCTACTTAAGGGACATGGTGGTGGCAGCCCTGCGTGGGATAGGCCAGCCAGCTCCAGTTCCTACTGACAAGCTTTGGGGGAATGCATGGGGCAGAGGGTGGCAGGAGCACATTAATTGGAAAGTAGGGAGCCAGGCTGTTTGGTGCCTGCTGTGCCAGTTTAATGGTTTTTAATGAGCAATTACCTTTAGTCATTCTCCTAATTTCTGAATATCAATAAAGTTAATTAAACTCGGCATGTCTCATTCTTTGGAGCAGCCAAAGCATTAAAGGTAGGGAAGGCATTCTGCTGAGAACGGCTGCTGGTGGGCATCAGGTCCAGGCACAAAGACTGTTTCCAGGAAAGAGAGAAACGGGTTGTTGTCTGAGGGCATGGAGAGAAGGCCTGCCATTTTGCAGGGGAAGCCTGCAGGAGGAAAGACCTGTGCCACCTCTGCCTTTGAGGTGGAGATCTGTCAGGGGAAGAGCGGCTAGCCATCTGGCTTGGCTTTGCAGGGACAGGGCTGCGCAGTTTGCATGAGGGTAACCTGGTGGAATGAAGCTGATCACACACATGCCTGGCCTTGATGCCTGGAGCGATCACAAGCCACAGCTGACTCTGTAACCTCCAGTGCCAGAGGTCGCCTTTTGAGTTCCTGCTGCCCTCCGGTTAAAAAGCGTGCTTTGCTCAGGAACAAAGGTGTTTTGCAGCCAAGAGGACAATGGCATCCTGCTTCAAAGGGGCTGCCCTTCTTGGCAATGCAAAGAAAACCAGAAGTTTCCCTAAGCCGGGACAAAAATTCACCTTGCCCATTTGATTCTGAGCCAACGGTGTCATGAAGTGGCTGAGAAAGACAAGGGCTATACAGACACTGATGGATAGGCTCTAAGAATGTGGCAGGCATGAGGAATGCAGTGTGATGGGAAATCTGCCATATTTGGGGTGGCTGGGTTTTCTGAGACAGGGCTGGGCACTCAAGAGGCAAATGGCAGCTGACAGTGGAGAGCAGTAACTGATATTTGGCAGTGGAGGGAGGCAGATCACAGGGAACAGAGGCAAAGGCCTGCTATTCTCTGAAAGGATTCTCTTATGTCCCAGCAATACCACTTCAAAGAATAGTCAGGTCGAGGGGTCTTATGTGATTCAGTGTTCCCCCCATATAAAAGAAAAATCCCTGCACACAGCAAATTAGATTTCAAGAAAAGGGTTTTAGCATAGGTGTCTAGTTTTCTATGTGGAGAGAGTATGTGTGTGTGTGTTGGGATAAAAGAGCCACACCTCCGCCTGCAGTCTCAAGTGGCACAACCAGACAGAACCAATCTACACACATGACACAGAGTTCTGGGGCTGCACCTGCCAGTGTTTCTTCTTTGGATGAAGCAAAGTGGGGGAGAGGGTATATTGTCCATGGTTCTGATTAGGAAATTGGCATGGAGAGGAAACGGCTAAACGTCGCTCCCACTGCTGCTCTGATCAGATTGGTACTTCCCCACCCCATTTTATTTAAAAAGAAACCATGGATATGATAGATGCAGAGGAGTGTGTTAGTCTGTAGTTGCAAGACAGTAGAGTCCAGTAGCACCTTTAAGACTTTAAAGGTGCCACTGGACTCCTTACTCCATGGATACAATATGTCTCCCAATGAGAAGTAGGCAGTGTCTTGATTCAAGTACCAGATCAGGTCTAATGAAGGCCAGATCCAGGCAGTTCCAGGAGGAGGCAGGCCAGCTGGCTACAGAGCTCAACAGAATCTGATCTTAGAGTAGTCCTGGGAGCTCTTCCCAGAGAGCAGGGGGCGGGGGGCCTGTCAATCTTTCTGTTCCAACTGCAGTAATTGAAATTGGTTCCTGCATTTTCATCACCATCCTTGATATTTCTTTTATGCCACTTTTATGCAACAGTTGCAAAAACAATGTCAGAAAAGATGTTCACTGTAGCAGGAAAAAATTGGCCTGTGGAAAGAGACATTGGTGTGAAATCGAAGTCTCGGGGGGGGCGGGGGGGGGGGTTGGTTCCCGTGAGCGAGAAACAAATTAACAATGGAGATGCTCCAAATGGACCAGCTGGTTTTTGACCCCTCCTCTGGCCCTCTGCAGCATCTGCATAGGGTTTGGGGTGCATCAGGCAAGGGACAGCAGACGTCCTTCTCAGTTAGGAAGTGGATCTCCCAGAGCACCCCAACTGCCCACTCAGGGGCCTCTTCTTTCAGATGGTCTGCTCCTCTACAGGTAGAGCTACCATTTCACAGGAGCAACATGAGCTCTCCAGTTGATGCTGCTTCGTGAAGTCCAGCAGCTTAGCTGCTATTTGTCTAACAGCAGTCCATTTTGAAGCGCAGGAGCTCTTTGTGAGACCTCCATAGCCATTCTCCCTAACCTAGTCCCCAGTAAGACCATAGGTTTCTTCCTTTCAACAGAGTTCCTTGGAATGAGCGGTGTACTCTATAATAACAACAACAACATTCAGTTTATATACCGCCCTTCAGGACAACTTAACGCCCACTCAGAGCAGTATACAAAGTGTGTTCATATTCTCCTCCCGACAATCACCCTATGAGGTGGATAGGGCTGAAAGAGCTCTGAAAGAGCTGTGTCTGACCCAAGGTCCCCCAGCTGACTTCAAGCAGAGGGGTGGGGAATCAGACCTGGCTCTCCAGATTAGAGTCCTGCCGCTCTTAATCACTACACCAAACTGGTTCTGAAGCAAAGCATGTCCCTGGTGGACGCTCATCCAGATGTCTCTGGGAAGCTTCGCAGTTTTAGGGTTGCCAACAAGCCTAAAGGAAAACACCTTGTCCCTTTAACAGAAGCTTAATAGGTGGCAACAGGCAGCTGAAGCTTTTCCTGGCATGGACATCAATAACATCAACTGGTGAATAATGTCTCATTCAGCCTCTATTAAAAGGACAGAACATTCCCCCCCCCCCCGCCCCAGTCAGCAACCCTATTCCTCCCTCTGGAAACTACCCCTTGCTTTTAAACAATAACCCATCTCGATGGTTGTTGGGGGTTTTCCGGGCTGTATTGCCGTGGTCTTGGCATTGTAGTTCCTGACGTTTCGCCAGCAGCTGTGGCTGGCATCTTCAGAGGTGTAGCACCAAAAGACAGAGATCTCTCAGTGTCACAGTGTGGAAAAGATGTAGGTCATTTGTATCTACTCAGGAGGGGTGGGGTTGAGCTGAGTCATTCTGTAAGAGTTTCCCAGGGTGTGGAATGCTAATGGCGGGAGGCTTCACTGTAACCTGAGGAGGTTCTTTTGCATATGGATTGGTGCTTGATGTGCTAATCTTCTCTGCAGGGCTATTGTCGGGTGTGGAGTGTTTTGTTGGCCTGGTGTTTTTCAGAACTGGAGCCCATGCTCTGTTCATTCTTAAGGTTTCTTCTTTCCTGTTGAAGTTTTGCTTATGCTTGTGAATTTCAATGGCTTCCCTGTGCAGTCTGACAAAGTAGTTGGAAGTGTTGTCCAGTATTTTGGTGTCCTGGAATAAGATACTGTGCCCTGTTTGAGTTAGGCTATGTTCAGCCACTGCTGATTTTTCAGGCTGTCCAAGTCTGCAGTGTCTTTCATGTTCTTTTATTCTTGTCTGGATGCTACGCTTTGTGGTCCCGATGTAAACTTGTCCACAGCTGCAGGGTATACGGTATACTCCTGCAGAGGTGAGGGGGTCTCTGCTGTCTTTTGCTGATCGTAGCATCTGTTGTATTTTTCGGGTGGGTCTGAATACTGCTTGAAGGTTATGCTTTTCCATAAGCTTTCCCATCTGATCAGTAATTCCTTTGATATATGGCAAAAACACTTTTCCTGTAGGTGACTGTTTTTCCTTGGTTGTTTGATTCATCCTGGGTTTGATTGCTCTTCGGATTTCATTTCTGGAGTAGCCATTTGCCTGAAGTGCGTGGTTTAGATGATTAATTTCCTCATTGAGAAAGCGCGGCTCACATATCCGTCTTGCACGATCCACTAATGTTTTCATTATGCCTCTTTTCTGTCGGGGGTGGTGATTGGAGTTTTTGTGTAAGTACCGATCAGTGTGAGTTGGTTTCCTGTAGACCTTGTGACCTAACTGAAAGTTTGCTTTGCGGATGACCAAGGTATCCAGGAATGAGAGTTTTCCCTCACTTTCTTTCTCCATTGTGAATTGTATGTTCAGGTGGATGTTGTTGAGATGATTCAAAAACTCCCTCAATTCTTCCTCCCCATGGCTCCAAATGATGAATGTATCATCCACAAACCGGAACCATACACTGGGTTTGTGGGGTGCTGATTCTAGAGCTGTTTTTTCAAAATGTTCCATGTTCTCCGGCCGTGAAAGCCTTCGACAATACATCAATAACCCATCTCCATCAGGAGTTGCGGTCCATCCCAATCTGGGGAGGGGGGGGAACAACCCTGGAACCGCACTCCTGGCATTCCCACCCCACTTCTCTCCAGGATCTCAAAGAGGACATTGTCCATGTGTCTGCCCCCAGCCCAGTCTACCAGACATGGGCTCCAAGCTCCAAGCTCAAAATTGAATTTCCAGGCAGGTGGGGGCCAATTTGGATTGGGAGGGCCACGGCACATAAGAAGAGGAGGGCTGAGCCTCCCCGGTGCCATTTTCCAACCTGAAGGGGCTCCAGGAAGCTGCTGTTTGCCCCAGTGGGAAAAGTTATGCCTACCAATGGGAACCTCAGATCATAAGAGGGAGGACAGGAGGGGTTACATCAGTGCTTAGTTCTCTTGGCTTCTTCTTACATGCTCAGGATTGGGCCCAGTGCCACCTTGGGGTCAGGTAGCAATTTCCCCCAGGCCAGTTTGGCTAGAGATCCTGACTATACTTTGCCATCTTCTGGGCACGGAGTAAAAGTCACTGGGTGTGTGTGTGTGTGTATTTGTGAATTTCCTGCATTGTGCAGGGGGTTGGACTAGATGACCCTGGAGGTCCCTTCCAATGCTATGATTCTATGAATGAGACCTGGGTGCATCCTGGCCTACGTGCTTTTCCCACTGGGGCAAACAGTGACTCCTTAACGCTAGGGAGGCTTAAGTGCTACGATCCCAACCGGATCTCTGAATGCTTCGGAAGTCAGTTCCCAGTGCGTGCCTGGCAGACAGGACCCGTGGCCATGGGGTGGGGGACATGGGATGGGCGACAGGCGAACCATGCAATTAGCACCACAGTGCCTGAGCTGGGTTTGGGCAAGCCCGTGTGGCTCTGTAATGAGCGCTGCCCGCAACTGCAATCCAGGTTGGGAGCCCAGGTTTGCATTTGCAAGCCCACGTCCCTCGACCCCCGACCTGAAATCGGCCTCCGGATTAAAAGGCTTTCCAGATCCTCCATTCCAAGCGCCGGCTTTTAAGCGCTGATCCGGTGAATCCAGACTGTGCACATTTTGCAATGTGGTTCAGCCCGCTTGATCCGCGGCAGCGTCTGCCAGGAGCCGCCGCGTCCGAAGCCGAATTTCGCGATGGCAGGAGGGAGTTTGGGGCTCGCCTGACACCCGCCCCCCCCCTCCTCCTCCTCCTTCCCAGGCAGGCGAAAAACAGCCGTGGGCAGGTCCGCAGCTCTCCGGCGCTTCCAGCTGCGCCCAGCCGCCGCCGTGAATGTAACGAGGCCACGAAGTCTTCGCGCACCCGCGGGACCGTCTGGGGGCTGCGCGCGGCTGCCGAGGAATCTCGGGCGAGCTCCGCGGAGGCTGCGGCGGAGAGGCCGGCGGAAGAGCCGGTGCCGCTGCCTTTGTTAGTCCCCGGCCATTAGCCTGCCTGGGAGGCCCGGGAAACGCCGGCGCGCCTGGGTGTGAAGCGCGTTTACTTCCCTGGCATGAATAAGGGAAGGCAGGGAGGAGAGAGGAGGCGGAGAGCCCAGGGGAGCCGCGGCCCGAAAAGCAACCCAAAAGCAGCGCCGGGTGCCCTCGTGTTGCGGGCAGGGTGGCCCCTCTGGGTTAGGAAGTTCCCGGGGGGGGGGGGGATGCAACCTGAGCGCGTTTGGGGACGGGAGGGACCTCAGCGGGGTATAATGCCACAGAGCCCGCCCTCCAAAGCAGCCATTATCTCCAGGGGAACGGATCCCTGCTGCCTGGAGATTAGTTGCCATTCCGGGAGATCTCCAGGCCCCGCATGGATGTTGGTAACCATCTGCTGCCCTCTTTCTGCAGCAAACCCCAAGGATTCTTGGGCCGGACCAGCGAGGGAGTGGGGGGGGGGGCTTTCGGACCCCAGGGGCAGGGGCGAGACACTGTAGGGCTCTCCGCAGCGCAAGGGGTCCGTTCCCGAGAGCGAGGGCGGCCGAGGGGGGCTTTTACACAGCGCCGATAATGCGCCGCCGCTCCTCGCTCGACGAGAAGATCGTTCGGCCGCCGATCGATGCTTTAAACACGCCCGATTGAAAGATTGCCTTTGAAAAGCGGCCCATACACAGAAGCGCCTTAATGGCCTGGTCTCTTGTCTGCAGTCAGCCTCCGGAGCCCCAAACGAGGCAGAGCGGCCACGGCAGGGCCCTGAAACCGCTTCCTGGGAGGAAATGAGGAGGGGGCAGCTGCCCCTTCCAAGAGACCCCACACACACACACACAGCTGGGAGAAAGGACTGCCCCTCCCCGCTCTCCTATCCTCTTGGTACATTCCCAGTCCTTCAAGTTGAGGATAGTTGGGTGGGTGTCTGTCAAGATGAGAAGGCAGTGATAAGGAGGGCCCTACCTGGACCTCATGGAAATGGCCTTCTCTGGGGTGTAGCCTCATAGCCTGTTTTGAGCACCATGACTTAACCTTTGGACTCCTGAAAGCCTCAGACAGCACCTTGGTGTACCTGCAGTATGCAGACTTTCATGTTTAAGGAAGTCGAGGAGCTATCCAGAACCCTGGGGTTTTAAGAAGCTGGAGTTTAGCATGGCATCAGAGCCGTCCCTAAGAAGGGCCAAGAATCTTGACCCTTGGATGAGCCAGGCCTGGCGGAAGACAGAAGTGGAGCTGGGCTTGGTGGAGAGGCATTTGCAGGTCTGGGTACAGCTCTGGGTCTCAACAATGATGGTGCAGAGCTTAGAATGGGCAGGAAACGGCATCACCAAAGAGGAAGGGAGGCACGGTTGGGGAGTCTGGAGTGTTTCGGCCTAGAAACAAGATAAAGAGAGGGCTATGGGGTAGAGAATGTAGACAGAGAGGACTTTTTCTCCCTCTCCCATAATACTAGAAATCAGGGGTGCCTAATGAGGTTGTGGGTTGCCACCTATCAGGAGCAGATAAAAGAAAGGACTTCTTTGCCAAATGGCTAATTAACCTGCAGGACTCACCACCACAGAGTGTCATGATCACCACTAGGTTAAAATACTTTAAAAGGAGATAAGACAAACATGACAAACTCCACGGATGGCTATCAGCCACGATGGCTAAATGAAACCTCCATATTCAGGGGTAGTCTGCCTGTGAATTATGGCTGCTGGAGGAGGGCAGCAACAGAGGAAGCTGTATGCCCCTGATTATCGGCCTTCTGGGGCATCCAGTTGGCCACTGTAGGAAGCAAGACTAGATAAACCTTGGCCTCATCCCATCGGGATCTCGGTCTCACTCCTGTTTCATTTCGAAACTGCAGAAAATTCAAAATCTAGTCCTGGAATTCTGCGGAAACATTCCCCTCGGAGCAATGTAACCCAAGCTGTGTGCATATGGGACAGAGGCTCTTTCTTCCAGCTTGGCTCAGTGCAGTGTGGGCTTGTGAGTGTGTATTTACCTGCTCCATCCCTCCCTGTAAATCATGCGCTCGAGCATGATAGAACTGCTCTTGCGTCGCGCTGCTGCATGTTGTGGCACGGCCCTGGGCCTTCTAATAAGAGAGGCTGCTTGCTGGGGAGGAATCTGCAGCAGTTTGCTGGTGGAGAGAAACGGTCTCTGCTCGTGGGGGCGAAGGGCCTGGCGGAACCTCTGGAATTCATTGAAAAGCCATTATGGGGAGGCTCGCAAGCGCCGAATCCCATCGGGGGCTGTTGCATATATAATTCAAATCCAGTAACAAGATGTGCTGGAGGGTTAAAATATTAATCAGCCTGGAGAACGTCACTCTGACTGGGGGAGGAAAAAAATGGAGCGAGGCGCTTGAATTTAAGATTGGTTGTTGCTCAGGTGATCGCTCCAGTGACCGAATGTCTTTCCATGCCTTCCCCAAGTCTCTGCTACCCCCCCCCTTGTCTGAGCTTCTCCAGGTGTGGAAGGTGGACTCAGAGCTGTGCAGATGCTTGATTTAAGAGAATGCAGGCAGAAGGGCACCTTCACCAGCAGCTGCAGCTTACCCAGGCACGAACTACCTCTGCCTTCTTTAAGGCAGTAATTCTTAATTGCGTCAGCCATGAAAAACTAGGTTAGTTAAATAATTCCACAGAAGGGTCTGCCTGCTGCATCTCTGCATGAGTCACTATGCAGGCCTCACCTCCTTGGGATCAGCCTCCACAAACAAGGAGAATCTTTGCAATGGGTGTGATAAAACCATGCATGGAGAGCTCTTGGAGGAGGCTGTTTGTTGCCTCCCTGCAGGAGTCATTGCTCATTGCCTTGTCTCTGTCTGATCAACCATGTTGAACAGGATGGCACTATGGGTCAGTAGCAGAGTGCCTTCTTTGCTTGCCAGACACCCCAGATTCAGTCTCTGGTGTTTCAGGAAAGGGTTTTGGATGGCAGGTGCTGGGAAAGACCTTTTCTGTGTTTGAGACCTTAGAGAGTGCCTGCTGGTCACACAGACTCAGAAAAGGGGAACTGAGGGAAACATTGTGAAGGTCATAGATCTAGAGGGAAGCTGCTGAATTGGAATTCATATGTAAATTTGACTCAGTCAGACTTGGATTAAAAAGAGACTATGAATGGTTATCTCATTATCAGAAGTAACTGATTTCATTATCAGAAGCAAACTGATCCCGTTATCAGAAGCTACTGATTGCATCTACTCCCCCCCTCCCCTCCCCACCTATATATATCTGACCAGTTTCTTCATACCCTCCATGCATCTGACAAAGAGAGCTGTGGTTCTCGAAAGCTGACGATGCATCTGACAAAGAGAGCTGTGGTTCTAAAAAGCTTATGCTACAATAAAGTTGGTTAATCTTAAAGGTGCTACTGGACTCTTTTCTATTGTGAAGGTGGATTTGCAAATTGTTCGGGGAGTAAGAGTGAAGTCTCCTTCCCATTTTGATTCAGAAACAAGAGTTCCTGGATTTCCTAACATTTGGGAAATGCAGGTGAACTATCTACCAAATCCTCCCTTCTGTCCCACCTTTTCTCAAGGTCTGTAGGTAGGAGCCAATACTTTCATCCTAAGCACTAATCACTATAAAACCAATGAGGTAAAATACCCATTAAATGTAAGATCAGAGAGAGGACAGTTATGAGAGGAGAAAGCAGGAGCTAGAGAGAAATTACTCTCTCTCCTAGAAATGTCAGTGGACTATTGAATTGACTCTGAGTGCTATTTACCAATCTTATTTTGACCCTGCCACAGCACTCAGGGCTGCGTACACGTTGCTCCGCTCTTATCCTCACAACAACCCTGGGCGGTAAGGCCAGGCTGAGACGGTGACTGGTCCATAGTCATTCAACAGGCTTTCATAGCCCTGTGGCAACTTGAACCTGTATCTCCCTGGCCCTAGTCCAGCTTTTTAACCACTGCCCCACACCAGGTCTTGTTTATTACTGACCTCTGATGGTGTCTTTAAAAAAACCCACAAATCCACAGAAAGTTGAAGAGCCTAAGAATGATTTTGCTGGACCATGTCTTGTCGAACATTTTGTTGCCAACAGCATCCACAATCGAACAAAAAACGGGGAGAAAATCCTATGGAAAATTCTACACCCTAGAATTAGGATTCCAGATTGTGTGAATTATTTAAGCTACCCTTTTGTTGCTGTCCTTTAGTGCTAAAGCCAATGAACTGGAGTCCAGGGTTGAAATTTTACTATGTGAAACTCATAAAATGTTGCAAATTGTGCCATATTATTAACACTGGAACCAAGCTGGATTTTAAACCACCAGCTCTAGCGATGCAGACATAATGAAATGCACAGTACCCACTTTGAAAGCATATAAAATTGTACAACCCTCGTCGCCAACATTGGTTTAAAAAAAACTGTCTGGATGCATTTTGTCATGCTACTAGTTTCCCTCAGCAGCAGAAACTTCGAAATGGACTTGAAATCAATTCCAGAAGAGCAAAATCATCCATCTTTTGGGCGAGTGTGGCTCCCACAAAGGAACCAAACAATAAACCTGGGAACAATTCTTTTTCCTGGAGAAAATGGAGGTCAGAGACGTGCTCCTAATGAAGTTTCTTTGTAAATAAGCTATATGGACATATGGTATTATATATGTATGAGGAAATGCATATAGAAAATGTGTTTGACAGTAAGAAAGAAAAATTGAATACTGTGGGAGCAGATGGGTCCTTCAGTTGTTATTGTTTTAAATCTCTTGCCTTTTCAGAAGAGAAATTATTTGGCTGGGAATATATGGTTCACACACCTGAAAGAGAGCCAGAAGAGACAGCTCTTGGGTGTATGTTTATTTATTCACTTCATTTATACCCCACTTTTCATCCCAAGTAAAGACCCAGAACAGTTTACAGCATTTTTTCCCTTTCCTCTATTTTATCTGCACAACAACCCTGAAAGGTAGGCTGAGATTATATGACTGTCCCAAGGTCACCCACCAGGCTTCCATGGCAGAGTGGGGATTTGAACTGGGGTCTCCCAAATCCTAGTCTGACACATTAACCACTGTGCTACACTGGCTGTTGTGATGTGCTGTGATGCCTTGTACATTTCTGCCTACCTGGGATGGGTAATTTGCTAACTGGAGTTATTTCCAAGATGCTGCTCCAGAGGAGGACTAGCAAATAGGATCACATCCAGCAATTGAGAAGTTTTTCATGTAAACCTTTTGGCAAAGAGGGTTATACAATGAACGTTTTCTCCATAAATTGAGATGGGTAGCTGTGTTTGTCTGCAGCAGTAGAAAAGAACAGGAGTCCACTAGCACCTATAAGACTAACAAAATTAGTGGTAGGGTATGAGCTTTCATGAGCCACAGCTCACTTCTTCAAATACAGCTAGAATATCAGATATGCAGAGGTATCTGCAGAAGTGAGCTGTGGTTCACAAAAGCTCATACTCTACCACAAATGTTGTTAGTCTTAGGCTGATTCCGCACACGTTGGATAATGCACTTTCAATGCACTTTATCAATCGTTTGAGGTGGATTTTTTGTTCCGCACATGAAAAAATCCGTTCCAAATGATCTATAAAGAGGATTGGAAGTGCATTATCCAATGTGTGCGGAATCACTCTTATAGGTGCTACTGGACTTTTGCTCTTTTCTACTTCTCCATAAATAACAGTCGTATAATATCTTTTAATTAGGATGTAAATATCACAAAATAGCAAGCTTTTGAGTTCTCTAGAAGTCTTTACAAGGCTGAATGTTTAGTACAAAGACCTGCGGGGGATGGGGGGATGATTCAGGGCGAGATGGGAAGTCCTCTACGGCTGTAATGTATAAAGACTTAAAACGGTACACAGTACAGATTTAATTGGGAAAGATGGTACTGAGTGCAAAACAGGTTTCAAGATGCACCAAATGTTACCGGAGAAGACAAAACCGAAATAAATGTTTAACCCTTTAAGAGTGTTAAAAGCCAGCAGAAATAAGAAGGGACAAATGACAGGCGCGCCGCAGGAGAATGTAATGGTCTTTTGTTGAAGAAAGTAGAGGTTAATTTTAGGTGATGCTCTATATGTTTGAAAAATGAGGACTGCGTATTCCATTGCTTCTGCCTCAGTAGGACTGGGGGTTAATAATCCAAAACTGTTTTAGACTTAATGATATGGAACAATTTGCAACACTATATTTAGTGGACTTTTCACATGGTAACAAATGCTTTTAAGAGACTGTCTTGACTTGGAGAAAACCTGCTCTGCCCAATTTGAGACCTTTGGTTTGTCCAGCCAGATGGCCCTGGGGAAAAGAGTACACAAAGCAGATGCCCTGAATCCTGCCCCTAGTCTCTGGTTCTCAAAGGTACACTGCCTCTGAAAGTATGGAAGCTCCATTGAGCTGTCATGAAGGTATCTAACAGTGAAATCCTAAGCAGAGTTGCTCCAGTCTATGCCCATTAAATGGGCTTAAACAGGAGTAACTCTGCTTAGCAGGGCCAGATCTAGGGTTGCTGGCACCCAGGGCAACCCAAGTCCATCCCCTGCGCATGTGCACAGCGCGCATGCGCTCCCAGCACTGCATGGGCAGAGCATGCCGCCAGCACAGCAAACCGGCTGCTTTGGTGTACAGTGTACAGTGGAGCTGGCAGCAGCAGCGCAGATGGCTGGGAGGCCACCCATGCCATTCACCTGCCCCACTGAGGGGGCAGCCAGCTTGCTGCACACTCCCTGTCCTGCAGGGCAGGCAAATGGCACAGGCGGCCTCCCCCCTCCACTCAGCTGCCCGCACTGCCGTCAGTGTGCTCCCAGCGGCTGATAGCTGTGCCCAGTACCCCCTCTTTGGCAGCACCGGGGGCAGACTACCTCCCCTGCCCCCCCCAGTCGATCCAGCTCTGCTGCTTAGGATTTCACGAACCAACTTTATAAGCTTTCGAGAACCACAGCTCTCTTTGTCAGACGCCATGCAATAAAGTTGGTTAGTCTTAAAGGTGCTACTGGACTCTTTATTATTTTGCAACTACAGACTAACACAGCTAACTCCTCTGGATCTAGAATTTCACTGTGAGTTTTTTAGAAGCCATCTCAGCAAGGCAGCCAGGCTCCCCAGAGCTGGTGGCCTGAAGTCCCATGAACACATGAAGTTGTAGACCGAATCTGACCTTTGGTCCATCAAGGTTAGTATTATCAAGTCAGACTCTCAGGCAGAGGTCTTTCAAACCACCTACTACCAAATCCCTTTTTTAGATGGAGATGCCAGGGATTGAACCTGCGACCTTCTGCATACCAAGCAGATGCTCTATCACTGTGCCACAGCCCTCTCCTTTAAAGTCTCATTGGTGAATTGCCCATTTATGTGAAAAGCTGTCTTCCTTTTCTCCTCTGCTCTGCTGGGTGACCCTAGGCTCTGTTAGGGGGAAAGAAAGGGTGGATGAAACTGAATGAAGGATGGGATCGCCATGCTCAGAGCCAACGTACCAGAGACTGCAGAGAGGCATCCCTTCCAGGCCCAGCAACTGTTTCCATGCTCGCGGTCCATGGCCCCAGGGAGGCCCGCCTGGCCTCGACCAGAGCCAGGGCCTTTTCGGTCCTGGCTCCAACCTGGTGGAATGCTCTGTCTAATGAGGCCAGGACCAGGCAGGATCTGATATCTTTCTGCTGGGTCTGTAAGATGGAGCTATTCTGCCAGGCGTATGGTTGGGGCTGAGTCAGGCACCGCCGGCCGTTTTGGAGAAGAACGTGGCCCTCTCTATTAGAGAACTTATCAGTGACGGTTGGGTGAGAGATTGCTATTGAAATTTTGTAATGTTCTAATTTTAAATATTTATATTGTATCTATTTGTGGTTTTAAATTTTTTTCTTAAATGTAAATTTTATTGGAATGATGTAAAGTGTAATCCGCCCTGAGCCTGCTGGTGCAGGGAGGGCGGAATATAAATTCAAATATATAAATAAATAAAGTTTATGTTCATCAGCCATCGGCCGTCATAATATGCAGGGGGAGAATAAACAAGAAAGACAGCAAAGGGAGCCAAGTATCTGGCCAGCTTTCATCACCATCATAAAACCAATGGGTGGGCGGGATTCCAGGAAAGCAGCAGGGGGGCTTTGACAAACGCTAAGGCATGGGTTGCCAGCTGGTTGGTCACGCTGGCCACAGTTGGGACAACAGTGCCTAACTTAAGGGGCCCAGGATCCAATCCAGCCAGGCTTTCTTTGCTCAGGCTCAGCTCAGGCTCCATCCTTGAGACCTTACAGCAGACACAAGATAGAGAAGAGGTCAGTGATGCCATGGGATGGGGTGGGATATGCATTTAAAAGGCTAGCTGGGATCAGGAAGCATTTTGCTGACCGCACATCTTTTGCTAGGGAGTAGGAAACGAGTTGACCCAGTGGAGCAGACTCAGCATAAGAAGCACCCTCCTAAGTTTGCACATAGAAACCCCCAGCATCTCCAGAGAGAGGACCTTGGGGAGCAGAAGCTGGGAGAGAGCATTCTCTGCCCAAGAGCCACTGCAGGGGGAGAGATGGTGCAAGGCCAGACTTGGTGGAAGGCGGGTTCATACAATCACAGTGCTAAGGAGGGGCAGCATAGCTTTGAGACAGATAACCTGTTTGTCATGCAAAAAGCCTTAGGATCACCCTCCAGTGAAAGGCAGGCTGCGGCAGCTAGGAAAAAGTCCAGGGAACTGCTTCCAGGCAGAGGAGGTGAGGCTGGGATGGAATGGTGGTCCGACTCAGGAGAAGGCATATCCCGTGGCCCTTGGACACAGGAGATAAGCAGGGCTGTCTTGAAGCAAGTGCTCATGCCGCTGCTGGGAGTGAGAATGATGCAGGCTCTGAGATTTCGGAACTTGCCTCTGCCTCCTTGAGGACTAGACACTTGCCTTTTCTCGAATGGCAGCTGGGGTCCTCAGAACGCTGGATTCCATATCTGAGATCAGCTGTTGCACGATGCTGTCTGGGGTCAATGAGATGAGCAGCAGTAATGTGGGGAAAGGGGTGTAACAAGAAAGACAGCAAAGGGAGCAAAGTATTTGGCCAGCTTTCATCACCATCATAAAGCCAATGGGTGGGCGGGATTCCAGGATCCCTGCTAATCTCTCCCTGCAGAAAACAGACAAGAGGGGAGTTATGGGTATATCTTGGGTCTCGCTCTCCCCTCCTTCCACAGTTCGCACAAGGCAATGAGACGTCCCAGCATGTTTCACTAAAACCTCTGGGAAACTTAGGAAAACTGGGAGTGCATCCTAAGGGATGTTATGGAATCTTCCGCCATGAGCAAGAGGAAAGAGAGGGGAATGGGCCAGAGGGTAGCATTAGCAGGAGGACCTGTGAGAAGCCAGCGAGAGTGAGATGGTGGAAGGATGTGGCTATGTGAGGCGGTCCCACCTGGAAGCAAGAGGGCAGCGCCTGGTCAGGATCTAGGATGGTTTGGGGCCTTGTTATGGGGAAGGGTCCGTTTTCTGTTCACTTCCATCAGTGGGACAAAATATTCCTGCCCCCTCCCCATACACTGCAGCTCATTGATCCCCCTGAAATGGTGCTCCTGGTAGAAAGGAAAGCCCCAGCAACAGCATGAAAAGGGAAGTCCGCAGCAAGACGAGGGGATTGGTGGAAATTGCCCCACCTCTTCCATTAGCTGAAAACTTAGTCTGCTATAACCCAGTTTGTTGTGCCAGTGAGAAAAGTTGTTCTTTCTTTTTCCAGCATTGCACGGAGAGAACGTGGCAGCCCCTAGCAGCTGGCATCTCTGCCCATCTGTGCAACTGGCAGAGGGTCCAGCTGCCAGCATGGAGGTGTGCCAAGCTGAAGCATGACGGGAGAAGCAGCTGGGTTGGCAAGGGGCTCCGCAGTGCTTTCCTACACATGCCCTTCTCCAGACACAGCAGGCTGTCACTCCCAAATAGGGACTCTGGATCTAGCCTGATTTCCATGGGGACGGACAGAGAAAGGGAACTTCAGCATGTAGCTTGGATGGCTTCAGAAAGGCTGTAGGCAAATGCAGGGGGCTGGACAGCATCTGTGCCAATTGCTGTTAGCCATGATCGCTGGCTGGAAAATCTACTTGCTTGTGGACTAGCTGCTTGGCTGCTGTTGAAATATAGAACACTGGGCCAGATAAACCTTTATTCTGAACCAGTAATCCAATTCTTACGTTATTTTAACAGGAAAATGTTGTCTTAACCTCACCCACCCAAGCTCTTGGGCCTGCTGTCTTTCTGGAAACGATAATTTAATAAAAATTAGTATTTATACAGTGGAGTGAGGGTTTTTTAAAAAGCATTTGTTCATTTTATTTATACCCGATGTGATGGGCATCTGTTATCATTCCCCAGATAGGAGATGAGAAAGAGAGGGACACATTGGTAAGTCCAGGTTCTCAGCTCCTGGGAGAAGCAAAATTTCATTTGGAGGGGGCCCTCCTGATTCATAGCCCACCTCCTGAGCCACAGGAGCTCTCGCAAGCAGTTCTAATCATCACCGCTAAACATCTGATCGAATGGATCATAATAATATCAGAGAAAAAACTGAAATAGTTGCATGAATTTAAAACAATTTTTTCCTAAAACTGAATTGGGGTAGTGGAGGGTGGCCCAGGAAGTGCCCTGTTCAAATCTCAGCAAAACCACAACCCCAGTGGCCTTTGGCAAGCCTCTCAGCCCCCATTTGCAGTGCGTAGATATTAATCTAAGGCTGTGGTCGTTTATGTAAGAATGACATTGCTCATGCAAGATACCCTGTGGGTTTTTTCTTAATGAGGCAGGTGTCTAGACAGAAATCAAAGCATGTGGGCAGTACCTGGTGGTGGAAGGTGGGCATAGGGCCAAGCAGTGCCCTGCAAAGCCTTTCCCTCATTATCAAGGAAATAAATGGTGTCAGAGGAGCCAATGAGATAAACGGAAGTTGCAGAACGTGCATTCCCTGAGTGCAGAATTGTGATTTTCTTCCTTTCTGGTGCAGATTATTCACATTGTCAGATCAAGCTGAGTCACATGGAAGCTTTACATGCTCAGCCCCCCCCTCTCTCTTAGATTACAAGGTCAAACTGCATTGCTCCCCCCCCGCCCCGCTTCTGAGTAGCTGGCTTATCTCATACACACATAATCTCAGGGGGACTGTGTTGCTGGCGTGCTGGCAGAACACATCCTCTGCCGCCATGGGCAAACATTGCTGTCCCTCCCCCCTACACACACACAACAGGAAGGCATTAAATTCAGCAATCCAGTGGAGCTGGCAGGAGGTGGGCGCCATGTGGGCTGGGGTGGGACGAGCAGAAACACTGGGACCCTTTCCAATTGTGCCTGGAGAGAGAGACAGAGAGAGCTTGGAAAAGCAACCAGAAGAACGCAGGGCCACCATGTCATATTTCAGTGAAGGGAAACAATTTTTACAAGGGAGGGGACAGAGCTCCTCTGAGCCATTTTTTAAAAAAAGATATAAGCTGATCAAAGTAGTTTTTTTAAAAAAAAATCCATGATTTTTCAGATCGTTGGTTAGAATTATGCCACATAGGCTGCAATTCTCTTTCCTGGGGATAACCTCATTGAATAAAATGGGATTTAGTTCCAAGTAGACCTGCTTAGCCTTGCTCCCCTAGTCACTCAAACAATACAAGAAAATCCATCAGCCTGCTTTTTTGAAGCCAAGTGTTTTATGACTTTGGCCTGCATATTCATAGCTTTATTTTATTCCACTGCCCTGCAGAAGGGCAGAAGAAAATGACAACATGTAGTTTTAGGTGCAGAATTTGAATTTCTGAGAAACGTGATTGGGTTTTATTTGTCGATTTCTAGTCCTTGGGTCTGCGAAGATATGCTCAAAAGTGTAAGGTCAATGCCTGCTGAAATCTCAAAACCCAGAGGGGCAGAGAGCAGGAATTCTGGTATCCTACGGAGCCCAATGCTGTGTCCATGATAAGCAAAACCACAATAAATGGTTTCATTTTTAGAAGATTTGTCAGCCACTTCTCCAAAGACCTCCTCGAGTCAGTCTGCAAAGTAAAAAACAACACAAACGTAAAATCACAAACATTGTATAAATATTAAAAGAAGACATAAAACAAACCAAGCATCCACCAGAGGCATAAAACAATATTGGTAGCCTCAAATGGCATGCATAAAACAGCCCTTGGGCCAGAAGCCAACCATAGAATCACTTTAAAGATGATGGGACCCCTCAATTAAAAGCCTGAATAAAAAGAAGGCATTGGAGCTTTCACTTAAAGTAAAATAAGGTAGGCACTGGGCAGGACCAAAGGGGAGAGCATTCTGAAGGTGAGGTGCCAACACTGAAAAAGCCCTATCTCTGGTTGCCACCACTTCATCTCTGCAAGCAACAGCATGTGAGCAGGACTTGGGAAGAGGGTCTTAACCAGCAGGCTGGAGAGTGTAGGAGAACCATGCAATTGTGCCAAAGAAGGGGAATTATTCATTCTCTGTAACTTATTCAGCTTGCAGAATCTTAGCATGTCATTACATGGTTTATATCCAGCTCTTAGACCATTTCTCAGTATGCAGAACCAGAGAGCTAGCCCAGAATGCTCTCAGGGGAGAGGACAGAGGTGCCCCTTGTCCTTCTTGAAGTATCTGCAGTACCTTGAAGAACCAAGAAGTACCTGAAGGAAAACGAGGCGGCAATAGGGAGCTGAAGCTGAGGGTCGCAGAATGGGCTGCAGGGAGGGAAGGCTCCAAGACCCTTTGCATAAAATATTCCCTAGAAATAGGAAGTGAACATACAGATGGAGTTAAATCAGTCAGAAGATACGGCTGTAGCAGAGGAGGAGAAACTGTGAGTTCTTCAAAGATGGATGAGGTGAGATTTCTGTGCCAAACCCCAAAAGTGTGCAAGACTAGCCTACGAGAGCTTCGGCCACAAGACTCCTTTTTATCTTTGCTGCTCCAGCTGGAATTTGCAACCAGGCCGGAAATCCGGCTTGGGTGTTGACAGCCACACATGGCTATGCCACATATGTGGGTTTCGTGGCAGGAGCTATATGCCGTGCAGAACCACATCTGTGAACAGCCCTGGCAAGGCAAGGCAGCAGCTCGTGCAGTGTGTGCGCGCGTGCTGTGTGTGTGTGTTATGTGTGATTCTTCGCAGAAGCCGGCGGAGGCTTTTCGTCGCGCCCTCCGTGGTGCTCACCAATTGTTTGCCTGGCATGGCAGCTGCTCTTTCTTTGGGCTTTCTTCTGTTGTTTGAACAAGGCTCTTTCAAGCCGGCCAGGGAATTTAGACTCCTGAGTAATTTCGCTTCAAAAGGATCCCGTAGTTTCAGGAGCGGGCTGTAATTATTTTTCCCTTATCTCTCTCTCTTTCTCTCTTGCACATCGGCACACTAAAAAGGGGGAACAAAAGGCTGAAAGAATGCCGAGCCGGGCAAGGAGAGGCATCACTTTCAAGGTGGCTGGGAGCATTCCTCTCACCACTCCAAAAGGCTCCAGAGAGGGACCAGGCCTGACCTGGGCGCCGGGGATGGTCAGCTGCAGGCAAGGCCTCTTTAGGGAACAAAGGACCACATGGGTATGCTATTGTCTAGAAAGCACCCAGGATGCCCTGGGCAGACACCTCATCCAATGATGTGAAGCACCTGTATGCAAGGAGTCCCAAACTTAACCCCCTCCCCCCCAGGCATCTCCAGCGACTGGGAAGGATCACCCTCTTCCCTTGGCAGAGGCCTTGGAGAGCTGTTGCCAGCCAGAGCAGACCATGCTTAGCTAGATGGGTGGGTGGGCTGGTTTGGTACCAGGAAGCTTCACATGAGTAACAAAAGGAAAAGAGAAACATGGCCTCTGCCTGAAGAGCTTTCACTTCTCCGCGTCAAGAGAAATTGCTCTTCTAATACCAAACGTAATTAAGGACAAGGGATTGGTCACCAGTTCAGAAGTAGCCAAAGGAAGTATTGTTTCACATAATACTAGTTTATAGAATTCCTGACTTTTGGAGGTGAGATCCAGAGGAGTTCATCTGTAGTTGCAAAAATAGTAGAATCCAGTAACACCTTTAAGACTAACCAACTTTATTGTAGCATAAGCTTTCGAGAACCACAGCTGACAATGAGCCAGTTTGGTGTAGTGGTTAACTTAAGAGTGCAGAACTCTAATCTGGAGAACCGGGTTTGATTTCCCCACTTCTCTGCTTGAAGCCAGCTGGGTGACCTTGGGTGAGCCACAGCTTCTAAGAGTTCTCTCAGCCCCACCCACCTCACAGGGTGATTATTGTTGTGCGGATAATAATATTTTTTGTAAACTTCTCTGAGTGGGCGTTAAGTTGTCCTGAAGGGCAGTATATAAATTGAATGTTGATATGTGGTTGTTGTTTTGGAAGTGACAGGCACTGGCTTTAAGAAAGGGGTAAAAGGAGGTGCAGGGAGAAGTCTGGAAGCATCTGGCGGGGCAGCTAAGCATGTGTGAACCTGATCAGCTCTTTGAGTAGGAGACTCTTGCATGTTCTGTGTCACAGCAGGATAGAAGCATTATTTTAAAAGTATTTTAAATTGATCTTTATAGAACTTCCATGTGCAAAAGCAGGCTACCTCTGAATACCAGCTGCTCTGGGACAAAGAGGGGATGGCTGTGATCTTTCTGGATGGGTTCCCCGGGGGACAGCCAGCTAGCTACTGTCAGCAGTAGAGAGCCAAATTTGATGGCCTTTTGGTCTGATCTTGTTCATCTTATGTTCTTATGGCAGGCAGTGAAAGGACAGAAGGAAGAAGTTAGGTTAGCAGAGGATGCATGCCAGGAAATGCAATTTCGCTTTCATTCCATGTGCTTTCTTTGCCCCTTCCTTCCCTGATTGGTGCAGCCAAAGAATGTTGAAACGCCCAGCTTTCCCAAAGACCCATTCAAGATCAGACAGGGGGCTGCTTGATTCACCCGAGAAGAACATGCTGGATGGCTTAATCTAGAATAAAAACGTTAATATTGATTGAAATGGGTCTCTGATCCCGTTACTTGGCTGGAGGGGAAAGGGCACCTAAGCAAGGGGTTCTGGTGCCTTTGTTGAAAGGGGCAGGAATCCCCGACAGGGAGCTGGGTGGGAGGAGACTGCGGCACCTGACTCTGTGTACCATCTCCGGCCATGTGCCAGCGGTGGGAGCGGATGCCCCGCCTCTCTCTCCTGCTGCAGCAGGGCCCCGGAAATGGCTAAACGTGGCACTGCCCTGCCCATTGAGCAAGCATCAGGAGATGGAAGGGGCTGGTGGGCTTCTCCGGCTCTTCATTCTGAGCAACCTGTTCCTTGGGCACACAGATGGAGAAGGTCTTCAGCAGCCGTGACATGAGCCAATGCCAGACACAAGCACAGCCTGCCTCTCGCCTCACTCTGAGCGGCAAAAAACAGTTTTGCACAAAACATGGGCTCTGATGGTTCTGGGGTCTTGCCAGGGCCTGCTGCCCTCAGGGGTAACCTGAGCCACTTTTCTGAGCATTTCCCCCGGTATATCCCTAGGCCTGTTGTTCCCTGTCGCCTGCCCCTGCATTCCAGAGGCTTCGGTGAAGGAATAAAAAGGCAACAGGAGGGCTGGCAAACGTTTGTTATGAAAGTTATTACATTTATGTAATAACATTAGACTAATCATATTAGCTGGTTAGCAATGGCATATGGTGTTCTCCCACACCCACACCCACACCCACAGCTACTACTCCTACATCTCTCATTTGCAAATGAGAAGAGAGCCCTATAGAACTTCTGCCTTGAGGGGCAGTCTACCTGGAGGGGGCTGAATTCCTTCCTTCCTCCCTCTGCACCCACCACCCCCATTTTTCTTGACCTCATTTATACACCTGCCCTTTGTCTCCAAGGGGACCCAAAGTGGCTTGCAACATTCTACCAACGTTTTACCCTTCCAACAACCCTTTCAGTCCTGCCCCCTCCCTAGTCTGTAGACACTCCCCCCCCAAGGTTGCCTGCGGCTTGAGGTGGCTCTCCTGGGTTTGCAGCAGACTTGGGCATGTAACAGGCCTCATCCCAGCTGCAAATCCATCTGTTATCCCGATGGATGGCTGGATCCATCTGTTTGGGGGATGGATCCATCGGTTATCCCGAAATTTCAGGAAAGGACCAAAGAAAGTCTCGGATTTGTGGTGCTCCATGAAGGAGCGGATCTGACCCTGGGGCCCCACTGACTTGGGCTGGGGCTGCAGTAGCTGCGTTCCAGTGCAGACTGCGGCTCCAGCTGCCACCCAAACTGCCCAGGTTGCCTTTCTGTGCCTCAGTCTCCCCCTCGCAAAGGTTTCTGGGGCTGGACCCGCTCCCTGGAAGGAGAGGAGTCTGGAGTGCCGCTTGGCTCAGGCCACCGGGCCCCTGGCGAAGGAGCCAGGCGTCTCCACCCCCAGCCAGCCTTCAGGGCCACTCTGCCCCGGGGAGGGGGGAGGCTGCAGGGCCTCAGAGATCCTTGGCTGGGGGTGTGCAGTGCGCCCGCCTGTGTGCGTGTGGGGAGCCCAGGGCTCCCGGGAGCCGGACAAGCTGTGGCCAGGTGCCTGCCTGCCTGCCTGCCAGCCAGAGGGCAGCTTTGTCTGGGCCCAGGACTGCTCTTGGCAGCGGCGATTGGGAGGCTGGGCCGCCTTGGGGAGGGGAGGGGAGCGGCGCCTGCCTGCTCTGTGCGCCTGGCTCAGCTCGAGAAGCGTCGGGGGCCCGGCGAGGCGGGAGACGCGCAATCTGTCATCTGCGCTGTTCATGGAAATTGCTGTACAAATGCATTAGCTCCGCAGGGAGAGCCGGCGAATTGGAATTACGCGGGTGGCGGCGCGGCCGCGAAGGGGAGGGAGCAGGAGCCGGCGGCCGGGCAGCGAGTCCGGCTGCGGATGTCGGCTCGGCCGGAGAGACCCTCGGCCCCAGCCAGGCCCCGGACCCCGGCCGAGGGGCTGCGCGGGCGCCCCGATCCTGCGAGGGAAAGACCGCACGAAAGCAGCTGTGGGTCTACCCAGGAGCGGACCCGTTCTATTCCTGTCTGGCTTCACTGCAGGCCTACGGAACGGCTGGCCAGGAAGGTGGCGGGGCCAAAGGTCGGGCTGTCGGGTCTTGGGACCGGGCAGAGCTGCCCGTTCTGCTTTAAAAACCGCCTGTGCCTTCTTCGGTTTTTCAAGTTGCGGAAACTGCGTCGCGTTGGGCACGGAATTGCAATTGTTTAAAACTGCCTGAACACGTTCGCAAAGGGTTCGCCAAGCGAAGCCGTCTATTGCAAAGTACGTTGAAACCAGTATTGTTACAATTCAGCAAAAGGTCACTGCTGCGCCTCTCTCTCTCTCTCTCTCTCTCATACACACACACACACACACACACACACACACGGCGTCTGACCTCTGTGGCCCTTCTTTAAGCTTGTTAGGCACTTGAATTTTGATTTTTTTAAAGAACGTGGCTTGCGCAGTTCTGTATGCCGTGCCAAGCGGCAATGGAGCAGGAGGGTGGGACGGAGAGGTAAGGCGGGACCCTGCCAGGGGCGACCTGGAAAGCCGGGAGCTGAACCCGGGAGGAAGTCCTGTGCCCCAGGAGGTGCCAGTCGTCCGGGTTCCTCCCGCTGATTGGCATATGCAAAATGAACTCAGTTGCTCCAAGTCAACGATTCCCCCTTCTCCGGGCGCAGAGTTGACTCGCTTTCACTCTTGCTCTGAGTATTTATTTTACCTGCTCTGTAAAGCCGGTCAGCGTGCCCCCCATTTTACAGCTGGGGCCTCGAGGCTGAGAGATCCAGAGAGGGCATTTTGCTGTTCTCACTGTGGTCATGCCTGCCCGGGTCGCAGCGGTGACGAGGATTTGGCTGAATATATTTGCAATACATTTCAGGTTGCCAAAACCGTGGCCCACAGCTCGCTCCCTCCTGGGCACGCTGCCAGAGCTCCAGCAGACCCAGAAGTTTTGCTCCGACCTAGGATTGCCAGGTGTCTTCTGGCCTTGCTCCTGGCACCGTTCAGACCCTTTGCAAAAGAAGCTTTTCCGTGCGGGAAGAGGACCTGTGTGTCCGGCTGCTGTTAAAGCCCTAGGAGGAAGGAACCGTAATACCCCCTCTTTTATGATGGGAGGGGGCCCCCTGCCTTGCTCCGAGCCAATCAGCCACGCCCACCTGCTGGCAGCGGAGAGTGCCAGCTTCAGGTGCCCAGAAAGGCCATAAAACAAGGATCAATGGGTCGTAAAAAAGACAACATTGCATTAATTCAATGGCGCGGGGATGCCGCGGCCACCTGGCTGGAATTAGGGACATCTGGACGGAAGAGAAACCCGCAGGTTCCTTCGTGGGGGCGGGGGCGGGCTTGTCCTTTGATGCCCACCGGGATTCAGCCACAGATTCTCTAGGTCGGGACGTGGGGAAGAGGCTGATATTAGGAACCAGAACCCTGCTGGGTCGGTTCTCCCAGCAACTGCAGTTCCAAGGAACGCTGCTTCTGCAGATGAAGGGACGCCTCCCCCCCCGCTCCTGTGCATTAAAGACCCTCGGCAAAAACAAAGCAAAAAAGCTCTCCTGTCATGGTTGATAGCCACTAATAACATGTCCTCCCCATGCCTAACAGGGCTTTATAAAATTATGAAAGGGAGAGGAGAGAAAGAAATTCTCTTCCTCCCTTGTCGGGATGCTAGCAATTGGGCTGGCTCGAGGAAACGTCTAGGCTGGAAAATCAGAAAGTACTTTCTCATCAGTATATGTCTAATTCTCAACACAGCCAGATCTGCGGTTAGGTAGACCATGAACAGACTAGGCACATCTTTCCACAAACCTGAAAAACACCCCAGGTTTGCAGAAAAATCTGAACTCTAAAAAACAACAACTCCAACTCCAAAACAATAGAAGCAGCACCTGTAGCTTTACTGAATGAATGTCCTCAGTGGCTGTTGCTAGGCAACCACAACAGTATTGCCAGCCTTCAAGCTTTAGCTTCTGGCAGCCAAAGGCAAGAGGAGCAGGCCTTTAAAGAAGGACTTACTGGGACCAGGCCAGGCAGCAACCACCAGGCAACTCCTACCATCTGCCTGGTTCATCTAGGACTGGCTGCTTGCTGCTGTTCAATGGCAGTTCCCCTATGAAAGCCAGTGTTGAGGTCAGAGTGTCAAACTAGGTTCTGGGAGATCCAGGTTGGAATGGTCACTTTGCCATGGAAGCTCACTGGATGACCTTAGGCCAGTTACACACAGTCAACCTAATCTACCTTTTAGGGATGTTGTGAGGATAAACTGGAGTAGAGAAGGATGTAAGCTGCTCTGGGTTCCCATTATGAAGAAAGGCAGGGTATAAATGAAGTAAATAAATAATAAATATAGCTGAAGATGGGAGGGGGCAGATAAAAAGTTGGTGGCTAGGAAGCAGAGGGGGAAAAGCAGGAAAGGTGAGTGGGTAAAGGGGCTACCAGGAGGCGGGAAAGAGGAAATAGTGGGGGGGGATTCAGAGGGGAAATGAGGTGCCCACTGAAAGTCCTAGAGGGTTCCACATTGTACCACTGGATGTAGCCCTACAGCCATTAACCCCCGACTGGGCCCGGCTGGGCAGCTGGCATTGCAGAACTAGGCCATAGTAGAGGGTGCCAGGGGGCGGGCAGTGGGGAAGTTGAAGGAGGTGGGCAGATAAAAGGTAGGTTGGCTGGTGGGTGGAAAGGAGAGAAGGAAGCAGGCAAAGGGGAAAGGCTATGGGGTCTCAGGAGACAGAGGAAACAGGGAGGGAGAGAAAATTAGATGTCCCTGTGGCCCTCCACTCGTACTTCACCAATGAGCCAACAGCCAGCGACTTGGAGGGTTTATTTAATTGAACACAATCACGAGGGACCATCAAAAGCTGTTTTTCATAACAGCTAAATGGAACCTCCAGGTTCAGCGGCAGTATACCTTTCCTTTGAGTATCAGGAGTTGGAAGCAAACCAAGCCCATTGCCTTTCAATGCTGCTTGTGAGCTCCTAAAGGTGCCTGGCTGCTCTTGATGAAAAGAGGATGGACTAGGCGGCCCTTTGATGGGCATCTCCTCCGTGCCAGCAACTGCGGGGTGGGGGAATCGACGGAAGGAGGCTCCGCAGGAGGGAAGGAGGGCAGGGCGGCCTCCCGTCTGGGATGCCCGCCCTCCCCCCTGGCCCGTGGAGGGTTGTCTCCCACCAACTCCCCCCCTCCCCCCCGGGTGCACCGGGCCGGGTCTCCTCCGCGGGGTAGCTCCATTAGGGCGACATGACTGTAATTTCCAAACATGGTATTTGATCTGTCATCCATCATTTGTCATTTCTGCCTTCCTCCCTGATGCTCCGGGGAGCCCATTGAGACGACATGTGACAAGTGTCACCGGGTAAATGACTGTTCAATTCAAGGAGAATCGCGCAACACGCAAGGTCAAACGCTTCCCGGAAAGCCGCCGCATGAATATTAATCCAGCCCGGGCTTGGGAGCGCCGTGCTGGAAGGATGGAGGGGGCGGCGGCAGGTGGCCCGGGGGGGGGGCAGGGGCTGAGCAGCTTCGGCTAGATGCCAGGGACCCTCGGCGCCGCCCGCGCGTCTGCTGCGATTCTGCCCAAAGGATTGCAGGATCCAGCCCCTTTTGTCTGGCTCCTTTGAAAAGAAAGGGACAAGGCGCTGTCTCTCATGCCAGCCTGCGATCTCCCGAGCCAGACGGGCAGCCGAGGCAGATTCCCAGTGATTGGGGTCAGAGCCTCGAGTGCAGGAAAGCAAAACGATGCGAAGTAGGAGGGAAGGTTCCCCCGAACGTTTTGCAACACAAGGAGGGAAATATGCAAATCGACTCAACAACTGCAACAACTCGGAATTATGCAGCACTTGGAAAGGGGGCCGGTGGGTGGGCTTCTTTGGCCGTAATTCGCCTTTGCTATTGAGAAGCAACATTTAAAAAATCCAAACCGATGAACTCTTACAAAGGCCCTAAGACGGCGGCCTGTTCAGGTCACAGACTGAGAGCTGCTAGGGAGGCGTTCAGCATTTGTTTAGTTGCAGCCTAAGGATAGCCCCGACTCATTTTGCTTATACATTTAACACCCGAACATGTCAGTCCCGCCGCGTGTCATATTCTTGTTGGCCGCAGTGTCTAGGGCGCAGAAACCTGGGTTTGCTGCTGGGACGTGTGGAATGGCACCCCAGGAGTCGGTTTCTGTTGGATAAGTATAGTTGCGGAGTAGAATAGGCGCAGCACATAATCGCAGGCACGTGCGTGTTTTAGCTTCTAGAATAAATGCTTACTACATATATGGGAAAATAGGGTACATTGGAGATAAAATAATGAATAGCTAACTTAGCTCCTACATCCTTACATCTTGATGATCTAAAGGTAACGGTCTAACTAACTGGAGAGCAATGGAGTCCTGAGAAAAGGAAAGAATGTCAATTTGCTCCCCCCCCCCAATAAAACTGGTCAGCCAAGAGCATGCAATTCGCCTTTTACCCTGTTGGGAAGAACAACTCGACATCTAGCTGGTCTCATGCAAACTAGTTGTCTCTAACTAAACACAATTTAACTTTTTCATGACGGAAGAGCATGACACTTGTAAAAATCCCAATAGCTTCTCACCCTTCCCCTGCCCGCTGCTTGTGAAACTCAGAAGCTCCGCCCACCCCGCACCTGGGGTTCGCACCAGCAAAGCAAAAGGGAAGAAAAACTGAGATTCTTGAGCTGCCATAGCTCATTTCCTTCAGTTCCTCAAAAACAAATCAAAGTCGAGCCTCGAGAAGTCTGTTCTCGCAGAGAAGGAGGATTGATTCGAGTTATGGCCGAACAGCTTTTTGCCCTGTCCTAGGTAATCTGGAAGATGCTGCTAGAAAAACCCAACAGAACTGTCAAACTTTTTCAAAAAGTCCAATTATTCCCTTTTGACTTTGATCCACGTTTTAGGAAGCATGGGTCTATAAACTGGTTGTTTTTATAGATAACATTAGTTTTTATTAGAAGAGGAAAAGACTTTTCTAGTGCTGTGTACAGATTTTAAACAGTTTTTCCCCCCAATGCCCTGATTGGGTTGGTTGGCTGAAAGAGGCAGGCGGGTGCACTTAAGAAACAGGGTTGCGATGGGGTTCAGTTCTGCTTTGCTGGGAAAGATGAGAAGTCTGTCTAGACCAGCAGTCTGTTTCCAGACAGGACCAGGCGTTTCCCTTGCAGATTGTTAGTATTATTGATAGTATTGTTGTTGTTAAGCATTTGTATACCGCTTTCAAGTATTCAGAGCGTTTCACATTGGTCACAACAACCGGCTAAACTCAATATTATCCCCAATATAGCAAAACTAGTAAAGAGTCCAGTAGCAACTTGAAGACTAACCAACTTATTTGTAGCATAAGCTTTCGAGAGCCACAGCTCTCTTCGTCAGATGCATCTGACGAAGAGAGCTGTGGTTCTCAAAAGCTTATGCTACAAATAAATTGGTTAGTCTTCAAGGTGCCACTGGACTCTTTACTATTTTGCAATTACAGACTAACACGGCTCACTCCTCTGGATCTATAGCAAAACTAAATCTGGTCGATCAGAGGGAAGCTTTTCCTGCGGTTTGTCTCTAGTATCAGCCCCAGCTAGACTGCCTCTGGATATCGAGGATTCACTTTGAGCATGATAAAGCTCACCCTTCATGAAAGAGTCTTTCCTCTGGTGCTTTAAAGTTGGTCTTTCCCAATAGCCAAGACTCAGCTCTTGACTGCCAAGACTGGCTAGCCAACATCTAAGAACTGCTAAACCGAACAAAGCGGGTTTCTTGGGAGGATAAAAGGCATTGCAGTATCAGCTCCGGTTGCTCCCAAAATTGCCCACTGGCCGGTTGCGATGCATGTGGTGGAAACGGCAAAGGGTTCGCGAATGTTTTTCGCTGATGGAATGCGCGCCCCGCAGCGGCATCTCAGCTCTGTCTACAGGTGTCGCCCTTGCCCTGTAAAAACAACCAACTCCCTGCAGCTGGAAAGCTAGCACAGCAAAAGGCGGCGCGCCTAGAACTTTTCCCCTTTTTGTAATGCGGGGGAGCGCTCCACATGGAATCTCAGCAGCCTGAAGTGCTACAATCCAGCCAGCCACTTCAGGACTCTGCCACTTCGTTCTGCCACCTGTGTAGACCCACCGAAGGGCAGGGGAGCCTTTGAAAGGTCCCGTGCCCAGGTCGCAGCGCCAGGCTTAGCCAACAAAACCACAGGCGACAGAGGTTGAAATAAGGACACCTGGATGGTGGCCAAGCTAGCCCCCCTTGCCGTGGGCTCCCCATGCCAGCTGGTAAGTTACTCTGCCGGCCTCCCCTTCCAGCCATCTCGGGCGCTTTCCTCCCGCTCAATCCCGGCCTTTCCGGAACTTGTTTCGGGGATGAAGGCTGCTGCGTTCAGCTGGCTGTCAGGCTGCAGATTAGCTGCCGCCCTCGCCCAGGCAGCCCGTCCCGTCTCATTAGCGCCACCCGCCGTCGCCCGCCCGGCCTGCCGGCTCCCTAATGCCTGCTTATCATCCCGCGAACGGAGCTGGCTCTTAGCAGCACCTGCCAATTCCGTCCTTCCTCGGCCCAGCGCTCCCTGGACAGGCGGCGGCAGAGAGGCTCTGCATAGGGATGAGCCGGGCGATTGCTCCCTCCCCTGCGCCCTGGCACGGCGGGGGCGCCACCAGCAATGCCCATCGCAGCAGCAGGGCGTGCCAGGGTCGGACTGGATTGTCCCAAGCCTACCCGGCTGGCTGGCTGTGGGCCCGCTTCGCTCCTCCGGGGGCTGCGTGCAGATGCCGGGCGCTGCCTGCGCCCTCAGTCCACCTGGGCCCGGAAGCTTCTTTGCAGCAGAGGGCAAGCAGGAGTCTCTGGAGAGTCCACGGGCCGGGCAGGAAGGCAACCGTTCTCCCGCTCCGGCAATCCAGGACTGGGCTAGACTGCCTCTGAATATGGGAGCTCGGTTTCGCCTTCGTGACTCATCCAACTACCTCCCCAGAATCTCTCAGGATACTCTCTGGGAGTTCCTGGCCAGGCGAGGAAGCACTGGGGGTCCAGAGGAGAGGCAAAGGGGCTGGGGGGCCCCGAAGGCTCCCCTGGGGCCAAGCTCCCCCGTCCCGAGGCGAAGAAGAGCTTCACCTGGCCCAGAGGCCAGCGCCGGGGATGCTGTGCAGGAGAAAGGCGGGTGGCCGGGCCTTGCTGCACCCAGGTGGAGGCGCTTAAGGAGAAGCAGCCGCTCGCCCCCTCCCCGCTTCTGGCTACGAGAGGCAGCCCCAGCCCGGCCCTGTGGAGCGACTCCGCTGTTCCTGGGCTGCAGCGCCGCTTGGCTGGGAAAGAGCGACTGGCGTTTCGGTGCAAGAATCCCCGGGGTGAAAACTTCACCGCCTCTCGGGGCCTCTCTGGGCTCTGTGATGCTGCAGGCAGAACCCCAGACCCCGGGGCAGCCTGGTCAGAGGCAAACGGGCGAAGGAGACGCTCCCCAAAGAGACGATACCCGAGGCAGCGCCGCCCCTCGGATTTCGCTTCTCTTTTCCGAGAAACGAAGCCGCGATGCTTTCTTTTTTGCATTAGTTTCGCTTTCCTTGCGCTGAATCTCCCTTGTTAAAGTTAACGCGTTTTCCAACATTATTTTTGCATAATGGAATAGCTCGGGAGGTCGCTTTATACGGGAATAGGGCTGCGGTCTATTGCGATGTGTATCGGGTGTATCAGCTTGCTCTGTTGTCTTCCAGCTTTGTAACCCACTTTTTGCGTTCTGGGATCTCAGGCCTTGGACTGGTGTCCCCTTTGTTTGCATTGGTTTTCAACTCTGTAATCCTAGCCGTACTACACCGTTCATTGGATATCTTATGATGCCTGGTCGATTTTTGTCCCCTACTTTGTATTCCGCCTTGGATCTCAGTGAGAAAGGGGGCTGTTAATGAAGTAAATCAAACAATAAAAAAATCAATTGCTACGCAGGAATGACATAAAAGTGGCATGAAATGACGTCAAAATGCCAGGAAAGAAACCAGAAAATTGCTCCTCCCTGGGGCAGGCGTCCCTTTAATCAATCAATCAATCAATCAATCAATCAATCAATCAATCAATCAATCAAGTACCTTTAATGGCATACAACGTCCCTTTCATACCCGCAGTGATTTACAGGGAGAATGCAAATCCCTGTTCCCCGCCTCTTCTGTAGGAGCACCAAACTGGGCTGGTGGTTCAACTAAGGAGCAGAGACTCATGCAGAGACCCATCGGAGAGTTTCACAAGAACAGAGGCCAGGATTGTCTGCTCCAAGGTGATTCTCCAGGGCCTCGGGTGGATGAGGCCTAGCTGAGCCTTTTTTTTCCCCAGGAGAGGCCGAGGATTGAACCGGCGCCCTTATCCATGCCAAGAGGTCGTTCTACCACAGCCCTTCCACGCTTCGTCTAAGCACCATTGTCCTGCCCCATTTCGAACGATCTGATCATGCCCGATGCTGAATTCTCCATAATCCCTGAAGGATCCAGCTCTGTGGGGACTCAGGTGCCATCTGAGAGGAGCTGGTACCCCAGCAAACATGAGGAGCAAGCATGCCAGACTGACTGGGAATGTTCCCGCAGTGCTGGTCCCCCCCCCCACATCCCTTCCCTATGAAGCTTGCTTCTGGTCCGAAGGGGCTCCACAAAGGCCCAAAGAGGGGGACTATCCTACCAGGCAGAAACCCAAGAGTGCACTCCTCTGGTGTCAGCCAATCCTAACTCATTCACATACTAAGAAGAAAAGCCCTTCAAAGGGGGGAGAGGAAAGAGGGTGATTAAAGTAGGGAAGAAGTGGCCAGAGATCACTTCTGGGGCATTCAATGAAGACAATGGACAGTTGATCCAGGACAGCCAAAGAAAGCCCTTCTTCCTACAATGTGTAATTGTAGGGATCTTTGCCGTGGGATGTAGTGATGGCAGCTACACAGAAGTCTTTTTAAGGGCATCACACAAATACATAGAGGATAGGCCAGTAGGGGTTCTTAGCCAGGAAGACATGATGGAACCTCCATGTCCAGAAGCAGTATACATGTGAATGGCAGTTGCTTTGGCCTCTGGGCTTGGGGACTTCAAGGGCTGGGCTGGAGAGACATGATCTAATCCAGAAGCAAGACTCTTTTAACGTTCTATTGGATCACACCAATGGTCTAGCTAGGCCAGCGTCCAGGGCAAATGGAGAGCAGGTTGAGTCCTTTGAGAAGGAAGGGCAGATCCAGCAGGTCACACCATTGCCAAGACCAGAAGAGGGCAGACAATATTCCTAGCTGCAGCATGCTGGGGTAGAGACCCCAAAGCAAGGAGAAAATGTGCAGGGCGGTGGAGTGAGGGGCGCTCTCACAAGAATCAGCCCTTTGCCAGAGAAGCCACCCTGCTCTTTCTCTTGCCTCGATTCCTTCCTCCCTGCAATCAAAACTCATTTCTGTGCCTCCAATTTTGCCATACCTTTTTTCATGCCACGGTAAAGGTTATTCCTACCAGAGGCAGCAGTTGCGCCCCTCCAGTGTAAAAACTGAGCAAGCAAATGGCTCGATTGTGGGAGCTCATTTTGTCGTCTCTGCTGTGGTGATCACAGCAAGACTTCTAGCTGGAGGGGAGGGAGGGATAGGGTAAAAATTCCCAAGGCAAAAGTGTTGCCACCTTTCTTCCGAGCCCTGCCCCAGTGCCTTCAACCACAGCCCAGACCCAGAGAAACTAACCTTCTCTCCTGTTGTCTGTTTTTTCTTTCTTTCCATGCTTGCTCCATTTTGCAGTGTTAAAGGCAAAGAGCAAAAAGTTGCTGGTGGGCAGTTAGGGACATGGTACCGTCACTAGGGGGTCATTGATGCAACCATGTGATGCCACCAATGACCCCGTCCTACTGCTCACCATACGCCCTATTTTTTTACCTAGAGAAGGACTGAATGTCCTGCCTTTGGCTCCGCAAACCAGTTCAACTTGCAGTTTACACCACTAGGAAATACAGGCCACCGTCCTGCTTCCTTTGTCCAGAAAGTTAAATTGGGATTCTATGTTCAGAAGCAGCATACCTGACTACCAGCTAGCAGCTGATGGCATCAAGGTCTGGTCGAGAATTCCCCAGGTCATGACCTGGAAACAGGATAATTGGACTACACAGACCCGTGGGTCTGATCCAGTGAGACAGCTCTGGCATTTTTTGGCATTGCATTTCTTGCAGCCAGCAGATTTGGCATGTTTGTTCCTGCTGTGTTGCTATAACTGCAGCAGCTAATGCTCCTGCGCACATCTGGGTCACGGCGCCATTCTCTCCTGATGGGGCCATTATTAGTATTTCAATTTATTTACCCGTTTTCCCAGCACATGAGTGCCCATTCAGTAGTTCCATCTCATTATCGGTGCTATCGAGAGAGCAGCAGGAAAAGTTATAACAGTGAGTGATGGAGGGAGAAGGGAGGGAAAGCCGGAGAGCTGGAGGGAGAGAATCCAGCATTTGGGGGTGGGTGAGGGTTCCCCAGTGGCCAGGAACAAACCCAGCCTAGAATTGGCCCCTGGTTAGCAGGGGGAAGCTTTCCCAAGCAGGAAAGGTTGCATTCGCAGGTACCAGCATCTACAAATCAAGCAACTATTGCTGGCACAGGAGCATGGCACAGCTGAAAAGTTGGCATCCCTACCCCTGACATGTGTGCTAGGTTTGACTGCCCAATGCCCACCTCGGCAGGAGAAGTCTTAATTCTCACCCCAAAAAGGTGCATTCCTTAGCCAGTGTGTTGAATGCCAGGACTAATTTCAGGGGAGTGTACAAAGCCCTAACCAAAGTGCCTCAGAGCAGGTACAAAGTGCCTTGCCGTTGCCAGTAAGGAGCCACAACCAATTTTATCCAAGAATTTTATATCTATGCATGGCTTCTAGACTAGAGGAGGAACCTTTGGGTGGGGGTATTTAGCCCCTGCACCTCACTGCACACTTTCCTGGCCTACAAAAACTTGTTGGGGGCTTGCAGAGGAGAGAAAGCTGGCAGAGCCCTGCCCCCCTCCCAGTTAACAAGCCAGCGCCAGAGTCTGGGACGCCACGCTAATCCCCTATTAAGACCTTAAAAGGAATGCTGGCGCCTTTCCGTATAAACTCATTAACTTTTATGGGGTAATAAATGGATTCTATTAAAACATAATTCCCTCCATGCTGGGGGCAAGTTAACCTCTTTAAGCATCAGCCGCGGAGTGGATTCTTCCCTTTTCTCTGTCATGCAGGGAGGCTGGCACCATCTTGGTGGCATCAATGCCTGTGGGTGGCTGCCGTGCCCCTGGCTGGCTTCACTACGGCTGCCACCATTTTTAGCAATCTGCTCCTGTGCCTGTAAGTGGCATTCTGAAATAGACATGGGCACAAAGCGGAAAAAAACTGAAATGAGTTTTGTGTTTCATCACAATCCACAAATTGCAAATCACGAAACTTCACAAAATTGACATGTTTGCCGAAATGATTCGTTGGTTTCGTGATTTGTCAGAACCCGGGGCATTTCAACAGCCCCCTTCATACCTGGAGATGCCAAACTCACAGGGAGACTTCAGCAGGCTCTCCTCCACCCACCCTCCCAGTTTGCAATATGTTGATCGGGAAGGTCAACAAGAAGGGTAGGAAGGGAAGTGCTGCCAGAGTGCATAACAGACTGGGAGTTGCTGGATCGGAGGAGGATGAAGGATTGGCCGTGGTGTGGAGCTGGGCCAGGAAGACGGAGTGAGGGGTGGATGGCAGGCAGGGCCAGTCCCAAGAGTTTGAGATGTGGAGGACGTGCTGGATGTTTCTCCAAAACCCCACCATTCATCCCGAGAACAGGAGGTCTGTGGTTGGCTGACAGACCTGCCTAACAGGGTTTGGAGGGGTGAGATTGGTGTGCCCATGGCTACAGAAGGCCCATCTCTTTGGTTGTCTAGGGGATTGACCCTCCAGCTCCTGGCTGTATAGGGCAGAATGGAAGCTCTCCAGATGGCTAGGAGAGCTGCCAGTCAAGGGTAAGTGGGCTATGATTGGGGTTTCCAATGGCAACAAAAGATCTGGGCCCATCGTTGCCTAAAGAATCAACGGATCGGCGCCAGCCTGTCTGCAATTACACATTGTTCACAAAGCTAACGAAACAGGCCAAAAAGTCGTGAATTTCATGATAATTTTGTGATAACCACGGCCCTACAAAATGCTGTTTCGCGATACACGAAACGGGCAGTTTCGTGACAAAATTTGCTTCATATTTCAATTCGTGCCCATGTCTATTCTGAAATTTTGCAAGGGCAAGTTTTCCTGGCAGGGAGAGAGAAGCAAGCTCTGGAGTCAGCTGCGCATGTTAGTTGGCACAGCCCGTTCTGGAAGCCATTCGGAGCAGGTCACTTGCCTCTCTTCTTGTGGCAAGGAATCAGCAAATAATACCCATTTCCATTTCTTGTTGTTTTTGTAGGCTATCCATTTCTGCAGCTGGTGTTCCCAACCGATGTATATATTACATACCAATTAATGCAAAAAAAAAAATGTAGACATTTAACAGGACCCCCAGAGGCCAGTCTGTGTGTGCACCTTGGCCAGAGGGTGGGATTCTGTTACCCATGATCCTTTGTCCTCACCGCACTGCTGCGGAGGCTGTTGGGCCTGGGCGCTGGCACCATCAACGTCAACAAGCAGAAAGGAAGGCCAAGGCTCCGTGAAGTTTAGAGAGGGATTGGGTTGGATTATTTATTGATTTGATTTATACCCCGCCTTCCCCACGAATGGGCTCAGGGCAGCTCATAACATTAATCAAATACAATAAATCAATCATAAAACTATAAAATCAGTAATAATCTTAAAACAGTCATTAAAATAGTCCAGACACCGTATCCATAGGCGACTTAAATAGATAGTTGGGAGTCTGTATATAGGCATACATATGGGCATAGCACATGGCCAAGGGCAGTCCCAGAAAAAGTGGTGGTCTTAGGTGGAAGGGGGGGACATCCGCTGGTCCTCAGCCAAAGACCTGCAGAACATCTCTGTTTTACAGGCCCTGTGGAATCATAACAGGTCCTACAGGGCCTGGATCTCCAGCAGGAGACCATTCCACCAGGCTGGGGCCAGGGCAGAAAAGGCCCTGGCCCTGGTCAAGGCCAGACGGATGTCCTTCGGCTGGGGACCACCAGGAGTTGCTTGTCTGCAAAGCGCAAAGCCCTGCAGGGGACGTAATGGGGGAGGCTGCCCTGCAGGCATGCAGATATGCAGGGAGAGGTGGTCTCACAGGTATGAAACTCCATCTTGAGAACGGTCTGCTGGGAAAATGGGTTGCCAACTGTCCCACTGGGTTTTGCAACTGTGCCTTTTGCAGCAGCAGCAGGCAGCAGGCATTAACAAGGGACCCTGTTTATCTCTACCCTTGCGAAATCATGTGTTGTTCAAGGCAGAACAGCAGGCCAGGCTCGTTTTTTCCTGGTCAGATGGTCGCCCTGCTTGTAGATAGTGTAGAGGAGAGGGAGGGAGGGCTCGATCCCACACACAACCCAATGTGTACACAGGGGTGCCAGTGACGAAGCAGACAGGCGGAGATGCTCTCCCTACAATCCTTGATGATGTTTAGCCCTGACCAGGAGCAGCCTGGACAAACAAGCAGGGGTGTAGCCTCATGCTGTGTTTGCACTTCATCCGAGCAGCGGATCGCCCAAGGGTTTGGGTGCATGGTGTGTGTCATCCGTTAACATACCCATTTTTGCCTGGTTCATACATGCAGGAGAATGTGATGGCAAGCTATTTGCGGGCTGTAGCATACAAGTTAAGTGGTCGGGCTGTGCATCAGCATTCTGCTTGTTCAAATCCCACTGCTGTATTGAGCTCAGTAGGTAGCCTTGGGTCAGCCACTCCTCTCAGCCCCAGCTCCCCAGCTGTACTGTGAGGATAATAATAATGCTGTCTTTGTTCCCCGCTCTGAGCGGGGGAACTAATCTGCCTAGAACAGTATATAAGCGCAGTTATTATTATCCCCTGCATCACTTGAGACTCCATGCAAACAGAAAACGAGCAGAGCAGAGAGGAACGTTCTCCCCCTTCTGTATTGGTTTTCTGCCTGCAGGGAGCTTTTTTGACAAGCAGAAATATTTCCAAATGTGACCCTCCAGTTGCACCCTGAAAGGGGTGCTTTCTGTGACCTTGTTCTCCTGCATGTGTGAACAGACAGGGCAGTGTGTGCGGTGTGTGTGTGTGTGTGCAGTGGTTCTGCCTTCTGCCTTTGTTGTGCTGAAACATGTTCTTCCCTGGTGGTGCCATATCAGCCACAGGATCTGCAGCTGATGGGTTGGGCCCGCTACGTCCTGGGGAGACGGTGCCATGTGGCCTCTCCCCGGTGCCCGCCCCTCCACCAGCCGCAGCGCCGTGAACGAGGCCAACCCACCGGGGAGGCATTTTCGATGGCTCATTAAGGGCTAATGAAAGCAGTCTTCCATTTAGTCTAACAACTCTAAATGGCTCTGTGTGCATAGCTTAGTTAGGAGATAATGTGCCGGGATGAACGGGAGCGACACCAGGGAACGAGTCTTGACACTGTTCAGAGTCTGCAGAGCTGTGATAACATGCTCCCCCCCCTTCCTCCTTTAACCCAGTCCCTTTGGGCCACCCCTCCCCTCTTTGGCCCTGCCCCATCTTTATTGACAGTACAGCCCGCCTTTCCCTTGCGGCTCAAGGCAGCTTACCATTCCAAGTTTAAAACCATGCACAAAACAGGGAAATCCCAGGAGCCCCCCACCAAGGAAATGCCTGCCCATCCACGAATAAAATGTACTTACAACGCCGCCTGGTTTCACAAAGTGAGAGCCGCAGCTGGAAAAGACAGAACTCTGCTCGATGCCAAAAAGGGCAACCTTAAGTGAGAGAACAATAAACCGTAACAACCGTTTCAGGTGTGTAGTCGTGTTGGTCTGCAAAGTCAAAGCTTTGAATCTCGAAAGCTCATACCTCGGAAATTCAGTTAGAGCAGAACCACAAGTGACAAAAGGCACAGATTGGACACTGGTTAGCTTCCCTCAAGTTTTGATGGGAAATGTAGGCAGCTTGGCGGAATGTTGGAGAAGTGACAGTTGAAAAGTCCATTGGACAGCAGTCAGAGAGCGAAGCTGCGAGACCAGGATGCCTACATTTCCCATCAAAACTTGAGGGAAGCTGACAAGTGTCCAATCTGTGCCTTTTGTCACTTGTGGTTCTGCTCTTAGTCTTTAAGGTGCTATTGGAGCTGGATATTGCTCTTTCACCAAAGGACCATAACAGGGACAAGCAGATATATGGGAGGGCATGGACTTTAGTTGACTCCTAGGCCATGAAGGGCTTTAAGGGTCATAACCAGCCCCTTGAACAGAACTTGGAAACAAATGTGCAGCCTGGGTAACTGTTGTAAAATAAAATTGTAAAGAGTCCAGCAGCACCTTTAAGACTAACCAATTTATTTGTAGCATAAGCTTTTGAGAACCACAGCTCTCTTCGTCTTCATCTGACGAAGAGAGCTGTGGTTCTTGAAACCTTATGCCACAAATAAATTGGTTAGTCTTAAAGGTGCTGCTGGACTCTTTACAATTTTGCAACTGCAGACTAACACGGCTAATTCCTTTGTTTTAAAATAAGCAAAAGGTATTTGTGTTGGCTAGCCCCTAACAACAGACAGGCTACTGCATTCTGAACCCATTGTAGTTTTCAGTTGTCCAAGAGGAGCCCAGCATAGCAAATGATATACTGCAGCCCAAATGTGATGTTATAAAAGTATGAATAAATGCAGCCAGATCGGCTGAGTCTAGGAAAGGAGAGCGCTGGCGCTAGATGCAGCTGATAGAAGCTTTTGATCACCCCAGCAACACACATTTCAAACAGCGAGGTTGGGTCCGTGAGCATCCCTAGCTTCTTAACCTGCTCTGTGAATGTCAGCTCCTTTCCAGCCAAAATGAGTGGATCCAGCCCCTCCAAAGCATCAGCCATCATTATCTCTGTCTTGTCTGGGTTTAGCCTTAGCCCTGACCTCAGAGCATTGCCTCAGAGCCAAGACAGATTAATCTGGAGGCTTAGATGATGAAATACAGTATAGCTCTCAGTGTTATCTGCAAGGTTGACGATGTCCAAGCGCAAGGCTCCGGACCTCGAAGTTCAGCATCCTCATGTAAACACCAAAGAACACAGGTGATAAAATGGACTCTGAGACAGATTGTTGATTTGGCTCCTCCAATGGAAACTAGTCTCTGTGGCAGAAAAGTCAGAAACTACCAAAACTAGTCCTCCAAGACCACCTCCGTATTCCAACTGATAAATGATGGAACGGTCACCTGTATCAAAGGCCGCTGATGGATCTGATCATATCAACAGGCCAGACTGCCTCCTGTTGTGCTTTAAATGAAGGTCATCCTTCAGGGCAGCCCAGGTCCAAACCCAGGCCTGAAATCAGGCTGAGATGGATCTTCAGAGTGGCTCCAGTGGGCAAATGCTCCATATAGATCTAATGATCAAGGCTTCCTTCCAGAGCAGATGGCAGCCCGCCAAAGTGGGCCTTCGCCATCGCCGCTCTTTCTTTAGAATTCCACACAAAGCTCTCATGTTTTCTTAACAGCCCCAGAATGTTTTTGGTGGAGTGAGGATGACCCAGTCTGGCCATTTCCTTCCTTCCTTCCTTCCCTTCCTTCCGTCCGTCCGTCCTTTTCATTTTTGCACATTGCCACTGGCATCAGTTTCCATCTGCCTTATGTTTGTTACTGTCCTTGATGATTCTTTGGTGTTATTTTAATGAAATTAATTAAGGTGTTAATTTTTTTAAAAAAAATTATTTTATGTTTTTTAACAATTTAACTACAAAACAACAGTATAGAACACAATATGAACTTATACTCAAAAACAGTGTAAATGTAACATTAAATGTGAATCTTTACGGTCTGACCTAAAGGTGTTAATTGTGAACATTTGGTGGAGGGGGAGGGGGGAAGAGAAACTGTAGGAGAGATAAATTCTTAATACTTAAATTAGCAGAGTTTAGCAGAAATGTGCATTGGATATAACAAGAATAAACAAACACTCCAGTTTAGCTCTATAAAAAAGTTTACTACATACAGGATAAAAATAGGGTTACACTGGTAGAAAATAAGAAATGGCTAACTAGGTAGGCTACATGTTTGCTAGATAGAGAGAGGCCAAAGACTGACTGCTAACAGGACAAAGAGCAATAAAACTTCAGTATATATCTTCACTTAATTGCCCCCCCCCATAAACCAGTTGCCCAATAGAGAATCCTAATTCTACTTCATTAAGAATAGTGACTCCCCTTTCTCTGGTGGGAATCCTGACTCAAGGCCTAAGTGGTTATATGCAAATAAGTTTACTAACTAAATAACACAAACAGTTTAACTCTTTCATGACTGAAACAAAAACACTTGCTAAATCCCAATAGAAACTGGTCCAGTTCTCCCCCAGTTCCACATTAATGATTATTAAAAATAGTAACATTACGTAAATTCACAACATACGATATTACCAGGGCTTTTTTTCAGCTGGAACGCGGTGGAACGGAGTTCCGGCACCTCTTGGAAATGGTCACATGGCGGGTGACCCCGCCCCCTGATCTCCAGACAGAGGGGAGTTTAGATTGCCCTCCACGCAGCGGCATGGAGGGCAATCTAAACTCCCTTCTGTCTGGAGATCAGGCAGCGGGGCCACCCGCCATGTGACCATTTTCACCAATGGCAATTTAAACTTTAAAAAACTCCCCCCTTGTTCCAGCTGACCCAAAGTGACGTCATTGTGAGGTCCTGGGAGTGTGCACACACTTTGCGCGCGTGCATGTAGTACCAGGGGCACCACCTCCCACCAGGAGTTGCCCCCAGTGCTGGCAACCCACTGAGTTCCACCACCTCTTTTCCCAGAAAAAAAGCCCTGGATATTACTATAACCACCATGTCCCCACAGCTACCACTATAATTAAAAATTCCTTATTTATAATGGTTCTAACCAGGAGAAAGGATTCAAGTGTATTTTAATATGATCTTTTTTGTCCGCTTATTAAGTTTATTTCTGTTCCGATATGCTATGCAGGGATGCTGGATCTCGATAAATCTCTCCTGTACAAGAGAGAAATGAAATTGACTCTGGGGATACTGGAATCAGACCAGCCAGCCTTCCAAATTCAGCCTCTCTCCTAGTTTAGAGCAGCTTGGTGCTGCTGGGCCACCACAAATTCTGATGTTCTCTGCACAAACTGACTCATTTTCTACCGAGATCCAAAACACTTTTTGGATTAAGCAGCAGCAAGCCAAAGAGCTGTTCCTCTCCTTTACGAGTCCCTTAAGTATGACCTGTGAGCAATCTCTGGAAGTTTGTCTTTGTAAGCAACTGCCTTTGATTACTTAAAACATGTCCCTCTTAGAAAGTTTCAGCCTCAGGGATCAAGTCTATAGAGAGGCCTGGCCATTTCCCCAAATTATGGTTTCAGAGTTGTGCTGAAAGAAATCACTGCATAATTGCTTATTGAACTTCAATGTTAGCAGAAGAATGCTTTGCAAAACTGCCAGCACCTGGCCTGCGTGTCTGTTTGTGTGTAAATCATGCCCTGAGCGCACCCTTGTTTAAACCTGTTTGCCTCGCACGTTGTTTTTTTCCTTGCTCTTTCCCTTTGTCTGATAAATGAGCAAATTATAATTGTTTAAGTGGATTCAGCATCCTGTTCTTGAGCTTACCGACCAGAACAAAAGATGCATTGTACTGAAACCCGGCACTGAAGTGGGAAACTGAGCACCATAGAATCCCTAATAGAGCCTCCCCAAATTGGTTACTTGCCACACTCAAATGGCAAGATTTGGTGATGGCTTTGAGGTTAGAATGAATGAACACATTAAAGTGCCTTACAGTGAGCCAGATCCTTGGCCTATCCAGATCAGTTTTGTCGGCAGCAGCTTTCCAGAGTCTCAGAGAGAGGACTTTCAAATCATCCACTACCTGAAATCTTTTAACTGAGGATTCCAGGGACTAAATAGCTTCAGCATGCAAAGCACGTGTTTTGTCACTGAGCCAGACCTCCCTTTCTTACCCTCAAAGTTTAGGCCTGGAATGATTAGAATCCGGGCTTTTTTTCAGCTGGAACGCAGTGGAATGGAGTTCTGGAACCTCTTGAAAATGGTCACATGGCGGGTGGCCCCGCCCCCTGACCTCCAGACAGAGGGGAGTTGAGATTGCCCACTGCACAGGCATGGAGGGCAATCTAAACTCCCTTCTGTCTGGAGATCAGGGGGCGGGGCCACCAACCATGTGACCATTTTCTCCAAGGGCGATTTAAACTTTAAAAAACTCCCCCCTTGTTCCAGCTGACCCAAAGTGACATCATTGTGAGGTCCTGGGAGCATGCACGCACTTTGCGCACACAAATGTGGCACCAGGGACACCACCTCCTGCCAAGAGTTGCCTCCTCTGCTGGCAGCCCACTGAGTTCCACCACCTCTTTTCCCAGAAAAAAAAGCCCTGGTTAGAATCAAATATGGCCCAGAGAAAGAGGGATACCCCACACCAACCTTTAGCCTGAATCAAGGCTCAAATCTCACTCCTGGAACCTTTCCTCAGTGCCAAGGTTCAGTTCCAGAACTTCTGAAATGCCTCTGTACATGGGAAGAGTATTTTGCTGTCTTCACAAAGAAATGCACAATCATGAGGAAGGGGTGTGTTGAGGGGCCACTTGGCTTAGTTGACAAGTGAATGGAGGGAAGGCCTGTGGGGGGGCAGTTCTTTCTCCCTCCCTCCCTTGTTTATAATCCATCTTTCTTGCTGAGACGGGAGGCAGATTACAAAAGAAACACTGCAATAAAGGAAAACCATGCAACCACCAGATTGCAAACTACTGGAATTGTTACAAGTGTCATTCTCTTCAGTCATGAAAGAGTTAAATTGTTTGTGTTTAGTCAGAGACAACTAGTTTGCATGAGACCAGTTAAATGGTGAGTTGTTCTTCCCAATAGGGTAAAAGGGGAGCTGTGTGCTTAATGAACAGATTGAGGATTGATTATTAGCTGACCGGTTTTATTGGGGGGGGGGGGGGAATTGACATTCTGTCCAGTTCTCAGGACGCCATCGCTCTCCAGTTAGTTAGACCATTACCTTCAGATCATCAGGATGTAGAAGCTAAGTTAGCTACTCTTTATTTTATCTCCAATGTATCCTATTTTTCCTTCTACGTAGTACCCAGTTTCCTGGAGCTAAAGTGTAGATAACCGGGGAAGGCAATGGCAAACCACCCTGTAAAAAAGTCTGCCAAGAAAACGACATAATGCAACGTCCCCCCATGGGTCAGTAATGACTTGGTGCTTGCACAGGGGACTACCTTTACCTTTTACGTAGTAAACTTTATTTTTAGAAGCTAAAACACACACATGTCTGTGATTCTTTATCTGCTGTGCATATTCTACTCTGCAACAATACTCATCCAACACAGACATTAGCAAGCCATGCTGGGGCCACAGAATGGTGGACCTGGGGACCTTTGGTCTGATTTATGAGGATTCATCTTCTGTTGCTCTGTTTGCCTGGGGCTGAATACATGAAGCTATTTCAACCAAAGTGACCCTTGGTTCATCAAGGTCCGTATCACCTACTCAGGCAGGCAGCTGCTCTCCAGGGTCTCAGGTAGGGGTCTTTCATGTCACCTACTTCCTGATCCACCCTGACCTGGATAGCCCAGGTAAGCCTGATCTCATCAGGTCTCAGAAGCTAAGCAGGGTCAGCCTTGGTTAGTAATTGGATGGGAAACCTCCAACCAAGACCAGGGTTACAGAGGCAGGCAATGGCAAACCACCTCCGTTAGTCTCTTGCCATGAAAACCCCACCAGGGGTTGCTGTAAGTCAGCTATGACTTGAGGGCACCACACAAACACTTACTACTGGATATACAGGGATTGAACCTGGGAACTTCTGTGTGCAAAGTAGAGGCTGAACCTCCGAGCCATGACTCTTCACCTTCACAGGCTGTTTGCATTGGTGTCCCCTCCCTGCTGTCACTGACTTAACCTTGTCTTTCCTTATTCCAGGCCTCTCCCCTCAGGAATCCGAGATACCAGGAAACTCTGAAGCCGATGTGGAGCACACGGTGCCCCCCACCCCTGATGAGCCAGAGCACGAGGCCCGCTTTGTCACCACAGCCCCCACCTTGAAGCTGCTCAACCACCACCCACTGCTGGAGGATTTCCTTCACGAGGCACTCCTGAAGAAAGACTACCTGCGGCAGATTCCCTTTATGGCTGCTGGCCTGATTGGCCCTGGGCCCGTCTTGCCTGATGCTGACCTTGCCCTGGCTCCTGTGAACAACATGGCCAATCCAGCGCTCTCTGATACCACCACAGAGGCACCCACGTCACCCATGGCTATGGCAACTTCCCCGACACTGGTGGACAAAACAGGAGAAGGCAGGGACTCCGAGAAGCCCCCGGAGATGGCCAAGCCAGCCTTCACTCCTGACCTGCTGACCACAGCTATGGGGCCTCGAGCGGAACTAGGCCCGGAGGCCTCCCAAACCAGCCTAGTCTCTGAGCACATGCAGTTCCCTTTCACCCCTGCAGTGGCCTTTCCCAAGGCTGGGCTCCCCAACTCAGACCCAGCCGCTGTATCGACAGGGTCTAGTGACAACAAGCGTCCCTTCCCTGCCACCCCTACAATGTACCCCGAAGTTGTCACCCCCAGCGTGGTGCCCGATGAAAACGAAGAGACAGCAGCAACCACGATCACCACCACCACGGTGATCACCAGTGTGCCAGCGGCGGGTGCAGGTGGGTGGCTGGCACTCGAATCCGAGCAACCCAGGAGAGTGAAAGGAAATGGTGGCTTGGCTAATCTGATCCTAAAGCAGCCAAACCTCTGGCTAGCTGGTGCAGATTTAGGGTTTTGCACCATCTGTGCTGTTAAGCAAAGTTATTTTAACCTGCAGACATCTAGCAGTATAAGGCTAAGGTCTAGCAAGCAAAGTCTATCAAAGCTTTGTGTGGGAGACGGCATGCCTCCCGAAAGTCCTTGGCTTTGACATTGCCAGTTCAGGTCCGGAAAAGCTTGTCATTTAATTCTCAATAACACTGTCCAGAGAACCAAACAGAAGGCTTAAAACTGATTGGTGCAAAGCAAAACCCAGAGGAAAGCAACCGGCTTTAAAATCCACTGGAGACTTTCCTCCTTGCCCTAACTACGACCCGGAGCAGCCCCTTTGAGATAAACGGAGCCATTGCTTGGAATGGTTTCCAGCCTTTTCAGTTTGCACAGAGGAATTCCCCCCCCCCCCATGGACTGCCCCTCATGGACAGTTGTGACCCATTCACACTCACAGAGAGCGGTCTGTTCCTTGCGCTGCACACAGAACTGGGAGCACCTTTCTTGCGATCTCACTCTAATTGTCGCCCTTAAAACTTATTTATTCCCTCTGATATTTGGAGCCAATGCTCACTTTTCCTCCCCTGAATTTGACAATATTTACAGCCAGCTCTGAATATGCCTGCAGCAGGCAGCTGCTCAGAAAAAGATCCTGACACTCTGTAGAGGGTCTCCATTGGTCTCCAGAAGGCACTTGGTGTACGCAGTGGACTGGGGTGGGGGGCATGGCGCAACTGCAGAGCAACAATGCTAGTTGCAGAATGCAGATTCCCAAGAATCTTGGCCTTCTCCCTTTCTTCTTAAAAAAAGAAATTGCTAGTCCCAGTGGTAGAGAAGGTGGGCTTTCAAGCGCATGGTTGATGCCCATAGAGGTCATGGGCAGGAATTATGGGGAAACTCCTCCCACCCCTGTTTTTATTAGAACCCTGGATCTGACCTCTTGTAAATAATTTTTAGTAATATGGCACTCCAAAATCCAATGAGAAACACAGCAGAGGTGAGATTCATAAGAATCGCTAGAGCTGAACCCTCTCTTTGCTGCTGTGGAAGGATCCGCCGTCTTCCACCCATGTAACTCCCCTGCCCTTGGATTGCACCCAGGCATCGTGGCATGTAGAACTGGGGCAGACTCACATTTAAAGCCAGGCCTCAGGGCCATCCAGTCCAGTTTATTTGTCACAATTATCAATCAGCCGAGCATAACAAACAAGTCATCAACACATAAAAGGAGTATATACATACCTGGAGGATTCCATATCCTCTTTAATTCTAATAACATATTAAAATATGAAGCCAACTGCTTCAGTCTGAGCATGCTGAAGCACAGAATTTAGCCACTTTAAGGGAGGTTTCATTAGAACAGTCGGCAAGGAGGACCTTCAGTGTTGGGGACCAGGGCTAACACATAAGGAGGACTTATTCTGTGTTGCTTGGAGAAGTCAAGAGTACAGGTGTGGATGCTGTATTGGGCAAAGGGTGGATGTGGTGGGGTGCGAAACAGTTCAAGTCCAAGAACATCCTGTGACTAAATGTGAGGGACATTTATTGATGGGCTTTAGCTCAAGCATAGATGCAAAGGAGAGAATCAGAGCCAAACTACAAGTGACGCCTGACACAGGTTGGACACTTGTCAGCCTCCCTCAAGTTTTGATGGGAAATGTAGGCATCCTGGTCCTGCAGCTTGGCTCTCCCTTTAATTGAAGTTTACAGAGTGGCACTCTATGGGAGGGAAAACATGCCGTCGGGAGGGGATTGCGGGCGTCGGGCTCTCACCGGGTGCCCCCCTTCCCCTCCGCTGGGTGTGTGCGTGTGGGTTTCTGTAAACGTCAATTAAATGGAGAGCCAAGCTGTAAGACCAGGATGCCTACATTTCCCATCAAAACTTGAGGGAAGCTGACAAGTGTCCAGCCTGTGTCAGGCGTCACTTGTAGCTTGGCTCTCAGATTTCCGGGGGCCCTTCTGTCTTAGCTCTATAGCTGTCTTGGGAGGAGGGAGGGAGTTGCAGCTGGAACTTCTGGACGAAGCCCCAAGAGGCAGATAGTGGGCCAGGAAATATCTCCTCCAGTCCAGGAGACATGATCCAGAGCCCTTGGATCTCCATGTCTATCCAGGTGGTGGTGGAGAGTGCCCTCAAGTCAGAGTTGACTTTTGGTGACCCCTGGTGGGGTTTTCATGGCAAGAGACTAACAGAGGTGGTTTGCCATTGCCTGCCTCTGTAATGTTGGAGGACTCCCATCCAATTACTAACCAAGGCAGACCCTGCTTAGCTTCTGAGACCTGATGAGATCAGGCTTACCTGGGCTATCCAGGTCAGGGTGGATCAGGAAGTAGGTGACATGAAAGACCCCTACCTGAGACCCTGGAGAGCAGCTGCCTGCCTGAGTAGGTGATACGGACCTTGATGAACCAAGGGTCAGGTTTGGTAGAAAGTAGCTTCATGTATTCAGCCCCAGACAAACAGAGCAACAGAAGATGAATCCTCGTAAATCAGACCAAAGGTCCCCAGGTCCACTGTTCTGTGGCCCCAGAAGGGCTTGCTAATATCTGTGTTGGACCTGCAATCCTGGTCATCGTTGGAAGTCTCCCACATTGGAGGACTCCCATCCAATCACTAACCGTGGCTGACCCTGCTTAGCTTCTGAGATCTGACAAGATCAGGCTCACCTGGGCCATCCAGGTCAGAGTGGCTACCCGGGACAGAGACATAAAAGGACCGGTGCGAAGATGTACTAGGCATCACAAACCACAATGAGAAAAACATAACCTGGATGGCTCTGGCTCATTTCATGTTGGGCTGACGTGCTGTTTTGCCCATGATAAGAGACCAGTGTGGAGGGTGGGCCGCATGCGAATACTTGCAGAGCTACAAAAGCCTTTTGTGGGTCCTGGTGGGACAGCCATTGACTCAGGACACGAAGCCCTCCTTCCTTCCTTCCTTCCTTCCTTCCTTCCTTCCTTCCTTCCTTCCTTCCTTCCTTCCTTCCTTCCTTCCTTCCTTCCTTCCTTCCTTCCTTCCTTCCTTCCTTCCTCACACTCTCTTTGTTGCCAGGTCCTTGCAGCTGGAACCTTACTGGCCCCGAAGGCTCCTTGGCCTCCCCACTGCCCTCTGGCCTACCCTACGAAGGAAACACCCTTGAATGCATCTACACCATCTCTGTGTACCCTGGTTATGGCGTGGAAATCCGGGTGAGTGATTGACATATGAAGACCATGGAGGAGGGTGGCAAGATCTGTTTTATAGTCCTTGGTGATTGGCAGGCTGCTGCATTTTGCCTACAGCAAAGGTTAGACTGGATTAGGGGAACCAAACGACTCTAGGGGCATTTGCGGACACTGCAATAAACCTCCGTTTCTAAGCTACAGTTTGAGCTCATTCGGGTTTATTGTGACATCTGAATGCAGGCCGGCCAACAAAGTGGGGTTTGGTGGTAATTGCATGCAAAACCGGGATTCTAAACAACTGTTTGTATTTGGCTTGGCAACTGTGGTTCAGCCTAACTGAGGTTTCTCTTTACATCCAAATTCAAAATCGTAGTTGGTTCAGCAGTTGCATCCCTCTTGGGGCCTAGACTGATGAGACATCTAGTCGTGCCCACAAAATGCAAACTTCTGACTTGAGTAACTTCCATTTGACAAGGAAAAAAGAGGCCTGAGGTACAATTCTAATCAGAGCTATACTCCTCTAAGTCCATATGAGTAAATGGGTTTAGAAGGGTGTAACTCTGTCTAAGACTGCAGTAAAATTTGTTCATCCTCTTTACTCAAAGTTCTCATAGCAGAGCAGTGGAGCCCGTTTCAAAGAGCAAAGCCAAGTGGAGTTGGAAGGACTGAACCCCTTTCTTCTCCGTGTGGCTCTATGGCAAACTGAGACTGTGCAGGCCTGCAGTCTACATTTTGGGGCTGGAGTGAGACACCATGCTGTAGCTGCAAATCAGCACTCTGCTGGTTCGAATCCCACTACTACAATGAGTTCAGCACTCTGCTGGTTCAAATCCCACTCCTGCCATGAGTTCAGTAGTGAAGTGGTAGGGTTGCAAATTAGCACTTTGCTGGTTCGAATCCCACTCTTGCCATGAGTTCAGCTCGCCAGCTGTATTGTGATAATAATACTGACTGTTTTCACTGCTCTGAGTGGGGCTAAGCTGTTTAGAAGAGTGGGATATAAGCACAGTTATTATTATTCTTATGACCTGTGTGTGTCTGAGCCCTCATCCTCCTTCATATAGAGTCCGCTGCACAGATCAGCAGAAAAAAACCAACAGTTCACCTGCGCTCAGCTATGGATTGTGCTCCCATAAGGCACACCCTCTCTCTGAGAAGCAGGGCTCATTTCGAGGGGGAACGCACAGGAACGCAGTTCCGGCAGTTCCCCAAAGAGGTCACATGTCAGGTGGCCCCACCCACCTGACTCTCAGCCATTTTGGGCCCGTTTCGTCCCGGACTGGGGCCGAAACGGGGTGGTGGATCATTCTTCTGCTCAGCAGCGGCCCGATCCTGACCATTTGGGGCCCTTTTTCAGCCATTTTCAGCCCCTTTTTGCCATTTTGGGCCCAGTTTCGGCCCTGAATGGCCAGGATTGGGTCCAAAACAGCCAGGATAAGTGATGCCAGGGGATGTGGCATATGCAAATCAGTTATGCTAATGAAACATTTCCAGTGATAGAAAGGGGTGTGGCATATGTTAATGAGCTATGCTAATGAGCTATGCTAATGAGTTCCTCCAGCTTTTTTTCTACAAAATGACCCCTGCTGAGAAGCAAACTCAGTTGCCTGTCCTCAGGCTTTGATTTAGGTAGGAATGAGGACAGCAGGGTGAAATTCAAAGGGATTAAATTCAAAGAACATTCAGGAGGGGGTAAGGGAGAGGAGGCACCAGGAAGATGCCCTGAGATTCCCTGAGTTCACAAGGTAAGAATCAGCACAGAGCAAGAGGCTGAGTCATTTGAAATGGGGGGGGGCAGCAGTTGCAACTGGGAGAACTGCAGAGATGCCTCTGGGCAGAGGCATTCTGAGAAGTGTCTAAGGGTATAAGCTGGAGGGCACAGAATCCTGCCCCCCTCCCCAGGCTGAAGCTAAGTGGATCTCGGTCCATGCCTGAATTCCTGAGACCCTCTTTCCATGGACATCGCCTGGCGCTCCAGGATGAACGAGACGTGAGATATATCTGTAATCAGGGGTCATTTCGTAGAAAAAGAGCTGGAGGGACTCATTAGCATAGCTCATTAGCATAACTCATTAACATATGCCACACACCCTTCTATCACTGGAAATGTTTCATTAGCATAACTGATTTGCATATGCCACATCCCCTGGCATCACTTATCCTGGCTGTTTTGGACCCAATCCTGGCCATTCAGGGCCGAAACTGGGCCCAAAATGGCAAAAAGGGGCTGAAAATGGCTGAAAAGGGGCCCCAAATGGTCAGGATCGGGCCACTGCTGAGCAGAAGAGTGATCCACCACCCGTCAGAGGCCCGATCCGGGATGTTTCGTCCCCAATCCAGGATGAAACGGGCCCAAAATGGCCGCGTCAGGTGGGCGGGGCCACCTGACATGTGACCTCTTTGGGGAACTCCCGGAACTGCGTTCCTGTGCGTTCCCCCTCGAAATGAGCCCTGTCTGTAACTAATCCATATGAGCAGAAAGACAGAACGAGACAAAGACACAGAGACTTAAAAGGAAATGAGTATCTGCTGGATGTAGGCTGGGAATTTGTGGGAAATTGTTGAGAGGAGTGTCAGCGTCACAAAAATCAAGCGTTGGCTGGGCTATCTTGGCAAACTTTGGGATGGATTTTTAAACATAATTAAAAACTGGCCAATGTCTACATTTCCAAATGAGCCCGCCCTCCTCCAGCAATATAAGATAAACACTTTTGCTGCAAGGGCAGAGCGCGGGGAGGACGGAAGAGAGAGGGAAAGGACGGGGCTCTGCTGGCCTTCTGAGCGCAGCTGGGAACAGGGGACCGGCCTGCATTTTAATAAGCACTTACAAATACAGACATCTCGTTTAAGGGATGCAGCCAGCCATCCCAGCGCTGAAACACATCACAGCAAATGTCAAATCAATATACGTGGCATTTGGCCGACATTTCAACAATACCTGTTTCCCCGTTCCCCTGGGGCATCATTAGGGCTGCAGAGAAGAAGGGCTTCCCGAGCAGAGGCTTGACAAGAGCAGAAGGGACAGGGCTTGGATTGGCAAGACCGGCCACTGTTGCCACATTCGGCCCAAAGCCTCCTGAGCGTAGTCTCAGGTGAGCCTGGAAGTTGGGTTACTGGATGCAGCCCTGAAAACCTGGTGTGGGTTATTCCTTAGTTTCCCAGGAAGGAGTCTGTGCATGTGAGTCGTTGCCATATTTTTGCCTGAAGTCATGTTGGCAGGTCCAAAGGCTCTGGCTGATGCAGCTTTGTCCCCCTGAAAGGTTCTGTAACGTTCAGCTATTTGCTGTGCGGGGGGAAATATCCTCCCAGAGCCAGAGGGGAATCTGGCTCCTTGTCACAGGTAAGCTGTAGTCTCAAATGGTTCCAGGCAAAGTGATGGAGCAGAGGTGAGGTCAGTGACAGTTAACCAAGGGCAGCGTGCCTCTGAATGCTGGTTCCAGGGAGGAGGCCAATGACACGGGTAGGCTTTGGGGGAGGTAGTGCAATCCTCACCCTGATTTTTCCACCAGTTGGACCCCTGCCATTTCTCCATCTTCCACCCCATAGAATGTTTGGTTGGGGTTGGAAGTACTGGCCGCTGTCTAGAGCTGTTTTATTACTGAATTGTATTGTATATAAAAAAACAGAGGCTATCGTACTTTGGTCACATCATGAGAAGACAAGATTCTCATGGAAAATCAATAATGCTAGGAAAAGTGGAAGGCAGTAGGAAAAGAGGAAGACCTAAAATGAGATGGCTGGACTCAATAAAGGAAGCCACGTCCTCCAGTTTGCAGGATCTGAGCAAGTCTGTTAATGAGAGGACATTTTGGCAGTCTGTCATTCATAGGGTCACCATAGGTTGGAGCAGACTTGATGGCACATAACACAGAGAGAGAGATCAAATCAAGCCCGAATTCTCCCTAGAAGCTAAAATGTCAAAACTAAGGCTATGGTACTTTGGTCACTTTACCAGAAGACAAGATTCACTAGAAAAGACAATAATGCTAGGAAAAGTGGAAGTGAGTAGGACAAGAGGAAGACCTAAAACAAGATGGCTGGACTCAATAAAAGAAGCCACTTCGCAGGATCTGAGCAAGTCAGTTAATGATAGGACATTTTGGAGGTCTCTCATTCATAGGATTGCCATAGGTTGGAGGCCACTTGATGGCACATAACACACACATATTTATTTATGGTTTTAAAGCAAATTTTATTGTAAATTTTAATACTGTTGTTATCCATTCTGAGCCCATTCAAGGGGATAAATCTAATCAATCAATCAGCTTTGACTCTCCTGGTGGGCCTTCTCGGAGGCATCTAGTGGGCCACAGTGGAGAAAGTGGATACTGAACTAGGTAGACCTACCTTGGTCTTACCCAGCAGAGATTTTCTGGGGTCTTTACTTCTTTGGTCCAGCAAAACTCCCAGCACCTGGTCCATCAGGCAGAAAGTGGGGAAGGGGCAAAAGTCTCAGCCCACAGCAGGATTCTGAACTCGTACCCTAAGGGATGCCAGATGCCATCCAGCTCTGACTAAAGGGGGGGCACTCCAGAGCAACTAGGCAGGCCAACAAAAGGCCAGGTTGGGTTGTGTGGCTGACCACTAAGAAGGCCTCCAGGGCAGGTTTGCTTTTTGATCTGAGCTCTAGGGGGTGTGCCGTTCCTGCTCCTTGTGTTACCACACATGCACACACCAGTCCCTGAGCAATGAGATCAAGAAGCATGGCAGCTGGCAGCAGAGATGGATGCAAGAGAGCCTGTCGGAAGAGTCCTGCCACAACTGGGACAGTACCCTGTTCCCCACAGTGACCAGTCACATGTTCCCATAAGGCCCACAGCTGGGTCACAGAGTGATCAAGCCCCTCTGTTGTTTCCCCCCAGCAACTGGCATTCAGAGGTACACTGCTTCAGAACATGGAGGGTCTGTGTACTCCTTCCTACATGTGCTCAATCCACTTTTCAAGCCTTCTAAATTAGTTGGCATTAGTGAATCATAAGGACATAAGCAGAGCTTGCTGAATCAGCGATCCATCTAGTCCAGCATCCTCTATCATGCAGTGGCCAACCAGTTACTCTGGAGGGCCATCAAACAGGCTACGGGGGCCAAAGCACTCCCATGCTGCTGCCTCTCAGCACTGGTATTAAGAGGTTTGCTGCCTCTGTATATGGAGGTTCTCTTTACTTACCACAGCCAGTAGCCACTGGTGGACTTATCCTCCGCGAATCTGTCTGACCCCCCTTTTAAAGCTATCTATGCTCATGGCTATCTCTGCCTCTGCTAGCAGCAAATTCCACAGTCTAATTGCTCATTTAGTTTAAAGAAGCATTTCCTTTTGCCCATCCTGAACCTATTTCCTAGCTACTTCATTGGCTGTCCCTGAGCTAGTATTACAGGAAAAGGAGAAAAAGCTCTGTCTATCCACTTTCTCTGTGCGACATGCATGATTTCATAAACTCGAACACGTTCCATCCCCCCAGCTGTCTTTTTGTAGTCGGAAACGTCACAGATTCTCCAACCTTTCCTCGTAGGAAAGGTGCTCCAACTGCTTAATCATCTTGGTTGCCCTCTTCTGCATTTTTTCCAGTTCTGCGATGTCTTTTTTGATACAGTGACCAGAACTGCACATAAAATTCCAAGTAAGGCTGCAGTGTAGCTCTGTACAGACGTGTTACAATAAGGGCTGTTTTATTCTCACGCCCTTTCCTAATAATCCTCAACATGGGGTTTGCCAGCATGTCCACATTTTCATTGAGCTATCAACTACATCCCCACGATCTATTTCAATCTACTTCAGGCTCCATCAGCATATATTTAGAATGAGGATCTTTTTTTTTGTTCCAGTACGCATCGCCTTACATTTACCCCATGTTGAACTTTGTTGCCCAAATTTGGCCACTGTACCACTGGCTCCAGTTCCAGACGGTGCGCGAACAAATGAAATTACAAGGGCTCCGATACCAATCCTTGTGGGATTACATTGCTCACTTCCCTCCATTGCGAGAACTGTCAGTTTATTCCTACTTTATGCTTCCTATCATTTAACTGATTTTTAATCCATACGGGCGCCTGTCTTCTTATTCCATGACTGCAACACTTATTCATGAGTCTCTGGTGAGGTACCTTGTCAATAGTCTTTTGAAAGTTCAAGTATATAATGCTCAAAGAATTCCAGAAGGTTGGTGAGGCAGGACTTCCCTACGCAGAAGCCATATTTATTTCCCCTCACTATTAGTTTATCTGCGAGAGATGTTAGGCTAACTATTCTGTAATTTTCTGGATCCTCTCTTTGAAAAAACTGGTGTGACATTTGCCACTTTCCAGTCCTTGGGAGCAGCTTTTAGTGACAAATTACATATATGTGTTAGTAGATTAACAATTTAAGAACCCTTGGGTGTATGCCATCCAGACCTGGAGATTTACCTATTTTCAATTTGCCCAACAGTCCTAGAAATTCATCTCTAGTCAATTCTACTTGACTCAGTTGTTCTTTAGAAACCATTCCCCAAAACTACTGCTCAGGTGTGGATATGCATCTCATATTTTGCACAGTAAAAATAAATGCAAAGAATTCCTTTGGCAGGGGCTTCCCATGGAGAGATGAGAGAAAAGAGGCTTGTTGGCCTGATGAGAGCCACTTACAACAACAACATTTGATTTATATACTGCCCTTCAGGACAACTTAATGCCCACTCAGAGCGGTTTGCAAAGTGTGTTATTATTATCCCCACAACAATCACTCTGAAGTGGTAGAGCTGAGAGAGCTCTGAGAGAGCTGTGACTGACCCAGGGTCACCCAGATTTATATACCGCCCTTCAGAACAACTTAACACTCAGTCAGAGCGGTTTACAAAGTGTGTTATTATTTTCCTCATGATAATCACCCTGTGAGGTGGGTGTGGCTGAGAGAGCCCTGAGAGAGCTGTAACTGACCCAAGGTCACCCAGCTGGCTTCAAGTGGAGGAGAGAGGAATCAAACCCGGTTCTCCAGATTAGAGTCCTGCGCTCTTAATCACTACACCAAACTTGGTGGACTCCTCATGGACCTCTGCTGTTAGAGGGAAGAACTTGAGGCTTCTTTTCCTTCCTAATGTCTATTATGGGAGGTCCCCCCCAAAAAAAACCCTATCACATCTCCGAACAGGAAAAAAAATTAGAAGTGATTAAACACGGGTTTTTGAGAGCTGTTTGAGAAATCAGAGCAAGCCTTTCTTGCCCCCAAACCCCTTTTTGCTTTGCTGTTTTGGCATAGCAAGTTACAGCCATCTGCAGTATAAGTGAGCTGGGCATGAGCTGCACACGAGGAGGGCACCGGCACTAGCCACCCCCCCTCTCTGAGCTCCCAGCCCATAAATCACATGGCATCCCGGATTATATGCCCACAGAGAAGTGTCTCCCGTACCAGCCGCCTCTCCCCATATGGTTCTTTATTTCCCTCCCCTCTGCACTACTTTCTCCCCATCACCAATACGTCTCTGGCACCTTTGGTGTAATTAGTGTGAGAAGGCTCCTGCCTTCAGCCGTTTATCACCAAGCGGTGCGGTTTAATTACCGTAATTAATATACAATCACCACTTTAATGAGAGACAGCAGCAGAGTCTCGTTTATCAAGATAAGTTACTCTGCTGCCACCATCAGAGGATACGGCATTCTGGACCTCGCTGGGGTGGGAAATAAGTTGGCACACTGTCGCACAAGGCCACAATCCAGCAATCTGGGATGACACCAAGGTATAAAGCTCTTACTCCCCAGACATTTGGCTGAGTACATGCGGAGTGCCTTTCCTTCCGCAGGGAGGAACCACAACCAATACCCATATATTTGTCAAGTTACAAGGCAGCCCCCTTCCTTAGGACAGCCATACTGGTTTGAGAATCAGGCTGTGGAAGGAGGGAAGGAAGGAAGGAAGGAAGGAAGGAAGGAAGGAAGAGGGAAAGAGAGGGAGGGAGAAGGAAGGAAGGAAGAGGGAGGGAAAGAGAGAGAGGGAGGGAGGGAGAAGAGAAGGAAGGGAGGAAGGAAGGAAGGAAGGAAGAGGGAGGGAGAAGGAAGGAAGGAGGGGAAGAGAAGGAAGGGCATACTTTTTTGTGGGGCCAGATCTAGAGAAGCAGCATTTCCTGTTTCTCTAATGCTTGGCTTCACTTGCTCTACAAAAGGGGTCCTATATGATTCCCCCCACAACTGCAGCTTCACCCAAATGTTCTATCCGTGCCAGATTCAGCATTCCACTTCATCTCATATTACAGAACGTGGCTTCAGCTGCCCCCTGCGGAGGGTTTCTAGCTTCCTTAAGTGGAAGTGTCCTATGTCTGGCATGGGCTGGTAGGCAAAGGGCCTGCTCCTGGGGGCAGGATTTGGGGGAGGGGAGGGACCACCATGATATACAATGCTAAAGAGTCCACTTTCCAAAGCCACCATTTTCTCCCAGGGAACTGATCTCTATAGTCAAAATCAGTTGTAATTCCAGGAGATCTCCAGAGCCCACCTGAAGGTTGGCAACACTAACAGACGAGAGGGTTAAGAGTCAAGAACGTATGCAGTCTAGCTGCTTCTGATCGGCTTGTCTACTGAACATGGCTAAAGAAGCACTTCTTCTGCCTGTGAAGGACCAAGGGCAGGCAGGGCTCAGCAGATGAGCTGCCCTGGACTCTATGCTCAAAGCCACCTTCAGGCATAGAACAGGGCAAAATCAGGCTGTATTGGCAGGCAGGCTGTAGCCTCTGATTGGCTAGGACACCAGGAGGCTGGCTCCAGCTTGCCCAGAGCCCTCCAGGCTTCCTTGCAGGAATGGCAGCCTGCAGACTGGGCCAAGGAGAAGGCTCGTATACTCTCTAGGGAGCTGCAGGTTTTCTAGGGAGCTGCAGGTTCATGAAGTGATTGGCTAGGATACCTGGAGGCTGGCAACTCTGCTTGCCAGGATTCCTCGTTCTTGTCCACCCCTACTCTTGCTGGATGGGCCCTTTCCAGTGGTGGCAGACGCCCTTGCAGTCTGGTCTACACCTGCAGGGGACCTGAGGTGGCAGAGCCTGATGTGTCTGAGATGGACTGGGCCATGTCTGGCTGCAGGGGGATGGTCCAGACTTTGATATTCCTCTGCTTTAAAAGCAAGCAGAGCTGGAAGAAAAGTGAGGTCCACGTTCTGGGCTTGCTCTGCTAGCTTCTCACGGGCATGGCATTTTCCTGTAACGTAGGGGAGCATTCCAAGAGGCATGGTGGTGATTCATTCTGCCACCTCATTCTCCAGAGTAAGAATAAGTCCTTTGCGCCTGGGAATAGCCCTTCTCTGAGCAGCCAGTGTGGTTGAGCCTTCTGCTTTTTTAATTTATTATTCATTTACTTCATTTATACGCTACCGTTCGCCTCCGCCTTATCCTCACAACAACCCCGTGGGTAGGTTAAGCTGAGAAGAGGTGTCTGGCCTCTTTCAAGGCTTTCCATAGATATTGACAAGCAAACGCCTCTGTTGGCATGCAAATGCTCTTCTCCAGGGGTTCAGAATGCCGCCTTCTCACCGTAATCCTAATCCTGCTCCCAGACTCTTTTTTTGCTTGGTTTTGCTCCTGCCTACAGGGACCCGGAGAGGCTCATGTAGGCAGCAGGGGACTGCTGGTGAATGTGGAAGCTCTCCTGGCTGGGTGGGTCTTGGGCAGGGCACCAAGGGGCGCAGGGGAACAGAGTGCTCCCGCCAGCCCTTTGGCTCTGGCCACTTAGAATCATAGCATCATAGGGTTGGAAGGAACCTCTAGGGTCATCTAGTCCAACCCCCTGCACAATGCAGGAAATTCACAACTCCCTCCCCTTCCCCACACACACCCAGTGACCCTTGCTCCATTCCCCAAAGATGGAAAAATAACATTAGGATCACCAGCCAAACTGGACTGGGGGAAATTGCTACCTGACCCCCAAGGTGGCAGTCGGCATTTCCGTGGGCATGTAAGAACTTAAAAGAGAGAGAACTTATAAGTTTGTGAATGTGCCACAGCCACAGGCTTTCTCACGCTTGCTTCCTTTGCAGGTCCAGAATATCAGCCTTGTGGAAGGTGAGACGGTCACCGTGGAGACCCTTGGAGGGGTGGAGCCTGTTGCCTTGGCCAATGAATCGTTTCTGATGCGTGGGCAGGTAATCCGTGGCCCAAACAACCAGGTGGTGGTTCGCTTCCAGAGCCCAGCACCTGCAAATCCTGGAACCTTCCATTTCCATTTCCAAGGTGAGGATCATGTTGGGGGGGGCATGCCATGATCTAGAGGCTGCCTTTCAGCTACCACTTGGAAGGGACATTGATCAGGCGCTTCAGAAATAGGGGCAGGAGTTGTGCAGGGGGAGGGCATAGCACAAACAATATATCCCATCCTAAGATTAAGCTTGGGAGGTCGCCTGAAGAAACCTGAATGGCAGCAAGTAAAGACTGAGAACAGATAGATGCATGGTTAGCTTAGGAAATTTGCTGCCACATGATGTGGGGAAGGCTATTATCTTATGATGAAAAGGGGCACTGCGCTGGGACAATAATCTATGATCGGATCTTCCTGCCATTTTCAAAGAACTCCATTTCAGGCCCATGAGCTCCCCCATGCAGATTGGGGCTGAGCGGGGAGGAAGAGAGGAAGGTTGATCCTCCCACCCTGCCCAGTTTTGCCTCTCAGACCCCTCTTCTCCCCGCTTTGCAGTTCTAGGGTAGAACTATGCAGGGGTGGGAGGAGTAACCCTTCTCTCGCACCCCCAGAGTCTAGGTCCCAATCAGAACTGTGCAGTCATGGGAAGATACCAGGAAATCTGAGATTGCCATCTTGCCAAATTCCTCCTGTAGTTGATGGAGGGGTGTGTGTGTGTGATTGTACAAATTCATGGTGGGCAGGTCTATCAAAAGCTATTACCTACGACAGATAAATAGAGCCTCCATGTTCCAGGGCAGTGCACTTCTGCTAGGGATAAACAACACCCGAAAACTTCCCTGTCCAGGCTGGGCTGGTGGGTTTTCCAAAGGCATGTGGATGGGGGAGGAGGCTTCGGTCTAATCCATCAGGCCTCCCTGCTATTGGTGGGGGATAGGCCAAGGGGCGGCCTTCTCCAATGGGATGCAGCCAATGCCATAACCTCCCCCCCGCCCCCCCCGCTCAACCCGTACAGCCAGCACAGGGCTGTCTCCGCACCAGGGCTTCCCTTGCAGCTGCAGCACAATTAGCTAATTGGGAGCTTGCTAATCACTGCCGGAGCTAATCGCCGATGCTGCCAGGTTAAAGCGGGCACCCACCGAAGAGACACTTAATGGGGAGCTAATTGGTCCCAGCAATTAAAGTAATTTGCATGGAGCGGGGGGGGGGGTTGCTGTCGTGTCTCCCCCATCGTGCATGGCTGGTGTTGGCACCTGCATACCTTTTCACCCCTCCTGCCTCCCCTGATACCAGGCAGTGCCCCACCACCAAGTCTGTGCCAGTCGATAACGCTTTGAGTCAAGTATTCAAAATTCCCCAGAGAATCCTGGCAAAAGCCTCCTCTGAGATAGTCCAGCCCCACTGCCCCCTTCGTTTAGTCTGGGTTGCCAACCTTCACGAGGGACCTAGAAATCTTCTAGAATTACAACTGATCTCCAGACAGCAGAGAGCAGTTCCTCCTAGAGAAAATGGCTGCCTTGGAGGGTGGAATCTGCAGCATTACACCCCGCTGAGGTCCCACACCTCTGGGCCCATCCCAAGCTCCATGAATTTGCCAGCCTGGAGCTGGGCACCCACCTTCAGCTCACACACCCACAGCACAATGTATTTATTGAATGACTTCACTTTCAGACCGGCTTTCTCACGGAGCCTCAAGGAAGAGGATCTCCTTGCCCTCCCCTCTCCCAGCCCCCATGGGGATAATGCCTCAAATGTCTCGCCCCACACTTCATTATCAAACCCTCCACAGCTTCATCAGCCCTCAGAGCCTTGCCCGGCTCACCTAGGCAGGGAAGAAGGGGACGGAAGGGACTGCAGCACGTCAGATGGGGGGGGGTCACCTTCTGGAATGCTCTCCCAAGGTGAGATGCCTCACCTGGCATCATGTTCCAGTCAGCGTTCCTCCACCCAAAGGGAAAGCAAGCTTCATTCACAGCTGCCAGCATCAATCCTTTCTTCCTTTCCACAGCCTATTTACTGAGCTGTGCCTTCCCTACACGTCCGGCTTACGGCGACGTCTCTGTCACCAGCTTGCATTCTGGGGGTAACGCCTACTTCTCTTGCGCCACCGGCTACCAGCTTGTGGGCCAGCCTCACCTCACCTGTCTCAATGCCACACGCCCCTTTTGGAGTGCTCGGGAGCCAACTTGTGTCGGTCAGTGAAGGTTACAGCGCCCAGGGAAGGACTTGGGGGATTGGGGTCTTCCCCATTCAGGCTTTCGTCCAGCCCTCTGTCAATCCCCTCTCATTGCAGCCGCTTGTGGTGGAGTGATCCGGAATGCCACAGTTGGACGCATCGTGTCTCCGGGCTTCCCTGCCAGCTACAGCAACAATCTGACTTGCCACTGGCTGCTGGAGGCACCACCAGGGCAGCGCCTGCACCTCCATTTTGAGAAGGTTTCATTGGCTGAAGATGATGACAGGTGAGTGTGTGGGAGCCTCCCCTTCCCCGGACGGCCATCTTGGGGCCACCACAGAGAACTCCTCTTGTCAAAGCCCTTTAACAGAGTGATTGGTTGGCAGAACAATTGCCTCTTCACTGGGGTGTGGGCCACTCCTTTGCGTAAGAAGCTGAAGCTCTCCCACCTCCCTTTGCATGACTGTCTGGAGTATCTCTGTCCCGCTTCTTTGCTGCCAACAATGGCTGCAGACATTGAGTAAGAGAGTAGGACCACTGCCTTTGAAAAAGGCGACTCGGCCCACTAATATAAGCAGCCGAAACTCCAGCAAACCCGGGCCAAGTAAGAAGGCTGCTGTGGTAGTCACGGCAGGAAGCAAGTGATAAGACAGTGGTGTGTCCATATCTTACCTCTGTTTCACTCTTGGAATACATAGGCAAAGATGTACGATGACTTTGGGTGTGTCCTGCTCAGGATAGATGTGAAAACGGACTCAGGGTGGAAAGAAGGGTAGAGAGAGGACTGAAGGCCCACCCTGACTCTGTTCTCATGGCCCAAGCAGGCATTGTTTTGGATCCCACTGCTGCCACCATGCACAGTTCAATGGGCTGCCCAGATGCCGTGAAGTGGTGAAACACAGAGCCGTTTCTATTGCTCACATGATCAAGTGTCTTTATATTGGACCACTGCAAAGAATGCTACTAGACTCCCCATTTCCCCAAGCCTGTCAAGAGGAGGCTGGGATTTGAAGCAGCAGCCTCTTAATCTTTCCCTTCTAGCAGCACAGGGAAGGCTGATGCTGATAGGTTTTCCTCCTAGTTTCAGGCATAACTCTACCCACAACTTGACTGGAGAACCTGGGCCTTGCCTGTAAAGTTTTACAGCGGGCTACAAAGCCCCTGGGCTTCACAGCTATCATTTTTCCCCTCCCTGCCTGCCTGCCTGCCAATCGTCTACCTCTCCTGCTCCCCTGCAGCTGGGATTCCATCTGCAGCACCCTGTTCTCCTGGCTGCCTACATCCCAGTGCTGAATGCTCCCCGCCCCGGTCTGGTCCCTTGGAGGCATTCTCTCCGTTTTCCTTTCAGGCTCATCATTCGGAATGGAAATGATATTGAAGCGCCCCCTGTCTATGATTCCTACGAGGTGGAGTACCTGCCGATCGAGGGTCTGGTCAGCGCGGCACGCGGCTTCTTCATCGAGCTGACCACAGACAGCAGTGGCGTGGCAGCAGGCATGGCACTGCGCTATGAGGGTGAGGAAAGAGGGCTGCCAGGAAAGCCATATCCGTGCTTCTGTCCAATGACTAAGTGAGCGGATCCCAACCAGCATCCCAATAGAGAGATATCCCAATCAGGACTATGGACCTCATTTAAACCAAGGTAGAAATAAAGGCATAATAAGAGAAAAGTTTATTGGAGAAAACTCAAATAATCGGATGTACTTCAGACAAATCTGGCAGAATGCATACCTCGCAAGGCAGGCACCCACTTTTACACCTTCTTACAAACAAACTCATCAGAAAAAATGTTTACAATAGCAAGGTAGTTTACAAAAGACAAACAAACGTAAGTCAGTCATCTCTAAAAAGTTGGTAGGCCATATAAACCATAAGGGGTGGCATTAAACTCCTTTTTGGTACTCCTTGTTATTTCTCGAAGAACTAGAGGGATACATTGGTGAGATGATAAAAGGAGTGCTGGAAAAACAAAGTCAACCAAACATTTTCAAAGCCATGTCCTGTTGTAAATCTAAAACACTCTTTTGCTTCCAGAGAGAAACAGTGAAATGAAAATGGAGAAAAGGGCAAATAGGATAAGGTAGCCGAGACTCGTCCCATAATGCCCTTTGAAAGGAGCAAACTCAGAGGACAGCTATAGCTAAAACAATGGCCATTTTCACACTGCTTACTGGCCACGGAACATCGCGCCGAGCTCCTGGAACGACAGCGTCTTCCTGGCGTGATTTCGCACAAGAACGGCTGTTCTCGCACGAAATCGAGCCAGGAAGACACTGTTGTTCCGGGAGCTCGGCGCGATGTTCCGTGGCCAGTAAGCAGTGTGAAAACAGCCTATGTGACTATATAAAATCCCTAAACGCTTTACTCAGCTGACACCCCTCAAACTAGCTGCCCGGTTTTCTTGTCTGCACATGGGTGTGCTCAGTTCACATGCTCATTGTCCTATGGGAAATGGACCCTCGGGCTATTCTTGAGAAGGAGCTGATCTAGCAGTTTTCTTTTCTTTTTTATTCCATATGCTGTTGTTGTCACCAGTTTGGGTTTATCTCAGTTTTGTTGCTGTTGCCAGTAATGCTTTTTATACCAGTGAGACCCTGTTGATGCCACAACAATGCTGAAAGGCGTGCCAAGAAATATTTGATGCATGGAAAGAGAAGCTGTTGCAAAAAAATTAAGACCAACAGGTTCATTTCTCACAAAGGAGAAGCAAAACCAGAATGGAGAGACTCAAACTGGTCCCAACAGCTTTCAGAATTCAGCCTTGTGCCAAGCAGCCAGCAGAGTGAGGGCAATGGAGGAGAGGGTGCAGGCACCCTCTCGTTGGAGGCGTCTAGCAAGTCTGCAGTGGGCACACAGACACCTCTGCTGTCCAAGGAAGTAGGTGGAGCTCTAAGCATTTATACTGGGCATGGCCAATCCAGAGGCTTCATACTTCCTGCCAATCAAACTTGCATGCTGCAATTCTTTTTTCTGCCAGAAGAGGGCTCTGAGCAAACTCAAACCGCGGTAGCTCACCTGGGTGTTGGGCCACAAGGGTCAAGCCACGGTGGCCAGTAAGGAAGGCAAAGGCTGAGGACCCATCATGTTGCCGCTTACTGTCTCACATCACCGCAATGTCCAAATTTCCTATGCTCTTCACTTGGTTCTGGGGGTGGTGGAAGGTGCCATCAAGTCATAGCTGACTTATGGCAACCCCTGGTGGGGTTTTTAAGGCAAGAGACTAACAGAGGTGGTTTGCCATTGCATGCCTTGCAACCACTGTCTTCTTTGGAGGTCTCCCATCCAATTACTAACAAAGGCTGCCCCTGCTTTAGCTTTTGAGATCTGACGAGATCAAGACTGCCTGGGCTATGCAGGTCAGGGCATGCTGGTACTAGTATTAAAATAAGAAGATCCTTATTGGATCGGACAAAAGGTCTATCTAGTGTAGCATCTGGTTTCACACAGAAGACAACCAGAATGCCTACAAGCAGGACCACAGAAGACAAACACTTCTCCCTGGTGTTAACTCTACCCAGGCACCTGGCATTTACAGATATTAATGTTCCATTTAGCCGTTGTGGCTAATAGCCCTTGATAGAGCTCTCCTCCATGGATTTGTCTGATCTCCTTTCCAAGCCATCTAAGCTAGCGGCCATCACGGCTTCCTGCGGCAGTGAGTCCCACAGGTTCATTGCATGTTGAATGAAGATACTTTCTTTTCTCTGTTCTACACCCTTCCTCCCTTCCCTTCAATCCGCTGCAGCCTTTGAACCAGGGCACTGTTACGAGCCATTTGTCAAGTACGGGAACTTCACCACCAGCGATACGACCTATACTCTGGGGACCACAGTGGAGTTTGCCTGTGAGGCCGGCTACACCTTGGAGCAAGGCTCTGTCATCATCGAGTGTGTCGACCCCACCAACCCCCAGTGGAATGAGACGGAGCCCGCCTGCCGAGGTAGGTCTGTGGAGCTTCCTGACTTGAGGTTAGACTAAGTACCTTGCTTCTGAGGTTTGGGGTAAAATTTGCTAGGGCTGCCAACTCTGGATTGGAAAATTCCAGGAGATTTAGGGGTGGAGCTTGGGGAGGATGGGATTTAGGAATGGGAGGGACCTCAGTAGAGTATAATGCAATACAGTTCACCCTCTGTACGAGCCACTAGTTTTCTCCAGGGGAACTGATCTCTGTCATCTGAAGATCAGTTGTAATTCTGGGAGATTGCCAGGCCCAACTGTGAGGTTGGCAACCCTAAACTTTGATGAGCCTCCAGGGTATTTATTTTGAAAGTGCATAGGCCATCTCTCCAGATACTTCCTCAAGGTGGCTAACAAGATTTTTTTTTAAATCAGCAATAAAAGCATAAAAAATTCATAAAACTCCACCATAAAAACCATCAATAAAATAATTGATAAACTAGAGAAAACTGGAAAGATAAAATGACAGAATATGTGGCAATGGCAAAATTAACAAATTATATAAGAAGAAGACCTATTAAAGAATTTGAAAAGAAATGGGAAAATGACTTCACCTATTATAGATAAAGATGAGAAATAAAAGATAGGAACAATGTAAATTTGGACATGAACTTTGACTAACAGAGGTGATAGAAATGCTGTTTACTTTAAGTTTTAAATTTTTCAGAATAGGGGCATCGCTCCCCTGATGAGCTCTGTCTTAAAACTCCACCCTTCCCAGGCTCCACCCCATAACCGCCAGGAATTTTCCTACCAAGAGTTGGCAACCCTACCATGAACGGGCATTTAAACAGCATGAATAGTACAAAAGAGGCGACAGGCCACTCCAATGTAAGACACAAAACAGCACTCTGGTGGGCCATAAAACAAAGGATGGGATTAAATTTCATGTAAAAGTCTGGCTCAAGAGAAGTGTTTTGGCCTGGTGCCTAAAGGAAAATGGAGCAGGCACCAGGAGAGGCTCAAGGTGCCACCTCTGAGAAAGCTCTGCCTCTGGTCACCACCACCAGCCTCACTTCTATGGGTGGAAGCACAGAAAACAGGGACTGGGCTGAACAGCTTAACTGCATTAAGGAGAGGATAGTCCTTCGGGTACCCCCTTTCCAAGCCTTTCTGGACTTTAAAAACAAGGACACGTGCTTAGAATTGTGCTTGGAAATGAATGGACCTGTGACCCCTGCCTCCAGCCCCTGTCAGCATCCTGGATGCCCCATTTTAGACCAAATGGCATTTCCAGACCGTTCTCAGAGGCATCCCCATGTAGAGCATATTACAGTGCTCTGACCTGTATGGGATCAGAGACTGGATCACCACAGCCAGATCACATCTTTGCTGAATGATCATAGTCAAAGAAGATGCTGCATGCCCCAAAGGAAATCTGAACCTCCAACCACAGGCCAGGATCCAGAAGCACCTTTGGGCTACGAAGCTGCTCTTTCAAAGGGAGGGCAGCCCCCCCAGGACAGGCTCACTTTTCCTTCTGAGTGACCTCCTCTTTGACCAGCAGCGCCTTGACCTCAGTTTATTGCCCTCGTCCATCCCAGTCCCTTCTCCAAGCATTTCTTCAGAATTTCCACATCCCCATGTTACTCAGCTTTAGAGAAACAGAGTTGGGTGTGAGACACAGACTGGTGCCCCCTCATTCCAAATCCCTGGACAATTCTTTCCAATAGTTTCATATAGGCTGTTTTCACACTTCTTACCTGCTGCTGGAACATCGTGCAAAACCCCCAGAAGACAGCATCTTCTTGTGTGAAATCGCACCAGGAAGATGCTTTCATCTGGGAGTTCTGCGCAAAATTGCGTCTTCCTGGCGCGATTTCGTGCAAGAAGACGCTGTCTTCCGGGTGTTTTGCGCGATGTTCCGGCAGCAGGTAAGATGTGTGAAAACGGCCATAGATGTTAAAATGCTGGGGGAGGGGGGGATGAACCTAGGTGAAATCTCATCGCATAAATGCCATGGGGCATGCAGCAGTTTGCCATGCAGTCAGTGCCATCATCTGAAAACAGCTGGCTGGGTAAGAGTGGAGCCACCTTATCATGGCACACACACACCACTCCCAACTCAGCCAGTATCCCCAGAAGGATACCATGCTCAATGGCACACACGGCCCTGAAAGGTCATTCTCCGGATGCATATCGTCAGTCATGGCAACCGAGGCTGTTTCCATCCCAATTCCGTGGCTGCATCCAGATTCAAATGGGTTAATTTAATCTGTCTCCTCCAAGGTACCTTGAAGCTGAGTGGCCATCACCCACTTGGGCACCTTGCCCAAGAATGAAACGTAGGCCGCCAGGTGGCAGTTATTTAGGTCATTTGGATGCCTTCTTCAAGGTAAGAGCTTTTCAGAAAGCTTCTGAAATAAGCTTGATATTAGACCTCTTCTTCAGAGGTCATCTTTGGATCAGAGGAAAGTGAACAATTATCGACCAGTGTCCTGCCTCCCTTTTCTGAGCAAGGTGACTTAGCGGGCTGTGGCAGAGAAACTGCAGGCATTTGTGGTCTGACCCATTTCAGTTGGGCTTCAGGCCTGGATTTGGGTCTAAAATGACACACACAAGTCAGTGGCCCTGCTGGCTGATCTTCGCTTACAGAGCTGCTAATTCTGCCACACCTGTCAGCAGCATTTGATACAGGCGACCACAATATTTAGGTGGACTGACTGCATCAGTATTTGTGGCATTGGCTTCATTCTTTTTTGCTTGCACAAAGCAAAGAGTTTTCCACAGGAGAGGCAGAATCGGCTAGTTGGGATTTGCTGTGTGGGGTGCCCCAAGGGAAACCTGTACCGCTGTTCCTTATACATACACACACATACCCAAGGCTCATTTCGAGGGGGAACACGCAGGAATGCAGTTCCAGCAGTTCCCCAAAGAGGTCACATGTCAGGTGGCCCCGCCCACCTGAATCTCAGCCATTTTGGGCCCGTTTCAGCCTGGATTGGGACCGAAACGGCCTAGATCGATCAGTCTCCCACTCAGCAGCGGCCCCATCCTGACCATTTTGGGCCCCTTTTCGGCCATTTTCAGCTCCTTTTTGCCATTTTCGGCCCAATTTCAGCCCTGAATGGCCAGGATTGCATCCAAAACAGCCAGGATATGTGACATCAGGGAGTGTGGCATGCAAATCAGTTTTGCTAATGACACACTTCTGGTGATGGCAAGGGTGTGGCATATGCTAATGAGTTATGCTAATGAGTTATGCTGATGAGTTCCTCCTGCTCTTTTTCTACGAAATGACCCCTGCACATACCTGTCTCTGGCTGCCTTCCTGACACCTGCACAGCCAAGGACCCTTCTGACCCCTCTTTTCTGGATCCCACAGCAGTGTGCAGCGGGGAGATCACGGATGCAGCTGGCGTGGTGCTTTCTCCTAATTGGCCAGAGCCCTACGGGAAGGGTCAGGACTGCATCTGGGGATTGCACGTGGAAGAGGACAAACGCATCATGCTGAATATCAAAGTGTGAGTATACCACTGATGTTGTGCCACGTGTGGTACCAAGAAATCCCGGATGCAGTGGAGAGGGGTGGCAATGGACTCCCCAAGAAAAAAAATCTGGGGAAATCTGCGGGTGAAAACTCTCTCTGTGGATATATTCTTAACTCTCATTTGCCTTCAGAAACACTTTACTTATCTGGTACTCGTTTAGGAAGGCAAAAAGGAGATATTTGACGACTACATTTTAATGTTGGGGGGGAAATGAAATTGTATTAAGGATTAATGTTTGTTTCTCATTTTGGGATGGCATCTGGTGATCAGTGTTCACTCCTTGAAAGGCCTATAGCCCCCTAATACCTGACTTAGGCACTTTCCCCCCTATCAGCTCATAATTTCCCAGAGGTATTTTTTTTTAAAAAATGAAATGTGTTAACGGTTCACACTTCCTTCTTTTAACTGCTACATCAATGTTAAAGTAGCTATAATGTTGGCAAATGAGAATTTCCTTCGTGGTGGGTCAGTGAACGGTGGGTTTGTCTGTGATGATTTTCCCGCCTTTTAAAAAAATGGTGGCAGACACAGGGCCCCAACTGACAGAGATGAGAGGAACTGTAACTCTCTTTTCATACTTTTTTTTCTTCCAAGATCACCACACTCACACACCAGCTGTTTTTACCTGTTCAGGGCAAACACTATGAGTACCCATAAATTTTCCTCAGCACAGGTCACTTGGGGGGTGGCAACTTTTAGCAGGAAAATAACAAAAGGTGAAATAGTCCCACTTCTCACCACAGCGTCCTTTTCCAGACTGATCCTTTGAATCACTTCCTTTGTGGATGCTATAGGTTTTTAAAACCACAACTAGACATACTGTTTTGTTCCATCACTGAGCTGCCAGTATCTTGAATTGGCAGTGTTCCCTCCCACCCATCATTTGCTTTTGGGAGTTTTAACAGGCTCCAATAACCAATTAATAGGGTTGCCAGCCTCCAGGTAGTCACTGGAGATCTCCCAGAATTACAACTGGTCTCCAGGCCATAGAGATCAGTTCACTTGGATAAAATGGCTACTTTGAGGGGTGGACTCTATGGAATTATGCCATGCCAAAGTCCTTTCCCTCCCCGAACCCCACTTTCTTCAGGTTTCTCCAGGTTTCACCCCCCAGAGCTCCAGGAATTTCCCAACTTGGAGCTGGCAACCCTACTGATTAACTGTAAAAAAAGAAAACATGGGGAGTGTGTGTCTGGGAGGGGATCAGACTGTGCATGTCTAAAGCATCCCCCCAAACTGAATTTCCTAAATACAACTTGAAGATTTCAAAAGCTCAGGTTTGAATTTGGGAAAACTTTGCCCTCTTTCACAGGTAGATAGATCAAGATGGGTAGCCACGTTAGTCTATCTGTAGCAGTAGGAAAGAGCAAGAATCCAGTAGCAGCTATAAGACTAACAAAATTTGTGATAAGATATGAGCTTTCATCAGTCACAGCTCATTTCTTCAGATACCAAATGGTGGCAGACACAGGGCTGCAACTGAAGAAGTGAGCTGTGATTCACGAAAGCTCATACTCTACCACAAATTTTGTCAGTCTTATAGGTGCTACTGGACTCTTGCTCTTTCCTACTCTTTTAAATGTGAGCGTGAAATTTTATCACAGGCAGAGAATAAAAACATGTCACACTGTACAGCCAAGTGTGAAAAAACTGGAAAATATTGAATGGATGTCTCCAGATCTCAGGTTTTTGTGTGTTTGTTTGTTTTACACCTTCAAATTTGGGAGTTTTGAGACTATAAAGATCATGCCAGAGGCTGATTGACTTTAGCACCCTGTTTTGAAACAATCACCAGACACCAGATGCCTATAAAAGGCTTTCGCAAGCAGGGTACAAAGTGAACGTATTGCTGTGTGTCCCTAGCTCTGGCAAGGGGAAGTATGCTGTGTCTCTGAACATGGAGATTCCATTTGATCAGGGCTTTTTTTCAGGGGGAATGCAGGGGAACGGAGTTCCGGAACCTCTTGAAAATGGTCACATGGCTGGTGGCCCCGCCCCCTGATCTCCAGACAGAGGGGAGTTTAGATCGCCCTCCGCGCCGCTAAGCAGCACGGAGGGCAATCTCAACTCCCCTCTGTCTGGAGATCAGGGGGCAGGGCCACCAGCCATGTGACCATTTTCTCTGAGGGCAACCCACTGAGTTCCACCACCTCTTTTCTCAGAAAAAAAGCCCTGCATTTGATTATTTTCCTTCTCCTCGATGAACTTGCCTAACCCTTTTACAAACCATCTAACCTAGCAGCCATCACCAAAGCTCGTGGTAATGAATTCTAAATGTTAACGACACACTGTGTGAAAGGGTGTTTCCTTTGTACTATCGACAATATGCTTTGTTGAGTGACCTTCAACAAGGGATTCCCAGAAACAGTATTCTGGGGGCATTTAGGCCTGCAAGGGGAGGGGGAGGCAAAATGTCACCCTCTGCAAGCAGAAATCCTTCTGCCCACAGAAACACTCGGTTGGATCCAAGCCCAGTTACAAAGAAAAAAAGAGACCATTTGAGAAAAAAGCCTCAAAGATGGCCTTGAAGTCTGGGTATACTCTGGGGTTTTTTTCTGGGAAAAGAGGTGGCGGAACTCTCAAGAGGGAAATGAGGAAGAAACACACGGGATTCTTTGAAATCATATTATTTTCAAGCACTATAGCTGAGTATTTTCAAGAGGTGCCGGAACTCCATTCCCCCACATTCCCCCTGAAAAAACGCCCTGGGTATACTTAAGGGTGAAAGGTAAGCGTAGTCCCCAGTGCAAGCACCGTCATTACTGACCCATGGGGGGACGTCACATCAAAATGTTTTCTTGACAGACTTTTTGTTACGGGGTGGTTTGCCATTGCCTTCCCCAGTCAACTACACTTTACCCCCTGCAAACTGGGTACTCATTTTACCAGCCTCGGAAGGATGGAAGGCCCAGTCAACCTTGAGCCGGCTACCTGGACCCAGCTTCTGCCGGGATTGAACTCAGGTCTTGAGCAGAGCTTGGGCTGCAGTACTGCAGCTTACCACTCTGCACCACAGGGCTCTTTTTTATACTCATGGGGGCACAGAATATTTAGAGCAACTAAGAGTCAGTTCAAAGGAGGAGTCGTTTAGCCTACTCAAGTTATCCGTCTTTTAACTAAAAATGCCCAGAATTTCTTCCTCTCCCACACTTTGTTCCAGCTGTAGTTGCTTTCATATCACTATTCTTAACACATCTTTTTTTGCCCCCTTTATGCAAACTGAGGACATTTGTTTTAGAATAGAAATTCCCTGCTTTGGAGATAGCTGGGAAAGAGCGTCACAAAACCATCCACCCCCCCTTGCTGAGAGCTGTCCTGCCACCTTCCTTCAGGTTGTGCCTGGGCAAGGGAGATGTGCTGACCTTCTACGATGGAGATGACCTGACGGCACGCATCCTGGGCCAGTACTCTGGCCTCAACCGGCACTTCAAGCTGTTCACCTCGACCGCTGATGTCACCATCCAGTTTCAGTCTGATCCTGGCAGCAGCGGCTTAGGCTACCAACAGGGATTCATCATCCACTTCACCGGTGAGCATCGTGTTTTTTGGACATTTGGAAGGCACTGTGCAGTAAAAAAAAAAACCCAGCTTTCTCTGCTTAATTTGCCTTTTTTGTAGAGCAGCAAAAGAAATCCCGAAAGAATCTGAAACGTTCACTTTGAACATTGTACACTGCTTGATTCTACTCAAGTGCAGGATTCAGCAATGGAAACAGAACTGAACTACTGAACAATTTCAGCAGTTGTGGTTACAAAAAAGTTAGTTAGGAGGCAGTTAGATCATATGCCCAATTCAAAGCTGCTGGAATCAGCAGCTCCAGGCTGAGTTCTCCTCCTCTGTGAAACTTACCCTGTGTCATGAAATAACATTTTTTTGCATTTCTCTGCATTAGTGGGAGCCAATTTGGTGTAGTGAGAGCAATAGGACTCTAATCTGGAGAACTGGGTTTGATTCTCCACGCCTCCACCTGAAGCCGGCTGGGTCAGTCACAGCTCTTCCAGAGCTCTCTCAGACCCACCTACCTAATTATCATGAGGATAATAATAGTACACTTTATAAACCGCTCTGAGTGGGTGTTAAGTTGTCCTGAAGGACAGTATATAAATCGAATGGCATTGTTGTTGTATGGAGGGCAAGGAAATATGCTAGAGCGCTTGTGGCTGGCCAGGGAGCAGGCCAGTCCAATCTCCCCTCTTGCCAATCAACATGTGCCCTTCCTCCCACAGAGGTGCCCCGCAATGACACATGCCCTGAACTGCCAGAGATCCCCAATGGCTGGAAGACTGTGTCCCACCCAGAGCTGATCCACGGTACTGTGGTCACCTACCACTGCTATCCTGGCTATGACTTGGTGGGTACGGAGCTCCTGATGTGCCACTGGGACTTGACCTGGAGTGGGGACCTGCCCTCTTGCCAGCGAGGTGAGTACATGGAGGGAAGGCACGCCTGTGCCAGAGAGAGAAAGGCCACACCTCCTTTCCTGCATGTTTTGTTCCCCCACTGATTCAACTGCTCTCTTTTATCTGAACCCACCCGATAAGCAAAGAGGGAAGTTGAGAAAGGGGAGAGCACTTCCCAAGCTTGGGATAGCTCAGGAGCAGGGAGTGTGTGTGTGTGTGTGTGTGTGTGTGTGTGTGTGTGTGCGTGCGCGCACATGTGCACACTGAAACCATGGTTGCTAACCGCCAGGTGGGACTTGGAGAGCTCCCAGAACTACAGCTGATCTCCAAACTACAAGATTGGGTCCCCTGAAGAAAATGGCTGCCATGGAGGGCAAACTCTATGGCACTATACCACATTAAGGTCTCTCCCCTCCTCAGGCTCCACCCCCAAATCTCCAGGAATTTCCCAACCTGGAGTTGGCGAACCTAATTGAAACTGGAGGCACACTTCACTCTGAATACTCAAGAAACACACAAATATTTTCTGGATCAGCGCTTGGAAGAATGGGCAGGCATCCACCCGTCCTTGCAAACTCAAGGATAGCCCAGTTTTAATGTTACCCCTCGGTGCCCCACCCACCCCTTTGCCCAGTCGTTTGGAGTCTGGGGATGGGACAAAGCTTTCTGGACTCCCCCTGGCCTGTCAGCAGGCTGCATCAAGGACTGGCACTGCACCGGGTCTCCTTGCTCAGCGGAGAGTTGGGGCATACATGCATTCAACAAAGCGGCATCATTTTGCCAAGTGTATACTTTGGCCTCTCTTTACTGGGGCCTTTGTCCCAGTACACAGTTTGGGGATGGCAGGCAATGAGAATGCAATTGCCCGAGCCTGTCAAGTTTTGGTTATGCTATGAGCTCCCCCTGCTGGCATTGTGTAGGCCTTGCTAGGCCTGTCATTGCAAGGGGGGTGGTATTCATTCAAAGGAACAGAGAAGTGCATTCTTTTCAGAGATAACATGAATTAGCAGGGCAGGATTTACAAAGAAATCCCTTCTCACTCAAATTCTCTAGCCACTAAATTACTGTTTACTAAGTTTGTGTTAACCTAATTGGAAAAGGTGTTTTTTTGTTGCTGTCGTTGGCAACTTTCCCAAATACTGGAATGAATGCAGTTATTTTTAAAGGAGAGTGGGGGTGGTAGAGTGAAACTCAATAATATCACCTTCAAATGTGTTGAAAAAAGTGAAGTTTTCTTGAATTCAGAAATGTTATTAAATTTGTGCAATGTTTCTCACCAGCTTACAAACAGAGGGTGTTGTCCTAGGTCAAAGAGGACCACTGGCTCACTTTGCCCAGTAATGCCTCTGCACCAAAGCAATGGCTCTCCAACGCTTCAGTCTCTTCCAGCCCATTTACCTGTGTTGGCATTACCAAGGTCTTGATTTAGGTTCTTCTGCACATGCATTCTATCAAGCCCCTTCCTTACCATAATAGTAGAGTCCAGTAGCACCTTTAAGACTAACCAACTTTATTGTAGCATAAGCTTTCTAGAGCCACAGTTCTGTTTGTCAGATTCCTTATCATACTTGATCATTATTGTAGGAAAAAATGTATTGACAAGTTATAAACAATTGTCTTGTTAGCAGGGCTTTTTTTCAGCAGGAACGCGGTGGAACAGAGTTCCGGAACCTCTTGAAAATGGTCACGTGGCTGGTGGCCCCTCCCCCTGATCTCCAGACAGAGGGGAGTTTAGATTGCCCTCCGCGCCGCGGGAGTGGCGCGGAGGGCAATCTAAACTCCCCTCTGTCTGGAGATCAGGGGGCGGGGCCACCAGCCATGTGACCATTTTCTCCAAGGGCAACCCATTGCGTTCCACCACCTCTTTTCCCAGAAAAAAAGCCCTGCTTGTTAGTCATATTACTAAAATCTGAACTTCATAAATATTTTTCAGATGTGGTTTTCAAAGTTTTGCTTCATTCTGAATTTTTGTGCAGAAATGTCAGTCCTGCCAGTTAGGGCTCTAAGCATCGAGGCGTGGATGATGCCCAGCAGACAGGGAGCATAAATGGAGCCAGTGTAAGGCAGATGTCATCTTCCATGCCCTGCCTCACTTGCTCTTCTATCCTCTTTCTTCTCTCCATATAGTGACCACATGCCGAGATCCTGGAGACGTGGATCACAGCCGCCGCATGGTCTCCAGCAGCAAATTCCCTGTTGGCTCCACAGTCCAGTTCATCTGTGACAAGGGCTACACGCTAGCTGGGAGCGGAATGATCACTTGTCATGATCGACAAGCTGGAGATCCCAAGTGGAGTGATCGTCTTCCCAAATGCATCCGTAAGTCAGGCTTGATATGAATGGGGTTGCTCATCAGGGACTGATTCAGAACCTCCATGTCCGAAGATCCAGAGGAGTTAGCCGTGTTAGTCTGTAGTAGCAAAACAGTAAAGAGTCCAGTAGCACCTTTAAGACTAACCAACTTTATTGTAGCATAAGCTTTTGAGAGCCACAGCTCTCTTCATCAGATGCAACTTTATTGTAGCATAAGCTTTCAAGAACCAAAGCTCTCTTCATCAGCTGCATCTGACAAAGAGAGCTGTGGCTCTCGAAAGCTTATGCTACAATAAAGTTGTTTAGTCTTAAAGGTGCTACCGAACTCTTTACTATTTTCCATATCCAAAGAAATTCTTGCTCTCTGTGCGAGGTGTTTGGGGGAAAGGATGAGAGATGGCCCTAATTTTCCTGTCTTCCAAAGGCATCACGTGATCCGGGGGCTGGAGTATTTTCCTAATGAGGCAAAAAAACTAAAAAATATGGAGCTTTTCAGTTTAGAAAAAAAGATGCCAAGAGAAGGCCGTGGCACAGGCATGGAGGAGAGAAAGTGGAAAGAATTTTTTTCTCCCTCTCAGTTTAGGAGCCCTCGATGAAGTTGATGGGTAGTAGATACAAGAAAAGAGTTTCTTGAAACAATGGATGCCGAGAATAAAAAGGCTTTCTTTCAAGTTATGTTCCAAATAAGAGGAAGGAAATGGCGGACCTATTCCTCAGTGAGCTTGGTGAAATTTTAATGGGTAACAAAAGGAACTGCTCAAGTCCTGCTCCATCTCAGTCATCTCCCAGAAGAATTATGCACAGCCTAGCAAAAGTGGTGTGAATGGTGAAGGCACAGGACACCAACTCCAACTGATAAGGAGTGGCTCAGGGAATGCCCGGCTACTTGAAACGAGTTCAGGTCTTCTGGGCCAGATGAAGTGCATCCTAGGTTGCTAAAGGAACTTGCTGAGAGACTCAAAACTTCTGTCACGATGCTGATCTTCCAAAAAGAGAAAAGGGAAGATACGGGAAACAGCTGACCCATCAGTTTGACGGTGATGCTAGATGGAATTTTAAGGCCATCTCTCTATAAGGATTTTGGAAAAATTGCGGTGATCTACAGAAGCCAGTATGGGCTTGTTAAGAATAAATCCTGCTAGATCAATCTTAACTTGCTTTTCAACTGGGTTACTAGCCTAGTGGATCGTAGAAATGCAGTGCATGTGCCATACCTTAACTTCTACAAGGCGTTTGATGAAGCTCCCTTCTCCCCCTGATATTTTGGTGATTTAAACACGGGCCATTGGACAGGACCATTCACAGCTGGTTGGAGAATCGTACTTGAAGAGTGCAACTCAACGACATTTTGTCAAGCAAAAGGGCAGGTCTTGAGTGGGAGGCTACAGGACTCTGTCCTTGGCCTGATACTCTTCAACATTATTATCAATGGCTTGGATTTAATTTAATTTATTAGATTTGTATTCCGCCCTCCCTACGCCAGCAGGCTCAGGGTGGATAACAATTTGCATGCAAAGTTAAAATTACATCAGATACCATTTTAAACCATAATATATATATATATATTATATATATAATATATATAATATATAATATATATATATTATATATATATATATATATATATATATATATATATATATATATATATATATATATATATATATATATATATATATATATATATATATATATATAGACAGAGCGTTCCACTAGGCTGGGGCCAGGACCGAAAAAGCCCTGGCCCTGGTCGATGCCAGGCAGGCCTCCCTAGGGCCAGGGACCTTCAACAGATGTTTACCATTGGAGTGAAGAGTCCTCTGGGGTTCATATGGTGAGAGGCAGTCTCGTAGATATGCCAGTCCCAGTCTGCACAGGGCTTTATAGGTTAATACCAAAACATTGAACCTGATTCAGTACTCCACTGGTAACCAGTGCAGCAGGATGAAGGTTGCAGGGAGTTTTGATCATATCTGCAGGTGACATAAAACTGGGAGGGATAACTAGTGCCTTAGAGGACAGCGATAAGATTCGTGATGATCTTGATAGATTGGAAAGTTTGGCTGAAAGTAACAAAATGAAATTCTGCAGGACAAATGCAAAGCTGTGCATTTAGGTAAAAAAAAACATATGGTGGAAACTTGACTTGACAGCAAGACATGTTTAAAAGGGTCCCAGTCTCACAATCAATCACAAGTTGAACAAGAGTCGGCAACGCGGTGCAGCTGCAAAAAAGGCTAATACAATTTTAGGTTGTTTTAATAGATGCATGACCCTGACCTGGATAGGCCAGGAGAGCCTGATCTTGTCAGATCTCAGAAGCTAAGCAGGGCCGGCCTTGGTTAATAATTGGATGGGAGACTTCCAAGGAAGACCAGGGTTGCAGAGCCAGGCAATAGCAAACCACCTCTGTTAGTCTCTTGCCATGAAAACCACACCAGGGATTGTCAAGGGCCGGATTTCATTCAATAGAAGCATGGTGGCCGAGTCATGAGGAATACTCATTTCCCTCGATGCTGTGCTGGTCAGACCTCATCTGGAGTGTTCTGTCCAGTTTTGTTTGTCTCCCTTTAAGAAGGAGGAAGATGAACTGGAATAGGGTTCAGAGGAAGGTGATGAAGAAGATTGTGGGTTTGGAAAACAATCCCTGCAAGGAAAGATTAAAGGAACAGGGTATAAGTTTAGCCTAGGGAGGAGAAAAACCAGGCACTTCACAAACCAGGAGGCCTGTTCCTGAGGAGAAGAACCAGACTTATTCTCTGCTGTTCCAGCGGGCACAATGCAGGAAGGGACATTTTGCTTGAACGTTAAAAGAAAATTCCCAGTGAACAGTGAAAGCGGTTCAAAGATGGAACCAGTTACATTGGAGGGGGGGGGGGGGCTGTCCCTTGCTGGAAGTCTCCAAGCAGTCTTCTTGACAGAAGTGCTCTAGCTTTTGAATTTCCTGCATCAAGATTATTGGACTAGATGGCCTCTGGGACAATGAATAATTAACTTTTGGAACTTACTGCTGCAAGATGTGATGACATCCACTTTCAAAGAGGATGACACAAACTGGCAGAAGAGGAAAGGTCCCTCAAAGGCTATTTACCATGATAGTTAAATGGACTTTATGATCAGAAGCAGTATAGTTTAAATATCAGCTGCTGAGAAGGGGCAGCCATGGGGTACCTCTGGAGGCTCTGTATGCCTGCTGTAGAGCTTCTTGCATGAATGGCTGGCCACTGTAGGAAATGGGATGCTGGGCTTGATGGCTGATGGGACTGGTCCAACAAGGCAATTCATGATTGGTCCACCTAACTCCCAATCTGTCAATGAAAAGGACTGAAAGGAGCTTTTCGGAGCAGACAACTGGGGGAAAGGGCTTTACACAATTCCTAATTTAAATTGCCCCCAACATGCAGGGATGGATGGCAATTATCTTTTGCAAAAGGGCAGAACAAATTCAGATGTTCCTCTTAATAAAAGGTCAGGAAGTTTGGGACTCAGGCTGGGCTTTTGATGAGGGACACTCAGTGCAGAGGGACCTTGCCTGGGTGGTTATCAGGGGTGCCCTCTGGCTCCTTACTCCCTACTGTTGTGCAGTGGGCAGGTGGGGAGAGGAAAGGACAGCCCCAAAGACTATTGCTAGATTCTGTTGTGGATATTTCCCCAACCCTGTGCCAAGGTCAACTGCTTTCTGGAACCTGAGAGCCAGCTTGGTGTAGTGGTTAAGAGCGCGAGACTCTAATCTGGAGAGCCGGGTTTAATTCCCCACTCCTCCGCTTGAAGCCAGCTGGGTGACCTTGGCTCAATCACAACTTCTAGGAGCTCTTGCGACCCCACCCACCTCACAGTGTGATTATCATGAGGAAAATAACAACACTTTGTAAACCGCTCTGAGTGAGTGTTAAGTTTTTTCCTGAAGGGCGGTATATAAATCAAATGTTGCTGTTGATGATGATATTCTGCTTTTCCTAGCGGAGGTCTACGAGCCCTGCCACAATCCTGGCATTCCTGACCATGGAGCTCAGAGTCCAGAGAAGAGGGTGTACCAGGCAGGGGCACTGCTGCGCTTCTCTTGCACTGCAGGCTACACGCTGCTGGGCGATGCCACTTTGCGCTGTGTGCCAGGTCACCCTTCCCAATGGAATGGCACCCCACCACTTTGCAAGACAGGTAAGTCTATCGGAGGAGTCCATTATCCATAGAGCACCATTGACAATTTCAGGTGCCCATTCATCAGGGGAGGAGGATTCGGATCCAAAAATGCTTCACGCTATTTCCCCAACCCTATGCCAAGGTCAACTGCATTCTGGAACCTGAATGTATTGTGCAAATACATTTCCTTATTTGCAAAACGTATTCCACCTCCAAAGGGACGACAAGAAAGTCTGCAGAAGCACGGTTACCTTCTCTCTTTAGCTTGTGAGATTTCACTGTTAAGTGCTGGCTTATGTTACCAAACATCTCTTGGCAGCCATGAGGACTAGAAACTTGGGGATGGGGGGAAATCCATGCTTACACAACAGGATCACAGATATAGAAAAGGCTCACAGCTTGGAAAGGGCACCAGCACGCTGGTGTACTACAATAGTCTGGGGGTGGGTTCCTGGAGGCCCGAGCCCTGCTCAGCCTGGAGCCCCGCCCCACAGCCCTCCCCTTTCACTTCTTTTGCAGCCTCCTCTGAGCAATTCTACACCAATCGCAACCTAGATGGTAAGAAGGAGGGCCACGATCCATTGGCTGCCAGAAGGGTTCCCTGAGCCAGCTTTGATACTGAGAAGGGAGGGAGGCTGTTGCATGCTACAGGCCTGTTTCTGGCCCTGTGTACACCTCTTCTCCCCTCTGGCTGTGCTGGATCCCATTTGCATGATCTCCTTGTCCCCAGGTTATGCCCCCCCCACTTGGTGAGCAGAGCTCCCCTTTTATTTGCCCCTATTGTTTTCTTCTCCCCACTAGTTGTGGCTAAAATGACACCCGCTGGGGACCTCCTGGAAGGCTCAAATGTGGCCTTTGCCATCTTCCTGCCCGTGGCTGCTGTGGGACTTCTCCTGGGCACCCTGTACCTCTACGTCTCCAGGTAAGTCACTATTTCAGTGGCCCAGAATCCTCCAAAGGGGGCGAAGCCTTGAGCATCTTTGTGTCTCCTTGCAGGCACCAAGGAAAGCCGTCGCTCCAGCTGCCCCTGTCCGGTTCCCACCCTTATGATCACATCACTGTGGATTCAGCCTTTGAAAACCCCACCTATGAAACCGGAGTAAGTGCCAACTCTTTCCTGAGGCCTGCTCTGGGGCACCCCTGGGTTGGGGGCCAGTAGGAGGGGATCCCTGACAGAAAACTTCCGTATCGCCTGCAAGGGGCAATTTGGGCACTCTTTGGTCCCCGGCTCAGTCCCTTATTGGGAGTGACTTTATCACAAGAGCCACATTTGGGATGGAGCTAAGGTGGAGGGAGGGGCAGGGAGCCACAGAGACTCAAGATGCTCCAACAGGGGGCTCAGGCAAAGCTTTTCCCCCTTGGGAACCTCCCACCAGCCCTGTCTTGGCTCACCCGGAAGAGCCATCCGTTGAGGAGCAAGACTCCCCCCAAAGCCTCTGTGGCTGTTTCTGTTGGGGGACTAGGGTCGCAGAGTGCGCCAGATTGAAAGCCTGCTGCTGTTTGGACTGGGGAGGGGGCTTGACTGCCTTTCCCAATCCGAAGCTGAAGAAGTGACCCTTCTGACCGCCTGGCACAATGTGTGTAGAGGGTCAGGTGGGGGAACAAGTTTTTAATGCGTGTGTGTGTTGGGGTGGGGGAAGGATCAGTAGGCAGGTCTTTCAGCATTGAATCCCAAGGACGGAATACATAGACGGGGTTAAACTTGACAGATTTTCCTGGGCTAGCTTAAGATGAGACTGGAGTGTGTAAATTTGGGGGTTTCACAGGCTTCTTCATTACAAGATGAGAGAGATGGCAAGATTTCTTTTAGAAAAGGGCAGAGATAGGTTATGAGTAGCTGGAAAATGCATAGTTAACACATCAGCCTGGGTCACAGCATTGGTCCGTCTGCCTTATCTATGACTGGCTCTCCAGAGACTCAGACAGAGACCTCCATGCCCAAGGCACTGAGGTTTGCAAAGCCGCAGGCTCACTGTGCGGGCTTTGACCCTTCCCTGACTCACAGTGAAATCCTAAGCAGAGTTACTCCAGCCTAAGCCCACTGAAATCACTGGGCTTAGACCGGAGTAACTCTGCTTATGATTTCACTGTCAGAGTGGGAAAAGAGGGCTGCTTTGTGAAACCAGACTGTGCTACCACCAAGGAGCTTGGGGAGTCATTGGTTTGCCCATGTGTTGAAAGCTCCTTATGTTTACAGAAGATTCAGCAGAGGAAGAGCTTTGTGAAAGCTGGCGCATTCCTCTGCTCACTAAGATGGGTCAAGAGGAAAGGTGGGGGCATATCTATTTGAATAAATAAACAAAATACAAGAAATGTAATGTTACCTGCTCCGTATGGTATGGAGTGGGGAGTCCAGTTCAGTGTTGGGGGCTCTAACAGGGTTGGTAGGGAGAGGGGGAGCTGACCTTGTTAGCTAGAGCAAGGTGGGGGACGGGAGGCAGACTTGGAGGGGCTTTGGGGGTGAGAGGGGAGGGGATGGATTCTTTGCTGCTGAAATGACAAGCAAGCAGCCAACCTCCTGCAGGCTTTTTCCTCTCCAGGAGATGCGGGAGTATGAAGTTTCCATCTAGGGTGGTGCCGCCCTCAAGGCGGGAGCCAGAGGGGCAGGCCCCGCTCCTGAACCACGCTGCCCTCCACCCTCTTCACACGCCAACGATCGACTGACTCTAAGGTCGGCTGACCTGACCACCTGCAGCGGCAAAGACCAGTGAATACCTCCCACCCGTCCCTCAAGATGGATCTTCTGGGGAGAGAACTCGGAACTCTGTGCCCGCAGTGGCCCCCCTCCCCCTCTAAGGCTTCCTCCCTTTCAGGCCGAGCTCTGGAATGGGGTCGGATCTGTGCTCGATGTGGCAGGTAGCCCTTGCCTGCTTCCACTAACATCCCCCCCCCCATACATCTTTGGAACGTTCTAGAACATCCTGACCAGGTGCCACCTGGTTCCTGCTTCCACTCTGTTGAACCACCCTCCGCAGCCTTTGCCAAAAGACTCCCCAGAGGCCAGAAGCTTCTGAACATGTACAGGAAAGGGGTTTCAGGAGCCGCCCCCTTCCCTCTGCTGAAGTTTGCTTGCACCTTGAGTTCAATTGCCCACCTAGGTCTTGCTCAAGCAAGAGACATATGTATGGAATGTGGATGCCTTTTCTCATGAGTTGCGGGGGGGGGGGGTCACATGCATCTCTCCCCCCCCCCATTTGGCTGCCAGGTATTGTCCCTTTCTCCTAGCAAAGAGAAAGATTTGGTGGAACACAGCCTCACACCCAACGTCCCTTCTCGAGAGAGCCAATGGGGCTGGGCAAAGGTTGCTTCTTCTTGCAGGGGTGTGGAGTCCAGGGAGCTGCCGCTGGGTGCGGCTAGAAGATGGAGCGGCCAGAGTTGGACTGTGGGAGCCCAAGCCTAGCAAATGGCAAAGAAGAGCAGCGGGCACGATTGTTGCAAGACCTTGCTGAACTTGGGGCACTCTCTTTGCCCCGCAGGAGAGTCTGGGTGGGAATGGTTACCTATCCAAAGGCAGGAGTAAGTAAAGCGAACATAACTGCTAAGCCTGAATACTCTCCCAAGAACACCCTAGCTTACAAGGTCGCTTGTGAAGATCACTCTGCCTCCCCTTGCTTGTGATTTCTTACCAAAAAAGACAGGTGGGAAAGAACTCTTTGGCAAGTAACCCATCACAATTGAAGCCTCAGCTTGGAAAGAATGGCACAAGTGCGTGGGGGCGGGGGGGGACTCCTCCCCAAGTTCAGCCAAGTCTTGCAAGGCCCCCAGTGTGTGCTCTGCTTCTTAGCAGCAGCTAGTTTCGAAAGGATTCCTGTTCATTGTTCAATCTGTCTTTGGGTAACGGAAGCCTCTGATGAGGGTTTAGGGTGTCCCTCCCAGCACTGTCTCTCCAAAGCACGATTCTTGCATGTACACACGCAACCAGAGTCTGCACCGCCCCCTACATAATGTCCATCTTCACCCTTGGTGTCCATTAGCAGTCTCCCTTTCATGTTTCCAATTGATTAATTACTTAGTAAGAGAGCATACGTCCCCCCCCCATCACGAGCATATTGAATCGACCTTTTAGATGAGGGGAGGAGCCCTTTTACCTTCCTCTCCCACCCAGGTTTGGAGACCATGCTTGAGTATGCGCCCTTCAGTCAAGGGCACCTGGGCCCAAAGTCCCTGCCCACTTCTCCCACCTCCGGCCTGTACAATGGGTGTCCAACCAGGACACAAACCAGTTATCCAGACATGCGCTCTGCCTGGGCACTATCCCTTCACGCTCTCTGTGGCTTTCCTAAGCCAGCCAATAGTGAGTTCCCTTGCCGTACAGGCTGCCAGAGAGCCTCTTTAGGATCCCTGCCTGTCAGTTTCTATGAGGGACGTTCCAAACATCCCGTTTCTGTAAGACACTTGGTTGCTTGAGCTGGAGAACTCTGAATGGCTCACTCAGCAATGAATGTGGGACTCAGTCCAACAGGAAGTTCTCTAGCACAAGCCTAATTGAAATAAGCTGGAACTACGCAAGAGAGTTACAGTCCGGGGAGATCTTCCTGGTGGACCGTAGGACCCCCCCCCCCGCCAATCCTCTCAGGTTCCTGTTCTGTTGCTCTTAATGATGCTCTGAATCTGGACTGCCCCCTCCTGCCCTGGGGAGGCCCACATCTGGGCAAGATTTCCCCATTAGACTTCTGCTTTGGCTCTCTGACGGCAATCTTTTGCTGCATCTGTTAGGATGGAACTGGTTTCTTTTAAAATGTTTCTCATGATGTTAACCAAGGGAGGCATCTTTGATTGCTGATCTTGGCGGAGTTTTCCTTATAATCACCTCCAGCAAACCTGTGGCTACAAAGAAAGTTGGGCTACTGCCTTGGTCTCCTTACCAGGATACAAGAGTAGCATCTCCCCCCCCCCAAACAAAATTGCAGCTTTGGAGGGAGGGGCCGGCTACAGGTGCCCTCCTCCTGAATCCTGGTACCTTGCCAAAGTTGCTCCTTCTCTCTTGTACAGTGGGGGGGGCAGCTGTGATGTTTCATTGCTCTGGAGTCCAGTCTCTTTCAACGTGGGAATGGAACCATGACTCCTGTAGGCATTTCACAGCCTGGTCAGCATTTAGATTTTATAAGGTGATGAAAATGGAAAGGCCAGGCCGTGCAAAGGGGGTTAGGAAAACCCAGGGAGGATAATTCTAACAATAGCTGTTAGCAGCAGCGTCTCAACACAACCTCCATGTTCAGAAGCAGTGTACCTCTGAAGGCCAGGTGCTGGGGACGGGGGGTGGGGGTGGGCTCTGTGCTGCTAGGATTTCCAGGGCATCCTGTTGGCCGCTGTGGGAAATGGGATGCTGGACTATGAATTTGATCCTGCAAGGCTCCGATTGCCATTTTCAAAGCTGCCTGCCCTCTGTCTCCTTCTTTTATCCCTGGGAAGGGAGACCAACAAACACTTCTTGGATGGGGAGTTGCCACTGAGCTCAGGGGCCGTTTCTGCAGGTCAGCCAAACATGAAACCATGTTTATCCATCCTTGAGTCTTCAGCCACTCCTGGAGCTCAGAATTAGGGACGGCCTCTCCCCTCCTCACCCTCATGGCTTTTTGGTCACCCTCCTCATGTTCCTCTGAGGCCAATGTTGGTGGATTTGATGGCAGAAGCAGCAGCCACCACCGCCCCCCCCTCGTGCATTCAGCCAAAAATATGGCTGGTCCCCCTTCTCTATGAGAAGGCGGCCACCCTAGCTGGGCTTTTGGGGGCGGGGGGTGTCAGGGAGGCTGATGGGATGGGGAGTCCTGTGGGAGGTTTTTTATCTGTAAAGTGTAACATAGAGTCAAATTCTGAGCTGCTCCAACTGTTCTGGGGGGAGGAACCAACCTTTTGGATTGTTTCATGAATAAACTGGTGTTTTAGAAGAAACTTGCTAAGCTGTGGTGAATTGTGTTCTGGTAGAACCCCCGTTTTCTGATTGGTTTCGCAGGCGGCCTGTGTTGCTCTGGAAGCTTGTGAGAGGCAGCGTGTTGTTGTGATTAGAGGGTTGGCTCTGGGAGGCCAAGGTTCGAATCCCCACTCTGCCATGGACCCTGGCTCAGTGACCTTGGGCCAGTCGCTGTTTCTCAACCTAACCTACCTCACAGGGTGGTTGTGAGGATAAAATGGAAGAGGGGGGATTATATTATTAGCTGCTTTGTGTCCCCATTGAGGAGAAAAGTTGCTAAAAATATCTACAGAAATAATAAACAGCATCGTTGTTTAAAAAACGAGGGGGTGGTAGCCAAGAGCACCTTCTATCAGCCGTGTTCAGTTTGCCAACTCTCTCTTTTCCCCAACTCAGCTGACCTGGACATGCTGATCCACGCTTTTGAAACCTCACAGATGGGTGACTCTGATGCACTCAGCATTGGGCTGTCCTCAGAGATGTCAGAAACAGCCGGTTTAGGAGGCAGCAGGCCAATTCTTGTGACGTGTTCGCTGATGAGAAAATGTCTTACCCATCTTAAAACAGCTACGCCGACTGCCTGTTTCTGAGTTCAGTCCAAGGTGCTAGTTATGATCTTTCAAGCTCTTTGGGGCCTGGGACCCACATATCTTAATGGCCGTCTCTTCCCATCTGTCCCTTTGCATCAGGTGTGGTCCTCAGGCTGCCAGCTGCTAGCTCTCTCCCCCTCCCCACTTTGAGCAGCCCAGCCAGCACTGACCAGAGCCTGTGCTTTTTATAGTGTACCTCCCATTTTGTGGAATGGACTACTCGAGGCGGTTGGGGGGAAATTTTCTCTAGAGGTGCACGAGAAGGTTCTGCAAGGCTCTTTTATTCTCTAGGGCTTATAATGGGGTGTAGGCTGTTGGCAGTTTTTTTAGGGACAGAGGCAGTAATGTGGGGTTTTATTGTATATTGTAAATTTGTACGCTGCCTTGATATCTAGGCAAGGTACATACATACAAAATAACCCTAAACCAGCCAACGGGTTCCTCAGTGAAAAGAATATTAATGTCTGATAAGCTTCCCTCGGAGCTGGCTGCTAGGCACCAAAGCAGAGCTGCAGAGGGACTTTAGGTGTATTCCAGGGAACGCCCCATATCATGCGGAGTGACAGAATAAAGCCCCAGAGTTTGCCCTAATACTCTGCAAGGTGCAGTGTGGAACAAGCTCTCCTACACCCAAGATCTGCTCGTCACCAGCCACTTTCCACAATCAACTTGCTACAAGAACCTCCGTTGTGAAATTTTTCTAACACCAGAAGCAGCAACTGGAATCTTTCCGGAGTCCCCATTTCACATGTTGCAGGTGAGCAACAGACAGAGCATCCATGGTGAACTGCGGAGAAAGGAATGCTCATCGGAACAGGATCCAGCCAGAGAGACCTCGTCTTTGCAAACTGGAGCAAACGAGACCCAGACCATGGGACAGGGAGGGTTGGCATGACCAAAAGCTCAGGACCAGGTTATACAGTCAACGGGATCAGAGCCTGGACAGTACTATTTCAGGCAACGGGTGGTGGCTCACATGTTCGAATGCTCCCGAGCCTTCTCATGAAAAATAAAAAGGCCCTGCCAATCAAAAACAAACATCAGCACGAAAACTTCAGTCCAGCTTTCCCCCAGTCAGGCAGGAAGGACACAAAGCACTGAGTGATGTAAAGAACTCTATCCCATATATACGTTCCTTTCTGCAACCTGTGGTGATACAGTCCCAGAATAGCTTTCTATTTTGGCTCATGAATAAAGTGAGCCCCGCAAGAGCCCCAGACCTGGTTCTTGCATGTAGGAATGGAGTGGCAGCGCTCTGAGGTGGCGGAGTGAGTACATCAACTGAGGCTGCAGGAGGTGGATTCCAATTTTGAATCAACCTTTGTGTAGAAAACTCCCTGCAAGCGGAAAACTAGCACAAGGGGAAAGGTTCTATCCTCCCCACTTCTTGCTGTGCTGGGAGCATGTTGGTTTGCAAGGAGTTTTTTTTCATAAGGGAACATTCCAAAAGGTTGGAAGTCAGAAAGGGTCCGGCCCATTCTGCCACCTCATACCTTCACATGTATGAACCAACCTCCAAGTCTGAGCTAATTTCCAAACACAGAGAAAAATACTCACGAGGGAAACTGTTGCTCCTGAAAACAAGCGTGAGCAGGAAGGAAAAAATCTCATCCTGAATACTTATTTACTGGGATGTCTTTGCTCTTCCAACATTAAATGAAGCCACTCCCCAAAGGCCTTTCAAACAGCCAGCCTTTGCCAGGCTTATCTTAAGATACGAATCTTTCCTCGCTGTTCTGCAAACATCCTAGTTATATTTGCACTCATTGCAAATTTGCCTGTAGGCAAATTCTGATAATGCACTGGACTAGGCCCTAGTCCTACACCACCGCATGCAAAGAGCCCGTATCTTCAATGGCAGAGGAGGAAGCTCAGAGGGGTCCTCAACACCAGTGAGTTCACAGTTTCTTTTCAACGTCTTCTCAGGCAGTGATGATAGCCCTTCTGTAGTATATCCTATTTTGAGTGGTTTCATATCTGCAACACATCAAATGCACAATTATTAGTGACTACCTATTATCAAAACATTAGCCCTTAAGGGAAATTGTATCCTGGGCTTTAGCAAGTGCATCTACCTCCTTCTCTAGACCTTCCCACCAATGAATTTTTGTAGAGAATCCTTCCTTGGTGTTAAAGCTGAATGTGCCCTGAAAGTAGATATCCTAGCTTTATTTCTATGCATATATTTATTTATTTATTTCCATACATTCTGCACCCTGAATTACTCTCCTTAATACACACTGCTAAAGCATCTAATTTGCATCTTTCAGTGGTCAGGCTTGACGGATGACTTACTAGCTGGTTTGCCTGTGATTTCTCAAAAGGCATTCCCCAAATCTGAATTGTTGGGAAGAAACTTACCTCGGTGTAAACTGAATTTACCTGCAAAGTTGGGTTAGGACCAGAATAACCAACCTTGTTTTATGAGCATGCAAACATTAATTCCACTATGTAGACTGGGACTGTATGATTATTGAGCTATTTGAAAACAAAACAGGCATGCAGTTTGCCAGAAGTGACATATTTCTCTGTTCCCATGGCCCACTAGCATGGAAAGCACCAGTCATCATGTCGCAACGGCAAGAATACCATGACAACCTCACAACTGTATAATGTCTCCTTCCTACACACGGCATGCACAAATACTGCCAGCAAGATCCACCACCCTTCCCTCCAGTACAGCAGATGGTATATCTCCATGGTCAGCCCTAAACTCTGTATTTATTGATTTGATTTTTATACCCCTTCTCTTCAATTAAGAGCTGGAAGTGGCCCACATCAAAGAGAATTACATCAGTTAAAAACAAACAGAAAACATAACATGGTCAATAAAATCACAATAAAACGACGACATAGTACAAATACCTAGAACTGTCACAAGCAATAAGAGATCCAGAGGAGTTAGCTGTGTTCGTCCGTAGTTGTAAAATACAGTCCAGTAGCACAAAACAGAGTCCAGTAGCACCTTTAAGACTAACCAACTTTATTGTCACATAAGCTTTCGAGAACCACAGCAGAGCTTCGTCGCATCACGACATTTTCTTGGCAGACTTTTTGGTACGGGGTGGTTTGCCATTGCCTTCCCCAGACATCCCCCCCCATGGGTCAGTAATGACTCGGTGCTCGCACAGGGGACTACAAAATAGAAAAGAGTCCAGTAGCACCTTTAAGACTAACCAACTTTACTGTAGTATAAGCTTTCGACAATCACTCTTCTCTTCGTCAGATGCATCTGACTGTGATTCTCAAAAGCTTATGCTACAGTAAAGTTGGTTAGTCTTAAAGGTGCTACTGGACTCTTTTCTATTTTGCTGCTACAGACTAACACGGCTAACTCCTATGGAACAGGGGACTACCTTTACCTTTAAAGGAGCTACAAGCAGTAAGGCAGCTCCTGGACATGGATTTCAATCCCTGGCCACACCAATAGTTAAGCTACCAGAGAGCAAGCACCCTCTGGCTGGAGAAAAACCAGGACCGCACAGCAGCCTGCCAGCTGTGTCGCCCAATGTGGGGGGAAGGGGAGGGAGAAGGTATGCCTGAAGAAGGGGGGAGGTTCAAGGCCCAGTCACCTCCAGCAGGTCTGGAGAGGGAGCATGCAAATTTTCTAAATAAATACATCCGACTATAGGAGCAATGCTCTTGGGCATACCCTCACTGGAACACCCTGCAAGCTGCGGTTGTATCACAGTCCATTTGAAAGGAAGGGAAAGAAATCACATGGAAGAGAGGAAGTAATAAGAGCAAAGCTTACAAAGGAGGCAAAGCCTGGAGCTGAATAGTAGAGGGTGGGGGTGGGGGAGAGTACTGCAATGGAAAACAGGAGGCTGGTGTGTTAAATCCCACCCCAGGAGATACAAATGCAAGGAGACAAGCCTAGCTAGGGGAGGGGGGGAAATCTGGCAAAAATAATTTTAGATGGGAAACGAGGGAGGGTTGGGGGACCATATTCTCATCAGAAGCAGGCAGAACAAAGCGCAGGCTTGAGTCCCACGCTCTCCCTGCCATGTGCCCTTCCCTCCAATCCCATCCCAGGACCGTGTACAGACTGACCTCAGCCACAGAGCCTGATGGGGAGGGAGCTTGTTTAGGGTTGTAACTCACAGCAAGTACAGCAGGGGAGAGTCTTCAGCCACGATCTCCCAGGAGAAAGAGCCAGGAGGAGACACAGAGGCCAGCCGGAAAGCAGCACAAGGTTCAGCAGCGCCGTTCAGCAAGCTGCCTGAATCAGACAGGCCCCTGCTGACCTGTCCAATCTCCCTTTTGGGGCAAGGGGACTGAGTGGGCTGTAGCAGAGCAGCTAAAGGATTTCTGGATGAAATATCTGCCCTTGACTCATTTCAATCGGGCTTTAGGGACTGAAAAACCACCAGCGGTCTTGCTTGTTGACCTTCGCTTGCTTCTGATGCTGCCAGACCTATCTGCAGCATTTGATATGGGCAATTACAATATTTAGGTGGATCAACTGCATTTGGGGTAAAGGAGACAGCCCTCCGCTGGTTTTGTTCCTTTCTTCTGCTGGCAGGAAGCAAAGAGTTTTCATAGGAGACGCAGAGCCAGCTAAATTGGGACCCGTGGGGGGGGGGGGGTGCCCCAAGGGTCCATTTTACCTTTTCATGAAACCATTGGTTGAGATCATCAGAAGCTTTGGATTGGACTTTCACCAATCTGCAAATGATACGCATCTTTATATTTTGTTATCTAAGCACCTGGAAGCTGCTGTGAAAGTCCTAAGTCAATGTTTTCAGGCTGTGATCAAGTGGTTCAGGGCGAATAAACTAAATTTTAATCCAGACAAGACTGAAGTGAGGCTGGTTGGGATGACAGGGTGCTTAGCTGGTGTCAACCTACCAGTCTTAAGCTCTCTTTAGTAGATCAAGTTAAGAGCTTGGAGGGTGCTTATGAACTCTGGATAAACAGGTCGGTTCTGTTGCTAACAGTGCCTCTTATCAGTCACTTCTGGCTCACACGTGTGTAAAGTGGCGTCAAGTCACATCTGACTTATGGCGATCCCTGCTGGGGCTTTCAAGGCAAGCGAGAAGCAGAGGTGGTTCGCCATTGCTTTCCTCTACAGTCTCCCATCCAAGCACTGACCCTGCTTAACTTCCAAGATCTGACAAAATTGAGCTATACGATGCTACCTTCCGTCCCCTCGCTCATACATCTGATCCATTATTCAGACTTTGCAGACCTAGCCATACTGATCCATGCTACCGTAACCTCCAGCTACGTCGGGTTGCCTTTGAAGACACCTTTGAAGCGTCAATTGGTACAAAATGCAATTGCAAGTCTGCTGTCTGGAGTCAGCTGCTTGGAACACACAATTCCAGTAAAGCATCAACTGTGTCAGGTCCAATTCAAAGTACTGGTTCTCTCACCTTTAAAGCCCTTTAAAACCAGATGCATCTGATGAAGAGAGCTGTGGTTCTTGAAAGCTTATGCTACAATAAAGCTGGTTAGTCTTAAAGGTGCTACTGGACTCTTTACTATTTTGCAACTACAGACTAACATGGCTAACTGCTCCAGAAAGCTGCCTTATAGTTACTAAGACTATTGGTTCATCACAGTCAATTTGGTCTAAGACTGGCAGTGGTTCTCCAGGTCGAAGTCTGTCACGCCACCTACCAGATTATTTTTCACTGGATTTGCTTGAACCCCAGACCTTCTGCATAACAAGGGGATGCTCTATCATTGAGCCACAGCCCCTCCTGTTTAACTCTGCATTATTTTTTATTTCAGCCTGGAGGCTGAGGAAACAAGATTTCTCAACATGTTCCCATCTGTTCTATGGAGCCAAGAACAGACAAGTGTAGTCTTTCCACAAACCTGAAAAAAGCCTTCCATTTTCAGAAAAATCTGACATACATATTAAAAAATACATTGGGGGGGGGATTAGCCACCTCCAGCACAATAGACGCAGAACCTGTACCTTTAAGAAATGAATGCCCTCTGAGATCTTAGTGGCCATTGTAGGGGGGTTACTAAGCGACCACAACGATATTGCCAGCCTTCAAACATTGGTTTCTGTCCGTAAATGGCAGGGGGCCTCCTAATCCACCCCTGCTCCCTCCTCCTCTGGAGAGAGGACCAGTCAGAGCTAGACCCAGCAGCAATCATTATACAAATTGCTACCATGCAATTTTTGCAACTCCCACAGTGCAGCAGCAGCTATGAACTGATGCCACGCAAGGCGCCTGGACCCAGCAACACTCTCCACATAACTCATCCGAGTGACTTGCTAGCCAAGGCTTTTGCAACCTGGCTAGAATTTTTCCAGGAAGAGGCTGCCAGGGAAGGAGGGAAACTGAAAGTCAGTACGGTGTAGCTATCTGTGTCAGGCTAGGATCTGGGAAACACAGGTTCAAATCCTGACTCTGCCTTGGGCTTGTCACTCTCTCTCCACCTAATCTACCTCACAGGGTTGTTGTGATGATAAAATGGAGGAAAACACTGTGTGCTGCTTTAGGTATAAATGAAGTAAATCATAAATAAAGCTGAACTTTAGGGAGGGAGGAAAAGTAAAAGATCGGGTTTGGGGTGGAGAGAAAGAAGCAGGGAAAAGGGAGAGGTTATGGAGGCTGTGAGGAGGAAAGAGGAAATAGGTGAGGATCTTGCGGGTTCCCCACTCGCAAATACTTAAAAAGGCATACATGGCGGAGCTGTGGGATGCCACAGACGCCCCGCCTCCAAAGTTGCAATGGAAGGAGACTGCCTCTAGGCCTCCGCCACCCACAACCCTCTTGCTTGGACCGTTTAGTGCCCTCCCGCGCCCGCAGAGCAGGACGCGTTGGAGGGATTTTATGAAAATAGCCCACCAAAGGCCACCTTTTGCCACTTTGATTTTGGCAAAATCAGTGGCGTTTGCTTCTGTGTTATTTTTATTATTTTATTATTATTATTTTAGGAGAAGGCTGCTGTGTGATCAGATTAATTCGATGATAAAAGTCCGCCGTCTCTAGCGAGGAGCTTCCACCTCTGCGGCTTCCAAAAGAATTTGGAAGTCTCTTCTGCACACAAAAGAATTACCCCGGGTAGAATTTTTCTCGCTCTTCCCCTTCCTTCCACATCTGGCCCGCAGCGCGCGTGCGCCACTTTACGACCCTGGCGCCAGGGTCGGAAACGGCCGACGACCGTTGCAAAGAAGCCGTCCGAGTCCGTCAGATCAAGACGCACGCGCCGTGCGAGACGCGCCTGCGTTCAAGCGGACTTGGAAAGGAAGCAACACGCCTGCGCGGAACGAGGGGGGTGGGGGGTGAGCGGAGAGAAACCGCGATTGATTCCAGCCGTGTTGGTGCTGTCTCGCGCGCCTGCGCGGTGGGGGCCGGGCGCCCTGCGCATGCTCCCCGCGCGGAGGGGAGGGCGCTGTGCGCCTGCGTGGGGAGCGCTGTGGCGGCGGGGCCCTGTGTCTGAGGCGGCGGCGCCCGACCGAGCCCGCCCGTTCCTCTGGCGGAGGCAGCGCGGGCCCCGCCCCCTATCATGGCAGCCGCGGCCTCCGACTACCCGGGCCCCTGCGGGCGCTTCCTGCGCAGGCCGACGCCGACCAGGCCCGTTGGGTAGGCCGAGAAGGAAGAAGCGAGCGAGCAGAGGCAGGCGGCCGCCCTCCCCCCTCCTCACAGGCACCCGCGACAGGCGCCCGCGAAGCCCCTCCGGCGGGGCCGCCCGTGGATGTGGGAGAGGATGGAGGCCAAGACGGTGGTCTACGACCTGGACACCTCGGGGGGCCTGATGGAGGTGAGCGGCGGCGGCGGCGGCCCTCCCCCGGCCCTCCCTCCCCCCGCCCTGCCCCGGCCCTCCCCCCGCCCCGGCTGACCCTCTCTCTGCTTCCCCGCAGCAAATCCAGGCGCTGCTGGCGCCCCCGCGGAGCGACGAGAGCGGCGGCGAGAAGCGGAGCCGGCGGCCGGAGCGGGGCGAGCCGCACCCGGCGGGCCCCCACGCGCCGCACCACGCGCACCACCCCCACCACGCGCCGCCCGGCGCCGCGCACCACCACCACCCGGCCCAGCACCACCCGCCGCACCACCACCCGGCCGCCGCGGCGCAGCACCGGCGGAGCGGCCGCGCCACCAACCACGACAGCTGCGACAGCTGCAAGGAAGGCGGCGACCTGCTCTGCTGCGATCACTGCCCCGCCGCCTTCCACCTCCAGTGCTGGTGAGTGGCCGCCGCGCCCCCCGCCGGCGCCCCCCGGCCCCGCTTCTTTGACAGCCGCCCGGGACCCGCTCCCTCGGCGGCCCGTCGCTTGCCCGCGCGCCCCGCCGGCCGAGGGCCCGTTACACCGCTGGGAGCGGAAACGCGTCTGCGCTCCGGCCGGCCCGGCTCCTCCGTCCGCTCGGCCGGCCTCCCTCCCTCCCTCCGCTTGCGCTTGACAACATGGCGACCTGCCTGAAATTGTGATATTTTATTCCCAGCGCCATTTTGCCCATACCGACTCTTCGGGCCGCCCCTCTGGTCCCCCCCGCCCCGATCTCCTGCCTTTGCTCGCGAACGCCTTGGCCCGCCGCCCCCGCGTCTCTTCCAGACGTGGCAGCGGGCGATGGCCGCTGCCTCGCAGGAGACGCCCTGGGGCATGCTGCGAAAGGCTACCGGGGGAGGCGGGCGGGCGGCAGGGACGGCTGGAAGGAAGACGATCTCTTTCCTTGTGGGCTGCGCTCACCTCCCGAGTCAGTGCCTAGGATCGGGCCCTTTCTCCTTCCAGAGTTTGGCTTCCTGGGGTTATTTCGGGTCTTCTTCAAGCCGAATAGCTGCTCTCCCCCCTGCGCCCGTTTCTCTTTAGCAGCCCATTGTTCCGCTCATGGGGCATTCCTCGGTGCTCCTTGCAGCTCCCGTTCTTGGACCTGCTTTTTTTCTTTCTTCGCCTGGTTAGAAAACAGTGTTGCGGTTTGTTTAGCCAGGTCTTACTTCAGAGCAATAGTGTTCAGAGGAGGAGGCATGGTGGGGAGGGGGGAACGTGCCATGGTCTCCTTGCAAACAGTGCTGGTTTGGAAAAGGGAAGTGGGTGGTTGTAAAAAAGGAGCTGCTCTAATTGGCAAGGCGCTGCCGCTCGCACCCGGTCTGAACTCTTGCTTGTGAGCAAAGCCTTGAAGACTCTGAGGAACCCTGGAGAAAAGATTCTCCAATCCCTGTTATCTATGAGTGAGTGTGTGTGTTTAAACTGTTTTCCTAGAGCTGAAGTGGTGTTTCTGTGGTGAGAATGGTTGGAGCGAGAGGAGAAGATGCAGGCTTTTCAGTATTAGAGTTGGTTAACAAGAAGGGAGGCGGTGACTGTCCTGCTTGGAGGTTTCTGGAAAGTGGTTTGGCTCTCCTGTTTGTAGGGTTTTTGTTGCTTGGGATCAAAACAAGTGGGGCTGTAGGGAGAAGAAAGGTGACAAGAGGATGTATCTTGTGGTGTAGTTGCTGAAGTGTGAATTTTTTTCTCAGGTCCTTTTTGGAGAATGCTTTTTTTGTTGTTGTTTCCTTCAGCAAGTGCAGAGCTAGTGGTAACCTTCCCAGAGGTGCAACTTGAGACTTGGTTATTACCTCTCTTACGAATGCCTGCAAATCGGCCATTTTGCCTCCCAGCAGGCAAGATGCGTTGGGGTCTGTGCATCTGTATTTGGTACATTATGGTTGCCTCACTGGATGTGCACAGCGACTCCAGTAGAGGTGGGCATACTGTTGTCAATCTGAACTTATTATTCTGCTCTGCACCCTCCAAAAGCCTTCAAAGGGAATATACATTACAAAAATACTGATTTAGAACTCTTCAAGAAATTACGCACCTGTCATCTTGCCTTAAACAGACTTGAGTTTCCTTACTATAACTTCTAATAGTTCAACAAGACTGGCTTTTCTTAATATGTTGTATTATAGTATGGCCCTTCACTGATGTCAGTTAATTTTCTTATGCTTTGAATGGATCCCTCCCTGTTTAGTTGTTTATCCAACTAAATTACACATTTGTTTTTCTGTACCCTACGAAAGAGAGGTTGGAAGTTCCGACTTATCATAATCCATTATATGTAACAACCTAATTCGTTCCAATCCGTTATGCAGAGAATTGCACCTGAAAGATTTATGATGGGATTCACACTAAGCCTCTCTCTGCCCCAGTGCCCCTCCCCTTTCTGTAATTTTCCTTACGGAAACATAGAAAACGATTTCCTCTTCACAGCATCTGAAGAAGTGAGCTCTGACTCACAACAGCTCATACTTGAACAAATAATAGTCTTTAAATTACTGTAGTAAAGAATTGTCTATGACTTGCAATTGCTGAAGGTGTGTGGCACTGCCATTGATTCTAATTGTGTTCAGTCCATACTTCTGTTCAAACTTCATTGACTTTAGACACCTTAGATTATTTTCTTTGACATTTAATTGTGGTTCTTTTTTGAGTGGGGATAACTTCCTGTGTTTATAATTATTACATCTCTTTTCTCAGATGCAAATAGAATTTATTTACTATATTTCTATACTGCTTTTCCTCCCTGCTTGAAGTGGTTTACTGTGAAACAAGCAAATTAAAACTGACCCAGAGACATGGCATTTTAAAACATAACAATTAAAAGCAAGTGATGAAAAAGCCCACCTAAACAAATACAGTCTTATACTGCCTTCTCAACTAGATAAGAGAAGAGGTAGCCCAGACTTTAACTGGCAGTCGCTTCCATAAGGATGAGGTTGCCATAGAAAACTCTTTTGCCCAGGCCCTTGGATCTCATCTCCCTTAAGGCGGGAGGCGAGAGCACTAACCTTGTGAAGTTCTTAAGGTCAGCCAAGGCTTGCATGGAGAAGAGGCGGTCTTTCATGTACAGGGGACCCAGCCTGTAAAGGGCTTTAAAAGTCAAGACCAGCATTTTGCACTGGATCTGGAAGCAACCAGGGAATTAATGCATATTACTATCATGTCGGTGGTGTAGTTAATACCTATTAGTAAACGGGCTGCTGCATTCTGGACCAGTTTGCAGTTCCCAAGTCTGCACCTGGGGAAACCCCATATAGAACACATTGCAGTAATCTAGTCTCGAAGTTACAGCAGCATGGACCAGTGTTGCCTGATCAGCTGTGTCTAAAAATGGGCAAATTATTCTGTCCAGAGGTAGGTGAAAGAAGGCATTTCTAGTAACAGTATCAAGTTCTTTGTCCATTGATGAAGGTCTTTACTAAGTCCACCAACTTCAGTGTCACCTCATCTAACACAGGTTACAGAATCCCTTCCAGGACACTAACTTTCCCAAACAATATAACTTCAGTTTTATCTGGATTTAACTTCAGCTTGTTCATCTTTTGCCACTTGATCATGGCCTCAAGACAGTGGCCAAGAACCGAGACAGTGGTATCTGGAGGCTTTCACAAAAAATATTTATCTTGGTGTTATTAGTACATTGATGACACCCACCCCCAGAGCTATGAATAATCTCTCTTAATGGTCTTACATAAATATTAAACAGCTCAGGAGAGAACATGTCCCTCTGGCTGCCTTTATGTCAGTTCCCAGGGAATGGACTCCATATCTCATTTCACTAACTTTCTATCCTGCAACTTGTTGCTTTTTTTTGTTTCGTTTGTTTTCAAGCAAAGCGTTTGTACCTGGATTGAATCTTTTGGATAACGGTGGGGTAAAAATGCCATGAAATAAACTAAAGCACAAGACTTACAGTAACAACACCTACTGTTGCTTTAAGCATTCTCATTTAGGAACTGTGTGCAGTAAACAACAGAACTTAAGATCCTAACCCACAGTTCTCAGGAGAGATTCAGGATGCACGTGGGAAAGCAGACCCTCCTTGGTTGATCTAGGTAGGTAGGAGCTTTAGAGCTTTTTAAGAGCCTGGAGGCACCTGATGGTCAAAGGTGTGCAAATTTGGGCTGGCCAGAATATGTAGTTGCTGTAATCTTGCCTTGGAGAAGGAGAAGTGGATTCTTGTCTCTGTCGCTGCATTGAACTTTGTAGACATCCAGACTGTCCCTGAAATACAGTGCAAGATCAGTGATGTTCCTCCCCTTAGTCTCCTGTCCAACTCCAAGCCTGGGAGTTGGGTAGGGGCGTGCCCATGTTGAGCTGCATTTTATTCCCTGAGTATTTGGTGGATGAACATGAGCCCATCTCCTGAGATTGGAAGTAGAGAGGGCCATTGAAGAGTTTGTCACCACAGTTGTGTTTCCCAAATGCTCCAAGCTCAGATGCAGCATTGCTGTAGCTAGAGAAGGGGGAGAGTAAGCAATTTAATTGATCCTTGCAAAGATGCAGGGGAAATGTTCACAAGGAAAACGAGTGGCACGACATACTTCTGCGATGAAACAGTTTGTGTCTGAAAGGCTGCAGTTGTGAGGGGAACCCTATTGAAAGCTATGCCTTTGAATTTATCCTGTATCTGTTTCTTCTGCTTGTTTAGAATGTCATTACAGCATATCAGATGGCAAATAATTGCTTCTGTAACATTTATCGTATTTTAGCTTGTCTTCCATCTTGGCAGCATAGCCTAGCCTGAAAAAGAAGTCCTATTTGTTCCTGGGTTGTCAAGAATTTGCATCGTCTGAGGTTCCCTAATGCTCAAGTTCATCTAGTTAGGACACCTTTTAGGATGAAGTTTGGTATACATGCCTGTGCTAGCATGCTTTCTATAGCAGTAATTCCATAAAGACTGCAACATGAACTTGAGAGGCAAATCAAAGCAATATAGCTTACAACTGTGTCTGTGAGGGGATAAACTTTATTTTTAAAAAAAACCTTAGGTGATTCTTACTTTGTTGCTTCCTTGTACATCTCTTCATCTATAGGAACCGGTTGAAACAGCCTTCACCCCCCTACCCTTTAAAGCAAGCATATGTACATGCACTCCACCCAAATAAAACCTCTCTTGTGTGTGTTCCCAGAATGAATGCATAATCCTGCAAGTGAACTCAGTCCACTAAAGGCCATGTTGCCTCACACACTTGGTTTCACAGAGGAATTAAAAGAATGTTGGGAAAGGCACATGCTGTATAAAACAGGTATCTAGCAAGAAGAAAAGTTAGTTGCAGAATCAAGCGCAGGTGAACTGGCTTTTCTCCAGAGTGCAAAAAAACCCCTCTTTTGAACTCTGAACTGTGGTATTCATGTAGGTCAAATCCCATTTACAGCTTCCTGTTTGGCTCTCAAGTTGAGGTCGCTGTAGCAACAAAACCACTTAACTTCCTGTGGAAGAGAATACAGGCCCTTGTAAGAGAATTTGCCTTTTCACGCCCAACTTCTGACAGATTCCCCAGTTGCCTTAAAAGTGCCTTTAAGTCGTCTCCCCAGTCTAGGTTGTTCCCACGGTTCTGTTTCTTTTCTGGGGACTGCTTGCTTCTCAGGTTACTGGTCTGAGTGACTGGCTCAGCCTCCTCTGTCTGATGTATTGGCACACCCCTCTCCATATAGTTCTGTTGTTCAGAGTTGCAGTGAGTGCAAAAAATAAGTTGGCAAAGGCTTGTGGAGTCAAGTGGACTTTATTTTTCTATGAGACTGTACCAGTTAACTTTCCTTGCAGTACACAGCGTGGGATTTTCTGTGCTTGTGGAAGTTAGTGCTGTACATTATTGCCTGTATTTCTCTGCTGTTCGGTCCACCTTCATAACCACCACCACCCCAGTTTGTTCAGTTTTGTACCCAAAACTTGAAGGTAGTATACACTTTCCAGCCCTGGGAGGTATTTGGATGGGAGACCACCAAGGAAGGCTAGGGTTGCTATGCAGAGGCAGGCAGTGGCAAACCACATCTGATCATCTCTTACCTGAAACCCGTATGGGGTCACCATAAGTCGGCTACGATTTGATGACACACACAAACTCTCTTCCTCCTTCTGCATGTACACTAGTTTAGCAACAAAGTTGATAGGCTTATTAATGATGTCTTCCTGGGCTAGCAAAGACCACAGCAGTTGTTCTATGGCATAGAGACTAATGGATGATAACACTGGAAGGTTTTGTATGTGACAACAAGCACTAAATTAATGTAAAAATTGACCCGGCATAGGGTACTATGACATCTGGGTTGAACCTGGGACCTCTGTAGTCATGCTCTGTGATTTCTAACTTGCCTGAATATTTTATTGTCACTCTCCTGTGGCATTTTATCAGTGCTGCAATTGTAGTATATGGAGGATTGCTTTGTGTGTGTGTGTATAGAAAGATTTTTTTGGGTACCTTTCCTGGTAATAAGGTTTCCTCAATATTAATATTCATCAGTTAATGGGTGTTTAAGGGTTGCAGATTGTGTGGAAGGCCTATAGGACATTCTTCACTTGGAGGAAGATTCCAGGTTCAATCTGAAAGCATCTCACGTCTTGGAAAGACTTCTGAGCCCTTGGAGAGCTGCTGCCAGTCACAACAGATAGCCTTCGGTTGGGTAAATACATGCTGTGACTGGGAATAAGGCAGCTTAACATCTTCAGTGTTGCATTTGCCACAACATCTGACTGGAATGAATGTGTTCTGGGATTTTTTTGGAGAATAGCCCCAGAGAATGCCCCAGAGATCCATGGCTGGCAGAGGAATCTCTGGATACTTATTGGCTGAAGTGGTCACATTCTAAATCTTTGGTCATTGACTGAACACCAAGAACAGGAGCAGGGAAGAAAAAGCAGGGGGACTAGAAGAAAAGGTGGCAGTGTGCCGAAGGAAACAGGAAAACCTGGGGAAGGAGATCTGTGACTGGCCTATTCTCTTTATTACTCTGAACTAGCAGAGTGTTTTACGTAGTTGCCAGGAATTTCATATTGAGTTCAACCAGGTCTTTGCTTGCAGCTCCTCTAGCTTATCTTCATCAGTGCTAGGTTTGCATTCCCCGCCCCCAGCAACAGCTTAGTCTGAATTTAGAATGATTACCATGATGAGCCAGCATGAGTTACATACAAAGACCCACACCAAGTTCTGAGTAGAGGGTAACTTCTTCCCCAGGTAGAAACATTCAGTTCAGGTGCCCCTCTTCCAAAGGGTCTTTTCTGACGCCCAGAGTTATTTCATACATACATGATTCTCATGAAGATGGTCCAAGTGGCAACTTACACATGCAAACGAGCCACCAAAGATCAACCATTGCACAGAAACTTATATTTGATGCTTTTCAGTGAAGCAAGTTAATGCATTCAGCTCTGTTGTATAGGCATATGTGAACTGGGTTGGGGGGGGGAATGAGAAGCTAAATGAGCGTGAATGTTGTCAATGGAAAGAAACTAATACTGTGGAAAAGAAAGAAAGGTATGTGTCGACCCTGGCATTGTTTACTGGTGTGAGTTCTATGCTCCGCCTACCCCCTCCAAAAAAACCCAGGGTTGGAGCAGATGCTGCACTGAATTTGCTTGAAGCCAATACAGAATTTTTAAAGAATGTTCTTAAAAAGAACTGCAGTAAGGAAGGGGTTTTCCTCCCCTACAAACTGACTATCAGAAGAGAAAATGAAACCATCCCCGAAGCTGCATCCTTTAAGATGTGACTGATAAAACCAACCTGGTAACTTCAGAAACCTTTTTCAGAAGCTAAAGTTTTCACAAAGATCCCTGTTCCAGGCTGGGCAATCGGATAAGCGCCCAGGTTGGTCTTGTGGCGCCAACGTGCACCTTGGGCCTCTGGAAGCGAATGGTTGTAATTAAGAATCTGGGTTTATTGTAATTTGAGCCTAACTTCTCCCAAGCTTGACTGCCTTTCTCATGGGAGGCCAGGATTCCACTGTGCCTGATGTGCAGCCAGCTTAAAGTGCTGTTTCAGCTTTTATGGCCGTATTTATTGTTGAGTTCCCTAAAAATGATTCTGAAGCACATATAGCTGTGAGGGAGCAGACTCTTGAGGGAAGAGCATGGGTCAGTGGTACAGTGCATGTTTTGCTGGAATAAAATCCTACATTGAAACCTTGATCTTGTTAAAGGCTCTTGGGTGGCAAGACTCCCACCAGTGGTCGGGTGGACTGTTTATTTACATTATTTATAATCTGCCTTTCTGCCTAGTCAAGGCCTTCTTGAATTGACTTGGTGTCAGTTCAGCGACTTTATAGCCCTGCGCTAACTGGATAGCCCAGTTTTGTCAGATCTTGGAAGTAATGCAGGATCAACCCTCATTAGTACTTGGATAGGAGACCACCAAGGAATTCTAGGATCGGTAGCGTTCATCTCTTGTCTTGAAAACCATGTGGGGTCACCCTAAGTCGACTGCAACTTGACAGCATTTTCCAGCACCACCACTGTATGTAGTCCTACCTCTTCCTGAGGTGGACCTGTAAACACTGCCGAGACAGGTGATGACAATTCAAGTGAAGTGCATACTGCTTCAGAATTTGGATCTCTTAACTCCCTTGTTCTTGGGGTCCTTTTTTTAGAGTTTAGAGAATAGTAGAAGCCTGTTTGGAGAGAGATAGCAAGTAACACCCTGGAAGGTTTTGAGAGAAGTAAGAAGGAAGCAACTGGCAACTTGGCAAACTGGACTGGTGGCCAAGGTGGACTTGGAAACTATTTGACAAATTTAAATGATATACCAAAACTTGTGTTCTCAGACTGAGAATGCCAGTTGAGAATAGAGGCCTTCCTGAGCAGAAGTACCCTGCCACGTTGAGTTCTTGGCTGGGGCCATCTGCATCATTCTGAAAAAGAGGCTTGGAATCTGCTTTGATTTGGTAATTTGGCACGGCCCACCTTAGTACAACAACTTTGCTTCCTGCTGTAGCTCCCTGTGTGCTATTTGTGTGGCTTTCTCTGTGGATTCTTGTGCAGCAAGCAGGGCTGTTGCAAATTAGGAAGCCAAAGAAAAACCCTGACTGGAAAAGATGGCTTTATGGAGCTTGGATCAAACATTTGTGTGTGTGTGTGTGTGGGGGGGGGGTTCCTTCACTGTGCAAATAGCTCTGTTTATAAAGAGTTTGCCAAGATGGGGGAAGAGAAAACACTAAACTTCCTGAGAAGCATTCAGCATGCTGGGTCTTAAGCATGCAAAACACACACACATCAGGCAAATCTTTCAGCAGTGGGCCAGAAGGAAATAACATATCCTGAGCTGCCCAGGAGTCTTTCGTGCACACTGAGAGCTCAGCTATGCATGACACTAGGAGATGCATGGGTGGAGCTCCTACCCTGTTTTCAGATTTAATTTTCAGGTTATGGGGCCCTGGCTCAGATAAGACCTCAGTATTAGGGGCAGCCTTCCTTTTTGCCTTTTCCCCTTTGATCTGAAATGGTCCCGGGAAGTTATTCCTTGCTTTATGGGTTTCATATCAGGAAAATGAATTGAGGGAAAGGTGCTGGTGGTGCCATTTCAGATTGCTGCCCAGCACTCCTGAAAATTGGATTTTATAAACTACAGGGAGCTCTGACTGCCGAATTCCCAGTCAAGTCACAATCAGTGGAGCCCTAAGCTGAGCAGGAAACTGCAGTCTACAGGGTTTGAACTTAACAGTGGCCTGAGGGCAGGGCTTTGCAACTGGGGGGGGGGACTTCCCCAGTTGTCTGACAAGTAGCATCCACCTTTGTTTTCATTGCAAAATACTGCTCTGATTGTAGAAGTGATAGCATGTTGAGAGTAGGTCCTCCAGGAATTCTTCATAGTTGGGTCAGGGGAGGAAAGAAGGATCTGAATGCAAGAAGGTATAAAAGGCCGCGTCCTATGAAAGGAAACCAGTTTGCTTGGCTTGCCTTGTCATAGGGAATTCTGTGACTTGCTGAAAGGCTTGGGAGGATAAGTAAGCATTGAGAGTTCATGGCAACGTAGAAGCAACTTCATTTGGGGGGGTCAGGTTTAAATGGAATGTGGCCCACACCACTATCATCAGTGTATTTGGTTTTAAATAGTGTTTTGTTGACTTGCAGTGGTGTGTGAGATTAACAGCAAACATTAAGGGATCTAATGAAATGGCCCACTTGTTTCATGCTTCTAAAAGACTTGTAGTTTTCAGTATGCAAAGACAGCAGTTGTGTATTGTGTTTCATGCAAATATCAGGTTTCATCCCTAAAGGATTTTGGATCAGTTTGCAAACCTATATATAGAATTCAGAAGGCAGCCATATCAGGGATGAAACACAGTCCCTACCAGCTCCCAGGACCTCCTCATCCAGTCAAGCCATAGGATCCAAGTATACCAGAATGCCAGGTTAAGTAAAGCAGGTACTAATTGGGGCAAAGTAGGGGTGAGTCTTCCACCAGGAAGGGCACTATAACGAGGCAATGTCAAGAAGTCTTGCAGCGGATCCTTCTGTGTGGATGTCTCTGTGGCCACAACTTCTTCCTCGGTTCTGTTGCTTCCACCAGGAAAGAGATAACTTGCAAATGCTAGTATCTGAATGGCAGAATTTGTTTTAAAAGGCAGGTGGATTTTTAGTGATTGGATTGGAGTAACAGAGGCTCTTGTGACTGCTATTTTTCCCCCTTCCTTGCTTCCCCCTGCTGGCAGGATCTCAACAAAGAGCTCCACTGTGTGGAGGGAAGGGAGCTGTTTCCTGATCACTAATCTGTCTCTTGGAAAAGATGAGCTGTTTCCATTTCTCTGGTGGCGGCTGACAGCAGGGAGCTGTGGCTTGGGAAAATGTCTGCCAGAGAAAACAGTGGCCTAGCTGCATCTGGCTGCTGTTTCTTTGTGGCAGGAGTAGGTCATGGTCAAGACAATTTACAGGCAGGTGTTCTTGCCCTGGAAAAGCCTTAGGGGACAGCTGCAGAGAAGCATGTATGACTCAGGTGCAACACAGCTCTTTTTGCAGAACTGAGAGTTTTCTGGTGCTGCACTCCCCCCCCCCCCCCTTCCTCAGTGGATCCCAGTTGAAAGTCATTAAATTGCTTAGTTATGGGAGCTGGGTATGTTGTTGCGGCCTCTGGGCTGTGACCCAGCACATAAATAACAGAACTTGGAAAATCTGTCTCTTGCTGTAAACTGTGTGATAAGTTTCAAACTGGGGTTGGGCTCCTTCCAGAATTCCCAATACAGAACTGTATAAATGCAAGAGACTAAAGTCTAACCCAACCACACAACAGAGGATCCACCAGCATGAAGTGCAGGTGAACCTTGGAAATCCAACCTCCCCCCCATCCCAAACACCCATACATTTAGGGGAGGGTGGAAACCGTTCCTAATAAATAGGATCAGAATCACAAATGTGGAAGCTCTATAAATGTTTACCCCGAGGGTGGTGAGGTGTGACTTCTGGTGTCAGGAGGCAGGATTAGTGTTTTTTCTGCATTGCCAGATTGGGTGTTGGGACACCTAAACTGGGCTGAGTGCTGAAGGGCAGCAAGCTTGTGGGGATGAGCAAGCTGCACTCCACAAAGAGGCCTTTTGTGTGTTGTCTGTGGCACACTTTGCATGGATGGGTGTTTGTGTGCCTTCTGTAGCTGAGGCCGGATACGTTAGTGCATGTCACCTTCCTAACTCTACAGGCTGGATCCTGCTTTTTCTTGCGCTGTGCTCCAGAATGCCATCGTTATACCCCCAAGCAACTCCAGCAGTGCTGACAGCCTTCCCTCTCAGGTCTGTTGATAAAAGAGATTCATGATAAAGCTGGCAAACTCTTCAAGTTGCAGAGGGCAGCTTTTCATTGGAAAAATTAACTCTTAAATGCTAGCGCTTTTTTCTTTTTAAAGACTGGTTATCACCTTCAGCTATGCTCCCCAGACTGCCTGCCAGGTTGTTGAGATTTTGGAGTCAAGAGGTTTTGCTTGTGGTTTTTTCCCCATTGTGCCCAAACTTTTTGCATGCCATGCTTGGTAATGTGTGGTTTCTTTTAGCCGTCAGACCTGAGTGGTGTTATAAGGGTGGCAAAGGGTGGGTTTCTCGTTGTCCTCTGGAGATTGCCATCTTGTGGTGGCCTCCAGTAGCTGTTCTCAAAATCCCAGCAGTATCCACAGGCTCTATAAGTTTGCAGACCCCTGATGTAAAGCCGTTTTCTAACTTTGCAGATTCCAGGTAAGTGGTGGGGTTGCACCAAACGTGGCAGACTTTCAGACCTTGATCTGTCCCAATTTCCAGTCTGCACTACAACAATTATAATATATATATATTGTTGCAGTAGCCTTTACAAAGGCAGCACTGCAAGGTAGGCTAACATTATAATTGTTGTATTGCAGACTGGAAATTGGGACAGATTAAGGTCTGGAAGTCTGCCACGTTTGGTGCAACCCCACCACTTACCTGGAATCTTAATCTTGTCTTGGGGTCACATTGCTGAGCATTTCTCTCTGTCTCACAAGCCAAGAGCAGCCTCAGTATATTTGTTGCTGTTGTCAGAAGGCACTGTGTGTTTGCAGGGCTCTGAAGCCTTAATGTAATCAAACGTTGCTGATGGAAATAATGCACAATCATGAGGTCCAACTGCTGGTCACATATTTTAAAGTGCTTTCTTACCATCATGTTTGCATACCAACATTTTTTTCCCAGGCAGCATTTCTTACCGTCCCCCTGACATTTCTGTGAAGCACATTAGCCTCAGAGCTTTACAGTTGAGTAAGCATTGGAACCTGGGTCTCTCCTGTGCCCAAACTCTACCCAAAGCACAAGTCCAGTTCCCTACCTTACAACAGTTTAAGGGGGTTGCCATGTTGGTCTGCAGTAGAACAGCTAGATGCAAGTCCAGTGGCATCTTAAAGACCAGCAAGATTTCCAGGATATATAGTGCAGTAACTGAGATCTCAAAAAGAAAAGGACAGAATTGTGCGTGTGTCTGAGAGAGATAGAAACAGATCTTGACATTCTGGTGCTTGTTGAATCCTTAAAAGCAGAGGCTGTCATTTCTACACAGAGGAGCCTTTGCTGGCCCAGGAGCAAAGCAAAGGGAAGAGAAGTGGCTTGCCCTTGAGAGGGGCTCTATCTTTGACAGTGTAAGCAGGCTGTGTTCCGGCTTAAGGTGGTGTCCAGACTTTTCAGATCTAGTATCCTCTCTGTGCAGAGCCTCCTTGCTCGTTTTGCTGTCTTTCCTGTCTGACTTTCCTCTGGTTCCTTCCTTGTGCTGCTTATTTTGGGCTTCTGCACAGTTTAGACTTTCCCCTGCTTCCTGATACATAGTGCATGGTTCTTTTCTTTGCACCCCTGCTTCTCTAACTGGCAGCATTAAAAATGAAGAGAGGCAGCACTCACTGGCACAACCCAGGTAAAATCTGGTCACAATCTGCAGCTGCCCCTGTGTGAGATCTCTCTCTATGCTGAGGAGGTAGCTTTGGCCCTTAATAATAAACAATACCTAGGTACATTTGGGAAAGTCGGATACGTTCTGTTCTTTCTAGCAAAGTACAGCCATGCGTTCGTGCACAGAGTAAGTGCTTGGTAATATGGGACCCCCACCCCTTTGCAAGCCTTGTGTGCCCTTGTATACTAACAGTTGCCCTTCTGTCAATAAATTTAAGGTGACTGTATGTGATTCTGGATGGGAGTTCTTGCCTCTAGGAGAACTTGGAGAAGGTGTGGAGCAACAGTGTCACCACCCTTGTGCTTTGTGAAGTCTCTTCATAAAGGTAGAGGATGACTGGCAGCCTCCAGTTCATCAGGCAAAGAGGTTTGCAATATGTCTGGCCAGCTGGTGTGGTCCTAGAGGGTAGGGGCTGTGGTTCAGTGGAAGAACTTCTGCTTTACATGCAGAAGATTTCCAGCTCAATCCCCAGCATCTCCAGGTCAAATGTCCAGGTGGAAGGAGATGTGAAAGACCTTTTTCTGGAACTTGGAAAGCCACTGCCAGTCTGAGTAGATAATGATGACCGTAAAATTTCTGACTCGAAACGGATGTGTGTCCAAATCACATGCTGGAGCTGAAGAATAACTTATTTGCTTTTTGTCTCTTCTCGTAGTAACCCTCCATTAAGCGAGGAGATGCTGCCTCCAGGGGAGTGGATGTGTCATCGCTGCACTGTGCGTAGAAAGGTAAAGACGAAGTGTTTCCCCTGTTGAACCTCCCAGGTGGATATAATCTCTGCCTGTCTGTTGCTGGAAAGAGCACAAGAGACCCAGCAGCTCTGGGGGAGGAAGCAGCAGTGACTGGGCTTAATTCCCAGTGTGTATCAGTTGTCTTCAGCCAAGGGGAAAAAATACTTCCTAAGTCTACAAAAAAGGTGGATGAATTAAGTCACAGAGCTGCTGTGATGAATAGCCCACCTGTGCATCTACGGCTCCTTAACATGTAAATCTACTCTAAGTCGCTGTCCTTGCTTAGCATGGCAGTGACCTGCCACCTTCTCTACCTCCTTAAAACAGCTGTATTGCGAGTGCTTTGTAACTGTCAAGGGAGGGAGTGCTTGCTCTGTTTGGCACAGGCTTCTGCCTTTTTCAGGCTGGCAGCTTGGACTGCCAAGCAGCCTAGTTCCTTCCGGCTAGCTTTAAAAGAATGAAGTGACCTCCCGTTGTTGCCATAGCAGCAAAAGGGGAAATGAGCTATGCCTGCCTTGTGTGTGGGAAATGGGCGAGGGAGATGATTGGGCCAGGTTCTGGCATGTCGTCAGAGATGTCTGCCCAGTCTCCTGCAGCCAACAAGCCAGCACAGCTGAATGCAAATATTGACTTTTGAGGTTGCCAGCTTGAAGGTGTGCCTGAAGAATAAGAGGGATAGAAAAATATTTCAGAGTATGAGACCCCAGAGACTTCTGGGGTGCCTAGCAGTTCACTGCCTTACATCATGAGATGCTCCAAATATTAGTGTGTTGCCTGTGTACCTGTTTAAAAATCCCGTTGTGCAGACACAAATTGTGCAGTGCGCTTGAAGATGGCACAAGCGCTAGAAGTCATCAAATCCCCCAGACTGCTAGTGGTATCAAGCAGTTTGGAAGATAGCTCTAATGGAGGAACTTACCCATCAAATGAAACTGTCAAAAGGGTTAGTCAGGCAAGGCATTTGTCAAGAAGGACAGCATTATTTTTCTTAACGTAAAGGCTTGCTCAGCAAATGCGAAGCCATCACCTTCTCAAGACTCCTTTTCAAAGGGTGTTGCGGTTTAATGCACTTTCATATATGTGATGAGAATGTAAAGAATCTGTCTGCTCTAATTTAAGTAATCAGTACTTTTCAGATGCTCCCATTGAATACTGCTATTTCGTGGTAACTGTGTGAGTGCCTTATAAGATCTCATCATAAAATTTTGTATTGCTCAACTTTGTGTTTATATATAAATAAATCATAATCTTCAGTTTTTAAACATGCTAGCTGTTGTACATTCCCTGGTGCTGAGAGAAGACACCCTCACAACCTTTCCATTCTGCCTGCTGTGTTAAGATTGGCTGTCTGGTTGTGTCTTGCAGAAGCGCGAGCAGAAGAAGGAACTGGGTCATGTGAATGGCTTGGTGGACAAGTCTGGGAAGAGGACCACATCTCCCACCAGTGATGCTGACTTCTTGGACCGGTCAAGTGGCGGCAGCCTCCGGGCCCTCTCTCACACGCGCCTCTTGGAGCGGAGGGCAAGCCGGCCTGGCACACCTACATCCAACGCCAGCACTGAAACTCCCAACTCAGAGCAGAATGATGTGGATGAGGACATCATTGACGTGGATGAGGACTCTGTCCCCACCACAGAAATAGACTGTGGGCAGCCCCATCTGAAGCGGCCTTTTGAGCTGCTCATTGCCGCTGCCATGGAACGGAACCCAACCCAGTTCCAGCTGCCCAATGAACTGACCTGCACCACAGCACTTCCAGGTGAGTGGAGCACCGTCTGTGTGCATGCTTTGGGTTCCTGAGGTGCCATCTTGTTTCTCCCAGCTCCTGTAACTAGGTGCCAAAGGATGTACGGGATGCCAGAAGTGAAGAACCTGAACTGTGCTAGCTGTGGTAGGCTTTAACTCCCACCCTTTTGTTCCCTGGGGAGCCCTGGGGAGTGGAGGTGCCCTCCATAGGCAGAGAACTTGGCATGCTTAGTTCTTCCTCTAATGCCCACGTTTTCTCCTCTCGTTGCCCCTGCTTCCTGTACCTGCAAGCTTAGGTATTATAGAAGAACCAAGGAGCTGTTTTCTCTCTTCTCCTCTAGGTACTAGCAAGAGGAGAAGGAAGGAGGAATCCAGTGGAAAAAATGTCAAGAAAGCACAGCATGAATTGGACCACAATGGATTGGTTCCTTTGCCAGTGAAAGTCTGCTTCACATGCAGCAGGTATCCATGTGGTGAAGGGGCAGAGTGAGGCATGCTGTTGTGTTCTTTGTGGGCTCAAGGGCCAAAGTGGAGTTCTATGCCTGTTCACTGGAGACAGGGGGTGGGAGGTTAGGAGTTTCAGCCGCACCAGAAAGGTGTGTTGATATTGTCTCTGTCCAAAATAAACAGCTTGTGAGAGGAAGAATGCACACATCGCTCCCCCGCCCTTTCCCAAGTGCAGGTATGTCCACCTGTCACCCTCAGGAACAGCTGTTCCCTTCTATGCTGCTGTTGAGCTGTAGAGTCCTCCAGTTCATCTTCCTGTGCAGTCCTGCCGATTCCGGAGATTTCTTTAGCTCAACGCCAGCAGGGGCGCTCTCGCCTTCCACCGCACATGCGCGGCCATTTTCCCGCCTAAATGGACTATAGAAGGCGGAGCGCCCCACACATACCCTCAGTTTCCTTCTGCTGTTCCTCGCCCCACCCAATGTAACATTTCCTCCCTATTTTCAGGAGCTGCCGAGTGGCCCCTCTCATCCAGTGTGATTACTGCCCGCTGCTGTTTCATATGGATTGCTTGGAGCCTCCGCTCACAGCCATGCCTTTAGGCAGGTGGATGTGTCCAAATCACATTGAGCATGTTGTGGTAAGCCAGCACCCCCACGCTGCCACCGTCCTGCAGTTGCCTTGCCTGTGGATGTGCCTCTTGCTTTTGAAAGTCGCATCATCCCCCTTGTGGGGGTTGTAATGTGGCACTGCCTCTCCTTTTCCAGCTGAACCAGAAGAACATGACCCTGAGCAACCGGTGTCGGGTATTCGATCGCTTCCAGGACACTATCTCCCAGCATGTGGTCAAGGTGGATTTCCTGAATCGGATTCACAAGAAGCATCCGCCCAATCGACGGGTGGTGCAGTCAATGAAGAGAAGGGGCTTGAAGGTAGGGACAACATTGCTGATGGGTGGACCGAAAGGAATGGAATTGGCTGGGCTGGCTTCCACATTTCAATACAGAGGGGACTGGGCTGTGAGGCTTGTTGCCTTCAGTCTCGCAGCTTCGGTGCCTGCCATGATGCTGCATGGTTCATACAAGGAGGTGATGCAGTCTCCAATTGATAAGGTCGTTTCCCTTCTGACGGTCACTGTCTTGGTTGCTGCTCCCAATAAGGAGCTTTCCATCCTGCTATGTTTGTTTGCCATAAAAACTAAAGCAAGTATGTGAGGCAGAAGGTCCTGACCGGTCTCTTCTTCTTCACAGGTTCCTGATGCTATAAAGTCCCAGTATCGGATCCCACCTCCATTGCTGGCACCTGCAGCCATCAGGGATGGGGAGCTCATCTGCAACGGGGTCCCAGAGGAGTCCATACAAAAGCACCTTTGGAATTCAGAGCACTTAGCCACCCAAACAGAGCAGCAAGAGGTAAATGCAGAGAAGCATTCTCTGAGGCGGGCTCTGTAGATCTGCTTTCCTGGCAGTCTGAAGGGGATCCTCCTTAAGCCTTCTGCATTAGGTTAAGGGGTAGCCGGTACTTGGGTACAGCCTTCCCAACAACTCTGATAGCTGACATGGGATGTGGTTTTGAAATATTCCCTCCAGCAGCTCAGCTGAGAGTCCCCAGTTGAAGAGTTTGCGTGGAAAATTCTCTCTCTCGCTAAGCGAGATTCCTGGTGAGCTGCTTTGGGAGTGGCTCTGGCTGAAAAGCAGGAGAAAGATCTCACTGTTTCCCTGCCACCGCCTAGGAGGTGTGCCACCTTGTGGCAGTCATGTGCTTTTCTCCCCAAGCATTTTAGATCTGCCAGGAAGGAGGTGGATTCTATTATGGGAGGGACCCAGTTGTGGAATACTTAAACTGTAAGGTGGAAGATGCATCCTTTGAGCTGTCTGTCTGCATCCTGGGGACTGGAACTAGGTGTTTAGACTCTTCCATGTGGGGCATTAAACTCTCCAATTCCTTTATTGTGAACGATCAGTCTCTCTTTAGTATGCATAGGAAAGAGTCAATAATATCTATACTACCCCCTCCCCCAGTAACAAAGTTGGGTCCCTAACATGGGTGCACTGGACACCCAGATGGTAGGAAGGAGAGAGCCACTGGCCAGGGGTAAGGACAGAGGGTATTTCTGGGGACACCAGTAGCTTCCAGATTGAGCACTTACTTCCTAGTTAATTTTGATTTGTCCATCCTCCCCTGTTGGAGGGTCTTGGTGGCTCAGGCCTAAATATAGGACTGTGCATTGGTAAGGGCCTCTTCTCACTGTATGACTTGTCTCTCTCTGCTTCCAGTGGTTGTGCAGTGTCATTGCCCTGCAGTGCAGCATCTTAAAACACTTGTCTGCTAAGCAGATGCCTTCACTTTGGGACTCTGAACAGGCAGAAACGGCCGATGTTAAACCAGCAGTTGTGGCCGACGGCACCCTCACAGGCCCATACCAGGCAGCTGACAAGGCAACTGTCCCTTCGATCTACCCAGCATCCTGTGGCCCTGGGATTGCCACCCAGAACTCCCTGGGCTCTCTGCAGGAGGATCCCCATTACCCCACCTGTCCGGACAGGCCCAAGAAGGCATCCCCTTGCGGGACATCTAATGGCCCCAGCACTGCCTCGGATGTGAAAGTCAACGGCCCACATTTCTACGGTGACTCTCCAGCACACTTGACTGACTCGCCAAGGTTAAGTGGGCAGGGCAGCATGATACCTCCTGCCGTGTCTCATCGGCAGCCATGGCCCAGGCCCTCCACACCTCCTGCAGCTTGCGGGCTCCTCAATCACATGGCTGGAGCCATCGTAAAGACCGAGAATGCGGTGGGGCCTGTTTCTTGTGTGCACAGGAGTTCTGTGCCAGTTGCAGGCATGCCAGCTTCCATCCTGAGCTCATGCACCAGCCTTGAAGCGGCCAGCACTTTGCAGAGGAAGAACGCACAGACACAGATTGGGCCTTTGCTGGCCGCAGACTTGGGGACAATGGATTCGCCGCTGACGGCCACCCGGGCTCTCACTCCTCCCCAGGCAACAATGGGTGACGGGATCTCTGCTGTTGGAGCCGCTCATGGATTTTGCTCTCCAGCACCGCCTCCAGGTGAGCAGGGGGCAGCGGCACATTGGAGTATGCAGGAGAATTCCCGAGCGTGGGAGTTGCTGCCCCCAGCTCAGTGTGGTGTGCTAAGGAGAGTGCTGTGGGGATCCTTCAGGGAGGAACTGTGGCTCAGAGCACCTGCTTTGTACGCAGAAGATCTTGGGTGCAGTCTGGTAGTAGATGTTGGGAAAGACCTTTCTCTTCCCCAGGGAGCCACTGCCAGTTGTGATCCAACTTTCTGTAAGGCGGCTCCATCGGTTTTCACGCTTGCCCAAAACTCCTTTCCCTTTTTCCTTTGGCAGCTTGACAGTGTTCAGGGCTGTAGGGAGGGCAGTCCTTGTATGCTGCTTGTTGGGGAAACTTGCTCAGTCCCGCTGTCAAGGAGGTAGCCCGGTTGATGTCTTCGGTTGTCCTCTGCTTTGGTTGTAGGGTGCCAATGACTTTTTTGAACCCAGAACAGGGTTGGAGCACCAGCCCTGTGTGTGTTCTTCTGCCAAAGGAAAGTACACTCTCTGCCCCCTTGCATTCATATTTATTGCATCGTGTGGCCATTGTGGAAGAAATTATATCACTCTATATGAAATGACATGATCAGTGTCTGGAGCCAGAGAGCTTCACACCAGCACCAAACTTGTGCACAATATGCAGTTTCCACAAAGATACTACTACTACTACTTGAGATCTGTACCAGCAGATCTCAAGCCTAAGGATTCAGGTTGACACTCTGGGGCAGATTGAAGTCCTCCCCTCCTCCTTCACCAGTGCCCACCATGTTCCGGAGAGCTCCTTTTCAGAATGCCCCACAAGCCACACCTGCCCTGTGGAGGCTTCCATCCTCTTGTGTTGTCAAAACAATACAGTGAGATCAGCTATGCTTAATAAACACCCTTTAAATTAAAATGTTTTATATTATCCACACAAAGTGATGCATTGCTGATTTTTTGGGGCCACAACTCCAAAGACTCTGGCCCAAGTTCTAATCAGTCTCATCCCTTGATCAGATGGTGCTTTGTGCCAGAGGCAGCAAGAAATGTATGGGAATGGGTGGGAAGGGGCTGCTTACAGAAATGGAAAATGACCAGCATGACACCCAACTGAACTCATGGAAGCCTTTTCGCTGTTATTCTGTATGGACACCAGAGTCCCATCTCCCCGTCTCTATGGTGAAATCCTTTGCATTGGAAAAGCAGAGTGAGAAATGAGTTCCTCTTTAAACCTGAAGCAGCTGGGATGACTGCATCATGACTACCGTTGGTACCTTGATGCCACACAGCCAATTAAGAGTTACAGGTGTTGGGCTATTGGATCCTAGCAGCCAAACAATGTGTATTCCAGTTTGTGCTCTGAGATGTTCTGGAAGTTAAGCGACTGCAAGTGATGGTGGTAATATGAGACCCTGCTTCTTGAAAGTGGAGGGGGGATTCCTCCCTCCCTCCCCATACCTATTCTGTTTCCTAGAAAGTGGGGAGAGTTCTGCTTTCACGTTAACCAAATGGCATGATAAGAGAGTGCCCTCTGTTCTTACAAAGGATGCATGGGCCTCAGTTTGAGAGAAACTGCAGTTGCAAGACTGCGTTCTAGAGAGACGTTCAAATATAAAAAGAATATAGAGGCTTAGAAAGGTGAATGATTATAGGATGGGAGGGCCAACAACTTAACAGAAGAGAAGCCCTCCTATATTGGACCAAAGATTCATGGTATCTAGCACCTTGTTTACAACAGTGGCTGCCAAATGTTTTTGAGAAGGAGACAAACAGCATGAAGGCGGCAGCCTTGCCAACACAGCAGTTGGCATTGGTGTAGACTGCCTTTGAAGATGGGGGTTCTGTAAAGCTATTGCAGGTAATTCCTGCTGATAGACCTATCGTATGAATTTGTCTGATTCTTTTTAGAAGCCTGGGGGAATAGCATACACCTACCTACAGAGTTAGTGGGGAACAGAGGTTGGGACGCTTAGCTCTGAGAATGAAAAGACAGACACAATGCTGGCTGGGTACCATTGGGCCAGTCTCTCCACCTACTTTGTGTAGTGTTAATATGCCAATAGGGTGCTGAACTAATATTTGTGAGTGGTGGTGACAAGTCAGCTCAGCTCAGCTCTGCTCTCCAGCAGGGCTTCGTTCTAAGAATGGTGGGATACAAATATGATAAATGAGGCCACAGAAACACTACTTTGCTGGGAGCTGTGGCTGAAGCCTGTTCTTCACTCCGGCCTAGGTTCACATGCCTTTAACCTCCACAATTGGTACATAGTAGAGGCTCATGCATGGCAAAAAGTGGGATAGCTTTTCCTCCCATAATATTATACTTCAGGGACACTCCAAGTGTTCAGAGGTTGGATCTGGAAGATGTAGATTTGAATCTCCACTCTGCCATGGATGCTGGCTGGTTGACCTTGGGCCAATCACACACAGTCAGCCTAACCTAATTCACAGGGTGGTTGTTCAACAGCCTTTGGCTATTTGCAATAAATAGATGCTAGAGGGTGGTGATAAAATGAAGGAGAGGAGAGCATGTTACAGGGTGCTTTTGGTCCCCATTTGCAGGAAAAGGGGGGTATAAATACCTAAATTTTAAAAAGTCAGTGGGTAGTAGATTTAGGGCATGGAAAAAGAGAGTCACAATGAATAACTGTGGAACATACAGGATTTATTTTCTCAGCTTTTCTCTGGGGGGGGGGAATACCTTTTAACTACTGAAAAGGCTGTCCTAGGGATCACAGGAGCCATATTTGACTGGCACTATGTGGAAGAGCTAACTGACTCCACCTTGCTGCCAAAGGATATGGTGATGGCTGCAGGGTTAGTTAGCTTTAAAAGGGAAAGATTCATGCCAGAAAGATCCGTCAAAGATTATTGGCTGTGATGGCTAGATGAATTGCAAGTTGCTTGGCAGCAACAAGAAAAAGCTTTGGCCTCTGTGCTCTGTTTATATGGCACTTCCAGGGAGGCGTTCTAATATGGAGTCACAGACTGATAAAAATTTGGCCTGGAGCTGTGATGGTTTTGTGCAGCTCTTTGCTGATAATGTCACAGATCCAACCTTACTTGGATGCTGACTTCTAAGTAGCTTCAGCAATAGGGGTGGCTGCTGCCCCTTTTGGGGCCCCATTTGTATGGATTGTTTCAGTTTTATCTCTTGTTGGGAAGTTGGCAAAGTTCTGGGTTCTGAGAATAACTCGTGTGGACCCTTGCCCATCATGGCTTGTGATAAGTACTGGGGGTTTGCTTTGGAGGCTGGAGGGTAGCTCTGCTGTGGTTTGGGTTTCTTTGCTTGGTTTGAGTGCAGAAGGTGATGGCAGGAGATGAGGAATTGACTACGTGCATTCTGCTGTGGAGATCCCTTGAAGCGATCATCTGGAGTTCTAGAGTGGGTGCTCAGAGGTATGCAGATGACTCCCAGTTTTACATACCATTAAATAAGCCACCTGATATTGCAGTCTCGGCAGTGGAGAAACGGCTAACAGAAAATAAACTGAAATTGGATCTTGATCACAGTTAGGTTAGAAAAACTAAGCATCTGCTGGGTGGGGTGGGGAGCGGAGTATTGTTCCTCACGTTCGATGGAGTTCAGCTTTCTTTGACCGACACTGTGATATGAAGAGCTTTGGAGTCCTCCTGGGCCCAGCTGTGTTATTGGAGTAAAAGTGCTTTTTACCAACTATGTTTGGACTGTAAGATTTCTCCCTAGATGGAGACTGCTGATCTGTGCAGCAGTAACCGCAAGGCTTGACTATTGTAACACCCTCTGCCTAGGGCTGCCTTTGAACATGATTCAGAAACTGCAGTTGGTGCAAAATGCAACAGCCTTTTATCAGGGTAGACCATAGGAATCATAATGTGTTTGTCTTGTGATCTTTGCATTAGCTGCTTATATGTTTCTAGATGCAGTGCACAGTTCTGATGCTTTATAAAGCCCTTAAGGACCTGGGACCTACATGCTTGGGTCATATCTCCTGATATGAGCCTGTACTGCAGCTTTGCTCAGCACTGCAGCACCTGCTGGCTAACCCAAACGCTGCAAGCGTCCCTTAATTTGTAGCTGCTCCAGCACTGTGGGACAGCCTTGCAGAAGAAATAGGGGGATGCTTTTGCAATTTTATGAGGGGCTCGAGATTGGCCTTTTAAAAAGAGAATTTAGTATCTCCTGGTAGTTAGGGTACTGCATTGTTCCTTAGGGGCAGAGATCTCTTGGTGGATGTCATTTATACAGGGTTTTTTCCTGGGAGTTTTAATAGCTCTGTGTTCAACTTTCTGTGATTAAAAACCAAATAAGTCTGTTTCCCACATAAATCTGGTCCCAGTTGTATGGGGAAAACACAGGCTTAAAATATCTCCAATAAAATAAATCTGGCTGCTATGGGGGAATGGTGCTGAACGTGATGAACCTTTGGTCTGATTTATCAGGTCTCTTTTGATGTACTTTATAGGCCAAGCGTATGTACTTTTGCCATCATGGCTGTGTCCAATGAAAGCTCAGAAAGCAAAGGGGTGGTTGCGCAAGGAGGAGATTTGAGCATCTTGGTGCCAGGCTCCCCTTCCTGTGACTGCTGTTCTGTGGGCCTGCTCGGACTAACCGTAGAAACCTCTTGTCTCTTACCTTATTTCCTGGCACAGGCACCCAAGATTGGCTTATAGTGACGTACTAAATTACTAAGAAGCATCATTGCAAAAGCCCCAATAGTACTTAACAGCAGGTGTAAAAATCAATTAGTTCGCTCTGTCCGGATGCTTCCAGGTGCTCAGTGGAGGCCAGGACGAGTGGATCTGAGGGCTTGTGCTAGAAATGGCTTTTAGAAAGAGGTCTCTCTGGTGGGCTTGAAGGCTTCACTGGATGTTTTGGGTCTGTTGTGTAACAACTGTTACTGTAAAGCGTTTTGTGAACTAGCTGCGGAGCACTCTAGAAATGGTCCAACCCCATTTTGGGAAGGCAGCAAAAAGACTGACCTCTTTTGGTTCTCTTGCCTTCTTTCTCCAGATGGCAAGGTCAGCCCAAGCATTTTAACGGCGCCCTCCGTGCTGCCTTCCAACTCTGCAGCCCCCCTGGACCTCTCCTGTTCCCTGAAAGCATTAATGGATGGCAGTGGAGGTGAGTCCCAGCTTCTTTATGTTGCCTCTTTCCAGCAAGGGATGTGCTGCTCTGCTGGCAGCCAGTCACTAGCATGTTAATCCTGCCTGGTGCTGTGATGGCAGTGTCTGTGTGACCTGAAGTGACCTCTTCTTCGCCTGGGCTGGCTTTGGCTCCCAATGTGTCCCAAGTAGAGGTGTAAAATTTCCCGGAATGTTGAAGCCTTGAGGGTGAGGCTCTTTTTGGGGACAGAATTATTGAAAAAAAAATTGAAATATATGTAATACTGTACTATTAACCCACATTTTATTTTATTAATTTAACAATAACATGCATAATTTATAACAGCATATAAAATTATACTATCTGGCATATTTATGGAATTTAGTTTTCTATAAGAAATTTCAAACATACCTACCACTTGTAACCCACAAGCCACAGCGTTGTAAATTGCTGCACCCTGTGCTACCTTAGCACATGTATATTTAATTTTTGCTGTCTTGAGAGGTGGGGAAAAATAAAAATTGAAGATAGAAACAAATTCTTTAGTAATTATTTGGACAGAAACAGTCTCTTCACAGAGTCACAGTACTCAGGACTGCCAGCATATTTGGGTTACTTATAACAGTGAAAACACTGGACTCGTTGAGAGTGTATAGTCATTAACAGTGCAATCCTATGCAGAGTTACTCCAGTCTAAGCCCATTGAAGTCAATGGCCTTAGACTGGAGTAACTCTCCATAGGATTGCACTGTAAAGCATATTAACTGTTGCCAAAATTATTCCCATTTAAACAGTAAACATATTCTTGAAAATATTTTGTATATGTCTTCAGTATGCCTAGGAATTAACATTGTCTTAACACCTTAGCTGTTCTTGCATAACATTTTTATACTACACATTTTGAGTAAAACTTTGCCTTAGAAAACACTGTTCATTCCAAAAGAAAAAAAAACTTAGTTCAGAGGACTTTTTTTTTCAGTGCGCCTCAAAAATTTCCCAGTTTTTTCCTCCCGGAAAAGAATTGGGAGGGGGAATTGAGAGGGAAAAGATTTTTTTTTTTTCGGAATTACATCTCTGCTTCCAACCTGGTCAGTCAGCCTTTACCAGGAATGTTGCAACTGCTGTAGGCTTTAAGCTGGCTGACCCACTGCAGTCTCTTATTACTTGCCATCTCCCTACCAAAAAGACGAGGATGGTTATGCCAGATGACGCACAGAGGGGGGGTGGGGAATAGAAATGCCGTGTTCCTTAGTGTGAAAGCTGGTTCTGGGAGGGCAGGAGAGCAGCTGAGCCTATTTGATCGTGTTTGCTACTGCTGTTTCCCTCCTGGGGAGTGGCATTTGCCTTAGGACTGGATGCTTTGCTTCTGGTGGCCCAGAGAGGCATACTTGGCAGTCACATTCACAATCTACCCTTTCCCTTTTTCTTTTCTCTCAGCAGAGATTGAGATTAGCATGCTGGATGAGAAGTTGATCAAGTTCCTGGCCTTGCAAAGAATCCATCAGCTATTTGCTTCCAAAGTTCAGCCCCTCACGGGCAGCGTTGGTACCACCCAGCCCAGTCCTGTGGGCAGTCAAGCCGAGGGTAAGTGTGCATGCAGAGTTTGGTGTCATGTATGTGCAGCAGCTGCCACCTTGCAGTTGAGCTGTGTCCCCTGATCCTCCAAAGCAATGATGGAGGTGAGGAAACAGCGGGATTCAGGAGCATCGGTTCCACTCCCCAGCTTCCTCCAGGCTTCTGTTGACAATTTGGTGGCTTTTCTCTTTTGCAGTTTCTTACCTTCTGTCTTGGGGCAAGGGGGTCTGTCAGTTGAAGTTGGATTGGGCTGTTTCCTTCCCTCTGCTCTGAACTGTTGGTCTCCTCTGGCCTTGCATTTGGGTGCCGCATAAGAAGGAGCTAAGGAAAGGTGGAGTGGCAGGTGCTTTGGGGGAAGGCAGTGGAAGCTCTCCCAAGGGGGTCTGGATAGAAACGTGGAGCTTATTCCCTTCCAAGCATGTTCTGTTTTGAAAAAACATATTTCATTGCAGTTGCTCAAAAGTATACACCTTTTTAAGCATAACGTTTCCAATCCTGTTGAGTCTGGGCCCCCTTCCCACTCTTAAAGGAAGTGTTCCAAGTTACAGATTCAAAATAAGGACAGCACTAGGACTACCCGGGGGTGGGGATGGGCAGGGGGCAGGAAGCAAGGTGAGGAAGACACAGAAATCCAGTTTTTAAAAAGATGGCCTTTTCCTTCCCATTCAAAAGCAAACCAACCCCTCCAAGCAGGGGCCAAGGGCTGTGCATGTGTGCATTGCATTCTCCTGCCTCAAGCAGTTGTTGGCAGCAAGTTGTGGCACATGGCCCTTGATTTCAGACTCTAGAACTCAGCTGAAGAAAAGCATACACCCCCACCTCAGACTGAAGGGTATAAGGTTGGGCTCAGGGCTCACACAGCTGAGATCCTTTCAATCCTTTACACCTGGTTGGACACCCACCCACCCACCCCCGATCCTTCTCAACCTCTTGAAATTTTAAAGAATGGTGGGGAGGGGAAGGGAGATCTCCAGGAACCTCCAGTTGCAGGTGTGGCTGTTCATAGATGGCCACGAGGATGCCTGCAGGACCATGGAGCCAGTTCATGTGCCATCTGAGCACAGAAATTGCCCATCCACATTGCTTGTTCCTTTTTGTCAAAAGCAATGGTGCGTAGGTAGACATCATGTGCATTCAGAGGAACACCCAGTTTAGGCTGTGGTTCATGATCCAGGGCACGGCATCTAGGTGGAAGGCTGTTTCAGCCCCTGAATTGTCTTAATTGGATCAGGTGTAGAAGCCAGGGGAGGGGAGGAATTTAGAAGGAAGTGGAGTCCTCTTCTTTGCCTGGCTTCCTCTCTTTGTTCCTCGGGGTCTGAGATCTGCTCTTCCCTTCTAATGAGCATCTGTACTCTGCCATAAAGGGAGGAGTTACAAGGTGGGCTTCTCTTTCTTTGTGAGGGACTTGCTATTGAGGTCAACTTTCTGTCTTGCAGGGCAGAGGAAGGAGGTGCAAGCCCGGGCTGTCTTCTACCCTCTGCTGGGGATGGGCAGCGCCGTGAACATGTGCTACAGAACCCTCTACATTGGGACAGGCAAGGGCCCTCTCATTGCATGACTAGGGGTCCTGGCTAGGGGGCAGCTCACATCATCGCCCTCTGCATCCAGCAAAGCTCCATGTTACTATGCTGCAAGCCTTTCTGCTGCCAGACCCATTGGAAAAGGGGTTGCCTTGAGGGCTTTTAACTAGCAATGGGGCGGGGCGGGGAGGGGGTGCTTCCCCTTCCTCCCGGGGTGGCTGAGTTCCCTTCCAGCCTGTTTCCTGGTCCCTGTTTGCAGTTGCATTCTCCCTGCATCCAAGCTGCCTTTGACCCAGAGCCTCATCCCCTCCCTTTCCCTTGCCAGGAGCTGACATGGATGTGTGCCTTACAAACTATGGTCACTGCAACTACGTGTCTGGCAAGCATGCCTGCATTTTCTACGACGAGGTGAGTTGCAGGTCATGTCCTCCGCATAAAAGAAGCCTTGTGATGCAACAGTTCTTCTGGTCCTCACTATCCTAGTACTTTTGTGGTGAGTTTATTTCCTTTCCCTCCTTCCCAGAACACCAAGCATTATGAGCTGCTCAACTACAGTGAGCATGGCACAACAGTGGACAACGTCCTGTACTCTTGTGACTTCTCAGAGAAGACAGCACTCACCCCTCCCAGCAGTATGGTTGCCAAAGTGCAGAGCGTGATCAGTAAGTCCTAGATACCATGGCCTTTTGACTGGAGAAGGTGCTTGGCTTCTTCCTTCCACCACAGTGTGTATCCCTGCAGCAGAGCTAGCCCCATAACCCACAGCATCGCCCCCTTTGTATGAAGATTCGCCTAAGCTTTTTTGTCCCTTCCTTGCACAGTTCCAAGCTCCTGAGCAGTTTGCAAAGAGGCCTAGCATCTCCGACTGCCACCCTTTCTTAGTTTCAACGGACAGTTTGCTCTCTTGAAATCATGTGCATCCCCTTCCCGCCAGCCCCCCGTGTTCTGCTGGGAATGCATCTAGCAGCTTAATCCCAGAACGTGGCCCCAGAACACTGTGCCTGTGAGGGATTCTGGTCTTGCTCGTGGTGCCTTTTCCAGTCTGCTTTGTGACAGGATTGGGTGCTGTGGCAGTCTTGGTGCAGCTTTTAATGTTTTGAAAGTAGCAATCTGGGCTTGTGTGTTGCATTTCCTTGGAAGCACAGAGGAGAGTGCCAGGAAGTGCTCAGCGATGGCAACATCCCCAAGCCAGCCCCTCTCGCTAGCTCCACCCAGTGCACTCTCCAAGTGCTGCAGTTTCCTTTTCCATATCCCCCCCCCCCCCCAGAAACCCCACATCACTGGCTTTGGTGTCCTTGCTGTCCCCATGACTAGCAAATCCGGAATGAATGTACATAGTCACGCTCCCTCTGGAGAGTCCAGGTGGTTCTCTTCTCTCCTAGTACCTGTTCTCATCTGTCTCTTCTTCTTTCCAGAGCGCCACAAGAACCGGAAACAGGAGGAGGAGCAGCAGCAGCAGCAGCAGCCGCAGCCGAGCGAAGAGGCAGCAGTGATGAGATCCCAGGCGCAAGGCCCTCTCCGGAAGCCCTGCAGCTGCAAAGCCAGCAGCTCAAGCTTGATTGGGGGCAGTGGGGCTGGCTGGGAGGGGACGGCCCTTCTGCACCATGGCAGCTACATCAAACTGGGCTGCCTGCAGTTTGTCTTCAGCATTACGGAGTTTGCGACCAAACAGCCAAAAGGGGATGCTGCTGCTGCCGCCTTAGCACAAGACACGGACTTGGCAGAGAAGCTGTCCCTCAAGCCTCACCAGGTCCCTGTGCTGCGCTCCAATTCGGTGCCCTAGGGGTGGGAGGGGAGGCCTCCCTCCAGATCAAGGCAAACCCTATTGACTTGCAAACCATGTCTTCTGGATTTTTTTCCTATGTGGGCCACAAGACTGTTGCCGCCCTTTGCATGAAGTGAAGAACTTTTACCTTTTTTATTGTTTGCTCAAGTTTTAGGGGCATTTGCACATATATTTGTACTATACATTTCATTTAAAAACAAAAAGGAAACTGCAGCGCATGGGGGCCACCCTGGGTGGAGCTGGCGAGAACAGCTGGCTTGTGGACATTGCCTGGCTGAGCGCTCCCTTGCGGTTGTAAAATAATCAAAAACTTGTTCTATTTTGTGCCAGTGACAATAGTTTTATATTAAAAAAAGAGAAATACAGTTTTCATACAGCAAAATCTCTATACAATTATCACTGTTTTATTTAATGTAAAGACGTGCTATTCTCCTGCCAGTTTCTTTCCCCCCTGCCCTACCTCTGGTGCCCCCTCCCCTCCCTGCTACAGTTGCACTAGGTGGATTGTGGGCAGTGAGAACAGAGGTCTTATTTTCCAACATCCATCCTCTTTTCTTTTGGGATAACAAGGAGAAGTATTTGGGTTCTGTGTAAATACATCCAGTGACGGCATTGTTCCGTGTTTTTTAAGCTGTGTACAGTGCTACATGTGGTATGACGTTGCCTCCAGTTGTCTATTGTAGCAGAGCGTTTCTTTGTCGTAAGCCTGTTTTGTCCTTTTGTTCCACCACCTCCTCTCTTCCCCCACCCCGTTCCTAAGTTCTGATGTACAGAAGTAATTGCAATGTTTTAGGCTTTACAGAAACTTTTTCCCTGTATTCTGTATATAAAACAACAAAATCTGTCACTCGCTGGTTTCTGCCTGTCTGTCCAGACCTTGGGCTGGCCCTGCCTTGGCTGTGAAAAGCCCCGCCGGCTGGGGTGCCTGGAGGCAGGCTGCCTCCGCCCTCCAGAGCTGCTGCTCCTGTGTGACTCGGAGTGGACTGGGGCCAGCCGCTTCTCCTCCACCAGGTGAGGAGTGGGTTTCCGGGGGGCCGAGAGAGGCTGCCCCTTCCCGCCCTTGCACTGTGGAGGAGAACTGGCCAGCAGCCCTGCTCCCGCAGGCACAGGCGGCCTGCCTCTTACTGCCACCACTCACTCGGCCCTGGAGGTGAGGGCGACTGAGTTTTAAATGGTCCTAATACACATTTCTGATCTGGACGTTCTTAACTTCCTTTTTTGTATGAAACCTTTCAGCTTTGATGACTGTTCCAGTGGCATTAAGTCTGTATTAATAAACTCACACGCTACGATTTAAAAATCACGCTGCTGGGCTAGGCCTGCACCATTCGTTTATTTTGCTCTCCTTAGCCCCTCCTCTCCTGTGACGTCACCCCAGAGGTGCCTGGAGGCCGAGCGTCTGCTTTGTCTGCAGGCATCCCTGGGCATCTCTAGGTCAACAGGGATGCAGGACTTAGCCAGAATTCTGCTAGGGCCGCTGCCAGCCAATGGAAATGGGGCAGACCCATTGCTGTGAATCTGGGTAAATCTGCTTCAACAACTGGCCCTCCCTCGTCTGTGCTCCTGCTGCAGAGAAAGTACCATTTCCTGCCCTACTGAGTTGTCCCTCCGGACACGGTGAAACAGAAGACTTCCATCCATGTCACAAGAGGGCTGGTTCGGGTAAGGGCATTCATCTGCTGCGGTGGCAGTGCCCAGGTCGATTGATGGAGTAAAGTACCAAAGGGGTGGGGGGGACAAGTCTCTGTTATAAAGAATTTGCAGCCTGAATTTTTGGCAACATGAAGATAGTGGGAGGGATAGCAAAGGACTAATGTGATCTTTGCTGAGACTGAAGGGAAGAATCCAAAGAGGTGCATCAGTGGAGTTCTGCCCCTTGAGGATTCCTAATTGTTTCTGGAGTGTGATGATGTGGAAGCAGGGTGTTATGGTGGCTTTCCTCAAAAGAGTTTGGAGCTTGCCTGGGGGGTGGGGTGAGTTACAATCGCTGGTCCCACTCATACTGGGCTCATTTACAGGAACCTGTTGCCAGGTCAGCTCTAGTCTACCCCTCTGCCACAGCCAACCTGGGAAGGAAGGGTTTGCGGAAAGTGAAGATGCCCAGTTCCTCATTTCCATGCTCCCAAGATCTTGTATGGCTCTTGTTTGAGCCCCCAGGCAAGTGCCCGTGACATATGCTCAAATAATGTTATCTCCCCATGACAATCTAACAAAACAGTATTTAACAAGTTCTCAGTTTTACTGTGCGCGCGCGTGTGCACGCAAGTGTGCACCTGCATGTCGTGTGTTTCTGGCTACGGCAAATTTTGACATGCTCTCTGCTTGCTGATGGAGGAATCTTATTATTTCTGGCTTTTGAGCTATAGCCTATGTGCCTTCTGTGTTGTGAGCCAGGTGTGAATATCAGGTAAGATGCAAAGTTTATGTTGCAGGCAGCCCTGCTTACGTAGTTTTGTAGGGTATCTCCAGGCTCTTCACACTGACTCAGCCAGTGGTGATGGTTCCCAGGCCCCAGGATTCACTTCAGCAGAAACATAATAGAAAGACGGTGCTTCCTGCTTTTTGCTCTCCAGCCCTCTGGCACAGGCCTGGGGGTAGGGGGGGCGGTATTCATGCTTCTGCCCAGCAGCCAAAGGGACTTGCCTCTGATGCTCGTGGTGTTAAGCATGCCGAGGAATAAACTTGTTTGTGCCATGAATCGTTTCACCTTCCTATATTTGTTCCTAGGAGCTGTGATATGGGCTCAGTTCAAGGGCTCTTTTGTTTCCAACAGGCAGAGTATTTGGCAATCTGCAAACGAGGGATGGGCCAGGGGATAGCCCCAGTGGGTTGCAGCATTTGATGCTCACAGCTCTCCTGCCCAGGAGGGGGCAGCGGAGTGTCTTCGGTTAATTCATCCAATCCTCTTTGGGGTGGGCTATCAAAAATGCTCGGAAGTTGCAAGTGGCTTTACTGAACCAGCTGGTTGCTTATCCAGCAGGGGCGGGGGGGGGGGGGTCCTCCGTTAGGGCTTCTTTAAGACACAAGCAGAGAGCCAGCTCGGAAGCTCTTTGGGACTCTCAAGCCATCCTCCCCTCAAAACGAGCACATTTGGGCGTGGTGTGTGTGTGTGGCTGTGTTGGTCTGTAGTAAAAAAGCAAGACGGGGGTCCAGCAGCACTCTAAAGACCAACCAAATTTTCAGACTACGACGAAGGAAGCGTTGACTCTCGAAAGCTCATCCCCTGCAAATCTAGTTATTCAAGGTGCTCCTGGATCCCAATCTTTCGCTCGCAAAAAGGGGAAAGATCCGTGTCAGTCTTGCTTCCGCATGGAGCCCTTAGGCCGCGGCTTCTCCACCCCCGCGGCGGCGTTTCTTTCGGCTTCCTCAGTCTTCCTCTGGCTCCCCCCAAAGATCTTCCGGGCGCCCTTTCCTGAACGACGGCGCTTTGGGGAGCTCCCGCTTAGAGGCTCCCCTGCAGAATGTCCGGCGCCCAGGAGCGGAGGGCGAGGCCCACCGGAGGGCGCCGCCTGCCAGCCAGCCAGCCCGCCTCCGAACCCGCCTGCAGCCTGCAATTAGCGGCGCGGCAGGGGCGGCGCAGGCGGAGCTCATTGCGGCTGACGGCGCCGAGAGCGAGCGAGGCAGGCAGGCATGGCGGCGACACTGCTGGCCGGGCTGGCGCTGCTGGCCGGGCTCTACGTGTGGTTCTACTACAACTTTGTGCGCGGGCCCAAGTGCCCCAACGAGAGGAGCCTGCGCGGCAAGACGGTGCTGCTCACGGGTGAGCGCGGGCAGGGCTGGGGGCGCGCGCGAGAGAAGCGGGAATGAGGGCCGGGGCCGGGGCCGGGGCCGGGGCCGCTGCGGAGGAGGCCCCGTCGCCTTGGGCTGCGAGATCTCCCCGGATCGGGAGCCCGGCCGCCCTGTAGGGATCCACTGCACAGGCTGCTAGTCTGTTGCAGGCGGGCCGAAATGAGCAGCACTTGCCCAGCTCTTCTGAGTAATGTTGCCAGCCTTAAGATGATGGCTGGAGATCTTCCAGAATCACAACTGATCTCCAGGCCACAGAGATCAGTTCACCTGGAGAAAATAGCTGCTTTGGAGGGTGGACAGTATGGAATTATACCATGCTGAAGTCGTTTTTCTCCCCAAACCCTCTTGATCCGCGCCTCATGCCCCAAATCTCCAGGAATTTCCCAACGTAGAGCTGGCAACCCTACTTCCAAAACGAACACGCTTTTATTCTATCCCAAGCTTTGTGTACTGGGCTTAAAACTTCCTGTAACATTTTCTCCCACGTTGGTAGAAATCTTCGGGTGGACCAGTAAGATAACACGTCGCTGGTTTAGACTTGTTGTGTGTTGCAAGATCCACAGAAAGAGAAGTGAGTGAGGCTTAAAAGGGAGACTGGTTCTTTTTAACACAGCCCTGCTTTGTTCACATCATCTTATTGTACTGGACTGTTTACAACAACCCTGGAAGGTAGGTTACCAAGAGAGAGAGAAAGTAGCACCAGCTTATCCAGAGAGCAATGCAAAGAGTAACTAGCAGAGTTATGGCGTTGCAGTGAGCGCTTGGAGAACCGGCTCATTAAGGACTGGGCCCATAATGAGAATTCATTCTATCCGGTGCTGTTGCTTGAAAAGCGTTTCCCCTGGACTATAGCAGCACCTTTCATTCCTGCTGGTCTGACGCTTGCTGCTTTTACAGCAGATTGTAACACTGACCGCCCCCCAGACATGCTGCATTCCAGCTGAACCAGCTGGCTGGGATCTAGAGAGTATGCCGAGTCCCACGCCCAGCCAGTTTGTCTCTTCGCACAACTTGGTTAGGAACTGTTTCAGAGTTGAATGCATTTAGTGGCGGTTTTGCTGTTCTCTCAGCTCAGGAGTTTTAATGCCTTCGTCTGGCTTCCGAGGGAGAAGGGGCACAGCTACAAAGAAAGGGGGGCTGTCATGGGAGCCTAGGTCCCTTGGGGGGGGGGGAAGCACATGGGGCAGAAAGACTGGGTGCCATTTGTAGTGCCTCTCCTCAGCTGCACTGGAGACTAAATCCACCTGGGAACTAAATATGTCTGGTCCTCTGGAGAGAGATGGGTGGGGCTCTTAAATCTGCCAGCTGACTTGTGGAGTGGTTGTGCCTGTGAACTAGAAAGTTCTGCCTCATCCCTAGGCAAGGATGAAGTCCTAAAAATTGTTCAAAGCAGAAACTTGGCCAATCCTGAGGAGACCTCGCAAAGAAAACTGCTTTAATCTTCTTCTTTGCTGTGTCCTGGAGAGGAGCGAAGACAAAGCAAAAAGCCAGGAAAACTAATTAGAAAAACAACTAAGGAAAGTCTGAAGCAATGTAACTCGTTCCTTTAACTAGCCTGGTGAAAATTAATGCATATTATATAAAGCTGTACATATTATACTTAACAAATAATTCTTCCAGTAAACCATATAATTATATATAATCAGTGACAAGCTCAGACTGGGCAAATTCAAGACCATATGAACAGAGCAGGAAGCCATTCATTAAAAATGATGATGTACCTTAAGAGAATCTCCATTCAGTAAAGTACCTGCGCCTATTAATCCTACAGAGAATATACAATAAATAATCAGATACAATCATGTATACGAAACTAGTATCTAGAAAAGTATATAAAACAATTCAGGACAATACAGTCTGGAATATATTCAAAAACGTTCATAAATATTCATGAATAAGTGATTGCATCTTAGAGGGTCCTGTATAAACATCCTATACAACTGCAAACAGGTTCAACAAACCTGTTTGATGAGAGACGAAAGAGTGCTGTTTGCAACTGTATAAGATGTTTATTAGTTTGTGACTACTTTGAGGAAGTAGTCACAACTACTCAAAGAGACATGAGCCCCGTGGCGCAGAGTGGTAAGCTGCAGTACTGCAGCCCAAGCTCTGCTCACGACCGGAGTTCGATCTTGGTGGAAGCAGGGTTCAGGTAGCTGGCTCAATGTTAACTCAGCCTTCCATCCTTCCGAGTTTGGTAAAATGAGTACCCAGTTTCCTGGGGGTAAAGTGTAGATGACTGGGGAAGGCAATGACAAACCACCCCGTAAAAAGTCTGCCAAGAAAATGCCATGGTGCGACATCCCCCCATGGGTCAGTAATGACTCGGTGCTTGCACAGGGGACTACCTTTACCTTTTTACTTTGAGGAAGATGGATTGAAACGGGGAAAACACACTGGACCACCCATTTGGTCACAACTAGAAGAATTTGCTCCACCAGCCATGTGACCATTTTCACCAAGGGCGATTTAAACTTTAAAAAACTCCCCCCTTGTTCCAGCTGACCAAAAGTGACATCCTGAGTTCCACCACCTCTTTTCCCAGAAAAAAAGCCCTGCATTTGAGTATTGAGAAACGTTGAAAACACATCATTTTAATAATGTCTTATTATCATATGCAATATAGTATACTAATTGTGGGAAGAATTTGTCACTTTTAAGTTATGTTTAACTCCTTGGATAATTTATGTATGTATTTAGTGTACACTGGAATCCTTGTTTCAGCTGTAGACTGCTATATACCAAAAATCATCAGAGTACACATTTTAAGTAGCATCTTGACTTAAAAATCATTCCAACAAGAAAATATTTCATAGGAGGTTTGTTTAGTGATTTCCAAAATTTCCATTTTTTTTCTGTTGGAAAAATTGAACAAAAGGTGTTCTTTGAAAAAATGGGGAAATCTGGGTAGTAGGTTCTCAATTTTTCTGGCTGCGGGGGGGTCACATCTCTAGAAGCCGCTCGGGACAAATAGTTGGGGAGTGGTGATAGTATGGACTTGGAAGTAACTGTTCTCTTGGACAGTTCATGCCCATGAATTGCTTCCAGGTTGCTGAGAAGGGGAAATTTTAATAAAAAGAATTGGGGGAGAAATGCTTACTTTTCTTCTTCCTGGCCTTCCTAGAGAGGCATATTGGTGGGAGTTTCTTAGTAACTTTTCTTGCATGCACAGGCTTGCTGATTTGTTTCCCGTGTGCTTTTCTTATTTAGGTTCCTTAACACTTTGTGGCTGCTTCTTAATAATTTTGTGGTAAGTTGTAGGAAAGGAAGATTGTTCTTCATCGCTGTGGTAGATCATTTCCTGCTCACTAGATCTTTCCTTCCCCTTCTGTACCAGCTGAGCTGGTTGAAATGATATGATGTGCAAAGAAGTTTTCACATACTGCCTAGAGAAGCATGTTGGTAAATGAGGAAGATTTGTGCTTGCACCCAGTGCGGTGCCTGGACTGTACTAGGTCCTCGACTTCATCTCTCTGCTGGGCTTTTCCAGGGGGAAACACGGGAATTGGGAAAGCGACGGCAATGGACTTGGCCCGGAGAGGAGCTCGTGTCATTCTGGCGTGCCGCAACAAAGAACGAGGAGAAACAGCTGTCTATGACATCCGGAGGGTGAGAGCTCCCTGCCGTCCACAAAAAGGGGTTGTGTCACACCTTGACTCTCCAGTCCCTGCCAAGTGGAAAGTTAGGGTGTCAGGGTTACTTTGTAATGGGAACATTACCAGGAGGCACCCAGGAGGATGCTTTTCCACATCTGCCGAAGGGCTTTGTGTGTGGCAATCTAACACATGAATGCACAGAAGATCTGCCTTCATTTTTCCGTCTGTGTTCCTACCAAGACATTTGCTGACATGACTCAGAGTAGAGAAGAAGGGGGCTGCACCAAGGCAAAATGAGGAAAAAAGACAAAGGGTGCAAAGGGAAGAGTAATGTTTATATAACTCCTATGCGTCTCACCACAGCTTCAGGAAGAATACAAAATATATAGCCATAATTTTTAAAAACCTTAAAAATTAGTAAAACATATAATAAAGCATAGTTAAAACACAGGACAATTTCACAGAGGGCAGAGTGCAATTCGTATGTGCAGAGTGCACTTCATAATAAATACTTAATATCTAGATAATTAAACTAATATTAATATACACTCCATGTTTCCTTATTACAAAAAAATTATCTCTTTACACAACTTTACTGGCCTTCCAAACTCCTTTTAGTATCCTTCCCGAGTATGCACTACAGTAGAATCTGGGGTGCCTAGGCTCTTATCTAAATAAGCGCATGTCAAGAAATGCTTGCACTTAACCCATTAGGATGGCTAAGGGCCAAGCTACAAGTGACGAATGACACTTGGCTGGCAAGCGAACAGACTCACGTGTATTCCTCCCTGTTTACTTGCCATTCACTTGCGCTCCACTCGATCAAGTGGAGCGCAAGTGAACGGCAAGTGAACAGGGAGGAATACGTGTGAGTCTGTTCACTTGCCAGGCAAGTGTCATTCGTCACTTGTAGCTTGGCCCTTAGCCTCCTTTCTTAACAGAATTTTATCAACTTGTCTGTTGCATTTCAATATAACCCAAAATAAAAAGAATTTTATCATCTTGTCTGTTATATTCAAATATTACCCAAAATAAAAAGTCAGTGGGTTTGTGTTCATGCTCTAAAAAATGTTCTACCAGAGGAGCATCAGTTCTTTCATTTGAAAAGTTACTTTTGTGTTCAGAGACTTTTAACAGGTCTGCTCGTCCTGCCTATATACATTTTACTACAAACACATAGTATTGCATAAACCACATAATCACTATTACACGTAGTGAATTCCTTAAAGTAATATTGTTTGTTATCTACAGGATTAATGAAGTATTTTATTGATTTTGTATTTTTATAAAAACAACAAGGCCCAAAGGGGAAATGGCCAATTGGAGGGCTAGATCCTGGTAACACAGATTGTAGACTCCTTTTCTGATGGTTATTGCTGTGTACTAAAAGATCTTTCAAGCTCACTGCTTTCTTGTAAGCAGCAATGGGTTCATCTTCGTTCTTCTGTGCCTCCACACACGGGACTGCGCAGGCACAGGCCCATGTGTGTCAGCACAGAAGAACTCGATGAACACAAGTTACAGGTATGTTAACCCTGTTTTCTTTTCCTACATATAGGTATGCCATCTAGTATGTTTCAGCTCTCCCATGCGTCTTGCTGTTCTTTGTGCTTCAATTTTAGTAGAATGAAATTCAGCAAAAGCCAATGGTGCAAGTAAAGAAAGTTATTATCTAAATAAAAATTATCTATGCATTTTGCTACAAAGCTTTATCAGGAGAATCTGTGAGTCATTCATTTTCTTACACCAAAAAACATCACCCCTGAAGTCGGGGCCAGCACACCCATTGATGCAGGTCCAGCCCCTGCCTCAAGCACTGAGGTGCTGGAGGGGGCACCAGGGGTGGGGGCATGCGCTGTGGAGCTGGCGTCCCTGACCCGCAGCTGCTGCAGCCTGCCAGCCCTCCTGCGCCACCGCTGCCGCCAACACATGCCCCCGGCCGGGCGCAGCAGGTGCAGCAGGCATCTGGGGCGGCGTGCAGAATCTCCCCAGCCATGCACCACGCCCAACTGGGAGCGCGGGCAGCCTCTGCGCGCCGTCCCAGCGGCCCACCAACCAATGGGGCCGGTTTGCTGTGTGATGACGTCACATGCGGTGACATCATCACGCAGTCCAGGGGTGTGTGTGCATGCACTCTGTGCGCACGTGCATAGGGGCAGCCGTGGGCACCAGAAAAGCTGGCGCCACCCCTGCCTGAAGTACCTTTGTACTGAAATGCATAGTGAATTTCTACTTGAATAATAAATACCCTTCATTTGCACCACTGGCTTTAAGCTATTTTCATTCTTCTGCGCTGCTTCTTCTCTCCTGTTTTCTTCTTGTTTCCAGTTTAGTCTCATTCTAGTACCAACTGCCGTTCCAAGTATACAGAAACATCTGCTTTGATTTCTGTGCCATCAAATCTACTAAGCTATTCAGGAGAATAGACATGTTAATCTGCAATAGAAGAGCAATATTCGGTTCCAGTAGCACCTTAATGACCAAGTCTTTAAAAGTCAAAGCTCCTGTCTTTGGATACATTTAAAAGAATCAAATCCAGTGAGCTCTCCTCCCGCTTTTCTCTGTTCTCAGGAAAGCGGAAACAATGAGGTCCTCTTCATGAGCTTGGATCTGGCCAACCTGAGTTCAGTGCGGTCCTTTGCAGATGCATTCTTGAGATCTGAGCCGCGCCTCGACATTCTGATAAACAATGCAGGTGAGTACGGAGACTCCAGGTAGAGACAGAGGTAACAGGCAGGTGCAGCTTTCTGCTCAATGTACAAAACAGATCAACAGTGATGGCATGAGAGCCACCAGGTTGTTGAAGTGGGACAACCGTTCCCAAGAGATTCCTCTATTGCTCCCTGCTTGTGGCTTGGTAAGTGGAAAGGTGCTCAGTTGCAACTGTTTAATGCTGCTGGATTCCCTAACAGGTGTTGAGTATGGGGGCACAAGCGCCGAAGGCTTCAATTTGGCTTTCCAGGTTAACCACCTGAGTCACTTCCTGCTCACTCACCTCCTCTTGGATCGGCTGAAGCACTGTGCTCCTAGCCGTGTGGTGGTACTGGCATCTAGAGCACACAGAGTGGGAAAGATTGACTTCCAGAACATTCACAGGCCGGTAGATGGGCAGCTGAAATCTTTCCAGGCCTACTGCAACAGCAAATTGGCCAATATCCTGTATACTCGAGAGCTGGCTAACAGACTGGAAGGGACCAACATTACCTGCTATGCAGTTCATCCAGGTGAGTGAAGTTGGCTCTTGCAAAGTGGGGGTGGGGGTGTTTAAATCAAACAATTTATTTCATAATCATAGGAAGGTTCTCTAGGCATGAAGCTGCCTTATACTGAATCAGACCATTGGTCTACCAAAGTCAGTACAGTCTGCTCAGACTGGCAGCGGCTCTCCCGGGTCTCAAGCTGAGCTTTTTCACATCAGCTGGAACCTGCAATCTTCCGCATGCATAGCCGAGGCTCTTCCACTGAAGAGCCAAGTATGGTGGACTTGGACCTAGAGTTGAGATTGGGTGGAGCTATGATGATATGAATAGGATGGTGGTGATAGTGCCACCTGCTGGCAGTTGAACCTTCTGGGCATTCTGAGGACCCAGTCTGTGTATGTGTAGAGTGCTGTAGGAGCTGATTTATGGGGAGTCCAAAGGGTTTTCAAGGCAAGAGGCATTCAGAAGGGTTTTACCATTGCCTGCCCCTGCATAGCAACTCTGGACTTCCTTGGTGGTCTCCATCCAAGTACTAACCCTGCTTAACTTCCGAGATCTGATTGGATTAGGCTTGCCTGAACTATCCAGGTCAGCCCAAAGTCCTACTAGGGGCAGCTAATACCTTTCTTGGAACCAACTAAGAAATTCTGTGGAACAAAGCAAGCTTTAAAGCCCATGCTTTCAGTCCAAGCCATTGCCTGTGCTAAGGGCCGTGGTGGATACTTCTCAAAGCAGTCTCCTGAAATGGCCTGCCCATGCTCTTGATTTCTGAGTAGTAGCAGGAGTAGTAGCAAAAGTGAAACTCCACATCCGAGGGACAGGTCTTCTTTCCTCTTCCCTGGCTCATCAGTATCTAACAAGAAATATGGCTTCCTTTCACTTTCAGGGGTCGTTAACACAGAGCTCTTTCGCCACTTTCCCATCTGGCTGAGGCCAGTAATGGACGCGTTTAGCTGGGTCTTCTTACGCGATCCTGTGGATGGAGCTCAGACGTCTATCTATTGTGCTACTCAGGAGGGGATCGAGAGGTTTAGTGGCCACTATTTTGCCAACTGCAAGCTGCTAGAGCCCTATCCCAATGCCCGTGATGATGCTGTCGCCAAGAAGCTTTGGGAGTTCAGTGAGAGAATGTTAGGACTCACAGAGTAAACTTGTTGGTGCTTGGAAGGTGTCTCTGCCGTAGGATCGGAGGGACTGGGGAGGGGAGCTTTATGATATGCTTTGAACAGCAAGAAGAGGTTGTGAAAGAGAAAATGGCACTGGACCAACAGAGGCACAACATTCAGGCACTTTTGGAGTTGGACCTGAAGTCCTGACAGTTCCCTCTTTTCACTCGCTGCTTTCTCTGGGGTCTCACTAGCTACTTTCCCTGCTTTATCGATTATGAGGCCTTAGAATTCTGTGAAATGTACAACAATGAACACATTTTCTAATAAAATCTATTCCAGGAGGCAGAGGGATTCTCGCTCTCTGTTTTTCAAACAATTCCTGAGTGGAATTTGTGTTTTCCTCCCATGCTCCTTGTCACTGGAAATTGGTTCGCTGGTCCTGCATTTCATCTAGAGTTGGTATTTGGTAAAACGGTTGATTTTTCTTTTCACTTGCAAGGATGTCAAAACCGCCAGTTTGCAAAAAAAAAAATATATCAGGTGGTCTCTGTCAAGGAGGCTCCCAAGGGATTAGAGAGCAGGTAACAGGAGTATGTTTCAGAGATTTCCGTGTCTCGAGCCAGTTCAACAGATTTGAAATGTTCGAATGAAACATGAGTTCTGAAAGAGCTTTCATTTTCTGAGGGTGCAGTTTCCATCGTGTTCATAAAGAGATAGTTCAAGGACCATTTTCTGATACTGAGGCTGACTTCAGACTTCTTGGCTGTGTGGGACTACCTTTGGGATCTAATGCAGCAGCCAGTAGCACCACCACTGCTCTTAGCAACAGCTGTTGTCCCAGGATCTCTAGCGGCTCTCATGTAATTCTTCAGTCCCAACACTGCACACTGTTACCTCAATGTTACTTGTACAGGAGACTAACAAAGAAAAAAAGGGGGAAACAAACTCAACCCAAAATATACTGAAGATATTACAAGGGTCAAGCTACAACAGATCAAATATATTCAAAATAAATTTTTATTATATGATGCACACCATAGTAAAGTTAAAAATGTACGGCCTGAATGGCTGCATTCAGAGTCAGAGCAAGCTTTATATAAGCTGTTAATATTTTCCTAACGGTGAACATGTCAAATGATCAGCACAAGACCATACGTGTTTCAGCCTCAGGTCCTTCCTCAATGGTCAATAATGCACAATTATACAAAAATCAAACACACACATCCAGAAACTAATATATATCATTTCTGACCAGATGTTATCTAGAGATACAAATGGAAAAAATTAGAGGGTGAATTTAATAGCTATAATAAAAATTAATTTAAAATTTTTTTAAAAGATTTTTTGCAGACAAATACAGAATCATTTCTAGCTCTGATATTGTGTGATATAATGAAAATGTAGGCCGTGGATCCCTTCACATCTGATCCCTTTTTCTCAGCAGCCTTTACACATTTAGTTGCGTCACTTAGCAACGTTAGAGCAATCATCCTCTTGTTGTTTTTGTCTCCACTTTTTTAGTTTTGCTTCCTTCTCCTTTTCATGGTCTATCTTCTTAAACCTAACTCTGCATTTTCCCTTTCTTTTCCTTTTATTTTTGCTGCTTCCCTTGAATGGCAAAGGTAACAAAAGAGCTGTCCCAAGGGCACCAAACAAGCAGAAAATACAAAGAGCCCTTAGGAAAATGCAATCAACAATTATCCCAAATTCATATATTTAAGGTGCTAAAAGTGCTCAGTGCGAGTAAGTCCATCATACGAATTGTTCCATCATACAAATTGTCATATAACAAATACCAGCGATGGTATGAAATCACAAATTCCCTTTAGACATCAACGGTGGTATACAAGTCACAAAATTTCTACAAGCAGTACATGTAAACAGTACATAAGGTGCTTGGAAGCCCTAATAGTCCCATGTAAAGCCAGAGTTTTCCACAAGAATTGAGCTTCCAGGTCATAGAAGCCTTCTCTTGAGTAATGTACGCTGCCTATGGGGTTCGCCGGCATGCAAAAAGTCCAGTCCCATTTCGCCCCAAAGGCTTCTTCATAGGCAAGATATCAAGTAACAGTCAATCTCATTCCACCATTGCAATTCTTTCCAGTCCATCTAGTGTGTCTAGTGCTCTTGCCATCTGAAAAAGCTCCTGTGTGATATTAACGTGGTATACCTTGTTTTCTTATACATGATATAAAGTTCCTTTGACCATCAGGTGGGCATTCAAAGTTCTCTCTGACATGGTGGCCCTTTCATCAGTCAAAATGCGTCCAAATTTTGAAGACCCTCTTTCTATGTTAGCTCTACCATGCGATAACGATAATGCTGCTTTGACTGCCTTGGTAACCAACGGATATTTTGGATCTCCAGGTGGCTTTGTTTTTTCAAAGAACTGATTCTAGTACGTATCTATGTGGCAAGTTTCACTGGCAGTTTCATCTTGTAGTTTCCCTTCATCTGCAATCACGTCCAGTGGAATTGGGAGCGCTGCTGCTACTTTTGTTATATCTTTGTGGGTTCCTTCCTTGGCTTGCTGTGCTGGAGCTAAACAGAGAAGATTTCTGAGGATGGGTTGGTCCAAAGATAACAAGTAAAAGGTATTTGCAGGCGGCTGTGAAATGTTCTTTTGCTCCCGTTATAAAGAGTAGCTGTTTCTTTTCAGAAAGTTTTTTTCAGTTTGTCTACTTTAACTGATTACTTCTCACAGTTATGTAGTGCTCATCACTGAAGGTGTCAAGAGACAATGGTGCTGAACTCTTACAAACACAGAGCCAAGCTACAAGTGACGACACAGGTTGGACTTACCTCAAGTTTTGATGGGAAATGGAGGCATCCTGGTCTTACAGCTTGGCTCTCCATTTAATGAAAGTTTACAGAAACCCCCCACACACACCCAGCGGAGGGGAAGGGGGGGCCCGGCGACAGCCTGATGCCTGCACTCCCCTCCTGACCGCATGTTCTCCCTCCCATAGACTGCAACTTCAATTAAATAGAGACCCAAGCTGCAAGACCTGGACGCCTACATTTCCCATCAGACTTTGAGGGAAGCTGACAAGTGTCCAACCTGTGTCAGGCGTCACTTGTAGCTTGGCTCACAGTTCATCACGGCTCTTGTGTTTTTACTTCACTGTGCATCACATGCACCAAAGGCTCTTCTTTCTGGAGCACTCCAGTGAACTTTCTAAATAAGCAAGCACTCGCGCAACAAAACATTACCTCTTCTTTCATTGTCTCACATTTTAAGAGGTTAATTATGTTTCTATACTTGGTGGAAGATTTCACCAGATCACTTGTACTCTTAAAGTATTTCGTAACTGCTGGCCACTGTTCAGTCAGTCTTGCAGCAGCACTCTCTAGTGATAACCACCTAGAAGGAATGATTCAAAAAAGTATTTGGGATACTGAGATCTCTTTGAATTTTTCTGAAATCCTCCTATCGTGATGGCTACCCATAAAACAAAAATTATGAAGGAAAAATTTGATGCATTGTCTCCCAGTTCTGACATGCCCTTACAGAACTCATTATGGACTATATGAATGTTACAAGTGCCAATATCTACCATAGGCTATCGCTGTCAAAATAAGATAATCATTCATGAGACAGCCTTGTTGACATTTGGCCCACCGTTACTTAGCATCAGCATTTTGATCACGGAAGTTGTGCCAAAGCTTCATTTGGTTTACGGTAAATATCTTTATTCTTTAGCTATTGCCGAACCAGTTAAAAAAGTCTGGAGACGCCTGATCACAATCACGGTTTTGGTTGGTGACCAGCTACCTGCTATTGAATGAATTTATTTGCAGTCAGAGACCATTACAATGGCAATACATCCTTAACAGTCAATAAAATAGTTAAATCCAGCATAAACGTGTAAAGGACATAGAAAAATACATTTAGCATTTAAAATTTTATCTTATCTTAGCTCAAGGTGTAATATGCACCATTAAAGTCCTTCAGCAACTCTTTTCTGAAGTATGGGGCCAGCGCATCTCTTGTTAGATTCCATGCCTTTGTCCTTGAGAGGGAAAATTCTTGGGGCACTGCATTTGAAAACATAAACTGGAAAGCTTTCCCAATATGTTCACAAGACAGCTCAAAAGTGAAGTCACCTGAAATTGTTTTCATTACCCAGGTAAGTTCTGCTCTGACACTATAAAGTGGAATCATTCTTTTGCAGTCTGTAGCCACAGCACGGCTACCAGAACTAGTTTCCTCCAGCACATCAGGATAAACTGCTGGCAGGTGTACCTGAGATGAAACCAGTTGATTCCTGCACTCATCCTGATGTTTACAAGATGCGGCGTGCTGTTCAACTGCTTCAAATCCCCATTTGATACACAAATGGCAATCACAAAAATAAAGAAATACTGACTTTACTGGCCATTTTTTTTAAAAAAAAACCTGACAAATTAATGACCAAAATGGAAAAACTGACTTTTACTAATTTTGCATGTTCTCTACCCTTCTCTGTTCCTGGGGAGAGGAAGGGAGGTGGTGCTGGAGGTCTCATAGAATAGTCTGCAGCCCATTACTTATGAGTATGGGGTGCCTTATTTAGCAGAAATTCCTACAGGATGTTTGCGTCTCAAGCCCAGGAAGGGTTTCTGAGCACAGTGTTAATCTACCCTTGACCGTTGCTTTTGCTGTCTGGTGGCTGTCCTAAATATGCCATCACCAAAGTCCTTTTTGTGTGGTCCTAGTTCTCTAGACATGGGGCCCAGCAATGCACTGCATGGCCACATGTATTCCTAGATGTGCTGCCATGATTGGTTGCAGGATTACTCAGAAGCTTATGCTCCCATGTGCTGGGAAGAGAGGGGATGTCATCTAGGGCTCTTGACTCCAACAGGAACATGTAAAACCATGTCACTTCTTTTGCAGATATACTATGCAAGAGGCAGGATTTTCCTTTGATCAAGCATATCATACTGGTTTAGCTCTGTTTCACCTACCCCTCCACCCCTTCTGCTTTACATTGCTGCCATTCCCTTGGAATAGTTTTTCCACCAACAGTGGTCTCAAAGTGGCACAAGTATTGCTACTCTGTTATAAGTTTTTCACACTGACATGTCTGTGTACAGTGGAACTTTGATGTGATCCTATACCACAAAAAGGATTAACTCAAAGACAGGAATGTTAGCGTATTTGACAGTATTCTGCTATTATTTTATTTTTATTTTTTACAATAACTAGAAGAAATAAGAAAAACACCAAAATAAAATTAGTGCATGGAACAGAGTTGCAACCTATGGTCTCTTGTGCTTTGTTTACAGATTGGATGTGTGTTGTAGTTTACATTGTTGATTAAACTTGCAGAAATCTTTATAAATGTCACTATCTTGAGCCAGAAAGAAATTGGGTTAGACTAATGAAGTGATAAAGATCTTTGTCTTTTAGATGGAAACTCTTAGCCTTAGTGTTTCTCCATCTGTCAAAGTAGATGTTTTAGGCAAAGAATTTTGGAACCCTTGATCAAAAACAGCTAGACCAATGACAGCATCCTTTTAGTTGACAAAACCAGCAAGAGGTCCACCATTGTCCTTCCAATCCAGTCGGGGAACCAAGTTGAGATAAGGATGACAGCTACTTTGATCTGGATCATCTCAGAGGACTGGATTGAAGCTGGAAGCAGTTGATGGAGGTGGAGGTGGGGAAGCATATAGAGCTGAGAAGGTTGGCAAGCATCTCTTAGGCCTTGATATATTTGCAAGAGGATTCTCACCCACCCACCCGCACCCTGGAGAGTGAAGCAATTTTGGATTCAGTCCAGGATTCGACAACAACTTACATCAGGAAAAACAGACATTCTGCTTTAGATACCTTGGTCTTACGGTTCTGCAGACACTCTTCTAAATGGCTAAGATGATTAGCACCCCAAGAACCCATAAGAGGCCACTGGGATGTGAGATCCTCTTTGTCCAGTGGTTCCATTTGTCCATGAAACTGCAGCTCTGGGGCCCTTTCTTAAAATACAGAAAATGTGCTCGGGTGCTTTTGGGGGAATTGGGTCTCCTTTGGATGACCTCCCGCCCATCTTGGAGGGCTTCTCTCCACACAGTCACATAAGAGGGAATGAGTTTGGGTGATACCTGGAGAAGAACAGAACAATGACCCCCTCCACTGTCTCCGAGAGGTGAACAAATCCTCTGGGCTGAACTCACCCTCTCCCTCCAAGTGTCACTCTCCGAGAGCCACACCATGAGTGCCGCCTACTGCTTCATCAAACGCTCATGCCAGGGTGGAATTCCAGCAAATGTCACCATCAGAGATCAGACAATGCTCCAGTATGCCTGTCCTGGCCCACTTCTGGGACCATTGGTGAACTGGTTTCATGCTGGATGAGAAGTGACTTGTGAGTCACTGGCATTTCCTGAGCAGACACTGGAACTCACAAGTTGTGGGGTCCTCTGCAGGTTCCTTGGAGGAACCCAGACCAAGAGCATCCTTCACCATGAGGTTGTGGGCCACACAGTAAATGCACTTGAGGCCCACTTGTGCAACCACTGCCTTTATGTTTGCACCACCATCAGTTACCATGTATCACATGCAGTAGCTGGCTCAGCAGCCCTCCATCTGGCCCTACCTGATGCTGGTTTCCCCACCCCCACCCTGAAGGTCATTGGGTCACCAACACTCCACAGTCAATGAGGGGTACTCATGCTGTGACTGAGGGCAGGTCCAGATGTCTGATGTGAAGTGCACAGTTCTCCCAGAGGTGAGAGAAAACTGTGCCTTGATGTGCTCCTTGGCAGTCCTGCTCAGCATGGTGGAAGCAGGGGGTGTGTACCCGGGATAAACTGGGGCAGCTCTCAGAACCGGAAAGCTTCAGCTAAGGAAAAAGGTTGCCAATCTACAGTGACCAAGCAACTAAATTTCTATAAAGTCCTAGCAACAAGGGAAAATAATACCCCCCCCCAAAGAACAACTAGCAAAAATTTAGAGCAACTAATGAAATGAAAGCACCTGCAACAGAAGAAAACACAGAACACTCCCCAAAAGAACAAATGAATTAAGAGGAACTATAAAATACCAAAAACAAAGCACCCCAACAGGAGAAAATATTTATATTATGTAAATTATAGTAAACTACAATTTTAATGATTGCCTGGATATTTTAAGTTTATATTGTTGCCAAATAATTATGCTTTTAGGACTGATCTATTTTATTTTATTTAAAGATTGGTTTATTAAGCAAATTTTAAAGGTGGTAAATGGTGGAAATATGTACCTTTAAAATATTTATTTTAAATGGCGTGTGTCTCGCTGATGTGCAATCATGTAATTCTGAATTGATTTTGAGAATGTGATGGCCTCTGGCTAATAAACTTTGTTGTTGTTGTAGCAAAATAAACACTAAATATAAAAAGCCAAGCCAAAGCTCTCTCTCTCTCTCTCTCTCTCTCTCTCTCTCTCACACACACACACACACACACACACACACAGCAAAAAAAACCCCACCCTCAACCCTATCCCTCCCAGGCACAAAGCCAACCCTCCTACCTTGAAAGACAGAAAAAAACCCCAGTAAGTCTATGACTCACAAACCAAGCAGATGGCAGAAGTCCTCCAGGTGCAGGACTCTCTCTCTCTCTTCTTGCTCAACAGGCACTGGGCAGGCAGCAGGCAGGAATCCACTGAGCAACAGAATCAGGAATCCACTCCAGAGCAGCCAGAGGGAGCCAACAGCCAGCAGCAGGCAGTGTCCCAAACTCCAAGGCCAGACCAAACACACCACACAAAATAGAGGCTACTCTTAAGCAAGCCTCCTTATTAAACTCCTTGCATAGCAGCTTTAAAAAGGCACTGTCCCTCTAGAGAATCTCATTGACCAGGGAACGATAGCTCGTGCATGGATTGGCCACTCACTCCCCCTCCCCTCCATTCCTCATTCCCTCTCCCTTCTGCCTCTTCCTTAGTCCCTGCTCCCATCTGGGAAAAAGGGCAGGAGACACTAATTCTTTGATGCTCCTTAGCAAAGGAACAGCAAAGGAACATTCCAGCTGTGGTTACCAAAGTTTCATCTATGGTCTTTGGTGCAGTCCCACATTGGGATTGCATTTGCGCTTGCCAGCCGCTCAGAACAGGACTTTTCTCATCTTAAAAGCTATTAAGGGGGCAACCTTCCCCGCAACCGCTCCAAGCCAGGTTTTTTCTGCCAAAACAGTCACTTGACTGGGGAGGTTGCCCCCTTTCTTCCCCAGCTTGTTTTTTGCCACCACAAAAAATGGACGTGTCTACAACTCTCTCAGTCTTTATCAGCTTGGTTTACTTCGTAGTTGTAAATAGTTGTTCATTAGTTAGCTTATAGTTAATAGTTATAGTTTATAGATAGTTTTTAGATGTTCTTGTTTTAAAAAGTAGTTGTTTTTGTTTTTGATAATTCAAGAAGTGTGTCATGGAGATCGGGTTAGTGGTGAGTCATGTTTTTGCATTCATGCCTGCTAGTTTGTTTGTCCTGATCCCAGAGGAGCCATAATGACGGACACATCACTCTTTAAAAAGTGCGCACAGTGTGGCACTAAGATGACCAAAATTGATGGACATTCACTCTGCCTACTGTGTCTCAGAGAAGGCCATATTGTTGAGCATTGCCAGCTTTTCACCCCCAAGGTGAGAGGGGATTGTGCCTCCCAACTGAAAGTAATGCTGTGGGAGAAAGCCATGTCAAGCGCCAGTAGCCCAGCAGTGAAAGTATCTGCCCCAGTTGAGCGCACAGCTCAAGCTGTTTCGGAGCCAGTGCTTGAGTCGGTGTTGACGTTGGACCCGAGAGCCATATTCCTGTCAGACCTGGCTGCTCGACCTCGAGGCTGGCAGCAAAAACAGTCATGGTCTTGAGAAACTTTCACCTTGGTCCGTTCACTCGCAAGTGTCACCCTAGTCAAGGATAGCTCCCATATGACCATGGAAAATGCGCCTGGATCCCCAGCACTGGCGGGGCCGGAGGGGGCTTCTTCGGAGCCACCACCTAAGAAATGCAAGGAGAAAACTAAACATCTAGGGAAGCCACAATGCAGGTCTCGGAGCCATGCCAAATCCACATTGGAGTCTGCACCGGAACTATGTGTAGAGAGACACTGTCCATGGGAGGTCAGGCTCACGGTTCCCTTCGCCTGGGAAAGACAACAGGATGGAGGTTGGATCTCAGCGACACAGCTACCTGCCTGTAGGTCAAGCAGAGCAAATTCACCAACGTCCTCAATGGTGCCCTCCTTACCCACCAACTGGAGACCCCTACGACTGGGACATGTACCTGCTTTTCCAGCACACATTGTCAGCTTCAGAGTGGATGGTTCTGGTAAAGCCTCCATGCTGTTTGGAACTGAGTTGGTACACTCAGTTATCCCTGGGATAGTTTGGCATACTGTATTGTTTTAATTAATTTTAGTAACTTATATAAACTGTGATAAGGGACTTAATTGTTTATTAGTCAATGTTTGGTGAATTGTGACGGCCTATGGCTATAGACAATAAACTCTTTTGATCTTGGTACACTCAGTCGCATGCCATCACCTCAGAACCAAGGTCAGAATCAAGGTTGGAGCTGGAGGTGGATCCGTTACAGGAGGAGATCGTGGGGGAATCACAACAGAACTGCCCCTATATCGATTTTAAGCTATACTCCAAGCAGATGCTCTGTATGGCTAAGTTTCTGAACATCGACATTTCGACAGTACAACAAAAGCCAAGGGACAGCATCTTGAAATTTATTTACTCTGATACACCGTGCATAGTGGCTTTCTGTGCTGGAATGCAGGCAGGGAGTCTGCCACGAGCCTCTCTGAACGTCCGGAGTTCAACCAAGCCAACGGGGGAGCAGGCAGGAAGCGTAGTCCAAGGAGCCGAATGCAAGGGTCAGAGCCAAAGAGCAGTCAGAGCAGACCTGAGTTGCAGTAGAACCGGACGGGTCTGTGCACAGGTGCTTCTGCAACGAGGGAAAGGGCGTCCTGGCTTAAGAGCTCTCACCTGCAGGGCAGTGCTACACCCTGTTACAACTCAAGGTCGTTATGTCGTTGTTTGAGTGCCTGGAGCCTTGCACTTCACCTCCTTTCCTGTGCAGCAAGACACTGTCTCCCTCTGCGCTGCCTATCAGGTTCAGGGGAGCTGGGTGGAGATTCTGCCCTGGACTCAGGAGCTGGTGCAGGTAAGGGAACAGCCTCTGTCCCTGAGTCTGCCCGGGATTCCTCAACCAGCTCTGGCGAGGGTTCCTGCTGCTCCGTTCCCTGCTGGTCTTCCAAGCAGCTGCCTCTGGAGGGGCTTGGAACAGTCCCACTCCTGTCGTCCTCCCCGAGGTCTTCATCCTCTGAGGACTCAGAGGCCACAGCACTTTCCCTATGATCAAAGGCTTTGTGAATATTATGGATGGTCTGTTCCAGAAACTTGCCTTGACTCCAGCTACTGCGAGGAAGGTGGAAGCCCTGTATAAAATTAAGCAGGGTAAATGCCCTTACCTCTTCACACATCCTCCAGCCTCTTCAATGATAGTAGAAGGGCTTCAATCCAAGCACAGACAAGGCACTATAGCAACACCTGCAGACAAGGAAGGAAGGAAGCTCGATTTGGTAGGCAGAAAGCTGTACTCAGGATCTACCCTGATGATTAAGATGGCAAACTACCTCACTATCATGAGTGGATACCAAATCTTTTTATGGAAAAAGATGCTGCCTTCATGGAAAGTTTACTAGAGGAAAAAAAAATATCTCCCCAAGCTCATTTATGACAAAGTGTTAGTGCTACGCAAGCAGCAAATTAGTGCCAGTAGGCATGTCCTGGACACTTCTGCAAGAGGACTCAACACTGTTGTAGTGCTACATAGGCATACATGGCTTATGGTTGTTGTGGGTTTTCCGGGCTGTATTGCCGTGGTCTTGGCATTGTAGTTCCTGACGTTTCGCCAGCAGCTGTGGCTGGCATCTTCAGAGGTGTAGCACCTCTGAAGATGCCAGCCACAGCTGCTGGCGAAACGTCAGGAACTACAATGCCAAGACCACGGCAATACAGCCCGGAAAACCCACAACAACCATCGTTCTCCGGCCGTGAAAGCCTTCGACAATACATACATGGCTTAGGTCGACAGCTTAGCATCTTGAGATGCGAGTAAAAATTGAGGATATGCCGTTTGAAGGGGCTTCCCTCTTTGCTGAAAAGATTATGAATATCTGTCTAAAAAGAAAAAAAATGGCTAGATCCTATGAGGTCTTACCTGCAGTAGCTGGAAGGCCAACATTTAGGCATTCAGGAAGGCGAGATTACCACCAGAGGCGTGATTTCTGCTCTTATCAGTTCCAACCATACCATCCACAGTATCCCTATAGAACAGCCTATACGGGCCAAAGTCAGTCAAGAAGGAGGCAGTCTGGACACCCAAAAGCTTTGCACCAAGGCCAAGCTAATAAGGAGCAGGGGCATAATCAGAAGGGCCAGTTCTGACTAGAGGTTCAGGAACCACTGGCTTCAACTTTGTTTGAGGACAGACTGTTTAAGTTCTTCCAGGCATGCCAGGACATTACATCTGATTGTTGTTTTGTCAATAATTAAAATAGGTTACAGGTCAGAATTCTACTCCTTGCCTCTTACTTCTTTACCATCATAGGCCCCTAACAATACCCTACCTGAATTACAAGAGGAGATCCACACTGTTACAGAAAGGAGTTCTTCAAAGGGTACCTGAATTGGAGACACCTTTTGGTTTCTTTTCACATTTCTTCCTAGTAGACAAAAAGGATGAAAACAACCAATTCTGGAACCTAAGGGGTTAAACGCCCATCTGAAGGTCTCAAAATTTAGGATGGTGACACTCCCGTGGGTTATAAACATAGTTCCACCCAATGCTTGGTTTGCGGTCTTAGACTTGCAAGATGCATATTTTCACATCTCAGTACACCAAAACCATAGGAAATATCTGAGGTTTGTGTTAAAGGGTGAAGTTTTCCAATATTTAGCATTTCCATTTGGCCTAGCCATGGTCTCGCGTATTTACAAAATGCATAGCAGTGGTTGTTGCTCACCTGAGGAGACTGGGATGCTCTATTTACCTCTACTTTGATGACTGGCTAATTACTGCTAGTTCATCAGGGGAGTTGGAAGAACACGTAAGTATTATCCTAAATACACGTGAGCCCTTAGGGCTGATAGTCAATAGGAAAAAATCGGAGCTGGTACCTAGGCGCACCATAAGTTTCATAGGGGTGGTGCTCAATTCCCTGACTAACAAGGCATACTTACCTTCTGATAGACTTGCTTGTCCAGCTTGGTCCACCATTTTCATTCCAATAGGTTCCAGTCTGCATAGTCCATACGGGTCTTATTGGGGCTGATGGCTTCCACCACTGCAGTGGTTCCATTGGCACGCTTAAAAATGCAAATATTACAGCTGTGGTTTATTAGGTGGTTCCATCCAGGGGTTCAATCCCTCCATACCAAATTGTCAATTCCTAGGAAGGTCCTGTGATCCTTAGTGTGGTGGTTAGACTTGTTTAGGGGAATGGAATTTGGTATATATAGTCATGAAACCACTATCACCACAGACGCCTCCCTAGAAGAATGGGGAGGTCATGGGGAGGATGTGCCATTAAATGAGGTCTGGTCTGAGAAAAGGAAACATATTAATTTTTTTGGAATTGCGAACAGTTTACTATGCTCTTAACTCGCTCTCAGATATGCTTTCGAGCAAGAAAATGCAAGTCTTGTCGGAGAATACAACCACTGTATATTATATAAACAAGCAAGGTGGAACTGCTCCAAGGAAGCTTTGCGAAGAAGCTATATGTCTGTGGGAATGGGTCATTGCCCATGGCATTACACTTTCGGCCTTGCATATCACAGGAGTCAACAACACAAAAGCAGACTACCTCAGCAGAGTGGGGAAGTCCCAATACGAGTGGGTCTTGACTGATAGATATGTACACCAAATATTTCTTCAGTGAGGGTTTCCACAGTTCAATCTCTTTGCCACACAGGACAACACAAAGGCCCTTTGGCCAGCCATTTCAGTATATGGAACTATGGCTGATGAACAACAGTTACAGGCAGGTGCAACCCTGTTTTACTGAATTAAACCAAATTCAGTATTCCTCTTTCAGTTCAGTAATCCTAAATTTCACCTTAGGCTTTTCTCAGGTTAGTAGAAAGGTCTGTCTTCATGGCCCTAATCTGTGAATTTGATCCAGATCTAATGGCCATAGAAGCCCCGTGGCACTGACTGGTAAGCGGCAGTACTGCAGCCCAAGCTCTGCTCCCAACTTGAGTCCAATCCTGGTGGAAGCCAGATTCAGGTAGCCAGCTCAAGGTTGACTCAGCCTTCCATCCTTCCGAGATTGGTAAAATGAGTACCCAGTTTCCTAAGGGTAAAGTGTAAATGACTGGGGAAGGCAATGGCAAACCACCCCGTAACAAAAAGTCTGCCAAGAAAACGTCACCATGCAACGTCCCCATATGGGTCATTAATGACTCGGTGCTTGCACAGGGGACTACCTTTACCTTTTTACCTAATGGCCATGCTGAGAATTACATATAGTGGATATGATCCATCCCCATGAATTGCTTCCAGTTGATTGGGAAGGGGAAATTTTAATTAAAAGAACTGGGGGAGAAAAGCTAACTTTTCCTCTCCCAGGCCTTCCTAAAGAGGTCTGTAGGTGGGAGTTTCTTAATAAATTTTCTTGCATGCAACAGCCTTGCTGATAACGTTTTCAGTGTGCTTTCCTAATTTAGGTTCCTTATCAGTTTGTGGCTGCTTCTTAATACTTGTGTGGTGGATTGTAGTGAAAAAAGATTGATTTACAGAAGATTGTTCTTAATCACCCTGGCAGATCATCATGAGATCTTGCTTCCCGCTCTGTACCCAGATAAGAGGGGTCCTCCGAGTGTAGAACACTCCAAAACAAATTACAAACCTCGAAGGTTATATATTAAATATATTTTGTAAATTTTTATTATGATCGCATGGCCTAGTACTAACTACTAGGCCATGCTGTCATCTGAGGATACTCCACACAGATATTTATAGTCTTCAAGCTCCACACAGATATTAACAGCTTTGAAATAGAACAAGAACTAAGAATATATAGTTTACAACTCTGGCATTTGGAATCCAAAGTGGACTGGAAGGATTGGATGCTTGATGAATATTTATGATTATTTATGAAGGTTTCGTAGCTGTATATTTATTGTAGTAATTTATTGTAGAATATTTATCACATTTGAGCACTTGCACTTTTGTAAGAATCAAAAATATAAAAATTTACAAAATATATTTAATATATAACCTTTGAGGTTTGTAATTTGTTTTGGAGTGTCCCGCTCTGTACCAGCTGAGCTGGTTGAAAACCCATGGTGTGATGTGCAAAGAAGTTTTCACATCACCTATGGCTGGGCCGCCGTAGGTCCCGTTCCTGAACTTCATCTCCCCGCTAGGCTATTCCAGGCAGAAACTCGGGAATCAGGAAAGCGACAGTGCTAGAGTTGGCCCTTAGAGGAGCTTGTGTCATTCTGGCATGCCACAACAAAGAACGAGGAGAATCAGCTGTCTATAACATCTGGAGAGTTAGAGCTCCCTGCCTTCCACAAAAGGTTTGTGTCATACCTTGAATCTCTAGTCCTGGCCAAGTGGGAAGTTAGTGTGTCAGGGTTACTTCATGATGAGAATGTTACTAGTCGGCGGTCAGGAGGATATTTTTCCACAGTATTTGTCAATGGCAACATGACACGTGAATTCATAGGAGATCTGTCTTTTTTTTCCATTCTAGGTTCATACTAAAGCATTTATTGGCGTAACTGAGAGTACCCTCACTTTGGGCTGGCAAATACAGCCAAATCCTGCAAATGGCAGCAGTGGTTATCTCCGATTGTCAAGGAGACGATCTCTCATTTACTTACCTGTTCTCCTTGGTGTTTCAGTTCTACTAGAATGAAAATAAGCAAAAGCCAATGCATTCTTGAGATCTGAGCCTCACTTTGACATTGTGATCAACAATAAAGGTGAGTCCGCCACTCAGGAGGGGCTCAAAACATTTAGTGGCCACTGGGCAACGGCCAGCTACAAGAGCTGTTTCCCAATGCCTATAATGATGCTTTGGACAAGAAACTTTGGGTGTTCACTGAAAGGGGGAGTTTTATGATACGTGTGGAACAGCAATAATGGGTTGTATAAGAGAAAATGGCATTGGGCCAACAGAAATACAATATTCAGGCACTTTTGGACCTGAAGTCTTGACAGTTCCCTCTTGGACAGTTGTAATTCTTTAATGCTGCTGGATTTCCTAACAGGTGTTTTGGATGAGGGCAGAAGCGCCAAACGCTTCAGTTTGGCTTTCCATGTTAACCACTTGAGTCTCTCCCTGCTCACTCACCTCCTCTTGGATCAGATGAAGTGCTGCACTCCTAGCTGTTTGGTGGTGCTCAGGTCTATAGGATATATTATGGGAAGAATCAACTTCCAGAACACTCAAACGCCAATAGATGGGCTGCTGAAATCATTCTAGGCCTATTGCAGCAGCAAATTGGGCAATATCTTGTATACTTGAGAACTCACTAACAGACTAAAAGGGACCAGCGTTAACTGCTATGCAGTCCATTCAGGTGAGTGTATTTGGTTCTTGCAAAGTGAAGAGGGAATCGATCTGGAACCCAGGAGATCCATATAGTTTGGTCTCTCTTTCATCACCATGCAATGCAAACAGTATCCTTTTGCAGACAGGTCACTGTGATGGAAATGGCATTAAAATGTCAGGATTGCCAAATGCTGCATCCAGCAAGAGGCAGGTAAAGGCTAGAAAGAGCAGCAGGATGGGAGGATGACTCCCCTTCTGTGGCTAGCCAGAGAGAATGGCAGTTGGTGTTAGAATGATATGACAGTTGGTGCTAACAGAATGAGAGTTGACAGAGCAAACTGAAGAATGACAGTTGAAGCTGGCCATCTGACCAGAGAGGGTCAGACTGAAAGTCCTCTGTCTGAAGAAGAAAGAGAAAGGTGTACCCTTATTGTGAAAACAAAGTTTATGAAGCACTTGATAAATAAATTGTTACGTAGGCCCCAGAAACCTAATTAAAGGATTCCATGCTTGAGCTGTTAGCAGAGTCTATCGTGTGGCAAAGGAAACATGATTATAGGTGGTTGTGAACTCGTTCTGACAGCTGGTGTGTGTGCAGGAGAGAAAATAACAAAAGCATACACTTGGTTTATATTTAGAAAAGAAATGGGAGTTATTTATTGTAGGAACTCCATACTCTGATAGGAAAGGAAGAGAGACAGATCCTAGCTACCTATGTAGTCTAATGATGCACATGAATGGCAGGACAAGGCCTGCATCCATGCTGCCAAGATGGAGGGAGGAGGGGAGAGAGGTTGCCTGGAACAATGCCTGGAAGAGAAGAAGTGAAAAGGAGGAAGTCAGGAGGAAGAAATCCTGAGAATAGCAATCTATATATCAAAGGACAGTCAGAACAGTAAACAGCAAATAGAGCACCCTGATCTCTTTATCTTTCTAACTCTTTAGTTTGTCCCTCTTTTCAACCTGAGGAGAGGGACAGCGCTGACTCCTCCTCTTCCAACAGCACTTTTAGTCCAAGTACTAAAGTGGGACAACCAGCAGTAATTTTTACTGAGACACAAGAGATTTGAGAACTTATAGTTGGCAAAGGAAGTGGGAAGAAAGGAGTCTCCCCCTTTGGCAAAGGAACAGGCTTATAGCTTGGATATAATTGTAACTCCTGCCCAGTATCTGGAGAGGGTTTTGACTCAGTGGAGTACCCTGAGGTCTGCAGTAAAAAGGAGGGAGTGCAGTGGGTGCAAAACTGGAACACCTTATCTGTGAAGGAGTGAAAAAGGAGGAACTGTACTTCAAAGAGATCAAGTCAACACTAGGGATGTGCGTTTCGGCATTCAGAATGCCGAAAGAATGCCGAAACAAAAGTGTTTCGGCTTCTTTCAGGGAATGCCGAAACGTTTCGGGGAATCCCGAAACGTTTCGGGTAGCCGAAAGAAAAAAGCCGAAACGTTTCGGGATTCTTTCGTCTTTCATTCGGCTTTTCAATGGGAAAATGCCTCCGTCTTCCCGGACGTCTGGGGGAGGCATCTTCCCACCGAATAAGCCCAAAATTGGTGGGGACCTTCCTCTAACCCTTCTCTAACAACCACCCAAGTTTCAGACAGATTGGACTTTGGGGGGCCATGTTATGGCCCCCCAAAGCAGGTCCCCCCATCCTCCCATAAAGGAGCATCTTCTTCATTATTTCCTATGGGGAAAAAATGAAGAAGCAGGCTTCCTTTGCCAGGGGTGGCATTTTGCATGCAAAATGCCCCCTTACCCTCAGGATCCCTTCTCCCACCCCCCCTCCCACCCCCCACCAAGGCTCAGCCTGCTCCCACTTGGGGGGGCCATTTCATGGCCTCCCCAAGTAGGTGCTCTAATCTCTACCACTGACAGCTGGGGGAGGCTTGTGTTGCCAGGGGTGGCATTTTGCATGCAAAATGCCCCCCAACCCTCTGGGGCCCTTCTCCCACCCCTTCTCCCACCCCCCACCAAGGCTCAGACTGCTCCCACTTGGGGGGGCATTTCATGGCCTCCCCAAGTAGGTCCTCTCAGCCCCTAAAGTCCACCCCTTACAGCTCCACACAAACCCAATTCCCCCCCAGCTGCCACACACAGACCCAAATCCCCACATTAGCCCCTCACAGACCCAAATCCACCCCCACCTGCCCCACACCCATAACCCCAGGAACAGGCTGGCAAAGGCCAGCCCTCTCCCTTTGTTCCCTATGCTGGGAACTTCTAAACTCTCTTTCCCTGGGCAATTCTGCACAGCCCAGGGGTGCCACAATGGTGGGCACACTTCTGAGTGCCAGCTGGTCCCTGTGAAAGAGCACCTGAACCACAGACACCCTCCCTCAAATTCCCCCACCACCTACAGAGATGGCTGGCCAGCCAGCCCCATTGTTCCCTATGATGGGAACCAACTGCACGACAAAGAATAAAACAAGAACAACACAAAATAAAGTTTTAATTTTTTTTTCTCCCTTCCAAAGTACAAGTAGGCAAAGCATTATGACACATTACACCAGCAGTCCCCCACACAGAAAAATAACACAACTCACTTAACATCAGAGAATCACAAAGCATGATTCCTGTCAAAAACACTTTATTTCTTGAACAGCTTTAGGTTACACAGCAGGGGGGAACACCAAAGGGCATGGCAGCACTATCTTACACAAAAATAACACAACTCACTTAACATCAGAGAATCACAAAGCATGATTCCTGTCAAAAACACTTTATTTCTTGAACAGCTTTAGGCTACACAGCAGGAGGGGAACACCAAAGGGCATGGCAGCAGTATCTTACACAAAAATAACACAACTCACTTAACATCAGAGAATCACAAAAGCACAATTCCTGTCAAAAACACTTTATTTCTTGAACAGCTTTAGGCTACACAGCAGGGGGGGAACACCAAAGGGCATGGAAGCAGTATCTTACACAAAAATAACACAACTCACTTAACATCAGAGAATCACAAAAACACAATTCCTGGCAAAAACACTTTATTTCTTGAACAGCTTTAGGTTACACAGTAGGAGGGCACAACAGGGCATGATAGCAATGTACTACAAAAAATAATACAACCCACTTCACCGTTTTTGACAGCAATTGTGTTTGTGTGATTCTATGATGTGAAGTGAGTTGTGTTATTTTTGTGTAGTACACTGCTTTCCTGCTCTGTGGTGCCTTCCTACTGTGTAACCTAAAGCAGTTACAGAAATAAAGTGCTTTTGACAGCAATTTTTTGGGGTGATTCTTTAATGTGAAGTGAGTTGTGTTATTTTTGTGTAAGATACTGCTTCCATGCCCTTTGTTGTCCCCCCCTGCTGTGTAGCCTAAAGCTGTTCAAGAAATAAAGTGTTTTTGACAGGAATTGTGCTTTTGTGATTCTCTGATGTTAAGTGAGTTGTGTTATTTTTGTGTAAGATACTGCTTCCATGCCCTTTGGTGTTCCCCCCCTGCTGTGTAGCCTAAAGCTGTTCAAGAAATAAAGTGTTTTTGACAGGAATTGTGCTTTTGTGATTCTCTGATGTTAAGTGAGTTGTGTTATTTTTGTGTAAGATACTGCTGCCATGCCCTTTGGTGTTCCCCCCTGCTGTGTAACCTAAAGCTGTTCAAGAAATAAAGTGTTTTTGACAGGAATCGTGCTTTGTGATTCTCTGATGTTAAGTGAGTTGTGTTATTTTTCTGTGTGGGGGACTGCTGGTGTAATGTGTCATAATGCTTTGCCTACTTGTACTTTGGAAGGGAGAAAATAATTTTTTAAAAACTTTATTTTGTGTTGTTCTTGTTTTATTCTTTGTTGTGCAGTTGGTTCCCATCATAGGGAACAATGGGGCTGGCTGGCCAGCTATCTCTGTAGGTGGTGGGGGAATTTGAGGGAGGGTGTCTGTGGTTCAGGTGTTCTTTCACAGGGACCAGCTGGCACTCAGAAGTGTGCCCACCATTGTGGCACCCCTGGGCTGTGCAGAATTGCCCAGGGAAAGAGAGTTTAGAAGTTCCCAGCATAGGGAACAAAGGGAGAGGGCTGGCCTTTGCCAGCCTGTTCCTGGGGTTATGGGTGTGGGGCAGGTGGGGGTGGATTTGGGTCTGTGAGGGGCTAATGTGGGGATTTGGGTCTGTGTGTGGCAGCTGGGGGGGAATTGGGTTTGTGTGGGGCTGTAAGGGGTGGACTTTAGGGGCTGAGAGGACCTACTTGGGGAGGCCATGAAATGCCCCCCCAAGTGGGAGCAGTCTGAGCCTTGGTGGGGGGTGGGAGGAAGGGTGGGAGAAGGGCCCCAGAGGGCTGGGGGGCATTTTGCATGCAAAATGCCACCCCTGGCAACACAAGCCTCCCCCAGCTGTCAGTGGTAGAGATTAGAGCACCTACTTGGGGAGGCCATGAAATGCCCCCCCCCCAAGTGGGAGCAGGCTGAGCCTTGGTGGGGGGTGGGAGGAGGGGTGGGAGAAGGGCCCCAGAGGGTTGGGGGGCATTTTGCATGCAAAATGCCACCCCTGGCAACACAAGCCTCCCCCAGCTGTCAGTGGTAGAGATTAGAGCACCTACTTGGGGAGGCCATGAAATGCCCCCCCCCAAGTGGGAGCAGGCTGAGCCTTGGTGGGGGGTGGGAGGAGGGGTGGGAGAAGGGCCCCAGAGGGTTGGGGGGCTTTTTGCATGCAAAATGCCACCCCTGGCAACACAAGCCTCCCCCAGCTGTCAGTGGTAGAGATTAGAGCACCTACTTGGGGAGGCCATGAAATGGCCCCCCCAAGTGGGAGCAGGCTGAGCCTTGGTGGGGGGTGGGAGGAGGCGTGGGAGAAGGGCCCCTGAGGGTAAGGGGGCAATTTGAATGCAAAATGCCACCCCTGGCAAAGGAAGCCTGCTTCTTCATTTTTTCCCCATAGGAAATAATGAAGAAGATGCTCCTTTATGGGAGGATGGGGGGACCTGCTTTGGGGGGCCATAACATGGCCCCCCAAAGTCCAATCTGTCTGAAACTTGGGTGGTTGTTAGAGAAGGGTTAGAGGAAGGTCCCCACCAATTTTGGGCTTATTCGGTGGGAAAATGCCTCCTCCAGGCGTCCTGGAAGACGGAGGCATTTTCCCATAGAAAAAAGCCGAAAGAATGCCGAAATAATGCCGAAAGAATCCCGAATCCCGAAAGAGATTCTTGTTTCGGCTTTCGGCTTTAACGATAGAGAATCTTCTTTCGGCTTTCTACTTTCGGCTATAGCCGAAAATTTTTGGCTTGCACACCCCTAGTCAACACCAACCTCTCTCATCGAAGCCACCCAACATTATACATTCAACCAGACCAAGTGTTTTGTGCCTCATATGTGTGAAGTAATCTGTGTAAAAACCACCTACTTACTGAAGTTTTTAAGTACCTGCCCACACTTCTACCTATCCATCCTACCTGTAAATAAACCTTATGTTATCTTTTAAACTTCAATAAGCCTAGTGTGCCAGTTTCATTTCTAAGCGAAACGTAACCCCCTGATACCCCTGTGGGTAACATCACAACCTATACATTCTTTAATTGTGGTAGGACAATAAAGAAAGTTAGAGTTACAGACAAAAACAAGCCACTGAAGGCTTCCCAGGCCAGTAAACAGCTTAATTTGCTCTGGGAGGAAAATTTTACCTTAATGTACAGGAAGGACAGTACCTGCTAGAGAAAGCAAAAGAATTGCAATATATAATTGGTGGCAGCTGCATGATACAATTAGCACACCCACAACAAGTTGTTCCTACCACAAAACAACATCAATATCTTACTCTACTGTAGTAGTTTGTAAAGAAATTCAGAAAAATTCCTGTCAGAAATGGCCATTAGATGGAAGAAAAAAGAGGCTGAGGGAGATACTCGAGTACCAGAGGTGGCTGTTGAAGAGAACCCTAATCAGCAGTTAGAAATAATGAGCATGAATGTTGAACTGGCCAGAATTGAAGCAGAGAAAGAAAAGGCCAGGATGGAAACAGAAAAGGCTAGAATTGAGGCAGAGAAAGAGCAACAATACAATTAGCCAAAACTCAGGCAGAAAAATAAATAGCTGAGAGGGCACAACAGGGAAAAGAGAGAGAGGCTGAAAGGGCACAGCAAGAGAGAGGGGGGGTGCTGACAGAGAACATGAGAAAGACGTTTGCTTTAAAGATGCAAAAAAATACAGCTGAGGGCAGAACAGCCAATTCCATACAGTGGTGAGGGAACTTCCTCAATAGAAGTAAAGAGATTTCCACTTTATCAGAAGGGAGATGACGTGGAGTCGTTTTTGTTCAGTTTTGAAAGAACCTGCAAAGATTTACAAATTCTTGACAAAGCCAGTTTGCTGTATTTATGCCCACAAATCTGTGGAGGTCTAAGTGTGTGAGGGAGATATATATAAATATCCCAGTCAATCCTCATTATGGGGCAATATCCCTTCACTCACCAGGTGCAGGATATTCCACCTTCTTCATGTATGTATGTATGTATGTATGTATGTATGTATGTATGGATGGATGGATGGATGGATGGATGGATGGATGGATGGATGGATGGATGGATGGATGGATGGATGGATGGATGGATGGATGGATGGATAGCAGAGTTAATAGTTGAATCCAGTGAGAAGTAATATTCTTCAGACGTATTTGTTCAGATAATATTGAACTTCATTTAATAACTATACAGCAAAGCAAACTATGAAAGAAAACTTGTTCATGACTTGTACATAAAATAGACAATTACAGTAACAGACCCTTTTAAAACTGACATGAAAGGAATGTTCATTCACAGCAGGGAGGGGCCAGTTCAATAGCAACAGACAAACAAACTGACACTATACAAAGTATCAAGCCCCTTTCCATCTGCAAGTTCTCTTCACTCTTTCTATTCAAATTAGGCTACAATGATTTATTCCCACAAAGTGAAATATATGCCGAGATGAGGGATGCGGAAACCGCAGATTAGCTGCTGTTTAAAGAAAGGGTCAGAATCCGTTTTGGCCTGACAGCAGAGCAAAGCAGAAAGGTATTTAGAGAGATCAGGGGGAAACGGGCCGTTTCCAGACAGCTTACCTTCTGCCGCTCCATGCTGCAATGTCGTGGCTCGTGCCGGAGAAAACGCGAAATAGCGCGTTTTCTCGTGCAAGTTTTGTGCAACATCGCGCGAGAAAATGCGATATTTCGCGACGTTGTGGCATGGAGCGGCAGAAGGTAAGCCGTCTGGAAACGGCCCAGGAGAGACCTATTCCCAACTGGGATGTCAGACAGAGGTCTCCATAGATGGCTTGAGGGGAGTAAAGTGAAGACTTTCCTGGAACTGAAGGACTTGATGGGGCTGTAGTGGTTTTACAGGCAAGTCCCTTCGCAGTTAAGATGGTTCCTGAGGGATAAGACGCTTCAGACAGTGGGGGAGATATGGAGGAAATTTACTACAGCCCCCCATTAAAAAGAATAAAGTCTGAGTCCCACCAAGGAAAGCTGAACCCCCTCCCCCAAATCTACCCAGCCAGACAGGACGCTCCAACAACTTTCTAGGCAGATTACTTGTTTTCACTGTCAGGCGGAAGGTCATATAAAATCCCAGTGTCCTCAGCTAGACGGGAAAGCCCCACCACAGCCAAGCTAAAACAGTTAACGTTCTTAAGAGGGCAGACCCTTCCAGAAACTGCCCCTCAAAAAGAACAACCTGCAAGGGTAATGCAAGTATGGATAGCCAAAGTGATCTCAATAAGGATTGCCTGGAAGCTCTGGAAGTAAATGAGGAGGCTGGAAAGATACTGGGGTCAAGAGAACATTAATTAAGCCAGAGCTAGTAAATCAGGAACATAATTTGCATGGGAAGACTTGCAGTATTAAGGGGATAGGAGGCTCAGAATTCAAAGTAGTCTTAGCAGAAATCCCAGTCAAATACCAAAATTTCTAAGGAAAATGGGTTATGGGAGAATGGAAGGACTTAGATATATCTATTCTGTTGGGAAACAACCAGGCATTACAAGTAAGAAATGTAAACAGAATTTCCAAAAGTAGGCCTCAAATTCCAGAGCAACAGACATGATCAAGCGAGCAGCAGATAGTGCCAGAAGAGCACAATGCTGACGAAGCTGATACATTACAATTTATAGCAGAGCAAAGAGCAGATGAGATGCTGAGCAACTTGTGGATGGAAAGCAGAAGCAGGCACCCAAGAACTAAGCAGCTCTCCAAGTTCTTAAGCTGAGGTCTTTTCACATCACCTACTAGCTGGTCCTTTAATCTGGACACAGCAGGGACTGAACCTAGGACCTTCTGCATGCACAGCATAGGCTCTTCTACTGAGCCATTGCACCACCTCAAGTTTGGTGGACTTGGACCTAGAGTTGAGATGGGGTTGAGCTCTGGCAGTTCAAGGTATCATAATAAGAATAGGATGAAGGTGATAGTGCAATCTGCTGGCAGTTGAACCTTCTGGGCCTTCTGAGGTCCCAATGTGTATATGCGTAGACAGCCATCAGAGCTGATTTATGGTGAGTCCAAAGGGTTCTCAAGGCAAGAGGTGTTCAGAAGGGGTTTATCGTTGCCTGCCCCTGCATAGCAATCCTGGACTTGGTAGTCTCCCATCCAACTACTAACTAGGGGCAACCCTGCAGAGATCTGATCTGAGGTGTTTAGTGGCCACAGTTTGGCCAACAGCCAACTTCAAGAGCCCTTTCCAAAAGCTTGTGATGATGCTGTTGACAAGAAGCTTTGGGCATTCAGTGAGAGGAGGTATTTTATGATATGCATGGAGCAGCAATAAGGAGTTGGGAAAGAGGAAATGGCATTGGACCAATAGAAGCCCAATATTCAGGAACTTTTGGAGTTAGACCTGAAGTCCTGACAGTTCCCTCTTGGCACATGCTACTTTCTGTGGGGTCTTACTATTTTGCCTGAGAGGACTCTGAGACTGAGGTAATCAGGCCTGGGCTAGGAGGTGCCTGGCTCTACTTCTGGAATCCCTGACAGAGTATAGAACAGTGCAAAGCGAGACATGCCCTCTGCAATAAATGCTGCAGGCATGCTAGCAAGCCATGTTTTTATCTATCATTCTTTTCCATCAGTGTTCTTATCAGTGTACTATAGAGATCATAGATCCAGAGGAGTTAGCCGTGTTAGTCTGTAGTAGCGAAATCAAAAAGAGTCCAGTAGCACCTTTAAGACTAACCAATTTTACTGTAGCATAAGCTTTCGAGAATTCTCGAAAATTCTCGAAAGCTTATGCTACAATAAAATTGGTTATGCTACAATAAAATTGGTTAGTCTTAAAGGTGCTACTGGACTCTTTTTGATTTCGCTATAGAGATCAGTAGTTGGTAAAAACTAACACATTTTGTCTGACTCACCCTCTGCAATAAATGTTGCAAGCATGCTTGCAAACTGTGTTCTTATCTATCATTGTTTTCCATCAGTATTCTTATCAGTGTACTATAGACATCAGTACAGTTTGTAAAAACAGACACATTTATCTGGCTCTTCATGTTCGTCACCGGAAACTGGTTAGCTTGTCCTGCATTTCATCTAGAGTTGGTATGTGGTGATTTTTCTTTTCTCTTGCAAGGATGTCAAAACTGCCAGTTGAAGAAATGGTCAGGTGGTCTCTGTCAATAAGGCTCCTAAAGGATTAGACAGCAGAAGACAGGATAAAAGGAATAGGTTTTAGAGATGTCAGTGTCTCAAACCAGTTCAACTGAATTGAAATGGTCAAATGAAACATGAGTTTTGAAACGGCTTTTGTTGTCTGATGGTGCAGTCTCCATTGTGTTGATAATGAAAGAGTTCAAAGATCGTTTTCTGATATGGAGACTGTCTCCAGACTTCTTGGTTGTGTGGGAAACCCATCCAGTTTTGTCAAAAGGTAGCTTCCTATACAAGGTGGCTGCTGCCTTTGGGATCTGATATTGCAGCCAGTAGCACCATCACAGCTCTTAGCAACAGCTGTTATCCCAGGATCTCAGGCAGCTCTCCTGTCGTTCTTCAGTCCCAACATTGCTCACAGTTACCTGAATATTACCTGTATAGGAAGACACCAGCCAAAGTTCAAAAATGGATGGATGCAGGACCTTTAGATGCCACCCAGTTGAATATACACAGCCCCTCCACACACAGTGCACAATTCAGAAGTCCAGTAGTGATCAAAACACTGGCTTGCACAGTGAACAGAAGGATTCCTGGAGAAGGGATCAAGTCCCCCATTACTTCTGTTGGTGCACGGTGGGAACTTTCATGCATAGGGGAGCTTGTAAGCCACTGGGGGCCCCTTCATTAAAACTGCATACCTACCCCTGGTCCTATGCATGGGAGTTGTATTGTCCTTTTTGACTATAATGCTGGGTGGGGGAGACAGTATGGCTATGGATCTTTGCATGCTCTGTACCATTCTCTGTTCCTGGGCTGAGGAAGGAAGGTGGTGCTGGAGATCTCATGACCAGTTGCTTATGACAGTAAGTCTAAGACTCTCAAACCAGGCAGATGGCAGAAGTCCGCCAGGTGCAGGAGTCTCTCTCTTTTTCCTTAGCAGGCACAGGGTAGGCAGTAGTCAAGAATCCATTGGGCTGCAGAATCAGGAATCCACTCCAGAGCGGCCTGAGGGAGCCAACAGCCAGCAGCAGGCAGTGTCTCAAACTCCAAAACCAGACCAAACACACCACACAAAATGGAGGCTGCTCTCAGCAAGGCAGTTTTAAAAATACACTGTCCTTGTAGAGAAACTCATTGGCTAGAGAAGGAGAGCTCCTCCATTGATTGGCCAGTCACTCCCCCTCCCCTCCATTCCTTATTCTCCCTCTCTTCTGCCTCTGCCTTAGTCCCCCCTCCTATCTGGGAAAAAGGGCAGGAAACACTGATTCTTTGATGCTGTTTATGAAAGGAACAACCAGGCCATGGTCACCGAAGCTTACTGAATTAAATCGAATTTGGGATTCCCTTTTCAGATTAGTAATGCCAAATTTCACCTTGCGCTTTTTTCAGGTTAGTAGAAAGATCTCTCTTGTCTCTTCATGGCCTTAAGGACCCACATCTAACATGCATGCTGAGAATTAGATATAATGAATATGTCCATCCCTGTGAATTGCTTCCAGGTGAATGGGAAGGGGAAATTTTAATAAAAAGAACTGGGGAAGAAATTCTTACTTTTCCTCTCTCATGCTTTCCTAGAGAGGTGTATAGGTGGGAGTTTCTTAATATCTTTTCTTGCATGTAACAACCTTGCTGATTTCTTTTCAGTGTGCTTTCCTAATTTAGGTTCCTTATCGGTTTGTGACTGCTTCTTAATAATTGTGTGGTAAATTGTAAGAAAGGAAGGTTGTTCTTCATCAGCCCAGCAGATCATTCCTGCTCACTTGGTCTTGCTTCCCCCTCTGTACAAGCTGTGCTGGTTGAAAACCCATGATGTGATGCACAAAGAAGTTTTCACAAACAGCCTAGAGAAGGACACTGGGAAATAAGGGAAACTTGTGCTTGCTCCCATTGCAGAGGCTGGGCCATGCTAAGTCCTGCTCCTGAACTTCATCTTCCAGCTGAGCTATTCCAGGCAGAAACATGGGAATTGGGAAAGTGACAGCGGTGGAGATGGCCCTGAGAGGAGCTCGTGTCATTCTGACATGCCGCAACAGAGAACAAGGAGAATCAGCTGTCTGTGACACCCAGTGGGTGAGAGCTCCCTGCCTTCCACCAAAGGGGGCTGTGTCATACCCAGGGCTTTTTTTCTGGGAAAAGAGGTGGTAGAACTCTCTATTATCACATGTGCATGTGCAGAGCACGTGTGCGCTCCCAGAAATGCATGGTGACATCACTCCCGGAAGTGACATCACTTCCCAGAACCCAGCACAATGCATTACGACAAGATAAATGTTAGTAAGCTTGGAAAATTACACTATTATGAGAAAGGGTCTGCAAGAAAGCGGGGGCCTCTAAAAATCCAAAAGCCATCTCACAAATCTAAATTCTAACAGATTCCCTTTGCCGGCGTGGAAAACAATTCTAAAACTCTCAAAATTCCACAGAGTCTGAAATTCCTAATCTAATGAATATTGAATTTTCAAATTTTCAGGGTTTTTTTACTTTACTGGAGCAATTCAAAATTAGATACTCAACTTTAGCTGCATTAGATTTATCCTTAGTTTAAAATGGCTTTTTTGTTGCCTGTCAACTCTACCTTACCAATGTCTAAGTTGCTGTGACATTGTGAAATGCTCATAAATATTCCAATATCCCACACAAACAATATTCATAAAAACTTCCTTAACACCCATATGTCCACTGCAATTTCAGTGATGTTAATCAGCTAAGGGTGGGGAGAACCATTTGAGTTACAGCTATTAAGACATAAGAACACCTATATGCTGATGAATATATTGATGAAAGCCTTCTGTGACATGGACACAGCTGTCCATTCCTAGCATAAAACTGGAATAATGATAACTGATATTTTAACTAATACAAATAACCATAACTGATATATTTAACTAACATAGAACCAATCTACTTTCAAAAGCTGTGGGAACCATAACAATGTTAACAGCATCTTAAATGCTGTTTTCTGTACCACATAGATTCCCACTGCTAAACCATTCTACCTAAAACAGGTGCCATGGGAAGGGGTTGGTCTGTTGGCAATTGGTTGATTCCCAAGGGGTGTGCAGGTGGAGTAAGAAGTCCCTGAGGTAGCCGTGTGCTGGGTAACAGGAGATTGGGCACAAGGCAGGTCTCAGAGTGGTTAGTCAGCCCAGGGGGGTGAGGAATCTTGGCCCTCCACATAGGTAATTTCCTCAAAGGCCAAGTGGTGTCAGCAGATGCAAGTGAGAAGGAGCAAAAGACCCTCTGATGTGTCAGACTGTGGCTTGCTAAAAGTTGCAACTCAGCCCGCCTCTTGCAATAAGACAAAAGTCCTTTGGTTTCGAAAGGCTTTACTGGAGATAAACAACCATTAGAGTACACATTCCAAGATACATGGATCTTAGCTGAACTAGCAAAATCAAAAAGAGTCCAGTAGCACCTTTAAGACTAACCAATTTTATTGTAGCATAAGCTTTCGAGAATCAAGTTCTCTTCGTCAGATGCCTGATCAAAACTGGGCAGATACAGAAGAGGAGGGGAGAAGAGAGAGAGAGAGGAAAGAAGGGGACATATATCAAGGGGACAGAATGCAATTAGCGTGGAGGCAATCAAAACATTCCTTTGCTTGGAAATGTAAACATCTCCTTTTGGTGTGCAGTCAGTTTGCCGTATTAGTTTGTAGCAGTGAAAGTATCCAATTCCTATGTAGTATAAGCCTTCGATAACCACAGCTCTCCCTGCCAGCTGCATCTGACAAAGAAAACTGTGGTCCCCGAAAGCCCACACCAGGCGTCACTGGGCTCCCCCAGATCACACCTAGGAATGTTTTGATTGCCTCCACGCTAATTGCATTCTGTCCCCTTGATATATGTCCCCTTCTTTCCTCTCTCTCTCTCTTCTCCCCTCCTCTTCTGTATCTGCCCAGTTTTGATCAGGCATCTGACGAAGAGAACTTGATTCTCGAAAGCTTATGCTACAATAAAATTGGTTAGTCTTAAAGGTGCTACTGGACTCTTTTTGATTTTGCTACTACAGACTAACACGGCTAACTCCTCTGGATCTATAGCTGAACTAGGAAATTGTTACGAATGCCAAGCAAAGGATGAGGTACAGAATAAGCAGTTCCCTGCAGGCCCCATCCTCCCCCACAGTTCTCAAAACAAACAACCCGAGGGTGAGAAAATGAAAGTTTCTCAAGTGTGTCAGGAAGGCAGATGTATGTAGACACAACAATCCTCTTTTCTCTGTAAAGCTTCCAGTCGTAGTCTTCCCACCTGCAAAAGAAACACTTAATACACTGACAAGATTAAAATGGAGTCTCTTTGGCTTAAACACAATTAGAACCTGACATGATGTTTGGGTGGGAACCATGTGGGTGTCAAGCGCCAGACAGACTTGGAGTGCCTTTGGTGATCCCCTGACACCCCACAGGGCAGGAAGGGGCAATGCTCACAGGTACGTGAGGCTGTTCAACTACAGTTTCTATGGCATCAAATCCACTAAGATAGTTTCAGGTGGGTGGCCATGTTGGCCTGCAGTAGAAGAGGAAGATTCAGGTCCATTAGCACCTTAAAGACCAACTAGATTTACAAGTATGAAGTTTTGAGAGTCAAAGCTTCCTTCTTCAGATATATTCAAAAGAATCAAATCCAGTGAGTTCTCCTCTCACGTTTCTCTACCCTCAGGAAAGCCGAAGCAATGAGGTTGTCTTCATGAGCTTGGATCTAGACAAACTGGGTTCAGTGGGATCGTTTGCTGATACATTCTTGAGATCTGAGCCTTGCCTTGACATGCTGATCAATAATGCAGGTGAGTCTGTCATTCAGGATGTTGGAAGAGGAGGATTCAGTGTTGTCCTTTTCCTCAGGTTTCAAGAGGGGGGACAAACCAAAGAATTAGAAAGAGAGAGAGGTCAGGGCACTCTGTTTACAAGCTCACAATCACCTATAATCACACTTCCTTTGCCAAATGATAGACTGTGCTCTTCTGTAGATAGCATCTGCTGTCTTCAGATATATTCAGAAGAATTAAATCCAATGGCTAAATTAGATAGAGATCTCTATAAAGTGCAAGAAGGAGACAGCTGTAATTCAGGGCCTGCCAAGGAGCAAGCCAATTTTATTCAGCCCTGCGCTGGAAAACTTTGTCTGCATCAATGGCATAAAAGATTTTCACATGCAAGTTATGAAGGTATTTTGTAAAAGCAAAAGGGAAGGCCTAGCAAATGGGCTTGATCTAGAAAATTGTCATGTACCTAACCAGAAATGTGAATGCTGCATAATTTCTAAATCTGTTAAACCGCCTTTTCCAAAGCAAAATGAGCATAAAACAAAGAAGCCACTTGATTTAATTCATTCAGATATCTGTGGCCCTTTACCTATCCAAACTCTGGGAAAAGAATAAATACTTTGTTACTTTCCTTGATGACCTTTCAAGATACACAGTAATATATCTCCTCAGAGAGAAATCCCAGATGTTGGACTGCCTTAAAGACTTTGTAGCTATGGTCCAGAATAAATTTGGAAGGAAACCACAGATCCTGCACTCAGATAATGGCGCAGAATACATGTCTAATGCCACACAGCAATTTCTGAGACAGGAAGGCCTACCCTCCTAAGCAAAATGGAATGACAGAGAGGAAGAATACGACACTGCTAGACATGGTGAAATGTATGTTGCATGATGCTCAACTACCAAACCAATTTTGAGGAGAAGCAGTCGTGACTGCCACATATACACAGAACAGACTGCCAACAAAATCTACTGAGAGCCAGTTTGGTGTAGTGGTTAAGAGCGCGGGACTCTAATCTGGAGAGCCAGGTTTGATTCCCCACTCCTCCACCTGAAGCCAGCTGGGTGACCTTGGGCTAGTCACAGCTCTATGGAGCTCTCTCAGCCCCACTCACCTCACAGGGTGTTTTGTTGTGGGGATAATAATAACATTGTAAACCGCTCTGAGTGGGCATTAAGTTGTCCTGAAGGGCGGTATATAAATTGAATGTTATTATTATGTTATTATTACTGAAGCTACCCCATTTGAACTTTGGCATAGCTATGTACCAAGTGTAAAATACTTGAGAGTCTTTGGAAGCAAGGCCTACTCTTACTTTCCAAAGGAGAAGAGAGGCAAACCAGATGACAGAGCTTCACTAGGAATTCTTATTGGATATTCTGCACAAAGCAAAGGATACAGGATCTATATTTTAAAAAAATTTATTGGATGGGTCATTATACAAATATAAAAACATACACAGTTAACTTTCCATCATATTGTAATACCCCCACCCTTTCCCCCCCTTTTCTGTTGACTTCCAACAGTTTTCCATTCCCTTTATTACCTCTTAAATAAAACCTTAACCAAGCTAAAATATATATAATAATACCTATCTAATGATAAATACCATTATCTAACATTCCATATCCTTTAGTACTATCTATCCATAATATCCAATAACCTACAATATAATATGTCCCCTATATTAATAGCTATATACTACATTCTAAGAATGGGTCATAGTAATATATTTTATACCATTGCATATCTTTAGATAGCACTATTACATATATCTATCATATCTATAATGTTCAAAATTATTAATATCCTTTATATTTTTATCCAATTCATGACGTTATAACCTAGTAAATTATAACATATTGTACCTACATATATCAATAAAATGGTATATTATCACAAACTAGATTTTTTACCTCTAATATAATATAATGATTACTACCTCTATATTAATTCAAAGTAACAGAACACTATCCTCCCCTCAGAAAGTATCCAAAGACCACACCTTCCCTTTAATGTCCCACTTTTTTTCTATGTAATTCTTGAATTTCTCCCAACTTGTTACATACTCTTCCATATCTTCCTCTCGAAGTTTCCTCGTTAGTTTATCCATTTCAGCCAAGCTCAATGTTTTTAAAATCCAATCTTCCACCAATGGTATCTCTTTTGTCTTCCACAGCGGTGCATAAATTATCCTAGCTGCCGTAGTCATATAAAATACCATTATTCTGTCCATTTTGTCAAAGTCTTCTAGGTTCATACATAACAATAACAATTCTGGGTTTCTAACAACTTTTTTCTTCAATATCTCTGACATAGTGTCTACTATTTCCCCCCAGAAATGCTTAGCTTTTTCACATGTCCACCACATATGATAAAAAGAACCCTCGTGCTTTCCACATTTCCAACATGTATCTGACATCTGACTATTTCCATTGGCTAGCTTTTTTGGCGTGAGATACCATCTATAAATCATTTTATACACATTTTCTCTTATTGTGGTACATGTTGATATCTTTATAGTATTTTTCCACAATTTCTCCCAAGCTTCCATCAATATATCTTTATTACAATTTATTGCCCACTTTACCATTTGAACTTTAACTGTCTCATCTTCTGTATACCATTTCAACAAAATCTTATACACTTTAGATATCAATTTTCCCCCCTTGCAGTAGACATTGTTCCAATTCTGAATTTTCCACTCTAACAGCGCAATCCTATGGCCGGCCCCAACGCCGACGCGGCTGCACTGGTGGTGTGGCGGCACCGCCGGGCCGGATCCTGTGCCAGCAAAGTGTGGCCGCAGCGGCGCCCGCAGCGGCGCAGAGATGCAATTTTGGAGAACCAGAAAGTGTTGTGGGCGGGTCTCATCCACGGCCGCCGCCAGGCGCAGCCAAAGGGCGCTGTTCCTGACAAGCGTCAGGGGGAGGGGCCAGGAAAGGCGCAGCCTATGGGCAGCACGCGATCCCGGCCAGGCCCCAGAGCAGCAGGCAAACCGCACCCATGCTGGCAGACTGCCTCGGCTCGTGTGTCAGGCGGGGCTCGCAGTCGGGAAGGAGAGGGGTGGGCGTAGTCTGAGAAGCCTTTCCCCCGTTTGCCCAATGTAGCACCAAGTCCGTGGCGGCCGCGTCCAGAGAGGTTGGCATGGGACTGGCAGGCGCCCTGCCATGAGGAATCCAGGGCAGCAGCCAGTCTCTGGCAGCAGGGGACAGCCCCCAAGTGGAGCCGAAGGGGAGGGCTGGCCTGAGGCCGCCACCAAGAGGCAAACACAGCGGGCCTGCCCCCTCGTCCCCATCCCAAGGCAAAGAACACAGACACCCATTGCACAGAAATCAGCCTTTATTATTATATCATCCCACCTCCCCCAGCAGACGTGAGGAAGGGGAGGCGTGTAGGAGAGCCGCCTGTGCAGCAAAACACCCCACCCCACCCCCAAGGCGGCAGCGGCGGTCACCGGCGAGGCCGGCGGCCGGACCCCCTTGGCCGTCCACGGGCCCGGCCTCTCGCACGCAACTGGGCCCGAGGGAGGGGTGCCTCTGGGGCGGGTGGAGCTGCTGCAGCGGGTGGGGCCGGAGGGTCGAGGATGGCGACGAGCTGCCCGAGCAGGGCTTCGGCACGGACTTGAGAGGCACACCCCACCCCTCCCAACAACCATGGCCTGTTGGCGTGGGAGGCTGGCAACTGCTCCACAGGATTGGATGCGAGGCAGGACGCCCTGGGGTGGAAGGTGTTGGAATGACCAATGGGGCTGCTGCAGACGCCCGAGGGGCTGGACCCACTCTGGGAGGCGGCCGCTCATGGGACTGTGTTGCTGGGGCTGCGGCTGCGATGGGGGCGACCCTCCCCAGGCGCGCGAGACCTCCTGCCCGGGATATGGCATCCGCCTGCCACCACCCTGGATTCTCCATTGGTGGGGGCTAGGGTTCCCGCGAGCGGACCATTTCCCCTGCCATCTCCCACCCCCTTGCAGCGGCAGCTCGCACCACCCTCTCCCTGGCTTATCGGGTGCCAGCTACTCTCCCCACCGGGGATTGATCCCCCTCCCCGCTCACATGCCCCGCCCCAACCCTCTACCTGGCCATAGATACAGGGGGGTTAGCCGTGTTAGCCTGTGGTAGCGAATTCAAAAAGGGTCCCGTAGCACCTTTAAAACTATCCAATTTTATTGTGGCATAGGCTTCTGAGAATCAAGTTCTCTTCGGCAGATGGGTTGTACAGACACTGGTCAAATACAGAGGAGGAGGGGGGAGGAGGAGGGAGGGAGGGGGTGTTACTGTGAGGGGAGGGAGGGGGCGGGGAGGCAAGACGGGGTGTGTCGGATACATTTGTGGCAATGTGCAGGTGGGGAGATGTGACGGGAGTGTTGGGGGAGGGGCGGAGGACGAAGTCAGACTCGCAGACACAGAAGACAGTTGTTGTACATCTCGTTTTATTGCACTGGAAAGAGCGGGCTTGCGTTTAGGCTGGCGAGGGAGGCCGCGGCGCGACGGTGCTTCCTGGGCTGCAGCCAAGCGTCCGTCAGAGATGTTTGGGGAGGGCGGGGCGCGGGGGAGCAGCCATGCCCTGGACGTGCCTGTGGGGGAAAAAGACACGTGTGGGCTTTGCCTCGTTCCACTGGCAAGGCAAGCCCCACACTCCGCCATCCGGGGGGGGGTTGCACATGGTCGAGGGCAGCAGCTGATGCCTGACGGTCTGGCGAGGATGCACTCAGCCTTGGGAAGCCTTTACCTTTATGGGAGGGAATGAGCTGGTCACAACAAACACCTGGCCACATGTGGTTTTCGAGGCGCCTGCCTCTGAGGCAGCCAGGGGCGGGCATGGTTGCCCCCCACCCCTGCTGGGCCTCACCCAAAGCGGCAAGTGAGCGGGTGGGTTCAGGTGAATGGGCGGTTTGCACTAATCTGCGGAATGCCCCCCCACCTCCTCCTTACCTGTCAGCGCTCCGTCGGTCATCACCAGGTGGGAGCGCCAGAGTCAGGGCACCTGCAAGGAAACGGGAGAGCATGCAGTTAATTTGCAAAGTGTCATTCCCTTCTGCCACGGAAGGGTTAGTTTGTTTGTGCTTAGTTAGAAGCAACTAGCATGCATCAGTTAGCTGTGGAGTCATTCTTTCTATCACGGTAGAAAGAGAGTTAGGCAGACATTTGCACCTCTTCCCCTTTATGCGAAGTTCCCCCAGTTTTTCGCAAAGTCCCCTGAGTGCATTCTGCGCCTGCCAATGTGAATGCCCTCAGCCCGTTTCGGTTTTCAAAGGGGCAATGCCACTCAGCAGACGGGCAGAGCCTCCGGCCGAGTGCTCACTTACCTGGGGGTTTGGGCGGCGCTGGCCGGACGTTTTGTAGGGCGCGGTCGCAGGTGATTGGGTGCAGAGAGGGGGACTCGTCCACGCCGGGCGCGCACGCTGATTGGTCCCCGGGATAGTTCTCATCCTATGCTCCTTCGGGCCATAGGGGCGGGGCGGGGCGCTCAGAGAGGGGGCTGATTTTTCGCCGTTCCATGGACGCCTATGGGCTACGCCTTCTTTTTCCGTGGCGTAGCTTTTTTGCGCCACTGTGGGCGTTCCCGCTTCTGGAGGAGCTTAGGGAGCGGACTAACTCCGACCCCGCCTTGCTCCCCGCCCCCCCCTGCGTCGGCGTAGGGCTCTACGCCACTCCTGCGCCGCCGCCCGGGCGCCTGTGGCTTGCACTGGTGCTGGCCCGCCGGCGGGCCAGCGCCGCGTCCCAGCGCGGGCGGAAGGCCACTTACGCGGGCGTACGGGCTAGATGCGCCCTCGCAAGCCTTAGTTCGGTTCCTGTTCACTTTCCGTGCCCTTCTTAGGATTGGGCTGCCCATCCTACTTTCCTCCGATCAGTGTCATACAAATCTTTTATCTGCATATATTGAAACCACCCATATCGAAATGGCAATTCATCATTATTTTTAATATTGTATAAATTCTGATCCACTCTAAGAATGTTCTGATATGTCATCCACTCCGCTCCTTCATCCTTTTGGATTCACAACCTCTGCAGGTACAATCCACATTGATGTTCTTTCATTCAAATATCGCTTGTATTTAGTCCATACTGCAAATAGACTCCGCCTCACAAAGTGATGCAAAAACATCACATCAGCCTTATTCTTTCCATACCATAAATATGCATGCCATCCAAACGTTTTATTGTACCCTTCCAATATCAATAATTTATGATTTTCTAACAACATCCAATCCCTCACCCAAACTAAGCATATGGCTTCATGATATAGTTTCAGATTTGGTAATTGGAGTCCTCCTCTTTCCTTTCAAAAAGATGCCTGATCAGGCATCTGACGAAGAGAACTTGATTCTCGAAAGCTTATGCTATAATAAAATTGGTTAGTCTTAAAGGTGCTACTGGACTCTTTTTGATTTTGCTACTACAGACTAACACGGCTAACTCCTCTGGATCTATGATCTCCTCTTTCCTTTGCATCATATAACACCTTCATCTTCACTCTAGGCTTTTTTCCTGCCCACACAAAGGTTAAAATTTTTCTTTGCCATTTTTCAAATTGCTTATTATCTATCACAATTGGAATTGTCTGCATTAAAAACTTTATTTTTGGTAACACATTCATCTTAATTGCAGCAATACGACCCAACCACGATAGATTTAACTTATTCCACACCACCATGTCTCTGTCTATTTGGTGCCAAAGCTTATCATAATTGTTTTTAAATAGATCAATATTTTTTGCAGTCAACTCAATACCTAAATATCTTATTTTATGAACCACTTCGCAATCCGTTATCTTCATTAACTCTTGTTGTTCTTGCTTAGACATATTCTTACAAAGCAGTTTAGATTTCTTCCAATTTATATAAAATCCTGCCAAATCTCCAAACTCTTTTATCTTCTCCATTAACCTTGGCATATTTTGTAGAGGGTCCTCCACTATCACCATCACATCGTCTGCAAAGGCCCTCACCTTGTATGTATATCCTTTAATCTTCAGACCTTTAATTTCATCGTCTTCTCGTATTTGTCTAAGCAAAATTTCCAACACCATCACGAATAACAGTGGAGAGAGTGGATATCCTTGTCTCGTTCCCTTTCTTATGTCCAGCTTTTTTGTCATTTCTCGGTTGACAACTATGGCAGCAGATTGATTCTTATATATCGCCTTAACTGCTTGAATAAACATCTTACCCATCTGTACTTTTTCCATCATTGCAAACATAAAATCCCAGTTCAAATTGTCAAACGCTTTTTCAGCATCCACAAAGAAGAAACCAACTTGTTTTCCTGGATTTTTATCATAATATTCTATCGCATTCAATACCGTCCTCAGGTTGTCTTTTATCTGCCTATCTGGTAGAAAGCCTGCCTGCTCCTCCCCTACAAACTCCACCAGCCAGGCCTTCAGCCTTTCAGCCAATATTTTCACAAAAATCTTGTAGTCATTGTTTGTTAAAGATATTGGTCTATAATTTTTTACATTGGTTTAATCTTGTGTTTCTTTTGGTATTAATGTAATATTAGCTTCATTCCACGTTTCCGACAGATCATCACCTTTTAAAATTGCATTCATCACTTTTTGCAGAAACTCTTTCAAATCTTCTGCCATTACTTTATAAAATTTAGCTGTAAGGCCATCTGGTCCTGGCGCCTTTCCCATCTTTGTAGCTTGTATCGCTTCCACAATTTCTAACGTTGTTATTTCAGCATTTAATTTATCTCTCAATTTTTTGGGCACCGTTGGTAAAATCAACTTTTGAAAATAATCCTCTATTGAATTCTTATCAATTAGTTTCTTCTGATACAACTTTGCATAATACTTAAAAAAAGCCCTCTCTATTGAATTTTGATCAAACAGTTCTTTCCCGTCTTCCACGATCTTACTAATTATTTGTTTCTCTCTTTTCTTCTTTAAGTGCCACGCTAAATATTTCCCTGGTTTGTTAGCTCCTTCAAATGATTTTTGTTTCAGCCTTTTCAACTCCCATTCCACCTCCTTATTTTCCATTGCTCTTATTTGTTCCTGCAGTATTTTAATTTCCTGTTGTATTTTCTTTTTACCCGGTCTTTTCTTTAATTGCTGCTCTTTAAAATTGATTTTTTCTTGAATTTCTTTCAACCTCGACTCTTTGTTTTTCTTATCTTTGGCATTTAAGTCCATAAGAACTCCCCGAATCACAGCTTTATACGCATCCCATACTTTATAAATTACCACTCCTTGATCCACATTGTATTGTATAAAGCTTTTAGTCTCTTTCTTAAGAACATCCACATTAACATGACTACTTAACAAATCCTCATTTATTCTCCATCTCCTTTTTTTCGCTTTCGTTCCAAATTTCCAGAACACAGGATTATGGTCTGAACTAATTTTTGGCAAAATATCCATTTCTTTTGTACATACAGCAAGCTCTTTTGATACCCAAATCATGTCAATTCTTGAAAAAGATTGATGTCTTGCTGAAAAAAAAGTATATTGCTTAGCACCCGGATTCTGTTTCCTCCATACATCCTCTAAACCTTCCTGTCTTTGAAATTCAAAACAGCATTTTGGGAGCTTACCTCCTTTGTTTCTTATCAAATTTGATGTTTTATCAACTTGTGGATCTACCACTCCATTAAAGTCCCCCATCACAATCACTTGATCATATGTCATCTGTCCAAGTCGATCCTTAATTTCATCAAAAAATTGTTCTTTCGCCTCGTTTGGCGCATATATTCCCACAATCAGGGCTTTTTTGGCATTACAATCAAATTCCACAGCCAAATATCTCCCCTCCTTGTCATTAAAAATCAATTTCGGTTGCAATTCTTCTTTAATATATAACACAATCCCTCTTTTCTTTTGCTTAGTTGTTGCCACAAATTGCTTCCCTAATTTTTTATTTTGTAAGTATTTTACATCCTGTTCTCTTATATGGGTTTCTTGTAGACAAATCACATTACATTTTTGTTTGGCCAACCAATGAAATATTGCTTTTCTCTTTGAAGGTGAATTAAGTCCATTTACATTCCATGATATTAATTTGTATTCCATAATTACAGTCTAGTTGATTTGGGTAAGTCCTTTTCAAATTCTGCCAAAAACACATCCATTGCATGACTTGATTTGATGACTCGCATCACTGATTGAAACTCAAATCTCAACCCTTCTGGAATTTCCCATCTGTGTCTTATGTTCATTGTTTTTAATTTTTGAGTCAGGTCTCTGTATTTTTTTCGGTCTTGCAAGACCGATCTCGGTAACTCCTTCATAATTCGAACACGCTTCCCTTCAAGTACTAATGGGGATTCATAATGCTTTCTGATAATCTCCTCCCTCATTCTCTTGGTGGTTTTCTGGACAATAACATCTCTTGGCAAGTTTTTTTGCTCTGCATACATGGAATTAACTCGGTAGGCAATGTCTAGGTTGGCAGCCACTTCTTCCTGCTCTTTACTTAAAAATTCCGCAATTATTTCAGTGACTTGTTTCAATGCAGATCCCGCCATTACCTCTGGAATACCTCAAAAACAAAGCTGTTTTTCCATAGCTTTGCATTCCATTACAACAACTCTATCACTCACTCCCGCTGCCTCTGCTCTTATACTCTCCGTTTTCTCCTCCACCTCTTGCACTTTTTGTTTCGTACTTTGGAGCTCTGTTCTTATTTCATCAGTACTCTTTGCCAATTCTGCAACCTCTGATTTTATTGCCTCTTTGATCTCTTTAACTAAATTCAATTGCGAGTCTTTCACTTGCTTCTGTAATTCCTGGACCATTTCTTGTGTTTTTTGTATAGTCTCATTTGTTTCCTTATTGCCTTCTGTTATTTTTTTGTCTAAAATTTCAATCACTGCCTGCCACTCTTTGTCCTTTTCCCCCACCATTGGACTTGCCTTGGGACCCCACGAATCGGCTCTCTTTCTCAGCTCCGTCTTTTCTATTTTATTTTACTTAATTAGTTAAGTCCAATAATACAAATGGGAAAGAGGAAAAATCATTTAATCTTCTGCAAACCTTAAAAATGTTGGGCCTTTTTTCTCAATGGTACTCTCTATGGTTGCCCTCAATTTTTCCCTTGTCCAAAATGGCGTACTCCGCTTCTTCTTTAAAATGTCAGGTACACTTTCTCTTTACTGAAGCCTTCTGAAGCCTTCTGCCCTTCCCACACTCAAAATGGCTAACTTCCACTTCCTCTTTGGTCTCTTGTTCTGCTTTGTTTTTCTTCCTCTGTTCCTGCCGTCTTCCTGCCCTTCTAGCCACCACTCACTTGTACTACAGGCAGTTATAGGCAGTTCACTTCTCACGATGTTCCAGCCTCCAGCCTCTTCCCAGACTCCCCCCTCATGTCGTTATCTCCCAAACCACAGGTATGCAAAACAAAAGTTCTTTTTGCTCTTTTTAAGCTCATTAAGTCATTAAAATCACTTTCTTCACTCCCGGCCACTTTTTAATGCCTTTTGCTTTAGGAATTTGTCTCTTTACTTTAAAACGTTTCAGTCCTTGAACCGAAATTACGTCCGTTAGGGGAGATAGTGCTCTTTTACTCTCTCTCACTCTCATAGGGTTGTACTCACTGCCTCTTTGGCTCCCTTCTGGTTAAAATCTGTTTCTGAAGCTTGGGTACGAAGATCCTATGCCAATTAAATGATTCCAAAGGTTGCTGCAGAGATATTAGCCACCCCTCTGGGAGGGGATCTTCAAAGCAGATGGAGAATCTTTGATTCAGAACCCCCCCTCTGCCGAGATCACACCCTCTTAGGGCTATCGAGTGTCCTTGCCCAATTTCTACCTGAAATTGGGGGGCTGTGGGTGATCAAAGCACCCCACTAGCCCAAAAACAGCAACCTGAATGACTCAGCTCCCTGAGACACTTCAGATCTCCATGATCCCAAGCAGGAAGTCCCCAGGATACAGGATCTATGATCCACAAACCAGAGGAACCATTGTGAGCAGAGCTGTATACTTCAATGAAAGTGAGAAGGCTACACCTGGAGAGGGGGCCACCACTGAAGAGAACAGCCAAATCACATATCCTGATTCAGATGAAGAACCAGGAGACTCTATGATACACATCACTTGCACACCAAGTGCAACTATAGTACCAGATGATTCACCACCGGAGACACCTGGCCCACGAGAGGAACAGTGTCCAGAGACATCTGACCAACCAGAGGAACAGAGCGCAGAGGTGGAACCAAGACGATCAACACATTCAACTAAAGCTATTGCAGCCCCAGGACTGTTCTACCTTGCAAGAATAGCAAAAATATCTGAACCTACTTCATGGGATGAATTATCCCAGTTACCACCAGAGGAAGCTGAGAAATGGAGAAGAGCCGCACAAGAAGAACTTGAAGCCCTACACAAGAACAAGACATGGACACTCACATCACTACCTTGGATGAGGAAAGCAGTGGGCTGCAAATGGGTTTTCAAAGTCAAGCATGATGAACATGGGTGGCTGTCTGTCCCGTCCTGCGGGGCAGGCGAATGGCGCGGAGGCTTCCCAGCCACCTGTGCTGCCTCCACCAACTCTGTGGCACACCGGGGCAGCCAGCGAGCCATGGCGGGCGGCACGCTCCTCCCTGCATGATGACATCACTTGTGGAGTGCTGGGAGCGCGCGCGCGCACAGCGTTCACGCAAAGAGCCAGACTTGGGTTGCCCTGGGTGCCGGCAACCCTAGATCTGGCCCTGCTCACAACCTGTAACAATCTTTGAAGACAATCAAACTTGCATCAAGCTCCTACAGAGAGATGACGTCCACATGCAAACCAAGGCCATTTCCAGATGACTTACCTGAAGCCGCTCCATGCTGCAATGTTGTGGATCGTGCCTGGGAAAACGTGAAATACTGTTTTCTCACGCGAGTTTTGCGTGACTTCATGCGAGAAAACGTGATATTTCGCGTTTTCCCAGGCACGATCCACAACATTGTGGCATGGAGCGGCTTCAGGTAAGCCATCTGGAAATGGCCCAAGAGTGTTGGCATGAAGTATCACCTCATGAAAGAACTACAACAGAAAGGCATCGTGAAGATGAACTACTGTCCATCCGGGGAGATGATTGCCGATGCCCTATCCAAGCCGCTACCAAGTCTTCGCTTTCAGAATCTATGAGACTAGATGAATTTCATAGACTGATCTAAGTGACAGCAAGAAGGGTTGTTGAAAGAGGAGCATCCAGCACTGTCCCTTTCCTCAGGTTTCAGAGGGGGACAAACCAAAGAGTTAGAAAGATAGAGAGGTCAGGGCACTCTGTTTACTGTTTACTATTGTTTACTGCTCTGACAGTCCTTTTATCTGTAGATTGCTATTCTCAGGATTTCCTCTTCCTGACTTCCTCCCTCTCACTTTTTCTCTTCCTGGCATTGTCCCAAGCAACACCTCTCTCCCTCTCCTCCCTCCATCTTGGCAGCATGGATGTAGGCCTTGTCCTAGCAACCATGTCCATCTTTAGACTAGATAGGTAGTTAGGGTCTCTCTCTCCTCCTTTCCTATCAGAGTATGGAGTTCCTACAATAAAGAACTCTTATTTCCTTTCTAAATATAAAGCAAGTGTATGCTTTTGTTATTTTCTCTCCTGCGCGCGCACGCGCGCACACACGCACACACACACCAGCCAGCCAGCCGAACGAGCTCACAACCGCCTATAATCAAGCTTCCTATGCCAAATGATAGACTGTGCTAATGTCCCAAGCATGGAATCCTTTAAGTAGGTTTCTGGGGCCTATATAACAATTTATTTATCGCAAGAGGGGGTCAAAATGTTTAGTGGCCACTATTTGGGCAACGGCCAGCTAGAAGAGCCATTTCCCAATGCCTGTGATGATGCTGTTGACAAGAAACTTCAGGTGTTCACTGAGAGGGGGAGTTTCATGATATGTGTGGAACAGCAATAATGAGTTGTATAAGAGAAAATGGCATTGGGCCAACAGAAACACAATATTCAGGCACTTTTGGACCTGAAGTCTTGACAGTTCCCTCCTGGAACATGCTGCTTACTGTGGGGTCTCACTACTTTGATTGAGAGGACTCTAAGATCTGAAGTAGTCGCGCCTGGGCTAAGAGGTGCCTGGCTCAACTCCTGGAATCTCTGGCAGAGTGTAGGACAGTGCAAAGTGAGATGCGCCCTCTGCAATAAATGCTGCAAGCATATTTGCAAGCTGTGCTCTTATCTATCATTCTTTTCCATCAGTGTTCTTATCCGTGTGTTATAGAGATCAGTAGTTGGTAAAAACTGACACATTTGTTTGGCTTATCGTGTTCCTTGCTAGAAACTGATTAGCTTGTCCTGCATTTCATCTAGAGTTGGTATGTGGTAGAACTGTCAATTTTTCTTTTCTCTTGCAAGGTGCAAAACCACCAGTCACAAAAAATAAATAAATCAGGTGGTCTCTGCCAATATAATTGGCAGGAATTAGAGAGCAGAATTAGAGGAATTAGAGAGCAGAAGGAATCAGAGAGCAGAAGACAAAATAACAGCAATAGGTTCCAGAGATGACCTGTCTCAAGCCAATTCCAACAGTATTGAAATGGTCAAGTAAAACATGAGTTTTCAAAGGGCCTTCATTGTTTGATGGTGTGGTCTCTCTCATGTTCATAAATGGAGTTGCAGCACCATTTTCTGATGCTGAGGCTGGGTCTTCACATTGTGGGAATCCCATCTGATTTTTCAAAGGACACCTTCTGAGAAATCCTGAATCCTTTTTCATGTTGGTGGCTACCTTTGGGATCTGATGCAGCAGCCAGTAGCACCACCACAGCTCTTAGCCAGTTTGGTGTAGTGGTTAAGAGCGTGGGACTAATCTGGAGAGCTGGGTTTGATTCCCCACTCCTCCGCTTTAAGCCAGCTGGGTGACCTTGGGGCGGTGGGATGGGGGGGATTCCAGAGGGGGACATTTCCTCCCTTAAGACCCCGCAAGCAGAGAGCCCGCTCGGGCGTTCCTTGCAACTCTTTCTCAGGCTCCTCTTCAGCCCTGCTGCTCCCCCAAGGCAGGAAGAGACGAGAGTCCCGGGCTTGCTCCGCGGCTCTCCCACCAGGCGCGGCGATTGGGCTTTGGGCTTCCTCGACGGCATCATCGCGCTCCTGGCGCCCTCCGGGCTTTCCCCTGCTCAGCCCCAAGCGGCTTCGCTGCGCCCTTTGCTGAGCGACGGGAGGTCGCTCAGGAAAGGTCCCGTTTTTGGAGAGGTCCCGTTTCCGGGCGTCCTTCGGCCTGTCCAGCCCCCCGAAGCAAGGGCGAGGCCGGGCGGGGGTGGTGCAGCCTTCATATTGCTGGCCCGGAGACGGCACGGACAGCGAGCCAGGCAGGCAGGCATGGCAGCGGCGGCGGTGCTGGCCGGGCTGGCGCTACTGGCGGGGCTCTACCTGTGGTACTACTATAAAGTCGTGCGCGGCCCCAAGTGCCCCAACGAGACGAGGCTGCGCGGCAAGACGGTGCTGCTCACGGGTGAGCGCGGGCAGGGCAGGGGCGCGCGCGCGCGCGAGGAGCGGAAATGAGCCCCTGCGGCGGGGCCGGGGCCGCTGCGGAGAAGGCCCCGTCGCCTCCGGCTGCGAGAGCTCCCCGAATCGGGAGCCCGGCCGCCCTGTGGGGATCCACCGCCGAGGTTGCTAGTCTGTTGCAGGCGGGCGGAAATGAGCTGGGCTTGCCGGCTTTCCCAACAGTAACGCGCGTTTATTCTATCCCGAGCTTTGTGGACTTGTTTTAAAGCTTCCCGTAACGTTTTATCCTAGTCTGGTTTGGATGGACCAGTAAGGTAACACGTAGCTGGTTACACGGTAACAAGGAATGTTGTGTGTTGCAAGATTCACAGAAAAAGAAGAGGAGTGGGGCCAAAAAGGGAGACTGCTTTTTGAAAACGCTCTCCTGCTCTATGCATGTCAAGTCATTGTACTGGACTGCTTACAACAACCGTGGAAGGTAGGTTACCAAGAGAGTGAGAGAGAAAGTATCGCCAGCTTATCCAGAGAGCAATGCATAGAGTAACATTCTCCAGCAGCAGACTTAATGCGCTTGGCGAACCGGCTCCTTGAGGACTGGGCTCATCACCGGAGTTCATTCTATCCGGTGCTGTTGCTTGAAAGGCATTTCCCCTGGACTATAGCAGCACCTTTCCGTCCTGCTGGTCTGACGCTTGCTGCTTTTACAGTAGATTGTAACACTGACCGCCCCCCAGACATGCTGCATTCCAGCGGAGCCAGCTGGCTGGGATCCAGAGAGTATGCCGAGTCCCACGCCCGGCCAGTTTGTCTCTTCGCACAAGCTAAGCTTTGCCTGGATGCTGTCGAACGTTTCCTGCTTGGTTAGGATTAGGAACTGTTTCAGAGTTCAATGCATTTAGTGTCGGTTTTGCTGTTCTCTCAGCTCAGGAGTTTTAATGCCTTCCTCTGGCTTCCGAGGGAGAAGGGGCACAGCTACAAAGAAAGGGGGGCTGTCATGGGAGCCAAGGCCCCTCAGGCCCTGCAGGGGAAGTACATGGGGCAGAAAGACTGGGTGCCATCTGTAGTGCCTATCCTGAGCTGCACTGGAGACTCAGTCCATCCGGGAACTAAATATGTCTGGTCCTCTGGAGAGAGATGGGTGGGGCTTTTATAACAACAACAACAACATTCAATTTATATACCACCCTTCAGAATGACTTAACACTCACTCAGAGCAGTTTACAAAGTATGCCATTATTATCCCCACAACAAAACACCCTGTGAGGTGGGTGGGGCAGAGAGAGCTCCAGAGAACTGTGACTAGCCCAAGGTCACCCAGCTGGCTTCAAGCGGAAGAGCGGGGAATCAAACCCGGCTCTCCAGATTAGAGTCCTGCACTCTTAACCACTAAATCCTAAAAATTGTTCTAGATAGAAACTTGGCCAGTTCTAAAGAGAACTCTAAAAAAGAATCGCCTTAATCTTGTTATTTGCTGTGATGTTGAGAGGGGCAGATTTCTCAGGATTTTAGGAGTCTGATTTCAAGAGGAAAGAGTAGTGAGGGTTGTTTGTTCTTTTGTTTTTAATCAGCCAAAGTGGATTAATAGTTATCATGGTCATGGTGAAACCATTATGATTTTGTATCCAAAATCATATTTTATTTTGACTATAGAGAGCTCTTCTCCTCATCCCTCAGAATCGTAAAGAGACCCCCACACACACACACACCCTTAGACATGCTATCATGTAGAAGCAAGAGATGTAAAAGTTGCATGGATGGAGATACAGTTAAATGTTTTCCCCTAGGGGAAAAAAGTAGAAATTTCTTGGGGTATTGAAATATATATACTTCCTTTTCAAGCCTGCACTTATTTTACTGTTTTAACAACATAAAATGTACCTTTTAAATAATTTAGTAACTTAGCATATTAAATGGTACTATTTGATCTTTGTATGAAACTTAAACATACAAGTGAAGACATGAAAGACTCTTACACAGAAGTTCCTTCCTTTTCACTCACAACTTGGAGAAGCACATTGGGAAATGAGGGAGACTTGTGCTTGCTCCCGTTGCAGAGGCTGGGCTGCGCTAGGTCCTGTTCCTCAACTTAATCTCTCTGCTGGGCTTTTCCAGGGGGAAACTCGGGAATTGGGAAAGCGACAGCGCTGGAGTTGGCCCGGAGAGGAGCTCGTGTTATTCTGGCGTGCCGCAACAAAGAACGAGCAGAATCAGCTGTCCATGACATCCGGAGGGTGAGAGCTTCCTTCCTTCTCAAAAGGGTGCTGTGTCACACCTTGAATCTTAGATCCAGAGGAGTTAGACGTGTTAGTCTGTAGTCGCAAAATAATAGAGTCCAGTAGCACTTTAAGACTAACCAACTTTACTGTAGCATAAGCTTTTGAGAACCACAGCTCTCTTCATCAGATGCATCTGGTCAAAACCTTCACAAGCACACACACACCCGTTTAAAAAGTGTCTCATAGTTGAGAACAGGTAGGAGGGGGGAAGGAAAAGAAGATGCTTTCCAAGCCACACCCAGCCTCAGGCTTTAGTTATGCAGATGTGGCCAGAAGGCTTTCTGCTAGAAGCTTACCTATGCAGGTGTGTGTATGGGGGGGTGGCAGAGACTCGGAGGGCTAAAATGCCAAAAAGTTTTTTTGCTGGAACCTCCAGGAAAGCTTCTCTGACCTGCACCTTTGACCTGCCCAGAGGGTGGGCAAAGGGAGAGAATGAAACCTCATGGCACAAGGAGGGTCTCTCTTCGACTATTTGTGCTGACAGCTGAAGGAGCTGAGACCTAGTTCCTTGCAGGCATGGTGGCTGTTGATTTTGTCAGGGCTGGGAGCCTGATCCATGAATGGTATGAGGACTTCTCAATAAGCTGGAACTTTCTAAGACGGAGAGCCTGCCTAAACAGGAGACCTATGTTAGGCATGTACAGAAGGAGGGACAGAGGAAGTGCATTTTACCCATTTCTTTTTAAGTTCCCTCATTTGCTTTTGAACTATGTTTAAAAGTGTGTGAAGATTTTTTTAATCTTTTCTTTGAAAAATGCTTTTTAAATTTTTAAATGCTGGTAGGTTTTCTCAGTACCACTTAGACTTCCACTGCTCAACCACGGTACCTAAAACAGGTGCCACCGGAAGGGGATGTCTGTAGGCAATGTCTGATCCAGCAGTGGTGGGCAGGTGTAGAAGGCAGTCCCTGAGGTAGCCAGGTGCTGGGTAGCAGGAGACTGGGCACAAGGCAGGTCTCAAGAGTGGTAAGCCTGCCCAGGGGAGTGGGGAGTCTTGGCCCTCCACATAGGCAATTCCCTCAAAAGCCAAGAGGTGGCATCAGGCACAAGAGAGAAGGTGCAAAAGACCCTCTGATGGTTGGGGGGGACCATGCGGGTGGCAAGTACCAGACAGAGGCTTGGAGTGCCCCTGGTGATCCCCGAGCGCTGCAGAGGGCAGGAATAGGCAGTGCTTGTGGGTCAGTGGGGCTGTTCAATTACAGTTTCTATGGCATCAAGTCCACTAAGATGGGAAGTCAAGTTGTTCTGCAGAAGAAGAGGAAGATTCAGGTCCATTAGCACCTTAAAGACCAACTAGATTTCCAGGTATGAGGTTTCAAGTGTCAAAGCTCCCTTCTTCAGATACATTCAGAAGAATCAAATCCAGTGAGCTCTCATCTTGCTCTTCTCTGCCCTCAGGAAAGTGGAAACAATGAGGTTGTCTCTATGAGCTTGGATCTGGCCAACCTGAGTTCAGTCCAATCATTTGTAGATGCATTCTTGAAATCTGAGCCTCGCCTCGACATTCTGATCAACAATGCAGGTGAGTACAGAGACTCCAGGTACAGATAGAGGTGCAGGGAGGTGCAGCTTCCTACTCAATGCACAAAACAGATGAATAGTGATGGAGTGAGAACCACCTGGTTGATGAAGTGGGCCAACCGTTGCCAAGGAATTCCTTTACTGGTCCCTGCTTGTGGTTTGGGAAATTGAAAGTAGACAGTTGCAATAATTTAATGCTGCTGAATTCCCTAACAGGTGTTGAGAATGGAGGCACAAGCCCCGAAGGCTTCAATTTGGCTTTCCAGGTTAACTACCTGAGTCACTTTCTGCTGACTCACCTCCTCTTGGATCGGCTGAAGCACTGCGCCCCTACTCGTGTGGTGGTGCTGGGGTCTATAGTATATATCATGGGAAGAATTGACCTCCAGAACATTCAAAAGCCAGTAGATGGGCTGCTGAAATCTTTCCAGGCCTACTGCAACAGCAAATTGGCCAATATCCTGTATACTCGAGAGCTGGCTAAGAGACTGGAAGGGACCGGCATTACCTGCTATGCAGTTGATCCAGGTAGGTAAACGTGGCTCTTGCAAAGTGAAGAGGGAATCAATCTGGAACCCTAGAGGTCCATACAGTGTGGTCTCTCTTTTACCACCCTGCAGTGCAAACTCCATCCTTTTGCAGATTGGTCACCAATGCATCTCAATGCTGATTCCTGCCTGTGGGTGTCTCCTCTTGCTTCTAAATGTGAGGCTGAGCCCTATTCTTGTGGCTTTCCTGTTCATCTGTGAAGATGACTGGGGGTTGGGACTGCATTGCACTGCGCATACAGAGCACCATGATTCTGTACCTTCTGTCCACAGAGATTCCATGCTGCTTGTCATCAAACAACATTATTTAAAATCAGTTTGAGGAAACTATGAAATGAAATGGAGCCTTTGTTATGGGGAAGTAGTAGGGATACCACAGCTAGTAATGTATTTTTCCCTGTATTGTAAACATGGTAGGTAAAACTTCATAGGGAGTTTCTCCAGGGCACTTGAACCCATAAAGCTGCCTTGAAGCATTTTCAAGGCAAGAGACATTCAGAGAGGGTTTGCCATTGCCTGTCCCTGCGTTGGAACCCTGGACTTCCTTGGTGGTCTCTTATCCAAGTACTAACCAAGGCGGACCCTGCTTAACTTCAGAGATGTGATAGGATTGGGCTTGCCTGGACTATCCAGATCAGCCCAAAGTCCTACAAGGAGTAGCTAATACCTTTCTTGGAACCAACTAAGAAATCCAGTGAGAGTAAGCAAGCTTTGAAGCCCATGCCTTCAGTTTGAAGCATTGCTCATGCTAAGGGCCACGGTGCATGCTTCTCAAAGCAAACTCCTAACATGGCCCGCCCTTGCTCTTGCATTTCACTTTCTGACCAATAGCAGCAGAGATATTCCACCTCCCTGGGACAGGTCTCCTCCCTGGACCAGCTGAGTTTAACAAGAACTGTGGCCTCCTTTGACTTTCAGGGCTCGTTAAGACAGGTATCTTTCGCCAACATCCCATCTGGGCAAAGCTGCTATTGGACACTATCAGCTGGCTCTTCTTCCGCGATCCTGTGAACGGAGCTCAGACTTCTATCTATTGCGCCACTCAGAAGGGGATTGAGAGGTTTAGTGGCCACTATTTTGCCAACTGCAAGGTACAAGAGCCCTTTCCAAAAGCCCGTGATGATGCTGTTGCCAAGAAGCTTTGGGAGTTCACCGAGAGAATGCTGGGAATCGTGGAGTAAACTTGTTTGTGCTTGGAAGGTGCATTGGAGTGACTGGCGAGGGATAGCTTTATGATATGTGTGGAACAGCAATAAGGGGCTGTGAAGGAGAAAATCGAATTGGACCAACGGAGGCACAATATTAAAAAAAAATTAAGATTTTATTTAAAAAGAAAAGCTTTGAAAATAATAAGTGCATAATAAAAGATTATAGAAACACTGCATTGGAAATTGAGTTGAGACTTGTACAATCTTATATAAACAGTACAATTGGAATTGATTTGAGACTTATACAAGCACTACAATTAAAATTACATTGAACTAATAAGGATACAGAGGAGTTAGCCATGTTAGTCTGTAGTTGTAAAATAGTAAAGGGATCATAGTTCAACAAAAACATTTAAAAAGCAGAATCCAACAGGAACCTGCTGATTTGGAATTCATATGTAAATTTGACTCAGTTAGACTTGGATTGAATAGAGACTCTGGATGGTTATCTCATTATCAGAAGTAACTGCCTTTCAGGCATTCCATTAAGATTCACCTATGGAGGGGAGGGGTCACACCCAGTCTGGATTGTACACTCCACCTCTTTCATGACTTTTGCAACTGATTTACATCCACTCCCCCCTCCCTTCACCACCTATATATCTCTGGCCAGTTTTTTCATGTCCTCCATGCATCTGACGAAGAGAACTGTGGTTCTTGAAAGCTTATGCTACCATAAAGTTGGTTAGTTTTAAAGGTGCTACTGGACTCTTTACTATTTATTGAACTAATAAAGGAATACATTCAAAATTTGCTATACCTAAACATAATTGTGTAATAGTTCTCCTTCCATCTCCTTAGTTACTTTTATTTATATGAACTATAATATCAGCTTTTTTCTTTTAATTCTTGTCTTTATACTAAGTCACTTTAACTAATGTTAACTTCTACCTAAGTAGTCAAAAAACCCTTCCATTTCCCCTAAAATTCAGCTATCAGTACATTATGTAGATAAGTATGCATATTCATAAAGGTTATCTCTCCACTCTGACACATGAGGACAAATATCTGTTCCATTTTGCTGCATGTAATACTCTTGCTGCTGTCACCATGTAACTGAAAAGATCTCCCTGTTCTTTTCTAACATTAGTTGGTAGGATGTTTAGGAGCATATTTTTCAGATTTAATTCAGATCTGAATTTGAGAATCTTCTGCATCTCTTCATTTATCTTTATCCAATATTTTTGTGTTTTTTTACCGGTCCACCATATATGGTAAAATATTGTTTTCAGGCTTTGACATTTCCAACAGCGTCCACGGTAACCCTTACTAATTCTTGCAATGTCTTTGGGGGTAGTGTACCATCTGAAGAACATTTTATATCAATTCTCTCTCAGTAAATGACAGTCTGTAAATTGTATGCCCTTAATCCATAAATTTTCCCATGAGTTCATTGAAATAGTTTCTCCAAAGTTTTCCATCCATTTTATCATACAAATTTTTACTTGCTCCATTTCTGTGTGTTATTGCAGTAAGATATTGTAGATCTTCCCCAAGAGATGCTTCAAATCTCTAGATATTAATAGTTCAAATACCGCCTTCTTAGAGAGTTTGTTCCTTTAATCTTGATACTGTTTGATGATATTTTTACCTTGAGCTTGGATTTCTTGCCAGGTTTTTACATTTCCTTTCATATCAATCATAAATAGTTGAGCTGATCAGTTCTATTTCTCGTGGCTGCATCATAGTGAGTATTATTTGGGAACATCAGTTATTATCAGTGGGGAGATTAGTGGACTCAATCTATTTCTGCATTGAAACCATATTTTAAGCAATCCATCCCTTATAATATGGGCCCCATCCTGTTTCTGAATGGTTTCCCATGATTTCTTGATCCATAAGTAATTATGGATGCCTTCTTTGGTGTCCACTGTCTCCAATTTGATATATCTACTACTTGGATTTATAATCCAATCTATTATCCAAATGAACGCTGCTGCTTGATGATACAAGTTGATATTCGGTACTGCCAGTCCTCCTCGTTTTTTATTGTCCTGTAGCACTTTGTCCTTGGTTTCTTCTCTTTCCATTTGAATTCATTTATTACTTTCTGCCACTTCCGAGAAAGTCTTTTGTTCTATATAAATTGGAATAATTTGAAATAAAAAGTTCAATTGGGTAAGGTATTCATTTTAACAGCTGAAATTCTTCCTTCCCATAAAATATTTAACCCATGAAATATTTAATTTTTCCCATCTCCGCAAATCTTCAATAATTCTTGTCCAAACTTTTTGGTAATTATCTTTATAGAGATTCTCATTTCGTGATGATACATTTATCCCTAAATATTTTATCAGTTTTGTAGTAATGGCACAGTCCGTTATCTTTCCAAACTTTTTTTGTTCCTTTGTCATTGTCAAAAGTAAAATTCTTTGTTTTCTTCTTATTCAACTTGTATCTAGAGTACTGTCCAAATCTTGATACTTGTTCCATTACATAAGTCAGGGAAATGTGTGGATTCGTCACTGATATGACCATATCATCTGCATAGCTTTTCATCTTATATATCTTTTTTCCCTCCTTTATTTTGACAATTCTACTGTCTTGTCTAATTCTCACTGCCAAAATTTCCAACACAATAATAAACAATAATGGTTATATTGGACATCCCTGACGTGTTCCTTTTGTTATTTCAATTTTCTTCGTAAACAAACCATTCACTAAAATTGCAGCTTGCTGATTGGTATAAATACTTTGGATCCAATTAAAAAACTCATTCTCACAATTCATTCTTTGCAATGCTTTCATAAGAAACTTCTAAGAAACGTTATCAACCATTTTTTAACATCCAGAAACATAAATGCAGTTTTTTTCACTTTTTCTTCTTGAATATTTGATTCATTGAGATATCTAACGTTTTCATATACCTCCTTGGGACAAAGCCTGTTTGATCTTCATGAATTACTTCTGAAATGCATCTTCTTAATCTTTTAGCCATTATTGTTGTAAATATCTTGTAATCCACATTCAATAAAGAGAGAGGCCTATAAGACTGTAGTATTAGGTTCCCACTTTATGTGTTAGAGTTATATTAGCTTCTTGCCGTGTCCATGGTAGGATCTTCTTAGTTTGTATCTTATTTATCACTTTTTGCAAAGGTATAGCCAATATATCCTCAAAAGATTTGTAATAAGCAGACATGAATCCATCCAGATCTGGAGACTTTTTAGCCTTCAGCTTTTTCATTACAGAGTTTCTCTCTTCTATTGTTATTGCTTGGTTTAGGATATTTCTGTGCTCAGTCATGAATTCTTTAATTGGTGTCTCTTGTAAATATTTCTCCATCTCTTCTTCTTTTGTTGTTTCTTCTTTGTAAAGATTGGAGAAAAAGGCTCTAATTTGATCTTTCATTTCTTGCTCTCTATAGGTTACTTGATTGCCTTCCCGGATTCTTGGTATCCTTCTTTTCTCTCTCTCTTTTCTCAGACAATACGCCAAATATCTTCCAGGTTTATTTGCAGCTTCAGAGTGTCTCTGCTTTAGATATATTCAGGTACTTTTGGATCTGAAATCCTGATAGTTCCCTCTTGGCATTTGCCACTTTCTCTGGGGTCTCACCATTACTTTCCCTGCATTGTCTCTCAGAGATCTCTGTCTTTTGGTGCTACACCTCTGAAGATGCCAGCCACAGCTGCTGGCGAAACGTCAGGAACTACAATGCCAAGACCATGGCAATACAGCCCGGAAAACCCACAACAACCATCGTTCTCTGGCCGTGAAAGCCTTCGACAATACAACTATAGAGTAGTCAACACACAACCAACAGTTACAGACATCCTAGCCTGGATGCTATAACGGATGGGAAGGAAGACAAATCCTCACATCTCCTGTTTCCAGTAGTTGGGTTTCATTATGTTTAGAGTTAAAAAACAGAAAATTCAAAAAGTAACACAGGCCAACCACTTAGTTGTAGAATGAGTTATTACGTAATTAGAGATAGGCCATAGAAAAGTAGAGGTCTTGTTTCACCTTATTGTTTGTCCATTTTTCCTCTTTAGTCAAATGGTCCAAAAGCGGGAGCCACTGTTCTAGAAAATAAGATTTGTAATTTGGGTTTTCTCTCAGTGTCAATTGATCAGTGATCTTCTGCATGACGAAGTGATCCCAGATTCGAGATTTCCAGCTATCTACTGTTAGGGCAGATTTTTGCTTCCACTGCGATGCAATTGTTAGTTTAGCCAATGCCAAAAGTGAAAATATAAGGTTTAGACTGTTGGTTGGGATCCCTGAGTCCTCCCAATAGTTTAATAGTATTATTTCAGGAGATTTTGGAATTGAATACCCTGTTATAACCTTGATTTCTTTAATTATTTTGTCCCAAAATGAGCTAATATACTTGCATCCCCACCAGCAATGTAAATAAGTTCCCAGTTCGCCACATTGCTTCCGACAGTTAGCCGACAGGGTTTGATTAATGTGGTGTAGCTTTACTGGGGTCATATACCAGTTGAAGATCAATTTCACGGTTTGCATCTTTATGTTTACAATATTTGTCCGAAAAGTATGTGATTTCCAAATCCTGTTCCACCTGTTGTCTGAAGGGTCAAAGTTACATTCTTTAAGCCAGAATTTTTGATAGGACAAAATGTTATGCTTCTGCTTACTTTCTAGCAAAATTGAGTAAATTTTAGACAAAATACCCCTCTGTCTCTCTGGGCTTCCTTTCAGAATCCTTTCAAATTGTGTTAATGGCTTAGCCAATGATTCTTTAATGTTTGGCGAATCGATGAGGTATCTGCTCCAATGCTCTCGACCGAGACTCACACTTAAGAGATTTACAACAAGCATTTTTGAGACTACAGTACCCACCAAATGAAGTGAAGAAACAAATCAACAGGGCCAGACTAGTACCCAGAAACAGTCTGCTCCAGGACAAACCTAAAGGAACTAACAACAGAACACCACTGGTTGTCACCTATAGCTCCCAGCCCAAACCCATCCAACGTATCATCAGTAAGCTACAACCCATCCTGGAAAATGATACCTCTCTCTCAGAAGCCCTGGGTGGAAGACCTTTCCTTGCTTACAGACAGCCCCCCAACCTTAAACGACTTCTCACTTACAATCATGAATCGGCCAGCAGAGTCACCAGCACAGGTACCAGGCCCTGCAACAGACCCAGATGCCAGCTCTGCCCCTATATCTACCCAGGGAATACAATTACAGGACCCAATGGCATCAACTACACTGTCTCTGGCTCTTACAGCTGCTCATCCTCCAATCTGATATATGCCCTCGTGTGCCAACAATGTCCTTCTGCTCTGTACATTGGACAAACCAGCCAACCTCTACGCAAAAGAATAAATGGACACAAATCTGACATTAGAAATGCCAACTTGGGGGCGGAGCAACGCTTGGAAATGGTGGCTGCTCCTTTCTAGAGCTCTGGGCCCGGCCTGCTTCCAGCCTCAAAACAAAGCCATAAAAGCATCCTGATACGATGGGAAAGACAGGGGCAGGTAAGCCAAAGCCTCCCCACGCGCAGTCAGCCACAGTTAAAGCTTTTTTTGCCCCTGAAGAAGCCAAAAACTGCAATAAATCTTCAGCAGAAAACGGAGCTAAAATGGCCGACGGGGAAAGCAGTGTGGTGGGGTTAACAAAACAAGAGTTCTCAAAAGCTATCCAAATATTGGAAAGCAATATTATTGCCACCATTTCTGAAAAAATAGATGAAAAGATAAACAGCAGCCTAGAGCCCATTACAAAGCAACTCAAGGACATTAGTGAAACTATAGCTGCTGTTACTCAAACAGCTGAAAAAGCCCTTGAACTAGGGATTAATCTGCAAAAAGATTTAAATCAAACCCAGCAAATAGAAGAAGCACTATCAGTGAAAATAATCGACTTGGAGATGAAAATTAAAGCTAGAAATCTGAAGATGAGGGGTCTCCCTGAAAATGAGGAAGAACATACAGAGCTTCCTATTTTTATAATGTCCTGGCTTGCAGAAGTACTCCAACTGGAAGAAGGGGTTGCTCCCAACATTGAAGCTGCTTTTAGATTAGGATCTAGGGCAGCAAATAAATCACGCCTGCCAAGAGATATTTTGGTAATCTTTAGAGACCTACGATCAAAAGAAAAGATTCTAAGAGAGGCGCGCAGACGTGGATATTTGCTCTACAAGAACAAAGAAATTCAAGTGTTCCCTGATCTGCCATCAGAAATATTAAAAATGCGCAGAGACCTAAAGCCAATTACCAATGCACTTGCAAAAGCTAACTTGAAATACAGGTGGATTGGATCGACTTCCAAGCTCTCAGTGCTTCATGATGGAAATCTGATTGTTGCTAAGGATTTGGAAGAAGGACATGCTCTATTAAATACTTTGAACCTCACTGCTGAGCATAACCCACCTTTGAAAGATCTACAGGAAGAATCCAAGATACCAAGAAAGACTGAGAGTTGGAAGAGAGTCAGCTCTGCTTTGCAAGACAAACGTTGAAAACTAATCGCATGCAGTCAGCAGACCCAGGGTGCCTTTGTTACAAGACAAACTTTATGATCACAAAGAGGTTGGAGTGGAGGCTGGGATTCAGACTCTAGGCAATCTCCCCCCTATTTTCCTTTTTTGTCTCCTGGTTTAGGGCTGTAAAGCTCTTTTGTTTTCACCTTGTTGTAAGGTGGAAATCAGGGTGGCATATGTTATTTCAGTCAGCCGTTGCTGACTTTTCTTTTTTCTTTTGTCTTATCTTTTTCATTTTCAATCTAGTAAAAATTGTTGCTGTAAAGGATAGAAAAGGGGAGAGAGGGGGGGAATTAACAGAGGGAGGGAATGGAATTAGGGAGGGGGTGGAAGGAATTGGAAAATTGTCCTGGGGATTTGAGGTTTTGACTTGGTTGGGATGTATTGGTGTGTTAATGGATTTGATTTATGAAATCATAGTTCAAAACTGGCCATTGAACATACAAGTGGTGTTCTCTTTGTTTAGACTAACAAAAGCACAGGGAGATCTGATGGCAGATTTAGCTACATTTTTTGCTATGCACTATAAGATGATGGGGCCAAAATTAAGAGGGTCTAAAAGAACTTTGTTATATTTTCACCCTAGCCAAAATAATATTGATCTATCGCTAGACTTCTTACATAGATAATGGGTGACCAGAAATATAAAATTATTTCGGTGAATTGTAGGGGTCTAAACAATAAAATCAAACTTAAAAGAATATCAACTGCCCTTACAAGACAGAAACCTTCAATATTATTTCTTCAAGAAACACATCTGAAAACCTCTAACCTGCCAGTTTTTAAGACTTGCTGGTTTAACCAGCAGTTTCAATCCCCTGGGTCATCAAAATCCAGAGGGGTGGCTATACTATTCTCAAAAGAAACTAATTTTTCTTTAAAGGAATCAAAAATAGATCCACAAGGCAGATTTTTATTTTTAAAGGGCAGTTTAGATCATATGCTGCTAACATTGGCTGTAATTTATGCACCAAATCAAGACCAAATAAGCTTTATAGACAACACCCTAACACTTTTAAACTCTTTTGCAGAAGGAGAAATAGTTCTTGCTGGGGACTTCAACTTTATTATGAATTATGATTTGGACAAAACCCGAAAACACCACTGCCATCAAGTTAGGAGGACAGGTATCTCTGAACTATCAGGTATAATAAATAAGGCAGGCTTACAAGACATTTGGCGTATCCAACACCCAAGCACAAGGGATTATACTTACTACTCATCTGTTCATAACGTATATACACGAATAGATTATATTTTTTTGACACCTAAACTCTGTGATCTAGTTTGTTCAACTGATATAGGTGAGAAACTATGGTCTGATCATGCTTGGACGGAATGTGTTTTCAGTTTAGGGTGTAAAATGCAAAGGAAAACAAATTGGAAATTAAATACTTCACTTTTATTCAACAAACAAATCTATTCAAAAATATCCTCAGATATAAAGCAATATTTTGAACTAAATGCAGCTTGCGGTGTCTCCCAAGAACTGGTGTGGGACGCTATGAAAGCTGTTCTTCGGGGGCAAATTATATCAGCAGCCTCCTATCACAAAAAACAAAGAGAGAAAACTAGAAACGAGATAGTTGCCAAAATTAAAAGCTTGGAGCAGGAACATAAGAAATCTTGTAGCAAACTGATTTATAAACAGTTAACGTTAGAAAGGAAAGCCCTAGAAAGCTTAGAAACTGCTCAGATTCAGAAAAAATTACTTTATGTTAAGCAAAAATATTGGGTCAGGTCACCTAAATCCACTAAACTCCTTATTAAAAAAGTTAAAGAGAAAACCATGACATACGCCATAAAGGCTATCAAAGATAAAGCAGGACAAATGCATTCAAAATCTGAAGAAATAGTAAATATTTTTGCAGATTTTTATCAGACTTTATATACCTCAGACTCGCCAGAGCCTGCTAGGTTAATAGATTATATATCTAATAGAAACCTAGTTAGTAGCATTTCAGATGAACACAAATCAATCATGGAACAACCAATATCAGAATCAGAAGTTAAATTGGCAATTAAATCGCTCAAAAATAACAAAGCCCCTGGAAGGGACAGTTACCCTCCAGAATTCTACAAAAAATATATAGATCTGATTCTAACCCCATTGACAGATACTTGCAACTTTGTACTGAAGTCAGGCAAGATCCCCCCATCCTGGAAGGAGGCAGAAATTACTGTGATACCTAAAAAAGGCAAGGACACTACTGACCCCAAATCATATAGGCCAATTTCCCTTTTAAACCAAGACCAAAAAATTTTCACTTCTATACTAGCAAAAAGACTAACCTCCTTTATCACTAATTATATACATCTGGATCAGGCCGGCTTTATGCCCATGAGAAATCTCTTTGACAATATAAGAAAAACCATAGATTTAATTAACCATTGCACCCTAAAAAAGCTACCAGCTTTTCTACTATCGTTGGACGTGGAGAAAGCGTTTGATAGGGTGGAGGTCCCTTACTTATTAGGCTTACTTGAGCACATGGGATTTGGCAGATATTTTTTACAAGCTATCAGAGCACTTTACGACTCTCCTAAAGCCATAGTAAGAGCCAATGGTACTTATTCATCAGAATTTCAAATTAGAAGAGGTACCAGACAAGGTTGCCCCCTTTCCCCTATTTTATTTGCCTTAGCCATAGAACCCTTAGCAACATCAATAAGATTACACCCCAACATAAAAGGAATCGCGATTGGAAAACAAACCTATAAGACTAGCCTCTTTGCAGACGATCTAGTATTGTATTTAACAGACCCTAGTAGCTCATTACCAGCTGTGGAAAAATGCTTAACAGACTTCAAATTGGTCTCCGGTTTGGCCATTAATCACCTAAAGTCTGAACTATACCCCATGAATTTACAGCAAGACACTACCCAGTTCATTAAAACAAACTACAAATATAAGTGGATTAAATCCAATTGGTCCTATCTTGGTGTAAAAATACCATTAAATTTGAATGAAATATGGGACTTGAATTTCAATGAGCTCTATATTTCTTTATCTAGAACATTAAGTAGCTGGAAAAGGCTACAACTAACTTGGCTAGAAAAAATCAACTTAATAAAAACTTTAATACTCCCACAGATACTATTTTATTTTCGAGCACTACCCATCTTTATTAAACCACACACCTTAGAAAGATGGCAGAAACTGCTGAATAAATTTATTTGGGCAGGAAAAAAGCCTAGGATTAGTTTTGTTACCCTGAGAAGTCACACCAAACAGGGTGGGTTAGGAATGCCTGATATTAGATTGTATTTTGAGGCTACCCAACTTACTTTCCTGGTCCTTATGTTGCAGTCTGACTTTAAGGCTGACTGGAAAGCTATTGAACAGCACTACACACTACCCAAAACAATGCAGGAAACTATTTGGAACTCAGCACCTGAACGTCCCAAGGCAATTAAAAACCACTTACTTTTAGCTCCGGCACTAGGGATTTGGGACAAAAATAGGGCTTCAGTAGCACCGTCCTTTTCTCCTTTTTCATGTTTTACAAGACAAAAGTGGTTTATACCTGCCCTCAGTAAAGACTCCTTTGCAGAATGGAAATCTAAACAGCTTACGACGTTTGTCGATATAACCTCAAGAGGGCAGCTCTTATCTAAACAACTGATTGAAGCACGGTTGCAAGCCAAGATTTCTTGGCTCCAATACCTGCAGGTTCAACACCTTGTAGCTGCTCCTGAGATACAAAGCTCCCTAAAGCGTGAGATAACTGAATTTGAAGAAATACTGAAATCAGGTGGCAGTGGAAGTAAGGGTCTTCTATCAACGATTTACAAAATAATGTTGAAAGCCCAAAAAAGCAAGCCTTATTCATACCAACTGGCTTGGGAAACATACTGCGGTATTAAATTTTCTGAGGCACAGTGGTCAAGCATTTGGAACTCCCCGATATTTAAGACTAATTTAATTTCTGTAAAGTCACAATCTCAAAAACTTTTGACACGTTGGTATATCACTCCTCAGAAGCTTAACTATGCCAATAAAATAATATCGCCCAAATGTTGGAAAGGATGTGGTGAGGTGGGGTTCTTTATTCACTGTTGGTGGACATGTCCTTTGATAAGCAAATTTTGGTCCGATGTAACAACTGTTATCAAACAAATGTTGGGTATTATAGTTCCTTTTAAACCTGAAACAATTTTACTTAACTTATGGTCAAGCTATGATATACCCACTATTATAAGGAAAAGGGTGGCTATGCTTTTAGCTGCAGCTAAAACAGCCATCGCTTTGAGGTGGAAGGACCCTAGACCCCCTACACTACCCCTGTGGTTTAACAAAGTTTGGAACCAGTATTACATGGAGAAGGTAACATATCAAATCTGTTGTTCTGAATCGCCAATGATACAATCAGACTTTTGGGAAGACTGGCTTCCAGTACTAGATCATTTGATTACAGAAGACATTGGTCCCAGCAAAAAATATCCAATAGACCCTTTCTTATTGTAACCTTAATAGTGTGAAACTTTTGGTTCTCCAAATATGTACGTTTTATTGTAGGCTACATGTAGGCACTTCAAATCTCTCTCTCTCTCTCTCTCTCTCTCTCTCTCTCTCTCTCTCTCTCTCTCTCTCTCTCTCTGTTTTTGTTTTACAAATTTACCTGTACTGTTAAAACTTGTTTACTTTTGTTTACTGTTGATAAATTTGTTAAATCAAAAAATTGTTGAAAAATAAAAAATGTTGTAGAAATGCCAACTTCCAAAAACCAGTGGGAGAACACTTCAATCTACCAGGACATTCCATCAAAGACTTAAAGGTCGCTGTGGTTCAACAGAAACCTTTCAAAAACAAAATCCAACGGGAGGCTGCTGAATTGGAATTCATATGCAAATTTGACTCTGTCAAGCTGGGACTGAATAGAGACTATGAATGGTTATCACATTATCACAGGTAACAGATTTCCTTTACAGCGGCGTGGTCTGGGGGAGCCCAGTGGTGCCTGGTATGGGCTTTTGGGGACCACAGTTCTCTTTGTCAGATGCATCTGGCAGGGAGAGCTGTGGTTATCGAAGGCTTATACTACATAGGAATTGGATGCTTATACTGCTACAAACTAACACGGCAAACTGACTCCACACCAAAAGGAGATGTTTACATTTACTAGCAAAGGAATGTTTTGGTTGCCTCCCCGCTAATTGCATCTTGTCCCCTTCTGATATATGTCCTCTTCTCTCCCCTCTCCCTCCTCCTCTTCTGTATTTGCCCAGTTTGTATCATGCATCTGACGAAGAGAACTTGATTCTCGAAAGCTTATGCTACAATAAAATTGGTTAGTCTTAAAGGTGCTACTGGACTCTTTTTCATTTTAATTCTTTTAGTGCTCTGAGTGCTTTCTTCACAGGTGCCAAGATGTTCCCTAGCAGCTATCTCTCAGAAGAGGAATGTTTTGGCTACAGCTTTTCCAGCCCTGGGAAACTTTCACTGTCTCAGCTTCAAAGGGATTGTTTTGAGAACTGTGGGGGGAGGCTGGGCTGGGTCTTGATACTTTGTACTGTATTCTTTGCCTCTCATTCGTAACAAAATGTCAGATCTGTGGCTAAATAATAGTTGTATCCAGACTACCTTCTGCAATCAGACAAGAGTCCGTTGTTTTCAAAAGATTTACTGAAAAATGCAACCATTATAGTCCACGGGCCCAGATGCAATATCTGGGTTGGTACACGTGTATTGTTACGAATGAGAGGCAAAGAATACAGTACAAAGTATCAAGACTCAGTAGGCCCAGCCTCCCCCCACAGTTCTCAAAACAATCCCTTTGAAGCTGAGACAGTGCATCATGACTGATCTCCATGCCACAGAGTTCAGTTCCCTTGGAGAAAATGGCTGCCTCCAAGGGTGGACTCTTTGTCAGATGCATCTGGCAGGGAGAGCTGTGGTTATCGAAGGCTTATACTACATAGGAAGTATAGGAAGTATACATAGGAAGCACTCAGAACACTAAAATAATTAAAATGGACTCTCTTTGGTTAAAATTAGACTACTGCTGTAGTGCAGGAAAAGAAGCTGACCAAAACTGCAAAAGCCATCAGCGGAAGTGAAAACATAGCAGATCCACACCAGAATAATGAAAGCAAGCATGATGGGGCCAAAGAAAGGACAGACAGTATGCACCATCAATGGAAAAGCTGGAAAAGCTGTAGCCAAAACATTCCTCTTCTGAGAGATAGCTGCTAGGGAACATCTTGGCACCTGTGAAGAAAGCACTCAGAACACTAAAATAATTAAAATGGACTCTCTTTGGTTACAATACATAGGGAAGCATTCTGAACCTGACAGTTACAAAGTGTCTCATTTACAGAAGCCAAAGTTACTTTAACCACACATGTAAATTACATTCAAACTGCCCTTGCTGGTATATACAGCCATGCAGAAATCATAGCAAATGTTTTTACAGAGAGAAAAGCTCACCAATTATAGTCTGCTACTGCTACTTTTCTCTTAGAAGCTTCTGTTCCCGAATGATTCATGGGGTGGGGTAGTACTGACTACATCCACTATTAAAGATAAAAACCCAGTGCCTTCAATTTAAATTGAAGGCACTGGGTTTTTATCTTTAATAATGAATATAACTTTAAATAGTGGAAGTAGTCAGCACTACCCCACCCCATGAAGTAAAATCATTTGGGAACAGAAGCTTCTAAGAGAAAAGTAGCAGTAGCAGACTATAATTGGTGAGTTTTTTTCTGTAATGTTTGTATCTGCAAGGTCTGTTTAAATGTAATTCACATGTGCTGTTAAAGTAACCTGGTTTTTGGGAAATGGGATTCTTTGCATCTATGCAAAAGAGAAAAGTAGCAGTAGCAGACTATAATTGGTGAGTTTTTCTCTCTTTGTAAGTGAGAGACCTTGTAACTATGTAAGACTGTTTGGCACACTGGCTATTTCAAATGATGTATTCTTTTGTTCATTTTAGATTTACATGTGGCTTATGACAAAGCATATTGTGCGAAACGGGGCCTAATTTCCAAGCCGGCAAACCCGTTGCCACCTCCAGCCGGGAGTTTGGGAATTCTTCATAACTCCTCGGTTGATTTTGACTTATTATGTGCCTTACAATTGTGTTCTGAAAGCAAGAAAATTGATTTTGGCTTTTCATTGTGCCTTATATTTGAGTATTCAAACCACGGCAGACATGACGTGGTATTACTTTCCAGATTTGCCTTATCTTGAAGTTGTAGCCAAAACAAAAAATCGTGACGACCTAACTAACAAGTACAATGATAATTACTCCCACAAACCAATTATTACAGTATTTCAGCATGCATTTTATAAACAGTATTCAAGATAACCAATTGCACACACACACACACACAAAAGCTTGCCATGGCAGCTGCAAAATGCAGTACAATAAGTTGAGTTCATACAGGTTTTTTTTAAACATAAAGTGCTAGTGCCAATTCCAATATTTATACAACACTCATTGCATAATTAAAGTGCAAATGCTACAATGATTATGATTCATAGAGCACAATGTGCCACCCCACAGTCATAACATTGCATAGAAATTCTGCAAGCAGACAGCTCATGGATATAAGTGAAGGGGAAGAAGAAGTCCAGTCAAGGACGTGCCATGTGACGGTTGGACCGGTTCCTGGGCATAGGACCATTTCGGATCTTTTTCAAAGATGGCAGGTTGTCAAACAAAAGCTGACGCAATCCTTACTCTGCTTATAATAGGATGACAATTTACCATTCACATCAGCCCATCACCCTCACAAGGAATTCATAATAAAGTGTGTGAAGTTTGCCTTTGTCAAGGATATCTATTATTCGAGCTTTATTATTGAGCCTCCACCAGTTGTATGATTGAGCATTAAAAGCTGGTAAAAACCCGTGTTGCCCTACATAGGGTGATACTAAGGAGTGTGTCTGCGTTATCTTGCTTCTAAGAGCGGAACTACAAGTGACAAAAGGCACAGATTGGACACTAGTCAGCTTCCCTCAAGTTTTGATGGGAAATGTAGGCATCCTAGTCTTGCAGCTTGGCTCTCTGACTGCTGTCCAATGGACTTTTCAACTGTCACTTGTCCAACATTCCGCCAAGCTGCCTACATTTCCCATCAAAACTTGAGGGAAGCTGACAAGTGTCCAATCTGTGCCTTTTGTCACTTGTAGTTCCGCTCTTAGTTTATCCCAGATTTTTATATCGCTCAGTAAGAAAGGGTTGTTTCTTATAGTAGGTGGGCGCTCAGTATTCTTATTCCATATACACTCATTTATGGCTCTTCCTTGTAGGTAGTTTTGTTCTATGATTTTCCAATCGGGTTCTGACCTATTATTAGCTATCACTACAAGGTTTTTAAGATGAGAAGCCTCATAATATGTTTTTAGATCCAGTAAATTTAATCTGCCTCTGCTGACTGCCCTTTTTAATGTTTCCATGGGTATTCTAGCCTTTTTATTGTTCCATATGAATTTGCTAATCTTGGATTGCCATTGATCAAAGATTTTTTTCTGGTATTGTAATGGGGGTTGCTCTGAACATAAAAAGAAATTTTGGGGAAATAAAGGATTTAATTACATTAATCCTTTCAATAAGAGAGAGACCAGATTTCTCCCATTCCCCCAATAAGGAATTAATGGACTGATTGGCTTCAGAGGAATTAGTGGACAGTAAATCATTTAAATTGGTGGGTATCTTGATTCCTAAATATTTCCAGCATTTATTAACGCATTTATAATTATAATTACTTCTAAGTAGTTTAATTAGATCCGGTTGCAAATGTATTGGGTAGATTTCGCTCTTATTACCATTAATAGAGAGGCCTGAAGCATTTGCAAATTCCTTCCTATCTCTAATTCAGTAATCGAAGATATAGGATCAGAAAGATATAGTGCCATGTCATCGGCAAACAATGAGAGTTTCTTTATTATCAATGTTGATGCCTTTTATATTAGAAGATTTTTGGATATGATTTGCAAATGGTTCTATTGCCAATGCGAAAAGGAGTGGGGAAAGCGGGCATCCCTGTCTTGTGCCTCTAAGTAAATTGATTTTCTCTGATTTGTATCCGTTAATTTTAATTTGGGTGGTGGGGTTATCATATAACGTTCGAATTGCCCTTAAGAATTTGTCCCCCAAATTCATATTCCTTAACAACAATAAGTTTTAGAGATATCCATGTCTCAGTCCAGTTAAACAGAATTGAAACTGTCAATTGGAGAGGGTCTGTTTTGCCTGAGGCCGGGTGCTGGCCCCTCCCTCTGCTGGGTGAGCCTTGAATTGTATTAGGTTCCTCCTCACCAGAGGCTCTTGCCCTGGGGCTCTCAGCCTGTGGGTCTAGCCTGGGGACCCTGTTAGAATCTGAGTAGTTCTTACATCCTATAGGTGTTAAGCTTTTTGGCTTCTGCCAAAAAGTTATCAGGTAAGTACAATAAAAACTGAACTACTCCTGAAATGGATTGCAGCAGCATGGCTGGTGAGAGAGGTGAGGAAGTGATGTGTACAGTCTATGGCATGTTTGTATTCTTACGCAGGGGTCATTTCATAGAAAAAGATCTGGAGGAACTAATTAGCATAGCTCATTAGCATAACTCATTAGCATATGCCATGCCCCTTGCCATCACTGGAAGTGTGTCATTGGCATAACTGATTTGCATATGCCACACCTCCTGACATCACCTATCCTGGCTGTTTTGGACCCAATCCTGGCCATTCCCGGCCGAAATTGGGCCCAATATGGCAAAAAGGGGCTGGAAATGGCCGAAAGAGGGCCCAAAATGGTTAGGATAAGGCCGCTGCTGAGTGGGAGAGTAATCCATCATCCATCAGAGGCCCGATCTGTGCCGTTTTGTCCCCAATCCAGGCTGAAACGGACCCAAAATGGCTGAGAGTCAGGTGGGTGGGGCCACCTGATGTGACCTCTTGGGGGAACTACTGGAACTGCGTTCCTGCGCATCCCCCCTCGAAATGAGCCCTCTTCTTACCTGAGGGTAACATTTATTATACTTGCAGCAAGTGCAAGTTGGTAGCCCTACTGGAGGAGAAGATACAAGGACTTGAGGCACGCTTGTCCACACTCCATTTTATAAGGGAATGTGAAAAGTTCATGGACAGAACACATGAAACACTCTTGAGGGGGCAAAAAGAGGAGGAGGAAAAGATATCGGATTTGGAGGAGGAGTACCCAACACAGGAGGCAGGCACATGGAAGAAAGTAACCCACAGGAGCAGGAAAATCAGGAGACATTCTGAGCCTCTGATGCTAAGCAGTCGGTTCCAGGATCTCCCCATAGATATTGATTCTCGACCACTGGATCAAGAGCTATTCCCCAGACTCCTTGAATCTTGAACAAAATTTCTCAGGCCCCGTGGATGAGAGGACTCGAGCTTCTTCTCCCCAGTATAGGAGAAGGCATGTGCTGGTAATTGGGGATTCCCTGCTGAGAGGGGTAGAGGGTAAAGTGTGCCAACCAGACTTGTGGTCTCGAGAGGTATGCTGTCTAACAGGTGCACACATCCAGGATGTGACAGAAAGGGTAAGAAGACTCATCACGCCCACAGATTATTATCCTTTCTTGATGATCCATGTGGTAACCAATGACATTGCCTGGCACAGCCCAGAACACATTAAAAGAGACTATGTGACTCTAAGACCTGGGAGCACAGGTTGTGTTTTCATCAGTTCTTCCGGTCAAAGGCCATGGTTTAGGAAGGGAAAGAAGAATACTGCAAATAAATGGCTGGCTAAGTAGATGGTGTCATCAGGAAAGGTTTGGTTTTTTGGACCATGGCTTACACTTTGGGGATGAAGCCCTTCTATCAAGAGATGGTTTGCATCTCACGAGGTAGGAAAAAATGTGTTTGTTAAGAGCCTTGCAAACTTGATAAGGAGGGCTTTAAACTAAATCCTATGGGGGAGAGAGACAAAAATTCAAAGCCTATAACTGGAGATGAGCGCACTAAAGATTTGCAGAGAGTGGCACATATGCTAGGAAACATTAACTCACAGGTAAGTACAGAAACAAAAACCTTGGGGCATATCACTCATGGATTCCAATGTGTCGATATGGAATACAAGCAGGAGGAACTTGAAGTCCTAATACAAGAAGGGGGGCATGACATAATAGGCATTACTGAAACTTGGTGGAATGGCACTCACAATTAGAATACTAGGATTGAGGGATGCAACTTGTTAAAAAAGGGATAGACAAATAAGGAAGGGGGGAGGAGGAGCATTATATGTAAAGGAGGTATATACTAGTGAAGAAATTACATGTATCTGAGCATGGAAGTTCAGTTGAGAGTCTATGGGTAAAAATGAAAGGAGTAAGAAATAAGTGATATTATAGTAGGGGTCTGCTATAGACCACCAAGCCAGACAGAGGACTTGGATGACACTCCTAGAACAAATTACAAAGAAATGGGACATGGTGGTCATGGGAGATTTAAGTTACTCGGATATCTGCTGGAAGTCTAACTCTGCTAAAAATGAAAGGTCAAATAAATTTCTGACTTATCTTGCTGACAACTTCATTTTTTAGGAAGTGGAGAGGGAAACAAGGGGTTCTGCTATCTTGGACTTGACTCTCACCAACAGAGAAGAACTGGTTGAGGAGGTGAAAGTAGTTGGCACCCTGGGTAGTAGTGACCATGTAATTTTGTAATTTACATTCTTGGGGAAGAGAAAAACTGTACATAGTCAGACATATAGGTTGGACTTCAGGAAAGCAAATTTTAACAAACTGGAAGCTATGCTGGGAAGAATCTCATGGTCAGAAATACTTAAGGAGAAGGAAGTTCAAGAGGGGTGAGAGTTTCTTAAAGGCAAATACTGAAGACACAATCACAAACGATTCTTATGAGAAGGAAAAATTAGAGGAGCCTAAAGAAGCCAAGGTGGCTCCAAAAGCAGCTTTCTAAAGAGCTGAGAAATAAAAAAGACTCATTTAGGAAAGGGAAGGATGGCCTTATAACCAGGATGAATATAAACAAATAACCAGTGCTTGTAAGGTGAGTGTTAGAAAAGCTAAAGCTCAGTATGAGCTTAGGCAGGGCTTTTTTTCAGCAGGAGCGCAGGGGAGCGGAGTTCCGGAACCTCTGGAAAATGGTCACATGGCTGGTGGCCCCGCCCCCTGATCTCCAGACAGAGGGGAGTTTAGATTGCCCTCCGCCAATCTCAACTCCCCTCTGTCTGGAGATCAGGGGGCGGGGCCACCAGCCATGTGACCATTTTCTCCGAGGGCAACCCACGGAGTTCCACCACCTCTTTTCCCAGAAAAAAAGCCCTGAGCTTAGGCTATCAAGAGACGCTAAAAACAGCAAAAAGGCTTCTTTGCTTATGTTCAAAGTAAGAAAAAGAACAAGGACATGATAGGCCCATTGCAGGGACAGGAAAGTGAAATTGTAAGAGGCAATGAAGAAAGGGCAGAACTTCTCAATTCCTAATTTTCGTCAGTCTTCTCCTGTGAGGGAAATGGTGTGCGACATGGCAATAACAATACGTGATGATGGAAGGGAGTTACAGCCTAGGATCGGCATGGGGTAGTATATACCCACCTAGTTTCTTTAAATGGAATTAAGTTCTCGGGGCCAGATGAATTGCATCCAAGGGTACTAAAAGAAATTGCAGATGTAATTTCTGAGCCTCTGTCGATTATTTTTGAGAATTCTTGGAGAACAGGTGAGGTGCCAGAAGATTAGAGGCAGGCAAATGTTGTCCCCATCTTCAAGAAGGGGGAAAAGGAGGATCCGGGTAACTATGAGCCCGTCAGCTTGACACCTATACCTGGAAAAGTCTAAGAACAAATCATCAAACAGCCAGTCCTTGAGCATTTAGAAAGGATGGCTGTGATTACTAAAAGCTAGCATAGGTTCCTCAAGAACAAGTCATGTCAGACTAACCTTATCTCTTTTTTTTGAGAAAGTTACTACCTTTCTGGATCAGGGGAATGCTGTAGACATAGTTTATCTCAATTTCAGTGAAGCTTTTGATAAGGTTCCACATAATTTTGTTGTTGATAAATTGGTTAAAGTTGGTTTGGATCCAATTGGTGTTAGGTGGATCTGTAACTGGTTGACAGAATGCACCCAAAGAGTTCTTCGTAATGGTTCCTCATCTTCTTGGAGAAAACTGACAAGTGGAGTGGCTCAGGGATTGGTCCTGGGACCTGTTCTGTTCAACATTTTTAGAAATGATTTGGACGAAAGAATGGAGGGAATTTGCAGATGATACAAAATTTAAATTTGCAGATGATACTAAATTGCTAAAGGGGTAGCAAATATAATAGAAAGAATCAGGGTACAGAATGATCTTGACAGGCTGGAAAAGTGGGTTAAAAGAAATAAAATGAATTTCAACAGAGATAAATGTAAAGTTCTGCATTTACGTACGAAAAATCAAATGCATAATTATAGGATGGGGAAAACTTGTCTTGGCAGTAGCATATATGAAAAGGATCTAGGAGTCTTAGTAGACCATATACTGAATATGAGTCAGCAGTGTGATTTGGTAACTAGAAGTGCTGTGCTCCTAGCTGTATAATGGTGGGTGGCACCTAGAGCACACAGAGTGGGAAGGATGGACTTCCAGAACATTCACAAGCCTGTAATTGGGCTGCTGAAATCTTTCCAGGCTTACTGGAACAGCAAATTGGCCAATATCCTTTATACTCGAGAGCTGGCTAAGAGACTGGAAGGGACCAGCATTACCTGCTATGCAGTTCACCCAGGTGGGTGAACTTGGCTCTTGCAAAGTGAAGAGGGACTCGATCGGGAACCCTAGAGGTCCATACAATGTGGCCTCTCTTTCACTACCCAGGAATGCAAATTGCATCTTTTTGCAGATTGGTCACAAATGCACAAAACAAACGCATCTCAATTATGATTTCTGCCTGTGGGTGTCTGATCTTGCTCCTAAATGAGAGGCTGAGCCCCATTCTGGTGACCTTCCTGTTCATCTGTGAAGGTGACTGGGGGTTAGAGACTGCATTGCATTGCAAGAGTTAGGGGCATATAGAGCACCACGATTCTGTACCTTCTCTCAGCAGAGATTGCATCGGACAATTGTTTTGTCAAGGTTAGTATTGTTTACTCTGACTGGCAGCAGCTCTCCAGGGTCTCAAGCTGAGGTCTTTCACATCACCTGCTAGCTGGTCCTTTCATCTAGAGATGCTGGGGATTGAACCGCGGACCTTCTGCATGCATAGCAGAGGCTCTTCTCCACTGAGCCATGGCACCACCTCAGGTCCAGTGGACTTGGACCTAGAGTTGAGATTGGGTGGAGCTCTGGCAGTTCAAGGTATCATGATAAGAATAGGATGATGATGATAATAGTGCCATCTGCTGGCAGTTGAACCTTCTGGGCCTTCTGAGGTCCCAGTGTGTATGTGTAGAGAGCCATCAGAGCTGATTTATGGGGAGTCCAAAGGGTTTTCAAGGCAAGAGATGTTCAGAGGGGGTTTGCCATTGCCTGCCACTGCATAGTGACCATGGACTTCCTTGGTGGTCTCTCATCCCAATACTAACCAGGGTCAACCCTGCTTAACTTCCTAGATCTGATTGCATTGGGCTTGCCTGGTCTATCCAGGTCAGCCCAAAGTCTTACTAGGAGCAGCTAATACTTTTCTTGGAAACAACTAAGAAATTCTGTGAGAGTGAGCAAGCTTTGAAGTCCATGTCTTCAATCCAGAGCATTGCCTGTGCTAAGGGCTCTGGTGGATGCTTCTTAAAGCAAACCCCTGAAATTGCCTACCCTTGCTCTTGCATTTCACTTTCTGAGCACTAGCAGCAGTTAGGAGATACTCCACCTCGCAGGGGCAGGTCTCCTCCCTAGCCCATCTAGTTTTCACAAGCACTATAGCCTCCTTTCATTTTCTGGGCTCTTTAAACAGATGTCTTTCACCAATTTCCCATCTGGGTTAAGCTGGTAACGGACAATATCAGCTGGCTCTTCTTACGAGATCCTGTGACAGCAGCTCAGACTTCTGTCTATTGTGCCACTCAGGAGGTTATCGAGATCTTTAGTGGCCACTATTTGGCCAGCTACAAGAGCTGTTTCCCAATGCCCATGATGATACTGTTGACAAGAAACTTTGGGTGTTCACTGAGGGGGAGTTTTATGATATGTGTGCAACAGTAATAAAGGGTTGTAAAAGAAAAAATGGCATTGGGCTATCAGAGGCACAATATTCAGGCACTTCCCTCTTGCACATGCTGCTTTCTGTGGGGTCTCACTTCTGCTTGCGGCAGCCATCAGAAACTGAAATCTTCAGCTAAGGAAAAAGGTTGCCCATCTGCAGTGACCAACCAACCAAACTTCTATAAAGCCCCAGCAACAAGGGAAAATAACAGCCCTCCTCCCCCAAAAAACAACGAGCAAACGTTTAGAGCAACTAATGAAAAGAAAGCACCCACAACAGGGGAAAACACAGAACCCTCCCCCAAAGAACAAGTGAATTAAGAGGAACAACAAAACACCAAAAACAAAGTACTCCAACAGGAGAAAGTATAAGAACGCTGCCCCCCAAAGAACAACCCCCCAAATAAACACTAAATATAAGAAATAAAAGCCAAACCAAAGCACCCACACATACACAGGCAGGAAAAAAAACCCTCCCAGACACTAAGCCAACCCTCCCCCTCCCATGAAAGACAGAAAAAAACCTGTACGTCTATGATGCTCACACCAGGAAGATGGCAGAAGTCCTCGAGGTGCAGGAATCTCTCCCTCTCTTCTTCCTCAGCATGCACGGGGCAGGCAGCAGGCAAGAATCCACTGGGCAGCAAAATCAGGAATACACTCCAGAGTGGTCAGAGAGAGTCAACAGCCAGCAGCAGGCAGTGACTCAAACACCAAAGCCAGACCAAATACACCACGCAAAATGGAGGCTGCTGTCAGCATGGCAGTTTTAAAAAGGCACTGTCCTTCTAGAGAATCTCATTGGCCAGAGAACAAGAGTTCATGCATGGATTGGCCAATCACTCCCCCTCCCCTCCATTCCTCATTCCCCCTCCCTTCTGCCTGTGCCTCATTCCCCTCTCCCATCTGGGAAAAAGGGCAGGAAACACTGATTCTTTGATGCTCCTTACCAAAGGATCAGCAAAGGAACATCCCAGTGATGGTTACCGAAGTTTAACAAATTAAACCAAATTCAGTATCCCTAAATTTCTCCTTGGGCTTTTCTCAGGTTAGTAAAATGGTCTGTCTTGTATCTTCATGGCCCTAATCTATGAATTTAAGGATCCACATCTACTGGCCATGCTGAGTATTTACAGATAGTGGATATGCTCCATCCCCATTACTTGCTTTCAGTTGACTGGGAAGGGGAAATTTTAATAAAACGAACTGGGGGAGAAAAGCTCACTTTTCCTCTCCCAAGCCTTCCTAGAGAGGTCTGTACATGGGAGTTTATTATTAAATTTTCTTGTGTGCAACAGAGTTGCTGATTTCTTTTCAGTGTGCTTTCAACTGCAGGATTATATATGTGGTCCTCAATTCATGTACAGGATGTACATTCTGCTTTCTCGAGAGCTCCCTTTTTTATTGTGTCTGCAAGTGTGTCTGGAGGCAGATCAGGGTAAGAACAAGTACTGTTGGCTCCTTTGACTCGCAGATTTGCATTTCTTTAAGGTCTGAAAAAGTGTCTGCATTTTGATGAATTGAAGGGGGAGGTGGAGGAAATGGGAATGCTTTTAGGAATTACGGAGGAACAGATATCAATGACGTGAATGTATTCATGGGGAGCAAATTGAAGTGTGACTGTGTGAATGAGTGTATGAAAAGCTGGAGGGGAGATATGGGCAATCAGGGCTGGTGCGTCCATTGAGGCGGTGCCGGCAGCTGGTTCAAGCGCTGAACTCTGAAGGAGGTGCCGTGCCGGCCCCCAACGACCAGAATTCCCTGTGCGCTCCCATGTGCTCGCACAGGAATTCTCCTCTTTTGGTGCAAGGCATTTCTTCTGGAGCACAGAAGGGCAGCCCTGCCTTCCCGCTCAGCCAGCGCCTGAGGAGAGGAGGGAGACAATAGAAGGCAGCACCTGCCTGCCTCTCCAGCCTTCTCTCTCTCTCCCCTCCCCCCAATATAAGCCTTGGGCAAAGCTTCCGTGCTGGAGCAAGCAAGAGACACTCTAGCTGCCTGGGGAGCAGCGAGCTCCTGTCTGACCTTTTCTCCCTCTTGCTCCCTCCTTTCTTTCTTGCTTCCCCTACCCACCCACCCCTCCATGTACTAAAAGGAATGACAGGAAGATTGCCCACTGGAAATAATAGGAGAGGCTTGAAGGCCCATTGGAGATAATGGGAGCCAGGGATGCCAATTTACTTGCCTGGGCTCCATTGAAATGCATCACAACACAAACAAAGTTGCAAAGAAAATGTGGAATGGATTTCAGATAGAATACTCGGGGAGTGGAATGACAGCCCCCAGAGTGCAATGACAGCCCCTAGCTATAGAGTTTGTGCTCCAGGACCAGAAGGACAGGTTTCAGAGTGGAATGACAGTCCTTGGCATAGGCTCAGTGGTCTGGGACTGGAAGGACAGCCCCCAGAGTGCAGTGCAATTACAGCCCCTGGGAGTAGAAGCAGCATTCTCGGACTGGAATGACAGGCACCAGGCTGGAATGACAGACCCTGGGAGGAGCAGAAGTGTTCTGGGACTGGAATGACAACTCCCAGAGTGCAATGACAGCCCCTCGGAGCAGAATCTGTGCTCTGGGAAGGAATGACAGGTTGCACAGTGGAATGACAGACCCTGGGAGTAGCAGAAGTGTTCTTGGACTGGAATGACAGCCCCTAGGAACAGAACATGTGCTCAGGGACTGGAATGACAGGTCAAAGAGTGGAACGACTGCTCCTGGGAATAGGGTCAGGGTTCTGGGACTGGAATGACACCCCCTGTCATTCCACACCCACTGCCATTCCAGTCCCAGACCACTGATTCTTCTCCCAGGGGCTGTCATTCCACTCTGGGGCCTGTGTTGATGGATTAAGATGGGTAGCTGTGTTTGTCTGTAGCAGTAGAAAAAAGCAGGAGTTCAGTAGCACCTGTAAGATTAACAAAATTTGTGGTAGGGTATGAGTTTTCAAGAGCCACAGCTCACTTCTTCACTACTGGTCTCTTGCTCTTTTTTTGTGCTGTAATGCATTTCAGTGGAGCCCTGGCAAGTAAATTGGCATTCCTGGCTCCCATTTTCTCCAATGGGCCTTCAAGCCTCTCCCATTATTTCCAGTGGGCAATCCTGCCATTCCTTTTAGTACATCTCTTTCCCCCTCCCCGGCTGGCATCAATTCTACTTTTCACTTTTCTTCAGGCTTTTTTGGGGGGGAGGGGGCTACTTTTGGCGGGGAAAGTAGCTGGTTGTGTGTGCACCATCTCAGAGGAAGGAGGAAGTGAGGTGAGACACACACAATTCCCTTTCAGTCCCTGCGTGACAGGTAGGAGCAAATCACTGTTGTTGGGTTTAAAGTTGTTGTTTTAAATTCTATTACTTTCCTTCCTCCTTCTCCCTTTTGTTCTCCCTCCCCCTTCCTATTCTCCGATCTCAATGCTGCTCCCTCTTCACTCCAGCAGAGCAGCGCCCCACACTGCGCCCCCCTCTTTATCACCTCCCTTCTCTCACCCCCTAGTTTACATATATCACCCCCACCTTCCCCCTCTCCCCCAATAGTTTATTTCAATATCTATACACCACATGCTTAGCTGTCAGCTGCTGCTCACTTCGAACACAAGGGGTGGGGAGAAGGATGAGCATGGAGGGTAGTTCCCGAAAAGGATCTCTGACAAAGGTGATCAAGCGGGCCCTGTAAGAGAAGCCCTCCTTCTACTGCTAAGAGTCTCTGGGTTCAGAGACAGGCGGGAAGAAAGAGAGGGGGAAACTTTTTTACACACACACAAAAGGACGTGTGCTCAAAACTTTAATGCAAGTCACTGTTTCTGCTCACAAAATAGATTTTGGGCTCACAATTAGAAAAACAAAGATTGTTATTTATTCTCACACTTATTAAAAAAAATATTTAAATTAAGAAATAAAATTTAAATTAAAAATGTAAAAAGTTTCTTGTTTTGTGCTTTTCATTTTTCCCACACTTCTTCTGTTTTTTATAATTGGTTAGCGGGGATGGGAGGGGGAGTTGGCATCCCGCCTCAAGCGCCAGAAACCTTGGCACCAGCCCTGTGTGCAATTAGGTTCACTTCAGCATCCCTCGGTACTTAGTAGCATGTATTTTCACCCTGAGGCATGTACAGAAGGAGAGACACAGGAAGTGCATTTTACCGATTTTTAAAAATGCCCCTTGCTTTTGAGTTGTATTTAAGTGTGTGAAAATTTTTCTCTTTTCTTTAATAAATGCTTTTTAAATTCTAAAATTCGAGTAGCTGTCCTCTATAATTCATAGACTCCCACCGCTCAACTGCGCTACCTAAAAAAGGTGCCACAGGAGGGGGGGGCTGTTGGCAATTGGCTGATCCCCCAGTGGTGCCAGGTGCAGTAAGTAGTCTCTGTGGTAGCTAGGTGCTGGGTAAGCCTGCTCAGGAAAGAGGGATATCTTGGCCATCCCCATAGGCAATTCCCTCAAAGGCCAAGTGGTAGCAGAGGGTGCAAGAGAGAAGGAATATAAGACCCTGATGGTTGAGGAGGGGGGCACCATGTGTGTGGCAAGTGCCAGGCAGAGACTTGGAGTGCCACTGGTGATCCATGGGCACTGCAGAGGGCAGGAAGTGCTCACAGGTCACACTAGATGTTCACCCACAATTTCTATGGCATCAAATCCACTAAGATAGTTTCAAGTGGGTGGCCATGTTGGTCTGCAGTAGACTGGAAGATTCAGGTCCAGTAACACCTTAAAGACCAGCTAGATTTTCAGGTATAAAGTTTCGAGAGTCAAAGCTCGCCTCTTCGGATACATTCAGAAGATTCAAATCCAGTGAGCTCTCCTCTCGCTCTCCTCTGCCCTCAGGAAAGCGGAAACAAGGAGGTCCTCTTCATGAGCTTGGATCTGGCCAGCCTGAATTCAGTGCGGTCCTTTGCAGATGCATTCTTGAGTTCCGAGCCTTGCCTTGACATTCTGATCAACAGTACAGGTGAGTCTGCCACTCAGGAGAGGGTTGAGATGTTTTGTGGCTACTATTTGGAAACAGCCAGCTACAAGAGCTGTTTCCCAATGCCTGGGATGATGCTGTTGACAAGAAACTTTGGGTGTTCACTGAGAGGGGGAGTTTTATGATATGTGTGGGAAAACAATAAGGGGTTGTGAAAATGGCATTGGGTCAACAGAAACACAACATTCAGGCACTTTTGGAGTTGGACCTGAAGTCCTGACAGTTCCCTCTTGGCACATGCTGCTTTCTGTGGGGTCTCACTACTTTGCTTGAGAGGAATCTGAGAGCCAAGCTACAAGTGACGCCTGACACAGGTTGGACACTTGTCAGCTTCCCTCAAGTTTTGATGGGAAATGTAGGCGTCCTGGTTTTACAGCTTGGCTCTCCATTACAGCTGCAAGACCAGGATGCGTGCATTTCCCATCAAAACTTGAGGGAAGCTGACAAGTGTCCAACCTGTGTCAGGCATCACTTGTAGCTTGGCTCTGAGACCTGAGGTGGTCAGGCCTGCGCTAGAAGATGCCTGGCTCAACTCCTGGAATCCTGGGCAGAGTGAAGGACAGTGTAAGTGAGACATGCCTTCAGTGTTCTTATCAGTGAACTATAGAGATCCGTAGTTGGTAAAAACTGACACATTTGTTTGACTCATCATGTTCCTTGCTAGAAACTGTGTACCTTCTCTTGCATTTCATCTAGGGTTGGTATGTGGTAAAACTGTCAATTTTTCTTTCCTCGTGCAAGGGTGTCAAAACCACCAGTCACAAAAAAAGATCAGGTGGTCTCTGTTGAGATTTTTCAAAGGGCGCCTTCTGAGAAATGCTGGATCCTTTGTAAGGTGGCTGCTACTTTTGGGATCTGATGCCACAGACAACAGTACCAGTTTGGTGTAGTGGATAAGAGTGGTGGGACTCTAATCTGGAGAACTGAGTTTGATTCCCCACTCCTCCATTTGAAGTCAGCTGGGTGACCTTGGATCAGTGACAGCATCTAGGAGCTCTCTCAGCCCCACCCACCTTGCAGGGTGATTATTGTTGTGGGGATAATAATAACATACTTTGTAAATCGCTCTGAGTGGGCAGTAAGTTGTCCTGAAGGTCGATATATAAATCAAATGTTGTTGACCACATCATCATCACATCGGTACCAACAGCTGTTATCCCAGAATCTCTGGAAGTTCTCGTGTCATTCTACAGTCCCAACTCTGCCCATGGTTACCTGAATGTTACCTGTACAGGAGATTCCAGCCAAGGTTCTGGGATGGCTAAATACACAACTTTGTGAGGCTACCCAGTTGAATATACACAGCCCCTCCACACACAATGCACAATTCAAAAGTCCAGTAGTGATCACAATATTGGCCTGCAGAGCGAACCTAGAAGGATCTCTGGAGAAGGCATCGAGTCCCCTATTACTTCTGTTGATGCATGGTGGGAATTTTCATACATGGGGGAGCTTGTAAGCCACCGGGAGCCCCTTTATTAAAACTGCATACTTACCCCAGGCCCGCTGTGTGAAAACTGTATAGTCCCTTCCTTTTGACTATAGTGCTGGATGGGAGACACAGTATGGCTATGGATCTTTGCATGCTCTGCACTCTTCTCTGTTCCTGGGGGGAGGAAGGGAGGTGGTGCTGGAGGTCTCGTGGGACAGTCTGCTGCCTTTGCTTATGAGTATGGGGTGGAAAATCCTAGAGGGCATTTGTGTCTCAAGACCAGGAAGGGTTTCTGGGCACACTGTTCATCTGCCCTTGACCACTGTTTTTGCTGTCTGGTGGCTGCCCTAAATATGCCATCACCAAAGTCCTTATTATGTGTTCTTAGTTCTCTAGACATGGGGCCCAGCAATATAGCTTCATTGCCACATGTATTCCTGGATGTGCTGCCGTGATAGGTTGCAGGGTTACTCAGAAGCTTATGCTCCCATGTGCTGGGAAGAGAGGGGATGTCATCTAGGGCTCTTGACCCCAACAGGAGCATTTAAAAACATGTCACTTCTTTTGCAGATATACTATGCAAGAGGCAGGATCCTCCTTTGAGCAAGCATAGCATCCTGGCTTAGCTCTGTTTCACCCACTACTCCACCCCCTTCTGCCTTACATTGCTACCATCCCCTTGGCATAGGTGTTCCACCAACACTGATCTCAAAAGGATAACTCAAAGACCAGAATGTTAGTGTATTTGATATTATTAAGAAATTATTTTCTTTTCTTTTTACAGTAAGTAACTAGAAGAAATAAGAAAAACACCAAAATAAAATTAATACATGGAACAGAGTTACATCCTTTGGTCTCCTATTCCTTGTTTACAGATTGGAAATGTGTTGTGGGTTTACCCTGTTGCTTAACCATGCAGAAATTTTTATAAATGTCACTATCCATTCTGAGACCAATGTATAGAGCCTAAGCTCAAGGAGGCATGTATAAGGTTACAATAAAGCACGTATTATCCTCACAATGGTATACTATTTCAATTATTTATCCAATTTATTACCAACACATATCCAGTGCCAATAGCATAAAAAGTCCCATTCACAAGGAATTTTTACAACAGTCCATTCATAAATTTGATTCACAGATTTAATTCTGTTAATGCTCCTGTTGTCCCGGATGCTTTGTAGAGAGCAAAGCAAACCCTGCAGCACACCGTCTGACACAGTCACTTGTTCCAGTGTGTTAAAGTAAAGGCTGCAACTTTCTAAGCTTTCTCTAGAGTATTTCCTCCCCTCCCCGAGCAAGACGATTAGCAAAGTTGCAGCGGGCAGCTCGGGGAGGGGGGGAATACTCTAGAGAAAGCTTAGAAAGTTGCAGCTGCCCGCCCCCAAAGATCATTGAGAGCAGGCTTGCGACTAGAGAAACTATTTGCAAACGCAGGCTTTCTCTGACTTTTAAGGCAGCGATCCTAACAGTTCTAACAGAGAGGGGAGGACTTCACATGTCAGCTTTCTCTAGAGCATTCCCCACCCCCCAGCAAGACAATTTGCAAAAGCTGCTCTCGTAGGCTTTCTCCGTCTCTTCAGGCAGCCGTGCTAACGGAGACGGGAAGGAACAGAAGGAAAAGGGGTGTGGGAGAGGGACTTCAGTACCCAGAAAGACTTGCGAAAATGATCAAGTGCCCTTCGCGTGGAAGATGTCACTTGTAGCGAGGCTCACAGTCACTTGTTCCAGTGTGTTAAAGTAAAGGCAGCATTTTCAAGAAGTTGGCTATGAGCTTTGCCGGCCCCATCTCTTTCAGCTTGTTTCGACAGCAATCTTCTTCCGGCCAGTATCTAAATCCTTGTAGTAAACAAGTTTTCAAACGACCTTCTCTGGTGTGATTATTATTGGTCTATCCATTCTGAGCCAGAGAGAAATTGGGTTAGAAAATGTAATTGGTGTCCTTACCCTTTGAATAGAAACTCAGTGTTTCTCCATCTGTGAAATTTATATATTTACTTCTGTCAAAGTAGACGTTTTAAGCAAAGAATTTTGGAACCCTTGGTCAAAAAGAGCTAGACCAATGACAGCATCCTTTTTATTGACAAACCTGGAGAGAGGTCCACCCTCATCCTTCCAATTTGGTCGGGGAACCAGGTTCGGATAAGGAGAAGGGGCGCTTTGATCCAGATCATCTCAGAGGACTGGATAGAGGCTGGCAGCAGTTGGCAGAGGTGGAACTAAAAGTGGTGGAAGCATCTAGGACTGAGAAAATTGGCAAGAATCTCTGAGGCCTTGACATATTTGCAAGAGGGGTTTTCCCCCCCAAGACTTGAGGGAAGCAATTTTGGATTCAGTCCAGGGTTTGGCAACTCCTCATACCAGGAAAAATAGACATCATTCTGCTTTCAGTACCTTGGTCTTACAGTTCTGCTGACACTCTTTGAAATGACTACGATGATTAGCATCCTAAGAACCCATAAAAAGCCACTGGGATGTGAGATCTTCTTTGTCTGGTGGTTCCATTTGTCCATGAAACTGGAGGTCTGGGGCCCTTTCTTAAAATTCAGGAAATGTGGGTGGGTGCTCTAGGGGAAATTGGGTCTTCTTTGGATGATCGCCTGCCCATCCTGCAGGGCTTCTCTCCACACAGTCAAGCAAGAGGAAATGAGGTCATCAGAGCAATGCTTGGGGAAACACGAAAAAGAGGGCCACTTCCCACTGCTAATAATGGTCCATTAGTTCCCCTCCTGGGAGATGGTGTGGCCACAATCATTGCAGATTCCTTGCACAGACCATGGGGATTTAGAAGCCCTTGGTTGGCCAGTCCTTCTGCAGGGATGGCTCCCTCGCACACTCACATCACAGGGAGGACAGATAGGCACAGACACAAGGCAGCCCTCAGACCAGACCAGACCAGAAATTAAAACCAGAGCAATTGCTTACTGGACCAGACCAGGAACTGAATGGGAACCAGCAAGTTCAGCCCCTGAGCTCATCTGCAAGCATGGTGGTCAGTAGGAGGCTGGGAAGGTCAAGGGCCTCACCATGCTGGCGGGCGAGGGGGCCCCTCTAGGAATCTCGGTCAGGAAGTTCTCAAACGTCAAAGTAGACTTTTCAGACAAGGAACTTTTGAACACTCAGTTCGGTTTCTTAAGTGCACATAAGATAGTGGCAAGACGCTAGCTCTCCTGAGGAAAGAGACCCATGAATCTCCTGAGGGATCTCGGTTAGGAACTGTTGTACCGAAGGCACACATAGTTGACATGACTTAACCGGAAGAACACTTTCTCATCCCAGTCAGCAGTATTATTGTCCCACTTACACTCTTCAAGTAGTCAGACAGCACACTTTCCCATTAATAGAAAAGGGCTGCTGTCAGCTTATACTTTCTCTCTTCATGTGTATTCTGTATATAAAACAACAAAATCTGTCACTCGCTGGTTTCTGCCTGTCTGTCCAGACCTTGGGCTGGCCCTGCCTTGGCTGTGAAAAGCCCCGCCGGCTGGGGTGCCTGGAGGCAGGCTGCCTCCGCCCTCCAGAGCTGCTGCTCCTTCTGTGTGACTCGGAGTGGACTGGGGCCAGCCGCTTCTCCTTCACCAGGTGAGGAGTGGGTTTCCGGGGGGCCGAGAGAGGCTGCCCCTTCCCGCCCTTGCGCTGTGGAGGAGAACTGGCCAGCAGCCCTGCCCCCGCAGGCACAGGCGGCCTGCCTCTTACTGCCACCACTCACTCGACCCTGGAGGTGAGGGCGGCTGAGTTTTAAATGGTCCTAATACACATTTCTGATCTGGACGTTCTTAACTTCCTTTTTTGTATGAAACCTTTCAGCTTTGATGACTGTTCCAGTGGCATTAAGTCTGTATTAATAAACTCACACGCTACGATTTAAAAATCACGCCGCTGGGCTAGGCCTGCACCATTCGTTTATTTTGCTCTCCTCAGCCCCTCCTCTCCTGTGACGTCACCCCAGAGGTGCCTGGAGGCCGAGCGTCTGCTTTGTCTGCAGGCATCCCTGGGCATCTCTAGGTCAACAGGGATGCAGGACTTAGCCAGAATTCTGCTAGGGCCGCTGCCAGCCAATGGAAATGGGGCAGACCCATTGCTGTGAATCTGGGTAAATCTGCTTCAACAACTGGCCCTCCCTCGTCTGTGCTCCTGCTGCAGAGAAAGTACCATTTCCTGCCCTACTGAGTTGTCCCTCCGGACACGGTGAAACAGAAGACTTCCATCCATGTCACAAGAGGGCTGGTTCGGGTAAGGGCATTCATCTGCTGCGGTGGCAGTGCCCAGGTCGATTGATGGAGTAAAGTACCAAAGAGTGACAGGTCTCTGTCATAAAGAACTTGCAATGAATGGGCTTAGACTGGAACAACTTTGCTTAGCATTGCACTATAAGTTTTTTTTTTTTGCTAGCAGTTATGTTGAGATTTTTGCATAGGTTTCCTCCCCCAGGCATGTGGACAGTCTGTCACTCAGGGCCAAGCTACAAGTGACAAATGACACTTGCCTGGCAAGTGAACAGACTCATGTGTATTCCTCCCTGTTCACTTGCCATTCACTTGCACTCCAATTGCCAGGCAAGTGTCATTCGTCACTTGTAGCTTGGCCCTCAGTGTGTAGCCCAAAGGGAGAAGAAACATGACAGTCAGGAAGCTGCCTGAAGCTGCCTTGGTCCCCTGCAATTTGCACAAGTGTCCTGGACCTGTGAGCTGCAATAGTCACACTTAAGCAGAAACCTGATAGAAAGACGGTGTTTCCTGGCTTTTCTCTGTCAGCCCTATGTTAGGGTATTGGGGGTGGGGGGGTGGGGGGGGTCATGCTTCTGGCCCGAAGCCAAAGTAACCTACTTCTGATTTTCACGTTCCTAAAAGTGCCAAGGAATAAACTTGTGTGTATCATGCATCGTTTGGAATTCCCGTATTTGTACCTAGAAGATGTGTTGTGCCATCAGTTCCCCCAGACATTGGGGGAATCTCTGAAAAGAAGAGGGATGAAGGGTGGAGCAGGAGATACCCAACGGGGCTTGCAGCATTTGATGCTCAGAATCTGCCCACCTCTGCCCAGGAGGGGGCTCCCTTTTACCCACAGGTGGCAACTCTCATTCATCGAATGCTCTTTTGGCTGCGCTCTCAAAAAGGCCAGGAAGAGTTTTCCTGTCTGAACCTCCCGTGGGGAGGGGGGATCCCAGAGTGGGACATTTTCTCCCTTAAGACCCCACAAGCAGAGCGCCAGCTCGGGCGTCCCTTGCAACTCTTTCTCAGGCTCCTCTTAACACCCGCAGCCCCCAAGGCAGGAAGAGACGAGAGTCCCGGGCTTGCTCCGCGGCTCTCCCACCAGGCACGGCGATTGGGCTTTGGGCTTCCTCGATGGCATCATCGCACTTCTGGCGCCCTCCGGGCTTTCCCTTGCTCAGCTCCAAGCGGCTTCGCTGCGCCCTTTGCTGGGCGACGGGGCTTTGGAGACGTCCCCCGTTTCCGGGCGTCTCTCGGCCTGTCCCGCGCCCGGGAGCGAGGGCGAGGCCGGGCGGGGGCGGCGCAGCCTGCATATTGCTGGCCCGGAGACGGCACGGACAGCGAGCCAGGCAGGCAGGCATGGCAGCGGCGGCGGCGCTGGTCGGGCTGGCGCTACTGGCGGGGCTCTACCTGTGGTACTACTACAACTTCGTGCGCGGCCCCAAGTGCCCCAACGAGAGGAGCCTGCGCGGCAAGACGGTGGTGCTCACGGGTGAGCGCGGGGAGGGCTGGGGTGCGCGCGCGAGGAGCGGAAATGAGCCCCTGCGGCGGTGCCGGGGCCGCTGCGGAGAAGGCCCCGTCGCCTCCGGCTGCGAGATCATCCCAGGACGGGAGTCCGGCCGACCGGCGGGCATCCACCGCCGAAATTACTAGTCTGTTGCAGGCGGGCAGAACTGAGCTGCACTTGCTCGGCTCTTCAGACACTAACCTGCTTTTATTCTAACCCCAGCTTTGTGGACTTGTCTTAAAGCTTCCCCTCACATTTTCTCCCAGGCTGGCGGAAACCTTTGGGTAGACCAGTAAGATAACACGGAGCGGGTTTAGACTTGCCGTGTGTGTTGAAAGATTCAGAGAAAAAGAAGAGAAGCGAGTGAGGCCAGAAACAGAAAGCGTTTTTTCACGCAGCCCTGCTCTGTTCACGTCATCTTATTGTACTGGACTGTTTACAACAAGCCTGGAAGGTAGGCTAGGAAAGACAGAGAGAGAGAGAGTAGAACCAGTTTATCCAGAGAGTAATGCAAAGAAGTAATGTACTCCACCAGCACAATTGTGGCGCTTCAGTGAGCACTTCCAAGAACCGGCTCATTAAAGACTCACTAACAATGAGCATTCATTCAGTCCAGTCCAGGCATTTCCCCTGGACCATTGCAGCATCTTGCCTTCCAGCTGATCTGGCTGTTGCTACTTTTACACCAGCTTGTAACACTGACAGGCAGCCCACAGACGTGCTGCATTCCAGTTCAGCCAGTTTGCTGGGCTCCTAAGAGTGCGCCAAGACTTGTGGACTGACCGTGCCCGTGAACAGGAAAGGTCTACCTCATCCCTAGGCAAAGATGAAACACTAAAAATCGTTCTAGAGGGTAACTTGGCCAGTCTTAAGGAGACCTCTCAAGGAGAACTGCTTTAATTTTGTTCTTTGCTCTGTCCTGGAGAGGAGCAGAGTTCTCCTTGGGAATTTAGGAATGTGTTTCCAGAGGAAAGATTAGTGGGGTTTTCGTCTTTGTTTTTAAACAGACAAATTGGATTAATAGTTATCAAGCCATTATGATTTTGTATCCAAATACTTATTTTGACTATAGAGAGCTCTTCTCCCCATACCTCAGAATCACAAAAGATCCCTCATCTTTAGACTTGCTATCATGTAGAAACAAAAGATGCAAAAGTTGGATGGATGGATGCTGGGCACCATCTCTGGCCACCTTCTTTTCTTCCTGGCAGCTAGGAGAAGGAAGGGGCAGAGGAAGGGGAGGGCAGCAGAAGCCCATGCGCCTTAGGTGCCCAACTCCCACCTTACCTGGCCACCCTCCTCTTTCCTTCATAGAGGCAGGAAGGAGGGGGAGGAGATATTGGAAGGAGATTACAGAGGGCCACCCACATGCTGCCAGCACACAGCACCTGCCTCCTTTATTTTTTCCTCTCTGGCAATCTTCCTTCTTTCTCCCCTCCCCCACTACACCAAAACATCTTGGGGATTGCTTGGGAACTCCCAAAATGACACCTCTGATTTTACTGTTGCAAGATCTTTGTTTAAAGTATCGGGACCATTAAATGCTCATCAATTTTTTTTCCAGCACTTAAACAATTCTGCAAACTTCTGGTTTCTCCCAGGTTTGCAAAAATATCCCACCTATCAACAGGGGTCATTTTGTAGAAAAAGAGCTGCAGGAACGCATTAGCATAGCTCATTAGCATATGCCGCACCCCTTGCCATCCCCGGAAGTGTGTCATTAGCATAACTAATTTGCATATGCCACATCCCCTTACATCACCTACCCTGGCTGTTTTGGACCCAATCCTGGCCATTCAGGGCCAAAATTGGGCCCAAAATGGCAAAAAGGGGCCCAAAAGGATTGGGCTGCTGCTGAGCAGGAGAGTGATCCACCACCCATCAGAGGCCTGATCCTGGCCATTTCGGGACCAATCCTGGCTGTTTTGGGTATGATCCTGGCCATTTGGGGCCCGAATTGGGCCCAAAATAGCTGAAAGGGGCCCAAAATGGCCAGGATCAGGCCCAAAAAGGGCCAGGATTTGGCTGCTGCCAGACGAGGGAGTGTTCCCCCACCTGGCAGTGGCCTGATCAGGGCCGTTTTGGCACCAATTCGGGATGAAACTGCCTGATCCAGGCCAAAATGGGCCCAAAATGGTTCAAAATGGCCATTTTGGTCATGTTTTGGCCTGGATCGTGCCCAAAAAGGCCCAGATAAGGTTGGTGCCAGGAGGGGAAGGGGTCCCCCAACCAGCACCAACCCAGTCCAGGCAGTTTTGGCCCTTATCCAGGCGGAAATGGGCCCAAAATGGCAATTTTGGGCCCGTTTTGACCCAGATCAGGGCCAAAACAGCCAGGATCAGGTTGGTGCTGGGCAAAGGAGGCTTCCTCCACCTGGCACCGACCCGATCTGGGCTATTTCAGCCACGATCCAGGCCCGAAAGAACCCAAAATGACCACTTTCAGCCATTTTGGGCCCATTTCTGCTGGGATCAGGGCTGAAACGACCAGGATTGGGTCGGTGCTGGGCAAAGGAGGCTTCCTCCACCCGGTACTGACCCAATCCAGGCCCAAAAGGACCCAAAATGGCCACTTTCAGCCATTTGGGGCACATTTCCACCAGGATCAGGGCCAAAATGGCCGGGATCAGGTTGGTGCTGGGCAGGAGAACCCTCCCTTTCCCAGCACCAACCCGATCCAGGCCATTTCAGCCCCAAATGGCCAAAAATACCCATTTTAGGCACAGATTGGGACCGAAACAGCTCGGACCAGGATGATGGGAGGGTTCCCTCGCCCAGCACCGACCCAATCTGGGCTGTTTTGGCTCCCATCCAGGCCATTTCGGCCCCAATCCAGGTCGAAACTGGCCCAGAATGGCCGAAAATCTGTTGGGCGTGGCCACCAGACATGTAACTTCTTTGGAGAACTGCCGGAATGACATTACGGCACGTTCCTGCTCAAAATGTGCCTTGCCTATCAAAAAGGTAAAGGTAGTTCCCTGTGCAAGCACCGAGTCATTACTGATCCGGGGAGGGGGTGGGGAACGTTGCATCACATTGTTTTCTTGGCAGACTTTTTCTTACAGAGTGGTTTGCCATTGCCTTCCCCAGTCATCTACACTATCAAAACATGGTCTTATTTGGCATATTTTTCTGTCTATGTTCTCAGCCATTGTTCAGAATTAGATGCATGACAAGCAGCTTATTTACCCCTCCTCAATACTGCTCTTTTCCTCCTCCTGCCACCCCATATCATATCCTCTCCCCTTTCCCTACTTCATTCTCTCCTTGCCACCCACCATTCACCCTGCCTTTTATCTGTCTCCCAGTCTTCAGCTTTATTATTTGCTGTATTCATACCCTGCCAGTCTTCCCATAGAGCACCCAACACAGCTGACTTTGTTCTCCCCTCCTCCATTTTGTCTTTACAACGACTCTGTGAGGTAGGTTAGGTGGAGAGAGAGTGACTGGATAAAATCACCCGGATCACCTGGATCTTCTTGATCCAACACTGTAACCACTACACCACACTGGCTCTCAGCTTTCCCTACTTGCCTCCATCTGGCAGCCTCTCTCTGGGAAAAGTCCAGGCAAGTTGCAAAAATTAGGTTCTAGAAAGTCACTCAGCTGAGTTGTGTAGTGAACACCACCAGGCATTACCAAGTCATGTGAGTTGTGCAGTGGTTGACAGGCAACTTGTGTGGCATCCAGTCATCCAGTAGCTTCCTGGGTAAATCATGAAAATTATCTAGGAGAATTGTGCAGTGGCTGTTGTCACATAGTAGCAAGTAGCCAGATAGTTGTGACTGGGCCTGGGTGAGTTTCACAAGTTCTGCGGTAGTACATTCCTTGTGGTTGCTGCTGGGCTTGGCCCAATGAGTCGTCCTTCCAGGGCAGGGGAGAAAAGGAGGAGAGGTGGATGAACAGGCCAAAAAAGCCTTGGAGATGGCCCTCCCACTGCGTTTCAACTGTCCGAATGTAAGGGTTGAAAGCTGGAAATATTCTTGTGGTTACCTAGCAACCCATATAGTGGCCACTGAGAACTCAGAGGGCATTCATTTCTTAAAGTTACAGGAGCTGTTTTCTAGTATTTGAGGGGGGGTCAACCTCCCCAATGTTTCTTTTGGTTTTTTTAGACTCCAGATTTTGCTTCAAACCTTGAACTTTTCTCAGATTTGTAGAAATATCTGTCTTGTCTTTTCATGGTCCTAATTTAATTTTAAGTAGCCCCTTGTCTTAAAAAGCATACAAACAAGAAAATATTTCATAGGTTTCTTTAGTGATCCAAAAATGCCAATTTTTTCTGTTAGGAAAAAATTAACAAAAGGTGTTCATTGAAAAAATAGGAAAATCTGGGGTGTAGGTTCTAAATTTTTCTGATTGGGAGGGTCACATTTCTAGAAGCTACAGGGTTGGAGGTGCAGCCGGGCATGGGGCATGGGGCAGGGCATGGGGTAGGGCTAGTGAGGCACCCCAATGACAGGGTGCATCCCAGTAGCCCAGGCAGCACCAGGCAGGACCCACCCACTGGCATCCTGTTCCGCCATGGGTCACGCCCACTCCTCAGGGCTGGACTGAGGCCAGCCATAAGACATCTCATGGGGTAGCTCCCTGGGGGAGTGATGAGAGACAGCTCGTATTGGCAGGTGAGGAAGCATGCTGGGAGGCACTTGTTCAAAACAAACTTTATTCATCCACAGGGCACATACAGGTCACCCAGATGACTGTTGGCATGGAGGCAATGATCTCCCGGGCATGGCAGCAACCTCTCCTCCCAGGACCAAGGTCCGGTCCTCGGCTAGCTGAGGCCACAGCAGCCCTCACCGGTGGGGAGGCCTTGTGGACCACCAGGCACCTCACTGGGGCCCTCACTGTGTCCCAGGCCGTTCCCATGGGAGGGAGGGGGGACTGAATGGGGTGGGCGGGCCGCTATTACAAACTCCCCCAGCAGGCCCTCCACGTAGGCCAAATGCTTGCTCTGATCTCAGAGGGAGTTTTTGTTTGAAGTTGCTGCTGCCAGCCAGGTGGGCATGGCACTAGTCTACAGCCTCCTGCCAGTCCCTCTTGATTGTCACCCACATGGTGGCCTGGGTGGAGGAAATGTGTAGCCCACCTGTGGGCCTCATGCTCATGCCCCTCAGGACAGCTCCCTCATCTTCCCTGCCCACCTCCGAGTCCGAGGTGGCTCTCCCACCCCTCCTGCCCTGCCAGTCTGCAGATCAACACCAACTACCTCTCTGGTGCCCCCCCCCCCCATTCCCTCAGAGAGTGTGTAGTCCGCCTGTGGAGTTGGGCCCCTCTTGTTTGCTGGGTCCAGGGACCAGCCAAGACCGAGTGTCTGGGGATGGCCATCCCTGCTGCTGCAGCCTGGCGCGTTGAGGTCATCGCCCATGGTTCTGCCAGCGTCTCTGTGGAGAATGCCACCATGCAGGCCCCTGAGGGAGAGGAGGTGGGTGAGCATGGCAGCCCTTGACAAATGGGGGGGACAGGTTCCAACGGTGGGGTGGCTTCACGGCCAGCAGTGCCCTCACCTGTGCCAACCATTTCCTCAGGAGCAGCATCGGCCCCATTGGGTCCACCTGAAACACAGAAGTGGCCACAACAGCAGCTGGCGGGGGACTTGGGGCTGGCTCCAAATGCTCTGCTTCCTGGGGGCTGCACAACTAGCCCCAGCCCTGGAACCATTGGCAAGGACCTCAATGCCAAGGCCCCCCATGATGGCGAGGGGCACAATTGCCCAAATGACGGCCACTCACCAGCAGCTCCCCATGTTCTCGATGGAGAACCTGGCCAAGGACTCCTGGGAAGGAGTGGCCAGTCTTGACATCGCCAAGCCAGCAGGGGCACGGGAGGACACAGCCATGGAGGCTCGTGAGTGGGTGCATAAGTGTCTATGCTATAAGGGCCACTGAGCAGGGATCCGTGTTCCAGACTGTGGCAAAGGCCCAGACCCTGATTTGGCCCGGACTGCGGACTGCATGCCAGGAGACTGATTCCGCCGTGTTCCCCTCCAACAGCCTGGTTGGGGCACCCTTTTGCCATACCTCCGCCCCCTCGGTGGTCCTGCTGGGCCTTGCCCCGGACCAACCCCCACCCCGCCGGGTTTGGGCAACCTTGAGAGGGCACATCCCCTGCCAAGTTCCAGGCAGCTGGCAGTGCAGGTGTGGCCACACAGCACGGAAATACACCCAGGGGGTATGGGCTATGGAGGTACCTTGGGACACCATGATGGTGCAGGACTCACCTGGGTTGCCCCATGTGTGAGGAGGTTACACACACATGGCAACATGTGATACACAGAGACAATTAAAGCGGATTTATTGGGGATGGGGGAGAGGGTTGGAGGCACTCATGGAGTGGAGTCCTCAGCCGTGGCTCCCTGAGAGATGTCTCCCGCTGGTCCGATCCCCCAAATTGGTGGTACATCCTTGCCCTTCATGATGGTGTTGGGGGATGGCACAGAGCCGCTAACACTGCTCAGGAACTCCTGGAAGGTTGGCCCCATCAACAGCCTTCATTACTTTCCTGGAGACATGAAGCTGCTGTCCGGGAGGTCGCCACCCTCTGTATCATTGGAAAGCCAATCTTATCACTGGCTGGAAAGCCAATCTTATCACTGCCCCTGTGTATGCGGCCAGGGAGGGCAGGCTGCAGGGGACCCCCCCCCCCCAAGGACCCAGTGAGGAGCCAGTCACGGAAGGAATGGCTGACTCCCTGCAGAGTGACCTGGCCTGCTCTGGCCATACATCAGAAGGACACACCCCACTGAACCTCACATGCCACCATCACCTGGTCATGGACCCTCTCCAGCACAAGGCTCTAGTATTCCAAAGGCCCTCCTGGTGGAGAAGACACATTGACCACCGAGGGTGCATGGGGCTGTGAGGCGGCAGAAGGCACATGAGGGTTGTAGGTGGGGTTTGCGGATGGGGCAGTACTCCAGGTGAAGTGGGTGGCGCTCCAGGTGTGGCATGGGGAGCTGCCCTCACAGACCTACTCCCCCTTGTCGTGACCCCCCACCCTGTTGCCATCTCCCTTACTGCCAGCCAGGCCTTCCATGATCTCCCCCACCTCCCTGGCGATGCAGTCCAGCCATGCCTGGAATCGCCAGGCCTTCTCCACCCAGCCTGAGTACAGCTCCTCCAGTGGTAGCGGCAGCTATGCTGCTGCCACTGCCTCAAGCTCCAGGGTGCTCACCAACCCGTTCATGACCAGGTGCTGGGCAGCCCAATTCTGGCACTAGCTGTCCTCCTCCATGCTCACCTGCTGGGCCTGTGGAGGTGAGAGTGAGCCAGCAGCGGTCAGCCACCAGAAGTGACCTGAGACGCCTCCCCGCAGGGTTGGGAGACTGCTGGTGTTATGCACAAACTGTGCCTTTGTGGTATCTTTCTCTCTCTCTTAGCCAATCACAGTAAAATTAAATACTCCCGGAGTCCTGTTGAATTGAAGCAAAATAGATTGTTTAATTAAACAATGGATGAGCTCCCCCTTACACGGGAAGTAAAGGGATTCCCTCGTGCCCAGTGCTCATCAAAGCTACAATAGAAGTGCAAAGCAATTAATATCCTCAGGTTAATTATAATAATATTACAATATTCTAATATTTGTTATCTTATTGGCTCGTAGTCTTTGACACAGGTGTCTAGGGTTAGTTTGATTGGAAGACGCAATTCTGGGTCGGCTACCTACTTGGGGGAATTCCAAATTTTGCAGCCCCTTATCTCGTCCTTGCGCTTGTTCCCCTTGGAAGGACATCTTCTGCCTCCACTTTGCCCACTTCCCTTTTGCTACTGTTACCTTCAACGGCGCCATGGAGTCTCATCTTGGCAGCCTTGGGGCCTTCAGATAACTGAGGTCTGTGGGCAGAAAGGAATGTTCCCCCACTTCTGCACTCTCTCCCTTTTTTGCAGCCTTGAGGGAGATAATGCCACAGGTGGCCAACCCAGCTTGCTGCATAAATCAGTTTCTACAAAAGGCTCTCTTGTATTGATTCCTATTGGAATCCTATTGGAATATAGGATAATATAACATATGTGTAATATTTTTATAGGTGCATCTCTATAAGCAGTATATTGTTTAGTCCTCAGTTCTTACAGAGTTTCAGCATACATTCTTTTTTGGTCTTCTTATTTCAAGTGTCATATTCTTACAGGTTGCATTACAAATACTACATTGGCTCCTGAGCATAGAAAAAGTGCAAGGCATGTAACACTGAAAGGCACAGAATACTGAAAGGCACAGAAGTGGTATATAAAATCCCTTTCTTCAAATCCATATTCCTCACTGGCACATCCCACACCCATGTCCTGGGCCCATGTCATCCATGGCATAGTCTGCAGGGGCAGATAGCCCAGCGGAGAAGGGGCTGGCAAGCATTAGTGAGCAGGGCAAGCTACCTCCCCAGCTCCATTTTACCCTTCAGGGCACCCTCACCCCTCTCCCAGACAGGGTTTGGGGAACCCATGGGGGTGTATCAGGTACTCAGGGACACTGGACATGGCTCTTCTCCCATTTTTGTGTGTGATGCAAGCCTCAAATTTCACAAGGTCCCCCCCCAACAGTGCACACCCCCGCCCCACCACTTTGTGTGCCCTCTGCTCATGCACAAAGTCCCCATGGCAGGGTGCCCTTGGGCAGGGTCTCTGGCCACACCCCCATTTACCTGAGGACACGGCCGACCCAGCCAGGGGTTATGTAGGGTGTGGGGGGGACTAATTGGCTGCTGGGGAGGTGGCTTGGCTGCTGCAGGCGCACTAGTGGGTTGGTCTCCGTGGTGGTCAGCATCCTGCGGTGCTAAGCTGCTTGGACAGAGCCAAGTGTTGGTGGGGCATTCAGGTTTTTCCTGTCCTGGCACCAATGAGCTCCACCACCATTTTTTGTAGAGTAACTTTCTGCTGCTGCAGGGGTCAGCGTTCCAAGGCCTAGAGCAGTTTAGGGAGCAACTGCCTCATGCTCTGCCCCCCAAATGCTGGTGTGGGAGCTTCTACCTGCACGCCACACTTCTACCTGCACGCCAGCGGGAAGTAATGGCGGAATGGCACTATGGCTGAGTGCTGTTGGGGGGGAGTTACGCTGGTGTAAGTACAGGATATGCCAGAATAACCCTTAGTCTGCTCCTTGAGTGTTTTCTGCACCCCCCTCCCCGGGATTGAGCAATTAATAACTTTTCTTGCACGCAACAGCCTTGCTGATATGTTCTCCGTGTGCTTTCCTAATTTAGGTTCCTTATCAGTTTGTGGCTAATTCTTAATAATAGTCGTAAGAAAGGAAGATTGTTCTCGATCAGCCCAGCATATCACTCCTGCTTACTTAGTCTTCCATCCCCCTCTGTACCAGCTCAGCTGGTTGAATACTCTGATGCAGGGCTCATTTGGAGCCGGAACGCACAGGAACGGCGTTCCGGTAGCTCTAAAAAGAGGTCACATGGGTTTTGGCCCCGCCCACGTGATTCTCTTTCCTGGGAGCCGAGTGCTGCTGGGCTGCAAGGGTGCTTTCATTCATTCTGCTCTGCCCTTTTACTTTCATTTGTTGGGGGGTGGGGAAGAGAGAAAAAGCATGAATGCTGAGTGCTGCTGGGCTGCAAAGGAGGGCAAGGTGCTTGCATTCATTCTGCTCTGCTCTTTTACGTTCATTTCTGACTGGGCAGGGGTGGGGGGGTGGAGAGAGAAAAAGCATGAATGCTGAGTGGTGCTGAGCTCTAAAGGAAGGCAAGGTGCTTGCATTCATTCTGCTCTGCTCCTTTAGTTTCATTTGTGACTGGGGCGGGGAGAGAAAATGAGTGAGTGAGTGCAAGCCAAGTGGTGCTGAGCTCCAAACTAACGCAAGCTGGTTGGAATTCATGCTGCTTTATTTTCATTTGTGACTTGAGAGAGTGAGTGAGTGGCTGCAAGCAGGGCTGGCTCTCCAGAGGAGGGTAGGCTGCTTTGAGTTAATTTTCCTTTAAAGAAATACCTGGAGACTTTTGCTGAAAGGGGCCTGAGGGGTGGATGTTGCCTTCTGACACACTTCCGGTGATGTCAGGGTGTGTGGCATATTCTAATAAGTTATGCTAATGAGTTCCTGCAGTTCTTTTTCTAGGAAATGACCCCTGCTCTGATGTGATGTGCAAAGAAGTTTTCACTCACAACTTGGAGAAGCACATTGGGAAACAAGGACAAAACAGGGTTAACATACCTGTAACTTATGTTCATCGAGTTCTTCTGTGCTGACACACATGGGGACTGCGCAGGCGCAGGCCAGCCGCCGGAGAATTTTCTAGAGCTTCCATGGCTCCGAAGGGGCCGTTTGTCGCGCGCCTCAGCGACCGTTTTCCCGCCCAAACGGTCACGTGATCCTCCAGCGACCAACGGCCCCTTCCCTCAGTTCTCCCTTGCCGCCGCTTGACCAACACACTTCAGCCATAACACCTTAAAAACACCAATTTCCGTTACAGCCATCACATTATTGTGCATTGGAGTTCACAGCGGGGTAGGAGGGAGGGTTGTGTGTCAGCACAGAAGAACTCGATGAACATAAGTTACAGGTATGTTAACCCTGTTTTCATCTTCGTTCTTCTGTGCCTCCACACATGGGAGTGTACCAAGCTTCACACAATAAGGAAGGCGGGGGTGAAGTCCAACACAATTTTATTGAACAAACAAGAACAACAACAAATAGATATGTATATATACATCTATGTAAAAACACTGTGTAAGGACACACAAATACTCAATATTTACACATGTATACACCCCAAGGTACATATATACACTCTTTCACTCAAGGGTACCTAACAGGTACGCCAAGAAAGTCTTCCCAAGACTCCCTCAGGAAAAAAGGGAGTGTAGGACAGCCTTAGCCACAGATACATCCTGCTCTGCATTGACATCAACGGCGTAATGCCTGACAAAAGTGTCTGCAGAGGACCATGTGGCTGCTTTACAAATGTTAACCAGGGGCACCCCCCTGAGGAGTGCCGAAGAGGATGCTTGGGACCGCGTGGAGTGGGCTCTGACATGAAGCGGGCAAGCCACCCCTGCCAGGGAATAGGCCTTGCTAATGGCCGTCACAATCCACCTAGACAGGGTCTGTGAGGAAGCCCCATTACCCTTGTCCTTGGCCCCAAAACATACAAAAAGGTGAGGACTGGAGCGGAATCCCTTCGTCCTATCCAGGTAATAGGCTAGGGCCCTCTTCAAGTCTAGGGAATGAAGGGCCTTCTCCCCCTTAGAGGAAGGTTGAGGAAAGAACGCAGGCAGTGAGATATCCTGCGAGAGGTGGAAGGCGGACACCACCTTGGGCAGGAACCCGAGGCAGGGACGCAGGACCACCTTGTTGGGATGAAACACAAGAAAGGGAGGGTCAGACCGCAGCGCAGACAGCTCACTGACCCTTCTGGCTGACGTCACGGCCACCAAGAATGCTACCTTGTAGGATAGCATATCCACGGGGCAGGTAGCCATAGGTTCAAAAGGAGGCAACATGAGACGTGAGAGTACCAAGGACAGCGACCACTGAGGCACTGGTGCCGACACAGGTGGGTAAAGATTATACATGCCCTTAAGGAACTGGCGGGATTGTGGGTGAGAAAACACCGTAGCACCCTCAATTCGGGTGTGAGCAGCTGATATCGCTGCCAGGTGGACCTTGAGGGAGGAAACCTTCAAGCCCAGGCCACGCAAGTGGCACAAATACTCGAACACAACCCCCAAGGGACTGCCTTCGGGCACCACTCCTTTGGCAAGTGCCCAAAGTTCAAATCTGCGCCACTTGGCCGCATAAGCGCGCCTAGTGGATGGCCGACGAGCGTTCAGGAGGACCCTTTGTACCTCGTCAGTAAAGCCTACAGGGGAGGAACGATCCGCCAAGCCGTCAGGTGCAGCTTCCCGGGATCGTGGTGGACTAGGCTCCCGTTCAGGAGAAGGTCCTGCCGAGGGGGCAGACTCACATATGTCCGTTGGGACATCTGTAGGAGCTTTGGGAACCAAACCTGCCGTGGCCAAAAGGGGGCCACCAGGATGCAGTCCGTCCTGTCTTCCTCTATCTTGCACAGGACCCTGGGGATCAAGGGGAACGGAGGAAACATGTAGTGCAAGCCCTGCGTCCACGTAAACTGGAAGGCATCCCCAATAGAGAGGGGGTCGCTCCCTGCCCTGGAACAGAACGTGTGGGCCTTGGTGGTTGCCGCAGTGGTGAACACGTCTATCACTGGATGACCCCACATCTGAAAGATCGGCCCAATGCACTCTACGTTCAGTTCCCACTCGTGGTCCAGCAAAGGGACCCTGCTGAGGGCATCTGCCCGGGCATTGTCTGACCCAGCCACGTGTATAGCACGGAGCGACACGCCGTTCCTGATAGCCCACTGCCAAGTGAGCGTGGCTTCCCGGCACAGGGCCATGGACACTGTGCCCCCCTGCTGATTCACGTAGTACATGGCAGTCGTGTTGTCCGTCTGCACCAACACCTGACGATTTCTCAGCAGTGCTGTAAGAGACACAAGTGCGAAACGAATGGCCCTTAGTTCAAGCACATTGATATGGAGGGTCTTTTCCCTCTCAGACCAGACATCTTGCACAGACACGTCACCACAGTAAGCCCCCCACCCCAACAGAGAGGCATCAGTGGTAACCGTGACGTCATGGTGCTGATACCCAAAGGGGGTCCCTTTAAACAAGTTGTCATCAGACAGCCACCAGTCCAAGGAGGAGAGGATGACCCTCGGGATAGAGAATTTGAGGGACGGAGGGTGCAGCAGAGCATCGTACCTCCGCACAAACCAGTTCTGGAGAGGGCGCATACGCAGCCTAGCAAAGGGCACCACAGAGGTGGCCGCTGCCATATGCCCTAATAAGCACTGGATAGTGCGCACGGACTGGAATCTGTTCCTTTTAAACATGGACACCAGACCCCTCAGGGACCTAGCTCTCTCCAAGGGGAGCAGAGCCTTACCCTCCACAGAGTCTAACAGTGCACCAATGTAGGACACCTTGCAGCTGGGCACCAGTTTGGATTTCTCAAAGTTCACCAGGAGCCCCAGGCGTTGGCAAGTGCTAAGTACCAAGCCAATGTCCTGCACCAGCCTAGACTCTGATTCAGCCACGACGAGCCAGTCATCGAGGTACGGAAAAATGGTACAGCCTTCTTCCCGCAGGAAGGAAACCACAGGGGCCACACATTTCGTGAACACTCGTGGGGCAGTGGACAGGCCAAAGGGGAGCACCTTATACCGGAAAACCCGTTGCCGGTAAACGAAGCTCAGGTATTTCCTGTGCTGCTCCCGTATTCCCACGTGAAAATATGCGTCCTTTAAGTCAAGAACCGCAAACCAATCCCCTTGTTTCAGCAAGGCGATCACAGCCGCCAATGTAACCATTTTGAATTTGGTCACCTTGAGGAAGGCATTAAGGCCCCTCAGATCTAAAATGGGACGTAAGCCCCCATCCTTCTTGGGGACCAGGAAGAACCTAGAGAAGAACCCCTTTACAGAGTCCTCATAGGGCAATTCTTCCACAGCACCCTTGGCCAAGAGCGACACGATCTCCGCATCCAGCTCGGCCATAGTGTTATTGACAGCTGTCAGGGGTGAACTGCACTTAGGCAACTCAACGAACTCCAGCCTGTATCCCATTTCAACAATTGTTAAGACCCATGAGTCAGATGTTATTGACTCCCGCTCAGAGAGGAGTGGACTCAGTCTGTCCGAGAAGTTCGGGGATACGGCTGGCGTGACCCGTCAGTACTGCCTCCCGGCGCCCTGCTGATCTCTCTGCTGGGCCGGTTGTTGTGCCGGACGAGGCTTGAAGGGCCGACGCCTCCTTTGCTGTTGCGCGGGAGGGTAAGGCCGCTGCTGGTAGGCAGGATACTGCTGGTAGCCCGGCCGCTGCTGCTGGTATCTGCCCTGGTAGTGGTAAGGGCCGGACCGGGAAGCGTACCGTGGCCTGGAGGCGGGCTTGTCCGCTGGAGCCAGACCCAAGGACCGCGCCGTCTGCCGGTCCTCCTTCTTTTTCTTCAGGGTCTCGTCGGTGGACTTGGAGAACAACGAGTCCCCCTCAAAGGGCATGCTCTCCACCCTGGAACGCACCTCTTGGGACAGGGCTGTAGACCGCAACCAGGAGTGGCGCCGGAGAACTACCGCTGAAGCCATCCCTCTAGCAGCAGTGTCGGCAGCGTGGCTCCCAGCATTCATTTGCTGTTTGGACAGCCTGACAGCCTCGGTTTGCAGCAAAGACACCACAGCCTTTTGCTCAGGTGGGAGGTCTCGAGTATAGGATGCCAACTTCTCCCAGAGGTACAGCTGGTACCCAGCCATGATGGTCTGGTAGTTGGCGATCCTCAGACCCAGCGAAGCGACAATGTACTGGCGCCTGCCCATGGCATCAAGCTTCTTGCCCTCTTTATCGGCAGGCACCGAGGAGTGACCCGACCGCCGGGGGTTAAATTCCTCCGTGACCAAGGAGGAAGGTGGAGGGTGCTTCACCAACGCCGGCCAGGTGCCCTGCTTGATTTTGTAAAGCTGCTCAATCCTCTTAGATGTTGGAGGCTGGTCACAGGGCACCTTCCACACCTTCTCCACGATCTCCTCAATACCCTCGAGCATGGGGAAGCCAACGGACGCCGGATTATCCCCGTAGATCCGCTTGAGGAGCTTGTCCTTGGTCTGGGGGACTGCCGAAGAGATATCCATCTCGAGAGCCTGAGCCATCCTTGCCATCTGGTCGGAGTAGATGCGGAGGTCCTCGAATGGTGAGCCCGTAGATGGCACTAGATCCTCAGCCGGCGACGGCTCGGACCAGGACTCCGACTGGTAGTCGCCGAGGCTCTCCACATCGCCCTCCTCGGAACCGAGCTGGGACCCCTCACCGTGGACCGGAGGCGGAAACCAAGCTTGCCGTGATGTTGAAGGCCTCGGTTCCGATGCGGAGAAAGCCGTAGGCGCTCCTTCCCACTGACAGTGGTACGACGGGGGAAGGTAGGAGGCCTGGCGATGTCGGGATGCGGTGGACCGGACGGAACGGACACTGTCTTCGGACCGATGCCTCTCGCGACTGACAGGAGGCGTAGGAGATGGACGGCTCCGACGAGGAGACGGGCTCGGTTCCGACCCTGGCGACCGACGGGCAGGCGATGGTCGACTCCGACGGGACCTCGGGCTCGGCTCCGGGCCAGAGGAGAATTCTGCCTGTACAGTCTCGAAGGCCGTCAGATCCGGCACCGGTTCGGACACCTCCCCTGGTTCGGGGGAACCCAGATGAGGAGAGGGCGTGTGTGGGAGCACGATGACCTCCTCCTGCGGAGAGGGACGCGGCGATCGGCGATGCTTGGTCTTCTTTTTCTTTTTGGCTGGTTCCAAAGAAGAAGACTCCGGAGCCGACGCGCTCCTCGATTTCGAAGGGGACCTCGGTTTCGGCCGCTTCACCTTGATCGGGATCGAACCGGCCGTCGGTTCCGACCGGGGACTCGGTACCAGGATTCTCGGTTCCGACGCTGGTCTCGGATCCGACCTGGTAGATGACGCGCTCCGGGGCGGCCGTGCCGAACCCTGCGCTGGAGAGGCCGCTCTCGACGCCGAGGCACTCGGGGGACGCGGTTTCAACCCCGACCTCGCGGAGGCCACTGAGCCAGCTCTTGATTGCCGTTCGGCAGAGGGGCTAGGGCCGGCCTTGGACGGAGGTAACGGGGTTCCCTCAGACATGACCTTCTGCCACAGCGAGGAATTTAGTCGGGCCTTGCGATCCTGCCGGGCCTTGCTGGTGAAACCCTGGCAGATCCTACAGGCCGAGACATTGTGGGTCTCCCCCAAGCAAAAAAGGCACAGATCATGGCCATCGGATTTGGCCATTTTAGTGTGGCATTGCAGGCAATGCTTGAAGAGAGCCGTAGAGGCCATCTTCAGGGGCACGCGAGAGAAGGGTCAAAAACAGTCCGAGTCGTAAATACCGAGTCCACGTCAAGTCCAAGTCAAGATCCGAAGAATGGTCGAGGTCCGAAGTCCGAAGTCAAGAGTCCAAAGATCAGTCAGTAGAAGCACGAAGCACAAAAAGCACAGAGCACAAAGCTCACGTTCTCTCCAAGCGGCGGCAAGAAGAGAACTGAGGGAAGGGGCCGTTGGTCGCTGGAGGATCACGTGACCGTTTGGGCGGGAAAACGGTCGCTGAGGCGCGCGACAAACGGCCCCTTCGGAGCCATGGAAGCTCTAGAAAATTCTCCGGCGGCTGGCCTGCGCCTACGCAGTCCCCATGTGTGGAGGCACAGAAGAACGAAGATGAACTTGTGCTTGCTCCTGTTGCAGAGGCTGAGCTAGGTCAGGTTCTGATTGTGTTTAAGCCAAAGAGACTCCATTTTAATCTTGTCAGTGTATTAAGTGTTTCTTTTGCAGGTGGGAAGACTACGGCTGGAAGCTTTACAGAGAGAGGAGGATTGTTGTGTCTACATACATTTGCCTTCCTGACACCCTTGAGAAACTTTCACTTTCTCACCCTCGGGCCGGTTGTTTTGAGAACTGTGGGGGAGGATGGGGCCTGCAGGGAACTGCTTATTCTGTACCTCATCCTTTGCTTGGCATTCGTAACAATTTCCTAGTTCAGCTAAGATCCGTGTATCTTGGAATGTGTACTCTAATGGTTGTTTATCAGTTAAGCCTTTTGAAACCAAAGGACTTTTGTCTTATTGCAAGAGGCAGGCTGAGTTGCAACTTTTAGCAAGCCACAGTCTGACATTTTGTTACGAATCACCTCTATTCCAATGCTTTGGCCGGAGGAGACGGATACCAAGGCCGAGCCCGACAGGGACCCTTTGTTTGATCCATATGTCTCCAGTACGGAAGGAGTGGAACCTACTACAACAAATCAACCTGTTCCGGGGGGAACGGAGTCCGGTCCTGCTACAGTGTATCCCCTCGTACCCGAGAGAGCTGGCACCCAGGACGTCCAGAGGGACTTGGGAGCTCGACCGCGGGCGGCGGCGGAACCCCTGATATCTCTGCCTACACTGAGGCAGTGGGGCTCCAGGCCTAGAGAAACAAGGGAGAGGAGAGCAAGCACGATGTTCTCCAGGTCGCTCATCGACGTGAGATGGACGGTCGGTTTGTCAATGGAAGAAGGACCTAGCATCATTTGGGAGCTACCCAAACAATCCTGAACGCTGATCGAGGCGCGGACTAGTAACCAACCATGGTTTATGTGGAATAAAGAATCCGATCAACTGGAGGAATGGGATCCTAGGGGTACTGAGAATACCCAGGACTGGGAGACCACCCGTCATGACTTAATGAGCTGGGATTACGCCAAAGTGGCTATGTGGATGGGGCAGCGCAAGCCAACTAATCAAAGCTGGCAGCAACTACAGGGCCGAACTCAAGCTGTAGATGCAGGAATTTCAGCAGTAATGGGACTAGCAAAAGGAATCCTTGCTGGAATATCGGAGGAAGGTGAGACAACCGGAGCCACCGGAATGGGTGAAATTTTACCTTGGTCCCGTGCTACCACCTCCTCTGAGGACTATGTGGATACAGTACAATTCCCGACTGAAATGCCCCAGGAAATGCCATATGAGGATGTCGATACCTCGGTGCCAATTCACGTACAGAGACTGGAGGATAAGATTGGTACCATGGAGGAGAGCTTGGCCCACGCAGTGCATCTGCTATCGGTGCTAGTTATGGAAAGGAGAGGTGAGGGGCCGCAACAAGGGGCTGGGGAGCATCCTAGAGCTTCAATGAGCCGAGGTGTAGCAGCCCTACAGCAGTTAATGCAACAACAGTCGGTGCCCGTCCAGAGGGATCTCCCAGTTATAACGCCGGCACAGGGTCAGGTTCCCCCACAAATCATAGAACTACCGATAGCACCGGAGGATGATCAACAAAGACCAGCGGCAACGCCGCTTGACCCTCCACAAGGACCACCGGACATATTGCCAGATGACCTCCCACAGGGGCCTCCTCCACCTCCTCAAGATGATAATCGTCACCCGCCAGGACCCCCGGGAGACAGGGACCAGGAGAGGCCTCGAGAGCAGCCTCCTCCCTTACAACCTCAACCACAAGAGCAACCTCTGAGACTCCCGCCACCGCGAGAGCAACAGCCTTGTCATCCCCTCCCAAGAGGTCCAGCACCACAACCATTCCGTCCACGTCAAGTACCTCCGGGTCCACTATGTCCTCCGCAGCCGAGACCCCAACAACCGCCAGCACAACCTATCCCGAGGCAACAGGATGCACAGCCCAGACCGAGGCCAGTGCCCTTACAGTACTACCCATTACCAGCACCAGCCCCAGTTGCTAGACCTCACGAGTTACCGATGGGGTGGGTAAAGTTGGAAGCTACGTTCGACGGAGATCCTTCAAAACTAGGATTCTTCTTAGTACAAGCTCTTCAGTTTTTCAACCGTTGGGGACACTTGTTCAAAGACGAAGCTAGTCAAATCGAGCACCTAGGATCCCGACTGCAAGGAAAAGCGGCAGAATGGTATGTAACTTCGTATGAATTGGGGGCCCCGGAGTTAGATACCTTGCAAGGCTTGGGAGCGGCTCTCCGAGTGCAATATGAGGACCCGTTAGAAGAAGATAGAGCCCAAACGGAATTGCAAACAATTAGGCAAGGCAATCTGTCGGCCAGAGACTATGTTACTAATTTCCGGCAGCTATCTTGTTTATCTTTCAACAAAAAACTTGAGATTTGCTTAAACAAGCTGTAAACTAGCTCTCAAATTTCTGGGACCTTTTCCTGTCTGTAAAGTAATCAATAAAGTGACTGTAGCACTTGACTTACCAAAGAATTTACGTCAAGTCCATCCTACATTCCACATTAGCTTATTAAAAAAGGTTCCCCCTCCAAATCAATGGCATGCCACAAATCCACCAATACCTACTCTAATTGATGACCAGATTCATTATGAAGTGGAAGAAATTCTGGATTCCAAGATCCGGCACAATAAAGTGTTTTACCTTATCAGATGGAAGGACTTTGAACCTGGGCATAACGAATGGGTAGAATCTATCCATATCCGTGCCCCCAAATTAATGAAAGCTTTCCATACTCAATATCCTCATAAACCTCGGCGAGGAGCATTTTAGACGGGGCAGAATGTCAGGTTCTGATTGTGTTAAGCCAAAGAGACTCCATTTTAATCTTGTCAGTGTATTAAGTGTTTCTTTTGCAGGTGGAAAGCCTACGGCTGGAAGCTTTACAGAGAGAGGAGGATTGTTGTGTCTACATACATTTGCCTTCCTGACACCCTTGAGAAACTTTCACTTTTTCACCCTCGGGCCGGTTGTTTTGAGAACTGTGGGGGAGGATGGGGCCTGCAGGGAACTGCTTATTCTGTACCTCATCCTTTGCTTGGCATTCGTAATAATTTCCTAGTTCAGCTAAGATCCGTGTATCTTGGAATGTGTACTCTAATGGTTGTTTATCTCCAGTAAAGCCTTTTGAAACCAAAGGACTTTTGTCTTCTTGCAAGAGGCAGGCTGAGTTGCAATTTTTAGCAAGCCACAGTCTGACACTGTTCCTCAACTTAATCTCTCTGCTGGGCTTTTCCAGGGGGAAACTCGGGAATTGGAAAAGCGACAGCGCTGGAGTTGGCCCGGAGAGGAGCTCGTGTTATTCTGGCGTGCCGCAACAAAGAACAAGCAGAATCAGCTGTCTATGACATCCGGAGGGTGAGAGCTCCCTGCCTTTCTCAAAAGGGCACTGTGTCACACCTTGAATCTTCAATCCCTGTCAGGTGGCAGGTTAGGGTATCAAGGTTACTCCATGATGGAAACATTACTAGGAGGCAGCCAGGAGGATACTTTTCCACATCTGCAGAAGGGTTCTGTGAGTAGCAATATGACACATGAATGCACAAAAAACTTCCCTTCTTTTTTCAGTCTACATTCCTATCAGGTCATTTACTGGCATAACTGGGAGTACCATGGCTTTGGGCTGGAAAATACTGTTGAGACCCTACACATGGCAGCAACCGTTAACTCTGGCGGTCAAGAGGAAGCTCTCCCATGTGCCTTGCTATTCTTTGTGCTTCCAGTTTAGTAGAATGAGCCTGCTATTGCAGGGAGGGCGGAATAGAAATCGAATTAAATAAATAAAATAAACAAATGAAATTCTGCAACAGCCAACAGTGCAAATAAAGGAAGGTATTTCCTTTACCACTTGGAGGGGTGTTAAGTTGTCCTGAAGGAGTGTTAAGTTGCGGTATATAAATTGATTGCTGCTGTTGTTATGTATTGTCCAAGTAAAAATTCTCTGTGCATTTCGCTACGGAGTTTCATCAGGAGAATCTGCGAGCCTTTCTTTTTTCTTACACCAAAAAACAGCATTGTGCTGTAAGAAAAAAAAGAAAAATCCTCAGAGTTCTCTGAGGTAGCTTTCTAGAAAAATGTGTAGGAATTTTTTACTTGGACAATAAATACTCTTCTTCATTTTCCCCATTGGCTTTTGCCTAATTTCATCTTTCTGTGATTTGTGTGGCCCTCCTGGTTTTTTTTGTGCTTCCATTTTAACCTTATTCCAGTCCAACTGCTGTTCCAGGTATAGAGAAACTTATCTGCTGTGGTTTCTGGGGAGAAATGCTTTTATTTGTAGGTTTGGACAGGGTCAACACCTTCACAACCAGTTTTAAAAGTGTCTCTTAGTTGAGAACAGGTAGGAGGGGGGAATAGGATTACCAGGTCCAGGTTGGGAAATTCTTGGAGATTTTGGAGGCGGAGCCTGGAAAGGGTGGGGTTTGAGGAGGGGAGAGGCCTCAGTGGGCTATAATGCCAGAGAGTTCACCCTTCAAAGCAGCCGTTTTCTCCAGGTGAACTGGTCTCTGTGGCCTGGAGGTCAGTTGTAATTCTGGGAGATCTCCAGCTACCACCTGGAGGCTGGCAACCCTGGGGGAAAGGAAAGAAAGATGCTTTCTAAGCCACACCCAGCCTCAGGCTTAGTTACCCTACCAGAAAGTAGGACCCCTTTTGCACCATTAAAGCACCATTTCTGAGCAGTCGCCACAATCGCAATGGCTTCGGCCACATCACACTTCTTTAAAAAAAAAACTTTGAGCATGCGTAGTGTTGCAATGTTGGAACCCATTCCCCCCCACACACACACCTTTTGCTGATTGGGCTGTCCCCTGCCCACTGGAGAGGCAATTGGTGACAGAGTTCTGGGGGAAAACATGTACCACTCTCATTTATTTTTTTAAAAGCCAAACCAGGAAAGGTTTAAAATGCTGCTGCTTTACCTCACTGCTGTTTTGATTTGCAACATTAGCAAAAGATACAGGGAGAGAGAAAAACAGCCATTTAACCCTTACCTGGCTTTCAAAGCCAGCAGAAATTAGGAGAAACATTACAATACTTTTTTGGCTTTGAAAAAAAAGAGTGTTCTCATACCACTGAGGAAGGAAGGGGGAAGCAACCATTTAACCCTTCCCTGCCTTTTAAAGCCAAGAGGGAATACAGAGTATCGTTTCAACACAGCAACTTTACAAATCATTCCTGGCTTTAAAAAAAGGGGGGGGGGAAGCATCCATTTAACCCTTTCCTGGCTTTTAAAGCCAACAGAGAATGAGCAGCAAGGATAGGTATTATTACTGACTTGGAGGGGGGAATAAGAGGGTGCGTGCATACCAGGAGGAAGGAAGCCAACAGAGAAGCAGCCTTGTGAACTTTACCTCACTTTACTGAAAAAAATAGTGGAAAAGAAATCTGAGGAGTGTGTGGTGAGGTGAAGCAAACGGATTACTATTAACAGTACCTTCTGTTGCAGTTATGCAAAGATTCACTATGCCGAAATGTTACTGTTCTATAGAGAACCCCCCAAAAATTTTTTACAGGAAAAGCATATGGGGTGGTGAGGAGCGTGGCTGTTATTAGATCCACAGACTAATCAGCTCCAATAAAAGGAGAGCGGGATGCTGAGAAGCAAGCAGCCCAAATGTAATCACCCAGTCCCACACAATTGCAGGAAATGTGTGCAGGGTGCCAGATCTGCACTGACCAATAAACAACCGAGGAAGAGGGGGGAGAAGAGAAGCAAAAAGGAAAAAGAAGCATTCATACTGATATTAATTGGGCCAAGCACAACTTGGCAGCTGATTAAAAAAAAAAGTTGCGGTATGTGCACAGAGAGAAAAATTGAGGATGCCATGGACAAAGAACGGAGCTGCGTCCCGTGACTACATTGCTAGTGTGAAACCCCTGCAAACATGGGACGTGAAACAGGTACTGAGACGATTAAAAGACCAAGTGTGAAAGGGCCCTAGCAAGTACTAAGGAGAAACATGGAACACAATCCTAACTAGAAAGCAAATTGAACCATAGTTATCTAACTACCATCAGAAAATCAAATATCAAGCAGGTAAGTACCAAATGTACCATCAAAGAATCTTATCACAGTAATGTAATCAGGTGGTACATCAAAAATCAGTTATCAGCATACAGTTTTTAAAGTTCACAGTGCTCTAGTACAGTATACCTTTCTGAAACTGCACAGTGCAACAAAGGACATGTTTAGCAAAACTTTGGAATGACTAACCTTGGACTTTTCTGCAATTAATAACTGTATACTTGGAGCACTGTGCAGTTTAAGAAAGGTATGCTGATAACATTAATTTCAAATATTGAATTATACGTTTATATAACTGACTTAGGACTCAATCAGTGTAGTTAGATTATCACAGTATAATTTGTTTTCTAGTCAGGCTTTAGTTCAGCTGATGTGGCCAGAAGGCTTTCTGCTAGAAGCTTACCTGTCCAGGTGTGTGTATGGGGGTGGGTGGGTCAGAGGCTTGGAGGGCTGAGATGCCAAAAAGATTTTTTGCTGGAACTTCCAGGAAAGCTTCTCTGACCTGCACCTTTGACCTGCCCAGAGGGTGGGCAAAAGGAGAGAATAAAACCTTATGGCACAAGGAGGGTCTCTCTTTGACTATTTGTGCTGAGCGCTAAAGGAGCTGAGACCTAGTTCCTTGCAAGTGTGATAGCTGTTGATCATGTCGGGACTGAGAGCCTGATGTATGAGAAAAGCATGTATGAGAAAAGTATATATGAGAAATGTATGATGTATGAGAAAAGTATGAGAAATGCCTGATGTATGAGAAAAGTATGAGGATATCTCAATAAACTGGAACTTTCTAATACAGAGAGCCTGCTTAAACATAAGATCTATGTTAGACATGTATGGAAGGAGGGACAGAGGAAGTGCATTTCACCCATTTCTTTTTGAGTTCCCTCGTTTCCTTTTGAACTCTGTTTAAAAGTGTGTGAAGATTTTTTTAATCTTTCCTTTAATAAATGCTTTCTAAATTCTTAAATGCTGGTAGTTGTTCTCTGTACCGCATAGACTCTTACTGCTCAACCACACAACCTTATTTTAGATGCCACGGGAAGGGGGTGGTCTGTGGGCAATGGCTGATCCACCAGTGGTGCACAGGTGCAGTAGGCAGTCCCTGGGGTAGCCAGGTCCTGAGTAGCAGGAGACTGGGCACAAGGCAGGTCTCAGAGTGGTAAGCCTGCCCAGGGGAGATGAGAGTCCTGGGTCCCCCATAGGCAATTCCCTCAAAGGCCAGGTGGTGGCAGCAGGTGCAAGAGAAAAGGAGCAAAAGACCCTCTGATGGTTGGGGGGGGGACCTTGTGGTTTGCAAGTGCCAGGCAGAAACTTGGAGTGCCACTGGTGATCCATGGGCACCGCAGAGGGCAGGAAGTGCTCACAGGTCAGTGGGGCTGTTCAATTACAGTTTCTATGGCTTCAAATCCACAAAGATAGTTTCAACTGGGTGGCCATGTTGGTCTGCAGTAGAAGTGGAAGATTCAGGTCAAGTAGCACCTTAAAGACCAACTAGATTTCCAGGTATGGAGTTTCGAGAGTCAAAACTCCCTTCTTCAGATACATTCAGAAGAATCAAATCCAGTGGGCTCTCCTCCTGCTCTTCTTTGCCCTCAGGAAAGCGGAAACAATGAGGTTCTCTTCATGAGTTTGGATCTGGCCAACCTGAATTCAGTGCGATCATTTGCAGATGCATTCTTGAGATCCGAGCCGCGCCTCGACATTCTGATCAACAATGCAGGTGAGTACAGAGACTCCAGGTAGAGACAGAGGTAACAGGGAGGTGCAGCTTCTTGCTCAATGCACAAAACAGGTCAACAGTGATGGACAGGTTGTTGGAGGACCGTTCCCAAGGGATTCCTTTACTGTTCCCTGCTTCTGGTTTGGGAAATGGAAAGGCCTTGGTGGACAGTTGAAATTGTTTAATGCTGCTGAATTCTCTAACAGGTGTTTTGTATGGGGGCAAAAGCGGCGAAGGCTTCAATTTGGCTTTCCAAGTTAACTACCTGAGTCACTTCCTGCTGACTCACCTCCTCTTGGATCGGCTGAAGCATTGTGCCCCTACCCGTGTGGTGGTGCTGGGGTCTATAGTATATATCATGGGAAGAATCGACCTCCAGAACATTCAAAAGCCAGTAGATGGGGTGCTGAAATCTTTCCAGGCCTACTGCAACAGCAAATTGGCCAATGTCCTGTATACTCGAGAGCTGGCTAAGAGACTGGAAGGGACCAGCGTTACCTGCTATGCAGTTCACCCAGGTGAGTGAACTTGGCTCTTGCAAAGTGAAGAGGGAATTGATCGGAAACTCTAGAATTCCATACAGTGTGGCCTCTCTTCCACTACCCAGGAATGCAAACTGCATCTTTTTGCAGATTGGTCACACATGCATCTCTATTCTGATTCCTGCCTGTGGGTGTCTCATCTTGCTTCTAAATATGAGGCTGAGCCCCATTCTGGTGACGTTCCTGTTCATCTGTGAAAGTGACTGGGGGTTGGGACTGCATTGCATTGCAAGAGTTGGGGGCATCTAGAGATACTGGGAATTGAACCGGGGACCTTCTGCATGCATAGCAGAGGCTCTTCTCCACTGATCCATGGCACCACCTCAGGTCCAGTGGACTTGGACCTAGAGCTGAGATTGGGTGGAGCTCTGGCAGTTCAAGGTATCATGATAAGAATAGGATGGTGATGTTGATAGTGCCATCTGCTGACAGTTGAACCTTCTGGGCCTTCTGAGGTCCCAGTGTGTGTATAGCGGAACTACAAGTGACAAAAGGCACAGATTAGACACTTGTCAGCTTCCCTCAAGTTTTGATGGGAAATGTAGGCAGCATGGCGGAATGTTGGACAGGTGACAGTTGAAAAGTCAATTGAACAGCAGAAAGAGCCGAGCTGCAAGACCAGGATGCCTACATTTCCCATCAAAACTTGAGGGAAGCTGACAAGTGTCCAATCTGTGCCTTTTGTCACTTGTAGTTCCGCTCGTAGAGAGTTGTCAGATCTGATTTATGGTGAGTCCAAAGGGTTTTCAAGGTAAGAGACGTTCAGAGAGGAGTTTTCCATTGCCGGGCCCTGCATAGTGTTCATTTATTAAACTATTTATTAATTATTCATTAATTTAAATAATGTATTTAAATATTAAAGGAAATGTATTAATTTCCTTTGCTTGAGTGGACTCTGATATCTGAGCAGTCGGGTGGGGTTAGGAGTGACCATGGACTTCCATGGTGGTCTCTCATCCCAGTACTAACCAGGGCCAACATCCTGCTTAATATCCTAGAGGATATCTGATTGCACTGGGCTTGTCTGCATTATCTAGGTCAGCCTGAAGTCCTACTATTTATTTGTTTTTATTTTATTTATTTCACATTTCTATTCCGCCCTCCCCATGGGCAGGCTCGGAGCAGATAACAATCTATTAAAACACACTAAAAATTCCATCCACATTAAAACAGCTGCATATTTCTATTCATACAGCGGCAGCAAGCAGACTTACAAATTTAAAAACAGGATGGTGGACAGCCTTCACGGGGAGGGTTAGAATTTTATACACCCCTTTTTCAGGTCGGTGGAGGCCCAGCCTCAGCCATGTGCCTGGCAGAACAACTCTGTCTTGCAGGCCCGGCAGAAAGATAGTAGGTCCTGCTGGGCCCTGATCTCAGCAGACAGAGCGTTCCACCAGGTGGGAGCCAGGACCAAACCAGCTAATACAATTCTTGGAACCAACTAAGAAATTCTGAGACAGTAAGCAAGCTTTGAAGCCCATGCCTTCAGTCCAAAACGTTGCTTGTGCTAAGGGCTGTGGTGGATGCTTCTCAAAGCAATCCTCTGAAATTGCCTCTTGCATTTCACTATCTGGGCTGTAGCAGCAATTGGGAGATACTGAGAGGCAAGCTATAAGTGACAAATGACACTTGAATGGCAAGTGAACAGACTCACGGTTATTCCTCCCTGTTCACTTGCCCTCCACTCAATCACACGTGATCGAGTGGAGAGCAAGTGGAGGGCAAGTGAACAGGGAGGAATATACGTGAGTCTGTTCACTTGCCATTCAAGTGTCATTCGTCACTTGTAGCTTGGCTCTCAGTGCTAAGGTCTCCTCCCTGGCCCATCTGGGTTTAACAAGTACTGTGGCCTCCTTTGACTTGCAGGGTTTGTTAAGACAAACGTCATTCGCCAATTTCCCATGTGGATGAGGCTGGTAACGGACAATATCGGTTGGCTCGTCTTACGCGATCCTATGACTGCAGCTCAGACTTCTATCTATTGCGCCACTCAGAAGGGGATCGAGAGGTTTAGTGGCCACTATTTTGCCGACTGCAAGCTACGACAACCCTTTCCGAAAGCCTGTGATGATGCCCTTGCCAAGAAGCTTTGGGAGTTCACCGAGAGAATGTTGGGACTCACGGAGTAAACTTGTTTGTGCTTGGAAGGTGTCTCTAGAATAGGATCAGAGTGACTGGGCAGGTGGAGGTTTATGATATGTGTGTAACAGCAATAAGGGGTTGTAAAAGAGAAAAAGGCATTGGACTAACAGAGACACAATATTCAGGTTCTTTTGGAGTTGGACCTGAAGTCCTGACAGTTCCCTCTTGGCACATGCTTTTTTCTGGGGGTCCCTCTACTATTTTCCCTGCTTTATCGGTTACGAGGCCTTGGAATTCTGTGGAATGTCAAGCTGGCAAGAAAAGCAATGAACATATTTTATAATAAAATGTACTGGGGAGAATTCGCTCTTTTTTCCTGCTTTTGAAACACGTTCCTGAGTGGACTTTCTTTTGTGATTTGCTCCCGTGCTAGGATGACCTGTGATTTGCAGAGGGTGGTACTATATTGGCTGGCCAAGAGGTGAGGAGATCTGCATGTTTCCTGGCCATCCTGGAGGATCTGAGGTTGATTACTTAGTTTTCCTTTTCTTGAGTGGACTCTGATATCTGAGCAGTTGAGTCAGGGTTAGGAGGTGCCTGGCTCAACTCCTGGAATCCCTGGCAGAGTGTAGGACAGTGCCCAAGTGAATCACACCCCCTGCAATAAATGCTGGATGTACACTTCTTATGGTTTGTCTTCAATTCTATATGCTCGGTCAAAGTTTACTACCACTGAAGAAGATACAAGTTAAAGCAAGTAAGTCTTCCACAAAGTTTCTTGCTAATTGTGTCTTTAATTATCCATCTTATTCTTATCCATCAGTGATCTTATCCAACAGTGTACTATAGAGACCAGTAGTGAGTAAAAACGGGCACTTTGTTTGGCTCATCATGTTCCTCACTAGAAACTGATTAGCTTGTCCTGAGTTTCATCTAGAGTTGGTATGTGGTAAAACTGCCAATTTTTGTTTTCTATAGCAAGATTGCCAAAACCGCCAGTCACAGGAATAATCAAGTCTCTGTTGAAAAGGCTCCCAGCAGAAGACAGGATAATAGGAATAGGTTTCAGAGATGTACATGTCTCAGTCCAGTTCAACAAAACTGAAATGGTCAAATGAAACATGAGTTTTGAAAGGGCCTTCATTGTCCGATGGTGTGGTCTCTCTCATGTTCATAAATGGAGTTCCAACACCATGTTCTGATGCTGAGGCTCGATTCAGACTTCCTGGTTGCGTGGGAAATCCATCTAGTTTTGCCAAAAGGCACTTTCTGAGAAATGCTGAATCCTATGCAAGGTGGCTGCTGCCTTTGGGAGCTGATATAGCAGCCAGTAGCATCATCACAACTCTTAGCAACAGCTGTCGTCCCAGGAGCTCTGGCAGCTTTTGCGTCATTCTTCAGTCCCAGCACTGCACGTGGTTACCTGAACGTTACCTGTACAGGAAGACACCAGCCAAGGCTTGAAAATGGCTGAATGCAGGACTTTGTGATGCCACACAGTTGCGTATACGCAGCCCCTCCATACACAATGCACAATTCAAACGTCTGCTAGTGTTCCCAAAGTTGCCGTGCAGAGTGAACTCAGAGACATCCCTGGAGAAGGGATTGAGACTCTTATTGTACCTCTGTTGGTGCATGGTGGGACCTTTCATGCATGGGGTTGCTGGGAAGCCACGGGGGGGGGGGGGCTTCCTTAAAACTGCTTACCTACCCTGGGTCCTCTGCGTCAGTATTGTATCGTATTGGATGTGTGTTGCAATTCACCCTGTTGACTGACCTTGCAGACATTTTTTATAAATGTCAATATCCATCCTGAGCTGGAGATAAATAGGGTTAGAAAAGTAAATTAATATATCTTTGCCCTTTGGATAGGAACTCTCAGCCTCAGTGTTTCTCCATCTGCCAAATTCATTTATTTACTTCTGTCAAAGTAGATGTTTTAGGCAAAAAATTTTAGAACCCTTGGTCAGAAAGAGCTAGACCAGTGACAGCATCCTTTCAATTGACAAAACTGTAGAGGGGTCCTCCATTGTCCTTCCAATCTGGTCAGGGAACTAAGTTGGGATAAGGAGAAGGGCTGCTTCGATCCAGATCATTTCAGAGGACTGGATAGAAGCTGGAAGCAGTTGGTAGAGGTGGAGCTGAAGGTGTGTGGAGCATATAGGACTGAGAACATTGCCAAGAATCTCTGAGACCTGACATTTTTGAGTGAGGTTTTTCCCCAGGAAAAATACACATCATTCCGCTTTCAGTACCGTGTTCTTACAGTTCTGCAGATACTCTTTGAAATGGCTAAGATGATTAGCACCCCAAGAACCCATAAGAGGCCACTGGGATGTGAGACGTTCTTTGTCTGGTGGTTCCATTTGTCCATGAAACTGCAGGTCTGGGGCCCTTTCTTAAAATTCAGGAAATGTGCTCAGGTGCTCTTAGGAGAATCGGGTCTCCTTTGGATGACATCTTGCCCATCCTGCAGGGCTTCTCTCCACACAGTCACACAAGAGGAAATGAATTCATCAGGGTGATGCCTGGGGAAACACAGAAAAGAGGGCCACTGCCCATTGGTCATAATCACCCTTGTGTTCATGTCCTGAGAGGTGGTGTGGCTGTAATCATTGCAGATTCCTTGCACAGATACTGGGGATTTGGAGCTCCTCGGTCGGCCAGTCCCTCTGCAGGGATGTCTCCCATTCACATCACAGACAGGACAGATACACAAGACAATCCTCAGCCAGACCATAACAACAACAACAACAACATTCAATTTATATACTCCCCTACAGGAGAACTTAATGCCACACACAGAGCAATTTACAAAGTGTGTTATTATTATCCTCACAACAATCATCCTGTGAGGTGGGTGGGGGAGAGAGCTCTGAGAGAGCTGTGACTGACCCACAGTCACCCAGCTGGCTTCAAGCGGAGGAGTGGGGAAACAAACCTGACTCGCCAGATTAGAGTCCCGCTGCTCTTAACCACTACGCCAAATGAAAATTAGAGCAATTGCTTACCAGACGTGGAACGGAGTGTGAACCAACAAGTTCAATCCCTTAGGTAACTCCTGGGAAGGTCAAGGGCCTTACCATGCCTGCACAACAGCATTCCTGACCTCACCTTGCCATGCTGGTGGGCAGGGCTTTTTTTCTGGGAAAAGAGGTGGTGGAACTCAGTGAGTTGCCCTCAGAGAAAATGGTCACATGGCTTGTGGCCCCACCCCCTGATCTCCAGACAGAGGGGAGTTTAGATTGCCCTCATGGCAATCTTTTTTTAAAAATTTTTTAAAAAATCTTTCTTTTTTTAAAAATTTTTATTGGTGAGTTTAAATACCCAAATTTAATACATACATTCCCTTCAGATCTAATTAGTTCTGTTCCCCACCCTTTTCCTCCCCCCTCCCTATTGACTTCCAACAGCTTTCCAACCCTTACCCCCTATTTTTACTTAATTCTATTTCGCTTATGTTTTTCTACAACACATAGATCATAATATCTCTTACTCTAAGCATATTCTAATTCTTTTAAACATATACTCTATTGAATATACTATCAATATAGTATCTATTATATACTATACCATACAATATGGCATAGCATGCATTGTAATATAACATAACATATATTTATCTGCAACACATAGATCATACTATCTCTTACTCTAAACATATTCTAGTTCTTTTATACATATTCTCTATCAAATATACTATCAATATAGTATTTGTTATATACTATTTCGTACAATATAACGTAGCATGCATTATAATAAAATTTATCATAACATCCCAATATAGTATGTAGTATAGTATACTAGCGCCATACACCCTAGTATATTATCTATGGTGTATAGTATAACTTTTCTAATATATCCATAAAATTAGCTTAGATTATTATAGTTAAATTTCCCCCTTAATGGTAAAGTCACTTCTCTCCTCCATTTACAACACCGCCCTTTAAAAATTCTCAAACTGCCACAGTTCTCCTTTCACATCCCATTTTTTCTCAAAATATTGTTTCAGTTTCCCCCAATCAGCAATATATTGTCCTAGGTCAAGATCTTTAAGTTTCCTTGCCATTTTGTCCATTTCTGCCATGTACAGAAATTTATAAATCCAGTCTTCTACGGTTGGTATTTCTTGTACTTTCCACTTCTGCGCGTACAAAAGTCTTGCCGCAGCAGTCATGTAAAATAGCAATGTTCTATACTGCACTGGAACATCTTCCATCCCCAAGTTCAGTAGCAACAATTCTGGGCATGTGACCATTTTCAAGAGGTTCCGGAACTCCATTCCCCCGCGTTCCCCCTGAAAAAAAGCCCTGCTGGTGGGTAAGGGGGCCCTTCTAGGGATCTCAGTCAGGAATGTCTCAACAGTTAAAGTAAACTTTGCAGGCAAAGAAATTCAGAACACCCAGTTCAGTTTCTTAAGGGCACACTGAGGGTAGCAAGAAGCTAGCTCTCCGGAGGGAAGAGACCCATGAATCTTTAGAGAGCTGCTTGAGGGCACTTATCTAAACATTGTTGCAGAGAAAGCGTACAGAGTCCACTTTACTTCGGAGACATACAGGCAGAACACTTTCGCATCCCAGTCAGCAGTAATAGTTTCCCATTCTTGTCAGCGATATTTTTTCCCCATTTGCACTCTTCAGTCAAGTAGGCAGGAGATATCCAAAGGGGCCTGCAGCATTTGATGCTCAGGGCCTTCCTGCCTCTGCCCAGGAGGGGACTCCCTTTTTTACCCACAGTTGGGTAACTGTTGGCCTTTTACGCAGAGTTGGGTAAGGGCTGGCTCCCACAGTTGGCTCCCTTTTACGCACAGTTTACCCACAGTTGGGAGGGGGGATCCAAGAGTGGGACATTTCCTCCGTTAGGGCTTCCTTAAGACCCCACAAGTCAGCTCGGGCGTCCCTTGCAGCTCTTTCTCGGGCTCCTCTTAAGCCCGCAGCCCCCAAGGCAGGAAGAGACGAGGGTCCCGGGCTTGCTTCGCGGCTCTCCCACCAGGCGCGGCGATTGAGCTTTGGGTTTCCTCGATGGCATCATTGCACTTCTGGCGCCCTCCGGGCTTTCCCCTGCTCTGCTCCTCCGGGCTCCCCAAGTGGCTTCGATGCGCCTTTGCTGAGCGACGGGGCTTTGGAGAGGTCCCGTTTTCGAGCGCCCCTCGGACTGTCCCGCGCCCGGGAGCGGAGGGCGAGGCTGGGCGGGGGCGGCGCAGCCTGCATATTGCTGGCCCGGGGCGAGTACGCGGAGGCGTAGACGGCGCGGACAGCAAGCGAGTCAGGCATGGCTGTGGCGGCGCTACTGCTCGGACTGGCGCTACTGGCGGGGCTCTGCGTGTGGCTGCGCTGGTGCTTGCGCGGCCCCAAGTGCCCCAACGAGACGAGCCTGCGCGGCAAGACGGTGGTGCTCACGGGTGAGCGCGGGCAGGGCAGGGCAGGGCAGGGCAGGGGTGCGCGCGAGAGGAGCGGAAATGAGCCCCTGCGGCGGTGCCGGGGCCGCTGCGGAGAAGGCCCCGTCGCCTCCGGCTGTGAGAGCTCTCCTGCTCGGGAGCCCGGCCGCCCTGCGGGCATCCACTGCTAAAGTTGCTCGTCTGTTGCAGGCGGGCAGAAATGAACAGGACTTGCCCGACTCTTGAGGCTCTAACACGCCTTTATTCTATCTTCAGCTTTGTGGACCTGACTTAAAGCTTCCCGTAACATTTTCTCCCAGGCTGGTGGGAACCTTTGGGTGGGCCAGTAAGGTAACACGGAGCGAGTTCAGGCTGCGTGTACATAGTAACAAGGAACGTTGCGTGGTGTCCGGTTCACAGAAAAAAGAAGTGAGCGGGGCTAGAAAGGGAAAGCGGTTTTTTTCCACGCAGCTCTGCTCTATGCACGCCATGTCATTGTACTGGACTGTTCACAACAACCCTGGAGGGTAGGCTCGGAAAAGAGGGAGAGAAAGTAGCACCTGCTTATCCAGAGTTATACAACGGCTCTGGCTGGCTTCTTCGCCAACGGAGTTATGGGACTTCAGTGAACATTAACAAGAACCGGCCCATTAAGAACTTTGCTAATAATGACAATTTCTTCTCTCGGGTAGTGTTGCTTGAAAGCCTCTTCCCTGGAGCACTTTCCCTTCCAGCTGATCTGGCTTTTGCTCCTTTCTCAACAGTTTGTAACATTGACTTGGCTCCCAGATATTCAGTCAATTTCCCGGGACCCTCTGGAGTGGAGCAAAGCCTCAAACGTGGCCCGTTTGCATCTCGACAGCATCCAGGCGAGCTTTGTCTAGATGCTGTCGAATGTTTCCTGCTTGGTTAGGAACTGTTTCAGAGTTCAATGCATTTGGTGTCCGTTGTGCTGTTCTCTCAGCTCAGGAGTTTTAATGCTTTCCTCTCTTCCAAGGGAGAACGGGCACAGCCACAAGGAAAGGGGGGCTGTCGTGAGAGCCAAGGTCCCTCTGGCTTTGCAGGGGAAGCACATGAGGCAGAAAGACTGGGTGCCATCTGGGCCACCCAGATGGCATCCAGTCTATATATCTATATAAAGACTGCCTATATATCTGTCTATATATTTATATATAGACTGCCAATCTATATATGTCTAGGATGGAGGAACGAGCTATATGGGATCCAGTGGTGAATCCTTTTCATTCTCATGCTGTTTTTTTCAGAAGATTCATAGATGTATTGTCGAAGGTTTTCACGGCCGGAGAATGATGGTTGTTGTGGATTTTCCGGGCTGTATCGGCGTGGTCTTGGCATTGTAGTTCCTGACGTTTCGCCAGCAGCTGTGACTGGCATCTTCAGAGGTGTAGCACCAAAAGATAGAGATCTCTCAGTGTTTGACACTCTGTCTTTCGGTGCTACACCTCTGAAGATGCCAGTCACAGCTGCTGGCGAAACGTCAGGAACTACAATGCCAAGACCACGGCAATACAGCCCAGAAAATCCACAACAACCATGATTCATAGATGACGCTTATTTAATTTATGATGAGGTAGAATCGGCAGACAGATTCATCAACTGGATGAATTCCCTTGACCCCCATATTTCTTTCACTTGGCAATATAGTAGGAACAGTTAGCTTCTTTAGATGTGGTCACCTTTAGAACTGTGAGCAACACAGTAGGTATTAGACTATTTTAAAAAAACAACCAATAGAAACTCTTACTTACATTTTTCTTTCCACCATCCACATCACCTTAGGAGAAATATACCATATGGACAATATTTATGTTTGAAACGTAATTCAGCAATAGAAGGGGATTTATAACAGAGAAAGGGATCAGTTGACTAAAAAATTTCATCATAGGGGTTACCCACACAAGGTGATTGAGAATGCAGTTGACAGAGCAGCTAAGAAGAGGAGAAAACAGAGTGAGACAAACACTCTTAGATGGGCAATAGATTATATGGGTGTAATGATTTCAAGTAAATGTGTGCATGTGTCTTTAAGAGCCAGTTTGGTGTAGTGGTTAAGAGCACGGGACTCTAATCTGGAGAGCTGGGTTTGATTCCCCACTCCTCCACAAAGCCAGCTGGGTGACCTTGGGCGAGTCACAGTTCTCTTGAGCTCTCTTAGCCCCACCCACCTCACAGGGTGATTGTTGTGGGGTAATAATAACACTTTGTAAACCGCTCTGAGTGGGCATTAAGTTGTCCTGAAGGGTGGTATATAAATCGAATGTTGTTGTTGTTGTTGTTGTTATTATTATTATTATTATTATTATTATTATTATTAAGTGCTTGGTGAGATAGGCGAAGAGTGGGGGTGAAAGAGAGGGATGAGTGAGTGATATGATTGGTTGATGACTGAGAGTGTGGGCGGAGTGAATGCAGTTTGAGACTGACAGGGGAGAGAGCAAAGGTTCAGTCAGAAGAAAGCAGGCTAGCTGTGTGCTGCCTGAGTATATTGAAGTATTTATGAGAGAAATATAACCTGTGTGGAACCTGAACTGAGCATGTTTGTGAAAGGACACTCAGTCAGGGAAAGAGAGGCCAGCTGTGTGCTGCCTGAGCAGCTTTAATATTTCTGTGAATAGGAGTGAGAAGAAAGCAGGCTGGCTGTGTGCTGCCTGGGTATATTGAAGTATTTGTGAGATAAATATTGAGTCTAGTGAAAGAGACTGACTGAGTGTGAAGCCTTAGAAGAGATCTGTGTGAATGAATTTATAGGAAGTAACTTTAAGAACCGAGAACTACGTTTATGAAACCGATACGCTTCTTGACTAAATAAAAGTTCATTTTGTTTTGTTATATCCCAGAGTAGCTGTCATTGCTATATCCCATTCCTATCCTCAGGGCCACATAGAACCATGAAGGAGCCTGACGCTTAGGAACGTTACCAAAAGGGAAAATTTAAATAAAATATCTTGGAATAATATATTCCTGGTGGCAGCAAACTACCCAGAGGGTGTAAGGGAAAGATTAAAGGCAAAATCTACCCCAAAGAAAGTAAAGGTCATCATAACAATGGGATTGGCCACTAGGATAAGTAAAATTATTAAGAAACACTGGCACTTTGTCTAACATATCCCAGGCTGCACACACACACACACACCAGCTATAGGGTTTTGCTGCACCTGCACTTTTAAAGACATGTTGATGCATTCTGATCTTTGTACAACGATAGCTGAAGCAACTGGCCCTTTGGGTCATTATAGATGCAGGACGTGAAACATCTGTGATTTGGTGGCTAGTGGGAAAGAATTTAAAATTACCAATACAGGCAGATTTATCAAATTGAGACATTTTTCTACATGCAGTACCATGGGAGTTATTTATATTATTGAGTGTACGTGCCCTTTAATTTATGTCGGCAGCACTCAAAGGATCCGTAATACAGGGTCCGTATACAGGAACACATCTCCAGAATCAATAACAAAGTGCTGGAGGCACCCCTAACACAACATTTTTTTGGAACACCATGGGAATGCAAGGCAGTTTAGATTCTCTGTATTGCAGGTTATTAAGGGGGACAGATTCAAGGATATTCAGAGAGAGTTACTAAAAAGAGAAGCCTTTTGGATACACGTTGAACAGCATTTCATCACAGGGGCTGAACGAAACAATCGATTATTCATGTTATTTATGAGGATGGTTAGCAGATGGAAGATTCAAGGAAGCATGTACCTTTAATTGGTAGTAGTAGAAAGGGCAGTTTTGCTTGTTTGACCCATGTTTAAAGGACTGTTAGCCTGTTGTTTAAAACAGTTAGTTTTAAACAATTGGCAGTGGATGCTGGCCATTGTGCCTTTGAACAAGGAGGAGGTAATACTGGAGAAAAAAGCAGACCTATGACTTGTGAGTAAATAATTCTATTTTAACATATTACTGTATTAGTACATAATATATGTTGATAGTAAATTACTCATTTACTTCAGGAACTATAATAGCGCCTTGAAAAAGTTTATATGGAACAGAAGCTAAGCTAGCACCCTGTTGGGACATTTTTTGGGAACAACATACGGCACCCTGTTCCATTACCCCTGTGGGGGACGACAACAGCAAAGCTAAGAAGTGGAATTTCTATACAAGCCTGAAATAAAGAAAATAACAGAAGGATCACAACAGGAATAAACTTGAATCTCTTTGCAACAGATGTGGACTTGTCCACCCACTTTGCAACAACGGTGGAGACAAATCAGCATCCCATTACAGCGTGGGAATGGATGGATGGAGGTTGCATATTATTTCTGCCCAAGGACCTGTAGTATAAGCTTGGTATACTATTTATTGATGGAAAAATTTAATTTGGTATTTATTGATTATTGGAATATTTATTGCGATATTTATAGAATATTGTATTAGAACTCTGGATTTATTGATGTACTGAGAAAGAATGTTGAATTGTGTGTTGGTGGTTTCTGAGTTACAGTATTGATATTAACATTGATATTGTGTTTCACTGTAACATGCACTGTGCACTTTAAAACTGATAAATTGTAGGAGACATTGATAATTTGACTGTTCATTCACGGGGATTTTGTCTAGTGACTTTTGCTTGTTTGACCCATGGAAAGCCTCATAATTAGTTCTGTCCTGGAGAGGGGCAGGATTCTCCTTGGGATTTTAGGAATGCAATTTTCAGAGGAAAGAGAAATAGGGTATTCTTCTTTGTTGGTTTTTAATCAGCCAAAGTGGATTAACAGTTATCAAAGCAAAGGTAAAGCCATTATGATTTTGCATCCAAATACCTATTTTGACTATGGAGAGCTCTTCTCATCCCTCAAATCACAAAGAGCCCCATTTCTTAAACGTGCTATCATGAAGAAGCAAGAGATATACAAGTTGCATGGATGGAGAGGGAGTAAAATGTTTCCCCCAAGCAAAAAAATAGAAATTTCTTAGGGAATTAAAATACATGCAGTGTTTACTTCCTTTTAAAGCCTTCACTTATTTTACTTCTTTAATAACTTAAAATATACCTTTTAATAATTTAATAACTTAGCATATTAAATTGTGCTATTTGGCATTTGTATGAAATTTAAAAATACAAGTGGAGACCTGAAAGACTCTTGCACAGAAGTTCCTCCCTTCTGCCAGGAGATAAAAAGGGGGCAGAGGTAGGTGCTGAGCGCTGGCAATGCTGGAACTGAGTGGGAGCTAGGTGGCCAAGACTCCCAGACTCCAGGCATCATTGCTGAACAGCATCTCTCTGGCCACCTTCTTTTCTTCCTAGCAACTAGAAGGAAGGGGCAGAGGAAGAGGAGGGCAGCAGAAGTCCATGCACCTTAGGTGCCCAACTCCCACCTTCCCTGGCCACTCTCCTCTTTCCTTCATAGAGGCAGGAAGGAGGGGCAGGAGATATGGGAAAGATAGGACAGAGGGTAGCCCAAAAGCTGCCCACACTCAGCATCTGCCATCTTTATTTTTTTCCTTTCTGGCGATCTTCCCTCTCCCTCCCATCCCCCATGCCAAAGCATCTTGGGGATTGCTTGGCAATTCCCAAAATGACACCTGTGATTTTACTGTTGCAAGATTTTTGTCATCAATTTTTTCTAGTTCTTAGAGCCAAAACACACGTTAAGAAAAACCTAGGTTCAGCACGTGTTCTCTTACCTCAAGGTTTGCCGGGATCTGTAGGAGTCCTGGAAGCTTAAAGATCTGTAGGGGTCCTGGAAGCTTAAAGTCCTGGAAGCTTAAAGGATCTGTAAGCGTCCTGGAAGCTTAAAGGCGTCCTGGAAGCTTAAAGCTTAAAATACAGGCACCTGTATTTCCCTTTCCCTTTTTGCTGCTCTGTAAATGCTAAACTTTAAGCTTCCAGGACGCCTACAGATCCCAGCAAACCTTGAGGTAAGAGAACACGTGCTGAACCTAGGTTTTTCTAAACGTGTGTTTTGGCTCTTAGATAATTTTGCAAACTTGTGGTTTCTCCCAGGTTTGCAGAAATATCCCATCTATCAAAACATGGCCTTATTTGGCATATTTTTCTGTCTATGTTCTCGGCCATTTTTCAGAACTAGATGCATGACAAGCAGCTTGTTTACCTCTCCCCCAACACTGTTCTTTTCCTCCTCCTGCCACCCCATATCATATCCTCTCCTTTCCCTGCTTCTTTCTCTTCTTGCCACCCACCAGCCCTACCTTTTATCTGTCTCCCAGCCTTCAGCTTTATTATTTGCTGCATTCATACCTTGCCTGTTCTTTCTATTGGGCACCCAAAGCACCTGACGTTGTTCTCCTCTCCTCCATTTTGTCTTCACAACTACTCTGTGAGGTAGGTTAGATGGAGAGAGAGTGACTGGATAAAGTCAGCCAGAAAACTTCCATGGCAGAGTGGGAATTCATACCTGGGTCTCCCTGACGTTAATCCTATACTGTAACCATGACACCACACTGGATTTCATCTTTCCCTCCTTGCCTCCATCTAGCAGCCCTTCCCTGGGAAAGGTCCAGACAAGTTTCAAAAACTGGATAATAGGAAGGCACTCAGTTGAGTTGCGGAGTGAACATCACCAGGCATGGCCAAATCATGTGAACTGTGCAGTTGTTGACAGGCAAGTTGTATGTTTTCAAGTCATCCAGTAGCTACTGCCAGACCTGGGCAAGTTACGCAAATTTCACAGTAGCACATTGTCCAGGAGAGTTGTCTGCTGGCTGCTGTTACATAGTAGCAGGTCACCACGTGGTCACTGCTAGATCTAGGTAAGTCATGCAGGTTCTGTGGTAGCAAGTCCCCTGTGGTTGTTGCTGGGCTTGGCCCAGTGTCCTACAAGGACAGAGGGAAAGGAGGAAGGGTGTACGGACAAGCCAAAATAGCCTTGGAGAGGGCCCTCCCACTGCCTTTTACTGACAGAAAGCAAGAGCAAGCTGGCAATATTCTTGTGGTTGCCTAGCAACACAAATGTGGCCACAGAGATCTCAGAGGGCATTCATTTCTTAAAATTGCAAGTGGTACTTCCTAGTATTTAAGGAGGATCAACATCCCCAGTGTTTCTTTTGGTTTTTTCAGACTTCAGATTTTGCTTCAAACCCTGAGCTTTTTTCAGATTTGTAGAATGATCTGTCTTGTCTCTTCATGATCCTAATCAATGTATTTAAGTATCCATATCTAGGGCCATGCTGAGAATCTGATATAATGCATGATAAATGCCTTAGTTTTCTCCAAGCAACCTTCTGGCTATGCCCAATACACAGAGAGTGAGTGAGCTGTAAACTGCTGCTACTTTAGCAGATGAATCTTAGCTTTTGCTATCTGTGAGGTAAGAAAAATACTAAAGTTGAAAATAGAAAATACAGATTTAGTAAAGTAGAAAAGAAAGTGTGTTCTTTGAATAGAAACCATCTCATCCAGTCTTCCTAATGTATTTGAGCACTGAGAAACTTTATAAGTTTGAAAACTCTGAACATTTTAATAATGTATTATCATACACAATTATTGCATATTAATTGTTGGAAAAATTTGTCACTTTTAAGTTATATGTAACTCATTGAAATCTACATATATGTATACAGTATACAATGGAATCCTGGTTCCCTAATGCTGTAGCCTGTCATACACAAAAGATCTCCAGAGTAGCACCTTGTCTTAAAAAGCATTCAAACAGGAAAATATTTCATAGATTAGTTTAGTGATCTCCAAAATTTCCACTTTTTCTGTTGGAAAACTTGAACAAAAAGTATTCATTGAAAAAACGGGAAAACCTGGGTTGTAGGTTTTAAATTTTTCTGGTGTGTGTTTGTGTGGGGGGTCACATCTCTAGAAGCCACTCAGGACAAATAGTTGGGGGGTGATGATGATAGTATGGACTTGGAAGTAACTGGTCTCTTGTGCCCATCCCCAGGAATTGCTTCCAGGTGACTGGGAAGGGGAAATTTAACTAAAAAGAACTGGGGGAGAAATGGTTACTTTTCCTCTTCCAGGCCTTCCTAGAGAGGTGTATAGGTGGGAGATTCTTAATAACTTTTCTTGCACTCAACAGTCGTATTGATATGTATCCAGTGTGCTTTCCTAATTTAGATTCCTTATCAGTTTTCAGCTGCTTCTTAATAAGTGTGTAGTAAATTGTAAAAAAGGAATATTGTTCTTCATCACCCTGGCAATTCATTCCTGCTCACTTGATCTTGTTTTCACACACAGGCTATAGAAGGACACTGGGAAATAAGGGAGACTTGTGCTTGCTCCCATTGCAGAGGCTGGGCTGCATTAGGTCCTGTCCCTCAACTTGATCTCTCTGCTGGGCTTTTCCAGGTGGAAACACAGGAATTGGGAAAGCGACAGCGCTGGAGTTGGCCCGGAGAGGAGCTCGTGTTATTCTGGCGTGCCGCAACAAAGAACGAGCAGAATCAGCTGTCTATGACATCCAGAGGGTGAGAACTCTCTGCCTTCCTCAAAAGGGGGTTGTGTCACACCTTGAATCTCCAGTCCCTGGCAGGTGGGAGGTTATTTTGGGATTGGAAGGTTACTAGGAGGCAGCCAGGAAGATACTTTTCCACATCTGCAGAAGGGCTTTGTGAATGGCAACATGACACACTAATTCATAGGAGATCAGCCTTTTTTTTCAATCTAGGTTCATACTAAGGCATTTACTGGCACAATTTAGAGTACCCTGGCTTTGGGCTAGAAAATACTGTGAAAACCTGCAAATGGAAGCAACCATTAACTCCGACAGTCAAAGAGAAGCTCCCCCGTGCACCTTGCTCTTCTTTGCTCTTTTTTAGTAGAATGAAAATTGGCAAAAGCCAATGGTGCAAATTAAGAAAGTATTATTCAAGTAAAAATTCTCTATGAATTTCACTACAAAGCTTTGTCAGGAGAATCTGCAAGTCATTCTTTTTTCTTACACCAGAAAACAGCACCCCAGACGTACCTTTGTACCAAAATGCATAGTGAATTTCTGCTTGGATAACAAATACCCTTCATTTGCACTGTTGGCTTTAAGCTATTTTCATTCTTCTGTGACTGGTTTGGTTCTCCTGTTTTCTTCTTGCTTCCATTTTAGTCTCATTCTACTACCAACTGCTGTTCCAAGTATAGGGAAACATCTGCTGTGGTTTCTGTGCCATCAAATCTACTAAGTTATTCAGGAGAATAGACTATGTTAATCTGCAATAGAAGAGCAATATTCGGTTCCAGTAGCACCTTAAAGACCAACTAGATTTCCAGGCATGAGGTTTTAATAGTCAAAGCTCCTGTCTTCAGATATATTTAGAAAAATCAAATCCAGTGAGCTCTCCTCCTGCTTTTCTCTGCCCTCAGGAAAGTGGAAACAAGGAGGTCCTCTTCATGAGGCTGGATCTGGCCAACCTGAGTTCAGTGCGATCATTTGCAGATGCATTCTTGAGATCTGAGCCGCGCCTCGACATTCTGATCAACAATGCGGGTAAGTACAGAGCCTCCAGGTAGAGACAGAGGTAACAGGGAGGTGCAGCTTTCTGCTCAATGCACAAAACAGATCAACAGTGATGGCATGAGAGCCACCAGGTTGTTGAAGTGGGACAACCGTTCCCAAGAGATTCCTCTATTGCTCCCTGCTTGTGGTGTGGGAACTAGAAAAGTGTTCAGCTGCAGTTGTTTAATGCTGCTGAATTCCCTAACAGGTGTTGAGTATGGGGGCACAAGCGCCGAAGGCTTCAATTTGGCTTTCCAGGTTAACCACCTAAGTCACTTCCTGCTCACTCACCTCCTCTTGGATCGGTTGAAGCGCTGTGCTCCTAGCCGTGTGGTGGTGCTGGCATCTATAGTACACAGAATGGGAAAGATTGACTTCCAGAACATTCACAAGCCGGTAGATGGGCAGTGGAAGTTTTTCCAGGCCTACTGCAACAGCAAATTGGCCAATTTTTTGTACACTCGAGAGTTGGCTAAGAGACTGGAAGGGACCAGCGTTACCTGCTATGCAGTTCACCCAGGTGGGTAAACTTGGCTCTTGAAAATGGAAGAGGGGATTGATCTGGAACCCTAGAGGTCCATAGAGTGTGGCTTCTTTCTTACCACCCTGCAATGCAAAGTGCATCCTTTTGCAGATTGGTCACAAAGGCATCTCTATTCTGATTCCTGCCCGTGGGTGTCTAGTCTTGCTTCTAAATGTGAGGCTGAGCCCCATTCTGGTAAACTTCCTGTTCATCTCTGAAGGTGACAGGGGTTGCATTGGAAGGGGCACACAGAGTACGGTGATTCTGTACCTTCTGTCAGCAGAGACTGCATACTGCTTGTCATCAATCAACACTATTTAAAATCAGTTTGAGGAAACTAAGAAAAGAAATAAAGCTCTTGTTATGGAGAAAAGTTTGAGATGCCTCTCTTGTTATGGAGAAAAGTTTGAGATGAAAATGATGGATTTTCCTCCATATTGTAAACATGGCAGGTAAAATATTGGGGGGGGGGTAATCAAACAACTTGTTTCATGTTCATAAGAAGTTTCTCTAGAGCATATGAACAAATGAAGCTTCTTTATACTGACTCAGACCATCAGTCCATCAAGATCAATATTGGCAGCAGCTCTCCAGGGTCTCAAGCTGAGGTCTTTCACATCACCTACTAGGTGGTCTTTTCATGTGGAGATGCCAGGGACTGAACCTGGGACCCTTTGCATACATTGCAGAGGCTCTTCCACTGAGCCATGGTGGATGCTTCTAAAGGCAAACTCCTGAAATGGCCCACCCATGCTCTTGCAATTTGTTTTCAGACTAATAGCAAAAGTTGAGTGATATTCCACCTCCCAGGGGCAGGGCTCCTCTCCTCTTCCCTGGCTCATCTGCATCTAACAAGAAATATGGCTTCCTTCCACTTTCAGGGTTTGTTCACACATATATCATTCACCACAGTCCCATCTGGCTGAGGCTAGTACTGCAGGCTGGAAGCTCGCTCTTCTTCCGTGATCCTATGAATGGAGCTCAGACTTCTGTCTATTGTGCCACTCAGGAGGGGATTGAGGTGTTTACTGGCCACTATTTTGCCAACTGCCAGCTTCAAGAACCCTATCCCAATGCCCGTGATGATGCCCTTGCCAAGAGGCTTTGGGAGTTCACGGAGAAAATGTTGGGACTCACGGAGTAAACTTGTTGGTTCTTGGAAGGCGTCTCTGCCATAGGATCGGAGTGACTGGGCAGGTGGAGGTTTATGATATGTGTGTAACACCAATAAGGGGTTGTGAAAGAGAAAATGGCATTGGACCAACAGAGGCACAATATTCATGCTCTTTTGGAGTTGGACCTGAAGTCCTGACAGTTCCCTCTTGGTACATGCTTTTTTCTGGGGTCTCACTACTGCTTCCTCTGATTTATCGGTTCCAAGGCCTTGGAATTCTGTGGAATGTGAGCTGGCAATAACAGCAATGAATACATTTTCTAATAAAATTTACTCTTGTTCTCTCTTTCTCTCTGCTTTTCAAAAACACTCTTGAGTGGAATTTCTTTTGTGTTTTGCTCAAGGGTTACAATTTGCCATGTGTGTTACCATGTTGGCTGGCCAAGAGCTGAAGGGCTCTACATGTTTCTTGGCCAATCCGGAGGATCTGAGGTTGATTACTTCATTTCCCTTTGCTTGAGTGGACTCTCAGATCTCAGGTAGTCACGTCTGGATTAGGAGATGCCTGGCTCGACTCCTGGAATCCCTGGCAGAGTGTAGGACAGTGCCCAAGTGAGACACACCCTCTCCAATAAATGCTGCATGTACGCTTCTTACTGTTTGTCTTTAATTATATATGCTCGGTCAAAGTTTACTACCACTGAAGAAGATACACGTTAGAGTAAGTCTTCCACAACGTTTCCTGCTAATTGTGTCTTTATCCATCTTATTCTTATCCCACAGTGTACTATAGAGACCAAACTGGCACTTAGTTTGGCTCGTTGTGTTCCGTGCTCAAAACTGGTTAGCTTGTCTTGCATTTCACCTGGAGTTGGTATGTGGTAAAACTGCCAATTTTTGTTTTCTGTAGCAAGATTTCCCAAACTGCCAGTCACAGGAATAATCAAGTTGTCTCTGTTGAAAAAGCTCCCAAAGGATTAGAGAGTAGAAGACAGGATAATAGGAATAGGTTTCAGAGATGTCCGTGTCTCAGTCCAGTTCAACAAAATTGAAATGGTCAAATGAAACATGAGTTTTGAAATGGCCTTCGTTGTCTGGTGTTGTATTCTCCATCATGTTCATAAAGTGAGAGTTCAAGGACCATTTTCTGATACTGAAGTTGGCTCCAAACTTCTTGGTTCTGTGGGAAACCCATCCAGTTTTGCCAGAAAGCACCTTCTGAGAAATGCTGGATCCTAAGCAAGGTGGCAGCTACCTTCGGGATCTGATGCAGCAGCCAGTAACACCACCACAACTCCTAGCAATAGCTGTTGTCCCAGGATGAACATGTCAAATGACCAAGACAAGACCATACGTGTTTCAGCCTCAGGGGTCTTCCACAGTGGTCCACAATACACTACTTTACAAAAAACAAACCCACATACCAGAAACTAATATATATCAATTCTGACCAAATGTTGTTCTCTGGTGATATAAATGGAAAAAAGAAGGAAAAACTAATCGTTATAAGAATTAATTTTTTAATTTTTTTTTTTGCAGACAAATACAGAACCATTTTTACCTCATATATTGTGTTGTATGATGTACATTTATAAAGCAGGCCGTGGATCCCTTCACAGGGTAACTGCACTCACACAAAACTCTTCATTGATGTTATAATCTATAACGCTAGCAAAACCCGGGCACCTCCACAAACGAGCAGGCAAACCAATCTATAAAGCAAAAATTATATATGAACTAAATTTTATATTATGAACTAAATTTTATATAAATGAACATTTAAACCTAAGAACATTCAAACCTATAAACAAACCTGGTATAAAGTGTCCAACATTTCTAGATGTGTGTGTCATCAACACCACCCAAGGCTCAGAAACGGCTGAATGCAGGACTTTGAGATGCCACCCAGTTGAGTATACACAACCTCTCCACACACAATACACAATTCAAAAGTCCAGTAGTTATCCAAATATTGGCCTGCACAGTGAATATAGGGATCTCTAGAAAAGGGATTGAGTCCCCCATTACTTCTGTTGGTGCATGGTGTGAATTTCTTTTTTAAATTTTGTTTTATTTTCAGAACAAAGAGGGGTACAAAAGAAGAAAAGGGAATAACAGGATCAGAGGAACATTAAGATTTTGCACTACAAGAGTTGTAATAATAAAATACAGAGTACACAGAACATACCTTAATCAGAGTTCATCAATATTATATCTCTGTAGGTTAGCTGGAGTTGGCACACCACCCAGTTTGCCTTGGCAACTCTTTACATTCCTAATTTCTGGTCAGTTGGCACACCACAACAGGAATCAGGGAGTAGTTGTAACATGTTTTATCTTGTTCTCTCATCCTTCACAGAGCATAATACTCCCATACACTCTAAGTAATATTCTCACACACTTCATGGCTCACTTTGTACCTTTCGCTATGCCTGATAGATAAGACAGAAGGCTGATCACAGCATATCTGTCCAGTGGCCTGTAACTGGTTCAGAACTAGTTTAGAACGCGCTACTATTGTTGTAACTGTTGCTATAGACATATATGGGCATTGCTCTTTTCCGGGTTCCTGAAAAGCTTTCTCAATAAAACTCTCGCCTCCATCTTGGAGGGACAGACTTTGCATCCAGATCTCGGTCTCATGTCGTTACTACATATCTCCTATTCCAACTCCTGTGTGTTTTCTCAAACGAAATATGATCTTTTACCTACACAATATTCAATTTTAGATCAACTAAAGGTCAAAACAAGTGGTCTCCCTATACATTCTAACTACTATATCTTAGTATGGTCTACTACTTCTATACAGATCGTTTCTGTCTACATGGTGGGAATTTCCATACATGGGGGAACGTGTAAGCCACCGGGGGCACTTCATTAAAACTGCATGCCTATCAAACTGGAGACCCAGTTTGGTGTAGTGGATAAGAGTGTGGGACTCTAATCTGGAGAACTGGGTTTGATTCCCCACTCCTCCACTTGAAACCAGCTGGGTGACCTTGGGTCAGTCACAGCTTCTTGGAGCTCTCTCAGCCTCACCTACCTCACAGGGTGTTTTGTTGTGGGGATAATAATAATGACGTACTTTGTAAACTGCTCTGAGTGGGTGTTAAGTCATCCTGAAGGGCAGTACATAAATCAAATGTTGTTGTTGTTGTTGTTGTTGTTGTTGTTGTTGTTGTTGTTACTACTACTACTACTACTACTACTACTACTACTACTACTACTACTACTACTACTACTACTACCACCACCACCACTACCTTGGGTCCTCTGACTATAGCGCTGGGTGGGAGAGAGAGTATGGCTATAGATCTTTGTGTGCTCTGTATAATTCTCTGTTCCTGGGGGGAGGAAGGGAGGTGGTGCTGGAGGTCTCAATCATGAGACAGTCTGCTGCCTGTTGCTTATGAGTATGAGGTGCCTTATTCAGTGGAAATTCCTGCAGGGCTTTTCTGTCTCAAGCTCTGGAAAGGTTTCTGAGCACAGTGTTCATCTGCCCTTGACCGTTGCTTTTGCTGTCTGGTGGCTGCCCTAAATATGCCATCACCAAAGTCCTTTTTGTGTGCTCCTAGTTCTCTAGACATGGAGCCCAGCAATGTAGCCTCATGGCCACATGTATTCCTAGATGTGCTGCTGGGATTGGTTGCAGGGTTACTCAGAAGCTTATGCTCCTGGATTCGTTTTCGTTTTCTCAGCCATGCCGGACGCTCCTCTCGGCTGGTCCGGGAGGAAACGACCGGGCACCCTGACCGGGCGGCTGATCCGCAAGGATTAGCCCCCAGGACTCCCAGGGAGGGAGCCAGGGTCCGGGACGCGGCGGGAAGAACTCCCCGAAATCAATGCGGGGGGGGGGGAATTGCCCGTTTGTCCCTATGGAGGCCGGCAGACGTGCGCGGCGCCTCGAGTGCCGCCGGGCAACGAGAAACGGCAAGTAAAAGAAACAGGCGGAAGCCTGTAAACAAGCGAATCCCTTCTGTTCTACAAGCGTTTGTGAAGGAGAGGTTGATCTGAAGAAGACTCGCTCTTCCCCTTCGTTGAGTTCCAGAATTTTGTTGGTGCGCCCCCCCCCCCCAAAATGGCAGCAAAGAAGCAAAGTCCCGCTCTCGGTAAGTCAATCTCGGCTACCTTGCAGAAGGGGGAGTCGCTCGAAGAGTTGGTGCGCAGGGCGGTGGTGGAAGCTATAAAACCCTTTGTTGACAAGCTGAACGAAACTGATCAAAGGGTGGGCTTAATTGAAAGCGAGGTGAAAACCATTAAGGCAGCAGCGGGGGGGGGCAGAAAAGTCTGCTCTGGAAAGTGCGTCACTTGTGAAGGCTACAAAAAAGGAGCTGAAGTTGGTGGAGAACCAGCTGATCGGGCTACAGGTGGAACGAACGCAGACAATTTTGCGTCTCCAAAACGTGAAAGAGGAGGAAAAAGAGGATCTGTGGGAGGTGGTCTCGGAACTATTGGCGATACCCGCGAGGACGACTAAAGAAGAGGTTAAAAGCGCCATTTTGGAGGTCCGTCAGGCTTCTTCAAAATATGCAACAAAGCGACAGTTGCCTCGTGAGATCATTATTGACTTTTCATCTAAAAAGATTCGGGACACCATCCTATATAACTCATACAATGCGGATTTGGACTTTATGGGTTTGAAAGTCAAGATTTTGAAGGACGTTCCATTTCTAGTCCGGAAACGGCGTTTTAAATATAAAAAGTTTGCAGCTCTTCTGAGGGACCATGGAATAAAGTACAAATGGTTATTCCCGGAAGGAATATGGTTCAGATATAAAGATCAGGCCTATAAGATATTATCAGAAGATCAACTAAAGGATTTTGAGAATAAAAACCCAGAACTCTGCTGCACCGAGAACGAAGAAAAGGAGGAGCCGGAGGGGGGGGAGGAGGAGGAGAGCACTGCAACAGCAGTTGCACAGAGAGAACTGAGTCCGGGACCTAGAAGGGGGAGGAAAGTTTAATCAGAATTTGAAATGTTTATTCTCTGTATGATTAACCACTCCATCATTATCCTATGGAGCTATTTTTGTATTATGACAGTATGAAGGGAAACATTGAAGTGTAGTGTTTAGTGTTTGTAGTTCATTCCCTCCCCTTTTCTTTTTCCACCCCCCTTTGTCCCTTCCCTCTCCCCTTTCCTTGTGATAGTCTTGTGTAGTGTTTTGTAGTTATGAAAAATAAAAAATTTATATATATATAAAAAAAAAGAAGCTTATGCTCCTATGTGCTAGGAAGAGAGACGTCATCTAGGGCAGAGCCATATTATCCATAAGGCTAACTAGGCTGAGGCCTAGGGGCCCTGCAGGAACTAGGGGCCCATCCATTTTTACACCCCCACATAAATTACAATTAATTGATTCTCTTAAATAACCTCTATTAATAAGATAATTAACTGCTTCCTTATTGGTGACAGTGAAGAGTACCCTCAAGTCACATCTGACTTATGGCGACCCCTGGTGGGGGTTTTGTGGCAAGAGGCTAACAGAGGTGGTTTGCCATTGCCTGCCTCTGTAGCCCTGGTCTTCCTTGGATGTCTCCCATCCAATTATTAACCAAGACCCTGAGATCTGATGAGATCAGGCTCACCAGGGCTATCCAGGTCAAGGAGCGTCCTTATTGAAGTGAAACAAATTCTCTTATATTAAAACAATTACCCATAAACTATACATATTTTTATAGATAATAAGAATTATATTCATTTCAAAATATTACAGTATTGAACAATTATACCCCCAAAATGTGCTTTCCTGAAGAGTTCGACTCGCGCAATAAAAATTTTTAAAAAATGTGAACAGAATTCTTCAGGAGACCCTCAAAATGGATATAGGGCTATGTACTGCGGTCTAGTATCTACCGTACCAGGGTCAGGCTGTCAGCTGCAGTGGGGTGAAAGATCAAAGTGCTAGAGCGGGCCCCAAATACCTGAAAGCCTAGGGGCCCAGCCATGGGTTAATACGGCCCTGATCTAGGGCTCTTGACCCCAACAGGAGCATTTAAAATCACATTACTTCTTTTGCAGATATTCTATGCAGGAAGAAGGAGCCTCCTCTGATCAAGGATAGCATCCTGGCTTAGCTGTTTCACCCACCCCTCCACCCCCTTCTGCCTTTCAGTGCTGCCACTCTCTTGGCATAGGTGCTCCACCAACACTGGCCTCAAAATGGCACAAGTACTACTACTCTGGAATAAATTTTTTCACACTGGGACATCTCTGTGTGCAGTAGAACTTTGATGTGATCCTATTCCCACACAAAGAGAATAAGTTAAAGACAGGGTTAGTCTATTTGATATTATTATGCAATTATTTTCTTTTTATAATAAGTAACTAGAAGAAATAAGAAATACGGCAAAATAAAATTCATACATGGAACAGAGTTACATCTTTTGGTCTCTTATTCTTTGTTTACAACTTGGATGTGTGTTGCGGTTTACCCTGTTGATTAACCATGCATTTATAATGTCACAAGCTATCTCGATAAAGCCTGACCAACAACCGCCCCCCCACAAAGGAATGCAGTCAACAAATACAACCAGTCCTTATACAGAATTCCTATATTCATACAAGTGCATAGAAAAGTGCAACCTCAAGCATAAATTATATAAATGGTACAATAAAAACTACAATAAGTAATTTCCAGTCAGTATCACAACCACATGGAATCCAATATCCGTATGCAGTTCTGCCTTTAGAGACTTCAAGCAACGTTCTGTCTGTTATACATCAACCAAGGAATGCCAGTGGCAGAGTCCAGCGTCAAGCTGGTTAAGTGTTGGAGTTTATGGGGAAATTTTCATGCTGTTAACCCTTCTCTTGTAGGTAACTCCAGCCCAGGGGATGCTTTTGCTGCTGCAAGCGCTGCCAAATTTATTTATTTACTTCTGACAAACTAGATGTTTTAGGCAAAGAATTTTGGAACCCCTGGTCAAAAAGAGCTAGACCAATGACAGCATCCTTTTTATTGACAAACCTGGAGAGGGGTCCACCCTCGTCCTTCCAATCTGGTTGGGAAACCAAGTTGGGATAAGGAGGAGAGCGGCTTTGATCCGGATCATCTCAGAGGACTGGACAGAAGCTGGAAGCAGTCGGTAGAGGTGGAGGTGAAGTTGAAGGAAGCATATAGGACTGAAAAGGCTGGCAAGAATCTCTGAGGCCTTGAAATTTTAAAATGAGGGTTTGGGGGGGGGGTTTCCCCCCCGAGTCCCGAGGGAAGAAATTTTGGATTCCGTCTACAATTTGGCAACTCATACCAGAAAAAAAATGATGTCATTCTGCTTTAGGTACATTGGTCTTACGGTTCTGCCGAAACTCTTTGAAATGGCAAACATGATTAGCATCCCAATACTCATAAGAGGTCACTAGGATTTGAGATCTTTGTCTGGTGGTTCCATTTGTCCATGAAATGGCAGCTCTGGGGCCCTTTCTTAAAATACAGAAAATGTGCTCAGGTGCTCTTGGGGGGATTGGGTCTCCTTTGGATCAGATTATCACTTTGTGAATCCAATGCTCTACCATCCTTGCTGCAATTAGTAACAGCTGACTCATAGCTGGAACCTTGGACCAGCCCAATTGATTCAAAGCTTGCTACACTAACTCTAATGTTGAATTTCAGGGGCTCACGGGAAAAAATCCTGTTAACTGCACAAATTGATTACTTTAAAAAGATTAGGCTTTGTTAAAACTTTAAGCAGATCAGAAATGTTCCCCTATTTACTTGCATTTATCTTATCAGAAAATGTTTGAGCTGTCTAGATACCATTTTATCAAACAGTTACAAAGTATCATCACTCTTTCCTGTTACTCAGATGTAATGCGTTACCTTCTGCTGAGATAGTCAGTTTAGGAGAACACCCCCCCCCCTTGAAAAATGCTAGTGTACTTATTGTAAAGATCAAGTTGACTCAACTGCCCATATCCTTTTTATTTGCCCCCGTTATATTTTACTTTGTTACAAATAGATTACTCCCTGGACTGACTAGCTACAGAACATTTCAGAACAGCAAAAACTAAAGAGCCTACTGACAGCCAAGATAAAAAAAACCTGCACATGAGATTTAGCCATATTTATTTGTGCAGTTATAAATCACTCATAAAATACTCCAATGTATGGCTTGTAGGCTGTTAAGTTACAGGGAATAGGAACCCCGGGGTCCATTTCTGAGGGCCCCTGAACAAGGTGCCCCCAGCCACTTTCCATTATTCCCTATGGGGAAAACTATCCGGGGGCTATCCAGGGAGCAGGGGTGGCATTTTGCAAGCAAAATCCAATAAATTTTTATGAAAATTACTGACTGTCCTCTAAAGACCCCTCCCCCCAAGTTTCTGGATGACTGGACCTCGTGGTCCAGTTTTGTCGGCCCGTGAACAAGGTACCTCCAGATACTCCATTGGTTCCTATTGTGGGGGGAAAGTCCCACAGCATAAACACATGGACCAAGATTGCCATGGCCAAAGACACACTCCCAACTGCAAACTCCATACACAGAAAGTCCAACAGAACCAAAATGAAGCCCCCTACCCGTATCCCTGAACAAGCTCTCCACCACTCTCCATTCTTCCCAATGATGATAAATTTTCCTAGCTGGGTCTTGGAGCACATAGACCCAAGGCAAGAATGCCACAGCCAAGGCACACTCCCAAATGCAAGCTCATCCCTGGGGAAACCCAATAGAACCAAACAGATGCCCCCTAAAAAAAATACTCGTGTGCCTCTTGAGCAGGATGCCCAGCTACTCTCCATTGTTCCCTAAGATGACCAACTTCACACCAGAGAGTCACAACTATTCCACCCAAAACAAAATGAAGCAAGGGACAGTTTTGCAACTAGAAGCAAACTGAAGCACGGGGATGGAATCCCTCAGAACCAAAGTGAAGCAAGAGGACTAACATCACACCAGAGAATCACATCTATTCCATCCAAACCAAACTGAAGCAAGGGACACTGTTGCAAGTTAGCTCAACAGAACCAGCATCGTTCACATGAGCCAGGCACTGAGTTCAGCCAGTGGAAGAACACCACAGAAGAGATCCAAGCAGTACACAGCCACATGCACAAAGCAACAGCAAGCAAGCACAGCTGCATAAGATGGGTCCCACTTGGCCTTAAGCAGAAAGTGAGAGTGAAGTGTACTTTTAGGAAAACCACTCTCTGCAGCTACCCTCATTGGCTCAGGACCTTGAGGTGTAGGCTGTGGTAGGCTTTCATCAGTGGCCATCCCTCTCACCCTGCAATTTAACATTAGAACAACTCATTACATGCATTATATTACATAACAGCATTATGCACTTCCGTGTGGGTGTTTCTGTGGGTTTTCCTCTGCAATACATGGTGTGCTGTTCTCTAATTTCTCTAACATCTCTCTCTGACTCTTCCCATCCCAATAGGCAGATAATGATTGTGCCATCTGCTGGCAGTTAAACCTTCTGGGTCTTCTGAGGTCCCAGTGTGCGTATGTGTAGAGAGCCATCAGAGCTGATTTATGGGGAGTCCAAAGGGTTTTCAAGGCAAGAGATGTTCAGAGGGGATTTGCCATTGTCTGCTCCTCCATAGTGACCATGGACTTCCTTGATGGTCTCTCATCAAAGTACTAATCAGAGCCAACCCTGCTTAACTTCCTAGATCTGATTGCATTGGGCTTGCCTGGACTACCCAGGTCCTACTTGGAGCAGCTAATAGCTTTCTTGGGACCAACTAAGAAATTCTGTGAAAGTAAGCAGGCTTTGAAGCCCATGCCTTCAGTCCAAACCATTGCCTGGGCTAAGGGCTGTGATGGATGCTTCTCAAAGCAATCTCTTGAAATGGCCTGCCCTTGTTCTTACATTTCACTTCATGAGCACTAGCAGCAGTTGGGAGATATTCCACCTCCCAGGGGCAGGTCTCCTCCCTGGACCATTGGGGTTTCCCAAGCACTTGCCCAACAATGGTCTCCTTTGACTTTCAGGACTCTTTAAGACAGACGTCTTTTGCCAGTTTCCCATCTGGGTGAGCCTGGTTGTTCCTATAAGATCCTGTGACTGCAGCTCAGTCTTCTGCCTATTGTTCCACTCAGAAGAGGATAGAAATGTTTAGTGGTCATGATTTTGCCAACTGCAAGCTGCAAGAGCCCTATTGCAACGCCCCTGATGATGATGTCGCCAAGAATCTTTAAGAGCTCACTGAGAGAATGGTGGGACTTGCGGAGTAAACTTGTTTATGCTTGAAAGGTGTATCTGGAATTCCATCAGAGGGACTGGGGTGGGGGAGCTTTATGGTATGTATGGAATTGCAATAAGGTATTGGGAAAGAGAAAATGGCGCAATATTCAGGTACTTTTAATAACATATAATAATATTAGATTTATATACTTACCTTCAAGATGACTTAACACCCACTCAGAGCAGTTCACAGAGTATGTTATTACTATCCCCACAACAAAACACCCTGTGAAGTATAGCTGCTCCTCAACAGAGGCCCAATATTCAGAGGCACAAAATTCAGGTACTTTTGCAGCTAGACCTGAACAGAGGCCCAATATTCAGAGCCACAATATTCAAGTACTTTTGCAGCTAATCAACAGACACCCAATATTCAGAGGCCCAAAATTCAGGTACTTTTGCAGCTGGTCCACAAAAGAGGCCCAATATTCAGGTACTTTTGCAGCTGGACCTGAACAAAGGCCCAATATTCAGAGGCACAAAATTCAGGTACTTTTGCAGCTAGACCTGAACAGAGGCCCAATATTCAGAGCCACAATATTCAGGTACTTTTGCAGCTAATCCTCAACAGACGCCCAATATTCAGAGGCACAAAATTCATGTACTTTTGCAGCTGGACCTCAACAGAGGCCCAATATTCAGAGGCCCAATATTCAGGTACTTTTGCAACTGGTCCTCAACAGAGGCCCAATATTCTGAGGCACAATATTCAGGTACTTTTGCAGCTGGTCCTCAACAGAGGCACAATATTCTGAGGCACAATATTCAGGTACTTTTGCAGCTGGACCTCAACAGAGGCACAATATTCAGAGGCACAACATTCATGTACTTTTGCAGCTGGACCTCAACAGAGGCACAATATTCTGAGGCACAATATTCAGGTACTTTTGCAGCTGGACCTGAACAAAGGCCCAATATTCAGAGGCACAAAATTCAGGTACTTTTGCAGCTGGTCCTCAACAGAGGCCCAATATTCAGGCACTCTTGGAGCTGGACCTCAACAGAGGCCCAATATTCAGGTACGTTTGCAGCTGGTCCTCAACAGAGGCCCAATATTCAGAGGACCAATATTCAGGCACTCTTGGAGCTGGACCTCAACAGAGGCACAATATTCAGGTACTTTTGCAGCTGGTCCTCAACAGAGGCCCAATATTCTGAGGCGCAATATTCAGGTACTTTTGCAGCTGGTCCTCAACAGAGGCCTAATATTCAGGCACTCTTGCAGCTGGACCTCAACAGAGGCACAATATTCAGGTACTTTTGCAGCTGGATCTCAACAGAGGCACAATATTCAGGTACTTTTGCAGCTGGTCCTGAACAGAGGCACAATATTCAGAGGCACAAGTGCCTGATAGTAAATTCAAGTAATCAGACAAAGTGCATGGTGCTCAATTATCAATAAATAGAACAATAAATAGAATAATTTACACAAAATCAGTAGCAATACAAAGTCAATTCTACATCATTATCAAAGTATCCAGTCAGTAGACATACATAGTTTGGATCCAAAACAATTGGTCATCAAATTTAAAAGTACATAAGAGGACATGCTTTTCAGGGGATGCTTCTCTGTTTCCCGCTTTCACTACATTTATGAACCTTATGTAAATGCTGGAGGCATTTACAGCTTTTTGCAGGAGTCTCTGGAATGCAAGGTAAGTCTTATCAAAGCAAGATGCTTGTGAGTGAGTTTCTTATACTGATCTTTGTTCTCACTCTTTCCCAAGGTAAAAACCTTTGTTCAAAGGAAGACCCAACTCGTCAGTCACTCTACTGGAAAGAAGCCTCCTAAAGCTGTTTGACGAGCCTCTAAATACTGTCCCCATAGTCCAAAAAACACTCAACAGATGGCTAGCTATGTTCCTGTTTTGTGGTGATCTTTTTCAAGAGCGTAAAATGCACCTTTGCTGTGCATTTGGGTATCCATCTAAGAGAATACTGGGAATGAGTGAAAATATGATTGCCGAATCGGAGACAATCACTGTTTATTTACTCTCTTGAAAAACATCCTCTTAAAACAGGAACATACCTAGCAACCTGTTGAGCTTTTTTGGACTATGGACAGTATTTAGAGGCTTGGCAAACAGCTTCAGGAGGCTCTTCTCCAGTGGTGTGACTGATGAGTTGGGTCAGTCTCTGATACATATTGATGTGGAATTGACTTTGTATAGCTACTGATTTTGTGTAAATTATTCTATTTATTGTCTATTTATTGTTCTATTTATTGATAATTGAGCACCATGCACTTTGTCTGATTACTTGAATTTACTGTCATGTAGTAGAATTTTGCACGGTACACTTTAATTGCTAAACATTTATTACTTGTCAATTTCCCCCGTGGAAGGTCGTTGATCTTCCCTTGTTTTGTGAGTTCTGCGGTGCCCCTTACTTTTCTTTGTCCCAAGATCTCTGGCAGTTCTTGTATCATTCTTCAGTCCCAAGACTACCCACAGTTACCTGAATATTTCCTGTATAGGAGACACCAGCCAAGGCTTGGGAATGGCTAAATGCAGGACTTTGCCACCCAGTTGAGTATATACAACCCCTCCACACACAATGCACAATTCAAAAGTCAAGTAGTTATCACAATATTGGCCTGCACAGTGAACCCAGAGGCAGGGGCATAGACTTTCCAATTTCCCGGGGGTGGGGGTGAGCAGGGCTGGGTCAGAGGCATTGCTATATCAGGTCCTTAAAAGAACCGGGCCCCAGTGACATCATAGGGAGAAGCCAATGACATCACAGGGAGGGGTTTCTATTCCCACCCATATATGGAGGTGGGGCCATGGGGGATTTAGGGAGGGGCTCCCCACAAATTTAGGAGAACCCAGGCATCCATGGGGACTCCCCTAACAATGCTCCTGGGCTGGGCTAAACCTAGGAAAAGGTGGGAATTGGCCAGTGGTTATAGTGCTATCTCATCCGTCTCCTGCTGTGTCCTGTTTTTGAAATTCACTGTTAGGATAGTCACTTTAAGATCTACAGATATACATACCATGTGTATAGAACAAACTAATGGTCACTAATGTTGCTACATTGAAAGTGGGTGGAGCCAGACAGGATTAACGACTAAGCTACTTAGTGTGGGCCATAGCCATAGGTATTTTAAGGAAGTATAAAATCTTTAAAATTTATTTATTTAATTTATTTAAAATTTATTTTTATAATTATAAGCAGAATAGAAAAAAGAAAATAAAAACAATAGCACAGTTATAATTACATCAAAAGAAAAGAAAAAGTAAACATAATATAATAAACAATAACTCAGGGTTTTTTTTTTATATCCAGCACATATCAATCCTTGTGTATCTGTCAGAAAAGAAAGTATAGTCTCCAGTAGTCAGATCTTTTTAAAATTTATTTTTTATTAGGCTTTTTCACTTAGATAACTAATTGAAAAGAAATGAAAAGGACAAGGGAACAAGGGGAAAAGAAAAAAAGCTAAGGAAAGCAACAGAGCAAAGAAAAGTAAACATATCTATTATGGTCCACTTACAACACTATAGCTTTGAAGAACATGTTTAAGTCCTTTTATATTCTTGGCAAGTTCAAGTCTTTATGCTTATTTGTAATCCAATTACAAAATGGTGTCCAAGGTCCGGCAAATTCTTCTTCCATTTTCCCTTTTAATGTCATTGTCAGTTTGTCCATTTCCGCTGTTTTCATAATCTTTCCCACAAGTTCTTCTTGGGTTGGTGTTGTTTGTTGTTTCCAATAAAATGCTAATAAAATTCCGGCTGCTGTCACTGCATGTATTATAAAGTGTTTTTGATCCTTATTAAATTCATGTGGAATGTAGTTCCGTAGAAACAGTTCTGACTTGAAAGGTATTGGTATTTGTAAGATTGTATGAAGTAGTGTATGTGTCCTTATCCAAAATCTACGTACGACTTTGTAGGTCTACCACATGTGATTAAAAGTTCCTGTACATTCTTTGCATTTCCAGCATCTATCTGGTGTATTCTTATACATTTTGGCCAGTCTATCCGGAGTTAAGTACCATCTATAAAACATTTTATACAAATTTTCTTTAGAATTAATTGATTTAGTTATTTTCATGTTAACCTTCCATATTTTATTCCAGTGTTTTACTTCAATTTCCTGTTCCAAATTTTGTGACCATTTAATCTTACAATTTTTACCACTTCATTTTCCTTCTCCATTTGCATTAAAAATACATACATCTTTTTAATCAATTTTTTAAAACAAAAACAAAATAAACTTTTATTTTTTCAAGAAACGTATTGGTTTCATAAAAGTAGTTCTCAGTTCTTAAAGTTACTTCATTTAAACTCATTCACACAGGTCTCTTCTAAGGCTTCACACACAGTTAGCCTCTTTCTCTGACTCAATATTTCCCACAGACGTGCTTAAAGTTACTCAGGCAGCACACAGCTAGCCTCTTTTCCTCACAGGAATGTTTTTCACAGAAATGCTTAAATTGCTCAGGCAGCACACAGCTTGCCTGCTTTCTTCTGACTCCCTCTTTTCTCTCCACCACTCAGTCTGAACTGAATTCACTCCGCCCACACTCTCAGTCATCAACCAATCATATCACTCACTCATCCCTCTCTTTCACCCCCACTCTTCACCTATAGCACACCAATTATTTAAAAAAACATGCACACATTTACTTGAAATCATTACAAATCCCACCCCCCTTGTCCTTAAGCAGAACACACCTTTTTCAGAAAAGTTGTGTGCAGCTTCGTCTGACTAAGTGTTTTATTGTCTCTGCAGTTCCTGTTAAGTCCATTTTTCACTCTTCTGTGGTTTTTGTTTTAAAGTCTTGGGTTTCTTTAACCTGCATTCCTCCTCTGCTGGGGTGTCATCTTACTCTCTGGGATGTTCCACTGCTGGGCTGAGGTCATCTCTCTCTCTGGGATGTTCCACTGCTGGGCTGAGGTCATCTTGGCTTTGGCCTTCTCTACTGGGTTGTTGTTTGCTTCTTCTGGTCATTTCTCTATCAATATTCTGTTATTTTCTAAACAGTCTATTTCCTTCTTGAGAACAGAATTTGAGCTGCTCAGTTATTTACACACTGTCTTCATGTTTGATGCACCGGTTGACTCATTTAGAAGGCTAGCATCCTTCAAGGAGTTTCCTAACTCTTTATACTCTTTTTTGCACATGCTGAGCTTTTCTAGTACTTTACATTTGTCTTCAATCAGTTCAGCAACTTTACTAGCAAGTTGTTTCTTTTCCAACAAAGTCTATTTCTAATTGACTGATAGCTTCTGTACATTAGTACAAAGACAATTAAAAGGGTAACAACGGCAAAATAAATAACCATTTATAAATGCTGAATCTTTTTTTTAAATCAATTTTTCATCAGTCACATAGCAGTTTTTTAAATTTAGTTTGTTCTTTGTAGAACCCTCCCAGCTTTTTGTCTTTATGGTACTAGACTCAATCTGTGTCCTTGACCACCAATCTAAATTAATATTTTGCTTTAATAGCTCTTCTTTTGTTTTTAAAACCCCTTTCTCGTCCAATAGTTCTTTATATCTAACTATCTTATCTATCAAAAATACATTCGGTTGTGTAAAAGCTTCCAAAGGTGAAATCCATTGTGGAGTTTTAACGTATATTAATGGTATAACTTTTCCCCATATCAAAAGAATCAATTTTCTTATCATTTGATTCTTGAAATATTTATGAACAGTAGCTTTACCATATCAGACAAAAGCATGCCAACCCAACTTTAGATCGTTGCCAACATCCTTGGGTTATCAAACATAATCCAGTTTCTCATCCAAACTAAACAACATGCTGTATAATACATTTGCCAATCTGGAAGTGAAAAACCTGCATTTTCTTTACACTCTTGAAGCGCTTTCAATTTAATTCTAGGTTTTTTCCCTTGCCATATAAATTTTGAGATTAACTTGTTCAACTCCTTAAAAAAGGATTGGTTAATATAAATGGGAATAGTTTGGAATAAGAACATAAGGGGTGGCAAAATATTCATTTTAATAGCTGCAATTCTTCCCATAAACGATAACTGAAAATGTTCCCATCTCTCTAAATCTTCCTTGATCTCTTGTTGTAATTTCACATAATTGACTTTCATCAGGGAACTACACTTTGCAGACATATATACTCCTAAGTATTTTACTTTCTTTTCTAGCTGGAATCCTGTCAGGTTAATTAGTTCCACTTCTTGTGTTGGAATCATATTTTTTGTAATAACTTTTGTCTTTTGATAGTTCACCTTCAGTCCTGCCATTGCACCGTACTCTTTAGTATGATGCATTAGTTGTTTTATAGATTCCAATGGGTCTTCTAATATGAACATTAAATCATCAGCAAATGCCTGTAGTTTATATTTATGTCCCTTAACTGTTGCTCCCTGAACTGTAGGATCTTTACTGATAGCTCATCAATACTTCCAAAGTCAGTATAAAAATCAAAGTTGAAAGTGGACACCTCTGTCTTGTCCCTGTATCCATGAAATCATTATTGATAATTATTTTAGCCTTTTGTTTTTTATATATAGCTTCTCTATTGCTCTTATAAAATTTACTCCAAAGTCCATCTCTTTCATTTGCTCTATGAAGAATTGCCAACTAACTTTATCAAAGGCTTCTTCGGCATCCAAAAATATCATGGCTATCGCTTTTTCCGGATGTGCTTCATAGTATTCCAATACATTTAAAGTACTTCTGATGTTGTTCCTCAGTTGTCTTTTAGGAAGAAATCAAGCTTGGTCTTGATGTATTATTTCCTGTAGTATTTTTTTGAGCCTCATAGCTAATATTGAAGAAAATATTTTATAGTCACAGTTCAGTAGAGATATAGGACGATAATTCTTAATTTATTTTGCATCTGTTCTTTCTTTATGAATCAACAAAATAGTGGCATCCATCCATGATTTCGGTATAATCCCTTCTTCAATCACAGTAACAATTGTATTCTTATAAGGTAATAAAATAACATCTTCCACCTCTTTTTAGTATTCTGCTGGTAATCCATCTGGTCCAGGAGCTTTCCCCATATTCTGCTTATGTACAGCCTCTGTTACTTCCATCACTGTTATAGGATCATTAAGAATTCTCTTATTTTCCTCTGAAAGTTTAGGGAGGTCTTGCTTGTATATAAAATGTTTTTGATCTTCTATGGGTATCTCCACTTTTCCATATAAATGTCTATAGAAAAGCTCCACTATTTTTTTCAAGTCTTCCTTTTGTGTCTTCTCTACCTTCTTATCATCATATAGTCCATATATTAATCTCTTTCCTCTTTCCTTTCTAAGTTTATAGGCAAGCCATCTTCCTGGTTTATTTGCATATTCAAAATAATTTTCTTTGGCAAATTTAACATTTTTGGCTATTTCTTCAGTTAGTAACAGATTTATTTGATTTTGTAATATCATATTAGATTTTAAATTCAAATTTGAGGGATCACTTTTCAAGCCTTCCTCATTTTTCTCCAGGTTATCTATAATTTCTTGATATTTTTGTTTCTTGGTGTACAGAGCCTCCACACTTTTCAAGCCTTTCTCATTTTTCTCCAGGTTATCTATAATTTCTTGATATTTTTGTTTCTTGGTGTACAGAGCCTCCACATCCATGGTTGCAATATCCAATATCCCACATGCAGATGGACTGCAAGCCATCAGGAATATTATCCCAGACAAAACCATAGCACACCTCACCACTGAACTTTGCCACTTCATACTCACTCACAATTGCTTCAAATTTGGTGACAGCTTATATCTACAGGTTAATGGCACACCCATGGGCACACACATGGCACCACAATATGCTAACATATTCATGGCGGGCTTGGAGCAATGCTTCCTCAGTTCCCATCTGCTGAAACCGCTCCTGTACTTAAGGTTCTTCGATGATGTATTGTCGAAGGCTTTCACGGCCGGAGAATGATGGTTGTTGTGGGTTTTCCGGGCTGTATTGCCGTGGTCTTGGCATTGTAGTTCCTGACGTTTCGCCAGCAGCTGTGGCTGGCATCTTCAGAGGTGTAGCACCAAAAGACAGAGATCTCCCAGTGTCACACTGAGACACACTGTGACACTGAGAGATCTCTGTCTTTTGGTGCTACACCTCTGAAGATGCCAGCCACAGCTGCTGGCGAAACGTCAGGAACTACAATGCCAAGACCACGGCAATACAGCCCGGAAAACCCACAACAACCATCGTTCTTCGATGACATCTTCATCATTTGGACCCATGGGAAGGAAGCCCTTGAGAGATTGCATCAGGACTTCAACAACTTTCACTCTACTATCAACCTGAGCCTGAACCACTCTATACAACAGGAACGCTTCCTGGACACCACTGTACAACTACATAATGGACAGATAAATACCACCTTATACCGGAAACCCACCAACCGATACTCATATCTACATGCCTCCAGCTACCACCCTAAACATACCACTCGGTCGATTGTCTACAGCCAAGCCTTACGTTACAATCGTATCTGCTCCAATGGCTCTTGATCTGGACTCCCATTTAAGAGATATACAACAAGCATTTTGGGGGCTACAGTACCCACCAAATGAAGTAAGGAAACAAATCAACAGGTTCGGACTAGTACCCAGAAACAGCCTGCTTCAGGACAAACCTAAAGGAACTAACAACAGAACACCACTGGTTGTCACCTATAGTTCCCAGCTCAAGCCCATCCAACGTATCATCAGTGATCTACAACCCATCCTGGAAAATGATGCCTCTCTCTCACAAGCCCTGGGGGGGAAGACCTCTTCTTGCCTACAGACACCCCCCCCAATCTTAAACGATTTCTCACTTACAACCATGAATTGGCTAGCAGAGTCACCTACACAGGTACCGGACCCTGCAACAAACCCAGGTGTCAGCTCTGCCCTCATATCTACCCAGGAAATACAATTACAGGACCCAATGGCACCAACTATACTATCTCTGGCTCTTACAGCTGCTCATCCTCCAACGTGATATATGCCCTCATGTGCCAACTATGTCCATCTGCTCCGTACATTGGGCAAACCAGCCAACCTCTGCACAAAAGAATGGACACAAATCTGACATTAAAAATGGCAACATCCAGAAACCAGTGGGAGAACACTTCAATCAGGACATTTCATCAAGGACTTAAAGGTCACTGTAGTTCAACAGAAACCTTTCAAAAACAGAATCCAACGGGAAGCTGCTGAATTGGAATTCATATGTAAATTTGACTCAGTCAGGCTTGGCTTGAATAGGGACTATGAATGGTTATCTCATTATCAGAAGTAACTGATTTCATTATCAGAAGCAAACTGATCCCATTATCAGAAGCTACTGATTGCATCTCCTCCCCACTCCCCTCTCCACCTTATATCTGGCCAGTTTCTTCTTACCCTCCATGCATCTGAAGAAGAGAACTGTGATTCTCGAAAGCTTATGCTTTAGTCAAGTAGGTTAGTCTTAAAGGTGCTACTGGACTCTTTTCTACTTTCCTCCTATAGAAATCACAGTCAATAAGTATCTGCCATCATCAGCTGAATGAACTAAATTGGGTTCCAATTCTGTTCTTATGTAAGCCACGATACCTCTTTTCTTAACCAAGTCCATTGATGCAAACATCTGATCTAATTTTTTACATATCAAATAATGCTGGTCCTTCCTCCTTATATGTGTTTCTTGTAGACAAATAACAACTGCGTTTAAGATTTTTAATTGTTTAAAAGTTTTCCTCCTCTTCTCAGCCGAATTTAAAACATTGATATTAGTTGAGAAAAATTGTATAGTCTTTCCCTCCATTATGGACGTCCCTTCTTACTACCTTCTTTATCCTTTCTCGGCATTTTCAATGTCTTCAGTCCACTTGTTGATGCTTTTGTTGGTTCACTTTCCAGTTCTTCTTCTGATGCCATGGAGTAATCTTGAGTAGAGGTTTCTTTTTCCAATCTGGTACCAATCTATCAATCATTTATTACGGTTGCAAGACCATCCAAGTTAAGTACAGATAAAAAAATGGTTTTTAAATACTTAAAATGGACTAATACATAAAAGATGATAATATATATACATCTAACTATAAAACTCACTTCATTAATTCACTTCCCAGCAATTGACATTTCCTTCGTTAAGTGATTCCGCTTCCTGAGTACTGTCACACAGAATTTTGCAACTGCATAAGATACAGTTCTGTGACTACCCTCTAAAAGATATACCCAAAGGGTTTCAGGACTAAAATCCATATAATACTGTAATGATTTGAATCTATAAAGTAGTGGGATAATTAATTGCAGGGGTTATTTCGTAGAAAAAGAGCTGCAGGAACTCATTAGCACAACTCATTAGCATAACTCATTAGCATATGTCATGCCCCTTGCCAGCACTGGAAGTGTGTCATTAGCATAACTGATTTGCATATTCCACACCCCCTGACCTCACCTATCCTGGCTGTTTTGGACCCAATCCTGGCCATTCAGGGCCAAAATTGGGCTCAAAATGGCAAAAAGGGGCTGAAAATGGCTGAAAAGGGGCCCAAAATGGTCAGAATTGGGCAGCTGCTGAACGGAAGAGTGATCCATCACCTGTCAGAGGCCCGATCCTGGCTGTTTTGGGACCAATCCTGGCTGTTTTAGGCCTTATCCTGGCCATTTTGGGCCCAATCCAGGCCAAAATGGGTCCAAAATGGCCAAAAATCAGATGGGTGGGGCCACCTGACATGTGACCTCTTTGGAGAACTACCGGGACTGCATTCCTGAGCGTTCCCCCTCAAAATGAGCCCTGATTAATTGTATCCTATCTTCTTTTTTTTTTTATAATTTTTTTTTCAAACTACAAAAACACTACACAACACTACACAAGACTATCACAAGGAAAGGGGAAAAGAGAAGGGGCGGAGGGAATGGGAAAAGAAAAGGGGGGGGTAACCTACAAACACTAAACACTACACTTCAACGTTTTCCCTTCATACTGCCATAATACAAAAATAGCTCAATAGGATAATGATGGAGTGGTTAATCATACAGAATACACATTTCAAATTCAAATTAAACTTTCCTCCCCCTTCTGGGTCCCGGACGCAGTTCTCTCTGAGCAGCCGCCGCTGCGGTGCTCGTCTCCCCCCCCCCCCAGGCTTCTCCTTTTCTTCATTCATGGTGCACTGGAATTCCGGGTTTTTATCCTCAAAATCCTTTAGTTGATCTTCTGATAGTATCTTATAGGCTTGATCTTTATGTCTAAACCATATTCCTTCCGGAAGTAACTATTTATACTTTATTCCATGGTCCCTCAGAAGAGCTGCGAACTTTTTATACTTAAAACGTCTTTTCCGGACTAGAAATGGAACGTCCTTCAAAATCTTGACTTTCAAACCCATAAAGTCCAAATCCGCCTTGTATGAGTTATATAGGATAGTGTCCCGAATCTTTTTAAATGAAAAGTCAATAATGATCTCGCGAGGCAGCTGTCGCTTTGTTGCATATTTTGAAGAAGCCCGACGGACCTCCAAAATGGCGCTTTTAACCTCTTCTTTAGTTGTCCTCGCGGGTATCGCCAGTAGTTCCGAGACCAAATCCCACAGATCCTCATTTTCCTCCTCTTTCACGTTTTGGAGACGCAAAATTTTCTGCGTTCGTTCCACCTGTAGCCCGATCAGCTGGTTCTCCACCAACTTCAGCTCTTTTTTCGTAGCCTTCACGAGTGACGCACTTTCCAAAGCAGACTTCTCTGCCCCCCCCCGCTGCTTCCTTAATGGTTTTCACTTCGCTTTCAATTGAGCCCACCCTTTGATCAGTTTCGTTCAGCTTGTCAACAAAGGGTTTTATGGCTTCCACCACCGCCCTGCGCACCAGTTCTTCGAGCGACTCTCCCCTCTGCAAGGTAGCCGAGATCGACTTACCAAGAGCGGGACTTTGCTTCTTTGCTGCCATTTTAGGGGGGAGGGGGGGCGCCAACCAAATTCTGGAACTCACCGAAGGGGAAGAGCGAGCCTTCTTCAGATCCTCCACTCCTTCACTCCTTCACATACGCTTGTAAAACAGAAGGGATTCGCTTGTTTACAGGCTTCCGCCTGTTTCTTTCATTTGCCGTTTCTCGTTGCCCGGCGGCACTCAAGGCGCCGCGCACATCTGCCGGCCTCCATAGGGACAAACGGGCAATTCCCCCCCGCATTGATTTCGGGGGGTTCTTCCCGCAGCGTCCCGGACCCTGCCTCCCTGCCTGGGAGTCCTGGGGGCTAATCCTTGCAGATCAGCCGCCCGGTCAGGGTGCCCGGTCGCTTCCTCCCGGACCCGCCGAGAGGAGCGTCCGGCATGGCTGAGAAAGCGAAACTGAATCATTGTATCCTATCTTCTTGATAGAATTCACAGTGCAAAAGTATGTGTGTGATATTTTCAACTATTTTATGCTAACAGGGACAACAACACTGTTGCAAAGGCAGGTGAGAGCAGTACCATCAAATCAGGCTCTAGAGAAGGCCCATCTACATCTTTCATTTGTAAAATCCGAAAGATATGGGGATGTGGTGTAACTCAGTCCTTTTTTTAGGCTCTTATAACTTAGAGGGAGTATTGCCTCATCATTTTGGAACCCTATATTAATTAATCTTTGGGTTATTAAAGCTTTTGCTTTGTTGAGTCCCATATCAAACAGGGCTACCGGGTCCAAGCCAATCAGTTTAATTTTATCATATATCTTTGAGCATCATGAAGGGTAAGGTTCAGAAGCTAGCAACAAGGGAATTAAGCCATTTGGCTCAAAATGAATTCTTAGCCAATAATAGATGGCATGTTCCCAGATTTTTAATTCGACTCTGGGCAAGCCAGCTTCTTGCCTAAGAATGACATGAGTACATCTAGGTACATTAAATAGCGATCTAAGAAATTTAGATTGGACCGTCTCTAAGATCTTAACATTAGCAGTTAGTCCCATTTGTGATCCATATAAGAGATGCGCTAATGATTTTGTTTGGAACAGTTTCAGGGCTGCGAGTATAAAGCCTGCTCCTTCTCCACCCACCTCACAGGGTGTTTTGTTGTGGGGATAATAATGGCATACTTTGTAAACCACTCTGAGTGGGCATTAAGTTGTCCTGAAGGGCGGTATATAAATTGAATGTTATTCTTCTTCTTATTATTATTATTCTCTTCTGAAGAATCTAAGGATGGCATTAGCACTCTTTTCTGCAGCATTTGCTGATGAAATTGTGTGGGCTTTAAAGTTAGCATTGAATGTAAAGATGACTCCTAGATATTGAAAATTTTTAACCTGATCTATAGTATTCCCATTTATTTCCCAGTTAGTTTTTTTAAGTGTCTACTAAAACACATAATTTTAGATTTCGAGTAATTAATTGTCAGAAGCTCAGTATCGCATTGATCACTAAATTTTTTCATGGCATACGTTAGACCAATTTTTGTTTGGGACAGGAGGACCGCATCGTCAGCATACATGAGAATTGGTATCTTTCTTCCTGCAAGACTGGGGGCATGGACATCTGTCTCATGTAAACATTGAATCAGTGTGTTTACATAGATGTTGAATAAAAAGGGTGCTAATAAGCAACCTTATTTAATGCCCTTCTGGACTGGGATTTTCTTAGATAGTTTGCCATCTTGTGTGTACCTTATCTGGAGTTCATTACTCTCATGAAGCTTAATCATCAGGTGTAACGATCTTTTATCAAGGGATGAATCTCCCAATTTAGCCCATAGTCTTTCTCGAGAGACGGTATCAAAAGCAGCCTTAAGGTCTATAAATGCTGCATATAAATTTCTCTTGGGAGACACTGCATGTTTGTGGATGAGGTAATCCAGTACCAAGCAGTGATCCATGGTTGAACGGCCTTGGGAAAAGCCTGCCTGTTCAATTTCTAATAGATTCTCTTGTTATAGCCAATCTGGTACCTGTTTTGGCTTTCTTTTTCTTACAAGCCTGCCCACTCAGTTTCGATCCATGTCTTGCCATGAATTCTTCTGCTTTAAAAACTGAAGCAATCTTATATCTCTGGCCTTCAAAGGTAAAGAGGACACCTTCTGGAATTAACTATCTAAAAGGGACTGAATTCTGCTTAAGACTTTGAGATAAGGATGCATACTCTCTCCTTCTTTGTCTTACCTTCCACGGAATATCTTTCAATATTCTAATCTCTCTTCCTTGCATCTTAGGTGGGTTTTCTCTTGTCTTTTTTAAAATATGGTTTCCAGGGGTCATTTCCTAGAAAAAGAACTGCAGGAACTCATTAGCATATCTCATTAGCATATGCCACACCACCTGACATCACCGGAAGTGTGTCAGAAGGCACCATCCACCCCTCAAGCCCCTTTCCCCAAAAATCTCCAGGTATTTCCTTAAAGCAGAATGAACTCAAAGCAGCTTACCCTCCTCTGTAGAGCCAGCCCTGCTTGCTAGCACGCAGGCACACACTCACTCGCTCTCTCGCAAGTCACAAATGAAAATAAAGCAGCAGAATGAATTCAAAGCAGCTTACCCTCCTTTGGAGTCTAGCCCCACTCGGCTTGCACTCACTCACTCATTTTCTCTCCCTCTCTCCCACGAGTCACAAATGAAAATAAAGCAAGCAGCAGAGCAGAATGAATTCTAAGCAGCTTACGTTCCTTTGGAGCCCAGCCCCACTTGGCTTGCGCTCATTCACTCTCTCCACTCCGCTCAGGAGTCCCGAATGAAAATAAAGCAAGCAGCAGAGCAGAATGAATTCTAAGCAGCTTACATTCCTTTGAAGCCCAGCCCCACTCGGCTTGCACTCATTCACTCATTTTCTCTCCCCCCCCCCCTCACGAGTCACAAATGAAAATATAGGAAGCAGCAGAGCAGAATGAATTCTAAGCAGCTTACGTTCCTTTGGAGCCTAGCCCCACTTGGCTTGCACTCATTCACTCATTTTCTCCCCCCGCCCCTCACGAGTCACAAATGAAAATAAAGCAAGCAGCAGAGCAGAATGAATTCTAAGCAGCTTACATTCCTTTGGAGCCCAGCCCCTCTCGGCTTGCACTCATTCACATATTTTCTCTCTCTCTCTGCCCCCCCTCACGAGTCACAAATGAAAATAAAGCATGCAGCAGAGCAGAATGAATTCTAAGCAGCTTACATTCCTTTCGAGCCCAGCCCCACTCGGCTTGCACTCATTCACCCATTTTTTCTCTCTCCCCCCCACCTCATGAGTCAAAATGAAAATAAAGCAAGCAGTAGCACACAATGAATTCTAAGCAGCTTACGTTCCTTTGAAGCCCAGCCACACTCATCTTGCACTCATTCACTCATTTTCTCTCCCCCCCCCCACTCACGAGTCCAAAATGAAAATAAAGCAAGCAGCAGAGCAGAATGAATTCAAAGCAGCTTACGTTCCTTTGAAGCCCAGCCCCACTTGCCTTGCACTCATTCACTCATTTTCTCCCCCCACCCCTCACAAGTCACAAATGAAAATAAAGCAAGCAGCAGAGCAGAATGAATTCTAAGCAGCTTACATTCCTTTCGAGCCCAGCCCCACTCGGCTTGCACTCATTCACCCATTTTTTCTTTCTCCCCCCCACCTCATGAGTCACAATTGAAAATAAAGCAAGCAGTAGCACACAATGAATTCTAAGCAGCTTACGTTCCTTTGAAGCCCAGCCCCACTTGGCTTGGATTCATTCACTCATTTTCTCTCTCCCCCCACTCACGAGTCACAAATGAAAATAAAGCAAACAGCAGAGCAGAATGAATTCTAAGCAGCTTACATTCCTTTGGAGCCCAGCCCCACTTGGCTTGGATTCATTCACTCATTTTCTCTCTCCCCCCACTCACGAGTCACAAATGAAAATAAAGCAAGCAGCATTGCAGAATGAATTCTAAGCAGCTTACGTTCCTTTGGAGTCCAGCCCCACTTGGTTTGGATTCATTCACCCATTTTCTCTCCCCCCCCCTCACGAGTCACAAATGAAAATAAAGCAAGCAGCATTGCAGAATGAATTCTAAGCAGCTTACGTTCCTTTGGAGCCCAGCCCCACTTGGCTTGCACTCATTCTCTATCTCCCCCCCCCATGAGTCACAAATAAAAATAAAGCAAGCAGCAGAGCAGAATGAATTCTAAGCAGCTTACATTCCTTTGGAGCCCAGCCCCACTCGGCTTGCACTCATTCACTCATTTTCTTTCTCTCTCTCTCTCTCTCTCTCCCTCGAGTCACAAATGAAAATAAAGCAGTAGAGCCTGCTGCTAAAGGCAAGGACAGTGAGGAGGAAAAGGAATTACGTGGGCAGGGCCAAAACCCACATGACGTCTTTTCAGAGCTACCAGAATACTGTTCTGGCGCATTCCGCCTCCAAATGAGCCTTGATGGTCTCTAATTGAATGTTTTGTGAATTTAATGTGAACTTCCCTTGGTAAGTTATTCCTCTTTGCATATTCTGAGTTGACTCTCTATATCAAATTAATTTCTTTCATAATTTCATCAACACCTTCTTCCATCACTTCTGCCAAGAGCTCTGACATCACCCTGTTCAAATCTTCTCCTCTTTCTTCTTGCACATTTTGAAATCTTAAAATATAAGTTGATCTTTCCATCTCAAGTATGCTTAATGAATTCCAAGTAGCTCTTTGTTGTTGATCTATTATATCTATTTTTGGGGTGGCAGCTTCTGCCTTTAAGTCTGCAGCTTTTATTTGTTCAACCATATCTTGTGTTGCTTTCTTACTTTCCACCAACTGTGATTGAAAGTCATTCATTTTATGATGGTTGTTGTGGGTTTTCCGGGCTGTATTGCCGTGGTCTTGGCATTGTAGTTCCTGACGTTTCGCCAGCAGCTGTGGCTGGCATCTTCAGAGGTGTAACACCAAAAGACAGAGATCTCTCAGTGTTACAGTGTGGAAAAGATGTAGGTCATTTGTATCTACTCAGGAGGGGTGGGGTTGAGCTGAGTCATCCTGTAAAAGTTTCCCAGGGTGTGGAATGCTAATGGCGGGAGGCTTCACTGTATCCTGAGTTTCCTTCTGCCCTCCATGCATCTGACGAAGTGAACGTCGGAAAGCTTATGCTACAATAAAATTAGTTAGTCTTAAAGGTGCTACTGAACTCTTTTTTATTTTGCTACTACAGACTAAGATGGCTAACTCCTCTGGATCCAAGCCCCTTTGGATACCTAAAGCAGAAAGATCTCTGTTTTTCCTGGTATGAGTTGCCAAATCCTGGATTGAATCCAAAATTGCTTCCCTCCAGACTGGGGTAGGGGGGTAAGGAGGGGAACCCTCTAGCAAAGAAGTCAAGGCTTCAGAGATTCTTGCCAACCTTCTCAGTCCTATGTGTTCCCGCACCTTCAGCCCCACCTCTACCAACTGCTTCCAGCTTCTATCCAGTCCTCTGAGATGATCGGGATTGAAGTGGCCCTTCTCCTTCTCCTAACTTGGTTCCCTGACCAGATTGGAAAGACAAGGGTGGACCCATCTCCAGTTTTATCAATTGAAAGGATGCTGTCACTGGTCTAGCTCTTTTTGACCAAGGGTTCTAAAATTCTTTGCCTAAAACATCTAGTTTGACAGAAGTAAATAAATAAATTTGGTAGTTGGAGAAACAGTGAGGCTGAGAGTTCCTATCCCAAGGACAAAGATACATTTATTATTCTAACCCCATTTTTCTCTGGCTCAAGATGAATAATGAGATTTATAAAAATTTCTGCAAGTTTAGTCAACAGGGTGAATCACAACACATATCCAATCTGAACATACAATTCACAATGGAGAAAGAAATCGAGGGAAAACTCCCATTCCTGGATACCTTGGTCATCCGCAAAGCAAACTTTCAGTTAGGTCACAAGGTCTACAGGAAACCAACTCACACTGATCGGTACTTACACAAAAACTCCAATCACCACCCCCGACAGAAAAGAGGCATAATGAAAACATTAGTGGATCGTGCAAGACGGATATGTTAGCCGCACTTTCTCAATGAGGAAATTAATCATCTAAACCACGCACTTCAGGCAAATGGCTACTCCAGAAATGAAATCCAAAGAGCAATCAAACCCAGGATGAATCAAACAACCAAGGAAAAACAGTCTCCTACAGGAAAAGTGTTTTTGCCATATATCAAAGGAATTACTGATCAGATGGGAAAGCTTATGAAAAAGCATAACCTTCAAGCAGTATTCAGACCCACCCGAAAAATACAACAGATGCTACGATCAGCAAAAGACAGTACAGACCCACTCACCTCTGCAGGAGTATACTGTATACCCTGCAGCTGTGGACAAGTTTACATCGGGACCACAAAGCGTAGCATTCAAACAAGAATAAAAGAACATGAAAGACACTGCAGACTTGGACAACCTGAAAAATCAGCAGTGGCTGAACATAGCCTAACGCAAACAGGGCACAGTATCTTATTCCAGGACACCAAAATACTGGACAACACTTCCAACTACTTTGTCAGACTGCACAGGGAAGCCATTGAAATTCACAAACATAAGCAAAACTTCAACAGGAAAGAAGAAACCTTAAGAATGAACAGAGCATGGTTTCCAGTTCTGAAAAACACCAGGCTAACAAAACATTCTATCCCCGACAATAGCCCTGCAGAGAAGATTAGCACATCAAGTACCAATCCATATGCAAAAGAACCTCCTCAGGATACAGTGAAGCCTCCCGCCATTAGCATTCCACACCCTGGGAAACTCTTACAGGATGACTCAGCTCAACCCCACCCCTCCTGAGTAGATACAAATGACCTACATCTTTTCTACACTGTGACACTGAGAGATCTCTGTCTTTTGGTGCTACACCTCTGAAGATGCCAGCCACAGCTGCTGGCGAAACGTCAGGAACTACAATGCCAAGACCACGGCAATACAGCCCGGAAAACCCACAACAACCATCGTTCTCCGGCCGTGAAAGCCTTCGACAATACATCATTCATTTTACCTTCCAGTTCCACTACTTCTGTATTCAAATTCTTAATTTGGTCCACCACTTGACCTAGAGTGTTTTGTATTTGACCCATGGATGCTTGTAGCATAGATTGCAAATTGTTCTGTATTTCTATCATCATATCCTGTGGGATAGTAGTCAGATTTTTGATCCACCAAGCATCTTCCAATTGTAATATTTCCATATAATTAAACACATTTTTGGGAAGTTTGCCTTTGTTTTTTTAAACATCTTTTTTTTTTAGATCCATAACCCCATTCAGGTCTCCAAAGATCATTATCATCTTGAAAATCAAAAATTGATTGGAAAACATTTTCATAAAAATTTTCTCTTGCATTGTTTGGTGCCTATATTGTTGCTAGAGTGTAAAATCTTACCTTTCAGGAGCCTGATTTTCAAAATCATATATCTTCTGTCAGAGTCTTTTAATTCTTCTGTAACAATTATTTGTAAATTGTTTGTATAAACCACAATTACTTTTTTAAATTATAATTTTTAAAAATAATTTTTTAAATTATAAATTCTTAATATGCCTTATTATAAATATGAGATGCCTTATTTAGTGGAAATTCCTGCAGGGTGTTTGGGTCTCAAGCCTGTAAGAGTTTCTGAGCACAGTATTAATCTTTCCTTTGTTTGGTGGCTGCCCTAAATATGTCATCACCAAAGTTCTTATTGTGTGCTCTTCGTTCTCTAAACATCGGCCCCAGCGTTGTAGCTTTAGGGCCACATGTATTCCTAGATGTGCTGCCATGATTGCTTGCAGGGTTACTCAGAAGCTAATGCTCCTATGTGCTGGGAAGAAAGGAGACGTCATCTAGGGCTCTTGACTGTTAGAAGAAGGAACTGGTGATGTCTCTTGCTCAGGCCTTTAGTACTGCCAGCAGAGAAGAAGGAAGGCAACAACCATAGAGTCAGTTTGATAGATAGGCTGCTACCAGTCTCCTTCCTGCCAGAGGAACTTCCTTCCCTTCTCTCCCCCTCCTAGGGATGCCAGACCCCCACACTCTGCTCCCACTTACCTAACCAGCGGGGGGGGCGCACCTTCTCTGTGTGCTCCCCCATGGGACGGCACGCTCCCATGCACAGTAGCCACCACGATCGGCCCGTTTTGGCCCAGATTGGAGCTGCTGCGGAGCGTGGGAGCATTCCAGTGCTCCACAGCACCTAAAAACAGGCCTTATCCATGGCAAATCAGGCCCGTTTTCAGGTGCTGTGGAGCACAGGAGCGCTCCTGCACTCCTCAGTGTCTCATAATGGGCCCAATCCGTGGAAAAACAGGCAGGTTTTTGGGCGCTGCAGAGCACAAGAGCGCTCCGCAGTGCCTCAAAATGGGCTGGTTTTGGCGCAGATTGGGCCTGTTTTGAGCCCCTGAGGAGCATGGGCGTTCTTCCAGGAGCCACACAATGACATCACTCCCAAAGTGACATCGTCATGCTTGTGGGAGGGGGAGTGTGCGCGCTTTGTGTGCGTGCAACCCCCCCTCCCCCAAGGTAAGTATCAGGCCCTATCCCCCCGCTGGGAGGTTGAGGGCACCTGGCAACCCTACCCCCTCCTCTCTCTCCCCTGCATGCACCAGGAGAGGCAACATGGTATTTCCTCCTGAGAGATGGCCTACTTTCTATGTAAAGCCATCCTAGCTAGTTAGATCAGTTACTAGTTCTTTCTCTCCACTAAACTTATGTAAATATATTTCTTTAGATAAATAAACAGTTATTGGTTCTCTAACTTGATGAGAGCTTTCTGCATGCAGTTTGTTTAGTTATCATGCTTTAACTGAAACTTAATATTGGTTATGGGCCCAGCCTCACCAAGTTAATTATCAGAACATACTATTTGAGTTCTGATTAACCAAGTAGAACCTCAAAACTGTGGAGAGAGAAAAGGAAAGTATAAGGCATAATGGCTGCTACTATAAAGGATCAAGACACACGTATTTGTTCTTGAGGATGATAACTTTGCTGAATGGAAAATAAGGCTGAAGTTTAATCTCAAGAAAAAGCACATGCAGAAACATGTCACAGAAGGCCCACCAGCTGAGGGCGACGAGAGAGTGAAGTGGAATCAGGAAGACGATATAGCACAAGCAGTCATTGTAAGTTCTGTCTCTACCAATTATCTAGAATTGATTCAGGACTGTGAAACAGCTAAGCAGATGTATGACCTTATACTTAAAAGAGCATGTGACAGATGACTGGGCAACCAGGTCACTTTTGCAAGATCAATTGCAAGCATTAAGATATTCAGACAAAAAATGCTTTAAAAGTCACGTGAGAAAAATACAGGACCTGTTCTTTCAGTATGCCCAAGCTGGGAAAGAAAAAGATGGTTCTGCCAAGGTTGTAGCTTTGTTTAAATCTCTAGACCACACGTTTCTGCCAGTAATCTCCCAACTTGAAATAAAGGGAAAATTAAATTTTCGAGAAGCAGTCATACAAATTGAAAAGGAAGTTGCAAGACGTAAAGCTTTAAACTTAAATTTATGAGAATTGCCTGACCAGTTTGTTCATAATGTCTCCCTAAGAGCAAAAACGCAAGTTGCCACCTCCAGCCCTGGAGAAAGACATTTCTCAAACTATCAAATTGGCAAGCATCCTAAGGAGACTACGTTGGCCAGAAAGAGAGTATCCTTAAGCAAACAAAAGTTCACTACAGCAACACAGTATGAAACGGCAAAACTCATTTGCAACCACTCCAAAGGCAAAACAATTAACAAGTTACAATTGTGGGGGTATAGGCCATAAGCAAATTGACTGCTCTTCCCCCAGAGCAATGGGAGCTCCTCCTCCCTCTACTAACATGAAAGCAAGTAATTTTAAACACAAGACAGATCAGTAAAAGAAGTTTAGTCTGAATTCAGTCAGCACCAGCCTTACAAAAACAAATACCATAGTATTAGATTGTGGAGCATCTGTATAAGTCTTTCACTCTAAAGAGTTCTTCAAAGAATTAAAGGACTTAGAACAGCCCATCAAGTTAAAACCGGCTGACTCACATGAAATCCTTGCCATCAGATGTGGAACTATCAGCATTCCTCTTCCATGAGACACTTCCAAAGAACAGCTAGAAATACAACATGTTTAGTATGCTGCTGAATTCCAAAGCAATGTGCTTTCTATAAAGCAAATCTGTGAACAACATAACCTGGAGGGACACTTTGATAAAGAGAACATTGTATTTGCAAAGAATGGAAAGGTGTATCTCTCAGGCAGTACCAAAAGTGGACTTTATATACTGGACAAAATATCAGAGACTGTCCAAAATAATTTTTACATGGACAAATATCAAGAAGAATCAGACATAGAGGAAGATGATGAAGAGAAAGACATTGCTGATATGTTGCAGCTAGAGTTCTCTGTAAAAATAGAGAAGAGCATGTAAGTTTTACTACAACCTGCGACCATAAAGAATGTACCACCCTGTGTCACCTAAGATTTTGTCACAGGAGCTTAGAAACTATAAAGGAAATGCATACAAAGGGGCTTGTCAGAAATATGTGTATTAATGATTGCAAAATTAACCAAAGCTGTATTTCTTGTTTAGAATGCAAGGCAGTGCGGCAGCCTTTCCCAAATGGAAGCCAGGAGAAGACAAATGCCCCAATCCAGCTGGTTCACACAGACTTATATGGACCAGTCCCAACCACAGTGGGAGGAAACAGATACATTCTGAATTTTATAGATGATTTTAGCAGGTATAATGTTTGCTATATCTTAAAGGAAAAGTCTCAAATGTTTTGCAGGCTCAAAGAATACATAGCGATGGTGTCCAACAGATTTAGAAAAAAGCCCGAGGTCCTACGCTCAGACAACGGAAGAGAATACATGTCCAATGAGCTCCAACAGTTCCTGAAAGACCAAGGCATTGTTCACCAAAGGACCGTCCCCAGATGTCCAGAACAAAATGGCATAGCTGAAAGGAAGAATCACTATCTACTGGATGCAGTGAGATGCATGATTAAAAGTTCATACCTACCACACACCTTTTGGGGGCAGGCTGCCCTTACAGCTAATTACACACAAAATAGGCTACCTACTAAGGCCACAGGTGTTACACCGTACAACTTTGGTTTGGCTACAAGCCATCAGTTGAGCACTTAAGAGTCTTTGGATGTAGAGCTTATGCACGTTCCAAAAAAAATAGGCACAAGCCAGATGATAGGGCAGTGGCTGGCATATTCATAGGTTATGCTACCAGCTGCAAGGGTTACAAAATCCTGAATCTTCAAACCAAGGAAGTGATAGTAAGCAGATCAGTTCATTTAGAAGAGAACACAGAACCTCCCGGTTCAGGGGGGGCAACTCCAGAGGAAGCCAAGATGCAGCTCCAATATCCTGCCATTCCCAACAGAAGCCAAGACGCAGCTCCAATATCCTGCCATTCCCAATGGTCAAGACACAAGAGACGAGAGGGAATCAGATAATCCGGATGTAATCCTGACAGATGAAGCTGCCCAAGAAGCAGTGCCTGAACCAGAGGGGGAAAGTGAAGACATTCTACCAAATATACAAACAGTACCTGAAGAGCAGAGAGAACCTGAAAAAGCCACACAACAGATGCTGAGACAGTTAGAACGCTCCAACAAAGGTATCCTGGCCCCAAAGTTAAACCTGATGATTAGGGCTGAGGAGGAACTAGAGCCCAGATCCTGGACAGACATCTCAAGCTTGCCACCTGCTCAAGCACAGGAATGGAAGCAAGCTGCAAGAACAGAGTTAAATGCCACGTACAAGAACAACACAAGGACACTAATTGAACTCCTTAGAAATAAGAAAGCTTTGGGGAGCAAGTGGATTTTCAAACTGAAATGTGACAATAAGGGAAAATCCAACATTACAAAGCCAGACTTGTTGCCAAAGGCTACTCACAAAGGTTTGGTAAGGATTACAATGAGACGTTTTCACCTGTTGTAAAACACTATGAGATGAACGCTCCTTAGTGTTGCAGCATGCAAGAGGATGCAAGTAAAGCACCTAGATGTTGAGACTGCTTTCTTACACGGTGATCTAACAGAAGAAGTTTATATGAAGCAACTGCCAGGTTTCATCAAAAAAGGCAAGGAAGATCTTGTGTGCAAACTTCAGAAACCAATCTACAGCCTAAAACAAAGTGCAAAATGCTGGAATGACAAACTAAATGACATCCTTCTAAAGGCAGGCTTCCAAAGAAGTGAGTCTAACCCATGCCTATACACACAATGTAAAAATAAACAATGGACTTACATTCTAGTTTATGTTGATCTAATTTTGGCCTATGAGGACTCAAATGATGGCAAAGAAGTTGTAGATCATCTGAGTAAAGAAGTCATAATCAAACAACTGGGGAACATGACTAACTATTTAGGCATTCAAATACAGAGAGAAGCTAATGGAAGATTCCTTCTCAGACAAGAACAAAAGATCAGATTTATTGAAAGACCTGAAATTGGAAGACAGTGCTCCCAAATACATTCCAATGGAGCCTAACTATAACAAACAAAATGAAGCGCCTGAAGAGCTACCCAAAGAGAACAGGTATCATGAAATCTTGGGTAAGATCTTATACATTTCAACCCTGACACGACCAGACATTAGTTCAGCAGTAAGACTATTGTGCAGAAAGTTTACCAAGCCCACAAAGAAAGACTGGAAAGCCCTAATGACTTTAGTAAGATATTTAAAGCAAACTGGCTACCAGCAGACAATATGCCTAAATTGACACTTTATGTGGATGCAGATCATACTGGAGACAAATCTGACAGGAAGCCCACAAGCGGCAACATAATCTTCTATGGTGGTGGAGCCATAAGCTGGGCAAGTAAGAAACAGACCATCACTGCTGGATCTACTGCAGAAGCTGAATATGTTTCAGCAGCATTAGGATGCAGAGAAATCCAGTGGCTACTCAAAATAACTGAAGTTCTAGGCCTAAATAATACCTACACCTGACATCATGTACGAGGACAATGAAACACGCATTCGTATGCCACAAACCAAAGACGTCAAAACATCTTCGAAACACATTGACCTGAAGTACCACATAGTTACGCATCTGTACAAAGATGGAACTATTAAATTAGTCTACTGTCCTAGTAACAAAATGATTGCTGATGTTTTAACTAAACCTCTCCAGAGAGAAAGTTTTAAAGCTCTCCAAATGAAGATGGGCCTGGTACACTGAGCCAATATCCATCTAGAAGGGGCGTTAGAAGAAGGGGCTGGCAATGTCTCTTGCTCAGTCCTTTAGGACTGTCAGCAAAGAAGGAAGGCAACAACCATAGAGTCAGTTAGATAGATAGGCTGCTATCAGTCACCTTCCTGCCAGGGCCTTCCTTCCCTTCTCTCCCTTCTCTTTTTTTCCCTGCATGCACCAGGAGAGGCAGCATGGTGTCTCCTCCTGAGAGATGGCCTACTTTCAATTAAAGCCATCCTAGCTAGTTAGATCAGTTACTAGTTTTTTCTCTCCACTAAAATTATGTAAATATATTTCTTTAGATAAATAGTTATTGGTTCTCTAACTGGGATGAGAGTTCCTGCGTGGTTTGTTTAGTTAACGTACTTTAACTAAAACCCAATATTGACCCCGGGGACTTCCGGTTTGGGATTCATGGAGGTCTAACGCAGCTCCATTTGCGGAGCTGACCGGACTGCCGTTTTAACCGGCCGGAGGGGTGAAAATAACCCGCGGCCGACTGCTCTCAGGCGGGGAGCAGGCAAAGAACGCTCAAGACCCTAGGGTGAGCTAGATCTCGGATGAGGGGGGGCTCTACTCAAGGAGTCTCCCCCCCAATCCTTGAGGTCCCACCTTGCGACGGGTCGGCTATAATCTCTGCGGCAGTTCTGGGGCCAATTCGGCTGGCATAAGACCTACATACCCAAGCTTCGATCGGGGAGGGAAGTCGAGAGGAGAATTTAAGATCGAAACAGCGATTACAACCCGAGAAAGTTGAAGAGAAGGTAAAGATCGCTATCTCTTGAAACGGGACAGATTGATAAAAACAGAGAGGAAAGAAAGTAGATTTTTAAACTGCAACAGACTAGTGAAAAGGAGGTGAAGACTCGGCAGGAGTTGTATTTTAAAAGAGACTAAATTTAAAGAAGTTATTGCAAAAATCGGACTATTGTTTTGAATACCTGTGGTTTTGGAGCTGTGGGAAAAAGACACCATCGCGAGACCTGCTGTGGGAAGACGGGAGACAGGAAGTGCGTAACAACAATAGAGTGGCTGGAGGGAAGCGGCCCTTGCCGACGGACAGGAAGTAGGGAATCGCCATTTTTGAAAAGGGAAGGGTCGCGGCTTCAGCGGAAGAGGAAGTAGGCCATCTTGGATTACAATAACATAGAGAAACCATAGAGAAAAGACGCCCGACATTTTGGATACAAAAAATTAATTTTGGCAAAGATTGGGACATTTGAAAAAAAGGAAAACGTTTAAACATACGCCACGGAGCTAAGGAAGAGAGCAGATTCGTGGGAGCGAGCTAAAGCAAGCCCCACGATGTCGAAAAAAGAGTGGCAATCGGCAATAGAAAATTTGGACAAAAAGCTTATAGACATGATGAAAGAACTTAAGGACACGAAATTGGAGCTTATTAAAGAGGTCAAAGAAGTTACACAGACAGTAAAGTCGGAGCTGTCAGAAGTGAAAAAAGGCGTGGAAACGATTAGTAGTGAATTACAAGGAACGCAGCAGAGAGTTAAAACAGTAGAAGACGCGATGGAGAATTTAATAGAAACGCAACAAACAGAGATGAGACTGGTGAAGGGGAGGATGTCAGTTGCAGAAACTAAACACATGGAGAAGCAGCTTCGTTTTCGTGGTCTGCCAGAAGTGGAAGGGAAGTCAGCGCAAGAACAGATGACTGAGGTGTTGGCTGATTACCTGGGGAAGGAGGAGGAGGAAATTGTGGCTATCCTAGATGTGGCGTACCGTGTGAACTCGAGAATTGCAACCCAGAGGAAACTACCAAGGGATGTGATTGTGCAGTTTACAACTAGAAACATGAAAGAGAGGATTGTGACAAAACAATTTCAAGATCCATTGGAGATTGATGGCAAGACGATTATCATAATGAAGGAACTGCCCAGATCAGTGTTACTGGATAGGAAAAAATATAGAGTGCTAATTCAAACTTTGAAGGACATGAATATCAGATACAGATGGGAGTTACCGGAAGGAGTGTCCTTTGAGTTTGGAGGGGCAAAAAAACGCATCAGATCTGAGCGGGAGATGGAGAGATTTATCAAGGACAATGAAAAAGACTTACCAACAAAACCATGAATATGGAGTGTAATGTATTATCTTGGAATGTAAATGGACTAAACTCACCGAATAAGAGGAAAAATATTTTTCATTGGCTACTAAAACAAAAATGTGATATTGTTTGTTTGCAGGAGACCCATATTAGAAAACAGGATGTAAAATATTTAAAATCTGGAAAATTGGGCAAAGAATTTGTAGCGGCCTCTAACAAGAAAAAAAGAGGAGTGGTGTTGTACATAAAAGAGGAGCTGCAGCCAAAATTTGTTATGAGAGATGTGGAAGCTAGATTTGTAGCGGTGGAATGTAATTGGAATTTAAAGAGAGTGTTGGTAGTCGGACTTTATGCACCTAACGGTGCAAAGGAAAGCTTCTTTGAGGATTTAAGGAAGCATTTAGACGATCTTGTATATGACCAGATAATTCTTGCTGGAGATTTTAATGGAGTGACAGATTTGGAACTAGATAAAAAGACTACAACAGCACAAAAGAAAAGAGGACTATTGCCAAAGCTTTTTTTTGAGTTGATTCAACAAGAGACTCTCGAAGATGTATGGAGGAGAGAATATCCTAAAACCAAACAGTTTACTTTTTATTCTGCAAGGCATCTTACATTATCAAGAATTGATATGATCTGGGCCTCAAAGGACTTAGCGTTATGGACTAAGGAGGTAGAAATAATGCCGATGGTAGGCTCAGATCACAATCCAATTATGTGGAAATTTGGAAAAAGGAGAAAAAGGAAAGCCTGGAGAATAAATGAGGACTTGCTACAGGAAAGTGAAAATATGGAAATATTGAGAAGAGAGACAAAGTTTTTTATACAATATAACGTGAATAAAGAAGTACCAACCAGTAAAGTTTGGGACGCGTACAAGGCGGTTGTAAGGGGCATACTAATGGACTTAAATGGCAGAGCAAGGAAAAAGAAAGAGGAGAAAAGACAAGAGATTGAGGAGAAAATAAAGGCCAAAGAAATACAGTTAAAAAAGAGACCAGGGAAAAAGAAAATACATCAGGAAATTAAAATTCTTCAAGAACAGTTAACAGCAATGAGTAATAAAGAATTGGAGTGGAACCTTAAAAGACTGAATCAAAAAGCTTTTGAGGGTGCTAATAAACCTGGGAAATATTTGGCATGGCAATTGAAGAAGAAAAGGGAAAAGAAAATAATAAATAAAATCTGTGAAGAAAATAAAACGTACCTGGAGCAGACTACCATTAGTAGAGCCTTTTATAAATTTTATGCTAAGCTGTATAATAAAAAAGAAGTAACCAAAGAATCAATAGCATCATATTTGGAGAAAACCAAACTTCCAGAGATCTCGGAAGCTTGGAGAAATAAGTTGAATAGTGAAGTAACTGATGAGGAAATAAGTAAGGCAATACAATCTGCAAATCTAGGAAAGGCGCCAGGGCCAGATGGACTTACGGCTAAATTTTATAAGACAATGGCCAACGAACTGGCACCATTCCTAAAAGAGGTGATGAACGGAGTTTTTAGGGATCAAAGAATTCCAGACACTTGGAGCGAAGCGAATATATCATTGATCCCAAAAGAGGGCCAAGATTTGACTAACGTGAAAAATTACAGACCTATATCACTACTTAACAATGATTATAAAATTTTTACGAAGATATTGGCGGAGAGACTGAAGGGGTGGCTCTCGGAAGTCATAGAGGAGGAACAAGCAGGCTTTTTGCCAGACAGACAAATAAGAGACAATTTAAGGACAGTGATCAATGCTATTGAATATTATGATAAGCGTTGTGACAAAGAGGTTGGTTTCTTCTTTGTAGACGCTGAAAAAGCGTTTGACAATTTAAACTGGGATTTTTTGTTTGCCACTATGGAAAAGCTACAATTGGGAGAAAGATTCATCAGAGCAATTAAAGAAATTTATAGAGACCAGACTGCAGCAATTGTAGTGAATGATGAACTGACCAAGAAATTGACGATTAGTAAAGGAACAAGACAAGGTTGCCCGTTATCTCCATTGTTGTTCATTTTAGTATTGGAGATTCTGATGATACAAATACGACAAGACGAGGAAATACGAGGAATAAAAATAAAGGACTATTCATACAAGGTTAGAGCATTTGCAGATGACATAATGTTAATTGTAGAAGATCCATTGGAGAACATGCCAAAAGTGATAGACAAGATCAAGGAGTTTGGTGACTTGGCAGGTTTCTTCATTAACAAAAAGAAGTCAAAGATATTATGTAAAAACATGACTAAGCAGAAACAACAATTGTTAATGGAAACAACGGACTGTGAAGTAACTAGTAAGGTGAAATATTTGGGAGTTGAGCTGACTGCAAAAAATATAGATTTGTTTAAGAATAATTATGAAAAATTATGGACTCAGATAGAGAGAGACTTGATCAAATGGAATAGACTGAATTTGTCATGGTTGGGCAGGATTGCAGCAGTTAAGATGAATGTGTTACCAAGAGTAATGTTTTTGCTACAGACAATACCAATCATCAGAGACTCTAAACAATTTGAAAAATGGCAGAGGAAAATATCAGATTTTGTTTGGGCAGGCAAGAAGCCTCGAGTGAAAGTAAAAGTTCTACAAGATGCAAAGGAAAGAGGCGGAATGCAACTGCCCAACCTGAGACTTTACCATGATGCAATCTGCCTAGTTTGGTTAAAAGAGTGGATGACATTAAAGAATAAGAAACTATTAGCCCTAGAGGGATATAAAAAGTTTTTGGATGGCACGCATACCTATGGCATGACAAAGTAAAGGTCAACTCGATGTTCCTGCATCATTTTGTAAGGAGAAGTTTATATACAATCTGGAAGAAGTACAGAATTTACCTACAAGAAGGAACCCCTTTGTGGGTGGTTCCATACGAGGTGATAGATCCGAGAGCTGTTGATAATGAACAACAATGTTTAACGTACAAAGAAATAACTAAAACGGAAGTGTCTAAACTTAGAATAAAGACGCAAGAGGAACTATCACCGAACTACGATTGGTTCCAGTATAGACAGATCAGAGATTTGTATAACTCGGACTCTGTAAAGGGAGGTATACGAACAGAGAATTCAGAACTAGAGCAGACCCTTTTTAAAGAGGACAAGAAAAGAATATCCAAGGTATACCAAGTACTGTTGAAATGGTATACCGAGGATGAGACAGTTAAAACACAAATGGTGAAATGGGCTATAAATTTTAATAAAGAAATAACAATGAAGGCATGGGAATACTTGTGGAAAACTACAATGAAGACAACGACATGTATTTTTTTTTTTTGAAAATTTTTTTATTGGGTTAGAACATTTTTATTTTTACATTACAATCAATTTTCCCCTAATTTTTCGTTTCTAACCCCCTCCCTTTCCCCCCCTTTTGTTGACTTCCAACAGCTTTCCCACCCTCTGTCCCTTTTCCCTTACTTCTATTAAATTCCTCTGTCTAAAACAGATATACATTCTCCATTATATTAAGCAGTGCATCATTAACTCCTTTAATTATTATACACCCAAACTATACGTCTTTAGATAAACAATTTATCCCATTTTCCAGTTTTGAATAATTCTATATAAACCTATAAAAATATATAAACCATAAAAATTCCCCACATTTAAATCAAACAATTTGATTTATTCTCTATATATTACTCATTTCAACTTTTTATGGTAATTCTATATAACTCCTCAGATACTCAACCAATTTAACTCTTCTATACATTCAGTTTGGTGCATATAAATCTTGTCAAAGAAAGAAAATATTGTTAGTTAGTCAATCCTCATGTTTAAACCTTATCATTAATTATTCTCTATCAGTTGACCTATACATATCTATATATATCTCAATCAATTAATCTAACTGCTTATAAATTCACATTTCTCTTCCTCCCCCGGTAAAGTCACCCCTCTTTTTTATACTTTTATTATATTTCAGTAGTTCTCAAACTGCCACAGTTTTCCTCCCACCTCCCATTTCTTCTCCAGGTATTGTTTCAGCTTCTCCCAGTCTGTGTTGAACTGCCCTGAGTCCAGATCTCTCAGTTTTCTTGTCATCTTGTCCATTTCAGCCATATACAGCAATTTGTAGATCCAATCTTCAATAGTTGGTACTTCTTGTACTTTCCATTTCTGCGCATACAAAAGTCTAGCTGCTGCAGTCATATAAAAAATCAACGTCCTATGATGGGCTGGAATTCCCTCCATTCCCAAGTTTAGCAGCAGGAGTTCTGGGTTCTTATTTATTTGAAACTGTAAAATTTCACTCATTTCTCTTATTATTTCCCCCCAGAACTGCCTAGCTACCTCACACGACCACCACATATGATAGAGGGAGCCCTCATGTTTCTTACATTTCCAGCATTTATTAGAAGTATTCAAATTCCCTAGCGCAATCTTCTTTGGTGTCATGTACCAACGATAGATCATTTTGAAAATGTTCTCTTTAATATTGATACATGTCGTTGTCTTCATTGTAGTTTTCCACAAGTATTCCCATGCCTCCATTGTTATTTCTTTATTGAAATTTATAGCCCATTTCACCATCTGTGTTTTAACTATCTCATCCTCAGTATACCATTTCAGCAATACTTGGTATACCTTGGATATTCTTTTCTTGTCTTCTTTAAGAAGGGTCTGCTCTAGTTCCGAGTTCTCTGTTCGTATGCCCCCTTTTGCAAAGTCTGAGTTGTATAAGTCTCTAATCTGTCTATACTGAAACCAATCATAGTTAGGTGATAGTTCCTCTTGCGTCTTTATTCTAAGTTTGGATACTTCAATCTTAGTTATTTCTTTGTACGTTAAACATTGTTGTTCATTATCCACAGCTCTCGGATCTATCACCTCATATGGAACCACCCACAAGGGGGTTCCTTCTTGTAGGTAAGTTCTATACTTCTTCCAGATTGTAAATAGACTTCTCCTTACAAAATGATGCAGGAACATCGAGTTGACCTTTACTTTGTCATGCCATAGGTATGCGTGCCATCCAAAAATTTTTTTATATCCCTCTAGGGCTAATAGTTTCTTATTCTTTAATGTCATCCACTCTTTTAGCCAAACTAGGCAGATTGCATCATGGTAAAGTCTCAGATTGGGCAGTTGCATTCCGCCTCTCTCCTTTGCATCTTGTAAAACTTTTACTTTCACTCGAGGCTTCTTGCCTGCCCAAACAAAATCTGATATTTTCCTCTGCCATTTTTCAAATTGTTTAGAGTCTCTGATGATTGGTATTGTCTGTAACAAAAACATTACTCTTGGTAACACATTCATCTTAACTGCTGCAATCCTGCCCAACCATGACAGGTTCAATCTATTCCATTTGATCAAGTCTCTCTCTATCTGAGTCCATAATTTTTCATAATTATTCTTGAACAAATCTATATTTTTTGCAGTCAGCTCAACTCCCAAGTATTTCACCTTACTAGTTACTTCACAATCCGTTGTTTCCATTAACAATTGTTGTTTCTGCTTAGTCATGTTTTTGCATAATATCTTTGACTTCTTTTTGTTAATGAAGAAACCTGCCAAATCTCCAAACTCCTTGATCTTGTCTATCACTTTTGGCATGTTCTCCAGTGGGTCTTCTACAATTAACATTATGTCGTCTGCAAATGCTCTGACCTTATATGAATAGTCCTTTATTTTTATTCCTCGTATTTCCTCATCTTGTCGAATTTGTATCATCAGAATCTCCAATACTAAAATGAACAACAATGGAGATAACGGGCAACCTTGTCTTGTTCCTTTACTAATCGTCAATTTTTTGGTCAATTCATCATTCACTACAATTGCTGCAGTCTGGTCTCTATAGATTTCCTTGATTGCTCTGACGAATCTTTCTCCCAGTTGTAGCTTTTCCATAGTGGCAAACATAAAGTCCCAGTTTAAATTGTCAAACGCTTTTTCAGCGTCTACAAAGAAGAAACCAACCTCTTTGTCACAACGCTTGTCGTAGTATTCAATAGCATTGATCACTGTCCTTAAGTTGTCTCTTATTTGTCTGTCTGGCAAAAAGCCTGCTTGTTCCTCCTCTATGACTTCCGAGAGCCACCCCTTCAATCTCTCCGCCAATATCTTCGCAAAAATTTTATAGTCATTATTGAGTAGTGATATAGGCCTATAATTTTTCACGCTAGTCAGATCTTGGCCCTCTTTTGGGATCAATGATATATTCGCTTCGCTCCAAGTGTCTGGAATTCTTTGATCCCTAAAAACTCCGTTCATCACCTCTTTTAGGAATGGTGCCAGTTCATTGGCCATTATCTTATAAAATTTAGCCGTAAGTCCATCTGGCCCTGGCGCCTTTCCTAGATTTGCGGATTGTATTGCCATATTTATTTCCTCATCAGTTACTTCACTGTTCAACTTATTTCTCCAAGCTTCCGAGATCCCTGGAAGTTTGGTTTTCTCCAAATATGATGCTATTGATTCTTTGTTTACTTCTTTTTTATTATACAGCTTAGCGTAAAATTTATAAAAGGCTCTACTAATGGTAGTCTGCTCCAAATACGTTTTGTTTTCTTCACAAATTTTATTTATTATTTTCTTTTCCCTTTTCTTCTTTAATTGCCATGCCAAATATTTCCCAGGTTTATTAGCACCCTCAAAAGCTTTTTGATTCAGTCTTTTAAGGTTCCACTCCAATTCTTTGTTACTCATTGCTGTTAACTGTTCTTGAAGAATTTTGATTTCCTGATGTATTTTCTTTTTCCCTGGTCTCTTTTTTAACTGTACTTCTTTGGCCTTTATTTTCTCCTCAATCTCTTGTCTTTTCTCCTCTTTCTTTTTCCTTGCTCTACCATTTAAGTCCATTAGTATGCCCCTTACAACCGCCTTGTACGCGTCCCAAACTTTACTGGTTGGTACTTCTTTATTCACGTTGTATTGTATAAAAAACTTAGTCTCTCTTCTCAGTGTTTCCATATTCTCACTTTCCTGTAACAGGTCCTCATTTATTCTCCAGGCTTTCCTTTTTCTCCTTTTTCCAAATTTCCACATAATTGGGTTGTGATCTGAGCCTACCATCGGCATTATTTCTACCTCCTTAGTCCATAGCGCTAAGTCCTTTGAGGCCCAGATCATATCAATTCTTGATAATGTAAGATGCCTTGCAGAATAAAAAGTAAACTGTTTGGTTTTAGGATATTCTCTCCTCCATACGTCTTCGAGAGTCTCTTGTTGAATCAACTCAAAAAAAAGCTTTGGCAATAGTCCTCTTTTCTTTTGTGCTTTTGTAGTCTTTTTGTCTAATTCCAAATCTGTCACTCCATTGAAATCTCCAGCAAGAATTATCTGGTCATATACAAGATCGTCTAGGTGCTTCCTTAAGTCCTCAAAGAAGCTTTCCTTTGCACCGTTAGGTGCATAAAGTCCGACTACCAACACTCTCTTTAAGTTCCAATTACATTCCACTGCTACAAATCTAGCTTCCACATCTCTCATAACAAATTTTGGCTGCAGCTCCTCTTTTATATACAACACCACTCCTCTTTTTTTCTTGTTGGAAGCCGCTACAAATTCTTTGCCCAATTTTCCAGATTTTAAATATTTTACATCCTGTTTTCTAATGTGGGTCTCCTGCAAACAAACAATATCACATTTTTGTTTTAGTAGCCAATGAAAAATATTTTTTCTCTTATTCGGTGAGTTTAGTCCATTTACATTCCAAGATAATACTTTACACTCCATATTCATGGTTTTGTTGGTAAGTCTTTTTCATTGTCCTTGATAAATCTCTCCATCTCCCGCTCAGATCTGATGCGTTTTTTTGCCCCTCCAAACTCAAAGGACACTCCTTCCGGTAACTCCCATCTGTATCTGATATTCATGTCCTTCAAAGTCTGAATTAGCACTCTATATTTTTTCCTGTCCAATAACACTGATCTGGGCAGTTCCTTCATTATAATAATCGTCTTGCCATCAATCTCCAATGGATCTTGAAATTGTTTGGTCACAATCCTCTCTTTCATATTTCTAGTTGTAAACTGCACAATCACATCCCTTGGTAGTTTCCTCTGGGTTGCAATTCTCGAGTTCACACGATACGCCACATCTAGGATAGCCACAATTTCCTCCTCCTCCTTCCCCAGGTAATCAGCCAACACCTCAGTCATCTGTTCTTGCGCTGACTTCCCTTCCACTTCTGGCAGACCGCGAAAACGAAGCTGCTTCTCCATGTGTTTAGTTTCTGCAACTGACATCCTCCCCTTCAAAAGCCTCATCTCTGTTTGTTGCGTGTCTATTAAATTCTCCATCGCGTCTTCTACTGTTTTAACTCTCTGCTGCGTTCCTTGTAATTCACTGCTAATCGTTTCCACACCTTTTTTCACTTCTGACAGCTCCGACTTTACTGTCTGTGTAACTTCCTTGACCTCTTTAATAAGCTCCAATTTCGTGTCCTTAAGTTCTTTCATCATGTCTATAAGTTTTTTGTCCAAGTTTTCTATTGCCGATTGCCACTCTTTTTTCGACATCGTGGGGCTTGCTTTAGCTCGCTCCCACGAATCTGCTCTCTTCCTCAGCTCCGTGGCGTATAATTAAACGTTTTCCTTTTTTTTAAATGTCCCAATCTTTGCCAAAATTAATTTTTTATATCCAAAATGTCGGGCGTCTTTTCTCTATGGTTTCTCTATGTTATTATAATCCAAGATGGCCTACTTCCTCTTCCGCTGAAGCCACGACCCTTCCACTTTCAAAGATGGCGATTCCCCACTTCCTGTCCTTTGGCAAGGGCCGCTTTCCTCCAGCCACTCTATTGTTGTTACGCACTTCCTGTCTCCCGTCTTCCCACAGCAGGTCTCGCGATGGTGTCTTTTTCCCACAGCTCCAAAACCACAGGTATTCAAAACAATAGTCCGATTTTTGTAATAACTTCTTTAAACTTAGTCTCTTTTAAAATACAACTCCTGCCGAGTCTTCACCTCCTTTTCGCTAGTCTGTTGCAGTTTAAAAGTCTACTTTCTTTCCTCTCTGTTTTTGTCAATCTGTCCCGTTTCAAGAGATAGCGATCTTTACCTTCTCTCCAGCTTTCTCGGGTTGTAATCGCTGTTTCGATCTTAAATTCTCCTCTCGACTTCCCTCCCCGATCGAAGCTTGGGTATGTAGGTCTTATGCCAGCCGAATTGGCCCCACAATTGCCGCAGAGATTATAGCCGACCCGTCGCAAGGTGGGACCTCAAGGATCGGGGGGGAGACTCCTTGTGTAGAGCCCCCCCTCGTCCGAGATCTAACTCACCCTAGGGTCTTGAGCGTTCTTTGCCTGCTCCCCGCCTGAGAGCAGTCGGCCGCGGGTTATTTTCACCCCTCCGGCCGGTTAAAACGGCAATCCGGTCAGCTCCACAAATGGAGCTGCGTTAGACCTCCATGAATCCCAAACCGGAAGTCGACAACGACATGTATTAATATTAAAGAGAACATTTTCAAAATGATCTATCGTTGGTACATGACACCAAAGAAGATTGCGCTAGGAAACTTGAACACTTCTAATAAATGCTGGAAATGTAGAAAGCATGAGGGCTCCCTCTATCATATGTGGTGGTCGTGTGAGGTAGCTAGGCAGTTCTGGGGGGAAATAATAAGAGAAATGAGTGAAATTTTACAGTTTCAAATAAATAAGAACCCAGAACTCCTGCTGCTAAACTTGGGAATGGAGGGAATCCCAGCCCACCATAGGACGTTGATATTTTATATGACTGCAGCAGCTAGACTTTTGTATGCGCAGAAATGGAAAGTACAAGAAGTGCCAACTATTGAAGATTGGATCTACAAATTGCTGTATATGGCTGAAATGGACAAGATGACAAGAAAACTGAGAGATCTGGACTCAGGGCAGTTTAACACAGACTGGGAGAAGCTGAAACAATATCTGGAGAAGAAGTGGGAGGTGGGAGGAAAACTGTGGCAGTTTGAGAACTACTGAAGTACAATAAAAGTATAAAAGAGAGGGGTGACTTTACCGGGGGAGGAAGAGAAATGTGAATTTATAAGCAGTTAGATTAATTAATTGATTGAGATATATATAGATATGTAAAGGTTAATTGATAGAATATTGATAGAGAATAATTAACGGTTTAAACATGAGGATTGAGTAATTAACAATATTTTTTTTTTACTTGATAAGACTTATATGCACCAAACTGAATGTATAGAAGAGTTAAAATGACTGACTATGTGATGAGTTATATAGAAATACTATAAAAAGAAGAAATGATTAATATAGAGAGAACAAATCAAATTGTTTGATTTAAATGTGGGAAATTTTTATGGTTTATGACATACAGAAATATTCAAAACTGGAAAATGGGATAAATTGTTTATCTAAAGAAGTATAGTTTGGATGTTTAGTAAGTAAAAGAGTTAAAGATGTACTGCTTAATATAATGGAGAATATATATTTGTTTTAGATAGAGGAAATTAATAGAAGTAAGGGAAAAGGGACAGAGGGTGGGAAAGCTGTTGGAAGTCAACAAAAGGGGGGGAAAGGGAGGGGGTTAGAAACGAAAAATTAGGGGATAATTGAATGCAATGTAATGTAAAAATATTAATGTTCTAACCCAATAAAAATTTTACAAAAAAAAAAAATAAAACCCAATATTGACCCCAACAGGAGCGTTTAAAATCACGTCACTTCTTTTGCAGATATACAAGAAGTAGTATTCTCCTTTGATACCTTTGGTATCATCTGGCTTATCTCTGTTTCACCCATCCCTCCAGCCTTATATTGCTGCCATTCTCTTGGCCTCAATGTGACACAAGTTCTACTACTCAGGTATAAATTTTTCACACTGGATCATCTCTGTGTGCAGAACTTTGAGGTGATCCTATTCCCACACAAAAAGGATAAACTCAAAGACACAAAGGTTAGTGTATTTGATATTATGATGCAATTATTTTCTTTTTCTTTTTACGATAAGCAACTAGAATAAGAAAAAAATGCAAAATAAAATTAATACTTGAAACAGAGTTACATCTTTTGGTCTCTTATTCTTTGTTTACAGATTGGATATGTGTTGTGATTCACCCTGTTGACTAAACTTGCAGAAATTTTTATAAATCTCATTATTCATCTTGAGCCAGAGAAAAATGGGGTTAGAATAATAAATGTATCTTTGTCCTTGGGATAGGAACTCTCAGCCTCACTGTTTCTCCAACTACCAAATTTATTTATTTACTTCTGTCAAACTAGATGTTTTAGGCAAAGAATTTTAGAACCCTTGGTCAAAAAGAGCTAGACCAGTGACAGCATCCTTTCAATTGATAAAACTGGAGATGGGTCCACCCTTGTCTTTCCAATCTGGTCAGGGAACCAAGTTAGGAGAAGGAGAAGGGCCACTTCAATCCCGATCATCTCAGAGGACTGGATAGAAGCTGGAAGCAGTTGGTAGAGGTGGGGCTGAAGGTGCGGGAACACATAGGACTGAGAAGGTTGGCAAGAATCTCTGAAGCCTTGACTTCTTTGCTAGAGGGTTCTCCTCCTTACCCCCCCCACCCCAGTCTGGAGGGAAGCAATTTTGGATTCAATCCAGGATTTGTAAAATCAAAAAGAGTCCAGTAGCACCTTTAAGACTAACCAATTTTATTTTATTGTAGCATAAGCTTTCGAGAATCAAGTTCTCTTCATCAGATGCCTGATCCGAACTGGTCAAATACAGAAGAGGAGGGGAGGGGAAAGAACAGGACATATATCACAAGAAGACAGGATGCAATTAGTGTGAAGGCAATCAAAACATTCCTTTGCTTGTAAATGTAAACATCTCCTTTTGGTGTGGAGTCAGTTTGCCGCAGTGAAGGTATACAATTCCTATGTAGTATAAGCCCTCGATAACCACAGCTCTCCCTGCCAACTGCATCTGACAAAGAGAACTGTGGTCCCCGAAAGCCCACACGCACTCAGGCTGAGATAATTGACAAACAAAGCCCACACCAGGCGTCTCTGGGCTCCCCCAGACCACGCCTCTGTAAAGGAAATCTGTTACCTGTGATAATGTGATAACCATTCATAGTCTCTATTCAGTCCCAGCTTGACAGAGTCAAATTTGCATATGAATTCCAATTCAGCAGCCTCCCGTTGGATTTTGTTTTTGAAGGGTTTCTGTTGAACCACAGCGACTTTTAAGTCTTTGGTGGAATGTCCTGGTAGATTGAAGTGTTCTCCCACTGGTTTTTGGACGTTTCCATTTCTAATGTCAGATTTGTGTCCATTTATTCTTTTGCATAGAGGTTGGCTGGTTTGTCCAATGTACAGAGCAGAAGGACATTGTTGGCACATGAGGGCATATATCAGATTGGAGGATGAGCAGCTGTAAGAGCCAGAGACAGTGTAGTTGATGCCATTGGGTCCTGTAATTGTATTCCCTGGGTAGATATAGGGGCAGAGCTGGCATCTGGGTCTGTTGCAGGGCCTGGTACCTGTGCGTGAGCCTGAGTGCGTGTGGGCTTTCGGGGACCACAGTTCTCTTTGTCAGATGCAGCTGGCAGGGAGAGCTGTGGTTATCGAGGGCTTATACTACATAGGAATTGTATACCTTCACTGCGGCAAACTGACTCCACACCAAAAGGAGATGTTTACATGATTACTTCCAAGTGCATACTATCATCACCCCCCAACTATTTGTCCTGGGTGGCTTCTGGAATGTGACCCCCCCCCCTCCCCAATCAGAAAAAATTAGAACCTACACCTCAGATGCTGCAATTTTTTTCAACTTTTTGTTCAATTTTTCCAACAGGAAAAAAATGGAAATTTTGGGGGACCACTAAACAACCCCCCTATGAAATATTTTCCTGGCTGAAAGGAGCTAAATTTTTTAAAGTCAAGATGCTACTTAAATGTGTACTCTGGTCTCCTAAATGTGTACACCCTGGTCTCTTCCTGCCTTTCTCAAAAGGGCACTGTGTCACACCTTGAATCTTCAATCCCTGTCAGGTGGCAGGTTAGGGTATGAAGGTTACTCCATGATGGAAACATTACTAGGAGGCAGCCAGGAAGATACTTTTCCACATCTGCAGAACTGCTTTGTGGATGGCAACATGATACATGAATTCATACATCTGCCTTTTCCCCCAATCTAGGTTCATACTAAGGCATTTACCCTGAAAATGGCAGCAGCAGTTATCTCTGGTTGTCAGGGAGCAGCTCTTCCATACACCTACCTGTTCTCCTTGTTGTTTCAGTTTTAGTAGAATGAAAATCAGTAAAAGCCAATGGTGCAAATAAAGGAAGGTATTTATTGTTCAAGCAAAAATTCTCTATGTATTTAACTAGAAAGCTTCATGTGGGGAATCTGTGAGTCTTTTTCTTACTCCACAAAACAGTACTGTGATGCAAGAAAAAAAGATTCTCAGATTTCCCAAAAGTACCTTTGTATAGAAATGCGTAGCAATTTTTTACTTTGGTAATAAATATTCTTAATTTGCATCATTGGCTTTTGCTTGTTTTCATTCTTCTGTGATTGGTGCAGCCCTCCTGTTTTCTTCTCGCTTCCATTTTAACCTTATTCCAGTTCCAACTGCTGTTCCGGGTATAGAGAAACTTATCTGCTGTGGTTTCAGGGGAGAAATTCTTTAATGTGTAGGTTTCAACTGGTCAAAACCTTCACAACCACCTCCCACCCTGTTTAAAAAGTGTCTCTTGAGAACAAGTTAGATGGGGAAGGAAAACCAGATGCTTTCTAAGCCACACCCAGCCTCAGACTTTTGTTATATAGATGTGACTAGAAGGCTTTCTGCTAGTTTACCCATCCAGATGTGTGTATGGAGGGGCAGAGGGCTAAAATGCCAAAAAGATTTTTTTACTGGCACCTCCAGGAAAGCTTCTCTGACCTGCACCTTTGACCTGCCCAGAGGGTGGGCAAAGGGAGAGAATAAAACCTCATTGCATAAGGAGGGTCTCTCTTTGACTATTTGTGCTGAGCGCTAAAGGAGCTGAGACCTAGTTCCTTGCAAGTGTGGTGGCTGTTGATCATGTCAGGGCTGGGAGTCTGATACATGAAAGGTATGAGGATATCTCAATAAGCTGGAACTTTCTGAGAGCCTGCCTAAACAGAAGATCTATGTTAGGCATGTACAGAAGAAGAGACAGAGGAAGTACATTTTACCCATTTCTGTTTGAGTTCCCTCGTTCGCTTCTGAACTGTGTTTAAATGTGTGTGATTTTTTTCTTTTCTTTAATAAATGCTGGTAGTTGTTCTCTGTGTCACATAGACTCTTACTGCTCAACCACACAACCTTATTTTAGATGCCACGGGAAGGGGGTGGTCTGTGGGCAATGGCTGATCCACCAGTGGTGCACAGGTGCAGTAGGCAGTCCCTGGGGTAGCCAGGTCCTGAGCAGCAGGAGACTGGGCACAAGGCAGGTCTCAGAGTGGTAAGCCTGCCCAGGGGAGTTGGGAGTCTTGGCCTCCCCATAGGCAATTCCCTCAAAGGCCAGGAGGTGGCAGCAGGTGCAAGAGAAAAGGAGCAAAAGACCCTCTAATGGGGGGGAGGGAACCTTGTGGTTTGCAAGTGCCAGGCAGAAACTTGGAGTGCCATTGGTGATCCCCAGGCACTCCAGAGGGCAGGAAGGGGAAGTGCTCATGGCTCAGTGGGGCTATTCAATTACAGTTTCTATGGCATCAAATCCACAAAGATAGTTTCAGGTGGGTGGCCATGTTGGGTCTGCAGTAGAAGTGGAAGATTCAGGTCAAGTAGCACCTTAAAGATCAACTAGATTTCCAGGTATGGAGTTTCGAGAGTCAAAGCTCCCTTCTTCAGATACATTCAGAAGAATCAAATAAAGTGAGCTCTCCTCCCGCTCTTCTTTGCCGTCAGGAAAGCGGAAACAATGAGGTTCTCTTCATGAGTTTGGATCTGGCCAACCTGAATTCAGTGCGATCATTTGCAGATGCATTCTTGAGATCCGAGCCTCGCCTCGACATTCTGATCAACAATGCAGGTGAGTACAGAGACTCCAGGTAGAGACAGAGGTAACAGGGAGGTGCAGCTTCTTGCTCAGTGCCCAAAACAGATCAACAGTGATGGAGAGCCACCAGGTTGTTGAAGTGGGACAGCAGTTCCCTGCTTGTTGCTTGGGAGGTGGAAAGGACAGTTGCAATTATTTAATGCTGCTGAATTCTCTAACAGGTGTTTTGTATGGGGGCAAAAGCGGCGAAGGCTTCAATTTGGCTTTCCAAGTTAACTACCTGAGTCACTTCCTGCTGACTCACCTCCTCTTGGATCGGCTGAAGCATTGTGCCCCTACCGTGTGGTGGTGCTGGCATCCATAGGATATATTATTGGAAGGATCGACTTCAAGAACATTCAAAAGCCAGTAGATGGGCTGCTGAAATCTTTCCAGGCCTACTGCAACAGCAAATTGGCCAATATCCTGTATACTCGAGAGCTGGCTAAGAGACTGGAAGGGACCAGCGTTACCTGCTATGCAGTTCACCCAGGTGGGTAAACTTGTCTCTTGCAAAGTGAAGAGGGAAATGATCTGGAACCCTAGAGGTCCACACAGTGTGGCCTCTTTCTCACCACCTTGCAATGCAAATTGCATTCTTTTTGCAGATTGATCACAAATACATCTCAATTGTGATTCCTGCCTGTGGGTGTCTCATCTTGCTTCTAAATGTGAGACTGAGCCCCATTCTGGTGACCTTCCTGTTCATCTGTGAAGGTGACTGGGGGTTGGGACTACACTGCATTGGAAGCGGCATACAGAGTACAGTGATTTTGTACCTTCTGTCAGCAGAGATTGCATACTGCTTGTCATCGATCAACACGATTTAAAATCAGGGTATGGGAAGTATGAAATTAAACTGAGCCCTTGTTATGGGAAAAGGTTTGGGATACCACAAGTGTTAATACATATTTCTCTGTATTGTAAACAAGCAGGTAAAATATGGGGGGCGGGGTAATCGAACAATTTCTTTCATCTTGATAGGAAGTTTCTCTCGAGCACTTGAACACATGAAGCTGCCTTGAAGGGCTTTCCAGGAAAGGGACGTTCTGAGGGGGTTTGCCATTGGCTGCCTGAGCATAGCAACCATGGACTTCCTTGGTTGTCTCTCATCAAAGTACTAACCAGGGCCAACCCTGCTTAACTTCCTAGATCTGATTGCATCGGGCTTACCTGGACTATCCAGGGGGTCAGCCTAAAGTCCTACTAGAAGCAGCTAATACCTTTCTTGGAACCAATTAAGAAATTCGGTGAGAGTAAGCAAACTTTGAAGCCCATGCCTTCAGTTTGAAGCATTGCTCGTGCTAAGGGCCACGGTGCATGCTTTTCAAAGCAATCTCCTGAAATGGCCCGCCCTTGCTCTTGCATTTCACTTTCTGAGCACTAGCAGCAGTTGGGAGATACTCCACCTCCCCAGGGGCAGGTCTCCTCCCTGGCCCATCTGGGTTTAACAAAACTATGGCTTCCTTTGACTTTCAGGGTTCGTTATGACAGATGTCTTTCGCCAGTTTCCCACTGGGTTGAGGCTGGTAATAGACACTATCCACTGGCTCTTCTTACGCAATCCTGTGAATGGAGCTCAGACTTCTATCTACTGCGTAACTCAGAAGGGGATCGAGATGTTTAGTGGCCACTACTTTGCTGACTGCAAGTTACAAAAGCCCTTTCCGAAAGCCTGTGATGATACCATTGCCAAGAAGCTTTGGGAGTTCACCGAGAGCATGCTGGGAATCGCTGAGTAAAGTTGTTTGTGCTTGGAAGGTGTATCTGCCATAGGATCGGAGGGACTGGGGAAGGGGAACTTTATGATATGTGTGGAACATTGATAAGAGGTTGTGAAAGAGAAAATGGCACTGGACCAACAGAGGCAAAATATTCAGCACTTTTGGAGCTGGGCCTGAAATCCTGATAGTTCCCTCTTGGCACATGCTGCTTTCTCTGGGGTCTCACTACCTATTCTCCCTATTTTATTGGTTATGAAGTCTTGAAAATCTGTGAAATGTCGAGTTGGCAATAACAGCAGTGAATACATTTCCTAATAAAATTTACCAGAGCCAAGGGGGGTGGGGTGGGTTCTCTGTTTCTCTCTGCTTTTCCAACACATTCCTGATTGGAATTTCTGTTTTGCTCCCATGCTAGGATGTGGGCCTGACCTGCAATTTGCAGAGGGTGCTACTATATCAGCTGACCAAGAGCTGAGGGGCTCTCTATGTTTCTTGGCCAATCCAGAGGATCTAAGGTTGATTACTTAGTTTTCCTTTGCTTGAGAGGAGTCTTCCTTTGCTGAGGTAGCCTGCTCTGGGTTTGGAGGTGCCTGGCTCAACTCCTGAACCCTTGGCAGAGTGTAGAACAGTGCCCAAGTGAGAGACACCCTCTGCAATAAATGCTGCTTGTATGCTTATTGCCATTTGTCGAATCGGATACCTTTATTGGCATAACAGGACATACATATGCACAGTCAGCGAGGAGACAAGAAGAACAAAAAATCCCTTGCCCCATCTCTTAAACCATTCTTCTCCTCTTCATTGCACAACAAAGAAATTTAGCCACAGGTTCAATGATCCCATTGCTGTTTGTCTTTAATTATATATGCTTGGTCAAAGTTTACTATCACTGAAGAAGATACATTAGAGCAAGTAGTTCTCACACAGTTTCCTGCTAATTGTGTCTTTATCCATCTTATTCTTATCCATCAATGTTCTTTTTCCTCAGTGTACTATAGGGCCCACCCTGACCTGAATAACCCAGGTAAGCCTGTTCTCATCAGAACTCAGAAGCTAAGCAGGGTTGGCCTTGGTTAATAATTGGATGGGAGATCTCCAAAAAAGATCAGGGTTGCAGAGGCAGGCAATGGCAAACCACCTCTGTTAGTCTCTTGCCACGAAATCCCCACCATGGATCGCCACAAATCAATTGTGACTTGAGGCCACTCTCAAGTCGGTAAAATTGGCACTTTTGTTTGGCTCATTGTGTTCCTTGCGGGAAACTGGTTCCTTGCGGGAAACTGTAGCTTGTCCTACATTTCATCTAGAGTTGTTATTTGGTAAAACTACCAATTTTTGTTTTGTCGCAAAGATGCCAAAACCACCAGCTGCAAAAAAAAAGGAAAAAAAAAGATCATATTCTCTCTGTCAGTAAGACTCCCAAGGGATTAGACAGGAGAAGACAGGATAACAGGAATAGGAATAAGTTTTAGAGTTGTCCATGTCTCAACCCAGTTCAACAGAATTGGAACGATCAAATGTAACATGATGGTCAAATGAAACATGAGTTTTGAAAGAGCCTTCAGTGTTTGATGGTGCAGTCGCCATCATGTTCATAAAGAGAGAGTTCAAGGACCGTTTTCTGATACTGAGGTTGGCTCCAGACTTCTTGGCATTGTAGGAATCCCATCTGATGTTGCCAAAGTGTTGCACCAATATAGATAAAAGCACATGACAATAATCAATACTGAGCAATACTAGGCCAAGCACTTGTATTCTAGATGAATTTTCAGACTTTGCATGAACCGTCTGTGTGTTTTTTTCTCTGTGTTAGGTAATTCTAACAGGTGTGCTTTAATCTTTTGACAGTTAATTAAAATAGTGGACAATATTGAGATTAATGTTCCTCTATCAGAGATTCAACCAATGGTGATCTCTCAACTTAACTTTTCCTGACACTTCTCAGAGATTTACAGTTTTGTAAGTTTGAGTATAACATAATTTTTTACTAATTGGAAGGTTATGCAATAGTAATTATCAATATTCAGTGAAGCATCAGACCAATCATTGTTTGTTTGTGCTATCATGTGAACAGACCTTAAATATTTGCATATGATGACTTATAAAATTGCAAACTCAGATAGAATGGCAGAGCTCTGATGGAAGAAATCTCTTGAGAGAATTTAGCTGAGAACTTATTTTTACCTATGCATTTCATAGAAACTTTGATTATGTTAAACTTGGAATTTATTAAGAAATGTTAGCAAACTTATTTCTTACTGCCTTTCTGTGTTCTGTTTTATAGGATTTATATTAATAACCATTTATATTTTGATTACTTGCTTCATTAAAAAACTAGGATGTATTTTCAATAAAGTGAAATAAACTCTAGACAGGTGTCTGTGTGTTTGATGAAGAGTTGCAAAGCAATATTGAACCCTATATAAATAAATGTACTGATAAACAGGTGGTTCAAAGAACTTATCTGTTTGACAGGTCTGAGAACTAATTGCTGAAAGCTTTCCAGGAGAAAGATACATCTTTCTTTTGGCTAGTAGAAGCTTAGTTTCAGACACGGGCAAAAGCTCGTTACAATTGGCGCCCAACATGTTCCTTTTGCTTACACTCCTTTTCAACTTATCGGACTCCTAATTCATTTCTCTCTTTTGACCCTGAGTCAAAAGTTCTTGAAGGCCTTCAGTTTAAAAGAGATTTAAGTTCCCACTCGTAGTTGGCTAAATTATGGCTCAGCAGACAGCTATTTTAGGGCCCACCAGACAAGCCTTTTTAGATCATATCACCCGTTATGGAAGCCAAGCAGGCACAAATGTGACCTTTGTAATTAATGTTGCAGACGATGCCAGTGGCGTCCACTACTCTTTTTATACCTTGGATGCTTTAAATGCTCAAGGACAGATCGAGAGTATGACCTCTTGTCCGAACGTTCATTATAAAGCCTTTAGAGAAACAGAGATTCCACTCACCCAAGCCCAGATTCAAATTTGGCTGGGAGGGGAATATTCATATTCCTACAGGTGTCTCTAGGCTTGGCCCTTTTGGTGCCCCAGAAACGTTCTCATGGCCACAAGGGCTTTCATATTTTCCTCTAACTGGGACTCAGATTGCTGCCTTTCCCTCAGCAGACATTAGAGTCGAGATGAGGATTCTTAGAAGTCATTATCTCAGACTTCGTAGTCATGCCATCATGTTTGCAGCAATGACTGGCTCCACTACTCTAACAGCTTCAACTTCCACATCTGTGGTATCTACACCCCAGAACATTAAAGCAGTGGCAGGACCAATTCCCATAGATAAGGGAAAAATTCCATTTTGGTTAGCCTCTAACATCCAAGCATTCCAGGCTTTTCTTCCTGACTCTGATGATGCTCAGAGGCACAGGATCTTAGCTCTCTTGTTGCCTGAAGGGCTTATCCCTCCTCAGCATGAGTGTTCTAGTCGGGATGCAATTTTTGCATACCTCTATAGTGCAGTCTTTGGCACTCCTTCTATAGCCTCTTTAAATTATACTCTTCAGAAGATCTCTAGAGATCAGGGTCCAGCCCCAGCAATGGCTTTGGGCCTGAGAATCTTGAATAATTTTCCTGTTGTTTGGGAGATTCTTAAGTCTTATATTAAAGGAGACACTTCTAAATTTGCTATTCAGACTCGGCTAGATGCCTTACAATCTGATGCTGAACGAGCAGCCCACTTCTCTGTCACTGTAAAGGATGTGTCAAGTCTCTACCTAGGGCAGAAATTGGGTCAGAAATCTTCCAAAGATAATTCTGATAAGCAAAACTCCCAGAGCAGGAAGAAATCTAAAGATTTTTCCTCTCAGAGAGAGAAATCCAAACAGTTTTTTGTGAGTTCAGATAAAACTCCAAAGCAGGATTCCTATCCTAAAGCTTTTACTCGTTCTGAAGTTCCCTCTCCCTCTTACTTTAGGGACAAACACTCTTCCAGAGACTCGCTTCAGCCTAAAGATAGGGCCCCTTCTCTTCCGCCAGCAGAACGCAGCCCTGTTTCATCTATTCAGCCTTTACCTCCCCGTGAAGGTCAGAAAAAAGTTTTTTCTAAGTTTAAAAAGGCTGTGGTGCATTCCAATGTGAAGCACCATGACACTGCCACAAATCAGGATTCTGTCCAAGAATACTTGGCTGAAAGCTCTCCTGGATTCGGGAGCTCAGCAAACGATTCTAAATGAGACTTTACGTCCTCTTTTTAATGCCAATCCTACTAATTCTGTGACAGTTATTCACTAAGTAGCAAATTGTAAGCCTTGCTTGTTAATCCATCTAACATTTCCAAACCTTCACAAAGACCCATTCCAAGAGGCACACAGCCTTTTGAGATCCTCTATTTGGATCACATAGGTCCTTTAACCCCATCACATGGCTTTAAATGTGCTTTAGTCATTGTGGACTCTCTAACTAAATTTACATGCATCTACCCTCAGCGGGAGTTGACAGCATGTGCTTTGGTTACCACGTTTACTCCATTTGCTTCAACGTATGCTCCTGTGATCGTCTATACAGATCACGGCCCAACTTTTGCCTCAGCAGAATTTCGGAGCTTAGCTGATCAGTTACGCTTCCAGGTCACACACTCTTGCCCCAACGCTCCCACGTCAAATGGTTGCGTTGAGAGGTGCATTCAAGTGATAAAGTCGGGTATCTCTAAGCTCTTGCTGTCCACAACCCTCTCTTGGTTCAAGGTCCTTCCTATAGTTCAGAGAGGTATCAATAATATGTTAAAGGCTCCTTTGCAGAAAAGTTCCTATGAAATGCTGTTTGGTATTCCGATGCACACTGATTTGACTGTATGTCCTAATGAACATACACGTGAAGACATTTTAGCTGAATTACAATCTATGTGCCTACAATTACAAACTCTCATTGAGATTCCTTCCACAGAACTCTCCTCTGGATGGCAGCCACAAGCAGGGGACTACGTTTTGGAACGCATTCCTGACTCTGCTTCTTTAGGACCCAGGTTTCGACCTCCTGTCCCAATTTTATCTGTGCCTTCCTCCAGAGTAATTGAAGTTCCTGGCTTGGGAACTAATCAGTCCTCCAGATTTATTTCAGTGGACAATGTAAAGCCTGTTTCACGTTTTTTCAATGTTCCTTCAGACTAGGAATGCTGACCTCTCCTTTTTCACAGGAGACAGCAGTACATGAAACCAGGTTTTGTCAAAATGCTGACCCTCAGCCTGCTTCTGATCTGCAAAGTTCTGCAGCACAGGGCTCCAAACTCCCTTTTTCTGTTTCTGTTTGGGGTACCAGGCTAAAAAATTGTTTTTCCTTTCCTATCACTTCGCTTGACAAAAAGATTTTTTTCTTCATTCTGGCTTTGACCTTTTTGTTTTTCATTTTTTTCAGCATTTTTCTGTTTTTTGTCTTCAAAGGCAGTTTTCTCCCTCCTGCTCACATCAACCCTGACACTCAGGTTGTAAATTTGTCACGCCGCTCTCTCAGCCGAGATAGGAGAGAAATTCCGCAGGCAATTAGCCTTAACTACACAGTTATTCCTAGTGGTTTCTTACTGTTAAATAGACCATACATTTTTGTTGCTAATGCCACTTTTTTGGAAATTCCTGTTACTTTTGTGTATGACACACAAACTTTGTTTCCTCATGATGTTTTTTATAACAACATTCCAGCTATGCAGTCAGCTGTTAAGACTCTAGCTACAATTTTTTCAACTCCTCTGCCACTAACTTCTTTCTCAGTCTTGTCAGATGCTCCTGTCCCTTCACCTTTGTGGCAGGAACAGACATGTTTTTTGCATTTTGGTCACCTTTATGCGGTGAGCCTTGATCCAGTTCATTCCTACCTGAGCTATGTTCATTGGGAACATTGGTCAGTACCCTTTCCTGAAGATTCTGTTTCTAGGCAACAGAGTTTTCCCATCTGGTCCTTCAGAATCCTCGAGTATCCCGGGGCATGTGATTTTTCCACTATTAACCCAAGGAATCTTTTGATTTTTGAGGGCACATCCCTCTATAATCCTCAGTGGTGGAATCAAGCTTTTTCAAAAGGGGATGCAGGTTTTCAGGCATGGAACAGAGCAATTCCTATCTCTGTTCCATGGGGGGGAATGGGAACTGGAAATAAAATATGGAAAGTTGGAAACAAGGATTCCATGCAGTTAGCATTCTGGTATCCTGAAATACTTTTATTTTTGAATGAAACTATATGGGAAGTTACATGTTTTGGTTCAAATTATGAAGAATTTGGTGAACCTTGGAAATCTTTACATGCAAATGTAATGCAGGTTAATGAAACCTTGGAAAAGGAACTCTTAGCTAATGGTACTTTAAGACCTGGATATAAGACAGGTGAAAGAATTCAATGGGATACTCAGAGAAATCTGTGTAATAAAAGTTTTTTTGGTTCATCCACTGGACCACTTAAATTGTATACCAAGTATACTGCTAAGAAAAATGTTATATATTCTCTGGGAAAACATTGTATCAATTGGTTAAGAAATGGTTATTCATTTAAGCAAGTACAGGATCATTTATATAAATGGATTCCTGTCAGTAATTGGTATCAAACTTATAATGCCAATGTTATAGACCTTTTGAATTTGTTCCCTGTCAAAAAGGTCAGAAAAACTAGGCAAGCAAATGCTTTCATGCTTACATGGTCTGAAGTTTTATGGTTCTTACTAGAGGTAAATACTGGTTTTGAATTTACTCAGCGTAATTTTCAGGTCACAAAGCAAGCTATTTATCAGCTCAGAGATCAGCTAATAGCCACTTTGCAAATAATCACAAATGATCTGTCTGAGATTCAGACTGAATTCTTTGCAGATGAAGTGATCCAATCTGTGCAAAGAGAAATTGACATTTTTACCACTCAATAAACCTGTATGGGAACATATTAATTGGAATGAGATTTTTAAGTTATTGAACTTAACCCAATTGCAAAGGATTGCTTTAAAGCAGAATACTCAAGTGAGTATTATAGCTGTTTATGATCTAAATGGCAAAAAGGCTAATTATTTTCCTTGGGTCTATCCAAGAAATAAATGGATTGTTAAGACTCTTTACAAAGTTCCAATTTATGGGAAGATATATACATCTTGTCAAGAGATTTTAAATTGGGGACATTTTCAAACCCATGATAATGTAACCCTACATATCTCTCTAGATTTGAAATACACACACCTGTGTATGAATGAAGCTTATCAGTTTGAACTTATTCAAGCTGCAAAATGCACTCAGCATCCAATTGTTTTTTGTGAGGAAGTCTACCACTCTTCTTATTCTAACCTTGTAAATTTTACTGACTTTGGTGTCAAAGCAGTTAAGGTTTCCAACAAAGTTACTAATTTGTTACGTTTACCTACAGGATCTTATGCTTTGTTATCCACTGATAGTTTTTGTTCAATGCCAAAAGGCAGAACTTTAATTTTAACTACACCTGTAAAGGCAATATGTCATGATCTTGTCTTTTATCCTCCTCTTTCTCAGTAAACAACCATTATGCATTTCTGCACTCATTAAAATTGAAATATCCACTTTTAGGTGCAATCATTTCTGTCTTGAAAGATATAAAGGTGATTTTGTTACAGCCTTCAGAAAGCTTTGACTCTGCAGCTCATTGGCTTTCACAGTTCCTGTCTGCAGCAGTGACTACTGAATTTAACCTGTTGAACTCTATATTCCAACACAGTAATTTTGCTGCTTTTGGAACAGTTTTGGGCAACTTTCTCTCTTCCAGCACATTTAGCCTCACAGATCCTGAATTTGGGAACTGGAATTTTTGGCTTTTTTACTGGAACTCTGCGTCATTTTTGGCCGTTTCTCCTTCTGGCTGCTGTATTAATTTTGATCTGTGTCTGTAGAAGATGTCCTCCCTGATGCTACGTGAAAGATGGAGTCTTTCCAGATACAGAGCTAATCTTGCTTGTCTCTTGGGATGTGACAACCTTACAAAACTTCATCCATTCGGTCGTTTTTTCTTTCTACAAGATCATGGAAGAGTTATACCTGTCTATAAATGCTTTTCCTGCAGTGAAAGAATTTTTCTCAGATGTCTCTTTATCCGGAGATGCCATTGGATCCCAGATGCGGTCTGCCTGTGCATCGTTAATCAGGGCTCACCTCGATGTCTGCTGTTCGCTTCATTTCCTGCCTTGGTTGGAAAGCATCACCTTTGAGGAGCCTATGTGTTTGCAGCCTGGGCGGCATCTCCTGGAAGCGCTACTTGCTCTGAATCCTCATGCAGAGCCTTAACCAGATTTGAGAGAAGCTGTGGTTCAACCTCGTGTCATTCTAGAGCCAGCCGGCCAAAGTGGAATTGAACCTCGAGGGAACCCACACTCTGTCTGATTTATGACATCTCTACCAAGCAGCAGCATGCAGTTTTGTTTTCTTACTACGGCCTCACAGAAGAAGATGAAGCTTCGCTCACAGTGAAAGAAGATTTTTTCAGTACTCATGCTTTGAAATTTTGTAGCCCAATAAAGTTTTATGTGGCTTACAAATGTATATTCACACATTATGCTAAGCATTTATATTTTTGCACCACTTTTATATTTACTGAAATAGTTAAGTTTCTCGACCAAGGGAGGGTGTTGCTCCAATATAGATAAAAGCATATGACAATAATCAATACTGAGCAATACTAGGCCAAGCACTTGTATTCTAGATGAATTTTCAGACTTTGCATGAACTGTGTTTTTTTTTCTATGTGTTAGGTAATTCTAACAGGTGTGCTTTAATCTTTTGACAGTTAATTAAAATAGTGGACTCTATCGAGATTAATGTTCCTCTATCAGAGATTCAACCAGTGGTGATCTCTCAACTTAACTTTTCCTGACACTTCTCAGAGATTTACAGTTTTGTAAGTTTGAGTATAACATAATTTTTTACTAATTGGAAGGTTATACAATAGAAACTATCAATATTCAGTGAAGCATCAGACCAATCATTGTTTGTTTGTGCTATCATGTGAATAGACCTTAAATATTTGCATATGATGACTTATAAAATTGCAAACTCAGATAGAATGGCAGAGCTCTGATGGAAGAAATCTCTTGAGAGAATTTAGCTGAGAACTTATTTTTACCTATGCATTTCATAGAAACTTTGATTATGTTAAACTTGGAATTTATTAAGAAATGTTAGCAAACTTATTTCTTACTGCCTTTCTGTGTTCTGTTTTATAGGATTTATATTAATAACCATTTATATTTTGATTACTTGCTTCATTAAAAAACTAGGGTGTATTTTCAATAAAGTGAAATAAACTCTAGACAGGTGTCTGTGTGTTTGATGAAGAGTTGCAAAGCAATACTGAACCCTATATAAATAAATGTACTGATAAACAGGTGGTTCAAAGAACTTATCTGTTTGACAGGTCTGAGAACTAATTGCTGAAAGCTTTCCAGGAGAAAGATACATCTTTCTTTTGGCTAGTAGAAGCTTAGTTTCAGACATGGGCAAAAGCTCGTTACAAAGGGACACCTGAGAAATGCTGAATCCTTTGTAAGGTGGCTGCTGCCTTTGGGATCTCGTGCAGCAGCCAGTAGCACCTCTCCATGCACCTGTAGGAACAGTCGTTGTCCCAGGATGTCTGGCACCTCTTTTGTCATTCTTCAGTCCTAACACTGCACATGGTTAACTGAATGTTACCTGTATGGAAAACACCATCTGAGGCATGGAAATGGCTGAATGAAGGACTTTGAGATGCCACGCAGTTGTTGAGTATACACAGCCCCTCCACACACAATACACAATTCAAAAGTCTGGTAGTGTTCATAAAATTGGTCTGCAGAGTGAACCCAGAGGCATCCCCAGAGAAGGGATTGAGTATGACCGTACATGTTTACTTCAAGGATACCTAATTTCAGTCAAGGAGACTTCTAAGCACTTGCAAGACCTGAGGAGCAGAAAGGAAGAGGCCGTGGAACTCACCAAACATAGGGTTGCCAACTCTAGTCTGGGAAATTCCTGGAGATATGGGGGCAGTACCTGGTGAGGGACTATTTCTTCTGGCTTGGACTGGCATGGCCCCACCTTTCCAAGTTGGCCCCCCTTCACCATGCAGAGCAACTGCAGCATAGAAGGGGAGGGCATTGTCTGGGCCTCCCAGCTTCATTTGACCTGTTTAAAATGTTTTCTTTTTAAAAGAATAGACTGTCTTTCAGGAGTGGAAAAGAGCTCAATTTTTTTTAAAGGTAAAATTAATCTGCTATTTATGCTCATGTGCACCTCAGTGCTTAGTTCTCGTGGCCCCTTTTCTTACATGCCCACAGTAAGGCCGATCGGCACCTTGGGGTCAGGTAGCAATTTTCCTCAAGCCAGTTTAGCTAGGGATCCTGACGGTGTTTTGCCATCTTCTGGGCAAGGAGTAAGGGTCACGGTGGGTGGGTGGGGGAAGGTAGTTGTGAATTTCCTGCACTGTGCAAGGGGTTGGACTACATAATCCTGGAGGTCCCTTCCAGCCCTAGGATTCTTTCCCCAAGTGCACATGCAAAATCTGCACTCCTCACAACACATAGGGTTGGGTATGTAATGTTTTGCGGCTACCATAAACAGGCAAAAAGACAAATAAGTGGGTACTAGATCAAATCAAGCCTGAATTCTCCCTAGAAGCTAAAATGACAAGACAAAGGCTATCCTATTTTGGTCACATCATGAGAAGACATGATTCTCTGGAAAAGTCAATAATTTAGGGAAAGTGGAAGGTAGTAGGAAAAGAGGAAGACCGAAAATGAGACTCCATAAAAGAAGCCACGTCCTCCTGTTTGCAGGATCTGAGCAAGTCTGTTAATGTTAGGACGTTTCGGAGGCCTTTCCTTCAGAGTCGCCATAGATCGGAGGCGACTTGACGGCACGAACCACACACACACGTTAGGGCTTCCCATATTCTTGGTGTGCGTTTAACTGCGGGGGTAGTTGTGAATTCCCTGCCTTGTGCAGGGGGCTGGACTAAATGACTCTAGAGGTCCCTTCCAACCGAGTCTGTCCCCAAGCCCCCATGCAAAATCTGCATTCCTCAGAACACTGCGGATGCAGCACTTACATAGGTTTGGGTATATTATGTTAGGGCCTCCCACATTCTTGGTGTGCGTTTAACTGTGTTTAGATTTTAACGTACCCTTTCGTGTTTTCAAAAGAGGATGGGAAAACTGGTCTTAGACGCTCCATCTGTGAGGGACGCGAACGGTTTCCTCAGAAAGCCTCTCCAGACCGAATTATCTCCCCCACCCCCTGCCTGTCCGCCACAAAGCCGCCCCCTCTCTCGGCCTGCCCAACCGTCTCACACCTTATCCCCCCCTCCCCCCTCCCCTAAAATGGCGGCTTGCTGAGGCGACCCTTTTCCCGCCCTTTCGCTCTCAGCCCTCTGACGCGCTTCTGGTAGGCAGGGCCAGGGAGGGGCGGGAGGAAGAGCCGCCGCCGCCTCGCCCGAAGCGCGATCCGGATCCGGAGTGAGGCGAAGCGGCGCGGCGCTGGGAGGGCTTCGCCATGGGCAACTGCCACACGGTGGGCCCAAACGAGGCGCTGGTCGTGTCAGGTAAGCGAGGAGGGGGCGCAGGCCAGACCAGACTCCCGTCCGCTCCCTTCCCTGAAGACATAGCGGGGCAGGGCCGGCAGGCCGCCTCCCTTCTGGGCTGACTTCCTCCTGAGGGGTTGCGGGGGGAGCACGCCCTTTTCCTCAGGGAGGGTCGGCTCTTGTGCGACCGCGGACAAGGAGTGGCTAAATTATTATTTTGATCTCCCATTCCTTGTGGGCCCCAGATGGTAATAAGGATCCTGCAAACTGTTGGTTGAGCCTTCAGGGCCTATTTATAACCCCTCCCCCCTTTTTGGTCAATGAGGAGAGAATCAGGAAGGGGGGTAACAAATCAGTGCCCCCTAAAAGGTCTTTCTGTCGGGACCTGAAGTCCCTTTGAATTTTTCAGTACCAGGATTCAGAGTAGAGCCCCAGTAATAAAGCAGCGTGCCTCTGAGCATGTGCAAGGTGCTGAAGCCTCTAACAAGCAATCTTAGCCCCATAGCTGAGGTTTGGGTGGGAGGACTACCGAAGAAAGACAAGCACAGATGCAGGTTGCCTTCACCACAGTGGCAAGGAGCTGATTGGCATTCTTAAAAGCAGGCGGCCTTGGCAATTCTTATTTGTAGCTACAGCTAACTGCAGAATCTAGAAGGAAACGCTAGGGAAATGGTAGTGCTATGCCAATGCCACACCCTGTAGCCTTCTGTTTGGTAATGAGCTAGCCTTTTAGCTGTGGCTTTGCTAGAAAAGAATAAGCAGCTGCTGGGCTGCTGATCTAATACTTCCCTGCAAAAATGTGTGCTGTGAGAGGGTGATTTCTGATAGTGGGCAAGATATCTGGGCTTTGGGCTCCTATAGATTTTAACTTTTACTGTTACCATAGATGGTAACCCACTTATGGCCCTATACCTTATACTGGATCAGATCACTAGTCCATCTAGTCAAAAAGTGCCTTCCTTGATGGGCTGCAGTTCTCTGTGGTCTCTTCTATATGGCTTTTCGCAGTTTATTTATTGTCTGTGATCTTTCAGTTCAGTTTTATTATTACAATCCAAGATTAAAGTTCAGATTGGCATATATAGTAATATATAACAAGTACATTAATGACAAATCTAAGTCTGTGATCTTTTAAATGGGACCTGCCAGGGATTGGGTCTGGGATTTATCTGCATTAATGTCCTGATACCCCTCCCATTTTTCCGTCTAAAATCTCTGAGAATCAACAGCATTGACTTTTAGCATTTATATTCTGTATCAAGTGTTCTAAATGGTTTGTCTACTTTGTAAATTGGTAGACCAGAATAATTATCCTCATAGCATACATTTTATTTTATGGCTTCCCTTTCTTGCTGAGACTCAAGGCGGATTACAAAATCTAAAAACAAATCAGTTGAACAGCATAAGACATCCAGCAAACATTGCTATAGTACCAGGATTATGCAATTAGAAAACAATGCAAACAAAGGATAAGTTTATATGACATACCAGTGCAGTAAAAGCAAGATGATGATACAATAATGATAGACTACAAATCTTTTCCCTTATAAAAGCACCCTCCTGAACTATTCCATTATACTTCAGCCCTAGTCTCTTTATAAATGTGCCCTTCTGAACATTTCTGTGAGGGCTAAGAATGGCCAGACAGACCATTTTGGTTGAGTTGAGATTTGGGCTCTTCCCTGCTTCTCACTGTCCTACCCCTATTTGTATGAATAACTACTTCCCTAAAAATGTAATTTGGGGCAGGGCCTGGATAACACGTTATCTTAAACCAGTTTACTTTTCTTTCCCTTTTCCCAGGGTGGGGGGTAGCAATTTGCATGTATGTGATTTTAACTTAAAGAAGTGAAACCAAGCAACAAGCTGTATGTTTGATCCTCAGCCAGGCATGATAAAAATATAATTTAGAGGAATGTATATACCCTGCTATTGACCGGATAGACTCAGGACCCAGATCTGGTAACATCAATAAATACATTGGTTAAATAATCAATCATCGTTGATAAAAATTATTAAAACACAGTATTAAAACAAATGATTAATGCCCACTCATTTATATTGGGAAGGACAGTACTTCAAGTGATCTTTTTTAAAAAATGGAAGAACCATGCCCTAGGAATGTTCTCATAAAATTATGCGGCAGCTGCAGTATACAAAAAGGAGTGGGCCTGTGTCTTCCAGTATGTCTAAAAATCAAAATCTAATTTGTATCATTCTTGGGCAAGCTTTTATCCCATGGTAACTATTTTTACCCACATTCTTAATGTGTTTGCTGGAGAAGTAATTAAACCTGTTTTTTAAGAACATAAGAAGTACCCTGTTGCATCAGATCAGTGGTCCATTTAGTCCAGCATCCTACTTCGCACAGTGACCGGGCAGTTGATCTGTATGGCACAGAGGCCTTCCCCTGATGTTGCCTACTAGCACAGGTATTGAAAGGTTTACTGCCTCTGAATATGAAGGGTTTTTTTAGTCATTATGGCTAGTAGTCACTGATGGGGCTATCATCTGAGAATCTGCCTAATCCCCTTTTAAAGCCATCCATGCTCGTGACCATCACTATGCCCATTGGCAGTGAATTCCATAATTTAATTACTCATTATGGCAAAGACCTGAGCCAGTTGTGACTGCAGGTGCTTGATCAACATTCTTCCCTCTGCCTCTGTCTTCATTTCTGTAATCTCAGGCAGGGAGGAAGAAAGTTAATGAAGTCTGCAGGCTGTGTTCAATTTGATGGATCGTTAGTGGTGTTGCAGGCCCACCCTAGAAAAAGGAAGGAAAGAAAACATTAGTGAAGGGAAACTAGCGTACTTTCTGGTCTGCTTAGAGACTGAACTTGCAAAGCTCCTGGTACCTTAAGAGTTGCCCAAGCAGATTGCATTCCAGGGTGCTTGGAGGCCCGGGTCTAGTGAGCACAGGGCTAATGGATTCCAGATGAACCTGTGGCTCATGTGTGGAAGTCTGTGGCTTGCAGCCAGGCCTCAGTCCTGGCTCCTTAGCAGGATTTGGTTTGTTTACTCCAGTCAGTAGTACATATCTAGAACATCCATTTTATAAACATACACACGTCATTCTGCCCTTCTGCTCTATTTTCTACAGATTTCCCCTGGTGAGGCTTTTTTGGGCTGTGGAATCCAGCCCCCAAATGTAGGCATCAGACTAATTTTTCAGCTTTGAGCATTTTGTATTTTAATAATCATATTTTAAAAAATGCATACTGCCACAAAACCTAATTGCAGTTTCTCATAATATTATTCAAGCTATGGGGGTAACCCTAGTTGTCATCACAACAAAAGCCTACCCTCTAACAAGGGCCTAACTTCTTCCCAATAATTTCATTATTGCTCTATAAAGCTCCATTTTGTTGGATATTGAATCCAGCACATAAAACAGCTGCTTAAGAAATGAATTCCTCATGGTGTAACATTTAGTTTACATACAAACAAGCAATGACAAGAACATGCCTGTGCATTTTTATGTCCTACAAAAATACATACTCTGATGTGAAATGATAAATAGATTTCATACATCCACTAAGGAGTGCTGAGGAGATGCTAAACAAAATAATTGCTGAAAATACTATTCACCTCAATGAAATTTATAGACACCATGGTTTTGCCAAATCCTACTAATAGGAATGACTAGGAACTCCAAAGAACTTTAATGTAGCATGTTATTGGCATTGTCTGAAGATATATAGAAACTGCACCTTGGGAAAGAATGCTTTGTTCTAAACTAGGAGGAACAAATCCCTCCCTTTTAAACACTCTACACTGGCAATTTCCTTATAGCTCAGGTCTCTGCAGTACATGGAGGTAGTTGCATTGCCCAGCATGGATTATTTATAAATCAAGATGCCTTAAACCACTGATTTAAATCATCAGGTAAAAGGGACATCATTCCTGGAGAAGCTTGCATATAATTGGTTACTACTCCAATTATAATGTATCAATTTACAACTAAATGGAGCCTCTCTAATAATGAGGAGGGCTTTCACCTCTGTGCCCTGTTTGTTTGCCCACCAGGGTAATTGATTGGCCTCTGTGTGAAATAGGATACTGGACTAGATGGACTACTGCTAAACTGTTCTTAATACAAAGAATACAATATGCAGTACTTAGCATATTGACGTGTATTTGCAATGCCTGATCTCAAAAGCTGCATTTTTGTCCCTGGTTCCATCGACAAGCAGACTTCAACTTACGGTGTTTGATGGAAGATTTTGTTTGAAGAGGCCCAGTGTCAAGTTTAATATGTTTGTGTTACAATTCAGTAGAAAAAAGCAAGAGTCCAGTAGCACCTATAAGACTAACAAAATTTGTGGTAGGGTATGACCTTTCATGAGCCACAGCTCACTTCTGCATCTGAAGTATCTGTGGCTCACAAAAGCTTATACCCTACCACAAATTCTTTTAGTCTTATAGATATTACAATTCAGTGTTATTTTAAAACAAGCTATTTTTAAGACACACACTACAATTAACACTTTTAAAAAATAATTCATTTTATATTCATAAATCTAATCTTTCAGTTATTTTTTTAAAAAACATTGAATTTAGTCTTGCAGGTATAGCACAGAAATCTAAAAAAGGTTTTCATATGTATGGTTGGCATCAACAGAGGAAATGGCCTCTGGTGCCATTTTCCACATGATGAATTTAATTTGATTAAGGTCCAGTGGTTAATGTCCTCTGACTCTGCCCATAGTGAAACCAGATCCTTGCTGTAGCTGGTCAGTGGTCTTTCAGATGATTAGTAGGACTGTTCATTTCAGAACAGTCTGCATAACCTGAACCCTTCCCTCCAGCCCTGCTTAGCTGCCCAGCAGAGACTGAGTACATTTCTAGCTTGAGCTACCTGCCTCAGTAGTAAACAGAGGGGGTTGTGCTGGCCTGTTCTGTATTGATGCCAAAACAAGCAATCTGCTCTTACTTTGCTGATCTGTTTCCGCATACATCTTTGCCAGGCCCTTGGATGGCTGTTTTGCCAACGTCGGCTAGCACTGACAGCAGCATGCAAGCAGCCACCTTCCATAAAACACTGCTTGCTTGCTTGCTTGTTTGTTTTATGTCATTTATATTCCGCCTTTCTCACTGAGACTCAAGGTGGATTACATAGTGTGAGATTAGTACAATCAGTGGCAAGGACAAGGGCAGGCATTTCCATACACTGTCAAGAACATTTCCATAAACAATGTCATGGGGTAAAAGAATATAAGTTTACAGATATAGTATTAGCAAGGATCCAGTATGAGGTTGAGGAATTGCTGAAAGAGAACATAATCAGTTCTAGGACTTACATTGAACAACATAAAGCACAGGTAGTATATAGGAGTACATATTTAAAGCAACAGATAATATGTAAGGCAACATAATGGTGAAATCTATGGTTTCTACCTCATTAGCGAAACATCTGGGATCACTTTCCTACAATACCGCCCTCTTAGCTGAGAAAAAGGCCTTTTTGAATAATTTAGTTTTGCATTGTTTGTGGAAAGCCAGGAAGGTGGGGGCTCTCCTGACTTCCTCAGGCCGGCCATTCCATTGGGTAGGGGCCAGCACAGAGAAAGCCCGTGTATGGGCGGCTGTTGATTTAGCCCATTTATAGGCTGGCACCTGCAAGAGACCCTGTTCAGATGAGCGAAGCTGCTGTGGAGGGACATAGGGAGAGAGGCGGTCCCATAGGTATGCCGTGAAGGGCTTTGTATGTAATAACCAATACCTTGAACTGAGCTCGGTAACTGATAGGTAGCCAGTGGAGTGACTGTAGGATGGGAGTGATGTTCAAGCTCCTGCTCGCTTCTGATAATAGTCAAGCCGCAGCATTTTGCACCAATTGGAGCCTCCTAGTTAACATAGATGGGAGACCAATGTATAATGCATCACAATAGTCAAGTTTTGATGTTACCGTAGCATGGATCCAGGTGGCCAGGTCAGCCATGTCGAGATAAGAAGCCATTTTCCAGGCTAGTAACACTGTGGATGTTACTAGTGTGTTCAACTGTTGCAGTTGGGCTTCTCCCCTAATCCTAACTGTCATGTGAAACAGTTGTGTTGCTGGAATGCGGCAGCCTGTTGTGGTGGAGAGAGTTGTGTAATGGTCCTTCAGAGACATTGTTTTTCTCAACAGTTGCTATCATTATTTCAATAATTGGAGGAATCCTTTGCCAAGAGTCACAAGCAGGGAAGGGCAGCCTTTTCCCTGCATATGCTTTTTTCTTTGGCCATGCTTTTGTAACTTTGAATTAGATTGGAAGGGTCTGCTGGGCAGATCACACTCTGTTTCCTCTTCTTTGATTGCAAGACTTAAGGTACTTTAGGAAAGTGGATATATAAGTGGATATATATATATATAAAAAAAAACCTCAGATAAGAACAGGGTTAGGATTAGAATTACCTTGCTAACTGGAGGTCTGTCCAGTCCATTTCCAGTTGTGGTGAGCCAAATGCCTCTAGTAGCTCTTAAGCAGAGCAGCCTACTTTTGACTGTCTTTAGATGTTTTCCCCCATGCTCAGTTACTAGGAGTTCAACTAATAAGGTAAAGGTAGTCCCCTGTGCAAGCACCGAGTCATTACTGACCCAGGGGGGGACGTCACATCACGATGTTTTCTTGGCAGACTTTTTACGGGGTGGTTTGCCATTGCCTTTCCCAGTCATGTACACTTTACCCCCAGGAAACTGGGTACTCATTTTACCTACCTCGGAAGAATGGAAGGCTGAATCAGTTTTTAGCCGGCTTCTGCCAGGATTGAACTCAGGTTGTGTGCAGAGCTTGGGCTGCAGTAATGCAGTTTACCACTCTGTGCTACAGTGCTCCTGGTTCAACTAATAAACACTAGTATAAGTATTTTGTGTTCTGTTTGGGAAATATTTTAAGCTTAACATAAGTGACACATTTAATTTTACTTCCAAAATTACACACACACACACATCAGAATAAACTAAATAATTTTTCCTTTAACCACCCCCCCCCCCCACCCCAAAAACTTCGTGCTCGAGGCCAGGGGCCTACTGTGTGCGCTCTAGTGGAGTCTATATACTGGAGGTCTTCTCTTTCTCCAAGCATATCTATAGGGAGCATGTAGAAAACAGCAGAGAGATGGCATCAGCAGACCTGACTATCCTCCTTTTCTCTTTGAGCAACCACAGCTGAATTTTCAGTCGACCCACCATCTTTTTGTCTTATGGGGTTTCCTGATTTGTGTTTGTTTGTGTCACTTTTCATGCGTAAGCTCGATTTTCTTTGGAGGCAAAACTCTGTGCGGCTGGCCTGCATTTGGCAACAGAGCTCCTGTTTCTGGGAAGAGGCTGCAGCTGTTTAGTGAATTAGCAGTCCTCGGAGTTGTAAAGAGGTAGGGTGAGTATTAAAGGAGCAGTAGAACTGAGCTTGCAGGCATGTTGTGTAGTTTCTGGCTGATCCCTAAGGATCAGTGTTCGTGTCTGTATTCTTGATCCTTCAGTCCCTGGAAGTTACTGCAGTGAAGCAGTGGGCACTTTTGAATCATCTTGTTACCATGGCAGGGTATAGCAGCTTCAGGTGTGTGATTCCCATGAGTCAGCTCCACAAGTACTATCGGACTGAATCTTTGCAGAAGCTGATATGTTTCCCATCTTCTCTGATACCCTCCCTGTCCACAGAAGCTATAAACAGCTCTGCAAGTTTGGAACCTCCAGTAGGAATTCAACAGTTAGCAAGCGCTGCTAGTTTATTTTGCTCTGAAATGCTGCATCCTAGTTATACTCTGGGAAGGATTGAAAATAAAAAGGCCAATAATGTAATGACCCCATGTAGCTGTACAGTGTAGCTTCATTTGGAATATGGCAACTGGAACTGTACACAGTATCTCAAAAAAAAAAAGATACCACAATGCTGGAAAAAGTGCAGAAGAGGGCAGCCAAGCTGATTAAAAGCTGGAGCACTTTTCCTATGAGGAAAGGATGAAGAGTCAGGTATCACTAATGGGGAGACATGATAGAGGTTTATAAAATTGTACACGGGGCAGAGAAAGTGGATGTAGAAAACTTCTTCTCCCTCTCCCAAAATACTAGAACTTGGAGGTATTCAGTGAAGTTGATGGGCAATAGATTCAAGACAGACAAAAGGGAAGTGCTTCTCTATTCAGTTAATAAATTGTGGAATTCACTGCCAGAGAATCTAGCTACTATGGATGGCTTTCAAAGGGGATTGGACAGAGTCCTGGGGGAAAGATCAATCAATGGTTACCAGCTGTAGTGACTAAAGGAAACCTCCATATTCAGAGGCAGTAAACCTTTCGATACCTGTGCTAGGAAACAACATGAGAAGAAGGCCTCTATACCCTGTTTGTTGGCCATTGTGTGTGAAACAGGATGCTGGTCTAGGTGGACCAGTGGTCTGATCCAGCATGGCACCTCATGTTCTTTGAAGCAGTCTGCTTAGGGTAGTATGCCACAATTGTTGCATGTTTCTGTTGGGAGTTACAGACATGGATTGCACACACAAACATGGAGCTGGCCGAACTACCTGACTCTCAAAAGTGTCTCTGAATGGCACTGCTCCAAATCAGTTCGTCACCGGAGATCTCTTGCTCCCTCGTAGCTGAGGGGAAAGCCTCAGATATACAGTACCAACAGGAAGCTGCCTTAGAGCTGGAAGTTAAGTGTGATGGTCACCATACAGTTTTAAGCCAGCAGCCCTCCTTTATCCTGTCTGAAAATGGGAGATAACCCATCCAAGCTGAGCAATTTGTAAACAATGTAACATTGAGCCATTTCCCGTCCTCAGTGTGGCAGTCCCCAGTGCAGCTCCTGCAGACAACCCCATTTGAGTTCTCAGAAGGCCAGGGGGGAAGGTTCATTTTACTTCCTGTCAGCTTTAACCAGTAAAGTGCTGAATTCATCCTGTTTGTGTGTCACAGCCATGGTATCTTTATTTCTCTGGGCTTGGCAGCTTCTCCATATTGCCATGCAGGGGACAAACCCCCTCCCCTTTCTTGGAAAGCTGAAATCAAACAGCATCTCTTTCCATTAAAACAAAGAGATAATCTTCCACTTCCTCCCCTAAGGCAACCATTTTGTGGTGGCACCCACTGTACTTTCTCAAAATTCCAAACATGTTCATGGGCTTAGCAAATTTGGGTTACCCTTCTCTAATATCATGTGTCAGTGTACCTTGAGTCTGGTAGCACCAAAGTTATGTGACTGTAACTTAATTGAGCATGCTACCACTATGGCAGGGAATCTTGCCAGCAGCCTGTTAATAGCTAATGCCCAATTTGATGTGTATTCTATTCTTCTGGGATTTTGTATTGGCGCACAGATTCTTTTATAGTGAGAATCAATTTTGTGACTCAGAAGGCAACAAATTAAGGGCAATTGGAGTGTGGCTGCATAGACGTGTGTTGTAATGTCTTGCAAATCTCCTGTCTCCTCTTGTGACCAGCAAAAGCTGACACCATCACAAAATAAGCTAATAATATACATAATTTTAGTTACGGAGTTTGGATTATCTTGGTCCAGAACTTTATTTGATTTTTTTAAGGCAAAGTCAATTATGCTAGCTTTGGTCCTTGCAAAGGAATTTTACATGTACATTTTTGAAATATACATCCTGAAAGTACATCCTAGAGAACCTTCAGTTTGTGTTGTGTTTATACATTTTTTTGGTAGTATATCCTGAAACAGTGCCTAGAGAGCCCTCACTTTCATTGTGCTTCCTTCTGCTAATCTGCTAGTGTGATTTGCAGAGATCTTTTTAGAACTCATCACAGGCTGCTGTTAGATAATTTTCTGCTATATTTTAGCCATTACTGTGTTCCTCCTTGATAAGTATTATGAAGGCAAGAAGAGCCATGCTAGGTCCCAGGTTGATCTCATTCCTGTGGGAATGTGCATGGTTTGTCAGGAGCTACTTCCTTCTGCACCCACTATCAGTTACTTGAACATTATCGTCTGACAGTCCTTATGCTTCCGAATTGGTCAGCCCAAACCCAGACTAATGAGTAAGGAGGGAGTTCTTTAATGCAGTGTTTAGCTAGTGTAACGTAAATGCTGTGCACTCTTACTTGAGAGTGCACATGAATCCCAGTCCTATGGGATTCAGTGAGACTTTATTCTGAGTTAACTTGCCTGTGATTGCATAATGAGTTTTCATCCCCGGTTCAAAATTCTGTAAGGCAAGTTGCCATTTCTCTCTGTGGGGAGAATAATACTTGGCAAAGTGCTTTGAACAGTGGAATGCAGAACCTAAAAGCTGAGCATTATTATGAATGGCTCCATGGAAAATCCCAGGTTCATTTCTTGGCATCGCCAAATTTTTGTTTTTGAGCAGGACCTCAAATGAAAGGCCTTCTTTCTCTGAGAGACCTTGGACTGCCACTTCTAGTCAGAGGATACAGTACTGGGCTACAAAGACTTGGTCTGACTTGGCAGTTTAAATGAATGTTTGTTTTTCTGGTTTATCCATATGGTATTGTTTTTCCATCCCACAACCTGCAACGTTTATTTATTGCATCATGTAGAAGAACACACAGGACAGAAAAGGGGGGGTCTTTGCTACATTTTGCCCTCCCTGCTCTTAAAATCTTGTTTTTCTGTTGGGGAGAGTGAGGAAGCTGGAGAACTGAACTCAGGAGCTATCATACCAGCTGCCTCTATTTGCTCCACAGGTGGATGCTGTGGCTCTGACCGTAAGCAGTATGTCGACGGAGGCTGGGCTTGGGCCTGGTGGTGTATTTCCGACACACAGAGGTAAGAAGGGAAGCCCTTTGATGTGCATGTGATCTCATCTTTGGGTGGCTAAGATGTTGCTCTGATTCTGATCCGGCTGCCAGAAATGCTACTAGTGCTGCAGAGACAAGGATGTCAAAGTCAGTGCCCTACCTCCATCAGTCATCAGGGGAATGAAATAGAGACGCCCTCTCCCCCTTTCTCCATCAACTCACACTGATGCAGTAGCATTCTTTTTAGGGTTTCAAATTAGAGGTTAACATATGTACAGTGTGAACTAGTTTGAGAGCTGCCTTAACTCTCTCTTCCCTTTCTCCCCATAAAGAGAATCCTAGGAACTGTAATTTCATATGTGTTTTAACTTTGTAGCTTAGCTATATCAAAAGGCAGGGGTGGGGAGACCTGAGCTGGGTCCTACAAGAAATGAATTAGAGTCCTGTGGGTCCACAGACCAAACTATGGAGGAAGTTGCCTGCTGCATCTCTGCATGTATCACTGATCGGGCTTTACCTCCTTTGGATCAACCTCTGCTGGGATGTTTAGATTGCTCAGTCCCTTCCAGAGCAAATAATTCCGGTCTTCAGAAGAGGCTGCCTGCAAATTGGACACATGTATAGAACAGTGATTCATGCAGAAATGCAGAGAATGGGAGGTGGACTTTCCTTTCTTATTCAGAAGGAAAGCTCTTTTTGAAATAAAGAGAGGTGTGTGCCTTCTGTTTTAATTCTAAAGGCAAGTATCCCTCTGTTATTGGAGGTATGGGAGACAATGTACTAGGAAATAACACACGTGATTCTTTAACTCGTTATTTTTACCCACAATCCGACAGGAGAGCAGCCCTGCTCTCTGATTAGCCATTATGGGGGCAGCATGCTTTGTGACCAGCAAATGATGCTGAGAGGAGAATAGTTGTGGGACAGCAATGATCATAGGCATAGCAGCCTTCTGCATCTGGGTTGCTCAGATTCCTAGAGGTGGAATAAATTCCTCTGTCATCCTTTCAGTCCCCACTTCTTTCTTCTTCTGCCATAACAGACTGTTGCTTGCTATGTGTCTTCTCCTTTGCATCCTTTGACTAACTCATTTGCGTGATGGTGCTGCTGCTGTTGCTATCCTAAAGCCCAGTGTGTAACTACAGGGTTCCTGTGTGATTCACAGCATGTCATGACCCCCCTGTGGGAGGTACCTCCACCTCCTGATGCACTAACAAGGAAAGGAGAAAGACGAGACTCTCTGGGTTTGCAGCAGGAGAAGTGGAGAACAGAGGCCGGTGCCTCTCCCTGGCCTCCTTGTGGAGGGGCGGGTTGAAGGCTTCTCCCCCAGTTGCCACACTGCTGCCTGTGATGTGTGCCACTTGCTCTGCCAGCTCTGGAACTGTAGAAGAGAGGAGGTAGTTGAATGGGTGCTTGGCTAACTGGATCAGTTTGGCTAGTCGGGTCTTTAGCAATGGAACTGCCACCAGACTTCCTCTAGTATGGAAATTACAATATTTATGCATGCTCCACATTCCAGGTCTGTGCTATGAGCCCTTCACTTTTCCAGCTGTCTTTCGTGCACCCCAAGCTCTGGCCATGTATGGGTGAGCCTAACACCCTCTTATGGCAGTCAAAGGGGACAGAAGAAAAAGTGTGAGTTGCTGACTCCCCCCCCCCCCAGCTTTTTTACCAAAGTGTATAAAGATGAAAAGTATCAACATCATTGGGTACCCCCCCAAGTCCTAATTAGTTTACTGGTGGTTGCAGAAACACCCCCACCTCCCCCCAGTTTTACAGAATGTTGTGAGGCTGGGATTGAAACTTAACTTAGGGTCACCTAGTGAGTCTGTGACAGGCAAGATTTGAACTGGGGATTTCATACACTCAGCTGCTATGTTACACCAGCTGCCAGCTCTATAAATTCCTTTACAACCCATTAGAACTGAAAACATCCCTGTGAAGTGGTTGTCCTCATTTTACAAATAAGGAGCTTGGAGTAAGTCTTTTTTGGGTGGGCATGCTTTCCTGTTTGCATGCATTGGCCCTGGTTGCATGGGAAAGGGGTTTTGCTGGTGGGGGAGCGGTCTCTGCTATTAGCATTTATTTTGGCAGGGAGCTCACAGAAGGAATTCTAGTGTTCCAGTATGAGCTGTTTAATTTGAAGTGAATGTAGAAGTAGAGTTTACAAACAGGGGGAAAACAGTTGGTAAATTCTGTGAAAATAGAAGCAGGGTTGGTTTGACAAGGCCAGATGTGCAAGGAGGCTGGGTTGATGCATTCCATGCTTCCATGGGCTTGCCCTTGAAGACACAGGATTCAGCATCCTCAGGGTCCCTGTGCAATTTTCAAGCACAGATTTGTGCAGCAATGAAGTGTGCGAATTTGCAGCAGGCAGTTCTTGGGGAAGTCAGAAGTAGGGGGCGTGGCTTTGCTGACTGGGGCTTCCGGAAGGCGTCTACTCTGCCATTCTGACAATTGGCGTTCAAGGAGTCTTATATACAAATGTTAAAAAACAAGACCAGGATAAAATAGAAAAACAGACTAAAAATGAAATTTAAAAAAACAAGTAAGCCAGATACAGACACAATGGCAAGTATGATAGCAGCTAAAAATGGTATAATAGTTTGCATATTACATTCCATCAAGATCTTGGGGAATCCAGATAAGTTTAACCTAGTACAGAAAGCGTCATTGAGTTGGCACCTAGGGAACATGTTTGGGCAAGGAATGCCAAAAGTAGCATTCTGTCCCTGGTGTCCGTCCAGAGCAGAGCAGATTCGTATGTGACAGTACAGTTCTGGTTAGAAGCCCTGGGTTGATGTTCTTCTTTCAAACCCATCATGCATCACTTGGACCCCAGAGTGGCTTGGAAACCCAAAAAGTCCCGTCTTCCCCTTGGCAACTGGGTTCTGCTACTCTCTGGTAACCACCTTGTGTGTTTGCTGTCCTACCCTTGTTTATTGCTGCTCAGACTGTCTTTGGAGGTTATGACCATCCTTTGTCGCTGTGAGAATATTGAGACGTCGGAGGGGGTCCCACTGTACGTAACGGGGGTCGCACAGGTAATGATTCACCCACTTCTAATGTGTTGTCTCTAACCTTCTCCTTCTCTCCCTTCTGTCCCACACAGCAGCAACAGTGGCAGCAAGAGGACTTAAGCATTCTCCTTTTTCTCTAGTGGGCCATTCTTGGCACCTGCACTTTCTCTCCTTTGCCCCCTTGTTTGGCTCTTGCTACCTGCTGTTGCACTCCACGGTAATGTAGAATGACGCATGCTGAGCTACTCCAAATTCAGGATCCCCCTTCTGGACCCTGTGGGAACGTTGCTGGCACCCGCTCTTTCCCAATTGCCACTTCAGCCTGCTTCACAAGTGTCACACAGAAACCAGGAAGGCTATTATGTGCATTCACTCAGGGGGGTGGGGGAGGGAAGGCCGCACAAGGTAACATTTCAGGGTAGTTGTCTGTGGGTGCAGGTGAACTGTAGGGCAAATCCTGACAACTGTGTGCTACTTTTGAAAAGAGCAAAGTCCTGTGGCCCTTTAAGCTTCTTGTGGCATGCTCTTTCATAGGCTAGAGTCTGCTCCATCCAGTGATCATCTGTTCATGAAAGTTCATGCCACAATGGAAGCCTCCAGGTGCATATGCTTCTGCCAAGCTCAGATCTGTTTATTTACATAGCCTTGCTGGATAAAATCAAGGTTCATCTAGTCCATGCCTTCCCCTTGTTCTCAGAATGTACAAGTCCTGCTTGGATGCTGCAGGTACCCATGGGTACCACCCTCATACCATGGAACTTTTCTCCGTGCTGCTGCATCGGAGGGTTAGGGCATTTCAGTAAATGTCCTTACAGTACAAAACATCTCATTCAAATTATATTAACGTAAAACTTATGCTTAAAATCTCTTCCTCTCTTCCAGTTTAATCCCTAGCAGTGTAAGTCAGGCCAAACAAGAAGATGCTCATATATGTATCTGTTAAGTTCTGGAGGCAGCTCCTCCAAGACGCATCTTTGTTTCTTTTAGAGATGCCAGTAGGGATAGGTAAAACAGGTGCTCTCGAGGGCCAGTCCTATTAAAAGACGTTGTTCATCTTCGTTCTTCTGTGCCTCCACACATGGGACTGCGCAGGCGCAGGCCAGCCGCCGGAGAATTTTCTAGAGCTTCCATGGCTCCGAAGGGGCCGTTTGTCGCGCGCCTCAGCGACCGTTTTCCCGCCCAAACGGTCACGTGATCCTCCAGCGACCAACGGCCCCTTCCCTCAGTTCTCTTCTTGCCGCCGCTTGGAGAGAACGTGAGCTTCGTTGCTCTGTGCTTTTGTGCTTCGTGCTTTATTCTGACTGATTGCTTGGCTTTTGACTTCGGACTTCGTGACCTCGACTATTCTTCGGATCTCGTTTGGACTTTGTTGTGGACTCGGTAATTTGACTCGGACTGTTTGTTGACCTTCCTTTTGCGTGCCCCTGAAGATGGCCTCAAAGGCTCTCTTCAAGCATTGCCTCCAATGCCACACTAAAATGGCCAAGACCGATGGCCATGAACTGTGCCTGTTCTGTTTGGGGGAGACCCATAATGTAACGGCCTGTAAGATTTGCCAGGGCTTCACCAGCAAGGCCCGACAGGAGCGCAAGGCCCGTCTTAACTCCTCCCTGTGGCAGAAGGTCATGTCCGGAGGCGCCCCGTTGCCCTCCTCCAAGGCCGGCCCTAGCCCCTCTGCCGAACGGCATTCCGGAGCTGGCTCAGTGGCCTCCGCGAGGTCGGGGTCGAAACCGCGTCCCCCGAGTGCCTCGGCGTCGAGAACGGCCTCTCCAGCGCAGGGACCGGTGCGGCCGCCCCGTAGCGCATCTTCCACCAGGTCGGATCCGAGACCGACATCGGAACCGAGGATCCGTCTACCGAGTCCCCGATCGGAACCGACGACCGGGTCGATTCCGGTAAAATCTAAGAGATCGAGGCAGAGGTCCCCTTCGAAGGCGAGGAGCGCGTCGGTTCCGAGGTCTTCTTCGGAACCGGCGAAGAAGAAGAAGAAGACCAAACATCACCGGTCGCCACATCCCGCTCCCCAGGAAGAGGTCATCGTGCTTCCTCACACGCCTTCCCCTCATCTGGATTCCCCGGAGCCAGAGGACATCTCCGTGCCGGTGCCGGATCCGATGGCCTTCGAGACGGTGCCTGCAGAATTCTCTTCGGGACCGGAGCCGAGCCCGCGCCGTCGGATCCGAACATCGCCTGCTCTTCGGTCGCCGAGGCTGGAACCGAGCCCGTCTCCTCGTCGGAGCCGTCCGTCGCCTGCCCGTCCGTCTCCACCAGCTGCCGGTCGTGAGCGACGTCGGTCTGGGGACAGTGTCCGATCGGTCCGGTCCACCGCGTCCCGACATCGACAGGCCTCCTACCTCCCCTCGCCATACCATTGCCAGTGGGAAGGGGCACCTGCAGGTTTCTCCGTGTCGGAACCGAGGCCTTCGACATCGAGGTCGACGTGGGCTCCCCCTCCGCACCAGGTTCCGGAATCCCAGCTCGGTTCCGATGAGGAGGATGTGGAGAGCTTTGGCTACCAGTCGGAGTCCTGGTCCGAACCATCGCCAGCTGAAGAGCTTGTACCATCTGCGGACTCGCCATTCGAGGACCTCCGCATCTACGCCGACCAGATGGCGAGGATGGCCAAGGCTCTCGAGATGGACATCTCCTCGGCGGTTCCCCAGACCAAGGACAAGCTCCTCAAGCGCATTTATGGAGACAACCCGGCATATGTTGGCTTCCCCATGCTCGAGGGTCTTGAGGAAATCGTGGAGAAGGTGTGGCAGGTGCCCTGCGATCAACCTCCAACATCCAAGAGGATTGAGCAGCTCTATAAGATCAAGCAGGGTACCTGGCCGGCGCTGGTGAAACACCCTCCACCTTCCTCCTTGGTCACAGAGGAGTTCAACCCCAGGCGATCGGGTCACTCCTCGGTACCTGCTGATAAGGAGGGCAAGAAACTGCATGCCATGGGCAGGCGCCAATACATTGTTTCTTCCCTAGGTCTGAGGATTGCCAACTATCAGACCATCATGGCAGGGTACCAGCTGTACCTCTGGGAGAAGTTGGCATCCTATACGCGAGACCTCCCTCCTGAGCAGAAGGCTGTGGTGTCCCTGCTGCAGACAGAGGCTGTGAGGCTGTCTAAGCAGCAGATGAACGCTGGAAGCCACGCTGCTGACACTGCTGCTAGAGGAATGGCTTCGGCGGTGGTCCTCAGGCGCCACTCCTGGTTGCGGTCTACGGCCCTGTCCCAAGAGGTGCGTTCCAGAGTGGAGAGCATGCCATTTGAGGGGGACTCGCTCTTTTCCAAAGCGACCGACGAGACCCTGAAGAAAAAGAAAGAGGACCGGCAGACGGCGCGGTCTTTGGGCCTGGCTCCAGCGGACAAGCCCTCCTCCAGGTCACGGTACGCTCCCCGATCTGGTCCTTACCATTACCAAGGCAGATACCATCAACAGCGGCCAGGCTACCAGCAGTATCCTGCCTACCAACAGCGGCCTTACCCTCCCGCACAACAGCAGAGGAGGCGTCGGCCCTTCAAGCCTCGTCCGGCACAACAACCGGCCCAGCAGAAGGATCAGCAGGGCACCGGGAGGCAGTACTGACGGGTCACGCCAGCCGTATCCCCGAACTTTTCGGACAGACTTAGTCCACTCCTCTCTGAGTGGGAGTCAATAACATCTGACTCATGGGTCTTAACTATTGTTGAACTGGGATACGGGCTGGAGTTCGTTGAGCTGCCTAGATGCAGTTCACCCCTGACAGCTGTCAATAACACTATGGCCGAGCTGGATGCGGAGATCGTGTCGCTCTTGGCCAAAGGTGCTGTGGAGGAATTGCCCTATGAGGACTCTGTAAAGGGATTCTTCTCTAGGTTCTTCCTGGTCCCTAAGAAGGATGGGGGCTTACGTCCCATCTTGGATCTGAGGGGCCTTAATGCCTTCCTCAAGGTGACCAAATTCAAAATGGTAACGTTGGCGGCTGTGATCGCCTTGCTGAAACAGGGGGATTGGTTTGCGGTTCTTGACTTAAAAGACGCATACTTTCACGTGGGCATACGGAAGGAGCACAGGAAGTACCTGAGCTTTGTTTACCGGCAACGGGTTTTCCGGTATAAGGTGCTCCCCTTTGGCCTGTCCACTGCCCCACGAGTGTTCACTAAATGTGTGGCCCCTGTGGTTTCCTTCCTACGGGAAGAAGGCTGTACCATCTTTCCGTACCTCGATGACTGGCTCATCGTGGCTGAATCAGAGTCTAGGCTGGTGCAGGACATTGGCTTGGTACTTAGCACTTGCCAACGCCTGGGGCTCCTGGTGAACTTGGAGAAATCCAAGCTGGTGCCCAGCTGCAAGGTGTCCTACATTGGTGCACTTTTAGACTCTGTGGAGGGTAAGGCCCTGCTCCCCTTGGAGAGGGCTCGGTCCCTAAGGGGTCTAGTGTCCATGTTTAAAAAGAACCGGTTCCAGTCTGTGCGCACTATCCAGTGCTTACTAGGGCATATGGCAGCGGCCACCTCTGTGGTGCCTTTCGCTAGGCTGCGTATGCGCCCTCTACAGAACTGGTTTGTGCGGAGGTATGATGCTCTATTGCACCCTCCGTCCCTCAAATTCTCTATCCCGAGGGTCATCCTCTCCTCCTTGGACTGGTGGCTGTCTGACGACAACTTGTTTAGAGGGACCCCTTTCGGGTATCAACACCATGACATCACGGTTACCACTGATGCCTCTCTGTTGGGATGGGGGGCTTACTGTGGTGATGTGTCGGTGCAAGATGTCTGGTCTGACAGGGAAAAGACCCTCCATATCAATGTGCTTGAACTAAGGGCCATTCGTTTCGCACTTGTGTCTCTTACAGCACTGCTGAGAAATCGTCATGTCTTGGTGCAGACGGACAACACGACTGCCATGTACTACGTGAATCAGCAGGGGGGCACAGTGTCCATGGCCCTGTGCCGGGAAGCCACACTCACTTGGCAGTGGGCTATCAAGAACGGCGTGTCGCTCCGTGCTATACACGTGGCTGGGTCGGACAATGCCCGGGCAGATGCCCTCAGCAGGGTCCCTTTACTGGAACACGAGTGGGAACTGAACGTAGAGTGCGTTGGGCCGATCTTCCAGATGTGGGGTCATCCAGTGATAGATGTGTTCGCCACTGCGGCGACCACCAAGGCCCACACGTTCTGTTCCAGGGCAGGGAGCGACCCCCTCTCTATTGGGGATGCCTTCCAGTTTACGTGGACGCAGGGCTTGCACTACATGTTTCCTCCGTTCCCCTTGATTCCCAGGGTCCTGTGCAAGATAGAGGAGGACGGGACGGACTGCATCCTGGTGGCCCCCTTCTGGCCACGGCAGGTTTGGTTCCCGAAGCTCCTGCGAATGTCCCAACGGACATATGTGAGTCTGCCCCCTCGGCAAGACCTTCTCCTAAACGGGAGCCTAGTCCACCACGATCCCAGGAAGCTGCACCTAACGGCGTGGCGGATCATTCCTCCCCGGTAGGCTTTACTGACGAGGTGCAGAGGGTCCTCCTGAATGCTCGTCGACCATCCACTAGGCGCGCTTATGCGGCCAAGTGGCGCAGGTTTGAGCTCTGGGCACTTGCCAGAGGGGTGGTGCCTGACAACAGTCCCTTGGGGGTTGTGTTCGAGTATTTGTGCCACTTGCGTGGCCTGGGCTTGAAGGCTTCCTCCCTCAAGGTCCACCTGGCAGCGATATCAGCTGCTCACACCCGAGTTGAGGGTGCTACGGTGTTTTCTCACCCACAATCCCGCCAGTTCCTTAAGGGCATGTACAATCTTTACCCACCTGTGTCAGCGCCAGTGCCTCAGTGGTCGCTGTCCTTGGTGCTCTCACGTCTCATGTTGCCTCCATTTGAACCGATGGCTACATGCCCCTTGGATATGCTATCCTATAAGGTAGCATTCTTGGTGGCCGTCACATCGGCCAGAAGGGTCAGTGAGCTGTCTGCACTGAGGTCTGACCCTCCCTTTCTTGTGTTTCACCCCAACAAGGTGGTCCTGCGTCCCTGCCTTGGGTTCCTGCCTAAGGTGGTGTCCGCCTTCCACCTCTCGCAGGATATCTCACTGCCTGCATTCTTTCCTCAACCCTCCTCTAAGGGGGAAAAGGCCCTCCATACCCTAGACTTGAAGAGGGCCCTAGCCTATTACCTGGATAGGACGAAGGGATTCCGCACCTGTCCTCACCTGTTTGTATGTTTTGGGGCCAAGGACAAGGGTAACAGGGCTTCCTCACAGACCCTGTCTAGGTGGATTGTGACGGCCATTGGCAAGGCCTATTCCCTAGCAGGGGTGGCTTGCCCGCTTCATGTCAGAGCCCACTCCACGCGGTCCCAAGCATCCTCTTCGGCACTCCTCAGGGGGGTGCCCCTGGTTAACATTTGTAAAGCAGCCACATGGTCCTCTGCAGACACCTTTGTCAGGCATTACGCCGTTGATGTCAATGCGGAGCAGGATGTATCTGTGGCCAAGGCTGTCTTACACTCCCTTTTTTCCTGAGGGAGTTTTGGAATGACTTTCTTGGCGTACCTGTTGGGTACCCTTGAGTGAAAGTGTGTATATATGTACCTGGGGGTGTGTATATATGTAAATATTGAATATTTATGTGTCCTTACACAGTATTTTTACATAGATGTATATATGCATATCTATTTATTGTTGATCTTGTTTGCTTAATAAAATTGTGTTGGACTTCACCCCCGCCTTCCTTATTGTGTGAAGCTTGGTACACTCCCATGTGTGGAGGCACAGAAGAACGAAGATGAAAACAGGGTTAACATACCTGTAACTTATGTTCATCGAGTTCTTCTGTGCTGACACACAACCCTCCCTCCTACCCCGCTGTGAACTCCAATGCACGGTATTGTGATGGCTGTAACGGATATTGGTGTTTTTAAGGTGTTACGGCTGAAGTGTGTTGGTCAAGCGGCGGCAAGGGAGAACTGAGGGAAGGGGCCGTTGGTCGCTGGAGGATCACGTGACCGTTTGGGCGGGAAAACGGTCGCTGAGGCGCGCGACAAACGGCCCCTTCGGAGCCATGGAAGCTCTAGAAAATTCTCCGGCGGCTGGCCTGCGCCTGCGCAGTCCCATGTGTGTCAGCACAGAAGAACTCGATGAACATAAGTTACAGGTATGTTAACCCTGTTTTGCCCTGTATCAAATCAGCAGGTCCTCCATGGAATGATACATCACAAGTGTTCTGGTGTCACCTAAGAAGTTAAACTTGCATCTGGGCAGCCTTGCTTTAAATTTAGCAGACTAAGGAGCGGGAAGCAAAGTCCCGCCCGGGAGAAAACAATTAACATGGGTAGTCAAATAATCCACAAAGTTATATAATTGTAAAAATTATACACTAACATAAAACAATTTTGCAGCCTATACATTGAAAATTGTTTTATGTTAGTGTATAATTTTTACAATTATATAACTTTGTGGATTATTTGACTACCCATGTTAATTGTTTTCTCCCGGGCGGGACTTTGCTTCTCGCTCCTTAGTCTGCTAGTATTTTCCGGGGGAAGCCATAGCGGTTACTTTTGCTTTAAATTTAAGCAGATTCAAAGCCATCTGTTAAATGGGCCAGGGAGTGCGGGGAGGAATAGTGACCCTATCTCATGGAGTTGTTGTGGAAACAATGTAGAGCACTTTTGCAAAATGACAGTGAATGATAAAAATAAGCAACAACAACAACAAAGCCTTTATTGGCATATCTCAAGTTATCATTACAGTACACAAATATAAAGGTAACAAGGGTAGTTTGAGTATAAACAGACAATCGATAAAAATAAGCAGTAGCATTGTGCTGTATGCTTCCTTCTCTTATCAGGGGGCAGATGGGCAGAAGCAACAATGATTTGTGAACAGTTCCCAAGGGTACCACCCGCATACTATGCAGCAGTACTCTAGCCTTGGTTGTCATCATCATCGGCAGTAAATGTCTTCTCCTTGCCCTTAAGGCTCAGAGTCACAAGATGTCTATAAGGCCAGGTGCTTTTAAACAGAACTGTGTTTGTCAAAGATCTCTTCTAATGTCAAACTAGTGTAGAGGTGTAAAATTTCTAGAATATGAAGCCAGGAAAAAAGTTATACACCCGATGTTTTGTTAAGAAAAAAAAATCGGGGAGGGGGATTGAGAGAGATACTGTACTTCCTTATCAAACTTTAAATTTATTTTCCTGTGTTAACAACATAGAATGTAGCAAGTTATTGAAATTAAAAGTATAAATGTTTTCGATTTTTACAAGCAACATGAATATACCCAATATCGGAGACAAAGACTGCTGCATCCTGTGCAACTATAACACATGCACGTTAGTTCTTCTTGTCAGAGATATTTAAAATGAGAAACACATTTTATTTCGCTTACTAAACCTTTTGAATTATTAGGACAGAAAGTCTCGTTTGATTATCAAAAAGCTTTGACAATGACCTCTGATAGTGTATATGTGCAACATAGTAAATGTGGACAAAATTAGTCAGTTTAAACAAACATGTTCTTGAAAACATTACACATGGCTACAGTATACACATGATTCTTCATTACATAAAAGAGGTACAACACGTTTTGAGTGAGTAACCCTTGTCTTGCAAAGTATTTCGCTCATCCCCAAAGTAAAAATATTTCATAGGTTTTTTTCTAGCACCAAGTTCAGGTTTGCGTGTATGGATTTTTTTTCCTGGCTTTTCGCCAGACTTTTACATCTCTAAGCTTATGGCACGTGACCTCTGATTATCTCTCAGTCAGGGCTGTACTTCTGAAGCCTGCAAATCAGGCAAGACCTCATGATGAACCTTCCAGTTCTGAGATCCTGAAATTAACTGATGGCACTTTGTGATCCCGATCCATGTGGCTTCAAAAACAACCCAGCATTTATTTTTGTATGTTTGATCAACTGGCAGAAGCAATGTATCTGCATTACCTGGAGTATGTGCAGCAGGTGGTCCTCAGCCAAGGGGAAGAGCTGAGCCTTTACCTGGAAACGTGCCAATGTTTTACGTTTTTTGGCAGGATTTCCCTAGAGATAATGACGTTACAGCCCAGGTGCGAGGACGTAGAGACGGCGGAGGGGGTAGCTTTAACTGTCACAGGTGTGGCCCAGGTACAGTAACTCCAAATGCCTCCTTTCAGGAATGCATGCCTCTAACCCTTCTTCCTGGCCTCTCCTCCCTCCCCGGAGGCTGCTTAGCCCAGGGGAAAGGCATTGGCTGCTCTAGAAACACTGTCCTTGTTCAAAAAAGCTGCTTTTTAAAAATCTGCATCCCACCCTGGATTCACATAACACCAAATACCTGTGTTGGGAGAGAAGCAGGGCACATCCCCCTTTTTCATTGCTAGGTTGTTGCTTCTCTCCTGCCTGGGCAGCAGAGGGTGCTGTTGCTACTTTGACCTTATTAACAGCCAGACCCAGCACCACTCCAACACAACGATCTGCATCTCTGCTTTGATTTGTACACAGCTTTTTTTGTCTTGAGCGCACTTTGGCTGTCAAATGAGTTCAGTAGTGTGGCTTTTAGTATTCATATAAAGTCATGATTGCAGTGGGAGCCACTTTGCTCTAAAATGGTGATGAGCAAGTTACTTGACTGAAAAGGCCTCTTTGGAGTGGTGTGCCAGCCATTGCTGCTGCCGCTCTTCAGAGTGAGAGAGTTGCTGGCAAGTCTCATAATCATATCTGCTGTTTTCTCCGTGAAATGTTTGCAGAAGCTGGGTTGGCAATTGGGTTGACCAAGTGGTCTAGATTTGACTGATCTCTAGTCCACACAAACAAACAAAAAGTCCTATTTCGCTTCAACAGGATATGTTCAAGTAATCAGCAGCTGTTCTGGGGCACCTGCTCTCTTTTTGGGGTCTGGGTGTTGCATGGTTAGGTGTGTAGGGGAGCTGGTGAGTGGATGGATGGCTTTCCCAACTCTGAACTGAAATTCCAGGTATGTGAAATGACCATTTCTGTTTCATGATAACTTCCTATGTGCCCCCCCACCAAGGGTTTAATGAGGCTTTTTATTTAAAAGGTTAGTTTCAGAGGAGAGCTTCTTAAAGAGAAGAGACATTAACACAGTCTTGCCAAATAAGCACACCAGTTTTCTTAGCCTCTTGCATATCTGCATTAATCACTTGTGCCGCTTTGACAGAATGGGTCAATTCTTATATCCAGTGCAGAGCAGAGGTAAGAGCATTGAGCTAGGTTTTGGGAGACCTAGGTCCCAGTCTCTGCTCTGCATTAAATTTGCTGGGTGACTTGGGGCAAGCCTACCTTACAAGGTTTTTGTGATGATAAAATGGAAGCAGAGAGATTGATGTCCCTTGCCACGAGCTCCTTGGAGGAAGGGCAGGGTAATATAAATAAATTTCATCCTGCTCAAACTTCTGTGGAGGTAATTTCACTGGCTGGTGCCAGCCAGGCAAGCCTGTATTTTTACCAGTTTTGTTGCAAGTTCTGGTATGTGGGTTAATAAATTGCTAACTGACCTCTCATTTGTTTAATGATCAGAGGGGAATCCAGACACAGGAGGTTTTCCAGTGCCAGCTGAAGGAGCAGAGTTTGTCTTAATTGCTCACCTCAATCATGGACCAGTCGGGCATGAGGTGGCGCCAATGTGCATTTGGGGGGTTGTGCGAATACTTCTTCTTAGCTCTAAATACGTCATCGCATTATTTAACTCTATGCTGTTTAGAATTTTTCCTGCAGACAAGTGTCTAAAGGCTGGAAACACAGCCCATGAGTTTCAGCAGGGTTTGTTCAGGAAAAGTTCCTTGTGGATTGTATCCAAGGAGAGTCTGCAAAGGTGACTGTTCCATCCAGTTTTTTGCTTCAGGGTTGTTCAGGAGATTAACTGAAGGCGTAGTCTTTTTGTGTAGCCTGTAGTAGCAAAATAGTAAAGAGTCCAGTAGCACCTTTAAGACTAACCAACTTTATTGTAGCATAAGCTTTCGAGAGCTGTGGTTCTTGAAAGCTTATGCTACAATAAAGTTGGTTAGTCTTAAAGGTGCTACTGGACTCTTTAATATTTTTGAAAGATGACTTTACTGTAAAGGCTGAACTCTGGCAGCTCCAAGATTGGGGCGTGGGACCTGAGAAGAACAGGAGTAGCCTTTCCCCAGAGACCATTTCTACTGCTCAGTGACACCCCCCAAGCCCCTCTTGTTCTTCCTGTGTCTTGTGGGTCCAGGACCAGCTGGGCCGACACTGCTTGGAAGAAGCAGCTCTCTCTTCTGCTGATGCTAAGCAGCCTTTGCATCCCCAGCTGCTTAATCAGTGGAAATGGAGCTGGGCTTGGTGGAGGCTCTTCTGTTCCATGCCAGCTACTCCATCTCCTAATTGCTCTGGCAAGGGGAAACATGGGAAAGCACAAGATGTGGGCTGTTGGTCTGTGTTTGAGAGAGATGAGAACAGTCAGTTATAAGTGAAATGACTTGTGCGCTTGGATGGATTTGAAATGTGGCTGGCTGGGGAGAGCCCAAGAACCTGTTCCATGTGTCAGTAGGTGGATTTCCATTTTACATTGTCCTGCCCCGGAAACTGCCTCTCAGCAAAATGAAGGATCAGTGTTCTCTGCCTATATGTGCTCAGTTCATGGGGGTGTCTGGGACAGGATCCTGTCCCCCAAATCCCTGTTGTGTGTGACTTGGGTTGATGGGAGCTGTCTTTCCCTGTGTGACTTTCTGTTCTTTTGCTCTTCTGCATTGATTTGGATGTTTGTCAGAAACGGGTCTGCCTCGGATACATCCAGATCGTCCCCCGGTGACTTTTCTTGCTATGGCAGAAGAACAGAGAGTGTAAGCAGGCTGGAACTGTTCCTGAGAGTTGGGTGGCTTGCAAAACCCGTGCCCAGAGGTGGCACGTACTCTGCTTCTGTCATGGATAATAGCATCTCCTATTGAGCTGTCCCTTTTCTCACTGGAACTTCTACATTTTTGTCCACAGGTGAAAATAATGACTGAAAAGGAGCTTCTTGCAGTGGCTTGTGAACAGTTCCTGGGAAAGAATGTCCATGATATTAAGAACGTGGTCCTCCAGACGCTGGAGGGGCATCTGCGCTCCATCTTAGGTGTGAGGGAGTAGCGGGATCCCTTGATGGGAATGTGTCTCCTTGGACCCTGTAGATAGACCTTCCCCCTCTTGAAGCAGCCTTGGCCAAAGCAGAGAAAGCAAGTTTCAGTCCTTGGTTGTAGCAAGACACACTTTTGGTCTTCACCCGCCACACCACCCATTGAAGCGGCAGAGAAACTTAAACCTGCATGAGCTACACCTGCTGCAGTGTTGATGGACTCAACAGGGCTTCCATCTAGCCAAGTTCTGCATAGTTCCTTGGCTCACAGAAGCAGAAATGAACATCTGCAAATATAGGCAAGTTTTCTTAACTTGCAGGACTTACTCAGGATACAGAATGTCTAAAGAGCAGTGCCTTCGCATTGCTGGACCACGTGATGCTCTGCTATAGAAGCAAACCTGTTGATCTTCTGTCTGGCATCCCACCTCTCTCTTTCCCAAAGGCCTCAGGACTTACTAATCTCCAGAAGTTTCCTTTTGGACATGCCAACCACCCTTTGCCTTTGTTTCCCTTCTGCAGGGACCTTGACAGTTGAGCAGATCTACCAGGACAGGGATCAGTTTGCCAAGTTGGTGCGGGAGGTGGCAGCCCCAGACGTGGGCCGGATGGGCATTGAAATCCTGAGCTTTACTATCAAGGTACAGGCAGGGCCACACTGGGAATATCATCTGTCCTAGTTAGGCAAAAATGGCCTGTGAGTGCTAAAGCCATTGTTACTAGTTATATAGGCAGCAGAAAAGTAGGGCAGTTTTGAAAGAAACATTCCAAAAAATGTGTGCAATAGTTTTTTATTAGGACCTACCTAAATCACATAAAACAAGCAAGCTTTCAAGCTCTCCAGATTGGGGAGGGGTAGTGCATAATAAAGAGATGTTGCAGCTTGCAGAATCTCACAGAAATATGACACGACTTTTATTAGAATTTTTTTTTGACCAATGCAATTGACTACATTCTTTTGCTGGAAAGAGCATTGCAGAGTTATCTCAAGCTGTATCAAAATGGCAATCATTTTCCATTGCCCCTATAGTTTTAAGCTACATCATAATATCGAATTTTTTTTTAAAGCTTTCTGGTGGCATGTGGGGGTGGGGAACGGCAGCCATGGGACAAGGAAAATAGTGCTGCTGTGGGTGGGGCCTACAAAAATAAGCAGCTACCTGTCTATGCCGCATGCAATCGCACTGTGACTGCAAAGGTACTGAAGCAGGTTTAGGCAAGATCACATCAAAGCAGAGGAAAACATGGAAGGTGCATCATGAGGGATGACATGTTGTGAATGCTTCCAAATAATCCACTGCAACTTCGACACAAAACTGGTGTAAAACCATGTGGAAGCAGCCTTAGAACAGGCTGTTCCTGATGTTAAAGGCAATAGGGGAAGGGAGCAGATGCTGCCAGGCAAATGAGACCATAGAGGACCCTCCATTGCTTTCCTACATGCCCTGGCTTCCATCTGGTCCTTGTGTGCCTTCTTTTTATTTGTTATTTATAGTCTCACTGAGACTCAAGGCAGATGGCACAGCATAAGTCAATACAATCAACAGCAAGGACATTCAATAAACAATACCATAGAGTATGCAAATACACATTTGTAGAGATTTGAAAGCAAGCAGAAATCGGTAAGAGAGCTGAAACAGCATAAGCAATTCCATACCTGACATATTAAACAATGCAGAAACCACCCAGTAGGACCCTAACTACAGCAACAGAAAATGCACAGTAGTACTGTCCCTATCCTTTTACCAATGCAATTACCCCACCCCTCCACCCACATAGCTCTTGAATGCCACTTACAGTAGTACTAACACATTTTTGAATGAACCCATTGTGCAGTGGAGGTAAGAATCCTTCCAAATAATGCTTTTGCTAATTTTCTACGAACTGTGCAGGCTGGGGTGGTGGCTGTGTGGTGGTGGTGGTCCAAAGCATAGGTGCCACTATCTGAAAGACCCTGTTTCTAAAGGGTTCTAAGTTGTGATTCGGAGAACGCCTAGCTGAAACTTGGCATGCATGGACTGTTTTCACTTCCTGGATCACCTAATGCCCTAAAAGTGACTCCCTGCACTCTCCTTGCAGGATGTCTATGACAAAGTCAGCTACCTGAGTTCCCTGGGGAAGACCCAGACGGCAGCTGTGCAGCGAGATGCAGATATTGGAGTGGCTGAAGCTGAGCGTGATGCTGGCATCCGGGTAGGTGTGCTGGAGGCCCCTCTGGTGCTCTAATCTTGTACTGGTTGCTGAGTTGAACTGAGCCTCTCCATTTGCTCCGGCAGGAAGCCGAGTGCAAAAAGGAAACACTGGATGTCAAGTTTATGGCGGACACAAAGGTGGCTGACTCCAAGCGTGCCTTCGAAATGCAGAAAGCTGCTTTCAGCCAAGAGATTAACGTCAAGGTGTGTGGCCTTATTCACTGGGGACTGAGCTTCAGTACGAGTGTGGGCTGGCAGGAGTACTCTTGCATCACAGTGTTTCCGGTACCTTGGTCTGGCATGTTTAGGCCCTGGTCATGATCTTTTGAATGTTCTGGCTACTCGGGGGCGGGGAGCGTTGTTAGCAAGTGAGAGGACCTGAAATGCGGTGTGTATGTGGGGAAGGTGGCATCATTATTTTTTGGCTGGGAAAGATTTTGCTTAAGTATCAAAGGGGTTGCATTCTGGTGAGGGGAAGAATGCAGAATGAGGAAAGAAAGTGAAGAAAGTGGGCAGTGGGGGATGAAGGAGAGTGATGAAAAGGGGGGAGAGTTCATACAGGGTTGTGAAGTAGGAAGGGTTGTGGGAAATATTTGGCTCTTCCGTAACTCAGCTATGCAAATTCCGAGTGACTAGTAAGGGGGCTGAGGATGTAGAGCCCTTTTTGCCCAAAAGTTGTGACTTCCCCTCTCCCTCCTCCCCTCCTTTCTGCAGACAGCGGAAGCTCAGCTAGCATATGAACTGCAAGGAGCAAAAGAGCAGCAAAAGATCCGCCAAGAGGAAATAGAGATTGAGGTTGTGCAGCGCCGAAAGCAGATTGATGTTGAGGAGAAAGAGATCATTCGTATGGACAAGGAGCTCATTGGCACCGTCAGAAGGCCAGCAGAGGCTGAGGCACACCGCATGCAGGAGATTGCAGAAGGAGAGAAGTGGGTGTTGCCATCTGGCGAGGGAGAAGATTCCCGTTCCCTCTTGGGCATCAGAAACTGCTGCAATGAGTGTGGGGTGGTGGTGGAAAGCAATGATGGGCATTTACCTGTAGCAGTCTGTGGCTTGGCTGACTGGCTTGAGTCTCTGCTTGATTTGTGGAGGTCTGCTTTCCCAGATGTACCCTCAGCCTTGTGGTTCCCTTCTCACTTCGTCACTGGGATTGTTTCGCTCTGGCTCCTGACTTCCTCTATTATGTGTCAGGCTCTAGTTGTCTTGATCGTTTACCCAGCTTCATCACCACCGTCTTTGGACTTAAAAAATGTATTTATTTAGTTGCATCTGCTGAAGAGGGCTGTGTCCCCTGAAAGCTTCTGCCACAGTGAATGTGTCAGTCTTCCAGTTGTCACAGGCCCCACACCCCCTGCCATCTTTCCATTGTTGCTAATGCCCAAAAAACAAGCACAAACCTGTAAATAAGTATGAAAGTCAGAGTGACTTGAAAGAGCACCCTGTAATTTCTGACCATAGTTTGAAGTGCTCCATGCAGTAATCCATGCCTTGGTCTATGAAGGGATGCAAAGACACAAAATGGAGTGTGCTCTCAGAAATTTTCCATCAGATGCTACATTAACATGGTGCTGTTCCTGTTGAGGGTGGTGGGTTGGACTTTTTCACTGCTAGGATCTTTCTGAGAGCCTGTTTCCCTTTTCTTCAAAGGGTGAAGCAAGTCTTGATTGCTCAGGCCGAAGCTGAGAAGATCCGCAAAATTGGAGAGGCTGAGGCTTCTGTCATCGAGGCCATCGGCAAAGCAGAGGCTGAGAAGATGAAGCTCAAGGCGGAGGCCTACCAGCAGTATGGGGAGGCAGCCAAGTTGGCCTTGGTGCTTGATGCGCTGCCCCAGGTGAGAGTTGGAGCAAGTCTGGTGGGGGTGGGGAGCAGGGGCTGCTCTCCTGGGTTTCTCTGTGGGGCTTGTGCCTTGATAAGTTGCTGTCTTGCCCTCAGATTGCTGCCAAGGTATCTGCCCCATTGGCCAAAGTAGATGAAATTGTGATTCTCAGCGGGGACAACAACAAACTGACATCAGATGTGACCCGATTGCTGGCTGAGATTCCTGCATCTGTACACGCCCTCACTGGGGTGGACCTATCCAAGGTGAGGGGTGCAGGGGAGAATCTTAGCCTGCTCACCAGTCCTGGGGTGGGTGGGCAGCAACAGCTCTCTAGAATGCATGACCATTATCCTGATCCTAGGACCCCAGAGCATTTAGAAATGTCCAGCTGTGGTACCCGATATTGTGGCTGATATGTCTGGGGATGCATGGCTTGCCTAGAGGTTGGTGCTTTTGCCAGCAGTGTCGGCAAGACCAGTCCTCGTGCTGCAAGGATGATGTTGTGACCCTTTGTAGAATAGGCACATCAAGCTAGGCCGGGGCTGGAGACCTTTCCTCCCCCCCTCCCCCACACACTCCTAAGCACCTGTAATCTTTAAGGGTAAAAATGAGTGAGTTTTTGCCTATACAGCCTGTTGTCAAAGTGTCATTTAATAACAGCATTCTGCTGCTTTTTTTCTCCCCCATAGATCCCCCTAATCCAGAAAGCAACCGGAGCCCAGGCCTGAGATGAGGCGAGTCGGTGAAGAGCACCCCTCACCCCGTTTATGCACTCCCCAACAACTGCCTTGAACATTGGGGGGCTCCTCCTCTTTTCATCAGTGGAGATAGTGGGGGCTTTGCTCGGGTGCCTTATACCTTTTAGGACCAGAGTGGAGCAGGTCCACTGGTCCTTCATTTCAAAGAGAGGCTTCTCTTCTGTAAAATTCCTGTTCTGTGTCATGCTAGCCAAACCCCTCTCTTGTCTGCTGTCTCACAAAGTCTGTGCCTTGACCAACCACTGCCCCCCCAGCTGCTGCTGTTGGGGCACGGATGGACCCAAAATGGAAAGGACTGGAACAGCTCCCCTGGAACAGAGAAATGGGATCCGCTATTTGGGGTTGTTGCCTTCCACTCTTGGTGGTGAAGGACACGTTTGAGATAATTTTGCCTCAGCTGCTGCCACCCCTCTAAGGAAGGGGAGAAGAGGCAAAGAGGTGCCACCTGTATGCTGGGTCTTTTTGAGCCATATCAGGCCAAATGTCCTGTGCTGTCCAGACATTGGTTCTCTGAAGGAGAGGTGACAGGGTTGGACCCAGTTGAGCCTTGAAGGCTGCTGTATGTAGCCACAGCCTCAGTAAGCCTGTTCGTAAGCCTTGTGGCGCCTCCCACCAAATGACCTGTGGGGATCAAAGAGCTCAGTTGAATCAAGGCCACGTTCTGTATCTGCACTTGCACTCCCCACGTGTACACACACACTTGTATTACTTCCCTGATGTTTGGTGTTTAATCAGTATACAGATTGTGCCTCCTTTTTGATGCTAAGTTCTTACCACATTGTCTAATCTGCAATGTCACCACGGCAGAAGCTGAAAACTCCTCAGAGGCTCTTGGTGTTTCTGCATTCTGCTTCCCTGTGCTACCAACGAGCTGAAGATGCAACTCCCCCCACCCCACCCCGGCTCTGTTCAGTCCATGTGCTGGAGCCAGCTCTTTTCCTATCCTCAGCTTAAGTGTCTCTGAGCCAGCACAAGAGGTGGCCACTGCCAGGGCTAGTCTTACTGTCTTGGTCCTGCCTAAGCTGAGAGTTTCCCCACATGTTCTCCTGGCCCCTGAATACCTGCTTTCATTAAAGGCATGCTAACGCATGAGCATGTGTGAAGGGTGGCAGAGTGGGAAACGGCAGCAGCCAAGCTAAGCGGCCTGAGCCAGCCCAGGTTGAAGGCGGCTGTTTTTTCTCTCCCCTCCTCTGTGCCTGGCCTAGTTGCCACAAGCAACCATCTTTTCCTTCCTGCTGCTCTGTGCCATGGGGTGTAGACCTTTCCCCCCCTATTCTGTGCTGAGCACCTCCATGCCACTTGTATCTGCCTCAGATATAAAAGTGGTTCAGTGGAGCCATCTAGGATTTTTACCTGGGGGAAGGGGTGCTGATTCCCCCAGGAGGTCCAGGCAGCTCCCACGGTGCCTCTTCCCCTGTTAAACACGGCCATGCAAATGCATGCTTTGTCCAAAGTTGCTTGCGACCCCTTTGTGGCGCATGGGATCCTAAGGACGTTGTCCTGCGTTATATATTGGATTCTGTTCACCTTCTCAGGCTGCTTTTGGAGTGTCCTTGGTCCCCCCTCCATGAATAATGTGAAGGTCAAAGGGGGGAGAATGGTGGCATGCAAAGTTCTATGGCACTTGTGTGGAAGGGTCTTTTGGTGGGGTGGGGGAGGAATTATTAGCTGTGACTTTCCTTGAGGGGTTTGCGGGGACATTGGAGGGCTTGGCTGAAGCCCCCCCCCCTTCATTCCATGCTCAAAGGGGTAGCATTAAACCTGGTGCCTGAGAGGGAGATGTCTGCCCTCCTCTCGGGCCAAGTCCTGCATCTCCTCTTCCTCTACCTCTCCCCCCAATTGTTCTCCTGCCACGGCCGCCATACATATCTCTGCATGTACATGGTGCATGACAGCCTGTGCCATGGGTCACCAGGGACCTGTTGTTTATCCAAGTGTGAAACAATGTACAATAAAATTGTGGTGACCTTGCTGTGCTGCCTCTGGTCTTTGCTGCTGATCCCAGAAGGGGAGGCTGCATGTGTGGTGGGTGGGTGCTTAACTGCAGGAGGTGGAAAAGCTGACTACCCCAACCAGGGTCTGTGGGCTACATCGCTGCTCTTGCAGATTCCTTTCTTGGGCTAGGACTAGAGCATGAGGAGAGAGCGGCCTGCTCTTCTTCCTGGAGTGCGCCAGAGTGGCTTGTGTGCTGTGAGAGGCCCAGGAGCCTCCAGTCTTCTGCTCTTTCCCATGTGACCAAGGCCTGTCTTGGTCTCTATTGCCAGACTTCCCTTTACCTCTTCACTACGGGGAAGTCCACCGTAATCATTTTTGAAAAGGCTTGAGATATGTAAACTAGTCCCGTCCCCGTCCCCCCATTGCTGTCCCAAAGTCAGGGGATGAGGATGGGGTGGACTTGAACCTTTAGCAGCCCATTGGACATGCCCTGCCTTCCTTTAATGAACCCTAGCTGAGACTTTGGCCATGAATAATTTGTACAATAGTTCTTGGGGGGGGGCCGCTGTTGACATTTAGCACTAAAGATTGAGACGGCTGTAGACTAACTGGAGGAGGAGAGGAAGGAGAGCTTGTTTGAATGTTGCTGCTCCCTGGACAGAGTCCCCAAGGGGAACTTGGAAGGTGAAGCATGCAAAGACCAACTTCAAGAAGACAGATCCATTTAGCTCCAGAAAAAAAATGGGGAGGGGGCATGACATGAAAGAAGTCTGTATGGGCACATAAAGGATAGTAGGTTGTCTGGTGCTTTTCTCCCAGAATAGGGCAAAAGGGCACAGGCTGGGCTCTATACAGGAGTGGTGGGCCAGGGGCTGGGGATGGCAGGGGCATCCTGCAGGAATCAGTCTGGGCGGGGTTGGACCAACAGGCACCCGGGGGTTGTGGGTTGTGGGTCTTGCTGCTCTCCTGTATTTTCAACGTGAGTACTATAATTATGATGAGGTGCGGCTCTAGCTTGAAGCAGATACAGGCTGGAACTGTTTGTTTGTGAGAGGGAGGAGACCGCTTGGAGACCCAGATGCAACTGTGGGGCTCAAGATAAGCCTGGGTGTGGCTCCTCCTGGTTTGCAGGCAGAGAAAGGAGAACTTGTATCTACAGAGCTGCACCTGGACCAGGCTTCTCTCCTGGAGGCATGGTGCAGCAGAGCCATCTGAAGCGAGATGCTTTCTCAGTCACCGAATTTGGCCACAGATGTGTGACTTGAGAGACCCTTTTTTCCTCGTGTTTTATTGCTGGGATATTCCACAGCCTCCCCAAAAAACAATTGTTTCCAGGTACAATTCCTGATGCTTCCCTTTGAAAGCCAAAAGGGTTTGGTCTCTGTATTCAACTTGGCAGGTGTATATTTTTATTTTTTTAATTTCATTTATACCCCACCTTTCTCCCCAGTGGTCCTCCCGAAGCAGTTTACATTGTTCTCGCCATTTATCCCCACAACAACTCTGCAAGGCAGGTTAGGCTGAGCACTTCTCCATGGAAGTGCATAGATACGTAGCCCGATTTATAACTTTAAGAACATGGAATCTGGTGTGGAGATCGGAGAAGCTGACATGCATTGATGGCCTTAGGAATCAAAAGATGTTGCAAATTGCACTTGAAAGGACACATTTAGCAAGGGGATCTGTCTGTGGTCCTGGAAATAAAGAGTTGTGCCTACCTATTCTGCCTTTACTGCAGCCCTCTGCTATGGCTGCAAACCTGAAATTTCAGCACTGCTTAGTGTAGTGAATCCCTACAAACCTCCACCCTAAAACCTAAGATGGGAAAAATTAAAGATGTTTGCAAGCAACTAGATATCCAGCTGCAAATTCAAGAGGAAAGGGTGACTATGCCTGCATTGGTAGTACTTGCTTTTTAAAAAAACACGAAGGATTGAAGTTTGGGGAGCAATAGAACAGCCATCACTGAAAGGAGGAAGGCTGCAATGTATTCTCATCAGCTGCCTAGGGAGGTGGTGAGCTCCCCTTCACCAGCAGTTTTCAAGAAGAGGCTGGATTAATATTAGTCAGGGATGCTTTAGGCTCATCCTGCATTGGGCAGGGGGTTGGACTAGAAGGTCTGTTTGGCCCCTTCCAACTCTGTAATTCTGTGCGAAACGAGATAGGAAAATTAGTGCCTGTATTTCATTATCAGACCAAAAGCTCTCACCAGGGCAGAATTTAAGTCAAGATGTGCGTTGCAAATGCCCAGTCCAATACTTTGCCAGACCTGTTTAAAGAAAGGGGTTGTGTAAATTGGGCATCAGACTTGGATTGGGTGGGGGGGGGGCATGCCCTTACCCTGTTCATGGTTGAGATTTATTTATTTATTTATAGTCTGCCTTTCTTGCTGAGTCTCAAGGTGGATTACATAGTGTGAGATTAGTACAATCGGTATCAAAGATATTTCCATAAACAGTGACATAGGTTAAATAAAAACAAGTTTACAAAGGCATAGCATTAGCAAGGATCCAATGCAGAGTTGAATAAATGCTGAAACAGAACATACTCAGTTGTAGGACTGACGTTAGACAACATGAAGCACAGATAGTAAATAGGAGTACATATTTAAAGCAACAGATAATACGTAAGGCAACATAGTGGTGAAGTCTATGGTCCCTAACTCAGCAAAGCATCTGAGACCCCCCTCCCTACAATACAGCCCTCCTATCTGAGTAAAAAGCCTTTTTGAATAATTCTGCATCGTTTGCAGAAAGCCAGGAGAGTGGGGCCTCTCCTGACTTCCTCAGGCAGGCCGTTACACAGGGTAAGGGCACCCACAGAGGAAGCCTGTGTACCATCCCTTAGCCTGCCCTAAAACACAGATTCTCCTCCCCCACCCCATCATCTGTTGCTCTGAGCATCTCGAAGGTAACACAAAAAGAGAAGGAGAATCTCCTCTGCCCGGGCTCCCAATGCTAGCTACAAGGCCGATCAGAAGGGCCCATCCAGCTTCTCCTGCCAGGGCTGGGCACCTGATAAGGCATATCAGAAAGGAGCCCCCTTATCAGCATCTGACAGACAAGGGCTTCCTAGAAGTACAGTTCTGCAGATAAACAAGCTGCAGATAAACACGCTACCCAAGTCTGGGGAGGAAACCCAAAATGTCCTATCTCGAAGCTCCAGAAAACCTTTAGCCTTCATAGGTGTGGATTGCAACAGCGAAGCCAGGTACTGCAACTAGGAATGCAGAATTATTTCCTGGCAATGGCTTGTGTTTAAAATGGGGCCTCTGCCTTGAGATCAGTTTCATACCCTGAGATGTATTTCATATGCCTCTACTCAGCCCTGTGTGTGTGTGAACAAATGTGTGTACAGAGTGCCATTTCTGTTATAGCACACCTTTGCAACGATTGCATAGGGAGCAGCCTTTAATTTCAAACATGAGAGATACTGGGACTTACACCCATCTAGAACTTGAAGTTCACATGCTAGGTCCCCTTTTCGTAAGCTGAAACGTGCTCTTGTTTTCCTCGGGGCTCGTAGCTTCCTGGTTCGTCTGGGCAGGAAGGGCCAGCCACTGACTCCAGGTGCATCAGGTTTGGCTGTAGCAAAGGCAACTCTCTTTGCCTGAGATCAGAGGCACAGTCACTGGGGCCGATCCAGATGCTGACGGCTTGAGCTTGGCTCAGTCAGACCAAGTTCTTACATCTGCCCTGAATGGCATTTTCATTTTGCTGAGCAAGTAGCTGGACAACACCCCACCTCCTGCTGAGGTCCCTCTTTTCTGAATCCTTAATTGTGATCTTCTACCCTGTGATTGTGATCTTCCACACTGATATCCCCTACGGCTTGTGATCTCCAGAACATATTTTGAAGGACTCGGCAAAGCTCAACCTTAGATTTTGTTAAATCAAGACAAAAGCACCCGTGATTGTCCACAGAGACTTTTCTGCAAACACGTCCAGCCCAAGGGCGAGTTGCTGATACTTTTAATTTTTAAAAATGAATTCCAGCTTGAGAGGGCAGAAGGAATATCTCCCACCTAATCTGAATCCCATTTTGTCATCCTCAGAGAACTTCCATTTCTTGCAAGTCTCTGATACTGGGAGGGGACTGCTGACTTTTGGCTGAGCCCCAAGTTCAGGCAAGGAAGAGTTAAAAGGGGGGTGGCAGAAATGCAGTATGCTAATAAGGCCAAGGATATATAAAGAGCACCTTTGGAACTTCCCATCTCTAGATGATGCCATTTTTAAGGAAGCCAGCATGGCTGAAACTGTAAGTATTTGTGGCGGGGTAAAGTGAAAACCCAGGTATCGACTTGCTCAATTGCTGAGGCTGTCTTCTTTATCTTTGTATAATAGTTATGGGTGGGGAGTGCCTTGATGCTGCTTCCCCCTCCCCAATACTCTGGAGTAGATGTAAAGACATGAGAATCTTCAGGTGGGGACAAAAGTGAAACTTCTGGAGTAAAAGCAGTTAGGGTTGTTTCTATTTGTTTTTTGCTTATTTCTAAGGCCCAATAAAGAGAAGCCAGGCTGGGGGGAGGCATGGGGGATGGCAGAGGGAAGAACTAAATTGTTTCTCATGCATTCTTCCTGTATCTTCATTAACAGGCTTTTTAAAATAAAAAAGCATATCAAAACATTATTCCTATACCCCTGACATAGAATAAACCTTAATACTGATGGTTAAACATTGGGGGATCACAATTATCTAAAATGTGCAATTCCAAGAGGAGTCTGCCTCTGTGTGGATTTCCTAGCTTTTATCATGCAATACATGATTTTCTTGTTCTGTTGCTAGGGTTGCCAGGTCCAGGTTGGGAAATTCCTGGAGATTCCTGGAGATTCCTGGAGAAGGCAGGGGATTGGGAGGGGAGGGACCTCAGCAGGGTATAGTGTCATACCGCCCACCCTCCAAAGCAGCCATTTTCTCCAGGGCAACTGAGCTCTATGGCTCTATGTGTGGATTTCCTAGCTTTTATCATGCAATACATGATTTTCTTGTTCTGTTGCTAGGGTTGCCAGGTCCAGGTTGGGAAATTCCTGGAGATTTTGGGAGTGGAGCCTGGAGAAGGCAGGGGATTGGGAGGGGAGGGACCTCAGCAGGGTATAGTGTCATACCGCCCACCCTCCAAAGCAGCCATTTTCTCCAGGGCAACTGAGCTCTATGGCCCGGAGATCAATTATAATTCCGGGAGATCTCCAGCTACCACCTGGAGGCTGGCAACCCTATCTGTTGCTCAGCTTGGGAAACCAGAGCTCATCCTAGCACAGAGCAGACTTCCTGGCAACTACCCCAATGTCTTTCGACATTGACTTTTACACCTTTTACACAGAAAATCTTAGAAAAGAAGGGGTGGTAAGAGTAAAATTCCTGTTCCTTTGTTTATACCAATGGCGTTTGCCCTGCTGTATTATTTGAACAGCTGATCCGGTCATGACGGATGTGGTGGCCCTCCACAACACACATCTGAGGCAGGTTGAAAGCGCTTTAACAGTGCAATCCTAAGAAGAGATACTCCAATCTAAGCCCACTGAAATCAATGGGCTTCAACTGGAGTAACTCTTTTTAGGATTGCACTGCTGGTGTCGTGGTTTCCTTCCAATGGGCTCTAAGGAAATAACCTTTTGAGAAGAGGGTGGGAATTCTTTGTGAAAGGGACTTCTTACCTATGTCCTAGCTCAGCAGGCATTTCCTTAACATCCTTCGGGATTGTCTGCACAGTCAGCACACCTTAAAGTGGCAGTGCGGTCAGCACAGAAGTATTTTGTTGCTGAGTCTATGGCTGGGAAGCAGCACTGCCCGGATGCAAACGCCCCTTTGGAGAGCACTCAGCCCTGCAGAGTACTTCATTCCCTGAATCTGGGCATCATTGCTATTAAACAGATTTAAAACTGGTTTAAATTTGCACTGGAGTGAAATGTCTGCCATATGCTTACCCTACTGTAGTTTGAAAAGCATTAAGCTGGTCAGCTGAAGCCCCTTTCCTGTCTAAGGCCACGAAGATGCTGCAGCTTTTGGACCTCGCTCATTCCCTGGGTACCTTCAGAGTGTGAAGAAGGATGAAAGGGCTCTTCTGGAGGCTTCTCAGCATCCTCTAAGGAGGGGATGGGGGACAAAAGGAACATTGCCAGTGAAATGCATCATACCCCAAGTCTAGAAGTGCAGCCTCTGCAGGCATCTAACTGCTCCCCTCCCCCAATTAAGTTCAGCTCCACTTCCAGAGGGTTGTCTTACTCAGTGGTTAATTTCTGAAAAAGAGAGGAGAATGCTGAGGCCTTCTTGTTTTCTAATTCCAGGTGTGTTGCTGGTTTGGGTTGTGTTGAAGAAAAGCACACTTTGCACTTGCTCAAGAGTGATTTTTGCCCTCATTTATTTCAGATGAGTTTAAAAGCACAGATTATCCTCCTAACTAGGCTCTTTCTTGTTCCTCCAGCTTTCCAGTTCCAGAACCGGCTGCCAAGACTTTCAAAGGTTCCAGGTTGGATATCATCGTATACTGTAAGTTGGAATCAGACACTACAGTATAGATGATGTACTACCTTGATTTCCTTGTCCACCTGACCACCAAGATCTTAAAGCCCTCAGATGCAGTATTGGGTAGGAGATAGAGAACAGGTTCATTTCTTAATCTTAAAGTGCCTATCCTATCTAGTTCTAGAGAGGTGAGAACTGTCTGTGATTACTCAGCGATGGTGAAAGTGCAAAGGAACTCTGCATACATACTCAGCAGCAACATCTTTATTCTGCAGTGATTCCAGGGCTGAGTTCTGGCACTCCCAAGATGCTCAGAAGCTAAGCCTGGGTGATCACCCACCTACTGTAAACCCTGCATTTCTGTGCAACAGGGTAGCCTACAGAAGGCTTAGAAGAGTGTCAAAACAGCTGAGATGAAACACCAAACCACCCCCACCTGGCAAGCCTGCTTTGAGACAAACTTTGTGGTGTGTCGGTAAAACCGTTACCATTACTGAGTTTAGTAATGGTAATGGTTATTCTGCCACCCCAGCCCACATCCAGAAGTTGGGGAGCACCATCCTCCAGTTTGACATCTCCTTTCCAGAAGATATCTCTCCTATGCGGCTGTCAAAAATAAAAAATAGCTCCAGAACCTTCTGTGTATCTGTTTTCCATTTACTTTGTGAAGTGTGATTACACTTGCTAACTCTGGCTTTGGAAATTTGGGGGTGGTGTCTGGAGGTGCAGAATTTGGGGATGGGAGGGAGCTCAGTGGGGGTGATGTTATTTAGGGTTGCTGGCTCTGGGTTGGGAAATTCCTGGACATTTGTAGGTGGGGTTTAGGGGGGGGCCTCAGCGGGGTATACTGTCATACAGTTCACTGTCCAAAGCAGCCTAGGGGGAACTGATAGCCATAGTCTGGAGATCACCAATTCTTGGAGAACTTAGGCCCCACCTCAATACTGGTAAACCAAAATGTATCTACAGCTCTGGAGAGAGCAAGCAGGGTAGATCGGTTGGCTGAGTAGCAAGAATACGTATTTTAATGCCCCTAGGCAGTAGAGAAAGTGATGCAATCCTAAAACATGTCTATTTGAATGGCAGATTGAAATGGGGCTTAGACACACTTGCCTGTCTCTAAACGTGACAGATTTGCAGAAAGAACATCAGAAGAGCCTGGCTGGATCAAACTAGGGTCCCAGCAGTCCAGTATCTAGCATCCAATAATGGCCAGCTAGATACTCCCATGTAGGGGCATGATGAAAGCAAGGGTTGTTCCTCACGTCCCTTGCCTCTGAACATGGAGGTTACTATTCCATGGATTTGACTAATACATTTTTTAAAATCCTCTAAGCTAATGACGCATCTTGTGGCAATGAGGATCATAAGCCCATTATAGGCTTCATGAACACCTCGTGTAAATGGCCTTACCATAATCCTCATCAAAATGTATTAAGCAACCACAAGCTCCAGTGATATAAGGTTGCCAACTCTAGGTTAGGAAATTCCCAGAGACTTTGGAGCTGAAAGCTGGGGAGGCCAGGGTTTGGGGAGGGGAGAAACCTCAACAGTGTACAATGCCATAGAGTCCGCCTTCCAAAGCAGCCATTTTCTCCAGGGGAAGTGATATCTAAGGCCTGGAGAGCACTTACAATTCTGGGTATTTCCAGCCACCACCTGGAGGTTGGCAACCAAAGAAAGAGGGAGGGAAACTCTATTCCCGCTCTTTGCCGTTTCATAATTTCCACCGCTTTTAAATAGTATTTGTCTTCCCTATGAAAAGGCACTCTGCGTATACTCAGAGCAGGAGCTTTTTTTTATGCCCGTATCTACAAAGCCCCACAGGCCACCACGACGGCTGGGCGCTCTGTCCCTTAAATCTCTATGGTCTCCGCTGGCCAATGGGAGATGCCGTTCCCTTGTCTCCCCCCACAATGCCTTGCGCGAGGCAGCGAGCCCAAAATGGCGGCGCTCGCGGTGCGTGATACCCTCTGAGAGCTGGTTGTGATTACCATGGCAGGAACCTTGGGCCTGGTTGGCCGTCAGGGTTGGCATGCGCTTCGCGGCTCCGTCTCAGGTGGCGTCTCCGGGCCGTGGGAGGGTCAGGCGGGGTCGTTCCTTAGTTAGGCTGGCGTTATTGGGAAAGTTCAGCTGCGAGCCTTCGTTGGCAGTATGGTGTGTAGCTTAGCTTGTGGAACTCGCTTCTACAAGATGTTACGTCTAGTTCTGTTTCATGTGTTTATTTGCATTTTGGAAAAAAACATACCGCTTTTTTCACCGCACAAAAAATGCGAGGTGATTTAACAGCATTTAAAACACACTGTACAGTTACACATAATATTGTTGCTGATTTCAGCGGAATGGTTATGTGTGTCCCATTTTTAGGCTTCCACCGGTTTTATACTGCTCCTGATATTCTGTGGGATTGATTTCAAAAATGTATTTTATGTTATACAGGGCTTAGCAGGTTTTAGATTCTAGTGAGGCACAGTGCAGTTGGAGATCTTTGATGTTAAGTGCACCTGTAAAGCAGAGGTTTTCCTGCAGCGCTGCCATGTGGGATTTCTTCAGAACTGCTGTTTTCCCTCTCTTCCGGCTAGGAACAAGTATCTCTTTCCTGAAGAACAGAGCTCAGCAGGTCAGGATTTTCCCTGTTTGCTTGTATGGATGTTCTGCCCTGGATCACATCCTTGGGATTTCTAAAGAGGATGCAAAATGTTTGGTGGGCCAGCATCCTCCACCTGTGAATGCCTTTCAAGGTGAGGTACATCAGTTGTTTTAGTAAAAAGGTTACTGAAGTAAAGGCTGAAAGGGAAAGTTTGCAACTTCCTCTAGGTATCTAGCAAGTGGGGCAGATGAAGTGCTTGTTGCAATTTGCGGAAAGAAAATTGTGGGAGGGTAGAGATCTCTCTGAATGCACATAGAAGATTAAAATGTACAGCTTCAATAATCTGTCTCCCCCTCCTGTTATATTCAGAGAGGTCTTTGAACCCCCCAATACCTGATTTAACCCAAAGCAGTTTATACAGAGTATGTGGAGACAGACCTGCTTAGGTTTTGTGTGTGAGAGGGGTAACAGCAGCATGTAACTCACCATTCTCTGGTATGATCATTCAAGAGGACTCGCCTCTGTGTACTATTTTTACTTTGTACAGTAGTGACGGGTAGGTTTTATTTAGAAAATGTTCAGTTAATACGAGATTTTTTCTGGTTTTATATTATTTTGCAAAATAGTATTTCCTTGGAGCTCTTCCTAATTATCAGAAAACCTGTTGCTTTCCTCCTGTTGCATTCCTCCAGACCTTTGTGGGGTGGGGAGGTGAAGCTATGCTGGTGTTCTTCTTTCTCAGGAGGCATCAAATGGAAGTGTTTTTAGTGGGCCTTACTCAGGCAATGATGACTTGCACAGGAGGACAAGAGTGGGAACTCTTTAAAAAGAACCCCATACTCCTACTTTGCTTTTTTGCAGTGAGAACAGGGCAGGGGTGTATCCTAGACATTCTTTATTCTTAACATTTCAAGACTCACAGTTTGCTGTTGGAGTGGAAAAGAGTAAAATTACATAAACTCCAAGTTGCTTTTCCACTCTGCTTCTGCATGAGTGACTGTTCCTTGTAATTGGAGAAACAATAACACCTGCAACTGAAATGAATGCATAGCCTTCCCTCAATTGTTCCCGTCTCCAACTTCTTCTTCTCACTTTGTCATCTTTATCTTCAGTTTGGGGTTGTAACATCTTTGGAGCAAGGTGGATTTGATTTAGATCAGTCATCAGTAAAACTTGATTTAAATCATGGTTTTCTGCATAAAGGCTCATTCTTGCTGGATGATATAACCTTAATGTTTGCAACCCAGATGAAGTTTCATTTTTAGTAAAATAAATTCTCAGATTAGTTTTACACTTGCATCAGATAACTAAAGATTGTTTAGTTATCTACCATTTGAAATAGATAATTGAGAAAACATTGTGAAGTGAACTATCTGCAGTTTAATAGGTTAGTCATTAATAATTGGACAACTTTTCTGCTGTACTTTATTGGAAGGAGAAATAATAATTAACAATTTAAATTGTTTTATTTAACTAAAACAATAACATTAAATAGCATGTCTATTCTTGTATTTGCGTAAACATCTGTATTTGTAACTAATGTGGTTAAACAAAAATATTCCTGAACTGGGACTATTTTATTGCCTGCTGCCATTAGAGGTTTTCTTTTCAAGAGAGAGAATAATATGATAAATCTTAGGCTACACTCACAAAGATCTCAAGACTTCTGCAGTATTCTGCTCAAAAAGTTTCACTTTCATTTGTACTGCTTACTCTTCCTTTCTCACACTTAGTTCTTAACATCTCCTCCTTATCCAGACCTATTCTGCCCTAAACAATCTTCTGTTCATTTAACTTCTTGAAACTTAAGAGGTAAGGGGTTGATTCTGTGTCCATAGATTGCAGAGGAACAATAGGACTGAGTTCTATGTATTGTCGAAGGCTTTCACGGCCGGAAATCCATATGCAAAAGAACCTCCTCAGGATACAGTGAAGCCTCCCGCCATTAGCATTCCACACCCTGGGAAACTCTTACAGAATGACTCAGCTCAACCCCACCCCTCCTGAGTAGATACAAATGACCTACATCTTTTCCACACTGTGACACTGAGAGATCTCTGTCTTTTGGTGCTACACCTCTGAAGATGCCAGCCACAGCTGCTGGCGAAACGTCAGGAACTACAATGCCAAGACCACGGCAATACAGCCCGGAAAACCCCCAACAACCATCGGACTGAGTTCTCTTTCCCAACTTTGTTTTTTAATATACAGAGTATATAGTCATACTGCATAATTAAAAATTAATCCTTATTGCATGATGAGAAATCTTTGGGCTATAATGTATCTTAAATAGAAAACGATCTTTAGATAGATTTTTTTCCCTCAAAAAGCATTCTATCAAAATCAGATTTAAATCAAAAACATTCTGATTCAAGTTTTTAAAAATCACTGATTTTTATCCACCTTGCTTTGGAGAACTTTTCATTATTTGCTTGTCATTTTCTACTCTGTAAAAGTCTTCTGTGTAGTGGTGGCTCTATGCAAATAAAAAATGAAGGGGTGCAACAGGCAGCCTCCCCTCAGGCCAGGAAATTCTGCTGCCCGTCTCTACTAAGAGTGATGAAATGCTCCAGTCACATCTGATGCCAAATTATTTGAGCCTTGCTGGAAGCAGATGGGAAGGAGGCAGGCCAGACCAGTGACTCATGCAGAAATACAGCAGGTACTGCAATTTGTCCTGAATGCACTTCTGGCTCTCTGGCATCTTCAATTATTGAATGCATTTTGCTTGGAAAAGAAGGACATCTTGACACTTGGCCTGAGATCATACTGGAAATTAATGTGTTCTCTCTGCAGCTGAGCAAGATGATTTGCTGGGCCACCAGCCAGATCAGCCAGAGAATCCCAAAGTCCTGAGAGTTGCCGTTATTGGAGCTCCAAATGCTGGGAAATCAACCCTGTCAAATCAACTCTTGGGCCGGAAGGTAATATTTCAGATTTCCTATGAATGCAGGAGAGCCTTCAAAACTTCTTTGTAATAAAACTTCAGGTGTTTGTGTTTGTGTGTATTTGCAGGTCTTGCCAGTGTCAAAGAAGGTACACACAACGAGGTGTAGTGCCCAGGCCATCATCACAGAGGAGGACACCCAGCTGGTGGGTATTGATGAGAACTGACCAAAGCACTCTGTCCACAGATTACTTTGAGGAGTTTTTCCTGAGAAGCTTCCAGGGCATAATAGAGGCAGCCTTTCCTTATGGGTTTCCAAGTCTCTGGCAGTTGACGATAGACTCTCTGAACATAGAACTCCCATGCCTAGTTTTTGTGGCTAGTAGCTGGTGATGGATTCTTCATCCATGAATATGCGCTCATTTTCTATCTGTGCCTGCCTGTCCATTCATGTAGAATTCTTTAGCATTCTAAAAGGATAGCAGATGAAATGGCCCATGGCAGAGAAACAAAATAAAAGTCCAGCGGCATCTTAAAAGACGAATAACATTTATTGCAGTATGACGTTTCATGACCCAGAGCTCACGTCTTTAGATACGTAATCTCTGTCACAAAAGTCATACTGGAATAAGTGTTGTTAGTCTTTAAGGTGCCACTGGACTTCTATTTGTTTTCCTATGGTAGACTACAACAGACTAACACAGCTATCACACTGGAATTACGATGACATAACCAGTAACACTTTTACATGATAGTCCAGGCAGCTGAAACATTAGCACAGTTCACACTGGCTCTATATTCTGTTCTGTTCTATTATAGCAGGTTCCTATTTTTTTCCAAATAAGTTTGTAATGAATAAATAAACGTAAAGAATTTATGGCAAAAACAAAATTACTATCTTCTTACAGACTACTTCTTCAGGGTTCAGTCTCTGGTTTTCAGATTTTCATTGGGGTGTCTTGCTCTTTCTCCTCTAGGTTCTGTTAGATACGCCTGGACTCACCACTTTAGCCAAAGCCAAAAGGTACAGTTCTAGTTGGGGAGAAGCGTGGCTTTGTTGGAGAGGGGCCAGACTACGAGCATGGGAGGTGTTACTGTGCCTTGCATTTTCTCTTTCAGGCACAATTTGGAAAAGTCTCTACTGCAGGACCCTTGGAAGAGCTTGAAGACTGCAGACTTAGGTGGAGGCCTTGATAGTTTCCTCATTTCTTCCCCTTCCCCTTGTGTGTCTCTGGCATCCTGGTTGCAGGGAGAGATGGGTGGGTGAGCTGCATGCTCTGCCAGCTCAGATGGCCATTCTTCCTTGAGCTGCTGCTCTGCCTGCTGTCCTTTATGCAGAGCTAGGGAGCCAGAGGTTGTCCCCAGCTGAATGTGTGTCCTCTTTGTTTTGAAGTGCTGGTACTTGTGGATGTCGCAGATCACTTTACCCGGAACCAGCTCCACCCCCAGGTGCGCAAGTGCCTCTTCCAGTTCTCACAGGTTCCCAGCATCCTTGTCTTGAACAAGGTAAGCAGCGGCCCCAGACTGACCGATATAAACAAAAAATCCCAAAGGCCATCAGTAGTAAATATAGTCAAGATGCTGCTCTTGTAAATATTTTCAAATTCTCAATAAATTTTGCTGAATTTTTTTTAAAAGCAGGGGTGGAGAAGCTCAAAAGGCTCAAAGCAGCTTCCAGTCCGAAGGGGAGGTGGATCTATAATAGAAATATGACCCAACCCCAGTTTTGCTGATCTTGTTAATGGGAAGGTTGCTGCTGCATTTAATCCTGCTCTGAACAGCCTCTGAACATGCTGCTCTGTTTCAGGTGGATTTGCTGAAGAAGAAACTTCTTCTTCTGGACATAGTTATGGAACTCACTGAGGGAGTTGTCAATGGGAAGAAGGTTCAAGCTACATCTGTGTCAAAGAGACTTTCCCCTACTGCCACTCATAGCAATTCTCATGAGAGCACCCAGGATTCTGTGACCTGTGAGGTTACAACTATAAAGTCTGGGGACTCAGTGGAACCAAGCAGTCCCCAAGCAGGCTCTGATTCAGGCCCCAAAGCCAACAACATTATGGAAGAGGTGGCTTCTGCAGGAGAGAGCATGAAGAAACAAAGGAAGGTGTCCAAGAACGGTTGGCCTCACTTTCAGGATGTCTTCATGCTGGCTGCAGTTAACAGAGAGGAGGTGGAAACACTGAAGGCAAGTCATAAGTCCTGCTTAAGTAAGCTTCAGCAGCCCTCCCAGGGAAATTACTCAGCTGATCAAAGGATGCCTTATTAGAGGGCCTGATTCCAAGTGGAATCTTGTAAGCATGGCCACGAAAATGGGGCTTTATAGTTTAGCTGATTGCATAATATGAGTGATTTGGGGTATGAGGACATTTTGTTTCATCTCATAAAACTTGGCACTGTATGTTCAGAATCCTTCATAAAGCAGAACTGGTGAGTGGAGTGCCTAGATGGCTTTCAAAAATAATTAGACACATTCCTCAAGGGCAGGCAGTGATGGTTACTGTGATTGCTGGATAGAACCTCTGGGCACAGAAGCAGTGTGGCTCTGAATTCCAGATGCTGGAGAGAATCTACAGGGAAGTAATCATCTCTCATTGCTTTGCTTGTTTGTTTTTGTTGTTTGTTTGTGCATTTTTCTCAGTGAAATGCAAGGCGGATCACGACATAAAACAATATAATCAGACTGCAAAACACTCTGTAAACAATACAACAGGACTAGGATGACAAAAAGTTAGAAACACAATGGAAAAAGAAAAGGTATTAGACAAGATATATGATAAACAGTGATGAAAAGTAGAAGACAATGCAGTAAAAGCAGCATCAACACGTAATAAACCTTGAAATAGACTGTCTTATTCCTTTTATAAAGCAGCCCTTATTCCATTTATTAAAATGAACCATTCTGCTTTACCCCGTCCGCAGAATAATACAAGTGGGGAAGCCTTCCTGGTCTCAGGCAAGCAGTTCCACAAGGGTGGAAGCAGAACGCTTGATTAAGTGGCTGTTGGTCTGATCCAGTAAGCCTGTCTTTGGAATTGGGCTGCTGGAGGCCACTGTACAGGGAAGCTGCGTGGTAGAAATGAGGAGGGGAAGGTTGAGATAGCATTGGGGCACCTCCTGTCTGGAATGTACCGCTCCCTTTTAGGAGACAAGAACCAGCCTGTGCCAGAACAATTGGATGTGGTGGGAAATGTGTCTTGGATGTGTCTTTAATTTTTGCTCACCCTCAGGCTGGACTGCCAATAAGCTTAGGTGACCTCCTTTCATCAATAGATTCTCAGGGTGCTCACCAAGTTTTCCTGCCCATCTCGTTAATTTTTAAAAAACTTTTGAAGAAGTAATCAAAGATGCAGGCTTTACTTACTTGCTTTGTGTTCAAATGAAGCATTCTAACTCGATTGTAAGTTGCTACTAGGAAGTGGCTTACGAAAACTTGGGGTGGGTCCATCCTGGCTCCGTACTTGGCCATCGCTGCTGCTGGCTTCACACCTGCCCTCTTAGTTAAGACCTTATTTAAGGACCCTGATACAGTATGAAGGGCTTTTTCATAGCAATTTAGAGATAGCACCAAATAATTCCTGCTTGGCTCTAAAGTGACCAGCTAATCACATACTGTATGCAACCTAATACACACACATGTTAAAGTCTGAATAAATCCACACATTCAAACCAATTGATTTTGTCTTTTAAAGGCAACTCTTACTTTGACTGCAAGGTCTAACATTGTTTCAGTCTGTATGTCAATATGTGCTGTAGCTGTTGCTTTCCACTTTTAAAGAACTATTTGTATAGCTATTGCCAGGCTCACAAGATCTAGAGCCTTTGTTTTTTTGAAAAGTTCCAGGAAGAAGGAATGTACCCTCATACTGCATTAAGTGGATTAAGATACAGTGAACCTTTGAGTGTAAAATTAATCTATTAATTTTTAACCAAAATGGCCTGATAATTGGATATACCCATGACATATGTGCCTTATTTACTTTTAGCTGCTTATATCTCCAACACCTGTCTTGAGTCTGATAATCCCAATTTCAGGGATCTACTGGGTGTCCAATAATTTCAGAGAAGATTTCTTTGTTTTGTTTTAACTTTTAAGGTCTAAATTAATGGTTATTTCTTGCCATATTGTTTTCTGAATCTGGATATTGCATTGCACATTCCAGTTCTGCAGCAGTTCCTCACTTACAGGTTTGTGATCACGTTTTAAATAGGCATGTAAAGATTCATCTACTTTGGGCGACGATTCTGTAGATGTCAAAAAAAGAAGGTATTTTAGGGAAGTGGGATACTGCAAAGGCATCTGGGCCAAATTTGGTATGAAGGCAAGGGGTTAATCGCAGATACGGCCACCTTGGCTGTATGACTTGCCTGCAGTTCCTTTCTCCTTGCCTTTGGGATGGGGCAACTCTTGGGTGGGTACCTCCTGACACAATCTGGATTCTCTATGCCAACAGAAGTACCTTCTGATGCAAGCCAAGCCAGGCCCCTGGGAGTTTCATAGCGAGGTTCTGACTAGCCAGTCGCCTCAAGAGATTTGTGACAACATCATCCGTGAGAAGCTCCTTGAGTATTTGCCTGAGGAAGTGCCCTACACTGTGCAACAGGTGTGTGTGGATGTGGGAGGGTCTGGGCGTTACTTCCATGTGTAAAGCCACACAGTCGCTCACTATGGTCTTCTTGGCTCTGTTTTCCTTGCAGTGCACAGAGCTTTGGGAGGAGGGACCCAGCGGGGAGCTGGTCATTCTGCAGAACTTGGTGGTCCAGAAGGAGACCCATTTGGTGAATACTGGGGTCAAAGGGTATTTTTCTCTAGTGGGGGAACCCTGGAATGTTGTTATGTTCTATTAAGCTGCTAATGAAGCATGGGCTAAGATAGCCCATTGGCAACCAATGCTGTAGTATGACCCAGAAGCCTCTAAAGCAGATTACGGGGGCCTCTTTAGCTTAAGCACAAAATTCTAGAGCATCTTGAAGATGGCAGGATTGATTGATTGATTGTCAGCCTTTCTAACAAACCTGTCAGTTTATGCAACGCAAGTTAGTATGAACAATAGCTTGGACATTCAATGAACAAATACAATTGGGTATGGGTCGCAGAAAAGTGAAAACAAGCATAAATCCGAACACAGATATGAAACAGTGCTGAAACAAAGCCTAAGTAATTAAGCATGATTTCTTTAACAATATGGAAACTACCCAGTAGGAGCATATCTACATAGTAGAACAGAATATAGTCCCTGTCCCAAGGCATCTTTCTGAGCCATTTCTTACAGCACATCCCTATTACCCGAGTAAAAAAAAGCCCTCTTAATAATTCAGTTTTGCATAGTTTGTAGAAAGCAAGGAATGGGAGCTTTCCTGACCTCCTCAGGGAGGACATTCCATAAGGTGGAGGCTACCACAGAGAAAGAACATGTATGGGCAGCTGTTGGTTTTGCCCAACTGCAGGGTGGTATTGGCAGAAGGCCTGGTTTGAATTAGCAAAGCTGCCATGGCAAGAGCATTGGTCCAATCTGTGTGGCCCAAAGTTAGGGTCTTCCAAAACCACTGAGTGCCACAAGCAGCTGCCCTGTAGAAAGGCACTTTCAAAATGCACAGCTGCAGGTGACGATGAAAACCCCCAAATAAACATCACGCCCATCTTGGAACTTCAGGGGGGGGGACACTTTAAGTCAGACAGATTTCTATCTGACTTAATTATGAACATCAAGATAGTTATAGCTAGAAATTGCAAATCATGCTGAAGATTAAAAATGAGTTGAGCACACAGGGTGGGGGCTGTAGTTTATTCAAAAGCAGGAAAAAGAATATTCAAAACTGGAAGCCTAAAATAATTTGGAAGTGAGTGGTTTGGACATTTCACAGTCTTGAAGCTTTCTACCCCATCTATCTTGCACAGCATCATATGAGAGCCCTGCTGGATCCATCTAGTCTGGCATCCTGTCTCACACAATGGCCAACTCTGGAGAGCCAACAACGGCATAGAGGCTGATGCCTTCCTCTGAAGTTGCCTCCTGGCACTGATATTCAGAGGTTTTCTGCCTCTGAATGTGGAGGTCAAAACTGGATGAATGTCTGGCGTGAATTACATGCTGGGCTGCTCTTGGTTATCTATACATTTCAACTGGAAAAATAAATTGGAGAATAGCCTGGGCATCTTTGAATGACCACCTTTTCGATTTAAGTGTTCCTGCCTGTCTTGCAGAGGCCACGGGACTCCCCGGGAGCTCTTTGTTGTATGCAGTGCCGGCGGTTGGCCAAGAATGTGGTTATCTTACTACTGATCCACCCTCATGTTTTCAGCTGGGGATATCAGGCTACAGAACAGTCATGATGTCAATATGCAGATTAAGCAGAAGAGAACCCTTGGCTTACATGCCTTCTCCTTGTTCCCCCCTGCAGAAGATGCTGATTGGCCCACAAGGCCAGGTGATCAGTACGATTACCAACGAGGCCGGTCGTGACCTGATGGATGCTTTCCTGTGTGATGTCCACTTGAAGCTCTACGTGAAGCTGAAGAAATGAGTCCTTTGGACTTCGGGTACTCCTGCAGGAACTGAACATGCAGATGCAGAGGGGACTGCCATCAGCCTCCCCCCCCCCCCCCTCTGGAGCTGGCCTCTTCATGCCAGGAGACTGTGAAGTAACCGTAGTGCTGCAAGGTTCTCTGGATGCATCTCTGTTCCCACAAAGATTGTAGCAGATGCGGGGGGGGGGGGGGGCCTGGTCTTCCCTCCCTAGTTATGACATGAAGTGGTCCTCTCAGGCTACTGCCAGGCTCAAAATTATAGTGGTTCTTCAAAGGACAATGTAATTTCTGTATCTTTCTGCTAAAACGAGGGGGAAATGATGGACGTTTTTGTGTCCTCCATAGTTTTCTCAGGTATCATATGACGGTGGCTAGTGCAGTGAGCTCATTCCATCTTCCCCATTTGTATGATGCAGTATTGATACATAAGCAAGTTCTCTATACAGGGAACAGTTGTATCTGCTTTACAGCTTCTTCCACAGGGAGCTATATATCCAGAAGAAGCCATCATGAAAGAACGCTGGAGGCCACGAGGACACATGATATTTCTGTTGGGGGGTTGTGAAAAGAAAGGAGATGCCCGAGGGCAGCGTTTTCTGCTTGGGAGCCATTGATCGAAGTGTCTGAAAGTGATGGACTGATTTGTTCTTATCAAATGAAGTATCCTGGTCCCTCCATGGCTTTCTGTGCACAGAGTGAGGATGCATTTCAGGCAGTCCCTTCCCTGCCCCTTTCTCTGCCACCTGGATTTTGCTACCATGTTCTATTTCACCCTTTTCATACCTGCCTCTCTTGCTTTCAGGTTGGCTGGGTTCATGTTTATTTGCTTCTTATTTATTTCATTTATATTCTGTCTTTTCTCCAAAGGGGGCTCAAAGTGGCTTGCGTCATTCTCCTCTCTTCCAATTTATCCTCACAACAGCCCTATGAGGTAGATTAGGCTGAGAGTTACATAGAGTGGTGATTTGAAGCTGGGTCTCCCATATCCTAGCCTGACACTAACTGCTATACCACTCTATCTGTCCTAGAAACAAACAAAATTAAACTTGTTGGAGAATGAATAGGGCGCAATCACTCATGGATGCCTTGAAACTATTTAAAATGACATGATGCTTCTTTAGCGCTGGCCTCTTCTCACCTTTGTGGAGATGAAGGCCTATAGGCTGAAATCTGCTGAATGTTGGAGGCAGTCCAATACACACGGCACTTTGGGGGTGGAATTGGGAGAGAGTGCTTACCTCTCCCTATGAATGTTGCATGTTGGAGCCCGTGGTCCAGGGAGGGAGGGAGGGAATGGGCACTTCTGGTAAACCAGTCCCTCTGCCAGTTTGTCCAGCTGCTCAAGCTAGCCAAGGCCTGTGGTTGGAGAGTGCATTACCAGCATTTATTTTATTTTAGAGCCTGTATTTTAGAGGGCTGCTGGGCTGATCCCTTAATTTGACAGTTAGGGTCCTGACAGCACCAGATTCTTCTGAGTAGGCAGTGAAGACTTCTGCATTCTGCCAGTCCAGTTTAAGTTTGAGACTGTCATTCAAGGAACAATTCCAGATAGGAATACTCATAAAGCTGTCTTATACTGAATCAGCATTGTCTTTTTAGATAGTGGCTTCCCTGGGGTCTCAAGTCAAGATCTTTCCTTTTAAAACTCGACATGCCGGGGATTGAACCCAGGACCTTTGCATGCCAAGCAGCTGTGGCCCCTCCCCTGATGAGCATCTTACTAATAATTGTTATGGGCTGGAAGGTTTCCTGAGCTGCCTTCTCCTCCCACTGAATTTAATGAGAACACAGGAGTGGCCCTCGTGTAGGAGGGGAAGTGAGGCAGATCCTGCTGGTCTGCTGGCAGCAAGCCCAGGTAGCTTCAGCTGAGGTTTTTCTCCTCTTCAGGCAGGTTCTTAGTCTGGGCTCTTGGCCTGGCCACAGCTCATCTCAGTGGACTCTAGCAAAGAACTGGCTTACACAATTACCGGGGTGGGTGGGAGAAAAGCCATGACAAAAGAATTGGTTTGAGACCAGTTTAAAAGGACAAAATCCAGACAATCGTCTCAGGCTGGTACTTCAGATACGGCCCTAGCGTACCTCTGTCCTAGCCAGGGCTGTTTCAGCCTAGCCTGTTCCCGAGGCAAAATCAGTCATGAAAAAGCAGATCAAACTTCTAGTCCTGATGGTTGTCTTGAAAGCATGTAGGCAGTGCCTTTACATGCCAGCAAAGTGGTTGAATAAGAATTTCAAGCTGGGTGTGTGTGAAAACTTCAGAGTCCTTAGTAGCTGACTGCTTTCCCCAGTATAGAAAAACTGAGGTGAGTTATGCAAAGAGAACTTACGCACATCTAGTCAACATGTATAATTTTGGTTCGAACCACGCTCCTCTACCTACTGCTGTGCTTTGTGCCAATGTTCAGTTTTGTTGGGAAATGGAAGCTCTAGCATCCTACACAGCAGCTAGCAGAGCAGGAGGAACTCCCATTTCTTGACTGAAGCCCTGCTTTGCATACTGCTCATTGACTCTGCCTGACGTGCTCTTTCCTCCTTGCATCTTTCCAGTGAGCTCATCTTAACTGCTTCTGATTTGAGCCTCTGAAAGGTCTTGTGGAGGGAGGGAGGAGAGGACTGGTGCCTGAGAAGCTTTGGCCCATTCTGCCACAGCTGGAGTGGAAGTGTGCAGTGGATGTACTTTGCTGTTATCACCGGGGTTCCACTTTGTCCTCACTGACCTTTGCCCCTGCTGCACAGGCATCTATCTGATTAGATAATGGCATATGTAATTAGAGCAGGCAGGCAGTTGTAGAATTGTGCTGGCTCTGTGTGCAGCCCTTGGAAGACTGACCTCAGCAGAGAGTTCTTCTAACTTGCAGTGATAGTTAACTCTGCACAGTATTAATTGACTATCCCTTATGACATCACAGTAGTCACCTTCCCTAACTGGGAGTAGTTTTTCAAGTGGAATAAAACTGATTTTTTAAAAAATAAATGTTAATTGAATAAATTTGGAAAGTACTTGTGTGGAGGATGGGGCAGGGGTTACATCCTGCCTGAATCATTAGGAAAGGGGAAGGGGAAGATGAAATCAACAGTTCTTTTGAGGATGCTCATGGAATAGAGGTGGGATAAAGCTCATAGCAGGAAATAAGTCCGCCAACTCCTTTCTTTGTAGTAAGTTACCTGTTTTTATGGCAGTCTTTTATGTAGCATAGTAGCCATGAGCGAAGAACTTATCCAATTCATATATTTATTTGGGGTGCTACTGGCTTGATTTTTGCTCTTATTTAAGAAATGTATGTGCCACCTTTGTAAAGACTTGCTCAAGGTGTTTCACAAGATAAAAACAGTGCAATAAAATCGTAAGAAGCCAGAACATAAAAACAGCATCAAGCACAATTTAGCAGTTTAAAATGATATTCATGAAACAGCCCTCTGGCTCAAAGCAGGCTTTAAAAGCAATTTTAAAAGATCCAAACCTTAGTTAAAAGTCTGGGTAAAAATATGTTTTGCCTTAGCACCTAAAGGAGAGTAAGCTAGGTGCCAGGTGATCCCCAAGCTGAAGGGCATCCTAGAGGGGGTCCATAAGTAGACTTGGGCAAGCCCCAGCTCTCCATCTTAAATATGGGCAAAATAGCACTGGTCTACCTTTTAAGGTCATTGTAAAAGTGTATGTGAAGTGCTTTGAAGACTGTAAAGCACCACACAGATGCAAATACTATTCCAGGTGACCCAGCAGAGTTGTTTTTGTTAACTGGCCCTGAAATAGGTTATTTCAGGATAGATTGGCTAGTTTGTGGAGATTACTTATATAGACAGACTTGTTTATGACATTTTTTCAGGATTCAGCCTAACCTATCTGGCTGTTTCATTTTAAGAATAGGTAGGAGAGTCACTTCAACGATAATAAGAGTAGTGTTTGCTGCAGGTTCAAGATTGCAATTCTGGCCAACTTAATCTCTGCATTCACTTAGAGAGGCTTCTGCTGCTCCCGTACCTGCTTATCATCTGCATCACTCCTCAGCAGTGATTGAAAACCTAGTATTTCTGACTAGCCTGGTTACAAACAAGATAAAGAGTTTAAACAGTTTAACTGATCTCAATCAGCAGGCTTCAAGGAAAACCTGGAATAGCTAGTACTCTTCTGCATAATTTGTGCTTCTGCTCTAGAGCATTGTGGTACAGTTTCCTTTGCCGTATTTAAATGTGGCTAATTCTAGTAGTGCTGTGACCTGGATAGCCCAAGTGAGCCTGATGGTGTCAGATCTCAGAAGCTAAGCAATGTCCGCCTTGGTTAGTAATTGGATGAGAGACCTCCAACAAAGACCAGGGTTGCAGAGGCAGGCAATGGCAAACCACCTGTTAGTCTCTTGCCATGAAATCCCCACCAGGGGTCGCCATAACTCAGATATGACTTGAGGGCACTCTCCACCACCAATTCTAGTTCGAGGAAGGGTTTGAATATAGATCTGCTAACTGTCTCTGATTCAGAAGAACTTGTGCTAGACTAAAATGAATCCTATTGGAAGGTGCAATAGGGCTCCTGTTTGCGTTTGTTGCAACAAACGGCCCTGGCCACCCCCTCTTACGGCTCAAAGGTGGAAGTTTTAAAGTGGTTCTAAGAGGCCCAGCCCAGCGTGCGGCATGGGGACAATGATATTGCACAAGGCTGCGGGAATGGTGCAACCCCACTTCAGTCTTTTCCTCCTTTGCATTACGTGAGGGGTGTAATATCGGGCATTATTTTCACCTCTCTAGTGTAGGCAGGGTTTGCAAAGACGAAATTTAAGAAGAAAATTAAGCTAAGACGCCCTGACTACGAACTTTTTGTTTGGGGGATCTACCTTTTTAAAAAGAAGGACTTCTGCCCAGTAACTGCAGTAACGAGCTCGCATTTCTGCAGGCTGCGAACCGTCACCGTTCATCCAAGTTGAAAGAGAGGAAACAGGAAATCCGGGCTGCAGACAAAGGAGTGGCCACTCTAGCAATGCCTCAGTTCTATGGTTTGGAAACGGCGCGGGGGGGGGGCGAAGAACCACGCGTGCGCAGTACGAGTCATCCACAGCGGCGTTCGGAACTCCGGCGAGGCCAAAAGAGGCAAGAGATAAGAGAACGTCGCAAACAATCTCCACTTCCGGTCTCCGTAGGGTCGCTGCAACATGGGGGACGGGGGGAGAATACAGCACGAAGGCGGGTAGGTACAAACATCACTTTTGGCATCTTCTCCCCCGTTTGGGATTTTCCCTCCCCTTCCCCGCGCTGCTCTTCTTTTTCCGCATAAGGCTGTCCTCCGCCTGGCGCTCTTCCACAGGGAGCCGGAAGTGCCTGTGAAGAGTCTGGGCTATGCCGAGAGAGGGGAGGAACGTCGCCGCGCATGCGCAGAGGTGGGGAGCGGTCCAGCCGGCTCTGAAGGAAGGCGGAGGAGAGGGAAGGAATCGGAGCGGCGGCGGCGGCGCCATGAGGGCCGGGCGGGGGCTCTCACGGTGAGCGAGCGCAGGACCGCCTAATCCTAGGCGAGGGGGCAGCCGCGGGCCCCCACACAGGGGCCTGGAAACGCCCCAGGGCATCCAGGGCGTCAGAGGAAAGGCCGGGGGCCTCCGCGAAGGGGCTTCTGGGGACCGTGAGGGGGGCACAAAAGGCCTCGGCGAGGGCGGCCTTTCCCTCCACCCTCTCCAGCCTGGGGGCCCCATTCTTGGCCCCCTTTGGTGGGGCCTGGGCTGTCTCTGTTCCCTCCCCCGCCCTCGAAAGTGCTCCTGAGGGGAGCCTGGAAGGATGACAGTTGTCGGGGAGCGGGCCATGCGGCTAGGTACTGGAGCCCACCCCCGATAAGAAACTTGCAGGGTTTCTTATCTGTGGGTGTTGGGGTGTACCCAGGGAAGACGCTTCCGCCCCACATTTCAGCTCTGTGGGCCACCCCCAGCCTCCTAGGAGTGAGAGATGCTCTCCCCAAATCTCCTTTAATGCACTTTCAGGAAGGTGCTAACATTTCCAGCCTGCTCTGCTTTCTCAGCGACGCCCCCCCCCCCGCCCCCGGTCGTGCCTGGAAGCTGGAATTCGATGCACCTGGGTAGGGCGCCCATCTTTGTCTACCTGAGTTGGCACACTCCTCTTGGCTTGTCCCTTTGAGCACAAAGATGGGTTCCTGGGGCTGTGAGTTTGGGTTGGAGCTGAAAAGAGAACTTTGCAGAGGCTCTTGTGAAGCTGAAGACAGTCTGGTGTGTCCTGAAATGCGAACAGACTTATTCTAGTATAAGCTCTCCAGGGCAGAAGCCCACTTGCTGCGAAGACCACAGGGTCTGTATCTTTCCTGAACTTGAGAAAGTAGCCATGGCTGATTTTGCAAAAATGCGTTCCCGCTTTGCTTTCCCTAGATTTCAGTGGATGATCTGATGACCCTGTTTCTGGCTTGATGACTCTTCATAAGGCTAATTTAGCTAACACAGATAAGAGGCTGAGATTACACTTCAGTCAGCAGGGCCAAAATATACTTTTTTCCTGTTCAAATTATCCACCTACAAGTTTAAGAGAGGGAGGGAGACTCTTTAAGATAGAAACATGTGGAATTCCATGGCTGCTTGCCTGAGGGGGGATCTAATCAAACTGCTGCTTCCATTCTTGGCCTTGCTGGCTGGTCTTTTTGCCTTTGTTGTGGAAAGCCCGTTCAGATTCTCTTATTTTCTGCACCAAGTCTCAGACTACATGTATTCCACCAGGGCTTGGAAAACTTTCAGAATTGGGTCTCTTGGGCACTTGGACATTGCATTCTATTACACAGTCATTCTAATACTTTCTGAGCACTTAAAAATATGGGGTAGACAAATCAAGATGCTTCTAAGCCAGGTGTGTGGGATGAGTCCTTCCAAGGGTAACAGTTATCCCTGCATGTGTGGTTTTTTGATGGCTTTCAGATGCTTTCCAGGTTTATTGGTGGAGGGACTATCATGGTGCTCAGTGCCAGAGGACATGCTCCATTGAGCATTGCTGGGAAGACATAGAATGTCACAGAAAGTCACCAGTCCTTTCTTGATACTGGAAGGTTGAGTCCTTGGTAATTGGCATTTAACATGAGCAGTAAGGATCTGAAAGCTGTCATTAGTAAGTTAAATATCAGTCTAGTGGTCTTTACTAATGAAATCTGGACCTTAAGCATGACCTTCTTGGATAAATATATTACAAACAGTGAAATCTTAAGAATAGTCCATTCTAATGTATTGAAATCAGTGAGCTTAGACTGGAGTAACTCTTAGGATTGCATTGAAAGACTGTCTGTGAGACCCCAGAGTTCGCAGTTGGTTGCATGATAATTTCTAGACTACAAGCTGGCAAGCAATCAGTTGCATGGCATGTCTGGCATTATTGTGCATAGGGCTAGTTTTTAGACAGCATAATCGTTTTTAGGATCGTCTGTGCTGAAAGATGTCCACACATTTGGGCATCCATGACACACTTTGAAACTGATATTCTCCCCCTCTCCCCAGCCCACATCATATGACTGCAATTCTCTCTGGAGTTCTTTTGATCATATTTGCTGGAAGCGTGCCTTGGTGTAAACTTACTTTCCTAACAATGTGCATGTAGCTACAATGTCTTGTGAATATAGGTGAACGCTTTGGATACTGCCTGGTATCTACCCAATGATCCACCAGGAAAAATATTTTTACATTCCATTGTCAGCATTTTAGAAGCTTTGGGTAATCGTGATTCTCTTCTGGTCTTTGGCCGAAGTATAACTTTCAGAAAGTTTTGTGTTGAGTATGACGACTGCCTGACTCTGTGCAGCAGTGTGTTTTAGAGCAGGGGTGGGTTGCAAAGGCCTGCAATATCTTGCAGAAATTACAACAGCTTTGTAAGGTTTGTCAAGCACCTATGCGTTTTTTGCGGGGTGGGGACAATTGGCTATGTAAACTTGGATTGTACATGGGATTGCGGTGGGTAGTAGTCCAGAACACTATGTCTAGGTTTTCGATTTGTAAGGTGAACACTGTTTGGCTTGCCTGGGCTTTGCCTGAGTTGCTTCTACTGTGGCCGAATGCTTCTGAAGTGAGGGCGTCATTTGAGGCTGTAGGCTGAGATAGGCAAATAATAAATATCAAATGACCATTCGTTTTAAGCAAATAATAAATGGTGAAATTGGCTTCAGTAAATATCACAGGAAAAAAATGTAGGATCCAAGCTAAATGATCTGGTTCCCTCCCTCCCTTCCCCTTGCAAAAACAACAAACGTGTATTTTCTCTCTCTTGAGTCTGGTTTATTTAACAAGCCTGATTAACTTCGCTGAGAATTCATTCCTCTCCTTTCCGTTTTGCATTTCAATCCTGTGTATGTTTACATAGCATGGAGTAGTAGATAGGGTCTTGGAGACTATGATCTTGAAAATCCTGGTTCGAATCCCCACTCTGCTATGGAAGCTGATTGGGTGACCTTGGGCCAGTCACTGTCTCAACCTACTCCACCTCACAGGGTTGTTAAGATAAAATGGAGCAGGAAAGAGCAATGCTGTAAGAGAAAAGCTGAGCATAAATATCTTAATAAAAACTCAGAAATAAATGACACTTTGGGTAGTGGAATTTTGTTTAATATACTTGAGCCTAAGATTACAGACCCTGCAGTTTTTGAAAGCTGAAATGGTGGTTTAACAAGAATAGGTCACCTCTGGGGAATGTCTAGAAAGTATGTCACATTTCCAAAGAGTTTTCTTGTCTGTTCCTCCCCCCACGCACCATTTCAGTTCAGTATATCATCTTTCCTTTATCACAGCTTTCCTTCTCTGTTCTTCATTCTTTGATGCATGATACACTTTGTGGATGGTCCCAGGTGAGGAGCTTGAAGTCGGTTCTTACTCTGTTGTGCAAGTTATTGAATCATGCTCACTAAAGAGGTCATATCATTAAGCACAACGTTTGACCATGTAAAGCATATATAAAATGGTTCTAGGAGACTGCAGGTCTAAGCACCCCTACAGCGTAATCCTCTGCCTATTTGCTTGGAAGCAGATCTCACTTAGTTCTATGGGGCTTGTTCCTATGGGGAGCGTTCATCAGAGTGTAGCCTTGCCAAGTAATCACTGTCGAAGTCAGTAGAATTTATTTCCGAATAAATATGGGGTCAGGCTGCATTTCATCTGAGAAAATCTGATTCCAATAAATTTGGTCAGAATTTGCAATTGAGGAAGTTGTGTATTCATTGGCAAATCTGACTGACTAACATTTAAACTTAATTTTAAATGTGAGGAGAGGCTGTGGCTCAGTGGCAGAACAGATACTTGGACTGCAGTACCCACTCCGGTTCTATCCCCAGCGTTCATTGTAAAAATCTCTCTCCAAGTAACAGGCATTGACAAAGCTTTTCTCTTCCTGAAACCCTGGAGAGGCATTGCAAGCCAAAGCAGACAGTACTGGACCATTGCAGACCAGTGGTCTGAATTGATGGCAGGTTCACGTGTTCATAGTGAATAATAATCTGAGTCCACAAAGCTTGTATGTTGCTTCTTGTCACTGTGATGTTTTGTTAAGTTCAACACAATAAATCCACTCACATAAAGTTCTGCTAGCAAGAGATGCTGGCACAGCATGGTGAGCTTGTGCTGGATTTAGTCCTTTATTGCTAGAATAGATGTAAGTTGCCTACTTGTGTGGGAGAGTATATTGATTTAATTTCTTTAAAATGTGTTTGCTTTATTAGTGTGTCAGTGTTGTGGAATAATATTTTGGATTAAAACTGTGCCCCAGGTTTTTTCCCCCCCTCTCCCTGTGATCATTGTGCTTCTCTTGAATCAAAAAGAGTGCTGTGAACTTCAAGAGGCATTTGATTGAGCCACTTTGCGACATGGGATGCTGGGCTACTGATCTGATCCGGAAGGTTGATTCTTTAGTAGGGCCCTGTTTCCTCTTTAGTGGGAGTGGAAGACTCTCGATTTCAGTTATGTTGAATGTGGTATTTGCTAAGGCCTAGTTGGTCTTGGCTCAGAAGCCTTGTCAGGGGTTATGTGAAGCTTGAAGCACATCACATCCCACCTTTGCCCTCCCCACCTAATTTTGCCATTCTGATTTCTGTAGCATTCAGCAGGCTAGAATTCTGTGTTGACAGCATTGGTTGAGATATTGGGGTTTTGATTAATGCACTATTTGCTTTGGGATCTAACAGCACAGTGAACCTCTATGAGCCTCATAAAGGCGCTGCTGGAATTCTGTCTGCAAGGTATCTGTGAAAACGGAAATGGTTTCTTTTAGGTATGATTGGCGGTAGTGTAGATAGGTAATCGTAACATGTGGACTTGCACCATCCTTTCCAGAACAAAGGATGAATTGGGAAAGGGTGCCTCTCTGTTCCAGTTGCAGTTGCAGTACTTGGTCACACTCATTTTGGGAGAATCAAGTCTGTGTTAGGTAGCAAGCAAAGCAAGTTGGCAACAAGAGATGCGGAAGAAAATCTAGGTACCAGCATTGTGGTGTTGGGACCAGGGGAAAATGTCAGGCCCTGTGAGTGTAACCAGGTGCCTGACTGTGAGCCCTTTTAGTGAGACCTCTGCACGTCTCTTTGGTCAGTTAGTTTGCTTTATGGCTTTAACTGCACAATTCATTTAATATTTTGGAATCTTGGAGAACTGGTTTGACTGAAGAGCAGTCTAGAAATAATTTTTTTTCAGTGCTATCTGCTAAGCTTTTCTGAAGTCTAGTCTTTCATCCTCCTGATAAAGACTCTGCATGGCTTTTAAAGTCTGCCTACTTGTGCATCAATAAAAGTTGGTCTGTTAATAGTAGTGTTTTTTAAACACCTTGCCTTCAAAGAGTGCTTTTTATGTTGACAGAAGATTCCGGTAGCATTCTAGGGATCGCACCTGAATTGCCCAGGGAACTCATTCAACCCTGTGTGGACCTGTGTGTGTACACCCCAACGTGCTTTGGAAGCTGCATCTGGGAGGGCAAAACCCATGACTTCTGGGGAAGCAGGCTTGCCTCCCACAATTTCATTTCCATTGAGATATTCCTGCTAAGCTCACAACCCAGACTTCTCACAAAGAATGGAAAGGCAGTGCTTGAAGGTGCAGCCTCAGTTGGATTCTGGATCACTAGCATCAATGTGCCGTCTTCTATCTGAAGAAGTATAATCTGGGGAACTGACCAAATGGTGTTTTTGACAAGGAATAACTTATTGCCTCTCGAAGCTGTTGTTCAAAGCAGATCAGTTGATACCAGTTTATTTTGACTCGGGAAGGCAAAATGTTAAGCCACATGCAGCATTACTTAAACACTGTTCTCTTGGATGAAAGAACTTGTGATCTCTGCCTGGGGCTCCAGTAGAAAAAGTCTTTCTGTGTGTGTCTATCATGTGATTTGCAAAAGTTCCAGTGAATGGAGACTTCAGAAATATTTTCTTTTCTGTCAAGTTATGTGTCTTCCTGAGACAGTGGGCATGTATAGCAAATGCTATAACCATGCTCTGCTTCCAGGCCACATTTGCTGTCTTGGTGTGTGGGGTGGGTACAGATGAGCCCTCGCTTCTCCTCTACTTGGGCCTGAGTGTTCCTGTTCTAAATCTCTTTACCAAATATTTTCTATCTGATGTAGATTGTACTGGAGTGGCAGCTAGTGACACGGTTGTTCACTTGACCCCTTGCTAAAGAAGCAGAAGTGGGCCATGGGCTTGCTCTCTGCCTAGCTTATTGCTTATTTTTTGCAAACATTTTTTCCCATAGTGTGTGTGAGCGGGCAAAGGAGATAGGCTTTTGGTGGTCCACCCATTGACCTGTATAAGTCTTGGCTTCCATGAGATTGTGCACATCTTGAAGCCTACTTTCCAACCCATCAGGGCTGGAAGCTTTAATGGTAGTGGAAATTCCTAGGGTGGTGCCAGTCTGCACTGTATGTTACGTTCTGCCGTGCAATCCCTCCTTTTCGCAAGGAGCTGAATCAGTTATGTGTACAGGAAGGCCGTGGAGATCATAAGTAGTTTTGCTTGTCAATACCCAGCTTGCTTATGTTCGGTAGATTGGGTACAGATGTCTTCCCCCCACCCTCAAGCTTGCTGAATATCAGTATCTAGGTTCTGAATCTGTATCCTGTACTCTTGCTGCCATGACGTAATAAGGTGAGTCCTTCTTTAGAAAGAGAGAAACGAACATTTGGGAAAGTTCGATGAAGTCATAATAGTGTGCACTAATTAATCAGTACTGGTGACTGTCTGGCTTGTGAGTCAGAAGTGAGACCGTCACGTGATTTGGACAAGAACAAACTGAGATTAAAAGGCCAAACTGGCCTTATTGGTGGCTAAGCAAACAGGTAGGTTTTGCTTAGCTAGCTTACATGTTGGCCCCTTTGGTCCCTGCTGACCTATCCGTACTACTACAACCTCCAGATTGGACTACAGTAACACACCATATGTGGGGCTTGGAGACTTCCATTGGCACCAGATGTGGTCAGCTCCACATGTAGTTCTTCATCAACTTACACCAGTTACCTGTTTGCTTCCCTGCCCCTTTTAAAGTCCCAGTTCCTATCTTTAAATCTACCTCCAGGATTTAAAATCCACCTACACTCATGCACCAGCTGTGCTCCTCAGACCGCCTTCTGCTTGAGACGCCTCCTTTCAGGGCTGTTTAGCCAATTGGGTCTGGCTTTTTCTGTGGTAGGACCTGTCCTTTGGAATTGTTTACCAGCTTGGGTGCCGAGGACGCATGTAACGGTGTTATTTCAAAGGGCATTTGGTAGAATGTCTGGCAGTGCTGTTTTTCTTGTGGTTTGCCTGTTACGTTGGCCTTAACTTTGCTTGCAACTTACTGCTTGGTTAGTGGTGTTGTGTCTAAGCAGATAAGGCAGATTATAAATGTTTTAAATAAACAAACAAAGGGAAGGAATCGTTGCTCTCCTGGGCATTGCACTCTTGAAATGTGGACATAACAGTTGCAACAGGATAATGTATGTGAAGCTGTTTGAATTCTTGTAAGTGCTATGCAAATTCTTGTCCTTATTGAGGGAGGGGCCACGGCTCACTGGCAAGCAGCTGCTTTGTATGAAACAGGTCCCAAGTTCAATGAGTGACACCTCAGGTGTCGGGAAAGGCCCTTCTCTGCTGAGACCCTGGAAATCTACTGCCAGTCAGAGTAGACATTACTGAGCTTGAATGGACCAATCATCGTCCTCTGTATGAGACAGTTTTATATGTTCACAGGGAGTCCCAAAAATAGTACAAAGGAATTTTCAGATAGGTTGGGAGGTGTTTATGTGAATAATTTGAATATTTCTTTTGGCTGAAAAACGACTTGGAGGGAGATTATTTTAAGTGGGAAATGATCAGAGGGGAGAATGAAGAATCTGCAATGCCTCATCTGCTTTGCTAATTGTGATGGTCGCAGAATGCAAAAGCACAGAGCAGTGAAATAATATCTCTTGAACGGACCATTTGGGCTTAGAGCGCTCGAAGTCAGTGTTCTTCTGACGTGGAGCTGCTTTGTAGACTGTAAAATGGCAGTAGCTGCCTCGCAGTGTATTAATGGAATGCATTAACCCAGAGAAGGGGAGGTGTGAGCCCAGCTATGAAAGCCATATAACGTGTGTTTAAATACAATTTTATTATTTGCTGTTTTTGCACATTCTTAAAGCTGTGTTTAACTCAGCAACTTATCGCTGATAATACTTTTGCTAAACTTGCTCTGTTTCTGCTGCTGAGGTGGTCTTTTTTGTAAGATTTTTCTTTACTTTCCTGAACTCTGATGTAGGTGAAACACACCTGCAGAGGATTCAAAGCAGGATTGTGCTAAGTTGTTGTGGGTTAATTTGCAGTGCAGATGGGAGTTCTGTACATCTTGGAACTCCTGGCACATAGAAGCTAAAGCGAGGCCAGGTGCACACTTTTTTTTTTGTAGCTTGAAACCGAGTGGGTTTACAGAGGCAAAAACCTCTGCTCTGTTACCATGGAGTTCACACTTGATCTGACTTCTGTGTAAGCATGCCTAAAGGGAAAATGATCTAGAGGCAGCAAGAGCCAATCTCCTAATTGCTCAGACCATAAAGTAGCCTGGCCTGGAAACTTCTGTAGGGCTCGGGTCTTCTCATGTGGCCTGTTGTCATTCAAGAGACTTCTTCTGGGGCCTGGCTGCTTGTTTTATCTTTTTAAAAAAACCTGTGCCACCTTTCTTTCCCTTGGCGTCAGGTAGACCCTGGTCCCCAGAGCCTTTCAGCTTTATCGTCAACATGTGTACTACCAGAAACAAATTGAGTGCCACTGAAGATCTTTGAACTCTAGAGAAAGGTGTGTTAAGAAGCTCTTTGGGATTGCATATGGTTTAGAACATGGCAAAGAAAAGACTTTTCAAGGCAGCCCCATGCGTAAAGCATTAGTCATCTACCCCGGATCTTACTAAAGCATGGATGAGTGTAGCAAAATTATCCTTTCTTAGGAAGGCTGTGGCTAGCACACCCACTCCATCAATGTGCCACGGCCCTTTGTGGTGACATTTGTGGAAGATGCTTCATGCTCTAGGTCACATGTGGGATCCAGTGACAGCTCCAGCCAGGGAGCCTGAAAAGGGACTGCAACTCCATCAGTTAAACATCACTCCATGATCAGGTAAATTACACATCGACAGCACCTCCATCTTGTCTGGGTTTGTCTTCATTTTATTAAACCTTATCCACCTCATTGCTGATACAAGCCACTTATTCAGAACTTCTCCTACCTTAGCTAGATTAGATGAAAAGGAGAAATAAAGCTACAAGTCATCCAGATATTAATGTTGTCTTCCCCTAAATTTCAGAACAATGTCTCCCAGTGTTTCTTAGAATAGGGGACAAATAAGATTATGTAACATAAATGCCATGGCGCACTGTGCAAATTTGCACTTCATTCTGGAATTGACCTCTCCTGCCATTTGTGAATGGGACCATAGTGTCTCCAGCTCCCCAATGCAGACAGGTGACTCACAAGAATACTGTGGTCTGAGATTACCTGAGAGGTCTGTCCAGACAAATCAGCAGGGTCATATTCCCCGGTCTCTCTGCTGGTGCCAGTTATCCAAAGACGGCTTCAGTCCTTTGAATAGATTGGAAGGCAGATTGTGAAATGGGTCTGGATTCTTTTTGCGGCTTTGGAATCAGCGAAGGCTGACTGAAGAGGTGTGGGCCAGAGTCAGATCTCATTCCTATTCAGCAGGAAGCCTTTGAACTCACAAGGGCTTTTTATTTAATATGTTGCTTATTGTACACAGTTTGGGAATTATTGCCACAGAGGGATTTGGTAATATCTCTTTGCCTCTACAAACAAATAAACGAGGTAAGCAGAAACAGAGAATTTTAGGAGGAAAATTTGAGTGGTCACTATGATTCTTAGTAACTTGACTTTTTCTGCAAAACACATTTCCAGGGTCTTGTCCAGAAGTGTGTTCAGTAGCATAGAAGCATCGCTGATGTGTTGGCGCTCTTGAAAGTCTCCAGCTTGTCTTTCTGTAGTATTGGGTAGGTCTTTGCTGCTTCCTTAGGGCTTGTTCTGGGAATCTGATGTGCTTCAAACAAACTGCTCTGTACCAATATTGCACTTACTAGATGTTTAGTAAATTCATATCACTTTTTGACACGTGAGATTATAGTATCACAAACTTCTGCTGCAAGTTGATCCAGGTTTCTTTGCTTTTGTCTCCAGGAAGCTGAGATTGCTCAGGTAGCTCGGAGAACAAGCTTTGAATAGAATCTCTCACTGTGTCAGAGACAGCTGCCTTAATTGCTACCAAATCTGGCTCTTCTCTGGAGTTTTGTGCTGAGATGGGAGACCATCTGGAGCCTTATGCACCTTGCTTTCCATGGAAGAAGTACAGGATAGAAACATTAAAAAGTCAGATGCCGTCCAGTCTTTTATCAGATTTCTTTCATATACATGAATTTTACCTTGTTTGACCGCTGTCATGCTCTCCATCAGATGCGGAAGAGTGAATGTATGAATCTACCTTACTCATCTGTTCGTCCCTGTAATTCAGGTTGTCTACGCTGTCTGGCACAGACTCCCAGAGTCTTGGCCACTGAGAGGTCAGTCCTAGCTTGGTTACCTGGAATTTATTTCTTGGAGTTGCTGGAATGGGGGGGGGGGTCTCTTCTTCTGTGTTGAGCGTGCTGCTGAGCTTTGCTAAGCATGCTTATGGGTTAAGTGGGGATTTAGATCAGCATCAGAAGGTTGTAAGTGGGTTGCTAAGACTGATCGCCATAGGATACAAGGGATGTGATCTTTTGAAATGGATTCAGAGGGGAGAATCTTAACTGGCTGAGTGAAAAGCTTGCTGCTGAGGAAGATTAAATGGCCTGTGTATCAAGCTGTTCAGGGAAATTAACTGAAGGTCCCAGAACCTGTGAAGAGGCCCAAGCCAAGAAAGCAGCAGAGATGGTTCATTGCTCTAATAAAGAGGAGCTGGAATAGATTGCTGGCTGATTTCTGAATGCTGGACTGTTATAAAGGTTGCTAGGCAAATTGCATAACTATCAGTTCAATCCTTGAGATGTCACTTACACATCTGCCTACTGCAGGGAAGTGTGGGAGCATGGGCTCTTTCTTGAAGGTTGCTGGTCAGTTCTTTTGCTAGCAAAGCAGCTGCAGGACGGGGTTTAGCATGCAGAGCGTCCCAGTTTCAGAATCCTCATGTCAGCATCTTCCTGACATTTCAGGGGTTAGGCAAGTAGATAGCCCTTGCTCACTAGGCTTTCTTTTTTCCTCCCAGGATCGACAGAACAGGCAGTTGTTCTCTTGGACAGCAGCTTATAATGAGGCTAAAGGAAATATACATTTTTACAACCTTCCGTGAGGAAGGTATTGGCCAAATTAGCTTAGGGCCCAGGTTAAGAGGTGACACACTTGCAAACCAGAAGCGCTGAGACGTAAGTGCCTCCTGACTCTCAACAGTTGCCCCCAGAATCTTGAGTTTGAGGGAGGGAGGGAGGGGCAGTCTGCACAGGGAAGAGGATACCTACTGTATATAGCTTTGTCACCTGGGTCAGCTGTTTAGAAGGCAGTGGTTGCCTGTCCTGCTTGACAACTTCTAGGGATGTTATTTTGAACTCTTATCATTTCAAGTCTTCCTGCAAATCAGAGACCAGGTTCTTCTTAAGTTTTCTGAAGTTTTCTGCATTGTGGCAAGGAGAGTTTAAGCTTTCAATTGTGCTGACTTGAAAGAGTTGGAGAATGCCAATATTTAAAATAAAAATACATTTTCCTCCATGGCTTCAAGAGCATTTTGCATATGTTGGCTTTGTGGTGTCTGCAAGCACTTTATCACACATACACACACTCCATTTTCTTTGGGACTGTACAGGAAAGCAGGCACCTGAATGGAAACCTACCAGGAGGCTCATTCATTGCATGTCTTCAAGCCCAGCTCATTTGCAGAGTCAAGTGGGCGCCTACTGCCAATTAGCAGGCTGGGGTAAAATCCAGATTCCCCATGCAGACTCTGCCTTCAGCATTACTAACCAATGCACTTCCAGCTCTTTAATACAAACTCGTAAATAGCCATTGTCCTGTTTGGTTTGTGGTGCATGTGTAAACTGGCCACCATTGTGCCAGAAATGATTGTCTACAGTGGTGTGTCGCCAGGCAGGCTAGGGAAAACACCTGCGGGCTTGTAACTTTGATAGATTTATATTTGCAGACTGCTTTGGTGATAAGTACCTGGGGCAAGTAGTGGGGGGTGATCAGGGCTCCAGTTAGCTCATTTCTTTTCCCCCTCCCCTGCCAGCTAGGAGAAGCAAGTGAAATTACACAAAATGAGCCACTCTTTTATGTGGACATAGTCCATATTGCAAAATCACGTTTGCCAGCTGATAGGCAGAGAAGCCAGCTATCTCGTGTTCAAGGCTGAAGACTGGGCAGGCAGCCCTGTTGATATCTGAAGGGCCCTTTCCTGTCCCAGTGCTTGGATTCTGAGGCCCAGCCATTCTGGTTTTATTCTTTTCCTTTTATGCTCTTGGGGAATCGTTGCAATTTCTTCCCCACCCCCCTTTTGTGGAGCAGGTTTGAATTCCGACTGATTGCAGTGTGCTTTGAAATGTTAGTGTGAGAAACTCTGTGGAAAGGACTGTGTGTTAATTAAAAATCAAAGACCATTTTCTGGTCCATTAATTAGCAAAGCTGTAGGCAGGCCGGCCGGCAGGGATTGGGCCAGAAAGTTCCCTTTCCAAGCCACCTGGATAGAATAAGCATGAGCAGCCTCTGCTCTGTGGAGATCAGAGTGTGTCATCTGGGAAAGGGGAAGCGATCAAGACTTCTTCCTGGCAGGTAACATTATTTTTAGCTTTCTGTCCACCGTAAGCACGCTTTGACCTTTTGAGACGGATGGGCAAAGTGCCAAGATGGCTGTTGACTGGATTATGACCTGCCCCTTGAGATAAGGCTGGATTTTTGGTGCCCCTTCCAGTGGTTTTTGAACACTGTTCTGGGGAATCCTGAAGGTTCTTCAAGAGCGGTTCCTTAAAGATCTGTAATGACACAAAGGCAGGTCCGTGCCCCATGCGCAGAATGTCAGGAGAGCCCTGCTGCCTCTAAACCATGGTCTCACATCCCGTTTCCCAAGTGGGCTGACAGCAGGGGCCTAAAGGACAAAAACCACCTCTCCCACCCCTCATCAACTGTCCTCAAAGATTCAGAGGCAGCTGTCCAGGCTAATAGCCATTGACAGACCTCTCCTTCATGAGTTGGTCTACTCCCCCTTTTAAAGCAATCCAGGCTAAGTCATCTCTAGAGCCTGTGGTAGTTGAGTTCCACAAGCAAATTGTGCACTGTGTGAAGGATCACACGCCTTCATCTCATTTGCCCCTAGAGTTGCAGGCAGGGTGGCTGGCCGTCTTATAGGCTGCCACCCTCCATTCACATGGGGCAGTGATGGGCCTGGTGGGTTTGAATAGCGCTGCTCACCCTCTGCTTGGATTGCAAAGACTCCCACCTTTTTCCACTCCATGTATCTAATGAAGGGTGCTTTGACTCTTAGAAGTTCATAACCTGAAAATCTAGTGGGTATCTAAGGTGTCACTGGACCCGAATCTTGTTCTTCTACTACAGACCAACACAACAACTCACCAGAAACAGTATTAAAACACACCACTCTTCTGCCCTGCTTTCACCTCTCCTGTGTACTTGGGGTGGCATTCCATTCAGAATTCAATGTGCAGTATTGTAAGGGCATGTGGCAGCCTGTTGCAAGTGATGGAAGAAAGGGAGTGGGCTTGGTAGGTGGCCTCTGGAACACTCCCGTTGTTAGATCCCTACCTGGACTTAGATCCCTACCCGGACTTAGATCCCTACCTGGATTTCCCACTCACTTCTGCTTTCAGTGCCCACTCATTGTTCTTAAGCCCCCCCCCCCTCCCCACAGTACTGTCTTGGACCTCACTTCCCATAATATTCGTGCCAGTGTAATCTTTGTTTATCCAGCTGTAGCATCCTCAGGTGCTCGCAGGTCTTAAGACTCCACCCCAAAGCACCTGTGCAGGGCTGCCTCCCTCCAACCCCTTCTCAATCCCTCCTGGGAGAGGTGGGTTATAAGGAAGTCTTTGGTTTAGCATTTTCACTCTTACTGCGTTCGAGGCTTTTAAAACCCCTGTGCTGTATGCAACTACAGTTGTCACCCCGACACTGAGTGTAGATGATACACTCCACGAAGCAGGGAATCTCGCTCTTGCTTATGCTGCTCTGTAAAACGGCATGTTCAGTGGTGCTGTGTAGAAAACAAATTACTTATGTGTATATAGAAAAATAAGCTGTTTTGCTCAGAGTCTTAAACTTGACTATGCTCACTTTCCGAAAGCTTTTTGTGCTTGAATGCTGGCACTCTGCCAGCCAAAACATCACTTGCATCAGTTCAGTTATATCCAGTTAACTCTTGTCGTTGAGAGGCATTGTAATTACATGCAAGTCATTCTTGCACTTTATGGCTGTGGTTGTTCCAGGGTCTGAAGCATGGCACTTCGTAAATTTTAAAATTCTTGCGACTCCTTCTGGAGGTTATCATCAAATAGATTCGACTGGTGGTCTGCTGGATCCAGGAAACTCTGGAGCAAGTGGGTTTGACTGTATAGATTCATGTGCCCTTGTGCACATGAATCTATGTGCACACCCCCTCTATGGGCTAGTTAGTGCACTGCTGGGCATGGGAACTGACTGGCATGCTGCTGGGCTGTTGGTAGTTAAGGAACTGTGTTGTTTGGGGCTAAGGGCCACCAGGCAACTGGAGATGGAAGCTTTCTTTTCAGATGCTCAAAAGTGCCACAAATGACTTTCATATTGTTAGGGCTGAAAAAGAAGTCTACTGAGTCAGTTGTTGGGGGCTGGCTGGCAGGGCCAGGTCATCACAGAGGCTGGGGTGAGCTGCTTCTGCACTTGGTTTTATATTAAAGAATTAACAGTGATGGAGCTGCAGAGAGATGCTGAATGAAAGAATGTGCCTACTTTCATGACCAATGAAATGTCAAACAGCTGGTGGGATTGGGGAGCCTGGAGGCTGCTGTTTTCAGGACAAATGAGGCTTTGGTAGTCTGTTGCTAATTAATCTTTGGTGTTTAAAATTGAGAGTTCATTTTCCTGGAGCTCAAAGAAGGATCTTGTCAGCTTTCTACTCCCCTGTTTCCTCCCCCGCCACTTTTTTCTGTGGTCAGAGTCAGTTTAACAGCAGATTCTTCTCACATGTAGTCATTTGAGATCATAAAAGCATTTTCGATGCACAGATGTGGTAGATTCTTTTGTCTGTAAATCTGGCACAAGGTCTGGTGTAAACTTGGGGAAACTAACACAAAACTTCCTTATCGAACCTGAACTTGTTTTTAACAATAAAATTGTAATGTGCCCAATACTAGAGAAAGAGGAAGTTGCAGATTGCTGCACTGTATGGAGAAATGCCATTCACCCCAGTGTTTCAGTCATTGTGGCTGCTCTCTCTGTGTGTAAGTTAGACGAGGCTGCAAACTCATAACTGGCAGAAATTTGGGGGAGGACAATAGGAATGAGCCATCAGGTTCCAAGTAAAGCCCTTGGGAGAAATGATTTGTGCTTTTGAAGTTGGGTGTCTTCAGCATGCCAACAACACCTTTGCCTAGGCCACCTGGCACTGCTGTAGCAACCCTGAGCCAGTGCCTGGTTTCTGTGGCTAAATGGCTAAAGGTGAAGAAGCTGAAACTGAATTCTGACATGCCAGAGGAGATGCTAGTCAGGAAGGCTGAGGTCTTAGAGGATATCATTCTTCCCATATTTGCTGGGTTTCAACGGACCCTTGCTGACTCAGTTAAGAACTTGGGCTTTATACCACACCCATCAATATTGCTGGCAAAGCTCATTATTTCGGCTGAAAAAAAGTTTTCTTCCATGTTCATTTAGCCTGGAGGATAGCTTCTACCTTGACCCAGCCGATCTGGTTACATTAATTCATGCCATGGTAACCTTGAGGCTAGGCTGTTATATTGCTTTCTACATGGGTCTGCCCTTGAAGGTAACTTCACCTGATACAAAATATTGCAACTCGATTACTATAGGTAGCTAGTGAGAGTATATATATTATACCTGTCCTGTAGTCCCTTCATTGGTTACCAGTTAGTTCCCAGGTTCAGTTCAAGGTTCTAGTTCTTACTAATGAAGCTCCTAATGGCCTGGGCCCCACATATCTGCAAGACTGCCCTTCCCAGTATGTTCTACTCCAGCAGCTCTACTCATCTGAGCAAAGCCTGCTGAAGGTGCCACCCTGCAAAGGAATAAGATGGACAGCGGCCTATACCTGAACCTCCTCTATTGTGGCTCTCACTATGCAAGATGGCTTGGTGCTCCATCTGTTGTTGTGAGGATGAAGTGAAGAAGAGGAGGATGCTGTAAACTGCTTTGGGTCCCACTGTAGAGAAAAGTGGAATATAAATATAGGCAGGGTTTTTTTCTGGGAAAAGAGGTGGTGGAACTCTCAAGAGGGAAATGAGGAAGAAACACACGGGATTCTTTGAAATCATATTATTTTCAAGCACTATTGCCGAGTATTTTCAAGAGGTGCCAGAACTCCATTCCCCCGCGTTCCCCCTGAAAAAAAGCCCAGAATATAGGCGAGAGAGGGGGAGGAATAAAATAGTTGATTGGTTGGTGGGTACAGAGAAAGGTGAGGAGGTATGGGGGCTGCCAAGAAGAGGTGAAGAGGATATAGTGCAGGGAGGGATTATGGGAGAAAGTGAGGCCCCCTCCACAAGTCTTTGCATGTTTCCCAGTATGCAGCTGGGTCAGGCTCAGCTGGCATTGTGCAACTTGGCCAACATTTTTCTGGGGAGAGGTTGCCAGGGGGTGGGAAGGAGGGAGAACTGAAGACAGGAGGGCACATAAAGGTGGTTGGAAAGGAGAGAAGGAAGTAGGAAAAGGGGGGAGGCTGTGGGGAAAGGAAAGAGGAAATAGCGGGAGAGAGAGAAATGAGATGCCCCCCTCAAGTCCTTGCAGGTCCCCTGCTTTTAACACTTTTAATTTGCAAAGTGCACTCTAATATGTATTTCTGCAACAACCCTGTTAGGCAGGTACCTGTGGTTCACCTGAAACTCAGGCTGGAAGTTAGTGACTTGATCGTGGGGAAGATAGGATTTCAACCCAGGCTCATGTCATGGCCCATTGGAAAAACATTGGCTACCAAAATTTTACAGCCTGACTGTTCTGAGCCTTATGTGCAACATTTCTGCCCTTACGGTGTCTTGCGTCTCGGCTGCTAAGATTTAAACAAGCACGTTTCTTCCAGTGGATTGTGAGTTCAAATGGCCTGCGATTAGAGTGGTTTGTGCATCCCTTTTAAGAAACAAGAAAACAGTAGGGGCAGAATGAACACATGGCAACATGCAAAAATGCTCTGGGCAGAGAGTTCAGCCCCTTTGTCAGAAAGGTACAGGGTGCCATGGACCACGCACAGTACATTGGCTCCATTTTGTAGATGTAGTTGGGCATGATTCTTCCTCTTATAGCTACTGGTTTTGAAATGGGATGCTAAATTGTGGATTACCATCTTTAGTAGCTCAAAATGCACATCTGAGAGCGGGACCACAAGTGACGCCTGACACAGGTTGGACACTAGTCAGCTTCCCTCAAGTTTTGATGGGAAATGTAGGCATCCTGGTCTTGCAGCTTGACTCTCTGACTGCTGTCCAATGGACTTTTCAACTGTCACTTGTCCAACATTCCACCAAGCTGCCTACATTTCCCATCAAAACTTGAGGGAAGCTGGCAAGTGTCCAACCTGTGTCAGGCGTCACTTGTGGTCCCGCTCTGAGGTATGGTGAAAAGTGTGTTAAGGGAACTTCGCAATGCTCTCTGTGGTTGTGCTAAAGTTTTAGTTGACTAATTAGTAAGGCAGTAGTTGAAAAACAAGCTCTTTAAAAAATGTAAGGCTCCTTTGAATTTAGTATGTTGCAGTAATATGGAATGGAAAAAATAGTCAAATTTGAACAGTGAATGGTAGCTTTGCTTATTTAAATTGTGGATTGCACTCCCTCCAGTATCTGACTTCTGGGGGCTTTGGTAATACGTGTATTTATTGAAAAGTAATGTATGTTAGTTGAAAAACAGAGAATGTATTGTAAAATCTTTCAAGAAGCTTAAACATAAAATCGAGTGATTGATGGGCTATCTCAGTGACGAGCTTTCTCTGTGATTGCAGCGTGCAGAGGTCTGAAGACCCCAACTGCTGACGGCTGTCTGTCATGCTGGCCTGCCTGTCGGGACCAGGGGATCTCTCCTTCCAGCTTCTTTCCTTCCCGCAGATGAATGCTGGACTTCAGAAATGTGAGTTGCTCTCCCCTTGGCCAGGGGCAGTCTAGACAAAATTCAAGAACGGGACCCCGGGATTACTCGGAGGCATGCCTCCCCACCTGCATAGGTAAAGCTGCTGCTCACAAGGGAGGGACTGTGCTCTAGAGCTGCTGCTTCCTTTCCCCTCCAGGCCCCTCGGCCAGTGCCGCAGCTCTGTATGGGTGGGGTGAGCTCTTGCTGTGACTCTGCTCTCCGCATCCTCGGCTTGGGTTGCATTTTTGCATCGGCACTGTTGGAGATGGTGGTAGCACCCCTCCCCCTGATCCCAGCAGAGGGGAGATGGGAGTAGCACCCCTTGCCTCCAACAGAGGGGGGAAGGGAAGAAGAGCAGACTTGCCTGCCATGGATGCTGCTGCTGCTGGTGCCCTGGGCGGCCAGCCAGCTGGCTTGTCTGCCATAGCAGCATAGAATATGCCTTTGAGTAGCCTTTGAGTAGCCAGGCATCTGGCTGCAGGGTAGTGCCCCTCCCAATGCAGGGCCCAGGCAGGTGGGAGGCAAATCTGATGCAGAGCAAGTGCCCCTTGTGCCCAAGCCTCAGTGCTGCCTTCCAGGAACAGTTCAGGGGCCTGGCGTTGCTCTATGAAGCACCACAGGACAGTCAGTCACGGACGTGCAGCTCTGTTTCTCCCAAAGCATCACTCCCATAAGGGGCTGCTGACTTCATGAGATCAGATAATCCCAACCACAAAACAGATTTCCTTTAGAAAACGTCTGCAACCCCTCTCCAGAGACTTAGTCAAGGAAGTTCACAGAATAAAACAAGATAAAACCATTGAAAGTTTAAATAATTTTATTTTGATGACCACTTCATTAAATGACCTTTTGGGGGGGGAAAAAGAAACTGGCAAATGAATAAAATTGGGGATTATCAACAAGTATGCTAAGCAGTTGGAACTTACCTGCTACAGTGCTGGCTAGGCTTGGCGGCCAGTTGTCTGGGGATGAGCAATAGGCAAGACAAGATGGACTTCTTGCCCCGTTTGTCAGTGTCCCAGAGGTTCCTGGATGGCTGCTGCTGGAAATGGGAGCTTGGGCTTTATGGGCTCCCCTTGGTGTAGCCCAGCGGGGCAGTTCTTGTGTTCTGAAAACACAGCACCAGTGGGTCTGTCAAGTCGGCACTTGATAGGTTCTCTCTCTAACTCTGTTCCCCCCCCCACTTCCTCTCCCCACCAGGGGACACTACACAGAAAATGAGAGCCGCACAGCACCCTACTCCAGCAGAGTTGGACGCGTATGCTAAGAAGGTGGCCAATCATCCTCTGACTATCAAAATTTTCCCCAACAGCGTCAAGGTTCCTCAACGGAAACACATTCGTCGTACTGTGAACGGACTGGACACTTCTGGGCAGAGGTACAGTCCTTACCCACCCTCTCAGGCTGCTGTGAAAACTGGTCTGCTGGCCATAGTCAGGTCCCCGGCCAAAGGTGTGGTCAAGGACTTTGACGGGACTCGTGCACGCCTGCTGCCGGAAGCCATGATGAACCCCCCTTCCACCCCCTATGCGGCACCAAGCACTTTAAGCCACCCACAGGTGTTGGCACGCCAGCAGGCTCTGCAGCACGCCCAGAGCATGGCTCAGCACCCTCAGGGGATCCCTACAGCCATCCAGCACCCGCAGTCTCTGGCCCACCCAGCCCTGCAGCAGCACCCCGCCAACCACTTGCTGCCGCCGCAGCAGCAGCCCCCGCCAACAGCAGGCTTGCACGGGGGCAGGAAGGTTCCAGATGCTGATGCCCCCCCGAATGTGACTGTGTCTACCTCAACCATCCCCCTCTCCATGGCTGCCACACTGCAGCAGAACCAGCCCCCGGACTTGAGCAGCATAGTGCACCAGATCAACCAGTTCTGCCAGGCACGAGCGGGCATCAGTGCTACCTCAGTGTGCGAGGGACAGATCGCCAACCCCAGCCCCATCAGCCGCAACCTCCTGATCAGCGCGAGCACCAGGGTGTCTGCTCACAACGTTCCCACGCCCCTGCCTTCCTGCGTGGTGAACCCCGGTGAGCATGCCCCCCACGCTGCCACAATTCCACCCGCTGCTGCCACCATGGGTGCCCCCCTGGGGAGCGTGAGCAGGGGCTCTTCTGCGTACCAAAGTGAAATGAAGCAGGTGGCGGCGTGGAACCAGCACCAGCTGGCTCACCTGCAGCAGATGTGCGGTGAAGCAGTTGGCCCCTCCGGGCTGATGGGCAAGCCCCCTGCCCGAGAGCTAGGCGGGCAAGGTTTCCCTGGCAAAGCACCAGGCTACGCCCTGGAACTGTGCATGGGCCAGCCGTTCAACGTGAAGCCCCCCCTGGAGAAGCCTACCCCCTCACCTCCTGTCAACGGCCTGCCCGGTCCCATGCCCTATGCCAACGGCCATTATTTCCAGCCCTTGTGGAATAACCTTCTGCCCACCCCCAACAGCGACAGCTCAGGCTCCCAGGACCTGGCCATGCCTTTCCACGGTGGGGGGCAGCCTATGGGGGCCGCCCTGGAGTGCGCGGCTGGACCTCATTACAGAGCTGGGGCCGGCGCCCCTAGCCAGAGTACCATGATGCAGACGATGGAATACCTAAGCGGGGACTTCCAGCACTCCTGCCTTCGAGAGCAGAGTGGGGTTGTGCTTGGTAAAGCCTCCCGCGCTCCCATGAACCGAGCTCCCGAGCCCACCGATAGCCGAAGCCTTCAGCTCCCAGGCTATAGATAAGGCCACGGTGGTTAATATCACTGGCCAAGTGAGAGGGTTAGTCTTAATTTGAATTAATAAGGGGGGCATCTTTTTAACTTGCAAACTTTGGTGATCATTATTGTGAATTGCTGGACTGGAGGTTGATTATCGAGAGATTCATGTATGCGTGTAATATCTCCTGTCTGTCTGCTGCCCTGAGCTGCTGGCTTGCTTAGTTCTATAACGTGTCCCTCTTAGTTTGGCCCCCCTCCAGTCCTCCAGCTGTTTCCTGAGCAGAGCTTTCTTCAACTGGCAGGGGCTGCTGTTAAGTTGCTGCAGGCGTCAGCTTTTCCGCAGGACGCTCAAACCACTTACGTCATGCTCCCTTTCACGAAGGAATAGGAGAGAGCCACGGCCAGCAAGAGTGCCGCTTTTCCGCTCCAAAGCCCCCATAGATAGATACACCACAGCCCCTTTTCTGCTCCCTCCCTCTAATGTTTGCAGAAGGCTCGATGGGAGGTTCTGGGCTTCGATGCTGCTATGCAGTGGTGGGTTGTGAATGGTGCCTTTGCTGCTGCTTACACTGTTGCCATTTTATCTTGGGGACCACCACCCCTACCAGCCCAGGGCTGCCAAGTTTTGTGAAGCACAGAAAGTGAAGCTTTTACCCTCTTGCCCACTTCCCTCTGTTGTCCTGTAGAAACTGCCTCTTGTGACCGCTGCAAGCAGTCTGGCCTGCCCAACACTTAGTCCCAGAAACGTGCACCCCCTCCCACCCGTCCCCCATGGATGTATGACTGCTAGTGATTGAAAGTGTAAATAGGCTCAGCCCTCCCCCTTCCCAGACACATTCTTTCTTGCACCCACCTGGCCTTACTTGTGCTCCCTGCCCTAGAGAAGAAAGCCCCTAATTACAGATCAGGGCCCCAGAGAGGCTTAGCAGGGGTGGAGCTGGCTATACCAAGTTAGCGCAAGCTGTGGCAGAAACTTCCCAATTTTTCCTCTTCCAGTTGTGGCAGTTCTCCCCCCCCCCAATTGCCTGTTTCTGCTGCAGCTAGCCAGTATCCCTGGGTTCCCTATGGAAAAAGAGGGAAGGAGGTGGGGGGGGGGGCTTTTGGGAAGAGGGCAGCAACGAAATTGACACACAGTTTCCCAATCTCCCTTCATTTCAGCGCAGGTGTTTGCCCTCTGTAACCAGTGAGGAAGCAGGGAGTGAACGTGAGCATATAATGATCACTGCCAAGTTTGGAATTTTAAAAAGAGAAAAAAGCAACTGTCTTTTTTTTTTTCCTCTGTACACTGGCTAAAACGGTTGCTGTACACTGTAAGCTCAGACGTGTCATGTTTCTTTGTGAATGTTACCTGGTAGCGTGGGTCTGAGTAGCACTGGGTGGTGGTGGGGGGTGAAGCCGCTGCCCACCCGCTCCTCCCTGCAGCTGGAAAAAGTGGGGGAGGAAACCCCCCCCCCCATCAAAGCCTTAAGCTGTTGTTTCCCCGACTCTCCCAAACAAACAGGGGTTAAATTTTTACCAAGCGCCGAAACTTTTAACAAGCATTAAGCAGCATCATTGTTGGCTAGTGGTTCTTAGAAAATGTCGATAAATGTGGGAGCGGGGAAAGGGATATCCACACTAGAAACGGTTTTTTCTCTCTCGGTTTTAGGTAAAGAGTTCTGGGCTGTGGGAAAGATACTGAGGAGGCAGGGCTTAGCTGCTGCGCCGTCAGGCTCCCTTCCCCTCAGGGTAGGATGCTTTCCACCACCCCAATTCTTTTTAAATCCAGTGATTTGAGTTTTATTTTATTTTTTTTCAAATCTAGGCTTAAATTATATATTTGCTTGTGTGGCCTCATGCTAATGCCTGGCCGGTTACACCAAATTCTAGGTTCACACAAGTCCTAATTTATTGTTTTAGAAACCTGGACCTTGAGCCCTTTTGGAGGAAAGGGGGCAACTCCTGCTGATGAGAAAAAGGTAGTCTCTCCCCCCCCCCCACCCCAGTGATTTACCTTTCTGCAACATATTTCCCATGCAACACTGCAAGCCCAACCCCATCTCTTGGTCTGGAAAGAAGCTCTTGCCTTTAAATTACCTGTAAGATAGTACAATAGTTGGACCTGTTGACTCAATAAAACCTTTGCTGCCACCCCCTTCCTGTCTCACCTGCTGTGCATACCAAGCAAGGTTCTTGAGTGGATGCTCAATTGACTCCTCCCCTTTTGATTCCCAAACAGTGCCAGAGTCTGTTGCACCTTCTGGCCCACCCCCTGCTGTTTGTCTCGCGGAAGGGGGAAGTAACCGCTGCTTGGGAGCGTTGCTGTATTTTCCTTTTCGTGGGAGAGGCAGTGCAACAGGAATTTTGCTGTTTACAGTTTTCTTGGGGAGGAAAGACTCTCTCCCTTCTCCCCAGCAAAGGATCCTTTTCCTCACCCACGTTACTGGCTTGGAGCCAGTTTGCGAGGGAGGAAGGAGGGGCAAGAAGGCACAGACCGCCCCCCCCAGCCCTGTCATGGATTTCCACTCCCCCCCATGCTTTTCTTTTGCACCTGCTGTTTTTTTTACAAGGCTGGTCTCGCCTGGTCTATTTCCTTTGCAGTTAACCATAGACCTGTGTAGGGGTGGGTCTGATTTTCCACCAGTGAAAAGGGCAGGGGCTGGAGGAAGGCTTGGGGTCTGGCCTGCAGCAGCTTAGCACTTCTCCTTGATTCCCTCCCACACTCACCCACCCCAGTCTGGCTCGCAGTGACTGAGCCATCGGAGGCAGTGCTGTTTCAGGAGTAGTTCAGCTTCCTACTACAGCTGGTTGGTTTCCTTAATTTTTTTTCTTCTCGAGTGCTCTTTTTAAGCTTTCTTTTAAGAAAATGCTAATCAGAATCTAGGCTGTATCTAACTGCCCCCCCATCCAAGATGTGGGCAGAAATTCTGTAAAAATGGCGGTAGGGCCCAGAAACAGTTTAATGGAGAGGGTGGGCGGGGGGAAGAGCCACTTTTTAAGCCTCAAGCCAGCAGACATAACAGAAGCATAAGATGTGAGCTTGGTTTCTCTCTCCTGTCCTCCTCCTGTGGGGTGGGAGAGTGACCTCCCTTACAAGAAAGAGCAGAGAAGAATTGCTGCATGTGGGGGTTGACTTGCTGCTGTGTTTTCCTTAAAACCACTCACTAATTATTATTGTTATTAATACACACTGCTGCTCATGTGCTACGGGTATCCAACTAGAATTTTCTTTTGTCTGCAGGATCAAAACAATAAAAAGTGAAGCCAAAAAAAAAACACACCCCCATTTCCCACCCCTGCTCTCTTTCCCCCCTTCTATTTTTATGCAGTCTGTGTGAATCAGCCCAAAGGGGGTGGGGGGTGGGAACGAGGAGGGGCAAGCATCAGTGCGATAAGTTCCATTGTTAGTTTACTGTTCCTACTTGGTCCCCTACTTGTGGGGAGCAGAGACTTTTGTCCTCAGTCTTTTTTAAACAGAGCGTAGGATAGAGGCCACGAGGGCACAGCTGAGCACCCTCTTCCCCCCACCCTGCTGTGCATGCGTGGCTGGTCCTTGATTACTAGGAATCCCACCCCTACCCTCTCCTACACATACACACTCGCAGAGCAGGCGAGAGGCAGCTCAGCCTCCTCCCCCTCACCACACACACACTACTGCTGAAAGGGGCAAGAGCTTCTTCCTGTTCCTTGGCACCTTGGTCCCCATAATTCTGGCACTATTGTGGTGTCTGTCATCTTACGAGCACGGCCTGAGTGTTGTGCAGTTAATCTCCAGAATAGGGTAGAATTGTTGTTCTTTGGCACCTTGGTCAATGAGGCTGTTTAGCAGGGGCTAACAGAGAAGTCCAGAAGAGGAGGCTGTAGCTTAACAAATCTAGTGGATGGCCGCAGGCATCTTGAAGAAAAAGACTCCAAGGAAGACTCTACACGAGATGCCTCGGGGTGTGTTCGTTTAATCTTCGCCTCCAGAAGGCTGTGTCAGTTTTACCTCTCCAGTCTAAATCTATGTGGGATCGCAACCAGAGGGCAGCGAGGAATGGAAATGAGCTGGAGCTGCCTTCCAGAGCTGGGCTTAGACCTGGAGAGGTTATAATGGGCGGAAGTTTCCCTTCTGGCATTTCACAGCCCCAGTGTATAGCAAACCCTTTGCTCTGCCACCAGCTCTGTCTTTTTAAACTACCCTTCCTGGCTCGCATTGCATTTCCTGACGTGTTCTTCACGTGTCAGATGTCTTGTGTAGAGAGACTCTTAGGTGGCAGGCTTGAGGCAGGTCAAGCTGGTACGTGGCATGCCCTGTGATGGTTTAGCTTACCCACTAGAGGGCACTCCACTCTAGCAGAGCAGTGCTCTCGGGCAAGAGCTGCAGAGCCTTGGCTAGATGTGGTCACCTTCCCTGGAATGCTCAGAGTTCATCTCTGCCAGCTCCTCCACCAGGCCCCTGGCTGTTGCTGCCACCATCGCCTGCCTCCTGCTCCTGCTGTGGGGGAACATTCAATGCTACCAACTCCACCTGCCAGGCTCCTGTGCTATGTCTTTTCTGCAAAGAAGGATGCTCATCAATTCCCAGAAGCAACACCCCCAGGTTGCAAGCCAGGGCCTCTCTTTCCCAGCACAGGCTGTTGAGGAAGCAAGGCACAGGGAAAGCCAACTGGGAGCACAGAAAGGGAGTGGCAAGAAAACACACTGGAAATGGGGGGGCGGGGGTGAGGAGTGTGCCCTATCCAGACACACAAGGGCTAATATGAGCTTCTTAAAGTAGTAAGAATCTAATTGCTGCCTAATAAGATTCCAGGCAGGGATTAGACAAGCCTCGAGCCAGCCAGCTTGCTTTGATCTTAAGTCTGCCCAAACCTTTGTGCCACAAAGGAAGGGGAGTGTCCAGTTTTCCTGGCTGCTTTGCCTCAGAGCTCTGGCCCCAAGTGCAAGTGCCCAGACCGGGACCTTGCTGGTCCAGTTTTCCATGGAGCTCATAGGTAACTTGACAGCAGAGCTTGCTGTGTTTCTTTGCCCCTCCTGTGGGGAAGGGATCCTCTGGCCGCCTTAGGTAGCCTTATCTGTACAATGAAGCCTCAAGAATGAAAGAAAGCAGCAGGTGGACTTGGCTTTAGGCTTGACCAGAGTTTGATGGTGCACTTAAAGCCAGCTATCTAGCTACTCATGCCCTGTCACTACTGTTTTCTCTCTGAAGCAGGCACTGTGGGAAGCAAAGGGACACATTTGCTTGTTGGTAGCGCAGAGTGGAGGCAGCACTTCTCTTCCTTTGTAGGAGGCAACACTTCCCCTAGCACCTGAGGAGAACTGGCACCTGCTCCCTTCCTGTAGCATAGGAAAAAGTCCTTTGGAACAAGTAATTTTGGCATCTGTGTTCACACTTGGTTTTTCTAATTGGAGCACCGCTAACAAAAATACACCCTTTTGTGGTGTCACCTGTGATCTCATCCAAGGGACTATTATAAAGCAAAAATGGCACCTTCCGCGATCAGTAACTCTTAAGGGGATGCAGGGTAGGCTCATTTAATGGAGACTTTTTTTTTTTTACTCTTGTGATGCTGCCCAGCAGCCCCCCTTTTGCTTATAAAACCCGAATGGATTTTACAATTAAAGCCCAAGCCCTTCTCTACTGCATTGGGTTGAATAGGTGCACCCCTCCACCCCTCCCCTGCTAGAGAGACCCTTCACAGCAGCCATGTCTATTTGAGCAGTAACAAGAGGGAGCCCCTAGCCAACAGGACCCAAGCCTGACTGAGTCGCAGCAGCAGGCTTCAAGGGGTTGGGCGCATGATTGTGTAAATTTTAATGCCCCCCCCCCCAGCAGAATTCTTTGATTTTCATGTGCCTGTGCAAGGTGCTGAACACACAAGCCTAGCTGTGCTCCCTGATGGAACCAATGAATTTGCCCTATGAAAATCCACAGGCTGCTGCATGGAAGTCTGAAACAGAGATGAAATTCTGCAAGTTTCAAGTATCACCGGTTAAAAGATGCAGGGCCCCCCCAGAGGGCCTCAAGGCAAGAGGAGCTGGCAGGAGCAGTTGGGTTCTGCAGCTGTATCAACATCTGTAAGTGTGGAAGACACCAAATATATGAAAAGGGAGGCTTGCTTAGCACAGCTTTCCCAAGGTCACCACAATTATCTAGCACCGGTCTCATCAAATGCAATTTCCATTTCCACTTCAAGGCTAGCAGAACACTGATTAAGTGGAACATTGTATGCAGCTCATGACACTGTGCACTCAAGCGTTCGGTACTGAGCAAAGAACTACCAAGAATCTCAATTGCAGCTTCATTTTCAAAGAAATCAAGATTCTAGTCCTTGCATCTGTGAAAGTTGTCTTCTGAAAAGCAGCAGTCATTGGTCTCAAGCACAAGAGACAGTAGCATGAGTGTGGCAGTTGTTGCAAGCGGGGTGTTCAACCACCTGGGACTTCAGTAGCCTGTGTGTCACCCCACCCTCCTTAGAAGAAGCAGAACACAATGAGCCACAACAGAAACACAAATGGGGCTTTACTTGGAAGTTGGATTTGGGGGTATTTCTGAGAGCAGCAGATGCTGAACACTTGCTGTACTCAGCTCCAATGGGTGTACACAGACACACACCATGCAAGGTGGCCCTGTGGAAGGATCTCTGCTTAATATACGCAGGACAGAATCACCCAGGTTAGCTTTGCACTTCACACCACCCCCTGTGGGGCATGTCCCTGTTCATGAGACCTTAACTGCATCCTTCATTCTACTTGGCTGCAGCTCGTTATTGCTGTAGGCTGGGGTAGGGAACAAATGGGGGGGGGTTTGAATCCACAGCCCCCCCCTTCTTAACAGAATGAGATGCTGCCTTCCCTACGCAACAGCTGGCTGTGCAGGTAGTAAAGGAGGTTGGCACTGGTGCTGAGCCCTGTAACCTCACCCAGAAATAGTAGCCCTTAGGCTAGCAACTAGAGGTTGGAGCTCAGGTGTGGCTTCACTGGGGCAGTTTCTCCGATCAGCCACTTTGCCCTGAAGATGAGAGGTGGGCTGAGCAAAACAGCCTTGACCCTAGAATAAAGGCATCATCACTCTAGGTTAGAACAGCTCTAAAACAATGGGGGGGGCAGGGAATTGGGGGGAAGCAAAAAGCTGAGTTGTTTAAACAAATGGTGGGGGGGGAGTAAACAGGAGGGGGCTCCTGCTCTTTGTTAGGGCAGGAGCAGCTGATCTCGTGGGCAGGCAAAGCAGCACCTGTCCTTATCTAGATAAGCTATGAGCAGAATTGCAGTTTTCTCTTCCCATGCTGCCCTCCCCTACCTGAACTCTTCCGACAATTCCCCCTCCCACGCTTCCTCGCCCATGAATTGGCACCCCAACCACAAGCAAAACACACCTTAATTACAGATCAAGCAAATTAGGTATCAGGATTTCCAACAGCTGCTCACTAGTCTCAGCTTCAGCAGAACATTGGGATATCATTTTCTGGCACCTACAAACACTACTAACTCTCTTTGGGGATGGTTGTGGCTTCCTGTTCCCCTTAAGAACAACACAAAACAACAACCCAGGGACCGCTAGTACAAAGTTTTCTGGACAAGTGGCTTTTGCATGGCTTAGGAAGAAAAAACAGTTTATGGCAAATTAGCGTGCAGATAGATGTCAAATGTGTCTAGGCTCTGTCATTAGGAGGAACGTTTGGGATTATTCTGCACATGCTATAAAAATTCACATTGCTCACACCCCCTCACTTTCTGTGGAATAAGACCAATCGATTTCATCTTTCAAGTGTGGGATTGTTGTCCTCCTTTCCCAGCTGAATGATTGTCCAAGTCTCCAAAGAACAATTTCCCCAGTCCTGGAAGGGGAAGAGAGAGAGACACTGAGCCTCAGGCAACGATTGAATTACCAGCCTCCTTCTCTAAGTCCGTCTAGGCCCAAATGTGGGTCACCAATTAAGGCACACAGTTCCTGCCCTGAGTCTAGGCTTCAGGAGGGAAAGGGGAGAAGAGAGACAAAAATATGCCTGTTTTACACAATCCTCTCCCACGCCCCCAAGCTTCACCCTACCCCTTTGTTTAGACAGGGCTCAAACTCTCTTGGGAGTACCCTTGCTTTCAAGGAGAAATCTGATACCATCATTCTAGACTAAATGTTTTGACTGCATCACACCCTTAACTACTTGTCTTTTCCATAAAATGGTCTACAGGATGATTTCAGTAACATGAAAACAAAATGACAACTAGTCCTGACAGCTATTCAGCCAAGAATCTGCAGTTGCAACAAAGCTAAACGGTTAGCTCACCCAAGACCCTCCTGGGGGGACAAAGGTTCCCATGCTGTTCTTTTGCGCTATCAGGAGCCATACCAAATTCAGGTGGGAAGATTTCAGCAGCTATCAAAATCCATTGCCTTTTGCCCAGATGCTCCATCCCAAGTATTATGACAAATCCCCCCCCTGCCCCCCGTTTTTCTACCATTCGGTGCTGTGCACAAATCCAACGTCAAGAAAAACGAGTTAGAAGGAAATGTTTGAAAGCCTTCAAGGTTTTGATAGCAGCTGGATTGGAGATGCTTTGTACAGAATCCTCATTAAAGGATATTAATATTGTCTTCTGAAGAAACAGCTGCCCTTATTTTCTTTGACAGACGTTTCAAATCTCCCTTGATAACTACTTTTGCCTCTCTAGGGACACCCGGATCATTTGTTCAGTCTAGGAAGTACAATCAGTTTGGAAAAGAATTTAGTTTGGTTGTTTAGACGAATCCTGCTTTTCTCGATTTTCATTTTAAAGCACACGGCCAGAGTGACCCACCAGGTCATGTGTTAGGCGAGCCCAAATAGGAAACCAGGAGTGGCACCAACGAAGCCCCATCCTTTTGGAACAGACCTCAAGGCAGCTTTCCACATGATTCACATTAAGCATTTGGTATTTGGGAAGTCTGGGCCCAAAACAGCGGGGCAACCTTGGGCAACAGAAACAGGCAGAGCCCCCAAGCTGGCTAGAGTTCCTAGATCCTCCCTTGTTTAGCACCAGTAAATAGAGATTAAAACACACTCCACACACAAGGAGCTGGCCTCAAGTCAGAAGGAATGAATCTATAGTGGAGGTTAGCGGCTGAAATTCTGCACGATTCTTTTCACAAGCTATTCATGCTACACGCCACCAGTGGCTTCTCAAGCCCCCAATAGCCTTCACCAATCCCCTTCCCCTTCTGCTTGTGAAAGGGGGAAGAGGACCCTTGTAGCTTACATCATTATGAAGTTACAGGAAAACTCCAACGTCTGTGAATGAAGCAATTAAAATCTTTCATCACCAGTAAGGGCACTTGGTGGCTAAGGAATCAGAAGATGGGGATAACCGGACATCCAAAACAGGACGGCGGCAGCAAGAACATTCAAAGAGAGCGCTCCTGGAAGGAACACTCCCATTACATTTTCCAAAATGTGTTAATTTGGGAAGGGGTTCTTGAACCAAGTGAACAAATGCCAGACTCAAGATTCAGTTGGCATATGAAGAGAGGGACAGTATTATAGCCTTTTATATTTAGGAAGCACTGTCCCCCAGCCTTAAAAGCATTTGATATACCGTATCTCAGTAATCCTCACAAAAGCCCTATAGAGTAGGGTCAGTAGCAATGCACCTTTAATGGAGTAACTGATAGTTGAGAGACTGGGCTGCCAAAGCCACCTTCTAGGGTTCTTGGAAAAGGTTAGATTTGACGTCTCCACTGGCATGTTAGACTCGCATTCAGTGCCAAACAGATTTACCGGAGCCAGTGCCAAAGATGAGCAAAACAAGAAAATATTTAGAAAACAGAATCTCAAAACAATACGGAAAGCCAAAAACTTCTGTGTGCGCATGCATGCTTGCCGAGGAACAAAGAATCAAAGCTGACTGCCACAGATCCATGCTACCAAGTCACACTGGTGGCTTTCACTGCGGTCACACAACAGAATGTATATTTGGAAAGAAGAAATTATTGTCAGATCAAAGGCATTCATGACTACAGCCCTGCATGCACACCCTTTTCATGGCCATGGGGGGAAGGCAAATTGCAACCCTGGAGGTTCAGCACCAGCTATTTTTAAATTTCTGGACACAGCAGGAGTAACCAGCCCAACCACAGGAAGATGGCCTTGGGATCATCTTTCACTCTGCCCAACACCAGGCCATCACAAACTGGGGCTTCAGGAGGCAGCGGTGGCCGCAAGGTCACTTAAGCAAGTTCTCTCCACCAAACAAGCCAATATTTTTCAAATAACACTAGTAGCACCATTTGATTTATATACCGCCCTTCAGGACAACTTAATACCCACTCAGAGCAGTTTATAAAATATGTTGTTATCCTCAGGACAATCCCCCTGTGAGGTGGGTGGGGCTGAGAGCTGTGACGGACCCAAGGTCACCCAGCTGGCTTCAGGCAGAGGAGTGGGGAATAAAACCTGGCTCTCCAGATTAGAGTCCTGCTAACTTTTAACCATGACACCCAACTGGGTCTAGGAAGGGGGTAGGGGTTTCCCTCCCCCAATTCCTCCCCTAGCATAAGCCTAAGGGGTCCTCAGCTAACACTCCCAAGGCATTGTTACTAGAAGGTAAAGACTGCCTTGCCCTATCTCCCCCCCACCCATGTGATACTCAGGGAGCACATCCTTGGTACAGGGAGGGTCCCATGGCCATTCCCCCAATATCTTCAGACAAAGGGGCTGAAAAAGACCCTTCTCTGCCAGTCAGTCAGATGAGACAGTCTTGAGTGAGAGGGGCCAATTTGGGACTCTGTAGTTCCTATGCAGTGGACCTCACCAGCTTCTCACTAGCAAAAGGAAGGCACACGGCCCAGGCTCCGAAGTTTGCTAATGTTCTGATGAAAAAGTAGGTCCTGGAACTGAACTTGGGGCTGGAGGGGGGTGCGGGGAGGACCAAGAGGAGATTTGGCTTTTCTGTACCTTGTTCCAACTTCAAAATCGCAACACCCAAGCTGCTAGGCCTGGCAACTTGTGATTGGCAGAGGCTGCGCAATATCATCCCCCCCCCACCCCCCCACACACATCTCGAAGACACAAAGCGAGGCACAGTTCTTTGCCAGGATCAGGGGGGATCATCTGTGCCCATAGTAGAAGGGGTGTGCCCAGAGGCCCTTTAGACCAGCACAGCTTGAGGAGGGGGCTTAAGAACCAACTAGCCAAATGCCCACCCACTTTCACCAGCCGGAAAGTCAGGTACTCATCCAACACCTTCAGCAGCAACCAAGCCCAGTTAATAAATACAAGAAATCATTTATTTAAAAAATACACACACACAGAGACAGAAAAAGAGATAAAAGGAAGAAACACACCAAGGAGGGGGGGAGAGAAGGTCAGAGCTGATCTGGGATTCAGTACAGAACCAAATCAAGACGGTGTCCCCCTTCCAGGAAGTAAGTGAGAAAGAACTAGCCCCACTCCACACTTGGGAAGGGGGAGCTGAACTCCGAATAGAAAATATGGCTCTTTGGAGCAGGGAGAATAGGCCCCCCCCCCCGGGAAAGTGGTGCTTGATCCCAGGAGACACTGGCAGCTCAGGCTGGAGAGATCTTGAGGCACTGGATGAATTATTTGCAAGAGCCAGCGGGAGAGTGGGAAGCAGAGGTCTAAAGATGCCAGCCAGCCAGCTTTGAGGGATTGTCAGGCCTTGAAAAAAAAAGGGGGGGAATTCTCCCTTACACACAGGAATCCTGGCCTCTTGCTGGAAGAAAAGAAGGGCTCAAGGCACAGCACCAGGGGCCTGGATCTGCCTTTTGCCAAACCGGGCATGCTCACAAGGGTTATGGCGCAAGGCCAGGCCTGGATGCCCACAAAGGAAGGCTAAAAATGGAGAAGGGGGAGCAGAGGCAGCCCAGCTGCTCTTGGTAAAGTGGGGGGGGGATCCCCAACTAGGCTGGGCTGAAACATTTAGCACCATGGGCAGGATGAGAGGGGAGGAATAAAATCTGTTCACAGCTGAGGCCTAAGGTTGGGAATTGGGCAGGAGCAGCTTTGAGGGAGGGGCGGCACTGCATACCCAAATCCAGCCCTCGACTAACCCAGAGGCGTGGCCTTTGTGATGCACTTGCCTGCTGCGAGACCTTGGCCCCGCCCAACCCCAGGGAGTCAAGGGGGGCTGCTCAGGGCATGATTTTCTGTGGGATCTCCACCGAGGCCTTGATGAAGACCGCATTGTCTTTCACGTAGTTGCGCTTTTTGATGTCCTCGTGAGAGATGAATTTGGGGTAGCCGAACCCCAGCAAGCTCTCGTCCAGGGAGGCACGGCCCAGACCAGGCTTCTGGAAGTTCTTCCAGTTGGGGTCGGGAAGGAAGGTCTCCGTAATGTGCTGTGGCTTGGAGAGAGAAGGGTCACTTTGGTCCAGCAGGGAGAAGGTGACCCGATACGAGAAGGGCCACTCCAAGAGGTTGTCGTACTGGCCAGGAAGCACCCGGATGTAGACTGAGAGGAAGCTGCCCTCGCCGCTCCCGTTCCCATTGAGGAAGGCCGAGACCTGCAGCTTGTACCCGTACCGGTGGGTGTAGAACGGGGGGCTGAAGGACTCGTAGTTGGTGCGCAGCTTGGCCTCCTGCAGCTTGCGGCTGTAGTCGGAGATCTTCCAGATCAGCACGCCATCACTGCCCACAGCCAGCTCCTCCACCTCTCGGCGCAGCTCCACCAGTTCCTGCCGCTGCCGGGCCACCAGCGCACCCATCAGGCCCAGGTGCAGCTTGGTGTTCTCATCCAGGTGGCGGCTCATAGCCAGCTTTGGGCACTGAGGAGAGATTACAGATCCAGTGATAAGGATCCCCTGGTCAAAAATCCAGTGATTTGGAAGAAAACACCACTACAGGTGGCTCACAAGAGCCATACTGCTTGATCGGATCCAGCCAGCCCAGCGTTCTCTCTCCAAGAGTCAGCAGCTACATGCTTCAGGGCATGAGGCAACCTTCTGGTGTTCATCCCTGCATAGAATCATAGGGTTGGAAGGGACCTCTAAGGTCATTTAGTTCAACCCCTTGCAAAGTGCATGAAATTCACAGCTACCTCCCCCCACACCCCCAGTGACCCCTGCTCCATGCCCAGATGGCAAAAAACCTCTAGCATCTAACATTCCAAGACTGCCTCTATTTCTCCATCATCCTCCATGAATTTATCATCTAATTTAAAAAGCCATTGCTACATCTCGAGGGGGTAAATTCCATGAGCCTGTTGTATGAAGCAGCATTTTCATCTGCCTATTCTGACCTTGCAACAATGTAATCATTAACACAGTTATCAAAATCCAATATTTATTAATGAACAACTGCTCCTGCTGCCGCATTACTACTCACCAATGATAAAGGTGTAGCAAAGAGCAGCAGCTGAAAGCTAGAAAATGTGTTGTTGGAATGTGATTCCGAGGACAGAAAACAATTCTCCAAATTCCAAGCTAGAATTCTTTAGCTTGTCTTCCTAAACATTTGCAGCTCCTCCCGTTTTATTGTCACCCATAAACTGGGCAAATTGACAACTGCTCATCCATTCACAAAGGGAATGAAGATGAAGCAAGCGACCCAACAAAGGAGTGCCAGCAGGAAGTTGGCAAGAGGTTAAATAGCTGTAATCGGAGCACTCTGGCTGCTGGATGCACCACCCCGGAACTCTGCTCAGAGAGAGGGGAGGGAAACAGAGGCCTGGGGGCTTACCCGGTGTTTGCAGCCAGCCTCCTTGAAGGGGCAGAGCGCCAAGGCAGTCGTGCAGTTTTCTTTCAAGTGCCCACTCAGGTCTTCTCTGGCAATATTGGGCACCCCACACTGGTTGGGGCAAGGGACAGGGTACCGTGGACACTGGTACTCATGACTCTAGGGGTAAAGGAAACATTGCTGGAACACCAAGACACAATTTTTTAAATAATACCCCACAGGTATTCTAAACGTACAGCTCCCAATTTCTGCAGAATGTGAAGTTATTTCTACCAGTGAGCCTGGAATAGTACAAAGGGACACAGAATTTGCAGGGCACATAATCTGCTATTAGACTCAAAGTTTCAGCCAAAACATCTAGGGATTTCATACATTTCCAAAGACATTTGCTTACAACCATGAAGTCTAGGAATAAAATAATTTCCCAGGAGCCACAGCAGTGTACTAAGTGCCGTGACCTGGAGCTTGCCTGGCCTGCCGACATTTCCCTTCCCTGACCAGAAGGGGACGTTCAGCCTGCTGGGTGAGGAAGGAAACAGGGCTAAGGTAACCTTCATTGATGGTGTCTGTGCGCCGGATCATGCCATCTTATTTTGCCTAACGTTATCCTTCTCATAGTGGCAGCCAGATAATTTCAGGAAACCCAAAGCAGAGTCAAATTTCACACATATAATAATCATAACAACAGTGTGCTTATATGCCGCTCTTCTAGACAGATCAGTGCCCACTCAGAGAGGTGAACAGTGTTACTATTATTCCCAAGTTCTCTTCGTCAGATGCATGGTACAGAAATTGGTCAAATATAGAAGAGGAGGGGGGAGGGGGGGAGGAGAGAGAAGATGCAATTAGGGGGGGGGAGAGGGATGTAACCAAAACATTCCTTTGCTAGTAAATGTAAACATCTCTTCTTGGTATGGAGATTAATTGGCTTGTGTGAGGCTTCAAAGGAGTCTGTCGTGTTGGTTTGTAGCAGCAAAACAACCAGATCTCTCCTCCCCTCCTCTTCTATATTTGACCAGTTTCTGTACCATGCATCTGACGAAGAGAACTTGATTCTCGAAAGCTTATGCTACAATAAAATTGGTTAGTCTTAAAGGTGCTACTGGACTCTTTTTGATTTTGCTACCACAGACTAACACGGCTAACTCCTCTGCATCTATGACCATTAATTAAGTTATGCATCATCTGTTTCTTTTGGTCCTCAACCTCTTACCCCTCAGTTTCATTGGGTGTCCCAGAGCACTAATATGACAGAGCAAGAAAAATCTAGCAAGAACACAACATATGTCTCCCTTTGTCTTTTAATGCCTGCCCTTGTCCTTGCTACTGATTGTACTAATCTCACACTATGTAATCCGCCTTGAGTCTCAGCGAGAAAGGTGGAATATAAATGACAAATTTTAAAAGCTAGTACCAGGGATAGGAATCCAGCCTGATACACCCCTCAAAATTTCTCCCCAAGGAGTAGCCCATAATTCCTTTCTTCAACCTTTCGTCCACCAGTGGTCGTTACACTCCTCAGCTAATTTGCATGTCCAAACCTCTCCCCCTGCCCCAAGGTCTCTTTTCTCAAACTCACATCTCACCTGGATGGTATCATACAGGAAGTCCTTTGAACAGTAGCTGCAGGGCTGCGTGCGCTTGGGGCACTCCACAAGCATGTGCTGTGACAGCAGCCGGCGCATCATGCGTGCCCCACATTTGTTCTCACAGTAAACACTCTCCTGGGGGCAGATGCCCTCGTGGTTCTGGGAAGAGAATCAACAAACCAGATGGGGAAATCAGTGGTTCATTCGCAAAAGGAATGAGCAGACTGCTACCTGAAGTCACACCTGCCTGGAACCCTTTCCTCCAAAATTCTACATCTGCTCTACCTCTCCAGGGAAATACACCTTCCTTTCCCAGACAGCTAGTAACAGCATGAATTCATCCAACCTGCTCCCCACACATCCTTCCCCCGAAGGTCACATCCTCAGAAAGGGCCTGACATCCAGTAGACGGTACACAGAATTCTCTCTTGCTTCCTTCAAGCTTAACTGGCAGGAGAGATGCTATGCAACAGCCAAAAAATTGTGCAAGGTCTTTCAAATGATGAAGCCAAAATTCAACATCTCCCCTCACCCTATTTATTCATTTTTTTAAAATCCTCTCGTGTTCCATTATTTAGATGCACCTTCCCAAACTGCCCAAGGCAGCATTCCAAAGAACAGAGAAGAATGCCCCCAGCCTGACACACAGCACGCCTTGTGCTACACCAGGCACTTTGATCCAGCCACCCTTCATTGCTTCTTCCCTGCCATCTCCCTTTCCACCACCTTCATACAGCTCCTCCCAACCTCAGGCCCCATCTGCAGATTTTTTTCCAAGCCAAACCGACCTCCTGCTTCTTTGGCAAGAAGTCTCCAAACTGCCTACTCGCGTTTGATCAGTGACAGCTTCCCTCCTGAAGAGTTACCCCCTTCCTGAACCGTGCACGACAGCATGGGAGCTCAGACAAGAGCTATAGAGAGAGACAAAGTCTCTCTAAGCAAAACAAGAGCTGCACAAGCTAGCAAGAAACCGGAAGATTTCAGAAGCCCAACCTCGGACTATGGCCTGATAAGGAGGCCGCTTCCTGGAGGCGAGGCCTGCTTTAAATTGAGAAGCATAGAGGCCTGGTTCAGCGGCAAATGGGGACGAGGGACCAGCCTCATAAACCCAGGAGCAATCGTCTTCCCCAACAAGTCCTCCCTCAGGCGGCTGGATCTGACCCCACAGCCTCACCTCATAGGCTTCCCCCGTGAAGTCGGTGCCACAGAACTCGCACTTGAGGTGGCGCTGTGGGCAGTCATGCTGTAAGTGGGGCGGCAGGTCACGGCGGCTCAGCTTGACACCACAGCGATTGGGGCATGGAACCACGTTGTAGCTGCATGTGCCAAGGTGTGCCTGAGCAGGGCAGGAGAAGACAGGGAACAGAAAGGAGCAAGGCCTCAGTGGCTGCTGTGACACTCCAGCCTCCCCCTGCTCCTAGGTGTTAAAACAGACAAGCCCACCCCTCTCTTCCCGGTTACCAGATGCAGTGCCCAACTACCCTCCTCTAGTTCAACATGCGCAATATCAGGGCGCTGCATGAAGCACATGCAATCTTGCCTCTCACCTGCAAGTGCCGGATCGTGCCACTCCAACGACACCCCTCCTCACTGTGTATGCACCGAATGGTCAGGTTTAGCACCTGAGCCTCCAGATCAGGGTCTGGATAGATCTGGAAGGGGAGGAGGAGGAAAAGAGATTAGATCTGTAGGGACTCGGAACCAAAACATCACCAAATACCAATAAGATCCCCTCCCCCAGTTCTACGGCTGCCACCAACACACAAACCGCTTTGCAGAGGGATGTGCCGAGACAAGCACCCTGCCCCAAGGAGCTTGCAGCTGGACTTTCAACCCAGGGATGAATAACCCGGACCGGAGGAGCACGATCACAGCCCGGCCATCCACATCAACCGGGGCTCACCTTGGCATAGTCAAGGGGCAGCTGATCTTCTGGACACTTGAAGACCCCTTCACTGCAAAGAGCAATAAGAAGGGTGAGAATCCAGACAAATCCATCTAGCCCACCCTACAAGACAGTACTCAGCACTAAACTCACTGCTGCCGCCAACAAAATCTGCACTGAGAACAGACACCTGTTCAGCACGTTTCTGCTTCTTTCCCACCCCTTTTGCAGCATTTCTACCACTGCTCGAAACCCCGCCTCTCCTCTGGGTGCTAAGAAGCCAGGAGCCACACACTTCCAAACCTGCCTTGGACATCAACACAGCTTGCCTTAAAAAGAGACCCCCAGGGCAGCCACGTCTTTAGTTCTGCAACCAACATTTATTCCCAGGCCTCTGCGGAATTGCAAAACGAAACCTTCCTGGCTCTTTGCAGTCAAGTGTGCAACACCTCTGCCTTGCCACATGGGCTTTGGTCCTATGTTTGCCTCCACAAACACCACAGTAATCTCCATTGTACAGAATGAGAACTGAGGCAGGCTACCCCCCCCCCAGGCTACCAGATAAGCCAAAAGCTTGGATTTGCAACCTCTGTAGGTCTAGCAGTGGCTGGCAGTGCTTCTCTGGGCCCTGCCTGGCTGAGCGGACAAGGGCATATACACACACACACCACAATTACACAGTCATCAGCTATTATTGCAGAAGACTCTTGCCCACCAGCCATGAGGAATAAGGACCAATGCAAACACAGCAGGTGGGCCAGGGCCCATTCAACAACCCCCTCCCCAACTCAGAAGGGATGGCAGCCAGTGGAGCCCCTTCCCCAGCATAGCCAGAGGATGCTCCGGAAGCACCATGCCCTTCCCATAGACTTGTGGCAGCCTCGTAACCCAGGCATCCATCTGGGAGAGTTTGGAGCCACCTCCCCCTTTAATCCCCTCCATCTGCCTCAACCCTCACTCCCCAGCAACCTCCTGCAGAGCCCATGCCCCAGCTGGGAAAGGGGCCAAGATCTCCTTGTCCTGGCAGTCTCTCCTCCCTCCCTCCCTCCCTCCAAGTGGGTGCCCATCAAAGCCACACAAGGCCTGCTGGGCACTGGCAGGATACCAAGGAGGTGGCCATAGCTGGTCCAAACTCAGCTTCATTAGAAGGTGCCCTTGGGCCTGATCCAACCGGGGTCCAGCCTCCTTCATGGGACGCACTCCTTGTATGCATTGGTCCTTTTCACAGACTCTGCTGGTTGACAAGAAAGCAGGAACAGCCAAAACACTGGCAAGGCCACCAGCTGCCAAGGCTCAGGAGCTGTTCAGGGGCCCATCATCCAACAGCCAAGCCCACCAACCTGGCTCTCTTGGTGCAGCGGCCCAGCTGGAAGCCCCTGTCTGCAGTCTGTCCCAGCCCCAAACCAAGAAAGCTCTCATTAACCATCCAAGCCAATGACAGGTGGGGACCATGTGGCTGATATGTCTGCCACTGAAAGCACAAATGGAAAACAAGTAGGCGAGAGAGCCACCTCGGCCAGACTCCCTTGCCCCAACATGCCATTTTTTCCCAATGAGCAGGGGCGTTCCCCTTTATTTGCAGGAAGGAGCATACAACAGCATAACACGCCCTCCCTCCCCGCCCCTCACAATCTGAAGTGGCCAAGTCTAGACACAGGATTACTCCGTCATCTGTATGTGCGGGAAAGTAGATTTGGGTACACATGCCCCCTCCCTTTTGTGCCTCACCAGCTATACTGCTGCTTCCTCCCACCTGCAATTGTTCAAGATGTGCCCCCCCCCCGAAAGCTAGGACTAGCCCCCTTAATAAGCAGAGCATTATTCTTCCAGCAATTTTCCTGTTCTTCAAAGCAGAGGTCAAGTGTCCTCCAGTGAGCATTGAGCAAGCTTGAAAAATTCTGCACAACGCCCCGCTCCCCCAATGCAAGGCAGCCCAGGCAGTCCCACTCAAGCTACCCCCCCTTCCCTGACCAAGGTCAGCTTGGGACCTGCTTCTGTCCAGACAGCCACCTTGGACCAGAGGCCTCCAATTTTAAATGGTAAACAGCAGCCCAGGAGGCCACGCCTGGGAAGGGGGAAATCCCAAACAAGCAGATCTCTTCTCCCAAAGCCACCAAGAGCACTTGGTGTCCAGGGAGGCTTTGAGGTCAGCTCTGCCGGCATCTGGTGATGATGCCTGCAGGAGGCCAAAGAGGGGGCTGCCCTGGAAGTTCCCAAGCTAGCCCTCCAAATGGGTCATGGCCTTTCAACTTTCCCGTTGGAAAGGGAGCTACAAAACTCCCTGCTCTCCATTCACAGACAGATGTGCACTCCCAGCTGACTCCAGGCAAGACACCTTCAGTGTAGCTCCCAACCACTGCATGACATACCCCTCTTCGAGGACTCAGCCAGGTGCCCATTTGCATCACAAGACAGTGCGTATTTGTGGAGGGCGTCCCCTGAACAGTCAGATGCCAGCCCTGTGAGTGGGAGAACCCAGAAAATCCATGTGTCCCCCCCCCGCATCCTGTGCAATATGGCAAAGGACAAATCTTCCCCTATCCACCCTCCCTTCCTGCAGCCTCACCTCAAAATCAGCATGCAGGCAGCCATGCAAAGGCCCTCCTCCATCACCAGCACCATGAGACAAAGTTGACTCGGGCGCAATTCAAATGCCATGCTGCTGCAGCCAGCATCTCAGACATGCAACGCTGCTATGCACAGCAGCACAGAGCCAGCTTTGTTCACATGCCTCCGGTGCAGAAACAGGCACAGAGCACCCAAGGGCAGCTCTTCTTGCCTGCCAGCATCAAGTTGAAGTTGGATCTCAGCCACCGACATCTTTGACGCTTGCAGTATATATCCTAGGACTCCAGACCAAAGGGAGACAACTTCTTTGGGCGGGCGGGGGGGGGGGGGTGTCACTAGTGAGGCCCAGAAGCTCTCATTTAAAGAGCAGCTCATTAAAGGCTCCCAATGCCCACCAGAAAGCACAGCGAAAGTGATCCCCTTGCCACCTATAGACCTTTCTTGGCATGCCTGCCCAAAGTCCTGTGCCAAACTGCTGTGATCCCTGGGGAGAAAAAGCAGCACTGGGGCCTGGAACGCACGGGCATAGTATGACCCAGGAACAAAACACATACAGATGTTCTCCTCTTTCCTGCTAACTGGTGCTTGTTCTTCAAGTGCAAAGGGAGGACTGGCAGGTTGGCATAAACACGGTGCAGGAATTGGCATGGCACGGGGGTTGCATAGGACTCTCCAAGGCAAAGGCAGGAACTGTTAGCAATGGGGAGGGGGCTGTAGGTCCCCACATAAGTGTAGTCCCACAGGAGGCAAAAAACCCATTTGTGTGGGCTGAGGATCAGTGAACTGGCATTGCTCCTAGGTACCAAGTAGGTGTTCAAGAGCTCCAAGCAGCTGCCCCATTGAAGGGTAGGGTTGCCAGCCTCCAGCTGGGGCCTGGAGTTCTCCCAGAGATCAGCTCCCCTGGAGGAACTTTAGAGGGTGGACTCTAAGGCATCACATCCCCGCTGAACTCCCGCCCCTCCCCAGGCACTACACTCAAATCTCCAGGAATTTCCCAAGCCTGCATTGGCAGCCCTACTGAACGATCATGGGCTGGGGTAAAATGAGGCAACCTAGAGAAAAAGCCGGTGCCCCTCGGCTCTCTTCTGGCCATAAAGGGGTAGGCATCAGTTTGCTACTGGGCAAGCTGATCTGCAGAACCCAGGGACTGGCAGCAGCAGTGGGAGATTCTGCCTTTGCCCTGGGGATGCTGTTTGCTATCGTGCATGCCTAATGGTTCTCATGCCAAGAATGTAAGCAGGTTGTCCACTGCAGAGACAGTCCTCTTCTATTCAGCGGCAAGGTAAGGTAAGGAAACCTTCCCTCTACTCAGTAGCAAGGGAAGGAGGCAGAGGGATTCTCCTTTGGACTGCTGCCCTCCTTTTGTCTCGGGGAAGAGGAGGGGGAGGAGAAAGGCTTATCTGTTCAGGCCAATGTAAACAGGATCCGGGCACAAGTCTGCCTGGGAACAACCAGCACCTCTGAGATCTTTGCACCAGAAGAGTCCCCAGATAAGCTGCAGAACTTGCTTCCTATGCCAAGAGATTTCAGAATTAAGAGTGTTTCTTGAGCGCATGCAGAGAGCAGGACCCCTGGCCTATGAGTACTGGATACAAGAGGCAGGCTGTCCAAGGGACAGTGGAAGAGTCGCAGAGCAACACAGCCCAGTAAGAGCGTGCGTGGAAGGGATTCTCAATTACTGCTCCTTTTGCCTCCCCTCCCCTCCCCAGCAAGAAAGCAGCAAGCTTTCAGGCATAAAAAAAATTGGTAGCCAGATTTTTTTTAAAAAAAGCCCCCCCCTCCCAGAATTTAGGGGGGGGGGCTGAAAAAGATGCAATGCTTACCTTCCTATCAAAACAGAATTTATTTTGCTGCTTTAACAACATAAAATGCACCATTTGTAACTTGCATCACATATAAAAGTCAGTAAATAGCATATTTATAGAATTTTCAGTGCAATCCTGAGAAATGTTACTCCAGTTTAAGCCCATTGGTTTCCATGGGCTTAGACTGGAGTAACTCTCCTTAGAATTGCACTCTTATAAGTGTAAGCTGCTTTCGTTTTCTTCAAGCAAAACTGCCAATATACAGTTGCAAAATGCTGAACCTTATGATATGCTATCACATGTATTTTAATTTTTGCCATGTAAGAGATAGGAAAAAAGGAAAGTCGAAATTAGAAAACAAATGTTGTAGTAATAAAAAACCCCTGCATTTTGACAGAAACAATCTTAAGCAGTTGCAATATGTAGGACTACTAACATGTTTTGCTATCAAGCTACATTTTATAACACTGAAAACATGGAACTCTATTATAGAACATACCAGCATATTGCTATCAAAACATTTAAATAAACTTATCTTTGAAAATCTTAATTTATATGTCTACAAATATGCATCGGAATTGTCATTATTAAACGTGCTAGATTGTTTAACATATTTTTTCACACTCTACATTGATTAAAATCTCATCTTAAAAAGAATTTCATTCATTCCAAAAGAAAAACAACTGCAAGGCATTTATTTCAGTATCCCCCCAAATTTTCCAGTTTTTCAACTGTGAAAAACTGGGGGGAGAAATCTTTGGGGGAAAACTTTTCCCAAAAAGTTTTTGTCTTCTCCTCACCCCCTTACTGGAGCCTTTAAGTACGTAAGCAGCTATAAAACCATCCGTATTTCAGAGTATTTTTTCAAAAGGGGTAATTTGGCCTAGGTAACTTCTCTCAACTCCGTACAGTAGCTCCAGAAAGACAAGCCAACTTTCACAAGTAAAAATATAGGCAGAGCCCCATCGGATCAGACCAAGGGGTGTGTCCAGCCTAGCACTCCATTTCCCACTGTGGCCAGCCAAGTGGTGAAATGTTTTGAATGTGGTTTAATCCACACAGCATTAAACAGGCATTGCATTCTTGGAGCAGCAGGGTCTCTCTGGACCCCAAGCGGTAAAAGCTAGAGAGCGAGCATGAAACAGGCTGAGAAGTCTGGGTTGGGGGTGCATGCACAGGATTAATTCCCACTAAAGACTGATCAACCCATCATGCTTGGCTGGGCAGAGAATGTGCTGAGGCAGCAGCGTGCATGGGGGAGGGGGGGGGGAGAATCAGCCCCTGCCTTTAACCTTCTGCACAGAGCAACAACCCGAAGGTCACAAAGCCCAGCGGTAGCAATGGATCCATTTCGAACACATGGTGGGGCTCAAAGTCCATCTGGAAACGAACAGTGAGTCTCAGCAGGGGTGGGAGCTGGTCATGGCAACTCGGAGCAATGGGAAAGGCACTCTATGCATGCCCAGAGAGACCTTCTGCGGCAACTTCACCACATTCTGCACTAAAAAGACAAGACTCCGGGCTTCAGTCCTGGCAAACTTCAGCAGGGTCATGCCTCAACTGGTTGTCAGTCAAATAAGAATCAGGCTCCAGGTGGAGGCCAAAACTCACCATTCTGCATGGGAAGTGCCCCCCTTGTGCATGTCCAATTCCCAGTTAACAGCCCCCCAAAGCAACCCTGGACTCTAGCTAAGCAGAGACTATACAACTTGCTCTGGGAGCCCTGCAGCAGCTGAGCTTCCAGCCCCATTCTCCCCCCCACACACATTTAGGGTATTTGTATGTGGCGTATGGTTCTCCCCTCCTCCATTTTACCCTCTTAGCAGCCCTGTAAGGTAGGCTAGGCTGAGCGTCAGCCTGGCCCTAAGCTCACTTAGCAAAGCTTCAAGGAACAATGGGGCTTTGATCCTGCTCTCCTCAGCCCTAATCCAACCACTACACCACACTGGCCCTGAACACCTGTGTCTGTGCCCCCCACCCATGGAATGAAGGAAGTGGCAGCAACGAAAAATACCTCTTCCTGCATTCCTAAAGACACAAGCACGCTTTATGTTCCTCTGGCTGGGGCAAGCCGGGACGTGTTTGGCCTCTTGCCTCCCCCCACCTCCCTGCACACACCCGCAGCACAACCCAACAAGAAAAGCCCCCCAGCACTAAAGGTGGGGATCAGGCCCCACAATGCATTCACGGGGGGAGGTTCGAGGAAAGAACGGTGAGGAAGAGAACAGCAATGAAGGGCCACAGCGGCCGGAGCAAAAGCAAAGGTGTGGGATGGGTGGTTTGGCTGGAGACACTGGCGAAGCTGCCGTTCTGATGGCGTCCGCGACTGCGAGAGAGGCAGTGTTACCAAATGGTTAGCAAATCGGTTAGGAAGAAACCTGAGTTCGAATCCCCAATCTACCAGGCCAGTTATTCCAGTCGCTACAGGCTACTACTCCCCACCCCCAGCTCGCTCTGCCTGCAGTTTGCCCATTCCAGCGTACACATAACTCGGCTCGCCCAGGACTCTTCGTCGCCGGCAAGCCAAAGTTCGCCCAAGGGCGATCCCCACACTCGCCTCTCGGCAGTGCTTATTTGGGGAGGGCGCACAGAAGCGAAGCGGCGCCTAGAGAATGCGAGACCGCAGCCCCGAGGCAGAGCTCGTCGGCGAGGGCCGTCCAGCCCCCGCCCCTCGCTGCCGGCTATTGTTCCACCGATCGCTCCCACTTGCAACGGCAGCCAGCGAGGCCTTTTCGGGAGGCCGGGCTGGGAAGAGGCTTTCTTTCCCGGACGCCACGATCCCCTTCCAGTAGCCGGCTGGGCCCTGCATGGCGATCACGGCGGCAGCCACCATCCAGCCCTAACCGCTCTGCCCATGCTTGTGGGCTAGACGGCCCCAGCCTCCGCTCCACACTTTGCCCGAGAGTCCCGGGGGGGGGGAAGGGAGATGCCCTTCGGCAGCCCAGAGGAGGATGGATCTCCAGGCGGCGCCTGCCCTCCCCAGCCCGACTCCCAGTCCGCACCGCCGGGGAGATCCGTGCACCCCCCTCGCCCAGGAAGCAGCAGCCCCACCCCCAGGTGGCCAGCCGCGAAGGAGCCGAAGCGCTGCAGCAGGCGCTGGGGAGAAGCAGCTCCCCTCGGGAGCCTCCACTGACCCGACCCGGCCCGCCCTCAGCCCCGATCCGCACGCAGCACCGCTCTGCACGCGCTCAGAGGCGGCCGCTGCACCACCCCCACCGGGGCTGCGCCAGTTTCGGCCGCCGCAAGGTAAGGGCCGCGGCGCCCTCCTGGCGGGCACCGACCTGAGGAATTCCTGGAGGCAGGTGTCGCAGAAGCGGTGGCCGCAGGTCGAGACGCGCACCGGCTCCCGCATGGCCTTGGCGCACAGCGGGCACAGCAGGCGCCGCTTGGGCTTCTCCAGGAACTTGTAGTCGAAGCCCGGCATCTTCCAGCCCGAGGGCGCGGGGACGGGCGCGGGGCTCGCGCTCCAGCCCCGCCGCCTGCTCCTGCTGGTGCCCGGGCTCTGCGCGCCGCTCGCCTCCGTTCCGCCTCCCCCACCCCGAAGGCGGCCTCGCCAGGTCCTAGCGCTCCTCCGGCTCCGCCTTCCCTTTGTGCGTGGCCTTCTGCGGAGAGCCAGTGCAAGGTTGCCAACGGTGCTTGCTACCCTTGGCGGTTGTGCTCATGTGCCTTTAAGAGCAGCGCTGCCAGCAGCCGCGCTGGGCGCAGGAGAGCGAAAAAACCACCCCCGACTTGCTCCTCCGCTCTCAAAAAGGGGAACCCGGCGCATTCAGGCGTGTAGTTGGGGGCGCTGATGTTCTGGCGCTAACGTTGTCCACCAAACATGTAGGCTCCTATACTTCTTGACTAGGTGAGTTTCCAGAGTTGTGGTCCAACCACTGCACCGCACATGCAGGAGTCCACCCCTTCCTCCACCAGCATACCCCCAACTGCAACTGCTGATCGTGTGAATCTAACCTTCACAATATACATCTGAGGATAGCTGGACACCAGTGCAAAGGGGAGCGAGTGGAGGCAGGCGCCTCAAGCAGCCCCGCCCTTCTAAGTGGCCTGCCAACCTCACCCCCGATCACAACCGTGGATCCCCCAACTCGGGGCTGGATTGGCAAATGGAGCCAGAGAAAGGCAGAAGTGCTGCTACTAGGAGAGAAAGCTGTGAAATAATTGGAAAAAATTGGCACCAGAATTCCACCCCACATGCACAAGCTTTCCCAAAGACAATTTGCCCTGGACCCAGACCTTTCCCCTCTCATGACCACACACTGCAGAACAAGGTGGGGTTTCCACCACTTGGGAGAGACCAGCTGTTTCCCACTCAGTTTGAATTTTAAGACTTTTTTGCAGCCTTCCCACCCCGGGCTCCTTGGAGGGGGTGAAGTCTGTGCGTTCTGCATCAGGGTGGTTTTCATAGGTGGATTCTGCAGCTGTACGTGAGTCTCTAACCACTAGATCATCATTCCTCCCACCCCAGGGCCAGAGGAGACCACCAAGAAGTTCATAAGGATATGCAGTTTTCCAGTGCAACTGGTACAGCAGAACAAACCTCTGGGACATGCCTCATTTTTCACAGATGTTGCCAAAGATTCCATTTGGGAACCAGAACTTGATCTGAGCATGATCAGTGTTTTTCTTCAGCAGGTCCCAGCTTAGCACAGCTTAGGAGGCAGCAGCTCCAACCTGACCTCCCTTGCTTGGGTGTTTTGTGCCTCACTTGGGCTGTATGTCCCCTTTCATAGTATATTCCTGGCCTTCATGAGCAGGACTTCTCCCCAAGACACAGGCAAAAGAGAAGCATAGCAGGATGCTTCAATCTCCACACAAGCACACACACACACAAACCATTGCTTCAGAGTGTGCCAAACTACACAACCCCCATTTTCTCCAATTAGGTAATAAGGGCAGCCCAAGTTATCAGAAAGAAACTGGAGCCTCAACAAAGGGCAAGCAGAGAAAAAACAGGGCTGCTTGCGAACTGCAAAAGCGTGTTATGGGGAAATATGACTTCCTCAGGTCAAAACGCCTCCAGATTTTGAAGTGCAAAATGCCAGGCGCAGCACCTCCTTTTAGAGGAGCTGATAGGTGGAAGTCCTTTTTTTTTCAAGCAACTTGATTGACAGGTCCAACTGGCAGCCCTAGAGCAGAGCAACTGCCTCCAGGAAAGGCCCCTGCTGCTCCTGGGGGGTGGGGATTAAAGCCCCTGGACCTTTCCCTCCAGGGCCTTACTACAAAGATGTCTATGATAGGACACACACTGGGAGAGCCAACATGGCATCAGTTTGGGGTTGCCCCAAAAGATTCAGTGAGCTAGTGCAGCTCAATGAACATGGTCAACCTAAACCAGAGGTCCCCAACGTGGTGCCCATGAGTGCCGTGGCACCCACATCACACTTTTCCTGCTGCCCACCAAGTGTTTTTAGAAAGTGAACAGGACCGTGTGGGCCTCTCTCAGAGTTAAGCTACAAGAGACGCCTGACTCAGGTTGGACACTTAGCTTCCCTCAAGTTTTGATGGGAAATGTAGGCATCCTGGTCTTGCAGCTGTAATGGAGAGCCAAGCTGTAAAACCAGGACGCCTACATTTCCCATCAAAACTTGAGGGAAGCTGACAAGTGTCCAACCTGTGTAAGGCGTCACTTGTAGCTTGGCTCTCAGATGCCTTTCCTGGTCAAATAGCAGACAGTTATTCTAAAAACACAGCAGAACTTGATTCTGACTAAACATAATTGGATTGCACGTTTAAAATGCTCAGTGCACCTAACTGACATTTCTATTGACACCATCTGATCGTCCCAGTTTTAATACATTTTTATAATTCAGGTGGAAGTTGACAATTGTGTAGCAGAGTGTCAGACTAAGATCTGAGAGCCCCAGGTTCGAATCCTCACTCTGCCATGGAAGTTCACTGGGAGACCTTGGGCTAGTCACATACACTCAACCACAGGGTTCTTGAGAGGATAAAACCAAGGAGATTGCCCTGTAAGACACTTTGGGTCCCTAATGGAAAGAATGGTTGGGTATAAATAAAATAAATACATCAAATTTTACTCTTCAAAAATATTTTTAAACACTATGTTAAAAGGCGTACCATTCAACAGAGCTTCTGCATGAAATGCTGAAAAGCTATGATCAGAGTTATGCAACAGCCATTTTGTGGTTGCACCCACTACCCTATGTCAAAATTCCGTAAGTACCCACGCCCTCAGAAAGGCTGGGGACCCCTGGCCTAAATCCAGGCCTTGCCTCTGACACAGCAACCGTCTTTTTCTCTCAGGACAGCCCTGATGTCTTGTTATCAGGCACCCCATTCTCAGATGTGTGCTGTCTGACTCCATCTTGGGTAGTTTCATTGTGGCAGCCATTTCAAGAGCTAGCAATGCCATGCTTTGGAGAAGGAAAGGCCAAGTCTCTCCTCAGGCTATGCTAATAAGTGGCCATAACATTGGGTGGGAGACAGATTCACTGATGGGACAGCATGCCTATCCATTGCCACAGGGGCTTGCACCCACCTAGATCTATCAATGTAATCGCCTCTGCAAGGACAAGTCTTCCTGAGCACAAAATCTGATTATTATCAAGCCCATCTGAGTGGGCTTGATTACTTGCCTTTATGTCTTCTATCAACCTATTACAGACCTGAGCAAAGCCTCCACCCTGCCAGCCCTTTTTGCATCCTTTTTATCTGCTTTACCTAGAAGCAATCACCTTTTGTTATTTTTCGGGAAAACCTCCTTCCTAGCTGATTCAAGTGCAGGAAATACATAGATTTGCACCCAGGGCTCACTTTGGATTCCTGGACAATTATTTCTTTCATATTCTTCTGTACAGGCTCCTATGACTCTTGCTGTTTGGCTAGCCAAAGGCAGGCAGCCTAATGCCTCTGCTGGCTCCGGAACTAGCTGTCCTTTTCCTTGGGACCTCCAGAAGCCGGCCTGAGGTTCTCTTCTCTCCACCTCTGGACCATCAAAGCAGACAACATACTCTGCACAACTCAGCAGACTGAGGATAGGTAAACTCTTTCTCTGTTCACTCCTTTCCTTTGAAAAATCTCCTCTCTCCTCCTCCTCTCTTGTGACCATTCCCAGGAGCAGAATTCCCTCTCAGCCAGAGGCTTGGTTTTCCTCTTACTTTCTCTTCTTTCATACAATTCTCCGTATGTTTGTCCCTCTGAACGCAGCAATTGCACTGTTCTTATGCTCGAGTACCTTTTTAATTCCTGCACCCCTCAATAAATTCTAAAGCTTGCTTTGGAAAAGATCTGATGCTTAGCAGCATTTCTTGTGGTCATGAGCTCTACAAACCAACTACCTGTTGCATTAATAAAATGCGTCTTTTAATGCATCCCAAACCTACCTGTCAATTGGAATGAATGACACCCCCACCCCACCCCGGCAGATCTGGTGTTCTGAAACACAGGGAATATCCTCTCTCCTCCATGCTTCCTTCACCATTTGTCATCTGAGACAACACCATCATTCTTGTTTGCTACAGAACAAGGCAAATATATGTGGAATGTTAGAGAGCAAAGGAAAAGAGGTTCTACTCTAGTGGGGGCCAGAGACCTGCTTCAGCCTGCCCTCACTGGAGGCCAATGCCCTTCCTCTCCAGTCACCTGCAGTGTTGGGGCAATAAGACCGACCCCATCTAGGCTACTATATATGCATGCTGCGAAAGAACAGACTCACAAACCCCTCCTCTTCCTTTGGATTGGTCTGTGGGAGGCTGGAAAACCCTGCAGTTGTCCCAAGTGGCAATGCAACGTTTCGCTCCCAGGGTTACTAAAAACAAACCAGGTAACAATCACCTACACCAGTGACTCAGAGCATTTCCTGCGAAAGGGCCCGTGTGTCTGTACCTGTGTTGACGTTTAGAGGCTCTGCCTAGTTGCTATGCCTCCCACTTCGCTCCTAAAAGCTAGCACAGAGGCAATCTATTTCAGCTTCGAGCTATTGCGCTCCAAGAAGGGCAAGCTTACCTGCCATCCTTCCCCATTAATACAATTCAGATAGCAAGACTGAATAGGCATGGTGTGTTTCCAGAGCATTCAAAATGTAAGAAAGTTTAATAAAAGAGTAAAAAGAATACACGTGGTCTGCTCAAGCATTCAGGTTGAGCAAGGGAACAAAGAAAAGGTGGAAACACACAGTCCCCCTTTTCCTAAACTTGGAACTTATGCTAAATGATGTTCAGTGTTATCTTACTTCTCATGGCTGGGACTTCTCCCCATTGTTCCTTACTACATGGAATATAAAAGTCAGTACTGTCTACTCAGACAGCTTCTCTAAGGTCTCGGGAAGAGATCTTTCACATCACCTACTGCCTTGTCCTTCCCTGGAGATGCTGGGGATTGAACTAGAGACCTTCTGCATACCAAGCAGATGCTCAGCTACTGAGCTATGATCCCTCCCCATATTGGGCTGGGAACTGCGCCTTCTCAGCATGAGGGCAAGCCACTCTCTCTAACATGACACCCCTGATCTGCAAGGAAGACCACCCCAGGTCCACTCCAGTTACATCCCGTCAATACTGGGCAAACCAATACTCTGACACTACACAAGGTAGCTTGCGGGGGGGGGGGACCCTCTCAGCAGCTGTGATATAAATAGTTAAGTGGAGCCATGTGCAAAGGATTCATGTCAAAGGCACAGATTCTTTCACTTTAGTTAGAAAAGCAGGCACTTGTTCTGCAGCAATAATACTGCAGCTGTTAGGATGAGGTATTAAAAGCAAGAAAAGAGCTGGCAAATGCTCTTTTTGTCATTTTAAGACTGATTTATGCAAAAAAGCAGCATGTGAACTTGGTTGGATCCTATCCATTTCCTCCCCCCTACCTCAATACTGCTCTGCGAATGGGTGGCTGTGTGCGGGTGTCAGCTGCAGACAGGTGCTCTAGAAGCATGGGCTTGGGGAACTGGAGATTGTGGGTCAGGGGTCCCTTGCACCCCACCTCTTCCTTTGCTGGGGAGAGACATTAGTGAGAAAAGTGCCAGGATTCATCCCAGCAGTCCTGTCAGTCTGGAAAACTCTTAAGAAAGGAGTAAAGACCCCAAGGGGCCAAGGATGATATTTCTGCCAATTGGGGAGGATTTGGCAATGTGAAATCAGAAACGCCAGGAAAACTGGCATTCAGCAAAGCTTGGCATTGAATCACTCCTGGCAGTGCCTGGGGCTGTAAGAAAAGGCACTCCACACCCTCTGCTGGAGTCATGCGAAGGCCCACACAGCAGAGGCTGAGTCAGTGGGAGGAGGCCATAAAGATAAAACCTGAACTGGTTGCTCCCCTCTTGAAGTCACGCAGGAGAGGAAGTTGTGGGATGATTGGCAGGGATGGTCGGTCTCCCAGGGTGCACTGTTCTCCTAGGGCACTCAGCAGACTTTCCTCTCATCAACGACCCGAGAAGGCCTCTTCCGCTTCACTCCAAGCAAGGAAGGCAGAAAACGGGGGCTTGGTCCTTCCCCTGGGGCAATGGCACCAGGCTCCTGTAGTGTCCAGGGATCCATGCAATAGGGAAGAAATGGCCTCATGGAGAAGAAACTGTGCTGTGGGCTGGGGAAGTCACAGTGGCCCTCCTGCCTCTGCTTCCCATCCCAGCTTCTTCCCTTTATGGCGGGCAGGGCTCCTCCACTGCGGCTAAAACACAAAGGACGGAGGTCAGGAGTCATGGGGGAACATTCTGACAAAAGGGGCAGTTGTTGTTGCTGGGTTCCATCCCTCTTTTACAAATACTTCATTGGGACCCAGGACAGCGGAAATGGGACTGGCACGAGCACAGTGGTTGGCATGAGCAGTGGGGGGATGAACACAGAAGGGTTTTGTCTTTGGGCTGGAAAGAGGAGGCTCTCAGGGGCTTGTTGCTTTTTCCTCCCTTTCTTCCCCTCTCCCCACCACCCCAAGTTACTGGGCAGGTTCCAGCCTTCTCACTCTCCATTAATCACCCAGAAAACAAGAAGCAAGATTCCACAGTGGAAGTGCCTTGGGCTGAGGCTTACCTTGGGCACTGCCAGCCAGTTTGGGGCCAGATTTAGGGGAAGAGGAGACAGCTGGAAGCGGGGAGGATACAAGAAAATGTAAGAGCAAGTGACCTGAGAAATACATTGGCTTTGGAGGCAATGAGAAACTGCTGCTCGTTTTTTTCTAAGCGCTTGGAGGCCACAGACGGCAGAGGAAGACCATCATCCAGTCAGAAAAGTCCCCAAATTATACAGGCTGTTCTGCACCCAAGAGCCTGGAAGCAACCACCTGGTTTCAAAGAAGCCGTCCCATCCACATCACCATGAGCTTGACTCAAGCTGGCTGCAGTATTTCTTGCCTCAAGCCAGAAGAAGTCGCTTGCCATTGTAGAGGCCCTGTTGCACACTGCTACACTCGCATTTCAGACAACAGCTCAGCAGAGGGTTTGGCCTCCTGGCAATGTGCTGTTTGGCCATAGATACACACGAGGCATCTCAGACCCACAGCTATTGAAGAAAGCTGACTCCAAGCAGAGGAAGTAGGCTGGGATATGCCACCAAGTGCCTTATGAATCACATTCCTGCCTCCACTCACCAACTCCAGTGCCAGTTAGCTGGCACCTATATGTGGGCAAGAGGATGGCAAGATGGATGGAATTAGTGCTTTGCATCAACTTGCCAATTGGTGGCAAGCAAATCCTGCAAGTGAATGGGGAGCCACCTCAACACACGCGCCCCGGTTGCCAAAACCCACTTCCAGGATCCCACTGACTTACGCTTTACAGCCAGCAGAGTGTTTCCATGGCAGCAGGAGACGGACGTCACCATATACGGATGGGTCTCTTCCAGCTGCACAGGACCAGGGTTCCGCGTCTCTTCATCCTTCCTTCCTAGGCGCCCTCTTGCACTCTTCCCCCAGGTGCATACCTCACCATCTACATGAGGGAGGCAGCCGTGCATGACTCCAGCTGGCAGCCTTGAGAGGGTCGCCCAAGAGCCCCACCTCAGTCCCCCTCCTCCACTCACCTGCTCCCACAATGACAGTGAAGGCATCGCCACAGCCCACCATAGTGACTTTAATGGCCTGGAGCCCCTCAACCAGGTAGGGCACACGGCTGGCCCGGCAGGGGATGGGGCCCAGCTGGCCATGCTGGTTGCTGCCGATGGTGTAGCACTGGCCAGAGGCTGCCGATGAGACAGGTGAAGAGGCGGGTTAGCCCTGCTGCTCTGGGAGAGGACCACCTGCCCCGTCGCCATTTCTCAGCTCTACCAAGAGTATCCCCAGCATCCATGCCAACAACCAGGAGATGGATGCCAGGTACCTGTCCTGACAGTACAGGACTCTACTCTTTGGGTACTCAATGCCCAATCCTAAACATCTTCTGCAAATCTTTCAAGCCAAGCCGCAGATTTTATCAAGTTTTAGTATAAGAACATCAGAAAAACCCTGCTGGATCAGACCAAAAGTTCATCCATTCCAGCATTTGGCTTTTCACAGTGGCTGAGCAGGTGTCCTAGAAGGCCACACGAGGGGACACCATGGGCAAGCATTTCCATCGATACCTATTAGCAGCAGTTATTTAGAGGTACGTTGCCTCTGAACATGGAAGTCTTATCTAGCCACTGTGACTAATAGCCACTGATGGACCCCTCCTCCCTCACGGTTTTGTCTAATCCCATTTCAAAGCCAGCTAAGATAGTAGTCATCAGTACATCGTGTGGCAGTGAGTTCCACAAGTTAATTATGTGTTCTGTGAAAAATGTGTATACTTTCAAATTGGTAGGTCAGTCAACTGAAGGTTTTTGCTGATTAACTGGTGCAACTACTTGAGGTACAAAAAGAGATATAGGAAAAGAAGACCTGTTAATTGTTTTGGGGAGCATGTAATAGTCAAGCTGGATGAGAGTTTGGGGAGGGAAGGGAAGTGATGTATTTTGATCTGGGTTTTTCTAGTGGCATGTTTAAGGTGCTTAATGAATATTTGTGGCATATTCACAGTTATCCTAACCTTTTAGGGTGCAGCAGACTAGATGCTTGCCTGGAAGCTGTGATTGCTCAGTGGTGAGTGAACAACTCTTTGCACATCCTCAGAAGCACTCTTTTTAACTCCCCCCTCACCCACCCCTTCCCTTTACAATTCTGGATCTTTGCTCAAAACAAGGCCTTGAGTCAACACAGCCACAGTGGACTTCAGAAGTTTAGCTCCCCAGTCACACCTGTGACAGCTGAGGAATGGGCCGTTCCAATGTCAGCCCACACAATGGCCTCTTCGCACAAGGGGGCCGACTGGGCACAGCTGAAAACATGGACTTCCTCCACCTGGTCCTCCACAAGGGACTCCTTCTGAGATGAGATCCTGTCCAAGGCCAGCTTGTTGTACCTGGGGGTGGAAGGGAGAGCACATTTCAGGGGCTAACAGTGCCAACAGCCCTAAGGCAGAGTCACAGCTTTAGAGACTTGGGCCAGCCTGGAGAGGCAAAGAAGTGAAGGGCTCAAAGTACTTCAGCCCTTTGATAGGACCAGCCAAGTCTCAAATGGCTCCCCATCCACTCTCCCATCAGACTCCTGTCTTGGTTTTTTGGGTAAGAACCCAAGACAGGGCCACTGTTCCTGTTTCCCCTGCCTCCCTCCACCCTGGTTTCAATCAGCCTCTGCCCAAGCCTTCACTCCCCTAGGCATCACTTGGGAAACTCCCCATGCTTGCCTTAAGCTTGGTCATGGACGCTGCTGCCGCTACCAAGCCCCAAGCCCACCCTATCCCTGCCTCTGTTGAGGGAACAGGCCTGGCCTTTGTCAGGAATTTGGACAGTTGTACCAGGAACCTCATGGCCTGTTCCATCTGGGTGGCTGTCACTTGGGACTGCTTGCTTCAAGTGATTTCCAGCCATGCAAGGGAACAAGAAATGGGTCACATTGGGCCCTGATGTAAATATCAGAAGGCTGGCTTTTCTACCCTTGCTCGGTCAACAGAACAGGATCTGCTGCCTGTTGTAATTCAGGCTGTGACATCACCAGACTGCAGACATAACTCCGGAATCCTGAGCTGCAGCTCCCCTGTCCCTTAGGAAAATTCAGATCCCTACAGCAATGCTCAGGTCAAAAGTCCCTAACAGCCTAGCAGGAGACTTGGCTGTGTGTCTCGTTTGGCACAACAGGGAGCCATGACTCTTGTGCCTGACCTATTGCTTCCACAGGCGAGAATTTGGTTCTTTGCCGTCAGGATCATCGAGGAATCAATGCCACAAAAGACCTTCTGTGCCTCGTGCTCCGTGGGGATGGACACCTGTTGTGGGGAATTGTGGGACTCCTGTGTCCCCAGCCCCAGGCGTCCTGGAAGAGGGAAGGGAAAGGAGGCCTTAGCAAGCTGAAGAGAGCCCAGGTCTTTCGCATGCAGAAAGAGACCCTGGAAATCTCCAAATAGCCACAGAGCATGAGGCAGGAAGTGTCCAGCCCACAGCCCACCAGAGATGTTTGTGGAGAGGATAAAACCCACCCTCCTTGCACATGAAATGGGTCACTCACCGTTCTCCCCTCTGCCCCAGGCAAAGACTTCCCCTTCATTGGAAACGGCTAGGACATGTGATGCACCACAGGCAATCTGTGTGATCTCATAGCCCAGCAGGGCCTCCACAATCTTGGGCTATAGAGAGAACAGGAACAGCTACTATGCTTTTCCAGCTGTGCTCATTCTTTATAACACAAAAAAGACCCCTTCTCCGCTTCCATTATCCAAGTCTGACCCAGTCACTAGATGGCCAGCTGGCCAGCGGAGAGCATGGAGCTCCTCTGGCCACAAACACTTTTGCAGCCTAAAATTAACTCGCGCAGGTTTGTGTGGGCAGCCAGCTGGTCCCTGACGTTGCCTCCAATGGATGCAGAGCTCCCACCTTCTCTACACCAGTTCTGGGCCAAGCAGAGAGTTCTAAGCTGCCACCCCAGAGGCCCATGCTGAGGTCCCCTTTCAGCATATTCAGGGCTCATAACAGAGTACAACGTCCCGCTGGCTAGCAAGGTGTTGTTGGCAACCCTCTTGAAACAGAAACCCGTTCCTCAGTGAAGCATGGAAGCCGCTGCAAGGCTAGGACTGCCAGCAAAGCAGCAGCAGGACCTGAACCGTGGCCAAAAGGAAGCCACAAAGCAGCCCAAGCCCAGCACTCCCTGCCCCTTTCACCAAACTGCTGAAAGAAGCCGCTGGCAGAGCTGGTAGAACTGTGCCAGGCAACAGCGGCATCAGAATCTGGACTCTTGGCTTTCAGTGCACAACTCAGGCCCTCTTTCCTCCTCCTTGCTATGGGCCCCTCTCTGCTCTCTCCTAGACCACATGCAGGTTAGACCCTCTCTCCATTTGAAGAAACCCCACAAAGCCTGGCCTCCAGGCCCTACAAACCTGGCTCACGTCCACAAAAGTCTCATGCCCCAAACAGCCGCTGCTACCGCTGCCGAAGGTCAGGACAATCCCTCTGTCTGTGAGCACAAAAGAGAGCAGCTGGGGCTTCTCGGCAAGCTCCGTTTACTGACTGCCATCTTCCTGTGCGCACCCCGAGATCTACACAGCACAGCATTCAAAAGACCTGCAGCCTGAGCACCCAACGGAGCCGTTGGGCTGACAACCCAGAGCTCGGGGTACAAGGAAGCACTTTGTGGGAGGTGGAAAAGCCGCAGCCAGGTACGTATAACTCCAGGATGATATACTGAGACTTGGGGAAAGTGAAGTTTTATTAATTATAAAGAAATGTATAAAAGACCTAGGTTAGCTTAGTTATATGCGCTCAGAGAGTATGCTCCACCCAGTTCTCTGGCATCTTTTCATCTCCAATAATCCCAGCCGACATTAAACTCTTAACAGTTCCTCACTATTGCAGAGTATTGATGCTCACACGTCTGAACGCTGCTCCTTCAGGAGTTTTACATGGGAGATACTGCAATATACCTTACTCAGATAGACTTTGTTAATATGACTCGGAAAAGGTCGACTCTTTGTCCAATATGATATTGGAATGCTCTCATTACAATTTTTATCATGAACTGTGGATTGCTTCTGTTTTAACTACACTATCTCCAACCGTATCAAAATGCAATATAGATCCTTATTTGCTGGTGGATAGAGGCCCAAGGATCACGCTGGCTTTGGCCAAGTATCTCTCCACCATATTTTCCTTAAGGAAAAAAGTCTCCTTATCTGCTGCTCAAAATTATTGGATCAAAGGAGCTTGAAAAGGAAAGGAAAGGAATAGCTCCAGGAACACCAGACCAACAAACAAGCCACTTGCTTCGGAACGCACAAGAGAGCATTCTTCCACCGCAGGAGCAGGTTCCACAGAGACACCTCCTGTCCTTCGCAATACCCCAAGGCTCGGTGTATTCTCCCACACGAAACCTTATTCTGCAGCCACCTATCCCAAGCTCAGTCTCAAATACGGCAAATTCAAAGAATTGGACTTACGTATACCTTTCATTTAAAAACAGGAGCAAAAAATTCTGTCCTAGGGAAAAGGTGCACTTTCAGTTTCCTTGCAATGAGAACTAAAACCTTGCGCTCTTTTTAAGCAAGGAAAGCTGTATTGTTTTCAGGATGCCAAAATGCCCATTAAAAAAGCACATTTTGTGTGTAGTGCTTGGACAGTGTGGGGATACACACACCCCTCCCAGTGCCCAAAGGGAACGCAAATGCACAACCCAACCCAACCTATGCTGGGACTACACCCAGCAGGGGTTCCATTCAACCCTCCCCCACGGAAAACCCCTCTGAGTGGACAAGCGGCAGCAAATTGCCCCTCACCACAGTCATACCTGTCAAGCACGCTGTGAAAAGGTCCCCGCAGGCCACATGTTTGATGGTCACTCCTGACTGGCCCTCCAGGAACCGGCACACAAGCTGGGGTTGCAGCTGCTCTGTGGCTCCAGGGAGTGAGGGCCCTGGAGCAGCACCAAGTGGGGGAGGCTGAAAGAGGGGGGAGACATTCCTAGCAGGGCCACACGTGACAGATTTCCAGAGTGTGAGGAGCACTGAGTTTGAGCCAGATCTGGCCTCAGAGCCAGGGCGTAGCTGTGAAATATCTGACGGCACGAGAAAGCATGCACAGAAAGCACATCATCTTGCTACACACGGGCTGCTCCCACATGCCAGAGAATAGGAAGGACTCACAGGCAGCAAGCTGTGATCCTGAGCACTGATCTATTGAGTTAACTGCCATTTCCCTTTCTACACCTTGCCAGCTGGGAAGCAAATGGACCCCCACTCCATGCACAGGGGACCTCGGTGCCCTCTCACCTCCCACATGATAAGCCGCCCGGATTTGGTCACGCCTGCCTTCTGGGTCCTGCCTGTGGCCACCTGTACCACCTCCGTGTTCAGCAGAGGCAGGAGGAGAGGAGCGGTGATCCCACCCCCCCATGTATAGACTGAAGATGGGGCAGGAGGGATGCTGGGCCTGGCTGACCTGGCCCGGGATCCTGAATCAAAGAGAAAGCGCTGTTAATGGGAGGTCAGCTGTGCCAAAAATGTACAAAGAATCACCTTGTGGGAAGCGGAGGACCTCTGAGCTCTGGCAGGGGCCCCCGCACCAAGCCAGGTCAGCTGGAACAACCAGGGCAAGGGTCCCAGCCACACTCTCCTATCAAGCCCCCGCAGCCTTACCCCTGACTCTCGCGCTGGCAGCTCTCCCTCCAGCCCTGCCATGAGCCACTGGCGGCACTGCTAACGGCTTCTCAGGCCTGTGAAAAGACATAATATAGGATCTCTGACCGTGGAGCAGGTTGAGAGAAGCAAGAGAAAGCAAAAGGGCAGGCCCTGGGCGGGGCTAGACAGAGCCACGGCACTTGCCTTCGCATCCTGACACTGCCCACGTCCGTGTAGAGGTTCAGCAGGGGCCGGACACAGATGGCCTCCGTCATGATCTCATTCAGCTGGGGGCGCTTGGAAGGGTCCAGGTTGAGCATGCCGAGGATGAGCTGCCGCAACTCGGGGCTGTAGCGGTCTGAGATGGGGGCAAAGGTCCCGCTCATGATCTTCAGCACTAAGGCTGGCAGGTTCTGGGCAAGAGCCAGGCAGAATCAGGACAGAGGGAGATGGGGCAGAATCCCCACTGCCAAACCCCCCTTCTGACAGAGTGGAGCCACGAGACCTGTAAGGGCCAGGGAAGCTGAACAAGAGGATGCTTTTTAGCTTATTAAAAAAAAAGGAGGAAAAGAAATGAGCAAAGCCACTGAGGAGGGCCTGTAGTGAGAAAAGATTCAGTCAGGACCAGCTCGTGCAGTCAAATTGCCATTTTCCATCATTCCCTACCCTCCAGTATTTATTTCTTTTTTGCCCATTTCTTGCCAAAAACATCTCAATGTTATCATTACAAAAACAGAGATTAAAATGATTGCAACAATATCACTATTTGTCAGTAGTTTCAGGTTGGCAGCCATGTTGGTCTGCAGTAGAAGAGCAAGATTCGAGTCCGGTAGCACCATAAAGGTCAATGAGATTTCAAGACTATAAGCTTTCAAGAGACAAAGCTCCCTTCGTCAGATACTAATGTATACTATTTTGAATCTGACAAAGGAAGCTTGACTCTTGAAAGCTTATACCCTGGAAAGCGTGTTGGTTTTTAAGGTGCTATTGGACTCAAAACTTACTATTTGTCAGCATACACCAAAGGCCCATTTCTCAACCCAGATCCTAAAAGCCAGAATTCAGAGAGCTCAAGTACATATAAAGGTAAAGGTGCAAGCACCAAGTCATTACTAACCCATGGGGGGATGTTGCATCACAATGTTTTCTTGGCAGACTTTTTGTTATGGGGTGGTTTGTCATTGCCTTCCCCAGTCACCTACACTTTACCTACTGGAAACTGGGTACTCATTTTACCAACCTTGGAAGGATGGAAGGCTGAGTCAACCTTGAGCCAGCTACCTGAACCCAGCTTCCGCCAGGATCGAACTCAGGTCGTGAGCAGAGCTTGGGCTGCAGTACTGCAGCTTACCACTCTGCGCCACGGGGCTCCTAAAAATTAGAAGTTGTCAAAAAAATCATTACTGTTAGAGGCTTCCTGACAATCCTCAGCTGGTCATCTAGGTAGCCAGGGTCAAGGCCAGACTGCGTGGTCTGAGCCTGAGCCAGCAAATAGGATTCTTATGGATTGCACTGCAGACAGCATGCTTGGGCGAACCCGTCCCACAGCCCTGTTCCTTACAGCGGCTTCAAATGCCCTCTTCAAACTTGCAAGTTCATACAGCACACAGCCCAAGGCCCAGATGTCACTCTTCTGGTTGTATGGTTTGCCCTCACACAGCTCCGGAGAGATGTAGCATGGGGTGCCCACGACCTAGGACAACAGGTAAAGGGGTATTAGAACACAGGGCAAATTAAGGGGTGGGTATAAAACACTGTGGAAAGTAGCAAAGGACACTCAAGGCAAAGCCACTATCCAAAGGCAAGGCTGGCTCTCCCCACAGACTACCGACCCCTCCATAAGTCGCCTGCAACTTGATGGCATGTTCTACCAGCATAATCCAGATTCAGGATCTACCAGCAGAGAAGCAATCATACGGTAGAAAGGAGTTCTGGACCCAAGAGCTCCAGATCACTCAAGTAAGTTGCTCATGAAACCTATTGCCTTGAAAGATCACAACCCTAGCAGCAGATGTGTGTGTGTGTAAAGTGCAGTCAAGTTGCAGCCGACTTGTAACAATCCCATAGGCTTTCAAGGCAAGTGCTTTGCCATTGCCTACTTCTGCATAGTGATCCTGGTGGTCTCCCATCCAAGTTCTAACCAGGGCCAATCCTGCTTAGCTTCTGAGATATGATAAGATTGGGCTAGCCTGGGCAGCAGCAGTTGTACCACATACGAAAAAGACTCAGGTTTCCATGAACTCTCTGAAAAGGTGAGCTAAGCAGTGGCTGGCTGATCACAACCTGTACTCCAACAGAAGCACTCTTAAGTCAGGGACACCCTAAAAGGGGCAAGAGCATTCCTTTGTTGCAAGCTGCTATTACTATACCAGCACTCCATTTATGCTTTTAAATTCCTAAAATGTAAAAAGTAGTGCAGTCTTATTTAACCCCATCATAAACTATGCATGTTTTGTTGTTAAAGCAGTAGGATAATTTTAGATTAGTTAAGTAACTATTGCATATCCTTCAATTTCCTCCAACATTTAGTTTTACACACACAGGTAAAAATGTCTGGAAATTTTACATCATTAAGCCCAACCGTCCACTTTAGCAAATGGTAATCAGAGTTCTACTGCATCCGACCATCACAAAGTCTCCATTTAGCTATTGCAGTTGACAAACTTGATCTAATCCCCTGAGAAAGACCTCCCAGGTGCCCTTCAAATGTCTTCCCAGAGCATCCAATGAAGTGGGCTCTGGCTCATGGAAGTTTAGGGCACAATGAACTTAGCCTTTAAGGCATCGCAATCCTAGTTATTTTGGCAACCTCAGCCTAACAGAGCCGCCCCACAAGCACAAGTCTAAGCGAACCACCCATCTTGCTTGGGTCTTTCTCTCCTCTTTGTGGGCAGCCAATTGTGTAGAAAAGACAACAAGGCCCTTGCATCACAACCCCTTCAAGCAGTGGGAAATGCCCACCGTATAGGCCTTGCTCTTGCTGCAGAGAATCTTGGAAATGCCGAAGTCGCCAATCTTGACGATCATGTGGTGCTTGTCCAGCAGGATGTTCTGAGTTTTGAGGTCCCGGTGGAGGATCTGCTTCGTGTGGACGTGATGAAGGGCCAGCAGGATCTGCACAAAGAAGTGTAGGATGGTCTCCTCATCCAGGAGGGAGTTGCCACGTTTGTGGATAAACTCTGCCAAGGTTCCTCCTGGGGACAAGAAGAAGGGGAAAGGTTGGGAGAGCAAAGCAGGCTGACCCTGATTTGTCTTGCATCGAAGTGGCAATGGAATGAGCAACAAAGAATGTTTAAAAAAAAACTCCAGATGCCTCACAGCAGAGTGCCCCAGCAGACAAAAGGCCAGCTGGTTGTAAGAACCTAAGAGGAGCCTTGCAGGATCGGCTCCAGGCCCATCGCTGTGTCCCTACACTAGATAGCCAAATGCCTCTGGGAATCCCCACAAGTTAGCCATGACTGCAGTGGCCATTATCTGCACCCCAACTCAGAACATTTACTAAAAGCCACCAAGGTAAGAGGTCCTTTTAAAAGGGTACTTTGAAAGCCACCCCAATTTTAGAGACCATCATGACATCCCATTGCAAATAATTCTGTTGATCAGTTATGTGTCATACTGCAATACTTTCAGTTATCCACCCTAAACCTGTGATAGTCAGTTTAACTGGACAACACTAAATCTGAGACCTTTTGGAGGAAGACAGGGAATAATTTCTCTCCCTTCACTGTCCTTCACACCTTTTGTAGCTTTATAAACCACTCATCGCACCCATTCTGCAAGACAGGATTATACCACTATAAGCAAACACCAATGTGACCAAGAGAGAGAGAGGAATCCCTTCCAGACCTCCAGTACGGCAACTGGTCAAATAGGGCCTCATTTTGAGAGCAACTAATCTTTTGTGGAGTCACAGCACCCACATACCCCTACAGATGTGATATACTGGGGGGGAAAGGAGCAATTCTTTTCAGAGGACTCAGGGGAACACTCACAAAACGTGTAGTATAAAAATCTGTATGGAAAACAATCAACAACATTAGATAATGATAATTCCATGAAAACTGTAGAATATACAACATATTTTCAAGGGTATGTTTATTGTTTAAATGTGAATAATTTTGGCAATAATTAATAAGCTGCTGTGTATTTAATTATAGTATAGTTCAGTGTTTTCAGTGTTATACACTTTAACTTGATATCCGAATATGCAGGTAGTCCTACCTAATGTGACTATTTAAGTGTTTCTGTCCAAATAATAAACCTTCTCTTTTTTAACTATAGACTTTGTTTTCTACCTTCAACTTTTTATTTTTCCCCTGCCTCTCAGATGGCAAAAATTAAGATACCTGTACTGGCTGTCTCTCAAGTATGGGGTAGATTTGCAATTTTACTGGTAGTAAACTAAAACATTTATAGTTTCAAATTTCATAAATATGCCAAATGGTACAATTTTATGCACTAAGTCATAAATTATGCATTTTCAGTGCAATCCTATGCAGAGTTACTCCAGTCTAAGCCCACTGATTTCAATGGGCTTAGACTGGTGTAACTCTGCCTAGGATTGCACTGTTTATGTTCTTACAGCAATAAAATAAGTTTAGATTTACAAGGAAAGTAAGTATTTCAAAATGTGTTTGTTTTTAAATAGGAAAAAATTCCCATAGCTACAAAATTTCCAAAGGTTGTATATATTGACACTTCCCACGCAGGTGGAGAGCAGTTGGCCATAAAGGGGTTAACACTCTCGGTTGCTGGAAAAGAGGCAGCTTGCTCCAACGCAAACAAGCCAAACCTGTTCTGCAGGGATAGGGGGAGTCTGCCTTAAGGCCTTGGTGGTCTGGGGAAACTCTTTCAACTCAGCACCCCCAAACATGCGTGTGTTTCCAAACCACCTAGAGGTCAGCAAGTTCTAATCAGCAACTCCTTCCTTGCTTAGCAATAAAATCCAGAACCCCTTTGCAGCTGCAATCAAGGGCAGATGGGAAACTGCTGTGAAGGAAAGAGAAACTAGCCCAACCTGGAAGTGACCCAGCTGCACCCACAAGGCCCTGTGAACAATGGCATTCTTTCCCATCACAAGGAGCTCAGGTGTTGCTAGGAAGCAGCACAGACTGGGAAGGCCTTTTGATGTGAAGGGGGGTGTAGGGCACAGAGCAGGAAGTAGGAGAGGCAGCAGGTAGCAGCTCTTGATAAACACAGGCCTTGTGGTCAAGGGATGGGGAACTGGTTAGCACAGTTCAGGAAAAGTTACTATTCATGCCTGCATGTACAGACAGCCCTCTGGGCAGTCCATAGAGGAAGGTGATAAAGATCACAAAAAAGAACCCAAGCAGCTCGCAGCATTATGATCGCAGGTGAATTCAGACAACTGCTGACCAAGAGACCACTTGTTAAAACATGATAAATAATAACAACAACAACTGTTTATATACCACTCTTCTAGACAGATTAGTGCCCCACTTAGAATGGTGAACAAAGACAGTGTTATTATCCTCACAGTACAACTGGGGAGCTGAGAGGAGTGCCTGACCCAAGGCCACCTGCTGAACTCATGGCAGTAGTGGGATTCAAACAGAGTGCTGATTCACAGTCCAACCACTTAACCACTATGCTACAGTATCTCCCAAGATGCTACAGCAGCTCAACAAACTGCTTCTGGTATCCTGCCAAGCAAAAAGATCTGTGCTACTGTCTTGCTTCCCTGGCTTTTTGACAGAGTGCTGATGTGTGATAATCATCATTGCTCAGCAAAAAAAATGTTTCTTGTCCTCAAGGTCACACTAAAAGCTTCTTTTGTTGCTTATTATAAGGAAATGCTCCTATCAAAACAGTGTGTTTTTTGACTGAATAAAAGCAAAAAAAAGAGAGAAAGCAGACCAAGTCTGTGAAATGTCAGCAGCCACAGAGGGGCTTTCAGTGTTGCCAAAGGCCTGCCATAATTCCCTTGCCCTAGCCCTTGAATACTAGCAAGCAATCTATACAGACTTCTTCCACATACATCTTTTATGCAGGTCACAGTATTCTAGCATCCTGGCCTCATCTCCCTCCTTTGTATTCCCTGTGTCCTCTCTTACACTGATTTTTGATTGTCAATACCTGAAGGTAAGGAACCATATCTTACTACTTGGTCTATGCACAGAGCCTGTAGGCTAGGAGATTAAATATTAAACATGATTATGATCTTCAGAATACACAATTCATTGTGGGAATTGCACAAGATGAGCAAAAGGTGCCTTCCTGTCACTCTTGAGGAAACACATTAGCAGTCATTAACACACACTAGGTTTCCTCCACTGAGGGCAAACCGCCTTACCTGGGGCATACTCCATGGCGATCATGAGGGCTTTGTCCTCCAGGAAGTTCTCGTAGTACTCGATGACATGTGGGTGGTTGAGCAGTTTCAGCACCTGGCATTCATTCTGTGCTGCCAGCCGCTCATCCTTGGTCATCTGCTCCACAGGGATCTGCTTCAAGATCACCAGCTTCTGGTCCATTTTGCGCAGGCAGAGGTGTACAATCCTGTGGGATGGACAGAGAAAGCAGATCAATAGCACCTGAGCTCACAAGCCTGCCTTATAAAGAGTCGGACCATTGGTCTTTCTCCCTATCCGAGATCCTTTAACTGGAGACAGAATTTGAGATATTTTACAACTCAGCTTACAGGAGCCCTCCCAAACCTATACCAAGGACACGGTGAGCAAATCACTGCCCTTTAGCCCTGTTTCCCCACTTGTGTAAAGATGACTTCCCTCAGAGGGCAAACAAAGCTTACAAAGAGATGTTAAGGACGCCTGACTGTCAGGGAAGTGTAACTTGTGTGAAATTCCAGAGTATCTTCTTGCGAGTCTGTTACAGCAAAAAACAAACTGGAGTTAAGCAGCACCTTAAAGAAAATCCTTACGCTAGAATTTTTAAAATGTGGTAACCTTTCAGGTGCCACAAGACTCCAGTTTGGAATTTGAGAAATTTACTTATACTTACTGATGTGCTTTTGAGAAAACTGAGCTGGAACATTTTCTGATACCCTAAACAAAGCAGGATCTGGTATAGCATATTTATTTTGACATATTTAGTAAGAAATAATTTGTTAAAAGTACCCCGTTAATTTTATATCCCAAGAGAAAAATACTTGCACTGAAATATTTGATTAGAAGGAAAATCAAATCAAGCACAAAATTGTTACATTCAAATAAATGCCAAACTTTATGTGGAAATTATTGTTATTGGAATAATACCTGTAAAATGTAAACTATATAGCATGTATGGTTGTTGGGGGTTTTCCGGGCTGTATTGCCGTGGTCTTGGCATTGTAGTTCCTGACGTTTCGCCAGCAGCTGTGGCTGGCATCTTCAGAGGTGTAGCACCAAAAGACAGAGATCTCTCAGTGAGATCTCTGAGAGATCTCTGTCTTTTGGTGCTACACCTCTGAAGATGCCAGCCACAGCTGCTGGCGAAACGTCAGGAACTACAATGCCAAGACCACGGCAATACAGCCCGGAAAACCCCCAACAACCATCTTGGAATTGTTCCATCTTGGAACCATTATTCCTACACTGAGAGATCTCTGTCTTTTGGTGCTACACCTCTGAAGATGCCAGCCACAGCTGCTGGCGAAACGTCAGGAACTACAATGCCAAGACCACGGCAATACAGCCCGGAAAACCCCCAACAACCATCGTTCTCCGGCCGTGAAAGCCTTCGACAATATATAGCATGTACTTCCCTTAACTGATTAAATGTAAGGAAAAAACCAAAGCACCAAAAACTGTGGACAGGCTAGTTGTAGCACACCAAGAAAACTGTGCATCATATGCTACGAGCATGGGTGTCTTCCATCTAGTTCAGCAGAATTTAACTCTCTTCCACAGAATTCACTGTGGGCCATCTCATCACTTGCATCATTTGTTAGTTCCATATCAGACTCGGGATTACAACATCCCTTCTACCATGTGAGAGGAAACTAAGAATTTTAACTTTGTTTTTTATGGGATCTGCACAGTTAATCAGATGAATTCATAACTTGATCTTTTATTCGAATTAGTGGTTTTACACCCCCTCCTCATTTTCAAATAAAATAAATCCTGGGCATACACTTGCTTTCACACAATTCTAAGGGATAATCACCTGAAAAACATAAACTGCCAAGTTTGGCTGATATTGTATCGGCAATGACACCCATTCATTGTTACTAATTTTTATGAAACAATCTTTAGAAATACAAGAAAAATAAAGCACCAGAAATTTCCCAACAATATGTTTTCTGCTGCACATACAAGTGGGAGGAAATCAAAAGTCAGTTTTAAATTGGAAGTGCCCCTGTCCTTAAGCTGGGTTGGTCTTGGTTAGTAATTGGATGGGAGACCTCCAAAGAAGACCAGGCTTGCAAAGGCAGGCAATGGCAAACCACCTCTGTAAATCTCTTGCCATGAAACTCCACCAGGGGTCGCCATAAGTCAGCTATGACTTCAGGGCACTCTCCACCACTGCTCTTCCATATCAACCTTAAGTATGCCTTGAAGAAATAGCATTACAGGGTAATCCTATAAAAACCTACTCGAGAGAAAGCCCCACTATGTTCAAGAGTTTATAGCTAAGGAAAGTTGCACAAAAATCTCCACGTGGGAGGAAAGCCCCTCTGAACTCTGTGGAGCTCTTTTCCAAGGATGTTGTGCAAAGAACGGACGGCCATTCCATTGAATTACTTGGAAGTACTTCCCCCCAACCCGGCCTTTCGGCTACTTAATTATGGGGTGTTACATATTCAAATTATATGCAAATATTTCTGTGTACAATTTTCAACCCCCCCCCCCAACCCGGTTTAAGAGATGGAGGCAACATAGAAGGTAACGCTCACCCGAACGCCCCTCTCCCCACCACCCGGATACGCTCGTATTTCTCCATTAGGCTTGCTTTCCCTCGACTAGGCCGCGGCCACCGCTGTCTCGCGTCGCCATGGAGATGCTTCCGGTACCAGCTACGGCTGCCGGCAAGTGTCATTCTTCGCGCGAACCCAGGTGCATTTTAGATAGTGTTCTTCCTAATGCGTTTCTATTTTGATTTTCAGTTTCCGGAGGTGACTTAAAACATCATTATAAAAAACCAACAGAATACCTATAAATCGTTAATAAAATAAGAAGGGGAAAAGTGAGGGTGCCAAAGAGCGAGTTTAATTTAAAGATAGTTTTATGCCCACCGCAGTCTGGCGGTCGAGGCGATTTACCGATTGCAAGCCCTGTTGCTCTCATTCGTCGAAAAGGCAGGGGAACGAGGAAATTAGCTGATTAAAATAATATGTTGAAACGATAAACGTATTATTAAACAAAGATGGTAACAATAAACAACAAAACAGCAGTATGTATACAAAAAAGAAAGAAAACATAGAGATCACTAAAACATACCTAAAGGTCTACTGTGGGCTAATAACAATGCTGAAGGCGCGGGCGCGAACGGCGTTCACATTTGGTGATTGTGTTGGACGAACATCTGGGGCTCCGAGTTCAAATCCCCACTCTGCCGTGGAAGCTTGCTGAGTAACCTTGGGCCAGTTGCCCTCTCTCAGCCTAACCTGCCTCACAGGGTTGTTGCTGTGAGGATCAAAATAGAGGAAAGGACAAAGATGAAAGTTGCTTTGGGTCCGCGTTGGACAGAACCAGGATATATATAAAGTAAAAAAAATTAAGTCAATAGATAATATTTTGAAATTTTATATATATTTTATATACTTTTTATATACATATATACTTTTTATATAACTATATATATATCCTGGCTCTTTCCAATGAGGCCCCAAATAAATTAAAATTAAATAAAGTAAAATAATATATAACTATAAATAAAATTGATAACTAATGAAAAATTCATTTCCATGCATTTCCACTTTTATCTGGTACAACGGAGGAGTGGTAGCTACTGCAATACGGAACCGAAAGTCTTTCTAGGGAACTAATATTGACTGTAACCCTTTTACAATCCCTCTTCTCTCCCCCCCCCCAAGTTGTATCGCGAGCCTTCGCACTTCCGGGTCGGCGTTGCTAAGGTTCTGAGTCCAGTTGCTATGAAAGGCCTAGCTCAGCTAGAGGCGCGGCTATGGCTGTCAGCAGGTTGGAGAAGTTGGGCGCTTCGTTAACTTGGTGAAGGAGGGTAGAGGAGATGAAGTGTGCCTGGCTGCACTTGGGGCTGGGTTGTGAAAGTGGCGTTCAGCTTTTTGGTTGTGACTTCGATGCAAACAAGGCAGAGTGTGTAACAGGGAGGGTTGTTGTGGAGCGTATAAAGAAAGCGGGGCATAAGGTGATTTGTTGTCATTTATCTGAAACTAGTGTGTTTTTAACGTTTGTGTATCTGTGTATATATATTGCATATAGTGTGTATATGTATATGCACTGTAAATTGCTGTAGTGTATCTGTGTATACATATAGAAAAGAGCAAAAGTCCAGTAGCACCTATAATACTAACAAAATTTGTGGTAGAGTATGAGCTTTCATGAGTCACAGCTCACTTCTTCAAATGCAGCTAGAATGTGAGTGCATCTGTCCTTGTACCTTTGAGAATGGAGTGATTTCAGATGCTGAATGATAATAGCAGGTAAAAGACAATTGCGGGTTAATGACAAGAGCAAGCATGATTGGATTAAGTGGGGAGAAATCACCATTGGTAAGGAGACAGGAAGCCTAAGTCTCGATTCAAGCCAGGTGGGGGCATGATTTTGAGTTTTGTTATCAGTTGCAGTTCTGCAGTACATTCAGCATACAATTCAGAATACACATGTATATGTTTGCATGTACAATAATAGTAAACTGCACGGAACAGTTTATGCTAGAATAGATTTAGTTAGTTGTTAAAGTGCTCCTTCTTTATTTGGCTACAACAAACTAGCACTGCTTACCTATATAGAATTATTATAGTGACACTTTGAAGTCTAAGGTTTCAGTATTATGTATCAAAATCAAAAAGAGTCCAGTAGCACCTTTAAGACTAACCAATTTTATTGTAGCATAAACTTTCGAGAATCACGTTCTCTTCGTCAGATGCATGGAGGGAAGAAGGAAACTGGCCAGTTTCCTTCTGCCCTCCATGCATCTGACGAAGAGAACGTGATTCTCGAAAGCTTATGCTACAATAAAATTGGTTAGTCTTAAAGGTGCTACTGGACTCTTTTTGATTTTGCTACTACAGACTAACACGGCTAACTCCTCTGGATCTAGTATTATGTATGCTCCCCTGGAAGTCGATTCCACCAGACTCAATGGAACTGAATCCCAAGTCAATATCTGTGGGTTGCTTTTAACCATTTGCATTAGAGTACACTAATATGGGTTAACTCTAGTGAAATTTTCTTGAAATTGTGGTTTCATATCATAGTTTCATGACACTTTAATCTCAGAGTGAGCACAGTGGAATGAATAGCCTGAGCAAAAGAAATAGAGGTGCTCTGATATGGCGGCAAAGGGATGGCAATTGCTTTTGAAAAATCAAAGTGGCGTATGTGGGGGAGAGAGCAAGAAATCAAAATGATATATATATTTTTTTCTGTGTGTGGTCAAAAACATTATAAGGAGACTAAAAGGGTTTTTTTTTAAACCTTGCAAGACTGGAGGAAAGAATGAATACTTCTCTTCTTATAACTAGCACAGCTAGAATTTATCTTTAGTAAAGAAAGTAAAGCTGCTTCTTCAGAAGAGAAATGCTTCCTAGCAAATAATCAGCTCAGTTTCCTCCTTGGGATGGGGGCAAGGGAAGAAGAAAATGTGTGAGATGTGATTTCTCCTTTTGTGATGATTCCCCCTGACCCAGATCTTGACTGGTAGTACTGTTTGCATATCTGTGTGTTTTTTGTCAGGACACAGGACCTGATGTTGGCTGGAGTGAGGCCTGAATCCAAGAAACGAGTGCGGTATGATGTTTATGCTGCTTTCCCCCCACCAAGGGAGCCTTCCTTTTGGGAGCTTTGTGTGTGCTTTTTGCAAAGTGCAGGAAGTGATCCCCACATCTTGAACAAGGAAGGTGAGATCCAAGCTCAAGTCTTGAGGGCATTTCTCTGTTTATCTTTCGTTAGTAGAATGCTAGGACTTACTGATAGCTTCAGAGACTTGAACAAAACAGATTACCGCTCTTAGTAGGCGTTAAGTTGTCATAGAATAGAATCATAGAGTTGGAAGGGGCCATACAGACCATCTAGTCCAACCCCCTGCCCAGTGCAGGATCAGCCACATCCCCAGTCCTCCAGGAGGCCTTGAAGATGATGGACAGGGGTTCTGCAAGTTCTCTAGAAAGTTCTTTCAGCACTCTTGGGTACACCCCATCTGGCCCAGGGGATTTGTATTCATCCAGTGCAGCCAGATGCCTCTCCACAACCTCTCTGTCCTGAAGGGTGGTATATAAAAATGTTATTATTCTAACAGATTAGATTTAACTGCTCTGTTTTAAAAGCACACTTGAGCATATTTGAGATTGATAGGTGTTGGTAAGCAAGAGGAATATAAGCAGTACTTTTAAAGGCATGAATTTTGAAGGGGTGAGGAGAGTTTTGTTTCAGTAAGGCTTCTGCATCTGGTACCATAAGACATAGGAAAGAGACTGCCTTGTTCCCCTCTTTGTCTTTAAATCCTTATTGACAGTAACATCTGTCTTCATAGAGAGTCATCCCCGTCTGAAACTTCTGTACTGTATTTCTTTATTATTTTATTGTACAGGAAATGTTATGAAGGTTTTGGAAACGGTCTAAGGTCCTTTGAACTGTCCAAACTAAACTTTAAATCCACCTGTCAAAGGTAAGTGGACAAACGCTGACCTGAGGATATTCATCTGAATAAATGGAATGGAAATTTATTTCCCCTGCTTGATAACTGTTTGGCTGATCTCAAGCATGTCAGATTCCAGGTTTATTGAGAAATACACCGAAGTGCAGAAGCAGGGAGAGGTGGATTGGGACAGACTGAAGACACCAGGAAAGCTGTCTTGGGAGAGGGAATTATCTTGCAAAGAAAAGCGGCAATGTAAGTATGGTAGAGATGTGTGACCTGGAAGTGAAAGGTTAATAGCTAGAAGTAATTCCAGGGCTGCTACTGACTGAGCCCATGAAATCCAAATTAATTCTCTTCCAAGTGTAAGGAGGTCAGTAATTGGGCAGTATGTTTCAGAGTAAACTTTCCCCTCAGTTACTGAAATAGTCCAACATAGCCTGGCATTCTGAGCTATGAGGAACTCTGGGATCAGGTGGTGGTCTAAAATAGTAGTTTTTGCACCCATGGTTACAATAACTGGTTGTTAAACCAATTATTTTGCATTTGTGTATGCAAAATGTATTTACTAAATTTATGTATCACAGAAGTTTTTTCCCCAAGCGATGTACAGCACTATATTAAAATCATGTTTAAATAAAATTCAGCAAAGTATAAAATGGTGACAAAAATCCAAATTATCAACATAATACACAAGGAATAAACAGCAGATAGTGGTCAGACGCGTCCATCTATTTGTGTTGGCTGACCTATGAAGACTAACAGAAAAAGTCTTCATAGGTAATATTTATTTATCGACTGCTGCAGAGAGGGAGCGAGAGTGTTCTGAACAAATCCTGCCTCCCACAGAGAATTCTAAAATTGCTGTCTGCAGCCGATACTCCGTCAAAGTCTAACTGGGATGTTAAGGCTTGTTTGGGGCTCACTGGTAACATGTTACCTCCTGTCCCTTTTTCATCTTGAGAGGCTCTGACAATTAGCTGTTGTAGAGCTTCTTGCAATGTGTTGTGGATACCCAGGGTTGCTCTTAGCTCAGTGGTGCTTTCCTGAATTTCCATTGCCCATTCAGATGGGCAAAGGAAACATGCTTTCTGTCTCAGGTGGCCCATAGATCCAGTACTTGTAGTGACTTCTGAACTCCACCTCGGTCTGAAGCTTGCTGCTGATTTCTGCATGGTTGCTTAACTTGGTAGGAAACCAACCAACTTCTCTGACTTCTAAGCCTTTTTTCATTTTTAAAGTCTTAGGCAAAAATTAAGCCAGGTAGGATTACTTTCCCCCGCACAGTTGGCCACTATTGTCTACAAATTGAGGGCCTGCGAGAATCTTAGTGGTGGTGGTGAAATAAACCATTGAGAAAATCCTACACACACATAAACACAGAATACTATAAGCTCTTAAAGGCTTGAGCAGGTCAATTTCCCTATGCACTCTGTTTTTGTATTGCGTGACCCAAAGTTCATAATTGACAATAGTGCCCCTTCATAATAACAACCTTTACATGCTTATGACACAGATAAAATTAAAGCTTAATAGAATGAGTTTATTGCAGTATGGGCATGGCTGGAAGTCCTAATGAAATATTGGCCGTGCTTTGTGGAAACAAATGTGCAGGGTCAGGCTGCATGTTACATAAGGTATGCATTGAATTGTATTTAAATTTTTCTCTGCTATAAAGTATTTTTGTGAGGTTATAGTGTTCAGTGACCTCTGGCTTCATCTCTCCTTCATCCCTGGGACTTAACCAGTGCATGTGGCATTTATACGGGGCACAGCAATACACGGTGAGGGGGAGAATCTGTTCTTGGCTTCTGCTAGCTGAGCATGCGCAGCCTTCAACGAGGCTCTGCTATTTTGCTGAGCAAATTGACTGGCTGGGACTTTTTCCCAAACTTGATAACTTTTGAAGTCAGTGTTTGTTGAATCCCAAACCTCAGGGAAATCTTAGACCTTGCTAGTCAGCAGCCTTTCAGAAGTGGTGATGAAAATTAAGCCCAAAGCCACGTCTGTTTATCTTGTGAGTCTGACTTACCTCATCCAGTTGTCTGGCCAGCGACAGACTCCTGCTGGACCAGTGACTCAAATCAAGGCTTTCCTCCTCATCACAAGTGGAAACATTTGTGTAGCAGTCAGGTTTTTTTGCAAGCTGTAATGGGACATCAATATAGTTGTATTGTCAGCCGCCCACATATTCCTGCAGTTTTCCTGCTACTTTGCCTGCAGCAGCACAAAAAGCTTGGAAATTGGTCACTGTGGATTTTGAACATAAAAAGCTGTCTTTACACAAAGCCCACCTAGCCCAGTGTTGTCTACTATGACTGGCTGTCCAAGGTCTTCCCACGCAGACCTTTTTCCTGAGAAGTGCCAGGGATTGAGTTTGGAAAGCCTGAGCTCTGCCACTGAACTGTCATAGTTCCTCTGTGTTTGATCCAAGAATAAACTTATTGTAAGTGAATGAAAGATTCCATCCTGGATTCATTCTTGAACTTTGTGGTGCTGATCTGTCTTTGCCTTACAGGTAGCCCAGCAGATTCCTTAGAAAGCTAAGTCTAAGGATGCTTTGTTAACAATGAGACTCCAAAGCATGCTCCATAAGATGCAGGATGATACAGAAGCCCAGAAGGCCAAGCCTCTGGAAGTGCAAAAGGAAGAGCACTTACTGTCCTAACGGCAGTTATAATGTAATTGTCTACATGAGTCTATTGTCTAAGAACCACTTGCTCAAGAGACTTGGGTTTTCTTGCCATCAGGAAACGCTCCATCCACCTCTGTGTTTCTAATTGTGCAAAAGTTATGTATGTTTGTCTACTTTAGTAGACCAATGAAGACTTATCTTGTTTTGTCACATGGGGAAAACCTTGCATGTTAAAGTGGATCCTGTAATTAAAAAGATGGATCTGTTAATTAAAAGCTTTTGTCAGAACTTCGGACTTGCCAGTATATTCAATTTTCAGCAGTTTGAAAGGCTAATTCGTTTGATCAGGGAGTACAGCAGGGAAATGTAGCAAGAGATCTTACCTATGTTTTCCCTCTTGATTTCTTTCTGCCATTGCATAATTTAATTTTTTTTTAAAAAAAAGTTTTATTGGATTAGATTATAATATCATTCAATACATACATTACCCCCTTGTAAGTCTATTTCTAACCCCCTCCCTTTCCTCCCTCCTTTTTAGTTGACTTCCAACAGTTTTCCAACCCTTAGTCTATCTTATTACTTAATTACTTAGTATCTCATATATTCTATTAAACACACCCTTAATACTTTTCTCTAAGCTTGTTAAATCTCTACTAAAAATATCTCTATAGTACAAATTTCCCTTTAAATACCTCAGTTAAACCATATATTCTACATAAGATAATGCTAGCATAATAATATATATAAGCGATCAAGATATTAAAAATATAACATTATATCCATTTTGCTTTCCGTTTACTTAAACTCTTTACTTTCCACAATCATCCTGATTCTAATATTAGCTTAGACTCTAATATTCTATTACACACCCATCTTTTACTATTTCTTATTCTAAGCTTATTTTAATTTTGATATCAAGTGGATCTAATATGGATGACTGAGCTGTTCAAGTCTTGGGATCACATTAAAGGTAAATGCAAGTAACAGCCAACACATATTTTGCTAGGCTGCTCGCACTGGACAGGTGGTGCTCCTTGCCTCTAGCTTGTACTTATGTAGGAGAAGGTTAACCACTTCTGCATTCCAGTTAGCAGTTATGCTTGTAATTTCTTGTAAACCAATCCTACCGTTGTTGCTTGAGCAAACAACTGGGAAATGTTCTGTAAGTCAGTCTTAAGTCAGAAAATGTTCTGTACCAACATTTTCCACTTAAGTTTATTCTTGGTGTATATTTACAGAGGCACGGCTGTACGTCCAGCATAGTAACAAGGGAGCATTTAATTCACATATGAGTGTAGCTGGTTCTTGAAATGAGCTCTTACTCTGCAGAGAGGCGTATTAAAGTGGACTACATGATCATGATTTACCAGGCATAGGAACAGTCCTACTGCATTAGACCAAAGGTCTATCTAGTCCACTATCCTGTCAGTGGTCGACCAGATGCTTCAACAAAGCCCACAAGCTCAGTATGCTATCCCTCTGCGGCTGCTCCCTAGCCATTGGTGTGGAGTGGTATACTGCCTAAAGATGTGAGCCAATGTGGTATTAGACAGTCAGACTAGATCTGGGAGAACCAGGTTCAAATTCCTGCTCTGCTGTGGAAGCTTGTTGGATGATTTTGGGTCAGTCTCACACTCTCAGCCTGATGTACCTCTTTGTCAGATGCATCTGACAAAGAGAGCTGTGGTTCTCAAAAGCTTATGCCACAATAAAGTTGCATCTGAAGAAGGGAGCTGTGGTTCTCGAAAGCTTACACTACAATAAAGTTGGTTAGTCTTAAAGGTGCTACTGGACTCTTTACTATGTTGAAATAAAGTTTTCCAAAGTATTGCAGGTGAAGAAAACACTTGGATGTGTCGGTACGAGCGCGACACTAGAAAATGAAAGATTTTAATGAAGATCTTAGTGTTTGTTTTTGTTTAAATTTCACCCTAAAACTCACAATTTCTTGCACGAAGACTTGCAGCAACCTATACCTAAAACAGAAGAAACAATCCCCCTTAGTAGTAAAGGAAAGCTAGAAAATAGCACAGAGGAGTGTTTTGCTGGCCTGCTTGGATGGAGATTGCTGGTCTGAGCTGAAATGTAGTGGGACGACATAAGCCAGTGTTATTGTAAGTGAGGCCATTGCTGTACACTGGTTCTTTCTCTTGACGCTTTCATTGTTTGTGGAATGTCTCTGCTGAGTCAACTACGAGTCAGCTCAGTTTTGGGGAAACGATGTGTGTTACTCTTTGATGGGAAAAGCTAGTCTTGAAAAAAGTTGGATTTGAGTTGATTTGGTAGTTTTTGTGTGTTATGAGCTGTCAAGTCGCTTCCAACATACGGCGACCCTTTGAATGAAAGATCTCTAAAATGTCCAGTCATTAACAGCAATGCTCAGGTCTTGTGAACTGAAGGCCATGACTTCCTTTAGTGAGTCAATCCATCTCCTTTTGGGGCTTCCTTTAACTTTTCCTAGCATTACTGTCTTTTCTAGTGAGTCTTGTCTTCTCATGATGTGACCAAAGTACAGCCCCCTCGTGCTAGTCATTTTATCTTCCAGGGAGAATTCAGACTTGATTTGATCTAGAACCCACTTGTCTTTTTGGTCATCCACGGTATCTGTAAAACACTCCCCCAGCACCACATTTCAAAATGAATCCTTTTTCCTCTTGTCAGCTTTTTTCATCATCCAACTTTCATATCCATACATAGTAATGGGGAGTACTGTAGTATGAATTATCTTGATCTCAAACCCTACCGACACCTCCTTATTCCTAAGGATCTTTTCTAGTTCTTTCACGGCTGCCCTTCCAAATCTCAATCACCTTCTGGTTTCCGGGTTACAGTCTTCCTTTTGGTTGATGATTGTGCCAGGAAATAGAGAATTTTTAACAATTCCAGTTTCTTCATTGTCAGCCTTAAAATTGTGTCATTTCTGTAACAGGAGGGGAAATGTTTGATTTTGTTTGCTGAAGTTGTCCATGTTCAGGTCACATTCAGGCTAGATTGCTGCAATGCATTCTACAAAGGGTTGTCTTTGAAGATTAGAAACTTCAATTAGTTCACAATGCGACAGTGGGATTGCTAGTTACCATGAGCAATATAGGTCTCACATCTCAGCAGTTTTGGCAGGCATGCGCAAGCTACCAGTTTGTTTCTGGTCACTATTCAAAGAATTCCTGACTTTAAGCTCTAAGAGTCTGGAACCCAGGATGTTTGACGGACCATCTTTTCCCATATAACCTTACCAGTTAACTAAGATCTTCTGCTGAGGCATTCTCTGTGTCCCCATCTTCAGATGCAAGGTGGTGGATACCAAAGATAGGACCTTCTCTGCTGAGATGTAGTTATGGAATTTCAGCCACTTGCCTGGTCTCTAGTTTACTAAGCAATATGCCCCAAATGACAACATTTTAATTTTTCTAAGGCTTCTGTTGATTTTGTTATGTAGCTGAGGAGAGGGACTTCAGCAGGGAATAATTCTGTAGAAAAGCAGACATTTTTTCCAGTCACCTGGAGATCGGTTGTAATTCCAGATCTCTAGCTCCCACCTGGAGGTTGGCGAATAACTCACAGGCAGTGGCCTTCGTGTGAGGCACAGCCACAGCGTGACCTGGCTGTGCCAAGCACTTGATGCCTTGGCTGCCCCTAGCAGAAAAGCCAGCACAGTAAACATGTACCTGTGGGAGCCAGAGGCAGTAGTGACTAACCCTGCCCAGGGCAGCTCATGCTAGGTGACCAGCCAGTAACAACATAAGTTAGCAGAGGCAGCAGGGCTGAGGTATGCACACACCCTTGGCCAGCCACCACTCAGCTCTCTTCTCCTCCCCCTGGAACAGACTCAGTCCTCCTCCATCTTGTAAGCCCTGACATGCCCCCTGCTCTCCACCCAGCAGCATGGAGGGATTGGGTGCACAGCAGTACAGTTGGGCCACTACTTGTTCCTGATCTGCAAGCAGACCCGTGTTTCTGTCAAGCCCTCCCTTGCGCCCATGGGGCCACCGCTGCCCATGAGTGGGAGAGCGGAGGGGAGAGGGGCAAATGTCTCTCTTCCTGTCTCCTACTGGGTTGCCCCAGCAGGGCAAGCACCCTGCCAGCAGCTACCAGGGGCAGCAGAGAATGCACATGGCCTAGCACCAAGAAGCTTGTCTTCAAATGGACAGCCGTTGAGCACACACCCATCTGCAGAGCCTGCTGATCACTCCCTTCTGGCCACGCTGGGAGTGTGTCCTGCCAAAGGGGGAAGAGCTCGGCACGGTCTTTTTGGCCCTCCTCCAACTCAGTCAGGCAGTGAGTAGCCAGCTTTGCTGGTGCTGGGAGCCTCTGGCCATCTTGCTTGCTTTGGGAGGTTGACAGCAGGGTGGGGTCAGGGCAGTTTCGTGGTTGGGGGGCCCAATGTAGATCACACCGCTGCTTCATACCTGAACGGGTGGGCCCATTTATAAGTACAAGGATCTGCTCCCTGTCACTGGAAAAACTTCCTAAAGTCACAGAGCTGGCAAAGGTTGACAGTTCCACAATAGGAAATTCCTAGAGATTTTGAGGGTGGACCTTAGAGGGTTTGGGGAGGGGAGGAACCTCAACAGAGTATAAGTCTATATGGCATTATATGGAACATGATGCCATGTAGTCTATACTCCAAAGCAGCCATTTTCTCCAGAGGAACATATCTACAGCCTGGAGATCAGCTGTTATTCTGGGAGATCTCCAGCCACCACCTGCAAGCTGGCAACTCTAATGTCTGCTGGCAATAGTGTCTGCTCTGCAAAGTATACCTGCTATCCCCTGATCACTGTGTGTCCCATACAGACATGGCACCACATTCCTGCTAAATGTGATGGTGTTTTATTTATATATTATTGTGCCTACTACTGTCTGCTTTCCTGGATTGCCAAAAAGAATCCTGGTTCCTGCCCTTTAACCCAGACTCGCCAATTGCCAATAAACCAGCGATCCTTTGTCTTATCTGCCTGAAATTTGGCAGGGGGCATAGTTTCTTGGAGGAGCCCAATCCTTGATGGTTTCATATCAGCTGGACATAGGGAAAAGTGTTTCTCATTGAAATAAAGAAATGAACCAAATAAGTAAAATGGAGTAGCTTTATCACTGAATTTAGGGAAACCTAATCAAGTTGTGTGTGTGCGCGTGTGTGCGCGCATTTCCCGGAAATAAAAAACTAGCAAACATTCCTTTTTCACAACTGGTGTGTTATGTTCTCATAAATAAAGACCTATTAAAGTGAGTGACAACATTTTGTACTAGCTGAAGTTTCTAAATCTTAAATTAATTGTGTAATGTTTAATTAGGCTTAAACACGCTACCTTTCAGATTTGTTTGATTACCTTGAATTGTAGTATTGTGCTAGAGAGAAAATTATTTCTCTGTCTCATTCTTCTCCACACCATTCATAATTTGCATCTTCAACCCTTTCCACGCAGGTTAATTTCTTCGATTTTGGCCTCTTGCTGTGCCTGGTTTTGTTCTGATTTCTGCACAGAATTTGGTGCCTTTGGTGATCACTGCAGTTGATTCCTCCGTCTTTTGGGGAAGGGCTATTGCCTTCATCTTCCTCCAAATTTGATACTGAGTCATCTTTTTCATGGTACATGACTTTTCATTTGGCTTCCTTTGCTCCACCCCCTCTTTCCCACTCACCTTGTGATGATTGGTCTCTTGTCATCGTCCAGGCAGTCCGTTCTGCTCTCCTTTGCCCCTCCTTCTCCTCCCAAGGGACAGATCCCCCACCTTTTAAGAAAAAGAGTATATCCTCAGTTTATATATTCATTGAGCCTCTAGTCTTAATAAAGGCTCAATGAATATATAAACTGAGGACATACTCTCCAGGGCTTTTTTTCAGCAGGAACGCAGTGGAATGGAGTTCTGGCACCTCTTGAAAATGGTCACATGGCCGGTGGCCCCACCCTCTGATCTCCAGACAGAGGGGAGTTTAGATTGCCCTCCGCGCCACATGGACATTTTTGCCAAGGGCGATTTAAACTTCTAAAAACTCCCCCCTTGTTCCAGCTGACCCAAAGTGATGTCATTGTGCAGTCCTCCTGAGTTCCACCACCTCTTTTCCCAGAAAAAAGCCCTGATACTCTCCATATGGACTTAACCATGATTATGAACTATCATGTTTTATTTAATCCCTCCAACTACAACCAATAGGCTGTACCTTTAACTATCATGTTTTATTTCATGTATTCTCTCCAATTATAAGCCATATGCTGTACCTTTAAATGGTATACTGAAATTTCGGTTGGATATGTATTTAAATGGTAGTGTTTCACTCCTAATGTAAAAGAGCCAGTACTAACATTCTGTTGAAATACGAGACTGTGGTCCATTATATTGCTGCTGAACTGGGGGCTTTTATCAGTGCTACTGGACTCTTTACTATTATTCATAGAATTCTTGGTAAGTCTCTGTTTCAGTGTGTATGTTTGTAAGGAACCCTCATGTTATGTTATTTAAAGTTTAAACTTTGGGCTATTGCCGTATGTTTGAAAGGATGGTTGCCAATAACTTTAATTAGCTTTCGTTACAAGCAGATGTTGTAAATCATCTTTGAGTTGATTACTATGTATTTAACGTAGTAATCAACAAACGATGTGTTTTGAAACACACAAATGTGTATTATGGCTAATGTTTCTGTTACTGTTTGATTGTTTACTTCCATTCTACATTATAGTTTCTTTCATGACAGCCCTAGCTGATGAAGAAATACGAAACGAGAAAAAACATCCGGGAAGCTCTTTATATTTTGGGACTCAAAGTAAAACTTTTGGAAAATTGTTATTTATGTGAATGGAATCCATTACATGTATTATTGTTAGTTGGTCTTTGTTTTTTTAATATACATTTTTAATTTATAACTTTTTCAGCAATAACAAAATAAAATGTTAATTAAACCAAACTTTCAAAGTATGTAATATTTTTCAGTAACAATAACTTTAACAATAACATTTTGTGAAAACATACTGTAATAATTGTTAATAAAATGAGAAATCAATATGCTTTGGAAAAGCAGTTTCTTCAGTTGCGTAATTGGTAATATAATCGAATAAGGGAACCTTTTTTCTATAAAATTAGAATGGTAAGTAGGGTTGTCTTCAGTTGCTAATTGGGATGAAATTTTATCCGTTTCTAAAAAGTCCCACACTTCTTGTATCCACTGTTTAATTGTTGGAATCCTGTCTGATTTCCAGTGTTGAGCAATCAATGACTTATCAGGTACAAGCAATAACGAGATAAGATATTTGGAAACTTTATTTCAAAGGTCAAGTAAAATAGTTTCTGGGCAATTTGGTATTGTATAGCCTGTAATATCGTTTAGGTAGTGAGGATCTTAATCCGATAGGTTTGTATCCTTTGACATGACCGCCAACAGTGGATGAATGACCCTATATTTCCACAGCCTTTCCAACATCTAGGATCTTTAGTAGATTTATAACAGAAAAGCTTCAATGATGTTAAGTACCATATGGTGAACATTTTGTAAGAAAACAGTTTGATGTTTAGGGCTTTGGTGGTATATAAAGTTGGTGACAGAAAGAGACCTTGGATCTCTTAGCTCTGAGGGGTGAGGAGACAGTCCACCTCCTATGAAAACATATTTTTGAAAAAAGAGCCCAGCAAATGGCTACCTTTGGGCACAAGTGTTCAACTTGGAATGTAGAAGCAAAACAAAAGCTCTACAGCAAGAGTACGAACACATGGTGGCACATAACAACTGCTCCAGCAATTATTCCCCTGTGCTCTGCTACCTAGAACTGCACAGCATGCTAATATAAATTCTAGGAGGCTGGCACAGACCCTTTCTTTGCAAACTGTTGATACAGTTCCAAGAACAACTAGAAGAAATGGGAGGGGGGGCCCTAGGAGCTGTTTTTGCACTAGCCACAGACTATCAACCCAACACATATCCCGTGCTCCATGTCTGTGGTTTTTGGTAAGTTTGGCTGTGTACTCTTGTTCCCAAAGTTGTACCTAGAGGCGGACTTGCTTTTCATGGAGGATGTTTCCCCAGTTTTATAGCCCTACAGTCAATTGTGAAAATGATACCTGTGCTATTGAAAGCATTTCTGGGGAGAGTGATTAGGAAGGGACATGGATCTCGATCTGTCTGAAGACTGGTGAGTGTTTGCTTTCCCTTAGGGATAACATTTGCACCTCCCTGGCATTTTCCTTGTACTATGGAAAGGAACGCACAATCCTCACTTTATTCCCTTATGAATTCTCCCTTCCCCTCCACCAGTCACAAATCAAACTTGCCTGTAAAAACTATGGTTCTCAGTTATTCTGCCCCAGCGGGACATTCCAGCCAGAAATTGAAATAGCGGAGAAACATTCCATTCAGCCCATGGATGCAAAACAGTCTTTTTTTTCTTTCTTCACCCCTAGTTTTTCCGCATTTAAAAACCAATTATAGAAATTGTTAATGCTACACTTTGTTTTTTCATGAAAATGGCCATTCTCACACGTGCGCCCTGATCGCTTTTGAAAGTGGAGTTTCAAGGTGCTTTCCATTCCTGCGTGCTTCCGTTTTGATGAGGTTTTCTCACTCTTCTGTTCTGACATGAAAATGGCAATTTTGGTACATGTGCATGCAGAGATTCATTATCGGGGCATGGCAAACCAACAGACAATAAATAACTAGGCAGGTTTCATACCCCACCTTGCAAAAAAGAAAAGGGGCTGAGCCACAAGTCAGAAATTCCTGACAAAGTAGTAGGGATTCCCTGCACACTTGCAGCAGTTTGTGATGGCAGGAGAAAGCAATGTTTGAAGCCATTTAATTTTCCAAGAATGATGCTGTCGAGAGCATCTTGAGCACAAGTATGGCCATATGCTGTCTGTGCCACAGACTCATCTTTGGACTCTCTCCTCAAGCCAAAATTGTCATTTTGTAGGAGTAGTGGTTATTCTTATGATTGAGTTCGATTGTACTTGACCTTTTTTTTAGTTTTCTTAACTTGATCATTGATTTTTGCCATTATGGTTTCCCGTGGTTTCAATTATTCCCGATTTCTTCCCTACTCACTCAGCCCAATCTAACAATTCCCAAGAGCACATCACAGTTTTCTTACTTCCCCACTCTGTTTTTTTGATTTAACGTTATTGTGTGGGCCCCCAAATGATTTGACATAAAGTGGAATAGACTGATAGTTTGTTACGGGGGTAGGACGCTTGGACAGTAACTATAGCGAGAATAGAGGGATTAGGTGCCCCCGTTTTCATATGTGAAATGCCAGAAGGTAAGCTGACTTACCTGGTACTATTCATCCTATGATCAATGCCCACAGTCAAATTGGGGTGGTGGGTTTTTTGGGAGGAGGGTGCAATAAATGGCTTTTTTGTCCTGTGTTTACTAGTAATTCAAACATTTTAGCCATATTTCAGTGTTTCTACCAGCAGAGGGTACTGTGCTCACATTTTTAGTCATTAGAAGCTACAGAAGCAGCAATGCGGTTGGCGTTCAGGAAGCGCTGATACGAAAATGGAAATAAGCCAACTATCTTCTACCAAAGGTTTAAAAAAATATTATTGTTTTTAATATTTTCTTGCTCCCGATGCAGCTGCCGTGGGTCATGATGATATTAGGAATGACAGCGAAGACTTCTGTTCCACCTTATATGACAGAGATTTATTTCAGATTTCTGCGATCCATTGACAGGGAAGAGGTGCTTCTCAATCTCTGCTGGAACACTCAAGGAGAAAAACCATAAACATTTGGCCAAACTATGAGAAAGTGTAAGGATTTGCCAAGTAACCTTCAAAAGACTCCACGGTTTGTTAGTAAGAGCTTTATTGAAAAGTCTGTAACAGATAATCATAACATCCAGCCCCAACCTTCAGAAATGGGTAGGGCAGATGCAGCCAGCACCTTGACATGAAGCTGGTGTTATGACATGCCTTGAGACAGAAAATTCTTGTGCTTTGTCCCTAGATGTCTCATAGTCAGGGTTTTTTTTCAGTGGGAACGCAGTGGAACGGAGTTTCGGCACCTCTCGGCACCAGTGGCCCCTCCCCCTGATCTCCAGACAGAGATCAGTTCCCCTGGAGGAAATGGCTGTTTTGTAAGGAGCCCTGTGTGTTTCCCCCTCATTTCCCTCTTGAGAGTTTTACCGCCTCTTTTCCCAGAAAAAAGCCCTGCTCATAATCTTCAAGACCGCCTTCTACACCCTGAGATTATCCGGGCCAGATTATAGGGTTGCCAGTTTCAAATTGGGAAATTCCTGGAGATTTGGAGGTAGACTTTGGAGAGGGCAGGGTTTGGGGACTGGAGGGACATCGGCAGAGTATAATGCCATAGAGTCCACCCTCCAAAGTGGCCATTTTCTCCCAGGGGACTGGTCTTTGTAGTCTGGAGATCAGTTGTAATTCTGGAAGATCTCTAGGTTCCACCTGGAGGTTGGCAATCCTAGGCCAGAATGAGGCCTAGTTGACAGGCCCTGATGAAATATCAACAATCAATAGGTAACCCCCATGCATATATGTCTGCCCTGACCTGGATAGCCCAGGTGAGCCTGATCTTGGCAGAACTCAGAAGCTAAGCAGGGTCATCCTTGGTTAGTAACTGGATGGGAAACCTCCAACGAAGACCAGGGTTTCAGAGGCAGGCAATGACAAACCACCTCTGTTAGTCGTTTGCCATGAAAACCCTACCAGGGGTCGCCATAAGTCAGCTATGATTTGAAGGCACTCTCCACATGTTTCTACCATTATGGAACTGTTTGCTTTCGCCCCCCTTTGCCCAGAAAAGTCACCCTGGGGCCCTTACATGAGGGTCAAGCCAAGCATCATGAGCAGAATAAGTATGAGGGCAGCGACTTTGCTCTACTTCTTCAGCTGCATGTAGGCCTGCCCCCCCACCCCCCGCCCCGAACTCTAAGTGCTAATAAGATGGAATGCAGAGGACAAACCTACTTCTCTTGATCTTACCTGCAGAGCTTATCTCTCTGGGAACAGCTAGCTCCAAATTTCATTAAGTTTCCAGAGGTTTCTTTTGTTGCCTGAAAAAGCCAAAAGTCTGAACCAAAGATTTAGCCAAGGAACAGGCTAGGAAAGGCCAGTTTCTTGCTAAAGGGCAACGGCATTCTAAACGTGAGGTGCCACCACAGAAAATTCCCTGACTTTAGTCTCTATCTGCCTTGTCTCTGAAGGCAGGGGCACCAATAGCAGGGCTTGATAAGGAAATCTTAATTTGGGGGGTGGACAGTATAGACAATGCATTTTGATCTTCTCTTAATCTCATCTGTTATACTATTCCTTTGAGGTCCAGAAGCCTGTTTGTGTAAGTTACACCCAACTAGAGATAAAGCTGCATCTCATGGAAGGGGAGGGGTGGAAAAGTGTTGCCGACCTCCAGGTGAAGCCTGAAGATCTCTCAGAATTACAAATGATCTCCAGAGGACAGTTCAGTTACCCCTGAAGAAAATGGCTGCTGTGGATGGTGGATTCTATGGCATTATACCCAGGGGTCATTTCGTAGAAAAAGAGCTCGAGGAACTCATTAGCATGACTCATTAGCATATGCCACACCCCTTGCCAGCACTGGAAGTGTGCCATTAGCACAACTCATTTGTGTATGCCACACACCCCTGACATCACCTATCATGACTGTTTTGGATCCAATCCTGGCCGTTCAGAGCTGAAATTGGGCCCAAAATGGCAAAAAGGAGCTGAAAATGGCTGAAAGGGGCCCAAAATGGTCAGGATCAGGCTGCTGCTGAGCGGGAGAGTGATCCACCACCCATCAGAGGCCTGATTCGGGCCATTTTGGCCCCAATCCAGGCCGAAACGGGCCCAAAATGGCCAAGAGTCAGGTAGGTGGGGCCACCTGACATGTGACCTCTTTAGGGAACTGCCGAAACTGCGTTCCGGTGCGTTCCCCCTTGAAATGAGCCCTGATTATACCCCTCTCCAAATCCTACCCTCCAAGGCTCTACTCCCAAAACTCCAAACATTTCCCAACGCAGAGTTGGCAACCTTAAGATGGAATGATGCAAGGCCCTTGAAATGCCTCTCACTCCTTCCACCAGTTTGTTTTTCATACTTTGTCATCTGTCTTGAGTCTCAGTGAAAAACAACTAGTCAAAGGACTAGTATTCAAAATTCCTGCCTCACTGAAACCATGCCATTCCCTGTAGCAGCTTCTTCTATTTGTCAGCTCCATGTACCCCCTTCTGAAGAAGGCAGCTGTGACTCTCAAAAAACTTATACCCTGAAAATCTTGTTAGTCTCTAAGGTGCCACTGGACGCAAATCCTGCTGTTCTACTGCAGACCAAGATGGCTACCTACTTGAAACTTCTATTCAGCAAATAATTTATGAGCTGGAAAGGTCTGGATTTCTCAGTCAGCAGAGGAGGATAATCCTCCCTGTGGGACAAAAGGCTGGTACAAAGCACAGTTTCCTGCGACCACCAGTGGCTGGCATTCTTCTCCTTTGTTCATTTCCTGCCTCAGCAAGGAGTGTGAGAATAACTGAAGAGCTCTGCTTCACAGGGCTTCAAAGCCAGGTTTACCTCAGCTTTCTGCGTCACAGTGCTCCCAGACCAACTTTTACACCTCTCTGCTCCTAACCCTCACATATACCCTCGAGTTCTTCCTTGCTCCTGCGACTTTGCTTGTGAAAGGAACTAATGTGGCACCAGGAGCCTACAACAACATTTGATTTATATACCACCCTTCAGGACTACTTAACACCCACTCAGAACAGTTTACAAAATATGTTATTATTATCCCCACAACAATCACCCTGTGAGGTGCGTGGGGCTGAGAGAGCTCTGAGAGAGCTGTAACTGACCCAAGGTCACCCAGCTGGCCTCAAGCAGAGGAGTGGGGAATCAAACCTGGCTCTCCAGATTAGAGTCCTGCCACTCTTCTTGGCCACTGCTACCAACGTACAGCAGAGGTTGCAAGGTAAAGCTGAGAACAAAAGTACCTTTGACCCTCCAGAATTACACACAACACAGTGCAAACTTTTGAGTGCTCCAGAATTCCTTATCAAGGTGGATGTTAATTTTTTAAAAAGCACGCTGAGAGAATGGAGCATTCTAGAGCATGCAAATGCTTCCACTTTTTTTCTGCATTTTTGGGCTGGTTCTACTAAAAGGACTAAGCAGAACTCTACTGCTCCCAGCTCCCAATCCTGCATAGGCAAAGAGAGGCACCTGTCCATCACAGTGCTTCCTTTAGCTGATTTGGGACTCTGCAGTCCATCTGGATGAAGATAATATGCAGATGCTGCCACCAAGTGTCACAGGGCAAAACCTTCCCATCTGAAAAGCAGTTTCTGGGTCATCAAGAGATCTGCTGGGGGGTCACGGAGAGGCTGCAGCTGAACTGCAGACTCTTCAAGGGAGGGGGAAATGGTGAGCCACTGTGTCCTCCATGGTGCCAGATTAAAAAAGAATGGAAAAAAGAGGCAACCTTTCTTGTCTTCCTGGCTCAGCCTGCATTGAGCAAAGAACTATTTTGCTAGTACAAAATAGTCCAGTAGCACCTTTAAGACTGACCAACTTTACTGTAGCATAAGCTTTCGAGAGCCACAGTTCTCTTCGTCAGATGCATGGAGGGTATGAAGAAACTGGCCAGATATATATAGGTGGTGAGAGGAGGGGGGAGTAGATGCAAATCAGTTGCAAAGTCATGAAAGAGGTGGCGTGCCCAATCCAGGCTATGTGTGACCCCCTCCCCTCCATAGCTGAATCTGAACAGAATGCCTGAAAGGCAGTTACGTCTGATAATGACATAATCATTCATAGCCTCTATTCAATCCAAGTCTGACTGAGTCAAATTTACATATGAATTCCAATTCAGCAGCTTCCCGTTGGATTTTGTTTTTGAAAGGTTTCTGTTGAACTATGGTGACCTTTAAGTCCTTAATGGAATGTCCTGGTAGACTGAAGTGTTCTCCCACTGGTTTCTGGATGTTGCCATTTTTAATGTCAGATTTGAGTCCATTTATTCTTTTGCTCAGAGGTTGGCTGGTTTGTCCAATGTACAGAGCAGATGGACATTGTTGGCACATGAGGGCATATATCACATTGGAGGATGAGCAGCTGTAAGAGCCAGAGATAATGTAGTTGATGCCATTGGGTCCTGTAGTTGTATTTCCTGAGTAGATATGAGGGTAGAGTTGGCATCTGGGTCTGTTGCAGGGTCTAGTACCTGTGTTGGTGACTCTGCTAGCTGATGGGGGGGAGGGAATGTACAAGATTCTTTCTCAACTGCAAGAATATGAAGTATAGCTGATAACTGTTAAGCTATTATAACTAACTGTTAAGTAAAGAGATAGATTTGTTATTGCTATGCAAATAAAGTTATTAATTGTTATACTATAGGGTGATCCTGGCCACTTCTCTTATATTTTGTATATAATGATATATTAAATGGTGTGATATTGCTACTAACAATATCAATGAATATAATCCTTATATGCGAAATTCTTAATTGACAATAAAAATCTGAAGAATAACAATTTAACTGCTAACCATTACAACTTTTTAACTTAAACAATGAATTGACTATACTATGCGGACAAAGCTATTAATTATCAATCTATAATATATCACAACCCCCTTCCCTTATATTTATAATTAAGTAGTATCAATGAGAAACACTCTTATTTACTAAATTCTTATTCAACTACAATAATATGAAATATAGCTATTAAGTATTAAACTATTACAATGACTCATTATCTTAAACAATAAAATTAGCAATTACTAATATTGAGAGAGTTATTAGTTATTAAGCTATAATATAACCCCAATACTACCCCTTATATTTTCCCTTTTTCTTTGACCTTATTCCCTCTTATTCTCTTAATACTGGTGTGTTTTATTCACACACCAGTTGATTTAATATAACGGCTTGATTTATCTTAACTATTGTCCAAACTGTTCCCTCCCTAAACCTTTAGCCCTCCCTATTCTTTTAACTTACTGACAACTCTATTAAATGATTGCTCTTATTTTTGTGAGATTAAATAATTTATAAATATTGGTGTGTTTTGTTCACATACCGAATGATTTCACTTCACTATATCTTCCCTTCCCTCCCTAACCCCTTACCCCTCTCGTCCCCCTTACCCCTCTGTCTACCCTACTAGGAAACTAGCACTAATTTATATCTTACTGTATTAATTAAAGTTGGATTTTGTAACAGTTCTCTCTCTCTCTCTCTCTCTCTCTCTCTCTCACACACACACACACACACACACACACACGCATGCACGCACGCGCACGCGCGCTCTTGGAAATAACCAAATCTGTGGAACTGTAATAAATGGGAGCACCAATGAAAGGTCTGTGCTCTCCCATCCTGAAAAACCTCGTGTCCTAGTTCAAATGTGCTAATGATTATAGCATTACTCTTCTGATGTTTTTGATAGTTCTATAGTCAGGTTAAGTGTCCCGTACTGGAATTTTACTCCCTTTCTGAGGGGAGGGGAATTGAAGCATTTTTCTTTTTTTGATTAGGTCTATTAATTTCCATCGGTGTCTCTAGGTCCAGGTTACGAAGTAAGGCTTCTACTTCTTCTTGATCTGAAGCAATGTATTGTTTTCCTTGATAAATCAATGAAAGTTTAGTGTAATTCAACCACCTATATTGAATGTTAGCTTTCCTCAAGGTTGCTATTGTGGGTTTTAGTTCTTTCCTTTTAATCAATACGTCATTTGGAAGATCTGTAAAGATGTATATTGGAGTTTTGTTGAAGGGTCATGAGCCTTTGAATCTGGCTTCTTCAATAATTCTCTTCCTGACTTTATGGTCTGATATCCCTATAATGATATCTCTTGGGGTGTTCCTTTTCCTGGCTTTAGTTATCAGGGAAGGAACCTCGTTTCCTAGATCCAAGTGCTTTACCAGCCAGTTGGTTATTGCTGTTATTAGGTCTTCATTTGTTGTTTGCGATTCATCCAGCCCCCTGAGTTTAAGGTTCTTCTGCCAGGCGTTAATTTCCAAGCTAAGGATTCTTGCTTGCTTAGACTCTATTGTTTTGGGGAGATTGCTCACGTCTCTTTGAGCCATTACAGCAAGGTCCAAAGCATTCTCCACTTTTTTGTTTTACTCATTTCGAGTTTTATTTCGGTTAAGAGCTCTGCTAAGGGCTGGATCAATAAAGCCATTTGTTTCAATAAGCTTTGTTCTAATTTTGCAAATTGAGAGTCAAGTTTAGGATTTGCAACATTTACCATTGCGCAGGGTTCAGTAGCTCATCCGTCGGCCATTTGGGGTTGCTCTATTTCGCGGCTTTCTTGTGCCGCAGCTTGAATTGTCGTTGTCAAAAAAGCTTGCAAGTTTTTGGCAGTTTTCGACAGCGATTTCTTTTTCTCCGATTCTTGTTTTCTCATGATGCACTACAAGAGTAAATGTTATGAGCATTTCGGTGGGGTTTTTAGGCTTGGGAGAGACGGAGCTCTTTCAATGTGCGTCCATTCTCAACGAGACCGACGCCATGCCCCCGCCCCCTGCTAGCTGATTCATGGTTGTTAGTGAGGAGTCATTTAAGGTTGGGGGGCTGTCTGTAGGCAAGGAGAGGTCTTCTACCTTGTGAGAGAGAGGCATCGTTTTCCAGGATGGGCTGTAGATCACTGATGATACTTTGGATGGATTTCAGCTAGGAACTATAGGTGACAACCAGTGGTGTTCTGTTGTTAGTTCCTTTAGGTTTGTCCTGGAGCAGGCTGTTTCCGGGTACTAGTCTGGCCCTGTCAATTTGTTTCCTCACCTCATTTGGTGGGTACTGTAGCCCCAAAAATGCTTGTTGTAAATCTCTTTAGTGGGAGTCCCAGTCAAGAGCACTGGAGCAGATACGATTGTAACGTAAGGCTTGGCTGTAGACAATCGACCAAGTGGTATGTTTAGGGTGGTAGCTGGAGGCAGGTAGATATGAGTATTGGTTGGTGGGTTTCCGGTATAAGGTGGTATTTATCTGTCCATTATGTAGTTGTACAGTGGTGTCCAGGAAGTGTACCTTTTGTGTAGAGTGGTCCAGGCTCAGGTTGATAGTAGGGTGAAAGTTGTTGAAGTCCTGATGCAATCTCTCAAGGGCTTCCTTCCCATGGGTCCAAATGATGAAGATGTTATCCAAGAACCTTAAATACAGGAGCGGTTTCAGTGGATGGGAGCTGAGGAAGCGTTGCTCCAAGTCTGTCATGAATATGTTACCATATTGTGGTGCCATGCATGTGCCCATGGCTGTGTTGTTAACCTGTAGATATAAACTGTCACCAAATTTGAAGTAATTGTGAGTAAGCACGAAGTGGCAGAGTGGTGGCGAGGTGTGCTGTGGTTTTGTCCGGGATAATATTCCTGATAGCTTGCAGTCCATCCGCATGTGGGATATTGGTATGCAGAGCCTCAACATCCATGGTTGCTAGGATGGTGTGATCTGGTAGGTTGTCAATGGACTGTATTTTCCTGAGAAAGTCAGTAGTGTCCCATAAATATCTGGGTGTGCTGATGGCATAGGGCCTGAGGATAGAGTCCATATATCCTGAGACTCCTACTGTGATAGTGCCAATTCCTGAAACAATGGGGCGTCCTGGGTTACCTGTTGTGTAGATTTTGAGTAGAATTTTCCTGGCCGTGGTTCCTGGGGTGTGTCCATATGGATACGTTCTTGTATGTCCATGGGGAGTGTCTTTAATATTTTATTGAGTTCTCTTTTGTATTGCTCCATAGGGTCAGAAGGTAGTGTCTTATAGAATGCTGTGTTGGAGAATTCTCTCTGCTTCCTGTATGTAGTTGTTTGTCCATGATGATGACTGCGCCGCCTTTGTCAGCTTCCTTGATTACGATGCCAGAATTATTTTTGAGGCTGTTTATTGTGTCTCTTTTGAGGCTGTTTATGGCGTTCGACGTATCAGTGATCTACAGCCCATCCTGGAAAACGATGCCTCTCTCTCACAAGCCCTGGGTGGAAGACCTCTCCTTGCCTTCATGACTTTTGTAACTGATTTGCATCTACTCCCCCCTCCCCTCACCACCTATATATATCTGGCCCGTTTCTTCATACCCTCCATGCACCTGACGAAGAGAACTGTGGTTCCTGAAAGCTTATGCTACAGTAAAGTTGGTCAGTCTTAAAGGTGTTACAGGACTCTTTACTAATAAAATATTATGTCATTCAAAAAAGAATTGGAGAACATATTAAAAGACAGTAGATATTGAGCATATGCAAAGTGTAGAAATATATCAAGAACCACAAAGCCGCCATAAAATGCACTAATATAGGTGAATTTTAAGATATAAACATGGATATGATATAAACATAGCCACCATTCATTTAAAGAAAAAATTGCCATATAGTTAGTTTTTGAGAATTAGGAGAAACTATACCAAAATACAGGCCTTCCAGAGAGGGGACATGATTTTAAAAGAGAACCTTATATTATTTTAAGAGCCATGTTTACATCTTAGCATTACACTGTAGTGTTTGTGCATTTTTTGGCTTTGTTATTCTGAATATATTTCTACACTCTGCATATGTTCAGTATCTACTGTCTTTTAATATGTTTTCTAATTCTGTTTTTAACATTATATTTTGATATTCTTACAGACCTCCCTAAAGAAGCATCACAAAATATGTAGGGGCAGTATCTGAATACAACAACTGTTCCCGCTGCACTACTCTTTTTTGTTCTTTGCTCTGTACTTGTTGCAGCCTATTTTCCAGCATCAGCCTATACAGAACAATTTATTTGCTTAGCCGATTTCTATGTTCTCTCTCCAGAACGAAACTAGCTGATCACAATACGTGTAAAACTTTCGAAAGTGGAAAAATACAAAACCCAATTTCATCTTTATTACCAGCACCCAGGCTTAACAACACCATCATAACTTCACTATGTAAAAGATTATCAAAACCACTTCAGGTCACAGCAGGGCATTGCTGATGGTATCTGCAGGACCTTAAATGTTTTAAAGCAACATAAACAGCTGGGAAAACGACTAATAATACTTTAAGTAGATGCAAAAAAATCCCTGATTGCCTGGAAGGAATGTATCTCCGAAATTTACTTAGGTAGATGAACTTTGCTCCTGTTGGAGGACTTTGTTTGTGCTGATGGCTACATGTAAGTTTGCCCAACCGGCAAATAGTGGTTTCCCATGGCTGTTTCAGGTCAGGAAAATGTTGGGGAGGGCAGCTTTACAGTTTACTTTTCTTGCTGAGACTTAGGACAAGTTACAAAATCAGAAAACAATGCAATAAAAAGTGTAAGACAAATCACAAACAATGGAATTATATTGAATGGCCTGCCTGAGGTCAGGAAAGCTCCCCCCTCTTCTGACTTCCTTCAAACTATGCAAAACTGAATTATTCAGGAGGGCTTTCTACCCCCATTATAGGGCTGTGTCATAAGATATAGCTCAGAGGTAGGGACAGGGACTATATGTTACTTTGCTGGGTACTGTCTGCTGATGTAGTAGATATGCCCCTACTAGAGAGTTTCCACATTACTAAATATGCCATGTTCACTAATTATGCTTCATTTCAGAAAGATTTCATCTCGGTTCTCAGCTTTATACTTGTTCCAAATTTTCTGCTACCATTCCCTAACTGCTCACTAGCATTGCCAACTCCAAGTTGGGAAATTCCAGGAGATCTTGAGGGTGAAACCTGGAGAAAGTGGGGTTTGGGGAGGGAAAGGACCTTGGCATGGCATAATTCTATAGAGTCCACCCCCCAAAGTAGCCATTTTCTCCAGGTGAACTGATCTCTGTGGCCTGGAGACCAGTTTTAATTCCGGGAGATCTCCAGCCACTACCAGGAGGCTGGCAATCCTACTGCTCACTGAATAGCCTAATTATGTGTTATTATTGTATTTTGCTCACTGAATGTCCCAGCAGTTGCTTATATTGCATTTCACTTGTAGTGTTGTAATCCACCTTTGGTCTCAGTGAGAAAGGTGGACAATAAATAAATAAATAAATAAAAATGCAAAAACTGAATTACAAGAATTTGAAAACAAAAATAATACATACAATGAACAAATAACAACCATATTCTTTATTTAAAAATATCCTCCTGAACAATTGCATTTTACATAGTCTGAAGAACCACGGGAGGCTTCCTAACCTCCTCAGGCAGGCAGTGTCACTAGGTGGGAGCCACAACAGAGAAGGCTCTGCTACAGGCAGCTGTTGACCTTACCCCTTTGCAGAGCAGTGCCTTCAGGAGGCTTTGCTCAGCTGGGCAAAGTTGTCATGGTGGAGCATAGTAAGAAAGGCAGTCCTATAAATATGTGCATGCCTTAGGCTTTCATGGGCTTTGCATGTGATGGCCACAGCCTTGATCTGAAACAGGAAACTAACTGGCACCAATATAGTGACTGCAAAGTTAGTGTAATATGCATACTCCTCCTAGCTCCCTATAACAATTGTTTTGTATCAGGTGAAGTTTGAGTTATCTTCAAGGGCAGACCCATGTAGAGTGCAGTACAACAGTCTAGCCTCAAGATTACAGTGGCATGAATTAACATGGCCAGATTGGCTAGGTTAAAGTAGGAGCTATGAACATGAAATAAAACCCTTTTTTCTGCTGAAATAATGTGCTTTGTCAGCATTACATTCGCCAGTACAATGCCCAAGCCCTTAACTGAGCTAGGAAAGGCCCACTGAAGCCCAGCAGATGTGGGAAGAATGATAGCCTCCAAGAGCTCAGCCTTCCTGACTAGCATCACCTCCTGATTTTCAGGATTTGGTTTCGCTTGCTCACCTTCAGTAATTTAACCACAGCAGCCAGGTATTGGCTCGGGGCTGCTACAGCAGTGCCAGGTGGTATAGACTAAGAGATAATGGTGTTGTCAGCATCTGGATGCCATCCAAGTTCCAAATATTTTCTCCTAAGGGCTTGACATAGAGATTGAATAGCAAAGGGAGGCGGGGGGGGGGGGTAGAACGACACCTTGTGGAACCCCCCAGGGCAAGTCCCACAACAATGGCAACTGGTCTCCAACAGCAACCCTCCAAATTCGATCCATAAGGAATAAATTAAACCAACCCAAAGCCTGCCCCTTGATACCTACTTCTGCTTCAATCATCTCAACAGGGTAGCAGGACCCACATCAAAGGCTTATGATAAATCGGCTAGACAACATCAAAGAGGCACAGCCTTGTCTACATTCAAGCTGAGGTCGCCAAGTAAAGCTACCAGGGCTGTCTCTGTCCCATAACCCAGCCTGGAACCAGCGATTCAGATCAGATGAGTTATTCAGGAAGACGTCGAGTTGTTCTGCGACCCCTCTGCCATCTTCCCCAGGAAGGGTAAATTATGTGCCCAACAACTAGCCACATATACACGTGTACACGCAGGACTGGGCAAGTCTGTTAATGATAGGACATTTCGGAGGTCTCTCGTTCATAGGGTCGCTGTAGATTGGAGGTGACGACGGCTCATCACACACACACTTGCAGGATGTATCTGCACAAGACAGCAGCGAGGCGAGCCGGCTCCTCCCTCGCCCCCGTCTCGAACGTGCTAGCAGCCTTTCACAGGCTTGCTTCGGAAATCGCGGAGCGCGACCCCCCAGCGGACCCTCCCGCGCCGCCTTGTGGCGGTGAGTTCCGCGAGTCCACCCGCGGCGCGCGTCCGGGAGCGCGCGGAATCCCCGACCAACCGCCCCCCAGGGCTGCGTGCCGGCGCGATGGCGCGCCCGCCTCCCTCCCTCCCTGCCGGCGAGGCGGGGCGCGGTCGCGCGTGGGGAGCGCGGGGAGCGGCTCCGCCCAGTGGGTGGGGATCGCGGGGCGGCCCCGCGGGAGGGCACGTGGCCGGCCGAGGCGCGCCCGCGGAGGAAGGCGCCCCCTGCCCTGCCCTGCCCTGGCCGCCCCGCCATGGGCCCGTGGCTGCGCTCCGCCGGGCTGGTGGCGGGCTCCACCGCGCTCTTCGGGGCGCTCCGCTGGGGCCTGCGCGGCTGCCCGTTGCCGGCTCACGTGCGCCGCGACGCCACCCGCACCTGGCGCTGGAGGAACCTGCTCGTCTCCTTCGTCCACTCCATCGTGGCGGGGATCTGGGCCGTGACCGGGTGAGCCGAGCGGCGCGCGGGCCAGGGGCTCTCCGGGCGCCCCCCGCCCCGGCATCGGGAGCCCCGATCCCCTCCCCGCCGCCTCTTCTTGGGGCGCCCATCCCGGCCCCCCGAGCCCGTCCGTTTCGCCGCCTGGCGGGATCCCCCTTCTGCGCACTGAGCTGGGCAGGTGACGGCTCGGTTCCCGACGCCCCGGCTGCGCTGTCCCCCCCAGCCCCGCCAACAGCCATTCAACCGGGAAAGGTGTGAGGCCAGGCCGTGGTCTTGGGGTGCGGAGGGCGGAGCGCAGGCGCCCCCTCCCCGCACCTCCGAAGGGGACGCTTCGGAGAAGGAGCGAGGCGGCGGGCCGGGGCTCTTTTGCCGGGGCTTCGGAAGCAATCGCCAAGCCTCCTCGGTTGAGAGGCGACAGTCGCAGCGTTTGCGTTCCCCCCTGGTGATTTTCCTTTAAAATCTAGAACCGTTCGAAACGCCCTTCCAAGGAGAGGAGGGTTTCAACGCGGGCTGGGGGTCTCACTGATGGGTTTACGGCCAGGGAAATATCCCCCCTCGTCCCCAAGTATCGTGTTGCGTTCGCTTGGCCCCCTAACATGATTGCCTGAACAGCCTCTTGGGATTGCACCTGCTCTCTGCTTGGGGGTCATCTGTGGCCTGCCTTTTGTGGGTTGATGAGGCTTGGCAGAAGGTAGGACTAGATGGGGTTTGGGGGTGCCTTGCAGTTATGGGTTTCCAAAATTTGGATACAGCTTCAGGCACAGCAAGGGAATTGAACCCCCCCCTCCCCCGTCTCCTGGGCTTACATAAAAAGCTTGCTTGCTGGAGAAAAAGGGGAACCATTTTTTAAAAGGCTGACTGTCCTTGCCTCCCCACACCAGGGTTTGGCAGATGCCGGAGATCTTCACGGATATCATCAACAAAGCCCCTCCTTCCGGTCGGCTGCTGCTGTGCTTTGCATCAGGTAGGACCGTGGAGGGAGGCCTTTAAAAGGGGGTGAGACAGATTCGTGGACAGGGTCCGGATTTGGTCTCCCACTTTACAGGCAGGAGCTTTATTTTCTAAATATGCAAATCCAGTTTTCCATCCAGGATGTTCCAGCGGCGTGCAGATGCCCTCTGATGAGAATTTCCCATGGGAAAGCTTCTCTGTAAGAACAAAAGCCTTGAAATCAAGAGGGAAGAAATGAGTAGGGTGGCAGCTTTTAATTGGACAGTTAACAAACTTGAGCTTTTGTTTGGTGGCGCTGAGAGGCCCTGGTGGTTCTGTTCGCTCTCTGAAGCTGCTTTGGGTCTCGTGGAGATTCCATTTATGAAATGGTCCCAGGTGGCAGGGAAGGTATATTATCAGTCTGTAGAAAATGTCCAAAGGCAGCAGTTGGATAATAGCTTTTTATTAGGGCTAACCAAAATGTCACAAAGGGTAGATTTTCAAGATCACCAGAGATCTTTATTGGCCGGGTATTCAGCACAGAACAAAATGTGAGTGGAGGAGATGCTCTAAAAGGGGGACAGGCCAAAGGTGGCGCTTTGAAAAGTCTTGCAGTTTTCTTACATGAGGATCAATCTCTCTCCCAGGCATCAGTTCAGATGTCTTTGAAGATATGCACGTGACCAAACTTAACAGAGGCTGTGTCTGGGATAGCTGTGAAGTTACGGCTCCATGCCTGTCTTGTTGAGCTGAACTTGGCTGCAGGCACTCCTCTCCTGGTGCCTGTAGAGGCTGTTGCACAAAGAGATGATGTCTGGGGCTCAGTTTTTCCTGCCAAGGCATCTGTTGGTTCCGCACTCTCGCTCTGCACAATATTTTGTGGCAATAGTTTCCTCAGCCACCGCCTCAAACTTCCTTGTTTGCACGGCCCTAGCAAATGCAGCCTCAGCTTTGCAGTAGGGGTGGTATCTACTGCATTGGTTTGTGGACCTTCTGCCCAAATTGAGGATTTTTCTGAGCCAACAAAGGGGATCATGAACAGACAGCCTCAGATATGAGCATCAGTAAGATGTATCTAAAGTATCTAAAGAAGGGAGCTGTGACTCACTAAAGCTTACACCCTGAAAATCTTGTTGGTTTCTAAGGTGCCACTGGACTCAAATCCTGCTGTCCTACTGCAGGCCAACACAGCTACCCACCCAAAATAGATCAAACCACTGAAATTTTGGAGGAGAGCCTTCGCTATGAGGAAGAGCTAAAGTAAATGGGAGCTTTTTAGTTTGTATTAAAAAGATGAGTTTTCCCCTCCCTCTTTTAAAATAATCAGAATTTGAAAATGCATATTGAGAGTGATTGATAGTAGCGATCAAGACAGTTAGCTGCTTCGCTCATTGTGGAATTGACTGGTGGAACTCACTGCCACAAGATGTGACAATTGCTACTAGTTTAAGATGGTTGACTATGAGCCACGTCAGCTTGACAAGACTTGAATATACAGAGGCACCATACCCCCGTAATGGGATGGATTGGTGCCTCTAGGCCCTGTTTGAGGGTTTCCAGAAGCATTGGCTAGAAACTAAATGTAGGACTACCTGGTCAGATCCATCAAGCCAGTTGCTACTGTGTGACCTTACCCCAGAGATGTGGGTGTTCTAGAAAAATGTAATCTAATTTAAATTTTAAATTTAATCTAATTTAAATTTTAAAAGTACCTCCAGTTAATTTTATGTTTCAATAGCAACAAATACTCAAAGCTTTGGGTTAGAAAAAGTATTTGATCAGGAAAAAATAAAGTACAGTTTAAATATTATATTCAAACAAATTCAAAGCTTTATCTGGGAATCATTTTATTGTGACAATACTTTCAAACCTTTTTATTGAGATAATTCTTGCCGTCCAGCATGTCTTACATTGTCTAATTTAAGGGCAGGGGAAATCAAAGGCAATGAAAACTGTTGACATACTCTAATTGTAGCACGTCTAGAGAACTGTGCCTAAAATGCCATGGATGTACTTTGTGCACTTGTATGTATGATCAGGGCTTTTTTTCTGGGAAAAGAGGTGGTGGAACTCAGTGGGTTGCCCCGGAGAAAATGGTCACATGGCTGGTGGCCCCGCCCCCTAATCTCCAGACAGAGGGGAGTTGAGATTGCCCTCTGTGCCTCTTGGCGCGGAGGGCAATCTAAACTCCCCTCTGTCTGGAGATCAGGGGGCGGGGCCACCAGCCATGTGACCATTTTCAAGAGGTTCTGGAACTCTGTTCCACCGCGTTCCAGCTGAAAAAAAGCCCTGTGAACAATATTTAAGTTTTGTCCATAGAGGTCATTATTCTCCATGGCATCATTTGCAGTACTTGTGAGTTCCATATCAGATTGGGGATTACAATATCCCTTCCACCTCGAAAGAGGAAACATACAAATAAGAATTTTAGCTTTGGTTTTGATATGACCTACACAGCCAATCTTATTGAATTCCTAACTGGATTTTTAAAAATTCAGGTTATTAGATGTATTTTTTGTTTTTTCCCCTTACTCCATTTACAAATAAATGAAAGCGACAGGTACTCTTTCACCCAATACCTAGGGCTCATAATCTGGAAAAAACATTTCACAGAAAAATAAAGCACTGGAAAATGTTCCCCAGAACGGGTGTTTTTTTTTTTTTGCCGCCCCACTCGGCACTGGTGGACATTTTGCACATGGGGCACTGGCACGAATGGAATGGCTTTGTCTCCTCATCCAGGTTATTTCATCCATGATTCCCTTGACATCATCCTCTGCCGGCAGTCCCGTGCCTCTTGGGAGTACTTGGTTCATCATGCTATGGCAAGTATTGGTGGTGGGGGGAATAGGACTAGGTTGGTAAGGATAATCCCGGGGTAGTGCTAAGCTGCTGCTCAGCAATGGATTTTGCGCATGACGCAAGAACAGGGCGTGGTTTGTACCCCCACCACCCCCGCCACATTGTAAGTTCCACATTGGTACTGGAATTCAGGTGAGAAATACCTTATGCGAATGGCTTTCAGCTGTGAGAATTGGCGCGAGTTCAGCTCACTCTTGAATTTCCACTGGCTGTCACTCCTGTGTCTCCAAACTCATCTCTGCAGCACAGTGATGAACAAGCTTGCTCTGGTTTTAACACTGGGCATGTTTTAATGGAATCCAGAATTCTTGGGAGGCGCAATCAGCACAGCATGTTCACCAGTGCGTATACTGCCCTTGTCATCTTTGTGCAAGAACTGCAGACAACTCCAGGGATAACTGCAGGTTTGAAGGAAAGGCCACTTCAGGGGTGTCGGTGGGGAACTTTCTCCCTTTTTAGGCTGGCTGGTTTCTTAAGCGGCAGCAGAACCCCTGAGCGCTGATTTCATTCCTGTGGAATTGAATTGGGTGCCGCTCATTCCAGGAGGAGATTGGGTAGAGGTGAGAGGCTTCAAGGATTCTGTCTGGGGGAAGGAACATCAGCACTTCCCAGTCTCCATAGCCTTGGGAACAACTGCAACATAGGTCTTCGTGAGTGTAATTACATCTTGAGGGGCCAGCTAAGGAGGGTCTTTGTCTTTTGAGTCACAAATGCTGCATAATGAGGTTCAGAATGCCGAGGCAGTAGAAGAGGTGACAGGTGGAGGATCACATTGCAAACACCTTGATTTTCTCTTTGAGCAGTCTCTGCAGAGCTTCCAAAGACGAGGGCTCCTTCAAAAACATAAGAACATAAGAGAAGCCATGTTGGATCAGGCCAACGGCCCATCCAGTCCAACACTCTGTGTCACACAGCGGCCAAAAACCAGGTGTCCTCAGGAGGTCTGCCAGTGGGGAAGGGACACTAGAAGCCCTCCCACTGATTGCCTCCCCAAACACCAAGAATACAGAGCATCACTGCCCTAGACAGAGTTCCATCTATACCTTGTGGCTAATAGCCACTGATGGGCCTCTGCTCCATATGTTTATCCAATCCCCTCTTGAAGCTGAGGGGATTCTCAAACCATTTGAGAATCACTGCAATTCGGTGTATGTATCTTTGTTGATGAAAATCTGACCCATCAAAGTTTATGGGAGGCGCATGCCAGAGGCACTGATGAGAGTTTGTTTCCAGTGTGCAGATAAAACCAGATTTCCATGTTTTGAAGCCAGATGAGAGCGGTTTGCTTTGTGTTCAGCTGTGACTCACCATTTTAAACTATGCTTCCTGTTAGGGTTGAGGACGCTTTTCCCCATTTTCCTCAGTATAAAAGGTTTGATGACTGGAGTCTGACTTCTGGGTAAATTGTTATAGCAAAAAATAATTGTTTCCACTTTTTTGTTACTAAGTTTTAATAAGTTATGAATTGACGGTTGCTTGTGTCAGGCAAACCTTTCTCTTGATGGGCTGTTTTAAAAAGATAACTAAAACATGGCAAAAAACCAGCGTTCCGATTAACTCCCTCTCTCTCTCAGGCCGTCTCTGGCTTGTTCTCAGGGATTTTACTGGACCGCTTTGTTGGGGCAGGGCTGATCTCGCTCTTTGTGGAGGTGAGCAACATCTTCCTGACCGTCCGGATGATGATGCGGCTCGGCAAACTCCCATTCCCCACCCTCTACCGGATCAACAAGTATGCCAACGTGGTCGTATACTTTCTCTTTCGCCTGGCACCCCAGGCCTACTTGAGCTGGTACTTTGTGCGGTATGTGGAGGTGCGCGGGCAGGGTGCCTTCCTCATGTTCAACTTGGTGCTCCTGGACATCATGATCCTGGTGTACTTCTCGCGCTTGCTGCGCTCCGACTTCTGCCCTGGCGCACGGCAGCAGGGCCCCGACAGCGAGAAGAAGTTCCTCATAGACTGACTGTGCCCCGGAACCCCTGGCGGGGGAGGGGGAGAGCACATTGATCCTGGCCTTGGACTCGAATTCTGTCACACCCACGTGCCTTAACTGTCATAGATCGTGCATTCACTGTGCTGTTCCTTGAAGCCATTTCTTCCCTGTTGGCCAGTTGGGGATTGGGGGCATAGAGAGCCAGCTGGAGGGGTCTGAGTCTCAGATGGAGACTCTCTTGAAAAAAACACCACCACCCAGGCTGATCCGAGCTCAGCGGGGATGAAAGAAGGGACAGGGAATTGGTCTTCTGTGTTTCTTGTTGCTACGTTCATGCATTAAAGTCGGTTTTCACCCTAAATCCACGCACGAGGGCTCTTTCCTGTGTAGTGAGGATGTCGCTTTGTGCGGTGCCTGGGGCTCAGTATTCCTGAGCTTCAGGTGGAGGGGGCGGACAGACAGACAACAGGGGGGCCACCGCCGAGTCCCTGCTTGTGGCATTCCGCCTAGGTCGGACAGACTGGGGCAGGCTGATCCAGCAGGACAATTCTTTAAGGGGCCCAGCGGAGGGCAAACCCTGCAGAGAGGAGGCAGTGGAGGGGTTTGAAGAGGGAAGGAGAAGTTTCACATTTCAGTTTCTGAAGTACCTTGGAGTGGAAGCCAGCAGAGGAAAGAGAGTTGTCGCTGTGCCAATGGGATGCATGGCCTGGAGTGAACTCCAAGCTGGTTCGCTGGCTGAGTCCCCTGACAGCTCCTCACCTGAGCTGCCTAGCCAGTCTCAGCCTCGGAATCCGGGCTGGGTCACCTCACCTGAGCTGGTAGAACAGGCAGCGGATGGCCTAGCAAGGGCTTCTTGCTGCCTGCCAGAATGGCTGAGAGCCAGTTTGCTGGGGCCGGGAGACTTTCTGGCTGCAGCAAGTGGCTGAATCTGGGCAGGCGCCAGTGGGGCCAGGCTCCAAGGTGAGCAAAAGCTCATCCATGGGGCAAGCATGCATGTGTGGCTTAAGCTACGCCTGCCTCCACAGGGCCACTCCACCTTTTTGACACAGCTCTTGCACAGCTGTCTTTTCTCTCTAACCTTGATGGACTTAAAATTATCCCCTGCTTTTCTCCCCATTGGCAAAGCCTGCTTATTATCATTCTCCATTTTATGCTCACAAGAACCCTGTGAGGTAGGTTAGGCTGAGTGTATGCCTGGCCCAAGGTCAACCAGTGAGCTTCCATGGTGAAGTGGGGATCCAAATATGGCTCTCTCAGATCCCAGCCCTCTAACCACTACACCACTTGTTCGCAAACCAAAGTAGGGGAAGAAGTCATCCAATTCTGCGCCTTTGTTCAGTAAAGGAAATGGACCCAGATTTGCTGGTGGCACCACAACTAATTCTTCTTATAGCGCATCTGTCAAGTGTTAATAACAAGCAAGGCACACAGTACCCCAAGATATGTAACATCTAGCCCAAAACAAAGGCCCACGCGGTGAAATAGCAGTTTATATATTTATCTCTTCCAATGTTCAAAGGGCTTCATATGCATTCTCTTGCAACAGCCTTGCAAAGTAGACCATTATCCCTGCCCCCACCAAGTATTTCAAGGGAGGGTAGAGGAAGGGCTGAGGCTAGAAAGGAATGGCTTGGTCTGCTTTTGAGTTTCCAATGAATGGATCCTACTGTCTCCCATTGTAATCTATACAAGGTTGCACAGAAGGGATTAATGTCACAGTTACCCACAACAATCCAGTTACGCAGGCTGGTCGAAGGGCACCCAGTCAACTTTGTGATGGAGTCGGGTTTTGGAATGACTTTAGAAGCGGGTAACTCTGCTTAGGGTGGCATTGTCAGCCCCCCCCCCCCCCCCAAGATTTACTATTTTCCTTCGGCATTACTTTTAGTGTGGTCTTTTCGGGAGGGAATGGAGAACTTTTATCAGTGACTAAAAAGAGAAAGCCAACCAGGATGCAAGAACACACCTCAAGAAAGGGGCTCAAACCCTTCCAGAATTCATCTTTCCAGCAGTTTAGATGTAATTTCTTCTTCTGGTGCCCACCTAGGATGAAAGAGCTGCTTTTCTTTTTTTAAAAAAAAAAACATTTTCTGGAATTTGTGTTCAAATGATGGGAGTTGGCTCTGGAAGGCCTCGGATTGAGGCTTTTGCTCTGTCACAGTCCCAAATGTATGAACTTCATCGCATTACCCTTTCAGAGTGTGCTGGGCGTACCGAACCCTGGAGGGGAACAGGAAAAAGCAAGCAGAGCAGCTTAATGGCCACTCCTCAATTGCTTCTTGCAAGGTGCTCATTATTTTCACTGCAGCTTCCAATATTAAGCCTGTAAATAATCCAGGGCCACTTGAATAGAGACTCCCTTTGTCTTTTTAATGTAAGAAACGTGTGAGAACAGGTGCAGCCTCATGTCTGAAAACAGTCTTCCCACCCCTTTCCCCAAGCAAGCTGACATCCATCATTCCTGCCTACAGGTAGCGAGACTACGCAGAGTGGTGGAAGGGGTATTTCCTGCCTACTATGTTCCTGGTCTCTTCCTCAAAATGCTGAGCGTCTTTTCCCTAACGTGACAGGTTCTCTAAAAACTTGCTATTTCTCTGCACCATTCTCCACCTTCTTTGTAGTGCTGCCTCGTTTGTCTTCCCGTTGACTGCAGAATTTGGCTTCTGATAGATAATCCCATTGTCCATACTTGCATACCTGGGATTTCATAGAAAACAAAAGAGCAGTTGTTAGCCCTAGGGACCTTCATGCTCCCCAAGTAGCTTCAGCCAAGTTGCAGCTCCCAGCCTAAGCCATGTTGTGAGCACAGAATAGAACAAACCCCGTGTGTGGCAACATGAACTTGGAGAAGTCCTAGAATGCAAAGATGATAGGAAGCAGCAGGCTCGGCTCATAAATTTGGGTTTTTCAGGGCAGGGGGAGAAGGTCAGAAGATGCTATAAACAAATATTCCTACTTTAAAAGGTCCTCCAGCCTGGGGACCACTTCAATTAGCCTCTCTCTAAAGTGCCAGCTTTGGAGGGGTCCACCCCTGCAGCCAAAAACCAGACACTGCCTTCATCTCTTCCAGGGCTAGGAGGTGGGGGGAAGCTAGGCTACTCCCCTCGACAGCTGCAGCACAACATTCTTGCCCACAAACGGGGCAGGAGAGCCCCCCTCCTCCAGGAAGAACAGCCGGCCAGAGGGAAGAGCTCCTTCTGCACTGGGGTGGAGGCTTGCAAATTCACATAGGCGGCAGCAGCTCCCCCAAAGGGCCCAAGGCCCTCACACTGTGTGAAGCTACTTTCCAGGCACAGGGCCAGTCATGTCAGCCCAGGAAGAAGCCACAGCAAAGTCTTACCCCGAGGGCTTCTCCCAAGCTTAAGTAGTTCAGCAGCTATTTTCAGCTATTTTCAGATGGAGGGTGTAGCACAGATCATCTGCAGGGATGCCCCAGTGCAATCTCTGGCAGCTCCAGTTAAAAGTGCTGGGGGAAGACACCTCTCTGCCGGAGGCAGCAGCCCTACTTGCTGTAAGGAAGCTCTAGAAAGGCTCCAGTAGCCCATACCTCAAGCAGAAGAGGAACGCGCCTCATCTAATTGTTGCTGAAGTAGGAAAAAGTTAGGTGGAGTCAGAAAAGTGATTTTCATTTGAATTGTTACTATGTAGGGAGGTCGTCTCAAAGAGATGCTTCACTAACAAGTTAGGGACCATAGACTTCACCACTGTGTTGCCTTACGTCCTGTCTGTCGCTTTAAGTAGGTGCTCCTATGCATTACCTGTTGCTTTAAGTATGACCCTGCTAGGTAGTTCTATGTAGTCTAATGTCAGCCCTAGAATTCTTGCGCTCTGTTTCAGCAGTTCTTCAACTCTTATCAGATTTTTGCTAATGTTTGCTAACGTTGTGTCTTTGTAAACTTGCATTTATTCACTCGATGGAATTGTTTATTGAAATGTCCTGGATATTGACTGTACTATCAAACTATGTAATTCGCCTTTAGTCTCAGTGAGAAAGGCAAACTATAAATAACAATTTTTTAAAAATTAAGCATGAGTCCCCACTCTGAGGTGCTAAAGATTCCAGGGGCTCCACAGCTTTTTTTCCTGCACAGTTGTTAACACAGTGACTCAGCCAAAAGCCTGTTTCAGTTTGTTAAGGCGGCCCCCAGTTATAGACGCCAGACCTGCGGCAATTGGGTTTTCCTCTCCAGAAGCCAGAGAGTTTACCTGTCCTGAAAAGAGAACAAAGGTGTCACCCCTCACCTGGTCTTCCAGGCTGCCTCCCAATGTCCAGTGTGCTACTGAGAATGCCAGCACAGCTACCTCTGAAAGAATAAGCAGTGCCTAATGGGTTAGGTGATACTTTTTCAGGGACAAAATTCCATGGCCTTGCTCCAAGTGGAGAGGCTGCAGCTTGGAGGCAGAGCATCTGCTTGGTATGCAGAAGGTCCCAGAATCTTTACTTTTTTCTGTCAAAATCCTGTAATCCAGAAATCATCAAATTGTTATCTGCTTCATATAAATAGTTTATGAAGATCCCAGGTTCAATCTCTGGCATTCTTAGTTAAAGGGGTTTGGGTCAGAGGTGATGTGGAAGACCCCTGCCTCCCCCCAAGACCTTGGAGAGAGCCACTGTATAGGACAGCTTCATGAATTCATGGTGCCATGCCTTCTAATGGCAAGCTGGAGGGTCAAGCAGTGTTATGAAGTAACGCCACCTGCTGCCCAGGGAGGGATTTTTGAAGCCTTGGGGGAATGTCCCAATCATGCACAAAAATATTGGCTAAGAATTTTTTTTTAAAGGCGAACCACGACTGAGCATGTTTTTAGGAGGCACAGAAGTTTCAGTGCTGGTGAGCACGTATTAGAAGTGGGGCTGGAAGGAAACCCAATGGAGAGCAACTGGCCTGCTTTAGCCCTTCATTAGCAACTTTCATCCCCGCCCCCCCATGTACATACCCTCCTCTCTCCACCCAGCTTCCTGCTCAACTAGTCCTGAGCTTCAGCAGTCACAGCTATGGGGCAACTGCACAACAGGTGTGGTAGGTGCCTGATGTTCTGGACTACGATATCAAAAGACTTTTTTAATACCAACTTTCCCAGGACAGGCTTTCAAGGCAGCTTGCAAATTAGTGATGCCTACAAGACAAAAAGGAATGAAAGAGCAGAACATGCAAATAAATTACAAACCCTAAGTAAAAGTGTTGCTTGTTGATCTTTAACATGCAATCCAAAAAAGCAACAACCATGAGAAGAAACATCAATGGGGCAGAATAAAAGCATAGAAATGCCTTTCCATTCATGATCTACTTTACAGGCTTCCCCCTAAATGCTGCTGAAGATTGCACCCTCCTAACTCTCCAGTAACTCATTCCACCAAATCAAGGTACCAATGGAGAAAGCCCATAAAAGCCAGGCAGGGGATGAGGGCATTTCTCAAAAAGATGGAAGCAGAAAGCAAGAGCACATGGGAGGAGCACAGCTGGTGGATGGGTTCATCTCAGGAGAGATGGTTCACAAACGGCTTGAAAGGCAGCAACTTACACCTTCAATGGATGCGTGCGTAGAATAGGAACTGCAGATGCAGCATGGTTTCTCAGGAAATGTAGAGCCACATTATGCAGAGAGCACATTTTGTTCTTTAAGGGCAGCCCCACACCAAGTGGGATACAGTAGCCCAGCCTTCAGCTGACGTTATGTGAATTCATCAGGCCAGATTAGCAAAGCCCAGAAAAAAGGGTGACAACTTTCAAGGGACATGAGCCAGAAGTAACTCACCGGTCCCTGGAATTTCGAAATCTCACAGCATGGGGGGCACTAATTGTTTATCCCCCCCCATGCAATTCTTCTGGGCCTCCCCACTCCCTCCCTCAAAATGGGATGCCCCATAATAACAAGGCAGAGAGATGTTCCTGCACAGTCAGGGAATTCATCAGCTGTGCTGAAAAGATTTTGCCAAATGGGAAAAAAACCTGACAAGGATTGAGCATGTTGTCATCTTGTAAATTCAGAAGGTTGAAGGCAGTTTAGCACCAGTTAAATGAAATAAAAACAGGAGGAAAGGAAATTTCCCTCCTTAAATCCCAAACCACTTTTCCTGGAAAGGGAGATTTAGGGGAGGGGGTCCCAATCATTTGTCTGCTCCGTAACTTTTTACAAGCCCTTGTCTAATAGCAAACAGAAGACATTTTATGACAACCACCCACCTGCAATGGACTGATAAGAGAGCCAGCATGCAGGAGAGGATAGTGTTAGACTAGCATCTGGGAGACATGAGTTCCAATCTCCCCTCTTTAAATGGAAGCTCCAGGGATAGCTTGGGACCAATCACACACTCAGCTCATCTACTCTCAAGGCTTGCTGTTCTTAGAAAAATGTTAAGAGGGGGAGAGGTTTGAAAGCCACTTTGGATCTCCATTGGGAAAAGAAGGTATAAAGAGAAATACATGGCAGTGTTCCCAAGAGGGCTGAACCACAGTGAAAGGACAGGATCCTGCACTACATGCACGCACACGCACACACTTGGGAGCACAGTTTGACAGTATTAAAGCTTTCTGATAGTGACAGGACAGCCAGTTTGGTGTAGTGGTTAAGAGCACAGGACTCTAATCTGGAGAACTGGGTTTGATTCCTCTCTCCTCCAATTGAAGTCAGCTGGGTGACCTTGGGGCAGTCACAGCTTCTAGCTTTCTCAGCCCCACCCATCTTCTTCTTGAGGGGATAACAACATACTTTGTAAACCGCTCTGAGTGGGTGTTAAGTCATCCCAAAGGGCGGTATATAAAATGGATTTTGTTATTATTATTATTACTACGAAGTCTTCCCTGTAAACTCTGCAGAGATTTTAAGTAACAGTACATTAACCTTCAAAGTGACAGTCATTCTTGATGCTATCATCTTAGAGAAAATAAAGCAAATTCTTCATAGATCGGAAAAAAATATCCAATTCCTTTTTACTAAGACTGGAATAGCACAGCTAGTGCAAACCCTTAAATTCTCCAGAATTCTTCATCAGACTAGATATTAAAGGAGGTTTTTTTGTGAGGAAGAAAAGGAAAAGGATCTTTTTAGGCTGAGATAATAAATTCCCCTCCTACTTAGAATGTTCCAGTGACTCCAACAGGCATATTGTGTGACTATTATCAAATTGCATCATAAAGCCACCATGGCATATTAGGCAGGAGACTTAGAATCAAATCTCCCACTATGCCACGAAGATCACCAGGTGCCCTTGGGCCAGTCATTCAGACTAACCTACACCACAGGGTTGCTGTGAGCATAAAAAAGAAAAAGGAAGAACTTCATATGCCACCTGAGCTCCTTGAAAAAAAGGGTGGATTAAAATGGCACTAAATATATAAAATGGCCTTCTGGTAAGTAAAAAGTAGACACTATTCAATTGAAAACATGAAGAACAAGTTAGTCAAATGCCTCTCTGAACCCATATGGGACACACAGGTCTCTTAAACGGCCAAGAGTAAAAACCAAAACACAGTGGGGTCCTTTGACTAAAAATCCTGCGGATTAATTTTAGTAGATACACAAATTAAAGCATCCATGTAAACCAAATTAAGCAATGACCTTTGTTGTTTCCCAGCCTTTTCCCTTCACTTGAAGAATCCTTTCCTTGAATGGCTAAATTCAGGCAATCCCAAATTAGACAAAGTGTAGACACATTGAGCCACAGCAAAATCCAAAGGAAAGCCATATACCTATTATTAAGACCAACCACAGCAACATTATAGTTTGCAAGCTTTTGAGTTCTTCCGAATGTTTCATCAGCCTGGACACTTGATCATCTGTGGCCTTCTGTGGCCACATCCTGTACCCACTGGAGCCCAGTCAAACTGTGGAGAGGCCTTAGGGCTATTAACTAAAGATCTTTTCCCTCACTTTTTAAAAAGCACCAGCCTGAAAAGTTCTGGAGAACTCAAAAGTCTATGTGCTGTGCTGTACTTCTTTGGCCTTTCATTTTTGGATTTTGCTATGGGCCAAAAGAGCTATTTACCTCTTCAGATGATCAGTGTCTCATTAGTTTTGCAAAGGCACAAAGATGAAATGTTTATCAGACCACTCACACAATGCCTGTGGTAGGTTCAGTGGCAAGAGGGGTGAGCGTCCTGCTCAATGTGGCAGCCAGCAGGTTTGATCTGGCTTTAAAAGCAATTGAATAAAAACTTGTTTCAACAAGATAAGTGACACCCCATAAAGACAGGGGAGGGGGCACACAGAGAAACATTTCTTTCCCTCAAGGACTTCATTGTTTTTCCAAAGGAAAAACTAGACATTTGGGGGAGCAGGGAAAAAATCCAGTGAAATATTCTATTTTGGAGTTCACAGAACACTTTTATAAACCAGGTTTTATTCACTCGAATGTAGAGTTTGAAGATTAAATAAGAATCTAGTGTCAGACAATGCATTTTCAAGGACGTCTGTTTAAATCGGACCAATTTTGTCTATCATTAGTATGCTATAATGTTGATAATGAGTCTTATAAAGTTCAACGAGAGCCAAATATTCTGCTAGTCCTAGCACGAGATTATTTATCCAAATAACTCTTGCTTATCACAAAAATCCTATTATTTCTACTTTTATTTTTCCCCACCTCTTGGATAACAGAAACTAAAATACAAGTGGGTAAGGTAGCATAGGGTGCAACTCTAATATCTAGGTAAATATTCTCTGCTTCTCTCCCAAACAGGCAGCCAAATTCGCTTCTCCCGTCTATTTTATCCTAACAACCTCCCATTGTAGGCCAGGCCAAGAGTGCTGCCCCAATGTCACCCAGTGAGCCTCCATGGCAGAGTGGGAATTCAAACCCGAGCCTCCCAGACCCCAGTCCAACATTCTAACCACTATACGCTGGTGCTCTTTCTGGCATTAGCTACGTTCAATTTTACAAAGGCTTTTGTACTTTTAAATTCAGTATGCCAACTAGCATAATTGTATATGTTAAAGATATAAATGATGCATATTATATTGCTAAAACAGTAAGTTGAGGATGTATAAGCATGCGTTGCATGTATTTCAATATCTATCATAGAAAAGGCTTATCCAAATGGCTTCAAGAATTTCCAGACATTTTACATCTATCATTTCAACTCCCAGCACGAAAAGCACCAAAAATCCCACACACCCACCAGCTCACAATTTGCACTGTTCATATCAGTCTGCAGCCAAATGCTCCCAAATCTGCTATTCTCAGGCAAGGCTTTTTTCCCTCCATCATGTGAACCCAGACAATCAAGGATCACAGTGAATGCATTATCATGATGCTACAGAGCCAATCATCTCAGGTGATGTTGCAAAAGCCAACAGAGAAGGCACATTCTTCTTATACCAATCATATCCATGATCCCTGTTACTTTCACTCTGAGCCAGCTGTCCAGGCAAACATTTTCTTTACAAACCCCTGAAATAGGGCTGACAGGTGCATGCACTCACTTACAAACCATACACCCCTCCTCAGTCCTCTTAACTCCATCCAAAATTTATCTAAGCCCTGTTAATAACACTACGAAGTATTAATCAAAATAACCATCAGCTTGAGCGCTGTATGTAGAGTCCCTTCTCTGTGACCCCTTATTGCTAGATGGCACCTATATGACAGCTTGGGAGGCGGAGTCAATCTATGGGGCAAAATACACTTCCAGACTACAAGGCACAGGTGAACTGAACAGTCATTCAAGCTGCCCATCTCTGCTTCCCATCCGACCTCACTGCAATTTCGTTGGTTTGAAAACACATCTGGAGTCAGCATGGTAATAACAAGTGTTTATTGTGCAATTCTATTATACAAGCTCCGGCAATATTCTGCTTAGATGATCCCAATCTGAAAAGAAACAAAAAGAACTGCGTGAGCTGTCTGGTAGCAGCCACAGAAGGATGGAGCTGTCAGACCCACCACCCCTAAAGACAGAAGCCTCCGTCAATTGCCCAACTACCTCTTTAGAAAGATCTCCCCATGTTCCAGTGGAAAAGGCCCCACCTCAGGTATCTCTTAAGGAAACAAGCCCCACAAGGCACAAACCCACCAATATCCAGCCTCAATGGCTACCAGTAAACTCCAGAGACTCCAATGCCCACAAACTAGTATCTGATAGAGCTCGTAAGAGTTGCCTTTGTTCTCACATGCACTCTAAAGCATTGGTGGTTCAGGATTCACAGGTGGCTTATACCAGAGGAACCATGGCCAGTTTGGTATGTGTGGGGTGAGGTGTTTTTGAAAAGGAGAGAAGCAGAGTGTAGCAGAAAAAGAAAGCCAGTGTAAAGGGCAACCAAGGTCATAATTGTGTAAAAGAAAGTATTTTGAAAGATGCAGCCCTTCCACCTTTGCATGGCATACTGCACCTGCCAAAATTCCTTCTTCCATAAAGGAGCCCTGCCTTTCCTGTCACCCTAAAGAGAACAGGCATAACATGGCATAAAACTAGCGGTGATTCCCATGCTGTAGTAGATCAGAATATGGGTCCAGAAAGCCTGAAGACAATTTGCCTGCAGAACCAGCCATGCAACTTCAGATACAACTTTCAGAAAGGCCACAGATGAAAGGCCACATCAAAGAAGAAAAAGATTTGAAAGTCAACCTCCCTACCTTGTTGGCAACATCTAGCGCATCATAATCTGGTGCAAGACGGACATAAGCCTTTTTCTCACCATCAGGCCTAGAATGAGGTAAGAGGAGTTAGCTCTTGGGGTTGCTCACACCACATCATTCCTGCTCTGAGAGGGGTGAAAGGTGCAGAGAAAACACCCAGAAAGTTTTCTCTCAAGTATGCAAGAGAGAAATATACAATATTCAATTTCTAGTTTCCGTATATTATTGTTTCCTTAAATGGCAAGAAAATGTGCTTAGATACCTTAAAGATTTAAGTGGCTTCATTGCAAGACATGGATATTTATACATTATTATTTGAACAAAAATGAACATTTTTTAAAAGCTTCCCAACTATATCAAACTACAAGGCGCACTAAATTATACACAATGCATTCCCAGTTTAAAACATGGCTACACACATTTAGTTTTAACTAACAAGGCAGTATTAAATACATTTAAATTCCCTAACCCCACCCCAGCTTCCTTGACCAGCCCGACATTTCTGGAAATCATGAGCCTGCCACCCACCACCATCTCTGGAGGGATCTCTGTGCATCAGTGGTTCCTTTGAAAACATCATATGGTTCAGTTCGAAAGTGTTTCCATCATCTGCACAGAGCAAACCCACCCCCTACACACTGCCATTACTCACCGGATCAGCGTGTTGACCTTGGCCACATCAATGTCATACAACTTCTTGACTGCCTGCTTGATCTGGTGCTTGTTTGCTTTCACGTCCACAATGAAGACCAGCGTGTTGTTGTCCTCTATCTTCTTCATGGCCGATTCCGTAGTCAGTGGGAACTTAATGATAGCGTAATGGTCCAGCCTGCAGACCAGGGCAGGAAAAAATACCTGTGCTTACAACACTTAAGGATACTGCTGGGAGATGCCCTTGCCTTGCAACACCCACCTTTCCCCACATATCCAGGTGCATCAGTATCTAATAAACTATAATCACAAGCAATCAGGCTTTGGTCGCTATGGAATCATCATGTGCACCTCTGGCCCTGTTCTTCGACAAGAACATTGACTATGGGGTACTAAAATGTGTAGGGAGGGGGGAGATGACCAACACTCTCCCTTAAAGGTTCAAGATAACCACATGTAAATAACCTGTAACAGTATGCTTCCTTGTCTAAAAATAAACTGCCTATACCATATAAAATGTGATCAACAGAACTGCCCCCAAATTAAAAACTACGTCACCTGATTCTATATGCTGTCGCCATTAGCACATTTACTCAATGCTTTTGTGAAACATAACAAAAACGGAAAGCTTCTTTGATTACGTTAATCTCACTAACTAAATTGTTCACCTGCGATCTATCAATTATATGAACTTATATGAGTCTATGAGACTCATTGTCACAAGAGGCTGTGCTAACAAATAGCTTTAAAGCATGGTTAGACAAGCTCTGTGAAGACTAGCTTCTCAGTGGCTACTAGGTCAGACAAGTAGCACATGAGGCTTGATAAAAAGACATACACAAATGGAGGCTTGTCACTGGCTATCAGTCACAACGAACAAGTACAAAGCCCTCCATTTATAGTTCTGACTACCAGATGATGGCTAGCCTCTGCAGCTCACCAGAGTTCATTTTTCTGACTACCAATAGATGGATCATGTGCAAGCTTTCATATCCAACATACTTGTTCCTTCTCGGTGCGCTCTTCCGTGGATACTTAGGCTGCCTTCGTAACCGCAGAGTTTTAGGCCTCCGGAAGGTGGGTGACGTCCTAATCTTCTTCTTCTTGTGACTATGGATGCCTTTCAAGACTGCCTTTTTAGCCTTCAGGGCTTTCGATTTTGCCTCAGTCTTAGCTGGGACAGCTACAACAACAGGTAGTGTTGAAACAATGTGCAGGTGTATTTAATACATTGCATACAATAAAACAGTACAAAGCTTCCAAACGCTGGTCTGCCTAGGAAATATCTTTTCACACATTTGCTCATAAAAGAACATGTTGGTTCAATTAAAGGTGTGCACTCTTAAGTGAGGCCACATGTGCTTATATGTGTGGCATATGATCTAGGCACCACAGAAAGCTGAGAGAATAAAACAGACAAGTAAAAATATGGGCCTCAATGACATATTGGTTAAGCACATGGTGAAAATAATAGTTCCCTAAAATTAAGCTCCTGCCTTGCTGAGGAGGGCTTGTGCGGTGCTGGGACGACACGTGGTTAATGCCTGAGTATTTATATGCTCTTTGGGAGCAGGACTGTTTTTTTCTTTTATCTGCCCAGGATTCGAGGTGCATCTGGAAAGCAGCTTCATGAAATCCAATAAAATCTTTAGCGTTGCCTATACTTCTAAGACTCTAGAACTGCAACCCTGTCGCTTCCGGTTGGCTGCAAAAGTCAGGGGTGGCCAGCCACTTCCCAGAACATCCAGGCACTTCTCATCATATTTAAACTAAGCTAAACAGACCCTTCCCCCCCCCCACACACACACAGCACCGCAGGATCTTGCCAGCGTTGCCAGGTCTGGGTTGGGAAATTCCTGGAGATTTGAGGTGGATGGAGTTTGGGCAGGTGAAGGGCCTCAGTGGGATAGACTGCAATAGACTGCACCCTCCAAAGCAGCCATTTTCTCTAGTGGAACTGATCTTTGTCACCTGGCGATCACTTGCAATTCCGGGAGATCTCCAGCCACCACCTGGAGGATGGCAACACGACTCATCCAGCCCTGGTTTTAAAACCACCTTTAAGCTTCTTCTCCAAGGAAGGGCCAACAACCCCCCCCTTTCAGAAGAGGCCACCTTTGTTTGCGGGAAGGGCCCGGACAGACGATGAAGTCCCTTCCCCCTGGCAAGGGGGTCACTGCGAGCTCAAAGCTCCCCCTCCGCTTTTCAGCCCGACTCATTTGAACGCCCCTCCCGCCGCCGTCGTCCACTCCGGCCTGCCTCACCTTCCTTCTTGGCTTTCGGCGCCATCTTGGGGAGGCAAAGAGAGAGGCCGCGTGCGCCTCCCGCGGGCTTATAGCACCCAAATATCGCGAGATTACTCTGCGACAGGGGAAACCCCAAGGCATGCCGGGAGAAAAAAAAGGTTGCCTTGGGAGTCCTCCCACGCGAAAGCAGTCGTGAGAGCATGCGCACTATCCCACCCGGAGGCGTCAGGGGATGCGTGGTGAATCATGGGAATTATAGTACCAAGTGGCTTCCCCCCCCCAATAATGGCGCTAGAGTTACCAAACTCCGGGCAGCGGCTGAAGAGCTCCTGGAATTCTAATTTATCTCCAGCCGACAGAGATCAGTTCCCCTGGAGAAAATGTCTGCTTTGTAGGGTGGACTGTATGCTATTATACCCTGCTGAGGCCCCTCTCCTCCCCAAACCCCACCCTCTCCAGGCTCCTACATAAACTACAGTTTAGGGGTTTACAATATGACAGAACTTCAAACAAGGGGGGAAAGTCTGATTATAATTGTTTTCTTTTTGCTTTTGCGCAAAAAGAAGACTTCTGTATTTATATCCCCAGTGTCCTTTCTGTGATAACGTTCAAGGATTATTTTTATTTTATGGGGCCTAATCATCCAGCCCAGGAAGCCCCGTGGCACAGAGTGGTAAACTGCACTACTGCAGCCCAAGCTTTGCTCAAGGCCTGAGTTCGATCCTGGCGGAAGCCGGGTTCAGTTAACCAGCTCAAGGTCAACTCAGCCTTCCATCCTTCCGAGGTTGATAAAATGAGTACCCAGTTTCCTGGGGGTAAAGTGTAGATGACTGGGGAACGCAATGGCAAACCACCCCGTAACAAAAAGTCTGCCAAGAAAACATCGTGATGCGACGTCCCCCCATGGGTCAGTAATGACTCGGTGTTTGCACAGGGGACCACCTTCACCTTTACCATAATAATCCAGCCCAGATTGGTGGTTTGTAGCTAGGATGCTATTGACTGTCACACACTATTGCGCTGCTCTCTCCGCACCTTGTTGACCAGTATTTTGAGGATGTTTTCAATGAATTCCTAAGAATACTTTCCTGGGAGTACTGTAAGCCCCACTGAATTAACCTGAGCAGAATTCTGAGTAGGCCTGTTTAGAATTGCTCTCTGTTGGGTGACGTACATCAAAAGCAACTTGACTGCTCATAACACACACACATATGCAGAATACAGGAGGGAGAGATCAAAGGGAGCACAGCACCCTCTGCTGGAAAGAGTTCCAGTGTGGATCTGGAGGAACCCTGAAATGAACATTATCCAGGGAGCCCTGTAGATATGGGTTCGAGTTCCCCCTTGCAACTGGAATCAAACACAAGTCCAATGTCATCTTAAAGACTAACATAACCAAGTTTCCTTTTGCCAGGTGCACACACAAGGAAGGAAGTACGGCTACTACTCCAACCCCATCAATCTGCAGTTCACTCAGAGGAGCCAACCCTGCCAAGTCCTCTCCCAGACAACGGTTCAGGTGTCTGGGAGACACCAGGCAAGAAGAATGCAAACAACAGCAACAAGGAAACCCGCAACTGCACAGTCACAAAAGGTAGCCATATCAACATCCTGACAAATCACTGTGCAAAGGTGACCATATATTATTCTTGGGCCATAGATTAATATCCCACTGAGACACAGCGGAAACTTTGTCTCATCAAACATAATTGCACAGACACAGAATGGGGTAGCATCAGGGGACTGTGACTTACTTGGCATCCTAAACCTTGGTCATACCAGCAAGAGCATAGCTTGGAAAGTCATCATGGAACACATATAACAAGTCCACCCCACCTCCCATCGTCTCCTGGGCCTTGAAGCCCCCCCCCCCAGCTTAAGACACTGGCTATTCAGTCTGCAGCCAATCACAGCCCTCCTAAGCACTAGAGAGCATAGCTCAGCTGAGAGGATGTCCAGCATGAAGCTATTTCATTGCGGGTTCATGTTGATAAGAACACGCACAAAGGCTTTGGTGATAGAAACCTCACATTAAGGGTATTTTGCACAAGCAGGAGAGGAAGAGAACAAACACTGCTTTGCTCATACTCATTACAGCAGTGATATTCAGTCAGTGGCTTGAGAGCCACATGTGGCTCTCCTGATCACTATATCCCCATGTGACACTTGCCACATTCCAGGAAAGTGGACAAGGCAGTGGTCCAGCATGGCTTGTGATTGGTCCAAAACTTAAAACAGCCACCTCCAGAGGGAATGGGGGATGGATAATCTGCAAACTTCCCTGAGCTGCAGGATCCATCTTCTCCAGCAACCTCCCCTTCCCTCTCTGCCCTCTCTTTCCAGCACCTGAGTGGCTGCCAGGAGGAGAGCAAACTGGCTGCAGAGAAGAGAGAATAAAACCACAATAGACACCTGGGGAAAGAGCAGACCCGCCACAGTGTGTGGGGTGGTGGTTTTAGGCCCCTTTTCCAGGGCCAGAGGCCACTCCTCTGGGCACTCTCCCACCTGACCTGCTGCATCTCATGCTGAGGAGAAAGCTGGGAAGCCCTTTCCCACACTGCAGATACATAAAAACAGATACAATGACAACCCTACCTGCACAGTATTCTGGGAATTAAAAAGGTGGTCGTTATATATTTAGTATGAATTGTATCATATATTATTGTCTGTGTGTGTTTGGTGGGGTGGCACACAAGGCATACAGTAGTCACATGGCTGTTTTGATTGATGGGAATTACAAATGTGGCTGTCCAAGAGCCACAGAGTGAGTACCACTGTGTTACCCAAATCCCTGTGAGAGGATGGTGTGGGGAGAACAGGGGGCACATGCAAACTGCCCATCTGCCCTTAAAAACAGCCGGGGGGAGGAAGCAGTTGTAGAAAACCCCTTCCTCTCCTAATTGCACAAAGCAGTTGTAGGAAACCCCTTCCTCTCCTAATTCTGAGGCCAGTGAATAACAGCTGCAGGGGACATTAGGAAGCAGGCTTCTAGCAGGATAGGGCCCAAGGCTTCTCCCACACCCTGCATATTACAATGAGGCATTCCGCCTCTGACCCTGGAAGTCTCACTCAGCTACCCTAGTTGTTATCAGTGACAGATCTTCTTCCGCTCTGTCTACCTCCTTTTAAAAGCCATCTAAGCTCCTGCCCCTCCCTGCATCTTGCGACAGTGCGTTTCACAAGTTGGCTCCCTGTTGTGTGAAGAGGTACTTCCATTTGCTTGTCTTGTGTCCATTGCCAGTCTCCTGCATTCTAGCATCAAGGGAGAAGGAGAAAAGTTTCTTGTTAAATCCAGTTTCTCTATACCGTGAATCATTTTGGAGACTTCGGCCACATCGTCCTAAATTGTATTTTTAGTAAACTAAAAAGCTGCAGTTGCTTTAGTCTCTTTAGGCCAACCCTGTGCTCACTTCGGTTGCCTTTCCCTGCACTTTTCTCAGTTCTTCAGTATCCTTTTTGAGATACGTTGACCAGAATTGTACACAGTACAGAACAGTACACAGTATTTCAAATGAGGCTATACCAGGGACTTGAATGAAGTACTGGCAGACTTATTCTTGGTCCCTCCTTTTCCTGATGATCCCTAGAATCAAACTGGTCTTTTAAAAATCACAGCTGCACAATGAATCGGTGTTCTCAGTGAGCCCTCCACCGCCCTCTTGGCCTGTCATCACCAGCTGATACCATATCAGCAAATACATGAAATTAGGGACAAATTTTTGCTATGATGCACATAACTGCATTTACCAGCACTGAAAGTTCTCTGCCATTTCACTGACCATTTACCCAATTTACAGCACAATCCTAAACCCCATCTTGAAAGGGCTTGTGATGGACGTCCTGTGCAGTCCTTGGGAGCCCCCTTGTACTGTGCCTGTTACTGTGGCACATTACTCATGGCTCTTCTTGTGTGTCTCTTCACATGGGAGCCGGGGGGAGGCCAAGAAGGACCCCGTGCCCAGTGAAGTGCCGGTCATCTGCCATGTCAACAACTCGACTACTGGTTACAGGGACCAGAGTGGATCTAGCTGCTCTGCTTGCTGAGCTTTTGGGATTCATGATGTTCAGTATATGCAGGGCTTTTTTTCAGCTGGAACGCATTGGAACGGAGTTCCAGAACCTCTTGAAAATGGTCACATGGCTGGTGGCCCCGCCCCCTGATCTCCAGACAGAGGGGAGTTTAGATTGCCCTCCGCACTGCTGAGCGGCACGGAGGGCAATCTCAACTCCCCTCTGTCTGGAGATCAGGGGGCGGGGCCACCAGCCATGTGACCATTTTCTCTGAGGGCAACCCACTGAGTTCCACCACCTCTTTTCCCAGAAAAAAAGCCCCGAATAAATGTATTGCTCCACTCCTGTCTTTTTGATTGGGGTTTGATAGATGACAAGACACCCTGTTCTTTACTATATAGCTCACACTGGGGGGAGTGGTGGTCCCATGTATGCTTTTGTAATGTGCGCACAGGGAAGGTTCTGGTTGAACATTCCGCCACATCACTGGTGGTGCATGATCAGCCATGAAGCTTGCATTGGGGAAGCAGGGATGGGCAGGGGCAATGGAAACAAGCCCCCTGAGTGCAGGAGGAAGATTATGGGGGGGGGCGCAGCCTACCTGCTTAAAATAATAGCCACCTGCAGCGGGCAATCAGTATGAGTGGCCCATCCCATGCGATTGCATTTGATGGGGCAAAATCTGAGCTGTGCTGCAGCTTGCCTTGGGACTCCTCGCTTCTGAGACTTGAACCAGGGGCTGTGCTTGTGCTCTTCTTCCTGTATGCTAGGCCTTTCTTTGCACTTTCCTGTATTGTTCTCTATGGCTACTGCAGACAACAGGGATGCCCTTTACCATGGCTTGTTGCTCTTTCAGTTGGATGGGGTGGGGGCTTAGAGAACTGCTCCGGAGTGCTTTTGCAGCTGATCCCAAGGCCCTTGTGTCTTTACCATCCTGATCTTCTCCTTGGAACGGAGAGGAAGGTCCAGATGATGAAAAATCCAAAGTGATCATCAACCCATCCACAGGGGAACTCCTTATTGTTAAGCTCATCCCACTCTACTGAGCAGAGCAAAACTCCAGGGACAGCATTCCCCCAGGCTGGCTACTTTGTAAGGGCAGGAAACTGAGGGCTTCTGGTATCTTTGGAAGCACAGAGACACTCCTGCGGGATCTACTGCCCCACACAATCCTCAATAGAGGAAGAGAGATCCTCCACCTCCAAGGTGCTTCAGCCCCAACTCTCCCTCCTATGGCTCCTGCTTCTCTGTGCTATTTCCATCTAAGCCTTGTGCGGCCTTCACGCAGCTCTCCTCCACCCCCTGCACCTGACATCCCAGCAGAGGTACATGTGCCAGTCCTCCAATCCTGATGGCTGCTTGGTGGGAGACATTACAAAGCACCAGGCAGCATTCACCCTTTTCTCTGGCAGGGCAAGCTGAACCACAGAGATCTGAGGCCAAGCTTGTAGGGCAGAGCAATGCCCAAGTTCTCAGCAGAGCTCTTCACCCCAGTTTGTCAAAATATATTAGAGGAACCCCCAAGAAGGGGCAATCTTAATTTCCACAGGGATAGGAGGGAAGAAGAGGGAAGGGTTGGAGAAGATAGTTTCAGGTGGGTCACCATGTTGGTTGCAGTTGAAGAGCAAGATCCGGGTTCAATAGCACCTTAAAGATCATCTAGATTTTTAGAGTTTTTTAGAGTCAAAGCTCCAGATTTTCAAGGTGTGAGTTTTTTAGAGCCAAAGCTCCTGTCGGAGCTTAAACTCACACCTTGAAAATCTAGTTGGTCTTTAAGGTGCTACTGGACCCAGGTTAGAGAAGGAACATGTGAGCTGAGGAGGAATTTGAACTCAAGCCTCTTTGGTCCTGTGGAAGCATCAGAGCATCTGGCTAAATGAACCCCCCTCCCTTCTGGCTAAATGAACCCCCCTCCCTTCCAAGGCAACAGATCAAGATGGGTAGCCGTGTTAGTCGGCCTGTAGCAGTGGAAAAGAGCAAGAGACCAGTAGCACCTATAAGACTAACCAAATCAGTGGTAGGGTGTGATGAGCTTTTGTGAACCACAGCTCACTTCTTCAGATTCCAAGGCAGCGCACCCTGAATGCCGGTTGCTGGCGGGAGGAGGGAGACCTGCTGTTGCCAAAAGACGAAGCTGGAAAGGCGGGCCCAGTTTGTTCTGACCCAGTGGAGCGCTCCTAATGTGCCCGACGGAGAAAGATGGGGTGTTGCTTCCCCACGCGGCGGCCTGCCCCGGGCAAGAGATCTGCTGCACCCACCCAAGCCGCTGCTCGGTCCCGCAGGCCCGTTGCTCTCCTGGGCCGGCGCCGCCCCTCCTCCGGCCCTCCCCTCGCTGCGGGGGGCTCTGCCCGCCCCCGCCAGCCTCTGAGTCACTAATTGCGAGCAGATGCCGCCGGGTGGGACGGCGCGGCGCGGCCCGGAGCTTCCTCTGCCTGCTCGCTCGGCTGCCGGAGAAGGTAGGGGGCCCGGCGCGGCCCGATCCTCGACGGGGCACCCGCGCAGGAGCCGGCGACGACTTCGCGGCTGGCCTCGACGAGCAGAACCGGACACGTGGTTGTGCCCCGGAAGGCGAGAGTGCCTCTGGGCATATGCAGAGCGTCGGGAAGCCCCCCCCCCCCCGCCCAGCATCGTAGGATCAGGCAGGCCGCCTTGAGCCCCGGCACCTCTTGCGACGGATCGCTCCTGGCCCGGCCTTATCTGGGCGGCATCTCGCAGCCTCCCGCGCCTTCCACCCAGCCGGAGAGTCCTCTGGAATTTCCGGGGATCGGGTTACCGAGCGTGCCCTCCTCCGCGCTTCCCGCGAGACGGGGCGGGCGGGCTGAAGCCGCCGGCGGTAGAAATCCGGCGGGCGGCCCGGTGGCTTCCCTGCCCCTGTGGCTCCCTCCTCTCCCTCCCAGAGCAGGGCCAAGGGCGCCCCGCGAGCACCCCGGAGAGGGGCGAAGGCCCGTGCGGGAGATCCGGCGGCGGGGGCCGTCTGGGGCGTTAGAAAAAGCCCTTGCGGTGTAATGAACCGGAATCGCGTCTGGCAGACCCGGCTCCGTACCCAGCTGTGCCGTGGAACTAACTTGCTGGTGGCCTTAGGTTAATCGTTCTCTCGCAACCTAACCTACCTGGTAGGGTTGTCGTGAGGATAAAGTGGGTGTGTGGAGGGGAGGGACTCCTTGAAGAAAAACAGGGATAAAATATACTGAGTAAAGAAGAAAGCTGCTTTTGGATCAGACTCCCTCCCCCAGCAGCCCAAAGATCAAGAAAGAGCAGTGATGAAATTCGCGGTAAAGTTATGCCCCTTTGATTCGACCGTGGGGCAACTTTGGAGTAGAAACTTCATAAGAATATAATAGTTTCCCTTCTGTGATTAAATCATCTAGACCAGCATTCTTTCCCCCACAGTGGCCAGCCACACACACACCCTGTGGTACAGAGGCAAAATTCTCCTGCTGTTATTCCCACCAGCAACTGGCATTCGGAGATATACTGCTACTGAACATGGGGGTTCCATTTAGTCCATGAGGCTAGCTAGTCATTGAGGGACATGAAATTGTCTAATCTCTTTTGAAAATCTTCCAAAGTTGTGCCTGTCTCTACCAGTTGTGCCAGTGAGTTGTACCAGTTAATTGTACATTGTGAGAAGAAGGGCTTCCTTTTGCCTGTCTGCCATATTCAAGGGTCAAAGTCTGAATCTATTTTGGTAGCATTTGCACTGTGCACTCAACTGGATACTGGAGCTGATGGTAGCTTTCTGCAGTGTTTTCCTGATAGTCTCTCTCTCTTTCTGTCTCCTCTCTCACACACAGAGGTATAATTCATTTTTAGGGGTACACTTAGAATAGCTTGTGCATATGTGCATCTAAGACAACATGTGTGAATTGATCCTGAGTATAGGTGGATGGTGGAGGAGAATGCCCCCCAGTCATAGCTGACTAATGGCGCCCCTGGTGGGGTTTTCATGGAAAGAGACTAAGAGAGGTGGTTTGTCATTGCTTGCCTCTGCAGCCCTTGACGTCCTTGGGAGTCTCCCATCCAAGAAGTAACCAAGGCTGACCCTGCTTAGCTTCTGAGATCTGACAAGATCAGACTCATCTGGGCTATCCAGGTCCAGGGTCCACACGTAGGAATTCCTGCAGCCAGAGAGTCCAGCACTAGGACCTCAGCATCGGCATCAGTTGTTATAATTCATCGTTGTTAAAACAAATAGAGTGCTTTATCTTGTAACGCTCAAATAAGACAAACCACCTCCTTAGGAAAGCTTTTGCATTGCAAACACAACATTGGAGAATGTCTTTTTAATTTGTGCTTAACGTCTAACCATTTTAGGCACTTTATAAACAGATTCAAGATCACACAAGCCTGTCTGTGGTGGGAGACTGCTATTTCCATTTTACAGACAACCAGACCTCCTGGATCTAAGTCAGTCTTTGGGGCAGAAGCCTCAGGCTTTCCTCGGAGAGCGTAGCTGGGTTTTCCAGGCTCTCTCTGGGCCAGATTCAGGCTGGGCTGGCTTGAGTTCACCACTTGGTTCGGTGCTGTGACAATGCCACCGGTTGCGGCGGTGATGCAAAATATCCTGGGAAGATTGTCTCCGGTGGGACGCCTTTTTGATATGCCAAGCAGACGAAGCCAGGCTGCAGGGAGCTTCCAGTCCCAATTGCGGGAGACCCGAGGGGGGGAGCCAGGGCCTTGTCGCCACCTGGCAGATGTTCTTTGGAAAAGGGGGTGCGCGGAGACCCCATTGCTTGCATTTAAAGGCACAGCACCTCTCCCAATGTTTCTGCTTCCAGATATGAAGGCCTGAGACCTCTGCGGCCAACCTCAAGACCTTGTCATGAGTCTCCTTGCGCCGGTCAGGAGGGACCGTGTCATCGCGGAGTTACCACCAGTAAGGAGACCCCAATTCTTTGGAGCTGTGGAGTGTGGCAAGGCAGGATTGGACCCAGGGAAGGAGCAACCCCTGAGGGGCTAGGGTTTTCCTTGTTAGGAGCAAGCAGGGCTTTTTTTCAGCTGGAACGCGGAGGAACGGAGTTCCGGAACCTCTTGAAAATGGTCACATGGCTGGTGGCCCCGCCCCCTGATCTCCAGACAGAGGGGAGTTTAGATTGCCCTCCGCACTGCTGAGCAGCACAGAGGGCAATCTCAACTCCCCTCTGTCTGGAGATCAGGGGGCGGAGCCACCAGCCATGTGACCATTTTCTCCGAGGGCAACCCACTGAGTTCCACCACTTCTTTTCCCAGAAAAAAAGGCCTGGGAGCAAAGGACTGTTTTGGCCTGGACTGGGGACAGCCTGGCAGGGGACATGGAGGTTTGGGAGGGCTTCTTTTTGCTGTCTGGCGCAGGACAAGCTAGGCAGTTGGTTGCCCAGAGAGTTTGCCTCCCAGGAACCTCCCGCCTCAGCCATTTCAGTGACTTGGGCAGAAACCGCAGCTTGCTTGTAGGAGGGCCCTGAGGCAGTGTGTGGGCCAGGGAGTACCCACTGCACCTTGCTTCTCCACAGTTGCCCAGAGACCCCGTTGTCCAGATCAGGGGACCACAAGTCTGACAAATTTTATTTATTTGTTGAATTTATAATCTGCTTTCCCCACACACATGTGGTTGAATGTGAACATGCCCTCAGTTTCTTGGCTGCTTCATAATCATTTTACACGCTGTTGTGATTTATTTATGGTATTTGTTGCCTGCCCTTGTTGGTGAAATTCAACTGCTAGGCAGTGTTAAAACAGACTTTGTGGCTTCTTCCTCCAAAAGCTTTCAGGGATTTCTTGGTAAAATACTTTACTGCATGTCCCTCCAGGCCTTGCTCCACCCCCAGGGTCCATGAGAAGGGCTGAGGACTGCAGCAGGCAATCTGGGCATGCTCTAATTTCTCCTTGCCCTGTGGGGCTCTCCCCCCCCTTTAATCTTTTTTCCAGTGCTTTACCAAAGAGGCAGCCCTGCATTCCAGAACTTCCTTTCACCCCAAAGTGGTTGGGATGTGTCAGGCACAGCGCACCGGCACTGTGGGGTATGTAGCACTCGTCCACTGGGGAGGAGAAAAGGGGGGAGCGAGACACAAAACAAAGTCTCTGCTAGCAAGTGATAGATCCGTGTTAGTCTGCAGTAGCAAAATAGCAACGAGCCCAGTAGCACCTTTAAGACTAACCAACTTTATTGTAGCATAAGCTTTCGAGAGCTACAGCTCTCTTCTCTTCTTGAAAGTTTATGCTACAATAAAGTTGGTTAAGCTTAAAGATGCTACTGGACTCTTTGCTGTTTTACTAGCTAGTGGTCATGCTAGCCGCATGCACGCACACACACACACAGCCCACACACACAGTGAGAAGAACAGAATAGAAGCCCAGCCCTGCAAGATTCCCATTTCTAGCAGCTTTGCTTGTACTGCTTGCCACTCCAGGGGCTCAGGAAAGCTGGGAGTCCCCTCCCAGCACCTGGAGGTGTGTGCTGGAACACGTTGAGGCCTTGTCATAGAGCAGGAATGCAGAGTGGGCGGACTTGGGACTCCTCTTGCGAATGGAAAGCATCCAATTGTCTGATCCCGATTTCCAGAGAGAGGACAGGGAAGTGCCAGGAGGAGCCAGCTTCCCACATGCCATGCTCTGGGGTTTAGGTTTAGGTGAGTCGGCACAAGCTCAGCCACGTTCCATTGAAAAATGTCTCAGGCAGGTGCCAGCACCGCATGAAAACAATGGCTCAGCCTCCGTAATTTCTCCCCAGCACCTGGTGTCGTTTAGAAGTAGACGGCCCCCAAACATGGAGGTTCCGCTTTATGGTTCAAGGTTAATAGTCTCCATGATGGGTTTAATCCATCTAAGATACACCCTTGATCGCTTAAGGTGGCAATACGTCCTGCATGGAGCCCTGGCCCAAACCAACTGCCAGACAGTGTCACTGGGAGATCTGGTGTGTTAGAGACTTGGCTTGCTCTCCAAGACCAGCAGTAGGAGCATGACGGGCAGGAGCCTTCCTCGCTGGGAAAGCCCCAAAGTCCGCTGGCCTGGTAGCTTTTGCAGCGCTCTTCCTGGGAATGGGTCCTCGCCTCCTCCCAGGCAATCGACTGGAGGAAAAGCTAATCTAGGCTTTTTTCCCCCCCATTAACAGGTTTAAAATATCCAAGATCATTGTGGTGGGCGACCTCTCAGTGGGCAAGACATGTTTAATCAACAGGTAACCCCTGGGCAGTTTGGGGAAGGGCATCTCAGAGGTACACCTTTGAATGTTAGTGAGGCAGGGAGGTGGGCTCATGGAACATTTCTGCAGACTCCCAGAAAAAGTCCAGTCCTGGGCCTGGAGTTCCTTATTTGCAGGGCTAAAGCATTCACCCTGCTTGGGCTTGGCCTACTACCGATCCACTTACCCCATTAATTGATTTTTTAAAATAGTTAATGTGCGTCTGTGTGCACATTAACTATTCAAGTCACAATTGACTTATGGTGACCCCAGCAAGGGGCTTTCAAGGCAAATGAGAAGCAGAGGTGGTTTGCCGGTGCCTTCCTCTGCAGAGTCTTCTTTGGGGGTTGCCCATCCAAGCACCAACCGTGCTTAGATTCCGAGATCTGACAAAATCAGGCTGTAACCATGCTGCCTGTCCTCCCAAATAACTAATACTGACTTTGTAGAGCAATAATCCGTTTCTGCACAAAATGACTGAAACCATCAGATAAAAAAGCTAGTGATTAAAACCCGTAAACAACAAATACATTTTTAAAAATCCAAAAATGTTACTCCATATGAGCTAGAAACTTGGACAGGGCAGGGGAGGGGCACCTTTGGGCAGTCTTGAAGGACTGGGGGAGCAGAAGACACATTCCAGATTCATTCATTCATTCATTCATTCATTCATTCATTCATTCATTATTTCTTCTCTCCCTCCCTGCCCCAGATTTTGCAAAGACACCTTCGACAAAAACTACAAGGCCACCATTGGAGTGGACTTTGAGATGGAGCGCTTTGAGGTGCTGGGTGTCCCCTTCAGTTTGCAGCTGTGAGTATGAAAACCTGGCCCGCTTTGGGCCCCTGTGCTGGGACCTTCCTGCCACAGAGAGACCATCCTGATTGCTAAAGCCCCTCATGGGGCTTTGAGCTCACAGGCTGTGCCTTCACCCTACACCAGGTGGGACACTGCTGGCCAGGAGCGCTTCAAGTGCATTGCGTCCACCTACTACCGAGGAGCACAAGGTGAGTTGGTGGGAGAAAGATCCATGTGCATGAATGTGTAATTGGCACCCTGCTGGTACTTAAAACAGCCTCTCAAGTCAGACAAATGGCCATGAAAATAGTTTGTGTCTTCCCGAGGGATAAAAGGCTGGCTGGAGGGACCCAAAAGGGTCTTCCTGAGAGAGAGAGTCCTGTTGAGTGTCTCCTCTGTGAATGGAAAGAAGAATAGGGGTGAGTGATCTGGGTTTGAGAACTGGTAACCCCCCCCCCTCCAGATTTATGCTATGTCATAATCTGGCTATGCCGGTTCTCCGGGCTGAACCCTGGATTGGATCGGGCACTCAGATTTGCAGCCACTGCAGCAGAGGCAGAGCAGCAGCAGTGGCAAGAGGGCAGCAGTGTGAATGGAGCCAAGCTCTGTGCCGCTGCAGGAGAGCAGTGCAAGGCTAGTGGGGCAGGGGAAGAGGCAGCGGGCAGAGTGGATTCCCGTCTCATTCTGCTCCTATCTCCAACAGAGCTCTGAAAGAGCCCCTTCGAACCCCCACCACTGCTGGCCATCTTTTAAACTCCATGGTGCAGCGAGCCTCACTCCCCTCTTGCTTTAGTAAAAGGATTCTCTACTGGGACCGCTGGTTTGACACTGGGATTCTCTGGTTTGACAACAATGAGATTGAAAGGGAGTTATATCAAACCAAAGAATCCCAAGCAAGTGGGGAGGGGGAGCTGCGGCGTTTAAAAGGCTTGGAAATGTTTCCTCCATAGGAAACAGTGGAAAGTAGCTGGGGGCAGCTTGTTCACAGGCCCATTGAATTGAGCCCTGGGGTCCAGTCTGCCTGAAATTTGGTGGTCTTGGGCCAAGAGTTTCATTCAGTATAGGGCAGCCTCACATGTGTGCGTACTTTTAATTTTTCCTTTGTTCCATGTGCAGTTCACAAGTCTTTGTTTGCTCGGTATTTTGTTTTCCTTGGGAAGCAGTAACAGATATGTTCTTAGCCTCGGGCTCACAGCTGGGGGATTCACTAATGAGTTAGAGACCATAGTCTTCTCCACTATGTTGCCGTACATCCTATCTGTGGCTTTAAGTATGTGCTCCTATGTACTACCTGTTGCTTTAAGTATGACCCTACTGGATAGTTCTACGTTGTCTAATGTCAGTCCTAGAATTGCTTATGCTCTGTTTCAGCATTTCTTCAACTCTGAATTGGATTTTTGCTAATGTCATGTCTTTGTAAACTTGCATTTATTCACCCTATGGTATTGTTTATTGAAATGTCCTGGATATTGACTGTGCTAATCTCACACTATGTAATCTGCCTTGAGTCTCAGTGAGAAAGGCAGACTATACAAGACATAAATAAATAAAAAGCTACATTTTTTAATTCTATGTGTGCACCCACCCAGATGCCCAGTTTGGTATAAGCTAACTAGGGCACCATGCTGGGGAGCGAAGCCCCCTTTCTAGAAGGTTTAATCAGCAGTTCCTTTTTGACCTCTAGTGGTGGCAACAGGAAAAACAGTTGGATGGAGAATGAGGCTTCAATTCCACTCATTCAGTTCTGGTAATTTGGGACCTTGGCCAGTTGCATAAATTCCTCCCCTGATAAGACAGGGAAGTCTCTAGGGCCCTTTTTACCACAGCATGTGCACATAATAACTACTGGAACAATGGTCATTTTGCTCCCCTTTTCCTATTGCTTCTTTTGGCCTGCTGATGGTCCACTCGAACTGGCCTAGTAAAAACGCTTGCCTTCATCTGGGCTTTTAGGAGTGACCGAGTCCCTGTCAGTGTTTTGATTGCTCTTTGTGAAAAACAGACTGTTGCATTCTGCCACCTCTTATACACGTTCAGGGTTTCTGGTAGACCTGTTGTGCGTGACAATTTTGAATGTGAGTAAACGTCACCTCTCATCCCATGTTAGCTATGGGCTGAAAAGTACATCCCGTCCCTCTTGAATGATGACCTCTATTTCATTTTCTGCAGCCATCATTCTTGTATTTGACGTGAACGATGTGACGTCTCTTGACCATACCAGGTGCGTGACCTGGGGTGGGAGAGTTGAATGCTGACTTGGGATTCTGGGGGGGGTGGGAAATGGGGGTGGGGGAGCAGTGACAAGGTTGTTGTACAGGGCTGGACTTGTTTCTCTTCTTTTCCAAAAGTCAATATAAATGTGAATGGGGAGAAATCCAAGTTGATTACTGAATTTTAGAGCTGTTTACCCCCTCCCCCCCAAAATTGGGGACATTCATTCATTTGGAATGCTAATTCAGAGACAGGAACTCAGTTTTTTTGCAAGCAAATTATAGTCAACGTTCTGCCCCCAGTCCACAGCTTAGATTTGTCTCAGCATTCTGAAAATTAATTCAAACCCTCACGGGACTAGGAAGATCCAGCCAGACTTCCACCCTATTGCCGTTATAATATTAAGAGCTTTAAAACTTTTTAGTGTCTTTTTTCTAACTTTTAAGAAATTCATTTTTCCCCTGCAGTACCTTCAGTATTTATGTAGAAAGACAACTTAAAACTTGACCGGCAAACGTAACGCTTCTCTTCCCCTCCTTCCTTGCAGGCAGTGGCTGGCAGATGCCTTGAAAGAGAACGACCCTGCCGGCGTCATCCTCTTCTTAGTGGGCACCAAGAAGGATCTCAGTGTAAGAAAAAAAGGAGGCAAAGCGGATGGGCACAGCCAGCCCTTGCTGTGACCCAGGATATAGGGTTCTTAGAGGGCTCTCCATTAGGACTAATTTCCAAGGAAGGGAAGAATCACTCAGTGATTCTGTGGCTTAGTGGTAGAGCCTCTGCTTGGCATGCAGAAGGCCCCAGGTTCAATCCCCAGCATCTCCACTGAAAAGGATCAGGTGGTAGGTGATATGAAAGACCTGCTTGAGACCCTGGAGAGCTGCTGCCAGTCCAAGGGCCTTCATGCTCTTGCTCTCATGCACCTCAGCGTTGCCTTTGACTGGCTGGGGACATTGCCGTGGCTCCTCCCATCTTCATTCATCATGACCACATTGCAGGCTGAACCCACCCCACCCCGCGCAGGGCTGCCAACTCCCTTGTTTCCGCTCTCCTTTCTTACAGTCACCTGCGCAGTACAACCTCATTGAGAAGGACGCCCTTAAGGTGGCAAAAGAGATGCAGGCGGAATATTGGGCTGTTTCGTCGCTCACAGGTGAGCACTGCCTGATTCTGGCAAGAGCGTGTAGGTCAATGGGTAAGCTCACTGTTGGGACATGTCACCTTTTGGTTGCCCCCTGCCCTTCATCGCCTATTTCCAAACCAGCCAACTGGCTAACTCCCAAAAGGGATTGCCGTGTGGCAGCTGCTAAATTACTACTCCAAGAAACCCATGTGAACATTTGAATTGGTGCCCCAAACCCACCCCTAGCAGATGGATAGCCTCTCTAATGGCTCGGCGCTGCCTTATTGGACTGGTGGTATCTGGGCAGGTGACTTCCCTCTTCCTCCTTGCCTTTTCCTTACAGGTGAGAATGTGCGGGAGTTTTTCTTCCGGGTGGCAGCACAGACCTTTGAGGGCAGTGTGATGGCAGAGCTGGAGAAGAGCAGCGCTCGCCGCATTGGCGACATTGTGCGTAAGTGTGCATGAGGACAATCAGCCCCAGACCGTGTCCCGCTTTCATTGTCTTGCACAGGCAGAGGTTAGAACCTCTTTACCTCCCGGAGGCGATGCCACAGCTGATCATTGATCAGGCCTCCTGAACCGAGGTCTGCTGGAAACACAACCACCTACATTCTGCACCCACCTCTGCAGTTCATAGCAGATACGCAGATTGCCTAAGCTAGCATCAACCTGCCATTTTACAGTCCTGCATACTTTGTTCCGCTGTCAGTCATGGCGGTGTGGGGTGGGGGGGACACTGCAGGCCAACTTGTGGCCAATTTCTTCACTTGCTCCTGCAGCTGGAACAGCGATTGCCCACCCAGCCATTTGCAAGTACAGATTCTTCCTGTTTTTCTTTCATTTTGACCATTTTCTTTGATGTTTTCCATGATTAGCTCCTTTAATGCTGTTTTTATGGAATTTCTATGCAGTGGGTGCACATTAATCTTAAAAGCTGCATAGAGTTAAGAGGGAAAATGTGGCATAAGGAAACAAAAAATGGCACTGAAATGCTGCTTTGATTCACAAGGGGGAAGCAAAAAAAACTTGGGAATGTTCAAGTCACAACAGGGGAGCCGCACAATTTGGTCGCCTGCCTACTTTCATGTACGTTTTGGCAGCCACAAGGCTTAGATGTTTGTTTTGAAAACAGAAAGGAAATGAAGGCTGCACTGTTCTGGATGCTGAAATCCGAACCCAACACCCCACCCGCTGTGCTGTTGTTGCCCTTTCAGACCTAGACTGCACAGCTTTGCTGATAGGGGGTGGGGCACAGGATTCGGGACAGATTCTGCGATGCCGCGGTCACACATTGTGCTGCCTCTTCCAGGGATCGCTAGCGACGAACGGGACTTGTACCTGACCGAGAAGCGACGGCGTGCCAAATGCTGCCAATGAAGGAAGCCACCTGGACCCCAACGTCTGCCGCCTCTTCACACTGAACTTGTTTTGATACCAAAGGACAGCAACCCCCGCCCAGTCCCCGCTCCCAAGCTAGGCAGCCCCACATTTCTGCGGTTGGCAACCAGCAGGCAGGCAAGGGATGCGTTCCTGTGGGAGAAGCTCTGCCCAGCCTCCGTTTTGCTCTTGGGCCACTGAGAAAGCTTCCAGACCCCGTTGCCTGTTGCTCCCTCCCTGGCTCCAGCAGTCTGAGGATGGGAGGTGTCCTGGCCAGTTTCTCCTCCCTGGGCCTGTTTGTAGATCACAGCAGTTTTTCAGCCCAGGGTCTCTCTGGAGCCAGAATCAGCTCGTCCAACCCCCTGGCCTCAGCCTCGACTCCTGCCTGTTGATGATGTTGGCTCCTGACCCAGCCCGAGGCTCTCTATTTCCAGCAAGCCAAGGACAAGAGCATCGCACCCTGCTAGGCCATAAAGATCAGGAACCCCAAGAGCTCCTACCAGCTCCAGTATGACAACTGCCCTGGTACCATGTGTTGGAGGGCCAGGGTTTTCCTGCCATGGCCTCTGGGAGAGACTGTCAGCTGTGGCACTGGCAGCCTCCCCCAAGGGAACACTGAGTGCCCTCAGCTGTCAGGGGGGCACAGCCAAGGTGAGGGAGTGATGTCTCATCCCAAGGCGCCAGCAGCAGGAGTCCCCTATCACCCATTCCTCCAAATACAACAGCATTAGAGAACAAGTATTCAACCATCACAGCCAGCACTTTATAACATTCCTGATGATGATAATAATTGCAAGAACAAAGATTCACTGTGGTTTATTGACTTCTGCCAGAGCTGGTTAGTTAAACAACGTTATAGCTGCGTCTTTCTGGGAGCAGGAAAAGCTGCACTATGGAACATGCTATCAGTCGCAAAGGAATTGGTAAAGGGACGAGATATGCAGGAGGCAGAGACAGTAGATAAAGAGGGTTTTTTTTCTCACTGTCACAAAATCCTTGAACTCAGGGCCGCCCAATGAAGTTGATGTACAGCGGAATCAGGAAAGTACATGCAAGGGAGGGTTAGGTCCTGCTTAAAGTCTTCTTCTAATGGAAGACCCTTCTATCGGTAGACACACCGCTTTCCTGTCTTCCCCCCTCCCTGCAGCAGCCCGTTGATATTCCTGAAATGCTGTTCCTGGGGGATAGAGAAACCTCAGGAATGGCATGACAGGCAAATAGTGTGTGTGCAGCAGGAAGAGGGAATTGGCAGAAATGACACCACCCCTTCCGTTTGCAGAAAATTTAGTCAATAGCCAACCCTCTAACTCACTTCCATCTACTAACTTAGATGGTTGTAAAGGGGGATTAGGCACAGGAGCGATCTACCAATGGCTGTTAGCTAAAGGTGACCTCCAAAAGCAGTCTAGCTCTGAGTGTTAGTGGCTGGGAGGAGGGTGGAGTGGGGATCCATTGGCCACTGTGCCCCTGCTTGTAGTCCTTCCAGGCTATCTGGCCAGGAGAAGACAGGATGCGGCACTAAATGTTCGGGAATGGAAGTTTAGTTTGCAGTTTTCATGGTGCGGATTATTCACTGCCATGAGGCCAGGATGGTTGGGTCAGTTGCTGCTGCGTCAAGCCAGTTCACTGGCAAAGCCTTGGGTTATGGGCACGTGCCCATTGCCGCTATTGCTGGCTTTGCTGGATTTCAAAGGCTTTGAAAGAATCCAGGTGGTGAGCGTTGAACTGGGGCATCAGGTGGGGCGGGACGCAGTGGGCCCACTTGTAGTGCCTCTTGAGCCACCGCCCTCCCTCGCTGTCTTCGATGCAGATGGCAGCCACTCCTGGGCGGGAGGAAGCAGAGGCAGCAGTCGGCACTAGCCGGGAGGGCTGGCACTGGCCAAGCCCACCGTTTCCATACCTGCCACCGCACCGCCTTGTTCTTCCACCAGCCGGATGGCAGCTTGCATGGTTCCCCCTGTCTCCACCCACTGGTCCACCAGCAAGACTCGAAGGCCTGGCAGAGAGGGCATCGCAAGGGCTGTGTCAGTGTGCAGGCTCTTCTGCCCTCCCTGCTTGGGTCATTCCCGCCTCCACCCATCTCAAGTGGTCCAGATCAGAGGTGGCTATCCATGGGTTTGTGGGGGAGGATTGGGCAGGGTGGCCTATTGCCTCGCCCCTTCAATCAGGTGCCCGACTCAAGTGAGCAGCAATTCACCTGGTACGATGGCATCTGTCCGCATCTCCATCAGTTTGTCACGGGCTGAATAATCCCTGTAAGGCTGAGAAAGGGTCCTCACGCACAGGTGCCCGGCTTTGCGGATGGCCACGAAACCCTTCTTGAGGAATCCGGCAATGGCAGAGCCTGAGGGCAGAGGAAGGGGGGTTTCTTTGGGCTGCTTTGTAGGGCTGTGGAGTGCCCCTGATCTCGGAGTGGGTGGCTCTGTTGGCTAAGGTTACAAGCCTTCATATCTACAGCACAAGACAACTCGTAAAAAGGCCTGGCGTGGTTCCTACAGGCCCTGCCCCTGAACTGTCTGCGGAGACCTGTCATTGCCTTAGCCAGTAAAATTGTTCCAGAGATGATAGATGGGGAACGCTTGGCCTGCCTGGTCTCTAATAATAGACTAGAAGCAGAGTCTGTAAAGAAATAGATATTTCTGATTGGACGGCAAGAGTTAGGAGTTCACTTCTGCTCGAAGTCATGCCGTGGTGGGTAGCCATGTTGGTCTGCAGTAGAACAGCAGGATTTGAATCCAGTGGCACCTTAAGAGACCAACAAGATTTCCAGAGTGTAAGCTTTCAAGAGTCAGAGCTCCCTTCTTCAGGTCTCTAAGGTGCCACTGGACTCCAACCCAGAGTCTTTTGTAATCCTAAGAGTGCAGAGCGGATGGTGGGCGTGGGCCACTCTCAGGAGGGAAATGCACTCTGCATATGCTCAAAGGGAGCCACTTGCCCCACTTGCTCCCTGACCAAGTGCCACCTTGAGGTTTAAGCCATGTTATAAAGAACAGGAGGGCAATGGTTTGAGTTGCTTACCTAGAATAAAGCCCATGGCATCAATCCCAGCCACCAGGTCAATTGCTTCGTTCTGAAATGGTTGCACCAAGTCCTCCATGCAGTTTTGAAAGGCCTGGTAAAATTGGAGGGGGGGGGTCAAGAAGGCTCCAGGTTACAATGGCAGAGAGTTCCCGATGGGGTGGTCAGCTGGCTCAGAAGAGTAGCCTTCGTTACTCCTCTAGCTTTGACTGCCCTGTGGGCATTAAAACTATCCCCTGCCAATCAAAGGGCTGTTCAAAGCACAGGAGCAAGAGCCAGTGGAAAGGTTGGCGGCTCTATCAGATGTATTGCATGAGTGTATTAGGCAACACAAAACTGGCCCTCCTCCCTTTCTTACCTATTTTTGCTATGTGGAAATGGGAAAAAGTAACTCCTAGCGTAATGCCCCTTGCTCCGCAACCGAAAGAGACTGGTGCAAGCTTGGAGTCCCCTTTCTCGGTGCTAGTGCTGAAAGTGGTCCAAGCCGACAAAGCTCTCCTGATGTTTTTCTGAGGAGGAGCAAGGCTTCTTGTTCAGCCCTGGGCTTACCACAAACAACTTGTCTGTGCCGCTGATCTGCAAGACGCATCCTTGAGGCTTCATGGGAGCTGCTACACCACCACTTCCACTGTTTTGACAGCCAGTGGGATGTACTGGTTAGAGTTCTGGATTGGGACCTAGGAGCCTTCATTCAACTTGGAGCTAGTCACTCACTCAACCGAACCTTCACCAGGTGGGAATGTAGGGGTGTCAGAATCATAAACGTCACCCTGAGCTCCTTGGAGGGGTGCGGTGGGATGTGGGAGTGGCGCCCAGTATTGTAAGTGATCTGGGGCCATAAGCAAATACACTGCTGGAGTTGCTAGGGAGACCCTATGGGACTTTTCCCATCAGTAAAGGTGCTGTAACTGATCTTTACTCCCCTGCTTCCAGCAGTGGCTGCTCTCGCCCTTCCACCCAGCAGCCCTCCCCTTGTGCTGTCACTCCCCCCCTCAAACCCCTACTTGAGGATGGCAGTAGAGGCGAGAAGGGTCCAGCCAGGCATAACCAGGCCCCTTGACGTTGGGCGCCATCAGCTCCAGATACCAGCCTCGCTCTCGAGAGGGAGAAACACGTTGCAAGTCCATGGAATGAAGTCAAGAGTAGTTAGCGAAGAGGATCCAACTGCAAAGGGAACGGGGAAATCAATGCAAATAGGGATGAGCAGCCAAGTCCTGCTACAGTCTGTGAGAAAGACTCTGAGGGCCAGGTTCCACCCCTTCTGTCAACGCTAACCCGACAATAGTGAGCACCTGAGGCAAACTGATGTACATACACTCTGCACCCCGCAATCACAATTCGCACCTAAGGAGTCCGATGTTCTCCATCCCGAGGACCTCAGCATCTTTAAAGAAGCTGCAAGCCTCTAGTTCTCGCAGCTGCAAAGGTTTAGGCACGTCCCAACCGCCTAGCGTGACTGCATGAGCCTCAGAACAGCGGCTAGATGTTATGGAAGGACATGCAGAGAACATCTCCGGTTAAAAAGGGCCCCAGGCGGGAGGCGTTGGGAACTGCCCCTTCTCTGCCTGGAGCGCTGCCTTCCGACACTGCTGATGCGAGAACCGGCTAGATTCCCGAGGCGGCTGCAGAACCCCAGAGGGAGGGCGGCCCGGCCGGAGGCGCCCCTTCCCTTCCGCACGACTCCCGCTGCAGATGCGCATCGCCGCAGCCCGAGCCACGCAGCGCGCGGGGGTCGAGAAGCGGCAGCGCCGGCAAAGAGGTCGCCCCTCGGCAGCCCCCTGCAGGGCCTGCGCTCCGGCGGCACCAGCGCTCGCACGTGGCCCTCGACGCCGGCCGAGCGGAGGCTCCCCGCGGCTCTCCAAGGCCGCGGCCCGGAGGGGCCTCGGGGGAAAGAGGCGCTCCGCAGCTCCCTGCCCGCGCCCAGCCCTGGCCCAGCACCTGGCGGCGGCGGCGGCGGCGGCTCCCTTCCCGGCCTCCGGAGCGACGCAGTCCGCGACAGGCGGGCCCGGAGGGGCGAAAGGGCAGCCGCAGCCGCAGCCCCTCCCCGGCCCCGCTTGCCAAGTCCGGCCCCGCGAGGAGGCCCGGGGCAGCTGGCACGTCGAGCGCCCGCTTTTCCGCCCGCCGGCGCAGCTGCCGGACCCGCAGCCTTGGGCAGGCGACGGTGCCGGACGTAGCTCTGGGGCTGGCAAAGCCCACCCGAGGGCTCAGGCGCAACCGGCCCTTCGCGGGCCCCGCGGCCGCGTTCATGGTGTGGGCGAATGGAGGGAGGAGTCTGAAAGCGGTCTGAAGGGGGACGCGCCGCCTCCTTTTTGCCCCCGGAAAAATCCGAGACTCAGCGAGGCGTAATGGTAGCGTGTCCGAGGGGAATCTGGGAATCCCAAGTTCGAATCCAAATTCATTTACGGCAGCTCTTTTGACGCCTTTTGACAAATCAGCCTAATTTGCCTGACAGGTTGTTGTAGTGAGGATAAAATGGAGATGGAGAGAGCGATGCTGCAAACTAATGTGGGGGCTTTTTGGAAAGTGAGATATAAATACATGATTTTTAATACGTCAAAGAACCACTGGAGGGCGCCATTTGCTCATTTCTTTTGCTGCTGGAACTGCTGCAGAAGAGACCTTGAATGCCCCTGAAAAATTGTGGTGGGGGGAAGGTTAGCATCTGAGGTTATCTTTTCGCTGGGCCTGTTAGACGCACATGTTGTGCCAGTTCATCCCGGACCCCGTGGACTTTGGTTGTAGAGGGATGGTGCAATGGAAGGGCTGCTGGGTTTTATTATGCTAACTTGTTTTTATACCCTGATGTGAGCTGCTCTGAGCCTGCTATGCAGTGAGAGCGAAGTATAAATATAAACAAATAAATACATAAATAAATTATAAAGATTGGAGGTGAGACTTGAGCTGCAGGGATCTCTTTGTCATGTGTTCTAAATAAAATACGTCTCAAAATAGTTCTCTAAACAGCACCAAAAATTGTAAATGGGATTCAGTGCAAATAAATGCAAAATTATGCTCATTAGAGCAGAAAAAAATATTCCAAACATCATATCTATGACTTTCCCAGGAAAGATACCTGGGTGTCAAGATGAGTGAAAATGTCAATTCATGCAGCAGTAGTGAAAAAGCAGAGCCCCCCGTACAATGCCCTCGTCACAAAAAGCCATCCAGGAATTGCATTACTGAAGATCTGTCATTCTGAGGACAAACTGATATTAAAAAGTGACAAAAACCTGGAAACCGCACATTCCCTTTTTTCAGCTCTCCTTATCCTGGACTGAGGAAGAAGCTAAGGGCACAGTCCCCTCTAGGGATGACTGATAGAGAACTATTTCTGATCCTCACTTTAGTTAAGCATCCAGTTTTCCTTCACTTGGACTGAATGGAAAAGGATAGGCCCCTAATTAGTGCTAAACACTGGTTTCCAGTGTTCCACACCAGCAATAGTTGCCACAAATTGCTACTCAAATAAAGACTTTCTGATTCAAGAGCCCTCAAGAAGCAAACCCCCAGTTCCTTCTCTCCCATATATTTATTTTGGATAGAACCTCCTGTAGGCTGGACTGCTGGCCTGAATTGTAAATTGTTTCCTTAAAAGGGATGGTGGGAGAATGGTTGAGCTAGTAAGAGCACCACTAGTGTTTGTGCCTTGGGAAGAATGAAGTCCTGGGTTCCAGACACTCATCTTTGTTCATTTGAGGAGGCTGGAGTTGGTTCCCAGTTCCTCATTTGCAAATCCAACCACAAATATTGACCATACTTTAAAATCTCTATGCCCCCCTCAAATAAGCTTTGGACCACCACAAACCATATACCTCACCATCAGGACTCATGCAGATCACCTTTCAGGAGATGGTCTCACGAGTCTAGGGATGTGTGCTTCCAGGTGGTCCAAAGCACATTGGGGGGGGGGGGATATAGGGCATGCAACATATGTTGTTCCATGGTTAAATGCCTCGGTTTTGCACTGGCTGCTACAAAGTGGAGTGCCTCCTGGAGAAAAGCAGATTAATAAACTGGGGGTAGCTTTATCCTCAAATAAGTTGTGGAGCAACCCAAATCATACAACTCCACTCTGGGGCCTGTGCCCTGCAAAGGGGACAAGGACTAGCCCCTGGTCCAAACACTGGTTCTGACACCAAGAGCTTCTATTTGAGATGTTCTCAAGAATTATGTGATCACATTGGAAAGATGCTCTGTTTCTTAATAAGAGGCTTCCCAGAGGCATCTCAAATAGAAATTCTTTTGCTCAGGGCTTTTTTTCCTGGGAAAAGAGGTGGTGGAACTCAGTGGGTTGCCCTTGGAGAAAATGGTCACATGGCTGGTGGCCCCACCCCCTGATCTCCAGACAGAGGGGAGTTTAGATTGCCCTCCGCGCCGCTGGAGCCATGTGACCATTTTCAAGAGGTTCTGGAACTCCGTTCCACTGTGTTCCAGCTGAAAAAAAGCCCTACTTTCGCTCCGATTAAAGTTGTAGGTCGCGTTGGCCCTACAGTAAGGAGAGCATGTCAATAATTTTGTCTTGTTTCCATTTTTTTTTACAATCGGGAATTAACCTTGGAAAAGCAGTCTCTCAGGTTTTAATACACATAACAAAAAGTGTGGCTCCAAACAATGAATATGTTTATACTACAGTGAGATATTGTCCCGCTAATCAAGTCTATTAGGTGCCATATATCCTGGAGACTGTACTTCTAAAGAATTGTTTGTATTAACCTTTTTTGATCTTTCATTCTGTAAATAAGTTTTAAGAGTATATAAGATTCTCTGATGTGATTATTCTTTATGCATATGTTCTGATGAGGACATTGCATGTGGGTTTTATTGATAAAGCTCAAATTCCCTTTCACAGGAGAGGGTCTCAAGAGTCTACGGATGTGTGTCTCCAGGTGGTCCAAAGCACATTTGGGGGGGGGGGTATAGGGCATTCTGCTTCCCCATTTCCTTATCCAGGGCCCCTACTCAACTGTTAGCATCCAACTCTGGGAATTGTGGAGCACAATTAAGATCTAATTTCAGCTGTGGCTTACCATGACTCAACTGCAGAACCTCTCTTTAACGCCTGCTTTTCTGCTTCGGAACAAATGAAATCATAACAAATGAATGCTTTGTTCCGAACAAATGCTTCGGAACAAATGAAATCATAACCTGACTCTGGGAACGTGCAGAGTATCTTTCCGCTACCACCGAGTAACACTAAGAACATGAAGTCTTCCTGGAGCAGGCCAAGGTGAGCCTGCCCAGAAGCAGCAGCTGCAGCAGGGCCAGAATCAGAGGCAGAGTTCCTCTGACCACAGAAGATGCAGTTTGTTTGCTTATTCCCTGCCTTTTCCCCTCAACGAGGACCCAACATGGCTCAAATCTTTCTCCTCTCCTCCAAGTTTACCTTCACAACAACCCTGTGAGGTAGGTTAGGCTGCGAGTGTGTAACTGGCTCAAGGTCAGCCAGTGAGCAGAGCAAGGATTCATACCTGAGTCTCCTAGATCCTAATCCAATACTCTAACCACAACATCACACATTGTGACCATTGATGGACACTCTCTTATACCACGAATTGGTCAAATCCCCTTGTACAGCCATCTAAGCCATTACGGTCTCATGTGGCAATGAGTACCACAAGCTCAAATATGCATTGAGTGGGGAAGAAATCCTGTACTGGATTTGAGTGGGGGGCTGGAGAGGAAGGCTTTCTGAGAGAACGGATGGGACAAGAATACTTAAACTGATATCCCTAATTATATTTGAACCCATGAAGCTGCCTTTTACTGCATCAGTCCATCAAGGTCCGTATTGTCTGCTCGGACCGGCAGCAGTTCTCCAGGGTCTCAGGCAGAGGTCTTCCATATCACCTACTACCTGGTCCTTTCATCTAGAGATGCTGGGGATTGAACCTGGGACCTTCCGCATATAATGCAGAGGTTCTTCCTCTGAGCCACAGCCCCTCCTTCAATGCCCCTTAGTTTTCAGATTGTCAATGGGACAAGGGGCTTAAGGAAGGTCTTAAGAAATTTTCTTATTTTAGGGAGGTGTTCACAGTGGTTAAGTGGTAGGGTTGTGAATCTGCACTCTGCTGGTTCAACTCCCACTACAGCCATGAGCTCAGTAGGTGGCCTTGGGTAAGCTACTCCTCTCGGCCCCAGCTCCCCAGCTGCAGTGTGGGGATAATAATAACACCGACTTTGTTCACTGCTCTGAGTGGGGCACTAATCTGCCTAAAAGTGCAGTATATAAGTGCAATTATTGTTATTGTTAACAATAACAGTAAAAAAGTTTGGAACACGAACAAATATTATTTAGCTATCTAGACCCTCACAAGCACAGTCAGTCAAGTGTCTGGCAGTCAGGTTCAGAGGTTTGTGTTGGTTATCGTATGAGGAACTTGTTGCCATTCCTTCTGTTTCTTTCATTGCTGTCCCCCTCCCTGGGAAAGTTGCTGCCCTCCAGAGGGAAAGCAGGCTGGCTGCAGCCCCAGGCCAGGCAGGAAGCCGCCCCCTGGCTGAGACTGCCCGACAAAGAAAGGGTTAGCTGCTAAGCGGCTGGGCCTGACCGAGAGTTACCTCCAAGCCCCCTCTCCTGAATTCATGACTGGCTTCCAAGGGGGTGGGCTGAGGCTGGTTGGCATGGCAACTCAGATGGGGTGATGTCGCAAGGCCTGTGGGATTCAGCCTCCTTTTGGATTTCTCGTCCATGGTCCCTTTCACGTCCTGGGATGGATTTCTTTGTCCCCGAGCTGTGCCCACCACTCAGGGTCAGCGAGGTGGCCCTCTCTTGCCCTGTGGACTGGAGTGACCTGTCCAGCCCCCCCCTTCCAAAGCATGTACTTCAGGGCCGCATTAAGGAGCCGTGGCTGAACAGATTAGGAAAGGCACAATCCAGCTGCCCCTTTGTTGGGTGTGGGGGGAGGGTATCGGCTCTTGGCAGAGGAGGGGGGCAACTCTTCTGGGCAGAAGGATTTACCAGGCTCCCAGCATTATTGGAAGAGAAAGGCTGTGGCTAGCTTGACACGCAGAAGTTCCTATGCACTTCAGGGCCCAGTGGCAGGTGCTGGCAAAGACCTTTCCAGGCAGGAGAGTTGCTGCCAGGTAGATGGATGCGTAAGGCTCCTTCCTTCCTTCCTTCCTCCCTTCCTTCCTGTCTGTATACGGATAGCAAAGATGCAAGCGGGTTTTAGTGCCCCAGGAGAGAGAAGGGCCTGTAGGATCCTGGCAGAACCAGAGTGAGGCCAACAGGGACCCATTCTCTCCTCACCAGAGTATGTTTTGAAAACTAGACTTTGCCATTTTTGGCATGACTCCTTGAATTTAAAGCACATGAGTATGAGAGAGGGAAGGTGCTTGTTTTTAAACCGGACATTTCCATGTGTAAATAAGGAGGATCCATTTCTGACCTATTCCCTCTGGACCCAGAGAGAGCAGACTCAGGGAGTTTGCTCCAGTCCCCACAGCTGTGGCCCCATCTGGCCAGGCCTCCTCTTTTCATAACCTTGAAGCTGCCTGCCAGCAGCTCAGGTCTGTAGATACAGATCTCTGCATGTGTGTGTGTGAGAGAGAGTAAAATGGACTGCCCCCCTTCAGACTGCAGATAGGAGAGTCCAACCTGGAACATTCTATTTTTTAAAAAAACTTTCCTGCAACTCGAAAACCAGCACAGGAGGGAAGAGATGCTCCTACCCTTTCCTTGTTGTGCTGGGTGTCTACATGCAGGGAGTGGTTTTTAAAGGGGGGCATTCCAAAACCCTCTGCTTCACCAGCAGTCTGAAGTGACACGGTCCATTCTGTCACTTTATTGCATCCAGCTTCTCGTCTCAAGGAGACGATAGCAAGGCTGGGACTCGGGGTGGCTTCCAGGGTTGTAAAACTGTCCGGCTTCCGCAGAGCTTGAGCGCCGGGCGGCCCCTCGCATTCCAGGAAGCCAGCAGAGCCTCTGGCTGATCTCTGCGCACCGTGCGCTACTCCCAGGTCTGGACTCCGCTGCCACAAGGGAGGGAGGTGGCAACACACTTCTACGGCCTGTAAAACAAGAGAGACCAGCAAGTCTTTCTCCTCCGGCTCGGAGCCACAGTGGCGAAGCCCAGCGTGGAGCGCACCCGCGAAGCATCGTGGCTGGACACCCCCCCCCCCCGGGCTAACGCCGTGGCCTCTTTCGGAGCGTCAGCCTGGGCATCTCTCGATTCTGGGAATGGCGCAAAGTACACCAGGCTGTCCTCCGCATCCCTCCAGCGCTTCGTGCTTGAGCGCCGCTGTCTCCGGGGTTCCCACTCACCCAGAGACGCTCCCAAGCCGCCCTCCGAGCCACGCCGCCTCTGCACAGGGAGGCTCCACTCCGCTGCCGCGGCGCTTACCAGATCCGCCCCTCCCGTCGAGGGAGGCCTCTGGGCCGTCGGGGGGTGGGGCTGCGGGGGCCTCTCGGGCCCCTCCTCCCCCCACGGATCAGGCCACTGCTGCGGCTCCTTAAAGGAGGCGCCGGGCGCTGTCTGTGCGCGCTGGTGCTGAAAGCGGCCGCCCGTCGAGGATGGGCGGTGCGGCGCTGCGCTTGGTAGCGCTAGTGGTGGCGGTGGAGGCGGCGGCCGGGCTGGGGCTTGGGGCCCTCTGCACCCTCCACAGGCCACTAGGCGCCGGGCGGTTCCATTTCCAGGCCTCCGACGGGCGGGAGCTGCTGAGCGCCGTTTGGGAACCTCGACAGGAGGGTCTGAGCGTCTGCCGCGTGGCCGTCGAGCCGCCGGGCTTGGACGCCTTTCTGAGTCGCTGCAGCCGGCGGAAGGCGCACCAAGGGCCGGCTTTCCGCAGCTTGGAGGCGGCCAAAGCGGCCTGCCTGCTCTTCGAGTCCGGCCGCGCCTCCCCTCGACGGAGGATCAAGCGAGGCTTCACCTACCCCGGCACTCTGTGGTGTGGCGCCGGCGATATCGCGGAGAGTTACGAGCAGCTGGGTAAGGGGGGGGGTGTCCTGGAGAGGGCCGGGGGTGCGTGCATGTCCCTTCATCCCTGCAAAAAGGAAAGTTGCTCGGGAGGGAGGGAGGAAGGTCCGTGCCCCGCTCTTGGCTGGCTGCGCCTCCAGCGCCCCAGAAAAGTCTCTCCCGGCCTCAGCAGCCGCCCCGCAACAGCTTCCAGTACGTTTCCTACGCAGTCCTGGCTGCAGCTACACCCATCCAAGCCCATCGCAGCCAAAAGACCTAGAAGGGTTCAGGAGGGCACTGCCAACCGTGCAACACTGAAAGCGTTGCAACACGAAAAAAGACGCAAGCAGACCCTCCCGGGGAAAATGTGAACACACATTTTGCAACCCGCAGCGATCAATCATGTCCTGGGATGGCACATAACGGTAAACAAGATTCGGTGGGATGGGAGGGGGAGAGAGAGAACGAACGAACGAACGAACACCCTCAACAAGAAGCCTGCGAGAAGAAGAGAACAGACCGCTCAACCAGGCTTCGGTGCAGCGGCACCTTGAAGACCCACATTTATTTCAGCACGCACTTTCCGAGTCGCCGCTTCCTTCTCTGCAGCTGCTTTGGAGGCGCCAAGCTCTTTGGGGCAGGGCCAACCGGGAAGGGGAGCTGATAATGTTTGGGGATGGCACTAGGACCCCCAACTTCACAAGTGAGACTGCGGGGTGAGCCAAAAGAGAGACACGGTAGTGCGGGGCAGGGCTCAGAACAGCAGCCCTTCAACCTGTGGGGCAGAAGCCCCCTCCAGGACCATGGCTTTCGCTGCCTTTGTGGGGGGAACCTCCTGCTAGCGCCCATGCGTAAAGAGCAAGTGGCCAGACGCCCCTGCTTTTTGCACAGACTGGGAGAAGATCAGCAGGAGAGCGAGGCCAAGTCACCGAGCTGGAAGGATTCCTTCCTGACTCTTGTCGGTTTGGCGCCTGCTCTTCCACGTCTGATTCTTGTCCCTGCCTCTGCTGGTTCTGGCTTTGACACCAGTGGGGTCGTAATACTGGTTTCCCATCTTCCTGTGACGGGACTCCGATGCCATGTGTTTGCCTCTCAGCGGGTCTTGGGTCTAGGAAGGTTGCAGATAATTGGCCTGCATGGTGGCATAGCCCAGGGACGAAGGGGCAGAGCTGGCCGAAGGTCCCTTGCAATGCACCACTCTCGCTATTCTTCCAGGGGAGCATCAGGAAACAGACAGGTGTTGCCGGGAGCATGACCACTGCCAACACGTCATTTACCCCTTCACCTCAAAGTTTGGGTACCGCAACTTCCGCTGGCACACCATCAGCCACTGTGACTGTGACAAACGGTGAGTGGGGGTGGCGTGGGTGGGAAAGGGCTGGGTCTCCAGGAGTGACAGCTGGAGAAGAGGCCCTAACCACACCAGACTTAGAACATCTCCAGCGGGGCGCCTGTTCCCAGTGGCTTGCTGCTGAGAAACTCCCAAGCAAAGCCCAGAGGCGCCCTTTCCTTCTGCTGTTCATCCCCAGCCCTCAGGAATTGGAAGCAGTTTTGAGAGCCGCAGTTTCCATTTTTCTTATCCGGCCTCCAAGGGCGTCTCTGGTCAAGTTAACAGTGGCAATCACCTCAGCAGCGATTAGTATCTTTAGGCAGAGAGAGGATGAGGTGGGATTGTGGCGGAGGAGGTATTTGAACCAAGGCAAGAGGCTAAAAAGGAACACGCTGGGCTTTTAATGTTGGATTTTACTTAATATCATGTCTTGGGGTTTTTTCTTTTGCATATACGTCCTCAGACAGGGTTCTGGAGAGGCGGCATAATCCTACCCACATAATTAACAAGCAAGGGCCAACACGGGGCTTTCAGGGGCTAGGGGCTCCTCCTGGGGCTGGGGCCAAGACTCGCTCTCAACTTGCCTTCCAGGTTAAAAGCCTGCCTGAGGCGGGTGAACGATACGGCCTCCCGTGTTGTGGGCCAGGCCTTTTTCAACGTCATCCAGGTCCCCTGTTTTGAGTTCACCTACAAGGAGCAATGTGTGGAATCTTATCTCTATGTCTGGTAAGTGGGCGTCTCGAACACAGCCGTGCTGGTGCTGACAGCAGCAGCTTGGGGAGAGGGGCGTATTAATTAGTTTGGACAAGCGATGGTAATGAACGTGGCCTTAGGGCAACTAGAAACCACTGACTTTTCTATCGAAATGAAATGCAGTCACATCAGGGTGAGGGGGAAAGGAAGGTTTTCAGCGAGGAAGTATGCACTCGTGACAGCGGTCTACTCTCAATCTCTGTGTGTTCTACTCACACCTGCAGAAAGGAGGAGTTAAAGTCAGGTTTTACTGTCCTCAGAGCTAAGCAAAAATGTTTGATAGCAGAGTATCAGCTTACTATGCAGATCCTAGTGAAGGGACTTCAGGGAGAAGATAGGAAAGGCCTTTGAGCCTCTGGAGAACCCCTGCGAGGCAAACGGCACAATATTCGGCTAGATGGGCCAACACTGTGAAATCCACCTTGCATCTCAGTGAGGAGGGGAACTATAAATAACAAAACAAGCAAAAAAGCTTTTGCAGGAGAAGGCCACATCATGTGGAACTGAAACAATGCACTAAAGTTATCCAAATTCTGAGTAATTTGTATATTTTCCCATTTTGCATAATTAACTCTAAGCCTTTCCTTTTTGGGGGTGACTCACAGCATTCCCCACCTTTGGCCATCAAGGCACAGAGAAGAGCACTGCAGAGCATCTTAGAAATCTTGGCTTGCCTTCTGAGAGTGTAGTGGGCACTCCTGCCCATGCTATCACATGAGGGCCAGCCAGTGGTTTAAAAAGGAAAATGAAGGCCCGCCCCTCCCCGCAGGGAGCTTTCAACCTTCATTCCCTTGTTTTCTCTCGTTTCTTCCAAGGTGCAAGAATTACAGCACTGTGGCGGTGGCAGTAGCCCAGGAGTCAGTTCTGTACGACTACGGCGGGGAGCCCATTGACGGCCCAGCCACACGGCAGCCACCAACCATGTCTACATCAGCAGCCCCTGGCCGAGGGCCCAGCCTTGGGGGGCAGACCACCTCTAGCACTCAAGCCAGGCCAAGCAGCTCCCCATCGAAGCCGCGTAAAGGGAAGGGCAAAGGGCGGAAGGGTCGTAAGGGCAAGGGCTCAAAGGCAACCAAGGGGGCTGGCTCTGTCAAGCCACTAGCAGCAGAAGGGCTGGGGAAGGGGACCTACCAAGGGCAGAAGCCCTCTGTGGCAGAGGAAGAGACCTTCAATGCCATCCTCAGCGATGAGCCAGTGAGCCTGCGGACTAAGAAAACAGGCACTGCTGAGCCCTCCTCCTCATTGCGCCCTTTGCCAACTCCTTCCCAAAGAAAGAGGAAGGGCAGGAGGAAGCGTCTTCGGCTGCAGAAGCCCAGCTGAAAGGAGAGTGCTGCCAAGCCTCCGAGGGGCTTCGCCATAAACAAGTCCGTTCCATTAAGGCCAGCCTTTCCTACTAACCCTCCCCCTCCCTGACTGTGAAGGTGCTGCTGCCCCCTAGACTGAGAGTGGCTGCTGAAGCATCCGGGTACTTGCCTAAATTATGCAAGTTAGCACACATTTGCATTGATTTTGCATAATTTATTCTTCTGGTGCTCACAGGAAGAGGCAGAGAATTGTTAGCTGATTTTCAAGATAGCATTAAAACAGTTTCTTTTTTTCTGGACAGCTGTGATTCTCAGGATGCCCAATTTTGCACCCAATATGTATTTCTTCAGAGGGTCAAACCCTGGGGTGGAACCTTAGAAGGTCCATGCTGCTTAATAGTGGGAGCCCTGCTGTTTTGGTTTCCCTTTAAAGAGAGGCATGATACAGGATCAGCCTACCCGTTTTCTAGTCAGAGGGAAGGAGAAAACTGACAAAGCTTCCATTGCCAAAGAACAGCAAGAGGCTTATCACCAGCAGCAAGCTAAGACAGCCCCGTCATCTCTTCCAGTCCTGCACTGCAGCTTTCTAACCTCCCAGAGATAACTTTACTTGGGCCCCATAGCCAAAACTCTGGCTAACTGTTTGGATGTTGTAAAATAAATACCCATTGATGCACAGCCTTTGCCCACTCCTTTCCACAGATGGACTCGTCTGTAGTTCAGGGGGAATCCTGCTGCCTTCCTGCCCTATTGATGCCTCCCAATCCTCTTCTTGCTTAATAGCAGCTACTTTGCCAGCTGCTCCATGACTGCCCCTCCACTGTGGTCCTGCCAGGACCTCCCAGGCCCACAGCCAACAGGCAGGCAACAGCCAGTTTGGGCTTTGCCTCTACTGAGAGACTGGGACATAATTCAGCCACTCCTCTCTGGCCCCACTTCACACTGCCTGCCCAGGGTTCCCAGCCTACGACTGCAACATCTCAGGTCTAGCAAGAGCATCACCAGTTCAAGATAGTTGCTACTCTCCCTTTAACGATGGCTACAATCTCAACTCTGTCCCTTTTGTAGAGTTTCACATAGAGAGGCAACCCTGTGCCCTCCCAAGCTAGATGGGAGAATTTAGCAGAGCAGGGAAAGCACACACCCAAGTGGTGACTGGACCACTCCAGCAGCTTTTGCGGAGCAAATGGCCCCAGTCCAGCCCAGTCACATCTCCACCCAGGACCAGTCTTTGCCACTCGAGGGCAGGCGCATCTAGGGTCTCCACTGGCTTGCTATCTAATCAAGGCCTGTGCAGCATGGGAAGAAGAAGCTGGCATGCTGAAGACAAGCCACTACTCCCCACCACGGCAGCTGCCCACATCAACTTCCTTCTAAAGGGCCAGACCAGCATTGCTCAAAGTCGAGGCTGGAGGGGTTTTAACCCTCTTCCAGTCCATGGCTTCCCTAGGAGGGAGCTACTCTGTACAGCTAGGAGAACATCAGTCTCCACCTGCAGAAGAGCAGCATTCTTCTCACAGCAGGGGAAAGACCGCTTCCGCATGGGGTTGTTTCTTTTGAAACCCCCCCCCCCCGCAGACCTACTTAGGGATAAAGAGCCCCTAGCCACCAAGGGGGGGTATTTAAAGGGAACTGCATTTCACTACTCAACTGAACCCGGAATCACTCTTTATACCCCCCGCACATGTTGAGCCGGGGTAACGCATGCCTAGCTTACATATACACACGAGCATGAGGTGGTTGCAGGGAATGCAGAGGGGGGCACGTTCCTTGGCGTTAAAAAAAATTCTGCAAACAGAAAACTAACAGCATAGCAGCGAGAAAGGCTTCTCCCCACCCCTTTTGGGCTGCTCTGCCAGATTTGTATTTGCAGTAAGCTTCCGATACAAAGGAACATTCAAAGCTGAAGCCCAGCTCTGTGTCTCTGCACCCCTCGCCCTTCTAAGCGCGGCTGTTCCTTGGCACGAAGAAAGCCCAGAGCAGAAACACAACCTGCCTCTGCAGGGAGGTTATAATGTTATGCCTGTGGCCCGTTCCCTTAATTCCTACCACAACCAAACTCAACGCAGCGTATTGTACACTCCCCCAAAAGGCCAATGGGAAGAACGCATCCAGAAATCCCAACAACAGTGCTTCTCTTCAGTGGGAGCTGTGGGCGAGAATTTTTTCACTGCTCGTCATTACACCAAATGGGAGCACCACTCCCACTGCGCCTTATGCCTTGCAACTGAGAAGTGGCACAAACAGAGCTGCTTCCCACCTGCGCGCTCAACTCCACATAATGGAGTCGGGAACAGGGCCCAAAGAGCAATGTCCTCCAACAGCTGCATACTGGCAACATCCCCAAAAAGAAAGTTTATTGATGGGGGGGGGGAGTCACAAAGGACAGAAAATGTAGGGAGGACAGGTACGGAAGGAGCAAGGCCAGAGTGAAGAACCCCTTTCTTTTTCAAATGTGCCAGGCTCTGGGGATCACCCCACTGGCTAAGGGCCAAGAGCAAGACTAAGGCTGCCGGTAAGGGGGAGGCAGCGCAAGCAGCCTGTGCCGTGCCAACACCAGCAGGGAAAGTGAGGGCAGATCCTTTCTCCCCGGCTGACCCACTTGCTTCTTTGAGTCTCCATTATACCTATGAGTAGGAAGGACCCACTTCTTGCTCCCAGACCCAGCTACAGCATCACGATGGGGAAGGAGGCGGGATTACTCCGGCTTCTCCAGCCCACTGCAGTCACACCCCTCCTCTTTTTAAGATTCTGCACTCACAGCTGACAACTGTTCAGAATCTCTCTCGCATTCTAGTCCAGTACACTGCAATAGGGTCGTCCCGTCCCCAGATGCCAAGGCATGACAATCTTTTGAAAAAAAGAAAAATCACCAAGCTGACCCCTGCCAGGATTTGAATCCAGAGACATGGGAATCGGCCAATCCCCCAGCTCCCTCTGCCCCAGTTGGCTGGGAGTGGAGAGAAAACCTCCATGAGAGTTCAGCAGGAACACAATTTATTCCTTCGGTTCTGTTATGAGTAGATAGAGAGGTGGGGAACAGACTACTTGGCATTCAAGCCGCAGTAGCGGGTATAGAAGCTCTCAGATCCTCCCAGCTTAGTGACAAAAAGCTGCTGTTGCCTGGCATTTGGCGCTGGATCTCATGTTCCTTTTTTTAAAAAAAAGTAATACAACTGAATAAATATTGTCCTCAGGAGTGCCAATGAAACTGAGGTCACGGGAAGGCTACAGTGCATGCCCTTCCAGCCAAGGTCCTCTGGTGAGCTGGAAGGGCTCCTGAAGCAAAGCCTTTTAGCCATACAATGCTGCCAACCAAGCCAAGGGTAGGGAGGAGGTGGGGAGAGAGAGAAACCTCCAGACTGGCCAATCAACCAGTTTCTCTGGCTCAGTTACCAGCAGAGGATGCTCCCATAAACCCCTTGCTTTAAAATTTTTATTTCTGAACAGCTGAAGTAAAGACCAGGGGCAGCAGCCAGAACTGCGGCTGCTGGGCAAGAAATTTCTGCTCAGAAAAGAACGGTTGGTCTGCCCACACCAGCAGCCATGGCAACAAAGCATGAACCAACGATTCAGCCAATATGGATACTGCCTAGCCCAGCAGCAAGTACCACCTCTTTCCGCTACGCATGTGGCCCCAAGGCACCAGTCACGAGGAGGGCGCTGCCCAGCGTCCCTGCTGTTCCATGTAAAAAACAAACCAAAAACCAAACACAGAGCAACAAGACTAAGGAAGAAGAGCTGGTCTCTGCTGGCGCTCTCCCTCGGGCAGGAGGCGAAGGGGCGGGAGGACTACCGGTCCATCTCATCCAGCAGCGGTGTAGCATCTCCAGCAACAGACATGGGGGTGCTCTCGATCATGGGGCTTGGAGACGGGCGGGGTGTCAAGCGTTGCTTCTGCTTCCGCCGTTCAGCCTCCTTCTCCTGAAGCCACTGCTCGGCCATCTTGCCCCAGTCGATGGCTGCATGGGTGCTGGATCTGGAGGGAGAGACAGGCGGATTAATGCAGGGATGCGAGCCATTCTGTCCAGCCACCTCCCAAGAATATTTAAAGCATTCTCCTTTCCAGACAAGGACTGGTCCCAGTACACAGAGGCCTTCCTTCTGGAAAGCTGCTTGCCACCCAAGGATACCGCTTGAACGTGACTTGAAATATGGAGATGGCTTCATGAGTTGCTCTGCCTGTCCTTAGCATTCTAACTTGTTCTCAAAAAATCCAATCGGATTAAGACTTAATCCCTGAACTAGGCTGCCACGTCTCAAGCCAAGACCAAAAGGGGCTGGGGAAAGTGCTTCTGGCTCTCTCCTCTCATCATTGAGAAAGAACTGACCTCCCTACATATTTGGGCTGGTAAAGGACAAAAGAACCTCACTGTGTTCTCAGGCACCTTCAAGGCTAATACACAATTTTCCCTCTGCCTGTTTCAGGTCCTTGATGTGATTTCTAGCCAAAGCGTACCTCATGCATGCCTGGTGCCACAGAGGGTTTTCTCAGCCTTTGGCTGATGCCCCTTTGATGTGCCTGCCCCTTGGGTCTCCTCTAAGCTAGTGCTAACTGATCAGGGCAGACAAGTGCAGCCTACCAACCAGGGCCATCAGCCAGTTCAAGCAATCAAGCAATCTTAACCAATTCATTGTGGGAGTTTCACTGGGCCAGCATAATTTAAGGGAGAAGGGCACATTTCTCTGATCTGTGGTAAAGCAGACATGTTGTGGCGGATACATTCTTAAGAAAAGCATTCCCCACAGTGGGAGAAAGAGGGAATGCCTCTGCTAATATGGGACCTGACACCAGCAGCGGAAAAAAAAAAGATGTCACCCAATCAAATCAAGGTCTATCCACATCTAACCCTATCCGACATTAACCCGATTGACTACATCGTGCAGTCCACCCCCCATACCCCTTTCCTCCCATTTTCTTCCCCGACGGGCCCCTCTCTGGTAAGGGACAGATGCTTGCTCCCCTTTCCCATGAACGAGGAGCCTTGTACTCACTTGGGCTGCTGTCTTTGCCCAGAACTGGATGAAGGCTGAGACTGTGGCTGGGACTGTGTGGATTGGGGCGTAGTGTTGGCCTGAAGCTGATGATACTGAGGCGTTGTGATGGGCTGGCTGGGTGTTGTGTAAGAGTAACTGGGAGTCAACAGAGGGGTAGCCACTGGCTGCTGAGCCGGAGTTGTGAAGACCTGTGAAGGGAAGCACAATAGACCAGTTGAAATTGGCACTGAGAAACATCGAAGCGCACACCATGCTTCAGACTGCAGAATGCGACACTGCAGGGGGGGCAAAAGGGGCAGGTGGCTGTCCTGGCCCCTGTTGCCTTCCTGCATAAATTGCTAGAGGTGGCCATATCCCAGTTATGTATTAAGAGGAAAAAATGTATACATGAGATCAGGGCACGCCTACTATTATATTAGTGACAACGGAGCCTCAGAGTTTACTTTGGCTTAGTACATTTAAAACACGCTGGTGGACCATAAGGGAGGAGGAAGTCATGCCAGTCTGGGGTCAGCCACTTCTCTATGGAAGCAGAAATAAGTTTTGGGGGAATCTTCGCTTTCATGTAGTATGAAAGGCAAGTGTCTGGGTCTGACTGCTGTGAAGATGTCCTCGAAAGTGTAAATATCTCCTTCAAAGTGTGAAGGGAACACCTGGGAAAACTGAAGATGTCCAGGTGGAGGCTGAAGATTTCCAGTGGTCAAAGGAAGAGACTCCAGCAGCTTGAGTGCCCACTCGCAGCTGTGAAACCTCTCCCCTTTACTACCACACCAGAAATAAATTATGCAAGGTAAGTGAACATGCACAAGTGTTTGTTTTACATATTTTATGCCCAAGGGATCCTGTTGAACCTCTCGGAGGTGTCGCTCTAAGAATCCTGCTCTTGAAGGTCGTGCTCCTTGTGGCCACCCCTTCAGCACAGAGGGCTCTGGAGCGCAGCACCTTAATCTGCTAGAAAGGAGGGCCCACATTTCCTAAGAACAGTCTGTGGTTCTCAAAACCAATCCAACTTTCATCCCAGAAGCAAATGCTGCGCCACGCCGGGATCTTCGGCATCCTATGTTAGGCCCAACTTTCAGAGTTTTCTGATGATTTTAAGGTTCAGTTTCCGCTTGACAACCCAGATGTGGAAACAACTGAAATAGTAGCAACGTTTCCCTACAGCGCCATGGCTATACGCCCCGACAAGTAATGTCCTATATTGGTTTTGCTACACTGTTGTCCTGTTCCTATCTGTAATTTTAATCTTACTCTGTCTGGACTCGTTTCTGTATTTAAAATTTTATATTATATATATGCCAATAAAGGCTGGCTCGCGCTGCATTTCACAGAAACTAGGAACTCTTCCCTTCCTTCTAATCAAAACCAAAGCACCCCTGAGAGTAGGAACGGCATAAATTAGATGTTAAAAAGGCTCTCAAAGTAGACTGCAAGTGCACACAGCTCCCTTCAGAAGATCAGGTGCTCTTTTCATAGCCTACAGTTCCACTCCCACAGAGTAACGGTTTCAAAATTTACCATCATCAGATGGATCTTCATGGCCTATGACTCCTCCAGCTCGGTTGGGTTTAACCAGTAACTCCACCAGGGGAGCTTTCTTTCTCCGCTAACGCTCCTCTAGAGGATATGTGTACGGCCGCTAGCTGGCCATCTGCCGCTTCTTTTGTGAGGCATTCCAAGCTGAATTCCTCTGCTGAAGGTTCCTTGGGCAGACACCTACCTCGACACGTGCACCCCAACACTTCTTTGATGCCCCCCAGGAGAGCATAGTTTTTTAACAGCCCTCTCATGAACACCTTCCTCTAGCGATAAGGAATTTAACACTGGACACTCCCATGAGGGGTTTCTTCTTGTCAGTGTATTCTTCTTCAACCTCTTTTGTTGAAGACTACAGGGCTACAGATTCATAGATGGCTTCTTCCCAATTCTGTAGTTTTTTTCTTATTTAGCATATCGCTGGTCACTTTGTTCTATACCATCTACTTTACTGTCACCATCTTTTTTTAGTGTTGCACGCCCAGATACTTGACAAGCCATAAACGGAGGATCCACCTCCACAAGGAGATGGAAGACCTTGAATATTAATTTGTGTACGCCCTGCACGTAGGAGGCGTGTAAACCCTCAAGGATGCCTTCCAACTCACTGATGAGAAGAAATCCTCCTCATATTGAATAAGGGAGCTTATACTCTGAACATCTTGTTGGTCTCTAAGGTGCCACTGGAGTCATATTCTGCTGTTCTACTCCCAGGATCAACACACATTTTCAGGCAATAGGGTCCTGGGTGTGTGAAGCAAGACAGCTCTGGGCAGCAATCAGTTAAAATGCACAAGACCTGAACAGGCCACAAGGTACCTTCAGCTGTGTCAGGTTCTTAGCTAGTGGAGCTGTATGTGTGTGTGTGGCAGTGGGGGGGGGGGATATGGAGCTCTTTCACTCTCTTTCGCCTGCTGGGCGATTAGCAAGATCAGCCATCAAGTCCCACATGTAAGCTCAGCGAATTTTTCTCCTGCTAAGCCTTCGCCCTCCTTGGTAGCTTAACTAGACTCTCCCCCTACCTTGTAGCTCAAAACACATTCCAGAGCGTGGGGAACAGACCAGCCAGTTCCTGAAAGCTCCCCTTCTCATCTACTTTAAGGCTGACAGCTTGCAAACAGTCAACAGAGACATGTGGAAGGAAGAGGCTGGATAGACAGGGGCAAAGTAGCCCCTGACTGGGGCAAAGTAGCATGAAGAACAAATAGAGTGGTTTCTTCTCCAGCAGATGCTGCAATGCGGACAGGCACAAGTGCCTTGGAAAACAGGAGCTAGACACTTTCTGAGCTGGCTGGCTTATCAATGGCTAACTGTCCACAACAGCCTTCATAGGGAGAGGTTCTCTATCCCAAATTAGCAGATGCTGGGGACAATGGCTATTCCTCATCTTTTGGGGGCTCCATCTCCCATAAATAAGCTTAGCGATCTCATCAAATCTCTGGGACCCTTCTTTCCTGGAAATGCAACTTAGTCCAGGGCTCACAACAGAAATGAGATCATAGCGATAAGACTGGCAATGACCCAACCTCAAGTCTAGGCCGGAGTGTGTGTTCATGGATGAGACCAATTGGCAACACCCTGCAACGTTAGTGATCAGTGGCCCTCATTTTAGCCACTTACATGGTAAGCACTGCTCCCGCCACCGCTGCCTCCATAGCCATACTGACTGGAGGCCCATTGGGCAGGCGTGGCATTGGCATTCTGCCCCTGACCGGTCACAGCTGCGATGGCGCTGAACATCTGGGAGGTCATGTTCTGTGGAAGGGCATTTACTGCTCGGGTCAGATCTGCAAAACAGAAATGTACAGGGGCCCGTCAGCAGCAGTAACATACAAACAAATGTCTGCCCCAGGCAGGGAGGAGGAGATGCAACTCACCTGCCAGGTTAATGTTGGCAGGAGTAGCGTTGATCGAAGCTGGAGTCCTGGTCCTGCTGCTACTGCTAGGGGTGATTCCTGGATGGGTAGAGTTGGGGACAGAGATGAAACATTGAGTGTGTTCTGATAACTAGTATTATGCAAAAGGCCCTCTGTGAAAAATGCTACTTTTAAGAAAGTTCTTAACAGATACTAGGAGCCTCACAATATTAAAAGCTGAAAAAGCTGAAGAGATACACCAGACAGGGAAAGCCAAGCCAGCAAATATGCCTGCACTCTCTTTCTGTGTCTCATTTTGCTAAACTTATTCTACAATTTTACTTTAAAAATGTATTTATGTATCTTAAACACATACAAGGGTGATTAAGCAAGTAATCAGCAAGATTTATGCTGGTTTACATAATCCGTGGGAATGCAGGTCTCACTTGCTTAAAATAACAGCAGAACATAAAATAAGTAGCTTTCGAAAAAGAAACAGAAGGACAGAAAGCTGGTGAAGAAAAGGCTAGATGTTGCCTTAATTATTAACTTAGTTAAAAAGTTATAGCACAGCATAAGAAAATACAGAGATGAAAGCTGCCTTAAATGCAACAACATCCTATTTATATTTATTTATCGGCTTGAAATAGGGATCGCAATATATTAATCAGGGAGTTTACATAATAGACCAAATTCTCCTGAACCGCTATCTTCATGCTCCCAGAAAGCTGCAGGGCTCATTCTGACCGGTGTGAGCAAATGCATAGTTCCAAATCAGATTCATACAGCATACGAAGGACCCAGGTAAAATTACTGTGGGCTTAACAGGCAAGTACATACCCAGTAATTTCCTGGGTTAAAAAAAAAATCAGTATTTCTCCCACCAATATCATAAGGCAGAGCCTTTCTAGCTCAAATCCTCCCCTTTTTCCTTACACAGATAATTGACACTTGAAAGATTCATGAAAGAAGTCACACCAAACCACTCTCCCTCAGCGCCCACCCCTTGTAATCTTCTCCATAAGAAGACTGCACAGTACAAACCTTCTTTCACATATCTAAAGAAGCCGGCAGTGACTCAAAAAAGCTCATACTGAGATACATGCTGTAAGTCTTCAAGGTGCCTGGGGGCCTCCCCCTTCCCTAGTCACTGGCCACTGATAGTTACCTGGCACGGGGTCTTGGTAGTGGTCTTTGAACCACCGGAACAGCCCATTGACTGTGGGGAAGATGTGGTTACGGTACCGGAACCCTTCGGGTGTCACCGTCACGTACTCAATCCTGTGAAAAGAACACCCCACTCAACAACTCTGTTCAGTTGTACCTGCCAATCTGCCTAGGAGATGGTCTAAACACACAGCATGCAGCCAGCCGCCTTTGCCAAAGCCGGACAGTTCTGGACCTGGTCAGTGCCTGGATGGGAGTTCGCCTGTTCACCACCCCCGCTTCCACGACAGATGGAAATTGGAATATAAACATGACGAAGAAGAGCAGAAGCTCAAATACACAGCCAGGCAAACACAGTAGAAGCATCTGAACGGCCACCATCTTGCATGCCCAGAATCAGTGCAGGAGGACATCAAGATGCTAAGATACAGGAATATCAAGTATCTTTGCATGGCTAATAACCCAGAATAGATTGAAGTAGGAAGGAAGTGCCAAGTCTAACGTCATTTGCTTTCATTTGTACATTATGAGAGAGGGCCAAACACGCACATACAGCCAAGAACATAAGAAGGGTCCAGCTGGATCAGACCCCGGAGCCCATCTAACCCAGCATCTCATTTCACACAGTGACCCATCAGCTGCCCACACAGCCGACAAACGGGGCACAGAGGCCAAGGCCCTCCCCGACCTGCTGCCTCTCAGCACTACTATTCGGAGGTTTGCTATCCCTGTACATGGAGGCTCCCCTTCAGTAGCCATTGATGAACCTTCATGAATCTTTTAAAGCTGCCTATACTTGTGATCATGTTTATGTCCACTGGCAGAGAATTCCACAGGTCACTCATTGACTTCCTTTTGTCTGTTCTGAACCTATTTCCCCAACAACTTCATTGGGTGCCTCCGAGTTCTAGTATTAGGGGAGAGGGAGAAAAAGCCCCCACTATCCACTTTGTCCACTCCATGCATAATTTTATAAACTTCTATCACATCTGACTCCCCCGCCCCCTACTCTCACCAGTCATTCCCCAGCATTTTGCCATCGGAAAGGAGCTCCAACCCTTTAACAGACCCAGACTTTGGATGCTGGAGCAGTCAGATGCATGAAACTGAACAAGCTCCTGAAGCCAGCACACAGCTTGTCCATGTCAACTTTGCCGGCCTAACCGTAAAAGCCATCACAAAGGATCCTCCGTGCCTTTGACCACTTCTCCCCTTGCTCTGGCTTCATGGCTGGCCTAGTGTGCCAAGGACAAGAGCCTTCTGGCAATCCTGGGGGGAGGAGGAAGGTGTGAACAGGCGGTGAGGGCTTTGGGAATGAACTGGAAGTGTGACTTCTGAGTACTGCATGCTGTGAATTTGTCTTCAACTGTTTTACACTGCAATAAAGGGAATTGTTTTAGTGACTGTAGACATCCTTGGGCATATTCTTTTTTTTCTTGGAAAGTAGTATGCACAATTTGGAAAGAAACAGGAAAAAGGCACTCTGTTCACCCCAGTCCCTAAAATTGCCAGCAGCCCTCTTTCCATCTGTCCGTAACGGGTGCACACACCTAGGCTTCCCCCGTGGCTGGTACCCCAGGAGGAATTTGCCAGGGAGTTCTTTGCAGGCACAGATGAAGTATGGGATGAAGGTGGGCTTCTCCTTCTTCGTTTTGATCAGGAGCTCTTCCAGTTTCTAGGACACAGAAGGACAAGTAGAATCACAGATGGACATGACTGCTCAGAGTGAAACAACATACAGGGACACTCACTTCCCACAAACTGACAGCTCCCTGGAGAACTGGCAAGAGGGCAATTGGGCTCAGGGCACATCTTTGGACTTGTAATAAGACTAAGACAGCCCATTCCATCACTCTTTAATACAGGAACAGAATCATGGGAATAGCCTGTTGCAGGAAAAAAAATTGCATAGAACTGGGACCTTTTTATTCAAGCAGAAGCAAGTGCCCACTTCATCAGATGCAGCATGTGGTGAGTCCTCACTAGGCACACATTTATAAATGTGGTTATGAAAAAAAAATAAGTAGCAAACAGCAGGGTCAAGCGGCTGTGAAATGCAGGAAGTAGATGATGGAATGTAACTATCTAAAGCAACTATGCAAAATTCAAATTTAATCAAGAAAAGTAGAGAGATCATTTCGCTAGTTTTGCTTAACTAGATTAACATCTGTAGCAGCTCAGGAGTTCAAGGTTTTAGCAAGACAGTCAACACCTACAAGGATACCCCAAGTTCTTGTTCAGCCCGGGGCAGGAGAGGCTGAGTCAAACCTCTTGATAAAATCTAATTCAGCAGTTGCATGTCACAGCCTCCCGTGAAGGTTTTTTTTTGCTGGGGACAGGTGACTCGTCGATAACCAATAGGGTGCCCTGGGAGACTGACACATTCTCCAGCTGGTTTTGTATAATGCCACATTGATGTCATACTTGTGTCTATGTAGGGACTGACTCGTTTTTCCTATAGAGAGAGCAAGGCGGCATTACGAGCACATGACGGCATATATATCTAATTGGAGGATGGACTCAGGAGGGTACAGCTGAATATTATGTCACCTGATTGCAGATGGAGCAAAGCTGGCATCTGGGTTTCTTTCCTTGCAGGTCTTTGATTTCCTCAGTGTTAGAGTCCCAGACTGACTAAGAGAGCGATCTGGCTAAGCTAAGCTTGAAAAATAGCCGTTCCCGCTGCAGCAAATGCTCTCTGTGCTTCGAATTCTACAGGATTACATCCCATGCCTGCCTAGTGAAGACCCACTAACAGCCGTAGCTGAAGAAATGGACTCTAGTCCACAAAAGGTTATGTTGGACCTGAATTCCCAAAACAAATTGCCACCCAATTTCTCCAGGCCTGGTGCCAACCCTTCTATATGAGATCAGAACAGAATTGGGAGGCAATCGCTCCCTGCCCCCAGCAGGTGCAGACTTTCCTGCATAGATTAACTGCAGCTCACCTCCAGGCATCCCCTTAAACTCAGCTCACCTTCCTGTCTCCTCCGCTGCAATCCTGATAATACTTATGGCTGAGCAAATCTCTTGCAAAAGATGCCATCGGTTGGACATAGCGGGCAACTATTTCATCCAGGTCCTCAAACTCCTTTGAAGGAAAACAGGAAAATGTCAGAATCCCAGCCAAGCAAAACTCCCTTCTCCTCTTCCCACACTCTTGCAGTCAGATTACCTCTGTGTTGATCCACAGCGTGGCGCCCAGGCTGAAGGCATTCTCCTTGCCTTCCTCACGTACATCAACATGCTGGTAGATGTTGTCAGATACCTTCCAGGTGACCGTCAAGTGGTTCTCCCCTTTGCTGCTGGGGCGGATGATGACATCACCTTGGTCCATAGTCTCCATCATCTTCTCAGCCTGCTTGAAGTTGATGTTGTGGAAGGATGGGTGGGCGATTACCCGCTTGATGTACGCTGCAGGAAAGACACAAGCAGGCAGTTCTCATACACTCTTTCACTGCAGAGCCATGTGCCCCTTTCTTTTCCCAGTGGGGCACTGGAAGACTCACTCGTCCGCTGCTGCTTCCTCTTCAGCTCTTCCTCCAGTTTGTGATCAGCTGCCTCCGCATCAAAGTCATAGTACGTGTCTTTGGGCAGCTTCCACTCATTGTTCTTGTCCATCAAGTCCGAGGTTCGACAGGTTAAGTCAGCACTGAATTTCTCAATGTCTATCTTCATGATCCGGCAATGCACAGTCATCCCCACCTTGGCAGAACAGAAAGGAAGATATGGACAGAAGAAAAAACCACAGGGACACTGAAGAAGATGGGTAAATATCTAAACAGCACTAACAACGACAATGCAAGAGGAACCTTTCATTTCTATTATCCTGCCAGATCGCAAGGAAAATGTCCACTCCCCAGAAAGTAGCAAAATTCTCCTTAAAATAGAGACAAGCAGCTTACCAAGCGGACACAGGCACACCATGATTAAGAAACCACCTGGCTGAGGGCCATTTGTATTCACTATCTGTTGACTTAATATGTTCCAAGCTGAGACAGCTGAATATGAAGCAGAGTCCATCCCCAAACGGGCTTACCTTGACCCTTTCCTCGGGCCGCTTGACCACCTTGTCACTGAGAAACTTGGTTGGGATAAAGCCAGTTACCCCATTGTCCAGCCGAGTCTTCACCCCAATGGCCTGTCCGGGGCAGGAGCCACTGTCAAAGTGATTCCAGACCTGGAAAGGAGAGGAATGAAACCACACAAACCTAACAACCTCAAATAAAGGCAAGGATCAATAAGGGGACCATATTAGAGTCTTTCTTCCCCCCCCACAACACACACATTTCTTGGCTGCTTGCACTTCAGGTAGCTGAAAGGATGGAAAGATGGGAACTGCTGCTTTTGAAATGCCTCAGAAGAGGAAATAACAGAAAGCTGAGCATAGCACCCGAACTACCAGAGAATGCAACTTAAATTTTGTGCAGGTTAAGAGTGTCTATTTATATGTAGAGGTAGAGAGAGAAGCATGCTAACAACTCTGAACTTTGCTGAACATTTAACCCTTTCACCTTCCAGATTCAAGAAAGGAAGAGTACTCTCCAGACCAGAGCCAGGGCCCAGGAATCCAGGGGATCTAATCCCAGGCTGCAAGTGCATAACCTCACTCATCTCCTTACTAGGCATTCCATGCCAGAACAACAACATTTGGCACATCACAGTCACGCAGTTGAAATTTTGCAATCACGCAGGCTGTCATTTTTTTAAAAAATTCAAGAGCAGGGCCACGCCCCTCTGAAAATTTGTTCAGTGCCACATTTTCCGCAATGAGATGTACTGTGTAACAGTTGCTAAGAAGTCATTTTGAAGCTTAAAACCTTTTTTTCAGAATTGCAGTGTGTGATGTACAAAGTTCGCAGGAATGCAGGAGTAACTGATATCCAAACACAAGAAATTTCTAAATTTTCAGGCACTTCCACAGATCTCCTTTGTGCCAGCAGATGCAGTGTTTTATTGAGAACTTCAGAACTTTACAAGATCCATAAATTGAACCCCAAGCAAATGTTCGATAATCTCACCAAGGGAACCAGAAACATGCAACATGCCAGAGGCCAAGATCCCATGCCAGAGGTAGAGTCTCTCGAGGCAGGTAATGGATTGTCAGGCCATCCTGAGCGGGTATTGTTTCTGCAGGTACCCCCCCACCCCAAATAACCACAGTCTCTTAGCCAAAATTGTCCTGCAAGCTCCTGCCTGTGACAAACTCATGGTATAAGTCTGGGGAGAAAGGGGAAGGGCAAACATTCAGCTACCACTCTTCCCAATTCTCTCTCTCCCTCTTATTTTGAAATCCTGCCAATGGAATTTAGAGGCACCACCACCTACCCAGAGGCAAGCTTTGGCTCTATTAACGTTACCTCGCTGAGCTCAGGGAAGTTATCCTGCTGACAAAAGGGACACTGCCACAGGCCTGTCTCGTCATTCCTGATTGCTTGGTCATAGCTTTCTCCCTGGGGCCGCCGGTGGGCTATTCCTGTCACGTTGCAGATGATCAGCTTACCTGAAGGCAGATAACGATCAGAAATATGAACTCTAGGAAAGAAACCTAAACACAGGTCCCTGAGAAGGTGATGTGCCTTGTGCAGCTGGGCTGATAAGAGCCACAGGGTGATGTGGGAGTTCTGTAAGCCTGCTTCTGCAGCAACATGGAGGCATAGAAGAGTCCCGCATTAAGCATGCAGATGGCAAGCACCCTCCTGTCACACTTCCTCCTGCCGTTACATGAAGGCCTACCAATATAGAACGTCTCAGGAGTCTCCTTCGTCAACATGTTGAAGACCTCTTCAGAATTGGGGGAGCGGTATGGGCTCCGCAGGTCCTTGTAGCGGCAGCTTAGTTCAGCACGGATGTCATACAAGGTGATGTGTTTGTCTCCGTAACCCTGTGAGAAAGCCACAGTGAAACAAACTGCAAGCAACATGGCAAAGCCATGAATAAACCCACTCAACAGTAATTTCCAGTGACCTGTCTTTCCAGCTCTTCAGCAAAGGCATCAAGGTCCAGGTCCTTCAGACGCTCCGGGTTTTCCAGAATTTCTTCCAGGGCACCAGCGGGGTTGGCATCTTCTGCTGACTCATCATACTCCAAGGCATCGACAGCCATTTTCCTGGCCCATTCATAGGTTTCTGGGTGGACCCTGGACCCGTCCAAGACCTCAATGTAGGAATCCGTGCTATAGGCATGGAGGAACAGCTGGATTTGTAAATCAGCATACAAGACACTGTTGCTAGAAAATTTGATTTGCTGCAGCTCCTACTCTGTTACCAAAGCTTTGACCCTAACCAAAGGCTCCAGAGGAAATTTAACAGTCATGGGTAAGATAAACCATAAGATTAGTAAACCAATTCACAGAACAGAGAGGGAAAACAGTGCGGTCTCCCAAGGATCTGTGGCATTCAATTTGCTCATAAATGATTTGGAATTGAATGCGAGCAGTGAAGAGGTCATGGTACTGGAGGGCACCAAATTATTCAGGATGGTGAGAACCAAAGCAACTTGGGAAGAGCTCCAACAGAGTCTCTCCAAATTGGAGGAACAGGCAACAAAATGGTGAGGTTGTAAATGCAAATTGACACATGCTGGGGAATTCTGAGTATACGACGCCTGTGCAGTAATTATGCATATGCAGTAGATTTTGCATATACAATGATGAGGTCTGTGCTGGTGGTGACTAAGCAGGAAAGTGATCTTGAGATTACGGTATAGAGCTCAACGCAAATGTCAACTTACTTTGTGACAGTGGTGAAAAAGACCATTTCTATGATAGGATTACTAGGAAATCCTAAAAATAACATGGCCAGTATTGTAATACTCCTGTATAAATCTTATGTAAGTGGCTGAATTAAGAATGCAGTGTACATTTCTGATCGCCATATCTTAAACACAGTATCACAGAGTGGGAAAAGCAGCAGACAGGGTAACCCAAATAATCAAGGCACTGACATTTTCCATATGAAAAAGGTTAAGGAGTTTGGTGCTTTAGGCAGATTTATAAAGTTATGAATGAGATGGAAAATGTGGAGAGAGAACTTTTTTCTCCATGACCACTTGAGGACATTATATGACGCTGACAGGTAGTAACTCAGAACAGGATGGCTTAAGTTGGTTAATGTGAGGAGGGGCTGCCAGACCAGCTGCCTGCCATGGTTGGTCATTGCACCATTTGGGTGTTGCCAGTGGAGTACTTTAACTTTTGGCATTGAGCTCCTTCCCCAGGAGAGAAATGAGGAAATCTGACCACTTCCGAGTATTAACCTTCCTCTACCGCCTGTCACCAACCTGTCACCTAGAGAAGCAGTGTCTATCTTGATGAATCCAGCACAGTTAATGAAGACCTTTGGTCCCATGTGGCACATGGTGACTAGCTGGGTTCGGTTCTCCAGTCGCGTGTTGTTCTGCTTCAGGATCTGTGCGAGAGGGAGAGAGACACAGAGGGAACGCTCAGCAGATGCTAAAATCCTCCAGCCGCTGCAGGAATAGGGCTCCAGACCGTGCTGTTAACTGGATTCTAACAGAACGCAGTAATTCTTTCTTCTTATTGTGAACAGAATCTTAGGTCAGACTTTTAAAGGTACTGGGAGTTAGGAAGGTGTGAGCTGCAAAGGGCTGGAGAAACAAGTTGGGATATAAAGGGCAGGATAAAAGGTTTGTGCGCCACACATCCAGCACATAAACAAAAGCAAGGTACATCAGGATAGGTACGGATGTTACGATCAGCCACTTCAAGCGGCAGATTTTGCAAAATAACTGACAATATGTAGAGTTTGAGTTTAAACACTTGATGCTCTTTGGACAGCTTTGGGCTAGTCGCATGCCGTCTTGCTCACGAGCTGCTTGCGAGGTGCCACCTGAGCCCTCGGGAGGCAGGCTCTAGGAACAGCCCCCTTTGCCTTTTTACCTTGAGCAGGTGAGTACCCTTGCGTGGTCCCAGGCCACAGACGTACTGCAGGAGGGCCTGGCTGTGCGGGTGAGCAATGGCACGGTTGACATCCACTCCCACTTCATTCACGCGGTTGATGAATTCGCAGTACAAGGCATTCAGCAGGTCCTCTTTCACAACGTGCTCCTGGCCAAGTAGAGAAAGCTGTTATATACTGAACCATGCAAGGCAGGCTGTATCCTCAGGAGTAGCCTCATCCAACTGGGGCAGGATTCCCAGGAGGCCTCCCTGGCAAAAACAGGCCTTCTAAACGTCAGCAAAGTGGACTCGTCAAAAGTCCTGGGATGTATTTTTCTAAGAACAGAAGAAACAGCCCTGCCCCTTTCTCCCCTGCTCCCATCACCGCTGCATCTAGGTAATCCAAATTCTGCTTGAGAGTGAGGGAGAGAAAAACTGACTCCTATGTCCTATGTAAGCTACCAATATCAAATACTGTGCTTGCACAGGACAAACACAGCCTTTGCCCCTACAAAGCAAGATTACCTGCAAAGGATGGAGCTTGAGGCACAAGATGTCCTCATCAGAGCTGCAAACCTGGGCGAACTCGATCAGAGGATCCTGTATGCGTCGAGCAAGGGAGACAGCCTGGCGCAGGACAGGGGGGTAGTCCCGGAATTCATTCTGCAGGAGACCACAAGAGGAGAGTCAGCACAGGAGCTCCCGCTCTTGTCACTGATGCCTTCCATTTTGCTTCTGGCTTTTTGTTCTTTGGCACCAACGGCTAGAGGAATATACAGAGCAGCCCCCCTGAGCCCCTTCGACAAGGACCGGCTCCTGCTAGTGGATGCTCTCAGCGGATTTTGAGTAGACACTCAAAAACTGAACTGTGACTCACAAAAGGAAAGGTGGCATGCCCAACCTAGTGAAGGCACCATGAACACAAACTAGGAAGGCACAGCATGAAGCGACTCCCTTTTGCTAAGCTGAAGGCTGGCAACATGGAAATTAATCCAACCTGTTCCACTGGAAGAGGGGAGAGGTGATTGCAAAAGACATGGACACAGCATCAAGGGGCTACCTCTGACTTCTTGCTGTTCATGTAGAGAGTGGCCAGTTCATTGTCCACCAACTCCACTCCAATGGAGGAAAGCTGCTGCCCTTGCTCCAGTTCGTGGGCGATACGCTTCACATCCTCCATCAGCATCTGGGCATCCCTGAAGATGGCAGGGGATGGGGGAGGGAGAGAAGAGTAGGGCACAGTTGGGAAAATGGCACTCGATAGTGTATCTTCTACAACCTGCTCCCAGCACGGTGGCAATGGGGGGGGGGGGGTACTTGGTGGCTCCTTTTTATGCAAATGGCATCTTGCACTCAATGTGCTTGCTCACACACACACAGCTGTGCAGATTTTGGCTTGACTTGGTAGTCGGCAAAGCAAAGCTCTCTTACCTCCTGTTCCACAAAGGCAACATGAGGGAGTTACTGTGTTTCCTCTTCTTCTCCCCATGCTCTACTACTATACCTGTTGCCTTGAGGGTGGGGGTTGCACAGCAGGTGTAGCCATCACATGATACCAGTTCTGTATCCCAGCACAAGATGCAGCCTGGCACCATTTTGAAAGTGGCAACCTGTGCTTCGGAGATGTGTGTGTGTGTGGCTCTCTAAGAAGTCACTGCTTCTGTGGCAGTGCTAAAGGCAGCCATCACTTGCACACTCCGCCCCACTGACATGCCCTGGTACTCCCATCTCCTTGATCTCCAATTCCCAGCAAATTAAGTACTTCATGTCAGGCCTTAATCTCTATCCAGAGGAGAATGGTTACGCAACCCAGATTCACTGTGTCAGTGTCTGCAAGAGCTCAGTTTAACGGGGACTGCTAAGACTTCACAAAACATGGAGGGATCTGGGCCTTCTGTCCAACAGGAAACTAAAGGAAGCAGCGACAGACAAAACACTCAGTGCAGGGGACCATAAAAAGAGACCCATGTCCAGGGCCAGGGTGGCCGAGGAAACATGCCATTGCATAATCATACTCTAGAACAGTGTTTCAGAACCAGGGCTCTGCGGAACCCTGGAGTTGCGCAGGACATTGTAAGGGGTTCTTTGAGAAGTCATGAAACAAGTAAATATTTTGAAATATCACAAAACCCCCCAAATATCCCTTAAAATATTGCTGCTATTAAAGTTTATATTTAGCTGCATTGTGTCTGGGTACTTTTGGAAAACGCTGCTCTAGAAAACCTGGCCAATTTGGGGCATTCCTCTTGAAAATGTCTCTAAAGTAAAAAGGGCAAGTCCCTGTCAACTTCTATTGTCGGGAGGACTTACAAAATTATCATTTTGCGTGGAGAGCTCAGGAAAACTAATATAGAGTATTGTTCCAATATTTCAGGAACAACTTTTGAAGATAACAATATTTCAAATATTTCATGAAAACAATAAAAATGTCCTTCCTGATACAGAATTAAAACAATAATGTTGCAAGGTCACACGCACCCCCCCCCCCCCCCCCCCCGAGTCTTAACTGCTTCCTATATAGTGCTGTGCAATGTGAAAGAGACTGGGGAGGGGAACTACACGGGCTTCCAACGTTATCGACGTTACAAATGAAAAGAGTATGATTCTACACACTCAGCTTGAGGCAAGCACAGTCCAACAGAAGTCCAAGTGCATCAGCCAACTGCAACATGCGAAGTACGCTCTGGGGCAAAACATACACTTCATAAATGACATTAAGTGGAGAAGCAGCAACCGAGAGGGAGGAGAGCAACTCAAACCAAAGCATCTCTAACCTGTTTTCTCCTGCGATCGTCACCACGTGGGGTTTCTTGCCAAGTAGGAACTTTTTCAAGGATTCAATATCCTGGGACTAGAACAGAGAAAGGGCTCATTTTACAGAGAGAATGCCTCACATACTCTGGGCCTCCCTGAGAAAGCTCCTCCTTGGATGGACAGTCTTCCTTCCAGACCAGCAGTCACCTGGAAGCTTCCCAACCAGCCTCTTGGCAGAGGGCTTGTATGACCATCTGCCCCCCCCACATGAGTTACAGTCCAAGAGCAGGTCCTTGAAGAGGGAGAGATTTCGCTGCCCCATGCCAACAGACTCCACATCCAACCTTCCAAGTTAAAGCAGAGCCCTGAAGGAGAGTGGTGAGCCAAGAAAACCCTGTAGCCATCCTGGCTGAGCATTTATATGACTCAGAGTTGAAGATTTCTCCCTTCTTTTGCGGCAGGTCTCAAAGTTTCACAGCCTCCTCAGGACACAGCCTCCCTCCAACTTTCTATACCACAAACTAGTTGGAAATAGTATTAAAGCAGAGCAGAAGTTCTGGCGGGGCCTTGTAGGTACAGCCAAGGCATTTTTACTCCTCCCTAATCGAACAATTTAGTGCCTGAATTGGTAGAAGCCCTAAAGTGAGGAACAGCAGTACTTAAAGCCCTGGGAATGTCCTCTTAAAGGGGAGATTGGCAGGGGAAACAATTTAGCATGAAGAAAATCACAGGAGGCCATGTCCTTGGCCATCAGGGCTGCAGCAGCTCAACTCTATTTCCTAGTCAGCCCCTCTTCAAGGACTTGCTCTCCCTCAACAGACAGCACATGGACCTGCCAGTTCCCATTAAAACACTCCAAGGAAAGCTTTTCGTCCCTCGAGAGTCTGAAACCTTGATTAGAGGTCAACTGCACTACCAGTGTGGTTAGTTTTGCATTCTTTGCAAAAGCCCAGGTAGATTTTTCAGCTGTGAATTGGCAGGAGCGTCGTATATAAAAGGACACTGATGAAGACAGAGAAAGGAAGGAAGAGAAAGAGCTGGCTCCTGACAAAACTGGTAGGTGAGGAAACTGGCTTCCTGGGGGGAAGCAAGAAGAAAACGGAGCAGGTGGCTCCCTGCAAAAGGTTGGCAAGCCTCTATAACTGACTGGGAGGAGTTGCAGGTCACTGGGCTGGAATCGTGGATCTTCCCTATTTTTCCCTCCTCGTAGCAGTACCTCCTGACCCCTGGAAAGCTGATTCCCAGGGCTGTAGGACCTGTGTGGACTAACAAGCTATGCAGGTCAACAGGCCACAGGAAGAAAAAGAGAAGAGGATGAAATCACTCCCGCTACTGCTTGCATCAGCACAGGAGAACAGTTTCAGCCTCAACCCTCCTCACTGCAGACCCGCAACATGCATCACTGTAACTTTACATAGGTCCCAGAACTGTGGTAAACCAGCTTTCTTGGAGGACCCACATAGAGAGATCAGTTAAGATCTGCAACCACTAAGGCTTTCTACAGACAGAGCACTGGATCTAACTCTCCCGATGTCTTCTTCTGTGAGATTCTCCCCCCCAGATAACTGCTGTGTCACGTTCCCGTTCCCCGCCCTGCCACTCACTTTCTTCTCCCTTTCTTCTTCCCTCCAGGCATTCCTTCGCTTGGTGAAGTGGGGCAGCCGCAGGAAGTCCGTGACCTCACCTTCCCCATTCACCAGGGCACAAAACACAGGGTGGTCTCTGAAAAAAAACACAACACAAGAGTTGCTTTGTTGGACTGGAGATGGCCAGAAAAGCACTCCGGACCCAGCACTGCCGCCAAGTACCTTGCCGAGGAGAACGCAATGCCCAGCACTCGAATGCCTTTACTCTGGTTCTCGTCCATGAAGTCATCATCTTCCTCCACCTGCTGGTCAGGGCGGTAAGGGGCCACTTTGAGCCAGTTGTTCAGCTTCCGGCTGCAAGCCTAAGCAAAAGGGGTGGGGGAAGAGGGGGAGAAAAGAGGCTCCGTCACTCTCCCCTGCAAAGCAAGGCAGCCCCCGGACTGCGAACGGAAGCAAAGGGATGACTGCTAAGAAGAAATGGCATCACAGTGTTCCCCTCCTGCCATCTTAGCTTTTAGCTTCATTCTGCAGGGCCATCCCAGCAACAACAGCTCCCAATTCTGTAACCAGCAAATCAAACCCAACCTGTCAGCATGAATCTGCTTTGCATGACTTTATCTTGCATATGAGATTCATGTTTTCAAAGATCTAAAGAGGTGGGTTTTTAAAAAAAAAAATAGAGAGAAGAAATGGTAAATGGGGAACAGGTAGCAAGGCAAGAAGTGATTTCAGGGCACAGGAGTCCCTCCCACCCAGCCAGCCAAGCGCATGTACCATGACTCTTCTTGGAAAGCCACCTGGGCTGCTGACTCCTGCTGGAAGCTGCCCCTCCGCATTCAGCCCCCTTCTCCTGTAAGTGTCGCTCACCTTAATGACAAACTCTTTGGCTTCTACCAGCAGCTTGTTCTTCAGTTCTTTGGCCATCTGAGTATAGAGGAACTGGTTGAGTGCCCGCTCAATGGCCAAGGTGCGCTGCCGGTTCCATTCCTGCACTTGGTGGCTGAACTCGTCCCTATAGTAGAACTGCTTAATCTCTTCGAAATACGTCTGGTCACTACCATAGCTGAAAGGGAAGGTTGAGGCTCAGGCTAACTCTCTGCAAGGTTTGGACACGTGGCTGAGAAGTGCCCATTATCACCCCTTGCCAAACGAGGGCAGGAGAAATGCAAGATAAAAACCAGGGCCAGTGTCCTCAATCTGGGAGAATTTCTCCAAATGGGGCAGGATCTTTTCAAAACACAATGACACCCCCCCACACACACACACACGCAGCAAACCAACCCAGCACCTCATAGTATTGGCCTTAAGGACAACAGCTTATTCAGGATTGAATGGACTAACATCCAAGCTAGCTGCAAACATTATAAACCTAGATAGCAATGAACAAAGAAGAGAAAGCAGGCGTGTCACAAAAACATGGGAGCTCAGAACCAGCAGCGCCAGTTTCCTAGAAAAACCTGAGTTCGAATGTTTTTCATTACCCTAATACAAAGTGATCCGAAGCATACTCCAAGCAATGAATACTTGAACTAAATTATTTGATTAAAGTAAAAAAATTAACCAAGCATGGTTTAAATGTTATATTTCAATTTTTTAGGTAGAAATCATTTTTATTGAAATAATATTTGCAAACATTTAAACACTAATCCAAGTATGACTATTTTGGAACACCACTGGTTACCGTTTTGTTACGAGTCCTTCCTTCATAGTTAACTCTTGTATTCATGTTCTTTAAAGTGTGTTATTGTTATCACTAGTCTTAAACATGGATATTAAAAAGCACCTCCCCGAATGAGCTAAGAGCTCTGAATAACGTTCATTAACTCAAAATGTTTCCATATGTCTAAGTATCTTGGTTCCAGAGGAATATACAATGCTGTTTAAAGCAGATTTCTCCCAGCAGGAGCCTGTGCAAACACAGACCAACTGATTGCCCTCTGGGTCATGCAACTGAACTCAGAGTAAATCACCTAATGAAGTATAGATCCAGAGGAGTTAACTGTGTTAGTCTGTAGTTGCAAAACAGTAAAAAGTACTGGACTTTTTACTAATGAAGTATAGATGACGAGATCAGATAAAGCTTTCCAGAATGAGGAATTCACAGTGGGGTACCCCCCCCCCGCCCAGAAGCAGACTCACCCCTCAACACCTTTCATGTCAATGCAGAGGTCTATGGTCAGAAGCCCCTCCTCTTCAGCCAGGCACATCTTCAAGAACTGCTCATCCCGCAGCTCCTTGACAGGCTTGTTCTTCAGGTACTTGAAGGAGTAAGCGTAGTGGGCCTCATCCACATCCTGCCATTGGGGAAGAGGAGCAGGATTAGGGGGGAGGACAGCTCAGCTCTACCTGCAAGAGCCCATGGGGGCCAGATACCCAGCCCAGACATTTCTCCCCCTCCTTGGTACATTCCGTTCCAGCCCTGGTGCCTTCCTCCGGACTGCCAAACATGCCTTGCTGCTCTTTCTCCAGCAAAGGGCAAACTCCAAGAGCCAGACCAGAATTTGCTGGTGGAGTTTGTTTGTGGGGCTGTGTATTGTCATTCTCTCATCAGAATAAACTAAAAATATGTCCTTATTTACTCCATTTATACACCACCTTTCCACCCCACAATGGGGACCCAAAATAGCCTACATCGTACTCCTGTCCTCCCTTTTAGCCATCTAAACTTCCTGGAGCTTGCTTGGAGGCCGCACTCAGACCAAAAATAGGTTCTGCCGCATTTTGCATCCCACTCTTCCTGTAAGGAGCTCAGGGTGGCATATGTACTTCTTTTCCTTAGTTTATCTTCTCAACCCTGCAAGGTTGGCATGATCTGAACCCAGCACTCCCCACTCCTCATGCTGAGTTCATATTTCTCTCTGAGGCCGGATCCAATTACTTCAAATAAATGGATGCAGTTGCCGAGTTCTACGCCCACCCAGGGTCCAATGGCATCCAACACGCATGCCAAGTGTTGCCTAGGCCTTGTTACCTTCTTGCCTTTCTTGGTAGGGGAGATGTTGATCTTGGCCCTTTCCTGGAAGGTCTGACGCAGAACCTGCCGGACCAGAGGTTCTCGGGCAATCTGCAGAGCAACCATGTAGCAGGCGCCTTCCAGCACAGCCTCTGGAGTGGGGAATTGACTGCAGAGGCAAACCCATGTGAGTGCGGCATGCAGGGCACCACCTACCAGACAGAGTCCCTGCAAAACCTCCCTTTCCCCATCAAGCTCTTTTACCTGCACACGTAATCCTTGGCCAGCTCCAGCGGCTCTGCCGGGAACTGTTCTGTTTCATGGCGCTGGTAACTGTCACGCAGATTCTCACCAAATTGCTCCGGTGTCAGACCAAACTTTTTAGCGAGGCCATCTAAAGGACACATGCACAGGAAGTATGTACTTAGGGCATTTCAGTTCCAGTGTTATGTCAGGCCAGTACCTGCCTGAGGTCGCAAGTCCAGCAAGACAGTCGGAGGGACAAGAAGGCAGCTTATCCATACCCCACAAGGCTGGGGTATGGATAAGCTCCCCAGATCAGCTCCCCAAAAGACCCAAAACAGAACCACAGCGACCAAATACACCTCTCCAAGGAGGCAAGAGAAAACAACCATTCTCGATTGCTCAGATCCAGTGCTACAGTTTAGTATCAAACTTGCCGAATGGAGCCTCAAAAGAATGTCCATTTTTTAAAGTTTCTAGCCCTCTTGGCAGCAAAGATGCGCTTGAAAGCATGTGAACAATGCAAACTAAAAAGCACAGAAGCCAGAGTTGGAAAAGATTTCAAATTGCGAGGGCTGGGCTTCAGTGCCCCGCACATCTCATTGCCCACTTTTTAGGAACAGCAAAATTAGAAATAAGGAAAAGCATCAGTAAAAGCTTTAGAATAAACTTTGCAAGGTAAGAGAAGTTATGCAGTATTTTAAAATATGGATAGCAAAAATTCAATGTTCTGCAACACGAACTTTGGATTGTCCACACTGAATCTCCTTGCCCCCCATTTTTAAAAACTTGTTTACTTTTGAATTTGAAATCGTAACAGGAGCTATGGATCTTGTGCCTTACTAATCAGCTAGAAAGTGAGGTCTTCCAATTAAGTTTGTCCACAGTAGATTGTTATACAGTACACTTTTAAATAAACATAATCTATTGGTTGTTGTGGATTTTCCGGGCTGTATAGCCATGGTCTTGGCATTGTAGTTCCTGACGTTTTGCCAGCAGCTGTGGCTGGCATCTTCAGAGGTGTAGCATCAAAAGACAGAGATCTCTCAATGCCTCAACAACCATCGTTCTCCGGCCGTGAAAGCCTTCGACAATATATAATCTATTGCTTTTCATTTTAGTTTGTAGAGATTGTTTTAAATTCAGATGGCCTTATAACACTCACTGATTTTTGCATGTGGCGCTGAGCACATCACTTCTCCCCCACCCACACCAGAGAAAAGTAGGGAGTCACTAGCCCATCCTTCCCTGATGCACTTGCAGCAGAAGCAAAACTGACAGAGTGTGAAAGCAACTTTTTGCAAGCCCAGGTCTGCCAATAATGAGACCCATACACTGCAAAAGTACAGCAGCTTCGCTCATCTGAACAGGGCCTTTGGAAGGTGCCACCTTGTACATGGGCAAAATCAACAGCTGGCCGTACATGTGCATTCTCTGTGGCGGCCCCTACTGTAAGGATCATGCCAAGACACATTTCCAAAAGTCTCTACAGGATTTGCAAAGCTTTATTAAATGAGTCTAGTATCATAATCTGGTCTTTGCCCAGAATAAGGCACTACAACAGCATACACAAATAATTCCTCCCAGGCTAGTATTCCCCCCCCCCACTTCCTCCTGGGAACTATGTATACAAGGCCGTGAAGCCTCCAAGGCCACAGAGACTCCTTTCCCAGCGCTTGGAGCAGTTTCTTATAGAACAACTTACCTGAAGAGATCAGGTCATTCTCTTGACTTTCTGCAAACTATGCAAAACTGAATCATTCAAGAGGGTTTTTTACTCAATTAGCAGGGCTGTAACGTAGGGAAGTATAGATGTATCACTAAAGAGATGTATCAGTAAAGGGATAAGGACTATGGACTTTACTACTAAGTACTGTCTGTTGCTGTAAGTATGATCCTACTGGGTAGTTTCTATGTTGTTTAATATGTCAGTCTTAGAATTGCTTATGCTCTACTTCAACACTTCTTCAAGTCTGTCTTGGATATCTACTGGTTTAAATCCTTGCAAATTTGCATTTATATACCCCATTACATTATTTATAGAAATATCCTTGAAACTGACTGTACTGACTCACACTGTGCAATCCGCCTTGAGTCTCAGTGAGAAAAGTGGACCATAAATAGTGCAAGCGAGCAAACAAACAAAGTAGTTACCTAGACCAGCTGTTTGGCAGATGGTATACATATCCCGGCGAGATGCCTGCTTGAGTTCAGGCCCCTTTTGCTCATCATCCTCTGCATCCTCTCCTTCCCCTGGAAAAGCAGGAGAAGACAGATGTCAACACACATCGCAGGTATGGAAAAGCTGAGAAGCCAGTCACATTAGAACAAAGTGCCAAAGGAAAGGGGAAATCAATCTTCTTGTATTATTCTTCGCAAGCAAATCCATGCTTAAAATTTCATTGCTGGCGGGACACTAAGGTTTGGTTCCCAAAAGTAGAATTACACAGTAATGTGGTAGAAGAGACATCAGGAGACAGAATGGGAAGACTGCCAGTGGAAAACCATACTTTGGGATGCACCCTTCTGTTCAAAGCCCCTGCAAAGAGAGAACCAGCTCAGCATGCAAAAAAGAGGAGCAGAACCTTCTCCCATGTGAAGGGTGGAAAGAGAAGAATGAAAATTAAGGGCCTAGCAAAGGGCACCTGCAAAGTCTCTCACAGCCCGCTGTGCTGTCCTTGATTCTGCCCAGCCTCCAGGGGAGTATAAAGGAAGGGGACACATCACACGTGCTTTTAAAACTTAGCCACCTACAGTAAACAACAGTTTAATGCCAACCTTCCTCCTCTTCTCCATCCTCCCGGATACGCTTGTTCTTCTTGCGGTTGGCTTTGGCTGCATTTTGCATCTTGGGGATGTCTCGGCCGTAGTAAAGCAGGAAGTGGTTGTACACATCTTTAAGTTCATCCATGGATTGCACGTCCTTCAGCCTACAGGACATAAAGCAGCCATGTTATGGGACATACTCATATCTCCCATCTCATCCATTTATGAAGTAACTTTCAAAAGCAGTTAATTAAAATACAATCAGTAAGCATAACTAAACACATATACAATACCTAAAAGAGGGATATTATTGATACTTACAACATTTTCACAGCCACAAACAACTTTCAGCTGCCCAATAGAAGATAAAACACCACAGATAACATACAAATATCAGCCAGTAAACACCCTCTAATAGGAGCTAGTTTACGCAGCTTGTGTATGTCTTGGGGCACCAAAGATTTTGCTCTGCAGATCACTCAAGCAGACCTTTCTGAACACAGCCACAGCCAAAAAAGCTCAATACCTGTCTGTACCTCGTGATAAGGCAGCACAGGTAGGAGCAAAACACAGTCAAGAGAAAAAACTATTCAGATGGGATAGATACAAGGACAACGTATCAGCCAGCTCCAGTTATAATAGCATGTGAGGAAGGGGGTGGGATACTGTACCTCTCCATATCAGTGGTGTCCAGGGCCCGTATTCCATCTGCCAGAGGCTTGTCTGGATCAGCAGAGATCTGCTCATACTGGTAGGCCTGCATTTTCTCAAACAGACGGGTCAGATTCTGCTTACGGATCTTCAATTGGGTCCACTAGAACAAGGAAGCAGAAAAAAAACCATTTATTTTGACCTCTCTGCCTTCCTTTCCAACAACAAAGCATGAGAACAGGAAATGAACTGGGAATTCCAAAAGGTTCCAAGTACAAGCTCAGGAATGTGGGCTATTTGCCTACAGTGAACTGAATTCCTCCTGAATGGAAAAGACAAGTGAATACTACTGGTGGGCTGGAAGGGATAAAGAGATGGATCCTCTGACAGCCATGCCCACAAGGAGCGCACACTCAAGTTGTGACATGGCCTGTCTCCTGTACATCCCAGCTATTAACTGAGTAGCAAAGGAAGGGTGGCTGGCTTCCCCCACCACAAGAAACTCCTCTATTGCATACTTGCAACAGGGACAATTTCTCTTTGCTAACTTAAAGAACATAAATAATAACATTAATAACATTTGATTTATGTACTGTCCTTCAGGACAACTTAATGCCACACTCAAGAGCGGTTTACAAAGCATGTTATTATCCTCATGACAATCACCCTGTGAGGTGGGTGGGGCTGAGAGAGCTCTGAGAGAGCTGTGACTGACCCAAGGTCACCCAGCTGGCTTCAAGCAGAGGAGTGGGGAATCAAACCCAGTTCTCCAGATTAGAGTCCTGCCACTCTTAACCACTGCATCAAACTGGCTCTAAAAGAAAGCACAAAGCCCCTCAGACCTAGGGATTGGCTTTTGAAGGCAAGACATTTGCAATATTCTCCATCCATCTGTTAACCATTCAGGGACAATCAAATACGTGAATCTAATATGGCTTATGTTTTCCCACTGACATCACTTCTGCTCCTTCCTCCCCAAAAAATCCCTTCAGCACTTTGGGCCAAGCATTTCTGGGAATGCAGCTGATCCTTTTTCAACATGACATAGTTGAGTTTTCTTGTGTAAGCAGCCTCTTTTTAATAATAACCTTAATTTTTTAAAAACTCTTCAAAGAGCTAAGACTGATGGATGGAGGAGCAGAGTACATCTCCATCCTTTCCCCTAAGTTACACTCTACAACCTACTCCCCACAAAGGGCGGTAGCCTTACCCTTTCTCCACTCTTTACAGTAACCTTCATTTCCCCTGCCACTGGGCTGATGCCAGCAGCCCCTTGCAGCAGGAAGGATGGGCACTAGCCCCTCACCATTCCAGATGCAGGCGATGCTTAGATGGAGCCAGCAAAGGCACTCACTGCTGAGGAGCTGCTGGCATGGAACACTGATTTGCAGCTGAGAGTTAGCATTTGGCAGTACATGACCCAAAAGCCACATATTGTGCACACATGGAGTAATGGAAGGTCCCATGGCTGAGGAATCTGGCACTCTCTGCCCAATCTACCTCACAGAGTTGTTGTAAGGATAAAATGAATGAGAATGATGGAAGCTGCATTGGCTCCCCATTGGGGAGAAAAGAGGAGTATACATCCAGTAAATAAATAAGCAGTCTGTCTCACAAAATGGAAAGGCCTGAACAGCCTGCAGCAAGCAGTTTTAGGCTGCAGTCACAGTCTTAGATGCTGTTGCTGGAGTGACTGAAGAGTGTGCAGAAAGGTGGATGTACTGAACCATGCCCAGTGAACTCTAAGGAAGACATCCACAACCCTCTGCTTTTTTAAAGAGGAATGCCATCTCTGTGGTACAAGGGTGAGGTTCCAATCAACTGAAGCCTTTATGTGATTCTGAAAGAGACCACCCACTGCCTTTTAAAAGAGGAGTTCCCACTGCTCCTTGCTTCAGCTCCTTTCTCAGGTGTGTTGGGTGCAATTAACCTGTAACCACTCCATGCACGAGCACCAATCAAGTCTCGCTGCCGAGTTCACACTCACCTTTTCATCCCACTGCCAAACACGCCACAGATCATTGATGTTCAGCTCTGGTTCCACGTACTCCTTCCTGTAGAAGGCTATGAATGGGACCTGGGCCAGATCAGAAAGCATTGGAAAAGGATAGGTGCCTGTGCTCCTACCATACAGCGCAAGACATAAAAGCATGAGGCATATGCTCGGTCCTCCTGAAGGGGCTGCAGCTCTCCCTCAGCCGCTGGGTCTTTCATCCCAACTCACCTCAAAATGCTGGTTACGCATGAAGTTCAGGGCTTCCTTAATCTTCTGAATGGTGCTGGGGCCCTTGCGGTTGAAGCTGGTGCCGGTCTGACCACGGTCCAGGTAATCAGAATTTTCCTAGAAGAAAGGGGTTGATGGCTACAGGTAGAGCTTCTCGCAGCCCCCTCTTGCCAAACTGACAGAGCAGGCCAGCCTTGCTGACATTCCATTGGGAGCTTCCCCAGTGAAGTTTACCCAGATTGGTTCAAGACATTCAAATCACCACCCCATTCACCGAAGGCTCAATTCTCCAGTTCACAAATGCACAACAGCTGCATTACAGCACCGCCATTAATCCTCTGTTGTCCACTTTACTATCCTTAACAGGACTTCTTCCTCATGGCAGGGATCCTTCCACAGAAGACAACTGAACCCCAAAAGCCCACTGTGTTCAGTTGTCAATAAACACAACCTCCACAGAAACATGTAAAAATGGAATAGGCTTTGGAACCTGAGCAGAGAGCCTACACAATAAGGCACTACCTGCTAACGGCTTCAGGATGACAGATCTTACCTGCTGGGAGATGGTGGGCATAGCAAAGGCGTTCCGGTAGATCCAGTCAGCTTCTTCTTCCAGTTCATCGTCTTCAGCATTCTTTACACCAATAGAGCGAAGCTGAAAGGGGGAAAGACCAAATGCAAGAGGTGAGGCTTGCTTCAGAAGCCCAAGTGGGCGGAGACCGTGTTCCAAGACTGCTGAGGCAAAAAGCAAGCAGAGAAACAGACGGAGCTCCTCACCTGGAACCTTTCAGGCATGTCCGTTATCCGAATCTCATTGTCCTGGTCTGTCAGGTGGCTGCTCTCCAGCTCACTGGGCTCATACATCTCGAAAATGCTGCGGCGACTGACCCGCTTCTTGGCCGTCTTCTTGGCTCGGACACGAGTCTCGCCTCCTTCTGCCTCGTCAGCCTCATATTCGTATTCCTCCTCCAGATCCTCGTCATACTCATTATATTTCTCAAACTCGTCATAATCAAAGTCTACTCCAAAGATCTCCTGGGCCTCTTGCAAAGCCCTGGGAAAGCAAGGAAATACGTTTTTGGACTCAGTGTCACAGGTGCTCAATGGAATCATGCCCATGACATGCCTTAATGGGATGGAGCAGCCAGTGAGTACCTAACCCCAAGGCAACCCCTTTCTTCCCACCAAAAGAGTCACACGTGTCGCTGATAGAAACCCCAAGCTCCGGCAAAGTAGGGTACTTCCACCACTCGGTGGACAGATCTCTCCAAGGTAAGTGCCTGAGACTCAAGGAGAGCCATAACCTTCCTTGTCCTGACTTACGCATCTGTATAGCCAGGGAGCTTCTTCCTCCACTTCGGCTTCTTCAGAGGCTGCCCATCGTCATCAACAATGAAGTCATCAATGTCTAGAGAAAGAAAGCACCATGCAAAGTTCAAAGGCTGTAAGAACATGGCACTTGCCTCCCTCCCAACTTCAGGAAACTCTGAGCCTTGATGATTTATTAGCCCTACTGTGACTAATAACAGATGCAGAACTGTTTATGCCTACAAACCCCTTAACTAATTTGATTCTGCTTACAAACCCAGTGCCCAGATTCTTCACCTCATACAGTGGGGAAGGGCTCAGAACTCATCCTAGTACTTATCAACGTCCCCTTTGGACTAGTGCCTACATACTACTGCTCCGCAATTTCACCCAACGCCTTCTGCTCCATTCAGAACTCTGCGTGTTGTCAATACTTACCAGACTCATCTTCTTCCTCTTCCTCATCATCATCGGCAGGGCCAACGGGACCTTCAACAGCATCACCTCCCTCCTCTCCCTCCCCATCTTGGAAAATTTCTTCAGCAATTGCTTCCTTCTCATGCTCTTCTTTCCCGTAATCCTCTTCTTCATCATCCTCATCATCCGACATCTTGCGCAGCCGCCTGAATTTTTGCTGCCAAGAGGCACAGCTTGTTGAATCTCTACATCCTTGACAGTTACACATTTCCTACTATCCCACAAGGGGCAGCCCTTCCTCCTGCCCAGGACAATTTCTCCCCTAACCCCTTGCGCTGCCAAAGAAATATTTCAGTTTCCTTGGGCAGTGAGATCAGCCAAGAAAAGGCCAAGACCAGTGGCTCTTCTGCCCACTCCACTCCCAGGAGAAGCTGCACAAGGGAGACATGTGGCTAAGAACGTGGCTGCAGCGGCGAGATCAAACAGCACCATGCTTGAGGCACTGCTGCCACAAGCACAAACACTGGGGCTTCCGGTTAAGAAATTAGTATTTCACAGAGCATGAAATCATAACTTTCACATCCTCTAAAAGTATAGCTAGCCAATAATCAGCAAGCTTTCATTACACCGAGGATCCCATCTTCCCTAACCCTGCCACGTCCCTCCCTCAAGAAGAGCAGGGAGATCACCAGGGAGCTCCAAACTCACTCGTTTAACTTTGACACCCAGGTTTTCTTCAATGAGGTCAAAATCATCATCCTCAAGGCGGTCATCAAAATCTGCCAAGAGAGAGGTCAAGCTACCATCCACACAAACAAGGAAGCGGGAGGGGGGACATAGTTTAGCCCCTCCCAGGACACAGGGTGAGATAAAGGGGTAATGGCACCCATGCCCCATTAAGAATAGTAGTGCAAAGCCCCCCAAGAAGCAGCAGTCCACTGGCCCCCGCCCAACACTTACTGCGCTTCCTCTTCTTATGGCCGACATCATCCTCAGAGTCTCCTGAATCACTGGCCTCTTCCTCTTCCTCCTCTTCCTCGTCATCATCATCGTTAATGAACCCTTTCAGGTTCCCTTGCTCATCCTGGTCGTCCAGGTTCTCCTCTTCCTCTTCATCTGAAAGACACGGCAAAAGAGAAAAAAAAAATTACTCAGGCACAGGATGTCGCAAAGATATGCTTTGCAGTAGTATAAACAGGAAGAATTGTTCCACAGACCTCATTTTTCAGGTAGCCCCATTCACCTGAAGCACTATGATGAGCTGCGGAAGGACTAGCAGGTGGACAGCACAAAGGAAACGGCTCTCCCGACCCTGACAACTCGCTTGGATCACATCATTCCAGACACTGTCATATTTAGATACAGCATACACCGAACGTTTTCACAACCAAGAGGCCTGTGACACCTTAAAGCCTAACAGAATGCCGAGGACTACCTAGCACAGCTTGCTCCTTGGGAGAAGAGGAACTCCTTGTGTCCTCCACTATGCTGCATCTACTCTGGAAGCTCCAAGGGAAAGGCCCCCCTGCCTCCTCTCCAATAGCAGACTCCCATTCAAGCTGGCTCGGAACCAAGACATGCCCACTTCCTGCACTTCCAGAGTCTCCCCCTAGAAACAGCAACAGTGGAGGGCTAGAGATGAAGCCTGGACCAGGTGAAAGAGTTCACACCTGGCAGCTCAGGCATCCCACAACCCAGCCTATCTCAGGAGGGAAAGGCAACTCTTTAGATCTTGGCAGGTTCAGGGATCCTTCAGGGAAGAAGCGGGGCTCTCCTTTCTTGCAGTTGCCTTACCCTTTGCTAGTTCAGCATCTTCTATCAACCAGCTTGTGCTTTAATCTGGAGAGCAGCTTATCGCTAAGTTCCAGATCTGCCTGCCTACCTTTTGCGGCCATTCCCAGCTCCTTCCCAGCTCCAGCCTTGACCCTTGAATCCTGCCCTGCTTGTTGTTGCTTACCTGCAACCTGGCTGCCCAAATTGCCAGGTACAGAATGGGATGCAAAAGTTTAGAGTCCCCTTCAGGTGCACGTTACTCTTAGTCAACAAATACAGGACAACAGTTTGTACATTTGATGACACGTGCAAAAACATATAACAGTGTGTGGCATAGTGGTTACTCTACTGATCGGGGAGGTGCTAATTCAAATCCCTACTCGGCCATGAAGCTTGTTGGGTGAACTTGGACCACAGCTCATTGGCAGAGCATCTGCTCTGCACGCAGAAGGTCCCACGTTCAATCTCCGGAATGTACAGGCACGGGACTGGGTAACAGGTGATGTGGAAGACCTCTGCCTGAGACCCTGGAGAGCCACTGCCAGTCAAGAAGACAATACTGATGGTGATTCGGTATAAGGCAGTTTCAGGAGTAGTCATTCTACTTCAGCCTGAACTACCTTGCAGCATTTCTGTGATGATAAAATGGAGGGGGACAGAACAACGTACACCACTCCAAGATCCTCAGAGCAAGGGCAGGATAAAAGTGTACTAAATAAATAAATATTCTGAAACATGTTTTCAAACGTCACAAGATGGTGTGGGTTTTAGGGCTTACTATCAGGCAGATTTTAAGTAGAATGCCATGAACACTTAAGATGAATACCCCAAGGCACTGAAGCAAAGCAAAGCAAGCTCACCATCTTCTTCCTCCACAAACTTCTTGGGTGCTCTGGGAACAACTTCCCCGTCCTCATCGTACTCCTCCTCAGACTCCTCAGCTTCACTCTCCACAAAGTCAGACATGGCTGCAGTCGGAGAAAAACTGTCTGAAGAAGAGAAAAGAAGGGGCTGAAGGGGCACAAGACAGAGGCGTCCCCCTGCCCCCAGCCAAGTTGCAGCACCTGGAGGAGGGGGAAAGGGGAGCAAGCCAGGATTACACGCACACCCAAGCCCAGAGGATGGTATGGAAGAGCATAACGCAGCTCTCGAATGCTCAGCCGGTCCCAGTCTGTAAGCTGAGAGCTCAATGCAAGAAAAAGTGAGTTTTTCGGAGATGGAAGACCTATAAAGGTAAACTATTAAAGCACAGTTTTACAGCTATTTGTAAAAAGCTTTTTAAAGTTGCAAAAAACTTTACGATGTTTTCCTTCACAAATATCCAGTGAAGTAGGATTCCTTTACTGCCATCACCAAAACCAGATGCAGCGGAACTAAAACTCCCATGGTTGCTTTGCAAAATTGCACACATGGAGAAACCGAACATATCAATTCCAAACGTTATCAGCAGTCATTAAGAATTGTGAACAATACAGGCTTTTTTTTTAAAGCACTTGATTAGCCAGCAGTTTATATGACTGAACTCTGTGTTTTGGCTGCATAGCAAAAAGCAGTGACTGGAGACGGGGAAGCACTCTGGGCTTGTGTAAAAGCCGATTGTGCTGTACACTGTGCTGTGCATAAGTACAGCAACTACATGAAGAAGCCTGCACAGGTTGCAAGAAGGTAAACCAATCATCAAAAAAATGTCTGCCTGATGAGGTTTGAACTGGTCCTTGTTTGAGTATCTCTAAATGAGCAGTACAGAGGTCAGAAGTTTTCTGAATTCACTGCTTTCAGTTAGAACAGAGTAAGTTGTTGCAGAGATATAAGGCAAAAGGCATATGAAAAGGCATACAACAGTCAGTGTGGTGTAGCGATTAGTGTTGAACTAGGATCTGGGAGACCCAGGTCTGAATCCCTGCTTTACCATGGAAGCTCACTGGGTGTTTGGGCCACATGCTCTCAGCCTAACCTGTTTCATAGGGTTATTGAGAGGATAAAATGGAGGCAAGGAGAACTATGTAAGCTGTTTTGGGTCTCCATTAGGGAGAAAGGCAAGGTATAAATAAAGTACATAAATAATAGATGCAGCACCGTTCACACAGAAAATCCAGGGCCCCCATACACAACTGTGTTTTTCATTATTTCTGTAGCACAACTGTTGCCACAGGCATATTAACAGTATTCTGTAGATAAGATTATTGTTTCACACCCTATGCAAGCCTGAATTATCAAGCATCTTGCTCTGCCACTTGCCTTTGTTACTCAGAATCAGTGCACTCTCTCTCTCTCTCTCTCTCTCTCTCTGTTCTTCTGATATTACCAGACCCCCCAAGCCACCTCTCTCACTGCATAAGACATAACCAAGAACTGCAACTAATAGTCAGATGGCACAACAGGAGGGAAAAAAGCAGGCAGGCATTTGCCCTTCTTTTGCTCGTATACTTCACAGCTCACACACATTTTAACCAGGGCTAGAAAATTTCCAGTCTCCCAATCACCTCTGGGCTCTTCTTCTGATGCTATTGCCCAGGATTCTGAAGCGCAGCCTAAATTCTCAATCCATGCCTGAATATCCTAGAACTCTGAGGCTGGTAGAGAGTAATTTGAACAAGTTTCTGCCCTCTTTGATATCTTTTGTCCACTGCCTTTCCAGCCCTAATCATCCTGTGTCCAAATCACGACATGCATTTTGAACATCAACTTTCTTGTCTCCCCAAGTCTTTTATTACTGAACACTTCAGTCAAGTCAACAAAAAGTGCTTCCCTCCGTTGGGAAATGTTGCTTCATCACATTGTCATCCCACCTTTCTTCCAATGGTAGCTGCTAGAGAACTTTCATGGTAGATTCAGAGCCCCAGACTAAAGTTATACCACTGTGATCTCAGCCATGGCCTCAATCCAAAGAAGTCCTGCTCAGAGAGGAGCACAGAACAGAGAACTCAGAAGAACAAGAAGCATGTGCAACTGGACATGAGTGCATACGTGTGAGGAAGGGACAACAGGAAGCCTGCACCTTCTATGAGAAAACTGGGCATGGGTCCTGAAGATGCTCAGGAGAAAGGTGGACACAAATACTTTAAATAAATGAAAAATAAAACGATCAAAAGCATTGGCAGAGCAGAGCTAAGCGGATCACAGTTGCGAGCTGCAAAGTGACCCTCTTATTCAACAGCAACTACATGCTGAGAGGGGAAACGATGAAAAACACTAGGAACAATGTGGCGCTTTTATTCATCTAACCCACTTCTATGAAGCACAAAGTGGTTAGCAAACCCCAAAATACATAATATTAAAATCATCACTTTCCTAAAAACATCAACACCCAAAACAAATAATTGTTTGGTGAGAGCCAATTTGGTGTAGTGGTTAAGACTGGTGGGACTCTAATCTGGAGAACTAGGTCTGATTTCCCGCTCCTCTGCTTGAAGCCAGCTGGCTGACCTTGGGTCAGTCATAGCTCTGTCAGAGCTCTCTCAGCCCCATCCACCTTACAGGGTGATTGTTGTAGAGATAATAATGACATACTTTGTAAACCACTCTGAGTGGGTGTTAAGTTGTCCTGAAGGGCGGTATACAAATCAAATGTTGTTGTTGTTATTATAGATATTTATTTACTTTAAAAATGTATACCCCACCTTTCTGCCCTCATTAGCACAACCAAGATGCAAAAAAAATTAGAAACATACATAATAAAAACACTGGTGCCAAGCCATGTAGGGATTTAAAGCACTTTGAATTGTGGCCAGAAACAGACTGGGAGCCAAATCTAGCATATGGGCCAAACCTAGCATATGGTCCCTACAAGCCACTCCAGTCAATATCCTGGCTGCAGCATTCTGCACCAACTAAAGCGCAATACTTCTCAAGAGCAGTCCCATACTGAGTGCACTGCACAGTGGCTAGATCTTTTCCACGCAAGAAGGCTGCAGCTGGCTATCCAGTTGAACTGGTAAAAGGCACTCCTGGCTACAGAAGCCATTTTCTTATACATCAGAAGACCTGGGTCCAAGAGCACTTCCAGACTACAGACTGGTCCATTCAAGGGGCAGTGCAATCCCACCCTGAACAGGTGACACTTCAAGTCCCAGGTCAGACTTTCTGCTCACCAATTGCACTTCTGCCTTTACAAGACGGTTGTGTTAAGGAAACATCTGCATTCTTAGTTCATCATAACATTTATAGAAGTACTTCACCTGCTAATTTTCAAGGCATTTCACATGGGTTATCTCAGTAATTACCACAACCCTGTAAGACATATGAGTATTATTATCACAGTGGTATGTGGGCCAACTAGTGGGTGCATGATGGTGGTGAGATTTGCACTAGACACTTCACAATTCAGTTGTATGAACAATCCACAGTTCTTCAAATACAATGTACACTCAAGCGTTCTACAGAGTGTTTCCTGTACATTTTTCTCTGTACAGGCCAGTATTATCCCATCTGGCAGAGGGCTAGGGAGGGAAGCAAAAGCACACCAATGAGGCGATGGACTAGGTAAGATCGGAGCTGGAGGCATCCTTGTTCAACTCCATTTTTAAACATCCATGGACTAGAGCCCACTCTGGGAGATGCGCTATGGTACAAAACAGTCATGTCACCCTCCGCTGCTAGTGCTCAAGGCAAAAAACCAAGCAATTCTCAGCGTAATTTACAGACTGAGGAAAAACAACTAATCCAAATTCTACAATCAACACAGCCATTCAAAAGCAGAAGGGATTCATGTCTATCTGATCAGATGTGGTGAAAAAACACGGCGGTGAGGTTCTACGTAGGTCTGGGGTGGAGGAGCCAGGCATCAGGCATTGCACTCGCTAAGATTTTAATGGAAGTATTATCTGCCTGCAACTCTCATGTGCTTAATCCTCGTGAGCACTGCGCTTAATCCTTCCCTAAAAGAAATGATGCGCTCTTGCCCTTTCTTTTTACTAACTGCGATAATTTGTTTTCTTTTTCCTTAAAAGTTGCATATTTTCACTGTCATTCATTTCAAAAAAGCGTTCTTAAAAATAACATCCCGTTCTTTGTGTCAGAGACTGCAGCCTTTGTTCACATAAACACCTAATCCAAGAATCCTCCCTAATTAGGACAATGGAATCAGCAATAAGCACATAACACCAAAGGCACAAAACTGCCTTGAAATTGCCATGACCCAGAGCCCTCTACACAGAGCTCTTAGGAGCCTTGCCTGGAGAACAGTAGAGCAGATCTATGCTGCATGAAGCATTTTCAGACAGAAATATGGCTAGACAAAAATATACAAGCAATCCTTGATTTGAAAATAAAACTGCAGGCTGAGAGTAAGGCTCCCATTGTGGTCCATCCTCCCACTATCCGGCTGTTATGACATTTCTAGTACAGACAGGAAAAGATTTGTCCGGGTCCTAGGACCTTCTAATCACAAGTGCAGGAACACAGCTCTACACACAGGGAAGGGGGGACACAATACAAGGCCCATAGGCTGTATCCATTCCGGCAGCACTATGCTGCAGTGCCCCAACTGGGGAGTCAGTGTTCTGACCCACCCTGTGAAGCTTCCTGCTGTGTTCCAGAAGGACCATGGAAAGCCATGTGCAGGGAAGGATCAGAATATCAATTCCCAACTGGGGCTGGTGTTCTGACATCCCCATACACACCTGGCAGAGTTTCTTGCGGCATACGAATGCAGCAATCAATTAACAAAGGGTGGGGAACAAAAGTCACAATGCCAACACCCTGAAAGCCTCAGAACCATCTTTCTCCAGGCAAGCTGCTCACTGTTATCTATGCTAGGATATAGCAAAATGCTTGTGGGGGTGGGGGGTTTAGAACAGTGGCTCTCAGCTGGGAGGCCATGTTTTGATCCCCCCTCTCTAGTGAAATATCTTGAGAACAGAGTAGCAGCATTTTGATCTCCCTTTTTCAGAATGAGAAGCTTCTCAACTCAAACATCTATGTGGGCCATAATGGAGCCATGGAATAACCCACAGTCAACAGCCCTTATAGCCCACATAACGGCTGGCATTATCCAAAGACCCTCAGCACTTTTTAAGAGCACAGCACCAGAGAACCCTATTAACCAACCTCGAGTAAAGTCAACCAGGAGTTTAAAAATGGTAGTTTTCTTACAAATTTCCCTTCCCATTAATATGCAGTCAATAGGATGTGATGTTTACAAGACTGAATATAGAAGATCCAAGTTGAAATAGCCTCAAAACTGGTTCCAACTTGCAAGAGAATGAACTGGTCAAAAAGACTGCACCATTTCAGAGCACAAGTGTGTGTGTGTGAGGGGGGTCATGTTTTGAAATGCTTCTTTTATAAGGGAAAGCCTGAAAACTGAGAACCAGCACAGCTTGAAGACGAGAAGAGAAAAAGAAAGCCTCTCTCCTCTTCTGTTGTTTTTGTATTCGCATGGAGGCATCCTATTACCTCCAGACTGTCTCCTCAGCCCTCCCGCTCGTCCGAATCAGACCCTCTGCTGGGAGGGGATTTAAACCCGAGACACGCCTCTATGCCTCAGCCTAGAGTAGCCAGAACGAGAAATGCGACAAGCCTGCCTTTGGTGCCACGAAGCCTTCAAAAGGGACAGGATATATATATATATATTATCACAGAAACGGATCCCGCCTCGTCTTGGTAGGCAAAGGACAAAAAACTACCCACTTCGCACGAACCGGCCAAACCACCCTCCTGAAGCAGGCAAACAGACGGGGCTGGAGGGCTGCCAGAGCCCGAGCTGCCGCCTTGTTTGAGGGCCTCTTCGAAAGCAGAGGGCGAGCTTCAGCCGCAGCCCTGCCCTCCTTCTGGGGTGGGGGGCGCACGCAGGGCCCCCGCCCCTTTCCCAGGGCTGCTGTTTTCTCAAAGCCCCCCCCCGCAAACATACACACAAATGGATCTTCTCAGCCTCCCTTTTAGGCCTCACCAACCTGGACGCGCAAAACCAAGCCTCGGCGGCGTTGACGCCCTCGGAGTCTGCCTCCACCCCCACCCCCCGGGAGAAGTCGGGCCTTCAGGCGGAAAAGGAGAGGCCGCCGCGTAGGCCTCGACGCAGGCCTTCGAGAGAAGAGGGAGGAATGACCGAGCTTACCGAAGGAAAGGAGCGCGCCCCCCGCCCAGCCTCCTTCCCCGCCAGCGCCTCTCGGAGGTAAAATGGAGGCCTCGCTCGCTCAATCAGTGGCTGCGGCGGGGGTGAGGAGCAGAAAAGCGCAGGAGGGCCAGCTAGGCGGAGCGGCAGGCCTCTGTTTCCGGTGTGCCTGGAGGCTGTCAACTGAACTTCCGGTATGAATCCCTGCGGACAACAAGATCTAGAAGAGAAGAGGCGTTGAAGGCTTTTCAAGAAACAAGCTGAGCTTCCGGTCTGAAGAGCGCTCCGCTCTATCCGAAGTATCTATGGGATTCAAAGAAAACCGGATGTGGGTTTGTAGAGGGCCACGAGTGCCACATACTCTCTGTATGATAGAGATGGAAGCCTCCACTTGTAGAGTTACCAAAAAAAAGACTTCGTCAGGAAGACCATATCCATTGCCGGAAATTCCGGTGTATCGCGAACGTAGTTCCTCTTCTCCTTCTGAGGCGGGCAGACAGACTCTTTCAGAGTCTCTTTCCCCTCATTTACCCATCTCCAAAATGGCGAGTTTCAATTCGGAAGTTTGTCCTTGTAGAGGTTTTATTTCCGGTTTCATTGCTGGTGTGCCTGTGGGGTGGGTGGAATGGTGACCCGGAAGCCGAACACGGTCCCTTTCCTGCCGCTGTGGTGATGACGCTTCCGTCGCTGCCCCTCCCGTCTCATAAAGAAATGGCGGCGGGGAGGCCTGGTAAGCTCCTGGCTGCGCTGCTCCTTCTCGAGCTGGGCTCCGCGATGGGTGGCTGGGTGACCTGCGGCTCGGTGGTGAAGCTGCTGAACGTGCGCCACGGAGTCCGGCTCCATTCGCACGACGTCCGCTACGGGTCTGGTAAGCGGGAGAGCTTCTTTTGAGTTGCTTCCCCGCGTCTTGAAAGGGAGAGAAACATAGCTTGTCTTTGTTTGGGAGCTCTTGCCGCGCATAGTGGGAGCCATCCTGGGGAAGGGGGTGTAAGTGGTATCTGCTCCCCGTGCCCCCCAAATGGGAGCTCTAAAGACACCTAGTGGCCCAAACTCACCTCTAAGTCGAGCACTTCTTAAACCCTGTATGATCAGTGGGCAGTGTTCAGTTCACAGAGGAGGAAGGAAATCGTAACAGCTGTAAAAGCATCTGCCCGAAGGAGTATCCGGCGCAGTTGAAAAGTAGCATTTAGATTATGGATTTGAGTCCAGAGGCACCTTAGAGACCCCCAAGATTTTCAGGATATAAGCTTTTGAGAGTTAGAGCTCTCTTCTCCAGATGACTCTCAAATGTTTATACTGACAATCTTGGGGGTCTCTGAGATGCCACTGGACTCAAGTCCTGCTGTTTTACTCCAGACCAACACAGCCAGTTACCTGAAACTATTAAAACTCTGGACAGATTGAAATAAAGAATTGCATTGCTGTCTAGAGCTCAACGGCAGCCTCTCCAGATGGTACTTACAGTGGTGAGACTGACCTCCTGGTGCTGCAGCTAAGAAAGTGTTGATCTAACACCCCAGGAGGGAACTCAATGTATTTTAAGCATTTTGCACATGCCCCTGCATTGTGTCCTGACAGTAGTTCTGGAGCTGAGTGGTCTTAGATCATTTTATCCCTTTGCCTCTCCCCATAGATCCTTCAGGCCAAACTGTTTACCTTTCCCATGGGCCCAAATTGGTTTTCAGCTGTGGCCTTGTTCCTGTTACCTATCAGAAACTATATCCCAGGCTTTTGCAGGGGCATCCAGCTTTTCCTGCTGCTGAACTTTTACACAGAAACTTCATTTGGTGTGAGCTGGGTGTACCCTGGCTGTTTAAATATATAACAGTATTTTCTTATTTATGCACTGTACATGGGATTGCTTGCATGTGGAAGATACCATTAATACACAAAGCTAAAGCAGCTAGATTATGCTCCAGGACAATAGCATGATCAAATTTACATCTTCTACTGGGCAGAGTTGATGTTTGATTCACTAGCTGGCTTGCCTGTGATTTTACGTGGGAGCATAGACATGACTTCAAATTCTGAATTTTTGAGTAAGAACTTTCTTTTTTAAAAAGCAGAATGTACTCTGAAAATTTAGTTTGGATTAGTTTACGAATCTTAATTTATAGGCATACAAGCACTTTTTTCCTGTACAGAATTGATATGGCTTATCTGGTCCTGTAGGTATGGGAGAGAAAATTCTAGGTTTTTTACTCTACTATCTGAAAACAGAAGGCGTTTGGGTTGCCACAAGTGACATTTCTCTCATGTTTCTGTCTGTCTTCTTCCCCATGATTGTTAGTGGCTCCTGTTTCCAACTTCTTTTCCCAAAACCCTTTTCCCACCTACCCACATTATTTTATCTGTCTGATGGTTCTAACGACACAGAAATTTATTTTTACACCTTTATTTTTAGACCTTTATAAAATGTATATTACATCCTCAAAGCATTTTCAGCATAAGTCTCCATAATTCTCCAGACAGAGTAGAAACGTGCTGTGCAAAGGGCCACAACTAACTTCGGTCTTCCTGTCTTGCACAGGCAGTGGACAGCAGTCAGTGACGGGGATTACAGCCATGGATGACAGCAACAGCTACTGGCGTGTTCGGGGCAAGATGTCCACTGTGTGTGAAAGGGGCATTCCTGTAAAGTGTGGTCAGGCAATCAGACTGACCCACATCAACACAGGCCGTAACTTGCACAGTCATCACTTCACATCACCCCTCTCGGGCAACCAGGTGAGGTTGGGTGGGCTGGAGTGCAGGCTTGACCCACTAGCTAGAATCCGATCGGACCAATAGCCCATCTAATTCAGCATCTGGTTTCACACAGTGGCCAACCATTTGCCCTGAAGGGCTAGCAAACAGGGCATAGAGGTCAAGGTCTTTCCCTGATATTGCCTCATAGCATTGGTATTCAGAGGCTTGGAGGAGAGGGCCCTCAAGTCATAGATGACTAATGGCAACCCCCTGGTAGAGTTTTCATGGCAAGAGACTAACAGGTGGTTTGCCATTGCCTGCCTCTGCAACTCTGGTCTTCATTGGAGGTCTCCCATCCAGTTACTAACCAAGGCCAACCCTGTTTAGCTTCTGAGATCAGATGAGGTCGGGCTTACCTGGGTTATCCAGGTGAGGCTTACCATCTCTGAATATGGAGTTCTGTTTACTCACCACTGCTAGTAGCCACTGATGGACCTCTCCTCTATGAATTTATCTAATCTCTCTTTAAATCCATCTGTGCTTGTGGCCATCACCTCAGTTTAATTACTCATTAAGTGAAGAAGTATATCCTGAGCAGTCCTAGAGTCTAGCTTTTCCTCATAAGGAAAACCTCATTATTGGATTACTACAACACACTACATGGGGCTGCCCTTGAAAACAACCTGGAAATGACAACTGGTCCAGAATGTGCAGCCTGACTATTGTTAGGGACTCACTGCTGGGAATACGTGTCACTCATTTTGAAGCAGCTACATTGGTTACCAGTCTTTCTGAGCTCAGCTCAATGGTTATTACCTTTAAAGCCCTACATAACCTAGGAACCACATATATAAAGGACCGTCTTCTTCCATATGTCCCTGTACACCAACTATGGTCTTCAGGCAGCCATCTGTTAGTGATCCCACCTCTTAGGGTGGCCCATCTGGCATCAGCCTGAGCACGGGCCTTTTCCACTGTGGCCTGTGCTCTGTGGAATGGGCTTCTTGAAGAGGTGAAGGGAGCTCCCACCTTGGTGATCTTCAGGAGGCATTGTAAGGCCTGTTTGTTTACCTGGCCTTTTGAGGTGGTTTGAATGACAGGCGTCTTTTAAGGTGGGGGAAGGGGGATTCGGGGTTGTCATTTTGATTTTAATTGTAAATGTTTTTAATCTAATACTGCAAGTCGCCTTGAACCGTAAGGAAAAGCCGGGTAAAACATTTTATTTAATAAATAAGAAAGTTACTGCACTTGTCTTGGCTGCTGTCTTCCGTTTTTCCAACTCTGCAATGTCCTTTTTGTGGTACAGTAACCAGAACTATATACAGTATTCCAAATGAGGCTGCACCATGGAGCTATACCCAGGCATTACAGTATTTGCTGTTTCTTTCTTTCAATTGATTTTCGAATAATCCCCAGTATGGAATTTTCCTTTTTTACATCTGCAGCACACCAGATTAACATTTTCATCAAGCTATCCATTACAGCCCCAAGGTCTCTTTCCCGCTTGATATTCCCCAGTTCATCAGTCTGGGATTTTTTGTTCCGCTGTCCGTCGCTTTAAATTTGCCTACACTAAACTGAATTTGCCACAGAGTTGTCTGTTCACCCAATTTAGAGAGAGTCTTCTGGAGTTCCTCACAGTCCTCTTTGGTTTTCATCGTCCTGAATAATATGGCAAACTTGGCCACTACACTGATCACCTCCGGTTACGGATCGTTTCTGAACCAACTAAATAGCACCAGTCCCAATCCCAATCCCTGCTCGCTTCCCTTTATTCTGAGGAATATCCATTCATCCCTATTTTCTCTTTCCGATTTAACCAGTTTTTAATCTGTAAGAGTTCTCATCCTCTTATCCCTTACCTGCTAAGTTTACTCAGGAATCTTTAGGTGATGGACTATGTCAGAAGCTTTTTTTTGAAGTCCAAATATATAATGCCTACTGGATCACCCTTGTACGAGTGTTTTTTAACCTTCTCAAAGAAAATTGGTGAGGCAGGACTTCTGTTTGCAGAAGCAACGCTGATTTTCCATCCGTAGGCTTAGTTCCTCTGCATGCTTAATAATTTTGTCTTTAACAATAGTTTCAGTAATTTATCTCAAATAGACTTTAGGGCAAGTGGCCTGTAACTTCCAGGATCCCCTCTAGACCCCTTTTTAAAAAAATACAACATTTGCCATTTTCCAGACCTCTGATACAGAGGCCAATTTTGGCAATAAGTTACGTACCCTAGTTAGTAGCTCTCCATACTATATTGTCACTTTATACTGTGTGTAAGGTTGACTGTAAGTCTGAAGCCTCAAATGCTTTGCAGTGGGATTACAATGCCTCAGGAAGAATTGGGATTTATCCTGCTGGAAGTCTTCCAGGCAGCGAGGGCCACCCATCTGAGGTGCAGGTGAGAGGGATTGTCTCCTCTCTACAGGGATGGGGATGTATTCAGGGATATACTCTTCCCCTATAGATGTGTATGTTCTTGTTCCATGATTTCCCCCCAAAGTGGAGTGACATGTTGAACCCTCAGATTCAGCAGGGGAAGGAAGAATACTTGCTTTTGCTCTTCCTGACTTGGCTTGGTGTACTCTTTGTGGAATTCTTTCCATACCTTCCAAAATCTTTGTTGTTAGCCATATGCTATTCAGTTTCCCTTGTGAACAGAGGAAATATGTCTAATGTGATAGGCAGCTGAAAATTCAGCTGACATTTTCTCCTGTATTAAACTCTAGCCAGTAGCAAAAGTTTTCCTTATTCCCATTGCAGTAACTGTTATTTCTGCCAAGTTTCAGTGAAATGTGTTTTTGTCATTGATGGGCAGTAGATTCAGGACAGATCCAAAGAACACTGCATGCAATGTGTGATTAATTTGCGGAACTCACTACTGCTGTATCTGAATAAGTGAGCTGTGGCTCACGAAAGCTCCTACCCTACCACAAAATGTGTTCGTCTTATAGGTGTTACTGGACTCCTGCTCTTTTCTGTCACTGCTGCAAGAGACAGTGATGCTCACTAGCTCAGATGACTTTACATGTGATTTAGTCAAATCTGGAGGAGGAAAGGCCTCTCAGGGGCTCTTAGCCATGATGGCTGAAAGGGGAACCTCCATATACAGAGACGGTCTACCTATGAAAGCCAGTTGCTGGGAGGGCAACGACAGGAGGATGCTTTGGCCCCCGTGTCCTGCTTGTGGGCCTTCCAGGGCACCTGATTGGCCGCGTGTGTCTGATCTGGCTAGGATGCTCTTTCACCATTTCCCCTTCACTCTCTCTCTTCCAGGAGGTCAGTGCCTTCGGGGAGGATGGTGAAGGGGATTTCATGGACGACTGGATTGTGCTGTGCAGTGGCCCCTACTGGGATCAGGGCAGTGAGGTGCAGTTCAAGCACTCCTCCACCCATGTTCTACTTTCAGTGACTGGCGAACAGTATGGGCGGCCAATCCATGGCCAGCGAGAGGTGCATGGGATGGCTTACGCTAGCCAGGATAGCGACTGGAAGGCAATGGAGGGTATCTTTGTGAAGCCTACAGAGCAGCTGAAGATGGAGCTGCCCCACACAGAGCTCTGACAGCAAGAGGCTGTTCTCTCTGCCCCCTTGGGCAGGGCTGTTCCTGAACCACAGGTGTGACTTGGGATGCAGCTTTCTCTAGAAGACCCTGCAGAAGTGCCTAAATGTTTTCCCACCATGGGAGGAAGGATTTTTGCCATTGCACAACAGTATTTCCCTTTGCCGCTGCCCTCTTTCCATGCTGTCCTGTTGCTGACATTTAAGCACATATGTGCCTAGAAACCAGCCATAGACAAGCACTCCTTGGTCAAAGCACATTGAGAGTTTCATGGGTTTGATTCCACTAATGCTCTGTGTGTGGGAACAGAGATCCCACTGCAGATTTTTTTTAAAGGCCTTAATTTGGTGTGTAGCTATCCTGCTGTTAACAACCTCTTTGCTTTCTCCTGTCAAACTTGAAAGAAGCCTCTGAACCTCTGCCAGGTTCAGTGACTCACCGTGCTGGAGCCTAGTCACACTGCTTCAGCAGAAAATGAAACAAGCCTGTTTGTCAGCTGTGCCCTCTGACCTGGAAATTCTTTCTTGTATATCAGGGCTACTTAGGCTTTATTTAAAGGGGATGCTTGGAGAAGTAAAAGCACTCTGCTGTGGAGCTTGGCATTTGCACAGCATCTCTTTTAAGGCTATAGAAAAGAGCAAGAGTCCAGTAGCACATATAAGACTCACAGCTCACTTCTTCAGATACAGCTAGAATGTGAGTCCATCTGTCATTATATCTTGGAGAATGGATCTGAAGCTGTATCTGAAGAAGTGACTCAAGAAAGCTCACGCCCTACCACAAATTTTGTTAGTCCTATGAGTGCTACTGGACTCTTGCCCTTTTCTACTGCCACAGACAGACTAACATGGCTACCCATCTAGATCTATCTCCTTTAAGGCTGCCGCTCATGTGAAGCAGCTACATGACATGTCTAAGCCTAGCCCACCGTAACACACAGTTCCCCTGAGAGCATCTCTGGTTAAAGGAGGTGGTATGCAAGAGCCAAGTCCCATAGGATAATTATTTTGTCTCAGTTCAGCATCACCTGTGTATGAGGCCTGACATGTATTGAAAAGCCCTCTTTTCTATTATTCTATGTAAGCAAGATGCCTCTTGACCTGTGAGAGCATGTACAAGTATTATTATGGAAGCCCCACTCCTGGTGTGAGTGTGCTATGTTCTTGACATCCTCTGAACATAGGTGTGTTTATCCAAGCTTTCTGTTGATTTTTTAAAAAGTGATTGTAATGTAGGATTATTTTATTCTGGTACTTCCCCCCCCCCCACTTGCCTGTAAGCTATCTCAGTTGCTTTGGGGCGGGGAGGGGAGTGTGACAGACATTATTAAAACACACGGATAAAGGAAAGCTTCACACCTGAGCTACAGCACAGCAGGCATTCCAAAGCCAGACCCTAAAAATGCTGCATGAAAATCTGAACATAAGAAGAACCCAGATGGATCAGACCTGGGGTCCATTTAGTCCAACATCTCATTTCACACAGTAGCCAACTAGTTGGCACGGAGGACCAACAAACAGGGCACAGAAGCTGTGGACTTCACTTGGTTCTGCCTCCAGCTCTAGTACTTGCAACTTAGTTGCCTGTATATATGGATCTCTCTTTTACTGACCATGGCTAGTAGCCACCAATGGACTTCTCCTACATGAATCTGTCTAACCTCCATTAAAAGCCATTTGCACATGCAGCCATCATTATATCCTCTGGCAGTGCATTCCACAACTTAATTACTTAAGTAAAAAGTATTTCCTTGTGTCTGTCCAGAAACTCACCCGTCAGCTTCACTGGGTGCCCCTGAGTGCTAGTAGTATTGGGGTGGGGGGAGAGAGAGTTCCCTCTATCAATTTCCTTCACCTCTTGCATAGTTTTATAAACCTCTAGCATGTCTCCCCTCAATTGTCTTTTTACTGAAAAGTCCAGGACTCTTAGCCTTTCCTTATGGAAAAGGCACTCTGATCCCTTGCTCATTTTGGTCGTAGGCAGCCAGTTAATACAACCATTTTACACGTGGGAAGGAATGGAGAGGCTGATGGAGTAGCAATCATTCTCATTTTTCTGGTTAAATTGCATTCGCGTTCTTTTCGGAGAGGAAGGACACTAAACTGGCTGCGTTTTCAACAGTGAGGACTGCCTGGAAATTCTGGAAATTGGGATGAGAGGAAAACAGGCTCCTTCATCCCAGGAACCCTGGGGGGAGGCAGGCTGTAGCTTCTGAGTCAGTAACTTTAGGACTTTTATCTAAACTCAGTGTGGGCTCTGCTAGTAGATGTTCAGGTAAACAGACAGCTCTCATATTTTAATATTCTCAGACTGGATAGGCACGTTCTGTTTCAGATGAGAAACCCTGACTTGGAGCAATTTCTAGGAAGGATACCTCAGAGTTCTGCTTTTTATAGCACCGAATCTAACTTTAAAAATCACACACATCCCAAGTGCAGTACAGTAGAGGGGTTAGTTTACTGTGGAATTAGTTGGCTTTCCTAAGCAAAGACCTACTTGAATATTTCCTGGCATTATAAGAAGTCAGTGCTTCTCTAAAGTGCTTCAGCCCTGTCAGTCTCCCCCCAAAGTAACCCAATGATTCACAACAAAGCCGATGAAACAACCAAGTGACTCTCATAGAATCCAGTTTGTGCTTCTGGAATAATTGACCCATGAAACTGCCTTACACTGAATGAGACCTTTGGTCCATCAGGGTCAGTATTATCTACTCAGACCAACAGCAGCTTTTCCAGGGCCTCAGGCAGGTCTTTCACGTCAACTGCTACCTCATTCTTTTAACTGGAAATGCCAAGGATTGAACCTTGGACTATGAATGCCAAAGCAGATGCTGTACTGTTGAGTCACACCCCCTCTGCAAGGATAGGCAGACCCAACTTTCTGCTATCTTTATCTCCTATTTACAATTTTAAAATGGCACCTTTAGATGCTTTGCAGAAACTGACTGGCCTCTGTGTGTGTGTGTAAAGTGCCATCACATTGTGGCTGACTTATGGTGACCCTGTAGGATTTTCAGACCAAGAGATGCTTACCTCTGTGTAATGACCCTGGACTTCCTTGCTGGGCTCTCATAACAATACTAACTACAGCTGACCCTGCTTAGCTTCTGAGATCTGATGAGGTTGGGCTAGCCTGGGTCATCTATCCGACGAAGGGAAAGCTTCTGACGAGAACTGTGATTCTTGAAAGCTTATGCTACAATAAAATTGGTTAGTCTTAAAGGTGCTACTGGACTCTTTTTGATTTTGCTACTACAGACTAACACGGCTAACTCCTCTGGACCTGGGTCATCTAACTGGCTTGTTTATAATGTTTTCAAGGGCATCAGTTTGCCCACTGGGTGAAGCACGATGGGGGGTGGGGGGAGTCATTGAGCCAATCCAATCCAGTTGCTCCTGTTCAGCGCTATAGAGCTCTGGACTTTTTTCCATCTCAAGTTGAAATATCCCCTCTTTAACATCTATTCGGAAGATGAGGGATATTAGGCAAGGTTGCTCACTACTTAAGACTGTTTAGTGGGTCGCAATAAGAAGTAGTTAAAAATCACTAGCGCGACTACCTAAAATGTAGGTTTTAAGTATGCTGAAGTTCTTAGGAACATTAACTTGTTAAAGACCTCGTTTAGCGTCACATTTCCTAACTTCGGGCTATGCATTTGCATTCATTGTTTCACCCAAACACCAACCTTCACTTCGGAGAGCAGATTTCCTAAAGATGCCTTATGTTCACTGTTGAACGATTTGATAATTTGTGCTATTACCTGTAGGAAGTGCCAAATTTGATATTTCTAATAAACCTGAAATATTTTACCTCGTATGCCATGACTTACTTCATTATTTAGTGATATAATCTTGGCAGTTCTGTACAGATACCTGATGGGCTGCCTGCCATCGTACAACTTCTGGCTGTGAGCCTGCCACAGGGGTCAAGGTCAGAGATGGTCATTGTTTCCACGCAGGGGCCAGAGATGCCAGGCAGCATTTGAGTAACGTTGTAAAAGGAGATACGATATGGCTGGGCGGCGGACCGCAGGGAGCAAAGCAGAGGCCAAAGTTGAGCCTGGTCTCGGACTGGCGGCGGCAGCAGAGAGTTCCGAAGGCGAGGAGTGCGGTGGCAGCCTTGGGCTGCTTGGGGGGCACTTGAAGACCCGAGCGGGCGCAGAGCCAATTTTCTTTTATGCAACTAAGTGACTGGAGCCCGCAAGAAATCCCTCTGGCGGTTGCTCGAGGAGCCGAAGGTTTGCCCCGTTTGGAGGTTGAAGCTGCAAACTACATTTCCCAGGATGCTAGAGGAGGAAAAGAGCAACAGCAAACCGCTTGCGTGTGATTTTTGCAGCCGTGGCTGAAGTCTCTTTGGAGCAAGGAGCGACGAAGCTTGATTTTGAGTGGAGAGGGTGCATTTGCGAGAACAGAGCTCAACCGGCAGGAAATGGCTGAGGGGATGAGCGACTTTAACCAGACCTGCAAAGAATTGGGGGGGGGGGCGGGATAGAGGTTGATGATAATATAAATGAACTTCCAGTTTTATAGTTAGGAAACCTACCTTCCTTCCCACCCCCCCCCCCAATCAGATGAAAGGCCGGGCAATTTCTTAAGGCTCGCCATTCTTTAAAATAAGTCACAGTTCCTTAATAACCCTTAGGTTGTTACTATTGTTATTATTAGGTTAACGCTTAGGGCCACTTCTGAAGCTGGCACCGAAGCAGCTCCCAGCTCCTTTTCAAAATAAAAAGCCACTGCTGCTGCCCACTGACATCCTTTACAATGAAATCCTAAGCAGTGTTACTCCAGCCTAAGAACATTGAAATCAATGGGCTTAGACTGGAGTAACTCTGTTTAGAATTTCACTGCTAGAGAACCGCGCGAGGTCCAGCAGCGCGAGCACAGAGGGGGCGCGCGCGGTTTCCCGGGGCGCGGGGGGCGGGCCTGCCTGCCTCGGGGCGTGGCTTGTCCAGGTTCGGTCCCGCCCCTCCTCCGTGGGCGGGCTCAGCCGCGCGCGCTCCCGCGGCCCCTCCTAGGCGCTGGCGGCGACGGGCGGTTGGAAGAGGCCGGCGGCTCGCGGCTCATGGCTGCGCCGGTGCTGGGCGCCGTGCTGGGGGCGCTGCTGGCGCTGCTGGGCGGCCTCTACCTGGGCAGGTGAGCGGCGGCAGGCCCCGCCCCAAGCGGGGCAGCCCCTTTACTCCCCTCCCCCCAGTCCCCAGGTCCGCTTCGTTTTCTCCAGCGGAGCTGCAGCGCCCCGGGCCTGGCTGCACCGGCCAGCAGAGTGGCTGGGAAGCTGCCCGCTGCCCCCTGCGCGATCGCTGCACCCCCCTCTGGTTGCCTTCTTCCATCCCCTGCCCAGCCCTCCCTGGGGGGCTGCTGTCCTAGACCACCTCCCGACTATCCGTGCTGTGCATGGCCCAGATCTGCTCGCTCACTATGTGGTAGTTGGCGGCCCGGGCCCTTCCTCGGTCTCCTCTGACACAGGCCCCGTTGGCCGCTTAAATGCCCGTTTTCCTTCCAGCGCGGGGGGAGCACGCAGGAAGTCTCCCTTCCTTGTTTGACAACTCGTGGTGCTGCAATATGCACTCCCCGCCTCGCACCTACTGCTCTAAGGGGGCGTCGCTTTGCAATCTCCTTTAAATGCCAGAGCGCTGCCACGGAATAGACTTGATAAGACAGCCTCGGAGCATGCGTTGGGTGCCTTTCCTGCCCCACTGGATAAGTACAGCTCACTTGGGCCTAGTTGGGTCTGGTCTGGCTTCTCTGCTGGTTTCAGCACCTTTCTGCACCTTGTATGTTCATTTACATTAATTTTGGCTTGTCTAAGCCCAGCCCTTTAATTGCACCAGACCGAAACTTCTGTTCCAGCTCCTGAGCACAGCATTCCAGTATCCTTTTACCAGCTGCTGGAGTAGCATAAGTGTCCAAGGAGCCAGCTATGATTCTGCTGTACACGCTTCTCAGTTCTCTAAATTCAGCCTGTGGAATCCTGTTGTTTGTTTGTTTATTCAACTTTTTGGCTGCTCACCCTGCAAGCGGGTGCTGAGCAAATTATAAGTGTCAGTTTTTCGCCATGCAGAGCCTTGATCATCTAGGTGAAGAGTTTCTGTTTTAGGGAAACTAAATCACTCAGAGGTTGTGATTTTTGGTGCTGGCTCTTCTTTCTTCCGTCTTAGAAGATGAGCATCACTAGACTTTCCTTGACTCCTTTTGAGATTCCACCCGGTGAGCCTTGAAGTAGCCAGGTCTGGTTCTCACCTTAACCCCTAGAAAAGGAAGAAGGTCCTAGGAAGACGCAGCTGCTGTTTGGCCACTCAATTCTGTCCCTCCCATAGGTGCCTTCTGTATATCCTGATCACCAACTGGTGCCGCCGGCGGCTCCAGGCAGAATTGAAGATCGGCTCCTTTTGGGTTTTTTGGATCCACAATCTGAGCTTGAAGTTCCAGGAGGAGCAGCAGACTGTGGTGGGTATGGGGGATCTTTGGAGAAGTCACCAGAGGCAATTCTAAAGGCACTTCTAAAGTAGAAGCTGATTTTGTTGCTTTTCTTATCAAACTCCTGTTGTGCCATGAATGATGTTGGTGCCCTTGGTTGAGGTCAGAGCAGACCTGGTACCAAAGCACTCGCATGTTTATGCCTTCTGGGGAATGGCTCCAGTTTGGTGTAGTGGTTAAGAGCGATGGGGCTCTAATCTAGAGAACTGCGTTTGATTCCCCACTCCTTCACTTGAAGCCGGCTGGGTGACCTTGGGTCAGTCACAGCTCTCTGGAGCTCTCTCAGCCCCACCCACCTCACAGGGTGATTGTCGTGGGGATATTAATTATATACTTTGTAAACTGCTCTGAGTCGGTGTTAAGTTGTCCTGAAGGGTGGTATATAAATCGAATGTTGTTGTTGTTGTTAATAAATCTGATGCTAGTTCAAGGGAATTGGAAATGTTTTTTCAGTGCACTCCCTTGTCTTATTTCCGTGGAGCAAATGGTGGCTGGCATGCCAGGCTGGATCTGTGGGGCAGGGGGCACCTACCGAAGAAGGGTATGTGGCCCTCATCCTAGGCTATGTGTATGTTGTTTTAGGAAATTGACAAGATCTGGGTCTCCTGTAAGCTGTTGAAACGTGACATGCCGTAAGTATTTGCACTGTGCGCATGCAAAGTTTGGGTGTGTGCCCGTTGGGGTTTGTGTTAACCTGATTGTTTGAGAAGTTTTGCCTTCAGAGAACCCTTTCTGTGTCCATCTGTTTGCCACGGAGCTCCTAAGCATTTATATGCTGCTAAACGTGATGAGGTGTGTTTGGGGCACAAGTTGTGTCCACACAGGATCTAGTCTCCCTGAGATCACAACTAACTGTCCTCGTGGATAGTTTTAGGTGGGTAGCCATGTAGGTCTGCAGTAGCACAGCAGGATTTGAGTCCAGTGGCACCTTAGAGACCAGCAAGATTTTCCAGGTGTAAGCTTTCAAGAGTCAGAGCTCTCTTCTTCAGAAACGGGGAGCTTCGACACTTGACAGTTTATACCCTGTTGGTCTCTAAGGTGCCACTGGATTCAAATCCTGCTGTCCTTGTGACTCTGCATTACAGGGGTAATATTGGTAGTTGTGTCCTGTGGTCTTCTTGGGGTCGGTGATCTTGTCAGTTTGAAAACTGTTGCATCAACCCAGCCTGTCCCAATGCATTTTTATGATTTAACGTATCCTGAATATAGACGCGCCTTTATGTTGGTGCGTCTTAATGCTTTACCATCTGCAGTTTTGTCAGGTAGATACGCTGGTATTCCGTGCTCAGAAAGAACATGTAATTGCGATCTTAATAGTATTGAATCCATTGACTACATACTTTTAAGCTGTCCTGAATTTTAAAAACTTAGACAGGAGCTGATTTCCCTCCTTAAGAGCCCCGTGGCGCAGAGTGGTAAGCTGCAGTACTGCAGCCCAAGCTCTGCTCACGACCTGAGTTCGATCCCGGTGGAAGCTGGGTTCAGGTAGCCCGCTTAAGGTTGACTCAGCCTTCCATCCTTCTGAGGTTGGTAAAATGAGTACCCAGTTTCCAGGGGGAAAAGTGTAGATGACTGGGGAAGGCAATGGCAAACCACCCCGTAAAAAGTCTGCCAAGAAAACGTCGTGACGCAATGTCCCCCCATGGGTCAGTAATGACTCAGTGCTTGCACAGGGGACTACCTTTACCTTTTTAAGTAAGGATTCTGTTTCTCCAGCTGCCAAGACTTCCAGGCTGCTAAGCAATAAAGATGGTTGGGTTACATAGAGGGTCGCTAGATTTTTGGCTGCTATTATTGAAATATGGAAACATACAAAACAACTGCATAAACCTATCACTATGTGGTAGCTTCTCATTAACTACCTAAACTCTTAGTGGCTGTTCGAGACCACTGGGCTGAATGAACAGTAACAGAAAAGAAAGAAATCCCAGGGTCTCCATGGGAATTCAGGGCCACCGTTCCCTGTTTCCAGTGTGGTGTAATTATTAGTGTGTGTATTAGGTTCTGGGAGACCCTGGTTCAAATCCCCATTCCCCCTTGGAAACTTCCTGAACAATCTCAGGCTACTCACACACTCTGCCTAACTTGCCTCATGGAGTTGTGAGGATAAAATGTGAATCAGCACTCTGCTGGTTCGAATCCCACTACTGCCATGAGCTCAGCAGGTGGCCTTGAGAAGCCACTCCTCTCAGGCCCAGCTCCCCAGCTGTAGAGTGGGGAATAATAGTAACACTGACTTGTTCACTGCTCTGGGTGAGGCACTAACCGGTCTAGAAGAGCGGTATATAAGCACCATTGTTGTTGCTGTTGTTGTTAATTGGGAGTCCCTATTAGGGAGCTGAACTAGGAGGAGCATAAATGAAGTAAATAAATAATTGCTTAAGCAATGAAAGAAATTGCTGTGACTGCAGGGTGATGTGTGGCGATTTTAGTAGGCGATTGTGAGAAAGATGGTTGTGATTGTTCTTTCCCTCTGCTTCTTGTACAGGCGCTACCTGGCACTGTGCTTTGGAGAAGTGTGCATTCGTATGGACCTCCAAAAGGCTCCTGGGCTTCAGCCACCAGCCCCTGAAGTACCAGCACAGAATGATACTGAGCCAGGCAAGGCGCTATCCCTTGGGCCCTCTGTGCTGCGGATGCTTAGCCAGGTATGGGGCTCTGTGGTTGCATTTTAGCACTTCTGGGGGGTGGAAACCCAGGAGATAGGAGCCCAGGGCAACCCCCCCCCACACACACACACACAAATCTTGCCTGCATCTGCTAACCTCACTGCTGGAAAGAGAACCATAAGGTTGTTTCCCATCTAAATTCCATGTGTAGAAGCACAGTTTCCCTGCTCCTACCTTTTCCCTTGCAGCCAGAAATGCCCCCCAAAATGCCGCTCCAGGGTTGGGGGAGTTGGAGACTACCGCAGCAGGAATCAGCAAAAGTTAACCCTCTCACTTTTGTGCATGTGGATCTTTTCCTTGGGATCCAACCCTTACACTTTGGGTTTAAAATGCACATTTGAATGATTTATTTACAAAAAACTGGGCCCATCTACAGCTTAGGGAAAAAAATCATTCACTCAGATCTTTCTGGCCCTGGGCAAATACGTGGCTGTCCTCTCACACATATCTCAGACTTCTGGCCTCCCGGTAGCTTCTCTGTAGCTTTGACTCTTCTGACAGTCAAAATGGAAAATCCTTCTTGGTGGAAGAGAGAGTGACAGTAACTCAGAAACCACCAGGGCAAGAACTACCCCGTCTGCAGGTCAGAGGGCTATCAGTCTCAAGTGGAAAGGTTAGGGGACCCCTATATGTCACACTGCTGGGCAAGAGGCTGGGCTCTTTCCACATGGGTCCTCTCTCCCCCCCCCTCCAGCTCTTCTCAGTTCACGTGGATTCCATCAACGTCATGGTCCTGCACGTGGCGGCATCCGAGTCTCTGTGGCACGTCCAGATCACAAAAACCTGCTTCCTCCTGGGCTACGATGGCCGATGGTGAGTCCACCTTTGGGAGGGGGGGCAGCGGCAGCTGCATGCCTTGTAAGCAGCTTAGAATGAGAAAACTTGCCTGGGGCTTTTTTCTGGGATGAGCTGCCCACTGGGAAGAATTTCTGGACCCTGCTGAGAAGGCGTCTGGTTTCTTGATGCTCTTCTTCCCTACCTGCATTCAAAGTGCTTCTTGTTCCCCTCTCTCTCCCCTCAGGAGGTGAGCCTCCTTGGCCACAGGGCTGCCCCCCCCCCACCTCCGCTATAGTTATCTCTGTTTTATATCAGATGCCTATTGGGGCTGCCATAAATGAAGATCCAGAGGTTTTTTTGGGGGGGGGGATGCAGTTGCAGCCCCTGCTCTGTCTTTGTAGGCTTCCTTGAAAGAGGAAGGGCAGTGGCTTGCATTGGCTTGGGCAGGTGAAGTTCCTTAGCATTAGGGGGTCCTGTGTTTTCCCACTGCCCCTGGCAAGCTGATGGGAATGCTTTCGTATTGATGTGATGGCAGGCATTCGGATTGGAAGTCATTTAAAATGTACATCTGCACCTGTTTGGAGCTGGGACACTCTTAATAATAGTAATAACATTTAATTTATATACTGCCCTTCAGGATGACTTAACACCCACTCAGAGCAGTTTACAAAGTATGTTGTTATCCCCACAACAATCACCCTGTGAGGTGGGTGGGGCTGAGAGAGCTCTGAGAGAGCTGTGACTGACCCAAGGTTACCCAGCTGGCTTCAAGCAGAGGAGTGAGGAATCAAACCCGGCTCTCCGGATTAGAGTCCTGCCACTCTTAACCACTACACCAAAGTGGCTCTTCAGCAGGGAAGTTTGTCTTAGTTTGTTCGTCCTTTCTCTGCCTCTTTCTAGCTTCTTCCCTGCCCTAATCTAGCCTTCTTTCTCCTCCTAGTGTGGCCTGTGAGGTGACCTTCAGTCAAGTGAACAGCAAGGTGCTCAAGAGCAGCCAGCAGGTGAGATGGAGGGGGGTGGCAAGTCCTGTGGTGGCTGGTGCTGCCATTCGAATTGCACTTACCTGATCCTATGTTGTGCCCCCCCCCCGCCCCCCGGTTTGGATGGTAGGCTAAGACGGAGAGACAGTGACTGGTTCAAGAGGAAGATTTGAGACCATTAATACCTTAAAAACCAGCATGATTTTCAGGATATAAGCTTTCAAGAATCAAAATGCCCAGTTATCTGATGAAGGGAGCTTGGCTCTTGAAAACTCATACTGTGGAAAGCTTGCTGGTCTTTAAGGTGCTACTGGACTTGAATCTTGCTGTTCTATTGCAGACCAACAGGGCTACCCACAGGAACCTGGCTGCTTCAAGGTGACCCAGAGAGCTTTGCGGCCAAGTGGGAATCTTATCCCGGGTCTCCAGTCTGTCTGCTGCAAAGGGCCTTGGCTGGCTTCTCCTCTGGGGATTCTAGCATGGGAGGGCAAGAGGGGAAAGCGACTCGGGTTCCTGCTGTGATGTGTATGGACAGGCGAGTGGCTGGCAACTGCAGACCCTGACACATGCACCCTCTCCCCATAGGATGACGCTTGCCTGGCAGAGCTGTCCCTGGCACTCACCGTCTCCCTGGACGTCTGCATGAACAAAAGGCAGCTGCAGAGCGTGGCTGTCGAGGTCAGGGGCACACACGCCGAGCTGCACGAGGGGCTGTTCCTCAGTGAGCCTCTGTGGCGAGTAGGAAGCAGCAGCGTCGGAGAAGCCGCAGGTCAGGAGCTTCACCTCCCCTGCTTCTTGCCCCCATGGGCTGAGATGCAAACTGCGACTGGCCTGCTCACACTGGGTGAGGAGGCTGGCAGGCCAACACCACTTGCCGCAGCTGGCCAAGGTGCAGAGAAGCTTATCCAGGCTGGTTGCTCTTGGATGCAGCTGGGACCATCTAGCCCAGGGGAGAAGGTAGCAGGGCCACTCTCTGCCTTGGCTGCTTATGGAGCAGTACCATGTACCTTTCTGGGCTGCAAAGGGCCACGGCTGGCAAGCAGGAGTGTTCCACAACAGGAGTGGGCAGGGAGGCCCACGGATGGCAGTGGGGCAGCGGGGGACTCACGGGGGTGGGCAGGCAGGTGCCCATTCCGTCCACAGAGGCAAAATAATTGTGGCAGGGAGGGAAACTACCTTGCACAATAGTGTGACTGTTTTTGTTCCTGTTGCTTTGGGAGGTTGAGCCAACTGGCAGAAGGCATTCATTATTAGGGAAATGGCCAGGGGGCAAAGAGTTAAATCCGGCCCCGTTGCCCTGACCCACGTGACTGCTTTCTGCAAGCCAGTTCCGCGTCTGAGGATCCCCAGGCTCACGTGGGGTGCTTTCTGCTGCTGTTCATGCGAACACATGAAGCTGCCTTTGACTGTCAGACCATTGACCCATCAAGATTAGTACTGTCTCCTCTGATGGGCAGCAGCGGCTGTCCAGGCTCCTAGGTGGAGGAGGTCCTTCACATCACCTGTGGCCTGATGGTGTTAACTGGCGATGCCAGGGATTGAACCTAGCACCTTCTGCATGTAGAGCAGACACTCTGCCCCTGAGCCACAGCCCTTCCCTAGGAGGGACACCCTCTGCTTTGCTTGACTGTTGCTTTTCACCTGTTCCTAGATCCCCTGGAATCTCCTGAGCTGCAACCGTCGCTGACGAGTTTGGCCAGCCTGCAGTATGTGCCCTGCGGGGTGAGGGTGGAGCTGGAGAACACCAGCGTGGTTCTGTCCATGAACAGTCAGAAGAGGTAAGGAGGGACTGAGGGAGTTGCCCGTTCCAGGTGCCCCTGCGTCCCTCGTGCCCTGCCCTACTCGATGACCTGCCATCGGGGCTGCTGCGTTCATACTGTCGGTCTCCTTTGCCTTTGCTGCAGGCACCTCACCTGGACCTTAAAACGGATGCAGTTTGTGTCTCAGTGTGACAGAGAGCAGATCCCCCTCCGCAGCTTCACGCCCACCTGTGATTTGCCCCAGATGAGCATCGAGGTGGTGCTCGAAGGCAAGTGTGGAGTGGAAGGGCTGGACAGTGGGGAACCCCAGAGACGGAAAAGGCCTCTCTGCTCCCCCGGGTTGTTTCTTTTTTCAGCTGCTCCTGATTTGCTCCTCCTGGATGACTCTCTCTCTTCCACCAGGAACTTCCACAGTCCCCTGACCTGGGCCGATTCCAGACGGCCCCCCGCCTCGCGAAACGTCGCGCGTCGTCGCGCAGAAAACGCAAAATATCGCGGTTTCTCGCGCGAGTTTTGTGCGATGTCGCGCAAAACTAGCGTGAGAAAACGCGATATTTCGCGTTTTCTGCGCAATGACGCGCGACGTTTCGCGAGGCGGGGGGCCGTCTGGAATCGGCCCTGTATTATACCAGCAAAGCAGGAGGCCAGTCTTACAGTCTCTTAGTGAAACAAACTGATGTGATTCCGAGCCTGTCCTCTTGCTCAAGAAACATACCTTTGTGGCTGGATCATGCACACGTCCCCACTAATCCAGCAAGCATTTGGGGGGTCCCCTGGAAATTAGCCTGCCCAGGAATAGCGATTTCCCTTCTGGTCCCTCCCTAGGCTTGAGAGGCCAAATTTGCTTTTAAAAGGTGGGGCCTAGCCCCTTTTTTCCTGGAAGTTTATTTTCCCCCCTCCCCTGGAGGGATCGCTTTGGGTTCACCCCCCATGAAAAGTTAATGTTCTTAGCCACAGCTTGTTTATTTGGGGTCACAGTGTAAGAACAGCAACTAGTGAAGGAGTTCTTGGCCCAAAAATAGTGGGGGGCCTAGACTTTATAATAATGGGCAGCCTAAGGCTATAGAGCAGAGAAAGCTGCAGACAAATTGAAGGGTCCCCCTCCTCCCCACATTCATCTCGGCCCTTTCCCTTTCTCCCCCCCCCCCACAGATGGGCTGCTCCTCTCTCAAACCCGCCAGCGGATCGTGTGTCTCAACATGCTGCAGGCAAGCTTGCAGGTGAGCCCCACCCATACAGGGCTTGAATGCGGGGGCATGGCACCGAAGCTGCCAGAGGTCATCTGTCTGCCTGTCTCCTGCCCCTCCCAGTCGCAACACTGCCTTGCTTCCCCTTCTAGGTTATGGCCATAGATATCTCGGTGGCCGTGACGCTCAACACCTGCATCGTCCACTATCGCCACCAGGAGTTTTCCCACTGGCTGGCCATGCTTGCTTTAGCGCAGCAGCAAGCTTGGTTGCCTGCTCCGGCCCGGGGCAGCGGCATCAGGAGGTGAGTTTCACCCTGGCTCTGAGCCTGGCTGTTGCTTTCTGCTTGTCTGGCCATGAGGAACAGGCTTCTCTGCTGTCCAGAGGCCCTGGAGAACCTTGCCTAGGAATGGGCGAATGGAGGGAGGGGCTACGTGCACGTAGATGGAGCTGCCCGGGGTCAGTTCATCGAGCTCCATCTTGTCTGCTCTGGCTGTCAGCTGCGCTGCAGGATCTTGGGCAGAGCGTGCTGCCCTTTCTCGGCCCTTTCAGCTGGAGATGCTTGGGCTGACCCTGGGACCTCCTCCAGGTCAAGAAGCGCTTAGCCACTGAGCTGCAGTCGCTCTTCTTCCACGCAGGATGCCCCAGATCCTGGCAACCATCATCCTCAGTGCCTCAGTCTCCAACGTCAGCCTCTCCGTACAGCTGGGAGACATGCTTCCCTTTGCCTTGGGCTTCCACTCTGTTTCTGTAGGTGAGAACAGGTCCTCCCTTTGCTGGTGGCTGGAAGTCCCCTTTCATGCAGGAGGGGGTCCTCTGCTACCTCCCCGTGGCTTCAGCCAGAGGGGCGGGGGAAGTCGATGGTTCCTAGGAAGTTGCCACGGGTTCTCCGTCTGACTGTTCTCTCTGTCTGCCGCTCAGATTACCAGCACCTGCGCCCACAAAGCGTACACCAGCGAGCCGTACTGGTGGTTGACCACTTCTGCTGGCGCGTGGGGGCTGACTCGCACATCCAGCGGGCCCCACACCCCCCCAATATGCACGTGTGGGGAGAGGCCCTCATTCTCGACTCCTTCAGTGTGCAAGTGAGTGAGAGGGAGAGGCTGGGGGGGGGGGGGTGTAGTTTAGCCGGATTTGGGGAGGGGAGAGGTCTCTTGCACATTCCTAACCAGTTGAGGTTGATGGATTATTTGGAAATCCATTGCTGCTGTTTTGTCCCACCTCTCCTCCAAGGAAGGCAATGGGCACGGAAACGTTCAAAGGCTCTTCTTCTTTATGGGCTTAAATGTTTGTGGGTGCTTAATGCTGGAAAAAGAGACGGGTCGTGTCCCCTTGTGCAGGCATAGAACACTTATCCAGGGATGGGCCAATTTGACCATTTTTTGTTATGTTTTGGTTCCATTTGTTGTTGTCATCACCTGTTTTGGTTTTCCTCTGGCTGATTCCGCACACATTGGATAATGCACTTTCAATGCACTTTATCAATCGTTTGAGGTGGATTTTTTGTTCCGCACACAAAAAAATCTGTTCCAAATGATCTATAAAGAGGATTGGAAGTGCATTATCCAACGTGTGCGGAATGACTCTCTGTCTTGCTACTTTTGTTGATTGGCCATCTTACACCAGTGATACCAAAACAGCATTGAAAATGTGTTTAATATTAATAGCGGAATTTAGGAAGAAGGGAAGAGTAAGTTGTGCAAAAGTAAAAATGCTCTGGTCAGTTTCTCATAAGGGAGAAAATAAACTGAAACAGGGATATTTGGATTGAATCAGTCAGCTCATATTCTGTCCTGGCTAACCATTGCAGCTAAGTTTATTGGAGTGTGTATATTGGAGTGTGCAACCATGGTTCTGTAGAGGATTAGCAAGCCCTGGTTTGTGTCAGTCATGCTTATAGCTAGCATCTTCTGCCACATCTTCAGCTTCTCTTCCTTTGAAGCAACTAGTATGTATCTTGTGCATCTCCCTATGCACCCACATGGGGTGTGCATGCATGCACACATGCGTGGGGGAAGCATAGCTTAGGTTGATAAGCTAAACAATGTTTCATGTCCTAATTTACAGGCGTTACTTAACTGTGCTTTTTGGCATTTGGTGGTTGTAATGCTTAATTGCTGGTTGAGGAAACCAAATAGTTGTTAAACGGTCATGGTTCAGGCAACAGGCTTATGGTTTGCTGTCCAGTTACTGCACCAGACTGCATAAGACCTTGAGTAGTTTGGGAAGAACAGCTGGGTGGGGGGAAACAAGAGACCCAATTCTGTGTCTTCACTCCTGCTGTGGTCCCACTGAAAGGTCTTGGGCCGCGAAACTTCTTTCACAGCTTTTCATCTGCAACACGAGATTGGTGAATTATCTTCCCCCAAAAAGCTGTTGAGAGGATGGCAGATGTGAATGTTATACACACTCGTCATTATCCGGTGCTGGGCAGCTGCTCTTGTAGGTTGCTTTGGAGCATGGGCAGGCCATCCAGCACCGTTTCCAGAATCGTCTCCTTCTCTAGTGAAATGTCCATCATACTTTGCAGGGAAGCTACAACCAACCCCTGGGCACTTCCAGTGCCCACGCAGACACCCTCTTCTTGGACTGCACCCTTCGTGGCCTGCAGGTGGAATGTTCAGACACCTGTTCTGAGTGCCTTTCCAGAATCCTGTCGCTGTTGCATCCCAGGAATGTGGTGACCGAGGATTCCCTGGAGGCCCTGCACCCATCCCTGTCAGAGGACTTTGGTATCCTCTGGAAAGTTGATCTGAAAGTGGAGGACGTTAACTTGTTCACCTTGTCTGCCCTTGCTGGTGAGTTCTCAGGTGGGCTTAGGGTGGGGGATCTCACCTCTGCCTCGCAAGACCAAGGAGTCTTCCCAGATGGAAGTGCCTGCAATGATGATAGAATGATATCTGCTGTGCGAGAAGGTTGCTACTGAATTTCTCTGCTTTCAGAGCATTAGTTGGTATCTTGTATAATTCACGTTACATGGTTTTAAAAATAAAAAATAAGCCCACTGAGCTAAGTAGAACCTCTGTGCTCAGCAGCAATCTACCTCTGGTCACCAAATACAGAGAACTGTCAACTTCACCTAGAGGCCCTCGGGCCGCATGCCTAGATGGGTCTTTCCAATGAGACCTTTTTTAACAGCTTCCTGCCTTGCAGTTCGTCCCCAGTTTGTAGCCTTGGCAAACTTCCAATGAATGTGATTTCCCCCCCCCGCCCCCTCTCACCAGGGGCTGCAGAGGTGCGGCTGGATACCCTGACCGTGCTGGGCAGTGCCGAGAGCTGTACTATCTGTGTCCAGGGGGTGGCGTTCGCCCTGGTGAAAAGCGTCACAGAAAAGATGCAACCCTGCTGCAAAGCGCCGGCCATCCCACACCCCGTGGCTGGCATCTCTGCGTTATCCCTCACCTATCGCAGCAGCATCTGTTTCCTGGAGGTACGTGCTGGGAGGCTCCTCCCCATTCTCACTTCCGTGGGAGGTGGAAACAGTGGAATCTGCAGGCCAGGTTTTTGGGGGGGAGCCTCCAAAGGGTGGGGCCAAGGCAGCAGGGGCCCTCTGCTGACTGCTGTCTCTCCAGGTGCAGTGTGGAGACAGCCTGAGCGTCCTGTGGAGCCCCTCGGACCACATGTACTTGTTCCAGCACTTCCTAGCTACCCTGCAGTGTTACAGGATGCTGCAGAGCATGCTGTCGCCACAGCCCCTGCGTGGCCCAGCCCTCGAGGACATAAACGGGGCCTCCGTCACAGAGTGCTTTCCCCCGAAGAAGCTCCTCAGCCTCGCGCTGGAGCTGAGCTCCCTCAAGGCGACGGCCTTTGTCTCAGAGACCCACTACCTGAGCCTGGCGGCCGAACGGGTCCAAGTGAACCGGCACGGCGCCTCCCTTCACGCCTACTGCCCTGGACTAGTGGCCGGCTTCGACGGCAACGGCATCTTTGTCTTCAAGGAGGTAGAAGCGCAGGCCCTGCCCGAACTGGAAGAGATGATCCTGCACCGTGGGCCCTTCCCCTCGCTGACCTCCTTGAGGAACAGGGTCTGGGTGCTTTCGTGCGCCAGCATGGCGGTGGAGTTCCCCTACCAATATGACTTCTCCGCCACGCTGGACGAGGCGCTGGGCGTGCAGAAATGGCTGAAGGGACTCCACTATGCTGACCGGGACCTCAGCCCCGGACCGGCCCTCCCACCGGACCTCCTCCTCAAGGTCCAGCAGTTCTCCTGGGTCTTCCTCGATGATGTCTTTGAAGTGAAGTTGCGGGACAACTACGAGCTGATGAAGGACGAGAGCAAGGAGAGCGCCAAGCGCTTGGGCTTGCTGGATGCCAAAGTGGCAGCCCTGCGCAAACAGCACGGTGAATTGCTGCCGGCCCGCAAGATCGAGGAACTGTATGCCTCTCTGGAGAAGAAGAACATTGAGATCTATATCCAGCGCTCCCATCGCCTCTACAGCAACACACCCATGCGCAAGGCCCTGCTCACCTGGACGTTATCTGACCTAGAGCTGGTGGCCCTGGCCGATGAGTCCTTCCACGGTGCCGAACGTGTTCTCCAGCAGGTCCGGGAGCTGGACAGCGTCAGCCCCTTCCCGCCTGAAGGCCTGGAGCTTGTTACCCACTGGTGCCGCATGGTCAAAGGCAGCGTCAAGACCTTCCTTGGTCAGTGCTCCGGGTGGGGACTTAACTTGCAGCCTTTATCTGATGTATTTATTTAATCACATCTGTATAGAAAAGGTGGTTCCCAAAGCAACATTTGGGAATGAAGAGCTGCATAAGACTAGATATTCCTTAGGAAGGGACTTTTGGGCAGGAGCCGAACTCAAGCCCAAAGGAACGATTCCTGGCTGCTTTCTTTAGTGGCTTTATCAACGGCAGGTGACGGGGGAGGGGAGGGGCACGTTCTTAGCTGGATCTGGATTCAGTCCCACATGCCTGGTTTACTTCTGGCTTTGCTTTTTAAAGGGCCTTGGTGGTGGTGGTTGGGCTAGCCAATTCCCTCCTCCCTGGAGACCAGTATCTGTGCAAAGGGCAGCAGTCACAAGCAGCACTCCTTAGCACTGTCTTCAAACTACAGCTCTTAGGATTTTTGGGGGGGAGGGGGGAGCCACGACTATTAAAATGCCTATAGAACTGGTGTAAGGTTATAGTACAGCGAAGTCCCAGAGTGTCGTCAAGGAGAGGCATAGGCAGGCAGTGCATCTGGAGGCTGGATTTGGGGGCTGTGAAGTGGATGGAGGAGCCAAGGATTTTTGCCCCTCATCCAGCAGGTCCAGGAGGTGGGGAGAGAAATAAGGCTCAAAAGATTTAGAGATGCAACTTTTGTTTTGAAATAGCAAGAACTATGAATCTGATCATAACTTCCTTGTGGAATACGATTAGTTTTTCAAAGCAAGTTTTCGACTCGTGGCAGTGACGCAGAGCAGGCCATCTTGCATTCTCTGTCCCCACTGTTTGCTTTTTTCCCCTTCAGTTGACCCCTTGCCCTTCTTTCCACATTGACCCACAGTGCGTATACGGGACTACCCCCGGTACTTGTTCGAGATCCGCGACTGGAGGCTCTCTGGCCGACTGGCTGGAGCCGAGCAACGAGGTCCGCCTTGTTCTCGCCGACGGCAGGTGCTGCAGCTCGGGGCCCCGTGGGGCGACGTGGCAGTGGAGAGGAACTTGCCCCCCTTGAAGTTTTTCCACGACTTCCACTGTAAGTCACCAGGAGGACACAGGCGCACGCCCGCATGGCAAAGCGGAGGTCAACTTTTCTGGCCTCTGCCGCATGAAGGACGATGGCTAGCTGGTGGGAAGAGAACGAGCGAGGTTTTTTGCCCCTGTGCTTAAGCAGTGCTTTCCCCCATTTGGCACAGCGGAGGTTTTCCAGTACACCATTGTATGGGGGCCCTGCTGGGACCCTGCGTGGACGCTCATTGGGCAAGCCGTCGACCTGCTGACCAAGCCCTCTGAGGACCCCAGCGCCCCGCTGCCGTGGTGGGACAAGAGCCGCCTGCTTCTCCACGGCAACTGGCACATGGACATCGAGCAGGCTAACCTCCACCAGGTGGCCACGGAGGTAAACCCCGGGAGCAGCTGAAGTCTTGCAAGCGTCGGCTGAGCTTTGGCCTTTGTCCCATTCTTGTGTTTGGCTTTGCCCTGCCAGGACCCTTACAACACCACGGAGAACATGCACTGGGAGTGGAGCCACCTGTCCTTCCACTGGCAGCCCGGCCAGTTTGTCTTCAAGGGAGACCTGGACGTCAACGTCCGCACAGCTTCCAAGTGAGTCAAGGGGCGAGGGGAATTCCTTGCGGCGGCCTCTTTCGGCTCGGGGATGCCATGAGCTCACCCACTGCTGATCCGCTTGTCCCGCAGTCCTCCTTATGGCATTTTTCCCTTATGGCCATTGCCTTGTTTGTTTATAACACGTGAAAAATCCGTGGCCGCCTGTATCAAAGTACCAGCAGCCACCATAGGGGGAGGAAAAGTGTGGGGACATCACTGATGTAGAGGTATGGGGAGAGGAAGGGCCAGGTCCTACGGCTAAGGAGGAGAGATGGGCGAACACTGGGGGAGTGCCACATGCCTCCTTCCCGGCCCGATTGCTGCATCCAAAATCTAATGTGGGTAGCCCCAAGAGCTTGGCAGGATTTCTAAATGTGCAGAGGGCCAGCCACGGGGCACCAGCCTGGAGACTTAACCAGGGTAAATTTCCCTCTTCCTTCCCCCAGATACGATGACTGCTGCTTCCTCCATCTGCCTCAGCTATGCATGACGCTGGATCTAACGTGGCTGTGCCACGGGAACCCCCATGACCACCACAGCGTGGTGCTGCGCTCGCCAGAATTTTTGCCCGAGGTGCCTGTGGGCCAGCAGCACGACTCCTATCGGGCTTTCCGCTCCGAAAACCTCAACCTCTCCATCCGCATGGACCTGACGCGGCACAGCGGGGGTGTGTACCACTGCCTTGTGGACACTGTGGCTCTCCTCTGTAGCCATAGATGCTTTGGGGGGGGGGTTATGTCCCCTTTTTTAGTGAGGGGGCAAGCAAATTTTGACTAGGGGAGCTGCTGGATTAATGGGCTGTGCGGCTTCAGGGCAAAGGCTGCTTAGCCAGTCTTGTGTGGCCAAATGCTGAGCTAAGAATTGCTCCCGGGCAGTGTCCTGAATTCAGATGCCTGGGCATGGGTGGTGCGGGCACCTGGACTCCGCAGTCATCAAGGACTGGGCACGAGCCCTTTCTTAGGCACTTTGGAGATCTTCATCAGCCTCCCCTTTCTGTGTTCCCACAGAGCCTTCCCAGCCCCGCATCCTGCTTTACAGCAGCACCCTCCGCTGGATGCAGAACTTCTGGGCTACCTGGACCAGCGTCACCCGGCCCATCTGCCGCGGAAAGCTCTTTGGCAACATGAAGCCCAGCAAAAAGAAGCTGGGGCAGCACTACCGGCAGCTCTCCTTCACAGCCCTCTTCCCCAAGCTCCAGGTGAGGCCCAGGGAAGGCTCCTCTTTCTGGTGCCTTCTGCCTTGCCGGATTGCCTGGCTGGAAACACAACAAAACCGGGCGTCTGCCCACCCAACCGGAGGTACAGTGAATGAGCAAGGAACAATAATCTCGCTTAAAGAGAAAATCGTAGGATATTCATACAATGTAAAGTGCCAAGTGCATCAGATGAATTAAACCCATCTTGTAATCAGTCACCTGGTTGGGCATCAGGCCCTGCCTTTGCCGGCGGCTGCTTTGCTCTTCCCTCGGATGCTGCCCTGACTTGCACACAAGCAGTTTCTGGGAAGTGTGTAATGGCCAGCTTTCCTGGCCGGTGGACCAGCTGAGATGCGGGGTGCTGCTGCTGCACCTGTACCCAGCTGGGGCTCTGTGGTTTTCCTGCTGCAACATCGAGTGATTCCGCACACATTGGATAATGCACTTCCAATCCTCTTTATAGATCATTTGGAACGGATTTTTTTCGTGTGCGGAATAAAAAATCCACCTCAAATGATTGATAAAGTGCGTTGAAAGTGCATTATCCAACGTGTGCGGAATCGGCCATTGTCAACATACCTCTTCCTGTTGTGGTTGTAGGGGTGCTTACCTGCATTCCTGGATTTATGGCCAACAGGGACCTCCTTTGTGCAAACAACATACTGATCCAACATCCTTTCTGGGGCGGAAGGACACTTCTCCCTTCCTGCCATGTAAGGAAGGACTATTAAACTAATACCTTTTCCTCTTGGGGCTCTGCGTTGACTTCAGTGGGGACATGTTTAGTTACAAAGAGCGATTTTCCCATCTGACCTGCTAACTCTTCCCCCATACGCTGATTTTTTTAAATTAATGTTTGGCATTTCCCTGTCTGAATCAACTGTTGTGCTCATTTATTCACATGCATTTTATTTGTTATTTATTTACTCGATTCATACCCTGCCTTTCTCCCCACTGGGGGGGACTCAAAGTGTCTTACATTGTTCTCCTCTTCTCCGTTTTATCCCCACAACAACAATCCTTTGAGGTAGGTTACCCCGAGAGCATATGGCTGACCCACAATCACCCAGCAAGTTTCTATAGCAGAGTGGGGATTCGAACTTGCATCTCCCAGATCCTAGTTGGATGCCGTAACCGCTATACCCCAGTGGCTCTCCTTCTGTTGCTGCTTCACCTCATCATGCCCCTTTGAAGTTACAATGATTGTAGAAGATGCTGGTGACCCCCCTACACTGTTGCTTTATGTCATTGTAGGGAATTTTGTGGTGCTGTTATTCGGCCAGTGTTGCTCCAAGACAGTGTTGCACTGTTAACTCTGCCGTTCCCGAGGAAGTCTTCAGATGGTAACTGGCTGGAGACAAAACCCAGTGACGACTCCTCTCCTTACTTCCCTAGGTGCATTATTGGGCCTCCTTTGCCCAGCAGCGTGGCATCCAACTAGAATGCGCCCAAGGGCATATCTTCACTCGTGGCACCCAGCGGCTCATCCCCCAGGGTGAGTGGGCAGAGTTGGGAGGAAACGGGTTTAAGACAATCTCCCGTGGCACACCTGGCAGCAGTCTTGCTTTAATGGAGCCCTTGTCCACAGCGGGCACCGTGATGAGGCGGCTCATCTCCGAGTGGAGCATCACCCAGATGGTGAGCGACTTGAGCCTGGTGACGGTGCATCTCATGGCCTCCACCTGTGATGAGAATGCCGACCACCGCCTTGACTTGCTGGTCAAGAAGACCCACCTGCTGAGCCTCTCGTCCCTCACATACCAGCGCCACAGTGTCCGCACTGCTGAGGAGGTACTTTCCCCCTGTTTGCTGGCCGAGGTGATGCCAGGACAGGACAGCCTTCCCAGGAACTGTCCCAGACGTAGGCGATCCTTCTTCTCCCCCACCCCCCACCTAGAGTTCTCTGGCTGAATCAGCCTGAAGCTGTGGAGGAGGCAGAGCAAATTGAGATGCTCCTGAGCGCTTCAGTGGCTCTGGCTTATCGTTTTCCAGCTGATACTTGGGCTTTCCAAGCCGTTTGTTTGTTTGTTTGTTTGTTTGTTTGTTTGTTTGTAGTCTGCCTTTTTTACTGAGACTCAAGGCAGACTACATAATGTAAGTCAATAATATCTATAGCTGGAGCATCCAATAAACAGAGTAATAGGGTTTGGATAGCACAAAATTCAAAAACGAGCAGAAATCTGATACAGAGCTAAAAATTGTATGTGGCCTTGGGGCGGGGGGTGGGGGGTCGGAATGAATGAATTACAGCAAGAATGCAAGATGGGGACTGCTGTTGGGGCAGAAAGAGCTGGAGAAGGAGGCTGAATTCTTATCCTTCTGGGGTTAAGGAAGTAGACTTCCTTCCTTCGAAGCCCTTCAGGCAGGAATGGCAGCTCTCATGCTGAGTTGTCCAGGATGTCTTTGCCGTGATGCCTCTCGTCCTGCCCCCCAGGAGTTGTCCACCCGTGATGCCGATGATACCTTTCACACGCACCAGCTGCAGCTGGTGGATCTGCGGGCCTCCTGGACCACCACTAACCGAGACATTGCCTTTGGCCTCTACGACGGGTACAAGAAAGCAGCGGTGCTCAAGCGCAACCTGTCTACTGAGGCAATGAAGGGCCTCAAGATCGACACCCAGCTGCCTGCCAAGAAGTTCAAACGGGGGCCACCCCCTAGCCCCCAGCCTCCACTGCGTGCCAACAGCAACCGGACAGAGAGAAGCCCCTCTGGAGGTGAGCAGGGGGGGAGCCTTCCTGGCAGTCAAGCTTACAAAAGCGAGCCCCTTCCATCCTTCTAGGCTTGAGTGCCTGAGGTTTGGGGGGCCCCTCCATACATGCCTTTGCAGCCCGCAGCCTTATGTGGCCTAGATGATTCAGGGACGAGATGGGAACGAGGAAAAGCAAAATGGGAAGATGTCCCTGGGCTGAATGAGTGGGCATATGCATGCACAAAGCAATTTTTAAAGGTAAAATCGAAAGACGGAGGGGCAGGAGGCGGTCAGGAGGAGAGGGAGGGATCCTCCGATGGGACGGCTCAAACGAGAGTAAAGGGCATTGTGTGATGGGATGCGGCCTTGAGTTCCATGAAAGGAGACTTGGATATGAATGTGAGAAGTAAATGAATTGAATTGTTTTGTAACGAGCTTTCGCCCGTGTCTGAAACTAAGCTTCCACTAGCCAAAAGAAAGATGTATCTTTTCTTTTGGAAAGCTTTCAGCAATTAGTTCTCAGGCCTGTCAAACAGATAAGTTCTTTGAACCACCTGTTTATCAGTACATTTATTTATATAGGGTTCAATATTGCTTTGCAACTCTTTATCAAACACACAGACACCTGTCTAGAGTTTATTTCACTTTATTGAAAATACACCCTAGTTTTTTAATGAAGCAAGTAATCAAAATATAAATGGCTAATAATATAAATCCTATAAAAGCAGAACACAGAAAGGCAATAAGAAATAAGTTTGCTAACATTTCCTAATAAATTCCAAGTTTAACATAATCAAAGTTTCTATGAAATGCATAGGTAAAGTTCTCACCTAAATTCTCTCAAGAGATTTCTTCCATCAGAGCTCTGCCATTCTATCTGAATTTGCAATTTTATAAGTCATCATATGCAAATATTTAAGGTCTATTCACGTGATAGCACAAACAAACAATAATTGGTCTGATGCTTCATTGAATATTCATAGTTTCTTTTGTATAACCTTCCAATTAGTAAAAAATTACGTTATACTCAAACTTGCAAAACAAAACTATAAATCTTTGAGAAGTGTCAGAAAAAGTTGAGAGATCACCATTGGTTGAATCTCTGATAGAGGAACATTAATCTCGTTAGAGTCCACTATTTTAATTAACTGTCAAAAGATTAAAGCACACCTGTTAGAATTACCTAACACAGAGAAAAAACACACAGACGGTTCATGCAAAGTCTAAAAGTTCATCTAGAATACAAGTACATGGCATAGTATTGTTCAGTATTGATTACTGTCGTGTGCTTTTATCTATATTGGTGCAACAGTTTAATGTGGGTGCTACACGGGACAACTTGGGCCCTGGGTGTGGACTGCACAAGCCGCGTGAGGCTCATTGAGGGACCCCAGTGGCTGTCTTGCTCCACCAGCCTGTGTGGGCCTCCTGCAAAGCCCAGCCCCCCCCCCCACTGCTCTCCTGCCAGTGTTTCACTTCTAGGTCATTTACCTAGCCACAATCCACCTCACCTGCTTCCTTTTCCAGGTGCCTACATGCTGCAGAAGCTCATTGAAGAGACAGACAAGTTTGTGGTCTTCACGGAGGATGAGTCAGGGGTGAGCGAGCAGCTCTGTGGGATCGCGGCCTGCCAGACGAATGACATCTTCAACCGCAACTGCCTTATCGAGCTTGTCAACTGCCAGGTACCCACCCGGGGCACCCTCTCCTCGCACATCGCTTTGGAGAGCAAACTGAAAGCTTGCTCTTGGCGTGGCACGACCTGGGCCAGAGGACAGGGCGGGATGCAGAGCGCATCATCGCCTGTATGAGCTTCCCTGTTCCCTGCTATTTTGGGTTGCAAGAAGAACGGCGATAGTTCAGTCAAAAGGGTCTCTTTAGCCCAGAACAGATTTTTGGAACGCGGCAGTTCAGTTCTCTAGCTGCCATGGCTCATGAACCTTGATGTGCAGAGTCTACTTTCAAGCTTTGTGTCCTTTTTTAAAAAGAAAAGAATGATCCCTCAATAAATCTTTGTCTTTAAAGTGCAAATGGAGAAGATAATAGGGGCTCAGCTATAGGTAACTCCTCCCAACACGGAGAATGTATTTGAAGTAGAAATGGATGAAGCAGGATGGATATCACTTACAGACCTCACGGGTTAAATACATCATCCGTCTTAAGTCGTTCTGGAGTCTCTGTTTGCTCTTGAGCCTGGACTGCAGCAGTTTTTAGTTCTCATCATAGTTAAATGATTAATAGAAGATAAAAGTTAAATTTCTACAGAAAGCCATCTTTAGTATTATCTCTTGCCTCAAAATGAAATAGTCATTGGTTTAAAATAAAAATAAGTAATTTAAAATAACTAAGCAGAAACAGGATAAGACGGGAGAGAGAAATAAACACCTGCTGCTCTTAACCACTACACCAGTTTGGTGTAGTGGTTAAGAGCAGCAGGACTCTAATCTGGAGAGCTGGGTTTGATTCCCCACTTCTCCACTTGAAGCCAGTTGGGTGACCTTGGGTCAGTCACAGCTCTCTTAGAGCTCTCTCAGCCCCACTCTCAGCCCCACCCACTTCACAGGCTGATGGTTCTGAGGATAATAAATAACACACTTTGTAAACCATTCTGAGTAGGCATTATCCAGAAGGGTGATATACAGGACCCGTTTCGAGGGGGAACGTGCAGGAACACAGTTCCGGTACCCCAAAGAGGTCACGTGACAGGTGGCCCCACCCACCTGACTCTCAGCCATTTTGGGCCCATTTTGGCCTGGATTGGGGCCGAAATGGTCCAGATCGGCCCTCTGATGGGTGGTGGATCACTCTCCCGCTCAGCAGCAGACCGATCCTGACCATTTTGGGCCCCTTTTCAGCCTTTTTTTGCCATTTTGGGCCCAATTTTGGCTTTGAATAGCCAGGATTGGGTCTGAAACAGCCAGGATAGATGATGTTGGGGTGTGGCATATGCAAATCAGTCATGCTAATGACACACTTCCAGTGATGGCAAGGGGCATGTCGTATGCTAATGAGTTATGTTAATGAGTTCCTCCAGCTCTTTTTCTACGAAATGACCCCTGGTGATATATAAATCTGCTGCTGCTGTTGTTGTTGTTGCTGTCTTTAAGTTGCCCTGGTGAATTTGCCCCTTTTCTACAACTGACCAAGGGCTCTCATTGGGATTCATTTCCTTTTCAACACCCCACCCCTCCCCTTATGCTGGTGGCCCTTGCTTATACCTTCCAGTTTTGGTAAATGCTATGTGAAAGACACCTTCCCTGTGTCGAGTGGCGCGGAGGGCGATCTAAAGTCCCCTCAGTCTGGAGATCAGGGGGTGGGGCCACTGGCCATGTGACCATTTTCAAGAGGTGCCGGAACTCTGTTCCACCGCGTTCCCGCTGAAAAAAAGCCCTGCCCGTGTCCATTGTAGACCTCTGTTTCCAAGAGAGAGGAAACCACATCTCAGCTAATGGGGAGATGCTCCTCTCATGATACTCTTGGGGGGGGTCTCTCCTGCTGCCCAGATGGTCCTTCGCGGAGCAGAGACAGAAGGCTGCGTGATCGTCTCCGCTGCCAAGGCCCAGCTCCTCCAGTGCCAGCATCACCCAGCCTGGTATGGGGACACGCTCAAGCAGAAGACCTCGTGGACGTGTGGGCTGGATGGGATGCAATACTTTGCCACCACCGAAAGCAGCCCCTCTGAGCACGAGGACGTGCAGCTCTGGCTGGAGGTGAGCCCAAAAGGATGGCGATCAAGGGGATTGTTTCATCTGGGGCTTTATTTCTAACATCGGCCAGCTACGTACTTCTTGAAAAATATTCAAGCAGAAGCATGAAGGCAGCAGCTGGTGCCGATTCCTACTATCTGTGGCGTTTTGAGGAAATGCTGCCTCTGAATAAACGATCGTAAGAGCTTAAGAAGCATCCTGCTGCACTAGAACCTAGTACGATATTCAGTTTCTGACAAGGGCCAGCCAGAGGCCTGGGGAAGTCCACCAAGGAGGTGATCTTGCCCGGTGGAATCTGGTTTTCTTGGTGCTCACACATCATGTGGGCCCTTGTTGTAAGAGGATGTGGAGGCATACCTGTAGGCAGGCAGTTCTCTCAGGGCTTGTTCCTCCTCTCCCCCGCGTTGCTGCTGCTGTCTCCTTCGAGTTCCTCCTGTCTGTCTGTCTGTCTGCAGGTCAAAAACATTGAAGAGCACCGGCAGCGAAGCCTGGACTCTGTGCAGGAGCTGATGGAGAGCGGGCAGGCAGTGGGCGGGATGGTTAGCACCACCACAGGTCAGTGCGGCAACGTGGGCAGGCCCAGGCAGAAGAATTGAGCCTGCCTGACCCAGGGGGGACATCTTTTGTCCCAACCCATCTGGCAGCCCATTCCCACAGTCCCAGTCTAGCAGGTTCCGTCCCTCTGGGCCTTTGGGTTGGACGCCCCGCCCCCCCCGCCAGGAGCTCAGCTGTTAATTCTCCGTCCGCGCCTTGCTTCTCCCTAGACTGGAACCAGCCACACGAGGTTCAGCCAACGCAGCAGGTCCAGCGGATCATCTCGCGATGCAACTGCCGGATGTACTACATCAGCTACAGCCATGACATCAACCCCGAGCTGGCCGCCCAAATCAAGCCCCCTCAGCTTCCTCCCAATCCGGACAAGGACGACCTGCTCAAGAAGCAGGAGGGTGCGCTATGGCGGGGGGCAGGAGGACGCATGCCTTGGGGTCGGCCCCTTGGGTTACACAGACTGCTCTTCCCTCCCTGATGGATATCAGGCAGGGTTGGGGAGAGGAGGAGAAAGATGGTGCAGGGCACTGGGAGAGCCAGAGAGAAAATCAAGGGGAACGGATGGATCTCATTCAGAATGGCCTTTTTAAAACTTTTTAGCTGGGGCACAGAGGCCAATGGCCTCCTCTGTTGTTATCCCTCTTCCCCACCAACTGGCACTCAGAGAACCCGGGTCTGAACATGGAAGTTGCTTTCAGCCACCACAGCTACTAGCCATCGCTGGCTCTTTCCTATTCCCATTTTAAAACTGGCTGACCTAGTGCTTGTAAGTCCTGTGCCTGGGAGCTACAAGTTAATAATGTATTGTGTAGAGAAGATAACATCAGTATCTCTACATGATGGGGCCCAGTGAAACTGTGTTGTGGTTTTCCCCATATGCACTGCAAATTTTTTTTAAAAGATTGCATTCAGTTAATAGTCCTTATAAAGGTTTAAAAGTTATTGTTACAACTGCCTTTCGGTTTTCTGTTTTAATCACAAATCAGTTTAGTGATTCCGCACATGTTGGATAATGCACTTTCAATGCACTTTATCAATCATTTGAGGTGGATTTTTTGTTCCGCACACGAAAAAATCCGTTCCAAATGATCTATAAAGAGGATTGGAAGTGCATTATCCAATGAGTGTGGAATATAATTCCAGTTAAAAAGGTGTCCTTGCAAAGAAATTGGGTCCCTATCTGAAAGCTGTCTGAAATCAATCCCAGCATGATCCAGACTGTTTTCGGGATGCCTTCCCCCCCCCCCCCCAGTTAATAAAACTGCCTGGTTCCTCCTGACTTCCCCCAGGCTTACCCACAGACAAGGAGCACTGGGTTGCATTTTCCACAGTCATTGAAAATACAGAGGTCTGCTTCCCCCTTGATCTCTCCTCCTCACATCTCACATGGACGTCCTTGGAGGCACATATGAACAGGCTCTGTGGGAAAGCATTGTGTTCTTGGGTCTATAATTTTTTTTTAAAAAGTGTCTGGGGCAGCTGGTTCAGGGATGCTGTTTCCAGTGGGTGCTTCCCAGCCAAATTCTCCTTCCTCCTTTCCTCCCTTGCTGCTGCTTCCAGGGGCTGTGGACACCTTCACTCTCATCCACCACGACCTGGAGATCTCCACCAACCCGGCACAGTATGCCATGATACTGGATATTGTCAACAACTTGCTGCTGCACGTTGAGCCGAAACGCAAGGTGCTCTTAGGGCTTCCCCCACTTCCCCTGGGCCACAGCACTTTGTCGGGGGGAGCTGTTTCTGTGGGAGAAGAGGGGGTGGTGTGTGCATATTATCTGTGGCCTGGGGATCTGGAAGACCCAGGTTCGAATCCCCACTCTGCCACGGAACCTTGCTGGATGACCTCGGGCTAGTCACAGAATCTCAGCTTAACCTACCTTGCAGGGTTGCTTGGGGAAGGGAACTTAAACCGCTTTGAGCGGCTTGGTGGAAGATTGACAAGTGAGTGTCTGTAGACGGCACCCTTTGCTGACGCCAGCCCTCCCTCCCTCCCTCCCTCCTCCAGGAGCACAGTGAGAAGAAGCAGCGCGTCCGCTTCCAACTAGAGATCTCCAGCAACCCCGAGGAGCAGCGCAGCAGCATCTTGCACCTCCAGGAAGCCGTCCGCCAGCACGTGGCTCAGATCCGGCATCTGGAGAAGCAGATGTACTCCAACATGAAGGTGACCGGGGTGGGTGGGTGGGGCTGGAGCCACCGTACCGTAGCCACCGCTCCCGTTTTGTTGGGATGGAGCAAGAGGCACGACCTCTGAGACCGCTTCCTTCCTCTCCCCCGGCAGTCCCTGCAGGGTGATGGCAGGAACGAGGCTCTGCTTGAACTCAATCAGCAGCTGCAGCAGCAGCTGAGCCGGGAAAAGGCGGAACTGCAGCGTGAGAGCGAGGAGTTGAACATTCTCATCAGGTAACAGAAGGGGGCAGAGGAAGCAGGCGTGGCTGGGATTGGGGCTCGTAAGAAGAGGCAGAGAGACCATCTAGTCTAGCCTCCTTGCTACTTACAGCAGTTGGAGGAATCGGTTGGCTTCTCTTTAAGAGCTCTCTGGATCTGTTTAATCCAAGTCAGCGCCCCTCCCTGCATCATGAGGCTGTGGAATGCAGCCTGGCCTGCAGTTGCATGGAGCTTAAAAGGAGTCAGGGGTGGTGGCATTCTGCCTGTGTTGAACACGCATGAACACATGAATCAAACCATCAGAGTCAGTACTGCCTACTCAAACTGCAGAGGAGTTAGCCGTGTTAGTCTGTGGTAGCAAAATCAAAGAGTCCAGTAGCACCTTTAACACCTACTCAAACTGGCAGCGGCTCCGCAGGGTGTCAGATACAGGTCTGTCCCATCACCTATTGCCAGATTTTTAACCTCGAGATGCTGAGGATTGAACCTGGAACCTTCTGCATGCCCAAGCAGATGCTCTGCCACTGAGCCACAGCCCCTCCCTGATTAAGCTTGCCTAGCTGCAGTGGTGCACCTGCCTCCCCTCCCCACCCCCAGCTTCTCTTTTTGGCACTGGCCTCTTTGCAGGTGCTTTAAAGACTTCCAGCTTCAACGAGCTAACAAGATGGAACTGCGCAAGCAGCCGGAGGATGTCAGCGTGGCACGCCGCACCGAGTTCTACTTTGCCCAGGCCCGTTGGCGCCTCACGGAAGAGGATGGGCAGCTGGGCATTGCAGAGCTGGAACTCCAGCGTTTCCTCTACAGCAAGGTAGTGCCCGGTGCGGAGGAGCAGGGAGGGCACCACGGGAGTGGAGAGAGGTGCACACGGCAGGCCTGACTGTTCTGTTGCAGGTGAACAAATCGGATGACACTGCTGAGCACCTCCTGGAACTGGGCTGGTTCACCATGAACAACCTCCTGCCCAACGCTGTTTACAAGGTTGGTTGAAAAGGAATCAAAGCTGGGGAGAGGTTTGAGAGCCAGAATGGAGCCCCAGGTGTCTTCTGGAATGGCAGAATGTGCAGGGACGTCTGAAGCTACCATATGCAGCTCAGGGCCCTGGTCTTTCTAAGGATGAGTCACTTGGACTGACAGTGCTCTCCAGGATCTCTAGCACGGAAAAATACTTCTGATCACCTGAGATCCCTTTAGTTGGGTGTGCCAAGAATTGAGCATGGGTCTGTCTGCAGGTAAAACATGTGCTCGGTCTCTCTAAGGAGAGTACCTCCGAGCATGCCCCGAGGGATTTTCCTTTCACAGGTGATGCTAGCCTCTCTGGGCTTTAGGAAGTGGTGCCACTTTGAAATGTCATTGATAGTCTTTTCCTTGGGTTTGCAAGCTCTGCCATGTCTTATGGTGCCTTACAGGTGGTGCTGCGGCCTCAGAGCGCATGCCAGTCTGGCCGTCAGCTGGCTTTGCGCATCTTCAGCAAAGTCCGGCCCCCGGTGGGCGGCATTTCCATCAAAGAGCACTTTGAGGTGAGTAGGGGGGGGAGCTTAGCCCCCACCCCTCCTGTCCCTCCAGCACATGCAGTCTGCAGAGCAAGGCTGTGACTTCACTGCGGCTGCTGTCCTCGCAGGTGAACGTGGTGCCTCTGACCATTCAGCTGACGCACCAGTTCTTCCAGCGGATGATGGGCTTCTTCTTCCCGGGACGCAACGTAGAAGAGGAGGAGGTGGGGGACGAGGAGGACAAGTCTAAGCTCGTGACAACGGGTGAGCTGTCAGGAGATAGAGAATACCAACCCTTACCCCGAAGCAGTAATAATAACATTCGATTTATATACCGCCCTTCAGGACGACTTAACACCCACTCAGAGCAAGGGCACAAGAATCTTTGCACAAGAATCACCCTGTTGCAAAAGCAACACCTTGCATCAGTGGGTCTTTTCCCTAATACAGCTGGTTAGGCCATCTCGGGCATCTGGTTGGCCACTGTGTGGGCCAGGATGCTGAACAAGATGCATCTTTTGCTCCAACCCAGCCGGGCCTCTCTTATGCTCCTCTGTTCAAACTGTGAGCTGGGGATCTCTCCCCTGAGAATGAATGGCCCAAATGCTGTGAGGGGGAGCTGGAAGCAAACCGCCTCTGAAGAATCAGCAGAGAGAAATTAATTAGCGGAGAGAAATTAATGATTTGTGTGAGCTCAAATGTGACCCATCTGCAGAGGAGGCTGGCTGCTGCATCTCTGATTGCTTGGTCACTTTGCAGTCCCTGCTTCTACCTGTGAGAGGTCCCTTTGTGAGGCTGGGGCCTTGCAGCAGCTTCAACTCTTGCTATGCATCATTGAGGGACTTTGAAACCTTGCTGCTCCTGGGCAAAGGGCCTGCTGAAGATTGACAGCCTTGGACCTTTTTTGCCCTGTGCAGGGATGCCGGTGGTGAAGCCTCGGCAGCTGATGGTCTCTGAAGACTCACTGGGGGCAGGGAAAGGCATGGCCCAGGGGCTGAACCGAACGTCAGGGGTTCGGCGCTCATTCCGCAAAATGCCCGAGGTAACTGCCTGTTAATTGTAAGTTGGTAGAGGCTGGGCAATGGGCAGACTTTGGGGTGGCTGAGCTTGGCGGGGTGGGAGGAGGGATTCTCATAAATCATTATGGGGAGACCTGAACCTTGTGCCACTTCGTTATGAATCCAGCCTACCCTTAAACAAACAGTTTGTACATCTTGCAAGCAAACAGAAAAATGGGGGAGAGGCAGAGAGCTGCCACAATACCTGTTTTCTACTTACCTGGCAACAAGGTGCAGCGATGTGGGTGGGAGAGGCAATGGTGCAAAACTGGGATACCTTACAAGGAGGTGCGGGGTTGGAGAAACAAGCACATACCTAAGCCGGGAAAATGTGGGGAGGGGGTTCTGGCTCAGCGGCAGAACATCTGCTTGGCCTGCAAAAGGACACGAGTGCAGTCACTGGAATCTCCAGTTCAATGACCCAGAGATGAGGGGGGGCGAAAGACCTCTCTTCAGGACCTTGGAAAACTGCTGCGGGCCAGAGTAAACCGTACTGGCTGGGATCAATGCAGGCCGTAGAAAATCACCTACCTGTGCAGGCAGCCTTTTCCTTGTGCCGAGGCCTTTGGGGCAGTCTGGCTAGCCTGAGACCATAGTGCAACTTAAGAGAGCACCATGGGTCCGGGAAGGGGCATGGCCAGCCGGCAGGGATGTGACCCCCCCCACAACTCAGCATTTAGCTGCTCTCTTGTCCTCCAGCACCCGGTGGATGACATTGACAAGATGAAGGAGCGAGCTGCCATGAACAACTCTTTCATTTACATCAAGATCCCACAGGTGCCACTCTGTGTCAGCTATAAGGTGAGCAAGTTGTCATGGGGAGGCAGGGGAGCTGCTAACTTCCGTGGAACTATTTTTTCCATCCTGAATGGGTGTCAGATGCTGCTTCCACAGTGCTTGGCACTATATGGACCTAGTCATTCCGGACTGCTGCATCCTAGGGCCATTTCTCAGCTCCGGAGTTGGAGGGGTTCCAGTCGTCCTCGTCAGGCTGTCTACAGCCTGCTTGTACATGCTGCTGCCCTTCCTGCTTTCGAGGCCCTTCTGCTCTTGGGGTGGGGAGTGGGATTGTCCGGGCAGGCCCCGGCCTGAAACTGCTGTGTCCCATCTCTGCCTCAGGGGGAGAAGAACAGTGTGGACTGGGGGGATCTGAACTTGGTGCTGCCATTCTTGGAATATCACAACAACACGTGGACGTGGCTGGACTTTGCCATGGCGGTGAAGCGGGACAGTCGCAAGGCCTTGGTAGCGCAGGTAAAACGGAGGCGTGAGGAAGGTGGGCTTTGCTGCAGCGCCTGGGAATGAACGGCCCAACTGCAGAGGGGAGGGGAGGGGAGCTGGTAGCAAGCCATCTCTGAAGGCTCAGCAGCTGGAAGAAAGACAGTAGGCGTGGCTCAGAGGGCAGGCAGAGCTATCCTTAGCATGGCAGGACTTGGAGGGGGGGGGGAATGTTCTTGCTTAGAATCTCATTGCTGCCAAGAATTCAATACCCAGCTTCAAGCCAGCTGCCGCCTTCTGGACCTCACCTGCAGCATGGAGCTAATGGGAGCCTTACAGAGTCGTGTAGGGATCTGAACGTTCAAGTGCTATTTCTGTGCAAAGAATAGGACCTACTTGAGATGCAGTACTGATCGGGGATAGGCCTGTCTCTGCTTGAGTCTCTGGGGAGCTGCGGCTGTGCAGGGTTTTGCTTTAGGGGAATCAGTGACCACAAGGCAGCTATTTATGTTTCTGTACCGTTTCAAAGAAGAGCCCCGTGGCGCAGAGTGGTCAGCTGCAGTACTGCAGTCCAAGCTCTGCTCACGACCTGAGTTCGATCCTAGCGGAAGCCGGGTTCAGGTAGACGGCTCAAGGTTGACTCAGCCTTCCATCCTTCCAAGGTCGGTAAAATGAGTACCCAGTTTCCAGGGGGTGAAGTGTAGATGACTGGGGAAGGCAATGGCAAACCACCCCGTAAAAAGTCTGCCAAGAAAACGTCGTGGTGCGGCTTCCCCCCATGGGTCCGTAATGTCTTGGTGCTTGCACAGGGGGCTACCTTTACCTTGTCCACCATTTCAAAGACTAATAACCCCTTGCAGCCCTGCACATACAGCTTATGCTAATGTGTGTATACAAAGGGCACAGAATGGCAGAACCGAGAAACGTGGCTGAAGTCGTGCTTGGGAGCAGGATTGGAGCTGGGCTTTCCCCCAGCCTTCCTGGATGCCCCTGACGGGTCCGCTCTTGACTGCCCTTGTAGGTCATCAAAGAGAAGCTGCGTCTCAAGCCAGCCGCTGGCTCAGAGTCTCGGGGGAAGCAGGAAAGCAAGCTGGAGGGACACGTTCAGCAGCAGGAAGAAGACGAGAAGGCCCGGCTGCTGATCGGATTGAGTGTCGGCGAAAAGAATCCTGGCAAGAAGTCCATTTTCAGCAGGCACAAATAAGATTTGCACCCCTCCCCACCCACCCCGGCTGGCCAGGGAAGGAGGGAGAAACGGACGTGCCAGTAACTGACTGTCCCTTCCTGGGGCCAAATACTCAGCTGCACTCAAAGAAGCTTGGCTCAGCCCAGGCCTGCTCCCAGTCTTCAAGGAATTGCAGGCCTGGCTGCAGCTGTTGGCCTTGAAGCTGAAGCCACATGTGCTGGGCAGGCAACCGGCCTGTGGGTGCTGTCAGAGCCCTCTCTTGGCAGGCTGGGCGGGCGGGCAGCTGTAGGCATTGTCGGTTGGAAAATGGGGAGCAGAAGAGTTTAAATAAGAGAGTTTATTATTTGGAGTTGTTTGTTGGTCTTCATTATCTGAGACTCTGGAGTATGCAGCACCTGCGAGCCGGTGGCCAGGTTCAGTTCGGCCCCATGTGCTCTTTGGGCCGCCTCAGGGGGAGCTGCTGGTGGTGAGAATTTGATTCTTCAGGCCCTGCCTGGATGCTGGTGCAATTCCTGTGCTGCTCTCCGATGCCATTGCTGTCTTCCCCAGGACTAGGTCAAGATGGATAGCCCTGTTTGTCTGTAGCAGTAGAGAAGAGTCCAGTAGCACCTGTAAGACTAACAAAATTTGCAGTAGGGTATGAGCTTTCGTGAGTCACAGCATGCTTCTTCAGACTGAAGTGAGCTGTGACTCACGAAAGCTCATACTTTACCACAAATTTTGATAGTCTTATAGGTGCTAAAATGACAAGACTAAGGCTATCGTACTTTGGTCACATCATGAGAAGACAAGATTCTATGCTAGAAATAGTGGAAGGCAGCAGGAAAAGAGGAAGACCTAAAACGAGATGGCTGGACTCAATAAAAGAAGCCACGTTGTCCAGTTTGCAGGATCTAAGCAAGTCTGTTAAAGAGAGGATGTTTTGGAGGTCTTTCATTCATAGGCTCACCATAGGTTAGAGACAATTTGATGGCACATAACACACACAATAGGTGCTACTGGACTCTTCTTCTTCCCCAGGACTGTTGATGCTGGGATTCTGAGCTCCGTCCACATGAGTTAGCGGGTATTTAAAAGGCCTCTTCAGGGAATCCTTCCCAGGGTCTTACTTTTAACACAAATGCATCAGTAAGAAAAGTCAGGATTGCATTGACATCTAACCCCCACCAGGCTGGACTGGGTGTAACTTCTTAAGGCAAAGATTCTCTGCTGCCTGTGGCTGCCTTTGGGTGCCTGTAGCCGGAGCAGGCGCTGGCCTCTCAAAAGGGTCCTCCTTAAGTATTCCAAACAGTGGACCTTTCCGCCACAAGATCCAGGACATCAACGGCATTTTGAAGTCTGGCAACGAATGCAGTGGGAAACATGCACATTGGGGTAGAGTCTTGTGGAAGGTGCCCCCTTTTACCTGCAGCTCCACACAGCTGAGTGAGTTTTAAGTTTTCCCCCTTCCTGACAGGATGGTTACAGTCCCGTTATTACCTCCTTCCCCAATGGAGGAAAAATAGAAGTTGCTTCTACAGCTGCTGCTCCTTTGCTTCCAGGTTCTGCCGGTAAGAAGGGTAGGGAGCCCTGCAGCTTGCCCATGTGATCTGATGCGGTGTTAGCTGTGTCCACATTCTGTATACTGTTTGCAGAAATGTGTCCTGGGGCAGTCCAAGTTTTCATATACTTCAGAATGGGTTGGTGGCACTGACAGTGTACAATTTGGGGGGCGGGGGGGGACGGGACGGTAATTCTTCCTCCTTACTTCATTTACTGTTTTTTTTTTTTAGCAAGCGCCACACCCTTCCTGTGAACATTGTCTGGGAAAGAAGATGCCATGATATTTAGAAACTGTGCATGCTGCCTTTCTCTAAGGCCTTGCTCAAGGTGGCTCACAGCTGTGGGACAGTACAGCAAAACCGAATCACCCATATTCCTGGCTCCTTCAGTTTTCTGTACCGTGCGTAGTGTGAATTCAAATTCTTCCTCGTGGTGTAAAACTCCCACTCTCCACCTTCAAATTTGGGATTCCTTTCTTACTGAGTCTATGTTGGGGCTCCAATGCCAGCAGTGGGCTGCTTGGATTATGGATCATGCAGCCGCCTCAGCTCATATATATGGAGCGGACATAAGACTACGCTGGGGGTGGGTGGGTCGAGGTGCTAGTTAACCTAATACTCCTGGGCTGCGGCTTCATAATGTCAACTGTGATAGCAGCATTATAGCTGCTTGTACACGCCATTAGGTTCTGTGTCACATGGCTTCTGTGGTCAGAGTCATACGGCTTTGAGGCAAAGGGCTATTTGCAAGACATGATTTGCAACAAGCTCATGGCAACCCCATCCGTGGGGTATTCTAGGCAAGAAGTGGTTTGCTATTGCCGCCTTCCACATAGCAACCTCTGTCTTCCTTGGTGGTTTCCCATCCAAGTACTGGCCTTACTTAGATTCTGAACTCTGGCAAGCCTGGGCAAAGCTTGGGCTATTTGGATTGCTTTGATAGACTAAACACAGGGATGGTGACTATGTGTAGACTAGTAAAGAGTCTACACAGAGTAGCACCTTTAAGACTAACCTACTTTATTGTAGCATAAACTTTCGAGAACTACAGCTCTCTTCGTCAGATGCATCTGACGAGAGCTGTGGTTCTCGAAAGCTTATGCTACAATAAACTCTTTACTATTTTGCAATACAGACTAACACAGCTAACTCCTCTGGATCTATGTGTAGAGTGTCATCTCTCATCTCCACCTGCCTCGTTTATCACTTAGCGGCCTACCTGGAAATGTTAGCAGCTTAGGGTGAAGCCAGCAGCTGTCCCAGAGCTTTCACCCTGTTCCTCTACACAAACACATTGAGCGATAACGTTGGGAGTACCAAGCCAAACTCTTTCTGCTATGCTATACTATTAAGGTAGCCAGGCCAAAGGGATTTGGTTATAATCCTACTAGGAGTCGTTAACTTAAGTAGTACTTGCATTCCTCTCTTTAGTAGCATACAATTGGGGGAGTATGGTTCACAGCAAGGTTGGGAAGATGGCTATTCATCAGTGCTTTAGCTGCTAGAGATGCCCAAAGTTGCATCTTCATACAAACTGCGTCCTCAAACCTGGCAGGTATGTAGAGGAGTGATCACTGGGCAGTGAGGGAAAAGCACCTGACCAGACTCGTTGCTGTTTTGGGGTTCAGAAGACATATTGCTGTCTTACATTTATTTACATCCTCCGGAAGACTTTATTTTTCTGTAGCAAGAGGCAAGCCTGCCTGGCTGCTGCCTCCATACCTTTCTAGGCAATTCAGATGCTTCCCCCTGCCCCCCCCATCCCTCTGGTAAAAGAGGCAGGAGTTTTAAAAAGTAAGGATCAGGAATATAGCGATGTGCAGAAGCATCTTTTGAAACTGATGTCTCCTCTGCAGTGTGTCACCTGCCTCCCTTGCCCTGCAATGGTGAAAGATGCACATAATTTAATTTAAAAGGCCTTCTTGGGGCACCTCAAGGCCCTTTGCCCTGCCAAAAACAACGAAAACGGGCTGTGCATAGGGTTGTCAACCTCCAGGCAGATCCTGGTACTCTGGAATTGCAGCTCATCTCCAGCCCACTCCCTGGAGGAAATGGCAACTTTGGACGGTGGAGCCTCTGGCATTATAGACCAAGGACTGATATGTTTGCACCACTCCGTTCCAAACACCATCCACTCCGAGCTTTACCCCTAAATCTCCAGGAATTTCCCGGAGCGGCGCTGGCATCCCTCTGGGGTGGCCCGGCGTTGGTCCAAGCTTTCCTAGGGGCGGAAGGCTCCTTCGGCACGGCGCACGACTGCTGGGCCGGATTGCGTCCCACGTGTGTGGGTGGGAGTTGCCTCTTGATTTACGCAGGAAACGTGCAGAGGAGCGAAGCGCCTGGACTCCGCACGAGGTGGGAATTCTGCCCGGCCAGGAGGGGGCTGGGCTGGGCGCTCTCGCCCGGGCACCGCTTGTTCTCCAGGGGATTATGGTGCTTTACATAAGAGGAATTATTGCGGGACGAGACGGGGAGACGCGACGGGGCTAGCCAGCGATGGGAGCCGCGGAGAGCGGCGGCTACGAGCCGGGCCGGCTGGAGGTAAGGCAGTGCCCGCCGCAGCCGGGAAGGAGCCCCGCGATCCGGTCCACTGCCCGAGCTGCGACGGCGGCGCCTCTGAGCACGTCCGGAGCGCAATGACGGGGGGCGGCGCTCGGGCAGCGCCTCGGGGGTGGTTCTTGCGCGCCTGAAGCCCCCCGGCCCTGGCGCGCTTTCCAGGGCGGGAGAGGGGCCCTCCTCGCCCGCTTCCTTCCTTTCCCCCCGGCTGTGTCATCTGCCTCCTTTCGCAGGGCGCCCGCTCGCTGCCCGCCGCCTGGTGGGCGCGGGCCTGGAGGAGCGCTCTGGCCGGCTCGAGGGCGTCGCTGCTGGGCGTGAAGGCGGCGCGGCGGGCTTTGGCGGAGGAGCCGCCGGTGGCTCCGGAGCGGGGCCTGCCGCAGGGCGTGGCCCTCTTCCTGCCGGAGTTCCCCGTGCGGCCCCCGCTGGGGCCGTGCCAGCTCAAGGTGGGTGCTCCGTTCGGGGCCGGGCTCTGGCGGGGCGACGGGGCCCCTCCGTGACGCCGCTCGCCTTCTCCCGCCAGGTGCTGGGCTTGGTGGCCAAAGGCTCCTTCGGGACGGTGCTGAAGGTGCTGGACTGCCGGCAGGAGCGGCTCTTCGCCGTCAAGGTAAGCCCCGTCCCGTCTCGGCCTGTCCTCTCGCCGCCCTCGGCCCGGAGCTCACGCGCATCTTTTCTTCCACAGGTGGTGCCGAAAACGGAGGTGCTTCGCAGGGACAGTCTGAAGCAGTGTAAGGAGGAGGTCAGCATCCAGGTAGGTCTTCTGTGTGTGTGTGTGGGGGGGGGACTGTCTCTTGGCACAAGCAGGCGCCCCAAAGGAGCTTATTCCCAGGCACTGCGCTGGGCAGCCGGGCTCGCTTGGCATGTGGAGAAATATTCCTAGTAGACTGTATTTGAGGCTCTTTCACTTATCTTTTAAACTTAAGACATCCTAACCAAAGTGATTCTCAGTGCAATCCTAAACAGAGTTGCTCCAGCCTAAGCCCATTGATTGTAAAGGGCTTGGTGGTGGAGACTGCCCTCAAGTCATAGCTGACTTATGGCAACCCCTGGCAGGGTTTTCATGGCAAGAGACTAACTGAAGTGGTTTGCCATTGCCTGCCTCGGCAACTCTGGTCTTCATTGGAGGTCTCCCATCCAATTACTAACGAAGACCAACGCTGCTTAGCTTCTTAGATCTGATGAGATCTCACCTGGGTTATCCAAGTCAGGGCTGTAAAGGGCTTACACTGGAGTAATTCTTAGCATTGCGCTGTCTGTTGCCTTGTTTCTCAAGGGAAGCCATTTTCGTCCTGGCTTTGGACTCCTTTTATTCCATTCTCCTGCCCCGTCTTGTAGAGGGGAATAGGAAGGAATCAGTGGTCAAGAGGCAAAGAGCACAACTTTGTGGTCATTTCTGCTCCCTTGTGAAGTAGACTTCCTTTGCTTGGCTCCTTGTTAGAAAATCAGCTTTGGTCTGTGGGACCGAGTCTCTCCCCTGGTTCTAAAGGACATAAAGATAAGAGGACTGAATTGTCTTGAACAAGCCAGTTTTTCAGGTGTTCACCCAGTGAGGTTCCTGCATTGCTGGTTTCTGCACACTCTGCTGAATTCAGAGTTCTGCACCCTGTTCTGTAGATGCGCTAGCTGAGAGGCAGTGTAGTGTAATACTGGGGGATATTCAAGTTCAAGTCTTTACTTAGCAGCAAAGCTTAGTATGTGCTCTTGGGCTGGCCTCCCACTCTCAGAGCCAAGCTACAAGAGATGAATTACATGAGGAGGAGCATGTGAAGGGAGTTGGCAATGTTAGCTGGGAAGCTGAGTTTTAACAGAGATCCGAAGGCTTTGTCAATTTCCCCTCTCTACAGAGCCAGGGAGATGGCTGCTCAGAGGGTTTGTCAATTTCCTCTTTGCCTCTGGAAGGCTCTGTCAGTTTCCCCTCCCCTTCTAAGAGGAGAAGAGGAAATAAACCTTCCCAACAGTGATCTGTAGAGAGAGGAAATTGACAAAGCCTTCCAATCTCTTTTAAAACTCAGCTTCCCGGCTAACATTGCAGCTCCCTTCATGTGCTCCTCCTCATATAATTCATCTCTTGTAGCTTAGCTCTCAGTGTAACTCACTTGGAGGGGAGATCCATGGGCAGAATGACCAAGTAAAAACCTGATGAATAAAGAGAAATACAACCCCGCCCCTCAAGAAATGTCAGTATTTTTATTTTATTTATTTCAAATTTCTATTCCGCCCTCCCCGCGGGTGGGCTGAGGGCTGATAACAACATGTTAAAATACAATAAAAATTCATCTACATTAAAACAGCAGTGTATTTCTATTAATACGCATTATAAGTACTGTTTTGAGTCTATCTGACTCCCTTGCATATTCCACCCAAGGACAGCCTCTGATTTTAATTTTGCATAGCCTGTATATATGCATTCTTTGTTGTGACCCCCCCACACCTTTTAAAATTCATTTACATTATCTGTAATCTGTCTTTCTCTCGGAGAATGTCAATATGATCAATGGCCGGGACATTCACTAAATAACACAATAGGGTAAGGATAGCAGAAACTTGGAAAAAGTTTGATATGACATATTAAAGAAATGTGGATCTATCCAGTTGGAGCATACATATAGGGAGTAGATAGTAGTACAGTCTACAGACCTATCCCTGTATTTGAAACATTTCCTTACAGCACAGTCCTATTACCTCTCTAAGAAAATCCTACAGAATATATCAGTTTTGCAGTTTGTGGAAAGCTAGGAAGCTTTCATGGCCTCTTCGGGCAGGCAATTCCATAAGATTGGGCTCCTCTGCAGAGAATGCACGTATATTGTTGATTTGCCCATCTGCAGGGTGGCAGCTGCAGAAGTTCTGTTCAGATGAGTAAAACTGCTGTGGTGGAGCATAGGGAGAGAGGTGGCCCTGTAAATAAGAGGGACTAATACGATGAAGGGCCTGTATGTGACAACCAAAACCTTGAACTTCGCCTTGTAATTAATGGGTAGTGACTGTAGAATAGGAGTAATTGGCATGTTCTGCTTAGCTCCTGATAGTGATCAAAATGTGGCATTCTGCTCCAATTGGAGTCTCCCAGTTGACTCTGAGAAGAGACCTATGTAGAGTGCATTACAGTAGTCAATTCTTGATGTTGCCCTATTGTGGATTCAGGTGGCCAGATCAGCCATGTCAAGGTAGGGGGCCATCTTCAGGGCTTGACTGAATGTGGAAATACACTTAAGTACCTAGGGGCGCTCAAGTGAACCTCATTTCACGTGTCCCCCCTCCAACTTCCCATGCACTTGCTCACACAAGTCACACTCCAGTTTACGCTGTGAAAATACATTCATGCATTCGATATTAGTTCCTCCTGGACTGCTAAAAGTATCTCAGTTTCCCCCACCTCACACATCCATTCATTGAAATGCAGATCTTGACACTTTCTCACACCTTAAAGAAATGAAAATGGGCAAGTCAAAGGTGCCTACAGTACTTGTTCTTGCAGCAAAAACAGAGCTGAATTGGCACTTTGCCCTCCAGACTCACTCACAGATGCAATCACACTCTGTGAAAGCGGCATGTACATGCACCAAGCAAAAACAGCCTGCATGTGAATTAAGGACCACACACAAAATCCTACATTTGAGTGTCCCCAGGAAATACACCATGTGTATTCCCACTCTGTAGAGGACATTTTTTGCAGCTGCATTAACTAGCTTTGCTAGCAGTAGCGTTTATGGTATAGCCTGCCTGATGAGCTCAAGAAGGCTCCCGCTTTTCGGCAAACAATGCACAGTGAATTAATCAGGAGGGCATTTATATACAAGGCTGTACTATTAATAAAACGTTTTCTGAAAGACTTGAGTAAAGAGTTAAGGAGTGTGGTCTACGTATATTGTTTGTACTGTCTGCTGCTATAGGTTAGATACTACTATATACATTCTGCATTTTTTACATGTGTTGTGTTAATATTTATATTTTGCTTCAGTTCCATTTCTGGTTGCTTCCCATTTTCTGCAATCCAAATCCTGTTGCACTGCTTATTAGATGTCCAATCCTGTTAATTTATCCTGCGTAATCTGCCTCAAGTCCCATTGAGAAAGGCATTTGATTAATAGATCGATCGATCGATCGATCGATAGATAGATTCATTCATTCATTCATTCATTCATGGACAAAACCGAGTGACAATATAGGAGTGTAGCTACCCCTCTTCCCACCTCTAGAAATTTCACATAAATGTTTTTAAAGTTTCACTTGAATGCTTTCTCTGTTTCTTTCCTTTCATCAGAATTCTTGTCCATGTTGCAGTCAGTTGACATGTTGCTTTGGAGGGTATGGAGGGCGGGATAAGGAATGTCTCTTTGATCCCTATCTTGCCACTGAGCCCCTGTCCCTCCTCTCCACCTCCCCGACTCATCCCGGCCGTTTCTTTTGTTCCCTAGAAGCAGGTGAGCCACCCGTTTGTCCACTGCTTAGGGGACAGCTGGCAGGGGCAGCGCCATCTCTTCATTAGTGAGTGATCTCTCATCTGCTTAGAGTAGAGACCCCCCCCCAACCGCGCGGCGTGCTTGTGCCTTCTCTGCCCGCTCACGTGACTGGTGTTTACTTCTCCTAGAATGGTGCTGGCATCCTCCCCCTCCCCATCACCTTCTCTGTGGATTAGGAGCAGTTTGTTCTCTCTCCCTCCAGTGAGAACAGGAATCCAGGGGCTTCCCTTCTACAGGCAGACAGGCCTCAAATCCCAGCAGATTGCCCCTTTTTTTAATTTCCTTTAGCCTTTAGTAACAGGGTAGGGGTGCCTTAAAGAACACAACGGTCTGCACGCTCACACTGGGAAGACAGAAATTAGCGAGATCTGTAGGAGCTCCAGAAATAACATCTGTCTCTTCTTTTCTCCCCCACCAGTGTGCACGTATTGCAGTACAGGAGACCTTTATACCTTCTGGAAGTCTGCAGGCCCTCTTGCTGAAGGCGATATCCGTTTGTTTGCCACAGAGCTGGTTCTGGTGCTAGGTGCGTGCACAGGGTTTCCCGGCCCGCCTCAGTGAAATGAGCCTTGAGGAAGACGTGGAGGGGGGGAGGTTAGGACAAGCTGGAGCCAGGCCTGATCAGGACTCCTGCCTGCAATCTAATTTGAGGAGCACAGTGAGATTAACTGCAGCCCAACAGATGTGAAGGGGGAAACCTTTGCTTCATTACACTGTTGGTTTTCTGTTGGGGGGATCCAGAGGCGTTAGCCCTGTTAATCTGTAGTTGCAAAATAGTAAAGCGTCCAGTAGCACCTTTAAGACTAACCAGCTTTATTGTAGCATAAGCTTTCAAGAACCACAGCTCTCTTCGTCAGATGCATCTGATGAAGAGAGCTGTGGTTCTCGAAAGCTTATTCTACAACAAAGTTGGTTAGTCTTAAAGGTACTACTGGACTCTTTACTATTGGAGGGAGAATTTCTTGTGCAAAGGGCATTCAGAACTGGAATCCACTCCCCAGTTTGAAGTCGCACGGGCTGTTCTGCCACTGACGCATGTGAATAAGGCCTTGATTTTAAATCCTATCTCCAGTGGTAGGGAGAAGGGTTCCCTGTTGCAGTCCGGGAGTGATTGCAGCTACCAGCACCTGTTTTGCTAGGGTGTGTTGGAGGGAATGACTGGTCTCTGAGTATTACAGGATGCTGATCAAGCCCTGCCCCTCCTTGTTGTGCCCCAGTTTTGCCAAGAAGTGTGCCGCCAACATAGCCGTTCTAGCAGTGTAATGTAATCCTATTACTGCATTGGCCTAAGTCCAAGATGAAGGAGCACGTGGGTGATTGATGCAAGGAGGGATTTGGATAGCAATCCTTTCTACGTCCCGCAGGTGCAACTTAAGGCTAGTGTTAAATAGCGGTTTGGAGCATAGATAATCACCAGACTCCATTGGCTTGTCTCTTTGGTGCATTTGTCAAGCAGAGCCATTCTGAAGTCCTTGGAACAGCTGCCAAATCTGCTGGCTCCAAATGGGCCAGGTCAGTTGAAAAAAAGGGGGATAAGGATTTGTCTTATATTTATTATGGTATTTAATTTGCAAGTGTGTTTCCACCTTGCCAATACGAAAGTGCAAAATTAGACTACCCAATACTAGGGCAGATGTCTTTGCATACCTGGGGGATCTCCCAGATTTGCAGGAAATTTTGAAAACTGTTTTAAAATGGGGCGTTAAAAATCCCTGCTCCCAAATGGAAGAATATCACAATACAGAGAGTAACACGGTAAAAAACTTACAAAAGTAGAGAAAATCCCGTGTAAACATACTAATCAGCATAAATATATCAGTCAAGGTACAAATATAAAGTATTCAATCATAATCCACGCAACTTAAGTACACAGTAGAGCTTAATACACAACTACAACCTTATAAGAACTCAAACCCACAGTTGGAGCAATACATACAAGTGCTACATTATTACAGACCTTAAAATATAATTATAAAGTACTAGTGCTAAAGTGCCTACTAATTATATTATTGCAAATGTGCAAATGGATACCAAATATGATCTAGACAACCCGTTAGAGGACAGATATCAACATTTCTGGAACCTGTCACAGCCACCTGGAGTGGTCTCCACTGGAGTAAATATTTCTTGAACTCTTCCCCGTGTGGATACATAGTGCTTATGACCTATATATTGTGTAATTGTGTTGTGCTAAGCTTGTATTTGCACTTTATAAGGGACGCATAATATAATTAGTAGGCACTTTAGCACTAGCACTTTATAATTATATTTTAAGGTCTGTAATATTGTAGCATTTGTATGAATTATTGCTCCCACTGTGGGTTTGAGTTCTTATAATAATGTAGTTGTGTATCAAAAAGCACCACTGTGAACTTAAGTTGTGTGGATTATGATTAAATACTTTATATTTGATCCTTGGCTGATATATTTATGCTGATTAGTAAATTTACACGGGATTGTCTCTGCTTTCCCAAATGGAAGAATGCATGCATAAATGCTGCAGTGGAACAGAATCTTTAGGTGCTGTTTTTGTATAACAACTCACAAGGGAGATGAACAGAAGAAAGAAGGAGGGAAGAAGCAAGAGAGAAGAGAATCACATGATGGGAGTGGGGAAGGAAGAGAACAGATGGAATTAATAGCTGGCTAGATGGGCAAGGGGACTTGGAAGGTGGGAAAGAACATGAGGAGCAGGGAGTGGAGAGGAAGTGGGGGGGGCAAGAAAAACTCGGTGGGCAGCTGGGCAAGAAGTCTCCAATGGCAAGCAAACAAAAAGAAGCTGTGAGGGTGGGTGATGAGGGAGGGGGAGAAAGGAAGCAGAGGGGGAGATGGCATAGGGAAGGGTCTTCAAGAGGGGTGGGAAGAAGAGGAAAAGAAATAAAGACCACCAGAAGTGAGAATGAGATTTCCCCTTCTTGGGAGTCCTCTGGGGTCCCCAGCTTGTATAATTTATATTCTTTCCCCCTCTTCCCATAGGATATCTTCACAACCTGGGCATTGTGCACCGTGATGTCAAGGTACAAAGCATATTTCCTTTCCCCGGGGTGGTGATGTTGCTTATCCTCCTCTGGAGTAGAGCCTTTTATTCCATATCGGTTTGTTCTCTCTCCTGGAAGGCATTTGCCCAAGTAGCCCTTCTCATTGCCCACATTTCCCCCCTCCCAGGGGTCAGCTGTGTCTTGCCCAGACAGAAGAAATTTGAGCAGCCTGCAGTGAGGGGCCGGGCACAGAGTGGCTTAGGCTGGGTGGCCTTGCCTTATTTTTGGCTTTTTTTTTCTTTTGCAGATGGAAAATATACTCCTGGATGAAAGAGGTACGTTCTTCATAGTTGGTGGGGATGGAAGAGAGAGGGGGGAAACCTGCAATTTTCTATCTAGAGAGCATAAATTCTGGGCCAGACATTAGGGAAGCTGTGTAATCTTGGCAGGAAGTGCGCTTGAGTTTTTCTTTCAGGTATGCCTCAGTGGGATGCTTTTAAGATATGCCAGGGTTCTTGGTGGTGCAGCATTATGCTGGCATTGGTGTGTGGGGCAACCAATGAGGACAAGCTGCCCATCCAAAGTGATCCTGTTTGATGGTGCAAAACCTCAGCTAGTCCAGGAGCCCTTCCAGGGCTGTCCTATAGCTAGCTCCATGTGGAGCTTGAACTGTGGTGGCTCTGGGTAAGATCTACCAAGAGATGCAAATGCTCAGGACAAAAACCCAGAAAATTGGGAGAAAACATTCCCCACCAAGGACTTTTAAAAAGTTTTTATGCTCACAAAATTTGGTTTCACGAGTCAGAGCTTACTTCATCAAATGCATATGAAGAGTACATCTATTAGTCAGATCATCTGATGAAGTACATGAAAGGTTATGCTGGAATAAATTTTGTTAGCCTTTACGGTGCATCTGGATTAACACATCTACCCCTCTAGTTACAGTGATGTATCCATTTTGAGTGTTTGATATTTGCAGCAAAATCCGTGTGGATAAGCAGTCTAGGAAGATTGCCATGGGCTGTGTTCACATGGCTTTGGGCTGTTTCTGAAATGTTTCAACACTTTGCCTCTCCCCTTCCCCTTTCACTGTGTTGCCTAATGGCAAAAGAAGAGAATTGTCCAGTAGTGACAATAAGGCTGGAGCATGGAAACATGGCTGCTTTTCGTGGACTCTGTGCCTGTGTGTTTTTGTATACGGGGGAGAGGAATACCTGGTTCAGGTGAGCCTGATCTTGTCAGATCTCAGGTCTACCATGGCTAGTAGTTGGATGGGAGACCTCCAAGGAAGACCAGGGTTGCAGAGGCAGGCAATGGCAAACCACCTCTGTTATTCTCTTGCCATGAAAACCCTGCCAAGGATCACCATAAGTCAGCTGTGACTTGAGGGCACTCTCTGCCATCTCTCAGCACTGGCTGGACATTTGGGGTCTTGACTTTCCTAGGAGTTTTTGCTTGTTGGGGGTGGGGGAACGGGCAGGGGGAGGCATCTCTGCCAGATTGGGAAATGGGAGTTGTCCTCTGTGCTGGTCCAAAAGAAAAATACAAAGCCCCAGAATGCAGTCCATGTCATACTTTCTTTCAGGACCAACCAAATGGCACGTAACCGTGTACAAGTTTTCAAATTCTCTAGAACACTTCTCTTCTTCAGGCTGGATGTTACAAGTAAATAAAAAATAGGAAAAAGAAAAAGCTTTAGGACGTGACATGAAATCCTTGTGTAATCTGTGCTGTGCTATAAGCAGAAGATGCAGAACTGATGGTGGTATCCAGAGACACCCTCCCTTTTTTATGAGCAACAGGCTGTAAAATGGTTACATTCCACAGAAAACACAAAGACAGCAAATGGCATTTTCTCTCTCTCCCTCCCTGAGGAGAACTCAATTATCTTTTCAGGACAGAGTGAAGAAAACACTTGGCAGCCACTCTTACAATTGTTGTTGGTGAATTTAAGATGTTGCATGAGGTATCCAACTTACAGAGTTTCACCTCATGTTGCCGTCTCTGTATGTGCTTCTCGCATAATAGGTTACGTGATTGTGTTCCTTTCTTGGTGGGTCCCACTGGGTTCATGTCATCTTCTTCTTCACCCTCAGGGCACTTGAAGCTGACTGACTTTGGCCTTTCCTGCCATCTGCCTTGGGGCAAGAGGGCCTACACCATCTGTGGCACCCTCCAATACATGGGTAGGTCTAGGAAGAATATGGCCCCGGTTGAGAGGAATGGGCTTGGTAGCTACTGCCGGGGTTATGACCTCCCTCTGCTTTTTTCCTGGCAGCCCCCGAAGTACTGAGCGGGGGTCCTTATGCTCACGCTGCGGATTGGTGGTCTCTGGGTGTTCTACTCTTTGCCCTGGCCAATGGGAAGGTGAGTACAGGGGCACTTCTCTGCAGGAATAGAAAAAGGCCACTGTGCTCCTCCAGCAACTTGCGGGAGCCTGCCATATGATCCTGGGATGTCACAAATAGGGGCAGGATGGGGATAATTGTTTCCCAGCTTATGGCAGATAGATGGCAGCTGAATACGGAGGTTCTGTTTAGCTGTCACGGCTAACAGCTGTTAACGGAACTCCCACACACCTTTAAGTAATCCCTTTTAAAAACCATCTAAACGAATGGCTGTTGGCATCTCTTGTGGCAGTGAGTTCCATAAGCTATGTGAAGAGGGTTCCTGCACCTGCTGCTGGTCAGGGGTTTTGAGGGGAGCAGGGCAGGTTCACCCTTAGTTCTGTCTTATGTCAAGTGAGAGAGAAAACATTACAACTGTCTACTTCCCCCCTTCAGTTCCCAGTTGCCCCAGAAAGCGACCACAGGGCCATGCTCCGCAGTGTGCAAGACTGCAGCTACACCATGCCACTCACTCTCAGCCTCGGCCTGCGTCTGCTGCTCAGCGAGGTAAGTTTTTTATGCTCCCCTACCCCGCTTTTTCAGCATATTTGAGCCCCCCTTCAACATTACAGAACCAGCATTGCCCCACACCTGCATGTTTTGAAATATCTTCAGGTGAGCAGACCTAATGGATAGAAGAGGTTATAATTGTATTGATAACAACAACAGCAACATTTGATTTATATACTGCCCTTCGGGACAACTTAACACCAGAGCGGTTTACAAAGTGTGTCATTGTTATCCTCATGACAATCACCCTGTGAGGTGGGTGGGGCTGAGAGAGCCCCAGGAGAGGTGTGACTGACCCAAGCAGAGGAGTGGGGAATCAAACCTGGTTCTCCAGATTAGAGTCCTGCCGCTTTTGACCACTGCACCAAACTGGCAGGTGCAAGTTTTTCCCCCAGTTTGGTAGATGCATAGCAGTGCTGGGATGCAGAATTTGTGGAACTGGAAGGTGCGTATCGCTCAGCAATCTCTGTTTCCTTGAGGGGTGAGAAGTGTACATAATTTAAATTGCTGTCCTGCTTTTTGCTCCCGTAGGCCCTAGAACTGGCTTAAAAAGTAACTGATTGAAATAAATAACAACAAAGAAGAAGCAGAGAGCCACATCCAGAGGTCAGCTTGCCCAGCAGCCCCTGGCTGCAAGCCACGGGCCAAAAGCCCTTTGGCCTTGTTCTGGGTTTTAATGCACGGAAATAGGAAAGGGTCCCAAAACACATCTTGAGATGTGAGGCTGGGAAGACGTTCCCTCAACATTTCCCCTCTCTGAGCACAGACAGCGCTAAGGCATTGGGCCTCTTACGGACAGACGAGAGAGGATGCTGCATTTTCATGCTTGGCAAACCAGCCAGTCGAGCAGAAGCCAGATTAGCTCGTCCTGGGGCCAGGGATGCCCCTGCTGCATCAGCTTCCTTGCAGTTCTCCAGGCTTGCCTGGGCTTCTGTGCCCAGCTCCAGACCCGACACCTCCCACTAGCTGAAAGCAGCTGGAGGAAAGAGCACCCCAGTCATTAAGTACTTCTGAGAACAGACCGTCCTCTGACCTCAACATAAGCTGATTGCTGGCTGCTGGCAAGCCGGTCACGCGACTCTTTTAGAGCCACTTCAGCCACAAGATGAGCCGCTGCCTCCTTGCATGCAGGCCCGTATAATCGGTGTTCTCCTCTGCTTCCAGCTCCTGTGCAAGGATCCACAGCGCCGCCTGCGCTACCCCCACCACTTCAGGAGCCACCTCTTCTTCCACGGAATGACCTTTGACGCTGAACTCTTGCAGAAGCAGCCGGTGGATTTTGTGCTGGGCTTGCGGCAAGCCAAGGACCCGGTTCTGGACACTGTGGCCTTTTCAGATTTTGACTGTGACCTCTTGAGCCCTGTGAACCAGCCTTGGCCTGGCTGAGGCCACTGTGTAGGGGAAGAGGGGCTGGAGGCTCTGGTAGGCCGTGGCTATCCGGACAGGCAGCACCCAGTTCTCAGGAAACCAGTGGAGGATCAGCTGGGAGACCCACGGACTGTGTCCTTATCTCTGCCCAGGGCAGCTAGGCTAGGGTCCGTTTTTGTCTTCGTTCCCAGCCATCTTTAAAGACAGTGCGGCAAGGCGGGAGGGCTTCCCAGGCTCTCATGCAAGAATCTGTGCTTAATGATGCTTGGAGAGGAGAGGAAGGAAGAAATGAGGGAGTCGGGGTGTGGAAGCAGGGGTGGAGGAAGAGGCGGGAGGCATTAGTAGCTGATGGCCTCTCCTTGCAACCTCTTAGCAACATCTCTGCAGGAAGTGCTTCTTCCAGGATGGTTTCTGGGGCAGCAAACCACAAAGGATCTCGGGGATGTCTGCCAGGCATGCTCCCTTCACTAGCAGGGGTGCTGGATCAGGTCCCTCCACCAGCATCTTGCTAATAACTGGTGACAGTGGGCCCCATGGCAGTCAGATGCAGTCCAGGTTGGGAAATTCCTGGAGATTTTGGGGGTGGAGCCTGGAGAGGGTGGGGTTTGGGGAGGGGAAGGACCTCAGTAGGGTGTAATGCTATACAGTCCATCTTCCAAAGCAGCAATTTTCTCCAGGGGAACAGATCTCTGTCACCTGGAGATCAATTGTAATTCCAGGAGATCTCCAGTCACCACCTGGAGGCTGGCAATCCTAGATGCAAAGGAAGCAACACAGCATAGGTTGGAGAGAGACCACGTGCAGGCCTGAATTTCACAGAATCCCTCCGTGAGTGGAAGAGGAAGGCATATCGGGAGTATTTTTCCCACTTCTGTCTAATGCTGAAGAGGCCTATGAAACCCTGAAGTTTGCATTTTCCTATGATAACCTAATTGGCAGTAATTGTTTTTCATTTTTCTTTTTGTACAAGACAAAGTTGTGTGTTTGCTAGGACAGGCTCCTTCCCTTCCCTTTTCATGTTACGTTCTGTGCCAAACCCCACCCCCACCCCTGATGGAGAGGGTCAGGTTTGATTATTCTTCCCCCAACCAGGATTGGCACTGCTGCTTCAGCAGCTTGACTGTCTTTTCTGTGCTTTATGCAAGCAAGCAATAAATCTGTTCTGTCTCTATACAGCCACAGAGTGTTTTCAGGGGGCACGTGGTAGTCCCCAAGCCTGCAATTTAGACTTGGGAAATTCCTGGAGATTTGGGGATGGAACCTAGGGAGAGACCTCAGCAGAGTATAATGTCATACAGTCCACCCTCCGAAGAAGAAATTATCTCCAGGGGAACTAATCTTTGTTGACTGGAGATCATCATCATCATCTTCGATTTATATACCGCCCTTCAGGACAACTTAATGCCCACTCAGAGCGGTTTACAAAGTGTGTTGTTATTATCCCCACAACAAACACCCTGTGAGGTGGGTGGGGCTGAGAGAGCTCTGAGAGAGCTGTGACTGACCCAAGGTCACCCAGCTGGCTTCAAGTGGAGGAGTGAGGAATCAAACCCAGCTCTCCAGATTAGAGTCCTGTCGCTCTTAACCACTACACCAAAATGGCTCCAATTCTGAGAGAACCCCAGGCCCAACCGGGAGGTTGGCAGCTGTTGGTACAGTGCCTTTCAACTTAGACGTTCCATTTTGGCTCTAGCTTCAGCCTGTTCTGCCTGAATATTCCTTAAATTGGAGGATGGGGTGGAGGGCAGTGAATGTGAAAAGCTGGGGATGGGGGCGGAACTAAGTCTGATTTGCAAAGTATAGTGGCTAGGAACATCTGTCCTGGAGAATCCTCTCTTGGGGCAATCACTTTCTCCTCCACCTTTCTGATTTGGAGCACTTGAGTCACTGATGAGTCAGGTTTGCAAGTGGCAGTTTAACTTTCTTTAGATTCAACTCCTAGAATGGCAGAGCGTGGGACGGGGGGGGGGGGGCGGAATCATTTTTGCACCTACACAAAGTTTGTCCTGCAATGATGCAACTCTGGTTGGTCCGTAAAACAGAACAGCCCTGCTATAGTGGGCCAGAGCTCCAGCTAGACCAACGATTGCTTCTTATAAGTAGTTAGGCAGGTGCCTTTGACACCCCGCACCCCAGTATTCAGAGGGATATTGCTTCTAGCTGTGGAGGTTTTCCTTTAGCCATGGCCTACAGCCCTCAGTGAGATGTCTCTTCCTCCATGAACGATCTAACTCCATTTTAAAGATATCTAAGCTAGTGGCTGCTGCTACATTACTGTGGCAGTGAGTTTCACAAGTTCTTTTGTGCATCACGTAAATAAAGAGTATTCTTTTAGATGCTGGTGTTACTTTAAGGATGCCCCTGAAAATATTATACTTTTCCTGCTAGTCGTGTTTTACTTGCACACTGGTACGTCTAAGGGGGAACTTCTAGCTTCAAAAATCAGGAAAACTTGACAGTGATAAATGCGTCAACAAAGAGCAATTATCCAGAAATTATTGGCAGCTCCATGAATAATACGAACAACACAACACGTTTTGTTGGCCTTTCAAGTGTTCCTGGACGCCAGCCTGGATCACAACATGTGCTGTTATTATTCGGGTTAATAATTATACTTGAACACCAACCAACAATTATAGGTTATTGTAAGACCACCTGTTTGATTAATAAACACAACCTAGAGGTTAAATAGCAAAGAGTCCAGAAGCAACTTTAAGACAAATATTAGCATAAGCTTCTGAGAAACACAGCTCTCTTCGTCAGATGCATCTGACGAAGAGAGCTGTGGTTCTCAGAAGCTTATGCTCCAATAAAGTCGGTTAGTCTTTAAGGTGCTACTGGACTCTCTGCTATTTTGCTACTGCAAACTAACACGGCTAACTCCTCCGGATCTATAATCTAGAGGTTTGCAGCGATAAATGCAAACAACGCTGAACTTGCCCACTGCAATGAAACATGCGGGATTTCGCCGTTGAAAACGCACCGCGACGCTGGCGCCCCAGTTCCAGAAAGGGGCGAGTCTTCACGAGGCGGTTCCTCCCTTCCCCCCTTCCTCCAATAGGTTGCGAGTTTGGGGGCTGTCGTCATGAGGGCGTCACCCCCGTCTCGTCCCCTAACCAATGAACAGCCAGCAGTGGTTTCATTTAAAATTGTTCGGCGGGCGGCGCTTCCCAAAAGGGATTTCTTGGGGCGCAGCCATGGAGGAACCGCCGGTGAGAACGGAGAGGGTAGCCTGAGCGGGACGTAAATATTTTCCTCCCTTTTTGTCCCGGGGGCGGGGAGGGGTTGCCTACTCTGTCGTGGGAAATTTCTGGAGATTTGGGGGGCTGCACCTTGGGAAGGGTCTCCCTGGGGCATAATGCCACAGAGTCCTCTCTTCAAAGATGCCATTTTCCCCCAAGATTGATTTTCCTAGTTTGGAGACCAGTTGTAATTCTGGGCCTTCTCCAGGCGCCGCCTGAAGGTTGGCAACCCTTACTTAAGAGGATCCCTAGAAATGTATGCTCGCCCCCATCTCCTTTAAGCTGTGCGTGTAGATCCTCCTCGTCTGATTTACTTACGTGCAAGAAAGTAGGCCTTCTGCAACTCCTGACCATGTTATGGGTGTAGATCAAGATGGGTAGCCCTATTAGTCTGTTTGTAGCAGTAGAAAAGTTCAGTGGCACCTATAAGACTAACAAAATTTGGGGTAGGGTAAGAGCTTTTGTGAGCCACAGATACCATAACCATGGTATCTGAAGAAGTTTGCTGTGGCTTATGAAAGCTCATACCCTACCCCAAATTTTGTTAAGTCCTATTGTGCTACTGGACTCTTGCTCTTTTCACATTTATGGATTTTTGAGAACCTGTGTGCTGTATTCCGAAAGATGTCTAGCTAGGATTGGGGTAGCTGGGGTTCAAATGTCTATTGAGCTGTGACTTTAATTTGTCTATTTGCTGCCAAGCCTACTTTACAGGGTTGTTGTGAGGATTAAAAAGGCTTCCCTTGGAGGAAGTCTGGGATAAGAGCATACACATAATTAAAGAAGCTCTGTTAAAACATTCATGCCTTTTTGTTTGCAATCTTTGCTGAGTAACATCTGCCCAACCCTAGACCATACAAAATTCCCCCATGGATCCTGTAGTGTACTTCATGGGGTGCTTTTCTTACTACCCGCGTGTGTGCTTTATTTTATTTTTAGCTTCTCTTTTATATTTACCTGTTTTTTGCAGTCTGTTAGGTGGCAAAAATTAAATACATGTGCTAAGGATACCCCCTCCTCCATTCTGGTTTGCCTTCTGCATCATATGCTTTTCCCCACCATGTCCTGCTTTAAGTTTCATGGCCACATCTCTCCCCCCCCCCCCGTTTGACCACAGACCCAAGTGACATCCTTTCCTGAGCTTGCTGGGACACTGTCGCCTTGCACCGACTCCTGGGTGACCTCGCTGGCATTGCTGGAGCAGAGCGTGCCCGGTTCCCCTGTGCTCGAGAGCCTCCATCAGAGTCTCTCTGCCTTATTCCACGATAAAGGCACTACCGTCAGCCCGGTCTGTACAGCATCTGCGGCTACGTGGAAGACACCCCCGAGTCTACAGGAAGCCAGTGTGAACACATCCCCAGGGGAGACAACGTCAACCAAGGACAGCACCACAGAGACTGACTCCCTGCTAGGGCAGTAAGTTCTGCTCCTCACCTGGGGGCAGTTTCTTGAAAGGCTGAAATATCTCCTGGCAGAGTGGGTGGCCTTCTGCCAGCAGCGAGTGCCACCTTCTCTTTTCCTGGCTGCCAGCAAGCATGGATCTGGCAGCAATGTTTTGGTCCGCTAAGCCCACCTTAAGGGGGAAGGTGACCAAGGCCCAGGTGGTGCTGCAAAGAGCTTCTCTGTTAAAAGGCCCAAGTATCTTCCATCGGAAGAGAGGCTTAAACAGGTGTGGGGCTTCTGGGCTTAGAGGATGGCTGGACAGACGTAACGGATGCTGATAAAATCAGGGCAGGTGTGGAAAGACCGTGTCTCCCTCTCCTTCCAGTTGTTATGAAACTAGCATTCCATTCGGGCTGATAGAGAAAAATATGTCTTTGTGCAATTTGTAGTTCAGCTTGGGAAATTGGATGCCCTGATGGCTGCGATGGCCATTAATTCAGAAAGCTTTAAAAAAAAAACCAATCCAGCAAATTCTGGGGTGGATGATAGTGAGAGCATCAGAGCCTCTCTATACAACACGCCTCAACGTATATTCATCAAGTGTAGGGAGATGCTATGTTAGCCGAGAAGCGTAGTTTAAAAAGACAGAGCTGGCAGAGATTGCTCCTCAGAGTGTTTGTTAATTTTATCTTTGCCTCTTGTCAGTTTCAGCTCTCCGGTCTAAAACTGTGTGGGATTGCAACAGAGGGCAGCAAGGAATGGAAATGGGCTGGAGCTGCCTTCCAGAGCTGGGCTTGGGCCTGGAGAGGTTATAATGGGCTGAAGTTTCCATTCTCGCATTTCACAGCCCCTTCACACAGCTCCAGTGTACAGCAAAGCCTTGGCCCTGCAGCCGGCTCTGTTTTTTTAAACTACCCTTCCCAGCTAACATTGCATCTCCTGACACGTGTTCTTCACATGTCAGATGTGTCATGTAGAGAGAGACTCAGTATGCCACTGATGATTGAGTGTTAGGCATAGGAAACCAGGAGAAGCTGGCCCCTCTGTGCCTTTCTTGGGGGCTCCTCAGAAGAAATATGTCTGCACCCGGAAATAGGGGGCTGAACTGTCTGGGCCTTTGATCAGAGCCGCACTTACTGTGTTTGCAGCCATTCTTGCAATCAGCTGAACGGCCTGTCCCGACCAGTGCTGGAGGGCTGCCTGGAGAGTGCCTTTGTCATCATAGAAGCCTTCTCGCACCACCTACGGGGCTACCAGGAACCTCACAGGCCAGCGGCATGCGTGGGAACTGTGGAGCACAGGGATGCGACTACTCAGACCTCTGGAGAGGTAAGAGGGCAAGAGTGCTGGAAACAGGTGCTCTGGATCTCTGAGCCCAGCAATCTAGATTGGTTCCGTGTAGGTTAGCAGAAAGAGCACAATTTATGATTCTGCATTGTTCATTCTGTTCTCTCCTCCACAGGCTTCATGTGTGCACTTCTGTGTGCAGCATATGTGAAGTCTGTTGCAGCTGGTGTTTAAGCTGGGGTACACCCTCTTGATTAGGAGGGTCTTTTAGGAAAGATTTGGGGATCTGCTTTTGCTTGAGCCCTCTCTTTGCGGCGCTCAGAAAGAGTTCTGCTCCCAGGGGAGAGGAAGGGGCTTTGGACAGGGGCTTTTCTCTTGTGCCCCTTATGGTGTTCTCTGTCTGCCTGGCTTGCAGCGTTGGTGTCTTTTGTGTCACCTGCAAGCAGAGGGGATGGGAGCTGTCTGATGAAATTTGTGTTACTTCAGAGTAGGTGATCCCTGACCAATGAAGATCCACACTACTATACTCTGTCACTTTTCTCCAGGGATCATGCCACTGTTTTGGGGCTCTTTGCAGTGCACTTTGGAGCTCTTTCTTTCCATCGTTGAGCTTGGTTCAGTAGTTCCATACAGCTCTTCCCCCCAACTCTTCCTAATTGGTTTAGTGTTGGACCACCACCCTCTGCTTGCCTAGTCTAAGGCTGCCCGGAAATCTTCTTGGTCTTTAGGTAGGAGGGCCTAGTGGGGACACCAGTCACTGAGTACAGTTTACTCAAATATTCGACTATCCTAGGGAGGGGTGAACTGGTGGGCAGGGCATCGCAGTCAGCAGGATGGCTTGCTTAATCACAGTTGCTTGTAAACTGGCCGGTGAGTCCTGGGATGGTGGAGGGTTTGCAGCAGGTGATGAGGAGCCTGTAGTTGGGCAGGTGTGGAGAGGGGAGAGCTACTTACTCCGTTTCTTTGAGGATGCAGGTGACCCAGCTGTCCTTTGCACCTTTCGAAAATCAACATACATGCTGGCCAGGGGGAGGGAGGTGTAGGGTAATGGTCAAGAGAATTAGCTGTGATCTGGGAGCTCTGGGTGCAACTTCTTAGGTGGCTTTAGGCAAACTTCTCTTCCTCTGCCTTAGCACCCGGCTGCACTATGGCCTCCCTGCAAGGGTGAAATGGGAGTTAGCCTCGCAAACAAGTCTGAAAGGAGTGTAGGGTGCCATCACCGTCAGATCTCACAGATGTTCCTTTCCTTTTCTAAAGCAAGGCAAACCGACCCAGTTCCTCTGTCCTGTGGTAGAGGGACAGGGGCTTCTGCAATCTCCCTCCCAAGTTACAGACTCTCCCGAGAATAGCGGTTAAGTTTTTGGGTTGCAAAGCAGCACTCTGCTGGTTCAGTTCCCATTACTGCCATGAGCTCAGTAGGTGGCCTTGGGTAAGCCTCTCCTTCCAGCCCCCGCTCTCCAGCTGTATTGTGGGGTTAATAATAACCAGGGCTCATTTCGAGGGGGAACGCGCAGGAATGCAGTTCTGGCAGTTCCCCAAAGAGGTCACATGACAGGTGGCCCCGCCCACCTGACTCTCGGCCATTTTGGGCCCATTTCAGCCTGGATTGGGGCCGAAACGGCCTAGATCGGGCCTCTGATGGGTGGTGGATCACTCTCCCACTCAGCAGTGGCCTGATCTTGACCGTTTTGGGCCCCTTTGCGGCCATTTTCAGCCCTCTTTTGCCATTTTGGGCCCAATTTTGGCACTGAATGGCCAGGATTGGGTCCAAAACAGCCAGGATAGGTGATGTCAGGGGGTGTGGCATATGCAAATCAGTTGTGCGAATAACACACTTCTGGGGATGTCAAGGGGTGTGGCATATGCTAATGAGTTATGCTAATGAATTCCTCCAGCTCTTTTTCTATGAAATGACCCCTGATAATAACACTGACTTTGTTTACCATTCTGACTAGGTAGTCATCTGTGCTTTTATTGTTATTATTACCTTTCCTTCCCTGTTGGCTTTAGACAGTAACGCCTTATGGAGTTTGCATTAACAAAGCAGTTCAAGGGAAGGGAGTTAGACAGACGGATACTTTCGTTGGTGCGAAGCAGTATTCAAGACGACTGAGCACCTGTGTGCTCAAAGCAGTGCGAACCTCAGCTTCTTGGTTCCCTCTCCTCTAGGGATGGCTCTTCTCACGATGGCTTCTTAACAGACTTTTGTGTTGGGGATTTTTTCAGTGTCCTCACATGTCTGAGATGCTGAAGAGGCTCCACCGGTCCGTGCAGCAGAGCCACGAGAGCCAACAGAGTCTAGCCAAGCAGATGGCGAGCACCGTGGAGGAAGTGGTGGGTACAAGGGCTAGGCTGAAGCGTCCTGGGTTGGCCAGGGCTTCCTCAGGGCGTGTGGGTGGAAGTAAGCAGACAGGTGGGCCTGTTGCACTATTCCTTCCTTTCTCTCTGTCCTGGCAGTTGTTGCTGAGTGAGTGAGTGAATGCATGAATGAAAACATCCTCAGGAAATGAAGGCTGGATCTTCATGTTAAGGAAGCCAAAATGCAAAGCTAGTCAGGGAGAGGTCCCGAAGGGACCCTTGAAGGGGCTGGCCGGGCCTGCTTCTGCCCCCGAAGGATCTCCTGGGTGCCTTCCAGGCCAAGATCTGCCCACCTAGCCAGAGTCTGTTTTTCCTCAGCTGTGGCCTGCGGGGAGCCCCTAATGTGTGTATGGAGGCAGCAGTACCCCCATTCCAGCATTGGGTGTTCAGAAACACGTTTGTCTGGAGGAGGTAGAAGCTCTTATTTCGCGGTCATGGCCAAGAGCCGAGGATGGCGCTGTCTTCCACGAATTATCTGGGGCAGATAATAAAGACACCTCAGCTAGTGGCCATTACCGTGTCCCGTGGTTGTAACCTTAGCACTGTGTGAAGAAGGATGTTCTTTTCCCTTTCTTGGACTGACGGTTTGTCACCGTCATTGGGTAGCTTCCAGTTCTAGCCGCATGGAGAGAAATCTCTTTTTACTATAATGTTATAAAGCAGTCATGGCCCTCTGCCCCTCCCGCTCACTGAACTTTCAATTGCTTTTTTAAAAAGCCATAAATGCTTTAGCCTGTAGGTGTTTTCTACTATATATTTTTTTCCCCCATCCAGTACTCAGTTAGTCTACTGGAACCATACCCAGTGTTGCAATTACAGTGAGGATTTTTCAGGCTTTCCTAAAAGTTTCCAGCATGGAGTTTGCCTCTTTTCCCTCTTGCCGGCACAGAACTGAAACGCTGAGTAAGTGGTCTACTGAGGGCTCCCAGGTCTCTTTGGATTTTTTAATATTTCTTTTTATTTATTGGATTTATTATCTGCTCTTCCCGCAAATGGGCTCGGAGCAGATCCCAACAGAGATAAATAGTTACAATAAAATCAACATTAAAAGCATAAAAACAGTTCACACAATAAAATTTGGTGGCAACTCGTATTGCTCAACCATGACCCAAAACATCCCCTGAGATGAGAGTGGACAGACACTGGCTGATTCTGCACACGTTGGATAATGCACTTTCAATGCACTTTATCAATCGTTTGAGGTGGATTTTTTGTTCCGCACACACAAAAATCCGTTCCAAATGATTTATAAAGAGGATTGGAAGTGCATTATCCAACATGTGTGGAATCACTCATTAATATATCCGTGGAGAAATCCGGGAGTGAGGGGTTTTTTTTTCTTCCTATCCCCTCAATAGAAGACCAGCAAAGGAGCTGGGACTTCGCTCTGCTCAGAGGGTTTCTGCCAAAAAAAGGAACTGCGGCACTTTTAAAGAATTTTGTGGCTCTTCAAATCACCTTGATCTCAGTGTCTCAGCTGCTAAGGCTCAATGGGATCTGACCCACTTTCTGGCTTAATTTTAATCGACTGTTCCATTTCCAATTTAGCCTATGGGGGCTAAGAAGAAAGCATTTTGGTTTACCAACTTTCCATCTGCTTACATTCTGCTGATAAGAACATCAGAAGAGCCCTGCTGCATCAGACCAGTGGCCCATCTAGTTCAGCACTCTGTCTCGCACAGTAGTTCTGCCAGTTATTCTGGAGAGCCAGCCACAGAGCATAGAAGCCAAGATCTTCCCCGGATGATGCATCCTGCCGTTGCTGTTCTGAAGTTTACTGCCTCTGACTGTGGAGGTTCCCTTTAGTCACCGTGGCTAGCAGCCATTGATGGACCTGCTTCTCCATGAATATGTCTAATCTAATCTCCTTTTAAAGCTGTCCGTGCCCGTGGCCATCTGCTACAACCTCTGGCAGCGAATTCCACATTTTAATCACTTGTTGAGTAAAGAAGATTTTCCTTTTTATCTATCCTGAATCTACTGCCCATCAGCTTTTCTGGACTCCCCCCACCCCTACGTTCTAGTCCTTTAGGAGAAGGAGAAAAAGTTTTCTCTGTCCGCTCTCTCTACTCGGCGCATAATTTTATAGACCAGTTTCATTTTCCCCATTAGTCATCTCTTTTCTAAACTGAGAAGTCCCAGGCACTTCAGCCTTAGGAAAGGTGCTCTACCCCCCACCATCTTGGTTGCCCACTTCTGTACATTTCCAGGCCAGCAATATCTTTTTTGAGATACGGTGACCAGAACTGCACACAGTATGCCAAATGAGGTTGCACCATAGATCTATACAGAGATATTATAATATTTGCTGTTTGTTTGCAGTCTCTTTCCTAATAATCCCCAGCAACACAGTGAGTCATTGATGTACTACTGTAACATGCTCTGCATAGGACTGCCTACAAGGCAACCCAGAAATTCCGGCTACTTCAAAATGCTGCAGCAAGGTTATCAGCAGCGATGTATTCTCACTGATTTCAGAGATTGTCATGGCTACCAATTTGTTTCTGAGCTCAGTTCAAGGTGCTCCTTCCAAGCTCCAACACAAATTGGGTGGGGTCATCTGAGTTCCTTCTGCCAAGGCTTTCTCCATTAAAGGGCGTCTTGGCAGAAGTAGTGAGTTGGCAGATCCAGCCCCATGTTGTTTGCATGATATATTCTGCTTGTGTTAGTTGATAATAGGTTTTGTCCTTTATTTCCTCCCCTACATGGAGCCCCATGGCGCAGAGCGGTAAGCTGCAGTACTGCAGCCCAAGCTCTGCTCACGATCTGAGTTCGATCCTGTCGGAAGCCGGGTTCAGATGGCTGGCTCAGGGTTGACTCAGCCTACCTTCTGAGGTCGGTAAAATGAGTACCCAGTTTCCTGGGGGTAAAGTGTAGATGACTGGGGAAGGCAATGGCAAACCACCCGGTAAAAAGTCTGCCAAGAAAACGTTGTGATGCGACGTCCCCCCATGGGTCAGTAGCGACTCGGTGCTTGCACCTTTACCTTACCTTCCTCCCCCACAAGCTTTCTTGCAGTTTGTAGGGAGGGGGATGTCTTTCTAGGTCCCCTGCCCCAGAGCGCATCTGTGACGCAGGCATATAACTACCCTTTCTGCAGACTGGCCTTGCTGAAGAGTATACAGAGTGGATGAAGGAAGGAGACCGCTTTGCAGGTGCCGTTCAGGAGGACTGGAGCCAAATGCAGCTTGATGTGAGTTTTCCCCCTGCAGCCATTCGCTCCCCCCCTCCCCCCCCACCAAGCCTGCTTCATCTCCAGAGGATGAACTTTGGACTCTGTTCACAGTATGAAGCCTGGCAGAGCATGCTGACCAAGTGCCAGGCGGTGATGAAGAGGATGAAGGAGGAGGTGAAGGCCCGCAGGCAGGAGCATGTACAGCACCAAGAGGCAAGCTTTGTTCTCTATGCCAGGCAAGAGTAGGAGGACCCCCAAAGGGCACGGGGGCCAAATGTTCCATTCCAAGACAGGGCCATATGTCTGCTTTGCTGAATGGGGGGAAAAGATATGCATCCCCTCAATTTCTGAGAAGAGTTGAATTATTCATGAATGGACTTGCTTCTAAGATTCATGTTGAACTAATATCACCCCCCAGTAGAAAGTCTAGCGAGTGCTTTCCCTTCCCAGCTTCTGAGACTTTGCCAGGCATTGTCCGCATATGTAATGCATCCTATTGCATCAGGACTGGAAACTTGACAAGTTTTTTTTTTAAAGTGTGTTGAATTGTGCAGCGGGTTCTGGGCTCGTCGATGGCCTGGCAGTTCTCAAACTAGGCCGTTCCTGACTCCTCTTCCACCTTCTTTTGCTGTGCGTCTGCAGAACTGTGAGAAGTTAAAGCTGCGGATTGTGGGCCTGCGACAAGAGCTGGACCAGGTGAATCAGCTGGCAAAGACAAAGGCTTGCCTAGAAGCAGGTGAATGGCATATTGCCAAGTCTTAATAGCAAACCATGTTCTTGCAACAAAAGAATACTGTGTTTGGGTTCTGGAGCTGGGCTTGTGGAAATGTGCTGTTCTTTAAGATGATGTCCCTAAAGGTGAAGTCTTTGGCCCAAGGCAGTCCTCTAAGAGATGCTGATGCTTTGGTAGCAAGCGAAAGATTCCACACAGCCTTTTCCGGCCAGCTCCTTCCTGGGATCCGTGCAATCATTCTTTCCCCCCTGCAAGATAGGGCAAGAGAAGTGGGTGGGAAGTTGGGAGACGTCAGTTACCAACAGAATTTGATTTGTATAAAATAGTTTTGCGTCCGTTTTCAGTCTCATGCTCAAAGCAGTTGCACCTTTTTCTTTGCTCCCAGCCCCATCAATATATGGGTGCAGCTTGCAGTAGATGTACAGCCACTGGGAAATTATATGAGCCAAGTCATATCTGTTATTCCCAGTTTGTATTTGTCTGGGACAAATACTATTTCTTTCCCTCGCCCTCATAGTTGCTTGGCCTGTCAATGAGTGGCTTTCTGGCTCATTGATACTGCTGAAATTGTTCTTTTGGTGCTGGGATGCTTTGGGTAGAGCCCTGTACCCTAAACCTAGATGAGTTTAAATTGCTATAGTGCTTCTTCCTTACCCTTGCCACAAAACAATCCTGGGAAGTAGAGCGTGGCAAAAAAATCAGTGCCCAAAGGTTCCCCAGGTTCTTTCAAAGCTATAGTTTCCTAGGGAGGAAGGATGTCCCACTAACTTACACTATGTAATTCGCCTTGAGTCTCAGTGAAAAAGCGGACTCGTATCTGGCAGAACTATGCCCATCTAGCCTGCAGGGTTTTTTGTGGGGCGGTTGCCGTCTGCAAAGGGGCTCCCTGACTCTGGGCCTCTGCTACAGACCTGAGGACCACGCTGCAGACGGTGGCAGCTGCTGCGAAGAATGAGCGGGAGCTGCTGCTCCAGGAAAATGAAGCCCTCTCCCGACAACTGGTGGCAAAAGAGGAGCTTATCAAATTGATGGAGGAACAGGTGACATGGTGAGTCTGCGTGCTGATTTGTTTTCAGGTTTTTTTTTCATTATGTGTTATGCATTTGTGGAGAAATGCCCTCCAAACAAGAATTCAGCACAGTATTTAATGTGACTGTGTCTGTGTGTTGGAGCCCAGCTGCAAGGCAGTAGCTGGCGGGAAGGAGAGGGCTGGAGGATGAGCCGTAAAACTTGGCCTGAGTTAGACAACAGCTTACCATCTCACACCCTGCTAGAATGTCACACACCAAGGAACAGGGACTACTACGAGCCAAATGGCTAGGTAGTAAACCCTTCCTTTTGAAGCCAGAAGGGTGGAATGACCCCAGGGGAAGGGGAACAGACTTTCCCAAGGGGAGATTATAAATTCTCTGGACACAGGGAAGCAGCACTCTTACATCTTGCTATTCACCATGGGTGGACACAAGCCAAGAAGTGTTAAGCTTTTACCGAGGGACTCCATCTTGTTAGCATGGTGGGGGACGATGGGGAGAAGTCCCAAACATGAGACCTAAAGTTTGAACATTAAAGTCTAATGCCAAACTTTATATACTGCAACTTTAAGAAATACTAGCCAATCCTATTTAAATATTGCTTTTGGATAAGTTCTGAGTGTAGGAAAAGGGGATTGTGTATTTTCACCTTCTCTTTTTACCTGCCTGAATGCTTGAACAGACCATGTATAATCTTTTTATTCATTCATTGAACTTATACTTTGAACGCCCTAAGCCTGCTCTTTCGAAATACAGCACACCTATTTGGTCTTGCTGTCTGAAGTGTGATAACGGAGAGGCAGACGGTAAGCTCTGAATTGCAAAGTTACAAGTGAAGCAGGTGGTGTGACAACTAGGTAGAGCCTTTTAAGCACCTGTGGAGGCTACTATATAGACTATGCTACTATGTATTATATTATTTTTGTGTGTGTATAGTATATAGACTATACTACTGTGTACTGTCTGTTGCTGCAAGTATGCTCCTACTAGGTAACTTCTGGATCATGTAACATGTCACGTTTAATTGCTGATGCTTTATTTCAGCATTGTTTTAGCTCTGTATCAGATTTCTGCTTGTTTTCGATTTTTTAGGCTATCCAAATCCTATTGCATTGTTTACTACCTGTCCAATTGATTTATACTATGCAATCCACCTTGAGTCTCAGTGAGAAAGGCGGACTATAAATAAAGTAAGGAATTAAGTAATATAAACTGCAAGACAAGTACAGAGCGCTGGACCTGCAGCTCCGTCCAGCAGTAGATAACAGCTGCCAGCTACCAACTCTGAGCGTGTAACTCAGTTCGGTTTTGGTACCTTGAGACCGTAAGGGAAAGAGGGGACATCAAGAAGAGACTTGGGATGTCCCCTGGAGGGCCCAGCCCAATGGAATGAGGGGTGGGGGTTCTATTGCTTTAAGTATGACCCTACTGGGTAGTCCTGTATTGACTAATGTCAGTCCTAGAATTGCTTGTGCTCTGTTTCAGCATTTCTTCAACTTTTTATTGGATTTTTGCTGATGTTGTATCTTTGCAAACTTGCATTTATTTACCCTATGCCATTGTTTATGGAAATGTCCTTGATACTGACTGTGCTAATTTCAAACTATGTAATCCGCCTTGAGTCTCAGTGAGAAAGGTGGACTATAAATGACATAAATAAACATTTACTTCCCACCTGTCCACAATATGGCACCCTAAGTCAATTCACAACGTAACCAATTAAAAAGAGTTAAGATCTAAGCTGTTTGCATGTCAGCTGGTAAAAAAAGCCCAAAGCCGCAGCATTGAAAAGATCGAAGCAAGGACGTGTTAATACACTTCATCTAAGAACGCACCCAATTTACAAAGCTAAAATTGACGCTTCCCCGCTGCCCAATAATAATAATCTCTTAAAATCAGTCACAAAATGCAACTATAAAACCAGCAACAGGAAATGAAGGCAGAGCAAGAGGATTTCTGCTAAGCCCTTTAAGCGCCTCATTTGGTGACTCGTGCCATGGAGGGGAGGGCAGGAAGCATGCTGAAGCTCCAGTTTGGCTGGAAGCGCCCCCTTCTGACCCCCAAGCACTGCGGCTTGCCAATGGAAAGGGAGACTAGCTCTCCTGATTTTTCACACCGCCTGGGGTCCTGAACCCTGGCCAGCATGGATGACCCATGCTAAGGAAGGGAAGGAATGGGCAGATGCGGCAAAGGGGCACTATGAGTTGAACTCCCATGTCTTCTCACCCAACCCCAAAAATCTGTTGCCAGGAGCACCAAGAAGCTGTGCCTAAGCAAGGCAAGTTTTGTTTCTCAGGGTTTCCCAGAATAAAGAGACGATAGAACGGGAACGGGACAGCAGTCGAAAGGAGCTGCGTGAGTTATTGGACTGCAGAGAGGTAAGGCCGTGGGTGTGAATAATAATAATAACAACAACAACAACAACAACTGTGCTTACATACTGCTCTTCTAGACAGATTAGTGCCTCACCCGGAGCGGTGAAAAAGTGTTATTGTCTCCACAATGCAACTGGGGTGCTGGGGCTGAGAGGAGTAGCTTACCCAAGCCCACCTACTGAGCTCATTGCAGTAGTGGGAGTCGAACCAGCAGAGTGCAGATTCACAGCCAAACCACTTGACCTCTCTGCTACAGGAGCTCTCTTCTCCCGCTTCCTGTGGGAGACCTTCTCCACATTACACACATTTCTCCCAAAGCCTTTGTAAGTTACTGAATATTCCTGCCAGAGTTACCAGCTCAAAGTTGGGAAAGATTGGGGGAGGGGGTGGAGCCTGGAGAGGGTGGGGTATGGTAAGGGGATGGGCCTCAGCAGGGTATAATTTTCTCCAGGAGAACTAATTCTGTGGCCTGAAGATGCATTGTAATTCCGTGAGATCTCCAGCCACCACCTGGAGACCGGCAACCCTGGGTCCTGGGCCATCTACTGTGCTCGTGGCAGTATTGGGATTCGAACCAGCAGGGTGCTGATTCGCAGCCGAACCACTTACCCACTGCACTACAGCAGCTCTCAAGGGGGCAGCTGGTGTGGGAAGGGAAGCGTGTGTGAGAGCAAGCACGCTCCCCCTGACAGACCAGGTCTATGTGGGTGGCCGGCCACAGAGTGCAAAAGAGCAGCTCTAGTGGTGCAGCTCTTTCTTTGGCAGACCCCCCTTTGCCCCCGTTCCTCAGTTTATAGAGCAAGAGAATCAAGTCTGCCGGATTCATCTCCGGGATGTTGAGGAGGAGCTGAAGGCCTGCCGTTCGGCTCTGCGGGAGCGCAACACCCAGCTGGAGGATCTGAAGGATGCCCACCAAATGCTTCGGTGAGCTCTCCTGGGGCACAGACCGGCTCTGCCCAGTGCTGTTGGGGCATCACAGGCTGCATATTCTGCAGGTGGTGGGTGCAGATGCTGCAAGAGTGGCCTCGGGACCCCAGGTAGCCTGTCGGCCTCCCACCTTTGGGGTGGGGGGTTCTCCCCGCCATTGCACCTTAATGTATTTGGTTAATTTATTTTATTATCGCTTATTGTATGTTGATTTTAGAATTATTGTTTTCTCGTTTTTAATTGATTTTAACTGTTGTTCACCACCCAGAGTCCCTGAGAATGGGGCGGTTTTATAAATCGAAATAATAAATAAATAAAAATAGTAAAACAGTCAGCCAAACAATCACAAGCAGTGCACGGAAGCAAGAGCTGCCGTCTCTTCTCCCTGCCTTCCATCTTGCAGTTGGAGGTTTCCTGCCTCTGAACATGGAGGTTCGATTTCATAATTGTGGTCAATAGCCCCGCTATCCCTCTCCTGTGAACCAAAGAAGGGAGCAGCCTGAGCAGGCTTCAATCTTGCCCAGTTTCCCCTTGGACTTAGTGGCCAGGGCAGGGGCACCTGAGATCCTTTAACTGGAGAGGCTGGGAGTAAAACCAGGGGCTTCGGTGTGCAAAAGGCATGCTCTTGCGCTGACTTCTGGCTGCTACCCAGAACACAATGACTGGCACAAGCCCACCAAGCGCGTTTCAGAGGCGAATAGGGATTTGAACTCAGGTCTTGACCATTCCATATTCAGCCACTATACCATGCAACTTTTGCTGCATGCTGAATTGCGCGGTGGGGGTGGAAGGGACGGTTGTACCTTCGGATTCCTTCTCTGCTCCAGTGTTCTCCAATTTCTCCCGCCACCTCCCAAAAAAACATGGGAGAGGGGAAAGAGAAGACTTCCATGGGTTTTTGGTTTGACCTGTACCAGCGGGAAATGAAACATTACGATTTCTCTCACTGATCCCGCACCACCTTCCCCCCCTCTCCAGGCAGGAACAGGAGGTTCTCCGCCAAGAGCTGGCCACCTCCAGAGCCGAGCTCCAGTGCGCTCAAGACACAGTGGAGAAGTTCTGCAAGGCCCTGCTGGAGATTCAGAAGGTCCAGGCGCAGTTCTTGGGACTCTTGGACTTGCTGCAAGAGGAGGTAGGCGCAAGGAGGAGCCTCCCTTCCCACAGCTGCTGCCCTCTTTCTCAGGGTGCCCCGCTTCGGTCCTCACATTCTTCTCTTCCTCCTCCATTGCAGGCTGCTGACACCACTCAGAGGAGCAGGCCGTGCACTCCTGCACGGCAGGCGCTGCGTGGCTTGGGGAACTCCTTTGTAGACAGTGTCTTGCGTGCTGTGGCAGAGAGAGGTGCGGCCTGAATTCTCTCCAGTCGAGTTGCTCTGGGTTATCGTTGCAATCGGGCATTGCTCAGATTCACGTCTCGTGGCTGGGACCTCTCCAGTTTCCTCCCTCCCAACCAACAGTGTCAAAACTTAGACTGTAAACTCCCTGGGAGGCGGGTGTGTGTGTGTGTGTGGACACAGGTAGTGTGCTAGCTCCTGGCTGGTCTTCCGCACCTGAACCTCCGGACACAACATGATGTGGTCCGGAAGGTGACATTGAGCTGAGATGTGGACTTCCTGAGTTCAGGTCCCAGCAGGATGTCCTCTGCTGGCTCTGTGCCTCACTTCCCCTGTGCGTGGAACGTGCCTCGCAGGGTGGTTGGGCAGACTGAATATATGTACCCTGTGCAAAATGCTGTAAGAGACAGGGGTGAGCCCTTTCTCAACTGCATCACTGGCCTTCCTTGCTGAGTGAGGCTTCCATGCCTGCTACTTCCTCCTCAGAGCTTAATTCTCTTTGGCAAATGCCTCATTCAGACTTCCCTCTCTTTGCAGATCTGGAGACTCCTGGCATCGGGAGTGAGACCAGCACGTTTACTAAAACCACCACAGCAATCCTGCCCAAAGCAGCAGGTACTAGCTCAGTTCCCCTCCCGTGCTCAGAGCTGCTAGGATGGAGGTGAGTAGGGGGCAGGAATCGTGCCCTGGATTTTGCAGGAAGGTTCTAATCTCCATCCCTTTCCAGAGGTCGAGGAAAGGCTTGTTGCCAGCCTCCAGGAGCTTCAGGAAGTGGCAGACCAGATTTGCAGTCTGTGCACCCAGCACCGGAAGGATGCGCAAGAGGAGGTGCAAAGCTTGCAAGCGGAAATGTAAGTCTTGCTCTAGTCTGGTGTGGGGACAGGCTGGGAGAAGTTCACCCTTGTCATTCCTTCTTTTAAAGGACAGGATAAAAACTGCAAAGTCTCTTCCCTCACGTTATAAAAATAAGTCAATTTATCTAATTGGACAAACCATCTAGAATTGCTCCTGTCTACAAACCTAAAGAATGGGAAGCTAGGGGTCCCTAATACTAAGTGTCAATCTACAAAGTTGGCTTTCTCTTGGGAAGAAGGAAGGGGCAATTAGATCCTTGGCCAACTTTCTCTTCAATCGTCTTGTATGGTCCCAGAAAAGGAAGTGGCAATTATCAATCGTTTGAGGTGGATTTTTTGTTCCGCACAGAAAAAAATTCGTTCTAAATGATCTATAAAGAGGATTGGAAGTGCATTATCCAAAGTGTGTGAAGTGATTCTGCACACGTTGGATAATGCACTTACAATCCTCTTTATAGATCATTTGGAATGGATTTTTTTGTGTGCGGAACAAAAAATCCACCTCAAACGACTGATAATGTGTATTGAAAGTGCATTATCCAACATATGCGGATTATCTCTGTGGCTGCATCCTTTTTTCCATACTAAAAAACAAAAGCCTATTTGGACTCCAGGATCATTGCCGCTGTGCTGCAGACAACAGACAAGTTGTCTGAACAGAATCCCTTGGGGCTGGGAAGCAACTGGCTTATATGCAACTTGGCGTTTGACAAAGGACAGTGGAACTTTTGCCATATGAAATTGGAACTAGAATGCAAGGAAAGCGAGCCCACTGACGTCCCTGTTTTTCCAAGTTAAGCATCTTGTTAATAAGGGAATAGGACATATGACATGAAAGCTGCTTTTGAAAGTGTTATTTGTGGTGTCTCTTCAGAAATGGATTCATTAAACCAAGAGCTTTACTAATAAGATACATTTAGAAATAGGCAAGATTTACCAGGGGAAATGCCACAGGAAGAAGGGGCTTGGATCGGAGATACTGTCTCAGATCAATTAATATTGGTGGAGGAGAAGAAATGGGAACCATGTTCCAGACCCCTATAAATATGGGTTGGAGATGCCGGTTATCAAGGGCAGATTTGTTCCATGGATGCGTTAAGCAGACATTCTGGGCTTTGGTAGCAGATTTGATTCGAGACCCTAAGATCATTTTACTGCGTCCCTTGAAGGAGGTGCTTGTCAACACAGGTAACGGGAATTATTTTGAATGGTTGCATTTTGGAACAAGTGAAGTTTTCTAGCCGTTTCTGATGAGACTTCCTTGTGGTGCCTCCACAGGGGCAGGAGAGCCAGTCCTTCCAGGGAAGTGGGTGGGTTGGCGATATCTTTGGTCCTCTTGTTGCTTTGGCCTTGTGGAGGAAGAGGCTGCTGCCTCGGTGGCTTCTGAGTGGCCCAGCAGGCTTTCCTTCTCCGATCCCTCTGTGGAGCATTTTAAAGGCACTTGATGTGCAGAACGCTCCTTCCTAACCACTGGATGTGCACAACCACCTCCAGGCAATCTCAACCCCCCAATGTCCTCCACTTGCTGTCCTTCCTCCCCACAGCTTGCAGCTTGAGCACCAACGGGAGTCTTTGGAGTCGCAGCTGAAGGCTGACCAAGATGCCTACGAGGCTGATATGGCAAAGCTGAGTAAGACCCTGAATCTGCATAAGCAAGTGAGTGGGAGGCTGGGGGGAATGGGGGGGCACAGATGTTATGGGTTAATCTGGGACTGCTGAGAAGGGCTTGATGGAGCTGCAATACTAACCCACCCCACTGTGTGCACGCCATAGCTACCTGGGGTCCTTCTCCAGCTCCTGCTAAGAAGTTGAAGATGGCCCCTGGCAAATGTGGGGGGCGGGGGTGAGGGGAGGGATTTTTTGCTTGCAGTGGAGGGGGGCTGCTTTGCAAGAGCTTCATGAGGCTTAGGAGGCAGGCAGTGCCATAGCGAAAGGGGGGCTCTATGCTTTGCAGGTGCAGCAGTTGCCTTGGAGAAGGTGTGTATGTGGGGAAGGGGGGGCGTTATAGGTGCCCCTAATCTACATGTCTTTTGGAAGGGAGGCTTGGGGTTGGCTTGTCTGTAAAACCTCCTGGCTTTAATGGGGGGGAGGCTAGAACAGCTGCTCCGAATGCTTCCTCCTCCTCTTCCTCCTCCTCCATCAGAATGAAAAGGAGCTGCATGAGGTTCTTTGCCATCAGGATGAGAAGCTGCAGCAGCTGATTGACCAGCGTCGGGAAGTGATGGTACGCTCTGTGCAAGGGGGCAGGGGTTGAGCTCGTGTAGATGTCTGGCTCCAGGGCCATTTCCGGCCCTTCTCCTGGACAGGGAGGACAGGGAGTGTGACCACCAGGCCAGAGGGGGAAATGCCCACCCCTGCCCTCCTGTACGACCAACCCTCCTCCTTCTGCTCCCCTCCTTCCAGCACCTGCAAGAAGAGGTGTCCCAGCTGAAGCAGGCCCTCCGCAAGGCCGAGACCGAGATCACAGTGCTGTGGGAAGAGCTGAGGGGTGCCCGGGCACCTGATGTGGGCTGGGTCCAGGAGAAAATCCAGCTGTCTCAGGAGGTGGGGAGAAGACGTCTTGTGCTGAGGGGCGCCTTCTCCCTCTCTTTGCCTTGGGGGCCCTCTTCTCTGATGTCGGATGCTTCTGTACATGGGAGTGCCCAGCTTGCTGGTGATAAACCCTTTCTTCCCCGCAATTATCAGGAGTTTCAGCCTTTGGAAAGTAACTTGGTACTGCAACAGCAGGAAGCTTGGGATTTGATCAGCACTTTGGGGTGGGGGGTTAGCAACATTTGAACAACAGCAACATTCAGTTCATATACCATTCTTCTGGACAACTTAACGCTCACTCAGAGCGGTTTACAAAGTGTTATTATTTTTATCCTCACAACAATCACCCTGTGAGGTGGGTGGAACTGAGAGAGCTCTGAGAAGCTGTGACTGACCCAAAGTCACCCAGCTGGCTTCAAGTGGAGGACTGGGGAATCAAACCTGGCTCTCCAGATTAGACTCCTGCCACTCTTAACCATTACACTAAACTGGCTCTCATCTTCCCCTCTAGCCCTTTCTTCTGTAGGGGAGAACAGAACATAGACATGGTATCTTTACCCAGTCTTGGAGAAAGTATACACTTTAGACTGGGAAATGCATCCCTCCCTCCCCAGCCCATGTTCTAAGAAATTCAGAGCTGCAATTAATGTTGCAAGGTTCGAGTCCAGTAACACCTTAAAGCCCAACAAGATTTCCAGTTATAGCTTTTGAGAATCAAAGCTCTGCCAAAGGAAGCTTTGGCTCTCAGAAGCTTATACCCTGGTAATCTTAGAATCATAGGGTTGGAAAGGATCGCCAGGTCATCTATTCCAACCCCCTGCACAGTGCAGGAAATTCACAACTACCTCCCCCTACACACTCCCAGTGACCCCTGCTGTATGCCCAGGAGATGGCAAAACACCATCAGGCTCCCTAGTCAAACTGGCCTGGGGAAAATTGCTTCCTGACCCTGAAGTAGAGATTGGCATTATCCTTCTTGTTGGTCTTTAAGTTGCTACTGGACTTGAATGTTGCTCTTCTACCATAGGCCAACATGGCTCCCCACCCAAAGGCAATTAACATTGGCCTCAGCCTTGAGACAAACTCTGGGCTCACATGCATTGGGCTGAGTTGGGCTTTCGATCCCAAACACGTGTGTTATTAAAATGACACATTAACACGCACACCACTTGCTAACTTCTTAGAAACAGCTGTGGGAAAGAGGGAGAAGGCGGAAGGTCCTTTACCCTTCCTAGAAGTCTTCCCGTCCCCCCTTTTTCCTCCTTTGTGCATGAAATCCGGGGTTTGAGGGGGAAGGGTACAGCCTTGCATTTCTTTCTTCAGGTGGGGAAACTGAGGGAGCTGCTCCTGGAGAAGGACAGTGAAAATGCAGGACTTGTAAGTAGCTACCTGGTGATGCTTGTGGGGCTATGGGGGGCATCTCTCTTGGTGGGCTAACACAGTCCCAGGGTGGGACCTGGCCCCACCTTCCAGGATCCCTGGACGACCTCCTCTCCTCTTTCGCTCTCAGGTGCCTCTCCTTCAAGAGCAGCTGTACCAGGCCAGGCAGATGCTGAAACGATCCAAACAGGTAGCGGCAGTGATGAGGCAGGTGAGCTTGGGGGTTGCTGCAGGTTCCTGCTTGTTCCTCTCTGACGCGCCGCTTCCAAGACGGCCCCGTGTCACACAGAGTGGATCTGATGGCCTTCTCTGCTGAAGGGCTGGCCGTGCTTGTTTTGCTTTACACAATGCAAGCCTGGCTTGGGGAACTCAGTACCTTGAGACAGCTTTCGAAAGGGGTGTACTTCACAGGCAGAGTCAGAACTCACTAAATAAAGAAGATGGGCACGTCGGTGAAGGACAGGGTTCTCAGCCTCCAAGGGGTAGCTGGAGAGCTGAAATTGCAACTGATCTCTAGGCAACAGAGATCAGTGCCCCTGGAGGAAACGGCTGCTGTGAAGGGAGAACTCTATGGCATTAATATCCCACTGAGGCTCCTCCCCTCCCCAAATCCTGCCCTCTCCAGGCTCCTCCCCCCAAATCTCCAGGAATTTCCCATCGTGGACCTGGCAGCCCTAGTGAAGGAAGAGGTTGGCTAATGATCTAGCCACAGTGGAACCTCCCATGTTCAGAGGTACCCCTGGATGCCAGTTGCTGGGATACCATGGGATGGATGTTTTGTGGATCTTCTTTGGCATCTGGCCGGCAAGTGAAACCAGGATGCCAAATTAGATAGGGCCCATCTTGGCCGAATCCACCAGGGCTGCTCTGATGATCTTGAAGGGGCAGCAAATGACATCCCTTCTCAGCCTCAAGGCTTTCGAAGGCCAGTAAGGTGACGCTCCAGAGTGCTTCCCCCCCACCCCCACCCCTGGACAATGACTCATCGGTGTGGTATGTGCTGCGGTTGCCCTGCATAAGTGTATAACTGGGTTCTGCATTGCAGCCTTGCCCAGAGACCTCGTGCGACTCTTGAGTGGTCAGAGACTGGCTTCTGGCATTTTGCCTGAGCAGCCCCAGCCTGCTTTGGAGTTGGAAGGGCCGGCCCCACTGCTACCCACCCTCTCCTTTTCCCCCTTTCCAGGCGCTCACCCCAATTCACGCAGATGTGGCAGACATTTCCGAGCTGATGCATCTCTTGGACCTTCTTGAATGAAGCTGGGTTTGGGAGCTCTTTGTACTGTAAATAAATCTTATTGTTTAACGGCACTCGGGGTCTTCTGTGTGGTGTGTTCGGGAGTCATTGTGATGAATCTGGGACATGTAACATGTGACCAGTGGCTTTCTGTGACGCTGCTGCAGGCCTCCCAAAGATGTCTCCTCCCCTGCTTTGGCTAGGTAGGCAGGGCCATTCTAATGCACCAGAGTGCCCGTCCCTGCTGGAACCAACAGCTGGCAGAGGGGGAAGCGAGGAACGCTTGGCTAGCTAAGCTGGGATGTGCTGCTGCTGAATCTCTCTTCCTCTCCCTGCAGATACTATAAAGCTTGTGGTTGGGGCTGGAAGCAGGAGCCAAATAACTCTTCCTTGCAAGTGGTATCTTGGTATCTGGTTTATTTACACTCTGTCTCATGCTGGGAACAGCTATGGGTCCCTTGTGGAAGAAAAGCAGGCTATCAATATTTAAACAGCATACAATGAAATGAAGCCCTTCCCTGGGGGCTGGCAGGCACGGGCTCTCTGGAGGGGGTCAGGCTGACTCACCTCTTGTTCTGGACCCTTGGCCTCCTTCTGCCTTTTCCTGTAGAGTTGCTGCTGCTTCTACCTTGATCTCTTCTGGGCCTACATCTTTCCCCTCCCGCACAATGTTCTCCATTATGGGTACTGAACTCCTAGCGGGCCGTGGCCTGATTACTTTCTCTTCCTCCCCTACCCCACCTCCTCTACATACCTCTTCTTTGGTCCTAACCTACTTTGAGATTGCTCTAGGCGTATACAGCAGGGCTATGGCTTGTGTGTGCCTTTGGGAAGCCTTCCCTAATTGCTGCATCAAGGCAGAAGAGGGTGCTCATCCTTTTTTTGTTCTTTCATCATTAAAAAAGAAATGATCTAGTTGTAATATCTATCATGGGGGCCGGGTGGAGAAGGAGCTCTGCTTGTGTGTGTGTGTTCTCTATATTCTGGCTTGGAGAAGCAGTTCAAATGGGGGCTCTGGGTAGGCATGGCCCTGTGCCACAGTCACTTGTTCTGCTGCCGGGGTCTCTGCAGGGCTCTTGGTCGGCCATCTGTGTGGTTCCCCAGACTTCACTGAGCGTTTTCCAAAATGCCTTCAAGTGTATTTTTTGCAGTCTGAATGACCTGAAATTTTTAAAAATCCAACTGGGGATTCTTAGCTGTGTCTGTTGCCTTTTGCAGTACCTTCCTGTCCTACTTCTCATACTTCCCCTGCAGGCTTTTAATAAAGTATTTTACCCTGCCTTTCTTAATAGAGTCCGAGGAGGTGATAGCTACACTTCTGCTTTCATAAATAGCTAGGGAAGGTGATGTTGGCTGAGCTGTAAGGGGGAATATTAGCTCCTCTGTAGTTGGTCTCGTGAACTCTCCACCCTTACCCCATTTTTCTAGCTGGACATAAAACAGGATGTTTGCAGCCCAGCTACAGAGGGAGGGAGGGGGCCTGGCTGGCTTTGAAAGGAAAGGGTTTGAAAGACAAAAGGGAAAAAAGGCATGGCTGCCTGCCAGTTCCTTACCCGTCTCAAAGCCAGCAGGGGACTTCTTGGCTGGCAACCTGGCCCTGCTTGCCCAGAGGAGCCATTTCAGTATCCTAGCCTCTCCCCTCTGGCGTCAAGCAGGGAAATGAAGGCTGCCAGCTCTGCACTGGGAGATTCCTGGAGACTTGGGGGTGGCGTGTAGGGAGAGCAGAGTTTGGGGAGGGACCTTTGTGAGGGATAACACCTGGAATCTCCCTTCAAACGATGCTGTTTTCTCTAGGAGAACTGATCTCTGCTTTCTGGAGATGAGCTGTAATAGCAGGAGCTCTCCAGGCCATACCTGGAGGCTGGCAACCATAGACTCTGGAGTTGAAACCTGGTATTGAAGAAAGCTGCCATACAGCATCCAAGCTCTGGTTTACCAGCCTGGCATCTTGGCAGCCTGGACAGCTGACCCCTCCGTCCACAGTTCTGTGGAGGTTTTGGGGTAATCTTCCAGAGTTCCCATCCTCCAGGTGGTGGCTGGAGATCTCTGGGAATTACAGCGGGTCCCCAGGTGACAGATCAGCTCCCCAGGAGAAAATATTCAGCTCCAGTAGCACCTTAAAGGCCAGTTATAGATTGGTTTACTGGACCCAAATCTTGTTCTATTACAGACCAACATGGCTATACGCACCCCCACTCCCTGCCTTAACTATCACCCTGGAGAAAAAGGCTGCCTTGGAAGGTGGGCTCTACGGCATTATACCCAGTTGAATTTTTTCCCCTCCCCAAACCTTGCCTTCGCCAGTTTCTACCCTCAAAATCTCCCAAGAATTTCGGAGAAGGCAATCCTTGAGAGGACGGAGAGGGCGCTTCGCATCATGAAAGCTCATCTCGAAATAAATGCTGTTGGTCTTCAAGGTGCCTAGAGTTTTATTTTGCAGCGACAGACTCAAAATAGTTATTAGCCCTTGTTGCTGAAGGGCAGACTCCACTGCACGGCTGGTGCTAACAGCAGTACCGATTCTGGTGCTCCGCGGGGGTGCCTCGGGTTCGCCTTGCAGAATTCGGACGCACGAAGCGCGCGCGCAAAGCGGCTCCCGACAGACCTCCGCCAACAGCTGCGGGCACGCGGCCAGCCAGGTCGGACACGGCTGTGGGCAGGGCCTGGGCAAGCCCCGCCCCTCTTCGGCCCAGCAGGCTCCTCCCCTTTCCCCCCACCTCCCCAGTCACGTAGCTCTGCGGCATCAGAAACTCTCGAAGCCGGAGTGGGAGACGCGCAGCAAGCAAGAGCATCGTCGACAGCTGCGACACGACCTGTAAAGGTGGGCTGTGGGCTTGGCCTGATTGTGGCTGAGGCGCATCTTCTTCCCTAGGCTCCAGGGAGTAGGTTTGGGGGCTCTCCTGTTCCTAGCTTTCTTTGCTCTCCTGCCCCGAAGCCCCCCCAAGTTCCCGTCCTTCGACGGAAAGGGGCTTTCCACTTGGATCTCCCTTATTCTGGAAGTGGGCGCAGAAGGGGCTCTAGGGCTAGACTGGGTGGAGCAAACGGGAGTGATCCGAAAAACGCTGGGAGGGGCTGCAATGAGGAGAAAGTACTCTTCGCAGGCTCAGAGGCATCTTCCTCGCTAAAAAGCGAGATCATTTGGAAATAGACGGCTCGCTTGAACTGTGCGGGGTGTATGCGTGGACGTGGTTGGGTGCATGCATCAAAGCATTTAAGATGGGCGTGAGTGCCAACTTTTGGTGCTCGATGGCAGCGCTCATTCATTTGGTTATCTTTATTCTGGCGAGCAAAAGCAGAATGGGAGAGGCCTTAGGGGACGGCTAGGGCACCGGATGCTGCCCAGTATGCTGGCATACTCTCCAGCATCTGCTGTACGCTCCCTTTTGTAGCTTCTACCCTGCTAGTTTCATCTGTCTGGGCGATTATTCTGCCGGCTAATTCTGGTACCAGCCTTTGGGTGACCTTGCGGGCTTCAGACGGGTAAACTGGGGGCAGCTGCTGTTTGCTCAGACCCCAAACCCTCTACAGTTGGGTCTACCTTTCTCGAGGCATAGTTCCTGCTCTAATAGAGAAAAAGGTTTCTGGGGCTTGACTCGCTGGCATGCCTGCTTGAAAGAGAAAAATATTTCTCTGGTTGGAGCAGACCAGGTCCCATCCATTCCAGTCTGGCTCAGACAGTGGCTGGTACAGTGCCTCTGGGAGCTGTCGGGGAATAGGTCAGGCAAAGGGACAGCTTTCCCCAAGATTGTTTGTCCCCAATATCTGGCTGCCTCTGAACATGGAGGTTCCATCTAATCCGGTATAGGTAATATCTGCTCATTGCTCTTCCTTCTCTGCCATCAAGTAAAGCCAGCGGAGAGGCCTTTGAAGACAAATATCCTTCCCTGCCTGCTTCGTAGCTAAGGCTTTCTATAAGGAGGCTTTTGTCTCCTTTTTGCAAGGGGGTGGCCACTTTGGTCTGGTTGCCTGCTTTGGGAAGGCGCCACAGCACAGAGGTGGCGGCATTCAGGCTGCGCAGTGGGTGCCTTTTCTAGAAAGGGACCAGCTGGGTGGAGGGTGCAGAGGTGGCACCAAGGACTCGGGGTGGGGCCTGGCACAGCTGGGTGTAGTCTGTGCCACCACCTGATGTCTGAGGCGGGGGTGATGGTAGGGGTTCCTCTGGAGGAGAGAAGGAGCAGCCTGGCAGTGCTGGAGGCCCCTTGTTTCTTTTCCTTCCTAGGGGAAGATCAGCCTTGGTTAATGGCGAATCAGCTGCCCTGGCAGAGGCATCAGGGGATAGAGCGGGGGGGGAGGGGGGGGGACGAGACTGTTGCCTCAGACAGCCAAAGCTAATTCCCACAAAGCCCCTCTTCACACGCTCTTGTCTCTTCACCTGCTTCTGGGCTGAATTTGGGCGCAGCAGGCCGGTTGTGGGGATCGGGAGAAGCTGCTGCCGCCGTCACATGGCTTGGCCTGAGGCACGTCTCCAGGGAGGGTGCTGCAACTGGCATGTGTGGACCACCAAATCTTGGGCCAGGACCTGCAAGAAGGGTTCCCAGGGCTAGTTAGATCCCTGGATTTGGGGTCCTGGGGAATCCCACTTAGCTTTGTCTGGTGAGACCTATCCAGTGGCATTTCTGTGCTGGGAGGGAGGGGGTCTTTATTCCTCATGTGGGCTGCCAGCAAACGTTTCCAGCTGGCTGTATGGGGGGGGGGAGGCGTTGCGTGCTGCCATCTGGCTTGGAGTGCCACGGGGGTGGACATGTGGCAGCCGTTGTAGCCTGGCTTGGGGTTACATAATGTGGGATGGTGGGGCAGCAGAGTGGGGGTTGTGGGTGGCGGGTGGTGTTACCAGTCCCAGGCTGAGGGTTCAGTGTTGGCGATGCCCCTAAGCATATGCAGAGTGCCCTTTCTTTCACCCACCTCTTTCCAGATATACAATGGACTTGCTTGCAGCTTCTGTGGGAAAGGATGTTGTTTTCTACCTAGCTGGAGGTCTCAACACCACTCATTTTAGAAACGGGACATGTACTGTAGAAATGGGGAATTGCCCATGAGGATTTGGGAGGGGAGATCCCAGCATAGCAGCTTCCTGCTAGCTTATGCTCTCTCTCCTTGTTTTGAGCAGAGCTTTAAAGCCTGTTTCTTAAAGCATAAAAGTACCTCTGAGCATGTACAGAATCCCCCCTCTCTTATCCCAGAACAGATGTGACCATATGAGAATAGGAGTCCCAGGTTTGGATTTCTAAAAGTAAAGGGTGGGGCATTCTCTCTCGCTCAGAAGTTGGAGCCAACTCTGCTGCTGGGAACGGGGCTTAGGGACCAGCGTGGCTCCTCCTGGACCTTCCCTTTCAAAATGAAACGCTGACTGAGCAGCAGCATTGCAGGTCTTTTCTGGAAGGTCCACATGCCCCACATTACGGCCACGAGGGCTGATCTTTACTTTGTCCTCTCCAAGCTCTGGGACCAAATGAAGCATCTCCCCCTAGATACACACCTGAGCCTTATCCAGATGTTATGCAGCAGCATGGAGCTAATTCTGAAATGGGCGGCTGCAGCATACTGTCGGGTGGCGAGCCAAAAGAACTGCCAAAGAGCTGGAGGTTGTGCCGATGATGCTCCACAAAGAAGAGAGGAGTGCAGCTTCGCTTCCTTTCTTGCTCAGGGGTTTTTCTGAGTGTAGAAGGAGCTGCGTGGCCTCCCGTGAGATAAGCGTGTCTGGTGGGCTACTATGCAGAGTCATCCACAGATCGCCGGCATGGAAGGCATCTGGTGCCACCACCAGTGATGCGGCCGGCTGCTTGGATGCAGAGCCAAGAAGGGAGGCGGGGTTCTAATGCCTTCCTTGTGTGGTCCAATGCTTTTGCAGGGAAAAGAGGCCAAGATGACTCATCAGTACCCTGCCCTCACCGCTGAGCAGAAGAAGGAACTTTCGGATATTGCCCTGCGTATTGTGGCTCCGGGCAAAGGCATCCTAGCGGCTGATGAATCCGTAGGTAGGTCAGGATTATCATCATGACGTTTAGGGATGCTCAGTGTTTCGTAGCAAAAAAACCCTGATTTGGTTTTGCTGCTCGCTCGTGCAAATCAAGCCTGCGGGTTTTTATTTTTATGCCACGCTCTTCGTGCTGAGTCTTTTCCTGTTATATGTGCCCAGTTCTTAATGTTGTTTCTGCATGAATGACACAGAAGAAACAAATAAAATAAACATGGCTTGTAATAACTCAGGAAAATGGAAAACGGCAGATTGATTCATGTCTAATTGAGGTTTAGGTAAGTGTATACTCAACAACGTCCACACTTCACAACATGGAGATTTGCTTCATTTGTGAAAAATTGTGTACTGTTCTTACACACTCCTCAGGTTGCTGGGGTAGTGGTGGCTGTGGTTCTCTCTATCAAGTGCCCTCCTGCTAATAGCAGAGTAGCATCTGCCATTGTGTCATGTGGGGGTGCATAATATCTGACCTGCAGACTGCACGAGGGCCTCAAAAGCACTCCCCTGTGGCTGGGGTCCCACTCGGCCCTCCCAGCTGAGATGTAGCTGTGGCAATGGTGATTGCAGCTTTTGGCTTACCTGGTGGCAAATCGATGCCGCTCAGGTGAGCCAAGGCGAGATCCGGAGATCGCTTTTACAATCTCCACTTTTGCATGGTAGGCATAGATGTCTTGCAGGAAAAGGGGTGAATGAGAGGGCAGTGCTTTGGCCTCAGCTGGGCAGTTTCATAGGGAGAAAGCCCAAGGAAGAACTTCTGCTTTGTACATAAAAAGATCCCTGCTGCATCGAGGGTTGCCAAGCCCCCCCGGCTACTGACAGGTGTTGGGGCGGCAGCGCTGATGACTTACCTTTCACACACACCACATAGTGATGTCACTTCCAGTGCGATCTGGAAACACCGTCTTTTCACTGTGTGTAGGCTGTGACCTGTGCAAGGACGAACCGTGAACCTGTGGCAGAGGCAGGGCTTGATTCCAGATTTGAAGAGTCCAGGTTCCCTTGTCCTGCCACCAGATTGCTGTGCATGCCTCTTCTTATGCGGATAATCCTCCTTCTCCGGCAGGCAGCATGGCCAAGCGCCTGAACCAGATTGGGGTGGAGAACACAGAAGAGAACCGGCGGCTTTACCGGCAGCTCCTCTTCAGCGCTGACAGCCGAATCCAGAACTGCATTGGTGGCGTCATCTTCTTCCACGAGACCATGTACCAGAAGGCGGATGATGGCACGTCTTTTGTTGATATGATCAAGGACAAAGGGATCGTCGTGGGCATCAAGGTATGAATCGGGCACATGCCCCTCTCTTTTACCCCCCGGCATGATTGAGTCTTTCATCCAGGTGGCTTCCTGGCCATGATTCCTCCCTCGGTATTGTCCCGAGGATTGAAGAGGAGGTGGGAGAGACTGTTCTCTGTGTCTCGTTCACTTCACAGGTGGACAAGGGCGTTGTGCCCCTCGCTGGAACCGATGGAGAAACCACAACTCAAGGTATATTCCTCTTGGTATTTGGCTTGCAGGTGGAATCGGGGGAACAAGAAGACCCCACCAGAGGCTGGAGGAGGGGCAGACAGGGGCAGGGATGTGTGGGCACATCCTTGGTTGAAAGTGAGGACTGAGAGAGTCCATAGAAACAAAGAGGGCTTATGGGGAGAGAGACGCGGGTATTGTGGGAAGTAGCTCTTGGTATAAGGAGGAGTGATGGAAAGTGGGAAATCTTGGGAAGGCAGTGGTGGATTTGCTGGTGGAAGACTTGGTGGAGTCTGGGGTGGTGCCTATCACATTTGGGATCTGGAGGCTTGTCCCTAGTGAAGGGTGAGACGGGAGGCCTATGAGTAAGGGCTGTGCCTTCCTTTTCCAGGCTTGGATGGGTTGTCGGAGCGCTGCGCTCAGTACAAGAAGGATGGGGCTGACTTTGCCAAGTGGCGCTGTGTACTAAAGATCAGCGAGAACACTCCCTCCTCCCTGGCCATCATGGAGAATGCCAACGTGTTGGCGCGCTATGCAAGCATCTGTCAGCAGGTGGACATTGCTGCGCTTGTCCTGGCCTCTGAGCGTTTTGAGCAGAGAAGAGGGAGAGCGGGGTGGGGGGCACCCCTTTCCTTATGCAGCCATATCAAGCAAGCCAACCTTCTTGGAACAGCATGGTGACCTCCTCTCTAAGAGTTCCCTTTGGCTTTCCTCCTACAGAATGGCATCGTGCCAATTGTGGAGCCAGAGATCTTGCCAGATGGAGACCATGACCTGAAGCGCTGCCAGTATGTGACTGAGAAGGTGAAGCCTCTTGTGGGTGCACGTGGGGGACTGTTTGGAGGGAAGGAAGGGTGTGGGAAGGGTTCTTGAGCGGTGTCGTTTCAGGCAGGCTGCCATGGTGGTGTGCAATAGATGAGAAAGATTTAAGTCAAGTAGCATCTTTAAAGACCAACAAGTTTCCAGGGTATAAGCTTTTGAAAGTCAGTTTGTATCGGATGAAAGGAGCTTGAGTCTCGAAAGTCTGTACCCTGGAAATCTTCTTGGTTTTTAAGGTGCTACTGGACTCGAACCTTGAGCGGTGTAGTGTTTTTCTACCTCTTTTCCAAGAGCATTAAGAAAAACAAACATGCGGCTTTACAGTGGAACCTCTTTTGCTGAGAGAGTGTACATGAACCACAGTGGAAGTCTGCAACATGAACACCAAGCACTATTAACCTCAGCCGAAGCACTCCACTGTGTCTCTGTGACATTCCCAGGGACCGTGCTTGCTTAGAGGATGTGGAGTTTGGAAATGGTATTTCCAGTTTAAGGAAAGAGAGGCACACTACGAGGGTGTAGGGGGAGGAAGGAGGCGTTCAGGAGCTTACATGGTTCTACCAGGGGCCAAATTTTGGACAGATAGTTCTGACTGTATCCCTCATGCATCTTTCTAGGTTCTGGCTGCTGTGTATAAAGCACTTAATGACCATCACATCTACCTGGAGGGCACACTGCTGAAGCCCAACATGGTGACACCTGGCCATGCCTGCCCTACCAAATACAGCCCTGAAGAGATTGCCATGGCAACAGTGACTGCTCTGCGTCGGACTGTACCACCTGCTGTTCCAGGTATTGCATCTCCCATCTCCCCCACCCCCCACTATGGCAATCATGGCTGGGATGTCAAATGCCCATACCTGTATTGAGCATAGGAGCACTGAGCCAGATTACTTATCACTGTGGTTGCTATCCTAAGAAGACTTTCCTGAGACTAAGCCCCATTGAATAAAATGGGGCTTATTTCCAAGTAGATTTGCTTAGGATTACTACTTATATCTCTGAGACCTGGGGCTTGCAACATAGCGATGGGCCTTGAACTTGTTTGTTTTTTGAAGCCATTCGGGCACACTCACTGCTGGAATATACTTTTAGCATGCAATGGGAAAAGGGGAAAAATGTCAAAATGACCCTTTTAATAACAAGAAGCTTCAATGTAGTAGCTTTGCTATTGTGAGAAACTGCCTCTTCCTCCTTTGCATCCTAAGGGAGGAATCTTCAGCCAGGTAGTGCTATATGTAAATTTAGATTTAAAATCTTTGCTATTCTGGCTTCAGATTATAGTTGAAGACCTGCACCGTGAGTGTGTAAAAGAGTGAGTGGTGAAGACAAAGTTCCTGTCCAGTGATCTGTATGTGTTTTGCCGCTGGGTTGAATCCTGTGAACTCCTCTCCCTTTTAGGTGTCACCTTCCTGTCTGGGGGCCAGAGCGAAGAAGAAGCCTCCATAAATCTCAATGCCATCAACAACTGCCCGTTGCCTCGGCCATGGGCTCTGACCTTCTCCTATGGCCGGGCCCTGCAAGCCTCAGCACTCAACGCCTGGCGTGGCCAGCGGGAGAATGAGGACTTAGCTACCGAGGAGTTCATCAAGCGGGCAGAGGTCAGGATGCGGCAGAGGTCCCCCTGGCGAGGGGCATATCCTGGGTCAGTGAGACCTGCAGGGATCTAATGAAAGATTCTGACCCCTCTTTGTGTTCTAGGTGAATGGTTTGGCTGCTCTCGGCCAGTATGAAGGCAGTGGGGACGATTTTGGTTCAGCGGGGCAATCTCTTTACATTGCCAACCATGCGTATTGAGCTTTCCCCGGGACCATCCCACGGAGAGACCCCCCACTCTGCTACCTTCCATTCCAGTCACACCCAGCTTTTCGACTGTAGCTGCAACAGGAGCTAAGTAGCCATGGAGTGCCCAGCACCAGAGGCGTGATGCATGAGTGGAAGAAGAGGAACCAGCTGCGTACCACTGTTTCTGGTGGAGTCTTGCTATTGGGAAATGATCGCACAGGCTGAGTAGGTCACTAAGAGGCACCTGGAAGCTAGAAAAAGCACTAGGAAACTGCTAAGTATTATTTTAATGTGAGGGCCAGCTGAAAGGGGCACTGGAGGCAGGGTTAGTCCCATTGCGGGAGCTCTCCTATACAAATGGAGAGGAAGGTTTGGGATGGCAGGAGCCCTGTCATCTTGCCAGCACTCTGCCGTCTGTTCCCACCTGCCCACCTCCTGCATCTCTCTTCCCCCTACAAGCCATGTTTGGCTCTGCACATGAGCGTGAGCTGTAGCTTTGCAGTACTGGTTTGCTTGCTCCCTGCCTGCCCCCCTCCCCAGCCACATCCAAGTGCTGTGGGTAAGGCAGTAGCTGTGGGGTAGGGACTGGCCTGTGTGTGTGTAGCTGTGTGTTCTGTGAGATCTGTGTGCACCTGATGATATACTAACTAGACCGCTAACTAATAAACAGTAGATGGATGATTTTCCTGCTCCTGTGACTCCTGCTTTCACAGTGTAATTTAAAAATAGCTCTGCTTTTGTGGGGTGCCGGACACTTCCCTAGCTAAAGCAGCTGCCTCTCTGTGTCCAGGGGCAGGGCCAGCCCTGCTCAACAACTGGATCAGAGCTAACCAACTGTTGAGCTGGATGCCACCAAACAAGTGCTGAAGGAAATTTGATTCACAGTTGTTCTTACCGGCTGACATCAGCCAGGCAGCAATCTCTGCTGCATAATTCCTAAAGCTGCATGGAAAACCTCTTTGGCTTTGCCCTTTCAGGGGTATGGACCCTGCGCTGCTTATAAGCCTTCTTTACTCCTAAAGATATAGGCCTTGACAACAGCAATAACTACTGCAAAGCCTCCTGCAGTCACACGAACAGCTCTCGGAATCCTTCCTTTCCCCCCTGCCAGAAGGATGTACTGGATATTGAACAGTGTGCAAATCAAACACCCAGCTATGTATATTCACATCATTTCCTGTTTCTCCTTGCTGAACTCTGCACAGTCTGTTCAGTATACCCAGTTTGTAGTGTTGCTTATATGTTAGTTGAGTATAAATGGCAGAAAAGATCATAGGGAGAGACCCTCCTATCCCATCAGCCAAAGAGCTCAGTTGGTGGCTACACAAGAGAGAGCCTTTTCGGTGACAGCCCCATGATTGTGAAACAACTTCACCAGGAAAATGTGCCTGACCTGCTCACTCTCAGTCTTCAGGAACTGAAGAGGGTTTTACTTAGAGCTATGTTCAATTAATTTTACTATTCATTGGTAGTTTTTATATAGCGATTTTAAACCGAGTTTTTACTGTCTGTTGCAAGCTGCCTTGAATGCTATAAGATTGAAAGGCCGCTAAAAATGTTTTGAATAAACAAATAGAAGAAACTGATGGCTGGGCCATGCCAGCCATTAAAGAAGGAGGGAACACAAAGGGACAGCTAAAGGAAGCCCGAGATGCTTGTCGGTCCCTAGTCAGTGAGAGGGCCGGGTGTCTGTCGTACCAGTCCGACTCTGAGGCCTCCGTATGGTTTGAAGGTGTTTTTTGCCAAATTACTTCATGATTAAGGTGGAATTAATTTTTCAAGGGCTCCTCAGCTAGGCAGCTGTTCCACCTGGGAGAATACCGGCCCAGCGCAGTTGGATTCCTGTTGCAGACACGTCAGCAGATTTAGCAGCATCAGAGAAGCAGAAAAAAAGACCTCAACCACTTAATCCAAAGACACACACCCCATGGCGCCGTCACAGCCCAGCATGCTGCTCTTTGCCGGGTGCCAAAAGTATGAATTAACGCACAATGCCTGCCTAATGATATCAGAGCATCTAACGCACAAAAACTCCTCACGCAGAATATGCAACCCGGCGGCCAGAAAGAGACTACAACACTTTCCTTGGGGCTGCAGACAAGAAGCCTGACACTAAAAGTACATACTTTGTAAACTGCTCTGAGTGGGCATTAAGTTGTCCTGAAGGGCGGTATATAAATCGAATATTATTATTATCATCATCATCACCCAGGGGTCATTTTGTAGAAAAAGAGCTGGAGGAACTCATTAACATAACTCATTAGCATATGTCACACCCCTTGCCATCACCAGAAAGGTGTCATTAGAATAACTGATTTGCATATGCCACACCCCCTGATATCTATCCTGGCTGTTTTGGACCCAATCCCAGCCATTCAGGCCCAAAATTGGGCCCCAAATGGCAAAAAGGGGCTGAAAAGGGCCTCAAAATGGTCAGGATCGGGCCGCTGCTGAGCAGGAGAGTGATCCACTACCCATCAGAGGCCTGATCCGGGCTGTTTCCACCCCAATACAAGATGAAATGGGCCCCAAATGGCCGAGAGTCAGGTGGGTGGGGCCATCTGACATGTGACCTCTTTGGGGAACTGCCAGAACTGCGTTCTCCCTCGAAATGAGCCATTATTATTATTATTATTGTTATAAAAAGGGCTCAGATCCACGCACTCAGGTTTTCCAAAAGTTGCAGACATTCGCAGTGCCCTTTGTGAGGCAACCAGCCGTGGGGACGGGGAAGAAAGCCACAAGCAAGGCAGAAAAAAAGCCACCAGAGCAAGCCACGCTGTCAGTTTAGTGGGAAAGCACAATCTGATGGGAAGCAAGATGCATGAGTCTGAATCTCACTTAGGGAGGGGCCCGCCAGGCAAAGTTCAACTTTTAAGAATTCTGATAGCAGTAATATTAGATGAGAAAAGAGACAGGTGGCAGGACTTGAACCCAAGCCCTCCTCCAGCAAGCAACATTCTAAGCATACAGCTGCAGACCTTTTCAGTCTCCAAGGGGCCTGCACTCAGGATGTGCTCCCTTCCCCCTACCCAGCCCCTTACGGACCCAGCTGTAGAGACTGGTACCAAAAGGACCCTTATAGGGAGCTGTAGCTCAGGGGAAAGGTATGATCTTTGAAGGGGGGCTGGGCTGGGTTTGATCCCTGGCTGCAGCATTCCAGGGGAAAGGCTGAGAAAATGTACAGATGCCGGAGATGGTACAGCACAGTAGCTAGCTGGGGTTATTGGCATGAAGACCATTAGCCTAACTCCTGCTCACGCCATGGATCCTGTTTCATTTTGCCTCCATCCCCACTCAGTGGAGTGCCAGAAGCTGCTGTTGAAGGTCTCAGGAGACTGTTAGCCACCCCTCCTGCCCTGCTGGCCTCCCACGACATGGGAACAAACTGGCATTTGTTGGCTCACCAGTCACAGCCAAGTAGGGGAAGGAAAGGGACATTCCCGTTCAGTCTCTTGCTAATGCACGACTGGATAAAGCCATGGGCACTGCTGGGGGCAGAGAAGCCAATGGCTCCCTCTTCCCAGGGTGCCTGATAGCATCCAGATTGGATTACTGTAATGCACTCTATGCAGGGCTGCCTTTGAAAACTTCAGCTAGTGTAAAATGCAGCAGCCAGGCTACTGTCAGGTGTGGACTCGATTGGTTGCCCATCTCTTCCTGGGCACAATTCAGAGTGCTGGCTCTTACCTTTAAGGCCCTAAATGGCTCAGGGCCAGGCTACTTGGACCACCTTCTCCCATATTGCCCACTCTGCAAGTCAATATCTTCCTCAGTCTCTCTGGACATGAGACATCTCACATGGGGACGCTCAAGAGTAGGGAGGCGCGATGTTAGCTGGGAAGAGTAGTTTAAAAAGACCTCTGCACCAGGGTAGTTTAAAAAGACACAGCTGGCAGAGATCGCTCCTCAGAAGGTTTGTTAATTTCATCTTTGCCTCCCCCAGGGCTCTGTCAATTTCACCTCTGCCTTCCCAAGTGAGGTGGATGGAGCCCAGAAACAGGGCTTTTCAGTGGTGGTACCTCACCAGTGGAACATCCTTGCCTCACTACTTTTTTTAGGCACCAAGTTAAAAGGTTATTTTTATCGAGGTTTTTAATAAAGGGACTAATTTTTAAATCATTGTTTTATGGTCTGTTTTTAGCCTGATAAATAATTAAGACCCACTTTAAGCTGCACAATGTTTTTATATTGTTTTGTGCTCTGGCTGGGTTTTTGAATGTTGGGACGCTTTATGTTTTTATGATGTTTTGTTTTGTAAGTCTCCTCAGGCAGGTTCTAGGGTTGCCAACTCATGCTTGGGAAATACCTGGAGATTTGGGGGTGATGCCTGGAGAGGGCAGGGTTTGGGGAGGGAAGAGCCCTCAGCAGAGTGTAATGCCATAGAGTCCCCTCACCAAATCTGCCATTTTCTCCAGGGGAATTGATGTCTGTCGATCAGTTGTAATTCCGGGAGATCTCCAGCCCCCACCTGGATACTGGCAACCTTATTCTCTGGACGGGGGGGGCATAGCAATATTCTAAATAAATAAATGGTGATAACTCAAGAGAGGGACCAGTTGGTGGAGGTTTCCTATCTGCTCCTCCTTGGAGCTGCTGCTGAATAACATGTTATGCAGAAATATCTGGAAGCAACCCAGAGGAAGCTGCCTGACAGACAGACAACAGATACAGCTTTCCCCATCGTAGACCTCTGCAGATGCCACTTTCTCCAGGGGGACGCGATCTCTGTAGTCTGAAGTTAAAACCATAATTCTAGGAGAATGGCAGGTCCCACCGGGAACCCCAATCTTGAAGCCTTGGCACCTGCGGGCGGGATCCATGGGAGGTTCAGGCTCTCTGCCGTGTTCCACTGCGCACGCGCAAACCTTCGAGTGCCTGCGCTGCACCTGCTCGCCTCTAGGGGGACCAGTGCCCGCCCAGCTCTCTTTGGCTAGAGCACAGGAAGGCTTGTCACATATAGGTGAAAATTAATTGGGTGATTTCTCTGTCACTCGGACAACTGCTCATTGGCTAAGCCGAGCACCACTCTCGCAGCCGCTGACTAGGGGCATGATTGGACTTTGTCGCTGCCGCTCAGCTCTGTGGCGTTTGATTGGCTCGACTCAGATGTTCGAGGTTGTTTGAGGCTCCACCCTTGGAATATTCTTATTTCCAGGGCGAAAGATGGCGGCTTCCGCCGGTGTGACAGGAGCGGTGGATGCGGCAGGTGCGAGTGGACTGAGCCCGGTCCTGGGTCTGGGGAGCAGGGAGGGAACCCCTGAAGTCTGAGCCTCTCCACACCAGTGCAAGGACTCAGGCGTCCCGGTGCCTGTCTTAGAGTGAATTCGGTTGGGATTCATGTATTTCAAACTGAATACGATTTTTAGTTTAATCCGAATTGGCGCTGGAGTCTGTGCGGAGCAGTTTGTTTTCAGGAGCCCAGCTGTTGAACTGCCTTTATATATTTATTTTATTTTATTATTATTTTTATTTATAGCCAACTTTTTCTCCCAAAGGGAACCCAAAGACATTGTTTTCTGCATCTTACAACAACCCTGTGAGGTAGGCTAGGCTGAGAGTGTGTGACTGGCCCAAAGGCCCCCAGCAAGCTAACACGGGGGAGCAAGGATTCAAACCTGGGTCTCCCAGTTACTCTGGGATTCTGACACATCTATACCGCAATGGCAGCATAAGAATTGCCCTGCTGGCTCAGGCCATGGTGGTTCCATCTAGTGGCTCCACCTGATAAGGTGCCTTCGTGGAACCTACAATCTGCAACGCAGAGGCCAAAAGCCCTCCCCACTGTTGGACCCAGCAACCCAACACCAGAGGCAGGTTGCCTCTGAACATAGCGGTTTCATTTAGCCATTACAGCTAATAGCCCTTAGTGGGCCTCTTCTTCATGTATTTGATCAATCTCCATTTAAAATCTTCTAAGATCCAGCCCTCTGCTCTCCCCCAGTTTTTTTCCCCCTTATCCCAAAAAACCCAAGCCCCTTTCTTAGTAGGGAATGTGCGCCGGACTATTGGTCACTTTGGTGACTCTCTTCTGCTGCCACAATATCCTTTTTGAAATAGGGGAACCAGAACTGGGCTTGGTTTTCCAAATGAGGCTACCCCGTATCTTTACAAAAGCATTACAATGTTATCTGTTTCCCCCCTCCCCAGTCCCTTTCCTAATAATCCTCAGCATTAAGTTTACCTTTTTCATTGCTGCTGCACATTGAGTTGACATTTTCATCCAGCTGCCAAACATAATCCCAAGATCTGTTTCCTGGTCAGTGACCATCAGCACCCATCAGCATATATGTGAAGTCTGGATCTCTGCCAAAATGTGTCGGGCCTTACACTTTTTCACATTGAATGTCATTTGCCGCACTCTTGCTTGCTCACTCATTCAGTTTGGAGACAGCCTTTTAGGCCTCTTCAGGATCCATAAACTTGGCCCCTTATGCATCTGAAATTCCCCAAATGTCACAATTTCCTGGCCTGATACTTGTGTTGGAAGGCAGCTCGAAGCTAGCCCATCTCTGTCCTCCTCCCCAGGAAGGTCACGTTGATTGGTGTGGGTTCAGTAGCAGAAAAAATTAAATGTCAACTTAATGCTGCTGGCTGTCCAGGCTATGGCTGAGATGCCATAAGTTAGTCAATGGATAGTTTATTTTTAAATTCTGCACAATTTTGTATATTTTATTATGGGCTTTGATTAAACATCTGACGCGATACAGTAGAACTCCAAAGTCACTAGGTGAAATGGATTGATTCAGGCTGGGGAAAGGAAGCTATTCTTCACACGCAGTATGCAAGTAATATATAATATACACTTTCACAGGAATTGGAAGTCATGAAGCCTCCAGAAGCAGTCTATCACTGAATTAGATGTTGGGATCAAATAATGGTGGCGGGAGAGCTGTTGGCTGAGAAGGTCTACTCTAGCTAGGCCCTTCTGGTGTTGGATGCCTCTATTTGTGAAGGAATTGCTTCAGAACATGTGATGCTCTGACAGCCTCACGTTCCTTCTTTCCTTTGTCTAGAGAAGGCAAGAGGGAAATACGCTGCGCTCTCCTTTGCCACCATCGCTGTTGTGGTGGGGCTGCCCCTCTGGTGGAAAACGACAGCCACTGACCGGGCTTCACTGCCTTACTCCGAGATCGCCAACTTGGACACCCTAGAGGTTAGAGCAAGCTTTTGCCTCTTCTCCTTGAGGGCCACAGCAAAGCCCCACCCCTTGCTCGGGAGACCCTGCTGGGTGCCAGCCTCTATGGAAGTGGTGGTGGGAAGGACATGTGGGCAGCCTGAGATACCAGCTGTTCAGTGCTTGTGGCAGAAACAGCCTTGCGGTGGTGCTTCTGCCAAGGACTGTGTGTGCCCATGGTGTGTGTGTGGGGGGGCGGTATATGTGTGCGGTTAGATGAGTGGGCGGGGCAGGGCCTGGTGCCACTAACTTTGTGAATTATGATTTAGTTCCAGCTGACTGTGCCAATCTCGGTTGTGTTTGCCAAAGGGACTCTGCCAGGGGACCAGGAGAGGAAGCTCCCCTTTAGAGAGAGTCAGGAGGCAGAGACCCCCTTAAACCGTAAGTGGCGGAGCAGGCAGCTCCATGCCTTCTTACGATACTGGTGGTTACTGTGCACTTGATGCCTGTGTAGAGTTGTCAAAGTGAGAACTGACCCTGGTTCCAAGGCATGTTTGAGGCAAGACGGAAGTCTTCTCTATCATGTGTGATCTCAGAGGGCCTGATTCACACTTGCAAGTTGCAGCCTATGTTGCTGTCATCCAGGGATGAGCAGCTCTGTGTGTACCTAGGCTGCTCTTGTGTGTCCATTTTGGAGAAAGGGGGCTTGTTAATTGGCCTTTTCATCCTTTTGAGGGGCAAGAGAAGTTCCTACTTATTCCCAATCCATTGAGATGTTGCCTGTGGCACATGAATTGGATGGGGGTGGGTGGGATATTGCTAGAGGTGGCTTAGGGTTCAATGGAAGACCATCTCACCTACTGCTCATTCCTGTGTCCCCCCCCCCCCGCCATTCCAGCCAAGACCAGCGTGACAGCCCACTATCAGATATCTTATCGCCGTGCCACGCCCCAGGAAGAACAGGCCCTATCCCAGGTCTCTGGGCAAGGTAAGAGCTCTGCCAGGCATATGGCAGGTGGGGTGAGGGAGTGGGAGGGTTCAACAGGCAGTTAGGCCTCACTAGACACATAGATAATATTGCTCCATGATTAGAAGCATGATATGGACTTCCAGTTTGGTGTAGTGGTTAAGAGCGCAGGACTCTAATCTGGAGAACTGGGTTTGAATCCTCACTCCTCCACTTGAAGTCAGCTGGGTGACCTTGGTTCGATCACAGCTCTCTCAGAGCTCTCTCAGCCCCACCCACCTCACAGGGTGTTTTGTTGTGGGGATAATAATGACATACTTTGTAAGCCACTCTGAGTGGGTGTTAAGTCATCCTGAAGGGCGGTATATAAATCAAATGTTGTTGTTATTATTATTCTGAATGTTGAATTGAGGGCACAGCTCACACTTTCAGTTATTTTGTTTATTCAGTAAAGACATTTTTGCCCTCCTTTCTCCCATGAAGGATTCAAGACTGCAAAGAATGGTAGCTAAAAAAACAATTTGTATGCTCAGCAATTTAAAAAAAACCTGCCAGAAAATGCATAACAGATTTACTAGCCAGACAGCTTCTGAGACTGTTCATGCACGGCTTGACCTTTCAGAAGCATCCAGCTGGCCAGTGTCAGAGAGAGCATACAGGGCTAGATCCCAGGTGGTCCAGGCTGCATCATTCTGCCTTTTCTTCTCACTTGGGGCACAGCCCCCTTCCCTGTTCCCAGCTGCTGTTAGAAGCAAGAGATTGGCACTACTGTAACGACTGTGCTTCCCTTGCTGCACTTGATACCAGTTTGGGGGGGGGGTAGTGTAAGAGTGTTTCTGGTTCACAGGGAAGGAAGACCCTCTTGGGTAGCTGGGGGACCAGGCCCTATGTAAAAACTGTGTGTGTGTGTGTGTGTGTGTGTGTGAGAGAGAGAGAGAGAGAGAGAGAGATCCAGAGGAGTTAGCCGTGTTGGTCTGTAGTAGCAAAATAGAAAGAGTCCAGTAGCACCTTTAAGACTAACCAACTTTATAGTAGTATAAGCTTTCAAGAGCCACAGCTCTCTTCGTCAGATGTGTGTGTGCGCGCTGAAGGCATCCTGAACATGGGAGGGATGTTCTTATATTAGGGCCCCCTAAAGCTAGATAGGCATTCCTATTGAGACTTTGGGCTTCCTTCCTTCTTTCCTTCCCATGCACAGATGATGTGGTGCTGCCAGCGCAAGAGGCCCCAGCAGGCTCACTTACTATCTTTGTGATACCACCTGGCTCTCATCTTCTGCCACAGGTATGCTTCCCCCTCTCCCCAGCCTCTAACAGTGAGAAGTACACTCTGTACTCAGCCACATGAGTCATTAGGTGTGGCCTGAAAGGGGCCCTGTGTGGGGCCTCTTGAAAAAGAAAACAATGTGCTTTTCTATTCACAGCTGTTGCCTAAGCTCGCTCGCTCTATCGTCTGTCTGTCTGTCTGCCTGCCTGTCTGCCTGCCTGTCTGTCTGTCTACAATTTCTATTCTGCCCTCCCTGCACCATCAGGCGCAGGGCGGATTACATTTATAAAACTTTAAAAATTACATTCCGCAATTTAAAACCACTATAAATACAATATAAATATTTAAAACGGAGCACAAACTAGTTTGACTCAGTCTAACACGCAATCATCTCTAAAAGATACTTTAAAAGAAGTTTCTTTGAGGTGAATGCTCTGATAGGGAGGGCCCCGTTCTATTCAAATTAGGCTGGTGGGGGCCCTACCCAGCATCAACCGTACACCTGGCAGAACAGCTCTGTCTTACAGGCCTGGTGGAAGGATAACAAATCCTGCAAAGCCCTGGTCTCATTAGACACAGTGTTCCACCAGGTTGGAGCCAGGTTGAAGCCAGGACCGAGAAGGCCCTGGCTCTGGTTGATGCTAGGCGGGCCTCCCTGGGGCCAGGGACCATTAATAGCTCTTTTTGTCTGGATTGAAGCGTCCTCTGGGGCACATATGGGGAGAGGCGGTCCCGAAGTTACACAGGTCCCAGTCCACATAGGGCTTTATAGGTTAATACCAAAACCTTGAATCTGATTCAGTACTCCACAGGTAACCAATGCAGCTGGCGCAATACTGGTGTTATATGTGCTCTACTAGGCACTCTGGTGATGACATGTGCCGCTGCATTTTGGATCAGCTGTAACTGCTGAATCAGACCCAAGGGGAGCCCTGTGCATGTTACAGTAGTCTAACCTAGAGCTGACCATTGCATTGATCACTGTAGTTAAGTCACGGGTCGAAAGATAGAGGGCAAACTGCCTGGTCTGTTGGAGATGGAAAAAAGAAGACCTGGCAACTGCTGCAACCTGAGCCGCAGTTACCAGGTCGTCTGTCCATCAGCAGATATAATTGGGTGTCATCAGCATACCTGTGACACCCAAGTCTGAAACTTCTCACCAACTCAGCAAGGGGGCGCATATAGATGTTAAACAATAATGGGGAGAGTACTGTCCCCTGCGGCACACCACAAACCAGCGGTCGGTGGGATGACAGTTCCTCCCCCAGCACCACCCTCTGTCCCCAACCGTGGTGTAAAGAGACAAGCCACTGTAGTGCCGTCCCCTGTATCCCCACATCGGCAAGGCGGTGGGTCAAAAGATCGTAATCAACCGTATCGAATGCTGCCAAAAGTTCTAATAGTATCAGCAGTGCCCATCCACCTCGATTTAGGTGTCTGCAAAGATCGTCTGTGAGGGCAACTAGCAGTATCTCCATCCCAGGTCCCAGGCAAAACCCCGACTGGAAGGGATCCATGGCCGAAGTATCCTTCAGGAAACTCTGCAGCTGTCTCTCCACCACCCGCTCAATCACCTTGCCCAGAAACAGGAGGTTTGAAACCAGGCGGTAACTGACCGGGTTGGCGGGATCCAGTGATGGCTTTTTAAAGAGGGGCCTCACCACTGCCTCTTTTAATGCCCTGGGGAAAACCCTGGAGCCCAAGGACAAGTTGATAATAACCTCCAAGGAATCCCACAGCCCATCGACACTGACTTTCACCAGCCACAACGGACACGGGTCCAGGAAGCTCGTGGGGGCGAAGAGGGCGACGGGGAGCCGGACTTGCCATCCTCCACCAGCTCATCCAACGAACCGCCATGGAGCATTGGTTCCCGCAGAGCATTCTGGAAACCAATTGGATCTATAAGTCTCTGCAGGCGAGCATAAATTTGTTCAGCGCCCTTGCAGGGGGCAGGTGGGGGTGGCCTATCCAACCAAGCTTTCAGGACCAAGTGGTCTGACCATGGCACCGGCTCTATCATATCCAGAACCACATCCAGTGTGTGCCCTGCTTTATGTGTGGGGCCCGATATAAATTGGGAAAGTCCTAGTGCTGCCACGGCCGAAACCAGGTCCGCAGCCTGGACAGAGGCATCGTTGTCAGCATGGACATTGAAATCCCCCAGCACAATCAGCCTGGGGTGCTCCAAAGCCCACCACGCCCCACTTTGAGCAGGCACAACAGGGTATCTGCTGGTGCACTGGGTGGTCGGTACACCAGACAGATAGCCAAACTTTCCTCGGTACTCCACACTAGTCCCACACAATCAATGCAGGTGATCTCAGGGATGGGGAGCAGCCTGAAGGAGAAAGCCTTTTGCGTAAGAACTGCCACCCCTCTCCCTTGACCTCCTGTTTGGGACTGATGGTGGACCGAGTACCCTTGCGGGGGGGTCAGTTCTCCCAAAGCAACTGTTTCACCTTCCCTTTCACTCAGGTCTCGGTCACGCATACCCGGTCCATATTAGCTGCTGTAAAAGTATCTTGCAAGGTTTTGATCTTATTGTTTATGGGCCTGGCATTGCACAACATCAGTGTTGAAGAGGGGTTCAATTTCCTAGCTCTAACACCTACATGTCTTGAGATGGACGTAGGTTAGAAAGAAATCCGAGCTTCTCCATATCTTCATGACCTTCTCAACTTACACCGTATCCCACCGCTATATCTCTCACGTCCCCAGAGGACTGGGATCCTTGGCTCCTTCCTGGCCGCCCTCCCTACATCCACCTCCATCTTACGACAGCGTCCCACCAGCAGCAGGAAATAGGACTGGCACTGATCCACTATGTTCTATATGATGACAGGCAAGGAATTATGTTCTGCTCCATATATTATATTCTGCTCCATATAATGGGCAGAAATAACATCAATTTCCATATTCAAATGAATTTAATTTCATACAAATTGACTCAAAACACCCCGCCCCAACCCTTCCAATTCTAATTCCCAGTTCTGATGCCACCATTTACTTCCATAAAATTCCCATTTGTGTCAGAGGTTCATTTTTATTTATTTTCCTATAGTATTTATTTTCAGGAGAATCTATCTAGAGATTCTCTAAGACCACAGTGTAAACTAACCTTTGGTATAGTCAGCCATTCTCAATTCTGGGGGCAATACTCAATTCAGTCGTGATTCAATAATCAATCTGTCACCAATTTGTCAATATATTCCGGGGCAATAATCAATTCAGTCATAATTCAATACTCAGTTCTGTCACCAATTCATCAATATATCTCCCACTTTTAAATCTCCTGAATCCTATCCCCTATTTACATTAATTTCTACTTAATTCAATTTAAATATCCAGATAGCTAAATGGTGATAGCTAAATGGAGCCTCCATGTTTAGAGGCAATATGCAGCCAGCAAGGGAGGGCTGCTACCTTCAGGCCCTGCACGTGAGCCGTTTGGGGGAGGATGGCTCTTTGCTCCCCTTGGGATTTTTAAAACTGTTCTGCTGAGAGGAGCTCTGACCATTTTAGGAGAAAGCACGCTGCAATCCGTCCTTGAACCAGGGAGAGTTGCGAATGCGAGGATTATGTCTGGCACGTGATTTGCAAGTGGTCCCAATGACGCTTGGGATTTGGTTGCCTCTAGATGTTAGGGCAAAGCTGCCCCCTGCATATGTGACTTACTTCTTGCATGCCTTTGTGTCTCATGCGCTCACTCGGATGCGCATTTGAAAAATAAATGTTGGAAGGCTTGCAGGTGCTCTCTTGTCAATTAGCACACATGACTTGGGCCGATTGCAAAACTGTGGCGTACCTGATCATCTTTCTTTTCGCAGGTAGCTACCATGTACATCGGCAAGCACCGCAGTGCCATAATTCGAGCCCCAGGAGGCACAGCCGATGTGCTAGCAGTCGTGAGGACAAAAATACAGCAGGTGACCCGGGTCATGTCCTTCTCGGCTGAGTCCATCACCGGGGCCCTCTCTGACCGCATCCCTATCCTCCATCTGGGAACTGAGTGGAAGCGGCCCTTCAAATCCAGCTTAGGTAGGGCTTGAGATGGCTTCTCAGGAGAAGGAGCAGACCTTGTATTGCAGAATCGCCAGGCTCACAACCTTGAGATTGAAGACGGGTGGTCCTTGCAGGTTTGGGGCTTTCTTTCCAGCTTCCTTCTTGGCCATGGCCCAGATTCGCTTTTCAACATTCTCCTGGTGGAACAGTCAAATAAAGCAGCATCCGTTCATCGGTATTTAAGCCTGGAGGCGATTGAATTTCAGAAGCTGTTTATTCAATGTGAAATAGTAAAGAGTCCAGTAGCACCTTTACGACTAACCAACTTCTTTGTAGCATAAGCTTTCAAGAACCACAGCTCTCTTCGTCAGATCTGATGAAGAGAGCTGTGGTTCTTGAAAGCTTATGCTACAAAGAAGTTGGTTAGTCTTAAAGGGGCTACTGGATTCTTTACTATTTTGCAACTACAGACTAACACAGCTAACTCCTCTGGATCTATTCAATGTGAATATTCCACAAGATTGGATCCAGGCTGAATTAGCGTTGTCTACCAGTTACCTGTTCCCACTCCACTCCCCTCGTGCTGTTCCTCAGGTTGACCCTTATCCCCTCAAGAGGACTATTTTGTACAAATCAGTGAGAGGTAGTGGGAGAGGAGAGGCAGAACAATTCCATTCCACTGATGGAAAAATGTTTAGTCTGGATACAACCCTCACTTTAGTTTTATTTCATCCTCATATGAAATTAACACACACGCACGCACACAAACACGGGCTTTATCTTTGCTCCAGTTTCTCTTTCAACATGCAGAGTTACTCCAATTAAACTTAATGCTTTTTTTCAAAATTATTTTCCTCTTGATAGCATATAAATAGAATCAGAAACCATGGCAAATGCAACCGAAGCAATGGGAATGGATGATGCGCAAGCAGATCATCCCTGATTTTGCGCATCTCTCTGATAGTGGACGTGCCACTACCCAAATCAGTCCTTAAGAGATGCCCATAGATCTTCCAAAGACCTTCCTTTGAAATTTCACATTCAGCATTTGAGTAGCACTTTCAAAAATGCAAGCAAAATATGAAATGTTTCCAAATTAAGAAGTGTATGCATGGAATACGTCCTGGTCAACAAGGCTGGAAGCACCTGAAGAAGCTACTACTATATATACTACAATGTAATATAGAACCAATATAAATAGATATGTGTGTAGTATGTGTATAGATAGTACATATAGTATATAGACTATAATACTGTGCACTGTCTATTGCTGTATGTATGCTCCTGCTAGGTAATTTCTTCATCACATAAAGTGTCATGTTTTATTGCTTAGGCTTTTCTGCTTGTTTTCCAATTTCATGCTATGAAAATCCTTTTGCATGGTTTATTGGAAGTCTCACTGACTTACATTGTGTAATCTGCCTTGAACGTCAGTGAGTGAAGTGGACGCTACATAAAGTAAGCAAATAAGTGCTGGCCTGGGCTGCCCTTTAGCTCAGAGTTGCCTGTCCTGCCTGGCTGCAGCGCTCAACAGTTTCATCTGTGTTCTCTACCCATTTTGCTTCTGGAGAGCTTGGGAACAGAACCTGTTGAGTTCTGCATGCCAAGCCAGTGATCAGCTGCTGGGACATCGGAGGGGGCTGGCGGTGTGATCAAGGGGCCGTGTCTTCAGCAGGGACAAGAGAAACGAGCTGCTCCTGCCTTCTCATGCAGGGTACGAGATCACCTTCAGCTTGCTGAATCCTGATCCCAAAACCCATGATGTCCACTGGGACATTGAGGGAGCCATCCGTCGCTACGTGGAGCCCCTCCTGAACAAGCTGAGATCGGTAGCAGAGATCTCCGTAGACTCGCAAGTGAGTATTAAGTGTAGGAGGTTGTGTGGGTCCCTGGGAGGGGTCAGCAGGGAAATTTGTCGTCTATAAAATGTGCTGTTTTTTTCTTTCCCTTTCCCCAGATCCTGTACTATGCAGCACTGGGGGTCACACCCCGTTTTGATGCATCTTCCTCCAGCTACATACTCGGTGCACACAGCCTGCCCCATGTCATTAACCCTGTGGAAGCCAGGCTGGGTAAGCCCCTCTTGACAATCTCATCTCTTCATCAGCTGGACTTTGAGTCATAGAAGCCTCTGCTTTTCTTGCCCTAGAGTAGTAACTCACTGGCTGAACCAAATTGTCTCAACGGAAGGTACTCGGAATGAATTGGCAAGTGCGCTTTGTCTGTGCCCAGGGTCTGCCTGGTCACTGTTTCTGGTGTTGGGAAAGTACCTCGGTCTGCAAAGCATGTGTTGAGTCATAGACTTATGGCTACTGCCACAGTGAGCCGCAGCACAAGTGCTGAAGTTCTAGCCCCCCCCCCCTTGAGTAGCCTCCCTTTCCCTGGAGATGCCAAGCTCTGATGCTGGGCCCTTCCACACATACTTTGCCTCTGAGCTGCGGTTCTTTCCTAGGCAGCGCTGGCAGCCCATCAATGGCCCATAGCCATGTGCAGAAAAGTCACTGGCAGGTCGGCCTGGGATCTCTGCCACATTGGCCTTCGGCCGTGTTGGGGCAGCCAGCAGGTCTCCTTTCCTGTCTCTGACCTGCATTTGGACCAGCTCAGGTCTCTCAGGTCTGCTGACAGGGTGTATCCCTCTCTGTCTTTGTGCAAGGTTCCAGCGCTGCCTCACTTTTCCCCGTGCTCAACTTCCTGCTGTATGTGCCGGAGCGTTTGCACTCACCGCTCTATATCCAGGACAAGGACGGTGCTGCTGTGTCGACCAATGCTTTCCACAGCCCACGCTGGGGTGGGATTATGGTAAGGCGGGCTGGGGCTACTGGAAGCTCCTCCCACACACCGATCGGGGACCCTTGTGGTGTGCCACAGTTTATACCGGCATAACTAGCTGGCATCCTCTGCTCTGTTGGCAGCAAAGAACAATCCATTGGAGCTTTTCCCCTTGAGAAGGGTTCATGTTCCACAAGGTTTTCGCGATAAAAAGGAACCACTCAAACCGGCACAACTGGAAACTGCACCAGCAAGCAATAGGGTTGATATATCCAGTAGCCCAGTAGAGAGGCAGAGTGCCAGTAGGGTGGGATATGAAGGTGCCACCCTCTGCACAGGCAGAGGGAAATGCAGCCTCTGTGAGGCATAGCCTGCTGTTCCAAGGATCTGACCGGCAACAGCACGTGGCTTTTACCACGTGGCTTGTTAGCAAAGGATCACTGATGGAGGAACAGAGATTCTGCACAGTCAAGGCCTCCCATTCAGTCCCTGTCCAGGGCTGGACACAAAGATGCCTAAGACAGTGTGCAGCTATCGTGGCTTTGGGCAACAGGTATCCGCCTCAGGTCCCCCTCCCTCTTAGTTTGGTTGGCCATTTTCCTTTGCTGTGTACTGTTGCTTGTTACCTATCAGTACCTAGAGACTTGTAGATGGTGGGGAAATCCTCCCCCCAAGCCCCTACCCCATGGAGCCAAAAGCAGTGTAGGTGAATAACAAGGAAGAAGAGGAGGCATGCCTTCTTCAAGACTCCATTGACACACAGAGACCCGGGTGTGGCCGCGAATGGCCAAGAAAGCCATTCTCAAAGCATGCGGTGTGAATGGGGTTGCTGACTCTCTTGTTCTAGCTGGGCTTTTGGAAGCAGCATGATGGACACCAGGGTAACAGGCAGAGATTTCCCCGCTGATGTGTCCCCCAACCTTAGCTATGGCTTCATCTGTCACATGATGATCTGTACAGAAGCCCTGCTAGAAGAAGAGAGTTGGCAATGCCATCGCAGAACAGACAGCTGCTTGCGGGGCCACCTGCTGCTGGCCTTGCTGTATGCTGCAGTGGCAGTCTGCTTTGCACCCAGAGTGTGGCACGTCTTTGCCTCTGCCCGGCTGGCTGAGAGTCGTGGGGACCATTGTGACTGATGGTAGAGATCCTGGACCTTGTGAAATGTTCACCACTCTTTCTGGTAGGGCAGCCAAGATGAAAAACTTCTTCCAGCTGCTCAAAAGACTTGGCATGTCCCCAGTTTCCTTGGGAGCAGTGACTCCTCTTAGCAGTGTCTTGACCTGCAAACATGACTGCTTGGCACTGAGATATTGCCTCGCTGCCTCTCTGTCTTGCTAGGTGTACAATGTTGAGCCTGAGGCAGCCAATGAGACTTCCTTCCCAAGGCGGGTGGATGTGGACATGGTTCGGGTGATGGAAGTGTTTCTGGCCCAGCTACGGTAAGTGCTTTGTGGCTGGGTCTTGGTAGCTGCGGCTGGTGTTGTTTGCTGGAGGTGGGGGGCTAGGCAGCATTTCTATGGGGAGGGGTGTATTCTGGTGTTTCAGGTTCTCTGAAGGTTCAGCATATACATTTTCTAAATAAATCAAAAAGAGTCCAGTAGCACCTTTAAGACTAACCAACTTTATTGTAACATAAGATTTTGAGAATCACAGTTCTCTTCATCAGATGCAAATAAATACATTCCTGCCCCCCAAATGGGCCAGGAATAAATTCTAAATAAATAAATTCCTGGCTCCAAAATATTTTTTGGAACTCCGGCTATAGAGGCCAGGAGTAAAATGTGCATTCTGACTGTGATCAGTGCTCTTTGCCAAGTGACTGCTATGAATAACTGGGGTTCCCTCTACCATTAAAGTACTTCATCACATAACAACAACAACAACAACAATACATATTACGCCGATATCTAGTTGATACTTAGGTCTCCGGTGTATCAGCTTAACAAGGCCAATCAATAATATGTGACCTCTGCTTATTGTTGATTGTGTTTTTGATCATTCGATTAACAATAACACTAATAAAAGAGCCCCGTGGCGCACAGTGGTAAGCTGCAGTACTGCAGCCCAAGCTCTGCTCACGAACTGAGTTTGATCCTGGCGGAAGCCGGGTTCAGGTAGCTGGCTCAAGGTTGACTCAACCTTCCATCCTTCCAAGGTCGGTAAAATGAGTCCCAGTTTCCTGGGGTTAGAGTATTGATGACTGGGGAAGGCAATGGCAAACCACCCATAAGAAAAAGTCTGCCAAGAAAACGTCATGATGCGATGTCCCCCCATGGGTCAGTAATGACTCAGTGCTTGCACAGGGGACTACTTTTACCTTTTTTTAAAATAATAACTGCACTTATATACCTCTCTTCTAGACAGGCTAGTGCCTCACCCAGAGCAGTGAACAAATTAGTGTTATTATTATCCCCCCAATACAGCTGGAGAGCTGGGGCTGAGAGAAGTGACTTACCCAAGGCCACCTCCTCAGCTCAGGGTAGTAGTGGGATTTGAACCAGAAGAGTTCTGATTCGCAGCCAAACCACTTAACCACTGTAATTAACTTGTGGAACTCATTACCACAAGATATAGTGATGGCTGGTAACATGGATGCCTTCAAAAGATGGTGAGACAAATGTATACATGAGGAGAAGTACACCAAAGGCTGCCAAACCATTATGACCAAATGGAACCTCCATATTCAGAGACAGTCTACCTCCACATTCCAGTTACTGGGAGTCAATAACAGGAGGAGGCTTTGACCTCTGTATTCCTGTTTTTGGGTGTAGGTTCCAGAAATTTGAAAGTCATAGGGGGGAAAAAAATTCCTGTGTTTTTTCTGGGAAAAAAAGAAACATTTGGAGGAAATTGAAATGTAGGCAGTACTTACTTTTGTATCAAACCTACACATATTTTTCTGTTTTAATAACATAAAATGCAAGTTTTATAGCATATAAAATGGTATCACATTTATGGAATTTAAATGTTGGGTAGATTTCTACACACAAAACTGCAAATATGTCCCAATACATGAGAGAGTGGCAAACTTCTCTGCTACAACCAAGCAGCATTTTAGTTTTTTCTACCTGAGAGTTAGGGGTGGGGGGGAAAGACAGTGAAAATAGAGACCACAAATTTTGTTGTAAAGAAAAGAAAGAGTATTATGTGGACAGAAGCAGTCTCATGTAGTCACAGCAGAACTAGCAGCACGTTTAGATCTGAGTAAAAACTTTATAGCAGTGAAAATACTGAATATTAATAATGAATTATCATTAAATACATTATACCATATTAATTACTGCTGAAATTATTCGTACAACGCATCTTCAAGAATATATTTATGTCTACAGCATATTCAGGAATTAGATTATCTAACATAAAATTTTCATGATACACATTTTGAATGAGTAAAAGCAAGTCTCGAAGAGCATTTATTACAAAGAGAAAATACTTTGTAAGAGTTTTTTTCTGTACGTCCTAAATTGCCCTCATTTTTTCCTTTGGAAAAACTGGGTGGGGAGTCCTTGGGGTGGGGAGAAGAGGGCGGCTTTTTTCCCTGAATCTTTCCATTGCTGTCATATGTCTACTTGCAAGCACCTTCACAGAATCACAGAGTTCGAGGGGGCCATACAGACCATCTAGTCCAACCCCCTGCCCAATGCAAGATGAGCCTAAAGCATCCCTGACAAATATTCATCCAGCCTCTTCTTGAAAACTGCCAGTGAAGGGGAGCTCACCACCTCCCTAGGCAGCTGATTCCCCCTTTGAACTACTATGACTGTGAAAAAGTTTTTCCTAATATCCAGCCGGTACCTTTCTGCATGAAATTTAAGCCTGTTGCTTCAAGTCCTATCCTCTGCTGCCAACTGGAACAGCTCCTTGCCCTCCTCCAAATGACAGCCTTTCAGATATTTAAAGAGAGCAATCATGTCCCCCTTCAATCTCCTCTTCTCCAAACTAAACATTCCCAAGGCCCTCAGCCTTTCTTCATAGGGCTCAGTCTCCAGACCCCTGATCATCCTCATTGCTCTCTTCTGCATGCTCACGATTTTGTCCACATCCTTTTTGAAGTGAGGCCTCCAGAACTGCACACACTACTCCAGGTGCAGCCTGACCAAGGCAGTATAGAAAGGGACTATGACCTCCTGTGATTTCGATGCAATGGCCCTTTTGATACAACCCAAGACTGAGTTTGCCTTTTTTGCCACCACATCACACTGACACCTTAGAGGCATCTAGTTGACCAACAGAGGAAAACAAGATGCTGGACTAAATGCGCCACAGGTGTGATCTAGCAGGGTTCTTCTAATAGCAGCAGGTCCACTCCCCCAGTCCCAGGTCATCTTCATCTGCGATAGCAGCCATTCAACAACACGACCTGGTCTATCTTTCTGCCAGAGATTCTGTTCCCTTTGCATTTTCCCTATGTCGTTATTTTCAAGGCCCGGGAAATGGCTTGGGGCTGGTGGAAAAAGTAGAGAAGAGGGCAACCAAGACAATTAGGAGATGCAGCACCTTCCATATGAAGAGGTGTCCCATTTGGAATGTGGATATCCATGAGATGTTATTTTATTGGTTTTACTTATTGTATCTTATTTATGATTGTGACCCACCCTGAGCCTGCTTGTGGGGAGGGCGGGCTAAAAATCAAATAAATAAATAATAAAGAAAGAAAGAACGGCTGAAGAGTTTGGGACTTTTAAGCTTAGGAATGAGATGACTAAGGGGGACATGTTTATAAAATTATGCATGGGGTGGAGAGAATGGACAAAGAGAACTTTTTCTCCCTCTTCCAAAATACGAGAACTCCAGTGAAGCTGATGAACAGTAGATTCAGGATGGACAAAAGGAAATACATCAGTTCGCTGCCAGAGGATGTCGTGATGGCCGCAGGCACAGACAGCTTTAGAGGAGGATTAGACAGATTCATGGAGGAGAGGTCTACCAGTGGCTACTAGCCACAGTGATGAAAGAGAACCTCCACATTCAGAGGCAGTGAACCTCTGAATATCCGCGCCAGGAGGCAGCTTCAGGGGGAGGCCTTGACCTCCATGCCCTGTTACTGACCTCCCCCGCAGAGTAACTGGTTGGCCATTGTGTAAGACAGGGTGCTGGTCTAGATCAGCTGCTGGTTTGATCCAGCCGGGCTCTTCCTATGTTCTTATGTTCTTACCTTCCAGCCTGCCAGTTAAAATCTTCTTCCCAACCCTTCCTCACCGTGCCCCCGCCTATGAGATGAGGCGAGTGGCAACCAAACATTGGGCTTTTTCAGTGTGGAACCTCGGAAGGCCTCCCCTCATGAGACTGTCTTGGCACCTACTTCAATTCCCTTTTAGGCATCAGGCCAAAACATTTCTCTTTACCTAGGCTTTTAACTAAAAGTTTCCCCCATCCTTTTTAGTGGTTGTTTGTATGGCCTGCTTCTAGCCTGAGGGCTGTTTTTAGGCTGATGAATGTAGTTTTTAGGCCTCAGCTGGGCTCTTGGCCTGTTTTTTTATTGATAATTTTTATATTTGTTGTTATGACTTTATGGTTCTGTCGTTTTTAGTTTGTGAGCTGCCTCAAGCAGATTTCCGGCGAGGCAACATGTACATTTTTATAAATAAAGTTCTGTGCAACTCTAAAGCTTACATATTCCACCTTGGTCCAAGAAAAGAGAATTCCCCATTCATGCGCAGAGTATTACACCCACGTCTAGCCCTAAACCACAGTGTCTTCTGCCAGTCACGTACTTCACAGCTCCAATGCCAAGCGGTCCTCTTGCTTGCCCATCTCCTCTCCTCAGGTTGCTCTTTGGGATTTTGCCGGTGCCACTTCCGGAGGACGCCCTGCTGGAAAGTTTTGGAAACGAGGGCCTCTCTGCCTGGGAGCTGGATCGCCTCTTGTGGGCCCGCACCGTTGAGAATGTAGCCACTGTGGCGACTACCCTGACCTCCCTGGCTCAGCTGCTGGAGAAGATTAGCAACATTGTGATCCAGGAGGATGTGGCATCGCAGGTGAGGGGCGGGTGGAGGGAGGCAGGAAAGTGTGTGCCAGGATCTGTTTGCAGGGTTTGGGATTCTGTTTTGCTTCTTCTGTGCTGGTGTGCTTTCTCTGCTGCTTTTCCAACGACGTTCTCTCTTGCTTGGCCCCCCCCCCCGCCACTCTTTTGTCCGTTCTCAACTACGAGATCACCTGGGCTATTTTTCATCACTGAACCTTCCCTGCTTGATGCTCATCTGCTTCCTTCTGCTGGGGGGCTTTTCTGTCTCTCTGTCTGATCTTGCACATGTCACATTGTGTCCTTTATAAGCCTGAGGCTTTTTCCGCCTTGATTGCCGCATCACCCCCTTTAAGGAAAAGCTATTTTTGGATTTGCTTTTTGACTCCCTGGACTCATCAATCCAGACTGAGCTACAGGCACCCATTAGTGACAATGGGACTTTTTTGGAAGCAGACTTCTGGAGTCCTAGGAACCAGGGGGATTCAATTAGTTGCCAACCTTCCTTTAGTCAGAATGTACATGATCTTTGCATACTTGATAACTAACCCACCACCTGCTGCTTATTTGCATACCTCATCCATGGGGGGGGGCATGTTAACCAAGTCTGTCCACTTGATTCTTAATTCTGTATAGGAAACTTAGGGGGAGAATCCTGTTTTCCCACCCTCAGCATCATTTTTGCTTTAAAGGAAAACTGAACATCTAATCACAGGAATTTCCAGTTTGCAGAAGGCAGACCTGAGGCTGGGCATTTTAGGGATTCTCTCATTTGACATTGGTTTACTATTGGGCAGATCCTAAACTGACATGCATGAGAGTCTAGCCCTCTTGGGACCCGACTGGGAGATGGTTTCAAAGGGGTTTTTGCTCTTGGAAGCTCTCCTCTTAGTTTGATTGCCACTTTTCTGCGATACTTTCTTTTCTGATTAGATTTCCCGTTTGGGTTAATTTAATATGATGGTCTTGCAAATTCAAAACTACTTAACCACATACAATAGTGGCTTGTAGTTTGCTGATCTAAAAGGAGGGAGGTAGTGGGGGCTAGCAGATCTGGGGGTGGGGAGGTTTACAGGCCCTGCCTTGAGAATATATTCTCTTCTGCAACCCCCTCTGTGGTGGTGGTGGTGGGAGAAACAGCCCTCTTGCAGGGTGGCCCCAAAGAGGCCATTTAAGTCAGGCCTCTGAGACCCTTATGTGAAAAGGGCATATGGAAATAGTAGGGGCTGATGAGGAGGCAAATGCAGGGGAGTCAGCTGGCTCCAAGGGGCAGTCTTTTCACCTTGGGAGACCTCAGATGGATGTTGGTCCTGCTAAGGGAAACAAAAGAGCAAGGCAGGAATCTGCTGGTAGCAAAAGGACCTTCCTGGGCCTCTCTATCTCCAGCGTATCTGTGATCTTGTAGCTCAGAAGTGCAGCTTCACGAAAAACTTGGCCTTTTCTCCTTGTGTCTTGGACTTGGAAAGAAGCAAGCGTCTTGCTCTTCTGTTGCAAAAGATCAGCTTCCAAATGGGCTTCAGTTCTGGCAGGAGTAGGCAGGCTTTGCAGGATGTCAAGGGGAAGAGGTGTTACTTAGAAGCCATGTTAGAAGCTTTAGGCACCAAACGGGGGGCCAAACTATGAGTTACAAATGTTGATGAGTCTGTTCGGGGTTATCCAGATCTGATTCACTTTCCACCCATTCACACAGCAGCTGCAGAGAAAGGGACTTTTGAAGTCCATCGGGCCCTAATGTGGCAGAAGAAAATGGAAGGGGGGGCAGAGTCTGGATGGTCAGCAGGGAAGGGGAGGGTATTTCTCGTCCGGTTAGGACTACCTACCTCCCCTAAAACCCTCCAGTGTTCTAGATGTTTTGGAATTTTAGCAATGCAAGATACTAATAACATGGCAATGTGGATTTAGGAAGAAGACTTGCACAGATTTCTTTTTAGAAACCTGGAATATTATATAAATATTTTTTTAAAACCTTGCAAAATCTGGGCGAACAGCCTAGACTTCCAATAATTATTTTTCAGAAAACAGTAAACAGATGGTGACAAAGAGTGTTGTTTTGCACAAGGAACAAAGAGTGTTGTTTTGCACAAGGAACAGGCCAGAATCCTGACCGAAGGAAACCATCAGTGGGAGGACGCGGGTTCAAAGCTTCACTCAGCGATAATGCTGGTCAGGTGACCTTGGCTCAGCCATCCCCTTTCAGTCTCGCTGACCTCACAGAATGTGTCAAGATAGGGCGGAAGAGAGAGCCCTCTGTCCCTCTGCTGGCAGGATCAGAAGGCACTTGGCTTCTCTTCTCTCTCACCCGGGTTGCATCTCTTCTCTTCTGCCCAGGTGTTCCATGCTGTGGAGTCAGCCCAGAAGGCGCTGCTGGACTTGGGCCTGGGCCACCTGGAGTCTGCCTTCCAGGCCAGCAAGGAGGCTGTCATGTCCTCCGAACGGGCCTTCTTCGACCCATCGCTCCTCCATCTCCTTTATTTCCCCGACGACCAGAAGTTCGCCATCTACATCCCCCTCTTCCTCCCCATGGCTGTTCCCATCTTGCTGTCTTTGGTGAAGATCCTGCGAGAAGCCCGACAGAGCAAGAAAGATTCCACCAAAATGGACTGATCGCCCTCCTTGAGACTGGGGTGTGACTGTGAGGGCGGGAGTTCCAGGGATGCCGAGTGCAGAGGCTGGGGGGCGGGGGGCAGTATTCTGTCCAACAATAGAGAGCTGTGGGGCTCCAGAAAGTTTAGCTTGGCATAACCTCAAAGGTTTTGCCAGCTTCCTCAGGAAGTACCTTCTTAAGGAGAAACTGGAGCCCAGTCTTCTCTGGAGGGGGGTGGCACAGAGTAGGCCTTCTCCAAAGTGGGCTGTCAGTCGATCCGTTTAGCACGGCAGGTCCAAAGTGGGCTTTGCTGACACTGGTCACTTGCAGCTGCCCCCCACAGGGTTTGCAAGGGGAGGAAGGGGGGGGATCCTTCCCAAGCTCCCCCCCAGAGTCATAAGGGGCAGGGTGCAGAGGTGCTTCCCTTGGGGGAGGGGCTAGTGCATTTCCTTGCCTGCCCCACCCCAACTCCTGGGGGAACCGGCTGGCTCTGGGCAAAGTGGACTGTTGGTCTAATCCTGCCTGCTTGGGCAGAGGCTGGGGGCCTGGTGTGTGTATGGGGCGGGGTGGGGAGCTGCCTCTTCTATAACAACGTATAATAAAGATCCCTCTGTCTCCGAGGCTGGTCCTGCCGACTCTGCAGTCTTGGTGTTGGGAGAGAAGGGGGTTGATGTGTGTCTATGGAAGATGCGCCTCTGGGTGCACAGAAGAGGAAGGACGCACCTTCTACTAAATTAACCTCCAAGGCAGATTCAGGGACGGGTGAGGGGGCAGGTTAGCCTTGCTGGCGTTCGCTGCTCCACCAGCTAGTTGAAGCCGAGCAGGGGCTCCCCGGGGGCTCGCTTGGCTTAGCCCGAGAGAAACGCGGTTGAGGCGCACCGCGCACCCCTTTCCACAGCCAAAGCGGGAGACACGGCCTGGATGCCCCCGGCAGACTCTTTCTGACGCGCGATCCATCCGGGCTCGGGCGGCGAGGATTGCGCGCCGCGGCGTCCGGCCTCTCCTGCCCGATCGCCCAGCCGCGGCGGGCAGCGGAGGCGCTTTCTGCCCGGCCCCGAGCGGAGAAGGCGGGGGCCGGCTCGCCTTCGCCCGCCCGCCCCCTCGCCCCGTCCCTTGGGCGGAGCCGCGCCGGCCTCGGCCGGGGATTCGCGGCTGGAAAGGCGCTTAGGGCGCGCGGCCGGGCCTGGCCGGGCGGGCATGAGCCAGGCCGCCGCAGCCTGTCGCTCCTCGGGCAGCCGCAGCGAGGCCATGAAGGTGAAGAAGGGCGGCGGAGGGGCGGCCGGGGCCGCCGCCGCGCCCACCTGCACAGAGGAGGAGCTGCTGGGGCGCCGGGCCGGCATCAGCCCCGAGGACGTGCTGGGGCTGCAGAAGATCACCTCCGGTGAGCCCCCTCCCGCGGTTGGGTTGGATTGCTCCTCTCTCGGCGGAGGCGCTTGCGACATTGTGGCAGCCCCGGGCTAAGCAGTGGCGGCGTTGCGCCCTCTCCGCACCCGCCTCCCCCCGGGATTGGGGAGTCAAGAGTGGGCAGCCTCCCCTTTGCATCGGTCGGAGAGGGGCCGTCGCCGAGTTTCCTAGAAAGCAGCCGGTGACAGAGCTCCAGGTTCTGGGAGGGCTCCGGGCCTTTGGAACTCCCGGCTACAAGAGATTTCTTCCCGGGCCCAGAAAGGGCGATGGAGGAAGGGATTCTGCGGGGTCTTGCCTTTGCTTGTGCCAGACTGAGGCTCAATCACTGGAAAGGGGCGCTTTGGGCTGGGCAAAGAGCCTCCAGTGGATTGGGGGGCGAATAAGGTGGCCCACGGGCCTGAACCAGGTAGAATCTCGTAAAGTGGGCGGGCCCTGAGCCGCGATCTGCTTTGGGACCGCGCACCTTCTACTGGAATAAATTTCGGCTGAGCTGGCTGTTGCCTCAAAAACTGAATCAGAACCCCGTGGCGTGTGTGCATCTCTGTCCCCTTAAATTGTGTTTCAGTAAATGTTAGACTTTCGGGTGCCGCAGAGCTCTGTGTCTGTTTTTCCAGATGTGTGGGACACACAGAGCGTTGATCGCAGCACTGGGCTAGTCACTAACTTCTAGCACAGGGAAGGAGTGATACCGATTAAAGTATCCTTTCTTCTGCGTGTTCCACTTCCCGCAGCTTTTGACACCAGCTCAAACTCTTCTCCCTCATCTTGTGAGAATGCTGCAAGGGTGACCTCTCGTTACAGGTTCCTGTTTCAAGCAATGGTTGGCTGTGCAAACAGCCTTGGAATTTCTCTGCTTCTTGTAAAGCTGCCTGCCACACATTTCTTTTATTGAGATTCCAACAATTTGGGGGTATATGATGTAAACTGAAGTTACATGTCCACCATGGAAAGAAGGGCCATCTGTCAGCAGCAGGGGGCTGGCTGTCACAGGCTGAGAGCAAAATGGCTGCCAGTGGCTCGAGCAAGTAAGCCAAGCCCAATGGCCAGGAAGAAATTGGGAAGAATGCTAATGGTGTATTATGCGCTTTAGCCTTGAAGGGGCATCTTCTTCACAAATCAGTCCGGATTCTTCAGTCTTGCCTGTCTGAGAGCGGAATGAATTCTGCCCCTTAAAAGCTGGGGGTTTGTCCGTGTGGCTGCCTGTGGGACTACATCCAGCCCTCTCAAGGGGCATTTCTTCAGTGGGCCTTGTGGCCCTGTCTTCCTGGTAGGCAGGTCCTTTGGAGGCCCTTGGGTGTCTTTTCACTCCCAGGGATAATCTCCCTCGGCCCTTGTTTGTGCTGCTGTCCTCTTGCATTCCTGGCCAGATATGAGGAGAAGAATCTGGGTGGTACAGGATTTTTAGCAGATGGGTGGGAATAAGGAATGGAGCACCAGGTTGTGGATGGGTGATCTGCTTTGAGCCTTGCCTGTGTGGATCAAATGACCAGGCGACACTGGATCCTTCCAAAGTTTTGGCCTTCTTGGTCTGGTGTTTTCCAGGGAGGAAAATGAGTGAGGAGCAGAGCTGGACACCGGTGGTGGTGGTGGGGCTGTTCTCTCTGCCCCCACCCCCAAGCTCCTGGTTTTCTTGAGAACTTTCTCTGTGATGGTCTGAGATGTTTTGCTATACCCCTTGCTGTGTCCTTGCTCCCTGCCTTCCCCCCAGCATTGGCATTCTCTTGATCGTTTCTACCTCCTCTGCTAGTCTGTGTTTGAGAGGCCATCCTTAGAAGAAGCTGACAAAGGGGAATTACCCAGAGAAGGAGCAGCAACTTTGGTTGATCCTGCAATAGCTTGATTGTGGTCATCTAGCGCCATCTGAATAGCACCATGCACATCGTCGGCACTATATTATTAATAATTAAGTAATTAATGCATTATAGAGGAAACAATTAAAGGGGGCCCATCGTGCCCATCTCCTGTTAGAGTGATTTGCACGATGCTTTCACAGTGCTTACTGGGTTCCCTCTTGCAGCTACTTGGCAGTACTCACTGGTAGTAAATTGCCCCCACACAAAAATTAACATTGAAGAAATCAGAAGAAGATTGAGACTCGGAAGAGCGGTTGTGAGGGAGCTAGAGAAGACCTTTAAAGATAAAGATGTCTCTCTGGGAACCAAGATCAAGATAATCCAAACTATGGTTTGGATTCATTTGAAATATGGTGCTGGAAGAGAGTTTTGCAGATACCATGTACAGCCAAAAAGACAAATAAATGGGTACTAGATCAAATCAAGCTTGAATTCTCCTTAGAAGCTAAAATGACAAGACTAAGACTATCGTACTTTGGTCACATCATGAGAAGACAAGCTTCTCTGGAAAAAGTCAATAATGCTGGGAAAAGTGGAAGGCAGCAGGAAAAGAGGAAGACCTAAACCGAGATGGCTGGACTCAATAAAAGAAGCCACGTCCTCCAGTATGCAGGATCTGAGCAAGTCTGTTAATGATAGGACGTTTCAGAGGTCTTTCCTTCATAGGGTCGCCGTAAGTCGGAGGCGACATGATGGCACATAACAAACACACACACAATTATCCACCAGCCTGAAAAGGCAGAGTTTATTCACAAACACACACAACCTTGTTCCATTTGTGTTGTGTGTATTGATCGTGCTTTTTGGCAGTATTTGCCGTATGATTCAACAAGACCTTGAGATGAAATGCCATGTGTGAAATTTTGAATTTTGGGAATCTGCAGACATAATCTATAAGCGCTGAGTGGATTTGTAGAGCTACAACTGGAAACAGTTTTTAGAAGTGTTTGGTTAGCCCTGCGTAGGTGAAAGGTTTACACTTGGAAAGGAGAGTCTTGGGTGGGCTGGATTGTTTGTGTTTGGGGGGCTTCTGACTTCTGGGATTGTATTCCCCCCCACTTGACCCCTCCTGCCTTTTCCCCCTTTGCAGATCAGCTTGCTGTTTATAGCTTTCCTGTGTCTGCCAGCAAACATTAGCTAATGAACTTAGCCAAATCCCCTGGGGGATAGGGTATGATCTAGTTAGGCAGGGGTGGGGAGGGCTTGTGACATTCTCCAGTTTGCCCCCATATTATTCAGGTGTACCTGGAACTTGTTAGGACAGGCAACTGTGGAGACTGCTGTGTTGGTTGCGAAGGGCGCAAAGCAGTGACTGAAAGGAATTCCTGCTCAACCCTAACCCAGATACGCTGAGTTGAATTTTCTATAGTGCATTTAAATAAGCAAAGTGCCGCCTTGCAGTATGCATGGGGCTCCTTCAGGGATCTCCCTACCCCACCCTGTGTCTCAATGTCCTTTCCAATTTGCAGAAGGCAGACCTGAAGCTGGGCGTTGCTGGGATTCTCTCATTTGACATTAACCTCCAAGTGGTGGCTAGAGATCTCCCGGAATTACTATTGATCTCCAAGCTATAGAGATCAGCTCCTCTGGAGAAAACAGCTGCTTCAAAGGATGGGCTCTATGGCATTATACCCCACTGAGGTCCCTCCGGAAACCCCACCCTCCCCATCCTCCACCCCCCAAATCTCCAGGAATTTCCCAATCTAGACTTGCCAACCCAAATTAGGGGTCTGCTTAAGGATTGTCCAGGGAAGTCACAATGGAGCTGTTTCTGTGTAGCACCTGTAGGGGCATCAGGAGCTGTACAGCGTGCAGATGTGACCAAAGCCCTGCTCAAAGAGGAAGAAAAGTTGGTAATTAATTAGCAAGTAATTGGAATGGTTTGGAAGTCAGGTGGAGATGGGGCTAAAAGTGCATCAGAAGGTGGCCAGAGTGAGCAGATCTTTTCAAGTGTTGTTCTACAGTAGAAGAGCCAGACTCAAGTCTGGTAGCTCCTTAAGGGCCAACAGGATTTCTAGGGTATAAGCTTTCGAGAAACAAAGTTCCCTTCAGCAGAGAAAACAGGCACTGGCTCTTGAGTAGGGGAGGGCTGTTGTTTGCAATAGCCTGAGGAGCTCTGGAGGCAGCTGCAGGAGTCATGCATGTAGGTCTGTCTGGGTGTGGCTGAGCTGGCACTCCCCAGACTGATGCTCAAAGGAGCCTAGTTGTTATAGGCTTTGAGAGAAGGTGGCAGGAAGGGGGAGAAAAAGAAAGGGCCCTGTTCTCAGGCGACTTTCTCAATGGCAGCGCTCTATGCGCCGGCTGAAAATTGGCGCAGAATTCCTTGCAGGGGGCCATATGGACTTGGTGTTGCAAAGGAGCCCCGATTCTGCACCATGGCTAGCATGTGCCAGTCCTGCAAATGAAATCAGAAAGAGGGTATTGACTGGGGTGCTTCTGGTGAACACAGAGCACTTCCCATCCTTCTGGCTTTTGAGATTTTGCCAGCACCTGTCCGCATCTCGTTTTAAGCTGATCTTTTGCAGGCCGCCAACGTTAGAAATGCTTATTTTCAAGGTGGAAGCTGGATTCGGCCCCTGCGCATTTCTGCCACAGTTGTGGACACTTTACACAGGCCTGCCTGAGTTCTGCAAACACCCTAGGTGTGGCTTCCTTTTCCTCTGCCAGACAGGCCTTGCTGCTCTGAACTGACTCAAGCTGGGCTTCCGGTGGGCAGGCTTGACTCCAGCCCGCTTTTGGCCCTTCTGTTTTTCTATGCCCTGCCTGTTAATCCCCTAATTGCCTCAGCTGATACTTGGCTTATATTGGTGGAAGCAGGTTTTAAAATAGTCCCTGACCTTATTGGTTCCTTGTCCAAAGCTTGTTAGGAAACAGACTGGGAGGAGGGGCACTGCTTAGTATAGGAGATAAGGAATGTGCTGTGTGCTCTCATCTTCTTCTTCATCCTCCTTTTCTAGGTATTTGGCCATGGCGTCTAAAATTGGGCAAACAGTGGTTAGCCTTAACCCAAACCAAGGTTTGCAAAACTGCTTCCTGCTGTGCTTTCAGGGCAATTCCTGGTTCACGCTAATCCCCATTTGCCCCGTTTAGATGTTGTAGAAAACTGGTTCTGCAAGCCAGGAAGAAGAGGTAGGTCTGCAGTGTGAGCATGGAGGAGAAGGGGGTGCAAGCCTGTAGCCCATCGACGACCCCTCCAAGCCATGGACTGAAGCCTTGCTAATGAATCCAGGCCATCTGTCTGTCCCAAGCCCACCTTTTGATTCCTGTTGACTGTAATAGATGAAGCTTCTCTGTATTGAGTCTTTTCACTGGTCCCTCTATCCTCCTATGGACTATTCAAGCTGCACTGCCCATCTGCAAGATCTTGGACGAAGGTCTTCCAGAGTGTGGCCGGGGGCTGTCTGGGCACGTGGCATGTCAGGATGGCAGCTGTGCTTGCTGAAGAGGAGAAGGCGCTGTTCTGTTCTCAGTCTCTGAGTCTAGCCATTTTGGCTGCTGAGAGCTTGGAGAATCCCTCGTCCAGGAAACCCTGCCTTGCCCAACAAGAGGCCCCTGCGGTCCTGGTGCCTTGACAAGAGTTACTCCCATTGTTCCTGGTGAAGCCCTTCTGACGATCAGAGGCTCTGGTCATGGAGGCTTTAGAGTAGAGAGGGGTCCACAGAAAAGAAAAGCGGGGATGGCTCCTGAGGAGCCCTTTGCAAAAAGTCTAGGCCACTGACACTGTTTCTATAGCAACCATCCCTGCCTGGGAAAGGGAGAAGATAATTGCCATGGCGGCAGGTAGGGAGGGGGGAGGTGCCCAGGAGAGCATGCCGGCTGGCCAAAAGAAGCACCAACCAGGTCAGTAGCCCTGGCCGAACATCTGCAGTGAGGAGCATATTGCAAACCTGCAGGCGTCTTTCCATCACCTGGAGCCTGGCCCTGGGTGAAAGGCTTCCTTCCTTGCAAGTTTGACCTGGCCTGGCATGCCTCTGGAATCTCTGCTGCTCTCTCTCTCTCTCTCTCTGCCTACTTTCTGTAGGACTCATGCCATCCCCACTTCCTTCTTTGGCCTGTCCACTTTTGGGCTTCTGAGCAGGCAGGCCCAAGACACTGCTGCCAACCTGCCCAAGATGGCATCTCTGTGCCCTGTGTGGATGCTGCTGGTGCTCTGCCACTCCAGGGAATTCTGTTTTGTCCATTGGCTTTAATTTTTTTAGTTGTTTCTGATCTTGCAGCAGAAAAGGGGAGAAAAGTGTGCAAGAGGATAGGATATGGATGCTCTCAAGCGCCGCCTGAATGGAACTGGCCTAACCAGTGCAATGACTTAAGGGTATGGCAAGAAGCTGCTTCTGGTGTGTGTGTGACCTTCAGTGCCTTTGGCCAAGGGGGAGAGAGAGCCAGGCAGATTTTTAAAACAATGTTCACAAATGGGAGGAGGGGCGGTGTAGGCCTCCCGTCAGTTGCTTGGCCTGCGGGCTCAGCAAACGCCAGTGCTTCACTGGCAGCCATTGATCACAAGAACATCTCTCTTGATTTTAATTAGCAGGTGAGTGAGCCTCGCTTTGTCCAGCTGGAGCATTTATAGCTTCGCGCATGGATTTGCTTCTTTTCTGCGATGTAACTTGTATTGTTACTGCTGCTGTCAGTGCCCTCTGTTCAGTCAACAACAGCAGTCGATACAAAACTGGTTCAGAAGCAATTACAGTTTTTGAAAGGGAACAGGAAAACAGATGGCTGACACTGGATTCCCAGAGATCCTAATGGGAGGGAAACTGCTGTGACTGAGCCATGCAAAGCCCAATGCAACCAGAGCAGGACAGGGATGCCTTGGAGAGGGAGGCCAGCTCTTGTTCCTCGAATGGGGGCCCTGTGCCCTGGCAGCCCCCCGAAGGAGCTGGTGGCATTCTTTGGCTGTTCTTTGTAGCTGTCATGCCAGGCGCTGTTCTTAATTTCAAGCAACCAGGAGGGAGGCAGAACCTCTAGGGAAGGGACTTACCTCCCCAGGGTGGTCAATATATGATGTTGGTGGCCCTGACCGCACACCCTGAATGTTGGTGTTCATTCAGCCTGCAAGGGAGCCACAATGCAGTGCAGTGGCTAGACTGGAGTGTTGAATGCAGGTACTGATGCCCACTCTGCAATGAAACTTGCAGGTTGGCATTGGGCTGGTCACTCTCTCCCAGCATGGTGGCGATAAAGGAAAGAAGAGGGAACTGCATCCGCCACTCAAAGCTGCTTGGAAGAAGGGTGGGGTATGAAAAGCTCTTGAGCAATTCACTGTGGCTGTGGCTGTCCAGCCCCAATGCTAGGCTTCCAGTCCCACAGGGTCCAGGTGCCAGGAGTTTGAGCTGTTGCCCTGGCAGGCCATTAAAGGGCCCCCATGCAGCACTCATCCGGCAACTGCTGAGTTTTGCCATGCAGAGCCAGATGGCACTTTGACAAGCTCTCCTGGTCCCTGCCTAGATCCGCTTAGTCAGCAGAAGCCTTCTGTGGTCTTCCCCAGCAGGCTTAAGACAAGCTGGTGTTAAGTCTCTCCCTCCCTCCTTCCAGGAGCAGAGCAGGGACAGAGGGCTGGTTTGGGGCAGGGGGCGGTTGCTTCTCTCGTTGGGGTTGCAAAGCAGCTTATTTTGCTGGGAAGTCCAAGCCTCTTGGAGCTGCAATGGGGTTGTTTTTTGGGAGGTGGGGGAGATGTTGCCAGATTCCTCTGCATTGCTTTGGGGGATCTAGAAAGTGCTGATTTCAGTTGAGGTTTTGGCTTGGCAGTGCGTTTGTGAGAATGTGAGATTAAGACCTGCATCCCCCCCCCCCCGCATTGTTGTGGCCACTTCAGGCATTTTAAACTATCCCTATAGAACCCTGTAACCTGCATATATTTGCATAATTTATATTATTTCTGCTGAAGATGGGAGGAAGGAAAAGGAGCTCCTGAAGCATGGGAAATTTGCCAGGGGTTGTCTGCATACTTTGAAGACGTACTCTCTTCATGACCATGAGGTCTAGCAACTTACATTTTAAGGAATGGATTTTGTGCCTTACACCATGTGTTTTGTGAGTCTTTCCTGGACCTGTGTGCTAGATGCAGCCCAGTTTCCACCAATCAGTGAGGGCTTGGCCACAGGGCAAACATGGGCCTGTGATGCTGAAGGGCACCTCCAGTGAAGGTCTGCCAAGGCCATTCCTCCTAACTCTGTGACATTTCCTCCTGCAGATTATTTGTGCAGTCTTGAGGAGAACGTGTACAAGATCGATTTCACCCGGTTTAAAATCCGAGACATGGAGTCGGGCACAGTGCTGTTCGAAATCACCAAGCCCCCCGTTTCAGGTGAGTGAGCAGAGCAGGCAAACTTGCCCATGGCTCCCTCCTTTCGTTCTTCAGTGGCCTCTTTTCGGGGGTCCCTCCCTGCATGCTTGGCAAAATAATAACAACAACAACAACATTAGATTTATATACTGCCCTTCAGGACAACTTAACACCCACTCAGAGCGGTTTACAAAGTGTGTTGTTATTATCCTCACGACAATCACTCTGTGAAGTAGGTGGGGTTGAGAGAGCTCTGAGAGAGCTGTGAGTTACCCAAGGTCACCCAGCTGGCTTCAAGCGGAGGAGTGGGGAATCAAACCCGGCTCTCCAGATTAGTCCTGCCGCTCGTAACCACTTCACCAAACTGGCTCTAGGAAGGAAGGAAGCCAGGAGAGGCTGACTGCAGGCTGATTGCCTTTGGCCTGTCTCCATGCAGTCTGACTATCTTGCCGAGTGCCGTGTCAGCCTAGAACAGCCTGCCTGTTCCTTCCCCCAAATCTTGTGCTTTTCCCTGGTTCACACAAGCAAACAGATGAGGTGCAAACACAGACTCCCACACCCTTTCAGGCCACAGGAGAGGATTCCAACTTTGAATGTTCCTTTACATAAAAAAACCTTCCCTGCAAGTAGAAAACTAACACAACAGAAGAAAAAGTTCCATCTGTGCTTGTGAGGCTAGTCTTCTGTTGGTTTTTAACTCAGAGGAGCATTCCAAACCACGCCCCCCGCAGTCTAAAGTGTTGCTCTGCCCAATTGTTCCCTTGCATGCCTGAACTGGGTGTGTTGTGTTGATCTTGTCTCTTGTCCTTGCTCTGAGTCTGCCAGGGCCTGACGTGAAAAGACCTGGTTCTTGTCTAGGCCAGTGATAGCTTTGTCAACACAAAAATGGTTTCCTTATACTGATAAGGAATGTAGATCTGTTGGGCCCAAGTTCTTGCCTCTTGGGACAAACAATGTGAGATTTTCGGCTGAAGCCCTTTCGTGATGAAAAGGGGACTATGGAAGAGTGTGGTTATGTTGTGCACTTCCAGATATCTTTGATGAGGAGCAAGTAGGTCAACTTTTATTTATTTATTTGCTTGCTTGATTTATTTATAGTCTGCCTTCCTCTGTGGCAAGGTGTGTGTTCTGAGATCAGGCCTAGAGCATTCAAAATATGTGAAAGTTAATAATAAATGATTGAAGAGAATACACATGGTCTGTTGAAGCATTCCGGCTGAGGAGGGGGACAAAGAGAAGATAAAAACACACAATCTTGTTTTCCTACACTCAGTACCTAAGTGATGTTTAACTAGGGCCGTTTCCAGACAGTTTACCTGCCTCCGGAACGTCGCGCCATGTTGCGGGGAAAACGCGAAATACCGTGTTTTCTCACTCAAGTTTTGCGCGACGTCGCACAAAACTCGCACGAGAAAATGCAACATTTCGCGTTTTCCCCGCAACATGGCGCGACGTTCCGCAGGCAGGTAAGCCGTCTGGAAATGGCCTAGGACTGTCTAATATTTCTTGAAATTTCAGTAAAAGTTCAGCATCTTTGGAACTGCTCCTTATTGTGTCTTACCACATAGACAAGATGGGGCTCTTAGGGAAAAGCTTAATTCGTTCGTGGCTTGGGCCCATCCACAGTGAAGAAGAACAAGATGGAAGAGAGCTTCTTTTCTGTGTCCAGTGAATTTTTAATCTCCCCTTGATAGTGTCCGCCCCTCCCTGAGGTCATTTAGATCTTCCTGACTCATGAGCAAATTCTAGCAATTTGTCTGTCTCCCGTTCTGTCCCTTTGGATGTCACCTTCCAGCAGGATATGGAGTGTTAAAAACTTGTCCTGTTTTGATCAGAGTTATCAGTGTAACCAAGAGCTTGTGCTCTGTGCTTGGAGCTTGCTGTCCCTTCCCCCCCCCAGCCCCCTCTTTTCTGCCAGCTATGAGTTTGCAGTTGAGTTCCTGAGCATGCACACAGTATAGTCACCATGGCTGAAACACTGGGGTGAATTCTTGGGTTAGGGGCAATTCTCCACAGCACAAAATACTTTGCTTCATAGTAGAGTGCATCTTTTTATATCTCATTCCTCTGTGTGATTATATTTGAGGTCGCTTGTAAAATGAACAGTAAAATGACAACAAAGTAACTCCCCACCCCGTAAACATCAAAGATAAAGACAGAAAACACAGCAACCATTAACGCATCAGATTAAAGGCGGATCGAGATCTTAAATATTCTAAACAATGCATTAAAAGAGCCACTGCGAGCCACACCTTTAAAAAAAACCCTGACAGGTGGGTCCTAGCAGGCTCGAGAGAATAAAAATATTCTTAGCCTGGCATCTGGGGAAGGCAATGGCAAACCACCCCATAAAAAAAAAGTCTGCCAAGAAAACATCATGATGTGATGTCCCCCTATGGGTCAGTAATGACTCGGTGCTTGCACAGGGGACTACCTTTACCTTACCTAGCCTGGCACCTAAAAGAATACAGACTGGGCATCAGGTGAGCTTTGTGAAGATGGAGTTTCACAGCTTGGGTGCCACAGCTGGAGAGGTCTCCTTATGGGGCCCCCCAACTTAGCTTTGGCAGGGGGCACAGAGAACGGAGTCTATGGTGCCCTCAACTGTCGAGCAGAGATATGTTGGGGAAGGTGACCCTTTGGTGGCCTGGCCGTGCAGGGCTGAGTAGGATATTGATGACTCCCAAAGTGAATTCCCAAAGTGAAATAAACATCACAGCAGAGATCTGCAAAGTAATCCGTTTGCACGCCCCCCTCCCCAACACAGACTGTTTTTTAGATATGCTGTGTATATGTGGCAAAGTGGCCTTTCTGCATTTTATTCTCTTAATCCAAGCCTGTGCTGCCAAAGCTGCGTTCCCTTTTCTCCCCTCTCCCTGTCCGGTGATGCATACACTCCTTCGCTCAGCTGGATGTGGATTCTCCCGAGTGCACCTGTCTTGCCTTGGTGACACATTCCTCATCGTTGCAGAGTCTGGAGCGCAAAGAAGGGAGGAAGCCGAGACAAAATGAATTCAGCGTGTCACATTGTGTTTGCACTGCTTATTTAGAGACATGATGGAATGTGCTTAAAGCAGCAGGCGAGGAGCCTGGCAGCCTTGCCTGCAGTATTTAGCTTGCCAACGGCATGAATGATCCATCCTGCAAAGATGGTACTTGGCAGGTGTGATACAGCCGTGTGAGGTTGTGCAGCAGGCTCATTGCTGAATGCGGTGGCGGCTGTGTCCACATGGAGAGGATTCTCCATGTTGCATGCTGCCGGTGCAGAAGCGTGCTCATTGGCAAGGGAGCTTCCGCATGGGAGCATTCTGTGTGCTTTGTTCTGTCTGCCATTATTTCCCCTGCATTTGTTCCTTGCTGTATCACCGGGAAGAATTTTTAAGGGGTTTAAAAAAAATCATCATCATCATTAGAGTGATTATCCACATTTTTAAAAAAGCCCTCTAGTGGTGCAAGAGGGAAAACAGCAGTCGTAAGGTGCTCAGAAGAAAAATTGTGCTGGTGTGGGTGGGATCTTTGCAAATGTGAACCTTCCCATCCAGGCAGCATGATAGTATGCTTGGATTACACTCCCCCTACCCCGCCATGGCAACAAGCAGGTTTGAGAACCCCTGACCTGGGTAGCCTAGGAGAGCCGGATCTTGTCAGATCTCAGAAACTAAGCAGGGTCAGCCTTGGTTAGTGATTGGATGGGAGACCTCCAACAAAGATCAGAATTGCAGAGGCAGGCAACGGCAAACCATCTGTGTTAGTCTCTTGCCATGGAAACCCCAACAGGGGTCGCTATAAGTCAGCTATGACTTGAGGGCACAACACACACATATGTAGGGAAATAGGGACCACAGTTCTCTTTGTCAGATGCATCTGGCAGGGAGAGCTGTGGTTATCGAAGGCTTAGGAATTGGATACTTTCCAAACAAACACGGCAAACTGACTCCACACCAAAAGGAGATGTTTACATTTACTAGCAAAGGAATGTTTGGGTTGCCTCCACACTAATTGCATCCTGTCCCCTTGTGATATATGTCCCCTTCTTTCCCTCTCTCCCCTCCTCTTCTGTATGTGGCCAGTTTGGATCAGGCATCTGACGAAGAGAACTTGATTCTTGAAAGCTTATGCTACAATAAAATTGGTTAGTCTTAAAGGTGCTACTGGACTCTTTTTGATATGTAGGGAAAGGGTCTCAGATGCTTCACTAATGAGTTAGGGACCACAGACACTATGTTGCCTTATGTACTACCCATTTACTTAAAATGCGTGCTCCTGTGTGCTACCTGTGGAATTGCTTATGTTCCATTTCAGCATTTCTTCAACTCTGTATCGGATTCTTGCTAATGTTATGTCTTTGTAAACTTGCATTTATTTAGTCTATGGCATTGTTTATTGAAATATCCTTGATACTGACTGTACTAATCTCACACTGTGTAATCTGCCTTGAGCCTCAGTGAGACAGGCGGACTATAAATGACATAAATAGTAATTGGATGGGAGACCTCCAGTGGAGACCAGGGTCTCTCTGCAGAGGCAGGCAATGGCAAACCACCACTGTTAGCCTCTTGCCTTGAAAACCCTTAGGGCAGGAGTTGCCATAAGTTGGCAGTGACTTGAGGGCAGGATTTCATTTTGGTGTGGGAAAGAGCATTCTGAGGATGGGGCAAGGACAACACAGCACATTTGGAGCATGATGTGGATTCTCAAAAAAAAAATGCTCCAGCTTGGAAGCCAAAGCCAGAGGTGGATGTGGACTGCTGATCAACAGGGATGGCCCTTTGGAGCACCAATTCCTCGAAGCATGTTTGTCCTTAAATTCTGAACTCTTGGAGTTTCTGGTTGTGGAATTCAAAGTTTTAGGGACTCATAGCCATAAATGGGCCACAGCCAAATGGGTGGCCCACAGCCCTAATTTTCACAGTGAGGGTGTTCTGGGATACCAGCAAAAGCTACATTGGTGACTGTGCCTGTTCTGTGCCATTCCAGAACGTGAGCATGACGATAAGAAGGACATCGACCCAAATGCAGGACGGTTTGTACGCTACCAGTTCACGCCAGCATTCCTTCGACTGCGACAGGTTGGAGCCACGTAAGTTTGTGAAGATTTCTGTAGGCAACAGAGAAACTGTGGTCCCTGGTGAGTTTGTGCCCAGCAACGGTCTGGAAAAGCCTGTTCCGTCTCCCTGAGTCCTGGGGCTTCTCCAGATGCAAGACTTTGCAACATGCTTCAGGGCTGAGCTTGTCTCTGCTGGGACCTTGGGAATGGTAGGGGCCCTGGGATCTCTGGCAGAGGAAGCATGCCTCTGCGTGTGTGTTTAAATGCTAAAAGCGGCTACAGAGCTTGAGGAAGAAGGGTTAACTCACCCCTCTGGCCTCATCTTCCCAATTCCACCACCCCTGAGCTGCTGGTTCTGCCCCCCCCTCTCACCACAGCAAGCTAGTTTCAGCATCTTTGGTGGTCTTGCACAGCTTGTCCCCAAGTGTGCTGAAAATGTGGTCATGTTGAAAAGATGGGTTTTTACCTGATCTATGTTGCAAACCAATTGCATGGGCAGGGAGGACGTGAATGTTGCTGTCCCTGTTCCCAGGGAGGGGGGAGGCTTGTGGCTGCCCTAGCCCCTTTCCCCCTTCATCATGTGTCACCTATTCATCTGCAGTTTAGTCCCTGATGCAAAACAAAACACGGACTCATGAAAGAGGCTGGTGGCAGATATTATTCCTGCTTGGGGATCGCACAGGTGTTAGCCTGTTTTTGCTGTGCAGTGTTCTCTGCCTCTTCCTTATTTTGTCCGGCAACACTGCTCTCACCAGAGGTCTTGAAGGTGATAGCAGGGAGGAAAGATGGCCTAGGCTGGGCTGAGTAGGGGGTGCCAAGGCTTGGTGGTTGTGCAGCGCTGGGGGAGTGCAACTGCCGCAACAGCACCACCTGACTGGCTATCCCAAACGAGGGGTCTTGGTGCTAGGACCCTGTGGGTCCGCCTATGGGTCCTCCATTGTCCTCTGTCCATCGCAGGGTGGAATTCACGGTTGGTGACAAACCCATAAGTAACTTCCGCATGATTGAGAGGCACTATTTTCGGGATCAGCTGCTGAAGAGCTTTGATTTCGAATTTGGATTCTGCATTCCCAGCAGTAAGAATACTTGTGAGCACATCTACGAATTCCCACAGCTCTCCGAGGACCTCAGTAAGTAGGGGGTGGGGGGTGGGTCAGCCATGCGGGTTCCCCTCGGAGGGCCTTTGTTACGACCCCTTTCTTTCTCTTGGGTAGATTTGGTCTTTAAGCCTTTTATTCTTGCCCCCTCTTGGTAGATTGCTGCCACCAGGAATTAAATTCCAGAATAACTTAAATTTCTCCTTTTAGTAACATGCCCAAGGGTCAGGCTTTTTCATGGTACTATGTGGCCCTGAGGAAAGGAATGGCATATAGGAATGACAGATACTCTGGTTACTCCGCCCACCCTCTCAGTCATCAACCAGTCATATCACTCACTCACCCCTCTCTTTCACACCCACTCTTCATCTGTACCACACCAAGCATTTAAAGACACGTAAACCCATTTACTTAACAGTCTTCTTCTAAGGGAGCAGCTGGTGTCCTTTGAGCAGTGGGGTGAGGGGATTTCACTCCTGTCTGCCTTCAGCCCTCTGCTCCAAGAACTGTAGGACTTCAGAGACGTTAACAAAAATAATGTTTGTAATGCTAGTGATGTTTAGGAGAGGCGCCCAACTCCTATCTTGTGCCCGTGGAAACAAACTACAGAATAACTCCCATGCGGAGCTGTTTTCCCAGTCTGAAGCAGCCCTCAGGAGCCACTTTTTGCCTCATTATGTATATGGAAGTTTCCCCAGGAAGGCAAATAGCCCGTGGGGCCATTTCAGTTTGAAAAATGGTGAGGCAGGGAGAGGCTTAAACTGCCCCCTTGTCCCACTGTGAATGGGGCCTCTCCTGTGCCTGAAAGTTGAGTTTCCAGCATAAAATAATCTGAATCCTGGTGGGGAAGGCCTGGGATTCCGCCTTCCTGCTGGCACAGGCAGCCAGTTGTGAGGACTCTGCGTCCGCTGGAGTTTCATGACTAAATTAGTGACGTCTTGACTCTTCCCTGGGCTGTGAGGCAAACCCCCCTTGTCCCACTGTGAATGGGGCCTCTCCTGTGCCTGAAAGTTGAGTTTCCAGCATAAAATAATAATAATAATATTCGATTTATATACCATCCTTCAGGACAGCGTCCGCTGGAGTTTCATGACTAAATTAGTGACGTCTTGACTCTTCCCTGGGCTGTGAGGCAAACCCCCCTTGTGAATGGGGCCTCTCCTGTGCCTGAAAGTTGAGTTTCCAGCATAAAATAATAATAATAATATTCGATTTATATACCATCCTTCAGGACAACTTAACACCCACTCAGAGCAGTTTACAAAATATGTTATTATTATCCCCACAACAATCACCCTGTGAGGTGGGTGGGGCTGAGAGAGCTCTGAGAGAGCTGTGAGTTACCCAAGGTCACCCAGCTGGCTTCAAGCGGAGGAGTGGGGAATCAAATCCGGCTCTCCAGATTAGAGTCCTGCTGCTCTTAACCGCTACACCAAACTGGCTGTGTCTGTCCGCCTCATGAGCTGGCCTTCTGAGAAAGCCAGGCCTCTTCAGGGGATGCCTTGGGGAGAGACCACTAAAGGAACGACTTAGAAGGGCGTACCTTTGCTCTCTTGTGACAGCTCTGCCCTTGAGGCAAGCGCTGGTTTGCACTGAAGTCAAAAGAAGGGTCTTGATTGTGTCCTCCCCTCCTCTTTTGCAGTTCAGGAGATGATCCTTCACCCCTACGAAACACAGTCGGACAGTTTCTACTTTGTAGACAACAAACTGGTGATGCACAACAAGGCAGACTATTCCTACAGCGGCGGACCCTGAGAAAGAGCCGTGGCAGCTTTCCGAATCCTGGTGGGGAAGGCCTGGGATTCCGCCTTCCTGCTGGCACAGGCAGCCAGTTGTGAGGACTCTGCGTCCGCTGGAGTTTCATGACTAAATTAGTGACGTCTTGACTCTTCCCTGGGCTGTGAGGCAAACCCCCGGCCTTCCAGGGGGGGTCTCTTTACCCTGTTGGGTACTTCGTTAGTTGCTTGAGGCTCTCAAAATAGCTTTGGGTAGTAACTTCTGCCTAGCAAGGCAGGCATTTTGCACCGGACAGTGTCCTGGCCCCCTGGTTTTGATCGCTAAGTGTTCGTTATGTGCTGTTGCTTGTGGGAGGGTTAAGATGTGCACCCTTGATCAGATGGCACACGGGCAGCGGTCCTTGGGGAGGACCCCCATTCCTGGTCAGCTGGGTTGTCATTGTGTGGCATTCACACTTAAGATGGTCAGCTTGGTTCGTTTGTGTTTTCTGGTTGGGAGGGCGCGGGCAGGATGGGATCATTATGAAACAGCTTTTTGCAAAGAGTTCAAGGGTCTACGGTGTCACCAGGATTGGTCACGAAAGCTTTCTCTGGCATCAGAGGGTGTTTGTTTTGTGGGGGGAGGTGGGGGGCTTCTTCCTCTCCCTTGGCCAGATGCCAGGCTAGGAAGGTCCTAACCCACTGGGCTATTTCTTTCCTCGCCGATGTGGCTCATTGCCACTCCCAAAGAAACTTTGCACAACACGGGAGTGTTGCTGCCAAGGTGGGGACCCAACTAGATTTCTGCCTGGGGGAGGCAACCAGGGGAGGAGGCTTATCTTGGGTCACGTGAACGCCAGAGAAATGACTTTCCATCAGCTGTGTTCTATTTGTGCTCCTAAAACACTTTCCCTCTGTTTTTTCTCCTCGTGAATCTTTTGGAATAAACCCTTCTAAGACACAGGACTTTAAAGACCTGGGATGGGAACTGCTGTTGATATTTCACTTGGAACCGTCCTGGGAGGTTCCTGAGAGCTCCTCATAGGCTCAGGGCAGCAGCATCAACAGTGAACCTGGCATAAGCCACAGATGATGCCTTGGAGCTAAAAAAGCACCCCCAGCCCCACAGTCTTCCTCAGCATTCCCTTTCTCCCCATGGTTGGGCAGCTGCCATTTGTAGATAGTGCTCTAAATTCTTGGTGTCTCCATGTCGCATTCTGTGAGTTTAGTGCATTAGCCTCTGGTGCGTGAAAATATAGAGGTTAGTTGTAAAAACGCCCTGTTTAGTTGTGGTTGATCATTCTCTGGTTGCGACCTGTGTTCCAGATGCCAGCAGCCAAGGGTCTTGGGGCGCCTTTTGGCATGGTATTCCAGAGGCCAGAGTCCTCCCAAATGTCACTCCAAACAAGGATAGCTTTGAGGAAGAAGGGCTTGCCAGCCTGGGGGAGTAATGGGGCTGCTTTGGGTATGTAATTATTTGCCTTGGCTTGGGAGGTAGGAATTCATTTTCTCAAAAAAAAAAAGAAATAAATAAATCACCGATTCCAGATGTAAAGCAGGTGCAAAGAAAACTGCTTTGTATCAAAATTCCTGCCTTGCTAGGACAGAAATAGCAGAAGTCCTTGCCAGGAGTTTTTGCCTGGGGGTGGGGTGGGGGGGTCCCTTTTCATACATGCAGCCCACGGCTGAGTTAACAAGATGTCGTTGTCCTTTTTAAGACGGCCATAGAGAATTTTCACGGTTATTTTTATAACATTAAAGCCCTGTTGCAGACAGCAAGGTACAGATAGTTCGTGTGTCACGTCACTCATCTGTAGATCGTGGCCTGGTTCCTGTAACTGCGCCTACGCTGGGCTCAGAAACAGTCCTGTGTCCTGCCTGCCATGTTGCAGCACACAGAAGCGAGAAGGGGACAGCAGAGAGAAATCGTCAAAGAATCTTCCAAGGTGGAATCAGTTCTGACACAATGGCAGGGAACGAGGTGGCAGCAGAAAGCCAAGAAACTTCCCAGTTAGGTAGTAAAATGTGTTTGTGCGCCCTGTGAAGTACCAAGCCTGAGAGCACATTTCTACCCATTTTTCTGATGATTCCCGAGTAGTTAAGTGCGGGGGGGGGGGGGGCTGCAGGCATTTCAGGGCTGTGGGCCTGCTTGCCTGCCTAAGACCTCCAGCCCAAAAGTTCTGACTTCCTGCTGAGGCTGTTCATCAGGGAAGCAGGACGGAGGTTCAGTGCCTGGGGTGTCGCTCATCCCCTGTGTGCTGTGTGGGATTGCTGTCTGCCCTGTTGCAGCCACGATGTTTCTCGATGCAGTTGGTGATGAGGCCACCAGCTGAAGGGGACAGGTGCAGAGATGGAAGCGTGTGGGCCCAGCTCCCGGACCCCATCCGTGTTTGGCTTCTTGGCATCCTCCAGTGTGTGACAGTTGCTGGGAAAGATCTGTTCCTAGGTCTGCTATGAGGTGGTAATAATGGAGCGATGCTGGGATAACCCTTTTGTGTAATTTAGGAGTTGCGAGATATTGATGTCTTTCTGCACTCTTGGGTGTGATTCCCCCCTGGAGCCTTCCAGCTGGAAGTTGGGTTTGGACTCTGCTTGTGTCTTCTTTGGGCTGAAAGGAACTGCTCCTCCATTGGTCTGGAGTAATGCAGCTCTGGGAGTGTCTCCTTGGTTGCCTTCCTTATGCTGGAAACTGCACTGCCGTCAGGGTCAGTTTTCCCCACAGGGTTTTTGTCTGCAGCCGGAAGAGGTAGAATACATTGGTTTGAGTGGGCAAGGGGCAGCCCTTTTTCTAGTTGGGGGAACAGTGGCAAAAGCCCACCAAGTTTCAAGAGAATAAAATCCATCAAGGATTGCCTTGGCATTTTTGCAAATGCAAGAATCTCGCGTAGGTCCGGAAGGGGGCGATGGACTGGCTTGCTTGGCTGCTTGGAGTTCTGCAGCTTTCGAGCTGGCAGGTTCGCCTTTGGCAGGGATGATTCGGGCCCAAAGCATCCAGTCTCATCGCGAGGGGTCTGGAATGTGTTCCAGGGAGAACGGAGATGGCAACCTGTGCTTCGCTGTTCGCATTTCCAGCTTGAAGAGCAAAATCATTTTGATCCTCCATTGCTTGAAATTTCTGTTGAGTCCAACTTGTGATTAAAGACTTTTGTCCTTGATCTTTTGTTCCACGGGAGTTTCCTTGCGTGTGGCATCCCCCTCTGGGCGTTGCTTGGTGTACTGAGGAAGTGGTGAGCTCCCTTTCCTGGCAGTCGTTCGCAACCACCAAAAGTTCAGAGAAGATTCTGCAGGCTCCATACTGGTTCTGGGTCTCTTCTCTGTTTTTCTTTTGGAAAAGGCTGATACGCTGCTGCACAGAGGCAAGAGGGATAGAGTGGAAAGGCACCTGCTCCTGTGCTGCCTGTGGGAAGCCCTCAGTGGCGTCTGCCTCTTGGGGGAGCAAAGCAGGTCATGGAGAATGGCACCCAGTCTGAGGAGCCAATCCCGGCTGGAGGAACCAGCAGCAGAAACCAGCATCTCATGGCTGTGCAGACTGGCCTTCTCCTGGGCCTGTCCAGACCACTCTTGCCCCCTCTTCTCTTGGGCAGTGGCTCTTCGTGAGGTCCTTCACAACACATACTCCCAGCTCTTTTCTCTGGGGTGATGAATCTAGGGGTTGAACGCTAGGCCTTCTGAGGCCAAGCAGCTACTCTGCCTCAGAGAGACCACAGCAGTACATGGTGTGCGTAATCTGAACCCAAGATCTTGAGAATAGGAGAAGCCTTTGCCTGAGACCTTGGTGAGATGTTGCTAGTCAGAGCTTGGCTGGACCAGGGCTCAGAGACCGGTAAGGCAGAAACCCCTGCCCAACCTTCATGCTACACTGAGAATATCCAATGCTGTCCCGAGGCAAGCTTGGCATCAGATTTTGGCCTTGTGGGGTAAAAAGCAGAAGAGCCACCACTGAAATGAAATTGCCCCATAGAGGGGAGCAAGGATAGGAAGAGTGGAGGGATCACTTGTGGAAAAAATGGCCCAAGCAGTGTGGTCTTCAAAGTGTACCCGAGCAGGCACTGGAGTGTGTCTCCTTGGGCTGAGACACTGGCTCGCCAGTTGGAAGGTGAATCGCTCCTTTTATTCACTGTCTTCATCCTTCCCAGAGAATAACTTCACAGCTGTGACGTGCTTTTTTCTTTTGCATGCAATCAAGTTAACTCTCTCTTGACACTTGTGTAATAAAATACATGTATTTGGGCTTTTTCCCTGGGGTGACACATAGGTGTTAGCTGGATATTTTTGTACATCTTGCTAGATCCCAGTTTGCTCTTGGAATTACCTACAGGCAGTCAGCTCTGCATTAAAGTGCAGGAGAAAACAAGCAGCTGTGACTCATGGTGCCTTGTCACCTGAAGGTGCACAGATTTGTTCTTTGAGAAAGGTTTGGGATCTATATCAAAGCCCCTGAAGAAGTTCTCATGAAATAAGCGGTTTGTATAGCCGGTTCCCTGTTGGGTTGGGGATGTGTGGATTCGGCCCAGTGTCCCCGAGATTCTGGTCCATCTGAAAGAGATGAACAAATATCTTGATCACTTACAGTTTGTACAGAAATTGACTACTCACATGACTTACCTTCACAAGAGAATTGGGAAGAGTGAAGGAAATAGAAATAGTTCAGCATGAAGAAGAATGAAGGAAGGAGAGGAGGATATCACTTGCAGGAACTGAAGTTAGAAGGAACACAACCTGATTCAAAGTCTTTGCTGTGCGATGGTGTAGGAATGACACGACACAGGGTTGCGATTCTGAGCATCAGTCTGCGAAGGCTAGTCTCTCTAGCCAGGCAGTGGCTCCTTTATTTAAGCACAGCATGCATACACACGGACTGATGACCAAGGAAATAATGTTTATCTTTGCTGGCATCCAGTTAACCAGTTACTGACCTGGACGGCTGGAACTGCACGTTGCCTTGTTAAGCATTTACGAGGAAAGGGGAGCAGAGTGCCCTTTCGATCAGGGTAGGCTTTCCTATCCGCTGACCTAAGGACCCACACTCCACTCTTTTTCTTTTTATTTATTAGGAGCAGGAATCAAGTTACAATAAGCAGTCCTGTTCAGTATCTGACTCTAGATTGGATCCAACATCAGATGCATGCAGTTGGTAATAATGAAGTTGTTTGGCTAAAGTTTTGGCCTGTGAGGCCATTAGCGGATACACGTGGGGTTGTTTTTCAAGCACCCTCGACCCCATAGATACAAGAGCAGGGAGACACTGTAACAGGCAACAAAGTAGAATTAAACATACTATAAATCCAATTCCATATTGGACAAGAAGACCGAACCACCCAGTAGGCAGCCAGGACCAGACTGAGGCCCACCAAGAGGGTAACAGATCTTGCTTAATACCAGAAGCTAGGTTATGTAAATTGTTCAATTGCACAGATATTTTTTGTGAATTATCAGACACATTAAAACAACACATATTTTTAACAGATTCGCACCCTAGATTATGCAATAACAGCAAATAATCAATAGCAGCGCGATTGTCCAAAGCAGCACGTCTGACCTCGATAAGCTCAGCATTCAGGGCAGCAATTGCGATAGAAGTTGCATTCATTGTCTTTGTCAGGCTGCAAGCTATTTTGCTAAGAGTTCGATGATTCACAATGGTGAGCGCTGGAACGCCAACTAGAGAGGCCGCGAGAGCCACAGCCTCAGCATCGCTGAGGAGATTCACTGTAGAGTCACAGCTGGAATCTAGCAGGGCTGCCCGGCGTCTTCGAGTGGGGATTAACAAATCGTCTTTGGCAGGGAGTACAACAGTAAGACGACTTAAGCAACAAACAGTATCAGACAAATTGGCAGGAAGATAGTTAAAGGTGCGATGGCAGCACACAGATTCTCGGGCGTCTCCGGTTGATTGTTGGCCTGTAGGACCTGTAGGATAAGAAAAGAAGCAAAACCTCGACCCCAGGTTATTATAGGCATGGTTCCTGGGGTTTGAGAGGCAGTTAATTGATGCAAAGTAAAAAAGAACCTTATGGACTTGCAGTGTAATGTTTGCCAAATTGGGGGTTCTATATTTCCCCTGTTTTAATTGTTTTTGCAGCAGGGTTTTGAAGGAACGATTAGCCCGTTCAACAATAGCTTGACCCGTGGAGTTATATGGGATGCCATGAGAAAGACAAATATTCCAGTGATCACAGAACTGCTGAAGGGTAGAAGAACAGTAAGCAGGGGCATTATCAGTTTTTAACCGCTGTGGACGGCCTAAAACAGTGATGGCAGCGAGGAGATGGGAAATAACATGAGAAGCAGTTTCTCCCCGCTGAGGAGTGGCCCAAAGCGCCCCAGAAAAGGTATCGATAGATACATGAACAAACTTCCATGGGGAGAGGTCAGGAACATGACTTACATCCATTTGCCAAAGCGCATTGGGCCCTAGGCCACGAGGGTTGACCCCCCCTTCAGGGACGTGAGAAAAGCCAGCACAGTGCGGGCAAGCTGATACAATGGCTTGGGCTTCCGATAGAGGAATATTAAATAACTGAGCGAGGCCTTTGGCATTCTGGTGAAAAAATTGATGACTGGAGATGGGATCAGAAAACAGAGAATGGACAGCAGTATCAGCACGAGCATTGCCTTCTGATAAAGGTCCAGGCAAGGAGGTATGACTTCGAATATGGGCAACATGAAAGGGACAAGAACGCTGTTCAAGGAGAGATTTTAGAGTGAGGAACAGAGCCATAAGATTAGAATCGATGCGGGGAGCCAGATAAGCACCAGGAAGACAGCTGATTAGCTTACAAACATAGTGGGAGTCAGAGATGAGATTAAATGGCTGCTGGGCAAAGGTGTGAAATGCAAGGATAGCAGCAGCGAGCTCCGCTCGCTGGGGAGAGGCCTGGTTGGCAGAATATTTAGTAATCCAGCGACCTTCGCTCTGAAAAACAATAGCTCCGCGAGAGCGGCCACCATCAGAGAAAACCGTGGCAGCTGCGCGCAGCGGCTGAGGAGATTGTAAAGAGTGAAGGAAAATAGGTACTGATTGGAGGAGAGAGAAGCGAGGATCTTTAGGTAAATGAAAAAGGATTTCCCCCACAAAGTCTGCAAGAGCAATCTGAAATTGCAGAGAAGTACCCAGGAGGTGATTGAAATCATTTTTAGGAAAGGGCATAGTTATGGAAAGCAGATCAGAACCAGTCCGTTCAATAGCACGCTCTCGTGCCATAGCACAGAGATCAGCCGTGGCATGCGGATATGGAAGGATATTTTGATGAGAGCCATGAGAGAGATACAACCATTCTACAAGAAAGACTTTCCCATGATGAAGCACGCCCAGAACGCCAGTGGGAGTGTGGGGAGTGGGGAGGAGGAACAGGCGAAGGCCATCAAGCCCCGCAGGGACTCTGTTTACACACTGTTGAGCTAAAATCTCATTTACCTTTTGCAAAGCTGCCTGGGCCGGCAGGGGAACAGTAATAAGATCGCTGGGATGTTTTGCAGTAGTAAGTAAGGAAAACAATGGACTCAACAGACTGGTAGATAAGGCAAAATAAGGTCGCACCCAATTAAGGGCACCTAGGAGTTGCTGCAAAGCAACGAGAGTAAGAGGAGACGGGAACTTTAAACAAGGAACCACCGGAGCAGCAAAAGAGTGCAGCATCCGATGACCAAGATAGGTATAAGGCTCCACAACTTGCACCTTTTCAGGGGCCACAATAAGGCCATAAGGGTGGAGAGACTGAGTAAGTTCTCCCAACCACCCGGGTAGAATCTGGGGGGCAGCAACCAGGATGTCATCCATAAAATGGTAGACAAGAGCCTGTGGATGTGTTTCCCGAAAAGGGCGTAACGCCTTGTCAACAAAATGTTGGCACAAAGTGGGGCTATTCAACATACCCTGGGGTAAGACCTTCCAGTGGTAACGTTGGGTAGGAGCCTGATGATTAACCACTGGCACTGTAAAGGCAAATTTCTCCCTATCTGCCTTGCAGAGCGGGATGGTAAAAAAACAATCTTTAAGATCCACAATAAGTAATTGGAAATCATGAGGAATAAGATTAGGATTTGGAGTCCCACACTGCAGGGGACCCATAGGCTGAATGCAGGCGTTGACAGCACGGAGGTCATGCAACAGACGCCATTTGCCACTTTTCTTTTTGATGACAAAAACAGGGGTGTTCCATGGGCTAGTCGTTGGTTCAATGTGACCAGCGGCTAGCTGTTCAGAAACTAAAGAGTGTAGAGCAGAAAGCTTGTCCAAAGGGAGAGGCCACTGATCAATCCACACAGGCTCAGTCGTGAGCCACTTGAGGGGGAGAGCAGTGAGAGACATTTCATTCACCCACCGTGACAACAGTGCCAAATTGGCTTAGCAAGTCTCGCCCCCACAGATTAACATGAATATCTAAAACATAAGGGCGAAACTGCACCCTTCTATCAGAATCAGGAAGAGAAGCAGAAAGAAAATGTGCACTTTGCTGAGCTCCCTGTTTACCCCCCACGCCCCAAACACTGGGACAGGCCTCTAAAGGCCACTCAGGGGGCCACTGCAAGCGGCTGAGAACGGTAACATCAGCTCCAGTATCAATAATACCTTTAAACTTACGACCCTGAATAAACATGTGCTGCTGAGGGCGTGCAGAAGAGATAGTGGTAGTCAGTCCTACCAGTGAATCAGTAGAGGTAGACCCAAAACCTCCCGTGCCACGCTCACGGTCGGCTCCCCCTGCGGGCAAGACATAGGGGACAAGAATTAACTGAGCAGGCGCAGAATTCTGAGGCAAGGTTTGAGGCAAATTAGTCCACAGTTGCATTTGTATGACTCCTTCATAATCAGAGTCAACAACCCCAGGGACTACAAAGATTCCCTTTTTCCCACTAGAGGAGCGAGGTAAGATCAGGCCCAGATGGCCAGGAAGCAAAGGACCGGAGAGCTGAGAAGGTGCGATTTGCACTTCTCCGGGGAACTGGAAAGTAAGATCAGCTTGTAGGAAAAGATCAATCCCTGCACTGCCTTTCGTGGCACTTGGGGAATTGAAAATAGTAGAAGCAGGCAAGGAGTCTAGCCCAGACTTGCCTCTGTTTGGACCGGGGCCAGAGACGGGCCCGTCCGGCAGTTTCCCGAGCGGCACTCACTAGCCCAATGAAATCCCTTGCCATATTTGGGACATTTAGTTCGAGGCTTCCCTTTCCCAGTTGGGCTGGTAGGCTTTCGTTTTACGCCTCCACCCCCCGGAGCCCGACATTCTGCTTTGAAATGGCCAGACCTGCCGCAATTAAAACACCTTCCCCCAGGTTCCCCCCCCTGACGGAGAGCGGCAGCCAGCAAAAAGGCTTGATGAGAGGAACTTCCTATATCTTGGCAAGCTCTAATCATGTCTGCCAACTCCGGGTTGTTCCCCAGACCGGTGATAGCCCTTCGGCACTCAGAGGTAGCATTTTCTTTAGCTAACTTAAGTAACAGCTCCTCTTGAGCGTCAGCGTTATCAACTTGACGCCTGAGGGCTTCCTGCAGGCGATTAACAAAGTCTGTGTAAGGCTCTGTGGCTTTTTGGCGAACGCTGGAAAAGGTTTGCGAGGGTTTGCCAGAGGAGGGGACACGCTGAAAAGCGCGAAAGGCACAATTTGAAGAAACCTCCAGAGTGGCAGCAGGCAAGACTATCTGATGATTGGTGTCACTAAAATTTCCTGCCCCATAGAGTTGCTCAGCAGTGTAAGCGCCACCAGAATTGGCGCCTCTTAGTAAACACTGCTGGCGGAACTCACTTTCCCAAACCACATATTGTGCAGGAGTTAAAAGCATGCGAATCGTGGTTTTCCAATCCTCTGGGACTAGAGTATGATTACGCATGACAGCCTCAAGCATACCCTGCACATAACTGCTCTGCAATCCCGTATCTCGAATCGCTTTCCTTAACTCAGTAAGAACAGGATAAGAGAGAGGCTTATACTCCACAATCTGGCGACCCTGAGCATCAACCTGGTCAGTAACGTGAACTGGGAAGATAGCAAGCATTTCAGTTAATTCTGCCACATCCTCAGATTTCGCCTGCCTGAGTTCTCGTTCCAGTACCTCCCTCACCAGCCGCCCTGGCACCCCTCCCGCAGAAGGTGGAGGATTAAAATCCTTACCGGGAGGTGCAGAGGGTTTTGGAGGGGAGGGAGAGCTGAGCGGTGCTGGAGGAAGCAATTGCACCTCAGCATACTCCGGTGGACATTCCTTAGACAATTGAGCAATTGGAACGGGTGTAAACTTCTCCACTGCATTCCTGCATTGATACCAGGTATGCAACAACTCTACATGAGCTCGTGGCGGGGCATGGAGAACCCGGCCGATTTTCTCCCAGTCCTTGAGGCGGAGAGACCCCTCCTCAGGATACCAGGGGCAGAGCTTAGTAAGCTCCTGAACCAAGGAGCGAAGTTGACTAGAAGTCACGGACCCGCCGGACTTCTGAACCAGGAACTGGAGTTCCTCAATATGCCTGCGCTGGGCATGTGAAAATTGTCCTCCCATACTCACCAATGAAGGGGTCACTGAGACAGCGACGAAGGAGTGCACTCAAAGGGGCCTATGCCAGGCGTTGGTGAGCGGGTGTCCCTGTTCGGCTGCGCCACTTGTAGGAATGACACGACACAGGGTTGCGATTCTGAGCATCAGTCTGCGAAGGCTAGTCTCTCTAGCCAGGCAGTGGCTCCTTTATTTAAGCACAGCATGCATACACACGGACTGATGACCAAGGAAATAATGTTTATCTTTGCTGGCATCCAGTTAACCAGTTACTGACCTGGACGGCTGGAACTGCACGTTGCCTTGTTAAGCATTTACGAGGAAAGGGGAGCAGAGTGCCCTTTCGATCAGGGTAGGCTTTCCTATCCGCTGACCTAAGGACCCACACGATGGTTTCCAGTTGTCACTTTGTGTACAGATGAGGAAATGTGCTTTAACTGCCTCTGGTCTTACAGGAAGGGATGAAAATACATATTTTAATTAATGAGTATTTCTATTACAATAACAGGCTGAAAGATGTAAGACAAAACACCCCAGCACCTTGAAAGTTTACTCTGCTCCCCCCAGCTCCACTGGAAACAGACTGGTGTGTTTCTCTTGCTGGCGTTCCCCCTGAGTGGCTCCTCTTGCAGTCCAGTGCCCCCTTTGGCCTGCCTGGGAGTCCATGGGCCAGTCTTTGCCCTCTAGGGTTGACTCTTCCTGGAAGTTTTTTGTTTCCTTGAACAGCTTTATTTGTATTCAGAAAGGCAAGTTCCACATGGAGGAGGCATTTCTCTCTCTTCAGTAATAGCTAAAAATAGATCATGTGAGAACCACGAATGACAGCACAGATGCTGCTCAGTTTGGACCTCTCTTTCCTGGGGATTGAGCTGAGGCCTCCAGCCAAGCTGTGAAGGTTTCCCTCAGCTGAAATCCCCTGGGTGCCACAAAATGAGGTGTGAAGCAATGGCATTGGTGGCCAGGCATTTCCCACTGGAAACAGGCCTTGCAGAAGACCTTGGCAATAAGACCAGAATGGCATTGTCGTGCTGGTTTTGCTGGGGACATTTCCTCTTCACGCTGGGCCTTTTTGCCCAGTGTGCTTTGGACTGGAGGGTCTTAGGCTGCTGTGAACTCACTTTGCGCCCTGATGCCCGCTTCACCGTCCTGCACCTACCCTGTCTTTCAGCCTGTTTCGTGCAGGTAATGAACTGGGCTCTTAACAAGCCTCCCTTTTAGGCTCAGAGCAGCTGACGGCAACTTCACATTCAGGCTGCAAATGTGCAAGTTTAGTTACACAGAGCAAAAGTGGCAGGACTCAGCCCCCATCCTGCAAGCTTGCAGGCTGAGCAGTTACTTGAAACTGGACCGTCTGTCCCAAACTCCATTGTTCTGTTCCAAGAAGCGTGAAACACTGTGTCAATGGAAAAACAGAAGTATCTCCTCAGGCCACGACCATCACATATTCTACTGGTTGTTAATTTAAAAACCCACCCCCAACTCTGTCTTTAGAATGGGGACCCCAAAACTGGTGGGCATTTTTGGAATTTTAAGAACAGGTAGTGGGTTTCACCACCCAAAGGCTGCCAGTCACAAAAACTGGGAGGAGAAGGCGCCAAGGCAAGCTGTCTCTTCGGATGGCAACAACTCTTTCCAAATGGGTGCTCCCTGCAGACCCAAAGTAGCTGCCTCCTGGCCTCTTCTGCTCCAATCAAGTGGAAGAATGCCAAGACTGGAACTTTGCTTTGGGGGAAGCAGCAAGCGGGTGGCAGGGAACACATTGGTGGGCTGGGTCGCACTGCTTTAGGATCAGAAACAGATTTTAACTTTTAGTACATTCCCCACTCCTGCCAAAGCAATGCCAGGCTTATGCCATCCAAATGCACCTTTAAGACGAACCAACTTTACTGTGGCATAAGCTTTCGAGAACCACCGTTCTCTTTGTCAGATGCATGGATGCATCTGATGAAGAGAACGGTGGTTCTCGAAAGCTTATGCCACAGTAAAGTTGGTTCGTCTTAAAGGTGCTACTGGACTCTTTCCTATTTTGCTACTAGAGGCGAACACAGCTAACTCCTCTGGATCTATGGCCATCCAAATGCATGCTGTTGTATTCTAGGAGTCTTGTGACACCTTAAAGACTAACCAATTTTTTTTCTCATTGAGCCAGAGATTCTGCTGAAATAAAATCTTGTTAGCCTTCAAGGTGCCACAAGAGACCTGTTTGCAACAAATGAAGATGAGGGATTTGGCCTTCAGTGCATAGTAGCAAATCTACAATGACACATTTTCACGCAACAGTGTGGTCAAGCCTGTAGCCGGCCCCTTCTGTGGGCCCGGTGAGAAGAAAGCAATTTGAGGTTGTACTTGGGCTTCCCTCTTCCAAAGTAACATTGAGAAAGTAAAGTTAGGATCATGTCAAAGCCTTTGTTGAAAAGGTGACCACCATGTGTATGTGTGGTGATGTGTGGAAAGGGAATAAGCTGGGCTCTGGAGCTATGCACCAAAAGGGGTATGAGATGTCAGTCTATGGCTCAAGAAAATAGGAGCAATACTGGCCCAACCGAGAGGGGGGAGGTGTTACAAAATCCACAAAAAAGATTTGTATGATGTATTGTCGAAGGCCATATATCAAAGGAATTACTGATCAGATGGGAAAGCTTATGGAAAAGCATAACCTTCAAGCAGTATTCAGACCCACCCGAAAAATACAACAGATGCTACGATCAGCAAAAGACAGCAGAGACCCCCTCACCTCTGCAGGAGTATACCGTATACCCTGCAGCTGTGGACAAGTTTACATCGGGACCACAAAGCGTAGCATCCAGACAAGAATAAAAGAACATGAAAGACACTGCAGACTTGGACAGCCTGAAAAATCAGCAGTGGCTGAACATAGCCTAACTCAAACAGGGCACAGTATCTTATTCCAGGACACCAAAATACTGGACAACACTTCCAACTACTTTGTCAGACTGCACAGGGAAGCCATTGAAATTCACAAGCATAAGCAAAACTTCAACAGGAAAGAAGAAACCTTAAGAATGAACAGAGCATGGGCTCCAGTTCTGAAAAACACCAGGCCAACAAAACACTCCACACCCGACAATAGCCCTGCAGAGAAGATTAGCACATCAAGCACCAATCCATATGCAAAAGAACCTCCTCAGGATACAGTGAAGCCTCCCGCCATTAGCATTCCACACCCTGGGAAACTCTTACAGAATGACTCAGCTCAACCCCACCCCTCCTGAGTAGATACAAATAACCTACTTCTTTTCCACACTGTGACACTGAGAGATCTCTGTCTTTTGGTGCTACACCTCTGAAGATGCCAGCCACAGCTGCTGGCGAAACGTCAGGAACTACAATGCCAAGACCACGGCAATACAGCCCGGAAAACCCCCAACAACCAAGATTTGTATGGTTTGCCAACGGTGCCTGCCCCAAGCTCCACTGAGACATGAGGTAAGTTTTTGATCTTTAAGCAGGCCCAGTTCTTGCTCCAGAACAGCTGTTGGAACAGATATTGAACCCTGCAGACAGTTCGATATAGCAGGTGGCATTAAGGTGGGGTTCCATCCTGCGCTGAATATAGCACCGTATGTCCCTGTTAAGATCCAGTATGGGCAAGGCCCTCCTAGGATGTTTACATGGCAGTCCTGCTTACCCAAGGCCCTGCGCATCCTGTCTCTTGTGGGTTCCACAGCTGTGTTGAGGTCTGTCACTTCCTGGTTACTTTTATAAATTCCTCTCAGCCCCTGATTGGAAGCCCAGCCTCCCTGAGATGCTGAATTTCCTAGCCTGAGAGCTCCAGGAGTTTCATCTGACCCTACAAGGGGGCTGTAGGGTAGAGGCCACGGCTTGGTGGCAGAGCATTTGCTTGGGCACGCAGGTGGTCATTGATTCTATCAGTAGCATCTCCAGCTAAAAAGGAACAGATGTGAAAGACTTTTATCTGAGGCCCTGGCGAGCTACTGCCGATCTGAGTAGACAAGACTGACTTTGGCCCAAGGGCCTGAGTCAGTATTTATGTGTGTTTATAAGGCAGCCGCTGAATCCCCCAAAGTATAAACTCTTTCACTGCTTGTCCCAACCCAATTTGTGGGAGGACAGACCCAGAGTGTGGTCTGAATTGGAGGCACCTGAGAGAGAGCGAGGCTGGGGCACTTTACCACACAAATCCAGAGCTTAGCAGTTCAGGCTGCCCAAGCCCCTCTGTGTGTCAGGCCTCTGTTGCAGCTGAGCCAGTGGGCCTGCTGAGGAACCTAGAGAGGTCCTGGAAGGAGTTTGCTCCCTCACAAGAGATGGGTGGTTGAGGCTTGGCTAGGTAGGTGACCAGGCTTGACGCTTAGCCTTGGAGCTGTCTGTGGTCCTGCAGGCTGTGTCCAGTGGCAGCTGTCTCTCCTTGGCCGTGCTGCTCCCCGTGGCCAGTCCAGTACAACTTCCACCTCTCCTCAGGGAAGTCTACCCTCCTCTCCCTCTATGGACCTCAAAACAACCATGACAGAATGCTGATCCCTGACCCTGTAGGCTTTCTGTTGCCTTCTCTGGCACTGGCTGCTGGCAATTTTCTCTCCCCCACCAAAGTTTTATGATGATTCAGCAAGCATAGGAGCTGATCCAGGGGTCATTTCGTAGAAAAGAGCTGAAGGAACCCATTAGCACAACTCATTAGCATATGCCATGCCTCTTGCCATCACCGGAAGTGTGTCATTAGTATAACTGATTTGCATACGTCACACCCCCTGACATCACCTATTCTGGCTGTTTTGGACCCAATCCTGGCCATTCAGGACCGAAATTGGGCCCAAAATGGCAAAAAGGGGCTGAAAATGGCCGAAAAGGGGCCCAAAATGTTCAGGATCAGGCCGCTGCTGAGTGGGAGACTGATCCACCACCCATCAGAGGCCCAATCCGGGACAATTCAGCCCCAATCCAGGCTGAAACGGGCCCAAAATGGCCAAGAGTCAGGTGGGTGGGGCCACCTGACATGTGACCTCTTGGGGGAACAGCCAGAACTGTGTTCCTGTGCATTCCCCCTCGAAATGAGCCCTGAACTGATCCATGATAGATTTCTTTTTTAGAAGGAGGTATTCCTCCTAATCCCCTGACCTGGGTAGCCCAGGCTACTCTGATCAGATCTCAGAAGTGACGCAGGGTGGGCCACTGTCAATATTTGGATGGGAGACCACCAAGGAAGACCGAAGTTCCTGTGCAGAAGCAGCCAATGACAAACCACCTCTGAATGCCTCTGGCCTTGAAAACCTTATGGGGTTACCATCAGTCAGCTGCAACTTGACAGCACTTCACACACACACACACATTAATCCTAATGGGAACATTTTATCCCTCTGACCAGATTTATTTCCCCTTTTCCAAGGTTCAAGGTATCATGCAAAAGACTGGGAAGGCTGGACCAGGCAATCAACATCTCTGTCCTGGGTTGGCAAAGGAAAGCATGCGAGGCTTCTGGTAAAATAAGACCCTGCGTGGCTGGGGGCGGGGAGGCCTGGGTACAGATGGCTGCTCCCAGGCAAGAGTGCGGCAGTCTCTCAGCCTAGGGTATCCTAGTGGGATATGAAGTACAATGTTATGACAATAAAATGGAAAAGGATGCATGCTGCCTTTGAAAGAAGGGTGGATTGAAAAATGTGAAAGACACCCCCGCCCCAGGGCCAACTATGTAAAACAGGGAAATGCTTAACTTGCACTCTGCCAGTACTCAGAGGCAAGCCTAAAGTGATCCTGCCCTGTTTCACAAAGCCTGTGGGATGTGTCTCAAGTGAGCTTTGGCCTGGGAATCTGCTTGTGTCGCCTGAAGGCTGCCACCAGAAGTGGCTCGGGATTTGTATACGATGCCCTCCAACCGAGCTATTCTAAGCCAGGAACTGGACGTGTTGGCATTTCTGGATGTTCCTCAGCCTTCAGCCTTGCTGAACCTTCTCTCGCTTCCTGCCTGGTCTGCTCCAGCTCCGTGGCCTGACCAGCCAGGATTGGCTTTCCAATGTGCCATCATTGCAGCTCTCTTGGAGCGGTTGAGGGGTGCATTTTATTACAGAGGCCGCCAGAGGTCAGTATAACTCCAAGCAATGATAATCTGCCACTTTTTAGGAGTGGAGTTCTTCTAACTACAGGCTGTCGACATCTGATGGCATGTCATGGTCAGGCATTGCCATGCCTGGCTAGCGGTACCGTCTCCTTGGTTGCCCTTGTGGTTCATTCTCCAGCATAGGTGGTGGTGATGGGTTTGAAATGGGGATATCCAAACCTGCCACTTTTCATCTTTTAAATTTTTTTTAATATCTTTTCGCCATGATACCGTTTTACCCCTTTTTCATGACTTTTGTTCCACTTGGTTCTTTTGCGGCCTTTTAAAACCTTACACTCTGTTGCAAAATAAATAATATTTGCAACTGCGTACACCAAATGGGGGGAATTTAGTGCAAGGAAAAGGAGATGCAAGGCTTACATGTGGGAGAAGCAATTTCCCTCAGAGGGGGCTTTTTAAGCTTCAGAGTTGGGCTACGAAAGAGCATCACTTCCAGTTGAAATCACAGCTTCATCTCCTTGTTCCTGAGCAGGGATCTGGGTAAGGGCTGAATCTTTGCTGTGCCCTGGAGGCTCGTTGGGATGGGTGGGAGTGACCTTGGGCTGGTTACGCTCTTTCAGCCTAACCCTCCCTTACATAGTGGCTGTCGAGAGGATAAAGTGGAGATGAGAATGATACTGTAAGTCACTTTGGGTTTTAACTAGGAAGAAACACAAGGAATAGCTGTGCCTATGTTTATCTACCTACCTACTAAATAAATATGCTCTGGCGCTGGACTGAGCACATGGGACTTTCTCTGGTTGGCGTTGGGAGAGTTTTCACTTGGAGCACTAGATCAGTGCTCCAATTCTTCTCTGGGCTTGTTCTTCTCTCAGGCATGGTGGGTACAAGCGACCTTATCAGTGAAATGTCTAGCAAGCTGCCGAATCTTCCAGATTGGAGTCATTGAGCCCAGTTTCACAGTCTCCTTTCCACCCAGGAAATCTCAGCAGGAGAGCTTTGTGCATAACTGTGTGGGAAGCAGTAGAGACCCTTCACCACCATTGCCCCCACAGCGGAGACACAGAGACAGCTGCGGGCAGCATGAGCCTTTTCACTTTGCCCATTTTCACTGTTTGGTATTCCTGTTTTGTTTGGTTTTGTTGTGCCATTTATATTGAGTAAATTCATTTAACAGGGAAATTGTACGGTGAGAGAACAGATAATTCATGCCAAAGTGAAGTCCAAGATATTTGGTCCACACTGGAAGGGAGCGGAATGGAATGGGGGATTTTTGAGAGTAAATAAGAGGGAGGATAGTTTTCCTTCTCCAATGTGTATGTGATGCCTTTGGAGGGAGCCTCTGGGGGTATGTGCACACGAAGCCCCTTTCCAAGCAAAATCTGCACCTTCCACTGTGAGCTGCAAGCATTGTGGAGGGAAGCCGCTTGAGGCAAAGACACACAAAATCTGTCTTGGAACACTTTGCTTGGAACACTTTAATGTTTGGAAGAAAATAAAATTGTCACATTCCTACTATATAAAGGTATTCTTACTATGTATGAAAATGAAGCTTTTCACAAATTGCTGCAAGAACACACTAAGCGCTGTGTTTGAATTCAGAGGGCGTAAGAGGAGTCAACTGATCGTTACGACCCTATGAAATCTCGTTCCTGAAGGAGAAGGCACGGTGGGCTAGGTTCATTTCCAGAAGGACAGAGGTTAACATTTTACAGGTCTGGTCTTCAAAGAGCGTTTTTAATTATTTCAATAATTTGTGCTCCAATCAACATTTCAATCAATTTATCCAGTCACTAGGTGCTTTTTGAACGTTCTGCCCGTGTTCTCCTCCAGCATCTTGAATCTAAGGTTGTCTCCCATGTTTTTCTTAATCATTGGGGTAAATGACAACAATGAGTAGAGGAATTTTGCTATCTGCAAGATTTGATTTTACTGGTATGCTCTGTTCTATAATTGACCAGCCCCATTTTCTTAAACATGTGAAAACTGGGAAAATATGCAAATGACTGGAAACGATGCTACTATGGGTATTTTGGGCTGTGTACACCCTTGCCCTCTGTTTTCGGTGCAGGGTTGTTTCGCACTTCCCTGTTTGTCAAACTTACTTTTGAAAGTGTATTGCAAAATGCAGTGATTAATAGTGACTTCCATGGAAATATTTAGAGTAACTTAAAGGGATCAGCTCATAGCTCATATCCCTATACAGTCACTTCCTGCAACTTCTCTGTTGAAGACCAGTGGGATGGTGTGGCTTAATGGCTGTGTGGTAAACATCATCTTGCCTTTTAAATAGAGTGGCCAGCCCTAGTCTGTCGGTCTGTGTTTTACAATGCTTCAAAAAGGCTTTTGAATCTGGAAGACATTCATTTTGTTCTGACGGTTCTTCATTGATTTCAGGGGCTGTTGCTGACCTTGTGCTGGAATTGAATCCCCATCGGCACAGAAGTGACTATCTTGTGTCTTAGACCAGAGCAACAGCCTTGGATCCGGGGTTATTTAGGTAGGAAGAAGGAGATCCTGTGTCCAACTCCATGAAAGCAGAGTAAAGAGTGGTAAGGTGCACGTCAGGCAAACTCTGGTGTGGCATCCCGCTGTGGCTGTCGAAGCTGCTGCTGTCCATCGGGCCCTGAGAAGCAAAGCATGGGGCTGACGAAACAAGGACAAGGGGGTCGGCGGCCAAGCTGTCGTCTTTCAGCTCCTCCCAAAGGTTTCCTGCAGCCATAAGAACAAAAATGTCATGTGGTCAATGTATTTGTGCTGGATATGCGCCCCCCCCCCCTTCATGATCCTGACCCAGCCTGAATTTTGTTACAGAGCGTGTCTCAGGGCTGTAGCCAGGCTGGGGCTCGTCGTTGCAATGCCTCTCCTGGAGCATCATTGCCTTACCTAACATTTTGGGTTTTTTTTAGAAAAATGTTAATTTTTTGACATTACAGCTTTAAGAAAGAGAACTTGTTCTTAGACTACTAGAACTTCTGGTTGAGACCCCCTCCCTACAATACAGCCCTCCTATCTGAGTAAAATAGCACTTTTGAATAATTCAGTTTTGCATCGTTTGCAGAAAGCCAGGAGAGTGGGGGCTGTCCTCACCTCCTTGGGCAGGCTGTTCCATAGGGTGGACATGCATGGGCAGCTGTTGATTTCACCCATGTGCAGGGTGGCACCTGCAGGAGACCCTGTTCAGATGCGTGAAGCTCCCTATTGTTATGCCAATATAGATTAAGATCATATGCCAATAATCAATACTGAACAATACTAGGCCTAGCTTCTATACTCTAGATGAACTTTTAAACTTTGCATGAACTTTCAGTGTATTTTTTCTATGTATAAGGTAATTCAACAGGTGTGCTTTCATCCTTTGACAATTAATTAAAATAGTGGACTCTACTGAGATTGATGTTCCTCTATCAGAGATTCAACCAATGGTGATCGTCCAACTTAACTTTTCTTGACACTTGTCAGAGATTTATAGTATTTTCCTGCAGTACAGATTATGACATAATTTTTTAACTAATTGGAAGGCTGTACTATGAAATTATGAATATTCAGTGAAGTGTCAAACCAATCAATATTTGTTTGTGCTATCATGTGAATAGACCCTAAATATTTACATATGATTAGGTATATAATTGTAAACACAGAAAAATAAGCAGGGTACTGATGGAAGAGATCTCTTGGGAGAATCTAGGTGAGAAACCATTTCTACCTATGTATTTCATAGAAACTTTGAGCAATGTTGAACTTAGGATTTATTGAGAAATGTTAGTGAACTTATTTCTTATTGCCTTTCTATGTTCTATTGTTATAGGATTTATATTAATAGCCATTTATATTTTGATTGCTTGCTTCATTAAAAAACTAGGGTGTATTTTCAATAAAGTGAAATAAACTCTAGATTGGTGTCTGTGTGTTTGATAAGGAGTTGCAAAGCAATATTGAACCCTATATAAATAAATGTACTGATAAACAGCTGGTTCAAAGAACTTATCTGTTTAACAGGTCTAAAGACTAACTGCTTTCGGCTTCCCCGGAGAGAGATCCATCTTTCTCTTGGCAAGTTGAAACTTGGTTTTAGACACGGGAACTGTCTCGTTACACTATGAGGAACATAGGGAGAGAGGCACTCCTGTAGCTTTGCGGGACCAAGGCTGTGAAGAGTCTTGTCTGTGCTACCTAATACCTTGAACTTCAAGCACGGTAACTGATAGGTAGCCAATGGAGTGACTGCAGGATGGGAGTGATATTCATGCTCCTGCTCGCTCCTGATAACAGCCAAGCTGCAGCATTTTGTACCAACTGGAGTCTCCTAGTTAACTAAGATAGGAGACCTATGTATAGTGTATTACAATTGTCGAATCTTGATGTTACTATAGCATGGATCCAGGTAGCCAGATTGCCCATGTCGAGGTAGGAAGCCATCTTCCAGAATAGAGCGAGGTTGTAGAAAGCAGTTTTTGTAGCTGCCTTTTTCTAGTAGTAGCGCTGGATCCAGTATAACCCTGGAGGAGGTCAGGAGAGCCCCCACTCTCCTGGCTTTTTGCAAACAATGCAAATTATTCAAAAGGGCTTTTTACTCAGATGGGAGGTGGTCTCAAAGAGAAGCTTCATTAATGAGTTAGGGACCACAGATTTCACCACTATGTTGCCTTATGTCCTATCTATTGCTTTAAGCATATGCTCCTATGTACTACCTGTTGCTTTAAATATGACCCTACTGCATAGTTCTATATTGTCTAATATCAGTCCTAGAATTGTTTATGCTCTGTGTCAGCATTTCTTCAACTCTATATTGGATTTCTGCTAATGCTATGTCTTTGTAAACTTGCATTTATTTACCCTATGCCACTGTTTATCGAAATGTCCTGGATATTGACTGTAGTAATCTCACACTATGTAATCTGCCTTGAGTCTCAGTGAGAAAGGCGGACTATAGATGACATAAATAAAATAACTCCTTCTCTTGAACTCCTGTGAATGTCAGCCGGGCAAAGGATAGCCTGAAGGAAGTTATCATTTATTTAAGGAAGGTGTTGAGTTTCTGCGCTTGAATACAAGCTCTCTTCTTCGACACAGACACTTCTAACAATGTGTAGGCACTAAACTACAGAGACCCTTGGACTGGGCAACAACATTCTGTATGATGCGGGAGGAGGAAATCACTGGCTTCCCCATTCATTAAGGACTGGTCAGACAAATTCGAACGCATCCAGTTTTGCTTTGCAGTCCCAGTCTCCAGGCTGCTGAAATTTTTTGAGTTCTTTGAGAAAGGGAAGGAGCAGGTGGACACAGGTAATTCAATAAACATGATACACCTGGACTTCCAAAAAGCTTTTGACAAGGTCCCTCACCTGAAGACTCCTGAGTAAAGTTAGCAGTCATGGGATAAGAGGACAGGTTCTCTTAGGGATTAAAAAGCGGTTTAAAAAACTGGAAATAGAAAGTAGGAATACATGGACATTCCTCGCAATGGAGGGAGGTGTGCAGTGGGGTCCTACATGGCTTGGTATTAGGACTGGTGTTCTTTGTTTATAAATGGTCCGGAATTGGGGATGATTATCGTGGGGTCCATATTGGCAGAGGATAAATTATTCAGGTTGGTGAAACCCAAGGCTACAAGAGTATCTCTCTAAATTGGGTAAGTGGACAGCAACATGCCAAATGAGATTCAGTGTTGGTAAGTGTAAGGAGATGCACATTGGAACAAGAAATCCGAACTTTCAACATATGTTGATGGGGTCTGAACTGGCTGAGACTGAAAACTAGCCAAGTTTTTGAGGAAGCCAAGTTCCCAGCCAGGAAATCCTTTAAATTGTGCCGTGAAGGCTCACTTCTGGTCAGGATCATCCCAGTGCAGGAAGAAGAATTAGGAGCAAATAACTTCATGGTGAGGTATGTCCATAAAGTAGTTACTACTCTGAGCACCTTCCCTTGGCCACACAAACATGCAGTCATCAGCCCTCTGATTGAAAAAACATCTCTAGACAAAATGATGTGGCCAGTTATCCCCCCCATCTCTAGTCTGCCCTTTCTGGGCAAAGTGATTGAAAGGACAGTAGCAGACCAACTCCAGGTCTTCTTAGATAACTCTGGTGCTTTGGACTCATTTCAGTCTGTATTCAGGCCAAGCTATGGGACAGAGAGGGCTCTGATGGCTCAAGTTGTTGATCTCTACCTGAATGTAAAAAGGCCAGGGGTCATTTTGTAGAAAAAGAGCTGAGGAACTCATTAGCATACCTCATTAGCATACGCCACGCCCTTGCTATCACAGGAAGTGTGTCAGCATAACTGATTTGCATATGCCACACCCCCTGACATCACCTACTCTGGCTGTTTTGGACCCAATCCTGGCCATTCAGGGCTGAAATTGGGCCCAAAATGGCAAAAAGGGGCTGAAAATGGCCGAAAAGGGGCCCAAAATGGTCAGGATCAGGCCGCTGCTGAGTGAGAGAGAGATCCACCACCCATCAGAGGCCCGATCCGGGATGTTTCGGCCCCAATCCAGGCTGAAATGGGCCCAAAATGGCCAAGAGTCAGGTGGGCGGGACCACCTGACATGTGACCTCTCTGGGGAACTGCCGGAACTGTGTTCCGGCGCGTTCCCCCTCGAAATGAGCCCTGAGAAAGGCTATGCTTCATTGTTGCTCCTGGATCTATCTGCAGTGTTTGATCAGTAGACCATGACATCTTGGCGAGGCGTTTGGAGGCAGAAGTGGGTATCCAGGGATATGCCTTCTGGACTGGTTCAAACCATTCCTCATGGAATGGACTCAAAGGGTTGCTTTTGGAGACCAGCTATCTCTAGAGTGGGACGCCACGTTAAATCTCAGTGAGAAAGGCAGACTATAAATAATGTAAATAAAATTAATTTTTTAAAAAAGTAAAAAATGTATCCTTGCTTCTGTTTCATGTTTAACCAGTTTTTTAATCTTTATTTCTTTATATTATTTATAGCCTGCCTTTCTTGCTGGGACTCAAGATGGATTACACAGAATATGACAAAACAACCAACAGGAAGGGACATCCAAAAGGCAATGCAATAGAATTTGACTTGTAGAAATCTGGAATCAACCAGGAATCAGAAACTTGGTGAAGGGAAGCATAACTTTTAAAACAACACATGAGAAATGATGGAAAAAGTACATAGCAACAACTTACTTACAGCAACAGACAGTATGCTCTATATACAATATAGTCCCTAAACTTTTTCTCCAAGCTTCATTCAGAATCATTTTGTTAAAATACAGCCATATTTTCTGTGCAAAAAGCCCTCTCAAATAATTCAGTTTTGTATAGTTTAAGAGAACTCATTCTCTTACTCCATAACTGCTAAGTTTACTTAGGAGTCTTTAGGTAAGGGATCTCTCTGGGAATACCATATTGTTTAGTTTGGTCCTGAGAGGGAAAGAGATGTTGGGATTACAGTGGATTGCTTGCTGAAAATGGATCAGTGTGTGGTAGTAGTGAAAAAGACAAACTTCAGTGATCAATATTGTAATTCCCTTGTAAAAAGTTATGTTGTGGCTTCATTTGGAAACACAGCATAGAGTTCTTGTTGCCATATTTTAAAAAGGATATTGCAGACCTGGAAAAAGTTCAGAAGAGGACGACCAAGATGATTAAGGGGTAAGAGCAGCTTTCCTGGGAGAAAAGGTTGAAGAGTCTGGACCTTTTCAAAGAGATAACTAAGGGGGACATGATAGAAGTTTCTAAAATAATGCACAGGATAGAGAGAGTGGGCAGAGAGGACTTTCCCCCAAAATTCTAGAACTTGGGGGCATCCAATGAAGCTGATGAGTGGTAGATTCAGGACAAACAAAAAGAAATACTTCTTGACTCATGGTGTAATTAACCTGTGGAATTCACTGCCAATGGAGGGAGTGACAGCCATTAGCATACCTGGCTTTAAAAGGAGGTTAGACAGATTCACGGAGGAGTGGTCTATCAATGGCTGCTAGCCACGGTGGTGATTAAAAGGAATCTCCACATTTGGAGGCAGTAAAACTCTGAATAACAGGCAACAGCAGAAGGCCTCGCCCTCTATACCCTGTTTATTTGCCTCCACTTTGTTAGCCACTTTGTGCAACATGATGTTAGACTAGATGAAACCCTGGCTTGATCCAGCTGGGCTCTCCTTATGAGATGGGGGTGGGGTAGGGATATGAAATTCCAGGGGCAAGGGTCTGCTGGCAGAGAATAGCAGCACCTCTCTTCTAATTAAATATCCCGTATGTGTTCTTTTGAATGGGAGGAGGAACGGAATCTTTTCTGAGAGCCAAGCTACAAGTGACGCCTGACACAGGTTGGACACTTGTCAGCTTCCCTCAAGTTTTGATGGGAAATGTAGGCGTCCTGGTCTTGCAGCTGTAATGGAGAGCCAAGCTGTAAAACCAGGACGTCTACATTTCCCATCAAAACTTGAGGGAAGCTGACATGTGTCCAACCTGTGTCAGGCGTCACTTGTAGCTTGGCTCTGAGGCTGTATGGTGGATCCACAACCCTGCTGTAAGGTTTGCCCCCATTTATATAACCTACTTTGACATCTTCCCCAGGAGAGAAAACACCACTGGGCTTTCCAAAATCTAGAGCAAAACTTCCGTTTTTTCCGCACTATTCCTGAGTAGAACCCAAACTGGAGGCCGATTTAAATTTCTGACAATGTTAAGGGATTTTTTTAGGGACCCCTCTTCTATAATCATGTGTGAGCATTCATTCAAGCAAAGACACAGAAGGCAAGTTTGCCTCAGTGGCAAATTTCTTCTGCTTCATTGGTGAGATTTAGCTGTGGTTCAGCGTAAACGCATAACAAGCAAGAGAGTTTCCAGTAATTGTAAACATCCTCCCCGCTCCCATTTCGTAACTAAGATTTCCGCCTTGGAAGTGTTACTTCCCAGAAGTGTTTCAAACTCATAACAAAAATATAGCTCCAGCATTTGAGGTGTTTGTATTATAAAGAGTCCAGTAGCACCTTTAAGACTAACCAATTTTATTGTAGCATAAGCTTTCGAGAATCACAGTTCTTTTCATCAGATGCCCTCCATGTATCTGACGAAGAGAACTGTGATTCTCGAAAGCTTATGCTACAATAAAATTGGTTAGTCTTAAAGGTGCTACTGGACTCTTTTTGATTTTGCTACTACAGACTAACACGGCTAACTCCTCTGGATCTATGTATTGTCGAAGGCTTTCACGGCCGGAGAACGATGGTTGTTGGGGGTTTTCCGGGCTGTATTGCCGTGGTCTTGGCATTGTAGTTCCTGACGTTTCGCCAGCAGCTGTGGCTGGCATCTTCAGAGGTGTAGCACCAAAAGACAGAGATCTCTCAGTGTGAGAGATCTCTGTCTTTTGGTGCTACACTGAGAGATCTCTGTCTTTTGGTGCTACACCTCTGAAGATGCCAGCCACAGCTGCTGGCGAAACGTCAGGAACTACAATGCCAAGACCACGGCAATACAGCCCGGAAAACCCCCAACAACCATCCTCTGGATCTGTTTGTATTATAGTGAGACATGACTGACCTGTCACTCAAGCTTGTATGGTGCCATGTATTCTGGGAAATGTAATTCTAAAGAGATGTTTGTATTAACCTTTTGGGTCTTTTGATTCAATTTGTTCTGTAAACAATTTAGCATTAAAGTATTTAAGCATAAGGATAAGGTAGCTCAGTACACATCAGGCCCCGGGAACCTCATGTGTCTGAGAGCCAAGCTACAAGTGAGGAATTACACTTGCATGGCAAGTGAACAGACTCACGTGTATTCCTCCCTGTTCACTTGCCATTCAAGTGTAATTCCTCACTTGTAGCTCGGCTCTGAGTTTTGTGTAACAATAAAACTCATATTTCTCTGTATCACTGTGGACGGTGTCTTGGATTATATTTGGATAAGTGGTAGAAGGGAATCTTATAATTGGCCACAGAGTACTATTTTAAAAGTTTCCCTATCAGATAGCATCAGATTCCAAATAGGTAAAATAAAATCTTCTCGACAGATGCTGAGTTGACGAATGGTCCTGGGAATTTACCTTGGAGGTCGAAATCAGTGAGGGAAGGATTGAGGGCATCAACGTCGTTGCTGAGGTCTCCTTCTGGCATGAAGAGGTCCTGCACAGTCCGAGCAGCTCCGTGCTCTTTCATGGCACGTCCCAGAGGCGGTGGAGCAGGCAAGGGGGGCTCGTGCGTTGTACTGGACAGCACTCGGTGTTCATCTTGTGCCTCAGCTGATGGGACGAGTGCTTGAGGGCTGTCAGGTAACTGCTGTACAAAAGTGGGAGAGAGCGGAGCGAAGCCTGGTGCTGCCCTGTAGCAGGAAGTCTGTTGACCCCGGAGAACGTTTGGCAGCGGGTTCTTGACTGGTGGTGGTCCTTGTTTGGGAAGTGCATGGACAGGCTGTGCTGCAGAGATGGGTGGCTCACACAGAGAGGGATGTTGGAGAGGCATGTGGCCAGGAACTGAGGGAGTCGGGCTACAACCTGGCAGGGAAGATCTCAGCTTTTCAGTCCTGCCTCCTATCAGCGTGTCCAGTTCTTCTGCAAATAAAATTGGAACCAAAGGCAAATCAGACTTTTTTTGGCTTGTGTCTTTGGACTTGTAGCAAGCCCCAAGAGTAGCACAATTAACCACACTAGATAAAACTGGCTCTATTTGACGTTCCTGAGTTGGCCCAGACTTGAAACTTATATCCCTTCCAAAAGAGGCTGAAGAGTAGGTGGTTTTTTTCAAGGGGAAGAAACTCCAAAGAGCTACTCAAGAACTCCCTGGTTGTCATCGACAGCTACACGCTACCCAAAAGGGGCTGGGTTTCTGGGTTTTTTTCCCAAAGCTACACCAAGATGTGGGTCTGACTCAGTGTAAATTGTGCTGCGCATAGGCTGGCCTTGCTGTTTTGAGGAGCATCCACGTGAGGTTGTCGTCCTCACAACTTGCGGGGCTCCCTCATTTGAGCAGGATCAAAGGGAGGGAGGTGGAGCTGAGCTCTGCTTTCAAATGACAGGGCTGGAGCTCCACCTTTCCTTCCTCCCTTTAATGATCCAGGCTATGAACCTGTAAGTCTCCCAAACCCCTGTCCCTTAACAGGTTTAATATCTTCAGTCCTGCCCATTGAAGAAATAGAAAAGACCGAGATATCTTACTTAAACATAGGAGACACTCCATCTGCCTCCATCTTTTGGAACTGAAGGCTAGCTAGACCCTGAAGAAAATGGATCTGCTGCCTGCCTGAGCTCAGCGCCCCTCAAAATCCCAGAGCAGCATCTGGAAGGGTGGCCAACTTCCCGGTGGGGCCTGGGGAATCTCCAGAAATTACAACTGATCTCCAGATGACCGAGATCAGTTCCCCTGGAGAAGATGGCTGTTCTGGTGGGTGGACTCTGGGGCACCTTGCTGAAGGTCTCTCCACTCCCCAGACCCCACCGCCCCCAGGCTCCACCCCCAAATCTTCAGGAATTTCCCAATCCAGACTTGGCAACCTTAGCCTTTGGCCTGGAATCTCTTTGAACATTTCCAAAGGGCTGGAATTGGCTCCCTTTTGCCTATCTCTATCTACCTACCTACCGGACAAGCCCAACCTTTTACAGCATTTGAGGCTGGGAGAAAGATGGGGTGACTCCACCCTCTGATTGGTAGAGGTGGACTTACCTTGTCCATCCCTTTTGCTTTCACCCTTTCCTTCTCTTTCTATGCCATAATAATGCACAAATAATATTAAAATGTGTAAACTTGAGGAGAGGCATTTTATGCAAGGAAGCTGAAACTGGTGCAAAACCAGAGACTTTGTGGGTTTATAACAGAGAAGCAAGAATGGAATGGGGATGTTTGCTGGAGTAGACCCAGCAGTGGTAACCCACTGAAACTCCCCCCTGCCTTGCCTCCTTCCTGCTTCCCTCTCTTTGATGGGATCCCAGGTCCACAGTTGGCCCCAATCAGCAACCTGGCAGCCATGGATTCCACCTCAAGGCAGCCGCCATGCCCAGGCAGGCATTTTTCTCCAGCAAGGATCGTGCTACAAGCTTGCAAAACAAAACAAAAAAACCCCGAAAGAAAAGGTTCTGTGGGCTGCTGTGAGAAGAGTGCACACGTGCTCTTGGCCTACCTGGTTTGGCCATGCTTTTCCTCACAGCCATTGGGTCTTTCCTCTTCCATTTCTGCAGCTCCTCCTGCATTTTATCGATTTTGGCAGGATTCAGGGCCCACAAGCAGCCTTTTCTAGAGGAGCTGCCGGACTTGTTTTCAACTTTTTCAAAGCACTTGTTCAGGGATAAGTTGTGGCGTACGGAGTTCTTCCAGCCATCAGGAGCCGTCTAGGAAAAGCAAACGGAAACGGATGTGAATGACAGGAGAAAAAGGTTTGCGTTGGGCCTTGGGGTCCTTGCTTTGATGCTGAAATGCTGCTTTTCCCAGACAACAGTCAGTGCTCAGAGAGGCTCCGCCCCCCCCCATCCCACTGCCCACTGAGTTCTTATTCCCAGATATCGTAAGATAAATAGCAATGCATATCACAGACTAGAGCAAAGGCCACCAGGGGTTGTCTTAGTAGGATTAGCAAAGTTGCAACCTGGGGAAGGCTTTTCTGGAGAGGAGTATGTTTCGTTCTGGTCATATTAAAAAGCTGGAAAGAGTTCAGAGAACAGAAGTAGAAAGAGTCCGAGGTTAGGAGAACTGGATGTGTCAAAAGTGGGACTGACATGGTCCAGATTTTGATTTTAGTTTGCAGGAGTCTTGAAAACTTTCTTAGTCTGCATGAAAGGTTGCAGGACTAATGGTAAGAAGAGAAAGGCCAACGCTGGAAGCTCTGGGGCACATTTAGTTGGATTGTTCTCCAGTCTCTGAGACAGCAGTGAAGGAATCTGTTGTTCTCTAAATAGGACCCATCTTGCTTATGTCTTCTTCAGGAAGTGACTTATGGACTTCTATCCACCAAACCTGAGGCAGAAGCAGAGATTTTGGGCTATTGGTTTCAACTGGAAGTCCTATTCCTAGCTTATAAATGGATATCGGTAAATGAGAGATTTATTTGAAGACCAGGCAGATTATTATTGAAAGCAGGGAGGGATGCTCTTTTGTTCTTTGTTTTGCTTTTGTGCCCAGTTGTTGTGAACTTTTTGACTCATCTGTTTTTATGGCTGGTGTTTCTCTTTCATTTGTTTGTGTTATGATGCTTATCAGGGCTTTTTTTCTGGGAAAATAGGCAGTGGAACTCAGTGGGTTGCCCTTGGAGAAAATGGTCACATGGCTGGTGGCTCCGCCCCCTGATCTCCAGACAGAGATCTGTCTGGAGATCAGGGGGCGGGGCCACCAGCCATGTGACTATTTTCAAGAGGTGCTGGAACTCCGTTCCACTGCGTTCCGGCTGAAAAAAAGCCCTGTGCAACTGAGTTCAAAACAAACCACAATTTTACCAATAATATGTTTATCAAATTTCATTTGTCTGGTCAAAGAAAAAAATAACTGCTGCAATTTTTGGTCCTCAGCATGAGAAGTCATGCCAGAAACTAGAACTTTGATGAGGCCACAAAATTTGTAACAGCCACTGTGAGAGCCACTGCTGTGTAGTGATTGGACTGCTGGACTCAAATCTAGGAGACCCAGGTTCAACTCTCCACTCTGCCATGAAGCTTGCTGGGTGATCTGGCTTGCTGATCTTGGGCCAGTTGTAGACTCTTGGTCTAACCTACCTCACAGGGTTGTTGTAAGGGTAAAATGGAGGAGAGGAGAATGATGTAAGCTGCTTTGGATCCCCATGGGGGAGAAAGGTGGAATTAAAAATGAAGTTAAATAAATAAAAAATAAACATCCCTAGATAAAGTGTGCCCCTGTGCCACAGAGGGGCATGGGATGAATGTTTCAGAAGAGAGAAGAGAAGCTCACAATTGCATTGACGGCATATGGTGCAACATAAAAAATACCTATAACCAAGTTAAAGTACCATGCTAATGAGCTGTGCCTTGTCTCTAGTGACCCGATTTATTTGATGATTCAGGAAGAGGACATGTACGATGAGTTATGTTGGGTTTATAAATAGGAATAAATTAGCCATTCTTGGGGAACATGGAATTCTCAGATGGGAAGTCATGCAATTATAACTTGCCAGGCGAACGATTATTTGGGTAAATAAGACATCTCTAGCTCATTTAGGAGTGAGTTCTACATAACTAAGATTACTCATCAATGAAAGAGCAGCCTGTCCTATCACTAAGGGCCAAGCTACAAGTGACGAATGATGCAGGTTGGACACTTGTCAGCTTCCCTCAAGTTTTGATGGGAAACGTAGGCATCTTGGTCTTGCAGCTTGGCTCTCCGACTGCTGCCCAATGGACTTTTCAACTGTCACTTGTCCGACATTCCGCCAAGCTGCCTACATTTCCCATCAAAACTTGAGGGAAGCTGGCAAGTGTCCAACCTGTGTCATTCGTCACTTGTAGTTTGGCCCTAAGACTCCAAGTAGGTTACATTTTATAAGTCCTACAGCTCAAGATTAATTTCTATGCACACTAAAATCCCTAATGCGAAAATTAACAAAACCAGCCAAAATAACCAACCCTGGGAAATCCAGACCACCCCATTGAACGGTGCTTGGAAGATCCAGAGACAGCCCCATGCCCACCACGAAGGTAAAGCCATTGCTTATGTCACGTATTCCCTCAGGAGGCAGGGTGCCATTTTGTACAGTACAGAAAGCTTCTTTGAGCAGATCAGAGCCCAACGCAATCTTCCTTGGCTACTCAAAGTAAATCGGTCAGACTCAAAACAGGAAGGTTACTGTGCCTGAACAATACAGGGATAAAATGGAGGACAGAATGATAAAAGCCACTTTGGGTCCCATGGGGAGAAAGGCAGGGAATAAATAAAATATATAAGTAAATAAATAATACATTCCAATTACCTTTATAAAATAGCATACATGACTACCACCCCCCATCCCTTTTAATTCATATTCTCTGTGGTTAATTAGATAAATAACAGGCCCTCCCTCCCCTAAGGGGAAGTTCACAAAGCATTTAATGATGCAAGATTAGGAAGGAAAATTGGAAAAAAAATTCCATGCATAGACACAGAATTTTCGAAATCCACGCTTAGAGCAGCATAGCCGGTTGTGCGATTTTGTGCCATCATCAAAGGTGTGCAGCAAGAGGTGTGCCTATGCTACAGTCTCTGAACAATCCTGCCTCTGGTTTGTGAGGATCCTCTGGAATTGCCGGGGTTCTCCAGCTTTTCCTTCGTTGATGGGCTCGCTTTCCTACAACGAATTTATTTGTTTGTTTGATTATGTTATTTATAGTCTGCCTTTCTCACTGAGACTCAAGGCGGATTACATAATGTGAAATTAGGACAATCAATATCAAGGACATTTCCATGAACAATGTCATAGGGTAAATAAATGCAAGTTTACAAAGATACAACATTAGCAAAAAATCCAATACAGAGTTGAAGAAATGCTGAAACGGAGCATAAGCAATTCTAGGACTGACATTAGACAACATGGAACTACCCAGCAGGGTCATACTTAAAGCAACAGGTAGTACATAGGAGCACATACTTAAAGCAACACATAGGACATAAGGCAACACAGTGATGAAGTTGATGGTCTCTAACTTGTTAGTGAAGCATCTTTGAGATCATCTCCCTATAATCCTATGTACATTTTAAAAAGCCCTTTTAAGCCGATTGGGTTTCTGCAAAGGATCACTATATGTCTGGAAACTATCTTCAGAGACAGGAAAGTACAGAAATGGTATTTTCTGTTTCTTTAGAGGGTTGTATGTTGCCATTTTGCTCATTTTCCTGAATAGTTTGTTTCTTTTATGCCATTTTGATGCCCATTTTCTGCCATTGACACAGAGAAAAATAATATTTAAAGCTGCAGGTATTGACTGGAAAAAATATCAGCACAAAGAAACCAAAAATGGCACAAAATTTAATCTTTCCACGGTTTGATAAGAGAGATCAAAATAGCGGTTTTCAAACTGAAATGGTGGCATTGCAAAATTAGCATCCTTCCTGAAGCAGCTGTCCAGAGAACTCTCTCTGTTTCTAGAATCAGATGGACTAAAATCCAACTCAATGATCCTCCAAGCTTCTTCCAAGCATCATAAAGTTATAACCTGCTTCGATATAATGACATTCAGTTGTCAATTTTTTTAAAATATGAAAAAGCCCCAGTGGTCCAGAGTGCGGTGGCTGCTTCTGGAAACCACGGTGAGGAAACTGGGGAAACCCCATTGCTGCTGAGCTGTATCAACAGTCGCACGAGCAATGGGGAAAACAGCCAAGTCAGTCCCTGTATAGAAACCACGTTATAAGCAGAAAAGGGAGCTAAACCCCATAACTAATTTTTATTCCCCAGAGTACCTTCTCTTTGAGCCTGGCACCCTCTTGATCTTCAGAAAGTTATAGAATCTTGCACAATCCTTTTCTTTTAAAGCTGGCTCTACATAGAAGGGAGAGGTACTTCAAAGAGCCGTTCCGGTGGAGCGGTGTCTATTTCTTTTCTTTTTTTCATGGACGTGGGAGTTGGATTGTTGTGTTTCAACTAGAAAGGAGCCGGTTGCATCACCCTAAGTTGCAAGGGCCGTGCACCCAAAGGTGAATTGGACAGTAGTTGTGTCATCGCTGTTTTCACAGCCTGTGTGGTGGTTGCACTCTGTCATCCCAAACTAATTGCCGCCCCACCCCTGGGCTCTGCACTCTGGGAGCAACTGGGTATCTTTCCTTTATTCCTCAAGAAATTCGCAAGGCTTGGTTTCACAAGGTACTGAATGTAAACGTGCAAGAGAACAGCCTATGGGAACTGCCTACTTTGAAGGATCAACCGAGTCTTATTTTATGATATAATTTTTAAAAAGATTCCCAACATACTCAAAGAAATGTAAAATCAGAAAGAGTCCAGTAGCACCTTTAAGACTAACCAATTTTATTGTAGCATAAGCTTTCGAGAATCAAGTTCTCGAAAGCTTATGCTACAATAAAATTGGTTAGTCTTAAAGGTGCTACTGGACTCTTTCTGATTTTGCTACTACAGACTAACACGGCTAACTCCTCTGCATCTTTGAACATGAAAAAAATGTAAGTAGCTCATAGGAAAAAAGGTTAATCAGGAAAACAGCCCCATTAAATGTAGATTTTCTGAAAGGTGCCAGAGTGGAAGTCGTTGGCAGGGCAGCATTCCTAACCCAGAAGTCCCTGCTCTAAATTCTTGCTTCTCTGACATTTGACCTTCTGGGCAGGCCTAATTCCACTGGCATACATTACGTGACCGGGGCCCAGGGGGCAGGATTATGCCCCTCTGAGCTACGAAACAGTTTAGATGCTCAATTTCTCTCAATTTCTCCCCTCCTCCTGCACCCCCAGAGCTTTTTCATCTTTTATTAACTATTGGCAACTGAATACTGTTATATGGATATAATGTTATAACCATCTGTGTACTAAGTTTTTCTGAGAGCTAAACTACATGAGACAAACTACATGAGGATGCTCAGGTGAAGGGAGATGCAATATTAGCTGGGAAGCCTAGTTTGAATTTCACCTCTCTCTATAGAGCCAGCAAAGATCACTCCTCAGAGGGTTTGTTAGTTTCCTCTTTGCCTCCTGAAAGGCTCTGTCAATTATTAACAAACCCCCTGAGGAGCAATCTTTGCTGGCTCTGTAGAGAGAGCTGAAATTCAAACTACTCTTCCCGGCTAACATCGTATCTCCCTTCACTTGAGTGTCCTTGGCCGTTCCCACACGGCTTACCTGAACCCGGAACGCTGTGCAGCATGCCGAAAAAAACGCGGAAGATCGCGTTTTCTCTCGCGAGTTTTGCGCGATGCTGCGCAACATCGCGCAAAACTCGAGAGAGAAAACGCGATCTTCCGCGTTTTTTTCGGCATGCTGCGCAGCGTTCCGGGTTCAGGTAAGCCGTGTGGGGAACACCCCTTGTGTAATTTGTCTCATGTAGTTTAGCTGTGAATTTCTAGCTTTCATTTTTTGAAAAAAGGCTCTAGTTGTATGTATGTAGGTAGGTAGGTAGGTAGGTAGGTAGGTAGGTATGTGTCATTTATGGTCCGCCTTTCTCACTGAGACTCAAGGTGGATTACACAGTATGAGATTAGTACAATTCGTATCAAGAACATTTCCATAAACAATGCCATAGGGAAAATAGATACAGGTTTTAAAAACATAGTGTTAGCAAGAATCCTATACGAAGTAGAAGAAAATACTGAAACAGAACATAATCACTTCTAGGATTGACATTAGACAACATAAAGCAAACATATATCTGATGATGGACAGCTGGCCAGACTCTGCCCCAGATGTCTTGGAGCATGCCTTCGAAGCTGTGACTGGGTGGTTGAAGCAGAGTCGGTTGAAACTAAATCCCACAAAGAGAGAGGTCCTGCATGTGGGTCGGGGGTCCGCTTTTGATGGAGCGCCACTTACACCACTTTCGAGAGTTAGGAACCTGGGAGTGATCATGGATGCCTCCCCGACCATGGAGGCACAGGTCGCAGCGGTTGCCTGGTCCTCATTTTTCTATCTAAGACAAGCCCAGCAGCCTGTCCTCTACCTGTCGACCCATGACTTAACGGCAATGATCCAAGCAATGGTCACCTCTAGATTAGACTACTGCAACTCGCTCTACGCAGGGCTTCCCCTGGGTCTGATCCGGAGGCTACAGCTGGTTCAAAATGCAGCTGTGCAAGTGATTGCAAGAGTCCTGACTGGGGAACATATAATACCTATATTACGCCAGCTGCATTGGTTACCAATTGAGTACCGGGTCTGGCTCAAGGTTTTGGTGTTGACCTATAAAGCCCTATGCAGACTGGGCCCAGCATTTCTGCAAGACCGCCTCTCCCTATATGTACCTCAGAGCACACTTCGTTCTACAAATCAACAACTTTTGGTGGTCCCTGGCCCAAGGGAGGCTTGCCTGGCCTTGACCAGAGCCAGGGCTTTTTCGGTCCTGGCACCAGCCTGGTGGAACTCTCTGTCTGATGAAACCAGGGCCCGGCGGGATTTATTATCTTTCCACTGGGCCTGTAAGACAGAGATGTTCCACCAGGCATATGGCGGAGGTTAGGCTGGGCACCCGCCAGCCATACTGAAAAGATCTGTCCACCACCCTATATACATATGAGCCGTGCCTGAAAAGCAGTATTTTACCATCACCATCTTGAGGAGGTTTTATTGTATACAATTGTTTTAATTTTACTGTAATGTTTTATCTGTTTTAAATTGTGTTTTATGTAAACTGGAATGTTGTACTTTGCCCTCAGCCCACTTGGCAGGGAGGGCAGACTAAAAATCTAATATAATAAATAAATAAATAAAATAAAGCACAGGTAATATGTAGGAGTACCTATTTAAAGCAACAGATAATATGTAAGGTGACATAGTGGTGAAGTCTATGGTCCCTAACTCATTAGCGCAGCATCTGAGGGCCAAGCTACACATGACGAATGACACTTGAACAGCAAGTGTATTTCTCCCTGTTCACTTGCCCTCCACTCAATCCACTTGCCGTTCAAGTGTCATTCGTCATGTGTAGCTTGGCCCTGAGTCCCCCTCCCTTCAATACAGCCCTCCCATTTGAGTAAAAAGCCTTTTGGAATAATTCAGTTTTGCAACATTTTTGCATAGTTTTGCATAGTCCCTTTCATCGCCTTTCACCTCGTATACAACTTCATTGTTTCTTCAAATGAAAGCTGTGAATGCAGACAACCTCTTACGTATATGGTTATATCATTATAGTCAGTTGCCTCTTAAAAACAAAAACAAAAAACATCCCACAGTGGTGAGAGGAGGAAAGGCAGATGTGGACAGGATCAGGAAAACACAAACTTTCCTGCCCACACGGCAGCCACCAAGACTTTGCTACAGTCGTTCCCCAAACCCCAGCAAAGCCGGTTTAGGAAAGATCAGGGAGAGCTAGGGAAACCCCGACGTGCACGAATGCACCACGCTGCTGCAGCACAGTAGGAAAAATACCTGCTTCCCAACGGCATTGAACCCGGGACAAATAACTTGTGTGGATGTGGACAAAATTGCCCTAGGTTCTGCAAGAAATGCAGAATATATATGAAGGAAGTAAATAACCAAAGAATTTTGACTAGCTGGTATAAGCAGAGCAGTGTGGCCCCAACGTGCGGCCTGCGCGATTCAGCCTGTGCAAAGACTTGGCATGCTTCCAGTTGTGTGCAGTGCATTTGAGGCCAAGTGGTTTCATAGAGGGACGCCCAGTAAACTGTTACAAATTATCCCCCCCCCCGCCCCCAAACCAAAAGGCCTGTCTAAACAAGAATGGCCTGGCCTACTTCCTAAAACCCAAAGTGTCCTGTCGATCAGGGGTTTTGACTGAAGCACATTTAGCCTTCAGGCCTGCCTCACCTGAAGGTATCAACACTGTAAGAGCGAGAAGAAGCGTCAAGCAGCTCACCTTGAAGTAAGGGAAGTGCTCCGTCATGAAATTGTAAATCTCGCTGACGGGAAGGCTTCCGGTCTTGCTGTTCTTTAGTGCCATGAAGATGAGAATGCTTGAGAGACAGGAAAAGGGCCGTTAGCACGGGCCAAACATCAACAACAACGACAACAACATTCAATTTATATACCACACTTCAGGACAACTTAACACCCGCTCAGAGCGGTTTACAAAATATGTTATTATTATCCTCACAACAATCACCCTGTGAGGTGGGTGGGGCTGAGAGAGCTCTGAGAGAGCTGTGACTGACCCAAGGTCACCCAGCTGGCTTTAAGCGGAGGAGTGGGGAATCGAACCCGGCTCTCCAGATTAGAGTCCTACCACCACTACACCAAATGGACCCTCAAAAGACTCCCAAGAACATGGACTAGGATTATAGAAAGGGGGGCATGTTAGTATGTTGTAGCGAAACAGAAGTCCAGGGCACCTTAAAGACGAACAAGATTGATTTCAATATGAGCTTTTGTGAGTCAGAGCTCATTTCTTCAGATATGTGGAAAGGAAATCATTTAGGAATTACAGGAGTGAGGAAGGAGCAATGAGGGCTGGTGTCACAAACCGTTCAAGTGTAATTCTCTGTTTAAGGAACTGAAATAGAGAGAGCCTCTCTTGGGATACAAATAAATTAATGATGTAGGATAAACACAACTGACCAGGAGGCAGGACTCTGAAGTTTAAGAAAATTAGCCAATATCAATACAAGGACATAGTATGATATAGGGTTGCCACCTTCCACGTGGGGTCTGGAGAGCTGGAATTATGGCTGATCTCCGGACTACAGAGATCAGTTCCCCTGGAGAAAATGGCTGCTTTACAGGAGGGATCCAATGGCATCATATCTCCACCTAACTCCCACCCAAACCCCATCCTGTCTAGGCTTCACCCTCACCCCCCAATTTTTCAAGAATTTCCTAATCCAGAGTTGGGAGCCCTAAATGATGAAACAAGTTAGGTTTATTTGCAAATTGAATGTTCCACTGCTCTGGTCTGGGATTTAGATTATTCATTGTGCTAAGAATGTTGCCACGTAGATGCAAAGGAAATTGCAGCCTCTTCCCCTCCAACTATTGAGTTTCAGCACAAAAAGGCTCTATTTCCTAGACCTTTCTTCTGCTCTCAAGGCCAAACTACATGTGATGCCTCCATTTCTGGCCCTCATTTTAGGTGGGCTCCAATACCATTTTTTTAATGGGACTGGAGATATTGTGTTAGGATGCTATAAGAATATAGCAAGTACAGATAAATAAAAAAATAGCTGGTAAAAAGCCCACTAGCAGTGGGGGAGGGGTGGAAATCCATTCCTCTCCTCTATGTCCCCCCCCCCCCCCCCCAAAAACTTGCTTTGGATGCAGTCTTTCATGGAAAATCATACCAAAGCAGGCTTGGGGAAATCCATGCAGCGGAGATAGGGTATGAAAACCCAGAAGGGGGACGGCCGTATGAGGGTGCTTTGCAGAACCCCCCCCCCCCGGAGAACCGCTGCAGTTTGGGATTGGAGGTGGCAGAGCTCCCTCTGAAAGCAGGCCCTGTCTCCAGACATGTAACTGAGCTGCGAAAAATCTGTAATGGATCAACCGACATGGATCAGGACTCTTCAGAACAGTGTGGTAGTTAACTCTCCCAACCATCATGGCATTCCCTGATCAGAAGTGAATTGCTTCCGGGCCTGTTTTTCCCCCACCTGAGGCTCAAAACAACATCTAAAGGAGCATTTCCTAGTTTGTGCCAGGGAGACACCCAGGCCCCAATCCCCCAGGTACTGTGTCTCTTTCCATATAAGGAATGGCCAGGGCAGGCAATAGTTGTATCATTGCCAATTCTTCTTAATAAAAGTTGCCAGATCTCAGGGTGTAAATTTTGGATCTGGGCGGTCTCAGAGGGGGCCAGAGGAGGTAGGGGAGCTGACCCTACTATAATGCCTAGCTGGTTTAGGTAAAGGTAAAGGTAGTCCCCTGTGCAAGCACTGAGTCATTACTGACCCATGGGGTGGGGGGAGTCGCATCCCGATGTTTTCTTGGCAGACTTTTTACGGGGTGGTTTGCCATTGCTTTCCCCAGTCTTCTACACTTTACCCCCAGGAAACTGGGTACTCATTTTACCGACCTCAGAAGGATGGAAGGCTGAGTCAACCTTGAGCCGGCTACTTGAACTTGGCTTCTGCCGGGATCGAACTCAGGTCATGAGCAAAGCTTAGACTGCAGTACTGCAGCTTACCACTCTGCGCCACCAGACCCTTGTGGGAGCCCTTTTGGGAGGTGGTTTAAATAAGATAAAAAGGTACCTTATTTATTTAAAATATCTGTACTGGTTTATTTCTTGCATTTTTGCTTGCTTTGCTCCCAGTATGGAGCTCAAGGCCGCGTGCATGGGGCTGGGAAGGCAGGCTTCTCCCATCGAGGTTCTTTTTTTAAAAAATGAATTTTTATTAAGGATTTTTAAACAGGATATAAAAAAGAAAACTTAAAAGGAAAAAGCAAACAGAAAAAGAACACTAATATAAAGAAAAATATAGGAATAATCTCCAGTTTTCTCTGTGAAAGACAGGTATTACATAATACCTAAACACCACTCCAAAATTACTATAAACAAAACAAATACTTCTCCTTCCCCCCTGAACATTTTTTCCCTCTTAATCTTCAAAAGCACAAATCATCAGTTCATTTCTTTCCATTTCCCGCAAAAAGGCTATAAGGGGTTTCTAGGTAACATTAAATGCAGATAATGTTTTTTTCCCCTAATCAAAGAAGTAGGTTTGGCCATCTCTGCAAGCTCCATCATCTTCACCGACCATTCCAGGAGATACCCAGGCCTCACCTGCTGGTTGGCAACTCTTTAAGACCCAACACAGCTTCGTTCCAGCAGTATTGTGTGCCATTCAAGTGTCTCCCACCATTCTCTACAAATCTCAAGATTTCAAGCAAAACATATACCCAATACTTCTAACAAAAGCAACATCACGGACACCCTTCTTACTAAGTAATGCTGGTTTTGTTGCATTAAAACAAAACAAATCAGTAAAACTGGAACATAATTTGGAAGAGCCAACCAAGCCCCATACAAGCCTCAGCCAGATCTCTGTGCATCTTTCCCTAAAACCCATGGCCCACTAGGTACCTCTCTGCAAACTCTGGCCTAGCCAGGGCTGCCTGGGGCCTCCTGACCACCACCCCCCCCCCGCCCCGCGTGCAGGCTTCAGCCTGTGTAGAGCCCAGAATGCTTCCATGCGTACAAGGACGCCAGCTCAAAACGCTCGCATGCGGGGTGTGTGTGTGCAAAAGCTTGTCCAAACACAATAGTTTTGGCCTGCTTCCGAACAGGTGACACCAGTGAGCATTGACCTGCTGCTCTTCTCTTCTCTTGAAGGAGCACTCCAGAGTGCTGGAGCCATATCTGTAAACGCCACGGCTTCTCATTCCAACTCAAGTTACTCCTGCAGGAGGTGGAATGGGGGGGGGGGTGACCTTTGGACTGAAGTCTCCCCATTCACTCTCTGATGGAGAGGTTGCTGAGCCCTTCCTTGGCCAGCGTAGTGGGTTTGTTGCGTCTCCCTAGTGTTTTTGAGGGGTAAGGTTGCCAGCCTCCAGGTAGGGCCTAGAGATTTCCTGGAATTACAACTAATCTTCAGACTACAGAGATCAGTTCCCCTAGAGAAAATGGCCCCTGGGGAAGGTAGACTATATGGCATTATACCATGCTAAGGCCCCACCCTCCCTTGGCTCTTGCCCCCAAATCTCCAGATATTTCCCAATCCCAACCCAGAGCTGGCAACCTGGGTGGGGGTTGCTTGACAGGATAAATCCTGCTGGTTGAGAAACCAAAATATTATGAAGTGGCAGAGAGAGGCCCTAAAAAAAATGAAAATACGGATGAAAGGGCTGATGACGGCTTACCTGTATGAGTAGATGGGCTTTGGAAAGAGTGGCTGTTGGTGTTCCTGGCTGCTTTGAGGGGCTATTCTTTGGTACGGATAATGAGATGCAGAGATATAGGTCACCGGATAACTGCCTCCAGGGGGGTACTGGTAAGACAAGGGAAAGCAATGCAAAGCAGTTTAGACTACGGGCAGAAGGAGACGGCAAGGCCAAGAGCGTGAGGCTCTTTCAGCAGGCCAAGTCTGAACCTTTCGAGTCTTTTCTCCATCATCAGCGAGGCAGAAAAGTCCCCGAGTTTCAAGGGGGCAGTAGCCCCAAGCCCCCACTAAAAGGGACATTTTGGAATATTTATTTGCTTTTCACTTTACTTATAAAGTGTCTGGGTCATTTCCTGAGTTTTTGAAAATACAGATAATAATTCTAAAACAGACTCAGAAAACACTCTTTAAAAAAAAAATAGCAAGATAGCTTTAAAAATGCCAGTACCTTAAATGAAAAATAAAAACAAGAGGCCTTGCCCTCAGGGTTGAGAGGCCGTTCCAGGCCCTTCAAGGTGCCCAGATCAGTACCGAAGGCACCTGCTGCATTCCAGCTATGCTGAGCTGAGGGACTGCAGAAGAGTTTCTGCGGAGAGGACTGCAGGGCTGCCTCTTGGAGCCCAGAAGCAAAAGAACCTGGATGGCACATCTCTGACCCATGGCAGGAGATGGGCGTCTGCATTTTGCCAGAGGAACGTGACCGCAAGGCTACCAGGTGAGAGCCAAAGTGGGTCCATCTAGCCAAGCATCCCATTTCTCACGGAGACTAATGAGATGCCCCCTGGAAACCCCACAAGCAGGGGCACAGTCAGGTGAAAGACTCCCTGTGTGGTTGCCCCCTGCCCCCAGCAACGCATTCAGTAGTACACTGCCTCTTAACATGAAGGTTCCTTTTAGTGATCAGGTCCATCTTGAGAAATTCCTGGAGATTTTGGGAGTGGAGCCTGGAGAAGGCAGGGGATTGGGAGGGGAGGGACCTCAGCAGGGTATAGTGTCATACCGCCCACCCTCCAAAGCAGCCATTTTCTCCAGAGCAACTGAGCTCTATGGCCTGGAGATCAGTAATAATTCCGGGAGATCTCCAGCTACCACCTGGAGGCTGGCAACCCTAGTGATCATAGCTCTTTTCCACAACTCCACCTTTTAAAACCATCTAGTGACCAGTGTCACTTCTCAAGGCCATGTTCCACACATTCATTACGCATTGTGAAGGAATACATTTTTGAAATCTGTCCTATATCTTCTGCCTTTTGCTCCTCTCTTTTGCCTCTCCCTCCTCCTCATACATCATATATCTACTTCCAAATTGGGCCATAGAGCACGGATCCAAAAACCCCCATAAAATGGAGCCAGGGACAGACAGGAGATTTCTCTACAACCCTGAAGAAAAATCTGAAATCTAAAAATAAAAATAACAATACATTGGGGATTAAAACTCCTCCAAATAATAGGAACAACTCTTGTTGTTTTAAGAAAATACTCACTGAGATTACATTCTGAAATCTCAGGGATATTTTAGGGGTTGCTGGGCCGGAATTCTGTGGTTTACCGCAGAGTTTTGAGCAAGGGCTAAAACATAACCCTGGTGTGTTGGCGTCCTGGCATAGGGGGATGCCATTCCCCCTTCTCCCCAGTGCCCCCAGTTACCCCATCAAGCAACAACAGGGGCACCAGGCTGCGAGTGGGAGATCTCTCAGGCCACAGAAGACCTGCAGGTCTACCTAAACAACAACAACATTGTTGTGCTTTCCAAGCCTTGGTTTCTATAAAGGCAGGGGTGAACTCAGAGGTCAAAACAGACCTGGAAAAGATCCCATTCCCCTTCTCTGTGGTGCCCCCTGATGAAGGAGAACTATCTGGGCATAGGCCTGGCAGTAACCACCAAAGGCTTACTATATATACAACTTGGCTAGGCTGCCAGCAACTGCCATGTAACTTGTCCAGAATTTTCCCAGGTGGAGGCTAGGAAAGAAAATGGAAAGGGGGAGGCAGATAAAGGAGAGCTGGTGGGTGGGAAGGAGAGAAGCAGGTAGGAAAAGGGGAGCGGCTACAGGAGCTGCCAGGGAAGGAAAAGAAGAAATAGTGGAGGAGAGGATGCAGGGGAAAACAAGATGCGCCCTTGAGGATCCCTTGCTTGTCATTTTATAAACCTCTTTCACACACACACACACCCCTCATCTTTTCTCTAATGAAAAAAAAAACAGCAGCTGCCTTTCTTTGTAGGGAGCTGCCCCAACCCCTTCATAATCTTGCTTATCCTTTTCTGCATTGTTTTCAGACCCCACATCAAACACCGCAATAGTCCAAAGGGAAAGTTTTGATTGGTAGATCCTGACTGGAGGGGCCAGGACCACATAAGGGAGCAAACATTCCTAGCTGGCGTGGGGATAGAGGACTTTAAGTGCCATCCTAAGCACAGTTACTCTAGTCTAAGCCCATTGAAATTAATGGGTTTAGGAGTAACTTTGTTTAGGATTGCGCTGCTAGGAGTGTTCACTTCCCAGGCCCCATCATAGATGTCCTTGCAAAGGGCTTGTTGTTTCTTAAATGAGTGAGTGATGCCCTGATTGGTGTGGCTGCTCAGGAAGGTGATGTCAGAGCCTCTGACGATTACACAGCCAGTGGACCAAGTTGTGAGGGGTGCGGGAATTCCATGCTGGGCCCACTGGCATACCTCGCTTTGATGACTTAACTGCAGTCCTGGAGGATGCCCTGAAGGAATTCTCCTGCCCTGCCCACCTGTGGTTACCAGGTCAGGCAAAAAAGGATTGGTGTGGCCGAGTAATTTCGACTTTATTGGTTTCAGTGTCTCCTTGGAAGTTGGGGCAGGAACAGGCTGAAGTGTCGTTTTAAAGCTATTTCTATTTTATTGGTTTCAGGGAAATGAAGGTTGGGGAGGGTCTGATTGGGGAGCTGGGTGTTGCCAGTTTTACAATGGCAGGGCGGGCATAAAAGAGGCCATTGTTCTGTGGCAGATGGGCAGGTGACGGTGGCTTGGCAGGTCAGCAGGGAGATGGTTTCCTTCTGAGTCATCTCCCCTTGCCCAGTAACATGCTGGCTGCATCCATTTTTCATCGTGGGCAAAAGGAAGCTGACCTTCTCAGCAGATCTGGAGGACCAGAGAATCCTATGTAGCTTCCAGGGCTTTTTTTCTTGGAAAAGAGATGGTGGAACTCAGTGGGTTGCCAGCATAGGGGGCAACTCCTGGCGGGAGGTGGTGCCTCTGGTACCACGTGCGCATGCACAAAGTGCGTGCACGTTCCTGGGACCGCACAATGACATCACTTTGGTCAGCTGAAACAAAGGTGGAGTTTTTTAAAGTTTATATCGCCCTCGGCAAAAATGGTCACATGGTTGGTGGCCCTGCCCCCTGATCTCCAGACAGAGGGGAGTTTAGATTGCCCTCCACGCTGCCAGCGGCGTGGAGGGCAATCTAAACTACCCACTGTCTAGAGATGAGGGGGCAGAGCCACCAGTCATGTGACCATTTTCAAGAGGTGCCGGAACTCCATTCCACCACGTTCAACCTGTCTCTCATAGGCAATGTGTAGTTTTCATACTGAAATGTGAAAAGAGTCAGGCATACTAGAAATAAGAACTGGGGGCCAAGCTAGAAGTGACAAATTACAATTGAATGGCGAGTGAACAGACGCACATGTATTCCTCCCTGTTCACTTGTGCTCCATTTGCGCTTCATCACTTCTAGTTTGGCCCTGGGACAGTAAAGGGGGCCAATTAAACCACTGAAGAGGCAGGGCTAATAGAAGAGATGTAGAAAAAAGCCCAGGGGAGGAAAGATAGAGGTTTAGCAAATGAGGAGTAACTGGAAGGCAGAAAAGAGCCATTTTGCCTCGAAAATTGCAAATCAGAGAGATCCTTTTGAAGGGTGCAAGGCAATACCTTTGCATACCCTCCTTGACTTGCATAGAACTCATTGCCAATTGATGCTAGAAAAAACACTGTCCCAAAACAGCTTTGCAAATTACTTTCTATCAGGGAAGACATTGGCTGTAATTGCTGAGAATGGACTCCCTGCCCAGTTCAGAAATCTTCTGTCTCTGAGCCCAAGATACTGGGGACCTCCTGTGGCCTTCTCCATGACATCAGGTTAGCCTATGTTGGAAGAGAGCGGGACTAGACAGGGCCTTCTGCTTGACAAGCAAGGCCAAATTCAGGATGAATTCAGATCGAGGGCCAGGAATCAAATTCAGGTGGGTGCAAGTGGTGCTTACCTGAGGGAAAGGGTGTGAAGGGCAATACATTTGTGGCAACTGAGGTTGGTAGCTGTACAGGTTTGGCTGCCCCTCCAGTGGGGGCGTCTTCAATTTGACCTCTGGATCCTGTTGGATGATAGAGGAAGAATAACACAAGGGGAATGTGAGTCCGGTTAGAACACACACACATGCAAGCATGCAGTCTCTTGCAAGGAAAACGCAAGGGGATGAAGGCCCCTTGCTGCTATTTTAATAGTACCACAACATTATTAAGAAAACAAACTTATTCCTCCCAGGAATTCAGTGCAAACAACATTGTTCTCCCTGCTTCCATTTTACCCTCTCAACAATCCAGTTAGGTTGAATGACAGCGAGTGGTCCAAGGTCATCCTAGCAGAGCGGGGATTTGAACTTGGATGTTGCCCCTCCGAGTCCAATATGTTAACCAGTATGCAGCACTGACTGTGTTGCTCAGACCTCTGGTCAAGGCAAAAAGTGCTTTACTGTCAATTAACGTGGGTGTATATCCTTCCCCTGCCCTCAGTCTTCAAAGTGTTAGATAATTAAATAGAAACACTAGATGAGGGGTGTGTGCGTGTATGCACACATGCATGAATACATGACTTTTTAGTACAATCTTCCAGGAAGATGGTGTTGGAAGCACAGACCCTCACTACTGAAATTAAACAGCGTGGTGACGATGTTACCATTTCTGGACATTCGCGATCTACTGGAATCTGAAATAGTTTATTTCCCACATTTTGCCTAGATTTGTGGGATTTCCTTCTCTCCTTTCATGGGTACACTGGAGATCTGCTACTGTGGGGTATCAGCAATTACGTTTTAAATTAATGTTAATATATCTGAGGGACATGTGAGGCAGTCCATGACTGCCTGTTGTGCAGTGAGGGAGTTCCCCCGGATGGTGCCTAAGGACTCATTTGGGCCCATTAAGAGGTATTCTTTTCTTCCCTTTGGATCTCCTTCATAATCTAGGAACTCACCATCACTTGTGAGGAGTGGTGCTCTTGCCCTGGATGGTTAAACTGTTGAGTGTTACACCACGGTGGCTCTGAGGAGAGGTTAGGAACATGTGTGATGTACACCTCAGCTTCTCCGGTAACAGTAGGCCCTGCCATCTCTTCAAAACCATCCATAATTGCCAGTTTGAAGGGGTGTTTGTCCACTGGAAGGGTCTGGTGGCTCTCTTGGAAGGGTTCTTCTGTGAACTGCCTTTTGTACGGGTGGAAGGGATTCCGGATGTTATTTTTGAGGAACCTGCCACAGCCTCCCGTGGTGGTTTCCTCATAGCCGTATCGCCTGAATTTCTCAGCCGCTGAAGGGACTCTGAATACATCCTTGTCACCATGAATGCCTCTCCTGTAGATCTGATCAGAAGGTGAGGAAGAAGGGCTGGGGCTCTGAGAAGAATCTGAATTGGTCCTCTCCGTCCTGTTTTCTCCATCATATGGCTGGCAACGGAATCCAGGATTCTCCTGAAAGCCAACATACACATTGAAAGACTGTGAGAGCCAAACTAAAAGTGACGCCTGACACAGGTTGGACACGTGTCAGCTTCCCTCAAGTTTTGATGGGAAATGTAGGCATCCTGGTCTCGCAGCTGTAATGGAGAGCCAAGCTGTAAAACCAGGACGCCTACATTTCCCACCAAAACTTGAGGGAAGCTGACAAGTGTCCAACCTGTGTAAGGCATCACTTCTAGCTTGGCCCTGAGTTTCCAGAAACAGGTATGTTATTGGGGTTGTATTCTGAATCTTTCAATTTGCTGAGCAAATTCAGTGATTCAGCAACTCTTGGAAGCTCATGAGAAGACAATGAAGATTATCTCCCCAGCAGCCACTAACAGGGTCCCATTGAAATGTTACAAGTGAGAGGTAGACCTGTGAGTTCTTATGGGGTGAGGGAATCTAATTTCCCTACTCCTTCTCCGCCTGTTGCTTTTCTTTTTTGCGCCTCTCCAGCAGTAGCTACAGCCTCTCCCTTTTCCTTCACTCCTACCAACCAACCTACCTGCCATTTTCTCTTTCTCTGGCAGCCTCTGTTCCCTCCCCTGCCCTCCGTTTTCCCTTTTGTCCTTTCTGTACTTCCCTCCTCCAGCGTTACCTTTCCTCCCTCCTGTCTCTTACCATTTTAAAGTCTGTCCCTCCCCCTGGCAAACGCCCCCCTCCCCTCCATGGTCACTGAGATATCACTCTGTTATCTCATGAGATCTTTGGCACATTGTTTTCTTAAAGAAGCAGGTATGATGTTACAGGCTTTTAAAACTCGACACTATTCTTTTTCATGTTTCAGATTTTTCTGCAAACCTGGGGGTTCGCTCAGGGCCATTTCCAGACGGCTTACCGGCCCCCGGAACGTTACGCCACGGTGCAGGGAAAACGCAAAATATCGTGTTTTCTTGCGCGAGTTTTGCGCAACATTGCGCAACGTCACGCAAAACTCACGCGAGAAAACGCGATATTTCGCGTTTTCCCCGCACCGTCGCACGACGTTCCGGGGGCCGGTAAGCCGTCTGGAAACGGCCCAGGTTTAGACCAAAATCTCATTTCCTTGCACATGGCCTTGATTGGTCTATTTTTCTATTTACATTTTGGCCCTGTTCAGAATTAGAAAAAATGATGAATGATTGACATTACGCAGAGAACGTTCAGTCAGTTAGTCTTTTTTTAAAAAAAAATATAATTCTAGAAATTAAGTCGCCAGTGAAGATATTAGGTGCAGGACAAGCAGTAGCTATTTTACAGACAAAAGCACTGAATTTACCACTTTGCACCGTGGCTGCCATTTAGCAAACTCATTGATAACTCTATCAACAGACGTACAATTGAATGAAACCTGCACATTTGGAGGCAAGATACCATCCAGTACCCGGTGACTGGTACAAGCAGCTGCTGGTGAATTTTCCCGGGGCTGAGCATTGGTGCAAAGAGAAAGCTGAATGAGAGGGTGCCTGGGTTCTCCCGGCAAAGCATCTCTGATGTTCTAAAAGATCTCAGCCATGTACTCCTGGCCATTGCAACATCCTCTAGCTCAGCAGTTGGCCATACTGGCTTGCCCTTGGTCAGTTAGGTGCTGTAGGGAGGGATGCTTCTGTTGTTTTGCCTTGGCCCTGCAGCCAATCCATTCTGTCTATATTTGTGCTAACTGAGAAAAGAAGAAAAATGCAACTTACTTGTTGCACTGGCGAGCTGGAATCCTCATGTGTCTGCATGAGATTGCCGTGTTGGTCGCTCTCCAGAGTGTCCGAAGAAGAAAATTTAATATCGGATTGATCCTGGAGCAGTGAAACCATCACCAAATCCAACTGGGAATTCTGTTGCAACAGATAGCAAAAATTAAAGTCAAAATGATATACGTGTGAAAAGAGGCCTCCTAATAAGGACAACTTTTTGGTTTCCCATCATGGCCCAAGATAGTCTTGGGTCTCAATCCAGCCGAGCCATATTCAGCTGAAACGGATAGGAGAAATCTATTCAGTTGACTTCATTGGAACACATGTAGCCTTTTCCTGTCGGATGAAAGTCAGATTCCTTTTGGGAAATGGGGTGGTAGGCAGGGCTTTTTTTCAGGGGGAACGTGGGGGGAACAGAGTTCCGGAACCTCTTGAAAATGGTCACATGGCTGGTGGTCCCACCCCCTGATCTCCAGACAGAGGGGAGTTTAGATTGCCCTCCGCGCCGCTCAGTGGCACAGAGGGCAATCGCGACTCCCCTCTGTCTGGAGATCAGGGGGCGGGGCCACCAGCCATGTGACCATTTTCTCTGAGGGCAACCCACTGAGTTCCACCACCCCTTTTCCCATAAAAAAAGCCCTGATGGTAGGGATCCCACAAAGACTAGCCAATATACCGTTGCTGGAGCATTCAGAAGCGGGAAGGAAGCAGCTCTCCTTAGCAAGGGTGGAGCCACTGCCCCAAACAGCCAGGTGTTGTTTACCGGAGCATTTACTTGCCAGCCCAACCCCCTCAACGCTGCACCCAAAGAGTTACACTGTGGAAGTTCCGTGACCATTTATCAGATTTTGATGCAGCAAAGAATGTCTAGTTGCAAACACACCGTTTCTTTTGTAGTTCAGAGCAGGGGGGGGGAACTGATGTTTTATGATGAGTAGGACAGCTGAAATGTTCATTGCCCAAGGGGATAAAAAGAGACTGAAGAATGGAAACCCAGAATGAAACCTCCAGGAGATTAGCAGAAGACACTCGAAAGCAGGAAAATTGCCCTGTTTGGGCAGGCTAGTCCAACTTGGTTCTCCATGTAAGAATACCAAACTGAAATGCTCCCCACCCACCCCACCCCCGGATTAGCCTTTTCCTTCTATATTTTCACAGTAGGTATCAAGCAGTTGAAGGCAATCTGTAATCATTTGGCTGACCACTGTCAGAAACAGGACACTGGATCTTGGATGGAATTCTACACAATTATGGTATCTGCAGTCACTTTTGCACCATGGCCTCTATGGCACTGCTTTTCTTTTCAATGCACTTATAAAAATGGGCTCTGATCCAAGGACGCTTCTGCTAGAATAAAAATTAGTTTGCCTGTTGTCATGCTAATTAAATGAGAAATCAAATAAATCAAATTAATTATGGTTAAGTGACAATGATAAGCCTCTGTATGCCCCTGCATGTGCCAATATGAACCTCTGCGCCCCAGAGCTCTCTCTCGCAGTGACTCGCCAAGGAGGCATTTCCCACCCATCTCTCTTCATTGGAGGTGCCAGGGACTGAACCCCGAGACTTTCCATCACAGATGTTCAACAGAGCAAAAGTAAAGGCCAGAGCACACCGTTCGGATTGCTTCACCTGACAGATACGGATTTGGCAGGCAGCTCCGGTCAGAGGATCGCCACGGCTCATTGAGTTTGCCAGAGGGAATGAGCTCCTCACTTATCAGGGCAAACAATGATCCTTTGACTAGAAAACGGATATCTAAGGTGTGGTGGAAGCCATTCCTCCCAAACTCTGTGTCTCTGATGCTCTCTGGAAATGAGGCAGAACAATCCCAGATCCCCATACGAGCGAGCGCTATTTTGTCAGAAAAGGAGGACCAGAAACTGTAACCTCAGCCGAGTGTTTGGAGGTAACGGTGTGTGTGGAGGGAGGGGGCCGCTTGGTGAGCTTTGCGAGACTGACAGACCTTGGTGCAGAGCCCAAGCCACAGCAGCCTTGGATTTTCTCTGCTGATGACACACTTTGTCCTGTGCTGGCACTAGGCTGCCCAAACACTCCACGCACAGCCAGGTGTGGCTACTGTACATGCTTCCTGCATCCCTGAAGGCTGAGATCAACTTTCACTGGAGGAAGGTGTATTTGGATGATCACCAATTCGTAATTCATTCTCCGTGCTATATGCCTCAAGGAGCTGGATGATCCCAGTTTGACACGGGCTTTTGTGATCTGCTCCTTTCTTCTCCACCCCTTTCCCCAGAGCACTAAATCAGCTTTTCTTGCCCTTCTTTGATTCACTCGAATGCCTCTCGGGAAAAGAAAAAGAGGAAGAGTTTTAAAATGAGAGCATTGAACAGCGGGAGAGCCAGCAAGCCCGATTCTGAGTCTCTTGGCAAAGTCTCTGAGCATCTTGATTCTAGCCAGATATTAGACAAGGCACTGTGCTACGGTACCTTCTTTGAATACTTCTACAGTGGGGTATCTGACCTCAACCAGCTGTGGTTAAAGAGCAGTTTGCAGCTAAGGCCATGGCTTTTGATTTCCTGAGCAAAACCACTTGATTTGGTTCAGAGGTGTCATGTTGACTAAGCAAAGTGTCCAAAAAACTCTCATATTTTAAGCCTCAGGGAAAAACCATCTGTCCATTGGACGGGTGATTGGTCCTACACAAGCCATGCCTGCATGAACTTAAACAAATGAAAAGGTTTATTCCCAGTGCAATCCTACGAAGAGTTACCCTCAGAGCCTTTTTTCAGCTGGAACGTGGTAGAACGGAGTTCCGGAACCTCTTGAAAATGGTCACATGGCTGGTGGCCCCGCCCCCTGATCTCCAGACAGAGGGGAGTTCAGATTGCCCTCTGCGCCATGGCGCGGAGGACGATCTAAACTCCCCTCTGTCTGGAGATCAGGGGGCAAGGCCACCAGCCATGTGACCATTTTCACTGAGGGCAGTTTAAACTAAAAAACTCCCCCTCCTTGTTCCAGCTGACCCAAAGTGACATCATTGCACTGTCCCGGAAGCATGTGCATACTTTGTGCCATGCACATGTGGTACCAGGGGCACCACTTCCCACCAGGAGTTGCCCTCTGTGCTGGCAACCCACTGAGTTTCACCACCTCTTTTTCCAGAAAAAAAGCCCTGATTATCCTGACCCAGATAGCTCAAGTGCAAACAGTCTCACCAAATCTCAAAAGCTAAGCAGGTTCAGCCTTGTTATGAATTTGATGGGAGACCTCCAACGAAGACCAGGGTTGCAGAGGCAGGCAAATGGCAAACCACCTCTGTTAGTCTCTTATCTTGAAAACCCCAGCAGGAGTTGCCATAAGTCAGCTATGACTTGATTGCACTTTCCACTACCACCACTAGAGTTATGTTATTCTAAACCCATTGTCTTAAATGGACTTGGAAGGACGTATCTCTTCTTAGGATTGCACTGAGAATCGTTTGTTTCCATTGGGCTCTTGGCTGTGGGCTTTATCTAAGCAGTGCCAGAGTCCACAGTTCTGCTGTTTCTCAAAGCAATGAACACACCAACAACTTACAAACTGGGTTCTATATTTGCATTCAGTTCAGTTTATTCAGGCAGGCCGTTCTACAAGTTGGAGGTTGTGACAGACAATGTGCGAATATGGGCAGTTGATCCTGCCCATTTGCAGGGTCACACTTGAGATGAGCGAAGCTGTTGTGGCGAAGCACAGAAGATGTGGTCTTGCATAGATGAGGGTCCAAGGCCATGCTGGGCTTTGTGTGTACCTTGAATTGTACCTTAAATTGAGCCCAGTAACTGGGCAGTCAATGGGGTAACTGCAGAATGGGTGTCATATGCATACTCTACCTAGCTCCTGATAATAACTGAGCTGCAGAATTTTGTACGAATTAGAGTTGACTTTAAGTGTAGACACTTGTAGAGTACATTGCAACAGACTAGCCTTGAGGCCAAGTAAAGGTAAGGGGCCATCTTCCAGGCTAAATTAAGCCAGAAAAAAGCACTTTTCACAGCTGCATTACCTTGCTTCTCTAGCAGTAATGCTGGGTCCAGTATAACTCCTAGACACTTAGTTAACCAAGTCATCCAGGGTCAGCTGAATGCCATCTAAAGTGGATAGCACAATGTCCTTCAAGACCTCAATCTTCAAACAGCATTCTCTTTGTCTTGTCGGGTTTCAGTTTCAACTTGTTCACTCTCGGCCATTTAATCACAGTAGTCAGATAGTGTCTCTACCTCATCATCAGAGGATTTGGATCAAAAGATAGAGCTGGGTGTCATCAGCATATTGAAAACATCCCATTTCCAAACTGCATACGTTTTTATCCTAAGGGCTTTACATATTGATTGAATAGCATGAGGGATAAGACTGTTACTGGGACAAATCCCACAGTAAAGATAACTTGTATTCCAGCTGCAACCCATTGAGACTGATTTGTAAGAAAATATTTAAACCAGTCCAAAGCACATTCCCTGATACCTACTCATGCCTCTAAATATCTCAACAAGAGGGTATAGTAACTGCATCGAAGGCCGCGTGTAAATCCGTTAGGAGCAACAAAGACGCATGACCTTTGCGTACATTCAGACAGAGGCCATAAACTCAAGCCATGAGGACACTGTCCCATACCATGACTTGAAACCAGATGGAAAGGAGTCCAGAGAAGATGACTTCTCTGAGAAGGCTTGTACTTGGTGTGTCACTGGTCTCTCAATCACTTCTGCCAGCAAGGCTGGTTAGAGACTGGAAGATAATTGGCCACATCATTTTTCTGTAGGGACTATCAGGGCTTTTTTTCAGCTGGAACGCAGTGGAACGGAGTTCTGGAACCTCTTGAAAATGGTCATATGGGTGGTGGCCCCGCCCCTTGATCTCCAGACAGAGGGGAGTTTAGATTGCCCTCCGCGCCAACCGGTGTGGAGGGCAATCTAAACTCCCCTCTGTCTGGAGATCAGGGGGCGGGGCCACCACCCATGTGACCATTTTCTCCGAGGGCAATCCACTGAGTTCCACCACCACTTTTCCCAGAAAAAAAGCCCTGGGGACAATTGTTTTATTAGTAGTGGATGGATGCAGAGAATCAATGCCAGCATAACATCACATTTACACTGGTGTGACCATGACGCTAGCACAACATTGGCATAACATGGGTGCGACATGGCCTGCGGAGTGGCCTGAAGTGAGTGGCATTAGGGTGAAGATGCCACCTACCACCCTCTTGCTCTGTAGACTTATGAGAAATCCAGAGGTCCTTTCAAGCAGAGGCACCACTGGGACCTGCTACTGGTTCATATATTGACTGCTGTAGACTACAGTCGGTTGGGATGTAGCAGCTCCGGTGAGGAACCATTTCACGGGGCCGGTCCTTAGCAGGGCACGGAAGAGAAGAGAGATTGGAGAGTCTCAGAGCAGGGGAATTCAGTTGCCTTCTACATCATCTGTGCAACAGGCAACAAGCAGATGCCTTCCCCAGAGATAATGTATGCTGGACCTGGAGAGGGCTTTCTAGATGCTCAATTTCCCTTCCTAACAGGAAGTCTGATGGAGAAACAAGCCTTCGATAACTAAAGTGTCTTTTTACAAGCTGGCTGCCTGGATTTGAACTTACTGCTGGATTTATTTTTGCACTGTTTTCTCTTCTTTGATCCTGCTTCCCACCCTCAACGGCATAAAAGAAACCAGACTAATTAGCCAACAAAGGCAACAAAACTGGGAGAAACCAGCAACGGCAGCAATGCCTGGAATCCAAACGAAATGCAACTGGCCTGATCTGCTCGGAAAGAGCAGGGTTGGCTGAGGCCGTTCAGGGCAGGAGATCAGCCATCTCAAGGGTCAGTTCCCAACTTGTGCCCACCAGTGATGAGGAAGGCATGCAGACATTTTGCGAGAGGTGAGGGGAAAGCAGAGTGGGTGGGTTTCTGCTGCCGATGGGAAGATCGGACTTGGCAGTGCCCCAAAAGTCACAAACGTTGTTATCCAGCTAGAATTTCTTGAAACGAGCAACAGTCTGCGATTTCTAGAAAGCCAACAGAGTTACCACCTGTTTTACCGGACAAGGGACTAGTAGCGCATCTCCTCCTGTAGCAGGCAACTAGGAGATACCCTGCCCATCTCTTCAGTATCCCATCACTTCAGCTGCTTCTCAGCAGATGGCCACCCCTAAAGCATACCTTGGAGAGACACCTTAAGGGCAACCTCTGCCCAGTACTTCCTTGGTTCCTCAAAGGAAGCCTTGCTCTGCCACCCCTCATTTACAGATGTTGCAGTGGTTAAAGCACAGAGCAGAGTCTTGCCAAGCTAATGCCTTCCCTGCTAGCAAGCTTTCCCTCCCTGCAAGAGTTTTGTCCGTAAAAAGAGCCCTGCTGGGTCAGATCAGTGGTCTATCTGTGCCAGCGTCCTGCCTCACAGTGGCCAATTAGTGGCCTGGAATGGCCAACAAACAGGGCATAAAGACCCCTGACCCAGATGCTCCCCTGTCTTCATACCCTTGCCTAGTAGAGAGGTATTCATTTACAGAACACGAATAATTTACTGTTCAGCAATTCAAATACTCAAAGCAACATGTAGCAACCCCTCCACCCCCATTCTGTTTATGAAAGCCAGCAATAGTGACATTTCTATTAAAACTAGTTCAGTCTAATTAGCAACACTGTTACCTAGAAAGCCCTTATTAGCCAAAACAGTATATTTGCCTGACAGTGCAACATTCTTCACTCAACATGGAGTTAAACTATGGAACTCACTGCCAGTAGATGTTGCCTCCCCACACAGGCACCCAGAGATTTATTGCCTCTCGACGTGACAGTCCCCTTTACTCACCATGGCTAGTAGCCACTGATGGACCTCTACTCCACAAATCTGTCTAATCCCCTCCCTTTAAGCCATCTATGCTCATGGCCATTGCTATGTCTACTGGCAGCGAGCAAAATAGTGTGGAGGGGGAGATGTCCGTGGCTCACTACGTAGATAGGTCAGTTAAATAAGAGAGGTTGCAGGGTCATCTGTGATGGTGATCCATTGTTTTTACCTTTTTCACAAGAGTACAGGAGCACCTGAAAAACCAACCAGATTTCTGGGGTATAAGCTGTCAAGAGTCAACCGTCCCTTCATCTGACAAAGGGAGCTTTGACTTTTGTAAGTTTATACCCTGGAAATCTTGTTGGTTTTTAAGTTGCTACTGGACTCTAATCTTGCTCTTCTACTGCAGACCAAGTCAGCTATCCACCTGAAACTCTTTGCTTTAAAACAGTCTTTGCAATGGCCTCTCTTTGAACTTTAGCAGTGGTTTTACCATGGCATGGGGGTATTTACTTCTTCCTTTCTCTTAGCAAAGTGCTGCAGCATGTTACTCTGGGTTTTCATGGAAATCCTGCTCTTATTTCATAGGGTTTTTTTCTGTGCTGCTTCACAACAGAACAACACTTGGTAGCTAGCAGGGGGCAGGGTGAGAAGCAGATTTTGTGTATTAACAGGGAAAATACACACACAGTGTGTGTGTGTTTAGCAGGGGGTTTTTTTCTGGGAAAAGAGGTGGCGGAACTCTCAAGAGGGAAATGAGAAAGAAATACACAGGATTCTTTGAAATCATATTATTTTCAAGCACTATTGCCGAGTGTTTTCAAGAGGTGCCGGAACTCCGTCCCCTGTGTTCCCCCTGAAAAAAAGCCCTGGTGTTTAGTAACTTGGTGTATACTTCATTATTCATTATTATTATTCAGAAGTAGCTTGCTGTCAGATTTCTGCAATCCAAATCCTATTTCATTTATTGGATGTCCCAGCCATTGTTCTTATTGACTTATGCTATGTAATCTGCCTTTAGTCTAACTAGTGAGAAAGGTGGCCTATTAATAATGGGAAGGGAGGAAGGCAGGCAGGCAGGCAGGCAGGCAGGCTGCCTTGCCACCTCTGGTAGAAGGAATTCGTGAAAACTAATACCACAAAAAGTTAACACAATATTATACCACAATTATAAGACAATTTTGTGCAATTTATCCAAAGTTATTACTTATATTTCACTATACAAGCCGACATGCACAAAAAAACCTCGGCAGCCTAAACAATTATACAATTCATTAACAAGGACTGTGAGACTTCATTTAAAGTGCTGTGTGCTTAAGCCTATATCCATACAAGTCAAAAATCAACAATCGCTACATTAACATGTGCAAAAGCCATACACTCAAGTGCAACGTGCTTAAGCAGGGTCACTATTCATTCAAACATAATATTCCTACATAAAAGTCCAAGAACAGTCCTGGTGCCGGATATGCATGGTGTTACAACAAGAAGGAGTGGTCCAATCAAGTAGAAGCCATCTGACGGACAGACCGGTTCCTATACAAGAAGCCGTTTCGATTCTTTTTCAAAGATGGTGAGATGTAGCAAAAGCAGTCCTTGCTAATGAATTGTATAATTGTTTAGGCTGCCGAGGTTTTGCTGTGCGTGTCTGCTTGTATAGTGAAATATAAGTAATAACTTTGGATACATTGCAAAAAATTGTCGTATAATTGTGGTATAATACTGTGTTAACTTTTTGTGGTATTAGTTAGTTTTCACAAATTCCTTCTGCTATTGTGTGGCTTCGTGATACTCTCATATTGGGTAACTTCTGGTCTGGTGATAGCATTGATCGGGGAGGTTTGTAAGCGTGCCATCCATGCAACGTACCTGTACTGTGCTCTTGGGCAAAGCTGTATTCCCTCCTCCTTAAAAAGTGGCTGCCAGTGACCTACCTCACAGGGCTGTTATGGGTTTCGTGCAATAAAGTTTGCCAAACGAAAGTATTTTTTTTAATGCAAGGTGTTGTCCCATTGAAGGGAGAACAGCAGTGAGATAAACATGAAAAGGACTAGCAGCAGCAGTGTCCCTGATACTCTGCAGCACAATCTACACCCACCCCAAAACAGGGCAGGAAGATCATAGTCTGGGATCTCGGCCTCTTGGCAAAGCACTTGGAGAAGGGGCGTGTGTGAAGGAGGAGATTCCCGGCTGGCTCCTCCTCGCACTGCTGCAGCGGGTGCCCTGTTCCTCATGCCCTTCTGTGAGCTCATCCCGGGGCCGTGCCCTGCTGCTCCTTTTATGAGGAAGGTGTGTTAGCTGACCCACCCTGATGCTTTCTGTTCCTGGCTGTGGCAGCTTGTTTTATGTTGGGTGTGGCGTGCTCCTCTTTGCTCCTCTTTGCCTCGACTGCATCCACCTTGCAGCCCCACCTGTGGCCACTCCCACCCTCCCACTGGGAATCGCCCACAATAATCTTGGTAATTACCTTTATTTGATCTGCGGGATGGATTTGGGAATTTTACCTGCATGGCAGTGAGCTGAGTCTGGAGGAAACCCAGACAGGCGGAATCAAGACAACTCCTGCCAAACTGGCAGGAGGACTGAGCCAAGGGGCCAGACCGTCAGGTGCCAGGGCTCAGTCCCAGGTGGTGTTTTGCAGTTGGCTTCGCTAGCAAAAGGAAAGGATGCTACTAAGCATGCACAGAGAACCCTGCACCTCACCATGAATTATGGGGAAAGCAGCCTCAACCTCTGCAAGGCTCAGGGGAATAGATTCTGTTACAAAGTGTAATGGAATCGATTCCCTTTTGAGAAGTTTTAGCACACTCTTCTCAAAAATTAGCACAGTTCTTCAGTAGACCTGCAGACCCCCCCCCCCAAAAGCATGGGTGTGTTCTTTAAATAGTTTAGTTTTCCAAAAGAGATCATTTGAGTGAAGCCAGGAAAGTTATTGTAGTGGGCTGGACTGTGATCGGAGAGTTCAGATTTTCAGGGGCTAAGCTTCCAAGAGTCAGAGAAGGGAGCTTTGACACTCGAAAGCTCACCCCTTGAAAATCTTGTTGATCTCTAAGGTGCCACTGGGCTCAAATCCTGCCGTTCTACTGCAGACCATGTTGATGGCTACCCATCTAAAACTCATGGGCCATGAAGCTCACGGGGGGGGGGGGGACCTTGAGCCAGGCACTGTCCTTAATCTATGCCACAGGGTGCTTGTGAGGATAAAAGAAGAAAGGGTGAAGAACCATCCAGGGCACTGTGAACTCCTTGGAAAGGAGAGTGGGTTTTTAAAAAAAAAACCTTTCCTAGCATATTTACAAATTGGGTCCTTCAGGCAGAGAGAGTGGCCAAGAAATGAGAGAGAGAGAGAGAGAGAGAGAGAGAGAGAGAGATATTCTTTTTTACTTAATCTTGGAGGAGCTTGACATTGGACCCTTCTCTGAATGGGAGAATATGCCAGTATGAAAACAATGCTAAGAATCACTTATGATGCTGTGGTCATGGTGTCCAGCCCGGAAGCATGGTGGACAGGGGACAAATAGGCTGAAGCGCTAGGCTCAGGAATTGGTGGCCATGAGCTTTGAAGCAGGGAGTGGAGGGCAAAGAGCCTTTCTTCTTTTCCATCTGAATGAGGAAAGGACAGAAAGACAGGCTGGAGCCTTGGAAATTGTTGGGAATGCACTTCATCATCCAATGCATAATAAAATTGTGGAACTCACTGCCACAAGATGTGGTGATGGCTGCTGGCTTAGATGGCTTGAAAAGGGGAGAGGACCAATTCTCAGAGGACGTGATGTCCCTTGATGGCTTTTAGCCACCAGGGCTAAATGGATCCTCCCTGTTCAGACACAGCAGCATTCGGAAGGCCAGGCAGGGCTGGTGTCTTATGCTTTTGCTTCACTAAGCTGGCCTTTATCATTCAGGCAAGATAGCAGAACACAACTAAGGTCACCTGTGGAGGCACCCAGTGGGGACTTGCCAAACATGGGGACCTGCAGGGCTTTTTTTCTGGAAAAAGAGGTAGTGGAACTCAGGACCACACAATGACATGGTCATTGGGACAGCTGGAACATGGGGGGAGCTTTTTAAAGTTTAAATCGCCCTCGGCGAAAATGGCCACATGGCCGGTGGCCCTGCCCCCTGATCTCCAGACAGAGGGGACTTTAGATCGCCCTCCGCACCATGGCGTGGAGGGCAATCTAAACTCCCCTCTGTCTGGAGATCAGGGGGGGCGGGGCCACTGGCCATGTGACCATTTTCAAGAGGTGCCAGAACCCCGTTCCACTGCGTTCCAGCTGAAAAAAAGCCCTGCCCTGTCCCATGACAACTTGCTGATCAACACCCTTGCAAAAGACTCAAAGGCCCATTCAGTGGTTCAACACACACATCACCAGATCTCCCTCTGCACCCCAAATCTCCATGTGCAACAAGCAGAGATCAGGTGCTGTTCAGGGAGACCGTTAGAGGTTTTGGAGCACACCAGTGGCCTGTACTCTCCAGAAAGCAAAATGCAACCCATACCTGTCAGGCCGGGAGCAGAGACTCCAGCTCCAGTCCCTGAGACTTCCCATGGAGGGCGTTATTCAAGGAGGGAGAAATTGGAGGTCTCATAACTTCTCCAGCACCCTGACCTGGATAGTCCAGGTGAGCGAGATCTCAGAGGCTAAGCAGGGTCAGCCTTGGTTAGTAATTGGGTGGGAGACCTCCAACGAAGACCAGGGTTGCAGGTGCAGGCAATGACAGACCACCTCTGTTAGTCGCTTGCCATGAAAATCCCACCAGGGGTCGCCATAAGTCAGCTATGACTTGAGGGCACTCTCCACCACCAACTTCTCCAGCATCCTGTTCCACTTCAGGCAACCAACCTGCAAGGCGCAGCCTTCAAAGCACATGGCTTGCTCCTGCAGCTGGCCTGCCTGTTCCTCAGCGCCAGTCCCTCCTCTACCACATCCTCAGTGGCTACCTTACTACATCCATGCACCCCGTCCACCTGTCCTTGCCATGTGGCAAACTCCCCGTATATCTACAAGTCTGCAGTTAGACAGCAGCCCCCGGTAGCAGGATAGAAAGGTATGCTGGGTCTCTCTTTCCTCAGTCTTGGGACACCTGAGCATATGCAGAGAGCACTTGCTAAGACACACGGCTAGGGCAGGACTTGGGAAGCAGAGCGGCTGAGGCTCATTTGAAGCTCAATTCAGCCTCCCTCTACCTTGTTGCAAAATGGGGGGACAGGAGGAGGATGATATGAATATTATGTAATCAGCCTTGAGTCTCAGTGAGAAAGGCGGACTATAAATGATGTAAATAAATATTACCAGGCTCATTGCAAAGGAAAGGCAGGTGATTTTTGTAAAGGATGTTAAAATTAACTCATCGGTGCGAATGAATGCTGTTTTCTACAGGAGCACCTCAGTCTTGGGAGGTGTGAAGTAATAATGGTGTCTTTAAGCGTATGCAGAGTGTATTTCCCTCGCCACTGAAGAAACACAGTGGATCCCCATCCTTCAGACATTTGGAAAGGCTTCTTGCAAATCATCCCATTTCTGATGTTCTTGCGCCTGCCGAAAAAAGAAGACTGCATAGATGCGGACAAGGAACGATGAAGCGCAGAGGCTGGAAGAGCTGTGGCTCAGAGGGAGAGCCTCTGCTTGGCGTGTCGAAGGCTCCAGGTCCAATCCTCAGCATCTCCCGTTATGGATCAGGTAGCAAGTGGTGTGAAAGAGGTCTACCTGGGAGTCCGTGAAACCACTGACAGTCTGAGTGGACAATACGGACACTGATAGGCTGAGTCAGTATAAGGTAGCTTCATCTGTGTGCCCTGCTCCCTTGGAGCTTCCATACAGAAGAAGGTGCCTCTGCATGCTGAACTCAGACCTGGGTTCCATTTCTGCTGTGGACAACTCCGGTCTCTCTGCCTGCACAAAGGGGCTTCAGGCAAAGGCCGGCCCAGAGACGTTGCTCAGCCCTGGGCTGTTCTAATTGCTCATGGGATCTGCGGCCTCTCTTTCTCATCTTAGCTCTGGATTTAGCCTCTTCTGGGAAAGGAAAATCATCTGGGAAAGAGCCTCTGAGAGAGGCTCATCAGGTGAGTAAGCACCAGCAACATCCCTCCAGAGACTTGCTCCAGGCAGGGGTAGGGAACGTGGCTCGTTTCAAGTGGGAGCTTTTTTCCTCGCTTTTTGATGAATGAAAGAACTCCCCTCTCCCTGCCACTCAGCTCTCTTAATAAGCAGCCCAGAGCAATCATCAGAAGTGTGGAGTCTGCTCTTTTGGGGGTTGAGGAGGCCTGGCTGTGCTTCCCTCCACGGAGCAGCCTGCAGAGTGTGTGTGTTTGCCGCTTGCCTTCGACAGGTTCTAAGGAGCAGGCTCATGGCGGCGCAGCACTGCAAGCAAGAGCGGTATTGGGGCACAGGTGGGCATGTTGGAAAACCACAGCCTTTGGCTTTGCTTTGGAGGGAAGCTCTGCTCAGTCTGTTTTGTGGGAACAGGCTGGGGTTCTATTCTAAAGAATGGCACTTGCCAAATACCCAAAGGGGGCTGCATGTCATCTACAAATCAGCCCTGGATTAGGGGCACAGAACTGTTGCACAATAAGTCTTGTGGCATAGGTAGGAGGGAGTTTATTCAAACCTCCTTGCCTCTGCACTCAGAGATCAAATAATTATTCAAATAAATTAATACTTCAATATATTTGCTTAACACAATTTACTCCATAAAATGTACAAAAACGTGTTTTAGGGTGTTTTTTTTAATGTGACCCTAGGTTTGTTTGTTTGTTTACATCAACCGTTGTAAATGGGTGACATTTCAGAACCAAACTACAGGATTTCAAAGCATTTGCAAAACTGCTTCTGGTTTGCACATAGCTTTCCAGGACGCTTTATGGGCTGTGGGTTCACATACCTGGCCCCAGCCCCTTGATGTCTGCCATATTGTGGGGCTTTGGGTTTGCAAAGGAGCCCTTTCAACTCCCTCTCCACACTTTCCACTCCAGTCACCAAGTGGAAAACAGCCACAAGAGAAGCAAAGAAAGAGTCGCCGTGTAGGACACGCCATGCAGTTCCCACAGAAGGAGTTTGGGAACATGTTTAGAAGCAAAGCTCAGTGTGATTAAAAAACGCAACCCTCCAACAGGTCTGTTGGCCCTGATTAATTCTGCCCTGTAGAATCCAGCCTTTTTTATCATCATCATCATCATCATCATCATCATCATCATCATCAATAGTCCACCTTTCTCGCTGAGGCTCAATGCAGTTTACAAAATACAAAAACCAAGTCAAACAAACAGCAAAGACTTCCAGTAGGATTATGGAATTGGAAAACAATGCAAACAAAAAACCGTCTAAGGCAGAAAAAAACTGTCTGAGGCTTGACATCCCCCAATGCAAAAAGTTGATTACAAAGGCAGAAAACATTGCCGTAAAAGCAAGATGACAATACAATAAACATTGCAAGACAGTAGCACCTTATTCCCTTCCAAAAGCATCCTCCTGAGCTTTCTGTTCTACTACAGCCATAAACCTCTTACAGAAATGCCCTCCTGAACGTTTGTTTTGCACCTTCTGTAGAACGACAGGAGCGTGGGGCCTTCCTGATCTCTCCAGGCAGGTGGTTCCACAAGGTGGGAGCCACAATGGAGAATGCAAGCGAACGAGCAGTTGGCAATTTTACCCATTTGCAGGCTGGCACCATCAGAAGGGTTTGATCAGATGAGCAAAGCTGTCATGGTAGAGCATAAGCAGAAGTGGTCCTGCAGGTATGTGCATCCAAGGCCATTAAGGACTTGGAAGGTGATAACCAGAACCTTGCAACTGGACCCAGTAACTGATCAGTTACCAGTAGAGTGTCTGCAGAAGGAGCGCGCCATGCACTTTCACCCAGTGCCCTATCCACAATTGCAAAGGGTGTTTTGCACAACTGTGTAAGAAACCCTTTCCTGAGTTTCAGATGCCGTTTGGGAGGTGGCTGGGGAGTCTGCCAGGTTTTCTTAACAGGCCGAGGAACTTGCTGGGTGCACCTAAATAGCTGTTCGGATCTTGAGTTGTCCAGAAGGCAGGTAGCCATCTTGACTAGGAAAGTTCCTTCACCGAGGGACTGGGAGAACAGGTTCCAGCCTCACTTTCTGGCTTCCTACCATTTGCCCGAGTTACCAAGACCTGCCTCAGCAGGCCTGATGAACTGGCAGCCACCAAAGGGCAGAATCCCCAGCCCACTGCAGAAGCAAAGCAACGGAGGAGAAAGCCATCTCCAGGGGGGGTCTCTGGAGGGAAGGAGGCCCACTGGCTAGGGGATGTAAGGCAGGCTGGCTGATGGTGAAGGCAGAGAGAAGGGATGGAGCCACTGCACTGCTGGAGCTGTGGTGAGGGGACCTCTAAGGGTCAAGCTACAAGTGACGAATGACACTTGCCTGGCAAGGGAACCGACTCACGTGTATTCCTCCCTGTTCACGTCCCCTGTTCATGCTGCCTGGAAGCAACCCTGCAGGGGTGGCCAAGGAGGTCAAGGCATCTGTGACCCAATTGATGGTTTCCAGGGCAGACCACAATGGTGCTGGGCAACACCGCAGGGGGAAATGCCATAGGCATATGCATAGGCAAGCACTCTGACGCCAATTTCACCACCACCAGGCTGGTTTGCTGAAGCCCCTCCAAAGGAAAATGATGGTGCAATTTCCCCAGTAAGGGGGGGGGGGCAGAGGAGGCAACAGAACCTCTTTCACAGGATGACCCCAAACATCCACTCGGGAGTCTCATTGCTGCCTGATCTCCCTGGCTCCTCCTCTCTGACTTAGCTATGCTATATGCTTCAAGGAACTGGGAATTGGGGGCCCTGCTCCATGCACACCCAGGAGTCCCTTGCCAGGCTCAGAGCGTTGCCCCCAAAGGTGTCATTCGAGGCATAATGCTGAGCCAGGCCTGTTGCCTGCCTGACATCCATTTTTGCATGGGTGTGTGTGTGTGTCTTTCCATCATGTGTGCCCCAAACACATGCAGGGCTGGCTGGAGTGGTGCATTTCACAGAACCAGAGAGACAAAGGATGCAAAAGGGGGTGAGAAGCAGATTGAGTTAGGATGGAACCACAGACTTCACCATTATGTTGCCTTACATATTATCCATTGCTTTAAATATGTACTCCTATATACTACTTGTGCTTCACGTTGTCTAATGTCAGTCCTAGAATTGATTATGTTCTGTTTCAGCAATTCTTCAACTCGTTATTGGGACCTTGCTAATGCTATGTCTTTGTAAACTTGTATTCATTTAACCTATGACATTATTTATGGAAATGTCCTTGACACTGTATGGAAATGTCCTTGCTACTGATTGTACTAATCTCACGCTACATAATCCGCCTTGAGTCTCAGCGAGAAAGGCAGACTTTAAACAAGTAAACAAATCAACAAATTGTGACAGAGTGCAATAGTGCAGAGGAAGATGGTGGCTGGAAGGACAAGCCCCAGAAGCAGAAGTCTGCCTGCCAAAAGCAACGTAGCCCCACTAGTCCAAGGCCACATGGCAAAAGCTCTAGGAGAGAGCCAGTGTGTGTCTGGGGGGGAGGGCAATGTGGGGAACCAGTCACAGTGGACAGAATTACAGAGCGCCTAGAAGGTTCAGGGTCAAGCTACAAGTGACGAATGACACTTGGCTGGCAAGCGAACAGACTCACGTGTATTCCTCCCTGTTCACTTGCCATTCACTTGCACTCCACTTGATCAAGTGGAGCGCAAGTGAATGGCAAGTGAACAGGGAGGAATACACGTGAGTCTGTTCGCTTGCCAGCCAAGTGTCATTCGTCACTTGTAGCTTGGCCCTCAGTCACAACAAGCAATGCTGCTTTTTAAAAGTCCCCTCTTCACTGCCTTCAAGAATGAGCCTTTGCTGGATCTTGCCCTCCTGATGCTTAGCATTCGCACCACACATTCATCTGTATTCTCAACGGGCCTCTCAGTCCCGCACTCAGTCCCACATTGTATCTGAAGAAGTGAGCTGTGGCTCACGAAAACTCATATCCTACTACAAATGTTGTTAGTCTTCTAGGTGCTACTGGACTCCTGCTCTTTCCTACTGCACAGAGCAGTACTGAGACGACTGCCTGATTCTGGCCACCTGTGAATTCGGGACTGGGGGGAGATGGGAACTTTTGCCACAATGCTATACCCACTTCACAAGCAAAACTGTAACCCAAAGGACCTCACCCTCTCTTCCTGTTCCTTACACACTGACAGCCGAAGGTCTTGGTGATGAGTTTTTAACACTTGTTCTGGCTGAGGTGCCCCCTCCCCTCCTGCTTGCCTCTGGAAAGAGGGGGGGGGTTGCACAGTTTTGAACTTAGGCCTGGGAAAGACCTGGCCCTTGCTGTACCCAGGGGAAGGTGTATCAAAGCCAGGGCCGCCTCCTTTTCTGCCACTAATTTCATCGGCACAATCTTTGAAATTAATCTCCTTGTTCTCCCAGTTAATTCTCTCTCACTGGCAAGGTGGAGGAAGACAAAATGTGCATTTCAGCCCTGTTGTGAACCAAGGTGACTTTCCATGCATCAGGCTTAAGGCATCTCTGTGCTTCTGCCTGCAATGGCTCTTTGCATAAACAGAGAACAGGAGAGCAGAGCATTTGTCATGCAGAAGAGCATTCCTGATTTTGACATCTGCAGGGTGAAACGGCACAAGGGCAGCCGCCTTGGCTTTGGACCCCAGCTGCATATCCTTTGCTCCAGCTGCAATGGACAACACCCAGCTTTGCCCTTCTGTACTCCTCTGTTCCCAAACTCTATCATTTAGGAGGGGGGAAAGCTCGGACTTCTGACACAGCTACCTGGGAGGAATCTTTAATCCACGAGCACAGGGGGCCAGCTGGGAGGCCAATCCTACTTTTCAGTGAAATGGATGGAATTGTACTTCATCACATACAATGAGTAATAAAATTGTGGAACTCACAACCACAAAATGTGGTGATGGCTGCTGGCTTAGGCGGCTTGAAAAGGAGAGCTGACCAATTCATAGAGAATGTAATGTTCCTTAATGGCTATTAACCATGAGATCTAAATGGATCACCCCTGTTCAGAAGTAGCAAAAATCTGAAGGCCAGGGGCTGATGCCTTGAGGGCTTCCCAGGGCATCTACTGGACCACAAAGCAAATTATGTTTAGTATGCGGTGGGACACAAAGTGAATACAAAGATACTTTGTGCCATACCAAACGTGGTGGTGATGGTAGGATATTCCGCAAGCGTTGAGGTTTTATAGCTCTCTAGACCCAGCAGAACAGGAATATTACAAATCTGAGTTATCAACCTGAGTTATAAGCTGCAGCAAACATTGACGTTGCTGTTTAAGGTAACCTCCACGACCGCTTCTTTGATGCTGCCAAAGGTTTTCACAGCTTGTTTTCAGCAATGCATATGCTGAACCATCTCCATCCCTCCTTACCCCTTTCTTAATGTAAATTCAAGAGATTGCATAAATTAGTTTTATACAGGGCTTTTTTTCTGGGAAAAGTGGTGGTGGAATTCAGTGGTGGAACTCAGGTCACCTGTGGAGGCACCCAGTGGGGACTTGCCAAACATGGGGACCTGCAGGGCTTTTTTTCTGGGAAAAGAGGTAGTGGAACTCAGGACCACACAATGACATGGTCATTGGGACAGCTGGAACATGGGGGGAGCTTTTTAAAGTTTAAATCGCCCTCGGCGAAAATGGCCACATGGCCAGTGGCCCTGCCCCCTGATCTCCAGACAGAGGGGACTTTAGATCGTCCTCTGCACCATGTGACCATTTTCGAGAGGTGCCAGAACTCCGTTCCACCGCGTTCCAGCTGGAAAAAAGCTCTGGTTTTATATATACTCATCCATTGGGTGAATGACATTGTTTTGCTAAATGTTCGGCAAGATAAGGGAGAATTCAAGGGACAGCAGGTCATGGAGCTGTGTTCCAAAGGGGTCTAGAGACTTACTATTAAAATACGGAGGAAAAAAATGAAAGTGGGAATTGTTTGGAAATTCTCGGTTTGTACACCCACTTTCCTCATGAACTACAATACCTCTCGTAAGTACGGCTCTGCTTCTAGGTTCCCAGGCACAGCCCATTCTGTTCCTTCACACCGGTGCTCTGCATAGAGCATGTTGCCAACACCTGTCCAGGCCTGCCCTCCTTTAAGGATGAAGAACAAATGGAGAGGGGGTGTGGCTGGGCTCCCCTGCCTCTTGGAGCACCTGTCAGCATGGCAAGGCCCCGGGTGGAGAGCAAGGTGCATCAGATTAGGCTGCCCATTTCCACTCCACGGCATCAAATGCTCCAAAGCAAGATGTAGGTAGCCTTCCTCCCTCACCCCAGAGCGAGCCTCTCCCTGCCACTGCAGCAAGTGGGGGGTTTAGGTCCTTGCCCTGCCTTGGAGGAGCTTCTGGACACCGGAGATGTAGCGGGACGGCGAGGCCAAGCCCACCGATGCTCTAGCACTGTTCAAGCAGGAAAGAAGCCTTGAAAAGAAAGCTAGCAAAGGAGGCGATACAGCAAGCCACCCCCGTCCCCTCCACTTTGGTCATCTGTCTGCCGAGAGGGAATAATAAGGCTGACCAACATCAAAAGTGAGGGTCTCTGGTAGATAATTCATCTACGAAGCCCTTCCAACATTTTGGCTGTTATTGTCAGTATTACTTTCTATTGTTGGCCCAGGGTCCCCAAGTAGTGGCAACTTAGGGAGCGCCGACTTAGATGGCCCAAGGGGAGGTTCTGGAGGGTGGTGGGGCTGGGGTGGGATTCCTGGCTTCGTGGACCCCCATTGCTAGCTGGGTCCCATTTCAGCCTGGAGCTGAGGAAGCCAATGCAGAAGGAAACCATCAGTGAGAGGCCAAAGCAAGAGGACTTTTGGGGGGGGGGGGGCGGGGGTTGCAGATTTTCCAGTGGACATTTTGCTGTCAGAGAAACAACCGAGAGAAGTCGAGGTCTTATTGCCCACTCGCCCCCCCAATCAGCCCCCTTTCCAAACCAGCGCGTTTTACCAAGTCCTGTGTTCGCTCAGACACCCCAAGGGGGAACAAGTGAATCCCCCTAGAAGGGGCTTCTTTGCGCCGCTGTGAGCCTCGTCGCCTTTGGAAGCGACTCCTCCGTCCCAGCGGGTCCAAAAGAAGCGCCCGCCGCGGCTTCTGAACTCCTCCCGAGCATCTTCGCGGGCGCCAGCAGCCAATTGCTGAAGCGCTGAAGCCAATGCCAAGGGCCGGCTGCAAAGGAGCGACGGGGGCCCCGGCCACGAAAGGTCCCACCGAGTCCCACCAGCCAAGCAGCCCGGGGCCAGGCCCCCTTCTCACGCCCTCGTTCCTTCTGAGTTGCCCCGAAGTAGGGGCCTGCCGGCCCACCCTATCCACCCACCCCACCCCCTGCCCTCGCCCCCAGCGGCGGCGCGCTTACCGGGCGTCCTGGCACGGCGGGCAGCCCTGTGGGGAGGCGCGCTGGGTCAGCCTCCAGGGGAGCCGGCAGGGCAGGTTAAGAAGGGGCGCCCCGCCAGCCCCTCTCCTCTCCCCTCCCCTCGGCTGGGCTCGCGGGGCCAAGTTGGAAGCCGGCGAGTTGACGAGAGGCTTCCTGCCCGCCCTGCCGCCCGCCCTGCCGCTGCCGCTCCACGCGGAGAGTGCCGGAGCCGAGCCCCAGGAGGCGCATCATGTGAGCGGGGAGGCAGGCAGCCGGCCAGGCAAGCCCGTAATTAGGAGATCAGCGCCTCTTCGCCTCGGGCCAGCCGGAGCGCGGCGGGGGGAAGGCGGCTCCTCCGCTCTTGCGGCGCGGCTGGAAAGATTCGCGGGCGGACCGTCGGGGCAGCCCCCGGCCCGCGTTTGACCCCGGCCGTCCCGGGCGTGTGGCCGCGCCCCTTGGCTCCGTCTCACGTCCCCCCGGCGCAGAAGCGCACTTCTTTCCTTCTAGGCCGCCTTTCCTGCTGAGACTCAAGGCGGATTACACAGTGCGCGGGTTCGCATGTGGGCTGGGGATGGGCTAACCCGCTGCTGCTCGTTCAGGGGACCTTCCCTTGCCACCAGCTAGAGGGAAAGGATAGTTCCAGGTCGTGCCTTGCAGCCTTCGGAGAGGACCGGCGCCTGTGAATGAGCCTTTCCGGTTCCAACAGGTAGCGTTTTTAGATCCCCTTATAGCCACAGAGAGTCACTTCGCGAACGCTGCACCTCGAGAGCTCAAGGGAAGGCTGTGGCAGAGACAAAAGCAGAGCCAAGTGAAACATAGGGCCAAGCTACAAGTGACGAATGGCAAGTGAACAGACTCATGTATTCCTCCCTGTTCACTTGTGCTCCACTTGATCACAGGGCCGACTTGACAGGGGGAGGGGGCAGGGAGGGTAGTCTGCCCCAGGCACCACCAAAGAGGGGGGCGCCGAGCACAGCGGCCAGCCCTGGGAGCACGCGTACAAGTGGCCGGTCTTTGGTTGCCCTGGTGCCGGCAACCATAGGTCCAGCCCTGCTTGATCACTACGTGGATGACGAATGACACTTGAACGGCAAGTGAACAGACTCATGTGTATTCCTCCCTGTTCACTTGCGCTCCACTTGATCACTACATGGACGACGAATGACACTTGAACTGCAAGTGAACAGACTCACGTGTATTCCTCCCTGTTCTCTTGCGCTCCACTTGCACTCCACTTGATCACTACATGGACGACGAATGACACTTGAACGGCAAGTGAACAAACTCACGTGTATTCCTCCCTGTTCACTTGATCACTATGTGATCAAGTGGAGCACAAGTGAACGGAGGAATACACGTGAGATTGTTCACTTGCCATTCAAGTGTCATTCATCACTTGTAGCTTGGCTCATAGTCAGCAAAGGCATTTGGGTGCCTCACTGAGCGTTAGCCCTCTGGTGCCTGGAAGGGCTCCCCTCACACTTATGAGAGTGCAGTGCGAGGGGTCAGGGACCTTGAACCCGGGTCTCAGCCCCCCAGGCCCAAAGAGCTGTCTGCACCACAGAGGAAACCACTCGTACTGAAGTTGTCTGGGCTGCAAGGGGCCAGTAGAGTTTCCCCTAGCCCTAGAAAGCCTGAGGCTGGCCAGGGAAAACTCTATTGGTCCCTTCAGCTGGAAGGGCTTGAATGGAGGAAGATTCTCTCAGATTGCCCTGGCAGAAAGCCTGTCTTGCTTCCAGATTGCCAACCTTGGAATGCAGCCATTAAGGATAGGGTGTCATGAAAAGAAGAGCCACATGCCGTGATACTCTTTAAGTGCAGGGACATGATTTCCACATTTGCAGTTGGCAAGGGATTTGCACTCCGCCTGACACCTGAGACATATTCACAGTAGCTGCTTCTACACGGCAAGGGTTCTCTGCTTTGCTTTCATTGTCGCTAAGAATTCAGAGGGATGCATGTTGGCAAGGGAGCCTCTAGCTGCGGGGCGGGGCATGTTCATCACAGTGGCTGTGACAATGCATCACTTTTTTGATTTCTTTTTCATGCATGTGCTGTTGCACAGTATCAACATACAAGTAATGCCCGTCCACCTAAAATGCTTCCCTGTAATTTTATTTACCTGGTACATGGGGAAATCACTGTGCAGTAGAGTTGGAAACAATCAGTTAAGCAGTGAATTCTAGCCCCTCTCCAGCTGTTTTGCAGTTTCCCTCCCTATTCCTTTCCAGGCAAGCTGGAGGAAAAACTGCCTGCACTTTCCCCATTATATATCTGCAATGAAAAGGGCTGAAGACATAATTTAAAAAATAAAACTGGAAATTCAAACGAACTAAACTTTGAAATGGAATACATGAGTGGCAAGAGAAATTACCAGTTTTTAAAAGACCTGCAAAAAAGCCATCTTGTTATGTTGAAGGCAGGAAAATAAGTGCCTGTGATGGGCTCCGAATATGGCACCAATATGGGTAGGACCTTTGCATGGCAGGAAAATGTTCACCATTCTCTCCAGACATTGTCATTGCACACTTGGATAGTGTTTTTTCTAAAAAGATTAAGAGTAAAGCATGTTTAGGGAAAGAACATGTTGAAGACAAGGCAAAACCTGGAAAGAAGACAATTACAGCACAACGTTATATGGAAGTGAAAGCAAGCAAGCAAGCTTCCATTTGGAAGTCAAAATAGAGAAAAATATCCACATGGATGCAGCCAGGTCTCACCACTGGACTGCTCTTTTCTCCATTACCTGTGGCTTGTCTTGCTTACTTTGCACAAACTATTTGCTTTACTCTGCAATGCTTTGAAAATTTGAAAATATCCTGTTATCTTTACATTTTGCATAAGCCAAAACCCCTGAAAATTTGACGAAATGCTGTTAATCCAGCCACTGGGTTTCTGAATACAGTGCATTTGTACTTTCTGCCAGGCCAGCCTTACAGCTACCCACAAGACCTGACTACACCTTTTGCAATAATATATGGAAGGTAATTAAGACAATTGAAGAAGAACATTCCCCGTCTAACTGCTGAATGCTAGAATGGGTGCCATGTCACAGAGACCAAGTATATCTTCCTTATAGGCCTGCTGTTATTCTCTCATTGCACTGAGGGCAAGAAAGGGAACAAAATTCAGATACTTCCCAAAGAAGTGCTTGATGCAAACGGTGTGCCAGGAGTGAAGATGATGCAAGAGTGAAGAAGAGCATATTAGATTCCTGGCATTGTGACTATGTAAACATAAGAATCGCTAATACCAGAATGCAAAGATCCATCCAGACCATAATTCTGTCTCCCACAACAGCCAACTTGTAGCCTGTGGAAGTGAAGGCGGAGTCCACTTTCTTGTTGTTTGCCCCCAGTATTTGGTAGTGGTAACTAGTGGTAGACTGCATCTGCTCATGGAGGTTCAGTTTAGCTAGCTTTCCTTTATGTGACATCTGAGTTCCTAAAGTGATTTACCTCTTTACTTGAAAGCTTATTCTTTATTTATACTTATCTCCTGGCCTTATTCCAAGTAGTTTTGACTTTGCATACTCCAGAAGGTAAGTAGACTCAGGAAAAAAGAGAGTCAAAAGTCACCCTGTGAGCTTTGTAGCTGAGCAAGTGCCCCTACTCAGTATGATAGTTTTTTCCACTGTAGGAATGCAGTTGAATTTCTGAGTCCTCCTGGCTTGATTAAAACATGCCCATTTCGAATCTGCTTCTCCCTTGGGCAAATTGAACCTGCAAAGTTTTTATTTGCATGCCATTTTCTTGTTCCCTTGTGACCAATTTTTCCTGCTAAGGTTAACCCATTTTTCATTCTTATGTTTTTGCTAATGGCATAAAAAGGGTGTAAAAGGAATCACAACTCAGGAACGCTAGTAACAACGATGGAGTGCACAAAAAGGCTCGTGACCACAAGAAGGAAAAAGAATTTACTAACAGCATCTTCATGCAACCTTTTCAGTCATTTTTCTCCTGGTCTTGAGAAGGTAATTTTTCCATTTTTTAAAAAGGCAGACTTTGCATCTTCCTCATGTTTAGACCAGTGTGGCTCTGAAATGTTCAAAGGGAAAGGTGTCTGCCACCTTCAAATAGGAAAAGCGGCCTGGGATCTCTCTCCTGGGATCCCCTCCGGGAAGACACACCTGGGCGTAACTTAACCGTCTACTGCTCTGCCTTGAAATAGCAGTCGGGGCTTGCTCTTTATCTCCCGTGTGATATCCTTAGGGAGAACACACCTTCAGTTGCTACATACACAACAGCCATTCGGTCCCTTAGGAAAGTGCAGGCTTACTGGCAAAGCCAACCTTCTGTCAAGTGGGAGAGGAAGGACCCTGACAAGGTGCCAGGTCTCGGTCACTCATCCCTGCAGCCGCTCTCCAGTGTGGGGATATCTTTGCGGGTCCCCATTGAGGTGCATTCTTTAAAGCGAGAAGCCAGGAGGGTCCAAGTGAATCTGGAAGGATCCAGAGGAAGTTCCAAAACTAGTGGAGAAGGAATTGATCTGTGGGAAGTTGGCTCTGCTTGTGGATCTACTTATCTGAAAACAGACTTCATAGTCAACCTGGAGCATGGTGTACCACGTGACACAAGCAGCAGCGGTGTGCAAGATGCCTGGGCAAGAGCCCAGGCCTGACGGTGGCGCTAAGTGCTGTCTGCGCTGCTGCTGGTTCCTCCAGTTGAGAGATGAGAAGCCAAACCACATCAAGGCCACTTCCATGCGGAGGTTTGGATCCAGCTCGGTGCCCAATATGGTGTCGGGTATATACATAAAAGCATCACCCACATGCCACATTTTCCTTTGTTTTGCTGTGATCTTTCCCAAACCTTGTTTGACACAATCTTTTGGGAAAGATCGCCGTCAAAGTGGATAGGGAGGTAGGCATTTTTGCAGGTCCCATTTTCCTTGCCTCAGCGCCACCGCCCCCCCCCCCACAAACACCATTTCCCCTTGCTATTGGGAAGGCCTTTTCAGGCTTAAAAAAATAGCAGTTGACATATTAGTACAGTATCATAACGTTTATCCTCTAGATCCTTTAAATTCCCAGGTATTGTTTAAAAGAAGTCTCTTGTGCTCGCTTCTGCAGCACATAAAATAAAAGAAGTCTCTTGACATTTACATAATGGAGATAATGCCTTTTCCTGTATCTCTCTGTAACTAAAGGGGCTAGGAACTTGATTTTTTAAAAAGAAAATGGGGGGGGGGAGGTTCAAAGGAACTAGAAGATAAAATACGATGCTGATGTAACATTACAGCTATATGTCAACTGCTTGATTAAAACAGCCCTTCAGTGGTGCATGAGGGGGAATTACTGCCCCCCCATCATTATTGAAGGGCTGCAGGGGCTGTGGCAAGACAAGTTCATGGAAAACTGCCATGTAGGTGCTGCGATACGGCTTCCGCTTCAAAAGAAGGCTGTTTTGGGGAAGAGATGTCATTTATTTTCAGTTTCCAAATGAAAGGGAGAGTTGTCTCCTTGCATGGTTGCAGAAAGAGTGTGCCAAACCTAGAGGGCACACAGTCTGGGCCTATGGCAAAGCCAAGGGCACACAGGTGTGAAGGACCCCCTGGGAGAAGCTCAGCATTTGCCAGTCTCTCCATTGATAAGGAACGTCCCAAAGCTCCCTATCCCCCTTGGGCTTTATCCCTAAAACTCAAGAAGCAAACGGGTACCAGCAAACACATGGGCAGATTCCACACTGGGGACTGCTGACCTAGACCAACCCACATTCGTCCTCACACCCCCCTGCCCGCCAATTAGACCCACAGGCCAAACCACATGGTGCAGGAAAAGTGTTGCGTGTGATTTCACACACACACACACACACACACACACACACACACACTTTCCTGAGATATTTCACTCATCTTGATGAATCAAAATAAATTCCTCAGATGTCTTGCCTGAGGAAGAACAAAGAAAAGGGGGGCTGTGGCAGGGGGGGGAGCTCACCTGAGCCAGACCTGAGGAACAGCAGTAACCTCAGTGAGAGACAGGCAGCTTTGTCAGGGCCGATCCTCAAGTAAAGAAACTGAACTTGAGTAACAACACGTGTTTTAATTGCTTAACTGATGGATGGAATGGATTAAATCTGCATACATTCGCATGTGAACAAAATTGTTCTGCGGGGGGGCAGGACCCATAATTTCTGTTTATTTTAGATGTCCCAGTTGGGCCTCATCTCTGAAGCTGCAATTCCCCCCAGGGCCACACCCCAAGAAAGGAGGAGGAGAAATCTGCAACTGCTTACATTAAAAACGATTACGAATTCAGCAAAATCCGGAGCACCTTTTTAACCTATCAGTTAATAAACTTGGTTGGTCGACGAGCCAAGGTGTCTGGAGTCCTCCTAAAGCCAGATTACCCCAACGGAAAGAGTTCTGCATCCTTCTTTTCTGCCATTTGCTATTCTTTGGCTGCCTGACAGATGGTTTTGAGGCTTTCCATTTCCCAGGTTGGTCCCTGGACTGAGAAGGCCTCAGGCTTTGGAAAAGGGCTGCTGGTACTCCTTTGAGCTTTACTCTTTTCTTAATTGTGTTGAGAGGAGACTGTTTGGCCCTTTTCAATTCCACACTCTGTTGGGCCTTCGGTGTACCTCATTTGTGGTGTCCTCGTTGAAAAGTCTTTTTTCTTTTTTGTTATTTAAATGCAAATAATACAGAAATAACACAGGAAAAAGCATATGTCTTTATGGGAGAAATTCAACACAAGGAAAGAGAAATTGGTGCAAAATTAAAAACTTCTGGGTTTATTCCAGGGGGTACATACCCAGTGGTGTGTGGAAGTACCACAATAAATGCCACTTTTCCATGTGACATCATCAGACCCCACCCAACCAGGTGGGGATGAATGGGGACCCCCCGCCAAGTGTTTCCATACCATAATATTCCTGGCTATGCACCTGGCCTCATCCCTATTTTTCCGCTCTGCCACTAATTCCTGCCCATTTTCACAACTGGCCGGGTGCCATGAACGGGGGCAACACTCAGTAGTTGATATGGATTTTTTAAAGGATCTGACTCATTTATATCAAAGGCCAGGATAGCTAAATAAAGCCTCTGAGAGTCTCTCTATATGAGACATCTGACATGTGAAGAATAATGTCTGGAGATGCAATGTTAGCCAGGAAGGGCAGTTTAAAAAGACAGAGCTGGCGGTAGGGCAAAGGCTTTGCTCTACCCTGGAGCTGTGTGATGGGCCTGTGAAACGCCAGAAGGGAAACTTCATCCCATTATAACCTCTCCAGGTCCAAGCTCAGCTCTGGAAGGCAGCTCCAGCCCATTTCCATTCCTCGCTGCCTTTGAATTGCCACACAGTTTTAGACTGGAGAAGTGGTATTGACATAGCCTTCAGGGAGACAAAGATTAAATTAACAAACCCTCTGAGGACTGATCTCTGCTGGCTCTGTCTTTTTAAACTATGCTTCCCGGCTAACATTGCTTCTCCCTACACTTGACAAACCCGCGTCCAGGCATCTTGTGTAGAGAGAGACTGTGTTCCAGGAGAGTTTAACCTGAGGAGAGGGAGCTGGAGGTGCCTGGCCATTCCTGGAAAGAAGCTGCTCCACTGTATGCTCATTTGCTTGGCCTTGTAAGGCAATCCTCTTGCATACTCATCATGTTTTTTTTCCCCCATGGGCCAAATATCTCCCCCACCCAGACTGTTTCAGGTTAAGACAATGGCATGGAGAGGGGGGGGAGAATGAAGCCCCTTCTGTGCCTACAGTTGCCGGCTGAATTGGGCTCTCCATTTGTGAGAGCAGAGGAGAACCCGCAACACACACTGAACTATTAGGACACAGAGTAGAGATTCTGGACACAAACTCTGTACGGCAGGAGGAAACAGAGCAGAACTTTCCTGTCTCCTGGGCAGTGAACGAGGTATGGAAGCTGGGCACTTTTCTTTGGGAACAGCCATGGAGGGACAGGGTGGTGTGTTGCGCCTCCAGTCAACGTCACTTTCAAAGGATCAGACAATTTGTTGCCTTCTCAGTAAGCACTTTTTATTACCTTTCTAATTATTGTGATTAATGCCGTGTGGGCGGTGCCATGCCTGCTCCCTCTTTTTGGTGTGGCAAGTGACATTCTCTCCACAACAAAGGATGCCCTCCCTCCCCCTTCCGAGATGCCAGCACAGGGCTGCTGAATGGCTGGTCCCACTACAAGATCAGGCAACAAAACTGCTTTCCCGAGACGGTTTTGGCTGCCTTTGATCTGTGCAGAGTGAGGTCCCGTCTGTAATCTCCTGTTACCAGTGAATTCCTCAAAAGACAGGTCTGGGGCTTGGCCCTGCCTTGGCAGACAGGCAACTGGAATGGTTGGACTATTTGCTATTATTAGCGATAACGAAGTGGAACCTCCACTTTCCAAAGCCCTGTTTTGGAGATCTTAATACATGGAGATCTTAATACATGGGCCACCTTAAGCTGGAAGGAACTTGATGGCATATTACACACACAAACACAGATGGGTTAATACCATCCGGTTTGTCACAGAAACATGCTCCAAAACAGGGCTTTGGAAAGTGGAGCAAAACCAGGCGCAACATTGGAGACAAAACAGGTGCAACATGGCCTGTGTGTCTTCCATGGACATTTGTCTGATCTGTCAAGGCAGTTATCGTGTTCTTATGATTGACAGTTACTGATTCCATGGTGAAGGAAGGAGCTCTGCATCTGGTCTGCAGACTTGTAGGGTGGGCTCGATTGATTCTTTCTCCTCCTTGTGGGCTTCCCAGAAGCACCTGGAGCCTGGGCTTGAGGAATTCCATGCTCTGGTCTCCCACTTCACTGCTGCTTCGGTGTTCTGATGTCACAGAAAGTGCAGCAGTTTTGGGGACGTGGCTGGGAGGGTTGTGTGGAATCTCCCAAGTGAGTCCTCATCTTTTCTGCCTGATGTGCAGACTTTCTGAATTCTCCTGTTATTGCAAATGTTGAGGAGCTGTTTGGATCAGCTGCATTCTTTCTCCCCTCTCAACGTATAAGCAGCTTGTAAACCAAGAGAGCGTTATCAACAACGCAGACAGTTTTTCAGCTCTACAATGACTCTATCATGGGTGCTATAACTTTTTGGCCCCTTGGCTCTTTAGTGTGCTCAAATTCATACTGCAGATTCTGCAGCCACTTTCTTAATCCCCAGTGGGAGGAATTCTTTGAAACTGGAAGATGCTCCAAAGCACAGTGGCATTTTTTTTGCTAGAAATGTGTTTTCATCAAGCCTGGCTTCCTTGGAGTGAGAGAGAGGTTTGGGAATTACCTGCCAAAACGTCCTGGGGTGATGCTTGAGTCACCCACCAATGCCCTTCTCCATGTTGGGCTCCGGGAAGAGGAAGGAAAGGGAGAGCCCAGGTGTGAGAACAGGAACGGGGGGGAGTGATTTGCTTCCCACCCAGATGAATGATTTATGAATGCATATTTCACGTGGCAGGAGTGATACTGCCAAAGGGACAGCAGTGAGTAACAGTGGGATTTGCTCTGGGGGATGCAGCCGCCCTGCAGAGAGAGCATCTCCCCCCGCATTTTCTGGCAAGTCTCATCAGGATAACCCTGAAGCAGAGGCGGGGGGGGGGGGGAGGGCAGAGAATGTTGAGGCTTTTTTTCCTCTCTGCTCCAGCAGGAATTGCAGGGAGGCTCCTGTAATACTTGCCCCGGTGTGACTGACGTTGCCAGCACTAGCTTAACAGAGGCAAACAAAAGTATCCTTTTTCCAACAAGGAGCCTTTTCTGACCCCTACCTTGCCTGGAAAGGAAATCTGTATATCACCTTTTCAGAATACAACAGAGAGCCAAGCTACAAGTGACGAATTACACTTGCCTGGCAAGTGAACGGACTCACGTGTATTGAGCAAGTGGAGAGCAAGTGAATGGCAAGTGAACAGGGAGAAATACACGTGAGTCTGTTCACTTGCCAGGCAAGTGTAATTCGTCACTTGTAGCTTGGCTCTGAGCTTTACAAAGACCTGGAACTGGTGACCAGTTTGGATCTTGGCAAACTTAGTATTATGCCATTTTGGATTTCATGTTTCCCCAAAGCACCTTAGGAAATTGTAGTTTATGGAGAATTGTTTGTGATTTCTACCCCCCCTCCCCTGAACTACAGTTCCCAGGATTCTCTAGGGGGGGTGGGGGAGAGATGACTGTCTTGCATTTCTTCTAGCGCTTGGATTTCTCAGTATATTAATTTTCTCCCCTACCTGTGTGCATGTTGTGCACGGGCCATTCCCACTCATGGATGAAGCATCAGTCACCAAAACATTGTCTGTACTCGGCTGTTCTTTATGCATTCATCAGAAAAAGAGAAAAAATAAGCACTTGAAACAGTGAAAGAATTAGAGGGAAAATACAGGACAAAAGTAGGTGGCCCTCCTCCTCCAGCAAGCAGCACACCAGACTATTTTGCTTAGCTCCCAGGGTCAAGCAACCAAGGTGCTCGCAGCGCTGCTGGGGCCAGGGGCTTGGGGGAGGCATGGCTTATGCCTGTCCTTGCCTCTCAGAGCTCCAGAGCCCCCAACTGAGTCCAAAGCAAATCTGTCTCTGAGATGCCATCAGCACAGCTGAGACCTCTTGCCCCTAGCATATCTTGCCAAGGGCAACTCTTGTTGCCCCCTCCCCATTTTCTTTGCCCACACACCAACTTCCTCATGGGTAGACACTGCAATCAAAGTTGTTTCACCACTTGGGCTAAAACAAAAAGTTGCCCACCACTGATGTAGGAAATAAACAGCTTGAAAACAACATTGTCTGAATTCCTGGAATGAATGAGTTGGCAAAGGGTGGCACACAGCAAGGGAAGGGCTTCTCCAAAGATCTCATTTAAACCAGACCCTCTCTTAAGCCTGGAGGACTGCTATGCTCTCACTGATACTGGCTAGTTTTACCACCTAGGGATGTGAAAAGGGGTCTACCATAGTCCAAGGTGCCTAAAATTCCAGGAAGGTTCAAAAATGGTAATCAGTTGATGCGTCTTGCAAGATGTCTTGGAAGCTCCTCGCGAGAGTTGATCACAGAAGAATTGGCATTTGCTGTTGCTCTTGCCAATCCTTCAGCCAAGGGAGCCCCAGGAAGAAACAGGGAGGCATCAACCGCCCAGGATTCTCTCTCTTCTGACCAGCGCCTGGCCAGCAGCTGAACTCGGCTGGTGCAAAAATCTGCTCTCTCTGGACTCGGGATGATGCTTAGCAGAGACCACCTCTGGCAGCAGTGACTAGTGCTTGTCAGGGCTTTTTTTCTGGGGAAAGAGGTGGTGGAACTCAGTGGTGGAACTCAGGACCACACAATGATGTCGCTTTGGGTTAGCTGGAACAAGGCGGGAGTTTTTTCAAGTTTAAATCACCCTTGGCAAAAATGGTCACATGGCCGGTGGCCCCGCCCCCTGATCTCCAGGCAGAGGGGAGCGGCACAGAGGGCAATCTAAACTCCCCTCTGCCTGGAGATCAGGGGGCGGGGCCACCGGCCATGTGACCATTTTCAAGAGGTGCCAGAACTCCATTCCACCGCATTCCCACTGAAAAAAAGCCCTGGTGCGTGTTCAGAGGGAGTCAGGTTGCCTTGGTCACCTGGCACCTGTTCTGTCATGCCGAGCACCTTCCTGCCTCTCTTGGCACCTTCGCCCCTTATAAAGCTACATGAATCAGGCCATAAACCACTGCTCTGGTGTCATGCTTGCCGTAGTAAGGATGAGATTATGCTTTCGGGGCACTTCTTGGTCTAGGGAAGGTTTGGAGGCTGCCATTTCTCCGTCCTGGAATCCCAAGCCCCTCACCACAGTTGTGGTCTGAGGCTGTCTTCAGACGGGTCAGACCACAGTTTCTTCAGGCTTAATCGGGGTCTTTTCCTTGGCAGCTCACAAACACAAGCTTTATGGCCACAACAGCAGCTAAACTGGAGCCTGCTGCATGCAGAGCAGAGGGTCATGCTACAGGCATACCATGTGCCTCAGAGCCAAGCTACAAGTGATGCCTGACACTGGCTGGACACTTGTCAGCTTACCTCAAGTTTTGATGGGAAATGTAGGCATCCTGGTCTTACAGCTTGGCTCTCCGTTTAACAGAAGTTTACAGAAACCACCCCCACACACACCCAGCGGAGGGGAAGGGGGGCGCCCGGCAAGAGCCCAATGCCTGCATTCCCCTCCTGACTGCATGTTCTCCCTCCCATAGACTGCCGCTCTGTAAACTTCAGTTAAATGGAGAGCCAAGCTGCAAGACCAGGACGCCTACATTTCCCATCAAACCTTGAGGGAAACTGACAACTGTCCAACCTATGTCAGGCCTCACTTGTAGCTTGGGTCTCAGCTGCAAGGAAATGGGGGGATACAGAACAGGCTTTGCCTCGGGCTCCAGTTGGTCTCAGCAGCCTGGTCTTCTGCCCACGTTGCTGGCCTAGCCCTGCCCTCTGGTCTTCCCCTGCAGGCCGCCCATTCACTGCCCCATTCAAGACTCAAGATGCCTTTCCCACCCCCAGGGTCGATTCGTGGGGGAGAATTACAGCACCTTGCCCCAGATGCTTCTGCAGGAAGTACTACAGATGGCTGCCAATGCAACGGCGGTTGTGACACTTTTGCTAGGTATCCACAGGCTTCTGGACATGCAACCTTCTGAGAGTGACTGTAGCACAGTGGTTAAGTGGTTTGGCTGCGAATCAGCACTCTACTGGTTCGACTCCCACTACTGCCATGAGCTCAGTAGGTGGCCTTGCGTCAGCTGCTCCTCTCAGCCCCAGCTCCCCAGCTGTATTGTGGGGATAGTAATAACACTAACATGTTCACTGCTCTGGGTGAGGCACTAATCTGTCTAGAAAAGTAGTATATAAGCGCAGTTATTATTATTGTTGTTGTTGAACAAAATGTCAGTAACATTTTACCAAGTAGACATCTGCACCCATCAGAAATCTACAGAAGCCTGAGGGAATGGAAAGCATCTTAAGTTTTGGCAGAGGGTTGGCCACCTCTGAGCAGGGGCTGGGGATCTCCTGGAACTCATCTCCAAATGACAGAGATAACAACAACAACAACAACATCAACATTCGATTTATATACCGCCCCTCAGGACAACTTAATGCCCACTCAGAGCGGTTTACAAAGTATGTTATTATTATCCTCATAACAATCGCCCTGTAAGGTGGGTGGTGTTGAGAGAGCTCTGAAAGAGCTGTGACTAGCCCAAGGTCACCCAGCTGGCTTCAAGTGGAGGAACGGGGAATCAAACCCAGCTCTCCAGATTAGAGTCCCGCACTCTTAACCACTACACCAAACTGGCTCTCTCAGTTCACCTGTAGAAAATGGCTGCTTTGGAGGGTGGACTCTCTGGCATTATATCTCATGGAGATCCCTCACCTCCCCAAATCTTACCCTCTCCAGGCTCCACACCCAAAATCTCCAGGAATTTCCCAACATGGATTTGGCAACCCTTGGCAGAACTTCAGGTTACTGAGTGACTGTGATGCATATGGGATGATCAGGTTGCCAGGCTAAATGTTGGCTGTCTGTATTCTCCTTCAATGGGACTTGAGTCCTAGACCCACTTCTCTTGTGGACCCCGAGTGGCCCTTGTGGAATGCACTGCTCCAGGAAGGTAGTGTAGCTGGCTTTTAAAGGAGAGAAAGCAAAACCCTTCAATGGTGTCAAAGAGGTCCTCCTTCAATGGCTATTTGCCATAATGGAAAAATAAAGCCTCCATGTTCAAAGACAGCCTACCTCTGCCAGTTGCTGAGAGGCATTAATGGGAGGGCTTGAGTCTCTGTGCCCTTGCTTGTGGGCCTCCCAAGGCCATCTGGTTCGCCGCTGTGGGAAACCACATGGTAGCCTAGATGGATCTTTGATCTGACCCTGTAGGCCCCTGCTGATGTATTTATGCTCTCCATGCTCCTTTCATACAATGAGGGCCTGCCATGCAAAGTTCCCGTCCCCACTTGAACGCTGCAGTATAAAAGGACCAGGGCTCATTTTGAGGGGGAATGCGCAGGAACGCAGTTCTGGCAGTTCCCCAAACAGGTCACATGACAGGTGTCCCTGACCACCTGACTCTCGGCCATTTTGGGCCCGTTTCAGCCTGGATTGGGGCCGAAATGGCCCGGATCAGGCCTCTGATGGGTGGTGGATCACTCTCCCACTCAGCAGCGGCTCGATCCTGACCATTTTGGGCCCCTTTTTGGCCATTTTCAGCCCCTTTTTGCCATTTTGGGCCCAGTTTTGACCCTGAATAGCCAATATTGGGTCCAAAACAGCCAGAATAGGTGATGTCAGGGGGTGTGGCATATGCAAATCAGTTATGCTAATGACACACTTCCGGTGCTGGCAAGGGGCGTGGCTTATGCTAATGAGTTATGCTAATGAGTTCCTCCAGCTCTTTTTCTACGAAATAACCCCTGAAAAGGACCATCTTTTACCTTATGAGCTGGTGGAAAGTCAACGCTTGGAGCAGGCAGGACAGGGCTAGGGAGCTAATGGTGCCAAATCCACAATATCCCCCCCCCATTCCAAACTGCCATGTGTCCTAAATTAGCAGGGCTTTGAGACCCTGAAAGAGAGCTGCCAAGTTGTCACTGGGCGCCCCAGAGGACTCCCTAGTGTATCTCCTGTCCTACAGCTTTCATCCCACTAGGATTGCTACTTGAATTCAATATCTGTCTGTCTTCTAACGGGAAAGAGGACTTCCAGACATGCCTGGGGTTTGGTAGGCACCTGCTTCCCCCCCTTTGGCACACACTTCTATTGCCAAATTGGTACTTGTTCTACCAGCTGTGTGATTGGGATCGAGCCTGGAGGGGCAGGAGAAAGGGAAGGTGCCCAAAGGATTCAGAGTTGCTTGGCACAGGTACTCCCAGCAAAGGGAATGTTATGCAAATCCTCTGGGGAGTGAACTGTGAGCCTGAAACAGGGGAGCCTGAACTCTGCCCTGACATGCTCTGCTTTTGGCAGCCAAACTACCCACTGGGCTTTGGTATTCTGACTTCCCTTTCTTCCAGTGAATCTGGTCATGGTCGAGGCCAGGGCCGGAGCAGAAATGTGCGAGGGGTGTGTCAAGCCTTAAGTCGGCGCGGTTGTGCTACTTCTCTAATGGGGCAGTCACTGCTCTTAACCAGAAACATAGGAAAGGTATTCCAAACCACACGTCTGATAGCACAATACCCTTGTCTAGAGCCAGGGGTTATTTTGTAGAAAAAGAGCTTCAGGAATTCATTAGCATAAATCATTAGCATATGCCACGCCCCTTGATTGGCCAAAATGGCAGGGATTTGGCTGCTGCCAGACGGGGGAGTGTTTCCCCACCTGGCAGTGGCCCAAAAATGACCATTTTGGGCCAATTTTGGCCCAGGTCGGGGCCAAAACAGCTGGGATCAGGTTGGTGCCGAGCTGGAGAGGGTTTCCCCACCCAGCACTGACCCGATCTGGGCCGTTTCGGACCCAATCCAGGCTGTTTCAGCTCCAATCGAGGCCAAAATGGCCCCAAATGTCCAAAAGTCAGGTGGGCAGGGCCACCTGACTGTTGGGGGAACTGCCGGAACTGCGTTCCTGCGCGTTCCCCCTGGAAATGAGCCCTGTCTAGAGCTATGGCATGGCCCCAGGTAGAAGGCTGCGTACTGGGCTGGGGGGCCCCCTCCTGGGGCAAAATGAGATGTTACAGCAGCCGCGGGTCCAACCTGTGGCTATTGATGCCATTTTAGAGAAGAATGTGGCCGTTTAAAAAGTGCCAGATACTGCACAGGATACTGTACAGAGGTGCAGAAAAGGGCAGCTCCCTCAACTGATAAGGGGCTGGAGCCTATTCCATGTGACATAATAGTAAAGAGTCCAGTAGCACCTTTAAGACTAACCAACTTTATTGTAGCTTATGCTACAATAACTAACACGGCTAACTCCTCTGGATCTTTCCATGTGACAAAACACTTGGAGGGGGTATCATTGCTTCAGCAATGCGGAGTGGCGTGAAGGGGGTCAAGCAAGAGCGGTGGCTTCCTTCTTCCTGAAAGATTGGGTGTGGCTCGTGATTTCAGAAAGGATCCCGTCATCAAGTTGGAAAAAGTGGCCAAAGATGTGGTGGTAGCCACCAGCTTCAATGGCTTTTTAAAAGGGCCGTGGACTAACCCGTTGCTCTTTGCCTTGTGGCCTACCCGCCTGACAATTTTTCAGGAGACAGAAATGTGGAAGCTGTCTCCTCTAACCCAATGTCTCTATTTGGATATCATGCCTCCCCTATGAGAAACAACCTGTTTCTCTTTCCTCTTGCTGAATTTCTGCCCATTAAAATCAAGATATTTTCTCCGGTGTTGTTTTTGCATCAACAGCACAAAAGAAAGAAATAAAATAATTGCCCTCGACCACAGAGAAAACAAGGCAGACCAAACTGAGGACTGTGGCAGTGTGCAAAGACGAAGAGATGCGCAAGTGGGCAGGTGGGCTCTGCCCCCTCATTCAGGCTAGACATTGTGGGAAAGAGACTTTTTCTGAGCTCTCTTGTCTGTCGGGGGGGGTCCCCTGTTTTCAGACTTAATGGGAGCGGTGAGGGATCCAGTCACTCTCTGTCACTTCAACAATAGGCACACCCACACCCACCTGAGGTAAAAAAATGTTGTGTATTTCCTCCACAGTTTCCCTCAACTGTGCAGTGCACCCCTGACATAACTCAGAAAGCAAGATTGGTCCAAAACAAGGTTTACTTGGACAAAAACAAACATTTGCTTCTTTAAGAAAAAGCACAGGTAGCACCACGGCAGCGGTCCAAGCAGCCCTGGCTTCGATGGTCATGGAGTGCCCTGCTACACACCTTTTTCCTCTGCAACAGCGCATGCCTCAAAGGCACACCCACACAGGATGAGAGCTGGGCTTGCAATGGGGCTTATGTCACCTGGGCCAGATGAGGACATGGCAGGAGCATCGGCTGTTCCTGCCCTCTACAGCCAGGAAAGCTGTTCTTTCACTCTCCTGCACAGACCGGAGGTATGCTTTTCCTGGATTTTGCAGGCACATCTATGCACTTGCCACAGGAGAGAGTTTCCAGCCACTCCTCAAGAGAGACGGAGGCTGGGGATGTGGGTAGCGGTGCCCGTGCCTGAAGGCTGAGGCTGCCCACTTGTGGATCCACTTCCCCAGAAGTGAGCTACAGAGGCGTTGATGGCATCCAGGGCTCCAGAGTTGCAGCTCTGGGTCAAAAGGATGCCTTCCAGGAATCAACAGTGAGCGCTTGAGGTGCTGTTCGCCCAGACCGGGAAGTTGCTCAGGTCAAACAAGGGGAAGGCCCAGGTGTTGATGGCGAGAGTAATGCTCAGTACTCCCAACAAATTCAGCATGCAGCCCGCCTTGACCTGAGGGTGGGAAGAAAGAGCTTTAAGGAACCTGCAGATGGCCTTGGTAGATAACAAAATCCTCCATGTCCAGCAGCAGTCTACCTCAGATTGTCAGATGCTGGGGACTCCTGGCACTGAGCACTGGTTAGGGTTACCAACCTCCAGGTGGTGACAGGAGATCTCCTGGAATTACAACTGATCTCCAGGCCATAGAGATCAGATTCCCTGGAGAAAACGGCTGCTTTGGAGGCTGGACTCCATGACATTATAAGCCTCGCCTCAGACTCCACTCCCTCCAGGCTCCACTCCCAAAATCTCCAGGAATTTCCCAACCTGGAGCTGACAACCCTAGGCCCTGGGCCTGATGCACTTTGGACCTGATCCAACCTAGCCAGCTCCTACGATCTTACAATCAAGAGGACACCTCCCTCCTTGGAGGCAGGAGGCTGGTCTGCCAAGCTACCCCCTAACTGGAGAGCTGGCAGAGAGCTGCAGGCCCCTGAGGAAAACGCTCCTGATCCCTCAAGAAGTAAGCCAAACACAACCTGAAAGGCCAGACAGGCAGCCACAAGCCATTCATTATTGTTGCTGATTTTCTCCCATCCTTCCTCCATAGGGCTCCCCCCTTAGTCTAGGGGTTCAGCCAAGCCAGCCCTGGAATCTTTCTTGTTGATCATTTCCTGTTCCCTTTTATTAAACAATATAAAGAGGGCACCCTGCACATGGGTGAAATTAACAGTTGCCTGTACACGTGCATTCTTTGTGGTGGCCCCTGCCCTATGGAACAGCCTGCCTGAGGAGGTCAGGAGAGCCCCCACTTTCCTGGCCTTCCACAAACGATGCAAAACTTGAATTATTCCAAAGGGATTTTTACTTAGACAGGAGGGCTGTATTATAGAGAGGTGGTCTCAAAAAGATACTTCACTAACAAGTTCGGGATCATAGACTTCACCACTATGTTGCCTTATGCACTATCTATTGCTTGTTGCTTTAAGTATGTGCTCCTATGTACTACCTGTGCTTTAAGTATAACCTCACTGGGTAGTTCTGTTGTCTAATATCAGTCCTAGAATTGCTTATGGTCTGTTTCAGCTTTTCTTCAACTCTGTTTCGGATTTTTGCTAATGTTATGTCTTTGTAAACTTGCATTTGTTCACCCTGTGGCATTGTTTATTGAAATGTCCTGGATATTGACAGTACTAATCTCATACTATGTAATCCACCTTGAGTCTCACTGAGAAAGGGGAGAGGGGGGAGGGGAGAGGGGGGAGGGAGAGGCAGAGGGAGGGGGAAGGGAAGGAAGGAAGGAAGGAAGGAAGGAAGGAAGGAAGGAAGGAAGGAAGAAAGAAAGAAAGAAAGAAAGAAAGAAAGAAAGAAAGAAAGAAAGAAAGAAAGAAAGAAAGAAAGAAAGAAAGAAAGAAAGAAAGAAAGAAAGAAGAAAAGAAAAGCCAGCAGCAAAACAGAGGCATGGAAAAACCAAGGCCAATGCTGTCCTAGGGAAAGAAAAGTGCCCAGAGATCACCCCTCCCTCCTTCTAGCTACCAATGAGAGTAATGGATCCTGTTTGTGATCCAGAGTAGAGCTTCAAGGAGACTTGCACTTTTAAGACCGTGGGCCCATGTTGCCAGAAGCGTGGAGTGGGCAAAAGCATTCTGAGCAGGCTGTGGCCACCAAAACCTTCAACTGCTGAGGGTTCATTCCTCATGGTGCTTTTCATTCTCACTGTGAACGAAGTGCCTCTACACAGGGCGATGGAATTCTGTGGCATCCCCCCTCATGTCCACCTGTCTGCACTCTCAGCACAAATGCTGTTTTCTGGCTTAAAAAAAATAGCAAGTGTATTTGCAAAGTGTTATAGGAACTACCAGTTTTTTAAAAGCTAGCAAAAATCCCATCAGTCGTGTGTATGTGTGTGGGGGATCACTTGGAGACAGAGAGAAGAAATGATGTCAGATGTGTGTGACAGGTGGGCCCCCCAAAACTCTGCACCTTCCAGTCCACATGGTGAAAAATTCTCTCAGAGTACATTATTTCAGGAAGGATTGTATCAAAACAAATTTGGGGAAACATGCCGTAAAGCCAGGGGAAGAAGATGGACAAGTACAGAAGCCAGAAAAGAAAAAAGAAAAAAGAAAAGGAGCTGCTGTTTGGTGGCAGGCGAGCCCAAGCTCCCTGCGGAAGCAACGGACTGTTCTGTTTCTTAGACCCAGCAAAGCCAAGAGAATTCTCACCATGTCGATGACTTTGAGTTGTCCATAGGAGAAGACAATGGCATTAGGAGGGGTCGCCACAGGAAGCATGAATGCCAAGGACGAAGAGAGTGTGCAGGGCAGCATTACATACAAGGGGTTGAGGCAGATTGCCTGCGACTGGGGGAAGAAGAGAATGATCCTTGATCGATTTCCACCAGACTCTGTCTCACTCACTCCCCAAACCCCCAAGTGGAAACAGCCAAAATAGAAGGCTTGACGGCTGGGGCTGTGGTTGTGCAATGCTCTCTTGAGAGACACACTTGGGCAAGCAGACTGCACAATCCAAAGGCTGCAGGTGGGCAACTTCATGCCCACGGGCCTACCAGCCAGGGGAAACTATTGGCTGGGATCTCCAAGTCAGTGGGTGTCAGGGGGCTGTGCTTAGCACAGGGTTGTGGCTTGAGCTGCATACGTGGCTGTGCTCAGTGCCTTCTTGGTCCTGTTTTGCACACTGTTGTCGGCACCAAAGCGAGAGTGCAAGAAGATGCCCTTAACACAGAAGTGCTTCTAGTGATCCAAGAGCGAGGCAAAAGTCTGGATGTGAAAGCTCCCCCAGAGGCTCTGGCAGGGTGGGGAAGGGACAGCAACGGAGCTTGGAGCTTGCATTGCGCCTACCAAGGAAGCCAGGATGGGAAGAAAGAGGGTGGTGGTGGCGACATTGCTGGTACACTCGGTGAAGACAGCAATCAAGAGGCATATGAGGAAAGTGATGGCTGGGTAAGGGATGGACTGCAGTGGGGTCAACTTGCTCCCCAACCATTTGGATAGACCAGAAGCCTGAAAAAAAAAGAAGTGGAGAAGGCTCCAGTGCAGCAACCGCCCAGCAAAGGCAGAGGGACGTTCAATGGCCAGGTCTGGTACCTTGGGTCTACAACCTAGACTCAATGGGAAGCAGTTCTTCCCTGCGATGCACCTATAATCAGCTCAAGAGAAAGGAAGGGCTCTGACTCAAAGCAGAGGAATGGCCCGCACAGCCTCTTCCATCCCTTCCCTTCTCTCCAATCAAAAAGAGTCCAGTAGCACCTTTAAGACTAACCAACTTTATTGTAGCAACTTTATTATTATTCTCTCCAAACCCGCTTGGCTGTCTCCAGCCTGTGCTGGTGCTCCTGCCGTGCTGCTTGGCTACCCCCTTGTGCTAGGCTAGTGTCATTGCTGATGCACCTAGGCCAGGAACGAAACAGCCCAGCGGCCCCAACCACACGCTCCTCTCCCCTCTTTCCTTGGGAATGGGAGAGAAAGGGAGAAGCACCAGTTCTGAACAAGGGAAAGGGTTTTTCCCCCCAAGCAAATGTGCCCAACCTCACTGCCTTTGGCCAAGGCAAAGCCTCCTCCCAAGAGGAGGACGATGTTCCAGGGCATCTTCCGGTTCACCGTTTGCCAGTCCAGGAGGGCTTCGGGAGCCTGGATCTGCGCTGCCCTGCCTGAAATGAAAAATGCTGCCTCTGAGGGCCGGGAGAGGCACTTGGCCCCACTGCAGTACCCAGCCTGGAGAGCAGGAGGATGTTCCCCAGGAAAGGAGCCCTGTGCTCTTTGCAGGAATCCCACCTCACACACGATACCAGCCCGCCCCAGTCCCTGCTGCACAGCTGCCTTACCTCCTTGCTGGGCTCTCCCTCGGAAGCAACAGCGGGGCATCTCGGAGGGAATCAAGAACAGCAGCAAGCCGATGAAGATGACTACAGTCGCATCTGTGACGTAGCTGTGCAAAAAGGGGGGGTGGAAGCTGCTAAGTGGGGATGAAGGAGACGCAGCCAGGGGTCCAGCAAGCAAACTGGGGGGGGGGGTGATAACCAGCATCTGCATAGCACAGCACAAGCACAGCCCAAAGAAGTGCGCTTGGCTTTGCTGCTTAAGACTGATGATGCGCCCTCTTATTTCTTGAAGGCCCTCTTTCTTCTGGACTGCAACCCCTGCCTTCTGCATATCCTAGCACAAGGTACCATTTATGTACTTGGCATAGAGGACAGTCACAAGGAGGTCAAGTGGCCTTGTGCCACTTGCTTCCCTGTCTCAGACTTGGCAATAAGGTATTGATTGAACAAGGAGGAAGTAGAACGGATGACTATTTTATTTTCAAATTTGCATGTTTTTTTCCCCTACGCAGCACTAGCTGTTCATCTTTCAGTAAGATAAGATACAGTGGTTGAAAGGATGCCCAGACTAATCTCATCAGCTTGTTCTGGACAAGGACAAAGGTTTTTTAACACGTATTCCATGAGAAAGATTTGCTTAAGCTCGGAAAGAAACTCTCTGGCAGTGGTAAATCAGAGGATGTCAGTATGAGGACGAGACCAGGACCTGGCAGGATCTATCTTTCCACCGGGCCTGTAAGATGGAGCTATTCCACCAGGCATACGGTCAGGGCTGAGCTGGCCCTCACCGGCCGATTTGGAGAAGATCGTGGCCCTCCCTTTCAGGAATGTCCACCACCAGACTGTGTTTTTATCTACTTGTTTGTTTATTTCTTTAAGCATTTAAGGGACAGTTGGGTGAGAGACGGGATGGCTTTCTGTGCTGCTGTTGAAATTTTGTAATTTTGTAAATCTGTAACTTTTAATGTTTATATTGTATCTATTTGTAGTTTTAAATCTATTGAAATATAATTGTTTTATTGAAATGTTTATGCAGCGTAATCTGCCCTGAGACTGCTGGTGTGGGGAGGGTGGAATATAAATTGAAGAAAACAAACAAACAAATCAATAAAATAAGTATAGTCATATGGGTTTCACCTCATGAACAGTGCAATCTTAAGTAGAGTTACTCCAGTCTAAGCCCATTTAAATCAATGGGCTTAGACTGGAGTAACTCTGTTTAGGATTGCACTGTAAGTCTGTGTTAGATAACCACATCCAAAAGACCCTTGAATATCTCAGACTTGAGTTGAGTGAGACTATCTAATCTTTCAGAGAATGCTTTGGTGAGATTCTTAAATTTGCATTTTATCTTTTAGGTCCAAGATATATAGGATATGGGATTATATGTAGGCGTGTCTTGTTATCTTTTACATATAGTACTAGGTATATTTGTGATCCATATATATTTGACTGTTTCAAGATTGATAAGGTTGATTTTAAATAAAAGTCTTAAAGACAATTCTTCATGACTATTGGCTGGAAACACAGTTTTCACTTTACACTTGGAATAAACTCCTGACCCTCTCAGTCAGAAGGCTGTTTACCTGTAAGAGGTAAGCTGCAGGAGAGAACAGCTATCTTAAATACAGCTCTGTGCTTTAGATGTGAGGTTGTTCCTCTAAAGGAGTCAAAGACACTCTTGTTTCCATGTGTTTGTTTTAAAAGTAATGATACTCACCCAATAGAGATATTGTTCCATAACATTCCTGACTGTCAGGTTCATGAAGAAGATGCTTGAGCACGCTCTAGTGTGCCCTGGTGCCCCCCCACCCCACCCCACCCCAAGAATGAGAAAGAAATGTCTCCTGCATTTCTGATCAAATGGTTCTTTGCCGGGCTTTTTTCTGGAAAAAGAGGTGGCGGAACTCAGTGGTGGAACTCGGGACCACACAATGACATCACTTTGGGTCAGCTGGAACAAGGAGGAGTTTTTTAAAGTTTAAATCGCCCTTGGTGAAAATGGTCACATGGCCGGTGGCCCTGCCCCCTGATCTCCAGACAGAAGGGAGTTTAGATTGCCCTCTGTGCCACATGGTGCGGAGGGCAATCTAAACTCCCCTCTGTCTGGAGAACAGGGGGCGGGGCCACTGGCCATGTGACCATTTTCAAGAGGTGCCAGAACTCCGTTCCACCGTGTTCCAGCAGAAAAAAAGCCCTGGTTCTTTACAAGGGAACATGGAGGGGCTTCATTGTGCTCAGAATGAATCCTCCCTATGACTGTAACAGCTGAACAAAGCATCACTTGACACAGGTGGCCAAAAATGCAGGCAAGGGACAGCATGAGAGAGGGGAGCCACTGCCCAATCACTAACCTTTTCCCATCTCTGTTGAAGAGAGTTGCCCAGCCTGGCATGAAACCAGGTTCCCTGGTAAACCAAAGTAGCACCAGAATTATGAAAAGGGCGAGGATGGTGATCTCAGAGCATTTCATGGGGCCCAGACCCCGGTGCTCGTTCCTAATGATGTCGTAGGCCACTTTCGACTTCGATTTCTCTGACTCAGTGGAGCCACAGCCAAAATTCTTCCTGAAGCTGGGAAGAGCAAAAGAGCATCAGATGTGATGCAGATTATCCACTGAACTCTTGCTTGAGCTGGTGTCAGAATGGCCGAGGTGCATTCAGTCCAGTGTCCCCCAGAATGCTCTGCAACCTGCCCCCAAAGGCCTGTGTAGGATGCTGTATGCAGCGGAAGGTGCCACTAAGCCGAGCAGGCTTTGAGAAACACCAGATTCTCTTTTCCTAGGGAGTGCCTTTCCCCAAATACACCCAAACATGCATGCAGGGAGAACCTGCATTTGAAAGGACCCCCCCCATCCCATTCCCACCCCAGGGCAGCGCTGCAGGGAGCATCAACTCACTCAAAGCCCAGGAACATAAAGAGCAGCCACAGCCAGGAAAGCACCAGCAGCACAATCATGGTTGGGAAAGCAAAACTGAACCAGGAGGCAAAGTTTACCACGTTGCCATTGTAAGGAAACAGCCTAGCAAGAAAAAAAACAACTCCCGTCACCAGGGGGGTCATGGAAACATCCCAGTTTTCAGTCATTGCTTTATGGATTTGGGTGAACACCGGAACCGGAGCTTGATACCATTCTGTACCCTTGGATCATCTGTTCCCGATACCTGTTGTCTGGGCCACTGATTTCCTGAGCCAAGAAGCATCCCTTTCTGATGGAAAAGGGCCAATCCACACATTACGATTTTTCAGGTGCAAACCTAAGATGTTTTATTGAGAATGTAATGGTTGGGAACAATAGATTTAGGTTTGCAAACACATGTGTCGAGCCCATGCATGCATTGCAGAACCCAAATCAGGGTGGCGATGGCTGCAGGTGGAACTGAGTGTGCTTTTCGATGGCTCAACCCAGATTTGGGTAGAAAGGTGAGGGGAGTGTGGCATCAACCATGCCCCTGGTTGTGGTTTCACTCAGCTCCCAACTTGGGGAGCCAGACCTTTCTCCAGCACCTTGAATACTCACTCATCCATCTGGCCCTTCAACACCAGGTTCGGAGTGGTGCCTGTCAGGGTTGCAATCCCACCAATGCTAGACGAGTAACACACCGCAAGGCTGATTCCTTTGCAAAAAGTCTGATACTTCTGTTCAAGTTCCTGCAGGATGACCAGCTTCTTCTCTTTCTCCATGGTCACCACGGTTCCATTAGCTGTGGGGGATCCAGGCAGAAGATTAGCGAGGCCAGCATGGGATGGGAGCAGAGGGCTGGCCCTTTGGTAGGTGGGAGAGGAGGGACCTTCTGTGGCACTGGGTCAAGCCCCTCTCTCTCGATCCAGCCTGCTCTTGCAGGATGGCTGTGGGGATAAAATGGGAAAACTCCTAGAGCTCCGTGGTGCAGAGTGGTAAGCAGCAGTACTGCAGCCCAAGCTCCGCTCACGATCTGAGTTCGATCCTGGCGGAAACCAGATTCAAGTAGCTGGCTCAAGGTTGGCCTTCCATCCTTCTGAGGTCGGTAAAATGAGTACCCAGTTTCCTGGGGGTAAAGGGTAGATGACTGGGGAAGGCCACCCCATAAAAAGTCTGCCAAGAAAACGTCATGATGTGATGTCCCCCCCATGGATCAATAATGACCCGGTGCTTGCACCGGGGACTACCTTTACCTTTTACCTGGAATGGTGAGCTGAGCACTTTGAAGGAACTTAAGGAAGGAGGACTATAGCTCAGTGGAAGAGCCTCTGCTTTGCACGTAGGAGGTCCCACGTTCTCTTCCTGGCACCTCCAGCTAAAATCATCAGCTGGGCAGGTGATGTGAAAGACCTCTGCCTGGGACCCTGGAGACCCATTGCCAGTCTGAGCAGATAAGACTGACCTCGGTCGACCAATGGTCTGATGTAATAGCAGGCAGTTTTTTGTGCACGAGGGATTATTTAAGGAACTACATACGAAGCCCTTACTTGAAAAGGCCACTTCAAACACCCTCCGTGCATTTCCTCGAGCAGCAAACCCCACTGGCATGCTGGGATTTGCTTCTCTGTAAACAGGCACATGATTGAGAGATTTGCAGGGAAGCTGTGCCTCCCTTACATAGATGGATACCCGTAACCTCATTGGCTGATAGAGCTGAAAGGGAGTTGAAGAGACTCTCTTCCCAAACCAATCCATCCAGAGGTTTCCTAAGCCTCTTAGGAAGTCAGAAGGTACCTCTTTGTGCTCCCCATAGAGCGGAACTACAAGTGACAAAAGGCACAGGTTGGACACTTGTCAGCTTCCCTCAAGTTTTGATGGGAAATGTAGGCATCCTAGTCTTGCAGCTTGGCTCTCTGACTGCTATCCAATGGACTTTTCAACTGTCACTTGTCCAACATTCCGCCACGCTGCCTACATTTCCCATCAAAACTTGAGGGAAGCTGACAAGTGTCCAACCTGTGCCTTTTGTCACTTGTAGTTCCGCTCTTAGAGACCTTGGGCCCTTAGATCTTGCCATCCTCAGCAGGGCAGAGGAAACAGTGGCTCATCGCCACCCTCCTTAAGGCAAACTATGAGCCAAGCTACAAGTGATGAATGACACTTGAATGGCAAGTGAACAGACTCATGTGTATTCCTCCCTGTTCACTTGATCCACTTGATCACCATGTGCCATTCAAGTGTCATTTGTCACTTGTAGCTTGGCCCTATATGAAAGCCAGGGGCATATCAGTCAAATATTAGCCCTGCTTTGCAGACTGGCGATTCCCAGAATTTCCTAGAATATGTGGTCTGCAAACCAATTGGCTTGGACAGTGAGGAGGAGAGATGGCTTTTGGAGAGGGAGTCAGGAAGATGGCTTTGCGCAGCTACCTACCTGATGGATGAGCCGTTTCCTGCAGCTCAAATCCTCCATTGACCTTCCCACTCTCGACAGATGCTTGTTCCGCAGTGATCATCTCCTGCTCTGACTTGTGCAGCTGCTGCAGGACAGCATGTGCAATTGGCACCATCATGGCAGTGGTGGCTGTGTTGCTGATCCACATGGAGAGGAAGGCGGTGACTCCCATGAAGCCCATCATTAGCCTGCAGTGAGTGGAAACCACAACTGAGAGAGCAGGGAGAGGTCTCAGGTCTTATCACCCCGCCATCAGCCGAAAGATGAACCAGCCCACACAATAGTTACCTTTTCTGGACACCACTGTGCAACTATGCAATGGATACATAAATGGCACGTACCTGTGCAGGGAAAGCTGATCACGCTTTCACAATTTTGAGTGATTGCATTCAAGGATGGTGAATTCATCCTCTGTTCCTCCCCTTTGCCACTCTTTGCACAGCAAGACCAAACAGGTTAGTCTATGGTGCAGGGGCTCTCCTGTTTGCCCAATGTAGAGAACAGAAGGACATTGTTGGCACAGGATACAGCTGATTTTATTTGGTCTTTTCATGAGCATAGTTTCAGGTGGGTAGCTGAAGAAGAGCAAGATTCAAGTCCAGTTGCACCTTAAAGACCAACAACGTTTCCAGGGTATAAGCTTTCAAGAGTAAAGCTGTCCTCGTCAGATATTTTACAAAGGGAGCTTGACTCTCAAAAGTTTACACCCTGGAAATTTTGTTGGTAGTTAAGGTGCTACTGGACTTGAATCTTGTTATTAGGTCTTGTAATGGTATTGCATAATGGATTACGGAGACAAAATTGTCAGCTGGGTTTGTTGCAGGGTTTGCTACCTGGGTTTATGTCTTTGATTGATGGCCTCTTGTCGCGGGTGAGAATGTATTTTAGGTTGTGGTGAATGTCTGTAAGGGAGGAAAGGCCTACCTCCTATAACCAGGTGTAAGAAAAATATCCTTATCCGGTAGAGGCTGAAGGTTGTTGATAATGTGTTGCAATGGTTTCTACTGAGAGATGCAGGTGATAGCCAGCAATGATCTATTGCTATTCCCTTTGGACTTGTCTTGTAGCAGGCTATTATGAGCTTTGTTGATCAGCCTCTTTACTCCACTGGGTGGGTAATCCTAAGAATACCTGTTGCAAATCCTTCAGGTGGGAATCCTTGTCAGAAGGACTGGAGTAAATGCAATTGTGACATTGTGCTTGGCTGTGGCCAATGGATAGTTTTATATGCTCTAGGTGGAAACTGGAAGTGTGTAGGCATGCATGGCAGTCAGAGGGTTTGCAAAGATCAGGCTTTGAGCGCTCAAAATATAAGGAAGTTTCATAAACAAAAATAGAGCACACACCATTTGCTCATGCATTGGGTTGAGCAAGGATACAAAGAAAAGCTGAAAACACACAATCCTATCACCGTACACTTGGTACTTATTCTAAACAATGTTTAATTAGGACAGGTGACTGTTTCTTGAAGTTGCATCCTTTAAAGGTCCATCATTAGCTTTGTTCTCACAATTGGCATTTTGTCTCATTATCCCTTGACACATGAGCAAGATGGAGTCTCTACATAAAGACTTGGCATGTTCCTACCTGATTAGAAACCGTAAGATGGAAGAGAGTTTCTTTCTTGTGACCTAGGAATTTATAATTTCCCCTTGACGTCACCCTGATCTTCCTGCCGCAAGAGGAACAAAAACTTCTAGGCTTTTGGCTGTGTCCAACTCTGTCCCCAAGGAATGAAATTTCGGCAAGGTGCAAGATGACAAACCCTTTGTTTTACTCTGACCCACCATTTGCGTAACTAAGAGCTTGAGTGGTCTGTGCTTGGGCTATGGACCCATCATTCCTGGTGCTCCTTGCTCCTGCCAGCCACATATTTTCAGAGCAGGTCCTGTGACAGGGATGTAGTGTAACCCAATGGTTGGATTAGCAGGGTGAATTCTAAGGTGGGGGGCATTACTCCACAGATCTAAAGGTTGCTGTTCTGCAAAATAATTGTAAAGGGAGGATGCAACGGGAAAGTGCTGAATAAGGATTCATGAAGAGGCTCAACACTCACCCCAGGGCTTGAACTTGGATTTCCTCACTCACTATTGGTGCTCAGCATGACCCACCCCTAACAGATTTCAATTAGTTCTTTTAATCTAGGGAAGTGAGATGATAAGATCTGATTTTATGTTAATCCTGCTCTGCCCATCTTCAACAGGTCTTCACCCACTCTGAATAGATTGATTTCTCTTTGATTAGTTATTGATTAGTCAAACCGGCCTGTCTTTATTGTATTTCTCCACTCCAACTTTTCTGTGGCATGTAACACCAGGTACAAAAATATTTTTTATGGTTGTGCACATCGTCAGTTTTTACTCACAAAATCTTATGCTGGAATAAATGCTGTCAGTCTTTAAAGTGCCTGAGGACTTCTGTTTACTCAAATTGGAAGGAGCTCTCCCATACCCTGCTCCATTCTTCAAGGGTGTTAAATAGTTGGATCGGGATAAAAGTCAACCTACTCCAGGGCTTTTTTTCTGGGAAAAGAGGTGGTGGAACTCAAGACCACACAATGATGTCACTTTGGGTCAGCTGGAACAAGGGGGGAGTTTTTTAAAGTTTAAATTGCCCTCGGCGGCGCGGAGGGCAATCTAAACTCCCCCGTCTGGAGATCAGGGGGCAGGGCCACTGGTCATGTGACCATTTTAAGAGGTGCCAGAACTCCTTTCCACCGAGTTCTTGCTGACCCCCCCCCCCGATCTACTCCAATTTACTCCAAAAGTCAATCTACAATATCCAACCAGCAACCAGCCAATTTCACTGGAACCTTCCTTGTTTATCCTTACCTAGTATTCAAAGGTACACTACTTCTGAACGCAGAGAGACAATTTCACATTCATGGCTAATGGCTATCAATAGGCCTTTTCTCTTCCTATGAATTTGCCAAATCCCTTTTTTTAAAAAAAAAGTAGGAGACGTTTCCACACATCTGGTAACGTGTCCTTTAAACTAATTTCAAGTATGAAGTATGCCCTGTGAAACTACAGCTGTTTGGCTTACTTGGGGGACTCTCAATGTTCTCATATAAGAAAGGGAGACGTTTTTAGCCAGTTAGCCCGGTGCTGAAGGAGAAGATCCGAGTTTTACAAAGCAGGTGCTTTATTCTGCTCTGAAGCTCTTTCATTTCGGCAGAATGATCAGATTTGGTGGGGGGACAAACCATTTGACTTTGTGGCTCAGTGGTAGAGCATTTGCTTGGCATGCAGGAGGTCCTGGGTTCAGTCCCCAGTATTCAGGGGTCATTTCATAGAAAAAGAGCTGGAGGAACTCATTAGCACAACTCATTAGCATAACTCATTAGCATATGCCCTTGCCACCACTGGCAGTGTGTCATTAGCATAACTGATTTGCATATGCCACACCCCCTGACATCACCTATCCTGGCTGTTTTGGACCCAATCCTGGCCATTCAGGGCCGAAATGGGGCCCAAAACGGCAAAAAGGGGCTGAAAAGGGGCCCAAAATGGTCAGGATCGGGCCGCTGCTGAGCAGGAGAGTGATCCACCACCTGTCAGAGCCCAATCTGGGCCATTTCGGCCCCAATCCAGGCCAAAACGGGCCCAAAATGGCCGAGAGTCAGGTGGGTGGGGCCACCTGACATGTGACCTCTTTGGGGAACTGCTGGAACCGTGTTCCAGTGCGTTCCCCCTCAAAATGAGCCCTGCCGGTATCTCCAGTTGAAAGAACCAGGCAGCAGGTGATGTGAAAGACTCCCACCTGAGACCCTGGAGAGCAGCTGCCAGTCTGAGTAGAAAATGCGGACCTTGGTGGACCTAGGGTCCGATTCAGTATAAGACAGCTTCATGTATTCTCATGTCTTCTGCCCGGAGATGTTCTGGAGGGAGGACCGAATGCAAAGAAACCTTCTTACATCAAAAGTGGTCTCTCCCCTCCTTCTCTCTCCTTGTCTCTGGGGGTACTCACAAGGCAGGCCTGACTCCGATTATCAAAAGGACCCTCAAGGCAATGCGCTTGTGCAGATTCCAGCGCTCGACAGCAATGGCCACTAGCAGACCCCCAATAAACAGCATGTTGGTGTCCTTCAGATACTCCATGCACACCTGCCGGGAAAGAAAGAGGGGGCATGGTTGGGTCTGAGAACTTGAGACAGAGGAAGGGCAGGTCACTCCCTTGGAAGGAGGCATGTCTATTGGGGAAGTAGGGAAGAAATTGGTAGAACGTGCACGTCAGAACAATGGCCCTGGGTGCACCCGAGCAGAGCTGTCCCAGGCCTGGGATGCCATCCCCAATCTCTGATCAGGGCAGCGGGTGGTGGTGGTAGCAGAGGGAGTCCAGCTGGCTGGAAACAGAGAGCAGACAGAGCAGGTGCAGAAATGGGAGGTATCATGAAACACCATGAACCTGGGTGAGAAAAATGGACAGTAGAACCAGGCAGGGGGCCTTCTGGGCTGAGCCAATTTCCTCACGCCTCAAGGCTGAGGCCTGACCCAATGAGGTTCCTGGTGTGGACTGTCTTCAAGTACTGAAGGGAAGAGGGCTGAGCAATGCCATCCCCTGTGATTGGCCAGGTGCAGAATCAAGGCTGGAGCCTGGTCTTCAGCTATGGGACCCCTTCTCCCATTTCAGCCTGAGGCCCTGGCTTTGCTTCCAGCCTCCAACCGCTAGCTCTCTCCAGAAATAGGTCTAATTTGGGTATGACTGCCCATAGCCCAGCCCAGCTCAGATGCCAAAGCAGGGAAATGGGTGCAGCAACACCTTCTTACAGTCTGGGAGGCTGGTTCTGCATGCACATGCGCACACACGCGCACGCACGCACACACACTGGTCCTCCCTGCTGCCAACTGATTTGCTCGCTGTCTCTTACCTTTGTGGAGTCCATAATGCCCATGAGTGGGAAGAGCATGACTGGGAGAAGACCTGTGACTGCCAGCGGCAGCGCTTCTGTGCACCAAAGGAGCGCCATCAGGATGATAGTGTAGCCACATTGTGCTTCCTGGAAAGGGGGCACACAAGGGCAAACGTTTTGTGTTGTGCACTATCAACAGAGATTGTGTGTCATGGACTGGGAAATCCTGAATGGGGTTCAGGTAGGAGACTGCATTTTCCCCAGTGGTCAAACACTGGGCAGACTAGATAGAATCCCTCCTTGGCCAAGGGTTCTTGCCTGCAAAAAAGAATTAGAGTTTTCTCTCCACAGCTTGTACGTGATTCATGCAAAGGACTTGAAGGGCCAAGCTGGCAACCAGTGGCAAGGGGATTCCTTGTTATTCCCCCAAATCCAATTAGGGCACAAGAGTTAAGTGAACAACACTGTAGTACATTGATTGGTAATTCTGCTTGTAGGTGGAGCTACTGGTGTTCTTTTTCTTATGAATTTTACAAAATGTACACAAATCAAGAAGATATTTATGATCTATCATACAAAATCACACACAATTCATTTGAAGGAATAAAATTAAAAGGCATACTTCACATCTCACGTAACTAAATGTTCGTCAGACTGCTATCGAGCATAATTCCATCTACTGAATTCCCCCTCCACATTCCATTGCAAATCTAATTTCTTTAAATCTTGAGATCTTTGTAGAGGTGTTCAAAAACAACTTATACATTTCTTCTACCTTTTCTAATCACTTTTACTTGTTTGGAAGGATTTTTGTTTGTTTGTTTCCATAATTTTGCACAGACTAATCTTGCAGCTGTTAAGATATTCAAAGCAATTGCTAGCTTGCTTTTGGCAACCAAAACGTCCAGGATATCCGAAGCAGAGGTACTCCAGTCTAGGCCCATTGATTTCAAAGGGGTTAGACTGGAGTAACTCTTTTTAGGATTTCACTGATCATCCTTTAACAAAGCCAAGTCGGGAGCAGGCTTTATTTCCAGATCAGGTGCTGCTGATAATACAGACAAAACCATCTTCAAGCAATACCAAGTATGTATGTAAAACCACCACATATTTAGAAAATTAGCCTTATCTGAATTATTTATTGATTGAATTACAAAACCAACATTTCAAAAAATTATAAAACGAACAAGATTTTTTACAGATCATAGCTAAATTCCACAGAGAAAGGTGCCATTGACTTAGCAGCTTTAGAATGTTCTCATGAAATATAAGACTGTCAGAAATTACGAACCTAAGGATGTTAAAACATCCAAGCCGTTGGGTTAATAACATACCCTAGTACCTTTTGTTGTTTTAACACAAAGTTCTTATTTGATACACCGTTTCATGGCATATCTTGGAAAGGAAACAAAATCCATCTCCTGATAGCCATTATCTTAACTGCGTCATTTTCCTAAGGATTTCCATCTTTCGTAATTTGGCTATCAAGAAATCCTCATTTGCAAGTATTGGAAATAAGATAAGCCACAATTACTGCGAACAGGACTTCCTCCAACGGCCAGGATTCTGTCTCACTCCAAATGCTCACAAAAGCACGGAGGTCCTGGCTGACCTTTTGCACAGTATGCCTCTCTGCCTTTTATACTCTGAAGGAAGTGTCTTATTTCCAAGGCCTGATTGTCTTTCGCATGCTCATGTTCAGCGCATACCTGGATTGAGAGCATGCCAATAAATGGAGAGTGTCTTCGGGGGGGGGGGGACGGAGCAGCAGGACCGACGGCCTGCAGATGGCACAGAGCCTGTGGAAGCCCTTCCTGGGGTTCAGTTCACTGGCTGGGGGTGTGGACTGAGAGCAATTGCGAGCCTTGTGTGTCTGTGTTCAGTGTTTCAGTCTTGAGATTTGGGAGAAAACCAACCTGAAACCCCTGCATGAGAACTTCTAAATGAGCAGATGCAGAACCATTGAGCAGATGTTAAAGCCACAAAAGCAGAGCCCCACGGGCCCTGGGCCAGCTTTATATGCCTCTCTTTCAAACAAATGCTGCAGTTGCTTCCGATGGCTTCCAAGCAGGTGCTCTATTTACTTGGCTAAATTGAAGCAGGGATTCTTGGGGGAGGGCATGCACACCAGGTCAGTTCCTAATCTTCCACTTTCAGTGCTTCCTCCACTTTGCTACAATCTTCCCCTGGCCTGGGCTCTTTTTCCGCAGAGGTTTTCCTGCAGGCTGGGTGCTGGCCAGCGGCATCTCCGTTTCCCTTTGATGTCTTGGTATGTTGTACCAGTCACTTTCTGTGCTTTTTCAAGCCACTGTTGATCCGATTTCAGCACAGAGGAACAAGGAAGAAATCACAGAAGGAAAACGAATGGAAGAAAGAGGACCCGAAGACGCTTGGAGAAAGCCCGCTGCAGGCCAGCTCCCAATCCCCAGGAAAACCTCTATGTGAAAAGACCCCTGACTTTTACATGGGGGGGGGATATTGTCCAAGTACCCTTGCACCCAGTGTGAATGGGAAGGTACACCTTTTTGCAGGTCCCACCTACTAGGTATTTTCCTTGCCCCAGCCCACTGTTTCACTCTCTGACCCTTGTTGATGAAGGGCTTTGGGGACTTTAAAAAAATCAGTAATTGACACATGGTTATACTGTTACACTATGGCCAATTACCAATTTTAAGCAATAGTGATATGCCTTTAACCAATGTAATGGATACCTGCCAGATGACCCTCCCCTTCACTCTGCCACAGTGGAAGAGAGAGTTCTACCTAACTCAGAGGCCCAACACAGCACCCGGGATATATAGGGTGCCAGCAAGGGAACACAGACCCTAGCTTGCTCTGCCCCCGTGCCCTAGAGCACTCAAAAGGTCACCTGCAAAACAGGCAGCTCAAGTCAGTGGGGAACCCCAGATGCTCCTCCCCTTCACATCTGGCACATCTTTCTTTAGCCTCCCTTCCTGGCCATACCCAGAAGACTTTCAGGCTGCTGCTGGCTGCCAGGAGAGCCCCAGAGTGTGTGCATTGCTGGTGTCCCTTGCCAGGGGCTCTGAGGGAGGCTGTTGTGTTTTTCTTTTATTCCTGGCAACTCGCTTGTGGGATTCTGATGGTTACTGACTTTCCAGTTATCCAGGAAGCAATTTCAAAAGTGGGGGGGGGGGCCACACAATTCCACAAGTGAGGCGCGCTGCTGCAACGCTTCGGGGAGTCCAGCCTCACAGCTGGGATTCTGCAAGGCACAAAGCCTTGCCCTGCTCTTCTCATGCTGTTGGCTGAACTTTGCCTGCTGCTAGGAGTTGAGCAGCCGCTGCCACCGCCACAGCCCTGTAGGCACCCGTTGCTTGAACTGCATGCTGCCTCCAGAACTGGAAAAGCAGAAAGCTCCCCCATGGGTGGCTTCCACCTGTGGCTGCATGCAGAAGCTTCTGAACATTTTCTTCTTGCAAGTTTCTTCTTTCTAGTCCACTGCATTACATTGGAGGATGCTTGGAAGGATTCCACATTAAAAATGCCATCAGTTCCACTTGTCCTCTGCGGACACCATGCGGAGGTGCGGGGACTATGCAATACAGGTGGTCTTTCTATGCGGTTTTCATTAAAGTTGAACTGTTTTCCCTTTTAAACTGAAAACTTGGCTGCCCCTTCAGAAGGTAGCAGAAAACCTAGAATGGCTTATGCTCTGTTTCAGCATTTCTTCAGCTCTGTATTGGGTTTTTGCTAATGCCATGTCTTTGTAAACTTGCATTTATTTACCCTATGGCATTGTTTATTGAAATGTCATAGAATCATAGAGTTGGATGGGGCCATACAGACCATCTAGTCCAAACCCCTGCCCTGTGCAGGATCAGCCTAAAGCATCTCTGACAAATACTCATCCAGCCTCTTCTTGAAAACTGCCAGTGAAGGGGAGCTCACCACCTCCCTAGGCAGCTGATTCCACTTTTGAACTACTCTGACTGTGAAAAAGTTCTTCCTAATATCCAGCCGGTACCTTTGTGCATGTAATTTAAGCCCATTGCTTCAGGTCCTACCCTCTGCTGCCAACTGGAACAGCTCCTTGCCCTCCTCCAAATGACAGCCTTTCAAATACTTAAAGAGAGCAATCATGTCCCCCCTCAATCTCCTCTTCTCCAAACTAAACATTCCCAAGGCCCTCCGCCTTTCCTCGTAGGGCTCAGTCTCCAGACCCCTGATCATCCTCGTCGCTCTCCTCTGCACCCTCTTGATTTTGTCCACATCCTTTTTGAAGTGAGGCCTGTCCTTGATATTGACTGTACTAATTTCACACTATGTAATCTGCCTTGAGTCTCAGTAAGAAAGGCAGACTATAAATGACATATAAATAAATAAATAATATTCAGCATATTGTCTCCCGTGTGGGTTTCCACTGTGGTCTAAAGGAACACCATGGACTTCTGTTCTGCATACACCTGAAGCATTGTTGCTCTTCTATGATTCTTGAAACTAGTTCTGTGAATCTCTGAAACTTAAATCCTTAGCACAACAACCTTCCTTAATGGGTCAAAGCAGGCTAGCAGGGCTGGTGTACCGAGTTTCGATACCCTCTCTATTAGAAGTAGTGTGGTTAGAGGAGAGACATTCCCCATCATCTCCTTGAGCACAACACTTAAAAATGGCCTTACCTTGCTGGGGACAGCCAGAGGCAGGGCAAGAAACAGGAGGGGTGTGAGCCAGGCTATCAGGTAGTTCCTGTAGGCGATGATCACTCTCAACATGGTCCACATGGCAGAGATGATACTTTAGCCAGCCCAAAGCTTGAAAGATCCAAATCCTGCTTGCAAAGACTATATAAAGGCTCTGGAGTGCAGAGAGTGGACCTTGGCACCTTGGTGGCTGCCACTGCCAAAACTATTATTGATGCTGGAGAATGAAGAACCTGTGCCAGGGGCGTGGAGTGGGGTATGAGCTGGCAGGGCAAACCAGAAGCCTTTTCTGCCCAGGACAAAGCCTTCTCAGCAACTGGAGAATTAACTCTTTTGGCAGCTTCCTACATCACCAGTTACTCCCCTCCAAGGGACACAGAATTAAGCTTCTTATTCCCCAGGTTAAGCTGGCCAGCCAGCCTGCTTCCTGTTCCAGTGATACTACAGGCCAGAAACTTTCTGCAGATGCTTGTGTCAAAGGACACAGTGGGTTTTGTCCTTTGCGAGGACAGACTTGAAAGGGCTTTATGCTCCCGTTAGATTCAATGCTTTAACCATGTCGCGACGCGAGCGCAGCACAGACTGCTCACTTCTTCCCATGTCCCATCAGGAGATCTTGGGCTGTGCTGATATGTGGCACGGAAATCAATTTTGGGTTGCATTTTCTGCAGCAGGAAAGCCCAAATCAGCACAGAAGAGTCATTCGTTTTCATTACACTTTGCGTCCCACATTCTCACCCTTTTCGTGTGCACACAGTTTCCAGTCAACGTGGAGCGGGGGAGGCTTCTTCATACAACACATAATATAACTTGTGGTACTCATTGACACAGGCTGTAGTGAAGACCATAGCTTAGGTGTGGATAGTCAAATGCATGAAGGAGGGGAGATCTCTCAGCGGCTATTAGGCATCATACCTCAATGGGACCTCCATGCTCAGAGGCAGTCCAGTTCTGATTACCACTTCCTGGAGATCTTCGGCCTCTGGGCCTCTGCTTATGGGCGTTTAAGGTGCATTTGGTTGATCACAGTACGGGCCAGATGGACCCACCATGGTCTGCTCCAGCCAGCCTTTTCCATTATCAACATTGTAGGCAGGCCACCTCCAAACTTCATTCTGAGTTGGTTGCGCAAGTCGTTCCCTCGCTCAAAGTCCAACGGCCTCACACGCCAAACCGGGGAGAGTCACTTTCCAAAGGGAGAGGCGCTGTCAGAATAGATCTGCTCAAGACCCGCTCTGAATTCCTGGGTCATTTGTGGTACATGGGTGCTATTGGTTTGCATGCCAGAAGGGGAAAGCACAGAGCCGGCACGAACAGCTAGACCCGACTGGGCTTGTGGCACTTGCCTCCTGGGCCAGTTCTAATTCTGCCTCTTTGGCATGCAGAAAGGGAGCTTTTCTCCTCACTGTCTCCATGCTAAGGAAGGTTTTACTTGCTTAATTCCAGTTGTTAAACGTGCAAGATCCAATCCAGCACCAGGCGGCTGCTTGAAATGGTTCTGTGCAGCAGGCTGCAAGAAGGGACTCACTAAACGGCTCTCATTTGGAGCCGTTATCTGCTGATTATTGGGAGATTATGTGAAGCACACACATTACATAAGGTCATAAAACCATAAAAATCTGTAATAATTAATCCGGAAAGTGGGGGGCCGACTCTCATTATTCTGTTCCATTTGGCTGTGCTTGGCCTTCCAGAGAGCCTGGCACAGATATCTTTACGGAAGCATTTGGAGGGGTGGGGGGAATCCTTCACAATTGGAAACTAGAAGATGTGCAGGAAGCTGGATAGTGTTCAAGGCCATGGCTGGGCTGGGGGGAGGTTTCCTCCACTTTAGAACATGAGGAAGTTCCGGATTCGTGACAAGGGCCTCACCTCCTTCTCAGGGCTTCAGCCTCGGGCAGGTCTGCTTGCTTGGCCATCCCAGCACCACATGCAAGGCAGGGCAGCTACCCAGGCCCAGGATCTGCTGCTGCTAACCTTCCACCCACCCGCTCATTTGCTACCTCCCCAACCCCTGTGCAACTGGGTGTGTTGCTACCTGGATAGTGTGTGTTAGGCAGGGCTTTTTTTCTGGGAAAAGAGGTGGTGGAACTCAGTGGCGGAACTCAGGAATGCACAATGACATCACTTTGGGTCAGCTGGAACAAGGGGGAGTTTTTTAAAGTTTAAATCGCCCTTGGTGAAAATGGTCACATGGCCGTTGGCCCTGCCCCCTGATCTCCAGACAGAGGGGAGTTTAGATTGCCCTCCGCGCCACTCGGCGGTGCGGAGGGCAATCTAAACTCCCCTCTGTCTGGAGATCAGGGGGTGGGGCCACCAGCCATGTGACCATTTTCAAGAGGTGCCGGAACTCCATTCCACCGTGTTCCAGCTGAAAAAAACCCTAGTTCTTTACAAGGGAACATGGAGGGGCTTCATTGTGCTCAGAATGAATCCTCCCTATGACTGTAACAGCTGAATAAAGCATCACTTGACACAGGTGGCCAAAGATGCAGGCAAGGGACAGCATGAGAGGGGAGCCACTGCCCAATCACTAACCTTTTCCCTTCTCTGTTGAAAATGGTCATATGGCTGGTGGCCCCGCCCCCTGATCTCCCGGCCATGTGACCATTTTCAAGAGGTGCCGGAACTCCGTTCCACTACGTTCCAGCTGAAAAAAAGCCCTGGTGTTAGGTAAGGAGGCAGCCATGAGCTGCTGTTTCACCTTGCATGTCGTCTCACATGGCACATGCTTCCAAATGGCACGTAGTTCAAAGAGGAGTGCTAAAGTATCCTTTAGGATGAGAGAGAGCAAGAGAAAGGAAAGGTCTTAAGTGGGAAGGGGGGTTGATTTCTGTTCACAGATCTAGTGTGCAGCGAGAAGAAGGTGCTAGGATTCATGGAGATCCCTCTCTCCTGCAAATCTGACATCTTCCTTAGGCTCCCTCTCTCCATATGAAGTTAATAAAACTGTCCTTAGCATTACTGAGATAACATTAAGGCTGAAGACATTCTCTTCCCCCCGCTGCTGCTGCTTCCTCCAGTCAGTTGCGAAGCCCAGATCTATTTCTCCCCTGCAGCTAAAACCTTTCTCCGAGGGTTCCTGGTGAAGGATGCAAGGTATGGACTGGTCCAAGGCCACAGTTTTCATGCACATTGGATAATGCACTTTCAATGCACTTTCAACCCCTTTGCATGTAGATTTTCTACAAGTATACACTCTTGAAGACAACTGGAAACTCCAGTTAGAAGAGAATGCTGCAACTCAGTTACTACAGGAAGCCAGGCAGAATATGCATGTTACGCCCGGAAAGCCCCCACACTTCTATCACTCTGCAAACTGTGAAAAATAGAATGGGTCAGGAGGGCATTTCTATAAAAGCTGTGGTATACACGAATGGTTCAGGAGGGCGCTTTTATAAAGGGTGTAGGATCATAGTATTCTGCACAACTCACTCTGCTCTTACGCAGGGCTTTTTTCTGGGAAAAGAGGTGGTGGAACTCAGTGGGTTGCCCTTGGAGAAAACGGTCACATGGCTGGTGGCCCCGCCCCCCGATCTCCAGACAGAGGGGAGTTGAGATTGCCCTCTAAACTCCCCTCGGTCTGGCAATCTCAATTCCCCTCTGTCTGGAGATCAGGGGGCGGGGCCACCAGCCATGTGACCATTTTCAAGAGGTTCCGGAACTCCGTCCCACCGTGTTCCAGCTGAAAAAAAGCCCTGCTCTTACTACATCATTTTCTACTTCTGTAGTTCTATTTTTGCATTGTTTTTCATTTGGGTCATCCTTGTCCTCTTGCGTTGTTTCTTGGATGTCTCATGTGATGAAAGCAAAGCACTACCTACCAATATCGTGCAACTGCAGGTAAGTTTCTATACATTAAACATCATGCCATTCGATTGTATTGTGTTACACTATGTAATCCACCTTGAGTCTTAGCAAGAAAGGCAGGCTATGAACAAAGTAACCAAATAAACAAACACTTTGCAGTCGCTCCATTGGCTGTCAACTATTTTCTGTGTTAAGTTCAAGGTGCTGTTATTATCTACAAAGCCCTGCATGGGTTGGGGCCCACGTATCTCCACGACTGCCTCTCCTGATAAGCGGCACTGCGGCATATTTGCTCATCCGAGCTGAATCTTCTGGAGGCGTCACCCTGAAAAAGGGTACAGTTGCCTGTACCTGAGCTTTCTCTGTGGTGGCGCCCACCTGCAGGAGTTCCTTTCCCGAGAAGATAAGGAAGCCTCCCACACTTCTATCATTCCACCAGGGCTTTTTTTCAGCAGCAACGCGGGGGAACGGAGTTCCGGAACCTCTTGAAAATGGTCACATGGCTGGTGGCCCCGCCCCCTGATCTCCAGACAGAGGGGAGTTGAGATTGCCCTCCAGCGGAGGGCAATCTCAACTCCCCTCTGTCTGGAGATCAGGGGGCGGGGCCACCAACCATGTGACCATTTTCTCCGAAGGCCACCCACTGAGTTCCACCACCTCTTCTCCCAGAAAAAAAGCCCTGCATTCCACTGAATGTGTAAAATGAAAATGTTCAGGAGGGCTTTTTTTACCATGGGAACAGAGATGTAGGTGTCTCGCACATGGGGACAGGATTCTGTGGGTTCCCTGTTGTTGGTGTGGCTGCAGATAAAGTGCAGCAACAATGCAACTTCCACATGCCAAGTTTCTCTACAGTTTCCCTGCCCCAATCTCCCAGCTGCAGTCATCCCTTTCCTTTGAGCCACCAGGGCTTTACGGACTGTTAAAATGATGTTAAAAGAGCAACCTGGGTAAAAAGAAACATTCTGGCCAGGTGAGCACAAGAGGAAAGGTATTCCACAGGGATGGAGCCAGCACTGGAAAAGCGCTGTTTCTGGTCTCCGCCCACCTCACCTCTGAAGGCAGAGGCACACAGAATAGAGCTTGTGATGAAGATCTTAAATATCTAACACCACCAACAACAACATTTGGTTTATTTACTGCCCTTGAGGACAACTTAACACCCACTTAGAGCAGTTTACAAAATATGTTATTATTATCCCCACAACAATCACCCTGTGAGGTGGGCGGGGCTGAGAGAGCTCTAAGAGAGCAGTGGCTGACCCAAAGTCACCCAGCTGGCTTCAAGCGGAGGGGTGGGGAATCAAACTCGGTTCTCCAGCTTAGATTCATGCCGCTCCTAACCACTACACCAAACTGGCTGGACAATACAGGAGGAGATGGTCCTTTATTGCATTGCTTTTGTATTTCGTCATCCACCTTGTAATCTCCAAGAAAGGCTAACTAAATAAAGTAAATTAAAAAGCTAAGACTTTCCTCAAGACACCTAAATGAGGGCTAGCACATCTTCTTGTGGCCGTTAGTTTTATCACTATGGGACAGAGATCTCTCCAACCAGTTGCCAATTTGCTCATTGGAAAGGACGGGTGCTGTCAGCATTGACTATGTCTTCCAGTTCGTGTCCTCTTGATGTCTTCCTGAATTCATAGTTTCCAAAACAACTTTCTGCCCCTGTGACCCTGCAGAACTAGTTGTGCAGTTTTTTTCAGTCCTTGCCCAAGTCTCTGATTGTGAAACATGCAAAGTGCCTTTTAAACCAACGGGATGACTCATGTTTAGATGCTCTCAGAACATTGATGCTACTTTACGAAGAGATGGATTGGGAGCAAAGAAGAAACAGCAACTATTCAGTTTTACTTGGAGAAAGGAACAGGGCCATACAAGCTCTTATCAGCTGATCAGCTGTTTGTTCTTCTCTGATAACAACTGATAACAGCAATGACATTTACTGGCAATACTATTGGCTTGCAATTTACAAGGCTCATCATAAAGTACCAGGCTGCATTCATTGGTCAAACCAGGGGTGTGGGTTTTGCGGGAAAGACATTCCTCTCAGCCAGCTACCAGCCTTGGTTTTGCTGACTCTGTGCCAAGAGCCCCGAAGAACAAGAAGCACCTGTCTGCTGGCCCCCAGAACACATCTGCAAGAGTTCGGTCCCTCCTCCCCGGGCAACGACCTGAGTCCACAGCTGCACTTTGCTTCAAGTCAACCTGATAAACAGGGCTGTCTCAGAGGCCCTGGAGAGGCAGCGGCACTCCCTACTCCACCCTGACCCCAAAGTCTGCATAAGCACAAACAGGTTGGCTGGGGGAAGGAGAACATCAGAGTGAGCCTGCTCATTCTCTTGGAGGGCATCTGGTAGAAAGGGGTACATGGAACACTGCTTAGCTGTGGCTTCAACCCTTCCAAGCTAAGTCCTAGAAGGTAGTGCTGAAAGATGTTCTTCTCCAGGAGTTTTCCATAGGGCTCCTTCCTACCTTCCACACCAAAAGGTCCCAGATCCAATCCCCAGCATCTTTCATGCTAGATGACAGCCAATTGCTGCAGGTTTGCTGTTTGGGAGTGGTCCTCCCATGGAAGGCTTGGCTTAAAGTGCACCCTGCTCTATTTCATTTGCAAAATCTTCTCTTTGCTGGAAAGGCTGCAATGAACTTAGTACCTTTGCCCACTGTTAGTGGAAATGTTGGTATATAGAAGAATTTTGGAAAGAAGTATTAAACCAGATATTTGATATAACTGGATACAAAATAGAGTTGGATCCAGAACTGATATTTCCAAGCGTAAGCGTTCGAGAGTCAGAGCTCCCTTCTTCAGAAACAAGTAGGAAGGGAGATCCCTGAACCTTTCTATCCCAACCAAAGGTGGGTGGGGTGTTACAAGGGATGGCATCAAGATGGTACGATGCAGCTTGATTAGATGGAGGTGGGGGTGTAGCAAAGGAAGATGTCAGGATATAAAGGTAGAAGAAGGGAGCTTTGACTCTTAAAAGCTTACACTCGGAAAACCTCGTCGGTTTCTAAGGCGCTACTGGACTCAGATCCTGCTGTTCTACTGCAGACCAACATGGCTCTGCACCTGAACCTGCCTGAAATGATCACTTTGTGGCAGATCACTGAGCTCCCAGCCCTGACCTGGATAGCCCAGACAAGCCTGATCTCGTCAGATCTCAGACGCTAAGTAGGGTCAGCCTTGGTTAGTAATTGGATGGGAGACTTTCAGAGAAGACCAGGGATGCTATGTAGAGGCAGGCAATTGCAAACCACCTCTGTTAGTCTCTTGCTTTGAAAACCCCGGCAGGGTTTGTGTGTGTGTCACCATAAGTCAGCTATGACTTGATGGCCCTTTCCACCACCCCTACTGAGCTGTCAATCCCCCCTACCCCCGCCACAAGCCCTTAGAGAATCCCTAATTGCAATATGTCAGGGACAGCTGCAGCTCAGGCCTTTTAAGCTGGAACAGACAGGTATTTGCCTTCCGTTCATGACTTTTGGCTGACAACAGCATCATAAACTCATCACAAAGGAGCATCGAACTGGAGTCCTTGGCAAGGATTCAACCTTTAATGGTAGACTTGAGCGAGATTAAAAAAAAATTGCTGTGAACACTTTTCCTCAATGGGGGCCCTCACACAGTTGAATCATGAAGGCCAAGGTGGTGGGCGTGTTGTTCAGCTGGTGGGAGGAGATTGAAGGCAGGCATAAGGCCCTGCAGTCCAGCACCACCTTTCTTGGATCTTGTCAGGAACAGGACTGACATGGTCACATTGAGACTGGACTATGAGAGTCTCTCTACACAAGATGCCTCAGTGTGTGTTCATCAAGTGTAGGGAGATGCAATATTAGCCAGGAAGCGTAGTTTAAAAAGACAGAGCTGGTAGAGATTGCTCCTTAGAGGGTTTGTTAATTTCATATCCGTTTCCCCAAAGGCTCTGTCAATTTCACCTCTCCAGTCTAAAACTGTGTGGGATCGCAACCCAAGGGCAGCAAGGAATGGAAATGCTGCCTTCCAGAGCCGGGCTTGGACCTGGAGAGGTTATCATGGATGGAAGTTTCCCTTCTGGCATTTCACAGCCCCTTTACACAGCTCCAGGGTATAGCAAAGCCTTTGCCTGCCGCTGGCTCTGTCTTTTTAAACTACCCAGCTACCGTTGAATCTCCTGTTTGCTCTGTGTGGTACAGTGTTGTGAGCCAGAAATCTACTTTCTGAGCAGCAAATTGCAAGTTAGGTCACGCCTTTTCCAAAACCAGAATCCATTTGATTAAAATACTTTTGAATTAGATTGTCTGAGGCATTGGTATTGGGTGCCATCAATCTTTTGATTACACCCACTTATGCATGTGGTTCTTAAAAGCTTATGCCTCAGTACAGCTGGTTAGTCTTAAAGGTGCTTCTGGGCTTTTGCAACTACAGACTAACACAGGAAAGAAAGAAGGAAGCAAGGAAAGGAGGAGAGAGGGAGGGAGGAAGGGAAAGGTTGGGGAAGAGGCCAGGGAAGCAGGCGGCCTGGGAGAAGCTTCACCCAGGGAGACGGCCCGTGGGTCTTTTGGTGCCAGGCGGGGGGGGGGGGGAGGACCACCAGTCATGTGATTTTTTTTTAGAGGTGCCAGATCTCAGATCCTGGGAGATCCTGCTGGGAAACCCCCCCCCCCCCCCGCTTTTAACATGGTCTAGCCAAATGATTAAACTTATAGGGGATTAGCAATTAATGTTATGCCCTTACAAGAATATCCTTTAACATAAGCATTTGGAAGGGGGAATGTTCATCTTGTTGGGGGGGGGGGTGTTGCAGCACGGTATTGGTGTGTCTAACCCACCCCCCACTAGGCCACTTGGAAGGTTGGTCCAAACTGGGAAAAGCAACCAGATTCAGGAAAGGCCTAGTTGGCATATCCCAGCATCCAACATCTTGAAGTGTGGCAGATTTGATCTCCAAAAGCTATACAAAATGGCGCAGAGGAGGCAGCAAGGCATGGCTGATCGTTTATGGGCAGGAGAGGTGTATGCTAAGGGCATGCTTCAGGATCCTCACTGTGGACTAGCTACCATGGCACTGTTTTGAGACCTTTTCATGTTTGCAGATGATCTCTGACTCAATCCCCCCCCCAGTGGCTGATGGGACATCTCTACTACATAGCTCCAGCAGACAGAATGGGACATTGCCTGTTACAACTTCCTTAAGATACCACAAAGCAGTGAGCCAGCTTGGGCATTCTTTGGAACTCTTTATCAGGCGACTCTTAAGCCGAACCCAAAAGGAGAGAGAGCAGAGGAACAGGACTCCGGTACTGGACGTGGTGGAAAGCCTGGCTGGCCAAGTGTCAATATTTTCAGAACTATCAAACTGTCTCTCCACGCCATGCGAACGGAAAGGAGCGCATTTTTTAAGACCTCAGCCATTCCTCATAGCACCACCAGAGGGCGTTTTTCTGCGTTGGGGAAATGGTAATTGCTAGACCGTATTAGGGCAATATTATTGTAACAAACAATTTCCATATCTGCTAGTTCCTCGCAGTTCCGTTTTTTTAAAAAAGTAAGTCCCTAGACCTTTGGCTGCAGAAATATGAAAGGTGGAAATTCAGAGAACCTGTTACATGCATCGATAACAGAATTATACTGATATAACAATATTCAATTGTCAATATTTTTTTTAGCTGAAAAAGCCCTGGTGGTGCTGGGGAAATCTGTCATAGGAAAGCCCTTTTGCCATGTCCAAATCAAATTATGTGCTGCCTTGTTTCTTTGCTCTATGTGTGTGTGTGTGTCTATATTATATTATATTATATTTATATAAATGTAATTTTAATGATAAGATGTAGTATTTTTATAATTTAAATGATAGTTAAATATGTTTTAAATTGTGTTGTTATCCGCCCTGAGCCCGCTGATGTGGGGAGGGCGGAGTATAAATCCAATCAATTAAATTACATGCCTGTCTCCAGCAGCAAACGCCATTCTGGGGTGTGTGTGTGTCCCAGTAGCTTTTGCATCTTGAAACCTGCTTGGCCTCCAGCACTGTGGAACCCACCGGCGGCGCCATCGAAGCAGAGCCAGCCATGGACTTCAGCGGACTTGGGAGGGCGAAACTCTGTTTAGGATTACCTGACGGCTTCGAGGCCTCTATTTCAAGGAGGGCCCCAGCGACCTCCTTTGGCCTTTCTCTCCATGCTCTGAACCCTCTTTTCCCTCCCTTTCCTGCCCGTCCCGACTTTTGGTACCTCGAACATCCAGCAGGCTCTCTTCAGCCCACCTGTGCTCTGCACGGACACACATCGGGCTTCTATCAACGGGAGTGTAAATGGGCTGGGAAAGCTGTTGCCAGGGGAGGAAGCGCTCCTGCCTTTCTCCCGAGTTTTTTTCCCGTGCGGGGGTGGGAGAGTTTCCCCCTTTCTGCTACCGCACCTGCACACAATACCCAGCAGAAAGGGGGAAACGTCTCCGTCCAGTGCACACTGTTTTTGAATCGGGGGAAAAGGCTTGCGAGAAAGGCAGGCGCTTTCCCTCCCCCAGCGGCAGCTTTCGGAGCCTATTTGCATGCTGTTTTTTCCCTTTAAATGGAAGCCAATGCCCGAGGTGCTGGGTGTCTGCCCGGCTCGCTGGAGAACTCCTCCAAGAAGGACCTGTTAGAGGCTGCGAGCCGATCCGGCGCGCCAGGGAACTCGCAAGGCCTTCTGCCCGCCCCGTCCCGCCTCTCCAGGGCCGAGGACCGCCCCTAGCCGCCGCGTTCAGGCTCGCCGCCGCCCGCCATGGACGAGTCACCTCCGGGCGGCTCGTCCGAGCCCGAGGGGGGCGGCCCGAGGTCGCCCTCCGCGCCCCGGTGCGCTCGGCTGCGGGCCGTGGAGCCGGTGTTGCTGCTGGCCACGCTGGCGCTGGGCGTGCAGAACCCGCTCCTTACCCAGTACCTCTGGGCCCGCCTGGACAACGGCACCGCCGGAGGCGAAGGAGGCGGCGGCTGCGGCGGCAACGGGAGCGGCTCGGGGGCCCCCGCCGGGCAAGAGGTGCGTACGAGCCTGTCCGCCCAGCCCAGGACTCGACGGCGTTGCGCCGGCAGCTGGGAGGCAGGCAGGCGGGGGTCGGACGCGCTCCTTGCCGGCGGCTGGCTGGACTCCGGACCGTCTGGTGTCCTCCCCCGGAACAGATCCTTCGGTCCACTGAGGCTAAACAAGGGCATGGCCCTTCAAGATCTAAGGCGCAGGCAGAGAATAACTGGCACTTGCCTAGCTTCAGAGGGGCTTAGACAGACATACACTTGGTAGAGGAAAGGGACATCAAGACACAGCCAATTTATGGCGACCCCCCCCCCCACACACACACAAGGTTTTCAAGGCAAGAGACAAACTCGTAGTTTTTCCATTGCCTGCCTGTGCCATACTTACTTTCCCATCAAACCTAAAGTTTTTACCAATTGAATGTCATTAAATGTGTCATTTATAATTTAGTCAGAATATGAAATTGTTCTCTCTCTCACCTTTATGGATTTTTAAAGTATAAATTTCATTTTCTATAAGGCAAAAATGTAAGGATACCCAGTACTTGAGAGCCAGTGTTGCATAGTGGTTAAAGGATCAGACTAGGATCTGGGAGACTCGGGTTCAAATCTCCCCTCTGCCATGGAAGCTTCCTGGATGACTTTGGGCCATCACAGGGTCTCAGTTTAACCTACCTCACAGGGTTTTATTTATTTATTTATATTCCGTTTATATTCCGCCCTCCCCACCTCAGCAGGCTCAGGGCGGATTACACCAGAATTTAAAAATCACATTTCACAATTAAAACCATAAAACATTTAAATACCCTAGATTAAAATACAAATATATTGTTGTGAGGATAACATCGAGTAGAGGAGAATGATATATGCCTCCTTGGGTCTCCAATGGGGAGAAAAGTGGAGAATAAATGAAGTAAAATAAAATAAATACTTGAGAAAGAGTTGTAAACTGCAGCACCGTGTGCTACCATAGAATATTTATCTTTAAATTTTGACATCTGAGAGAGAGAAAAAAAAAGTGAAGGTATAAAACCAACTCTGTAGCAAACAAAAGAAAGTTATTATTTGAATGGAGACACTTTCCTAGAATTAAAATAGGTAAGACTACCAGCATATGTGGATATCACACAAAACTAACATTGAAAACTGAACTATTTAATAATGACATTATAGTATATTACCAAAATCTATTAATCGGTTATTTTAAATATAAATTTCTTAAATTTGGGAATTTTCTATTAATTTTGAACCATGTCTATTCTATTTTGTATTATTTTGTCTAAAAGCCTATTAACTATGTAGACTTCTTTGAATAAATGAATTAATGTTATCAACATTATTTACATTTAAACAAAACAATTCATGAAATTGTATAGGTGTACATTATGAGTACTTTTTGATTCAGCGGTTCCCCCAAATATCCCAATACTTCCACTGGAAACATTTTTAAAGTCCTTTTGGGCTACACATTTGAGTGTAAAAAAACTTGCCTTAAGAAGCATTTTTTCTCATTCTAAAAGAGAAAATGTTTCATAGAATTTTTTTTCAGTGCTCCCTCAATTTTTCTAATATTGGATAAATTGAAAAGCAGTCCTTCCCTCCCCCCCTTTTTTCCTGTTTTTTTCCCCCTGGGTCTTCACCTCTCTTGGCTTCACCTTTGTTTCTTTCTCTCCCAGGATCTGGAGGCCTCGGTTGCCCACTGGAACCTCTACATCAACCTGGCCGGCTTTTTCGTGGGCCTCTTTTCAGTGACCTTGTTTGGGCCCTGGAGTGACCATGCGGGCCGCCGTCCGGTCCTTATCCTGCCAGCGGTGGGCATGGCACTGCAGGCAGCCACCTACCTACTGGTTATGTACCTCCAGTTGCCAGTTCCTTACCTCCTACTTGGCCGCATCCTGAGCGGTTTGTCGGGTGATTACAACCTGATTTTGGCGGGGTGTTTTGCCTATGTTGCTGACGTTAGTGACAGGCGAGCACGCACCTTCCGGGTAGCCATCTTGGAGGCGTGCCTTGGCCTGGCAGGAATGGCGGCCAGCATCATTGGGGGCCAGTGGCGCAAGGCTGAAGGGTACCTCGCGCCGTTCTGGCTGGTCTTTGCTGCCGGCCTCTGCGCTGCGCTCTATGCAGCCTTCTGCCTCCAGGAGTCAGTGCTGCAGAGACAGCAGGGAAGACTCTTCACTCTCCGCCATTACATGGCCGTGTACCGCCTTTACACAGCCCCTAGCCGGGGCAGGACCTGGAAGAAGCTCGCCCTCTATTCTCTTGCCTTCTTTCTGGTGATCACTGTGCATTTTGGAACTCGAGACATCTTGATCCTGTACGAGCTGAGCTCTCCGCTCTGTTGGGGCTCAGATCTGATTGGCTATGGCTCGGCAGCCCACTACCTGACTTACCTCACCAGCTTAGCAGGGCTCTGGCTGCTCCAGAAGTGCATGGAGGACACTTGGGTGGCAGAATTGGGGCTGCTTTCCAACATTCTGGGGCTTGGGGTGATTGCCCTTGCAGCCACCACTCCCCTGATGTTCACAGGTAATCTTGGCTTTCGCTCTGTCCAGAGTGGAATGGCCATTTTGTGTCTCCAAACTATTCAGCAAAGCATCAGGATGATTGACGGGCCCCGACTGCTCCTTGGGTCTTCGTCAGAAGCACAAAAGGGTGGCTTTGCAAAGACACTCAAGTCCATTTAGTCTGGCATTCTGTTTTCCAAAGGGATCGCTCTGGTGCCTCATAGCTGTTGATTTTGGTCTCTTTGGCTGTCTGTACCTGGTGGTGATCCAGTGTGTCACTCGCATTGCTGCTGTGAATGCATGGGCAATGGATGGTCCACACGGGGCTGCTTTCTGTGCCCGTCCTTTATTCGTGGTCCTGAGCTTCCTCATCCACAGGGCACTGGAGCCGCTGCACATTGGTTGTCTGGGTGGGTCAGATGGAATTCTAAGGCTTTGCTCCCCAAGACTCCTGGGGGTGGAACTTTCTCAAAAGTGACGTGCATTTCTCATTCGAGGTCCTTGTTTACAGATTCTGGTTAGGAAATTAGGTTGCAAATGGTTTAAATTTCTTAACATGGAATAGACCTCTGTGTGGTGGTGGAGGAGGGTGCCCTCAAGTCATAGCTGACTTATGGCGACCCCCTGGTGGGGTTTTCTTGGCAAGACACTAACAGAGGTGGTTTACCACTGCCTGCCTCTGCAACCCTGGTCTTTGCTGGAGGTCTCCTATCCAATTACTAACCAAGGCTGACCCTACTTAGCTTCTGAGATCTGATGAGATCAGGCTCACCTGGGCTATCCAGGTCAGGGCAGACCTCTGTGTATAGAAGACCAAAAGGGTGTGGGATATTGTCGTGTGATCTGTCGCTGTGGCCTGTCAGAAGGTGAAGCATTCTGGGAGCAAGGGGACTGCCTGTCTCCACAGGGGGCTTTGCCACTTGTCCTGGCCCCGTGACAGGCCACAGAGGGACAGAAGAGGGAAAAGTTGGCTTTATAGCTTGGGACCCTGCACTCCCTGACAGGACAGCCACATAGCTGGCTGTGCAGCTTTCAGCTTTTGTCGGCAATGGTTTCTATGTCAGATGCAGGGCAGTTCAGGCCTGAACATTTCTCCTTTGGTGAGAACGTGACGTCATGACTTGCAAGTGTGAAGTGGCCCCACAAATTGCCTGTGCTAATTAAGAATATCCGAAGAGCCCCACTGGATCAGACCAGTGGTCCTTCTAGCCCAGCATCCTTTTCCAAGTTTGGCCTCACCCGTTGCCCTGGAAGGTCCACAGCAGGGGCGCAGAGGCCAGACGGCTTCCTCTGCTTATTCCTTGTCGTTGGCCCCCAGCAGCTGTCATTCAAAGGTATGCTGCCTCCGAACATGGAGGTTCCTTGTAGCTATCATGGTTTTTCACCTGCTCAGTAATGTATCTGGATGAATTTGTCCCTTGCTGCCAGGATGCTAAAAGACATATTCACAGAAATCTTCTCTGAGCTCAACCAAAGTGCAGCTGGGGTGTGTGTGTGTGTGTGTGCAGTGTGGGATAGTGGCTAGCAAAGTTCTGTGGGCCACATTGGTGGCTCCTTTTTTAGTCGCGTATTCTACTTCATAACCTGTTTTTGCTTTTGCCCAGGTTATGGGCTCCTCTTCCTTTCGATTACTGCCACTCCTGTGATCCGCTCCAAGCTGTCTAAATTGGTTGACGAGACAGAACAGGGTAAGGGAAACAATGGGTCTGCAACTCACAACCAAGCAGTAAATGAATTGTGTACGGTCCATGGTATATGTAATGCAGGATGCAGCCTCTTGAGAATTATTTTTTTTAAAAAGAGCAAACTTCTAGTCCTCCTTGATGCAACTGAAAGTGCTCATTATCGGTGAAGAGATCAGGACCCCTCCCAAGGGGCAGCTGAAAAAGGGTTTCAGAACAAAAATTTCCAAAATAAAAAGTTTTTAAAAAAAGGGGGGGGGCTTCCAGGAATTGGAGGCCCAGTGAAGCTCCTTGTCTGTTCTCTGGTAGAAAAGAAATAGACCATGCAGAAGAACAGGTGTTGCAGGATGAATTTTGCTCAATTCTGCTTTTCAGAGACAGATTTTGGGTGTTCAAAGGCCTTGCCACAGGGCTTAAGGTTAGGCCTTGGGACTTGTCCCTGTATCCTGTCCCCCATCCCCCATATACACAGGATTCTTGGAACAGACACTCCCAGGAGCAGAGAGCAAGTTCAAAGTACTGGCTGTGATTAGCCAGCTATGGGATGAGGTCTGAGAAGGGCCCTTTCTTTCAGTTTCCCCCAGTTGTTTTTACAGGTGTGGTACCTCCGTGTAAACTCTCTCTCCTCCAGGGGCCCTCTTTGCAGCAGTGGCCTGCACTGAAGGGCTGTGCTCACTCGTGGCCACAGGTGTGTTCAACTCCCTTTTCCCAGCAAGCCTGCACTTCATGAAGGGCTTCCCGTTCCTCTTTGGGGCCGTCGTCCTCCTTTTTCCAGCAGCCATTCTTGGGTAATCCTTGTCGTGTTTCTTCCACTGGGGCAGGTCCCCTTCTCAGGCTCTTTCCCACGGTTGGAGGGCTAGTGGGCTTGGACTCCAAATCAAGTTCGGGGCAAGGGGAGTTGCCTGGGTGCCACCTTCCTTCCTGAGCTTCACCTGCTGATTTGGGATCTCACTGCTTCTTTAATTTGTTTACGTTTTAAAATTTTAGTTTTAAATGGTTTTTATGTTGCCTCACCAATGTTATTTGAGGTATTTTTAAAAAATTAATGTTGACAACTCAACTGCCCTGAAAACAGTAAGCACAGCGCAGCGATTCTCACCCCTGGTTTTGTGACACCCTAGAATGCTGCCAGTTGTCTCAAGCAGTGGTGGTGAAAATTATATATACATTTAAAAGCACAACAATTAAATTTCATCTGCATTAAAAGAAAAAAAATCAATCCAGCAGCACAAAAGAAGTAAAAATGGCTTGCAGTAAATAAAAATCCACCAAACAGTAACACACATACACATACAAAACTAAAACAAATGGGCCAACCCCAAGCACAAGTCTGGGTGGGGGGAAATAGCTTTAGCCTAGCACCATAAAATTAGCAGATCTGGTGCTGAACAGATGGCTCTCCCAGGAGGGTCAAATGCCCCTTCTGTTCAAGACCACCAGAAAGACCTGAATAAGACCCCTGTAAATTGTCTCTATCAGTGGCCTGCAAGATGTCCTTGGATGACCAACCAACAGGGCACGGCTACATCAGTCCTTTCCTTCCTAGGATATAGGCAAGGCTACCTCTGGTCATTTAACTAGCTGGCTAATAACCAGATGAACGTCATGGTGGAGTGGGGATCTGAGTGAACCCAGCTCTAGTTGCTGCACGACACCGCTCCGGTTCCCTTGAGAGTCTAACGCTGCCCGTTTTCTCTTTTCCTCCCTAACCCAGGTGGATTGAAATCCAGGATTCAAAACCTGAGTACAGCCACTTTGAAGATTTGCCTAGCCCAATCCAGGAAGCAGCAGACTGATGGCTATCAATCCAGAATTGGCCCCAACTTGCGTGTGTGTCTATGTGGATTTGAAAGTGCCGACATGGTTTTGCCAAATCTGACCGTGGTGGAGCCAGAACTGGGGGAAAGGCAGGCATTTTATGGCCCTGTCTTGCTGGGCAAGTGTGCAAAGGACCAGAAGGACTCGAGATAAGGGCTGAGAAGTCACGCTTTCGAACAATCTGCAGGGTAACAGCCATTTCCTTTAAGGCACATAGGTGGAAGTCTGGAGTAAGGGAGACCGCTTCTGCAAAGGTGATCTCTAGTCAAAGGCACTGTCTGAATTTCAGATGAAAAAAGCTACATGGAGCTGAGAAGGGGGAGCTTGGCCATCATACCTTGGCTTGTGTGGGCAATCTGTGCCTTCCAAGCAGGAGTTTCCAAAGGGCAAGAGGAAGACCTCGCCCTAATGAGTGGGAAACCAGAGGTAGAAATTAGACACTAGTACTGGAAGAGGCACCTCTGCTGTCAGATGCATTTTTCATGTGGACAGCCAAAGCCCTTCTCGGCCTGGAATTTCATAGGACAAGCTTTGAGGATACCTGTAGGATACAGTGATGGGCCTTGTCCCCAGGAGAGGGAGTGGCGCAGGTTACTGGACAGGTAGGGCTGCAGATAGGGAAAGTGCTCCATCTGGATGCCAGTTAACTGTCCAGGTGCTTGCTCATTGCCCCAACTTGCAATTCTCTATTTGCTGGGAGACTCCCATTCTCCTGCCAAATGGCTCTTCTTCTCAGCCCGGACAATGTAGCATTCAAGTGGGGGTGGAGAGATGTTTGCTGGGACTGGGCTCCTTATTTGGGCCTCAACCATGTGCTCCATGTTCCCTTGAATTATGTGGTAGTTCACCTAAGACAACAGTAAGAGGCCCAGCTTCCACAGTGTGGGACCCTGCCAGAGCAGTCTGGGTGAACCAGCTGTGCGCCACTCCCTTTTGTCTGCTCCTGACAACTGATGTAGGGCCAAGCTACAAGTGAGGAATGACACTTGAACGGCAAGTGAACAGGCTCACGTGTATTCCTCCCTGTTCACTTGCGCTCCACTTGTGCTCCACTACGTGATCAAGTGGAGCACAAGTGAACAGAGAGGAATACATGTGAGTCTGTTCACTTGCCGTTCAAGTGTCATTCATCTCTTGTAGCTTGGCTCATAGTGGAGGAAACGCTGAAGCATCTCCAGGCAGGCCACCAGGGCTGGCTGTGTTCTGGCCCCCTGCTTCTTATAGTTTGCTCTTCTGTGCTCTAAAAAACAAATTTCTGAACCATGATAAAGCAACTCAGCCAAGTACGATAAATCATTCCAATTAATTTGGTTTGCTAAATTATCATCTGTTGGGGTGGGGAGAATCTAGGACACAGAGACTCAGCTCCCCAGCCCTGGCCAGAACTCTTGCCCAGTCCATAGCTTTTGAGATTTTTACCAGAAAGAGCCTATATGCCCTTAAGCCCACTGGTGCAATGATGAAGGCTAGGGACTCGCTTTGAAAGACTACGGAATAGCTGCAGCTCCCAGAATTCTGCCCTTAGGAGCATCTTTTTCATGTTTGCCTGGGATGGAGGCACAAACTTGTCTTGATACTGTACTTGATTAGTGCAACATCTAGAAGTCCAAACTGGCACCTGCAAAACAGCCATTTCTGGAGTGGTGGCTAAGAAATAAAGGGAATGAATAAAACCAAACTGGTTTATTGCCAGGTCCGACTGACCCTCAATTGAAAACACTTGGATTATGAGCAGGCCAAAGGCTCGTTGGGTTTATGCGTCGAAAAAGCATTTCACCCAGCATCTGGTATTCAGCGGTATGCAGTGCGTCACACAACACCCAATTAACTGGTGGAATTCACTGCCACAGGATGGAGTGAGGACCCCTAGTTTAGAAGGCTTTAAAAGGGGTACTAAATGAATTAATGGAGGAATCCAGCTAAAGAATATTACCCATGATGACCAAATGGAGCCTCCATGCTCAGAGGCAGTGTACTGCGTAGCTGTTGCTGGTGGGCAACAATACAGAGTACGCACTTTAGCCTATGCATCCCTGCTTTTGGGCATTCAGTTGGCCACTGTGGGAAGTGGGATGCAGGACTAGTCAGCCTGCCAATTGGATGTAGCAGGGCTCTTGTGGTGCTTTGGATGTACCTTCACATTCTCCGCAGGCTGGCTGCTGTGAGGTCTTGGCACAGTGCAGGGCATTCATTCCCGACCCTGTTCCACAACACTTAAGTGTTCTGCCTACTGGTAATTTCCATATAGATTATTTGCCCCAAGTTCAACGTCGGGAGTCACTTTTTACTGTTTCCTTGCAGCGTTATGGTGCATTCGTGCACCTTCAGGGTTTTCCCCAGTTTTTCTTTTGAGTTTGTGCAAAGCAAGTTTTCCCAGGCTCACTTTGCTGCAGTTTTGGGCAAGATGACAGTAAAGCCTGTGTGACTGTCCTGTGGGTGGGTGTTCAGATTTTCCTGCCCATGTGGCAGTGTCCTTGCCACCCAGAGGCCATTTCTTTGCCCTGCTGCTGTTTTTAAAAAACAGAGCAGTCTTTCCTGGGGAGGGAATGAGGGCACACACAGACAGCGAGGTACAAGAAAGGGCCTAACTCTGGAGCTCCATACAGAATGGCAGGATTGTGAGGCGGGGGGAGGTTATGGGAAGCTGGAAATAGGTCCTTGTTACTAACCACACCCCCTCTTATGTGCTAGAGAAATACTTTTAAAGAGAAAAAATGCACTTCACCTCTTTTGCTTGCAGGGAGGGGTTGGCTCAGCCCAGTTCTTCCTCGTGGGTGTGCAAAGCTGGGGAACCAACCCCAACCACTTCCTGAACAGGGACCAGCTTTATCTCTTTCCCAAGGTGACAAAAATTAAAATTGCTTCTTATTTGATAAATGCAGATGGTGCAAAAAGGGAGAGGTCTGAAGTACTTGGCAATCTTGCATTCAGAGAAGGGAGCTGTATCAGCATTTAAACTTGTTCAGAATAGGGGAACTGGCTTGCTGGCTCAGACCCAGGTCAGTTCAACTGGTCCAACACCCTGTTTCCATCCAGCAGAGATCAGCTAATGTTATGGAGGGAAGCCCTCCCCCCAGCATGGAAGGCAAGGGTCAGCCCCTTCTGTCCTCTCCCTGCTACTGGAACGGAGCAGCACACTGCCTTTGGATATGGATGTTCTGTTTAGCCATCGTGGCTAATGGCCACTGTCCTGCTTGGATGTGTGCAAAGCCCTTTCAAAAGCTATCCAAGCCAGCTGCCATCCCATCCTGTGGTAGTGAGTTCCACAAATTAAACTGTGTTGTATGAAAAAGTCCTTTAGTTCATCTTGAATCAATTGCCTATCGTTTTCATTAGGAGGCTCCACTTTTTAATGCTGAAAGAAAAGGAGAAAATCTTCGCATACCATGCGTTTTGAACCATCTCTCATGTCTTGTTCTCCCAGTTATGTCTTTTTTTGCTGATCTGAAAGGCCTGCAATGCAAGAGCCTTTTTGCATAGGGAAAGGACAACCAAGAAGCTGATACATTTTTATAGAAGAGCCTATTACAAGGACCCCTAAGCAGGAAGAGGATGATACCTGATCAGAGAAGTTCCAAAGGATTAAGAGCCTCGGCTGAAAAATCACGAATAGGAAGCTGGGGCCAAGGTCCATCCAGACTGACGGGCACCCTCCGACTTTCATGCAACCTCCAAACGGGCACGTGCCAAAGAGGGAGCAGCCCAGGGCAAGCAGACTGTGGCTACAGAGCTTGCTAAAGGTGTGGGGGGTGGGTGGGGGGTTAAGGCCACTCTTTGCTACCAAGTGCTGCAGGTGATGAAAGGACAGGAGCACCTGCCCTAGCCTCTTGGTCCACCTTGCAGAAAGCAGTTGGGGCAGCTCCTGCCAGTTCTAGGTTTGTCCCATTGGGGGGCCACACTCCAGGCTGTTCTCCGATCCAGCAGAAGAATCCCGGGATGAACGGCCCTGCAGGAACCGGATGATTTTCTCGATCGTGGCCTCTTGGTATTCATGGGACCACCTGCATGGCAAAGAAACAAGTCCAGTTGAGGACGAATCTGGCCTGTGGCACATGGCCTGAAGGCCTCCTTAAGCACTAGGCATTGCTGCCTGGCTTGGAGGGGCAGGGAAAGCACACACACCCAACCGCACGGCTGATTCAGAGGGGAGAGGATGCATCAAATCCAGTTCCAGGGTTGGTCCAAAGGTGGTACACGCAGCAGATCTGGGGCCAGGCAAGGCCTGGAGGGGAGATGGCTAGGGAAAACCTCCTCCCTCCCCTTGGACCAGGTTGCAAGCCTTCCATGTTGGAAGGCAGGCAGGATATTGTGGCAATGAAGAGGCAGACGAGGCAGAGCACTCTAGCGCTGCTTTTTCAACTTCCTTTCTCAATTCAAGTTCAGACTGAGCAGGCACGGAATGGTCCGCTGGGGCTGGTGGCAGCTCTCAGAGACCTTCCCTCTTGTCTCCAGAGACCTTCCCACACGCAGAGCATCGCACCAGTCCCTGAAATGCAGCACAGGTTGCCCAGTGTTCAGCAGGCCTCTGCTAGCTGGGTTGTGAAGTGCAAATGGGTGCGGCTGTCTTCTGCAGACCGAGCAGCTGTTAAAAGCAAAGAGGCCCACTCTGTTTTTCTCCTCACAGCCTTCTCTTCAGGGGAAAACCACAGGCCAGTTTCCAGCTCCCCACCCCCACCCCAGAGCAAAGAACATTTCCCCAATACACTCTCCATCTTTATTGGCTCTACAAAGAGCTTGTGGCGGCATCTGTTGTCCTGAGGCCCCGTTCATGCCCTCTGCCCCTAGACTATCAGTGAGAGGATCTCCTCTGCCCACTCACTTGATACCGTTGAATTTCAGGACGGCTCGCATGTCTGAGGGGAGTGTCTCAGGGTCAGGCCATTCGAAATGGTCTGTCACGGGGATGACATTTTTTCCGCAGCTCAAGGCTGTGGCAATTTCCTGTTGGAAAGAAAAAGGAAGTATTTTCCCCCAATCTTTTTTTTGTAGCATATAAAAAACAGCTGTGGCTATAGAGTAAGCACTGGCTGTCATGGAGAAGGTGCCTGGATAGGCACCTTCTCCGTGACAGACTCAGAGCCAAACTACAAAGTGACGAACGACACAGGTTGGACACTTGTCAGCTTCCCTCAAGTTTTGATGGGAAATGTAGGCAGCTTGGCGGAATGTTGGACAAGTGGCAGTTGAAAAGTCCATTGGACAGCAGTCAGAGAGCCAAGCTGCAAGACCAGGATGCCTACATTTCCCATCAAAACTTGAGGGAAGCTGACGAGTGTCCAACCTGTGTCATTCGTCACTTGTAGCTTGGCTCTCAGCACAGGGTTTCTTCACAGGAATGAATGTTCCCCAGGAAATACTGGCCAGCAATTGCAGTGGAGGGAATCAAGAAAGTCTTGGAGAGCCCTTGAATGAAGCAAGCAAGAAGGTTCCCAGTTCATCTAATCTGCAAGCCAGATCTTTCTAAAAAAACCTCAAGATCTGTGCAAACCACTCATGCAAAGCTGTCCGATCCAGACAACTGGCACATCTAGCTCATCCCAACTCCTTTGACTGGCAGCACCCATTTCTGCCCTCTGAGGGGCTTCTCGCTGGAGACAGATCCTGGGACCTGCTGTGTGCAAGGAATATGCTTTGAACCCTTTGGAAAGGCCACCCCCATGCCATAAGAAATGAATCCATTTATACTGGGATCTCCAACCTTTTAGAGCCTGCAGGCATCTTCGGAATTCTGATACAGCGTGGTGGGCATAGCCAGAAAACAGCTACCACAGCATTCCTTTAGTCACAAAGTGTTGTAGTGGCAGCTGCTGCCAAAGCAACATTTAAAATAAAAACCTGCGCAACCAATCAAATCTCCAGTGGCCAATCAGAAGCCTTGCTGGGCAAAAGCCCTACCCAACCGTACCCACTAAAAATGCTTGGCAGGCCCCTAGAAAGGTTTTAGCGGATGCCATGGTGCCTACGGGCACCACACTAGGAACCCCTGAGTTTCACAATGAGCATCTCTTGGCAGCCAAGAGCAGCCCCCTATAATTACAGGTGGAAGGAAATGGCCATCGTGAGGACATGGCTGCTATGAGGGCAAGAAAATCTGAACTCTTCCACCTACATGGCACAAAATTAGGCATTTCTGCAATCTTTCCCAAAACTTTGAAGCAAAGCAGGTTTGAGAAAGATCAGGGGGGAAATGGAGAAACTTGGGCAAGTGCACAAATGCACCACAATGCTATGCGGAAGCAAGAAAAAAATCCACTTCCCAATGGCATTGAACCCGGGATAAGTAACCCATGTGGAAATGTCTCTTGGGGTTGCTTTCTTTCAGTGGGAAGGCATATCTGGGCTATTGACTCACACAGAAATGTTTACAGACACTAAAAGGAAACCCTAGGGCTGGAAGACTGATGCTTGCCTCTCCTTTCAGGTCAGAAAAAGGTATGTCTCAGCTTGCAGAATTATAGGTTATCTTCCATGGTTCAATTCTGTCCCTACCATTTTTGCTCCAAGGAATGCTGGCTTATGTGACTTGCACCGTCTTCGCTTTGCTAATTTTCCAAATTGAATACTTAGCTCCAGGAACAGCTAAAAAACTGCAAGGGACACTGAGGTGGCCTCATTCCCTGAGCTCTGAAATGTCTGCTTAGCTCCCCTCCACCTTTTGGAAGTTCATCTGGAATTGCCCACAAAGCTTTGCTGGAAAATTAAGAGACACCAAAGCAGAGAGCACCAGAGGGCTTAGATCTATACCCAAGGCACTTGCACAAAGAGAATGCAGAATGCCCACCACTGTGCTCTCGTGCCACTTGAGGGGAAAGGGCCTCTCAAGCAATTGGCTTTGCCGGTGTCTTTCCGCATTGCACCTGCCAGCTTGGGAGGAGGGGGGAGAGCCCACCTAGGACTGCAGAGAGTTTGGTCTTTTGCCCTCCTGCCTTCCCTGGGATGATGCACTTGCCTTGTGCACCCAGTCTTTGCACTCAGTGTCTTCCATGCACTTATCCAGGGAATGGGGGGAAAGGACCAGCACAAAGTTGCGAGCGCTCATGACGCTCTGGACCAGCTTGTCCTCAAACTTCCCAGCCTCCAGTTTTTCCACATCTAGGAAGACGCTGAATCCGTGCAGCTGGAGGTGGACTTTCAAGAGGCTGAGGAAGAGAAGGAGGGGGTGTCAAAAGGGAAGAATCCGCTCTGGCCAAAAGCAATTCTAGCCCTGCAATCTTTCTCCAGCAATGGAGAGAGAGAGAGAACCCTAGGCAAGCAGGCTGTGAAGCATCCCACATGGCTTAGCATTCTAGGGCAGATTGCCTCTGAACATGGAGGTTCGAACTGTTATGGTCAAAATGTCCTGCAGCGTCATCCTCCCCACAGAGGCCCACCAGATGCCACAGCAGACTTACCAGCAAAGCCCCCCCTTGCTGCAGTCCCCCCCCCCGTCCCCAGCACCTGGCATCAAGTGGTATTTTATGTATTTAGAAAATGTATGTGCCTGGCAATGCTCTCACCTGGCCAGCTGGGATCCCGTGCTTCTTCGGTAGCTGATGAACACATCTGTCCCCTCCGAGGTGGACTTGCCACTGCTGCATGGCAAAGGGGAATGGAGCATCTCTGCGGAAGAGAGGAGCAAACAGGGTGCATGGCTCAGTTGAGGTCACAGGCACTGACCAGTCAGCCCTTTGAGATATTGGGAAGGGTATTCAAGCCTTTAAGAGGACCTCAGAGAGAACACAAGAAGCCAGCTGCAGGAATGGTATGGAACGCAATGCCAGAACTTCCCAAGCAAACCAGAGTTGATACAGCTCGGCTCAGCCAAGTGGCTGCAGGAAGTCCTGGGCAGCATTTGTGGTTCTTCGCTGCCTCAAGGCCTGCTTGCTTTTGGCAGGGCATGGAGAAACATGCCCTAGAGAAACATTTTTCCCCTGCCTGTCCTCTACTGATCCTTTCCATCACAGAGATTTCTACGCAAAGAGGCAAGGCAAGAATTCAACAGAGGCAAAAACCAATGGAACCTTTCTAGAACAGTGGATCTGCTCTGGAAACGCCCTCTCTGCCTGCCATCCAGCTCTGCATTTTCTTCTTCTCTGGGAGGGGAAAGTTCAAAACAGAAGCAGCGCTGATTGGCTAGCCCTAGCAATGTCACCAAGAAACCTGTCCTGCTTCCCACCCCTCCCTCAGAGTATGTGCGCTTTTAAAATTTGTAAAGTAAAATAGTGTTAAAAGAATAGAGAACGTGTGCGTGTTTGTGATTCTCTTAAAAAACAATATTTTATTTACTTCACCTATTTCTCTCCAATAGGGACCCAAGGTGGCTTACTTAATTTTCTTATCCTCAAAACAATCCTGTGAGGTAGGTTAGGCTGAGAGAGAGTGAGACCGGCCCAAGGTCACCCAGTGAACTCCCATGGCAGAGTGGGGATTTGAACTTGGGGCACCCAGATCCTAGTCCAATGCTCTAACCATGCTGAATAGCCTGTCAAAAACATAGGTCGGAGGTGATGTAGATGACTGGCTATAACAGCAATTGATTAGCTGGTATGAATGCTTGTCATTTCAGTTGCTAGAAGGGGAAAAGCCACAGCTGAGAACAGAGGCATAGCATGGGGGGGCTGGGGGCGACTGCCCCGGGTGCAAAATTTTGAGGGGTCACCACTTCCACGCCCCCCCCCTGCAGCACCCCTTTGCCACTGCCACCTGCCTCAGCCCCCAACGAGCTGAGTGCTCCGGTGGTGCGGCAGCGAGCGAGAAGGCAAGCGGGGAGGCCTCTCTGTCCCTTCGCCGCTGCCACCCACCTCAGGTGAGGAGGGACGCTCCTGCACGATGACGGGGCAAGGGTCGCCACCTCCTGCCCCAGGAGCTCCACGACCATGCTACGCCATTGGTGAGGAAGACTGGCATCAGCTGGCTGCTTTCACTTCCCACACTAGCAATTCCACTGCCACGCTCAGCTGCAGTCAGCTCGAAGCCAAAGCAATGGTTCAGCAGGGTATTGTTTTATATATTCCCACTGCAATGGCAAAGGCAAGATTGGGCAGTGCCTTACAGCAAAATCCTTAGCATCTTTCCCTTTTGATCCCATGGGGTTTGTGTCAACCAATAAAAGTCTCCACCAGCATTTCAGTGGCTTAAAGCAGCTCCTGCATTATCGAATTCAGGCCTTTAATTAATTGTTTCCCGAAGTGGCATCCAGCCTTTTAATTACTTATCCCACGATTTCCTTCCTCTTTCGTTTTATAGTTCTTAGTGAAATGGGAAATGATAAGGAATCTCTTCTCCCCAAGGAAAAGCACAGAGGGGCTCGGTAGCAGCAGGCACAAGGCACAGCACATGTATGGGGTGGGCGGCTTTTGCCCTAAAACAGAACTGGAAAATCACAAGACAAGATTCTGGCTGCTTATATGTAATGGAGGCAGAGGAGATACACAGGAAAGTCCAGCGCCAGCAGAAGTTGGCATGGAGAAATGGGTAGTGTGTCAAAGTAGGGTCCAAGAGACTCTAGTTCAAATCATGACCAGTCACACAATCTCAGCTCAACCTCACAGGACTATTGTGAGGATAAAATGGAGAGGGGTGTCGCCCTGAGCGCCTTGAAGGTAGGAAGGCATAACAAAGGAATAGGGTTGCCAACTCTGGCCTCAGAAATTCCTGGAGATTTGGAGAGGTGCCTGTGGAGGGGAGAATTTGGAGAAGGGTTTCACCTAGAATCTATGGTATACTATAGAGTCCATCCTCCAAAACAGCCGCTTCCTCCAGGGGAACTGATCTCTGAAGTTTGGAGACCAATTGTAATTCCAGGGGGATGCCAGGTCCCACCTGGAGGTTGGCAACTCTAAACACAAAGCAGATAGCACTGCAGAGGAGACAAATAGGGACTGGTGTGAAGGGATCCCCCAGCCCACACTGCTCACTGTCTCATGGACAAGCGGGTCAGAAACTCATCCGGGGGTTCACTGGAAAAGCTCTGGCAGGTGATGGCTCAGCAGCAACATTGCGTGAATTCTCTATGGCAACTGAGCAAGAAAGGACGTCGATAATGGATATTATATGGATTGATGTTGGTATAACTAAGCATTTTGATTAAATCAGACTTGTAAAAACCACTTGCCTGACTGTCTGGGACAAGAGAGGAAAGATCTCCTCCAGGCACAGAACTCACCCTAAGGGGCCCCTCTCTTTCTACTAGACCTCAACAAAGGAATGGAGGATGGGGGACTTAGGACTTTTGTAGACTTATTTGCAAAGGCATCATTGCAAGAGTGCATTTCAAAGACCAGCTGACACTGGGAGTCACTGTGGGATTGTGTTGATGTGAGGCTTCCTAGGAAAGTTTCAAGTGGGTAGCCACTTTGGTCTGCAGTATAAGAGCAAGATCTGAGTCCATTAGCACCTTAAAGACCAACAAGATTTCCAGAGTATCAGCTTTTGAGAGTCAAGCTCCCTTTGTCATTCCTACTTGTATCTGACAAAGGAAGCTTGACTTTCAAAAGCTTATACCCTGTCAATCTTGTTGGTCTTTAAGGTGCTACTGGACTCAGATCTTGCTCTCATGGGAAAGACGGCTCTGTTGGGGGTAAATTTAGGGTTGGGTCAAGAGGAACACGGAGCCCTCCCTTGTGGTTGTTTGGTTTCTTGGGAAGGTCCGGGTGCCTGGGGCAAAGCCAGGCAGCACATCCCTCCCCTACTCACCACGTGCAGCATTGAGGATGCGGACCCGATGGAAACCGATGTCGACCTGGCAGTCTTCCTGCAGCTGCTGCTCAGTGACCCGGTGGAGGAAGTTCCTGTCAATGCCGCAGGTCACCAGGTTGTAGGTGTACTGGCGGAACTTGGGGTCCACGCTGCCCAGCCAGTCGGCCAGATTGCTCCGGTCACAGGTGGAGTAATTGGCATAAGTCTTCAGCTCGGTCAGTTCACGGAAAAACCTGGGGAGGCAGGAGGTGAGCTCTGGAACAACACTAGCTTTGGGTTCTAGAGTGCCTTTAGCTTTAGGGCTGCAGCCCAGTGGCATCCCCACAACCAGGGACTCCAGTAAGACCGAGGAGGGCCTTTGGAGCACTCTCCTTCAAGTGTGGCATGTTACTGCCAGACCAGCCAGGATCTATCCTGCAAGGGAGAAAGGAAGGCCTTCCCTCGACTCCTGCTTGCATTCTGGACCCTTCTGCTCCTGACACTCTTCAATAAGGCAGCCTTGCCTAGCAGTTGTGGGGGCTGCATTTACTTCAAAGCAACAGCCCCTCACCAAGCAGGGCAGAGGTTTGCAACATTCACCTCCCTCTGGCTGCCAACTTCTATGCCTTTAACACACCTTGATGTGAAAATGTTATAAGGAGAGGGTGATGCCTATGTCACCAAGCAGTTAAAATCTTCAGCTGCTGATTCCAGCAGATCACATGGCTATTAAAGACTTCAGAGCAGGTCTGGATGTTTTCTCCTGTCGGCTGGACCACAGTTCTCTTTGTCAGATGCAACTGGCAGGGAGAGCTGTGGTTACCAAAGGCTTATACTACATAGGAATTGAATACCTTCACTGCTACAAACTGACTGCACACCAAAAGGAGATGTTTACATTTCCAAGCAAGGGAATGTTTTGATTGCCTCTATGCTAATTGCATTCTGTCTTCTTGTGATTTATGCCCCCTTCCTTTTCTCTCTCTTTCCCCCTCCTCTTCTGTATCTGCCCAGTTTTGATCAGGCATCTGATGAAGAGAACTTGATTCTCGAAAGCTTATGCTATAATAAAATTGGTTAGTCTTAAAGGTGCTACTGGACTCTTTTTGATTTTCCTCATAGGAAGTGTTAATGAAGTGAGTTTGCATTGATTTGGGATTTTGATCTGAATGGCAATTTTTCAAAAAACCACTGCAAAAAGTAAACATTCATGGCGGTTCTGTTGAGTGTCACATTTTGGTCCTTTAAAATGTTCCCGCCGCCCCGCCCCCCAGGAGCCCTTAAATCCACCCATAATCACTCCCAGCCCCCTGTAGTGGCATTCAGACAATATACAAAGGGATCTGCAGGGCACGGCTGGTCCAGGTAGTGCCTTCTTACCGCTTGCGAGTGATGCTGGAATCCATGCCAAGGTCTACCTGCAAGTCCTCTTCTGTCAGCCGCAGCAGCAGGTCCCCATCTATCTGGCGCTCCTGCCAACGGAAGAACAAGGGCTAATTTCACATGGGATGCTGAAACGTCCAAGGATTCCGGAAATGGGAAGGGCTTGGAGGGGGCAGGCAGGCTGATTTATCTTAGCCTAGGCAAATTTGGGTTGGCTAGAGATCCTAGCTAGAGAGATCACCTGAAGCAGTAGGAATGCGGAAGGGCCCAGGATGCTGGAATCCTTGGGATGGGATTCATGGAAGAAACTGCTGGACAGCAGTTGGAGTTTAAGCCACTGAAATGCTGCCTTGATGAGAGCCATGGATGGCTTCATCTCCTTTCCCTTTGGGGGCCAAGACTGGGGAAAGGGAATGCCAATAAGCAATAGCTATGCAAAAGACATCCTTGCACAGGCTTCTGGGAGGGAGGGGAGAAAAGGGGTTGCATACATTATCTGGTAGGCTGGGTTTTATTCAGAATCTAGGCCTCTCACTCAGAGCCGAGTTACAAGAGACAGATTACATGAGGACGTGCACATGAAGGGAGTCGCAATGTTAGCTGGGAAGCTGAGCTTTAAAAGAGATCAGAAGGTTTTGTCAATTTCCCCTCTCTACAGAGCCAGCACTCCCTTGTCTCTTGTAGTTCAGCTCTCAGTGCCCACGCAGCCCATTAGCTGGCCCAGATCCCCAGGTTTCAGTGAGGAAAACAAAAGCAAGACTCAAGCGGCCTAAAAAAGTTTTCTGCTTAATTTATGGAGAAGTCACACACACCGTCTTCCCTTTGTTCTAGCCAATGAGGGAAGTTACGGCCATGATTGACAAGGATGGCTACCTGTGTGTGGTTTTGGGTTGTTGTTTTTTTTAAAGTATCTTCTTTAGCTTTTAAAGGTCAATCATTTTAAGGAGATGTATCTCATGTCCTTCAAATTCTTCCAAAAAAACATCAGTACTGTAAGAAAAGTTTCATCTCTCTTTAAAAATATTCCAGGGTGGTGCTTACCAATCCCTTTCTCACTTCTATCAGTAAGGCTAAGGGGAAAGAATATTAAGTGGTGCGCTAGAATGTTAAAAAAAACTGATGGAGAGAATGCAATTCATCCTAGACTTGTAGGCTCAATGTGTGCTGGGTAAGAGAGTACATTTCTTTTATGATTAATGTATATATTGCAAGATTGATACTGATCTTTGTTGGAAAGAATCTGGCTTGCCTAAAGTGAAAAGTGATTGGTTTGTAATTATTTTGTTTTTACACAGCCCAGTTTCAAACTTTTTTTGGGGGGGGGGTCAGGACAGGATTTTGTATCTCTCTGAACTCTTCATAAAAATCCAGAGGTTCCAATTGACCTTTTGCACAGGTAGGATTCTCTTTCTTTGAGTTTTATACTCTGAAGAAAGAGTCTTATTTCCATGGCCTGATGACCTTCCAGATGCTGATATTCAGCACATGCTTGGATTGAGGGCATGCCAAACAATTAAAAGTATCTTCTGGGTGGAGAGAAAGCAGCGGAACAGACTGCTGTTGGCATGGAGTGTGGAGAAGCCCCTCTTAAGGCTCAGTTAACTGGCTGAGATTATGGGCTAAGAGAACAAATGCAGGTTTTGTAGCCAGTTTTTCAACTCTTTGTGCAGATAAACTCTTAGATGCAATATTTCTCTGTGTTGCTGAGAGATTTTGAGATGTTTAAGGCTGCGATACTACACTGACTTGTTCACATAGAAAAACAAAAACACAGAAACAGAAAACAAACTAATACATGAAAACATAGAGGGAGACATACCATTTAGACATTTTACAGAATTTCTTTAAGCTCATTACTTAATCAATAACTCTTCCATATTACCCATATCTTAACTAAATATATAACTTTACTGCAAAGATATCTGCATTTTTATCCCCCATACTTCAGCCTATCATTTGCTGCCAACCTTATAACTCTAATTTTCAAATGCATTGCTCCTGTCATGGGTTTCCCAACTAGCCTGTCACCTTCACAGCAGAACCGCCCAAACTGGCCCAGCCTCCCAAGATCCTGCCACCCGCCACGACCCCACAAGCCTCACCAAGAAATGCGGGCAGTATTTGAGGAAGCCTATCTGCTGGAGCCACTTCTGCACCTCCAGGGGTTTCCAGTTGGGCACAGTGGGCAGGAGGCGCTGGGGCACCTCCTCCCCCATGGCGCGGAGGGCCTTCTTGGCCAACGAGGAGGTGGTGCCGTTGGGAGAGTAGCAAACGATCCTCTTCAGGCTCTGGATGGCCCCGATCTCAGTAAAAATCTGGGCGGCAAGAGAGGGAAAGGTTAGCCTGCAAGGCAGTGCTGGGAAGATTAGCCTTGCCAGCCGGCCTTTCTACCAAGCCAGGCCCTGAGCCCATCCGGCCCAGAATTGGCATAGGGCTTTCCCTTTCATTGCCAGAGTTCCCAAATGGCTGGTGTCTTCAGCATGGGTTGTACTTCCTTTATGTACCTGAAATAACTCAGATTACAAATGAATACATCTAAGGGGAAAAATCTGACACTAGGAAACAGAAAAGAGTACAAAATAAAGACTCACAAATTCAATTTGCGCCAGAAACAGTGAAATGGGTTTTTTAAATCACCCCAGTAGGGATGAAAAATTCAAAATTGTCCCCAATCCAAAGTGCTCCTTTTGACATTTGAAGTCCTAAATGGTTATGGCGTCCAGAATACATTAAGGGCTGCCTTCTAGAAATAGGAACCTGCGCAGAGGCCAAGTCCTTCCTCAGAAGCCTGATGCCTGTGCTCTCGTTTCTGAGGGGGCATCGGATGCTCAGAGGGCGTTGGAGACCACACCACGCCTCTCTCATTTTCAGCACGCACACACCAGTCAAGCCTGGCAGCCACCAGGTCCAGCAGATTGGCTGAGATGCCTTATAAAGAGCTGTACACCAAGCAGCTGATAAATGGCAGCTGGCCCTTTAAGAGTCAGGCAACCACTGGCTGTTGGCCCCTTGACAGCCAGCTGTCTGACAATCAGCTGTTGGAAAGCTCCACCCTGGGGTCAGGGAAGGGGAGTAAGGAGGCAGAAATTGCTCAGGAGGCACTATTGATCTCTCCCAGATTGGTCTATGCCCGCATAAGGCTTCTGCATAGAGAGAAGCCACTGGGCATGCAGAAAGCCTGGCTAAGGTCTTCAAAAGGCTTGAGAAAGGAGCCCAAGAGCAAGACCAACTCTGATTCCCAGCTCCAAAGACTGGAACTAAGGGAGAGGAGGTGGATTAGGATGATATCTGATATTTGCCCCTCTTTTTTTTATGCCAATGGAAGGCACTTAGCCAAATTAGGCTCCAGTGGACGACTGCCGGGCTGAGGTTTCCTACAGGGCAGTTATGCATCATGGAACCTTTCCAGCAGCACCACCAAAATTATGGAACTCCATTCCACTGGGAAAGACTACCTAGCGCCTCCAGTGGTGACTTTTAGACAGCCGATGGACTCCATTCTCTTTCAGACAGTGTTTGGTTTGCGTTTTAGCTGCAGGTGAGTCTCATCGCTTCATAGTGTCTGCCTGGCTTTCTGGTTGAAAGTTGTTTTTTTAACTATCCTCTGCTGGAGCTGCTTCTTTATATTGTTTGGCTGTGTACACTTAGGTGTTCGGTGACTTTCATTGTTTATTCATGTTGAAATGTTAAGTATGCTGTTAAATAGATGCTTTAGGACTTCAGCAAAAGGCAGGATATAAATATTTTACATATTTTAATCCACTTGGTAAGGTATGCCAGTTGTTATCCTCAAAATAATGAGGCCAAGAGCATAGTAGTTTGGGTCTTCAACAGCTCACAGCTGATGCTGTTAATCTGTACTTGAAACAACCCAATAAAAACTGAGGTTTCAAGAGCTATAAACACAGTCTAGGATAAAGAGGAATTCAAACTAAGCCTACTCCTATCATATGAAATAGCATTCAAAGCAAAACAAAATTCACAAGAGAGGCATCTTTCAGTATCTATTACCAATGATGTCCAAATGGAGCCTCCACGTTAAGAGGCAGTCCACCTTTGCTTACCTGATGCTAAAGACGAACAACAGGGAATTATGTATGACTTCCCAGGATGATGGACTCAATGGATCTTTGCAGCCTGGTTGACCAGGAGCTGCTCTTATGTTCTTGTAGGGATCCCTCCAAGCCTTCCAAGGACACTTATACAGTTAGACCCCCTCCCTCCTCTTTTAAACCTTACCTTTGTTTTCATCTGGCAGGCTTTGATGGCTGCCTCGACGCAAAGATAGAAGACAGCAATGCATTGGGCCTCCAGGCGGGAGCTGTCGAGCAGGGGCACCAGGCGCTGCAAGTCATCAGCCGTCCTTCCCTGGCTGTTGTCGCTGCTGCCCAGCAGGGTCTGAGCAAATTGCCCTGGGTCCAGAGTGGCAATGAAGGGCTCCACCAAAGCGAGAGTCCCTGAGCGCTCCACCTCCTTCTCAATCTCCTTGTTGGTGACCAGAACGGCGATGGCAAGGCAGGCGTGGAACCGGATGAGCGGGTCATCCTGGGTGAAGGCCAGGGGAAAGAGCCACTCTGCAGCCCTCTTCTCAACCATCAGCCGCTGGTTGGCATGTCCCCCATACATGGCACAGTTGGCCAGGGCTGTGGCACAGTGGCGCAATACCACGGGGTCACTCCAGCGGCACCAGTAGAGGATGGCATCAAGACCACCGTCAGAGATCAGTTGGAAGCAGGTCTCCTCCGAGTGTTTGAACATGTGCTCTAGGATGCCGGAGGTGCTTTGGGCCAGCAGAGGGCTGTCCCGCTCTTTGGAGAGATTAAGAATCACCCCTAGGCCGATCCGAGTAATTCGGTCCCTGGCAACAAAGGGAGTGGTCAGGATCTAGACCGCAAAGCATAAGGACAGGCCTGTTGTCCACAAGTGACAGAAATACAGAACTGTCATGGACTCTGATAGCTAATTGTATAGATAAAGGACACCAGGCCTGAGAATTTCAGTAACCATATATTTGTTTCTTGCTGCGTCAGCGTGGCTCACTGTCCCTTTCTTGAGAAAGATAGGTTATGAATAGATGGCTTCATGCCCAGACTAACAGTGCAATCCTTAGATGCGTTACTCCATTCTAAGCCTATTGAAATCAATGGGCTTAGAATGGAGTAATTCTTCTTAGGATTGCACTGTGAATATCATAAAAAGTGGGCTGAATTGAACACAGTTTTGAAACAACTATTCTTCAGAGGTTCAGAGATGTCTATATCACACCTTCAGCGGAAACAAATTTGATGGTTTTAATACAGTTGTGTAGGGTTCACTTAACTGGATATACATAAGGTAGCCACAACCTAAAATGCCTGGAGTCTCTCAGATCTGGGTTGTATGAAAGTACTTTGGTGATAACCTTAGGAACTGTATTTTATCTTTTCAATTTATGATAGGGTAAGATATGACTTGTATGCAGGGCTTTTTTTAAGCTGGAATGTGGTGGAACGGAGTTCCAGCACCTCTCGAAAATGGTCACATGGCCGGTGGCCCCGCTCCCTGATCTCCAGACAGAGGGGAGTTTAGATTGCCCTCCGTGGCTGCGGCGTGGAGGGCAATCTAAACTCCCCTCTGTCTGGAGATCAGGGGGAGAGGCCACCGGCCATGTGACCATTTTTGCCAAGGGTGATTTAAACTTTAAAAAACCTCCCCCCCTTGTTCCAGCTGACCCAAAGTGATGTCATTGTGCGGTCCTGAGTTCCACCACTGAGAGCGGGACCACAAGTGACGCCTGACACAGGTTGGACACTAGTCAGTTTCCCTCAAGTTTTGATGGGAAATGTAGGCATCCTGGTCTTGCAGCTTGACTCTCTGACTGCTGTCCAATGGACTTTTCAACTGTCAGTTGTCCAACATTCCGCCAAGCTGCCTACATTTCCCATCAAAACTTGAGGGAAGCTGGCAAGTGTCCAACCTGTGTCAGGCGTCACTTGTGGTCCCCCTCTGAGTTCCACCAGCTCTTTTCCCAGAAAAAAAGCCCTGCTTGTATGGCTTTTCCTGTATCTGATTTCATTGACACATGCATGTTATTTGTGTCATTATGATTCTTTTGTATTTAACCATTTCAGGAGTGATTAGATTAAAAAAAATAAAATAGGAAAAGATAGCATTGAGGGATCTTTGGCTGGAAAACGAGGTTTTCACTTGACACCTGCTGACCTCTCTTCAATCAGAGGGCTGTGAGACTGGCCATAAGAGAGAATAGTCATCTCAGTACAACCCTGTGGTTTAGTAGTTGATGCATGCTTTAGAACAGACAAATGAGACTCCTGGTTTCCATGTGTCTGTTTTGAAAGTAATGCTTGCCCTGCCTGAGGGATAATACTCCACGTCAGCAGGGCACTGAAGTGATGGCTGTCTATATGCTATTGAAAGCACATGGGAGCCGAGGACACTCAGTCAGACTTCGACAAGCCCCCTTCCCTGTCCAAAGGCCAGTCAGGATTACAAAGCCATGAAGGGTTTCTGTTTGGTCCTGCAGAGATGGAGGGAAGCCACAACACAGGGCCAACTTCTGCTCATGTGGAGCTTCACAGTCTGAAAGTAGGGGAAGACATGGGGAAACAGTGAATGCCTCCTCCCCATCCTTTCCCCACCCCCCAAGGAGTCTGGGGGCAGGGTCTGGTTCTGAGAGTCAGGGTGGAGGCTCCATCAAGCTATGAAGAGCAGCCACAGCACAGAGCTCTTTCAAAGTGTTTTACACACATTATTGTGCTGTTGTTTTTACAACGGTGCTGGGAGGTAGGTGAGTATCCTTGTAGTGAGGCTGAGTCTCTCTCTACACGAGACATTTGACATGTGAAGAACACGTGTCAGGAGATACAACGGTAGCTGGGAAGGGTAGTTTAAAAAGAAAGAGCTAGTGGCAGGGCAAAGGCTTTGCTACATACTGGAAGCTGTGTGAAGGGGCTGTGAAGTGCCAGAAGGGAAACTTCAGCCATTATAACCTCTCCAGGTCCAAATCTGGCTCTGAAAAGCAGCTCCAGCCCATTTTCATTCCTTGCTGCCCTCTGGTTGCAATCCCACACAGTTTTAGACTGGAGAGGTGAAATTGACAGAGCCTTCCTGGAGGCTAAGACGAAATTAACAAACCCTCTGAGGAGCAATTTCCACTGGCTCTATCTTTTAAAACTATGCTTCCGGGCTAACATTGCGTCTTTCTACATTTGATGAACATTTATTTTATATTTCAATTTATATACCGCCCATCCTCAGGGGCTCTGGGAGGTGCACCCAGGTGTCTCATGTAGAGATATTCTGAGAGAGTGGCTTGCTCAGGCTACCTAGCAGAGGCAAGATTCGAACTAGAGACCTCATGGACCTCATGCATCATTGCTGCTCCTCTTGGCCACTGCACTGCACTGTATTCCAGGAGCTCTTGCAAGGTATTTGGCAGGTGAGCAGAGCCAGGGGATCAGGAGGCGGGTGGGGCTGGCTCTTCAGGAGGGTCTGGTTCAGGGGAGAGGAAGCCTTAGGGTTACCCTCCAGGTAGGGAGCTGTTCTCCTGAAATTACAAACTGTATTACAAGTTATCAGTTCCCCTGGAGAAAATGCTAGCTTCAGAGGGTGGACACTATGGAATCACATCTCTGCTGAGCACCCTTCCCTCCCCAAACTCCGCCCTCCCCAGGCTCCGCCCTCCCCAGGCTCCGTCTTCAGATCTCCAGGAATTTCCCAACTCAGAGTTGTCCACCCTAGGTCACCCCCAGGGGTCCCCTGGCTCACAGATATCTCCCCACTGCTTGACTCATGCTTGCGGATAGGGTCAGGATCCAGTGGCAGTATCTCTTCATGGTACAGAGATGTGCTGCTCACTAATTAACTTGTAGAACTCACTGCCACAGGATGTGATGAGAGCCACTAACTTCGGTGACTTTCAAGGGGGATTAGACAAATTCATGGAGACAGATGTCCATTAAAGGTTGCTAGGGGTAAAAGGGAACCTCCATGGTCAGAGGCAGTGAACCTCTGACTACAAGTTGCTGGACATGGGAATCAACAGCAGCAGGGAAATGTTTGTCCTCTGGATCTCTGCTTGTGGACCTTCCAGGGCGTTGGTGGGAAGCAGAATGCTGGCCCTGGTGGACCTTCGGTCTCATCCAGCAAAGAGTTCATACATGTTCTAAGAAAGCCTTTTCTTCTCTGCTGTGCTACTGTCTCTAGTGACAAAGAAGCGGTGCCAGAAGGGTGGGGTGGTGCAACAGTCTGGGGTTAAATATCTGCATGACAATCCTATCCTTGATCGGTGACTCAGGCAGCGCTTGGGACTGCAGTGGTGGGCCAGACAGGATCAAGCTCTGGATCTAGCCTCAGGGATGGGAGGAACTGGGCAGCTGCCCATTGCCTATTGCTGCTTTGCTGCCAAATTTACAGCAAGGTCAATATCAGCCGCACACAGAGGGAACACAAGATTTCTGGAAAGGTTTGTCTTACCCTCTTCCTGGAAATGGGAGCCTGTCTGAAAGTCTCTTTCTGGTGGCATGCAGTCCTCCTCCCACCTCCATCCAGGCAAAGGCCTTATCATTCTGTGACAATTCCCCAGATCTGAGCTTTGTGCCTCAGCCAAGGCCAAGTTCCTTGGTCCTATATGATGGTGCCTCTTCCATGGCACCCCCCAACCACGGCCCCACTTTCTGCCTCAAGGCAATTCATGTGTACTCCTTCTGCTCACAAGCCATTCCTGCACAACTCTCAAGTAAGGGACACATGTCAGCATGAGCCAGGATTGTGCCACAAGGGTACCTCTGAACATGTGCAGAGTGCATGTCCCTCATCCCTGCATGACAACAACTGCAGGTCCAGCTTTAGGGGCCAACATGTTTCTAGCTGGAGGGTGTGCTTCCACTAAAACAACACTGTCCTCTTCTATCGCATGCACATGGCAAAGCCAGGCACAGCCAATAGGCATCACAACCGATGCAGCAAGCAGCACAGGATGCGGATGAGGATGAGGAGGAATTTCTCAGCCTAGAGTTGGCATTCCTAACCAGGGACAAGGGCTAGCCTGGTACCAGGTGTGCACTCCTTCCTCCATGGTGTATGGTAGACTCCCTGGCATACTGGAGAGTAAGGGAAAGGGGTCCTGAAAAACCTGAGGGGGGGCGCTTATCAGTAGGATATAGTCTGGCTGGTGAGTTTGGGGATCAAGCCTCCTTCCCTGCCATGTTCCCACCAGGATGATCTCTACATGGTCTTTGATTCCTGTGCCTTCTGCCCTTGGAGCTGGCATCACTTGGCACAACTGCAAGCCAGTCGTTCTCAAGGGCAGAGATGAGCAACTGGCATGCAGCAGTACAGGCTGTTCCCGGAACAAAGTGGCTCCCCAACCTGCTTCTGCAGCCCACCCTGGGAAGACGGAGGGGTGTGTTATTTTTTTTTCCAGAGGCACACAGAGGCCAACGCTCACATCCTGGTTCCAGGAAGCAACCTGATGGATCCAAACACTCTCCAGGGTGTGGTTTTCTCTCCATTAAAGTGAGTGTAATGCATTTTCCCAATTAGTCTCCCCAGCAGGCTCCTCAAAGTACACCTGGCATAGGGAAGGGGCCAAGCCAGCCCTTCCCACATGACACCAGCCCAGGACAAGTGCATCTCTCTCGCTGGCACACCCAGCCTGCCCCATGGCTAGTTCAAGGGCCAGCTCCAGCTCTTGTGTGGCTTATGGTGAAAATGTGTTTTGTTGAGGGAGAGAACAAACCAGAAGTCTCCTGGAAAGGATGGGTACCCGCCCGTCCTCTCATCCCCTGAACCTGGGGAAGGGGATGTAGTGTTCCCCTTTAAAGTGCACTTTGCTGCACAGACAACAAGAAATGGCATACAAGTCCTGTGGTGGTGGAAAGTGCTATCAGGTTACAGCTGACTTATGGCAACACCTCGAGGTGTTTTCAAAGCAAGAGACATTAAAAGGTGGCTTGTCATTGCCTGACTCTGCATAGCAACCTTAGATACTTGCTTGGTGGTCTCCCATCCAAGTACTAACCAGGACCAACCCTGTTTAGCTTGCAAGATCTAACGAGATCCTACTAGCCTGGGCCATCCCAGTCAGGGCACAAGCTCCATACAAAATCCAAAAGAGAAAAAAAAACTTTCAAAGAACGGAAGAACTCTTACAAACAAACAAAAGATGGCTGTTTTGCAGCTGGAAAATATTTAATAATTTGACTGCATCTTTCATATGCAGACAGGAAGTAAAAGACATAAAAAAGCCTCACGACAGAGAGTCTTAAAAGCTTTGGAGAAACTTCTGTCCCCAATGAGAGGTCCTCTCCCTGGGTCACTGGATGGACCTCTCTGATGAGCGTTTGGATGAGGCCTTCCCAAATCGAATGAGAGTGTCTTGCAAGATCTGAGTAAGTCTGCTAATGATAGGACGTTTTGGAAGTCTTTCATTCATAGGGTCGCCATAAGTCGGAAGCAACTTGCTGGCACATAACTCACACAGAGAGATGCAGTACGACCTTTGCTGCCTGCCCCCAAATCAGGTGGATCATTTATGATGATCAATTGTCTCTGAAGAACAGGTCGCTCACCACTTCTGCCTGACTCTAAAACGAAGAGTTGCAAGGCAGCCTTGGGTGTGGGTTTCTGGCATTTACACTTCGTTCCGCATATTCTGACCAGATGCCTGCATGAACAGGGGTGCACTCTAGCACCTCTCCAAATCTGCATCATTTGAAAAATACACGAGGTTTGAGAACAGCTCAGTCCCTATTAAAGGGAAGGTAGAGAGGTGCTCCAGATACTGGAGACAGTCTGCAGTGGGATGGGACCCCAGCTGGGTCAGACCAGTGGTCCATCTAGTCCAGCAGTCCGTTTCCCATAGTGACCAACCAGATGCCTCTAGAAGGCCCAGAGGCCAAAGCCTCTCTTCTCTTCAGAGATATTGGTTCTGACCACAGGGGTTCAGTATAGCAACCAGGGCTACTAGCCATCGAGGGACCTCTTCTCCATCAATTTCTCTTTTAAAGCCATCACTATGTCCACTAGCAGTGAATTCCACAACTTAATTACTGAGTAAAGACATATTTCCTTTTGTCTGTCCTGGCTCTATTGCCTTCACGGCCCCCCTCCCAATTTTAGTATTATGGGAGAGGAAGAAAAAGTTATCTCGGTCCACTTTCACCAGCCCTTGCATAACCTTATAAACTTCTGTGGTGCCCCTGCTGAGGTCTCCTGTCTCTAAATGAAAAAGACCCCAAATATTTTACCTTTCTTCCTCAGGCAGGAGCCTTAACCCCCTTGATCCCCTGGGCTGCTTTTCTGAGCACATTTTCCTGCTCTGTGGGAAGTAATTAAAGCAGAAGAACTTGCATGGCTGGGATTATGGAACTTGGAAATAACAGCAGGAAGAACCAGGGTTGGACAGATGTCTTGACAGGGGTGGAAAGTTTAACCCACTATTCTCTCTCTAGATATAAAATGTAAGTAATTAGCACAGGTCAGTTTTTGTCAAAAGAAAATAATATGTTTGTAAGTCCAGGGTATGAAGGCAGCAGTTGCCACTTTCTTGAGTAAGCTGCATGAAAGTGGGACAAAAACCCGTTGGTTAAAAAAAATGGATAGATAGGCTCACACAGAGTGTAGTGGTTAAGAGCGGCAGGACTGTAATCTGGAGAGCCAGGTTTGATTCCCCACTCCTCCACTTGAAGCCAGTTGGGTGACCTTGGGTCAGCCACAGCTCTCTCGGAGCTCTCTCAGCCCCACCCACCTCACAGGGTGATTGTGGTGGGGATAATAATAACATATTTTGTAAACTGCTCTGAGTGGGTGTCAAGTTGTCCTGAAGAGTGGTATATAAATTGAATGTTGATGTTCTTAAAGGCATCAGGCTGTTCTGTGGGATGGATTCTGCTACAAGAATTCTGTCTATTGGCTTTGATGTCGAATTTGATTTGGAAAAAAGTGTTCACATACAATCTGCAACTCACCACCACGGGATTCAAGTCATGAACCCCACCATCTAGGACGGGGAGGAAGAAATTCCAAAATGACTCAAGGCAGGCCCAAGCCAGTCAGCAGGGCCCAGGTAACGTCCCCTCTCTCCACCTGTAGCCACTTACCAGAGAAGGAAATGGCCAGCCACCTCACTTCTCACACCTATTTCTAAGGTTTCCAGGCAACAAGAGGCCCTAGAAACCTGCTCCTTTTGTAAAAGGAACTTGGTGCTCTCAGGATGTAGAATTTCAATGCCAGATGTTCATACTGAGGACATTTGATGCATAGCATCAGAGGATACAGCTTGCCATTAGCTGTTGCCCCTTGACCTCTCTCAGGAATAAATAAGACCACAGTAATGGTTTACATTTAGCCTGGAGCTAGCAGGTGGAGCCAGCAGTAGATGTGAACCTGGCTCAGGGGTGTGGGGGTCATTCTAAGAGAACAGAAGAGGCCTCTCTTACAGACTCCTTGTGTGGGCAGAGTGCCTGCCAGATACCCAGGGGTGGTTCTTTCTAAGCAATTCTCACGTGAGAAGTTCAAACATGACTCCATTCCCCTGGCAGCACCCTCCATACAGTCAGTCCTGCATCTTAAGGACAATTCCCAAAGTTGACTGAAGCACACTAATGCAAGATAACAGTTACTGTGCTGCAATAAATAAATAAGAAATAACAGAAATTTAACAATTGGGGAGAAGAGAGAATGTTTGCAAGTCTAGCTTTTCTCACTGTGCACCACAACTTACACCCTTAAGCCACAATGAAAACCACAGGATCTCTGCTGTCTTCTTTTACCTCCATCCACCCCACTCAGTCTTGGGAGTGTATGAGGGGGTGCTATTTGTGCCAGCTTCACAAGCACAGAACATTAGTTCCTAACTCAGAGAACATCTTGCACAAAAAGCTCTGATGACCTCAGATGTGCAGCTACGCAATACCACTCTGTCATTTATCACAAAACTGTGTGCTCTTCCCTCATGTGGCATTTCAGTGTCACTCCCAAAATATGCAATATAGACTAGCAAGGCAGTTCAGATGCCAGAGTACCAAAGGAAGACAGGAGAATTGCCCAGAGGAGAGAATTGGGGCCTGGGTTGAAATCCTGGCTGCCCTAAGTATTAATCTCAGGGTTTGGGGGCAAAACTAATGTAGAACATTGAACATGTTTGGAGCATTGGTTAGAATCAGAACTCTGTCACAACTGACACTCCTACAACAAACTTATGCTAAAGAACATGCTTTTTTTTTGGTATTTAGTTATTTATAGCCCCTTTCCCTCCCCGAGCTGGGACTTAGAACATCATTCTTCCCTCTTCCATTTTGTCACAACGACCTTGTGAGGTAGGCAAGGCCGAGAGCCTGTGACTGGCCCAATGTCACCCAGCAGTTTCTATAGGAGAAGTAGGAATTCAAATCCAGGTCTCCTAGGATCCTGGTGGGACACTCTGTTCACTAGCCATGCCAGCTCTCAACAGCTGTAATAATTGTAACAGCTATAATAATTTGAGCATCACATAGCAAGTGAGGAGAGCAAGTTATCTTTGTGAATCAGTATTTGGGGCCCTGACCCCATCTGTGTGGTGGGTGTGCAGAGCAAAGTGTGCCACCCACCCCCATCCAGCCCCCAGCCCCCCCTTCCCCCTTCTGAACTCACCGATTTTCAGCCACTAGGATCTGCTCCAACAGTTTGCCGGCTTGGCACTTGGTCTCCAAATCCGTCGACTGAAGGAAGGAGAGCAGCAAGTCCAGGCCTCCTTCCAGGCGTATCCCATCGCACAGACCCTTGGCAACCTCCCTGCCCACCGTGGGCATCACCCAGGCCTCTTCCACCAGGGTCAGAATCTCAGCCATGCCCACCTGGAGGTCTTTGGGGCCAGCAGCCTGCTTGATGGCAGAAATGGCTTGGTGCAGGTCAGGCAGAATCCTGTTCAGAGCAGCTTGGATGTCGCTGCTCACCCCAGGGGAGACCTCCTGGTATGGCATAGGACTTTGTGCCCACCAGCACTCATAGGTAGGTACTGCTGCCAAGGTCTCAGGGTTAGCCATAGCTAAGCGGCACAGTTTGTATGCAGAAACAAGGAGAGTGAGCACCATGGAGGGGTGGGTCAGTGAAGGGGTCTACTCTAAAACCGCCTCCCTGATCTGGGGCACCAAAGGCTCACTTGGAGGCAAACGGTCAAGACGGTACTGGGGCTTCACAAAGAGGGTGGAGAAGGAGAAGAGAAGAAAGGGAGGCAAGGAGGATCGAGAGAGGAAGAGGTGCAGGAGGGAGTGCAGGGATGGGGGATGGAGAGGAAAAGATGCAGGGAAGAGGGGGTGTTGGGTACCAATGGTCAGTCGGTATCAAGTTGGGGTCTTCGACTCTTGCTGCCAGCTTGGGATGCAGAGATCTCCGTGGGAAGGGGAACAGCAGCTTCCAAACCATCCCTGCTCCTCCCTTTCACCCGGGTGATGATGTCAGTGATCCCAGGAACCGCCCCTGAAAGGAGGGCCTGTCACCATGGCAACATCAGCATCCTTTCCCACTCTTCCCTGAAACAGTCTTGAAATTATAGATAGCTCCATTGGGCCAAAGGCGGGAGGAGGGGATGTGTGATACCTTTTCTAACACAATGAAACCAAAATTATCACAAAATAGGCAAGAGTGCAAGTTTCCAGAATTCTTCATCAGGCTAGATGTTCAGCACAAAAACAAAAGGGGGGGGGAGGGAAGAAAGGTATTTCAGGAAGATGGGAGGAATTATTTTTAAAACTAAACTTTCAGGTAGGGAGGATTTTGCCTGGGACAGCACATGGGGAAGTGGAGTTTAAGCCTCCCTCCTCCCCCTTTTTCCTTATCTGAAATGACCCCAGGAAGCCACTAGTTTCCCATCAGCTACATTTAAGACATCATGGCAAGAGAGATCAGCATAATATTATAATGCTGTAGCAATTTAGTAATTCCAGATTTTTTAAAAGCCCTCTGATAGGGAAAGGGCAAATGGCAGGGGCAGGGAAATGACCAGCATCCCTGTACCTTCCCATTCGCACAGCTTCCAAAGGCACATCAATTGTGATCTTTCCAGAAAGACTGTACCAAATCAGATTTGGGAAAGATCACAGCAAAGTGGGGGAAACTTGGAAGCAGGGGAAATAGAGGGCAACGTCAGGTTGATGCTCCCCAAAATGGAGCAGGAAGCCAAAGGGGAGCAAAATATCCCTGTAGAAACAGCCTACACCTCTGTAACCCTCTTGTCCAGAGGAAATCAAACCCTTCGGCATTGCCAAACTTCTCAACGCTCAAGGTAACAGGAAGGGCATAATGGAAGCAAAACATGGGACATCCCTTGCTCATTTAGCAGCACCTATGATTGATTTTCACAGCCTGCCCTTCACAAGTGTGGTGTGGCAACCCACTCAGCCTTCCCTTGGTTGCTGCCTCTAATGCCCTCTAATGCTGGGAATTAGATTTTTGCTTGCCCTTAAAAACACTCCTCCCCTCCCTCTGGCAACTCTGGGCTTCAAAGTTTGGAGGTGGGACAGGAAATGGGTTTCACCCAGAAGCAACTTCTGCTAGACCAGCAAGGGCAGCAAGAAGAAGTGAGCTGCGACTCACAAAAGCTCATACCCTACCACAAATTTTGTTAGTCTTATAGGTGCTACTGGACGCTTTTTTTTCCTACGGCTACAAGGGTAGCAAGAGTTAAGCTCTACTCATCAAACCAATGAAAGTTTGCAAGCCTGTTTTTAATTTTTGTTATCATGTTTTCTGGAATGCTGAGGTCTAGAAACTTGCTTCTTCTTCTTTTTAATCTGGAAAAAATAAGCTCTGAAAAGGTGCTCTTCATTTTGGAACGGGCACTGTTTGAAAGACTGTTCAGTTACTTGGCCCATTTTATCCTTTAGGCCTAGCAGTTGCCATGATGCAAGCCAAGCTGGCTTTATCAGCTCTCTGTCCACTCCTAAGAGGGGAGGGAGGGGAGAGAGGAAGGCAGGAGCTGGAAGGGAGGTCAGGAGTTCGTATTAATTAGTAACTGAGGGGAATTGATCTGCAAGGAGCAAACTCCACCGCTGGATGCTGGGGAGGGGGGCTGGCTACCCCCACTCCTTCCATTGAGGAGCAGGGGCCTGGGATAGGGTTACCAACTTCGAGCTGGGGCCCAGAGTTTTCCTGGATTAATAATTGATCTCCAAACTACCAGGATCAGTTCTTTTGGAGGAAAGGGCACAGCTTTGGAGGACTGACTCTACGGCAGCACTTCCCCGCTAAGCTCCCTGAACTACTCTGACCTGCCCCAGACCATTTTCCCAGCATTGCTGCTGGTACAGAACATCAGAAAGTAAATTTTGGCTCTGGCCTTGGCCACAGATAGTTCACGGTGAAATGATAAAGCAGTGCCCCACATTCCGCTGGTTAAATCAGTATGCTTCGAGAACCAGTGTGGTGTAGAGATTAAACTGAAAGGCTAGAATCTGGGCGACCCAGGTTCATATTCCTCACTCTGCCATGGAAGCTTGTAGGGCGACCTTGGGCCAGTCCCACCCTCTCAGGGTTGTTGTGAGAATAAAATGGAAGAGAGGGGAACGATGCAAGAAGCTTTGGGTCCCGATTGGGGAGAAATGTGGGGTATAAATGTGGCAAATAATAAAAATAAATAAGTCCTTTCTGACCGCATTCATAAAAGATTAGAACTCATCCCATCCATCGCCAAGGCTAAATAAGATACTGGAAACCTTTGGTTTTCATTCAGCTCAGAATCCGGCAATTCCGAAGTGTTTGCGGTGATGGCCCATTCACAATGAGCCACGAGAATAAGAAAAGTTCTTGCAAAAAAACCTTCTGCTATAATCCGGCTGGTTGGCTGGTGCTGGTGCAGCTGACCTTGCCCATCCTGCCTGACTGCTTGGAAGTTTTTGACCTGCCAGAAGGCCGCTTTGAGGAGAGGCCAAGGCCTGTCCCCACAGCCATGGCTGCAGCTCCGCCCCTTTGTGCCGAAATGTGAGAGGAAGGGGGCAAGGAGCCCACTGGGGCCAAATGGCCAGTGTGGGTTGATGTGAGAGTGCCTGACTCAGCCCTGAAAGCTTTCTGAGCAGCCTTGGGCCCGTCACTTTCTCTCAGCTTAAGCTTCCTCACATGGTCGTTGGGAGGATAACATGAAGGAGGGGAGAGCCGTGCCCACAGTCCTGAGACAGCTAAACAATCGCTGGCCCTGAAAGTACACAAAAGGTTGGAGGCAGCGAGAGGGTCATGGTCAGTTCTCTTCACGGCCAGCCCCAGAGGGGGAGGAGCTGGGCCTGCCCAGGCCACTGACCCCCCCTTGCCCTTGTTTGTTCCCAATCTGGCCGAGCCACCAGCCTCCTGGGGAGAGCCAGCCAGACTCCGGCGGAGGGAGTGTGGTGCACTATGCGGCTCCTGCTCGGGGCACTGCTGCTGAGCTTTCTGTGTGGGGCCTTCGCGGCTGAGGGTGAGTGCAGTCCCCCCTCCCCCCTCCCTGTTCTCACCCCATTTTGGTTGTTGACTTGGGAGCCCTGAGGGAAACTGGGACCCGTGTGATCTTGGGAGAGGAGGCAGGGCACGGGTGCAGTGAGGCTTCCTCTCTCTCGGTCTCCTAATACTAGAACTCAATCACCCCAATTAAATTGACTGGCAGAAGATCCGGGCCCATTGTACTTCTCCACACAGAATTAACCGTGGAGATCCACTGCTGCTGCGGTGGCAGCTATTAGCTTAGGTTATTGTTGTGGTTTGTAAGGTTTGTGATACATTCATGGAGGATGAGTCTGCCACCATGATAACAAAGTGGAGCCTCCATGTTAAGAGGCAGAGGCGGACTATCCCATAATATCACACAGAAGATGTGGAGTGGGCTGTTTGCTTCATGTGTTGCATGTGAGCTGAAGCCCAGAGGCTTCTGACTGGCCGCTATCGAACACAAGATGTGGATTGCGATGGTCTTTCAGTCCGTTCCAGCCCAGCAAGCTGCCTGCCTGGCAAACCCCAAGCAGAGGGAGGGGAACTGTCGAATAGCTCTGGTGGCAAGATGGCTGATCTACTGCTCAGCCCATCTCCCTCCCGGTGACTGGCTTGAGGTCTGTCTTTTGCAGAATCCTGCGAGGGGCGCTGTGACAAGGGCTTTGATGATCAGAAGAAATGTCAGTGCGATGACCTCTGCATGTACTACCAGAGTTGCTGCAATGATTACTTCACAGTTTGCAAACCCAAAGGTATTTACTCCTCTGAGGGTGGTGGGGCTCCTGCCAGCTTCCCAGCAGGTGCTCTAGCCTAGCCTTGCACAAACCCTTTCCCAGCGTCCTCCTTTGGTCCTGGCTAGTCCAAAGGGAGTCAGGTTCAGACCCACAAATCCAGAAGAGTGCAGACGATGCCCTTACAGCATTGCTGGGGAGCCCCAAGGTTGGGTGGAGAGAGAAGAAAGACAGAGAGTGTAGGGTGCCTGGAACGGGTTTGCTGTAGAAGGTGGCATCACCGCAGTGGCTAGCGAGGTGGGAACAAATCTAGAGCCCAGGGATCCTAAACGATTGGGTTACCAACTAGAGTTACCAACCCTCAGGTCAGGCCTGGAGTTCTCCTGGAATTACAATTGCTCTCCAAATTACAGGAGTTGGACTCGATGACCCTGGAGACCCCTTCCAACTCTATGATTCTACATCAATCGGTTTCTCTGGAGAAAAGGGCAGCTTTCGAGGGACTTTTTGGAATCAAATCCCCACTAATCCCCCTTTCCTAAAACTGTGTCTTCTTAAAGTTCCAGCTCAAAAATCTCAGGAATTTCCCAGGTCAGAGCTGGCAACCCTATGGCAACTGACCCCCAAAAACACAGAGATGGGAGACTCAAGATGGATTATACAGTCTAAGAATCCAACCAATAGGATGAGGCATGAAATCTGAAGCAAACCATAAATCATTAGACATGATGTATTAAACAATGCAGAAAATAGTATTATGTAAGTTGAAAACAATGCAGTGTGATCAAGATAATACATATAGCAAACAGATCATACATTCTATACATGGTGGGAGAGTCGACATATAAAAGCGCCTTCCCGAACCATTCCATTATCATATAGCCTCATTACTTTTATACTAATACCCTTCTCCACTTGCTGAAGCTTCTATGGCCATGCTAGGCAAAATTTCACTTAAGAAAGATGCTAAAGGCACGCAGGCCAGATAAGAAAAGGTGGAAACTTCATTCTTAATCCCAGAGGAAAGATGTTCCTGGTTACAAAGCAATGAAGAAAAGGCACTTCACACATGCTCAGAGGCACACTGATTGTTTACACTCAGTGTTCCGGGTCTAAGGCAAGGAATCAAAAATGGTTTGGGAGCCAAAAGGCAGTGGCACCAGGCTCAGATTAAATGGGCAGGCTGCGGGTGTCCCCAAAAGGCTAACCTTTTGTGTGGTGTTTCTGTCTCTGCAGTGACCCGCGGGGACGTCTTTTTTCAGCCAGAGGATGAGTACCTGGATTATGATGAAGATCTTGCCAATTTTACAGCCACTGTACCCACTGACCCTTCCTTGGAGCCCATAAGCAGTGACCCGCAGGACTTCTTGCCAACAGAAGAACCCGTGGCACTCACTGATCCAACCTTCTTGTTTGAGCCAGAGGGAACCACTCAAGAAGCAGAAGACGAGTTCTTGTGCAGCGGGAAACCCTTTGATGCTTTCACAGCCCTGAAAAATGGCTCCATCTATGCCTTCCGTGGTATGACCAGGAGGGAGAGGGATTGAATTCTTTTCCTCTTGGGGAGCATGCAAGATCCCCACCAGCCCACAACAGATACAAAAAAATGCACCCAGGGCTATGGGTATTGCCTGCTGGCCTGAATGTCCAAATACTCTCTTGGGGTAGTGATACTTTTTGACAAGCAGCCTTCTGAGATTTGGGCTGCATCTCTCTCTGTCACCTTGCAAGAGGGTCTTGTGCTAATTGCAAACCAAAGAAATGCAGACCCTTGGCTGAGAAGTACAGGATTGTGCAACCCAAAGCATCCTGACAGCCAGGCAAATTAGCATGTGATATGGCTCTCCATTTCAAGTGGAGTCCAAGGACTGACCAGATATACTTGCTCTTCTGGGGAAGAAGCACACAGTCTGACTCCCTGAGGGAACAAGCAATACCCCTCCCAGGTGGAACTGTGTCCCAGAAAAGACACAAACAGAATATTTGCCCTTCTCTCTTCTCAATCCAGGGAAATATTTCTATGAACTCGATGAGACAAGTGTGAGGCCTGGGTACCCCAAACTTATCCAGGAACTGTGGGGTATCGAGGGACCCATAGATGCAGCCTTCACCCGCATCAACTGCCAGGGCAAGACCTACGTCTTCAAGGTGGGTTGTGATACTGGCGGGAAAGCTCACACCAGGACACACGGAAGTTCTGCACCCTTAGGTCCTGAGTGCAGGGACAGCTCAGCTTGCACTCCATTGCTCTGTGATGTTACAGAGCATGAAGAGAGCAAAGGGTGAGAAGAGAACAAATTGTAACATATGAAGATCACAGTGCTGGGCAAGGCGGGGCTGTGGTGGGAGAGAGTACTGATGTTTGGAAGAAATTAGTTAGCCTGAAAGTCTTCTGCTGTGGAAGCAGGGCTAAGGAAGGGGCCTCCAAAAAGCAGTGAGGGAGCACAGCCAGGGACAGAGCATGTGCTTTACAGACAGGGTTGAGCCTCTGCATCTGTTGTTTTTGGACAATTAGCCACTGGTGGAGACTTGGGCAGCTTGGGAGCCAAGCTACAAGTGATGCCTTACCCAGGTTGGACACTTGTCAGCTTCCCTCAAGTTTTGATGGGAAATGTAGGCGTCCTGGTTTTACAGCTTGGCTCTCCATTACAGCTGCAAGACCAGGATGCCTACATTTCCCATCAAAACTTGAGGGAAGCTGACAAGTGTCCAACCGGTGTCAGGCGTCACTTGTAGCTTGGCTCTGAGTCTACTCACTCCCCCCCCCTCAGAACATTTCTCTCTCTTCTGCAGGGGAGCCAGTACTGGCGCTTTGAGGATGGAGCCCTGGACCCAGAGTTTCCCCGCAACATCTCAGATGGCTTTGAAGGGATCCCCGATGATATTGACGCTGCTTTTGCACTGCCCGCTCAGAACTACTTTGCCAGTGAGAGGGTCTACTTCTTCAAAGGTGACCCAGACCAACCATCCCTTTCCCTTTGCAGTTCGGCTCCTTGCAGATATGGCAAAGGGAGACCTGGGGCTAGTTTGCCTACAGACATCTGTCCTTCCTTGAGGACCGGTGACTTGTGTATGGGAAATTGAATCATCACAGATCTTGTGCCCCAGAGAGAACGTAATATCTCACCAAATCCAGTGCACAGTTCGCATATTGTGCTGTGACTCAAGCATTCTGGTGCATGAGCCAACCAAGAGACAGTGGCCAGCTGGAGGTGTTTGCCAAGCCTGTGATAGTCCATCACATGGTTTGGGGAGAAAACCTGCAGCCAAAATGGGTCATAGTCTTCTGCCCCCTATGCTCCTTACTGATTGCGGTCTCCACTTCCTAAGCACTGTTCCCTCTCTAGGGCTGTCCTTTCCTGCTTTTCCAAGGTCTAGAGAGATTCTGCAGTTCCTTCTGTAGTGGTTGGAGGGGTAGAAGGGGAGATAGAAAGACCAACCCTTGCTCTCCAAGAGCAGCCTGAGGTTTTGGAGGGGGGGGGAGCGTTAGGTTACCATTTTCCTTTTCCATTTGCTAATTATTCCTCTCTAGAAGATCAGTGCCACGGACAGAATGTTGGACTTGGAAGACCTGGGGCTGGATCCAGCCAGTTTTTTGTCTTGCTATAGATAAAAGCTATGTGGGACAGGTTCTATAGAAAAAATGTATTAGAACTGGGTGAGGTGGAGTAAAAAAGCTGGCTGGATCCAAGCCCTGGATTTGAATCCCCCTTCAACCATTATATTCACACTTGGTCCTCTCTGTTCCTGGCCTACCTCACAGGGTTGTTGTGAGAATAAAATGTCTTCAGTGCCATATATACTCGCTCTTGGAGAAGAGGGGAGTATATTTGACAGAGACACCTCCAGTCAATGCACTGTGCTGATAGGATGCCCCCAAAGCCAACGAACGGCCATGCCAGAGGCTTGCCTGACATCTGTTGCCTCCCTCCCTCCCTCTCCCTGGCAGGGAAGCATTACTGGAGTTACGACTTCGCCAATCAGCCGAGCCGCGAGGACTGCGAGGAGACATCTCCATCTCTCGTCTTTGACCACTTTGCTCACTTGGTGGACGATAGCTGGGAGGAGATCTTTTTGGAGCTCTTTGGGGGCTCACGGCGGAGTGAGTGGGGCCATGGGATGGGCGGCTAGGGTGAAGCCCACCCTCTGGGAACTTCTTCACACAATTAAGTTGTGAATCTCACTGCTACATGTTGTAGTCATGGGCCATGAACTGAGATGGCTTTCAAGGGGGATTAGCCGTATTTACAGAGGAGGTTATTATACTTCATGGCTAAAAGGCACTTCCATGTTAAGAGGCAGTGTACCTGTAAATTGCAGTTTCTGGTAAGCAATAACAGTTTTGGAATCTGCTTTCCTGCTGTAGACCAAGCAGGTGATGGTGGATGTTAGACTAGGAAGACCATCCAGAAGGGCTTCTGTGGTGTGCTACCCTTCTGTGGGGGCCAGAACTGAGCCTTCAGACATGGCATCTGCCCCACTGGGTCCATGGCAGAGGAAAGAAGCCTCTTGGAACCTCTGGCTAGCTCAAGGCCCTGAGTCACTCTTTTTCTCCCTTGCCAGGTGGGGCCAGCAGGCCACGCTACATCAGCCAGGACTGGCGAGGGGTACCCAACCGGCTAGATGCTGCCATGGTCGGCCGAATCTATGTGGCGCCAAGCCCATCAAAACGTCGCTCAAAGAAGAAGTCATCACGCCGGCAACGCAAGAAGTATCGCAGCCGCCGTCGCTGGGGCCGCTGGAAATCAAGAGCCTGGGATTGGCCAGGGGACAGCAGCTCAGAGTCTGCAGACCTGGACTGGATCCTGGGTAGACCCACATCCTGCCAGCCCTTCCAGAGTGTCTATTTCTTCGTGGACGGTGGGTTTAGTGGAGGGTCCTTTAGCCCATTAACCCTTTAGACCTGCTCTCCCCAGTGACACAGGCTGGCTGGGACAGAGTGCTACAAAAAGAATAGTTACAATTGTTGAGGGGGGTGGGTTGGAGGACTTAGCACTAAACCAAAGCTTTAGATTTGAGAATATATTATGCCCCATTGCAGAACAGTCCCTGAGGCATATATGATGGGGGGGAGGGTTATCCAATATTTATGTTGGGGTGCTGGACTGTTTACATATGTTTAAGTGTCAACAATCTTTTTGGTTGGATTGGGGAATAAGGAATCCAGAACTAGGAATGAAAAACTGGGAACCAGCTTCAGCTCAGGCAGGATATCTATATGCAACCAGTATTTATCCTACGGAATCCCTTGCCACTGGATATTCATTTTAAAATGAACAGACAAACGAATACAGCATCATGGTCCATTTGCAGTATGCTTAATGGAGCTGCCACATTCTGAGTCAGTATAGCTCTATGTACTGGCTGCTGGTGACCAGCAACCAAGAATGGATGGTTGGGGCCAGGGCTTTTTTTCTGGGAAAAGAGGTGGTGGAGTTCAGGACCGCACAATGACGTCACGTTGGGTCAGCTGGAACAAGGGGGGAGTTTTTTAAAGCGTCGATTGCCCTCGGCAAAAATGGTCACATGGCCGGTGGCCCCGCCCCCTGATCTCCAGACAGAGGGGAGTTTAGATAGCCATCTGTGCCTCAGCATTCCACCATGTTCCAGATGAAAAAAAGCCCTGGTTGGGGCTCCCCAGACATATCTGGCTGGCCACTCTTGGGAAGAGGTTGCTGAATTCCACAATGCCATTTTTTGTTCCTAAGGCTGGCTAGGAATGGGGGCGGGGGAGCGGAGAAAGAGGTGAAAATGGGGCAAAACAAAAAATTTGCAGGGGGTGGGTGCATTCCAGAAATTTGTCCTTGCAAAATGTCCCTGTGCTCTCACTACTCTGTGTGTGTGTGTGTGAGAGGGATATTTTAAGACACTTCCAGCTCTCCATTTTTAATAAATAAATAATGTATATATATTGACAGAGCAGCAGAGAACCCAGGAACTGAGGGTGGGTGGGTTGAATAGCTTTGAGGGTGCAAGCCTGGAGGGGCTCGATCCACAGTGACATTTGCGTCCGTGTATCTCTCCCTCTCTCAGACCAGTACTATCGACTTAACCTGCGCACACGACGTGTGGACTTCGTGTACCCTAGATATCCGCGCAACATAGCCAAGTACTGGCTGGGCTGCCCGTCCGATGCAGATCAGGCCTAACTGCGGCCATAGCCATCTTCAAACTTATACCAGCAGCCAAATAAAGCATTCCATTCCTGCCTTTCCATGTCTTTGACTCTGGGGACCAGATGGGGGTGGGTGGGAAACACAAATGGGACCTCGGGGCACCTTGGAGATTAGGCAGCAGTGCCATGATGGGTTACTGGAATCAGCTTATTGACAAAATGCCACAAAGCCCATTTTGGGTTTCACTGCAGCAGACCTGATTCAGCTTCCCTGCTGGGATTTGGGTGTTGTGAAGTTCTGCCTTGCTTAGCAGTTAGGATCAGGGTCCATCTCAGGATCTGATGAGCACCTGCCAGCGTGGTCCTGGGGCAGGGGAGGGGGCAAGAATCTGCTTGCAATCTGGGACAGTTGCAGGCACAAATCCACCCAGCGCCCTGTCCAAAAAGAGGGTTATCATGGGGATGGGGTGATAGATGAAGAACATGGAAGCTCATCCCTTTTCATGGCTCCGGAATAAAGTCGGCACTACATAGCAGAAAGGAAGGCCTTCCCTTGGCTCCTGCTTGCCTGCTGGACCTTTCTCTCCACTGCCACCCCAACGCACACTCACAAATGATGCAGTCTCTCCTAGTGGTTTTGGAGTCTGCATTTGCTCAAAGCAACAGCTCTTGTCTGCTTGGACTGACTAAGGATGCCATGACAGCAAGCTTGTGAGTTGCACAGAACTCTTTCTCAGGCTGATTGAAATGGTGGCAGGAGAATGGCATGGCAAATATAACAAGAAGAAACTGATTTATGTCAAGGGTTTGAAATATTCCTCAGGCTTCTGTAAGCAAAATCACTTTTACTTAAAACAGTAAGAGACGCTGTGACCCCTATTGATTCCCACCCCAGCCCACTGTCTCATTAACTGCAAACAATGCAAGCTAGGCCTGATCATCATAGCCAGAGGATCCTCTTTCCTGGGCACTGTGCATTCCTCTGGTGATCCCATTGCGGTCACTTATGCAAAGCATGCTAGAAGATTCAGATACTCTCACAGATGTGCCCCCCACTAGAAACTTTTTGTTGTGCCTATTCAAACTTACTCATTCCCTGCTGTTGCAATGTGCCAGCAGTGACAAGGCAAGAACTGGTGGTGTTTCTCCTTAGAGAAAAGCTCCAAAGAGAAAAACTGGCATGTAGTGCAAAGATCATGTTCACATGATCATCCCTAGAGCACGCTCCTGTGGTTGAGAGCCCCCAGGGCCCAGCCAGGCTTTCACAGCCAGTTCCCCAGGACCTGGAGGGATGGAAAAGAAAGAGGACCTATCTGGCCTCCGGGGCTGGATTTCTCTCTGGTATTTTTGTCAAAGGTTCAAAGAGTTCCAGGATCTCTGCTCCCCCCACCCTCCTCTGGTGCCCTTTGAGAAGCTAGTGGGAGGAAGGCCCTGGCAACACAAGTTGGGTGCAGAGGGTCAGAGGGAATGTTTCCTGCTTGGAACTCAACAACCTTTGTCATTCCTGAGCCTCTCACTGCCCTAGCACTTTCCCCCTTCCTGCTGTGAAAGCCCCTTTATCTCCTCTCCATCTAAGCTTCTCCCTGAACCAAATGAAGCCATTCAGAGGTAGGCTGTGTGAGATCTAACCCAACCCAGAATTAACAAGTGGGGTGCAGGTGTGTGTGTGAGAGAGTTTGCATAGAGAGGGGAGACAGTTCAACAGCAGTAAGAGAATGGCAATAATCAGTCTTGGGCCACGAGAAGTTAACCATACTATGACTGAACACATATAGAATGCTCTCCTTCTACAGCTTTCACACAAGTCAGAGAGTGCTCTTTAGCAGTCGTTTGCAACACATTTAACAATCATGTGACACAGGAAAAACCACTTGCCCCAGTGCATTGAAAGAGCATTATCCTACATATGTGAAAGCAGTAAGTACAATTGAGCCCAAGTGCTATAAGGAATCAAGGGCTTCTGTCTGGGAGAGGAGGTAGTTTGGATTTGTAGTTCCTACACCTGTCCAGCTGGGCATGGAGACGAGGGGTTGCCCCTCTCCATGAAGAGGGCAGCAAGCTTATGTTGATGTGCCCCATCAGCACCAAGGACAGTTCCCTTGGTGTCTGAGACTTTGCCCACCATCTCAGGGCTAGGATGAAAATGAGTGATGTGTGGCATCCAAAAGGCTGGACAGATTTATTGAGTCAGAAGCTTTCCTAGGCTGGACCCCAGCCCCAGATGCATGACTCGAATTTTCAGCCAGCAGATATGAATAGGGGACAGGGGATGTGGGACACAGGACAGGAAGGCTTTGGATTGTGACATTTCCATGCCAGACTCAGAACAGAGACCCTCCGCAAGGGTGAGAAAGGAGTTGGTGCTGTCGGGTTAGGAGGACTAGAGGGATGACGGGACAGCTGGCCCCAGATGGGTTGGGGGGGAGGTAGGAGGCGGTCCCTGATGGGAAGAGATAAAAGCTGGATGGGCAGCAGGGAGGTGACAGCCAGGATGGGTACAGCCGAGGCGCCTCGCTTCCTGCCCTTCGCCTTCCCCGACGGGGCGGCCGGTGAGCTGGCGGCGGAGCATGGAGGGGGTGAGCGCGGAGGGCTTCCCACTCGGGAGGGGGGGGGTCCGGGGGCGGGTCGCCCAGCCAAGGTGAGCGCTGCCCGTCCCCTCTGTCTTCCCGCAGGGAGCCTCTCGTGCCCCAGAACAGAACGAGGCGGCTGGGCTGGCGGGCCCAGGAAGAGGAAACGGACCACGTTCAGCCGGGGCCAGCTGAGCCAGCTGGAGCGTGTCTTCGCCGCCCTGCCCTACCCGGACATCGGCACCCGGGAGCGCCTGGCCGAGCTCACGCAGCTGCCCGAAGCCAAGATCCAGGTGAGCTCCGGGGAAGGGGGCGCGCCCCGCCGCCGCCGCCCGCCCGCCCCGCCCTCTCACCGGCCCCTCCCTTCTCCTCTCCCGGCCCAGGTCTGGTTCCAGAACCGGCGTGCCCGGAGGATCAAGACCAGCCCGGCTGCGGAGCCGCCCGCCTGCCCTCGAGCCACCCTGGCCGGCAGTAAGCAGCCCCGTCTGGGCGTCTCCCCCCAGCACTGCAAGCAGCAAGCCCGGGTCTCTCCGCTAGCCGGCGGCTCCTCGGGCTTCCTCGGCGGGGAGGACGCACTGAGTCCGGCCCCTCGATGGCCCGTCCAGGAGGAGGAGGAGGAGGAGGAAGGCGCGGCCGTCTGGACAGCGCTGTCGAGCTGCTGGGATGCCTTCCCAGGGCCGCCAACCTCCCTGGGCTCCATCTCCGACCTCATCTACAGTGCCGCGCTCGTGGCCAACCTGGGGGAGCTGTAGGGTCGCTCGCCCCGTCCAGGAAGGGGCCAGCTGGGGCCAGTACTGCAGCAGAGCAGGGAGGCAGAAACTCTGGCGGGAGACGGAGGATTAAACTATACCTATCACACACCCCACCCCGACACACCTTTCCAAATTAATCCCCCCTCCCCCTGTAAACTCAATAAAGGAGCTGTGGTGCCCTTCCAGTTTAGCCGGGTCGCTTTCATTTCGGATTTGTACAGGGTGTGTGTGACCCCCACCTCTTCAATATCCTGAAATGCAGGAGGGCGCGCGTCCCGCAATCGCTGGTAATGCCCCCTAATCTGCCCGAAAAAATACCTTAATCTCTTGGGGGATCCGCGGATGATTGAACGACATCCTCTAATCCTTTCCCGGCGGCAGGTTCAGGGTTTCACCGCCGGATTTGCACGTAGCAGCTATATTAATATTGCCAGGGGGGGCTTAGCCGACATCAGAACCTTAATCAACATTTCTGAGGGCCCAGGAATGGTGCTTGGCAGCTTAACCCCTTGAAGCCGGAGGGCAAATGTGGGCAAGCCTCAGAATACCGCCCCCCCCCAATATGTACAGTTCTGCCCATCTCAAAAAGATGTCCAGAAAAGTGCCAAAAAGTGTAACAAAAGTCATAGAGGGGTGATGCTGTTGGAGCACTTTCCTTGCTAGGCTAAGAAATTTAGGAAAAAATGTAAGGGGTGGTGAAGGGAACTGATAAGAGGTTTCCAAAATTTTGTATGGTGTGGAGAAAGAACTTTTTCTTCCTTGGTCTACATGTTAGAAACCAATGAAGTGGGTGGGCAATAGATTGAGTACAACACAAAAAGCACATAGCGCATAATTAACTTGTGGAACTCACCGGCAAAGGGTGCAGCAGCCGCTTGCTTGGATGGACAAATCCATGAAGGAGAGGCATACTATTGGCTACATGGAGCTTCCACACTCAGAGTGAATGTTAGTTGTTGTTTGGGGGTGGAGGGCAGCAGAGGCAGGCTGTGGTCTCTGCATGGAGCCCTTCTGGGCGAGTCCTGCTGACCCCTGAGGCACACAGGCCAAGACAAGACTCTGGCATGACCCACAACGATGCCCCTGACAGTGCTCACATGCAGAGCAGACAGTTGACCCTCTTCCCTACCCTTTTCTGAGAAGCAGCCTGTCCATGGGGCTTCCAGGCTAACTGCCCCTCCAGGTTAATATCCCTTTTGCTAGCAACTAGGCATGACAGGGGATGAGGTAGATTGGTTTCAGCTCTGGAGATCAGGGCAGTGCGCATGAGAATGTCCCGTTTCACTCTCACAACAACTCTGTGTGGCAGGTTAGGTGGAAAAAGAGAAGCCCAAAGTCACCCAGGGAGCATTAGAGCCAAGAAGAGGTTTAAACTCAGAAGCAGGCATGTGGCCACTGCAGGAAAAAGGTCCTCTTCACTTTAGAGATGCTTCCCCTATTAACTCCAGTATGTTGGCCAAGAACTTATGTGCAGAAATACGAGCTGGAAAGAATAAGGAAAATGACATTCCCTAAGCACGGAACGGAAGACTACCTTCAAGTGCAACCGATGAGAAGCAGGTTCAGGATGTAACACATCTTCGTGCCACCCCTTGTGGAATTAATTTCACACATGATGAGGTCATATCACATAGGCTGCACACAGCTTTTTCGACGGATTAGCCAAATTCCCAGAAGTGCAGGCTAATCAACAGTTAAGACACAGACTAGCCTAGTGGTGCCTCCGTGTTCCTACGAATCCTACCTCTCATTCCCAAACTGCTCATTTTGATGAGCTTTCCTGGGGCACCTGCCTGACTGCTGTGAGCAACATCAGACATGGGAACAAGAGGATAAGCAAAGCAGAATCTGGTGGAAAAAAAGGCAGGCATGAGGCCACTTCAGGGAAAAGAATCCCCTCCATGTTAGAAATGCTTAAATTTTCTTACAAATCAAAGCCTTTTTTTCAATGTTCTAGAGAGAATTTTACAGTTTCCATCCAAAAACAAAGCTCAGAGGCCAATTGCTTGAAGGAAAACAACTTAGCTGTAGTTAAATGAAAACCAAGAAAGAATACTCATGAGGAGACCCCCACCCCACCCCCTTTCTAGGAACAAGGCAAAGAGAGGCCAGAGAAGTGGGAGGGAGCCCCAGTTCATGAGAAATGCAGATTCAGCCCCAACTCCTGGAGCTGACACATAACTTGTGAACTGCTTTTGTTAGTAAGTTTATTGCACATAGTAGAAAATTCACTTCTAAACAAGGCAAGACGTCATCTTACAGAACTTTTTTTAGCCAGAAATCAGGCATTCCATAGGTCTATTACAACAGTGAAAAGACAAGCCCCTCTGACCCTGCCCGTTGAAGTGTCAGGGTCCACGGAACAACTACAGATCTTCCAGTGTTGGCAGGAAACAGCTTTTCTAGTCAGCATCTGCAGGCCAGGCCCGGCCACACTCCAGACAGCTGCGAAGGACAGCGCTTGCTTGAAGGAAGGAGCGGAGAGCAGAAGCAAGCTTGTTCCAAGGAACAAAAAAAAGGAGAGGGCACGCAAGGGACCTCAGGTAGGTTTTTGCTTCAGACTGCAAAAGACTTGCTTGTTCAGAGCCAGCACCTGCTGGAGGCGAAGATACAGAGGTGGCCCTTTCTGTGATATGCCCGTGAGCTCTGGCTGTTTTCAGGTGGGTCTGATATGCTGAAGAAACGGGGCCAGAAAGACTTCGGGAGCCCAATCAGGTTACAGCTCTCCCAGTTCCCCTTCCAGAGTCCTCACCATCACATACAGCTCTGCCAAACCCACCACGGAGGCCACAATCACAGCTGACAACACCCGCTAAAGGGAAAGAGGGAATACATTAGTTCTGCCTCATGCATTTTCACTGAGTAAGCCACAACCGCAGCTTAGGATCTTACCAGGCACTGCCTGTACGCCTGGCTTCTGCATCTAGTATTAGCATCAAAGAGGAACATTCCCCACTGTTCAGCATCTACGTTAGTTGCTCTTTTATTTACATGAAAGAAGACTTGGCAGGCAAATTACAGAATTTTTGAGCTTCATGGGTAGAAATTGCTGGTAGTAAAAAGGAGCTTGTGCAAAACTCAAACTCACTCCAGCTGCCACCACCACCCTGCCCGGCACAATCATCACTCACCGCTGCCATTTCTGCAAAGATGTACTGACTGCCCAGGTATGTGCAGGCAAATGCAGCTCCCATGGTGATAAGAAAGTTGAATATGGTGACGACCAAGACTTTGGTAGACCTAACTGAGAAAGGGAGACAGAGGATGGGAGCCTACCAGCCCAGCGTCTCTTCGGGAAATCCTAAAGGAGCAACACCTTTCTCTCTCAAAAGAAAAATGCCAAGCTGTAAATAAGTATCAAGATATTTTGCCTTTTACTGCCACTGCAGCTAGCCAACTTGTTGCAATTCCAAGTACAAGCGTTTATGTTTAAAGCCCTAATTGTGCTGGGGATCAAGGTTTCTGCAGGACTGCCTGCTTCCGTAAGAGCAGCTCTGCTGGATCTCGCCAGTCAGCAGGGTCAGCATTCTTTTTTACACAGTGGCCAACAAACAGGCCAAAAACAGGCCAGAGAGGCCAAGGTCTTCCCCATGTGGCTTCCTAGCCCTGGGCTTCACAGGGCTTGGTGCCTTTGTATATCATGGCTAGCAGTCACTGAGCGACTGTCTAACCCCCTTTTAAACCCATCTAAGCTCATGGCCATTGCTACATCCACTGGCAGTGAATTCCAGAGTTTAATTACTTGTTGAGTAAAGAAGTATTTCCTTCTGTCTGACCTGTACCGACTTCTCAAACACTTCACTCCTGAGTTCTGGTGTTATGGGAACGGGAGAAAAAGTTCTCTCTATCCACTTTCTCAGCCCCCACTTTCTCATTTTATAAAATTCTATCATGTCCTCCTTTATTTGCCTGTTCCCCCCAGAGTCCTTAGCCTTTCTTTAGCAGGAGTGGTGCTCACCTCCCTAACCATTCTGGCTGCCCTTCTGCACTTTCCCCAGCTTTACAATATATATTTTTGAGATAACAACCACCAGAACTGGTGCAGGTACCCAGGGCACACCAACTCCCCCAACGGGGGATGCAAGGGCAATGTGCCCAACACAGTTAAGTATGGCCTGGAGAGGGAGTCCTTGCCTCAAATGGAGACTGGTGCAACTGTTTGTCCCCCCCCCCCCTTACTCCAGGTATTATCCCAAGAACCTGGACTCTCACAATAGTTGTCAGCAGCAAGTATGTTGAGTGCTAAGGGGAGGGGTGTGGCAGCAAATGCACTATCGTCTAAGTATCATGCTGGTGTAATCCCATCTCCTGCTAGTGGAGGACGCAAGAAGCACAACTACAGTCCAGATTGGCTACCAGCCACTCAACTCTAACTTGTTCTACTGCTGATCAAACACCTGTGATGCCTGTTGCTCTGGAGGCTCTCAGCTCCATGGTGATAGATTCAGAGGAGTTAGCTGTGTTAATCTGTAGTTGCAAAATAGTAGAGAGTCCAGTAGCACCTTTAAGACTAATCAACTTATTTGTAGCATAAGCTTTCAAGAACCACAGCTCTCTTCGTCAGATGCATGGAGGGTATGAAGAAACTAGCCAGAGATATATAGGTGCTGAGGGGAGGAGGGCGAGGGTGCAGGAAGTGAGGGTCATGTAAATGTAAATCAGTTCCAAAAAGTCATGAAAGAGGTGGAGTGCACAATCCAGGCTGGGTGTGACCCCTCCCCCCCATAGCCGAAACTGAATGGAATGCCTGAAGGCAGTTACTTCTGGTAATGAGATAACCATTCATAATCTCTATTCAATCCAAGTCTGACTGAGTCAAATCTACATATTAATTCCAATTCAGCAGCTTCCCGTTGGAATCTGTTTTTGAAATAGTAAAAAGTCCAGCAGAACCTTTAAGACTAACCAACTTTATGTAGCATAAGCTTTCGAGAGCTACAGCTCTCTTTGTCAGATGCAGGTGTTTTTGAAATGATTTTGTTGAACAATGGTGACCTTTAAGTCCTTGATGGAATGTCCTGGTAGACTCCTTCATGGTGGAGTCCCAGCAGACAGGACAAGCAGTTCCAATTCAACCCTATACAAGGAATGGTAAGTTGCCTCAATGGTTATACTACACTCTACTGGGGTAGCCCACCTTATGGCAACCCCCAAAACGGGGGGATGAACCTGCAGACTCTGTAAGACTCATATGTAGACCTTTGAAGCCTATTTGCTCTATACTGTTACTGCAGAACATTACTCTGTACACACTTTGTGCCCCTTTGGACAGGAGGAGAGGTCAGGAAGGACTCCACGTCCAGTACCATGCCAACCTTCTGATCAGCCTATGCAAATCAACAGCTGCAGGGACTGGTGTGGTGCTCTGCTATATGGTTGCCATTGCATGTTTGATGGATGACAACAGGGAGGGGTGGACTCTGGTATAATCACAATGCTCTCTGTGCTTGGAAGAGAGGCATTTCTTTCACTTCTTTCTTGCGTTTGTCTCCCCTCTGCACAGTGGGCAAAGGAGAGAGACTAGCAGCACTGTAGTCCTGGCTTTGAGATGCCCTTCATTTCCACTAAGAGGAGACTCTTTGCCTGATAACTTCATCCAATTTTCATGAATGCCCTTATAATTGCATCTTATTTATGATACTGCCTTATAGAGAACTAGACTATTGGTCTAACTAGTTCATTTTAGTCTCAATGCTGGTTATCAGGGATCCTTTAACTAGAGATTCCACAAACTGAAGCTGGGCTTTAACACACTGAACTGTGGCTCCTCTCCTGCTTACTAGGCTCAGCCTACCTGACAACTCAGTTCGCATGATAGTAACAAACCTTGCCTTCCGATGTCAGCCAGAGTGCCATATCGATTCAGTTCCTGTAAGAGAAAAAGAGAGAAATAGGGTAGCTTTGTACAGTTCAACCCTCTCTCCTGCTGCTTCAATCCCAAGATTAACAGAAATTCTCCACTCTTATTTACTTACTGTAATATATGAAATGGGATCCAACTTTAAGTATCAACCCTGCTTACTAGCCGCAAAAGAACTGGGTTCATGCTACATACATTACAGCATGTCTGCTTAGTCCTACAGAGAAGAAACAGCTTTACTCTTTTTCACCACAGAACTAAGCATTCAGTTCTCAGTTGCTGTAATTCATTTACAGCATTCTGCTGTGATTGTTAGCTTGTGGCAGGTTTGTTATGGACACCAATGCAACTGCTACGTTCTCTACACCTTGTTTCTATCACTTACTTCTCATCAGCAGAAACAGGCACAGCATGCCAACTAGTGACTCTGGCAATGTGCTGGGGTGTTAGAACTGGGATCTTCTGTGCATGTAAGCCTATCACTGGGAATCCCTCAAAGCAAGAATCATACCACCTCAATATTTATTGTTGGCTTAATGAGATAAAGCACATCCCAGCAAATGTCAGGGCCAGCTCAGTTTCACACCTGCCATGCATTTTCTCCTTACCTGGCTGTTGACATTTCTTGTCATCCTCTTGTACTCCTCATTGGCTAGCTTAGCCTTGAGCGTCTTCAGCCGGGCCACTAACTCTGGGTTCTGAAACAGGCACAAAGGCAGTCCGATAGTGAAAATGCCATGCCATTCTTTTCCTAATGTTTTTGACTTTTACTAAACTTTTAAAAATCCCTTTCATGGGATATGTTGAGATGGAAACTGATATACTCTAAAAGGGGGAAACAAGTCCTTTGAGCAAGGCCTTTACAACAAGGAGTTCAAAAAGCACTCAGTTTCCAGCCACTCTGAACACAGAAAATAGTCATTAATACAAACCCTGGGAGCTTTTTTCACTTCAGGAAGTAAGACCTCACTGCCTTCGAGAAGTTCATGAAGATACACTTGAGAACCTAGAAATCAAATCGGTAAGATTAAAACAAAAGCCTCTGAAGGATCAGAGTCTGCTGATTGCCAGAGATGTTAGTGGCCAAGCAAGGATGCAGTGAACTCTAGGAGGCAGGAAAGCAGAGACTGGAAATGTGAACAGAAAAATGGGGGGGGGGGCTGCCAATATTATCCGTGCTGGGTAAAGCGATTACCTTCCATCATGGAAACGCCTGTCATGCTAATTTTGCAACTGTATGGTGAGACATGGAATCAGAAACCTTAAAACCATAAGAACAGTTCTTCAGGAATAGCTCAAGGGGGTTCCAACTAGTCCAGCATCCTATTTCAAGCAACAGCAAGACAGATAAGAGGCTCACAAGAAGAAGCATACAGGCCAAAGTTTTCACTGCTGCTGCACCCCTCCTCAGCAACTGGCATTCAGATACACATTACCAGGGAACACAGCAGTTCCATTCAGACAACATGACAATTTATTTACTCACTTAATTGCTTCATTTATTCCTCACTGTAAACCTGAAGTGGCTTACATCATTTTTCCTCTCCTCCATTTTATCCTCACAAGAACCTGTGAGATAGATTAGTCTGAGAGTGGGGGACTGGCTTAAGATCACCCAGCCAGCTACCACAGCAGAGGAGGAATTGAAATCTGGGTCTCTTGATCCCAGGACAACACACCGATACACCACATTGCCTCATTTATACCCCTCCCCCCTGCAAATGTGCTGAATCCTCCGGTAAAGCCTTCAAAGTTATCAGGAAATTCTGCCACAGTGAGTTACCCAAGTTAACAATGTGTTCTTTCTAATTTATTAAATAATTATATTTATGTTACCGAGCTCAGTTATGGATACCTCATTAGCTTTCAGCGGGGCTTCCTCCCGTTGGACAGAACACGCTTACCCGAGAGTAAACACAGGGTTGCCAACCAGCAGGTGGTGGCTGGAGATCTCCCGGAATCACAATTGATCTTCAGGCAACAGAGATCAGCTTCCTCCCAGATACAGGCGAGGGCAATGGCCCCACAGACAGGGCAAGCAGTTCCAATTCATCTCCATGCAAAGAATGGTGAAGCGTTCCCTCACCCGGGGTTGCCTACCTTGAGGACCCCCCCCCCCCCCCAAACTGCGGTCAGAGATCTCTCGTTGCCTTCAAGGTCAAGAACCACCGCAGGACTCACCCGCCTCTCGCAGCGCTCGGTGAAGCCTCCGGACGAGTGCAAAGGGCAGGCCGCGCTCAGCCGAGGCCGCCTCGAGTTCTGCCCGCAGCTCTGGAGCCAGCCGTATCAGCTCGGGGTCCGCGGCCACCCGCCGCAGCCGCTCCCCAGCCCGCAGGGAGGCCGCCATCTTGGCTCGCAAGTCACATGACCACGCTTGGCCGGGAGGAAAGGGCGTTGCCATGGAGACGGCTGCGGCCTAGATAGCGCCGTTTCCGGGTCGCAAGCGAGCTAAATGGAGAGAGGTCCCGGTCCGAGGAGCCCTAACTAAGGCAGCGACCTCCTCTTCCATCGGGGAGCGGCTCTCTGCGGGATCCCTCACGTTCATCTGCGCCGAGTTTCTTCCTTCAGCTGGGGGTGCCGTTGGGGATTGGTTCACTATCCAGTTGCCAAACTCCCGGAGGTGGCTGGAGATCTCCCGGAATTACAACTGATCTCCAGGACACAGAGATCAGTTCCTCTGGAGAAAAGGGCTGCTTTGGAAGGTGGAGTCTGTGGCATTATACCCTGCTGAGGTCCCTCTCCTCCCAGCCCTCTTTAGACTCCAACTCACAAATCTTCAGGAATTTCCCAACCTGGAGATGGCAACCCTAATAGCTCGAGGCCAAGTAGCTGTCCCCAGAGGAACCACAGCAGTGACTGGCGTGCCTAATTTAAACCTGGGATCTTGGGGCTGGGAGAAGCTGTTGCCTGAGACCTTGGTTAGATCCTGGACCTGGCTGGACTGAGCAAGATTTGAGTCCAGTAGCAACAAGATTCCCAGGATTTCGAGAGTCAAAGTTCCCTTTGTCAGGTATTGATGCTAGTTTCTTGAAGGTTTATACCCTCGACATCTTGTTGGTCTTTAAGATGGTACTGGGCTCAAAGTTTGCTCTTCTACTGCAGACCAACACGGCTACTCACCTATCTGGATGGGTTGGGATTCTGAGACCATGAAATTCAGATAACACCCTCCTTGCTTCATCTAACACTCCACTGAGAATATACAGTACTGTCCTGAGGCAAGCATGGTGTCAGATTTTGACCTTGTGGGGTAAAAAGCACAAGAGCCACAGCTGAAATGAAATCTGCCCCATAGAAGGAAGCAGGGATAGGGAGAGAGGCTGGAAGGATCAATTTTTAAAAAATAATCTGAGTGCAGTCATTGGGAGTGTACTTGAGCAGGCGCCAGAGTGCATCTTGTTGGGCTAAAATGCCTGCTTGCCAGTTAGACGGTGAATCACTCCTTCCTTTCATTTACTGTGTTCATCCTTCCCAACGCAATAAAGAGAATAACCTCAAAGCTGTGACCTGCTTCTTTCTTTTGCATGCAATCAAATTCTCTCTCTCTCTCTCCCTCTCTCCTTATGTAATAAAAGACATGCTTTGCAAGGGACAGAGATGAGGGCTCTTCTGGGATAACACGTAAGCATTAGCTGGACATTTTTGTATGTCTTGCTCTTGACATTATCTACACACAGGAAGGCTCTGCATTATAAGGACTTCTTCCTTTCCTCAGCAGTCTAGTGTTGGAGCTTGTACCTTCTTTGAGTGGCTTGTTCTGAAAAGAATAAAGCAGAGACAATGGGAAAGAATGAAGGAAATAGAAATAGTTCAGCATGAGGAAGGATGAATGAAGGAGATGAAGATATCACTTGCAGGAACGGGGGTGGTGGTGACTGAAGTTAGATGGAACACAACATGCTTCAAAGTCTTTTGCTTTGAGACGGTTTTTGATTTCCGCTTCGCATACAAGTGAGGGAATGTGCTTTAACTGCCTCTGGTCTTACAGGAAGGGATGAAAATACATATTTTAATTAATGAGTATTTTTTTTACAATAACAGGCTGAAAGATGTAAGACAAAAACCCCCCAGCACCTTGAAAGTTTACTCTGCTCCCCTCAGCTCCACTGGAAGCAGACTGGTGTCTTTCTTTTGCTGGCGTTTCCTGAATGGCTTCTCTTGCAGTCCAGTGCCCTCTTTGGCTTGTCTGGGAGTCCAAGTGTTAATCTTTGCTCTCTAGGGCTGACTCTTCCTGGCAGCTTTTGTTTTCTAAAATAGCTTTATTTGTGTTCAGAAAGATGTTCCATATGGAAGAGTCATTTCTCTCCAGTAATAGCTAAAAATAGCTAATGTGAGAACTGTGAATGACAGCACAGAAGCTGCTCAATCTGGACCTCTCTTTCCTAGGGATTGAGCAGAGGCCTCTAGCCAAGCTGTGAGGGTTTCCTTCTGCTGAAATCCCCTGGGTGCTACAAAATGAGGTGTGAGGCACTGGTGGCCAGGGATTTCCCACTGGAAACAAGCCTTGCAGAAGACCTTGGCAATAAGACCAGAATGGCATTGTCATGCTGGTTTTTTCTGGGAGCTTTTCCTTTTGGTGCTGGGCCTCGCTCTCCAGCATGCTTTGAACTGGAGGGTCGTAGACTGCTATGGACTGCATCCTGATGCCCACTTCACCTTATCTATCTTTCAAGCTGTTTCATGCATATGATGAACTGGGCTCTTAACGACCCTTCCTTATAGGCCCAGGGAAGCTGACAGCAGCTTCACATTTGGACGGCAACTGTACAAGGTTACAGTACAATCCTAAGCAGAGTTACTCCAGCCTAAGCCCATTGAAATCAATGAGATTACACTGGAGTAACTTCACTTAGGATTGCACTGTCAGTTATACAGGGCAAAAGTGGCAGGACTCCGCTCCCATCCTGTGGGCTGTTACCAGAACTGCTCTTATTAATGGGGGAAATTAGCTTTAGCAGTCTGTAACTAAAATAAGCGCGGATCTTAACCTATGTCTACGGAGGTCCCGATTCCAGACACACTAGTGAAAAAGAGGCAGACTACAAATAAGTTCCAAACACGTGCACTTAGTGTGGCATAAGCCTGAACTTGCACATACACACAAGAAAGCATACAAGGTCTAAGAAATACAGAGTAGGAAATACAGAGACTTTCGCATTAGCTGGTTCCCAATGATGGTGGGGAATACTCACTTATCCTGAAGCGAAGCAGAGACACAACAGCGAGGTGGCCCAATGCCAGCACTGGGACCACAGACGGACAGCAAGGGATTCTGGATAGGATGGCCTAAGCCACAGACAGCGAGGGGTTCGGGATGGGAATGGCCTAAGCCACAGACAGCGAGGGGTTCGGGATGGGAATGGCCTAAGCCACAGACAGCGAGGGGTTCGGGATGGGAATGGCCTAAGCACCGAGTGGTCTGAGAGACCAGCTTAAATACCCCAAAACGTACCCTGGGGCTGGTGCTGTACTTGGTGGTTCTCACAGTTTAAAACAAAGGTTCTAATGGGTTACTGAATGGCTTGGATGGGCCACTTTGGTAATCTGATTGCGATAAGTGACACCTCAGGAAGAGGGGACAAAAGAGGGAGGGGGAAATCCAAGTGGGCTGAAAGGATGTTCCAGCGGACAGGGCTTGTCCTGATGTCATCAACTCTGGAATGCGGAGGTTTCTTTGAGATGCATTCTCTAAGTGCTTGGGATGGTCGGCACTTAGTTCCTTCTCCTGGGCGGCTCCTAAGATATGCAGAGCGGGGCGAGGTACTCTCGCTGCGGATGTGGTGTGCCCGCTTCACCGAAATGGCTTCCCAAAGCAGTCTTTTCCTCTGGGTCTTCTTGCTGCCTGAGAACATGGATGCCGGCTGGGCATAGCTGGGGCTGGATAGCAGGCTGCCCGGTAGCGAGGGCAAGCTCGGGGACCGACCCGCGGGAGGCTCCAGGCGGGAACTGACCAGGGAGCGCCTAGCCAGGCTCGCTGGAGGTTTCCCCGGCAGGCGCCCGGCTGCTAGCAGCGGCTTGGGCCCATATGAGGCAGGCTTCCATGGAGGCAGGGGGAACAACACTTTAAAACACAGTCCAAGGCAGGGAACAGGCACGGTCCGTGGCAGATGGCAATGCAGGCACGGAGCACACTTGTAACACAGTCCAAACACACACTGGGAAGTCCAGATACAGGTCAGGGCAGGGCTGCCCAGAAAAAGAGTCCTTTGTGCAGTTAACCAAACATGGAGTCAGTGAACTACACAGTCTATTGTAGCAGCAAGGTAATTAACATGCAGGCAGGAAACTGACACGTGTACCAGAACACACAAGTGCAGGGCAGTCTTTGGTGCAGCAGTAAAACAGCAACGCAGGAAACTTTAACACAGTTCATGGCAGGCTTTAAAGCAGGGGAGGGGGCCTACTTGGCAACAATTCCCCCCCTCGGAGACCACGTGACATCAGGCGCGTGGGTCTCCGAACTTGACTTCAAAGGCGAGGTGGTCGGCAATGTCCGGTGGTCGAGCTTCGAGCGAAGAAGGAGTGGGAAGGGAAGGGGGAGGAGGCGTCACTCAAAAATTTAGTTTGGAGAACCACCTAACCGAATAAGTGCAATTTAGATCAGCCAATGGGCTGCAGGTCTCTGGGTTCACACCAGGGGGTGTGCTAAGTGCTACAGTCAACATAAGCAGCAATTCATAGGCAGCAATGAGCAATTCATGCATATAAACAGCAATAATTCATGTTTGTGTACATTGATCAATTCATACATGGGAATACTTCATACGTAACTCATGATGGGTTAAAAGCACTAAAAACCAGGAGCACTTCATATACATGGATTAATTCATAGGCATAGGATTAAAAGCAAAGGTAATTCATGGGTACGTTCATGAATGCAAGAATAAAAGCAATTCATACAGGATGAAAGCGAAATGTGCAAGCAAGGCATAGACCAATTCATCAAGGGTGGAACAATTCATAGGTGACTAAAACCATAAATACATATATATATATTTAAAAGCACTGGACCAGGAAGTTAAAACCAATAGATAAAAGCAGCAATAGTAAAAACAAGTGCGTGGAAACAATTCATGAGGGGAGGCGGCGGAAGGGCTCATAGGGGGCAGAAAAATAAACTTCGCAATTAAAAGGCTAACTCATGCGGCCAGATTAAAACCAAATTCATAGAGTTTAAAATCAGGAATAAAATAACCTTTAAAAGAGACCATTCAGGAGTGGTCCCGGTTAAAACCAAATTCATAGAACGATAAATAGGCTAAAATCACTTCGGCGGAGGGAGTCAGGTTAGAAAGGCAATTCATAAGGTTAAAAACAAATTCATAGGAAAGAAAAATTGATAGGGGATGATTAAAAGATCCCAGTTCATGGGAAGATCATGGGCGCACTTGCAATAGATAGAGTGAGGGATTACTTCGGGGCTAAATTCATAGGGGTGAAATTCATGGAAGGCAATGGAAAGAAATTCATAGAGAGCTTAAAACAATAAAGTGGCAAAGATCACAGACGGCTCAGTCCGCAGTACAGCTGCTGGACTGGGTTGCATATATATACAGGAGCAAGCAAACTTAGTCCATGTGTTCCAAAACACACTTCCACCCCCCCTTGCTGTCTGCGTCAATCCGCAGAGCAGGGTTGGCAGGCGGCGAGAAGGGCTTCAGGCACACAGTTCTAGTCCTCATGGAGGAAGTGCCGGTGGCGGTCGTTCGTGGGCAGGCCGTGGGCTGGGGGGCAGGAAAATATGTCCCCCCCCTAGTCCACAAGAGGGCCTCGGAGCGGTGTCCGGCAGCAAAGCGTCCATGGGGCTGGTTCAGGATCCGTACACATAATAAAATACAAGCATAGTTCATACCAGCACAAGCAATAAAATAAACAAGGGCTAAAAACGGGGCGCCAAGAACAACCCTTAAGGCAGAAGAAGGTCGGGGTTATAGTGATCCAAGCGGTAAGACAGCTGGAGTTGCTGGAGCTGTCGGCGGCTCCAACAGCCCAAATAAAGTAGTGAGGCACACAACAAAACTTGGAAAGCCAAAATAACGATGATCGGGTGCAAAGCCAAATTGTAAATTCCAGTGGCAGTGGGGCTCCAGCCAAAGAGGGTCTCCCACCACGAATGCTCACCGGTGGTCTTAATCCGCTGGGCAAGGTCCAAAATTTCCTTGCCGTTGTGGGACACAACCAAAGCAGTAGTGTCCCCGTCCCTCTGGATGCTCTGGAGGGTGCGGTGGAGCTGGGGATGGGTCAGGAGCTCGTGGATTAGCTCTAGACTGATGCCAAGGGAGATGGGCTTCACATAACGATAGATGGAGGGCGCCACCAGGATCTCTTCTTGGGTCCAGACCGGTACCATGTAGGTGAAGTCACAGGCTGCCACCGAAGACAGGTTGCAGAAGCAGCGGTTGACTCCCGGGATCACGGGCTTGAGCTGGAACGAGTTCAGGATCACGGAGTCGCAGGCCGTTCGCACGCAGGCACATCCTTTCCCAAGGTAGACCACAGTGGAGCTGTTCTCCCGGACGACCTCAAAAGGGCACTCGTTGAGGGCGTCAACTTGTGGAGCTACACAGGGGTGATGTGGTGCAAAGGCTCGGTCTTGGCAAATGAAGCCGGTCTGGTCTCGATGCTGGCACCCTTGGAGGCTGACGAGCTGCCATCCGGTCGGGGTGAAGCGGGCCCAATGGTCGGGGTGGCGGGCGTAGAGGACTTCGGTGTCGCTGACTTGGAGTCCCAGAGGCACAACTGGATACACATGGAATGACTTGTGCGCACTGGCCGTTAATAAAAATAATTTAAGCTCCTGGGTGGTCGGTGAGAATGAGGAATTTATAAGAGACCACCAGGATTCAAGCTCCAGTTCGATGGGTGACAATTTGGGCATAATCAATCTTTTAATTTCCAGGGGCAAGTGCCCGTCCATGGCTTGCCGAATCAGCCCCATGGCCACAGCCTGGTTTAATTGTTGGGCTTGCATACATGCCATGGCTATTGACACGTTGCGTTCAAAAGACTGTGTTCCTTTGAGCAGTAGAGAAAAATCTCTTTCAATTTGACTCTCCCAGTTAACTAAAATGGAGCTGATCTCGTGTTGCCCATTTGAAATGGAATTTAGGGACTGCACCACCGGTTTACCTAAGTCGGAGATGCTAGTCGTGACATGGGCAAACTTATTAGCGAGAGTCTCAATATTGACCGAATCCATGATTGCTAAGCCTCCGGCTGCGGGAGCAGTCCAGTCAGCAATGCTTCGTCTGGCACGCGAGAGAGAGGGAGGGGGATCGATCCACAGTTGTAGCCATGCATTCCAACCCTTGCTACCGGCCTCCAGATAGGGAGCGCACTGCGGCAGCCTCTGGGTTACATTTAGCTCAGCTAAGTCTATGCGGATCTCTTTCAAAGACATTTGCGGGCGGACTAGAACTCTCTCTCGAATGTCAGTTTTCAAAACATGGGAGCCCACTATATGCGTGCCGCCTTGGCTTAATTGTTCATTGCTAACAATCAAAGGGTCAATTTGGATGGTGTGGGTCTCCTGGGTCCGGATCAGCAGGGAGTAATTGCCTGGTTCATGAGTCAAGTTTACAAAGAGCAGCCCAAGCCGGTGAAATTTCTCTACTAGGGGCTTGGTTTGGCATTCGGGCGTCTGTTGAACCAGTATCCAATCGGGTGGGCCGTGTTTGGCTAGGTCTTCCTCTTTTACAATCCAGGTCAGGTTCTCCCAGCGCTCTATAGCAAAGGAGAGGGCTGCGCCTGAAGGAGGCGTGATGGTGACTGAGGCAGTTTCAGTGGCAGTAGTGCCTAGTAGGATGGTCATTCTAAAGGGGTCTCCTGCCTTCCATACCGCGGCCGACACTAAGATAACTTCACAGTATGGTCCGAAAGCCTCAGTGACAACTGGCGAGGTTTCGAAGTTGGCAGGGGTGGTATATTTGTCTACCACCGGGACTGTGGTGGGGGCTGGCCTGATACGGGGAAGGAACATACATGGAATCGGAGCAAGTGGTGAAACGGTATCGGTGGGCGAGTAACATACTAGCTCCTGGGACATAGTTTTTACTCCCACACATAAAATAACAAGCTCTGGGGGTCGGATCCACTGCTCTTCGCAACTGCGGAAGTTAGTGCGATCCGTAGGGGTGGTCATATTACTCTGCTGCACAACCTTGCAGACCATCATTTCATTCCCTGCTAGGGTATTAATACATCTCCAGTGGGGGTAGGGCATTAATTTGGACGGGCGTCCCTCTATTAGGGTGCCTGCCAGCACGAGCAAACACAGAGTAGCCAGGTGCCTCATCTCCTGGCCTTCCTTTCCTTTCTGTGGCGAAAATATCCTGGGGAGACCTGCGGATATAAGTACAGGTTCCCTGAGTTTGTTGCAGCAAAATAAATGAAGTGAAGCGGGGGAAAAGGAGGGGAGTTTTTCTGCCAGCACTGTCTATTAGGCGGGGTTCGAACGAGAAGTCCCAGAGCACTAAGCGAGCCTTCCAGCTTGTTGCACTGGGGAACTCCTGTGCGGAGGCTTCTTCCTAAAGCATGTATATTTCAGGGGGGACGTCTTTGCGTCGGGCAAGGGTCGGCTGTACGTTGGGCGGGGTTATGCAAACTCGCCCCAGGGGTCCCTGGGTGCCTAGACTATGTGGCCTCCAGGTGCCCCTTGCTCGGTGGCGGGCTGCTTTTATTTTGCAGGCTGAGAGTTATCGGTCCGGCTTGGCCTGGCCTTGCCGCTTTAAAAGGAAAAAAAAAAACTAGAGAGCGGTATCCAGCAACTATAAGGGTTGCTGCTTAAGGAGGCCTTCGTTTTATTTTCTTGAAATTATTTTTTTTCTTGCAGGGCAGGACAACACCAATTTTTGGAGGGACTCCCTCGGGAGGCCCCAATTACATGTTAAAAGAAAGAAAAACATAAAGCAAAACACATGGGTGCGGGGTACTTTTAAGGCTGTCCTCCCTTGGAGGGCCTGGCAGGGCTTCATTATATCTTCAATATGTCTCCCCCCCCCTTCTTTTCCCTTATACGGGACGGGCAAGGGAAAAGATAACATTAGGCGGGGTTGGCGGCTACTGGCGGAAAGGGCAGAGTGTAGCCGAAGGTGCTCGGCAGCGCTTGTCTAAGAGCGGCGGAGGCGTCGGAAATCTTTCGGCGCCACTGGGTCTGGGTTATTCGGGGGTCATCTTGGTGCGGGGGATCCTGGCTATGTAAATGAGGCACGCTGCTCCTTGTGCGTAGCGAACGCACCTCAATAACACATTCCAGAGGGCACATATTTACAAAATACTGGCGGGTCTTTTACCTTTGCACTAAAGCGTACTAGATGGTGGCGCCGTATAGCAACTCACCATGACGAATATGGGCATTAGTAAAAGAGGGGGTTGACGGGCTTGATGGGGGTTTCCTTCAGGGGAGGCACGGCCCTCAAAGCCAAAGCCGACCATCATGCGAAAGCGTGGGTCTGGCAGGTGAGACCCCGAATCTACGTAGATGCGGGATCTTCACCAGCACGGCGGGTGATATATTTTCGAATACAGGGATCACCTTTTTTGGTGGTTCCACTATGTTCGACAGAATGTATGCACCTTTGGGCTAAAGCCTCTCCAAACACTTTCACACACAGCAAATCTCTTTTGCCTGTGCAATTTTTTCAGAACATGCGGCTTACACCTCCAATTAAGAATCACCTTCGCTGGTGGTCCTATTTGGCTTTGGTTGCCGTGTTCCCCCTATACTCAGGGTCCCAACTGTGGGGCCCGCCTAGTGAAGTTAAAGAATAGAACTGACAAGAAATAACAAAAACACTAAATGATTATATGAAGCCAAGTTGGCTTTTTACATCTAATTTCAAAAGGGAATTGGGCTTCAGGTTCACACACACATAAAGTTAAGACTGCACAATGAAAAGGGACGGGGGCTGCGGGGACTTGAACTCAAGTCTCCTTAAGGTGGCTTTTCCACTCCTGGTTCCAATCCCTTCCAAATTCTGACAGGGAACCAGTGATCACATTTATTTGGGCTTACTTCAGCCTGGGAGAGGACAAAAGGAAGAATGGGGAGGAGGTCAGAATCCTGGTCTGGCCAGTTTTTCCATTTCAATGAGGGGTGGGGGTGCAACGCTGAGTGGGAACAGTCTGTTTTAGACGCTGCTAGCAACTGGGATTCTTTCTGGAATTTGATTACATTCCTGACTGCACTTACTGCTGGAGGCTCTACCTTTTCACTAAGTTTTGGGCTTGAGCATTTTAAAATGAGGAAACAGCTGCACAAATATCTCTGAATTAGCTCAAGCACTACTAAACCACACAGGCACAACGTAAGGTTTTCTTCAGGGGTGTTAGTCAGGGAAGGCTGAGAGAAAGCTATTTGGTGTGTAGTTGCAAGCACTGGATTCTCAAAGCAATTTAATTCTTTTAAAGGAACTGCATTTTTACTTTTGTTTACCTGTTCTTCAGGATCATTGCAAGAGGGCACAGTCACGGTGGGCTGTGTATAGCTTGGCTGGGGGCAGTCTATGGGAGCCAAGACAATTTCTTGGGGAATGACTCTTAAACTCTGCACATGCTCAGAGGCTAAAGTGAATTCTGGCTTCTTGGGCATGAGGGCTGAGGCAGGAATTGGAGGCAAAGGTGACTGACTACCTGTTTCACTGCCTTTGGCGGGGCGGGGTGCTGATTCAATCACTGATTGTTCCTCTAAAGTCTTTAATCTGGCCTCAGTGAGTCTCTGGGATTCCAGGAGATTTTGCATCAGGGTTTTTAAAGTGGCAGTTTCATTATTCTGGTCCTCCAGTAAAGTCTGCATGTTAAGGAATTTATTGTGGAGCTGCTCTTTCTCTATTGTGCAAGCTTTTAATTTTTCTTTTAATTCCTCATTCTCTTTATTAAGATAATTTATTTTTAACTTCTGTTCCCTGTTTACACTTATGAGTTCATGGATTTTATTTAGCAGCTCTGCCAGGTTTCTTTCAGAGGTGTCTGGCAAAGTTGGTGCTGGGTTCTGGGTGCAAATCACCCTTTGCAATCTTTCCTTCTCTCTTTTAAGTTCCAAGCTATTTTTAGTTCCCGGAGGTCGAAGGCTAGCCTCAACCTTTGGTTTTCTCCCACGGGCAGTTAAGTGGGGAGAATAATGTGTGACCCCCAGGCATCCCTATTGGAAAAAGGGGTTCCCAGCTGGTGGCGGCTCTGCTAGGTCAGAGGGCTCCTCATGGTCCTTTGGCCGCAGTCTCCAGGAGTCAGCCTGACTTGGGGGAGGGTAGACCTGGTGATTGTAGGGGTGAGGTGCCCGAGGGGGCAGGGGTGCCGAGGGCAGCGCAGGTCTCCAGGGCTCAGAGGGTACCTGTGGGGAGGAAGGGTAGTGACTGGGGGTGGGCACAAAGGTTACTCCTGGACGGGAGTCCCTCTGGCTGCGGCCCCGAGTGAAGCTACCACTTCTCCCACGCAAGATGCGACCTCTAGGCTCTGAGTATGAGCTATGCCCTTGAGGCCGATATTGGGAGTGGGGACCATGGTTGGCATACGAGACTGTGTTGATGGGCTCACTCTCATTCCTATGGGGGGCCGGGGACTTCACATGGCGGATCGCTCCGGTCTCTCGCAACAGGCCAGCAATGCTCCTGATGCGGGATTCCAGCTCTCCCCATGTAATGCTCCCGGGTTCGACTCCTGCCAGGGCCAGGCGAGTGGTGCTGTTGAGCCCATCTATGACTGCTCTCCTAAATTCTAAGTCATCGAAGTCAGGCATGTCACTCAAGTCTAAATCTACCTCGTCTGCTAGTTCGGCTAGGAGCTGCTTTCTGGCTAAATATGCCTCTGGGTCCTCTCCGGGTTTTTGAGATTCTGCTATGTATAAGGCTTTCAAGCTCTTGGTAGGCCAGAGGAAGGCGCACAATTCCTTCATGGCACCATACTGACTGCGGGTGGCTAGTCTCCGGTTGGAAATATATGCATTAAGAGAGGTGACTATTTCGGGGCTGGCGCAGTGGTGCGCCAGCTGAGCTACATCGGAGCCACTGGCAGAGGGCTGGGACATGGTCACGTGGGCGAACCATTGTATAGCTGAGTCCCAGTTCAGGGGTCCCATGCGGTCCGCTATGGCTTGGAGCTCATCGGGCCTCCAATTGCGGGTCTCTTTAACTATCCGGTCTGTCTTTCTGCCATCCTCGTCTGTGGAAACGATCTCCTTGGTAGCTATCGGGTGGAGGGGCTGCGGGGCTTCCTCGGGCTGGGACGAAGGGGATGACCAGCTGTCGGTACTATCTTCGGGGAGGGCCAAGAGGGCGGCGGGATGCACGGCGGAGATTACGGCCTGCTGCATTCCCAGGTGGTGCTTTAAGGCCTCTAGCTCCCTCTTACAAGCGGAGTGGTCTGCTGCGGCTATCTTTGCAACTTTCTGCTCTGCCATGAACTGGGCAGCATGGGTTAATTTTGCAATCTTCTCCTGTCCTTCAATTACTGCTTGCTCAGCCATATCGGCACGAGCGGTGGCTACTTCAGCCTTGTGTTGGGCGTCTTGGAGGGCAGTGGTTAGTCCCTGCTTCTCCAGCATGAAATTAACGCGTTCTGAACGCCACTCGGCTGCTTTTTCCTCATACTCTTTCTTTTCCTTTCTTAGCTTTTCTATCTCCTGCTCCTGTTCTTCCTGAGCTGCCTGTAGCTTATTAATTAGGGACACGCTGTCCTGTAGGGCGGTGAAGAGTGCCCAAGCTCCATATCTGTCCTTTTTGCTCGATCTAGGTTTCTCTTTGTCACAGAAGTCCTGGAAGGCGCTTCTAACTATCTGGAGCGGGTCGGGTCCCTTGAAGGAACCGGCTTCCCAAGGGCAATCTCCCTTCTTAACTAGCCACTTCTCCAGGCGGGGTACGGTGGGGGCTGCCCGGTACATTTTACTTTTGTTTAGAGCTGATCTCGGGGGAGGTTAAAGAGTAGATCAGCGACACCAAGGGTGGGGCGATTAAAGCTCCCTATAAGTTTTCCCGTCTAGGGGCCGTTCGGAGGTTATTTTCCTTCGGGTCCTCGGGGACTCTTACACTGGATATTCAGGGGTTTTAACAACTTTTCCTCTCTATGTTCCTTTGGGAGGTTTATCCTTCCCTCCAGTTCTCAAGGATTTTTAAACTGGGTTCTACACAGGTTTTTATCAGGGGTGGTTTTAAAGGTCCTACTTTTAGGTTCACAAGGGTATTTTAAGGGTCCTACACTCAATTCCTCTCCACCGGAGAAGGGAAGATTCCTATTCCCGTTTCAAGCTTGCCTACAAGCTACGGGACCAGGAAAGATTACTGGCTCAGAAGGTGCTCTCAAGCTCTCTAAGCCCAAGAACCAAAAACGCTCAGTGCTCCCAAGCCTCTGCTCAGAAGCCAAAGCTCAGGGGTCTCCCAAGCCTATATTCGGAAAACCAAAGCTCAGGGGTCTCCCGAGCCTATGTGCTCAGAAAACCAAAAGGTGTTCCCAAGCCTCTGCTCGGAAACTGCAATTAAGGGGGTCTCCCAAGCCTCTGCTCAGAAACTGAAATGCTCCTAAGCCTCTGCTCTGAAGCTACAAATGCTCTCAAGCTCTCTGCCCAAGAACTAAACTCCAAAAAGTCCCCAGGCCTCGTGCTCAGAGACAAGCGGTTAAACTGTCTCCAAGCCTCGACCAAAAGACTAAAGCGCTCAAGGACTGCCTCTGCAAGTCCCCAAGCAAAAGTGCCCAGGAGTAAAACTACGGTACTCCCAAGCGGAAAGCGCTCAAGAGTTCTACTAACTCCCAAGCGAGGTGCACCCAAGAGTCCTACTAGCTCTCAAGCAAAAAGCACTCAAGAGTCTACCTTAAAACTCTCAAGCACGGTGCGGCCGGCTGCCGTGGGGCTCCAGGAACCTGGCTTTAGATTCCCAAAGCTAAACTGAACGAACGGACTATCGATCCCTTCACGTTTCCTCCGGAGTGGGGATTGAAGCCTAAGTGCTGGCAGGAACGGGGTTTGGACGGACTTAGGAGAGACGGGGGAGGGCGGAAGAGAGTTTTATATGTGCTGCTTCAGGAAGTATATATATAGAGCCTACTTCTGGGATCCCACCCACATAGACGCGTTTAGGCGGCCCGTAAGGTGGCCAGGAACTTCACCAGTTCAGAGGTCCTCACCCACAGTACACCGGTTATAATGGCTGGAGGGCCTCGCAGTGCACCACAAAAGGCAAGTAGTCCAAAGCTGGCTGAAGGAGGAAATGGGGGAAAAGCCAACCCACAAGATAGAAATGCTCGCTAGAGCCACACACACTCGCACTTTTAATTCCCTGAGCTAAATTGCGCTCCTTACACTGAGGTCTGGAAAATTTTCTTCTACGTCAGTTCGCTGAAAACACGCGTGTCGACTCACGTGGATTCGCACGAACTGGGTCATGCCCGCATATTCTCCACCAGTAAACTGTTACCAGAACTGCTCTTATTAATGGGGGAAATTAGCTTTAGCAGTCTGTAACTAAAATAAGCGCGGATCTTAACCTATGTCTACGGAGGTCCCGATTCCAGACACTCTAGTGAAAAAGAGGCAGACTACAAATAAGTTCCAAACACGTGCATTTAGTGTGGCGTAAGCCTGAACTTGCACATACACACAAGAAAGCATACAAGGTCTAAGAAATACAGAGTAGGAAATACAGAGACTTTCGCATTAGCTGGTTCCCAATGATGGTGGGGAATACTCACTTATCCTGAAGCGAAGCAGAGACACAACAGCGAGGTGGCCCAATGCCAGCACTGGGACCACAGACGGACAGCAAGGGATTCTGGATAGGATGGCCTAAGCCACAGACAGCGAGGGGTTCGGGATGGGAATGGCCTAAGCCACAGACAGCGAGGGGTTCGGGATGGGAATGGCCTAAGCACCGAGTGGTCTGAGAGACCAGCTTAAATACCCCAAAACGTACCCTGGGGCTGGTGCTGTACTTGGTGGTTCTCACAGTTTAAAACAAAGGTTCTAATGGGTTACTGAATGGCTTGGATGGGCCACTTTGGTAATCTGATTGCGATAAGTGACACCTCAGGAAGAGGGGACAAAAGAGGGAGGGGGAAATCCAAGTGGGCTGAAAGGATGTTCCAGCGGACAGGGCTTGTCCTGATGTCATCAACTCTGGAATGCGGAGGTTTCTTTGAGATGCATTCTCTAAGTGCTTGGGATGGTCGGCACTTAGTTCCTTCTCCTGGGCGGCTCCTAAGATATGCAGAGCGGGGCGAGGTACTCTCGCTGCGGATGTGGTGTGCCCGCTTCACCGAAATGGCTTCCCAAAGCAGTCTTTTCCTCTGGGTCTTCTTGCTGCCTGAGAACATGGATGCCGGCTGGGCATAGCTGGGGCTGGATAGCAGGCTGCCCGGTAGCGAGGGCAAGCTCGGGGACCGACCCGCGGGAGGCTCCAGGCGGGAACTGACCAGGGAGCGCCTAGCCAGGCTCGCTGGAGGTTTCCCCGGCAGGCGCCCGGCTGCTAGCAGCGGCTTGGGCCCATATGAGGCAGGCTTCCATGGAGGCAGGGGGAACAACACTTTAAAACACAGTCCAAGGCAGGGAACAGGCACGGTCCGTGGCAGATGGCAATGCAGGCACGGGGCACACTTGTAACACAGTCCAAACACACACTGGGAAGTCCAGATACAGGTCAGGGCAGGGCTGCCCAGAAAAAGAGTCCTTTGTGCAGTTAACCAAACATGGAGTCAGTGAACTACACAGTCTATTGTAGCAGCAAGGTAATTAACACGCAGGCAGGAAACTGACACGTGTACCAGAACACACAAGTGCAGGGCAGTCTTTGGTGCAGCAGTAAAACAGCAACGCAGGAAACTTTAACACAGTTCATGGCAGGCTTTAAAGCAGGGGAGGGGGCCTACTTGGCAACAGGGCTTGCAGGATGAACAGTTATTTGAAACTGGACCTTCTGTCCCAAACTCCACTGTTACGTTTCAGAAAGCATGAAATACGGTTTATGCAAAGGAAAACTGAAGGTACCTTCTCAAAGCATATTCACAGTGTGTTAAAGACTCCCCCAAGTTGTTTTTATTAAGGGAATGGGGCCATGGTCATTGAGAAAAGCAGAGTATAAATGAAGTCAGTAATAAAAGGGCTGAAAGGAAGTCGAAGCACAGTGGAAGTGATCTGAGTCGGTGTGGTGGCATTTCCAGCTATCTTTTCGCTGCTATCCAATTTGATGTTTCTGTTGAAATGATCCTCATTTATTTTGCTTGCATAGGAATCCAGACACCCCAGGCAACATGACCAGATTTTAATGTATAGAGAGAGATCATTTAGGCAGGGATCTATACCAGTTGTGTTGCACAGAGACAGGGCTTTTATTTGTTTTTTCTGTCATGCAGCAAGACAAAATGTGCAGTTCTAAAAGAACATTTGTACAGTTCAAGAATTTGTCATGCAGAAGTTGTATCATGTTTGCTGATAAAAAAGTGTTAACAACATGAAAAGTAAAGGGAGTCATTTGGGCTCCTTCCTCTGCCAAGAACATCTCTGCAGACTGCACAGCTGAGCAAATTACAATCACATCTAAGCAAATTACACAATCACATACTACTGTGCAGTTCCCGTTTCCCCCTTAAAATGCCCTGCACAAAGAATCTAGGTAAATATTCACTGTTCTGTGTTCAGAACTTCAGGCTGTACGAAGAAAGAATAAATACTTTCAGAATTCAAGGGAAATACTGGTGTGTGAGTGTATGGGGGGGTGTCTTAGAAAACAAAATGGTTTGAGAGGTATCACTTCCCACAGTACACACATACATATTTTGTCCCATTGACGCCTCTGATCAAACAGGCGTTTGAAGTAGAGAATATAGCACAAATGTAGATAACATGTCAATGTTATGTATAAATCTACCACAGGCAGCGCATATTGGTGTTTGCACTGCACATAGTATATTTATACCCGACACTGATGTTATCTGCATTTGTGCTGCTCTGATTGCTCATGGGGAGTTCGAGCAAGCAGAAATTGCCACACAGAAAAACAACGCTGCAAGGCAAGCAAATCTGTGGTACCCCTCTCCACAGAAGCGGGAGTGATCTTGTGGATACCGCAGCGCTTCATACCAGCAGATATACGGATGTGATACTATGAGGGGATTCTCACCAGTGTCCCAATAGAAGGAGGCCCCAATCAGGACTCTGGACCTCAATCAAACCAAGGCAGAACTAACTGGCCAAAGTAAGAAGAAAGTTTATTAGAGAAAACTCAAGCTGACGCACTTCAGACAAAACCGGCAAAGTGCATACCTTGCAAGGCAGGAATCCATTTTTATACAAACAAAATTGTTTATAGTAGCAGGATAGTTTACAAAAGACAAACAAGCTTAAGTCAGTAATTTCTACAAAGTTGGCAAGGCACATAAACCATAAGGAGGGCATTTAACACTTCCTTGGTACTTCTTGTTATCTCTTGGAAGATCAGAGGGGGGCAATTTGTAGGATGATAAAAGGAAAGCTGATAAGGCAAGGTCATAGCCTAAGCATTTTCAGAGCCATGTCGTGTTCTGAATTCATAACACTCCTTTGTCTCACTTCTCTTTTACCTACGCTGCAATTTCCAGACAAGAACATTGAAATAGAAAGTAGGTAAAAGGGCAAATGGGATAGAGGCAGCTGAGACTCATTCCCATAATGCACCTCAGAAGAACCCAACATGGCTAAAACTCCATGTCTAAACAAAACCCCTTAACAGATACAAATTTTTTTATTTGGGTTTTTTACATCACACAACCAATACTGGGAATGTGTGTCTGCTTTTCACAATATGACCTGTGTGAAAAGACATGTTTTGTGTGTGTGTGTGTGTGTGTGTGTATGTGTGTGTGTACACAAACACACACAGAGGGGAAGTTGAGTGTGCCATTTGCATGCGCACAAACTGAACAACCAAGCGGTTGGGCAAAATTTGTTTTGCTTTCCATTTTCTGGGTTTCAAACCTGTCCTGCAGCTATTTTCTCCATCCACCTGAACTAAAGAGCAGTAACAGGGAGAAACTTTAGCACCCCCCCAAAGCTTGCCATGGGGGCGCGCGCGAAGTCCTCCTGTAATCACAATTGATCTCGACTACCTGACAGAAGTTTAAGAATACCTTATAATAGAATCTGGTGGACTAAGAGGGCTGTTCTCTAAATTGGAATAATTTAGATGGTGTTGTGGGCAAAACAGGATTTTAAGTTGTACCAAGTTGCTCAGATCAAGAGAAGGGGGGAATGCTATTCTCCCTTTGTAAATAGGAAAGACAGCAGTTAATGAAATCTCTCTAGGGTTAAATGAGACACACAGGCCCCTTATAAGGCAGGAAGAAAATGAAAAAAAATAGTAGACAGTAATTGACAAAGCCAACTTCCTGAGGATCCACCCTCAGGACTCCAGGAATTTCCCAACACAGAGTTGGTAACGGTAGTGAGCCTTGTAGCACACATCCTCTTAAGAGTCAATTCACAGTTTGCAATAGTCCTTGTAGCAGCAGGAGGGGTATCAACAGCACTTTGGATTAGCTGTGCACCTGTAGTTCTATGCCAGGAACTCAATTCCCGGGAGTGTGGGGGCCCAATTTGGAACAGGTGCATTTTGCTGAGCTGGAATAACCCTGGAGATTTACAGTTTGCTCCACTGGGTGCTGATGGGTTAAAAGTAAGTTTCCACAGTAGGACAAATAGCAACTCCCAGAATTCTTTTTGGGGGGTATTAAACACCCTCTGTTCACGAGTGCTGTGGTCCCGACTCCCAATCACTCAGGGTTCCCAGCACTCAATTCCAGTCACATATCTATCCACATGTCGGGACTTCCGGTTTGGGATTCATGGAGGTCTAACGCAGCTCCACTTGCGGAGCTGACCGGACTGCCGTTTTAACCGGCCGGCGGGGTGAAAATAGCCCGCGGCCGACTGCTCTCAGGCGGGGAGCAGGCAAAGAACGCTCAAGACCCTAGGGTGAGTTAGATCTCGGACGAGGGGGGGCTCTACACAACGGGTCCCCTCCCGATCCTTGAGGTCCCACCTTGCGACGGGTCGGCTATAATCTCTGCGGCAGTTTTGGGGCCAATGCGGCTGGCATAAGACCTACATACCCAAGCTTCGATTGGGGGAAGAAGCTGAGAGGAGAACTTAAAATCGAAACAGCGATTACAACCCGAGAAAAGTGAAGAGAAGGTAAAGATCATTATCTTCTGAGACGGGACAGATTGATAAAAACAGAGAGGAAAAAAAGTAGATTTTTAAACTGCAACAGATTAGTGAAAAGGAGGGGAAGACTCGGCAGGAATTGTATTTGAAAAGAGACTAAGTTTAAAGAAGTTATTAAAGAAATTGGACTATTGTTTTGAATACCTGTGGCTTTGGAGCTGTGAGAAAAAGACACCATCGCGAGATCTGCTGTGGGAAGACGGGAGACAGGAAGTGCGTAATAACAATAGAGTGGCTGGAGAGAAGCGGCCCTTGCCGGAGGGCAGGAAGTAGGGAATCGCCATTTTTGAAAGGGGAAGGGTCGCGGCTTCAGCGGAAGAGGAAGTACGCCATCTTGGATTACAAAATCATAGAGAAACCATAGAGAAAAGACGCCCGACATTTTGGACTCTTTAAAATTTAATTTTCACAAGAAGACCGGGACATTTAAAATAGAAAAACGTTAAATTTTACGCCACGGAGTTAAGGAAGAGAGCGGATTCGTGGGAGCGAGCTAAAGCAAGCCCCACGATGTCAAAAAAAGATTGGCAATCGGCAATAGAAAACCTGGATAAAAACCTGGACAAAAAACTTTTAGATATGATTAAAGAACTTAAGGACACGAAATTGGAGCTGATAAAAGAGGTTAAAGAGGTTACACAGACAGTAAAATCGGAGCTGTCAGAAGTGAAAAAAGGTATGGAAACAATACGAAGTGAACTACAAGGAACGCAGCAGAGAGTTAAAACAGTAGAAGACGCGATGGAGAATTTAGCAGACATGCAACAAACAGAGATGAGATTGGTGAAGGGGAGAATGTCAGTTGCAGAAACTAAACATATGGAGAAGCAGCTACGTTTTCGTGGCCTGCCAGAAGTGGAAGGAAAGTCAGCGCAAGAACAGATGACTGAGGTGTTGGCTGAGTACCTGGGGAAGGAGGAGGAGGAAGTTGTGGCTATCCTAGATGTGGCATACCGTGTGAATTCGAGAATAGCAACCCAGAGGAAACTACCAAGAGATGTGATTGTGCAGTTTACAACACGAAATATGAAGGAGAGGATTGTGACAAAACAGTTTCAAGATCCATTGGAGATTGATGGCAAGACGATTATTATAATGAAGGAACTGCCCAGATCAGTGTTACTGGACCGGAAAAAATATAAAGTGCTAATTCAGATTTTGAAGGACATGAAAATCAGGTACAGATGGGAGTTACCGGAAGGAGTGTCCTTTGAGTTTGGAGGGGCCAAAAAACGCATCAGATCTGAGCGGGAGATGGAGCGATTTATTAAGGACAATGAAAAAGACTTACCAACAAGATCATGAGTATGGAGTGTAAAGTATTATCTTGGAATGTAAATGGACTAAACTCACCGAATAAGAGGAAAAATATTTTTCACTGGCTACTAAAACAAAAATGTGACATTGTTTGTTTGCAAGAGACCCATATTAGAAAACAGAATGTAAAATATTTAAAATCTGGAAAACTGGGCAAAGAATTTGTAGCGGCCTCCAACAGGAAAAAAAGAGGAGTGGTGTTGTACATAAAAGAGGAGCTACAGCCAAAATTTGTTATGAGAGATGTGGAAGCTAGATTTGTAGCAGTGGAATGTATTTGGAATTTAAAGAGAGTGTTGGTAGTCGGACTTTATGCACCTAACGGTGCAAAAGAAAGCTTCTTTGAGGATTTAAGGAAGCATTTAGATGATCTTGCATATGACCAGATAATTCTTGCTGGAGACTTCAATGGAGTGACAGACTTGGAACTAGACAAAAAGACTACAACGGCACAAAAGAAAAGAGGACTATTACCAAAGCTTTTTTTTGAGTTGATTCAACAAGAGACTCTTGAAGATGTATGGAGGAGAGAATATCCTAAAAGCAGACAGTTTACTTTCTATTCTGCAAGGCATTCTACATTATCAAGAATTGACATGATCTGGGCCTCAAAAGACTTAGCATTATGGACTAAGGAGGTAGAAATAATGCCGATGGTAGGCTCAGATCACAACCCAATTATGTGGAAATTTGGAAAAAGGAGAAAAAGGAAAGCATGGAGAATAAATGAGGACTTGTTACAGGAAAGTGAGAATATGGAAATATTGAGAAGAGAGACAAAGTTTTTTATACAATACAACGTGAACAAAGAAGTACCAACCAATAAAGTTTGGGATGCTTACAAGGCGGTTGTAAGGGGCATACTAATGGACTTAAATGGTAGAGCAAGAAAGAAGAAAGAGGAGAAAAGACAAGAGATTGAGGAGAAAATAAAAGCCAAAGAAATACAGCTAAAAAAGAGACCAGGGAAAAAGAAGGTATACCAGGAAATTAAAATACTTCAAGAACAGCTAACAGCAATGAGCAACAAAGAATTGGAGTGGAATCTTAAAAGACTGAATCAAAAAGCGTTTGAGGGTGCTAATAAACCTGGGAAGTACCTGGCATGGCAATTGAAGAAGAAAAGGGAAAAGAAAATAATAAATAAAATTTGCGAAGATAACAAAACTTATTTGGAGCAGACTACCATTAGTAGAGCCTTTTATAAATTCTACGCTAAGCTGTATAATAAAAAAGAAGTAAATAAAGAATCAATAGCGTCATATTTGGAGAAAACCAAACTTCCAGAAATCTCGGAAGCTTGGAGAAATAAGTTGAATAGTGAAGTAACCGACGAGGAAATAAGTAAGGCAATACAATCTGCAAATCTAGGAAAGGCGCCAGGGCCAGATGGACTTACGGCTAAATTCTATAAGACAATGGCTAATGAACTGGCACCATTCCTAAAAGAGGTGATGAATGGGGTTTTAAGGGATCAAAGGATTCCAGATTCCTGGAGTGAAGCGAATATATCATTGATCCCAAAAGAGGGCCAAGACCTGACTAATGTGAAAAACTATAGACCTATATCGCTACTCAATAATGACTATAAAATTTTTGCGAAGATATTGGCGGAGAGATTGAAGGGGTGGCTCTCGGAAGTCATAGAGGAGGAACAAGCAGGCTTTTTGCCAGACAGACAAATAAGAGATAATTTAAGGACAGTGATCAATGCTATTGAATATTATGACAAGCGTTGTGACAAAGAGGTTGGTTTCTTCTTTGTAGACGCTGAAAAAGCGTTTGACAATTTAAACTGGGACTTTATGTTTGCCACTATGGAAAAGCTACAATTGGGAGAAAGATTCATCAGAGCAATTAAGGAAATTTATAGAGACCAGACTGCAGCAATCGTGGTGAATGATGAATTGACTAAGAAATTGACGATAAGTAAAGGAACAAGACAAGGTTGCCCGTTATCTCCATTGTTGTTCATTTTAGTATTGGAGATTCTGATGATACAAATACGTCAAGATGACGAAATTCGTGGAATAAAAATAAAGGACTATTCATATAAGGTCAGAGCATTTGCGGATGACATAATGTTAATTGTAGAAGACCCATTGGAGAACATGCCAAGAGTGATAGATAAGATCAAGGAGTTTGGAGACTTGGCAGGTTTCTTCATTAACAAAAAGAAGTCAAAGATATTATGCAAAAATATGACTAAGCAGAAACAACAATTGTTAATGGAAACAACGGATTGTGAAGTAACAAGTAAAGTGAAATATTTGGGAGTCGAATTAACTGCAAAGAACATAGATCTATTCAAAAACAATTATGAAAAACTATGGACTCAGATAGAAAGAGACTTGATTAAATGGAATAGATTGAATTTGTCATGGTTGGGCAGGATTGCAGCAGTTAAGATGAATGTGTTACCAAGAGTAATGTTTTTGCTACAGACAATACCAATCATCAGAGACTCCAAACAATTTGAAAAATGGCAGAGGAAAATATCAGATTTTGTTTGGGCAGGCAAGAAGCCTCGAGTGAAAGTGAAAGTTTTACAAGATGCAAAGGAAAGAGGCGGAATGCAACTGCCCAATCTGAGACTTTATCATGATGCAATCTGCCTAGTTTGGTTGAAAGAATGGATGACATTAAAGAATAAGAAACTATTAGCCCTAGAGGGATATAAAAAAATATTTGGATGGCATGCATATTTATGGCATGACAAAGTAAAGGTCAACTCGATGTTCCTGCATCACTTTGTTCGGAGAAGTCTATATATAATCTGGAAGAAGTACAGAATTTATCTACAAGAAGGAACCCCTTTGTGGGTGGTTCCATATGAGGTGATAGACCCGAGAGCTGTTGACAATGAACAACAATGTTTAACGTACAAAGAAATAACTAAAACTGAAGCATCCAAACTCAGAATAAAGACACAAGAGGAACTATCACCTAACTACGACTGGTTCCAGTATAGACAGATCAGAGACTTATATAATTCGGACTCTGTAAAGGGAGGTATACGAATAGAGAATTCGGAACTAGAGCAGACCCTTCTTAAAGAAGATAAGAAAAGAATATCCAAGGTATACCAAGTACTGTTGAAGTGGTATACCGAGGATGAGATAGTTAAAACACAAATGGTGAAATGGGCTATAAACTTTAATAAAGAAATAACAATGGAGGCATGGGAATACTTGTGGAAAACTACAATGAAGACAACGACATGTACTAATATCAAAGAGAACATTTACAAAATGATCTATCGTTGGTACATGACACCAAAGAAGATTGTGCTAGGGAATTTGAATACTTCTAATAAATGCTGGAAATGTAAGAAGCATGAGGGCTCCCTCTATCATATGTGGTGGTCGTGTGAGGTAGCTAGGCAGTACTGGGGGGAAATAATAAGAGAAATGAGTGAAATTCTACCATTTCAAATTAATAAGAACCCAGAACTCCTGCTACTGAACTTGGGAATGGAGGGAATTCCAGCCCAACATAGGACGTTGATATTTTATATGACAGCAGCAGCTAGACTTTTGTATGCGCAAAAATGGAAAGTACAAGAAGTGCCAACGATTGAAGATTGGACTTACAAATTGCTGTATATGGCTGAAATGGACAAGATGACAAGAAAACTGAGAGATCTGGACTCAGGGCAGTTCAACACAGACTGGGAGAAGCTGAAACAATACCTGGAGAAGAAATGGGAGGTGGGAGGAAAACTGTGGCAGTTTGAGAACTACTGAAGTACTGAAGTAGAGGGGGGAGACTTTACCGGGGGGAGAAGAGATAAATGTGAATTAATAAACAGTCAGATTAACAGATTGACATATATATAGATATATATAGGTTAACAAACAGAACATAGAGAAAATAATTAACTATAAGGACTAAATATAAGGATTGATTAACTAACAATATTTTCTTTCTTTCTGATAAGTTTTGTACCAAACTGAATGTCTGAAGATATAGATGGGTCAAATTGAGTGACTACGTGAGGAGAGATATATAGAACTATTATAAAAAGATAGAATGAGTAATATATAGAGAATAAGTCAAATTGTTTGATATAAATGAATGTATGATCTATATGGTTTATGATATATATATAGAAATATCTGAAATTGAAAAATTGGGATAAATTGTTTATCTAAGATGGAAACAAAGACTTACAGTTTGGGCATACAATGTTAAAAATAGTTAAGGATGTACTGCTTAGAATAATGGAGAATATATATTTGTTTTAGATAGAGGAAGCTAATAAAAGTAAGGGAAAGGGGACAAAGGGTAGGAAAGCTGTTGGAAGTCAACAAAAAGGGGGGGAAAGGGAGGGGGTTAGAGATGAAAAAATTGGGGAAAATTGAATGTAAATGTGGAAATAATGGATTCTAACCCAATAAAAATTTTTCAAAAAAAAAAAAACAGTCCACATGTCTGCCGGGTGAATGTTGTTACCCCTACAATAAAATGCCCCCCAGGGGCCCCAAAACTTGTTCAGTTAAAGGTAAAATACAGTACTTTAAATTGGGGTCAGAAGTAGGCTAGAAGCCCATGACAATGTTGTAGGGGATAAATGCTTTTAAAGATGCATTGTTGTCATTATTATTATCATTTCATCTTTCTCACTGAGGCCCAAGGGGGATTACACAAGGCAAGTGAATACAATATAATCAATAGCTAGAGCATAAAGACTGTTACCTAGAAACCAGAGCAACCCTCAAAACAGATGAACCACAAAAGCAAAAATGCAGAAGGGAACAATAACAAAAAATTCTAGAATGTGTGTGTATATATATGTTTCAAATACATCACAAAGTGCAAAGTGCTACATAAATATATGCAAGTAATAAATATCAATATACAAAATAGTACATATATAGGGATGTACTAAAACGAATGACAGGATTGCCCATTGGAAATAATGGGAGAGGGAGACTTCCGGTTTGGGATTTATGGAGGTCTGACGCAGCTCCACTTGCGGAGCTGACCGGACTGCCGTTTTAAGCGGCCGGCGGGGGCAATTCAGCCCGCAGCCGACTGCTCTCAGGCGGAGAGCAGGCAAAGAACGCTCAAGACCTCAGGGCGCGTCGATCTCGGGCGAGGGGGGGTTCTGCGCAACGGACCCTCTCCCGACCCTTGAGGTCCCACCCTGTGACAGGTCGGCTACGATCTCTGCGGCAGTTTCGGGGCCAATGCGGTTGGCATAAGACCTACGTACCCAAGCTTCAATAGGGGAAAGAAGAGTAGAGGAGAAACTAAGATTGAAACAGTGATTACAACCCAAGGAAAGTGAATGAGAAGGTAAAGATCACTATCTTCTGATATGGGACAGATTGTTAAAAGTAAAGAAGAATAAAAGTAGATTTTCAAACTGCAACAGGCTAATTACAAGGAGGGGAAGACTCGGCAAGAGTTGTATTAGAAAAAAGACTAAGTTTAAAGAAGTTATTAAAGAAATTGGACTATTGTTTTGAATACTTGCGGTTATGGAGCTGTGAGAAAATTTTACCATCGCGAGAGCTACTGTGGGAAGTCGGGAAACAGGAAGTACGTAATAACAATAGAGTTGGGGAGAGAAGCGGCCCCTGCCGGAGGGCAGGAAGAAGGGAATCGCCATCTTTGAAAGGGGAAGAGTCGCGGCTTCAGCGGAAGTGGAAGTAAGCCATTTTGGATTACAAAGATCATAGAAGAACCATAGAGAAAAGACGCCCGACATTTTGGACTTTTTAAAAGTTTTTTTTTGCAAGAAGACCGGGACATTTAAATTAAAAAGACATTAAATTTTACGCCATGGAGTTAAGGAAGAGAGCGGACTCGTGGGAGCGAGCCAAAGCAAGCCCCACGATGTCGAAAAAAGAGTGGCAATCGGCAATAGAAAATCTAGACAAAAAACTCTTAGAAGTGATTAAAGAACTTAAGGACATGAAACCGAAGCTGATCAAAGAGGTTAAACAGACAGTGAAAACTGAGCTGTCAGAAGTGAAGAAAGGTATGGAAACAATGCAAAATGAATTGCAAGGAACACAGCAGAGAGTCAAAGTAGTGGAAGGCGCGGTGGAGAATCTAGCTGATACGCAACAAACAGAGATGAGACTGATGAGGGGAAGAATGGCGGTTGCGGAAAGTAAACATATGGAGAAGCAGCTGAGATTTCGCGGCTTGCCGGAAGTGGAAGGAAAGACAGCGCAAGAACAGATTACTGAGGTGTTAGCTGAATACCTGGGAAAGGAGGAGGAGGAAGTTGTGGCTATCCTGGACGTGGTATATCGTGTAAATTCAAGAATTGCGACCCAGAGGAAATTACCAAGAGACGTGATTGTGCAGTTCACAACTCGAAATATGAAAGAGAAGATTGTGACTAAACAGTTTCAAGATCCATTGGAGATTGATGGCAAGACGATTATCATTATGAAGGAATTACCCAGATCGGTGTTACTAGATAGGAAAAAATACAAAGCGCTAATTCAGATTCTGAAGGACATGAAAATCAGGTATAGATGGGAATTACCAGAAGGAGTGTCCTTTGAATTTGGAGGGGCCAAAAAGTGTATCAGATCTGAGCGAGAGATGGAGCGATTTTTAAGGGACAATGAAAAGGACTTACCAGCAACAAGATTATGATTATGGAGTGTAAAGTCTTATCTTGGAATGTAAATGGACTTAATTCACCGAATAAAAGAAAAAGTATTTTCCACTGGCTATTAAAACAAAAATGTGATATTATATGTTTGCAAGAGACCCATATTCGAAAACAGGACGTAAAATATTTAAAATCGAAAAAATTGGGTAATGATTTTGCAGCGGCCTCTAATAAGAAAAAAAGAGGAGTGGTGCTGTATATAAAAGAGGAGCTGCAGCCAAAGTTTGTAATGAAAGATGTGGAAGCCAGATTCATAGCAGTGGAATGTATATGGAATTTAAAGAGAGTGCTGGTAGTCGGAATTTATGCACCTAATGGAGCAAAAGAAAGCTTCTTTGAGGATTTGAGGAAGCAACTAGATGAACTTTCATATGACCAGATAATTCTTGCTGGAGATTTCAATGGAGTGACAAATTTGGACTTAGATAAAAAATCACCAACTGCACAAAAGAAAAGAGGACTGTTACCAAAGCTCTTTTTTGAATTGATACAACAGGAAACCTTAGAAGATGTATGGAGAAGACAAAACCCTAAAAGTAGACAATTCACGTTCTTCTCCGCAAGACATTCTACACTATCGAGAATTGACATGATCTGGGCCTCAAAAGACTTAGCGTTATGGACTAAGGAGGTGGAAATAATGCCGATGGTAGGCTCGGATCATAATCCAATTATGTGGAAATTGGGGAGAAGGAGCAAAAAGAAGGGATGGAGAATAAATGAGGACTTGTTACAAGAGAGAGAGAACATGGAGATGCTGAGAAGAGAGACAAAGTTCTTCATACAATACAACATGAATAAAGAAGTACCAACCAACAAGGTTTGGGACACCTACAAGGCGGTAATTAGGGGCATACTAATGGACTTAAATGGTAGAGCCAGAAAAAAGAAAGAAGAGAAGAGACAGGAGATTATGGAGAAAATAAAAGCCAAAGAAATACAGTTAAAGAAGAGACCAGGGAAAAAGAAAATTTATCAAGACATTAAAATACTTCAAGAACAGCTGACAGCAATGAATAACAAAGAATTGGAGTGGAATCTTAAAAGATTGAACCAAAAAACGTTTGAAGGTGCAAACAAACCTGGGAAATATTTGGCATGGCAACTGAAAAAGAGAAAGGAAAAGAAAACAATAAATAAAATTTGTGAAGATAACAAAACGTATTTGGAACAGACAGCCATTAGTAGAGCCTTTTATAAATTCTATGCTAAATTGTATAATAAGAAAGAGGTGAACAAAGAATCAATAGCGACATATTTGGAGAAAATGAGGCTCCCAGTAATTTCGGAAGCTTGGAGAGATAGATTGAATAACGAAGTAACGGATGAGGAAATAAGAAAGGCAATACAGTCAACAAATCTGGGAAAGGCGCCAGGGCCAGATGGACTTACAGCTAAATTTTATAAGGTAATGGCCAATGAACTGGCACCATTCCTAAAAGAGGTGATCAATGGAGTCTTAAAGGATCAACGGATTCCAGACACCTGGAATGAAGCTAACATATCATTGATCCCCAAAGAGGGCCAAGATCTGACCAATGTGAAAAATTACAGACCTATATCGTTACTTAACAATGACTATAAAATCTTTGCGAAGATACTGGCGGAGAGAGTGAAGTTACTGGCTTTCGGAAGTTATTGAGGAGGAACAAGCAGGCTTCTTGCCAGATAGACAAATCAGAGATAATCTAAGGACAGTGATTAATGCTATTGAATATTATGATAAGCGTTGTGATAAAGAGGTTGGTTTCTTCTTTGTTGATGCTGAAAAAGCATTTGACAACCTGAACTGGGACTTTATGTTTGCCACTATGGAAAAGCTACAAATGGGAGAAAGATTCACAAGAGCAATTAAAGAAATCTATAGAGACCAGAATGCAGCAATTGTGGTGAATGACGAGGCTACTAAGAAACTGACTATAAGTAAAGGAACAAGACAAGGTTGCCCGTTGTCTCCGCTGTTATTCATTTTGGTATTGGAGATTCTGATGATACAAATACGACAAGATGAAGAAATTCGTGGTGTCAGGTTCAGTGTGTATATGAGCTGTACTGACTCCATTTTCTAATGCTTCTAGTGTTTAAGTGCTTTCTCCACAGGTGCCCAAGTTCCCAAGCAGACTTCTCACCGAAAGAGATTGTTTTGTCTAACAACGTTCCACCCAAGATTGGCCTTGAGAGATTCCAGCTTCCCAAGTCTGAAAGATGTTGTTTTGAGAACTGTGGGGGGAGGCTGGTTCAGCTGGGAACTGTTACTTTGTACCTTATGCTTTTCTCTTCATTGGTAACAATGCTCTTGTACCAGCCTGAATATTGTATTCAGGCCAGTGGACTATAATGAACTATATTTACAGTAAAGATTCCTTATTCAAACAATGGACTCTTGTTTGCTTGTAGAGGAACTACTGGAATAGAGACATTATTTAGCCACAAGTCTGACATTTTGTTACCAATCATGTCTACGTCGGGCTCATCGGAATCCAAAGCAGTCCCGGACAGGGATCCTTTGTTTGATCCGTATGCTTCTCCCGGCGATCAACAGTTGCAACCTCAAGGCCCTGCACTGCCAGGGAACGGAGCTTCAACTACCACCCCCCCTCTCATTGATCTCGACAGCGGGGGTAAGAAGCCTAAGGCCGCCACCGTTCCACTGTTCTCAGTACCCACACCCTCAGAGTGGGGACCCAGACCCCGGGAAACGAGAGAACGCAGGGTTAGCGGGATGCTTCATCCGTTACCCATGGACGGACGGCGAAGCCTAGAAACAGTTCCTGAGCAAGCCAGCAGCCAACCGTGGCTATTTTGGAACAGGACGACCGAACAGATGGAATGGGAGACGTCCCGTCGTGGCGTCCTAAGCTGGGACTACTCAGAAGTCACCCCGTGGACGGGGCAACCAGAGATTACCGAACAACGTTGGGCCCAAGTGCAAAGTTGCACATTGGCTGTGGATTCCGGCATTTCCGCAGTTACTGGATTAGCCAAAGGAATTCTAGCAGCAAGGTCGCAAGACGAACAAGGAGACCCTCCACCCTGGAGGCCGAGCACCCCGGTGGAAACCACTGCAGGAGACTCGTCGGCGCAGAGTGAGAGACTAACGGACCAGCAAGGTCCAAGTAGAGTTCGGCTACTAGAAGCTAGGTTAGCAGATATGGAAGAAAGCCTAGCTCATGCCATACACCTACTTTCAGTACTTGTAGCGGGGAATGGAGATCGCCCACCACCCGAAGAAGTGGCTCGTCAAATAGCTACCCTTCAAAGCGTTATCTCCAACCCGGGGGAGCCCGCCCCCATTCAACCTACACCTGCGGACGAACATGGGACAGGCGATGAGGGGAAATCTGAAGACCTGTGCCCAGACGATTCCGAGGGGTCCACATCAGATTCGGAGGAGGAATCCTGCCCTGATGTTGCTCCAGTAGATGTCCCAGGAACAGGAGGAGGAGAGCCACCAAGCCCACCGGGATCAACTACTCCGGCAATTCCTCCTCCAACCTCCCCGGTAGGGATTCAACCTGATCAGCAAGAGGAACAGCCGGCTCCTCCAAGGGGGGAGACTCCCCAACAAGCACCTACACAAACTCCAGAGCGGCAACCTCCCGGGGGGGGGAATCAACCCCTACAACCTGTACCCCAAGGACTACTTCCACACCTGGGGGGGGCAAGCCCGCGCGGTCCATCGCCGATCAGATCCACACCGCAGCGGCCCCCTCCGCTCCGACCTCAGCTACCACCGACCCAGCCGATAAGGCCGCCTCCAGCTCAACCCGTGATACCACCTCCAGGCCAACTGGTAAGGCCACCCCCACTTCGACCGCTCCGACCCGCACCCCAGCGACCACCTCCAGTCCATCCTGTTCGGCCACCCCCAACCCAACCGGTAAGGCCACCGCCAGCTCAACCGGTGATACCTCCACCAGCCCAACCGATCAGACCACCGCCAGTTCAACCGGCTCCACAACTGCCGCCGCAGCCGGGGGGGCCCGGGCAACCATTACCGCAACCACAACCTTGGCCCCAACTACCTCCACCCCCCCCCAGCAGCCACCTATCACACCGCAAACGCAGCTGACCATTCCGATGGATTATTACCCCACAGCCACCCCAGCCCCGAGACAGGACCTCCCAATGGGCTGGGTAAAGCTGGAAGCCACTTTTGACGGAGACCCCTCCAAGTTGGGATTTTTTCTTGTACAAGTGGTACAGTTTTTCAATCGATGGGGACATCTGTTCGGAAGCGAGGCCAGCCAGATTGAACATCTTGGATCAAGGCTGCAAGGTCGAGCGGCAGACTGGTACGTAGGTCTGTATAATGTCGGGGCTCCAGAACTTAATACCTTACACGTGTTAGTGGATGCTCTACGGGCGCAATACGAAGACCCGTTAGAGGAAACCCGAGCCAGGACTGAATTGCAAGCTATTAAGCAAGGCGGCATGTCGGCCAGAGACTATGTTACAAAATTCCGACAGCTGGCCGCCAAATGCCCCAGATGTGAAGAATCCACTAAAATAATACTGTTCAAACAGGGGTTAAACCCGAAACATTTGGACAGGGCTCTCATGCAAGACAATCCCCCTACGCTGTTAGGGTGGATTCAACTAACCTGTGAAGTGGAGAATCGTATATTAGAAGTCCGATTAGTTGAACAACAACAACTATCAGGACAGAGACGGCCCCTAACTTTGCAGAAGGGAGGACGGGGAACTGGATACGCCACCCGGGGAGCGAGAGATGCTAGATGGCAACAAGGTTTGTGCTTGCAATGTGGGCAAGGTGGTCACTTCGCAGCGCAATGTCCATACCGGCCTGTGCAAAGACCTCCGCTCCAATTAAGGCGTCCAACCCCTGCTCCGTTTCCCACACCGCAACGCCCAACACCGGCTCCCAGATTGGGCAGGGGTCGTGGCACTTCCCAAAGAAATGTCCCCGACAGAGGGTTAGAGGTGGAAGAACTCATGGACTACGACCCTACAGCTTTAACCGGAGAGGAGAATCCGGAGAGTCCCCAGTCAGGAAACGAAATGGATCTGTCGTAAAGGGACCCAAACGGCAGATCCACCCTCGGTCCGTCCCAACGAGGGACCGGCCACAAGGGTCCATACTGTTTATGCCAGTGACTTTGTTAAACTCTGAAAGAAAGATGCATGTCCGTGTACAAGCTCTGATTGACTCAGGCTGCTCTAGAGATATCATTGCTCCAGCCCTAGTTAATGGACTGGTATTACCAGTACGGGAATTAATAAACCCAGTCATCTTCGAGCAAATGGATGGCACCAATATGAACCCCGTCACCACTGAAACAATCCCGGTGGTGACGGGTATGGGCCAACACTGGGAAAAGAGATCCTTTGTCATCAGTGCCACAGCCAAATACCCGTTAATTCTGGGCAGTAAGTGGCTATGCAATCACAACCCCTACATAAATTGGGCAGAAGGAAGCGTCACGTTCAGTCACGCCAGTTGCGAAAACCATCGGTGGAATCAAAATTGGGGTGCCAACCCGATTCACACCGAAAAAGCCCTCCTTACCCAGGAGGAAATTAATCAGATACCTGAGCGTTATTGGACTTACCTCCCAGCCTTCTCCGAGAAGGAAGCCGACACCCTACCTCCGCACAGACGGACCGATTGTGCGGTGGAGATTTTACCCGGAGCCTCACTACCAAAGGGCCGACTCTACCCCATGAGTCTCCATGAGAGAGAAGAACTCCGAAAATTCATTGACATCAATCTCCAGAGAGGGTTCATTCTTCCAGCCAATAGTCCCCATGCGGCACCAGTACTTTTTGTAAAGAAAAAAGACGGAGGACTCCGACTATGCACAGTCTTTAGAGGACTTAATGCTGTATCAACCAACAACGCTTACCCCATCCCACTCGTCCGAGATCTTCTCAACGTCGTGGCCCAAGGTAAGATCTTCACAAAATTAGATCTGAAAGATGCTTACTTCCATGTTCGTATCAGGGCCGGGGACGAGTGGAAAACCGCTTTTAATACACCCCTCGGGCAATATGAATACCTAGTTATGCCTTTTGGATTAACTGGAGCCCCGTCTGTATTCATGTCCATGATAAATGAAGTGCTACATGAATTTCTTTATAAAGGAGTGGTGGTGTATCTTGATGATGTGTTAATTTACTCAGAATCTGAGGAAGACCATGTAAATTTGGTCAAAAAGGTCCTGGCAACCCTAATGACTAACAAACTGCCTATTAAACTGTCTAAATGTGAATTCCATAAAACTGAACTCACCTACCTTGGTTACTGTATATCCCAAGATGGTTTGAAAATGGACCCCGCCAAAATACAGGCGATCCAAGAATGGCAGACTCCCACTACCCGTAAAGAACTGCAATCTTTCCTGGGATTTGCCAACTTTTACTGGGAATTCATTGCAAATTTCACGGAGATCGCGCTTCCCCTGACGGAACTATTAAAAACCAAAGACAAAGGGGATCAAGCAAAAAAGCCCAGCTCCAAATTACTATGGACACCCGATTGCCAAATAGCTTTTGAACGCTTAAAAATGCAGTTCATAACAGAACCCATTCTCCGCCACCCCGATGAAAATTACCCCTTCATAGTGCAGGTCGACGCCAGCGATACTGCGATTGGAGGAGTGTTATTGCAGAAGGGGGAGGACGGGAAGCTTCGACCTTGTGCATTCCAATCGAGAAAATTTTCTGATGCAGAAAGAAATTGGAATGTGTGGGAGAAGGAAGCCTTTGCAGTAAAGGCAGCCCTCACGAATTGGCGGCATTGGTTGGAGGGGGCGCACCACCCATTCGAAGTTTGGACAGACCACAAGAATTTGGAAGCCCTACGAAGTCCCCGCCGATTAAATGCCAAACAGTTGCGGTGGGCCGAATTTTTCTCCAAATTCAATTTCACTTTGAATTACCTCCCGGGCAAAACTAACTTTCTTGCAGACGCCCTTTCGCGCATGCCCCAACATAAGAGCAAACGGGAGGAGACTATAGATACAGTCTTCTCACCTACGCAATTGGGAGGTGTGGTAACTACACGCAGCCGCACAACCCAGCCCCTTCCGCACAACCAAGAGTGGAAATCGAAACTTAAGGCTGAGGTGGAAAAGGAGGGGGATAAAGTGCCCAAAAACAAACTGAATCAATCCCCGCAGGGGGATTGGTTATCAGGAAACCGCTTTTATGTACCTGACAGTTTACGGAAGGAGGTTTTGCAGCGGTGTCATGATGCCCCCACCGCAGGACACTATGGTTATTTGAAAACGCTACATTTAATACAACGGCAATTCTGGTGGCCGGGCATGCGCAAAGACATTTCCCAATACGTAGCCTCCTGCCCCATTTGCCTCAGCGCCAAAACCCGCAAGGGAAAACCTCCGGGTCTGTTGCAACCCTTAGAAACGCCAAGTAAACCTTGGGAGATAATATCCATGGACTTTATCACTGATTTACCAGTATCCAAGGGACATAATTGCATTTTAGTGGTGGTGGATCTGTTTTCTAAACAAGCCCATTTTATTCCATGCACCACTATACCCACTGCTCGAAAACTGGCAGATCTTTTCCTGAAACACATTGTAAAATTACATTCTTTTCCATCCAAGGTGATTTCGGATCGCGGCGGACAATTCGTTGCCAACTTCTGGCGGGAGCTTTTACAGATGTTGAATATTGAGCAAGGAATCAGTTCAAGCCACCACCCGCAAACTGACAGGCAGTCGGAAAAAACTAATCAAATACTAGAGCAATTCCTTCGTTGCTACATCAATTTCCAACAAGATAATCCACAAGTCTGACACATGGAATAAAAATAAAGGACTTTTCTTATAAGGTCAGAGCATTTGCGGACGATATAATGTTAATTGTAGAAGACCCAACGGAGAACATGCCAAAAGTGATAGAGAAGATTAAGGAGTTTGGAGATTTGGCAGGTTTTTATATTAACAAAAAGAAGTCAAAGATATTATGTAAAAATATGACTAAGCAAAAACAACAATTGTTAATGGAAATAACAGACTGTGAAGTAATAAGTAAAGTGAAATATTTGGGAATTGAACTGACTGCAAAGAACATAGATCTATTCAAAAATAATTATGAAAAACTATGGACTCAGATAGAGCAAGATCTGATTAAATGGAATAGACTGAATTTGTCATGGTTGGGAAGGATTGCAGCAGTTAAGATGAATGTGTTACCAAGAGTAATGTTTTTGCTACAGACAATACCAATTATCCGAGACTCTAAGCAGTTTGAAAAATGGCAGAGGAAAATATCAGATTTTGTTTGGGCAGGCAAGAAGCCTCGAGTGAAAATGAAAGTTTTACAAGATGCAAAGGAAAGAGGCGGAATGCAACTGCCCAATCTAAGACTTTACTACGATGCAATCTGCCTAGTGTGGTTGAAAGACTGGATGATGCTGAAGAATAAGAAATTATTGGCCCTAGAGGGATATAAAAAAATATTTGGATGGCATGCATACCTATGGTATGATAAAATAAAAGCGAACTCTATGTTTTTACATCATTACATACGGAGAAGCCTATATGCAACCTGGAAGAAGTACAGAGACTATTTACAAGAAGGAACCCCCCTATGGGTGGTTCCATATGAGGTAATAGATCCGAGAGCTGTCGATACTGAGCAACAGTGTTTAACGTATAAGGAGATAACCCAAATAGAATCTTCTAAACTTAAAATAAAGACACAGGACGAGTTATCACCAAACTATGATTGGTTTCAGTACGGACAGATCAGAGATCTCTACAATTCGGACTGTGCAAAGGGAGGCATAAGAACAGAGAATTCGGAACTAGAGCAGACACTTTTAAAAGAGGACAAGAAGGAATTTTCCAAGGTATACCAAGTACTGCTGAAATGGTATACTGAAGATGAAATAGTTAAAGTACAAATGGTGAAGTGGGCCATAAATTTCAACAAAGAAATAACAATGGAGGCATGGGAATACTTGTGGAAGAATACAATGAAGACTACGACGTGTACTAATATTAAAGAGAACATTTACAAAATGATTTATCGTTGGTACATGACACCAAAGAAGATTGCGCTAGGGAATTTGAATACTTCTAACAAATGCTGGAAATGTAAAAAACATGAGGGTTCCCTGTATCATATGTGGTGGACGTGTGAGGTAGCTAGGCAGTACTGGGGGGAAATAATAAGAGTAATAGATGAGATTTTACAATTTCAAATTAATAAGAACCCAGAACTCCTGCTACTGAACTTGGGAATGGAGGACATTCCAGCTCAACACAGGACATTGTTATTTTACATGACAGCAGCGGCTAGACTTTTGTATGCGCAAAAATGGAAAGTACAAGAAGTGCCAACTATTGAGGATTGGATTTACAAATTGCTGTATATGGCGGAAATGGACAAAATGACAAGAAAATTGAGAAACCTTGACCCAGGACAGTTCAACATAGACTGGGAGAAGCTGAAACAATATTTGGTGAAGAAATGGGAGGTGGGAGGAGAACTGTGGCAGTTTGAGAACTATTGAAACATAATAAAATGCAGAGGGGGGGTGACTTTACCGGGGGGTGGAGAGGCAAACGAGAATTTCTAAGCAGTGACTTTGTTAGATTATTATATATAGAATAATACATAGAATATTGATAAAAAATAACTAATTATAAGGACTGACTAACTAATATTACTTTTGGTAAAAAGTGTATAATGTACTAAATTGAATAAGTCTACCTGAAGATATATATGGGTTAAATTGATTGATAACTTTTGATGATAGTTATATAGAGGTATAATCAAAGTAGAACAAAAATAATAATATAATAATAATAATATAATTAAATATAACTAAAGTAGAATGAAGATAAGATATGCAGAAAAAGTAACATATAGAGTATAAGTTAAATTGGTTGACTTATATGAATGTATGGTTTATATGGTTTATGGTTTATAGAAATATTTGAAGTTATGAAAAATGGGACAAATTGTTTGTCTAATATGGAAGAAGGGACTTAAAGATAGGGTACAGAGTATTAAAAATAGTTAAAGAATTATTGCTTAGAACAAAGGGAAAGTATATGTTTGTTAGATAGATGAATTTAAAATGAGTAAGGGAAAAGGGACAAAGGGTTGGAAAACTGTTGGAAGTCTACAAAAAGGGGGGGGGGAAAGGGAGGGGGTTAGAAATTGGGAAATGGGGGAATTGATTGTAATGTGAAATCAAATGATTCTAATCCAATAAAAAAATTATTAAAAAAAAAGGAAATAATGGGAGAGGCTTGAATGCCCATAGGAAATAATGGGAAACTGGAATGCCCATTGACTTGCATGGGCTCCATTGAAACACATTAGAGCAAAAAAAGAGGTGCAAAGAAAACGTGGAATGGATTTTGAAGGAAAGTATCTGGGCTCAGATAACCTGTTCTGGGACGGGATTGACAGGCCCCATGCTGGAATGACGGCCCCTGGGTGTGCCAGAAGGGCTCTGGGACTGGAATGACAGGCCCCTGACTGGAATAACGGCCCCTGGGTGTGCCAGAAGGGCTCTGGGACTGGAATGACAGGCCCCAGACTGGAATGACGGGCCCTGGGTGTGCCAGAAGGGCTCTGGGACTGGAATGACAGGCCCCATGCTGGAATGACAACCCCTGGGTGTGCCAGAAGGGCTCTGGGACTGGAATGACAGGCTCTGTGCTGGAATGACGGCCCCTGGGTGTGACAGAAGGGCTCAGGGACTGGAATGACAGGCCGGTGACAGAAATGACGGGCCCTGGGTGTGACAGAAGGGCTCGGGGACTGGAATGACAGGCCCCTGACTGGAATGACGGCCCCTGGGTGGGCCAGAAGGGCTCTGGAACTGGAATGACAGGCCCCTGACTGGAATGACGATCCCTGAGTGTGACAGATGGGCTCTGGGACTGGAATGACAGGCTCTATGCTGGAATGACGGCCCGTGGGTGTGCCAGAAGGGCTCTGGGACTGGAATGACAGGCCCCTTACTGGAATGACGGCCCCTGGGTGTGACAGAAGGGCTCGGGGACTGGAATGACAGGCCGCATGCTGGAATGACGGCCTCTGGGGGTGCCGGAAGGGCTCTGGGACTGGAATGACAGGCCCCTGACTGGAATGACGGGCCCTGGGTGTGACAGAAGGGCTCTGGGACTGGAATGACAGGCCCCTGACTGGAATGACGGCCCCTGGGTGTGCCAGAAGGGCTCTGAGACTGGAATGACAGGCCCCTGACTGGAATGATGGTCCCTGGGTGTGACAGAAGGGATTGGGGACTGGATTGACAGGCCCCATGCTAGAATGACGGCCCCTGGGTGTGCCAGAAGGGCTCTGGGACTGGAATGACAGGCCCTGACTGGAATAAAGGCCCCTGGGTGTGCGAGAAGGGCGCTGAGACTGGAATGATAGGTGCCTGACTGGAATGACAGGCCCTGGGTGTGCCAGAAGGGCTCGGGGACTGGAATGACAGGCCCCTGACTGGAATAAAGGCCCCTGGGTGTGCCAGAAGGGTGTTGAGACTGGAATGACAGGCCCCTGACTGGAATAACGGCCCCTGGGTGTGACAGAAGGGCTCGGGGACTGGAATGACAGGCCCCTGAATGGAATGACGGGCCCTGGGTGTGCCAGAAGGGCTCGGGGACTGGAATGACAGGCCCCTGACTGGAATGACGGGACCTCGGTGTGCCAGAAGGGCTCTGGGACTGGAATGACAGGCCCCAGACTGGAATGACGACACCTGGGTGTGCCAGAAGGGCTTGGGGACTGGATTGACAGGCCCCATGCTGGAATGAAAACCCCTGGGTATGCCAGAAAGGCTCCGGGACTGGAATGACAGGCCCCTGACTGGAATGAAGGGCCCTGGGTGTGCCAGAAGGGCTCCGGGACTGAAATGACAGGCCCCTGGCTGGAATGAAGGGCCCTGGGTGTGCCAGAAGGGCTCGGGGACTGGAATGACAGGCCCCTGACTGGAATGACGGGCCCTGGGTGTGCCAGAAGGGCCCTGGGACTGGAATGACAGGCCCCATGCTGGAATGACGGCCCCTGGGTGTGCCAGAAGGGCTCGGGGACTGGAATGACAGGCCCCTGACTGGAATGACGGCCCCTGGGTATGCCAGAAGGGCTCGGGGACTGGAATGACAGGCCCCTGAATGGAATGACGGGCCCTGGGTGTGCCAGAAGGGCTCGGGGACTGGAATGACAGGCCCCTGACTGGAATGACGGGACCTCGGTGTGCCAGAAGGGCTCTGGGACTGGAATGACAGGCCCCAGACTGGAATGACGACACCTGGGTGTGCCAGAAGGGCTTGGGGACTGGATTGACAGGCCCCATGCTGGAATGACAACCCCTGGGTATGCCAGAAGGGCTCCGGGACTGGAATGACAGGCCCCTGACTGGAATGAAGGGCCCTGGGTGTGCCAGAAGGGCTCCGGGACTGGAATGACAGGCCCCTGGCTGGAATGAAGGGCCCTGGGTGTGCCAGAAGGGCTCGGAGACTGGAATGACAGGCCCCTGACTGGAATGACGGGCCCTGGGTGTGCCAGAAGGGCCCTGGGACTGGAATGACAGGCCCCATGCTGGAATGACGGCCCCTGGGTGTGCCAGAAGGGCTCGGGGACTGGAATGACAGGCCCCTGCCTGGAATGACGGGCCCTGGGTATGCCAGAAGGGCTCGGGGACTGGAATGACAGGCTCTGTGCTGAAATGACTGACCCTGGGTGGGCCAGAACGGCTCTGGGACTGGAATAACAGGCCCCTGACTGGAAGGACGGCCCCTTGGTGGGCCAGAAGGGCTCGGGGACTGGAATGACAGGCCCCTGCCTGGAATGACGGGCCCTGGGTATGCCAGAAGGGCTCCGGGACTGGAATGACAGGCCCCTGACTGGAATGAAGGGCCCTGGGTGTGCCAGAAGGGCTCCGGGACTGGAATGACAGGCCCCTGGCTGGAATGAAGGGCCCTGGGTGTGCCAGAAGGGCTCGGAGACTGGAATGACAGGCCCCTGACTGGAATGACGGGCCCTGGGTGTGCCAGAAGGGCCCTGGGACGGGAATGACAGGACCCATGCTGGAATGACGGCCCCTGGGTGTGACAGAAGGGCTCTGGGACTGGAATAACAGGGAGCCGCGACCCCCGGGGGCCCCCGGCCCGCCGCAGGCGGGGCGGGGGGCGTCGGGGGGAGCGGCGCAGCCGCGACCCCCGGGGGCCCCCGGCCCGCCGCAGGCGGGGCGGGGGGCGTCGGGGGGAGCGGCGCAGCCGCGACCCCCGGGGGCCCCCGGCCCGCCGCAGGCGGGGCGGGGGGCGTCGGGGGGAGCGGCGCAGCCGCGACCCCCGGGGGCCCCCGGCCCGCCGCAGGCGGGGCGGGGGGCGTCGGGGGGAGCGGCGCAGCCGCGACCCCCGGGGGCCCCCGGCCCGCCGCAGGCGGGGCGGGGGGCGTCGGGGGGAGCGGCGCAGCCGCGACCCCCGGGGGCCCCCGGCCCGCCGCAGGCGGGGCGGGGGGCGTCGGGGGGAGCGGCGCAGCCGCGACCCCCGGGGGCCCCCGGCCCGCCGCAGGCGGGGCGGGGGGCGTCGGGGGGAGCGGCGCAGCCGCGACCCCCGGGGGCCCCCGGCCCGCCGCAGGCGGGGCGGGGGGCGTCGGGGGGAGCGGCGCAGCCGCGACCCCCGGGGGCCCCCGGCCCGCCGCAGGCGGGGCGGGGGGCGTCGGGGGGAGCGGCGCAGCCGCGACCCCCGGGGGCCCCCGGCCCGCCGCAGGCGGGGCGGGGGGCGTCGGGGGGAGCGGCGCAGCCGCGACCCCCGGGGGCCCGGTTGTCTTTGTCTTTGTCTTTGTCTTTGTCTTTGTCTTTGTCTTTGTCTTTGTCTTTGTCTTTGTCTTTGTCTTTGTCTTTGTCTTTGTCTTTGTCTTTGTCTTTGTCTTTGTCTTTGTCTTTGTCTTTGTCTTTGTCTTTGTCTTTGTCTTTGTCTTTGTCTTTGTCTTTGTCTTTGTCTTTGTCTTTGTCTTTGTCTTTGTCTTTGTCTTTGTCTTTGTCTTTGTCTTTGTCTTTGTCTTTGTCTTTGTCTTTGTCTTTGTCTTTGTCTTTGTCTTTGTCTTTGTCTTTGTCTTTGTCTTTGTCTTTGTCTTTGTCTTTGTCTTTGTCTTTGTCTTTGTCTTTGTCTTTGTCTTTGTCTTTGTCTTTGTCTTTGTCTTTGTCTTTGTCTTTGTCTTTGTCTTTGTCTTTGTCTTTGTCTTTGTCTTTGTCTTTGTCTTTGTCTTTGTCTTTGTCTTTGTCTTTGTCTTTGTCTTTGTCTTTGTCTTTGTCTTTGTCTTTGTCTTTGTCTTTGTCTTTGTCTTTGTCTTTGTCTTTGTCTTTGTCTTTGTCTTTGTCTTTGTCTTTGTCTTTGTCTTTGTCTTTGTCTTTGTCTTTGTCTTTGTCTTTGTCTTTGTCTTTGTCTTTGTCTTTGTCTTTGTCTTTGTCTTTGTCTTTGTCTTTGTCTTTGTCTTTGTCTTTGTCTTTGTCTTTGTCTTTGTCTTTGTCTTTGTCTTTGTCTTTGTCTTTGTCTTTGTCTTTGTCTTTGTCTTTGTCTTTGTCTTTGTCTTTGTCTTTGTCTTTGTCTTTGTCTTTGTCTTTGTCTTTGTCTTTGTCTTTGTCTTTGTCTTTGTCTTTGTCTTTGTCTTTGTCTTTGTCTTTGTCTTTGTCTTTGTCTTTGTCTTTGTCTTTGTCTTTGTCTTTGTCTTTGTCTTTGTCTTTGTCTTTGTCTTTGTCTTCGTCTTCGTCTTCGTCTTCGTCTTCGTCTTCGTCTTCGTCTTCGTCTTCGTCTTCGTCTTCGTCTTCGTCTTCGTCTTCGTCTTCGTCTTCGTCTTCGTCTTCGTCTTCGTCTTCGTCTTCGTCTTCGTCTTCGTCTTCGTCTTCGTCTTCGCCTTCGCCTTCGCCTTCGCCTTCGCCTTCGCCTTCGCCTTCGCCTTCGCCTTCGCCTTCGCCTTCGCCTTCGCCTTCGCCTTCGCCTTCGCCTTCGCCTTCGCCTTCGCCTTCGCCTTCGCCTTCGCCTTCGCCTTCGCCTTCGCCTTCGCCTTCGCCTTCGCCTTCGCCTTCGCCTTCGCCTTCGCCTTCGCCTTCGCCTTCGCCTTCGCCTTCGCCTTCGCCTTCGCCTTCGCCTTCGCCGCCCGCCGCCCGCCGCCCGCCGCCCGCCGCCCGCCGCCCGCCGCCCGCCGCCCGCCGCCCGCCGCCCGCCGCCCGCCGCCCGCCGCCCGCCGCCCGCCGCCCGCCGCCCGCCGCCCGCCGCCCGCCGCCCGCCGCCCGCCGCCCGCCGCCCGCCGCCCGCCGCCCGCCGCCCGCCGCCCGCCGCCCGCCGCCCGCCGCCCGCCGCCCGCCGCCCGCCGCCCGCCGCCCGCCGCCCGCCGCCCGCCGCCCGCCGCCCGCCGCCCGCCGCCCGCCGCCCGCCGCCCGCCGCCCGCCGCCCGCCGCCCGCCGCCCGCCGCCCGCCGCCCGCCTGGGGATGGGGATGGGGATGGGGATGGGGATGGGGATGGGGATGGGGATGGGGATGGGGATGGGGATGGGGATGGGGATGTTTATTTTTGGCAACCTCTTCATGCAAAACTTAAAACTTTTGTGGTACAATGTTGTAACGTTATAAAAAGGTAAAAATTTCATAAAATTGTAATTTTACTAACAATCCAACTCAAATAAGTATATATATAATTCAAACAGTATTGCTTCTATAATCATATTAGGCATAAATATTAAACATAACTTTTAATCATTAAATAAAAAGTATTAAATACTCAGTAGTTTTATCTTACATCTTGTGCAGCTTGAAACCTTCAAGTGAGAACTGAAAACACGTTTCTCTGTTTTAGAGAAACTATTTGTCAGTACAAAATAAACAGGATGGATGTTTTTGTTACACTCTCCCAACCAGGAGACAGACTTCTCCTAAGAGTTTAATGGCTTCTTTCATTAACAAACGCTAGTCTTTTTCATTAAGTGAGGTATCAAAATATAAATGATTATTTAAATAAAACATAGAAAAATAGAACAGATGAACACAAGAATTAAGTTTCCTAACATTTTTTTAATGAAATCTAACTCAATCAGATAAACGATGAAATGCATTCAAGTTACCGTAGCACATATTACAAGGATAAGTTTCCTGCCTAGATCTTCATGAGATTTCTTTTGGCCAAAACCCTGATCTGCTATTTGGATTACCATTTTTATATATTATCTTATGCGGAAATCTAAGATCTTTTCATATGATAACATAGATAAATATCCAATCATAATTTAATTATTTTTTACTATTTCCAATCATGTGACATTCTACCTAGCCAAAAGTACCACTATGCCCAGCTGCAAGGTAAGAGATATGGATAGTAAAAATGACAGGAAAAGTTACATGACCAGGTCATCCTTGGTCTCTGCTAACAATTACAGAACATTTATCTGATACTGTTCACTATTTTTAATTGGCTGTCAAAGATAAAGAAGCATCAGTTATACACCGTACTAGAAAAAGAACTACAGTGAAGTTCATACAGCATTATTTAGAATGCATATGTTTCACTAAGTATGTGTTCTAAACCATAATAAGCAGTCTACTGGTTTGAATCCCACTACTGACATGAGCTCAGTAGGTGGCCTTGGGTCAGCCACTCCTCTCAGCCCCAGCTCAATTGTGGGGATAAGAATAACACTAACTTGTTCACTGCTCTGGGTGAGGCACTAATATGTGTAGAAGAGCGGTATATAAGCATAGTTATTATTATTATTTATATTTCCATGACACCATCCCTTGACATGTGAAATTATGTATTTTGATAAATATGAAAGTGATACCAAATATAAATGCATTGCATAATGTGTGAGTGTACATATACAAACTTTAAAAATTGTATTGGATAATACCGCAAAGCATGATTACTGAGAAAGCTGCTTTCACTGCTTTCAGTGTGGAGAGCTGCTTGTAGATCAAAACAACCTGACGAGCTGTCTTCATGCAGAGTGTGCTTGATTCTCTTGGCTTTCAATTCTGCTTTCATTCAACATGGGTAAATCGATGTATCAGCAGTAAACATTTGTATCACTCCTCTCTGAATGACCTTTTAACTTTTTATTTTTTAGAATTTTTAATTTTTACAACAATTAAACAACACTAATAAGAAATAACAGAAACAACAACAATAGTAACAATAATAACAAGGTCACTACAACTCATTGTGAATTAATAATATCCTTCCGCCCTTTGCTTGGTCTATCAGGCACTTATTGAAGACAAGGTGCTCATATATAAGCTCTGTACAGTATTCCAACTTTGTTTGGTTAAAAACTAAAAAAATCCACGGGATAGTTTTTACCAGGGTATATCTCATGCATTATCATATATTCCAAAACTGGTTGCCATTCCTCCCAAAAGTTGGATTGCATTGTAATCGATTCAGCTTGTTTTAGTTGGTGGGATATTTTTTCCATAAAAAAGTGATCCCATATTTTACTGTGCCAGGTTGCAAGTAAAGGAGGCTGAGGATTCTTCCACTTAGTGGCTATAGCTGTTTTGGCTATACATAGCAAAGCTGCAATAAGATCCTTCAAACTTGTTGGAATGTCACAATCTGTCCAAAGATCTAATAAAATTAATTCAGGCTTAAGTGGAACTTCATGTCCTGTAATTTGTTTAATACTGTCTACCACCTCTTTCCAGAACTTTTGGATAGCTTTACATGTCCACCAGCAGTGAAAGAAAGAACCAACCCCACCACACTGCTTCCAACATTGTGAAGGAATGTTTTTGTTGCAAAAATTAAGTTTCTGCGGAGTAATATACCATCTCGTTATAAGTTTGATAGCTTGTGTCCTGATATTAATAGACCTGGACTTAATAACCGAGGCTTTCCAGATTTTAGACCAGTGTAGGTCTGAAAATTTAATGTTACAATCTTTTTCCCAGGCTGTTTGGTAGGGAAATGGTTTTAATCTGGAGATTGAAAGTAAGATTTTGTAAATTTTAGAAAGAAGCCCCTTATGGTTATTTTTCCTAAGCATTAAAAATTTTTCAAAGTCAGTATTCTTGCGTTTCAGTGGTTCTTTCATGAAAGGCTGAGTAAATAAATGATTAATTTGAAAATATTGGAACCATGGTATCTTGTTCTGGAGCTTCATTTCAATTGAATGTTTGGAAAAAAGTGTTCCATTCTTTGATATGTCTGTCAGCCTGGTCAGAGAGCCTACTTTCCAGATGTTAAAGGTTTCTGGGGATCTAGCCGGTTCAAACCAGCTTTGTCCCATGAAACAAGAGAGGGGGGATATGGCGGGAGCTAATTTGGTTCTATTTCTGTCCCAGACTTTCAGGGTGGCTTGTAAAAAAAATTTTTTTTGATAGTCAGTGGACGTTCGTTTGCTTTGTTCCAAATAGTTTCTTGTAAATTTTTGGGAGTTGTGAATGAATGTTCTATGGTTTTCCAATCTGAATGAAAATTTTGATCCAGCATAAGTGATATAAAAGTAAGATGTGTTGCATCATAGTACAATTTGATGTCGGGCACTCCCAGACCCCCGTGTGAAGTGTGGCTTCACATTACAGAATGTCTAATTCTAGGCTTTTTTCCTTCCCAAATGAATGAGTTAATTAATTTTTGCCAGGTTTCCAAAGCTTTAGGCTTGATATAGATTGGCAGGGCTCCAAAGAAAAATAGAATCTTGGGAAGGATTATAGCCTTGGTTAGATTAATTTTTTCTAGCCAGGTTAAATTAATTCTTCTCCAATTTGCCATAGTTTTAGATATAGAAGCATAGAGTTCTTCAAAGTTTTGACTCCAAATTTCACTTAGTTTTGTAGGAACCTTGATACCTAAGTAACTCCAGGATTTTTTAACCCATTTATATTTATGATTGTGTTTAATATATGCTATATCTTCCTGTTGTAAATTTAAAGGGAATAACTCTGACTTAGATTGATTTACAGAAAGGCCTGAGACCTGTCTAAATTCAGCTAAACTTGCTTCTATGGCTGATAAAGATTGTTGGGGGTTGGATAGATACAAAACTAAATCATCTGCAAATAAGCTGATCTTGTATTCCTGACTATCAATTGTTATACCTTTTATTTCTGAGTTTGTCCTTATAGCCAAAGCCAAGGGTTCCATGGCAACGGCAAATAAGATAGGTGAAAGTGGACATCCTTGCCTAGTCCCCCTTGATATCTGGATTGCAGGTGAGTGTATATTGTTAGTTCTAATTGTAGCTGTAGGTGAAAGGTAGAGTGCTTTAATAGTTTGTAAAAAACGCTCTCCAAAGCCCATTTTGTGCAGCAGAGTCGTAAGGTATAACACTTCCACTTTGTCAAAGGCTTTCTCTATGTCTAAAGCTAAGAGCAAGGCGGAAGTTTTATTTTGATCACAGAAATTTATTAGGTTCAAAGTTTTTCGTATGTTGTCAAACAGGTTTCTAGATGGCATAAAGCCAGCCTGGTCAGAATGAATATATGAGGTAATGAAACTGGCTAGTCTGTTAGCTAAAATGGAAGTGAAAATTTTATGATCTTGATTTAGCAAGGAAATTGGCCTGTATGACTTGGTGTCTGATGGATCTTTATTTTTCTTGGGAATAACTGTAATTTCTGCTTCATTCCAGGAAGGTGGTAGTGCGCCAGACATCATAACCCAATTACATGTATCTACCAACGGGGCTGAAAGCAAGTCTATATATTTTTTATAGAATTCGGCTGGAAAGCCGTCTTTGCCTGGAGTCTTGTTGTTTTTAAGAGATGGGAATAACCTTTTTGACTTCTTGTAATGTGATAGGCTGTTCCATAATTGACTGATGCTCTTGTGAGATTTTTTGAGTAATATCTTTACGTGACAAGTAATTTAAGATCTCATTATACTTGGGGTTGTCAGAAGTGTAAAGGGTTTGGTAGAAATCTGCAAAAATATTTGCGATAGTTTCTGATTTGGTGTGATAGTCTCCATTTTTGTCCTTTATAGCTTTTATTAAGTGGGACAAATTTCTTTCTTTCACTTTCTGCACTAATAATTTTGTAGATTTTGGAGACCTTACCCAGTACTTTTGCTTGGTAAATAATAACTGTTTTTGAATTTGAGATAGTTCTAAATTTTCCAGGACTTTCCTTTCTAATTGCAATTGTTTATATGTTTGTTTACTGCAGGTTTTTTTATGCCTCTCTTCTAATCTCTTAATTTTAGTTAATGTTTCAGTTTTAAATTTCTCTTTTTGTTTTTTGTGGTATGTAGCTATGGATATAATTTTCCCCCAGAGTACTGCCTTCATAGCATCCCATATATGGACCTGGGAGGCCTCACAGTTTGAATTTATTTCAAAATATTGCTTAATTTCTGAAGATACTTCCAAAGAAATTTGTTTATTGAATAAAAGTGTTGTGTTCAATTTCCAATTTAGTCTTGTCTGCTTATTACTGTCTAATGAAAGAATGCATTCTGTCCATGCGTGATCTGTCCACACCTTATCACCTATGCTGGGTGAAATAGCCTGATTAACCAAATTTGGGGAAAGAAAAATGTAGTCAATTCTTGTATAAGTATTGTGTATAGAAGAAAAATATGTATAATCCCTTACCTGTGGATTGTGAAGACGCCAAATATCTACAAATCCCAATCTAGTCATTAGCTGTGATAAGTCAGAAGGTCCTTTTTCTGTTTATAATGCCCACACTTCTTTTGAGTTTTGCCAGTATCATAATCCATGACATAATTAAAGTCTCCAGCTAAAATCGTTTCACCTTCTGCAAAAGATTGTAGGTTAGTTAGAGTATTTTCTATAAATGAAACCTGATTTTGGTTTGGTGCATATACCACTGCCAATGTCATTATTTTTTGGTCTAGCTGGCCTTTTAAAAATAGAAATCTACCCAAAGGGTCTCTTAGGGTGTCGGATAAAATAAATGGTACATTTTTAGAAAACAAAATTGCCACTCCTCGTGACTTAGAAGAGCCACATGCTTGATATTGTTGGTCAAACCAACGTGAATACAATGCAGGTGAGGCTGATTCTCTTAGATGTGTTTCTTGCAGAAAAAGAATAGAAGGTCTCAACTTAGTCATAGCTGAAGCTACTCTTTTGGCTTTTATCTTATTATTAAGCCCCCTGCAGTTAACTGAAATAATTTTATAATTTTGTTGCGCCATTGTCACATTGGGTGTATAACATGCAGTGTTAGTATAATAGAGCCTTTACAGACAAAACTGCATAAGAGGGTTTCAGGAATACTAATAAGATAATGCCTTTCAAAACCTAAAGAAAGTTCTTCAATTTTTGTCCCAATCATAGAGAGTCTATTCGGAGAGTGTGACGACCTGGCAAAGAACAACATATAAGTAACCCAACTCCCAAAAACTGCTATCCATCTACCATAACTTCCTTTTACCACTAAAGCAAAACTATTTACACAGTTACTTCTTTTTTCCATTTCACCTATCTCTTTCCTTTCCCTACGACTATCTTCTCAATTTGTGTCACCCTTGAAGAGTAAAGGGTTGCTGTTAGACATATCTAGGAAAGATAGAAAATAAATAGTAATAAGAAGAAAGAAAATATAACATTGTTGACAATAAAATACTTGTCCTCCTGGATTCACCCCTTCACTAAAGGATGAACAAGTAGAGGGCATAACCTCTATGCCTGGAGGGTGACACCAAACAGTAGGGGTCTTCTGAGCTCCTTAGACTCACAGCCCACCACACAACAACGACTGATCAAAGTATAAAGTGATAGTACCCCCCTTCTTAAAGTCAATAAGGAGGGGTTAACTTCCATATTTTTCTCTCATGTCTTCTTAGGAATTCTCTGCCATCTGTTCATTATTTTAGGGATTTTCGTATCCTTTGCTTGTGGTTTAATGCTGGGCTCAGATGCAGCTGTTAAGTTCATCGTTTCCAGTAGGATTTGGCCTTCTTCTGTGTCTTTAGCATAGATGACAGTTCCATTGTGGAGCACAGAGAGTTTGGCTGTGGGACCTGCCCATCTATAGCGAATATTGGCTTTTGACAGGGCACTTGTGACTGGTTTCATATCCCGGCGCATCTTTAATATTTCAGCTGGTAAATCTTGAAATATTTGAATTTCTCCATTCTTATAAGGCAGGTGTCCTTTTCTGCGGGTCTCCTGCAGAATTCTTTCCTTAGTTCTAAAGTCTCTAAAAGTAACTAGAATGTCTCTGGGAGGTCGATCTTTGGCTGAAGCATATGAGCCCATTCTGTATGCTAAATCAATGCTTGGTGTCACTCCGTCCTCAAGCTGAAGTATTTCTGCCAGCCACGTAGAAATAAAAATAGCAAGGTCCACATTAGCTTCTTCCTTTTCAGGGAGACCCCTAATCTTCAAATTCTTCACTTTCAGTTTCGTTTCAAGATCCAATATTTTTGCAGAAAGTAGGTCCTCCACTATTAACATCTGTTTTGTTTCTTCTTGGAGAGACAGCCCTAGTTCCATAGCTTTCTCAGCAGTCTGTGTTACTGCTAAGATTGAGTCCTGGATTTCTTTAAGTTGCTTAGAGATGGGTTCAAGGCTATTGTTTACTTTTTCAGCCAGGGTCGCTGAAATTGCCGAGGTAATGTTGTTTTCTAGGGTTTTTAATGAAGTGGAAAGGTCTTGCTTCGTTAGGTACTCGTGCCTCGCGTCCGCCATTTTATTGTCCTTACCGGCTGAAGTTTCTTCGGCTGTTTTTGAGTCTTCTGCTGTAAAGTAGCTTTTAACAGAAGCAGATTGTGATAGGGGGGGGGGTTGTTTTGCCCACCCCTGTTTTTCCCATGTTTTTTGGGGAGTTTGAGAGGCTGTATAATCGCTGTGTGTGGGGGTCGGGCTTGGAGCTCTAGAAGGGAGCGCCTGCCATTTTCAGCAGGATCGCTCCGCCCCCCTCTGAATGACCTTTTAAATTTTACTGCCTATCGTGTCAAAGCAATTAAAATTAACAATACAGTTACTAAGCTGCTAAGATCAATTAATGGCTCTTAGGCTTTATCTATTGATCTAGTGACATCTTCAAAACCCACTGGTAACAGGCTATACATACTTCTCTTCTATCCACAATATATACACAAGGATTGATTACATATTCTTATCTTCTAAATTACATATTTAAATGACATATTCTTATCTCCTAAATGAATTAGTCAAACTCTTACATCAAGGATGGGTGACAAGTTGTGGACAGTCTATGCTTGGACAGAATGTACACTGAGAATAAATGACATCAAACAAATTGGAAACTAAATAAATCACTTTTATTTAACAAATAAATTTCTTCTGAAGTCTCTTTAGAAATTAAACAATAGAAACAAACTATGTGGCATTCCTCAAATCCACGTGTAGGATGCTATGGAAGTGGTACTTAGAGGGAAATTAATCTCCGTTGCCTCCTGTCATGAAGAGCAAAAAGAAAACATTAGAAATGAAATGATATCTAGAATAAGAAAACTAGAAGATGAACACAAAAAAGGCCACCCAATCTATAAACTTGCTTGCATGAAAATTAGAGGAAAAAACCTCCTCACATTCTATACAAGCTATTAAAGGCACCCAGGAAAAACTCAAACTAATTCTGTAAAATTAGCCGATGTGTTTGCTGAATACTACCAAACCATTTGTACATCAGACAATCCTGACACTAATCATATTTTAAATTATTTATCATCACAGGAAATTTGGAAAAAACCTCACAAGAACATAAACAATATCTGGACCAACCAGTCACAACAGAAGATGTTACAGTCACTATCAAATCCTTGAAAAAAATAACAAAGCTTCAGACAGGGATGGATTCCCTGTCAAATTTTTACAAAAAAATACATTCACCTACTTTCAACTCCACTAACTGCCACGTGCAACTCTGTTATGTTAGGAGGTAGCATCCCTCTATCTTGGTCAGAGGCTGAAATAGTAGTTACTCCAAAAAAGGACAACCATATTACAAATACTAAATCTTCTCAACCAATACCCTTCCTGAATGAAGACCAAAAGATCATTACAAGCATATTTGCCAAAACATTGTCTAAATTTAAATAACCAACTACATTCACCTTGACCAGACAATACACGTAACACTTTAACTATAATTAATTTCTGTGAAGCATACAAAACCCCTGCATTACTTCTGGCCTTTGATATAGAGAAGGCATTTGGTTAAGTGGAAATACCATATCTAAAACTTTTACTTCAAAAAATGGGTTTTCGCGACCAATTCTAAAATGCCATTAATGCTCTTTATCTTTCTCCAAAAGCTACAGTTAGGACTAACAATATACATTCAATAGATATACATATAGCAAGGGGAACTAGACAAGGCTGTCCCCTTTCCCCATTTCTGTTTGCCATAACTATAGACAGGGCCGGTGCTACCATTAGACCAACTAGGCAGCCGCCTTGGGCACAGACCTCAAGAGGGGCATAGTTTTATACAGATTACTTTCTTGAAAAAAATGCAACTAAGAAAACCTATTGAGCACCCCCTAAATGGTCCTGTCCACAGACATCAAGCAGCTCAAAAGCTCACCGTAACTTTTTTAATTATTTATTTATTTGATGTATACCCTGCCCTCCCCACAGATGGGCTAAGGGTGGCTAACAACATTAAAAAATACATTAAAATCACAGAAACATAAAATAAATATTTATTTAAAAATGATTAGAATGGTTCAGGAGCAGGCTATTTAAACAAATATTGGGAGTCCGTATACAGGCATGGCAGATGGCTGAGGGCAGCTCCGGAAGAAATGGTGGTCTTAGATGGAAGAAGAAGGACACTCGCTGGCACTCAGCCAAAGGCCCAGCAGTACATCTCCGTTTTACAAGCCCTGCAAAACTGTAACAGGTCCCACAGGGCCCAGATCTCCAGCGGGAGAGCATTCCACCAGGCCAGGGCCAGGGCAGAAAAAGCCCTCGCCCTGATTGAGGCCAGATGGATGTCCTTTGGGCCAGGGACCACCAGGAGTTGCTTGTCTGCAGAGTGCAACACCCTGCAGGGGACGTAATGGAAGAGGCGGTCCTGCAGGTATGGAGGTCCCAGTCCATGAAGGGCTTTAAATACCAAGGTTAGCACCTTGAACCGGATCTGGAACTCCACTGGAACCCAGTGCAGCTGGCACAGCACATGATGAATGTGCGCTTGGATGGGCGTTCCAGTAAGGACACATGCCGCTGCATTCTAGATCAGCTGTAACTTCCGGGTCAGACCCAAGGGCAGTCCAGGATAGAGTGAGTTGCAATAGTCTAGCCGGGAGGTGACCATTGCATGGATTACTGTGGCCAGGTCCTGTGGTGAAAGATAGGGCGCCAGTTGCCTGCCCCGTCGAAGATGAAAAAAGGCAGACCTGGCAACAGTCATGACCTGGGCCTCCATTGAAAGTGTAGCATCCAAGGTCACACCCAGACTCCTCACCAACAGGGAAGGTTTCAATTGTACCCCATCAACAGCTGGGAGCCGGTTCCCAGCTCGATTGCCCTATGATCCAGACACAGAACCTCTGTCTTCAGGGGATTCAATTTCAGGTGACTCTGATGTAACCATACCGTCACAGCCTCAAGACCCTTGACCAAGGTATCCAAAGCAAGATCAGACTGGCCATCTGTAACGATTCCAAGTAAATGTGTGCATGTATCTTTAAATGCTTGATGAGATAGGTGAAGAGTGGGGGGTGAAGGAGAGGGATGAGTGAGTGATATGTGTCAGGCTATGGCATTCCATACTTGATAGTCTGTTTCACTCCCTTCTGCAAGAAGACAAGGTCTTTTGATTTCAAAAGGTTTATTGTGAAAGATAGCATTCAAGCCCAGACGTGCATATTCCAGGATTAGAGATCCTGGCCGAGCAAATCGTTGCTAGGAATGAATCATAGAGCAAAGGTTGTTACATTTCACACTCCCGGAGCCCAGCCTCCCCCACCAAGTTCATACAGCAAAACACTCTCAGAGGTACACTGAGCTGGCCAAGGTCGAAACAGCAGATAAGACAGGATCCTTTCCCATGGAATCAGCTCCTTGCAGGTGTTGCCTGGAGGGAAAGAAGTCTAAACACTACACGATTAAATATGGCGTTACTTAGGTTAAAACAGTTTCTGACAATATGATTGGTTGAGGACTGAGAGGGTGGGTGGAGTGAATGCAGTTTGAGACGGAGAGTAGAGAGAAAATTTTTAGTCAGAAGAAAGCAGGCTGCGTGCTGCCTGAATATGTTGAAGTGTTTATGAGAGAAATATAACCTGTGTGGAACCTGAACTGAGCATGTTTGTGAAAGGACACTCAGTCAGGGAAAGAGGCCAGCTCTGTGAATGAGAGTAAATGAAGTAACTTTAAGAACCGAGAACTACGTTTATGAAACCGATACGCTTCTCGACTAAATAAAAGTTTATTTTTGTTTTGCTATATCCCAATGTAGCTGTCATTGCTATATCCCATTCTTATCGTCAGGACCACATAGAACCATGAAGGAGCCTGATGCTTAGGAACGTTACCAAAGGGAAAATTTAAATAAAATATCTTGGAATAAAATATTCCGGGTGGCAGCAGACTACCCAGAGGGTTAAGGGATAGATTAAAAGAAAAATATACCCTAAAGAAAGTAAAGGTCATAACACCATCCATCAGCAGATAGAGCTGAGTGTCATCCGCATACCAGTGACAACCTAGCCCAAAGCTGTGGGCTAACGGGGCAAGGGGGCACATGTAGATGTTAAATAGCATCGGGGAAAGAATCGCCCCCTGAGGGATGCCACATACCAAAGAATGGTAAGCAGACATCTGTTCCCTGAGTGCCACCCTCTGTCCTAGATTGTGAAGGAAGGAGTTCAGCCACTGCAGGGCTGTTCCACGAATCCCCACATTGGCAAGGGAATGGGTCAGAAGATTATGACTGACCATGTCAAATGCTGCTGTAAGATCTAAAAGTATCAGCAGTGCCGACCCACTCTGGTCCAGGTGTCGCCGCAGATCATCTGTGAGGGCAACCAGAGCCGTCTCTGTACCATGGCCAGGCCTGAAGCTGGACTGGAATGGATCCAGGATAGAGGCATCACCCAGGTATACCTGCAGCTGTTCCGCTACCGCCCTCTCAATTACCTTACCCAGGAACAGAATATTCGAAACTGGGCGATAATTGGCTGGATCAGCAGGATCCACTGATGGTTTCTTTAAGAAGGACCGCACCACTGCCTCTTTCAGTGAGTCTGTAAAAAACCCATAACTCAGAGAAAGATTAATGATGTCAGCTAACGGTGCCCAAATCCCATCACCACCACTTTTCACCAGCCATGATGGGCATGGGTCCAGTGAGCTCATGGTAGGTTTCACAGCATGAAGGACCCTGCCCACCTCCTCCTGGGAGAGTGGCCTGAACTGATCTAATATCAACCCTGAGGACGACCAACGGGCCTTCCAGTACACATACTGCATCAACTGTGGTGGACAGATCCCAGCGGAGTGACAAGATATTATTCGCAAAATAGTCTCCAAAAGCCTCACAGCTTATTACCGAATTTACATTTTTATTTGTCCCATGTGTGAGGGACGTTAAAGACCAAATCACTCTGGAAAGTTGTGCTGGGCAAGAACTAGTGGACGCAGTGGAAGCTGCATAGTAGTCTCTCTTTGCAGCTTTCAGTGCCATCTCATAGGCCTTCATAAACGTCCTATAAGATGTTCTTGTCATTTCATCATGGAGTCGCCGCCACACTCGCTCTAGCCATCTCAGCTCCCATTTGATTTGTCGTAGCTCATCAGTATACCAAGGAGCTACTCTAGTTCGGGGGCGGAGAGAGTGATGGGGAGCGATCTCATCAATAGCTTCAGAGAAACGGACATTCCAGTCCTCTATCAGCTCATCCAATGAGCCACCAGGGGGCATCGGATCCTGCAGAGCGTTCTGCAATTCAATTGGATCCATTTGACTCCACGGGTGAGCATAAATCAGCTCATCGCCCAAGCAGGAGGGGGTCATGGTGCCCAGACAAGCCCTCAGGATGAGGTGGTCTGACCATGGCACTGCTATAGCTTCATCCAGATCCACCTGTATCCCGAACCCAAAGATCAAATCCTGTGTGTGTCTTGCTCGATGTGTGGGCATTGATACAAACTGGGAGAGTCCTAATGCTGCCATGGAGGCTATCATGTCCATGGCCTGTGAGAAGGTAGCATCATCAGCATGGACACTGATGTCCCCTAAGACCAGAAGCCTGGGGTACTCCAAGGCCCAGCCAGCCACCGCCTCTAACAGGCCAGGCACAGCATCTGCTGGTGCGCTGGGCAATCGGTACACCAGACAGATGGCTATACTCTCCTCGGCATCCCACACCAGGCCCACACAATCAATGCCAGCAATCTTTGGCAAAGGGAGCAGCCTGATGGAGAAAGACTCGAATGAGCACCACTACCTCAACAAGACATTTCCCAATATGTAAAACAAATATGAGAAACCTGTACCATAAATGTGTTGGAATATATGTGTGTTGCAAGGTCTGAGATTCACTCATTATGGGGTTAATGTGTTTACCTACCATGCTATTGTTTAGATTGACCTGGAAGGGGAACCTGGCTCAAAGCCAATAATCTGCAAGCCCAGAAAACTTGAGTGTTTGTAAACTGTTATTGGTCAACAGGTCAGGTGATTTTCTTTCAGGGTCAAGAAGACAGAGGGAGAAGAAGATTCTCCATTCAGTTATCCCAGCTCTTTGTTTGTAACCAGTAGTGAGAATGTAGCTCTAGGCATTTGTTATTTGGTAGGCAATCCTGTTAACCTTTTTTCCTTTAGAAGTAAATGATTTTAAAAGCTAAACTCGTGTGCTGACTCTCTATTGATTCAAGATCCATTGCACCTCTGAAGAAAAGCTATTTTTTAACCTTTTCCCCCAACAAAGTGGACCGGTTGAAGTAATTATTAAGGTGAAAAAGATGCTAGCGATTCGTGTATATTGTTCTTTGAATAACAGCAGTATGGTATGGCTTTGTATAGGCAATATGAGATCATTAACTCTCAAAAAAGGCAAACCTTATGAGTTATATCATCCTGCTTTCAGATAACACTGCCAGTCATTGCTGCATCTCAAAATAGTCTAGGAGACTCAAAATTATCTCAGAAGTCTCAGTCAACTTGAGAGGAACAATCCTTACTGAAACTACTCCTTTTTAGCTCTCCAGAGAGCCAGCTAAAAAGAAGACAGCAAACTAACTAAGTAACTGCAGACAAAAGTATCTCCTTTTCAAGTACAACATAATTCTCTCTCTCATTGTCTCACAGCAAACATGAGAAGGGGGTGGGAGTGGAAGACAGTCTGTTGTGCCAGCTAGGAAAAAGGTGGAGAAATAGCTTCCAATGTAGCTGAAGGAAATACCAATTGTTTAATTACTAATAGATTGCAAATGCTGAGTGCCATTAATACTGAATGATTATAATGAAAAATAAACTTTGTTCTCACATTTTACAGTAGCCTGCATTCAAAGTGAAAGAGGAAGCTATGTAGACATGCTTATCTAAAATAGCCTGCATTCAAAGTAAAAGCGGAAGCAATGTAGACATGTTCATCTAAAATGTCAGTTGAAGTGCCTCGCGGTTAGATGGGAAAACAGGTACATTCTAGCTAAAATGAGCTTAGCTTACCTGACACCAACACCATGTGATGTGTCTATATGCTGTATGTATAAAATGAGGAACTGTGAATGAATCGGGAGCTCAGTTCTTTGTGGCACTAGTCATGCTGAGCTCTGCCGGCAATAAACATCATTCCTTCCTGAAGATTCTGTCTAGTCTCAATTCTTGGGAACACTGAACCCTGCTACATTTTGGGGGGCTCGTTCTTCCGGGATTGAAGGGACCCTTGGGGTACCCCCTTGACCCCCAGTCCGTGGCTGCTGGTTCTAGACTGGTAGTGGACCTGTGGGCGCCCCCTGAGTTTTTCAGGAGCAGGCCCTGCCTTCCTCGGGTGTCAGCGGTGCGCCACTGGGGCGTCAACGACCCGGTGACGGAATCAGGAACGAGTGATCCAGGAAAGTCCCGGGACATATGAGTATGGAGTAATTGGGGTTACCGTTCCACTTTGGAGCGAAGAGGGGCTTGATCACCCCCTAGCACAGCCCAAGTAAGTGAGTCAGAGGGACTCAACTGAACCCGCTGGTGCTTGTAGGAACTGGGATGGAAACTTGTCATGTGAATGACATGGATGGAATGCCTAGGGCGATTGGTGTGTGAATATCCGAGACGCATTTCCTGGCTGGGCGACTTCGTCAGGTTGTCAAAGACGAGAAGCGAGTGCGTAGGGCCTCGTGAGAAGCAGACCCCTTACTGCTTTCTCACTGTTATTAATCCCTAGACTGTCTTGTCTTGTCTGGGCTCTGTGTTGATAATGGGTGGTTCATGCTCATCCCCAGAAACAACCCCCTTGAAATTGATGTTGAAACATTTCCAGGAGGTGTATGGAGGATGGGTCCAGTCAGGGGAGAATCCAACCCCTGAGCTGTTGGAAATTTTCTGGCCTACATTTGATTTAGGCTGGCCAAAGGAAGGGACTTTTGACGAAACAACTGCCCTAAATGTTTATCACTTTACTCTTAAGTAACATGATGATCAGATTATATATGCACAGTCATGGTTTGATACTTGTTTGAATCCCCCTCCCTGGGTTAAGAACTGGCCGGGGTACCGGGCTAGGAAGAAGGAGGTGCAGCTTATGGCCCTAGGGAAAGGAAGGAGGATGAATCCATAGTCAAGAAGGCAACCACCAAAGGGAGGCATCTACCCGGTGGTGCCAGTAAAGCGAGATACTGCCTGCCCCACTGCCCCTCTAGAAGCTAGGCTCCAGCCGAAGTCTAAGCCTGTTCAACAAACCCAAGAAGAAGAGGTGCCCGCACCACCATATGCTCCCTCACTGCCTAGAGGAGGAGAGAGAGTGGAAGGGCCTGTAGAAGAGCAAGTAAGGGGAGCTGGGGGTAGACCAAGAAACCCCTCCAATGCTACCCCTCTAAAATAGCCTGCATTCAAAGTAAAAGCGGAAGCAATGTAGACATGTTCATCTAAAATGTCAGTTGAAGTGCCTCGCGGTTAGATGGGAAAACAGATACATTCTAGCTAAAATGAGCTTAGCTTACCTGACACCAACACCATGTGATGTGTCTATATGCTGTATGTATAAAATGAGGAACTGTGAATGAATCGGGAGCTCAGTTCTTTGTGGCACTAGTCATGCTGAGCTCTGCCGGCAATAAACATCATTCCTTCCTGAAGATTCTGTCTAGTCTCAATTCTTGGGAACACTGAACCCTGCTACACCAATGCTACAAAAAGAAACTTTTCAGCAACTTGAGGAAGCCAAGCAAGAAGTGAGAAGGAAAACAAAAGGGAAAAGGTGGGAAACTGCCTCCAGAGCTAAGAAAAAAACCACTTCATAGAGCAAACTCTATCCCAGCAACACCAAGAGAAGAGGCAGAGTGGAAAACACTAAAATCTTCACAACTATTCTGCTGTGTCTGGAAAGAAATGGGCAGAAAGTCAGCTTCATGGCTGCAATAAAAGGGAGGAAAGTAGGGAAATTCTGCTGTAGCAACGCGCAGAGCATACTTGCTGCAGAGGAACAAGTGCAGGGAAAAATACCTCTGCACTAGAACCTACAACTATATCGCCAAGCTTTTAAGGTTTCCTCAAAATCTGAAAATCCTTTAAAGAGTTATGATGACCTCATCCAATCCTTAAGGCCACTTTTGGTAGGTGCTCGAGAGGGAAAACTGGTCAAGACCAATTTGTCATCTAAACCTGGGTTTGATCAGAGCTGTATTTGTGCTAAAAATGCTTTAATCTATGCCTATAAGTTAGCACTGAGAGCTGATGAAAAGACCAGACAAGATGCATATCGTTCTCTTTCATTTTTTAAAAAGAAATATAAATCACTGGTTGCCCGCTATAAGAAAGAACGTACCAGAAAACTGTGGGCCAATATAATTGAAGCAGCTACGAGCAAAAAAACAGTGGTGTTCTGGAAACTAGTGTCAAACCGCGCCTCCACAGCCGCCTCCCCCTTGGCTTCCTCTATCCCCCCCAGATAAATGGACTTCTTTTTTCCAAAAAATGTATGATGATCCTATTCAACCCCCTCCTGCCCTAACAATAGAAAATCTGGCCAAATGCCCCCCAGTTCATGCCGAAGAGGTAAAAGCTTATATTAGCCAGTTAAAGAATGCAAAAGCCCCTGGGCTTGATGGAATATCTCCAGAATTACTAAAAACAAATAAGGACTGGTGGGAAACTTTCCTAGCCTCCCCATTTACTTATATTGATGAAACCGGCTACATCCCCAATGATTGGGGAATGGCTATAGTAGTCCCCTTCCATAAGAAGGGAAAGAAGGAGGATCCATCCAATTATAGACCAATCAGCTTACTAAGCATTGTAAGCAAGTTGTCTACAAAACATCTGCTGAAGAAATCTGGCTAGAACAGGAGGCAATAATTGCTGATGAGCAAGCTGGGTTTAGAGCTGGCAGGTCAACAATAGATCACTGCCTAGTAATGCAACACCTTGTAGAGAAATACGCTACAGAAAACCAAGCATCACTTTACCGGGCATTTGTTGATTTAAAAGCAGCTTTTGACACAGTCTCTAGAAATAGACTTTGGAGGAAACTGCAGGCCTCCTCTATTGATAGGCAACTGATGTCCCTTTTGGGGGCTATGCACAAGCAAACTGCCTTGAGTAAGGTGCAGCCGAATTGGGCATTTGACTGACCCCATTCAAACATACAGGCAGGTGTGCCTTCTAGCCCCCTTTCTGTTTATCTTCTACATCAACAATTTGGTAAACCGTTTGAATGCCCCTGGATTGCATCCTCCCAAATTAGCAAATAGGCACATTCACATACTGCTCTATGCAGATGATGCTGTATTACTTTCTAGGACCCCCATAGTGCTGAAACGAGCCCTAAAAAAATTCTCCCAATTCTGTGATACTGAACACCTTCTAACTAATCACCAAAAAACTAAGATCCTGGCTTTTGGTAAAAATCCAAAGACCAGACGATGGGAGCTTCAGGGGCATCAGTTAGAACAACTTACCAGCTTCAAATATTTGGGTATAGTTTTGCAAGCCTCAGGTACCAAAACAACACATAGCAGCTTCATTGCTGATGTGGGAGAAAAAACAGCACACGGTATACTGAAATTCTATCGATCACAAGGGGGGCAGTATGTACTGGCTGCGCTCAGATTGTTTAAAGCCAAACCATTGGCCCAATTAGTATACGGATCATTCTTAGGGCTGCCATCCTCCTCTTTCTCTCAACTTGAGAGAGTGCAGTCCAAATTCCTTAGAGCCCTATTACAAGTGCCCAAATGCATGCCTAACTCATGGGTTAGACTGGAAACAGGAATGTTAAGGGTAGAGGCCAGAATCACCATCCTTTCAATTTTCAAATGGCTGTCAGGGTGTCTAAACCCGCAACGTCTGCTCCCTCTGTTATTCCAAGACAAATTTCAATCTAATTGGCAAAAGACAACTCTGAAATCCCTGGGAAAATTGGGTCTTTCCCCTCAAAGTTTGCTAGTCATGGGGTTAGACCGAGAAAAATCACTCATTAAGCAGAGAGTGACAGACACTGAAAGACAAACATTTTCTTAGAGCACCAGGTTTTATTTCTTCAGATACTACTAAATATATTGCCGCTCCTGCAGCCTATTTTTACTTTCTTGAATCCAGTAACTCCAGAAGGGCATTTGCTTTAGCTAGAAGTTCAACTCTACCCTCTGCCGTTCTGGAAGGAAAGTTTAAAGCTGTCCATTACTCTCTTAGGCTTTGCTCCTATCCCCTAAGAGAAACTGACTCAATGAAGCACATCTTCTTCAACTGCCCAAGTCATAGTAAAATTAGAGCGGAAACCATTAGTCTATTAGTAGAAAGATTCCCTGGAAGTTCAAATAAAATCAAACTTGATTATCTTTTGTCTGATCAGAATCACCAGACACCATGTCAAGTAGCAAGATTCTGTGCCCAGGTCTACAAGCAACGTAAATCACATAAGGCAGCTTAAACAACTAATTTGTGATGATCTTATTTTTTTACTCTTACATTTATTCATCGTTCTTCCCCGGTTTCCAGTCTCAACGGCTTTTAAACTGATTTGCAAATGGTTTTATATGTACTGGTCGCAGACTGTAATAATAAACTTGACTTGACTACCTCTGCACTAAGAACAGCAGAAATACCTGAGCCTACTTCATGGGGTGAAATATCCTAGCTACCACCAGAAGAAGCTGAGAAATGGAGAAAAGCGGAGGGTGTGGTGTCAGTGTTGAAGAGAATGATAGCACATTGAAAGAGCTCCATCTCTCCCATGCCGGAAATTTAAAATTTATGTTGAAAGGGTAAAGTAAAAGTATTTACCCTTCCAATGTAAAAATACACTAAGAGATCCAAAAGGCAGATTCATATTTATTAAAGGCACTATAGAAAACCAAACTTACACATTTGGCTCAATTTATGCCCAAAAACAAGACAGCCTAATGAAATTCTAAAACAAAGTTCATTAGAATACACATGTATCACTTAGTATAATTTGCTCTAAACCATATTTTCATGACAAACCCAAAGAAACAGCAGCAACATAATCTAAGAGTATAATGGAGACCAACAAATAGAAACGGATTAAAAATATCATGCTCACTAGGTTGGAGGCAAGTTCTGACGACACCAGGGCCAACAACAAAGATTCTCAGGTCAAACTCCATGGTCAAGTAACAGATTCCAAAATCAAAGACTGTGACCCACCAAGGCTCAGGCAGCCAGAGCCTAAGAGCTCACCAACAGCCAAGTCGAGAATGCCACAATTCTGACTAGCTAATCCCATGCTAGCTGCGGCCTTATAAAGGGAGTTTCTCCTACAGGTGAGGCTGGGTTCATTAAGCTTCTTTCTCCAAGCTGGCTTATCTCTGCTACTCAGGAGGAGTAGATCAGATCCTGTACTGGCTCTCCTGACATTTCCTTAGCAGGGGGAAGGCTGTGGGCTGCCAGGCATGCGCTCCTGTGCTTGGCCCATGACTCTGCCCTTACCCTCAGCCTTCGCTGCTCCTGGGGTTCTTTGGGAGACAGTGGCAGTTCTGGCAGCAGGCAGGTCCATGCTAAGGCTGCCTGGCTTGATGACTCTGTGGTTGTCAACCCTCCTGGAGATCCCCACAAATTACAACTGATCTCCAAATGCCACTATCTCCCAAAGAACCCCAGGAGCAATGTAGATCGTAAAACTCTCCTTCGTTTGGAAGCCAAATGGATTTTTAATCTTAGGACTGTGGCACCCAGTGGTCTCAATCAGGAGATAGATTTTTCTCCATTTTTGGCATGATGGGACCTTTCACTGGCTTTGTTGATTTTTGGTTCCTGTCCAACTTCTTCATTAAGTTTTGTGCATTGGTGCTATGTGCCCTTTAATTTGTTGGGGCTGTCTCTATTAGGTATGCTGGGCGTTCTATTTAAGTTACACCCACGTACTAGGGCTTGCAGATGGATGGGAGAAACTACAGCTGTTTTGAAACTGAGAAGAAACGTTTATTTCCTGTCTGCCGGCCAGCAACTTTTATTTGTTATGTAGAATCACATGCTGTAATGGTAAATATGTACACAAAATAATTTCAAGATGTTGTTATATTCTTACTGTTTAATTGAGGCTCACTATGTAAAGCATTGTGTTTTTTGTGTGTTTTCAGGAATTTATGATTTTGGCTGCTGAAGAAGCTTAATTTTGTGCGAAACGGGATAAAGTATAGCCTGGCAAGCCCATTGCCATTTTCCCGTCGGGAGTAGCCGAGAAACCCCAGTGCTCTCCCTTTGTTTCTGTTCTCCTTACCTAATTCCTGTTGAAAGCAGCCGCCAAGTCGGGGCGCTTTATTTGGGAGTAGCTGAGAAATTTGAGTACTCTCCCTTTGTTGTTTTGTCCTCGCTTAATTGCTGTTGAGAGCAGCCGTGAACATCCGGGCACTCTCCCTTCGTTTTCTTTGCCCAAGGCTGTTTGTGCCTCTATCACAAATACAATTGAAGCTGTTCTATACGGTCTGTTGACTCGTTTTTTACGTCTCTTTTTTTTGCTGTTTTGGACCGTTCCCCTCTTTTTTCTCCTCTCTTTCCCTGACTGAGTGTCCTTTCACAAACATGCTCAGTTCAGGTTCCACACAGGTTATATTTCTCTCATAAACACTTCAACATATTCAGGCAGCACGCAGCCTGCTTTCTTCTGACTAAAAATTTTCTCTCTACTCTCCGTCTCAAACTGCATTCACTCCACCCACCCTCTCAGTCCTCAACCAATCATATTGTCAGAAACTGTTTTAACCTAAGTAACGCCATATTTAATCGTGTAGTGTTTAGACTTCTTTCCCTCCAGGCAACACCAGCAAGGAGCCGATTCCATGGGAAAGGATCCTGTCTTATCTGCTGTTTCGACCTTGGCCAGCTCAGCGCACCACTGAGAAGTTTTGCTGTATGAACTTGGGGGGGGGGGAGGCTGGGCTCCGGGAGTGTGAAATGTAACAACCTTTGCTCTATGATTCATTCCTAGCAACGATTTGCTCGGCCAGGATCTCTAATCCTGGAATATGCACATCTGGGCTTGAATGCTGTCTTTCACAATAAACCTTTTGAAATCAAAAGACCTCGTCTTCTTGCAGAAGGGAGTGAAACAGACTATCAAGTATGGAATGCCATAGCCTGACTCATATCACTCACTCATCCATCTCCTTCACCCCCCACTCTTCACCTATCTCACCAAGCATTTAAAGATACGTGCACACATTTACTTGGAATCATTACAGATGGCCAGTCCGATCTTGCTTTGGATTCCTTGGTCAAGGGTCTTAAGGCTGTGACGGTATGGTTACATCAGAGTCGCCTGAAATTGAATCCCCTGAAGACAGAGGTTCTGTGTCTGGATCATGGGGCAATCGAGCTGGGAACCAGCTCCCAGCTGTTGATCGAGTACAATTGAAACCTTCCCTGATGGTGAGGAGTCTGGGTGTGACCTTGGATGCTACACTTTCAATGGAGGCCCAGGTCATGACTGTTGCCAGGTCTGCCTTTTTTCATCTTCGACAGGGCAGGCAACTGGCGCCCTATCTTTCACCACAGGACCTGGCCACAGTAATCCATGCAACGGTCACCTCCAGGCTAGACTACTGCAACTCACTCTATCCTGGACTGCCCTTGGGTCTGACCCAGAAGTTACAGCTGATCCAGAATGCAGCGGCACGCATCCTTACCGGAACGCCCATCCAAGCACACATTCATCATGTGCTGTGCCAGCTGCACTGGCTTCCAGTGGAATTCCAGATCTGGTTCAAGGTGTTAACCTTGGTATTTAAAGCCCTTCATGGACTGGGACCTTCATACCTGCCGAACTGCCTCTTCCATTACGTCCCCTGCAGGGTGTTGCACTCTGCAGACAAGCAACTCCTGGTGGTCCCTGGCCCAAAGGACATCCATCTGGCCTCAACCAGGGCGAGGGCTTTTTCTGCCCTGGCCCTGGCCTGGTGGAATGCTCTCCTGCTGGAGATCTGGGCCCTGTGGGACCTGTTACAGTTTTGCAGGGCTTGTAAAACAGAGATGTTCTGCTGGGCCTTTGGCTGAGTGCCAGCGAGTGTCCTTCTTCTTCCATCTAAGACCACCATTTCTTCCGGAGCTGCCCTCAGCCATCTGCCATGCCTGTATACGGACTCCCAATATTTGTTTAAATAGCCTGCTCCTGGACCATTTTAATTATTTTTTATAAAAAATTATTGATTTTATGGTTGTTGTGGGTTTTCCGGGCTGTATTGCCGTGGTCTTGGTATTGTAGTTCCTGACGTCTCACTGAGAGATCTCTGTCTTTTGGTGCTACACCTCTGAAGATGCCAGCCACAGCTGCTGGCGAAACATCAGGAACTACAATACTAAGACCACGGCAATACAGCCCGGAAAACCCGCAACAACCATCGTTCTCCGGCCGTGAAAGCCTTCGACAATATATTGATTTTATGTTTCTGTGATTTTAATGTATTTTTTAATGTTGTTAGCCACCGTTAGCCCATCTGTGGGGAGGGCAGGGTATACATCAAATAAATAAATAATTAAAAAAGTTACGGTGAGCTTTTGAGCTGCTTGATGTCTGTGGACAGGACCATTTAGGGGGTGCTCAATAGGTTTTCTCAGTTGCATTTTTTTCAAGAAAGTAATCTGTTTAAAACTATGCCCCTCTTGAGGTCTGTGCCCAAGGCGGCTGCCTAGTTGGTCTAATGGTAGCATTGGCCCTGTCTATAGTTATGGCAAACAGAAATGGGGAAAGGGGACAGCCTTGTCTAGTTCCCCTTGCTATATGTATATCTATTGAATGTACATTGTTAGTCCTAACTGTAGCTTTTGGAGAAAGATAAAGAGCATTAATGGCATTTTAAAATTGGTCACCAAAACCCATTTTTTGAAGTAAAAGTTTTAGATATGGTATTTCCACTTAATCAAACGCCTTCTCTATATCAAAGGCCAGAAGTAATGCAGGGGCTTTGTATGCTTCACAGAAATTAATTATAGTTAAAGTGTTACGTGTATTGTCTGGTCAAGGTGAATGTAGTTGGTTATTTAAATTTAGACAATGTTTTGGCAAATATGCTTGTAAAGATCTTTTGGTCTTCATTCAGGAAGGGTATTGGTTGAGAAGATTTAGTATTTGTAATATGGTTGTCCTTTTTTGGAGTAACTACTATTTCAGCCTCTGACCAAGATAGAGGGATGCTACCTCCTAACATAACAGAGTTGCACGTGGCAGTTAGTGGAGTTGAAAGTAGGTGAATGTATTTTTTTGTAAAAAATTGGCAGGGAATCCATCCCTGTCTGAAGCTTTGTTATTTTTTTCAAGGATTTGTTAGTGACTGTAACATCTTCTGTTGTGACTGGTTGGTCCAGATATTGTTTATGTTCTTGTGAGGTTTTTTTCCAAATTTCCTGTGATGATAAATAATTTAAAATATGATTAGTGTCAGGATTGTCTGATGTACAAATGGTTTGGTAGTATTCAGCAAATACATCGGCTAATTTTACAGAATTAGTTTGAGTTTTTCCTGGGTGCCTTTAATAGCTTGTATAGAATGTGAGGAGGTTTTTTCCTCTAATTTTCATGCAAGCAAGTTTATAGATTGGGTGGCCTTTTTTGTGTTCATCTTCTAGTTTTCTTATTCTAGATATCATTTCATTTCTAATGTTTTCTTTTTGCTCTTCATGACAGGAGGCAACGGAGATTAATTTCCCTCTAAGTACCACTTCCATAGCATCCTACACGTGGATTTGAGGAATGCCACATAGTTTGTTTCTATTGTTTAATTTCTAAAGAGACTTCAGAAGAAATTTATTTGTTAAATAAAAGTGATTTATTTAGTTTCCAATTTGTTTGATGTCATTTATTCTCAGTGTACATTCGGTCCAAGCGTAGCCTGTCCACAACTTGTCACCCATCCTTGATGTAAGAGTTGGACTAATTAATTTAGGAGATAAGAATGTCATTTAAATATGTAATTTAGAAGATAAGAATATGTAATTAATCCTTGTGTATATATTGTGGATAGAAGAGAAGTATGTATAGTCTGTTACCAGTGGGTTTTGAAGATGTCACTAGATCAATAGATAAAGCCTAAGAGCCATTAATTGATCTTAGCAGCTTAGTAACTGTATTGTTAATTTTAATTGCTTTGACACGATAGGCAGTAAAATTTAAAAGGTCATTCAGAGAGGAGTGATACAAATGTTTACTGCTGACACATCGATTTACCCATGTTGAACGAAAGCAGAATTGAAAGCCAAGAGAATCAAGCACACTCTGCATGAAGACAGCTCGTCAGGTTGTTTTGATCTACAAGCAGCTCTCCACACTGAAAGCAGTGAAAGCAGCTTTCTCAGTAATCATGCTTTGCGGTATTATCCAATACAATTTTTAAAGTTTGTATATGTACACTCACACATTATGCAATGCATTTATATTTGGTATCACTTTCATATTTATCAAAATACTTAATTTCACATGTCAAGGGATGGTGTCATGGAAATATAAATAATAATAATAACCGTGCTTATATACCGCTCTTCTACACATATTAGTGCCTCACCCAGAGCAGTGAACAAGTTAGTGTTATTCTTATCCCCACAATGGAGCTGGGGCTGAGAGGAGTGGCTGTCCCAAGGCCACCTACTGAACTCATGTCAGTAGTGGGATTCAAACCAGTAGACTGCTGATTATGGTTTAGAACACATACTTAGTGAAACATATGCATTCTAAATAACACTGTATGAACATCACTGTAGTTCTTTTTCTAGTATGGTGTATAACTGGTGCTTCTTTATCTTTGACAGCCAATTAAAAATAGTGAACAGTATCAGATACATGTTCTGTAATTGTTAGCAGAGACCAAGGATGATCTGGTCATGTAACTTTTCTTGTCACTTTTACTGTCCATATCTCTTATCTTACAGCTGGGCATAGTGGTACTTTTGGCTAGGTAAAATGTCACATGATTGGAAATAGTAAAAAAGAATTAAATTATGATTGGTTTGATATTTATCTTTGTTATCATATGAAAAGATCTTAGATTTCTGCATAAGATAATATATAAAAATGGTAATCCAAATAGCAGATCAGGGTTTTGGCCAAAAGAAATCTCATGAAGATCTAGGCAGGAAACTTACCCTTGTAATATGTGCTACGGTAACTTGAACGCATTTCATCGTTAATCTGACTGAGTTAGATTTCATTAAGAAATGTTGGGAAACTTAATTCTTGTTGCGTTCATCTGTTCTATTTTTCTGTTTTATTTAAATAAACATTTATATTTTGATACCTCACGTAATGAAAACGACTAGCGTTTGTTAATGAAAGAAGCCATTAAACTCTTAGGAGGAGTCTGTCTCCTGGTTGGGAGAGTGCAACAAAAACATACATCCCGTTTATTTTGTACTGAAAAGCAGTTTCTCTAAAACAGAGAAACATGTTTTCAGTTCTCACTTGAAGGTTTCAAGCTGCTCAGGATTTAAGATAAAACCTTCAACCCATCTCTACTGAGTGTTTAATACTTTTTACTTAATGTTTAAAAGTTATGTTTAATATTTATGCCTAATATGATTATAAAAGCAATACTGTTTGAATTGTCTATAAACTTATTTGAGTTGGATTGTTAGTAAAATTACAATTTTATGAAATTTTTACCATTTTATAACATTACAACTTTGTACCAAAAAAGTTTTGCATGTAGAAGAGGTTGCCAAAAATAAAATTGCCCATGCCCATGCCCATGCCCATGCCCATGCCCAGGACGAGGACAGCCGGGTCCCCGGGGGTTGCGGCTGCACCGCTCCCCCCGACGCCCCCCGCCTCCGCCATCAGTTATCAAACTCAGTTCAAAGTCTTGACTGTGAGATGGCCTTGGCCTGGCATATTGGTAGGACAACCTCTTCCTCTATGTTCCACCACAGCAGCTTTGCTCACCTGATCAGGGCTGTCTTCAGATACCGTCGAGGAGGGAGGGAGAAAGCTGCCATTTGTCTACTGAATGTAAAGCCTTTGTCCTTCACATATGTGAGAAGCTGTTCTCTTCCACATATGTGACAGGGGGAGGTAAACCCCCCCCACCAATCCTTGCCTTTTGAGTGCTGACATCTACAATGGATGCCCTGGCTCCATTTTTTGGGGTTCACCAACCCACACTTTACAAACCAGTGGGTGAAGAAGACATCATTTGTGCATGTTATCTACCTACCTCTTTGTGGCTGCATGGCAGACAGATGTTTGGGATATAAACTTCCCTGTGTCCCAAATACCTGGTTCCAGGTCACAGCATTAGCAAATATGAATGCTGTGCTGTCACAGGATGGCATTGTCAACGATATCAAAAGGCACTAAGAAGTACAGGAAAACAAACAAGGATGCAGTTTCCAAATAAGAGGATCAGTGTAGGGCATTCATCAGGGCAACAAATGATCTTAGTCTGCCATGATGAGGGCAACAATCAGACTGAAATGGATCATCTTTATCACGTGGCAACAGGGGTGGACAGGGTTGCCAAAGAATCCATGGAAAATGGTTCTTCACCATTGGTCCCATCCCTCTTCCATCAACACTGCCTCATCTGGAGGAGATCCAACAGATAATGGGCTAATATGCAAGTACAAGCAGGAGGCAGCACCACAGTGAAGCCAAGGACTATTGCTGCCTGTCTCCCTCGGCTCGTCTTTGCCTCACTTGCCTCATCATTGGTCATCTGTGGCTGGTGTCTCTGATCAAGAGGGATCACTGATGGGGCAACTGAGGCAAAGGCAAGCCAAGTGAGGAGGATAGGCAGCATCTGCAGCACCAGGCTTTTCTCCACCACTAGACCACTGGCTGATTCTTGCCTAGCCAGCCTTATTGGCCCTCCTGGCTGCCTGGGCACTGACGTGCATGTTGTGTATGTGCTGTGTGGGATAGTAGACCCGGCATGTGCATCCCAGACAAAGAGCTACACACTCACTCTTCTAGCTCAGCCATGGCTAGAGACCATAGTTCCTACTATAACATACCCTAGCTGTGCATTATGCTACTGAGTTCATTACTCAAGATTGGGAGCGGGTGGGCATGACGTGTGTGTGTTGTGTGCAGACAAGTGGTTCCCCAGACCACCATCCTATAGGAAATTTTCTCCTAGAGGCCATAATGGCAAACCTGATCTTGCTTAGAAGCCCTTTATCTGTTACATTCTAGAGTATGATATTTGCTGCTTCACCATACTCAGCCTCAGTTGCTGACTCCTGCTTGTGCCAGCAGATTTAGGGGTAATATCAGAGGATGGTGTGGTTTAGGAAGGAAAGGAACCTCGGTGGCATATAATGTCATAGAGTCGTCCCTCCAAAGCAGCTATTCCAGGGGAGTTGATCTCTCTTATCTGGAGATCAGCTGTAATTCCAGGAGAACTCCAGGCTCTATCTGGAGGTTGCAACCTTACCCAGTCTCCTTCTCTTCAAATCAGCTCTGCTGTTCCCTCCTGTATGCTTGAACCGTCTCTCCAAGCACCTGCTGACGCTTTAGTCAAAACCCTCTTCAGATACCAATACTTCATGCAGCTTTCCAACCAAGCTGTCACGAATTTTTGCATCACTGATTTTGTTCACATTAATCCACTGTTCACTGTACAAACACACACACCCTTCGCATCATTTTTGCACTCACCTTCATTTTGACCCTCTAACTGAATTGGTCTATGGGAAGCAATCCTTAAAGTGGATTCCTTTTTTTGGTTTATTATATATATTAATCGGACATCTCTTAATTTTTTTTTCAAATAAATAAACAAATAAATAACTGAAAAAATAGGACATATTTTTTTATTGTTACTTGGAGCATCCAGCCAGGTAACTCCTCTTCACCTGAGGCTAAGTCCCAGGCTACCAACAGATAATTGTTGGGGTGGAGGGAAGCGAAAAACATGGTCTGGGTGTGCTTTCAGTCCCGAGTCTGCAGAAAACTGCAGTCTGTTTTGTGTTGTTCCGTGAGCATATTGGCATAAAAAGGGTTAATTGAAGGGTGCCAGTCCAGAGTTTTCATTTCTAAAATATTGTTCTGGAGTGTCTCTAACACATCCCACTGTTTTTTGTGGCACTGGTGTTTCTTTAGTGCCCGTTCCAGGCTGTTTTGTGCTGTTCCGGGAGCTTTTTGGCATGTAACGGGTTAATAAAAGCGGGGCAGTCCAGAGTTTTCATTTCTAAAATATTGTTCTGGACTGTCTCTAACACATCCCACTGTTTTTTGTGGCACTGGCGTTTCTTTAGTGCCCGTTCCGGGCTGTTTTGTGCTGTTCCAGGAGCTTTTTGGCATGGAACGGGTTAATAAAAGCGGGGCAGTCCAGAGTTTTCATTTCTAAAATATTGTTCTGGAGTGTCTCTAACACATCCCACTGTTTTTTTGTGGCACTGGCGTTTCTTTAGTGCCCGTTCCGGGCTGTTTTGTGCTGTTCCAGGAGCTTTTTGGCATGGAACGGGTTAATAAAAGCAGGGCAGTCCAGAGTTTTCATTTCTCATAGAATCATAGAATCATAGAGTTGGAAGGGGCCATACAGACCATCTAGTCCAACCCTCTGCCCAGTGCAGGATCAGCCTAAAGCATCTTTGACAAGTATTCATCCAGCCTCTTCTTGAAAACTGCCAGTGAGGGGGAGCTCACCACCTCCCTAGGCAGCTGATTCCACTTTTGAACTACTCTGATGGTGAAAAAGTTTTTCCTAATATCCAGTTGGTACCTTTGTAGTTTTAGCCCATTGCTTCGCGTCCTACCCTCTGCTGCCAACTGGAACAGCTCCCTGCCCTCCTCCAAATGACAGCCTTTCAAATATTTAAAGAGAGCAGTCATGTCCCCCCTCAACCTCCTTTTCTCCAAACTAAACATTCCCAAGGCCCTCAGCCTTTCCTCTTAGGGCTCAGTCTCCGGACCCCTGATCACCCTCATCACTCTCCTCTGCACCCCCTCGATTTTGTCCACATCCTTTTTGAAGTGAGGCCTCCAGAACTGCACACAGTACTCCAGGTGCGGCCTGACCAAGGCAGTATAGAGAGGGGCTATGACCTCCTGCGATTTCGATGCTATGGCCCCTTTGATACAACCCAGGATTGAATTAGCCTTTTTTGCCACCGCATCACACTGACTGCTCATATTCAGTTTACAGTCCACTCTTACCCCAAGATCCCTTTCACATATACTACTGCCCAGAAGTGTATCCCCCATCCAGTATTTGTGCTTCTCATTTTTGTGGCCCAGATGTAATACTGTGCACTTGTCTTTGTTGAATTGCATCCTATTCACAGCTGCCCACTTCTCCAGAGTATTCAGGTCTTGTTGAATTTTAATTCTATCTTCTTGGGTGTTTGCTACCCCTCCCACTTTGGTGTCATCAGCAAATTTAATGAGCAGCCCTTCCACTCCTTCATCCAGATCATTGATAAAAATATTGAAAAGTACCGGGCCCAAAACCGAGCCCTGTGGCACCCCACTCGACACCTCCCTCCAATCTGATGAAACGCCGTTGACCACCACTCTTTGAGTGCGGTCCTCCAACCAGTTCCCTATCCACCGAACTGTCCTATAGTCTACTCCACAGTCTTCCAGTTTGCCCATCAGAATGTCATGGGGGACCTTATCAAAAGCTTTACTGAAATCCAGATAAATCACATCAACAGAGTTCCCCCGATCCAGCAAGCTGGTCACTCGATCAAAGAAGGAAACCAGGTTGGTCTGGCAGGATCTGTTAGGAACAAAACCATGCTGACTTCCCTGGATCACTGAGCGGTCCTTCAGATGCTTACAGATTGATCCCCTTAAAATCTGTTCTAATATCTTCCCAGCAACAGAAGTCAGACTGACTGGCCTGTAGTTTCCCGGGTCATCCTTCCTCCCTTTCTTAAAGATTGGGATAACATTCGCTCTTCTCCAATCTTGTGGCACATCCCCAGTCCTCCAGGAGGCCTTGAAGATAATGGACAGGCCTTGAAGATGATGTTCTGGAGTGTCTCTAACACATCCCACTGTTTTTTGTAGCACTGGCGTTTCTTCAGTGCCCGTTCCGGGCTGTTTTGTGCTGTTCCGGGAGCTTTTTGGCATGGAAAGGGTTAATTGAAGGGTGCTAGTCTAGAGTTTTCATTTCTAAAATATTGCTCTGGAGTGTCTCTAACACATCCCACTGGTTTTTGTGGCACTGGCATTTCTTTAGTGCCCGTTCCGGGCTGTTTTGTGCTGTTCCGGGAGCTTTTTGTCATGGAAAGGGTTAATTGAAGGGTGCCAGTCCAAAGTTTTCATTTCTAAAATATTGCTCTGGAGTGTCTCTAACATATCCCACTGTTTTTTGTGGCACTGGCATTTCTTTAGTGCCCGTTCCGGGCTGTTTTGTGCTGTTCTGGGAGCTTTTTGGCATGGAATGGGTTAATTAAAGGGTGCCAGTCTAGAGTTTTCATTTCTAAAATATTGTTCTGGAGTGTCTCTAACACATCCCACTGTTTTTTGTGGCATTGGCATTTCGTTAGTGCCCGTTCCGGGCTGTTTTGTACTGTTCCGGGAGCTTTTTGGCATGGAACGGGTTAATAAAAGCGGGGCAGTCCGGAGTTTTCATTTCTAAAATATTGTTCTGGAGTGTCTCTAACACATCCCCCTCTTTTTTGTGGCACTGGCATTTCTTTTGTGCCCGTTCCGGCCTGTTCCGTCTCGTTCCGGCTGTTACCCTGTCCCGCCCACTTCGAAGCTCTTGCTGCCTGCGCTGCCCCAGGCCGAGAACGCGCGTCGCTCCAAATCCATGCGCAGAATCTCCCCTTGTTGAACTCTGAGCGGGCACCGTGCGACTGCGAAGGGGGCGCAGCACAGGGCGGAAGAGGAAATGCCTGCCCCGCCTGCCCTGCCCTTTCTAGAGCCTGTTGGTTTTTTCCCCCCACAACGGGCTTTGTTGCTAGTCCTACTTTATAATTCCCTTAGCAGGTTTCCGATGCACCAGTAAGTGCACCAGGCAGGCCGCTTCTGGAGGGTGCCGCTCGATGCCGCAGGTTTCGTAGCCCGTTTGGAGGGCGGTGGCAGCGGCACGGGAAGGGCGGCGCGTCGGCAAGCCCTGGGGGAGCAACGGCCGGAGAGAAGCCCGCCACCCTTTGATCCATGCTGGAGCCAAGCCGCACCGCTTTTGGAAGGGACGGGGTGACAGGGCGAGGGCGAAGTGCTCGCTGCCACGTCAGCCCTGCCGGAGCCAGGTGTGCCACTCTGCAAAGATCCAGGGCTTTGCACGGCAGCAGCACTCTGCTCAGCCCTTGCACCACAGCGGTGCCCCTCTCAGCCCTTCCTGCGGTGGCGCAGGAAGGGCAGCAAGGGCGGCGTGTCAGAAAGCCTCAGGGGAGCTGTGGCAGGAGAAAAGCCTGCTGCCCTCTGACCCCTGCCAGAACCGCGCCGCGCTGCTTTCGGCAGGGACAGGACGAGGGCAAAGCACCCGCTGCCATGTCAGCCCTGCCGGAGCCGGACACGCCACTCTGCAAAGACCCAGGGCCTTGCATGGCTGCGGTGCTCCTCTTGTGGTGTCTCGACCCGGGTTCGAGGAGAGCAGTGCACACGGTTCCTGGGGCCTCGCAGGGCAGCAGTTTTCCACTCTCCTTGGGCCCGGGGAAAGGCGGCGTGAGTGGAGTGCCACCGCCCTGCAAAGCCTCTGGAGCCACGGCACTCCGCTCTCCGATCCAAACCCCCATTGCCTCCCTCCCTGCCTTTCCTTTCCACACCCCACCTGCCTCTGACCCCTCCCGAAAACCCCATTGCCTCCCTACCTGCCTTTCCCCTCCACACCTCACCTGGCTCTCAGCCCTCCCCAAAACCCCATTGCCTACCTACCTGCCTTTCCCCTCCACACCCCACCTGGCTCTCAGCCCTCCCCAAAACCCCATTGCCTCCCTAACTGCCATTACTCTCCCCACCCCCACCTGCCTCTGACCCCTTCCCAAACACCCATTGCCTCCCTCCATGCATTTCCTTTCCACACCCCACCTGCCTCTGACCCCTTCCCAAACACCCATTGCCTCCCTACCTGCCTTTCCTCTCCACACCCCAACTGACTCTCAGACCTCTCCAAAACCTCGTTGCCTCCCTACCTGTCATTCCTCTCCACACCCCTCCTGCCTCTCAGCCCTCCCCAAACCTCCATTGCCTCCGTACCTGCCATCCCTCCCCAGACCCCTCCTGCTTCTCACCTCTCCCCAGACCCACCATGCCCCCCACCTGCCAGCCCTTTCTAACCACAACTTCCCACCAGCCCTCCGCAGCCCCAGCTTTCTAGAGCCCATTGTATTTATTTGCACAACGGGCTCTGTTTCTAGTATAAAATAACAAAACTTCACCCCCTACCCACCACCCATTGAAAAGGCAATATAATGTTGATAACAAAAACTATTGAACTCAAATTAATAAGAAAGCAATTTTCATACCAAATGCTAAATCAAAAAACATGATATATGTACAGCCTCTGAGAGACCCTGTGGAAAGTGAACTCATTTGGGCCTGTTGAACAAAAGTGCAAAATCAAGGGCCTGTCTTTATTGGGAGCAAGAGAAAATGTCCCCCCCCCGAACCTCAATACTGCTGGGTAGCACAAACTGCTAGTGACATATTAAATTGGTTTTTTTTTAAAGTTTGGATTGTTTCCCCCCTTCCCCACTTATACGGCTTGCAAGGAAATGGGGAAAAAAACAATTTCTTGACTCGGGAATGCTTTCCATTTTGTTGCTCAGTTGTTTCTTACTGGAATTAGTTCCTTTATGAGGAGTAGGGGCTGAATGAGTTAACTTTTTTGTGCAGATTTTGATAGGTCAGTGGAGGTAATGTTGAGTTTATACAGTAAAGCTTGTCCTGATACGAGTACCATACGGCAAATATTTTCAAGTTTAAAGAAATAGCATTAGCAAGGAGCCAAGACATAATTTATCGCACCCACGGGCCGTCATTCCAGTCAGGGGCCTGTTATTCCAGTCCCAGAGCCCTTCTGGCACACCCAGGGTCCGTCATTCCAGCATAGAGCCTGTCATTCCAGTCCCAGAGCCCTTCTGTCACACCCAGGGCCCTTCATTCCAGTCAGGGGCCTGTCATTCCAGTCCCAGAGCCCTTCTGGCCCACCCAGGGGCCGTCATTCCAGTCAGGGGCCTGTCATTCCAGTCCCCGAGCCCTTCTGGCACACCCAGGGCCCGTCATTCCAGGCAGGGGCCTGTCATTCCAGTCCCCGAGCCCTTCTGGCACACCCAGGGCCCGTCATTCCAGGCAGGGGCCTGTAATTCCAGTCCCCGCGCCCTTCTGGCACACCCAAGGGCCGTCATTCCAGGCAGGGGCCTGTCATTCCAGTCCCCGCGCCCTTCTGGCACACCCAGGGGCCGTCATTCCAGCATGGGGCCTGTCAATCCAGTCCACGAGCCCTTCTGGCACACCCAGGCGCCGTCATTACAGTCAGGGGCCTGTCATTCCGGTCTCCGAGCCCTTCTGGCACACCGAGGGCCCGTCATTCCAGTCAAGGGCCCGTCATTCCAGTCCCAGAGCCCTTCTGGCACACCCAGGGGCCATCATTCCAGTCATGGGCCTGTCATTCCAGTCCCCAAGCCCTTCTCTCACACCCAGGGCCCTTCATTCCAGTCAGGGGCCTGTCATTCCAGTCCCAGAGCCCTTCTGGCACACCCAGGGGCCATAATTCCAGTCAGGTGCCTGTCATTCCAGTCCCAGAGCCCTTCTGGCACACCCAGGGGCCGTCATTCCAGAGTGGGGCCTATCAATCCAGTCCCCAAGCCCTTCTGGCACACCCAGGTGTCGTCATTCCAGTCTGGGGCCTGTCATTCCAGTCCCAGAGCCATTCTGGCACACCGAGGGCCCATCATTCCAGTCAGGGGCCTGTCATTCCAGTCCCTGAGCCCTTCTGGCACACCCAGGGCCCGTCATTCCAGTCAGGGGCCTGTCATTCCAGTCCCCGAGCCCTTCTGTCACACCCAGGGGCCGTCATTCCAGCATGGGGCCTGTCAATCCAGTCCCCGAGCCCTTCTGGCACACCCAGGGGCCATCATTCCAGTCAGGGGCCTGTCATTCCAGTCCCCGAGCCCTTCTGTCACACCCAGGGGCCGTCATTCCAGTCATGGGCCTGTCATTCCAGTCTCAGGGCCCTTCTGTCACACCCAGGGCCCGTCATTCCAGTCAGGGGCCTTTCATTCCAGTCTCAGCGCCCTTCTCACACACCCAGGGGCCTTTATTCCAGTCAGGGGCCTGTCATTCCAGTCCCAGAGCCCTTCTGGCACACCCAGGGCCCTTCATTCCAGTCAGGGGCCTGTCATTCCAGTCCCAGAGCCCTACTGGCACACCCAGGGGCCGTCATTCCAGCATGGGGCCTGTCAATCCAGTCCATGAGCCCTTCTGGCACACCCAGGCGCCGTCATTCCAGTCATGGGCCTGTCATTCCAGTCCCCGAGCCCTTCTGGCACACCGAGGGCCCGTCATTCCAGTCATGGGCCTGTCATTCCAGTCCCCAAGCCCTTCTCTCACACCCAGGGCCCTTCATTCCAGTCAGGGGCATGTCATTCCAGTCCCAGAGCCCTTCTGGCACCCCCAGAGGCCGTCATTCCAGCATGGGGCCTGTCATTCCAGTCCCCGAGCCCTTCTGTCACACCCAGGGCCCGTTATTCCAGTCAGGGGCCTGTCATTTCAGTCCCCGAGCCCTTCTGTCACACCCAGAGGCCGTCATTCCAGCATAGAGCCTGTCATTCCAGTCCCCGAGCCCTTCTGTCACACCCAGGGCCCGTCATTCCAGTCAGGGGCCTGTCATTCCAGTCCCAGAGCCCTTCTGTCACACCCAGGGTCCGTCATTCCAGCATAGAGCCTGTCATTCCAGTCCCAGAGCCCATCTGTCACACCCAGGGGTCGTCATTCCAGCACAGAGCCTGTCATTCCAGTCCCAGAGCCCTTCTGGCCCACCCAGGGGCCGTCATTCCAGTCAGGGGCCTGTCATTCCAGTCCCCGAGCCCTTCTGGCACACCCAGGGCCCGTCATTCCTGTCAGGGGCCTGTCATTCCAGTCCCTGAGCCCTTCTGGCACACCCAGGGGCCGTTATTCCAGTCAGGGGCCTGTCATTCCAGTCCCTGAGCCCTTCTGGCACATCCAGGGGCCGTTATTCCAGTCAGGGGCCTGTCATTCCAGTCCCTGAGCCCTTCTGTCACACCCAGGGCCGGTCATCCTAGTCAGGGGCCTGTCATTCCAGTCCCAGAGCCCTTCTGGCCCACCCAGGGGCCGTCATTCCAGTCGGGGCCTGTCATTCCAGTCCCCGAGCCCTTCTGGCACATCCAGGGGCCGTTATTCCAGTCAGGGGCCTGTCATTCCAGTCCCAGAGCCCTTCTGGCACACCCAGGGGCCGTCATTCCAGCATGGGACCTGTCAATCCAGTCCCAGAACAGGTTATCAGACATTTTCCTTCAAAATCCATTCCACGTTTTCTTTGCACCTCTTTTTTTGCTCTAATGTGTTTCAATGGAGCCCATGCAAGTCAATGGGCATTCCAGTTTCCCATTATTTCCTATGGGCATTCGAGCCTCTCCCATTATTTCCAATGGGCAATCCTGTCATTCGTTTTAGTACATCCCCATATATATCCAAAGAATATATTTGGATATATATATTGTAAAACAACCCAGGAAATATATGAAGCGGACTCGAGGGGCAACGTTATCCGAAGAGAAGCCGCTTTCCCGGCGCAGTCGCGCAACACGGAGGACCGAAAGCAAGGGGACGAGGCACCGCTCTAGCCGTCCCATCTCTATAGCGCACCCCTAACGCCTAGAGCGGCCGCGCAAAGAACGACGGGAGCTGCCCCCGCGCGGGGCATTGTGGGTGGCGGCGGCGGCTGTGGCCTTCCCGTTTCACTCTGTTCTCAGCAGCGGTGGCGATGACGGCTTGCGCGGTGGCAGTTGCCGTTCGAGGCCGCTGCTTGGCAGCGGCAGTGCTGAGCCGGGCTAGGGCCGCCGCGGCCTCCTCACTGCCCTGGGGGGGCCTCCGTGCGGCAGTGGTGGTGGTGGGGCCGTGGGCAGGGCCTGTCCCCAGGCGCCACCTCTCTTCGCGGTGAGTGGCCGGCCTCTGCTCCTTGTGTCCAGGGCCGCTTGCTGTGCCCCACTGGGGTGGCTTTAATGAGTCCGCCCATCGTTCCTTTCCCCCTTCCACGGTGCAGTTGTTGGGCCTGTGGTCATCTGCTGCATTTGGCCCCCATACCAGGGAGCCATTCCCTCTGGGCAGCTGCAGGTCGAGAGCCTCCTGCTGGGTAGCTGCTTCCAGCTGTGGCCCACCTGTGAAGCTTGCATGGCATGCTTGGGACGGCACATCCCTCCATATGGTTTGTCACCAGCACTTGGTGCATAGGCTGCCTTGGGCTATGGAGGAGCCATTTAGTTGTGGAGACAAATAACTGTTGATAGGCCCAGTCTTTCCTGTGAATTTGCCTGCTTATTCTAAACAGGCATCTGGGCTATTGTGTTTTGTGATGGCAGATATCTGCACAGAACTGGCTGAGTAGTTTGCTTCGAAGGGTGCATAGAAGGGTGAGGGCAGCGTGCCAGGCTCACAACTGGAACAGTAGCCTGAAAGTTGTGTTTGGATCTTAAATAGATGTCCATGCTCTTGACCACCCTGACTGACTCGTGTACCTATTGTGCCTCACATGTTTTTTTCTGTGCCCCCCCCCCAGGAACCGTCCTGAGGGCAAAGTACTGGAAACAGTGGGTGTATTTGAAGTGCCAAAACAGCATGGCAAATACGATACAGGGCAGGTAAGGACTTGGGAGGAGAAAATAGACTTCCAGATGAAAGTGTGTGTGGGGAGGGGGGATTGCTGGATGTGTGTCTTGCAAATGTTTGGATCTCTGGCCATGATTCTTCTAGAAGTGCTCTAGGGATCCTCTTATTTGATACTAGTAGTCCCTTTCCCACTTGACATTATGAGAGGAGCCCTCACCAGCTGCACACTGCTATTATCTTGAAAGCTTATACCCTAAAAATCTTGCTGGTTTTTCACCCTGCTGTTCTACTACAGACCAACACAGCTACTTACCTGAAACTGCTAGTATCTAGGCGCTTATAAATCACAGTGCCAAGTAAAAATTTCTTCTAGGCAGTAGAGAATGACTTGTTAGTCAAAATCATGTTGTTTTGGTGTGCCACTGTCACACTGTTGGTGGTTCCTTAAGGTAGTTGAGGACAGGTATCCAAGGAGACTTTTTGAGGACTAGTTGCTTGCAGACTGCTGCCTTCATCCTCCGACCTAATGTTGCAGACTGAAGCTGCCTTCATCTTCCCTAATGTTGGATTTTCTCCCCATACTGCAGAAACACTTGGAGAAAATCTCAGGCTGTGTTTACCTTGCCTTGATACTCTCCCTCTCTCTTTCAGTTATTCCTCCATAGCATATTTGGATACCGGGGAATAGTTTTGTTTCCTTGGCAAGCTAGGTTGTATGATCGAGACGTTACTTCTTCAGTGCCTGAAAAGTAAGTGGTGGGGGAGGGGGATATATCAATGCACTTTATTGCAGAAAGGTTGCAGAAACTTTGAGGAAAATGTGAGGAAGGCAATTTACACTACCACACCTGTGCAGATGCTTGATTGCTGTGATAGATGCAACTATGTCCCCAGTGCCTTTTGGGGTCAAAAATGTTTCTTCAAGGGATAATTTAGAGAACAAAACCTTGACAAATAACAAGCAGGATATACTAAATGTATATTTAATGTAGGGTGAAAGTGTACACAGTTATCAGTTGATGGGTCTTAAAGGTTTGGGGTGGTAAATGTTTTAGGGTGTGTTAATGTTACTAGTGTTTATTTATGAATTTTGGGATGGACTTGTAGTGAGTATTTTCCGCCTCCTGTTTCAAATATAAAGGCAGGCTACTACTCTTTTAGAAAATGTGTGCTTGCCTTGCTATTTGGACTTGCTCACAAACCCTGCAGATGGTAAAGCCTCCCTGGAGATCAGAGGGGCCACCAAGGAGGTACAATAGTGAGCTGTCAGGAGGACATTTGGCCTATATATTTATGGGGGTATGGAATCAAAGTTGGAGGAGACCTCTTTTGTGGGGGGCCAAGATTGAAGATCCTTAGAAATCAGGCACTTTCCCTAAAAAAAATGGGGCCACTGAGCATCGACACCTGCAGCAGAGTTTGCCTGCTGAGAATGAAGCTGGCTGCTATAGGGGCATTCACAAAAGAGCCTCTAAGCCCCTGTGTCTCTCTGCTCAGGGGTGAGAATTCAGCTGGCCATGGATCCAAAGAAGTGAAGGGGAAGACGCACACTTACTATCAGGTGCTCATAGATGCTCGCGACTGCCCCCATATAGTGAGTGCTTCTCTTCTACTGAGCTGATGTTTTATGATAATTTAAATAGATTGAGGGGCTGCTTTACTGCTAGGAGTTCCCTCCTTTGTCTATAAAGGATTTGACTTGTTTGGGTGGGCTTAATTTTTTAAAAGTTATTGGTGAACTTTCTTTGACACTGTTAGAGGTTAGAACGGAGGTTATATAAAGTGAGATACTCTTTTGCCCAGACTGCAAAAGGTAGTTGTGGGAAATCTGCAGACTTACTGAGCCTTCAGAATTTTGTTGCCATTATGATGAACTGAGTCTCCATTTTCAATATCTAATCCAGTAAGGAAATAATGGCTGCTGCTGTGGTGTGGTAGCGGCGGTGGCAGTAGCACTGATAGCAGCAGTGATATGATTATCGAGAAAACCATACTTAATGCCAAGGGACTGGAATCAAAGACGAGGGTTTTTTGCCTTATAAGCACTGTTCTCACTCTTGTTCCTCAGTCACAGAGATCTCAGACAGAAGCTGTGACGTTCTTGGCAAACCACGATGACAGCAGAGCTCTCTATGCAATACCAGGTGAGTAAGTTGCCACTCTGCTTAGGGAGGCCTCAGGGATGTGCCAAGTATTTTCTGCTTATGTTCCTGCACACTCGTACTGTCTCCAGGAGCTTGGCAGGCCAGGCCGAGTTGCACAGAGACTGCCATTGCGCAACTGCTGTTGCGCAACTTGAACAGACTTTTGCTGGGGAGGGGCTGCCAGGGGGACGGAAGGAGTGAAAGCCAGACAGGGCTCAAATGTTGCCATCTAGTTGTGCCAAGCCATTCTTCTCCTTGTCTGAGACCAAGGACATCACAGACACCAGGGTCTCGGCCTAGGCTTGACTTATCTTAGCCTTCTTGGAACAAACTTCTCCAAGTGCTACTGAATTTGAAAACCCCAAGTTCCTCTCCTTGGGTAAAGGCTTTCTATTCATGGAGAAGAGCCAGTTACATGAAGAGTATGCAAATAAAGTGTGAAACCTGATTCATGGGAAGGTAACTTTGGACCAACCATGTGAAAAATGATTGATTTTTTTAGTTTGGTGGAAGAAGGCAAATGGCCACTATGCTCCTAGGGAATGCGAGTTTCTTCATCTCTGCTCCATCTACCTGGTTCTTGTTTGTACCATGGTGGGAGGATGGGTGTGGGGAAATAGAACTGCTACTTTTATTGGTACCCATCTGTCCTCCATAGTACAGTCTTATAGGAGGGTAGAAATGAAGTTGAAGAGTATAGAAGAGAATGGAGGAAGATGCAAAGCCCTGGAGACTTGTTATGCTGCCAGGAGAAGATTCTTGTGCAGGATGGCAAGTTCACAGTAGGCACAAGTTGAGAGTTGGCTTTTTATGGGGCTGTGCTGTGGCTTATTTAGTGATGCAGAGGTTTATTTATTTATTAAAATATTTGTAACTCACCTTTCCTCATGGCTCAGGGTAGCTTACAAATACAGATTTAAAGTATGCACTAAACTCCCAAATAATCTCCTTCCAAATGCCATTGAAAGCCTTGGCAAATGAAATAGGCTTGTAGCACCTCCTAATCTACCTCTAGAGGAAGTGTCTGTTCCACAGGGTGGGAGCTACAGTGAAAAAAGCATGAGCTGTGGTCAGTACCAGGTGGGCTGCTCTAAGCAGTGGGGAGGGGATGACAGCTAGCAGTTGGCGGCCTGAAGATGGCAACTGATGCACAGGGACAGATGGCAGGAGACTGCTCTTTAGATACATGGGTGTCAGGTTGTGAAGGGCTTGAAAACTCATAACCAGCACCTTGGATTGGATTCAGAAACAAATTGGCAAGAGATGTTCCTGTCAGGTAGCCTCTGACAAGAATTGGCCTACCACATTCTGAACCGGCTGCAGTTTCCGACTTGTCTTTAAGGATAGCCCAATGCTGAGCACACTACAGTAGTCCAACCATGAGGTTACAAAAGCCTGGATGGTTGCTTGCCAAGCTTGGCTTTGGGTATGATCCTACTGGTAGTTTTATGTTGTGTAATATGACAGTCTTAGAATTGCTTAGGCTCTGTTTCAGCATTTCTTCAATTCTATATTGGATTTCTGCTGGTTTTAAATATTTGCAAAGTTGCATTTATGTATCCTGTTACATTGTTTATTGAAATGAAATTGATTGTACTGACTCACACTGTAATCTGCCTTGAGTCTCAGTAAGAAAGACAGACTATAAATAACATTAATAAATAAATAAAGAGCAATTTTTATCCAGTGTCAATCACATAACTGCTGCTGCTTGAGGTGTAACATAAGCATTTCTTTGGGGGATTTTCCCCTAGGACTTGACTATGTAAGCCATGAAGACATCCTTCCATACACATCCACCGATCAAGTGCCCATTCAGCATGAACTGTTTGAACGGTTCCTCCAATACGATCAGACAAAAGGTAACTTCTTGGCCTGGAGAAAGCTGTCCAGAACCACAGCAAGAATCTTTTGAATAGAGCATTAGACTTGCTGTGAATCCTTTCCAAGAGGAAGAGCATAGCTCCTCCTAGTGGTCACCGGAGGCAGGGCTAATTATGCAAACTTCCTGTTTCTTCTTGTAAGGACTTTGAAATGTCCTTGGGGTTCTCTGAAAAAATATCTACCTAACTTTGTGACAAATATTGAACTAATGCAAGGGGAGGAGGCTGTAAAAGCTGCTCTCAGCATGAGCCCTGGAGGGCAAACCACCCTCCAGCCCAAGATAGGTGGGACAGAATATCTTCCTTTTTGCTGAAGAGATGGAACACTCACCACAAGGCCCGTTTTCCATTCCCCTTTAATGGAGGAAGTGGAATATCCTGGAAAGGGATATTAGGCTGGCCCTGTCTGTCTTTTGGGTGGTTTTTTCTGGATTACAGCATTTGCTGTTAGGGCGCTGCACTCACATGCAGCACAGTGCTAGGTGGTGATAGAAACTGAGACCCAAGTCACAGCCCCTGTAGATGCCCCCTTCTAGAGAAATGATAGTGGCTTCTTAAATTAGGTGATCAGCAGCACTGTCTATCATGGGCTCATTCTGCCACTGATGTGCCATTGCAATGTACTCTAGTCTGGCCAGGTGGAGTTTGGTCACTTTCATGTTTTGTAGGCATCTTGAGTCACTGTTAGTCAGCTGGGAACCCCTGTTGAAGCAGACCAGCGAGGGAGCTGGCTGCTTTTTTGGGCTGCCTTTCTTTCCTCTCTAGCCTCTATCTCAGATATGGTGGGGGAAAGAAACATTCTACTTGACGGCTCTGCTAAGAGAAGCCATTGAAGAAACATGGCAAAGACAATATGAGAGCCAGGAGGGAAATCCTGCTTAGTTTGCTGTGCCTCCCACCCCGGAGATGCCCTCTTCCACTGGAGGAGGACAGAATAGCAGCCTCTTGCTTTCTAGTTGAAAAAGAAAGTAGCTTCACAGTGGCTGAAGATCTCTTGCACAATCAAGATGATAGATGTTGTGCTTCTGGGGGAGGGTCTGTGGGATGCCTTAACATTTTCCATTTTGAAGTAGTTTTCCTTGGGGCCTTTTGCAGTTCCACCGTTTGTGGCGAGGGATACACTGTGTGCTTGGCAGGAGAAAAACCATCCCTGGCTGGAACTCTCTGATGTGCACCGGGAAACCACTGAAAACATCCGTGTCACGGTCATCCCTTTCTATATGGGCATGCGAGTGAGTGCTGAGCTTGACACCAATTGGTTCTCTTCCAGGCCTCATTATAAATGTTTGCACATTTGAGACCGAAGCAATTCCACCTTATTGGCAATGGATCTTACCTTCCAACGCAGCCCAGATGGTTGACCAGTTGCAAAAGCATTACAGGGGCGAACTTCTCTACAGGCATTGCAACTACTGAGAAGTAAAATGTACTGGCTTGTTTCCAGTTTGGGCAAACTGGTGAGGCAGGCAAAACGAAGAGCTCAGTTGTGGTTCCTTGCTGTGCCTGAGAGCCAGTACTAAGTCTTCCCTGATCTGGCCATGGGTTGCAAGAAGATAAGGGCTGTCTTGCTGGTTACAATCTAAAATTCTTACAGGCCACCGATCACCCTCTGTGACCCTGGAAGCTCTTCACCAGTTCCCTATTGCTCCTTTTGCAATCTTGGCTAAGGACTAATTTCCTGCATGTCTCCCCACAGATGTGGGACTTGAAAGTTCCTTAGGGGAGTAGCTTAGTTTGCCTAGGGTGGCCCTTGCACTGGAAGCTGGGGTTGAGTGTATAATGAAGGTCCTTTCTCTTTCTTGACAGGAAGCCCAGAATTCCCACGTCTACTGGGTGAGTCTTTTTCTTAATGGTACTCCTGTGCTGACCTCAGTCCAAGGGGAGCAGAATAGATGCTTTCATTGAAAGGCTCCTCAGCAACACCCAGTCGATTGTGCTGAGAAGCCTTCATGAGTCTCCTCCTCCTCTCTCATTCAGTGGCGCTATTGTATCCGCCTGGAGAACCTGGACAACGAAGTGGTGCAGCTCCGTGAAAGACACTGGCGGATATTCAGCTTATCTGGCACACTGGAGACTGTTCGTGGCCGGGGAGTAGTGGGGCGAGTAAGTGTGACCAGGGTGGGGGTGAGTATAGGGAAGCAGAGAGCTTGTAAGAGTAGAGCTCAGCTGTCATCTCGTTGGCTCTTGTTATCCTCAGAGCCTTCTCAGCCTTTGGGAGCTTCTACAGCAGAGACTGCTTTAGTTCTCTCAGGGAGATAGTAATGGAATTGCATGTGGAAGCAGTTACCTCTGTGCTTTGGAGAGGCTGTGGTGGTGTGAAGGTGGTGAATGAAAGCAGCATCTCGTGGACCCTGAGCAAGAAGGCGACATGCAGCTTTCTTCTGTTCTGGCCATCTCTGAATGTGCTTTGTCTCCTCAGGAGCCAGTCCTGTCCAAAGAACAGCCAGCCTTCCAGTATAGCAGCCATGTCTCTTTGCAAGCATCCAGTGGCCACATGTGGTAAGGAAGTTGTGCATCACCCCCCGAGACACTGTGGGAAGCAGGCTTCCTGGGAGATAGGCCTCCCTGTGGTGTGAGAGCATCTGGTCAGGGCTGATCTCTTTGTTGCCTTGTGTCAACAGAAGGGAGCAGCTTTCCTTCTTTCACCTCCATATCACTAAGTTGCTAAGAATTATCTGCACCAGTCAATGAGAGTCGTGATTAGGGGAGAGAAATTTTCCACAGTCCTTGTTGGAAAATGGGGAGAGGAAGAGATGCTGGTTGGGGGTGGGGGAGGAAGGGTAATTACATTTCCATTATTTCTACTCTTCCTGGTCTCTTGATTTTTTAAAAATGTCAACTTCACTCTGGTCTCTGCTTGGTCCCTAGGGGCACTTTCCGCTTTGAACGACCCGATGGCTCTCACTTTGATGTCCGAATCCCACCTTTCTCTCTGGAAAGCAACAAGGATGAGAAGACGCCCCCTTCTGGTCTCCACTGGTAGAGCAGTCCTCAGGAAACCAGGCGTCCAGGACCCCCCTCTTAAAGGGCTGAAATGCATTGGGTTTTTAAAAACGTTTTGATTCCCTCCCCCCGTTTTTTCTTTTACCAGCTGCTGAATTATTTTGGGGGGAAGATTCTGGAGCAGCTTTTAAATTTGACTCACTTGGCACCATTAACTCTTCCCCCCACCCCTTGGTGCTTGCTAGAACGCAAGCTGGGGTGTCTAGAACCAAGCTGCTGTGGATGGAGCCCCCAAAGTCTGCTGGATGTGTGAACCACTGTGATGTGTTCCCTCCCCAAATAAAGAAGCCTTCCCCAGTTGTAGGCCAGTCTTGCTTCCTAGCCCTGAGACATCACTGTCTTTCCCAGTAATACCTTTTCTAGATTCTTCCAACTCTGACAGAGGTGGCCTCCCATCACAAAGTTGGAGGTGGGGTATGATAGGAATGGGGAAATGCCCCAGGGCTGCTGCATCCTGTCACCCTGGACTACACAGCTGGAGCACTCACTTCAGTACTGTTCTTTCCATTGCTTCCTTTTAGTAGGAGCCTGAAACCCCTCGGTACTTTGGATAGGCTGTCTCTCCTGCAGGAATATATTGGTGGGCGATTCTTTTCCAGAGTAAGTGAGTTGCCAGCTCCTACCACCCCCACCCCATGGGCTGGGCCTTTTGCTTTAGTAGCTCTCGGTCACTGTGTGGCATCTCCTGCCTCTGTGTTGTATCCAATTAATTCACTGGGTCTTTTGTCTGCTTTGGTAGACATGACAGAGTTTAATACCTATGACAGGAGCTGAGAATAAGGCAACAGGATTACAATGTGTGGGTGGTAGTTTGCTGTTGCACACTGTCTTGCTGTTAAAGCAGATTGCTTTTCTCCCATGCAAAGCTACCAGTTGTTTCCCACTTGGGTTCCTGGAATATACTCCCTTTTGGGTTCCTGGTGCTGTCTGGGAGAAGGGCAGTTGTTTTAAGGTCCAAAGGCAGCAGATGCTCAAAGGGACAAGGAGCACTTTGGCCTCTAGTTAAGCACAGCCAGATGTACTGAGATGAGCGCCTTTTAGCTGGTCCTTTCCTTCCTGGATTGCATATTTTTTCAAGCAATCAAATTTTAATACCTCTTACAATGTAGCTGTTTCTTTGATGATTCTACTGTAGCTACTGCAAATGCCAAAGAGGCTGTAACAGGCTAGGGTGTTGTCAGAAACAGCCCAGTGGTGCAGCTGTGGTAATGCTGTACTCCCCCACCCATGTTTCCACTCTGCTGCTGTGTCTGGCAACAGCACTTTAAAAAACAACAACTGAGCTTCAGAATTGGAAGAGAGTAGCACACTGTACATCTGAGAAGGCTTTCTCCTTAGTCCTACTTGTGGTTTGGGGTAGTTGAGCAAGCCAGCAGTGGGATGGGGGAGCATTCTTAGATGGAGTGCCAAGGGGGGAGGGCTCTTCGGGGTGGGTCTGGGAGTGTGGGCCAGTTTCCCTGGAAGGGGCAAATCCTCACATGGTGCATTGGAGCTCTCAGGCTTTTGCAGTGGCTGGTTTTGTCATGTAAATAACTGTAAAAAAAATTCACTATTCAATAAATGTGGTTGAAGTAACCTTTGTGTCTTGGTATTACGGATGCATGTGTGTGTGCCAGTTTTCCCTGAAATTGCCCTCTACGTGGCTGCAGCTTGGGTTGAGAAAAAGATCAAACTGATGGAACAACAGGAATAGTTTGGCTGCTGCAACAAGAAAATGGGAATTTAACTATGTAAAAGGCTTCATTTCATTTGGTTCTTTGTGTTATACCAATGTACAGGTGTTTTTCAGAGACGTCTCTGAAAGGCTGAATCTAAAATGCGGCAGAGGGTGAGGAAGGTGGAATATAGTGACGTTGATTTGTCATTTTAAAAAAAATGTATTCATCACTCTGCTTCAGGCTCTAAGTATGTGCAGGGCCTAGACCAGACCTGTATGTGTGCGCACCCTCAGGGAGAACCCAGAGGCTGAAAAGCCTCAAATAAACAGGACCAGACCTGCTGTTGTCTGTAATGGGAACTTAAGGTGGCTTACACCATTCTGTCCTCCATTTTATCCTCACAACAGCCCTCTGCAGTGGGTAAGGGTGATTGTCCCAAGGGCATCCAATGAACTTTCAGAGCAGAGCGGGAATTCAAACAGTCTCCCACATCCTAGCCCAGCACTGTAACCACTATGCCATATAGGGTTGCCAGCTCTAGGTTGGGAAATTCCTGGAGGTTTGAGGGGTGGAGCCTGGAGAGAGAGGGCTTTGGGGAGAAAAGGGACCTCAGCAGAGCATAATGCCTTATAAAACAGTCATTTTCTTCAGATAAACGGATCCCCGTGGCCTGGAGATCCCCTTGTAATTACGGGAGTTCTCCAGCCACCACATGGAGGTTGGCAAACCGACTTTTGCCACGCTGGCTCTGTTTCACGAGGGGCACAAGGTTTAAAGACGCCAGAGGGGCCACGGATAAGGTGGAATGGCGTTTGAAGCGGAGTTTGACAGAACCGTAGCAGATCTGGGAGGGGATTCTAGGCAGCAGCAGCAAGGGAGAAAAGGTGGAGGGACGTCACTCGAGGGAGCAGCGGACGAATGGAGAGGGGGGAGTGGGCACAGTTAAGGTGGGGGGGGGACAAGACCTTCCGCTCCCGGAAGCGCTCGCTTTATCTCAGGCGTGAAGAGTCTACTTCCGGTTTGTGACCCGGAAGCGCAGGGAAGACCTGGGCGAGCAGCATGGCCATCCCGAAAGACGGCGGCGGAGGCGCCCACCGGCCCGGGTCCCTGAAGCAGCAGAACAAACCGCACAAAGCAGGCAGACACCGCCGCAACAGCGCCCGGAGGCAGGCTGGTGAGCGCGCCGAGCCCGGGGGCTGCGTGCGAACGGGGCTCCCCCTTTTCCTTCGTCTCTTGTGCCTCTCAGGGAAGACGGGGCCCTTGATAGGAGACGAGGTGCAGAGGGGGGCGACTCCGGAGGGTGGCAAGAGCGGGCCCCTTCTGTACCCCGCCTTCATGAGTCGCCAGAGGCCCCTGAAGAAAAGGGGGGCTTCGGTTTGGTCCAGCGACGGAGGGGCTCCTCCCATCCCTTTATCTTAAAAGGGGTTTCTCTGTCTAACAAGCAATGAAGATCCGCGAAAGAGCGTTTAGCCCGAGGAGTAGGTTAGTAACGATGACAGGCGAGCCCCAGTCTAAGCAAGCATTTTTAATCAATTTGTAAAATCTCTCAAGAAGAGTCGTTTTGGTCAGCTGATGGAAAAGTGTTGGGCATTAAATCCCTATCTTCCATCTCCAAGTGCATTTTATGTACTTGTGCCTGTATGGTATAGTTCAGCATAGTAAGTACTGGCTGTTGTTGTTTTTTACTCCAGTCCATGTCTCTGCCAAGACCCTCAGCTGCCAAAAGCGCCGTAACTTGGCCAAATTGGATCGCAAACATCAGGCGTTGCAGCTCCGTCGGCAGTCCAAGGAGGCGGTAAGGTTAATAATGGGCATGGAAGGCAGGAGGAGCTGAAGCTATTTACTGCTCTGAGGAAGGTCAAAGAGGACTGATTATTTTTCTGTGTGGTGACAGGTGCTGGCGGAGAAGCGAAACTTGGGCCACAAGAATGGGCCTCCACACCTGGTGGTCGTGGTCTCACTGCATGCTAATGTTGATAGCCAAAGAGTCTTGCATCTATTTCAAAGCAGCGAGACTTCTGTTGTGTGCCAGGAGAGGGGTCTCCCAGGCTTTGCCTTGCTGTGCCCCCGATCTAAGTTGCGATGGCAGTTCGTGGTAGCTGATAGAGGTGAGGATGCCTTCACAGACTGACTCTGCTCTTGCAGCAGCGTATGTTCAGTCTTCATCAGTGTGGTTTTTATTTTTCTAGAGAACCTTCTTGCTGTTCTGGACCTTGCTAAAGTTGCAGACACCCTCCTCTTTGTCCTTGATCCACTTGAAGGCTGGGATGCCACTGGCAATTACTGTCTGTCTTGTATCTTTGCACAGGGGCTCCCCAGCTATGGTGAGTGTGGCCAGAAAACTCAAATGTGCTCTTGGGGGAGTTCTGGGTACCCTGAATTATAGCAAGTAATAATGAAGTTGACCTTGATGACCAGGAAAAATGTACGTAATTTAGACCTGTTAATGGTCAGTCAAGACAAAAGGGAAATTTGGTCCAAACAGACTGGCTTCATTCATGCAGAGTAGAACTACCACTGGTTGTTATCCATGAGTCTTAAATAGGGTCTCCGTGTTCAGAGCCACTGTACCTCTGAATGCCAAATGTTGAGGACCGGTTTGAGCCCTTCCCATTTGACTGGTCTTGGATGGGAGTAAGATGCTGGATACAGTACTTGGTCTGATCTGGCAAGGCTGCTGCTGTTGTTTTACACTGGCTGGCTTATGCAGAATGATTGAAAGGGATGGCGGCGGAGTCCTAAGCAGTGTTATGAGGGCATTGCACTTTTGTATAGCATTTTCTGCTATGCTGAGTGCTTGGCCTGCCCTGCCGCAGGGCATTCACTTAGCTCCTATGACTTCTCTTTCAAAGCCCAAACTAGTCTTCTCTTTGCTGTCTGCAGGCCTTGCTGTTCAAGGTCTTGCTGAGCAACCGCTGAAGAAACAAATTGACTTGCAGAAAAAACTGAGGAAAATGACTGAGAAGAGGTTCTCTGAGGCCAAGCTCTTCCCCCTCAACACACAGCAGGACTCTGCACTTCTGCTGCACCACCTTGCTGTCCAGAAGCAGCGACGTCTGGCATTCCGGGACCAACGAGCCCACCTGCTGGCTGATGCTGTAGAATTTGTACCAAGGCCAGGCAGTGCCTTGGTGGGGACTCTGAAGGTGTCTGGCTATGTGAGAGGACGGAGCTTGAATGTCAACAGTTTGGTGCATATTGTGGGTCACGGGGACTTTCAGATGAGCCAGGTGGATGCTGCTGCAGAACTACTAAAGTTGAGCGCTACTAAAGGGCAGCCTAGACGAGGCCAAGATGTTGAGGTACCTGTGGGGTCTGTTGCCTTGCTGGGAGGCTGGGACTGAGGGGCGGGGGTTAGGTTTCTGAAAGGCCAGACGAAGTCTGTGTCCCTCAGTGAGTTAGAAAGCTTCCCCTTTGGTCCATGGGTGGCAGTACTGGTATTTCTCTCCCCTGTTTCCTAGGCCAATCTTTGCAGTGGAGTGGTTGAGATGGAGGAAGGTGTGAGGGTTTTAATGAGAGCTGATCCTAGCAAGCAGGAATCTCTGCAGTCGGAGATTGTCCCTGATCCCATGGAAGGAGAGCAGACCTGGCCCACCATGGAAGAGCTGAACGAGGCAGCAGGTTATATCTGGGGTTGCTTCTTTGTTTTGACCAACTCTATCCTGTCTGGGGAGAGGGGGTGCATGTGTGTGTCTCATCCAACCCCCCCCCCCCGCCCCAGGCTTCCCAACTCCCTGTGGAAATTGGAAATAAAACTCATTACATCTGCATTTGTTTAGACCTGCCTGCGGGTATCAACTGCATCTTTTTGAGAATGTTACATACAAAAGATTCTGCTACAGAGGAGGCTTGCCCCAGGCTGATGAATGTTCTGTGTTTGATATTGACTGGTTCTTCTCTCACATCCCTGTAGAATCCCTCAAGCACAGCAAGAAGATGTCTAAGAGGGTCCCGAAAGGCACTTCTGCCTACCAAGCTGCTTGGATTGTTGATGAGACAGAAGGCGAGAGTGGCAGTGATTATGAAGAGCAAGATGAGGAAAACGGGATGGAGGAAAATAGATTTATGGAAGAGGCCATCTCCCAGGTAACAGAATTAGTGGGTGAAAACACCTGCTGGTTTCACAGCTGCCTGATTGCAAGCTGTACAGGACTCAAAGGGCAGTGATAGCTGTCTAGGGGGTTCACAGGTGAGGAGAGCACAAAGCATGGGAGAAGCCACACCTCTGATGAGCCTACTGGAGGCATGGCACAAACCAAGTATGCTGATTTGGGGACTCCCCCAATATTAGCTTGATTACCAGCTTCCTTTCCCAGGCTTTAAAGGGAGAGAGGGCATTGCCATGAATGCTAGGGAAAATTCCTGTTTTTCCTCAATGCAGCATAGGTAAAAACCTGGGTTGAGGGTGCTGGGTGTCCTTCCCCCCACCAGGCTGAGGTCCCTGCTAGACTGGCATGTGGATTTGTGGGTTCCTCGTAATGTGTTCTGACCTAGATTGCCCTGGCTAGCCCAATCTCATCAGGGTTGACCCTGGTTAGTAATTGGATGGGAGACCACCAAGGAAGACCGGAGATGCTTTGCTCTGCAGAGGCAGGCAGTAGCAAACCACCTCTGAACATCTCCTGCCTAGAAACCCTATGCAGTCACCATAAGTTGGCTGTAACTTGATAACACTCTCCACCACTATTGTTGATACAGCAACTGCAGAAGGGCACTGAGAGAAAGCAGTGGGGACAGGGCACTGGAGAACAGCCCTGCTGGAAAGGCTGGTGGTACAGGAAGAGGCTTTGCTGGAGACTCGATTTTTGTCTTGGCTGTCAGCTTGGATTGGTCCTGCATTTTTTGTTGGTTGTCCCATGTACTCACACTAAGCTGTTTTAATGTCCCAGGATGGGAGCAGCAGTGAAGAGGAGGAAGTAGCTACAGAGGATGAAGAGTGTGAGTCCATGATGCTGCCAGATATGGAAGAAGATGTTGAGAAGATGGAGGAAGAGGAGGCAGTGCTGGAGAAGTACCGGCGGGAGCGACAGGATGAGATGTTTCCAGATGAAGTGGATACTCCGCGGGATGTGCCAGCTAGGATCCGGTAAGAGTACTATTTCCTCCCAGAAGGGGAAAGGCAAGGAATTGTAAGGGGGCAGACAACTTGGAGCAGGTTCCCCCTGCTTTGCATCGTGCCATGTCACAGAGCCAGGCTAGCCTGTGTTGGGTATGCAGGGGCTGAAACACGGAGGTTCCTTCCCCATCCTCCTTTGAATGATTTGTGGTGATATGCTCTTAGCAGGATGCTGAAACGATGGGCAACAGAATCTTAGGACTCCCATACATTGCAGGAGTAGTAGTTGGGTATACTGTGACCGCTCTGCAGAGGGGAAATAGGTCATAGATGCCTCCCAGCAAAGCACAGGGAGCATAGCAGTTGCATCTGGATTCATAGCAAACCACAAGCATAGAGCAGCAGGTGGACACTGTGGTGACAGGAAGACTGATACAGCCATCCGGTGCATGCTGCTGTAGCTACACCCTGTGGCACTGGCCCCAAGGGTGTTAAGGCAGTGTGTGTGTGTGGGGGGGGGACAAATTATACCAATTAATTTGTTTTCTAGTTAGAATTGTGTTCTGTGATTCTCCTTAGTACTTGCTACAATATGAGAGTGGGGACAGAGACCAAACAGTTGCAACAGTCTCCATTTGATGCAGGGACCCCCTTCCCCCATTATCTGTGTGGGACATTGTTCTTGCCCGCACAATTGGGGGATTTGGGTGTCCTGAGATGGAGTACTTGTAATGGTTCCAAGCACATTAGGTATGTACAGTAACAGCGTTTCTGTACAAGTACCCTTTTTGTGTGGGCTTCCATTACCAAAGTTCCCCAATCCATTCTTCATGTCGGCTTCCATTACCAAAGTTCTTCATGTGTGCAGGACGCAAGGACCAATGCCACATGCTCCCTGTGTCTTGGCTGGAGTTTATGTACTGCTTTGGAGGGTTGTGGTTGACTGCAGCCATAGTTGGTATCCTAAGCTGTATTGATGCTTGGGAGTGCGTGTGTGTGGGGGGTGGGGGTGGGTGGGGGGATTTCACTGTTTCCTTTACGAGGACCTCTGTGGGATGTTTTCTAGATACAACAGGGTTCTGGGTGGTGTGATATTGTGCTAGCATTGGGTGTGTGCCTGGGGCTAGGGAGCGCTTGGAAGCCCTGCTCTGTGACATGTTACTGATGCTGCCCTAATTCTACACCAGCATAGGAATTACTCCAGCGTTGTGCAAGTGGGGCTTAGCACTGGCATCCAGATATATTGGGGTAGGGCTTATTTCACATCTTAAATTGTTTGGAGACTGGATCATGCAGTAGGTGTGGGATGAACTAACACCCTTTGACCTCCAGCTTCCAGAAATACAGGGGACTGAAAAGCTTCCGGACATCCCCATGGGACCCCAGTGAGAACCTGCCCAGGGACTATGCCCGGATCTTCCAGTTCCAGGATTTCTTTCAGACCCGGAAGCATGTCTTTCGACAGCTGAAGAAGGAGGAGGGCGATGACGTTGCGGTAGGTACTTCCTTTGTCAGTGCAATCTTATTACATGCCCCTCCCCAGGGTTACAGGGGGTAGTCTTAGTCTGACTGCCTTGCTGAAAAGAAAGAGACTTGAAAGCGTTTTGGCTCGGCCTGGAGACTGAAAGGGCATCCCCTGCAGCTCATCTTTCCTTGGAGAGTTCTGGGTTAAGTAGGAGAAAATGGGACTTGTCACATTACAAGGCAATTGTAGTGAAGAGAGCTTTGTGTGATTTGACCTCATTTAGGGCACAGAAGAAGGCAAAATGTTTAGCTAATTTGATCGGATGGGTGCCAATTCCCTTCCTGTCCTTAGTTTGGTAGTCCCCTAAACAGGCCTTTTGAAAAGTAGGAAAACTCAGTATTTTAATGCAGCGTGCTGCAGCTCTCAGCTTGAGCAACTGGTAACGAAGATGTGGTTGGCTGCACATGGGGAATGCTTGCTGAATTATTATAAGCCAGAAGAGGTGGAATGAGATTTCCGTTACCCCCCCCCCTCCCTCTACTCACTACTTCTTGCAATTAAGTGCAGCTTCCGTTCTGGGGTGCCATCCTGTTTCCTCTGCCTGCCTTTCCTTTTCCCAGGTTGGTTGCTACGTGACGCTTCACATTTGCAATGCTCCAGTCTCTGTAATGGAGAGTTTCCAACAGCAGCTGCCTCTGGTGCTCTTTGTACTGCTTCCTTATGAGCAAAAGGTGAATTGGTGTGTGTGTGTCCGTTTAATGGGTTGGGGAGATAAGTTGTGCCTCCTACCTCTGAGTAAGAATGGGGAAGCCAATGATGACTTTTCAGCACAATGTCTGAACCTGTCCGATGCCTCCTGACGAGACTTTGGCTGCCTGAGGTTTCCCTGGTCCCCGCAAGGCATGTGTGGGGGCCACTGTGTAAACTGGCTGGTGGGAAGGCTCAGGCTCCATTCTGATTTTCCCTCTCATCTGCAGATGTCTGTACTGAACCTCGTGGTCAGACGCTTCGCAGGTCACACTGAGCCTATTCAGGCCAAGGAGGAGGTGATCGTTCATTGTGGATTCCGCCGGTTCCAAACCTCACCTCTTTATTCCCAGCACAGCTCAGGTGGGGGAGTTTTGCTTTGTAGCCTGAGAGTCCGGTTGTGGAGGCCTCTACTGCTGATAGAGGGAGGAAGTTGAAACATTTCTGTGATAAAAGGGCCTGTAAACGCATAGAATGGTTGATCTCTGTTATCTTTAGTTTAGCAGGGCTAGGAAGGACCTCTGAGAGCATAATCATCTGTTTGGTCTACCTGTGCTCCAGGAATAGGAAGCTGGCCTGTGAGGACTGTACTTTGCTGGGAATTGCGGTCTGGGGGTGAGGGCTGTAGCTGAGGGCATGTTTGCACTACACCTGGAAAAGCAGCTTAAATAAAGCGCTTTTCACTAAAGGGCCTTGTGCAAGAAGAGCTCTCATCGTACTTCTAGGAGCCTTCCAACACCGGCTCAGAAAGGGACTTTGGCTTGCAAGAGGGGCGAAAGGTCTGAGCATGTTGTTTCTTTCCCTTAGCGGCCAAACACAAACTGGAACGGTTTCTGCGTGCCGATGGTGCTACAGTAGCTACCATGTATGGCCCGATCACTTTCCCACCAGCTTCTGTGTTGCTGTTCAAGCAGAGGAGTGATGGTGAGTCAGGCACATGATGGAGACCTCTCAAGGCATGGCATTCTCCCCAGGTGAAATTGCAGTACCTAGCTTTAGCATGCTATAAAGCCAAAGGACTGAAAGCCAGTATGGTGGAAGGGCCAGAACAGTGGATTTGGACCAGGAAGCTGCAATGTTGATTGGGCAACCAGGGGCCAGTTGCAATTAAATTTTATGATGCAGTTGAGAAGAAAAAAGGGATAGGGTAGCTTGCGTGCCACTTTGTCTTCCTTTGTGGATATAATGTAATCGCTGTGCTGCTGGCTGTGGCTAAATTCTAGGAGAGCCTTCTACTGGAGCCTCCCTTCCCAATTAAATGTCCCAGTAGAATGCTCCTGTGTATTCCTTGTTAATGAATGAACAGATCTGGTCTGGTGGAGGGGGGGGGGTAGCAAGAAGGGCCTTTTCAGTAGTGATAACATCTTATGGAACAATCTTCCCCAAACAAACCTATCTAGCATGCCGTTGCCTGTTATCTAAGCTTGTAACTTTATTTGTGATGGTGTCAGCATCTTCTACATCGGGGTAGACAGTCCCTGGCACATGCCCATAGCAGCACACAAGACCATTTTGCTTCGTAATTGGCAACAAGGCAACTTTGGTTCTGGCAACGTGGCCAGGAGGACCAGTGGCCTAGAAAGAGGGTATGGCTTTATGCCCATCATTGCCTTTCAGACCAGCACAAGCCACCAGCCAAAGCAAATCCTGCTGTTGGGCTTGCATTGCTCCAAGTGTATCCAGTCAAGTATAACCAGTGTCTTCCTCTGCCAGTTCTTGTTTTCTGACACACCACTTTCACACTGCATTTTTTTAGCCCTTGGGTCGAAAAGGTTGATCGCTCCTAGAGGAGATTGCCATAGCTGTTGTAAAATTGCTTTGGAATTTGTGCTGGGAACTTTCCAACATACACCACTCACTGTAACTGGCTTGTTTTGGCTCTCTTTCTGCATTGGACCACCTGCTGTGAAAAGGTAGCTTACACATACAAATAAACAGATGTAAAGACTATAGGACTCTTCACCCCAATCCTAGCCTGCTGCTGGCCTAGAGACTTCTGCACAGTAGTCTAATGCCAGTTCTTCTCTCCCTAGGAGCACATGATCTCCTTGCCACAGGCTGTCTGCTCAGCGTTGACCCCAACAGGGTGATCCTCAAGCGAGTGGTGCTCAGTGGCCACCCTTTCAAAATCCACAGCAAGGTGGCTGTTGTACGCTACATGTTCTTCAACAAAGGTACAGTCATTGAAGGAGGATTCCCAGGAGCCCATGGTGTACCCTTGGAATGATGAGCATAGCAATGGAGATAACTTCGTCTTGTTTGGGTAGCAGCCAGTGGCCCACATGCCACTCTGGTTGGCCTCGTGCTGCCTATTTCTGAGGGCACTGTAAGAGTAAGATCCACCCCCACCCCATGCATGTCTTTTGCCTCTTTGAGATGCTGCCCTGGAGTAAGATGCCAATTCTATTAGCATAGTGCTATTGAAACTTCGTGAAACCTCAGTGGTGCAGAGGAATCTGTGGGAATACTCTGGTACCCCAAGGGAGGATCTGTTGAGTTTGCAGCATTATCCTCTTCTCTGGGACAAGTGCCAGAGAACCCAGGAAGGCAGGAGCTGCTCTTGCTCCCTGAAACTGAAGCAGGCTGAGGGGGAGTGTTGGTCCATGCATGCATGCAACCTATATGGGGTTGCAAAGCATTGAAGAGCTGTATTCTGGGATACACCAATGGGCAGGCACATACATGGCAGTATCTACTGATGTTTTTGGCATCTGCTGCACTCTCATTCTTCTCTCTCTGGCTACAGAGGATGTGTTGTGGTTCAAACCAGTAGCACTACGGACCAAGTGGGGTCGGCGTGGGCACATCAAAGAACCCCTGGGTAAGTGGGATGGGGCAACGGTGGGGATTTAAGCTAGTAGACTCCCCCCCCCCCCGCCCTGCTGCCGCTGCTGGTTACTGAGTAAGCAGTTTATCATCTCTGTTGCCAGGTACCCATGGCCTGATGAAATGCCAGTTTGACGGGCAGCTGAAGTCCCAGGACACAGTGCTGATGACCCTGTACAAACGGGTCTTCCCAAGATGGATATACAACCCCTGTGTTCCAGGACTGGGCAGGACCAGGGAGAGTGTGCTTTGCCAAGGGGAGGAAATGGACTAAAAACCAGCCTAGATTCAATTTATATCTTGATTGTGGAAGCCTGTGAGAAGTGTGGCTGATCAGCTGGAAAGCTTCACTCCTTCTGCCCTGGAAGGTGGGAGGGAAAGAAGCCCTTCGTTCTTCTTCAGTGCTGCAGGGCCCCGAGTCCCTCCTGCAGCTGACCTGGCTGCAAGGGCTTCAATGAATAAAAGTTCCTCACGTGCCTGCTTTGTCTAAGGGTCTCTCTCGGATCTCCCCGGGGGTGCTGTGGAGGTTTTGCGTTCGGACGGTCCTGACTGTCGAGATGCCTGTATTTCTCCCTGGGGGCCCTGTTGGGGAGGGGTTGCTCCTTTGCCCTTTCACCCAATGAGCGCGGAACTCGCGGCCGCCACAATCCCGGCTTATTCATTGAGGGGTTTTCAGGCGCCCCCGCCTCGAACTTTCCCTGCCTAGAGCGGCCTCCGGCCTCTTAGATCGCTTCCGGTTCCCCTACAATCTGCTTCCGGGGCGGAGCGGCAGCTAGGGGCGTGCAGCTCACACCGTTGGCCCTTCTCGGCCGCCGTTCGTTTCCCTAGCGCCGGGAAGTAAAATGGCGGCGGCGGAGCTGGAGAGGGTCCGCGTCTCGGCTGCGGAGTTGAGAAGGGGGATTCTGGCGGCGGAAGCGGCGCTGGGGAGGGGCGGCCCAGGTGAGGCCCGAGAGGGCGAGTCTGGATAGGCGGCGGTCGTGCGAGCAACCCGCTCCTTGGGCCGGAGCGCTTCCCAGACCGCTTCGCCTGCGTTAACGAGGGACGGGGGTGTGGCGAGGCGAGCCCCGGCCGGAGGGGGGCGGGGCAAGCGCCTGCCTCCTCTCTTCTCTCCGCCGGCGAAGCGGCTCCAAGCCTCGGCTGGCTGCGCTGGGCGCTCTGGCAAGCACCTCCGTTTCTTGCCTTTTTGCCCAAGGATGTTTGGTGGTTGGGGCGCGCCCGCTCGCCAGCCTCCTTTTGAGCCCATGCGAGCCTTGCTTTCTGTTTGCTCTGGCAGCAGAACGGAGTACGGCCGTCTAAATTAAGAGTGTCTTTTCGGCGCTGCCACAGGTTCTACTTTTCCCTCTGCCCCTGTGGCGGAACAGAACGAATTTAACTTTTTTCTTTGTGCCACTTCGGGTGCCCTCATAATCCAAGAACCGTCAAATATACGTAATAACACTGTCGCGATCCTTCAGTCTAATGAGATGTGGGGTGTGAAGTTTCACATCCAGTTGGGAGTCCTAATATTCGCTGGTGCGTAATTTCCAGTACTAGCCCGGGATCTCTCCTTCCAAAATGTAAGCCATACATAGAAGCACTAAACATTGTATATATAAAATCCTGTGGTAATATATACACTTGCGCACATATATAAAACACACAATGTACACAAATGCTTGCTGTGTTTGGTGTACTTTATCTTTTAGACCCTTCGTTGTGTTTTGCCCCCTCAAAAGTCCTGGGATGTTGGTAAAAATTCTCCTTTTGCGGATGGGGAAAAACAGGATGAGGACTTGTCATAGGCCTGGTTCTAACCAGTGAGCCTGGTTCTAACTCTCCTCATTGTAAACTCCTTGGCCACTAACCAATACAGAACTAGAGGTTTGTGTGGAACCCACATATTTTAGTGTGCTCTTAACTCTTGCACGGGGATGTAGCTGTTTTGAGGGAGAATAAATCCCATTAATGTCTTTAAACCAACTCTTGTTCTCTAACCATGTTGTCTTACCTCTAATAACGGAGTGGGGCTGAGAAAGCAACTTTGTCCAAAGCCAGAAACTCCGATGTGGAGGTGGGCCTTGAAGTTTTACTCTCGCACTTTCTGAGCCATGTTGCTTGCTTCTCAGCTCCGCAGTGTGTGGGCTCTTTGGTGAGACATTGCCCAAAATGCTAAATATACTCCGAACCCTAAGCAACATCTGCCTTCTATCACCAGCATGTAACCATGACTTGCTTCACTTCATCCCAGATGCACAACTGAAAAGCTCCCAGTTTCCTTTTTTTGGTAGAATGCTCTTGGACCTGGTGTAGCAGTATGGTGGTCCTTGAGGGGGTTTCCTCAATAAGTGCTTCAAAAATACCAGATAGATTTTCTGGCTGCTGCTTGGAAGTAGGGTTACTTGCTGATAGTTTTGTTCATTATAACTTCACATGTTTTAGAATTGCATCTTGGCAACAGCTGTTTTCCATGACAGTTGAACAGACCTCTCATTGACTAATTAGAAATAAATTTCGAGGTTGAACTCTAGCTGAAGCCCTACTCAGGAGTTAAGCAAACTTTCTCCAGCAAACCTAGTTCCAATAGTCACCTTGTTTGCTCCAGAACTCTGCCATGCCAGGGCTCTGTTGCCGTGGACACAGCTTCTCCCAATGTTCTGATGCCTGGAAGCTGAGAATAGTCAGAGGTATCTGGCATTCTTTGTATCCTGCAGGTTGGTAGTAGCACACATAGCCAACCAGTGGAGGTATCAGCCACATCAGGGATGTTCTTTCCTACAGGAGGTCAGTTTTGGCTCTGCCACAGATTCTGGGCAAGTGTGATATATAGTGTCACAGTGAATTTTGGATACCGCATTGTGCTATGAAGGATGCTTGGGTGACCTTCAGTTGGTCATATACTCTCAGCCTGACCAACTCAGGATTGGGAGGGTAAAATGAAAAAAAGGAGAGCCACATGTTTGGAAATCCTTAGAGAGAAGAGCAGGCTAAAATATTTTTAAAAATATAAGCGTGAGGAGAAGGGTGAGTAATATTTTTGGGCTTGAAGAAGGAGCTATTTTCTGCCTTTGGCAGTTTGGTTCACAGCTGTTGTTGTTCTGGGGAGCTAGATATAATTTTGAAATAATAGGTGTCAGTATTTCTTGAGGAGGATAAATAGCATCATACTTTTGACACTTGGCCTGCAGAAGTCTGTATAAAATGAACCTCAGCGTAATAACTTGGCCACCTGATTTGAGGGAGTCCAAGCAGCAAACACATCTCCAGTTTTTCCACCACTGAAATGGAAAAGACGTGAGCCAAGTTTGTGGATCTAGAAGGAGTTGCTCTTGTGGCATGAAAAAAGAGCTCAAAAGGCCCCATATGGGCTCTTTCCTTGTCTTGGTAGGTTTAGCTTCTGTAGTCAGGGGCTTGATCCATGTTTAGCAGCAAGCATTTGATGATGCTGAGATGGAGCAGAATTCCTCTAGGACCAATTTAGGTTGGTTTGAGAATTCATTTAAAAAATGTATATGTTGTCTCTCCAAAGATCTGCTCAAGATGGCTTACAACTTGCAAGCTCTTAAGCAGTAAAAAACTTTATTTTGCAGAGCTCTGTGGCGCTGAAAGCTTTTTGATTTATCAACCTAAAAGACTTTGTCTGGAATGCTTGTTGGTTGCCTTCTCTGTCTGAAAGTGTTCAAGGCAGTACACAGTGTCTAATTTACAAAAAAGAAATCATCTTGTGAAAAAGAGCTAAAGCTATTTGAAGTGCAAATAGCTGCAATTTCTTGTCTTTTAGGATCAATAGGGCAGCCATCATGAACTAAACATTGTGTTCAGAGGCAAGGGACATTTTGCCAGTTTCCCATCTGTTCTGCTCCTGCATGTTCTTTTTCTTTGTCTTTCCCATTTGCTTGTGCTTTTTCAATTGTAGAGACCATGAAGGAACCTCGGCATCGTAAAGACAATAGGCGCCCTGACCTTGAAATCTACAAACCTGGCCTCTCCCGTCTGCGGAACAAGCATATCTTAGTAAACCAGGAGCCTGCTGGACCTGAAGAAGCCAAGGAAAGAACGGCAGAGGATAGAGGCCCTTCTGCTCCTACTCCCAGCAAAGAGGAATCCCATGACTCTCAAGACCCACAAGGAGGAAGCAAGCAGAATCTAAATAGCTCTTCAGAACAGAGCGTTGGGATGGGGCTCCCCCAAGACCAAATGAATGTCCCTGAAGACTGGTGTCCAAAGATTGTCAGGCGAGTCAAGAAGCCAGACCAGCAGATCTACCAGCCTGGGAAACGCCTGCAAACCTTGTCCAAGGAGAACACCAGCCAGTCCGCTACCAAGGAATCTTCCATTAAGGGAGAGAGGCATGAAGAATCTGAAAGGGATACTGGTAAGACCAACAGCAACAGGAAGCAGGCGGCCCAAGAGGTGAGGGAAGGGAGCCTAAGCAAAGAAGGACCCAAACCTGCTCATGGTGAGAAGGGCAAGCGAGCTGAGCGAGCAGACAGAGCCAAGAAGGTCAGCACAGATACGGCTCATGGCAAGCTCAGCACTCCCAAGCGCTATTCTCGTTCTGACAAACGCCGAAACAGATACCGCACCTGCAGTACCAGTTCAGCTGGGAGTAACAACAGTGCAGACGGAGTCCGCGGGGACCCAGAGGCAGGGAAGAGGCGTCAGGAGCTGATAAAGGAAAGGCCTCGCTCCTGGAAGCAGCTCTCTACTTCCTCTACAGACTCCCTCGATGATGACAGGACTGTGGAGGCAGAGGCACATGGCTCCAGGAGGGATTTGGGGACCAAACAGTGCTCAGAGCACAACTGGGCTTCCAGGACCACTGATAAGAAGGAGGCCAAAGGAGCCCAGCATGGTGGCAGGACTGGAAATAGGGAGCTACTCTGTACGACAGATGGGGACCAGCAGAAGCGCAAGCTATCTGGAGCCAGTTTGAGTGACTCCACAGAGACTGGAGAGGGGAAAGGCTTGAGGAGGGAGCCCCCAGGGAGAGGCCGGGGCATCCTTGTCCTCCCAGCTAACACAGACCTTACTCGAAGTAGCGCTGGCTCTCCTGAGGCTCCCCACTCAGGGTCCAGGCTCCTTTTTGGAGGTAGCAGCAAGGGGACCCGGGGCAAGGGCCGAGGGGGCACTGCCCGCCGACTTTGGGACCCAAATAACCCAGACCAAAAGCCAGCACTGAAGAGTCAGACTGCCCAGTTGCACTTCCTAGACACTGATGACGAGGTGGCTCCTGTACCTCGGGGTGACACCCGCCAGGCCCCGGCATCATACTACAGGTTCCAGAACTCAGATAACCCCTACTACTATGGCCGTTCTGTGGGCCAGGCCTCCTCGTACCCCTACCCAGGATATTCACTGCAGTATCCGGCGGGCCCCAGCAATGGGGTTTTCCCAGGTGCCTATTATCCCTCCAGCTACCCAAACCCAGCAGACCCTTATCTTTGTATCCCCCTCCTGGCCAGTCCTCTGAGCCCTGAGATGGAGCAGCAGGTACGGAGCCTACAGCAGCAGGAACTCAGTAAGGTTCTTCGCGAAGCCAGCAATCTGGAGCAGCAGCTGAGCAATCTCCTTTCCAGGGACCGGCTCAGTCCTGAGGGCCTGGAGAAGATGGGGCAGCTCAGGTTTGAGTCTTACTTTGGGTGATGGGGGCAGAAATGTGTGCTGGATCAGGGAATGACGCGATTGACAGAAACAAGCTGGGGGTGGGAGGGCATGGGGATCATGACAGTTGCTTATCAGTCTGGCTGCTTGGGTGTGCAATGTTAACATTTGCCTGCAATGAGTGGCTCAAGGACTGTATCCAGCCTACACAGTCCTAAGGAAAGCAACAAGGGCCCCCAGATGGGTTACCCCTTGGGACTTGTTCAGGCATTCAGGGAAAGAAGGTAGCGGAGCACTGAGGCGGTTGAATGGACCGCAGCATTTTAGACTACAAGATGACAGTCATGTTTGAACACTCCCGTATGTTAAAAATTCCCTGCAAATAGAAAACGAGCGCAGCAAGCAAATAAAGGAGGCTATGGCTATGGTGTGCTAGTTTTGTATTTGTGGGTGTTTTCTATGCAAAGGAGTATTCAGTCCTGGAATCTACAACCAGCAAGTCCATTCACCCTTCTCAGGGCGCTGCCTTGTCATTCTCTCACATGCCTTTCTGTCTTGCCTACTTTGTTTTTTCTCCAAGTAGCTCAGGGTGGCACACATGAGATCTCCATTCCTGATCCCCTCACCAGCCTTGTGAAGTAGGTTAGGCTCAAGTGTGTGTGTCTGGCCCATGGTCACCCAGTGAGCTGTATGACTGGGAGAAAATTTGAAGTCAGGTCTTCTTTACATCTAACCATTTCTGCATTACATTGGCTGTGAAAAGTGCTTCTCTTCTATAGTGTTTGCATGCTCTTCATGCATATAAGAGTATCTCATTATTTGAAGAGGTCAGGGGAATCCTCCTCTACTTTGTGCTGAAGAGAGCGTATGTGTCTCCTCTCTGTCGTCTACAGGCCTGTGCAGGTGAGCAGGGATGCCTTGCTCTGTCCCAGGCCCAGCTCCTCTCTCAGCACAGCTGTCAGAAGGAGCAAGCAGAAGATGACAGGATAGTCTCTTTGTTATACAGACAGGCAAGGAAGCCAGGGATAGGGACAGCAAGCGTCTTGGGAGACTTCTGTAACTCATCTTGCTGCTTTCTCTGCAGCCAAAGTTGCCCCCCGCCACCCCTGAATTCCCATTTCAGGACCTACTTCTGGGTGAATTCGTATGAACACACTATTCAGCATGATGTTGTGAGATGGAGTGCCCTCCTCTTCTTGCAGAGGAGCTTCTGTTTCTTCTCCCCTGAATTCAGGGGGTTGGATCCAGACTAAATTGGCAATTTCCACTGATTTCCTGCTGCTGACCCCCCCTCATGTCATTCCTCAGGGTCCCCTATCTTCTGGGAGCAGCATCTTGCTGAGGTCAGGGAGCTGCATAGTGAAAGGAGAGGCATGGAAATTCTGCTGGCAAACAGTATGGATCCAACCCCCTGAATTCAAATGCTTTAAGACTGCCTTGAAGCTGTTTGCATAGGCTCAGCGGTAGATGGGCTGTCGCTGGTGTGTCTGTGTCTGCTGAGTTAGCTGTGGGTGTGATTTTTCCAGAGCTGAGATGCTGCAGCTTTATGAGCGTTGCCTCCTGACTGACATCGAGTTCGCTGACACCCAGAACGTGGACCAGCTGCTATGGAAGAACGCCTTCTACCAGGTGATTGAAAAGTTCCGGCAGCTGCTCAAGGACCCTCTTGCGGAGAACAGCCAGGAGCTCCGCAGCAAACTGCTCCAGATCCTGGATGAGGTAATATGAGGTCCAGCCCACCAGTGGTGGGCGGGGGAGAGAAAAGGGGAACTCCTTCCGTCCCCAAACAGGATGTTCTCTGGTGCAGTCTGATTGGGTGCCTTTCCACATGTCACCCAGCATTCTCGGTTGTGGTAGTTCCACCGAGTGAGAATGTAGAGAAAAATAAAATTTCCACCACAAGCTGAAGAAATAATTAGCTTTTTAATTTAATTTTTAGAACTGAGAAGCAGCTGATTGAATCAGCAGTGCAATCGCCTGCATGCTCCTTTGGTGGTATGCATATAGGTTTGCTGCTTCATGGCTACAGAGGACAAACAACAATCTGGAAATTTTCCAAGGGTCTTTCTCTGTGTTACTTACAAAATAGCCCACAGTGGAAGCCTGACTTGTGCTCTGCCTGATGTGCAGGAGCTGGTTGGACTTTGGCAGTATCATTTCAGCTTCCCTGTTGTGTCTAAGTGCTGGTGTCGGTTGTGAATTGAGCATCTGAAGCATGGGAGGATTGACTTCAGTCTAGCACAGACTGTTATTTTCACAGATCCACTAGTGTGTTTTAAACATATAAACCAAGAGACGGTGTTTGGATTCTTTTAGCATTCCATGGACAATCTGTTTGAAGGGATCCTGCATTTTTTATTTTATTTATTTATTTACATTATTTATAATAACAACAACAACAACAACAACATTCAATTTATATACTACCCATCAGGACAACTTAATGCCCACTCAGAGCAGTTTACAAGGTGTGTTGTTATTATCCTCACGACAATCACCTTGGGAGGTGGATGGGGCTGAGAGAGCTCTGAGAGAGCTGTGACTGGCCCAAGGTCACCCAGCTGGCTTCAAACAGAGGAGTGGGGAGTCAGACCTGGCTCTCCAGATTAGAGTCCTGCTGCTCTTAACCACTGCACCATATTGGCTGTCTTTATAGTCTGCCTTTCCCTTTATCGTCTCTTTATAGTCTGCCTTTCTCATTGAGACTCAAGGCAGAATACATAGTGTAAGTCAATACAATCAGTAGTTGGGACATTCAATAAACAATACAATAGGAATTTGAAATGAGGAGAAATCCAATACAGAGCTAAAACAAAACTTAATGCTGAGAAACTGTCCAGTTAGAGCTTAATTATAGCAAAAGTCAGCACACAGTATTATAGTCAACAGTGTTGTCATGCTTGCTGAACAGGATAAGAACTGCTTTGCTCTATCAGACCAAGGGCATCCTAAACCAGTGTTCTTGGCAAGAATCTCAGCTGGGGTGAAGTGAGCTATTGTAAATTGTTTAGCAGTCTGTCTTCTGACCCCCCCCCCAAATCAGAGACATTTAAGGATCTCTCTGCCTCTGAGCTGGAGGTGCTCTTGGCTGTCTTGGACACTAATCGCCTGCTAGGGGAGACTGTACTAGATGTAGAGAGTCTTCCTCCCTTCCTGACACCTTTCTCCCCTTCACAGGGCACACTTTTCTTTGACAGTTTGCTGCAGAAGCTGCAAGTGTCATACCAGTTCAAGCTGGAGGACTATATGGATGGCATGGCTGTTCGTAGCAAGCCCTTGCAGAAGATGGTGAGTCCGGAGGCCATTCCCAGCCAGGAACATATGCGGGTCTTGCTTGAGCTGCAGCCAGGGAGGCTGGAAGTTGCATGGGTGGCAGCCAAGTAGGCCTTTGCTGTGCTGTTCTTTAGAGCTAAATAGATGTCATGGCATCCTAGTGCCTGCTATGGGGATTCCACTACCCTTGTCAAAATGCCACAAGGACTTGGTCCTGATTGGACCCCCAGCACAGGGAGGTGAGGCAGTCCCCCCACCTTACCAAGTGTCAAAATGGCCAGAACGCCCCCCTCGGCTGTTTTAGCACTGGAAAAGGTAGTGCTGCTCTGTAGTCACTACAGTTTTGAATCACTTAAAAATGATGCCATTCTCATGGCCCCCATTTACATCTAGTTTGGCCCTTAGAAGTTACTGTCTCTGTGGGCAGGGATGCCAGTAGAGATCAGAAATTTTGGCGAAGGTGGGAAAGCAATCAGGTGCAATAACCATGACAATGACGTCTCTAAGCTGGGGTTCATTTGACAATTGTGTTGTGTCTGAAGAGTACAAATAACATGCATGCTCTGTACAAATAGTATGCAGGTTCATCAGCTAAAAAGATAATGTGAGGGTGTCCAAAAGGGAGTAGGGGGAGAGGAGAAGACTGGCATCAGAGAGTAGAAGCCAGAAGTTTGAGAGAAGTGACACATTTTCAGATACTGCTTAAATAGTTACAAGGGGAGAGAGGTGCAGATATGGATGGTGGGAAGGGCTCCAGACAAAATGATCAAGTGAGAAAGGATGGAGGTCTAAAATGGAAGAAGCAGTCAAAGATTTGGCTAAGAGGAACATAGCGGTAGAGTGGAGAAGGAGCGAATGAAGGAAAAGAAAAGGGGACCAAAATAGGAATGGAAAGCCAAAAAGCAGAGAATTACAGCAGTAAAGCCAAGAGGGGATAAAAGAAGAAACATGCATGTTTGTGGCCAAAGGAAATTGATTATTCAGAGCTGGAAAGGGCAAGAAAAGAAGAAAAGTCCAGAGAAATCAAAGGGGTATCAAGGTTCAGTACTGAGAAGGAGGAGTAGCCATAGAAGGAAGTACTACTAGAGAAGGTAGAGGACAAAGCAGTTGCTTGATTTTGAATACTTTAACAGTAAGGAAAAGGCCTTAAGGTAAATAGAAATATTAGGAGGAGATAGAGAAATATAGATCAGAAGAAGTTAAACTACACATTGTCAGTATAAATGAGATAATGTTACAAGAATGAATAAGAAGACTAAGAGGAAGGAGACTTATAGAGATGAGGGCCCAAGGCTGTATTTTTAGTAGAGAATGGGATGGACTGTGACTTACCATTAACGGAAGTGAAAAAGAATCCCTTGGACAGATGAGAGGGACAGATGAGCCAGGAAGCATGCATCTTCCAAAGCCCAGAGGATGTTGCAGAGAGAGAGAATAGAACAATCTGCAACTGAGGCAGAAGAGAAGTGGAGCAAAAGAAGAGCAGAAGATTGGTCCCATGAGTTAGGAAGCAGGAAACAATTGAAAATACAAGAGCAGCTTTGCTGGAAAGCCAATAATGAAAACTGTTTAAAAGAAAATAGAATGTTCAAGAGCTCTTGCACATGAAGAGAGAGAGTGACAGGGAAGCAGTGGGAGGGACTGAGAGGCGGGGAAAAAGCAGACTCAAAACAAGAACAATAAGCAGCTGGGAAAAGAGAGGCTAAAATGTACAGTAGAGAAAGAAGAGAAGGTTTGAATGAGGCAGATAGAAGAGGGATGTGAGAATGAGGAGAGAGGGGAAGACAATGCTTCAGAGGAGTAAGTGGGCAAGGGGAAGGACCATGAATGCCAAACATTATCTTCAAATAGCTGACTAACAGTGAAATCCTAAACTGAGTTATTCCATTCGAAGTCCATCGAAATCAGTGGGCTTAAACTGGAGTAACTCTGCTTAGGATTTCACTGTAAATCTGCAGGCCTGAGCACACTTACCCATGAGTAAACCCCATTGAACATAGAGGGGCTGACTAGACGTTCATAAAGTTGTTACACGAGCTTGAAAAGAAAGGGAGGGCATGGTGAAGAAAACTAGTAAGAGAAAAAGAGAAAACCAGAAAGGAAAAAGAATGAATAAATGTACAGAAAGAAGCTTGCTTAGCAAAAGAGAGAGCGAGAGATACATTTGAAGTGTGTGAAACCTGGAGGGAGGGACTTAAAGCAGCTGCAAGATGAAAAGCAAAGGGACTAGGATGGAACGATGACCTAAAAGAAATTCAAGTGGTGGGGCAGAAAAAAGAGAGAAAAGCTGAGAATAGTGCACAGAAGGCAAAAGAAGCCTGGGGCGAGTGAGCAGCCAGTGCCTGTCATTGCTGTGGGGGCCAGAGCATCCCTTGGTATCTGTAAGAACAGTAAAAGAGACACCAGCAGCAAGACTATGAGGGCTTGTGAGGCAGCAGGTAAAGAGGGCAAGAAGTTGGCCGTGCAGAATGTGGCACAGGGTGGAGACTGGGGCAGGAAGGCACCCCCTTGGGGTGGATTCAGATTTGGGGATCTATCCCCGGCAAGCAGTCTGAGCACAGTTCCCATGTGCACAGAAAGTTTTGGGCCCAAAGTGCCCAGCTCAGCTAGGCATCAGTCTATGTAGAAAAATTATCTTGAGGGGTCTTCGTCTATTCCACCTGAGAGATGACATATTTATGTTTGTCTGTTTAAAACATTTATTAACTGCCTTTCCCACCATATGGAGCTCGAGACAGCTTACACACAATTTAAAGCTACCAATACATTAAAAAAACTGGCTAAACAAACCATCCTGAAAAAAGCAGTCTTCAGAGTGAGAGGTCTGGGGACATTTCCCTAAAGAGATTGTTCCATATTATTGAGGCTGCCACTGAAAAGGCCCTTCTCTCATATACCCACCAACTGATCTTTGGTTGATGGGACAGTCAGGAGGGCTTCTCCTCTGTGATCGTAACTCCTGGGCAGGAACGTATGGGGATACGCAGTCATGCATATTGCCCAGGGAGGTTGACACCTTTTTTCCCTGTTGAGTGAGGAGGAGCATGCAACAGGCCAAGTGCATGGTGACTGCGACTCTGGTTGGAGGGGGGCTGTCTTCTCTCATTGCACATCTGTAGGTCAAGTGTTGCACTCCTCACACTCTCAAATTATACCCTTGCAAAGTGGAATGGTCAAAGTACTTCCCAAATAAAGGTGCTGAATGACTCATTTGCCTAGTACCATTTTGAACTCTTCCATCACCACGAGAGAGCTTCCTTCAGAAGCCTCTCTTCTTTCTGCTTTGTGCCTTCCACTACCACTGTTGTCAACTGCCTGCTGGTATCCATGACAGTTGTTGTCTGTGTCTTTGCCAGGTAAAATACGCTCTCATTAGCGCCCAGAGGAGTCTGATCTGCCAAGGAGACATCTGCAGGTACAGGGAGCAAGGCAGCGACACAGCCAACTACGGAAAAGCACGCAGGTGAGAGGGGAAGGCTGCTGCTTTGCAGAATGCCACTGGAGGCATCCTGGGGGGGGGGGTTGGCCCTAGGCGATCCTGGGTCCACTGGGCAGGCAGGATGCTGCAGAGAATGTAGAGCGTGGCTGACAGACCCATGTACCATGAAGAAAACAAGAGGGAGAAATGGAACTGGGCCTCGTTGCTCAGCAAATCAGCTTTAGCCGTCATGCCTAAGGAGTTTGGCAGCAGTTAAAATTAATCAGTTGTGCCTAGTGCAGTTCTGTCAAGTGCGTATGCTGTTTTTATGAGCAACAGATGAGAGGTCCCTGCTGCCAAGGAGCATGCATTCAGAATTTCAACAGCAGAGAAGGCAGCAGAGGGGAAGTCTCGAGCGTGAGATGAGGGACTCCAAGGATGAAATGTGAACGTAGGCAGGTGCTGAGACCCTGTCATCTTTGTTACAGTTGCGGGCAAGAAAGAAGGGGAGAAGCCAAAGGCACTGTTGGAAAGCACAGGATGCAGCTGCCTCTCTAGGCCTAAGCAGGCCTGGGTCTAGTCCATGCTGGGATGGATAACTTTCTGGCTGACTTGAGTTCTGTCATGGAAGAAAGGTGGGGTGTAAATATAAACAATTAAATTGATGGGTGATGAGAGAGGCAGCTTTTGAGAAAGGAGTTGAAAGAAGCGAGGAACGTAGCACCAGCTAGGAGTTCAGGGCAGTGTAAAGAGGAGCAGTGGCATTCCGTAACCACTGACAGGCAATTAGGGGGGTGGACCAGAAGAGTGCCTGCCTGCTAACTGGATTTAATTCCAGCAAGCCCCAAGTCCCGTCCCTAGCCTTGACAAAGGCTAGATCGTCAGTTCCACAATCTCTTCCCTCCCCAGCTGGTACCTGAAGGCACAGCACGTTGCCCCCAAGAATGGACGTCCGTACAATCAGTTGGCTCTCCTGGCTGTCTACACGGTAAGATACAGTCCAAGCGTGGATTGCCTGAGTATCATACCATTGAGAAAGCCATGCCAAGCTGTGATTGGTTAGACTTGCTGTCAGATGACACATGACATTGCCCTGGGTGGGTCTGAGTGATGCATTTTGGGCATGTGCATGTTGCTTGTCGGAAAACCTGCTGGATCAACGCCCCATTCTCCCGCCAGTTACCCTCTATCCCCTCCTGCTCCCCTGATTCTTTGGAGAGGAGAGCCCTGAGGTCCCCAAAGCTAGCTGGCTTCTCTGGAGAGGGCCCGAGTGAGGATTTGCTAGTTCTTGTTGTAATAGGCGTCTGGTTGTCTGTCTACAGAGGAGGAAGTTGGATGCCGTGTACTACTATATGCGCAGCCTGGCTGCCAGCAACCCCATCCTCACTGCCAAGGAAAGCCTTATGAGCCTCTTCGAAGAGATCAAGCGGAAGGTAAGGGGAGGGGAGGGCCTTTCTCGACCTTCTTCCAGAACTTGTTAGCCGCCTTCTGTTCCCTGCATCTGCTCTGATTGTGTCTTTCCTCTCCTCTGCGTAGGCTGAGCAGGTGGAACAGAAGCAGAGCCCCAGCTGGAGGGGGAAAGGGAAGAATGCCGCCTTCCGGCCTGTTGGTGATGATGCCACCCGCCTGGAGCTATGGATCCATCCTTCCCACACCCGCTCCTCTCAGGGCCACGAGTCTGGCCGGGACTCAGAGCAAGACAATGGACTCGGGAGCCTCAGCCCCAGTGATGTGAGTCTCATGTCGCCAAGATGCAGCTTTCTCTCTGGAAGTTTTGTTAATGGGGCCTCTCGACAGCGTGGGGCTGGGAGTAGGACCTCTTGGACTGGGCAGCGTTCCTTTCCTGCCACTATGTGGTGCTGTTCCTCTTGTTATGCAGAACAGGCTGCCCTGCTGGGATGGTCCTGCATGCCCAGGACAGCAGATTGGAACAGCATTGCCAGTGTAGAGTGTTGCGTAGAATGTTGTGGCTGTTCTTGCTGCTTTCTTTCTAGCCAGCCCATTTTCCAGTAGCAGGTTGGCACATGTAGAAAGCTCCAGGTTCAGTCTGTCATTAGCAGCCTCTCTTGAAGTTTTGCTGCTTCTGATAGAGGAAGGTTTTCAGCTTGGTTCAGACGATCCAAGCGGCCTCATTCTCTTGTGTTTCTGGCAGTTCGACACCTTGCAGCGGGGACCTCCCATTGCCTTGAGCTCTTGCTGAGGGGTGGAGGAGCATGGCTAATTAAATGGGGAGCCCAGACACCCATGGGGGTCGTGTGGATCTCCTGTTCTGGTCATGGCTATTTTCAGGACCTGTGCACGTGCAAGGAAATAGGGCAGCTGGGACTGGGACTCTGCCAGGCAAGGAAGCACATGACATTAAGGACGGGGTGTCAGCAGGAGGTAATGCAGGTCCTTGGGCTGCCTGTTCAGCAACAGAAGATGGGGGGGGGGGACTTTTCCTCTCTGTGACTTGCCTTACAGTCAGTCTCACAAAGCTTCAGTGGCAGACCCACAACATCCCATGAGAAGTGGCATTGTACAGAATTAGTTTGGGGTCTGACAATTTGGCAAGATCTTTCTCGTCCCACCCATGTTTGCCTTCCAGGAGGAGGAAGGTCTCCTTGGGAGTTGTTGACTAGGTGTGGGAAGCCAGTGCCGGGCAGCTGGCCTTTTGCATGATTCTGTCCCGAACTCCAGTTTTCTTTGTGGGTGGCAAAGCCTAGTGGAGAGACTTGGAGGCCCAGCGCTGTCTCGGTGTGCTTCGCTTGCTTGCTGTGCCATGCTCGGAGAGTATCGCCGTGATCTGCGGCTGGGCTTGTTTGCACAGTGAGTTTTTTTTCCCTTTCTGTTTCAGAAAGAGTTCACAGGTTGGGGTTCTCTTACTTGCATCTTGACTGGCAACCTTTGCACTGCTTCTCTCCCCCGCCCCGTGCTGCGCTGCTTGACCCCAGTCACCAAAACCACTTCAGGGCTTTATTTTGACTTGAGCTGTTTCATTTCAAGCTGTGAGGTTTAGTCTCTTTCCTCTAATCGAGGGAGAAGTTCTCTGGAGAGGAAGCCGCGGGTGCCAGGCTGCAGTTGGGCTGGTTAGACGTGAAAACCACATGCCCGGCTGTGCTGGCTTTGGGACGTGACATAAAGCATGTGGCTTACGTCGGCTGTTGTTCCCACCCCAACCAGCAGTTGCTCCCCTCCCTGCTCCCAGCACATGAGAGCAGAAGCTGCCTGAGGCACCGAGCTTGCATCCTATCCCTCTAGCTGTGCTTCTTTCATCAACACGACTCTAGCATAGAACCTGCTTGCAGCCTTCTCCGCCTAACCCACTTGACCTTTTGTTGCCACCCACAAGGGGGAGGGTGAAGCTACCACCAAGAGTTTCCAGGCATGCAAAGGAAACCTGTAATTTGAGATGGAAAGGGAGGGACTCTGATGACGGTTTGACTGAAAGGGGGACTTCTTGCAAAGCAGGGGGTGGACCCTTTAGCCCTAGTGAATGGGGGTAGATTGCCCAGTCAAATCTTGGAGTGTCCTTGGTGCTTTCTGCAGAGCCTTAAGCCAAGCTCTTGGTTTGAGCCAGAGCTGTGTCTTTTTGGTCTTTTTTTTTTTAAAAAAAAAACCCTCTGAATTCTTGGTGTCAACCAAGCGAGCAATTGCTTGTGCATGTTCTTTTTGCACAGTGTTCTCTGCATTAGCTAGCCGTGGAGAAGGGTACAGTGAGCTGTAGAACGTTGAAGCCACTGCTCAGAATCCTGCCCAGCCCCTTTTTGGCTTCTGAGCTTTCAGACTTTCAAGCAAATGACGAGGAATAGAATCTTTGCTTTAAAAGAATTGAGGGGGAGAATGCTAAGATGTTGAGCATATTGGATTCTATGTTCAGTCTTAGCTTGCTCAATGTAATTGTGAAAATGGACAAAAATATGGCTCCAGGAACTGGAGGGCCTGTGAGTGGTGGTGCTTGGCTGCTGGAACAGCTGTGACTGCAGGCTTGGGTCCTGTCAGTCCTCTTCCCCCCCACCTCCCATAAGATCATTGCCACCTCCATCCATATTCAGAGACTTGATGAAGACCTCATCTTTTTAAACCCCCTTCCAGTGAAACGTTCTGCTGTGCAGATGCATGAAGAGAAAGTTAGCTTTGCTTGATAAAGAACAGATACAGAATTTTACTTCTAAACCTGAAGTAACAATTTTTAACTTGAAACAGTCTCTCTCTCTCCCCCCCCCCCTTTCTCCGGCAGCTGTGTTGGAATTCTTCCCTTATTTGGTCCCCTGTTCCCATCTGGGAACCAATGTCCAGGTGCTGAGCACAGCTCCTGGGACAGGGCCAGATGGGCCTGAGCTTGTACCCAAAGCGCTGCTCTGGCCCCAGCCACCTGCCTGCCAGAGGCTCTGAGTGGAGGGGTGGTCTAGGAAGGCCTTGAGCAGAACTCCCCTGCCCTCAGCTAGCAGCAGTGGCTCTTTTGGGCTTGGGACAGAATGCAGCAGGCAGAGGGAGGATGGCTTTCTTGTGCCCAGATCCACTGTTCTCGACTGGACGTTTGCTGTTTCCAGAGTGAGGGTATGAAGCAGGCTGTCTGGTGCTGCTGTTGATAGCAGGCCCATGGCCGAGAAGGCCTATGTGCAGCTTTAGGTTTTTTCCCTGCATCCCTCCGCACCAACTTATCCCTGGAGGTTGATCATTTGCACCAGGGGACATCTTTGCCGCGTTTCAGGTTCAGCGGTGTCTGGAGTCCCATCTTGCCGTGTAACGGGGTGACCTCAATACAGCCTCAGTCTCTTTGCGCATGTCCTGCCAGCTCCCTCCTGAGGTCACGGCGAGGGCCCTGCGTGAGAGGGCAACTGGAAAAGCCACGTTGCAGAGGAGTCGTGAGGGCAGCAGGAAGTGGGGGGGGGGACTTTTCCTCTCTGTGGCTTGTGGGTGGGAGAGGTGCAGCTTGCCACCACAGCTTTGGGGAAGTGCTCCTCTTCCCCACGGCTGCCACAAAAAGCAGGTGATGCCGCTTCCTCTCCCAGGGCCAGGTCTCTGTTTCCCTCTGCCTGTGAGAAGCAGGAGGTTCCCAGGGGCCTAAGAGGCAGGTGAGTCACACAAACAGAGGAGTCATTTGGAAAGCAGCCACTGGCCTGGGTTTGACCCTCTTGTACTGTCTCTTTTTCCCCCAGTGCCGAGTTTGTTGGGGTCACAGTGGTGTCAGGCTGGGTTGGGTGGTGTCAGATTTATCGCCACTGGCTTGGGTGCGTGCCTTCCCTTGCGCTCCTCGTGTCCCTTGCCGGGGGTGGGGGTGGGGGGAGGGCAGAAGAGTATTGGGCACAGCCTCTGCCCCATTTTGGGAGCCTTTGTGTTGTTTCCAGCTCCATGGGGGAGACAGGCAGCACTTGGCCCAGGACACGGGCTTCTGAAGGTTAGCCAAAGAGGCCAAGACTTGGAATGTTTCAGTCTCTTATATCAGTACCTAGAAGTGGTCAGTTTGCTTCCTGTATATCCATCAAATGCAAATTAGGGAATGGGGGTCCTTATCCAGCTCTGGGGTGGGAAATAGCTTATGAGGCAAGAGGCAGAATTAGGGCAAGGCGACCAAATATTTGGGTAGAAATTTGGGAGACCACCTCTCCGCCCCCCCCCCCCCGGCCTTTGCCTCCTTTCCCTTGGAGTAAAGCTCTTCACATTTCAGGCTTCTGTGGAGAGGGAGGCAAGTCACAGTTTGCTTTTTTCCCTTCAGCATCATGTTCTATCTCATCTTTCCTCCAGGGAGCTCATGGCAGGATAGACAGGGCCATCTTGTGTAGGATGCACCTGGCCCAGGGCCCCCCACCCAGTTTCAGCTCCCTGATCTCAATCCAGTGCTCCATCCCACTGTTGGTTTTCAGGACTCTCTCTGTGAATGAAGTTTCTTTGCTTGGTTGTAACAGTGCAGATTTCCTGCAAAAGAGAGAGCGAACGAAAGCACACACTCATCCTACAGTGGGTTCACATAGCTCAAGAAGGGGCCCATGGCTCAGAGGTTGAGCATCCTATGTGTTCACTTGCTGACTGTTGAGGAGGAAGAAGCTGACCATGGTTAGAGTCGGCAGAGGGGAGTGTGCCCCAGGGGTATTGGAGCCTGAGCACTCTCACAAGGAGATGATTGTATTTATCCCGCCTTTGTTCCAAGGAGCTCCAGGCAACATAGATGGTTACATGTAAGTGCGCACACATGCCATTTTGTGTTCACCACAAGCCCATGAGGTATGTTAGAGTGCATGTGGCTGGCCAAGGATGCCCAATGAGTTTCGTGCAAGTAGGGAGTTTTGCCCAGGACTCTAAGCACTACACACACTGTCCCTCTGGAGACGTGCCGGGCGGGGGGTGAGGGGGTGCAGGAGCAAATCCAGCTTGGAAGAAGCCAGGAAATATTATGGGAAGTTGTGCTGTGGCTCAAGGGTTGGATGACTCTTTTGGGGGCTGGATTGGCAGTAAGCCATGATGGTGTCCAGGTGTATTGCTTTCCTCTGTGTTGAGGGGGGAAGGGGCAGTGCTGGGTGGATGGGGCTGCTGGCACACTTGCTAAATTGGGCAATATGTACTATGTTTGTGGTCCAGGCCATTGTACTTTCCTCTTCCCATGTCAGCTTTGAAAAAAATCTCCCTTACTCTCCAAGCTGCGCTCCAGTCACTCTGTTTTCCTTGCAGGGCTGGTTGTTTTGTGGGCTCTTTGCTTGCAAACAGAACTCCGCTGCAGTAGGGGGATGGGGACCCAATGAGTCCCAGCAGAGGTTGGGAAGAGGAAGTTCTCTCCCTGCTTGCGCGAGCCCTTTGCAGAGGTAGCTGGCCGCCAGCAGAGGGTGCCGTACACTTGGCGTGGATCCCCAGCCCAGCTGTTTGGCACTCGCAGAAGAGGGCCGGGGCACGGCCATTTGGTTCCCATCTGCCTACCCACCCCCACATCCCGGCCAGGTTATCCTGTCACCCGGGACCGTGAGCTCGTTCACAGGAAAGGGGAGAAAGAGAGTGAGTTTAAATTGTTTTCTCATCTTCTTTGCCATCTCTTTTTTTTTTCTTCCCCATGCAGCTGAACAAAAGGCTTGTCCTGAGTTTTCTACATGCCCATGGGAAGCTGTTTACCAGGATTGGGTAAGGCTGCAGGATGTTTGTTTTATTTTCCTACATTACGAGGCCTTTTGGAATTTAATATTGTTAGCAACTGGGCTTGTGTTTGGAGCTGAGGGCACAGGGCGTGAAGCCGGCAGGCCTGGCCCCTTCAGCCTTCTCTTGAGGGCAAGGCAGGGGTGGGCCTGTCAATTTTTTTGAGCTGTGGGTGAGGTCGGGGCAACAACTACAACAATAGAGCTCTACCTATGCCCCTTGATCTCGTGCAAAAACTGCCCTAATGTATCACATCCCTGGCCTGTCTTATCCTATGAGATGCCTTTAGGAAGCCCTCAAAGAAGGGCCCGGAGGTGAAAAGCTCTCCCTCTTGTTTGTCCACACAATATTTAAAGGTAGGCTGCCTCAGTACTTGGAGGTTCCATTTAGTTCCCATGGCTGATCCTCATAAATAAGCCTCTCTTCCTGGAGTTTTTCTTGCAAATTGATTTTTTTGAATTAGCATTTCAGTGTTGAGCAGTCCTGCATTGCCAACTTTTCCTTCCCCCAACTGCAGAATGATTGGCATGCCATTCCAGGAGAGCCTCCTGGCAGAGAGCAAGCCCCTTCTCTTGGCATCTAGGGGCAACTGGGCATCTATCTGAAGAGGGCTGCCCTTGTTGGCCGTTATGGGACACATTAAATAAATGCTTAACTTGCCCTGTGCTCCCCCTGCACCAAATTGGATTTCGATTTCTTTTTTTTAAAAACTGGAAAGGGAATGGCCAAAAGGCCCACTTGGGTCCATGTATGGTGTTTGGTGCATGTGCGTGCAACACACACACATTCACACCACTTCCTTGCAATGAACATGGAAGTTGTTGCTCCATCTCTTCTCAGAGACCACTTCTAAAATAACAGCATTCTCTTCACACTCTTCATAGTACCACTCTGTCTGGAAGGTCGGGATGATTCTCTTCGAAATGAGGGCGTAAGGCTGAGAGCCGTAATGTTTTGGACAGATTTGCCGCTGCCTTTTGTTCATGCCCTGCTGGGAGACCTATGGACTTTCTGAAGCAGTCACTGAGCGCTGGAGGCCTGTGATTTGTGGCTTCGTATCACACTAGTGTGCCTGCTGGACGGGAATGGCAGAGAAATGCTCAGTGTAGTTCCTTCATTTCTGAAAGCGGAAACGTGTTAGGCAGGACTTTGGAGGGGTTGAGAACAGGCTCTTCAGAGAGTCAGGAGGCCTCCCTCGGTCACCTTGGCTGTGCTTGAGGAACTTCTCAAGAGTGTCTTGCTGGCTGTTCTTATTGAGAAATTGTTACATAGCTACTACATTTATATCTGGCCCTTCTTCTGACAAATTAAAGGTGGTTACTTTCTCTTCCCCATAGTATCTACTTTTACAATCATATGAGGTAGAGAAGATTCACACATACAGAGGAATGAATGGACTGTAGGTGACGGCCTAATTTTCAGTTGCTGTGAGCCATTGGGCTGGCATACCCACAGATTATAAAATTAGGTGGTGAGTGGCAAAGGTGTTGACAGGAAGCAACAAGTGTGGGGCATGACATCTAAAACCTTGCCAGCCTCGGGTTGTGGCTTTAAATGTTCATGTTGCTCTTTTTTGGCACCTGCAGAATGGAGACGTTCCCTACAGTGGCTGCAGAGGTTCTGAGTGAGTTCCAGGCGCTGCTGGAGCACAGCCCCCCACCCATCGGAAGCACCCGCATGCTGCAGCTCATGGCAATCAACATGTTTGCTGTGTACAATGCTCAGCCCAAAGGTATGGGCAGGGCCAGGTGGGGAGGGCCAGGGCTCCTGTGCATGTGGGCACAGGAGCAGGCTGAAAGGGGGCACGCACGCTTGGACTGTGTATCTTCTGTTCAGGTCTGTCACCTTCTTCAGATCTTGCTGGAGGGGGGGTTCTCATACCTAGGAAGACGTCTGAATATTGTGCAGGTGGCGGATCCCAGCAGGACTCCTGAATCATGTTGACTTCTAAAAGCAAGAAGCAAAGTTGGGCATCACAAGAGCCACTCTTACTCTTGGGCCCCTCTCAATTACCTTGGTGCTTTGCCATTCCTAGGCAGTGAGGTTAACCCGAGGAAGGCTGTGGTGTCCTCCCTGCTCCCAGCAGCCTTGGCTGTGTTTTGGAGGCAGTTAATCCTCACCCACCCTCCATATTCAATTAGTTAATTAAATACGGATCCCAGTCCACCAGGCCGTGCTCCTGCACAAGCCTCATGGAGGAAGTATGTTGGACTCTTGAGCAGCTCTCGTTAATTCCAGCTTGGCTTGTGCCTTACTGGTCAGATTTGTGTTTCTCTTACTTTGCCACCGGTATTGTGTAAGTTGTTGAGTTCTGTGTATTTTCCCGCAGTTTGATCTTTAGTGTCCAGCAATCCCTCCCCCACCAGCAAGTTCTGTTGGGAATGGGTATGTGTCTGCCTCCCCCAACGAATCCCATAGTTTCTCAGAACCGGGAGACACAATCCTTGGACACTTCCTGAGGGGGAAGCATCTGTGGGCTTTTCCCCTCCTCCCCATATGAGCTGGGGTGTGTGTGTTAAACCCAGCTCCAGGTGGCCACATCAATCTGTTTGGTAGCCATCCAGAGATCTGCTTAACAGGGAAGTGGTGGTATGTATGTGTGTGAGCAAGAGAAAGAGAGAGAGATCTGTAATTTGGGGGGAAATCAAGTCCTGCTTTGCAAGTGAGCTAATTGAAGCCGTGCCTTGTGGCAGGGCATCTTGGAGGGGGGGAAAGCCCTTCCCCCACCCACCTGTGCCCAATTTACTCCAATCTGTACTCCTTGGGCTTCCCTCTCTCTCTTTAATAATTTGTTTTATAATTCCTGAAATCAAACCCATCTCAGACATACTGTTCTATTTTACTGTATGGATTATACTTCCTGTAAATCACTGGAGGATGTTCATAGGCCACCGGCAGGATCACTTCCCTCATATACAGGCCGTGTTCTCCATCCTTCATACCAGTCTTTTATGCCTTCCCACCAGAGCAGCCAAAGGGCATTTCTCAGCCTGGCTCTGAAGGTCGCATTTGGTTATGATAAACTTGTGTGCCTTATGGTTGCCTCCAACTTCTGCATATGTTGATCTTTGCCCCTCTGCAGTCAGTTAATTTCTAAATGAACAGGTGTTGCAGCTTACAAGTTGTTCCCTTGGGAGCTGGATGTGATTACTTGGGGATGGGATTTCAAGCATGCTCAAGGGTATTCTCATCTTTGCATGTTCCAGATCTGAATTGCTAGGATACACTGTATTGAGCAGCAGAGTGTGTGCTTTTTGTACCTCAAGGTCCCAGTTTGAAAGGATGCTGGGTACCATGCCTGACCAAGGCCTTTCAGTGCCTGATACCGGGGAGAGATACTGGGTTCGGTGGTCAACTCTGTGTGGTCCTGAAAATAGGATCTGGACCAAGGAAGGATCACGACTCTGTGGAAGAACCACTGCTTCAAGGCAGAAGGTCCCAGGTCCAACCCCTAGCATCTCCAGTTTAAAAGGATCAGGCAGTAGGTAGTGTGAAAGATCACCACCGGAGACCCTGGAGAGCCGCTGCCAGTCTTGAGTTGACAATATTGACCTTTATGGACCAAGGGTCTGATTCCGTATAAGGTAGGTTTACATGTGTCCCGTTGAGTTCTGGTATTGTTGAGTTGGAGGATATAGACTCTCTGAGGCTAGATTGTAGCCCTCATGGGGGAAGGATCTGTGTATCAGGCAGAACAAAAGCTGCGAGCCTTTCCCCCAGCACTCTGTAGGGCTTTCTGTTATGCAATGGGAATGTCACCTTGTTGTTCCCTTTTTTATCCCTCCAGCCTTTGGTGAGCTGAGTTCCAGAAAGACAGAGGCAAGTTGTGAGGCCAAGGACATGAGAATGCTTCCTTACAGGTGGATGATGACCCCCCCCCCCAATACTGCTGCCTTTTTTAGCAGCCCAGATTGACAGCTTTGCAGCAGCGGCAAGGTCCTTTCCCATTGGCCTTTATGCAGAGGCCAGGGTGCTTGACCTACCCAGCATTGCAAGCCTTGCAGACATCTTGAGAAAACAGGCTAACCACACTGAGCACATGTGAGCCAGGCTGCGTTCCGAGCAGTCTGGTTCTATCGGTAAAAATAACTCCATGTTCTGCTGTGCCTTGGTTTGGTGGCGTTTTAAAATTAGGTTCCTGTGAGGGTTGACTTGACCTCAGGCTCCCCATAGCAGAAACGGCCCGGGGGGAAGTGGCCCCCAGCCCCCACTCTCACATTCCATTGGCCCATCAGCAGCCCTAGAGATGGGGGTCCAGTCTCTGGGTGAGTCTGAAACAGATTGAGCCCTGCTTGCCTAGACATGGGAGAAATGGGGTTTTGCAAAGGTCTCTTTCCCCTTCCTGTTGGATGCTGGTTTTGAGGGCAGTTAGTTTCTAGCAGAATAACCACCGGCAGAACTTTGAGCTGACTAAATATCTGCCCTTTTACAGCGTCATTAACTGCTTGTATTTATATACATCTGCATATTTCCTCGATTGATAGCTAACCTGGAATACCACATCTCAGTTGTCACCTTGGAGGTAGCTGTGTGAAATGTATAGCACCACTTGATGTTGCCAGCTAGTAATTCTTGGTGCTAGTGTAGATTTGGCATTTCTTTGTAGCATGTTCAGGGCATGAGTCTTTTTGGTAGCGGCTTTTCAAGTGTGGAATTCCCTGCGGAAGGAGAGATCCTTGATCCAGATGATCGGCCCTCTTAGAACTTTCTGAAACGGCTCGGTTTGTTGTGTTCATTGGCTTTTTCTGTTGAGAGGTTTTTAATGGTTTTATGGTTTTGATTGTTTGGTGTTGGTGCTTTATTTTCCCCCCAAATAGTTGCATTCCATTTTTTAGTTGTGACTGCCTTAAATTTTTGGGCCAAAAGAATGGTACTTGAAGGACTGTCCATTCCCATAATATCTAGCCTGGCACTCAAGATCTGCTTCTCAAGCCCTGCCATCTCTGTCCCTACCTTCAGAGGTGAGGCAGGGCATTTTCTGTGTTGGCAACTCACCTCTGGAACACCTTTCCCCTTTCTCCTCACCTGGCATCTACTTTACTTTGTTTTAGGTGAAATGCCAAAAACACATTTTTTTAACCAGACTTCTAATTAGGAGATTTATCTTACCAGCTTTTTAATGGTCTGCTTATGTTTTATAGTTTTTATGTTGTTACGTCCAGTGGCTTGTTTTTAATGGCTTATTATATTGCGATGTTATTTCAAATATAAACTGGGCAAAAGCTGCACCTGGCCATGCTCACTTCCAAAAAACACTTGGACTCCAGGAACAGTGTTGGCAGGTAGCGTGCTGGGGGAATCCTGTTCTAAATATATAAAAGCAGAACGCAACTTCAGTTTGAGATGTAGAAAGAAGTGTGACAATCTACAACATAACAAAATCACTTAGTGCATGGAGCCCATATGGTATTAGTGGTTCATCTATCATAGCAGGACTGAGGAGACCCCAGTTCAAATCCCCACTCAGCCACAAACCTCATCAGGTGACCTTGGCCAATCACCCTTAGTCTGGCTCCTTGATTTCTGCAGTTTATATGGAAGTAGCAAAACATCCTTGCTGCCTCTGGCATTCTGTGCATAGCCTGTGGCCACTCGAAGGTTGTGACTCCAAATTCTGAGAGCATACCTCTTGTTCATTGCTCTTCCCTCCCCCGCACCCCTTGAGCAAAGCCTTGTGGACTGTTGCGGGGGCATAAAGTCTGTCTCACCTATTGACCACACTGTATATGCTCCTTCTGCAGGAAGCCGCTCAAGGCAGCTCTCACAACATAAAATTAAAACAGTTGAAAGTAAGCAAAACTAATTCAAACAGCAAAAGAAATCCAGCAGCCAAAGGCTCCAGCGTAAAAACAAAAGCATGTTAAAAATACAGAAGCCCACCAAGTGAAATGCAGGCCAGTAAGGCCATAAAAGATACTAAAATGGCTGAATAAGAAGTGGAATAAAAATTCAAAGCGTTTTGACGTTGCACCTGAGGATCAACGGATCAGGAACCAGGGGACCCTCTCAAGGAGAGTATTCCGAAGCCAAGGGTCCACAGCTGAGAAAGCCTTTTGTACTTGCCCTACCTACCACCTCACCTCCATGAGTTTGAGTACAACGCTGAGGGTAGACTACTGATTTTTCTCTGAAGACTGGGGGATGTGGCCAATGCAGAGTGATGCTTCAGAGGCACCCAGGGTCACCCCCACCCCCTCCCCAACTGTTCTTGGATGTCTGATAGAGCGGCAGGCCTCTGTAGGGCTTTGGGCCTGCTGTTTCTCACCCTCATGCCTGTAAGCTGACCTCAGACATAATAGAGGGAAAACATGGAAATCAGGTAAAATTGTGGAATTAGTTGTGAATTTTAGGTTGAAATGTCCTCTTCCCTCTCCCCTCTGCTCCAGTTAATCTCTGTAGTTGAGCACAGGAAAGATGGAGTCTCCTGCAGGGCCCAATGTGGTTTCGTTTGCCAGTTAGCATCTTCATCTCAAGCAGAGCTTTCTCGGTGGGAAATGAGCAGTGGTCCCTGACCTTTTTTTGGGCCTTGGAGCCGCTGAGCTGCAAGTACATGAGAGGAAGTCAGTATGGTGTCACTGCATGTGTACCAGTAGCAACGCCTTCCAAAAAGCAGCAAATAATAATGACGAGAGTCATCTGACCCACCTGAGGGTTTTGATCCATGGGCTGAAGCGCTCAAGTTTTGCCTGACAATGTGTTGACAGTCACACGTTAGGGCGCAACATTCTTGTTTGCCTGGGCTGTTGGAATTTTTATCCCACATTTTAGTTGCCTATTTTAACATCATCTGTGGTTTAATGCCATTTTTCTTATTGTTTTTATGCTAATTTTATGGTGTTTTCTGTTCCTATTCTTGGCTGCTGCTAGTTTCATTGGCTGCTGGATTTGTTGTCAGGGTTAGTCTCACTAAAGATGGGGTCCTGCTGGATTAGATCAGTAGATCATCTAGTCCAGCATCCTGTTTCACACAGCAGCCAACCAGTTGCTCTGGAGGGCCATCAAACCAGCCCAAGGGCTGAGAGGAAAATGTGTTACAGTTGTCCATATGCCAATGCTTTAAGTCTCTGAGCCGAGATGAGGGAGCTGGAGTGCTTGAAACATGGTGTAATGGTGGGAATCAGTGGGATACAGTCATTCCTGGATATAATCTCTGTAGACTGGACAGGGAGGGAGGTGTTGCATTTGGTGTAGTAGTTAAGAGCAGCAGGACTCTAATCTGGAGAGCCAGGTTGGATTCCCCACTCCTCTGCTTGAAGCCAGCTGGCTGACCTTGGGTCAGTCACAGCTGCTTGGAGCTCTCTCAGCCTCACCCACCTCACAGTGTGATTGTCGTGAGGATAATAATAACGCACTTTGTAAACTGCTCTAAGTGAGCATTAAGTTGTCCTAAAGGGCGGTATACAAATTGAATGTTGATGTTGTTGTTTTTATTATTATTATATATCAAAAAGGGCATGGAGTCAAAACTAGGAAACATTGGGGGAATAAACTCCACCACAGAAACACTGTGAGTAGAGGCACTGGACCCTGCAGGTTCCTTAAAAGTAAGGGTATCCTGTTCCCCCCTTCCCGGATCAAATCTTTGAGGGTGATCTCAAGATGGAGAAGGAAATAAGTGACGCGGCTAAAGCAGAAAATGTGATACTGGGTGACTCCCATTGACTGGGTAAATGTATGCTGGAGTCATGCTGTAGAAATGAGATCCCTAGACGTCATGAATGACTGTGCATTGGAGCATCTGATCACAGAGCCAACCAGTGGGTTAGTGATCTTGGTGTGAGATGTAAATGTTGTTACACCATTTGGGAATATCGGCCATGATGCTATTACGTTCAGCATTCATGTCAGTGGAAAGTTGCCCCAAAAGTCCGAAACAATCGCACTTGATTTCAAACATGGAACTTAACATAAATGAGGGGACTAGTCAGAATTTTTATTCTTTATTTATTTATAGTCCACCTTTCTCACTGAGATCCAATGCGGATTACAACAGTATAAGTGAAAATGCAATATAAACAATAGCTAGGACGTTCACTGAGCAAAGTACAATAATGAACAACAGTCAGGACATTCAGGGAAACAGCTATGATAGGGAATAGTAGCGGAAAATTTTTAAACAAGCTTAAAGCCAAGCACAGAGATGAAATCTATCTGAAACAAAGCAAAACTAATTTCCATGGCATGTTTAGCAGCGTGGAAACTCCCTAGTAGGCACATATCTACTTCAGCCGACATTATTCAGTATTGCATAGTGTTTAGTCCCTGTCTCTACCAAGACATCTCTCTGAGCTATTTCTTATGACATAGCCCTATAATCTGGGTAGAAAGCCCTCCTGAATAATTCAGTTTTGCATAGATTGCAGAAAGCCAGGAGAATGAGCCATTCCATAAGGTGGGGGCCACCATAGAGAAAGCTCATGTGCAGGCAGCTGTTGATTTTGCCCAGCTGCAGGGTGGTATCTGCAGAAGGCCCTCACCAGATGAGTGAAGCTGCCATGGCAGAACATAGAGGGAGAGGAGGTCACACACATATGAGGAGCCAAGGCTATGAAGAGCTTTAAATGTGATAGTTGTGACCTTGAATTGAGCCTAGTTATTGATGGGATGCCAATGGAGTGACTGCAGAATGGGAGTGTAGTCAGTTCCCTTCAGGATGCTTAGAAGCTATTCAAAACTAAGCTTATTGATATCCAGATAGAATGCATGCTTCAAGTTTGGAAAACTCCTCCTAAAAGAATACCCATGTGGTTAATGACCTACATCAAGAAAGCAATAAACAGTTAGAAGGCTTTGCTTAAAAAGTGTGAAGTTTACTCCCATGAATGGAAATGAGCATAGGGTCTGACAAAAGGTAACAATTGGCAAGCAAAAAGAGAATTTGAGGAGCAGACTGCTAAAAACAAGAAGCATTTCTTAAGTATATCAGGAGTAGGAAACTGGTCAGGGAGGCATTTGAGACATTGGATGAGAAAAGAACCAAAGGATTGCTAAAGGAAGATGGGGAGATGAAGTCTTTGCTCTGTTTTCACTGTGGAAAATACACGGCATGTATCCACAGCGGAGCTGCTGATCTCAGAAAGGGAGACTGGAGAACTGAGTCTAATTGAGGTGATGAAAGATCAAGTTCTAGGACTATTGGGCTGTTTAAAACAAGTAAGTCTCCTGGTCCAGAAGGCCATGGATCTGAGGGTTCTTAAGGAGCTCATGTGTTGAAATTGTTGATCTAATAACCAGTATATGTAATTTGTTGTGAAAATCAGACTCAGTACCGGAGCACTGGGAAGTAGCAAATGTTACACTGATTTTTTAAAAAGGGATCCAGAGGGGAACCAGGAAATTACCAGCCTGTTAGCCTAACGTCTGTCCCAGGCAAATTAGTAGAAATTGTTATTAAGGGTAGAATTAATAAGCACACAGAAGAACAAAGCTTGCTGAGAGAAAATCAGCATGGCTTCTGCAAAGGGAAGTCCTGCCTCACCAGTAGCTTGGAGTTCTTCAAGAAAGTGAACAAGCATATAAATAACAGTGATCCAGTAGACATTTGTATACTTGGACTTCTTTTGTCAAGGTACTCACGGATGATTCCTAAGTGATTTTAGCCATCATGAGATAAAAGGATTAGGGATTGAAATGTGGTTCAACTGGAGAGCCAGTTTGGTGTAGTGGTTAAGAGCACGGGACTCTAATCTGGAGAGCCGGGTTTGATTCCCCACTCCTCCACAAAGCCAGCTGGGTGACCTTGGGCGAGTCACAGTTCTCTTGAGCTCTCTTAGCCCCACCCACCTCACAGGGTGATTGTTGTGGGGTAATAATAACACTTTGTAAACCGCTCTGAGTGGGCATTAAGTTGTCCTGAAGGGCGGTATATAAATCGAATGTTATTATTATTATTATTATAAATGACAAGAAGCAGAGAGTAGGAATAAATGTTCTCACAATGGAGGGAAGTGAGCAAAGGGATACCACAAGGATTGGTATTGGGGCCAGTGTTCATAAATGATCTGGTACTGGGGGCTGAGCAGCTATATTTGCCAATGGCCCCTAATTATTCAGGATGATGAATGGAAGTTCACTGTAGATACAAAGTAAGATGGATGCACAATGGAACAAAAATCCCAAATTCAAGTATATGCTGACAGGGTCTGAACTTGCTAAACTGAGGCAGGAAGTGGATGGGTTGATAAAAATGTCGATTCAGTGTGTGGCTGCCACGTAAAAGGCAAACTCCATTCTGGGGACCAGCACATCCTTCTCTATCCTGTCTGTAGAGTTCATGTTCAAGGATAACTGTATCCCCATTCCAACAGATTTCTGAAATACCCACTATTACGTATGTTATCAGTTAACACCAAGCTCTCTACCTCCCTAATCTGGGCTTGGAGGCTTCTATCATTGGCATGTAGGAAAACACTCCTTCCCAAGAGGCCTTGTCTCATTTCCCTTTGGTCTCCTCACACATCTGTCATTTACTGTCCTACTCTGATTCTCAAGTTCTTGCCTGCTCCTACTAATATTACCTCAAGCACTTACCCCATCATGAATGGTCTCCACTCTGGGTTGCCCCAGCTCCTATCAGTTTCCCCCAAGGAGTTAAGTTTTAAATTGGATTACAGTTCTTTTATTCTATTTTTGAAAGCCGCCTCAAGCAGGAAGAATATAAATGTTCTAAATACACTATAGAGCTTCCTGGTGGCTCTATAGTGACCCCTTCTTGGCAGCCACTTGGGCAGCTCTTTCCATGTGATGTCTTCGTAGTTCTGACTTTGTGCATTCTTTTTTTGGGGTGTGTGTGTGTTGGAAACCAGTCCTAAAACTGCCAGGGGCTTCTCCCAGGCTTAAAAACAGCTTTGTCTTTCTCACCCAGGCTGGGTACTGAATCTTTATCACCTCTTCCAACAGGGTTGCAGTATTTCTCCAGGTGCTGGAAGGGCATCTGCAAGCAGACAAAATTCTGCCTCTCGTCAGGCAGTTTTCTCTGGGCACCTCCCTGGCCAGAACTTTGGGGGCTCAGGCTGCTAAGGGAAGAGGGCACAAGGGCCTCCGGCCAAGGCTAGCAGGATTGCCTTCCTCTTGAAAGTGTGCAGAGCAGAAGCAGCCTGCCCAGGCCCATCTGCATTTGCCGAGCGAGACGCACTGCAGCTGCTGTTGCCGTGAGTCCCTGGCAAAGCAAGGAGCCGCTGTCTGTTGGGGTTTACTGCTGTCTACGTTGAAACATGGCTGGGGGTGTGGGGGGGGGGTTAGTGGCATGGTGCCAGCCCCAGTTAGCCTGGCCTCCCCCCAACCTTCCCCGGTCCACCCCCCTTGCTTTAAAGTCACATTTCCAGGCCAGACATAGAATTAATCTCTGGGCACTTCAGATTGCTGGCAGCCCAAAGCAGGATGTGGGATTTTTTTTTCTCCCTCTCTCTCTCTCTGTGTCTTGGCTGACTTTTTTACCTCTCGAAGAATTTGGAAGGGCCGTGAGATCCCCCCCCCACCCTGGTGCCGTGCAGCTTTTCTGCACACTGATCGCCCTGCTGTGGCTTCACCCCTAATAGATTTCATATGTTGATGCCGTTGACATCAGTATCAAACTATTCTACATGTGATCTGGTGTATTTCCTGCAGGAAATCTGCAAGATATTTATTAAGGACTAATAAAATAAGCCTCTCCCGAGCTTTAGGTAGTTTTCAATTGTTCACGTCTCCTTCGTTTCCTTTTATCAACCAGGGTTGGTTGAGGTTTTTTTCTTTCGGTTCCCCCCCCCCCACTTTCTCTCAGCCTATGGCAAAAGGCTCAGCACTTGCCAATACACTTTAAAGGGGGGTGTTGAGGGGGGGGGGGTGAATCCACAAACTTGTGTCTTACGGGAACTAAAAACATCAACCTGTTGCGTATCTCTTTCCTAGTGCTCTGTGTGCGGATCCTTTTTGGTGCTGATGTTTCAGAGCTGCCAGGATCCATCTCCTGGCTTTCCTGCCCTTTCCTTTCACTCACAACTGGAGCCAATTAGCTTCCAAATTAAAGTAATCCTGGTCAAGAGCTGGGCCGTGTTTCCGAACTGTACTTGTGGATCTGCGGGTGCTGCAGACTTGGATGTTTGGGGGAGGCGGGTCCTGGTTCCCGCAGCAGTTTTTGTACAGGGCTGCTCTCCCACCCAGGGCTGGAGCAATAGGGACCTGTGGAGCTAAAGCCCTTCCGTGGCCACAGGCCATGTGTTGTCCAGCAGGGGACTGTGGCAGGAGGTGTGGCATCAGCCTTATCTGAGAATAAACAAAATGGAATCTTTTTCTATGCCACCTTAGGCTGGGATTATTTTAGCTTTTATGTTTTACAGAGAACTTCATCTTTTTTCAGTTTTTGAGAAACAATTTCTGTGCCAGTCTGAAGCTTGCAAAATGTGACGCTGTTAGACCCTTGATGTTGGGAGTTCTGTGATTTGATCTGATGTGTAATTTAGCCTCTGAAGGGTGGTGGGTGTGGAGGATCATATTAGGGGATGCTGTGACACTGGGGGCTGATCAAAAACGGCCCCCTCCCTGATAAGAGGGGGAGAAAGACAGCTGCAGTATGGATCTTTGTTTCCTTCCGTTTACCGGGGTTTGCAGCAGTAAGAAGGGGCATTTTTGAACAGGGGAGCAACTAAGAGGGGAAGAGTTGACATCCTTTCCCCAGCACCAGTGATCCAATAAAAGTCTGCCACCGCCACCCTGTCAGAGAACATGGCTCGTGTTCCAGTGTTTCGTGTCACTTGGCGCGGAGTGGCTCCTCTTCCTCCTGTTTGGTCACTCTCTGCTATGGCATGTCTAGTTGTGCTGCTCACAGAAGGGAAGCCTTGGCTGGCGTTTGCATCAGCTGGGGTGTGAGGGGCAGGCCGTGGGATGGGAGACCAGGACAACATATTGCACAGGCCGTGCCCAGGCTGCCCTCTAATATGGAACAGGGATCCTTGGCTCTCAGTTTCCATTGAGTGCTTTGGCAGAAGCTGCAACCGGAGCTTTTTTATTTTTTAAAAAAAATTTATTAGCACAGACATTGGTGGGTAATTTGGCCCTTTGGCAGCAGCCAGATCTGAGATTAATAACATAAAATCTCGTTGCGCTCTGTCTTTATTTTTTGACCAGCCGCCGTCAAGGGATTGTTTGCCGAGCTGGGTGGGGTGGGCTGCCTGCCACTGTGCCTGGCCTGTGCCCATCCTGGAGGGTGTCTGATGCTGGCACTGGAAGAAAGGAAGCCTGCTTTTCCAGGAACCCTGCTCTTTCTCAGCTTGATAAGCGTTTAAATGAAATGCTGCTCGATTGGAATTGGCAGGGCATCCTCATTCTTTTGTCTGTCTGTTTATTTTTCCCCTCATCCCTCCACATGTGTGCTGCAGCCTGTAGATGAGGCACCCTGAAGAATTGGAGGCCAGCGGCAGAAGGGCTCCACAAACACGCACAGAGCTCTGGTGGTAGCTGCAGGGCTCACCCCTAAATGACAAGGGCCTTTGAAAAGGAAAGGTCACTGCTCATCGTAGTCTCTCAGTGGAATGTCGGTGTTGGGAAACACGGCTGCCGGAGCCCCACCCTCTCTCCAGGCACACTCCTGAAATTGGCCTTGGGAGCTCAGGGAAGAGAAGGCCAGGGCTGGTGCACATTTCCTAGCTATTCACGTACAGCTGAGCATCCTCCAAATCTCAGCTTCCCTTCCTCCCCTCCTCCTCCACCCTTCCAAAGCAAAAGCAAGTTTCTAACCTTCACAGCTGCATAGATGGGCTAGAAAATATGTGGCTCCAGGCATCCAGTTGAAGTCTCAAAGTGAGCTAGCCAGCCCTTCCCTCCGCAGCAGAAGCAGACTAAGTGAATGCATGCAAATACACTTAATTGGCATGATGCCTATGACTGGACTCATTAGAAAACAACAACCCAGTAGCGATCAAAGCTACAGGCTGGCTGGATTTGAATGCAGAGGGCTAGCAGCTTGCCAGGGGGGCTCTCTCCACTAGCCGTGGAGTTGGCTGTCTGGTTTGCCAGGGCCAGTGGCACTGAAATCTCAAAACTACCAGTTGGGGCTGTGAGCCACCTCGCCCGGGGATTTCTTGACCTGTAGCCTCTCCCCTTTCTGGCAGACGCCCCCCTTTTCTTCCTCAGTTTCACATTGGTTCTTTCTCTCTCTTTTTGTCTATCTTTTTCCATCTCTCTGTCTCTCTTCGTAACAGTTTTTAATAATGTTTTAGTTAGTTCCAGCTTTTTCCCTCAATGGATCCCATTGGAAAATACATTTGAAAGGAAACAGTTATACACTTCCCTTCCTTTGAAACTCTGTTGGCACCTTTTCCAGTGCAGTAAACCATACAACATGGATTTTCAGAGTTTCCAAACACAGACATGCTGGCGTTAAATTTATGAAAAAATATTTTATTCGGCCGTGTACTTGAGTGCAAGTCTCAGAGCTGCTGGTCAAAGTTGAAACTGAAGCTCGACTTGGAATTGCCTTCCCCACCTCATCAGGAGATGTAGTGGCAGCAGCTGCCTGGCCGTGTCGCTGTGGCCAGCAAGCAGTGCTCTGGGGGCACGGGGTGAGCATCTCAGAAGAAAGACATGGGTAGAAGACGCTAGGAGCAGAGCTAAAAGAATTGACAATCTTGCAGACGGAGCAGACCTACCTAAGTCCTCATTTTGCGCAGTTTATTCTGGGTTTGCTAGGCAGGAAGCACCGGGAAGGAGATTTATGAGATGCTGAAGCTCTGATGTTGGCTATCCAAGGGCGTTTTTTTTTTACATGGAAATGATTTGTGGGCTATAGCAGTTAGTGTCAAAGTAGGATCTGGGAGATGCAGGTTCAAATCCCTAGTCAGCCATGTAGTAAAGAGTCTAGTAGCACCTTTAAGACTAACCAACTTTACTGTAGCATAAGCTTTCGAGAACCACAGTTCTCTTCATCAGATGCATAGAGGGTATGAAGATCCATTATTTGCTCTTCATACCCTCCATGCATCTGACGAAGAGAGCTGTGGTTCTCAAAAGCTTATGCTACAATAAAGTTGGTTTGTCTTAAAGGTGCTACTGGACTCTTTACTACTTTGCTACTACAGACTAACATGGCTAACTCCTCTGGATCTACTCAGCCATGAAACTTGTTTGGGTGACCTTGGGACAGTCACTCATTCTCAGCTTACCTACCTCTTGGGGTTGTTGTGAGGATAAAGTGGAGGAGAGGAGAGCAGTGTGTGGAGCCATGAGCTCCTTTGAAGAAGGGTGAGTTAAACAAGCATGGGATAAATAGACCTGGGGGAAGCTGAGTTTTGAGTCTGGTTCATCATTCTATGCACCCACTAAATTGCCACCTTTAATCGGTGTCCCAGAAACAGTACAAATTAAAGCAAATGTGTAAAAGAGGGGGCAGAGGCATTCTTAGCTCTAGCTAAGTTGCTAACAGTAGAGTTGATCTGTGTTTACCTGGCTTTGTGCATCTATTACAGATGTCTGCTTTGGCAGCTGGATGTGTGTGTGTACATAGGTAGGGACATAGGCAAGATCAGGGCTTTTTTTCTGGGGAAAGAGGTGGGGAAACTCTCACCACTTGTATGCTTCCGGGACTGCACGATGACATCACTTTCAGGAAGTGACATCATCGTGTAGGCGGTGGTTGCCCCGGGAGCGCTTCTGTGCTCCATGGGGGGGGGTCCAATTCGGCCCAGATAAGGCAAAATTCAGCCCAGAATGGTCCTCTCCGCCACGGGGGAGCACTCCCTCACCTGGCAGTGGCCAGATCTGGGCCATTTCAGGCTCACATTAGGCCAAAATGGCCCAGATCAGCCTGGAACAGGGTGCTGCTGCACGGGAGAGCACTCCCTCTCCTGGCAGCAGCCTAAACCTGGCTATCTACGGCCCGATCCAGGCCATTTTGGGCCAAAATGTGCCCAAAGTGGCCTGGAACGGGCTGTCGCTACACAGGAGAGTACTCCCCTGCTGGGCAGTAGCCCAGTCCTAGCGATTTTGGGCCCGATCCTGGCCACTTCGCTACTGATCCTGGCCATTTTGGGCCTGAATTGGTCCCCAAACGGCCAGGATTGGGCTGCTGCCAAGTGTGGGAGTGTTCCCTTGCCAGGCAGAGGCCCGATCCTGGCCGTTTTGGCCCCAATCCTGGCAGTTTGGGGCCTGAAATAGACCCAAAAAGACCAAAACAGTGCCAAAATGGCCCGGATCATGCCAAAATGGCCAGGATCAGGCTGGTGCCAGGCGTGGGAACCCTCTCTAGCCCAGCACCAGCCGGATCCTGGCTGTTTCAGCCGCGATTCGGGCCATTTTGGGCCCTAAATGGGCCCCAAACGGCCCTCCCAAAGGCCCAAATGGCACAGTAATGGCCCTGATCGGGGCCGAAACGACTAGGATCTGGCCAGGGCTGGGCAGGGGAAATGGCTGAAAGAGGCCATTTTTAAAATACCCACATGACAACAATTACGTGGGTATTTTTAAAAGGTGCTGGAATGCCGTTCTGGGGTTTTCCGGCTCAAAAAAAGCCCTGGGCAAGATGCAAGTTCATGGCTGCTTTCCTGTGCCAGCAGGTGTCCCAAGGGGCATTTCTCTGTTCCATCAGCTTGGCAGACATGCTGCTGAAGCCTTGGGAAGTTGTCTTGAGCAGGCAGAGCAGGAGCTGTTTTGTGTGGAATTTTTTACCCATTCCCAGTGGCCTCCCCCCCCCCCGATTTCCATTGCCCTGGGCCACGCACAGAAGCATTCGCCAGGAAAACTCTGAGTCTCCTCCTCTTGCCATAGTGCTCCAAGTAACAACTGCAAAGACCCGGGAAACCTTCCTTCTGCTATGTGCAGCAACTTGCAGGCCCTGCTGAGTGATGGAGACTCAGCCTGCCCAGGGCTTGTGTGTTCCCTCCCATCTGCTGGTGCCCCCTGGCCCGCATCTGTGGTGGCCAAACTCCTGGATCTGCCAGAGCAGGACTGCCTAGCCCATTTCTGTGGCAAGCTTTGTCTGTGTTCAAGTTGGAGAGCTGCAGGATGGGATGGGATAGGGTAGGCATAACTCTGGAGGAGTGAGTGACACATTGGTGGTCCCAGCACCTCCTGTGGGGAAAGAATATTGGTTGGTGCTATGCAGTGAAATCAGCACTTCTGGATTTTACAGCCTCTGTAAATCCCACACGGCAATCACCTGTGCTGATTATTCTTTTGCAAGGTTTCCAAGTCTGTGCAATTTCTTCTGCTCCTGCTAATCATGAGGCATTGAAGGGCTACCTGATGGGGTTTTGCTCAGCCTCCCTTGTGGCTTCTGAGATTCCTGTAGGCATTGCCCATGTGTGCTTACATGCACATCAGAATCAGGAGGGCTAGGGGCTAAACTAGAGGTTACACCTTTTAACGAGTTAGGTCGGAGGAACCCCAACCCAACTCTCATTTCCCTCAGTCAGATGGCAGCTGCTGTGAACTGATTTTCCCAGTGCTGCTTGGGCCTGATTTGGATCAAGACCGTAGTGCCAAGAGAGAAGGGGCTTCGGCCTCTCCTTCCGTGCAGTTTTCTTGATCCAAAATGGCCCAGATAGGCGCTGTTTGCTCCATTGTGGATGCTGCATGTGCTTGCTAAAAAGAAAGCAGCTGTGTCTTGTTTGGCCCTTGAATTCTCCGGAAGAGCATTTGGTGCTCTTTCATTTTCCCTGCAGAACTGGGGTGTAGCGTCACCGTGATCTTGGCTGACACGGCCTGGCAAGCGTGCCGCCTGTCTCCCCTGCTTTCTCTTGCTGCAAATCAGGTGGGGCTAACTGGACCGCCAGCCTGGACTCATGAGAGGGGGCAGATAAGCACGCCTGAGAAGAGAGTGGATGCTTAATGAGTCGGTGGCTTTTGAGGTGTTCCGGGCCACTGGCGGAGGAGCCTAGGGTGCCAACGTCTTAGAGTCCAGCCAGCAGTGGAGGCCAAGCGTGATTTCTTCTGGGCTGGTCCTCAGCCAGGCCGCTCTTCTCGATGCCTGCTTACTTGAGGGTGGCCACTCTGCTCTACCCGAGAGGTTTTTGTGGATCACCGTAGCATGTGTTCTGCCTGGAGAAAACCCATCACTGAACAGAGCTCTGGAAAACTGCTGCCAACCCTTGTTGAACTGTGGGGGACTCTCTTTCTGTCCCGCCCCATGTGGAAATGGTTTCTCGGCATGTTTGGGCTTTAGGGGCCTTTTCAGGAAATTTCTGAGAATAACATATTCTAAAAATGGCAGCCTTTTTCCACAGATACTTCCGGGAAGAGGCTGGGTTAATTTTAGCACTGGTGTGCCCTTTTCCCGTTCCAGGAGAAAACGCCCTCCAGGCAAAAGGCTCTTCCACGGAGAGGGGCTGCTCCAGCCTTTCGAGTGCGGCCTCTTGGAGGGCAGCGGAGCTTGGAGGGGTGCAGCCCCGAGGCTGTCCTCAGAATCACCCCACTTCCCCAGACCAGCTTCATTTGCACTCCACCTGGGGGGTGGGGGTGGGGGTCTGCCTGGGCAAGCGATTGAGGGAGCACAACCTTGTGCAGTTCGGCTTCCTGTGCAAGTCTCAGGCAGGCCTGCAGCATCGGCTGGGAATATGTCATTAATTTTTATACTTTCCCCTGTAAACCGTCGACCCTTTTTATGATGTCAGGAGGGATTCCTTAATTTTGCAGCTGCTTCCTGGTTACGTCAGAGGAGAGCCTCCTGTCCTAGAGCTGGGAGTTGCGCTCCCCAGGTGGGGGGGTTGGGGTGGGAGAAACAAATGAAGTGTTGAGTATCTAATAGCTTCCATGGGGAGTGCTGCTCCGTTCATGCCCCCTCCCACTTCCCAGCATGTCTCACCTTGTCCTCCTTCCCCTTCCCCAAGAATAACCAGAGTGCTTTGAAAAATGAGGAGGGGGAGCTTTTGACAGTTGCCCCTCCTCCTGCAGGATCCACAGGGGCTGATCCTGCCCAACTGTGAGTAGTGGTGAAGTGTTTGTCCTGGGACCTCAGGAACCCAGAGCTCTGCACCCCACCCCAGTCTGCAAAAAGATGCAACAGACCCCAGATGGAAGGAGGGATGTGTTTTTGGCTTTGAGCTCTTTCTGGGCCCTGCTTGCCCTTCTTTTCATGTCTTAGTGCAGGACTGCATTGGAACAATGATTTGGGGATTGTGGCATAATAATTTACGTTCTGTTTGAATGGAGAACTGTCCAAAGAAGTGTCTTAGAAGTTTCATCTGTGATCCAGCAGAATCAGTAAAATTACAAGTATCTCCAGGCCCCTGTTCGGAATATAGAGGTGGGATTGATACACACTAATTTTTTATTTCCAGGAATATGTCTTCCTTTGAAGGATTGTGAGCTCCGTAGAGGAAGGGCTTCCGTGCTTCGTGGGGGCTGGGCATTGGTTCACTTTTCCAGGCAGGGAGTTCCATAGGCCACGAGTTTTGCTTTTCAGTGGCAGGGGGGACTATCTCTTCTTATCTCAGTGGGCAGATTGCTCATCTAAAGAAGCATCAGTGGTGGGATGTGGCCATCACCACCTCAGTTGGGCAGATGAGACACCTCCCCCCCCCCTTAAGGAAGCATAGCTTCAGAGCTGGAGGGATTTATTTTGAGAAAGTAAAAACGGCATTTGCTGATGTTTCAGACGTGCTGACGGCATGGCGGGAGGGGGGGTGTCCACAGTTCTTTTACCCTTGGTCCCAGCTCTTCTGCCTTACATTGCTGCCCCCAGCCAGCAAGTTCTCCCTCCTACTCAGCTTTCTCTCCTATTCCATAATCTTGGTCTTTTGGCAGTAAGCGAATGGAAGGCTCTGACTGATTTCATTGCCTTCAGTGATGGTCCTAAATGGAACACTTAAGCACTGGGGAGGGTGGAGAGTTTGCCTCTGGTGGAGGGATCTGCATGTTGGGTACGTGTCCTGTGAATCACTTGGTGCTGGGGCTGCAGGGAAATGCCCCCAGCCAAGACTCTCTCTCCTTCCTCCCACCCTCTTCTGGGGCTTGCATTCCAATCTGGTTTGCATGCTGTCCTCCTCCTGATGCATCTCCCTGGTGCTGTGGGAGCATCAGCCTCCCCTGGAAGCTCTCCTCTCTTGCCCACTTCCTGCAGAAACCCAGCCATCTGGGGTGGGGGTTAGGGGGGGGTGCAGTGCCAGCACAGTCTGTCTGAGAGTGACTCACAAGACAAACACTCCCAGTGTCTGAGCAGTGATAAGGGGAGCAGCGGCTTAATGCCTCCAGGTGGTGTCAGCTTGCCTTCTCGTGCCTTGTTGGCCTAGCCAGCTGGTTGGAAAGGGGTGTCTTGTTCAGCGGCTGCAGGGTCACTGATGAGCCAGGCCAGCTCCCAGCATTACTTGACTTGTCTGGCCTGGCTGTCCAGGGAGGCATCTCCCCTCCAACCCCCACTGTGCTCCTTTTCTCCTTGGAGCAAATCTCCACTGGTTTCCACTCCCTAATCCTCAGGCCAAGCCCTCTTTTTAAATATTTACCAGCGTGTCCAGTGCACAGGCTTGGGTGAGATTGTGCACGCTTCTGAGCTTCACAGAACTTCTCTGCTTGGTGAAGTGTTCTGGGGAACTCAGAATGTTGCCCACCAGCCGGAGCAGGCTGAAGAAGCAGGTGAGAATGAATATCCGTACAACTCTTCCCTGGTTTGGATGCCTGCAGAAAGGCCTGCCTGGGGAGTTGGGGCTACAAGCGGGCTGAGGATGGTTCTGAAGCAGCCTGAAAGCTTAGCTTTTTGTTTGAAGACTGATGGGCAGCTCTCCATAACCCAGCTCTTGTTTCTCCTTGCAGTCCAGTCAGACTTGAGAACAGAAACTCTGGTGTTGACATCTCTGCTTCTCCTGCCCCAGTGGACAGCCTCCCCCCTCCCATCTCTGTGGCAGCCTGATCCCGTTGCTTCTTGCGACCTGGCCACACTGCCCTCTAGGAGGGTCTGGTGATGGTGTCCAGCACACCCTGGCGGGGAGGGTTGTGTTTATCACTTTTCCTGGAGATTATCTGTTTAAGCACTCCTTGACAGTTACAATAACAACAGCAGCGCTCTCAGTTTCCCAGCAGAAGGACACTCGCGGCTGCTGAAAGATGTATCGCGCTAATTAGAAATGCATAACATCCGGCCACATGGCAGCCTTCTCCCGGCCGCTCCATTTCCTGAGCCCCGACAACTTTGACGACAGTTGGTTTATGTTTTCCATGAATATTATGTTCTCCTGGAAACCAAAATGTCTCCCGCTACGTAAGAGAAGCCAGGTAGATTTATGGAGGCCGGAAGAGTGCCTGGCACTGGGACAGCAAGCAGGTCCAAATGAAGGACCATCCAGAGGGAAAGGAGTAAGGAGCCCGAAGACTGCCTTGGTCCAGTTGTGGGCTTTCACTCCTCCTCTGGGGTTCTGCTGGCCTTCCAACTGGCATACCTCATTTGGCTCAGGTATGGGTGATGGAAGGGGATGTTGTCAGCTGACTCCCTGGCTCAGTTGTACTTGGCCTTGACTTGGGGGAGAATGGCTGCCCCTCTGCAGTGTGAGTTTCCACTGTCACAGTTCTTCAAATGGGACTGTGCTTATGGTAGAGGGGTGCCCTATGCATCTGCAGCAGTTAATTTTCAGCTTTGTTGCTTAAACAATCCTCCCGCCCTGTCATCTTCCTCCTGTCTGCTTCCAAGGGCCCTGTGAGTTCTGACCTGTGCAGAAGGAACATCAGGTTGTCTTCTGCTGGCATAGCCCTCTTCAAGGTGGTGGTGGGGAGGCTTCTCTGTCCCAGTAGTCTTTGAGCAAGAGTCCAGTAGCACCTCTAAGACTAACCAAATTTTATGGTAGGGTATGAGCTTTCGTGAGTCACAGCTCATTTCTTCAAATACAAGAAGTGAGCTGTGCCTCACAAACGCTCATACCCTACCACATTTTTTTTCAGTCTTATAGGTTCTACTGGACTCTTGCTCTTTTCTAGTGCCACAAGCAGACTGTCACGGCTACCCATCTTGATCTCTCTCCAGTAGTCTTTGGTGCTTCTTGAAACCCAACACTATGTAACCAACCAGCAGAGCCATCCTAAGCAGAGTCAGCCCTTGACTTCAGTGAACTTAGAAGGGTGAAACTCTGCTTAGGGTTGCCCAGTTGGTCTGCTGCGCTTCTGGGCCTCCATTTCAAGACGAGCCCTAGTGACAGCCCTTGGCCTTCCAAGCCATGCCCTGAAACATCTTTTTCTTCCCTCTCCTTCCCACCAAACATCCAAACTGATAAAAGGTTCTGGGGCATTCAAAAGTTTGTGTTTTGTTTGTGTATGTATGTGTGTGTGTTTATTGGAATGTTGGTTGGTCTTAATAGGGAAGTATTGCCTGGCTGCTATTTTTAGAACATTTCATGTGCTATAGAAAGTGCCAGAGAGTCGCCGTTTAGACAAATGGCCATTTGCTGATGTAGGAAACGCAAACACTTGATTTTAGAGTCAAAATGGAAAATGCTTTATACGATGCTGAGAAAATGGTTATTGAAATTATTGCTATCAATTCTGCAAATTGTGCAGTGAGAGCTGCAAAAATGTAGAATTTGCAGGTTGCTCCAGAGTTTAGTTTTTTTAAAAAGAATCTTAGTACTTTTTAAAAAGAGAGAAAAAGCTAGTTTCTAGTCCTCATAGCTGCAAAGATGGGCTTGAAAGTTGCTGAGTAATTTCCAGTAAAATAAGCAAGCCAGATTTCAGTAGGGGGTTTGGGTGTGGGGGGCTACTGTGGTCAAAATAGAAATCTACAGGAAATCTACCTACAAGACTAATGTGGGAGAAGGGATCCTAATTTCCTCTCTGCTGTGCCCCATCCCCCTGGTGACTCCCTTTCCCCCCATCTCTACTGCCACTGGTTCTGCCCCCCTTCATTGGGGCCGATAGCTAGCTCCACTGCCTTGTAGTTTGGTGTCAGTTTGGGTTGCAACCCCAAATGTTGCCAGAATTCTATCTTTTCCCCGGTATTTGTATGTTTGCTGATGTAGGCAATTGTTGTTAATGTCTGGGGTGTTTTTAACTTCCTTTAAAAAATATCAATTGTGTATTTCTACAAACCTGGGAGTTCCTTGGGGCTTGCTCTCCTCTAAATGGTAGCTGTGACTGGCCCAACTTCGTTTTTTAAAACTCTGCGCAGGAAATGGTCCTTGCCTATTGGATAAATCGGTGCCTTTTCCAGCATTCTTTGCTCAGCAGGCTTGAGCTAGCCCAGCAGAAAATGCCCTCCAAGTGGTTTGCCTTCTGCTCTGCCCTACTGAGTCTTTAAAAAGTAATAATTAATTTGATTTGAAAAGAAAATGAAAAAATAAAAATTAGCCTCATAGACAATAGAAATAAACCTATGACAACAATAGTGAGAAATCTAGACATAAGCATTCATAAAAGGTTTCCAGATATCTAAAAATAAATTTATCCACAGTTATCTTCTCTGTGCCCCTCTTTTGAATATAAAGTCGTAAGGTCCTCCATCTGTTGAAGTACAGGAGATGGGCATTTGTCTCTCCAGTGATGTAATAGAAGTCTTTTAGCTACTGCAAGGGAATGGAAGATCCGTTTTTGTTGACCATTGATTAGGTTCTAGGTTATAGACGGGTAGTTTAAAAGTACATGAACACCCTCAAAAATCAATGGGCATTCTAATAAAAAATTAATACGAGTAATAACTTCCTCCCCAAAAGATCAAATAGCTGGAGATTTCCAAAGCATATGCTTAAGAGACACTGTCTGTCAGCTGCAGTGCCAGCAATTAGGCATTGTGTTTAGTATTTTACTAAAAACCCGCTGTGGTGTCCAGTGTACCGTAAGCATAATTTTTTGCAGACTAAGTTGTAGCTTAAGATCCATAGAAGAAATAGGTATAGTACATAAGGCCTTGTTCCGTCACTTTGGCAAAATTGGGTGATCTAGCTCTTTATCCTGTTAATTCCTGAAATCCTGCACATCGTACTTATTAGCTGACATAAAATATTTGATATCCTGGTGCAGAGCACTCATCTGCTGCTTGCTTTCACCCCCAGAGTGCCTCTCTGAAGACTGCCGCTCAGTGATCCAGGAACACGCCACAGCTCTTGGACTCTCCATGTTTGCCATATTAGTCAACCGCTGCACTGTCTTGCTACAAGAAGCCTCCCTCGGTAAGCAGGGCAGGGGTGAATTCTTGCTTGGAACAGTAGGCTGAGCTTGGGTGGCTCTGTGTTGCTGCTGAATCCCCAGTTTGCTTGCCTGATCTCTGCTGGGTTTCACCAGTGGCGCACTGCGTCCGGCATCATCTTTCTTCAGTGGCCAACCAGATGTCAGAGAAGCAGGCCATGAGGCCAAGTTTCCCCCTCCTGTTGTTGCCTTCCAGCAATTGGCATTCCAGGATGTGTCCTCATTTAGTCAATATGGCTAATGGTCACGGATGGACTTTCTCCTTAATGAATTTGTCCAGGCCCCTTGTAAAGTCATAGAACTTAGTGGCCATCACTACAGCTTGTGGCAGTGATTCTTGGCACCTGTTCTTTCAGATTCTAGATGTCAAAGGGAATGAATAAAGCTTGCATTCAGACAAGGAGACCCCAGCCTTTACCCCCCCCTCCCGCCTGCTCACGCACACACTTCTGCTCTCCTGCCTGTTAATGGATAAATGAGCCTCTCTGGTCTGGGTGCTTTTAATCCCCATTTTTGTTTAAATGGAAGCCTGGCCATGTGTATTCTGGCATCCTGCAATCACCCCCTCCCCCTCCCCTCAAGTGCAGGAATTGATACTGGATACAGAGTTCGGCTTGAGTTTTAGGAAGAATTCAAAGTAATTATCTAGTTGTTACAGCCATGAAGATGCCTGGTGAAATCGCAAAAGCCAAATTTTGGAAGTAGTGATGGTGCTAGGATTTCCATTGGTTGGGGCATGTTGTTTTTGTGCCAGTCAGTGTTATGATTTGCTCATCCCCATAACTTAGGCACAAAATCAGCAAAGACATGCATTTTTGCTTAGTTGATCCTGGCTCAGTTGTTCTAATGACAGGGTTTGGCTTTATCCTCAGTCCATGTAGCGGCATCATATGCTGGGAGATGTACAGGGTTTTGCAGTCTCTTGAAACCAGAAAACAGGTTTTATTGTATTCATTGGAATTGGAGGCGTGCTTCACTCTGAGCACTCAAGAAGGCGCATAAATATTTTTGGATCAATGCCTGGAAGAATGGGCAGCCCAGTTAACATTGCCCCTTGGTGTCCAACCCTCCCTTTGTTCAGTGGCTTGGAGCTCAGGGGTGGATCTGGGGCAGGGGGTGCTTCTGGGATTCCCCCCGGCCTGTCAAAGTTACAGTGCCAGCAGTGTTTTTGCTCTGAGTATTGGAGAGTTGATGCGTCCAACACATTGCCCAAGTGTTTCAAGCCCTCATTAGTCTTCCTTGCATCCCCTAGCTTGGGGATTGGTGCTCGCGGTCTAGCCCAGTGGAGTTTCCCTCTGTCTTAAGTGGTCAAGATGAGGACTGGAGTAAGAGGAGGTAGTGGAAGGGAATAATTTGGGGTCAGCTCTAAGAAGTGTGGGCTGAGATGTGACCCTTAATGAGGCCTCCTCTTTTTCTCTTGGCAGCAGGGCAGCAGGGGAGCTCCACCGAGGGTGACATCAAGGTCTCCTCCTTGCCGCAGGATGTCAAGGAACTTCTTCCAAGCATCAAGGTCTGGTCAGATTGGATGCTTGGCCACTCGGACACCTGGAATCCCCCGCCCAACACTCTGGAGCTGCCTAGATCGTATGTCAGTCCTTCCAGGCCTTGTGCCTCTCTCCTACCCTCCTGCCTGCCCACTCATTCTTTTGTCTTCTCCTCAAAGGAAAGGGCTGCCTCATTGTGCATTTGCTTATGTTGGGGGTTAGTATGAACTTCTTACCCTTATTTATGTCCAATTTATACCTCTCCTCCCACCTTTAAGGAGTTCCTGGTGGCTTTTATTCCCCCTCCCATTTTATACTCAAAACAGCTCAGTGAAGTTGGTTTGTTTTTTTTTATTTGAAACGTTTCTATCCCATACTCTCCCTTAGAAAACACTCAAATTGACTCGCAACCCAATCTATAAAAACACATTGCAATAAAGAGATCTGGTAAAATACTACAGAAAAGCAAAACAAGTGAAGTAAGAGTTGATCATTCAGACTCCTAATGAAAAGCAGCAGAAGATTTGAAAAAAAATGCTTCTTGCATCCTTAAAACTAGCAAGAAGCTCTGGGCCACAGGGAAAAATAGGAGCAGTCCCTGGGAGAAAAGTCAGGCTTTCTTCAAGTGCCAAAAACATTGGAGGCAAGCAATCTGCAGGCGTGGTCCCAAAAGTGGGCACCCCTGAGCCAGGTGTGTGAGAGCGCTCCGAGCACCCTGCTCCTAGAGCATGTAAGGCCTTAAAGGTAAGAGGCAGTTTTTCAAATTGGATCCCAAATGGACTGGCAGCCACTGCAAGCCTGTGAAGATGCAACAGCCCCCTTTGCCAGTGGACCATCTGGCTTCTGCATTCTGAACAAATGGAGGTCTTCAAAGGCGGCCCATGCAGAGCATATTACAGTAATCTAACCCGTGTGTAGATAACTGAGCAGGTCTTGCTTGTCAAGGGAAAGCCACTGCTGGTTCTCTACCTGGTTTGGTTGCAGGTGCTTTGTGCAACACAGGAGACTTGAGTCTTCGTCAGGAGACATTCTGGTAGCTGCTCAAATGTGTCCCTTTAGGCAAGTGTGCAACCCTGCCAAGAACAGGCTGCCTCTTTATTCCCTGGTAGCCCACTCTTTTGTCTCTGGACTAAGCTTCCCTTTATTGACCTTCATCTGGCCCATCATCGTATCCAGCCACTCATTCTAGGAAATCAACCAACTGAGAGGGAGAAATGGAGTTGGGTGTCATAATGACAATACTGAGCATTTATATAATCTCTTTGCACACATTGCCTTGATCCTTACAGCAGCCCTTTAAGGCAGGCCACTATCACTCTTCCCATTCTGCAAAGATGAGGGGAGTTGAGCCTGAGAGAGAGCAGCTTGCCTAAAATCACAGAGTGGGTTTGTGGCAGAGGCGAGATTAAATTGGGGGCATCTCCCGAATCGTGGCTTATTTTCTCAAGCCACAATGCGACAGTATTAACAAATCAGTGTGCCACATATTGGTGACATTTTGCCCCAGGTCTCTTGGTGATCTCTCCTCTTAGTTTCATGTAAATGTTGAACAGCACAGGGATCAAGTTGAAGACTTGTACAAATGCTGTGAAGTTGAGCAAGCTGTCTCCAGCACGAAGAGCCCTGCGACCAGTGGTTCTGAAAGCCAGTGAGCAGGCCTGGTAGCATCGGCAGAGTTGCCACCCATACAACTCCAGAGGGCAGAAAACCTCTGAATTCTAGTGGCTCAACCTCTAAGCCCTTGTTGGCCCCTTCAGCAGAAGGTAGAGACCAAACCCTTGCAAGCAACTGTCCAAGTCCTCAGGCTGGATGGAAAGGTGAATTTGCAAGGCGGAGAGAGTCTGTCTCCTGGCCAGACTCTCTCCTCTCATGGCTGAGTGAGGTTTTGAACCCGGGTCTTCCCAGTCCAGGTCCAGCAGAACCCCACACTGGCTTTTCCTCGTTATTTATTTGAAGTTCTTGTGTCCTGTGCTCTCCGCCCAGAAAATCTGATTTTAGCTCGGGTATCCCAGGGCTAAAGAGCATCTTTGGTGCTCCCATCTAGTGAACGGCGTGCCTTCTTGCTCTACCCCTCCCCCAAAGACCCGGCACCCTGGATGAGGCAGCTGGGGACTCCTTGCTCAGTGTGTCTCAAAGGGTTAATTGCTCTGCCTGAATTTTGTTTACATCTGTTTGGTTATTTGCATCTTTTTGGAATGAACTTCTGCCACCAGGCTCCATCTGAGCATGCTCTTTTCTTTGCCACTTTCTTGCAAGCCTTTCCCGCCTTCTTCCAGATCCTAACCCCCCCCCCCCCATGGAGGCAGGGCTTGGGGTGACGGGGAAGGCACATCAGGAATAATCCAGCAAAGAGATTTCAGCTAAAAATGGGCTCCCGCTCCTGCATGGAGCTGGCAGGATATCCGTCCATCCCCAGCCTCTTCCCCATTTTATTGCCACCACTTCTTGCTGCTTTTTCATTTTGGCTGAGGAAATGGAAATCTCACACAGGAAGTGCCGGGCCCCATTTTGGGGAGAGGGAGAGTGTCTGTTTTGTGTTTGCTGGCTGCTTCGGGTGGGTGGGGACTTTTGCCTGCTCATGTGAACTGTTGCCCATCTTTGGGCAGGCGCTCCAACCTGGAGTGCACTGACATGGTAGTCGGTTGGCCGACTTCTGCCATCCTTCTTTAGTGCGGGAGGGGAGCCAGTCACATGAGGAGGTTGCCTCCATCCCATTTTCCAGACAGGGAACTGAGACTGAGAGCAAGGGCACACCCAATCCCTGGCAGAGGCAGGACTCGCACCCAGGCCTCTCTCATTCCAGGCCACCTGGTTTTTCCCTTGGCTTTCTGAAGTGGGGCAAGTCCAGGTCTTCCCCCTCCTCACCTTCTGCTCTTTTCTCCCCACCTTCATCTGCTCTTGGGCAGCAGATTTCTGTGCCGGGAGGGGAGGGGAGGGGAGGTCTCCCAGGCTCCCCGGGACCCCTGCAGGCCTCCTGCCCACTCTGGGCCTTGCGTGCAGGTGTGATGAACTCCGGCCAAATAGTGAGCACAAGGACAGATAAGTGGGGAGGGGGAGAGAGCAGGGCTGGGTTTAAGCTCTTGGACTTGTGTTCCGAGCCCGGGCCCAGCATTGGAATGTGGGGTGCACCACTGAAGTTGATGCCTGGGAACAACCGCAGCACTCTTTCCCTCCCGCCCCTGATACTCGCTGGCTGAACTGCCAGGGTGCGACTTCTGGCACCTCTTGTTTTAGGAGTTAACCCCTGTGTGCTTGTGGCATGTCTTCCCTTTCCTCAACCAGTTCAGGCTCAAACACCTTTTCTGCTTGCTGCATCCTGTGGAGCCAGCTGGGTGGGAGGGGGGGGGGGCTGGATCCTTCTTGCTGTGGGACTTCAAGGTCTTCAGGCAGTGCAGAGAAGAGGGTCAGAAGCAACTCTCGCCCCAGGCCTCTGCAGTGGCCCTGCCAGCTTTGGCGCTCCTTGTTTTCTCTGTCTCCAGCGGTCCTTTCCCAAGAGCCCTCGGCACTGAGACCAGCTCAGCTCAGCACAGCTCTGGCAGTTGGCTTATTGCTTTCAGCTGGTACTTGAACCCGGGTCTCAGTCTTTGGAGCCATTCCCAGGTTTAATCCCCAGAGCTTTCTCTGCAGCTGTATGACACTCCGTTGACCCTGAATGAGGATAGGAAAATAGAAGCCGTGCCAAGCCAGAGTCTCTTTTTCATTTGGAGTCTGGCGGCCTGCCCATGACCAGGGTTACATAATGGGAAACATAGCCGGGGCTCTGGAGAGCCCTCCGCGCCTCACCAGGCTGCCCAGACCTTCGCATTGTGATGCTATATATCTTCCTAATTGGCGCTCGAATGCATTTATCACCCGCCTGGATTGGAGTCCTCCTGGTGGAAACGGGCCGCATTCCGCTCCACTCTCCTGTTGGATGTAGGCGGGAACTGGGCGGGGGGGGGAGAAGAGGATGTGGCATTGCTGGAGCACCAGGCATGGGGAAGCAGGCATTTCCTCGGGCCTAGGAAGGAAGCCTGTGCTCAGGGGCAAGCAGACTAGCCAAGCATGAGGAGCTGCGACCTTTCCAAGAGACTTGAGGGGTGGGCAGTGTTGGGCAGGGGGCAGAATCAGGGCATTGCATATCCTATGTAGCCGTGGAGTTGCACCAGGCGCAAAAGCTAATTTTTTGGGATTGGTTTTCAGCAACAAAAAGACCCTCTTCTTACAGCTACGCTGTGCTTATTTTGCAGTTATGCCTTGCAGGTGTAGATTAGCTGCTCAAATTCTGCACCCCAAAAATCAAAGCACTCCCCTTTTCCCCCTTTAAAACGAATTGCTGGCTTCATAGATAGGATCAAAAGCAGGTAGAGTCAAGCCTGACAGAATCTCGGGACCAAACCTGAGCAGGGGCAGCCAGGAGAGTCTTCTCCATCTCGTGCCCCTTTGCCGTTGCAGTTTCCTGCCGCTCACCCCTTGCTGCCCTCAGTCTCCATGGCCTTCCTGCACTTGCTGGAAAATCCCAGGCTCCTTGAAAACCTGTATCCAGAAAGGAGGAATGAATCATACTGAGAGGTCGAGGGTGTTTTAATTGGCATGCTGATTCAGGCCATGAAAAGGACTTTTCCTGGTCCTTGCAGGCAGGCTGGGAGGAGGAGAGGTGTTTTCTGCTACATTCCATTGAGGAGAAGACTGTTAAGTGGAGGCAGGAGATGCTGAGTGGAGAGGCTGGAACTAGCAAGTACAGTGATGGGGACCTAGGGCCAAAGGAAGAAGCCTTTCCCTTTGTACCAGGGGTTTTCCTGTGGGACAAGAGGAGGAAGCCCTGCATGGGCCAGTTTTAGTGGCATGTCAGCAAGATCAGCAGTAATTGGTCCCTCACACCTAGTGCTCTGGGCCATGATGGATAGTGGCTGTCCCAAGATGCCTGGCAGAAGGGGTCCCAGTTGCACTTCCTGAAATCCTTTTTTAAAAATTGCATTTGAAAGATTGAACCTGGACTCTTCTGCGTGCAAAGTTTTTTTCCCTCTTGGGTTCAGAGTTACTTTCCAGAATCAGCCTCTGTAAAATGCAAGCTTTGATGCTGTTCTACCCCTGCGAAGATGTTGAATGCACCAAGCCATTCATTTAGATAGAGTTTCCGTTGCCATTTTCAGGGGGCACCTCTTGTGCCAGGAATCGGCACCAAAGGTTGGCAGATCCAGTCACTCTGCCCCGGCTATGTTTTTTCCCAGGAAAAGCTGTAGAGATGCCTTCCTTGAAAGCTTATAAAAAGGGGAGGCTTGAGACGGGGGGCAGGCGATGGGGGGGGGAACAGGCTGAACTGTCTCCCCCCCATACCCAAGAGCGGCAGAGAGGCCCAAGTGGTTTGCCATCTGGAGTGCAGCGCTGGGTTCCTTCCACCGCAGTCTTTCCGGGTTTGTTCTGCAGCTGTGGGGCTGGTGTGTGAGTGTTTAAACAGGCTGGTATAGCACAGGAAATGGCCACCTCTGTGGGGCCCCTGCAGGCCTGGAACATGGGGTCATTGTGTTCGACACTAATCTCTGCCTGTGTGAGAAGGCCCCAGGCAGCCCCAGGCCTGCTGTGATTGGAGTCCCTCGAGCCAGTGGGCTTTAAATCCAGGCCTAGCCAGGTCTGTGTCTGCTCCCGCCAGCTTTCCCCTAGGTGAGTTTCGCATGCACCAGGCTCCTTCCTTTCCAGGCTGTGCCCATGAACAGGACACAAGTTCTCTAGCTCCGCCCGGCCACTCTGGAGCAGCTTTGATCTCAGCAGCCTCGCCCGAGTCTCACCAGTGGGTCCAGGAGTTCAAAGACAGGAGATGGTTAGGCCTGGATGGGCCTTGTTGGGGCAGTGGGGAGCATCTTACTCTGTAGGCAAGCAGCATCCAGTTTCCCTGTTGCCACCAGTGGCCTCTGAGGTCTGTGCCATTTGCAATGTCCTGGTTTATGTGTGTAGGGGGGCTGATCAGTGCTTCTCCAAGGAGGGATCAGTCCACAGCCAGGCTTGGAATGGGCATACACTGGTGTGTGTCCTTCCCTGCATTTCTTCTTGTTGGGTTGCTTGCCTAGTGTGGCAGCATGCAAAAGAGCCACTACAATTTACACCATGTCGCTCTTCAGCAAGTGTGCGACCACGAAGAGTGCTTTTTCCTTTTGCCTACAAGCTGCAAGAGAAGACGATGACCTTTGATTTGTCAATCGAAGCTGGATCATGTGTTTGCACTTGGTGCCCAGGGTGTAAAATGCCTTTCTCTAGGAACTGCTCTTTTTGCCAGGGAAGCTTTTTGCTGCCCCTTCCCTTCAGTCACATTGTGGGCAAGTGACAGCCTGCCCACAGCTGGTTCCTCAACCAAAGGAGAGCCATGGTAAGAGGCTCTGTGCGAAAAGGGGAGCGTTCCCTATTCCTGTCCCCAGCTTCTTCCTAGACAGCGCTGGTCTGGTTGGAGCATGCTTTGCGTCAGGGAGCTGCCAGGGGGTAAGAACAGAGCCTCCACAGCCTGGCTGGGCCCCTTGGGCAGCACGCCTGCGAGCTGCCCTATCGCTTCCGGAGCTTGTCTCTGTAGCCTGGCCCCAAGGATAAACTCCGGGCCATGGGGCAAGGGGATGGTTCCTCTTATTATTTGCCTCTAGAGCGGATCAGGGTCATGGAAAGTTCAGTTCCTTTAACCCTCACGGTTCTGTTTATTTTCAAGCTGGTGGCACAGCGGAGTGTTTCCCATTACATCACGAGAGCCTTCGGACACCGTGGCCTTCCCTCCTCGCAAAAAAGCGATGGGGCTGTTTGGTCTTTTTCCACCTTTAAACGTTTCTGACAGCCAGACCTGGCCTGGGCAAGCAGAGAGCTCTCGCCTTTTAGCTCTGGGCAAGCTTGCCGAGAGGCTCCCGGTCCCTCCTTCCCTCTGGCATGCCGGTCCACGCCAGGGCACGGGCCTATGGATAGTATGTTGGGCTTTGATTAATGGCAGCTCATTCCGCTGAGCTCCCAGGACACTCTTGAAAACAAGATGTTTCATTTCAATGCAATGGCCTCCCTCCGCCCCCGTGTTGGTTCCAGAAAATAAACGAGTGCAGATTGTCCACCTGGAGCAGTTTGGGGGGGTGGGGAGCATGCAAGGGTTTGGGGGGCTTGTTGGAGGTCTGCTTGCCAGGAGCCCTCCCTTTTTCGCCCCTCCCTGGCCTTGGAGCGTGTCCTAGGGAAGCTCATGCAGAGAGGGGGAGGTTGGCACAGGGAGGGTTCCATTTCCTGCTTCCAGTTCCCCTTTCTCTTGCCGGAGTAAGAGGTAGCATGTCTTGCTTTGTCCTCCTCCCTTTCCCTGTGTAAAAGAACCCTTTTAAAGAGTTTCTGGAGAGGGCAACTCTTCACCCTTGTGAAAGTGGCTGGTGTTTTTCTCAGTCTCTGACCCCCGCTGTCCCAGCCTCCCACCGACTCCACCTTCCTTTTTTTGCTTAGCATTGCCACTTGCTGTGGTATTGGGGTGCTCCAGTTTCTTTGTTGCACATCTAGCATGGTGCCATGATGAGTCTTCTCTTGGGCCATCTTTGAGCCCCTCTTTCCACCCACACCTCCCTGGTCTCAGACAAAGAACTCAAGTTCTGCTACAAGAAAACCAGTATTGTGTGTCTGAATCTGGGCGAAGGAAGACCATTTGTGCATAAGTTCACATTTTTGCATTTTTTTCCCGATCTTTTGCAAGGGGCTGTGCAGAGTTTGGATAGACACTTCCTTTCACCACTGGAAATTGTTTCCAGCCACCTCTTTGGCTTCTGAGGGTTTTGTCAGCCATTTTGTCAGCCCCACATGCTGTCAAGCATAGAAAGTTGAAACCTGAGGCTTGCCCATGGCCTGCAAGGTGTTGCAGCACCACCCACATAGCTCTTTACACACACACACACACACACACACACACACACGTCCCAGATGCTCTTACATGAAGCTGTAGCCAGAAATGTAGCAAGTTGTGGTGCCAGTGTATGCCCTCGGGCCTCAATGGCTGGGCTGGTTGGTGTGTGCTTCCTCCTGCATGCCATGATTGGATTAGTCTGGTGGCCTTGGCAAGGAAGATCTGGAAGAATGCAGGGGATCAGAATGCGTTCAGCTTGGAATGTGTCTCCTTGCTTCAGGCATCCCCCCCTCGAGATTCCACTACCCCCCCCCCCCGCCAGTGTGGCCCTGCGTTTGCTCCCATCTCTCCCTTTCCTCTCTCGGTTCCTTCATTGTCCAAATGGAGGCTGGTGTGCTGGTGGTTATTCTTCCAAGGGCCAGGGACTTCTGTGGTGCTGAATTACTATTATTCATAGTCGGAAATGTGTGACGCTAAGTATATGCACATGTGTTACTTATGCATTTTTGGAGAAAAAGAAGAGGGGTGGGGAGCATTCCCCCAATTTTTCTGAACAGCAGCCCTGATTTGACTGTCTTGGGATTCACTTAGGGTTGGGGGTAGGGGTAGCCACCATTTGCCCTGGCAATTGCAGGATACTGAATTCTGCAATGTATTCAGTGTCATAGTTTGTAGTTGCCCTCCTGGTGGAGAGTGCCTTCAAGTCACAGTTGATTTATGGCGACCCCTGGTGGAGTTTTCATGGCAAGAGACTAACAGAGATGGTTTGCCATTGCCTGCCTTTGCAACCTTGGTCTGCATAGGAGGTCTCCCACCTAATTACTAACCAAAGCTGACCCTGCTTAGCTTCTGAGATCTGACAAGATTAGGCTCACCTGGGCTATCCAGGTCAGAGTGCCCTCCTGCTATATAGTAAAGAGTCCAGTAGCACTTTTAAGACTAATCAACTTTATTGTAGCATAAGCTTTTGAGAACCACCCCTCTCTTCATCAGATGCATCTGATGAAGAGAGTTGCGGTTCTCGAAAGCTTATGCTACAATAAAGTTGATTAGTCTTAAAAGTGCTACTGGGCTCTTTACTGTTTTGCAACTACAGACTAACACAGCTAACTCCTCTGGATCTGTCTCCTGCTATATAGAGGGCTGATAAATGGGAAAGGAGTCTGGAAGTATGATGTCAAAACCCACCACCTGGGCAGAGAAGTGTGTGTATGGGGAGGGGGGGGCTATTAGTGTACACTTGAGCAGACTTATTTTTAATTCTCCTCCTTGAGAACTAGAGTCTTGTTTAGTCAGATGTGGCTTGAGGTCCATGGGCCGAATGAACAGTCTAAAGTTTATGGTTCCTCAATATATTCTAAAGGACATTGACAGGGATTAGTATGGGCAAAAGTGGCACTCTAATCCCCAGCCAGCAGGGGGCACCCCTTGACAAGGGCCAGTAAGCCTTGGGCCCTTCTGCTGGGATGTGGGTTCTCAAGCTCCCTCTCCTTTCTCACCCCTTGCAGAGTCGCAGTGGACGTGTGGGCCACCTTGGCTGACTTCTGCAACATCCTGACGGCCGTGAACCAGTCGGAAGTGCCCCTCTACAAGGACCCGGACGAGGACCTGGCCCTGCTTAGCCTGGAGGAGGATCGGCTGCTCTCAGGTTTCGTCCCACTGCTGGTTGCCCCTCAAGAGCCCTGCTACGTGGAGAAATCCTCGGACAAGGTCAGGGCCAGGGCAGAGCGCTGCTCCTCCTCCTCCTCCTCCCTGTGGTGTCTCTTCCCTCCCTCCCCCCCCCCCCAGGCTTTTCTTCTTGGGAAGCATTTTTTTGCAAACGGAACACGATTAAGTCATTGAGAAAGGGTGTTAAGGGAAAATATCGACCTTTTAGCCGCTGACATCCAGCTCTGTCATGAAAACCCCTCTTGACTTCCTCTGCTCGGTGTGTGTGTGAGAGTGAGGGAGTGTGTGTGTGAGAGAGAGCGAGAGTGTGTGTGTGTGTTTGCTTGCTGGCATGCTGTATATACGGTCATTTCCTCCCTTGTTTAAAGAGTGCAGCTTGCATTGGCAGTGCTCCCCCTCTGCTCCAAATGGCTTGCATCACGTCGGAGCAGCCTCCTTCTCTTCCCCCCTCCCCACCCTGGCTGGCCGAGGGACCCTGCGTGAGGAGGAAGCAGGCAAGGCTTGTCTGTCTTCCTCTAAAGAGCTGACAGGGAAGCAGCAGGCGCTGGGACGTGAGACACAAGAGGATGCTCGGCTGGTGCCTTTGCCACCCACCAGGGGCCCACAGATTCCCCCCTCCCTCCTTGCAATCTTTGGGGTTCTTCCCACCCTGTTCCCTGATGTCCTTGGAAGCTGCCAGAAAATATTGGGTGGGTGCCACAGAGGTTATCCAGATGTCTGTGGGCTATGTAGAGTGCCTGCTTTGCACACAGAAGGTCCCCGCTCAGGTCCACCCCACCCACCCCCCTAGCACATCCAGAAATAAAGGCTCTCAGGTGTTGAGAAGCTCTTTCTCTGGCTAGCTCTGCAGCCTACAGTTTTGCTCATGTCTCAGATTTGACCACTCAGCACATTTTGCTCAGGGGAGAATTTTCTGTTGGGAGCGAGGAGGCTTGGCTGGTTCACCTTCTTGCACGTGTGGCTTGGCTGGTGCAGAATGTTGGCACTCCTTGCTCTTGCTGCTCTGTACCTGCTGCCCTTCTGTTTATTTCTGGGTGCTGCCTGCTCAGTTCTGTGACACTGGTGCTGTTCTCTGGTTGCTGAGAGTCAGGGCGAGGCTCTACAGTGTTTCCCTTGAGCAGGGAGAATGGGAAGGGCAGCTGGGCTTGCAAGAGGCAACCTGGCTTTGTACTGCCTCCCAGCAAGGTATGGAGGGGGAATGGCTTTTTGATCTTTGCAAACTTGAGCTGGGTCCTGAGACTGGAAATCTTGAAAGCCAGCCCCCTCTTGCTTGTCACACATTCAGGAAAAAAAGTCTTTTACATGCCTATGAAAAACAACAGGATCCTTTGGTCCATGTGCAGGCCTCCCAGACATGTGTTATTCTTGTGTGTGAGTCCACCATGGAGAGCAGCTCTTTCCTCTGATGGCAGTGCCTGTTGTTAACTCATGGGCCAAGCTGGGCAGTAGCAAGCACAAAGGATCTTTCTCAGATCCAGTAGGAAAATTAGAACTGTGTGTGATGTGACTGGACCAGAGAAGCTATACTTTGTGTTCCTGTAGGCCTTATGCAGGAAGAACCTTGGGAAGGAGATGATGCCACAGAAATCTGCAGGCAAGAGCTCAGTCTGCTTTTGAAAGGCACGCCTGTTCTCAGTAAATAGTAAAGAGTTCAGTAGCACCTTTAAGACTAACCAACTTATTTGTAGCATAAGCTTTCGAGAACCACAGCTCTCTTCATCAGATGCATGGAGGGTATGAAGAAACTGGCCAGAGATATATAGGTGGTGAGGGGAGGGGAGAGAGGGTGCAGGGAGTGAGGGTCATGTAAACGTAAATTAGTTACAAAAAGCCATGAAAGAGGTGGAGTGCACAATTCAGGCTGGGTGTGACCCCTCCCCTCCGTAGCTGAATCTGAATGGAATGCCTGAAAGCAATTATTTCTGGTAATGAGATGACTATCCAGAGTCTCTATTCAATCCAAGTCTGACTGAGTCAAATTTACATATGAACTCCAATCCAGCAGCTTCCAGTTGGATTCTGTTTTTGAAACCTTTCTGTTGAACTACGGTGACTTTTAAGTCCCTGATGGAACGTCCTGTTAGATCGAAGTGTTCTTCTACTGGTTTCTGGATATTGCCATTTTTAATGTCAGAGAGCTGTGGTTCTCAAAAGCTTATGCTACAAATAAGTTGGTTAATCTTAAAGGTGCTACTGGACTCTTTCTATTTTGCAGCTACAGACTAACACGGCTAATTCCTCTGGATCTCATCCTTTTAACTTCTCAATCAAAGTAGTGCAGGAGTGGAGCACCTGCAGACTTAGTAAAAAAAAACAAACGTGTACATCTACAGGGGACTGTGTGTGTCTGCGAGAGAGAGAGAGACCTCCTTGGTTCTCTGCCACCAGAGAAATGAGCATTGGTTTGGATTTTTTTTTTGTATGTATGGAGGGGTATTCCGCATGTTTCTAATCCTCAGCACAGAGAAAATGTATTTATAAGTTTGTATTTATGTCTTGCCCTATCATCAGGTTGCCAGCAATTGTTGATAAAACATTTGTTATAAAACCTTCTCTTGAAGGCAGATGGTGGTGGAGGGTGCCCTCAAGTCATGGCTGACTTATGGTAACCTGTGGTGGGGTTTTCATGGCAAAAGACTACCAGAGGTGGTTTGCCATTGCCTGCCTCTGCAACCCTGGTCTTTGTTGGAGGTTCCCCCTCCAATTACTAACCATGGGCGACCCTGCTTAGCTTCTGAGATCTGGGTGGTGGCAGATAGAGATGTAAATTTTCCAGAAATGTTGAAGCCCTAGGGGGAAAAATTATGGAGGGGGGCTAGAAATTTGAGGGGACATTGAGATAATGGAATACTTAATTTCTAACCAACACTTATCTTGTTTTACTACTCTTAAGAACAATCAAATGATTTATTTGTAACGGAGTGTATTTATGAAATTTAGAATCTTCAGTGCCTTCGTTTTCTATCAGCAAAACCACAAATATTCATCATACAAGAGAGAGCTACACACTGCTGCACTTTGTGCTATTTGTATCTTGAAACTCAGGTACAAATAAAAGTTGAAAATAGAAAAAACATATTTTGTAGGCAAAAAAGTAGGCAGCTATGTTGGTGCATATCAGAATTCAAAAACAAACGCTATGTAATACAGAACTCTTCATTACTCTCTGTATTTACTACAAATCTCGTCTTTAACAACGAATATGTGTTATTTAGAAAGATACCGTCTACAGGCACACTAGAACTAGCAGCCTGTTTGGATTTCAAGTTATAGTATATAACCTGGTGTATATCCAACCATCCATGGACTTCATGGAGCAAGACTTTCTCACTTCTCCTTCCTGTTGCTATCCATTCAGCCCCCTTGAAATGTTGTTTCTGGGCGTCAGCAGAGGAAGTCGGAGTTTGTAGTTGTGGGGCGGGGGGCGGGGGATCAGCCGCAAACACGGGCTCTCCTCTTGGAATGGAAATGCCATCCTGCTGCAGGAACCCTGCTTCTGAACTCTTCAAGAACAACATGCGTTATAGAGCTAATGCTGTGAGTTGTTTTGCATATACTGCACGTGACCTTGTCTTCTTAAATAGTATTTAACTCATGCCAAATGAGAAAATATTTCATACGATTATTTCTCCAGTGCTCCCCAAATTTGCAGTTTTTCTGTTGGAAAAATGGGGGGGGGGGAATTCCTTGGAAACCCCCTGGGAAAACAACTTTTCCCTCTTGATTTTTTTGTCCCCCTCCTGGGTGGCATACCTAATTCAGGAACTGAGCTTTTCTTGTATCAAGATTTGGGGTAGCCTAGTATAGAGTGTTCTTTTGCTGCTGTAGAGTATAGGCTGCCACCTGGCTCCTCCTCAGCGCCAGCCTCCTCGCTTTGGAAGGTGTTTGTAAAGGGCAACTGGTGCCAATTCTGCATGATGTTACAGGAAGGATGAGCGTTTGGCACTGCTTGGCGGAATTCCAGCCCTCTTCTTGAACTCTGCAATGCAAGAGCAAGTCTCTGTGACCTCCTAGGCCCCGGAGGCGTTCCTTTACCCCCCCCCCCCGCCCCTTGCTCAGCTTCCATGGGCTGCCACAGGGCTGTATTATTCATAAGGATGACTAGGCCGAATCCTAGGGGCTCTGCTGGGACTTAGGGGCCCATCAGGGGTTTTTTTGCTGACGCACACCCCTACATAAATTACATTCAATTCTCTTATATAACCTCCATTAATAAGATAATTAACTGTTTTCTTATTGAAGTGAAACAAAGTGTCTTTTGTATTAAAACAATTATCCATAAATTACGTTTTTAATAAATACTAAAAAATTTATTCACTTCACAATATTACAGTACCGAACGATTATACCCCCAAAATGTGCTTTCCTGAAGAGTTCTACTCACGCAATAAAAATATTTTTTAAATTGTGAATAAAATTCTTCAGGAGACCCTCAAAATGGATATAGGCCTATGTACTGCAGCCTATTACCCTACCGTACCAAGGTCAGGCTGTCAGTTGTAGTGGGGTGAAAGATAGAAGTGCCAGAAGGGGCTCGAAATGCCTGAAAGCCCGGGGGCCCGGCCATGGGCTAATACTGCCCTGCCATACCAGGACCAAGGCCCGAAGGGTGAGAGTTCTCCTGCCCAAGGCCCTTGAGGGCATTTGCTGCAATTGTCTGCAGGAAGCCAAGAAGCTTGAAGTGCATCAGTCAAACTATGCCCCTTTGTTTCCCAGGCCAAGGGTAGGCAGTCAGTCTCCTGACCCTCGGCTAGCCAGCACAAGAGCATTTGCTTGGTGTCCCTCACCGGTTACAGTAACCTTCCGAGCACATCTTTCTCTGCTCAACAAGGGGGACTTCTGTAGAAGCAAACCTAGAGCAGCATGGAAATGAAAGAGGAGCCCTGAAGGAAGCCTCCAAATGTCTCAGAATCAGAGGGGAGAGAAAAAAGAAAGCAGGATGGGGGGTGAGGGGGGGGGGGAGGTTGAATGGAGCAATAAATCTCAGGCGTGGATTCCAAGGGAAAGGCTCTCACCTGCAACTCTCTGGTGCTGGGACTGCTGAAGGTTTCTGGGGCGCTGCAGATTGTGGAAAGCAGCCCCGCCGTCGGCCCACTTAATTGATGTCCGCTGGAGCTGATGTACTGCCAGCTTGTGTTGGCTGTGCTCCAGCATTCTGTAATTTTGGAGCCAGGTGTGAAGCGATGTCTGTTGTGTCTTGTTCCCCAGCACCTACAGAAGCCTCTTGCGTCCCACTGGGGGCTGCAGCCTCCAGGAAGGAAACAGCTGTGCAGGTAGATTGGGAGGGGAGACCAGCGAGTGAGCGCTTCTTGCTGAAGGGCCTGTCACGCAGCGCTCAGGTGCGATTGCACGCGGGGGACCCTCTCTCGCAGGGTGCCCTGAGCTAAAAGCCAGCACGTGCACTCTGGAATGAGTCGCCTTGCGCTACGGGGAGAAGTGAGGGGTCATGGGAACGGGGAGGGCAGTCAGAGCAAGAGAGAAGGGCCTTGTGCAGGAGAGAGTGCTGTTGCTGACACCCAGGTTCCTGCTCGCTGCCCACAAAGTGTTTGGCAACCAGTTGCCTTCTCTTGGGGGCCAGCATTGCATGCCAAGCCAAGAGCTTTGTTTTACTCCCTGCCTTGCCCCCATGAATCTTTTGTAGAAAGAACATCTAGGCATTTTAAAACTAGCATGCAGGCAATTCCTAGTCGACGACTGCCTCTGGGCTCTGCTCCTTAAACTGCCTTTGCATAGACGGGCAAGTTTGTTCAGAGAAACCTGTGCTCTAGCTGCCAAGCAGCTGATGCTTGTGAATACTTCCCGTGAGGTTTCCACTCTGGAAAGAGCAGAAGAGAGCTCTAGGGCGTCCGTTCCATGGGCCCTTTGAATTTGAGGGCAAAAGCACCCCTGAACATAAAGAGGCTGGGAACTGTGCAGGATCACCAGCCCCAGCAGAGACAGGAGGAACTGAGCAGAAGCAGCAGCCCAGGGGCAGAGCCCTTAGTTCCCACAAGCGCCGGAAGGACTTCGTGCGCCTCCATCCCTTCAGTCCCCAGATACCCGCGAACCCTTCTGCTTTTTTACTGCCTGTCCCCTCCACAGCTGTTGAGGCCCTCTTCCCCTCCGTCCCTTTCGGAGCCAAAAAGTGGTGTGTGCTGGAAAACCAAGCAAATGAGTACAAAGAGGAGAGTTTCTTTTGACTGGACTTGCTAATATTCACGTTTTTAAGTTACTCAGATCCTCTTCCTCAGGCACTTGCAGTCAAAGCAAAAATAATACAATGAAATTTAGGTGGGTAATGTTCATTCGGATAATTCATTATACATTTTAATCCTCCTGAAGAGTTAACAAAGCTGCAGATTTTTTAGATAATTTTGAATTCGAGTGCTTTGAGAAAGTGAGGAAGGCAAAGCCGATCTTAGGAGAAGAACCTCCATCCCTCTCTCCCTCCCTCCCCTCTCTGCTCTAAGATGGTGCTTACATCATCTGAAATAGAATAAATTGAGCCTTTTTCTTCAAAAATTGTTATTTTATTCATATGCAGATTTATACAGACTGAAATGATTAAGGAATCCTTTAGAACAAATAGGATCCATTGAGCAGAGTATGTTTAAAGTAGCTGTCAGGAGACAACTTTGACTAGGGTGCCTGGGGGAGGGGGCCTGCTCAAGAAGGTTCACTTAGAAATGCAGATCTCCCCCCTCCAGTGGCACCAGAGCTTTGTCTAACCAGTTTTCGGTCCCACTCTAGATGGACTAAGTCTTGCCAGTATGGAAGGCTCATCGGGGCTTCCTTTGGTTCTTGGTTTAAGTTGGGGAGGGGGCAGCAGGGGAAGAAGCCGCTGCTGGGAGCAGCATTAAGGACAAGACTGTGGGCCACCACTTTTACAGGCCAGATCAGATCAGAACACTGGCTTTTTCTGTCCTTTGTGTCATCCCCATACCTGGCAGTGGTGAGAGTGTCAGACTAGGATCTGGGCGATCCAGGTTTGATTCCCTGCTCTGCCATGGAAGCTTCCTGAGTGACCTTGGCTTAGTCGTATAGGCTGACCTACCTCACAGGGTCGTTGTGATGGAGAGAGGAGATCAGAGGAGAGAGGAATGATACAAGCCACTTTGGGTCCCCATTGGGGAGACCGGTATAAATTAAGTAAAACATTTAAAAACTGCTTTCTCTCTTGATCTCAGCCCATCAGGAGCCAGGACAGACCTTTGCATGGAGATGGCTTGCCAGGGGGACTTGCAGCTGAGAGGGGATCACTTTGGTTTCTACTTAAAAGTGCAGAGCCAGCCCTGGCCTGGGAGGTTCATATTGGGTCTTTAATGTCCCATTTGTTGGAGTCAAGTGGAGACAGAAGAGCCGTCCATCTGAGGCTGATTCCACACATGTTGGATAATGCACTTTCAATGCACTTTATCAATTGTTTGAGGTGGGTTTTTTGTTCCGCACACAAAAAAGTCCATTCCAAATTATCTATAAAGAGGATCGGAAGTGCATTATCCAACATGTGCGGAATCACTCCAAATATGGACCTGGTGCCAAGTTTTGGTCCCAGAAGACCCAAGGCAGTAGCTTCGGAATGGCGTGCTTTGCCTCTTTTGAAGGTCCAAAGATGCAGAGCTTGAGCGTGCTCTCACCATTTTCTGTGCAGTTCAGATGTCCAGTTTCCCAGCCTGGTGCCACTTCTCCAGTGGCTGCAAAATATTAAAAAGTTGTCACTGGGGCTTTATTGATCTCCAGGTCAATACAGGCAGGAAAGGATTGATAAACTGCATCTTACCCTCCAGTGCCCATCCCTGCACTGCCACGTATTGCTCCCACTATTTCCTCCCCCCACCCTTTGCCTTGGATTGGAGCCCCCAGCAGCCTTTTCCTGAGCTGCGTCTTGGGAGGAGCTGGCGTTGTGCCAGTTGTCATCACTTGCAGCAGTGCCCTGCCATTGGAAGGAGGGGGAGAAGCGGAGAGAGATAAGATCAGCTGCTCGGGGTGATGGCGCTGTTTCAAATAAACTAGGCATGACCCAAAGCTTCCACTTCAAATGGGGAATGAAATTGCTTCATCCGTTTGACAGCTCGCTCCATGAAAAGAAATTTATCTTCTCTTAATTGCTTCAGATCATGAGAGGGCTGCATACAGTAATTCCAAGGAGATAATTATATCAAATTAAAAAAAGATGTGGCCCTCTGTTGAGACTCCAAGGAGGCCATGGGCAGAAGTGCCACTTCTAGTGGCTTCCAGAATGCGGTGGTCCCAGCATGCTGTGGGAGAGCCCAGTGGACAGGCTGGCCGTGGTGCGAGGTTAGCAGTGCCTGGAAATGATGGTGCATCCACCCACCCTTCGCTTGGTGGGGAGTCAGTGCCCCTCTCAGGGGAGACCAGGTGGCTTGTCAGGTTGCCATTGGTCTCTTTGTGGACACCCAAGTGACACCTTCTTGCCAGACGAGAAGAGACTGGATGTTCATAGTTTGAACCCATTGGTTTGCCCCGTTACGCTTGACATGCCTCTCCTATCCATCTTATCCCCCAGTGCCAGGGCACCCACTTAAGACCCGGAAACAGGTGGAGGGTTGCTTTGCTTGGAGCACCACTTCTGACTGGTACGAACTCATCAGACCCTTAGTAACGACTGGGAAGTCTTCTCTCTTCTCCATGGCAAATTAGACTGGTGGTTGGAGGAAGCAAAGAGACTGTTGCATCCCTGTGTGCATTCAATCCCTTTTCAGTGGGCAGGGGAGACAGTGGCTTAAGAGGCAGTCCTCCTGGTGGAGAATTCTCTCAAAGCTCAGCCAGCAGACCTGATGAGGGTGCCCAGGTTGGGTAGCTTGTGGCTAGATCTCCAAAGAACATCTTTTGGGGGTAAGCTTCATGTTGGTGGCCTCCTCCATCAAGGAAGGGTCACAGACCCTTAAGATTTCCAGTGTTGGTTCAGCATATGCTCTAGATGCATGGCAGGGGAGAGGAGGTATTCACATCCTTAGCTAATGTAGGAAAAAGGGGATGAGGATCAGGTCCCTGGGTGCAGGATAAAAATTGATAATTGGCTTGGAGGCCTTCAGATGGAGTGCATGCTTGCTTAGCTGTCTCCTGCCTGCTCTCGTTACTGCACAACAACTAAGCAGATTAGAAATACAAAGAGAACGCTGTTTTTTTCTTACTTGGTATATCTCATTGAGCTTCTCTCTCTCACATGCACACTTTTAGATAAATGATCAGTTGAATCCCCAAAAGAAACCTTGATCAATTAGAAACCCACAGTAAGCAAATTGACTGAAAAGAGCCGTGCAGAACCAGCAGCCATTTGGATGGTTCCTGGAAATCCCAGATGCTCAGTCAGCCCTCATTGATGTGAAATGCAGCTGTAGGTAGACTATAGTCTGTGGAAACTGGGAGGCAGGTTTGCTCCAGATCTGTAAGGCTTAGAACGGAGAGCAATTTCTGCAATACCCTACAGGCATTGTGTAGCGCCTGTGGTTTCTCATAAAAATGCCAACACAAAGCGATGTCTAGTTGCCTACAAGAGCGTACAGAGTTGGTCTGGCATTGTTTTGCTGGGTTAGACCCCAGTGGCCCATCTAACCCTCGGTTCTGTTCCCAGCAGTCAACCTCGAAAAGCAGGGCTTAGTGGCATTCCGTTGTGCTCTGCTGGGAGTCTGGGGCCACTGAGCGTTCCACCTTGGAATAGATTCCATGCCCTGCTCATTCGGCTTGCTTGGCTGATAGCTGTTGCTCCCGCATAAACGTGTCTGTTACTTTTAGGGGCCCCCTGTGCCAATGGCCATTCTTCTGTCCTGGCACAATCTACTCTCTTAAGTATTGGTTGCACAAACGTACTGTGCGAGCAGTGGTTGCAGCGTTCCATGACAACACTCCGAGGGTAATAATGGCCCCTCGTGAGTATTCACAAGGCCTGACAGGCCCCTTCAGGCAAACCTCGCTTTCCTTTTAACTTTGGCAATATCAAAAAAAAAAAAGTATGTGCGAATACTGGAATTTACATTTAAATGCCGGCATTCCTGTCAGTTTAGGGAAAGAACCTGCACAGCAGTCAGCCTTTTGATGTCCTTGCCTCAGTTGGATTCACATCAAGGAGCCTCCCCAAAGAAAGTGATGCCTCTGGCTTGGTGGGGAATTGTTGCACCTGGATGGGGGCTAGATACCAGGGTCACCAGGAGGGAACTCTGCAGAGAGGAAGTTCTCTGACTCAGGGAGCTTGGGGGGGGGGGGGTCTCAGCCCAGAGAAGGGGAGATCAAGGCAACGAAGGAGCCCGTGCACCTGCGTAAAGGCTTAGGGTGAGCCATGCTTACTTTTTTGGAGAGGGAATATGATGTTTCCGTAAACCTGAGTGGTGAAGGCCTTGTGCCAACAGCGGAAAACGCTTACTCTGGGTCCTTCTTTCCTGTTCTGCTTATTTTGAGTTGTAGAGGCACAGGAGATTGTGCTTCTTCTATGGCTTTTACAAGACCTGCTTCTAATCGGCAACCTGCTTTTAAAATTGGTTTTATTTATTTGGCTGAAAGAGCAGAGGAGAGCTTTCTGAACAAAATAGTCCCTATTTTTTCATAATGAGGACGAGCCTGGCTTATGCACTCTCCACCCTGCCCCGCTCAAGAGAGAAGCTTAGAGCGCGCGCGTGCGCGCACGCATGCGCGCGCGCGCACACACACACACACACAGTATGTGCTAACATCTTTGTCTGGGCTCTTCAACAAATTGTAGTTTGATGGTTGTTGTGGGTTTTCCGGGCTGTATTGCCGTGGTCTTGGCATTGTAGTTCCTGACGTTTCGCCAGCAGCTGTGGCTGGCATCTTCAGAGGTGTAGCACCAAAAGACAGAGATCTCTCAGTGTCTGAGAGATCTCTCAGTGACACTGAGAGATCTCTGTCTTTTGGTGCTGCACCTCTGAAGATGCCAGCCACAGCTGCTGGCGAAACGTCAGGAACTACAATGCCAAGACCACGGCAATACAGCCCGGAAAACCCACAACAACCATCGTTCTCCGGCCGTGAAAGCCTTCGACAATACAAATTGTAGTTTGTTTCATGCCCATAAGATAGGATTATGAACCTCTCTTAAATCTCAATTTAGAATCCTAGTTTGCTGATAAGAAACAAGATGCAGTTAGTGAGCTCCAATTTGGATTTCTCCACATACTGCATTTTCGAGGGGAACAAACGCCATTTTCATATGGTCCGTTTTGTCTGATTCCATCGGGAAGAAGGAGCGCTCACTCCTGGGCTCCATGTTTTCAAACTAGAAAGCATTCCATATCAGTTCCATGCACCAGAGGAAGGACAGAGGGAGAGCACGCACGCCTGAGGTTGATAAACCCAGGGTCATTCTCACCACAAACAAACCCAAGTTTGGAATCCAATCTAACACTTTGACTAACAGATGCAGGATATGGACACATGGTTCTCAGTATCCCTTTTGCATCTCACTGGACTTCTGAGGGTAGAAGGATTCTGGTGGCTTTGGTGCTCAATTTCTCCCTTACTTTGCCTAATTCCAAGTGAATTGGGGTGATGGGGAAAAGAGAAAGTGTTTGATTAGTCTCTTAGGAGGAGAGAAGAGTGTGAAACGAGGTATTGTATGGGTCTATGGCATGAGCCAGAACAGCCCACCACCCCCATACTTTTTGTCACCCCCTCGCCAAATAAACCCAGCAGAGCCTGGAGCTATAGCAGGAGGCAAAGGGAAATGTTTTTTGTTTGCTACAGAGTTCATTCCCTCTGTTTCATGCTGAGGCTTGCTGGCAGGTTTTGCTGTGATGCTACTTGGTAATTAATTAGGTGTCAAGAAGGGGCCTGGAGGGTTGCCCCGTTTGCCTCCTTCACGCTGCTCCACACAGAAGCTGTCTGCTGCAGTAAAATGCCAGGGGAGCTCGGACCGCAAGTCTCCATGCCCCTGGCATGCTGTGTCCTGCTTACTTTGCCCCGGTTCCCTCTGTGAACACAGCACTTTGCATAGATCATAGACTCGAGTCAGATCTAAGGAAGTCTTTCCTGCCTGTTGGATCGGTTCAGCAAGGATAGACTCTCTTTCTTAAGGGCAGCATCTGCCTCCTGCTCTAGGGCAAGTGGCTGAATGGGTCGGTCTTCTGGTTCCCTTGTAACTTTGTTTTGGCAAACATCTCCCAGAGGTGCCAGATGTGCCTCCGGACAAAACTCCAGAGAAGATAGAAGAAGACAGGGATCCATGTGACCCCTCGCGGCTCAGTCGCTGTGCCCACTTGCTTGTCAAGCCCCAACCAGGCGCTCCAGAGGCCTTGGGTCTGTATGATTTCTGCGCTGTTGATGGGAAGCGGGCTGTTTATTGTGCAGAGGGGGAGAGAACAGAATATTCAGCTGCCTGCCATCACAAGACGGATTCTGCAGATACCAAATTGCCTGGCCAGGTGGGGACCAGAGCTGGTCCATGAGGCTTCACGTTTGCTTGAGAGGAGCCTTGTCTGATCCTGCATTGCTACCAGCAGGATAATAAAATATACCCAATTTGCTGCTGGCCGCCCCCACCTATATGCACCATGTGATGGCATGGAAATGCTGATGGAGACCTTTGCTTGCACGGGGTCCCGTTGGGCTAGGTTTTCTGGCTTCTTCTAATTTGATTTGATTTATTTGACTTGATACTCCCCTCTCCCCACGAACAGGCTCAGAGTGGATAATATCAGTGTTAAAATTTACATTCAAATTTTACATTAAAACCATAATAGACACATAATTCAATCATAAAACAACTCTAGATGGTGGCTCACCTTACCCAACCCCAATAAAACTTTCCTATGGAGTAGGAGGTGAAGAACAGCAGTGGTCCTACCGGTAGAAAACTGGGGTGGGGGTTACACTACCCCCCCCCCCAAACAGGAGACCAGCAGAAGACTCACCCATGGCCCAGCGTCAACCATATGCCTGACGGAACATTGCTGTCTTACAGGCCTGGCGAAAAGACAGTACATCTTGTTGGGCCCGGGTTTCAGCAGACAGAGAGTTCCACCAGGCTGGTGCCAGGACCAAAAAGGCCCTGGGTCTGGTCAAGGCCAGGCGAGCGTCCCTGGGGCCAGGGACCACCAGCAAGTTTTTGTCAGCTGACTGAAGCACCCTCCAGGGCAGAGGCAGAGGCGGTCCTGCAGATATGCTGGTCCCAGTCTGTGAAGGGCTTAATAGATAAGAACCAGAACCTTGAATCTGATCTGGAACTCCGCAGGGAGCCAGTGCAGCTGGCATCGGGCAGGGCCTGATGAGGATGATGAAATGTGAGGCTGCCCCTTTGGAGCCTCAGCCTTTCATTGAACTTCCCCAAGCAAAGCCTCTCTTATTTTTTTTTCCCTGCTGCCTCCTGGGTCCTTGGACTCAGCTGGCTCCAGTTCCACCAGCACTGATGATTTCAGGCCAGATCAGACCAAGAGTGTCATGAGAAGTATGTGGTGTGGAATGGGACTTCCTCCTCCTTAACTCCTCTAGAGAAAGTGGAGAGCCAGACTGAACCCCAAAGGGCAGGTGTGTGCCTCCTGCCTGCTCCGCCATTGTTTTTTCCTTCATTTTGATCCCCGGAAGAGGCATTTAGAAGACTGAGCGTGCTTCTGCCTTGCACATGGCCTGTTTTGTGGCCACAGGGGAAGGGTTACCCATAGCCAAAGTGGGGGCAGCAGCTAAGAGAGAGTAATTATTCCCTCTGCTCTCCTTTGCCCCTCTTTCCATGCCTGCCTCTCCTGCTGAGTTTGTGTACAGCCATTTTGGACCGGTGTATAAGGCCATGCTTTCCACAGGAGAACGACGTCAGAATTCAGTATCTCAAGCAGCTCACATTTCGTTGCAGGGGAGAGGGGACCCTTTTCTGGTCTTTTAGGCTGTGAAGAGAGTCTGGGATGTATCAGAAGCCAAGACATGTCAGACTGGAAGGGTGGGGTAGGTCAAGGACAGAAGGAGGGCCTAGTTTTGGGGCCACCCTTGAGTTGCATAAAGCCCTGTTGTGGAGCAAGCCAAAAGGGTGATCTTTTAAGCAGGCACGATGCAGGGTTACCACCTGGGACCAGTGCTGGTTGGAGAGCACCATGCAGTGTGCATTCAGTGAGTGAGCATGCTGAGCCTGTGCCAGAGTTGCCGCAGTGGCATCGTCTGTGTGCATTGTTGTGTTTGGCTGGGCCTCAGCCTAAAGGAATGAGGAGAGCCGGTGCAGCAACCATTGACCCTTCCTTCCCATCCCAGTCCTACATGGGTTGCCTCTGTGGAGGAGCCAGGTGGATGCTGTAGCACAGATTATATCTGAGTTGATTTTGGGCTCCAACCTCCCAACACTCCTGGATCTCAGGGGGAGAGTGTGGCTCCCCTGCTTTATTTAGTGAAATAAGACTGATGCCCTTTTGTGGAATATCTCGTCTGCTTCTAGTTACTGGGTGTGCACAGGGCTATCCGTCAATTTTTTCATGGGCCCTTGTGTGGCGAGGGAAAAAATGAATGATACTGATCTTTTCCTTGTGGAGGTGATTCTCTGAGTTGATTTCATTGCTGCTGCAAATGCAGAGGCATGGAGCCTCCACAAGGGGTGATACCCCTCGTGTCCACCATTGTCTACTAAACGGGTTCTCTGCTAGTCTTTTTAATCAGTAGTTTGTGTATCACAGTCTTTTTTTTAAAAAAAAAAACTATAACAACTGCCATTTTTTTCAGCTGCCCAAAAGCTCACAGTAAGGGGAGGGGAATGTGAAAGGGGGAATGATGCCGGGTGCAGAAATCTGCACTTCCCCTTTCCCCAAACTTGCTCTGGGCATGATCTTTTAGGAAAGATCCTACAAAAGCAGGTTCGGGGGGAATCTGCAGTGGAGCCGGGGGAAAGCTAGAAGGGGATAACCGTGCAACGATGTTGCGCAGAAGCCCCCAGAACGGCTGCCATTCAGGAGGCGAGAGGGAGCATGAGTTCTGTGCGGATGCCACCACTGGCTGTATGAGCTCAGCCAAGGACCACCAACACGACTGCTCGTGTGCAGGCAACCTTGCAGCATATACCAGACAGTCCTGCTGAAGGATGAGATTGCTTAGGAACAGGGTTGGTTTCTTGTAAGTGGCTGCCAGCCTGCAGTTGGAAAGGGCTGGGTGGGCCCCATATGTGGAATGCCTCACGGAGGACCTGACTGCATGCTGGCTGAGCCTTTCGGAAGGGGGGAGAGTCCATCCCTCAGTAGAGCACAGGTTCTGCTAGTATGTTTGATCACCCATTAAAAGAATCCTGGTTAAGGACCTGATGCCCTAGAGAGCTACTGCCAGTCAGAGATGAATAGAGAATAGGGCTTTGTGTATGCTGCTAATTCTGCATGCAGGCAATTCAGAGGGTTATTTTAGTTGTTGTTGTTACACCATTTTCACTGAAATCCAAGGGTGGATTACACAGTGCAAGTGAAATGCAATATAATCAACAGTGAGGACATTCAGTGAGCAAAGCACAATAATGAACCGCAGTTAAGACATTGTGAACAGATATAATAGGGTATGGCAGCAGAAAAAGTTGAGAATAGAGATTAAATCTTTCTGAAACAACACACAACTAATTTACATAGCATTTTTAGCAAAGTGGAAACTCTCCAGTAGGCTCTTATCTGCATAAGCAGACAGTATCCAGCAGCATAGCATATAGTCCCTGTCCCTACTAAAGCATCTCTCTGAGCTATTTCTTATATCACATCCCTATAATCTGGGAAGAAAACCCTCCCGAATAATTCAGTTAAAACCCTTTTATGCCATCTTTCCATCCAACTTAGGGTCCCCAAGGCAGTGATCAATCAAAACTTTAAAATAAGTTCAAAGTTTGCATAATATAAACAAAAGGTAATAGAAATAAAGTTTGAGTCTGACTTAACCAGTTCTTAGAGTTGGTTGTGTGTATGTGATGTGCTGTCAAGTAGCAGCCAGTTTATGTCAACCTCTCGTGGGGTTTTCGAGGCAAGAAATGTTCAAAGGTGCTTTGCCATTTGCTTTCCTCTCCTTTGCTGCCCTAGATTTCCTTGGGGGGGGGGGGTCTCCCATCCAAGTACTAACCAGGGCTAACCCTGCGTAGCTTCTGAGATCTGATGAACCAGATCAAGGTAGAGTTGGTTGAGTGTGTCAGTAGTTAGCAGAGAGGGAGGGAAGCCTATTTCCTTGTGCTGCCAAACAGGTGGCTACTTACGCCTTCGGGGCACATGGTGATGATCCCCGAGTCTGTGCCTGGACAGGCTGAATCCTTTCTCCAGTCCAGAGCAAGTCTCTGTGACACTTTCCACTTGATCGCTGCATCCCGACCTTTACTTGGCTGCACTGAGTCAGCCATCCCAGATCCCTGAGATTCTGCAGCTGGTTTAGTAATATTGACACAGCACAGGGTGAACTGCCACTCTGAGCTCTCTTTTTCTCCCTTGCAAGCCAGTGGGACCCACCCATCAACCACAGCATCTTCCTGGTGGTACTCAGAAGGTTTGGAAATGCAGTTCAAATTCGTAGAGGCCAGAATCAAAAGCCCTGCCTCGGTACAAAGCCCGCATTAATACATTCTAGCACAAAATTGTTAAGATCCATTACAAGTCCAAAGCGGCTGGGAAAGGGTTTAATTAATATTCTTTCCCTCCCAAAGAATCCATGTAGATTTATTAGCACTCCTGTCTCCATAGATCTAAAATTCCAGATATTCCTGGGTGGCAATAATTAATTTACAAACTGCTTTGAAACTGGTTTTAATTGGTCACTTGGGTTGCTTCCACACAGTTTTTTCCCAAAATGAAGAGCACTTTTAAAGGGCGTCTATATACTAAACAATGCTCATTCTAGGCATGACTTGCAAGCCTTCTAGGACTTTTGAGATCCGACTGGATAGAGTGTTCATGTGGATGCTCTTCCAATAGCCAATAAAGAGAGTGGGGAGGGGCTAATCTCCACCTCCCAAATTACAGGCAAGCTCTGCACTTAAGGTCCCACTCCCATCCCAGCCATGTAAGAGGCTCTCTTCCCTCCCACCACCACCCCGCCCTATTTCTCAGCGAAGCTATGATGCAGCTTTGTACCACAACTCAGGGGGAAAGGTAGATTGTGGGGGGTGGAGGAAGGGCCAGTGCAATGGTTACCGCAGCAGCACTTCTTTTATCCCTGATTACGTTTACTCCGGAGCCTTTGATGAAGGACTTTTTCAGACTTTTAGAAAAGTCTAACAGCTCACCCCTTCCCGTACTTGTTAACACTTTCCCCCAAAATGGGCTACCTGTTGAGGAAGCCAGGCTGAGTCTTCCTTAGTAGGGCTTGTTCCTCTGTGTGTTTGATTGTGTCATTCTCTAGTAACAATTTGTCTAGAAAAGAAGTTAGCCTGTCTGGCTTGTAATTTACTGGATGCTTTTTAAAATAATAGGCATTATGTTTTCTACTTTTGAGTCTTTCAGCAAGAATACCAGTTTTAGTAACAAGTTTCATATTGAGACATCAGCTGTATAAGCTGCTGTAGCATAGTGGTTAAGTGGTTGGGTTGCGAATCAGCATTCTGCTTGTTTAAATCACACTACTGCCATGAGCTCAGTAGGTGGCCTTTGGTAAGCCACTTTTCTCAGCCCCTGCTCCTCAACTGTATTGTGGCACAAAGTGGTAAGCTGCAGTACTGCAACCCAAGCTCTGCTCATGATCTGAGTTCGATCCTGGCAGAAGCCGGGTTTAAGTAGCCAGCTCAAGGTTGACTCAGCCTTCCATCCTTCCGAGGTCCGTAAAATAAGTACCCAGTTTTCTGGCGGTAAAGTGTAGATGACTGGGGAAGGCAATGGCAAACCACCCTGTAATAAAAGTCTGCCAAGAAAACGTCTTTGTGCGATGTCCCCCCATGGGTCAGTAATGACTCGGTGCTTGCACAGGGGACTACCTTTACTTTACATTATCATTGACTTTGTTCACTGCTCTGAGTGGGGCACTATTCTGTCTAGAAGAGCTGTACATAAGTGCGCTGCTGCTGCTGCTGCTGCTGCTATTATTATTATTATTATTATTATTATTTTGCTTTTGAATTCTTTAAGGTATTCTTTAGATGATACCATATGGATGCCTGTGATCTGTTACTTTTAATTTGTCAGTAATCTCTAGAACTTCCTCTACTGTCATCTCTATTTGACCTCTTTTTTCAAATATTCTTCCCAAAAATAGTGGTTCCCGGGTAACTGCCCCACATTTTCCAAAGTGAAGACAGCTGTAAAGAGTTCAGTTTCATAGCAATTTTTGTCTTCTTTTAGCGATCCTTTGTTGCTCAACTGCCCCTCACTGTTTTTTTCTTTGTTTTTAGAACTTGCTCCTCAACAGTCTTGTTTGGGTGCCTTCTCTTTGTTTTTCCAGAGTCTGAGATCCTTCATGTTGTCTTAATTTGGACCAGCCTTCTGATTTTTAGAGGAAGCTACTATATCTTTTATGGCTTCTTTGACTTACTAGATCCACCATGTTTTCATCGTCTGAGTTCTGACTGCAACTTGTTTAATTTGTGGCATATATGCTATCTTGAGTTTGGATTAACATAGATTTAAATCCATAGCCTCCAAGGATCCTAAATAGATCTGACCCTCTGCTTTCTCTTCCAACTTCCTTCTGCCCGGCCACTTCCTTTTTTAGAAGCTCTTCTTCTGAAATGCAAAAGCAGTTGTGTTGGGGTTTGGGGGTAATTTTTCAGTTACATATCTGCAGAACTAAATTGCACTTGGTCGCTGTTTCCAACAATACTTGGTTCTCTCACCAGGCCCTAAGCCTCATTTGGGGTAAAGTCCAGGGTTGCTGCCTCTCAGCTTATCCACATCTCAATAATTTACAGAAATTTAGAAATTGCCTCTTTGTCATGGCTGCTACATGTAGGTACCCAGGTGTCATATGTTTATGCTCTTCCCCACATCTTTTTGCCCAGTGATGATGTTTTTAATTTTCAAGGCCAGGTTGAAATTTACCTTTTCTTCTGGTGTTTTGTTGATTTGTGTGTGTGCACGCGTGGGTGTATCTCAAGTGTGCAGCTCCCTGTTTTCTTAAGTGCTCTGCTGAAATTGTTTTATTATAATCTGATGCTAGGGATTTTCTCTTAGTGGTGATGATTGTGTAATTGTAACGTTTAAATTCTTAATTTTTTATTGTAAGTTACGTTGGAAGTCAAGTATGTCTGACAGTGCAGGATGCAAATGGTTAATTAAGTAAAATAAACACCTACCTATTAAATAAAGTAGCTGGAGATGCCAGGGACTTACCTTGGACCTTCTTTGTGCAGAGTGTTTGCTTTGAGCTCCCGTTCTGTAAATATGCAATGCACCCAAACACCCCAAAAAGAGATGACTGCCAGGCCAGGTTGCCTCTGTAGGTAGATGATGATGATGGTGATATGCCAATTTGCAGCCAACTTATGGCATCCATTCATGGGGTTTTCACGGCAAGAGATAAACATGGTTTGCCTTCGCCCGCCTTTGCATAGTAAACCTTGTCTTCCTTGGTGGTCTCCCATCCAAATTGGAAAATAATCAGTTTAGGACTTCCTGTTTGGGATCCATGGAGGTCTAACGCAGCTCCACTTGCGGAGCTGACCGGACTGCCGTTTTAACCGGCCGGCGGGGTGAAAATAGCCCGCGGCCGACTGCTCTCAGGCGGGGAGCAGGCAAAGAACGCTCAAGACCCTAGGGTGAGCTAGATCTCGGACGAGGGGGGGCTCTACACAGCGAGTCTCCCCCCGATCCTTGAGGTCCCACCTTGCGACGGGTCGGCTATAATCTCTGCGGCAGTTTTGGGGCCAATTCGGCTGGCATAAGACCTACATACCCAAGCATCGATTGGGGGAAGAAGCTGAGAGGAGAACTTAAAATCGAAACAGCGATTACAACCCGAGAAAAGTGAAGAGAAGGTAAAGATCATTATCTTCTGAGACGGGACAGATTGATAAAAACAGAGAGGAAAAAAAGTAGATTTTTAAACTGCAACAGACTAGTGAAAAGGAGGGGAAGACTCGGCAGGAATCGAATTTAAAAAGAGACTAAGTTTAAAGAAGTTATTAAAGAAATGGGACTATTGTTTTGAATACCTGTGGCTTTGGAGCTGTGAGAAAAAGACACCATCGCGAGATCTGCTGTGGGAAGACGGGAGACAGGAAGTGCGTAATAACAATAGAGTGGCTGGAGAGAAGCGGCCCTTGCTGGAGGGCAGGAAGTAGGGAATCGCCATTTTTGAAAGGGGAAGGGTCGCGGCTTCAGCGGAAGAGGAAGTAGGCCATCTTGGATTACAAAATCATAGAGAAACCATAGAGAAAAGACGCCCGACATTTTGGACTCTTTAAAACTTAATTTCTATAAGAAGACCGGGACATTTAAAATAGAAAAACGTTAAATTTTACGCCACGGAGTTAAGGAAGAGAGCGGATTCGTGGGAGCGAGCTAAAGCAAGCCCCACGATGTCAAAAAAAGAGTGGCAATCGGCAATAGAAAACCTGGATAAAAACCTGGACAAAAAACTTTTAGATATGATTAAAGAACTTAAGGACACGAAATTGGAGCTGATAAAAGAGGTTAAAGAGGTTACACAGACAGTAAAATCGGAGCTGTCAGAAGTGAAAAAAGGTATGGAAACAATACGAAGTGAATTACAAGGAACGCAGCAGAGAGTTAAAACAGTAGAAGACGCGATGGAGAATTTAGCAGACACGCAACAAACAGAGATGAGATTGGTGAAGGGGAGAATGTCAGTTGCAGAAACTAAACATATGGAGAAGCAGCTACGTTTTCGTGGCTTGCCAGAAGTGGAAGGAAAGTCAGCGCAAGAACAGATGACTGAGGTGTTGGCTGAGTACCTGGGGAAGGAGGAGGAGGAAGTTGTGGCTATCCTAGATGTGGCATACCGTGTGAATTCGAGAATAGCAACCCAGAGGAAACTACCAAGAGATGTGATTGTGCAGTTTACAACACGAAATATGAAAGAGAGGATTGTGACAAAACAGTTTCAAGATCCATTGGAGATTGATGGCAAGACGATTATTATAATGAAGGAACTGCCCAGATCAGTGTTACTGGACCGGAAAAAATATAAAGTGCTAATTCAGATTTTGAAGGACATGAAAATCAGGTACAGATGGGAGTTACCGGAAGGAGTGTCCTTTGAGTTTGGAGGGGCCAAAAAACGCATCAGATCTGAGCGAGAGATGGAGCGATTTATTAAGGACAATGAAAAAGACTTACCAACAAGATCATGAGTATGGAGTGTAAAGTATTATCTTGGAATGTAAATGGACTAAACTCACCGAATAAGAGGAAAAATACTTTTCACTGGCTACTAAAACAAAAATGTGACATTGTTTGTTTGCAAGAGACCCATATCAGAAAGCAGGATGTAAAATATTTAAAATCTGGAAAATTGGGCAAAGAATATGTAGCGGCCTCCAACAAGAAAAAAAGAGGAGTGGTGTTGTACATAAAAGAGGAGCTACAGCCAAAATTTGTTATGAGAGATGTGGAAGCTAGATTTGTAGCAGTGGAATGTATTTGGAATTTAAAGAGAGTGTTGGTAGTCGGACTTTATGCACCTAACGGTGCAAAAGAAAGCTTCTTTGAGGATTTAAGGAAGCATTTAGACGATCTTGCATACGACCAGATAATTCTTGCTGGAGACTTCAATGGAGTGACAGACTTGGAACTAGACAAAAAGACTACAACGGCACAAAAGAAAAGAGGACTATTACCAAAGCTTTTTTTTGAGTTGATTCAACAAGAGACTCTTGAAGATGTATGGAGGAGAGAATATCCTAAAAGCAGACAGTTTACTTTTTATTCTGCAAGGCATTCTACATTATCAAGAATTGATATGATCTGGGCCTCAAAAGACTTAGCATTATGGACTAAGGAGGTAGAAATAATGCCTATGGTAGGCTCAGATCACAACCCAATTATGTGGAAATTTGGAAAAAAGAGAAAAAGGAAAGCATGGAGAATAAATGAGGACTTGTTACAGGAAAGAGAGAATATGGAAATACTGAGAAGAGAGACAAAGTTTTTTATACAATACAACGTGAATAAAGAAGTACCAACCAATAAAGTTTGGGATGCTTACAAGGCGGTTGTAAGGGGCATACTAATGGACTTAAATGGTAGAGCAAGAAAGAAGAAAGAGGAGAAAAGACAAGAGATTGAGGAGAAAATAAAAGCCAAAGAAACACAGCTAAAAAAGAGACCAGGGAAAAAGAAGGTATACCAGGAAATTAAAATACTTCAAGAACAGCTAACAGCAATGAGCAATAAAGAATTGGAGTGGAATCTCAAAAGACTGAATCAAAAAGCGTTTGAGGGTGCTAATAAACCTGGGAAGTACCTGGCATGGCAATTGAAGAAGAAAAGGGAAAAGAAGATAATAAATAAAATTTGCGAAGATAACAAAACGTATTTGGAGCAGGCTACCATTAGTAGAGCCTTTTATAAATTTTACGCTAAGCTGTATAATAAAAAAGAAGTAAACAAAGAATCAATAGCGTCATATTTGGAGAAAACCAAACTTCCAGAAATCTCGGAAGCTTGGAGAAATAAGTTGAATAGTGAAGTAACTGACGAGGAAATAAGTAAGGCAATACAATCTGCAAATCTAGGAAAGGCGCCAGGGCCAGATGGACTTACGGCTAAATTCTATAAGACAATGGCTAATGAACTGGCACCATTCCTAAAAGAGGTGATGAATGGGGTTTTAAGGGATCAAAGGATTCCAGAAACTTGGAGTGAAGCGAATATATCATTGATCCCAAAAGAGGGCCAAGACCTGACTAATGTGAAAAATTATAGACCTATATCGCTACTCAACAATGACTACAAAATTTTTGCGAAGATATTGGCGGAGAGATTGAAGGGGTGGCTCTCGGAAGTCATAGAGGAGGAACAAGCAGGCTTTTTGCCAGACAGACAAATAAGAGACAACTTAAGGACAGTGATCAATGCTATTGAATATTATGACAAGCGTTGTGACAAAGAGGTTGGTTTCTTCTTTGTTGACGCTGAAAAAGCGTTTGACAATTTAAACTGGGACTTTATGTTTGCCACTATGGAAAAGCTACAATTGGGAGAAAGATTCATCAGAGCAATTAAGGAAATTTATAGAGACCAGACTGCAGCAATTGTGGTGAATGATGAATTGACCAAGAAATTGACGATAAGTAAAGGAACAAGACAAGGTTGCCCGTTATCTCCATTGTTGTTCATTTTAGTATTGGAGATTCTGATGATACAAATACGTCAAGATGATGAAATTCGTGGAATAAAAATAAAGGATTATTCATACAAGGTCAGAGCATTTGCGGATGACATAATGTTAATTGTAGAGGACCCATTGGAGAACATGCCAAGAGTGATAGATAAGATCAAGGAGTTTGGAGACTTGGCAGGTTTCTTCATTAACAAAAAGAAGTCAAAGATATTATGCAAAAATATGACTAAGCAGAAACAACAATTGTTAATGGAAACAACGGATTGTGAAGTAACAAGTAAAGTGAAATATTTGGGAGTCGAATTAACTGCAAAGAACATAGATCTATTCAAAAACAATTATGAAAAACTATGGACTCAGATAGAGAGAGACTTGATTAAATGGAATAGATTGAATTTGTCATGGTTGGGTAGGATTGCAGCAGTTAAGATGAATGTGTTACCAAGAGTAATGTTTTTGCTACAGACAATACCAATCATCAGAGACTCCAAACAATTTGAAAAATGGCAGAGGAAAATATCAGATTTTGTTTGGGCAGGCAAGAAGCCTCGAGTGAAAGTGAAAGTTTTACAAGATGCAAAGGAAAGAGGTGGAATGCAACTGCCCAATCTGAGACTTTATCATGATGCAATCTGCCTAGTTTGGTTGAAAGAATGGATGACATTAAAGAACAAGAAATTATTAGCCCTAGAGGGATATAAAAAAATATTTGGATGGCACGCATATTTATGGCATGACAAAGTAAAGGTCAACTCGATGTTCCTGCATCACTTTGTTCGGAGAAGTCTATACATAATCTGGAAGAAGTACAGAATTTATCTACAAGAAGGAACCCCTTTGTGGGTGGTTCCATATGAGGTGATAGACCCGAGAGCTGTTGATAATGAACAACAATGTTTAACGTATAAAGAAATAACTAAAACTGAAGCATCCAAACTTAGAATAAAGACACAAGAGGAACTATCACCTAACTACGATTGGTTCCAGTATAGACAGATCAGAGACTTATATAATTCGGACTCTGTAAAGGGAGGTATACGAATAGAGAATTCGGAACTAGAGCAGACCCTTCTTAAAGAAGATAAGAAAAGAATATCCAAGGTATACCAAGTACTGTTGAAGTGGTATACCGAGGATGAGATAGTTAAAACACAAATGGTGAAATGGGCTATAAACTTTAATAAAGAAATAACAATGGAGGCATGGGAATACTTGTGGAAAACTACAATGAAGACAACGACATGTATTAATATCAAAGAGAACATTCATAAAATGATCTATCGTTGGTACATGACACCAAAGAAGATTGCGCTAGGGAATTTGAATACTTCTAATAAATGCTGGAAATGTAAGAAGCATGAGGGCTCCCTCTATCATATGTGGTGGTCGTGTGAGGTAGCCAGGCAGTACTGGGGGGAAATAATAAGAGAAATGAGTGAAATTTTACAATTTCAAATTAATAAGAACCCAGAACTCCTGCTACTGAACTTGGGAATGGAGGGAATTCCAGCCCAACACAGGACGTTGATATTTTATATGACAGCAGCAGCTAGACTTTTGTATGCGCAAAAATGGAAAGTACAAGAAGTGCCAACTATTGAAGATTGGACTTACAAATTGCTGTATATGGCTGAAATGGACAAGATGACAAGAAAATTGAGAGATCTGGACTCAGGGCAGTTCAACACAGATTGGGAGAAGCTGAAACAATACCTGGAGAAGAAATGGGAGGTGGGAGGAAAACTGTGGCAGTTTGAGAACTACTGAAGTATTGAAGTAGAGGGGGGAGACTTTACCGGGGGGAGAAGAGATAAATGTGAATTAATAAGCAGTCAGATTAATAGATTGACATATATATAGATATATATAGGTTAACAAACAGAACATAGAGAAAATAATTAATTATAAGGACTAAATATAAGGAGCGATTAACTAACAATATTTTCTTTTTTTTCTGACAAGTTTTGTACCAAACTGAATGTCTGAAGATATAGATGGGTCAAATTGATTGACTACGTGAGGAGAGATATATAGAACTATTATAAAAAGATAGAATGAGTAATATATATAGAGAATAAGTCAAATTGTTTGATATAAACGAATGTATGATCTATATGGTTTATGATATATAGAAATACCTGAAATTGAAAAATTGGGATAAATTGTTTATCTAAGATAGAAACAAAGGCTTACAGTTTGGGCATATAATGTTAAAAATAGTTAAGGATGTACTGCTTAGAATAATGGAGAATATATATTTGTTTTAGATAGAGGAAGCTAATAAAAGTAAGGGAAAGGGGACAAAGGGTTGGAAAGCTGTTGGAAGTCAACAAAAAGGGGGGGGGAAAGGGAGGGGGTTAGAGATGAAAAAATTGGGGAAAATTGAATGTAAATGTGGAAATAATGGATTCTAACCCAATAAAAATTTTTCAAAAAAAAAAAAAAAGGAAAATAATCAGTTTAGTTCACTGTCCGTCTTCTGTGCAGCCCCACATGGGACTGCGCCTGCGCAGGCCTGCCGACCGGATTTTTCTTTCTAGCAAAACGTCCACTAGGGGGCGCACGTCCGACCCAATGCGCATGCGCGGCCGTTTCCCGCCCGAGCGACATTGGGCGACGTCGCCCCCTTTCCCCTCAGTTTCTTCTTTGCCGCCGACTGGTAAAGATCTAGCTGTCCGCTTGTGAGGAAACTTTTCCTGTGAGGATCCTACGAAGATGTCTGAGAAGTCGCTGTTCAAGCGCTGCTCCAACTGCTCCACTAAGATGACAAGGACGGACGGTCACGCCGTTTGCCTCGAGTGTCTCGGCGAGGGACACATCGTCGGGAAGTGTGAGCACTGCCAACGGTTCACCCCGAAGGCCAGGGCTGAGAGGGCTAATAGGCTGAACGCCTTACTGTGGAGACGGGCGATGCGGGTTTCGGGGGCTCCCGTTACCCCGGAGGGACCGCCACCGGCTGGTGGGACGGGTGACACCCCCCCTGAGAAGGGGTCTCAGAAGGCCGCGTCCGCTTCGCGTTCCCGCTCCCCGGATCGTCGCCAAGCCGGCAGTTAACCCCGGATCCGAAGGGGACTGCGAGTTCCGCGTCGGGTCGCAGGCCCTTGGCACCAACATCGGATCCGACTTGGAAACGTCACCGTTCCAGGTCCCCGTCGAGGTCGGAACCGACCTTCACGCCGGCTCCGAAGGTGCCGAGAGCGTCATCGGAACCGAACATCCCGGCTGGGTCGGTTCCCAAACCATCGGATCCGCCATCGGCTCCGACTTCATCGGTTCCGAAGCCTGCTGAGTCGGCGCGCACCGACCTCGCTCCGAAGGCGGGCGCTCGGTCGGATCCGAAGACATCGGATTCGATTGGCAGGGACCGAAGCTCGGATCCGGCTTCGGCTGACAAGGGCGGCAAAAAGTCCAAGAAGAAGTCGAAGCACAGTCAATCGGCTTCGGTCCAAACAGATGAGGTCCTTTGGGAGAGGCCTTTGACTCCGTCGCCACACCTGTCGCCTCCGCTACACCACTCGTCTGATGATGATGGTGATCTGCCCGACGCGCCACCTCCGGCCCAGCAGTGGCATGAGGGTGATTATGCGGACCGTGTGGACCGGCGTTACCACCTGCCGCGGGCTGCATTTGACAGAGAGGGTTCCCTGTATGCCAGCTCTCCATCATTTGGCAGGGAGTGTTGGGGTGACACTCGAAGTGAGTTCTCCCACTATGGTTCTCCCAGACACGGTTCACCTTACTATCCTGCTGAACCCTACCAGGGCCCGAGTCCCAGTCCTCCATCTGACCCATCTCCAGATGACGTCATCATTGGGACCGGTCGTGTGTCGCCATCTGAGGACTACCGACTCTACTCTGAGCAGATGGTCAGGATGGCCCGTTCTCTCGACATCGAGATATCGGCCGTAGATCCTAAGCCAAAGGACAAAATTCTTCAATATGTCCAGTCCGGGAACCCTCCAACTATTGCCTTCCCATTCACTGAAGGCTTGGTGGAGATCATCCACAACATCTGTGAGAAGCCGGCCTCTGTGTACGCGACGTCCCGCAAGCTGGAGGCCCTGTACAAGACACGGGATGATGTTTGTGCATACCTCTTTGCGCACCCGCCTCCTTCTTCCCTCATTACGGAGGAAATGCAGACCCGCCAACGCCAGGGGTCCTATGCGGTGCCCATTGACAAGGAGAGCAGGAAGTTGGATTCTTTGGGCAAGAAGCTATACTCTTCTGCTGCCCTCACGCTGAAAATCTCCAACTATTCAGCCATCATGGGGGCGTATCAGATATTCCTTTGGAACCGCATGGCGGCCTTCCTGGAGAAACTCCCAGCAGACCAGAGAGTGTTGGCGAAGGTGATCCTCGATGAGGCCTTGAGGCTTTCCCGGCAACAAATAAATGCGGGCCGTGACACAGTTGACACCTCTGCGAGGGCACTGGCTTCTTCCATCGTCCTGCGCCGGCACTCGTGGCTCCGCACAACTGCGTTGCCAGTGGAGACACGCAATAAGGTGGAGAACCTGCCATTTGAGGGGCAATCCCTGTTTTCTACCAAAACAGATGACTACCTGTCGCAGAAGCGCAAGGATCGTATTACAGCCCGATCCTATGGCATTCTCCCGGCCAGACCACCCACCGAGAATTGTGGCCAGTATCGCCCTGCCCAGGGTTATCGTGGACGACAGCACCGGTACCAGCCGTATCCACGCTATGGTTCCTACCGGCCATTCCAACCACCAGGCTCTTACCAGCGCCGGAAGCCTACCTACCGCCCTCGTCGCGGCCCTCATGCCGCCGATACCAAAGAGTCAGCTACGCAACCAAAACAGTTCTGACTAGAGCTCGAACAGTCTGTCGTGTTTGGAAACAGATTGGCTCAGTTTGCCTCTGCATGGGCGGAGATTACGTCCGATGGTTGGGTTCTTAAAATCGTTACAGTTGGATATAAAATTCAGTTTGATGTTTACCCAGTGTTGTCTCTTCCTGACCACTCAATACAATCCTCTTCTCATAACTTACAGGCTGAGGTTGTAGCACTGCTAGAGAAAGGGGCTGTGCGGGAGGTGCTCCCTCAAGACCCCCCCTTAGGTTTTTGTTCCAGGATGTTCTTGGTAGACAAGAAAGATGGAGGGGTACGACCCATCTTGGACCTACGGGAACTGAATAAATTCGTTCTCATCAAGAGGTTCAGGATGCTTACCTTGAACACGGTCCTCCAGTTAATGCCCGAGGACATGTGGTTCGCTGTCCTGGACCTCAAGGATGCATATTTTCATATTGCCATCCATCCTGATCATTGGAAGTACCTTAGGTTTCTATGTAACAATAAGGCCTACCATTACCAAGTGCTTCCCTTTGGTCTCTCAACAGCCCCACGAGTTTTTTCTAAGTGTATGGCTGTGGTAGTGGCTTATTTGAGGGAACGGGGTTGTACCATCTATCCCTACCTTGACGATTGGCTTCTGGCAGCACCCTCTGCTAATGCACTCCTGGCCCAGATTCATACTGTGATGCTCACCTGCTCCAGATTAGGGCTTTTGGTTAACTTACAAAAGTCTAACCTTACCCCGTCCAGACGGATACTGTTTATCGGTATGGAACTGGACGGTGGCGTAAATAGAGGTTTTCTCCCCAGGGAGCGTGCTTTGAAGATTGGCAGGATGGTGAACCTTTTTTCTAAGTGCAGGTTCCAATCCGTAACAGCGATCCAGAGGCTACTGGGCTACATGGCCTCTTCTACAGCTGTCACCCCTATGGCCAGGTTGCACATGCGACCTCTCCAGCTGTGGTTCCTATCGGTTCATGATTTTGAGCACGATTCCCAGAATAAACAGTATTCCATCCCCAGAGGGATTATCCGGGCCTTACGATGGTGGCTCGATGAGACTAACCTCCTTGGGGGTGTTGCGTTTGGGTCCATCCAAACCGAGATCACAATCTCCACTGATGCCTCCACGGTAGGATGGGGAGCCCAGTGTGGTGCCCTGAGGGCACATGGGGTTTGGTCAGAGCAGGAAAGGACAGATCATATTAACCTGCTAGAATTGAGAGCGGTCCGTTATGCCCTTATCGCTTTCGCAGACACGCTGCAGCAGAAAGCAGTTCAGGTGCTCACAGACAATTGCACCACGATGTTCTACCTGAACAAGCAAGGGGGCACTACATCCAAGGCCCTCTGCGACGAGGCCGTTCGGATCTGGAACTGGGCCGTGGACAGGGGCGTGTTCATTCAGGCGGTCCATATTCCCGGCACCACCAATGTCATCGCAGACACGCTGAGTCGGATGCGATTCGACAGCTACGAATGGACCGTAGCAGACAGTTACCTGAACGCCATCTTTTTGGACTGGGGGTTCCCAGACGTAGACCTCTTTGCGGCAGAGGCCAACAAGAAGGCCCCGCAATTCTGCTCCAGGGGAGGGCTAGGTCGCCGCTCCCTAGGGGACGCGTTCCAGATACGCTGGACAGGGCACCTGTTTTATGCCTTCCCTCCGTTCCCACTGCTGTCTCGGGTCGTCAGCAAATCCAGAGGGATGGGCCGCACTTAATCCTAGTGGCCCCCTTCTGGCCCAGACAAGCATGGTTCCAACATGTCATGCAGCTTTCGCAGGGGTCATATTATCGGTTCGCACTGAACCCGGACCTTCTGTCCGACCAAGGGGTTTGGTATCACGACCTACCCAAACTCAACCTCACTGCTTGGCACATTCGGGGACGGAGGGGATGTCTGACAGGGTAGCTGAAATTTTGCTGAATGCCCGTAGGGACACCACTCGCAGGTCATACGCAGCTAAATGGAAGCGTTTTGAGGCCTGGGCTGCTGACAACGAAGTTAATGTTTGGGATTGCCAGTTGTCTTCTGTGTTTGAGTTCCTCCTGTCCCTAAAGGACGGGGGACTCTCTAATTCCTCTATTAAAGTTTATTTGGCTGCCATTTCAGCCTTCCACCCTAAAATAGATGGGAAGACGGTGTTCTCCCACAGTTTGTCGAAGTCTTTTTTGAAAGGGTTGTACAATATGTTTCCACAGGTCAAGGAAATTGTTCCCCAATGGTCACTACAAGTAGTATTGGCGGGGCTTATGAAATCACCTTTTGAACCACTAGCCACCTGTGATTTGAAATGGTTATTCTGTAAGGTGGCTTTTTTGATAGCCATTACGTCTGCCCGTAGGGTTAGCGAGCTGGCTGCACTGAGGTGGGACCCTCCCTTTTTGAAGGTCCATCAGAATAAGGTGGTGCTGAGACCTGACCTTCGTTTTAGACCCAAAGTGTCCACGCAATTTCACACCTCGCAGGACATTGTCCTACCTATCTTTTTTCCTGACCCTTCTGATAACTCTAAAAGGGCCTTACATTCTTTGGATGTGAGAAGGGCTATTTTATTTTACCTCCAACGTACATCACAGTTTAGGAGTGCCAAACAACTGTTTGTGTGCTATTATGGGCCCAGGAAGGGAAAGGCTGCAACAGCCCAGTCAGTTTCACGTTGGGTCACTCAAGCTGTTAGAGCCTGCTACTCGCATGCTCAGTTACCTTGCCCCTTGGAACTAAAAGCTCATTCCACCAGAGCACAGGCTGCTTCGGCGGCCTTCCTTAGGGGCGTGCCCTTGCAAGACATCTGCAGGGCTGCAACGTGGTCGTCTTCTGACACGTTCGCTAAACATTACGCACTAGATGTGTGGGAAAGGAAAGAGGCTGCTGTTGGTAATGCAGTGCTTCAGTCTCTTTTTCGGTGAGAACACATGCCCGCCTCCTGGGTAAGTGGCTTGTGAGTCTCCCATGTGGGGCTGCACAGAAGACGGACAGTGAAAACAGAGTTGCGCTTACCGTAACTACTGTTCATTGACGTCTTCTGTGCAGACACACAACCCTCCCTCCTACCCCGCTGTGTTCTTCCAGATAATGTGAAGGCATTCGGCGGCAAAGGAGAAACTGAGGGGAAAGGGGGCGACGTCGGCCAATGTCGCTCGGGCGGGAAACGGCCGCGCATGCGCATTGGGTCGGACGTGCGCCCCCTAGTGGACGTTTTGCTAGAAAGAAAAATCCGGTCGGCAGGCCTGCGCAGGCGCAGTCCCATGTGTGTCTTCACAGAAGACGTCAATGAACAGTAGTTACGGTAAGCGCAACTCTGTTTTCTTAATGCTTTTAAGGCCTCTGATTTCATAATCCTTCCTTTCTTCCTCCCTTCCGCTGTTCTTGAAGAGTCTTTTTTATGACTTCATTGCAGCAATTTTACATCTGATGGAGCTGATTTGTATGTGGCCTTGAGTCATGCTGCAGAAAGGCGGCATTCATGTATCATAAATAGCAAACAGAATAGGAAATGTGCTGTGTGAAAACGGTGAAGTACTCTAAGCCTTCTACATGCATTCTCTCAGTGTGCCTAGTGCCAACCTAGAAGCCAGCATTATTCCAAATGGAGAATTGGTGCCCATATCAGGTGTGTCTGAGTGCTGGCCATCCCCTTTCACCCCTTGAATCTGACGTCCTCCACCACCTGTTCTGGATTCTCCCCCATGCATCTTTTTCCCTCTCTCTCCTACTGCTGGCCTTTGGCCAGTGGGTGGGAAGGGAAGCTCCTGTGCAGTATGGTGGGGTCAGCTGGCTAAATCACCAGGGACATTTGAGCTCTTCTCTGGGTTACTTTCCATGCTGTTCATTAAGGGCCTCACCTCTCTTCTGATTTTGCTGGAGAGGAGGGATGCTTTAATTGCTCTTTGGCTGCTCTTGTTTGCACCAGCTTTGGCTGATGGAGTTTGGAAGCACTCATGTCGTCATTTCCTCCTAGAATTCTGTCTATCAAATGTCCTAAAGACGGAATTCCCTTATTTCATTTCTTAGTGTCTTTACTGTATTCATCTGGAAACTTTATACCCCACCTGTCGACCAGTCTGAGCACCCAAAACAGCTTGCAATTAAAACAATAATAAAAATAACATGATCAGGAAAAATCAATACTAAAAGCAACAGGAAGGACAATAAAAGGCACCAAAACAGTTGCAAATTTCAAACACCCATTTAAAAACCCATTTAATAGCAACAAAACAGCTTAACAGTCACCTAAAAGTTAAGCAGCAGTCTCAAAAACCTCTGTGCAAGCGACACCTCAATGCATTGTGTTGTATGTTCACTCCAGCAGATACTTGTTACCACGCTGGGCACTGCAGTTTGTATCAGCTGAAGTTTTCAAATGACTTTTTAAGACAACCCCCTGTAGAGGACAGTACAGTAATCCAGTCAGAGTGTTTCCAAGACAGGCATGATAATAGCCTTTCTCTAGGGATGAATCAATCTAAGCTGGTAAAAGGCACCCTGCCCACTGGAGCCCCCTACTTATCCGGGTACAGAAATGGATCCCGAAACACCATTAGACCATGCATGTGCTTTCTATGACCTACCTAGAACAAGCTATGTACCTGTTCCCCAGGTTAGTGGTACTCCTAGTCAGGGCGCTGCCGTCTCACCTGGGATAAGTATCGGTCGGTTTGCCCATCCACACCCAGCCAGTGGTTCATCCATGTCTGCCATTTCCCTGGAATCGGGCAAAAAAGAGAGGAAAGAGCTGGGAATTTCAGCATCCTGGTGACTCCTGGCTTGAAATCTCCTGATGCCTCTCCCAGCAGCTTCATGTAGATGTTAATAAGGTGGAGTACTATCCGGGACCCATCTGGCTTTAGAGGTCTCCCTGTGCCATCATCTGTGGCCTGCCCAGTGGGAAAGAATGGAGCTGCCTTAAGATACTTCCCAGCCATGTGATCCAGAAGGATACAGTCGTCGGTGGTATTGAAAGCTCCCCCAAAATCCAAGAGAACCAGCAGGCTCTTCTCACCCTCCTTATTACTCTGTTCTCGGTTTAGGAAGAGAAGAGCATAGGGATTTAGTAAAGGGAGGGGGGCGGGGATGGATGACTCATTAACTAATTAAAAAGAAAACTTATCTGCCTGATGAAGGCTTCTGTGTAACTCCAAAGCTTATTTCTGTAAAGGTGCCCATTGTCTGTGTCAGATCTTCCCAGCTGTTAAGGAGGGCCTCTCTCTCTCTCTCTCTCTCTCTCTCTCTCTCTCTCTCTCTCTCTCTGTGTGTGTGTGTGTGTGTGTGTGTGTGTGTGTGTGTGTGTGTATCACACACACACCAGCAGCTGAGACTTAGCTGCACCCATGCTCACCCCCCCCCCAGGCTGGCTAGCAGTTAGAGGGTGACTTTTGCCCTTGCCTCCTGGTCCAGCACCTGCCTGGACCTTCCACTACTCAAAGAAACCTTGGCGTCCCCCCACCTCGGCCCAACAGCAGAAACTGCTAAGGGTCTGAGGGTGACGCGGTCAACTTAAAGAGCACCAATTGCCCTCCCTCCTCTTTATCAGTGGCCAGTGGTGGTCACCTTTGTAGCTGGCTCTGCCCAGCCTCCCAGGTCATTTCTCGCTCTGGGCAAAGGGGCAAACTGATGTCCTCCCCACATGTGCTGTAAAGGGGAGAGGAGGAGATGGGCTGCCACTGAAGGAGGAGCTGGGACTCAAGTCAAGTCTTGAATCAGGACAGATGACTTTACAGGGGCCCTTCTTGTCACTGCTTTGATCCGACAGCAAACACGTTGTGCCGTGGCCCAAGATGGCCCCTTGATGCACAGCAAAGGTGAGACTCAAACCAGGTCTCTTGAAGTTCTGTCTCTGAGTTTTCCCCCCATCCACTCTCAGTGCCCTGACTCCATTTTTCCTCCTCCTTCTCTCTCCTCTCCCCCATCCTCACTCTGTAGGTTATTGCGGCTGACTGCAAGAGGGTCACGGTGCTGAAGTATTTCCTGGAAGCCCTTTGTGGCCAAGAAGAGCCATTGCTGGCATTCAAGGGTGGAAAGTATGTGTCAGTGGCCCCCGTCCCAGACGCCATGGGAAAGGAAATGGCAAGCCAAGAGGGAAAACAACTGCAAGATCAGGTACTGGGTGGGAAGGGCATGCACGGCAGGAGCAAAGGCCCCCAGTGGGCCTGGGCTGGCCTGCTATTTATAATGGAGGGGGGGAGCGGGGGCTGCGCGAGGTCTCTTGAGCATGCTGCGCTCATGTGCCCCTTCCTGCCAGTCCCACCCAAGAGCCTTTCTCTCTGGCTCTCTGGCAACAGCGATGAGTTCCAGATGCGCCTTGCAAATACGATTCAGTGGGGGGAGCAGAGCTTTAATAATGTGCAGCTCCGGCACAGCAGGAAGGGGGTGGAGAGGAAGAGCAGGGTGAGGGGGGGGTTAGGGTTCAGTCTCAGGATCGAGTTTATAGCAATGGAGTGGGGGGGGGGACGACAGCACCGAACAGCAGCCTCCAACACACGTACAGGAAGAGGGATTGGTGCTGGCTCTTCTCCTCCCCCCCCCCCTGCCCTCCCTTGCCTTTCACATCCTGATGTGATTAAGGAATTTCTCCTCTTGTTTTTTCTGCCCCGGCTTGTTCCTTTAGCCCGGGGTTCTCTGCAGGCTGTGCTTGTGTATATGCCGTCCCTGCCAGCCACTCGACAGAGTGAGCTGTGCTTGTCTTCTATAGAATCTTGCAGAAGACAAGTCCAGTTAGGGAAGAGAGGAGGTGTTTGGCCCCGAGGCTATAGAGCCCACTGCACTCTTTGTAGGGGTCCGCAAGGGTTAGAAACCACCACACATTCGGTCCATGGCAGAATATTTTTGCTTGCACTGTTAAAACCTGTAAAAAGTATGTATTGCAAATGTATGTGTTCAGGGTGCTTGGCTGTATGAGCTATGGCGCTCAGGCTGGCTGTGTGCCGCGTGCACACATTCTTGCTGCGTCCTTTCCCACATAGGCAGGAAATTCTTCTGGTAGCACCCTGGCCATTACAGGAGGGATGGGATGAGCTGGGCTTACACTCCTAGGGAATTCTGGGGATTGTAGTACAGAAAGAGGATTTGGAATCCCTCTATGTTAAGTGGCCTTCCAGGCTTTACAGTTCTAAGGATTTCTCATGGGAAGATGTCACAGACTCATGAATTTCCTGTCTTGGCTTGTGCTGCAATGGTTCTTTTCCCCATTTCTCTTTGGCGGCACATTCTGTGGGAAGGAGGAGGATGTCAGAATTGAGGCCATTGAAGATGACTCGGAGGCCGAAGGCAGTGGCGGAGAGTTGGACATCAGGGAGCTCCGGGCTAGGAAGCAAGCGTTGTCCAGGAAGGTTGCAGAGCAGCAGCGACGCCAAGACAAGATCCAGGTGGGCTCGGGAGGGAGGGTAATGCATGAGGAGGACCAATATTTTCCCCTTCTAGGTATGTAGCATCTCTTCCGGGAGAAGAGCAGGAGGGAGAGGGAAAAAACACTTTGCAAAATCCTCCCAAAAGATGTCCACTTGGGAAAAGGAGTAGAATTCCACTATGCCCCTGCGGGGAGTTAATCCTAGAGGAGTGGCGGGGCTTGGTATAGCTCCTTCACCAACCTGCAATCTTCATTAGAACCAGCAAAAGCAGGCGGCAGAGCTGTCCAGAGGGTCTGGGGGCAGTGGGACGAGCCGCTTCCAGAGCAAAAGTTGTTTCAGACCATTCAGTTCCACCTTCTGTTGGACGTACCTTTCCTAAAACTGGTCCTTACCATTGCTGAGTCTCAACAGGCCCATTGACACCCCTGCCCCCACACTCACACACAGTTGAAGCATCTCTGTGCTGGTCCTTTCGGAATAAGTCCCAGCCACGGGCGTTGGCTGCCTGGCTTTCTCTCGACCCCGCTCGCTGGCTGACTCCCCGAAGCTCAGAGAAGGGTTTCTCAGCAGCCGAGGGAAATTCCCCCCCCCCTTTCCTCCATCCTCTGCAGTGCCCAGGGCCCTTCACTTCCATAACTCTTAATTTCCCAGCCTTGAACGCCGGCCAAACACATCTGTCTAGCCATATGCGTGAACTCTGGAGTCTGTGCCGAGGTGGTTGTAAAACAGGGCCGCTGAAGGCCCTACTGGGAGAGCGTGCACATGTGTGCCCGCTGGCTATTGGCTGCAGGCCCAGAACCACCGCTCTTTGCTCTCCAGGCCCACCGTTGCCTGCCGCAGTGAGCCTTCTGCCTGCCAGGAGGAACAGGCCTGGATTCTAGCAGGCGAGAGGGGCGTGTGTGAGTGTGCGTGTGTGTGTGAGAGAGAGAGCGAGAGAGCGCATGAAACTCAGTTCCAGCCAGGCAGCAGTGCAGCCCGAGAGCCAGGTCTCCTCAGGGTCTCAAGGGGCACAACTTCAGCAAAGAAAGCCTCCGGTCCAAACCCGACAGCAGCAAGGCCCAAACTGCCAGGACCTGCCACGTGGGAATGAGGCGGCAGCGTGGCCTTTGGTGTTCTGGAGCTTTAGAGGTGGCAGGCAAGGGAGTGTGTGCTTCTGGGATGCACAGGACCCTACTGTTTTCTTCCTCGGCACCCCCTGGCAGAGATTTCTTATTTGGCTCCTAAAGAAAGGAGTGTGGTCCACCATTCGGAGGCTCCAGATGTTGTGGCCTCAGAGGTAGAATGCCAACCTGTCACGCCTGGGACTGAGGAGGTAGTATTCAGGCCCAAGCACTTCCTTCCTTCCTTCCTTCCTTCCTTCTCCTTTTTCTTTCTCCCTTGTTTAAAGAAATGAAGCATGCAGAGCGAGTGGCTGGGCTCATTGACTCTAGCTTGCTCCAGGACGTTCTGGCTCTTTATTAGTGATCCTGAGGGAAGAGGGAATGAATACAGGAAGCAGGGCTAGCAGTTTTGAAGCCATCCTCATCCTTCAGTTTCTGGGTTCTGTGCCCCTCCCTCGCAGATCAGAGTAGGGCCGTGGGCTTTCTCCACAAAGGGCAGCGACCTTTTCCTGAGAAGGGCTGTGGCTGGCGGGCTCCTGATGCAGCCCCCTCACCGACATACTGGGAGCTCCCCCAGGCACTGTCTCGGGGCCCATGAGGGAAGAAGACAGGTGGTATGTACACATCATAAAATAAGGAGGAGGGCGAAGAAGTCACTGCAATCTCTGCCCCCTTAAACCCAGATTTTAAGAACTTTCCACGGTCTTGGAGGACTCGCTCTCTCTGCCATCTTGTGTTCTTGGATCAAGATCAGGGCACTGAAAACCAGCCCCCAATGAAGCCCTGGCTCAGTTTAAGCCTGGGGAGCAGGCCAGGGGAACTAGCTCAGTCCATATCCTTGGAACTGCGCCCTCCCCCCTCCTTTGCCTCATATATTTTGCACGGGCTACCTAGTCCTTTGTGCAAGAAGTGGCGGCATTTCCTGCGCCATTGAGAACATCCCACCTGAAGCATAACAAGCTCTTCCTCTCAACGGCCCCTATTCTTTTCTGGGCGCTGTGGCGGCAGCAGCTTCTGTTCCGGGAGGGGTGATGGGGGGGCAACCCATTCTGACAGGACTGCCGAAAATAGTTATGCTCCTGTCCTCGCTGGGCCCAGCTGCTCTGCTGCGGGAGGGGTGGGAGCCACGGTCTAAATATAGCCCAGGACTGCTCACCCTCCACACTGGGAAACAATGAGCCAGCACGCGCACACCTGCCGGCAGCGGAAGGGCAGCCCCCCTCGAAGTGGCTCCATCGCGGCGGTGGCAGCAGGAGCAGACTGGCTTGCTACTGGACAGCGGGCACGTCGGTCCCCGAAGGGAGAGCCAGCCTCTCCCTCCCGGCAGCATTCTAGGAAGCCGCTCCCATCCCACAGAGCAGGCAGAGCAGAGGCGTTGTCAGCCACCAACTCAGGCTGTGCGTTCTTCTCCCCAAGAGAAGCCCAAGCCCAACCCACTTCCTTGGAAAGCTCTGCTGATTAATCCCAAGTCTTTTCAGATGGGCTACGGCTGCTCTGTAGTGGAAGAAATGCAGACTGCTCATGCTCAGAGGCATCCCTGTTCATACTGCCTTTTCCAGCGAGCAGAGGACATGGGATTTGGACATGGTGCACTAAGGCTCCTCCTGGCATTGTTCTCTACCCCCCCCCCCCCCGCCAAAGCCTTGTCTGAGGCAGGCACCCTCCTTCCTGGCACGCAGCCCCTTCCGCCCCCCTTGTGCCTAGCTGGAAGTCGGCACTCCCCTCATACCCCCTTGGCCAGCAGCTGCCAAACACAAATAAACCTCCCTCTGGCCTCTGAACCCTGCTGAGGCGAGTTCCCCTTCAGCTCCTTGAACAGGAGGGGGGGGGGACTTGGCACTGTCCCCGCAGCCATTCTCATCCGGTCGTCCTCTCTCTGGCCAGCCTGGGGGGCAGGATGGGACGTGACGGCCAGCACAGGCCGCACTCGCAGCAGCCAAGAGCCTGGGAGTCTGGGCCAGGAGTGCAGGGAGGCACCTCCTGGCCATCAGCTGCCCATGTGGGCACCACAAAACACATGTGATGCCATGCCTGGATTTTTAATCTAACATTGTGCTTACATGTTGCCGGCTTTGTATCTAGTGCTGTTAGAATCACAGGGAGATTTCCCCCCCACACACACACACAATTCAGCACATGAAGATGTCCTGGGGGAGGGAAGAAAAAAGGCTCATATTTGCAAGCCTCAAGCTCATATAAATGTATAGAATCTGGGAAGCCACTGAAGGGGCAGAGCAAAAGGGTTTCCAGCAGTCCCCAAATGGCTAGCAGCTAACAGAATGAATTCTGTCAAGCGAGCAGAATTTGGAGAAGTAATAGTTGTATAACAACAACCACAGCGTGCTTATATACCACTCTTCTGGACAGCTCATTGCTGTGTTCGGAGCAGTGAAGGAAGTCAGTGTTGTTATTATCCCCACAATACAGCTGGGGAGATGGGGTTGAGAGGAGCAGTTCCCCCAAGGCCACCTGCAGAGCTCATGACAGTAGTAGGAATCAAACCAGCAGAATGCTGATTTGCCACCCAACCACTTAGCCACTCTGCTGAGCAGGCATGATTGGTCTGTCTAGGAACAATAGGTCTGGGCCATGCTGTGATTTCACCCCCAGGTTTGCAGTTGCTGTTGGCTCACTTGGGGCTGCATACATGTGCTCGGTTTTTGCAGGCGGTGCTTAAGGACCAAGCACAGGTGAGGCAGATGGAACTGGAGATCCGCCCCGTCTTCCTAGTGCCAGACACGAACGGTTTCATTGACCACCTGGACAGTCTCACCAAACTTTTAGACTGCCGGCAGTTCATCATAGTGGTGCCTCTGATTGGTGAGTGGGGTATCTATGCTTTGAGGATGGGGAAAAGGTTTTCCAATCAGGCTTCTTGGAAAGGAAGAATGTCCTTGCTGAATCTAGCCCGGTGCTCTGTCTTCAACAGTATCTAGGTAAATCCTTCCAGGAGCATCCCTGTTGTGGTTATGTAATAACCAGGTAGACTGCCTCTGGATCTGTAGGCTTTTTAGAAAGCCATCATGACTAATAGCCCCTGCTAAGGCTTTTATTCCTTAGTAATGTGTCTAAGTCTTATTTGAACGCTTGTTGTCATCACAGTATCATGTCTGAAACGGAGTCCCCAGGGATCCTAGTTCTTCATGTAAAGAATTACTTCCTCTGGCTTGTCTTGAAGTATTTGCTGATGTCAGGTTGTAGACAGACTTTGTCCTCTTGTGAATGATGGCCTTGAGCTGCTGTTTACCCAACACCCCCAGAGTCTAATAAGGGACCGAGCGCAATGGTGGGGCTAAATGGAACCTCCATGTTCAGAGGCAGGCTACCCGGACACATCAAGGGAAAGACTGTTGCCTTCTCACTCTGCTCTGTGAGCTTTCTAGAGGCCACTGGCTGGCCGCTGCTGGAAACAGGATGCTGGACTAAGACGGATCTTTGGTCTGATCCAGCACAACTCCTGTTATGTTTCATTGGGAACTTTGGCCAAAGGGAGGCGCGTCCCAGGCTGTGTCCTGTTGCTGGCTGGGTTCTGGCTTTTCTCCTTATAAAGCTGCAGTCCAGCAATTCAGCAAAGCTGGTTCCTGTTATTGGTAAACATTCGGCCCTGGCAGATAGCAGGCGACGGCTGCTGCTGCCTCTGGGTGGTCTGTTTCCTTGCGGGGGGGTGGGGGAGCAGTGCTGGGCACACTCACATGCCGCTGCCTTGCCTAGAAATGAACCTTGCTCTAGCCACGCCTGGAGGAAGGGGTCAGCAGCCATTGCCCCCCATGTGTGTGTGTGCTGTGGGGAGGCCTCCTCATCTCTCAGTCACAGCTGTGCCCTGGGTTCAACCTGCCCAGGCAGCCCAACCTCCTCTGTTTTGGGAGTAAGCAGCAAGGTCCTCCCTAGCACAGGGAAGTCTGGCATGTGAGTGCAGGCCAGGAAGGCCCAAGTCCAGCAGGAGGGAGTGCTGGTGCCTGCTCAGGTGCCGCTGCTGCAGCCGCAGAAGGGAGCTCGATGCCTTCAGGCCCAGCACACACAGCCCATACCTAACCCATCTGCTGCCCAGGAAGGCTTTGACCTCCTTCCAGGATGTCAGAAGAGTCCCTTGTAAAGCTGCCGTCAAGCCACACAAATCAGCTTGCCGGGAACCCACGAAAGAGCTCCCAAGGGCTTAAGTAAGTGAGCCATGCTGAACCAGGTGCAGCATCCAGCCCTCTCTTCCTCCCAGGCCTGCCCCCCTTGGGCAAATGCTTCTGCTTGTGGATTCTTGCTCAGAGATCCCCTGTTTTGGATCCCTTGCCGTTGCTGACCAACAGAAGTGACCCTCTCACCAAGAAAAGTTTGGTGAGGGGGGAAGCAGACTAGCACCTCCGCAGCCCCTTTGTGCTCAGAGGCAGGACTGCTGCAGCCGGGGGGCGGGGAGGGAGAGCCCACCCAAGGCTCTCCCCAGGGCTGCTTTTGCTGGCTCCCCCCTCCCCTGCTCCCCTGACCCTGCTGTTGGGGAAGCCAGCTCCAGCAGGAGTGCAAACAAGCTTCCCCTTTGAAGGCTGTTTGGCTTGGAAGCAGCTGAGAAACGGAGTTCAGGATGGCGCAGCAGCCTCTCTCTCCTGTTTGATGTTCCTTGCACTGCACTCTTCTCCCCCCACTATCCGCAATCAAACTTGGAGAGCAAGAAACCATGTTCTAGCTGGAGGTGGGGGGGGGGGTCACTGCAGCCAGAATGTCACAGGAATGCTGATGGTTGGGCGACAAGGGCTACCAGCACCAAACCCAGAGAATGTGGGGAGGGGGTGAATTTCACAGCACTAACGAGAGGCCTTTGCCCCACTCTCCCCCCACTCCCCAGTCCCTAAGGAATGCATACTTCCCACTTGATCTCAGCACTTGGCGAGGAAGCTGGAAAAGAAAAGTTGGATTAACCATCTCGGAGATGATGCTGGGTGTGTGGAAAGAGGCGCTTGCAGACACGTGGCCTCCGGACACCCACCCCTCTATGGTCTTCTGTATATGTACACAAACTCATTTGTGTACTGCCAGACACACTCACTCCGTAATGCATTCCCAATCTGTCTCTTGAGTGAGAACAAGCTTCCAGGAGTCCCTTTAGAGCTTCTTGTGGGGCAGGGAGAGGTGTTAGTTTGCTGCCCACAGCCAAAGCAGCCAGCCTGAACGCTGCCAGTCCCTCTCTTCTCCTCCAGTTGGGAGCAGCAGTCAAGCTGCGGGGGCCAGAAACAACTGGCTCTGCCACAGAGACTGAGCCTCTCAGGTGCTGCCTGGAACTCACCCGCCGAAACCCCAAATGCGTCTCTCTCTCTCTCACTCACTCTCTTCCCCCATCAGTAATAAATGAATTGGACGGGCTGGCCAAGGGCCCTGAGTCAGAGAACCGAGCTGGGGGCTACGCACGCCTGCTGCAGGAGCGGGCCCGCAAGGCCGTTGACTTCCTGGAAGCACGCTTTGAGCAACGAGACAGCTACATGCGAGCCCTCACCAGCCGGGGCAACGAGCTGGAATCCATCTCCTTCCGCAGCGAGGACATTTCCAGGCAGCAGGTAAATAGAGCACCAGTGCATGCACCCTTACCCCACCTTTGTTAGGGAAGCCCAGTCCAGATGAGACGGAGATCAAAAGGAACAGCAGGTGAAAAGCAGAACCCCAACACGGATACCTTTTTCTGACCAAAATGACGGAAAACAGTGTGCAAACCTTGGGAGTTCCCCAGCATTGTGTGTCAGGCTTCATCTGTAAAGAGGGGATGGAGGAGGAAAAGAGAAATCTCAGGCCATAAACCAAGATCGTCACCTGAGTCATCTTCCCCATTCCCCCCCACCCCAGACTTTCTTTTGGGTTAAAATATCCAGCCTGATGGTAGATTTCTGGAGGACTCAAAAGCTTGCACACTGTTTTGTGTCATGTTGGTAGCTCCTGATTAAAAGGTTGTTATCCAGCTTTGAAACTGTTAGCCCTAGATAGCTAGAGCCAGGGAGGAAGAAAGGTTGGATCAGTGGCAGCGGTGGGGTCTGCCTCTGAATCCAGATGCTGGAGATGACCACAGTGGACCAGGCGTCACCTTCATTCCCTGCTGTTAAAGATCCAGAGGAGTGAGCCGTGTTAGTGTACAGTTGCAAAATAGTAAAAAATCCAGTAGCACCTTTCAGACGAACCAACTTTATTGAGGCATAAGCTTTCGAGAACCACAGCTCTCTTCGTCAGATGCGCGATGCATCTGACAAAGAGAGCTGTGCTTCTCGAAAGCTTACGCCTCAATAAAGTTGGTCCGTCTGAAAGGTGCTACTGGACTTTTTAATACCCTGCTGTGTGGGTTTCCCAGGAGTGTTCAGCTGCAATAAATGGCCCATTGAGGGACCTGATCCCTCAGGGACATTCTGAAACTCCTGTGAGGAGGTGGCAGGGCAGCCCATCCCAGCTGCAGCATCCGCATCTCTTGGGTCTGCTTGGTGCCTGGACCCTGCTGTGCTTTCTCCTCCAGCTACGTTTGCAAGCTTTCTTGACTGCCATTTTTCCTGATTGACCAAAAGGTCCGTTCTAACCAGTGGATCTGACAGCTACGGGCCGGTTGAGCAGAAAGGCTATTTCGGTTCTGGCGCTGGGGATTGAGCTTTTCCTGCGAACAGCTGCAGCTCATTACCTTGTGATTATCTCAGAAAGGCACCGATTTTGAGGGTTTGGCAATATGAATGTTTATTTTCAATACAATCAATTAAGCAGCCCAAAGGTAGCTAATGAGCGGGCCAGTTCTTTTCCCCAAGCATCCTTCCCACTAAATTAAAGGTGACTCTTTGTCCTTCACGTTCCCCCAGGGCAACAACGATGACCTGATCCTTTCCTGCTGCCTCCACTACTGCAACGACAAGGCCAAGGACTTCATGCCAGCAAGCAAAGGTCCGTTCTTGGTGGGGGGATGCCACGCAAGGGGCCTGGGTACATTTGTACCCTGCAGATGTAGAGCTGGGAGAAGGGCTTGGCTCAAAGCTGGCTTCTACAGTGAAGCCAAGAATATTGGGGGGGGGGTTCTTCCTGTTACCCATACACATTCCCACCCCATTCCCCACTGCCGGGTGACTTGTGGGGTGGCTTGGACTAGCTTCACCCCACTGACGTCTGCCTGGCGGGTGGCCTTACAGGGTTCTGGCTTCTCCCCTGTCCCCACCCTCCCCGTATGCTCAGCGCTTTTTTATGCTGCCGCCAACTCTGCCTTCCTGGCTGTGCCAGAGCCATTGCTGAGCCAGGAGGGCAGCTGCTGCCCAAGGCCCCATCGTGCGTTCCTTGGGCTGAATTCTCAGCAGCTTAACTTGTCAGCTTGACGGAGAAGGCGTTTCTGAGTGTTTACGCCTTGCTGGGGCAGAATTGGAGGATCAGGGGATTATGGCGGATGGGGCCTGACACTCTGACAGTCTCTGTTTTGTAACAATCTGCCTCGTTGCCTGGCCTGGGAAGGGGATGGTTATTGTTAAGCCCTTCCGAAGGGATCCGGGCCACAGGCCACGCACGCTCTCTGAGGCTCAGCGAGCCCTGCCAGAGGCACGGGCCTGCTCTGTTAACCGCCCTCCCCCCGAACCTCACGCTCTTCCAGATGACCCAATCCGGTTGCTTCGAGAGGTGGTGCTGCTGACAGACGACCGGAACCTGCGTGTGAAGGCGCTGACCCGCAACGTGCCCGTGAGGGACATCCCCACTTTCCTGAGGTGGGCGCAGGAGGGCTGAGCAGGCCAAGGCCATCCCCGGAAGCCATGCAGCTCTTTGCCTTCGAGAAAGGGTGACCTTGAGGTGGTGGGCCTTGGGCCGAGCCGCAGCAGCTGCCACTGCCGAACCAGAACAATAAATGCAGCCTCTCCAACCCCACCCAGAATGGCCATCCTGTGGGTGCAGGAGGAGGAGGAGGAGAGAGACGCACGCTGGGAAGGTTGGGGGCTAGAATGCTTAGGATTGTGCAGGGCCTTTGGACGGGGAGCAAAGTGCCCCAGGAGAGGCCGGAGGGGGGTGGTCCCTTAACTCCTCCATCTGTGGAAGGCCAAGATGAGGCCACGGAGCGTGTGGAAGTTGGAAACTGTTTCTGTTGGGCCCGACCCCTTTCCCTTTGAACAGCGGCGCCTGGGCACCATGTCAGCATAGCCCCCTTTTTTGACGCCTCCCAAGTGTCTGTGCCAAGCTCGCTGGCCCTGGCCTGGCTGCTCTGCCACCTTTGCACCTGCCCACTCCTCTTGTTGTGCACTTGCCTCAGGGTGTCTGACACCACTCCCTTCTGCCACTCCCCTTTAGGAGTCCTTTGGCTGTTGTCTCTCACCCCACCCCCTGCATAAACTAGTTCCCCCCATTGGTGTGGTTTTGAGGGGAAATTATAGGCTGGAGCTGATGGGCAGGGATGTTGATCCCTTTGTGAAGAAGGACATGAGGTAACATGGAGGGAAACTGAGTTTTCACAGACACCCCACTGACACCTCTTTGGAGACCTAGCAGGGAGAACGCTCTGCTGTACGACTTTGTCCTGCCAGGAGACTGAAAGGCTGGCTGTATTGCCTGTGGGGAGGCGTCTCATCTGCCAGGGGCTTTCCAGCCCCATTGTTGCTCTTCCACAGGGCCTTGGGTCAGGGGCAGCTCTGGATCAGTGAGCAAAGACCAGGTGTTGGGACCTGGTATGTGTCAGAAAATGACTTTGACTCTAGCTTTGCTCCTTTTGAGAGTTTGGTGGAGGCAGGCCCCTGGCCATTACAAGCTGGTCCAGAGAGGGAACAATCTCTTATGTCTGTGGGGCTCTGCACTCAGCATCATCGGTGCTTGCATCCAAAGCAAAGGCAAGTATCCATCTCAGTTAAGAAGGGCCGGACGTAGCAGTTTCTTGCAAGTAAGCTGCCCCCTCGTTTTGCTTTTACCTGCCTGGGTTTTATCTGCCTGGGGGACTTTTGCTGATTTGTGTTACATTGTTTTCTTAATAAAAATTTTAGTAGGGAATACTGCTGTGTCCTGCCTTATTTTATGAACAGGGAAGAAAGGGGGAAATCCCAGAGGAGGGGAAATACCTTTGACTGGAGAAGTGTTAATGGGATGGAAGGAGCTGGACTTGACCTAAAGAACCAGGCCTAAAGAAACTCCATCTTTTAAAAAACATCAGTTTCCAAACACAGTAAAACTATGCAAGGTTTTGACTTTCACAGGACACTTCAGCAAGCAGAAATCTGAATTCTGTGGAAGCCCAAAGATCGTATGTTTCAAGGTCAGCTTTAATCTGATTTAGTGAAAGATCTCCTTTGAACTACTGTGCCTCTCCTTAGGATATGTTGGAACCCAACAAAGTGTAAATGTGGAGTTACTGCTTCCTCCTCTTTCCTCTTCATGCTGGGAAAATATTGGTAGAGACTGAAAAGTGGGCAGATCTGACATCAGAAACATCTGGCATGGCGGGTGACAGGTCAGGGTGCAGCGGTGGAGGCCAGCCATGCTGTGCCCTTTTTGCTGGAAGAGACTGAAGCAGGCAGGCCCCAGCACAGCAAAGGAACTCCTGGCGGTTGCTGCCAAATCCAAATCAGGGCCACTGAAGCGCCCCAAACACACCGGCAGAGCAGGTTTCCACCCCTCTTCTCCAAGGCTCTCCTCTAAACACAAAATGCCCATTGTGTGTTCCTAATAGTTGTTCTGGGAGAAGGGGAGAAAGAGGTCTGAGCATCCTGGCGAAAAATGCCAAGCAGGCGTTTCTCCTTCCCCACTTCTGTTGTGCTGGTACGGAGTAGCATCTCTCTCTCGACAGCCCTACAAGGTAGGTCACTCTGGCTTACTCCGACAAGATCAGCCCTCCCCACTGGCTCTCCTGTACACTTGGGAGTCTCGTCGAGCCCTCGGAGCCCTCCCTGCTGTCCCGTTCCTGTGTCTCTGGCCTTGACTCTCCCAGCCCCACACAAACAAGTGGAGGCCTTGTGGTGGCAAAGAAAACATTTATTGCTGGCATTTGTTTGTTTGCTTCTGGTATAAAAGAGTGGGAAGAACATCCCATGTACAAAAAGCTACCTGAGGCACAGCAAGGTTGTTGCCCCTTCTGGGTACTTCAGTTTGGCTCGGGGGGGGGGGCACTCTGATCTCCCGGGGTTGGGAGGGAGCGGGTGGCTCAGGTGAAGGCACAGGCCCATATGGGAGGAGAGCCTTGTGTGCAAAAAGCTAAGAAGCTTCACATTGACCGGCTTTTGGTTACGGATAGAGGGAGGCCACAAAGGGAGGGGGGGTCCTGCCTTCACACACACTCGTGATAAGTGCAGGCGACCAGCAAGCGCCAGGCTTGGGCTGCTGATTTTCTTGCTGGTCCCAAGAAATAGTGCGTGGCAGGAATCAGTTTCCCCCTCGGTTAAAGGAGAGGTTCCTTCCTGCCCGTGGAGGGAGGTGAAGAGGCCAGACCCCTCCCTGGGCCTCAGTCAAGTTGGGAAGGGAGAGGGTTGGCCTCCCTGGAAGAGACAGAAAAGAGAGCCCCCCCCCCCAAATAACCTTTGGTTTCAGAAATGGCCGGAGGTGCTGGTGCAGGCAGTGCTTAAATTCTGAAGTCTGCCCCTCTGCAGTGCAGAAATCTCCCCCCCCCACACACACACAAGCATCTCACATTGCAAAGGGGTCCTGGGGCTAAAGGCTGGCATCATCTCTTGGGCTGCTGTCACAGAAGCAGCCTGAGCCATCTAGTCCAACACCCCTCAACTTTCAGGAGGGCCCCCAAAGGGCACTGCCTAGCCATGGCCTGCAGTTGCCAGGCCTGGCAGAAGGGCAAGTGTCTCCCTAGTTGTCAGGGCAGGCAGGCAGAGCGGCCCAAGCCTAAGGGGGCACCGTTTTCCATTGCAGGTCTTCAGGTACACCCCAAGAAAAGCTGCCTCTGCTTGTCACAAGTCCAAGAGCCAGCCCCGAAGAGGGGCCAGGCAGGCCTTCCTGTGCCAGAGGGTCGACCTCCCCCCTCTTAGCTGCAACCAGGAGTGGGTAAGTCCTAGATTGTCTGTTTGCAAATGGGGGTAGCAGACCCTGCTTCCCCCATAAGGGATAAGTCCCCTAATCTTAAGTGGGGGAGGCTCCTCCAGCAAGATCGGAGTTGGAATCAGGGCCCTGTCAATAATCTGGAAAAGTTTTTCCTGCTTCTTAGAGGAGCAGAGTCTATCATTACATTACGCAGCAAGGGGGGTGGTTCTGAGCTGGGCCCGGTCAGTTTGCAGGTAAGGAAAATCATTTATGCAACCCTCCCCCCAACATTTACAAAAATAAAATAAAATCCTGCACGTAGTAAACTAGCGGATCCAAGACAGGCCTCTCCCCACCGCTCTGGTTTTGGACATGCAAGGCAGCGAAAATTCAAAACAGGACGGATAGTCCCCACCCCCGAACGGTGCAGCCGGCAGTTCTTCCAGCTGGCGGTGGGCTCCTCCAGGCCAGAGGTAGGGGTCCCCCTCGCCCCCCTTTTAATCGACCCCAAGAAATGCAGGAGGGAGTCTTTTCATGGGGACGTATGTGAGGTAGGGTCAAATTCACGGTTCTCTGCACTTGGGGTCGCAGGTCCAAAGTGGCAGAAAAGAAGGGGCGGACTGGAGGACTCTCCCCAGGCGCGGCAGGCCAGGACTCCTTTGGCGCAAGTAAACACAGCCGACAGTCCCTGACAGGCCGCTGGTCAGGGGGGAGAAAAGCGCTCTATGGTCCGGGCGTGGTGGTCGTTGTGCAGGTGGGCGGCGGCGGCGGCGGCAGCGGCGGCGGCTCCCTGGGCCAGCACCTCGGCCGCCTTGTCGGGGCTGAGCCCGAGGTAGAGGCTCTCCATGGCGACCTTGGGGTCGGCGGCGGCGGCCAGGAAGTGGGAGGTGTGCGAGAGCAGGTCCTTGTCCGGGTGCTGCTGCTGGGCCAGGCGCGCCATGGCCAGGACGCCGTCGGGGAAGTCCAGCTTGAGCTTGCCGTCGGGGCCCGTCGAGGCGGCGGCGGCCGCTGCCGCCGCGGCGTGCATCTTCATGTGGCTGAGCAGGTTGCGCTGCTGGGCGAACTTGCCGCCGCACACCTGGCACTCGTAGGGCTTCTCGCCCGAGTGGATGCGCATGTGCTCGGTCAGGCGGTACTGGCGGGTGAAGCGCATGCCGCAGGCGTCGCAGGCGAAGGGCTTCAGGCCCAGGTGGCTGCGCATGTGGCGCGTCATGGTGCCGCGCTGGGTGAACTTCTTGCCGCAGATGGAGCAGGGGTAGGGTCGCGTCAGCCAGTGGGTCTTCTCGTGCTGCCGCAGCGTGGCCGGATCCTTGTAGGCCTTGTCGCAGGAGGAGCAGCGGTAGGGGCGCAGCAGGTCGCAGCCGCCCGGGCCCCCCGACGGCAGCGGCGCGGCCAGGGGCTTGTCCAGGAAGGGTGGGCCCTGCCCGGCCGCCGCCGCCGCCTCGGCCGCCTCCTTGCGGTACAGCTCGTCCTCCTCGTTGTGCGCCTCGACGTGCGCGTTCAGCTGCTCCGAGGAAGGGAAGCCTTTCCCGCAGGGGATGCAGACGTACAGGTTGTCTCCGCCGAAGCTCTCCGGCTCGTAGCCCAGGTAGCGCTCCAAGCTGCCCGCCGCCGGAGAAGGACCCCCGCTGCTGCAGCCGGTCTCCTCGCTGGTGCTCTTGTCGTTCTCCAGGTCCTCCACCTCGCCGTCGGGCTCGGCGCTGTCCAGGCTGGGGTAGCGGCGCTGCGAGGGCGACTCTGTCTTGTGGTCCATCTCCCCCTCGGCCCCGCCGCCCTTGTCCCGCCTGCCCCGGCAGTCCCCCTCCTCCTCCTCGTCCTCCTCGTCCTCCACGTAACCCCCCACCAAGGGCTCGTGCTTCATCCAGCGGTAAAGGAACTCGGGCCCCGCTTCGCCTCGCCCCGACGGCTCCGGCCCGGGCCCCGGGCTGCTGCGGAAGGGGGGAGGCTCTCCGAAAGCCGGGTGGGCCGGCAGCAACGCGCCGCTGACTGCCGGGCTGTCGGGCCGAGGGGGCAGCGAGTTCTCGCGATTCTCGCCGCCGGCGGCCCTCAGGCGGCCCTCGGAAGGCGCGGGCGGGGGCAGCGGCAGGGAGGGCCCGTTGGGGCTCTTCTTGGACAGGTCGAGGCCGCAGAGCGGCGAGCAGAGGCGCTCGGGCGGGCACAAGCCGTGCGGGTGCAGCGCTGCGCCCTGCGAGGCGGCGGCGTACAGCTCGCCGCAGTGGGTGCTCAGCGGGTTGCCCGGCTCGACGGGCCGCGGCGGCGCGGAGTAGCAGCTCTGGATCACCGGCGTGGCGGCCCGCAGGCCGCGCGGCAGCTTGCCCAGGTGGGAGTAGCCCCCGCGGAACTGGCCGTACCTCCCGGAGCGCTTCAGCTTCTTCTTGCAGAGGGCCACCAAGTCCGGGATCTGCAGGTAGCTGGCGGCGGCCAGGACGGCGCCCAGGCTGGGCTCGCCCTCGGCCTCGGCCTCGCCCAGCCGGCCGGTGTAGATGAAGTCGAGCACGGCGCGGAAGACGGCGGGGCTGACCATCTCCTGGTCCAGGTTGATGAGGTTGTCGTGCACCACCAGGGCCTTGAGGTAGGCGCTGCTGGCCGCCAGCACATTCTTGTGCGCCCGGAAAAGCGCGTTCTGCACCACCAGGATCACGTCGCACAGGAAGCCCTTGGTGCGCTGCACGTTGAGCTGCAGCAGCAGCTGCCGGGAGTGGCCCGCCGACTCGGAGGCGTCCAACATCGCTGCCGCTTCGGCGTCGCCTGCAAGGAGGGCACAGAAAGAGAGCCCGCCGTCAGAGGGGCCCGCCTCCGGCCCGCTGCCCAGCGCCTTCCCCGGACCCGGACCTGCGGGGGTGGGCGAGGCTGGTGCGCCTCTCATCGCGCTCTGGCCGCCTTCCCCGCAGGCCTCCCCTTATAGAGGGGCTTTCCCTGGCTGGGAGGCGGAGGAGGGGGCTCGGCCCGGTATCTCCGCCGAGCACATCCCGCCCCCTCCCTGCGGAGGGGGGGCCGGGCTAACCAGTCACACCTGGAGGGGCCGCGCCGGCCAAGCGCCCCGCCACGCAGAGCCCTCCAGGGCGCCCGCCGCGCCTCTCCTCGGAATCACGTCGGGGGCCCAAGGGCGGTGCGCCGCGGCCCCAACTGCCCGGCCCCGCTCGCCACTGGCTGCCCTGGGAACTCACCCGACACCTCGACCCGGATCCCAGGCGGGAATGCCAAGCTTTAGTGGGGGACCCTCCCAGCTCTCGGCCCCACTCGGTAGATCACGGGACTTTCCGGCCGCAGCGCCCTCCCTGCCTCAAGCGCCTCTCTTCCGCCAGCCCTTCAGTATGGAAGGCCGGGTGGGTTGGGGGGTCCTTTGCGAGGGGCTGGGGCTGGACCCCGGTGCCCACTTCAGAGCCAGCAGGAGGCCGCGTCAGGGGCGCTGCCCTCCGCTCGAGAGCCGTGTTGAGCCCCCTTGGCGGCCCGACGGGGGCTCCCCCCGCCAGCCTAAGGCAGCGGGAGGCAGCAAAAGCGGGTCTCCAACCGGGGGGGAAAGAGAGCGACGGAGGGTGGGGGGAAGAGGACCCTTTTCCAAGCGGAGGCCGAATCCGAGGGCTCAGCAGAAAACTCGCCCGGGGAAGGCCTGGCGCGGAAACGTCAAAACGCAACTTTGTAAAAATCGCCGCCCGCCGCCGCCGGAGGGTTCTTTCGAGGGCCGGGGGAGGCGGCAGAGGGTCCCCCGAATTCCTTCCTGGGGGAGGCCGACCTGTGCAGGGCGGGCAAGAAAAGCGCCTCCCGGGAAACCCGAATCCCTCAGCCAAGGCGCCCGGGAGACGAAGCCGTGGCAAGGCCTGGCCGGGACCATCCGGGCCCGAGCGGTGGAGCAGGCCGGCCCAGAGGGGGCTGCGAGCTCCGGGCGGCTGAGGAGAAGCGGCGGGCCGGCCCCAAGTAGCAGGTCCCGCTAGAGCTCCGCTTTTCCCGGAGGAAACTCGGTCTCCGTTAACGCCGCATCTCCCCGAGCGCTTCGGCGTGACAGGTCGCCTTCTGAGGCGCCCCCGAAGCAGGACCCGGCCGGGAGCCCAAAGTACTGCGCCCTGCTTGGGGGTGGCCCGGGGCTTCCGTCGGGGCCGGAGGGCTTACCTGGGAGCCCCGTCGAGGGCGCAAGGCAGGCGAGGTCCGTGTGGCCGCGCATGGCTCGCCGCTTGCCGCCGCGCCCCGGCCCGCGCCTGAAGCCCGGCAGCGCCAGCGCCTGGCTGCCTGTGCCGGAGCGCCGCGGCTGCAGGAAAGGTAAAGGCCGGGCCGCGAACTCCCCCTGACCCCGGCCTGAACTCGGGCGTGCAGAAGGAGCCGCCGCCGCTTCCTCCGCCTCCCAGGCAGGCAGGCAGGCAGGCAGCGAGCGAGCGGCGGCCTGGGGGAGGGGGAGCGGGAGGAGGAGGAGGAGCTGGCCCGGCCCGGCCCGGCCCGGCCCGGCGGAGCTCCCGAGGAACAGCCCCAGGTAGGAGGGAAGAGGCCGGACCCTGGACGCCGGCGCGGCCCGTCGGGGAGGGATGCCACCGCAGCCTGGAGGGCAGCAGAGGGGAGAGCCGGCCGGGCGTGGGGACTGGGCCTCTTCCCGGGCTGGGGAAGCTTTGCAGGACGGGGGCCCCGCTCCGGGCAGGGGGCGGGCGGCGCGGCACGGCGTGGCGTGGCGTGGCGCGGGCGGGGGCTTCTCACCTTCCCAGCGCCGCTGCGCTGGCTGGTCCTTCTCCTCGAGCGCGGGGAGCCTCCAGCGGCCGGAGCACCACCTCCCGGGCGCTGCATGGCCGGCGCCTCTCCGGGCCCCCGGGCGGGCGGGCGGGCTTCCCTTAGGGATGGCGCCACCTGGCGGCGCAGCGGGGTCCGGCTCGAGTCCGGCGCCGCGCTCGGGGCCCGGGGCCCGCCGGGGCAGCCCCTGCAGCTCCTCCTCTCTGGGCCAGAGCCGCTCGGAAGCGCCCGACCGAGGAGAGGACTCGGCGCGGCGGCGAAGGGGAGAAGCCGGGCGAAGGTAAGGCGCTGCGCGCTGCTCTCCCAGTCGGCAAGGCGTCCTCGGGCGCCCGCAGAAGGGGAGACGCTTCTTCCTTCGCCCCCGTCTTAGTTTCTGCACCCCGAAAGGGAGCCCTTAAGAGCCCCCGGGGAGCCCGGCCGGCGACCCAGGAGAGGCCCCGCGGCTGCAAGAGGGATTTTACACCGGCTGAAACGGCCCAGCGCCCAAGCTGCGCGCTCGCCCTCTCTTTCTCTCTCCCCGCGCCCGCCCGCAATTTTGGACAATTTTGCAAAGTCGCCGAACGGCCCGAATTTTGTCCCCCCCTCGGGCATCCAAGCCCCGGCCCCATTGCTTCGGGTTCGGGGCAGCCCCCACCCAGCAGGGCTTCCCCGCATTTGCCGGATTGCGCTTCCTTATAGGAATCCGGGTTGGAGTTTTAATGGGGTTTTTAAACTTCTCTCCTTCCTTCGCCAAACGCGAAATGGTTTCGCTGAAAAATCCGCCGGCGCCCGCCCTCGATGCGCCTTGCGCGTGTCGGGGGCTTTTCGCCCACTCTGCCCTTCCTCGGCCTGCCCGGGGGGCAATTAAAAAACTAAGTATAAAGTTTTCCCCCAAAATATTTTAAAGAAATGGGAGATTTCCCGAGTTCTCGGCCTTGACATTCCCCAAGACTCCAAAAACTAACGCAGCCCCAACCCAGAACAGTCAAGTTCTGGCCTCGGAAAGCAGAAACTCTGCCGGTCCGCGGCGGGCCAGCAAAGGGGCGCAGCCCTCGAAGGCTTACGGCGCTGCAGCCGAGCCGGGCGGCCCGGAGGCCTGGGGCCGGCCGCTTTCGCTTTCTCCTGCGCTCTCTCGCCGGGTGCCGGAGAATTCTCCTCCGCCCGAGCAGCCGCGTCGCTCCGGGAGGGCTTGAGAGGCGCTCCCCAGCGGGAGCGATCCGATCACGGGCTTCGACGCCCGGCGCGTCTCCCCCCACCCCGGGCGACGGCCAAGCGGAGCTGCCCCCAGCCCTCGAGGAAGGGATGAGAAGCGGGGAGTGGGCAACCGGGTGGAGGCCAAGCGCCGCTCCCCGGGCCCCCGAACGCGAAGGTTACGATCCTTCCAGCGACTCACGGTGGCCGGTGAACGGGGCCCAAAGAGCCCTTGCCGTCGGCTTGAAACGCCCGGGGTCCCCCTGCAGCGGCAAGCGGGCTTGCCTCCGGATCGCGGCCTGAAGGGGGCCAGGGAGGGAGAGCCGGCCCCTGGGGCGACGCTGGTGGAGCTGCATCGAATACTTCCCCGAGGAGGGTGTCCCAAGGCAAGCTCGGCTGTCAGATGGCCAGCCCGTGGCCCGAGACGGAGCCCGCCTTCCAATCCCCTATGGTGGCACAATGCTGATACTTTGGAAACGTGTGAATTTAAACACGGGTGTGAGTCAGAATGCTTCTTCACAAATCACTTCCTTGACTGGGAAAATCTGCTCAGCCTCCGGTAGGAAGGGGTGCCCGGCTTTTTGGAATGACCTGAGGTGCACAACCCGCCCCCCCATCGAGCCAGGCTTAGAGCGGAGCCTCTCCGGTCGTGGCTCCAATTTTGTGCAATTCCTCCCTTGTCTTTTGGAGAAAAGGAAACCATTTTTTTTCTTAAAGCAAGCAGTTAATTTCCCGTAAGAGTTGACTTGTTGGTTTCTAACGTTTCCTTTATACCAGAGATCAGCAACCTCAGGCTCTAGAGCTCAGTAGAGAAACAAATATAGCTCTTTTTAAAAAAAAAATGAAATCTTGAAGTTAGGGTGTATTGGAGGGGTCGGTGGGATGCTGGGATCACAAGTATACAACAGGAATAGCAGGCAAAGAGTTTATGGGGCTAAAGGGATGCTTTGCATAAAGGGAAATGATGTTGCCAGGAATCTAAGTGCAAATTATGCACCTATTATGTCAGTGCACTAAAACGATTGTGCAATGGGCTCCTGTGTATGTATGACTTCTTGTGAGACCTCGGTGTGCCAGGTCCTCTTAAAGGACTCCCTACAACCAGTGTCTGGGCTGCAGAAGCTGTATGGCTCATTAATCAACATGTCAGTTATCAGCTATGAGAGTTATATTATGCAAAGTGGCTTTCTTATACTGGCTCTTTGTTGATCTCTTGCTCTGAATTTTGATGTGATTTGGCTCTTTTAATATGAAAGTACCAGACTCCTACTTTTAAAAATATAGTTCTAATGGTTTTTTTAAATGTGAAAGATGGCCCGTCCCCCACTGTCTAGCAAAAAATATTTAAAACAAATTACTTACAATGTTGATCTGTCCTGCAAAGCTCAGGCTAGCCTGATATTGTCAGATCTCAGCTGCTAAGCAGGGTCTGTGCTGGTTAGTATTTGGATGGGAGACCACCAAGGAAGTATCTAGGATTGCTATGCAGATGCAATAGATCCAGAGAAGTTAGCCGTGTTATTCTGTAGTAGCAAAATAGTAATGAGTCCAGTAGCACCTTTAAGACTAACCAACTTTATTGTAGTACAAGCTTTTGAGAGCCACAGACGCAAGCAAAGGCAAAACACATCTCTTCCTCTCTTGCCTTGAAAACCCTGTGGGGTTGCCATAAGTTGGCTATGACTTGATGGTATTTCTCAAACACACACTTATAATGTAGGGTGCACACTAGTGAATCACATGACACTCTTCATCAACTTGGATCTCCAAAGACAGCTAAAGCCACAGGTGATTCAGAATTTGCTTCCTGCATCTTAAACATAAGATGGTCCAAACAGAAACACATTGGGGATGGGCAAGTTCATGGAAGAGAGTTGGTTTAGGAATAGGGCAGACAGCCAAGCAAGGGGATTGCTATGAATTCTCAAAGGCATCTGGCTGGGTGTTGTTGGACTAGATGCCACTTTGACACACACACACACACACACCAGCAAGATCTTCCCTGGTCTAGTGAATAGCTCACAAGAGGGGAACGCAGATCACAAGCAATTTGCAACCTGCCCCACCCACCTGGGCAGGACAGAATGCCTTCTTTTGCAGCCTGCAGCCAGGAAGCAGAGAGTTTTTCAAGTCCCTGGCATGGTAGTGCCCTGCACATGGTTTTCACCAGCAGGGAAAGGAACTGAAGTGTCTTGCCAATGCTGCTATATTGCTGCAAACCGCTCCCCATTATGTCCCCATGTAGGACTTCCATACCTAAAACTACTACCATTACCATTGAATTAATTTTTTAACTTGGAATAAAGGCTTATTAAAATCATGATAATTTCCGCAATAGCATGTATAGCTCTTGTTCTCATGGTTCTTGTCGTGAGAACAGCATCTATGTGCATGCAATGTCTATACATGCTTGCTCTGTCCCTACGTGGTGCTCCCCAGAAGCATTTCCAGTCCTGTGTAGCTGAAGTGGGGGTAAGAATAAGAATGCCTGAACACTCATTGGCTTGGCTCAGTCTGGTCACTTCTCATGATCTGGGAGTCAGTTTTTCATTGGCCACTTCATCTGTCCACAAACAGTTCGAGCCTGTTCATTGGGTTATTTTCAATGCCTTCAAACAGGTACAGTGCAATCTGCCACGTTTCTCATGCAGCCCAGTGACAGTTTACCTTACCCAATGACCTGATGTCTCTGCCTGTCCTTCAGCAGCCAATAGAATAAGTAAACTGTGAGTAAATCTTTCAGCTGGTGATTATAAATAAACACTATATATATATATATATATATAACTTTATTTCATATGTGCACATTTTTGTATGGCCTTCTTTATGGGAGGTATAGTTTCCCCCCATCATTTAATGATCTGATCCAACCATCGATAACCACAAGGCAGAACTGTTGCTCAGATGCAAAAGTGCGCACAAGAGAAGAAAATGAAACTCTATTGTCACAGCTACTGCACAACAGCAAAGCTGTTTGGCAGCTATTGGAGGAAGATGGTGGACAGAAGAAAAGATTGGCATTTTGGTTCATGTGTGAACGCAGCTGTTAAACACAATTCATTAGCTTATCAAACATGTTGACCATGAAGTTTGCAGGAAGGTTATGCACATTCAACTTTGTGCATGCATAGATGCCATGCTCATAAGATGGCAGTTATGCATGGGAGGGCAGGGTGCACTCTGTCTCTGAGTATATTGATTTCTACATGTATTGTGTTGTTTGAAGAGGGGCTAGAGAGAGGTACAAACTGACAACCAATGGGGGAAGAATGTTTTCTTCCTGGAGAGTGAGAATGTAAAGCATATTTAATGAAAACAACAGATCTGGTTAGGTTTTGTTTACTTGTTACTGCTGTTCAGCCCAATCTATTTTATACCTTTTTATGGGATGCTTTAGGCACTTTCTTCCTGGAATGCCGTTCCATCTGACTTCTTCCCCTGCCTTCCACTCAGTGGACCCCAAGTTCAAGGTGCTGTTTCTGGCTTTCTGGCTAATCTGCCTTGTCTTACAAACGGGTGCTGGAGGGGTGAGACGCCTGGGGCAAAGAAGAGGGAAGCACTCTGCATCACCCAAGAGCAGCTACAAAATGCCTTTCATTTCCCCTTTCCCACCGTTTCTTTCACAACTGCTACCCTTTCAAAGCCACGAGACTCTCTCTCTCTCTCTCTCTCTCTCTCTCTCTGTCTCTCTCTGTCTCTCTCTCTCTCTCTCTCTCTCTCTGCTTTAGCAGTATGCAGTCAGTTAAGCAGCAGGTCCTCGAAACAATGCTCAAGTCCAGGGGCAAGTGGAGTTACCTGCTGGCTTGATCCATACCACACTTTCTTGTAAAGCAGTCTCTTAGATTTGAATGGTATTTACTTCTAAGTCGTCATGGTTAGGATCAAAACCTGAAAGTGTGGTTATTATGGACACGCACAACTTGCTAACCACACATTGTGGCTCTCCTGGTGCCTGATCCCAACCCTCCCCTGCGTTGAAGTCCACAGTGCAAGGGGGTTGCTTGTCCATTTGATTCTGACAGCAACACAATATTGTGGGACCTGGTGGCAAAGAGGTGCACTGAGTGAGATGGGGCCACTGGATCTATTTAATAATATAATCTCAGTCCACACAGGATCTTAGCTGTGTGCTTAAATAATTAATTTTTCAGGTCTTGATATGAGCATGTGAGAGCCCTGGACTCCTGGACCTGCCTTGGTCCCTAGCTTTCTGGGAGAAAGGTGGGCTCTGGCAGACAAATACTAAAAATAAAATAGGTTCTGTTTCCATTTATTATGATCAAAGATCAGCACAGTTTAACACATATACAAACAGTGAAATTTATAGCCTTGTTTACTCTAATTTTGACAATCCGTGCTAATTAATAAAAGGTTTTGAAAATCTGCTTTCCTGTTAAGCAAGCCACAGCACAGGATTTAGCCACTTTGCGAGCGGTTTCATTCGATCTATCTGCAAGTAGGGGGGATGTGTAGAATTTGTCGGATCTGCTGGGAGCTTTGATAGAGAAATGCCTAGAATGAATATCCTTATAAAATAGACAATATAATAAAACATCCTCTACTGTTTCAGTTGCATTCAACTGGCAAAGACCAAGGCATTGAGAGCAGGGGATATGTAAATATCTCTCTTCCAACAGAGCAGGGAAACAAAGGGTTTCTCTCTTTTCCTTGAGCACCCAAACATTCAGATGATGAACCTGAAGGACAGGGCTTTGGGTTAAGCCACAAGGAATTACTGATCTCTGGGAAACTGTTCTTGCTTTAAAACAAACAAACATGGGGCTAGGCCTCATGGTGCAAGGATATGCTCCAAAGCATGTGTGCCAAGTTGAGGAACCCTCAGGAGTCAGATGGAGAGGCTGAATAAGATAGCCAGCGGTCCAAGAAAAGGTGATTCTATTCTTGTCTCCTTCTCAGGACAAGCAACAATGTGTATTTGGCAAGTATTTGGCTCTATTTGCATAAGAGCAGCCTTTCTAGCACAGAATCTCGGTTCAAGGGTTTACCTGTCCTTTCTATCCAGTGCTTTTTTTGTGAGTGGACTTTAGAAGGCTGTTTCTTTCATGGTATTCTCCTTCACTTTGGCTGCTCCAGTTCGTCATCAAGAATACAGACGAAGAACTTGATTTCAGGCATGAGAGTGAAATTGTTTTTTTGCCATTCCTGTGACAGTAGAAGCTATATTAGCAAACACAATTGTTCAGACTAAAGCAAAGAGCTTCTTTCCTTTATGCTTCTGTCAGTAGCATCTATACACGCCCACAGAATGCACAAGAGACTCCCAAAGGGGCTTTTGGAGCACAAAACTATCGATTCTCTGCATATTGGGAAGCTATGAAGCGGAAGGGAAACATCTCAAGTCTTAGAGCCAAGCTACAAGTGATGCCTTACACAGGTTGGACACTTGTTAGCTTCCCTCAAGTTTTGATGGGAAATGTAGGCATCCTGGTTTTACAGCTTGGCTCTCCATTACAGCTGCAAGACCAGGATGCCTACATTTCCCACCAAAACTTGAGGGAAGCTGACAAGTGTCCAACCTGTGTCAGGCATCACTTGTAGCTTGGCTCTTAATAGCCAGACTGGTCCAGTTTGGGGAGGAGCCATTGCTCAGGAGCAATGCCCAAAGGCCAGGCTGTGTCCTGGGCATAAGGCTAAGCCTCAGCCTTATGCCTGGGAGAGAGAACACTCAGCAAGGGGGACCAATGGGCCACCTCCCTAGAAGGCCCCTGGGCCTTGCACACTCCATCTCCAGCAAGAATATTGTATTTCAGACTGATGTCATCATAAGGAAAGGGCAGATCTGTACCCGTGCTGGACAGTGGAAATCCCAGACAGAGACAAAAGGACCCACTTGCCAACCCCAGCAGGAGAAGACCAGAAAAAAATAATTCTAGAGGCTTTGGTTGATCCCTAAATCCTCAAAAGGAGCCCCTCTACCAACTGCTGCAGGCTGGTATCATCAGACTAGGAATCTTGTATTGACCTTTGCTTGCTTTCCTTCTTTCCCTCTTTCTCCCTTGCTTTCTTTCTTCCTTGCTTGCTTTCTTCCTTGCTTGCTTTCTCACTCGCTTGCTTTGCAACTTGTCCTTTCCACTTACTGGAACCGGACACAGAATGACACCAGTGAGATCCAGAGATCAAGCACTTTCATCAGGAATATCATCCAGCCCTTTCCTCTGAGCCTTTTATGCTCTTGAAGGGGCTCTGGGTTCAGACCAAGCACTGCTGGGCATCCCTAAGGGTGAAGTTGGCAAAGGTTTGGGAGGAACTTGGCTTGTGGTTTGGAGGGGCCAATGCCCAGGAAAGAGGAAGTCAGGTCCTACTGGGTGATAATTTGGAAAAGCGATTTGTCTAACCTGGAGTGCATGTGTGTGGGGGGAGGAGAGGATCATGTGCTCGTGGGCTATGGGTGAAATGGTTCACATGCTCCACTCAGGACTGGACTAGCAGCGAAGGCTTTGAAGCCCAGGGCCACAGATCCATAGCAAGCACTGCTGCTCCCAGCAGCAAGACAAGCAACTGGCAGTTGCTGAGAAAGGCATCCGCTGACTTGGAGCGCTTCCCCTCCTGGTCGCAATGCTAACGTGGGATAAGGGCCCTCTGTCCACCCCACCCTACGCAGGCAGCAATTTGGGGCTCCCTTCCATAATACCAAATTATCACTGAGTGAGTCATGTTTACTGGCTGAAGGGTCCCTTTGGGTTTTCTGCCTTGTGAACCAAAACAACTTTATTTTATTTATGTCATTTATAGTCCGCCTTTCTCACTGAGATTCAAGGCGGATTACATAGTGTGGGAATAGCACAGTCAGTATCAAGGACATTTCAATAAACAATGCCATAGGGTGAATAAATGCAAGTTTGCAAAGACACATTAGCAAAAAATCCAATACATAGTCGAGGAAATGCTGAAACAGAGCATAAGCCATTCTAGGTCTGACATTGGTGGTGGAGAGTGCCCTCAAGTCATCGCTGACTTATGGCGACCCCTGGTGGGGTTTTCATGGCAAGAGACCTAACAGAGGTGGTTTGCCATTGCCTGCCTCTGCAACCCTGGCCTTCGTTGGAGGTTTCCCATCCAAATATTAACCAAGGCTGCCCCTGCTTATAAACAACACAGAACTACCCAGTAGGGTCATACTTAAAGCACAGGTAGTACATAAAAGCACATACTTAATGCAACAGATTGGCCATAAGGCAACATAGTGGTGAAGTTTATGGTCCCTAACTCATTAGTGAAGCATGTCTTTGAGACCACCTCCCTACAGTACAGCCCTCCTATTTGAGTAAAAAGCCCTTTCAAACAATTCAGTTTTGATTGTATGAGGAAAGCCAGGGAAATAGGGGCTCCGGTATTCAGGAATGCCTTGATTATTATGATTTCTTCCTGTGTTCTAGATCCTGGTTGTGACTATCCTTTTTTATTTTTAGTTGGTTTATAAGGAGTCTGTGCCTCATTCTTTTGGCATGCTCCAGGCATGTCTCACATGTCTCAAAACAACAGCATCGATTCAATGCAAATCACAAAGATGAGAACACCAACCCTGCCGCTGATGCCTGGATGGCAACTAAGAGCCAAGCTAGAAGTGACGAATGACACTTGAAGGGCAAGCGAACAGACTCATGTGTATGCCTCCCTGTTCACTTGCGCTCCACTTGCACTCCACTCGGTCACTACGTGTCATTCGTCACTTCTAGCTTGGCCCTAAGCCCTGTCTTGGTGAATCCTGAAGATACTCCAGCATAGCCTGGAGACATATCAATGCCAAGTTGTGCTGACATGCTAACGTAAGTCTGGTGATGACACAGAACTGGGCCATTTCAGGGACACGTTAGGGAGGAATTGGGCTTAGGTGGCATCCTAAGCCCCTTGGTTTTGGTCATGCCCCCAACACTGGCATAACATCACATCAGCAAAAGCCCTGGCATAGCTCTGGAAATCTCATTGAACTTGTAACATGAGTGCCTCAAGTTGCAACTGATTTATGGTGACCCCAGCAAAGGGATTTCAAGGCACGTGAGATGCAGAGGTGGTTTGCCATTGCCTTCCTCTGCGGTCTTCTTTGGTGATGTCCCCCAAGTACTAACCAGGGCTGACCCTGCTCGGCTTCCAAGCTCTGATGAGGCTGGACTATACTATGCTGCCTTCCCTCCTTCATGGAACAGGGACAGTGAAAATACAAGTTCTCGCCCTGCCCCCCCCCCTGCATCAGCACAGCTGAAGATTCTACGCCCAGTTCTCTTAAGCACCACGTGGCCTGCCTCTCTGGAAGCTACTGCTACAGAGCTGAGAGGATACAGCAAGCTCTGGCCTCCTGCCATGCACGTGGAAGGCACATGGGATGGGAACCCCACAGGAAGGGCACTTTGCACAAAAAGGCCGCATCCTGCGCATCATCGAGCCCTTTTAGTAACCATGCTCCGCTTAGATCCATTACAGGGTTTCCACCTCAGGACCCACAGGCACCAAAAGGGAGTCCCCCTTCCTTCGCCTAGGGGGTGCAAAGACAGCACACCTCACCCGAGTCAGCAAGGCGAGGGATGTAACTGCTTCCTGTCCCCCCCCCCCCACAAATGCACTTTCTCTGTGCATTGCCTCCACAACTCTGCCTCCCTCGGCATTGTTGCCAGCAGCAACTCTGCACAGTGAGAAGCAGAGGGGAGGGGGGCTAGCAGTTTGCTGGCACTACATGATATCATACCAGTGTAGCCCCCTTCCCTACACAATGAGGATACAGGGATCACAACTGCACTGACCAGCCTGCACGCTCCAGTCTGCGCTACTGCTCACCAAATGCCTCCGTTGCAGGATCGGAGCAGCCCCAGCAGACACGGTGCTAGGGCAACTCCCTCTGGGATGGGTAAGTCTTTGCTAGAAGGTTGCACTGTGCCCCCCAGCAGGGGCAGCCCTCCATGTGGAAGCGGAGGGACCCGCCAAGGCACCTTGTGCTCGTTCTGTGGAGCATCACACATTACTTTCTGTTGAGTCTCTTTGGACTCTTTACAGGCAGCCATCCCACAGGGGCAGAGGTCAGGAGGGACCTCATTCCCAGTGACGTGCCAACCATCTGCCATACCAAGAACACAATCCACAGCTGCAGGGACCAGCATGCATCAGGCTGCTCTGCTGTGCAGTTGCCATCTCCCTTGTTCTAGCCTCACCCCAGCCCCATTGCCAACTACTTCACAGCTGCTTCTTTCATGGGTGTGGAGCCAGAGGGACAGCTCCACAGGAGACTCTTCTGTCAGTCCATGCAATTCACAAAGGCACAGGAGCCTTGCTGGGGCAAGGGAGTTGGCACTCCATTCCACTAACTTGCCTTCAGAATCCCTGAGGCTGTTCACTAAATGTGGGGATTGCTCTATCCTTGTGTGTCTGTTCCATTAAAGGTTAGTAGACAGAGTTTGGCTCCTGTTCTTGTTTGCATCTGAATTCAGCTGTCCTTAGCATGCAGTAGTCCACTGTTTGCACAAGTATGCCCTCTCAAGGGGGAGATAAAGGTCCTCAGGGAGCCCAGCTGGGTTGGTGGTAAGAGGGCTGATTTCAAGAGTCTGGTCCATTTGCCTGTTGCTGTCCCCAAACCAGCTTTGTTTTCTTGCCAGCACTCTCTTCCAGTGGGATTTAAACCCCAGGGCTCTTGTTTGCCACATGGATTCCTTTCCCCAATGGGCTGTTGGCAGGCGTGGTGGAGGAAGCGATGCAGTTTATGAATCTGCAATTCTGTGCTTCCATTTTGCTGCCCTGGCAAAAGGCTAGTCTTCTGATCTCCACCTCCCCACACGTACCCAGGCTGAACTCTGGAACAGGACAGATCTCAGCTGTGCCCTCAGGGTTGCCTCTGCTGAGCGAACTGCTGAAGAATGCCGAAGCTGGTGCCGTGATGCGTCCTTCCCTGTATGTGCATCCAGAAAAGGGGAACTTGGTTGCAGTAAGAGATTCGAACCCACATCTGCAGGGGCTTTGTCCAGCAGGGGGTGCTGCATTCCCTTTGTTCCTTCCTTTATCATAGTCTGTGTGTGGGCAGTGGCTTGACATCAAGTGGTGTATGGCTGCAACAGTGTGTGCTGATTGGCTGCTTTTATCAAGCTGTCACGGGGATGTCATCTGCGCATCACATGATTGGTAGGTTGTGGTAGGGTTGCCATGGCGCCGGGTGCAATGGCACATTGGAGAGTGTTCTTTTCTCCTGTATTTCTCCTCTGCTGGGTGATCTTGGTGACTAGCACGACTAGTGCCGACATTTCCAGTGTTGGAGGCTTAGGATGGTGCCGCCTGTCGCTCTAAGTTTCAAGCAATTCATAGTTTAGATGTCCAATCACTTTAGAAAAAAAACACAGTGGAAAGCAACAGAGCACGGCAAAGGGGCAGGGGTGAAAAGCATCTTCCAAGAGGAACTAAAGTTGAAAGGGTGAGGAATGGCTGCTGCTAAGTAGACAAGAGAGGTGGTTGCTGAGAGAGAGAAAGGAATTCTTGTTGTAAGTAATGATCAGATGGTTGAGCGTTGTGCATTTTTTACACTCTTCTAATTGATCACAGCAGCCCTTCCCATTCTTCGAAGGAATTCTTTTATGCGTATCCCGTTACCAGACTTTATTGTCTGATTATTGTCTTCTGGGGGATCAAACATGCCAGTCAGCATCTTCCAAGAATGCCCGCTTGGAGCTGCCTTATACGTACCCGTGGTCCATCAAGGTCAGTATTGTGAGCAAAGACTGGCAGGAGGTCTCCAGAGTCTCAAACCGAGGCCTTTCATGTTACCTACCAGAGATTGAACCTGGGACCTTCCGTTTGCCAAGCAGAGCCTCTTCCACTAAGCCACCGCCCTTCCCCACTCACTTCCTTGCCCATCCCTCTCATCAAAGGAACCTTCTTCACAGTCCATCTCATCTTCATCTTGCATGCAAGGCCATCGGGGTGCTGCACCTTGGACTGTTCTTCAGCTTCATTGCACTTTGCATCATTCATTGTACAGCAAAAACATGCCCCCAGACTGCAGATGAGGGGAAGAAATGGGGGAAGAGGAACTAGCCAAAAGGTTAATGTCATAAGGTGTGCAGCTGGCCAAGACTGGGGGACGGCCCTCAGTAATCAATGTCCTTGACAGCCCCTTTTGCTAGTGATGGAGTGGTGGCCGCAGCCTCAGGGGATCTATAGCTACTTCCAACCCTCCTTCTAGAAGGTCAGGGCATCCCTCCACACACACTGCTGAGACACCCTGCTTGGCTGAGAGACAGCGACCAACCCATGGCCACTAAGGTCATGACTGTATGTGGATCTGAACCTGGGTTTTCTCAAAAGAGGATTTACAAAAAGCAATTCGTGGGTGATAATACTCTCCGGGCATAGTAAAGGAGCAGCTCAACCATGCCAGACTGGTACCCAGAGCCAGACTGCTACAAGACAGACCCAGAGGAGGCAACAATAGAACACCACTGGTTGTCACCGACAGCTCCCAACTTAAACCAGTTCAGAGCATCACCAGTGATCTTCAGCCTCTCCTTGGTATGAATGCTTGTTTGGGGAACCAAAGTTGAAAAGAAAAAGAACATATACATAAAGTACCAAGATGAGTGAAAAGCCAGCCAGCCAGCCAGCCAGACAGACAGACAGCAAAACAAACAAACAAACAAACAAACAAACAAACAAACAAACAAACAAACAAACAAACTCTTTAATAAAATTCCAAGAATTAAAACTGTATAATTAAAACAATATCTATGTATCTATGTATCCTTCCATCCATCCATCCCCTCCCCTCCCCTCCCCATCTGTCCACACACACACACACACACACACACACACACACACACACACACACACACACACACACACACACAAACACACACACACACACACACACACACACACCTTCCCCTACAACAATTGTTGAATTTCTACACTAGGAGAAGGTCCTTATTTATATATATAGATCCAGTGATATTGTTTTAGTCATACAGTTTTAATTCTTGGAATTTTATTAAAGAATTTGGTGCTTTTTGTTTTGGCATTGGTCTTGGCACTTGTATCTTCACTTTTTCTTTTTGGTTACCCAGTTCTTTGGGGGTTGAAGTTTCTGCTCACACTCCCCCCCATTTCATGAAAGTTTCCTTTTTCACAGGCTTTGGGTGGCGTGCCATTCCCTGCTTACAGACAACCTTCCAACTTAAAACAGATGCTTACAGAGGATGACCAAACGGAGACATAAATCCAGGAACCCAATTGCTGCAACAGGCCGAGGTGCCAACTTTGTCCCTACGTACATTTATGTAATAACAGTAGCTAGACCATCTTGGGCTCATCCACTTGTACATTGTCCATTGTAATACGTGCCATCATGTGCCAACAATCGCCTTCTGCTGTCTATATTAAATAAACAGGCCAGGCCATACGCAAGAGAATCAAGGAACATAAGAAACTATATAGCACTCAGAATCAAGTGGAAGGACATTTTAAGCTTCCTGTGCATACTGCTGCACATCTGAACATCACTTTGCTACCACCATCACCCAAAACTTCAAAGGGTGGGTTGAGTGAAAGTGAAAGTTAGAACTCACAATGTGAAAGTTAGACCTCACCGAGAAATTAAACACTACCTGTCACCCTTGCTTAAACAGAGACTTGGATTTCCTTACTCTTTATACTTTCTAAATAGCGCAACAGAAACTTTTAAAACTTTAAATGGCTGTTTTTATAGCATAGCCCTTCTTCAGTGTCAGTTTTGTCATGCTTCAATCAAATCCTGCTCCAGTACCTTACACAGAGAATCACACCAGAAAGATGGTGACAAGATTCACGCCAAGCCTCTCTCTGCCCTCAATTCTCCCTCCTTCATAATTCCTTTATAAAGCTGTGGGAAATGATGTCCTCTTCACAGCATCTGAAGAAGTGAGCTTTGACTCACGAAAGCTCATGCTGGAATAAATGCTGTTAGTCTTTAATGGTGTCCCTAATGACTAGCATGGCTACCCCTCTGGACTTCCCAGGAATAGTCCATCACTTGAACCACTTTATTACACTGGCCCCAGTTGGGATGCTGGGGAGGCATTAAATGCTGGGAAGGATTCAGCAGGCCCAAAACCTGAGAATCAGCTGCAGAAACTGCTGGGATCGAGATCCGAGTCCAGTAGTGCGTCAGATCAAAAAGATTTCCAGAGTCTAAGCTTCTGAGAGTGAAGCTCCCTTCGTCAGAGACAAGTAGAAATGGAGATTCCTGAGCCCTTATATCCCAGTCAGAAAGTGGGAGGGGTGTTGCAAAGAAAGGACTCAAGAAGCAAAAGTACAATGCAAAATGCAATCAGTTTGATTAGAGCAGGGGAAGGAAATGCAAAAAAATTAGCATCTGTAGTAAGATAAGGATCCGATGTCCCTGTTCAGCCTTGTGGAGGGGCGGGGGGGGGGCATTGTTTTGAATTTGTGAATGAATGTTTGAGATCAGCGGTGGAAGCCAGAACAGGCTAGCAGATCTTCTTAGAGGGGATCTACAGTTTCTTGACTGGCTGCCTAGACATTGGCCAAGCAGCAACAGCCAATTGCAAGCAGGGAAGGTTTTCTCCCTTAGTGGTCATTCAGTCATGCCCTTTTCCATCAGCAGTGCAAAGGAGTGTAATTAGGAACCTGCGAAAGGGAACCCCCACATGCCACCATGTCAGAAATGCTTCTTTCCAAGTCTGTCTGCAAGAGTCCCTGCATCTGTCTCATGGACCTCAGTATTTCTGGCTCTGTGGCTAGAACCCAGGGTTGTTGGCTAAGGAGATTGTGGTTTGCCAGGTATATGAGAAAGGAAGTGCCTGCTATTGAGTGCCTTCAGCCTGAAGATGGGCTTGGACCCAGAAAGGATCTAGCTCAGTGACACAGCATATGTGTGATGCCCAAGGTCCAATCTGGAGAAATTAGCAAGGCTGGTCTCCTTCAAATTCTGTCTCCCTGAAATTTCCTTCAACTTGCCGCCATCTTCTGGGCATGGAGCAGGGGTCACTGGGGCAGTCGGGAGGGTATTTGTGAATTTCCTACATTGTGCAGGGGGTTGGACTAGATGACCCTAGAAGTCCCTTCCAACCCTATGATTCTAAGACTCAGGGGCTAGTCTGACTTTGTATAAGGCACTAAACCCACTTTGAAGCTGGTCCCTTGAGGCAAGGCAAAGCAAGGTTTCTCTACATCCACCCCCCCTCCTCTAAAAGCAACAGCCACATACCAGTGTGGGGGGGGCACTAGCCCACCGTCTCCCTGGAATTTCCTTCTGTCCTCTTTGACTCCTCTTCTCCTAGCTGTTGGGAGCAGTTTTCAGAGAGGTTCTGGCAAGGGCTGTGTATGACTGGGGGGAAGAATGGCTCCCCCAGGCCCCATCCAGGTAATTTATTGGCCTGCTATGTATAAATCACACCCGCATACATGCCTACAAGCCTGCAGACAGCTGCCTCCCAGAGGCTTTATGACAAACATGCTGGGTTGGATACCCCAGGAGAGGGGAGGAGGGCATCGCATGCACAAAGTTCCTGTCCCTTTCCAGATCCCCTTCTGCTTTCTTGAAGTTGCAAAAGACACGCCTCTTTGCTTAGAAGCAGCCTGAGAAAAATCCAGCCCAGCTTCTCTTGGGCCTTTAACCAGAAGGTTGTGAGACTCAGCAATAACTGGGTAATACTTTTTTTTAAAAAGTGGAACCAGACAACATACCACAAAAGTGTGCCAGCTTCAGGTTTCACAAAATTCTTCGTTGGGTCTGATTTTAATATTTTTAAAAGTTGCGATGGGGAAGATATCTTCAAAAGGAATCTAGGATATTCCAAAGAATCTTCGAAAAGAATATAAGGTGTGCTACAAGCATCGTTGGATTAGATGGCTCCGGTGCAAATGAGGTTTGGAGATGCACCAAAGACTTCTGGGACAAAGAAGTCCCATAAAGAAGAACCAGTTTCTCTCTGGGAATAGAAAAGCTGGCTGTTCGTCAGATGTCTCCCCAGCATCAATTTGTATCTGTCTTACTTGCTGCATGGACAGTGCTGGCTTCCCTGCCAGGCTGCTTGTCGTCGCATCTCTTTGGCCTGCTGCTGGCAATGCAACATAGTTTGGGACTGCAGGGAAAGGGCACATTCTTCCCTCTGAGTTCAGCTCAGTGGAGGCAGCTCTGCTGAACTCATTGGCTCCGTGGGGTGGTCCGCCTGTAGCCCCATCCCCACAATTAATCAAAACGCAGCAACACAGGCCAGATGTGGGAGCTGGTGTGGCTTTAGCGCATGCTCACACATGGGCCAAGCCAGCCTTCTTGGACAGGATGCAACCCCCCATTTCCGAGCTTTTCCCCAAAGCACCCCCCTACACACACACACACACACCTGGCTTCCATTAGCAGTGCCTTGCCTGCCCACACCAAACCACTTTCAGTGTGCAGAAGCCAGCCAGCTTGGGGGGGGGGTAAGGAGGCAGCTTGCTGTTAATCTCCCTGCTTGTTTCCCCATGCCACGCCAGCGGGTGTGTGCTATCCAGTGTTAACCCTCACATAGCCACAGCCTGGACCATACCAAAATGCTCAATCTCTTAGCCAGGCTAGCTGGCAAGTTCTGCACACAAACCCAACAGGCTATATAAACTGTGGGGTCTTGTGGGTGGAGGGAGGAATACACACCTCCTTCCTGTCCTGCAAATCTATTGCTCCCACCTGATGAGTCTTCTGCTTGCACATCCTCAGAGCTCATCTCAGACACACTGTAAAAGGACCGTTTGCAGCATTTGTGACAAGCCCTCATTTAAGAGGAAATGTCCGTTGTCTCCTTTGGCCACACAGAGGGCCAGAGGTGGTTTCCAGGAGGCTTGGTAAGAAGGGGCACATCCCCTGATACCATGCCTGATAGCCTGGAAAAGACTTCTCTTTCTGGGACTGGTCTGTGGAAAGTGATACGGTTTGGCAAAGAGGAGTGGAACAGGAGTGCAATGCACAGTGACTCCAGCCAAGAAGGCTAGGCAAAGGCATCTTGGAAGATGGCACAGCCTGTTGTGTGTTTAGCGGAGCTAGGAGGTGAGAAAGGGCTGCTCCAATCCTTGGTGGGGGTGGCGGAATGTGCACCTGACCCATTTCACATTTTGTTGCTCTGAAATGGACAAGAACTTGATCTCATTGGGAATCTGTACCTAAACCTGTTTCCAGAGTACACATGGGGATCACATTGATTAGTAACAAGGAAGAATACCCTTGTCTTCTGGTATTTTGGGGACAATAAGAAAAAGCTTGCCTTACCCACTTTCTTCCTGCCTTTCCTATTTTTTTCCTTGTATCTGAAAAGCCCCAAACTCTTTAGCCTTCCTTAGCAGGGATGGTGTTCCAAACCCTTTGATCACTTTGGTGACCCTCTTCTGCTCCACCATATTCTTTTTGAGATACAGCAACTAGAATTGTACACAGTGTTCCAAAGCATAGGAGACCTAAAAAGGGACATCTCAGTATTGCCCATTTTTGTTTCAGTTCCTTTCCTAATAATTCGTCGCATGGAGTTTGTGCATAGCTGCTGCGCACGAGCCAACATTTTCATTCAGCTGTCCACTACCACACCAAGATCTCCTTCCTGGTCAGCCACCACCAGACCCAATCAGGACCTCCCTTTGCTTCGAATGTTTGCTGCCTGCTCAACCAATTCGGAGAGATTCTCTTGGCACATCTCATAATCTGCTTTGATCCTCACCATACTTAATACTTGGGCATCAATCATAAGTTGCAGGGGGCATTATCCCCAGAAATAATTTTTTTGGGACCAGTGGGAAGGAATTCATGATGTACCCAAAATCAGAAGAGACCTAATAGCCAGTCTACTTATAGCAGCTAAAAGTGCCATTGCAATGTGCTGGAGATTTTAAAAAGCACCAACAATGGAAAACTGGTTTATGAAAATATGGGATCACTTTATTTTAGAAAAATTGAATGATAACATATACCAAGCTGAACCCTTTCCTATTCTTATTAAGAATTTGTTAATGTTTTTATAAATTTGTTATTATCAGGGCTTTTTTTCAAAGAGAACGCTGTGGAACGGAGTTCCGGAACCTCTTGAAAATGGTCACATGGCTGGTGGCCCCGCCCCCTGATCTCCAGACAGAGGGGAGTTGAGATTGCCCTCCGGTGGGCCACCAGCCATGTGCCAATTCTCCGAGGGCAACCCACTGAGTTCCACTACCTCTTTTCCCAGAAAAAAGCCCTGGTTATTATACAATGTTTATCTCTAGTATAAGCTTTTTGTTAATTGTAGACCATTGCTTTCTGTATGTATTGTGCATCTTACTAATAAATTTTTTTTTAAAAAAAAAAGTTGCAGGGGGCAATTCCAAGGTGAACAGACTTCTAAGTTAAAAGGTATTGTGGGAACTCAGGAAGTGTGAGAGCTGCCAGGGGTTTTTGTTTTTAACTAGTTTAGTGTCTATGCCTTTAATTTAGCAAGGGTTTTTCCCCCCTTGGCACTCCAGAAAGTGATGCCCTCAAACCTCTTGGTGTGTCATAATGCAGTTAAAGGTACAGTTGCAGCAGGAAGGGAGGGGGGGGGCGAAGGGACCGCTAGCCTAGGCAGAATTGCACTTTTTATGCCCAAAGGCATTTTGCTGATATACTTCAGAGCAGTCCACAGGCTGCGCGGGGCTAACAACCACCGCTGGGGGGTTCTAGCAGGACTCCCTCGGTCAGCAGCTCCACGCAGGGATTAGGGTTGCCAACCTCTAGGTGATGGGTGGAGATCTCCCGGAATGACAACTGATCGCCAGGCCATAGACATCAGTTCCCCTGGAGAAAATGGCTGCTTTGGAGGCATTATACCCCGGCATTATACTTCGATGAGCTTTCTCCCCTCCCCAAACTATGCTCTCCTCGGGCTCTATCCCCCCAAATCTCCAGGAATTTCCCAGTCTGGAGCTGGCAACCCTAAGTGCTTCCGGGAGGCAGCGCTCTTGCCCAGCTGGCGTCCGGGCGGGCACCAGCGGCGGCCGCGCGCCTGCGTCACCGGCCTGCCAGTCCCTACCTGATGCCACCAGGGGGCAGCACTCGACCCAGTCTCATTCGGTGACCCGCTGGCAGCGCAGGGGAGGCGGGCGGGCGGGCCGGCGCTGCTGACGCCGCGCAGTGACGGAGGTGGCGGCGAGGAGGGGCGGGCGCCCTTGGCCGCTGGGCAGGGACGTGCCCGTCCGAGCCCGGTCTCGGTCTTCCCAGCTGTTGCTCCAGACGGGTGGAGGAGGCTGCCCAGTGCCAGGAAGAGGAGAGAGAAGCCCGGACTGGAGCCCTCGCAGTCCAAGCCCCGGGAAGAGCATCAGTGCCGTCAAGGTTCGGCACTGCATTCCTTGCCCATGTGCAGAGTGCATTCTCCCCTGGCACCCGCAGCGGAGCACCTGGCGCCTCCGGCCTGATCTTTCCTGTCCTCTGGGCGGCGGGTGGGTGGGTGGGCAGGGGGGGGGGCGTTATACGAAGCTGAAGTTTCTATAAGCAGCACTGCCGGGAGGGAGGCCACGTTCGGAAACCGCCTGTTGAACAGACGCGTCTAAACCACGCACTGCGGCTTCCGCCCCCTCAGCGCGCCCTCCTCCGCTAACAGTGCAATCCTAGGCAGAGTTCCTCCAGTCTAAGCCCTCTGATATCAGTGGGCTTAGACTGGAGGAACTCAGCATAGGACTGCACTGTAAGTGAAGCGGCCCTTTCTTCTGACCTTTATCAGCATCCTTCTGTTCAAACTGCAGCAGCCGGGAAGCAGGCCGGACTTTCCCTCCTGTCCCGGGGGCACACACATGCCTGAGCCCGACCCCTGGCCCATCAAGGCCAGTCCTGTCAGCTCAGGCCGGCAGCAGTTCTCCGGGGTCTTGGGTAGAGAGAGGTCTTTCACATCAGGACTGCCTGGTCCTTTTAACTGGAGGTGCCGGGAATCGAACTGGAAACCTTCCGTCGTCCAGTATAGCTTTGCAACCCTACTGCCAGCGGCTAAGACTGCCAGGTTCTGCCTGACAAGGTTCTCACCCCTCTTTGGCACCTGCCTTAAGAACATAAGAGAAGCCATGTTGGATCAGGCCAGTGGCCCATCCAGTCCAACACTGTGTCACACAGTGGCCAAAAACCAGGTGTCCTCAGGAGGTCTGCCAGTGGGGAAGGGACACTAGAAGCCCTCCCACTGATTGCCCCCCCCAACACCAAGAATACAGAGAGTTCCATCTATACCTTGTGGCTAATAGCCACTGATGGACCTCTGCTCCATATGTTTATCCAATCCCCTCTTGAAGCTGTCTATGCTTGAAGCTGCCGTCACCTCCTGAGGCAGTGAACTCCCATGTGTTAATCACCCTTTGGGTGAAGAAGTACTTCCTTTTTCCATTCTAACCCGACTGCTCAACAATTTCATTGAGTGCACATGAGTTCTTGCATTGTGAGAAAGGGGGAAAAAATTCTTTCTCTACCTTCTCTATCCCATGCACAATCTTGTAATCCTCTATCATGTCACCCCTCAGTCATCATTTCTCCAAGCTAAAGAGCCCCAAGTGCTTTAACCTTTCTTCGTAGGGGAAGTGTTCCATCCCTTTAATCATTCTAGTTGCCCTTTTCTGCACTTTTTCCAGTGCTAGAATATCTTTTTTGAGGTGCAGTGACCAGAATTGTACACAGTATTCCAAATGAGGCCATACCATTGATTTATACAGGGGCATTATGATAGTAGCTGATTTGTTTTCAGTTCCCTTCCTAATAATCCCTAGCATAGCATTGGCCTTATTATTGCCATCGCACACTATATCGACATTTTCAGCGAGTTATCCACCATGACTCTGAGATCTCTCTCTTGGTCAGTCTCCGCCAGTTTGGACCCCATCATTGTGTATTTATATTTAGGATTTTTGGCCCCAATGTGCATTACTTTGCACTTGGCCATGCTGAACCTCATTTGCCACGTTGACGCCCACTCGCCCAGCCTCAACAGATCCCTTTGGAGTGCCTCACAATCCTCCCTGGTTCTCACCACCCCGAACAATTTAGTGTCATCCGCAAACTTAGCCACTTCACAGCTTACTCCCAACTCCAAATCATTAATGAACAAGTTAAAAAGCACCAGGCCCAATACCGAGCCCTGCGGTACCCCACTGCTTACCACCCTCCACTATGAATACTGCCTATTTATACTCACTCTGTTTCCTATTCATTAGCCAGTTTTTGATCCACAAGAGGACTTGTCCTTTTACCCCATGACTATTGAGCTTACCTAGCAGCCTTTGATGAGGAACTTTATCAAAAGCTTTCTGGAAGTCCAGGTAGACGACATCTATTGGTTCCCCCTTGTCCACATGTTTGTTCACTCCTTCAAAGACCTCTAACAGGTTCGTAAAACAAGATCTTCCCTTACAGAACCCATGCTGAGTCTTCCTCAATAGCTTTTGTTCATCAACGTGCCTAATAATTCTTTCTTTAATAACAGTTTCCACCAACTTACCCGGTATTAACATTAGACTGACTGGCCTTACAGGCAGTCATTACAGAGATGCCAAGGGCAACATGTAGTTGCCCAAAGCCTGTGTTGTGCCCAGAGACTGTCAATGACTGCCTAAACCAAGAACCTCAGGGAGCCATGGGCCACATCACATCCTTCTGCAACCGTGGAATATGCCCAGTGCCCTTTCCCCCCAGTCTCCTCCTCTCTGACAGTTTTTGGCACTAGCCCTGGCTGCATCACACTCCAGATCCAGGGCTTCTCAGTGCTCAGCCCCAGCACCTGGTTGCGATGCCCAAGCTCACCCTTAGGATAGCCAAGTCATAGCAAGAATTAAACAGAGGAAGAGGATCTGCCTGGCCAGGGTGTGTTCAGATGCAATAGGGAACCACAGCTTTTATTTTATTTATGCTCTAATCCACCTTTCTATTGGGATTTAACAAGCGTTTACATCCAGTCATTAAAGGGTTAAACTGTTTGTGTTACTTAGTAAACTTATTTGCATATAACCACTTAGGCTTTGAGTGACGATTCCCGCCATAGAAAAGGGAGTCACTGTTCTTAATGAAGTAGATTTAGGATTCTCTATTGGGCAACCAGTTTATTGGGGGGTGCAATTAAGTGGAAAGGTAAACTGAAGTTTTATTGCTCTTTGTTCAGTCTAAGACCTGCTTAAGGATGTATCAGTCGCTCTAAGTCTACGCCAGTATTTCTGTCTAGCAAAGATGTAGCCTAGTTAGTCATTTCTTATTTTCTACCAATGTAATCCTATTTTTATCCTTTATGTAGTAAACTATTTTTATAGAGCTAAACTGGAGTGTGTGTGTCTGTTCTCATTATATCCAATGCACATTTCTGCTAAACTTTGCTAACTTAAGTCTTAAGAATTTATCTCCCTACACTTTCTCACTGAGACTCAAGGCAGCTTGCACAGTCCTGGCTTGTGTTGGCACATCCTAGTTTTAGGTTCTTTCTCCTGCCTGGCTGGAATCTCATGAAAACTCAGACTGGAATAACCATTGTTAGTCTTTAATGTAAAATCAAAAAGAGTCCAGTAGCACCTTTAAGACTAACCAATTTTATTGTAGCATAAGCTTTCGAGAATCAAGTTCTCTTCATCAGATGCCTGATCAAAACTGGGCAGATACAGAAGAGGAGGGGGGAAGAGAGAGAGAGAGAAAAGAAGGGGACATATATCACAAGGGGACAGAATGCAATTAGCGTGGAGGCAATCAAAACATTCCTTTGCTTGGAAATGTAAACATCTCCTTTTGGTGTGCAGTCAGTTTGCCGTATTAGTTTGTAGCAGTGAAAGTATCCAATTCCTATGTAGTATAAGCCTTCGATAACAACAGCTCTCCCTGCCAGCTGCATCTGACAAAGAGAACTGTGGTCCCCGATCATGTGCCAACAATGTCCTTCTGCTCTGTACATTGGACAAACCAGCCAACCTCTACGCAAAAGAATAAATGGACACAAATCTGACATTAGAAATGGAAATGTCCAAAAACCAGTGGGAGAACACTTCAATCTACCAGGACATTCCACCAAAGACTTAAAGGTCGCTGTGGTTCAACAGAAACCTTTCAAAAACAAAATCCAACGGGAGGCTGCTGAATTGGAATTCATATGCAAATTTGACTCTGTCAAGCTGGGACTGAATAGAGACTATGAATGGTTATCACATTATCACAGGTAACAGATTCTCTTTACAGAGGCGTGGTCTGGGGGAGCCCAGTGACGCCTGGTGTGGGCTTTCGGGGACCACAGTTCTCTTTGTCAGATGCAGCTGGCAGGGAGAGCTGTGGTTATCGAAGGCTTATACTACATAGGAATTGGATACTTTCACTGCTACAAACTAATACGGCAAACTGACTGCACACCAAAAGGAGATGTTTACATTTCCAAGCAAAGGAATGTTTTGATTGCCTCCACGCTAATTGCATTCTGTCCCCTTGTGATATATGTCCCCTTCTTTCCTCTCTCTCTCTCTTCCCCCCTCCTCTTCTGTATCTGCCCAGTTTTGATCAGGCATCTGACGAAGAGAACTTGATTCTCGAAAGCTTATGCTACAATAAAATTGGTTAGTCTTAAAGGTGCTACTGGACTCTTTTTGATTTTGCTGCTACAGACTAACACGGCTAACTCCTCTGAGTCTTTAATGTGTCAGTGGACTGTTCTGCTTCCCCTCTGGTATCCCAGCTTGCTTTGCTGCACCCAACTCAGGGCAAGGCTCCACTGTATCACAGCTACCAGGGCTCATTTCGAGGGGGAATGCGCAGGAATGCAGTTCTGGTAGTTTCCCAAAGAGGTCACATGTCAGGTGGCCCCGCCCACCTGCCTCAGCCATTTGGGCCCGTTTCGGCCTGGATTGGGGCTGAAACGGCCCGGACTGAGCCTCTGATGCATAGTGTATCACTCTTCCACTCAGCAGCAGCCCCATCTTGACCTTTTTGGCCATTTTCAGCCCCTTTTTGCCATTTTGGGCCCAATTTTGGCCATGAATGGCCAGGACTGGGTCCAAAACAGCCAGGATACAGTCAGGGGTGTGGCATATGCAAATCAGTTATGCTAATGACACACTTCTGTTGATGTCAAGGGGTGTGGCATATGCTAATGAGTTATGCTAATGAGTTATGCTAAAGAGTTCCTCCAGCTCTTTTTCTACGAAATGACCCCTGACAGCTACCATTGGCAGCTGGCGATGCAAGGACAGGGAATCTGCTGAGCCAGGCACCCTTCTTAGAGATCAGGCTTTTTACACTAAAGTAAAACAGTAGTGGCACCTTAAAGACTAACTACATTTGTCCCAACATGAACTTTGCTGAGTCAGAGACGGAGGAGAAAGGCCTACCCCTTTAAAAGAGGCTTAATGGGATGTTATTTGCCTCCATGCCGTGAAAACCTTCACCTGCCCATTTCCACACATTAAGTTTCTGTTAAATGGATATTTTTCCCCCCTCCAGGCCTATTGGCAATCATATACCAGAGACCACGTGTCCCACACCTATTTGCAGTCACCAAACAAACAGGCAAATGGATAGAACTTTACCAAACAGAGAAAATAACTAACCGGCTGGAACAGCTGTGAATGCATTTGGTGCTCCCAGTTATGTAGGAATGATCCTGAACGCAGTGTCTACTCTTTGAACCCTGCCGGTCCAACCGGGAGGTTAAGGGCCAGGGTGGAGAAAGGACAATTAACTTTGATAAGTTTCTGTGTGGGGCTAAGCTGGTTGTCTCAACTCTGCACTTCTGTTTTGGGAGAGGCATAGGAAGGGGAAGAGAGACAGAGCGGTGCAGGGTGCTGATGATCAATTAACTACTGGATATTTCCCTCTCACGGGACACGGGTGGCAGGCCTTTCCTCACTTACAGAGAGCCCCTCAACCTAAAATACTTTCTCACCAACAACAATGGACTATCAATCAGAGACGTAAACCCAGCAACCGATCTAGATGCCAACTTTGTCCCCATTCATTTGAGCAATACTATTATGGAAGCTAATAAATCAGCTACACTATCTTGGGCTCATTCTCCAAGGTGGCATATGGCATCTTGTGCCAGCAATGGCCTGATGCTGCCTGCATGGTCTACACTTAATGAACAGGTCAATCCTTACACAATAGAGTAAATGGATGACAAAATGATGGCAAAAATCACAACATACAGAAACAAAGGGGTAGAGATTTTAATCTTCCGGTACATTCTATTGCTAATCTAAGTCACTGTTCTCCTAAGAGAAAGAAAGACATGAATTAGACTCCATCAAGAGACTGAATGCACTCTCAATCCTGGCCTAAATAGAGAATTGGGTTTCCACAGTTGCTAAAGCAAGAGCCACTTTTTAGAGATGTTAATTGATTCTTCTCGTCATGCTGTAATCATTCCTACAATGTGGTGTCATCATGTAGTCCTTTGCTTTTAGTTTATCTTACATTTTAGATGGTGCCTTCTTCGATTAGACTGCTTGATCTATTCTGCCCATCTTCTTCCTCTCCAAATAAATTTATGACTGTTGAGACTGCGTTGCTTCTTTCTGTACCTGCACGCCATGAGAGACTGGAATCTTTGACCTCTCTCATTATTCTTTATGAGCACCAACTACATCCATTCCAGTTCCTTTCACAGGAACTCATACCTGAATGGTGTGTAGTGTAGTACAATTGTTAAGAGTGTCCGACTAAGCTCTGGATGATCCAAGTTCGAATCTCCACTCTGCCATGGAAGCTTGCTGGGTAAAATGGAGGAGAGGCAAATGATATAAGCCACTTTGGGTCCCCACTGAGGACAAAAGCAGGGTATAAATGTCTAAACAAACAAATACATTTACAATAGATCTTTCTCTGATCCAACTCTACCTGTCCCCGCTCCTAGCTAACTTTGGGTTATAAAAGTGACTGTAAAATGAATGTGCACTCCATATTCATCCGAAGAAGCAATATCTGACTCACAGAAGTTTATGCTGGAATATTTTTTCCCATTTTTAAAGTGCTGTTGGAGTCCTCTTTTATTCTGCTGCAACAGCTACCCCTATGGAGTCTCCCACCACCATCTTGAGTGGCTTATCAAACAGAACAGCCTGCTTTAAGTCTTTAGCCCTCAAATTATTGCTGCATTTTTCCAGTCATTACCCCTTCTGGAAGTCCCAGGAGGGAATCCAGGAAGGTCCCTTTTTCTCTTTCCCTCACTGTGCATTTTTTTACAGTCAGATCTCCTTCCAAGTTCCCACTCCAATCATTACAATATCACACCAGCCTTCATTGCTGCAGTATCACATTTGAAGCTTCTGCCACTTGAATGAATTGCCCATGGGATCATGGAATTAGTGCATCAGAGAAAAATACAAACCAGGTTCTTATGGCACTGGAAAGGCTGAACAGATTTATTGTGGCAGATGTTTTTGTGGACTTCCTCAAGATTCTTAGTGAGGGTGTTATAGATATGGGGGGTGAGTGTGTGTGAGCTGTAGCTTAAAAGGCAAAAGGTGTGACTGGGTTACTTCCTAGCCCATCTCACCAACGTCTTTCTTCAAGCTTTCCTTAAAAAGAAAAGTTTGGTGTAGTGGTTAAGAGTGGCAGGACACTAACCTGGAGAGCCAGGTTTGAATCCCTACTCCTCCGCTTGAAGCCAGCTGGGTGACCTTGGGTCAGTCACAGCTCTCTCAGAGCTCTCTCAGCCCCACCCACCTCATAGGGTGATTTTTGTGATAATACTTTATAAACTATTCTGAGTGGGCGTTAAGTTGTTCTCAAGGGTGGTATATAAATCAAATGTTGCTGTTGTTATTGTTACTATTATTTTATTTAAAACATTTCTATGATGCCTTTCCACCTAACTCAGGCTCCCCAAGACTGTGAACATCAAAACATTCCAGACATTAAAACTTCCCAGACGCCTCCCCTCTCCCCACCAATGCCCCAGAGTTTGCAGGTGGCACTTTCAGAACACATTGGGATCAACTTGGAACATACCCCGTAGGAACTGATAGTGACTTCAGGGACAAGAAACAGAGAAAGCCCCCCCTTGTTCTAGCCCATCTGCTTTGCTTGCCATTTGGCTGACAGCTCTTGACCAAGGGATGTAGCTTTAATCCAAGAGGTCAAGAATGATGGTGGATTCAAATTTTGTTGCCAGTGACAGCCTGACATCTGCTAAATGGGACCATTTTGGAGTAGTGGTTAAGAGCAGCAGGACTCTAATCTGGAGAGCAGGGTTGGATTCTCCACTCCTCCGCTTGAAGCCAGATGAGTGACCTTGGGTCAGTCACAGCTTCTTGGAGCTCTCTCTGCCCCATCCACCTCACAAGATGGTCTGAAGATAATAATGATACACGTTAAACTGCTCTGGGTGGGCATTAAGTTGTCCTGAAGGGTGGTATATAAATCGAATTTTTCTGTTGTTATTATTATTATTAAATTGTTGGGGTTCTGTCAGTCACATGCCTCTCTCTGGCCTGCCTAGAGGAACCTCCCTCTAGAAACCCTCCTCTCTTACACCATGGAGCCCTGTGGCCCTCAAGGGGAAGTCATTGCAAAATTCCTTCCTTCCAAACATTTCTGCTGTACAGTCTCAGTTTTCATTCCCAAGGCAGCTTCTAAACTCACAATTTTTAAAAAAATAATTAACATACAGAACATCAAATAATCAATATGCAACCAAAGAGCAAATATAAGAAATAAAACCAGGGTGTAGCATTAATCGAATGAATAAAGTACTCCAAACCTGTTTTGAATACCTGCAGCATAGACCAAAGTCACCATGGAAATGTTTAGGGAAAGAGAACAGAGCAGGGAGTATTTTAAAAACACATTAACAAAACAGGCTGTGAAGAGAGAAAGGTTTTTGTCCTAAGTGGATTCTGTGCTCAGATATGAGCCTGGCTGTCGAGAGGAACATTATTTTGTACTCTGCAGCGGTGGTGGCTGATTGTGACCTGGTGAGCATTAAAGACACACACATCCCCTGTCAAAGCAGTGGGAAGGAAGAGAGAAGCCACCCTGCCAAGAAAGGAAGGGGCAATTGTAGAAAGGAAATGCATCCAAGCAGGGCTTTTTTTCTGGGAAAAGAGGTGGTGGAACTCAGTGGGTTGCCCTCAGAGAAAATGGTCACATGGCTGGTGGCCCCGCCCCCTGATCTCCAGACAGAGGGGAGTTGAGATTGCCTTCCGCAGCTTAGCGGCGCAAAGGGCAATCTCAACTCCCCTCTGTCTGGAGATCAGGGGGCGGGGCCACCAGCCATGTGGCCATTTTCAAGAGGTTCCGGAACTCCATTCCACCGCGTTCCAGCTGAAAAAAAGCCCTGCCTCCAAGGAAAGGAGTGCTTCCCTGGTTGGGGAAAGCAGGTAAATAAGAACTTGGGGAGGGGGTTGAATTATTGTTTTTCTAGGTTAACCCCAAAGTCACCCTTGACTAGAAAACGTCCAAGGTCTACAGTTGCCACCTTTTTGGAGGAAAAAATTGCCTGCTTCTTTAATACTTGCTCTCAGGTCATGACCGATCGATGGCACCTCCTGGCAGGGTTTTCATGGCAAAAGACTAACAGAGGTGGTTTGCCATTGCCTGCCTCTGCAACCCTGGTCTTCGTTGGAGGTCTCCCATCCAATTACTAGCCAAGGCAGACCCTGCTTAGCTTCTGAGATCTGATGAGATCAGGCTCACCTGGGCTATCCAGGTCAGGTCTAATAGTGTCTTACTGGGCTGTTATTAACCTCTCTGGTACGAAACATTTCATCAGTCCATTTCCTCATGTTAAAACTCTATTAATGGGACAAGATATTCCCCACCCCCACCAGGCCTGTTGGCAACCGTACTGAGGTCTAAACCAGCCAGCAGCCGGGTGTATTAAGCAATGGCATGCAGGTTTCCAGCTTCCCTTCCAACTCATGCTTCTGGGCCTTTAACGGAGGCTTCTTCTGGAGAGGCCTTGGTCACCTGCTATTCTGCACAGGAGCAGGTCAGGCAGGCGAATGAGCCACCCTAAATGGCGGGCAAAGGTCCCCTCTGGAGATTTCCTCTCTTGCTTCAGGCTCTGTGTGCTTACTCGCTGGTTCCGTCTCCTTCCCCAGGCCCTGCTTCGCCTGTGCAGGTGAAGGAAGCATCTCCATGCCCCGCCATGGAGATTGGACTACGTCCCTTCAGACTGCAGACTGCATTTTGAAACACTCTCTTATGTCTTGCAGATGGACAATCAGCAGGGCTTTTTTTCAGCTGGAACGTGGTGGAATGGAGTTCCAGAACCTCTTGAAAATGGTCACATGGCTTCTGGCCCCACCCCCTAATCTCCAGACAGAGGGGAGTTTAGATTGCCCTCCGCGCCACTGGAGCGGTGTGGAGGGCAACCTAAACTCCCCTCTGTCTGGAGATCAGGGGGCGGGGCCGCCGGCCATGTGACCATTTTTGCTGAGGGTGATTTAAACTTTTAAAAACTCCCCCTTGTTCCAGCTGACCCAAAGTGATGTCATTGTGTGGTCCTGGGAGTGTGCACGCCCTTTGCGCATGCGCATGTGGTACCAGGGGCACCACCTCCTGCCAAGAGTTGCCCGCCAAGAGGTGCTGTCAACCCACTGAGTTCCACCACCTCTTTGCCCAGAAAAAAAGCCCTGACAATCAGTATAAGAAACAAGGAGAGGAGATGGAGGATTTCTCCCTGCTGGGCTGGTTTTCTATTTGCTGGGAGGTTTCAACACAAAAGAACCCCCCAGAATGGGACCCAGTTTGAAGTGGGATGCTTCCTTCTGAGACCCAGTTTGGTGTAGTGGTTAAGAGCGCAGGACTCTAATCTGGAGAACCGGGTTTGATTCCTCACTCCTCCACTAGAAGCCAGCTGGGTGACCTTGGGTCAGTTACAGCTCTCTCAGAGCTCTCTCAACCCCACCCACCTTATAGGGTGATTGTCGTGAGGATAATAATAACATACTTTGTAAACTGCTCTGAGTGGGTGTTAAGTCATCCTGAAGGGCAGTATATAAATCAAATGTTATTATTATCAGGGCTTTTTTTCAGGAGGAACACAGGGGAACAGAGTTCTGGCACCTCTTGAAAATGCTCAGCAATAGTGCTTGAAAATAATATGATTTCAAAGAATCCCATGTGTTTCTTCCTCATTTCCTTCTTGAGAGTTCCGCCACCTCTTTTCCCAGAAAAAAAACCCTGATTATTATTATTATTATTATTATTATTATTATTATTGTTTGTTTGTTTGTTTGTTTGTTTGTTTGTTTGTTTGTTTGTTTGTTTGTTTGTTTGTTTGTTTGTTTGTTTGTTTGTTTGTTTGTTTGTGAGTGAACCAGGCCTGAGACCATCAGGTGCCTTCAGATGTGCCCCCAGACAGCATCTGAGCTGTATTTTCTACAGCCACAGTGTTGGCAAAGTTATGAAATATGCACAGCGAAATTAAGAATCACAGACACGTATGATTTGGCTTCTAAAATAAAGATTTACTACACATAGGATAAAAAGGGTACTGTAATGATTTTAAGTACGTGTGTGTGTGTGTCTTTAAATGCTTGGTGTGGTATAGATGAAGAGTGGGGGTGAAAGAGAGGGATGAGGGAGTGAGATGATTGGTTGATGACTGAGAGTGTGGGCAAGAGAGGCAAGCCATGTGCAGCCTGAGTATTTTTAAGCATCTCTGTGAAAAATATTGAGTCTGGTTTTAGCAGGCAAGCTGTGTGCAGCTTGAGCTTGTTTATATTGTCTGAAAGAAATATGACCTATGTGGAAACCTGAACTATGTGTTTGTGAAAGAACATTCAGTTAGGGAAAAGCAGGCAAACTGTGTGTGTGCCTGAGAAAAGGTCTTACTTGTAATTGCGAAATTAATATTAAAAGCAGGCAAACTGTGTGTGAAGCCTGAGAGAAGATCTGTGTGACTGGGTTTAAGTAAAGTAACTTTAAGAATTGAGAACTACTTGTTTGGAACCATCAAGTTTTAGAAATAATATGAAACCGATACACTTCTTATAAAAAGCAAAGTTTACTTTGGGTTTTTTTATATCCCAGGGTATCTGTCATTCCTATACCCCATTCCTTTCCTCGGGGCCACATAATACCATGAAAAAGCCTGACCCTTGGACACGTTACTAAAAGGAGAAATTTAAGTTATTCTGGAATTAATTCCTGGTGGCAGCTATCTACCAAGAGGGAGCAAGAATAAAAGGCTTAAAGACCAAATATTAAAGAAAATATGAAAGAAAGGGTTGTAACAGGTACATTGGTAATAAAATAAAGAATAGCTGATCTTAACTGCTACATCTTCACATCTTGGTGAACTAAATAGAATTGTACAAAAAGCAATTAATCCCTGACTACATGAAGAAATTCTAACTGTCCTCCAATAAACTGATCAGGCAATAATCAATCCTTGATCCCTTAAATAAGGATACTACTCCCCTTCTGTCCTGGCCTGAAATATCTGAATGGTCCTATGCAAACTATCTCTAGGTAAACACAAACAGTTCAACTCTTTCATGACTGAAAGGGCACGGCACTTGCAAAATCCCAACACACAGTCTCTCTCTCAGGGTGCTGCAGGCTCTAGACCAACTTGCTGTTTTCAGTGACCCCCCCCCCCAATGGCCTGACGAACTAGTTTTCTATTTGCTGGGAGGTTTGGGGCTTTCCCTCTCTCTCTTTTTTTAATGCTTTATATGGCTGTATATGGGAGGGAAGGTGGCATGGTATAGCTCAATCTCATCAGATCTTAGGAGCTAAGCAGCGTTGTTACTTTGATGGGGAACCACCAAGGAAGACTCTGCAGAGGAAGGCAACGGCAAACTACCTCTGCTTCTCACTTGCCTTGAAAGCCCCTTGCTGGGGTCACCATAAGTCAATTGTGACTCGACGGTGTGCGCATGCATGCACATGTGCGCGCACGCACACACATGGCTGTATATAGTAACATTTTATTTTTAATTTTAAAAATTCAATCTGTTTTCCTAAAGCTACACCACTGATCCAAGGGAAAAGGATGGGTGGGGTTGCAATTTCAGGGCCACTAGCCAATCATTCTGTGCACGGTCTGCTTTGCTTCTAACCTGCAGATCTAGTTTCTCTGAACTTAGGCCCCTCTTTTCATGGCTTTAATCTCATGTTGACCATTTCATGGTTTTAAATATTGTCTGAAACAAGGATACTTCAACCACATAACAAGCCTGGATGTTAGGGTGCACTCTTGGCAACAATTGGAAATTGAACCAAAGAGGCTTTGATTATGTAAGAAACAAACATCCCACAGGCTGCAGAAGGTGCCCCAGTGGCATGGGGCAGTGGCCCTATCTCATCAGATCTTGGATGGGCAACCACCAAGGAAATCTCTGTAGAGGAAGGCAATGGCAAACCATCTCTGCTTCTCACTTATTTTCATTTCATTTCATTTCATTTCATTTCATTTCATTTCATTTCATTTCATTTCTTTCTTTCTTTCTTTCTTTCTTTCTTTCTTTCTTTCTTTCTTTCTTTCTTTCTTTCTTTCTTTCTTTCTTTCTTTCTTTCTTTCTTTCTTTCTTTCTTTCTTTCATGGCATTTATATTCCACCTTTCTCAATGAGACTCAAGGTGGATTACATACTGTTTGAGAGTAGTACAATCAACTTCAAGGACATTTCCATAAACAGTGCCATATAGTAAATAAATACAAGTTTACAAAGGGGCTACCTTAAGTCAGGTGCAACTTGAGGGCACTTTACACACACAAAAGGAGATTAGGGTTCGGCTACTCCTGATGGGGTCTCAACATCAGGCACAAAATAGCATTATCACTGTGGATTGTGCAAGGACCTAGTTGCGGGGCTTAGCCTTCTCCCTGAGATGCTAGCTTTCTGCAGTGGGTTTTTTTTTTAAGGCTATGTGTTCTGTCAAAGGAGCCCTAGTCTGCCAATTACAGCGAGTATTTATCTTGCTTTCTTTTGAGTTTTGAATGGAAATATGGCAAACAAAGCCATGAGTTTTAAACTCCTTTTTCACTCTTTCCCCTTACAGGTGATTTCACTTCAGCATCTGACCAAGGGAACTCTAAGTCCAGGAAAGAAATCCCTCAGGTGCCTCAGCAGGACCCCTTTCGGGCAAGGAAGGCGCAGCGACAGCAGGCAGTGGCAGAGCCCCTCCCTCCCATCTCGACTGCCTCCTGGGCCTGCCCGCAGCCTCTGCCTCTAAAATGGCCCCGTTGTCGGCTCAAATGCTCCCACCCAACAGCCCACTTGCCTGAGAGTGAGCCCCATTGAATAAAACGGGACCTTCCTTCGGAGTAGACCTGCTTCCCGTTGCTCGCCAAGTCTGCAGAAAGGTCAAGGCGGGGCAGAGGGGCGTGGCCACGAGGCCCCGCCCCCTGCATATTTCTTTGGCCGCATTTAGCAGACGCTCCGGGGGGTGTTTTCGCTCTAACGCGAAGGCTGGAATAGGGAGGGGGCTGGTATAGGGGAAAAAAAAATCCTTTTCCTGGGAGGTGGAAAGCAAGCAGCAGAGGAAAAGGCCGCTGAAAGGCCCCTTTAACTTATCAGGTGGCGGGCAAAAGTCTCACCGGTGCAGCATTTCTAGGCCGGAAACACGTCTGACTCTTAGCAGGCGTTTACACCTGCTAAGAGTGATCAATTAAGGGCGTCAAATCGCAGCCGACTTATGGCGACTCCCAGAGGTGGTTCGCCCTCTGCGTAGGGACCCTGGATTGCTTTGGCCGTCTCCCATCCAAGCACCGGCGAGGGCCGACCCTGCTTAGCTACAAGGGAGCTCGGAGTAGTCGGGGCTGTTATCCAGAAGGCAAAACGCCCTAAATACAGGAAGGTCAAAGGAGAGCAATTGAGGAAAGGAAGGGTCTGGCATGGGCGGGAAGGTGGCTTGCATACCTCAAAGGGGGGGGGTGGCACTCCCCATTGCGCCCTCTGCACAGGCTCAGAGGCCCTGCTGTTTAGCATGATTGCAGGTTGAGCCTGACAGGATGAAAGCCTCTTTGGGCTTCAAGGGAGCCCAGGTCTCGGGGCGTCTGTGCCAGGGAGAGGGCAGCGCCTAGCCCGGAGGAAGCCAGCCGAGCCTGACGCGGACGGAGCCCCTTGCCCCCCCCCCCCCCGCCGCCCGGGTCCATTCATGGATTCCTTCCTTCCTTCCCCTCCTTCTTGCGGCGCAGCAGTTCCGGTGCGTGAGCCGGGCAGGCTGGAAGGCTCGCCGGTTCCGGGGGAGCCGGAGCGAAAACCTGGAAGCGGCGAGCGCCGCCAGCGCCGGCCCGTGCCAGGGACGCCGGCGGGCTCACAGCTCCCTTCGCGGCGCAGCATCCAGCCTCCGTTGCCAAGGAGACCACTATGATGCTTTTCCAGGGCACGATGTGAGGTCAGAACAAAAAGCTCCCAACACAAACAAGAGGGGGGTGGGAGGGAGGGGCGGCTGGAGACAGGGGAGCGGGCAGCAGTGCCGGGAAGGGGGGTGAGGCAGAGGCAGCCCGGCTTGCTCAGAAGCCCTCCGAAGCCAGGAGGAAAATCGGGGGCGTTGCAAAAGAGCCTGGCTTGCTTGCTTGCTAGGGCAAGACAATGAAACCCCCCCCAAGTCAATGCAGCCCCCCCCCCATGTCAATGCAGCCCACCGTCGAGAAATGGCCCACGAATGCAGGCAGGTTGATACAAGAAAATCTGGGCAGGGGGCAGAGAGCGCTCGACTCGGTGCCTCCCCTCGGTGCAAGGGCTGGCCCGTCGGAAGAGATCGGCGGATCTACGGATGCCCCGTGACAGCTTGCCTAGCTGCTTCTCTGTTCCACTGACCGGCTCTTTAAAGGGAGTGGGTTTCCTGCGTAGAAAGACGAGACCCCCCCCCTTCATTCTAGACTGATCAGGATGGAATGGCTTCTACACCCCCCCTAGTTTCATAACTGCTGTTCTACCCCCACCCCCTAGAACCGCCTGCTCAATGCAGAAATAGGGGGAGGGGGAGACAGACCGTCATCATTAGAAGTGATGAGCAAAATCCCCCCCCCCATTAAGCCAATCCTAGAGATCTGGGCTCAGCAGCCCCCAAACTGAAGTCCTTCGGTTAGGGGAGGGGAGGTGCCTGGCCTCTGGCTTCCCTTGGGGGTCCCCGCCACCCTCCCATCTCTTTGCCTAGGAATCCATCTCAGCTGATGGCGGCTGGCTCAATTCTGCCCACTTCCAGGGCCCTCTCCTCTGCAACAGAGCCGACCAGAGGCCTTGGCGCCCGGGAAAGACGGGCAGGAGCTTTCGTGGACCGGAGGCAGCCTTTGTTTCTCAAGCAGGCGGCTCTGTGAACAGCAAGATAAAACGAGTCTGGCCTTTCTTGCAAGCACAGAAACCCAATGCATGGCGGCGGGGGGGGGGGGGGTTGATGATCCAGTCCCACCCGGCAGCGAAGCCAGGTGGCATTTGGCGACTGGGCAAGCCTAGATTCTTTCGGGAAGAAGGCAGGAGGAGTATGAGGTCAACCTGGGAACTCTTCATAGAAGAGAGAAGGCAGATTGGCAAACGGCCCCCAACTCAGTGTGGCATTCATGAATGGAGGGCTGGGTTATGACGTGTGAAAGCGCTAAACTGTGTTAATTTAAGAGGCCCCTGGGAGAAAGAAAAAAAAACAATACCGGATTATGCTGCCAGACACAGGAGTACTTGATTTTTGCATATAGAGCCATTGATCACATTGACTCACGCGGTGTAATCCGCCTTGAGTCTCATTGAGAAAGGTGTGCTATAAATAACTAAATACACAAAGGCCCCTGGGGGCGGGGAGCAGCTGGAGATGGTTTGATTTTTATTTTATTTTTTTGTTTACTTCAACCCTCTTCATACTGGGAAGCCCTCAGCTATTTTATCAGCAAACGCAGCTCTGCCAGGAAAGCATGACAACCGCTTGGTGATGAGTTGCAGGTGGAAATGACCTGCGAGATAATGTGGTTTTCCCCCTTTCCAATTAGTCAATCCCGGCCCCACTGCATGATGTTGTTTTACTAGGCATCTTTGCTCTTAAATTCAAATGTCATCATTCCAAATGTTCGCATAGGCTGATTAATTGACTGAAGAGTTGTAATGCGACTTGAGTCCCAGCGAGCGAGGCGGAGGTCTATAAATGGGGAGGGAAAGAGAAAGAGCTTGCTTATTGGTCCAGAGGAGTTAGCTGTGTTCGTCTGTAGTTACAAAATAGTAGAGTCCAGTAGCACCTTTAAGACTAACCAACTTTATTGTAGCACAAGCTTTCCAGAACCACTGCTCTCTGACGATGCATCTGACGAAGAGAGCTGTGGTTCTCGAAAGCTTATGCTATAATAAAGTTGGTTAGTCTTAAAGATGCTACTGGATTCTTTACTAGCTTTCTTATTATAATTGGACAGGAAGTCGGGATAAGATGTGCCACCCAGTCTTGGGCTGCGAAGTGGTCACTCTTGCCCTGGTCTCTCTCTCTGCTCCCCATCTCTACTCCCCCCCCCGCCAGGTATTTGTATGTCCCAATGGGAAGCTTCCATCGCTGTACGGCCCAGGGGAGTCAAGCACCAGCTTCTCTTTGGCTGCCCCACGTGCTCCTGTTTATTCTGGTAATAAAACTTGCCTGTGGTTTACTGCAATCGGACAGGAAGTCCCGTGTGGTCATTGGGTGAGCCCCCCAGACCAGGTAACGGGGTGGTCACTCTTGAAAACGGTGTCCTGGTCTCTTTGAAAGATCTGGACTTGAGCCGGCGGTAGCGCAGCTCCTTGTGAGTAGAGGCTTGCCCGGAGCAATGCTGAAGAAACATTCTTTCCCCTTTCAAGGTTCATAGGTCAAGGCGGCGTGGCTTGCGTACAGTCGCTGTAGCTCTTTTGGCAACATTCTCTCTTGGTCAAAGGCTGTTCAAACGGGCAGCAAATTCACCTCGTGAGCTGGATTGGGCCCCCACCCCAAACTGACATAACATGACATACATAAATAAACTGAAAGCAGCCCAGCAGCCCAGTCCAGGGAGCCAGCTGCAGACTTGGGGGGGGGGGCGTTCACTTTACAGCTGGCTCGGCTCCACCTGTAGCCTCGGACCAGCCAGTCCGCCTCAGTGTCCACATCTGCAAAATGGGAACGGGGCATCCGCTTGCAAAGGCCTGCGAGGGGCAGCTTCTCCCCGCGGGGAGAGGACTCAAAGCCCTGTGCGGAAGAAAGGCGAGCAGGTCCCCCGTCTGCATCCAGGAGGGCCAGGACCGAGGCGCCCCCCCCCCCCGATCTTCCTCTGCAGAGGTGGTCCGGCTGCGCCGAGCCCCTCGCCCCCCAATTCCAGGCTCCCAGTCAAAGCGTTCTTCCCCCCGCCGCCTCTGAATCTTGCATTTCACCGAGAGATAATAGGAGTTGCCGCCCACATAGTGCGTCTAACAAGCTCTTCAGAGCCCAACAGGAAGGGAAAGTTTGGGAGGGAAGAGGGAGGCATGAAGGACAGCGAGAGGGAGGGAGGGAGGGAGGAGTCTTCGCGGGCACTCCCGTTTCCAACAAGCCCCCCACCAGCCTCCCCCTTGCTGCCCCCAAAGCCCCCCAGCAAACCCCCTCCCAGTGGGCCGGCTGCGGTTTCTTGCAAATTGCCCCTCCTTCGGGTTTCAGGACCCGCTCTAGCTTTGGGTCACCAGGGAAGCGGAGTTTCAGCACCGTCGGGGCAGCCCCCCCCCCTTTGGAGTGGTACTTCTTAATCTATTAATTGAAGACTTCTCGTTGCTCGGAGCGAAAGCCGCCTCTCTTGGGTGACTTTGAACCAGTTCGTGGCGAATGGGTCTTTCCTATATCTCTCCGAAATAGTGGGCGCAGAGGACGCCAGAGAAGGAGAGGTCATCATGGGTTCGCCTAGCTTGGAACTTCCCCGGATCTGCTGCCCTTGCTCCGGTCCATTAAGCTGTTCTCAAGGTAGACCCTGTGCTTGACTAGTGCGGCAATCCTACGCCTCTTTATTTTGCCAGGTGTCACATTTAACTCACTTGGGTAGATCAGGCGAGCCTGATCTCATCAGATCTCAGAAACTAAGCAGGGTCAGCCTTGGTTAGTAACTGGATGGGAGACCTCCAACGAAGACCCGGGTTGCAGAGGCAGGCAATGGCCTGCCTCTGTTGGTCTCTTGCCATGCAGAGTCTCCCTAAGTCAGCTATGACTTGAAGGTACTCTCCACCACCACCACATTTAGCTGAGTGAAACTTATTTCTAGGTAAAATTGGAGTCCAGTAGCCCCTCGGACACCTACCAGATTTTCAGGGGCCTTAACTATTGGACTCAATCTTGCTCCTCTGCTGCAGTCCAACAGGGCCACCCACCTGAAACTTACTTCTAGGTAAATAGGCCGAGCAAAAACCCAAGTTCTCATGCTATTTTAGCTTTCCTGGTAACTACAGTCAAACTAATTTGGCAGGAGAAAATAAGAGTGCTTGATTCTTCTTTATATAGGCCTGAGAAAATCCCAGTTTACATGTGTCCTGGTCACTTTCAAATTGCTGCTGGCGAAAGAAATACGAACCGACACAAGAAGGTGTTCAAGTTTTACATTTAACATAGTAGTGTGGTGCAGTGGTTAGGTGTCGGCCTGGGAGATCTGGGGCCCAATCCCTACTAGAAATCACTGGGAGGACTTCAGTCACTACCTCTGAGGTTGGCAGGATAAGGGGGGGACTTTCCTGTGACCTTTGAAGAACTTGGGAGTTTAACTCTGGAAAGCTTGAACTCTTGTTGGTCTTTAAGGTGCCCCTGGGCTCGATTCTTGCACATTTACAAAAATAAATGGCATTGCCCTAAAAGTCCATCAGCAAGATTTAATATTCAACTTCCTGAATTCTGAATTTTGGCGGTGCCAATTGGAACCAATATTTGCCCCCACCCTTTTGACCCTGGCCATTTGCGCTGATAAATTTGCGCCCGCCCCCCCGCCCCGGGTTCCAGCCGTTCTTCCTGGGCCTGCCTTTAGCAACCAACTGACCCTAAGAATTGGAACTGGTGAAGCTTTTCCGGGAAAGGCCTTATGTAGGAGTGTTGGACAAGCTCGGGAGTGCAACTCCTTAAGCACCTTCGGGGTCAAACTCTTGAGTAGACCTGGCTGGGCCAGGAAGACTGACATATTTTTGCCTTCCATAAAATGTGGCCCAGGCGGGCAAACAACCCTCCCAGCCCCAGAAAGCGGCTGCGGGAGCTCCGTGCTCCCCTCCAAGGACGGAGGCGCCTCGAAGCTGCCCTTGCCACCGAGGCCTGCTTTGCCGGGAGGCTTCCTGGCCGAGGAGAATTCCTTGGACAGCGCAGGGATTGCTTTGAGCTACCGTCCCATTCCAGGAGGGACAACAGAGGGAGCCCGCCGCAGCAGGCCTACTCAGAAGTAAGTCCCCTGTTAGTCCGCGAGCCTCACTGCAAGGAAAGCTTCCGTAGGATGGCAGCCAGGTCAAGTTTCTTCCCTGGGGGGCCTCAGCCTGGAGTCACAGGGGAAGAAAGCAGGGCTGGGACTGTGCAATCTCGGTCCAGGCTTCCCGGCCGCTGCACTGCCTTGCGCGGTGGGAGGAGCTTGGCAATCTGCTGGGGTGTGTGTGTGTGTGCGCCCTGCGCCCGGGACTTGGGGGTCAGGAAAGCGAGGCGCCGGGGAGGCACTCTGGTAGCTCAGGGGGTTGGCCAAGTTACTCCCGGCCGGACTCCCTCTTCTGCGCCGCCGCGGAAGTCAGGGCGGAACTTTTCCTCCGAGCCGAAAAGGGGCTGGAGCCGGACCCACCATTTAGCCCCAAGTAACCAAGAAGTTACCTAACCAAGAAACCCATCGAGGCTCTGCATCCTTCGCACATCGGGCATCCGGAGGTAGACTGCTTCTGAACCTGGAGGCTTCCTTGGCGCCCAGACGCCGCACTGGGTTCTGGCAGGTGCCAGGGCGACTGTTACCCCCGGGGGTAGGAACGATCGAGTGCGGCGTTGGAAGAACCCCCGGGGCCCCAAGGTTAGCCGTACAGAAGCGCCTCTCCGGATAGGCATTTGGAAAAGCCACTCGCCCCACAGCACCCCTCCCCATGACGACGACCCCCCCCCCCGCTACCGGGGCGCAGGGGAGTCTCGCCCCCCTCCGCTGCTCCTGTTCTCCCCCCCCCCCGTGATATAAATAGCAGCTTCTGCCCGTTCCCTAAATTTCCCGCTGACGTCACGCCCACGTCATTGTGTAGGCTGATGCTTTTCTATGAATGAGCCGCGAGATCCCCGTTACTACAAGCCGGACTCTATAAAAACCCCGATGGCTGGAGACAGCTTCGCAGCCCATAGCGCAATCGGATCCGAACCGGGACTGGCAGAGGAGGACGCCGATGCTCGGAGACCCGGCGGCGGGACGCGCCGTCGAGGCAGACACAGGTAAGAGGCTAGTGGGGCAGCCCCCCTCCCCGAGCCAGGCAGAGCCCCTTTCCCGGGGCCATTCAGTCGGAGCGGCTGGGTCGGGGGCAGGTCTCCGGCGGCAGCGATTCCTCCCGCACAGTCCCGTCCCAGCCTCCCTGTCCTGCAGCCGGGGAGGGGGGGGGCAGGTGGAATAGCACCTCCCGGCAAACGCATGACTCACCCAGAGTCTATTGGCTGCTGCGCCAAGCACGTGGCTCTTGGCCGGGCAGTGGCTGTCTCCCCCAATAGGGGGGCCAGGAAGAAATGCCAGGGGGTTAAGCACGAGGGATCAGCCCCCCCGGCCCAAACAGGGTCGGTTTCCCAGGGGGAGGGGCAGAAGTTGCGGACCCAAAGGGAAGAGAAGCCAGGCAGACCTTGGGCGGCGGTGAAGCAATTTGGGGGGGGGGGGAGTCCGGACCTAGGGCGTCGCCCCCTTGGCCAGACACCCCCAAACCAACCGGGGGTGCCCTGTCCAGGCTGAGAGCTCTTCCAAGGCGAGAAGATCTGAACGATCTAGAGCCGGCTAAGGAGACTTGAGCGGGGGGAGCGCTTGTGGATCCCGGTAGATGAGGGGGCTGACAGAGCCCCACGTTTAAAGAGGCACTAGACCGTTTGGAGACCCCTCCCCTGCGGGGCCTCCTGCGAAGCTCCCCTCTTGCTACCTGTTGCGGACAGTCCGCCTCCCCCCCTCTTTGTCGGAGGGTGCAATGCTGCAGCTGCAGCCCCGCCCCCCACTCTACCTGCGAAGGCGCTTCACCTTGAGCCGGAACAATGGCTGGAGGCGCCGCCGCCGGAAGCGAAAGGGGAGGCGCCCCCTCCCTCCCCGAAATGCCAAGGTTGCTTCCCTTCCTCCGCCCAGGCGACGGGGGAGAGGCTGGCTGGCTCAAGGCTGCAAGAACTGACTGGGGGGGGGGGAGCGTTGCGGAGGCTCCCGCCTCTCCAAATGAGAGAGCAGCCGGAGCCCCGGAACCCCTCTGCTGCCGTTTGGTTCCAACCGAACCGTCCTCCCCAGAAAGGCTGAAAGGGGGGTGGGGGATAGCTGATCACATACCCGGGCACTATTTCCTTCTGAAGCAAGTCACCCGCTTCCCATCTCCCGCAGTATTAAACCCTCAACACGCCCTCCCTCCGCCTCCAGATGTGGTCCTACAATCTCCCTCTAGATGGGGGGGGGGGGGGCTCCAAGAAGGGCCAGATGCTTCACCTGGTTTTTACCACAGCACGTGGCTCTTGGGGTTTTTTTTTCCCAGAGGAGGGGGGAACTCCTCCTTCTATTGGGGAAGTAACATGGGGAGGGGGCTTCTCGGTCCGGTAGGGGTCCATCCGTATAGCCCATGTGGAAAGGAGCAGAAGAGGAAGTGGCCGATTGGCTAGAAGCTTAGGAGATGCCTTTAAAAAAAAGGCTTAGGTACGATTCGTGGAGGCTCGGCCCATTGACACGGCAGCTGAATGGAGCCTCTGTGTGCAGCTGCAATCTACCTCTGGCCGAAGTACGCTTCACAGAGCACAGGACCGAAGCGGGGCTACCGACCAGAGGGGCTTCTGAGGAAGGCCTGCCCCACAGTTTGCCCCACTTGGAAGCGTGAACCGGACCCTTCCGGTTGCCCTAGAGGGGACCGGCTGCTGCCCCAACCATCCCTGGAGGTTTTGGTGAGCCGTGAAGCGCCCGAGCCCTCCCAGGGCGGGTTCGACGGGGTCTGCTCTTCTCCCCCCGCCGCCCACGCTAAGAGGAGAGCTGGTCGAGGCGAAGATTCTGGTCAGCGCGTCGGGACCTTGGCTCTAGACTGCTTACTGCTAAGCACTGTGGGAGAAACAGTAACAGTCTACAGTCATGGCTACTGAAGTCTGGCCGCAACAACCGTCCCTCCACCGGGAGCCTTGGGAGGTCCGCGCAGGCGGCTGGGCCTGCGGGGGGTTCTGCGGAGCTGCCAAGCCTGCAAGGGGGCGGGGGGCGGGCGAGGCCGCCCCGAACAGGTGGGCTCGGTGGGTGTGCCCGCGCTGGGAAGGCTCAAGCGGGCTGCTCAAGATGCCTTGCCGGGGAGGGCTCCACTTGCTCCGCCATTCACGGGCACCGAACGTGGGCCGAGGGACTTGGGTGATGTGGAAGGGCGCGCAGGCAGAGGCGGGAGCCAACCAGGAAGGCAGCGCGGGCGACTCCTGACCCCCGTTCAGGCGTCGAGGTTGCTGGGGAAGAAGGCAGCCCGCGCGTAAACAAGCGCTTGACGGAAGTTGGAGGGGGGCGGGCTGGGCTTGAGGCATGCACGGCCGCAAGAGCGAAGCGCAGAGCCTTGGAAAAGGCCCGGAGGTCTCCTTAGCAGCCCTGCCCTTCTCTCCAAATGAGCACCGGGGAGCCAGTCAAAGGGAGGCCCTCAGAGAGGAACGCAACACAATTTTGGCTGCGGAGGTCGCAGAACAAAGTGCAAGGCAGCCGGCGGGAGCTGTCCGTGGTCCTGATTTCCACTCTGTTTTGGCTCTGTCCATTTTCTTCTCTCTGGTTTCTGCTGCCTCTCATTTTTGCAAGGGGAAGCAGAAGATGCGGGGGTCTTAGCCCTTGGACATCTCTGAGGGAGGCATCTTTCCCCAGCTGACTAGTCTGGGTCCATTTGGATCAGTGGAGGCAACGGGTTTAAAAACGGGCTCAGAACACACAACATAGCCTTGCCTTGTTCCTTTCAGCGTACTCTGGGTGCTCAGAGGTACAGCATCTGCTTAGCATGCAGAAAGCACACTCTTCTGGCATACTTTGGGTACATCCTTGCCTGCCAATGGGGGCTGAGTACAGATCAACCAATCACGGAGGCCCATGTATGGCTTGGCTTATAGGAAGGACTCCTCCTCTGAAAAGAAGTTGCCAAACTCAAGGCCAGGGCTGGAGTTGATTCCTGGTTCCCACAAGGCATGTATTAATGTGACCCTAAGAAAGCCAATGAGCTCAAGTTCAATTTTACTCAATAGACTGCAGGAGCAGAGAGGGAGAGGAGCCACTGATGAGTGGTACAACATCTGCTTAGTTCAACATCCAATTAAGTGGAACACACAGCAGGTGATGGAAGTGACTTTTCTCTATGGGAGACCCTGGAGAGCTGCTGCCAGTCAAAGGGGACAGTACTGACCTCCATAGACAAAGGATTTGATTCAGTGAATTGCAGCTTCATGTGGTCAAGCGTTTGTCCAGGCGCATGTTGTGGAGTCTTGGTTTTGTGTATGAATGGATGGTGGTAGGGGTTCTCTAGAACCTCAGGTTTCTAAACCTTTCAAATTATATATATATATATATATATATATATATATATATATATATATATATATATATATATATATATATATATATATATATATATATATATATATATATATATATATATATATATATATATATATATAAAATTCAAGATGTGGACCATGTTTCAGTCCAGAAGCTTAAGATAACCCACCACTGGAAGTTTAATAAGCCTTTGGTTTTTGCTTCTTGGGGAACAGAGGGCTTCTCAAGCTCCCAAAGAGCCAACAATTCAGAGGCTGGCAGGGTTGGTTTCACGTTATGTGGGGCAAGATCAGGATGTTGGGTTGGCATGTGGATATACCGACTCAAATTTCCATCAGGATGAGTCTAGAGATCTTTCTCAGGTCAGAAATGCATCTTCACTCAGGATGGTTTAGCTCAGAAATGCTTAAAGTATTTTGGTTTCACCTGCAGCCTGGGGAACTTGCTTGTGCAAGGCATCTTGAGCAGGCTTTTGTTCTGGGGGTCCCTTTCTGAAATGTCGCTGCAGCCTTGGTTCCTAATGCAGTGAGGCAAATCCTCGAGGTGGGTTACATTCACACAACTTTCCATTTAGCCCAAGGATAAGAATGCGTTGTGTATTCTGATGAGGAGAGCAGGTGTGTTCCCAACACTGCAAATCTTTGCATGGAAGCCAGAGATGCTTTCTCAGATTCAAGGTGGCACCTGTAACTTCTGGAACTTGACTGGCACTTGTGTGTGAAAGTGATTGCAAGCTCTGGGCTACAGGTACCTGCCTTGGGTCTCACTTCTCTCATTGCAGGGACATCAAGGGCATGAACTAGATTGTACTCTTCCTTCAAGACTTGCTATTAATTTTAAGCAGCATCTGACCCAACAGGGTCTAATTTGGCCCTTCAGCTGATGTTACATGGAGAGGTGAAAAGGGCAGAAGAAACATTAAAACCTAGTTTGGCATATCATGAACTTGCTGCACAGACTATAGCTTGGTAGGACTGGGCTTTTAGTGCTCACTGCTCCTCCAATTTCAGTGGGAGGGAGGGGAGAGCTGAAGTTTGGTAGTATTTATAAACAAGGATCCCCAACGCGGTGCTCATGGGCACCATGGCATCTGTTGATGTGTTTCCTGGCACTCACATCCTCCTGCCCCATAGCAAAGAGCCATTCTTGGCTTTCTTCCACTTCACTAAAGCTGGAGTTGCTTCCAAAGAGGCCTTTGTTTTTGCAGGCAGCACCCACTTCAAAACAGGTATTTCCATCACAGGAACACGGAACTTCCCAGTATTGTCTGATTGCCTGATGCCGCAGCTCTTTTGTGGAGGCGCTCATTCAATATTCCAAAAGTGTCCACAAGCTGAACAAGGTTCCTGCGTCATCAACTTCATTTATAAGCCATCTTTCTCAATGAGATGCAAGATGGATTACAAAAGATGGAAAACCAATTCCATCAGACAGCAAAGACCTCCAATAAACAATGCAGTAGGACTAAGGTTACCAAACTGGAAAACAGCACAACAAAAATACTATCAGAGGCAGCAAAAACTGCCTGAGGCAGAAGATGCCATAAAGAAGAAACGGGGTTACTCCTGTACTATCCTTTATAGAAGAAACCTCCTGAGCTGTTCCATTATATTACCATTCTGACCACTTTAAAAATGTCCTCCTGAACATTTCAGGTTTGCACGTCCTGTGAAGGGATAGAAAGGTGGGGGCCTCTCCGACCACCTCCGGCAGGCCATTCCACAGAGGTGGGAGTCATGAAAGAGAGCCATCATCATTGCAAATTATCATGTATTTTCACATATCAGGTAATTCCACATTCGGTGCTCAACATGTTCAGTTCCAAAGGTCTTGGGTAGTGGGAAAGGACTTGGAGAGGTACTGCCAGGGTCCCCTCCAGGCTAACTGGACCAAGAGTCTGGCTCTGACCGAGGCAACGTCATCTGTTTCTGTCAGTGCAAATGTTCAACCTTGAGCTGCTCTTTAATTTCAGGCATTAGGAGCCCAGCCTGTTTTTCAGGAAACTGTAGCAGCAAGAGGAGAAGCCAGCAGAGACCCAGGGTGGCTAAATGCTTTTTAATGACAGCACCAAACCACTTCTTCATCATGCCCGGTTGGAAAAGCTGGCAGTGCAGGAATAACCGGCAGCCTGCTTGGTCTCTGGGCAAGGCAGGAGCTGGGGGTATGCAAAGGCTGCATTTGATGCCATCCTGGTAAGGCAGGTTTTTTTGTTCTCCTGCCTGTGATTTAGAAAGAGAGCACGGTCTGGACTGTGCCAGAGTGGGGAACAGGCCTGTGTTTATGAACCAGTGGTTCTAGATGGAGCAGTGAGGTGGTGAAGGGTGGTGGTTACTGGTACAGGCTCTATATATGTAGTAACTGGGAGCCAGACCCATTTTCGCTGATGCTTTGGGAGAAGGAATAGGGTTTGGCTTGAAAAACAATGAGGGTTGTTGAAGTCTCCGCACAAGGGACTGGTGCCTGGCAGCTGGGGGTGGGTGTGCAGATTTCCCTGCATCTCTGCTCTGGCTCCTCTTCACAGCAGTGACCCAGACCTCAGGATTCCATTCACAATGCTGCCAGCTCATCCTGCGTCTCCAGGGCAACCGTGGCTTTAGATTGTTACTGTGTGGATGTGATTGGTAACAGTCTACAGCCATGGTTGTCTGGAATGGATGCATAAGCATCGTTGGAGGGAGGCAGGGGCCTGTGGCCATTGAAGAGCCCCTCCACGAGGGACCATCCCACATGAGACAACCGGAAGGAGTGGGAGCTCTGCCTGCCTCTGGCCCCCTTGCTGCTGAGCCCCACAGGAAGAGGTCTGGGTTGCTGCAGGATACAGGCGGGGGAATGAGGGAGGGGGTTGCTTGTCATTCAAAGGAGCAAGATTGCCTTGGCACCAGTGAAGTCTGGGGCGCTTCTTGCTGCATACAGAATAGCCTCCAGCTGTGGAGGGGAAAGGATTTAAACTTTTTCCCAGGTGCAAAGTGTGTAACAGGTGAGTGTGTTAACAAGCAGGATTGTGTATTTATTGAAAGTACTGTATAGATGCCAGACTTTGATTAGCTGAGGACCCGCTCAGCGAGTAGGAGACAGTCCTACAACCTTGAAGCAAGGAAGGCGGGCTACTGTCTCCTGTCCACACCTCCCTCCTGGATCCTGTATTAGTTTGCCTCTTATTCTCTGTATTCCCTGTTCGATGATCATCTGCCTCTCAATGATCATCTGCTCCTTCATCTGCCTCTCAATCCCCCCCCCCCACAACTTTCCTCTCCATTCTTTCTGACAAACAGCAGGCAGCCAATGATGAACCTCAGTTGGTGAAAGGGCCACTTTGCCTGGATTTGAGGCAGGACAGAGCATGCCTGATGGCAGAGGAGGCACATTGCATGAAGAGCACGCTGCCTCCCACCCCGCACGTCCTGGTCCCAGCAATTCAGCTCTTGGATCCATCTCCTTAAGGTAGTACCAGGGCTCCAGGTCATGTCAGCTAAAGCGCAGGCAGCAGATGAATCACAGTACTGAAATGGCTGTGAATCACCCCTGGAGCTGTATGTTTGAAACACCCAATAGTATATACCACTAGTATATAGTAGTATTCTCCCAAGGTAATCTGAAACCTGCAAAATGCAGCAATTTTTTTGCACTATTTGACTTATATAATTCTGTTTCTAGAAATGGTAGGGAGAGGCACGGAGCACGAGGGCTTGTGACCTGCAAGGTGATATATGTTGATGCCTGATCCAGAGTCAGGTTTTAGTGCTAGCTGCTCCAAAGCAGGATGCCCTGAGGAGAAAATAAGGTATTGGGGGCAGCTGTACCCTAAAACATGCTTTGGGCTGCTCCAGTTCAGACACCTCCAGCCCCGAAGATTGTGCCGTGCAAAAGGACCGACTGTACCTGGTTCCAAAGACTGGGTTTCAAGATCAGGACCTCCAGCAATCATATAGGGCTCCATTGGTAAGATGTTCTGGAGCAGTAACTGGGGAAGCCATGTTCTTCTCTGCCTATAAATAAGCTTTGGGCCAGCTTGAATCCCACACACCCCAAACTCTGTGGCTTGTGCCTAATGCCTGGGCCAAATTCTGGTTTCTGAGCCAAGGTCTTCCACGTCGGGTGATTACTCCAGCCATTTTAGCAATCCAAACCAATAAGATTCTTGGGGGCATTCCACTTCTTGGGGAACAGTCTGCTCCTCCTTGTGGGGCATACCACCCAGAGGCAGGGGTGGGGTATCATTCTGTGTGGTCCAAAGCTTATTTAGGGATGCAGCTGTCCCAGGTTTCTTAATTGTCATTTCTCCTGCTTTGGAGCAGTTCATACTGGACGTGAATGTATGCCACCTTGCAGAAAACAGCCCCTGGGAGCTGGGGTCGTTTAAGCCTCTTTGTGGGGTACAGAAGGGATGGAGCTGTCCCAGATCTTAATTTGGCCCATCTTATCAAAACAGTGCATTGGAATTTCTGTGAGCTCCTGATTTTGAATCCCTTTGAACGGGCGCCTATGCAGGCCACCTTGCAGGTCACAGTCCTTACTGTTTGGGAATGTATGATTGAGGGGATCTGTAGCTTATATTTCTTTTAAAGTATACCCAACGTTTGTGATTGGATCCACAAATAATCACTTATGATTTACAAATCAGGAGCTGGGGAGTAACCCAGCCTTGTGACCAGCCCGAAGTCCCCCACAGTGGGCTTCCTTGTAGGGTAGGGATTTGAAACCAAATTTCCCAGTTCTATTTTGTCTATATCTACCCCATTCCCAGGAATTCTGGTTGAGTTTAAATCTGATAAAGGAGCTGCAGAATCATACCTAAAGTCCATCCAAGCTAGCGCCCTGTTTCCCACAGCAGCCAGCGAAACACTTTTGGAAAGCCAACAAGCAAATGCCAAAGTCTCTTTTCGGAAGTTCCAGCTTGGCTAATAACTACCGACAGAGGTATCCTTTATGAAACCTGATAATCCATTTCAAAGCCCTCTAAATTGGTGGTTGTTACCACATGCTGTGGCCTTGAGTTCCATAAATTAATGATGTGTTGAGTGAAGAAGTACTCCTTATCCGAAACTAACTAGTCATCAACTTCAGTGGGTGCTTCCTAATTCTATTATTTGGAGGGGAATGAGAAAAAATTGCCACGCCCACTTTCTCCACCTAATGCATAATTTTTATAAACCTTGATCATGTCAATCTTTTTTCCTTTATCTGAAATGCGCCTAACTCTTTAGCCTCTCTTAGCTGGGAAAGTGCTCCAAACCCTTGGATTATTTTAATTACCTTCTTCTGCTCCACAATATCCTTTTTGAGATACCTACAAACAGAAGGGCACAAATTATTCTAAATGCTACTGGATTTATACAGGGACATTATAATGTCAGCTGTTTTACTTTCAGTTCCTTTCCTGCTAATTCCTAGTATGGACTTTTCAGTGAGCTGTCCACTACAACCCCAAGATCTCCTTCCTGGTCAGTCACCACCAGAGGGCACTGAAGTACAAGCAAAGTTAGGACTTTTGTGGGAAAGTGTCTAGGTTTACTTTTACTTCAAGTGAGATTCACTTGGCACTTGGTTGCCCAGTTTGGAATGATTCTGCTGGGGCCCTTCACAATCTGCTTTGGTTTCCATCAGCCTGAACATTTGGCTGCTCTCTGCCAGCTTGGCCATCACATAGATCACACCTCACCAGGAGCCAGTGAAGTAGCCCCACTCCCGAACACGGATCCCAGGGCTCCTCTATGCTGGCTGACCAACTTTGTCAAAAGCTTTTTAAGAATATTTACCAGCAATTTCCAGGCGCTTCTCAACACTCACAAAGAAAATCTGAAAGTGTGGTGGGACAGCACTGCTCTTTGCAGGCCTCCTGCTGATTTTTCCTGGTCAAGGTCTGTTCCTCTAGCTGCTTCATCATTCTTTCTTTAACAAAATCTCCACCGGTTTATCTGGAATAGGCTTTAAGCCGACCCGCCTGACTTTTCCTGGCTGGACATTCCCTTTGGCAGCTCCAGTCCTCGTTGAACGTGGCTCTCCGCTATAGCCTCGTTTGGCTGCAGCGCTCCCTGCCTAGCACCACCCCATGTGCTCGGAGTGCCGCGTATATCCAGATGTTGCGCCCTGGTGGTGGTGGGAGGGGGTGTCAAGTCAAGAAAGAAAGCCTGGCCGGAAGGAACTGCGGTGTGTGTGTGTGTGTGGGGGGGGGTCTAAAAGGGAGGGATGGGGGGGGGGCTCTCTCGCTTGGCTCCCACGTTTGTTTGGGGTCTGGCATTGTTTTCTAAGGAGACGCCAAGAACAGCCCCTCCCCCAGCCAGGCTGCCACGGAGAGCGAACCCCCTTTGCTTCCGGGCGGGCCTCCGAGGTGCCCCCATCTCAGGCAGGATCAGGCCAGCCTCCATGTCCTTTGCTTGGCAGAACCGCAAGCGCTCCAACCTCCCGCAGAAGGTAGGTCTAGAGGGTGCGTCCCCACGGGCCTGGCTGGCTCACCCGGGCAGGGGCGGCCGGGCGATTCTGCCTCCTTGAACCGTCGGGGCTGGCAGCAGATTCCAGCTCGCCCCGCGCAGCAGACTCTCTCCCACTTGCTCAGCCGCGGCCAGCCAATACCCTCGGAAGAGGAGAGCCAGGAGCGAAGCCAAACTCCGCCAAGCTCGACGGGCCGCACGTCGTGGGAAGATCCAAGCGGCCCAGAGCCAAGCCAAGGCGCGAGAGGGTGGATGGCCGCAGGCCTGTTCAGGCAACGCAGAAGGGCAAGCCGACCCAGCTGGCCTGAGGCGGCGTTGGTGCCGGGGGAGCCCAGCCAGGCCTTCCCGCCCCCGAGCCTTTGACAGAAGCTGCCTCCGTTGTTCTAGGAAGGCACTCTGCGCATGCCTCGGAAACCAGTCTGTCCTTGACCCGTATTGATCATTGACTTCCTTTCTGTCCCAGTGAGGATCCAAAACGGCCTTTGTAGTTCCCCTCACCCCCATTTTACCCTGACAACAACCCTGTGAAGTAGGCTAAGATGAAAGATGATGTGGCTAGCCCAAGGTCACCCCGCCAGCTTTCATGGTAGAACGGGGATTCGAACTTGGGTCTCCCAGATCCTGGCGAGACACTCTGGACAGCTACATCACAGCCAAATAAACCCGGCATGTAAACGTTCCTGGAGGAATTAAGGGGCCGATCGCCTCCCCTACCCCGGAAACCACACCAGGCCGATCTTTGCTGCCACCAGGTTCCCGGGAAGGACAGCACTCTTCTTTCGGGAGGGGGGGGGTGTTATGGGGGGAGCGACTAGCTGCCCCCTCCGTCTAGATTCGGGGGTGGCTGGAACCCAAAGTCACACCCTGCGGCACTTCTTGTTCTCTAGGGAGGGGAGGGGTTTAATCCGAATTAGAGCGCCTCCCCTCGAAAATACAAAGCATTGCGATCTCAGCTGGTGGCCAACCCCGTGTCTCCCCCCTTCACATGTGCGCCACAGGCGTGCATCTCCGAAGCAGAGTCGGCCCGAACTGGAGGGGCCTCCCCTGGCTTGGCTCTTGGCCGAGCCTTTACCTGTCCTCCGTGACTTGGGGCGCTGCACTCCTCGCCCCCATACAGAGGCACGACTCGAGCCCTTCTCCAGACTCCTTCCTCTCTTCGCAGCAGCGGGCCAGCGGCCAGCCCCCAAGCCCTTTCCTCTTCCTGCCTGAGATTCCTCCATGCTCAGGATCCAGAGCCTTGCGGTTAAAAAGAAGCCCCTGGGCACCGAGAGCAGCCTCCAAGCAGGCTGGCATGTTGGAGACTGCAAGAGGGGCAGTGTTGTGCCCAAGGCTCTGAGAACCCAAAGATCTCCCCAGGGAGGGGGGGATAGAGAGCAGATAAAAGTCACAAGGCACCCAGCTCTTAGGAGAGGGGGCAGGATTTGACCCAGCCTTAAGGGGCTCTTAAGCCTAGATTCATCTTCCTGTTTCAGTTTCTTTGGGGGAAGAGAGGGATTTTTGTGTGTTTTTAAACATTCTTTTGAGCCAGCTGCATGAACTGGGCAACAGTTCTGGATCTGCTGCCAGTGGCAGTAAATTAAACCGCCTGTTTATCCTAGAAAATGAAGTAGGGTGCTCCTGCAAACTCGAAAGGAGCATGGAGTTCCTTCACAAGCCCAAAGGGCAACCTGAACCCTGGCTGGCAGCTGCTTCGCAGTTTGCGCATGTATCCCTTCAACTCTTGACAGGGGCTATGCAGCTCTTTCCCCCTCCTCCACCCATGCAGGGCTTTCCCACCTATGCTGTGTGCATCGTCCCCACCTAGCCACGGAAGCCACGTCCATAACGTAACAACGGGATGAGTCCTGCTACAGGCCGGGGACAGCGCGTGTTTCAGAATGACCCCTGTGTGGGTCTGACCCACAAGAAAAGGAAAAGAAGGGTAAGTGGACATCTAACCCCCCAACTCCATACACCACAACAGGACCAAGTACTCCGCAATGAACTTGTGAGCAAATCCCAACCAGCCTCCACCAATCATTCTCCATGTTGACTTTTTCCCAGTGGCACACTCTCAAGTACGGCACAGTGGCGTCCAAGGTGACCTTGGATGGCAAATGGGGAACCTGAGGCTTCCCCCAGCTGGTCCCTCTTGGCTGGGTTCCAAGCCCAGCCCTAAAGATCCTGGACCTATTTTTTTTTAAGCTCTGTGTAATGAGAACCATGGACCAGCCACCTGTCCCCCCTCCACTTGTGCCTGAAAAAGGCCACATCCCAGGTTAGAGGATGCCTGTAACCAGTGACCAGGCTCAGCCTCCGAATCTGCTTGTCCTGTCCGCCGCTCATCTCAGTGCCATCTGAGTATTCCCTGCTTCATGCATCACCTGCACAAGTTGGAAGGAGGGTCACCTGGAGAAAGACTGCCCCCTCCCAGCCTTTCCTTCTTCAGAAATTCAGCACTAGCACTCCCTCTTTCCGCCCCCTCCCAAAGCAAGTGATTATTATAGCAGGCAGACAGGGAAGTTTCTTTGTGTGTCTGGACATCAAGAGGGAAGCCACAGCGAACAGCTGAACATTGCTCAAGGCACAACTGGTTGGCAAAAACAATGCAGAGAAGCAGCCCGCCCTTTCCAGACACAAACCTACCGGGGTTGGCTGCCAAAGGAAGAAAGGTCCAGCCCCAGCCAAGCCCAGCTGAGCAGCTGCCTCCTCTCTCATTCCAGCTTCCCCCAGGTTGCAGCGCACGCACTCGCTGACTCCTGCCCACCCGCTCTCAGTGGCCTTTGTGAGTCAGTCGGTGAGTGTTTATCCCAGCCGGGGGCCCTGCCCAGCGTGGGCTTCCATGGAAAGCCGCCACTGAAAATAAGAGCAGGAGTGACTCAGAGGCAATGTGAAGATTTGGAGGGTGGCGCGGACAGGGGAAGCAGCGCTGTGCCCCCAGCAGTGTGTCTGCCAAAGCGAGGCCCGAGGCTGCCCCCAGTCCCACACCCCCTCGCCACACACATCCCACGCCCAGAGGGTCAAAAGTTGCACCATGTCCCCTTCTCCCAGCACCGCGCAGCTGTTCATGTTGAGCTTGTCCCAGGAGTGCGCTTGTATTTACGAGGAAATGAAGGGATGAGTAAGATGAACAGCCCACAAAGACAGAGTTTGGCATGCAGACACAGGGCCAGAAGCCAACACAACCTCTCCAAGTAGCTCTTGATGGATCGTCCCATCCCACACTGTCAAGATGCAGGTGCCTGCTTAAAGCCAGAAGGCAGGGGAAGGAGGCCAGGAGGGAAGGAAGGCAAAGTTTAAGCTGAGGTTTCTGCTTTAGCAACTTGGGATTCTTGCTGCTGAGGGCAAAGGCAGGGCGAATGGGTTATGAAGCAGAACCTGGGATATTTATTTATTTATCCATTCATCCCTTACCCTTCTCCCCAATGGGAACCTAAAATGGATTACATTGCTCGCATCCCCTCCATTTTCTGTTCTCACAACAACCCTGTGAGGTAGGTTAGGTTGAAAGTGTGTCTGGCTCAAGGTCACCCAGCCCAGCCCGCTGAGATCCTTTTAGCAGGCAATACCAGAGATTTGTGCGCAAAGCAGGACCTGAGGGTGCTCAGCCATATACAAAACTTCCATAAGGACCCCAGAAACGCTTACCACACTGGCCAAGGCCACTCTCTGCTGCCAGCATATGGGAGAAGTGGACCTTCAGGCACTATCTGCGGCCCCCAAGCAAGCCTAGTTTCTCTCTTCCCTGCCCCTCCCTTCCGCTCTCCATAAAGGGGTGCCTCCTTCACTTTCAACCCTGAAATGTCCCACAGAGAGAGCCTTCTGCTGGCACCTCTGGGGCTGTGCTGTCAAACGCCGTCATCACAAAGTAAAACAGCAACAGCCAATGGGAGCAGAGCAGCAGACGGAAAGGAAGCCCAGCAGAGCGCTCTGGCTGACTCATATGCTGCAAAAGCATGCTTTTAGCCCATTCAGACAGAGGAAGAGCTGGAGATAGCAAGGCTTGACGCATCTAACTTCCTCTTGCCCCAGGCACGGTCTGGCTCAGTCAGCTCAGGCTCACCCACTGCACAGAAGGCGGATTTATCTTCTCATGGCTTGCTGCATTTTTTGCCTTTGCTTGCAAGGAAATCTGGTAGAAAGCGACAGGCACTTTAACAGACTGGCTGACAGCTTGCAACAGCCTGGGTGCCCCACCCCCTCCTTCCTATCAGTCCTGCAAACACCAAAACATGATTATAGAGGACAAGATTGCCCTCTAGTGTTTGAGATTGAAATATGCATCTCCAGAGCCGGGTTTCTTGCTTCTCCATCCAGCTCCCTCTTTAAAGAGCTCAGGTTCTCTCAGCCTGTTTCTCTTAAGCTGCGCCCCACAAATTCATCCCGCACAGTTGCTAGCACAAGGAGTTAGCACGAGTACACTTGGAAGGCAAAATCCTTGCTCTTGTCACAAGCTTGCTTATTCACAAGACCAGGGGAAGCCTACAAAAATTAACAAACCAATTTCACTTCACAAAGCGCTGAGAGGCAGAGAGATCAAGGCAGGCCCCACCTCACTCATGTGCCAGGGTCCTGGGGCTCTCCACAGGAATGCTTCATTTAGGTACCTGGTTGCATCTTCATGCCACTGACGCCAGGGAAGTGTCAAAGCTGAAACTCTTTAGGCACAAGATTTTAATTCACGTCTGTGAAATGTTAAGCAAGTTTCATGGCACTGTTCATTGTAGATATTAGATTGGCTTTTATTGCATTCCTCTCTGGTCCAGCTTTATTCTATTGTAAGTAACATAATTCCCCAATCCTATGCATTTATTTAGGACATTTATGAGTGGGGAACTCACAAGAGGGGGTCACTTCATTTCCCCCTATGTCCCCTTCCCACACTATTTCTTCTTTTTGTCGTCCTGGCAGCCACTATATCCCATACATGCCCTCTCCCACACCCTTCTATCTTGCTGGCACAATCCGTCTCTCCCCCTCTGCCAACATACTCTCTCTCTTCCTCCTGCTCCTCTTCACACACACCCCCCCAGGCCATGGTGGAGGTAGGCAGGTCAGCGGCGAGTGTGGGACACCAGTTCTCCTTCCCTGCCCACCCACGGCATTGGTTCTGAGGCAGCTCTCTGCACAAGCTCAGACAACTACTTTCTTTTGGGGGCTCCCCTGCAGAGTTATGGTTTGGAATTTTTATGTGAAACTGGGTGGGGGGGTCCCCAAGATTTGAGAAAAATCTCCCTTCTCTCAACATGGCCCCAATCCCTATATTTAACTATCTTCAGATGATGACATGTTGTTTATTACATATATTAATGGCATGGCGCCTTTCCAGTGTCCTGGTTTGAGGTGGTGTACAAGTAGACATACCTTTAAAACATCATACATTCTCAACATAAAAATAAAACAAGTAAACAAAAACAACCCGTCAAAATCTAGATGAATTTAAGGTTTGGAAGAGGAACAATTTTGACGTTGCAGGAAATCTGGTAAACTATCATCAGGTGCTGAGTTATGAAGAAACTTTTAAAATTGTTTGCATTTTTTTTAAGAGGAGACCTTTGACAAACAAACCACTGAGGAATTATAGTGATTTAAGAGCAGAAACTGTCTTTGAGCTTATAATTGCCACTGATCAGTTAAAATGTACTTGTTACTAAATCTAGAAAACGTTTCTTCCAGTTGATTAGAAAACAGAACTGCGACTTACTCAACGATACCGAGTTAGAGGAATGGGGGTGGATTTGGAATTGTGTGGTACCTAAACTAATTTCTACAAGTTTGAAAGAACATTCCTTTAAATCTTTGTTTCAACAGTCTCTCTCTCTTTATAGGTTAGCCACGATATATCGAAATACACGGGCTCAGGTTTGGTGGAGTTGCTCATCCATGGCGATTTTTTGATATTATTTTTGGTCATGTTCAAAAATTCAGCCTTTCTGGAAACTGGCAATTCAGTTTGTTAATGAAATGTTGGGCTGAGATACATCCTTTGATCCAAGTTATTTTGTTGGCCTATTTGGTTATTCTGTTGGTGTGGAGCCCTTTCTGAAGTAGAACTGGTCGTGAGCCAATTAAGGCTGCTAAAATGGCAACAGCAGCAAACTGGGAAAAAACAGAACTTTCCCCGGAGGGTGAATAGTTCCATCATGTGTAGGATTTTGCATTACTAAATAAATTAGCATTTCTTCAAAGAACGCAGAGAAATCATTTTCAATGTTCAGATAAGTTTACTGAGAGTGTGGGTGTTGTTTAGAGAGTTTTGGAGCATTAAGATCAGAAAGTGTTTCTTTGTGCATTTTAGGAATTATAATACCTCTTGTTTCCTTCTATAGTTGGAAGTACAAAACAGGTTATGTTATATGTGCTTTGTTATATTTTGGAAAATCTAATTAAAAAAACACCGCCCTGTTTTATTGTATGTACTATACTGCTTGTGGTGTGCAGTTTTCTAACAATCCAGTTTTATTCACTGTTTTGTTGCATTGATTAATCTGTACTTTGGCTTGAGCCTGAACAAGAAAGATGGACCATAAATGAACGAATAAATTAGCTACAGGGGTCCTGTTAACATAGAATATGATTTCAAAAACTGGGACCACATTTACTGATTCCACAGACAATTGTTTTAATGCAATGCCTTTCGGGTTCATTAGCACAGTCCAGGAAAAAGATGGACAGCAGCAGCGCTCTTAAGATTCCCGTCTGACACATAGTCGAGTCACACCAAGCCCAACTGTTGACTGGTCAAGGACCCACAGTCCAGTGCAGAACTAGTAATGTTTACCCTACTGAGATCGGTGTTGCTCCCCTCTGTCTACACATTTCTGTCTCCTTCTGGCCTCTGCACAAGGAAATAAGAGGATCAAACAACCAAACCTTGCGCTCCAGTTAGTTACTTCCCAAAACGATCCAGGAATTCCAGGTAGGTTTTCTTCTGGGCTGCAGATGCAGGGATGAAGTGCCCCCCTGGATGAGTCAGAAATAAAGGTTCAGTAAACTTGGAGGAAAGTTCCTGGCTCATCTCAGCGGAGATGACACGGTCAGTCTCTCCCAGGACATGCAGGCTGGGCACCTGGATGGGTTCCTGATAATAGATCTGGTGATCAAGGGCCTGACTCTTGAAACCAGCAAATAGGATGGCAAAGTCAAACTGGAAGCGGGGATCTCCACGTTGCTTCAGGGCGCAAACAATGGCAGTCAGCGCTGCCCCCTGGCTAAAGCCCAGCAGCCCATCAATGGGGCCGTATTCTGCAAATGCCTCTGCCACAGCCTTCAATGATTCTTCCAGACCTTTGCAAGATGAGGCTTCCTCTAAAGCGCTGAATGTCCTCTCCTGGGGGCTGGAAAACCACCAGCTGCGACCGTTGCCTTCTGTTGGTTCCAACAGGCTGGCCTCCACTGCAATGGAGAATGGGAAAACCCAGGGGTTAGAGATGCCACCAGTAAGGGGAACAGGCTATGTCTGGTTCCTCAAAGCATTTATTCCCCCCTTCCATTCTACTGCCTTTTCTGTATACATTTATAAGCTACCTTGCCAAGAGGGTTCAAGGAAGGTCCCCATGTTTTAAAGAAAAGTTGGATCAAGAAATAGCTATAAAAAAACCATTCACAAGGAAATTATATACTAAAATGGGTAAGCCATTTTATACACAATTTCCTATACATCTGACCAAGTCAGCACTTTCTCAGGGAAGCTTACCCTGGAATGCATTTTGAGAGTTCTAAAGTCTCAGTACAGTTCTATTAACCAAGACTGTAGAGTTCTACAGTCAAGTCAGCCCTCCCTTGCGTATCCAGAAGAATAACAAGGGCAAGTCTTGGAATGGATCTATAACAATAATTTCACTTACACACCAGTCTTCTAGACAGATTAGTGCTCCACTCAGAGCAGTGAACAAAGTCAGTTTATAATTATCCCCACAGTATGGCTGGGGAGCTGGGGCAGAGAGGAATGGCTTGCCCAAGGCCACCTGCTGAACTCATGGCTGTAGTGGGAGTTGAGCCAGCAGAGTGCTGATTTGCATCCCAACCACTTCACTACTTTGCTATAACCCTGTAGCACTTCTAGCATTAGCACTTCCTAGGGCTCCAACCGCTTCACCAACCTTCTTTCACAGTTTCACACCCCTGGACTGAACTCGGGTCACATGCAAGGCTACCCTACTAGAGTTGCCAGCTCCAGGTTGGGAAATTCCTGGAGATTTGGGGAATGAAGCCTCGAGAGGGCAAGGTTTGAGACTACCATTTTCTCCAGGGGAACTGACTGATCTCTGTTGTCTGAAAATTAACATCTCCAGCCCCCACCTGGAGACCGGCAACCTTATACCTCTGCCGACCCAGCAAACGTCGCCTACTCTCCTCAGGCCCTTTGCACATGCTCAATGGTACTTGGGCGCTGCGCACAGGAGGTCACAAGGGCCCCAACGCCCACCTGCTCGCGCGGCTACCACGTGAGGCGCATCCACGGTCAGCAGCTCGGCGCGCCCGCGCAAGGCTTTCCGCAGGGCCCCGCTGCGTGCTCGAAAGCTCGTCGCGTCCTGGCGGTAACCATGGAGACAGAGCAAGCGCAAAGAGCGTGGTCCCGAGCCCCCCTCTGCCATACTGCTGCATCCGGGATTTCTCTCTCCTGCCGGGTGGAAAAGGCTGAGCAGAAACCGGAACTTGTCTGGCCCGTCAGTCTCTATGGCGAGGCACAGTGGTAGGCATCTCTCGCGCGCCCAGCCTCATTGCAGGAGCCCCGCCCCGGAAGTCTTATTAAGCCTAAACAACCACCGGCGGTTGCCATGGAGACAGCCTCGCCGAGGGAGCGAAGCGTAAGAGGGCGTGGCCTGTAGGGTGCGCTTTGCTCGTCCGCAAAAGCCCTCGGGTATTGGTGCCAACCTCCAGGTTAGGCCTGGAGAGGTCCTGAAATTACAACTGACTCTTCATGATTAAAAAGGGTGCTTTGGAGGATAGGCTCTATAGTATTATAATTATACCCCGCTGAGGTCCCTCTCGAAAGCCTGACTTTTCCAAGCTCCATCCCACGAATCTCCCAACCCAGAGTTGGCAACCCATCTGCATTCAAGGCAGCTGCCCTGGACTCACTTGGACACCTGAGGCCGCTGCGCTTGGTGTGGGTGGCAGTTGGAGGACTGGCTCAAGACTGAACAACTTACCATGAACCTGGTGATGTCTCTGCCATGGGATGAAATGGTGGCAATGCGTCGCTTAGATGGTTTAAGGGGGAGGAGGTCGGCAGAATCGTGCCGGCTGAGAGGTCTATCCAGGGCATTTTATCCAGAATGGCTCAATGGGACTGCGAGGGATAGCTGAATGCCAGTTGCTTGGAGGAGACTTTGGCTCTGGGAGCTGCACCTGTGCCCCTCTGGGGCATCTGTCTGGCCATTGTGGGAAAGAGAATGCTGGACTAGACAGACCTGCGGGCTGAGCCTGTAGGAGTCTTCCCAGGTTGGTAGCCATGTTGGGCTGCAATCAATCTGGATTATAGCCCAAGATCTGGATTCACCAACATCTTGGTGGTGGAAGTGCCCTCAAGTCAGAGTTGACTTATGGTGACCCCTGGTGGGGCTTTCATGGCAAGAGAGAACCAGAGATGGTTCGCCATTGCCTGCCTCTGCAACCCTCGTCTTTGTTGGAGGTCTCCCATCCAATTACTAACCAAGGCCAACCCTGCTTAGCTTCTGAGATCTGATGAGATCAGGCTCACCTGGGCTATCCAGCTTAGGGTTCCAGTAGTACCTTAAAGACCATTAACGTTCCAAGGAATGAGCTCTCAAGGCAAAGCTCCCTTTGTCATACACCTGACAAGGTGCTCTTGCTCAGGGATCTTCTGGTGAAGCTAAATGTCCGGGGTTGCAATTAATCGTTGTCCTCACCCTATCGGCACTAGACCACCGTCCTCCTACTCTGTGAGAAAACAGGCTGGGGAAGGATCCTCTTCCACCCCACCCTCCACCTTTCCCCAGTTGCCGTCCTAGCCTCTAACTCTGTACAACTTGGTAGATGCCTTGCTCCGGTCACCTGTTTTCAGATAATGGGAAAGGACCTGCAGAGATAAAACCTAGTTGTCCATGCGGCAACAGCTAAGCAATGGGCCTTCTCTGGACTAGGTCCAGTCCACTGGAATCTACCGGAGTGGGTGTGGAAGGCATCTTCACTAGCGACATTTAGGACAGGGTGCAAGACTGAGGGCATTTGGCAAAGAGAACACAGATATGAGTGCATTTTTAATGTTTATTTTTAAAATGAGCATTGCTTTTAATTTAATGGACTTCCTACTTTTTTTTTGTCCTTCTTGAGCCATTAGCACCCTCGAGCCTAAGGAAATAAGAGGATATAAAAGAAACAAGTAGATAAATTTAACAAGAGTGAAGAGCAGGCATATGAAGGACTGCCCCCCTCCGGTTCTTTCCACTTAGGCCCCCAAGTCCCTGGGATTCTAACACACCCATTGGGCAAAAGTTCTAATTCTTCTTTTTTGCCCTTTTTGTTCTTAAAAGAATGAACCTCTCATAGTCCTTTGGATGACGTACAAGATGATAGTTGGTTCCCAGTTCTCCAATCCAACTACAGATATTGATATCAACATGTCTGGGAGTCTATGATCTGTCTATAATTTATTTTGGGGTGTAGCAGCCCCCCAGTTATGTATTTTTCAGTTCTTAGCTTCTGCACTCTTTGTCTCCATCGCAGAAGCCTATGAGATCCTCGGGGGTACCATTCATTGGAGAACTTTACACAAAGCCCAGGCCCAATGTGTCACCTTTAGCGTTGGGGGTGGGGGGGACCTATGATTTAAGGTAGCCCTAAAGCTCTATTTAAACATCATCAATATTTGTAGCTGAATTGGAGAACTGGGAACCAGGAACTGTAAATAAGGGAAACAAACAGAGCCAGCTTTCGCCTCGTGAGCTGCAAAAGAATGAACTCGTGGTCCTTCTGCAGTATCATGTTGTTGCTTTGAAGTTCTCATATAGCATAAAAATATAAAGACAGTAAAGGCGCACTGCATGTTTCTGCGTGCTCCCCAGCAGCTAACATACTCTAACCTTTCGCCTCTTATGTTTCCTTACAAATCAGGCTTCAGGCATCCACACTTTTTTGGGCTCTGGGAGAAATTCAACAGCCATTTCCCCAAATCCCTGCAACACAGGCATCGAATAACTTTCACCAAGCAATGATCAGGTCACGGGCTTTTTCTATGAAAAAACTACTCCTTTGGAATGGCTTACCAGAATGGATGCGGAGAGTGCCTTCACTTGCCACGTGCAGGAAGGAGTGTAAGACAGTTTTATTTCAAAGAGCATTTGGTAGAAGGTCAATAAATGTATAAATACAAACGGGACCCACAAGAATTTGCAGGGGGACATCTTATTTTCCTTCTCCCCCACTATTTCCTCTCTCTCTTTCCTGAAAGCCCCATAAGCAACTCCCTTTTTCCTACTTCCTTCTCTCCTTCCCATGAACTGGCCAACCTACCTTTGTCTGCCCCCCAACTTCAACTACCCCCCCAACCTGGAAGCCTTCCCCAAGAAAAGCCTGGCCCAGTTGTGTGATGCCAGCCAGGAGGGGACCAGATGCCATATTTGCAGGGGGCACCTCACTTTCCCCTTCCCACAGTATTTCCCTTTTTCTCTCCTTCTGGCAACTCCCATAGCAACCTTTTCCTTTCCTTCTCTCCTCACCCATCAACCAGCCTATCCTTTTATCTTCCCGTCTTCAGCTGTTATTATTTATTTACTTAATTTCCCCCCCCCCCATGGGGACCCAAAGCATCTTAAATCATTCTCCTCTCCTCCATTTTATTCTTGCAACGCCCTTGTGAGATAGGAGAGGCTGAGAATGTGTGACTGGCTCATGGTCACTCCGCATCATGGCAGAGTGGGGATTCAAACCTGGGCCTCCCAGACCCTAGTCTGAAATTCTGACCACTACACCACACTGGCTTTCATGGGGAGGCTGCTGCTGAGCGGCAGCAAGGCCTGGGTGACTCATACAGGTCCCATGGGATCAAGTTGTTTGGTGGCTGCTGCCAGGCCTGGCCCCATGAGTCCTCTCTATAAGACCAAAACATCACTGGAAAAAAGCTGCCCCTTCTGCCTGCCCTGAACTGTCAGAAACCCAAGTCTTGAGGGCTGGCAGTACTGTTGTGATCAACACAGGATGTTTGTTTCTTAAAGCTTGAGGAACAGTTTCTATAATTTTTTTAAGGTAAAAAAAAAAGATTTCAGAATTTTCGGCCACCCTGGGGCTTTTATTAGATTTGTAGAAATATCTATTGTCTATTCATGGCTCCAGTCTCCAGATTTAAGTATCCACCGATCTGGCCACACTGAGATTTAGATATAAATAAATAAAGTTATCAAGCACAACGGGTAAAATGTTGTGTCAACAGTACAACTAAACTGGGCTAATTAGTCATCCTTTTTGAGGTTCTGGAATAATTTAAACAAAAAGTATACAAGCAATTATTTTATTGTAAACAATCCAAATTCTTTTAATAAACATTTACTGAAGTGGAAAAGAAATAGCACGTATGCTTTTTAATCCCCCTCCCTCCAATATGCACGATTAACTAATGGCCTACCATAACCAAAGTTAATTCATCCTCTTCGAAGGAGGAAGGCATTCTGTGGTAGAAACCGGTATATTCTCCCCCCCCCCCTGCTTCCTGGGCTGTCGTAGTCTTCAGATAGTTTGGTTTTGCCTTCAAGAGAATGTCTATGCTTACTTGCAGTGCCACCCCCACCCCCACCCTCCACGCACAAAGGTCTTTCTGCTGAACTTTCCACCCATCTGGCACCAGGGGCAGAGAAGATCTGCTTCCTGGTTTGTCAGGGAGGAAAGAAAGACCCAGCTAGGTGTTGGCTGCAGCAGGGGAGACCCAACTCCGAGATGCCAATGCCCCCTCCATTGCCCAAGCAGCTTTTATGACTAAGGCAAGGAAGGGGGACACAGGATGCAACCCCCTGCCAGGTCCAGTCCTCAGAAGCTGCAGTGCACGAAGAGGCCAGCCTCTCCCTGCCCACTCCATGGCCTTTGCTCCAGCCAAGTACACTGGAAATCGGGCTTGGAGATTCTGGCTTCTGAACCACAAGCCATTGGGAAGGTTTGGACAGCAACCTACTGTTCAACCACCTGCCCCACTTTACAAGTGCCTCCACCCTGGTATCTTTCCCCCAATCTTACACTAAGCCTGCAAGGAATAGAAACAGGGAACTTCCTTCCCTCCTTTGCTGTCCGACTACCCCAATGCTGAGTTGGATCAGTGCCCTCTTGAACAGAATGCAGCGTGACCACGGTTGGCGGTACAGAAAATTAGCAGCTGTTACCCCCACTTTGGAGGGAGATCCCCCCAGAAGATTCCTGGCTCCTGCCTCCCAAAGCTCATGGCCTGTTGCTCCTCAGCGTGCTGAGGCTGTGGCTCGTTCTCCCTGCTTAACAGCTGGGGGCTTGGTCAAGCAAGGTTAGGCCTCGGGGACACTTCGGGGCTTCAAGGCTGCTGTGGTTGTGGTGTCAGCTCCTCTTGGCAGCCTCTGCTCGCTCTCGTAGGTGGTGTGGGCTCTGCCGATTTCACCTGCAATCAGAAGAGACAGTGGTGTTTGGGACTGCTCAGCAGCCACTGGCTGTCTCTGGCTGCCACTCCGTTGGATTTATGAGCCCCACCCTGCTACCGTCCCCCACTCCCAACACTAGGAGCAACTCTGGAAGTTCTTTCTTCAGGGATAAGAATTTTATGTTCCTCTGCTTAAAGCCTGAAGCTGAAGAGCTGCCCGCTGTTCACTAACAGCGGCTCTCTCCCACCTTTATCAATAAGAACGAGATAAGCCCATTCCTGATAGCTGTCACCGGCCAGCCATTTAAGTAACCCCCCAAAGTGCCCCACCAGCACTGTGCTGTGCCAAGCCACTTGGGAAGCAAGACAGATGTGTTTTGTTCCACCCTCTTGGGCTTGCAAACTCTGAGTATGCTCAGTTTGAAAGCTCTGCTCCGGCCCCTCAGCCCGCTGCCTCCTCCCATCAAAATCTTACGCTTCGGTGAACTTGCTTCCACCAGGATTCCCTCCCTCTTTCCGCTCTAACGGAAAGCCACAAAAGACTTCTTTGAGCACGCGCAAACACTGGTTGCCCTTCCCTCTCATTACCCACTTTGGATCCCAAGCTGTCAGAATAAAAGGCAGGCGCATAAATATTTTAAATATTTTTTTAAAAAATACTTAACTCCCTCCTTTATAAAAAGGGGTTTACTAGATTTACTGAAGCAGTTATTTTTAAAATTGTTTGTTTGCTACAGAGAGAATATATGGTGCCTTGCCAAGTTTGGTCCCTGTTTTGGACTCATCCACTCCTTGAGCAAAGACAGAAGTGGGACCTATGCTTTTCCAATAAATACAACAGGTTCATTGAGGGCAAGAGGCCCTGTGCAGCCCTGATCCACATGCAGTGATACTGTCTGGAGGGAGGATACTCCAGTTCTATAATGGACAGGCCTGGAGGGATCCCAAAGCACTTCCATTGCTCAGAAAACTCTCTCCCCCCAATCCCCAAATACCAACAGACCAACAAAGGGGAGAGTGAAAGGAATTGCTGGTTATTTTTATGCTGTTTTTATGGCTTGCTGTATTACTCATAACTTCTTACATTTTTATGATTGCACTGTATTGGTTTTACCTTTACGAGCCACCTCAAGCCAGTCTCTGGAAAGGTGGCATGTACATTTTCGAAACAGATAAATAAATAAGGAGGAACATTAACTAGTCTATCCCTGGCTTTGCAAGCAGGCGAGATGCCAGCCCGTTTCCCAGGAAATATTTATGTGCCTTCTTGAGTGAAGCATGCCTCCAGTTTCAATGCAGAAAAAAATGATGCAAAAGGTATCAAAAGTCTGAGAAATAAAAGCTTCAGTTGATTAATTGGTGGAAGCAAATTTTAATAGACAGGGATGAGATTAAATGGCACTCATAATTTCCCCCAAATGTAATATGGAACGAAAACGAAAGTTTTATTAGATTGTAGGGCCTCTCATTCTTCTTTCGGCCATTTCAAATCTGTGCCAATGTAGTGGGTATGGCGATAAGCAAGTTTATTTAATTGGCTTTAATCTCCGATGATTAATGAACTAATTAGTGGACAGGCCTCAATGCAAACGGCTGTATGGTATATGGGTGTGTTTGGGTGTTAATGCAACAAGAACCGTTTCACTGGGCAAAGGAGATGCTCATTTAATGATAATTAAAGCTTGAAATAAATGTGCCATCACAACAGTAGGAGTCACCTGGTGCTCCCCAAGGGAGCTCAGAGAAGAAGCAAGGCAGGCCAAGGGTGGTCAGACATCAAGACGCCTGGCTCTTCTCTCCATCCCACTTTCTTCCCCCTCCCTCCCCAAAATGTCATAAACAAACAATGAACAACACTACCCAAAGCAGTGTTACACCCTTCTGAAACGACTGAAAACACAGAACTCAAATTGCACAGGACCAATGAGAAACAGGGATGCTGCTATTGCCGCGAAGTTCCCCACGTGCACGTTTGACAAATTCCTTGGCCATGTTGGACCATGCTCCGGTAATTTTGTCCATTATGGGTATTTCCGATTATCATACCATTTTGGTTAGAAATTAATAGATTAATTAATTCTACACTCAAAGGTTCACTGGATCTTAATCTATTTACTGCAGTATTAAGGTACATTCCTTCTTCCGGGAACCTCTCAAAAGATCAAAGGCTCTGGATCTTATAAGCCTTGGTAATAGCAACATGAATTGTCCTTTAGAACTGGAAAGGAATAGCTACGCCACATACTGAAATATGGACTGGGCAACATTAGACCTTGCAGTCAAAGTGTTGCCTTTCACAAGAAACAAATGTGAAACATCACAACATCTGTTGATTTATTTGGCCTTAATGTGTATTATATGGGGTTAGCTGGTTGCTTTGGGGTCAAGCAGGAATTTTTGGGTGCTGCGTCTCACTTGCCATGAGACAGTCCTTTTTTCACCTGCTTTGCGTGCTGGCTTTGGTCGGGGGGCTGTGGGGGGGGGGTCTCTGGTTTGCTCCGTTGGTGTCAGTACAAAAGAGGGAGCCCAGCACTGTGTCAGGAGATGGAGCCAGCCTCCTGCAGAATCAGGGACATGGACATGAAGAAAAGGATCCACTCAGAGCTGCGGAATAGGATGCCCTCCGATGTAAGCCAGTGCAAGATGGGGGGAACGGGAGGGATGGGGGAGGGTTCTTTTGGGGAGGGGGGGGGCTCGTCAGGCACCAGCAGAAAGAGGGGCCAGTGGCCATGGAGAGCAGGGGGCGCTGTCCATGCCAGCAGGTGCTGCCACTGCCCTTGAGATGCCCATACTGCATGTGTGTTGCACGTGGCTGAGTTGCACATGGCCGAGGGAGCTTAAATATATTTAAATTGACCTGATTAGTGTAGACTGATAAGGTCTTAGCGTAGGGGGCAGGTGTGAAGCTGGCAGTAGCGATGGCCAAGTACAAAGCCAGGGTGGACTCAGTCTAAGTTTTGGTAGGCCAACTGCTCACAGCAACTCACATTGTTAGGGATGTTTAACTGAAAATAAATTAATATGCGAAGACTGTGTCCTTATCTAATTACTCTTTATAGTTTTAAAATGAATAAACATTTTTTTTAATGAGATGGGCAGGAAAACCTGATGAGCACCTTGAGGCATCTATTGATGTAGGGAGTATGCATAAGCCAACCACCTTATTGACTGTACCACCAGAGGGATATGGGGAGAGGTCTAAGAGGAGGTATAAATTTTGTAAATAACAACAATGGCAACAAGAAGTTGCTAAATTCTGCCTCCCTACTAGAGAATGGCAGTGCAGCAAATGTTACATCAGTTCGTAAAAATGGGTCCCAAGGGGATCCAAGAAATTAGGCCAGTTGACCTAAAGTCTGTTCCCAGTAAATTAACAGAAACTATTATTAAACATACAATTTTTAAGCATGAAGAACAAGCTTGCTGAGGGAAAATCAGCCCGGCTTCTGCAAAGGGTAGTCCTATCTCACTAGATTTTCGAGTTCTTTGAGATAGTTAACAAACATGTGGATAAGGGAGACTGGGTAGACAATTACATACTTGGACTTCCAAAAACATTTGAAAAGGAAGGTCTGTCACTCTTGTAATGGGATAAGATATTGAATTCTCTTATGGATTAAAAATGGCTAAAAGACAGGAAGCAAGAAATAGAAATAAATGAATGATAACACACACACCCCGCCCCCGCTTCTAAATTCATGCAGATAAGGTCTTAACTGGCAGAGCCTGACAAGGAAAAAGATCTTGGGGTGTAGTGGACAGCTCAATGAAAATGTCAACTCAGTGTGTGGCAGTGATGAAAAAGGCAAACTCCATGCCGGGGATCATTAGGAAATGAATTGAAAACAGGACAGCCAATATTGTAATACTCCTGTACAGATCTACAGTAAGGCCTCACTGGGAGTACTGTGTAAGTTCTGGTTGCCATACCTTAAAAAAGAAGAGGGCAACCAAGATGATTAAAGGGCTAGAGCACCTTCCCTATCAGGAAAGGCTAAAATTTCTGGAACTTCTCAGTTTAGAAAAAGATGACTGGGAGGGAGGATGTGATAGAAATTCATATTGTTATGCAGGGTGGGGAGGAGGTAGATAAGAGAGATTTTTTTCTCCCTCTCCCGTAATGCTAGTGCTTGGGGCACTCAAGTCAGTCGATGGGAAGTAAGTACAGGTCAGACGAAAACATTTTTTATTCTTTACCCAAATAGTAATGGCGGATTTCATTGTCAGCAGACCCAGTGATGTTTATGAGTATAGGTGGCTTTACAGGGGTGGGGTCAGCCAGATTCATCAGTGGCCACTAGCCACATACAGAGGCAGAAAGCCTCTGAATACCGGTGCTTGGGAGGCAGCGTCAGAGGAAGGCCTTGGCCTCTAAGTTGGCCCTTCAGTGCAACTGTGAGACAGGATGCTCTTATATTAATTCTTATATTAGGTAAGGTAAAGGTGCAAGCACCGAGTCATTACTGACCCATGGGGGGGACGTCGCATCACGACATTTTTTTGGCAGACTTTTGTTACGGGGTGGTTTGCCATTGCCTTCCCCAGTCATCTACACTTTAACCCCAGGAAACTGGGTACTCATTTTACCGACCTCGGAAGGATGGAAGGCTGAGTCAACCGTGAGCCAGCTACCTGAACCTGGCTTCCGCTGGGATTGGACTCAGGTCGTGAGCAGAGCTTAGGCTGCAGTACTGCAGTGAACCACTCTGCGCCACGGGGCTCCTCAAAATTCTTATTTATTTGTTTGTTTGTTTGTTTGTTTGTTTGTTTATATATGATTTATATTCTGCCCTCCCCACATCAGGGTGGATTACAACATATACATTCTAAAAAACTTTTAACCTTTCAACTTTAAAACCAATAGACAATAATATATAATTTAAAATCTAAAATACAGAGTACAAAATGCAGCAGCAGAGAAACCATTCATATAATCCATCATCCAACCGTCCCTAAAAAAAAAAAATCACAAAAGGGTCGGGTGGTAGCTATTTCCTGATAGAGAGGGATGATCCCCTCTATTCGACCGGTGGGGGCCCTGCCCAGCGTCAACCATACGCCTGGCGGAACAGCTCTGTCTTACAGGCCAAGAAAGGACAGCAAGTCCTGCCAGGTCCTGTAATTCTATCAGATTTTGTTTGGGAGTCAAGGGAGGGGAGAAACAACTACCCATTTCTCCCACATGTGCCAAGTAGACTGTCCGCTCTGAAGACTGACACATGTCCAAAGCGCCTACTCTCCAGGAGGTGAGCAGAGGGTGCAGTCCCTCCTTTGGATGCAGAAAGACTGGTCTGTTGGCCAGTCTTCTTGTTTAGGGGCAAATCTCACAGTGTGAGCAGAAAACCCTTCCCGCCCTCTCTCTTCTGAGAGAGCCTGTCTGGAGTCAGAGCCAAGGCATGCAGAAGGCCCCATATTCAGCTCCCAGCTTTTCCAAGCAGAAGGGCCCTGACGGAGCAGGGCAGAGATGAACCCTGCTCCAGAGCTTGGAGGGCACCTGCCAGTCTGAGAAGATGCTGTGAAGCTCAATGGGCCAAGAAGCCAAGCCCATAGCCAGAGCTAAAGCTGTCGGGTTGCAAGCAGGCCAGTTCGCAGTCTGTGATGGGACATGGAGGGCAGAAAGAAGGGGCAAGCAGGCCCAGTCCTCCCTGACTCTCCCTGCAAGCATGCCGGTGACTCTTACCTCTTTGATGGTGCTCCCCCGTTGAGAGCGGTGGGAGCTGTGGTTCACCGTCCAGGGTCCTAAGGACTGGCTGGCATAGAAATCCATAGGGTAGGTCTCCTGCCACGAAACCTGCTGCAGAGCCACGGCAGCCTGGGAAGGGAAGGAGATATCAGCAAATTCTTCAGGAACAGCCCCCCCCCCTTCCCAACAGTGTGGATTCGAACCCAGATCCTGTGTTCTGAAGCACAGCAGCGTGACTTGTCTTGCAGTAACCAGCCCAGGCTCAAATCCTTGCTAAGACATGCCTTCACTTGCCCTTCTCCCCCACAACTGGAACTCAGCCAGTCTCCAGCTCTTGGGCCAGGTGAAAAGCAGCCCAGAATGTCTGCAGTGTGTTAAGGGTTCCCCTACAGAGATGGGTCATTGGAAACAGGGACAACAGCTCACCTCGTAGGGCGTCAGCAGAGGTTTGTCAAATGCCTCTCCCCAGTCAATGGAGAGTCGGGGGCATGCCACCTGCACCCACCTGCAAGAAAAGTGGCAAGCAAATCTCACACATGTCCCATGAAGAACTGCAGGCACAGCTGCCAAGGTTTGGCAGCAAATAAATAAGGGCTGGGGGCCCCCCTGTTCTTGACTCGGAGGTGATGGGGGGGAGCAGCTGCAGCAACAGGGCTTGAAGCAGATCACGGTGCTAGGGAAGGAGGTACCCCAATTGCAGGAAGACTTTTTGTCCAGAACTTACGCCTCAACATCAGGGAAGAGCTGCAGCTTGCCCGGGAAGATCTCCGAGAGCAAAAGGCGGATGAAGGGGCGCTTCAAAGCTTGGAGGCTTGATTCTAAGTGCTGCAGGCAAACGCAGAAAGGGGTTAGGGCGGAGGGACTAGCCTACAAGTCACTTGCAACTGGAAACACTGAACCCTGGATCCAGTGTGTGGCCTCGGTAAAGGTCCTGGTATCAGGAAAAGGATAGAAAGGGCAGGGAAGCCCTGGAGCAGAGGTCCCCCAATGTGGTGCCTGTGGGTGCCATAATGCCCGCGGACACCTTTCCTGGCACCCGCCAAGTGTTTTTAGAAAGCAGGTGGGGCCAATTGGGGCATTTGCCCAGCAAGGCTTCTGGTTGGTCACTGGAGATTTAAAACATTCCTTTGCGGCAGCGGCTACCACAGCACAAGGTTCTTCACCATATGACTGACGGTTAAAGTGGCGGCCATTGGTGGCAGCCATTTTGTGGTTGCGCCCACCACACTGTACCAGAATTCCAAAGGCTTCCTGGAGAATCAAAAAGGTTGAGGACCCCCGTCCTAGAGAGAAGGGAGAGGATGCCGGGAGGAGGAACTCTACTTAGCCACTCTACTTAGCCTCCATTAGTGGGAGAGGGGCACACACAGATCATTCACTCATTAACACCTTCACTGCCTTGCGACATTCATAAAAGGACCCTCTTCCTTCCCAATGCAAACTTCTTGAAGGAGAGAGAGATCCAACTCCATCTGGGCAATTTCAATATGTAGTACATGGGCGGGTGGGAATGGACAGCCCTTTTGGATTTAACTTCTATAGAGTACAAGGGCATGACCTGGTCTTGGTAACATTATCTTCCCCCATCCCAACCCACTCAGATTCATATCTTGGTACAGAGAAAGGTGGTGGAAGAAACATTTGGAAAGGTAACTAGTCCAGGCAAAATAGAAAAGAGTACACTAGCACCTTTAAGACTAACCAACTTTACTGTAGCATAAGCTTTCGAGAATCACAGTTCTCTTCTTCAGATGCATCATGTATCTGAAGAAGAGAACTGTGATACTCAAAAGCTTATGCTACAGTAAAGTGGGTTAGTCATAAAGGTGCTACTGGACTCTTTTCAATTTTGCTACTACAGACTAACACGGATAACTCCTCTGGATCTAGTCCAGGCAGGAGAGCAGTCAGATCTGCCAACCCTCTGAAGACCACTGAAGGTTCACCAGGACCACTCATTCTGCCCCCTCTGCCCACAAAGAGCTCTCCCCCTTCTAGCTGAGGCTCCAACCAGCCTGTTGAGCTTCTTGTGAACAGCACCGACAGCAGAGGAATGCAACGGATTCGCTTCAGCAGGAAGGAGAACGAAAGGCAGCTCATTCCCTTCACATACAGCATCCCCATCACCACACAGACCTGCTGCGGAAATCCCCAGCTATATCAGCCACGGCTGCTTCCTTAAGAGAGCTTCCAAAGAAGAAACTGAACAAGCGCAACAGACCAGGGTGGCGTAGTGGTTAAAGCGCTGGACTAGGATCTAAGAGTTCAAATCCCCACTCTGCCATGGAAGCTTGCTGGGTGACCTCAGGCCAGTCACATCCTCTCATTCTATGTGACCTTACAGGGTTGTTGTGAAGATAAAACAGAGGAGGTGACAGCACTGCTGTAAGCTGCTTTGGGTCTTCCATCGGGGAGAAAAGCCGGGTGTAAATTTTAAAAGAGGCCAACTAGAAAGCCGCTTACCTGTAGGATAGCTGGGGACCCCTGGCGCCCCAAGGTCCCCAGGATGAGTCCCCACTTGGAGGCCCGGGATGCTTGGCGGATGGCTTGCTTGCGTGACTCCTGCATGCGTTTGTGGTCATAGTGCTCTTGTGAGAAGACTTTGCTGTAGGGATCGTACCTGCAATACAGAGGGCAGAGACATTTGGCTGCTAGGCATCCCATCTCTTCCCCAAAGAGAAACCTCCCATCCACCCCAGACTCAAACACAATGTCCCATGAGCCAGCTCTGTACTGCCTCTTATTTTCATTTTTCCAGTGCACAAGCAGCCTCCCCACAGGTCCTATAAAGGGAGCTACAATTTGGGGTGGGGTCAGAAATCTGTGCTGCAACATACAGATCAGTCCACACTATTCAGTCTGGATTGAGTCACAAGCAGAAGGAAGATGCAGTGGGACTCTCATGGCTAAGAGTGATGGATACAGATTTGAAGAAAAAGGATTTTATATACTTTTTATATACTACTTCTGTGCCTTTTCAGTATTACATGCCTTGCACTTTTTCTATGCTCGGGAGCCAATGTAGTATTTGTAATGCAACCTGTAAGAATATGACACTTGAAACAAGAAGAATGTATGCTGAACCTCTGTAAGAACTGAGGACTAAAAATATATATTGCTTGTAGAGCTGCACTTATAAGAATATTACACATACGTTACATTATTCTATAAGATTCCAATAGGAATCAGTATTAGAGAACCTTTTGTAGAAAACCGATTTGATGCAGCAAGCTGGTTTGGCCACCTGTGGCATTATCTCCCTTAAGGCTGCAGGAAAAACTGGGGAAAGGGCAGAAAGAGGGGAAACATCCCTTTCTGCCCACGGACTTCAGTTATCTGAAGGCACCAAGGCTGCCAGATTGAGACTCCCTGGCACCATTGAAGGTGAAAGTGTTATGCCCAGAAGGAAGTAGGTAAAAGGTTGGAAGGTGTCCTTCCAAAATGAGGACAAGATAAGAAGCTGCAAGAATTGGAATTCCCCCAAGTAGAGGGGCCGACCCAGAATTGCATCTTCAAATCAGAACTGACCCTAGATACCTTACGAGCCAATAAGATAACAAATATTAGAATATTGTAATATTATTATAATTACCTGAAGGTATTAATTGCTTTGTACTTCTATTGTAATTTGGGATGAGCTTTGCACACGAGGAGACTGTCTACTTCTGTGTAAAAGAAAGGGCTCATCCACCGGTTTAATTAAACCATCTGTTTTGCTTCAATTCAAGGAGGACTCCAGGATCTTTATTTTAATTTTTATTGTGGTTGGTCAGAAAAGGGAGAACGAACCACAAAGGCGCAAAGTTTTGCGCGTAACAAGAGAACGGGCCCCTGGTTCAAATCTCACCTCTGCTACAAACTCACTAGATGGCCTCAGTCTCAGCCTCCACCTCTAAAATGGGAATAAATGATGCAAGGCCTGCCTTATGGGACCATTGTAAGAATCAGGGCTCGTTTTGAGGGGGAACGCACCAGAACGCAGTTCCGGCAGTTCCCCAAAGAGATCACATGACAGGTGGCCCCGCCCACCTGACTCTCAGCCATTTTTGGGCCTATTTCGGCCTGGATTGGGGCCGAAACAGCCCGGATCAAGCTTCTGATGGGTGGTGGATCACTCTCCCACTCAGCAACGGCCCGATCTTAACCATTTTGGGCCCCTTTTCGGCCATTTTCAGCCCCCTTTTGCCATTTTGGGCCCAATTTCGGCCCTGAATGGCCAGGATTGGGTCCAAAACTGTCAGGATAGGTGATGTCAGGGGGTGTGGCATATGCAAATCAGTTATGCTAATGACACACTTCCTGTGATGTCAAGGGGCATAGCATATGCTAATGTGTTATGCTAAGGAGTTCCTCCAGCTCTTTTTCTACAAAACGACCCCTGGTAAGAATGATAAGATAACAGACATGAAGCACTCTGAAAAGGTTATTTACATTTCTTTCTGAAGAACGGAGCTCTGACTCTCAAAAGCTCACACCTTGAAAATCTTGATGGTCTCCAAGGTGCTATTGGACTCCAGTCCTGCTGTCCTACTGCAAACCAACATGGCTACCCACCTAATACATTTCTTTAATCATCAAATAAATTATTTATAATAATGTAATCATCATCAGGGTAGGGAAGATGTTTACAGAGCAGATACGATCTTGCAACAATTCTCCTGAACCCTCTCCCCAGCTTCCCATGCCATCAGTGGTGAAATTCTTCAGGCCAGTTAGCCAGAGGCGTATCAGGGATCCTGCACCCCAACGTTTTCAGCCCTATCTGTCCGATATCCAAAGATGGCAAAGAGGAGCGCTGTTCAGCTTCGCGAGCATTTGTGCTATCTTGTCCCCTATGCTGAAACTGCTTGGAGAGGTCGTCTGGAGCGAAAGGTCACCAACAGGCAGTCAGCATCACTCAACTATTTCTCCTTGCAAGGAGAGTCTGCCGGTGTTTTGAAAACAGGTTAGATAAACTGAATCCCAATCAAGAGAAGACTAAAAGGTGCTGTTGGCTTATTTTAGATTGTGTTGCATCCCCCCTCCCCTCAATGTAAAATTGCAGGTTTGGGGTGATATTAAATGTCTGCATGTTACATTTTATGCTGGTCAAGGGCCGTTTATAATAAAGATTTGGATTTGGAAATCTGTCTGCAGAGGATAGCTTGGGAGGCTCCTGTAGCACCATGCTCTATTCACATCCAGGTTTATTTACTGTGATTTGCTCTGTGTGGGACTGCCCTTGAAGGCAGTCCCACACTCCCTCAGAAGGCAGCCAAGAAGCTGCTGACCGGCATGAAGAATGAGAACAGCTTGTCAGGTTTTTAAAGAAGGACAATGGCTGCAAACTTTCTTTGATTGCATTCAAAGTGCTGGTTGCTACTGCTAGATCACTAAAGAGGCTGGACCAGGGAACTGGAAGGACTGCTTGTCAGCTAAAACTTCTAACACTGGTACTATTCTGTATGCTCCCATGGGTGGTGAACAGAGACAGGATTCCTTTAGAATTCCCTCCCCACCGTAGTTCACCTGGAACCAAGCTTGATAAGCTTCAGGGCTCCTGGGAATAGCTTTGCTTATTTTGCTGAATTGTACGTTTCCCCCCATTCGTTCTGGCTGGTACACTACCTTCTGTTCCTGGTTGTTGTTAAATTTTAGTGCTCTGTCTCAGTTACAAATATTTACTGCTGTGTTTTGGGATGTGGACAACGCAGTAGGTTTTATCATATGCTGCTGGTTTACATTTTTGTTTTTAGCATAGATTCTTCCTATTTTTATCAAGATGTATTTTCATGATTGTGCACAAGCTTGCCTGGGGCATTTTTAACAGAGTTGGAGACTTCAATACTTCAAAAATAGATACATTCAATGCATAAATAAATAAATGCATGGAGCATCTGGAAACCTTGACTGGCTCAGAATTTAGTAGGCAGGATGTTAACTGGGGCTAGGCCAATTCTGTGTCAACTTCGCTGGCCTTCAATAGTTTTAAGGCCCAGTTCTGGTTTTAAACTTTAAAGCCTCACAAAGTCTAAAGCTCATAATAGTTAAAGGATTCCCATATGAAGGCAGCCATTTCTTAAGACCTTCTGTGGGTGCATCTTTCTACCTGCCCCTCTGTCTGAGCTCTGATGTCCTTTTCAACAGTTGCACCAAGACTGTGCAATTCCTTTCCCTGGGTAAATGGGTTCGGCTCTTTTTTCCAGTAGCATTTTGGCCTCAGGGCACAGCGGTGCTCCCTAAAAGAGCTTTTCCAAAATTCAAGTCCAGTAGCAACTTAAGAGACCACAAAATATTCCAGACTATCAGCTTGCATAGCTGTGACCTGGATAGCCCAGGAGAGCCTGATCTTGTCAGATCTCAGAAGCTAAGCAGCATCAGCCTTGGTCAGTAATTGGATGGGAGACCTCCAGTGAAGGGTTGCAGAAGCACGCAATGGCAAACCATCTCTGTTAGTCTCTTGCCATGAACACCCTGCTAGGGGTCGCCATAAGTCAACTATAACTTCATCAACTTGCATGAGTCAAGGCTCATTTTGTCAGAGAGAAAAGCAAGATTTCAGTCCTTCCTTGCCACTTCCTACCATTCGGTTGATTGGCCTTGCCATGGGTCTTTTTATAGTTTTTTTTTAATTATGTAGGAATTTACCTGTATGACCCTTTTATTCAGTTCACTCTTAACTACCTTGTGGGTTTCAGTAAGTTGAAACGTTGAATATGAACATTCGAATTAATAAAATCATTTTCAGACCGTCAGTGCAAAGCAGCAAAGCCACAGGGTGTAAAGCAAGGCAAAACTAGAAACCTTAGTCCCACCCTGCTTCCATAGCACCCCACTTCCCAGGCACTGGCCAATCTGATCTAATGAGAACAGGGAAGCTGCCTTGTACCAAGCCAGAACACTGATCCACCCAGTCCCATACCACACGAGACGAATTACACGAGGACGCTCAAGTGAAGGGAAACGCAATGTTAGCTGGGAAACTGAGTTCTAAAAGACATAATGGAAGGCTTTGTCAATTTCCCCTCTCTACAGAACCAGGGAGATCCTTGAAGGCTCTGTCAGTTTCACCTCCCCTTCTGGGAGACAAAGATGAAATAAACAAACGCTCTGAGGAGCCATCTTTGCTGCCTCTGTAGAGAGAGGAAATTGACAAAGCCTTCCAATCTTGTCTTTTAGAACTCGGCTATTTGTCTCGTGTGTTTTAGCTCTCAGACAGAGATAGAATCTCATCTTCCCACCTGGCTTAGAGATGCTGGGCAACTGCACAAGGATTTTCGGCACACAGCGCCTGTGCTCTCCCCTGAACCATGGGCCACCTTCCTTCCCAGCTGCCTTGAGGACTATCAATTAAACCTTGACCAGAAATAGTACCGAGGCACTGAGGCACGGCAAGGGACATACAGAGGAGCCCATCTCTCTACACCCCAGCATCCTGTTCCTGTGGGTAGGATGAGGAAATAGGGGGCATCTTCTGGAACCCGCTGAGGCATGCCCCCCCCACCTCTGCTCACATTCTCTGTGCTGCATCACGCAAGAGAATGAGGTGGCAGAGCGGAGTGCGCCATGTCAGACTGCAGGGTGTGGATTTTTGCTCTGGGTATTCCTTCACATCAAGCACTGAAGAGAGGACTGGCAAAGCAGGGAGAAAGGTTCTGGAAACATCCCCCAAAGGTGGGGATTTCCATAGGGAAATATCCCCAAAATGTGATCCTCCTCCTGAAATGGTGCAGTCCACTCACCCCGCACCCCCCCCCCCTCCACATCCCCCTATGTCTTAGACTCCTGGTGCAGCAGTGTAGGACTATGGAAGGGGTTACTTTGGGCAGCTGAGGCTAGACTCAACGGGGGTCCAGTTTCCCCTATGCAAGAGCTGTAAGTAAAAGGGCTCTCATTGGCTTCTGGGGAGCGGAAATGGGGCTGGCCCAGCACACACACACCCCCAACAGCAGGCTGCAATCCAGTCTCCCGCTGAGCTGGTCTGCTCTCTGCTCTCGCTCACTCCCAGAGAAATGGGTGATTTGTTGGCCAGCTCGGCAAAGGGAATTTTAATCAAGCAGCGCCTGGGCTGGGCCGCCTCCCCAGCCCATAAAGCTGCCGTCCCCGCCTGTTGGTAACAAATGACCTACTCAGAAATTCAGATTCTGAGGAGTGGGCTCGGCCTCGCCCGTGCACCGGATATTTCATCGGCTTTCAGGAGCCTCATCATCATGTTTTATGGCCTCTGCCTGCAGCAGCTGGAGAGTTTAATGGGAGCTCCACATAACGCTTGTGCAGGTGGCTTGTCAAAATGTTTACATTCCAGGAGAGTCAATGGCGTCTACTCTACCTGACAAGGGTGGCACTCCCCCTCCCTGCCGCCACTTCCAGAGAGGTACAAATGCTCAGACTAGGACTGCCCAAATGCCTGACTGTGGAATAAATTAAACAGTGGAGGCATGCTTACACTTAAAGAGTCTTATTGCACGCAAAAGAAGAAGTTGTCCACCACTCAACTTTCCACACTGATTTACTATCCAACTGGAAGAAGCGCACCCACAGCATGCAGAGATACAACAGGCAGCCTCCTCTGAGAGCAGGTCTGTTGTTGTGGTTGCATTGGGAGCAAGAGAATGATCCTACCACACCAAAAGCAGCAAGGCAGAATGACTTGCCCCCAACCAAGGGAATCTTGGCAGGGGCAAAGTTGGTGAAACAAACCATGCAGAGACACAGCAGAAAGCCTCTTCTGATAAGAACCTTTCATTAGTTCCTTTCTTATGGTACTTTCTCATTTGGGAATTCCTGCATCACATAAGTTCATACCAGGATGAAAGGTCTATAGAATTCAAAGCCTCTCTACACCGTTCACAAAAGAGCCGTTCTTGGAGGCTGCCACTTCTGCCACTTGTGGAACTGCCTCCCACTGGACACTTGCCATTGTCCAAAGCCAACAGATTTAGAAGCACTGCTAAGACTATCCTATTTAGGAGGGCTTTAAGGGCTCGATGTATGATGTTTACAGAGGCATGGGAGATTTTTTCATGTGATGTAACAGGAGGAAGGGGGCTAAAGGCTGAACTTCAGACGACGACTGCTGAAACTTTGACTTGCCCCATGCAGCAAAGCATGGCAGGGGACAAGGGGGTGTTCAAAGGAGCTACTGAGGCTGCTAATCTGACCAGGGAAACACTGCTGGGAAAAGGTGTTCAGATCTTTTGCTCGATCTGATATACTTTCTCCCTCCTCAAAGATTTGGGGGTGAAAAGGAAGGAGAGATGGGTGCAGCATCCTCGTCTTCTGCCCTACCCTACTGGCCTAACAGCATCTTTGAGAAGGGGAGCAAATCAGATCAGTCAGGACAAAAAAAAAGTTATCCCCCCCCCCTTTCCTCTCCTGCGGCTGCTCTGAAGTTAAGTGCAAGATTAGGCTGTGCCTCCCCCATCCTCCGCCCTCCACATTTTGCACCAATAAATGGCCCTTCTCTTCAAAAGAAATGTCAAAAGCACCAGGAGTTTTTTTCCCACTGCAGTCACAACTCCCACCCTGCCCCATCCCACCCCTCTCTTTCGTAAAATAGTCTCCATTCAGGCTGACAGATCTGCTTGGGGGAAGCGTGACTTGTACGGTGCCCTTTGGGGCCAGTGGTGGAGAGGGAAAGATCAGAGTTGGAGGGAGAGAGTAGTGACTGCCTGCCCCATGTGTGCCACACTGGGGGCAGCTTAGGAAGGAAAGTCACAGAGAAACCACAAGGAAGCTCGGTCTCAAATCCTCGGCCTGTCAGCCTCAGCCATCATCGCTGGCCTTCCTGTACTTCCAGAGGCAAAGATTCCAGATGAGGAAAAGACAGAGGAAAAAGGCTGAAACCTTTTCAGTTCGAAGCAACAGAAGACGGGGGGGGTACGTATGCATGACATCAGCTGGGAGGGAGGAGAGAAATTTTCACCACCATCATCCCCAGTACTACAGCTTGGGGTCATTCAGTTAAATGGATGGGCTGTAGATGCAGGCCACATAAAAGGAAAATACTTTTTACCACACCATTGTCATCAGCTTGTGGAACTCACTGCCACAGGGTACGAGGATGGCTACTGGCTTTGATGGCTTTAAAGGGGATGAGACAATTCAGGAGGAGAGGTCCATCCATGGCTCTCAGCCGTAACAAGCTAAAAGGAACCTCCCTGATTAAAAGCCACGGAGAAGCAATGGAGAAGGGGAACGTCTTCATGCCCTGATCATGGGCTTCCCAGTAGCATCTGGTTGTCCAATACTGGAAAGAGGACGATGGACTCCAGGGACCTCCCCTGACCCCCCCACCTCCACCCCATGTGGACTAGTACGATGCTCTGGAGGGCTCTCCTAGGGAAGCAATTCATCAGCTGCTCCCACAGGAAGATGTTGCCACCTAAACGGCCAATCTACTGAGCCAGTTTGGTGCAGTGGTTAAGAGCGGCAGGACTCCAATCTGGAAAGCCAGGTTTGATTCCCCACTCCTCCGCCTGAAGCCAGCTGAGTGACCTTAGGCCAGTCTCTCTTGGAGCTCTCTCAACCCCACTCATCTCACAGCATGACTCTCATGAGGATAATAACATACTTTGTAAACCACTCAGAGTGGGTGTTATGTTGTCCTGAAGGGTGGTATATAAATTGAACGTTGTTGTTGGACACTCCTCCTCCTTACGGTTAACACAGAGAGCGGCTAACTGGAAGAGGCTGCTGGCACTGAAGAGATGCGAGTGCAAACAGAGAGGTGTAGTGGCAAGTGGGCGAGCTACAGGCCCTGGGAGCACAGAAAAAGAGCAGCCCAGGTGGGAAAGTGTTGGGATTTTAGCAAGTGTTTCCATTTCAGTCATGAAAGAGTTAAACTATTTGTGTTACTAAGTTAGTAAACTTATTTGCATGTAACCACTTAGGTCTCGAATAAGGATTCCCGCCATAGAAATGGGAGTCTTTAAGCATAATGAAGTAGAATTAGGATTTTCTACTGGGCAACCTGTTTATTGGGGGGGGGCAATTAAGTGATGCTATATACTGAAGTTTTATTGCTCTTTGTCTCACTTGCATTCTCACTCTCTTTCTGTCACTTTTCTAGTAAGATGTAGCCAGTTTAGCAATTTATTATTTTTCTCCAATGTAACCCTATTTTTTTTATCCTTTAGTAAGGTATTCTTACAGAGCTACACAGGAGTGCGTGTCTGTTCTCATTCATTCCAATGCACAATCTTTGCATTAACTCTGCTAATTTCCAACAGAAAGCAATAGTCCTAGGGCACCTTGAAGGCTAAGGGCAGAAGCCTGTTTCATCAGATGCTGGCTGGAAAGACAAGCACATCTCGTTGGAGGAGCCTTTGCCTCAATATTACACCAATATTGCACGAGAGGAATTGGTTGCCAGTGGAGTATCAGATCAGGTTCAAGGTCTTGGTATTAACCTATAAGGCCCTGTGCAGACTAGGGCCAGTGTATCTGAGGGACCGTCTCTCCCCGTATATTCCCCAGAGGACCCTCCGATAGGGAGGAAAGCAACTGTTATCAGTCCCTGGCTCCAAGGAGGCCCGCCTGGCCTCGACTAGAGCCAGAGCTTTCTCAGTCCTGGCTCCTACGTGGTAGAACGCTCTGTCTACCAAGACCAGGGCCCGGCAGGATCTACTATCTTTCCACCGGGCCTGTAAGACAGAGTTGTTCCGCCAGGCTCATGGCTGAGGTTGGGCCTCCGCCAGCTGGAGGATACAACATCTACCCCCCTCCCCGTGAGAGCTGCCCACCACTGTTTTTTAAGCTGCTGTTATTTTCAGTTTTACTGTTGTGTTATTTGTCTTAATTGTAATGCTGCCGTCAGGAAAAAGAGTGCTGCTATTTTTGTATGATGTTTTTAATGTTTAATATGGAATGTTTTAATTGATTTTAATGTTGTTATCCGCCCTGAGCCTGCTCGCAGGGAGGGCGGAATACAAATATGATATAAATAATAAATAAATAATCCCCCCCCCAATACCTGTACGCAGGAATTCCTGGGTTGGCAATCATGATGGATTCCAGGTGGAAGCGACCATCCCCAAGGTACCTGCAACAGAAAAGGGGTGGGGGGACCAGAGTCAGCCAAGGAGAAGTGGGACTTCAATGCCCTCCTGGCTTCATACCACTGGCAGCTGCTTCTGCTCAGGATCAAGCATGTCCCAGGTTCAATCTCTTGGGCCAGGCAGGTAACGAAAAGTCCTCAGTCCAATTTCTTCTCTCTCTACCCTGCCAAAGACCCTCAGAGAGTGTCAGGACAGTATCGCTTCTCCACCCACACTAACAAGGGGACTAAAAAGTCCTAAGAGACCCAAGTACAATATTATGACTTTTAATAGTAAAAGTGCAAGTGCAAATGTGCATCGACTCTCATTCTATTTCAGGCAATTTATCCCTACTACTCTGTTCATTGGATAATATCGACAATGTATTTTAAACCAATGCTCAGCAAATACGTGTGATTTCATCAAGTAAGAATCACAGTTCATCAAGTTGAACGCAAGGTCTATACAGGTTCGTAAGGTGTCCTTCATAAGGGAAGCATCCAAGTTCTCCACCCAACATGTCAGCTCCCAGATAGCGGTGGGGAGGCTTAGTCCGGAGGAATCCAATTCCAACTAAGCAGTTACAAGGGTGCTCCTCTAATGGAGTGGGGAAAGAATTGGGGAAGAAAACTCGAGTAGATTTCACCCATCATTGGAGATATTATTTCGTGTATATGTGTGAACACCAATTGTCTCCAACAGTCATCCCAAGCTGCAGGGCTAAAGATGGAAGGATAACAATGGGGGGGGGAATACAGCAGAAGAACCCCACCCCACCCACCCATCGGTAAGCTCTTCAGTGGCCTCACCACACTGTGGAACTAGACACAAATAAGAGGTTCTCCTGGACAGGGTAGGTGGATTGTGGTCAAAGAAGGATGAACCTATAGAAGAAGGTTATGGAGCACCCCATAACGAGAGTTCACTCCCCCCTCCACTGAGCCACAGCCACTCCCCTCCATAGCGCTCATGGTGCTATGCTGCCATAGTCTGCCTTCACAGGTTCCCCTTTTCATATTTCAAGTCCATGCATTTGACAGGCGAGGATGCCCGATAGGGTTGGGATGCCATAGGAGAACCAACCACCTGGCTGCCTGAACAGCCTGATGTGACTGAAGGCCCCCCACCGCAGCTTGACATTCAGTGGGACTTTGGCATTCACACCCAGGCCCCCTTCTCTGGTGTGGTGTCCCTAGGTTTCACTGTAAGTGGAAGCCCCATTCAGTTGGTAACCAGTCCTTGGCAGTTAATATCCTTTATGTGGCTTCTGTGCTGAATGGAAAGAAGGAGGCGCTTTCCAATGGACACACCATCACCTGATAAGGGGGTTGGGCTTATTGGGACCTCAAAGAGATGCACTGGTACAGAGACAGGGACTTTAGACTATGCTACTGTGTACTGTTTGTTGCTGTAAATATGCTCCTACTAGATAGTACTGCACTGTTTTATGTTTTGTTCCAGCGTTGGTTTTTTTCCTCTTCAAGTCCGCACTGGATTTCTCCTTGTTTTCAAATTTCTGCTATCCTTACCCTATTGTACTGTTTATTGAATGTCCCAGCCAATGTTCTTATTGACATACTATGAAATCTGCCTTGAATCTCAGGGAGAAATAATGTAACTAAATAAAGCTCCAGGTGGGGAGAGAACTCTTAAGATGTCCCACCATCCTGGCAGATAATAAACCCCAATGGTTTCCTGCCACTCTGTGGGAAGTCCTGGCTTGCTAAAGCTGTCAAAATCAGGGCCAAGCTGTGGCCAGAGAGGCTGCCTCAGGCAGCCGACAGAGTCCCGTTAACTGCCCTGGGGAGCTCAGGGCCACGGAGGGTCGAGGATGATGGCCTGGCCGTCTGTGGAGGAAAATTTGCAAAGAATCCAATCTGGCACAGGCTAGAGCCCATTTTCAAGCAGATTCAAGGATGACAGCAGAGCAATCCAAAATAGCTTTTCTGAGCAGCAAGAGTCCTATTACTTTCTGGCCCTCAAAGGATAGTGGACTGCTGGGACCAGTTTGTGAGGTATTTTGTAGCTAAATAGCTTGTATCTGTTCCAGCCTGGCCTCTTCATTGACTACAGAAGCTGTTTCTATGATCTCTGTTGTGTCTTAGATCCAGAGGAGTTAGCCGTGTCAGTCTGTAGTAGCAAAATAGAAAAGAGTCCAGTAGCACCTTTAAAACTAACCAACTTTACTGTAGCATAAGCTACAGTATCTTGCATCTGACAAAGAACTATGATTCTGGAAAGCTTATGCTACAGTAAAGTTGGTTAGTCTTAAAGGTGTGACTGGACTCTTTTCTGTTGTGTCTGTATGGCTACTTAGGAATTTGTGAGACTTATGAGGTGGGTGGGGCCTCTGGAGAAGGAAGGCCAACCAGCACGTGATTGATCCACCCCCCACCCCCGCTCCCCATTTAAAACAGCCAGGATTGTCTATCTGGGCAAGATAGAGAGTTGCCAGCCTCCAGGTGGTAGCTGGAGATCTCCCGGAATTACAACTGATCTCCAGGCAACAGAGACCAGTTCCCCTGGAGCAAGTGGCTGCTCTGAAGTGTGAACTCGGTGGCATTATAGCCCACTGAGGCCCCTCCCCTCCTCAAACGCTACCCTCTCCAGGCTCCACCCCCAAAATCTCCAGGAATTTCCTAGCCTGGACTTGGCAACCCTAGAAAGAGACGCTTCACTGAGCAAGAGAGAGAGAGAGAGATCAGAAGCCTTAAAGAGGCTGTTAGAAGTCTCTCCTTGCAAAAGTCTCAGAGCCACTGATTTCAACAACTATTGGCTAGTGCCAAAAATACCACCTTGGGGAAGGAATGTGAGGTTGTCAGAACAGCACACCTTGAGAGACCCCTGAACTTTACTGATTATCTGGATCCTTTCAATCGTGTTTCTGGCCTACTTTAGGGACTTGGCTGCTCTTCTTCCAAGCGCTGGGCAGAGGGAAGCGTCTCTGCTAATTCCTGCTAGTACTGGAGGCATTCGATACTCCTCTGGAATAGGGGTTGGAACCGCTGTTGTGTGGTGGCCCCCCTCCTCAAGACTCAGCAGGAGGTTGTGGGTGCTCTTTGCCCTATGGGGTGCTGCAGGGTTCCTCCTTGTCTGCCGTGCCATTTAACAGCCACATGAACTCACTGCAAGAGGTTGGCTGGCAGTTCAAGGAGCCACGGAACACCCCAGCCCTCCTCCTCATTACCAGTCTCAGGGGAGGGCCTGACAGTGTCAGCAACCAGTGATGGACCAGATATGAACGAAATGAAGCTCAGTGCAGACAAGATGGAGGGTCTACAGACTGTGGGAAGAGCTGATCCAGGAATGGGGGCTCACCCTAGTTGGATGAAGTTGCATTCCCACCCCCCTTATAAATTAGGTTTGCAGCTTGAGAACCGCAGCAACCTGGATGCTCAGCAGTTGGTTGGGAGTGCTCTGCTCGGTCATGGGCTGGGTGCTTTCCTCCAAGAGAGCTGATACGTCAACTGAGCCAGAAAGTCTTTGAGATCAGGTTATCTTTCTACCCACCTGCTTGGACGCTTAAGCGACCTCATGTTCCACCTCCATATTAGGCACAACAGGAGAGCATATGAGATAAGGTCTTTTTGGTGGTGGCCCAGGTTGGTGAATGCTTCCACTCTAAGATATATGTTCAGCTGGGTTGCGATGCTATCAGCTTAGTCCCCCCCGCCCCAGGATATGTACCCCTTGTTTGGGGGTTTTCTTTTAAAAAAAATAATTCACAGGTGCTTTCATTGACTGTTCTGTTTTTAAATTTCTCTTTTTGTGTTTCAAATGATCCAATTGTTCTGCAGCATATTAACATCATGATTGTCAGGCATTTTGAGGGTCGACTGGGGAGTATTTTAATAAATAAAACACACGCACACACACGTGCTATACCCAGGCACCTTCCCTGCAGTACGCGGCTCTGCATTTTCCCTCTTCTATATTCCATGGTTGTAATTAACATTTCTATCAAAAGTGAAGACTTTGAACTGGCCTCGTCCTACTGAACAGGTCCAAATAAAGGGCCGGTGTTTGAACCTTGAAACATCAGAGCTTTCCATCAGTCTTTAGATTGTGAGACAAGATCATTTGTATTGCCCATTTCAGACAGTACTGCTACAAAGTACCATTTTACGGGTGCCATTCTTCAAGATCGTGTAAGCTGTACCAATGTTTCCAGAGGCCTTTCTTTTTAAAAAGATTAAAATTGGTGCTACGTTTCTTTCTTACATAGTTTGAAGTTACTGAGAACAAATAACCTGCCCTCACAGAAGCCCCTCCCCTAGATGTCTCCTGACTGTGCCTCCCTGCTCTGAATGTGCCTCCCAGTTGAGGGTAACTCATGCAGAGACACAACAGTAACATTCTCTGAAGGCAGAGAAATCTGTTGTATCTCCATGAAGGCAGATACACACATGCTCACACTGCCCAGTCCTCTAGAGGTTGACTACAATGAGATTAGTGAAGAGAACCAGCGGGCAGCCTGCTTTGCTTCCATAGTCTTCTCTTCCTTGCCTCCTGAAGAGATGGGGCTGGTGTTCAGCAATGGAGCATACAAGCCTGGAACACTGGCAACCACTGGAAGTAGGAAGCACTCCGCAAAGACAAGGGCCCCTGGGATGGCAAGATGAGGGCTGGGCAGGCTCAGCCGTACAGTGGGGGTGCCGAAGGAAACCGGGATTTCCACATTTTAATTTGCACTCCGTGAGACAGAGAGAAAAGCCAGTGATTCTTATGGAGTATACAACACCATGGAGAAGAAAAGACACTCCCCCCCCCCTCTGAAATAGCAGACATTCCTCTCTCCTCTTGGTCCGGGGCCAGCTGGAAAAGGGCCCTCCCCCCTCCTGCAGCTTGCCCTTCCCCTTCCTTTGCTGTCCCCTCCCTCCCTCTGGGAGGTCTGCTATTTATTTTTCCACGGCTCCTCGGCATGATGTTCACAGTGCATTAAGCATTTCCATTACCTCCCATAATTAGGTGTGCGGAAGCTGGAGGCTCGTCTAATTCACTGTCCTTAAAGAAAATTAATGGGGTTGCTGCATCAGGCCCCAGTCATTCGTCTTCCCCAGCAGCCCCCTCCCTGCCGCCAGCAGTTAAGGACGCCTCCCTTGGTGGGTCGGTGCCCGGTCAGGAAGGGCAGGGGGGTCCAAAGGGCCTGCAACTGTGCAACTTACAAACTATCCTTGGCCAGGGAACCCTTTTTCCAGTTGCCTGCTGGATGGGATCTGGGGCATTTGCCAGGGGGCACACTTCTTCCTCTGCCTGGGAGGCTTCAATGCTGACCCACATGCAGTGGGCTTAGTGTGCAGCCCGCAGTCTCCTGCTATGGCACATTGCGGGGTGCAAGATGCAGCAGAATATGTTCTCTTTCAGAGAAGTTCATTCATTCTCAATATTATTATTTGGGAAATCCCAGTGATAGCCTCCCTTCCTCTGCTTCAAACCCACAATCCCTCCTCTCCTCTCTATATGCCTGCTGCTGATACTCTTCCTCAGACCCACCATGGCATATCACCAGGGCTTTTTTTCTGGGAAAAGAGGTGGTGGAACTCAGTGGGTGGCCCTCGGAGAAAATGGTCACATGGCCGGTGGCCCCGCCCCCTGAACTCCAGACAGAGGGGAGTTTAGATTGTCCTCCAGCTCAGCCTCAGCACGGAGGGCAATCTAAACTCCCCTCTGTCTGGAGATCAGGGGGCGGGGCCACCGGCCATGTGACCATTTTCAAGCGGTTCCAGAACTCTGTTCCACCGCGTTCCAGCTGAAAAAAAGCCCTGCCTATCACTATATTTGCTTAAATGGAAAGCAAATTCCTCAGGGCACTCAATTCTTCCAAATGATCACAAGAGGTCATGTGATTTCTCAATAACGAGTAAGAGGCATTCTGCACATGTTCAAGGGTTCTTGGGGGCGGGCAGTAAGAAAGATCTTGCTGGCAGCAAGCTAGCAGCAGCTGAATTCTACCTGGGCTGAGATGGTCCTCCTCTCTTGCAGGTATTCTAAAGCTTGGGAGTGGCCAGAGACACAAGTCCTTTGGCTGTTGCCTTCTGGCTCACGTCCAAGGGCTCACAGAGAGCGAATGAATCAGCTATGGAGTCCCAAGCAGCCCCAATTGTTTTGATTGCCAGTTGGTTGATTTAGATTGTATTAGACTATACTTTTACTGCTGTGAGCTGCTTTGGGTTCCTTTGGGGGGGAAAGCAGCATATCAATAAGATTTTGTTAGCATATTGGTTTTCTTCAAATTAAATTAGGAAGACAAAACAAGAGCCCCACCCCCAACCGCTGTTATATGATCATTACTCACACAATAGCATCCGTGTCCTGTGCCAGCCGCGGGGATGTACACCCTAATATCTCCCCAGGTGAGAGAGGCTTGCATTGTGGAGTGCAGACAGTATAATCTGAACGAAGCTCTTGAGTGGCAGCCTGTGAAAGGGAAGAGAAGATAGCAGAAAATGGGGAGGGGTGGACTACACCTAAGGAGAATTGCCCTCCCTTAAGTCTTTGTGGGGGGGGGTGTCTTAGCTGGATAGCCCAGGAGAACCTGATCTCATCAGATCTCAGAAGCTAAGCAGGGTCAGCCTTGGCTGGTAACTGGATGGGAGACCTCCAACAAAGACCAGGGTTGCTGAGGGAGGCAATGGCAAACCACCTCTGGTAGTCTCTTGCCATGAAAGCCCCACCAGGGGTTGCCATAAGTCAACTCTGACTTGAGGGCACTCTCCACCACCAAACCTTTGGGGTCCCTCCATGGGAGACACAAGAAAAGCCCTCTTGAGTCAGATCCTAAAAGGGCATAACAGCCCAGCCCTGTTTATCCAAACTCCGGCCAGCCAAGTAGCCCTGGAATATAGCCTCCCCTTTTTTGGCCTCGGTATCTGGGACTCACCCTGAACTGGATAGTTTAGGCTAGCCCAATCTCAGAAGCGAATCAGGATCAGTCCTGGTTAGTACTTGGATGGGAAACTACGAAGAAAGTCTAGGGTTGCTACACAGAGGTGTGCAATGGCAAACCATCTCTTGCCTTGAAAAAACTATGGGTTTGCCATAAGGTGGCTGTGACTTGATGGGGGGAAAGTGGGGGGGACTCAGAGATACACAACCTTTGAACAGAGAGGTTCCATTTAGGTAGCAAGACTACCAAATATAAATACAAGATCTATTCTGCACGACAAGGAATAGTCTGTGAACCCATCAGGAAGGTCGAAAGTATTGCAGAATGATTCCCCTCCCCCAATCCTGACCCAGAGTGGGAAACGATAACTCTCGGCTTTCTGAATGGAGGGGCACAGCGGGGCTCATTTTGCTGCCCCTCGATTGGAGAGTGACTGTGCCCTGCCAAGCGTGGCACCATTCGGGCTGGCTTACTGGGATCTTGCCGCTGCTCCAAGAGGAGCGTTGCCTGCGCCTTATCACCAGCCCTGACAAGGCCTCCGTTATAAGCAGCTGCTGTTTAACGCGTCAACCCTGCCGTCTTTAGACAGCCACAGTTTGAGGCTCCCATCCATCTCTGCCAACTTTGCAGGGAACATGCCTCGCCGCAAAGGCCCTGCCAGGGCCTCCCCACCTGAGGCCTGGTTAGCGCCTCAGAACTCTAAGCGCTTGGCTTTCTGCTGTGACAGCAACCAAACAGTTCCCCTCAGGAGAAGAAATGACAAAACAAGGATCTCATTATTGGGAACGCACTGATCCAAAGGTAAATGGCGGTTGGGGGGTTCAGGGCAGAGGGGAAATGGGCAGACCTGTTTGACCTAGCCTGGTGGAGGGTGGGGTGATTACGGCCAGCCTGCCCCCTCCTTTCCCTGCCACCCACAGATCAGCTTACTGGGCTTAAAGACCAGAACCAACAGACCCAGTGTAGAAGACATTGCCCCCGTCCTTCTCTCCCAGTGGGAAGCCACTCCCCAAATATCACTTTCCAACCCTGTCCTCACCTGAAGGGCAGTCACAAACTGAATCGTGCTGACCAGCGCCAGTTTGGACCCTGCAGAAAAGTTGAAGCGCAGAGTCTCCACAAAATGGGTTGTGTCAATCTTGATGTCTACGAAGATGTACAGCATTTTCAACCCCCATGTGGAATCAATCGGAACTGTTGGAAAAGAGGAGGATGAAGGCTCTTGTTTCTGAAGTGACCCCACTGGATACCCCCAAGGACAGAAGCAGAGCTGCCCATTCACCCACCAGCCCGCCTCCTTCCCAGCAGCGCATGCATGACTGACCAATGCACCCTGCAGAGTTCAGCATTCAGAAACCTGACATGCTCGGTTCTCCTTGCATCCCTTCTCCCCCCGCCCTGTCCCAGCTCATGTGGGTGGTCCATGCAGCCTCCCCACACCAGGCAGACAGGAAAGTCAACACTGGCAGAAAGTCGCTCTGGCCTCATCCTGTTAACAGTTGCTTTGCTCCTTCCATAAACAGGAACTCAGGATGGACAGCTAAAAAGGGCAGGGGGAATCTCTCACTGAAGTTCCATGTTCTCTTCTGGGGGACAGAATAGAAATCACCAGGTGTGCCTTGAGAAAAGAATGCTTCAAAGAAAGGTGCCTTCCAGTCCAAAGCACCCCTCCCATTGAGACTTCACCCTGCACCGCCTCCTCTCGATCAGCCTTGCTGGGAGAAAAATTCTGCATGCAGAGGAGGCTGACTGTTGAGTCTCTGCACGGGATATTGCTCCAGCCTCATCTTCTGCCAATAAGAAGGAATCATGCCTGGCACCCATGGATGATATTCCTTGCCATTATGACATGCACCAACGGTACATTTTTCAGTTTCAGTTCAGAAAACATTGAGCATTAGTAACCAGAGCAGTCAGGAGAAGAACTCTGGTGCCTTCACACCAATCGTGGGGATGCATGCTTCGGTTTGGCAGGAGAGAGAGGCAAGACAATCCTCTTCATAGGTGAGCATGGCATGGAGAGACTGGGTGTCCTCGAAGCAATTCAAAACATTTGCGTTTGAATGGCTGAAGGATAGCAGTCGGGCATGAAGAGGCTGACGCCTCTGCTACAATTCCCTGCCCTTTTAGTCACCCACAGCTCCGGCATCTTTGACCCACTCTGACACCTGGAATCCTCTGAAATTGTTTTTTTAAAAGACACCCTACAATTATAATGTATGCGGATCAAACTGCGCACTGTTTACAGACGCAGATTCTGAGCAATTCTGGCGTGCTTAACTGGGACGACTCTGATCCCCAGCCAGAGAGCTGCATCAATAAAAGAGCCCTGCGTTGAACTGGATGTTGCCGTGAGTGCAGCACCCCTGCAGTGCAGGCACTCAAGGACTGCTGCCGTGGGGAAGGTCACCTCGCTGGTCCCCTCCTCCTCCGCACCCTGCCCCTCGTTGACAAAGCAGCAGGTTGCAGACTGGCAGCTCTGCGCTGCAGCCACAAGAGGAGGCTGTGCTTCAACCTGATACTCCAGCGAGGGGCTCAGCAAATCAAGTCACTCCTCCCACCAGGCTACACTGGAAATTCATGGCGGGGTGTGTGTGTGGATAACACAAGCTGCCCTCTGCCAGCCCCTTCCAAAGACTGTGCCACCAGCTCATTCCTCCGGAAAAGATGGGCAAGAAAGGGCTCCTCTTACATCCTTGCGCTGAGATCCCTGCAGCTTCCCTCACCTGTCCAATCCTCTCCCCTCCTTCCTGCGTCCCCTCCCCTCTCCCCTGCAGTCTCCCACCCAGGTGATGCTCCAAGAAGACAGGCTGGCAGAGATGCAAGCCCTCCCCCTGCAGATCCACCTTAAAAGCCAACGCGGCCTTTTTCTTCCTCCTCCCCTCCTCCCTTCCTTGTTATTTTGAGCCCATTCCATCCTGGGTGGACTTCAAAGTTAGCAGCATCTGGGACAGCAGAGCAGTTTCCATGGCAACAGAATCCAGAGTACCCGTTCCGCCTAGGGAGCCAGTAACCGTTTCCTTCCTTCCTTCCCTCCCTCCCTGCTCTATGAGGCCTCCTCCTCACACTCAGCAACCGTGCCTGCCACAGCGCAACCCCCTGCCCTTCCCCTCCAAACCCATCTTCACAAGACTCTGGAAAACCTCTCCACCTCTAGGAAGGGGAGGCAGAGAGAGAGAGAGGAAGTCAGAACCCAACCCCACAGCCGCCCCATAAAAGCAAAGTGTGAAGCCAGTGCTCACAGAATTCAAACAGAGAAAGTGCAAGCATGCACAACATCACAGATCAATTTATATATCTATACATCACCAAGAGTCCCTACTTGTTGTCTCCCCTTGGAGACTCGCTTAGGCCTTAGCATGAGAACCACCAACCCTTTACTGGGAGGTTGGGGCATTTCAGGTTGATCTCAAGGGTCTAAGGGTCTTACTCTTGGGTCTTGCAAGTCATGCCATTTTGATAAGACAAGCATGCAAAAGGTGTCTCTCTCTTGGCTTCTCTCTGCTGCCCTGCAATGTACATGCTGTAGCGAAGGAGGGGGTTGAGAGGCCGCACCTGGTTTGGATGCAGCCCAAGCAAAGAGGCTTGAACAAAACCAATGGTCAGGATTGGTTAGCAGAGAGCTGATAGACGGGTGGGAGGAGAACTGATGCTGAATCCAAGATGATTGACAGAATTCTGCACTGTGCCAGATGTGAGATTCTCATGGGGTGGTTCTGCGGGGAGGCAAAGTACACCCAGCACTGCCAAAAACCATTCGGCAAACCCCCGATGCTTTTAAAGTGTCTTCGAACAGGATCCTTGGCACCGCGGGCTTGCTCCTAAGTAAGCGAAGGCAGGACTGCAGTCTTGCACGAGCATCTCTCAAGAAGGATTTTAGAACCATTGGTTTTAGAGCTTACACGTGTTCAGATTGGTAAGGCAGCCTTGTCACGTTCCCTTCCCCCCCTCTCTCTGAGCCGTCACTTTAGACTCCCCATAGATTTCCGTGCGTGTGTAGAGGGGCTAATTCATGCCTTCATTTCTGAGCGGACCATCCCAATTTGTTTGCAAAACGTCTGGCTAAAAAAACTCCCCTGCGAAGGACTTAAAAATAACTTTTTGCTCCAACGTGAAAGCTTTTCGGCTTTTTCAAGTTGCGCGTAAGACAGCAGCAGAACTACACAGGGACTGTTCCCGTTCAAATGCAAACATACAAAACAAGCCAGGGTTAACCCTTCTCTGGCATAACCCGCCCCCCCATCCCAGTTTCACAGCTCCTTTAAATAAACACGCACCACGTGGGCAGCACTAGTGGCTCCAACAGCTGAGGTCTGTAGCCCCCTCAGGCACAAGCAGCCAGGCCAGCAGACCTGGCTATAGTAATGCTCAGGCTGCCTTCAGATCTGAGAGCCCTTAACTCAGGCTGCCTGTGACCCTACAGATCACTGTGCCAGAAAAGCAGCACTCCGGTGTGGGGTGGGGAGTGGTCTCTCAGCTCCTCTGGGGTCCCAGAACCGGCACTGAGCTGCTGCTTCCGTCCCCCCACTCAGTGGCCCAACTAAACCAAGACACAGGCAAGGGCTGCCCATGTACTGCAGCAGGCAAAAGGGGCAGCAGTCCCATACTCTGCCAAAGTACAGAACAGAAGCTATTGCTATGGGGGCAGGTAGAGAAAGAGGCACAATCTGAATGCCGGGCAGAGGCCAGCCCGGGCCACGTACCCAGACAGCTGTGGCCGTAGTGCACCAGGAAGTCAGCTCCCAACGCCCGGGCTGTAAAGTCATCCACGCAACAGGCTCCATAGGTCACATCGCCCATCACAACAGCTTCTGCTCCAGTGAACCTGCAAGAGAAGGGGAGGAAGGGTGCTCAGCGAGTCCTGGGGCCAGCCGGCCTCCTTTTCCAGTCTTTCCACTCAGCCTCATGGCAGCAAAGATGGTGCTGGGGCCACGTGGACACCCACGTGGCTGGATCCAAGAAGCCTGCCTTCAAGCCCCTTCCCTGCCCCACACTGCCTGGCGCATCCAGCTTTATTTCCCTAAATGAAAAGACAGGAACAAGCAAGAGCATCTGCCTCCCAGGATGTTTGGGTGGGGGATTGAACAGAGACCCCAGAACATTTGGGTGGGGGAACAGGGGGAGGAAGAAGTCGTCCTCCTGAGTTAATGGGCAAATGTCTTCCCCCAGGCCAAGCAGCCAGCCCTAGTCCAAGTCCTGGCCGGATCATCAAATTGGAGGATGCTAACCTGCCACCTTCAATTGGGGGAAGACATTTGCCATTCAGGGGATTACGCACTCCACAGAATACATTGCCGGCACATGGCAAGGAGCACGTTCTGCTTCTTCTGCAGCATGGAAGGCCCAGCCCCAGCCCCAGCCAGAAGCCCCACTGAACACTCACTCCCTATTCTTCCATGGCACGGGGAAGAAAGAATGACAACCAGGAGATACGGCCACTGAAGACTCGACTCCCCTGGACCAGGCTGGACCAAGGTCAAAGGGTACCTTTTGGAGCTCAGGGCTCCTGCTGGCAGTGGATGGAGCTGGAGAAGGGACAAGGAAAGATTTGGGGGTGGAACACTTTCCCAAATGTCTTATTTCTAAAAAGGTCGTTATTTCATGAAATTAACAACAATGAAAGCGTGCCAATAAGAGGCAAGCTTGGGAGTTTCAAAGTTGTAATTTATGTTTTTCAGGCAATTACCCCTAGAAATGGAGAGAATGCTTGTACGTTTTATTGATTTGTGCAAGTCAAATCAAAACCAAACTTAAATTTCTTATTTATATGTTTCCTCTCGCATGGTGGAAGGGATGTTGCAGTCCCGAGCCTGATATGGAACTAACAAGCAAGGCAGATGACGAGGCGCCCCAGTGAATTCCGTAGATGAGATCAATTCTGCTGAAATAGATGAAAGACACCCACGTCAATGGCCTACCATGCACCGCTCTTTGGGTATGCTGCAACTATTCAACAGTTCTCGTTGCCACTGGACTTTTGTTTTATTTTGCTACAATAGAACTGACACAGCTACCTCTTTGCAAACAGTTTTCACTGCCTTTCCCCCTTAAATTTAAATATTGCAAAGGAGGTGTCTTTAACTGTTATAAGCATTATTCCAATAGAATAATTTCCACATCGTGTTTTGAATATAACATTTAAGCAACACTCGTTTGGTTTTTCCCCCCTATTCAGTTCTAGTATTTGTTGCTACTGGGACATTCATACAAGGTTCATTTTTGTTTACTAAATACATCGAAGTAAACTTGCTAAATCGGATCACATTCTATTTAGGGCATTGGAAAAATTTCCATCTCAGCTCAGATTATTCAAGAAAAAACCCCCCATCAACAGGAACAAATAGGGATGCCAATCTCCAGGTGGAGACTGGAATTCTGCCATAATTGCAACTCATCTCCAGGCTACAGAGACTGGTTCCCCTGGAAGAAATGAAGGCTTTGGAGCATGGACTCTATAGTATCATGTCCCCATTGAACGCCTTCCCCAGGCACTGCTCCAAATCTTCAGGAATTTCCTAAGACAGAGTTGCCAACCCTATGCACAAGGGTTCAAGGGTAAGCAATCTCTTTGTTACGTAGCCTAGGGCAAGTGAGCCACCGAGCACTGGGAGCAGGTCTGCCCAATCTGATGCCATCCTCCGTCCTGTATCCAAAGAGGGCTCCGACAGACGTAGCTCTCAGCAGCTCCTAGCCACAAACCACAAGCCCCTGAATGAAGTCCCCAAGTGCCTGAGAACAGAAACTCAGGCCTCCCAATATTTACAGCTGCCCTTTTTAAACTACAAAGCGCTCTGCAACATTTGCAATTCTCCTGCACACAACAACAGTTTTTACAGAGAGGGAAAACGAAGCTTGAGTGAAGGAGCTCGAGCCCAAGGTCGCGAAGAGAGGCAATGGCAGAGCTGGGTTTGAACTATGGATTTCTAAATCCAGGGCAAACATTCCCCAAAGTAGAATTTAAGAAAATAAAAGTGCAAGCTTTGCAGTGCGGTGGGGCAGTGATCTACATCACCCGTGGCTGACAAATCCAGCTGGTTTCTCCTAGCTGTGTGCTCGGAATTCGTGCCTATGCCATTATTCACTGAGATGCCCCAATGCAGTTGTGTAGCCCAAGGGAAAGCCAGGTCTGTCCTTGCCTCACAAAACTACGAGGAACTGCTCCCGAGAATGGCTCGCACTCCTCCACAGCTCCATTTATTCCAACAGCATCTGCGCAGGAGCGCTTCCTCCGGCTTTCTTCCTATTACCTGACTGTCGATAGATGAAGCAACCCCCCCACCCCCTGAGTTCATTCCTCATTTACGCTCCAAACGCTCATTTTTTTTACCCCAAGGGGAGAACGCTGGTCACAAAAGAAGGAATGAACCCCGATACGTCTTGCATCATTTTTCAACAACTGGTTGGCTCAATGAGACTCTCTCCAAGTAGGTGTCCATTAAAAAAAAGAGAGAGGCTTGAAAATTGCCTGCGGCAACATGGCAAGAAAGGAAGCCCAGATTTTTTTAGAAATAAATGCCAGGGTGGAGCACATGCAATGCTCTTGCCACAAGCGCCTCCCCTCAGCACAAGAACTGGATGCTGCCCAGAGCTCTCACCCAGCAAAAGGACCCTGCCTGACTTCTCCTGCCCCCTGCAGCCGAGCCTCTCATTTGCTCCATCTGCTAAATTGCCACTAGAGGTGCGGGGAAGAGGGATGCTTCATTCAAGAGGTTGGTTATCCCTTTCAAAGGCCTGCATGGCCTTGGGTCCTCCTGTGAGCAAGACTGCCTCTCCGCTATGCTCGGCCATGACAGCTTCACTCATCTGAATAGGACCTTCTGTGGGTGCCACGCTGTGATCATACGAACACAGGAAGCTGCCTTGGGCTGAATCAGGCCATTGGTACATGAAGGTCAGAATTGCCTGCTCTGAGCGGCAGCAGCTCCCCGGGGTCTCTGGCAGAAGACTTTCACATCACCCACAACCTGATCCTTCCTGGAGGTGCCTGGGATTGAACCTGGGACCTTCTGCATCCCGCTGAGCCATGCCCACTCCTCCTTCCTCTACGTAGCTTAGCATTGCCTGCTCTGACTGGTAGCAGCTCTCCAGGGTCTCTGGCCAAGGTCTTTCACACTGCCTACCATCTGATTCTAAACTGGAGATGCTGGGGATTGAAGCTGTATGCCAAACAGATGCCCTGCCACTGAGCCATCGCCTGTTCCCCAAGACCAACAGCCACCCATGTACGTGCCTCTTCTGTTGTGGCCCCCACTTCGTGAAACCACCTGCCTGAGATCAGGAAGGCTCCTGCGCTTCTGTCATTCCATACGCGATGTAAAACAGAATTGGCCAAGAGGACAGTTTTATTAAGGTAATAGGTTTATATTATAACGGAATGATTCAGGAAGGTGTTTTAATAGAAGGAATGGACTGTAGACTATACCCTCTGTGCACAAAATGTATTATCCATTTGCTGAATGCATCATCCTGTTCCTACTGCATTGTCTTCAACTTATGTAATACCATTTTCTGCATTGTTTAACATATCATGTCTAATACTTTTGGCTTGTTTTCAAATTTCTGTAAGCCTACTCCAATCGCATTACTTATTAGATGTCTCATCTTAGCAACTGCATTGACTAAGACTGTGTAATCCACCTCGGGTCTCCGGGAGAAAGATGGACTATAAATGAAATAAAAAAATAAATAACGTGAACAAAAATCATGGTACAGGGAAGTGGCTTATCAGCCTTCTCCCAATAATGTCACAAGATACGCAGATCGCTTGGATTAAAAAAGGCCTGGAGGTACCATTCTGCTAACAGCCCCCCTCCCCCATCCAGGGTTAGCAGGGCACAGAGTGGGCGCCCAAAGGAGAGGGAGAGAAGAGGGTTATCTGCATGCAGGTAACAAAGGGGGCTACTTCCTTCTGTCCTGCACATGCAGCCATTCCTGGGATGTGTGTACCGGATTCAGAGGCTCAACAAGGAAACACAAAGGCATGCTCAATGCTGACAGGCCAAAGCAAATAGAAAAGGGAAAAAGCTAATCTGGGAGGCTTAGTTTTGGTAGAGCTCAGCCTCAAACTGCCCTTCCGAGGCAGAACTTGGACCCAGAACACTGGAATGTATTAACAAAGAACATGTACATGTGCAGAGGGCCCAGAAAGCCGCATTCAGAGGCTGGAGCAGGGCTTCCGGGCAGCAGCAAAAGACAGAATGTCTCGGGAGAAAAGGGGGGAGAGTTTAGCCAGACTGGCAAAAAGGAAAGAAGCAAACAGGAGCCCAGGGCTCAAACCAATCTGCGTAAGCAGGCGATGCTAGAATTTCAGGCCAGCAAGGCTCTTCTCAGGACGGACTATATTCAAGCTCAGAAAGTAAGAATGTTTGATACCGGGCGAGAAATCCAGCACCTTAAAAACACTGGGTTGGATCCAGACTAACATTTCCAAAGGTGGTGGAACTTTCCCTCTGGGAGGAAAGCAGATCATGAGGAATGACAGAGCAGGGAATCTTCAGCAGGAAGTCAGTGGAAAGTGCCAGTTTAGTCTGGATCCAACCCATTAGTTTTGTTTGTTTTTAAAAAGACGCTAGTCCTGAAGGTGCCCTGGCAATTTCTGGTAGCCTTTCAGATGCCAGAGGCAGACTAACTTGAATTCCCACAGGAAGGAAAAGAAGGAACGAGTTTCTTGCATTGCCTCATGAGCATTAGAACAGATTATGCAGAATAAGCAAATGTATGCAATTGTGCTTGTTTTGCATAATTTACACACACACACACACACACACACAGCAGAGAATTCAGGTAACCTTGGTTCAAAGTTTCGGTTGTGCTAAAAGCACTTTTTTAAATATTCTGGGCTCTGGCTGTTTCCCATTCTTAACTCCCTTCCTCAGGACTGGAAGGAAAGGCTGGAGAGAAAGGCCCCCTGTCTCCACTGCCGTCTATCTCTGCAGACAAATCATGCCTTCCTGTCCGGCTTCTGGTCTTCTCAGAAGCCCCTGCTGGAGAACTGGATGCTAGGGGAGGGGCTGTGGCTCAGTGGAAGAGCCTCTGCTTTGCATGCAGAAGACCCCATGTTCAATCCCCGGCATTTCCAGTTACAAAAAAAGACCAGGAAATGGGCAATGTGAAAGACCTCCCACTGGAGATCCTGGAGAGCAGCTGCCAGTCTGAGCGGGCAATACTGACCTCGATGGACCGATGGTCTGATTCAGTATAAGGCAGGTTCATATGTGATTGACCAGACCTTTTGGGGTCCAATCCAGGAAATCAGCTGAAGCACCTCCAAGAAGCCTTTTTGTATGACCCCCCCCACACACACACACAAGCAGCCAGCACAGAATGCTGCCTCTGCAAGCTCTAACCTCATTAGGTGGGGGTGGGACTGGAGAGAGAGAATAGGGCTGCGTGTAATTAGAATAAGGAGCTTGCAATTTCTCAGCAAATGGATTGCGGAGGGAGATGCTCCTTCTCCTGTAACTCTGCAGTTGGGCTATTTGTGGTTACACACCAGACTAGAAAGGATGCTAGACTTCCAGTCTCCCCCTGTCCTAGCAGGGGGAGAGAGCTGAGCACCGATACTTTCATTGGTGGGGCCCTCGTGACTATCCCTCCAGGACCAAAGCTACACAGCATCCCTTCTGCTGGCAGCCTTCCACAACCTCCATTCAGTTCTACCTCCTCCACAACTGCAGACTCCATCCAATCAAAGCCTTTTCTCTCTCTTAACAACATTCACGGCTATGTGTAAAACTACAGCAAACACCCCCAAACAACATCCCGGAGCCAAGGACCCACGGCCAGCAGGCAAGAAACCAGGGACCATGGTAGAAATCCGGTGATAAGAGACCTTCCCTTGGAGAAGAAAGTAGAGCCTTGCTCTGCCCTCCTCCTTTCTCCGGCCACAGAGCCTCACTTTTCCTTCTGGAAAAGGAAAACCAGACCTATTGAAGGCACAGGAGGCGCAATCCCTCCCATACTAGAGAAGGGGAAGGCGACGGTGGACAAGCTGTTCACATGAAGTAGTCAAGCAGAAGCCGTGGGGGGGGGCGGGCTCCCCAACATTCCCAGCTCCCCCAGCAAGCACACGTTGACACCAAGACCTGTACCGGGCATCAGTACTCCCTTTGACCTCTGTGACTGCCCTGTCCTGGCTTGTTTGGGGGGCCTTTAAAGTTCCTGCCAGAGCTGCGTGTTCCACACTTTGGCAGACTAGATACGTGCCTACCCTGCCAAGGAGCACCAGTCTGTATGCTTTGCCACTTAACTCTTGGCTGCCCACCCTGCAGAGGAGAGAACAGGAAAGCCTATGCCCTGCTCGGCTACACTCTTCAAACCTGCACACGTACACGAGCTGCGCAACAGCAGAGGGGAGAATTCCTCCCACCCACCCAGCCCCACCACAAGGAGGCAGCGGCAGCAACAGCAGCTGAATAAGCCAGGATCCAAGCAAGCAGCACTGAGTGCCAACCTGGCCCTTTGGGCATGCTCTGGCATTCCTAAAGCAGGTGCCCGCTGCCCCCAGCCTGGCCGTGACCTCCACACCCACCTCACTTAAGGTCTAAATATTTCATTCGGAGCCGACTCCAGAGCAGTCTTGAATATTAAACACAGCAGCAGCACGGGAGGGGATGCAGTTTAGACGGCAGGCCCACGATGCTTCTCTGCATGGTAATCACCACGCTGGCTGTCGGAAGGGAAGAGCCGATGCTGCCCAGCAGCACAGAACAGCCCTTTCAGCTACGGCCCAACCAGCTCCTAACTCACCCCACATGCAGGGAACGAAAGCAGCATGACAGAGGTTTATAAAACAATGCGTATGGTAGACAAAGTCAACTTCCTTCTCCCATAATACTAAAACTTCACCCAATGCAGTAGATTCAGGGGAGATTCAGGGCAGAACCAAAGGAAGCCCTTTGCACAATCCTTCATTAACCCTTCGGAATTCATTGATACAGAATATAATGAGGGCCGTCGTCTATTCCATGATCTGTAAGGATCTTAACTGTGCCCCTGTGGGTGGGTGGGAATTGATTTGGGCATATGCAGGCTCTTTCCTTTGCATCGCTGCCCTTCTTCCAAATGAAAACAACACTGTCTTTGCAGAAGAGTTAGCCGTGTTAGTCTGTAGCAGCAAAATAGTAAAGAGTCCAGGAACACCTTTAAGACTAACCAACTTTATTGTAGCATAAGCTTTCGGGATCCACAGCTTCGTCGAGGCATCTGACGAAGAGAGCTGTGGCTCTTGAAAACTTATGCTACAATAAAGTTGCATCTGACGAAGGGAGCTGTGGCTCTCGAAAGCTTATGCTACAATACAGTTGGTTAGTCTTAAAGGTGCTACTGGACTCTTTACTATTTCACCATCTTTGCAGCATTCCTGTTACAATGACTTTATTTAGGATGACCGTGTGTTTCCCTATCCTTTTTTTGAGGAGGGTTTTTTTTTGTAAAACAAACCATTTTCCCAAATAAAATTGAAGTTAAAAACACCACCCCAAAAATCATTGATTACAGGTAGGGTTGCCAGCCTTCAGGTGGTGGCTGGCGATCTCCTGAAATTACAACTGATTTTCAGGCCATAGAGATCTCTTCCCCTGGAGAAAGTAGCTGCTTTGGAGGGTGGAATCTATGGTATTATATCCTGCTGAGCTTTCTCCTCTCCCAAACCCAACCGTCCCCAGGTTGCACCCCAAAAATCTAACAACAGGTCTAACAAAAATCTAACAACAGGTCTGTCAACAGTTCTTAGCCATGAGAGCTAAACTGAACCTGCACATCCAGAGAAAATGAAATTGGATCTCAGGTGAGGGGAAGGAAAGCTTTGGCGTTTGTGCTCTGCTTGGAGGCCTTCAGGGGCATTTGGGCTGGCCACTGTGGGCAAGAGGATGCTAGAGCAGGTCAATCATTGGTGTGATCTGGGAGGCATCACCTGACACTCTTTGGGGGACAAATCACAGTTCAAGGAGAAGAATTCCCCTGAGATCTTGGGGAGAGGGCATGGCTTAGTGGCAGAGCTTCTGCTCAGGATGCAAAAGGTCCCAGGTTCAATTCCTGCCATCTCTAGTTAAAAAGGACTCGGGAGAAGGTGACATGGAAGACCCCGGAGAGCCACTGTTTGAGCAGACATGATGACAAACTCTGGTGGACCAGCGTTCTGACGCCAATTCATCCTAAACATCTAGGGGCTTGGAAGGGATGACCGGGACATTTGGGGTTGTTGGTTTTTTTGTAAAAGAATAAATATTTAAAAGTGCCTGTAATGTTTGCTTTCACTGTCAACAACAAATTTGTTTTAAGCCTAGAACACACACACCACATGAAAGCCATCCTAACGCTTCTGTCTCTCTGCAAACCAAACTTGTGTTTGCGCAGAGAAGCTTTGTGGGGTTAAATATTTCAATATTTATTTACTTCCTATGGTTAAACAAAGCAAAGCAAAACAAGGACATCCATTCCAGAGGTGCCAGCCCCCAAAGAGTGAGCTCTTTTTCTAGGCTCCTGGGTGTGACTTCAGGCCCTCCGAGGTCTGAGCAGTCAGAGCTTAGCAAGTTGCCAGTGGGCAAAGAAACTCTGCCCATTCAGTGGCACTTCTTGCAAGGCCCGGGCACAGAGGGTCCTGGAGTAGCAAAGGAATTCCTCCAAGGTTGCTTTCCTTCCATTGGCTGACCACCAGCAACTCTCCAGGCACTCAGGCAGGGACAGACCCTCCTCAGCCTGGCTCCTTGGGAATTTTTTAAAAATTGGAGATACCAGGGCCTGAGTCTAGGGTCTTGTGCATGCAAAGTCTGAACTCACTCATGAAGGAGCTCGGGAGAAGAGCTAATCTCTGATCCAGGTGGAACATTAAGCACACTGTGCAATGATTAAAAGCTTTCATGAAGAATTAAAAATTTGCTCTACAGAGAAATTTCCCATCCTTGGGACAAATTAGAGAATTGAACAGCATAATTCACAAAACATTTTCTTTTTGACATCTAAGATTCTGAAAAATTGGCGCAAGTAATATTTTGTAATTGTAAAGAGATATCAATGTGCTGACTGGCCAGTGAGGGGGCCAAACGGGATGGGCTTAATGGATTTCCTTTGGTTGCATCCCCGGCATCTGATACTAAGAGGTAGACTGCCTTTGAACATGGTGGTCCCATTTAGCCATACGTGTTTAGAAAGGCATTTCGGGGCTGTGAGGCACGGATAATACCTCTAGCCCTTAGTCTTTGAGGATACAAGAAGTACAGGGGCTTGTATTGTAAATCACACATCTGCAAGTCACAAGGGGAGGGGGGGGGTCCAAGAAGTCAACGGCACGGCTGGCACGTGGCACAACCCGGCCACACCACCCCCTCCTTCCTTTGCCTTGGCAACAACTGAGGATAGGGCAGGGAGGATAAGAACCAGCTGCTTCCGCAGGAGGAAGTCACGCTTCAGGTTTCAGTCAGATAAAAGGATCGCCATAATCAGCTGCCTTTGAAGTCAGAGACTTAAAAGAGACCCCATGCTGGGAAAGAGGCGGCTGCTCTTAAAGGAACAGGGACAGCCAGAAAGGCTGCAGAGGGGCTTTGCCAAGCCATTTGCTCCTCTGGCCACAAAGGGGGCAGCATCAGAGGCCCCTTTCCCAGCATGGCCTGCCACCACCTCCCCACCCTTTTACAGGCCTTGGGCTGAGTGCAGTCAATAGCATCTGCCTCCTCAATTAGGCGTTGGCCTAATTGACAGAGACAGACCACATCAGGAAGACACAAACTTGTTCACGCACAAGCCTTGAGCCACATTCAGGCCCCAAGACCTCAGCCAAGACAGCCAAGACCTCAGCCGGAGAAACGCTCTGCAGAGGTCAGGCCCGATCCAGGACCCCCAGTGCAGCTCCCGCCCAAGGGCAGCCCCGGCTGCCCACCAGTCCTACACTCACAAGCACTGATTTGATAAACTTGTTCCATTTTTGACCTAATGCAGAAGCAGCTGATGGCCTCAGTCCTCCCATTACTTCAGGCAGCAGAGCTGAGAGAGCTGTGACTCCCTCGGCCGGGCAACCCAGATTCAGTTGCTGCTCCTTCGAGATGCCCTCCAATCGGTCATCCCTGCCTTCAGCTTCCCACACACTGAAATCACTTGAGTGGGGAAGAGCTGCCTTTTTCAGCAGCTCTGCTCCACGCCGCATAAGTTCTGACACCTCGGGCTTCGCAGAAAGAAAAGCTGCACCAAGCGTGTGAATCCCAGCATCTCTCTCTCTCTCCCACGCATGCTGTGCTCGGCTCCACCCCATCCAAGCCAGCACGGGGCACCTGAGAAAATCCCACCCTCCCTTCCCCTCTTACCTCTTAATGATGTCAGCAAGGGTACAAGCAAACAGGAGGAGGCCTTCAGGCATCTGCAGCGCCACTGAGACAGAGAGAGAGAGAGAGAGACCACATCAGGAGGACACAACCTTGTTCATGCACAAGCCTTGGGCCACATTCAGGCCCCCCAAGACCTGAGCCAAGACACTCTCCCATGGAACTAGGCTTTGCAAGCTGAGATCCCAAAACATCCTTCTTTACTTTGTTGACCTCAAAGAACTATTTTTCACAATACATCTCACTCTGGCATTTGTGACTTCAAGAACGTTTCTGGGCATATGCACATGTCTTTGCATTCACAGCCTCACCTCAATGGATCTGGGACTGGGCCATCTGACCTCAAGGCCTGCCAGAGCTTCCAAACTTTTGGCTTAAATTTAACCCATGGACCCTGGCCTGAGTTGGACTAGGAGGAGCATTGGTGATGCTGGCACACGGGGATGCTCATTCCCATGGTAGAAACACAGCAGGAAAGAGGACAGTGGAGGGTTAAGCCCTCAGAACAAGCCCTGTGCTTGTTCTCCCAGGGACAGGAGAGGTACTTCGACACTGGGCCGCCTCCCCAAAACGTTCCAATCTGCTGGCACAAATTAAAATCGCACAGACACACCAGATTCAGCAGCAGGCCACCATCCCAAACCAGTGTGAACATGACATCCAGCAACTCTGCATGTGGCGAGCTTTTGGAATCTGAGTTGTTAATTGGGCCGAAGAAGCCCCTGCCTTTGACCTCACCAACCTGAACGGGCTTGGGCTTTCCCCATTTATTTTACTGTTTTAGACCTGCTCCTGTAGGCAGCCTCAGCCTTTAGTAAGGCCTGCCTGAAATGCATAACGAGACCAACAAGGAGAAATCCCACCCTAACCGACTAACTACTGAAGTTCAAATCAAAAGAATATGCAAAACTGAATAAACGAAAATGAATATTCTTACGTACAATCAAAGATTCTAGGTTACGATGGGATTTCTCCTTGTCGGTCTGGCTATTTTCTGTAACTCTTTTCTATGGTTGAAATCCATAATGTTCAGACCCAACCAGGGAGGATGCTCAGAGCTGCCTCCACCTCCCCCAAAACCACGGAGCCCCGTCTTTCTGATCTCCCTGCGAAAGGAACGATGGAACACAGGAATGGTCAGCTGATCTTGAGTGGCACCTCTTGGCAGCCAGTGGAGCTCCAGCTGATGAGTCAATGGAACTCTGTCTCTCCCGCCCCCCGCCCCCCCATCCAGTGCTATTGCCATCCTAATGGACAGACCAATCACTGGGCAGATCCATCTTGGCACGGCCGGCATCAGTCTGCAATGGTTGCATGAGTCACTCCCAGCACCACATAGCTACAACCCTGCGCCCCCCAACACACTCATTCACAGCTACAAACCCCCTGCCTCTGGAATTGGGATTCCCTACACAAACATAATAGAGCCAATGTGACCAGCCAGGATGGCTCAAAGAGTAGTAGACAAGCTCATACACCCCTTCCAAGCTGTTCACAGAGAGGGGTGATGATGATAATAATAATAATAGTAGTAGTAGTAGTAGTAGTAGTAGTAGTAATAATAATAATAATAATAATTGTGCTTATATACTGCTCTTTTAGACAAATTATTGCCCTACTCAGAGCAGAGAACAGAGTGAGTGTTATTATTATCCCCACAATACAGATAGGGAGCCGGTGCTGAGAAGAGTGGCTTACACAAGGTTCATGGCAGTAGAGGGATTCGAACCAGCAAAGTGCTGAATTGCAGGCCAATGACTTAACCACTATGCTACAGCGTCTCAGGGCACATACATCCTCAGTGGCTCCAAGCCAGCCAACAAAGGCTGGAAGAAGAAACCTCCATCCATGCCAACAGCCTCAACTGCCCTGCAGCCAAGGAGCTCACCCCGTTTCGCCTGGGCCTGCCGGATTCGCCACACAGTCTTGTAGATCTCAAAGTTGTAGTTTGAAGGAAGGGCTTTCACAGCTGCCTGGAGTTCTGGGTCTGACAGGATCTCTTGGGGGATCTGGTGAGCTACTTGGCGTCGTCGGGCCTGGCGAGCTGCAAGAGAAGAAGAGCAGTGCTGTGGATCAAGTCCAAGTGGACCACACCCTTTCCTGCTCTCTCTCCCTACCCTCACAGCCAACCACTGGAAAGGGAGAGGCAGGCTGGACACAGTCAAAGGGGCCCTCCTGTTTCTAACTACATTCTTTGACCCAAGAAGTATAGACAAAGCCTCAGCTGGGAAAAAGAGGGGAACCTTGCAGGTGCTCCCCTGAATACTGTGCAGAGAAGTCCAGCAGGGCGGCTTGACTGCCAGTCTCTCGAGTCTCAAAATCCCAGGCAATGAGCCACAGAGGCTCCACGTCTCACCCAGAGGAAGCTGAACCGTGAAAAAACATAGGACTGTCCACCCTGTGCTTGGAGTTGCTACCCCAATCGTGAACTTTTCCAATCCTTTTTTAAAAAAAATGAATAGTCGAGACTTCTGCTTCCTTTGCTGTCGCCACAGAAGAACTCCCGACAAACCCATTTTGCAGACAGAGAGAGCAGACAGGCAGGACTCCAGGGGCAAGTCCCAGAGTTCTAAGGGCCAAGCTACACATGACGAATGACACTTGAACAGCAAGTGTATTTCTCCCTGTTCACTTGCCCTCCACTCAATCCACTTGCCGTTCAAGTGTCATTCATCATGTATAGCTTGGCCCTAAGAAGCCTCAGGTAAAGGGCCAAGCAGAAGCTGGAAGCCCTGCCCTGGTTTACCCCCAACCAAGTAGGCAGTGGCTAGTCGTCCGGAGAGACATCCTCGGTGGCTTTTCTTTGGGGTGGGTGTAAGAAGAGGTGGGGTTGCAACTTAATTTGGCCCTCTGTTTAAAACCTATTTTTTCAGCTCTGAGAAGAAAAATTATCATGGCAAGAGGGAGTCACAAGGAGCACAGATGAGAAAGAGTGAACCCAGAGGAAGAGCCCCCGCCAAGGAAAAGCCCCAATCCTCACTCGAGGTGCTTGTCACCGAGACTCCCAAAGAGCACCCACCTCAATCGAGGCTTGATACCAGCAGGTCAATGTCTCCCCTGCCAGCAGAAGACACCCCCCCCCCAAGCAGAATTTCAGGCAGATGGGATCTCATGCCAGCAGGAGGGTACAACTAGGACAGGCTGAGTCACCTTTGGGACTGGGTGTTCGCCATCCTCCCACAGGGAGGGGATCAGAAAGGTCAGGAGGGCACCAACGGTTTAGTCAACTGAAAGGGCAATCTGCTATTCTGGTCTTTCTCCACCCCCCACCCCCCACCTCTTTAGCACAAACATGGATCTGTGAATCAGCAAAGTGGCAGCATTGCCAGAGGACACAACTTGGCAAACAGTTATATTTAGGAGGGGGGGCTGTGAGAGAGGAAATTTGGGGTGGGGGCTATTTATGCTTCGATATGACTATGCCCCATGGTGAACAGGTGCTGCTGCCGTAGGAAGAGGCCAAGAAGCAAGCAAGACTGACTCACACACGGCTTTGCCCACTCACGGAGGAGAACAGGCGAGCTCTGGGCCCGCCCAGCAAGCTGTCAGGGCCGACACAACCAGAACAGCATCACATGCAGAAGAGGCGAAGAGCGGCTCGTGGCAAAGCCGGAGCAGCTAGATGGTATTTGAGAAGGTGGGAGGGGAAGCACCACCTCTGCCACAGATGCTCCGAGCGGCCTTGGGCAAATCACCTGGTTGTTCACTCTCCCCTTTCTGTGCCTCAGTTCCCCAGCTAGGAAATGGGAATAAGAGCGATCAACCCTCCTGGCATTTGGAGTGCAAGGTGGAACAACCACAGAAAAGTCCAGTAGTAGTTCAAGGGAAGAAAGAAAGAGCATTTGGGCCAGAAGAAGTCCCAAGCATAACTCAAGATGGCCCTCATGAAAGGTCCAAATTATTCCAAGACCCCAAAAGCACAGCACAGGTTTTTAAAAAGAAGTAATGCTTATTTCCATTGCACTTTTATTATCCTGCCCTTTCTCCCAGGAGGATACACACATTGCTCCCATCTTCCATTTCATCACAACAAGCTTGGAAGGTAGATTCGGCTGAGATACAGTGAACAAGCCCAAGTTGGTCTATTCAAAAGCCACATTTTATTCAGTGGGACTTCATTGTGACTGAAGTCACCTACTGCTCTTCATGGCTGAGTGCAGATCTGAACCCAGGTCTTCTTAGACTCTCTCAACTGCAGCATCAAACATTACATGTAGCTGCAAGCTTTAATCCTCTAAATCCCACCACCCCAAAAGAAGACAAATTGTTCCAATTCACAGATATATGGTCAAGGCAGCATGACCCAGAGGCTAGAGCACATGTGCACAACCACTGATTTGGTTGTCTAGGACAAGTGCGAATCAATCCAGGGGGCCAAGTGGGGAAGTGTTACCAACACCAGCTCTCTCTCATGCTTCAAAACCACAGGGTTAGGCCTGAGCCCCTGCACCTCTTCTAGAAATTGAACAGAGAGGAGCCTTGCTTGTGAAGACGTGCCAGGAAAATCAGTAAGTAAAATGTTCATTGGGCTATTAATTTCTGCGACTTTATTTGCAAGGCTGTACTTCGATACAGATACTGTGCCTCAAGAGCTTCCTCTGCCACAGAACCAGTCGTGGTTCACATGCAAGAGAATGAAGTGGGAGAATGGACTACACCACTCCAGGCCTGAAGGGGGAAGAATCCCGCTTTGATTGATCCTTCACATCAAACCATCCTTGCAAATTAGCATCCTTGCATATCCAAACACAGTAAGAAGAACCCCCCCTTCCCCCCCCCCGTGCAGGTTTTCTATTTGCAGGGATAGAAAAGAGCAAGAATCCAGTTGCACCTGTAAGACTAACAACATTTGTGGTAGGTTGTCAGCTTTCGTGAGTCTTGCTCATATCCTCTTGCTCTTTTCTATTCCTCTTGCTCTTTTCTACTGCTACAGATAGACCAACACCGCTACGCATCTTGATCTACTCGCAGGGAGTTTTTAAAGTGAGGAAAGCATTCCCCTCAAAAAGCGATCCTCCAACTGCAGCATTAAGAGTCGCGGTCCCTTCTGCCACGCCACTTCACATGCGTAGTCCTGGATACCTCGCTAATCTCCTGTCCTCAGGCCTCTTCTTGGGAGCAACCATGAGAAAGTGGCCTGCATCACAGGGCTGCTGCAGCAACCCAGTTTAGCTCCCAAGCCCCCTGGAGAAGCCCTTTGCAGCCAGCTCCTTTCTCTTCCCGACACGCAAACGTAAGCCAGAGAGGGTCCCACTCACCTGGGGCCGGAACAGACGCGACTTTCCCCGCTTCCGCAGTGGCAGAATCCTCCATGGCTGCAAAACCCACGTGGAGCCGAGAAAGGCATCGCCAAAGGAGCGCCGAGTGCCAGAGCCAGGCAGCAGCGGGAGCTGACAGAGCGCATCGAGAAGGAGCGTTCTGCCTCTTCCCGGCCTGTACGGTTCAACCCCAGCCGGATTTCCCCGGGCATCGGTTTCAAACGCTCCGTGTTTAGCCCTGCGTCATTATGCATAAGTTTCCAAGAGTGGGCGCGAAGGGCTTTTCCTTCCCTCCCCCTCTTCCAAGACGCTGGGCAGTGCGGGGTCTGAGCCCCGGGCCCTCTTTGGAGAAATTAAGCACCCCGGCAGCCTTGCTTGGCGAACGTGTGGCTGGCACGTGGCCCTCTACGGGAAGGGAGGCGCTGGCGGCGGTTGCCAGGTGGCTCTGGAAGCCGCTTGGCACCATTTCTTCTTGCCAGTCCCAGAACTTGGACGGCCGCCTGCCAAGCCCTCTCGTCTCCTTTCGATCGCACGTCGGGGCCCTGCGAAGCCTTTCGCGTGTCCTTCCCCAACTGCATGGCTCAGATCTGTCACGAATGGAGCAATGAGCAAGGCGCGACGCCCGTCTCCTGGAAGAGGGAGCTCCGGCGGGAGAGATCAGCCTCCCAGCGTGCCAGCCGAGCTCAGGCCTCTCCCGATCCCATTGCAATCTGCTGCTTCTGGCCACAGCTTTGGACCAGCAGAGGTTGAGTGAGGGCTGCAGTTTCGGCCTCCCCAAGAACCGGGGGCCTCTTTCGCACTACAGGAGACAGAGGTCGGGCATATGGCTGGGGCTGGATCGGCTCCTCAACTGACCGCCTGCTGCAGGGTTGAGCTCCGCAGCACGAGCAGGGCGCATTGACATCCAGGGCCATGCGGAGTGGCGTGGAGCAGGGCCGGCCTCCGAAGAGGGCGCAAATGACGGTGCAGCTGGTCATGCCAGTCGCCCAGGCACCCTAGCCCAAGCTGGCATCAGCAGCCTTGTGCTCCACACAGTAGCCCACCTGGCCCCTCCACACCCGATCGCCCAGATTTCCTGCCTGTTGCCACCTTTTGCTGTAAACTCAAAAAAAAAATTATGTAAACGGGCAACGGGCATCTCTCGCCAGCTGTGGCACCTGCCAGGACCAAGCCTCAAACCATCAGAAGAACAGGGCTTGACCCCACGCAGGGATGGCTAAGGAGGGTCTCTCCTTGCCTGGGTCGCAGGCTGGGCAGCCCCCACAAGCCCCCTAGTGCGGGGGCTTTGGCGCTCCTGCCATTCCGGCCCTGGCTGGAGCGCCCAAAGTCTCCGTCTGTGGGCGCCGGTCCCCCTCCCCTGACATTTGGGGACGCGCTCCTCCGACGAGACCCTGCCCCCCCTTGCACACAGCTTGAGCGACAGCTGCTCCGCCCCCTCGGCCCGACTTCTTACTCACCGCTTGAGTAATGCGCGCCTCCCTCTCGCCGGTCAGACCCCGGCCACGCGTGGGCTTTTCGCGCCCCACCAACTAGCCGGCTCTGCCTCGCTCTCCCCCTCCCCTCCCTCTCTCAGAAGGACTGCGGGGGTGCCAAAAGCCCCCCCCCCTCAAAAAAACCCCACCCCGATCTGTTCCCAGCAATGGAGGGCAAGAAGCCGGGCCAGGCGCTCAGCTGCACGCTCTCGCCTCCGGGCCTGGGGAGGATCCCAAGGGATAAGAAGCCACAGGGCCCGGCGACGGGCCCACCTGGCAGCCCGCAAGCAGTGAGACCCGGCGCACACCGGTCACAACGCCTGAAGCTGCCTTACTCCCTGTTCGCAAATTACAATGATCACGCGTACAATCCGGGTACAGTTCGTTTTTCTGTACACCCACATCGAGTAATTCTCATGTTAGGTTCAATGCCTGTACAGCCCAACGTGTGATTTTAAACCCCCCATTAATCTAGCTGCTGGTGACCCCGGTATCATTTGTAAAGTGAAGGTGCCTTGGCCCCTTCTTTTTCTTACACGCGGGTGCCTGCACCCACACTGTATCATGTGAACAGGGCTACTGAGCGAGAATCGGGGTCCATCAAGGTCAGCATGGTCTACTCAGACTGGCAGCGGCTCTCAGGAGCTCAGACGGAGGTCTTTCGCATCGCCTGAGGTCCGAGACCTTCAGCAGGCCAAGGCGATGCTCTATCGCTGAGCCGGGCCTTCAGAACCAGAATGGGCCCCGCCTGCTCTGGAGAAGGGAGTGCAGAGGCCCGATCCACTTGGGCAACTGCACCACCCAAGATCCCAGTACACCTTCCCTGGCAGTCCTTCGAACCCGCACGTCAAGGCAGAGGATGATCGGGTAGATGCCACCTCGCAGAGGCCGCCCGTCTCAGGATGCGACCTTCTGGGCGCTTGCGTCAAACCCGCGAGGCTGCCAGAGGCACGCCCAGCTTTGCCCTCCGCGGCCGAAAAGACGCGTCTCCTCTGGAGTAAGTTTGGGCCCGAGAGGAGAAGCGGGCGAGAGATCCAGCGCCTGGATTGCAACCTGCTTGGTCCCCAATCGCGAGCGAACAGAAGGGCTGCTTTGGCGCCCAGCCACCGGTGGGCGGGCGGAGCGAGGGGAGGAGGCAGGTCCCTGCCCCGAGGCGCTGGCAGAAGAGCGGGGAAGGCGGGGGCAGAGGAGCCAGCGCCCCCCGCAGGTCCCTGGGCTTAGAGGGGGGAGAGCCACTGGCAGGCGGGTACCCGCAAAGTCCCGCGTGCCCCTCTATGGGGCGCCGGGAAAAGAACTCCCAGTGGCATCCGCGCCAGCCAAGCTGGAATCAGGGGGGCCCGCGAGTCGCGTGGCAATGCCCTCCAGTCCATCGCCGAGGCCAGCCCTGAAAACTCGCCGCTGCCCGGCACTCCGCCGTAAGGTGACTAGGCACTGGAGGACGCGGCCCTCGACTTCGGGCGGAGGGGTGGCAAGGCACTCTGCACATGCTCAACAGCACGGCCCCGGCCACTACTGCTCACAGCTCCAGCTTCCGTTCCTTTTAGGGCTTGTGCAAAATGTCCCCGAAGGTCCGTTGCTCCTAAAGGGTCCCTGCGCTTGGGGCCAACGGCGCTTGTGAGCAGGCCCCGCGCGTCAGGCTATGCCGCGTGGAGCGACGCTCAGGGAAGCGGGTTCTCCGCTGGGATATTTAAAAGGTTCGGGGATCTCCAGACCGGCTTGTAGCTGAAGAAGGGAGCTTTGACTCTCCAGAGCTTACACCCTGAGAATATTGTTGGTCTCTAAGGTGCCTCTGGACCGGACTCCTGGAGTCCGGGTGTGTGTGTGTTTGCGGGTGTGGTTGTGTGTGTGATGCAACTCAAAGCACAGAAGAGCCGTGCTTGGTCTCAAGGTGACCCTTCCCATTTCTAGCGATTGTACGTTGTACGGAACGTTTCCAAGGAGAGTCGGACTGGAAGGAGGTGACCAGGTGGCAAAATGCCCAGAGGGGGCCGGGGCATCCCTGGACTGCTTCTGCCCAGCCACGTGAACCGGGCCGCAGCCGATCCCAACACTCTGCTCCCACACCGGGCCAAGCCCTTGACACGAGCCCCTCTATCCTTCTTCCTGGGCGGTCGAATATCAGAAGCTGGCGAGGAACCAGGGGAGCTGCGCGTCTCTTTGGCGGAGCTTCTCGGGGGGGGGGAGGGGGGTGCCGCAATAGGCGGCCATCGATCCTTCAAAAGTACGGAGAAGGGCTCGTCCTCCGAGCCCCAGAACGGGCTTCTCTGGAGAGCCCAGCACAAAGGCCTGCTGGAAGCTCCGTCCCAGGCAGGTGGCGGCCTGACCTCAGGGCAGCCTCTCTTCTACGACGCGGCCACGTTCCTGATCTGCACAGGTGGCCTGCACTGCCGGGTTGTTGTACGGGCGCTGCTTCAGTGCAAAGTTCTGAACCTGGTCTGGCTCGGGGCTTCTCTGGTTTCCCCCGCCTCCGGGGAAAACTGGACTTCTCAGGCACCGACTCACATCCCTGATTCCCTCCCGCGATCTTGAGGTTCTTGGGAATCTTCAGCGGGGCGCGGGACAGGCACCTCCGCCCTTGGGTCTCCCCACCCTTTGACAACCGCAAAGTCGACGGGTGGGAGCCCGCCTGCCCCGCGGCCGCCCTCTGAGGACGGAGGAGGATCCCGGGGGCGAGGGCGTGGTGGGTCTCCCCTGGCCCCGATGGAGCGGGCGGGAGGCCCATCCACTCCGGCTGGTTTCCATGGCAACAAAAGGGAGAGGGGCTCGTTGTCGCGTTGCTATGGCGACCGCAGCTGTCTGTCAAGGCCCTCCGCGTGCGATCCCCGCCCCTCCCGCGGACTGACCCGGGCTGGGCCGGACCCGGGGGGGGGAGGGGGCATAGAGGCGCCGGCAGCGGCCCTTCCAGTCCCCGGACCTGCCCTCTGGAGACGGGGCGGGCGCGCAGGCCCCCCCGGGGAAGTTGCCTGCCCGCCACGCCCTGCGCCCCGGACGGCTCTTTTGTCCGGCGAAACAAGCAAGTTGCCTCCGGTGGCCCAGCGCTGCCGCCCGGGTCCCCTCGGCCGTGGGTGAGCCAGGGGTGCCTCGAGAGGCGCTGGGGGCGGCCGCCTTGCCCGTCCCCCCGCAGCAGGCGGAGAGGGGGCTCCTTCCCGGAGGCGGCTCCCTCCCCCGGCCCGCTCCGCCCGCGGGGAGCAGTCGGGAGTGGCCGCGCTCGCCGCTCCAAGTCGCTCTGGAAACACTTTCATAAATTTTCTATGGGAAGCGGGCGGGGGAGAGAGGCGGGCGGGCGGGGAGGGAGGGAGGGAGGAGGCGCGCCGACGGGAGGGAGGGAGGGGAGGAGGGAGGCGGCCCAGCCCTGCCCAGCCCAGCCCAGCCCTGCCCGGCCGTCGCTGCTGCTGCCGCTGCTGCAGGGCGAGGAGGCGCGCGCCGGGCTCCGCGAGACGCCCTTCGGAGGCGCAGCCGGAGGGCGGAGGCAGCGGCGGCCAGGCCAGCCCGGAGGGGGCGGCTCCCCCCCTAAAAGCGGCCAGCCAGCGCCGACGGAGGAGGACCGAGCGAGGGAAGCCAGCCAAGGGGACCGCAGCCGCTCCCGGCCGCGCGATGCGGCTGCCCGGAGCTCCGGCGAGCCACTGGCGGATTAGCAGGCGCCGCTGCCGTCGCTGTCTGCTCTGAGCGCCGCTCCGGGGAGCCGGCAGCCTCCTTCGCGTCTCCAAGATGCTCGGCAAAGGTGAGTCCGCGGCGCTCGGCGGGCGCGGCTCGGGGACAGGCACGGGCGGAGTCGCCAAACTTTGCGGGCTCGCCTCGGCCGCGCTGTCCAGGGGCTGCCGGACGCCGGAGCTCGGGCCGAGGGGACGGAGCAGAGGAAGCGCGGCCGGGCAAACTTTTCAGCCGCCGTCCGGGAGAACGGGTGTCTTGCGCGGGGGGTGTCAGCGGCTCACTCCCGGGAGGCGAGCGGTGGAATGCGCCCGGGCTCCGGGGCGCCAGGACGCGCGACGTTTCTCGGGGCTGTCGAGGGACCGGGGCGCCAGAGAGAGGGCGCCGGAGGAGGGCAGGGGCGCCGAGCCAGAGACCTGCCGCCCTCGCCCAGCTCGGCCCTCGACCCCCAGGAGCGGCGGGAGCCAACAGCGACCCGGGGGTGATGTAATTCCCGGGGCGCCCTGCGCGGAGCAGCAACTCCTCCAAGGGGCCCGAGCGAAAGTGCCGCGTCTCCCGGGAAGGCAGCCCGAAGCGGGCTGCAGAGGGCGGGTGGCATCGGGGCGGAGCGCAGCCTGGACAGCGGCGCTGGTCTGGAGTGGCAGCGGGCGGCCCTCTGGGCTTGGGGGGCGCTGTAGGGAAAGAACCGGGGCTGGGGGGGTCTGGAGCAGGGAGCGCAGCAGGGCCCTCCCTCCGCCCCTTCAGCTCCCTTTGCTCGCTTGGCTGGGCCCGTTCTCAGTCATTTCCCGGCTAGTAATGGAGCAGCGAGCCGCACAGAGGCGCAAGCCAGCGCCTTGGGGAGGGGAGGGGGCTGGTCCCAGTCCCGCCCCCTGTGTGGCAAATTGCAAACTTGCTGGATAAAGTGGGAGAAGGGACCTCGCTTTTCCGAAGGAGGGTCTTTGAGCCCCCCACCAGCCCAAAAGGGAGGGCAGCCCTGAGACTGGAGGCTGCGGGGTCTCTTCCTTTGGAATTGCTGTCTGTCTGAGTCTCCGCCGGTTTTTCTTGACAGGTGGGGCTCTAGGGGCTGCAGGGCCCAGGGGGACCTGGGAGGCTCCATGGCTTGGCAGTCCTGAGGTCTGGGAACCATGGGTTTTGTGTGTGGGCGTGGAGACCTGAAGGAATATGGGGCACATTTTTGGCAGGTGCCTTCTGTGCTCTAGGAGGTGATAGAGAAGGTTTCTGGAGGAGGTGTCAAACAAAGGAAAGCCCCCCCCCCAGAAAGGTCAAAAGGTGTGGGGAACAAGTCTTGTTTATCAACTATCATCACAGCAGTGTCTGGCAAATGCTGCCAAGGGCCCCCTAGATAGAAACACCCCCCCCCCACAGCGCTCAGACCTCAGGGGCAAGAGAGGCCCTGTCTGGTTGGTAAGTCAATCAGGCTGGAGCTGAGGTTGAGGGATGGTTCAGTCCCCAAACCTGTTTCTAACGGAGAGGCAGTGCACAGAAAAAGAGCCTCTGAACATCAGCAAAGTGCAATTTCCTATCCACTCAGTAATCACAGGGAAATAAAGTTTGTGGATCAGGAGGTGACCTCCAGATAGACTTGGGCCCCAGAACCTCTCCATATGGAAATAGGGGGGTTATCCTTTCGCAAGGCCTGCAGCCATTTAGGGCAGTCCGAGGCAAACAAGCATTCCAAAATGAAACAAAAATGAGATGCAAATCCCGAAGCCTGCAAAGTTTTTAAGTCTCGTTAAGCAAGGCAATTGTGAGTGCCAGAGAAGCTTTGTTAAGTGGCACCTTGATTAATTATTGAGAATCTTGTAGCTGTCTTCCCTTCGAATTTATCTGTACATCAACCACAAAAATCAGCCCAACACACTCCCTCCAAAGTTAATGCCAGGCCTGAATAATTCAGCAGGCTGTGAGCCTCAGGCCGCCCTCCTGTCTCTCTCCATCTTCCTCTGGTCCTCAGGATGGCAGCGTGTGGGGCCCAGCCTCTCCTGTGCCTAGGGGGCAGGCATGGAGCTCAAACCTGGGGGGTGATGGCACCTCCTGCCTTGGAAGGAGATCCTCTCCACCGTCTTCAGTATCCAGCAGAGATGCTGAAGATGCCAGAGGCGCTCCCACCTCAGAAACAGCAGGCCTGGCTTCCATGGGAGGCTAACCTGGGTGGAAAGCGGTTGTATACTCCTTGAACTGGGCGGGATCCGGAGTTGCCAGGAGCCTAAGCCGGACCCCAGAAGTTAAGGATGGGGGAGATTTTCAGCCTGGCTCAAGCCCCAAGCCTGTTTCGTTAAAAAGTCCACTTGACAGCAAGCTTTTTAAGGTAGGTGGGCAATGGAAGCCAGATCCAGGAGCAGATCTCTGGATCCCAAATGGTTTCCTATGCACTCTTCTCCTCCAGGGCACCAGCATGGCTGGCATGGCATAGCCCAAGGCACCCCCTGCTGTGCTCACTTAGTGGACTTCTGAGATCCAGAAGCAGATCTCTGGATCCCAAATGGCTGCTCATGCACCAGCAGAGTCCATGGCTGGCATGGCATTGCCCCAAACACCCACTTCTCTGCTCAGGTAGTGGATTTCTGGAGACTGTTCCTGTCACTCCATCTAAAAGTTATTTCACCCCTGATGTGGTTTCCTTTAACACTCCTGCCCCCGCCCCCACCATTAATACTTGCTTCAGAGTGTCATTTCACAGAGGCCAAAACTCAGTCCCATCAGCAAACAACACGCTCCTTACCCTAATGGGAACAACTTTCACAATCTAGAGTCCGATCAACATGGGTAGCCGTGTTAGTCTGTCTTTAACAGTAGAAAAAAGCAAGAGTCTAGCAGCGTCTAGAAGACTAACAACATTTCATGAGTCACAGCTCATACTGAAGAAGTGAGCTGTGATTCACGAAAGCTCATACTCTGTCACTAATTTTGTTAGTCTTCTAGGTGTCACTGAACTCTTGCTCTTTTCTAATCTAGAGTCCATGAAGCTAGAAAAAATGTAGAAGCAAAGAAGACAAGTGAGCCCAATGGTGTATTGCTGCCAGGGTGAGGGGCAGATGAATGGGGTGAAAGGCCTTCCAAACTACCTTCCATGGGCTCATTCCATTGGCCCGATTCCTGGAGCAATTTGATTAGAGACCCACACATCAAACATGGCTGGACGACTTCCCTTCTAAGCAAAAGAAATCAGTTGTCAAAAGTTTTCAGAGGCACAGAAATTCCCCACGATCACAAGAAGAGCACTTCTGAGCTAAACCAAGGCCTTCCTAAGTCTCTGCCTTGCACCCCAGAGGGGCGTGGAAGGGGTGTTGTTTTAGGCTTTAGGCACCCCCAAACATGTTAACAGTCCTCACCTGAAAATTGTGCATAAGTAAAATGATCGTAGGATATATGCGTGGCTCAAGGAGAGGGGACACCATGGGATGTTCTCCCCAGCGAAAGTAACAGGATCTTGAGGGTCCCATGCCCTCGGTATAGGAAGGACATGAGGGGACTGTAGCAGTAGGGGGAAAGTGGCCTGCTCAGAGACAGCCCTTTGGGATCCATCATGACATCTGTTGGGGTGGAAGCCTGCTGGCTGAGCTACAGCGAATGAGTGTCGAGAACAAATTAGTTAAGTCACTGATGTTTAGAGCAAGGAAGGATCCTCAAAGCATAGGCTAAGATGGGATAGTGTAAAACACCAAATGAAATGCAGTGTTAGAGCATGGGCTCCAGGGGGGCCTAAATTCAAATTCCTCCCCATCCTTTGGCTTCTTGTATGGCCTGGGGCATCTCTCCCCCTCGTCACCTTCTGGAATCTGTCAAATGAAAGTCACAGGGAAAGGGCACCGGACTGTCCTTACGACAGTGAATCAGTAAAGATGCCTTGAGTGTTTTGAAAATTGTAATGGGGCAGAAATGTGAGGCCTGGATTGGTAGGAGGCTGAAATGTGAAAGAAGAAAGCCTGTGCTAGGAGTCCAGGTGGGATGCAGAGGCGGAAGGAATAGGAAGGCTTCACACATGCCTGTAGGCCACCTGATTAGTAGTCAAGTGTGAACTACTCCCCTGAGAAAATGTTGCAACACATGGAATGATAACAAACATTCATTTCTGGTTAGATTTATGATAGATCATTTGCATGTCCAGCCCCCCCTTGGCTTTGCATGTGTCCACCAGCTTTCATCCAAAGAGAAGTTGGATGAAATGACAGGCCCATCCACTCATTCTTTCTGAACAAGTTTTGGGCTTTCTGTGAGGAGATTATTTTATTTTATTCATTTTATTTATAACCCACCTTTCTTGCTGAGACTCAAGGCAGATTACAAAATAAAGACAATGGACTCACATGGCATAAGACATCCTATGAATAATGTAATGAGACTAAAATTCTAGCTTTGGCACCCGGCCTAATGTCTGCCTAGTAAATCATAGTGCTGTTGAGAGCCAGTTTGGTGTAGTGGTTAAGAGTGCAGGACTGTAATCTGGAGAGCCCGGTTTGATTCCCCACTCTTCCACTTGAAGCCAGCTGGGTGACCTTGGGCTAGTCACAGTTCTTTGGAGCTCTCTGCCCCACCCACCTGGCATACTTTGTAAACCACTCTGAGTGGGCTTTAAGTTGTCCTGAAGGGCGGTATATAAATCAAATGTTGTTGTTGTTGTTGTTAAAATGAGATGGGGGAGCACATACTTCTTTTTTTACTTCATTTATGCCCTGCCATGCTCTCCAATGGGGACCCAAAGCTGCTTATAGCATTGTCCTCTTCCCCATTTTATCCTCACAACAGCCCTGTGAGGTAGGTAAAGCAGAGTGACTGATGGCCCAAGGTCAACCAGCGAGCTTCCATGGCAGAGTGGGGATTTGAACTTGGATCTCCCAGATCCTAGTTCAACAATCTAACCACTACACCACACTGAACAAGAAGCAACTACAAGATGTTGCACGTGCACAGGGCCGGCGCCAGCGTTTCTGGTGCCTGAGGCAGCTTCAGGGATGTTGGTGCGTGATGATGGACTGCGTGATGATGTCACTGCATGTGATGTCATCACGCAGAGGCAGGGACAGCACATGGGTGACCTCCCAGCCCTCCAGTTCAGTTGCCCCATGCCGCCCTGGCTGTCCCTGCTGCACCTGGCCTGCAGCTGTGTGCTGGTGGCAGCGGTGGCAGCAGCACAGAGCAACTGAGCAGGAGGGCAGGAAGGCTGCCCACTCAGCTGCCCCATGCTGCCACTGCCAGCACGCACTCCTGGCCGGGTGCAGCAGCTGCGGACCAGGCGCAACAGGCGGTTGGGGTGGCGGACGTGCATCCTCCTTCTGGCTTAGTTGCTCTGCACGCCACCCCGGCCGCCTGCCACACCTGGCCCGCAGCTGTGTGCTGGTGGTGGTGGTAGCGGCGGCAGCGGCAGCAGCACTGAGCTCCTGGCTGGGCACAGCAGCATGGGGCAATTGAGCTCTGTGGCATGCGCCCCCGCCCCCGGCACCCCCTCCAGCACCTTAGCGGTCGAGGCGGCTGCCGGCCCAGCCTCAATGGGCACACCGGCCCTGCATGTGCATACACATGGAATTAAACTTTGGAGAAACTCCCTATAGGAAAGGTGGACGTTTCCTTGGATGCTGACTTTTTAAAAACTAGATTGTAGAATTTGAAATCATCACATGCAAGCAAACCAACAGACAGCTAGTTAATCCAGATTAAGAGGTTCACAAACGGAGTGCAAAGTTCTGAGTTAAAGACATATCTGCAAGATGTGTAATCCTGTTCACATGACGAATTAATCCAGATTAACTCCCTTGGGCAGAGGGGCCACCTGGAGCAGCTGGGCCTGAAGGGGTGGGGGGAGGGTCCGTGCCAATGCCTGGGGTGCTCCCCTCAACCCTCTGACCATGTCTAGATGTGCTGCCTGCTGATGGAATGCAGGAGGGAAAGGCCATAAGTGAGTAGGCCCAGCCAAGAGAGGAGGTTGGCTCAAGGTCACGGAAGCTGGCAGGGTCCCGATGGAGATGCTGTGTGTGCGCGCACGCACGCGTGTGTGTAGGGAGCTTGGTGGGTCCAGGCTGAGACGCCGACAGGCCTTCCAAGCTCCTCTTCTGCTCCACGGACAGCCTCCCTTGCCAGCTGGGCAGCAAAATGGAATTAAGTTATTTTCACTTAGTTACTCAGCTAATGCGTGGAAAGAAGCCAAGGACTGAAGCCAGCAGGAAGGCAGTGCAGAGGGTGGGGGAGAATGGGTGTTTGTGTGGGCTTCTACTGTCTCCCCAGCCCAGGAAAGTACCCGGAAGGTGCTGTGGGGCAGGCAGGGTACAGCCTCTGACTTCTGGGCTAGTATGCAGAGACTTTCCCTGGGGAACTGGGAAAGATTGCTAGGGCACGCCTGGAGTAGGAAAGGGCTGAATGGTGAGCGGTGAATGGTGCTGGGACTTCAGTGAATGGTGCTGGGACTTCACCCTTTCTGCAGTCAGTTCCTAGTCTGGGAAAAACTCACACATCCTGCCACACGCACACTGGTGTGGTGTTGTTTGGGTGACCGCATGATGATGAACAAGGATCTCCATGCATGCTCAGAGGTGCTCGGGTTTTTTTTTACTGTCTAGTACATCCTTGCCGGAAAGGTGGTGCACATGATTCTCCCTTCCTCATTGTATTGCAACAGCCCTGTGGTTTGGTTAGGCTGAGAGACTCACCCAGCAAGCTTCCATGGGAGAGTGAGTCTACCAATGGGGCACTTTACTGTAGCACACTGACTCCTCCTGCCTTCAGGGTCTCACATCCCCTTCTACAGGTGCTTATGCTGAGGACTGGATCTGGACCTTTCTGCATTCTAAGCAGATGTTCTGTTGCTGAGCCAAGGCACTCTGTCTCCCAGTTTAGGTTTGCTTGATAGTCATAGCTGAGATGCCTTAATGGGCAACGTAAACTCTGGGAGAAGTTAGGGTACCTATGAACACCTCCCTTCTTAAGCTAGCGAGACAAGTAAATTCCACAGGATTGCTGTGAGAATAGCATTGGGGAGAGGAGAGCACCATGTGTGCCACCTGAGCTCCTTAAAGGAATGGTGGGTGGAACGTGGATACTTTCATAAATACACAGTGCTCGGCTCCAGACTGGACTTCTCAGCTCCCTTCAGCATTGAGGCCAGTCTACTCAGGTCTGCGGTTTGGGAGCTAAAGTGTCTGCTTTGCAAGCACCAAGTTGCAGGTCCAGCCCAGGTGTCTCTACCCCACCCATTCAGATCTGCCTCTCAAGAGCTGCTCACTAAGCCCTTTCTTTGAGAGGAGAGGCGGGAGGCAACTAGAGATAAGGTATTTTCCGTGGCAGCATCTCACCTTTGGAATGCTGTCCCCTTTGAGGCCTATCCAGCAACTACTTTATTTTCTTGTAGGTGCCAGCCTGAAACACATTGTTTTACCCAGGGTTTTTTTTTTAAATTATCCGATTTTTAATGGTCTGCTTCTATTTTATGGATAGTTTTATGCTTGTGTTTTAATACTCTGGGTTTTTATGCTTCTTATGTTTTAATATTGTGTTTTTTAAGTGAAAGCTGCCTGAAGCAAGACTCTGAAGAGGTGACATAGAAATACTCTAAAGAAATAAATAGAGCTCCGGTGCTGGGAAAGAGCTTTCTCTGCCCGAGAGCCCCTGCCAGGCACAGGAGATTCTGCTGATCTCAATGAACCAAGATGGGCTAACGCAAGATGAGGCTGCTTCATGCTGGAGCTGGTAACTGATGGCCTCAGGACCACAAGTGGCTCCAAGTTAGGCTGTTCGCTCACAGCAAATGAAAGTAGTGAACCGGTAATGGCCTCAGCCAGGGCTTTAAGCTGCTACGTGCCATGCAGTGTATATATTTAAAAATCCCAACTACAACATCGGGGAGGGTGGGTTTTTTTGCCATACTGGAGCAGGCCACTGGGATTGGGGGATAGGTGTTGGAACCAGTATCTGGAGCCCAGAGAAGCGGTCTCTGAAGCCCCAGGGGTGCCCAATCAACATTTGAACTACAGGAGGGGACATTTTGGAGATCAGCTGCGGATTCTCTGTGATGCTGCTGGTCTTTGAAACCTTGTTCGGAAAGCTGTTTTGGCCTGATCTCATAGGCTGTAGCAAGCAGCACAGCAATGAGTCTTTCTGGGTGGGGGGGTGGCGGTGGGGGTGCTCAGGGCTTGTCTTGCGTGGCCAATGAGCCAGAGGCAAAATGGATAGCAGGAGATTAGTGCACCTCACCCGCAAAGATGCAGAGCAAGCAGGCTGGCCCAATGGCAGGGGTGGCCTGGCAAGGATCTCCTCTGTGAGCCGAATGATCTGCCCTGGCTGACACCAGCCCGGCTGCGAGGCCCAGGAATGTGGAGGGGGAAGGGAACCATCCCAACAGAGCTAGTGTTGCCAGATCTGGGTTGGGAAATTCCTGAAGATATGGGGTGGAGCCAGGGAAGAGCAGAGTTTGAGATGGGGAGGGATCTCGGGAGGGAGGGCAAAATGCCATAGGGGCCACCCTCCAAAGCAGCCATTTTCTCCAGGGGACTTGATCTCCGTCATTGGGAGATCAGTTGTAATTCTGGGAGTTCTCCAGTCCACACCTGGAAGTTGGCAACCTTAAATACATCTCAGTTGAAGGCGAACACCAGCAAGTGGTGCAGCCAAGAGTTATGGGGCACAGGAGGTCTCCCTTGTGGAAAGCAGCCTTCCCCCTTCTCTCAAATGCTGCAGTCAATTGGGCCCCATGGCTTGACCTACAACAAAGGCTACCCAGAGACACTGCCTTTTTTCTATAGGCTCCTTCTGCTACTGAAGAGCTGTCTAGGGCCAAGAAAAGGGCCCAGAAGCTACCCAAAGTCCATCTTTCTGGCCACGTACCATGCATGGCGCCCTGACCTGGATAGCCCAGGTGAGCCAGATCTTGTCAGATCTCAGAAGCTAAGCAGGGTCGGCCTTGGTTAGTAATTGGATGGGAGTCCTCCAAGGAAGACCAGGGTTGCAGAGGCAGGCAATGGCAAACCATCTTTGATAGTTACTTGCCATAAAAACCCCACCAGGGGTCACCATATGTCAGCTCTGACTTGAGGGCACCACACACACACACACCATGCACGGCAGGTCAGTTCCCATAAGCCAGACTGCCAACTGAGGCTCCACAAGTGAGGCTAAGGCCAACCTGCACCAACGGCTCAGGCAGGAGAGCCAAGCCATGCCACGCCCACCCCCAGCAGTATAGGGCAGTGAGGCTCATGCCTGGAGAAATGCTCCTTCCTGACCCCGACGTGGGACTCCAGTGGAGACCTAAAAAGCCAGGAAGCAGGCACAGCTCCTTGCCACAAGACATCGTCCCCTTGAGCGGGACAGCCAGGCTGGGCATGAGTAGGTACAGGCAATCCTTGGGCACATGCTGAGGGGCCTGGGATGAAGGCTGCTTTGCTTGTGTTCGACTGGCAACCTTGTTCAAGAGAAAATACTCTTGTGCAGGCAACTGTTTGCTTTCTTCTTCAGTCCCTGGGTGGCATCTTTGGCCATGCCCATTTCCCAGTCCTGAGCTGTCCTCAGGAGGGTCGCTTCGGAGGAAAGCCAAGAGCCTGGACATTTGCATCAGTAAAACAGACGGGTGCCTCTGGGCACACCCAGAGGGCATGCCAATTGCCAGCAGGGAGTTGAAGGCAGGACTTGAAAGCCGGCTTGAAAGCCCTGGCACCTCTTGCTTCCTCTCAGGCAGACACCTTCCAGTTTTGTGCTTCTCCTGGCCGGGTGAGGAAGTCATTTGCCCACAAGGAATTCAGGTTGCCTCAAGACATCTTCCCCTGTTTTATATCTTCCTGTTTGGTCAGAGTGGGAGACAGACCTCCCCTCCCCCCCCCCCGCCAAACGGGGCTTGTGCTAGAGGGAAGGAAGGGCTCACGTGCTAAAGAGAAAGGAGCCTCTCCTCGGAGCCTCATCTGAGGCGTGACGGTGGAGCCCCCCGCCCCCCCTTTGCCAGGGCTCCCCTGTGCTTGCCTGCCTGTTCAGGTTGCTGAGTGGACTTTGATGGCTGTTAATGAGACGCTCGTCTTAACGGGGCTTTGCTCTGAGGTGAACGTGATGCTGATCCACTGTGCTGCCAGCAGGAAAACAAGAGGGCAGAAGAAACCTTAAGAGAGGAATACCCCTTGCCTGCAAGAACGCCCCAAGAGAAATGGTGGGGAGGAGGAGAATCAGCCTTCAGGCCCCAGACACAGCCCAGGAGGGCACCCTTGTGCCGTGCAGGCTGCCAGTTGCTTGTAGTCAGGCCTAAACAGAGGTTTTTCTGCAGTTACAGAAAAGGGGTGTGTGGGGAGAAGTCTGCACAGAGGAACTGAGGACTTTGGGGGGCGGGTCACTGTTCTTAGCCATTCGCCCCTGAAACAGCAGTGGTAATTCCCTTACCCGCCAGCAGCCCTGGATTGCCTGGCAGGTTAGCCTAGACTTCTCCCCCCCTCTTTGGGGCTGTCGCCTGTCGCTCACATGTCTGTGGAGGCTGCAGCCAGTTCCCTGCAACGGAATGGGAGCAAGGGTTCCCCTAGGGTGACCAACTCTGGGTTGGGGCATACAGGGCGATTTGAGGGGCGGAGTCTGGAGAAGGCAGGGTTGGAGGAGGGGAGGGAGCTTGTCAGGACGTGATTCCCTAGGTAGGGTCCATCCTCTGAAGCAGCCATTTTCTCCAAGGGAACCCATCTCTGTCATCTGGAGATCTGTTGTTAATTCCGGAGGATCTCCAGGCCCCATGTGGAGGTTGGCAAACTAGATTACACCCCTTCCCCTGTCAATGGGTGGGCACACCAGCGGCTTTCCTGCCTCTTTAGGTGTCCGAAGTCATGTAGAACAGCAAGACTTGAGTCCAGCGGCAGATCAACGCAGATTTACTCACCTAAAACTATCCCAGGCCAGTGTCATCTATAAATCCATTTTGCTTAAGTTTTGAGACCTGTCCTCTATTTGTTCCATAGCTTCTCCCCCCGGACTGGATGGGCAATATTATGCAGCTGTCAAATGGGGCGCTAGGGCATGCTTGTTGAGTGGGCGAAGGCATCTCGGATGGAGCAGGGGAGAGCTTGCTTCCGTTCCAGAGGGGGTGAACTAGGCTAGCAGAAGGAGACATAAAATGGGCAGACTAGGGAGGGGCAACATCGGGGCCTCAGCTTTGGCTGGCCGTGGTGTGTTGCAGCTGACATATGCACAGCCACCCACTGGAGCAGGTGGCAGGAAGGACAGGGAGGGACCTGGGAAACTTGAAGCTCTACCACCATCTTTGGCTACTCACCCCAGAGCAGTCGATGTTGGCCCTGTGGGGCCTTTGCCAGGGCCAGAGTGGCCTCTCCTTTGTTTTGCGGGGCTTGAGAGTAATAAATATGTATTCTTTTCTCCCTTTCCCAACCTCTGCAGCCTGTCAGCTCCCTACGTCTCTCCTCTGATCACGCTTCTTCTTCCTTGAGCGAAAGAGAAAAAAAAATCCTTTAAGCAAAAAGGATTAAAGCTGGAAAGTAGGTCTCTGCCGGAGACTTTCGCCTGTTCCCTCCTGCAAAGAGCCACCCTCTGAAGTGGGAAGAGGGGAGGAGGCAGGTCAGGCCCAGGCAAGCAAGTTGGGGGGCTGTGGATTATAGGGGAAAGGAGTCTGCAGTCCCTCTTTCTGCTCTGAGCTTACTGGGGAGGTGGTTGCTGTAGAACAAAGAGCTGCTGGAGGAACTCCCCCTCCCTGTCCAAACCAGCTTGGAAGAAGGGAGAGGAGACACTTAGGCCTTGCCTCCCACACTCTTGTTTGCAAAGCTACAGCCCCGATCTGGTGCCTTTGAAATGTCTTCTGAGCACCTCCAGAGTGCCCATCTTGGCCCTTGAGAAATTAGACTTAGCACATTCCCTGGTAAGGATCAAACTGCCTGGTCAGAGAGATAAGTCCATTCCTAGTACCATTGAGCCTTTCCGACTCAAAAAAGGCCAACTTAGCGCAGTGGTTAAGTGGTTCTGCTGCAAATCAGCACTCTACTGGTTCGAATCCCACTACTGCCATGAGCTTAGTTGGTGGCCTTGGGTAAGCCACTCCTCTCAACCCCAGATCCCCAGCGGCATTGTGGGGATAATGATAACACTAACATGTTCACTGCTCTAAGTGAGGCACTAATCTGTCTAGAAGAGTGGTATATAAGCACAGTTGTTGTTGTTGTTGTTGCTAACTTCCTGGGCCAAGATGCTCTTCCATATCCTGTCTTTTATTCTCCTTTCACTGGGCAGAAACTTCGTAGGGGTGGCATGTGTGGGGAGGGGATTGGGCCTTGGTTTTATAACCAAGGGCTTTCTCTCAGTCATTACTCATTTTATGGAAGGCACTTCCTCATAGGGTCCTCACATTGCAAGGGGGTTGCTTTTAAAGGCAGCCCACCCCATTCCACAGCTATACTGTAACAGACTTTCAGCCTGTTGGCACCTTCCGCCCATCTAGTTACCTTTCTCGGTTTTCAGAACATGCTTACATTTTAAAGTGTTATGCATACTTTTCCAATTTTTTTTCCATTGTAGAATGTTTCCAGTGCCATTTGGCAGAGAATGTGGTTAAGGGCCTTAAAAAAATAAATAGCTAACTTTGGACTATTGCATAGAGAGGGCATTGAGTGCTGGACAGAGCAGTGAATGAAGAACAGACACTCTCAGCTACTGACACTTGCTACTGCTAGGATACCCACGGGCACAGAGGGTGGTATAGTGGATCTGGCCTCTGCTATGAACTTGCAGGGGAGCCCAAGGCCTGTGATAGTGTTGCAGGGGGATGGATGGGTATCTGAAGAATGGGGTCCAATGGAGACAATGACAGAGGAAGTTCTAGGGTCTGTTGACCAATGAAAAACAAGCCTGTATCCAACCACATGTGCAGAAGACATAAGGACATAACTTTTCTTAGGAGGCAGTTTCTGCTGACTTTCCATCTCTCTCCAGATGGACACCCCGTGATGTCTGCTGAAGCCTTAGAACAAAATTGGTCTGTGGGCTCAGTAGTCTCTGCAGTATGTGTGTGTGTGTTTGTGTGTGTGTGGGAAATCAGTGGAAATCTCAGCCCTTTTGTAAGGTTAAATGTTCTTCAGTGTTCAGAACATCCTGGCTGGATACAGGCCACTGGGATCCACATGGCACACCTTCCAAGATTTCTTAAGATCGCCAATGCAAAATAGCTGGTGTTCTGATATGCAACTTTTTACTCAAATTGGCAAAAGGACAGAAAAGTAGTAACCATTACATCAGTTCTTAAGAGGGCTTCCAGGAAATTACAGACCAGTTATCCTAATGTCTATAAATTGCTGGGAACTGGTATTAAGGATAGAATTCTTAAGCGCATAGAGAAATAAACTCTGGAATCAGCCATAGTTTCTACAATGGGGATTCCTGCCTCACCAACCTTTGGGCATTCTCCCAGAGGCTTGACAAGCATGCTGATTAGAGCGAGGAAGGAGATATTCTCTAAGAGGCTGGACAACTTATCTTAAAAAGGAAGCCTGAATCAGCTGAGGTTTTTCAGTTTAGAATGAGGACTAGGTGGTAGGAGGACATGATAGAGATCAATACAGAGTAGAAACGCATACAGAAATTTCCCTCCCTTATTAGAGCATGGGGGTGGGGCACCCAATTAAGTTGGTTGGCAGTAGATTCAGGAAAGAGAAAAGAAATTACTCCCTCACAGCTAATGAACTTATGGAACTCACTGCCACAGGATGTAGGTCTTGCCACTCGCTTTGGAAGCTTTAAAGGTGGATTGCGAGATTCATGGAGGAGAAGTCCCCAAGTGACTCTGAGGCATGATGGCTAAATGGGACGTCTGAATGCCAGTGGTGGGGAGAACATGAGAAGACTTTGGTCACTGACTCATGGAGCTTCCAAGGCATCTGGTTGGCCACTGTGGGAAGCGAGAAGTTGAATGAGATGGCCCATTGGTCTAATCCAGCCGGGCAGATGTTGTTGCGCAAGGCTGCTCAGCTTTGGATTCTCCTTACGGCAGCAGATCTGAGGCTGGCTGGCAGCTGCTCCTCCCGTCCTTTCACCGAGGGACCTTTGCATGAGAAGAGCCTCTCTCTCCTCTCTGCCCACCTCGCCCAGGGGGCCCTGCTGCTACTTCACCTGCAGCTGGATGGATCCTCCCAGACTGATCCAAGCTCTTCGGCTCTGCCGCTGTGGCAGGGCTGTGCGCACTTTGCTGACGCCAGACCCCACGCCGGCTGCTTGCCAACCTGAAATGATAAAGGAGCACTCACTGATCTCCACTGGGGATGGAGGGAGAGAGCAGGCTCAGCATCTCCTTGGGGAGAGCAGAGGTGGTTCCACTTGGGTATCAAATGGAGGAGGTGTGTGTGCGGCTGCTAAAGAGGGGAACTGGCTATTTTTGGCTCCTGCTCCTCTTCCCACTGTCAAGAGAATCCACAGTGCCTCCTGTGCCATTCGTGCTGCTCTGGCATCGACCTCCTGTCCTGCCACAGCCTCTGAAGCAAAACTGTCACTCTTTTGTTTTGGATTAATTCGCCTGGAACAGCTGCCCCGCTCTGCATGACTTGATCTCGCACTCCCAGGTCTTCAGTGTGGATTTGACTCGGGATATCTTTTGACAAGGGGCTGAGCTCTAGAATTTGATTTCTAAGCCAAGATTCAGTCCTGGGTCCCTTGAGGTGGTGTTCCTGACCATGTGCCAAGTGTGAGTGCTTGTAGCCAGTCTCCCTCGCTCAGGGAAGAGAGGGCAAGGCTTCGGGGAATGCAGCCCAAAGACAGGTTGCATTCCTTTCCGTTTCAAAAGGCAACACGGGGTGGGTCTCCCTTCTCAGGAACACAGGCCATGAAAGGGCAGGAAAAAAACATCCCTCCAAATCAGCTCTAAGCACTCTGATTGTGAAAATAATTGTGTGCTCTCATCATTTTGTGACAGATAGTTAGGAGGTAATTATGGGATGCTGAGTATGTTCCAGATGGGCAATTTGACCTTTTCCTGCTGAGGGTGCCTAACCACCCCCCTCCAAGACATAAACATTACAGGAGCGCAAACACAATAAACATTTTGATGGGGATGAAGCATTCAGACCCAGAACGAACATCTCTACCTGGAAAGGAGACGTTTCAAGCGGGTCGCTAGCCTTGTGCAGCTGCAGTAGAACAGCGAGATTCAAGTCCAGTAGCACCTTCATGGCCAACAAGATCTGCAAAGTATACGCTTCCAAGAGTCAAGCTCTTCGGATAGGGAAAGGAGCAATGAGTGAGATGGAGGGTGAGAGGTGAAGGATCCTGCCCCACACAGCCCCATGGAGCCCTTCTTCCTTGCTCCCAAACAGATGCCCCCTCTATGGCTGGCGTGATCCATGCCTTCCTTCCCTGCTCAGGCAGGCCAAAGCAGGCCCCCACCCCTCCTTGCCAGCCACTGCTTTGCTCTGATCAATAGAGCAGGGAAGCAGCAAAACAAAACAAGGTGAATATTTCATAGAATCCAGGGAGAGCCAGCCCCCCCCCCGTCTCCTCTGCCAGACAGAGCAGCTCTTCTGCAACAAGGAGGATGCAGCTCTCTGCGGAGGGGTCAGTCTCCGCTTAACCAGGGCATCCTCTGCATCCACAAGCGGCAGACTTTGGGGCCATACCAGGCCTTGGGACACTACCTCTGCTGCCCGTTTCTTGTTCCCTCCTCCTCACCTCTTCTCCCCTCCTGGTCTTGCCTTTGTCCTCTGGGATAAAACTCTAACCCTGCCAATCCTCCCCTGTTCTTTAGGGGCCTCCCTCCCTTAACCAGCAGTCGAAAGTCAGGCATGAGGCTGCTGAGCCTTCGTTGAGGCTTGGTGGTCTCGGGTCGAGCGGTCTCCTGCAGTTATCTGGGCCTGCTCATACAAAAGGACCAAGAGTCAAGCTTATGGGTCAGAAAGATGTCTGATTCTTCATTCTGGCCTCCAAGCTGTCAGGTCAGATATCATAATAGTAATAACTATTATACTCTCTGACCTAATAATAATAAGTAATAACAAGTAACAATAATGAGTAATAATAATAGTAATGCATAATAATAATGAGTAATAATAATAATGAGCCACATGGCGCAGAGTGGAAAGCTGCAGTATTGCTCATGACCTGAGTTCGATCCTGGCGGAAGCCGGGTTCAAGTAGCAGGCTCAAGGTTGACTCAGCCTTCCATCCTTCCAAGGTTGGTAAAATGAGTACCCAGTTTCCTGGGGGTAAAGTGTAGATGACTGGGGAAGGCAATGGCAAACCACCCCATAACAAAAAGTCTGCCAAGAAAATGTCCGCAACGTCCCCGCCATGGGTCAGTAATGACTTGGTGTTTGCACTGGGGACTACCTTTAACTTTTAATAATAATGACAACAACAACAAAATGAATTCATTTGTATACCGCTCTTCTGGACAGATTAGCATCCATTGAGAGCGGTGATCAAAGTCAGCCTTATTATCGCCACAATGCAGCTGGGGTGCTGGGGCTAAGAGGAGTGGCTTACCCAAGCCCCCCCCCTCCGGCAGAGTTCATAGCCCTAATGGGAGGAGTAAGAAGCCAGCAAGGAGATGTGGTCGGAGGAAGCTGCTGTGGTCATCATCTTAAAGAGGGAAGGGGAAGCAGAGCCCTCCATCATATGCTTGGGTTCAGAGACTTACCAGGGCTTCCTGGCCAACAAGAAGGAAGGAGATTTTCAGGGCTGGCTCTCCCACTCTTCCATGCCCCTTCCAGTTTGCCCATTCATAGCGGGATATGGGGCAGGGGGCTTCCTCCTTCACATCCATCAGTTCAGCATCCCCCCAGCATACACGCACAAGGCATGCTGTTTGCTCTTCCCCCCAAGTACGAGTGTGCTTCCATTGCCGAATGAGTCCCTGGGTGTGTTTATTCTTCCATACACAGAGATGCTGCTGGTTGCTGTGAGCCCCAAGATGGAATGGTCAGAAGCAGGGAAGGCAGTGCGGCACCGTGTCTTGTGAGCAGGGTTGGATAGATCCATTCGAGCCTTGTGTTGGATGCTGGCAGAGAAACTTCACCTGGCTAGTGAACTCTGTTGTATGGGCAGAGAAGTGGGCCTTCTCTCCCTCTCTCTCAGGGCAGGGCCGCAGCGACCCACCAGAGCAGGTATCCCAAGGATCCGCATCGCAGCTGCAGGCTTGCAGTGGGCTGGCGCTGTGGAAGTTTTTGCAGCTGCATTAGGCGGCGGCGGGGGGGGGGGAACTGTTGACATGTTTTTTGAAACAATTTCAGATCTGATATCTTCGCCAGATTGAGTTTGTAACCAGCTTTATTGTTTAAGCCTGCTGGGATTTCATCAAAGGCGTCTGCTGTTTACCCAGAGCCATTTCATTGGAGAAAACAGTAAACAGACCTGCATTTCGATCTGATTTCACGTTTTCCTTTTCCTCTGGAATTTAAGTGCTTGTGAAATGTGGGACTGATAAGGAGCCCTGTGCCTCCAGGGGGACTTCTGACTCTATTAATGGGCACTTCAGGCGGAGGGGGGCATTTAGGGCAGGCAAGGCAGGAGGTGGCCTGTCGGTGGAAGACCAGCCCTCCTGGAGGTGTTGAGGAGAAGGAAGTGCCCTGCGCTCTCTCTCTCCCTGTGATTTAGACAGCAGAGGGCATCCGATGGACTCCCAAGGTGGGCCGGGGTCAGGATGCTTCCAGCCCTGCATTCTCCATCACCATTTCAGGGAAAGGAGGAGACTTTGCACATGGCTGAAATATTTTGTGCTGGAAACCTCAAGCGAGATGGGGCGTGGAGGAGAGGGAGCCCGTCCTGAATCTTGCGGAGCTTTCATCCATGCATGCCTGCTCACCCTCTCACATGGTGACATCTTAGTGAACAATTAGATCACAGAGTATGAAATTATGCCAGGACGACCAGGCCGTGTGAAAATAAGCCTGGCCTCTTATAAGGAGATTGAGTGGATCTAAAGTGTTTTGCGGGCTCTCTCTCTCTCAGCAATCCATACTGCAAGTCCAGCAAGCAGTTCAGCGGGATGGTTCCCCATCTACCCGCTGGCCAGCGAAGCTCAAGTGGACAGAGGCTGTCAAGAGGCTTGCTAGTAAAGTGAGATTTGAACTGGGGGCTTTGAGATTCACAGCCTGGGCTTAGGCAGCCTCCTTCAGTTGCTCAGCCAGAACAAAATTGTTATTATTAGCATTATGAGCCATTGGAGTGACGCATCATCTTAGCTTGAACCTTCCTTGCATGTAGGTGCTGCTGTGCCCAATGCAGGACTGGGCTGAGACTGGCAAGTGTATAAGGCAGAAAACTAGAGAGTGGGAAATCCATGTGAAGTTCTTTGGAGATACTATTGGCACTGCAGTCCCCATTCACATGGAGCAACTAGGGCCCTGTGGATCATAAGAATATTAGAAGAGACCAGCAGGATTAGACCAGCAGTCTAGCCAGTATAGCATCCTCCTGTCTCACACAGTTACTCTACAGGGCCAACAACATGGCATAGAGGCCAAGGTTGTCCCCGGATGTTGCCTCCAGGAGATGCCTCCTGGCGATTCTGCCCCTTTTGCTGCTCACCATCTGCCCCGTTGTTTTCTGTCCCGGCTTCTTGCAGCCAGCAGCGGCAAGCCTCGGTGCAGGCCTCCCCATCTCCAGTGGCACCTTGTTGGCATCTCTGCCTCCTGGGACCTGCAGGGCTCACTTGGCGGATCCTCTCAGCTGCCTGCCTCCTTGGCGACCGGAGAAGTTTGCCTTGTACATCTATCACACCTGCACTGTGACAATGTAATTTTTATCTCTGGTTGTTTATTTCTCAGATGGAACTACTTGTAAATTCCGAGAAGAATATACCTCGGTGCATGTGACAGAACCAGCACAAGGCGATTAATCTGCCCTTTGAGGAGTGGAATGCGAGATGGTGCCAAGTGACTTGGGCACGTGGGGCTTGGCGACGGGGAAGGCATGGCTTGCAGCGGAACCAAGGGGGCCTCTGCAAAGCGGCTCGGCAAATCAGATGCATCAATGTGCAGGCAGTCAGAGAGTGGCAAAGCCAGCTGGGGAAGGGTGCCTCCTTGTAGGGGAGAGTCCGCCCCCGTCCCCAGTTCCCAGGCATGAGGGGGGCTGTGGCTATTGAACGGGCAATGCCACACAGAAGTTGGTTCCCAGGTTTTTAATTCGACTCTGGACTGTAAAACTACCTTGAATAAGAAACGAACCCCTCCACCCCTTTGCTCCCCAAAATAACCTCCAGCCAAATCAGACACCTGTGGGAACCCTCTCACACTGTGTCTGCCTCATAGCTTCATTTTTATACAGGGCACTGGAATCTCAAGGGTTTGCTGTTGTAATTTTATGTCATATAAGAGATTATGGGCTCGGGTGGTTATTCTGGGGAGCCAAGATAAGCAGCCTCCATTTCCTTGTTCCAGCTTCATCCACAAGTTCTGTAGTGAAGATGGAGCCCATTCAGCCTTCTACTGGCTATGAAGCTGCAGAGGGTTTTATTGTACCCATGTTCAGGGACTGTAGTTTGTGGTCCAGCCTCTACTAGGCTGTAAAGGGACAATCCCCGGGCAAGGGCAGTAGATCTAGTGCAGTGTAAAAATGTGTGTTGTTCACTCATAAAAAGCAGTTTACAAAGGAAGTCAGGGTGGGGTAGTAGTTAAGAGTGTCGAATTAGGATCAGCATGAATCCCGCTCTGCCGTGGAAGAGTGTTGAATGACCTTGGGCCAATTGTCCTTTCTCTGCCTAACCTACCTTACAGAGTTGTTGTGACAGTAGGATGGAGAAAGGGGGGGTGATGTTGTAAGCTGCTTTAATACCAATTTTTTTTGGGGGGGAAGCAGGATGTACATAATAAAATAAACATTTATACCCTCCCAACAACTCTGTGAGGTACTCAGGCTGAGAGAGAGGGACTTGTCCAAGGCAAATCAGTATCTGAAGGGGCCTTCCAAGCCAGGTCCCCTCTTTCAGTTCACATTCAACAGTTTAACCCCCTCCTCTATGTTCTCCAAGCAGACTTGGCTTGCATAATTTATTTGGATTTCTGCTCCATCTGCTGATGGGCATGGAACAAAGCAGAGCAGGGTAGACGTTCTCTTGCCTTCTTTACAACCAAACCAGTGGTTGTTGTAAAGCATTGTCCCCCAGATTGCAAACCTACAAAGTTTGCTGCCCAGGCCAGATGTGAACCTGCAACCTCCCAGTTCATGCCTCACTCCTCGGGCCCTGCTGCTGAGATGCCACCAGGCACAGCCCCCTGCCCTTTGCCAACATCTCTCTGCAGCAACAGGGGCTAGACAGTAGCTGCTTTTCAAAATAGAAGCAAGCTGCGGTTGGGGAGGGGGCTGCTGGATTTTCTACCTGACTGGTGTCCTCTTGGAAAAACAGGCCTGGGTAGCAACTCCGGTCTGGCCTAGTTTAGAAAATCATGGCTAGTGTGAAGAGAATGAGATAGGAACTATTTCCTCTCTGGCTTGCAGAAGGCTCAAACTTATGGGTAACAGGCAAATCCTACACGTTACATCATTTGTTGCCAACTGATGTAGGTGTGGCCACTGGCACAGGTGGCTTTCACAGGGGAGGTGGCATATTAATGTGAGGGAAGCGAATCAAGGGCTGTCAGTGGAAACCGAAATGTGCTTCCTGGATATATAGCCCCCCCCCCCAATGTGGGGACCAAGCAGGAGACTCCCCCGTCACCCACATATTCCTCTCTTTTAGATTCCCTATTGCTGTTCCTTCTGAATAGACAAGTTATCTTTTTTGACCTCCCACATTCCAGCATCTGGATATATGCCTGAAAGGGGAGATTTGATGACTGCAAACAAAGCTGAGCTGGAGGATGGGGGAGTGCATTGCAGCCAGCCAGCCATGACAGAAAGAGACTTATTTAAGAGGACTTTCCAGGAGGAACTGCCCAATTCATGGAGGACAGATTTGCCATATAGTGGGATGGATCCTCCATGCCTAGAGGCAGTATACCTGGTGTGCTGGGAAGGCAGTTGCCTTTATACCCTGCTTGGAAGTGCATTGGGCAGAAACAGAATGCTGGGCCTTTGGGCTGGGACAGGAGAGAGCTAGCCATGCTTTGAGAGGGCAGAAAGCTCCAGCGTGCGCCAAGGGACTATTCTCCTTCCAGTTCCCCCACCTAAGTCCTTTGAAGGACTTACTGCCTCCCCCAGGTCCTATTCTTGGCCTCCAACCAAACTCTGGGAGGTCAGGTCAGAGGGTGTCTGTTGCCTTAGCACTCCGTACCCAACCCCAATCGTAAAGTTCCAGCCTATGGAACTGAGACCCTGACTGGGGGCCTGTACCAAGGCCAATGGACCCTTGTAGAGGAATGCAGCCTGCCCTGTCCCAACCAGCAAATGAGTACCGGGGGCCTGCATGTCAACCTAGGGGAGAAGAGCAAGCAAGTGTGAGGTGGTGGTCTGGAGCCTGGCCCCCAAGTCCTTTCCTGCTCCAGCTTTCCAGGAGCTCCTTGAACATAATGCTGCAGGCCAGAACTGGGGAGGAAGGGCCCCTGCTGCCTGGTCACACACAGTCTTTGCTCCAAGGAAGAGTTTCTGCCCAGGGCATCTCCTTCCCTGGCTCCACACCAGCTGGAGGGTGGTGCCAGCAGGTTGGATCTGACCCTGACTTGGCTTGCACCCAGGGCAGCAGCACTATGCCTGCCTCGGCTCATAGCTGCAGGTTGTTTGGAGCCGGGGTGGTGGCTTTGCAAAAGGGAGGCTGTGCTCCTTGGCCCGGCCCACGGCCTCCTGGCAACTACTTCGCGGGCCAAACCCTCCTGGAACACAGCGTCTCCCCAGGGGCCGAGCTGCGCGGAATGTTCCCGTGGCAACCGTTGCCAAGGGCGTTCAGTTGTGCCACTCAAAGTGCTGCAGGGTTTGTGCTTATCCCTGCCCTAAGCTGGCGCCGCCAGCCCCATCCCGGATCGCCCTTGATCTCTGGCATTCGCGCATGGGATCCGGTGGCCTGGTGTTCCCCTGCAACCCGTTTCTTCTCGCTGAATTGCGTCCTGCCTGTCCTTTCCCGTCCAGCTCTCCAGCAAGGACCTCCCGGGTCCTCTAGTTCAATAGGCAGGGCGTTCCGCGGGGCAACTCCGCGCCGTGGCCACCGCGAGCCACGCCTGGGCACGCAGGAAGCGCTCGCAAGGCGCGCGGGGGGCCGCAGAGGCCAGGCGGAGAGGCCGGCGCGGGTGTCTCTCTCGCCTTTTTATTTTGCACCAGCCGCTCCCGCGGCTTGTGTGTTGCTCGCTAATTCATGGGGAGAGAAAAAGGCGCCGCGCTCAATCAGCGCTCCGGCGGGGACGGCGGTGCAGAGAAGGCGGCGCGGGGCTGCGGCCTCCCCCCGCTCTCGCCGCGGCCCAATTGCGCGCCGGCCTCGCCGCTTCTGCTGCGCGCCGGGAGCGGGAGGGAGGGAGCGAGAAGCCGCGGTTGTTTTTGCAGAGCCTTCTGCGGCGCGCGGGCCGAGCGGGGCCGGGAAATTGCCTGGCCGGCCGGGCGCTGCGGGGAGAGCCGCGTTGGCTGCTCGGCCAAGCTAATTGCGCCTCCGCGCCGGCCGCGGCTCGGCTTTCCCGCGGCCTCCGAGGTGGGCTGGCGAGATTGCTGTCGCCCCTTAATGGCTTTCTTTATCTGGAAAAGCTCCCCGCGCCTGCCCGCTGGAGCGGCTGAGAGCGCCGGAGGCCCAAATTGGCTCGCAATTGAATCAAGCGGCGCGCGGAGAGCTGGGAGCGCCGGGGAGGGCCGGCCTCTGCCCCACCGCCGCCGTGGCTGCTGCTTTGTCCAGGCCAGGCCCATCGCCGTCCCTTCTCCCTTCTGACACTGACGGACTATTGTCCGGTTCTTTCCTAATGCAGCTACCCCGTGGTGATGAGTTCCACTGACCCTCAGTTCAACAGCGGCTGCAAGGTCAGGCGGGGCCCTGCAGAGCAGGCCGGACCTTTTGGCGCCAGGGATCATCATTAGCACTTATGGGAGCGATGCTCGGAGCCCTTGGGTGCCTAGGGTGCCCATCATCCAGGTGGTGGCTGGAGATCTCCCGGAATTACAACTGATCTCTAGGTGACAGAGATCAGTTCCCGTGGAGAAAGTGGCTGCCTTGGAAGGTGGACTCTATGCATTAAATCCAGCTGAGGTACCGCCCCTCCCCAAATACTGTCCTCCCCAGGCTCCCCCCCCCAAAAAAAAATCTCCAGGAATTTCTCAGCCTGGAGCTAGCAACCATGGTGCCTGTGCTTTCCAGTGGTATTCCATGGGCAACAGAGGATACTGTGGGCATGCACTTTTGCAGCTGGCAAGTCGTGCCGCTTCACGCTCAGCAAAGTGGCCGGGAAACAACACCCCTCCCCCCCGGCAATTCCTCCCCTTGGCCCGCAGCAGCCTCTCCTCAGACCCATTGGCCTGCCAACTGTGGCTCTGGTTCATCAGATGCCCCTTGCTGGAATGCCTGTGGGCGCCTGGCTTGGCTCCTCCACCCTGAGGCAGCTGCAGCATAGATGAGCAGGCTACACCTTGGCCCTGCTGTGCTAGGTTTCTGTTTGCAGGGAGGCGCGCAGTCTCAAAGCATTCTTCAGCTGGCGGAAACTGGCTTTGCGAGGGCAGGGAGCCCTTCTCATGTCCTCCCCTGGCTCCTGCGGAGGCGAAGCTCAGCAGTCTGCAAGCAGGACGCTCTTCTCCTGCAAGGCCCGGGCTGTACCTCTGGAGTGCCCCGGAGCAGCTCCTTCTAAGCCTCTGCAAACTCCAGCGAGGACGTTGGGCCCTGATCCACAGAGCCTTATGTCCTGTGCAAGGATGCTCGCCTGCCAAGATGGGGGGGGGGTACCTGAGTTTGGGGAGAGGAGCACCTAAGCTGGAGCCCATATCGCCTTTTCACGTAGGAAGGGTACCTGTTTTGTTCGGTGCGCTTAACCTTTGTCCAAGACAAGCCCCAGCAGTGCTGGCAGCTTCTCAGGGATTTGTTCTGCACTCTGCTGGTGGCTGTACAGCTCTGGGAGATGATCATGGAAGTAAGCCATGCCTGTTGCCTTCTCCTGCACTGAAGACCTCAGCAGTGTAGCCAGTGCCTTAGTGGACCTCTGCGTGGCCATTAAAGTGGACCGGTGTGCAGTCCGCTGATCAACCCACCTGGGTTGATCGCCACCCCGACTGGAGAAGTTCCCTCACGTGGTCCTGATCCCGTTGAACAACTGGGCCTTGGGAACTGGTCCATGAGGAAGTAACTTGACCAATCCCCCCAAAAAACTACAGTTCCCAGAATTCTTTTGGGCAAAGCTGTAGTGGTGAAGATAAGCCTTCATTACTGTCTTTACCTGTGTGTACACGGGGAATGGAAGCAGCAGAGTATTTTTGCCCTCCCAGTATGCCTGAAAGAAAGCTAACCCCCTATGCACGTGCTCCAGTAGATCCTTAAAGGACAATGCCAGGTCCTTTTCCTTGTGGCAGCATAGGAGCATCCTCTAATGGGCCGTTGGAGCTGAACGGCCCACAGGCTGGCAGGAAGGCGCCTAGAGATCAATGGCATCTTCCCAGATCAATGGCATCTTCCCAGAATCCCATGGGCCTACTTTGCTAGTTAGCTTAAGGCCGAGCCCTGTAAGGCAGGCCAGTAATGTCGTGCCCGTATTCCACATGGTAAGGCTCTCCAGTTCTTGAAAAGCCGATTCCTTACCCACGGTACTTAAATTAGAAGAGGGCCAAGAGTGGAACCTTCCCTGTTTTATGCTTCATTACCTATTGGTTTAGAAATGCCGCTAGCACCACCCCATGGTCCTGCCATTCTGCAAACTGACTCAGGGAACTCTGCTTTAACCTGTGGCCCTATGTCAGGAGTACAGAAAAATTTGGACCCAAGAGGGAGTAGTTGGGGGTGAGGGGCATCCAGCTCAACTAAGCCATCAGGAATGTCAAGAGGGATTTTGTCTCCATGGCTGAAAGGGCAGGACAGCAACTACTGAAGAAATGCTTAGATCCTGCTGGACCCTCTCCTCGGCTCTTGAGGGGTAGGGTGTGAACAAACTGTGCGTGCATTTAATGACAACCCTTGCACCTGTAATTCTCACTACGTTTGTTAGAAGGGGAGGCCAGAAAGAGACAGACAGGCCAACACCTTCCAGGATTAAGAGCGACACTCGTTGGGATGGTTGTGACAGGTGTTCATACTGCAGCCTGGCTTTACAACTGGGATAGGGGCTGGTCTTGTTCTGGGTGGATCCCCTGCCAGCCCGACCCCTCTGGCGTTCCTCTTTCACCCATTTCCAGGGGAGGGAGGGAGCCACTCTCCAGGGCTGCCGGCAATGGCGTCTCCCTCTGGTGCTTGACTCCATTAAGTGTGAAGCAGCCAGTCTGGACAGAGCAACGCGATCAGTGGAGCCGGCTCTCCCACAGCACTCGCCCGGCAAGGCTCAGTGATTGGATTATAGGCTCGTAATGGGCCTCCCCGCCTGGCTGCGCTGAGGCGCTGCTGTGGGTTGGGACAGTGCTGAGTGGAGCTGTCGGGGCCAAACGTGCGCCTATAATTGAATCTGTAGCAGGTCGGCAAAAAAAATCTCCGCCTGCTTGCCTGTCTCTTGCTTGGCAGCAGGAGTGTGAATGGTCATGCCACAGGCAGTGAGCCACAGGGGTCTGTGGGGACTACGAAGTGGCTGATATATGCTCTGAGGAATCAATGATGGAGCTGGATAGGGGGATGCTGGCAAAGATGGGCAGAGGAATGTGGCTCTTTGCCCCTCATTTGGGTTCTTGGGAGTCCCATCCAGGGCCTAATTAATCCTTCCCAAAAAACCGGCCTTCCATCTGGGATACAGAGTCTGTAAAAGGCAGCGTGGGCATGTTTATTAAATATAGTAATGAAAGGAGGCAGGAGCTTCCCAAGGAACTGGCCTGGCCCCCTGAGAAATCTCCCATCCCTGATTGCAACAGTCTTCTCACAGCAGGAAGGAACAGTTTGTCAAATGCAATGGAGTACCAGCCGTCCTTTGACGGAACACAGCGCTCTTTCGCTTGCATCAGATGGACAGCAAACAACACCTGTCAGGAAGGGATTAATTTTAGTCTTATAGCCTGCTTTTCTCCCCTCAGGGGACTCAAAGCTGCTTACAAAAAAATTTAAAAAACCAAGTACGTAATTTTGAAAATCAGCACTCCAAGACAGATATGTGCAGCATGACTCCAGTTTCTAGGCTGGTCCCCGATCCTAGATCCACTAATCCTGCTCATTCTGGGCCACAGGCTGTGAACCACAGGCCCTGTGGCTGTTGCACTACAACCCATGTCAAAGGATCCTACACCTGACAACAGCTGGGTGACATACCTGAACAGGAAAAGTAACAGCTGTAATTCAAAACAGTAAAGAGTCCCGTAGCACCTTGAAGACTCCCCGACTTTATTGCAGCATAAGCTTTCAATGCATCTGACGAAGAGACCTGTGGTTCTCGAAAGCTTATGCTACAATAAAGTTGGTTAGTCCTAAAGGTGCTACTGGACTCTTTACAATGCAAAGACCATGGCAATACAGCCCGGAAAACCCACAACAACCATCGTGCTACTGGACTCTTTACTATTTTGCAACTACAGATTAACATGGCTAACTCCTCTGGAGCTGTAATTCAGTGGACCCAAAGGTTTGTCGTACCAATCTTTGTCAAAGCTAGGCATTGTGGGTCAAGACTAGAGCCCCCCCTTTTTTTGATTCAGACATGCTCCCTTTCTCATAACAAAGGAGCCTACACCTTTGCCTTTCACTCTCCCAATGTGGGAACCAGCCAGAGTTAAAAAAAACCATTCCCAGCCAAAGGTCTCCCCTATTACCTTAAAAATACACTAAAGCTAAACATTCAAAGATCCTTCATAGCCAAGTGAGGGCCTTGGCAGGGGGTGGAGGGCACCCTATGAAGGTTCCTTTTTTTGCAAAGGTTTCAATCATCCTAAGACTACAGGCTCAGCCACCAACAGACAGCTGCTGATACCTACGTCTAGCTCATCAGGGTCTTGGAAGCTTTTCTCCTAGGAAGAGAGGCTGCACCTTGGAAACTTTGCATGCCGAAAGTCTCAGGGTCACTCTCTAGCAAGCACCGAGAAAAAACCCTCTCAGTTATCTGATAGAGATCAGTTCTAAGATGTGGCCTTCTATAGCAGGGGTGGCCAAACTGTGGCTCAGGAGCCACATGTGGCTGTTCTAGACATACTATATGGCTCCCGGAGGTCTCTGAGTATCGCCATGGCTATACATTTTATTTCCCTTCCCTTCCTTTTTTCTTTCCATGCCTTTCCCTCCCTTTCCTTCTTTCTTTCCATGTCTTTCCCTCCCTTTTCCTTCCTTCCTTCCTTCCTTCCTTCCTTCCTTCCTTCCTTCCTTGTCTTTCATATTTTCAATAAAAATGTTGAGGTTGCTTGGTTTGACTCAGAAAATACCTGGGGACTTTGGGGGTGAACCCTAGCAAGGATGTGACATCACTTTTGTGATGTCACTTCCAAGTCTAAGGTTAGGTGATGGTGTCACTTCCAATGATGTCACTTCCAGCATACTGCACCAAAACCCTACCCCTTCCTGTGATGTCACTTTCAGGAAACTCCCCCAAACCCACCTCTTCATCTGAAGTCATTTCAATGCACCATGTCTTGCAGCTCTCAAACATTTGACGTTTATTCTACGTGGCTCTTACATTAAGGAAGTTTGGCCACCCCTGTTCTATAGCATTAAACCAATACTAACAAGGGGGAGTATTGGTTTGATGCTGTAGAAGGCCACATCTTATGAGGAGGGACCATTATGGTGGCGGAGCAGCTGCTTGACCCATAGAAGGTCATGGGTTCAACCCCAGGCACCTGCAATTGAGGGACTGCAGGGAGTGAGTGCTGGGAAAGCTCAAGATACTGGAAAGCTGTGGCCAGGCTAGGGTTGCCAGCTTCCAGGTGTTCGCTGGAGATCTCCAGGAATTACAACTGATCTCCAGGCCATAGAGATCCATTCCCCTGGAGAAAATTGCTGTTTTGGAGCATGGGCTCTATGGCATAATATGCTGCGGAGGATCCCTCCCCAAACCCCGTCCACTTCCAGGATCTGGCCCCAAAATCTCCAGGAATTTCTGAACCTGGAGCAGGCAGCCCTATACCAGGCAGAAGAGATAGAGCTCTATGGTCTAAGGGTGAGGCCATTTCCTAGAATTAGTAGACAAACGATCAGCGCCCTTTGCAGATCTCCTCTGACTCTTTCTACAACTTCCCAAGTCCAGAAGGGAACCCTGGGCGGTCCTCAGTAACAGAATTGAGTCTTGGGAATGATGCCGCTTGCCATTTCGTCTCCACTTAAACCCCCCCCCCCCCTTGGATACTGTGCTGCCTAGATCTGCTCTGCCCCCACCATCTACTGGGGATGTTTGGCTCCTTTCTCATAGATTTTAGAGGGGGGGCAAAGATGCTGCGAACCAGATCCTAGAATTAAGTCAAGCCATTTCTCCCTGGACACGGGTTGCCACATCTCCACCACTCCCCGCCTCCCACCCCACGAGTCCTCTTTTCATGATGGCCCACATCGTTATGGCAGTTGCTTGCTTTGATCTCCTGGACTTTCCATCCAGCATATTAAAAGTTGCAATTAGCAAAGTGTTCACGGTTGAGGCTGCTCAGTGGGAAGAGAGAGGCTCTAAATGAAAGCTGAAAGGTTATTCCAAGAAATGATGGCAGCCGTGAAGCCGGCTGAGAGGAGGAACTTGCAGGCTGAGATGGGGGAAGGGCGCCTGGTAGAAGGTCCTGAGCCTGCAGCCTCTGTAGGGAGGGGGGAGATCTTGGAGATGTCCTTGGCCTCCTCCAAGAATGGTTCTCTTTAATGCACAAACTGGTATACAGTCACTGCTACCAAACCAGCAAAAAGCCCTGGAACACAGACAGGACAGTGGCAGGCTCTCTTGGTCCCAGGCATGGCCTTTTGGGACCTTCCTAGACCGTTCTAGACTTTGTGCACCTGGGAAAGTGAGTGCTGCCCTTCACATGTTTATGCTTGGTGTGTGTTACTTTAAGGCATTCCAGATACCTTTGCAGGTTCTGATGCAACAGTCCGGCACAGGTATCCGTCTAGAATTTGCTCTGTATTTGTCTCGTGAAATCAATTGCTACTATCCTCACTTTATGGATAGGAAAGTTGAGGGAAGGCAGGTAGGGACTTATCCTGAAGCACAAGGTGAGCTCATGGCAGGACACAGGAGACCAGATCTTTTGGAGCCCACATAAATGATTGACAAGATTTTTCCCGATGTTACCCCCCCCCCCATGATTCCATGCTTCTCTTCACAGTCATATGGCCAGGGCTTTTTTTCTGGGAAAAGAGGTGGTGGAACTCAGTGGTGGAATGCAAGACCGCACAATGACCTCACTTTGGGTCAGCTGGAACAAGGGGGGAGTTTTTTAAAGTTTAAATTGCCCTAGGTGAAAATGGTCACATGGCCGGTGGCCCCATCCCTGATCTCCAGACAGAGGGGGGTTTAGATTTCCCTCTGCACTGCATGGGTTGAGGGCAATCTAAACTCCCCTCTGTCTGGAGATCAGGGGGTGGGGCCACCGGCCATGTGACCATTTTTAAGAGGTGCCGGAACTCCGTTCCATCACGTTCCCACTGAAAAAAGCCCTGCATATGGCCTTTAAAAACCCTCAAAGCAGGGGTACCTGGGCTATAAAGACAATCCCCACTGGCAAATGGTTTCACAGACATGATGAGGCATGCAGCCTTAGCAGTCGCAGCCCCGGCACACACCCCTCCCACCCATCACGTCCAGTGCCTGTTTCTGCACAGCCTGGCACTGATGCCTTTCTGATGGTGCCTGGATTGATAAAAGGACTGGGAAATGGGAAGACTCAAGACAATCCACAGTTTCCAGGCTACAGTGGCTGTCCTCTGGACTGGGCCCCCAATGAAAACCCCTCATGGTGGCTGCTCTCTCTTTCCCCCTCGGAAGCCAGGCCGTCTGGGGGCCCTCTCGGCCAGCATCAGGTGGGATGAAAGGCTTGCCTGTTGAGGCATTTCAAAGGCTTCTGCCCCTCTGGAGAGCAGCGCAGCTGCCTGGCCTGGGCAATGCATCCCCTCGGCTTTTAATTAGCCGAGCCTCTCCTTTCACCTTCTGCCAGAAATACCTTCCCTTGTTTTCTTTTCAACACTTTTCAATTTTCTTTAACTGCGGTAAACTGAGCAGCAGGAGTCAGAAAGTCACGTGAGTGGGGGGATGAGCGACGGTTGAGCTACAGGCCAAACCTGGTACCTCTGGCAGGGCAGGATGGAGGGAACCCTGCAGGTAGCAGATAAGGGAGAGACTCCCAGAGGTCATTCGGTGTCCTGCCCTCTGAGAGGTAAAGTCCTCCCTTAAGGACACCAGAGTGGCCCATTGCCATTGGCTGCGTCGCTCTCCTTTCCACAATTCCATGGCTGGGCCAAGGTGAGTTCTGCACCCCTGTCCTTCAAAGAGCTGGCAGGAGAAGCTCCAGCAGCAAGAAGGCGCTCGGCAGCACTGGGGCCTGGGGAGCATTTGTTACTATGGTGCCTGCACTGGGCTGTGTAGTCACGCCTGCTTGTTTTCATCTGTTGCAAATAGATCTACCAGTGGCTACCAAAGCTGAAAACTCTTTGTCAGAACAGGGGATGTGTGTGTGTGTGTGTGATAGCAAAAAGCCCACTTGTGTTCCTCACCCAAAGTCTTGCCATGCCCACTGGCTGCTATGCTGGCTGATCTCATTAGGCAGGAAAGCAGGGATGTCTTTCCCTTTGGAGAAGCCGGCTCCTGCCTCCTGCTTCCTTGGGAGGGGGAAAGGGGCTGCCCTGACAGGACTGGATGCCCTCTAGGAGCCATGGGAGAATCCATGTTCTGATAGAGCATCACTCCTCTCCTTTGTAGGAATTTCCCAGGGACAGTAAGGACACCTGGCTGGATGGGTGCTCATCTGATTGGAAAGCGAGTGGGAGATCAGCGCAAACTCATAGCAAGCCAAAAGGCTCTGTTTATTCAATTGCTAACCATTCCCAGAAGTTTAAAAGCCCAATCTGTATCCAGATCCATGAAGGGCAACAAAACGCCGTTGGGTACACTAGTATTTTATAGATCCAGAGGAGTTAGCCGTGTTAGTCCGTAGTAACAAAATAGTAAAGAGTCCAGTAGCACCTTTAAGACCGACCAACTTTATTGTAGCATAAGCTTTCGAGAGCCACAGTTCTCTTCGTCAGATGCATGGAGGGTATGAAGAAACTAGCCAGAGATATCTAAGTGGTGAAGGGAGGGGGAAGAGGGTGCAGGGAGTGAGGGTCATGTAACATTTAACATTTACATTTAAGGGTCATGTAACGTTTAACATTTACAGTTAAGGGTCATGTAACACTTAACATTTACATTTAAGGGTCATGTAACATTTAACATTTACATGACCCTTACTCCCTGCACCCTCTCTCCCCTCCCCTCACCACCTAGATCTCTCTGCCCAGTTTGGTGTAGTGGTTAAGAGCGCCGGGATTCTGATCTGGAGAGCCGGGTTTGATCCCCCGCTCCTCCACTTGAAGCCAGCTGGGTGACCTTGGGCTAGTCACAGCTCTCTGGAGCTCTCTCAGCCCCACCCACCTCACAGGGTGTTTGCTGTTGTGGGGATAATAGTAACATACTTTGTAAACCGCTCTGAGTGGGCATTAAGTTGTCCTGAAGGGCAGTATATAAATCTAATGTTGTTGTTGTTATTATTATTAGTCTTAAAGGTGCTACTGGACTCTTTACTATTTTAGTATTTTATGTATTTATTTACTTTGTTTCTTCCCAATGGGAAGCAATCATTTTCTGCTCCATTCTATCCTCACAACAACAACAACACTTATATACTGCTTTTCTAGACAAATTAGTGCCCCACCCAGAGTAGCAAACAAGTTAGCATTATTATTATCCCCACAATACAGCTGGGGAGCTGGGGCTGAGAGGAGTGGCTTACCCAAGGCCACCTACTGAGCTCATGGCAGTCGTGGGATTTGAACCAGTAGAGTGCTGATTTGCAGCTGAACCACTTAACCACTATGTGAGGCTAGGTTTCTCACAGTGGCCAGCCAGGTGGCTCCACGAAACCCCAAGAACAGCACTCGAAGTACACTGTTCCCTGGACATGGAGGTTTGACTTTTGTTAAAAAAATAAGAAAGCAAGGTTTCTATCTAGCCCTTATCTACCAGGATGAACTGGGAAATAAGGGAGTGGAATCTCTCCCCTTGTCTGCAATGGCACGTGCCCCGGGGGGGCGGGGGGGGAGAGAAAATCCTCGAGGACTTTTGCAATTCAGGAAGACGCATTCCCTCACCTCCATTGGGTGCTGTCAAAAAATTGCTGACTATGCCATGTGCCCCCCTTCTGCTCACACTCTGCCAGGAATCCACTTTTGCAAATCTTTGAATGTGCAACTGCCTCATAATGAATGGATCAGGGGCTCTGTGTCTCTGGGAATTAGATATCGGGGAGGGGGGGTTGCATTGCAATTCCCAGAGAGCAACTGGTTCCCGTGGGCTTGTAGGGAAGTGATGGTAGGACTGTGAACCACTGCAGGATCTTGTGTGGGTGTCGTCAGGGGTGAGGGCAGCTGCTAAGCTGACCTCTTCTGGGAAGCCCAGCTAGCCCGCTCCCAGTAAGACTCTATGGCTCCAGTGTGGGTGGAAAGCACCATTGGGCCGCAGCATATCAGAGGACAGCAAGGTGATGGTGATTTACTGATCAGTTTTGCCTGACCTGGCTGGTAAGGTCAACACTCAGCTCCCCGATCCTTGTACTTGACAGCAAAGCTCCAGCTCAAACTCTCCACCACCACTAGAGGAGGAGTGAGTGAGACACTCCTTATTGGGACTACGGCCTCTTGATAAGATGCTGGGGAGAGGCGTCAGCTGAATGCAGGCCTCTGGAATTGCCCACAATCTTCTCTAGCCCTGGCACTTCCCAAAGAGGCTCAAGGGGAAGCGAAGAGAAGGAGCAGCCCAGCTAGCTGCACCTGGAGAGGCCTGGCTGGAAAATAGGAGCTGGTGGGCAAAAACCTGGGCAAGAGCAGGATACCATGGCAGAGCAGAGTGAGCTGGATTGGGGGGAACAGTTGACTCTCCAGGCATCCTACCAAGTCCTTGTTTGGGTTGACAAGCTACAGCTTCACGTGCTGACCCTTGATGACTGTCCTTTATAGGGATAAGATTCAGTGCTCATTAACATGCAGAAGCCAAGCTGGTCTTTTCCTGTCAAAAAAAGAAGGCTGTCGACTGCCCCTTCCTGGGTCAGGCCAGGACCCAGGCATAATGTCTCCGGACCTGGGACAGCCTTGAACATGTATGAACATTAGAAGCTGCCTTCTCCCAGTTCTGAACATTGGCCCATCTAGCTCACTGTTATCTGGCAGGGAAAGGCCTCCCAAGTAGCTCCCTTTAACAGAAGCAGCCCTGGGGGGAACCTTCCTCTGCAGAAAATTCCCCCACCTGACTGTGCTTTGCAAGCTCCCAAGCAATGCAGGACTCTTAGCTAGTCAGAAGGGCAAAGCCATCCCAAGGATGAGCCGGACTTGGAACGAACTACAAAATGCTCCTTTGGCTGGAGTCAGAGCTTGGGTGCAGCCGCCCATCAAGAAGACCCTGTCTGGAGTTTTATTTCAAACAAGAGTAATGGGAAGAAATGGCAAAAATTAACCCCGTCCTCACCCATCCCAAAGGCCAGACGCCTGGCGTGCAGGGCAGCTGCCCACCTTCTCTCATTCATTTGTCTGGCTCAGAAGCAAAGCCCCGTGGGGAGGTTCCAGGCCCGGCTGCAATGAAAGATAAAGCTGGAGTTTTGGTCGGTGCTATTGATTTTCCTTATTATTACAGTACAAAATTTATGGCTGGCTTTAAAACTGCAATAAGTGGCAAGCTGGAGGAGGGGAACTTCCATATGACCTTGAAAATGTCCCCCCGTCTGGCAGCAGGCTGAGACACAGTGGCGGGGTGGGGTGGGGAATACGGGAATGCGCTGACCCCCACATCACTGCCAGAACCAAGGAGATGCTTCTCGGCTCAGCCAAGAAAAGCAAGATAGGGTCCGGCCAGGGCTGCCGCGCTCTTCGCCACCTGATGCGGCTTTTGTTCTCGGCACCTGGTTGCTCACAGAACCCAACCCATCCCCTTGGATTTAGTGGGGAAAGGGGCTCGCTAAAGTCGAGAGGGAGCCACTAAGACTGCCAGTGGGGAAGTATGCCAAGTTGGAATCTCATCCTAGGCTCCAAATCCCCATGAGGCCTTAGAAAGCCATTCCCTCTGAGGACCACTGCCAGTCTTGCAGATAACTGGTAGGGTTTAGTATTTAGAGCAGCCAAAACACAGAGGCACCCCTGGGTAACAAACAACAGAGCAAAGATTCCAAAAGCTTCAAAACATGGATGTCTGCAACATAGCCATCGATGGTCTGTAGCCTTCGACGGCTACAGACTGTCAATGGACATCAAAAGGCAGCTATGACTTGAGGGCACCAGAAGGTACACTTCTGATGTTCCACTTTGGAATCTATGTCGAATGTTATTTAATACATCCTTGAGAAAGAGACTGTTGAAACTGGCCTCAACTAATGGGTGGTATCCTCTTGACTCTCCTAGATCTGCCACCTGCAACAGGAAAAGGAAAGCACATTAATAATATAAGCTATTAAGGACTTGTTTACTCACCTGACGACTGGGAGCCTCTTGATAGGAGCACCCGTTGGTGACTTGTGGGATAAATAACAGGAACATAGTGATTATAGGCCCTGACCTGAGTAGCCAAGGTGAGCTTGATCTCGTCAGATCTCAGAAGCTAAGCAGGGTTGGCCTTGGATGGGAGACCTCCAATGAAGGTTGCAGAGGCAGGCAATGGCAAACCACCTCTGATAGTCTCTTGCCATGAAAACCCCGCCAGGGGTTGCCATAAGTCAGCTATGACTTGAAGGCACCACACATAATAACATTCGATAATAATATTTGATTTATATACCGCCCTTCAGGACGACTTAATGCCCACTCAGAGCGGTTTACAAAGTGTTATTATTACCCCACAACAGTCACCCTGTGAGGTGGGTGGGGCTGAGAGAGCTCCAGAGAACTGTGACTTGCCCAAGGTCACCCAGCTGGCTTCGTGGAGGAGTGGGGAATCAAACCCGGCTCTCCAGATTAGAGTCCCGTGCTCTTAACCACTACACCAAACTGGCTCTCATACACATACACGTGACTCTAGAGACTGATCAATCATTTTGGAGCCCAACCTCTTAGGGACCATGTGAATTTTGTATTGCATCTTGGATGTTGAATTTAAGATTATTTATTGTGCATATTTATAGTATATTTCTCTCACTAACTGTACTGCACATATTTGTTACACCTTGCACTTTAAACCTAAATTTATATGTAATCAAGTACTGTGTGACTGTGTTGAATATACTTCCCACGGGAGGGTTCTCCCCCCGCCCTTTCTTTGCTCTGTTGTTAATAGTTTAGAGTGTCAACTCCCATTTGGGAGTCCCAAGTTCAAATCCGTACTCTGATATAAAGCTGGGATGACTCATGGGTGAACAACTGGGGAAACTTTAGGTCATTCACCCCCACCCCAGTCTAATCTACCACACAGAGTTGCTGTGAGTGTGAAATGGATGGGAGAACCCCTTGGGACTCATTTGAAGAAATGAGGGATAAACTTGTACTGGTTAGAGAGGACAGGGTTTGTTTCAGGCATGCCTAATATCATAAACACAAAGTTCTTTGGAACCCTCTCAAGCACTGGGCATGTGTGAAAGGGACCTGATAGCATCCCATTGATTCTGCTCTTGCCACCATAGGGAGGGGCAAGGAAGGATATTGATCGCCACCCCTCTGCCAGGCACTGCTCACAAGTGTTCCAGATCACCTCTGTTGCCTCAGTGCTGAATGCAGGCAAGCTGAGGTCCACAGAGCATATTCAGTGCTGGCACTTAGGCCTCAGCACTATCACTTCCTGTTTCTACACCCCAGCTAGCCCCACGCAAATGCAAAGAGTTTATCTGCAATGTCTGGCTAGAAGTCAAAAGCAGTGAAGACAGACATCAGGGATCACCCAGGAGTGACCCTTCTGGGGAGCGACTGGGAAAATCTGGGGCCATTTAAGACCATTGCTGTTATAATGCCAACTTCTTCTTATTCAGATTGGCAGATGCTGCCTAGAAACCTTGTGAAGGAAGCAGCAACAGCTACCGAAGGGATAGCAGCTGGCTAGAGTCACAAGTCTGGTTTTCCTTGAACATGATTGATTGTATCCAGTTCCTGGCACAGGGCTACTGCTACACGGCCTGGCCTGCTGCCCTCTCTAAGCCTCTGAGGAACTCTTTTAATCTACAATCTGGAAAACATGCCTGATTATTCCACACCAGTGTTCCCTAACTTAACAAAGCAGTTCCATCAGTCCAGTGGGACTCACTCCTAATTTAGTAACTGTGTATAATAACTGCCCTCACAATTTGACAACTGAATTTTCATCGGGGTATTGCAACCCTTTCTGCATTATTTTAGAGAATGTATTCCTATCCTGCCACCTCCCCAATAGTACTGGGATACGTTCACAGATAATCTGGGGAGGGCTTGGTGCTCGGCAGGCATTCCCCCATATCCCGCACTCGGTGCTTTAAGGGACTCTTTATTTATTTGTATGTTTACCTCGTTTATACCCCACCTGTCTCCCCAGTAGGGAGCCAAAGCCGCATTGTTCTCCTTTCCCCCCATTTTATCCTCACACCAACCTCGTTGGGTAGGTTAGGCTAAGAGCCTGTGACTGGCCCAAGGTCACCCAGAAAGCTTCCATGGCAGAGTGGGGACTTGAACTTGGCTTTCTCAGATCCTAGTCCAACCAGGCTGACTTTCACCAGCTTTCCACCTCCCTAAGGGGCTCAGAGATAGCAGCTTCTCTCCAGCTCCCACCCCTCCGCCATCAACTTTCTCTTGGAAAGGGAAGCTTCACATTGGCGGACCTGATGACTCTGAAACCCCGGCTTCCCTCGCCCACTGGCGACAAGACGCCCGCCTGGTTCTCATTTATCCTTCTGCAGAACCGACGGGGCAGGACGAGGACTGGCAACAGCGGACAGACGCTCCGAAACGCGCATCCACAACAGCTGCGACCAGTCAGTTATTTATGGGGGCAGCGGCATCCGCAGCCCCGCACCGTCGCGGGCCAGGCCGCCTCGTCGGAAGGCTGCCGGGCCAGCGGCGTCAGCTGCTCTTGCCCCGCGGGAGCCACCAGAGCCCTGCAGTAAACAAGGCGGCCAGGCCCCAGCGGGCAAGTCTGCCCGCCTGCCCGCGGGGAGAGCCGCGATGCCTCCGGCCGGGCGCTTTGACGACGGAGGGAGGCGCCGTGGCCAGGCAGAGGAGGCGAGAGGCAGCTCCGGGGACCCGCGCACGGATGCGGCCAGGCCAGGCCGGCCCCGGAACAGCAACCCCCGAGAGACTCGGCTGGGCGGGCCCGCCGTCGAGCGAGGCCCGCAGCCCAATCCAATCCCCCGGGCCGAGGCGGGCTGCCTGCCTGCCTGCCTGCCTGTCGGGAAAAAGCTCTCCCCAGAGGGAGCTGCAAGTGCTGCAGCAGCCGGAGGGCCGCGGTGGCTCTAGGGCCTGCGCCCGCGCCAATCTCCAGCCCCTGCGGGAAACCACCGGGGAGCGGCGGGTCCGTCCTGGCCTGAATTCCACCCCCCTTTCGGTCCAGCGCCCGCTCAAGAGTTTCAGTGGCTGCCCACGAAGGCGCAGGGCCTTGCAGGTGGCTTCCCCGAAAGAGCCGCGTCGCGTCTGGGCCTCAGGACTGCTGCGAGCAGAAGGTGGCATAGGAGTCGCCGCCTTCGCCTGTCCTCGCCGGATGAAACCAAAGCCTGGGGCCGCCCGGGAGACTAGCCCCGCGGATTTCAGTAGGAGCTTGCCGTTGAAACGCGTCGCTCGTCTTTCGGCGCCCCTGGGCCGGAGCAGGTTTGGCCTGCGGATCCCCAAAAGCCCCAGAAAAGGCGCGGGCCGCCTCCTTTGCCGCCTCCCTCCTGTTCTCAGCAGATCCCACCGCGGTTAAAGGCCGTCGAGCGACGGAGCAGGACTGGGCCTCAGGCCAGCCGCTCTCCCTCCCCCAATGAAGCCCCTGCCCTGCCTTACAAGGGTTAGGGAGAGCTACCGGGTTCGATCCCCCGCTGTGCCGTGGAAACTTGCGGGCTGACCTAGGGCCAGTCACAAACGCTCAGCCTTGCCTACCTCACCGGCTTGTTGTGAGAGGGGAAATGGAGTAAACTCAGAGTAAAATCCTGCTGTGGCCATAAGGCTCTCCCAGAATGCCCTGCGTTCCCGATCTTAGCGAGCTGGTCGACCTTGCAAGGCGGTGTCCCGAGGATGGCTGAGCTGGCGGGGGATGGGAGGGGCCGCCGGGGTTTGATGCAGGGCAGCAAGAGACAAACGTCAGGGCTCTCGGCGCGACACTGGGTGCCTCGTGGGCAGCAGCCAAGCCTCTTTTCCTCCCCCGGGTGCGGATGAGCCAAGGCTCGGGCCAGAGTTTGCTTTCTTTTGGGGGGCGTCTTTCCTGTTCGGAGGGCCTGGCCTGCCTCGCTTCCAGGCAGAGCACAGGGGTGGGGTGGGTTCCTAGGAGATCCTTGGCGCGGGCTCGCCCCAGCCCCGGGCCTGCTTGGCTTCCCGCCGGCGCCTGGGACCGCCCCCGGGGGCTTTGAGCGGATATGTTTAAAGGAAGGGATTTGTAGGGGTTCCAAATGGCAGCTTAAACAGCCGCCGGATGCGCCGCAGACCTCCGACTCCTCGTCGGCAGGCCGGGCATGAATATTTTAGGGTCCATAACAGGCAGGGGCGGGCGCGAGGGGCCTCGATCATGTTCTTCGATGTTTTTCGGGAACGGAGCGGAAGCCAGAGGCAGGCCGCAGCAAGGAGCGTTCACTGGAAGGGGCTGGGATGAGCAGGGTGGCCAGGGCGGGAGACAGTGCGGAAGGGCGGCTCACCGGGGCTTCTTGGCCGGGTGGGCGATGCAAGAAGGGCTGGATCCACTGGAGGGAAGAGAAGACAAGGCCGGGGCATGAGCGAGAGAGGCGGGGTTGGGGGTGGCAAGTCCAGGCCCGGGCATCTCCAGTGCAGGCATCTCCCAGGCCTTTCCTCTGCTCGAGCCAGCGGAGATGCTGGGCAGGCACTTTTTTTTTCTTTTTTATTTTATTCAATTTATATTTCGCTCTCCCCGCAAGCGGGCTCAGAGCGGATCACAGGTAGTAATAAACACAATAAAAACGGATAGCATAAATTAGATTAAAGCATATCAGCCAGTACAATAAAGTCTGAAAGAGACAGCCCCGCCCATATTGCACATCCACCAAGCATTAAGACACATCCCTGGGGCAGGGTGGCCAGCTACCAGACGGCAACAATCTGGGAGGAGATCGAGGATTCTGGTCCTACTATGCCAGAGCCCGGGGCCTAAGCCAGCCTCAGTCGTGCTTCTTGGGGAGGGGGGCATGGCTCAAAGGCAGGCAGGCAGGCGGTGCCAGGTGCCGCCCTGCCCTGGGCACCTCCAGTTCAGACATCTCAGGCAGCCAGCGTGGCAAAGTCCCCGAGGAGACCATTCTCAGCCAGTAGGGCTGGCTGGCTGTGGATCGGCCGAGAGCTCTCGCCTGCAGGCAGAAGGCCCTTTCCTTCCAGGGGGGAGGGCGCTGCGGGGAGGGGACCCAGAAAGCGGCCGGGGCTGGGGCTGGGCTGGGGAGGGCGCCCCCTTTGGCGCTCCGCCGCTTCTTGCACTGACGCTGCCTCTGTACTCCCCCAGGGGGCTGCCTGGAGCTGCTGCTGGTGCTGCTGGGCCTGGAGATCCGCCGCTCGGGAGGCTGCCCGGCCGCCTGCGTGTGCTACCCGTCGCCCATGACCGTCAGCTGCCAGTCGCACCACCTGCTGGCCATCCCGGAGGGCATCCCCGAGGAGAGCGAGCGCGTCTTCCTGCAGAACAACCGCATCTCGGTGCTGCTGCGCGGCCACCTCAGCCCGGCGCTGGTCACGCTGTGGCTCTACTCCAACAACCTCACCTTCATCGGCCCGGGCGCCTTCGAGGGCTTCGCGCAGCTGGAGGAGCTCGACCTGGGCGACAACCGGCAGCTGCGCGACCTGGCGCCGGACACCTTCCGCGGGCTGGGCCGCCTGCACGCGCTGCACCTGTACCGCTGCGGCCTGGTGGCCCTGCCCAGCGGCCTCTTCGGCGGCCTGCACAGCCTGCAGTACCTCTACCTGCAGGACAACCAGCTGGCCTTCCTGCAGGAGGACCTCTTCGCCGACCTGGCCAACCTGAGCCACCTCTTCCTGCACGGCAACCGCCTCTGGAGCCTGCAGCAGAACACCTTCCGCGGCCTGCTGCACCTGGACCGCCTGCTGCTGCACCAGAACCGGCTGCAGAGCGTGCACCGGCGCGCCTTCCACGACCTGGGCCGCCTGACGCTGCTCTTCCTCTTCAACAACAGCCTGGAGGAGCTGCCCGGGGAGGCGCTGGCCCCGCTGGGCGCCCTCGAGTACCTGCGCCTCAACGGCAACCCCTGGGACTGCGGCTGCCGCCTGCGCTCGCTCTGGGAGTGGCTGCGGCGCTTCCGCGGCTCCAGCTCCAGCGTGCTGTGCGAGTTCCCCGAGCGCAGCCGCGGCCTGGAGCTGAAGGAGCTGCGCGCCGAGGCCTTCGCCGCCTGCTCGGCCGCCGAGTCGCTGCACCAGGTCAAGGGCGCCCGCCTGCCCCCGGCCGACAAGGCCGCCCCCCGGGACCTGCCCCCGCCGCACGCCTCCGCCGAGAAGGGCGGCCCGCGCCACAGGAAGCCCGCCAAGCACTGCCCCAAGGGCCGCAACCGGACCGCCAGGCCGGCCTCGCTGGGGCCCCGCAAGGAAGAGATGCAGGACCAGGAGGCCAAGCTGGGCTTCGAGCTGCTGCCCGCCGGGCCGCCCAAGCAGAAGGCCAAGTGCCCGCGGACCTCGCTCCTGCCCCCCAGCGGGGTCCAGCAGGCGGCCGGCGGGCTGGGCGGCGGCGGGGCGCGGCCTGCGGGCGCCGCCCTGCTGGCCTTCCTGCTGGCCTGCGTGGCCATCGTCCGCTGAGCGCCTCGGCCCCGGGCTGGCGCTCGCAGAGCCCCGTCGCTTCTTCCGCTGCCTGGCCTGGCCGAGACCGCAGCGCGGCCCTGCTCCGGCCAGCCCGGCGGGCTTCGAGAGCCTGAACTGCCGGCGGCGCAGCGGCACCGGCGGGATTGCAAGCCGCGGCGCACGCGCTGCTCACGAGTAGCCCCAGCCCGGCCCGAGGGACAAGGCCAAGCGTGGGCTCGGGGCGCCCGGGAATTGCTGGGCAAGGAGCCGGGGCGGCGGGCGGGCGGGCGGGCCGGGGGCGCAGGGCACAAACGGGGCACACGGACACGGGGCCGGGCCTCTGGGCTCCTCGGGGCTGCGGGACGAACGGACTGGAGTTCTCTCGGCAGTCCCTGAACCTCTCAGGACTCGCACATTAGCAGGACTGCTCAAGCGCAAAGGTTCCAAGCAGAGGCGGCCGGCTGGAAGGGACTCACTCCTCCGAGGCGCGCCTGGTTTGTACCGTCTGTGTCGTTCACATAGAAAATAAAAGCAATGCACAGACCTGTCCCCTCCACCTGTCTATGCTGCCGTTGGGAGCAGAGCGTGTGCCGATGGAGGATGCGAGCAGGACAAAATGTTCTGGCGGGGCGGGCGGGGGCACCAGTGCCTGGATATTGGGCCGGTTTGGAGGGACTGTCGCAGCCGGGAACTGCAGACTCGGTCTCCGGCAGGAGAAAGTCTAGGTCTCTGCAGAAACTGGAGAACCCAGAGCCTGGAGGGAGGAGCTCCTGGTCAGGCGGAGACGATGCTCTGGCCGCGGCCATGTTCCGGGGAAAGCCCCCCGTTACTGTCTGGTTGCAAAGGCAACCTGCAGTGGGCAGCGGCCAGCTGGGGCAGGGTTCCATCTCCCGGGCGGCCTTGGGCATCGCTCTCTAGCCCAGCCTGCCTCACAAGGTTGTTGTGAGGCTAAAATACACGCAAGCTAACCGCGCCTTGGAAACTGCGGTGCTCCCAACTCCTCCTTCTCCGGAGAAAAAACTGGGCAGGGCAGAGCGGAGTGGCATCTGGTAACCTAGGCCAATCCCCTCAACTCTGCAGGGAATTCTCTTCTCACAATGGCAATTGAATCAGGTCCACGCGTGTTCTTGATTTCTGGCAACCCAGTGTGGAATCAAAGAGGAGACACGAACCAATGAATCCTGCACACTCCGCCATGTGTGGCTGCGGGGCGGAGGCTTTGGCCAGGTGCGTCAGTGCCCGCCGCTTGGCTCCTCCAACCTCAGATACCCCTTTAGGTCAGAAGGAAGAACAGAATAGGCTGGGACGGGGCAGACAGGTCGGAGAGGTTTTCTGATGGGCCTCTAAAATCGTAACGTCAGAAGGGTATACTCGTGTTTGCCCACATTCCACGAAATGATAGAAGGTAGGTGAAAGGCAGCAGGCTCCCCCACTTCAGGGAAAGACCGGCCACCCCTTCCCCCAGCCAGCCCAGTCTGCAGAAGTCCGCCGCAGCAGACGGAGAGAGTGCCAGGCTAGGATCTGGGAGGCCCGGGCCAATTAGTCTCTCTCTCAGCCTAACCTACCTCACAGGGTTGTTGTGCGGATGAAACGGAGGAGAGGGAAACGATGTGAACCGTTTTGGGCACCGTTTGGGTAGAAAGGCGGGGTATAAACGAAGTGGTCAGGAAGACAGACATTTGCAGCGTCCACCGAAGCTATCCCAAATTCCCCTTGGCCTGGCTGCCGCCTCTACAGCAGGGCTTGGCAGATCCCCTACGCGAGGCTCCTTCCCGGCCTCGGCGGCCCCTCCCGCACAAGCAAGCCCTGCTTTAAGCCCCCGGCTGCTTCGCCCCTTCCCCGCCACAGGCGACAAAGCCGGCCTTCGCTTCCCACGTGGCTCCGCCGCCTGGGCTCCCCTTCGCAACCGGCTTCTCGGCGGTGCTTTTCTTCTCCCCCCGCCGGCGCCTTATTCCGCCTGGTCGGCTACTACCTGCGCCCTGCCTGGCCCCGGCGCGCTCCCGAAGCGCGCCTGCTCGGATCCAGCACGTGCGCGGGACGGGGCGCGGGAGCGAGGCTCCAGCCGGCGGTTTTCTAGGCCAGGTGCGGAGGGAGCCGCGCAAACGCGCCCGGTCGCTCTTGCGGAGTCACTGGCGAAGGTTACACCCCCCACCCCCAAATCGGGAGCGCCGAAGCAACGGCATCAAGAGCGCCCCGCCCCCCAAGCTCGGGCGGACTCTTCGCCCCGCTCAAAGGGACCTCTAGAAAGCCTCCCTGACCGGGACACCCACTCCCCACTTTCTCCGGGCAGCCGGAACTCGGCGGGGCGGGGAGATCTGTGGCCGGTTCTAGAAGAAAAGGGCCAGCAGGGCAGGTGTTCCTTCCTCGGAGACTTAAAGGATCCCAGCCAAGGCGGCTGCTCAGCAGCTGCCCTCCCAAAGCGGCCACTGAGAGAGTCCCCAGAAAACACCAACGCAGGGCAGCGGCCCCGCAGGTGTGAGGGAGAGGGCGCCCCCCCCCCCTCCCCGGCAGCTTGGACCGGCCTCGCGCCAGGCAGGCTGCATGGAGCCCGGGCGGGGGCAGCCGGAGCTGCGCTTGGCGCTGGTGGGGGGCCGGCGCCCTCTCCCGACTCCCGCGGGAAATCCAGAGACCGAAACCAGCCGGGGGGGGGGGGCTAGCGCCCCCTTGCGGCAGCCGCTGGGGCTGCTCCGGAGGGCGGCCCGGCCTCTCCCGCTTCCAGGGGCAGCCGCGTGATCTCGCGCACGTGCAGGTGACGAGGTGCCGCCGTGACCTACTTTCCTCGGTTGCTGGGAGGAGACGAATTCTGCCTGACGCGAAGTAAGAGGCCTCTTGCCCGGCCGGGCCTGGCTGCTTGGCCCCGCGAGTCCCCGCGCCAAGCAGCTCGCGGGCGGAGAAGCTGCGCCGGAGCAGGCGCGGCAGGGGACTGGCCACCTGGGCGCTGTGCAGAACCGCGCGCCTTTCTCCCGGGGCTTAATTTCGAAGCGATCCCTCCCCAACCTCTCCGGCATCAGGCATCCCAGCCAGGATCCTGGCCACCTTTCCCCTCGCGTTTTCTGCAGGAGGGGGCTGGCTGCACGTCCGCTGGGCGAAACCGCTTGCGACACGCGAACCGTGGCTGTCCCAAAAGGCCCCAGGGAACCAGGCCCCGCGAGAGGTAGCACATAGCCCGTGCGGGGGGATAAAAATACCAGCAGGAGCTGGGGAAGGGGGTTGGAAGAGAAACATCGCGAGTCCTAGAAAAGGGATCCAAAAAACTGCACCGCAGCCCGCTTTTCCTGGCTCCAGGACTCTCCTGCCTGGCATACAAAAGGGCGAACAAGCGACAGCTGAAAGGTCGGGCTAGCCGAAGCCAGGACTTCTCGCTTTGCTCGCTTATTTGCATTAGCCCGCCTTTCTCTGCTTACAACATAGAAACAATTCCCTCCGAAAGCCAGGCCCTCCAACAAACAATGCGGCAGGAGTCACAGAAGCGGAAGACACGGCGAGCTGAAAACTAAGGCATGACTCAGACAGACAAATCCCATTCCTGCTGGAGCTGGAACCCTGCCGCAGACCAGCCGGAGACGGCTTCAGCAGGGGCTGGGCCTTCCAAAAACCCCGGAGGCTAGGCGAGGGGCAAGTTGCCCTGCCAGCACTGGAGCAGCATCCGCCACACACCCTGGAGACTGGAAGAGGGAATGTGTGCAAGCTCACAGCTTCCCCCCCACCTCAGAAAAACGAGGGTTGGGGGAAGGCCTCTGCGCTGCTCTCCAGGGGCAACTGTGAACCCCCTGTCCATGCTGCAGCCCATTTCATTCTCAATGAGCCCCTACCCTAGCTGCAGTGGCCCTGTCACCCAAAGGCTGGTTGCAGTTGATGGAAAATAATGCAAAATAGTGGTACCTTAAAAACTAACATTTATTTCAATATGAGCTTTCCGGAGTCACAGCTCATTGGTTAAGATAGCTATGTGAAGGAAAAAAATCATTCTTGGAAACCATATGGGGAAAGGTGTGTGTGTGTGGGCGGGGAGAAGCTAAGGCTGAAGTGAATTGCACCATAAGTCTTTCAGGTGTAAATTCTCAATTAAGAGGGAATGGGAGGAGTTGATGTAGAAAGATTCCATGTAAATTCACTGGTAAAGCAAAACATTTGCAAATACATATAGTGGATACTGAAGGCTCGAATAGATAAGCAGATAGTGCAAGTTGATATTGGAACAAGGTTTTGGTCCAATAAATCAATGAGCTACTTTGGCAGGAGTGGCGTATGGAGGAGCGATCTATCGGGGAACATGTGCCCCTTTCCTGCAATTCTTCCATAATCCCACAGGAACACCTGACAAGGCCAGAGAGAGTAGCACTCGAGGGTATACCCTCCATCTTTCCTGGGGACTCCTGCCCTTTTTGATAATTTATTTCATTTATATTCTGCTATTTATTTATTTCCCCCTTCTCTCCAATGGTGACCCAAAGCAGCTTACATCATTCTCCTCCCTTCCATTTATCCTCATTACAACCCTGTGAGGTAGGTTAGACTGTGCCTGGCCAGAGGTCACCCAGTGAACTTCCATGGCAGAGTGGAGATTTGAACCTGGGTCTCTCAGATCCTAGTCCAACATATCTCTGCTTGGTCCCAAATCTTACAGCCAGAGGGCCAGGCCATACCATGCCCTGAGTGGTACCAGCTCTAAGTGCCCCCTTCCCTGCACCATTGGGTATATGCAGGGGCTAGGCAGTCTCTGTCACCATGTCACACATGGGATTCGCCATGATAGGGAGGATGCCCCTCCTCCAAACTGGGAACTCAAACTCCAAACTGCACTTCTATAACTAAGGCAAACCTATTGCTCAAACCTTATGTGGTAAAGGGGGGGGGTTGTTATGGCTAGGCCCCAAAGGAAGACGATGGAGGCCATCACCTGCTGCAGGAAAGAAGTCTTCCAGCGTGAGTCTCCTACCACCACTCTGCTCTAAAGCAATCTTAACGCACACACATTCAGCAGCCACCATTTCCCCAAGAGCTCCCCTTTGTATACTTGACCAACTTTAGTGGGATGGAGACTGAAACACTAGGCAGGAACACTGCATGGGGGGCAGGGGGGAGCCCTGGAACGTTCATCTTTACTGCACAAAATGGTTAGGCAGGACTCGGGCAGTTTAGACACCCCAGCTCTTTCCTCTTTATCATCTTGTGGCTAAATGGCTCATAGAAACAAGCCCAGGAGTACCAACAAGGAAGAAAAGGCAGCTCGGAGTCGCAGGGAGCTGTGGACAAGCCCCGCTCCCTTTGAAATGTTCTGTCATTTGTGCAGTGCTGGGGCCCCTGCAGGAAAGTTCCAGGAACAAGCCAAGAATAAGTCAAAAGGGCAATTTCATCAGGAATCATCCTTGAACAGCAAGGAACTTTCCTCCCACTTAACACCCTTATTGTTCTCCTGCAGCCCAACCGTGCATTTGCCTGGGACAGAGTTCACCCTGGGCCCTTTAGCAGTGATCTGCTCCATCCCTCCCTCCTCTAACTGTACATTTGCGGCTAAGGGGGAGGGAACAGACTGGCGGAAGGGAACGGCTTGCTTTGCCCTGACCAGTGTTGTCTTTGGCAGCACTGAGCACCACTGAGGCATCGACATCGGTCACAGACAGCGTTAACTGAACAGCCGCTTCTAAAGGGCTACTGCAGAAGCCTCCCAACCTTGTTGAGCCCGCAGGCACTTTTGGAATGTCGAGAAAGGGTAGCATACAGCACCCACACGGATCTGCTTTTCGCTTTGGGGCTGAAGCTTCCAAACAAAGGGAGATTTGATCCCTGGGCAGGCACAGGAAGAGATTACTAAGTCTAAAACCAGAAGGAAGTCCATGGCTATGGTCAGGCAGCAGCAGCCCGGGAAGAGTTGGGACGCTGCCAGTCCCTCAGCTGGTCAGAAATGACCTGAAGCTCCCTGTCCCCCCTGCAAAGACCTCAAGAGGCAAGCAGGGGGATGCAGGGCCTGGACATCCATTCGTGCAAGGAGTCTAGAGCAGCAGAGGTCTTAAAGGTGTTCACAGGAGAATATCCACCTCTTCAGTGTAGGAAGCCCAGCTGTCTCCTGTTCACTTTCCCAACCACTGAAAAGGGTTTCTAGCCACTCCTTTGCAGGAACCCTTGCAAATGGCAGGTTAAGGCACACTAGATATGGAGACAAAACTCAATGGTGATGAAAAACCACAGGAGGCCTTCTAAAACTATAAATTTAAGTGCACCATTATTGTGGCAACTAGGTGGGGCGGAGGACCTGATCCAGGCAGGCCTTTTAACCTTTATCCACCCAAGACTAGGAGAAACTTTACATTGAAGCGGAGCCTTAGTTAAGCTGCTCATAAATATAGCTGATCCTGCCCCCCGACCCCGCAATCCATAGCAGGCCGGCCACTTAGCACCAGTGTCCCCTTAAGAGTCTACTAATGAGAAAATACATCTACTAAAACCCACTTACCATTAAAATTTCCCAGCCAATATTTCTCCAAATACAGGTCCTTCAATTAAACAGCTGCTCTGTGACTCTTCAAGATTAAGGTGGTTTTATTTTAGTTCTCATTCCTGTGAATCTGCATTGATGGGCTCAGGAATATTACATGAGGTCAGAAATGCCAAGAAGGTTCTGTTCGTACGCTTGGTTAGAAATCTGGCAGAAAGGGGCTAATGCAGGAGGGCGGGGTTAACCAATTCCTTTCGAGTCCTGAACACAGTCCATCTACCTCACTGTGCAATCTACACAGATCTTCCGAAGAGCAACAAAAAAGCTGGCTCCTTTGGGGTTCGTGATGACCCACCTGAGAGTCTCAATACAAGGACTGGAGACAAGTGATCTAGAACAAGTAGAATCGAGAACAGAACAGAGACATGGTAACCAAATCCACAAGAGTACCCCAGTTAGTACTGATGACATATGAATACTGTAATCTCCCCTGTCCCACCAATGCTCATTCATAGCTTGATTGGCTCTGCTAGCTATTGTACAGATGGGACCTTCCTGCCCTTTTCTCACACTGCTGGAAAGCCAAGAGGAGCAGGAAGCTCTAAAGCTCTATCACACTGGGGAGGGGGACACACAGCAGACTGGTCTCCGGCAGGAAAACCTTCAGAAGCATACTTTGTCAGGAGGTGGGATCAGCCAAGGCAAAGTGGACTACAGGAGTCAGGAACCATGGGCACCTTGGCTAGGAGGATAAAGTTCTGAAGAATCCAGGACTTAGTCAGGGAAGGGGCAAGTGTTTAAAGGAGACAAGAATGCCACCCACATCAGAAGGGCACCAATGTCCTCTGCCTCTTAGATCCCAAATCTCAAAAGAAACATTTCATCTTGGACTTGGATGTGGAGAGATCCAGAATTGGAGCACCCCATTTCTGAGTTGTGTGAAGGAAGACTTCCTGGCAGGACTTGAATTTTATGAGAGAATTGCAAGAGAGCTAAGCTAATGGTGATCAGTAAGCCAGATCATCTTCCTGAAGGATGAATGTGGCCTGGGTCACCAGCGGCTGGTAGCACCCTGCTCCCAAATCCATGTCCAGAGAGTGCAGGAAGTGTCAGGGCTCACACAGAGGTTGCCAGGTTATCCCCTCTGTGTCAATTAGGGAAGAGGATTGCTCACAAAATTAAAAAGAAAAAAAACATGAGCTTGTTTTTCATGACAATGAACACACGAAACTGCCTTACGATGAGTTCACTGCCTACGGTAGGGAGGTCTCCTCTGAAACAGAGTGGCTTTTCAGAGTCTCAGGCACCGGTCCTCACATCACCCAAGACCTGGAGATTCCAGGGTTGAACTCTGGGCCTTTTGCAGATCAAGCACATGCTCTCCCACTGAGCTGTAGCTCCTCCCCCTAAGATGATGCATTTGAAGAGCTCTAACACATGATAATTTTTTTTTCTTTTTACACAAATGAAACTTGCCACTTGTGCCTAAGTTCACATGAAAGCACTTTACGGCCTGAGAGAGCTCTGTGAGATGGCTCAAAAATCACTGCTCTCCCACAGCACAGCTGGACTGGTTGGAAGAAAGCTTCACCCCCCTTTTCCAGGCAGCAGCAGACAAGATGCTTCAATGCTCTCCAGCCACACCGGAGCATTAAGTACTCAGCAAAAAGGAGGGAAAAAAGAAAAAACTCTTGAGCAAAGCTGCATGAAAGCTGTTTATAGAGTCCTGAGATGATCATGAGATGTTTAAAATATGCGCATGGTAATTCAAAACTAATTATCCCAAGCACATTTGGAACATTTATGCCCTTCCTGCTGGAACCTGCCTATTGGCTGCACCCTTCTGCTTACTCTCAAGTGCTTCTATAAACTGCCTCAGCGCATTTAACTTCCAACCTGGATCTGTCAGGCCCAGACTCTCAGGAAGAGCAGCTACTTGGCAGACTCTCTGTTTTTCCTCTTTCCCAGGATTCAGGGAAGCACACATTGCAATGGGAGTCTTCATAGAGCAGCTTCCATGCATACACACCACAGAACTACTGTTATATCTTTTGTTGTATAACTGGTAGTTTTCATGGCAGAAACCAGGCAGCTATGACCAAAAGCATCACACAACACATGGTGGAGGGGAGTGAAAACTAATCGTGTAACTATGAAAAGAACCTCCGCTGGATGTTTCCCAGCTGGCATGGGGGGGAGGTGGGCTTTCAGGCTTGGCTTCCATCACTTCTGGTGTTGGCCACAGATGCTAGCCTACAAAGGTTAATAACGTTTATTCTGCCAGAGAGCATTTTGCAAGGATGCTCTGATACTCCACAGCAAAGGGCGAGATTGTAGATCTTTATCACTAGGGACCACCCCATTTTGGGGAGGGCCCCCCTCCCGAAATCTGCGAACTTGCCACTTGGCCATCTGCCTAAGATCCCACCACTTCACTGAAATTCAATGCCAATATGGTATGCTATGGTAGATTGGCCTTTATCTGGGTTCAGTCACTTCACCAGTTTCTTTGTAGGACTGTGAACATAACGCCACGTCCAGTCGCCTGAGTGACTGAGCGAAATACTGGTAACAAATTAGGAACGAGAGAGAACGGACTTTTTATTTAATTTTTAAAGAAAACATCTTTATGTGGTCTATTTTCAATTTATTAATGAAGGCAGAATTTAGGAGGCAAGCCTCTCTTTCAAAGGTGGCCCTCTGGTTCCCCCATGCCTCCACCTTCAATTATTCAGCACCACTGGCTCCTGAGACAGGATACAGGGATGACCCTCTGCCAATGGTCCCTCTGTCAAAATGGGGCTCGATGGTACCTCATCTCTATTTTGCTTTGCATGTAGTAATCTGTCGCATATGATCCCAGCCCTTTACACTTCCCTTGAAAGGCAGGCTGACAGTATTACCGATGTGCTGCTCACAGCAGCGAGGCAGGGAGAAAGTTGCCAAGGAAGCAACTTGCTTAAGTTCAGGGGAAGCTCAGGCCATTTTCTTAAAACATTTCACAGAATAAAACAAAACACAGAGGAACAGCAGGGTAAAAGCCTGTCAAAGGTGACTTTTCAGCTTCTAAGAGGCAGGACTGTAATAGACCCCCTCACTGCACCTACCCACACCTCTTCTGTAAAGATGATACATGCTGCCAAAGTATCCCAAAGTATCTCACCCCCATGCTGGTGAGACTGAGAACCTTGCAAATGAAACAGCTGCCTGTCTCTCTCTGTCTTCAAACTGGCATTACCTCTCCCAATTAAAATCTGAACTTCCCCAACCGGTCTGAATGGATTAATCTCAGCTACAAGGATCCAGAATTTAACAAGTAGCAGAGCCCAAGATTTCTTCTTCTTTATGAGTCAATGAGAGGCCGAATTAGCATAGAAGTTATAAATACACTCCAGGAAAATGACAATCTTCCTCTCAGCCCTCCAGTGCTGTCGTTTTGAAGATGGGGGTTACCAGGGCTTGCAAGCATTTAAGCTTTGCAAACTTGGAGCATTTTCCTGGTTAGAAATTGAGCAAGAAATGGATTTGTCATCTTCCTGTCCACTGAAGCTGTCCTGTGAGAGTCGTACAGCAGGAGGAAAGAAATGGTTGGTGTCCAAACTAGAAGCCCATGGGGACACTTCAATGGAACAGAGAGCAGGACAACTTCCACCTCTGCAACTCTGCTCATCCGCACTTAGGCAAAAAAAAGCAAAATGAAGTACCAATCCCTCCCCAGTAAGAATACCAACCCACAAGGGCCGATGTATAAAACCTGCTAGTAGCACCAAACTCTGAAGGCGTAGGCCAGGAGATAGAGGCACTCAAAGTCCACAGTGATCCAGATTTAACAAGGAGCCGGTGCTGCTCTAATAGCAAGAGGCCTCTTACACTGAAAGAATCACCAACTTATAAGCTGAAGTTAAGCAGGGAGGCATGTGGAAAGGATAAGAGGGGGAAAAAAAATCCAATTTCACTTGATCAATTTCACCAGCTCTGCTACCATCTGGACCAGGCTGCAGCCTTATCTCCCCCCCTCCTTTTCACTCACTCTCCCAAGAGAGAGACGGAGGAGCTAATGGCTTCTATTGGAGGCATGCGAACAGGGCACTCACCTGTCTACAAAACAGATGGGCAAACTGCCTGCCCATCTTCCTCTAGGAAGAAAAGCTCCAGCACCATCTTAATGCAACTGAAGCATGGCCAAGAGGCCTCCGCATTAAGGGTCAGCATACAATACTCTACAGTAATGCTTTAAGAGGACAATCTTTACCAGGTGCTTCTGAGAGCAGAACTCTTTAAGAGTTATTCTAATGCGGATTTACACTCAGGCAGCGGAGGGGAGGCGGGAGAAACTAAGAGCATCACTTTAACTGCAGAATACCCAGAAAACAAGCAGCAGCCACTCAAGCAAAAGAGAGGCTGAAAATGGCTGCAGGGAGGACCCTGGCATCTTCTGAAATGAGGCTGCCGAGGTGGATGCACACGGCAAGCCACTTTTCTGTTTAATTAGCAAAGTGCACACACCACGCTTCCAAACAGAAGAAGGGAAACAGCCCCGTAACGTTTTAGGACAAGCACATTTGCTGAGCTGACACAAGGGCAGTGGCGGACGCTGCATTTGTTCCTTTCAAGAGGAAGAAGGGAAACTGAAACAAAAGAAGCCTTCTTGCGACAGCCAAAGGTTCAGGGTACACCAACTCTCCCAAACACACAAAGAAGAGGCAGAGGAAAGTAACGATGATGAACCTAGAAACCAGGAAAAGAAGATTTAGAAAAGAAGGTGACGAGCGACAGTTGCCAAATATGTCAGTGGCTGACGGATTATGTGTGCGTGGGCAGAAGCAGCAACTGGGAGGATTTCAGGTTTAAAAAGCTTCACCTCTGCAGCTTGAGTAAGGAAATGAACTATCTGGGAATTACGGCAGGCTGGGCATGGGTGTTGGGGCATTCTTGCGGGTATTCAATACCTTGTCTTGAACAGTATGTTCAATTCTTTGTGCCTAGCCATACCTTTAATCTTCTCTCAACGTATGACAGAAACACCCAAACAAAGGGTTCCATCAGAAGGTCTTTCATTACGGAGATAACGGCAGCCTGTTCCCAACAGAAGCTCTAGGAATTCCACCAATCTGGAATTCTGGTAGAAGCAAGAGTTGAAAGAGGTCTAGATACTACAAGATATATAGGCTACATCAGCTGCATTTTTACAAGTGTTACACAGGAATCTTATACAGAGAAAGCTGTCATATTTAATGACAGCACAAGCTCCAATTACCAGAAATCCAATACGCTTGGGAACGCAGAGATTTATTCCAACAACGCTCCACCCCTCCCCCTCCCCCCATAATGGGAAGAAAAGTTTCATCATACCAGCGTCTGAATCAGCTGTAAATAGCTTCACCTAGTCTTGATACTCAGCCATTTCAGCTCATTTAAGAGGTGCTCCAAGCACCCTGCATTATGGAACCCATCAGCAGAATGGTTTGAAGTGGAGGCAGCACTTAAAGGAGGAGACCACATAAAACAGTTCCTTGCAGTCTTGGCTGCCCATCAGAGCAACAGATGCCATCACCTGCTCCCAAAGCTGGGGGGGGGGGGGGGCACTTGGGTTTATCATGTTTATTTGAAACATCTATACTGCCTCTCTGCCACAGTGCTAGAGGCGGTTCACAGAATAAAAATAACACCGCGTTGCAAAGATCCATCAATGCCTAAAAATGTAGCAATAAACTACAGGGGCCCAACTAAAACAGCCATAATTAACAAAATCCACAGCAGCCAATTAAAACTAATTCAAATATAACCCACAGTAACCACTTAAAAATCACATTAAAACCAAGAGCAGAGAACAAAGGAGGGGGGAAAGTACCAAACAGTAATCAATAATTTAAAAACAAACACATGCTTGTCAAGATTCTCAAGCCATGTGAACGGAAAGTAATCCAACAATACTTGACCTGACTGTGCTCTAGAACCCTCCTGAGATTGAACTTTGACGTCTGATGGTGGCTAGGCATGACTATGGCTGTAGGAGGCCAAGGGGAGATCTGCAAAAACAGGCACATCACGCTGGATACAATTTCCCCTTACTACTACTACTACAGATTTATATACTGCCCTTCAGGATGACGAACACCCACTCAGAGTGGTTATGTCATTATTATCCCCACAACAAAACACCCTGTGAGGTGGGTGGGGCTGAGAGAGCTCCTAGAAGCTGTGACTGACCCCAGGTCACCCAGCTGGCTTCAAGTGGAGGAGTGGGGAATCAAACCCAGTTCTCCAGATTAGAATCCCGCGCTCTTAACCACTACACCAAACTGGCTTAAGTGGCCTATCACCCTCTTCTCAGAACCCTGAGATACAGTGGTAATCCTCCAACTGCCCCATCCATAAAAGCATTCATCCACTTCAAAAGCCCTCCAAATAAAACAGCAGACCCTGGCCCTCACACTCCCAGACTTGACAACTTAACCGCTCTCCACCATAAACACTACAAGTGGTAATAAAAGGGTTAGTCTAGGTGCTCCTCCCCACTTGGGTATCTGCTAACTATTGCAGCTATTGTACACAGCCACTCCTATAGCAATAGCAAAAGCAAGTTTGGGCTACTGATGCAAAACTGCTTCACCCCAGCAAATGGGTGCCAGTTTCTAGACTCAGACAGCAGAGAGATCTTTTCCTTCCCAGACAGGTCTTTTCTAAGCCCTCGAGGAGAGGGGGAGCAAGTTGGAGCTCTGCAAGCAAAGAGGCTGGCAGCTGCTATAGCATAATGGTTTAGTGGCTGGGATGTGAATCAGTACTCTACTAGTTCAACTCCCACTACTGTCATGAACTCTGCAGGTGGCCTTGGGTAAGCCACTACTCTCAGACCCATCTCCCCAGCTGTATTGTGGGGATAACAACAACAACAATAACAGACTTTGTTAACTGCTCTGTGTGGTACTAATCTATCCAGAAGGGTAGTATATATAAGCACGCTCTCCCTTCCCAGTCAGTAGATGAGCAGAGTTGGGGCCCATAAGCAGTAGAGGACAGGGATCAATCTGTACCCTTCATAGCCTAGTAGTGTCTACTATAGCCAACAGCAACTCTCGGAGATCTTGCAGAAAAGGGTCTTTCACATCACCTCTGACTTGTTCCTTTTAACTCAAGAAGGTGGGGGCAGAACATGCTACTTTTTCCATATAAAGTTGAGCTATAGCTTTACCATTAAGTATGTAGGTAGAAAGGTGTACGTGTGCGTGTGTGATTGCGTGCATTCCAAAAGGGCAGCTAACCTAAACAGTGGATTATCCATTTACCAGTCCTATCATCCACAAACCAATGCAATCCAAATTCACCAAGCAATTCCCAGGAGTGCCACAAGAGGTGCTTACAAGTCAAACACTGCAGATGTAAAACTCTCCTGACCTTGCATTCATATCCCCCACCAAGATCACTGACCATGGTGAGCTGGAGGCAAAAACTCTTTGCCAGTTCCTAAAATGCTTACCAGTGAGACCTTGAGAACAAGCATCCCAACCACCCCAGTCACTGTGGGCACAAATCACATTTTACTCTCACACTTACTACTCTTATGGAGGAATATACTAAAAGCTTTCCCTGTTTGTTGCCAGAATAAAATGTATAGTTGCTATTGGCAACCACATTTGTGGATTTCTGCTCCTGATGTTACCATGGTAGACTAAAGAAGGCAGTGCCTTGATGGCCAAACCCAATGCAGACCACTGGCCCATCCGACCAGCACTGGCGCACAGCACAAGCAAAAAACTGGTGGGCTCTCCACATGTGCCATTTGTGGCAATGAGAAAGGTGTGGAGTGGATTGTTCTCATACTGTCCCATGACCCACAAAGTCACAAAGCTGCCACAAAGCAAATGCCTCTTTTAGATGCCATATCATTAGTCTACACTACAGACTAGAATGCAGATAGGAAATTATTTTTAAGTTTCCAAATGAAAAGGTATACACTCTTTCCCCCCATTCAAATGTTATTGTGCCCCCTAAACCCCCCCCCCTGCTCCCTTTTCTATAAATACGGCCACCAAGGCAAGCACTCTGCCAGAATGGCACCAGTCAATACAGCTTCAGTACGTGTGCTGCCAAATTTCACTTTCAGGGAGTGTATTAATTACATAGTCAATATCTGTCTGTTTCATTAGTGTATTAAATACCTGGATCAATAGTATTTCTACCGTTCAAAGACAGTTTCAAGTGGGGGAGGAAGAGGAAAAAGGGGACATGTTTTAGACTTATAAATCCAGAATGTTAGCGAAACCCGCTAGAGATCATCTGGGGCCTTATGGCAAGCATACAGCATTTGGAAGCAGACAGAAATCAAAATGATCACAATCTGTTTTTCAGTCTCTTGCACAACGACACACAAGGGAATCTAAGGAACATTTAAAAACAATAAGTGAAACAATTTGGCTCTCTTCTTTTCTATTCCCCCCCACAGCTCAAGAGCTACACAAGGAAGATGCAATTCTTTCTCACCCACTCACTTCTCCCAAACAGTTAACTGTTAGAATGCAGAATGGTTGCCCTTTACTGCTGCTCTTTTTCCAAGAGAAAGCTAATGACTCCATGTCTGTGCCTAATAAGAGGAGAGCGCCAGGAAGGCGACCTTTGGCCAGAACCCATTTCTGCTATGTTTATTTGCTCATGAGGACCCTGCAGGCCATGTCCACGCCACATAATTCCTTCCTCACCTTCAACAGCCAGCCCAAAGGACCCTCAAAGAGATTCAATGGAATTAGGCAGAAGCAAGACACTGGTTGAGCAGAGCAGAAAGAGATGATCGCTCCTAACCTATAATTTGTCAATCATGAAGCATGCAGAAGACCAAAGTTTCAGTCAACACTTCATAAGCAAGGTCAGGCAGAAGGAACAAGTGCAACCCCCTAACGAGATTCAGAAGCGCTAGGGCCACAAGAGTCAACTTCAAAGACCCAAAGAGGTCTCTCTGTTCAGCCTCTGGCAGGAAAGGTCAGCAGACTGGGGGACACGGGCAGCCCACATGACATGCAGAATATGTCTACATATGCATGAGAAAAAGCACCCCATTTGCAACCCAGCAATCTTCTAATTCATTACCACAGGTAAGCTGCAACACAGCACGGCTGCTGGGGAGCTGTATATTCAATGCTTTGCAGCAGCCAGAGAATGCATAATTAATGTGATCAGGAGCATGCAGAGCGAGCCTGCTCTGCTAACTGGAATGCCCAGCCACACAATTATTGTTTTCAATTCCAGTTCACTGTGTGCAAAGATCTCAAGGCCTGGTTAGTTTCATGCTGCTGTGTACACATTAATACCCCACCCCCCACCACCTTCACCAGTAAAACACAATCTCGTATCAATACTGAGCCATTTGTTGAGAAAGCTCTACTCCTCCATCCAGCTAAATTCAGTGCTAGTAATAAGGTAACGTGTCTTCCAAGTGAAAATGTATTATGAAAACTAATTAATTGCTTTCCAGTAATGAGAGACTTGCCATTTGCAAAAACCAGAACCCACATAACACAAGAGCTAAACATTGTTTATTGAGAAAGGAAGGGGAAAAAAAACCACCCTCCCCGATTTGAATGACCACTTCCCCATTTGTTCACATCAGTCACAAACAAATTCAAAAGGAGTATTTGTCGGCAAACAAACACAAGAAATGTATATGGACAGGTAGCAGACCTGTGCGGTCAGCAGCCCCAAAAATGCAATCTTAATTGAAGTGAAAAACTAAAGCGGTGCTTTGTAGTTGCCTAGATTTCCCAGAGGGATGAAGAGTCAACGCTTATCAGCCTCTCTCAGAAGAGACAATTTTGATTAATATCAGGCTCATCTGACTCAGTCTATTAAACCCTGAAGGAAGGATATTCTTCAGATAGAAGAGATACGTCTTTGATTAATAATTCTACCATATTGTCATTCCAAGCATTAACAACTGCCTGGTACCTGTGGCAGGAAGAAAGGCTTTGAATACAAAGAAGGGAGAAACCTGGATTGTGCTCACAGAGGTGCCAACACTGTAGTAGTAGGGAAGGGTGTTCCCAGAGTCCTATTCCACCCTCTCTAAAATGGAACCCATCACTAGCCTTCCCAGAATGTTCGGAGGGATGGTGCAAAAATCAGACATTTCGCTATTCCAGCTCTGCCTAAATAAAATAGAACCTCCGTGGCAGACACAACCGCAGGTCTTGTGCAGAACGTCATTTTCTACTCAGCCAGCAAATCACTACTGTGGGGATTTTCTTAGTGCCAGCACCCTCTCCTTCCTCCACTGACAACACTTAGCCATGCCTCCAAAACACAGGAGACACTTGGGTTGATAAAGAGAGAGCTGCAAAGCGTGCTGGAACTTGCACCAAACTTGTACCAGGCAGGAAGAAACCAACTGAAACCTGTGTTTTGAGATGTTCTACAGAGAGAAGGTCCAGCTCTGCCAGGCTGCTTATGCGAGTTGAGCAGCATTCTTCCGGATGTTCATGATCAGCCTCTTGCTATACTCCTTGTGGTTGACAGGCTTCACATCCATTGCTGTAGCCTTCAGGCGTGATTCGTCCTTGGGAAGAGAAAAGCATCAGGTGAGGACAGAGACCAGGAGTGGGGATGGTGAGCTACTAGCAATCTCCTGATACGGCAAACCACTCTCTCACCCAGAGATAATCACACCACCTTCTACAACAGAGAATATCCATCTCTACAGAAGCATCGTTTGGGAGAAACCAGGGCTAACGACAAATAATTCTCTGTCTTGTGCTTTGGAGCATGTGAATCTCAGATACTCAGAAGTGGATTTTGATCTTCATAAGATCAAGTGGCATTCTTCTGTGTAAGAGAAAGGGGAGATATCCTTTACGTGCTGAAGTTGTAATTTCTTTGCTATGCTGCCTGGAATAAGGAAGGCCACAGAGGCAAGATAGCCTTTGTGACATACTGGTTGACAGGCTTCTCCAGTGAGTCTGCAGACTTGCTAGGGGATTTTATTGGATTTTGTTACAAATTTCTGGATGAAAGCATTTTCTAAATTGTGAAAGTAGACAGTAACATACTGGACACTTTCCTTATATTACTGTTTTAATTGCTTTCTGAACGGGGAATAAGTTAGCATAAGTAGGCCAAATTGCAACGCTTCACAGAATCAGCTTGTGACATTCCCCAGAAAAGTTACCATCAGGCATTTTTCTCTCACTGTTCCAGGACACAATTTTTGCCCTTGAGACAGTTACTCCGCCAGCGAAAACAAGTTTTGTTGTTTGTCTTGAACAGCTGGTCCTCTGCCATCATAAATCCCAGGACAAAGACTAGTAGCATTCTCAGTAATTACTTGTAGTGATCTTAAAGTATCATTTGTATGCTCAGAGGAATGGTGAGAATCAGGCGATTCAGTGGAGGTGCGATCTTTTACATGCAAACACACCCTATATAAGCTGTCAGCACACTATGATGTATGAATTTGTCAATCTAGATTTCAGTGAGCCAGAATACTGAGGTTATTAAAGGAAGGCAAACGGTTGAATCTGGGGTAGGGGAATAGTCAAAGTGAGAGGGAGGGGAGAGAAGCAGTCCCACTGCCAATGACTTTCGGCTTTCTCAGTCAACACCCAACCAATTACTAAGGCTGCCTGACCTACATCAAAAATATAAAGCAGCTTACACATTGCCGCTGTTTTGGATAAGGATCAGGAAGGAAGCTGCTACCACCAACCCATCCAAGCACTAATCCTGGGGCTGCCCTGAGGGTCACAGCAGAAGCGGGCAGGAGATGCAGAAACCCTGAGAGAAAGGGGTGAGGTGGCATATTTCCACCCTGCCTCTGACACAAAGCTTTCTGCATTCATGGGGTTGGAGCCAGTGATAGCCAAAGATCCTGGGTCCTTTCACCTCCCCTGAGGCGCCGAGCCAAGGAGAAGTTGCTCAGGTACCACATCCATCCCAATGACAAGGGAAGGCATCAAGTTTGGCAGCAGTAGCAGCACAGCACGTCCGGGGCTTCTGCTTGCCCCAGTATGGCAGCTACTGCTCCAGGACCCACCCCGAGCTCCTAGCCACAGCCATGGTTCTGAGGCTCACAGGGAAGGACTTGGCCCCTCAGATGCAACAGCATAGTATTCAAGGATGCAGCTTACTGTGGTGCCACCACTCTGGGGCATAGACACTGGCACGGCAGCACTCAGAGCTTCTGCTCGATAAGGACTGCAGCATATCCCACAATCCCTTGGAACAGCTGGTTTGGCGCCCTTCTGTTATCTGGGGTAGACTGGTATCCTAGGTACACCTTGTGAGCAGGCTGGCCCCAATTAGGCCATCTCCAGTACGTTGGTAGGCAGAATATGGGCAGAATATGGAGACCAATTCCTCTGAGGAAAGGCTGAAGGAGCTTGGAATGTTTAGCCTGGAGACGCCTGAGAGGTGATATAACCACCTTCAAGTACTTGAAGGGCTGTCATATAGAGGATAGCACAGAGTTGTTTTCTGCTGCCCCAGAAGGTTGGACCAGAACCTCCCCACCATCCATCATTGTCTCTACAGCTTTTCTGTAATTCCTGAAGCAAGCTTTTGAGGTCTGAGTGATGTCAAGCAGGGACTGGATGTCAGTTGGAGTTTTGTAAAAATAGGCTGAGAGCAGCTAATGTCTTGATATATTAGGATTCTGCATGATTATACTGAGATTTTAAAGTTTGCAAGCTGCCTTGAGTCCCGTAATCCAGAAGGAAAGTGGCATATATTTAAAATAAATAAAGGATGTAAAAACAAGAATGACCGCTCATCTTTTGTTTTGTACACACTTATCTCACAAGTAGTGACCTGGAAGTTAAGTCAGAATCCAGGCACGGACTCAATGATACTCAACAGACCTTTCTTGATAGGGAATGCTACAGGTCCAATGGTTTCAGACTGAAGAATGTAAAAGACAGGGCCTGAAGTTTGTGGTGTCAGTGCCTCACTCTTAACATTAGACTCTGTTTCGCACGTTGTAACCAAATCTGCTACTGTCAGTGTGGTAGTATGCCACTGCTTTTGAAAAGCAGCTGTGTTATGCAGAACGGATAGAGACCTTTTAAAACTAAATTCTCCGAAAGACAGGCCCTGGAGTATAAGGTGAGCAACTGTGAGACTGACTCTGCAACTGATAAGGGGATCTGCAGCCCAATCATCTCTAGAAGTTGAGTAAACTGGTGGTACGTGAAATAAGGAACTCTCTGTCCAGGAGTGACGGTTTCAACTAAAATCTCTTTCAAAACAACAGTCTCTGTTGAATATCTTCCACGCCTCCCTTGCTTCGCCTTCATAATCCCTTTCCTCCTGAGAAAGGAGAGGATTTGCGTGTTGCAAGAACGCAAACGTCCTCCTCACATCTCCCTCCTACTGAAACTGAAATAATGGTTCCATTTATATCAGGACTTGGGCCTTCAGCACCGGTAACAGATCTCTCAGACCAGTTGGTTAAGAAGAGCAGGTTTCTTGGCGGGTTGAGATAAAGCTTTTCTTGCTATTGGGTTTGTCTTGCAAGGAATTTCTCTACACTAAGATTTAATCTTGGTCTTCAATGCAGGAGTCTCAGATTGGCTGCAGTTAGTATCATCCCCCGCCCCCCAATTTAGAAATCTCATTCCACATTTGCAGACACTGATCTGGAAGCCAAATTAGACTACGAGGACTCGTCTAAAGTGGGGGGGGGGGGAGAGAAACTGCTTCCTGTGGCAGAAGGTGAGCTAGCACCTGCACGGGCTAAGGCTTTGTCCAAATTGGCAGCTTTAAGACTTGCTTTGGGTGTAAATGGCATATGCATGGAAGCTCTAGAAACACTGTGTGCTTTATTCAGACAAATGATGTGCAACAAGGCATGATCAGATTATACCATTTTCACCTCGGTTTGTGGGCATGTTTTGTGCACCATAAAAGCAAAAGGAAAGAACCATAACTGTACTGCTTCCACATACAGTTAAGGTTCAACAAGAACTCTCCAATATATCATCTCTCTGCAGTAGCAAAAAGAAAACTGGAGCAATGAGATAGGGCCCTCTCTCCCTCACTTGACTCAAAAGCTGAAAAAACCATTGGAGGGGAAGAGGAGTGCCTCGCTCTCAGAATAAGCTTCAGAGGTCATGGCTTGCATGCACAATTCCCACGTGGGACTGCACAGAGATGAGCAGGGGCACTGAACCATTCTGCAGAGCTATATACAGATCTTACCATCCAAGAGGGCTATGCTGATAGGTTTGTTTTTCCAAGCAGCTGTTTACACCAACCACATCACTGGCACACTGGTTTGGGGAAAGCTTGGATTTGATTCCATGTAAGCACAGTTTCTTTGCTATTCTGATCGAGAACAACATGTGGGCAAACATTTTACTTGCATGTGCTGGCATATGGGCAGGCTGTGCTGCAGATCAAGAGGGAAATGCCCCACCCTCAATGACAGGCACAGCCAGCCATGTCATCTTAATTTATGTGGTGTAATAAATGACACAGGGAGAGCGGGGAAGAGACTATGGACAGCCCAACCAGACATGAGAGATGGGTGCTCTCTCGAAGTCTTCAATGTTCCATAAGAGTGACTCCACCCCCTTCCAGCTGCTACTGGCCCCAGCAAGAGAGGGAGAGATGGGCAACTTAATATCCATGCGTAAAAAAAAGCATGAGATATTTGTCTATTTTAAAACAAAAACAGAGCATGAAGGCAAGGGGAGCTAAATCCTGCACTTTAGGGCTTGATGCATATTTCCTATAGCTGAGCTTACCTCCAGTACAGTGTGACTATGAGAAAAATGCTTCAAGCACCAAAACCAGGGAATAATGCACGGGAGGGTGCACAGTTTAACCTTCTTTACCCCTGAGCTCTGTTCTTGTATAAAAATAAACCCCACCACACTTATGATACAAATGAGTGGACTCCAAAATAAGGATCTACCTATTATGTGTGCCTGTGTCCTTTCCTGTGTTACCCTTTGCAAGTTAAAGTAATGGAGATGTTTTCTCCCATCATCCTGGAATCTGAGAAGGGGAATCCCTTGATTGAAAATCCCCTAAAATCTCATTCCACTTGAGTGGGATGGTGGTGGTGTTACATCAGAAAATGTGTTTCCATTCAAAGCAATAGAATCAGGTAATTCAAAAACACACTACTAAATTAAAAAATATTTCTGAACATATCCCTAACTGAACCCTAAGAAAGTTATTCCTGACATCAAGGCACAGATTTGCTATCTGTTTGGGGGGGGGGCAGGGGGAGAAAGATGTGTGCACATCTGACTTACATTGAAAGTCTCCATCTTAACTCGGATCCGAAATTCATGCGTGGTGAAGTTGGCTTTCTGAAGTACCTCATCAAAAGCATGCTCATTCTGTTGAAAACAAAACAGGACAAGCAGGTGTCACCAGGTAAGAGTGAGCTTTGCAGAAGACCACCACATCTTTGGGAGAGGGCAAGTAACCAAAACAAAATGGAACAACACAATATGAGGCATTGCTAAGAGTTTCAACTGATGTGAAAAAACTAGCTTCAAGCTCAGAAGCCTCATTTTAGGACATGAATGTAAAATGACACATTAACCCCAGGAGGAAGAAGTTCCAACTGTGATCACTGTCGATGCTTTCTTATGATCCCTCAGCACACCAACATGGGCAAACATTTTGTTTTCAGGATCTTAGCAGCAGCAGCAGCAGTCAGCTATTGCCTGAGTCATCTGAAATTCCAGTTGTTTGAAAGGAGACAGGGGCTGAATGCCGTTTTGGTTTCTACACTCAGTACTGACAGAGAAAGGATGAACTTGCAGTTTAAATAACAATAACATTCGATTTATATACCATCCTTCAGGATGATTTAACACTCACACAGAGTGGTTTACAAAGTATGTCATTATTATCCACACAACGAAACACCCTGTGATGCGGGTGGGGCTGAGAGAGCTCCAGAGAGCTGTGGCTGACCCAAGGTCACCCAGCTGGCTTCAAGTGGAGAAGTAGGGAATCAAACCCGGCTCTCCAGATTAGAGTCCTGCGCTCTTAACCGCTACATCAAACCGGCTTTCTTAACCACTACTGGCGCTCTTAACCACTATACCAAACTGGCCAACAATCAGGGTTCAAAATAAAGGAACTGGTTCCTTGAGTAACAAGTGTCTACTTCTTCTCAGTACAAATTTCTTCCAGGTCCAAACCCAACCTGAGTTCCACTGTCACATTTTTATGCTACTCAGCTGGAATGTCAATGAAACTCATGGTTCACCCTTCCTCCATTTTATTCTTACAGCTATCCTATTCGGCAAGGGGTGAGGGACCTAAAGCAACCCAATAAGCTTCAGAGCTGAGTGGGGATCTAAACAGAGATCTCCCAAGCCCTAGTCCAACTGGCCATTCTTAGCTATTACTGGTTTTATGTTTCATCTCCAGTCTATCCTAAATACATATGGAAGTCTTGATGCCTTGTAAACTGTGCTTATTTGCTCCAGAGACATAATTCTAGCATTTCAGGCTAATGACCGGGTGCTGCCATGCAAAGAATACAGTTGTCAGATTAGACCAATGTGGGTTCTTTGGGGCAGAAATGAGAAGCATTTCTGAACTTGAGTTTAGGTCAAAGTCCAGCACCTAACAAAGTAAAAAACAAGCTCTCTCATTAGCACACAATCACATCTTTAATATTGTCACAGTTTTGACATTTATTTTCTTATACTTCTAAATTGAACAGATTGTTTCTGAGGCTCAGAGTGTTAAAGATAATTTGGAACAATATAATATATTGACAACACACATACAAATGTATGGCTAACACATTCCCAGACATCTGTCACTAACTCCTGTTCTTTGTTCTCAGAAAAAGAAGTTAAAGGAAGGCTCAATTCATGCCAGGACTCAGCCCCACAGAACTGGATTTCACTACAAGGGCCAAATTGGAATTAGAGAAAGAATGGCCTTAGTGCCTTTTCTTCAACCCAAGGAACAGCAGCCTATCTTCACATAAACAGAATTAAGGGGGTGTGCTTTGCAGATTAATCAGCAGGGCGTCCAGGCAAGCTTCAGTTTTGGTAACTCCTTTTCAGAAAATTAAGCACGAGGAATACGAACCCCTATCTTCTGTGTTATTTGTGTGCATTTTAATAAGAATGGCTTGTGTCACCCTTCCATCACATGGAGAGCAGTAGAAATCTAGAGAACTCTGGCACAAAACATGATCATGATCTTCCTTATGATGCGGAAGTAGGAACCATGGCCTTTATGTATCTTGAAAACGAACTGTGCAGACACTGAGAACTCATCCAAATAGTGCCTTCAGAAGACCGAATGAGAAATGTAAAGTTTCCAGAAATTTTAAAGACACTGAAAAAGCCACCACCACCATTGGCAGGGCACAGGTGGGGATTGAAATAACTTTCTTAACATAAACATACTTTACTGCTTCAAATATAGCAAATGTCTCATCAGCATTATCATTAACATATCTCATAGTAAACCACCTGGTCTCCTATGCAGATGATGACAGCAAAGAACAAAACAGGTCAGCTACAAAAAATGCAAAGGTACTAAAAAAAGAAAACTAAACCTGGCCAGAGTAGGACTGGGTATGCTTCTGGAGGTATGGTAGAGAGAACATCTGAGTGTCAGTGAAAGAGAAACAGGAGAGCCTTCTCAAGCCTTTCACAGCTTAGAGAATCTTGAATCGGAAGAGTTGGGGACAGGAAGGGATTTCCATATTGTTGCTGTGCCACCATCAGGACTACATCAATATCATCATCCTCAAAAGCCCTCCTATACAAACAAGACTTCAGAAAACAGGTGGATCCTCAATTCACAGGTTGCATCAAACAAAAAATAAATTCTCCAACTTGCTTAACTCAGAAAACTTGTGTTCCACAAGGTAGCAATGGAAGGGCTTCTTGCTGCAGGAACTGAGCCCTTGTTTTTTAGCTGGCAGTTGGTTTGCACCTTCACAATGATGTTTGTCTATCAGGATTTTAACATGATGTCCTTCCATCTGAAGCCCGAAGGGTGGAAACCTGAGAAAGGGCCTTCTCAGTTGTGGTGCCAAAACTTTAGAACTCCCTCCGAGATTTGCCTATCTCCCTCTATTGCGGTCCTCTGCCAGCAGTTGAAGACTTTGTTTCATCTGCCAAATGCCCAATAACTTACAGATTCTCATCCCTGTTCTTAGTCATGAGTGTGTTTTAATTGAATTATTTTTATATAACTTTAAATGTTTTAAGTTTAAATTGTTTATTTTAATGTTCACTGCATATTTGGGTAGAAAGGCAGCATACAAATGCTTTAATAAATAAAAAATAAATATAGCTTGTTTGGGTGCTTCCGGGATCACTTTTTTGCTGCTGTCCTTATTGGGCACAATGAACATGAGAAAGTGTAGGGCTACCAGCTCCATCGCTTGAATTTCAACATGATCTATTACTTGAAGTACTGTCTGGTGTTTCTGTGCTTTCTTGGGCCTTGGAGAAGCTATTATCTTGCTGGAGAATGTGCATGAGCTCTAATTTGTACCCACTGTGAATTGCTTGATGCACCCAAAGATCCATTATGGACTTTCTCCAGGCTGGACATAATCTTTTGAGGCTTTCACTGATTAGTGGAGGTCTGGCATCATGCCTGATAGAATTTATGTTCTACTCTCTGGCTGGTGGGGAGTGGAAGCAGGGGGGGGGGGTGTCCTGTACTGGAATCTTGACCTGTACCCAGAAGGTTTAAAATCTGCATTCTCTGGCTTTGACCTGCAGAGACAAAAGGATTAGAGAATCCCTGCCTGGATAGTTTGCAGTCATCTCAGTTAGATGAGTAGGGCATATCCTTTTGGTGGATATTCTTTTCCTCAGTTTCTACTAGGATCTAGTGCCCATGTTGGATCCTCAAATAACACCCCCCCCCCAAAGGGAAGAGTAGAGAAATTAGATTTGGAATCTTGATCTATGTTCCAGTATTTTAACCAGAGATTTCTCCTTATCACAATATCAGCCCTCAGAGCATGAATGAAGAAACGTGTTGCACCTAAACTGGAATCTGGTTATGGCAAAGCCTGACAGAGTCAGCACGAAGGTCCTGAGGAGTTGCTTGACTCAGAGTATAACCACTCTACAGTAGATGAAATTTCCATCTCAAACTCTAATGCCCAGGGGTATAGCTTCATGGACCTTGCAAGAAGTGAGTTTATACTTTTTGCCCCTGGGTCTTTCAGATGCCCATTTCTGGGAACCAGCATCCCAAAAACAGAGTCACCACACGGGCATCTATTAGTGGCTTTAAGGAAGCTCATGGTACTGATGGAATGAGAGCCATGTTTTTAGAGGGACTGGGCAGGATCCTCTTATCTTCAAAGGGTTCTGGGAATGGAACGAGTTGTGGGTGGCAAGCTTACATTTAGAGAAGATTAAGGAGACCTCTCTCTAGGTTTGGATGAAATTGTTTGGCATGCTCCCCAGGTAACAGGAGAATGGTGAAAGCACTTGCTAGAAGAAGAACCTCCAAGCAAAGGGATGGAAAGGAGGAGGCATCTGATAGCTGGACCTCATCTTCTGGCCATTCTTCTAGTCAATTTTCAGAGGCTAGAGACGAGAAGTCTGCTGCCTTTCAGTTTCAGAAGACTGCATCCTCTTGTTGTGAAAGAGAATGAAGAGCATTAATTCTGATGGGCAGAAGGAACTACTGCCCTGGGAGTCAGGGGTCTGCTTGTGTAAGATATGAGTGCTTCCCCTATGGGGATCTGAGGAGATCCAATCAGAATCTGAGAGTATTCTAAGTTGTTTGATCCTCTTGTTGGCCTTTTCCCCTCCTCTTCCTATGCCTAAACGAGAAGCAAAAGGGGGAGGAATGCTGATTCTTGCCGTTTTATCATTTCACGGTTTTGGCATCATTTGTTCTGTGTATCTTTTACCACTGACTGTTTAATCCAGGCACAGATGTACAGGTAGAATGAAGCCATGTCCAAACTGGTGGTCAGAGACCTGTGGTCTGAAGATGCAGCAGAACTGGCCAATGGAGTGAATACAGTAGTCAATGCAATCACTTAGTGGCAACTGAAGATTCCTGGCAACTGAAGGTATGACTGAGTGGAAGGAGAGGTGCCTGTATCAAACTTCCACTTGCATCATAAGTGGGAAGGTTGGGATGGTCACTAGATGAGCTTTAACAGAGGACCATGGAAGCGCTTTACGCACTTCCACTTATACTCACAGGATCTTCTGAAGGATGTTTTTCTAGCATTCAGAAGTACAGAGCATCTGAAGGTGGTACTCCAAAAGAATCCTCTAATCTACCAGATCCAAGGTGTCAGATGCAGGATCCTGTCTGGATGCTGAAACAGGAGGTCTGGGCAATATGCCAGAGTGTGAAAACTTGGCAATCCAAGGCTGTCGTGTTCACTGTGGAGAGACTGGGATACAGCTTGTGCAATCCCTGCCTATCTTCCAGATGGCCCTGGGTATGAAGGGTATAGGAGGGAAGGCATGAAACCACTGGAACTGTACCTGATGCCTTCCCTGGAATATAACATTTGATGTTCACTGGCATGGCAAACCTCTGGCCTGCCACAGTGAAAGAATACCACTTTTACTAATGGACCACCTGTGGACCACCATTCTGTGAGAGAGGGAATCTACCAGATTACTAGATTCATTTATCTCACAGTCAGTTTAAGATGTAAGATGCAGTGCCACTCTGTTTACATGACATGATGGTCATGTTGCCTGAGGCCACCTGCATTACCTGGCCTTGCAAGTCTGGGGAGCAACATGTAGCTAGCCAGGAGCATTGGATACATGCCTGATGTGGAGCTGTCTTTTTTCTGGTAAACTGGCCAATAGTGTGCTACTGTGGACACTCCATTCCTATGGCAATACATTTGTAGCTTTCACCACCTGAGATAATGATGATGTCATGTTTGACTGTACCCACTCATCCATGCCAATATTAATTCTGATGCTTATATGCTTAGGTGCCAGTTAATGCCAGTTGTAACTCAATTATGTTCTACTGCCAGTTATTGTAATCATAAGCCTGGTGTAACTCAATTCCTTGTTGCTAGTATTATAATGGATTCTCAAACGTTCACAGGTGGCTGTCTGTTTACAACTCTGAACTTTTCCTCTGGACTATATGTCTTCCCTCTTCGTGGTGTGATAGCACAAATATGCAAAATGTTCTCACAGAAAAGAACAATGAATTGTTTGGACATTGGGAGGGGGAAGGAAAGTTGGGTAGAAAACAGACATATTTTTCCCATCTTGCCATTCTTGTCAAACTTCTACTAGAACTACTTAGTTGCTTACTTTACTCCTAAGTAGACCTTTGGACCTGAATATGGAAAAGATCTGATTTCTGAATAAAAGTCATTTAACCAAGGACCTGTGTCTTGCTATAATGATCCAGGGATCTGTCTGCTGTATTCTGTCATCCAGAGCCTGACAACAAAAGGGACCCCTTGATATAAGTTGAGATGGTAAGTGCATCAGATGGAAGTTGTAGAGGTTTTTCTTGCAAACCCCACCCAAGCTGGAAACAGGTTAGACCAGCAATGGAGAGGCCTCATCTGTAGCCTGGCAAAGTGAACCACAGAGGTGAAGGATGACATAAGCCCCATGCTGTTAGATGCAGCATGAAGGACAGCACCAGCAGAAGCTTTGTTCAAGGAAAATTAGGCTTTGCTGAGCCCAGCGCTGCCCATATAAATTGTACAGGCTTTACTAAATGTGACTTCTCTCTGATGACATGTAGGCTAGGGTACGTAAGGTTAGTTATACATGGAGCCATGAGAAGTCAATTGTCTATGGAGGGAAAGATGATTATTCCTTGACAGCAAAGACATGCTGCTACCACTGCCATGCACTTGGTGAACATCCCTGGAGCAGTGAAGAGGTTGAAAGGCAAACCATGTACTTATAGTGGGCGTATCCCACGACAAGATAAAGGTGTGATGTTATGGCCAAATTGAGATGTGAAAGTAGGTATCTCTGAGGTCAATAGAGGCAAGCCAAGATCCCACTGTTAGGAAGGGAAGGAGGGATGCTACACATGAAGCTGCCTTACACTACGTGAGACTGCTGACCTGTCAAGACCTATATTGTCTTCCCTGACTGGCAGCGGAGCTCCATGTAGGGGTCTTTCACATCACCTACTACCTGATCGTTTTACCTGGAGATGCTGGGGACTGGATCTGGGATCTTCTGCATGCAGTGCTCTCTACCACTAGGCCACAGCTCCTCTGATCAGGTTAAAAAAGATAAGACTATAAATGAAGGTGGGATATATATGAAGTAAATAAATAATAATAGTAATAGTCCAAAATAGAGGGACAAAGATATGTGGGAAAAACTAAAGAAGGGGGGGATTATTTTTCAAAGTGGATGTGGGGGAGGATTGAACCTGTACTGTCCCATAGCAAAGAAAGCTAGCTATTGTGCAACATTCCTGTATGGTTGAGGGTGGTATCTGATTTCCTGGAAAGGGAACCTTTAAAAAATGTGCACAGACTGCCAAATGTAAAGAAGAAAGAACCTGATACATTCATGCATAACATACTTCAACAGTTTTAACAAGGGAAATACTAGAAAAATAATCTGAATTATTACAGGACAGAGAAGGGGGACACTTGAAGAGGTATGTGCTTATTAAGCAGAAATAAAAAACAAAAAGAGTACAGCCATGAGGCAGAGTTTGTTGAGAGTGATGCTGGAGCACACAATATGCCCTGACGTGTTGAAAGTACTCAGAGCCCCTCGGAATGCTAAATGTAGCATTCATTTTGACAAAGGCAATTTGATACCTTGTGTGTCAATACTGCTCAGCCAACATTTGGAGATAAGTGGTGATTATTACAACATAAGCTGTCACAATGGAAAGGTCATTATCCAATATTTTTTTACAAAATCTCTTCCCTGGTGAACATCCTCAGCCACAAGAGTTTACTAGAGAGGATTCTCTGATCTAACAGCACACACTTGTTGGTATCTGTGGGAGTCACTGTCAAAATTCCAACAAGATATGAAGTATAATGTTTTCAAATAGAAGAAACAATGTATTGGATCAGATCAAAACCTACACCTTGAGCAACACTGTGCTATCCTAAAAAGTGAGGGAGGATGTACAAAAAGAGAGGAAGGCGCAAGATGGCTAAACTATGAAGTTTTCCACTTGGTTTATCTAATAACAATGTAAGTGGGCTTGCACCAATCACAACAGCAATAAAACCAGTCCACCTCCATTTAGGGGATTTTCCCAGACATGCAGAAAAATGACTGTGCCACCTAACCAAAACCATAAAGGGGGTGGGGGAGCAAACTCACAAAGACAAGAAGAGTGCAACGCTGAGAGTAGCTGGCAGTCAGTTGGGGGGGGGGGAATTAGACAAGCCACTGGGAACCTACAAAATCCCGGGGGAGGGGCAGAGGGGGAGAGTGGGTTTCCAAATTGTTCCCTCTTCCCACAGTCCCTCAAACTTGTATTACATCTAGTAGTAAAGTGACTGATTCCCTAAAAATCATAAGAGCAGCAGAACCAGGTCACCCACAAAGCAGAGATTTCTTTTGTTGGGGAGGGGGTCCTCCACAGACAAGGCAGAAAATATGATTATCAATTAAGGAGCGCCCCCCCCCCTCCGCTCCTTCACCACCCTAATGAGGACTGAACATGCTCCAGGAGGCAAAGAACGTTAGAGCAGCTGACAATAAAAAAAGAACAGAGAAAGAATAAAAAATGGGCTTGCTCAAGCTGTTAAACCGCACAGAATGGTATGAAAGGGGTGATTTCTCAATGGTTTACCCCCACCCTCAGCTTCCATCTTGTTCCCTCAAATACTGGCGTTCGTGGTCGAGTGCCTATCGGCACTGCAGCAGCCACTAATGAGGTAGAAGGTTCTATGAACTCGGGAATTCCCTGGGTATGGAAAATAAAAAAAAGACATTGGGGAGACAAGACATTGGGGTGTGTGTGCTGAGGAGAACTGAGTATATCCCAGGAGCCACCAAATGAGGCAAATAGAGGAGATAAGGAAAGTGGCCTGTTGAACTAGCAACTTACGAGTCTCCTGGAAGGTGAGATTAGGGCTAGGGAGACGGGCATAAGGCACCCCCCCCCCCGACACACACACCATTTATACAGCATGGGGAAGAAACGGCTTTTTGCTCCCAATTTCAGTATTCAAAGCAGCTATGCTATAGCACTATTTTGCTAAGGCTCTGCATGAGGTCAACAGGATGTTAACTCATTCAACCTGAATTTAGCAGTGCTACCCTACAATGCTAGGGAAGGCATTTCCTATTTTTTTAACCCCTCACACCATGCATTTTCTTGGTTGGGAATCAAACTGGTTTATGGCCCGGTTAGTGTACAAAACTGAGGGTATAGTTATGAAAATATTCCTATAACATAAGCACTGAGCCAAGGGCCCTTTTCCAAATGTAGCCATTTTTGTCAAGCAGCGAGAAAAGGAAGGCCCTGCAAGCCCTGTCGGATCTCTGCAGCTGCCACTGGCACATCAGACAGCACCCAAGTGATGAAGACGAAACAAGCGCCCTGAAGCTCTCACCCGACCATTGAACGCATAAGCAACGCGAGGTGACTGACCTTTTCCTTCAGTTCTCCAAGATAAGCAGCATTCTGCCCAAGAATGGTCTCTGCTGACTCCTGGAAGCAAGTTACCCACTGATTGTCCTGAAAGTCGGCCACATTTAACTGGGGGGGAGAGAAAAGAAAAAATGCCAACATTCCTCAGTCTTGCACTTGACTGGACACAAATGCTTGATACTAAAGCCTCCTCCCACAACAGGCCTGCCTACCCTTTCCAATCAGTGCACTGTCCTTGTTCCCTTTGTCTTCTGGTTGTGGACAACAGCCCCCAAACACCTCAAGTACGCACCCAGAACCAGTGCTTCATACAGCAGCTGGGCCTGGAACACCAGCAGCCACTACAAGCAGCCAATGACAGCGCCCAGAACAGCAGGTCAAGAGGGGAACAGGTGCACCCTAACCCTCCTTTATTGGTTACTGTTTGTTCACAGCAAACACAGAAGGGGAGACCGAACACATGCTCTCTGTTTCTGTAGCAGCTATCTGCACCCAAATATCTCTTGAAAAACTGAAAGAGGACCTAAAGCATGGATGTGCAGCTGAGAAGGTCTCCATGGCCAGGTGTGCTTGGAATGAAAAGCGGCTGGGCAGAGAGACCAGAGGGCAATTTATAAAATGTGCATGTTCAACTTCTCCTGTTTTGGTGTATGTGGACCCCAGGAGGTCAAAAAAATCCCATGGCTGCCCCAAGTCTCCACTCGGTGATGTCCCCGCTTCCCCTTGCTCCTCAGGGTGACCAAAAACAAACTGGGTAACAATTGCTGCCACCAATGAATGTGAAAAAAGAATATTCTAATAGATGGATTTGAACATCTAGCACTATGTATCTGGGTTGCCGTTTAGAGGCTCTGTCTAGTTGCATCTCCTGCTTTGGGGCTTGGGGCACCTCTGGAATTCTGACAGTGTGATGGGTGCAACCACAAAATAGCTGCCATGGGATGCCAAGCTGACCACAAAATTGTTGCCACAGGAGATAGAGCCACACACAGAGAGGAAGCTCAGTGCAGGGGAGAAGGAGATAATTAAAAAAAACAGCAGGAAAAAGGAGTGAGGAAGAATAAAACCAACATAGTGGTAGTAGCTGCCGCTGAAACAATGTTATTTTAATTTGCCCAGCCAATCAGATCTCCAGCTGCCAATTAGAAGTCCTGCTGGGCAAGTGCCACGCCTGCTTTCTAAATATACTTGGTGGACACCGGGAAAGGTGTTGACACCCTAGCACCCACAGGCACTGGGTTGAGGACCATGGTTCTAGGCAGTAGATGGTGCTCTGGGTATTTAGCTGACCCTCAATGATGGGGTGGGGAACAGAGAAGGTGGTCAATCCAGGCAGTGGTATATGTTAACCCTGAAGGCAAAGAGAGGCTATTAGAGTGGTCATGATTCTGGCAAAGACTTATGGGACTGAGGAGAGGTTGAATAGGGGACTCTCTACTGGTAATCGGTACTGCGACTCTGTGGTACTTCCTGTGGAGGCAGTGAATGGGAACATGGAGCTCTGCTTTCTTGAGATCATCTGATGAAAGGACCCCACCCGCAGCCACAAGAAGAGCCTCTACAATGTTTCTGAGGTCTCCATCTGGAATTTCCTCTTCCTCAAAAGCTAGAATATGAACTTAAGCTTTTGTGTCTGAGGTACTGGCTCTAACTCTAACAACATTTGATTTATATACTGCCCTTCAGGATGACTTAACACCTACTCAGAGCAGTTTACAAAGTATGTTATTATTATCTCCACAACCAAATACCCTGTGAAGTGGGTGGGGCTGAGAGAGCTAGAAGCTGTGACTGACCCAAGGTCACCCAGCTGGCTTCAAGTGGAATAGTGAGGAATCAAACCCTGTTCTCCAGATTAGAGTCCCGTGCTCTTAACCACTACACCAAGCTGGCTCTACAGACTGCCCAGAGGTCAAGAAGGCAACTCCAGGGGTGATTTCCTGGGGTTTGGGACTCCAGCAAAGGAATAGAGAAAGGAATATCTATTAGTATGCATGGCAAAGGTGGTCAAGGAATACCTCTTGGTGAGTGGTCAAGGGTGGGGTGGGCTCTTGTCCCTTGGGGAGGATTGCCTTTGCCAGGGGCACAGTTACTCAGCTGGCAAAGGTGTGTGGGGGGGTGTTTGCTCTGGGCCTCCTTTCTGGCATCAGCTCACTCAAATTCTGCCATAACAAAAAGTCTGGTCTGATCCATATCAGGGTTCACATCACAGTTAAACAGCCTGTGAAGCGTCTCACTCGCTAACAACTGTGCCATTTGAGGCAAAGGGGCAGAGTGGGTAGAGAAGGGATTCAATTTCTACTGTTAATATTTGGTGAAACCTTTAGCTATCACAGTGATTGGCAGAACAAAACACAGGAGAAGAACTTGAGTGCCCCATAATTCCTAAGTTGTTCTGCTCCCCCCGCCCCCCGCCAATTCCACACAAGAAATTATTTCCTCAGGGGGACAGTTTCCATACTCTCAAATGTTCTAATAAGGCGAGGCCATTTATTCAGAGAGTCTTTTTGTTTAGTTGCTCTATTAGCTGAAGTGAAGCCCCCAGTGGTAGCAAACCCTCACCGTAGCAGGCTCCCTGCATGAGAGTTTCTAAAGGCAAGACACAGGGCCCTAATTTGGAGGCACTTTTATGAGGAGAGAAGGCTGAAAAAGCAGCGGTGTTCCAAGGGTGCAAGCAGGCATCACAATGGCAGCCTTCAGACACACCGCTCTGAAGCAGGTTCCGTTAATGCATGAGACACAGAACATTACCCACAATAGAGCAAACTAAATATAGGGAGCAGCTGAATAAGGGCAATTACCACTCTCCAGAAATGTCATTCTACATTAGCTTATCTTCGAAGTGTGGGCCATCAAGCCTTCTGCACAAGCTGCAATGCTCACAAACAAGTCACATGGGCTTGCTGGATGTGAGGCCCACCGAGGGTTTGATACAGCATGAATTAGGAGGCCACAGGGCAGAGGCCCCGGCCTGGTGCGACCATCTAGGACAGCATCTAGGACAGCTTTCGACCAGGGCAAATGATTTATTCCATTTCCCCCATAGGACAGCTGGAAAACTCTTTTAACACAGAAGGCTGCTAAACTCATCACCAAAGTGTCATGGTCATATTGTCATCTGTGGGAATTTTAATATGCTGGTGCCGCATTTGCATGGCATGAGTGGTATGTTGAATGAAGTTTAATGGCATGGCAGCGCTGCGCCATACATTGCCAAAATGGTAGCTTAAAACCACAAGATGGCTAAAATGCTCAGCAATTCAGAAAAAGACGTGCATTCTGAAGCTAACATGCAGTGTAAAGAGACGATGCAAGTCCACCTGGAGAAATACTGGGGGTCCCAAGAGCTGTTTGTTTTTGCATGAAACTCTCAAGAGGGCATGGTAAGGAGTTGGGGCACCCGGCACAGATAGCAGAAGAGCCACAGTTATTGTCCTGCTGCTGCACCGTCAAGGGACTGAAGAAGGGTGAGGGAACAGAGACTGCCACGGTGGGATGGAACAGAGACTGTTTTGCCCAAACATAGATAATGCATTGTTCACATCCATGTGCAGAGGAGTAGACGTAATTTCAGAGAGCACTCACACACACAAGCTTCAGAACAACACTTACAAGCCACGGAAAGGGCCACTGATGGCAACTAGATCAGAAAAACTTTGCTCAGGCAGCTGAGCATGAAAACAGTTGCTTCCCACTCCCCACAGGAAAGGCCTCCTGGTGTAAATACACCACACACCAATGGCCCAGCTATGAAAGGTAAGCAATCAATTGATCTAGCTATGAGAGGTAGGAAAACAAAAATTGTGCCACGCTCTTCCTGGACTCACTGAAAGGATCATGCGATACTTGAAGTTGGGGAACTCCCGATCACATTTTTCACAGCGATACAGTCCATTCTGTTCATCAATCACTTTCTTATTGCAGTCTTGCGACGGACATGCCTGGTACATGCAGTTCTCCTTGCGCAAATACACCACTGTTCCCACACAACTAAAATAATCTGCCTAAAGGGAAAAGAGGGAAACCATAAAAAAACACAAACCAGGACTGGTTTGTTTATTAAATCTGCCAAGTCTCAGGGCATCATCACAGCTTGATCTCTAGACATCAGGCTGGGGGTCTGGGGTCTCACTCATGTGCCCAGTCCTACTGCCACCCTTCTCTTTGACTTCATTATCACACCTCCAACTATCCCCCGTGAGTACCTGCATGCACTGGCAATCTTAAAATCAGAAGGTTTGCACAATGTCTAAATGTATCTGTGCTATATTTAGGGCCTAAGTTAAAGTCATGCATTTATTAAATACTCTCGCACATGCCTTGAATTGTTTGAGTGGGTGTGTTTAATTAGTCAATTAACGGATTAACCATTAAGAGAATGAGCCGACGATCAGACTGGTGCCGTCTCGCCAATTTCCTCAGTTACGAGGTCTCACTTTATTGATAACCCAAACACAGAAAGACACTAGCATGACTGTGGATCGCTCTTATTAACAGTAGTTAATTTTTTTTAAGACTGCCATTTGGGCATTAATAGTTCTGCTCTGCTGGAATCAAGCATAGATTCCAATATTGTATGAATTAATGTGGGTTTTTGGTGTTATTTTTAGTTGGTTATTTATTGCAAGTTTTTGGTCATGTCCCTCTCCACCTCCAACTAAGATCCACAAGGAACAGCCCATCTCAACTGTTTCAAGAGCCCACTTTACCTTATCTCCTTGCCCGAGGTTCTCCGATTTAGCCTCATACAGAGTTTTCCAGTTGGTGTTTCCACCTGCTACAGGCCCACCCTGTGTATTAGAGATGGAGGCACATTCTTGAAGCTGCCCCTCAGAGTCAAACCTGGAAGCAAAAAGATTACTCCTAGTTCCAGGAAACAGCAACACAAGATTTTATTTTTGGTCTCTTGCATTCAATATAAGAAGGATTTTTTTAAAATCAATAGTTGCACAGGAAACAATTAGAGTAACCTGTGTATATTACTCACTTAAACAGTATTTCAAGATAAGATAATATGCTGTTTTAATTAGCGCAATACTTTATAATCTGGAGAAATGGGGACAAGCTAAGCTTTCCTTCTACACCAGCTAGTGGCCACAGTTTAACAGTGTAACTGTTTCAGAGGATGCCAGATTCAGTTAACAGACATAAAGCCACTGAGTGAAAGTTAAATTATATGCTACCATTATCTTAGCAGAAGCTTGGGAAAAATGCATACTAAGCTTCGGAGATTTCACGTCTGAAGTCAGAAGCAGCAAACCCCTGCCTATGAGATAAGTGGATGCTACCACCTTGGCAACAGAACAGCACTGCAATTTAATTTGTTTTAGTAAACCATTGGCTTTGATTCAAGCAATGCTAACAAGCAAAAGGTTGCAGCTCATGTTGGGAAAGGAAGAGAAGCTCAGTGACAGCTTATCTGGGACTGCTAGCAGCAGAGAGAAGAAGAGAAGCAATCCACTGAAACAGCAGCAAAACCCATGGGGGGGGGAACAAAGAAGTGCCTGCTTTTCTTCACACACTCAGTACATATGCAGGTATGGTTATGCTGCAGACTGCTGCAAGCTGCGCTTGTGAACACTGTTGGCTTCCCTGCAACAAAAGCCCAACACATCTATCATGATGCAAAGAAATATTCATGGACTGAAGGCTCTTAGGGAAAAATCATTTCCCAACCAACATACACTGGGGGCAGAATGTGTTTGCTAAGAAACGTTCAGAGCAAGAAGACTAGGAAGTGTGTAGACACCACTGGGCACTGCTCAGAGAAAAGCTTGTACAACTTGTATTTGCCTTTTCTGTGGACCTCAGAGCAGCTCCTGTGTCCTAAGGCTTTCCCTTTGGGTAAGCTTCCCTGGGATGTACACCATGCTGTGTTTTACCTGGCTAATGCAAGAGAAGGAAGATCTCAAGTTCAATCCCAGATCTGTCCAGCTAAAGGATGCAGGGAAGCAGGCATTGGGTTCTTGATCCAAGAATCCAGAGAGTCACTGCCAATCAGACTATACCATGCTAATCTAGATGAAACAGTTCTTTTACGCAACAAAAGGAAGTTTCAAGGGAGCTCTCACGCACCCCTCCCCGACCTGAAGTTAGTGTTTGGCATTCCAGCTGCTGCTGGGGGGGGGGGGAGGGGGGAATCACTGGAGTGACAGAGCTTTACCCATCCATGAAAACAAAGAGGCCAACATTTTGAAAAGGGATGAACAATAACAATACACTTGTGCTTGTGGAGTAACACTTCTTTCTTATCCCTTTATCACATTCTCATTTAAGGGGCTTAGGGCACCATACACAGACCCCCCCTTCCTTTTCAAGAGGGAATATTTACAATGGGAGCAGAACTGTAATTATGGTCTGAAAAATTCTAGGCTGCAGTCTTCATTATACTGTTCACTGTATATATTATACTGCTTTAGATTTGAGTCCAGTGGCACCTTAGAAACCAACAAGATTTTCAGTGTGTTAGCTTTCGAAAGTCAGAGCTCCCTTCTTCAGACACAAATAAACAGCTTGGTGTCACTGTTCCACATTTTTGTAATCCCACTTTACTGTATGTATAATCCAATTTTTGGTCGCATTGCTTATTGTGTGTATTATACTGTTTCTACTGCATTGCTGTTAATGGTGTGATCCACCTTGAGCCTCAGCAACAAAGGTAGACTAAAAACAATGCAAGTTAATAAATAATCCTCAGCATTCCCATGAGGAAAGTTAGGCTGAGAGAAAGAAAAGACCAAGGTCACCCAAGGAACCTCAAGGTCCTATACTCTAACCACCACACCAGACTTGCTCTTCACCCAGCAAGTGTCGTAGATGGAAAAAGGAAGACCTGGCAACTGCAGAGACCTGAGCCTCCATATTCAAGGAGGCATCCAGGATCACTCCCAGGCTCCTGACTCTTGGGGCCGGTACAAGTACTGCCCCATCGAGGGCAGAAAGCTGGGGTCCTGAATCCACTGGTCCACGACTCAAGTACAGGATCTCCGACTTCGTGGGGTTTAATTTCAGCGGACTCTGCCTCAACCATCCAGCCATGGCTTCAAAAGCCCACTCCAGGACATCTGGGGCTGAGCCAGGCCATCCATCCATCAACAGGTATAATTGGGTGTTGCCAATTTAATGTGTTGCCATATAACCCAATTCTGAACAAGAAAATCACACGCTGAGGATAAGACTAGACTCCTTCTCCATAATATGCTAGCTTTCAATGGGCGAGGGTTTTTGTTGTTGTTGTCTAGAGGAATCATGTGAGCTCCCATACACAGTCTGATGCATCAGACACAGGTTTACCACCTCAGTGAGGGTTATGTTTCTGTTGTAGCAATAACCAGGATGCAAAGTTTGAGGTTTCTGCTTGTAAGGTTTGGGATATTCAATGCAAAAGTTGTGATCTCCTACTTAGAATATTCTACACTGCTGAATCCATTCTTCGAGGAGATTTAAGAATCCTTCCTGAATCAATAGTCACATGCCTCGGAATTCTTGATCCCATGGACAGGCCTTCTTAATGGTCCAGAGAAGCCTGCCTGGGCCACGTCTGGCTTTTGAGGTCCCCAGCCATAATAAAAATAATCTGAGACAGTGTGTCACATTTCTGTCTGACGGTGATGCTCACAAACCACAAAACGTTGTGAAACTTCTCAAATTCCAAAAAATTAACAGCTTTAGCCCCCACCTCCTGTGCTTGAGGCCCAGGCCAAATGGTTCTCCTGCACCCCACCCCCAACTGACCCTGTCCATGCTGCCACCACCACAGCTTCTCCCTGACACTTCCTTGTTTCCCACCCTCTTCTCTCTCATTTGTGCTCATTCTCTTCATCCACACACTAGTCATCCAGCACATGTGGATGCCTTTCAAAAAAAACCCTTCTGAAGCCTGAAAGGATCATGAGTATCAATCAGCCCACACTGACACTCAACACTAATAGCAGATGCCCAAAGATAGACCCCCTCTCCTCTTCTTCAGTAGGTTTTCATATTGACCATCAAATTAAACAGAAGACTTGGGGAGGGGGGAGCGGGCAGAGACAGGCTGCCTCTTCTGTCTCTGGCACAGCCTTGAGTGTGCCAAGAGCACTTAAGACGAACAATGCACCAAATGCAACTGAGTGCATTAAAGAACATCCGTTACTAATGGACTGTTGTCCTCGGCAACATGTAAGACAAAGAAAGTGTGTGTGTGCCTATTTCTACACCTGGGGATTGAGGCCCAAGGTCAAGTAACTCTCTCGCCCAAAATCTAGACATGAAATCTATGGCTAATCCAGGAATTAAGACAACGCTGGTAAATACAAGGTTTCAGTTCTGGGATTAACTACAGAATACCTAGCAAATCAGGAGCAATGTTGTTTCCCTCCCAGGAATCTGCACCCTGGCAGCACCAGCAGGCAATCTGGGAATGGTGTTGTCAACAGCAAAATGCCCTTTTGACATTATGTCAAATGCCGAACAATGCTAGAGAGAACTCAGAATAAGAAAGAATCCTTCTCATCAATCTTTGAGTGAACTGACTCCAGCAAGAAATGCAAAAGGAAAAAGTCATTCAAAACAGCCCTCCAAGCAAGACCAGTCCAAGATATCAGAGGCAGAAAATCTAAACAATCCCTTTGTAACAATTAACATTGGATATAACCTACTGGGAGGTTTTCCCAGGCAAATCTCTCTGAAGCAAGCAGAGGCTTCAGATTTGGGTCAGATTTGTCTCACACAGTGACATGCTTAATGGGATCCAAAAATTGCCAACAGGGCCTGGGACACTAAGAGCTGCTTTTTCCGGCATTGTTTCAACACCAAGTTCTTTGAAGTTCATTACAGGAACTCAACTGTGTCAGGTTACAGTAAGGCCTCTTTCTCCTAGTATCCTGTATCTGAAGGCAAGCAGAGCCCTCCTCCCACCCCCAATTTACTTAAGCAACAGACAGCCACTGAATTAAGAGAAGCAAGGATACCATCCACGCAGCTTGAAGGATTCTGGACTGTCTGGGTTCACAATGATGGTACTTGATGAAAGGACAGACAGACTCCGGCCACCAAAATCCGAAACTCTGGCCCCCTTAATGGCCACCACAGGCTGCCGAGAGCCATCAAATTTTTCAGCCTGCAAAGATACAGATGTTAGGCGATGCTCTTCTCACAGAGTGAGTGGACTTGCACACAGAGCCAGGTTTAATCTAAGCATTCCAGCATATGTTTATTGTATGTATTTGTCATCTCGCCAGGGACTTCATTGAAGTGGCTCGTAAAATAAAACAAAATCAAATCAAAAAGCCCTAAACTCCTTTAAATTAGTGATCATTACAAACCAGCCAAGAAAACACAAAATCGCATAAAAGCTGAGAAGCAGAAAATATTAGGATCGTTTAGGGTGTCAAACAACAGTCCTCAGGCTACACGCAGATTGTAAAATCAAATAAAAAGATCAACCCTTTAGTTAACAGCCTATACAAAAACAAACATTTTGGCCTGAAGCCTAAAAGCAAGTAGAGCAGGCACCATGTGAGCCTCAAGGAGAACAGCATTCCACAGGTAAGGGGCCACCACTGAGGAAGCTCTGGTCTCTGGTCACCATGTCTTACTGCTGGGGGGGTGGGGCACACAGAGAGCTAGGCTTATGAGGAAGATCCAGCAGCATTCTACAGGATCCAGCAGCACTCCCAAGCTACAGAGCAACGCTGTTCATTCACCAGCAGCACCTTGAGTGTTGTCTGGAAAGAGTGTCAGCTGACTGGCCTTCTGCCATTCAATTACTGTCTCCAGGCATCTGCTCAGAGCTTTCACAAACCCACCCAACTCGGCTGTTAAGGAGAAACAAACCTGAGTCTCATCTACATATTGGTGGCATCTCTCTCCAAATCCTTGGACGAGCTTTCCCAGTGGTTTCACAAAGATGTGAAAACACACTGGAAACAAGATGGATCCACTTGCTTTCCCCACAGCCATGAGGAACTTAAAAAGCACGTGGAGGCAGATAAGGTATGAGACTATGGTGCGAGAGCAAGGGCTCCCACCTCCCCTCCCAACTGATTTGGCTTGGGAAAACATGGGGGGTAGGTGCCCCTCCTCCTCCATACTACAGGGCCTGCCAACTCTAGCCCTTGCAGACTTTTAAAATAACATTCAAAGCAGCTGTGAGAAAGTGAGTCACGTCTGGGAAACTTTCACCTGGCTCATTAAAAAATATATTGTATAGCTTAGCCCTGAACGGCACAGAAATTGGTATTTGCTACCTGCCTGCAGAGCTTCCCATTTTGCAACTCCAATGCTACAAATCAAGGTAGGAAGGACAGACACAGTAAGCAGACTTTTATTATTAACCTGGATAAACATCTGACCATGAAGCAATTAACACCAAGGAATCTGGAACCCTCTCCATTTTTTGCAGAAAATTAGCAAGTGAAAAATTTTCCTAGCTTGCAACTATGGAGAGTTGACAAGAGTCCGTTCAAGGCAGAACAGATACTGCCAATAATCTAACCACCATCTCCACCCCAGTGCCAAAGGGGGTGCTGGCTTCTTGTCCCAATGATGGAACATTAGTTAGAGACTGCTCACTTCAGCAGGAATTCAGCTCCGATTCAGCTTTCAAAAATAAAGACAACTTACTTCAGCTCCCCACAGTGTGACTGTCACCATTTTCCCAGACATATCCACCAGGTGTATATTCCTCTTGGACACTTCTCGATTGGAAGCCTTCACTATAATTTTTCTGTCATCCTCGAAGCTCTTGCAGATTCCAAGTACATCTGAAAGGTAACCAAGGAATCCATGAAGGATATCATGACTGTAACAGCAACCCAGATCTTCTAAAAAAATTCTCGTTTTTATATCTTTGGCAACAAGGACTCTCCAAGAGAAAGACCTAGGCTAATCCTCTGGATTCAAGTATATGCAATCTGACCCCTATGAACAGGTAATCCCACTGAAATCAGTTAAGAGTAAAAAAAATCTCCTCCCTTAGCGCAATACAGCCAGGATAGAGCACAAGTTTCCAACACACTCTGTAGCTAATCACAAGTCAGCTATAGCAGCATTACACCCCACAGGCAGATCACCCATTTCTTTGAGAACATGGCACACAGCATGGGGCTACATCATTTCAGCTTCATGTTAGGCATACTTAGAATACACAAATGAGAACTTGATGGTGACTCTGGCTAAGGCTGATAAATCTAGAAAAAGCATCTCGCTGACACTCACATTTGTACAACTCTTACATCTGTGCCATCTCAGGATTCAGACACCCAAGGGTGCTGTCCAACTCCGTTCTTCCAACTGAGGATCCAAGAATAATGCACCCCTTACAAGCAACAAGGAAGAGAGTAGATGGGGCTGTTCTCTGCTTCAAAAGCTATCTCCAGTCCAGATATCTCCACTAAAGTGGTAACAGCATATTAGCTTCACTATCTTTTCAACAGCTACTGACAATTTACCACCCAAGAGCACCAACACTGCTTTGTCAGGGGGTGGGGGGACAACTCCCCACATGCTGGCAAGCCTCCACCAAAAACTAGGGAACATAGCAGGTTGCACAGCCACTTTCTGTGCAAGTATCTGGATCTTTACTGTTGCTACTAGCTGAAAACTCACGACTTCTTTTGGTTTGTAGGATCCAAGCCTGCCCACAGGAAGCAGTAGAAACTGAGACTGCAGAGAGTATCCCAATGCTGCCTATAAGGACAAAGTCGGTATGGTTTCAATGCCTACACTTACAACCAACCAGGGAGGGAGGGAGGGAGGGAGGGAGGGGACAGGAACTCCAAGGACACCGTCCTGGCCCCAATGTCTTAATCTACAGATGTAAAATTTCTGGAAACTTTGAAGCCATGGAAAAACATTTTTGTTCCTTGTTATAACACAGACATGTTGGGAAAAACTGAAATACATACATTATTTACTTTTTAAAAATCAAGCCTAATCTTATTTTACTGGTTTAACATAAAATGCATCATTTGTAATTTAGAATATGGAACTGTATTACTTGGCATATTTATAAAATGAACTTGTGGGCCTAGAAGCCACAAGTTCCATTATAATTTCCCCTATTTTTAGCATCTGGTCTTCTTAACAGGGGCAATGTGTTTAATAGATTCTCTCTCTCTGCGGGATCAAAAAAAGTCCAGTAGCACCTTTAAGACTAAACAATTTTATTGTAGCATAAGCTTTCGAGAATCAAGTTCTCTTCGTCAGATGCATGATACAGAGACTGGTCAAATACAGAAGAGGAGGGAGAGAAGGGGAGGAGAGAGAAGAGGCAATTGGGGGGGGGAAGGGGGAGGGTGCAATCAAAACATTCCTTTGCTAGTATATGTAAACATCTCCTTTTAGTGTGTGTATCAGTTGGCTTCAAAGGAGTTTGCCCTGTTAGTTTGTAGCAGCCAAACAGCTAGACCATCCAATTCCAATGCAGTATGAGCCTTCGATAACCACAGCTCTCCCTTCCAGATGCATCTGACAAAGAGATCTGTGGTTCCCGAAGGTTATGAGGAGGGGAAGAGGTTGTAAACTGCTTTGGGTTCCCCACTGTGGTGAAAAGTGGGACATAAACATCTAAATAAACAAAAAGTGCAAACTGGCTTTTTCCATGTATGGGCACAACACATGGAGGGTTTCAGAATGCCACTCTGTGGGTAGAAGAAGCTAGTCCATCATCATGCAATTCAAGTAATGTGTTTCTTCATTTATTACCCTATTGGGAGAGCACCAACTAAGGCTACAATGTCATTATGTAGGCATCAGAAGGATGTCAAGCACAGCCGGACAACAGGACGGTCTATAAGTTTTGATTTTAAAAACTCTCTACCATAAATCAAACACACTGTAAACTGGTGCGCTCACAAGTCCTTACTTCATCTACAGATGCCTGTAGATGTTTTCAGCACAGAAGCCAAACATTACAACACAATCATTTTGACAAAGCAACAAGGACAAACCCCAAAAGTGCCTATTTAGTCCTCTTTGGCCTATTAATAACTGCAAATCAAAACCAAAGAGGCCACATATGTCAAATAAGAAATCCCATCATTTTTGTCTAGTAGGAACATAAATCATAAGGTGATGGTCGCATCTGCCAATTTCTCGGCAACAAAAAGGAGCATCCAGCCACTGCCAGTGGAATTGTCCAAACGAGAGCGTGCCCGCTTCGCTGCCCCCTCCTTGCCACAGTTTTCTTTGAAGCCCTGGACCAACCAACTCACCCACAATCGAATCTTTGTTTACATTCTCCAAGTCACTGATGGGAACAAAATCAAACTGGACTGAGGGGAGGTGCTGTGCATCCTCGCACGGTACGACAGACGTCTCATTTGTGAACGTGATCTCATAATCATTCTTCACTGTTGTGTACTGTTTGTTAGCAGTCTTCAAGTTACCCTTGGAGAAGTAATAGACCTATAGCAGAAAAAAGGTGGCAAAGCATGAGACACATCTGCAGTCACATTCCATGCGTCACAGGGCAATTTCTACCCCTCCCTCTGTTAGGGACACCTCAAAGATTATCCACACTGCCAATAATCAGCAGCTGAGAGGTGAGATCAGTGTCATGTTCTTCAGCACAAGGACAGTTGCATGTTCAAGATCAAGAAACCCCACTCCTTGCTTTGAGGTCCTGAAACAAAAACATCGAAGGAAAGCTCAGATTTTGTGGTTGAATGTATATGCCAGGTTGTATAGACAGGACAATAAGCAAGTGGCTCTCTATCAGCAGGCCATGCATCTTCCAAGAGACCACTGAAAAAGTAAAGGCTCAGAGTAAATCAAGGAATGCATGGATACAGCCCATGCCTCTCACTCTCAGGAACATCTTTAGTCACCTTTGTTACCAAGTGTCCACAGAATTACCAAGTCATAATTCAGATGAGACAAGACCTTAAAAGGGGCAATGTGGCTGTACCATCATGCAGGACTCTCACACTCCTTGGCTACATTAGAATACCTGGTATGCTGCTAAGCCAGACAACTGTACTGTACCTTGTTCAACTCAATAAGGGGGAAAAACTTGTCCACTTGGTCCGTGAAGGCAGTGGCTCTGATCTCGCCCTGAAGGAAGAAGGCAGAACAACCATCAAGATTCAAGAAGGATTTCCAGATGAACACTTACCCCCCCCCCCCGCTGCTTACTGCATTATGCACGAGACTCATGAGACACCTCTCTCTAACTCAAAGGCAGCATACTGCAATGCAGAAGTTACCTGGGAGAGAGATGTAAAATTTCCAAACATTTTGAAGCCAGAGGGGGAAAAATTCTGAAAATTTTGGGAAGAAGTGGAAATATATGCATTACTTACTTTCCTACCAAACATAAACTTCTTTTACTGATTGAACATTCAATTTTCAAGCATTTTTTTTAAAAGTGTAAATAATATTGGGAACAATTAATATGCTATAATGGATTAATGACAATATATTATTAAAGAGTTAAAGAGTTTTCAAGGTTATGGTTTAACTTGATATCCAAATATGTTGGCAGTCTTATCTACTGTGAATGAAAGTGTCTCTGACTAAATAATACATTTTTGTTTAGAACAGAATTTGATTTCTATTTTCAAATTTTATTTTTTCCTATCTCCTAGATGGTAATAATTAAGATACAGATGCTATGGTAGGATAGGATACAGCAATTTTCAACTTTCTTAAGTACTGGGCACACTAGCAATTTTTCTAATAGAAAATGAAGGTATTTATACTTTCAAATTCCATAAATATGGCAAACAGTACAATTTCATATGCTAAATTATAAACAAGGTGGATTTGATTTAAATCAAACTGATTTAAATTGCAATTTAAATCACTAATCAGTAAGACTCAATTTAAATTATGGTTTTCCACATAAAAAAGGCTCACTCTTCCTGGTTGTTATAACCTTAATATTTGCAACCCAGATGAAGGTTTCATTTTTAGAACAACAACTCATGTTAGTTTTACAGTTATATCAGGAAACTAATGATTGGTTATTTACTGTTTAAAACAGATAATTATGAAATCATTGTGAGGTGAACTATCTTCAGTTTAATAGGGTAATCATTCATGTTTGGACAAATTTTCTGCTGTACTTTATTGGAAGGAAAAAAAACAATGATTAACAATAACAATTTTAATTATTTTATTTAACTTAAACCAATAACATCATACAAGATGTGTATTTGCTTAAATGTTCAAGTTTGTTAACTGATGTAGTTAAACAAAAATATTCCCAAACTGGGTCTCTTTTACAGCCTGCTGCCATTATAAGTTCTCTCTTCAAGGGAGAGAATAATAAGATACATCTCAGGCTACGGTCACAAAGATCAAGACTTCTGGAGTATTCTGCTGAAAAGGTTTTGCTTTCATTTGTACAGCTTGCCCCTCTTCCTCACACTTAGCTCTTAACATATCCTCCTTAACCAGATCTATTCCACTCCAAATCTCCTAATCATTGAACTTCTTGAAATTTAGCACTTAAGAGGTAAGGACGGAGTTGATTCTGTGTACACAGATTTGCAGAGGAACCACAGGACTGCGGTCTCTTTCTCAATTCTATATGTTTATTTTAAAACATTTTTGCTGTTAAGAAGAGGCATGTTATATCTGCAGATACCAATTCACAGTTTTAAGAGCTGCAAAACCAAGCATCTGTGATGGTATCTTCTAGATAGAAAAATTACCTAACATAATCTTACAGAAACCTCAGGAATTTGTGACACAGGGGCCCTAATGAATGAATCAATGGAATTCATTTACAATTTTTTTTAAAAAAATGCATGAATATATTCATGAAAATGAAATACTGCTCTCAAGTCATAGCCGATTCATGGTGACTCCTGATTGGGTTTTCATGGCAAGAGATTAACTGAGGTGGTTTGCCATTGCCTGCCTCTGCAACTCTGGTCTTTGTGGGAGGTTTCCCATCCAACTACTAACCAAGGCCAACCCTGCTTAGCTGCTGAGATCTGGCAAGATCAGACTCTCCTGGGCTATCCAGGTCAGGGCATACAGTCTCATGCTACATAATTAAAAATTAATCCTTATTTCATGATGAAAAAACGTTGGGCTATAATGTATCTTAAACAGGAAACTATCTTTAGATAGATTTTTCCTTAAAAAGCATTTATTAAACAAAATCTGATTTAAATTTTAAAAATCCAATTTAAATAAAAAGATCCAAGTTTTAATTTTTTTTACACATTGGTTGTTATCTATTCTGCTTATAAATGATACATTTTATGTTAAATTAGTAAAAGAAGTTTAGCTTTGATTGGAAAGTATTCTATATATTTCCAATTTCTCCCAGAATTTCCATTTTTTCCCCTTGAAATTCCCCCCCCCCTATGAATTCAAACTTTCTTCTAAGGGAGGGAACAAAATCAATATGCAGTTTCACCCCCTTCCCTTTTCTCTCCTGGCCCACGAGGGTATGAGGAAAGCTCTGCACTGCTCTGCATCTCTAGACCCAACTCGTGAGTGAGCTGATCAAAACTTCAGTCATCAGTTAATTATCAGCGGAGGCCAGTTTTGTTAGTGGAAGGTTAATGGCCCACTTACTTGTTTTTGAGACTATTTGGATATGTTAACTACAGCTGTCAGTGAAAAAAGTTGTTAGAAGGAAAGAATATCTTTAATGAAGAGCAGCTTCTGTTTGCTCAATCTTAAGTCTTCTGCAATTCCTTCATTACTTGAAAAAGTCATGTATGCCAAAGTTTCAGTAATATGTTAATATACTTACATTCAAACCAATCTCAAAAGCAAATGAATTACAATGTAACTCGTTGAAACCCTAATAAATACCCATGCTTAATTTCTTCACAAATGTCCTAAAATCTCACTAATTAAAGTTGCCTTACACTTCCCCTAAATAAGGAAGCCACAACATAGCAGTAAGTACTTTCTGCACCCTCCTGTGGGAAGGAAATACAGCTTAGGGCAGGCAGCCTGACTCACATCCATCTAAAGACTCACTAATACCTACCTCTAGTTCTACAAATTAGCAGGTGACATCACACATATGGCGGCAGCACCCTTAATGTTGTGACAGGCCTTCCCAAAATGATCATTAAAAGCGGTGCTAGAGTTCCATCAGATAAGATGTTTATGCAATAGGATTAACAACGTAATAAAAACTGTCAGTCAGAAACTCCAATAGCAAGGCGAAAAGGAGCAAAGTGAACAGCTGATAACGATGTATCAGGAGCCACCCAGGGCAGTCCTAAAAATAATTTCACAGCACGACCAATAAGCACAGGCCACCAAGCAGCTAATGGCCTGTATCCTATCACTCTGCTCAGCAAACCTCAAAGCCTTCGTCCAACATTAAGTGGCTCTTCCTCTGTAAGATATAGGCCAATGCCTGTAAATTGATCCAGATGCTCAAGCACCGAAGTTTCATGTTGATTTTAGGTGTGAGCACTTCTAAGTTTCATGCTTATTTTCCAATGGAAAGGAAATGCTAATAATGTACATAAATAAATAAAAATAAAGAGGAACTGTAAAAAGACTGGGATGGGAGTGGGAAGAGGGACAGGGTGTACAGTATGGCTTCCCTCCCACTTACCACAATGACTTGCGACAGCCGTAGGCCATTCAGCTCCCACTTGAGGTGTATGCCATATCTATACTGCATGAGTTTGTCCCTCCGTTAACTGCTGGACTTGCAAAAAAGTCATACTAGGGCCAGGGTTTTGTTCTGACTCCAGTGCTGTCAAGCCAACGATACCTAGAGGAGCAGCCTTTTGAGTTCGGACTGGGAAGGAGAAAAACGTTGGTCTACAAGGAACAGGCCCAGCAAAAGTGGTAGGGAAAGGATATCTTTATGTATATGCCTCTGCCAGCCATTCCTCTTCTAGTTGGCGGGGGGTGGCTGGAGCTGTTGATTTGAACACAGATTACTGAACAGAAGGTACTTCCACAGACCTCCACATCTCACTGGCCTCTGAAAACTGGTCCAGTCATTAGCAGGGCAGTAGCTCATTACATGCTTCTACATTTTCCTGGGGTGCAACGTGATTCTCAATGCATACACTAAAGCACTTACGCTTTCATCAACTAGCTCTATGGAGAACAGCTTCCCTTCCCCACGCGAGTTGCTCCATGTTCGTACTTGGCTTTTCTGGGTCACCCGTGCACAAATAGTCCACCTGGAAACACAGAGAAAGAATTGGAGCCCCATTAACCTACTTGAGCTAGGCCTTGCCAACGTCACCTACGTGCTTTAAATGCAGAATCTGAAAATGACCTGCAATTAACAGAATCTAAAGTAAGCAAGCAGCAAACTGCAGGCCAGCCTAGCACAGCCTTTAATTAGCAGACCCAGGGGCCAATCTCCCATATCATACCCTTGCTTCTCATATTACAGACCAGCTGCTGGGAAACTAAGCACTGTGTGGGCAACAGCCTACTTCCATCAGATGCCTGTATGGAAGTGGTGGCATTTAACCTATCCACATACACAACTCCCCTCAGAGCACAAAAGCTGTTTGACTGCTGCAGGAATAAGCTACCTATTCTTCACCCTCCTCAACAATCACACCTTCTGTTTGAGCTAGCATTTTCTGAAATGCAACACACAGACAGTAAAGGTGTGTAATAGAAGCCTGCCATGCCCAAACGTTCTGCTAAGAACACTTTGGAATGAGGGGGCCTCAGCTCCAGGGTAGCCCAAAATTTTTTAACGTGCAAGGTCCCAGCCCCAATTCCTGCTATTGCCTGCAAAAAGATCCCATGTAGCAGAGCTGTCCTTCAAAGAGGGTTAGGTACAGTCATGGAGGATAAGCAGAAGCATAGCTGCTGGCCTTGGCAGCTGAACAGAACCTCTGTGTTTTCAAGCAATGTACTACAAACACCACTTGATGGAGGCACAAGCAGGCACTATTTATCTCCTTGCAGCCTTCCCAGAGGCATCTGGTTGGCTCTGGTAGGGAACAAGATGCGGGACTAGAAGGACTTTTAGTCTCAGCCAGCAGGGCTCTTCTGATGTTTTTAGGACATGTTGTGTTTTGCTCAGAAGCAAAGCAAACTGAAAAGACAATTCAGGTCAGATTGCCCTAATTTTATGCAGTTGGTGCACCTCTCTAAACCAGAATGCATGCACTTTGGAACCCAATTTTCAAAAACAAATGCACAGACTTCAAGAGGCCACACTTGCAGCTGTGGGAGTAAACAAGGATAAGGACAGTGAAACACACAGAGGCATGGGGCAGCCCCTGGATATCACAATACATCACTCTAAGCAGTGTAAGTACTTTATGGCCACAGCAGGTTCTGTAGCTGGTTGACTTACTTGGACTGATATGGATTCAAACTGGCAATGGGTACCACTTTGGCCTGAGAGCCTCCAGGAGTGTTCAGGAAGCTGGAACCACCTGCTTTCCCAAGCATGGATGGAGGGCTGTTGTATTTCGCTGGAGGTCCTAAGGTAAGACATCTCAGAGTCAGCAACATACACTGATGAGAAATCAAAGCAGGTTGGCTAGGGTGGCTCTTCCAATCATGCATCCAACATAAAGTATAACTATTGCCACAATTGCACATTTTTTGGTATTTAGCCTCTATTTGGAACCATCCTGTTCTGCCCAAAGGGGGTAATCGCAGCAACATAAAATGAGCAGAACATGGTTGCTCTCTCTAGTCATGGATTCTCTGTAGTGTTCAGTTTTGCAAGCTACTGGGAAAAAAACCCACCCTCCAGTAAGGCTTGCTAGCTTTCCAAACATGAAAGAGTTATTCCACTAAGTATATGCTTTCACACACATAAGCAGAAGAACAAAAGCAATCCCTGCTTCACTGCTGAGACAAACAGGCATTTTCCTACAGTGAATTCCTGTTCTTAGGTGAGACAGGAACCTTTGGCACTGCCTCTTCTTGCTACAGAAGGAGGCACAGCCAGCTTGCGAAACTCCATTGCTGAATGGCTCCTCTTTCCCAGACCCCAAAAGAACAGGAATAGCCCTATGATGCCTACCAATTATCATAACTAGTTATTTAATATGAAAAAGCAACAAAAAGAAATCAGGGAGAGAGAGAGAGAGAGAGGGAATTAATGCCAGGAATCCCTACCTGCCTCCTCCATCGGTATCTTACTGTCTAGAAAAATGGGCTTGTACCATCTGAATCAAATTAGAAGTGGTCTGAATGCCCTCCTGCCTCTCCTGAGGACAGGAATTCATGCTAAGAAAAATCCCATTTTCTCCAATGAAGACAGGAGGACATTATGGAACCACTGGGATATGGAAGGGAGCCAGCATAGTGTAGTGGTTAGAATGTCAGAGTCTAATCTTCTCAATGAATACACCTATGTTCATAAGACACCTGCCCTGCAGATCTCCTCCAAGGTCACATTATCTGAGGACACCAGCACTACTCACCTAGAAGGAAGTCCCTGAATCCTGAGAGGAGACGATTTTCTCAACATTTCCTGTGTCATTTCTAAACACTATTTCAAACACCTTGATAAGAGACATAGAAACCAGTGCCCCAGGTAGCATTCCAGAAGGAAAAAGAGGAATCCTGTTGTCAGAGATACTGTCCAAACAAAATCAGAGCTCTTTCCTAATGTCAAATTTATGTCAGCCCCAATTTTGGACATGCCCAGGGTTTGAAAGGATTAACAACGTAATGAAGGCAGGCCACTTCCTGGACTAATTTTTGATATGATCAAAAGATCTAGTCTGAGAACCACTTTATCATCATGGAAAACACACTTGACAAATGACAAAGCTCCAAGCCTCATCCTCTGAAACATTCCTTGCCGAAGTAATAGCTACCAGAGTCTTCAAAGGAATTTTAGCCATCAGCAGAAATAGGGATGGGACTCTCATAAGAGCTCCAATTAGGAAAATGATCAACAATACGAGGATAAGTTGCAAGAGACGCTTGCCCTTACAGCTCAGGATGTTTTTGAGTGCTGAAACCTGCCTCTTCAAGTTACTACCGCAGAGCCCCTTTGAATGGCCCTTCCTTTAACTCTAAAACAAGTCAAGTATCTTTGTTCCCTGGAGTATTGCCTCTTCTATCACATCACTCCAGAAAGGTCTTCAGGTGACAACATAGATTCTGTTGAAGGATGAGTGGCAGAAGGGTTGTCAATACTCCATCCAAATAACCACACACTGCAAATGGTTTTTGCAGTTTCAGATGAATGACTGGGCCTTCCAAGAAGAGATTATTCCTTTCTGGAAGCAACCAACATGGTGCCACTGACATAAAAATCAACTCCAGAGGTTGGGCTGCCTGGACCACAATGGTATAATTACAATTAAGTCTGCCTTCTGGCATCTGATGCACTGAACACCCAGAGATTCAGATGGATGCCACAAAACACATAACAGAAGACCCTGATCCCATTGCTGCGCTGGGCTTCAGTGCCTTCTGCGCATTGAAAGCAAATCACGAACATCACCACCTGCCTGTTCTCTGCTGTGGTCAAAAGGTTCATGGTTACTGCTTGGGACACTCTGAGACTGAAAAATCATTGTTTCCTGTATGGTCTTCCCTGCTCAGTTAGACTGCTAGGATGTCAGAGACTTGTAGATGCTCTGCTATAGGCTTCTCTACCAACCTAATTATGAGACTGGTTTCCTAGTGAAGGCTTCATGGGCAAGGTCCTCCCTACCAGTTTATGTAAGCTTTAACCGACACCTTGGGTTGATCCAACCAGTTTATTCACTCACTCCTAATTCCCCTTCTTACTCCAGCCACCACCACACATGCTAGGATGATCCCAAGCACGGCCTTTTTGGAGGTAAAAGGGGATGCTCTTTTCCCTTTTTCAGAAGAGCTGGCTGGATCCAACCCATTTTCTGTAAGTACAAGAGGTTCTAAAGATCAGAGTTGAAGGTCTGTAGAGCTGCTTTTATAGCCCAGAGTCCAGTCAGTTTTTCTTGATTTCTGGCTGTTCCAAACTCCTTGAATGATATGAATCCTCTTACAACTCCCCCCTTGTAATTATTATTCTTTCAGATGTTTCCTGCCACTGAAGGCTCTCTTGATCTTATATGAGGTCACCCTATTTGTTTAAATTAAACAGTGATCTCCTGCTGAAGGATTAGAAGGAAATTTTAGAGTGGTCTTGTATGGAACCAGAAGTAGTGTACAGCCTCCCATCATGACATCATCACACCCTCTAATTTTGCTAGGTTCATAATGTTCTCTTGCTGAAATGATCAACAAAACAGAAGTCTTGTTTTGCTAAAACAGACTAACAGATATCCCTCTGAAATTAAGATGCTCAAATCCTCCTTATTAATTCTATCATCATCTTCTCTCTTCTGATCAGTAGTGATGTGTGTCCAGTCCAAGAATATATGATAGATGCACAAGTCCAGTAGCTGCGTTGGATATAAGGCACTCTGCCCTCTGTTCACCACAAACTTGTGTTCTTGCAGACATTGATGTGCTGTCTGGATTGTCAAGAAAGGAGCAGATAAAGAACACAGGCTTGTTTGTGAGTGAAGGGGGGGAGCAATTTAGATCTTCAATCTACTCTAGGATGGGAGAAAGGCAGCTTTAGCAACAAATGGGAAGTTAGAAAGACTGCTAAGCCCCAATTCTCACCTTTCCATCTGAATATCAAAACCCAGGATGGATTTTTAATATCGCAGACCCTTATACTGTTCCAACTCCAGTCCACCTGGTTTTTGGTTTGCTTCATGCCCTCAGCCTATAATTTGCTGCTCCTGGTTCTGGCCTTGACACTGGTAAAGTTATGTTTCACTTGGCCTTTTGGACTGAATATGCTGGGGGAGGGGGGCGCTATATCTTTCTGAGGCCATATCTTTCATGAGTATTGTATACAAAAAGATATTTGGATTATATTTACTACTTTATCGTAATGTACACCCCAAACTTGGTTTCACATTTATCATGTACTGGTTTTAATGTTTACTCTGTGTGAACCCGTATTTTCAATTATGACTACCAATGAAGAGTTCTTCACAAAATACATTTGTTTTTCTTACTTATCTGTCATAATTAAAAGTGTACTTTATGTTTTGTGTATGATATATTAACAGAAATTTGTTGTATGAGTGTTTTGATACATGTGTACCACCTGTGTTTTCCACCTGTGTTTGGAGAGATATACACACACATATTTGCTTTCCTACAACTTTTTGCCTTTCAGATATCTGGCCTCTTGACATGTGCTTGTAGCTCTGTGGGTCTCATGTCTAGGAAGGTCAAATACTACAGCTCTCAGTCTTTGGGGACCCTGACCTGGATAGCCCAGGTGAGTCTGATCTCATCAGATATCAGAAGTTAAGCCAGGTCAGCCTTGGATAGTAACTGGATGGGAGAACTCCAATGAAGACCAGGGCTGCAGGGGCAGGCAATGGCAAACCACCTCTGTTAGTCTCTTGCCATGAAAACCCCACTATGGGTCCTCGGAAGTCAGCTATGACTTGAGGGCACTCTGTACCACCACCAGTCTTTGGGGCTGTCAGCATGTTCAAAAAGGCTGGTAAAGCCTTCACCTTCTTCTCTTCCTTCTTAGAGGCTAGGAGGGCCTTCTTTGTAATATTTTGTTTCCATCAGCACTGCCTTGAGGATTCCTCCAAAAAGCTTGTTGGCCATGAGCCTTGACAGCACCCCTGAGTCAACATCCTAATGACACAACCAAATGTTCCTTCTGACCACCATGTTTGATGCCATGACTCTGGAGTCAAGCTTCATTTCATCCAGTGAATGCTGCAGCCAATAAAATTTCATTAAGGCTACCATCTACTGACATAAGTAGCTTGATATCAAGGTCAATACCAGTCCTTCCACAGGGGCATTAGCCTTGCCAGCACTGAGCCTATAACAGAGACTATAAGGGACACCAACATCATCTCAGGTTTTCTTCAGTGCTGTCTCCATGTGCTTGTCACAGGTATCTCTTGGTCTCATCCCATCTCCTGAAAGAATTACAGCTGTAAAAGAGAGTGTTGTCAACTGGGACGTCCACTGAAAGTGCCTTAAGCCACATCACGACCTCCACTGGCAGAAAACAGAGACTGATCAGTCAGTGTGTTGTTTTTGGCCTGGAAAGGCAGACCACTCCACCTTGACATACTCATCAAAGACCCAGGAAGAGAGAACAGTTTTGCTGGCTTCCAGGTATGGACTGTGAGTTTGGGCAAAAGCTCTATCAGGAAGGAGCAGCCAGCCTGGAAGTCTTCCTGGTTAAATTCTTCCTCTAATAAATCTCCTTCTTCCCCAATAGTTCCTAGGAAGATCTCGACCTGCTTGGGGAAACAGATGGTGAAGGACTAACTTCCCTTGGTCCTGTTACAGGGAGAGAGTGGACTCTTGCCTTGTTGGAGGGCAGTAGCAAGCTTTCTGCAAATTTGCATGGGAGGCCTTGCATTTCTACACCTCACTTGTTTTTGTTAGAAACACTGCTTGATGAAGAACTACACTACAGTACTTTGAATGCTTCTTACATCTAGAAGAGCTTCGTTATCACAACTTCCCTTTATGTTGCTTGTGACCCTTGCAATACTTTCTATGTGGCCACTTGGAATGGGACTTGCTGTGTTGTCTGTTTCACTCCTGGTTTTCAAGCCACAGCTGAAGGCAGTGCACCCAGAACTCGCTGCGTTGCCATGCTCTGAACCCATCTGAGGAACCTGGTGTGGGCCTCTTTTCCACTTAGGTTAGGAATAGGAAGAAAGTCCACCTCCTCTTGCATCCAAGCCACCACTTCCTGTCTAGATTCAAAGTTCAAGGCTGATAAAGCAAAGACCTCCTCAACCTCCTCCCCAGAGAAGCTGTTGTCCTCTTTCCTCATACCAGCAAGGGCATGGAGAACTGCTATGCCTCAAGCAGCCAGTAGGTGCCACTGCAGCCCAACTTTCCCTAAAACCTACCAGCTCTTGCCTCATTCTTAAGAGGTGGCCTGATGGAGACAATCTGGCTTCTCTGGTGGCCTAACTACCCACCGCTGTTCCAAGGAAGAACTGCTGCTGTCATCCATCACACTGAGGGGATAGTCCTTGGCATTCTGTGGCTTTATAGGGCTTGGAGTTAAAGAGGTGCTCGAGGCTGCTGGATGACTTCCCAAACTACAGATCAGAGCCATTTCACTCCCCACCAGCCCTGAAGAGAAAGTATCTCAGCCACCCTGGCTGGCATCAATCCAGCTGTGCTGTGGAGAAAGTACTGCTACCTAATCGCTCCTGGCCCAGCCCAGAAATATTGTCCAGGTGGGAGGGATCACTTGTTGTGCTTGCCCTTGCTAAAGCAGCTGCTGTGTAGCTCTCACCATTGATCCAGTTCCGGGGAAAAGGCAAAGGGGAGGAGGGATCCCCATACAAGAACCCAAGAGCTTTTAACCCCCCACTACCCTGTGTGGGACTCGTTCCCTCATCAGACATGAAGGACAGCCAGAGAGGATGGAAGACACAGAATTTTAAAAAGTAAGAAGTTAGGCTCATTGGTTCCAGGCCACAATCAAACCTGGCTGGGCTCATGAAAACTGAACCCAACCCTGCCGCCTGACATGAGGCAGGACCAGTGTGGGAAGAAGCCCCTGAAGAGTGGGGGCCATTGCTCACAAGCAGGTGTTCTCCAGCTGAAGGGGCAGGCCGAAGATTCTAGAATGTCCTACCACCTCTACTGGAGAATAACACCTTAACAAGATGTTCAAAACAAAGAGATTAAGCTGCCTACCCCCTGCCCAATTTAAAGTTTTTCTGCATTTAGACAGCCATCTTTATGTGCGTGTGTCACTTCTGTATTTTGGACAAGCTAGAAAAATTACCAGATCTACCATGATAAATGCTCCTCCACAACCTGACCGGGTCTAAAACATTATTTCAAAGCTTCCATTTTCGTATCACCTTTGGCCCCCCCATTTGTTTCTAAGCTGTATGTCACCACATTTCCCCTGGAAACAAAAAGCATCTACCGCAAATAAGCCAACAAGCTGGGGTCAAATCAGAAGTGTCCAAAGAGGCCTTCAAGCTGAGTAAAGCAATACAGCATGAGAAATATTTGGCAGCAACTGGAAAATGTCACATACATCCAATCTAAATGATTCTTGTACCCTTTGACAGACTTTTTTTTCCTGGCTATCAAACTTGCTTGCTTTCTGTTTAAAGCCCAAGGGCACAATCCTCCTGAAAATTCTCCTGCATCTTGCACAACTTCCATTCATTTCAATGGGGCTTTTGCCACTCTCTCTCTCTCTCTCTCTCTCCAGGATTATGCCACTTGTATTCTCTTGCTGGTGCCACTAGATGGCTCCTTCCTTTAGCATTAGCTTCAGCATAAGTAGTAACAAAAAGAACTACAGCAGCATCTAGTGACAAAATTGTGCTTGGCTTCATCAACAGACATGCATTGATTCAACATGGCAGGGCAAAATCATGTCAGTTTTTGTCACACTAGGATGAACCAGTGACTGAGACAGGAAAGGGAAAGGACAAAAATGCTTCAAGTGGGAGGCCTTTGGGACCACCATTGCCCCCAAATTCCAAGTTGGGAGAGCTGACATTTTCACCCAATGGTTTTTCCGTCAAAATGCCACACAAAATGCAGATAAGGGAAGGAGACTCATGTGAGTCTTTACCACCCACAATCTCTGCAACTGTTCTGTTCTGCTTGCTCTCAACCCTCTCAACTGCAAGGATCCTTACCTGCTGCTGAGTTCCCATTCTGCTGCTGTAGCTTGCTTGATGCTTGGTTGGTTGCAAAAGCTGAGGGCTGCTGCTGCTGCCCTACTTGCCCAGATCCTGCCAATCAAAAAACGGCCACTTTAGTGCCATGAAGTGACAAAGTCAGAACTTAGGTTGATACCTTGAAGAGGTTATTTTGTACACCCAGTATAAGCCAAAGATATACAAGGCACTGAACATAACCCCCATGTGAGGGAGCCTTTGGCCACTAAGCAAGGCCTTGGCTCTCTGACATTTTGTCTGCTCACCACAACTCCATCCAGATAACCTTGAAAGTGCAAAGTGGAGCTTCCCAAATTTTAAAAATCTTTATTTTACATTCTAAAAATCAATTAATACAGAGCTTGACAAATTCCAGCAATCAGGGCACCATAGTGGCTAGAAATTTCACTCGGGTGCCTAGAGTTTTCAGCAGTAATTTATTCTAAGTGCCTCTTGGTGATTCTCTGCAGAAGTTCAAAACTTATTTAGGAGAGGAATAGTGGTTAGCCTTTTGTTGTGATGACAACCAGAGCTACCCTATATTTATTTACACGCTACAAAACTTTTGTTATAGCTTTAAAAAAATGACCAGAAACTGTATAGGCTTTATGATTAGCTGTAGCAGCAACAATTAGAAAGTATGGTCATTAAAATATAAATCCCTAAAGGCTGAAAAATAAGTCTAGTTCCTAAATTTTTGGAGTAGTTCGTACGCTGAAGAAAGCTCGTCAAGACTTGCATTAATACAATTAGTATAACTATACATGCACAGTAAACAGTGCATTTAAGAGTGTTATCTAAGTCGACAAATGATCGTCTACGTTTCTTTATAGAGAAAAAGATAGAAAAAACAGATCTTAAAGAGCTTTACAACATAAAAGGAAGATGTGGGGCTTACTGTATAAAGTTGAAAGACCAATTATGCACACACACACACACACAAAGCTACTAAATTGAAACGAAGGAAAAGAGCCAGTGTGCTACAGAACTGAACTGCAATCAGGCAGAGCCAGGTTCGAGTTCACATTCAGCTGTATCGCTTACTGGGTGACCTTAGACCAGTCACTGACTGTACTACCTTATTGGGTTGTTGCAAAAATGGAGAGAGAACAATGTGTGCCATTCTAAGCGTCTTGGAGGAAGGTAGGACAAAGATGCAATAGTCCCTTTACATACCTATTAACCTGAACTCTGGTCCAAATACAGTAAAATGACTGCCATTTTCCAATAGAGGTGTGTGCACTTTTTACCTTCAACACTGATCCTCCATGTCAGTATTGACAGAAAGTGTTGCTTTTCTATTAAGTGCAAAAATCTGTTCCCATTTGCTACATGGGACTTAAAATATTTTTCTGAAAGTTCCAAAGGGATTATTTTAGGGTTTTCTAGCATTCTGTAATTCTTCTGTATGTTGGAAGAGTACTTTCCTCCAGTATCTCTGAGCCTTGGGGGAGAAAACAAGCATGGAAGAAACTGTCTTCCAAACCACAACCAACCAGCACATACCCATACAGGGAAGTGAAAACCACCTGAGAATGTTTGGTGATAGACGCCACCTTAAACATGCTTTTTAAAAAACATTTTGAATTTGGAGGATATTAACTGCAACTTTCTAGGCATCTTCTCCTGACTGTTCCCCCAGATCTAATTCTCATGCCTTTGTGCATCCTGCGCTTCTATTCCAAGGATATGATCCTGTTAAACAATATGAGATGGCAACGGCTCTTTGAAAATAAGCAGTTCTATTTTAAAAGCACATTATTAAATGGGTCAGCTCCTCTCTTGGTTGTTTGCAAAGAAGTAAAGACTGACATGAGTGAACAACTGGCAAGTATTAGAACTGGTGAATGGGTGCTCCTTAAGAGCTTTCTCTAGTAGTCCATACTTGCAGCATTGCCAAAGAGAAAGGGCAGTGGTATTTTAGAGGACAATGTTTTCAAGACAGCATTCTCCCCAAAATGGCATTTCTGCATCTGATCTGAGTTTTCCACCAAAGTCAAACTATTTGCAAATACTAGATTTCACAATATAATTCAAGAAATGGAGATCCTTTCTTCGTGGCTTGCCTATTAAAAAAATTTGAACCGAGCTTTTTTTTTGCCTGCCCCCATAAAAGCAATCTATCATATCAGGCCTCTAAGAACTTTTGAGTTTAAAGTAATTGGAAAGGTATAAAATATAGAGTATTCAGAATCAAGATCATGGCTAGTTTTCTATTAAGCATGAAAGACAGAGGGAAACCCATCTGTGACAGATAAAAAATGCCCTGCCCCTTTCTGTCCATAACTAATTCACTTAGATCTGGTCGGAGGGTAAAATGAGCAAATATCAGCTAGTCAGAGTCCATGGAACTCTAGGGAAAAACTGGTCACACAGAGGTTTTAAGGACAGATGAGATTTACCAATCAGAGTGGCTGGTTTAAGAAATCCAAGGGCCTCAGAGTCTGGCTTTTGTTAAGTCAGACTAGTGGAATGTAGTGGCTGGGATCACGCATAGTTGTTACACTTATTCTAAGATAGCGAAGTCAAAAGCACAGGACAGAAGGAATCAGGAGTCCTAAGCAGGGATCCAGTGGATCTGTGACTCCTGAAGAGAGAAAACACAAACCTAGCCCTCTAAGTTCAAATTAAAAGTTCACAATCATGACCCTTAGTTGCTCTTGGCCTCTGAACAAACATTTTGCAATGGTGAAATATCCTCTGGACTGTGGCCAGTGTAAACAGAGTTGCAACTACTGTCACCCAACATTCAAAGTAATTTTCCTAACTCTTCTGAGAAACTCAGTAAAATTTCATTTGCTATTCATTCCTTCCAGCCTCCTGACTCGTGTGTGGCAATAACACAAACAAAGGTCTTTCACACAATGTCTGTCTTGCTTGATGTTTGTCATTAATTGAAAATGGTTATTCTTGAAAAGGTCTGCTTAAGAACCCAAGAGCAGCCCTGCCAGATCAGACCAGCGATCCATCTAGACCGGCATCCTGTCTCACAAAGTGGCCAACCACATATTCTGGAGGGCTGACAAAGCATAGACCGAGGCCTTCCCCGATGATGCCACCTAGCATTCAAAAGTTTATTGCTTCCGAATTTGCAGTTCCCTTTAGTCCCCACGGCTAGCCGATAATGATGGACAATGAATTTGTCTAATCCTCTTTTAAAGTCATCTATGCTTGTGGCCATCTCTACACCCTCCAATTGTGAGTTCCACATGTTAATCATTTGTTGAGTACAGAAATGTTCCCTTTTGTTTGTCCTGAATTTACTGCCCATCAACTTTACTAGAATTTTGGGAGAGGGAGAAAGTTCTCTCTGTCCACTCTCTTTACTCAGTGCATAATTTTATAAACTTCTATCATGTCCTCCCTAGTTGACTTTTTTCTAAACTTTTGAAATAGTACCAGACTCTTTAGCCTTTCTTCTTAGTCGAGCTCTTCTGCTTTGTGATATGAAGCCCTAGAAATTAGAGCTTCCCAAATTCATCTCCCGGTGCCATACAAAGAATGGACCTATTGCAGAATGTAATGAAAACCATGCATAGTATGCAGGATGTATGTTTTCTTGTTTCATTATCTAATATAAATCAGCCTGAATTAGTAATGGCTCATTAAATCTGCTTATAATTTTCTGTAACAACTCTAATCAGGCGTTTCTCTTCCTCAATGCACAGTTAGTGTCCTTGAGAAATTTATTTAGCTAGTATAAACCAGTTCTGATCATGGTTGAAGTAAATTCTCATGAATAACTGTCTGTCTGCTATCATAAATCCCAGGAGAAGAATAGTCTCGGTAACTGGGAAAACAAAACAGAAGAGCAGTGGCACATTTATTCCAGCATGAACTTTTGTGAGTTTACTTCCTCGGATGCAATGAAAGAGTCATTTTCCTCATTATAGAAAGGGCGGGGGGAGGAATTGAGCAAAGAGACTCCTTTAATGAAAAATTAGGAGTGATTCACACATAAGGATGGCAGAAGTCAGAGGTTCAAGCCTCTCTCCCCTGAGGTAAAGATAAAGTACAATAAAGAAAGGTTAACAGGAACCTAATAAAGGAAGAAGTGTTCTGAAAGTTAAGAACAGTTTATTAACATTTCTAAAAAGTAGGTCCTGTTGGGTTATTAGAAATTATGAAGAGTGAGGAAATTCAAGTCTCCGTTTAGGCCAGGATGACAGAAAGTGTTTAATTGGTTAGTGAGTTCTAATTCAGTATTTTTGCGTTATATATTCCCTCTGGAGTTCTATAGAGCAGTGACCTTCAGATCTGCACCCATTTGCCCCCCAAAATTAAGATGTTCCCCCACTATTTTCTGAGTGCAATCTCTTATGTCAGTGTGCATATATAGGTAGAGTTTGTTGAGAACTGGAGTTCTATGGAGTTACCAGCACTGGCCTTGGAATGTGGGCACAGTTGGCATCAGCCTCAGCCAATACAGGCCAGAAGGGATTTCTACTTTACATCATCAACAGAGCTCTCCTGCTTGAACAGCCTGTACACTCAGCTAGGTCTAGCTAGCCTTGAGGTAAGTGTGGAACATGAATGAGGCTAGCCTAGGGGGCATAAGTAATTTCAATAAAGCTTTGTTTGGTCCTCGCCTGGTATTCTCTATCTATTCACTGCTGTTCAATTAAAGGCCTACAGACCCAAAGCCCTTCTCCAGGGTCTGATCAGCTCCAGAGTATGAGGTCAAGGGGACCCCAGAGGCCATTTTGTATCTGACAAGGTCATAAAGAGCTCCCAGAGAGAAGGCCACAACACAGAATCTTCAGGTGTGAACAAGGTTCCTATTTTTTTTGTCTTTTCCTTAAGAATTTACCATAAAAGCAACATCTTCGAAAAATTTTACCTAGAGACCTGCTGGGATGCACCTTAGAGAGAAAGATCCTCTTGGAACCAACAGACTGGTAAGAGATTTTGGCACAGAAACTTGTATTTGTATGTATGTGAATGTGAGGAAGTTAGAGAACTTAGGATGTTTAGTTATCTTTTCTGTGTATCATTCATGTTCTACTTGATTATATGTTTTATGCTATTGTTGGTATATCTTCTCATCTCTTGTTTAATAAAAACAGTTAGCTTAATAAAGTTTAAATAACTTATCTGTTGTTAAAAAGAGAATGCATCATCCAGGGCCCGTTTAAATTCTGATTTCAATCAGAAACCGTGTTGATCAAAGGGTAGATCCCACAAAAAAGGGCTAATTACCACTGGGAGCTGTGAATTGAGTATTAATTGCCCTACATAGAGTCAAAGAGACTACTTAAGTTTCAAAGTGACTTTTTAAAGAGTAATTTCCTAGTGAGCAAGGCAAGACTATAAATAGAGTAAATAAAGTCAGTTTGGCTTTTTGCCATCACAAAAGGAAGCAGACCTTAAGGCAAGAGAGGAGAGCAATGGAGTGAAGCAGGCAGGGCAAGGATTAGGGGAAAAGAGGAAACATTTTCAGTCACAACAGGAAATTATAAAAATTTACACAGCCCTGTCCGCAGGGCGCTTGGGAGACTTAAGTGTCAAAAGGACACCCTTTTCCACTGACGGAGAATGGCGTGTACTCTAACAACATTTTAGTTCTATTAGGATTGTGAAAATACCAAGAAGCAGACTAAGCAAGCTGCTTAAAAAGTTAAGGCACAGTAGTTCTGAGGACGTACTCCTAACATTTTTACATATGCATAGGCTATAAGAAATTGATTAGTTAAGGTTTTAAGAGCGCCTGTGGAATGAAAATGAACATGCTAGTTCAGAGGATAGTGCAGCTCTAATAATCTGGCAGTCCCAAAGATGTCTAACAGTATACAGGAAAGCTATTTCAATTTAGTAACCATCCTCAGCTGAACAGTTAACATTCTCCCTTGCTATCCACAACTCCCCCCCCCCCCAGGAAAAGATGGCATCCATCCTAACTTTAAAAAAAAAAAACCCTAATGGGTCCCAATCACACAATTAAAATTCCTTTGGGCTGGAATATTAGTATAATCTATATATCTAACAGCCATGTGTCATCACCACCACCACCCAATAAAAGAAATCCTCACAACAGGATCAGTGGGGCTAGCATATACATTTCTGCAAATTTGGAGGAAGGCTTAGGTAAGGTTTGCAGAAAAATATGAAACATTATAAATTCAGGGCCTCAGAAATAGTAACATCATCATCTATGCATCCCAGAAAAAAAATAAAGAACTTCCGAGTGCAGAGAAATGGTTAAGAGCACAGGACTCTAATCTGGAGAGCTGGGTTTGATTCCCCACTCCTCCACTTGAAGCCAGCTGGGGTGACGTTGGGCTAGTCACGGCTCTCTGTAGCTCTCTCAGCCCCACCCGCCTCAAAGGTTGTTTTGCTGTGGGGATAATAATGACATACTTTGTAAACCGCTCTGAGTGGGCATTAAGTTGTCCTGAAGGGTGGTATATAAATCGAATGTTATTATTATTATTAAAATGGCACCTGACAACTTGTACAGCAAACGGAAAGAAGTGGGGGAGCAGGATCAGTGAGAAGACACAGCAGGCAGGGGGCTTGGGAGGCAGGGAGAAAAGAACAAGGGGAGAACAGGCAGGCACTAGAACCCAAAACATCTGACCAGGAAAAAAGATCGACACAATCAAGGGTTTGAAAGGAACATAATGCAAAGCTTTATGTGGAAATTATCTACATTCAAATAGAACAATGCTTGTAAATATTAAAGACATTCAAGCATGTGTTTCCCATTTGTGGGGTGGGGGGGAGAGCTTTATTTCCAGACCAATTTTTCCAACAAAAAAATTGGAAAAACTGGGGGAAGACTGTAAATAAATCTCTTTGAAATATTTTCTCTTTTTAGTGAGAAAACCCTTGTCTTATAAAGCATTCATTCATTCAAAATGTACATCATGAAAAAGTCTAAACACCGTTTCAATTTTTCCAGTGGTACAGCAGTTAACAACTATTTCTGAAGTACTGGATATACTTGCAATTTGTCTTACAGAAAATGAAGATATTTTATATTTGAAATTTTACATCTCTACATCTCATACACTGTTTAAATTAAACCACACACACACAGTAAAAGCCCTGAAAACTGCTGGCATGTCATTTTAGCACACCCAAAGAACTGACATGCTTTGGGTGTGAGTATCTGTTCATCTCTTCAACACAATTTAACTCTCTCAAAGCAATCACCAGGGCACTTCAATTACACTGTCACTGCTGATAGAGCCTCACTTGCATTACACATCAGCTCAGTATCAAATTGGATATGACAACATCTCCTCGATCATGTGAGAGGAGACACACACACACACACACACAAGAATTTTACCTTTGGTTTTGATTTGACCTGCACAGCCAATCAGCTGAGTTCATAATCTGATTTTAAAAATTTGGACTACTCCCCATCCCATTGTTTACAAGTAAATAAAACACTATACCTTGTCACCACAGTTCTGAGGGATAATTGCCTATAAACCATTAAGTTACAATGCTGAAATTTCCAAGCCTCCCTCCTACTGTAATAGCAATAATTAATAATAAAGAGACATAGGGAACAGAGGATTTTGATCAGATTTTGCCTGCTTCCATTCAAAAGAAAAAATGTATCCCAATAGAGAATACTGCAAACCAAGATGGAAGGAGTACAAATTTGAATACAAATTTTCAGCATAGGGGGATGTTAAAAAAGCTGAAAACCCTTATTTTGCATTTAAACAGGAAGACTTGTTACTGAAAAGACAGCATAGCAGTTAAGTCTCTGGAAGAAGCAGCACAGCCACTTGGGGCAAGTTTTTTACCTTCTGAATATTGCACTGGATTGCCGATCTTACCACCCACTGCATCAGCAGTTTTCACCACATCTAAATCCATCAAGATAATCACTTTCCTGCAAAGACAAAAAAAAGTTTTGATTCTTGACACCTACTTGCTTTTGAAAGCCCATAAACTAGAAGTGCAAACAATATGCAGGCACTTGGGTTCTATTCAGTCAATTACCTATGGGAAGACAGATGGGAACAAAAGCTCCATAAACTGTCAGAAGCATTCAAATACACAAAGCAGAAGCGGAAAAGACTGAGCCAATACGGCACTCTAGTGGTGCCTGCCAACTGCACAGTATGTGCCAGTTTCAGATGAAACAGCACCATCAAGATTGCTATTATTTTAACACTTTATAGAGAACACGCTGTTTTCTTCTCAGGATGTAGATTGCGTCTTTAAAAAAAACTTTTTTCATTTTTTATTTAACAATATAAACAATAAAAGAACGAAACCTGTAACTTCTGCAAATATCCATTCCCGCCTTCTCCCTCCCACCTAGGGAGGTTATAGCAGGGGGACCACCCGACAACTACTACCCAATTCTGCTCACACGGCAAAGACCAGCAATGTGATGTCATTTCTGGCAAAAAACTGGAAGTGACGTCTTTGTGTCAGGGTAAAGCTCTAAGATTTATCCAACACTCTAGCCAGGCTTTGTTTCAATCATAGAATGTCGCCCTGATGTAAACACTTCCAGTTTTTCATCAGAAGTGGTATCATGTGCGCCTGTTCCCACCACCCCAATTTCTCCTGGTGGGCTGCCAGCTGCGGCTGACAACCATACTTCCACATATTTCATTTCCTGTGCACATCACTAGTAAAATTGTTATGTCAGTCCTGACTTCTTGTGACAGTTTGTTAGTAACTTTAAAATCTCAAACTTTCTGAACCCGTTCATGGTCAGATAAGGATTCAGGTTTCTTCCATTGCTGTGGGCCCTAAAGGTACACCAACTTCAGTGTGATCCACAGGAGCTGCAGTAGCAACTAATGAAGAGCTGGCAACCATGCTGCCTAACACTTCCCAAGACACCAGGGAACTTTGGCATCAGGCCCAGCACTGCCAGCTCCTGACACCACCTGAGTTTTGGCTAGGGGCAACTGTCTTGGATGCAGGAAACAGGCCTCCACTAGTGAATCCTGCCTAGGGTGCTGAAGCAGGTCAACTACATAGCTGCAACCATGGCATTCATGGGCAACTCATTCCTCAAATGAGGGATCTTCCAGTATGGCCACTGGCATAAATCGTGAGACCACAGAGAAAGAGATGGAACACTTGGGGATTTTCTAAGAAAGAAGCGAGTTCTGGAAGTGGGCCTTTGCTGGGCAGCAAACAAGACATGGACTGAGGGGGAGACGTTACCCCCCAAACGAATTTGGAAGTTTTGCCAAAAAAAAAAAAATCACAATAAATCACATACACCCTGTCTGCAGGGCAAGGAAGCATCACCTTCTCAATGACACCCTCCTTCCACTGATGGAGAACAATGTTCTGACCAAAAACTACTGCCGATTTTGGGCTTCTGGTTGAGATTATTTAACCTTCATAGGGCTGGATTCAGAAAAGGAAGAGGCACTAGAGATCATACTGGAAATTTATGATGGCTAATGGAACATACCAGGGAATTTGAGAAGAAAATCAGCCTATGTTTTATACATTACAGCAAAGCTCCCCCCCCGCCCCAATTTTAACTTCTAATTGAAAATTTGCCAGTTACAACTGTTATCTTTGCTGGTACTTTACATAAACAATATTTACAAAGTAATAACAAAGATTTCTTAATAATTTGTACATTACTGTATATAGTTAAATATCAGCTTTTCAAGTTATCAATGAGTAAAGAGAAATAGAAGTAGGTTGAAAGCTATTGGTTTCTATATATTCAAAAAAGGGGTACCATTTTTCCCAGAAGTCTGTATCATTAGGATAATGTTCAGTTTGATACAGCTTATCATTAATTTTCTCCATGATAAGGTGATTCCACACTGTGGCCATCCAATTTTCTAATGTTGGTGTTGTTTTGGATTTCCATTTTGTCGCAATTGCACTTTTAGTTGCTACCAAAAGAGTGTTAATAAGATCTCTTCTAATTTGGAGAATTAAAATATTTTCCCATTGGTCCAGGAAAAGTATTTCTGGTGCCAAAGGAACATTATAGCCGGTTATAATCTTTATTAATTTTAGCACTTCTCTGTAATTTTTCAATGTATGGGCATTTCCACCAGCAGTGCACAAATGATCCTTCTTTGTCACCCTTTCCAACAAAGCGGTGACAATGATGATATTAGTGATAATTTTCTTGGTGTTAAATACCACCTGTTTATGATTTTATAAGTTTGTAGTTTGGTTACTATTTCTGAGAATTAAATATACTTGATGACGATATTTTTTCCCAACCATCTACTAATGTCTCTATATGGCAATCTTGGTGCCACTTAATTTGATAGCCAAAATTTTCAACTCTAATTATTGACAAAATAATGTTATAAATTTTGGAAATCATGCCTTTTCATGTGAAATTTTTAGCATCCATCAATTGATCAAAGTCTGTTTTAGGTGTATTTATGATTTTTTGATATTTATTTGCTTAATCATGGATTACAGCAAAGCTTTTGATGGTATGGATCATGAAAAGCTATGGATGGTGTTAAAAGAAATGAGAGGGCCAAACATCTGATTGTTTTGATGCATACTCTGTACTCTGGACAAGAGGCCACTGTTAGGACAGAATATGAGGAAACAGAATGGTTTCCAGTTGGGAAATAAGTCAGACAAGGATGCCTATTACCTTCCCACCTGTTCAACCTCTTATGCATATAAGGAAAGCTGCACAGTATGCATGCAAAATATTATAAGTCTTCCTGATGCCGCCGCCACACAATACAAAATGTTTTAAATTGTTTTAAATATTTTAAAAGGTTTTAAGTTGTTTTTAAATGCTGTTAGCCGCCCTGAGCCCGATTGTGGGGAGGGTGGGATATAAATATGAAAAAATAAATAAATTAGATTTAGAAGAAAGTGGAGTAAAAATTGGTGGAAGAAACATTAACAATTTGAGATATGCAGATGACACCACATTACTGGCAGAAAATAGTGATGACCTGAAACAACTACTGATGAAGGTTAAAGGAGAAAGTGCCAAAGCAGGATCACAGCTGAAAAGTAATGACTATTGAGGAATTACAGAATTTTAAATTTGACAATGAGGAAATTGAAATGGTTCAAAGATTTTCTATTCCTTGGCTCAATCGTCAACCAAAAGGGAGATTGCAACCAAGAAATCAGAAGACGACTGACACTTGGAAGAGCAGCCCTGAGGGAACTAGAAAAGATCCTTAAAGATAAGGATGTTTCTCTGGCGGCCAAGATCAAGATAATCCAAGCCACGGTATTACCTATTACTATGTATGGATGTGAAAGTTGGGCAATGAAGAAAGCTAAACTGAAATGAGGCTCCCACGGAAATAAACCCGATAAAGCCTGGGCAACAAAACCCTCCGAGGGACTGCAGTCAACCGATACAAACAATTCTTATACAAAATTCCTATATTCATACAAGTGCATAGAAAAGTGCAACCGTGCACAAAGTGCAGCCTCAAGCATAAATTATATAAATGGTACAATAAATATTACAATAGTTTCCAAATAGTATCACAGGTATAATAAAGCCTGCAAGAAATAATTTCCAGTCAGTATCACAACCCACGGTATCCATTGGTACCATTTACATCATTTATGCTTGAGGTTGCACTTATGCACGGTTGCACTTTTCTATGCACTTGTATGAATACAGGAATTTTGTATAAGAATTGGTTATATCTGTTGACTGCATTCCCTCGGGGAGTTTTGTTGCCCCGGCTTTATCAGGCACAATAAAGAAAGCTGTCAGGAAGGAAATTGATTCATTTGAAATGTGGTGCTGGAGGACAGCCAAAAAGACAAACAAGTGGGTACTGATCACGTCAAGCTTGAATTCTCCCTAGAAACTAAAATGACAAAACTAAGGCTATCGTACTTTGACCACATCATGAGAAGGCAAGATTCTCTGGAAAAGTCAATAATGCTAGGAAGACCTAAAAGGAGATGGCTGGGCTCAATAAAAGAAACCATGTCCTCCAGTTTGCAAGATCTGAGCATGTCTGTTAACAACAGGACATTTTGGAGGTCTTTCATTCATAAGGTCATCAAAGGTCGGAGGCAACTTGATAGAATGTAACACATACACACCATTTGTAGGGGATTGGAGCAAAGCAGTTATATGACAAAGAAAAAGGGACATACTAAAACACAAACAATGAAAAACCAAAGCTCCAATATTGACTCCAACCAGCACCTGACTCCAAAAACCTGTCATGGCCACAGGTTGTATCCTATCTAAGGTCATCATGAGCTTTCTTATCTAAATATGGGAAATTGCAGATTTTTTTCTAAAATAGTACAAGTATTTGAATATTTAAAAATATTTTACCTCTGGCCAGTCATTAAAACACCTATAGAATATATATGGGTGCACATGAAGCTCAGCATGTGTTATAAAGAAATAATTCAGATACAGCAACTCTTCTGCAACTAAACAAACATCAGTTAAGCCCGGTGTGTGAAGTAAAAGCCATCCATCATCATCTTCCCAAATCCTACACATGAAGGATTCTCAGTCTCAGTCTACAATTCTCAGTCTCTCTACCCCCCACCCCACCCCCCAACAATTGTATTGGGATGTTGGTCTACTAAACTCAATAGCCTGCCTTTAGTCACAGCACTGAATTACCAGATTTCAAGTAAGAATTGTGTTTAGGCATCAAAGCTTTCATAAACTGGAAATGGTGGGGTTTTTCTCTCTTCTTTCACACAGTCAATGTGCTACTAATTACAAACACAGGTACATAGAGGTGGATGAGCTATAAAAAAAATCGGGGACATCACTTTTGCAAGCATATCTGCTAGACTGCCATTCTAGTCCATTGGGAATGAGATTTACGTTTAGTCTACAATTGGAGAACAACATTTCCAGTCCAAAAGAACCATGGCTTAGGACACTAGATAAAAAATTTAACTTATGTATATATGTATGTAATTTATAGTCTGCCTTTCTTACTGAGACTCAAGACGGATTACATAGTGTGAGATTAGTACAATCAGTATCAAGAACATTTCCATACAGTGTCAAGGACATTTCCATAAACAATGACATAGGGTGAATAAATACAAGTTTACAAAGACACAGCATTAGCAAGGATCCAATACAGAGCTGAAGAAATGCGAAACAGAACATAAGCAATTCTGGGCATTATGTAAGGCAACATAGTGGTGAAGTCTCTGGTCCCTAACTCATTAGCAAAGCATCTGAAACCCCCTCCCTACAATATAGCCCTCCTATCTGAGTAAAATAGTAAAATAAAATAATAAAACTTTATCTCACACCACGGAGCAATCAATTACCTTCCATCCTTCAAGACATTAACGATAAACCTGTTAATCTTGCAGACGGCATGAGCACTCAAGCGTCCCTGGTCAACTAGAGAGTTCAGCTGCGTCGCCAGCATGAAAGCTGCACAACAAAACAGAAGGGGGAAAAGAACTCAAAAAAGCCCTGCTGAAGTCAAAGGAGCAGCATGTGGTGGAGTTTTCAGGAAAAGGCTACATATGATTATGCTGAGATCTAAAAACTAACTTTTCCATTTAATTAACACCAAATCATCAACTACTGCAAAGGTAATGAATTTTGTTGAAGCGCAAACCAATTATTTCATTTCCAAAAAGACAGACATGAAACTACAGTGCTACTGTTTTTAGTCACATTAATTCTGTACATGGACAAAGTACCATTAATAAATTCCTAGAACACAGATACAGCAATGTGAAATACTATGGGAAGTTAAAGAAAGCAACTTAATGTGAAAAAGGCTTTAGGCTCTTTGAGGTATCTTCTCCTCACAACCATATTACCGCTGCACAGGACACGCTGACTTACTTCAAGGCCAAGTGAGTTACGAGCCAGGACTTTAACCAGGTCTCCACAATCCCAAGATTCTGCCCACTGGATTGGACTGACTTCAATTAGTGCATTATGCAAGGGGAACCTTTACTCTGCAGGAGGTCATTCCCAGGTGTCACTTCCCAGTCTTAGAGCAGAGCTCAGATGCTATGGCTCAGTCACTGATCCCTGTCACCCCCTTCACAGATATATCAAGCCATATCATGTTAAGTGCTCTGAAACTCAGTGGAACAAGAACACAGGGAACCCCCTGGGGACACAGACAAAACTACAATGCAACAACCAGGGTCACAAAAAGTCAAGCACTCAATATAAATATATTATTAGTGTATTTTTCCAAAAAGTGCAAAAGTGCAAAGATATTATTACATAACACAATATAACAACAATTTAAAGTGCATATTTCATCAAGGCAGGGGTAGTCTATCGGATTATTAATCAGTAGATAAATTCATACAATCCAAAAAGTTCATCACTGGTGGTGAGGAAGTGCAAAGAGTGCATGGAAACTGTCCATATGTCCAAGGCAGGAATGAGGACGTGTCCAAAGACACCTAGCCGACGGGCTTTAGCTTGCTGTTACCAATTCCCGTTTCGGGAATTTATCTACTGATTAATTATCCGATAGACTACCCCTGCCTTAATGAAATATGCACTTTAAATTGTTGTTATATTGTGTTATGTAATAATATCTTTGCACGTTTGCACTTTTTGGAAAAATACACTAATAATATATTTATATTGAGTGCTTGACTTTTTGTGACCCTGGTTGTTGCACTGAAACGCAGTGGGTCAAGAATACTATAGGTCCAGCCTGTGGAAGCTTCTGGACTTAAATTTACAGGTATATCTGGATAACAGTAGCCAATAAGACAATCACTTCTGACAGATTGCTAGGAGAATTCCTAGAAGTACTAACAGCATTGTTAGCTAAACACTGAGTGAAAAGAGAATCTGTAGGAGGAAGAATAGAAATACATGAATTTCATTTTTTCAAACAGGATTCTGGGTCTGCTATATCTGCTGGGGACATAATTTCCCAGACCTAAACTGAACTCAGCCCTGCTGCCTTGACGTGAGGCCGGGCCAGTGTGGGAACAATGCCCCCTGAACAGTTGTTCACAAGCTGGCCCTGCTTCCTTCTCCAGCTGAAAGGGCAAGCTGAGGATTCCAGAATGTCCTCCTACCTATACCAGAGAATAACACCTTAACAAGATGTTCAACACAAAGAGATTAAGCTGCCTACCCCCTGTCCAATTTAAAGTATTTCTGCATTTAGGCAACCATCATTACGTGTACATGTCATTTCGATATATATTTTGTGCAAGCTAGGAAAATGATCAGATCTATCATTATTAACGAAGCTCTGCTATAACCTGACAGGGTCTAAAACATTGTTTCATAGCTTCAATTTTCGTATCAGCATTTTCCCCCCATTTGTTTTTAAGCTGTATGTCACCACATTTCCCCTGGAAACAAAAGACATTTTAATTGTAAGTACCTACTGCAAATAAGGCAACAAGCTGGGGGCAAAATCAGAAATGTTTAAAGAGGCCTTCAAGCGGAGTAAACCAATGCAGCATGAGAAATATTTGGCAGCAACCAGAAAATGTCACATACATCCAACTTAAATGACTCTTGTATCCTTTGACAGATTTTTTTTTTTTGCTGGCTATCAAACTTGCTTGTTTTCTGTTTAAAGACCAGGGACACACCTAATCAAGCAATGGTTTCCTTGAGGGCTACTATGAAGTCTTCCAATGCCTAGATGCTATGCACAGCTGTTTAAACAGCAAAGTGTGGTCAAAGCAGCAGACTAATTTAAGCTTTGGGGGACATCTCAGGTCTGGATTGTATGATCATTTTTTAAAAATCAGCACATACTTTCTTGTGGGGCAAATAGATCAAGTGTATAGGATTAATAGCTCCGTAGAAAAGGATGCTCTTTGGAGGCAGGATATACTGAGTTTCAGGAATGTAACAGACCAGCATGTTGTGTGTTAGCTTGAAGAATACTTGGCTCTCCTTGATAGGGGGGTGGGGTTGCTACTTGATGTCTTTTTTGTGACGTTGTCCAGGACTGTGCTGAAGTTACCCCCTAAGATTATGTAGCCTCCTGAAAAGTCGTTTGTTGTGGGAATATGACCTGAAAACACAGAAACTGGCCTGCCATTGAGACATAAGTAGTATCAATGGTACAGATCACATCACTTTTCACTGATTAAGTAGTCTTGCAGCTGGAACTAAAGTAGAGCAGTGATTTATTATTGCAACCCCACTCTTTCACCAAAGTTCTGAAGAGTAATTCTGAGGTTGCAGGAACCACAGTTAACAAACAGGCAGCAGAGTTTTGGACCAACAGAGGTATCCAGGCAGTTTTCTGCAGCAGCCCCACGTAAAAAGCGAGCGCTGCAGTAACTGAGGCATAAATGGTGGCAGAAAGTCCTTCTGTTGTAGCAGCGGGTGCAACTAGCAAATGATTTACCAATGTTGGTAAAAAGAAGACCTGGTCAAAGTTTCTACCTAAGATTCCAAAAGCAGTCCAGCAGAAGCTTCATGCTGCTTTCAAGAGGAACACAAATCCCAGCTCTTTCTCCTACTCCCAGGTTCGCCGAACCTCCTACCATCATCATCTCAGTCAGATTTGCACTGTGCCGCAATTTATTCACCCTCATTCAGTTCTTTGGTGTCTCCTGACACTGGTTTAGATGAAAAAGCAGAGGTGTGGCTCACTGACATACTGATGGCACTGCAGTAAATGCCTCCAGAAGGCATTGCCTAGCTTTTTTATTTAGATGTTAAACAGCATGGAAAACAGTCAGAAGCCTCGAGGAAGGGACAATTTTATTCCATTGGAACCTGCCAAGGAGACAAAGCTGTCTTGTATGGAAGCTTGGAGGGCAGAGTCTCCCCTGAATGCGTAACAGCCAGCCAATCTGCAGAAGGGGTTTTTCATAAACCCACGTTCTCCCAAATATAGGGAGCATTGTTAGTTAAAAAGATTATTCTGTTTTGTTAATTATTCTGGGAACTTTTAAAGCTGTACCACAATTTATAAACATACTAAATAAATCCCATGAAGAACATTAGTCCCCCAGCACTACCTTTGGAAACCTATCTTCCAGGAAGGAATGGAATCACTGCACAGCAGCACTCCTTAGGCCCAACCTGCAAGACACCCCAAAGGATACTATGGTCAATGGTATCAACCACATCTACCACTGAGCTACGTTTGCCCCTCCTCATCAGTCGAAAAACTGCTTGCAGAACCATGCCTGCAACCTGTCTTCATCCTTTAACGCTTACAAGAAAGTATGTTCACTCCGTCGCTCATCAGCATTCGGTAACGTGGCAGGCCATTTCCAGTGGCAATAGCACGGATGGTCTGGGGAAAAAAACAGAAGTTCTCAGCTCCAATTCCAATGAATGCTTTAGGACTCTGGGCAATAAGGAGAGCGTATGTATCAGCAGCACAGGAGGAGGAACAGAAAAGTACATTCAGACACAAATGCTTGATTATACACATGCCTTAAAGTCTCCATTGCTCACTGACAAGATTCCTGCCAGTTCACCATCTTACTTAAGGCTTGTCCCTCACCATCTACTCAGGAATGACTGACACAAAAAAGCAACAAGAATACTCACAATCAGTTGTAAGATGGGGTTTACGACATCCTCTCCTTGCATTATGGACTGTAAAGGGAGGGTGGAGGGGAGAGAAAGAGAGATTGATCTCATTAAACAGAATATGCCATATTGCAGCATAGAGATTTAGAGATTAAAAAATTATGCAGAATCCGAGGAGTTATGCTTTCATGTTAAATACAAGCAGGAGATTTGTTAACACCCTAAATACCAACACAATTTTATTCTAGCACAGGCTTTTATGGACTTCATCAGATGCACTAACACAGCTACCATTCTAGATCTTCATTTATTATCCAAAGACAAAAGTTCAACTTAGCTTCCAAAAAAGGACAAACTCTGTTGTGGAAAGGGCAGGTTTACCGCTGAGGAATAACTCCAAGTACCATACTGTCACCATAGGACAGTATTTTCCAGCTTTCTAATAGCTATGTTTCCAACATAAAAATGCTTCATCCTTGCACCCCATACTTTTTAGAACAGCCTGCACCATTTCTCTGCATGTGGGTGAGTCTCGGGATAGGAAAGAGGCACACCTCTATTTATACAGAGAGGCAACAGGCAGCCTCCTGAGGGTGGTTAATTCTGGCCCATCCATGCATCAGGAGCAACTCATACCTAACGCAATGGCTCAACCCACATTCAGCAGAGGTATCACCAGAGCAAAGAACTGAGATGCAACTGGCCAATTTACTTTGATGGTGGTATTTCCAAAAATAGCATTCCAAAGCAAGAACAAAACAGGGGTGGGAACAATTAGGGAATGCTGTCACGTAGATGCGCGCGCGCGCGCACACACACACACACGCACGCACGCACGCACACCCCCCCAAAACACTTTCATTTGGATGCTAAACCACAGCAAAACTTTAGTGTGAAAGTAGTCTGTTACTTTCAAAATTAGAGCTGGAAAGGAGGGGGGGGAACATTAAGGGGGAAAAATCCCCAGAAAATTTGGGGGAGCTCTGAAAAAACTATGAAATACTTTTTCTTTTAAAATAAGGAAAATGCTTCTTAAGGCAATGTTTTCACACTGAAAATGTACATCATTAAAGTCTGAGTACTTTTCCCCCCCAATGGAAAAAGTGGGAAATTTGGGGAAGAATCTTAAAAATCCTCACACAAAATATATCTTCTTTTTGAATGAGCAAAATCTTATCATACAAACCATTTCACTTATTCCAAATGTACAGCACGAAAAAGTCTGAGGACTTTTTCCGTTTTTTCAAAAACTGGGACATTCTGGGGAGCACCCCTAAAAAACCCTACTCTTATACTATAAACATACACCAAATTTTTTTTTAAGTTGTTTAAATGTAATTTTTTTCTGAAATAAAAATGAAGAAACTTTTTCCCCCCTGTGGCTTCAAATAATCTGGAAATTTTACATTTTGGTGTAGAGGTTAAGAGAGGCAGGACTCTAATCTGGAGAACTGGGTTTGATTCCCCACTCCTCCACTTGAAGCCAGCTGGGTGACCTCTCTCAGCCCCACCCACCTCCCAGGGTGATTGTTGTGGGAATAATAACAACATACTTTGTAATCCTCTCTGAGTGGGCGTTCAGTTGTCCTGAAGGGTGGCAAATAAACTGAATGTTGTTGCTGTTGTTATTATATTATTTTAGTTCAAATAACGCACTTCCTTTCTTTACCACACAGTATTTGTAGTCTAATTTAAATTTTTCTTCTTTCTTACCTGTCAGATGGCAAAAATTAATATGCAGGATAGAACTGGGTGCAACAATTTTGTAGCTCTTACTCAAGTATTGGGTATATTTACAGTTTTACTTGCTGAAAACGAACACATTTACAGAGCAAGATATCTTAATTATTACTGGGAATCAGGAAAATTACACATATTACACTTGTTCTGCAGTTGCTCTATAGGTCACTAATTAGTTCCCAGGTTCAATTCGAGGTACTATCACCTACAAAGTCCTTCATGGCCGAGGATGCACCTCTCTAGAAATACTCCACTGCAACAGCTGTGATCACCTGAGCAAAGCCTTCTGAAGGTACCACCCTGCAAATAAATAACTGCAGCTGCCCATACCAAAGGCTTCTCTGTTGCAGCTCCCACTTTGTGGAGCAGCCTGCCTGAAGATGTCCAGAAGGCTCCCACATTGCTATCATTTCACAAAATATGTAAAATGAAATTGCTCAGGGGTGGTTTTACAAAGGGAGAAGAGCACTGTTTATTGTATACATGTATTTTCACTGCACTGCTTTCTAATTTCTGTAATTCGGTTTTTGCATTTTTTATGTCTTACATTGTTTTTACTGTGTTGTTTCTTAACTTTATATTCCAGTATTATCACAATTTTATTATGTAACTTTTACTGTCCTGACTACATTGCTAGCGATCCACCTTGACTGTCAGCAACAAAGGCCGACAGCCCTTAGAAACATCCATCATCCTTACTTTTGCCTAGGCACGTTGCCTTTCCAAGAGTGCACTCAGAACAACACCACCAGTATTCTGCTCTAAGGCAAGCATGGGGAGCGGATAGATTGCAATATTCCAGTAGATTCCAGGCTGGGTTACTGTTATTTCCAGCTGAGTAGCCATGTTAGTAGCAAAATAAAAAGTCCAGCAGAACCTTAAAGACTAAATTTATTTAGTCTTTAATGCTCCTGACAAATGGCAATCCTGACTTCTACAAAGCCCTCACCACTGCAATAGCCAGCCAGCCTGCAGCACCTCCTCTCCCACAAAAATGCCAACATAAAATTCCTTTTTTTCCCAATTGCAATCAAAACAAAAATGACTACATGAAATAAGCAAAAATTGTTCATTGTTCCCAGGTGCAATGCTAGTATTAACCAGGTTTTTTGTAAGGTTTATGGTGGCCTCCTTGCTATGGTGTGAGTTTGTAAGGGCTGTTCTCTTCTCCTCTTCCCCATTACGTGTTTCACATAGTGCAACAGCAACCTGTGCAAAGCAGTGTGCTGTGGCTGCCAACCTCCTGGTGGTGGTTGGAGACCTCCCGGAATTACAGCTCATCTCCAGGCCGCAGAGATCGATCCCCCCAGAGAAAATGGCTGCTTTAGAGGATGGGCTCTGTGGCATCGTACTCCATTGTGGTCCCTCCCCAAACTTCATCTTCTCCAGGCTCCACCCCCAAAATCTCCAACCTGAAGCTGGCAACCCTACATTACGCAGACCAAAAGCTCTGGCCAATATTATTATGAACAATAGGGCAACAAAAACCTACCCCTTTCCCCACTTTAGCCAGGTGCGAACAGGGCAGTAGGACGCACTACCCCTCCCCCCGAGATAGATCAAGATGGGTAGCCGTGTTTGTAGCAGTAGAAAAGAGTAAGAGTCCAGTAGCACCTATAAGACTAACAAAATTTGTGGTAGGGTATGAGCCTTCATAAGTCACAGGTAAGTCTTCACATTCTAGGTGTAGCTGAAGAAGTGAGCTGTGACTCAAATTTTGTTAGTCTTATAGGTGTTACTGTAAGCTTACGCTACAATAAAGTTGGTTGGTCTTTAAGGTGCTACGGGACTCTTGCTCTTCTCTTCTCTCCCCCTCCTTGAGACTGACTGAAGGCGACTGCTCCGTTAAGTTGGAGGGGGGGGGCAGAGGCCTTCTCCCCGCTGCACGACTTTTCACAGGGAGCTTTCTAAGGCGAAGCAGCCCTCCGAGACGGGCCCCGTTCCCGCGCAGTCTCAAGCCGAACGTGTGAAGCAGGCCCACCCCGCGGCGCCTCCCTCGGATTTTCCCTCCATGGAACCAGCGCCGGGCTTTGACAGGCAGGTAGGCCGCCCCGTCCCCTCAGGCTCACCGCGATGGCCCCCTCGCTCAGGCGGACCGCCATGCCGCCGATGTCGCTTCAGCGCCGCCTCCCTCCTGCTTTCCCGCGCGCTCGACGCCGCCGCGCAAGTCACATACGCACAGGCGCGCGCGGGAAGAGAGGGGAGGGACTAAGGGTGGCCTGGGCGCATGCGCAGCTCAACAGGTGAGGCAGCTGCAAGGCCGCCGGTTTCCTGGCAACGGCCTGGCGAGGAGATGAGGTACGGAGGGGGTGAGGAAGCGGAGAAGCACTCTGCGTATGCTCAGAAGTGCTTCTGGTGACGGCTTGGGTATTTAACGGCCGTTTGTGTTCTGGCATTTAGCGTTCGGCCGGGTGCAGGTGCCCCCCCTCAGGTGTCGCTACTACACACGAGGGAGGGGAAGGTATGCGCATGTGCGCGCCCTGTGGCGATTCACGCGATGTGATTGCTTGCAATGCGTTACGTGGAAGTTGGTTTTTGTAGTTGTGGAGCATCTCGCCGTTTCTACAAATGTTTCTGCACTAAATGAGTGTCAGTTTCTTTGAACTGCGAAAAGTTTTGCCTCTCTGCTTTTTGGCCCCTGCGTGCTTTTATCTCTACACCCATTGCTAAATGTGCAGCTAGAATAAATGGGCATGGAAAATAATCTAGGCATACTTCTAAAAAATGTAGCATATTGGAGTATAGACGGGAAAAGGGGCCTAGAGGTCCCAGATTCTAAAACTGACTGGGAAACAACCTGGTGAAGTCAATTAACAAATATTTGTCTCAGACCAGACACGCATGGATTATGTGGAAGCACAAAACCTTCAAATTAATTAACATCTTGTATCTTAGCTTAACAGTTATAACTTTGTGATCTTGCATATTCCTCACATATCATAAAGGCAACTAAAACAAAGTTTTAAAAAATTTAAAAATGGAAAAGCAAAATTGTAAAGCTTTACCATAGAGAGATAGTAGTATTTGGCTTAGCATTCCAGTACTTCAGAACTGTTTGAAGCTTCATCTAAGCCTATTAATTTTTATAACTTTCCATTGCATGGCTTTAAAATGTTGTAATGATATTCATTATAGCCGGATCACATAATTCACATATCATGCTCTCATCCTGAAAATGCTATTAATTCTCCTATACTTTGTATAAACTATCCCAGTTGCAAATGGAAAATAAAAACAAATTTGTACCCTCAAAACAACTCTTTTCAAGTAAGTCTGTAAGCAAACTTTAAATCCAGTATCAGCTTGACCTTTGATACATTATTTACATTATAAATTATCTTTACCCAGAGCAGTTAACTTCTGTACAGTTCCACCAGCACTGTAGCCACATTAGAGATTTTATAGCATCAAAAATGGGAATATAAATATTTTGACAAAAAAAAATTAAAATATCTTTGGATCTTGTTATGCTTTGAATTTTGACTCTGGCTGCTTCCATGCAGTTCTTTTGCTTTACCTTGGATCCCAGTGATCTATTCTGAAGCATCCTCACAGTCTTGTCCATTTGTCCATTTTATGGTTTTCTGCTACTTTGATGTGCTCTTTCCCAAATCTATTTTGCTATGATATTTCTGGAAAGATTGCAGTCAAAGTGATTTTGCCCACCATGTGAATGGGATGGTTCAGAATTTTTTTAAAATTGTTTTATTAAAACAGAAAATAGTATTGAACTGTAGAAAAAATATCAAAAGCAGAATATATAACGCAAAGTGACATTAGACAGTAAACATAATATCAAAAACAGAGTATGTAACAAATTTTTAAAACTACATAATAATATAACAAAAAGTAACATAAGAGAATAGACATAATAGCAAAACCAGAATATATAGCATTAAAACTACATAATATTTCTCCTCTACATCAAGGTTCAGAATTTCAAACCTTCCATCCACTTCTGCGCTATATTGCTGCAATCTCCTATGACTGCTGGGAATCTATTGATTTCATTAATTCTCCATCTTTCTTGTTGTCACTTAAAGCAGATTATAGAATTATAAAAATAATGCAGTGAAGACATGCAGTGAAGACAATTTAAACAATTAATAAACAATTTAAAAACCTGGATTGCACAATTAATGAACAATGACAAAGTTATAATACCCTCTTCTCAGCAGCAGCACCCACCTAGGAGATAAACAACTGCCTAGGTTGGCACACAACCTTGCCTTCATTACCACTTTGTGCTGATGGGGATGGGTGCTGAAGGAATAACAGCCCAGAGAAGTCTTGGGGTTCTGCACACTTCACTGGCCACCTGCTGCTGCTCTGGGGAAAACAGACCAGTTCTGTGGCCAAGCAGTTCTCTCTCCAGGTCCTGTTTAGAAAGGTGCCTCCTGTCACTCCAACCAATTTTGATTCCCACCATCATTTTCCTGTCTCTCGGGCGCCCTAAAGTTCCAGTGCAGCATCCTTTCACTGCTGCTCCCATCCACATGGGCCAACCACAGCAATGCTTGAGTGAAACTGGCAGACTCCAAGTTGGTCTGCTTCACCTGGAGCAATGACGGCAGGGCCCAGTTGACAGAACCTGGCCACAGGACTTTTTGCCTTCTCTGCATTGATGCTATTCTCTCTGCATCCCAGCTGTGCAAAGCACCCAAGAGTAGGCTCAGACTGCAGAGTCTCTTGCAGTGGAGCCACAGCCAGCAGCAAGGTGCTGCTGCTCCTCACCTACAGCCCCAAGAATGCTGCTGTACTGGAGAAGGACTTCTTTATCCAGAGTCTTCTGCAGATGCAATGAAAACAGCGTGCAGAATCAGCGCCATGTGGATTCAGCCCTTGTACCTGTGACAAGTCAGTCACTCAATGCAAAAAATGAAATACATACATGTTAAGTTGTTTCCCTTACCAAGCTGAAGAACATTTCTATTCTCAAGAATTCCAAACATATTCTTTTTTAAATGATGATTTTGGGCTCTCTCCCACTCCCAGGTCTTACATAAGCGCAAAACACCTTTCTGAATGACTGACAAATCCAGACTTGAGTGAATTCTTGCAGCTGGACGATTCCTGCCTTTATCTCTGGTTTATCATGGACCTGCCAGTGGAAAAATGGAAGCTGTATGCCAAGCAGAAATGGACTTCGCTGGAGCCAGCCCTGAAGGAGAAGTTGTGTCCTGCCCTGTCACTCCGGGATTGCTTTCTTCTTTTCTCGCCTTTGTTCCAGTAAGTCATTTCCCAAATGCAGCTTCTCTGTCTAGATGTTGCCCAGAAGCTTCTCTGCTGAATCTGCTGTGCCCCAAGCTCAGCACTCCCTTGCTGTTTCTCCCTCATAGATCTGAAGATGAAGAGTATTTGTACAGTCTGGCCAGGAACTACTGTGTGAAAAAAGATCCTAGCATGGTGCTGCTCTACAAGGCAGAAGGGAACGAGAGGTTCCGGAAGAAGGAGTACAGAACAGCAGGAATGCTCTATTCCAAGGTAGAGGTCTGGGGGGATGCGGGTGCTGCAACCCAAGTCTTGGACAGGGGCTTCTTTGAAGCCACCCTGGTATGATTCACTCCAGCTGTGTCGTGCAGTTCGGGCATTAACATGGCATTTACTGTTAGTTATTCATTAAACTCCTAGCCCATGTTTCTTTCACTGTATGCCATCAATAAGCTCTTCCATCATATACTGTTTGGGGTTGATCTGTAACAGTAATTAGCACTACAGGTTTAAAGCAACTTAAATCCAGTTTAACTTTCATAGCTTCTCACAAAATCATCCTGAAAATTGCAATTTGATGAATGTATTGCTCCTTCAGAGAAGTAGAATTCCCAGAGTTCCTTCCTAGGAAGCCATGTCAGTTAAATAATTTTGAAATTTGTTTCAGTAGCTTGTTTTAAACATGCCTCTGCTTTTGCCAGCTCATAGTGCTAGTCCTTGGCTGGAAGATTATTTGAAGAACTTTCTGGTTTTGCATGGATTATTTTGCTTTCCTGTATCTCCATGGCCTGTGTTTAGTTAAGTTTGTCTCATTCCCGTGCTTCAAACTGAGCAACTACAAATCTTTTTTCTTTTAATTAAGAATTTTATTAAAACAAAGACATTGAAGTAAAGTAAGTTATACAGATTTTAAATAGTTATACAGATTCTAAATTAGACAGTAAATGGAAAATTATACAATCTTATACAACCAGGGGCGGCGCAAGGATTTTTGGCGCTCGCGGCTGGCTGGCCGGGTGCCCCCTCAGCGCGCGCGCACCGGCATACATGTGCCCCTCCACGTGGGCCCCCCTGTGCGGCCTGCGTGCACCCCCCCCACATGCGCCCTCCCCGTGCGGCCTGTGTGCACCGCCGCCAGCCCGATTGCTGGGGCAGGTGGCTCTGACAGTGCGCGGGTGGCCTCCAAGCTCTCCCACTTGGTTGCCTGCGCCGCTGCAGATGCCTACCTGCAGAGGCTGCGCCCGGCCGGGAGCGTGTGCTGGCGGTGGCGGCAGCGCAGGGCAGGAGGGATAGGAGGCTGCAGCTCTGTGGCGCGCGCTCCTGCCCCCCATGCCTCCGCCGGTGCTCCCTCCGGCACCCTGCGCCTGAGGCCACCTCCTACCTGGCCTCAGTGGGCCAGGTGGGCCCTGCGCCTGAGGCCACCTCCTACCTGGCCTCAGTGGGCGCGCTGGCCCTGTATAGAACCAATAAGCATATGAACAATATAGATGTAATAGCTTTGAGAGTAAAACAAGCAATACATTCCAATTTCCTTTAACTACGTAACATTTCTCCTTCTCCCTCCCTCCCTCACTCTAAGCTTCTGTGTCAATCAGTTTAGCCTAAGTAATCGAAGAAATCCTTCCATCTTTTCCAGAACTTGGTTATTGGTCTATTTTGTAAGTAGGTAGTCAGTTTGGCCATTGAAGCATATTCATAAATCTTATCTCTCCACTCTGAGAAACCAGGACAGGCATTATTTTCCCTTCGACCTGCAAATAATACTCTCGCTTCCGTCACCGTATAACAGAAGAGGTCTCCTTGTTCTTTTCTCACATTAGTTGGTAAGATATTTAAAAGCATACTTTTTGGATTTAAATCAGCAACTACAAATCTAGATAAGGAGAGCCTCTCTTTTTTTATTATACAGCTGTACACTGAACCGAGCTAATTTCCAGCATTCTGTAATGCCTGAACATTCTACTCATATACTAAAATCCAGACTTTATCAATCTGAAATTTAGCACAGGAAATCTGCCTGGAAAGGACAAATGTACAAAAAAATCCAGAAGTCAAATAGCTGTTATAATAGTTTTTATTAATAATATTTTTGGCACAAGTGAAGAAATGCTGCCTCTCCAGAGGCTTGGCTGAATTTTGAATGCAGGGTGGTGTGGGGGTGGGGGGCTTACTTTTTTCTGTTGTTGCTCTATTGCATTCTGTGAGAAGGCAAGAAAAAAATTAAGCATTTCAACCATCAGTTCCTCCCCACCACAAATGGCTCATGTAACTCAGTGGGAAAGGAAAGGAAAAAAGAAACCCAGGAAACTTTAATAACAAAAAAAACCTTTGTTGAAAAGAAGTATTAAGGCACCCTTTTGACCATTCTCCAAAAACCATGAACGAGATAAGCCTGCCACGTGAGCAGTGCAGATGTTGCACAGTTGGACGTTTCGTGATTACATATTTGAGGTTCCCTGTAGCTACCTCTTCTCTATGGTTGTTGTGGGTTTTCCGGGCTGTATTGCCGTGGTCTTGGCATTGCAGTTCCTGACGTTTCACCAGCAGCTGTGGCTGGCATCTTCAGAGGTGTCTTCTGTGGCTGGCATCTTCAGAAGATGCCAGCCACAGCTGCTGGTGAAACGTCAGGAACTACAATGCTAAGACCACGGCAATACAGCCCGGAAAACCCACAACAACCATCGTTCTCCGGCCGTGAAAGCCTTCGACAATACCTCTTCTCTTCCTTTTGTAAATCCTTTTATCCACAACTGGCATTCCAGACTGTCTCTTCAGACAGGCGTTCTGTGGGGTCATCCACATGTAGGCTCTCTGCTGAGCTGCTGCTTCTTTTTTTTTTAGCATCCACACAACATTGCCCTCTAATCAGCCACTTTCCAGGTTTCCCTTGTCCTCAGGAAACTTTCTCAAACCTAATTTAGTACAATCTTTCTGTAAAAAACACAGTCTAAGTGTGTCAGCAGGCTGCCTGCGTGGGCAGGCATGTATTTTCAAAAGCCCCACCCATCCACACTGGTGCCATTTTCCTTCCATCAGCCCCTCGTGGCTGCCATTTTTCCCACCACACCTTTTCCTTGATTGATTAACAGATCAACAACAGCAAAAAGTTCTTTTTCATCGTTTTTTAGATGCAAGGGATAGAAAGACTAAGACAAATTTTGCTACCCCCAAAGTAATCTTCGGATCATTGGTAGTGGAGAGTGCCCTCAAGTCATAGCTGACTTATGGCGACCCCTGCTGGGGTTTTCATGGCAAGAGACTAACAGAGGTTGTTTGCCATTGCCCGCCTCTGCAACCTTGGTCTTTGTTGGATCATTATCTCTCAGCAAATAAAACAGTGTGACTGAGGTACAGGGAGTGAGGGATCAGTAATAAGTGGCTTAATACAGTAGTCTCTGATATTATCATACAAACGGCACCACAAAATGGCTTTTTGAGGGCTTTTTTAAAAAAAACCAATAATTGCTATTGCACAGCAAACATGACTCCTTTTTTTTAAAAAAAGCCTGAAAGCTTTTTCAAAGGAACTATTAGATTATGGCAACGTATCATTATAGCATGACTACACAGTAGTAATTACCAGTTTTTTTTAAAAACAACTTCCATTGGTGCTAGGAGGAGATGCAAGAAAGATGGCAGCTGATGATGCCAGGAAAATGGAGAATCCTTGCCATGTAGATGCAGCCTGTGTCACTCATTTTGACATGAAGCCAAATTCTTATTAACCTTTGGCCTCAGTGAGCACTCCTGCCCCCCCCCCCACACACACACAGGCAGAGAATGGGGGCTATCATAGCAAAGAACTCAGTGGTAACCAAACATTTACCTAAACTTACACAATGTGGAATCAAGCTGGTGGCCTTCATGTCCGTGGTTTCTGGCGCATGAGTGAAATATTAAGTGCTTGAAGTCTTCTCTTCTGCCAAGAGTTTCTGCAGTGTAGAATAAGGAAGTTGCTTGAGGGGGACCTGTACCATGTCAGTTTCCTTTTAATGTAGATGATGGAAAAATTGATCAAGACTGAAGATTTATAGATCTCTTTTGAGCATTTGGTCTAGTTTGCATTCATATTTGGTAATTATTCCAGCGTCTCTTTATGGCAGAACAGGATTATTCTTGTAAGTGGGACTGAGATAAGCAGCTGGTTCTTTGAGTTGCCAAATCCACTGCAGTTAGGGTTGCCAACTTCCAGGTGGTGGCTGGAGATTTCCAGGAATTACAACTGATCTCCAGGCCATAAAGATCAGTTCCCCTGGAGGAGATGGCAGCTTTGGAGAGTGGACCCTGTGGCATTATAACCTTCCCTCCCCAAGCCCCACCCTCCACAGACTCCAATCCCCAAATCTCCAGGAAATTCCCAACCCAGAGTTGGCAACTGTGACTGCTGCTGGTGGGCCCAGGCACCCCGACAGTGTAGGGTTGGGGCCTGAGGGAGGGAAGGACTTGCCAAAACCCACTGAAAGTGGGCATGGCCCAGCCGAGTGTTGAGCCAGGAGCTGCACAGCTATGCTGATGCTCAACCTTCTGTTCCTGACAGGCATTGGCCCACACCGAGGTCAGTACTCCAGAACGAGCTGTGTGTTATGCCAACCGCTCTGCAGCCCTTTTTCATCTGGACCAGTTTGAGGTGAGCTGGAAGCCACTTGCCCAGGAAAGAAGAATGCATTTTCTCTTTCTACATACAGTGCTAACCTGACAGATTGCAAAACCACAGGGCGCTCTCTGCCTCAAAAAGCTGCAAAGAGGCAAAATATCTCCCTTGGCCTGCTCACCTGCAGAAAGGAACATGCCCTCATATTGCAGCCTGGTGAGATATCAGCGTTTGCAGGTATGGCCTACACAATATTTGCAAGACCTGTAAGGCAGAGCAACGCCACCTCTATATTGCATGAGGAAGGGTGAGGCTGTGGAAACAGTTGTTTTCCTTGGGCATTGATGGCCGAGGCACAGACTAAACCAAGGACTTGTCACTCAGTGCTCTGAACTGCTGTGTGGCAACAACTCTTCACAGTGAAACACTGTGTAGAGTAGAGACAGGGCCGGTGCGACTATAAATGCCAGTTGGCTTCCCCCCTGTTTATATGGGGGTAAATAGGATTCATTTTAGGAAGACTTTCATCCAAGTGAGTCGGATGAGGATTGAAGCTGGAGGCAGCATGTACGTCCTGTGGCACAAAACCCGTCATTACGGAGTATGAGCTTCTGTCCTGTCTTTAAGCAAAGAAAGCTGGTGTTGGCAGCAGACTCCTCAGGAGCAGGGATCCACTGAACAACTGGTGGCTGGGGATTGCCCTTCAGGACGGCTCCGAGGACTGGGTCACATTCTGGAGGAGCTGAGTCAAGGCTTCTGGCTAGGCCACTGCAAGCCAATCATACAAACTGGTTAAATCAGCTGGACTTCCAGCTCAATCTAAGGCTGAAAGTGAAGCAGCCCTCCCCAGTCCTGCCAGGGCTTCACAGGGCCCTGATCATCCAGACAACTAGAGCAGTGGTCCAGTTTGATGGCAGGAGCAGGGGGCCAGGGGCTGGCGCTTATTTGTTGTCAGGCCATTCCTTTGCAGGCCTCTGGGTTTTTTTTTGCCATTCCTGTTTCGTGAAGGAGGACTTGGTGGACTGGTGGTCCAGGAACTGGCTTTGCAAAGAGGCAGGATGGCTGCCCAAGGGGATGGAGAGTTGGCAGCTCCTCCTAGTTCCAAGGCTTTAGAAGTAGTCCCTTCACCTGAGATTTTGGAATCCAGGTGCTCTGGGCCTGGGGGGAGTCTAATGATGCTAGTGGTGACCCCCTGAGCCCCACTGGCAGTCCCAGCTCCTCCAGCTCTTTGGATGAAAAGACCATTCCTGGGTCTGAACCCAGCCCAAGAGAGAGGTATTGACAGCTTCTGTGCTCGGGTGGCCACTTACCCTCAAATGCAGATATTACATAGTGCTTATGCTACTTACTTCTGACAGGGATGCTGGAAAATGTGGGGAAGGGGGAGAGTTTGTTCTTAGCCGATAGACCATCATGTGATTAGGCCATGGTACACTGCAACATTCAGACATAACAAAACCCTTTCCTGGCATTGTTTTTCCCGTGTTTGCAGGTGTGTTTGGAAGACATCGGGAGGGCTCTGGAAAAGGGCTGCTCACACGGATTGTACCCTAAGATCATGCTGCGGAAAGCAGAATGCCTCCTTTCTCTAGGGAGACCCCAGGAAGCAGCTGAAGCCCTCTGCAGTTTGGAGAGCAAAATGTCAGCAGAGCAGAGTCTGGCAGCTGACAGCTCCCAGATGCTGCTTAATAAACTTGGCCAGCTGAAAGCAAAAGCCTGCCAGGGGAGCAGCTTTGTCCGTCCGCCTGCCTTGCCCAGCAGAACCCAAAAGGGCCTTGAGCCGTGGGAAGAAAACAACTGGATTTCGTGTGCCTCTGCAGCGGTGCGCTTGAGTGTATCCCCAAGCAAAGGGCGCTACTTGGCTGCTGCCAGGGATATTCTGCCTGGGGAAACCTTAGTGAGGGAAGAGGCATTTGTCAGCGTGCTGTGCCCAGGAGAAATCCTCTTGCTCCGAGGCAGTGCTGACACAACATTGGACGAGCCGTCTGACAATGAAGATCTTAATTGCCACCATTGCTTGAGGCGGTTGCTGGCTTCTGTTCCTTGCCAGGGCTGTAGTTACGCCAAGTACTGTAGCCAGACATGTGCACAGCTGGCGTGGAAAAATTACCACCGGATAGAGTGCTCCCTCGGGGGACTTCTTCTCACACTGGGAGTTTTCTGCCACGTCGCCTTCAGAGCTATCCTGGTGGCTGGCTTTGCGGAGGTTAATACTTTAACCAGGCAGTCATGTGGAGATGACTTAGGGGAGGCTGATGTTGCTAAAGTCTCAGCTTCCAAGGAGCAGGATTTGGCCTCTGTGCCTGGTTGCGATGTTGATGGGCGGTACCGCAGCTCCTACAGAGCTGTGTTCAATCTTCTGCCACACACTGAGAAGCAGAGTCCGGAGTTCTTGTTCCTCTGCAGCCTGAGCATAGCTGCCTTGTGCCAGAGACTTGAAGATGCTCATCTGGCAGCTCTAGTTTGCGGGAAGAGTATATCTGAGAGCCAGGAAGGAGCAAAAGCTGCTGAGCTCAAGAACTTGGGGGAAGCCATGCTAAAGCATATGCTGCAGCTGCGGTGCAATGCACAGGCTGTGACCACGCTGCGTGAGTCAGGTCAGTGCTTGACGCTGTTGAGCAGGTAACTGCAGGATGTGTTACAAAACAAGGAACTGGCAATGACCAAAGCATTCTTAACAGCCTGCAGATTTTGCTGGCTCTCTTGAGGCTCTGAAACCATTATCCCCTTCCCCTAGGATCCGGAGACAAACCGGTTGCTAGCAGTGAGCAAGTACGTCTAGCCGTGGGGCTCTTCCCTGTAGTCAGCCTACTGAACCATTCCTGTGATCCAAACACCAGCGTGACTTTTAAGAGCACCACTGCTGAAGTCAGGGCTTTGCAACCAATCGCCCAAGGGCAGGAGATTCTTCACTGCTATGGTAAGTTAACTGTCATTGCCCTTCCCAGAAGGAAGTGGGTAGCCAAATGCTTGAGAATTCTGTCCTGATTAGCAAAGTCAAAGTCTACAATGTGGCCGATCTTTGGCTAGTGCTTTTATTTATTCTCCTCTACCTCTTTAGTGAAAACGGGGCACAAGGACTCAGTCTTATGGACCAGCCCCGTTAGTTGCTGTGCCAAACCCTGAAGATGCTGGAAAGAAGACTGAAAAATTACTTTCAAATTCCTGTGTATAAGCTAGTCCTTATGATGTGGGCAGTCAGGAATTTGAAAAGAGTTTTCCAGCCTCCTTCCAAGCACTCTTTTTTGTTTTAATGAATTATATCTGAATTCTGCAATTTATAATCTTAGTTTCAAGCCGATTCAAGAGCCCAACTAAATGGCAAATTGGGTTAAAATGTTTAAATATTTATCGTTATTTCTGTGCAACCTGATTTTTTTCCCAGCTGTAGGAAAGTGCAGATGAAAACTAGGAGTGTGCACAAACATTTTGGGTTGGATCCAGACTAAATTTTCTGCCCCTCATGCCACTCCAAAGGGTTTCTTGTTCCACAGGAGCAACATTTTGGGGAGTTCCGTTTTGGAGGTCCAGTGGGAGGGGGCAACACAGGAAAGTCCTACTGGTGGAAATGCCATCCATTAAAAGATTAAATTAGCCCTGATCCAACCCTTAAACAGCAGTTGCTTCATTCTGGATGCAGACCCATCACGTTCAACTTGGTAATCAAAGGTATTACACAGATTTCATTTTTGTTTTTGGATTTTACATGGACCAGTATAGTTGTACAATGTTTTTTTTTTAATCCCACCTTTCTCCCAGAAGGATGCAAAAGAAGCCCATGGTGCACAATGCCGATGGGCTGGTAGGTGTGATGTTGCGGTCTAACGTCCCCATGACTGTTTAAATGTGTCAAATTGCACTGCTGATTTTAAAAAAGGACAGCCCTCCCATATCATGGTAGGAGATTGAAACTACATTTTTGTTGCTAATCTGTGGCTGTCTTTTACAAAACCAAGATAGGAGGAAGCTGGGAGGAGAGAAAGCGGCAACCTGTTCTATGATATCTATATAAGCAACCTCAGGATTGTTGATCCTCTCAGCTCTGTTCCCTTTGGCTGTTTTTGTTGTTGTTGGTGTTCATTGTTCTCTTGTGGCAGGGCCCCACAAGTGCAGAATGGGGGTTGCTGAAAGGCGCAAGGAGCTCCTTTCGCAGTATTTCTTCGAATGCCAGTGCCTGCCCTGCCGGAGTGAGCGGGGATCCAGTTCCCAGAGGAGTGCATCCCAGCACGGTGTCTTCCGTTGCCCTGCCTGCCAGGCACCACTGCAGGTAAAACTCAAATTATGTCCCCCTGGAATCTGCTTAGGTGGTGCTTTTTAGTGAATGAGCTCGGGAAGGCCTTTGCCCATCGTTCACATCCTATACTCGCCTCATGATTGGAAACCTCCTGGTATGCCTTTGTTGTACGTCCCCTTTTGGTACTTTTTCTCAGAATGCCATCATTTTTTGTATAATACAAAGATTTGGCATATGCTTCAGTAATGAACACAGTACTCAGCAGCTTTATAAGCATGTTGCCTTCACTGTAACCTTCTTGGCTTGTTTCTCATCCAGTTTCCACTTGCTGCTTCATATATGGGGCAAGGTGTGAGTGGAACTGATGTATGGAAAGGTAGCTGTCAAGTAGAAAATTGCAAGTAGCCATGTTGATCTGTTAGGGTAAAGACTCTAATGCCCCAGCAATGCAGTTACCTTTTGTTAGGGCCAACTAAAATGTCACAAGAGAGCGAGCAAAACTCTGATTCTGCAGAACTTTTTTTGTAAAGAAATCCTTCCTTTTCTTGGCGTGAATTAGGCTGGAGATAACCTTTACCTGCTGTGGAGCTGTCAGTTGGTTTCTAGGATCATATTATGCAAATTCCTTATCAGCTTCCATTTGTTTCTGGGTGCAATCAGAGTGGTGGTATTAGCTGTTGAATTCCCGAATATTTGGGCCAGAGGATAATTAAGGTATCATTTATAGTATGAATGTCCAAAGTCTGATAGTTGGTCGGTATTCATGAATGACAGGACCTTCTTAGTAGAGGCACCAAGACTCACCACTTCTCAGAGAGACCACAATTCCAAATCTTCTTTGAATAAAAACGTAAGAGACTTCTGGCAAGTTTTACTGGATAAGACATTTCTGCATATATAGCTGGCATTCTTCTTGCTGTTAATTGTTTATGTTGAATTTTCTGCTCCTGTTTTTTAAAAAAATTAGTTTATAATTGTTGGTTTTAATTGTTATCAGTGATTATTTGTGGGCCACCTTGTGGACTGTTTCAGTTGAAAGGTGGAATATCAATATTTCCATTTCTAATGCATTACGGACTGGGAAGTAAGGCTGTTACGAGCTGTGCAGGTGCATGTGAGGAACTGACTCTCAAGTGGACTCTTCTGCCAGGGAGAGGGCATGCTCCATTGTTCTCGTGAGGCCTGCAAAGTACAGATCTCTGAAGATCGCTTACAGCATCAGCTGCATGAACTCCAACAGCTAACAAAGACAGCCCTGGAGCTCCTTGATAACAGCCAGCCAGGTAAGAGCTGTGTGTTGTGCCCAAGGGCTGGGCGCTGGCCAAGGGCTGGCTTGGGAGCCTCTGGTAGACAAGGAAGCTCACCAGTGGGTCAGGCAGCTCAAGACTAAGTCTAGCAGTCCAGGTCAGTTCACAGGCATGGCAGTCCGAAAGCAAGGCAGGCAGGTACAAGTCCAGGAGTCAAGCCAGGGTCGTGAGCCAGGAGTTCCGTCCATGGGGAGCAGGAGGCAAGGGATGGGGGGTGGGGGTCAAGGGCTTCCAAGCACAGGAATGCAGGTTATAGGGAGTGGCAAACAAGGTTGCTTCCTTGCCGAGCCCTGCTCAGCATCCTCCTTTTATCCTCATGTTCAGTTATGAGGCTGAGATGCAGGTGTTCCCTCTTCCTCTCAGTGCAGCACCTTGTCCTCGGACATTAGCAAAGTCCGGTGCTGCACGCACAGGCATACACTCCTCTGCTGTTCCCTAACCACTGCCTTTTCCTGGCCTCTCCATCACGTGGCTGGCTCGGAGGATGCTGGCCCTGCAGGCTCCTCTGCTGGCAGCTTCCCCTCAGCCCCACATTAGCCTATGTCCCCAGAGGCTTCTCCGGTGGGTTCCTGCTGTTCTGATTGTGGCTGCTCCATGGCTCGTTCTTCAAAATCCTCATCCTCCGAGGAGGGCACGACAGCTGGCGGTGAGGTGGGGGCAGCCTCCTCCGAGGGGGCAGCGAGCTGGCTTATGACACCGTGCGCCCACAGGGGCTCTGCTCCCTCTTGACCCACTTTTAGATGAATCACAACCAGGTGACAGCATTGGCCTCCCCAGGCTGCATACAAATTGATCTTCATGGTAATTAATAGCTCTCTAGAAGATGCTGAAGGCCAGCTAAACAGGCAGAAATGTGAAGTTTCCAAACACTTCATAAGGCAGCTGTGATCTAGGAGGAGGGAAGGCAGCATGGTATAGCCTGGTCTCAGAAGCTAAGAGGACTCCATACTTGGATAGGGGGCGGAAACCAAGGGAATCTCTGCAGAGTAAGGCAATGGCAAACCACGTCTGCTTCTTACTTGCCTTGAAAGCCCCTTGCTGGGGTCACCATAATTCACTGGCATCTTAATGGCACATAAGTATGTACAGATGTGATCCAGGAAGCCCTTGATTCAAATCTTTCTCTTACCACAAACTCTTAGTCTAGCTTTGTCTCAACAGATACCTTGTCTGCAATATGCAGGTACAAATTGCAGCCTACCTTACAGGGATGTTGTGAGAATTGCTGAGATAGTCTGTGAAGCCCTTCACATGCACAGGTTCTTTCTAAACACTAATAATAATCATAGCTTAATGAAGGAGGTGCTGAGTTATGAAATCAGACAGCCTTCCCGATGTAGAACCCGGCGTGCCCTGCATATACCTCAACTTGCTCCCTTTTCCTTCTTAAGAATTCTGTGACACTCAAATGTCTGCTACACTGCCGCCTGTTGTGGTCCAGTAAGCTGCGACAGAGCACTCATCTACTGGACTGCTATGCAAGAACAGAGAGCAAAGAGGGCAAATTTGCTCTTGGTGATGAAGGAAAAAAAGCAAAAGCCGAACCCAGCTTCTCTGCCTGTGTTGCAGCAGAATGAGAAGCGGTGTCTGGGAGAGACATTCACTTTGCGTGTGTTGAATTGGCAGATCGGTCGGTGAAGCTGCTGCTGAGATGCAGGTTGGAAGCTCGAAGACTCCTCTCTCCGGAGCACTTGATGGTGGGCGAGATGGAGGATCACTTGGCACAGGCCTACGTGACCCTGGGTAAAAGCTGGGCATATTCTGTCCTTGAAGCTGATTTAAATACATGTTGTTTTTAAAAAGAACTCACCCTGCTGGATCAGAACACTCCGTTTCACGGTCGACCTTGAGTTTCTACTGTTCTGTGAAAAGAAGCGGGAGAGGAAGGTCTCCTGTCCACCTTCTCCCCCTCTTTCCCCCTTAAATTAACCCCCTCCACAATGCATTAAGCATTCCCACCATAGATAACTTTACCTCTTTCAACTCTATGATACATTTTATGAGATGGAACAGCCTAAACCCTCCAGATGCATCACATCTGTACAAGGTCATTACAATGCTGGAGGTCTATTTCCTGCAGATTTCTAGCTAGGGCTTTGTGGCCTTCATGCAGCCATACAGAGCTGAGGTTGCTAAGCCATTGTCCGTGACTCTAATAAGCCAGCTGCCCGTTCAAGCCCCATCCTTGGATCTGTAAAGCCAGAATACTTTTGTTACCTTATATGATAATAATAATAACATAATAACATTAGATTTATATACCGCCCTTCAGGACAACTTAATGCCCACTCAGAGCGGTTTACAAAGTGTTATTATTACCCCACAACAATCACCCTGTGAGGTGGGTGGGGCTGAGAGAGCTCCAGAGAACTCTGACTCGCCCAAGGTCACCCAGCTGGCTTCGTGGAGGAGTGGGGAATCAAACCCGGCTCTCCGGATTAGAGTCCCGTGCTCTTAACCACTACACCAAACTGGCTTCACATTTAATATTTTACAACTGTAATTTCCATATTTGTATAATTCGATGTAGGTGATTTTCTTTGCGCATTTTGGTTTTAAAAACCAAACTCTTCCCCTCCCCTCCCCTGTTTGTATTATACCCTATAGCAGAATGACTAGCCATCTTTTTCTCTTTTCCAGGAAAGTGGCAGGAGGCAGCAGGGCACCTGCATAGCAGCATACAGGTTGTAGAAGCCCATTATGGGCCCTCCAGCATCGAAGTGGGTCAGGAGCTCTTCAAGCTGGCACAAGTCCTTTTTAATGGGTAAGCACACATGCACGTCCTCCAGTTTGCAAGATGTGAGCAAGTCTGTTAACGATAGGATGTTTTGGAGGTCTTTCATTGATAGGGTCACCATAGGTCAGAGGCGACTTGACAGCACATATAACACACGCACGCACATGTCTCTGCACATCACACTCTTCTCCCTCCAGTGTGATCCATGTGCTATGCCCAGGGGCGCAAGACTTGAGATCTTCTCAAGGGTGGCCTGGCAAAAGCAGCTGCCATTTTCAGGCCAAGAAATGCACAAGCAGTCTTGAGGTTCAGATGTTCCCTCTCTACCCCGCCAGTGGCCTTCCTGGGCCCCTTTTGAAATAGCGCACATTGCATTTTGGCAGCTGAAAGGGCACTTTGGGGGGGGGGGTCTTGCAGCAGGGAAGCCTTGTCTCCTTGTCTTTGCCCTGGAGATATGCAGCTGTCTCCTTTTCTGACTAGATGTGCTGTGCCAGAAGCCCTGTGCATTATCCGGAAGGCCGAAAGGATCTTATCTGTGCACTTGGGTCCCCAGGGTGGCCAGGTCCAAGAACTGCAAGAGATGCAAGCCTGCCTCGAAGAATCACTGGGTGCCTCCACTGCGGCAGGAGGGAGATTGTTGTCATAGGGAAACCTACACACCATGCGGTAAGGCTCAGCCCAGGGAACGGAGCAGCAGTGCCCACCCCCATTGTCCTTTCCTGCTCATTGGGGCAGATACGCTGTTGCACATCCGCTAAGAGAAAGAATCATGTCAGAAAGATGCACCACAGTCAGTCATTGCAATGTTGCCTGCATGGCTAAACTAACCCCCCCCACCCACCCCACCCTCTGTGCTCGTTCTCAGAAACCACAAAGTGAAGTGAAGGAAGTGAAGACTGCAGCCATCAGATATGAGAGCCATGACGACCGGAAGATGGGGGCCGTCTGTCATGTTCGCAGAACTGGTGGTATCCTGAGCACCAAGTGTGATGGCCTGGAAGTGTCAGGGGGTCCATCCTGCAGCAGAAGCAGCCATGGAATAATCTGACTATTGAGGCTGAGTTCCCCCAGTCAAAACACGGGAGGGTCTTTTTTAGATCAAGTACTCAGAATATTTGGTGTGAGTGGGAAGGGGCAGGTGTTTTTTGTTCTGGGGTTGTCTCCCCCTCTGGTAGCAAATCACTGGTACCTCTGGAGGTGCCGCTCCATCATACCTACCCTGCAGTGTGCAAGGGACTGTATATGTGCATGCGCGCACACAGATCCTGGCCCATCCTACATCGGCCTGTCCTTGGGATTTGGCAGAGTATTGCCTGTGGTAAGAATGTTGCATTTATTATCTTGGATGCTACGATTAAAGATGATGTAAAAGACACAATAAAGAATAGAGATTTATCACACTCGCACACTACTGTCTCCTTTTTGTACATATATCCTATAAGCTACAAAGTAAGGGGCAAGGTAAAAGATTGTTCTGACCCAAAAAGCTAGTTGGTTTTGGGAGCACATTCAAAGCAGAAGCTGTTTTATTGCAGCACATCAGGCGTAAACACTTGTGGTCTATGGAAAGTGTATGCACACTCATCTGCCCGCTTCCCCGGGGGGGGGGGGTGCTCTGGTGGAAGGAGGCACCTAAGTGCTTCTGGGGTCAAGTATTTTTCCAACGAAGAGGAGAGCTCCTGTCTCATCGTCCTGAAGCACAAACAAGAATGGTCTGTCCAAGTGATAATTTATGAGAACGGTTGGGCAAGGGTCCTCTGCCTGTGGCAGGACGACAGATCCGACCCCCTCTTCGTTCAGTTCCAGCATTGCTTTGTGCTGCACGTGGGACAGCTTGACTGCCTTAGCAGCAATCTTGCTGAAGTCGGGGGTCTCAAAGAGTGCCTGGAGTCCTGCAAGGAAGAAGTATGTTAGAACAAGGAAGAACTTAAAAGGGTCTTGGGGGACAACAGTGGGTTGGAAGAAAACAGTGCCATTTTGTGGAAGAGGCCTTTGAGTAGGTAATGCTAAGAAACTCCTAGACCTCTGGATCTTCCAAGATTCCCCATCTCCCAGTGAAACAGACTGTTAAGTTCATGGTAAGCAAATGTAAGTAAGTTCTCAAACCCAACTTACAGAAGAGGTTTGCGAAGGATGCTGTGTGCTCCTAGCATACTAACTATTATAGCTTCAGGTGAGTAGCCATATTGGGCTGCAGTAGAAGAACAAGATGCGGGTGCAGTAGCACCTGAAAGATCAACTAGATTTCCAAGGTATGAGCTTTTGAGAGTCAAAGCTATCTGAAGAAGAAAGCTCTTGAAAGCTCATACCCTTCACATCCATCCATCCATCTATCTCATTTATAGTCTGCCTTTCTCAGTGAGACTCAAGGCGGATTACATAGTACAATCAGTATCAAGGACATTTCCATACAGTGTCAAGGACATTTCCATAAACAATGTCATAGGATTTTACAAAGATACAGCATTCGCAAGGATCCAATACAAAGTTGAAGAATTGCTGAAACAACATAATCACTTCTAGGACTGACATCAGATAACATGAAGCACGGGTGGTATATAGGAGTACATATTCAAAGCAACAAATAATATGCAAGGCAACACAGAGGTGAAGTCTACGGTCCCGAACTCATTAGCGAAGCATCTGAGACCCCACCCCCACCCTACAATACTTCCCTCCTATCTGAATAACAAGCCTTTTTTAATCATCTGCAGAAAGTTTTGCATCATATGCAGAAAGCCAGAAGAGTGGGCGCTCTCCTGACCTAGTTGTTCTTTATGGTGCTACTGGATCCAAACCTAACTTAATTATGTTCATGGAGTATCAGTGGCCATGAGATGTGATAGCTAGGAATGAAGCTCCATGTTCAGCGGCAGCATCCTCCTGATAACCAGGTGCCAAATACAGACACCAGGCCCGGGAGCATCCCCGGGAGTCTAGCCACTTGGGCCACTCCTATCAACCCCAGCCGTCAGTGTCTGGCCCTGCCTTGGAGCTTCCTGGAGCGTCCTGAGGGCAGCAGAGCTGATCTGGGCCAGCAGAGCCAGGTGGCAGTGCTGGCATTAACTCTGCCCACCTAGAGATCTGCGCTTGGATACATACGCATTTCCTGGAGAGTGCCAGCCAGGGCCAACTCTGAAGTCAGCTTGAGCCGTGGCATCTTCAGATCCATACAGACAGTCTTCAGTTGCTTGTTGATGTCGTGGACAAACTCCGAAGTGAGGCTCTCCTCAATGAGTGTCATGTTCTGGGTCACGCTTTGGGGCAGAAAGAACAGGGCACTGACACGCCCCTCCAGGGGCAACTGAGCAATCTGGGGTGGGAGTCGGAGAAAGCACAAGGTCAGCCACTGTCACTCCAAAGGGTTCAGTCTACCAGCGCAGCTGGTGCCCTCAAGCGTCCGACCCAGCAGCCCAAAGAGTTTCCCGTAGGATGAGCTCCTCCTTTTATTTTGTCACGATTTGTTTTCCTTTACTCATCTACCCTGTAATGGTAGATGGCTTGGGAGACACTTGGGAAGGAGTGAGTCCCTCTTCCCAGCCTACAGAAAAAAAACATGCTTACCAAAAGAGGCATTTCAGGTGTGGTTGGTGTTTAAGGCAGATACAGCTGCTTGGAAAATGGGGGGGAGAGGTGACTGCTGGGGGAAGGCTCGGGTGCTAGGACGGTTGGGTGTGCTTTAAATGCTGCCTCAGGCCTCCCCTATACACACACACACACACACCCTTAGAGCATTTTCCCAAGTGGCCCTGCCTCTTCAGTCTCCATGGAGCAGCTACCATGCTTGTGATAAATCAGTTTGTGATTTTATTGTTTCTTTTTTGTCATTTTATCTCCTGCTGTAACCCGCCCTGAGCCCGCTTGCGGGGAGGGCGGGCTATAATTCAAATAAGTAATAAATAATAATACCAGTGCCAGTGGAGACACTGAAAAGCCCATTCCTCCCAAACACTGTCTCCCTCAACAACATCCCGTTTATGAATTCCATCCTTGGCTTTTAATTGCACTCATCTCTTGAAACCTGTGGCTTAAGTTGGCGTTCCTTGAAAATTAAAATGCTACGGAACCCCGAAAGTAACCTTATCGCAACTAGCCTCATTCTCATTCACCATCTTCTGCTAGATAAGATCTGGCTTTCTTTCCGGAAACGTTCTTGACTTGGACTTTGGAATGCTGTGGGAAGCTGCTACAAAGGGTTCCTTATTAGGGCTGCCAGCTCCAAGTTGGGAAATTCCTGGAGATCTAGGGGGTGAAACCTGGAGAAAGGGGTTTGGGGAGGGAAAGGGCATGGCATAATTCCAGAGAGTCCACCCCCCAAAAGTAGCCATTTTCTCCAGGTGAACTGATCTCTGTGGCCTGGAGACCAGTTGTAATTACGGGGGATCTCCAGCTACTACCTGGAGGCTGGTAACCCTACTCCTTATACTTGGCACCAGGTATTACGGAAAGTTCCCTGGCCAGTTTTGAGTGTTACACTGTTAGCACTGGGGAAGGGCTGGGGAGAGACACCTTTGGTGGCATGGAGTCCAAGTGCTTAGGTGGTGGTCCCAGTAAATGGACTTTTTTTTTTTTTACAGAGCATGTAGCCAGTGCTGGCCTTGATTCAGGGGCCGATGTTCAAATCCTGGCCAAGTTTCTAGGTGGGTGAGAGCCTCACAGGTTCTGCTTGTCCTTGGAAATGCCTTGATGGGTGCAAGAAAGTCGTATCAAGGAGGAGGAAGAGACAAGGATTGCAAAAGACTTTGAAACGACCCCATTAATACAGACCAGGATGAGTTTTGTGTTGCTTGTCTTGAATTCTCCGGTGCTGGGAATGGAGGGTGAAGGAAAGACCCTCCAGCCTCCTATGGGGCAATCAGGGGGGTCTGGTGGGGCAGGGAGGAGAACCTCTTCCAATACTGACCTTGCAGTCGAGCTCAGAGTCGAAGCCATACTTCACGAGGGTGTTTGAGCCCTCCATCATAGGGACACTCACTGCCCTGTCCTCATCCAAGTGGAAGTCCTGCAGCCTAGTAAATTTGGAGTCAAATCTAGTCATCCATTTTCCTGTCGAGAGGGGGAGGAAGACTTTTTGTTATGAGTTTTCCCAGTTTTCTCCTCCCTCGAGAGAAGCTGTTGGAATTAGCAATGTTGTTGCTGTGGGGAAACAGAAGACAAGCCCACAGTCTTCTTTCTCGCATTTGATCGTTACAGAAGAGAGTTAGAGCAGAACCACAAGTGACAAAAGGCACAGATTGGACACTTGTCAGCTTCCCTCAAGTTTTGATGGGAAATTGATTGATAACCTTTGAGGATAGTTATACAAAGTAATATACGGAATATAAGTTAAATTGGTTGACTTATATTAATGCATGGGTTATGTGGTTTATATGGTATATGGTTTATAGAAATATTTGAAACCAGGAAACTATGAAATTATGTTAAAAAGCGACAAATTGTTTGTCTAATATGGAAGAAGGGACTCCAAGATAAGGTATAGAGTAATAAAAAATAGTTAAAGAATTATTGCTTAGATCAAAGGGAAAGTATATGTTTGTTAGATAGATGAATTTAAAATGAGTAAGAGAAAAGGGACAAAGGGTTGGAAAACTGTTGGAAGTCAAAAGAAAAGGGGGGAAAGGGAGGGGGTTAGAAATTGGGAAACGGGAATTGATTGTAATGTGAAATTATATTATTCTAATTCCAATAAAAATTTTATTAAAAAAAAAAAGTTTTGATGGGAAATGTAGGCATCCTGGTCTCGCAGCTTCGCTCTCTGACTGCTGTCCAATGGACTTTTCCACTGTCACTTGTCCAACATTCCGCCAAGCTGCCTACATTTCCCATCAAAACTTGAGGGAAGCTGACAAGTGTCCAATCTGTGCCTTTTGTCACTTGTGGTTCTGCTCTTAGAAGCATTCTAGACACACACTTAAAAACAATATTAGCTCTGACACAGAATCCCAAAGAATCAAATTGGTTGTACACAGAGAAAGAACTTTGGGGATTGATTCCCAAGAAGAACGTGGTCTGCCAATCGAAGCGTTGTAGATGTTCAATAAACAACTCTTTCACTTTAACTATACTCCAAGTATGGGATTATTGGAGAAAGCATTTGGCCCATGCTAGTTTCCCTATCAGTAGCCCTTATTTTAAGCTTGATACCCAAACTAGTAAATTTTCAAAAGTCAGACATAACTGGAAGATATTGTCAAAAGCTAACATTTCAGTAAAAACGCAAGGGTAGTATGCACTTGTAGTTTTGTGTAGTGTTTAAGAGCAGCAGGACTCTAATCTGAAGAACCAGGTTTGATTCCCCACTCCTCCACTTGAAGCCAGCTGGGTGATCTTGGGTCAGTCACAGCTTCTCAGAGCTCTCTCAGCCCCACCCACCTCACAGGGTGATTGTTGTGAGGATAATAATAACATATTTTGTAAAGTGCTCTGAGTGGGTGTTTAGTTGTCCTGAAGGGTGGCATATAATTTTTTATTATCATTATCATTAATAATACTCTGATGTTAATCCTCTCCAGAAACAATTGAGAGAGGAGTTGACTGCCTTAGAAAATCCAATTTTAAATAGAACTATCCACTTCAAAGGAGCCTTCTCCTATCGCTTACAAGGAACTGACTTTTGAAAAGTGAAGCAAATTACACAAAGGCCTGGGAACAAGATTTAAGTGAACAAATAAGATGGAAAATGGCAATCATCTCCTTTAAAGTCCAGATGCCTTGATGTTAAAGTATGTTCAAAGTAGTTGACTATTGGCGCCTTGAAGTCAAACAAACTGAAACGGTGTTTGCCTACCAATGCACATTTGTGCTGGATTAATTGTGGGATGAATGATAATTTCATGTCTAGTGCACCACTAGGTACAAAAGGTCCTAAAATAATACTGATTTCCAGAAGAACAATCAAGTCCCATTAAGCTGCAAGAACTCAAATTGTGGCACAGTGAAGATGTAAACTTTGCCATCACTACAAAAATGGATTGACAGAGCGTGGGATCATTTCATATGTAATAAAATAACAGCACAACTTGAGACAAAAAAAATAAGACACAAGCCACTTTCTTAAGAAGTGATGGTTATTTGTATACTTAAAACAGGACTTAATTTTTTATTATATCATAGCCGCCTACCATGGTCTCTAACATATTACTTGTGGCCTCTTTTGGAATTGCACCTTGATAGAATTGATTTATAACTTTCTTCTGTCTTCCCCCTTATTAGAATACTTTAAAGTTTATGATATTGTTGATGCTAATGTTTCTGTGGATGTATTGTATTAACTGCAGTTTCTGTGAATAGGTACAAAATAAGTGGTTTTTTAAAAAAAAAATCTGTTGCCAACCCTATCAGTAGTAGATTTTTTCTTCTCCTTTACCTGGAACAAGCTCTGTCTCTCCTCTGAGCAGCCTCCCTTACCTTTGAAGTACGCTGCTCCGAGTAGCAGGATGCTGATTCCAGTTGGGATCTCCTTCAGGAATCTGGTGACTTTTCCGTTGGTACGCTGCTGCACCCAGCTGTTGGCCTCTTGCAGGTCCACGCGGGCGTTTCCTGTAAGTACTCTAGGCCGGACTCCATAAGATTTCTCGAGGTCGCTCACAAACCCAGGTTTTATTCTCAGCCCTGCCAAAAACCAGAAAGCTCTTACATCTCTAGCCCTCTCTATTCTGAGCTTGGAGAGAAAGCTCTACATCCGTGGGCCAAAACCAGCCCATAGTTGTACAAGAGATGCAAAATAGTCCATTTTGCTGCCCTGATGGAGAACCATCCACTGACACCCAGTTTCAAAAAGACTATTTCTCTGCTCACCAGTAGCAACCATCACTACCACCCTGTAGGTATTGTCAGACATCGTTATTTTCAAAGCTGACCTATGCAATCCAGGCCACAATATTCCCTCAGCAGAGAACAGATGCACTGCAGAGAGAGAGAGAGACCCCATTCCCCAGCTATGTTGATGTACCTGGCTATCCATGTGCTAGCATTGCAGTGGGCAGGGAGGGCTCCCACAGCTGTCTCTCCACTGGACTTTAATCCTAGACTGCTAAGTGAGAGATGGGGCATTTGGGTTTTCGTGTCAGCCTGCATGTGGGGTGTGCAATTAATATGCTTGTCATAACCTGAACAAACTTTGCAATAACAGGACCTGTTTCTGAATTATGGCTTTAAAACATACCTCTCAGAATCTCTCTATTCAAGACATCTGGCACATGAAGAACACATGTTGGAAGATGCAATGGCAGCCGGGAAGGGTAGTTTAAAAAGACAGAGCTGGGGGAAGGGCAAAGCTTCGTAAATACCTGAAACCCTAAGTGGCAAGCCGCTTCGGATTCAGGTATTTAAATAGCTTCGGTATGCTCCGTAAAGATTCGCAGCATACCAAAGTGAGGGGAGAAGCTTCCAGACCCCCACCTTACTTACTTGGCCCTGGAAAGAGGTATTTCCCCACCAAACAGCTGATCCTGGGGTTTAAATGCCCCTTTCTGTGCCACTGCGCAGCGGCAGGGAGAGGGAAATTTAAACCCCGGCAGGCTGCACTCCGCCACTTGTCAGGGAAACCCCCAATGAGTGACTGAGTCGGGGGTGAAATGCCCCTCTCCCTGGCACTGCATAGTGGCAGGAAGAAGGGCATTTCACCCCGGCAGGCTGCACTCAGCCACTTGTCAAGGAAACCCCTGACAAGCAGCTGAGTTGGGGATTTAAATGTCCCTCTTCATGACATAAGAACATAAGAACATAAGCAAAGCCATGTTGGATCAGGCCAGTGGCCCATCCAGTCCAACATTCTGTCACACACAGTGGCTAGAAATCCAGTGCCATCTAAAGGACTGTCAGTGATGACACTGCACAGCAGCACGGAGAGGGAAATTTAAACCCCAGCAGGCTGCACTCAGCCACTTGTCAGGGAAACCCCTGACAAACAGCTGATCAGCAGTTTAAATGTCCCTCTCCCTCCAGCTGCACAGCGGCATGGAAAGGGACATTTTCAACCCCTGGATCCAAAGCTTCCCAAAGCTACACAGCTTCGGTAATCTTTGATTCAGGGTTTCCGAAACAGCCCCAGTACGCTGGGGCCGTTTTGGAAATCCCAAATCTTTGCGAATCAGGTCTGATTCGGGTATTTTTCCCGAATCGGAAACCCAAAGCGCACACCCCTAATTATAACCTCTCCAGCTCCAAGCATGGCTCTGGAAGGCAGCTCCAGCCCATTTCCATTCCTCGCTGCCCTCTGGTTGCGATCTCACACAGTTTTAGACTGGAGAGGTGAAATTTGGGGAGCCTTTGGGGAGGCAAAGATGAAATTAACAAACCCTCTGAGGAGCAATCTCCACCGACTCTGTCTTTTTAAACAACGCTTCCCGGCTAACATTGTATCTCCCTACACTTGACTAACTCGCACCGAGGCATCTCGTGCAGAGAGACTCTCAATGTGGGGTGTGCTGTAAAAACAAAGCAAAGGCAGACTTCAGTGGGTAAGTAACTTGTGACTGAGGTCCTTGCATTCCAGGGCTAAGCCCATGCCCCTTGGCTACCTGGCTGATAGTCTGGGCTCCAATGCTCAGGAGGCAACATCTGCTGTCTAACTAACCCATATCCCACTATGAAACCTTGTCAAATATTCTCATAGGGAGAGTTTCAACTACAGATTATCTGGCTCATGAACCCGAGGATGCTGGCGTGGGGGACAGAATTGCAGTGGTCCTTCCTTGTGTCCTCTGGCTCCCCTAAGCAGCCCTGGCCTCTGGAACACGGGCACTAAGCTTTACTTCTCTCCAAGATGAGGCGAGAGATGCTCTTCAAGCCTTTGGCGGGGACAGCGAGGCTGGCCAGGAGTGTCTGGTAGGTGCTGTGGAGCTCTGCCTTGTTGAGCAGGTCATAGAAGAGAGCACGATCCAGAAGGTTTTCTGTTCGTTCTCCCGCACCTGACAACGGCATAGAAAGGCCAGTGAGATTTTTCTGTCCCTTCTGGAGCAATGTTGGAGCAAGAGGGATCAAAAGAGAACAAAAGCTCACCCAGCGAAAGGGCAGAGAGAGCTGTGGCGACACTGAAGGGTGAAAGGAGGACATTGGCGGTGGGGGTCTGGCTGGATCTCAGACGGTACAGGTTGTAGCCAAAGTTGGAGACGGAGGATGCCAGCTTGTTTACGGGGATCTTGTAAAAGGGGTCGTCCTCTTCCTCTGCTCCCCCTGCGTTCGCCGCATCTGGATTGGCAGGCTCCTTTGAGGCACAGAATTACTTCTTTAGCATTGTCTAATGACAGGGATGGTAAGGAATGGAGGGGAGGGATTTGTTTTCTAAGCCCTCTTGGGTCAGTGGGGAACTTGGGCAGTTCCCAAAGTACAAACGGAGTAGACTGTGTAGGAGTCCTCACCTCTGTTTTCCACGTCCAAGGACAGCCATTCTGTTCCAACCCTACCTTGCTAGCTCATGTTAGTCTTAAAGCCAAAAAGAGCTCTGGAAATGCTGCAGGACGGAAGCTGACATTTCAGGTGTTTCTTAAAACCTTCGCACCTGCCCTGTAGGCTGCTCACCTGCTCAGTCCCCTGGCTTCTGCAGGAGGTGATGAGAAGTCCCAGCCACAGAAGAATTGTCAGTCCCTGCATGGTAGTGCCTGAAGGGGTAAGAATGGACAAAGGTCACTTCAGCCATCATCCCCAGCCATTTTCTGCATCCGGGACAATGTGTTTTCCGCCACTAAACAGATGGCCTCTGGCTAGGGCTGTCAACTCTGGATTGGGAAATACCGGGAGATACCTGGAGATTTGGGGTTGGAGCCTGGGGAGGGCAAGGTTTGGGGAGAGGCTGGCACTCAGCGGGTTATAACGCCATAGAGTGCCCCTTCCTAAGCAGACATTTTGTCCAGGGGAACTGATCTCTGTTGTCTAGAGACCAGTGGTAATTCTGGAAGAGCTCTAAGCGAGGTTGGTAACCCTACATCTGGCATGGATTCAGATAACTTAGCTTCACAATGATTTCATGTTTAAAATATAACTCTTTCCACCTTCAATGCTGCAAAGGGAAAGAGGATTGGGGCAAAAGGTTTGAGCTTTAAGGCTCTGCAGTTGCCACACTCCTCTCCTGGGCCAGCAGAAACAATAAAGTAAATATTTTTATTCATTTTTTTTTCTTGTGAAAATTCAGAACAGTAAACAACAAAAGCCCCAATACCAAATATGGTCTAAAAGGTTAAATAAGTCCACTTAGCAATTAAGAACAAAGGCCTTTTGTCTGAGAAAGGCTTAAAAGCTATTTGAAATAACTTGGGGCTAAAATAAGGGTTTTTAGAGTTTGGTTTTTGGTGTTGCAGAATTTGGTCTAGGGCAGGCGGTGGCTGCTGCCTGTTGTTGTTGTTGTTGTTGTTGTTGTTGTTAACAACAACATTCAATTTATATTCCACCCTTCAGGATAACTTAACGCCCACTCAGAGCGGTTTACAAAGTATGTTATAATTATCCCCACAACAACACACCCTGTGAGGTGAGCTGAGAGAGCTCCTAGAAGCTGACTAATCCAAGGTCACCCAGCTGGCTTCAAGTAGAGGAGTGGGTAATCAAACCCGGTTCTCCAGATTAGAGTCCTGTGCTCTTAACCACACACCAAACTGGCTTTCCAGTATTACTTCCAGGTCTGCAGAGTAGTAAAGAGTCCAGTAGCACCTTTAAGACTAACCAACTTTACTGTAGCATAAGCTTTCAAGAACCATAGTTCTCCTCATCAGATACATCTGATGAAGAGAGCTGTGGTTCTCGAAAGCTTATGCTACAGTAAAGATGGTTAGTCTTAAAGGTGCTACTGGACTCTACTATTTTGCTACTACAGACTAACACTGCTAACTCCTCTAGGTCTGCAGAGGGGTCTGTGAATTACATCACTAACTGCCTCTTTTAGTTCAAAATCTAGCACTTTGACTCCTTTGCCATTGACACAAAACAAACAGGGCGGTACAGCTAGCCCCTTAAAGGACAGCAATAACATTCATAATGATCTTGATAGGTTGGGCTGTTTGGCTGAAAGTAAGAAAATGAAACCGTGTGAGAGACAAATAAGCAAATAGGATCTCAGGCTTGCAATCGATCACAGATTAAGAGTCAGCAGCATGATGCAGCTGCAAAAAAGGCTAATACAATTTTAGGCTGCATTAATAGAAGCACAGTAGCCAAGTCACGAGGAATAATAGTTTCCCTCAACACTGTGCCAGTCAAATCTCATCTGGAGTGCGCTGTCCAGTTCTGGTTGTCATTCTTTATGAAAGAGGAAGACAAACTGGAAAAGGGTTCAGAGGAGGGCGATAAAGAGGATTGTGGGTTTGGAAAACAAGTTCACTGAGCAGAGGGTTGGACTAGATGGCCTCAGGACTCCTTTCAAGCTCCAGGGCTTTGGCTCCATCTGATCCTCCAGTGCACATGTACATGAATCAAACAAACATTCCAAAGCAGTCATGGACAGAGGCAAAAACAAGACTGTAGGCTGCTTTGTAGCCAGAGACATGAAGGAATTCCAAGAACCAGCACTTCCAAAAATGTTTCCTGCTGCGTTGTATATCGGCCAAACTCTGGCAAACAAGAGGGCAGTAATCATTGCCTGTGTTCTGTTATGTGGCTCATTTTCCCTTCCCCCTTGGAGCATTGCTGGTTTGTTCTGGAGATGCCTGGGTATGGTGCAATTCTGGCTTCTACAACAACAAGATTTGGGAGTCTGCAACAACATGTTTCCCCCCCATCCTGAGTGCCTCATCTCCTACAGTGCAATCCTAAACATTCTCAGCCAATTAATGAACTTTGAGGAAGGGTGCCACTCTGCGTAAAAGAGGGTTTGGATGAGACCTTGGTGAGAAAGAAATCAGTGTGGCTACTTGGCAGATCTCTGGGTTAACTTCTCTCTGGTGTTTGCAGAGGAACTTTAGACTGTTATATCCAGTCCAAAGGACAGACTACAACCCTAGCAGGCATTGGCTGCCATGTCCCTGAAAGCTGGCGCCAAAGGGGCTGGGTGAAAACAGCAGTTATGTTCTTCCAAGCTTACAATTAAAGGGAAGGCAGTCCTGGGAGCTGCGACAGCCAAATTAGCAGGTTGGTCCATGAGTCTCAAACTCAAAGTTCTTCTAAAATTAATGTAGCTGGTGGCAGCCAGCTAGACACACAAAGGCTGGTGTCCAGAGAAGGTAGAGTGCCAATTATCCTTCTTGCTACCAACTTATTTTATTATTTATTTATTTATGCTATTTATCGTCCTCCTTTCTCACTGAGACTCAAGGCGGATTACACAGTATAGATCAATGCAATCAACGGCAGGGGACATTCAGTGAACAATACGATAGGTTAAAGATTGCAGTAATTTAATAAACAGCTGAAATCAATGCTGAAAACAAACTATACGCAAGTTGACGTGACGTATTACATGACACAGAACTGTCCAGTGGGAGCATACTTACAGCAACAGACAGTACACAGTACTATAGCCTACCCCCCGCATCTCTTTCCAGCTCATCACTCTGAATTTTTTCTTGCAACACAGTCCCTATTAGAAATACTGTCTTTGCAGCAGGAAAAAAAGTTTAGCTGCTTAAAAATCAATGGAAACAAGTACTCTAGGAAGGAACTGCTTGCTGGAGGAGGCTGAGAGTATCTTTTACCCTCTGCACTGCAAGAGCCGTTTAGAAAGCATATAGTCTGGAGGGAGCGTCCTTCACCATAGCCTGCAATATGCATGGAAGGATGGGACATTATGTCTGTTAAGCCTAGCCCAATTGCAAAAAGCTACCAGCATGTTCTGGTCCCAACCACACTCTGTTCTGGAGAGGGGGCCTCAGAAGGGAGGTTGTACGTCTTGGCTTGGCCATTGTTGCCTGGCTCTGAAATCCCAGCATTTGCCAAGAAGTATGCTGAAGCCTCGCTGAGCGTCAAAGTTTCTAAGCATCTGGATCTGATTAGCACAACTCTAAAGTATGCAGCCGGGGGGGGGGGGGGGACCACAGAAAGGACCTATATTTTCACCAGGGTTGGGTTGGGGTTTTTTTGAGCTCTCGAAGCTCTGTGAAGAGACATCAAGAGGCCATGATGGAGAAGGAATATGGATGGTGATGGGTCCAATTTCTTAATTAGGGAGGCTGGCTGGAGGTGGACGGCCTTTCCCGGCTAGAGGTTTTAAGCTGAGGATAGGATCCCGTTGAAAAGATGGCCCGTGGGGCTGTTCTGCTGAGCTGAAACTGCCGTCATTTTTGCACTTGTGTCCAAGTGCCAAACTGAAAAACTGCCTGTACCAGAGAGCTGCTTGAAGTGACAGGGACATCTGCCCACCAGGAGTTGCTACCGATCTCTTCTTAGGATACTAAACTTTTAAAAAACTTTTGTAAAGATGGCCTTTCTAATAAGTGAGAAACCAAAGCTTGTGGCAGGAAGAAAAATTAGCACTCTGTCCCATCTGGCCTCTTAGAGGAAGACAAACACCCCTTTTTGCCATCACCCCCACCCTCATCACTCCCAATGCCCCGGTGGGGCTTCCTCACACCTATCTTGTTGTGCCCCCCCCCCAGATCTCCAGGAATTTCCCAACTTGGAGCTGGCAACCCTATTCCAGATACCTGGCAAAGGGAGCTTTGACTCTTGAAAACCTTGTGGACCTTTAAGGTGCTGTCGGGCTCAAATCTTGCTGGTCTACTGCAGACCAACACAGCTAGCACACTATAAAGGAGGAGTCCAGTTGCAGCCCCTTAAAGGCTAACCACATTTATTCCAGCATAAGCTGAGCCAGTGCTTGTTTCACAAGATGCACATGAGTTAAATAACATACTAAACCCCACAAACAACAGAACAACTGGTGTGTGTGTATGGGGGGGGGGGGAATGCTATAAAGAGAGTCTGCTTTGCAGGTTTGGTCTGCAGCTTTTAGGGAAACTGTATCGGTCTAATGGATGTACACTTCAATGCATCTGATGAAGTGAGGAAAGTGTTGTTATCTTTTCAAGTGCTGCTGCACTCCTGTATTATTTTGCTCCTAACGTGGTATTCCCTTTGGCATTACTGTGCCATTCTGAGAACCCTCTAGGCAAACCACCCAGCTGCCTATAGCTCCCCTTTGCCCATTGGTCTGTGGCCACCAAACATGCAGGAATGAACCTGCATCGCTCCTCAATGCTTTTCCTTACCTGTCCACCTCTCCGCGACCAGCCTGTGTGAGATGAGAGAGCAGGGAAAGAGTGGAGCTGAGAACGGGGCCACATCTGCATGCGCTGCTGCCGCCTGCCAGCCCACAGGCCTCCTCAGCAGGCTTCAGATTACAGTTTCCCAAAGTTCTCTTAAAGCAGCCTCCTCCTGTTTTTGACACTCCACTTTCCTAGCTGTACAGAGCTGTTTGTGAATGGGAAAATACTAGCCCCAGAGGGAAAGAGGGAACCCTGAGCGACAAATCCCAGAATAGCAAGATTCCAGTCCACCTCAGATTAGGATTGCCAGCCTCCAGGTAGTGGCTGGAGATCTCCTGGAATTACAACTGGTCTCCAGGCCACAGAGATCAGTTCACCTGGAGAAAATGGCTACTTTTCCAGGCGGACTCTATGGAATTATGCCATGCCAAGGTCCTTTCCCTCCCCAAACCGCACTTTCTCCAGGTTTCTCCCCCCCCCCCCCCGATCTCCAGGAATTTCCCAACTTGGAGCTGGCAACCCCATTCCAGATACCTGGCAAAGGGAGCTTTGACTCTTGAAAACCTTGTGGACCTTTAAGGTGCTGTCGGGCTCAAATCTTGCTGGTCTACTGCAGACCAACACAGCTAGCCACCTGGAAAAAAATCCCAGAATGGCATTCAAGGTTTAAAATGCTGCCTAACAGCCAGCCCAACCCATGGATAGCTTTTAGGCAGCGCTCAGAGGTAAAGCAGTGCAAGGCAGATGCGTTACCCAAGTGACCTCTTCGCTGAACAACTCTAACTACTGCTTGAGGCAGAATCAAGATTCAAGTCCAGGGGCACCTTAAAGACCAACGAGATCTCCAGCGTATATGTTTCGAGAGTCAGAGCTCCTTTTGCCATACACATCAGGTATTTGACAAAGAAAGATTTTTTTAAATACATTACTGTTTTATTAATAAGAGTAAAAGCCCAATAAAAAGGGCAAAGAGGAAAAAAAAGAAAGGGGGGGGAGAATGGAAAAAGAGAAAGAAGATGAAAAGAACAAAAATTACAGAAAAAAATACATATTTCATTTTCAAGAAAAATGGGGTGGGGGGGGGAATGGAGACAAAAAAAGATTTGACTTTCGAAAGCTTATACCCTGGAAATCTTGTTCGTCTTCAAGGTGCTACTGGACTCGAATCCTGCAGTTCTCCTGCAAGACAACGCAGCTACCCACTTGAAAGTACTTGAGGCAGTAAAGTGTCATTTGGCTGAAGCTGTTTCCTAGTTTCGTATTCACAGTTCCTTATTCAGAATCACCCCCCCCCCCCATTTGTTAATCTTAATTTCTCTTGGGGTCTTTGGAGCAGATGGCATGAAACAGGGGAACAGCACGTGGTCCCTCTTGAAGGATAAAGTCTGGGGAGGTATGATTGAGGTTCACGGCATTTCAGATATCAATATTATGTACGGTTGGATTCATGAATAAGGAACTATGATTAAGGAACTCGGAACTGACTTCTGTCTCATCACCACCAGTGGTACGAAGAAGGCAAATTCCCATTAAGCGTATAGCATGGTTACATTACATTAAAGGGTTAGCAGTCTACACAGTCTCTAAGATTACCTTGAATTCAATAAAGTTCATCCCCTACTCAGGTGGTGCTGAGAAAACAGATTTTACACCCATCTTCTCTCTAGTAAAGTGTTAGCATATTTCTTTGATGCAATCTGGCTTGGGACTGCAGCTTCAGCCTACTGAAGGCCTAGGAGAAAGGGGAGCGGCCCCAGATGGCTAAAAAGACTCACTTCAGTCTCCTGGTTTGCAGAAGTGTGAAAGATGCAAAGAAAGATGTGCTTTTGTAGGGTTGGACTCCAGGACAACTGCAGACTTTAACCCACAATTGTGTCTGACTGGAAAGTAAATTTGGCTTGCTTTTAATCATACATGAGCCCAAGATTTTCTTACTCCAAATTCAGTCCTCTGGAAACAATATCTTGACACAGAACAGGGAAGAAGATAATCGCTTTATAAGAGGCCATGTTCTGACCATATCAGATTCTTTCTTTGCATGCAAAGCAAAAGTCTTTAGGGTCCATGAGGTTCTGGAACAGTTTTTGAGGCTGCTTCCACATGGAAATGCTGCTTCGTTATTTTTTTGGAGTGTTATTTTTTTTTTAAAGTTTTCACATCTTGTAACCACTTTCCATGGTTTCCTCCACGTGACTGTGATCTTTCTTAAACCTGTTTTGGCACAATCTTCTGGGAAAGACAGGAAGGTATGCACTTTTCTAGGTCCCAGCCATATCAATGCCATTTTCCTTGCCTCCGCCTCTGCAGCTGCCGTCCAACCCCCAAAACCCCTAAGCAGAGCTTTTTTCTTTAAATCTCTGGGTAAAATTTTCCGTCTCCATGTAAAGCTCTTATAAGGAATCCTCCCAAGTTTTAGAGTTAGCTATCATCAACATGCTGTCAACGCTCAGTTCTATACTTCTTTATCCAAATTGCCTGATGCTGCTGTAACGCTCGCCTGGCTACTGTGATTAAATGGCTAAGAGCAAACAAGTTGAAAACGAATCCTGACAAGACGGAGGTAATGCTGATTGGACACTTGAAAGACGCTGTGCTTCTCACATTTGATGGAGATCAACTGATCCTTGCTGACTTAGATGAGAGTCTAGGGATTATGTTGGACCCAATATTACTAGAAAAACAAGTGAATGCAGCAGGAAGCCCAGCATTTCTGGGTTTTCTAGGGCCCTTTAAAAAAAAAAAACAGGCTCTGTTTCTAGTTCTTTAATAATAAATAAGTAACCCCTACGCGTTTTGCATCAGCGTCATGGGGGGGGGGTCTATCAATAAAGCAATGTATGAATAGACAATTAATACAACATCTTAAAATGATGGAACACAGTATTAAATAGCAGGGCAATTATATAGAGCATGTGCAAAGTGCAATTCATAATACATTTCCCAGTGTCTACGAACCTGCACCAACGTTGTTATACATACATTAACATTTCATATCTTACATTCACAGATGTTTTATCTAGATTCCTTGAACATTAACATTGTAAAACCTTACTGACCTTTAGAATTCCTTTTAACCTCTATTCCGTATGTGCATTTAATGCAGACAAGCCACCCTGCAATACGTGCACATATGGAATAGATGTTTTAAGATGTTGTATTCATCGTCTAATCATACATTGTTTTGTTGATAGATCCCCCCTAATGAAGCTGACGCGAAATGGGTAGGGTTACTTACTATTAAAGAATTCTTCTTTTTGCACCGGTTGCTGTTCCTTCTTCATAAGGATCCATGCCAATATAACCTCAAGGCTAGACTATAATTTAGGGTCTGCCCTTGAAGACAACTCAGAAACTCCATTTGCAACAGAATACTACAGCTCAGTTACTATTGGGAGTTGGGTAGAGAATGCATATTACACCCATTCTGCAGTCACATCTTACCGATCAGTTACGAAGTTCAATTCAAAGTGCTGGTTATCACTTATGAAGTCCTTCGTGGCCTAGGACCACGTATCTCCAGCACCTCCTCTCCTTATATACTCCACTGCAGCAGCTCCACTCATCCGAGTAAAGCCTTCTGAGATGCCACTTGCAAATGGCAAGTGTGGCAGCTGCCCCTGTATAAGCTTTCTCTTTGTGTGCTGACTGCCACCCAATGGAATGACCTGCCTGAGACCAGGACGACTTCCACGCACTTGCAGCTTTGCAGAATGCGTCAAACAGAATTGTTAAGGAGGACATTTTTATAAAGTGAACGAGGTTGCAGAAATAATGTATGTGGAATTTAAGGTGCCTTTGGTGTTTTTTATATTATACTATTTTATTGCATTGTTCTTTAATGTTCAAACCCAGCTTCACTATATTGTTCATTGTATGCAATATAGTGTCCCACTGCATTGCTCTCCAATCTGGCTGCCCTCCTGTAATATATGATGTTTTACTGCGTTGTTCTCTAAAGTTGTCGGATGTGTCTATTAACACCTTATGGCACTGTTTTTAGCTGCAACCCACCTTGAGCATTTGCAGCAGCGAAGGAGGATGATTGCTGTGTGAATGCAACCTGTGTTACTTTTCTATTACACGTGTCGCCCTTGTCAAATAGCACAGAGTTATCGCTGACGGAGGATTTCTGCCATCATGGGCAGAATTCAGAGATCAACTACAGAGTTCCAAGTGAAGAATTCAGGCACCAGGTTTGTCTATAAACTCTTTTTCTGCAACTGTCCCAAGTGATACATCTGATTTCTACAAGCTTAAAACACAGGGAATACTGCAATGTTATTTAGTTTCTTAAGCTATATAAAGTTATTTCTTAAACATAGAAAAGACTCCAGTAGCACCTTTAAGACTAACCAACTTTACTGTAGCATAAGCTTTTGAGAATCACAGTTCTTTTCTTCAGATGCATCTGTGAGAACTGTGAGAACTGTGATTCTCGAAAGCTTGCTACAGTAAAGTTGGTTAGTCTTAAAGGTGCTACTGGACTCTTTTCTATCTTTGCTACTACAGACTAACACGGCTAACTCCTCTGGTTCTTAAACATAGGAACTGACTAGGTTGGATTAGACTAGGGGTTTCTCAAGTCTGGCCATTTCCCAGAAAACTCACAGGCAGGCCACGAAAGCTCCCCTTGTGGTTTAGCACCAGCAAATGGTATTCAGTACCCACACACAGAGGTTCACTTCACGACCTTGGCTGTTGGGGTACATGCAAAGTTTAACAGGGTAAAGAGGCTTCCATGGTTGTCCCTCCATGCAGTAAACCAGTGGCAAGGTGACAGTGTGAACACAGGAGGAAAATGGTACAGAATGTGCACTACTTACTTCATTTGTGTGTGTGTGTGTATTTGCACTCCATTTTTCAGCCAGACTGGTACATAAAGCAGCTTACAATTCAAATCTATCACAATATCCAAGTGTGCATGAGGACGGCAGGGGAGGAAATGGAGGACCACATGGTGTTCATTCGCCTAGCATTGGTCCCCTCCCTTCTTGCATTTTGACTTACTCCCACCTCTTCCTTAGGTGACTCCCCCTTCCATTAAAACCAGTTGCTGAAATGTACATCTCTGGGATTTCCTCCCTCCACTATAAAAGAAGCTCTCTCAAGTAGAACCCTGAGGAGCTACCAACTCTCTGCTGTAGAGGGGAGTGTCCTAAAAGTTGGCCCTCTCCTCTCAGCCCCACCTGCCAGCTGCTGGTGCATTCTAATTGCTGTCTATCGTGTATATACTGAGCCACAAAAGTGTGTGCCACAACAGGTGCCATGAGGCATGTTTTGATACTGGCTGCAGGATCTTAGCTCTGTACAAGAGGCTGAACTGAGCAAGAGTTAAGTCTCTCCGCTGTGCTTCACTGTACATATTTGAGGGATGGGGGGAGAAAATCCGAACAGAAGAGACCCTGAATGAAGCCCTAAGTGGGATCTAGCCTCCATGGAAGGAGCAAAGGGCCATGGAGAAGTAGGTGAGGGTGGAAAACTCCACATAACACACATCTTGGGACGGTGCAGGGAAATCGGCAAGAGGTAACCATTTATAGAAATAATAATAATAATAACATTCGATTTATATACCGCCCTTGAGGACAACTTCATGGCCACTCAGTGCAGTTTACAAAGTGTGTTATTATTATCCCCACAACAATCACCCTGTGAGGTGGGTAGGGCTGAGAGAGCTCTGAGAGAGCTGTGACTGACCCAAGGTCACCCAGCTGGCTTCAGGTGGAGGAGCGGGGAATCAAACCCGGTTCTCCAGATTAGAGTCCTGCCGCTTTTAACCACTACACCAAACTGGCTCTCGGAAGAGCTACACCACACTTTTCCTCAGAAAAGGAAAAATCCCTGGACCACTCCCAAAGACCAACTGGAGTGGGGGGAGACAGTTGGAGAGGCCACAGCCACTCCTGTTCAAACCCCGCCCCCACTATATGGATTTCCCCTTATTTAGGAATTGTGTTGTGAGCGAGATCTTGCTTGTCAGGTAGCTCTTCCTGCTCTTTCCTCTGCTTGGGAGCGCTGGGGTTCGGGTTGCGGATGCTGCCGAAGAAAAGGGGGATGCCCGTAGTATCGTCAAGGATGAGAAAGACAAAAGGCTGGTTGAGGATGAAAGTGGAGAGTGAGCGAGACATCACCACGCTGGTAGCAGCTGATGCCTCCACCCCAGTCTCCGCAAGCTCTAGGGCCGAGTGGTGCCAGATACTGGAGACAAAGAGGGGTCCCTCTGCAATGCGACGGAAGTCTGGGGAAGAAAATAGCTCCCCGAGGCCTAGAGAGAAACAGAAACAGGAGTAAGCCAGCTGGGAGAGAAGGTAACTGAATGCCCAGGCCTAGCACAGTTTCGGGACGCATAAGTTGCCCCTGCAATAAACTTCTCCAATGAAGTTTGCATATATTTGCTAATGGTGCATGGTATCTGTTGCTTCCAAGATTCAAGTGTTCAAAGAACTTGGATTTTTGCAATGTTGCAGAAACATGGTGACTGAAGTTAAGTTGTAGTAGCCCAGGAATTGAATTCAGGGAGGAAGGGAGAGAGGGATGGAAGAGACAAAAAGGGAAGAGGTGCGTCATCCAGTCCTCATTCCTGAAATATCTTCACAAACCTCCTCTGCTGAAGGTTCGGAAACTCTTTGGTGCCTGCACACATTTCCAGAACCAGGAAGGACATTACATTTTGCACCGGATCAGAGCTTTCACACTTGCTAGCTAGAATGTGCCTAAAATGAAGGGGACGCTAGTTACGTCTCATGCTTGGAATACTGCAGCGAATGCCCTTCCTGCTCCATAAAACAGTCCAGTGATCTAAAGAAGATGGACCAGACTCTGAAAATCTTTTCTGGACAGATTTAAGGAATAAATTAAACATGCTTTTTATCACTCCAAAGTAAAGGAGGAGGGAAAGTGGATGTACAAAATGTGTGTGATGTGTGTGTGTACGCATGAGTGTGAGATGGAGATTGAGATTTACAACTCCTGGAGATGAGAAGAGGATCCTTCAACTGCCCTGTTTCATGGTGATGGGATGTGTGTGTGTTGGATTACTTTTAAAATTTATTCTATTTCTATCCTATTTTCCACCCAAATGGACCTAAAGTAGAGCACAATACACTAAATGCTTGCCGCCGAAGCAAGGTGCAAAAAGGTAGAGGACTTTCTGCTTGCCAAGAGAAGGCATCCTTCAGCGGCTATGCATCGGACGCAGCGAGCAAGTGAGGAAAGCAGGGTGCCCTTGCCCTAATGCCAACCAGTGCGTTCCATTCTGGCTCCCTTGCCAAGCCTCCTGTTCACCCAATTCACCTGATTGCTGCCACTGCTGCAGCAGCAAGAACGGAGCCAGGAAAGGGCTTGTGGCAGGGGAAAAGGCCAGCCCCGCCCTTCCTCCAATCATCGTCTCACCTAACTGACTGATGGCTTGGTTCAGCTCCAGCTGGTCTTGCAGGTGCAGTTTGGGCATCTTCACCATGGTTGGCCTCTCCTTGGGGAAGTCACTGAAGTGGCAGGCCTGGCAGAGGTCAGACAGCAGCTGGGAGACGTTCCTTTCAAAGTGGTTTGGCACGATGGCCACAAAACTCATGTTGCCCTTGAAGGGGAACCTGGCGACCTGGAAGGAGCAAGCTGGTTAAAATGCAGCACAGTACAAATTAAACAAAGGAGAATGCCAAAGAAGGAGGCTGGGAACAGAGAATAAGAAGGGGGTTCCAGGCCGTGCCCGGAACCCCCATCAGCTCATTCTTCCACTCGGAGACCAGTTTCCAAAAACACCCAACCAGGGTGGAGGAAACTTGGTTGGGATAGCAGGGAAGAGAGAGCCCCCAAGTTAGCATTATGGAGTCCACAGACCCAATCTTCCCAGTCTGGGCTCACCTGAACCTCCAAAGAATCCAGATTATACCAGCTTAGGGCGTATTTCGGAGCCTTCATCATCTCCACAGAGACCGCAAACTCATCATCCAGGTAAAACATGCCGGGCTCAGTCAATTCGGGGTCAAATTTGGTTTTCCAAAATCCTTCTCCCCACAAAGCACAAAAACAATCAATCGGGGGAGAAGGTCAGAATGCAGCCTTGGCTTTACTTTGGATTCCCTACATTTCCTGCCTTTCCGCCAAGAGATCACAGATTTGTAAAACGCTTTCCCAGGAAGCTGCCTTGGGAGCTCACGGCCAGCCTCCCTGGCTAGAGAGGTCATTCATTACATGGTGTCTGATCTCCCACAGTACAGGAAATCCCTTTCCCATCAAGGCTCACCCTATGCAAAATCCTTGCTGGCAAACGGAGACCTCATTCATAAAACGAGTTACTCTGCATGCAAGCCAGGCTGCTTTTTAATTCCTGGGCTTAGAAAGGGCCTGCAGCAGAAGAAGAGAGCAACAGACTGGGCCCTGCTAAGAAGCCGCCAAACTGAACAGCTCATCCAGTGAGATGGGGGTGGGGGGGAACAGCAGCGCTCACCTTGGAAATGCACAGCATTGAGCAAAATCATGGCAACATTGACGGGCAGCTCGGACAGGATCTTCGGGATTTGTCCCCTAGTTGCTTCTTTCACCCAGTTATTGATGGCTGCAAGGTCTTCCTCCCCGTTACCAGACAGCAGGGCTGGCTTTGCTTTGTAGAACCTTTCGGAGTCCTCCAGGAATTTCTCTTTAACCTGAAATCCTGGGGAAAGCTCAACATGAGAATCAGGGTGGGCAAGGAATGAAGCCCCCCCCATAAAATTGGGGGTACACGTGGCCTCCTGGATGCAGACTGCCCCATGCTGGTTTTTTGGACGGCATGCACATTTCTCCTTTCTACCTCTCCAGGGCCGATTCCAGACGGCCCTCCCCATCGCGAAACGTCGCGCGTCGTCGCGCAGAAAACACAAAATATCGCATTTTCTTGTGCGAGTTTTGCGCGACGTTGCACAAAACTCGTGCAAGAAAACGCGATATTTCGCGTTTTCTGCGCGACGACGCACGACGTTTCGCGATGGGGAGGGCTGTCTGGAATCGGCCCAGGCCTCTGAGCCACTGGTGAACAAGAACAGCCATATTTCATCCATTCCTCCCACACTGCAAATATTGCATCTCTCCCCCCGCAAATGAAACACTTGCCTTTTTTGTCGCCAACCCCCTTCTCTCACAGGTGGTGGAAACTATTGTATTTTCTAAGCTATTGTGCTCTTTTCAGGGGAAACAGGAAGCTGTATTCTATCAGCTGTATCCAGGGCTTTTTTTCTGGAAAAAGAGGTGGTGGAACTCAGTGGGTTGCCCTTGAAGAAAATGGCCACATGGCTGGTGGCCCCGCCCCCTGATCTCCAGGCTGGAGCGGGATGGAGGGCAATCTAAACTCCCCTCTGCCTGGAGATCAGAGGGTGGGGCCACCAGCCATGTGACCATTTTCAAGAGTTTCCGGAACTCCGTTCCACTGCATTCCAGCTGAAAAAAAGCCCTGGGAATGTCCATAAAGCAGTTACTATTCTGAGCACCGTCCCTTGGCCACACAAACATGCAGTCATCAGCCCTCTGATTGACCATTTTCAAAAGGTTCCGGAACTCCGTTCCACCGCGTTCCTGCTGAAAAAAAGCCCTGGCTGTATCCATTCTAATATTAACCAGCCACTTTCCATTCGGGTGGTCAGCACTTCCCTTGGGCTCAAATCTTCATTCTTATATCTGTTCATCCATATCACTGATTTACTTTTCCCCTCTTCTAAGGATTGTGGTGAACATGGATGGGGAGAAACTGGGTTGTTTAAATTCCTCCTAACAGTCCTGGGAGATAGGCAAGGCTAAGAGAAAATGACTAACACAGGGTCACCCACTGAGGTTCACGGCCTAAAACCCAGTTATCATCGCCAAAAGAGGATCAAAGTCTCTCCAGCACCTCACCTTATCTGCCTCGCAGGTTTATTTCATGACCACCACCCTGCCCAAACACAGCCTTCCAGCCCACATCGCTCACCTTTTTGCAGGTAAAGACGGGCAGCAACACTCAGCATGGCCTTGTCGAGCTGTCGATGAACCTGGCTCAGTGCCTGGTGGAGGCAGGGCACCTTCTCCAGGTGCAGCATCTCAAGCAGGGCCTTCTCGGTGTGATTTGCAGCTCCTGGAAAAGTACATGGATGCGGTCAATGCTCAGCACCCCAGGATGTGGCAACCTGTGCCCATGGATGAAGTGGAGTCAGCTCCTCTTGTCTGCCTGGACTTGTGATGAAATTGAAGCCTGCCTCCAATCTGGGTTGCCACATGCCCTTGTCTTAAAGCAGCTAGTAGCAGCGGAGGCATTGTTAATGACAGATGGAGCCAGGGCTTTTTTCCAGCTGGAATGAGGTGGAACGGAGTTCCGGCATCTTTTGAAAATGGTCACATGGCCGGTGGTCCCTCCCCCTGATCTCCAGACAGAGAGGAGTTTAGATTGCCCTCCATGCAGCTCCAGTGCGGAGGGCAATCTAAACTCCCCTCTGTCTGGAGATCAGGGGGTGGGGCCACCAGCCATGTGACCATTTTTGCAGAGGGCAATTTAAACTTTAAAAAACTCCCCCCTTGTTCCAGCTGATGACATTGTGTGGTCCTGAGTTCCACCACCTCTTTTCCCAGAAAAAAAGCCCTGGTGGATGGAGCACAGTAAGAACTCCATGGTGCAATCACAAGGGGGGAGGAACTCTCCTCTCCTCAGAAGGAAGGAGAGTTCCAAGAAGGAGCATCCCTCCTTCCTCACTGTCATACGCGGAAGCCATAGGTGCTCTTTTGACTGCCCCCCATCTCTATTTCTACCCTGTCCTGGAGGGCCCAGACTAGCCTGATCTTGTCAGATCTCAGAAGCTAACCCGGGTTGGCCCTGGTGGATGGGGAGACCACTCAAAGAAGCCCAAAGTCGCTACGTAAAGGTAGGAAACGGCAAACTATCTCTGAATGTCTTTTGCCTTGAAAACCCTACGGAGCTGCCATTAGTCAGCTGTGACTTGATGGCACTTCACACACTTGCACATCTCTGTTTTAGAATTTATCCAAAGCAAGAATTCCCAAATGGTGTGCCAGGAACGATCAATCCATCAAAGGCTCCTGGTTATCCAAAATGCTTACCCAGGGAGAAGGCACACAGTGTACTAGCTCAGCCTTGCTTCATTCACAGTCGGCCTCTGCTGGGGGCAGCTCTTTCAGCTGCAGACCAGCATCAGCATTCAGAAATACAGCAGAAGGCAGAAGAGGCCGACTGTTGCGATCTGCACAAGTCCCTGCTTTGGACTTGCTTCCTTCCAATCAGGAGACATGCTCAGATCAGCAACTCGTGCAGAGGCCTGAGGAATTTTGATTTGTAATCCCCTTGCGAAGTAGTCCCTACTACTTCATTTAAATGTAGTTGAGTGATCCAGCAGCAGCAGCAAATACTGACCGAGAGCCAGGTGAGCAAGTGCCAGGGTGATGCTGAGCGGGGAGAGGAAAAGGTTGTCTTGCTGCTTCTCCAGCTCCACTTCTCTCACGAGATCCACTGTGAACTTAAGCATGGCCTCTGCGATCATGCGCATCTTCTCTGGGGGCAAATCCTCATTACAGCCTCTTCCGGCTTCCTCCTCGCCCTCCAGGGAAGAGTTTTGTTGCTCTTCTGGCTTGTCAGGCCCCATCTCTGGCTTGGCTGTACCCTCGTCTGTTAAGCATGGCATGCCAACTTCAAGGGTTGAGCACTGTAGCAATGTGCCATCAAGGGGTCCTTCTTGGATCTCAGGCACTGAGCTTGGCACATTTGAGTTCACCAGGACTGACTCTGCCTCGGGCCCTTGAGTGACAGCAGGATCGGGCTGGGCAATGGCACTGCTGAATTCCTGCAAAGAAATGGGCAGCTGGATCTGAAAGGGGAGGGAGCCGTTAATGAATCCCCCACCTTCCTCCCACTCAATGGCTTTGAGGCACTACGAAATGGCTGGTCAAAAACACACAAACAAATGCAAAGTCCTGGAGACCAGAGCAGATCAGCAGTGACCTCTGGGAAGCCTCTGGGAAGCCACCCAAGAGACTTCCTCTACTGCATCTCTAGCCAGCCCACAAACAGGGCACGATGGCAACGGTCTCCTCTTCCTGCACCTGGCTTTTGGAGATAGCTTGCTTCCCACTGAGCTCTCACGGACCACTGAGCCCACTGAGAATCCCACGGCCAAGAGATTTCACTAGACTATGCTACATTAATACTAAAACCATTTAAGTCAGCGGCCAAATACTTGCCCAAATTAACAGTTCTCTTTCCCCTGAATCTATTGTCCATAAATTCTAATGACTCCAAGTTCCAGGGTTAGGAGAGAGGATTTTTAATAACAATGACGACAACAACAACAACGTTCAATTTATATACCACCCTTCAGGATGACTTAACACCCACTCAGAGCAGTTTACAAAGTATGTTATCATTACCCCACAACAACAATCACCCTGTGAGGTGGGCAGGGCTGAGAGAGCTCTGAGAGAGCTGTGACTGACTCAAGGTCACCCAGCTGGCTACAAGTGGAGGAGTGGTGAATCAAACCCGGCTCTCCAGATTAGAGTCCCATGCTCTTAACCACTACACCAAACTAGTGTTTTGTTTCGTAGCCACTTTCTCTGCATCATGCATAGCCTCTGTTAGGCTCTTCTTCAATCACCACCTCTACAAACTGAAAGCTGAGCCTCAAAACTCATTAGCCTTTCCTTGTAGGTCAAGTGCTCCAGCCCCTCCATCATGTGGATTGCCCTCTTCTGCACCATATCTTCCTCTCTGACAGTCTTTTGGAGATTTATCTTATTTACATTATTTATCGTCTGCCTTTCTCACTAAGACTCAAGGTGGATTACACAGTGTGAGTCAATATGATCAACGTATTGACTCACTTGGACGTTCGATAACAATGCAATAGAGTACGGACTGCAGAATTCTAAGTACAAACCGAAGTCAGATACAAAGCAGAACAGTTCAAGCATAGCTGCTTTGCAGATTCATGCTAAAGCTGCAATGGGGTGCCCTGGCCCTGTGAGACCCACAGCAGCCCACCCCTCTAGTGCCTTTGCAGCAACCCCAACAACCTACCTGGGCTGCACCCCGGAGAATCTCTAGTGCTGCAACCCCAAGAAATGCAGTTTTGGTCCAATGCAGCTCAGTAATTTTGTTATCACTTCCTCTCGTAGTAGCTGCCCCCCCCCTTCTAACTTTAAACCACCTCTTACCTGGACCCTTTCCTGCAAGACAGCTTCATCCTGAGCAGAGGCCTGGAAGAAAACATTTCAAAACAAGCTGCACTAGTCAGGAGCCGAGAGAAAGCACAGACTTTTTTGCCCAGCACCCATCTCTGCTGGCTTACTCCACCCCTATTAAAGCATAACTTGAAATACATGAATAACATCAGTAAAACTGTATGTTGGAGGCAAAAGGAACACTTGTGCAATGCAGAATCTCACACAAGTTATTCCATGGTTAAAAAAAGGAAAAATGCCACCTGTTAAAAATGCAGAGGAGGAAACACTGATTAAACATTATGTTGCACTTCTTCCCCCCACCCCCAGGTTAGATAAATCAAAGAGTCTATTTGGAAGGCCTTCTATAAGGTGACTCAGTATTGATAGAGGTGCTGGTAATGAGCCTCAAATGTACAACATGGACACAGCTATCTCCAAATCAATGGATTTCTAGGCATAGACCTGATATGAATTAATAGATTGATACGGCCAATGTTCTAAGCAGAGGTGGCTGCCTTGAGCTGGGTTGGAGACCCCCAAGTACTCTGTTGGATCAAGTCAAGCAGAGCAGTTTGGGGTACTCCTGGACCGAAGCCTCTCTTCTGAGAGGCAGACTGGATGTGTTGCTAGCAGTCTAGGGGTGCCAACTCTAGGTTGGGAAATTCCTGGAGATTTGAGGATAAAGCCTGAGAAGGTGGGTCATCCCAGAGAGGAAGAGGACCTCAGCCCAGCAGAGGAGAAACGTAGGTTTAAGAAACCCAAGACTTTAAAATAAAAACCCACAGAGGAGTGAGAAATGGACTTAACAGGAACTGCAGAGACCATAAAACATTCCCTAAGTCAGAGGAAGCTGCACATAACTCTTCTGAAAAAGAGAGGTGTTCTGCTGAAGGACAAGAGGGGAGATTTGTAATAATTTTAAGTGTGTCAAAAAGAGTCCAGTAGCACCTTTAAGACTAACCAATTTTATTGCAGCATAAGCTTTCGAGAATCAAGTTCTCTTCGTCAGATGCATGATACAGATGTATCTGACGAAGAGAACTTGATTCTCGAAAGCTTATGCTGCAATAAAATTGGTTAGTCTTAAAGGTGCTACTGGACTCTTTTTGATTTTGCTACTACAGACTAACACGGCTAACTCCTCTGGATTTTTAAGTGTGTGTGTCTTTAAATGCTTGGTGTAGTACAGATGAAGAGTGGGGGTGAAAGAGACGGATGAGTGAGTGAGAAGATTGAGAGTGAGGGCTCAGCAGGATATTAAGCTGTAGAGGCCACCCTTCAACGCAGCCATTTCCTCCAGGGGAACTGATCTTTGTAGCCTGGAGATCAGTTGTAATTCCAGATGTCCAGGCTCCACCTGGAGGTTGGCAACCATGAGCAGTCCCCCCTTGCCCTTTCCTTGCTATGTTGACTCTCCAGTCTGGCCTTGTTATGATGATTCAGGCTCCTGTAACTTCCAGGCTTGGCTGCTGTAATGGGGTTTACATGGGACTGCCCATGAAGACGCTAGGGAAACTACAACGGGCACAGAATTCAACCACTCACCTTATATTTGGTCCTGACTATCTTGTTCAGGGTGTTGGTTGTGGCTGAAAGCCCAACATACCCAAAGGTCTTTCTGGCACTCTCTCAGCTCACATCGTGATTCTGACCAGGGCTGGGCCACGTGTCTGATGGGGGCGCCACAGTGGGGGGGGGCAGGATTCAGGGCTGCTACCTGGCTGCCTCTTGGCAGTTTTGGTTCCTTAACCCAAACTGCATTCCGAGCCCTCGCTGTCATAGATCTAATCCCGAATTTGGCCCTAGGATGCGGACCTCAGCTCCCACACAATGGGGCTGTACGGGACAGGGGTCCACTAAACTGAGGGAATCCCCAGATTTGCAGAAAAATCTGAAAAGTTAAAACAATAAGTGCTAAAGTAGGGAAAGCGGGGTGGCATCGCCTGCGCATGCTCAGAGGTGCTGGAAAAAAGTTTTCCCCCAGCAGGGCGCGACGAAGAGAGGAGAGGCGAAGGGAAGGCGGCGCGAAGCCAGAGAACCTCCCGCCGCTCTCGGGGTTCAAGGGGTCGCTCTTGCGCCTGCTGCAGCACTGGGCGGCGCTCGTCTCGGCCACAACCCGGCCGCGCCCTCCCCGCCTCGGGACCAGGCTGGACTTACCGGCGTACGCGAGTGCAGCAGCACAGCCAGGCAGAGGAGCGCCCGAGTCCAGGGCAGAGCAGCCATCCTCTCTGCAAAGCAAGCGGGAAGATTGCTCAGGGCAGCCGGAGCAGGGCTCTGCAGGGTCCGCTGTGGGGGGCATCCCTTCCCGGCAGAAGCGTCCCCCCCCCAAAAAAAAAACCAGCGCCAGGTTGGGGTAGGGTTCAGTGCGCCCCGACGCCTTGCCTACATTGCAAGCACCAACTGAAGTTTCGAAAGCGGCCGGGGTGGGGACCTGGGGAAAGCACCGCTGCCGTCTGTTCTGTTCAGGAAGAGTCGCGAGGGTCCCCCCCCCGTCGCCCCCCCATCAAAACCCAGGGGCCAAACTCCCCCCGCCTTTGCCGGGAGACGCTCCAGCTGCGGGGAGCCAAGCGCCAGCCTCGAGGGGCGCCCGGGCCTGCTCCACCTCACCCCACCCTTCACCTCGGGCCGCCTCCGTCTCTTCGTGCCTCTGCCGCCGCCCGCTCTGTCTCCCTGGGGGCACAAACGGACCCCGCGCTGGGGCCAGCTGCAGCAACGCCTCTTTTGCAGTAATCTCGCTCTCTTCCCCCCAACCTACAAATATTTACTTTCTGCAGCGCGTTAAACATTTGCTCCGGAACGATTAGGCAAGTCGAGGAAAGGAAACCTCGTTCCCGACCAGGAAGCCTCTGAGTGCCAAGAAACAGCAGAGGAAGGCCTTGGCCTCAGTAGCCATTGTTTAGCCTCAGGGCAACCGGGTGGTGGCTTTGTGGGCCAGCAGGACACTCCTGCTTTAGGAGTGCAGAGCGAGGGTTAAATCTTGCTCCAAGAGCAGGAGAGAGCCATTGTGACTTCATACACAGGTTTCAAAGCCCCTGGTAGGGATAGGGTTGCCAGCTCCTGCTTGGGGGATTCCTGGAGATTTGGGGGATAGAGCCTGGAGAGGGCAGGATTTGGGAAGGGGAGGCACTTCAGTGGGGTATAATGCCATAGAGTCCATCTTCCAAAGCAGCCATTTTTTCCGAGGAACCGATCGATGTGGCTTGGGGATCAGTTGTAATTCTGGGAGATCTCCTGCCACCACCTGGAGGCTGGCAACCCTAAGTAGGGACCCAATTCCCTCCCCCATTCTTTCCATCTCCAGATCTATTACCTGGGGCCTCTGAGGACACACCTGAGCCCTTTGCTTGACAGGCATTCAGGTGACCCCAGGTCTTGGCTCAAACTCCCCATTTCACAAAGCCCCACCCCATGACAAACGCCTTTATTCCTCTCTTTCTCAGCCCATCCCCAGCTGAAGCCAGAAGCAGCAGAATAAGGACCTCCAGGGCGAGCCACTTGGCTCCCCCAGATAAAACCACTGGCTACTCCAAACTGCTTCCCGCAAAATGCCACCGCACTGTGCCCAGACAGAATAATTCCCTAGCACAAAGCCCTTCTGCAACCATTACTCAATACTCTTGAGTAAGGAATTGGAGGCAGCGGGGCTGGCCATGGCATGGAAGCAGCTGGCAGAGCACATTCACACTCGTTTGGCCCAAAGCTGCGGTAGGGAGGCAGCGGGGTGTAAAGGTACATTCCTAACACAGGCTGCCCCTACACCCTCAGCCTTTAAGAAGAAGCCAACTTTATCTTCATAACACACTTCCCTTCACTGCTCGAACATTTCCGTTGCATGCAGCCACCCTCCCCGCCCCGCAAACTCACATACACACAGCACAGGCCCACACTCCCTCCCTAATGGTTCCATACATTTGCTTGTACACATACCAAGGACATCCTCTCCTCCCTCCATCTTAAGCGTGCACACACCTGAACAGCCGCTCTCAGCTCCAAAGTGTTTATTAGAATATTTATACAATCTATTGCAATTGATCAGCCACAAGGGCTATCCCTTTCCCCACCCCAGGTGAAGAATGAAAGCACGCTCTTCTCACTGCTTGCACCACTGGTATGTGAGTAAGTGGGCGGGGATGGACGCTCCAGCCCACCCTGGAATGACGATTTGGTCAGTGCGAGCAGAACGTGTGCCAAGGGCATCTCTCGGGGCACTGCTGGACAGGCAAGGATGAGACGGTCCTTCTGAGCTTTGCAGCTTAGTCCAAGCCCCACTTGGGCATTTCCCATATGACAGAAGCTTGGTGCCCGAGAGGTGTGGAGAGCGTGCCTTTTCGTGGACCGCAAGAACCCGACTTTCCCTCCCTCTGGCCACCCTAAGGTCACCTTTCAGGTAACAAACGCCCATCCCTAGTGCGCTCCCATTTCAAATTTTTTCCAGCTGGCCACACTTCCAGGGAGAAGAGCAACCAGGATGTGGAATGCTACATGTGTGTGTGTGGGGGGGGGAGAAGTCACAGGCCCCCTCCTTAGTGAGTTTCTCTGGGAAACACCCCTTGATCCCAAAGAGACTTAGGCACGTGAGGTGATGGGAGGATTCCGCCCCCGGGGCTGCCCAGCAGCCAGCTTATTAGGAATGGGTTCCACTGTTCTTAGAGGCTTTCGGGAACAGAAAGGACGCTTCAACAAAGTCCCCTGTTTCCCTCCTCCCTTCCCTCCTGCATGGGTGGGGAGTCCTGTTGGCCATAGGCTTTGCTACTGTCCCTCAAAGGAAATTCATCATACATGCTGAGTGGAGAAGGGCTAAGCCAGGAGGCGAACAGTCCCATTGTCCGAACCCAGAAGAAGGTGGCACTTGGTGGGAAGAACGGCCAGGCTGGTTAAAGTCCCCCGGAAGTTTTCAGAGCTGAGCTTGGTGATGCTAGCAGGCAAGGACTCCTGCAGCGAGTAGACGCCAATCTTGTTGGCCACGGTGCCGGCCACCACCTCATTGCCATAGAGGTCAAAGGCGTGAATCGGCTCAGAGACGGACTTGTAAGTCTGCAGCGGTTTCTGCTCCAACTCCTTCCAGATGGTCAACGAGTGGTCAGAGGAGGAACTGATGAGCGTGTTCCCCTCTGTGGCCTGTAGGGAAGGGAAAGCTACCATGAGCCAACACAGGCCTTAGGAGAACAGGTAGTGGGCGCCACCGCAAAAGGGCTGCCAGATACAGAACACGGGGGGAGGAGGAGGAGGAGGAGGATCCAAGCCAGGCAGTCTCTGATGGAAGAAGCTATTTCCACATGGGCACTCACTGATGCCTTCTGGCCTTTTCTGAAGCACCTCCTACTCCAGGGAGATGAAGGAAAGCCAAGACCGGCTTTTGGCTTGGGGCAGGGGGAAGCGAGCGGCTGCCAGGAGACAGTGGGGGCAACAGAGTCCGGCCACTAAATGGCCAACATGAAGGCCCGACGTGCAGGGTTAACTCACACAGGCTTTCTGCACTGGCCTTGGCTGGTCAGCCAGCCCCCTAACAGGAGGGGCAAAGTCCAAGCAAGCCGTGGGATTCCAGTCACGCCTGCGGCACAGGAGGGGCCTGCCTTGCCCAGCCGTTGGAAGGGATCCAGAAGCCACTGCTGCTTCACCCCACCCCACAGCAGCCAAGTCATGGGGGTGGGGAGTGCCACCTCTGCAGCACCTCCTGCCTGCTAGCTGGATGTAGGGCCTTGTTCTGAGCTTGCAGGCAATGGAGGAAACATAACAAGCTTGTGTTTGGTGCTGGGTGAAGGACGCAGCACCTTGCGGCTCCCAGAGGCAGGCAAACAGAGGAATATTCCTTAGAAAGGGGCCCTGCCCAGAGAAGCAGGGAAGCTGGCCAGCATGGAGTAGGAGGGACTGCCCCCCAGGCCGTTCCTCCCTTACCCCCGCACTGGAGCCTGTGTGCCCTTCCCTCCTCCTCCTAGCTATCCACGGGCTCGCTTTCTAAACAATCGCAGAGAAGCATCACAGGCTATGAAGCACCACTTGTGATGCAGGCAATTGGAGGTGGCCAGGCTTTGGAGGCTTTACCAAGTGTTGCTCAGACGTCTCTCAGACCACAAGGGCTAGAAACTTCTGCATGGAAGAGGCTGGAATTTGCAATGGCTTCTCTACGCAACCCACAGACATGTGGCCTAAGGCCCCTAAAGGGCTGGCTATGGCAATGCGATTCTCCAGGCCCAACAGCAGGTTCCCATTCTGGTGTTTGCGTTCAGCTCCTCCTCACCACAACAGGAAACTCTTGGCCTGAATTCCCAGCTGGGTGGAAAACCCCAAATGCCGGGATTTGTTTGTTAGGCAGGGGAGAGAAGGAAGGAAGGAGGACTCGGAGCCACAGGAAACCTGTCTCTCTGCAGAGCTCCATCCCAGAACCGACTTACAATGGCAGGGACCACAAAGATAACGATAAATACCAAACCCCAGGCCTTGCCCCAGAACCTCCTTCAGCCCCTAGATTTTGTGGGGGTTTGCCATTTGCACCCCCGATTCATTTTGAGGCAGGTTGGAGACCTTGGATCCTCACCCACGGAAGGGAGGGGAGATGATCCACACAAGCTCCTGCCACCAGCTCTTACCTTAATCTGCAAGATGTCTCCCTCATGCGCCGGCCACCCCCGCAAGATGAGGCCCGTCCTGGTGTCCAACAGCACCATAAAGCCAGAAGAAAAGCCAGCCACTATACTCCGCCCACTGGGGCTGACAGCCAGGCTACGGATGAGGCCAGCGTTTGCCCCCGTGGCCAGCCGGAATTCATGCTGCAGACAAGAAAGAAGGTGAAGAGTTCACGGTCGCAGCCAAAGAAGACATCGAACCCCGGGGCAGGTGACAACAGGGAGCAACAAGGCAGGTACCTGCAATCCTGGTTTCCGGTGGTCGATGAAACGCAAGACTGAATCTGCACTGGCCATGCTGACACTGCTGTAGGGCGGAGGCATGGCACTCACAGCTGTGATGGGCACTTTGCTGTCTGGCGCCTCAAAGGTGTGGATTAGTTTGCCTGCAAAAAGCAACAAGCGCCCCCCCCCCTTGAGGTTTGCATCTGGAGTGGGTTGCATCTGGGCACACATAAGAGCAGCCCCGCTCGGTCACACCAGAAGTCTAGCTAGGCCAGCATCCTGTTTCCTCCAGCAGCCAAGCCAGATGGCCCAGAAGGTCCATAAATGATGCCCCCCCCCCCCCAAACCAGCATTCAGAGGAAACTTCCCTCTAAAAGCATTCCAATTTATCATGGCAAAGAGCTTTGGACAGACCTGCCCTCCCTTTAATTTCCTCAGCCTTTTCAGTGGAGACTAAAGGGAACTACTTGTCTCAGGAGACAGATCCTCCTGGCCTCTGCTGGAAACAGAGTTCAGGTCTTGGCAGACCCAGGTCAGATCCAGCCAGGCAATTCCCACGTTCCTCTTTCACTTTGACCAGGATGAAGTAGGGATAAAAATCTGGACAGAGAGCAGCCTGCATGATGGGCATTCCTTTTGCCTGACCTCTTTCATTTCCACAGGAAGGGCTCGAGGTCACCGACTGAACTTGCCAGACAGGCTAGTGAAAAAGCTACCCAGTTTTGGGAACAAACGTCATTTGAATCTCACAATTACTCCACAAGTGATTCAGATTAGAATTTTTTGGTGCTCACAGAAGAGAAGCAATTTGTCCTTTGGGTCAAAGCAAACAGGAAATGAGAGAGCCAGCAGCCCAAGTCTCCTGAAACTATTTGGGGGGAAATCTCTCTTTTGCAAAGAGTGTTTGCAAGAGTGTTTGGGGGGGGCAATCTGTTTGGGCGGGCAATCAGTGGGAGGGCTTCTAGTGTCCCTTCCCCACTGGCAGGCCTCCTGATGACACCTGGTTTTTTGGCCAGTGTGTGACACAGAGTGTTGGACTGGATGGGCCGTTGGCCTGATCCAACATGGCTTCTCTTATGTTCTTATGAGTGGGAGGGGAGGTAATGCTTTGGTTACCACCATCTAAGGATCCTCCTGAACTAATGCTTGAGCTGCTCTTGAACTGAGTTGTACTGTGGTGTATATTTAGCAGCCTGGTAGCAACGGGGAAATTTTAGACCTGGGTTGCATTTTGATCCACGGTGGGGAGAGTTTTTAAGTGTGGTTTCACTCTGATGCTATGAGTCAAAACATATCTGCAAATGACTGCATATTGCAAATACGTGTTGTTCAAGAGACTTCCCTGTCCCAGCTTCATCAGTGACTGAGACCCGTCTCTCCCCAGGGAAGGGAAACAGCTCCATCCTTCGAGCTCACCTGAATGCCCGTCTCCCAGCCACAGACTTACCTGTGAAGGGGTCCCAGATATGGATGGTGCCATCACAGCTGACAACATGTTGTGGTGCATCCAGCATGCCAACGTAGAAGACCGACTTCTTGTGCTGGGCGTAAGTCAGGCGGGGACTGATCTCATGAGTGCCGTCACCCCTGTTGTACAGGGGCCACAGGCAGACGGTCTTGTCTTTGCTGCCACTCAGGAAGAAGTCCTCGCCACTCAGTGGGGCCATGCACTTGATGGCTCCCAGGTGGCCCACAAAACTCTGCAGCTTGATCTGGTGGAAGTGGAAGCGGGCATCGTGCTGGCTCACGCCAATCTCATACTGCCAATAGGCCAGCCAGTTTCCGCACAGCAGGTGGGCGCTGCGCGGCAGCTCCTGCTTCAGGGCGTGCTCCTCCCTGCCCCCTGAAGCGAAGCAATAGCTGTTGGGGCTGCCGGAGACATCCTGCTGGGCTTCCACGGGGATCTGGATGCGGTTGCCCACCAACACACTCCCAAACGTGCCCGAGTGCGTGTCCTCGCAAAGGCCGGAAAAGGGATCTGTGCCCAGAGTGCTGCGCTCCAAGGAAGCCATGCCTGGTACGGGCTCCTCGCTGCATGGGATGCTCGCCAGGTACAGACTCGCCAGGTGGCCGACCAGCACGTGGTTGGGGACGATGGTGTGAATAACGTCCCCTAGCCAGCAAGAGAGAGAGAGAGAGTTATAGGAGCAGATCCAGCAACTCAGATCACCTTCGTCTGGGGTTCTTGTCGGGCCAAGCACAGCCAGGCCAAGAAATTGAAGGCAGCTGAGGCGTGTGCCTGTTTCTCAGGGCCTTTTCAGCAAGCTGCAAGAATCACCCAGAGAAAGCTGCTACCGCTACTCCCTGCCAGGGGCTTAGCCCTACCCAGCATAACATTTGACAGTTTCTCCACCAAGGTTCAGAGGCAGAATGGAAGGCACATAATAGCCCGGAGGTGGTGTGTGTTTGTGTCGAGGAGGGAAGACTGTAAGTAGGTAAAGAAGAGGCAGTCACATCATACCTAGCAAGCAAGAGAAGGTCACGAAGGTGGAATAAGCCATCTCAGGGTTGAAGACTTTCTGCAGCTCCTCCAGAGCAGACGGGTCATGGGGCAGTTGCCTTGGCTGGACCACAGCAGGCTCCATAGGCACATCCTGGGCAGTAAGCAAGCCAGTCACCTACAAATGTCTGCTAATCTGGAGCCAGAGGGATGGGTTGGGGGCTGGATGAATCCTCCCTCCAGGAGGGGACACCCCTCTGGCCTTCAGCAGTCGTCATGAAAGGGGGCAATCGGAAGATGCAGCTTTGCCTGTGTTTTGGCCCAGCTGAACCTGCTGATGTTATTTTTGGGCACACCACTGAGTGGAAATGCACGTTACCAAGTACCTAGGGACGCTTCAATGCAAGATTTTATGTGTGGTCCTCAATTCACGTGCAGGCTGTGTCTTGCTCGGAGCACGTGCATGCCACTTTGTGTGACTGCATCTGCAAGTGAGTCCGGAGGGCAAAGCGCCAATTCAGCTCTGTTTCCACTGCATGAAGTACTGTCGGTTCCTTTGACTTGCCGATTTGCATTTCTTTAAGGTGTGAGAGAAGGAGCCCCGTGGCGCAGAGTGGTAAGCTGCAGTACTGCAGCCCAAGCTCTGCTCACGACCTGAGTTCGATCCCAGCGGAAGCTGGGTTCAGGTAGCCGGCTTAAGGTTGACTCAGCCTTCCATCCTTCTGAGGTTGGTAAAATGAGTACCCAGTTTCCAGGGGGAAGCCAATGGCAAACCACCCCGTAAAAAGTCTGCCAAGAAAACGTCGTGACGCAATGTCCCCCCATGGGTCAGTAATGACTCGGTGCTTGCACAGGGGACTACCTTTATCTTTATAAGGTGTGAGAAAGTGTCGAGATCTGCATTTCAATGAATGGATGTGAGGGAAACTGTGATTTTGGCAGTTCTAAGAGAATTTCCTTGTCAAAGATTACCTACAGGGGTAGCAAAGAAAAGCATAGCCAGAGCTATTCCTTTATAGAAATGTAATGCAACAATATGCACCCATTTCAAACCACATTGTTATCCGAAGGGAAACATGGAGAACACTGACACCTCATAATAAATGAGATACTAGCGGTCAAGGAGGAATTGGTAATGAATGCATGAATGTACTCACACGAAGAAAATGGAAGTGTGACTGTGTGAGCGAGTGCATGGGAAAGTGGAAGGGGAAACACGTGAAATGAGGTTCACTTGAGCATCCCTAGGTACTTAGTAATGTGTATTCCCATGATGAGAAGCGCAAGAGTCTCCCACATGAATGCTGCAATCCACAGTGAATTTGTCCCTAGCCCGCCTCCCCCCAGTGCATCCCATGACTCATATAGAAAGATGCACATGGGGCGCCATTGCTCCCGTAGAAGGAATCTTTTAGTCCTGCCATGTAGCCTCGCCTGGCTAGATGGCGAGCCAGTGACCGCCCTGCCCCAGATGCCACAAAGGGCTGAGAGTCCAGGCACCGGCACCCTCCCCTCAGCCCCGCCGACTCACCTGCTCTGACAGTGGCAACGAAAAGGCCTCGAAGAACATCTGGAGGGTGCTGCTCAGGTGCTGCTGCACCATTTCTGACCCGATCCGCAAAGCTACCAGCGCCACCAGGCTGATGGCCTTGATGCACAAGATGAGACGGGCCTGGGCCCCACTAGGAAAACTGAAGTGAGGAAATGACATGAGCCGCTGGCTTGCCTGGAAGCAGCCCAGGGTCCCCTGCCCCTACCTTTGCCCTGACATCCCCTCAGCGATGCAAGGCAGAACATTTGCCAAAGTGGAAATTTTTAATTGAGGATTTTCCAGTGCTTTTACATTTTCCCAAGGGAAATGTTCCATTTCTGAAATGAAATCCTGCCCTCAAGTAATAATTGACTTATGGTGACCCCTGGGGGGGGGGTTCATGGAAAGAGACTAACAGAGGTGTGTTACCATCGCCTGCCTTTGCAACCCTGGTCTTTGTTGGAGGTCTCCCATCCAATTACTAACCAAAGCCGACTCTGCTACGCTTCTGAGATCTGACGAAATCAGGCTCTCCTGGGCTATCCAGGTCAGGGAGTTCCATTTCTAAAGATTCGTTATTTCATTGTGCTGAAATCATACAGGCATCTATATGGTGACCCACCACTATGACTGTTACTGCAAGCCCCAGAAGAAAGGTCATATGCAGAGCTGCCCCCTGAAGAAATGGCCAGGAGGGACAGGAAACAAGGTGCTGGGAAATGCTCACATGGAAATAATTCATCACCTCAACAAAAGGGAGGTGCTACCACCTCGAAACTCACCTGATGGTCGGTGAGGTGAGGAAGCCGAGTACAGGAAGCAGGACTTCCTGGCTGATTTTGGGGAGGATGTCCATCAAGGTGGTGTCCGAGAGGTAGACTACGATCTTCTGGGTCAGCGTCACAGCAGCCAGGAGACCAGCTTCCTTGCGGCTGTTGAGCCGGCCAGCACCTGCCCCGGTGCTGGGGGTCACCTGAAGCCAAGACAGACACCTACATTTGTCCTTTCACCTACCACAAAATGATGTCAGACAGAAATGTGAAAAGCCAAATGCCAGCCACAAAACACGGAACTCCCAGTCCAAACAAACTCAAGGCCCGGCAGATCTCTGAGATGCAGAACAAGAGTACATCACTAGACGTCTGGATGCTCTGTGCTAGGGCCACAAGGATTTCCTGGGAGACGACACTTAGAAAGGGGATCAGAGGTCAACATCTCTCTTGGCCTCTTGTGTTGATTGTCACAAGAAGTCTGTGGCTTTTGCTGGCAAGTTCTACAGACAGACACTTTCCCCTGCCACACTGCCCCCCCCCCCCGTCAACTTGGCCATATCCTTCAGTTCATTGTGTACTTTTTTTGCTCCTATTTTTAGAAATGATGTAAAGCAAGAAAGAAAACAGGGGACTTTTTAAAAAGAGGAAACCCATACCCTGATTCCTGAACTCTGTATGTGTCATTTGACTATCACCACCGCTGACTCACTCTTGTCATTCCCAGAATGCCTCCTTCCACCACAGGCTACAGGGCCGTTTCCTCTCCCTGAGAGCCCTCAACTTCAGCCAGATGCCCAAACACAGCTCTCCCGCTGAATATGAGGCAGCTTCACTTTCAGCAGAAGCCCCCCAGAAAATTCAACAGGAGGAAATGAAAGTCCTCACCCGACCACAACTTTCAGAGACACAACAGGAGAGAGATCTGTTGCATACAAAGGGCAATGATTGTTGTTCAATGGTAATTTTGCACACAAAATAGGCAAGGCATTGTACTCCAGAGGATACAGTCAGTCCCTCAAAGCAAAATCAAAAAGAGTCCAGTAGCACCTTTAAGACTAACCAACTTTATTGTAGCATAAGCTTTCGAGAATCACAGTTCTCTTCGTCAGATGCTTATGCTACAATAAAGTTGGTTAGTCTTAAAGGTGCTAGTGGACTCTTTTTGATTTTGCTACTACAGACTAACACGGCTAACTCCTCTGTCCCTCAAAGCAGAGGCTGCATACTAGCAATTCTTTTTATAAGAATTTCTAAATACTGGCTGTGCTGTGCCCTGGAGAAGAGTTGGGTCCAAGCCTCAATTCTGAACAGTCAACCCTTCTGGTTTTAAACTGGCATCTACTGTTTCCTTCATGCCTGCTATCGGAACACTCCTTAGCAATGCTCTCAGGCATCCAAGCAGGTCCTTGCAACCATAGAAAGAGACGAAAATTCTTGAGTTTTGCTTTTTAACAAACTGTAGCACAGTGGTTAAGTGGTTGTGCTACAAATCAGCACTCTGCTGGTTTGAATCCCACTACTGCCATGAGCTCAGTAGGTGGCCTTTGGTCTGCCACTCCTTTCAGCCCCAGCTGTATTGTGGGGATAATAATAACACAGACCTTGTTCACCACTCATCTGTCCAGAAGGGTCGTATATAAGCACAGTTATTATTGTGCATACTCAGAACAATTCCCACAGTAAAGAACAGAGACTGCTCCAAAATGGCCCCAGAGCCAAGGGCTATTTGAATATCACAGATCCAGGAATAAGGCAAGGAGCAGGAGGACAAAATAATAGGAGAAAAGATGGAAGGGGACAGATCTCCCTTAGCTTGTTGGTTGCAGGCTGGATAAGATACTGACCAGGTAGCTGAGATACGGTAGGTAGAGGTAGGTAAGGACAGGCTCTCCATACAGGTGTGCTATGTGCACCAGACAAGCCAGCACCGGCTTAGATACAACATCCCCCAGCACAGGTCGCTTCTGGTAAATGCTCCCGGCGCTCAGAGGACGGATCTCTTCTGTGCCAGACACAAATTGCTGCCTGTGGGGACCTGTCGAGGAGAAAGAGCCCAGCTGGGAAGCAGAAGGCAGCGGCACCCTCACCTCCTGCCCCACAGATCTTCCCCCTCCCGCCCCAGAAACAGATGTCCCCCTTACCCATGTAGCAAGAGGTCAGCAGGCGCAGAAGGTTCCTGGCAATGTAGCGGCAGGTTGTGGTGGGGCCCAGCTTGGCCGAGAGCCATTTCACCGTTTTGCTGGCTGTGTCTTGGAGCCGAGAAAGAGGAACGGAGTTGAGTCAGCCAACACCCCAGCCACATTTTTTACTTATTTATTTAAAACATACATATGCTGTCTTTCTACCTAAACAGGGTGGCAGCGAACTTTATAACATTTAAAACCATTTAAATTTAAAACATTTAAGATAGTATTAAAACAATGCAATAACACACAGAAAAGGATACAACACAAAGAACAAGGAGGCGGCCAGTAACAGTTATTGGCCTATCAGGCCCTCCCTATTGGCCTTGGCCTAACACTCCTTCCAGACTCACTTCCACCCCCACTTCAACCAATAGCTCCTTTAAGGAAAATGGCAGGTGAAACTAGCCGGTCACAGAAGAGTAGCCAAGGTGGCCGTGGCTCCTGAAATGAGGCCAGTTCCTGTCACCAGGCACAGCTCGGCTGATAGGCCTCAGAAGCTTCCTGCCGCAAGAGAAGGAAGGCCTCATCTTCCAGCTCTGGCCACAATAAGCCAGCAAGGCCTTCAGGGGCTGCAGTGGCATGAGCGTAAACAGAGGAGGGGCAGCTGCCAAGGCCCAGGGTATGTGGCAGGGCCTGCTATCACTGACCTCTGGCCTGCTGGCTCTTCCCCCCCATTGGTTTAGTGCTTTATCACCCACCCTCCCAGCCACATGCGCTGCCTAGCATTACAGCCTTGTGGAAGGGTATGTAGGTACCACAGAGTGGTAGAGCTTTCGGTGGTGACAGCGGTGGTGCTCCCAGCCATACTTTATGTAGCATCATTGGAGAAGGTGTATTGGAGAGCTTGGGGCAAAGGAAGCCTATGTTATGCCAATATAGATTAAAATCATATGCCAATAATCAATACTGAACAATACTAGGCCTAGCTTCTATACTCTCTAGATGAACTTTTAAACTTTACATGAACTTTCAGTGTATTTTTCTATGTGTAAGGTAATTCAACAGGTGTGCTTTCATCCTTTGACAATTAATTAAAATAGTGGACTCTACCGAGATTGATGTTCTTCTATCAGAGATTCAACCAATGGTGATCGCCCAACTTAACTTTTCTTGACACTTGTTAGAGATTTGTAGTTTTGTTGTGCAGTTCTGACTATGACATAATTTTTTAACTAATTGGAAGGCTGTACTATGAAATTATGAATATTCAGTGAAGTGTCAAACCAATCAATATTTGTTTGTGCTATCATGTGAATAGACCCTAAATATTTGCATATGATTAGGTATATCATTGCAAACACAGAAAGAATAAACAGGGTACTGATGGAAGAGATCTCTTGAGAGAATCTAGGTGAGAAGTTATTTCTACCTATGTATTTCATAGAAACTTTGAGCAATGTTAAACTTAGGATTTATTGAGAAATGTTAGTGAACTTATTTCTTATTGCCTTTCTATGTTCTGTTGTTATAGGATTCATATTAATAGCCATTTATATTTTGATTGCTTGCTTCATTAAAAAACTAGGGTGTATTTTCAATAAAGTGAAATAAACTCTAGATAGGTGTCTGTGTGTTTGATGGGGAGTTGCAAAGCAATATTGAACCCTATATAAATAAATGTACTGATAAACAGCTGGTTCAAAGAACTTATCTGTTTGACAGGTCTAAAGACTAACTGCTTTCGGCTTCCCCGGAGAGAGATCCATCTTTCTCTTGGCAAGTTGAAACTTGGTTTTAGACACGGGCAACTGTCCCGTTACACCTACATGCAGGTGCATCTGTGGGAAGTACCAGTGAGGAGGGGGCTAGTGGTGGGCAGGGGAGGGGGCCTCTCAAAACCTGGAACCGGCCCTTCTACAGCAGCACGGGCCCACTCAGCCCATCTATTTATTTCATACACCTGTGGTTAATGGAAGTTTGAGGCTGCTGGACTCAAGATCTTATAAAAAGGAAAAAAGGTCCAGAGCAGGACGACACAAATCGTGATTCCTAACCTGGACTCATGCCCTGACCTGGATGGTCCAGGTTAGCCTGATCTTGTCAGCTCTCAGAAGCTAAGCAGGGTCGGCCTTGGTTAGTAATTGGATGGGAGACCTCCAAAAAAAACCAGGGTTGCAGAGGCAGGCAGTGGCAAACCACCTCTATTAGTCTCTTGCCAGGAAAAGCCTGCCAGGGATTGCCATAAATCAGCTATGACTTGAGGGCACTCTCTACTCCAACCTGGACTCAAAGCGGCAGGGAGTAGACAGCCCCCCCCTTCATTTTCTCAATCGCAGGCATGAGCAATCACAGGACATTTACTGACACACACACCCTCGCACCCCAGTTGCCATCTGAGACCTGCAGGCTCTAGCCTATATTATGCTGCCTCTGACAAATATTTATTGGGGCGGGGGGGGGGGGGTTGGTTCTGAATCCCCAAGAGTTGGCTAGTTTTGCAAAACGAAGTTTCACCATTTAGATTCCAATTTCAGAACATAGTATCAGGTGGGCAATCGCGTTGGTCTGCAGTAGAAGAGCAAGATTCGGGTCCAGCAGCACCTTAAAGACTAACGAGATTTTGAGGGCATCGAGCTTTCAAAAGTCAAAGCTCCCTTCCTCAGATACTACTGTATACTACTTTGAATCTGTTGAAGGGAGCTTTGACGCCTGAAGGCTGATAACCCTGGAAATTCTCAGCCATTTAAGGTGCTACTGGACTCGAATCTTGCAATTCCAGAACAATAATATCTGAGCAAAGTGTTTAGTTTTAGTACTACAGAAAGTATTCTCCAAAGGATGGGGGCCGCTCACCCAGCAAGATTGTCTGCTCCTTATCTCCATCATGGTCAGGCATGTCCTGTTCAGACCCATCTTCCTCCTCCTCCTCCTCCTCCTCCTCTTCAGCTAGGCTGGCTTCCAAAGGCACATTGCCAGGCACAGGCACTACCAGCTCGTCTGTGGCCAGGGGGGCATCATCTTGGTCTTCTTCCCTGTCCCGCTGACCTTGCTCTTCCTCTTCTTCACTGTGCTTCAGATCTTGGCTGCTGTCAAGAGACTCAAGGCTGGCCTTGTCTTTCAGGGACTCCCCATCAGCAGCTGGCCGATCCTCTCCCAAGGACACCTCGCTGGCACTGCTCTTATCGCTCAGGTGCCCCAGGCTCAGGGACTCCGGCTCCTGCAAGTTCTCTGCCACATACAGGCCGTTCTGGAACTCTTCGCTCTCCGGCAGGTAACCCTGGTCATGCAAGCTGACACCAGACATGTAGTCCAGCAGCTCCAGCACCCCCGAGCCCCGTTCCGCATCGGCCTTGATCTCCTCCCCAAAGGAGCCTGGCCCGGGGCTGCCCTCCCCGCTCTCATCGTCCTCAGCGGTGCCCAGCAGCAAAGCCCTGTCGTCCTCTGGGGCAGAACCCTCTGCCCCCACCAGAACCTGCAGGATGTGGGGCAGCAGATGGGAAAGGAACAACTGCAGCCCCAGGCGTATCATCAGCTGGGCGACGAAGCAGTCGGCATACAGGTAGAAGCGTCCGTGCAGACTGCCGGGGCTCTCGTAGGCAGCGATCAAGAGCTTCAGCAGGTACTTGTGGGAGTTCTTGGGGCCCAAGGCCTTGGCAATGGGCTCGAAGAGATACCAAGCTGCGTGGACCGCCGTCTTCTCTTCAGACATCAGCGCCAGCACAAAGGGCAGCAAGATCTCCAAACCCTCCGGGGTGTTGTCCCGCAGCACACTCTCCAGCTGTTGCCACAGCTGGAAAACAAGCTCCCGCCCTTGCCCGGCATCCTCAGCCTTCCTGGACAGGTAAGTGAAGATGAACTTGTGCAGAGATGGGAAATAGGGTGGAAAGGGCAGGACTGCCCCAAAGGGGCTCAGCAGCTGAGAAGGGCAGGGGGGCGGAAGGCCTTGCCAGACAGGCTCATAGGCAAACAGCCGGCTCTTCCCCGAGCTCACCAGCTCCCCCGAAAGCTGGATGTCCGGGATGCTCAGCCGCAGCAACGTTTCCAGCAGATGCTGAAGCGGAGCTGGGATCTCTTTGGGGTGATACTGGCAAAGCCTCCGGGCCATCTGGAAGCGTTCCTGCAGCGTCTCGCCTGGCTTCATGGCCCGCAGCTTGGATGCAAAGATGATCTCAGCCACCAGGACCCCCAGGGCCTGCATGTCCCTTTGGAACAGAGCTGAGAGCCCCAGGGGCAGCTCAGGTAGGGGCTGCTCCAGCTCAGCCAGTTTGCCATGCAACCCCTTCAGGACAAAAGCATCCAACCGCTCCAACTCCTCCAAGGCCTGCAGCGGGTTGCAACCCTCTGGGAGCGCGATCTTCACCTCCGCCCCTTCCACCTGCACGGGAGGCTTGGCCCTCCGGCCAGGATGCTTGCTGTCTGCAGGGGTCCCAGAAGGCTGTGCAGGAGGCGCACTCAGAGCAGGCGGCTCCACACCTCTGCCCACTACAGGAATGGCTTCCAGGGCTTCAGCTCCTTGCTCCACCTCCAAGAAAAGGCCCCCAGCATTGTCGGCCAACTTAAGGTCTTCCAGCACTCTGGTCTCCTGCACAGGGGGGATGAGGGGCTTCACAGCCAGAGGGGCTTCAGCGGGAAGGAGCAGAGGCCCTGCCAAGCGCCTGGGATGGGGCTGGTTGAAGAGCTGCACTACCCCATAGCTGGTCAAGTGGGTGTGGTTGTCCACCAGATGAAGGCAGACATTCTTCTCCCTGACTGCATCTTTCCCCATCAGCTTGTAGCCAAAGGTAAGGTCAATCCAGTGGTGGAGATCCTGCGACACCTCCCAGCCCTCCAGCAGAGCTCGGTGGGCCACCACAAATTCCTCGCAGGAGCCACACCAAGCCGGCACTTCCAGGTCCAACATATCTGGATGGATGGACTTGAAGATGGTGGAGTCTGAGTAGAATTCGGGGATACATTCGTCCGGGGTCCAGCCCTGCATGCGTTCCATATTTGCCGGGTACTCATTAGGCTCCCACTGGGACCTCACGTGGGAACACAGCACGGCTTTGGGAGTCCGTCGGGCTGTGTAGACATAATAGGTGATATCTGACAGGACATCTGATATGTGGTGAGGTACATGGGGCTGCTCCCCACCCAGGCCACCTCCAGCCACAAAAGCCTGCTTGGTCATCTCATAGGTGAAGTCGAGCTGCTTGTCTCCTTTGTTGAGGCGGAACTTGGATTTCCGCAGATCCCGGAACTTGCCGTTTTTGGTGGTGAAATCCACCACCCACGGGAGAACAGGATGGTAATTGGGGTCTCCCACCCGCCGCCCAGCCAAGCGGTTCAGGTGCATGAGATAGTCAAAGTTGCTAAGCCGGCCATTCACCCAGTCCAGAACAAGACTGCCAAGTCCTTCCTGGGGTGCTGTCCCCACTGCTGCTTTCTCGGCAGAGCTGCCTGCCACCGAGTCCCCTCCTGCACTGCCTCTTGCAGCTTCCTCCTCCTCCTCCTCCTCTTGCTCGTAATCCTGCAGGTGAACCCGTAGTTGAGCACACAGCTTTTCATCCACAGCTACTTCCTGCAAGGTGAAGGCCCCACATGCCAGCCCGGCCCCATGGCATGCTTGCATGGCCTGCAGAATCTGGAAAAGGATGAAAAGGAGCTTGGCGTGGCTGTTGGAGAGTTTGGCAGGACTGAAGGTGACAATGTCATGCAGGGAGTACTGCACGTACGGGAAGAGCACGTAGAGCATCTCTGAGGATTCCAACAGAGCTTCTGCGGGGAGGAGACTGGGACAGGGACGTTGGCCCCTGCTGGGTGAGATCCACTCTTTCGCAGGAGAGGTGCAGGACGTTCCCTTTCCCACTTGCACTATGGGGCAGCTATACAACTTCTGAAGGGCGTTGCGGAGCACCTCCAAGACCGGGGCTATGGGTGGGTCGTGGGCACGGTGGTAGGGCTGCACATATAAGCGGTGGGCTTGGGCCCACAAGTTCCGGTAGTTCTGCGAAGCCACATTCCTCATGAACCTGTGGAGCGTCTCTGGCCGGCCCTTGGGATCGCTCTGTGTGCCGTGTGTTGTGGCCAGCGGGTAGCACAGCCGGTCTTTCCTGAGACCATGGATCTCCACCCTAGTCCAGCCAGAGGGCAACTTCTGCACAGAGCGCTGGAAACACGTGCGCACTTCCGCCTCACTGAGGCCATCCGGACGTGGACACACGCTGGGGAGCGTCCCCCGCTCCTTCACGCTCACTAGCCACTTGGTCGGCACCAAAGCAACAACGTGTGTGCCCTCCGGGGCTGCAGCCAACTGGCTGCGGTCGATGTTCAAGTCTTTCTCCACGTGCTTCAGGAGGCGGCTCTCCATGGTGGGGGTGGCTTCACACCATGCCCTGCAGGAAACACAAGAGAGCCAGAGGTCAATGAGGACACACTCAGGGGAGACTGGCCCCTCCCCACCTTTCAGGCTTAGGCAGGTGGAGGTTGGGGCCAGGGCCTTTTCTGTGGCTGCTTCCCACTTAGGAAACTCCCTCCCCACGGATTCAAGTAGCATGTAACAGATTAGGTTTTCTGCACCAAGTTCAAACATCATGTATTCCCCTAAGCCTTTGACTGAGATGTAGTATTTGTTGCCAGCTGTTGATTCCAGCTCCCCTACAACCCACCTCCCCATTCCCCTCTGCCCTTCAGCCAGAGCTGTGAGGGCACACAGTTAGGGATAAGGCCCTGAACTCAGCATCCAAAGGGCTTGGACTTTTTGCAAAAAACAAGCTTCTAGCCCTCACCAGAGAGAAAGGGTTCCAGGGCCTTGATCAGAACAGAACCAGAATTATGGGGAAGAACAAGTGTTGCTCCTGTTCTGACTTTTTGTCTGCAGCTCCAATTGGACTCAAAACATTTTATTTTATTTACTTTATGCATTTACTTCCCCAATGGGGACCTTAAGTGGCTTAAACCATTCTCCCTTATCTCACAACAACCCAGAGAGGTAGGTTAGGTTGAGAGCACGTGGCTGGTCACCCTGCAAACTTCCATGGCATAGTGGGGATTCGAACCTGGGTCTCCCAGCTCCTTGTCCAACACAATCCACTACACTGCTCCAGCTTCCTGAGCCTTTGTGAAGCCGCAACAAAACACACCATGCAGCCTCTTACCCAGGACATAATTCTGTCTCATTTCTATCCTTCCCTTCCTGCAGAGAGCTCAGGGCAGCATGTTTGTCTCTGCCTTCTTCCATTTTGTCCTCACATCGACCCTGTAAGGTAGGCTAGGCTGACCAAGACCCAAGTCACCCAGGGAGCAGCATGGCTGAGCCAGGGTTCGAATCTGGTTCCCCCTGCCTTAGCCCATCCACTAACCCATAAAAGTTTACACCCGGAGCTGCCCCGAAGCCTTGCTCGGTGGCTTGCAAAGAATTCCCCCTCGCTCGGGGCAGAAGATTCAGCGCTCAGCAGGGACGGGAATGGCACTCTGTGCATGTACAAAGCCCAGCAATCTCTGGCGAGACTAAGCTTGGGAGCCCAGGTGGATGAAAGGGGCGTCGGGGAGGGAGCTACGATAACCAACGGAGAGTAGCGCAACAGGGAGGGCGGCTGCGCCAAGCCAAGCGGTGCCAAGAGGGCAGCGGGGCCCGAGGCTTCCTCCTCCCAGCCCCCGGCCCAGTCTCTCACCGGCTTACAGGCAGGGGCCACTCTGCACGCGCTCAGAGGGCGAGGCGCCCCGGAGCGTCTTCTGGGCGGGCTGCGGCGGCGGGCACCCCGGCCATGTTGAATCAGCTGATGCCGCCGGTCACGTGGCGCCGCTTCCCGGGAAAGACACAAACGCCACGTGGCTGGGAGGGGGCGGAGTGGATCCCTCCACCCCCAGCCGGGAGGGGATCGCCGCCGCCGGGCTGCGCCTCTCTTGGGCGGCGACGCTTTCTCCTCCGGCTCCGACCCCAAGACGCGTGGATGCGCCGGGGCCGGGCTCCCTCCGGGCGGTGTGGACACCTCATTGCGTCCCGACGCAGCGCCGAAGCTTTGCCACGGTTCAGCCGTGGCTCGCAGGCCGTGCGGGACGAATGGCGACCCTTTAGTCGGGAGCTTTGGGGGCAGGACGCCGGGGTCCAAGTGCCGGCCCTCTGCTTCCGTGCGCGGCGGACTCTCGCCATTGATCTGAACACGTGCGAGGCGTCTTTCTGTCTCGCCCCCTCGATCGCTCACTCCCCCCTTTGGCTGTCATTGAAAAGACGCGGGGAGGGGGAGCGCTGAAGTGCAACTGGAAACAGCACCCGCTGCCCTTGACGCTTAAAGTGCTGTTAAGGCGCAGACGACTTATTGCGCCCCCTCGTGGGGTTTTCGAGGCGATCAGAGGTGGTTTGCTATTGCCTGCCTCTGCCTAGCGACCTGGTCTTCCTTGGTGGTTTCCCATCCAAGTATTAACCGGGGCCGACCGTGCTTACACGGTGGTTAAGAAAATGCCTCCCTGGTCTTAGGAAGAGCAGACCCATCCCTTCTTATTCAGTCTGGTCCAGGCATTGAAAGCGGGCTCCAGGACTGAGCTGTGGCACAATTTGAACTCTGGGGTTGAGCAATTAGTCCCACATGTTCTTCTCATTACAGATAAGCATGTGAGGAATGACTGTTTGGTGCCAGTGGGAGACTCCCATTGTTTCTGCCCCCTATTCCTTAACAGAGTTTCTCTTGGCGGATGCCCAAGAGAGCATCACAGTTTGTTCTGCTTATTTTGCTGTTGTCAGGCAGGCTGCGACCGAAAACAGCCCTTGAATTGCCTGGCTTGAGTCCTGCACTTGGTTCCGCACATGGCTAGGTTCACAGCATTCTTTCCCCAAAGCCCAGTCACTTATTCCATTGACTGCTTTCTCATTCGAGATGACTGATGTCCCTCTTTGAGAAGACTAGAAGTGGCTCTCCCTTCATCCCTTGTGACTGGAAAGGAAGGTGGCAGGTGTTGCTTCTGAAATGGGCCTGGGGATTGCCTTCTCCAAAATTATCTGGAGAATCAGTCCAAAGGTCCCACTCTGGCCTCGCCAGGCTGTAGGTGGGTGTGCAAGAAGCCCTTTCTCTGCATCCGGAAAGCTGCTGCCAGGCAGAGGACTGACGTACCTATGGGACCACCTCTCCCATAATGTCTCCCGCAGGGCTTTGCGCTTAGTGGATAAGCAATTACTGGTGGTCCTGGGCCCGAAGGATGTTCACTTGACCTTGGCCAGGGCCTTTTCAGCTCTGGCCACAACCTGGTGGAACACTCTCCCATTGGTCATCCAGGTCCTGTGGAATCTGTTCCAGTTCCATAGGGCCTGTAAGATGGAGAAGTTCCGCCAAGCCTTTGGTTGAGGGCTGGCTATCTGCCCTCTTTTGACTGCCATGCCCTGCTCGCTGGCCGCCCTGAGCGCTGTGTCGTGGCTAGACCTGTGGCTTTTTTATAGTAGTCTTTGTGTTACTGACAACTCCTAATGTTGGGAAATCAGACTGTTTGATTTCACTCTGTAATTTTATGATGTTTTTAAACTTGCATTTTATTGTTACCTGCCCTGAGCCCGTTTGTGGGGAGGGCGGGATATAACGGCCTGGCTCTGTATAAGGAAACTACTTGTATTCTTCTGTGAGACAGTGACAGAAATGAGGCCACCACACTTTATGCAGCTCTGCCCCCAAGATTGTCCAGACACTTCCTCCCAAGTGGGCTCTCATCTCCTCATGTAATGCCAAGCTGCCGCTGGTCATGTGAGCGCATGCCAAGTGAATGCACTAGTGTCTGTGAATGCACCCTGTAGCCTTGTGCATCATTACTTGAGAAGAAGATCCACTGAACTACATGTAATTTCTTTCTGAGAAAACAGAATGTATCTCAGTTGAGGGTCCCCTTGCTTTAATCTAGCTGTGCTCATTGTAAAGGAAGAAAAAAATGTAAATGGGAAATATGCCGGGCAACTCTACAGGCTGCCAGACTTCATTTCACCTTCTCTGGCACCAGGAATGTTAATGGACAGCTCCTGCAGGTCGCACTTGGAGTGGTAAGGGGGTCCAGACCGCCAACACAACTCCTTCACCTTTTGAGAGGGAAGGAGAGAAAGAGAAGCTCAGGGATCCCAAGGCATGAATCGTGGCCCACTGAGATCCGTGAAAAGGAGGGGGCTGAAAGCGGCGCACCAAAGGGGTAGCCATGTTGGTCTGTTGTAGCAAAACTACACAGGAGTCAAGTCGCACCTCAGAGGCTGGCAACATTTATTTCAGCATCAGCTTTCACAAGTCAGAACTCATTTCCTTGGAGACATAGAAATGTACATCTGCCAGGTTGGATGAAATACTCAAAAGAAGGGGTGGGGGGGAACGTTAGAACAAAAGGTGGCCGTAAAACAAGATCCAGCCCAAAGTGAAATCGGTTCACCTAAAGAGTTGTTCGCACCGCATCCAACACACTGCGCAAAGCAGAATGAACGGCAAGTCTGGTGTAGGGAGAAATGAGATTCAGGAATAAATGAAGAGCAGCAAGGGTTGAGATCTGCGAGCAATGAGCACTTCTAGTGGGTTAGGAATCCAAGAACCCTCTTAAGCCCGGGGGGTGGGCGGCACAAAGTTTTTTTTTTAATTATATTTTATTCAACGTTTTCAATATTTTTTTTAAAACAACAAGAACCAGTTAACAACATAGTATATTTCATACAACAATCAGAAAAGTACACCTGTTACATGGTTCAATACTCAATATTCAGTTATTTGAGCGGCTGTTGTGTAACAAAAATATATAGGAAAAGCTCTGTTAAAATTTTTCCAGGTTTGATTACTGCTTAGTGGTGATCCTATTAATGTGCCAACCGGTATCATAAATATGCTAGGGAATAGTAGAGGTCATGTTTCCTGCTTGCATTTGTAATATTTTCATCTTTTGTTAAGTAATCTAGAATTGGGGACCATTGCTCCAGAAGGTGGGATTTATAGTTTTGGTTTTCCCTTTGGGCAAGTTGATCCGAAAGTTTTTCCATTATAAAATGGTCCCAAATTCGGGCTTGCCAATTAGAGATTGTCGGTGTGGATTTTTGTTTCCAATTAGAAGCTATAGTTAGTTTTGCAATCGCTAATAATGTGAGCATTAGATTTATTCCGATTTTTGGAATCCTTGGATCTTTCCAGTGGCTCAATAAAATTACTTCATATGTTCTAGGTATTACATATCCAAAAATAAACTCTATTTCCTTATTTACTTTATCCCAGAATGCTTTTACATATTTCCACTCCCACCAGCAGTGGAGAAAGGTCCCCAGCTTGCCACAATTCTTCCAACATTTAGGAGAAATAGCATGGTTTACATGATTGAGTTTGACTGGCGTCAGATACCAGTGAGAGTATATTTTTACAGTCTGCATTTTGATATTTATGATTCTAGAAGTATAGATGTGAGATTTCCAGATTTCCTTCCAGTTGTTATTGGAAGGATCTCTGTTACATTCTTTTTGCCATATTCTTTGATAGGACAGCAATTTGTTTCCCTGCTTTACATTAATAAGGATATGGTAAATTTTAGAAATTAGCCCATTTTGTTTATCTGTATCATTTCTTAACAATTTTTCAAATTCTGTGAGGGGTTTTTTAAGAGCTTTTTAAATTTCTTTATCTTCTGTGAGATGTTTGATTTGTAAATATTCAAACCATGGAATATGTGTTTGGGTGCCCAGCTCCAGTTTCACTTTTTCCTGCATTAGGCCTTTTGATGTCACATCAATGTCTGGATTTGTCATTTTGCCTCCACCACTTAAAAGAGTTAGAACTTAATGCTGGGCAAAACCAATTTTGCCCAGTGAAGGGAGAAATAATAGATATATCTGGTAAGAGTTTGCCTCTAAGTTTGTCCCATATTTTGATATTGCTATTTAAAAAATGATTTTGTGGTATGTTTGTAGTATTCCTAGTGCCTTTATTCCAAATGCTTTCTGGTACAGATATTCCCTCGTTGTTTAGCTCAATATCTTTCCAGTCCATGACTAGTGATTTATTCAATAGCAGTAATATGTTTCTAAGGTGAGTGGCCTCATAATGGGCACAAAGTTTGAGGGAATATGTTGTCCTGAATTTATGAGTTCTAATTTAGCAGCTCCACATTGGATCCTATCTGTGAAGTTCTTTTGAAGGAGAACAACAGCATGCCCAAAGAGGCTAAAACGTTCCTTTGCTGGCTTCTGAACATTGTAGTTTTAAATATCCGATTAGTGTCTGTGCCTTCTTTTGCTTAGGGACTGTCCTGTTTGTCCAGTGTAGAAGGGCATTGTTGACATATGATGACATATATTAAATTAGAGGGTGAACAAGTCGATGAGCCCAAGATGGAATGGCTGATGGTGTTGGGTCTTCTAATAATACCCCAGTATATGTGGGGACAGCGGCCTGAATAGCCCAGGCTAGCCTGAGCTCATCAGAGCAGTAAAACCCAAGGGAGGTGGCAAACATCACTGCTGTGTGACTAACATGTCTCATTTCAGAATCCTTACAGGTATCCCAGTTCTGGAGACATACCCAGTTACAGGGGCAACCCGAGGAGGCTCAGCTCAGCAATATGTCCCATGGCATGCAATGGGTTGTACTCTTTGGAGCGCTACCTATAGTGCTAGGAGTGGGGGGAGAGCCTGCAAGAATACTAGCAGCTCCATACCCACCTGTAAGCACAGTTCCTTAGCAGGGCACCCCCTCCCCCCAGGTGGGGGACAGAAGGCACAACTGGAGGTTGGAGTGACTTGGCTGCCCCATTGTGTTAGCAGTTGACCCTGACTCTCATACTAATAGGGAAGCTTATGAATATGGCTGTATTATAGGCCCCTCTCCTCATGTGTTTTAAGCACACAGAAATGCTACCTGGCAATGCAGGAGATGGCTGCCAACCCCCGGCCGGGAGTCAGAAAATTACTGGCATATGAGTCACAGGCAAGACTGACTGTCAGCCCCAAACCCCAGAGATGTGCAAAGATCTTAAAGAGGTCTTCTAGGAGTTCCTGAATTAATCACATCAACTCTCTGCTGATCTTCCCTTATCCAATCTCCCCATCTGTGCTATTCAGGGATCTGATTAGTCCTACCTGTCCAGGCATCATGGGTCATCAATCATCCTTCACACCTTTAGTTCCTCCCAGGAAAGCGCACCTTTGAACCACAAAAGCCTCGGTGGTAAACCACACCTGGGGTGCGGTTTACCACCCAGGCTTTTGTGATTCTTACTGTGGGGTGCCTCTCTTGTTTGTACTCACCTCTGAACCAAGAAATAAGCTATTGTTTTAGGGCAGAGACATCCAGTCCTGCCTCAGGATATGTTACACGGTATAATTACACTGTCCTCAGCCAGAGCTGTCAGTGTGTGTTCTTGGGTCCAACACTTGCCCTCAGACACGTGTCTGAACCTCTCTCTTCCTGCTGCAGAGCGCTGGTAGCTCAAAGCTACTGTTCTATGGATGTCCCCTATCTTCCAGACCAGTAAATATCACCTGACCCGGCACACCTCTCCATTTTCCTCCCTGTTTTCTAGTTAGCGCTATGTGTATGTTGTGTGACATCCCCTGTGTGTTTGTTTTTGCTACCCCATTCTTGTTGAACATCCACTTGTTTCCATTAAGAGTTCTCTAGATGAACAATCCTCATATACATGGTGGAGAAATCTTGCTTAGTTAACCCTTTCACTGCTTCACCTTGTATGCTAATTCCCCCAACACACAAAGAGACCACTTACTTGGGTAAAATAGTAGAGTCCAGTAGCATCTTTAACCAACTTTAATGTGGCATAAGATTTCGAGAACCACAGCTCTCTTTGTCAGATGCATCTGACGAAGAGAGCTGTGGTTCTCAAAAGCTTATGCCACAATAAAGTTGCTTAGTCTTAAAGGTGCTACTGGACTCTTTACTATTTTGCAACTACAGACTAGCAGGGCTAACTCCTCTGGATCTTATTTGGGTAACCCCTGTGTACTGGGGAACTGCTGGCCAATCGTTCATGGAACCTCTTGGCTTGCAGAATCGGGGCCCTATGCACCAACCCAGTCTACTCAGGGGATGGGTGAGGGTTGTTCGGATGGGCATGGAATGCATCTTGCAGGGAGGGGTAGCCCAGGAAATGGTGCCCCCCCCCTGTAGTGGTGGTGGAAGCTGCAGACCCTGTTGGGACTCCACAGATAGGACTGTAGCTGTGACAGCCCCTGTGCTGGTCTTCCTTGCCTGTGTCTGTGGCATCGGTGCAAGTGGTGTTTCAACAGGGAGGAGATCTGGGAGGGCAGCATTTCTGATACGGCAGGGGTTGGCTGCTCTGTGCAGTGCAGATCTTGCCACGGCACGGATGTCTCACCAGTTCCAGCCCTGCTTCTGCACCATGCTGGTTCAGGTAGCTGTCAGTCCAGCATGACAGTCTCTGACACAGGCATGCTGTGGTAGGGAGGGCTCACTGAATCTCCCCTGTCTTCCCGGAGCAGCTTGCAAAGGCCCAAGGGCCATACTAGACAGAGGGAGTTTGCAACCCCCTATCGTCGGCTCTCGCTACAATTCCCCTGCTGCCATTCAATAAAGTCTGGAGTGGTCATTGGCTCTGTCCCTGTCTGCTTGGTGTTGCTTGCTCCCCACAGCACAAGACACTCTGTCCCAGCTCCTCCTCTCCCTTTTCAGTAATTTGCCCCAGGGCTCCCTGGAGCAATCTCCGTCTCGCACATCTGAGGGAGTGAGCTCTGACTCAGTGGCTCATGCGGGAATAAATGTTGTTCGTCTGGTTGATGCGCCTGAACCTCTCAGATGGTGCTATGGCAGGCTAATGCAGCCACCTCTCTGCAGTCCCCACCTCCTTCCCATTTATACATGGGGCCGGCTGCTGTGTGCAGATCTCAAGGTGAGTGGGCTAGGAGGGTGGTCTGAGGGGCCCTGTTTGTGCTCTTTCAAGGAGGCGGGGAGCAGATCTCTGGGTCTCAGCACTGCTGGCGTCTGATAAGCCCTGCAGATTGGTTGGGCATGTGTGTGGGGATCTCGGGGTGGAAGAGGCACTGGGGCATGAGAGGGCTGATGGCAGAGACAGGCCCTTTGAGTCTGTGTTTGAGAAGGAGGGGGCAGCCAAGGTGATGGATATCCAAGGTGGCCCATCAGTTGGGCTGTCCCATTCCCCATTTTGTAGTTTGCAGGGAAGTAAACGTTGCCAACATTGGCTTATCCCCGTGCAGGGTTTGAAAGGGGGCCACTGCAAGGCTATTCCAGTGGGCCACACCTGTCTTTGCAGTGTTCCTGCCCTTCCCTATATGGCTGGCGGTGATGTCAGGACTGCAGTGGAATGTCTAATGGCCAATGGCATTCCTCCATTGCACGAGCCTGCTTTGCCTACTGGTTAGTTTTCCAGTCTTAGGCCAGAGCCCGGCCTCTGTTTCATGTTTTGCTGCTGGCTGGACCATTACAAGGACAGGTGGGCTTTGTCTTTTGGCTGCCGTCCCCGGTCCATGCAGCTCAGACCCATGCATTGTCTCCGGGTCTTTCCTCCCTATCTCCTGGTGTTCTGGGTGGGGGTTAGTGCCAAAGGGACTCAGCCACATCAGTGGGCAATGGTTGGCTGTGCACATGTATGCCACTCACAAGGATGCTTCCCCCTGATTGGTGGGTGTTGTTAGGGTTGCTCAGCTATCTGGCATGCTCGTTATGCAATCTGGACCTAGAGGAGGAGTCCGTGCTGTTTCTCCCCCCTGCAGAATGGCTGTTGTACTGGTGACCAGACAATGCCACTGCAGCAGCCCCCCAAAAGGGGTGGTAAGCATAGTCTGGAGACCTCACTTGTTTCCCTCGCCTAGCCTAAGAGGGCAGCCTGGTTCCCTGCAGTTTGGGCTAAGTCCAGTCATAGAATCATAGAGTTGGAAGGGGCCATACAGACCATCTAGTCCAACCCCCCCACCCAGTGCAGGATCAGCCTAAAGCATCTCTGACAAGTACTCATCCAGCCTCTTCTTGAAAACTGTCAGTGAAGGAGAGCTCACCACCTCCCTAGGCAGCTGATTCCACTTTTGAACTACTCTGACCCTGAAAAAGTTCTTCCTCATATCCAGCTGGTACCTTTGTGCATGAAATTTAAGACTGTTGTTTCGGGTCCTACCCTCTGCTGCCAACTGGAACAGCTCCCTGCCCTCCTCCAAATGACAATATCCTTTCCCATGCCCTGCCTTTCTAGACTCTCACTGCCCCCCCTTTCCTCTTTGGTTGCATCTCCCATCCAGATTGCTAGGGTAGCCAGGGCAAGAAAGAGGCTGCCCCAATGCACTGGGATGCCCCAATCCATGCTCAGGGTCCTTCAGCTTGTTTCCATTGCAGCAGACCATCTGCTCTAGAGGGCTAGCTCAAGGCGTTGTCCTGAGGATGTACTCGTAGCCACAGGCATAGAAAGCTTTAAAAGGGGATGGATGACAGATCTATCAGTGGCTATTAGCCATGGTGCCTAAAGGGAGCCTCCATATTCAAAGGTGGTTAACCCTTGAACACTAGTGCCAGCAGGCATCATCAGAGGAAGGCCTTGTCCTCTACGGCCTGTTCTTGTTCCTCTAGAGCAACTGGTTGGCCGCTGTGTGAAACAGGATGCTGGACTCAGAGTGAAATCCTAAGCAGAGTTTACTCCAATCTAATCCTATTGATTTCAATATGCTTAGACTGGAGTAATTCTGTTTAGGATTTCACTGTAAATAAACCACTAGTCTGATCCTAGAGGGGTCTTATGTTCTTACATCTGACCAAGGCAAGATACAGGCACACCCTAGGATCAGAGGGGGGAGTTTTGTGGCACAGGGACAGCATGGCACTTTCAAGTATTTCCAAATGGAAGACCCCCTCCCCATTAGCTGTGCCTAACCTGGCTTGATGGTTGAGCCCCCTCTGAGAGGGGGAGATCTGAAGGCCAAACTACAAGTGACGCCTGACACAGGTTGGACACTTGTCAGCTTCCCTCAAGTTTTGATGGGAAATGTAGGCAGCTTGGCAGAATGTTGGACAAGTGACAATGGAAAAGTCCATTGGGCAGCAGTCAGAGAGCCAAGCTGCAAGACCAAGATGCCTACATTTCCCATCAAAACTTGAGGGAAGCTGACAAGTGTCCAACCTGTGTCAGGCGTCACTTGTAGTTTGGCTCTGAGCTGGGATATCCCCAGTTATCAAGCAGTGCTTGCAATTCCACTTTTGGTGCAGCAAGCCGCTCTGACCAGCAGATGGTGCAGGCAGTCAGATTTGCAAGGAAAGGGGCTTTCCAAGGTGCTGTGTCGATCTTGAAAGAAAAGAAGTAATGTTTTTGTTTAATTTAAAAGACTTCTTATGCAGCTTTCCTCTCAGCAACACACGAGGCAATGTACAAAATTTAAGTATGTGAAAAGAAGTCCTTCTATAAAAAACTTCTACGATACAGGAGAATTGCACCATTAGCGGTACTCCAAAGAAGACTAATGAGAATCCCTGACCCAAGGAATGTACAATATGAGCAGGAAGATGACGACAGGAAGAAGTGGCAAGTGTCCATCTTGCTCCTTTAGCAGTGATAATCATAGGCCATTAGCAGATGGCTGTTTGATCTACCTCCCTTTTTATTTATTCTTCATAACAACAGCATTTGATTTATATACCGCCCTTCAGGGCAACTTAATGCCCACTCAGAGTGATTTACAAAGTATATTATTATTATCCCCACGACAATCACCCTGTGAGGTGGGTGGGGCTGAGAGAGCTCTGAAAGAGCTGAGACTGACCCAAGGTCACCCAGCTGGCGTCAAGTGGAGGAGTGGGGAATCAAACCTGGCTTTCCAGATTAGAGTCCTGCTGCTCTTAACCACTATTCCATAAAAGCACAACAGCTTGTTGGATTTACTCAGGCTGGACCCAATACAAATTGTATAATCACAATCCAAAAACAAAAGGTCCACACAATAAAAAGATGAAACTAGTTAATTTTAATAGCTAAAATATCAACATGCCTACTGTAAGAGTGAGATCGAGGTCCTCAGAACCCAATTAGTCAAGATATTTTCAGGATTTGGTCATGGTGTTTTATTGCCCATGGGATAAATTTTGCCACTCTTTCTGTAGTCCTCTTATCACCCCAAAAGGAGATTTAACAGATGGTAATCCACAGAGTAGGCTGGGAAAGTAGACATAAGTAGAGATAACATATTAGCTCTTTGCTCAGCATACATCTTACCGGAAAACAGAAAACATGTTCTACTTCTATTTTGTGAAATGCTTTGCTTGCTGATCTCTGCAAATTAAGCACAGGTGCAGCCAGGGTTGTAGTTTGTGAGAATGGGAGGCAAGGCTAGCAAGAGATGAAAGGGGGTCCTTGAACAGGACGGAAGCAGCAACAGGCAGGAAGGACCCCATTATGTGAAGAAAGGGAAGCTATGCTGTCTCTGCCATAAACTCCTTATGTAGCCTTTGGCAAGTCACTCTCTCTCGGCCTCTGGAAAACGGGAATCGTGGGGCACTCTTCATGGGGTTTTTGGGAGGGTTATCCTATCCAAGGTGCGAAGGCAGCATTGTGTAGCCTGATCTCGTCAGATCTCAGGATTTAAGCAGGGTAGATATTGGATGGGCACCCCTGCAGAGAAAAGCACCGGCAAACGACCTCTGCTTCTCATTTGCCTTCCAAGTCCCTTGCTGGGAGTTTCCATAAGGAGGTTGTGACTTGACAGCTCATACATACCTCTCCAATATGAATTGTGCAGGATAAAAGTAGAATCTGGGCAGGTGATGTACAAACTGAAGGGGAAATCAGTGGTTGCGTGTGACTTAAAGAAGGGGAACGTGTGGCAGGGAAGGGGGTGCAGTCTCACTGAATGTGGGCAGGTGGGCCTGAGCTGCTGCCCAGTGTTTGCCAGTGGCAGCAAATGTGAGTTACGTAAGGCCCAGCCTGGTGCCCTGGGCAGGTGCCTATAGATAGCATCGGCTGCAGTTATTTCTGTCCCGGGGCTAGAATGCCAGGAGCTGTCTTCAGCTGGCAAACTCTGCTGAGGTCAGAGCAACGTCAAACCCTCCTCCCCCCCTTGCCCCACTGTCAGCTGGCATTTGAAAAGCCAAGCTGATGAGACAGCTGCTCTTAAAGGAACCCACCATTCTGCGTGGAGATGTTGCCAGCTTTGGGGATGGTTGGCTGATGCCCTTTTTGGGCAATACCAGGGTACCCTGTAAGTGAGCAAGGTACTTTGCTAAGGGTTCATGCCAGTGTCTGGCCCTGGAGTTCCTGGGTCTTTTGTACACGCAGAAGAGGTCCCGCCTAGCCTGGAGACAGAGTGTCTCTGAGCATGTGCAGTGGCCCTTGGAACATCCAGAGCTCATTGTGACACAACAAGGGTTCCAGGGTAAGGATATTCGGCAGCCTCCAGGAAGGATCCCCAAGTCACAGCCTACCTTCTTACATAGGACCCTGCCTCCACCCCACCCCCCCTTCCTGCTTATTCTGAAGCCTTGCGAATGCGTCTGCATTCCCAGCTGCAGCAAATCCCCACAAATGCAGTCTAGGCCAGAATCTCACCCTTCTGCACCCAAACCTGCCAGATCTTGGCCAGGACTCAAATCCATTGATATGTGAAGCTGCCAGTTTGCTTTCACTTACCCTGTCGCTCCGGCAGCTGAGCAACAGATCTCTGGCCTTCAGGCCAAGCTGGGAGGAGGGGGAAGTGCCAGTGAGTCAGGAAGGGCTGGGCTAAGACTGTGTTGCTGGGAAGGGATCCTTGTCCTGTGCCCCAGTGGCTGCAGCCCTGCTGTGCCAGGAAACCAGATGCAGTCTTTTGGGTGACTCACCCAGGAATGTCTGAAAAAGAAGCCCTTCCAGGCCCCCAGGCTGCAACGGGGCTTCCTTTGAATGCCAGCTTGCCAGCGCCCAGCCAGAGGACATGTGTAAACAGGATTTGGCTAAAGAGCAACCCCCCCCCCAAGGAGGCCCCTCTCTCTCCAGGCAAGCTCATTGCGTCTTTCCGGAGCCAGCGGAATTAGCACCAAACAAGGGGAAAAACGCAAACAGTATTTCCGATGTGGAAAAAAAGAGGCTGCCTGGACAGGCTATGTTCCCTGGTCTAGGCCGCTGCTCTTGGCTTTTAGACATCCCCTCTCCCAAGTTCCCTCCTCCTGCTGCAGGTCCCAGGTGCCTGGCATGCTTCCTCAGGAGGAAGAGGGTGGCAAACAGCTGGCATTCCTGCTTCATGGGCCACCTGCCACTTGGTTTGCTTTCAAGCTGCTTGGCTGGAGGGGCCTATGGGTGGGGGGGGTCTAAACCACGGTAGCAGACAGGCAGGAGCTGAAGCGCGCAAAGGATTTCCTTCTCTCTTGGAGAAGAGGGTGGGAGGAAGCAGTAGGCTGGGATCTTCTGCACATGGCCCCAAAGGCCTCGCCCCCTCCCATCGGCTGTGGAGTCTGGTTGCAAGGCAAAATGAAAGAAGAGCCCAGTGGCAGCAGGAAATTTGGCCAGGGGAGTGACTCCAAGAGAAAGTCCAGGCTGAGATCGGAGAGGCCAAGGAGGAATGCAAGCCGCCCCTCCCAGTCACTTCCTTGCTGACTCCAAGGGTCTGTTTCTAGCAAGGATGCTCCTTTCAAGCCAACGGGATCTTGAGCTGTCCGGTGAGGGGCTCCCCCGCCCCGCCCCCCCCCCCCCGCCCCAGCAACTTCCCTGCCTCTCACTCTAGGCAGGTCAATATGTGAGGCCAGCCGGCTTGACAAAACGTGCTGCATAAACGAGCTCTTCCCCTGACACCATCCGCTGGCTTCTCCTTTTCTTCGGAACACTTTTTAATCTGTCTTTTTTTGTCTTGATTTTTAAATTGTTGTCACCATACGATTTTCTTTTAAAATTTTTGCTTCTCTGCTCAGCATTTGACTACAGGGCTGTTGTGAGGATAAAAGGAAGGAGGGAAGAATGCTGTGAACCTCTCTGAGTCCCTACTGGGGAGAAAGGTGGGGTATACATGAAGGAGCTACATTAAGGATAATGTGAACTGCAGGAAGGAAGGACAGGCAGTGACATGATGACGTGAAATCCGAATATAATCCAGAATAGAGACCGTTTACAAGAGGAGGAGTCGGTTACAATAATGCGGTCTCCCTGGTTTTGCGAAACTAATCAAGAGCTGTCAGGGCTGAGGAATCCCCGTTCTTCCTGAGAGTGTTAGGAAACGCAGGAACGCCTCTTGATGAGTTCTAGTTCGGCAGCTTCACGCTGGAATTTCCCTTTGAAGTTGTCTCGTTGCAGAGCGGCGACTACGTGACCTCAGAGACTGAAATGTCCCCCCTCCGCTTTCTGAATATAACCACGGGACTGCATGCGCTGCAAAGGTCGGTCGCCAGTCTCCCTGCACCCCCCCTCCCCCCCGCGGCACGGCTCCTTTAAGAGCCATCACCCAGCGCTCCCCCAGGGAAAAACCCACGTGTGTGACTCTAGCGCCCCCCTCCCACTGCGGTTCTTTAACGGGGGGGGGGCGGTCACATGGGCGAGATGTGGAGGCAGCTGATTGGTCCCCCGAGTGCCCTGCTGGTACTTTGCATCTTCAATTCTTAGTGGGGCGAAGGGCAACAGAGTAACGGAATGCAAGGCGGGGGCTCCTTTGCGCAAAGCAGCCTCCACCGGCATAGCGGACTGGAGTTCTTGAGCCCGGCTAGTAGGCGGCTGCGGCTATGGTGCAGAAAAGCTACTCTGCACATGCTCAGAGCACCTCCATCCATCAAGCCTTGCTCGTTCCCTGTGGCAGGGGTTATAACGGTTCCAAAGCGGAGCCTGGGCGTTCTGCACAAGCCCAGAGGCTATAGGTTAGCGCTGGCTGGCTGGCCTTTAGCAGCGCTGCTTCTTTCTCAAGGACTGCCAGCCGCTGCTCCGAGGACGCGCCTGGCCCTTTAAAGAATTTGCACAGTCATCCTCCGCCCGGCGAGGATTGCCAAGTCACTGGGTTCAGTCGAGTTCCCCTGGCCGCGCCCCCTGGGCGGGCTCCGATTGGTGCGCTGCGGAAGAGAGAGCCACTTCTGATTGGCTGGGCAGTTTGCAACAAAGTTCTCGGAATCTTGGTTGCGTCACTTGCTCTTCAACCTGCAATGTGCGGGAGGAGGAGGAGAGAAGAGGGGGAGGGGGGAGATAGATCTTCGTTAACATTGCAATTAATAGCATTTTATAGGAAAATAAATTTTTTATTGGACTATTCATCTCCTCTGTATTTATGCATCTCACTATATTTAGGTCTGCTTTGTAACCTCGGCCTTTTATACATAATTCCCTTAATGAGGGAGAGAATGGGGAGGTGCCCTTTAAGTTCTCCTCCCACCAGATCCCCACTTCTAATAACCTGCCCTTAATATCTCTCCCTCGAAAATGCCAACTCACAGTCCGCGGAGCATGATGGGAGGGGGAAAACAGGAGGGGCCCGCCTGGGACTACAATTCCCAGCAGGCGTTTCGCGCGCATCTGCCCTTGGGCACGCCCCTTCTGTCAATGGCCTCCGAGCTGGGCGTGCCGCAGTTTATCTGAATGGACAGGAGGCGGAGCCAGAGCCGGCCCTAGCCTGCGCGTAGTTGGCTGGGCCCGCCTGCCAATCGGGAGGAGGCGCGCCTGGGCAGCGGCAGAGGCAGCCAGCTGATCAGAGGCAGCGGGAGCCGGTGAGTGCCGGCGGGAGGCGAGCGAGGAAGCGGCGCCGGGCGGCCCCCACCTCCAGCGGCGGGGAGGACGGTCCGGCCCTGACGGAGCCCCCCTCGCCCAAGATCGCGTGGCAGACGCGGGGCCAGGAGCGGAGGGCCGGCGCTGGTTATGCAACCGGAGGCCGCTCGCGGGGCTCCAAGTGGGTGGAAACTTGGCCGCCGCCCGGCCGCCTTCCTTCCCCGGCTAGAGTTGGAGCGAAGGGTCGGCTGCCCGGGGCTGCCCTCGCTGCCCCCCGGGGCCGGCGCAAGCTCCTCTCCGCCTGCTCCCCCCCCCCCCGCACCCACCCTGGACGGGGCGGACGAAACTTTCTTGGCCGCCGCTCTTGAGCTCAAGGACGGAGCCAGCGCGCAGCCGGGCCTCCGCCTCGCCTGGCCGCTGGGAGCTGCTGATTCATGCCTCGGAGCCCCGGGCTGGAAGGCGGGCGGGGGCGGAGCCCGCCCTTGGATCCGAGTTCAGACGCGGCGGGGCCGGCAGACGGCTGGAATGCGGAGCAGCTGCCCCAGGCGCGCCAGGAATGCGCGGCATTCGGCCCGGCCGGAGCGGCCTGTGCCGCCGCTGGCGACCTTCGGCGGAGAAGAAGCGCGGGCGAGGGGCTGCCGCTTCCCGGGTGGGGGGTCCGCGCGGCTGGCGGCCCGGCTCCGGAGGCCGTCTCGGCCCGGAGGAGCCTTTGCGAGAGGCGACGCGGCCCGTGCCAGGCTCGACCTTCCTGCTCGGGGCCACCGAGCAGCAGTTCTTCAGTGGCATGCTTTATGTCCCTCCCAGCTGCTAAAGCTGCCAGTTGAAGAACTGTTGCCGGGGGCTACTCTCTTCGGCCGGCACTGGACGGAGCGGATTAGCCCTGCAAGACAGGTGAGTCCGGCTGGCTTGCCGCGACGGGGGCAGGGGGAGCAGCAGCTTCATCTCTTGCTAGGCGGAGGGCCTGCAGGGCGGCCTGGCCTGCTCCGGGGGCTGTGCAGCCAGCGATCCCTAGACTTGGGGGGACCCACCTGTCTTATGTCTGCAGCCTTCCACGTTTCTAGTGACTGGCTCCTTTGGGGATCAGCCCCTTTTGCAGAGGACCCCCAAGGGGTACTTCGTCGCCTCTGAAATAGCCGCAGTTGTTCCAGAACCCTTGGAGGGTGCGGTAGGTGGGCAACTCCTGGTGCCCTTGTTGGCGCTTTTCTCCAAGAAGGGGCAAGGGGCAGGCAGCTATCTCCCTTGTGCTGGGCAGCAATCTCTCTTCTATGGGGAAGGAAGGGTGAAGCATGCTTGAAGCAGTGGTGGTTGCAGCAGAGGCTGTCCGGTCCTGGTGGGGGACAGCCCCTTGTCCTGCCAAGTCTGGGGTTAGCTCTACTCCCATGCAAGCCGGACAGTGCTTGACTACCCCCCACTCAAGCAGAGGTGGCCTGGCCTATGTGCCATTTCACTAGAGCGGAGTGGGACGGGCGTTGGCATAGGGTGGGCCAGTTGGAAATGTCTCTTGCCTGGTTTTTCACAGGTGTCCCTCATGTCCTGGCACTCTTCTCTGCCCACTTGGAGTAAACCAAGTTGATGTACATGGCCTGTCTTGCCTGGCAAGTGTAGAGGGCTAGCAATGAAACTGGGTCCTTCTCGTCCTCAATCTCTTCCACCCAGTAGTTGCCAGAGTCTGAAGCTGCCCTGGATGAGTTGGGCATTACTCATGGGGGGCTTCCTGGAGGAGGAATTCTGCCATCGTGTTGTGTACAGAGACGATGCCTGGCACCAAGTCTGGCACCTCACGCGCACAAAGATGAGCTTGGCTACTGAGCCCCAGTCTTGAGGGCCCCTTCTAGTTTCCTTCCCTACAAATAGGTCTTTGGCAAGGGGTGGGGTGGAATGCCTGGGAGCCTCAAAGGGTGTGCTGCTATGCATGGATCGAGGTTTTGCCTCCCAAGTGGCCCTTTTCCTTGCCTGCTGTTGGGGGACACAGATGGCTGCTCCTGTCTCCTGGCTGTGGTCCTGTAGATATATCAGGGATGATGACAGGAGAGCTGAGCCACAGGGAAAAAGGCCTCTGCCCTTGCTTGGATATCAGCATTGGATCCTCCGCCCTTGGCTGCGAGTCACCATTATTCAGCATGAAGACTTCAGAGAGTGACTCCAGAGTAAAACCGCTGTGTTGGAATGGATCCTGTTCTGAACCAGCGGAAGTCTGAATCGAGCTTTAAAGCTTTCTCGCCTATTGCAGCGTGACAAAAGTTCGGTTCTTGCCCGTTCCTGCTGTTGGACATGGTTGTGCGTGTCGGGGCCTTGTGTAGAAATGGTGCAAACGTGGCAGGTTGCTAGCATTTCATTGCCCTTTGACCCCACTGTCTTTTCTAATATGCCTGCCCATCTACCAACTCTGGTGATTGTTTTAATTGCCTCTGATGAAGGGATGCCCCATCCTTCCTGAGCTGTCACAATAAATGCGTACCAGAAGACTCTTGATTTTGCTGAGATTTGAAACCGCAGCCTGTCTATGCTTACTTCCTGCTGTTCCTGGGCTGCAAGTGGGTCAGAAGGAGGAAAGATCCTCCAACACAGGCTTCTCTCCTCTGCTCTCTACCACCACCACCCCACTGGTGAAATGCAGCTGACTCCAGGGTGGTGTTTCAACCCTTCCTAAAGTACTTGTTGATCTCAAATGTTTCTGCAGCCCTCATATGCCTGAGGAGGAAGTGCAGGGGCGGTGCCTGGCAGTGTGCCTGCCCAGTTAGCGAGGAGGGCTTTGCACTGCCTTGCAGAGGAGAGGGGCTCCTTCATCTCTGCCCTTGTCCCAGCCCATCCCTCCCAAGTGAATTCTCTTTCATTTAAAGTGCACAAGGTGCATAAAATAGTTATGGGGGCTTGACTTACAGTGGAGGCTAGAGCTCCCTCTGCTGACTAAATGGGGCATTGCTGTTCTTTCCGTGGAGAGGCGTTCTCTGCTCATCTGAACCAAATAGGGGAAATTTTTATATATATCAAAAGGCTAAATCATCTTGGCTGGAATTTGCTTCCAAGAGTGGAAATTTACATGCTTCTGATTATTAGGTTTTCTGCAACAGATGCTGCTGTATTTAAGTTTTTTTGGTGCTTGGGTAGTGGTGGTAATACAAAACTAGCCGAGTTTCAAAAGGATCTTAATGTGGCCTGTTTAATGTTTGGTGTTGCCTTTAGCTAGTCAACAAAACAGTTAGGTTTTTCAGTTCCAAATAAAATATATTCAGTTCCAAAGTAGCATAATTCTTTTTTTTCTCAAAGTAATACTGAGAATTTTTCAAGCAAAGAGGGAAGGTGACGCTTGATCTAGCTCTTAATGTTAAAAGAGGTGGCAGTGCAGCTTTTAAACTAACTCTTAGGGGAATGTCAACTGGAGATGAGTCATCCCAAGAGGGCAAGGGGGGAAAACACTCACCGTCATATGGACAGGAAGGGGTTAGAACTTGAGAACGAGGGTGGGGTAGTAAATGAGGGAAGAGATCACAAGACAAAAGGACCCTGGCCAGGGGGAATGAGGTACAGGTGTCTGTATGCCAATGGCAGATGCCTCCAAGCCAAGATGAGAAGAGGACTTGGTACTAAGTGACAATCTAGTAGAAATAGTGGGTGTTTCAGATGTGGCACATCAATGGGGCAGAGGTATTCCTGGATACAAATTCTATAGACAGGACATTTGGGACGGGTGTTTTGTGGGCCAAAATGGGCATAGAGTCAAATAAAATGCAGAGGGGGAGGGAATAAACTCCCCCAATGAATTGCTACGGTTAGTGAATTATTCCTAAAAGTTCCTTTAAAGTGTGTACAGGGGAGGGGGGTTAGTATTAGCCACCTGATCAAATGTTGAAGCTCTTGTTGAGATGGGGAAGGGGAAGGGAGGCAACTCAATTTAAAAAATGATGTCATCTGACTTTAGTTACCTTTACATTGTCTGGGCAAACGTGCGCTCAAGTCACGCTGTAGAAATGAATTTTCAGGACATGATAAATGACTGGTTTGTTACAGTTGGTCATGGAGCCGACTAGATGGGTAGTGGCCCTGGACTTGGTTCTGAGCAGATGTAGGTGGTGTTGCACTTATTTGGAACAGTGAACACAACACAATTAAGTTTGTCATTTGCATCAGTGGAAAGTTGCCCCCTGAATCCAAAACCGTCTCTCCATTTCCAAAGGAAGAGACCTTTACAAAAGTGATGGGACTCATCAGAAAGAAGTTAAAGGGGATAATCAAGAGATGCCCGGAAGCAATTCAGAACCGCATTAATTGAGACCCAGAGAGAACACAGATGCCCGAGAGAGCCGGAGGTAAGGCTCTAAGAAATCAGATAGCAGTCCATTGAGCATGTGAATGCAATGCTCTAATATAGGGAGGCAACTGTAGAATATATGCAGGAGTGATTTTTTTTTTTAAATTTTATTGGATGGGTTCACAAACATACACAGAAATCATTAACATTATCTACCCCATACAGGAGTAAGTGATTGAATGTCTTTTTCTTTGGGGCAGTGTGGTTCTGAAACTGTTTCTGATATATCTGCGTTAAGATTGTTCCTAGCACATAGTCCAAGTGGGAGGGGCTCCTACTGACTGAGGTGAGTCATCTGATAGAGCCTGCCAGTGTCTGAGGCTTGGGGAGGAGCCCCAGGCCCCAACTGTAAGAAGAGTTAATCAGAGATAAGACGGAGAAATCAGACAGCTTGTGGAGCCGACGAACACGGAGTGCAAATTGAGGTGTTGACAGGGAGGTAGATGGTGGGGTTTAGTGTGGGAGTTTTAGGGAGAGCAAAAGACAGCCACAGAGACAAAAAAACTCTGCTTTTAAAAAGGACGTGGATAAAGGTGCTGTGCGAGTTCAGCATTGGGGTGCTGAAGTCAGAGTACAACATGTTAACCTTTTTGTTACAGGATTCTGCACAGTTTTGCAGGAGGACTAGTTCTTACCCATAGAAAATGGCAAGAGTCAAACCCCTTATTGACTTTCTGCATGAGATGAAGAAAACTAAACTGATGATTTGTGGTTTTGATTTCTATAAGATAAATTTAGGGGGAAATAAATAGAAGGGGGGCAGTACTGAAAAGGTAAATTTTGGAGCTATTAAAGCTAAAAGTATAATGTTTGTTAAAATATGATAGGTATTGTAGAGAAAAATGTAAATGAAATGTATTCTTTTTCTGTTATTTTCAATTTTCTTTTTCTCTTTTTCTGCCCTTTTTATTGGGCTTTTAATCTTATTAATAAAATAAAAAAGTATTTCTCCAAAAAGAAAAGGGCAAGAGTCCAGCAGCACCTGTAAGACTAACAAAATTTATGGTAGGATATGAGCTTTCATGAGTCACAGCTCACCACAAATTTAGGTAGTCTTATAGGTGCTACTGGACTCTTGCTCTTTTCTACTGCCACAGACTAACACAGCGACCCAGCTTGTCCTTACCCGTGACACTTTTACGTAACCAAATCAGCTAAGAATGCCCGGGGTGGGGTAGGGGGCTCTGCAGACTTTTACGAAGACCACCACTTGGCATGGGACAGAAATGATGAGTGTGGGCCTGATGCCTGGAGCTGTTGGCTCTCAGGGAACTGATTCATGCCCTTAAAGCTAGCTTTGCAGACCTTTGGGGGGGGGGCGAGAGAGACAGAGAAGTATGGGGCTGAGACCTTCTGGGATCTGCTAGAACGGTCCCCCTCTTGTGACAGCTCCTCTGCTCTTGCAGAGAGGGAGGGTCTTGAGGTTGGAGGGGGTAACTAGACCTTTTCACATTGGACCTGTTGAGTTCCTTGGCTGGTGTGAAGGTTGTGGACATCACACACTGTGGGCAGGTAGATGGGTAGCTAATGCAGGGGAGGAGTCAGTCATCACGGTGCATGTTGGCACCAGTGACCCTGGGGAATATAGTTGTGTGGTCCTGGAGGAAAAAAATAGGTTATTAGGCAGAAAGCTAAAGGACATGACCTCAGAATTGCTACCTGTTCCATGCCCAGGGCCATGTATGTGGGCACAGATTAGGGGTCTCAATGCATGGATAAAAAAGTAGCAGTGGTAGGAAGAGTTTGGATTTGTTAAACACTGAGGTACTTTCTGGTACCTTTAAAAAAGAGGTGGGCTTCTCTTGACCCAAATTGAAACCAAACAGCTCAGTCTCCAAATATGGCAGAGCAGCTTCTAAACTAACTCCTAGGGGAAAGCCGTCAAGAACTGGGGAACCTCCCCTTTGGGGTGAACCATTCTGAAGGCACAGATTGATAAACTGCAAAATATTGGCAGGAGTGGGCTAGGACTTGCCAATGAGACAAGGGCAGTAAAGGAGGGCCGTGGGAGGAAACTTAAGGACCTAGGACAGCAGGGGTTTCTTTCAGAGCAAAATGGGCGTATCTGCTAATGCTAGAAGCATGAGAGCCTAGAAGGGGTACTTGGAGGGTTTTTTGTGCTAAATGACGCTGCAGATATAGTGGACCTTTCAGAAACCTGGTGGAATGGGGGGAGATCAATGGCACACCATTATCCCTGGATGCAAACTGTAGACAAGCCAGGCAGGGGCACGTTGAGAGTGGAATTGCTCTGTCGATCAAAGAGGACACAGCATCGGGGCAATGCTCCTGCCTCCCCTGGAAATCCTCACAATGGTTACTTAAGTGTGGGTGAAAGGGAAATAAAGGGGGTGGCTAGAGCGGAAAATGTTGCAATAGTGGGTGACTTCAACCACATTTGCATTGGGGCTGGGTAAACGTGAGCTCGAGTTATGCTGTAGAAACAAGCTTTCTTGACATCATCAATGGCAATGGACCAGAGCAGTTGGTTTCAGAGCCAGCTAGGGGTGTGGCAACTCTGAAGTTGTTCTGTGCAAGGCTTGACATCTGGTAGTAGATGCAGATGTTTCACTGATTGGGAACAGTAACCATAGTGCTGTTGAGTTCAGCTCTCATGTCAATGGAAAATTAACTTTTGACTTCAATCTTTGCTAAAAGGAGGGGACTGGTCAAAAGTAATTAAAAAGGAGGATTAAGAGAGTCTGATCCCTCCACGATGCTGGAAAACTACTTAAAACTGAGGTCCAGAGAGAATATATATCTCAAATCAGGGCTTTTTTTCTGGGGGAAGAGGTGGTGGAACTCAGTGGGTTGCCCTCAGAGAAAATGGTCACATGGCTGGTGGCCCCGCCCCCTGATCTCCAGACAGAGGGGAGTTTAGATTGCCCTCCGCGCCGCTTGGCGCGGAGGGCAATCTAAACTCCCCTCTGTCTGGAGATCAGGGGGCGGGGCCACCAGCCATGTGACCATTTTCAAGAGGTTCCGGAACTCCGTTCCCCCACGTTCCCCCTGAAAAAAAGACCTGTCTCAAATCAAAAAAGGTACAACGAAGTCTAGAAGGATGCTATAAAAGGCAAAAAAAAAATCATCCTTTAAAAAGTGGAAAGTTTTCCTGAATGAGGTGAAAAAGGAGCACAAAACAAATTCTGACTGCATTTTTCTATTAGTTTAATCTCATTTTAAATGCAGTGTTTTTATAAGTTTTAAACTAATTTCAAAGGTAGTGTTTATATAAGTTTGTATAAGTCTCAATTTAATTTCAGATGTAGTGTTTGTATAAGTTTTTTTAATGCACTTTCTATTGTTACATCTTTTTAAATAAAGTTTCTACACTGTAAAAAACAAAACAAATGTAAGTTGGCTGTAAGGGAAGCAAAAAGAGAATCTGGGGAGCTGATTGCTAAAGCATTAAGACCGAGTGCTAAGCATTTCTTCAATGACATCATGAGCAGAAAACCAGTCAGGGAGATTGTTGGGCGACAGAAAAATAGGATTGATTAAGGAAGATGGGAAGGTGGCAGAGAAATTGAATTCTTTTACATCTTTTTTCGGCTCTTTTTAGGAAGGTTGTCTGAAGAACTGAATCAAGTTGAGGTACTACCAGGAAAACTGAAAACTTATGTCTACAGGTGTGATGGTGTAATATGCTTTTTGCTGTTGACTCTCTGTAGTTGTGTTTTCATTGTGTTTTATTTTCCTTTGCTCTATCTTTTAACTTTTCTACAATAAAAATAAAAAATAATTTAAAAAGTGTTGACTCATTGTGCAGCAGTGGGGGAAAAGGCGAACTCCATGGTGGGAATTATTAAGGGACTGAAAATAAAAGCGCTGTTATATCGAACAAACATGGGGCCTCGTTTGGATCCCTATGTGCAGTTCTGGTTGTGTATCTCTAAATGGATATTGTAGAGCCGGAGGAAAGCAACCAAGATAATTAAGTGGTTGGAGCACCTTTTCTATGAGGAAGAACTGGAGAGTCTGGGACATTTTAGGGGGGGGGAACACTAATGGGAGAAATGATAAAGATTTATAAAAAATAAGCATGGAGGAGAGAAAGTGGATAGAGTTTTTTCTTTCCTAGAATTCTAGAACATAAAAGTTGATGAGCAGCAGATTTAGGACAGACAAAAGGAGAGTCTTCTTTTCCAAACAAATGATTAAACTTTGGAATTCACTACCTGTTAATATAATGATGGTCAAAAGCACAGATGGCTTTAAAAAGAGGTTAGATGGATCTGAGGAGGAGAGGGCCAGCAATTCAAGGGAACCTTCATAAGGAGGCATTAAGCCTCTGAATAGAAGTGCCAGAAGACAACATCAGGTTTGTCCTATCATCTTTCCAGACCAATACATGGACACATGAAGCAGCCTTATACTGCACCAGACCATCAATCCATCAAGGTCAGTATTGTCTACTCAGACTGGCAGCAGGTCTCCTGGGTCTCAGGTGGAGGTATTTCACATCGGCTACTTCCAGTCCTTTCAACTGGACATGCAGGGGATTGAACCTGGGACCTTCTGCATGCCAAGCAGATGCTTTACCACTGAGCCATGGCCCCTCCCCTAGTTATGTGAAACAGGATGCTCAACTAGATGGACCATTGGCTTGATCTAGCAGGGCTCTTGTGATGATGTTTTGAGTCAGATCCTCCAGTGGAGCTGCTGCTTACCGTGGACTGTGTGCCTTGGGGATTCCTTCTCTCTGATTGCTGCTTCCAGAAAATGATGGCCAAGTCCCAGCAGGATTTATTACTTTATTAATTTAATAATTTATTGCAGCTTAACAGAAGCTGCAGCCGGCTCTGTCTTCGCCTGTGGCTCTGTCTCTGCCTGTGGCTCTGTCTCCGCCTGTGATTCCTGCTCAGGGTTTCTAACTTTACACGCGTCCATCATCCTGAAAGGAGACCAATTGGGCTCACGCAGAGGTACAGCTACATGTAGAATGTACTCTGCCAGATGCTTCTAGCACAAGTATTTGCAGGGTTGGGGGGGGGGGAGATGACTGTCAGTGCCAGCTGGTTACTTACTCTGCTTCTTGCTTGGATATTTTTCTCCCTGAATAGAGGACCTCTGCCACCATAACCACCACCGGGTCAAAATTCAGGCTAGCCACTGCAGTCACAAAGCCATCCCTGTGCAAGGAGAAGGCCCCCATGAGAGTATCCGCCTGGGAGAGCCTGTCTTTCTGCCCTGTCCCTATCCAGAGACAAGCCAGGTTGCCAGCCGTTTGGCTCTTCTTGCCCAACCATCCCTATAGTGAAATTTGTTGCTCACCGAAAGTAGAAGATGACGAACGTCTCTTCGTCCAAATTGCCCTTGATCACGATGTCCGTGTAGCCTCTCCCGTAGCCTAAGGGACAAAAGCAGGTGGTGGGTCCTGATCTAGCTCTTTGGTTGGGAACTAGTCTGGCCAGGGGGCTGACAGAACAGGAGGGCGTGAGGAACAGAGGCCTTGGCTACTGCCTCCTTTGTGCTCATTGTTGGCCAAGGTAAAAATGGGATATGGAGGTATTGTGCAAGAACAGCAGTCCAGAGCATTTTGGCAGGCTGCTTAGGAGGGGAGCTGTGTCTTGCTGTGACTTACACACCCACCACCCTTCTGCATACCCCACCCTATTCAATCATGCCTGCTATTGTGATGGGACTTCTGTAATCACTCTCCAAGATACAAAGACAGATGGACTCACATTCTAGCTGTATCTGAAGAAGTGAGCTGTGACTCATGGAAGCTCATACCCTACCACAAATTATGTTCGTCTTATAGGTGCTACTGGACTCTTGCTCTTTTCTACTGTGATTTACAGTGGCATTTGTCTCCCTACCCAGCTGTATGACAAGCCTGGCACCGGGGGTCCCCTTTGGAACACAACCCCTGCATCCAACCAGAAGCTGCTTCTTCCTGGATCCCAGCAACCCCCCCCCCCAATTCTTCATGACCAGGTGGTGTAGTGGTTAGAGAGCTGGCGATGATCTGGGAGACCCAGGTTCGAATCTCCACTCTGCCCTGGAAGCTCACTGGGTGACGTTGGCCCAGTCATACATGCTCAGCCCAACCTATCTCACAAGGTGGTTGTGAGGATAAAATGGAAGTAAGTTGTTTTGGGGTCCCCGTGGAGGAGAAAGGCAGGGTATAAGTGAAGGAAAGAGTCAATAAATTACCTGCATATCGGATGACCTTCCCAAGCAACTTGGTCCAGAAAAAAGGTACGGTGTGAAGCTTCTCCTGCCTTTGCAAGATGTTGAGGGCAGCCACACGCCCTGGCAGGGGAAGGAGGACAGCCCAAGGGGCAGAGGTCACATGACAGAAGAGGCGCCTGGGGTCCCATAGGCTGGCCTAGGTAGTAGGACCCCTGTGGTAGCTTGCAGTTGCTGCTCTTAATCTTGTCTACTCAAAGTCGTTTGTATGTTTGGAAAAAAACACAAGCTCACCCCAGAGCAGTAGTTTCCAAAAGTTTGAGGCAGGTCCCACTTCTATACTTTAGCCACCCCAGCACTACCAGTAGGAGTTCAGCTGGTACCCAATGGAGTGGCACCAATCCAGGAGACAAAGGGACTTGGCTGCATCCGTTACCACTAGGAATGAATGGGGGGAGCACTGGATGTAGTACTGCTGCCCCCCCCCCACTCCAGTTCCCACTGCTGGAAGGAGGAGCCCAGATCTTCCTTCCCTGACTCAAGAGTTTAAGCCTCATGGCCTGCATGCGTGTCAAAGTCGCAACACCCTTTTGTCTGACAAGCTGCAGTTTTTGTGTGTGAGTAAAATGCCATCAAGTTGCAGCTGACTTACGGCGACCCCAGCAGGTTTTCAAGGCAAGAAACATTCAGAGGTGGCTTGCCCTTGCCCTCTGCACAGCAATCCTAGATACGACCTCGGTGGCCTCCCATTCAAGTACTAACCAGGGCTGATCCTGCCTAGCTTCCGAGATCTGACAAGATTGGGCTAGCCTGGGCCATCTAGGTCAGGGTGTTTGCCAGCGAGCAAAGATCCCTTCTGCTCCGTTGTGTGCCTTGGTTCAGTCTGTTTGGATCCCACCTTTCCCAAGCAGTTGTGGTGACTCAAATAAATTCTGCTTCCTCCATCTCCCTTTCTTATTCCAAGCACACTGCTGTGTTCTAACCCAGGAGGCCAGCAAAGCCCTTGGCTTGCCACAGCCAGTCTGGGGCACCCTAAATTCTCTGTTGGGTGCTGCTGCGACTTGAACAAGCAACAGAAACACAAACATCCAAAGTGATCCCACAGGTTGGGAGGGAGACGTCAGAAGTTAGGCAGATAATCTTCCTTATCTGTTCTCCTCCACTCTTAGGTGTTACCAGCAGGGCTCATTTCGAGGGGGAACGCACAGGAACACAGTTCTGGCAGTTCCCCAAAGAGGTCACATGTCAGGTGGCCCAGCCCACCTGACTCTCACCCATTTTGGGCCCATTTTCAGCCCCTTTTTGCCATTATGAGCCCAATTTCAGCTCTGAATGGCCAGGATTGGGTCCGAAACAGCCAGGATAGTTGATGTCAGGGTGTGGCATATGCAAATCAGTTATGCTAATGATACTCTTCTGGTGATGTCGAGGGGCATGGCATATGCTAATGAGTTATGCTAGTAAGTTCCTCCAGCTCTTTTTCTATGAAATGACCCCTGGTTACCAGGCAGTCGATGCCCATGTTCTCAGTTTTAAATTTGTGGCAACGAGGGCTAGTAATTTGCTTCTTACAGCCACCCAACCCTGCCCAGAAGAGGGGTTTACTACCGTGTGCTTGGGCAATCTGCCAGTGATGGATGTGTGTGTTCTTCCAGTTAAACAGGGCCACAGGAAATGAGGCTGCATCTCCAGCAGCGAAGACAGCAGGGACGTTTGTCTTCATGAACTGAAGGGGGAGAGAAGAGCCTGGTCAGAGAAGGGGCTAGCTGGGGAGCGGGGGGGGGGGGCTGGCTTCTGTTGTGCAGGATGTGCCTCGACCTACCAGGTCCACAAGAACAGCACCACTCTTGTCCAGCTTGATGGAGCTGCCCTGAAGATAGCTGGTGTTGGGAGCAACCCCTGTGGGGAAGGAGAAGACTGGCGTGAGGAACTGGGCCCAGCTGGCAGGCGGGGAAGCAGGAGTACCCCTGGTGCCAGGTTCTTGCGCACTGATTGCAGTTAGCTATCCTTTATGAAGAAATGTTTACAGGAAGCAGCAGGAGGCTGAGAGTGATAGCTCAGCCTGGCAATAGGCAAAGTGAGGTTTGTCAAGGAGGGTGACATTTGAGTCCTGCTGCAGCCCGCATGCCCCCCCCCCCAGTGCCAAGCCTCCTTTCGGTGGTTACCTATCAGGTCGCAGTATCCCAAATGCTCACTCCTTCCCACCCCTTTTTTTGCTTCTGGGGTGAGGGAAAGCATGTTTGGCCCAGAGATGCTGTGGCAGAGGATGCAGTTATGAGCTGCTAGCAGCAAGTAGAGGCAGAGCAATGGGTATGTCCGGAGAAGGTATCGACTCGCCATCAGGCCCAAGCACTCAGTACTAGGGTTGCCAGCCTCCAGGTAGTGGCTGGAGATCTCCTGGAATTACAACTGGTCTCCAGGCATCAGAGATCAGTTCACCTGGAGAAAATGGCTACTTTGGGGGGTGGACTCTATGAAATTATGCTATGCCAAGGTCCTTTCCCTTCCCAAACCCCACTTTCTCCAGGTTTCTCCAGGTTTCACCCTTCAGATCTCCAGGAATTTCCCAACTTGGAGCTGGCAACCCTACTCAGCACTGTGCAAAAGTTCCTGCTCCTCCTTCCAGGGGACCAGCACCTCTCTAGGGGCCTCCCAACACCTCCCCAGGGGCTTTTCAGCAGTGCCTATTGGCATAAATGGCACCCCCATGTGGCCAGACCTCAGAATGCCAGTGGGAACTCCCCCCCCACCCGCCACGTGTGTGCGCCCCTCTAGCTGAAGCAGCCCTTGGTCATAGGGGTGGTGGTTGCCAATTCCAGGCTGGGAAATTCCTGGAGATGTGGAGGTAGAGCCTGGCAAGGGCAGAGGTCGAGGAGGGGAAGGACCTCATCGGGTATAATGCCGTATCATCCACCCTCTGAAGCTATCATTTCCTCCAAGGGACCTGATCTTTGTAGTCTGAAGATAAGTTGTAATCCTGGGAGATCTCTAGGCCCCATCTGGAGGGTGGCAACCCTACTCCTGACCCCACCCCCCCTTCAAAAAATTACGATATAAGCTCCTCCTCCACTTGTAGAGTTGGCTTAAAGTAGAAGCCTAATGGGCTTGGATTTTGCCTGTTCCCTACAGATCCTTTGAATCCCCGAACCCATCACCGCCTCTTACCTATTCCTACCACCACGACGTCAGCTTGGATCTTGCGCCCACTGGCTAAGAGGACATGGGTGACCTGGAGATAGGAAGAAACACAGTTGAAACTGCGGGGTTGCTGCTGCTTGCCCTCCTCCGACCCCACGCTTTCTTACGAGGCATCACTCCACTGTAGGCTTGCCTGGCTAGCTCCACCCTTACAGGTGGTACCTCCAGGTTGTGTTTCCTAGCCCACAGGCACGCTTCTTTGTCCTGTTCATGGCCAGGCAATGAACAGGCTGAGGTGAGAGCCTCACAGACCTTCCCATGTTCCCCTTGCAGTTCGGTGACGTCTGCCTTCATATCGAACAGGACTCCTTGCTCATGGAGCATCTGGGTGGAGAAGGAGGGTGGTGGGCGTTACACAAATCCTCTGTCCTCTATGTCGAACAAATGTTGGAAATGTGAGCGACATGAAGGAACATTTTATCATCTTTGGTGGACATGCCCTAAAGCTAAAAAATTTTGGTCATAAATTCATATGATAATACAAAAACTGTTGAAGATCAATATACAATTTAAACCAGAAGCATTTTTGTTGGGATTAACGGATAAATAGTTGGAAAATCAACATGGTATTTTATTTCTATATATTACCAGGGCAGCTAGGCTTTTATATGCACAAACGTGGAACAGTACAGTATTCCCTTCAATTGAGGACTGGATTATGAAAATGATGGAGATAGCGGAGATGGCTAAACTTACAGCTCTGATCAGAGATAAAACATTGTCTATTTTCATGGTTAACCAGAAACCCCTTATTGACTTTCTGCGTGAGACAAGGGAAAAAGAACTGATGTTTTGTGGCTTTGATTTTTAAGAAGATAAATTTGGGAAAAATAAATAGGAGGCCATATTGGAAAATGTAAATTTTGGCGATATCAAATCTAAAAGTATAATGTTTGTTAAAATATGATAGGTGTTGTAGAGAAAAATGAAAAATGAAACATGTATTGTCGAAGGCTTTCATGGCCAGAGAACAATGGTTGTTGTGGATTTTCCAGGCTGTATCGCCATGGTCTTGGCATTGTAGTTCCTGACGTTTCGCCAGCAGCTGTGACTGGCATATTGCCGTGGTCTTGGCATTGTAGTTTGACACTGAGAGATCTCTGTCTTTCTGTGCTACACCTCTGAAGATGCCAGTCACAGCTGCTGGAGAAATGTCAGGAACTACAGCCCGGAAAATCCACAACAACCAAACATGTATTATTGTTCTTTGTTATTTCTAATCTTTGTCTTTCTTTTTTTGTATTCTTTTTTCTTTACTTTTTGCTTTTATTTCTTTACCCTTTTTACTGGGCTCTTAATCTTAGTAATAAAATAAAAATTTCTCACGAAAACTAAACAAAACAAATCCTCTGTCCTCGAGACCTGGTTCTGTTAAGGCACCTTAGCCTAAACTATGTAGCAGGTGTACAAGCATGTGGAGTCTAGGGCCACCTCTTCTCTTGAAGCAGCCAGATCTGGGTGCTCAGGATGGCTTTGGGTAACTTCGTGCTTTCTGGCAGGCGAGGAAGGGACTGCAGGGTCCCTAAGAGAGAGAATTCTGGAGCCATTGGGGATGACTACAGCAATGTCCTAGGAAAGGACAGTGTGTCATGGGCTGGTCCAGTAGCATGGTCAGAGTCCATTCCAGAGTCCAAATAGCAAGGTCAGGCCATCCAAAGATCGGTTATCAGCAAGGTTCAAGGGCTAAGCAAAGGCAGAGTGAAAGCACAGTCCAAAGGTCACAAGTGCAAGGCACGGTTCAATGGTGTGGTCACAGCACTAGTAGGATTCTGCCACATTCCTTCCACACCTCCTGGGTCTTCTGTGGCTGGGTTTTATAGTGAGGCTGGGCTTGCAGCCAGCTGTTTGGGCGCTACCCTGTGGTCACTCTTCATCACTCTCCACAAGCAGCTGGAGTCTGGTCAGGAGGGGTGCACTTTGCCACCTTTCCTGCAGTTCCACACGTTTCCTTTGTCTGTGGCACTCTCTGGGTGAAGCTGGGGGGGCGGGGTTGGACATCCTTGACTGCGCTTCCCCAGTGGCGTTGGGGCTAGAGGGTGTCAGTGCTTCTGGTTCAGCTGCTGGTTGTGGATGCTGATCAGACAGCAGCGGTTCTTCCTGATCCCTGTGCTCTGCTGAGTCAGGGCTGGCTACACGAGGCTCCTCTCCTCCTGAGGAGTCCTCACGATCACTGAGCCCCACGACACAGTGGCTTCTTCCTAGCCTCTTCAAAGGCAGTCTAATGCATCCCTTGGATGCAGCAGGGCCACTGAGAGGCCAGCAGATCATCAAAAGAAAATGGTTGCAGGTAGTTCACAGAAGCCAAATCATGTGCAGCAGGGAAATACAAACCCCTGTCCCCCAAACTCCACAGCTGAAACTTTGCTTTACTTTATTTGATATTTAGCCAGCCCTCCCAGCAAGCGGGCTCAGGACGAGGTACAACATTCATAAAATACATAATTATATAAAAACAATTAAAATCATATCATAAAATCATAACTCAGGTGGCCTATTGCACATTCCTGCCCTCAAATACAAAGAGGGAGACACCCGGATGGACAGGATGTCATTGGATAGGAGAAGGCGACGGGAGGCTCAACAATGGTCCTAATACTGGACTCAACCATATGCCTGGTGGAACAGCTCCGTCTTGCAGGCCCGCCGAAATGATACCAGATCTTGGCGAGCCCAAGTGTCTTCAGACAGAGAATTCCACCAGGTTGGGGCCAGGACCAAAATAGCCCTGGCCCTGGTTGAGGCCAAACGAGCCTCCCTGGGGCCAGGGATCACCAGCAAGTTCGTATCTGCTGAACGAAGCGCTCTCCGGGGTACATACCAAACCAATGTTTGCTCATATTTTGAAGTTTTTGGATTTCATTTCAGATGCTAACTTCTTGCGTAGAATTGCCCGTCCTTCCCCAAAATGCGTACCTTAAACTGTGGGCATCTCTTAATAATTTGGAATTTTGGCTTACAACAAGTAAGTGTCAGGTTCAGTGTGTATATGAGCTGTACTGACTCCATTTTCTAATGCTTCTAGTGTTTAAGTGCTTTCCCCACAGGTGCACCAGTTCCTAAGCAGACCTCTCACCAAAAGAGATTGTTTTGTCTAACAACGTTCCACCCAAGATCGGCCTTGAGAGAGTCCCGCTTCCCATGTCTGAAAGATGATGTTTTGAGAACTGTGGGGGGAGGCTGGTTCAGCTGGGAACTGTTACTTTGTACCTCATGCTTTGCCCTTCATTGGTAACAATGCTCTTGTACCATCCTGAATCTCCTATTCAGGACAGTGGACCATAATGAACCATTTCTGCAGTAAAGTTTCCTTATTCAAACAATGGACTCTTGTTTGCTTATAAAGGAGAACCTGTAAGGACATTATCTAGCCACAGTCTGACAGTAGGAAACCCCAAAGCGTTAAACACCGCTGCTTTATATATATAACCACTGAGCCTAGAGAACCTTTGGCGTAGGCACTGCTAGGGGTTGTGAATTGCACCCTTTTGCCTTCACCCAGCCTGGCTCCCTACCTTCATGGCAAGGCTGCCAACCTCAGGCCCCAGTGCGTCTTGGTATGGATATTCCATCTTCTCTATCACATGAACGCCAGTGGCTACAGTCGACAGGGTGGCAGCCACCTCCATGCCTGCAAGCAGAGGACAAAGATGCTCCCGTGGTGATGCTGATATTCCTTACCCCTCCCACCACAAGAAGCAGGGCCAGAAAGGCTAGGAGTTAGATGAGTGGGGAGAGACTTTCTGCTGCCTGCTTGCCAGCCCCATGTGGCCAAGGGAGGCTGGAGCGAGGTGGAATTCCAGCCAAGGCTTCCCCTGGGGGGGAACTCTCGTGAGTACCAACAGCCCCCTTCTCCCTCCCCACCAGAAGGTTTCATACCAATGAACGAGGCACCTATTACTGCAACCCTCTTGCCAGTTGACAATTGCAGGATCCTGTTGGCGTCTTCTGGGGTCTGGAGGTAGCACACATTCCGCAGGTTGGTGCCTGGGACCTTGAGACGCTTGGGGCTGACAAAGGAGGACTTGGCTGGCATCAGCATGCGTGGAGAGGGGAGGGGCAAGTCCAGCCAGTATTATGGGGCTGTCTTCTGCCTATGACTAGAGCCAGACCCCTCCCAGGTTGCCAGCGGTGCAGTCCACGTGGCTTCTTCACCACTGGTGTTTCCTGGGGCATATGAGTGGGGGCGGGGGATCTGAAGCTAACAGGCCCTTGCCCTGGTCTGTTGCATGGGAAAAGGGAGGCGGAGTGGGGCCCAGCCCAGACCCAGGCCCTTCCTTCTGTACTGGCTGCCCATCCGCTGGTTCCCTTTGGCCAAAGCAGTGCCTAGTCCTATAGCAGGGTGGCTGAGGGAGGAATGAATGCCAGTGCTGGTAGCAGCAGTGCTGCTAGGCTGAGAGCCCCATGGCACAACCAGTCTTTTGGCAGGGATAGAGAGGGCCATGTTGGACCACCTTTGCTCACTGAACGGATCCTTCCAATTCAGGGTAGGAAGGAGAAGTGTCACTTACTCGCTGCCTGTAGCAATGAGCAGGTAGTCATAGGCCTGGTGGGTCCCGTCACGGAAATACACCTTCTTGTTGGACGTGTCCACAGAAACCACCTGCAGCCAGACACCCCCCACAAAGAGAAAGGGAGGAAATGGCAGGGCTCGTAGCATGGCTACATGGGCCCTTTGTTTCTAGCCTGCCTTTTGACCTATGTTCTGAAAGGTTAGGCGAGAGCTCAGGTGTTGGCTGTCTCAGATCAGGGCCAGGGCCCATGTAGTCTAGTATATTTTGGCATGGGGGCCAAAGTGTCTCCTTGCTTTGGTATTTTTCCCTGCAACTGGTGTTCCAAGGAACACATGGAGATTCCATCTAGCCATCATGGCTAATACCCTTTTATGGACCACTCCTCCACGAGCCCATCTAATCCTTTTTAAAAAAAAGCCATTTAAGCTAGTTGCCATCATTTATTTGTTCGTTTGTTTCTATGCTGCCTCTCTAGGGAATCTTACAAAATAAAACATCATAAAAGCATAAAACATCATAAAAAGTATTAAAATGAGGATTCCAAACACAGCAGCGCATGAAACAGCATAAAACACAGAGCAGCCAAAATAGGTCTGTAACGATTTCTCAGGCTAAACACAGATTATCAAACTACCTTTTGAAAAATCAGCCTCTTAAATAAAAGCCTGAGCAAACAAAACTTGCTGGCCTGGCACCTAAAATTTAGTAGTTTGGGTAGTGGTGGGCCTCAAGGGGAAGGGCAATCCACAGGTGAGATGCCATCATTGTTCCAATTGTCTGTTGAGCCACATCATCGCTCTAAGTCTTCAGTAAACCAAGGAGCATTTCAGACTTGGCCAGAGGGACGACGGCACTCAGGAGCGATTGTGTCCACAGCCCGGGCCATCTCCACTTCCCAAAGATTAACCAAGGCTGTGTCAGAAGCACCAGCTTTGCTGTCCAGAAAATCTCCAAGAGATTTCAGGAAATCCTTTGGATCCATCAGTCTCCCGGGGCAGACCATCATAACTGGCCTCGTATGCTCAGTGGCATGTATGCCCAGGGCTTTTTTTCAGCTGGAACATGGTGGAATGGAGTTCCGGCACCTCTTGAAAATGGTCACATGGCCGGTGGCCCTGCCCCCTGATCTCCAGACAGAGGGGAGTTTAGAATCTAAACTCCCCTCTGTCTGGAGATCAGGGGGCGGGGCCACCGGCCATGCGACCATTTTCACATAGGGTGATTTAAACTTTAAAAAACTCCCCCCTTATTCCAGCTGATCCAAAGTGACATCATTGCACAGTCCTGGAAGCGTGCGCGCACTTTGCGCGTGTGCATGTGGTACCAGGGGCACCACCTCCCACCAGGAGTTGCTCCCTGTGCTGGCACCCCACTGAGTTCCACCACCTCTTTTCCCAGAAAAAAAGCCCTGCTTACTGCCAACACTTTTTCTCTTCCTAAACAACTTTATTTGGGATTCCTGCAGCCTTTTCAGATGCTGTCTTCCTTTGGAGGGACTGGAAAGAGGCCACAATTCCCTAATATTTCATTAAGGCCTGGTCAGGTTCTTTGCCCTAAGACTGGGGGAGCTCCTTGAGCAGGAGAGGAAATGGCGCATTGTTCATGCTGGTTTCTGGGCCCAGAAATGTGGTCTTCAATGCTGCCACCAAAGGAACAATGATAACTGTTCTAAGCTCTTCCCATTCACCTGGGCTGACTGTGCAACCTGGACAGCTCCAAGGGCTAGAAGTGAATGTACATAAAGTGGCCTTATACTGAGTGAGAACCTTGGCCCATTGAGTTCAATATTGTCCACTCAGACTGGAGGCAGTTCTCCGGGGTCTCCAGCAGAGGTCTTTCACTTCACCTACTGCCAGGATCTTTAGCTGGAGATCGAATCTGGGATCTTTTGCATGCCAAGCAGATGTCCATGACCCCTAACTCTGCTCAGCAGGGCACTGGGTGGTGCACTGCAGCCCTCTCCACCCCATGGAACACCACATTGAAAGAAATCCAGGAAGATGTCAGAGGGCAGCTGGCCTCTGTTGGCTGCCTGTTTTAGAGGGCAGAGGCTGGCACTGGTAGCCCCCAGAGTGACCAAGATCCCCCCCCCCATCTGTCTTCACCATAACCACCTTGCCACAGGGCTCACCTCTTTTTCCTTCCAGATTTCTATGTCGTGAGCATCCAGGAAACTCTGAGGCCGCAGGTAAAGACTCTCTGCCTTGGCTCCCATGTCCTGCAAGTGGCAAAGGAACCCATTTTATGCCTGGAAACAATCAAGGGTCAGAGCTAGGAGGGCAAATCTCCAGAAAGCCTCCCGTTTTTAGCCAATGGGAAGTGCCACTGGCACTGATGAAAGAGCATGCTCAGGAGCGTCCAGCAGAGGAGCGCATGCGCTAATTGCAGCCTCCCCTGCATGCACGGAGCTCCTGCGGCCCCCTGGCCAAAGCCCGCCCTGTGAGACCTTGCTGAGCTTCGTCTTGTCATAGGGCAGGTTATTCTCCTTTGTCACCATGAGGATCCTGCCCGTGAAGCCCTCCTGACGCAGCGTCTCAGCACAGGTCAGTGCCGCCACCCCTGGAAGAGAAACAGCCGGGCGGTGATCCCCACAGTGGCTCCGGCAGGCAGAGGCTAGAACAGCCAGGCAGAGGGGGGCGGCCTTGATATCTGGACCTCACCTGCTCCTAGGAGCAGCACCACCTGCCTTGCGGATGGGCTTCGCTGGCTCATGGGTTTCACCCTGCGGCTGCTTGCAAGTTCCTACGGGGAAGAAAGGAAGGAAAGTACAAAGCCATCCCAAGGCAGGGAAGTTAAGAACATAAGGAAGCAAGAAGAGCTTTGCTGGATCAGAGCAGTGATCCATCTATTCCAGCATCCTTTCTCAGACAGTGGCCAGCCTAGAGGGCCAACAAGAGGGCTTAGAGACCACGTGTTGGAAGAGGAGGACTCAGCACTGTCCCTTTCCTCAGGCTTCAGAGGAGGACAAACCAAAGAGTTAGAAAGACAGAGTGGTCAGGGCATCCTGTTTACTGCTCTCACTATCTCTTTGATATATAGATTATTACTTTCAGGACTTCCTCCTCTTGACATTCTCCTTCTCAGTCTTCTCTTCCTGGCTTTGTTCCAGGCATCATCTCTCTCCTTCTCCTCCCTCCATCTTGGAACCATGGATGTAGGACTTGTCCTGGCATCCATGCCCATCCTTAGACTAGATAGGTAGTTAGGGTCTCTCTCTCCTCCTTTCCTATCAGAGTATGGAGTTCCTATAATAAAGAACTCTTATTTCCCTTTCTAAGTATATACAAGTGTATGCTTTGTTATTTTCTCCCCTGCACACACACCAGCCAGCAGAACCAGCTCACAACCACCTATGATCATGCTTTCACTGCTAAATGATAGACTCTGCTAATGGCCCAAACATGGAATCTTTTAAGTAGGTTTCTGGGGCCAACATACAATTTATTTATCACCAAGGTTTTCCCCTGAAGTTGTCTTGTCATGTTCCTCCCAAGCAAGAAAGCATGTCTTGGAGAGATGCATACCTTCATGCTGGCAGTGACGAACACTTTCCCGTCTTTCACTGTCACCTGCAAAGACCAAACTGTTCAATGGAGAGGATTTCACTGAATAACCCCTCCCATTTTCACTCCCCACCCACTGTGCATTTCTGTAGTTCCTGCTTGCCATGCTCCCAAAGGCAACTCTTCTCCCTTTGGCTTACACACCTACACAGAACCGCTGGCTCCCTGCCAACCTTCATAGTGCCGGACCTCAGACAAGGCACTTCGCCAAGGCACAGCTTCCTCCTGGGGCATGAAATCCCAGATAGGCAAAGAGACAGACCAAGGAGATCACCTGGAAAACTGGAAGACAGTCCAGCGTGGGGTATTCTTCGATGTCACCAGTCTGGGTGCTAAAGCAGGCACCGTGCCAGGGACAGCGCAGCCGGCCACGTTTCAAATAGCCTGAAATTCAGAAGGAAATGCCAGCTAAGGAGGAGGGGGGAGCAGCTGGGCAGAGCCTGAGAAATGGGGATGGTCAAAGGGCCAAAAGCCGCTCCGAATGAGGGAAGATGCTATCTACTCCATCCCTCTTGTCCATGCAAATGGCTGTCAGTTGTACGGGAGGGGTGCCCTCCATAAATCCCTCCTGAAGTTGTAATTCTTCCCCTCTGACATTTGGGAAATGAGTGCCAACAGCAAGTACTGCCAAAGGCCTCGTGGTGGTCCTTGAACCCAACTGGTTCATTCTGCTGGCAGGCCAACCCTCCTCTTCCCCTCCACCCCAAGGCAAGACACTCTCCCAGATCAGCTGTTAGCACTGCAGGGCCCAGTTTGGAACTTGGACTGAGAGCCAAGCTACAAGTGACATCTGACGCAGGTTGGACACTTGTCAGCTTCCCTCAAGTTTTGATGGGAAACGTAGGCGTCCTGGTTTTACAGCTTGGCTCTCCATTACAGCTGCAAGACCAGGACGCCTACATTTCCCATCAGCACTTGAGGGAAACTGACAAGCGTCCAACCGGTGTCAGGCGTCACTTGCGGCTTGGCAGGCCCACTCCCATTTTCCCGCATAGGGCTACCGGCCAGCTTGCCTTTGCAGAGAGGTGCTCCAGCATGGGGACACTTGCTTCCCACGGCACGGATCTGCAACTGCTCCCTCACCAGCAGCACCGTGTGTCCCGCAACCTCCACCTCTCGCATCCTGCAACCAAAAGACAGACGCTGCTATACTGACCACTGCTACCCACAATCAACGTGGGTGCCTCCTCGCTTTCTGAGCAAGATTCAGGCCCAGTGGCACCCTACAGACCCTTAGAGACTACTGGACCCGAATCGTGCTCTTCTAATACAGACCAACACGGCTACCCACCTGAAATTCTCTCCCTTTTGGGGGGAGGATGTTGTAATACCTTCCAGAGTCTTTACAGTTAGCATAGGACCACTTAGGCTTTGAATAAAAGTTCCCGCTATAGAAAGGGGAGTCTTTAGTCTTAATGAAGGAATCTAAGATTGGTTGTTGTGGGTTTTCCGGGCTGTATTGCCGTGGTCTTGGCATTGTAGTTCCTGACGTTTCGCCAGCAGCTGTGGCTGGCATCTTCAGAGGTGTAGCACCAAAAGACCACGGCAATACAGCCCGGAAAACCCACAACAACCATCGTTCTCTGGCCGTGAAAGCCTTCGACAATACATCGAATCTAAGATTGTCTACTGGATGAGCCAGTTTATTGGGGGGACAATTAGCTAGCAACATATACTAAGGTTTTATTGCTCTTTGTGCACTTTCAGTGGTGTGTTGTCAGTTCAGTTTCAGTCTCTAAGTTTCTGTCTCTAAGCTCCTAGTCTAGCCATCAAGATGTAGTTAGTTAGCTATTCTTTGTTTTCTTACCAAATGTACCCCTTTTCCTTGTGTAGTAAAAAGAAGTTTTATAGAGCTAAAACCACAGAAGTCTGTCTACTTATTTCCAATGCACTAGCAAACTCTACTACCTTACTTATCTCTTTAATTTCTCACCCGCCAACAGGATGTCATGCATGTGTCTTTTGGATAAGTTGATGGAGAGATATCCTGGAGTGGTTTAGTCCTGCCACTCACTCCGGGGGGGGGGGGCTCATGTAAATCTGAGGGGGTTAGTTCTTCCTAGTGAGGAGCACACCCCCCATTTGAAATCAGCAGAGACAGGCAACTTATTTTTTAACTGTAAAAGTTCCTAGCAAAGCCGTAGTTCACCATCCTATTTAAAAGCTTGCTAGAAAAACGAGAAATGTTTAGGGACGAAGCGTATCACTAAGAAGTGTCCGGGGTCTGAGCCCCATCCCCCAGACTTGACAAGAGGGAACAGCAGGGGACAAAAGGGTGGCAGCAACCCCACCCCCCAAGCCGGCAACCAGGGCCAGAACCTACCTACTCCAGGGAGAAGGGGTAAAAGGCCAGAACCTCAGAGGGGTGGAGGGGGCAAGGAGAGACCAGCCAGTCCCACCTTCCAGGGGGAAGAGAGGGGGCTAAGCAGGCCAGAGGGAAAGGGCCACAGCAGGGGGAATGTGGGACCAGCAGCAGCAGCAGCCCAAGCAGAGCCCTTACCTGGCAGGGAGAGGAAGCAGCCTCTACAGCCCAGAGCCACACCATGGCTAGCAGACAGCAGCCTGGCTCAGGATTTGCTAGAAGCCAAGCCTCTCCAGGGGGGGCTGCCACAGGCATTCTGGGGGAGGAGATGGGTAGCCCTGCCCAGCATTGCTGAGCAGGCAGCGCAGAAGCTGGCTAAGGCAGCACCTCATGAGCAAGGCCAGGCAAGCCCAATAGCACGGAGGCTGGCTGGGGCAGCTCCTCGTGAGCAAGGCCAGGCAAGCCCAATAGCACGGAGGCCGGCTGGGGCAGCTCCTCGGGAGCAAGGCCAGGCAAGCTCAATAGCACAGAGGCTGGCTGGGGCAGCTCCTCGTGAGCAAGGCCAAGGAGCCCTCAGCTGGGGATGGCTTGCACTCAACCCCACCCTACCAGCAAGGCAAAGGAGCCCAGGAGGGATTAGTGGTTGGAGGGAAACACCTGGAGGAACGCAAGCTGGGCCCGGTCAGGAGAAGGAACAAGCCTGGAAGGAGGGCGGGGCGGAGAGAGGAAACCCTATAAAGGGTGGCTGGGAAGAGCTCTGGGGTGGTGGGTTTGAGTGGGAGTGATGGAGCGGAGTTGGAGTGGAGAGAAGCCAAGGAAAAGGCAAGAAGGAGAGTGGAGGCTTGAAGGAGAGGCCTGGGAGGAAGAGATGGTGGAAGATGTAGGGGGTAAGCAGGCCAGGTTGAGCAGGCCAGCGAGTGGATTGAGAGGGAGTCAGGGTGAGGTATACCGCCCCTCCTTCCACAGAGCAGGGTCCTGCAGAATCCCTGGCCCCCCCTGTGATGTCAGGAGCTGACCGCCCAGTGCCACGCCCAGCGGCAGCCGCGGCAAGCCCTGACAAGAAGAATAAAATTGCAGGAACTGGACTGGCCACTCTTATTTTCTCCCCATGGACAGTGAGGAGCCCTGATTCCAGATGGTTCGGGATATCCTTCCTTGACCACTGAGAAGGTACAGCAAGTCCAGTGTCCTGTTCACCCTTGGCTGGCTATGTAACAGCAGCACACAACCGTGTCAATCTATAATTCACCTTGGATCTGGTATCTTTCAAATACAACCTCAAAGGGAGCCCCACAAAGGAAGAGGCAGATGCCGTGCCGGACAGTTTGCAACCCTCTTCCAGAAGACATCAAAAGCTGCTTAGGTTGCTGCCTCTCCAGTCAACCCAAGTGCCAGGCAGCCTTATAACCAAGCAAATGCAGGACTCAACCTATCAGTTTATGATGGCTTTTGGTAATCCCCCCTTTTGGGGGGAGAAATGGTAATCTGAGCATCTGATTTGTTGGAGGCAGCTGCCCTTTTAACATGGATTCTTAATGCCCTGTGGAGAACAAATGAGAGTTTACAGTTTACTGCTCAGTCTCCAGCTGGGAGTGATTGTTATCAAGGTAGTGGCAGAATCTATGAAGACTTGGTAGCCTCATGAACAAGATGAGGAAATTGTGGCCCCTTGGCCAGTGTGGGTCCAGTAGGATCGCATCCAGGGGTCATTTCGTAGAAAAAGAGCTGGAGGAACTCATTAGCATAACTCATTAGCATATGCCACACCCCTTGCCATCACCAGAAGTGTGCTATTAGCATAACTGATTTGCATATGCCACACACCCCTGACATCACCTATCCTGGCTGTTTTGGACCCAATCTTAGCCATTCAGGGCCGAAATGGGCCCAAAATGGCAAAAAGGGGCTGAAGAGGGCCAAAAAGGGGCCCAAAATGGTCAGGATTGGGCTGCTGCTGAGTGGGAGAGTGATCCACCACCCATCAGAGACCCGATCTGGGCTGTTTCAGCCCCAATCCAGGCCGAAACAGGCCCCAAATGGCTGAGAGTCAGGTGGGCGGGACCACCTGACATGTGACCTCTTGGGGGACCTCTGTCACTACTGTTGTCTCTTTCCAAAGTACTGGGGAGAAGAGCATTTGAAGGAAGGGGCTGGGTTCCCATGCAACCAGAAATGCGCTCACCTTAGCAGAATTTTACCCTGCCATACAAACAGGAGGATGCAAAGCCAAAAGAAATATGATTTTGTTACCATTTCCCTGTTATCTTTCAGAAGCAGTTAAAGCATAGAGGGGAATATAAAATAAATAAATATTCTGCACATGCTTAGAGGCACTTCACATGCTCCCTGTAAGAGGGGAAGGCTCTTGACAGGCTCCAACCCCTTCCAGCATTTCACCATTGAAAATTAACCCCTTTTCTCCTGCCAGAGACTGCTAGCCAAGCCATGATCCCCTCCATGCATTTCTGAAAGCTCCGCTAGCTATTTGCTGTATTGTTTTACTCTATCACAAAGGGGGAGAAACCTTCTATGGAGACTAGAAGAAGATATCCAAATAATTCGTACAATATTTATATCAAAAAATGCCAGTGCTCCTAGAGCAATTTACAAAGTGCATGTAAGTTACAGTAATTAGGTTACTTAATATATCACAACATTCAAGAATCCTATCTGATCTTCCTGGCTGTTTATCTCTTTAACAGGGTAGTCAGACTGGTTCTTTGTTGTTTGACCTGGGCCGATTCCAGACGACTAACCTTAAGTCGCCTCATGCCGCCCTCTTCCGGATCGCGACGGGGAAAATGCGAAATATCGCGTTTCCTCGCGCGAGTTTTGCGCGTCGTCGCGCAAAACTCGCGCGAGGAAACGCGATATTTCGCATTTTCCCCGTCGCGATCCGGAAGAGGGCGGCATGAGGCGACTTAAGGTTAGTCGTCTGGAATCGGCCCTGATGCAAGGTAAGTAATGATGCAGTCCAAATGAATAAATCTATATTGTTACTCTTTTGCAGAAATGAAGACACGACAATGAAATTTCCTCATGTGGAAAGTAATCCAGACGGAAGAGTTGGCAACGGGCTTGCTAGCTAATTGACCTACCCGTTTCAGGGATCTTCATCATCAGGCAATAATACTGTTCTCTTTCATTCATACAAAAATTTATCCACCCCATTGGTAGAAATCTGCTGGTCTGAAGGTTCCAGATAAAAGCACTTGCACTTTTTGATGTAAATATTGTATGAATTATTTGGATATTCTTCTTCTAGTCTCCATAGGAGGTTTCTCCCCTTTGGTGATAGTGTTGCTTTATGGAGACTCCCTTCTCAGCATTCCGTATTGCTTTACTCTGCAAGGGCCAGTTCTTCACAAGTTTTGAAGCAAAAACGTAATTTATTTGGCTATGCGCTATCACATGAAACCACCTTACAGTGAATTAGACCATTGGCCCATTAGCTCTCCACAGTCTCAGGCAGAGATTGTTGGCTTTTTTTCTGGGAAAAGACATGGTGGAACTCAGTGGTGGAACTCAGGACCGCACAATGACATCACTTTGGGTCAGCTGGAACAAGGGGGGAGTTTTTAAAAGTTTAAATCACCCTCAGTGAAAATGGTCACATGGCCGGTGGCCCCGCTCCCTGATCTCTAGACAGACAGGAGTTTAGATTGCCCTCCGTGCCGCTGGAGCGGCACGCTGGAGCAGCACGGAGGGCAATCTAAACTCCCCTCTGTCAGGAGATCAGGGGGCGGGGCCACTGGCCATGTGACCATTTTCAAGAGGTGCCGGAACTCTGTTCCACCACGTTCCAGCTGAAAAAAAGCCCTGGTTGGCATCACCTATTACCTGATTCTTTTCATTGGAGATGCCGAGCATTGAACCTGGGGTCTGCTGCATGCCAACATTGCTCTACCACTGAGTGACAGCCCCTCCCCACAAATCAACAACTACTGTGTGTGAAAATGGCAGGGTTAGTGTTCAAGACCACAGATAGAATGAATCCATTCCATACACATCCCCACTTTGAAATGGAACTTTTTATAAGCCCTGGGCAGAGAAATGGACTCTGAAGAAAGTCAACTCCAGTGGCATGTGTTAAAGACCTCTGTCAAGAAGGTATCTACCAAAAAATGGACACAGCAATTTACCAGGGACAAGGAATCCCCCCTCCCCCCAACCTGGATAATCTCTAACAAAGGAATCCTCTGGCTAGAGCACCAGAAAATCAGAAGTTCCTCAGAAGATGATGCCCTGCTCAAACTGCAAGACGCTGTGCCTTTTGATCCTTTCCCAAGTCACCTGAGGATTGCCCTGTGTAGCGGCAGGATTCTAATCTGGAGAGCTAGGTTTGATTCCCCACTCCTCTGCTTGAAGCCATCTGGGTGACCTTGGGTCAGTCACAGCTCTCTCAGAGCTCTCTCAGCCCCACCCACCTCACAGGGTGATTGTCACGAGGATGATAATAACATTGTAAACTGCTCTGAGTGGGCATTCAGTTGTCCTGAAGGGCGGTACATAAATTAAATGTTATGTTAATGTTATATCTTGGCAGGCACTTCTCTAAAGGGGCCACATGCAGCCAGATAAGCCAGAAAGGACACTCCTTCCAAGATTCTGTGCCCCACCCAATACTCACTCTCCATCATGCATCTCCTCCTCCAAGCAAACTTGCTGAGTAACGCAGGTGTCTCCTTTCTCCATATTTCCTGAGGCCCAGAAAAGAAGAATAGAAGAGGTCAGGTAGAAATTGTAAGGGTGACTTTCCCTCTCTGTCTCTGTCTCTGTCTCTGTGTCTGTGTCTGTGTCTGTCTCTGTCTCTCTCTATCGTCCGCCCTTCTCACTGAGACTCAAGGCAGATTACAAAGTATGAGATTTGTACAATCAGCATCAAGTACATTTTCATACAGTGTCAACGACATCTCCATAAACAATGCCATAGGGTAAATAGATACAAGTTTACAAAGTCATAGCATTAGCAAGAATCCAATACATAGTAGAAGAATTGCTGAAACAGAACATAATCAATTTTAGGACTGACGTTAGACAATATGAAGCATGGTAGTACATAGGAGTACATATTTTAAACAGCAGATAATATGGAAAGCAACATGGTGAAGTCTATAGTCCCTAACTCATTGGTGAAGCATCTGAGACCCCCTCCCTACAATACAGCCCTCCCATTTGAGTAAAAAGCCTTTTTGAATCATTCAGTTTTGCATCATTTGCAGAAAGCCAGGAGAGTGGGAGCTGTCCTGACCGCCTCATGCAGGCCGTTCCACAGAGTAGGGGCCACCACAGAGAAAGCCCCTGTATGGGCAGCCGTTGATTTCACCCATGAGCCGCCTGGCACCTGCAGGAGACCCTGTTCAGATGAGCAAAGCTGTTGTGGGGGAACATAGGGAGGGAGACAGTCCCATAGGTATGCTGGACCGAGCCCGTGAAGAGCTTTGAATGTTATAACCAATACCTTGAAGTGAGCATGGTAACTGAGGTAGTCAACGGAGTGACTGTAGGATGGGAGTGATCTTCATGCTCCTGCTCACTCCTGATAACAGTTGAGATGCAGCATTTTGCACCAATTGGAGTATCCTAGTCCACTTAGATGGGAGACCTGAGTGTAGCGCATTACAATAGTCAACTCTTGATGTTACCGTAGCATGGATCCATGGCTCTTGAGGGCCATTATCTATGGGTGCCAAGGTCAAATGGAAGGGAGGCACAGAAGAAGCCATTTCTGGCAATTCCCTTGGCCCCCTGCAGCAAAAAGCCTGGGGGAGGCTTTGTGCCAGAGGGAGGGAAAACTTTTACCTGCCCTGCCTGTTTGCTTCCTGCCCCAAGTGACTGCCCTGTCCTGAAAGCAAAAGTACCAGGTGATGGGAAGGAAGAAGAGCAGGTGAGATTCCCAGCATGGGGGATTGAGTGGCCGCTGCAGGGACTGTGGTGGGGTGGGGAGAGATGTGGAAGCACCTTTTCTCCATCACGCTCTCTCAACCCAGGCTATCTCAGAGGGTTGTCATAAGTATATAAAGGGGGAGAGCCCATTTGTGCCGCCCTGGCAAAGGGTGAAAGAAACATCGCCAAAATTTGCCAAGGCAAAGGCAGCCAAGAAAGGAAGTCCTTTGCATAGCATGCAGGGAAGGGAGCATCCACAGCCAGTCTTCTTAGCTGCGGAGACCAATTACTCACTTCGAAGGAGCTCCTCTTTCCCTGGAACGACTCCCCTTTGAGCCTCTCTCCTGGAACAGAAGAAGGTGTGAAGTAAGACAGCTGCCTGCAACTGGGAACCAGTTTGTCCCTCCACCTCCTGCATCTGGCCGGGCTCCAGCCCCACCTCCAAGCCTGCACTGCTCTCCAGGCGGGTAGTTCATATCCCAGCAACCAGCCCCGTGTCCCTCCCCTGGGGAACAGCCATGGAGGAATGAGCTGGCCTTGCTCTTCTGGGTGCAGGAGGGTGCGAAATCGGCAACACTGAGGCATAATTGGTACCTAGGGATGGGTGTGGTGGGAGATCTTGCGACTTCACCACGCACAAGTCAGGAAGAAGAGCAAGAACACAATCTTGAGACTGAGCAGGAGAGATCACAGTGAAGATGGTGCCGCCAGAAATGGGAGTTTTCATGCATGGGGACCTGGCTTCTGTTTTTCCTCCATAAATCCCTGTGCAGCCTTGCTGAGGCCTTTGGGTGGGAACCCAAGGTGCCCTCTTTGGCACATAGTGTAGCAGGGCTCTGGGGCGGCTGAGATATTCCTTCCTCCAGCAGGGCTTGGGTGCTCTGTGGATGCCACAGCAGGCAGCCTTCAGCCAGGGCTGCCTCCAGAGCTGGGGGAGGGGTTCCCTCTGGTGCAGGCTGTGCTGTTTTTTGGGAGGGGCACATCTCACAGTCACTTCTCATGTCTACAAACAGAGTTCCTGCTCTTGCCTACCTCATTGGTTGCTGAGCTGCTGCTGCGCCGTCAGTCTATGGGCAAGTTCAGGGACTGACTGAGGCACTCACGCTGCCTGTGACCTGGCAAGTGGTGCAGCTCTAAGGACTTGGCAGGGCTCCTGCATTCGAGTCCTGAGTCCCAGCAGGATGCTCCAAAGGTCAACTTGGCCACTTAGCAGATGCATCAGCCTCTATCCAATGTGAGTTCCATCTCTCCTGTCTTCTTTTTCCTACTGCTAAGTCCCTTCCCACTGACCAGTTCACCAGCAGCATGATGTGGAGAACAGCTAGTTTGATGGGGTTGTAACAAGCAGGAACTAGCAATCGCCCACACCAGGACAGCCTGGCTGGTGCCTGGAAAAAACAGGGAGTCCTTCCTGCCTCGCCTGCCTTCCACAATGAATAACTTCCCAGCCTTTTCACTGGACCTGATATTCTCATGTACTACAGCAGCATGTGGGATTCTCCTGGGCTAGAGCTCTATGTGGGCATCTAGATGGTACTGCTCTCTGGATACAATACCTTAGAGAGCCTGTGTGGTGTAGTGGTAACAGCAGCAGACTGTGTGTATGTGTTATGTGCCATCAAGTCACCTCTGACCTAGGGCGATCCTATGAATGAGAGACCTTCAAAATGTCCTCTCATTAACAGACATGCTCAGATCCTGCAAACGGGAGGATGTGGCCATCTCGTTTTAGGTCTTCCTCTTTTCCTACTGCCTTCCACTTTCCCTAGCATTATTGATTTTTCCAGAGAATCTTGTCTTCTCGTGATGTGTACGATAGCCTCAGTTTTGTCATTTTCACTTCTAGGGAGAATTCAGGCTTGATTCGATCTAGTACCCACTTATTTGTCTTCTAGGCCATCTGTGGTATCCACAAAACTCTCGTCCAGTAACACATTTCAAATGAATCAATTTTCTATAGCAGTAGACTCGCATCGTAGAAATCCAGGTTTGATTCCCATTCCGCCATGGAAGCTTGTTGCTTGGGAGACCTTAGGCCAATCACACACACTCAGCCTAACCTACCTCACAGGGTTGCTGTAGAGATCAAATGTAGGAGAAGAAAATGGTTGCTTTGGGTCCCAGCTGGGGAGAAAGGCAGGGCATAAATGAAATAAATAAACAAATACATTGGGCTGCATCACAAATGTGTCTCCCGTCTGAACCTGCGGTCAGGTGGAGGGTCAGACCAGATGTGCACTGGGAGTTCTGTGTGCAGAGCAGGGGCAGATTGGCCATCAAGGCCACCAGGAAAAGTCCAGGTGGGCTGATAGTCTGGGGCAAGGCTTTTTTTTCAGCTGGGATGCGGTGGAACGGAGTTCCGGAACCTCTTGAAAATCCGCGGCACAGAGGGCAATCTAAACTCCCCTCTGTATGGAGATCTGGGGGCGGGGCCACCAGCCATGTGACCATTTTCTCCGAGGGCAACCCACTGAGTTCCACCACCTCTTTTCCCAGAAAAAAAGCCCTGGCCTGGGGGGCCATCCCAGCCCCAAGTGAACTGGCAAGTGGCAGGTGGGAGCTGCCGTTACGAGCTGAGGGACTTTAGCTGGAATGAGGCAAAAACTAATGAAATGAATTTCAGTAGTGAAAAATGTAAAGTTCTGCATTTAGGTAGGAAAATCAAAGGCACACTTATAGAATCGGGGAGACCTGTCTTGGCAGAAGTTCATGAGAAAAGCATCTAGAGGTCTCAGTAGATCATACGCTGAACACGAGCTAGCAGTATGATGCCGTAGCTAGAAAGGCAAATGCAATTTTAGGCTGTATCAACAAAAGTACAGTGTCCAGAACACGTGAGGTTATGGTATTGCTTTACTCTGCTCTGGTTAGACCTCATTTGGAGTACTGTGTACAGCTTGGGGCACCACAGTTTAAGAAGGATGTTGACAAGCTAAAATTTGTCCAAAAGAATGCAACAAAGATGGTGAGGAGTCTGGAGATCAAGTCTTATAAGGAAAGGTTGAAGGAACTGGGTATGTTTAGCCTGGAGAGGAGGTGCCGGAGAGGTGATATGATACCCCTCTTCAAGTATTTGAAGGGCGATCACATAGAAGATGAAGTAGAGTTGTTTTCTGTTGCCCCAGTGGAACAGACCAAAAATAAAGGGTTAAAATTAAAGCAAAAGAGTTTTCCGCTGATCATTGGGAAGAACATTCTGACAGAGCAGTTACTCAGCGGAACAGGCTTCCTTGGGAGGTGGTAGGCTCTCCTTCCTTGGAGATATTTAAGAAGAGGCTATATGGTCATCTGACAGCTATAATGATTCTCTGACTTAATATGAATGTACACATATCAAAAGAGGGAGGGCATGAAGGGACGAGCTGGTGCTTTTTTCAGGGCTTTTTTCAGCTGGTTCCGGCACCTCTTGAAAATGGTCACATGGCCAGTGGCCATTCCCCGCCCACCCCCGTCTCCAGACAGAGATCAGTTCTCTGAAAAAAAGCCCACTTCGCCTGATGCCAGAGGGATGAGGGAGTCTCCTCGTCCCTCTTGCACCAGGTGAAGGAAGCTCCTTGTTCCTTGCTCCAGCAAGGGAGGGAGCATCGGGAGGGCGATTTAAACTTTAAACCCCCCTTGCTCCAGCTGACTGGCGCGAGTCAGCTGGAACAAGGGGAGAGTTTAGATCACCCTCTGTGCCACACACGGGCAGCGTGGAGGGCAATTTAAATTTTAAACCCCCCTTGCTCCAGCTGACTGGCGCCAGTCAGCTGGAGCAAGGGGCAGAGTTTAAATTGTCAGTGGCGCAGAGGGTGATCTAAATTCCCTCCCCTTGCAGGAGCCCTCTGTGCTGCTCACGGGCAGCGTGGAGGGCAATTTAAAGTTTAACACCCCCCCTTGCTCCAGCTGACTGGCACCAGTCAGCTGGAGCAAGGGGCGGAGTTCAAATTGTCAGTGGCACTGAGGGCGATTTAAACTCCCTCCCCTTGCATGAGCACTCCCAGAGGTGGCTGCACCCTGTGCAATGATGTCACTTCCTGGAAGTTATGTCATTGCGCGGTCCCAGGAGCGCAAGCACACGCTTTGCGTGCGCATATGTAGTGCCAGGGGCTCCACCTCCTGCTGGGAGTTGCCCCATGTGCTGCCAACCCACTGGGTTCCACCACCTCTTTTCCCAGAAAAAAAGCCCTGCACCGGGCGAGGGGAGGGGGAGAATTCTCCTCTTTCTCTCTTCCCCCCTCTATCAGGGAGGGCAGAGGCAGCAGAATCCTTTTCTGGTTCTGTTTTTACTTCCTAGTCCTCTCCCAGCACAGTGTTTCCAGTTATTTTGTTTAAACATTAATTTTCAAGCATGCAGGGGATCTGATTTGGATCAAGACATCAAAGTGAAGGGAGGGGTGGTTTAAAAGTGGTTTAAGCCTCCTCCCACGCACCGCTGTTCTAAACTGAAGCAGCCCTGTTGATGCAAATGTACATGAGCCTTTGTTAATCTGTAGAGTATGAAATGTGAATTCCCTTCTCATGATGGAGGTGGAGAGTGTCCTCAAGACAGAGGTGACTTATGGTGACCCTTGGTGGGGTTCTCATGGCAAGCGACTAACAGACGTGGTTTGCCATTGGCTGTCTCTGCAACCCTGGTCTTTGTTGGCGGTCTCCCATCCAATTACTAACCAAGGCTGACCCTACTTAGGTTCTGAGATCTGATGAAATCAGGCTCACCTGGGCTATCCAGGTTAGTGTTCCTTTCTCATAGCCTCCTATTAATTTATTTACTTCATTTACTTTGCCCCACTGGAGAACCGAAGCAGCCTATATCAGTTTCCTCTCCTCCATTATATTATCACAACAGTCCTTTGATATTACATTACTATTACTCACCAGGCTCCTAATCATACCCCTCTGGTTCTGCTGCTTATTATCAACTGGCCACCCTGCCCTACAGGTTTGTTGGTGTTGGAGGGTTGTGCAATACGTGCGCTGCTGTTTTTAACGAAGTGTATATTGATGTTTTTATATTGTTTCATGCTACCATGTTTTTATTGTATATCATAGTTGTAATCCACTCTGAGCCTGCTTACAGGGCAAGTGGAATATAAATTGAATTAAATAAATAGTAATAAATAATATACAATATGATACACAAGCTCACATGAACAAATGAAGCTGATACAGATCTGGACCATTGGTTCATCCTGTGTGCGTTATGTGCTGTCAAGTCGCCTCTGCCCTATGGCGACCCTATGAATGAAAGACCTCCAAAACATCCTATCATTAACAGACTTGCTCAGATCCTGCAAACTAGATGTGGCTTCTTTTATTGAGTCAAGCCATCTTGTTTGGGGTCTTCCTCTTTTCCTACTGCATCCCACTTTTCCCAGCATTATAGTCTTTTCCAAGTGATTCTTGTCTTCTCATGATATAACCAAAGAACGTTAGCCTCAGTTTTAGCTTCTAGGGAGAGGTCCATTTTGCCAAACTGAATTATTCAAAAGGGCTTTTTACACAGATGGGAGGGTTGTATTGTAAAGAGGTGGTCTCAAAGAGATGCTTTGCTAACAAGTTAGGGACCAAAGACTTCACCACTATGTTGCCTTGCACACTATCTATTGCTTTAAATATGTGCTCCTATGTACTACCTGTTGCTTTAAATATGATCCTACAGGGTAGTTCTGGGTTATCTAATGTCAGTCCTAGAATTGCTTGTGCTCTGTTTCAGCATTTCTTCAATGCTGTATTGGACTTTTGTTAAACGTTGTAAACTTGCATTTACTTACCCTATGGCATTGTTTATTGAAACTTCCTCGATACTGACTGTATTAATTTCACACTATGTAATCTGCCTTGCGTTTCAGTGAGAAAGGCGGACTATAAATGACATCAATTAATAAATAGTCTTGTCTACTTAGACTAGCAGCAGCTCTCCAGGATCTCTGGTAGAGGTCTTTCACGTCACTAACTACCTGATCCTTTTAACTGGAGATGCTTGGAATTGAACCTATGACCTTTTGCATGCCAAACAGATTCTTTATCACTGAGCCACATCCCCTTTCTATATGAAGCTTGCTGCTCCACCTCCTAGGGGTGTGACTAGCAGACAACCCTCACAGACACCTTTGCTTTACCAAAGGAATTTGGGATTTACTCGGCTGATCAAAGTCCCATAACCTAAGACCTCAGTGAGTTTAGCCATCTAGCCTTACCTGCAACCCCAAAGTTTAATTCTGGAAACGGGAACCATCTTTTCCTGGCTAACTGGGAAAATCACCTACCCTTTCCTGGGGCACCAACCTCCATTCATGCTGACAGTGGAGTCCAATGTTAGTAGCTGAGCCAGTCTTAGTAATTAAAATGTGGTCAAGTTTCCCTATGTTCTGTTTGGCTAGCATGTACAGATTGCACACCATGCAGAATGCATACCATGCAGAATGCAGAATGCACACCAGTTTCATGAAAAATGCAATTCTATTTGTAATTAAAGTCATTCATTTTAACATATGAGGAAAAATCAATTACCTTGTTGACATCTGACAACACCAGAGCAAAGTTAATAGATGTGTCTCTATCTTTCTAAATCAAAAAACTTGCCTCCAGTGCTAGAAAACCAGACTAATTTTCTTTGCTGTTTCACTCGTCAGTCTTTAGAATTGCTTATGCTCTGTTTCAGCATTTCTTCAGACCTGTATTTGGTCTGTACTGGTTTTAAATCTTTGCAGATTTGCATTTAGGTATCCTATTACATTGTTTATTAACAATGTAATAGTCTTTGACCGTCCTAACTCACATTTGTGTAATCTGCTTTGAGTCTCAGTGAGAAAGGCGGACTATAAATAATGAAAATAATAATAAAGCAGAAGGAAACAGAAAAAAAGAATCTTCAGTTTACATTTTTTGCTTGGCTAATAGGAAAGATAGGATAATTGTCCTGACCTGAATAGCCCAGGAGAGCCTGATCTCATCAGATATCAGAAGCTAAGCAGGGACAACCTTGGTTAGCACTTGTATGGGAGGCCTCCAATGAAGATCAAGGTTGCAGAGGCAGGCAATGGCAAAGCACCTCTGTTAGTTTCTTGCCCTGAAAACCCCAGCAAGGTTTGCCATAAGTCAATGATAACTTGAGGGCAGGATTTCATCTTTTTCAATAGATAAATCACCTCCCTGCAGTTCCAGACAGCGTGGAAGGAACAGACCCAAGTCCGCAGACAAAGAGATTCCCGTTTCTTTTTTCCACCCCAGGAGCTACCCCCTTCTGTTTGTTGGGAAAGTCCAACTTTCTGGTTCCAAGGTAACTTGGGTGACTTTGGTTCAGGGAGGGTTCTTTTTGGCCCGGGCATTGATCCGGTTCCAACTCTTCCAGCCAGGCAGATCCCTAGACTTGGGAAACTTGTTTGATAACACTTTGTTCTACCCAGGAACGCTGCTCGTCAGCAGAATGCACATTAAACATTTCTTTTGCAGAGATGTGCATTTGACACACGTTCTTTGTTGTGTCATGCATCAAGACAAGCACAGCCCTGGGGTCTTCCATAATCTTAAAACTGCCTCCTTGCTGATTATTCCTTGGATAAGCTACTAGCTCAGAATGGCCAGCTAATGTGTCCTCCACCCCCTGCTCTCTCACCCAAAGGAAACTAAGCCTGGAACGTCTCCCAAGGTGTGGTGGTGAAAGGCTGGTGTGACCGCTAGATAGAATTTCCTTTAGAGAAATTGGCTGCTTTGTGTGAGACAAACAAACACTCTTGGCAGAAGTTGGAACCAACAGCAGATCTTGAAAAGACCTTTGAAAAGAACAAAGCCCTATCCCTAAACCCATGTTGTGACTTACAGGTCTCCGAAACAACTTATAGAAAAAAATACATCACAAACCAAAACAGCAACAATAAACCCATAAAAGCAACCAGCAGATTAGATTGGCTCTTCAGCTCAGCTTTTTGTGCCACTTCTTCCAGGTGACCAAATCTGGCACTTGATCAGTCTGTGGGAAATGGATTTAATGAAAGAGATTTTATGTACCTTATGTGCCTTCTATCACTGTTATGCACTTTTACTATTCTCAGGAGCTAATGTAGTATTTTTAATGCAACTTGCAAGAAAATGAGACTTGAAACAAAAGACCAAAGCAGAACGTATGTTATACATGTAAATCACTGTGAGAAGTAAGATCAAAGTACTGTGAAGCTTGCTACCAGGTAGATTGCGCTTAATAAGCATCTGTTTGATTTCTGACACCTGTTCCTTACTTGATACAGAAACCCCTTTGTGAAACTGTCTATGCAAAATGTTGCAATGAAAGCTAGCTAGATTAGCAAAACCTCTCAAGGCTGAGAGAGGAAACCACAAAGGGGTACTGAATGTAACTTTAAGCACATTCCAAGGGAAGGAGAGCGTTTCTCTCCCATGGAACCCAGAGAAATATTCTCCACTTGAAGCCCACAAGGTTGCCAGAAGCGACAACGGGGCGCCTTTATTAAATGTTATATAGACCAAAGGAATGGGCATGAATGAGAAGCCTATGAAAGAGATGGGTGAGAAAGGAAGGAAGATGTTCCTTCCAGAGACAAAACTAAGGACAGATAAGATAAGAAATTGCAGTCAGGTAATGCTGTAACTATGCTGTTGACCTAAGTTGTTTCTTCCAATCAGAATACCCTTAGACACTTGTATCATGAAAGGTGGTCGCCCACTTGAGCCAATGGGGGCCACTGTGTTTTCTGAGCCAACAGAATAACAAATATTATAATTAACCAAAAGGTATTAATTGCTTTGTACTGCTATTGTAACTTTGATGAGCGTTGGGCATGAGGGGACCTTTTATTCTTTGTGTAACCATCGTTCCTCCATCGTTTAATAAACGGTTATAGATTGCTTCATCTGCAGGACTCCGCATCTGTCTCTTATTATGATTGGTTAAAGGGACATTGGGGACACCAGTTGTGTCCAACAAGCCCTACTTGGCAAAATGTCCACAAGAGCTTTTGGTCTTCAGTGCCAGGGAAATGGAATCCAGAAGTGTTAGAATCACCTTAATTCAAGTGCTGGGTTTGTTATTAAGGTTTCACCTAGCTGAACTGGCCATTCCTATTTTTCTTCTGCTTTCCCACGGAATCATTCGTAGCCTCCCTTGGAAAGACCCAACTGCAGCATTCTTCAATAAGATTATTTGCAGAATATTTTCATATTGGAAGAGGGTGGTGGTGCCAGGTGGCACTCGAGCCTGACACAGGTAGTAAGCCAGAGTCATCTTTCCTCTCAGCAGGCTTTCGGTACTGGCTAACTGGAACCTCCATCTTAAGAAGCAGTCTACCTCTGAATGCCAGTTCCTGGGGTCAACAATAGTGGAGACTGGACTTTTTATTTCATATGTATTGATGATGGGAAGGTAACTATGGAACAAAAATACCTAACAATCGCTTTCTACGTTCTTGCTTTCTTGCCCAATTGTCTGTTCATGTTCTTCTCTGGGCAGGGCTGTTTAGAAGTGGACTCAGGAATGTTCTTTGAGAGGTCAAGGCCTGCCTCTAGGGGTTTTTTTGGGGGGGGGTCTGGCAAGATGCCATCCAACTCTGCTCTTTTACACATAATGTTGCTGCCGTGTATACTTTTCTTTAGTCAGATGCATACCTGTTCTCTCCTGTCTCTCTAAGGTTGATGGAGAAAGTGCCAGGAAATGGGCAATTGCCCCATCTCAATGGAAATATGCAAGTCTCTCATGCTCCAAGGGACCTCCTCTCAAGCTGCTGGCTGTGCTCCTACCTGCAGAGATGAGGCAGGTAATGAGCAAAGACAATAATAATAATAATAATAATCAGGGCTTTTTTTCAGCTGGAACATGGTGGAACGGAGTTCCGGAACCTCTTGAAAATGGTCACATGGCTGGTGGCCCCGCCCCCTGATCTCCAGACAGAGGGGAGATTAGATTGCCCTCCACGGCACGGAGGGCAATCTAAACTCTCTCTGTCTGGAGATCAGGGGGCAGGGCCACCAGCCATGTGACCATTTTCTTCAAGGGCAACCCACTGAGTTCCACCACCTCTTTTCCCAGAAAAAAGCCCTGACAACCACCACCACCACCACCACCACCACCAATTTATATACCATCCTTCAGGATGACTTAACATCCACTCAGAGCAGTTTACAAAGTATGTTATTATTATCCCCACAAGAAAGCACCCTATGAGGTAGGTGGGGCTGAGAGAGCTCCTAGAAGCTGTGACTGCCCCAAGGTCATCCATCAGGCTTCAAGTGGAGGAGTGGGGAATCAAACCCAGCTCTCCAGATTAGAGTCCCATGCTCTTAACCAATACACCAAACTGACTTTTTCAGTGGTGGCACTTAAGTGTAAAATGCCCTTCTCCTTGAGGCTCACCTTGTACCAACCCTACTCTTTTTTAGGCTCCAGCCCAAATAATTTCTTTTTACCTTACTGGTTGTTTCTGTTTGCAGAGGGGAGAAATGAGGAAGATCTTGCTGGCTTCCACCTGGATTACTGACTCCCCTCCTCTTCTTGTGGGTATTTAGCCTGGGTGGGGCCAGAGGGGAGACCGAAAGGGCTCTTAGCCATCAGTTGCAGTCTAGGCTGGTAGAGACAGTTTCACAGACCTGGACCAGCCCAGATTTGTTGGGGTTTTCTTGTTTATCTATTTGTCTTTGTAATTTGCTGCTACCCTCCCTCTTTTCTGTAAGCCGCCTTGGGTCCCTTTGGAGAGAAAAGTGGTCTAAAAGTACACCCAAATAAATAAACGTAAATACATTTATTCAGACTTTTCATTACGGGGTTGATCTTTCAAAGTTGTTTTGACAGTCTGCTTTGAGCTTAAGACCTTTTGTATGAAAAGCATCTGGTTGCTAAATTTGCGTGCTGTTTTTATGCTTGGTAAGATTGCCAACTACCAGATAGAACCTGGAGGCCTTCCAGAATTACACCTGATATTCAGCCCACAGAGATCACTTCCCATGGAGAAAAGGGCTGCTTTGGATGGTGGACTGTATGGTATTTTACCCTGCGGAGGCCCCTCCCCTCCTCAAACCTCACCCAGCATAGGCTCCGCCTCCAATTTTCCATGAATTTTCCAACCTGGAGTTGGCAACCCTATGGCTCAGGGTAGATTTTTAATAGTTTTAATTTTAACAATTTATGCTGTTTTATGGTTTTAGCTTGTTTTGTTTGGTAAACCACCTTGAGCATCTTCTCTGGCTTAGATGTTTCCTAAACCAACCAACCAGCCTGCAAATTGGGAACTTGACCCAGATGCTCTTGTGGTATTGCAAAGGACCATCTTCCATCTTCTGATTGATTGAGTTTGATTTACTTCATTTACAGCCTTCCGTTCTCACTCAATCTCATGGTAGATTACAAAATATTTTTAAAAACCAATTACAGAATTAGAAAACAATGCAAACAGAAAGCTAAGGTGTGACATACTATAATGCAAACAGTGAGTTGCAAAAGCAGGAGACAATGTGGTAAAAACACAGGCACAATTCAATAAGTACTGCAAGACTATTGTCCCTTATCCCTTCCATGATACTACAGTTCTAATCCCTTAATAAAAAAACACCCTCCTGAACATTTCTCTATTCTGCCTTCTGCAGAACGATAGAAATGTGATCGAAGCCTTACTAGGGTGCCTGAGAAAAGCGACGGGGCACGGCTGTTTTGCATGGTGTCTTGTTTTCTGCTGCCCACCAGGAACTGGAAAGAGGGAAGGGCCCAGCTCTGCCAGCAGGGAGAGAGGAGGCATTAACAGCTCGCTGGTGGATTAGTCCTTTATTGAGTTCACTGCCCAGAGTAATCAGATGATGTTACATGTAAGATTAAGAGATTGTTTCCAGATAGGGCAGCACATTGTTTGAAGAACTCACCATCAGAGCCTGGAGAAGGTGGTGTGTGTGCACACACATGCACCATGTCTGAAGGGACGGATGGGGAGCAAGCCAAGCAAGTTAGCTGGAGATGGAGTGCCTTGTGTGTGTCTGAGTCTGTGCTGCCTCCTCTGCTTAGAAGATCTTTGCGATCTTCTAAGCACCCAGGGCTCTCTCCTCCAAAGGGAAGGCAGACTAACTAATGCTACACCTGATACTTTTTATTTATTTACTTCATATATAACCTATGTCTTTCCCTGATGGGGACCTAAAGTGGCTTACATCTTCTTCCTCTCTTCCACTTTATCTCCACAATAACCCTGTGAGGTAGGTTAGAAGATGAGAGAGTGACTGGCCCAGGGACACCCAGCAAGCTTCCATAGCAGAATGGGGATTCAAACCCAGTGTCATATATGCCTGTCTGCATATCTGCCATGAAAAAGGCTTTTTTTCAGCAGGAACGCAGTGGAATGGAGTTCCGGAACCTCTTGAAAATGGTCACATGGCTGGTGGCCCCGCCCCCTGATCTCCACACAGAGGGGAGTTGAGGGCAATCTAAACTCCCCTCTGTCTGGAGATCAGGGGGCGAGGCCACCAGCCATGTGACCATTTTCTCCCATGGCAACCCACTGAGTTCCACCACCACTTTTCCCAGAAAAAAAGCCCTGGCCATGAATGTATTCTGTGTTATGTGCTAGTCCTCTGAGGGCATGAGAAGTCTCTTATTGATGTTAAAGCAACAGGTTATCTTGCAAGTATTTACTTTCTCTTTCCCCACTGCCTCCAGCAAGTGTCCTTGAAGCCCCTTCGCGCCCAGACTTCAACGGTCCCTATCCTGATGGCGGGAACCTTCCCTATAACTAACACTACCAACCTCATCCACGTCACTTCTACCAATCCAGTTGTCTGAGCCCCTTGTACTTGTAAAGTTACTTCAATCAATACACCTGTGTGTTTGCTGTGGAGAACTTGGGGATTCTATCTGCCAAGGACTGACACCCAGGTCTAATGCTCTAACCACTACACCACGCTGGCTTTTCACTACTCTGGAAAGTCAGCAACAACATTAATCTAGCCTTATCAGTCAGGATGTTCCTTTGTCCTGACTGTGGGCGTTTTAGGCCTGCCTATTGAATTGGCTGTGCAATTCTAAATAGTTAACACCTTTCAAAGGGTGTAACTCTGCTTAAGGTTGTTGTTAAGAGTGAATATTTGGATTTTGTTAAGTGGTTGGGCTGCGAATCAGCACTCTACTGGTTTGAATCCCACTACTGCCATGAGCTCAGTAGGTGGCCTTGGATAAGCCACTCCTCTCAACCCCAGATCCCCAGCTGTATTGTGGGGATAATAATAACACTAACATGTTCACTGCTTTGGGTGAAGCACTAATCTGTCTAGAAGAGCAGTATATAAATGCAGTTGTGGTTATTAAGGGGTTTTTATATTGGAATAAGGCTGTAGTAAAATAGAATTGTTCAGGAGCACACTTTTGATAAATGGAGTGGGGCTGCAGCTAAAGGCAGTTTTCTTTTTAAAATTCGGGTCCAGCAGAACCTTAAAGTTGGTCTTTAAGGTGCTACTGGACCCCCCCGTCTTCCTCTTCTTTTGCAGACCAACAGGGCTACCCACCAGAAACTATCTTTAAAAAAACATGGCACCGTGTGTTGTATGCCTTCTTTTATTACAATCTGTTGTCGTAATCCGGTTTTATTGCACCGTTCCCTAATTCTGACATGCGCCTTGCGGCCGAACCTATAAAAGAAGTCAAGAAATGAAAGTGCCGCTCGCGGAGCAGCAGGCGAGCCGGGCTTCTTTCCCAAGGCAGCGCTGCGGCTCCGCCAGGCTCCTCTTCCCAGGCGCCTGCGGCTCAGGGCAGGGCCAGGCGGAGCGAAGCGGCCGGGCGGAGAGGCGCGCGGTTTGAGCTGCCCGGTCAGACACGCCTCCGCCCGGCACGTGTGGACGCCGGCCCAGCAAGCGCGCCCTGCTGGCGACACAACGACGCGCCGGGCACGTCAGAGGGGGCTCTGTGAGGCCGCGCGGCGCTGGCGGGCCGGCGGGGCTTCTGCGGGGCTCCCCAGCGGCGCCGCTGGCAGGGCGCACCGCGCTAGGGCGGGCCGGAGGGGTCGAGCCGGGCCGGGCGTGCGGCGTCGCCATGGCCACGACAAGGCGAGGCGGCCGGAGCCAACGGCGGGCGCGCGCGGCTGGGCCCTGGGCCGCCCGGCTGGGCAGGGGCGCGGCGGGCGCGCCGTCGGGCGGCCCTCGATGGAGCTGCTGGTGCTGGGCGGGTCTCTGGCCGCCTTCCGGCTGCTCAACGCCGCGCTGGAGCGCCTCGTGCCGCCGCCGCCGCCCGCGCAGCGCAACCGCTGGAAGTGGCGCAACATCTGCACCTCCTTCGTCCACAGCCTGCTCAGCGGCGGCGGGGCGCTGCTCGGGTGAGCCGGGCTGCAGGCGGGGCCGGCCGGGGCTCGGCTCGGCTGCGGGCGGCCCCGCTCACCCCTCTTTCTCTCTCCTCGGGGCAGGTTCTACCTCCACCCGCAGATGGCCGAAGACCTCATCGACACGCACTTGCCCGGGGCGCACCGCCTGCTGGGCGTCTCCGTGGGTGAGTCCTTCCCCGCCAGCTGGAGGGAGGAGTGCAGAGCTTGGCTTGGCTGCCAGGGGGACAGGGCGTGGAGCGCCTGAAACCGCTTTGTGCCCCGCCCCCCCCCCGTTAGCCTGTGACTGGGTCAAGGGCTGGCTGCCCCTGGGATGGGGAAGACCCGCAGAGAGATCCTTCCTGTGGGAACCCTTCTGCTGGCTCCAGGAGTGGGCATCTAGAGATGCCGCTACCCCGTCATCTCTCCAGGCTCAGAGGGGCGCAGGGGGATGTGTTCAGTCCAAGGGCTCAACAGTACCCCTTTCTTCCCTTGCAGTGCCCAAATCAGCCTGAGCGACCCAAACTGAGTGCCCCCCCTTTGTGAACCACCTCAGCAGCTGTGCATCCCAGACATCGATGGGGATGGGGAGGCAGCTGTGGTGCCAGGCAATGCCGAGGCTGCACTTTTCCTCATTCTGTAAGCTTGCACGTGGTGGTGGGAGCAAACAATGAAGTCTGTTCTTGCCCAGCACAGCACATTCCACTCTGGAGCTCGGCTGCATCCCCCATCTGCTACTCCTGGCCACTTTTCCTGGCTTGACATCCAAGCCCCAGATGCTCCCAGGTGGACTTCTCCCCTTTAAACAAGTTCCACCAGCTGCTAGGGATCCAGACAGCTCTGGATCTTTGCACACCAGAGCCAACTAAAGTCACAGCAATGGCTTTCATCCTTAGGAAACTCAGGTTGAGGACGAACAGCAATCAAAAGACCTGTAGTGCCTTAAACACTTTTACTGTGGCCCAGGCTAACACGTGAGAAGAGCTGATGCCGCCAGGTTTTGTAAGAGTTGCAGCCCCAGCTCTTCCCAACAGTGGGTGTCAGATGCACACAGTGAAGCAGCCTGTGTCCCGCACAAGTTTCTGTCACAATAAATGCAAGCTTGTGTAAGGTGTCCCACACAGTCAGCTATTCTCAGGGCAACCAGCTAGCTAACATAGTAGCTGCTGTTTGGGACAAGGACCTTGGTCAGCGATTCATTTTCCTGAACAGTCATTTTGAGATTGATTAGCCTGGTAATAAATAACAACAACTGCGCTTATATACTGCTCTTCTAGACAGATTAGCGCCTCACCCAGAGCGGTGAACAAGTTAGTGTTGTTATTATCCTCACAATACAACTGGGGAGCTGTTGTATTGCAGGGGGGGGGGAACCATTTGAGGGGTGAGGACAGCAGCAGGAGTATAGCGCCTTTTATGGTGGGATCTACTTTCTCCTGAGTCACTGAGATGGTCCCAGGGATGAGGGGAGGGGAAGTGGTCCATTTGAGCTGTGAACAGGAAAATAGGGAGTTGGCATCTGGTTGCCAGGGGCCTAAAAGGGTAAGTCTCTGACCCACAATTTGATCATTTAACTCTCCTCCACACTTGATTCTAAATAGGTGGAGGGACAATGTTCTGAAACCTAGAAACTGGAAGAATTTTTCCAATCCTGCAAGCTTGAGTTCGCAGAATCTGTACCATAACGAAGCTGCCAAAGAAGGTGTCATTTTCTTTTGTTAAGGGGTTACGCAGGAAGGATGTTTGCTAAGCAGACCCGTTTTCTTCTCCAGGATATTTCCTCCAGGACTTCATTGATATGATGTGCAACCAAAAGTTGTGCGAGTGCTGGGAACTACTGTGCCATCACTCTGTGGTGAGGTTTCTTGCTGTGGGGGGGTGGGGGGAATGCTTCTCAGGTGGGAGATGAGGGAGAAAACAAAGTCTTACCTGGCCATTCTGCATTAAGATGCACCCTTCTGTGTGCATGTGTGTGTTGGGTGTGTTTGCTGCCTGAAGGTATGCTGATTTTCCCCTGTGCTCAGAGACTGACAAATTGCAATGTGTTCAGAATGCCAGTTCTCAGAATCCAGCTGAAAGACTGTTTGAAGCAGCTGCCATCATTCTCACAGTGTGTTGCTGCCAGCGTCTTCCTTTATTAATGAGCTCCTTTGAACAAAGATCATGAGCATAAAAACCAATCATATAAAACACGTAATGGGATAAAATATTACAATACAGTTTTCCCATATAACATCATTAAGTTAAAACCCATGTTGATAGCACTTTAAGTACAGACTATCTGTCTGTGCATCAGACTGACTGTCTTGATGCATCTGACGAAGAGAGCTGTGGTTCTTGAAAGCTTATGCTACCGTAAAGTTGGTTAGTCTTAAAGGTGCTACTGGACTCTCTTCTATTTTGCTACTACAGACTTAACACGGCTAACTCCTCTGGATCTATGTCTGTCTTCAGTGACTGTAGCCGGGGGCTGACTGATTTCTTGCCCTCTCTTTCAGGTGATCGTCTGTTTCAGCATTGCCTTCCTGATCCACCGCTTTGTCGGCTTTGCTACGGTGGCTCTGCTGGTGGAAATCAACTCGGTCTTCCTGCACCTGCGAACAATCCTGCGTATGGCGGGCTTGTCGCACACGTCTTACTACCGTGTCACCAGTCTGGTTAACTTGGGCACCTATATGGTGTTTCGCATCAGCACCCTCGCCTGGATGACCCGCTGGTTGGTTCTCAACCGGGAGAGCATCCCTGCAGCCACCTATGTGGTGAGCGCAGTGGGCCTGGCCATCATAACTCCTATGAACATTGTACTGTTCTATCGCCTGCTGCGCAATGACTACCTGAGGTCCAGTCAGCATGACAAGAGGCAGTAATGCTACTTGGTTCCCTCTAAGAACTGGCTGAAGGCCAGGGAGAGAAAAAAAGAGAGGAGGGCTGCAGGAATGAGAAGGGTCTTCCAGGTTGCAACTGCCTTTAGCCTCTCCGGCTGGATTATGAACAAGCAGGAGCTGCCTCAAGTCAGGGAAAAGGCACACAGATGCTTCCAGAGATCCTTTGAGGATGTGCCTGTGCATACTGGTTGCAGGTCTGTGCAGCTCTAAAGGAAGGGACCTGAGCATGGTGGGCACGCTGAGGGGGAAAGGGTGTGATGTGGTGTCCCCCACAATGAGGGTGCTTATTGAAATGACTTTGCCCTGTGCAACTGTGTTTTGACCTTTGCTTCCAGCACTGCCCCCCTCCCTGCCACTGCTCCAGGCAGTGTGGACTTCCCCGAGCAAGGTGAGTGCTTCTTTAGCAGGAGTTCTACCAGGCCAGTTCCAACACCAGACTGTGCGCTTGTGCTGGTACCTTGGATTCTGGAAAGACCACAGAAGCCCTGAACAGGTGGAAGGTAGCCAGGACTTCACTTTCCTTCCTTATCCTTCTTGCCTGTTCTTCAACAATCTCTCCTGACTTATGTATTATAGTCCCTTCTGTAGAGTCTGAATATGGGACTGTCCCTGTCTGTATCGGAGGGGGCAGCTTTTATGCGCTCTGCCCTTTTCTTGCTGTACCGTGCCATGCCATTCCACTCAGCCTCTTGGTAACTGACGTTCTCTGGGATGCAGTTCTCCCAGAATCGGCACAAAAGTCTTTTGGCTAGAATGGGGGTGGGGGAGCTTCTTTGAAGGGCTTGCTCAGGTGCAGTAAGCTCTTAGAAGCCCCCTCTCATCCCATGAAGAATGTAAGGGGACCAGCTCACACTTGGACCCTTGGAGGTTCCCCTCGTATGTACACAGACAGAACTCAAATACTACCACCCTAGTTATGAAGGGGCCCTTGAAGACAGAAGCCACTGCTAAGTTGCTGCAGGTGAACATCTTTGGAGGGAGTGGAGCCCAAGCTTTCCAAATGAATTCTATGCCAGGTGGCAATCCCTAGCTGACCCAGTGGTCTCTTCCCTATCACGGATACTGAGGACTAGTACCCTCAACCTGGGAGAAGCCACATGGCTCTTTGGTGATGTTCAGGCTGCTGCTGCAGTGCTATGCGCATTTGATGGAACATGCACTTACATGATGCATTGGTTTTGTAACAAGCTGGATGTGTTTGCACTAAGTATTAACAACAATAAATAAAAATTCATGTTGATGATTAACCCTACCTGGATGTGCCACAGCAAGAAAAAAAAATCCAGTTCTTCAGGAAGACGCATCTTTAAAAAGGGCTCCAGAGGAGATCCAGGAAATTACAGGCCAGTCAGTCTAATGTCAATACCGAGTAAGTTGGTGGAAACCATTAAAGAATTAGTAGGTACATTGATGAACAAAAGCTACTGAGGAAGACTCGGCATGGGTTCTGTAAGGGAAGAACTTGTCTCACTAACCTGTTAAGAGGTCTTTCAGGGAGTGAACAAACGTGGACAAGGGGGAACCAATAGATGTCGTCTACCTGGACTTCCAGAAAGCTTTTGATAAAGTTCCTCATCAAAGGCTGCTAAGTAAGCTCAATAGTCATGGGGTAAAAGGACAAGTCCTCTCGTGGATCAAAAATTGGCTAATGAATAGGAAACAGTATAAATGGGTAATATTCACAGTGGAGGGTGGTAAGCAGTGGGGTACCACAGGGAGGATTTTTTGGGGTACCAGGGAGGATTGTGAGGCACTCCAAAGGGATCTGTCGAGGCTGGGCAAGTGGGCGTCAACGTGGCAAATGAGGTTCAGCATGGCCAAGTGCAAAGTAATGCACATTGGGGCCAAAAATCCTAAATATAAATACACAATGATGGGGTCCAAACTGGCAGGGACTGACCAAGAGAGAGATCTTGGGGTTGTGGTGGGTAACTCACTGAAAATGTTGATACAGTGTGCAACGGCAATAAAAAAGGCCAACGCTCTGCTGGGGATTATTGGGAAGGGAATTGAAAACAAATCAGTATCATAATGCCCCTGTATAAATCAATGGTACGGTCTCATTTGGAATACTGTGTACAATTCTGGTCACCACACCTCAAAAAAGATATAGCACTGGAAAAAGTGCAGAAAAGGGCAACTAGAATGTTTAAAGGGATGGAACACTTACCCTATGAAGAAAGGTTAAAGCACTTGGGGCTCTTTAGCTTGGAGAAACGATGACTTGGGGGTGACATGACAGAGGTTTACAAGATTATGCATGAGATAGAGAAGGTAGAGAAGTATTTTTCTCCCTTTCTCACAATACAAGAACTCGTGGGCCCTCAATGAAATTGCTGAGCAGTCGGGTTAGAACGAATAAAAGCAAATGCTTCTTCACCCCCAAAGGGTGATTAACACATGGAATTCACTGCCTCAGGAGGTGGTGGCAGCTTCAAGCATAGACAGCTTCAAGAGGGGATTGGATAAACATACGGAGCAGAGGTCCATCAGTGGCTATTAGCCAGAAGGTATAGATGGAACTCTGTCTAGAGCAGTGATGCTCTGTATTCTTGGTGTTTGGGGGGGGGGCAATCAGTGGGAGAGCTTCTAGTGTCCCTTCCCCACTGGCAGACCTCCTGAGGACACCTGGTTTTTGGCCGCTGTGTGACACAGAGTGTTGGACTGGATGGGCCACTGGCCTGATCCAACATGGCTTCTCTTATGTTCTTAAGGATTCTCGGTGACCTGGGTGTATGTATACACCTATAAAGAAGTATTGCTGATTACTCAATGAGCCAGTATGTGTTTGTGTTACATGCCATCAAGTTACTTCTGACATGGTGACCCTATGAATGAAAGACTTCCAGAAAGTCCTATCATTAACAGCCATGCTCAGATCTTGTAAACTGGTGGACATAGAGGCCTTTATTGAGTCCTGCTATCTCATTATGGGTCTTCCTCTTTTCCTAGCATTACTTCCTTTCTCAGTGAGTCTTGTCTTCTCATGATGAGACCAAAGTCCTATAGCTGCAGTTTTGTCATTTTAGCTTCTAGGGAAAATTTTTGAATAGCCACATGTAATTCTAGGACAGGTCCCATATGTGTGAAGATGGTATAAAACCTTAGTATTCTGCTCCTTGCAACTTGTAAACTGGTGGACATAGCTTCCTTTATTGAGTCCAGCCATCTTCCTCTTTCCCTAGCATTATTTTCTTTTCTAAGTGAATCTTGTCATGATGTGACTTAGCCTGAGATTTGTCATTTTAGCTTCTAGGGAAAATTAACATATAATTCTAGGACAGATCCCAAATGTGTGAAGATGGTACAAAACCTCAATACTCCGTTCCCCGCAACTTTCTCTGTATATCAGTTGACACTGGCATAATGATCCTCCAGACTCCTTTTGGACTGGAAGGCACTGCCTGTGGGTATAAGGGGTCAAAAGCAGGAGAAAACCACTTAAAACCAAATACATGCTTATTTTTTATTTTAAATTTATATTTTACTTTTCTTCCCAATGGTGAACCAAGGCACATCGTTCTGCTCTCCTCCACCGTATCCTCATAACCATCATTCTGACAGTGTGATAAGCCCACGGCCACCTGACAAGCTTTCATGGCAATGCGGGGATTGTCCCAGGTTCTAGTGCAACACTAATCACTATGCCGCACCAGCTCTTTAGCCAGTGTAGGCATTACAGTCAAACCACAGAAGAGAAATGTATAAACAAGTGAGTTATGTGAGAAAAGCATAACTGGGACCAGTGGGCAAAACAGCCTTGTGAGAACAAAGGGCATTGTAGGTTCATTTCTTAATTCAAGACTTCTCTACTTAAAAAAAAAAGCCGGAATCAATAAAAACAAAGTCAACAATGGTTTAAGTGTATTCTAAGGAAGCCAGTGCAGAAGTGGTTAATACTGGCAGACAGTGTCTCATTATGCTATGAAGATTGCCATCATCTTTCAAAAATCTTTTTTTCCTGGGTGGTGGATTTGTGGCGCTCTCTTCTGAACTTCTAGAGGGGGCATTGCAAAGCTGTAAGTTTGTCCATCTCCCACAACATGGACAGGATGCATGCTTTACTTCTAAGCAGCTGCTCATTTTATCTGGCAGCAATGGGGGACAGTTCTGCCTGACTGATGAGTGCAGGGCAATGAAGAGGTCGAATGGACTGTACCACTGAAGACTGCACATGGAGACTCAGCATTTTGAAGGCTCCAGTGTTAAAAACCCCTTGCAAAGAAACAACTTCTGAATCACATATTGCAAAAGAATTTTTTTTTGCTGCCAGCCTCAACAGATTAGGATCTAGCCCCTGAGATCTTCAGAGCTGTATTTTGTCTACAGTAGGTTTGCCAACTCCAGGTTGTGAAATCCTGGCAAATTGGAGGTGGAACCCACAGAGAGCAGGGTTGGGGGAGGGGGGAAGGGATCTCTGCAGAGTATAATGCCATATAGTCCACCCTCCAAAGCAGCCATTTTCTTCAGGGGAAATGCTCTCTGCTGCCTGGAGATCAATTGGTAGAAAAGAGCAAGAGGACAGTAGCACCTATAAGACTAACAAAATTTGTAGTAGAGTATGGGCTTTTGTGAGCCACAGTGCACTTCTTCAGATACCCCTTCCTTTGGAGATCAATTCCAATTCTGAGAGATCTCCAGGGCCCCAACCTGGAGGTTGGCAACTCTAAGCAAAAGCCTGCCTAAAGCAGTTGTTTTCCTGACCAGCATCAGTATTACCTGATACTGACCAGCATCAGTATTACCAGAGTCTCAGGTCACGACCGTTGCCAGGTCTGCCTTTTTTCATATTCAACAGGCCAGGCAACTGGCACCTTATCTTTCACCCTGGGACCTGGCCACAGTAATCCATGCAACGGTCACCTCCAGGCTAGACTACTGCAACTCACTCTACGCTGGGCTGCCCTTGGGCCTGATCAGGAAGTTACAGCTGGTCCAGAATGCAGCGGCACACGTCCTTACCGGAACACCAATCCGAGCACACATTTGTCCTGTGCTGTGACAGCTGCACTGGCTCCCAGTGGAGTTCCGGATCCTGTTCAAAGTGTTAACCTTGGTGTTTAAAGCCCTTCACGGACTGGGACCGGCTGCATACCTACGGGACCGCCTCTTCCATCACGTCCCCTGCAGGGTGTTGCACTCTGCAGACGAGCAACTCCTGGTGGTCCCCGGCCCGAAGGACATCCGTCTGGCCTCAGCCAGGGCCAGGACTTTTTCTGCCCTGACCCTGGCCTGGTGGAACACTCTCCCACTGGAGATCCGGGCCCTGTTACAGTTTCGCAAGGCCTGTAAAATGGAGATGTTCTGCTGGGCCTTTGGCTGAGTGCCAGCAGGTGGTGTCCTTCTTCCATCTAAGACCACCACTTTTTCTGGGGCTGACCTCGGCCATCTGCTATGCCCATATACAGACTCCCAATATGGGGGTGCCCTGAGTCCATCTGTGGGGAGTGCGGTGTATAAAGCAAATCAAATAAATCAATCAATCTAGATTCAATTTCAGCTCATTCTCCATCCTATTCAGGTCATACAGCTGCTTCTAGCCTCATGTTGCGTCCCTTCAAAGTGCATGAGGTTCCAGGGCTCAAGGCCAGCTAGGATTTGAGACCAGCATGGCAAGGAAGGAGTAGCTATACCATAACCTTGTCTGGGAAAAGGGTACTCTGCAGATGCTCAGAGGCTCTCCTTCTGTGAATCACCTCGTCTCTTTCTGGTCTTGCAAGTGTATTCTGGGGCTGAACTCTGGCGCCCCCTCCGGGTTGCGACAGAAAAGCTGGAGAGTCGAGACACCCCGCCCCCCAGGAACAGAGCCAGCGTTTGCCAGCGGAAACAGCTTAAACTCGTTGCAAAATGTATCGCTGAGGATTTTTTTTTGTTTTTTAATAATTATTTTTTTATTTCAATTGATAACTCAAAAGCATACAACATAAAATAGAATCAATCATCCAGACTGTATCTCTATCATCACGTACATGTATTAAAAACCCATAATAGGTCAATTATATCGTATATCTGTATGAAACTTGCTTATATATGTTCATAAATTTTCCACTTTTATTCAAATATCTTTCTATTTTCATACCTAACAACAATTGTTCTTCTTTATCCTTAATACGCCGCTCAGTACTGACAGTAGCGTAGATCGACGAGATGAAAGGTGAAGTACAAATGTAAAAACAAGAAATTTACCTTTTCTTTCCCCGGAAGTAATATAACGCCTTCCGGCGCGCAAGGGACAGCACGGGGGTTAAAGAGCGAGCCCGCCCAAATGGTTACTAATTAGCCAATTATCACCCGTCCATCTGTACCGCCAGCAGTTGATTGGTCATTTCTTCTCCCTCTCCGCTCGTACGCATCCGGGTACTCACGCTTGCGCAGTGGCGGCGATGTGCGTCTAGAGTGGTTGTCGGGCGGCCATTGGAGTTTTTCTGCGCAGCCTGAGAGGGAGAAGGAGCCGACGGGAAGCCCCGGCTGAGGGGCAGGTACGGGCGGGGAGCGGGGCAAGGCCTCCCGCAAAGACTGAAGCCCGCCCTTTCCCTTTGGGCTACGCCGCGCTTGTACTCCGCGCTCCGTCGCCTGGGCTCGGCCTTGTCCCCCGGGTGTTGGGGTCGCTTCAGGGAAACGGCACAGCTCAGGCGGGCTCCGCGAGGGGCGTCCTGGAGACAGCGGCAGGTGCGACGCCGCTAACTCAGGCCTGGGGACGGGCGCGGAGGAGAGCGTCGGCTGCCCCTTCGCGCCCAGAGGGAAGAGTGAGAGGCTCTCGCCCTGCCCTTAGTTCCCAGTGCGGGGCCCGTTCTCCACTGCAGGGCTAGTGCCTGTTCTCGGTATCCCGCATGCGCGAACCCTCCGAAGCGAGTCACGCTCTTTTTTTTAAAAATATTTTTATTAATTTCAAAATCATTATACATAACCAACAGATAACAATATGTAATAAAGGCATGTCAATTCTATACATGATCTTATACAAAATTCAGTTGTACTGTAATCAAATCAACAAGTGTAGTAGTTAACTCTGTTCCTTATTACAAAATTAGAACTCGCTTCATTAATCTAAGGTGATAAAAATAGATGTTTAGGAGGTTGCTGGTTCTTTTCGGTTATGTATTCAAAAAATGGGTATCATTTTGCTGTGAAGTCAGTTTCTTTCGGATAATGCTCTGCTGTTGCGCTCTTTTTTGAAAGACCAAACCAGCCAGTTACTTGACATGCCTCCAGCACACGCAGGACTGAGGAGGTTGGGTGTGAGTTACTCTAGGGTAGAGTAGGGCTGAATTTGTTTGTGGCTCCTAGATTGCTCTCAGGATCAGGCTCCAGTGCAATCCCTTTACAGGGGATAATGGAGTTTTCTAGTAGCGCAAATGTTCTAGGAAAATTACTCCATGTGTATGGAGTTTATTCTGTTAAGTAATGCACCGCTGTTTTTTTATGGGTTTTGATTCCAGAGCCCACCTGCCCTTCTAGGAAGGACTGTGGCCATTACTGACCTGTATTCTCTTTTTGTTGGTTCTTACACTGGTATCTGTTTTCTCTTCCTAGCTTTTTCCCTTGCCATGGCAGGTGTGTTCCCCTTCCGGGGGCCCTGCCCTCCGATGCCTGCTCCCTTGACCCCACTCCCTGACTACATGTCTGAAGAAAAACTTCAGGAGAAAGGTATGACTTGGAGTGGGATGTTGAACTATTATTTTCTTGTTAGTGTGCTAGAGGTGTTAGCTTGAGAATAATTGGGGGAGAGGGGTTGATTGTCATTCTGTGACTTGAAAGGTTGGAAGCAGAAGGTCCTAGGTTCTGTTATCATCAGGTGGTGGGAAAGAGTTATTGCAAGTTAGGCTAGATAGTGCGGAACTAGATGGATGGGTCATTCGCAGTTTCTTATTTAGGCACTGTGTTTCTCTCCTTTCAGCCCGCAAATGGCAGCAACTCCAGGCCAAACGCTATGCTGAGAAGAGGAAGTTTGGCTTCGTAGATGCCCAAAAAGAAGACATGCCTCCTGAGCATGTGAGGAAGATCATCCGTGACCATGGTGACATGACCAACAGAAAATTCCGGCATGACAAGCGGGTTTATTTGGGGTGAGAAAAGGGGAATACAGCATTACGTTGCTTTGTCTGAGACGTACTTGGCATTGTTTATGTTGAGAAAGAATGTTGACTTGGGTGAGTGAGTTTTGACTGAAAGTTGGCATTGGGGAATTGTTGCACATGGGACACCAGCTGAAAAGTAGAGTCAGGTAGCTGTTCAGTGTATGGGGGGGAGAAACTCTAATCTTCTGGAGGACTTGTGTGTCATACCCAGCAAGAGGTGTGTAGTTTTTATAAAGAACTTGGGTGGTAAGAAGGTGAGACATGAATGCCGTAGACATGTGAATAAATCATATATACATTAGGGATGTACGACTGGAAAAAATCAGTATTTTTCATATTTGGGTATCGGGAAATCCATAAATTCAGTATTCCAGATATTTGGGTCCTCAGGCTCTCCTGTGCCAGTTTTGTATTCAGATTTGGGAGTTTTGAGGGTTTTTTTTTTTTCAAAATAATAGGTTTCATTATTCCCAATGGGGGGAATTTTTCCAGGGGCTTGGAAGGACTGTTTTTCATGCAAATGACACAAAAATCGCAGCAGAGTGGGGGCTGCCTGTCCACTGAAGACTCACCAAGTTTCAAATAGATTGAGTCAAGGGATCTGATTCTGTGGGCTCCTGAACAAGGAGTCCCTAGCCATTCCTCCATTATTTCCTACGGAGAAAAAAACACCAGTGTTTTCTCCAGGGCAATGAAGTCTTAACCAAGCACACAAAGACAACCACAGTGGCCAAAACTTTTAAACGCAGAAAGAATCAACAAAGCTCAACAGCACCAACATCAAACCAGAGCATCCCAGCAGAACCTATGCAAAACAGAATTCCAGCAGAATCAACTGATGCCAGAAACACTTGCAAGCCCAACAGAACCAGCCTGACTCATAGAAGCCAGGCATAATCTAGGGTCAGGGTGGTAACAACAATAAGCCCAACAGGACCAGCATCAGACCAGAGAATTGCAGCACCCAACTGGGCAAGCCAGTACAAGGCAACCAGCCAGACTTGGCAATTGACAAGTAAACAACACTGACATAGTCACAAGCATTGACCTGTTGCCCAGGAAACTTGAAAGTGGTGGTGGTGGGGAGACAAGTTGCAGTGACCTTTTTAACACTGGTGCAAAGATTCCCAAATATTCTCAGGGTGGTTCAGGAGCACCAATACTGGCATATCCAAGAATCCTGGATACGTTTGAGATTTCTGAATATTCCAGAAAATTACCAGTAAGATATATGGGGGGAATATTTTCAGATGGTATATGCTGAAACGCATACCCTTAATACTTCCTTGTCTGCACAACTCTTAGGGATAATCACCTGAAAAACATTAATTGCAACTTTGAAACGGCCAGGCTTACCAATTGGCATTGTATTGGTAATGACATTTATTTATTTTGGTTTTCTGAAGCAATGAGTAGAAATATAAAATGTTCTGCAGAAAAATAGAGAAAAATAAAAGTAAACAACAATGAATAGATGCCTTTTCCCACATCTTGGGTCCTTATCCTCTATCCAGCATTGTGATACCCAAATCTCTCTTGTTCTAACTGTGTGACACCTAAGTTTCATTTTATTCCTTCATTGGCATCGTACCTGATCCTGAATCCAGTGTTATTCAAACAAATCTTATTTTCATGGAGATTATGAAAACTTAGCCATTGTTACTGTTTGTGATCTGTACAAGTGTGGATGAAGTGCTTCCTGGAGCTGCACATAATAGCGAGTGGTAGAGAAGAATAATTCTCTGCTCCTTAGTCTTGTCCTAGCTGGAGCTGTTGACTGATGTTTTAACGCATTAGCTAATTAACCAAGAACTGGGACTTCTTACACAATGTAGGTGTTAACTATCAGGGAAAACCTTTGAACTAGCTTAGTGAATCAGAGAAATGGCCCATTATTGCTATTGATCTTTCTTGATTACATTTTAATTACACGTAATTAGATTTGATCCTGTACTTCCGGCATTTCACAGTCCTTTGGCTCTTGTATCTGTTTTCACTCATAATCTCATATCTAATGTCTGCTTAGTGATGACCCATTATATGCAAAAAAATTCTGCTGAAATAAAATGTTAGTCTTTAGTGTGCTGCAAGACTTTGCATAACATTGTCAAAAATTATACATACTGCATTTTATCTTAAAGCAGGAAAATAAGCTTAGATCAGGTAAATCATATATCATATGTTTCAGTTTTCTTTCTTCTGTGTTATTCATCTCTTCCCTCATTAACATTTCTGGAAATGTTACATCTCTAGACTGTCAGTAAAATACAGCGAGGCACTGGCTGTGGAGCTGAAGTGGCTTCACTGCCAGTCCTAACACTGCAGCCCATGATAGCAGAGTGCATTGTGTCAAGTGCAGAACAGTGATTGACTAGGTCTTAGCACCCATTGTAACTGGTCCTCTTCCCCCTCCAGTGCTCTGAAGTACATGCCTCATGCCGTCCTGAAGCTTCTAGAGAACATGCCAATGCCCTGGGAACAAATACGGGATGTGCCTGTCTTGTACCACATCACTGGTGCCATCTCCTTTGTGAATGAGATACCGTGGGTGATTGAGCCAGTGTACATTGCCCAATGGGGGTAAGTGAGCTTTCCTAGCTGTTATGTGCCTGGAGACCTGGGGTCTGACTTCCTCCACCCACAAGGCAGGGAGGTGTGCTTGATGCTTGGCAATATATTCCAGGTCTATGTGGATCATGATGAGACGAGAAAAGAGGGACCGCCGCCACTTCAAGCGCATGCGCTTCCCGCCTTTCGATGATGAGGAACCGCCTCTTGACTACGCTGACAATATTCTGGATGTGGAGCCCCTCGAGGCCATCCAGCTGGAACTGGACCCCGAGGAGGATGCCCCGGTCCTGGATTGGTTTTATGACCACCAGCCTCTGAAGGACAACCGCAAGTGGGTATTCTGTGAGGGACAGGTGGTGGGAGAAGAACTCCCAGGCCCCCACACTTGGAGGAAAACTACCTAAAGAAGGGTCTGGGTGTGAGTAAAGAAACGTTGACGGCTGGATCTTTGTCCCTGCTTCTACAGGTATGTCAATGGCTCCACATATCAACGCTGGCAGTTCACCCTCCCCATGATGTCCACCCTCTACCGCCTGGCCAACCAGCTCCTCACAGACCTTGTGGATGACAACTATTTCTACCTCTTCGATCTGAAGGCCTTCTTCACCTCCAAGGCCCTCAACATGGCCATTCCCGGGGGGCCCAAGTTTGAGCCTCTGGTCCGAGACATTAACCTGCAGTAAGTGTTGGGGGTGGGGCTATAAGTGAGGACCCTAATGCTTGGGTTGATATGCTAAGAGCCAGGGTGCCTTTGTATGAAGCCTCCTGTAAGGAAATATGATTTGCATCCCTCCCTGGACCTTTACTGAGTGTATATTGAGAAGACAAAGAGGCAGAGGAATGAGGGCCACAGGGGCAGTCCTTGGGCATCTTTGCCATGCGATTGTAATGCTTGCCACATGGTTCTGTCCAGTTTCTGTTCCTCTCTGATCTGCTTGGCCCCCAGACTGTGGCTAAGAAGTGTTGTGCCATCCCCTCACCTTTCTGTCCTGAGATGAATTTTCTCTGGAGCAAGAGCCAAAGTGCTGTTGAAATTAAAAAGGGAAGCCATAAGTGAGAAGGTCCACATTGAAAAGCTCACTGGATGAAATGAGGCTAGTCACTCTCTCTCTCTTAGCTCGACCACTAAAGATAAAATGGAGGTGAAAATCCTCATTAGCCTGAGTTCCTTGCAGGACAGGCAGGCTGAATATCAGCCTTCAGTCCAGCACCTGGGCTTTCCCTTCCTGATCTGTGTTTGATAATTTTTTCTCTCTCTCACTGATTCCAAAAGGGATGAGGACTGGAATGAATTCAATGACATCAACAAAATCATCATCCGCCAGCCAATCAGGACTGAGTACAAAATCGCCTTCCCCTACCTTTACAACAACCTCCCCCACCATGTCCACCTCACCTGGTAAGATTTGAGGGATGGTCCTGGCTTGGCAGGGGTGGTGCAAGAGAGAGCCTGCCTAATGCCGTGTACTCTGCAGGTATCACACACCAAATGTGGTCTTCATCAAGACTGAGGATCCAGACTTGCCAGCTTTCTACTTTGACCCACTCATCAACCCCATTTCACACAGACACTCTGTTAAGGTAGGAAAACTTGTGAAAGGGCTGATGAATGAGGAGAGGCGGGAATTGCCCTTCCGCTCGTTAACTTCATTAGCTGTGTTGACTACAAAATGTTACATGTAGATGCTGCTTTTTAAAGGGGTGATGGACCCATATGAATTGTAAGTCACCTCTTTTCAGTAGCTGCATGCAGTTTGTGTGGAATGTACCACTTACTACGATTTTCAGTTGTGTTTTTGCAAATGTGGTTTAAACCAAGTTGGGTGCAGTAAAAATCCTCAGTCCCTCATAACTTAAGGTGCAGCCTTGTTGGGCTAGAGGGATTAAATATCACAGAGAAGACTCGGTGGAATCTCTGGAGCGCTTTCTGGCAAACACAGGTATGGTCAGAGCATGGAAATATCCATTGAGCTGCTCTGGGGGTGGGGTGGGGTGGGGTGGGGTGTCTGTTGAATTGTGTTATTTTTACATTCCTGAAGTCTGTTGACTAAGAATATCTAAACAAGGCTTGGTGTTCCCGTGCCCACTTCTAAGGTGGGTATCACTGGCTGTGTGGTTGTCCCATTGCAGAGTCAAGAGCCTCTCCCTGATGACGATGAGGAGTTTGAGCTGCCAGAATTCTTGGAGCCCTTTCTAAAGGACACGCCCCTCTACACGGACAACACAGCTAACGGCATTGCGCTCTTGTGGGCACCTCGGCCCTTCAACTTGCGTTCTGGCCGAACCCGCCGAGCTCTTGACATCCCTCTTGTCAAGAACTGGTAAAGATTCTTTTTAGTAGGGAGGGAGGGAGGGGGATCTAGCACTGCAGTGATGATGGTTTCTCGGCACCAAGCAGGGCACAGACGTGTGTCAGGCATGGCTCTGCCTGGCATGTTTCAAGACCTGGTAGAAATGTCAACGTTTGGTGTGTCAGGGCAGGTGGTGGGTGGCCAGGCACATTCTGGAGAGAGAGTAGTTTGCTTATTTAGATATGTGCCCTGCTTTTCTCCCTAGTGTGGGGACCCAAAGCAGCTTACCACATCATTCTGTCCTCCATTTTATGCTCACAGCAGTGACCTTGTGAGGTTGGTTAGGTGGTGAGAGTGAGTGGCCCAGAGTCACCCAGTGAGCACAGTGCGGATTTGAACCTGATCTCTGCACCACACTGGAAAAGGACTTTCAGTATGGAGTTTGTATCTCCCAGAGATTCATCTATTCATCTTTCTCACCTTTTCAAAAAGCACTTGTGGCAATTTGTGGGAGACATGTATATTACTTTGTTTTCCGCTGCTGCTATTTACGCTGAAATTAAAACCCACGTTATTTATGCTGAGTTAGCTTGGTTTATATCAGGCACAAGGTGGACAAAGCAAGGGATAACAAGAGTGAAATAAAAGAATGGTTTGCTAAGTATTTAAAAGGATAATACGAATATTTAGATGAATATTGTTTATGCAGGTATGTCTTTAGTTTTTTTTCTTTAGTGTTGTTGTGACTTGGAGGAGGTGGAAGCCTCCTTGCCCCTAATAGAATTCAAATAGCCAATAGCCAGTTTCCTTTTCTCTAGCTTTCGTTGCCAGTTAGCAATCACCAAGACTTGCTTGTGTTGCCTTAAAGTCTTCCTTGGCTTGTTATGTATCTTGGAGACACCAACACACACATGACTTCTTTTGTGTTCAGAGCTGCTAAGTGAAGACACTGCAATAAGGACAGCCCCAAAGTGCTGTACTTGAAAGATCCCCCCCCCTTCAGCTCCCCGGGCTCATCTCCATTCTCTTTCGAGGTCACAGGTGTCTTCATTTAGAGAGCTGTTCCTCTGCTGGCCCCTTCTTCAGCTCTTTCTGTTTCCTCATCTGGCAACCAGTGAATCTTCCCACTCCTCAAGAAACTCACTGACTAACCCCAGCTCTGTCTAGGTTGAGGCTGGCCTGGTATTCTTTCTCACCGTACCCTTCAACCTGTTAAAGCGTACTGTGTCTCAGACTCTTTAATTGGTTCTGCACCAAAGGCCAGTGAGAGTGGTTAAGTCATTGGCTGACCAACCAATCACATATTGATCAGATGTGACATTCTTAATTCTTTTGTCCCATATAAATATGAATACACAAAAAGGGGCACTCAAGGGAGAGAACGTAAAGCCACAAACAAACAACTCTCCTCTTCTACTTGCTTCTGGTTGCTTTGTATTTAATATTCGTGTTTACTGGTATAGGAAACATCTTTGTGTATACTTTGGAGTAGATTGCTTGTAACATAATTTTGTACCATATAAATATGAGACTTAGTGATAACCTCAGAGAAGAAAACCACTCAGTCACCACACTCCTCATAGTTTTACAGTTCTCAGTAATGAAACGCTACCTTGTAATATAGAAGAATTATTTACAGTCTGTGTATTTTTTACATTCCATATAGGAATTGAGGTGTTTCTCCACAACCTCTGAAACATTTTCATACTCTCAAAATGTTTGGGGGGCGCTGTTGGTTTCCTCTGATCAGAAAAATCAATACTCTTTGTTTTCTTGAATAGAAAAGAGCAAAATTTGTGGTAGGGTATGAGCTTTCATGAGTCGCAGCTCACTTTTTAAATAGAATTTTATTAGAGTTTTAAAACTAGATTTAAAGAAACATTCCCAAAGAGGAAAAAGATAAAAAAGAGAAATAGAAAAAAGCAACCCCCCTATATACATATATAAATAGGAAAACATACCAATTTTCTACTTGAAAAGGTCTACTAACTCTATAAAGTTACTCTGAAGTAGCCTCAGTACTCTCCCAATGAATTTCTTGTAAACGTGCAAAGCGCTAATTGTATTTCTGTGTAGGGCTCTCAGAGCTGTAATTGGCCGCTGGTGTGTAAAAGTTATGCTTCATATCCATATCCTCAGGTACCGGGAACATTGCCCAGCCGGTCAGCCTGTCAAAGTCCGGGTCTCCTACCAGAAGCTGCTGAAGTACTATGTCCTGAACGCACTCAAGCATCGGCCCCCCAAGGCTCAGAAGAAGCGGTGAGTGGGCCGGCTGCTGCTCCCCTTGGCCTGGTTCCCAGGTAGAAGCCAGCTGTGGGGTTAACCCCTTTGTCTTCTTGCATTCAGGTATCTCTTCCGCTCATTCAAGGCCACCAAGTTCTTCCAGTCAACCAAACTGGACTGGGTGGAGGTGGGCCTCCAGGTCTGCCGCCAGGGCTACAACATGCTGAACTTGTTGATCCACCGCAAGAACCTCAACTATCTGCACCTGGACTACAACTTCAACCTCAAGCCTGTCAAGACTCTCACCACCAAGGTGCTGACAGCTGTCCCCATCCCTGGAATAGTTGCAGGGCTGGTGCCAATCAGTGGCTTAATTCGGGGCAAGCTCAGCATGCAGACGACATTAAGAGTTCCCCATGAGTATCCCCATCCTTAAAGGAGCCTCTGCTAGTTAGAGGAAACCATGTTGGGTTGAATGGTATATGGAGCTCGCTTTCCTTTGCAGACTTGAAAGAGCTGCCAGGATATAGACTTGGATGCAAGAGCTTCTGCATACTTGGGGGGCCTCCACAACTTGCCTCGCAGGGTAGCCCCAGGGCAGGCTGTGTGGCGGCTAGCGAAGTATACCTCTCTTGATTCCCTTATCACATCTTGCAAACTCTTTCCTTGCAGGAAAGAAAGAAGTCCCGGTTTGGGAATGCTTTTCACCTGTGCCGAGAGGTGCTGCGCCTTACCAAGCTGGTGGTGGACAGCCACGTCCAGTATCGACTAGGAAACGTGGATGCTTTTCAGGTCTGGTGGCAGCGGTGCTTGGTTGGAGGAGGGTTAACTTAAATGGAAGCCTTTCTGATGCTGGAAATAGGAGGCTGCGTTTACTTTTTCATACGTTCCTCTCCCTTTCTTCTCCCCTGTCCCTCTCCCAAGTTATCAGATGGTCTGCAGTATATCTTTGCCCATGTTGGGCAGCTGACGGGGATGTACAGATACAAGTACAAGCTGATGAGGCAGATCCGGATGTGCAAAGACCTGAAGCACCTCATTTACTATCGTTTCAATACAGTGAGTCCTGTAGGAAGCTTAAAGAGGGGCTGTGGGGTGGAAGGGAGACATCACAGTTCCCACCCACCCTGTGGTTTCAACATACTTCCCCTCCCTCTTCTAGGGGCCTGTGGGGAAGGGCCCTGGCTGTGGCTTCTGGGCAGCAGGCTGGCGCGTGTGGCTCTTCTTCATGCGAGGCATCACCCCACTGCTGGAGCGCTGGCTGGGCAACCTTCTGGCCAGGCAGTTTGAAGGTGAGCAGCAGTCTTTGCGTGGAAAGGCTTGTCAGTTCTAGTAATCATAATGCTTAAAAACAAGGTCTCCTGATTCAGCAGCGCTAATCTGGGTTGACCAACAAGGGGGGGGGGCGGGTCTGGCCAGGACCGGGATGAGATGGACCTTGGCTTGGTCCAGTTAAGCACTTCTTAATGTCCCTTTCCGCTAGTATCTTCCAGTGAAGTATTTTGTCTTGGCTGGCTAACAGTTGGGGGACGGGCGGACCATATTGCTTCAAAGTCTGTCCTGAACTCCCAGATAAGCTGGTGGGATTCTTCCCTTCATCCTGTCTTCAGGAGTCCTTGAGGCTCACATCACAACTATGCTTGCAGGCTATGGTCAGCACTAGTGATCTGGTAGAGTTGCTTGTTGGGGCGAATCTTGTCTTCTGCAAATGTTTCCTGGTATATCCTCTTCTCCCCCCCCCCCCAGGCCGTCACTCAAAGGGCGTGGCCAAGACAGTCACCAAGCAACGTGTGGAATCGCACTTTGACTTGGAGCTGCGTGCCGCTGTGATGCATGATATCCTGGATATGATGCCCGAGGGGATCAAGCAAAACAAAGCCCGGACCATCCTGCAGCATCTGAGCGAAGCCTGGCGCTGCTGGAAAGCCAATATCCCTTGGAAGGCAAGTGCCTCACAAATACCTCGTGGCCTTCCATTCTCCTTCTACAGCCACCTCCTCTAATCCACCAACTTCTCTCCTTGCTACCCGCCAGGTGCCTGGGCTACCCACTCCAATCGAGAATATGATCTTGAGGTATGTGAAGGCCAAAGCTGACTGGTGGACAAACACGGCCCACTACAACCGGGAGCGCATCCGCCGGGGTGCCACTGTAGACAAGACAGTCTGCAAGAAGAACCTAGGCCGTTTGACTAGGCTGTACTTGAAAGCAGAGCAGGAACGGCAGCACAACTATCTGAAGGTGAAGCTTGGGGGGCTGTCTGCCTGGGGTGGAACCAAGGGCCTTGCCTGATCTGGTTTGGTGGTGGCATGCTGAACGCTGTACCTGACTTGCAGGATGGCCCATACATCACAGCAGAGGAGGCTGTGGCTGTCTACACCACGACGGTGCACTGGCTGGAGAGTCGACGGTTTTCGCCCATTCCTTTCCCTCCGCTGTCCTACAAGCATGACACCAAGCTACTGATTTTGGCCTTGGAGCGGCTGAAGGAAGCCTACAGGTAACTTGGCAGATGGACTGGGTCAGAGTGATGCCGAGTCCTCCCTCTCAGGCCACAGTCCGGTTTCCCAAAGTGCTCCCTTACGGGCTTTGGGAGACTCCTTTCCTGAGGGACTAAGGCCCAAGGGACGCAAACACAACTATGCCCAACTTTATCCTCCCAGCGTGAAATCCCGTCTGAATCAGTCACAGCGAGAGGAACTGGGTCTCATTGAGCAGGCCTATGACAACCCCCACGAGGCCTTGTCCCGCATCAAACGACACCTGCTGACGCAGCGAGCCTTCAAGGAGGTGAGCTTCCGGGGAGGAGAAGGGCTGAGTTGTCCGCAGCCGCCGCCTGAGGCCTGGTTGACAAGAACATGGGCTGTTACCTGAATGGCTTGCTTTTATATTACACGGTTGTAATTGTAAGCCACCTTGAGCGGGACTCGGAAGGCGTGGCAAAGAAATATCCTAAATAAATAAATAAATACATTTCTTCTGTCCACTGAATGTTCCTTTTCTCCAATCTTTGACCAGGTGGGCATTGAGTTCATGGACCTCTACAGCCACCTGGTCCCAGTGTATGATGTCGAGCCCCTGGAGAAAATCACTGATGCCTACTTGGACCAGTATCTGTGGTATGAAGCAGACAAGAGGCGGCTCTTTCCTCCCTGGATTAAGCCGGCCGACACAGAGCCTCCTCCGTTGCTTGTGTACAAATGGTGCCAAGGTGAGACTGGGACACGTTGGGAGGTGCAATTTGGTATTTTATGTAAACCCTGCGAACTTCTTGCTCTTAAATGAACAGACCGCACCCACTGGCAAACCCCTTGGAGTGAGGGAAGCCCTCTTTCTGCTTGGGAAAAAAGCTGTGAGGCTGTGGCCATGTAGTAGTCAACTCGTGGCTTGTTCCAGGAGGTTATGGGTAACTGGCTGCAGCGTCTGGAAGCAAGTGGCTGGGTTGAGATGGGCACACCTTCTATCCACTTGTCTGCTTCCTCAGGCATCAACAACTTGCAGGACGTGTGGGAGACCAGCGAAGGGGAGTGCAATGTAATGCTAGAGTCGCGCTTTGAGAAGATGTATGAGAAGATCGATCTTACGCTGCTCAACAGGCTGCTGCGCCTCATTGTTGACCACAACATTGCTGACTACATGACAGCCAAGAACAACGTGGTCATCAACTACAAGGTACCCTCTTTGGCACTGCAAAATGCTCATGCCCCATCTGCTGCCCAGGAGCTGGAGCACCCTTCTGCCTGTGGCAGCTGCTGATACGCTTCTCTCCCCTCTACCCAGGACATGAACCACACCAACTCTTATGGGATCATTCGGGGGCTGCAGTTTGCCTCCTTCATTGTCCAGTACTACGGTCTGGTAATGGACTTGCTTGTGCTCGGCCTCCACCGGGCCAGTGAGATGGCCGGCCCCCCTCAGATGCCCAATGACTTCCTCAGCTTCCAGGATATTGCCACGGAGGTGGCCCACCCCATCCGCCTCTTCTGCAGATACATCGACCGCATCCACATATTCTTCAGGTGCTTCTGGAGGGGGGCATAAAAGGGGGTGGGGTGGGGTTCTGCTGCAGAGTTTCTCTTTAGTCTGGCAAAGGGTGGAAGAGAGGCTCATAAGGACAGTTGTGCCAGATCAGGTCAATAGTCCACCTGGTCCCACGTTCTGTTTCATGCAGTGGCCCACCAGATGTTGCTGGGAAGCTCCCAGGAAGGGCACAGAAGAGGGAGGGCCCCCCTCCCCCCAATCCTGGTATTCAGAGAGTTGCTGCCTCTGAACATTAAGTCCGCTTAGTCATAATGATTTCTCCTCCCTGAACTTGTACAATGCATTTTTAAGAGCAACTTAACTAGTTGTCATCACTGTATACTGTGGCAGTGAGTTCCACAAGTTAATTATTCTGAATGAAGTACTTTATTTTGTCTGCCCTTAATGTACTGCCCATCAACTTTCTTTGGCTTCCTGTGAGTTGTAATGTGGAGGGAGAGGAGGAAAAAACTTTCTTCTCTGGGAGGAATGATAGCCTAGACTTGACAGGCAGCCTAAAGAGGAATTGTTCCAGGTTTCTGGAGACAGTCCCTTCACCTGCCTCTAGCCTTGATGCGGCTGCCATGACCCAGCTGGGAGCGGGGAATGCACAGGCTTTGGAGAGCTTACTTAAGCTCCTACAGCCAGAGGCCCGGGAAAAGAAGAGCAGGCTGACCCTTCTCCCAGTCGAAGGGGTGAACTGAAGGGAGGACAATGATTTGGGTGAGGCAGAACCCACCCCACCCCCCCCACACACACATAGCAAACCTGAGGACTTTTGGGCCGGGAAAGTAAAGCATCTCACAACAGTGTTGGTCCTCCTAGACCCCCCGCCAAAGGATGAAAGTATTTCTAATAGTATTTTTTCTGTCCAAGAGACAACATTTTACAACATTGGGCCATTTGTTTTCCATTGCTGACCTGTTCTGATCCAGTGTCTTCCTGGCATCTTGATGAGTTGAAACGCTGGCGGTTTGAAGCCCTCCAAAGTTGACTGTACAGGGTTATCCCAGTTTGACTGATAGGAATCCAGGCCTTCATCTGGGCCAACCCCCCCCCCCATTGCAGCCTGCCATTGTTTAGCTTGGCCCCCAGGAGAGGGTAATTCCAACCACCCTGCATAGATTTCAGACTTGGTGTCTTCTTATCTGCCTTTCTTCAGATTCACAGCAGATGAGGCAAGGGACCTGATCCAGCGCTACCTCACAGAGCACCCAGACCCCAACAACGAGAACATTGTGGGCTACAACAACAAGAAGTGCTGGCCCAGGGATGCTCGCATGCGCCTCATGAAACATGATGTCAACCTGTAAGTGGGCTCTGGAAGAATGGGGGTGGGGGGCGCGGCTGCTCTTCTGCCCATCAAACCTGCATGGTGGGCTTCTGGGCCAGGCATGGTTGACTTTTCCCCTTCTACATAGCGGTCGTGCTGTATTTTGGGATATCAAGAACCGCTTGCCTCGTTCAGTCACCACAGTGCAGTGGGAGAACAGCTTTGTGTCGGTGTACAGCAAGGATAACCCCAACCTGCTCTTCAACATGTGCGGCTTTGAATGCCGAATCCTCCCCAAGTGCCGCACCAGTTACGAAGAGTTCACCCATAAGGACGGCGTGTGGAACCTGCAAAACGAGGTGAGAACGAGATGCTGGGCGAGAGCGGCTGCCAGCCTGGGTGAGGAGGGAGAGCCGCCTGGCGCTGGAAGTTCTCTGGGGTTTACAGAGCCTTGCGGCTGACTCGGCCTGGCCACCGTTGTTTGCAGGTGACCAAAGAGCGGACAGCTCAGTGCTTCCTAAGAGTGGACGATGAATCCATGCAGCGATTCCACAACAGAGTCAGGCAGATCCTTATGGCCTCAGGATCCACTACCTTCACTAAGGTAAGTAAGGGAGAAATCCCGGCCTGTGCACTTGCCTGGAGTCTCCCTGGTGGAGAGGCTGAAGCCTTGACCTCCGATCCTCCTTGCAGATCGTGAATAAGTGGAACACAGCTCTTATTGGTCTGATGACCTACTTCCGCGAGGCCGTGGTGAACACACAAGAACTGCTGGACTTGCTGGTGAAGTGTGAGAACAAAATCCAGACTCGGATCAAGATTGGCCTGAACTCCAAAATGCCCAGCCGCTTCCCACCAGTTGTCTTCTACACACCTAAGGAGTTGGGAGGCCTGGGAATGCTGTCCATGGGCCACGTCCTCATCCCCCAGTCTGATCTCAGGTAAGTTCAGCTGTGGTCCTGAGCTCATAGCGCTCACCCAGTTCTTCTTCTTCCTCCCCGGTCACTTCCTTCCACTGCATTGCTTTTCCTTATCTTCTCCGCCGCAGGTGGTCCAAACAGACAGATGTAGGCATCACTCACTTCCGGTCAGGGATGAGCCACGAGGAAGACCAGCTGATCCCCAACTTGTACCGCTACATCCAGCCATGGGAGAGCGAGTTCATTGACTCACAGCGGGTGTGGGCAGAATATGCGCTGAAGAGGCAGGAGGCCATTGCTCAGAACAGGTGTGTTTGAGGACTTGGGTCTGTCTTCTCCCCTCCTCCCCACCCTAATGATTTCTGGCTGAGGCTTGGCTCCCTCCTTCGAAAAGCGTCTTTATTGCCGCAGTCCATTGAAGTACCAAGAATCGCCCCCTGACCCCGCCAGCCCGTTTGCTGCTTAGATTGGCTGAAGAGAGAGGCTTCCTTGCAGGATCTCATTTGGCTGGAGTTGGCAAAATCTAGGCAAGAAACCAACTGTGTGTTTGATTTTTTTCGGTCCTAAATACCAGATTGTTTACTTCGGCCAGTTTTACCCTCAGCTGTATAAGAAGGGAGATGTTTACACGTCCCCTATTCTCAATGCCTTTGTCTCTGCCTATTAAACACAGTCAAAACAGTGGGACGCAAGTTGGTATACTGCCTGTTTTACAAGGACATTTGCTCTGTATACACTTTTACCCCTATCCTGTTTAAGTTCCCAGGCATCCCTCCTCCTCGCAGATTGCTCTGATGAAACCACCTTCAAAGTGGCTTGGCCAGTAAGAAAGCAGAGAGCCGAAACCTTTTACTAATCGTTACATACAGCTTGGTATGTTCTAATTAAGCTGTACGTAATGATTAGTAAAAGGTTTCGGCTATCTGCTTGCATTTTATTGCTTGTACACGTTGTGTATTTGCGCATAGATCCTGCTGTTAAATGGATGTTGAGTTACCTTTTGAGCAAAATAAATGGAACCAAACTGACTTTCTTGGCAGGCGCCTGACTCTGGAGGATTTGGAAGACTCCTGGGACAGGGGCATCCCCCGCATCAACACCCTCTTTCAGAAAGACCGGCATACTCTTGCCTATGATAAGGGCTGGAGGGTCAGGACAGATTTCAAACAGTACCAGGTATGACTTGGGAAATGGAGTGGGGGAACCATGACCTGTAAGTATCCTTTCCTCTTACCTAAGCAGGCCAGTAGCTTGCTCCCCGCCTCCGTCCCGAGATCTTTTGATTGGCAGGTTAAGAACCGACCACCATTGGGGCATGTTTCCGTTCCTTTAACATTGCCCAGTCCTGTTTCTCTTCAACCAGGTTCTGAAGCAGAATCCTTTTTGGTGGACTCACCAGCGCCATGATGGGAAACTCTGGAACCTGAACAATTACCGCACGGACATGATCCAAGCTCTTGGTGGTGTGGAGGGTATCCTGGAGCACACGCTTTTCAAAGGGACCTATTTCCCAACCTGGGAGGGTCTCTTCTGGTAAGGAGGCTGTGGCACGTTGGATTGTGGTTACTTCTCCTTGAGGGCTCTTCCAGACCTGATCAGCTCTCGTGTTGCGTTGCAGGGAAAAGGCAAGTGGGTTTGAGGAGTCTATGAAGTGGAAGAAGCTGACCAATGCCCAGCGCTCGGGTCTGAACCAGATCCCCAACAGGAGGTTCACTCTCTGGTGGTCTCCCACCATCAACAGGGCCAACGTGAGTCCTCTCCGACTGCTCTTCTGGCCTTGGTCAGGAATGGCCCACCTAGTCCTTTGACTTCCCCCTTGCCAGAGCTCTGGGAGGAAGCTGGTGGGAGGGCAGGATTACAAGTACATAGCCAGTCTTTTAATGTGAAGTGTGCTTTTGCCGTGGGATGACCGCTGTGTGTCTGCCAAGTTCAGCACCACCTTTCTTCTTTTGCAGGTGTACGTGGGCTTCCAGGTGCAGCTTGACTTGACAGGCATCTTCATGCATGGCAAGATTCCCACCCTGAAAATCTCCCTTATCCAGATCTTCCGGGCCCACTTGTGGCAGAAGATCCACGAGAGCATTGTTATGGACCTGTGTCAGGTGAGGAGGAGGGGAGCGGGAGCCAGATGGTGAGATGGAGTAACAAGGTGGCAAATAAACAAAAACCAGGTCCTCTTCGCTGGTTCCAGGCACGTGCCCCCTCCAGCAGCTGGCAAGCCCACCTCCTGTGAGCTCAGACGTAGGGGCCCTGCTTGCACACCTCTTCCGCTCCTCCCCTTGCTTAGATGGTTCCATCTGCTGGCAGGTGTTTGACCAGGAACTGGATGCCCTGGAGATCGAGACAGTGCAGAAGGAAACGATCCACCCCAGGAAGTCCTACAAGATGAACTCCTCCTGTGCAGACATACTCCTCTTTGCCTCATACAAGTGGAACGTGTCACGACCATCGCTGCTGGCAGACTCCAAGTAAGCACTACCTGTTTCTTGGCTCCTCCAGTAGAAAAGAGCAAGAGTCTAGCAGCACTGACAAGACTCACAACATTTGTGGTAGGGTATGAGCTTTCATGAGTCACAGCTCACTTCTTCAGATAATGGTTCCTTCAGTAACAGTGGAGCCCCCAGGCCTGTTGGGCAGATGGAAGGATTTCTGCTTGTTGACAGCTGCTTCCTTTTTTTTTTTCCTTCCCAGGGATGTGATGGACAGCACCACCACGCAGAAGTACTGGATCGACATCCAACTGCGCTGGGGCGACTATGACTCCCATGACATTGAGCGCTATGCTCGGGCCAAGTTCCTGGACTACACCACGGACAACATGAGCATCTACCCATCCCCCACAGGTGTCCTCATTGCCATCGACCTGGCCTACAACCTGCACAGGTGGGTGAGAGCAAAGGGGTGTGCGGGAGCTTTTGAGGGGCATGTAGGTGACTTGCTTTTCTGGCTGCAGCTGCTGCAGAGCTGGGGCCTCTAGTGGAATCATCACTGAGGGGGCTTTTGTTGGCTTTAATAATTCCTTTGGCTCCTCGTTTGTTCTGGTGGCTGCCAAAAGCAGGTATAAATTGTGCAAAATAAGCAAATGCAGGCTGATGTGTGTTTTTTAAATTAGCTTAGCATTGGCTGCTGCCATCTTGAAAATTATATCTTATATTTTTCTATGACAAGTGACTGGATTTTTATAATTTTTAATTGATTTTATGGGAAATGCGTGTACGCAGAATAGAAAAATGAAATAATAAATCCCTTTGTGCTGTATAATACTGCTGCCTTTGGCTCACAAATTGGGTTGTTTTTAGTGCTGCTAAGCCAGTGGTTTCAAGGGTGTGCAAGCAGCCAGGGAGGGGAGGGGAGGGACCGTATCTTGATCTCTGTGGCTGATGTGTGCAACCCCCTTTTCTAGTGCCTATGGCAACTGGTTTCCAGGGAGCAAGCCTCTGATCCAGCAGGCCATGGCCAAGATCATGAAGGCAAACCCTGCTTTGTACGTGCTGCGGGAGCGGATCCGCAAAGGCCTTCAACTTTACTCTTCAGAGCCTACTGAGCCCTACCTATCTTCTCAGAACTACGGGGAGCTTTTCTCCAACCAAATCATCTGGTTCGTGGATGACACCAACGTTTACAGGGTCACCATTCACAAGGTGAGGGCCAAGGCACCTGGTTGGCTGGGGGGGTGAGGCGCAGAGTTTCCCTGCTTCTTCTTGGTCTAAAGGTCACTTGTGTTTTGCTCATGTGCTAAACCTTAATGGAAGGATGAGGGCAGGATAAAAAAGTCTAATGAGCGTTTTCTTCCAGACATTTGAAGGGAACTTGACGACGAAGCCCATCAATGGGGCCATCTTTATCTTCAATCCCCGCACGGGGCAGCTCTTCCTGAAGATCATCCATACATCTGTGTGGGCAGGGCAGAAACGATTGGGCCAGGTATGGGTGGGAAACAGTGTTGGGTTTGGAAGAGGGAGGAGTCCAGGTGCCGTGCCTTGAGCCTTGGTCTTAGAAGTTGCGGCAGACGTCACTCAGAGACTTTTTCCTCTGCCAGCTGGCCAAGTGGAAGACAGCTGAGGAGGTGGCGGCCTTGATCCGATCCCTGCCTGTGGAGGAGCAGCCAAAGCAGATAATTGTAACCCGGAAGGGCATGTTGGACCCTCTGGAGGTGAGTAGGAGCGGGGAAGGAGTCTTGCCTCAAGGGTGGGTGGGTGGAAGCAAAAAGCAGAGGAGCTGAATTTAATCTTGATTGCTGGGAGTGCCTTTAACATTCTTCTCTCTTCTCTGCCTCTGTTCTGCCTTTCAGGTGCACTTGCTGGATTTCCCCAATATTGTGATCAAAGGCTCAGAGCTGCAGTTACCTTTCCAAGCCTGCCTGAAAGTGGAGAAGTTTGGAGACCTCATTTTGAAGGCCACAGAACCCCAGATGGTTCTCTTCAACCTCTACGATGACTGGCTGAAGACCATTTCTTCCTACACGGTAAGGACATAGGTGTAGAACAGTCAGACAGCAAACGGATCTCTTGGCAAGACCAGCTTCTCATTCCACTCTGAACACCTGTCACAGGTTACCAATGTGAACTCAGGATTTTCCCCAGGTGAGTCCCTGCATCTGGGCTCTTTCTCCTGGAAAAGAGCATCATGCTAAACAATCTATGCCTGGTTTGCTCTTGTACTGTAGGCATTCTCCCGTCTGATTCTCATTCTTCGGGCACTGCATGTGAACAATGACCGGGCAAAGGTAATCTTGAAGCCTGACAAGACGACCATCACAGAGCCTCACCATATCTGGCCCACCTTGACAGATGAAGAGTGGATCAAAGTGGAGGTGCAACTGAAAGATCTGATCTTGGCAGATTACGGCAAGAAAAACAAGTAGGCAGCCTTGTGGAGTCTTTTTTTTCTTTGAGAATGAAGTCCTAGTATGTAATGAATGCTGTTCCTTATTAGAGCACAAATTGGGGTGGGGTCCTCAAAAATACTTGAGCTTCTCTTTCACCCTTGTTCTTGGCTCTAACCTCAGCAATGTGCTCTTCCCCGATTTTCCTCTCGTTTCCCGCCAGTGTGAACGTGGCTTCTCTCACACAGTCTGAGATCCGAGACATCATCCTGGGCATGGAGATCTCTGCTCCTTCGCAGCAGAGGCAGCAGATCGCGGAGATTGAGAAACAGACCAAGGAACAGTCACAGCTGACGGCCACTCAGACGCGGACGGTGAATAAACACGGGGATGAGATCATCACGTCGACCACCAGCAACTACGAGACACAGACCTTCTCCTCCAAGACGGAGTGGCGTGTCAGGTGAGGGGGGCAGAGCGCAGGCAGTGGCCTTGAGGAGGGTGGCTTTTCCAAGGGAGAAGTTTTGTCCTGAAGCCCTCAGTAACCCTCTGTTTTTCTTTTCTCTCCCCCTTGCCCCCCAAATCAGGGCCATTTCTGCAGCAAACCTCCACTTGCGGACAAACCACATCTATGTCTCGTCAGATGACATCAAGGAGACTGGCTACACGTACATCCTACCTAAGAACGTTCTGAAAAAATTCATCTGCATTTCAGACTTGCGTGCACAGGTGGGGCTGCTGCTAGTGTTGGATGGGGGTGAAGGTAGAGGGGGATGGTTCCTTCTGAGCTTGGTGATGTTTGGACTTCCCAGCTCAGAGTTCTTGTATCCAAAACTGAGGGCCTGTGTCCAGTCATTTTCCCTTGTCTGATTATGCAGTGAACTCTTCTAACCTTGTTGCCCATTGAGATCATTTTCAGACACTGCTTTTTCGTGCACAGTTCTTTGTTAGATTTTTTTTAAAGACCATGTTGCCACAACGAGGAGCAAAATCTTGGTCCTCCTCCTCCTACCTGCCTTTTTTATAAAGTTCCACTTCTGGCCTTGGGCTTACCTAGATTGATGCTGCTTATGGGAGGTTGCCTATTTATTCAGATTGCAGGATACCTGTATGGCGTGAGCCCTCCTGATAACCCCCAGGTGAAGGAGATCCGCTGCATCGTGATGGTGCCTCAGTGGGGAACTCATCAGACAGTTCACCTCCCTGGCCAGCTACCCCAGCATGAGTATCTCAAGGTGAGTCTGGCTAAGACATCTGACATGTAATGGTGATGTAGTAGTTAAAGCCTGGGTGGCAGGGGGGTGTTTCCTGTGATGGGCCGGTCTCCAGAAGAGGGTGTGCGTGTGCCAGCCGCTTGCTCCAGTGCTTTCCTCCTTACACTGTTCACAGCCCCACACCAGCAGGGAGAGGGCAGAAGTGCCTGTGAATTTCACAGCCTTGGTTTCTGCTTCTTTAGTAACGGAAGGGACTCTAGCTACCAGCGACCCCCCACCACCTCGTTCCCCTTCCTCTTGGCCATAAATATCGGTCTAATTAAGCTCCCCAACCAGGCTGTCCCTTCAGCATCTCTAGTCAATAGGTGGGCCTGTCAGACTCTGCCTAAGGTCCCTAAGTGACAGGCATGGTAGCCGTTGAGTGTGCTGGGAGAGCAAGCCATAGCCAAAAGGCTTCAGGGAAGCTAGGCAGGCAGGGGCCTCCATCTCTGGCTTTCCTTTGCTCTTCCCCCTGAACCACTGTGACAGAACTACTTCAAGGAGTAGACTAGTCCTCTTCCTCCCCTTCCAATTTAGGAAATGGAGCCTCTGGGATGGATTCATACCCAACCAAATGAGTCTCCTCAGCTCTCACCTCAAGACGTTACGACTCATGCCAAAGTCATGGCTGAGAATCCCTCATGGGATGGAGAAAAGACTATCATCATCACCTGCAGGTATGTCCGGAGAGCCAAAGTGCGTTGTGGCCAGGAGCGTAGAAACGCTGTGACGTACAGCTGCCTGGTTCCATTAACGAGAGAGGGGCTCGGCTTTAGGGGGTCCACTTTTGTGTTCATCGTGGTTTTCCCTCTCTGCAGCTTCACCCCTGGCTCCTGCACTTTGACGGCCTACAAGCTAACTCCCAGTGGCTACGAGTGGGGCAGGCAGAACACCGACAAAGGAAACAACCCCAAAGGCTACCTGCCTTCTCACTACGAGCGGGTCCAGATGCTCTTGTCTGACCGTTTCCTGGGCTTCTTCATGGTGCCAGCCCAGGGCTCCTGGAACTACAATTTCATGGGTGAGTCGGGAGAGGGAGCTCCAGGACCCTCTTTGCTGGGCAAGGCCTTTGCCATGGCCCGCATTTGCCTGCAAGGAAACAGTATTTTGACGCCTTCGTTTCGTGGCCTTAAGGTCTCCCTCATCCCGCCCCCCCACAAGTGCCTGTGTTTTGAGCAACTTGTGCTTCTTTCTGTGGGGCTTATGCTTGCCTGGCTGCATTGTTACTTCCAGTCAAGCAAGGAGAGATTCTTCACCACCGGGAAAAGCGTTCTGTGTGAGTCTATGCTTGTGTCTTTTCCTCTTGCTGAATGTCCGTGCCTATCTGGCCTCAGCTATCAGTACCCTTCAAATCTCACCAGCTGCTTCCAGCAGGAAACTTGTGATTTTAGGGAGGGGATGTTCATATGCGTCTGTCTTCTTCCAGGTGTCCGTCATGATCCTAACATGAAATATGAGCTACAGTTGGCAAATCCAAAGGAATTCTACCACGAGGTCCATCGGCCGTCCCATTTCCTCAACTTTGCCCTCCTCCAGGAGGGCGAGGTGTACTCCGCTGATCGAGAAGACCTCTATGCCTAGTGCTGGCTGCCCACTTTGGCAAAGAGAGAGGACGCTTGACATTCAGCAGCCCAGTGTCTGCTGCCTGCCCTGAGGAGTTAATGAACAGCCCGTGCCCCATCGGCCCACCCTCCTTGTTAGGCTTCTGCATTTAGTTGTAATGAGAAAATTGACAAAAACTTCACTGTGTTGAGTGTGTGTGTGTGTGTGTCTATGTGTAGTTTCCTCAGATGTTTAATAAACTTTTTATAAATGGGAGCTCAGTGCCAGTCTCTTGTACCAGCACCCAATGTAGAGGGGGAGTCCAGTCCAGGAACAGAATAGTCGGTAACTCAGATGCTCCCATGACATTGCCCTTGCAGGACAGCATTTTTTAAAACTCAGTAGAGTCTTTTATGTTCCCTCTTAGTAATAAGTTATGGAGGGATCTTGGATTAAACCTGCATATTAAAATTCCTATACTGCTTTTCCATAAGCCCAAAGCAGTTTGACAATCAGACTAGTAATATGAACCGAGGAAAACAAATGAGAACAAGAGCAGCAAACAGAAAACAGACTGGCAGCTGCCCATGCCCCCGCATGACCTTTTCAAAGAAGAATGTTCTGTGGCCTTTGCAGGCACTGAGAAATGTCTCAGCAAGTGCTTCTGAAGACTGGGAACTTCAACAGGCACAAAACAAGGTGGTGGCCCGATTTAATTGCCAGAGGATCAATTTTAAAAATGCATGGAGCAGTATCAATGTTCCTTTTAAATAGGGTCACACTGTAAGATTGAGCGTAGTGTAGTGGTTAAAACTAGGATTTAGGAGGCCCAGGTTCGAATTCCCCCTGCTGTTATGGAAGTTTGCTGGGTGACTTTGGGCCAGTCACACACTCTTGGCCTAACCTACCTCATAGGGCTGTTTGAGGATAAAATGGAAGAGAAGAGGATAATGTATATTCCTTTGTGTTCCCATTGAGGTATAAAGGAATAAATATGGAACCATGTCAATTGCACTGACTTCAGTTGGCTTTTGAGCTGGTTTGGCTTCCTGGTATGTGTGTGGCCTTACATACATGCGTTCATGTTTCTCCTCTCTGCTAGGCCTGTGTCCCCTTTGCTGCCATATTCCTCTATTGACACATCTGCATGCCCTTCCATAGTTTCTAGGCAGGAAAGAGCAGTGTGTAGAGCAAACAGGTGGGCCACAATTTCAAAGAAACTGATTTGTCATTGGATCTAAGCACTATTGAAGGTGTCATTTCACGTCTCAGCAGAGCCAAAGGTGTGAGGTCATCGTTCTAGCCTCGCTGTCCGCAGCTGATTTCTCCTTCAAATATCAGCTGCCCCATATGATGTCTTGGGGGATGGGAGACTCTAAGGGCCAGGACTGCACTGTGCTATTTGGGGGGAGGGGGGGCAGTGTCTCTTTGGCCTTTGACTTGCAGCAGGGTTATTACCAATGTAGTGTTTTGCTGGCGTTTGGGTAGGTAGCAGTCAAGGGGGGGCGGGTTAAGAGACGACTTCGGCCCACTCCTCTCTTGTCGCAGCTCCAGTTCTGTCCGTTTCTAAACTAGCACTCCTTGGTGCTGGCATATCTCCAAGTGTGTTAGTTTGGTATCGAAAATGTTTCAGTACCAGGGCTTAGGACTCTTAAAAGGACAAAGCAGAGTTAACCTATTGTCTGCCTCCAGATTATTAATTGGTCAGCTTTTGAAGAAAACAGCATTAAGTTCTCTTTATTAAAATATTTATATCCAAAGTGACTCATAAAATATTACAATCAATATCCATTTAGAACACCCTGTAATCACACCTGTGCTGGTATACAGAAACTCTAAAAAGGAGGTAAATGCCTGCCCCATCTCGTCAAGGCAGCCAGAAGACACTTTTTACCCCATGTGGAAGGCAGCCCATAATGTCTGGGCTGCAGCCCCCACAAAAAAGCTGCAAATGATCTAATGCCTTCCCGCATTCCCCAAGTGACGGGAGAATATGCACACACTGTCCTTAAGGTGTAAGAACAGCTTCAGCGCTCAAAACAAGCATCTTGAATGGGACCTAGAAACAAGTGGGCAATCAGAGCAGAAGTTTCTTCAGGGCAAATTTTTGCATAGCATGTTACACTACAATAGTATGGATGTCTTGCCAGTTAAGGAGGGAACAAATAAACCTACCAAACACAGCTAATTAAAGCACTACTTGTTTTCCCGTCAAACGTGCAGGATCCAGCAAGATACTACCACTTCACTGAATTTGCCCATGTGATCCTCGCACTGACCAAAGCTGTCCTCCTTCCACAACGTCCACATCTCTGGCTATGTTAGATCTGTTATTTTCTTTTGACCTGTTGTCCTGTGGCCCACCTGACTACGGCATCCAGGCCTTGCCTGAGGGCTGAGATACTCACTCCTGAAAGTGGTATCTGACACAAGGAGCTCTGACTCTCGAAAGCTTATACCCTGCAAATCTTGACGGTCTTTAAAGTGCTACTGTTATTGCTGTTCTACTGCACAGTTGCCCACCTGAAACTTGAAAAGTGTGCTTAAAGAAAGGTTACAAATTGCTTAAAATAGTTACAAGTTGTTTAAAACTGAAGAGGAAGATACCCACAACAGATTCTTGAAAGTGACTGAATTCTTTTTTCCATATTTGGCAAGACATTGCATAAGTGGCCCAAAAAGTGGGCTGCAGAGAACTTGTGAAAGACACAGGCTATGAGATGTTGCTTTGGAGGCAACAGCAGAGTGATCTTTCACAGGTAGTTTAGAGGATGGAACTAATTAAACTTCCACGCTGTACTAGTAAACTGTATCTTATCATTTGCATTTCAGTCAAAAAGAAAACAGCTCTTGGGGAATATTGGTACGGCTCATGGTCATTGTACCAGCAGGTAGCATGGCCTACTGCAGGCACCCCAACAGCGTGAGCCACAGGCTCAAGTGTGTGCTGTGTGGTCCTTGACAGGAACAATGTGGCCGTCCTGTTTTCCCAGATGGCTTCTCCCTTGCAGCCTGCAGGCCGTCCTCTCCAGGACTGAGGCAGCTGCTGGATCAGTTGAAGCAACTCTGGTAATCCCAGGGGGTCACCATGGGAAGACACTCTTCCATCTCAGTGCAGTTCTAAGGGTCCAACCAGTGACATCTGGTGCAGGGAAGGGTGAGCGTTCATTCAGGCCCCTTTCCTCTCCTCCTCTTCCTTCTCTGGGTCAACCTCTTGCCGATCAACAATCTCCCAGGCTCCAGGGTAGGCGTCTGTAGAGCTGTCTTTGCCGCTGCGATACCACAAGCCAAAACTGCAGAGAGAGGTAGATGGAGGGTGTCTGAACTTCCAATGCATTTTCTTTTCTCCTGCAAACTTTATGGCACTCTTGTTAACTAGTCCTTTCCTAGTAACAACTCTTGCCTGTTCCGGTGACTGTCCTCTCTATAGTCTTACCTGGAAACAACAGATACCCTTCGGGGCTGCTACCACATTTATTTCAACAACACTTAAAGGCCTTGCAATTGTTCATTCAGATTTATGGTAGTTCTTAGACAGGTCGGTCTTCTTTTTGATGAACAATGGTAACAGTATGTGGCTTTCCTCTCTATATAATTCAAAATACAGTTTAAAATTGGATTATCTCTGAGTTTATTTGAACGTCCAGCTTTGTAATTAGGTTATTTTAAATCTACAATGTTGTTCTCTCTCTGTTTTAAATATTTGATGTCTAAAAGCAAGTACGTTAAATGGCCTTCCAGGAAAGGAAGGAAGATAGCCCTACAGCTGCAAGTCTACTTAGGAGTCCAGGTACTGCTTCACTCTGTGCCCAGCTATGACACAAACTGGTTGTGCAGAAACAGTAGATCTGAAGCCCCAAGGCTTGGTGGACCCTGTAGTATTATTGTAATACAACGATCATGTGCAACAGGTTGTGAATGACTGCTGTAGTGCGACACTAATACAACACTCAAGCCAAAGTGGTGTAAAACTGCTTGCTTTGCAATGTGAGTACGCCACCAGTGACAGCACAGATGTTAATTGCTTAAAACCAAGCTCCCTCTTTGGGTACGCAAGGCCGAATGTAGCTTTGGCCCTTGTCTGTTCAACCCAGGAGTGTTTCAGTCTAACCAGTCCAAATTAAACAGGATTTATTCCAACAACAAAACACTGCATTTACCTGAATGGAAGACAGCCCTGAGCCTAAGGGAACCTCCCTTTAAAAGTTTGGTTTTTTAATTACAAAACATACCTGTAATTTGTTTGAATTTACAACAACCTCCTATTTTTTTTATGGTACCTGAGGGAGAAATCCTAATTTCCTTTCTGGTAAATAGGGTAACTGCCTGCTGTGATTTAGCCTAGCCTTAGCCCTAGTTCTGCTTACTGGTTCTGACTGTACCAAACTGGCTCACAGGCAGTTTTGGGATGGAGACTGGCTTGGTGGCCCTGGTCACTGCTGGAAGAGAGAGAGGGGAAGTGGGACCCTGTGGATTATCCTGGACTTCTTACTGGCTTGTGATATTCCCTGCCTTTTTAGCCTTCTGGCTTGACTGGCTGGAGCTCTCTTGTTCCAATTCTGCATTGCTAGGAGATTCTAAAAGGGGATAACTTGAAGATTGTTGTTCTTCTAGTTAGAAGTGAGTCTTTACGGCTCCTGCCTGCCTGTTAAGATATACATGAAACCACTGGGAAAGGTCATTGGGAAAGGGAGGCAACAGTGGACGGAACGAGGGGTGAGTAAAGTGAAATTCAATCCAGATGAGATGATGTTGGCTTACAGTAGGCAGGTTATTTTTAGTATTCTCTCTCCTGAGAATTCCAACATGAAAGTCAAGGTTATAAATCTGCCACAGAGTTTTCTACCAACAACTAAGGTTGCCAACTCTGGGTTGAGAATTTCCTGGAGATTTGGAGGGTGAAACTTAGATAGGGCAGGATTTAGGGAGGGGAGGGACTTCAGCAGGGTATAATGCCATAGAGTCCAGCCACCAAAACAACCATTTTCTCCAGGGGAACAGATTTCTGTAGTTTAGAAATCCACTGTAATTCTCGAAGATCACCCTACTGATAGCCCACTTCTCCCCACAGTGGGCTGCTCCCAGGCCCAGACTTACAAGCTCTTGATCCTGGACTGGGCCACGGAGCCATCCACTGTGTCTGAGTCAGGTGAAGCCAGCCACACTCCCTCCTCTTCATCACTGCAGTAGAAGAGGCCAGAAAGAAAAACTATCAGAGAGAGGCCTGGAGAAGCAGACATCAGGAGAAAAGATTTGGAGATTACTGGCCCATTTCCAGCCCACTGTAAACTGAAACTTGGTCCCCCACAGGATGGAGATACTCTTAATCAACAAGGAGCCAGTCTGCTTGGGGGAGTGTGGTGCTAATTTAGAGATACCAGCAGCATCCTTCAACTACAAATCTGCCAGTTTGGTGTGGTGTTTAAGATCGGCAGGACTCTAATCTGGAGAACCATGTTTGATTCCCCACGCCTCCGCTTGAAGCCAGCTGGGTGACCTTGGGTCAGGTGCAGCTCTCTCAGATCTCTCTCAGCCTCACCCACCTCACAGGGTGATTGTTGTGGGGATAATAACAACATACTTTGTAAACTGCTCTGAGTGGATGTTAAATTGTCCTGAAGGGCGATATATAAATCAAACGTTATTGAATATTATTATCATGTAATGTGCCTTATCGGCTTTTGCTGGAGTGCCATCTGCAACGTTTCTTTGAAAAGGGATTTGACATGTTCAGACCAAATCCCGATTAGATAACTGCTTTTGAAGACAATATGGAGGCTTAATTTGGCTCAGAAGGTGGCAACCTGATTGCAGAGTGGCGTAAACAAGAGGCAGTCTTGTCAATGCTGAAAGAACAGAACTGTCTGCCAATGTGTCCAGGCCTCATCCAAAGTGTTGCTTCAAACAATCTGGGACCAGGGCCTATGTAAAACCACCTGGTCCTGTACCAACCGACTTGCCAGTTCACGTCTCTAACTCTCCCTCTTACATCAGCAGGCCTTATATGGGGTACTACCTCAACTGTGGAATATCCCTCCCTGCACCTTGTATGCAATCCTTTAGATGCCCGTTGAAAACAATTTTTTTTTGCCTGGGCTTTTTCATGCATTTCAATGGCCCCAGCTGATTTTTTTTTTAAAAAAAAAACTGAAGCCGAAGAGCAGCAGGGTTTCATGCCTCCAGAATACCTGGACAGGTACTGGGTAAGCTTAACGATTTCCTTTACTGCACAGAAAGTGCCACTTGCTATGATTTTGCTAGAGAGGGAGATGTACAGCAAAGTAGTTCAGCCGCCTAAACTCTTAAGTTAAAAAGTAGTTAGAGGGGAAAAGGGTTACATCCACGGAGCAGGGCACAACCTCCCTCCCATATGAATGGAGTAGAGGCAGCAGCAACCACTCGAAGTCCTTGGCCAGCTGTTTAATGCCTCGAGTAAACACTTTGCATTTAATCATCACGTTATGAACAAATTTTCTGCAGCAAACCTTTGCCGGGGGAGGGAGTTTCATAAGTGGGAGAACAAGAGCAAAGGGAAGCTGGAGGCAAGCCAATCCATGCAAGATCCCCCCCCTCTCCGCTCCATATATTTTGACGTTGTAGGTGGCTAAGAAAGGATCCCAAGGGAAGGAATTTTCCAAGCTGGTAACCTGCCCTGAGCCTGCTCGCGGGGAGGATGGGCGAAATATCTAATAAACAAACAAACAGCTGAGAGGCTGCCTTCCAAGAGTCACCCTCTGCGCTGCCCAGAGCGCATGTCTCAGCCCACCCCCTCTACTCTCTGCTCCCAGTGACTGTTTGTGCCTCCAGGGCAAAGAGCAGCCAGCTCCCCAGCAGCACCAGCTCAATTCCCAGAGGCCTGGCTGTGCACATCTACCGAGTCCCTGTTCATCCATAGGCATCCAGTGTTAGCCACCAGATCCCACTGGGTCCTTCGCTGCAGCAGGGGGAAGGCAGGGGAGACTCACCTGCTCCCTGACTCCTCTGTCGTCCCCAGCATCTTAGCACGGATCTTCTTGTGTTGCTTCCGGATGGCCAGTTGCATGGCACCCAGGAGGAGGCTGGGGATTCGCTCGTTGTTAAGCAGCTCCCTGCAGGGTGGTAGGCGACAGCACACCATCAGGGTAATTTTAGGGGAAATGAATACTGCTTGCTCTTTTCTCTATGAGTCCACCCCCCTGCCCCATTTCAAAACAGCTACAGCCCCATATATCTTGCATGCACCCATCACCAGCTGTTTATGCCCAATCTAGAACAAAAGAGAAAATGAGATGAAAGAAATCTGTGGCAGACAGGGGAACTCACTGCCACAGGAGGAAGCGATGGTTTATTGGGTTAGATGGCTTTGCAAAAGAACAGGACAAGTTGATCGGAAATATCAACAGCTACAAGCCAAATAGAGCCCCCATGTTTAGAGGAAGTCTAACTCATCCCCAGAATCCAGGGACAAGATCGGGGTGGCCATCACCTTCAAAAACTGCTTGAGAGGCTTCCCAAAAACATCTGGATGGCCACTGCTGGAAAGAGGATGCTGGACTTATAGTCTGATCCAGAAAGGAACTTAGGTTCTAAGGTAGAGACACCAGACGGAGGAAAGGAGCCAAATATCCCTGGGAAAACAGGAGGAGCGTGTAGCAAAGGAAGTAGCAAGAACTGAGCTGCCCCTGCCGAGGAGGAGAGGTCTCATCACATGACAGACACCTTGGAAATCCCACCTGAAAGCTCAGTGCCAGCCAAGAGAACCTCCCCATCCTCAGCCAGAGAGCACAAGAATCCCTACCCACTCCCACTTGGCATTTAATACCTTTGGTCCAGCGGTCCCCACACCAGTGACCTACTGAAGGAGACTCCCAGAATTCTTTGCTTCTGATCATTCATTGCCTAATCATTCATTCCTTTATCCAAGGCAGTGAGCCACCTGCTGCAAAGGATTTTTGACCCCATGGACTGGTCAGCAAACAAGGATTGCAAAAGAAACTGAACCCCCTGCCTGGGAAGAAGGCAAACCAACCGGTGGGTCAAGGCACATCTTAGCCAGATGGGCAAGAAGCGGAGGGGAAGGTCTCTTGTTGGCAAAGACATAAATGAGGTCTTTCTCCAAGGTGGAGCATGCTTCTGCAATCCATTTCTCCGGGCAGAAGAAACCTAGATGTTCCTGGTTTGACCAAAGGTCAGATAGGGTGTCTGCCTCTTGCCGAAGTGCAGTTCTAGCATGTGTCCATTTATTTACTGTATTTTTATCCCACCTTTTTTTCTCCAGTAGATCCCCAAAAGCCAGGCTTAGAATCCCTGAAATTTGCTAGGATCCAAGGGATTTGTAAGCAGAACAGCCCAAGCTACCACCCAGGCCTGCCCCATCAGGATCCTCTGAAATGCATCTGCAATTTGACGAGAAGGTAGAGCGATCTCACCCAGATCAACTCACTCACTCACTCACTCACTCACTCACTCACTCACTCACTCACTCACTCACTCACTCACTCACTCACTCACTCACTCACTCACTCACGCCGTCCTCCATCCTGACTTACCTTTGGTAATAAGCCAACTCCTCCCGCACCAAGAACAGGCTGGTCTTGAGCTCATTACGTTCTTGAAGGATCTCCTGAAGTTCTTCCTTGGAGAAGCACCTCCCTCCCTGGTCTCTGCTAGGGGCCTCCTCCATAGGTGCTGCTGCAGCACCCTTGTCCTGGGAAAAGTGGGAACAGAAGAGGTCCATGTGGCCCAAATTGCTAACTCAGCCTCATACAAGGCCTCTGCAAGTCCAGACAAGAATAGCAGAACTCTGGATGATGCAGACGCAAATGTATCTGCAAAAGCAGAGAGAGGAACTCTGCAGAGTTCCTGAAAACCTCCCACTTCTCCCCACCAAAAAACCCACAGTGGCTTATGAGATGTTGCTGGGCACTGGCGACGGGTCTCTTGCAGCCATAATATCCAGGAACTTACTGCCCTGACCTGGATAGCTCAAGAGAGCCTGATCTTGTCAGATCTCCGAAGCTAAGCAGGGTCAGCCTTGGTTAGTAATTGGATGGGAGACCTCCAATGAAGACCAGGGTTGCAGAGGCAGGCAATGGCAAACCACCTCTGCAAGTCTTTTGGCATGAAAACCCAGCCAGGTGTCATCATAAGTCAAATATGACTTGAAGGCACTTTCCACCCCCACTGCCCAACAGAAAACCTTCAATGTGCCCAGTGTGCAAGCCCAGATCCCAATCATCAAATGCCCAGGATGTCTGTGCCACAGAGCCCCTGTGACCGCACAGAGAGGGTCCACCCTGAGGGAAATGGGCAGGGGGAAACTTACCATGCCAGGCCTGGAGGACTCCTTTCCCCGCTGCGCCTCCTTCAGCCTGTCTGCTTCCCGGCTGGTCGCCAGCAGAGCGTTCTCCAGGGCCTCCTTCTCCTGCAGGGCCTTCTTCAGCTGCAGCTGAACCACGGCCAGCTTGTGGCGCAGCTCCTCGTTCACGGCCATGAAGCGGCTGAGCTGCTCCTGAAGCTAAAAAAATCAGACCCAAAGCCGCGTGAAGACTGCTGGGCCTCGGCCATTCCACCAAGCCAGCCTGCCTGCCCTGCCCAGCCTTACCGCCTCCGTGTCACGACTCTTGCTGAGGATCTCGTGGGCCTGGGCGCGGATCTCATCCCTTTGTTTGTCTACCACCTCCTTGAGTCGCAGCATCACCTCCCTCTCTTTGTGCGTGGCCCTATCTGAAAAGAGCCAGAGGATCCTTAAGCAACCGCCCCCAGCTCTCTCTCAAGCATTTATATTTCATGTGAATTTTGCCAGTAAATGATATTTATTTTGGATTGCATGTGACCTGCTGCATTGGTTGTGTAGACAGTGGATTACATATACCCAGGGCTTTTTTTCAGCGGGAATGTGGTGGAATGGAGTTCTGGCACCGCTTAAAAATGGTCACATGGCCGGTGGCCCCGCCCCCTGGTCTCCAGACAGAGGGGAGTTTAGATTGCTCTCCGCGCCGCTGAGGAGCGCGGAGGGCAATCTAAACTCCCCTCTGTCTGAAGATCAGGGGGCGGGGCCACCGGCCATGTGACCATTTTCACCAAGGGCAATTTAAACTTTAACCCCCCCCCCTTGTTCCAGCAGACCCCAAGTGACATCATTGTGCGGTCTTGAGTTCTACCACTGAGTTCCACCACCTCTTTTCCCAGAAAAAAAGCCCTGCATATACCTTTATGGGTCATTGGTAGGATCGTTACTAGATACTTACAGGATGACTACTTACCCTACGTATTGTTTGTAATTTTCTGACTACACAGTTGTAATTTTTGTTAGTCTTACATTTAATACCGTGGTCCTTTTTGTTGTAGATACAGCCAGCTCTCAAGCCAACAGCTCCCGGGGCCCCACCATCCCCCGTTCCTTTGCCACCCTTGCAGGCTCTTAGAGTTCTCTTCTGCCACTTTCCCCCTTGGCATTGTCAGGGGGTTGGTTTCAGAATAATAACTTATAACCTCTGCACGTTTTTTTTTTTTTGCAGCCAGCTTATGGTGACCCCTCAAGGGGTTTTTATGGCAAGAGACGTTCTGAGGCAGTTTGCCTTTCCTGTCTCTGCACCACAAAAAAGTTACGGTAATTAGCCAAATCACCAAAAGGAATTCCCACCATAACCTACTTACTTCTAAGGTATAAGATACGAAATTATACTACGAGTGCAATAAATCAAAATTCTAATGTGCACCCAAATAATCTGGAGCAAGAATCACCATTATATAACATTCACTTCGTTTATAGAACAATTATATGGACCACAGAAATTTCCAATGTTGTAATGGAACACAAACATAAGGTGATATACAAATAAAGTGTCCCTAAGTTAAGAGTCAATTTCATTCATATATTACAATACTGCTAAAAATTCTCAATGCTGCTGAAATCTATAAGTCTCAGGTAAGTCCAATAAACTGTCTAATGCAACTTCAGTGTTGTTGATTCTCATTCTCTTTTCCTCTAGTTTCTTTTTCTTGAAGGGGAGAAGACGCCCTCATGGCCCCACCCAACGAGGAGCCAGCTTGCCACCTTGTTTCAGTTTCTTTATCAAGAACGTGCCATGTTCATGGCTTACTCTTCAGGAAGTGTATTATTCATTTCACAGGCACACACAATTCATCCATATAATCCTTGCAGTAAAGGCACTTATGGGGACCCCTCAAGGGGTTTTCATAGCAAGAGATGTCCAGAGGTGCCTCTGCACAGTGACCCTGGTCTTCCTTGGTGGTCTCCCATCCAAGCACACACCAGGGCCGATCCTGCTTAGCTTTGGAGATCTGACAAGATTTGGCTAACCTGGGCTATTTAGGTCAGGGCTAACCTAGGTTATTTAGGTCAGGGCCTATGGAAGTATAGGCATTAATCAAAACTCAGCTGATGTCTTAAGGACCTCTTCCACCCCCGGGGAAGGACTGCCCTGTACACACCCAGCCAAGAAAGCCATTTCGCTTGCGTGACGAGAAATACCTGTCACTGAGCCAGCCAATTTTCTTTTGAAAACAAATCTCAAAGCAAGAGGCGCGCTCCAGAAGTGACGGAGCAGAAACCGCAGTCTTCAAGACTGACAGGCCTTTGAGGCAAGCGTGAAGCAGACCTGTTGGCATGTTACTATTCTTTGTTATTTGAAGGCCTGCCAAACCCCGGAAAAACCCCTAATGCGTGCACACTGCACTGAAGGAGCAACCGCTGGAAAGTGACAACTGCACGCAAAAGACACCCGCTGTTGCTTCCCAAGGGGTCAACAGGCATTATCCAACTGTAACATTTGTGCAACTCCCGACACTACACAATGATAAAGTTGCATTTCCTAGCCAGAGAGATCCCCTCTTCAAGTTCCGGCTCCACCTTCCTCGAGCTCCCCTCCCCAAAAGCAAAGAGCCAAGAGGAGGAAAACCCTGGAAATTCCTTGGGAGGAGCAACAGCCAGAGAGGCTGTCAGAGGCAGACTTTGAGCAGATACAGCCTGGTCTGGGACCACCTTCCGTTCCTGTTGAGATGTGTTGAAGAGGGACAAAGCCACCCAAAAAGGGGTTGAAAAGGGACCATCACCACCAGCCGAGTATGGATCCAATTTTCAAGCTACAGCCCAATGGGGCATGTTTTTACTTTGTGGGCCACCTCCAGCAGATCTCAGGGTGAGAGTAAGGGGAGAACACCCACATTTTCTAAAGACATTGGCCCAAGCTCTCTCACCTGCCTGGGACTGGCCGCCAGCCAGCTGGCCCAAGAGCTTCTGGTTCTCCTCTTCCACCTGGGCCAGGCGCACCTGCAGCAGGCGCTCTCTCTTCCGGCCTTCCGAGAGGGTCTCTTCCTCATCCTGCAGGAAAGAGGGAGCAAAGAGACCTCCCATTAACGGCAGAGTGGACCTGGGCATCTCCCCTCCCCCCCCCAATACCTTCCTCTTCAATCATAAGCAGGCATCATACTGGGCAGGGCAAGGCAGGGCAGAAGAGCTGAAGCAGCTGACGGGCCAAGCCAAGAATGTTGATTTGGAGGGTTAAAACAGGCACAAAGTCCTTTCTCTGGTTCCTAGACCCCTCGTGGCCAGCAGAAGCCTTTGAAGACTTGCCTGGCCCAGCACTGCCCTGCCTTATTGCATGCATAGCAGCACGTCACCACCACCTTGTTTTCTGCATTTTATTTAATGGCACATGACACCTCCCAGAGATACAGGACCTGCAGAGATGTACACAGCACCCTCCCCACTTGACAGTATGATGCCTGTTCAAATCCACCCCCCCACCCACAACATTTGATGGGGGTATGTGAATAGAGAGATCCACAGGCTGAAGAAGGGACCCCTAAAAGAGCCAGGGGGCGACAATCTCCCATCCCTATTCATATTGTATGTCACAAAAAACCCAAACCACAATTCACACAAGGTAAGCACAAGGCAGCACAATCTGAGGCCGTCACTGCCTTGATAAAAGGCCTCAAAGGAGGCAGAGGGCGGCTAAGAGGAAAAGCACCCAGAGAGGCAGCCCTGTGAAGGGCTGCCAGCTGTGGGATGGGAAATCCCTGGAGATTTGGGGATGGAGTCTGGGAGGGAACTCAGCCGGGATGTGACACCACAGTCTGCCCTCTGAAAGTTGCCACTTTCTCCAGCGGAGCTGATCTCGGAAGTCTGGGGTTCTGTCGTAATTTTGTGAGATCTCCAGCCCGGAGGTTGGCAAGCCTAGCCCGTGGTACCCGCGGCCTTTTCTCGAGCGCATTTCCTGCTACAGACTCACGCCCGGAATCACGCCAGGCTCGGGGCATCTTTGGCCCTCGACGGCGGTGGGTGAGACCGACCGTCGGTCTTCGGGTCTGCCGCGGGTGGCGTCTCTGACCGGGGCCAGGTCCGCGCGTAAAAGTGCGCTCGCCCTTCGCGGTGCCGCCAGACTCGCGCAGCGCTCAGGACAGCCCCGACAGCGCCCGGCGCCCTCTCCCCTGGAAACGCCTGCCGGCTCCCCCGCCGGGCTGCGTCCTCCCGCGGCCTTTCGGCGCTGCCCGTCAGGCTGCCCGCGGAGGAGAGAGCCCCTCCGCCCTGGCGCCCCGGCGGATGCCACTGCCAAGCCGGGGCAGCGAAGGGCGAGCTCGGCCCGGCCTCGGAGGCTGCCCCTTTCTCCAGGCGACCAGACCCCCCCCCCCGCAGCAGCAGCCGCGTCCGCCAAGCACCTGCGAGGCCGCCGGCCGGACCTCCTCCCCGGCCGTGGCCGTGGCCGCCTCCCGCTGAGGCAGCTTGCGCGGCCCGGCGCCGGCCGCCAGCGCTTCCAGCAGCTCCAGCAGGCACACCACCTGCGGCACCAGCGCGGCCACGGCGGCCGACCCGCAGAGGTCCGAGAGGCGCTGCAGCTCCGAGCCCAGCGAGCCGGCCAGCCGGTACACCTGCTCCAGGGCCAGCTGGCGGGGGGCGCCGGGCTTGGCCGCCGGCTCCTCCATGGCCCGGCCGCGGCTGCACGGCCTCTGCGTCAGCCCGGCGCGCTCGCTCCGGATCAGAGGCCCGCGGAGCAGAGGAGGACGGCGCTGCAGGCCGCCGGAAACGGGGCAGGGCGGGCTGCTTTCGCTTTTGCGCGCCTTCACTTTCGCGGGGCCTCTTCTCGCTCGCCTCCCCCTCCCGTAATGTAGCTCCAGAGGAGTTGGCCCTGTCAGTCTGTAGTTGCAAAAGAGTAAAGAGCCCAGTAGCACCTTTTAAGGCTAGCCAACTTTATTGTAGCATAAGCTTTCGAGAGCCACAGCTCTCTTCGTCAGATGCACGGAGGGTATGAAGAAACTGACCAGAGATACATAGGAGGGGAGGGGGGAGAGGGTGCAGGGAGCGAGGGCCATGCAAATGTTAATAAGTTACGAAGAGTCGTGAAAGAGATGGAGTACACAATCCAGGCTGGGTGTGACCCACAACAGAGTGTTCTCCTGCCCTTTCTTCAACTGCGAAGGGCGAAAGGAGCATTCCACAATCGCGTCTTCTGGCAAAGGAGCTCTGCCTCTCCACAGTTCGCACCCTTGCTGCTCTCCACGGCACCCCTGGGCTCGAATCTTGCTCTTCTACTGCAGACCAGCACAGCTTCTGCCAAAGGGGCAGTCCTAAAACAATTGCTAGTCTATTGCACCAAAAGAAAACCAAAATCCCCGAGGGTGTCTTAAAGGCAAACAGCATTGATCCAGACAGGAGCGTTCAAGTGCACTGTGGCTCAGGGAAGCTCACATTTTAATGTGCGGTGTTGGTATTTAAGCTATCCCATGGGTTTCTATTGATTTATAGACCGCCTTTCTCACTGACACCCAAAGCAGATTACGCAATGTAAGTCCATGCAATCAAACAATACAATAGGGTATGCACAGAAGAAATTTGAAAAGAAGCATACACAAAAACATAAGTCCCTCTACAAGAGACATCTGACACGTGAAGAATACCTGTGGGGAGATGCAATGGTAGCTGGGAATGGTAGTTTAAAAAGACTAAGCCAAGGGCTCCTATATCCTGGAGCTGTGCGAAGTGGCTGTGAAATGCCAGAAGGGAAACTTCAGCCCATTAGAACCTCTCTAGGTCCAAGCCTGGTTCTGGAAGGCAGCTCCAGCTCATTTCCATTCCTTGCTGCCCTCTAGTTGCCATCCCACACAGTTTTAGACTGGAGAGGTGAAACTGACAGAGCCTTTGAGGAGACCAAGATGAAATTAACAAACCTTCTGAGGAGCAGTGTCTGCAGGCTGTCTTTTAAAACTATGCTTCCCTGCTAACATTGCATCTCCTTGCACTTGACGAACACTCTCTGAGGCATCTCATGTAGAGAGACTCTTTGACATGACCTATTAAAGGACATGGGAACTACCCAGTAGGAGCATAACTACACAGACAGAGTAGCCAGTAGTACAGTCTACAGTCCCTGTCCCTTTAGCATCTCTCCGAATCTTTCCCTACAGCCTGATTGCTTAAGAAAAAGCACTTTGCCCTCCTAAGCCCTGCATCTGGATGCCAAAGAATGGCAGCCTATGGCGCAAACCAGTGCAGTGCCATAGTGAGGACCAGCACAGGGCAGGGGTGAGCTATCAGGGAGTTGCAAAGGCTCTACCAGGCCTTGACAGAAGCTAGCTTGCCAAGGCAAGTCCCGGATAGCCCAAAACTGTTCCCAACAATGCTGCCTCTCTGCTGTCCTCGCTGCGTTTTGATCCTCCCTGTTGTCTCCCACAGTCACTACCAAGTTGCCGTCCACCTAACCTCAGAAGACAGGGGCACCCAAAGCAGGGCCTCTGGAGATGGTTGGGTGGGTTCATAAGTACGCAAGGTTCAGACATAAATGGTAAGGCCCCTTTGGGGCACATCTAAATTACAAAGGTATGTTAGATTCTTTTTTTTTTTACCAGACCTCTTCAGTTGTTAGGCTTGCCCAAAAGAATCTCACGGATTGTAGTTTGCTGTGAATTCTTTGTTAGAAAGGCCTGATATCATACAAAACTACAATTCATAGGGTTCTGTGCAGAGCAAATGATTACTTTAAAACTTCAAGTATGCAGTGCAGAAATGCCTGAGTTTTCTAGGTGGGGTTCATGCTTTAGCCCTGACCGGTAGCCTCCTTTTGAATGAAGCATCCGTTAGAGCAGGAAAAAGGTGTTTCCTGTGAATTTTGTCAAAGGGGAGCACTGGAAAAGAAAGACAGCAGGAAAAATCTGCCCAGAATGCCTGGATGCCCTTTGCTCTGACAGAGCTGTGGGGACTATATATTTTCTCCTGAAAAAGAAAGCCCAAAGCAAGAAGGACTAAACTATTGCAATATTGATTATTTACAGTGCAATCCTATGCTGAGTTACTCCAGTATAAGCCAATTGAAGTCAATGGGCTTAGATTGGAGTAACTCTGAATAGGATTGCACTGTTACGGACTTACCTATGAAAACTATGTCAATTGATTATTGGTGGTTTGAATGCACCATATCAGGTCCATGTGAATAATGTCTTTTATATGTATTTAACCTCTTACTGCCTACTTATGTATTTATGGATGTATCAATATATTTATTCACTGAGCACTTTAAATCGGCACTTTATGAGTATTTATGGAGGCTGACTACTATGGAAGCTTTTGAGCTCTTAGATAAATATTAATGATTGTATATTTCTGCCTTTGAACTGTGATTTGTGAATAAGATACTGTGTAATCAGGTTTCTTATTGCTTGTAGTTAGACAATCATGGTGGAATTCACACACACACACACCCTGTTACCAGTGGATGCCCTTTGCGGCATAGGCTGGCTCCTAGAAAACTGCGGGAAGCGCTACACTGCCCATTCTCAATATCTGAAGTTGCAGGAGGACTGGATGCATTCGATATAATAATTAAGGGAGTGCCTCTGAGCACGTACAGAGCGGTTTCTTCATGTCTCCGCAGCCAGCTCTTTCTTTGCTTGGTTCAGGCTAAGAATTGGTGGTGGGACCGCAAGCTAGGGAAGCCCGGGCTTCTGCAAGTGGGTCTGAGCTTCCTGATTTTATCCCTAACAGACTTTACTCAGAAGCCACAGTTTCATCTCTCAGCCAAGGTACCAGTTAGTCCCTGCTGCTGCCTTGGTTAAAAATAGCTGGGCCCCCAGCGTGCATCCTGTCTCCCCCCCCCCCAAGTTCCCGGTTGACTTCCTCAGGAAAAATCATGGAGGAAATGGGCGGGAGAAGCACAGACAGAGGCTGCCGTAGTGAGCGGAGAGTCCTGTTCGGGGCCCCCCCACAAAGACGATGGAGCCGCTGTCCTTCTTGGTTCTCTTTTTGCTGGTCCAGGGACTGGGAATTGGGAGTTTCGCCTCTGAGCTGGACCCCAACGGGAAGCATGTCTGCAGGTCAGACAGGTAGGCCCTGGGGTGGCAGGCCTGGCAGGATGACCCGGCTGGGCCCAAGGAGGGGGGGCTGAGAGCTAATTTCGGCTGCTTGCTTTGGGAAAGGAGGGCAGGCACAAGCAAAGAGGGATTCTGAGAACAAACCAGAGAGCTATTATCTTTGGGGAAGTCCGAGCATGTGTGAGGCTCTGCTGTCTGTTTGGAGGTGAGCTCCCCGGACTTCTCTGTCTGTGCCTCCCTTTGCATTGCATTTCCTACTGGTCACACTAAAACCCATGTCAGCCCTGCCCTCTGCTCTGTTTTAAACTTCCAGCTAGGGAGCGGCTGTGGCTCAGTGGCTGAGTATCTCCTTGGCATGCTGAAGGTCCCAAGTTTGATCTCCAGCATCTCCAGTTAAAGGGATCGGGTAGAAGGTGATACGGAAAACCTCTGCCTGAGACCCCAGAGAGCTGCTGCCCATATTGACCTTGACGGACTGGTGACCTGATTCAGTGTAAGGTAGCTGGGTGTGTCCAACTTTTCTGCCGTCAAGGGGCTGAGCATGATGGCCTGCTTTGAGTTGCCATCTCGGCTCTTACCAAACTTTTCCTGCTTTGGGGGCTTTGCAGTGATTTTGTTCAGGAGCTCAGATGAGAAAAAATGCCTATGGCCTTCCAATAAGCAGGAAACAAGCCTCAGCCAACAGAGAGGCCCCACAATTGAAATTACAGTCTTTCTTTTGTGTGTGTGTGTGTGTGTGTGTGTGTGTGTGTGTGTGTATGGGGGGGTGCTATGGCGCCGGCCAACTGCTAAGTCTGTGTTCTCCTCCAAGAAGCAGTTGTGGGGCTAGAATAAAGTGGGGGCTTGTGACTCCCCCCTCTCTCTCATCCTTGCCAGCCATTCCCACGTCCTTACCTGTTGCCCTGGCTGGAAGCAAGAGGGCCGAGAGTGCACACTTGGTGAGTGCGTGGGCTTTTGTGCCCATCTGTCAATCTCTCCTTCCCCCCCTCCCTCGCCTCTCTCCTCTCCTCTGCGTTGCGTTCAGCAGAAGCCGGGCTTGAGAAGGAGCTTCCTGCTAAGCACCTCTTGGCTTATCACTGTCATCCATTGATTAAGGAGGGGCCCTGGGGTTGCCAGCCTCCATGTGAGGCCTGGAAACGTCCCAGAATTACAGCTGGCCTCCAGACTAGAGAGATCAGTTCCCCTGGAGAAAATGGCTGCTTTGGAGGGTGGGCTCTGGCATTATACCCTGCTGAGCTCCCTCCCCAGGTTCTACCCCCCAAATCTCCAGGAATTCCCCAACTCACAGCTGGCAATCCTAGAGGACAGGGATTCTAGCCAGCTCCTATCCTCAGCAAGCGAGGAGCTGATGCGCTCTTCAGGGCAGCACAACCAGCGCTCTGAGGCTGTTTGCATCCTTCTTGTGTCCTCACCAGCTCTGTGCGAAGGAGCTGCTGCCTGCCAAGAAGACGAGGTGTGTGTGAGACCCGGTTTTTGCCGCTGCAAGCCCGGCTTCTTTGGGGCCAGCTGTAATACACGTGAGTAACAGTGTGTGTGTGTGGGGGGGGGGAATGGGTAATATTTGGATGGACAGACCATGCAGCGGGGTGACCAAAGCCATTTCAGTCCTATGACAAACCAGATTCGAAATGATATGAACCATTTGCCTTATCCAAGAATGTTTGAATTGTCCATGGGGAGGCGCTGTGGCTCAACGGCATCTGCTTGGATTGCAGAAGGTCCCAGGTTCAATTCCTGGCAGCTTCGATTAAAAGGATCAGGTGACGTGAAAGACCTCCCTTTGAGATGCCAGTCTGAGTAGACGATGCTAGCCTTGATGGACCAAAGATCTTATTCAGTATAAGGCAGCTTTAGGTGTTCATGGGAACGCTGGCTTTTAAAGGGAAGGGGCTGTGGCTTAGAGCCTCTGCTTGCAGTGCAGAAGGTACCAGGTTCAATCCCTGACATCTCCAGCTAAAAGTACCAGGTATTCGGTGATGTGAAAGACCACTGCCAGTCTGAGTCGACAATACTGACCTCGATGGCCCAAGAGTCGGATTCAGTATAAGGCAACTTTATACCCTGACCTGGCTAGCCTGTGCAAGTCTGATCTAGTCAGATCTCAGCGGGCCAAGAGCTGGTGCTGTGCTTCTCCCCCTTCTGCGGCAAGCTGGACTGCTTGGGGCTGCCCGGCCAGAGCGATTCCAGCTGCTTGGAGAGCTCATCCACCTTTGTGGCCGCAGTGTCTAGTTCCACCTGCTTCAGGTCCATGTGCTTTGAAGCTAGATCTCAGATCTCAGAAGCTAAGCAGGGTCGGCCTTGATTAGTAATTGGATGGGAGACCTCCAATGAAGACCAGGCTTGCAGAGGCAGGCAATGGCAAACCATCTCTGTTAGTCTCTTGCCATGACAATCCCACCAGGGGTCGCTATAAGTCAACTGTGACCTGAGGGCAGTGAGCTAAAAAGATACATTGATTATTCTTCAAATCTTTGTAGAAATGTAAGAAGCAGCTGCTTTGGGTCCCCAGTGGGGAAGAAAACAGGCTAGATAAACCTCAGTCGATAGATGGATACCCACCACTATTTCTTCAGTCATTGCTAAGAGATTTCTGCATTCTGGCTTCCAGATTAGTGGCTGCCATTTAGTGGAGTCGAGGATAGCAGCACCCTTCCCATAGTTCCTTTCCACTGCCTCCGTTTTCTTGCAGGTTGCCCTGATGAATACTGGGGCCCCGACTGCAAAGAGAACTGCCTTTGCTTTCCCAATGGGAAGTGTGACCCTGCCAGTGGAGAATGCACCTGCCACCCAGGCCGCTGGGGGGCACTCTGCCAGTTTGCCTGCCAGTGTGGCCCCCATGGCCACTGCAACCCCACCACTGGAGCCTGCCACTGCAAGCCAGGCTGGTGGGCACCAGACTGCAAGAAGCAATGCCTGTGCAACCTGGCTGGCTCTCGCTGTGATCCAGCTACTGGTCGGTGCATCTGCGACCAAGGATGGTGGGGCAGGAAGTGCTCCTCTCCCTGCCACTGCAACCACTCCCCCTGTGCCCAAGAATCTGGCCGGTGCGAGTGCCGGGCAGGGCTATGGGGTGCATCCTGCCAGCACCAGTGCCAGTGCGTGCATGGGACCTGCAGCCCCCAAGATGGACAGTGCCTCTGTGATGCCGGCTACCAGGGCCAGAGATGTACGGACCCCTGTCCTGCTGGGACCTTTGGGCCACAGTGCAGATACAAGTGAGTGACTGGAAAAAGAAACCCTGCTTCCACCCCCAAACACAGAACTGGTGACCAGTTGATCTTGGACTTGCCTTTCTGCAGAGGCCAAGAGGCTGGCTTGGCAATCCAGATGCAAAAATGGATGCAAAAATCCCATTGATCTGAATGGGGCTAGAATGCTTAGATTATAGAACTAGAAGTCCAAGGGTCAAAACACACGATATTCATGGGCAAGTGTTGGATCCTGCAATGATCCTTGGGAATTGTAGTTTAAAAAACCCTCTGCTCAATGTGATTCTCAGGTGAGGAGGGAGGGGGGAGTTTTACACACACACACACTCTTTTTCAAAAATCCTCTGAGAATTTGGAATGCAGGGGGGGTGGGAATGATGTAACAAGAGACAGGAGAGATGAGCGAGAGAGAAATCTGTCACAGAGAAATCTGTCCCTCCAATTCTCCATTTGAGAGGCTGTTCTTTGCAAGAAAATCCACTTCACTCAGAGAGGGAGGAGGGGGTGTTAATCATTCTCAGCAGAGATTGGGGGACCGATCAAGTGCTCTCCACGTGAAGTTTGTTTTGTGTGCGCTGACCCTAAGTGAGCGAATAGCATATGCAGCAATTTTCTTGTCATTTTTTTTTTGCCTGATGAAGACTTGTGTGGCACTAAGGAAGCTTACACAGTTTTTAGCACATGGGTTGGCCCAGCAGATGTCATGACACTGATTCTGTGGCACTGATCCTGCTACCAACACTTGTTTGGACTGACTGAAGAGGTCCCCAGGAATGCAGCTGTGTGGCTGCTGACAGCCCTTTGCCCTTCCTCTCTGTCCACACAGCTGTGGCCACTGCAAACAGGAACAGCCCTGCTCTCCAGTAGACGGCTTCTGCCTGGCCTGTGACTCTGGCTGGAATGGAACCCGCTGCAATCAGCCGTGCCCACCAGGGCACTATGGGGAAAACTGTGCCCAACTCTGCCCACGCTGCCATCGGGGGGAGACTTGTCACCCCAAAACAGGGGAATGTCGGAACTGTGAACCAGGCCTCAGAGGTGCCAGGTAGGAACTCAGCTTGCCCCTAAAATGCGGGCTCAGGCTCTGCTCCACCTGTGGGAGAGCTGGAGGGGTGGTGTGTATGTGTAGGGCAACTCTATGCATGCACAGTGTCACTAGAAAACAAGGCAGCGGCTGTGAACCACTGAGACAGAGGCAGCAAGGCCAGGGATAGTGGAATGGGAAGAGGGGGGAAGTCCAGCCAGTTTGGCGTGGCTCTCTTACAGCTCTCCTGGTGACAAACCCAAACCTAGGAGTGGTGGTAGCAACGTAGTCCAGTCACTTCAAGGAAAGAGACTCTCTCCTGCCCTCCTCTTTCTCCCCGCAGGTGTGAGCTGCCCTGCCCCCCTGGCCTGTTTGGCAAGGGCTGCCAACTTGTCTGTCCAAGCTGCTTCAACGGGAGCTGTGATCCAGTGTCCGGGATGTGTGTGTGCCAGGCTGGGTACTGGGGCGCTAGGTAAAGAGGGCGTATGGAGCCAAGGGTGGGAAGCAGCTGCCATAGCCCACCCAGATGCTGCCTGGGACTTTCCCAGTCTTCCTGTCTTCTTGCAGCTGCAACCAGACCTGCCTGGAAGGATTTTATGGGCCCAACTGCTCTGAGCTCTGCCAGTGCCCCTGGGGCCCGTGCCACCCATCTTCTGGGGACTGTCAGTGGAGTAAGTGACCTTTTGTCTCTCTTGGGACTTGCAGTGCTTTGAAGTTGCAGTGTGGGAGGGGACTGGTGCTTGCTGGGATCCTGGATCGATTACACGGCTGAGGGTTTCCTTTCCTGCTCTGTCTGACTTCTGCTCTTCCTCCAGGAGGCAAGAGGCAAGAAGTCCTTCTCGTGGGCATCCTGGTCCCATTGTTGCTGCTGCTCCTGCTCTGCATTTGCTGCTGCTTCTGCTGCAGATCGGCTCCAGTGGCCACCAATGGCAGGTATGTTGACTGGACAATGGAGTGACCAACTGTGTGCCAGGCGTTGTGCAAAGCCCCTGACTTAGCGGGGCTGAATTACAACAAGGAAACAGCAGTGAAAAGGCAGCAACTTCCCTCCACCACCTCTCCTTCTTTTTCCATTCCTTTGCCCTCCTACTGTGTTTCTCAACCGGTAGGAGGAACTGCAGGGGAGGGATATTGGTGGCATCTTACGGAGACTATCTATCATCAGTTCCACAGTGAACATTTGGTCCCGCTCCAGTGCGGATGGGAAGTGGGTTTCTTCATACTTCCAAAACAGTAAAGAGTCCAGTAGCACCTTTAAGCCTAACCAACTTCATTGCAGCATGAGCTTTTGAGAACCACAGCTCTCTTCGTCAGATGCATCTGACAAAGAGAACTGTGATTCTCAAAAGCTTATGCTATACTGAAGTTGGTTAGTCTTAAAGGTGCTACTGGACTCTTTACTATTTTGCAACTACAGATTAACACAGCTAACTCCTCTGGCTCTTTGTACTTCCAGACAGCATCATGGTGCTGCCATGCACCTTTTGACTCCACCCCCCGCCCCCCCACCCCCGGCTTTTCTGCTTTCTTTCCTAAACACACATTAATATGCTTTCTTTCAAAAAGATCTCAGCAGAGCTGTGGTTGTTGCCATGTAAATGGGAAAGTCTGGATCTTTCCTGGTCCTGCCCACATTGGGGCCATTTCCTCTGGAGAACAGGAGGCTGCTGTGATGGGATCTGCCCACCTTGCTGTCACCTGCTGTGCCATTATCCGACTCTTGACTTGGAATTGACAAATCACTGTGGCGTTAAAATGCTATAGAGATTTTTTGAAAAAGCTCCCCAGTGGTGCTGGGATGGAAGCTGCTGCAGGAGCCTGGGGCAGGGGAGATGCAGGGCATAGGGAAGCCCTGTTGCAGATGCACTGAATCACCAGTCGCAGCATCATTTGAGAGCCAAGCTACAAGTGAGGCCTGACACAGGTTGGACACTTGTCAGCTTCCCTCAAGTTTTGATGGGAAATGTAGGCGTCCTGGTTTTACAGCTGTAATGGAGAGCCAAGCTGTAAAACCAGGATGCCTCCATTTCCCATCAGAACTTGAGGGAAGCTGACAAGTGTCCAACCTGTGTCAGGCCTCACTTGTAGCTTGGCTCTAAGAAAGCTTTCATGAATCTTTGGCGGGTAGAAAACACCTGTGTCTGCAGACTGGACCCAGAAGTTGTGGGTGGGGGGGGGGATATGGAGGTGTTCAAATACTTGGACTGAAGTAAAAAAGAGAGCAGAGAGGATGGACTGCTTCTCCATGCACAACATTCCCAGCATATTGAAAAGCAGCATGCCGAAAAGCAGACTAGTTTTCTATGTGCAGGGATTTTTTTAATGGAGTAGTCCACAGTAATCTTCCACGTACTATCTGAGCGGGGATAATTTCAGCAAGAGCTGTGGAAAGACTCGCACCCGCACTGTCTGCCCTCACTTCCTGTGGTAAGGAAGCATTGGTGTGGCAGCAGGGGTTACGTCCACTCCTGTACTCCTAGTGTGCTACTGGTGTGAAACCTGTGCCTGTTCATTTCCTCTCCTAGGGTGGCAGCTGCTGATGGGGACCCAGTCTCCCAGGTGAAGCTTCACGTGCAGGGGGCGCTGGCCAACCTCCGCTCCAGCTTTCCCTGCTTCTCTTTGGGGGGCTACAAGCTTCCACGGGTGACAGGTGAGCGGAGAGTCTGGGACCCGGTGCCTCCTGTGGCCAGCCCAGGCCAGGCCTGCTCTCTTGGCTTAGTTTTCATGGTGAACATCTATGTGAAAAAGTTAAAAACACATATTGAAGAACCTCTACCAAATATCTAAAGCTGTGTGATGAAGTTGTCATGTCCCGCAACAGAGACTGTGGCTGGCCTGATACCTTGGAAGCCTTTCCCTTCTGGCAGGCCTGGTAGTGCACACTTGCAAGAGCTGAGCTGAGAGACAGACCAGCAGGTGGTGCTCTGGGCCAGGGCAGGATTAGGCGCTGTGCTGCAAAGACCCAATTGGATAGGGCCCTGACCAAGTGGCTCCTTTGAATGTAGTATATTTCTGGAATTCCCAAAGTCGGCTGTTTTCCAAGTTTGCTCCCTCTATCGAATAGAAAAGAGTCCAGTAGCACCGTTAGGACTAACCAACTTTATTGTAGCATAAGCTTTTGAGACCCACAGGTCTTTTCGTCAGATGCATCTAATGCTGTGGTTCTCAACAGCTTATGCTACAATAAAGTTGGTTAGTCTTAAAAGTGCTACTGGACTCTACTATTTTGCAACTACAGATTAACATGGCTAACTCCTCTGGATCTATCTCCCTCTACCGAGAGAGCTTATAAGGAGAAATGAGGTCTCCAGTTCATGGTGGGAGGAATAATGAGTTTGGCTCATCTCCACCAGCCTAAACGCCTCAACACACTCAGCAAGGCACAAGGATGGAATAGTAATGTACCTGGAGGGAGCTGCTAGCCCAAGGAACACTAGCCCGGTGCTGTCCACTTTAATGGAAGAATCATGCTTGATCTATGATATGGCTTTCATGTCCTGTCCTGTGAGATTGGTGGCACTGTGCACTGTCCACCTTATGTATGTAGTTCAGCTGAGACCTGCAATTCTGTAATTTGATCTCCACTGTGCCCTTTCTGCAAAGGATCTAAGGACAGCATGCACGGTCCCTATCTTTTATTTTAACAACAATCCGTATGTGTGTATGCGTGTGGGCATGTGCTCATGCATGACTGGCCAGGGACACCCAGTAATCTTCACAGGTGAGTGGAGATTTGAACCCCGATTCCCCCTCGCCACCCAGTTTTACTTGCGACACGCTCAGCACTGCCGCCAAACTGGCTTTCAATCAGCAAATGTGTATATTTGTGCTTGCTTTGTGTAATTGTTTTTACTCTTGCTACTTAGGAGTAGGAGCAAAGCATACTTAGCTTCCCACCCCCACCCCTGATAATCAGGAAACTGAATTTTCCACCTACAGAGCTGCTACTTGTGCAGCGTCACAGCACAAACAAAGTCTGACCTTTATTGAAGGTCCCACAGGCTGACTGGGCACATTCCACAGGCAGGACATAGCTGGTGCCCCCCTTCTTGGCTGGATAGATTTGAGGTGGAAAGGGCAGGAGAAGCTGCATGTTCTTGGGAGGGGGGTGAAGGGCTTGGGGACTGCAGAGAGAAGAGGACCTTCTGACCTGGCCACGCTCTCCCTTTCCTTCTTTGCCTCTCTCCCTCCCCCTCGGACAGTCTCCCACCACGACGCAGAGATCCCCTTCAACCCCAGCTTCCTTGAGTCCCCATCTGCTGCCTGGCCCATTGACAGCTCTTTCTCCGACACAGATGAGGAGGAAGATACAGCCTGCCACCTCCCTACCAAGGAAGGAAGAGTTGTGTGTAATGGTAATTTTCCTCCACTGAGCTTGCATTGAACTGGCTCCCGGGGGTGAGGGGAAGAGCAGGTGTGCCACAGCAAGGTGCCAGGGCCTTGCTTGCAGCTTTCTGCCTTCTGCCTCTTCCCCAAATAAGCCAAAGTCCCATATGGAAGCTTGCTTCACTGTCCCATCCTGCCCCTGCCAGACTACAGGCTGCAAACCCCCGGGGTGGCCAATTTAGCAGCTGTCTGACCACGCCACCCTTTCCTTTCAGCTCCAGATGTTGAGCCACAGCCGGGCCTCCTCCCCGAGGTGTCAGCCTTGAATTTGGAGTCCTTTGTCATCCCTCGCACATCCAGCATTGCCAAAGCCAAGAGACCCTCTGTGTCCTTTGCAGAAGGCACCTGCTTTGGCCCGCAGAGTGCCAGAAGCTCCACGGAAACCCTCCACCTCTCACAGAAGCCGAAGACGATGCGGAGCGTCTCCCAAGTGGCCTTGCTTCACCAGCCTGGCCCGGGCCGTGAACAGGGCAATTTGGCAGAGTGCTGTTACGAGAACTTGGAGGCTAGCTCACGGATGGAGGAGGGCCACAGGCCATCTCCACGGAGCACCCCAGGTGGCCCCAGGAAACGGATCTCCAACTCCCGGCACGTGGCGCAGCGAGTGGAAGCTCTGGAGGCGGCCTTGTCAGCTCAAGGCAAAGAGTCGTGCATCACCACCATTTATGTGACGGTGGGCAAAGGGGAAGGGAGGGGCAAAGGGCCGGAGCAGGCTGCCCTGCAACAGAGTGAGGGGCCCAAGCTTGGGCGAAGCATCGAGGGCCTCCAGATGCCCCCTGGGAGGACACCAGACTCAGACAAAGGTACTAGGGGGCCGCTGTCCCAAGGCAAGCCTGACCCGGAATCCAAGTTTTCCGAGGCTGAGGCCCAGGGTCTTCTGGGAAGCCTGCCAGCTGCTGCCTGTGAAGAGGCTGCCCAGAACAAGCGCCCTAGCCAAAGCCACAGCCAGACGGAGGTGGAAGCAGGTGCCTCCAACGAGGAGGCCCAGGAGCCGAAGTATGAGAATGTCTCTGGGTTGATCCAGCTTCCCATAGCTTCCTAAAGCCTTCATCCGAAGGCCTGCAAAACTTTGGGACAGCCACGGAAAAGCAGAGGTAGGCTGGCAAAGCACCTGTGAGGGATGCTGGACGTTCTAATAGCTGGATTGCCCTGGAGGAATCCAGCCATTTCTCGTCCCCTGTGGTGCCTTCTCCTTTACCTGTGACAAGAGGCAACCCTTGAGAAAAGTGGAGTGGGCAAAACAAATGCAGCCAAATGCTTAAGTCAGCTGTGGTGACTCCAGCGTAGATCTCGTCATGTGCTTGAGGCTGGAGATGGGACTGCAGCGGGTTAAAGAAAGAGGCTGCCATCAGTGCATAGCTTCCATCACCCAGCCACCCTTTCTGGAGTGGGCAGCCTTAGATACTGCGTGGCTTCCTGTTCACCCCACCAGCTGGCTGGATTGTAGCAACAGGGCCAGATGCGCCAGAGGTGCTTGGCCTCCCACCTTGGACTTCTTAGACCTCATCCAAACTAAAGAACTGTTGCCTTCTCAGTGAATGTCCCAGAACCTGGCATCCCCTTGGTGATGTGAAGGCATTTTATTTTTTCATGTTTTCGTGTTCCACAATTAACATTGTGCCAGTGACCTCTGCTCTTGGGGAGATGGGCCAGGTGAGAGCCTCCCTCACATCTCCTTACCCTCTTCAGTGGCTTTCCAGGAGAGCCAGTTTGGTGTAGTGGTTAAGAGCACGGGACTCTAATCTGGAGAGCTGGGTTTGATTCCCCACTCCTCCACTTGAAGCCAGCTGGGTGACCTTGGGCGAGTCACAGTTCTTTGGAACTCTCTCAGCCCCACCCACCTCACAGGGTGATTGTTGTGGGGTAATAATAACACTTTGTAAACCGCTTTGAGTGGGCATTAAGTTGTCCTGAAGGGCGGTATATAAATCAAATGTTATTATTATTATTATTTCCCAGCAAAGATGCTACCTGGTTGCTGAAGACCCCTACAATCCTCCACCCCCTGCCAACGGCAGCAGAACCATCTGCAGACCCTTTCTGGGAAGTTTAGTTGCTTAAATAACACCTGTTCTCTCATACCATGATTGCGGCTCAGTTTGCAACCTGCAGCCACGGGCTCTCCCGTCTGTGGCCTCTTCCCACGATAACCTCCTTGAAGTCCATTGTGTTTCCTTTTGACTTTGAATAAACCAAATGGGGAATGCCTTTCGGTTTGCCTGGTGCTCAGTGTTTTGTCCATTGAAAGAGATCGGCCTGTGTCCTTTGCAGCCTTGTAACAATCCGCCCCCCCCCATCCAGGAGCTACATTGAATGCCCCCTGAGCCCCCTGAAGGAACAATGGTTGAGCAGCGTTCAAGTCCAGTAGCACCTTAAAGAGTTTCCAGGGTACAAGCTTTCGAGAGTCCAGCCTCCTTTGTCAGCTTAACTCTGGAAAGCTTATGCCCTGGAAACTCTTTTTGGTCTTTAAGGTGCTACCGGATTTGAACCTTGCTCATCTACTGCAGACAACATGGCTACCCACTTGACATTAAATAATGTCACCACTCTAAAGGGATAATATTCTAAATAATGTCACTGCTCTAAAGCTGAGCCATTTGCAGAGGGGATGCTTGGCAGTGCCAGGAGGGAAGCAAATCTGCCCCAGGACACGGGAAGCGATAATACAGATAATATTGCCTCCAAGTATATACAGAGTGTATTCCCCACATCGCCTTAGCCACCCCTTGGACTTGGGGAAGAGTCCAAGGCTGCAGGCCTGATGAACCAGCTGGGCACAGCCAGGCCTCCCTCCCTCATTTTCTCTGTCCAAACACTGGGCCAGAGATGGAGACCTTCAACCAACCCTGAAGGGTTGTTCAGCCCAGAGGTGTTCATGAGCTTTTTCCAGCCACCAGGCAGCCCTGCCTTTCCAGAGGAGCCCTGGCACCAGAATGCCTGCTGGAGGACTTTGCCCTGTAGGTGGCACCGGTGCCCAAGGCTTGGTGTGCCTGCTGACTGGCACTGGCTACAGCTTGACTAAGCCAGTTTCTCTGTTGTTTCCAAGGGAGTGGCTTCCGAGTCCCTAGGCCACTGCTGTTCCTCCAGAGGAGGCCGTGGGCTCAATCTCCCCATCTGACCTTCTGAGCCTCTGCCTGCTGCTTCCCTCCTTCGCCCGGCTGGGCTGGGTAGCCACCTGGCATAGCAAGTGCCTTGGAGAAGTCCTCCCCGTTCCTGAAGCCCTGGAAAGCAAGTAAATGAAGGGGGATGTGTTGGGATTCCCTAGGCAAGCTTTGCAGGCACAGCCCTGTGCAAGTGAACCGTGGCTTGCAAAAGCATCTGCTCCAATAAAGGAGTTCTTTAAGGTAGCAGAAGGCTCTTTGTTGCTTAGCTTACAACGACGGTAGCGTAGCTTCCCCTCGGAGATGTAACCTGAGAAAGCGTTTTTACGCTTGGAGAGCCAGGCGTTATCTTGGGCCCCGATGCTGCGCTCTGCTGGGCCAGGCGAAAGGGGACCGATCTTGGCCTGTGGGATGAACTCCGGCACAGCAACCGCTTCAGTCAACTATCCACAGCCAAGGGGCCTGTGCGTGGTTCGGGAGGATAATGCCATTGGCACGCACAGCGCCGAGGAGAGGGGCGCGCCCGAGGCGCCTCGACAGGCATTATTATTGCTATTGGTCTTGTTATTGCCACCGCGCAAGGGGCTCAGAGGTTACAGCATAAATAAATAAATGACAATAAAAGAGCATTAAAATAATAAAATACGGTCTCACAATGCATTCAGGCGGCAATTAGAGCAACGTGCGGGTCCCCCTTGCGGCAAAATAACGGCGGGATTGACGGGTTCCCGCTCCGTTATTCTGGGCAGGCCGGCGAATGGAGGAGTCGCTTCTCTTCAGGCCCGGCACCCAAGTGGGCGAGGTTTGCGCAGGGGGCACTCTGTGCATGCTCAGAGGCCGCTTCCCCGGGCGATGCCGGGCCCGGAGCGCCGGACGCGCGGGCCGGGCAGCGCCTGCATCCTCGGCCGGGTCGGCGGATGCCGGGCGCGCTCTGATTGGCCACGGCGGGGCTGGAAACAGGCCGGGGACCAATCAGCGGCCCCGCCTCTTGGCTCCCACCAGCCGAATAAAGGACGCGCCGCGGCCGGCGGCGGGGAGAAGCGAGTGGCAGCGGCGGGGCCGGGAGCCGAGGCGAGCCAAGCCAGGTGAAGGCGCTGCGCGCGTCGCGGACCCGGGCGGCCTCCGCGCTCCAGCGGCTGCGGCTGCGGCTGCAGGGATGCGCCCGAGGCGGGCTGGAGAGCGGGGCGCCGGCCTCGGCCCCGCTCCTCTTCTCCTCCCCAGCAAGGCTCCCCGCAACTCGGCTGGCCGACGGGGGTTTTGCCCGGGGGCGTCGAGAGGGCCTTGGGCTGCGATTGCCTCGGGGTCCTCCTCGCCGCATCCGAGGGCCGTAGCGCCGGCGTCGTCCCAGGCGGAGGCAGCCGGCGATCGGGGCTTTCAGGCAGGCAGCGCCGGGTGGGGGGACGAGGGGAGGGGGCCGCTTCGGGCTCTCCCTGGAAGGCGCTTGGAGCAGAGAGTCGGGCCAGGTGCGGGCAGAGGTTGCGGCTGCCTTCTTGCCTTGGCCCCGCAGGATCAGACCCGGGGGGGGGGGCTTCTAGCCCCCCTCATCTGCTAGATCCTTTTCGAAAGATCCCCTTCCTCGCTTCCTGCAACTGATAGTCTGTGGTGGACTGCTTCTGCCTTGGGAGGTTCCATTTAGCAATATTGGCTCCTAGCCGCTCTGAGATCAAGCCTCCCCAAACCTGTCCTCTCCAAGCCAGTGGCCCCCACTACATCTTGGGAAGTGAATTCCGCCAGTTGACTATATGCTGTGTAGAGAACCGCTTGCTTCTCTGTCCTGGATTTACTGCCCAAGTTCTAGTGCAGGGAAGCAAAAACAAGCTGCCCACTTCCTCTATGACATTCATGATATTGTAAGTATCTGTCATGCTACTACCTCTTTTCACCCTTCTTCATTTTTCTTAAACTCAAAAGCCCCAAACTTTGTAACTTTTTCTCGGAGGGAGGGATCTCCAACCTCTCAGTTGGCCATGTTATCCCCTTTTCTGCATCTTTTCCAGCTTTATAATATTCTTTTTGAGTTTGTTAGGGGGGGACAAGCTGTGCATACCACCACACCCCTGTCATTCTCTTTCCTAATAACCTCTTGCACGGCATCCAGCTCTTTTGCTACCCCCCCCCCATTTCTTGTTTCCTTGGTGCTGACTACCACCACAGTACTATTTCTTCTCTGGGGAGTTCCTGCCAGGTCAGACCTCAGCATCATCGCCCTGATTAATGTTGATTTCTTGTGTAAGCATGGCTGTTACGGCCCACGCCAGACCCTAATTCGTTTCCTCGGAGAAAATGCTTGCTCTCTGCTTCCTGTTACTTAACCAGTTGACAAGTCATCTTCTTCTATGGCTTCTATGCTTACTTAACTGTGCTTTGGGAGGGACTTCTGCTTTCTTTTGGAAACCTGAGTTTCTAATATCTACTGAATTGGCCATATCTGCTTGCTGAGAAACAAATCCAAAAGGTTTCAGGCAAGATTTCCTTGGCTGAAGCTAAGGAACTTTTCCTTTGTGGGGCATGTTCCTCTATGTGTTTCCCCAGGCGAGCTTTAATAATATTTTCTTTCTGCCAGTTCCCTTGGGACAGAGGGGCTGATAGGTCTGTCTGTCCCCAGACCTCCTTTTTTAAAAATGAGCAATGCAGTGGCTGTTGCCTCCTCCTCTGGAAACTCTTGTTGAAAGTTCAACAGTTTCCCTTTTGAGGGCCAAGCTAGAAGTGACGAATGACACTTGAATGGCAAGTGAACAGACCCACGTGTATTCCTCCCTGTTCACTTGCACTCCACTTGATACCTATGTGCAAGTGGAGTGCAAGGGAACAGGGAGGAATACATGTGAGTCTGTTCACTTGCCATTCAAGTGTCATTCGTCACTTCTAGCTTGGCCCCGAGTTCCTCGCATGCTTTGTAGCCCATTGGCTTTTTTGTGTCTTGTTGTGCATGAAACGTGCCATCAAATTGCAGCTGACTTCTGATGACCCCCCATAAGGGTTTAAAGGCAAGGGTCAATCAGAGGTGGTTTGCCATTTCCTGCCTTTGCATAGCAACCCTGCATTTCCTTGGTGCTCTCCCATCGGATTACTAACCAGGGCTGACCCTGGTTAGCTTCTGAGATCTGATGAGGTCAGGCTAGTCTGGGCTATCCAGGTCTGGGAAAGAGGTGAGCAGAGGTGGTTTGCGATTGCCTGCCTCTGCGTAGCAACCCTGGGCTTCTTTGATGGTCTCCAATTCCAAATACTGGCAGTAGCTGACCCCGTTTCATTTCTGAGATCTGACAAGATTGTGCTAGCCTGGGCCATCCAGGTCAAGGATGTGTCTTGTTAATGAGCGCTCCTTAATCTGGCAAAGGTCCTTTGAGATGAGATGGGCAAACATGAGCTACATGGGTAGTTGTAGCCAAGTGGGGAGAGCCTGGGGCACTGCTTGCCACTTCCTGGTGCACTGTTTGCCACTGCTTGCCCCAAGAAACAAAGGTTGGGCCCTTGTTTCTTGGGGTCTGACCCAGCTGTGTTGACATGCCCCCCCCTTACAAGTCTGAGTACAGCCCACAGCATCTATTCTTCTTTTACCCAAGGTCTTGGGGGGCGGGGAATGAAGTAGACTTGAAAGCTGAGCTGTTCCCATTGTCCCACAGCCAGAGAAGACGACTATTGTAGGCTGTATGACTTGGGTTGCTGTAGGCACGGGAGAGAGTGAGTGGCAGAAATAGATGGGCAGCCCTTCCTCTTCCAGCTGTTCTGCTCTTCTGCTTGTAGCGGAGGGAAGCAGAACAGCAATTACATCCAGACCTCTCTTCTCGCTGTCCCCATGTTGCCTTCTTAGAATTGTTCTAGGCAGGATGATTTATAACCACAGAGCCAGCATGACAAGTTGCTCTGATTTTAAGTTGTGTGATTTTTTTCCCCGTTTGTTTTTTAAGTGGTGGTTTCTGATATCATTGTGTTTCAATATATAACAATGTATTCTGTGCCTGCGTAGACTTGGTGTTTGTTATAGAGGTGGGACAGATTTGGCATTTGGAAACTGGAATCTGTGTGTGTGTGCGTGTGCGTGTGTGTGTGCGTGCAGTGGAGGTAGTGAGAGATGCTTCTCTCATCACTCTTGGCATTCTTCCCAGTGCAAATCTTGCGGTTAAACTCTAGCATGGTGTAAGGCTGGGTTCCCCCATGGAGAAGAAGCTGCATAAACCAGCATGGTGTAGCAGATAAAGTGTCGGATTAGGATCTGGGGAGACTTGGGTTTGAATTCCAACTTATACCGTGGAAGCTCACTGAGTGATTCCAGGGCTTGTCACAGACTATCAGCCTGGCCTACCTCACAGGGTTGTCATTGTGGGAAAATGGAGGAGGGGAGAACAATGTTCTGAGTCTCAGATTGGGGGGGGGTGAAGGTGGGATATAAAGAAATGCTAATGCTGAAGAGCTGCCTCTTTTTCCTCTCTCCTCTTTGGAGGAGTCTAGGTGAAAAAGACCCACACGTACCACCTCACCGTCGCCATGGCTCCCACATTAGCCACTGCCCACCGCCGGCGCTGGTGGATGGCCTGCACAGCTGTGGTGGAAAACCTCTTCTTCTCCGCTGTCCTCCTGGGATGGGGGTCTCTCCTCCTCATGCTGCAGTCAGAGGGCTTCTACTCCTACCTGTGTCTCCCACCAGGTAAGGTGAACCTGTGATGGCTCACTGCGGAAGGGTCCTTGGGGTCCCACCTGAGCCTTTTATCTCTGTTCCCTGCTTTTCTCCCCTAAGTGACTCTACGCAAGCAAAGAGCAGCCCAATGGCAGACCACCTCTTTGGGTGGGCCTGGCGCTCTTGATAAAGTTTGCCAGTCAGTCCCTGTCCCTGACTTGAGCACTGGTTGCCAGCTTAATCTCCATCAGCCCAGCAAGCTGAGCTACCCACTCAAGTCAGTGATTATATGGTGCACAACTAGCTAGCAAGGGCGGCTGGTTCCCAAGCAGCGCCTTGCTTGGAGGAGGGTTGATGGTGCTTGGCCCATGGCCTTAGTTTATTTTATAAATGGAGAAGTGCTGTGGGGCTGGAAGTGATGCTTTCTGGGCCTGGAGCCCTCCTTTAAACCAGAGATGGAGGACTGTGCAAAGGTAATATATGGAGGGATATGTGCTCAGGGGCCAAGCCCTCTCCTTAAAAAGGAGCCCACAGCCTCGGGAGTCTTGGCATGGAGGACTTGGACTGTAATTTGGTCCCAGAAGTTTTGGGGAGTGGTGACTTCTCTCTTCTCCCTTCCCTTGCCTCCTTGCGAGGTGCCAGGGAGCACATGGCACATGGATAGTGGCAGGAAACAAGCACCAGTCCCCCAATGTGGTGGGCTTCTTGTCTTCCTGGAAGTGGGAGGGGGCAAACAGGGGCGTCCGAGACATCTGCTGGCTTATTAATGGGCCTTTACAAGAAATGCAACCCTACAATAGGAGACCTGGTTCTAAACCTCCACCAAGCTTCCTGGGTGACCTTCGGCCAGTTGCACTCTCTCTTGCTCACCAACTTCGCAGGGCTATTCTGAGGATAATATGGAGAAAGACCAACTATGCAGTGCCTCCTCTTCAAATGCAAGTGTAAACATGCACTTCAGAAGGAAGGCTTGCCAGCTCGGTGACAGAACTGACGGGCATCATGCAGGCCATTAATGTTGGCTACTAGAATGAAGGCAGCTAATTGCTCCTCGTGGAGACCAAAGTCTCATAACAGATGTTTCCTAGTATGAAATGACTTGTTTTGAGGAAGGACTTCCGTGATGCTTCTCAGTAGGGCATGGAGATATCTGCCCTTTTTGTTTCTTCCTGCCTTTGTCAGTGTCCCTTGTGATCTTCTCGCCCAGGTTCGTTGCTGGTATTCTTTGCTTCACTTGTTTCTTTTGCGCTGTGCTTATACACAGTTGGCATGCAAATAATGTTTAAAAATGTGTACATTTAATGGGTGGGGAGTTAATGTGTGCTAGGAGACCCAGAAGGATGCCAAAGTATTAACAGGTTCAGTTTCTAAAATGAAGTGAGCTTGGAACGGGGGCTTCTCAATTTGAAATTGGGGGAGGATGTGGAATTCCGCCTGATCCACTGCACTTCTCATCCTAAATGAGCGTACCTCTCTTGTGTTGATACTGCCCCATGAGAGTAAGGGCTATTGTTTTTGCCTCTAAAGTGAGTTTGTTGCTCTGAGAGAATCAGAGTAGGTCTGCAGCAGGCAGGTAACCTGTAACTTTTCTATAGGTTGGGAGGGTGGGAGTATGTGATACTTGGTTTGATGGTCCCTAGGTTCTCTCCTGGTAAACTCTGTGTGTTATGTGCCATCAAGTTGTTTCCAGCTTATGGAGACTCTATGAATTAATGACTTCGAAAACCTCCTATCCAGGGCTTTTTTTCTGGGAAAAGAGGTGGTGGAACTCAGTGGCGGAACTCAGGACCACACAATGATGTCACTTTGGGTCAGCTGGAACAAGGAGGGAGTTTTATAAAGTTTAAATCGCCCTCGGCGAAAATGGCCACATGGCCGGTGGCCCCGCCCCCTGATCTCCAGGCAGAGGGGAGTTTAGATTGCCCTCCATGCCATGGTGCGGAGGGCGATCTAAACTCCCCTCTGTCTGGAGATCAGGGGCGGGGCCACCGGCCATGTGACCATTTTCAAGAGGTGCTGGAACTCCCTTCCACCGTGTTCCTGCTGAAAAAAAGCTCTGGTCCTATCATTGGCAGCTTTACTCAGGTCTTGAACACTGAAGTCTGTGACTTCCTTTATTGAGTCAATCCATCCCTTGTTGGGTCTGTCTTCAACTTTTCCTACCATGGACTACCAAAAAGACAAATAAGTGAGTTCTAGATCAAATCAAGCCTGAATTCTCCTTAGAAACTGAAATGACTGGACTGAAGCGATCATATTTCGATCACATGAAAAGAAAAAACTCACTGGAAAAGGCAATGACGTTAGGAAAAGTTGGAAGCAGTAGGAAAAGAGGAAGACTTAATGTGAGATAGATTGACTCAATAATGGAAGCCATAGCCTTCAGTTTGCAAGACCTGAGCAAGCCTGTTAATAGTAGGGCCCTTTGAGGTCATTAATTCGTAGGGTCACCATACGTCAGAAACAACTCCGTAGCACAAAGCACACATGGTATCCATAAAACTCTCCTCCAATGCCACATTAATCCGTTTTCTTCCTGCCAGGTTTGTTCATTGTCCAACTTTCACATCTGTACATAGTAATGGGGAGTGCCATAGTATGAATTGGCTGGTGCTTGGTCTCCAGCGACACTTCCTTATACCTAAGGATTTTTTCTAGTTCCTTCATGGCTGCCCTTCTAGATCTCAATCTCCTTCCCATTTCTTGGTTGCAATCTCCCTTTTGGTGGATGATTGATCCAAGGAATAGAAAATATTTAACCATATCAGTTTCTTCATTGTCAGCCTTCAAGTTGTGTAATTCCTTAGTAGGCATGACTTTTGTCTTCTTGATATTCAGCCGTAATCCTGCTTTGGCACTTTCTTCTGATAAGCTAAAGCAGTTGGGAAAGAAGCGATAACTTTGATACTGGCAGGGGCTGGTATGCCAGATTCCCACCCCCCTGCCCCATGTGCTTCTCAATCATTTCCTCTGGTGCTAATCAAGGCTGAACTTTGGACAGCAAGTAAATTTTTCACTGAGTCTGAGGAAATGTTCTTCTCAAGTCAAGAAGATTTCGATCCAGTAAAAAGCTGACCTGTGCCAGAGACAAGATGCCAAGAGCCCTGGACCAAACCAAGGCCTCTCTAGTCCAACATTTGGTGCCCCAGGGGTGGAATTTCCCTCTGCACAGGGAGGTTCCATTGAGCCACTGACACAATGTAAAAAACACCTAGACTGGATCTGAGTAATGTAGCTCAGCAGACTCTTCCCAGCAACTATCGGGTAGATCCTTCAGGGGAACTTCCAAAGGTATCACCCACTCCTACTCTCAGGCACCAGCATGCTGCTGCTGAACGTGGAGGTTCCATTTGGCTCTTGTGTCCATTAGCCATTGATGTACCTTCCCTTAACGAATGTATCTAAGCCCTTTTTAAAATCAGTGGCTGTCACAGATATTGTGACGGGAATGCTGTCAGTTAAGAATCAGTTCTGTGAAACAGCTCCTCTTCTTTCTTCTGAGCATACTGCAGGTCAATACCATCCATTCATAGTAACGGGGAATATCATAGTATGCATTATCTTGATTATGGGTAGAAGAAGTGGGGCCAGATTGTGCTTTGGTAGTGGAAGTGCCGTGTGCACATCTCTCTGCACATTGTAGCATTCATGCAGTTTTCACTCTTGAGTGTCCCAAATGCTTGATGCAGTCCCTGCGAGGTAGGCCAGCGTCCTATCTATATTGCAGGTTGGGAGCTGAAGTCTATCTGAAGATCTCAGAGCCAGGGTTTTCCTGGTGGCATAATTCTGACTCTTTATGATGTGCTAATTATGGAGTGCTTTACTTGTTGAGCTTCTACCTCTTCTTGCGCCTTCATCATTTATACATTTTTTTTCATTTAAAAAGCTGGCACGTAACTCTGGATGACTGCCTGTTTCTCGCTTGTGCCGCTCTGTCCCCTGCTCTCCTTCTGAGCTTTCTGTATTGAGCTGGACTAGAACAATCTGCTCATGTCCAGGTGTCCTCCTAAGCCCTTCCCTCTGAAGCCCCCAGCCAAAGGGCTGCAAAAATATATCGTTGCCGAGGCACAGGAACTGAATAACTTTAACCACGAGACTCACAGCAGTGGTTTGACTCTGCTTTGTGGTTTCCTTTGCTAGTGCTGCATCCGTTCATAGCTAGGGACACCCCTTTGCCTTTGTCAGCAGAAGAGAAAACAAAGGATCCTACCCAAGCCCTGAGGCAGCCCAGGTCTGCACAAAAGGCCATGGGGGGTGCTATGGGAGCTACACCCTTGGGAGAAAGGGACCTTAAGGAGGAGGGATGCCCTGTCTCAGGTCTCTGGCCCCGTTGCCCAAGAGGGAATGCTCCCTGCTGGCCTTTGCTACCTGTTGGTCTCAGCCAGGGCTTTTTTTCTGGGAAGAGAGGTGGTGGAACTCAGTGGGTTGCCAGTACAGGGGGCAACTCTTGGCGGGAGGTGGTTCCCCTGGTGCCACATGTGCACGTGCAAAGTGAGCACATGCTCCCAGGACCAATGACATCATTTTGGGTCAGCTGGAACAAGGGGGAGTTTTTAAATCTCCCTAGGTGAAAATGGACACATGGCTGGTGGCCCTGCCCCCTGATCTCCAGACAGAGGGGAGTTTAGATTGCCCTCCGTGCCGCGCGGCGCGGAGGGCAATCTAAGCTCCCCTCTGTCTGGAGATGAGGGGGTGGGGCCCCCAGCCATGTGTCCGTTTTCAAGAGGTTCTGGAACTCAGTTCCACCGTGTTCCAGCTGAAAAAAAGCCCTGGTCTCAGCGATTCAGCTGGCTCCTTCTCCCCCATCAGCAAAAAGCTCCTCTGCTTGGGAGACCTTGAGGCTGAGGCAAGAGATAGATGGACCTTGCCCCCATCCTGCCTGTAAATGAGCCCTTGAAGTGGGCGCCAGCTGGTTTTCCTCCACCTCTGTGTCCTGCTGTGGTGCAGACTCGGTTCCTTGGAGTCCCTGGGCAGGAAAGAGGCTTCCATCGTGAACAGGTGGCTCCTCTGCAGGGAGGGGATCCCTGAGCTGGCAGCTGCCTCCCTCCCTCTTCCCTGGCAGCATGGCATCAGCTAATGCACCTTCGCGCCAGTCTTCTCCTAGCTGCTGTTCCTGGCCCTGGCGACCTGTTGAGTCAGCACCTTCTGTCTCCTGACATGCTGACTTGGCTTTCCTTATCTGTGCCTGTGCCGCTGAGCTCAGGGCTGTTGCCTGACTTTCCTTCCAGGGTGGCGTAAGCAGTGGAAGATTGGGTGGGGGAGGTGGCTTGTCAATCTCGTCAATGTTGCTGCCTCTTTCTTTGGAAAGCTGTCCTCTGCTTTGCTTTGGTATGGGAGGCAGCAGTGGCTGAAGTGCCGTTTAGTGTGGCTCATGGGTTCCATTAGATACGTCCTGCCTCCTATTCTTGGAACAGTATAGGTTGGAATCTTTGAGGCTGCCTTCTCTTGGGCCAACCAAGGCTGCAGCTGCCCCACACAACTGTCCTTGCCTCTTCAGCTCCTCAATCCGTGTCTGCAAACAAAACAGAAGCAAAACAGGGTGATGAAGCTGCCAGGCGCATGTCATGGGGCATTGCTTCCTTGGCACTTCACGTGTTGATGCTTGATCGGGCAATTGAGAAATGGTAACTGGATTGTATCTTCATGCAGCCTTGCTCATGGCTAGCCCCTTAGCAAAGAAAGCTTGGTAACTGGAGAAGGGGCCAGGCCTGCTTGTCTATGGTGAGCTAGATAAAGAACAGGGCTTAGCCCCAAGTGCACATTTTTTTCACAAAGTTGGGAATTAGGATTCCCCAAGGATTTGCTGTGGATCCTGATGCTGTTTAACTTGGGTTGATGTAGGCAAGCTTGTGGAAGAAACTAGGCTTGTGCAAGATGGTGAAAGCCCAAGTGGGAAAGGAATCTCTGATTGGGCAACACAGTGACTCAGTATAAGTGGATATACAGTAATGCTCCTTAAATTAGGTTGCTTCATACTTATTTATTATTTATTTTATTTGATTTGATTTATACCCCGCCCTCCCCACAAATGGGCTCAGGGCGGCTAACAACCTTCATAAAACACAGTGAATCAATCAAAACCATAAAATCAATAATCATCTTTAAAAGTCATTAAAACAGTCCAGATGCAGGCTATTTAAATAAATATTTGGGAGTCCATATATGGGCATAGCAGATGGCCGAGGGCAGCCCCAGAAAAAGTGGCGGTCTTTGATGGAAGTAGGGGGACACATGCCGGCACTCAGCCGAAGGCATGGCAGAACATCTCCGTTTTACAGGCCCTGCGGAACTGTAACGGGTCCCGCAGGGCCCGGATCTCCAACGGAAGAGCATTCCACCATGCTGGGGCCAGGGCAGAAAAAGCCCTTCGGGCCGGGGACCACCAGGAGTTGCTTGTCTGCAGAGCACAACGCCCTGCAGGGGACGTGATGGAAGAGGCAGTCCCGCAGGTGTGCAGGTCCCAGTCCGTGACGGGCTTTAAACACCAAGGTTAACACCTTACAGTGATGGGTTTTGACTTGACAGTGACTCGTCACAAAAATAATAGCAGAGGTTTGGTGGGTTGGTCAAAGAATTGAGAAAGGGGCTGGAAATAACTATTTGAAGTCCCTTGCATTGATCTCCAGAACATCTGGAATACTGCATCAGCTGTAGTTGCTCTACCCCAAAAAGTATATAGCGGTGCAGGAACAGATGCGGGAAAATGATCAAGGAACACTTCATTTTAGGAGGGGAAAGCTGGCATGATAAAACACGCAATATTATGAGTGGCGTGAAGGAAGCGGGCAGCTTGTTTTTCTTCCCTACGCTAGAGCCAGAGCTTTCAGAAAAGCTAGTATTTTTTTAAGACATGTAATTAGCTTGTGGAATTCCATCTCCCCAGATGTAGTGCTGGCTGTTGGCTTAGGATGGTCTCACACGGAGGATTGACCCAACAGCAACGACAAGCCAGGACGGCTAATAGAAGCTCGCAGTGCAGAGGCAGTATACTGGGGAATGCCATTTGCATGGGAGGGCTGTCCCCTTTGCCCTTGCTTGTGTGTTTCCTGCCCGGCCACTGTTGGGGAAACAGAATGCTGAACTGGGAAGACCTTTGGTCTGGCCTGGCAGGGCTGTTCTCGAGTTTTTAATCTGTGGACAGAGAGTAGGGTGTAGAGAAAACAAGCAGTTGATCTGTGTGCCAAAGAGACGTGCTCCTCCATCGCTCTGTTGACCTCTCAGCTCTGCCTCTGTAGGAAGCCGGCATTCACATGGGGTCCCTCTCTGCTGGACTTACGTAAAAGGGAATTGGGAGGCCCCCCCCACCAGCTCCAACAAGATCTATTTATTGGCATATGGTTGAGGGTGGGCTATGGGTGCGCCTTCCTACCGGTCTCCTGTTGGGGGGGGGGTAGTGCGACCCCCCCCACCCGCTGGACCCCTGCCATGCCTCCATCTCCCATCTCATAGAGTGGTTGGGGTTGGAAATATGGGCCGCCATCTAGAGCTGTTTTATGACTGAATTGTATGTTTATTTATGGTTTTTAAAGCAAATTTTATTGTAAATTTTAGTACTGATGTTATCTGCTCTGAGCCCGTTCATGGGGAGAGCAGATTATAAATTCAATCAATCAATCAGCTAGTCCTGTGACTGATCTCTTCTGCGTTGTTTCATAGGAATTTTTATCTGTCACATTTTTACACCACTCAAGGAGCGAAGGCTGGGCCAGTTGTTCTCCACTCCTCCATTTTATCTAGACAACAGCCCTAGGTTTGTCAACCTCCAGGTAGAGCTTAGATGGAGAGGATCTATGCATCTGACGAAGAGAGCTGTGGTTCTTGAAAGCTTATGCTACAATAAAGTTGGTTAGTCTTAAAGGTGCTACTGGACTCTTTACTGTTTTCCAGGTGGAGCTTGGAGATCTCCTGAACTGCAGAGATCAATTCTCCTGGAAAAATGGCTGCTTTGAGGGTGCACTCGAGGGCATTATAGTTGTCTGCGCTCCCACAGCTCCACCCCGCCCCCCAATCTCCAATCTGGAGCTGTCAATCCTAAACAACCCAGTGAAGATGAAGAGTGTGATTGGCCCCAGGTGTCAGCTCAGGGGCAGGAGGGGAAGTTGAATTCTAGTCCTAGTCAGATACTGTAACCACTGCACCACACTGCTGCACGTGCAGCAAAGTCCAAGTTTGGCCGAAGAGTGCAGGAGTCCTCAGGGGAGCTGGAGCCGTCTGCTGCATCCCACGTGGAGCTTGTCATGGCAGCCAGGAAAGCTGCAGGCCTGCATCTGGTTTGCAAGGGCAGGGAGGGGCACCTTCTGGGGTCTGTTTGCACTATAAACACTCGGATGTTTGTGGTTGTTGTACCAACTCTTTTGTTTTCAAAGCCGTCCCTGTTCTCGGAGTGAGCTGGCGTATTGTTGGCATGAGCTGCTGTAGAAGGAAGGGGTTTGGGGGCACTGAGCACTGTTCACGCCAGGAACCCCCCCCCCTCCAGGTGCTGACGGCGAGAATTCATTTACCACTGTTTTGTCAAACAGTTTGTGCTTGGCTGGCTCTGGCCTTTCCCTTCCATCTGTTTCCTGCAGCCTTCTGCCCTCGAGAGCCTCAGAGCCCAGCCCCCTCCCCCAGCAATGCACACTTTACTTGTTTTGTCTATATGTCCATATGCGAGAAAGCTTCTATGAGTGGAGCTAATATTTGCACAGAGCAACCTGCAAAAGAGGCCTCTCTAGGAGGGGGCAGACATCAATCCACAGGGCCGGGCTTGTAACAGAATCCTGCCCATAGAGCTGCTGCACCTGAGACAGTTGCAGCTTTTGCTGTACGTTCTATTTGTCCCTCCCCAGTCCCAACACACACACACACACATATGATGCCTTGGGGCATCTGTGGTTGCAGGTGAGGTTTCAAAGGCGGTCCGTACCTTGGGGAGAATGTAAGTAGCAGGAGCATGAAAGAGCCACAACCCACTGTCGAAGCCTTGCTGAAAGAGAACAGACCCACCCCTCACCACCATCTTCCTTTTTGATACTGGCTGTGTAAATACACAGATCTGCCCTGACCTGGATAGCCCAGAAGAGCCTGATCTTGTCAGATTTCAGAAGCTAAGCAGGGTTGGCCTTGGTTTGTAATTGGATGGGAGACCTCCAATGGAGACCGGGGTTGCAGAGCCAGGCAATGGCAAACCACCTCTATTAGTCTCTTGCCATGAAAAGCCTGCCAGGGGTTGCCATAAGTCAGCTATGACTTAAGGGCACTCTCCACCAATGCGTAGATCTCGAGTGCAAGAGGGCAGCTAGCAGAGGAAGGGCCGCTTTGGCCAGCTTGGCGGCTTTCAGCTCTTTATTTCAGGAACCCCACGTCTTCACTTTTATTTATTTATTTCGTTTATTCCCTGCCTTTCTTGCCAGTGTAAGCCAAAGCAATTTACATCATTTTATCCTCACAGTAACCTTATGAGGTAGGGTAGGCTGAGAGAGTACGAAGGGCTGGAGGTAACCCCATGCGCTTCCATGGCAGAGTGGGGATTCGAACGTGGATCTCCCAGATCCTAGTTCAACACTCTTGACTGCTCCACCAGGCTGAAGGAGGCAATGCTTTCCCAGCCCTTCCTCTCTGTGTCAGGAAAAGCGTCTCCTGCTTCACATCGTCCCACTGGACAGCTGCCAAGGCCCAGGAGCAAGAGGGGCAGCCTGGATATGGCCGGGGAGAGGGGGTGGGCGGGTGGGTGGGCAGCAGCTGAGAGCTCATTGCTACGGCTCTATAATATCACAACAGGAAGCTCGCAGAAGTAAGGTGGGAGAGGGAGAGAGCGAGCGACCAACTGTCCTGCTATTCGATCCTCTCCCAAAAGTTTTGCAATAGCGTGTGGCTCGTCATGCATACACTTTGAGCTATAAAAAGTCTTGTGACGCTCAAAACATCAACAGACTTGTTGTGGTCCAGAACCCACTTCATTAGCAGCATGACTGGTGTCTTGAGTTGGTCGGAAAGTATGTTCTGTTCATGCGGGAGAAGAAAAGCGGTCAACATTTGGGGTCCTAAAATGCCCTCTGTCCAGGCTGTGCCAATTCTCGTCTCACCTCATAAACATGTGAGTCGGGACCGAGTCCCCAGCCTACCTGGTTTTGCAAAGAGCCCAGTGAACTGGTTGTGTTTGAACACTCTTTACTTCCCATCCCACCCCCTTGCAAGAAAATCCAAGATAACGCTCCCTTCCTTGTTATGCGTCTCCCTGGCTCACTTGATTACCGAGAGTTTGGAGGAAAGGTGCAAATGAGAAATGGACCTGTGGGCTGCTTCCTCCCTTCCCTTTTTCTCCCCCTCCATCAGTATCCATCCGTGCTGTCCTTAGTCGGCACTGAGGCACTAACGTGAAGCAGAGCAGCACTGGTGAGATTCTACACCATCAGTTCACACTCAAAGATGGTGAATAAAATGAACTTTTTAATAACTGCACGTGAAACCTAGAAAGCACAGATAATTGAGATGAATCAAGAGTTATAGGGTTGCCAGCTCCAACTTGGGAAATTCCTGGAGATCTAGGGGGTGAAACCTGGAGAAAGCTGGAGAAAGTGGGGTTTGGGGAGGGAAAGGACCTTGGCATGGCATAATTCCATAGAGTCCATCCCCAAAGTAGCCATTTTCTCCAGGTGAACTTATCTCTGTGGCCTGGAGACCAGTTGTAATTCTGGGGGATCTCCAGCCACTACCTGGAGGCTGGCAACCCTAGCCAGTTAGGCAGAATCTGGAGGTGAGAGTGGGGAATATGAAAAGCTAATTTGCTATACATCCAGCTGAGTCTTAACAGTGCTTTCTGGGTAATGGGTTCAGGGCACAGGAGGTTGGTGCAGCCTGGCAGGGCTTGCCTGAAATATCAGTGCCTTGACAACACACTCTAAGCCAGGCTAACAGCAGTATAGGTTCTTCTGCAGTCCATCGAGTTTCCTTTCCACCCAACCAGAATTTGGGTGCAGGCTTAATGTTTTCCCTCCAGCCGTGCTTTTCACCACTTGCTTCCAAAGGTTGGATAGAGAGGTGAAAGTGCCAAGCAGGGAAATAAAAGTAATCCCCCTTGGCTTCTTTGATAGGCAGATCAAATGGCAAATTGAAGCGGAGATTCAATTTCTGTCTGGTTGCCTCATAGGACTTTTATTGGCTCCATTGGCTGATGTGTGTGTGTTGAGCAACCACCAAACCAAGGCTCTGTGTTCAATTAACTTAGTAAAGCTAAGGAGGTACTGGGAGGGACTAATTTGAGCTTTGCCTATAAATATCCTAGGTTGCAATTCTCTGTGCCTCTTTGTGTATTTCAGGCTCACCGTCTGCTTTTTTTTTTTCTGTGCCAAAATGGGATGGGGAGGGGGGAGAACTTTGTAGATGTTTGCCAACTGAGGTCCCCCATTGGGCATCTGATAGACTCTAATCTGTGGAAGAATCTGTTACAATTAATCTTTTTGGTTTGGGTTGCCACAGCTCTGGAGTCTGGAAATGGAAAACTATGTTTTGTGGGAGGCCTTGGGGGCCAGGGGTATTCTTACTGCCCCTGGAGCAGGCCTAATGGGGTGAGGCAACTGAGAAAACTTGGTGACTACTTCTCGGTTCTTGCTTTTCCAGAAAAGAATCTGGGTTGATTTGTAATAGGCAATGCAAATGTTTGTTTGGCCTTTGTGGTTGCATTTCTGCTTTGTTACACTACAGCTCTGTGACTGCTCCTCTGGGCACTTCTTAGGGCCAACCTCTCCCCACTTCCACCTGGAGGTGAGATTTGTACTGGTGTGCAAATGAGTTGGGGGAGAAAGATAGCAATTTGTGGTTTTTTTCTTCCTCTTGGGGCTGATTGCACCCTCTGCAAGATGTTTTTATCAGGGATCACAAACTTTTCTGACTCAATCAGTTATCAGTTGCTGAATTGCAACTGATAGTGAAGCTCAAGACAATGCATCCACCTGGATTGAACCAAGACATTGGCTTCCTATCTAATTACCAATGCTAATTTCTCTACACCCACTACCCTCTGTATACTCCACCCTATTCAATTATGCCTGCCATTGTCATTCACCAGCTACTGTCATTCAGCTTCTGCAATCACTCCACTATCCAAAATGTAAGAACAGATCGGCTCACGTTCTAGCTGTTATCTGAGGAAGTGAGCTGTGGCTCACCAAAGCTCATACCCTAGCACAAATGTCGTTAGTCTTATAGGTGCTCTTTTCTTCTGACCCAGTTTTGGGGTTTTAAAAAAAGTACCTGGAAAGCTCCGTTCCTAAATCTGCGCTCTCGGGTGACGGCTGGGGCTTGTGCTGAGCTCCGTGGGTGTCTTCTTCACTCTCCCCATGAACGAGCAAGTGGTGCTCAGGGCTAACTGGCTTCTTCTCCTCCTCCAGAGGATGTGAACATCTCAGCCAACGGCAACCTGTCAACAGGCAACCTGACGAGAGTGCAGGAGGAGCCGGTGCGCATGAACGGTTGGCTCACCTGCAAGGAGCAAGATGAGATGCTGAACCTGGCGTTTACTGTGGGCTCCTTCCTGCTCAGTGCCATCACTTTGCCACTGGGCATCGTCATGGACAAATATGGTCCACGCAAACTACGACTGCTGGGCAGGTGGGTCCTGGTGGGGTGACCAGTACCAGGCGCGCTGGGCATGGGGCTGAAATGGGCCATGGCACTTGGATGGGTGTAGCCAAGGAGTGGCTGGTGTGAAAGCAGGCAGGTCATCTCTGCTAAAATGAAGTTGAGAGTTCGGGCTTTGGCCCCTGCCTAAAGTGCTGCCCCGCCTGTCACATGGCCGGTCTGCACAGTTTCTCCCCGGCTGGCAGATGCTGTGGGTGCAAAGTACACTAATTGAACTCTTTAGAGTGTCAGAGCGGGGGCGGGGGGTCAGAGTTTCCTGCTGTTGGAAGATGTAAGAACAAAAAGCAAAGCTCTTAGGATTGCCCACTGGCCACGAAAAAGAACAACCCAGCCTGTTCTTCTGTTAGAGTAGTCATGACCAAGTTGGGAAATTCCTGGAGATTTGGCGGGGGCGGGGGGAGCCTGGAGAAGGCAGGATTTAGGGAAGGGAGGGACCTCAGTGGGGCATAATGTCATAGAGTCAACTCATCTCTGTAACCTGGGGATCAGTTACAATTCTAGGGGAGCTCCACCTGGAGGTTGGCAACCCTGTCTTGTTCCTCAACCCATAAACGTCAGGGGATGAGCCTGGGAAAGCTCTGATTCCCGCAGATCAAGCTGCTGCTAAAGGCCCAAGAGTGAGGGACGGTAAAGTTGGCACCCCCAAATTATGTCTGCCAGCGGGGGAGGGGGGCATCTTGTCTCAGGGGCTGAGGCCCCGATCCCTCCCCAGCCTGCTCCAGTTCTCCCTGGAGTTCTCGACGCTAGCCAGGTTGGATTACTGATGTCTTTGTGGATGAAGCCTCTCACAAACCTGACCGAGCATCCAGCCGTGGGCTGAGCCAGACAACCAACCTAATGATGTGGGGCAGAGTGCAGACTAGCTCTGCTACCAAGCGGAAGAATGCCGAGAAGGCTGGCGAGTGTTGTGAGATGTGTGTGTGCATGAGAGAGAGAGAGAGAGAGAGAGAGAGAGAGAGAGAGAGATTCTTACAATTGGATCACAGCGTGGGAAAGGGCAACCCTTAAGTCTGCATTGCCTTGACTTGGTCTCAAGAACCAGAACGGCACGTCTGCAGTCATGCTGCATGGGTACCTGAATTTTGCACCCTGAGGATTTAAGGCAAATTTGGCCGGCTTCTAAGTGACAGTGCAGAGGTAGTTTCACCTGCTGGCTGCTGTGGCCCATTCAACCCCCTCCCCCTGCACTGGGGACTTGGACCAGCTGTCCAGTGGTAGAGGGTGGAGCAGAAGCACCTGTTGTCTTAACTGTATCTCCAATTGATGGTGGAATAGTTGTGGGGGGCTGTTTCAGAAACGGGCTCAATGGAAAGCAGATGGTGCAGCCCCCACTTTCTGTCCACTTGGGCTGTGCTTCTCCCCCACTCCTGAGGAGGGAGCACAATGCACCTGGGCAGCTGTATTTGGTGTGACGGTCGATCATTGCTGTGTTTCAGTGCCTGTTTTGCCGTGTCCTGTGTGATGATCGCTTATGGTGCCAGCAACCCTGACTGTAAGTATGTGGCTGCAAAATGGGATGCGGTTTGAGGAAAGAGCGAGGGGAGGAGACTGGGATATCTAGGGGGTGGGATATGGGGACGTGGCTGGGGGCCTACCTCCATCTGTGGGCTGCATCTTCTGTGGCCTTATCTCTGTGCTGGCATAAGCCACAGTTTGCAGAATTGAAAGGGCTGTCTAAATAATCAAAGAACCGTGTTTTGGGGCGGGGGGATGGCTTTACTTGGAGTGCCACTGTGACCTGGGGAAGGGACCAAGAGAGCTCTTTGCTTTGCGTGTAGAAAGCCTTGCATGACATCGGTTCTGGGCCACTAGTTTGGGTAGCCCAGTGCTGGCACGACCTGGGAAGGCCTTTTTGCCAGCGCTGCTTTCAGAGATCTCTCTTGCCCAGAAGTGCTCTCTTCCTGGTTCTCATAGATCAAAAATTGCCCTGACTTCACAGAGGGCTATTCTCAGGCAAACTCTCAATGGCCAGAGCACAGCAGGCTCCCAATCCTCCAGGCTTCTATGAGTCTCTCTACATGAGACATCTAACACGTGAAGAACATGTTTGGGGAGATGCAATGTTAGCCCGGAAGGGTAGTGGAAAAAGACAGAGCTAGCAGCAGGACAAAGGCTTTGCTATACACTGGAGCTGTGTGATGGGGCTATGAAATGCCAGAAGAGAAACTTTATCCCATTATAACCTCTCCAGGTCGAAGCCTGGCTCTGGAAGGCAGCTCTAGCACATTTCCATTCCTCACTGCCCTCTGGTTGTGATCCCACACAGTTTTAGACTGAAGAGGTGAAACTGACAGAGCCTTTGAGGAGACCAAGATGAAATTAACAAACCCTCTGAGGCGTGATCTCCGCCAACTCAGTCTTTTTAAACTATGCTTCCCAGCTAACATTGCACTTGATGAACACACGCTTAGATGTCTCGTATAGAGACACTCTCCATGGCTTGTATTCCACAGTGTCACAGTCTCCAGTCTCACCGTGCCTTGAACAAGTCCAGTTTTCAGGAGACGCAAGTGGTGTTCGTGCAGCCTTTCAGGTTTCCTGGTTCATTCCTCATAGTTTTTGCCCTTCCTCCACAGCCCTGTCCGTGCTGATCTTCATCTCACTGTCGCTGAATGGCTTTGGGGGGATGTGCATGACCTTCACATCACTCACAGTAAGTGCTCATTGGCTTGACTCTGATTGGTGCCACTTGTCTTTCAGCTGACCATGGGCACCTGGCCCATTGGCTGATTGTGGGCCATTCTGTGAGGCTGTCTACTTGACATCTTTGCCATTCCTCTAAAAAAAAAAAAAAAAACTCTGTTAGGTGGGCAACAGTCCTGCCGCCTCCCTCCCAGAAGTCTCTGGGGCTGTTGCTCTCCTCATTCCATCTGGAGCGCTTGGCTTTGGTGGGCATTTAGTGTGATGCGAAGGCTGCCCGTGGTCCTGACTCAGAAGAGAGGCTCAGGTCTGCTGAAGAGGAGAGGAAAATGATTGGCAGAGGGACTACAGGCCAGTGGGGGGAAGCGAGAGGCTCTTGCTATGACAGTCTCTACTGCTTGAGATGCTCTTGGACTGAAGGCCCTACCCCAAACCCGTCTGCTCTGAGCTCACTTTGCCAGGTCTGTCTAATGGCAGCTGAGTGAAGAAAAGCCCCATTTCAGGGCTGGGAGAGGAGTGAGAGTTGGCACTGGGGGGGGGGCATATCCCCCCCCCCTTTTCCATCTTTCAACTCCGACCTGGCCTGGTGTTTATGGCTGGATGCGCCTATGCAAAGCATCTCTGGCAAGAGCTGCTTGAATATGCTTTGGTCCCAAACTCTTCCACAACAGCTCGTCCTTGTCCGGAGTGTGGCCTCCATGAAGGTTAGGAGACAAGTGGAAAATCTAGGGCACGTTGGAGTAAAAGTCAAGAGCCAGTATTTTAAACGCCAGCTTGGGTATGCCGAATCCAAAAAATGTTGATTCCCAAGCTGAATTGTGCAGCTTTGACTGTCTAATTAATGAAAAGGACTGGAATATGTTCAGAGGGATGAAAGCGTGTCCGGACCTCTTATGCCATATTTTGCAAAAGCTAGGGCTGCATAACAACACACTTTATTTGGAAACTAGGTTTCCCCCCCCCCCCAATACTGCAAAGAGGTAGACTGGATTTTGTACAGGGAGATGGATGGGATAATCTGCTATACGCCAGGGCCAAATGATGTTAATAATATATGATAATATCTGTGCTTATACACTGCTCTTCTAGACAGATTAGTGCCCCACTCCAAGTGGCGAACAAAGTCAGTGTTGTCATCCTCACAATACAGCTGGGGAGCAGGGGCTGAGAGGAGTGGCTGACCCGAGGCCACCTGCTGAGCTCATGGCAGGATTTGAACCAGCTGATATGCAGCCCAACCCCTTAACCGCTGTGGTACAGCAACAGTCTCCCTGCCGTCAAAACCCCTGCTCTGAACAGATGTCTGTGTGTTCTCTACTGCTCTAACTGCACTAGCACCTTTCTATGTTCACTTGCTGGTTGCAGGGCCTAGAGAGCAGGCGGAGATGGGTGCTTCATCCTTGGCCCTGTGGATCAGCTGTTCCTGGCCTGCTCTTCACAAACCCATCCCTGCAGAGGATGGGGAAGGACGATGGCACAGGCGCCTGCTTGGCTGCTTCTCCCAAGGCTGCCAGATAGCACTGTGAGAGGGGAGGGGAGAGAAGAAGACCATATCTGCCTTGAGCGAGAGGGGGAAGAGGCAGGCAGGGCACGCTCTGTTCTTACCTCCTCCCTTGTGCAGCATAGAAAAGAGGAGGGGCGAGGAAAGATGGAGGCATGCTGGCTGCACCCCCTCCTCCATCTGCACTGGGAGTGCTGAGGTGTGTGTGTGATTTCTTCTGTCCTCCCCTTTCATCCTTCCCACCCCCAGTGCTATGAGGGGGGCTTGGAGGAGGCAGCCGTGGGCCCTCCATCCTTCCCTCTGCGTGTAGCCCAGATCGCTTCCTCCATGGGGAGAGAAGGGGCCGGATGTGAAAGGCAAGGAGACCAGCTCCCGTGCTTTCTCGGGATGAAAGAAGGAGCAAAAAGGAAGGTGGCGCAGGTGGGGATGGGTGAGCCATGCACTTGCTCAGGTGGAATGACAGAGCGCCGCTGGGGACAGGAAAGGTGTGTGCTGTTCGGGAGATGCAGTGGCACTTTGTAAATAGGTGCTGCTGGTCCTTGGCCAGCCCAGCTTGTTCTGAACTTAGTCTGGATGAGGTGTTGAGGGTCCTGATGTGGCTTGTGGGTCATATGTTTGCCACCCTTGCAATAGATGACATCCCCTGCGAATCATGTGTGTTCGGGGCTGGATTGCCGTAAAGCATGCGTTTCAGTTATGCGGGACACCAAGGGCTGTTTCCTTTTAGACCTAGATTGAAATAGATACAAACCATTATCTTAGTGCATTTTTCAGCAGCGTGCTTTATGGCCGCTTTAATGACAGTTCTGCAGTATTGAGAGCTGGCAAGCTACATGCTGCTTTCACTAAGGGGTTAGCTGTTTTTCATCTAAAGGGTATGGGAGACGCTAGGACCAGCATGAATTAAGGGCTCAATCAGATCAAGTATCTTGTTCTGTCCATCACACGTAAATGGCAGTCTCTTGCAATCTCATTTTGTCTGGGCTTGGATAGAGGTTAACCCTTCAGCCTCCTTTCAGGGTTAATATCTGAAACAAGCTATATTTGAAACAAGCTTTCCCCCTCCCGCTATTGTCCTTTTAAAGGAGAAATGTGGGCGAGTCACTTTCAAATAGCGAAGAAGTGGAGGCTGAAGGCTCCTGCTGGCTCTGGTGCACTGAGCTTTGGTTTTGGGTGCTGACCTAGAAAAGGGCTAGATTGGGCATGCCCTGATTTCGTCTTGGTAATCATGTGAAGATGCCGTCTACTGAATGCCAAACTATACAACTATTTCAGTACTTGAAAAGGTGCTCGGGGAGGTTGGGGACAAGAGTTCATGGTTCAGCTTGGGGGGCTGTTTTGTCCAGTAAACACCCACCCCCACTCACTGCAAGATCCAATCATAGGGAGCTTCCGTGGCTCAGAGACTCTCTACACGAAACATCTGACACATGAAGAATGCATATCAGGAGATGCAATGTGAGCCAGGAAGTGTAGTTTAAAAAGATAGAGCCGGCGGCAAGGCAAAGGCTTTGCTATACACTGGAACTGTGTGAAGGGTCTGTGAAATGCCAGAAGGGAAACTTCAGCCCATTATAACCTCTCCAGGTCGAAGCCTGGCTCTGGAAGGCAGCTCCAGCCCATTTCTATTCCTCGCTGCCCTCTGGTTGCGATCCCACACAGTTTTAGACTGGAGAGGTGAAATTGACAGAGCCTTTGCCAGAGAGGAAGATGAAATTAACAAACCCTCTGAGGAGTGATCTGTACTGGCCCTGTCTTTTAAAACTACGCTTCCTGGCTAGCATTGCATCTCCCTAAACGAACAAGCGCTGAGGCATCTTGTATAGAGAGACTCTCAAGGAGAGCGTCTACTTGACATGCAGAAAGTCTCAACTTCAGGTTCAGTCCTCAGTATCTCCAGTTACGGATTTCAGGTTGCAGGTCATGTGAAAGACTGGAGGCCCTGGAGATCTGCTGCCAGTCAGAGGAGAAAATGCTGACCTCAAGAGACCAAGGGTCTGACTCAGAAGGCAGCCTCATGTGTTCCGTCATCCGTCTGAAAGCTATTGTGTAATCTGACCGATAATACTCCCGGGGTATCTCCCAAACTGATTCCGCACACGTTGGATAATGCACTTTCAATGCACTTTATCAATTGTTTGAGGTGGATTTTTTGTTCTGCATGCAAAAAAATCCGTTCCAAATGATCTATAAAGAGGATTGGAAGTGCATTATCCAATGTGTGCGGAATCACTCCTGGTAGCATACCAAGTCCTGATCCTTGAAACTGTGACATGCTACCAGACTCCTTTGAGCCAAGGCAAAGAAACCACAGCCATGTAGCATGAGCAATCTGGCTTGCACAGTAGAACATGTATCCTTGGTATTGAGCAGTTGAGCTTGGCTGTGTGTTGTTGTGCCCCAGTTGCACCGCTGGGGTGGGGGAGGGTGTTACTGCAGTGCAGTCTGTGATCCTGCTTCCTCCCCTCTGCTGGACAAGCTCTACCCCGTGCAGCCGGTTTCTCTGGGGTTGTCTGAGGACCTGGCTGCTGCATTCCAGCCAAAGCTCTGCAGCCAGAGAGGTGTGGTGTGGAGTGACGCCAGAGCAAAGCAGGTGCTCTGTCTGCTGGCCTGTTAAACAAACGGAAAAGGTGGATGAACTCTAAAGTGGCATGGGAACTGAGCACAGCCCGTGGCTGCGTTCTCTTCTCTCCCCCGCCCCATCCCCAGGCAATTTTTGGTGCCTGCGTTTTCCTCCTCACTCCATCCAGCCTCGAGTCAGCCAGTAGAAACACCGTTTCTGAAATCCTGGAAGGAAGGCGCTGATTTCACCTCTTGCATTACCTCTGGCCAAGGAGAAGCAGCTGGAATCCTTCTCTGCCATTGGCTGCCTCAACTGCCTTTTCCCAGCAAGAGGCGGTTCTGCAAAATGATTTGTGTGTGCGGGGCACGTTTCAGATGGTGACTCATTTTAGTTTGTTTTTCACTTGCTGTCGCTTTCTTGGAGATTAAATGGGGTGAATCCAAAATGTGCTTTTGTAGTAATGTTCCTCTCATTACCTTGTGAAGTTGTGCACTTGTCCTGGGCAAATGTTGTGTCTGCAGCGTTTGGGGGCTAGAATTCAGCTGCTGTTTCTCAATCCTCCATAACATAGGGCTGCTTCCCTGCAAATACTTCAGTCTGTATTCCCACTCCCAGTTGCAGCCATGGCGCGCGCGTGTGTGTGTGTGCTTGCTTCCACATGATATCAGCATGAAGTCATCCACTTTTGAGGCTTTCCTCTATTTTGCTGCCCATTTTCCCAAATCTGTTTCTTTCTTAAAAGATGGTCCTCAAAGCAGGTTTAAGATCTATATGGATGGATTCTGCATGTGGCACCATTTCTCCTCATACGCACTGGGAATTCTTTCTGCTGGCTATTTAAAAACCAGTCCTTTGCATATTGCTTTAGCATCAGTGCACAATCGTCTTAGGTAAAGGTAAAGGTAGAGGTAGTCCCCTGTGCAAGTACCGAGTCATTACTGACCCATGGGGGGACGTCGTATCACGACGTTTTCTTAGCAGACTTTTTGTTATGGGGTGGTTTGCCATTGCATTCCCCAGTCATCTACACTTTACCCCCAGGAAACTGGGTACTCATTTTACCTACCTTGGAAGGATGAAAGGCTGAGTCAACCTTGAGCTGTCTGTCTGAACCCAGCTTCCACCAGGATCGAACTCAGGTCGTGAGCAGAGCTTGGGCTGCAGTACTGCAGCTTACCACTCTGCGCCACAGGATTCCCTGCACAATAGTCTTATCTGCACAGTAAAAGCAACTTTACGGTCTGCAGTCATTCTTGTGTTAACCTAGGCACATGGGCCAATCTGGGGATAATTCCTGTTACACTTGTAGCTATGTCAGTATTGGTATCCAGAAGGATGAGGAAAATGTGTACCCTTTCTTATCACAGAAATGGACAGTCATGGCCCAGTCCAGAAGCAGGCCTGTGCTCTGTACTGTTCTGGCCTGCAAGGGCTAATGCCACCTCCTTTGCACACCTGACCAGATGGTCTTTGGGCCGGTTGTCTCTATGTTTCTTTTGACCCGCTGTCATTTCTGGTCTGACCTGGGTTTTGAAATTGGGCAAAAGCTGTTTCCCAGAGGTGCAAGTGGGAAAGACATCTGGAACTCCAGAAGCAGCAAACCAGTCTTGAAACTCCTGGAAAAGCAAATGGTCTTTTTTCAGACTTCGTGGGCCATTCAAAGGTCTCCAGGCTGTTTCTGAAACTGTACTAGAGCATTGACATTTGAATCATTCTTCCCACCAATGCACACACCTCCCTCCTGCTCCCAAGTAAGCAGAATATTTTTCTCTTTCCACAGCCCTCTTCTAATCACTTTCTCAATCCTTCGTTCCTTCTCAGCTGCCCAATATGTTTGGTGACCTTCGCTCCACCTTCATCGCCCTCATGATCGGCTCTTACGCCTCTTCGGCAGTTACTTTCCCAGGAATCAAGGTAGGTGGGTGGAGCATTGTGTTCTCTGTGCCGCTGCTTTTAGGCTGGGACAGCAAGAAGGGTGGCTTGGCAAAAATGTGTGATGTACATGGGGGAAGTTGGCGCATCTGTGCCCCTCTCAAAAGCCAAGGGATTGTTGCATGATACATAGGAGGGGATGGGTGTTTAGTCAGTCCAGCTTTTCAATGTGAGCTAAATGTGCCCTAAGCGCTAAGAACCAGGTGTGTTTTCTCTAAGGAGTGGGTGCTTAGTTCAGAGAATGACCTGGGGCAATGAGCTGGCACGTTCCCACCCTTCCGTCTCGCATGCCTGAAGACCTCGGCCTCTTTCTTAATGTCTTGGCTGGAGGGACAAAGCCTTTTAATACAAGGTGAAAAGTTAGAACCCACTCCCAGCTTGGAACAGGCAGGCTTACTAAACTGAGAAATTAGATTTGTTAAGTTACATCAAGAACATAAGATTGCAATCAAAGAAATAAAAAAGCACAACTTTGTGTCTACTCGGCCGTAACGGATAGGCAGCTGTTTATTGATTCCAAACTATAACCTCTCTTTATCTTGCATGCGAGTATTTCTTATGGAGGATCCAGGCTACTATACAGTTGCACTCCACTGTTCTCCTTGCTGGTTCCCCTCCCTTTTCCCCCCAAACCTGTTTCGAAATGATATTTCTGACCATAGTGCTGCAGCCGTGCCACTATCATGCCCAGCAGGAGGCATGGTTAGGGTGGTGATATGCCCCTCCCTTCTTCTGGCTGCACTGTCACTTAAAAGCATCTTTCAAGGTAGTTCCTTCCACATTTTATCTTTTAAATGCCCTGTGGCTGCAAACAAGATCAGGAAATGATGGAAGAGACTGGTTTAGTCCAACTGCAACGACTGGGATATACTCCTCTGGCAAACACGCTTAGGGTCTTCCAATGGGAATCGAACACTACAGGATTTTTATGAGGGTTTTAGCACTCTATTGTGGTGAAGAACTGCAGTTGTATCTCCTCACCAGAGCAGAAACGCCCTACTGTAGAAGCTCTCTTGGCTACAGAAGAGCATCTAGGTCCTCTGTACCTCCTGGGCTGAGGATCCCAGCATGGAGCCCAGCTCTCTTGTGCTTCCTAGGCAATGATGCTGGCTGTAGATATCTTCTCATAGCACAACTTGGCTGTGCCAGGGTGCTGAAGAAAGTGACCCAAAGCCTGAGCATGTGGACTGTAGATGCAACTGGAGAGCAGCAGGTCTGGGTCGTGCCAGTTATGGTTATTTCAGATGCTAATAACTGCAGCATGCAGGAGGGAGGTGTACTGGGGATTGTGGCACGAGGAGTGGTGGCTAGGGCCCCATCCCTGCACCATTTCCCTTATTCCAAAGATGCTGTTTGGCCTGCAGAACAAACCTGTAGCCATCCTGTGGCTCTCTTGCTTTCTCCTCTTCAGCTGCCTTGGATGGAGGGCCAAGCAGGCCAGGCTGGGATATTGCAGAGCAGGGAGCAGAGATGATCAATGTAGCTTAGTGTCCAGGCCCAGGGTTTAAAGCCCTTTGCCCATGTGTGCTACCATGTTGTTCTCCTTCGACTGGGGGAGAAGGGGTTACTTTAGGCTACCTTCTGGGTCTGTGGCAAAGGCAAGAGTGACACCAGGGACGTCCTTGTTCTCATCTCCTGCCTACCAAGCTGCAGCCTGAGCTATTGGAGGCAATTCTGGCCAGGGATGATGGTATATGAGCCTCTTCCACTGCATTATCTATGCTGTAAATGAAATAGACTTTGCAGGGACTTTTTAATATGGGTCAGTTGACATGAGTGTGTGTACCCCAATCACTGACTCCTGTTTCCTGCCCTGGATCCTGCAGGGCACTTAAATAGCTGTGATAAGACGTTTGCTCACAGCTTGTATCTTTGATATGGGACTGATCAGTGCTAAGTTGAAGAGGATGACAACCACCAAATGCTAGGCAGAGCCTTTTTCTCTGGCCAGAAAGAGTCCAAGTGGCATCTTTGAGTCTTGGGCCCCCGATGCCTGGGCCAGTTTGCCTCCTCTGGACTCCCAAGTTTTGAAACCTGGCTGTGAATGGGTTGTCGTCCCTCTTGCTTTCCAGGTGATCTATGACTTTGGGGTCTCTTTTATCCTCATCTTGGTGGTTTGGGCCTGCTGTGCAGGGCTCGTCTTCTTCAACTGCTTCTTCAACTGGCCCCTTGAGCCTTTCCCAGGCCCAGAAGACATGGACTACACGTGAGTTTCTTGCGGGCAGAGCGATGCTGTAACAAGATTCTTTCTGAGAGTCTGTCTACATGAGACATCTGACATGTGAAAAACATGGATTGGGAGATGCAATGTTAGGTGTTAGAGGCGGCGGCAGGGCAAAGGCTTTGCTATACACTGGAGTTGTGTGAAGGGGGTGTGAAATGCTGGAAGGGGAACTTCAGCCCATTATAACCTCTCCAGGTCCAAGCCCGGCTCTGGAAGGCAGCTCAAGCCCATTTACATTCCTCGCTGCCCTCTAGTTGCGATCCCACACAGTTTTAGACTGGAAAGGTGAAATTGACAGAGCCTTAGGGGAGGGGGAGATGAAATTAACAAACCCTCTGAGGAGCGATCTCTGCCGGCTCTGTCTTTTTAAATGACTCTTCCTGGCTAACATTGCGTCTCCTGACACTTGTCTCATGTAGAGAGACTCTGAGAGGCCAGGCTGGCTAGGTGGGGTGGGGGCTTATCATGTACTGTTTCCCAGGCTAACCATTGATGGGACTTTGGAGGTACAATTCTCCTAGGAATATTTTTGGCACAAGTCCTACAGAAATGAATGGACACCCAGTACAGCTCTTGTACAGCTTCATTTCAATGCAGCTTGTGCAGGAAATGTTCCCAATGTGGTTTGGCTCTGAAGGCACATGGGTTGGCCCATTTGATTTACAACTCCCTTCTAAGCTACTTCCAGCTACGTGGCTGAGGCTGCCTTTCAGCCAGGCATGGCGCTAGAAGGCAACTCCAAGCTGAGCTGAGCCCAGCGGGGCTCACCTGCCCCTTGTCCACCTTCCTCGCTTCCACCCAACAGGGTGAAGATTAAGTTTAGCTGGCTGGGATTTGACCACAAGATCACCGGGAAGCAGTTCTACAAGCAAGTGACGACGGTGGGCCGCCGCCTCAGTGTGGGAGGCTCCATGAAAGGCCAGAAGGAGAAGGCAACTCTGCAGGACGGCAACAAGCTGTGCCTGTCGACGGTGGACCTGGAAGTGAAGTGCCAGCTGGACACCGCAGGTGTGGCTCGGGGTGGGATTGCCAGGAGCCAGGGGAGAAGGCTGCCTCTTCCACCCCCTGCTGCTTAGCCTCCTTTCTGGGGGATGTGGAAGGGGGAGGCCTTCATGCTTGGCCGGTGAGCATCTGGTTGGCTGCTGCTAGAGGTCAGCTGCTGGACTCGGAGGATCTTTCAGGCTGCATTCTTCGTGGCATAGCACAGAGCTGGCCAGGAAGGAGAAGCAGGAAGCCCCAGCTCTGGGCCGTTTCCAGATGGCTCACCTGCCTCCAGAACGTCGTGCCATGTTGCAGGGAAAACGCGAAATATCGCGTTTTCTCACGCGAGTTTTGCACAACGTCACGCAAAACTCGCGTGAGAAAACGCGGTATTTCGCGTTTTCCCGGCAATATGGCGCGATGTTCCGGAGGCAGGTAAGCCGTCTGGAAATGGCCCTTGTCTCCCCTGTGCTGTGCCCTCCCAAGGGCCTGAGGCTAGCTCCTCTGCAGCTAGGGGAGGACATTGGCTGCGGATGAGCGGCTGCTGAAATCCTCCATGGGAAGACCTGTGATGCTCCACGTGCCCAGGTGTGGGTGCTCCCCTGGACGATGATGATGGATTTGGCTGGTAGGAGGTACCTCCATGGGTGGGGTCTCCTAGAGTGATGCTGACTCCTGATTTTCCTCCCCCCACCAACCCCGGCAGCCTCCCCCTCTTTTATGCACAGTGTCTTCAGCCCCATCCTGCTGCTCAGCTTGGTCACCATGTGCATCACCCAGCTGCGACTCATCTTCTACATGGGCGCCATGAACAACATCCTGCTCTTCCTGGTGGATGGTGACTTGGGGGCAGGTTAGTACCTCTCTCTTTTTTGCCTTTATCCAGAGCGATCTTTTCTACATGAGTGTCTCTTTAGGGTGCATCATGTCCCTCATCCTGTTGTATAGACGACAGCTCGACTCCTGGGTCTTTTGCAGGCTGCTTCCACGTACCAGAGCTGGTGTAGTGTATTGGTTGGAGTGCTGAGTGCTCTGGGTTTGAATCTCCACTCCGTCGTCAGTCTCTTTGGATGGCTTTGGGTCAGCCCTTCTCGGTCACTCAACTGAATTATGGCTGATTCCACACCGGGGTGGGAAATGGTGCCCCTCTGTGGAAGTGTCAGTGAGCAGGGTGGAGAGGGTTGAAGAAGACCCCACTGTCCCTGCATGGCTCACTACTTTCCTCACCCCTGCAGATATTGGTGCAGAAGTGTCAACACTTGCACAAGACACCCCGTCCCCACCGCCAGCAACTCCCTTTCCCCTTTTCACAACTGTGCTGTGGATGCAGGGATATTGCAACTCAGCTGTGCACAGGACAGGGGGAAGCCTGTTAAAGGGCTAGAACGAACTTCGTTCCACCCCTTTCTTCAGATTGGCTGCAGGCAGGAATGTTCGCACGGATGCTCCGTCCACAGCCACACCACATTTCTTCCTTTTGAGATGGTTTGGAGGGAACCTGATGAGTCATGTTTGGAAAGATCGCAACATCATATGGAAATTCCACCAAATGTGAGGGTATCCAGCTGATCACATTGGGGGGGGGGGCAGTTCCTATGAGGAAGCAGTCTTATGTCACAAGGTTGTAGTGAAGATAAAATCGGGGATGTGCCCTGTCTTCAGCTCCATGGAGGGAGGGCAGGATATTAATGTGCTAGACAGATATATTTTATTAAATTTATGAATCTGCTCCCATGCTCAGACCACCTACAGAGGCCCTGTTTTGTGTCCCTATCACCATGGGCAAGAGGGAGACAGAGAGAGGGAGACAGAGAGAAGACCTTTTCTGTGTGGCACCCAGCCATCAGGAGGGGCTGTGGCTCAGTGGGGGAGCCTCTGCTTGGGATGCAGAAAGTGCAACAACTTAGGGCCAAGCTAGAAGCGACGAGTTACACTCGAACGGCAAGTGAACAGACTCACGTGTATTCCTCCCTGTTCATTTGCGCTCCACTTGTACTCCACTTGGAGTGCAAGTGAACAGGGAGGAATACATGTGAGTCTGTTCACTTGCCATTTGAGGGTAACTTGTCACTTCTAGCTTGGCCCTAAGAGGCTCCCTTGGGAGAAAACGCTGAACGGCTAGAACAAAAGTTCTCCCACCGAATACAAGTTTTGTTCATTTTTATATGTATTATTAAGAATGAGTGTTCAAAGTGCAAAGTGCATATAGTATAATAAATACTTATTTGTATAGTGTAATAAATAAGTATTTATTACACTATATGCACTTTGTACAGTAGTTCTTAATAATATATATAAAAATGAACAAAACTTGTATTTGGTGGGAGAACTTTTGTTATGGGATCCAGAAAGCCCCAGGTTCAGCCTCCAGCGTCTCCAGTTAAAAGGGCCAGGCAGTGGGTGATGTAAAAGACCTCTGCCTGAGACCGTGAAGAGCCACAGCCAGTCTGAGTAGACCTTGATGGACTGATGGTCTGGTCCAGTATAAGGCAGCTCATATGTATGTGTTTGTGCACAGGATTTCCTTGCTCTGGGAGGTTTTGGCAGGCTCTCCGTGAGCCGTCCAGGTCCAGGTCAAGATGCTGACATTCAGCTACTTTCAGTCTGGGTGGAATAATAATAAACATTTCATTTCTGTTCTCTCCCTCCCCACCCCCATGGTCAATGGTCTGCTGGTTTTCAACTGGATTTTTTTTGTATTTGATTTATTATAATTTTTTAAAGGCTTGTTTTAGTTTTATCCAGGGGTCATTTCGTACAAAAAGAGCTGGAGGGACTCATTAGCATAGCTCATTAGCATATGCAACACCCCTTGACATCACTGGAAATTTGCATATGCCACACCCCCTGACATCACCTATCCTGACTGTTTTGGAACCAATCCTGGCCATTCAGGGCCGAAATTGGGCCCAAAATGGCAAAAAGGGGCTGAAAATGGCCGAAAAGGGGCCCAAAATGGTCAGGATCGGGCCGCTGCTGAGCAGGAGAGTGATCCACCACCCATCAGAGGCCCGATCTGGGCAGTTTCGGCCCCAATCCAGGCTGAAACGGGCCCAAAATGGCCGAGAGTCAGGTGGGTGGGGCCACCTAACATGTGACCTCTTTGGGGAACTGCCGGAACTGCGTTCCTGTGCGTTACCCCTCAAAATGAGCCCTGGTTTTAGCACTTCTTCAAATGATTATAGGTGATTGGCTGAGCACTCCATTGGGCTGGGGAATCCATGTGCTCATAAAGGAAAGATGCAGTCACACTAAGCAGTTGGCACTGTGCCAGCGGCGTTGGTATCGGGCTCCCTGGAGGGGGGTATGCATGGCAAAGCAAATGCCTGGGTTGTGTGGTGCTAGACATGAAGGAATCCCTCCTTGTGTGCAGCCTTGCAGGTGGCTTGGACAGCGGGACTGTTCAAAGAGGGAGGGAGCTCCTTTCCAGCAATGCTTCCAAGATAGATGCTCTAAGGTGGTGTTCTTGGAACTGGCTTGATAGGTTTTAGTTCCCTTCGAGATATCTTCACTCTGGCTTGGGGAAGTGAAAAGGGGGTGGGGTGGGATAGGATGGGGGGAGCTGCCTCCTGGTTTCTGGACACAAAGCAGAAGGAGAATGGCCCCAGTGTCCCGGCGGCACTTCTGCGCCTGTGACTCCAAGCTTGTATTTATAGCTCCTGGAAGGATGCCAACCAGGAAAGGGAGAAGAGATTACATGAGCGGGTGGTTGTGCAAAAAGGCAAACAAGGCGAAACCCATTTGTCTCTTGCGTAGTCAGATCCAGTCTGGACTCGTTAAATCTGGAATCTGCGCAGCAGATGAAGGAAGAGGCCCGTTCTTGAAAACAACAGGGAGGTGCTGGTGGAGAGCAGCACAGGGGGAAGTGTCCTGAGGCTGTGACTGAACTGCTTAGGCTGAGATTCCTTGAGCTCTTCTCACCAGCTTGGAAGGCAGAATCAGGCCCTTTGACCTTCCACGACCACCTCCCTCCCTCTGGATGCTGCTGATGGCTCCCGTTTTTTGTTCACTGGAGTTTTCCCACCTAGTACACAGTTTGTGTGTGTGTGTGTGGGGGGGAGGCTAACCCCACCGCCATGCACACTGCTCCTTGATCCAGTTTGCTGATAACTTATTTAATTTGCAAGCCTTGGACCCAAGCAGCCTTCTGCTCCTCCCTGGAGAAACCCACCGGGTCTGTATCTGGGACAGGCCTCTCCCTGCCCCTCGCTGGCACCCATTCCCTTGCCTCTGCTGCAGAGAGAACCCCATGCACTGTCTGGGCCAAGCTAGAAGTGACGAATGACACTTGAATGGCAAGTGAACAGACTCGCATGTATTCCTCCCTGTTCACTTGCACTCCACTTGCACTATGTGATCGAGTGGAGTGCAGGTGGAGTGCAGGTGAACAGGGAGGAATACATGCGAGTCTGTTCACTTGCCATTCAAGTGTCATTCGTCACTTCTAGCTTGGCCCTTAGTGCTGAGGGGCTGGGCGACATGGGCTCTTCGAATGCTAGCTTAGAGATAACTAGACAAGATGGCAGAAAAATCTGTGACCAGACAGCTGTTGGTGGTTGCTAATCACTCGTCCCCAATACCTGTGTGTCTCCCCACCCAGAGCCAATATCAGCTCTGGGATCTGACAGAGGGAGCCTTGGCCCTCGAAAGCGTACACCCTGGAAGTCCTGTTGGTCTTTACGGTGGTACTGGGTTTGACTCTTGCTCAGTAGCAGCTGTGTGTGATTTGCATTGGGGAAAATGGGGTGTGGGGGAGGATGAACCCCACCCCCATCCACATTGCTCCTTGATCCAATTTACAAGCAAACCATTCAGACTCGTGCAGCGATCCCGACCTGCGTCTTCTTCCGTCTCCTCTAGCTGTGCTTGCAGAAGGACTGGGGCAAGGAGTCATCTGCAAAGCTACAAGGACAGGGAGGTGGGACAGGTGAATGTGAAGTTGCACAGAAGGCTAAATGAGACCTACGGTTCCCTGCTGTTACCTTGAGCAGGGGCTTCCAGCAGCAACTGTGCTCATTCACCTTGGGGCAAAGGTCAGGTTGAGTGCCACTTGGGATGCGTTTGCTTGTTTAACAAGGACACAGTCTGGGAGGGCAGGGGTGCTTGTCTGTTTTGGCAAGGAATTCCAGTACGGTTCTGCCGAATAAATGCAATGTACTAGTTGGGATGGAGGGGCTATGCTTACTTAAGAGGAAAGTAACATTTCGAGGTGCCATTGTATCAAGAAAGGCAGGGGATACTGGAGATCCACGTTGGCAGATGTTGCCCTGCAGTGCAGAAATACGTGAGCCAATGCTGCACTGGCACAAGAGGTGGCCAATTGCTAACCTTTCTGGCCTTTGTGGGCGTTTCAGAAGATGCATGGTTTGGGCTGAGTGATCCTTAGGGCCCTCAGCCAGGGAGAAGGCTCTGGGTTATATATGTCTGGAAGGATACTGGTGCCAAGCAGAGGGGTCCCTTTGGAAATGCAGCGGGCGTACCTGCAGAGGTGCTGACAGATGACCTGTTCCCTTCCAGTCAATCTCTACACCTCCATCTTCGGGGTCCTGCAGCTGCTTTGCCTGTTGACAGCTCCCGTGATAGGCTACATCATGGACTGGAAGATGAAAGAGTGTGTGGATGGCTCGGAAGAGGCAGACGACAAGGACTCCAGTCCGTACGTAGCTGACCTGGGCATGATCTGGGGCAGCTGGCTGCCTTTGGAACTGAGGGAGTCTGTAAACAACCGTAACCTACTTCAGTCCTAGAAGTGTGGGAGCAGGAGGAAGCCCAAGGCAGAGATTATCCAGCAGTTTATCTTCCTTCCCCCCTCCCCCTCAACAAGTCAGAGGACGAACCCTTCCCAGCAGAAGAAATGTGGTCACAGGGCAAACAGCTTCTGGGAGGAGATTGGCGCAAGGTCTAGTCTAACTAGAAGTGGGAAAATGAGGTATGGTTGGGTCACTGTGTCGAGGTTTCTGGTGGAGTCCCAGTTGCACTCGTGCCCTGTTGACCTAGAAACAAGGAGCTTGTGGCTGGAGAGAGAGTCGTTTCTCAGGCAGGAAGTGTGGCTTTTTGGCTTGGGCAAAAAGATTCTGGGAATAACTTGCAGCCAGTTTCAATGGCCCTTGCTTGGAAACAAGGATCGTTCCAGAGCAATGACCTGGAGAGGGCCAGAGTTGTCCCTCCTTGGTGATGAACTTGATGGCCTCCTGCAGCTAACTTATGGCAACCCTGAAGGGTTTTCAAGGCAAGAGATGAACAGGGGTGGTTCGCCATTGCCTCCCTGTGCATAATGGAACCTGGACTCCCTTGGTGGTCTCCCATCCAAGTACTAACCAGGGCTGACCCTGCTTAGCAGCCAAAATCTGATGAGATCAGGCTAGCCTGGACCATCCAGGTGGGGGTGTCCCTCCTTATCCCAAGCAATAAAGGTCCTTCAATAGAGAATCTGTGTGCCACCGAGGTAGAGGACTGGATGGTGCAGGCAGGCTCCTGGGCTCAGGATAGAGGGGTCCTACCTTTCTTAGGAGTTGGGCAGCTGCAGCCAGATAGGTTCTTCTAACCCCACAAACCCCACGTGGTGAGCCTGGTCCCGCTTCTCTTTGTAGGGACACCAAAAAGAAGAAGCCTCGGGACCGGCAAATTCAGAAGGTGACTAATGCCACCAGGGCCTTTGCTTTCACCAACCTGCTGCTGGTGGTGTTTGGAGTCACCTGCCTGATCCCCAACCTGCCTTTACAGGTGAGTAGTTTTGGAGGAAGTAGTCAAGCACAGAAGGCACACAGGTCCCGGAGCACAATGTAAGCGAGAGCCAGGCTTGGGAGGGCTGTTGGAGGGGCTCTGTTGTGGCTGGCCAGTCCTTGCACCTCACGCAGTGTCTCCCTTGCTTGAGGGCAAGATTCAGCCAGAGGCGCTCCCTGTGGCCTTCCTTTCAGCTGACAGTGGGATGCTACTCTGGAGCAGGTATAAAGCTTCCCACTCACCCACACCGCCGGTTAAGTGAGGGCCCTGCCCCTAGCAGGGCACTAATATCAAGGCCCTGACTGGCACCAGCGTCTTCCCTATAAGATAGGGTGGCTCTTGAGATCTTTGGCCTGTGCACTGGGCTGCTCCTGTCTTTGTGAGTCTTTCTACACGAGACCTCTGACATAAGAAGAACACGTGTCAGGAGAGGCCATGTTAGCAGGGAAGGGTAGTTTAAAAAAACAGAGCCGGACGCAGGGCAAAGTTGTGTGAAGGGGCTGTGAAATGCCAGAAGGGAAACTTCAGCCCTTTGTAACCTCTCCAGGTCCACACCTGATTCTGGAAGGCAGCTGCAGCCCATTTCCATTCCTCAGGGCCCTCCAGTTTTAGACTGGAGAGGTGAAATTGTCAGAGCCTTCTGGGAAGCAAAGATGAAATTGACAAACCCTCTGAGGAACAATCTTAGCCAGCTCTGTCTTTTTGAACTACGCTTCACGGCTAACATTTCATCTCCCTACACTTGACAAGCATGTGCCGAGGCGTCTTGTATAGAGAGACTCTGAGAGTAGGTACCCGTCTGGCCAGTGACAGGGCTAGGGATCCCATTCCTCTAGTGACAACAGAAGATGCCCCAGTCCCAGCCTCCACCCCCCCCCCACCTGTCACTTGTCTGGCGGGAGGAAAAGGTACAGGAATGAATCAGGACACACACACACACCCGTCCAGAGCATGCTCCCACACACTCCAAAATGCTTCTGTTTTGCACTGGGAAGAATCAGTCCCCAACTCTAGTCTGGGGAACAATTTTTACCAACTCAGCCCCTGGTGTGACCTGTCACTTCTGGTGCCCCCCCCCCCAGTTTGAGCCCCAGGGGACCTGGCAACCCTAAGCAGGGTGAATGGGGACATTCCTATGCCACACTGCATTCTTGTGAGCTCCCCAGGGAGGGAAGGCAGGCAAGGAGGAGGGGGCACGTATGCAAAAGAGCCCCTTTGAAGCCTGTCTCATGCCAGCTGCTCAGTGTGTTTTTTTTCTCCTTCTCTTTCAGATCCTTTCCTTCATCCTGCACACAATTGTGAGAGGATTCATCCATTCAGCAGTGGGTGGCCTCTACGCAGCTGTGTAAGCCTCTCAGGGGTGCTTCAGGCCGCTTGCCTCTGCCTGGGCGTTAGGGGCGGCTCACTGCCAGCTGCACCTTGTTCCCAGTTGGGATGCAAATGTTCCCCCGATTCTGGGTCATGTTTTTCTTTTCCCCCTGCCTGGAATGATGAGGCAGCTGTGGGTCCTGGAGGCTGGCCCACTTTCCTGGGTGTTGCTGAAGAGGAGGGCGGTTGACGTGACCCGCTTGCTCTTTATCTCCTTGGCATCTGCTGCAGCCACCGTCACTACGTTCCATTGCAGAGCAAAACAGTTTCCTAAGAACGGGTTCTGCTCTTGCACTGAACAGGTCAGCAAGACACTGTTCTTTCTTCCCCGACTGCTCCCCACCCAGTGTCCTTTTTGGCCTAGAGTACCGTTTCTAGGCCAAAATGTCTCTTGGTGCCCTAGGCTGCCGGTTTGGCTTCCTCTTCTTCGAATGTTGCCACATCTTTTCAACACTGTCTCTGTGCTTGAAAAGCCAATCAAGGCACGCTTGTGAGAGAGAATGTAGCTTTGCCTGCTGCAGCACGCTAGAAGGGAATAGCCGTCCTCCTTTGTTTGCGAGAATGTCTATCAATCTGATCAATGAAGGCTTTGATCCAGATCCAACTTCTGTTTCTCAGAGTCAAATTAATCATTGCACAACGGCAAGGGAACAAACCCACTCTGAGCTTGTTTCCCAGGCATTTGTTTTCCATTGCCAATCTCTAGCATTCAGCACTTTGCAATCAGTGACGTGTGAGGGGAATAACATGTTTGTCCTTCAGAAGGGAACTCTGCCTTGGCTGAGGCTGTCTTGGCTAAGCATGCTTTGGGAGTTAGCCCAGGCATTGGAGTTTGAAGCCTCTGCAGATAATATTACATGCTCTGAAATCAACATGCATAAAGGGGGAAGTGGGCACAAACGCATGGCCCCACCTACACACCGTCACGGGCTCATGCGCACAGAGTGTATGCGTGTATGTGCCATCCCTTTGATTGTGAAGTCTGCTCTTTCAGACGCTCCAGATCATGGGGACAGCACCTAAGGGTGTACCCTGTTTGCTCACGAGCCACCGACGGTGTGTAGGTAGGGTTGGGAATGGAACACGCATACTCCTCTCTGTGTGATTTGATTTCAGCATGCTTAGAATTTCAGTCTCTCTCCGATTCTCAGCAAACAGACCAGTAACTGAATCCCCAAGAGTTGCAGAGGAGTTCATGGCTGTTTCCACACAGATGTTTTGCTGTCCTTTGGCTTCCTTATAGCAGCAATGTCTTTGGGAACATCCATTCAATATTCATCCTGCTTCTTCATTCCCCCACCCCCACTTTGGTGATCTCTCTCAAACCTGGTTTGATATATCTTTTTGGAAAGATCACAGTCTTTGGATGATATGTAGATGAGATCCTACTCCAGACAGTGCCGTTTTCCTTGCATTATTTCCTATGGCCATCATCCCACCCCGCACCACTGGAGGGCTGTTTTTGAGCACTAGGTTCTTATAACGTTATAACAAATATTGGCTTTGGTATAGTGTTATAAAAGTGTATTGCCACAGTATACTACTTCCCAGCTCTCCCCCTTTCTCTTTTTTTAAATAGTAAACCTCTGGCCTTATTTCTTGTAGAGCTAAAAGAAGAAATGTGCAGTCGGCACCTTTCCCCTTATAACTCTACAACAAAAAAGGACGAGAGACTGATTTCAAAGAATAAAAGCTAGGAACTAGCAAATTATGACAATATATAATTATAATGCTATAGTCATCTAGCAATATTTTTTAAAAAGCCCTCCAGTGAGAGCAGGGGGCCACAGGGGGCTAAAGCAAGGCAAGTATGGAGAAAACTGCTGGGTGGATGTTTCATTGCCACTGTGAATGGCTCTGTATTCAGAACAGCCATAAGAATTCCACAAGGGACTGTCTCTGTGTGTGGAAGCAGTCCGCGTAAACAACCCAGCCCTTCGGGGACTTGACTCACGCCACCGTTGTCAGTTCCTTTGTCTGTATTGTTGTTCTACCTGTAGGATTACAATGAAAGGGCTTGGGATATTTTATGCACAGCTCCACCCTCATGTATTGACAAATCAATTTGGAGTGTTTGAGTTGCTGTCCTGGACTGTCAAGTGTGCCATATGAACATCTGTGTGGAAATCGGGTCATGTCCTCAAGTTTCTAGTCCTTAGGGCTGTTCAATTACCCTGGCAAGTCTGGAATTAATTTCAGTTAAAGGGTTAAACGAAAGGAGGTTGAATGAAGTTCAGACTTCGGGGTATTTTCTTTCATGTTAATATGGAAACGTTTAAAAAATAAGTACAATCGCTTTGGTTGCTTTTTCCAGGTTCAAGCAGCTTGTGGGGCGGGGTGGCGATGGCTCTTTTCACCAAGAAAAGGTTAAGGGACTCCCTTCTCTTCTCTCCTGAGAAAATCTCCAGCTGTTTTGCAAAAGAGAGAAAACCATTTTTAAAAAATTATGTATATCTTTTTGCTGGGAAACTATATACAAATTAGTGCAAAAGAAGTAACCTATTGTTTGACCCTGAGTGTGTGTGTGTGGGGGGGGAGGGTGTAGTTCTTCTTTCTTCCCCCCTGAGCTCTACCCCCCCTCCCCGGGACTACAACAGTATCTCTGCAGGGTGGAAATGGTTAATGAGCTGTGGCTGTTTGGGGCAAAGAAGTTAACCGATGTGAATTTGACTTCCGACACACACTCAACTTGCGCAATCTGCTTGCTCCTGGCTTTCGATGGCTTTCAAAGGAGATTGGCCAGATAGATGGATGTTGCTGTATCAGCAGCCATTTAGTTGGCCTGACTAACAAAACCTCCAGGTTCAGAGGCAGCATAGCTCCAAATACCGGTTGCTGCCCTACTTGTGGGCTTTCTTGCAGGCATCTGGCAGTTGCTGTTGGGGAGCAGAAGGCTGGCCAGGTGGTGCCCCCTTGGACTGACCCAAGTCTCTTCTTGGGTTTTGAACTGGGCTTTGTTTAGAGAAAACAAAGGGAAGGGTTTCCCATCCAAGTGACTGCAGAGAGTCTGGTATTGCGGGTATAGCTTGGCTAACATGGCCCTTTTTTTGCTCCGCACAGGTATCCCTCCACGCAGTTTGGCAGCTTAACAGGGCTGCAGTCCTTGGTCAGTGCTCTGTTCGCTCTCCTGCAGCAGCCCCTGTTCCTGGTGATGATGGGACCCCTGGAAGGAGACCCACTCTGGGTAAGTGGTCCATTGGCTCAAGACAGCTTCCAGTGCTGAAAGGAGAAGATGGCCAGTGGAGATTAGGGGATGGGTATAGCCTGTGGAACTCATTGGCACAGGATGCTGTTCTGAACAAGATCTGTGGTGTGCTCTGATGTTCAAAAGGTGGGTCAGACAGAGGGCTACTTGCTTTGTAGATGTAGCAGAGGTGACCCACAGTCACATACTCCTGTTCCTCCAACATGTTTTCCCCACAAAGTATCTTTGCAAGGTAGTAAGTTAACCCTTCACCAACTGGTCATTTTTATCCTAGAAATCCCCACCCCAGGTTCCCTTCTTCCCCACAGGGAAGACAGTCTTGTATAGTGGTGAGAGTGTTGGAATAGGATCTAGGAGACTGAGGTTCAGATCCTCCACTCTGTCATGGAAACTTGTTATGTGACTTTAGGCCAGTCACAAACACTCAGCCAAGCCTATCTCACAGCGCTGTTGTGAGAATGGTGATGCATGCTTGTTACATGACTTTAGGCCAGTCACAAACACTCAGCCAAGCCTACCTCACAGGGCTGTTGTGAGGATGGTGATGCATGCTGTCTTGGGTTCCCATTGAGGAGAAAAGTGGAGAATAAAGGGATATAAAATAAAAAGTAAGTTTGAGTGGGGGAATGATGGGGGGAGCTTACCCTTTCCCAACTGGTCATTTTTATCTTAAGCTCCCACTCCAGGTTCTCTTCTTCCCCACAGCTTGGGATGAGAGGTTGATTCCCATCTGGTGAAAAGCAGAGGAGGGCTTGAAGGGGGTGAGCCACCAGAATGGGAAAGGTCAAGCACTTCTCCCCCCTCCTATTTTTGTGTGTGCTTAGTTTGCATTCAAGTCTCTTTGGGTTACTGGTGGTCAAAAGAAACTAGATTGAGTATGTAGCACATGAATGCGAGTCACTACGTTTTCTCAATAAATATACCACGGGGCAGGGGAGCCGGGCCAAGGAAAGTGCAGGGGAAACTGCTGTGTGGATACTTTGCAGCCACGGCGAACGCTTCTGCATTTGCAGTGCCAATGAAAGCTACACAGGGAGTTGATGCTGTGTGGAAGCAGCCCCAGTTCTGTATCTAACAGACCCTGAATCCTCCCTAATGTCAATCCAGAATTTAACAGAGTATGCAGTGGTGTCTGGATTTCCTACTAACTGTGACTAAAAGAAAACAAACCAAACACAGTTTGGGGAGAACAGAATACATTCCAGGAAGCAAAGAACATGACAGTACATTTTAAAGGGAAATGGGGGAAGGGGAAATTGGTCCCCCTCCAAAGCGTATAGTATCCTGGAGGCGATGCCTGGTTGTGCAGGCAGAGAATATTCACATTTCTCCATCACCAATTTTTCTCATCCCTCCCCCTCCCACCCAGCTTATACAATTTATACACATGAGAAATGAGGACAAAGAAGAAGATCTCTGCTGGATCAGATCAGCAGTCCATCTAGTTTTTAGTATAAGGTACTGTCTCTCACAGCCAGGACTGGATCTAGGGTTGCCGGCACCCAGGGCAACCCTAGTTCGGTCTCGCATGTGCGCACACACTCCCGGCGCAGCGTGATGATGTCATTTTGGTGACGTCATCACGCGGGCCGCCGGAGGCACCATGCGAGGCTGGGAAGCCACCCGCGCCATTCCCTTCTCCGCAGGCGAATGGTGTGGGGGGCCTCGCAGCTCCTCGCGCTGCCTTTCGCCTGCTCCCAGCACCCCCTCCCTGGCAGTGCCAGGGACAGACTACCCCCTCTGCCCCCCCCCGATCTGGCCCTGCTTACAGCAGCCAACTAGCTGCCCTTGGAAGCAACACACACGGCACAAAGACCAAGGCCTTCCCCTAAAGCTGCCTCTTAGCACTGGTATGGAGAGGTTTTCTGCCTCTGTATATGGAGGCTCCCTTCAGTCCTCATGGCTAGTAACCATTGATGGGCCTCTGTCCAATCCCTTTTGAAGCTCATGGCCATCACTGCATGCTCTGGTGATGAATCCCACCATTTACTCAGTAAAGAAATACTTACTTTTGTCCATTCTGAATCTATCACTGGTCAGCTGCATTGGGTGCCCATGAACTTTGCCTTGATTGAATGAAATCCTGCCCTCAAGTTATAGCTGGCTTATGGCGACCCCCCCCCCAATGGGGTTTTCATGGCCTGCCTCTGCAACACTGGGCTTCATTGCAGGTCTCCCATCCAGTTACTAACCAAGATTGACCCTGCTTAGTTTCTGAGATCTGACGAGATCAGGCTCAGGGCACTAAATGAAATCTTGCCCTCAAGTCATAGTTGACTTATGGTGACCCCTGGTGGGGTTTTCATGGCAAGAGATTAAGAGAGGTGGTTTGCCATCGCCTGCCCCTGCAACTCTGGTCTTTGTTGGAGGTCTCCCATTCAATTGCTAACCAAGGCCAACCCTGCTTAGCTGCTGAGATCTGACCAGATCAGACTCTCCTGGGCTATCCAGGTCAGGGTTTCTTTTGCCTTGCCAACATAGAAAAGTTGCTCCAACTCCCTCCTCTTAAAGACGTGACAGCATCTTAAGAGACTGCAGAGGAGGCTGCTTGCTGTGGCCAGCTGCCCTGGAGCTTCCAAGGAGTCAGGCTAGACTCACAGCGCATCTCTTAAGCGAGCTGGAAGCTCCGGGCTAGCTTGTAACTGTCCCAGAAACTGGGGAACAGAATGCTTAAGTGTTAGCAATTGCTATAGCAAGTAGCATTCAGAGCTGTTCCCCCCCCCCCTTTTTGTGGCTTCTGTTTCTTCTCTAAAGGAAGATTCTGCTCAGGGCTTTTTTTCTGGGAGAAGAGGTGGTGGAACTCAGTGATGGAACAATGATGTCACTTTGGGTCAGCTGGAACAAGGGGGGAGTTTTTAAAAGTTTAAATCGCCCTTGGCGAAAATGGTCACATGGCCGGTGGCCCTGCCCCCTGATCTCCAGACAGAGGGGAGTTTAGATTGCTTCAATCTAAACTCCCTTCTGTCTGGAGATCAGGAGGCGGGGCCACTGGCCATGTGACCATTTTCAAGAGGTGCCGGAACTCCGTTCCACCGTGTTCCTGCTGAAAAAAAGCCCTGGTTCTGCTAAAGGTTTCTGCACAGAAACTGTGGCACACTGCCAGCTGATCTCCAAACCACCACCACCCCCCACCGCCCAGGAATTCTTTCTCTGTTTTTTTAAGAGTTGACCCTTGGGAAGGGCACCTTTTTGAGATGGAGTTGGAGCACTGGATAGGCCGGCCACTGCGGACTCACAGCTCTTGCGACTGCAAGCCAGTGGCGATGTCTAGCTTCTTTTTGGTGCTACTCCATCTGCCAGTTTCTCCAGGCTTGGAGGAAGAGCAGGAAAAGCTGCTCCTCCTGTAGACAGGGCAGGAGGGAGGGGGGATGGATGCTGTTCTTTGAGCAAGCCGAACCTCTGCTTGTATACCAGAAAACAGCACCAAGCAGCGAATCCTGCTCTTAGGCTGTTTGCAAAGCGTTCTGTAAACAGCTCTCCTCTCCGTACACTGGCAATCACCCGTCACTTCGGGTCCCTCGTCTGGGGGTAGAGTCAGAACAGAAAGGCACCCCCACTCTGTCCTTTTCAAGCAGGTGTAGAGATCAGGGAGCTTCTTGTCAAGTGTACGGAGAAAGTTATATGGGTGAAGAACAACCCTCTCTGGGCCGGGCTGGCTTGTGAGGGAGAGCCGCTGGTCCCCGCCATGAATTCTGCTTCTCTGTCTCGTAGGTCAACGTGGGCCTGCTGGGGGTGAGCATGCTCGGTTTCTGCCTGCCAATCTACTTGATCTGTTACAAGCGGAGGCTGGAACGGGAGAAGCAGCAGCAAAGGGACGATGCCAAGCTCTTCCTGAAAAGCGACTCGGAAGCCTTTGTGTAGGGGCTGCTTGTCCAGCAGCCGGGACTGTGCTGCAGGGGCTGCCTTCCGAGCTCCCCTGGCCCCCTCTGCCTGTCTTGTCTTCAACACTCCACGCCTCCAGAGAGGGCAGAGGCTGTCCACTTCTCCTCTGAACTGCATGGCTCACTGCTGTCTTGTGTAAAAGTCACCAAGAGACAGATGCCCCCAGCTTTCTTTTCCTGGCATCTGGTGGGAGCTCCGGAGGCAGGAGTGGCATCGAGCACTAAGGGGGTGGTGTTTGCCCTCTTTGGTGTTTCCCTCGCCAAATGCCCTCTCCTTCTTGCCGGATTATCTTGACTGCAGGAGGGCCTTGTGTCACCTTCGCTCTCTTTCCCTGCCAACCCCAGTGCCCCAGAACTTGGCTTCAAGCTGGTAAGGAGGCAGGTTCTATCCCTAATCTTCATTCAGGCCCTGCTGGAGGCCTTGAAAAGGCCATTCTTCCTGCCGTCTGCGTGACCCTCTCTTTCAGCTCAGTGTTACAACCAATCCAGAATGGTATACAAGGTAGCTTTGGTGCCCTAAGGCAGGGAGAGAATGTCTGAGCGTTCACCTGTGCCAAAGCCAAGCGCCCCCGCCACCCCTCCCGCCCTGGCCACAGTGTCCCATCCCCTACTATCTCCAGGAAACTTAGCCCAGTGCCTCTGACTGGTGCACCCTTTCTGGAAAGAGCAACAAATAGGGGATTTCTGGGGAGGGGAGTTGCAGATCTCCCCCCCCCCCATTTTCCAGGTGCTGATTGCTGTAGCATTGAGAAGAAGTACCTGCTGTGCATGCTGTACTAGATGGATTTTACCTAGGGAAAAAAGGGGGATGCGAGACCCACGTTTGGAAACCCGGTTGGACTTCTCCGTGAGGAACCAGTGGCAACTGTGTGCAAGGTCACCCTGAGAGGCTGTGCTCCTGCCAATGCAACTGGCTGGGGGTAGACCTGGCACTGACTAGAGACTCGCCAGGGGTGATGCTGCTGCTTCCTGGGCATGTGGACATGTTCTCTGCACGGAGCAGCTGGTGACCATCCTTTGAAAAGCAATAAACAATCTCCTGAGAGCTGTGGTCCGTCCTGCAGCAGGAGCACAGAGAAGCGGTCTGGCCCGTTTCTTTTTCTTGCAGGGATACTTCAACTTGGTGCAGGGAGACCTTCCTTTGCTGCCTCCCGGCCTGTGTGCGCCTCCTCTGCCAAGAAGAGCAGTGTGAACCAGGGCCATAGAGCAGGGAGGGCGGGTATGGGAGGCAGGTGCTCCCAGCTCCTCCTTGGACCAGTCCGCAACAGCTGCGGGAGGAATGCGAAGGTGAACCGAAGGAGGGCAGAATTCCATTAATTCTCTGCCCTGGAAGAAGTGACTCAGCAGCCTGCTGGTGCAACTGGGCCCTCTGGTGGTCCAGAATGGGAACAAGGGCAGGCTGTTCCCTCCCTTACAGTCACACAGTGTTTGGGGTGGGTGGCTCACAACCATCTGGGTTACCTTGTCTCTCACAACAAACTGCTGTCCAAGAGCCACGTGTTGCCTGTCTGCTTCCTGTCGCCCTTTAAGAAATAAGAGCCCTGCTGGATCGGTCCAGCGGGCCATTTAGTCCAACGTCTGTCTCACACATGGCCAACCATTTACTTCGGAGGGCCAACCACAGGGCATAGAGGCCAAGGCCTTCCCCAAAGTTCCTGGGAAAGTTCCCTTTAGTCCGCATGGCTAGTAGCCACTGATCGACCGACGTTTCCTCCATGAACCAATCTAATTCCCTTATGCCAGTGGCCATCACTACATCCTCTGGCAGAAAATTTCACAATTTAATTACTTGTTGAGTACAGGGCTGGATAGAGGGGGGGCAGGGGGGGTAGTCTGCCCCCGGCACCCCCAGGGAGGGGGCACCGGGAGCAGCTGCCAGCTGCCAGAGGGCGCAGGCAGCCTCGCAGCCCCCCCCCCCCCCCGTGCTGCCTTTCACCTGCCCCGCGGGACAGGGGGCGGCTGGCTTGCCGCGCACCCCCTGTCCTGCAGAGCAGGCAAAAGGCAGCGCGGGGGGGCTGTGGGGCCACCTGCGCCGTGCTGCCTTTTGCCTGCCCTGCAGGGAAGGGGGTGCACGGCAAGCCAGCCGCCCCCTGTCCCGCGGGGCAGGCGAATGGCGCGGGCGGCCTCGCAGCCCCCCACACTGCTTTTGCCTGCCCTGCAGTGCAGGCGGTGTGCGGCAAACCAGCCGCCCCCTGTCCTGCGGGGCAGGTGAAAGCAGCGCGGAGGGCTGGGAAGCCGCCCGCGCCATTCGCCGGGAGGCGAATGGCGCGGGCGGCTTCCCAGCCCCGCACACTGCCTCTGTTACACCTCGCGTGATGATGTCACCTGAGTGACGTCATCACGCAGCATGGGGAGCGCGCGCACGCTGCGCGCATGCGTGAGGTCACCAGCCTAGGGTTGCCCCGGGCGCAGGCAACCCTAGATCCAGCGCTGGTTGAGTAAAGTAGTATTTACTTTTGTCCATCCTAATCTACTGCCTTTCAGTTTCATTGGACACTCTCAATTTCTATTATTTGGGCTGGGGTTGATGTTCCAATCCTGCCTGGCAGTTAAGCCCAGAATGTGGAAGAGGCATGAAAGCACATAATAACATGTGCTTCCAGACACTCGCCATCTTCTCTAATCTCCCGTCCCCTCTAATGTAGTTCCTGCCCCCCTTTGGGTTTCTTCAAAAGGTGGTGTGTTCTCAGACTCTGTGTACACCAGATGCCTCAGCGCATGTTCACCAAGTGAAGGGAGACGCAATGTTAACCAGGAAGCATAGTTTAAAAAGACAGAGCTGGTGGAGATCACTCCTCAGAGGGTTTGTTAATTTCATCTTCGCCTCCCCAAAGGCTCTGTCAGTTTCACCTCTCCAGTCTAAAACTGTGTGGAGTCGCAGCTAGAGGGCAGCAAAGAATGGAAATGGGCTGGAGCTGCCTTCCAGAGCTGGGCTTGGACCTGGAGAAGTTATAATGGACTGACGTTTCCCTTCTGGCATTTCACAGCCCCTTCACACAGCTCCATGGTATAGCAAAGCCTTTGTCCTGCCGCTGGCTCTGTCTTTTTAAACTACCCTTCCCATCTACCATTGCATCTTTCCAACACCTATTCTTCTCGTGCCAGATGTCTCGTGTAGAGAGACTTTCCGTTTGTGCCTTATTGTTTGGTAGCAAACACAAAGGGGTTGAAGGAGGTAGAACTAGATGGGGTCCCCCCCATTGCTATTTTACTTGCAGCTCTCTGGGAGTCTCTTCCACCATAACAGTGTCTTTACTCATACTTCCCAGGTCATGCCTCAGCTGAAGAGGTAATGACACCATCTCCAAGCTCTGTAAGGGAGCTGCTAGGAGACCAACGAGAGTGTTGCTATTCTGTTGTCAAAGGCCATGCCTCCCAACAAGTGTCACTTAGTCCAAACACAATGTGACCAAGCCAAATCATGAATATGTTCAACCATGGAAGTAACAGGGCAAACACAGCTGTGGGATCTGGCTGGGGGCGGCGGTAGTTGGACCCTGGAGCAGCTGCTGCGTATAAATAACTTGCTAGCACAGCCGTCTTACCTGGCTTCTTCGCGAACAGGTGCTTGCTGTCTTAACATGTTTTCAACAGGTTATAAATATTCCTGCTCAGAAGGTGGTCCTTAGAAGCTAGCGTAGCAATCAGGCAAGGTCTATTATTCCATTCAATTGGGGGTGGGAGTTGGTGAATTCTGAAGATTGGACAGATGCTCCAGTCAGTCCAAGTGGGAGGGGGAGACATTTTCTCTCCATGGGGGAAGAGTTACGATGGGGGAAGAATGCTGTCCCCCGTCCCAGCCCCCCGCCTTGGCTGCTTTTCATCTTGAAATAATCACAAGGGATTATTGTCTAGTTTGGCCCTGTGTTGTATGCAATGCTCAGTAGTAATTGGAGAGCGTCTCCACCTGCTGGGAAGTGCTGAACAAGAGGCCAGTTAGCACCAAGGAGCCCACAGAGCCAGAGGAATCAATGCGAGGCTTTCAACCTAAAGACCAAGATCACCTCTGCCTGTTTTACACAGGTATCTGAAGAAGTGAGCTGTGGCTCATGAAAGCTCATACCCTACCACAAATTTTGTTAGTTTTATAGGTGCTACTGGACTCTTGCTGTTTTCTACTGTTTTACACACACACACCCTTCCACCTTCCCTTCCACCCTTCCACCTCTGCCTTACCTTTTGCTGAAGTGCTCGGCTTTGGGTTTTGAATTTTAAACAGGAAGAGGTTGGCCAGTTCTTTGGTAAGGAGGAGGGCAGGACGAAATGGGTGAGCACTGCAAATACCCCAGAGTAATCTCTTGGAGGGTTTCAAGGGTAAGGAAACCAGTGTCCTTTCAGAGAGAGGAGAATCCAGGGCGATCCAAGTGCTGTAAGAACAGCGGGTCATTCAGGCCTCCATAATAAGTGGTGAGAGTGCGGAGAAAGGCTTTTGCCCTCCTAGCCCAAACTGGGCATTTATGTGTGTGTGTATATAAAACAAAAATCAGCTGGACACAGCTTTGGTCGGAAACCTTGCAGTACTAACCCTGCTCTCCCCACCAGCAGCTTTTCAGTTTGTTCGAACATGATTCTGATTAATTTTATAAATGCTTGTAAAAAAAATGCATAGCCTGTGGGTAACAGGGCTGTGGGAAGGGATGAAAGAGGGAATGAGCATTTAAGTTGGTGAGTCTACCTATCTTGGGAAGGAAGGGGAGAAGTTGGGTTCAAGCTGTGTAGAAAAGCTGCAACGTAGCCTCCCTGATTCTGATGTACACTGCACACAGCCTGAAATATTTCAAGCATTCTAAAAATGGCTAAGAGTGGGAGATGTAAAGATCCCTGGTCGAAATGCCTCCACAGCTCATTACGTGGTTTCAGGCAGCCCCACAACTGCACAATGAGGGCAGTTTTGCTGGCCAAACTCCCAAGGACAATGCAAGGATGCCGATATCTACAAGCTAAACATTATTTGCTATGACCTGGATAGCTCAAGAGAGCCTGATCTCAGAAGCTAAGCAGGGTCAGACTTGGTAAGTAATTGGATGGGAGACCTCCAACAAAGACCAGGGTGTTGCAGAGCTAAGCAATGGCAAACCACCTCTGTTAGTCTGTTGCCGGGAAAACTCCATCAGGGAATCACCATAAGTTAACTGTGACTTGAGGGCAGGGTTTCATTTCCAGCATTACTTACTCATGAGAAGCACTGGCTGTCCTTTCCATGCTTCTAGGCCTCAACAAATTGTGGAAGGGGAATGCACCTCCCTACCACAGATGCCTACCTCTTCCTGGGCAGAAAGGAGGCACAGATGGACTGCTGGTAGAGTGTCAGTTGTCAGCCAGCTTGCCTAAGAATAGGTCAAACCTCTTAGCAAAGAGCCTTGCCCCATTGGGAAACGCTGTCCAAGAAGGTAGGGGGATGTCCTGCCCTGGTGAGAGGCAAAAGCTTTGGAAAATTCTTTTTTGGAAAGGGGAGCATCTTTTGGGGGAGGCAGCTGGCCCAAATGCACCATGGGTGTCCCAGCTGAACCCAGAGGCCTGGCCCAGTGACCCTGGCCTGTTTCTCAAGACTGGTGAATAAAGTTTAGTCAAGGTCTGCAGCCCTGCTGGGTTGACTGGAAGCCAGCACAGCGATGCTGAGCCAAGCTAATTCAAGTGAGTGAAGCATAACAGAGGTATGGTTTGTTGTATTAGTCTAACACCAGGAGCAAAGATGTAACACCTGCAAAACAAGCACACAGGCTGGGGTGTGGATGCTATGACTCAGGGATGGACAGCTGTACCAGGCAACGTTAGATTTGCCCATAAAAACATGCAAGTCAGGTGGGCAGAGAGAAGTAGCTGGAAAACTGTGCCAGTACTGGGCACAGCCCTCTTCACATCAACGGGGCACAGGAGCTATCCCCAAGTGAAATGTTGCAATTTCATTCAATAGCAGACTTAATCCCAACTACACAGACCAGGAGGTCATCTAACAGTAAAGAAGCACCAGCCCTTTGTGGGCACCTGAGAATCAGGGCAAGCTAGGGTTGCCAGCTCCAAGTTGGGAAATTCCTGGAGATCTGGGGGGTGAAACCTGGAGAAAGTGGGGTTTGGGGAGGGAAAAGACTTTGGCATGGCATAATTCCATAGAGTCCACCCCCAAAAGTAGCCATTTTCTCCAGGTTAACTAATCTCTGTGGCCTGGAGACCAGTTGTAATTCCAGGAGATCTCCAGCCACTACCTGGAGGCTGGCAAGCCTAGGGCAAGCCCATTTGTGGCCAGGAGGAGATAAAGTTAACATACAGCAAAGGCTGAGCAACCTTTTCTGAGGTAATTTGCTATTGAGGCGTGTCTATTAAGACTAGGACTGGGATGCCCTGATTCACAACCCTCCCTCCTCAGCTATGGAACTCGCTAGGTGAGCTTGGGCCAGTCGGCCTCACCTACCTCACAGAATTGTTGTGGGGATAAAATGGCTGAGGGGAATGGTATACACAGGGCTCATTTTGAGGGGGAACGTACAGGAACGCAGTTCCGGCAGTTCCCCAAAGAGGTCACATGTTAGGTGGCCCACCTGACTCTCGGCCATTTTGGGCCCGTTTCAGCCTGGATTGGGGCCGAAACTGCCCAGATCGGGCCTCTGATGGGTGGTGGATCACTCTCCTGCTCAGCAGCGGCCCGATCCTGACCATTTTGGGCCCCTTTTTGGCCATATTCAGCCTTTTTGCCATTTTTGGTCCAATTTTGGCCCTGAATGGCCAGGACTGGGTCCAAAACAGTCAGGATAGGTGATGTCGGGGGTGTGGCATATGCAAATCAGTTATGCTAATAACATTTCCAGTGATGTCAAGGGGTGTGTCATATGCTAATGAGTTATGCTAATGAGTTCCTCTAGCTCTTTTTCTACAAAATGACCCCTACAGATACACCACTCTGAGCTACTCCTTGAAGCGGCGGTGTTGATTTTATACCCTGCCCATCACTACCTGAAGGAGTCTCAGAGTGGCGTACAATCACTATCCCTTCCTCTACTCACAACAGACACCGCTGCATGAGGTGGGTGGAGCTGACAGAGCTCTGAGAAGCTGTGACTGACCCAAGGTCACCCAGCTGGCTTCAAGCAGAGGAGTGGGGAAATAAACCCAGTTGTCCAGATTAGAGTCCTGCCGCTCTTAACCCCTACACCAAAATGGGTCTCAGAAAGAAGGATGGGATATAAATGGCTAGAGAACAGTAGCCATCAAGCACCACAAGTCCTCTGTACAGTTATTTTATCTCAAGGAAGATGCCTGCTAGGAAGCAAGATGGCAGCCAAGTTGATCAAGCCACTCTGGAGTGGGTAAGAGAATGTAAGAGCGAGTGCTCGTGTCAGGACAGATTTGCCTTCTGCGTGGTCTTCATTCTATGTTCAACTTCCCAGACTCGCCTCCGTCTTATTTCATTTCATTTATACCCCACTTCCCTCCACAGGGCACCCAAAGTTGCTTACATTATTCTCTTCTGTTTTGTTTGTCCTCACAACAACCCTGTGAAGTAGATTCAGCTAAGTGTGTGTATGACTGGCCCAAGGTCACCCAGACAGTTTCCATGGGAGAGCAGGGAATCTAACCTGGGTCTCCCAGACCCTACTCTGATACTCTAACCACCACACCACAATGGTTTGGTAATGGCTCCTTTTCTGTACTGCTCTGCCCTGTGCCAATTGCCCACCTCTCTCAGTTTTTTTTTAAATCAATTTTTCCTCTTTCACACAGAGTTGTACCAGGTATCACCTCAAGGTGGTGTGACAACCTCAGGCAAACAAGGCACTTGTCGTTAACAATGCTAGCGTTTACTAGTTCACAGGCTCCAACGCCAGGCATGCACTGTTTAAAAGGCACGGTGCTGCAGATCTGACCCAAGTTGCTTTCATCAAGGAAAACTTGGACTTTGAGAATGAGTAGTCCCCTCTCAGGTGAAATGGCACAGCCTGGATTCCTAGCAAGCAAGTTGGGCTCCATCCTTGCAAGAACTCTCAGTGAATGACATCATAAGGAAAGAAGAGCAAGATTTGAACCCAGTAAGATCGTAAGATCTTTAAGAGCCAGTTTGGTGTAGTGGTTAAGAGTGCAGGACTCTAATCTGGAGAGCCGGGTTTGATTTCCCCACTCCTCCACTTGAAGCCAGCTGGGTGACCTTGGGCTAGTCACAGCTCTTTCAGAGCTCTCTCAACCCCACCCACCTTACAGGGTGATTGTCGTGAGGATAATAATAACATACTTTGTAAACCGCTCTGAGTGGGTGTCAAGTTATCCTGAAGGGCGGTATATAAATCGAATATTGTTGTTGTTGTTGTTGTTGTTTTTCAGGATATAAGCTCTGGAGAGTCAAAGCACCCTGGAAATCTTGTTGGTCTTTAAAGTGCCACTGGACTTGCATTTTGGTGACTGCAAACAAGAAGCCCACCAAGGCAGCAGCTACCAGGAAGACTGCTGTAACAGCAACACAGTGTGAGCCCTTTAGGCCACCAGTGCAATTACTGACAACAGCTGTCAGTGGTTTAGCCCAGACATTGAAATGAGAGCAGGGTGGGGATGGAGGGAGGCTGAAGGTGTAGCCTAAGGGCAGGGCCAGATCTACGGTTGCTGGCGCCCAGGGCAACTGAAGTCTGGCCACTTGCGAGCGAGCGCATGCATGCACGTGCGCGCTCCTGGCGCTGCATGATGACGTTGCTCTATGATGTCATCACGCAGGTGGTGCGTGCCTCCCGTGGCAAGCCGGCTGTCCTGGCATGCCACAAAGCTGGCGGTGGCAGCGCGAGTGGCTGTGAGGCCGCCCGCACCATTCGCCTGCCCTGCAGACAAGGGGCAGCCGGCTTGCCGCGCACCCCTTGTCCTACGGGGCAGGCAAAAGGCAGCGCGGGTGGCTGGGAGGTTGCCTGTGCCATTTGCCTGCCCTGCAGGACAAGGGGTGGCCGGGCGTGCAGCAAGCCGGCTGCCCGTTGTCCTGCAGGGCAGACGAATGGCGCGGGCGGCCTCCCAGCCACCCACGCTGCCACTGCCAGCTTCACAGGGCAGGGGGCGCGTAGCAAGTGCGCCCCTTGTCTTGCTGCCCATGCACTCCCGGGGTGGCAACTGTGCCCAGTGCCCCCTCTTTGGTGGCACCGGGGGCAGACTACCCCCCCTTGCCCCCCACGTCGATCCGGCCCTGCCTAAGGGCTAAGCTACAAGTAACACTTCAACGGCAAGTGAACAGACTCACATGTATTCCTCCCTGTTCACTTGTGCTCCGCTTGATCACATAGTGATCAAGTGGAGTGCAAGTGGAGCGCAAGTGAACAGGGAGGAATACATGTGAGTCTGTTCCCTTGCCATTCAAGTGGCATTCATCAGTTGTAGCTTGGCCCAATAAAAGATTTTCAAGTGGTCTTCTGCTCTTAAAACAGTTAAAGAGTCAATTTCCCCAGAACACAGAACCACCACTAGAAAAAAATATAAAACTAATCTGAACAAAAGGGGCTGTGGCTCAATGGTACAGTATCTCCTTGGCATGCAAAAGGATCAAGGTTCAGTCCCAAGTATCTCCAGGCAGTGGGTGATGTGAAAGTGTAACCACACAAGAGAGAAAAAACCTAACACTCACAATTAATGAAAAATAAAATGCATGAAAAACTCATGAGATCCAAATAACTATAAAAACATGTGGAGTATGCTTTTTTTCCTCACATAAAGCCACCACTGAAAGTCACCCATTTCCTTCTCTCTCAGGTCTGTGAAATGCAGGGCCACAGCATACTCCACATCTTTGAAGAATAACATTTCCGTGGGTGAAGATGTTTCCAAACACATTGCCAGCAGCCATCATAATGTTATTCATTACAGACCTAGCTTTTTAAATTGTGGTTGTTTTTGTATGGTTGTTCAGGTCTTGTATTTTTTTTTCTATTCATGTATGCTTGCAAGTAGTCATTATATTATGGTATGGAGGTGGAACGTGCCCTCAAGTGGTAGCTGACTTATGGCGACCTCTGCTGTGGTTTTCATGGCAAGAGACTAACGGGGTTTGCCATTGTCTGCCTGTGAAACGTTGGTCTTCGTTAGAGGTCTCCCATCCAATTACTAACCAAGACAGACCCTGCTTAGCTTCTGGGATCTGACGTAATCAGGCTTTTCAAATAAGAGTTTGCAATTATTTTTCATTATTTGTGGGTGTTAGGTTTTTCCCTCTTGCACGGTTACACTTTACACTGGTTGTTCTGTAGGATTGTCTTCTTCTTTAGGTAACGCGAAAGACCACTACTGAGATCCCAAAGATTTGCTGCCATTCCAAGCAGATAATCTCGATGGCCCGATGGATGGCCTGACTCATTACAATGCAACTTAATGTGTTCTCAGATGTGCAACAGCACCACCCACTGGTAGAGATGGTTATATAACCTTTACAACTTTCCCCCTTTAATTAAACCTTTAATTGAGGATGGCACATAAATGGTTTCTAGGTGTGTCTTCCTGTTTGAGTTCTATATTCATAAGCCAAGCTCATGTCACTGATGACTGAGGCTTGGGGCTCAGGGCATCATGCTAGTCCTTATCGCTTCTTGCCTGTAATCAGTAGAAAAGAAGGGAGGGGGTGCACCAAGGCAAAACAAAGGCAAATGAGGCAAGGGAAGAGTCTTTAATGTTTATATGACCCCTACGCGTTTTTGCAACAGCTTCATCACGGGGATCTTCCAAACTCCTTTTAGTATCATTCACATGTACACACTATAGCAAAGTGCCCTGTAGTGCCATATCAGAGTTACCAGAATATCTTGAGCAAGATCTGGGTCCAGTAGCACCCTAAATACCAACTAGATTTCCAAGGTATGAGCTTCCTTTTAAATATTTTTGTTTTAGTTCCATCTTATTCTAATAACAAAATTAATCAAAAGTCTTACATTCTTTGGATACATGTTATAAATCATACATTCCATTTCATCTCTACAATTCCATCATTATTATACTATTTTCACTACGCTATTATCACTAGAAGTCTGCATTCTTTCATTCTAGTACTTCTTTACTCTGCTCATTCGATTGTATTCTGCCATGTCTCTATTTTATACTTCTGTTTAACCCATCTATAAAATGGGGTCCATTTTTGTTTTCCATCATGTCCGTTTTTTTCTTTTATTAATTCTGTCAGTGTGTCCATTTCTGCCGTCTTTAAGATTTTCTCTATCAATTCTTCTTTTGTTGGTATATCTGTGTTTTTCCAGTATCTAGCATATAGTATTCTTGCTGCTGTTATTATATGTATTATCAAATATCTATTTTCCCTATTTAGTTCCTCCCGTATTATATTTAATAGAAGCATTTCCGGTTTATAGGGTATGTTTATTTCTAGCACCTCTTGCAACAGCTCATGTATCCCTTTCCAATATCACTTTGCTTTTTTACATAGCCACAATATGTGGAAAAAGGTGCCCACTTTTTCTTTGCACTTCCAGCATTTATTGGGTACTTCAGTGTACATTTTTGCTAATTTTTCTGGTGTCACATACCACCTATAGAACATTTTATATAGGTTTTCTTTAAAGGTGGTTGATTTTGTTATTTTGATGTTTATCTCCATGACTGTAGCCAGCCCTGGTGCTAGGGTTTCTGGTGCTGGAGACCAGCAGCGCGCGCGCACACCCCGGACTGTGTGATGACATCATGTGATGACATCATCAAGCAGTGCCACCAGCGGGTAGCTGGGGTGGCGTGCGGAGGCAGCCCATGTGCTGCAGGCCGCCTGGGCTGCCTGTCATCCCTGGCCCATGGCTGCTGCGCCCGCCTAGGGGCATGCGGCAGTGGCGGCAGCAGCGCGGGACTGTCCAGCGGCGGCACAGGACATGCACCTCTGCCCTGGCACCCCCTCCGGTGCCCCCTCGGGCCCCGCCTCACCGGTGACACTGGCCCTGACTGTAGCCATTGGTCCAGATCTATGCCGTGCCCCAGATTTTGTTCCCACTTTACCATATGGACTTTTAAAGCCTCCTCTTCTGTCAATTGTTTCATGAAGGCATATAATTTTCCTATCAGTTTTCCATCTGTTTCTAACAGCAGCTTATCGAAAGGGCATCGTTCCATGAAGAATCCCTGTGTTTTGTCTTTGGCAAATCTGGATTCTATTTGCGCTCTTAGCCACCATCCTGTCTCTATGTCCTGTTCTTTTAGTTCTTCTGTTGACTTTAGTTTACCATTCTCCCCAGTAGCTGTTCATAGGTGCGGCTATTCTCCCACCTTAGTAAATTTGGTTGGGTGAATGCTTCCTCTGGTGATATCCATCTTGGTGTTTTGGTATATATTTGGGGTTTTATTTTCTCCCAGACATTCATCAGGGATTTTCTTATTATGTGATCCTTAAAATATTTGTGTATCTTTTTTTTGGTACCGGAAGTAGGCATGCCATCCCATTTTAAGGTCATGCCCTTCTAATTTTAAAAGCCTTGCACTGCGCAATAAGATCCATTCCTTTATCCATTCCAATGTACAGGCCTTGTAGTATAACTCCCAGTCAGGTAGGTCACATCCTGCTTTCTCTTTGGAGTTCTGCAGGACTTGTGAATCTTATTCTTGGTCTTTTACCTTGCCATATGAATTTTGAAGTTATTTTAATTCTTGAAAATATGATTGCTTTCTTATAATTGGGATAGTCTGAAATAGGAGCATGAGTTTTGGTAATAAGTTCATTTTAATTGGAGCTATTTGGCCCAAGAAAGATATATGCATGTCTTTCCATTTATTCAGATCTTCACCAAGGTATGAGCTTTCAAAAGTAAAAACTCCCTTCATCAGAGACAAGGAGTGGTAATTCCTCCTCAAAGATGGGATGCCCCTCAGAATCTGTAGTGACCTATCCGCATCTGCCGTACCCTCTTGAGCATGTTGCTCATCCTTTCCCACCCACCTCCTCATTTTCTTTCAATGAATTAGTATCCCAGGATACTAATGGTAGATCTATACCAGCCAAGTGCATTTTGTTTGCAACATGTCCCACAATGGAGTCATACTGAGCCTGAACATCTTCTGGGTTTACATCCTCAACAATCAGAGAGAGAAGCCCCCTCAGAATCCAGAAAAACTCCGCAAGTTGGCATTAGTAAAGAGGGGATTTACTAAAATAAGATGACTAGTTAGAAGGAAGCTGATGGGCAACTGGTACAAGACAGATAAAAGGAAACGCTTCTGTAATATCAGCATGGATTAGCAGCATACCTTTAGTGATGCACTTCGAGGCAAGTGCTGAACGCACTTCTATTATCAACCCTGCTGGGTTCCAACAACTGTAGTGACTCATAGTTAATAGCAACAAGAACTTTATCAAGGCAAATAAACAGGGAAGCTTCAACAAAGAAAGGGTGGGAAGTAATAACTGGGTTCCGACGGGTGAGGCTTTGACTAAGACTCTTGTGCTTCCCGGTGGGAAGTGGGAATTCAATAGCGGCAGGCCGTTCTTCCCAGGGCTCTCCTGACACAACCAATAAACAAAGCCTCCACATCCAGCTTCAAACTGGTAGCACTGCTCCAAGTATTTTTTTTCTCGAGCTTCTTTGGTCCTCTCTGGTGTCCTCCCAGGCGGCCGTCACAGGCCTGTTCCTGAATGTAGTTCTTCAGACCTCTCGTTTCCCTTTTCTCTCCCTGTTGCTATGTCAGTGTCTGGCTGTTGGGAGACGTAGCACTTTGGAAATTCCGTTACATGTCCTTACTCATTGAGCTACTGAATTACTGGGATTTTTTCAGTTTACAAAAGAGAAACCAGCTGAGATAGAAGAAGGAGTGTGAAGTAACTGGGCTGTAGGCTAAAACAGACAGACTCTGAGAAATCCAGCCTCTTAAGAACCAATTTTCAGCCTACACCTCTGGAAGTACAAACCCCCTCTCCAAACATTTACCATTTTAGCCTGGCTATGCTCAAGACAGACTCTGAGACAGGATTCCTCCAGTCTCCCTCTCTGAAGGCTCAGTCTGTATCTGATCTGAGGGGAGAACTTCTTTCTCTCTCTCCCCTCCCAATCTGGCATCCTCAGTCATCTGTAGGTCTGAGTTAGCCGCTCTGCACACACACCGAACGGGGGCGGGGGTTGACAGAAAGGGGCAGGACCTTTGCTCATCCATCACATCTAATCAAATGGATCCAAACCACAGTAACCTCATAGGTGGGCTACTGTAATGCACTCCACATGGGTCTGCCCTTAAAGACAACTTGAAATTTCCAGCTGGTGTAGAATGCCTCAGGCCAATTAGTATTAGGAGCTAGGTGAAGTACAGAGATTATACCTTTCCTGCAATCACAACATTGGTTACCATGATTCAGTTCAAGGTGTTGGCTATATAACCTTTTATGGCCAATGACGCACATCGCTGCAGAGCTTCCTCTTCCAATATTCCCCACTGCAGCAGTTTTGCCCAGCTGAGCAAAGCCTTCTGCAGTTGCTACCCTGCAAGATCAGCAGCTACTTCTACTTATGCCTTTGTTGTGATTGCCACTTTGTGGAATGGCCTGCCCTGAGGAGGTCTGGAAGGCTCTCACCCTTCTATTAGTCCACAGATTATAGAAAACAGAAATGTCAAGAGGGTTTTTAAATATAGGGAATAGGTCTGTAATCTATTGCACTGTTTATTGTATGTATTATTATTGTTCTTAAACTCTTGTAACTTGTTCTCTGCATTGTTTATGGTATGTCATTTTTTTTTGCTTGTAGTTTTCTCATTTTGTAATCCTAGTTGTATTACATTGTTTATTGGATGTTTTATGTTATTTGTGGAACTGTGTTTCTATTTTGTAATCAGCCTTGAAATCCAGTGAGAAAGGTGGGGCATAAAGTAAATTTTAAACAGTAGGTTAAAAAGCTTCATTTACCCCAGAAGATGGCTCCCTACCTGATTTGGGTGATCAGACCTCATAGTTCCATGGCATAGTCACCTTGAGGCAAGACTATAGTCATGCACTTTATATGGGTCAATGTTAACTCAGAAACTCCACCTGGTACAGAATGCCACAGCCCAGTTAATATCAGGTGCCAGGCTGTATGCACAGGTCACACCCATTCTGTAATCATTACATTGGTTACAAATCAGTTCGGTTTAATTCATGGCACACGTTATCACTTACAAAACCCCTTAATGTCTTTGGACCCATATACCTGCAGCACCACCTGTGCTCCACAATGACAGCTTTGCCTTGAGAGCAGAACTGTCAATTCCTATACATTCTCTGTGGTGGCCCCCATCTGCTTGAGGAGGCCAGAGAGGCCCCTACAGTTTTTCTAGAAATGTTCAGCAGGGCAATTCTATGAAGCAGCAGAATGGAAGACTCCAAGAAGAGGCTCCTTTGTAATGGAATAGTATTGTAGTCTGTTGCAATGTATTAGTCTAGGTATTGTTTTAAGAGTGGACTGTAAACTAAATATGAGCAGTCAGTGTGATGCGGTAGCAAAAAAGGCTAATTCAATCTTGGGTTGTATCAAAGGGGCCGTAGCGTTGAAATCGCAAGAGGTCATAACCCCTCTCTATACTGCCTTGGTCAGGCCACACCTGGAGTAGTGTGTGCAGTTCTGGAGGCCTCACTTCAAAAAGGATGTGGACAGAATCGAGAGGGTGCAGAGGAGAGCGATGAGGATGATCAGGGGTCTGAAGACTGAGCCCTACGAGAAAAGGCTGAGGGTCTTGGGAATCTTTAGTTTGGAGGAGATTGAGGGAGGACATTTCTCTATTTAAATATTTGAAAGGCTGTCATTTGGAGGAGGGCAAGAAGCTGTTCCAGTTGGCTGCAGAGGGTAGGATCCGAAGCAATGGGCTTAAATTACATGCACAAAGGTACTGGCTGGACATTAGGAAAAACTTTTTCATGGTCAGAGTAGTTCAAAGGTGGAATCAGCTGCCTAGGGAGGTGGTGAGCTCCCCCTATCTGGCAGTTTTCAAGATGAGGCTGGATGAATATTTGTCAGAGATGCTTTAGGCTGATCCTGCACTGGGCAGGGGGTCGGACTAGATGGTCTGTACGGCCCCTTCCAACTCTATGATTATTCTGTCCTCTACCTTTGCAACTCCACTCACTAATTGCTCATAGCCTTGCCTCGGGCAGTCTGCTGTTCACATCATCCTTTAATTCCCTTCTCACTGTCTTTTAATTCTGTAATTCCATGGTTCATTGAATGTTTTATACTTGCTTTTATTCTGTAACCTGCCTTAAACCTCACCAAGACAGGTGGGGCTCCAAATAAAGTAAATAAAACAAACAGCAAGATTTGGATCCAGTGGCACCTTAGAGACCAACAAGGTTTTCAGGGTATAAGCTTTTGAAGAAGGAAGCTCTTGACTCAGAAGCTTCTACCTTGAAAATCTTGTTAGTCTCTAAGATGCCACTGGACTCAAATCCTGCTGTTCTACTGCAGCCCAACACAGCTACCTACCAGAAAGAAAATAAAGAATAAAATAAATAAATGCAAGAGAGGTGGACCTGTGCCATTTCTCGGACAAACTGGGATGTGTATAAGAGAAGCTCCCTGCACGCATCTCCAACATAGTGTTGCCAACTCTGGGTTATGAAATTCCTGGAGATTTGAGGGTTGTCAACCCCAGGATAGCAAGTTCCTGGATATTTTGGGGTTGCCAACTCGGGGTTAGATAATTCCTTGAGATTTAGGGGTGCAGTTCAGGAAGGGCAGACCTCAGCAGGAATGTGATGCCATAGGGTCCACCGTCTAAAGCTGCCATTTTCTCCAGGGGAACTGATCTATGTGGCCTGGAGATCAGTTGCCATTCCAGTTGCCCCACCTGGAGATTGGCAACCCGAACGTCCCGAGGTCCCCTTAGGCCATCAAGCGCCTGTCAGGACCACCTAACGCGCTCCCATCCAAAGCAGCCCCTTTCTCTTCCCTTCAGCGAGCCTCCCTTACGGGTTCCTCCGCTAAGGCTACCGTCCAAGGCCGCCACCCGCCTGCCGTCCGAGCCCCGCTCTTTGGCGCATAACCGTCGAGCCCCCGTAGCAGCGGCGGCGCACGCGCAGAACTTCCCCATCCCCGTTGCCCACCTTCGCGGAATCCTAGACCGCCCCCGCTCGCCCCTCGTTAGCACATGCGCTGAGCAAACGAGGGAGAGGGCGGGCCTTCCCCTCGTGACGCCATGGCGCCGGCGCGGCGTGCTGACGTCGGCGTTGCCGGGGAACACTGCGTCCTTCCTCCTCCCCTCCTGCAGCTAACTAGCCAGCCCGTTCCCCCTGCCGGGTTCAGACCGAGCCGGTGCCGGGTGGCAGCCTGACTGGGCTGGCGGAGCAGCTGCGGCGCTCCTCGCTCTCGCCATGGTGCTCGTCAAGGAATAGTGAGTGGCGGCGGGACGGAGCGGCCCCTCGGCTCCCTTCCCTTGCGGTGGCGGCTGCGGCGGGAAGGGGCTTGGGCGGCCGGGCGGGGGGCTTAAGCGGGCTCCCCTCTCCCTCCGTGAGGCGGCCGGTGCTGCTGCTGCGGCGGCTCCTTGAGGGCTCGGGCACCGAGGCGGCTGCCGCCGTGAAGGTCATGCAGGCGCTGGAGCGGGCTCGGCCGAGAGCCTTCCCGTCCGGAGCACCTTCGCTGGAGGGCGGAGGGGAGTGCGGCGGCCGAGCGCTCCCCAGGCCGGCGCTGAGCCCTCCGTGGAGAAGCCCCAACCTCGGCCGCCTCCCCCGGGCCTGATTCTTCCCTGGGTCGCAGCCGCTCGGCTCGGCTGGCTTCCCTTGCGGCGCTTTCGGTTACTTATGGAAAGTTGCCCTTGAGGCCGGCAGTTCCGCAGCTGAGCCCTGAAGAGGACTGTGAGGGAGGCTGCTGCGGTTGCCAGCTCCTGCTTGGGAAATTCCTGGGCATTTTGGGGGGGGGGGTGGAGCTTGGGGAGGGGCCTCTGTGGGTCCCTCCTCCAAAGCTGCTGTTTTCTTTAAAGGAGATCATCTCTGTAGTCAGTTGCAATTCTGAAAAGTCTCCAGACTCCTCACCTGTAGGTTGGCAACCCCAATTAACAGATGCCTGTTAGATGGCAGTGGGAAGCCACACCTGCACCTGGAAGGCGGGCACCGCTTCATCCAGGCTTGTTTTGAAAGGTGCTCACTTCTTCAGATATGTTAGGAGAGGCAAAGTCCTCTGCCTCACCTTTGCAGAAAGGGAGGAGTTGACCAGGGAGAGGCCTAGTAGAGGGAACCAGGTGAGAAGGGGAAGGGCTTCTACTGGCCAGCCTTTAATGGCCCTTGGGAATCTCCAGCTGTGGGACTGGATTCTCTGATGCCATCTTGCCTCTGGTAGCGTCCTCCAGAAAAGCGGAATATTTGTTTTTTAAGCTATAGACACTTGATTTTGCTCTGTTTAATAACTGCACTTATATACTGCTCTTCTAGACTGATTAGTGTCCCACCCAGAATGGTGAACAATTTAGTGTAACTATTATCCCCTCAATACAGCTGGGGAGCTGGGGCTGAGAGGAGTGGCTTACCCAAGGCCACCTACTGAGCTCATGGCAGTAGTAGGATTCAAACCAGTAGAGTGCTGATTTGCAGCCGATTCTCATTTTCTCCATGAACGTTCAATGTTTTCGGTGTTGATTTGAATGTGATCTAAGGCTCCCTGTATGAAGTGACTTGTTAACCTGTGTGTGTGTTCCAGAATAGATACATGTGCTGGTTTATGTATTAAAAGACTTTAGCTCCCTTTCAGGAGCCTTTTTTTTGTTGATCTTGAGTGTATCATTTTCCTCCAGGTGTTCTTTTTGCTTGGTTCTGTTTCTCATCTCATTCTAATCTTGAAGGAGCAAATTTGGTCCAGTGACCAGGTTGAAAAAGTTTGCTTCTTCAGTGATTGCACAGGACAGGAAACTAGACTTTTCATAAAGCTTAGACTCTAGTGCTTTGGAAGTAATTCAGGCTTCAATTGCTGCCCTTGTTATTTTCTTTTGAAGTGCTGCAGGATGGCCCAATTCCAGGCAATTCTTTTATCAGATATTCATGTTACATGCATGTTTGTGTAGTGCTAGTTTTGGAATGGGATTCACCCATGCAGTGTGCCTAGTTCTTATGTAATTCATGTTAGCCATGGAGCTTAACCCCGGGCTGGTCCCTTCCCTGCTACTGTGGTTTGTGGTAGATTCTTGTGGACTCAGTTTTTATGTATGGTCAACATGGAGAGATCTTCAGAGAAGATACTGGCATCTTCCAGAAGATATTTCTGTTTGTGAAACATAGAGGATGTTAAGCTGCCCTGTGGGTGTTCTTTCTTGTTCCCCTTTCCCTGCTGAAATCTACTTTCCTGTAGCTTATTGGGCATGAAAAGCATCATAAGTTTTGCTAAACGCCCTGTTTTTATATGTATATGTATTATGTATTTCCCTTTTCGGATTTATAGGTGTATAATGCTTCTGCCATAAAATACTAGTTAAGTTGAACTTTATTTTTGGTGTAAATAAAAGTGTAACCAACTACTGTATATGTCATCTTGAATATCTTTAGGTTTGGCCCTAAGGTCTAGATGTAGCTTCTTTTAAGAATGTATTTCAGTGAAGTATGTTGCCTTGCTTCAGGAGAGTTTGCCTTATATGCCACTCAGATCAGTGAAGACTATCTCAGTCTTGCTCTTTCTCTGAATCCTGCCAAACTCTCATTTTTGTGGTCATTCTGTACCAACTTTGTTGGCTTGTGAACTGATTTGTAACACTTGCCATTGGTATTTCTTTCAGTCTGTAAGAAGGTGTGCTTGATATGTCTGGGCTTGACAAATTTTCTTTGACTATCTTAGAGAGCCAGTCCAAAAACTTAGGAGGCAGGTTCATGGGTTTTGTATTTCTATGACCATATACCTAGAAATTTCTAGATATGTAACATTTCTAGGAAACTTGAAGGATTAATTTTTTCACCAGAAAAATGGAAGTTTGGGGAAAAGTTGAAATGTATACAGTATTTATTTTCCTATCAAACCTAAACTCCTTTGCAGCTTTAACAACACAAGTTATTTATAACAGAATACAAAACTGTAATTGGTATATTTATGGAATTTATACATATGATCCCTTGGCTTGGTAGAAGCAAAATTACAAATACGCCCGCTATCTGCAAGATAGCTGCAAACTGTTGCACCCTGTGCTATCTTGGCATGTGTACCTTAATTTTTGTCGTCTGAGATGCAGGAGAAATAAAAGTTGAGGGAAGAAAACAAACTGTGTATTAAATAAGAGAAAGTATATTTGGACAATCAGTCATACAGTTCAACTAGGTATGGCTACCTGTGTATTTGGAAATCAAGTTTAAGTTTTTAATTTTAAAACACGCTCTTTTTTTGGGGGGGGAGAATGTATATATTGAAGAAATGGCCATCTTTTTCAGTATAGCCATTCAGACTAGATCCTGGATATTGAAAGAAGTCTGTTAATCAGATATATACAATTGCTATAGTTTGTTTTAATGACTATTTTGCTGTAAAATCTGTTGGCCGTATAGTAAAGCATGTAACACTGAACTTTTTGATACACAAATTATAGTATATTGTTGCAAAATTATTTATTTTTAAACAATAAACATATCCTTTAAAATGTTGTATATCATTATCTAGTTCTGTATATAATTTTCATATTATACATTTTGAGTGAGTAAAATCTTGTTATAAACAACATTTACAAAGGAAAAAATTCTTAAACTTTTTTTCAATGCTCCCTACATCTCTCAGTTTCCCATTTCCTGGGCTCTCACATCTCTAGTGATTGCTACACAAAGTCTAATAATAAACTCTTCAGTTTCTCATAACTTTATTGAAGCTATGACAAAGCATTTCAGTGGGGAAATCCTGGTTGTCATCACTGCAACAAAGAGGTAACCTCTAACCCTAACCTAACTTCTCCCCAATAATTTCATTCTTGCTTTTAAAAAAAACTCCATTTAATTGAATATTGGAGCCAGTATAGAAAGCTGCTGGTTAAGAAATGAATTCCTCCACCACCCACCACTGAAAGGTGCAAAGTTAAAATATAAACAAGCAAGGGCAAGAACTTCATGCGCATGTCATACAATAAGACATTCCAATGTAAACTGATAATAAGCTTTGTACTTCTAGTAAGGATCATTGAGAGAAACTAAACACTAGATGCCAAAATGACATTAGGTGTCATGGTGACCTGCGCATCTGGGATTTGATGAGGACTGCTTTATGTGAGCAAACAAGGTGTGTGCTAGTAAATAGTTTAGCAGTCCCCCCCCCCCCCCGGCCGCCCTTCTTGTTTGGATGGTTTTTTTCCGTGTTTTTCTCTATGGGAGAAAAGTGAAATATAAATATATGTTGAATGAATAAATCCCTAGATTGAGTTACCATGGAGGTTGTGGCAGCAAGAGTTGGCCCTTCTTGGTATGTACAAAAAGTGACACGGAGGTATTAAGCCATTCAAGGCTCGACATATCCCAGGCGCCAGGTCATCAGGTATCTAGACATTTCATTGTCACACCTATTGTTTTCAGCATTTTATTGTAGCGTCTCCAATCTTTAATAAAAGTACAAAGTTTATTTATCATTTCACATCAGAATATGGTTTAATGTATAACATAAAATACACGTGCATGAAGTTTTTGTCATCGCTTGTTTGTACGTAAACTTCACATGATTCAGTGGTGGCTGATGAATTCATTTCTTTAACAGTTGCGTTTAAGAACCGTAATTAAACTATGAAAAACCTGGGGGAAGTTAGGCTTACAGGTTAGCTCTTCGTGGTGGTGACAGCCAGGGTTATCCCATATTTATGTATGTATTTGCAGTTCTTTTGCCTCAGCATTAATAAAATGGAGAGACTGCAAAGAGTTTATGTTTAGATAGGAATACTTAGAAAATATGATCATAAAACAGCAAGCCCCGAATGAAACTGGCTCCTAAATTTTTGGGCTGCCTATTAGGGCCAAAGAACATCTGTCCAGGTGTGATGTAGTTAGAGCTGAACACTGCCCCCCCCCCCCGGCTCTGATCCTCAGAAGTGACACTGAGCTGCTGCTTTTATTTAAATTGCCTTGGCCACTAGGCCTTAGTGAATCTCCTCTTGTGTTCTGTTCTCTTGCAGTCGCGTGATTTTGCCTGTGTCAGTGGAGGAGGTAAGTTTGTCCCTGCTTTTTCTTTTTGTAAAACTTGTAGAAGTATAGTCATGTTTGAACCCCTAGCCAGCAATGAAAGTGGAAGATGAAGGATGATATTCACACTGTTCTCAAAGATAACAATGGAGGTGGCAAAACTAAATGTACTAAGTCACCTTAAAGGCGAACTAGCTTATTTGTAGCCTGTGCTTTGATGGGCAAGAGTCCTCTTTTGTAGGAAGGGGACTTTGGGCCCCTGGGGTCATTAAGGGCTTCTGGGTGACATTAAATGAATTGCTGGGGCTCACATTTGAAGTTTGAAATGCCCTTAAAGGTGGTGATATCCCTTTTTCCTGGGAAGATGGTATGTTTTGCTCCATCTTTTCATAATTTGGTCATACAGAGAAATGGCTAGTCCACACAGGAGGCATTCTTGTATGTGTCCAATGAAGAGCAAACTGTTAGGGCTAGACACCACAAATTGTGGGTAACTTTTCCCTTGCTACTTAAAAAATAGCTTTCTTGGGATACTGAGTGCAATATAGCTGCTTCACTTTTTCTCCTTTGACTGTTTTCCTTTACAAAATCTCTCATGTTCACACCCAGCTGCCTTACTTTCCTTGGGGGGAAAACTACATGTGTGATTTTGAAGTTCCTGGATCTTTCCCACTAGGAGAGAGTAAAGCAGCTATGTCTATATGTGATAGTTTTGTGCATAGTGGGAATAATGTGTAGTTCGAACAATTAGAATACCAATAATAGTATATAGAATTTATGTTAAGCTTTCATTGCTGGAAGAGTCTCATATATTTAGTAATTCATTCTTACAACAGCCCTGTAATTTAGGCCACTGTTATTGACCTCTTATTGGCGGGGGGTGGGGTGGGCTGAGGCAGAGACAGAGTACCTTGCCTAGTGAATTTGTGGCAGGGATTTCAGCAGGGGACCCCCTAGGTCATAGCCCAGTCTCTTAACCAATATGCTTCACCTTACTCAGATGAGTCCTTCATGGTTATGCTGTGACTATGAATGTTGTTTGCTGCGTTTCTGTTGTAAGCCTCAAGAACCACTTACGGTTAGAGATATTTAAATAAAACCCAAATGCTTGCATTTTCCAACCCCAGCAGATGGTAGTTCCTGGAATGGAAAATCACTTGACCCTTTTTGTAATAGTGAAAATCTTCTGTATGTACTGGGATTTTTCCTGAGCGGTGTTTAAAGCCATTTGGGCTGCTAGGCAAGGCTCTGCCATGGGACCAAACTGTAGAAAGAGGGTGAAAGTCAGGCTATATACAAAACATTGCTGGTTTTGTCAGGAGACAAAGAAACAGAAAGGTTTGCTGTGTTGGCAGAGTGATCTATTTGAAAACTGGTTGGCATGAGCAAGAAGGGAGCTGGGCAGAGGGCACAGGACAAACAGAAGCACAGCATTCTTGCCCCGGTCCCTTTGCCAACCAGCCACGTATTTTGCGTCCCTCTGCAGCAGCTTCTAACAGCCTCATAAGCAAAGGTGCCTCAGCTGGTCTAAAGCTCCTCCATACTTAGGAGTGGCCACTTGGTGATGGTCCACCAGAATATCCTGGTGTTACCTGTGGGGCTTTGGCATGTTACGAACAGTGTACAAGCAATGGCAATAAGGAGAGGCACCGATACGCAGATAAACCTAAAAGGGTAAAAAAAAATTCTGCATGAGCTGCTTCCATGGAGGGAGACCTAACTGAGGGGAGCACTCTGGGCAAGCTCCTGTTCCAACAAACAGAAGCCACAGTTTGGAGTAGGTGCACGTTGGCTGAGGTCTTGGTGGTGGACTACCTGCTAGGTGATTGGCATTTCAGTCCCTAGAAACCCCCAGTTGAAATGTGGCCTGAGCTGCCATTTTACTCCATGTAAAGCAAACCAGTAAACGTGAAGTTAAACAATAAGCGTCCCTTCAAATATACCAGAGCAAGAATTCACCGATAGAGGTTGTTGGGCCCTTGGGTTATGAAGCAACGAAAGGATTGCTTAAGGAAGATGGGGAAATGGTACAGGAACGGAGTAAGTTCCTTGAATCCGTTTTAACTGTGGAAAATTTACCCACACTGGAGGTGCTGTTTTTGGAGAGGGATTCTAAGGAACTGAGTAAAACTGAACTGATGAGGGATGGAGATCTAAGACTGCCAGGCAAACTGAAAACTACTAAATCTCTTAGTGTGGATGGTGTATACACTAAAGTTCTTAGTAAACTTAAATGTGAAATTTTTCCTCTTCTAATCAGTCAGTATAACTTGTCACTAAAATCGGTCTCTGTACTGAAGTACTGGAAAGTTACTTTGATTTTTAAGAGCCTCAGAAGGGTTTCCGGGTTGCAGGGCAGCCTTTGAGCAGATTAGCAAGCATGTGGATAAGAGTGATATGATAGGCATGGAATTCTTGGACTTCCAAAAGGCGTTTAACAACACTCCTGGCCAAATACTCCTAATCTTAGCTGCCATGGGATAAAGGGATAGGCCCTTTTATGGATTAAAAATTGGTTGAAGGAGTAAGAAGCAGAGAGTAGGAATAAATAAAGTTTTGGCATTGGAGGGATCTAAACAGTGGGGTTCTGCAAGGATTGGTGCTTGGGAGTTGGTGATACTTAATTTCTTCAGGGAAGAGCAGAGCAGCAGCTGAGATTGTAGATGATAGTTATTCAAAGTGGTGAGAACCAAGGTAGGCTATGAAGAATACCAGGAGGAGCTCTCTATAGCAGGCCATCAACATAGCAAAAGAAGTTCAGCGTAGGGGAGTGTAAGATGATGCACACTGGAACCAAAAATATTCCCAACCTTAAGTATAGGCTGAACTGGCTGGGACTAAGAGGGAAAGAGATCTTGGATTTGTAGTGGGTAGTGTGATGAAAATGGCTTGAAATGGGATTAGACACATGGAGGACAGGTCTATCAATGGCTACTGGCCATGGGTAGTAGAGGAAACCTCTGAATAGCAGTGCTAGAAGGCAGCATGAGTGGCGTGGCCCTGGTCTTTGTGCCCCGTGTATTGCCCCTCCAGGGTGATCAGCTGGGTGGGTGGGATGAAAGATTCTGGTGTTGGGGAAGTTTTGATATTCTCTGCTTGCTTACCCAGATCTTACCTCCAGGATACTGTAAGCTTTTGGGCGGGATCAGTTTCCCCCTTCTGTATTTCCCTTTAACTGACCATCTATGTTCTGTGCTTCCTGGAGTATATTCAGTTCTCCCTAAATTGTGTTTGTTTCCCCCCCCCCCCTCAGTTAATTCACGATCTAATTTTTCTGCATGCTTGGAGAGTTTGTTGTAAGTTGGTGGCCTGGTTTTCTTACTGTCATGACTGTGGTTAATATCTCACTTTACTATTTGATAATCCATCCAGCCTAATAGGCTGTTGTAATAAAAACAGTATAAGGGAGCTGGTGTACTATAGTAGTTAGTGTTGGACTTTATTCCGGAAGACCCAGATTCAGCTCCTCTTTCTGCCATTGTACTGCCAAGCTCACTTTGGGGCAGTCGCCAAAGGGAACTTCCATGTCCAGAGGCAGTAAACCTCTGGATACCAGTCGTAGGTGGCAATATCAGGTTAGCCTCTGTGCCTCGTTAGACTTGCAGGGCAGCTGGTCGGCCCCTGCATCGAGACATGGTTCTGGACCTCTGGTTAGATTCAGCAAGGCGCCTGTAATTTTACAGCTACTCCCTACTGCACAGGCTCGTTGTGAAGTTAAAAGGGGAAAGGGAGAACCATGTCTGTCTCCCTGAGCTCTTTGTAAGAAGGAGGGGGGGAATTCACTAGGTAAATAATGTCTATCTGGGCCCTTAAGAAAGATGTTATATCCTGACCGCAGTCTAGAATGAGAACGTTCACATAAGACCTAACCTGGCCTGCCTCCTGGTCTCCTTTCTGGTGCTGTCCTGTTGCACATGGAGCAAGCAAGAACAGAATGTTGTAGGTATCTGCGTTTGTGGTGCATCTTCAAGGGAGAAGGGAGGCTCCTGCCTATTCCTGGTATCGGAACACCCTTGTACTGTTTAGTCTTCTGGATAAAGCACTTGAGCAATCCTTGGAATTTGCCTGTGACTTCATGTAGGATGGTATTGGGGCAGGGCTGCATTTCTGGCTCCTTAGAAGATGGCGCCTTAGAAGAGGCTAAATTACTGCTGGTCAGTCTACCATATCGAGCTCCCTTTTGAGATTTTCACTCCTCTGTTTAGGCTTGGGGGAAAACTTGACAGCTTCCAAAGCTTATCCCCATCCGCCCCAATTTTATTTAAATAGCCGAATGAATCAGAGGACTTTGGCAGGCCGTGCAGGTGTGGCGTGTGCACTGCAGGCTGAGGACCTTGCCTCCTGGAAGTAGTCTTGGTCACAAATGGGTCTCTCCATTCAGCCTTCCTGAACGAAGTAAGGAAGATCCGAGGGTGAAAAAAGGATGTGAGCAACTGGGTTGGATTCAGCCTGAAGCTGGCAGCTGTTTACAATGTTTCTCCTAGTCCCTCCACCTTCCGCCAAACAATCCTATACACAACCTCCCTCCATCATGTAGTTCATGCAGTTATGTCCATTTTGTGTTATGTTTTCTAATTGCAGCACTTGGATTTAGTAACAGTTGATATGTTCTCCCTTTCCTGTGTTTTCATTCATGACAGTGACGATAGGGTTTGGGGGGGGGCGGGGAGTGGGCTTTCTATCAAGAGGGAGATTTAAGGCTTGGCTGTAGAGCTCCTCCTCCTCCCTCCAGTTCTTTGGTCACTGTCAGCTTCAGCAGCATAGTTTTGTGCCTTGTGTGGGCATGTGCCCACGTGTTCCATAATATCATTTGTGCTCACGCTGTGCCATCCCTGCCCCCCATCCGCCTGCTGCTCTGTTGTGTGAGATGGAGATTCTCCGCTTCCTTGCGGAATTCTGTGTAATGAGCTGTTCCTCAACAGCTTAGCTGCGTTGGCTCCTGAGCTACTCGGCATGGTGGTGATGCTTGATTGGGAGTCTGTATGCCAGATCACTGCTATGGAGAGGATACTCTTTACAAAGAGATTGCATCTCTGACCCCAGATATGGAACCAACAGAGTTAAAGCTGAGATGGGGATCCTCTGTGTTCATCATTTATTTTTGTATGATTGTTATTTATTCAATTTTTATACCACTTCTCTTCCATTAAGATCTTGGAGCAGTTCACGACAATTAGGTAAAGGTAGTCCCCTGTGCAAGCACCGAGTCATACTGACCCCATGGGGGGACGTCGTACCACAATGTTTTCTTGGCAGACTTTTTACGGGGTGGTTTGCCATTGCCTTCCCCAGTCATCTACACTTTACTCCCAGGAAACCAGGTACTCATTTTACCAACCTTGGAAGGATGGAAGGCTGAGTCAACCTTGAGCCTGCTACCTGAACCCGGCTTCCGCCGGGATCGAACTCAGGTCATGAGCAGAGCTTGGGCTGCAGTACTGCAGCTTACCACTCTGCGCCATGGGGCTCTTTGTCAATTACAACAGTTAAAATCTAATTAAAAATATATCGATAAAATAACAATAAAACAGTCTAATACAAATTTAGAAACGCTCTAGTCCCAATGTCAGCCTATAAAACCCTGCAAATAACATAAAATAGCAGGTAGATAAAATGCACTGCAATTTGCTCTGCCTCACAGTAGACTATTATATCCCAAAAGCATGCCGGAATACTTCTGCCTTGTAGTTTCCAAAACATCAGCGGGTCCCACTGAGCACGAATGCCTTCTGATAGTGCATTCCAAAGGGAGGGTGCCACAATCGTGAAGGCCCTTTCTTCCTTGTGGGAAAAAGTTGTGCCACCCTGGGAACTAGGAACCACCAGCAAACCCTGAGAAGATGAACAAAGCAGGCAAGGGGATCATAATGGGAAAGGTGGACCTGAAGGTATGAGCCCTGGGCATTTTATTCCACAAGCAGAACAGAAGTATGCTGAAAACATTGCTCTGCCTTAGAAAGCAGAGAGTACAGCGGAGTGAACTGCATTCTTCACAGGAAGGCTTCTCCTCCTTTCTGGGACTGGGACTTATTATCTCCTTGTGCATTACCCCCAGAGCGTCCCCCAAGGAACTACTCTTATTTAACATAACCAGTTTATTGGGTCTTGCTTCCTTGTGCCAGCAGGATTAAGGGATCTGAAAAGACGGATGAGATTAAAGGGTGAAGATGGCAGCCTGATTCTCTTATGCTCTAACTTGTGTAGAAGAGGATGAATGAACGGAGAGGCAGCGTTGGCAATGCATTATTCTATATCCCGAGGAGACCCCTCTGGGACATTTCCCTGAGAGTGGACAAAGCTATTTGTGCCAGCACATTCTCTTTCCACTGCCTGGTTATGGTAGCTGTTCTTCCATGAAAGGATTTACATAATTCTTGTACTGAGGAACTAGTTTCTATTCTGTTGAGCGCAGGGCGAATGGCCTAGTTCTGGGTGGAAGAGGAGGGAAGATAGCACGTCACTGAAATCTATGAACTTCTGGTTCCCCCAGCCCCTAGCCTGGACAGAGTGGGTAATGAAAAGGACTTCTTTAAACATGTCCCCGGCATGACCGCTTAACCTGCTGAGTGCATACAAAAGACCAGGTGGTGAATCCGTTGAGCTCAGGTTCTGCCCCATTCTGGGTGTTGCCCATGAAGAAGGTTGTGTTGATGAACCGATGGCATCCTCGGGCACATTATGTTCGAGTTGCTTTGTTGCTGTGTTGTGTGAGAGGGGAAAGCCACCGCAAATCAGGACCTGCTGAGGGAAGATGTGCTAGTTTGCACTTGTTCCTCTGAGTGGATTTATGAGAGATGCACTCTTGATGCTGATGTGTCTTACTGGCTCTTTCTTCCTCAACGGAGGTTTGCTGATTTAGAGCAGTCCAGAAAGAAAAAAAAACTCTTCCCCGTTTGCTAAAAATGGCAACGCATGGGCCGCAGTTGGTCACAGCACGGGCGGACAGTCATTCCTAGACTGCCTGCTGCTGCTGACCCAGTGCAGGCCTGGGTTGCTCCTGGTTCTGCTTCTGCATTGCGGTCAGCGTGAAAGTTTTTGAGCTGAAATATGTAAACGGACATCTTCCCTTGCTAACGCTCGTACAGGAGGCCCCAAGTGGAGGAAAGGCCAACCCAGGGGGAAATACCTGTTTCAGCTTAGGAATCTCTACTATCCTGTTTTTATCCTGCCCTTCTTCTGAGGCGCTCAAGGCAGAAAACACGGCTCTCGCGTCTCCCCTCCCCTCCTCAACAGCCCTTTCAGGCTGATGCAGTGTGACTTGCCCAGGATTTAGCCCGACGCTTTAACCATGACACCATACTGGTTCTGGTTTGTTGCTTTCTTTTGCTCACCTAAGCTTTCTAGGTAGAAGTGGACTCTGGTGTCTTGCAAAGCTGGGCTAACCAGTTTGCTATATACTCTGTATGTCGGGACTCTGGACTTGGCTGTCTCGTCTTCCCCGGCTCTGGAATGTGTTAGAATCTTGGCACCATTTGCTATGTGGTAGCAGTTTACTTGCTGAAAAGGCAAGGGGACTTCTGACCACTTGTCCACATGTCGAGAAATTCCTTGAGTCAAGACGCATCTAGTCATGTTTGCATCTAGAGCGTTTGCACTCGCTAGGTGCAATGCTATCTCTTCTGCAGTTACTTATGACAGATATAATAAGATCACATATTCCGCAAGACTCTGTGCTTGTAATTCAAATTCCGTTGAGTTGGCTCCTCATATCCTACTCCATTGTTCCCACTACGCTGATATACGTTCTAATCTCTTAGACCCAATTTTATTAAATATGCTGGGTCATTCGGAGGCCTTGATAGTGTTCCGTCTTTTGAATGACTTGTCATTTGAAGTAACTGAAAAGGTAGCCCTGTTTTTAAGTTTGGTTATCAAGGATTGATTGGAAAATGTCTAAATGTTTATACTCAAATTACCCGTGTTACCTTTATATTTGTTTACTGTTTATATCGATATCTTGAGATATGCCAATAAAGGCGTTGTTGTTGTTGTTAAGCCGAGTGCTTCCTGCTTTACCTATCTGCCTACTAGCTTGCACATTCTGCAGTAATGTTGTGATTTGACTCCTCCTTCAGTATCAAGTGGGGCAGCTATACTCTGTGGCAGAAGCCAGCAAAAACGAAACAGGTGGAGGAGAAGGGGTTGAAGTCCTGGTGAATGAACCCTATGAGCGCGATGGAGAACGTGGCCAGTACACACACAAGATTTACCACTTGCAGAGGTACGTGGTAGAGAGGGGCTGAAGGCAAAGATGTGCTAGGATTTAGGAAAAACCCATGCCCAGAACGTGTCTAGCGTTGTCTTGCCTGGTATTCCTGGGGTAGGAGGTGTTTTGTATCGTGTCTGTTTGGGTTACAGGACTTTTGAGTGCAATGCTGGGAGTGGAGTAGTTGCCCCCTGCCAGTAAGAACAGTGATGCCTTAGGAGGGAACTTCCTTGCTTCCAGCAGTGGTCCCTTCATGCCTGGGGGGAGGCCACCTGAGTCCAAAAGTTTCTTTGATCTGGGCTTGGGCACCTCCAGTGAAGATTCCTCCTTACTGCAGCCTATTGAAGTGTTCTACCTGTGTCACTGTTGGAAAGTTCTTCTTAATATTCAGCTGAAAAGATTTCTCTCTCGGCAACAGTTTTAGTTCATGCTCCTCCTCTCTGCCGTACAGAATAACTGATCCCCATTCTAGTTTGTGATCTCTGGGTGGAGCAGGGCCACCGCCTTCTAGCTGTCAGCGAGTCCTGTGGGCTGGCTTATTCAAACTGCAGTGGTAGCTGCTCCTGGAGAAAACGACATGCCTGATCTGGGCAGGGAGCCAGCCGAGGATTAGTTGCTTGAGAAACGAGGTCCTCCAAGTCCGCTAGAGCTGCATGGCCTCTCTGGTTTTGCCTTTCAGGCTTGGGTTGGGGCTGAGTTGTAAGCAGCATCCCATATCATATGCTGCTGCTCTCGGCTTGATGTGACCTTTTTTAGGGTATTGCTTAATCCCTTGAATTAACAGAGTGGGTGGGACAAGCGCTTTCCATGGAAAACACTTGCCAGCTGGTGTCCTTGTTGTGTTGCAGCTGGCTGCAGGAAGATAAGTGGTCCCAAGGCACTAGCACTTGTCATTCCAGGGCTTGTGTCTGTGTGCACGTGCTCCGATGAAACCTAGTTGAAGCCGGCAACCCCTTCTCTCGTTTCTTGTCCCTGCAGCAAAGTCCCCCCTTTTGTGAAAATGGTGGCCCCAGAGGGAGCCTTGAATATCCATGAGAAAGCATGGAATGCATATCCTTACTGTCGAACGGGTGAGTACTGGTGGGAAGCTGTGTGGTCTTTCTATCTGTTCACACGCAAAAGCACTGCTAGACTTTGGAAGTGGTATCCAGTGTCATTCGGTGACATTGCTACGGATTCTGCAGCTCAGAAGAGTCTTTTTGCAGTGTAATCTTCACACTTCATATTTTTCTCTTCTGTGTTTGAGAGACGACTGAGGGTCAGGTGGTGTACTTTGTTTTTGAAGTCTGAAGTCGTTGGCATTTCCATGCAAAGGTGTACCTCGGCTGTTTATATAAGTGCTTGCCATGTTTCTGTGCTGCCTATATCAGTTTATCCTTTCAAAGATGCTTCATGTTCCCTGAGTTAGCAGCTGGCATGGGAGAAGCTTGATTCTAAATTGGCACTGTCTGGTTCTGGCGTGCTGCCTGTTCAAATACTTGTGCATTGAGAGAGCCGTGGAATCTTTTAGCCTCAAGATAAAAGATCCACCTATCAAGCAGGAGATGCAAGGGCATGTTACATTTTCATTGAGCCTGTGGAGGGACTGGACGGCAAGGCAACTGTGTACTCCCTGGCACTGGGCAGAGCGTTTGTCTTAGCAGTACTTGGAAATTGTTTGGCCACGAGGCATCAAAGTGCTTGGCCCAGCAGTCTTGGTGAGAAGCACCTCCTTGTGTCTGGCTTAACACATTAACACTCTGCATTGGAAGGGCCCTCTGCCAGGGACATGGCCACAGGGCATGGCTGGTGTTTCTCAGAGGCAATGTTTGCCTAGACGCAGCCTTTTACTGCCACATGCATGCTTTTCTCTGAATCCATGCTGGGAGGTGGATTGCTTTCGAGCTGGAGAGTGAGTGAAAATTACCCACCCTCTGGGCAGTCTTTAGCAGCTTTTGATTATCAGGCATTGCATTCTTGGTGCTTAATAGGATTGCTGTGCTTTGCAACCTGGAGGCAAGCAGGCAGGAATCAGTGCAGCTCTCCTTTTAGCTGCTGTGCTGGGAGTTCCCTTGTTTCCACTGTGGCTCTTACTCTAGAACATAGACCCAGAGGAGTTAGCCGTGTTAGTCTGTTGCTGCAAAACAGTGAGGAGTCCAATAGCACCTTTAAGAGTAACAAATGTTATTGTAGCATAAGCTTTCAAGAAACACTGCTCTCTTTGTCAGATGAAGAGAGCTGTGTTTCTTGAAAGCTTACGCTACAATAAAACATGTTAGTCTTAAAGGTGCTACTGGACTCTTTACTACTCTGGAACAGTATCTGAGTTTCATTTCAAAATTCTTCTCTTGTTTGCTCCTGACTTCTAAGAAGAGACGGAGGCCCCTTGCCTCTTTGTGCCTGTTCTGGTATGTTGGGAGCTCGCTGCTGTCTGAGGCTCCCTTTCTTGCCTACTACAAGTTCTGGGGCTTTATGTAAAAGGAGGTGATGCAATGACTCTTGGTTTGTCAGGGTGTGAGAGATCTTCTCCTTTCCCTTACAGTTAGGGCTGCCAACCCCAGTTTGCAAAAGTTCCGAGGGAGCTCAGCAAGGTCGTACTGCCATAGAGTCTGCCCTCTGAAGCTGCCATTTCCTCCAGGGGGCCTGATCTCTGTGGCCCAGGGATCACTTGTAATTCTGGGAGAACTCCAGCCAGTTAACTGGCAGACCCTGTGTACAGTTATATATGCAGTAACCGTCCCCATGTTTCTACAGGAGAACGAAATTGCTCATGCACAGGCCAACCTGGCTTTGTCCACTCAAGGTGCCTCCCTTTAAAAGGTGAGGTTAATCCTGCAAAAACAGACCTCAGAGCAGACCTCTGATGTATCCTTTTGCAGCTTTGGCTTCAGTCCTTCTAGTTTTGACATCTCGTTTTAAGAATGGAAATAATGGAGGTGGCTGATGTGGGCTCCGGCTGTCACCTGATCTTCCCCAGCTTTGCTCATGAATAATTGAGCCTGGCTACTGGCAAGGTCTAGTTACAGGCAGTAGGGCACCATATCTGGTTACCACATGCGGAGATGAGGAGGGTTGTGGTGGCCTATAAGCCGCCCTCTTTCCTTGGCAGGAATGGCGAAGGGTTGGCGAAGAGCAGTCAGCTGATCACGTTTGTTCCATCTTCTGATCCGGGCGGCTTGTGTCGAGGGACAAATGGCAGCAGTGTAGAATTCAAGGCTGCTCAGAGGTTGCCCATCTCCTGTCTTTCATGTGGCTTAATTTTTTTTTAAAATGTTCAGACAACCTATAGTGGCAGGCTGAAGATGCTTCTGTGCTCTTGGATACCTGTGTTCCAGTCGTGTATACCATTAAGTAGGACACAGAGTGGATAAAGGGCTGTCGCGAGACTTCTGCCGGTGGCGCATGACCTCTCCCCTCCAGAGGCAGGATATGGCCACAGGAAGGAGTAGTGAATGTCTGACTTATTTGATTTTTACCACGGCCATACAGCCTTGAAAATCTTCAACAACTAATGTTCTCCAGCTGTGAAAGCCTTTGACAATATGTCTTTGACTTATGCCATTTCATGTAAGCTTGCAGTACAGGGTAGAGTCTAATCTTCCTTCTCTAGAAGACAAGAGAGAATTACACTAACAGGGTATGTGTTCCATGTAGAAGATACCTCTTCAAGGTCTATGAGGACCAAATAATTAGACCCAAGCAAGTCAGTTGATCCAGTACTACAGAGCCAGAAATCGCTTTTAAAAATGGTGGCCATTATCAGGTTTCCAAGTGGTGGTGGATGCTTCGGGGAAGAGACAAGGATTTGGTTGTGTAAGGGGTAGATTTTGAGCAGCAGGAGCTCTTGTCCTTCTACTTTTGGGTTGGATTAATGTGGGTGAAGCACTTGTCCCTTTGTGCAGCTGGGTCTGGCCATAAGAGAGACTTCAAAGGGGCACTTCAGGGTTGGTGCCTCATTGGTGCTGCCATCTTTGGGTGAGGGATACTGCTGCATTTCTGGATTCCTTCTCTCTCTTACTAAAGCTGTATTTTTCTTTCCATGTATCGATTTTTGGAGCAGTTATTACAGTAAGTATTGCTTTTAGTGATTTCTTTGGGAGTGTGTGTGTTTCTGTTTAAAGTGTTTGTCGTTGCTGGGGATATACTTTCCTCAGCTGGATTTGGCAATAGCTGTTGCTGTCATTTCAATGGTGAATGACTTCAGGTACTTTTAACTGATTGCAGTTATCCATTTCTTACTTCTAAAAGAGGCAGTGAGCTTAGACTTGTATGGAGCTTTCATGCTCTTTTAATTATGATTTTTTTAACTGAAGAAGTGGTGAATTTTTGTGGCCTCTCTAGCCCTTGCTGTGCCTTGTCCCAACTGGCCAGAGGAGCCTCTTCTTCCTCCTGTCCCACATTAATTGCATTTGCACCTTCCCCCTGAGCTGCTCAGGAGAAAGGCAGGCACATAAATATTTTAAAGAAATTTTCTCTTGTTGCTTGTAGCTGCCAGTGCCTCTGTGCTGACTAGTGTATTTCTGTATGAAACTGTGTACGTGTATCGCTGTATGTACATAGATCCAGAGGAGTTAGCCGTGTTAGTCTGAAGTAGCAAAATAGAAGAGTCCAGTAGCACCTTTAAGACTAACCAACTTTACTGTAGCATAAGCTTTCGAGAATCACAGCTCTCTTCGTCAGATGCATCTGGACTCTTTTCTGTATGGACGGTATCATAAGAAAACACAGCAGCCAGGACTGGGGTGCCAGTAGTCATCTCACAAAGGACTAACTAACCTTGTAGCTCTCCTGTGATCCCAGAGACCCTTGCCTGTCAGAGGTTAGAGGGACTAGTAATGTGACCTAGTATAAGGTAACCATAATGCTTTAGCTGGACCCTTTACCTGTCTAGCCATGCCTCTGTAAAGTGAAAGAGGGCTGTTGCTTCCTCTTTGTATTTTAGTTATGATGACCAATGTGTGCACCATTTAAATGTAAACATCTTGGTGGTCCTGTGCCTTTCTGCCAAATAACATAAGAACAGCATTTAGAGAAATGCTCTTGAGGACCTGAGATCACCAGAATACGGGCACATCTAGGATATGTGTGAGTGATATAGTGCCCTAAACACACATGGCACTTTGCAGGGTATCAAAAGCAAAAGTGGGCTGGTCCCTGTCCCAGGGAAGCTTGCAATCTGTTTTCTGACAGTGAAGAAGAAGAAAATATTGTCCTAACTATTGTAAGATTACACTCCCAATCAGCTTACATTCTGAGAGGTATTTCTTAGTTCCCAGCAGGTAACTGGATCTTCTCTTTTTTGCAGAATGAGTACATGAAAGATGATTTTTTGATCAAAATTGAAACCTGGCACAAAGCAGACCTCGGGACACAGGAGAATGTAAGAGTCGCTGGCAGGGACTGCTGTGGCTGGGTCTTGGTCTGACTTGTAGGCTGGGGCTGAGATGTATGTGGCTGCAGTAGGACTTCTTTGCCAAGCATTTTTTTTTCTGAAATAGCTTCTGCAGCAAAATATAATAAAACATGTTTTTGTGTAGTTCTCTTAATCTCTGTGTCGACAGTTCTGGCAGCCTGCTATATGAGAAATGCTGCTGCAATTCTTACTTTGCACACAATACAAAATATACTTAGTCCATTGCTGAGTGGGTGCTCAAGCCCAGATGCTAGTTGGATGCTAGTCAAAATTCTTTCTGCGGTGCAGGGACTTGGCAAAGCAACCTGTTTCCATATTAGACTAGGTGTTAGAGCCTCTTGCCCCCAGCACAGCTGCCGACGTATTAAAATTTGTTTCTCAAAAGCATTGAGAAAGTCCGCGCAGAACTTTCTGTGATAAGGTCTTCAGCCGGTCTTTGCAGACCTCTTGTATTTCTTGGTGTATCTCCTGTGCCCGCTCTGGAATACTGGCTTATTTGGCTGTTGGAAAGGAACTGTGGGGGGTTGCATCCTTTCCTGTCCTTAGATCCACCTTCAGCTTCTTGCTAAGGTCTGATCTCAGTGCAGAACCAGTGGGCAAGAACTTACCTGTGTGATCTTTCATGCACCCCACATCTTGTTGGAACTGTGTTGCTTTGCATGCAAATCTCTGATGTGCTAATGTTGCACATAAAGAAGCTGAGAGCTCAGTATAGGCAAGAGGGTGGCACATGACAGATCTCATGAGTAAGACCACCTTACCGGTGTAATTGTGTTAAGTTGGACCTAATGAGATTGGGGTAGGTGTCTAAACAGGAAGCCCAATCTGTCCCTTGTGCTGCCTGCAGGTACATAAACTAGACCCCAATGAATGGAAAAATGTGGAAGCCGTCTATATAGACATTGCAGACCGGAGTCAAGTTCTTACAAAGGTATGGTAACTGATAGTGAGAGCTTTGCCCGGGGTTGATGTTTGTGACAGAGGGTTCTCTATTGTAGTTGGTTTATTGGGTATGAGGAGGAGGAAGAGGAGATGGTCAAGATACAAGCCAAGTCCTTAGGGACTGTCTTGGAGTAGAAAGGCCAAGAGCATGGGCATAGCTACAGATACAAAGCTGGCAAACCTCTGGTTGTAAGGGCTGGGATGGATGTAGTGTTGGGTTTTCTCCTAGAGGCATGTTGTAGTGTTGCCCTCAGATGATAACTGAAAAGAGCACATGCTTCTCAAAACCCCACTTGTGCTTTCTTTGTATGGGTTTTAAATGTTTATTTTAAAGGGCTGTAGGAGATCTTAATGTTCCTTTTTTGACTCTGGAACCAGATCTTCTTTCAAACCTTCCACCAGTGATATCCTTTCCACTGCTAGGGCTGGAAAGTGGCAGAGAGGTTAGCCCCCTGTGCTGCAAGCATAACATAGACATGAGCAAAATGTATCATGCTCAGGAGCTAGGAGAGCGGGTGTCTCAAGCAAGCCAGCCAAACCAGGTGCTGCAGGAAAACGGGGCATTGCCCAAGGGGGGAGTTGTGGGGAAGTCCTTCCTGTTCCTAAATACATAGGGGGAGCCACACTGTTAGCTGCTGCAGGACTTAATGCTGGAGCAGAAGGATGAAAAACAAGTCTTGCCAGTGGGTGGGTGCTTTGAATGGCTTTGGATTTAAATGTAAGGCGTGGTGAGACGGATAGTTGTTTTTCAAGCACCTTAAGAAGAGCAATGCTAGAGGAGAGGCGGATGGTGGGCTTCCTGGAATAAACTGGCCCGTTGTAACCTCCCTCCTGTTTCTGTCTACACCAGGATTATAAGCCAGAAGAAGACCCTGCAAAATTTAAATCTATCAAGACAGGTCGTGGCCCTCTGGGGCCCAACTGGAAGGTGTGGTCTCTGCCTTTTTTGACTACTGGGGGAGGGGATGTTGATGTACTTCCAGCCATTGTGCTGTACAGAATGTAGTGCTACGCAAGTAAGATGCCCTGTTGCGCAGTTATGGGTGATGTTGGATAATTAAGATAGCGGGCTTTGCCAACCTTCTGCCATTAGGCAGCCTTAAAATTTTATTTACAATACAATCAAAACTCTTTAGCTTGCTTGTCTGAAATTTGGCACAGAGCATCTATCCTAATACAATTCAGCCAGATTTCGAAAAAATGCAACAATGAGTAAGTTAAAGCCATTTTAAAATATTGCCAGTGTAGGTGTTCTGACCTACCTTACAGGGTTGGTGTGAAGCTGCAGAATATTAATTTTTATAAACGTATGTCCCACCTTTCCATTCCATAAGAATACCCAGGGCAGCTTATGAAAAAATGTGCGTACCAAAGTATAAGTTCCTTAAGTCAGCTAATGCTAAAAAAGGCCAGGACATATAAAAAAACACAATCAGAAGAGCAATAAAAACATTACAACAAATAGTAATCAGAATCTAGGATCTAACACAACATGGTGGATAGAAATCAACTTTCAAAGACCCTCCCAAACAAAGAAGTCTTAAATTTCTGTGGAAGTTCAGCCAAGGTATTGCCCACCACACCCTTGGGGGAAAGAAGGGAGCTGTCCCACCAAAGAGGCCCCTCCCATCAGCTGACCTCAGATTTATCCAGGCGGGGGTGTGCCAAAGAGGCCCCTCCCATCAGCTGACCTCAGATTTATCCAGGTGGGGGTGTGCTTTTAGGGACGAAGTCACCTCAGACACCTGTCTTTTCAGAAAAGGTCCATGAGAACTGAACCCTCCCATGTCTGCATTGGGTAGGGGGGAGTATATTACCATTTAGCAGATATTCTTCACCTTTTCCCAAATCAGTGTTTCTCCCTTACTCATAGTACCTTGCTGATGACTGATTTAAGCTTCATTTTGTCCACTATAATCCCCTTCAGGGTTTCTATTGCATCCCTTGACCCTGATGGAAGTGAGAGTTGGATGTAATCTGGGTACTGCATTGAGGTTGCAGAAAAACCTAAAAGGACTCTTAAAGCACCTGAAAGACTAGCTTATTTACTATAGTAGAAGGGTTACCAGTATATTGCCAATTCCAGTCTCGTTAAATTTCTTCTTCCCACGAAGCCTTCTGTAATTAAATGAATTTCTTAAACAAAACCCTTCAAATTAAGAGAAAAGGCGTTGACCAATCCTCTCAGGCAACAGGAGGCACCCTGCTTACCTTCTGTTCCATCTAAGCAGAAAACGTTAATGCAGTCTCCACTGTATTAACCTGCAGTTACCGTTTAGCTGGCCTGCTCTCCCACAGTTTCTTGGGGCCTTTCATTTCTCAGTCTTCTGAGGCAGGTTAAGGACAACCAAAAGAGGGCTGTGCTGTTAGATGGTGGTGTGTGCTGGGTTGGGCCGTGTTCTGAACGACTGTCTCTTCGCAGAAGGAGATTGGCAAGCAGGCAGACTGTCCGTACATGTGTGCATACAAGCTAGTAACAGTCAAATTCAAATGGTGGGGTCTGCAGAACAAAGTCGAGAACTTTATACAGAAGGTGAGTGAAGATGCAACAGTGGTACTTAATGGGGAATAGTGGCTGAAGTAGCCAAACCCTTTGCTTGATTTTTTTTTCCTGCATGAGGATAATCAGTGCAAGTTGGGAAAAGCTTTTCTTTAATCATTTAGCATTCATGGTTTCTCCAAAGGTCTCTGAGGAATGATTAGGCAGCAGTAGCAGCCACTGACTGCTGAAGGGCAAATTAATTAGGGTATCATTAGCCTCCTCGCAACGAGAACAGACATGGTGAAATTGTGGAAGCTGCTAATTCTGAATGTACATTTCCCATCTAAGTCAGGATAGCCCTTGCTCTGTTTTCCGCCAGAAAAACTTGAAAGTGTGGCGTTCTTCTTTACAGTGGGGTTACAGGAGCCAGGCCATCAAGAGAAATGCCCCACCTGCTCCCTGGTTCAAATACCAGCCTTGGAATTCTGGTGCCAGGGCCAGGGCAGGCACTGTGGCTAAGTGGAAGCCCTCTGAATTAGCTCTGGCGCTCTGCAAGGCACCGGAGAGATCATGAACCTTCTGGCGGTATAACGAGCAATGACCCACTTCTTGGTGAGAATACTTCTGCTTCTTATTCTCATCTTCTTGATTGTGGCTGAAAGATCTCAGAACGGCCAGCCAAGACCATTCAAAGACACAGGCCAGTAACTCCATGCTCTGATTGAGGGGAAAACGAGGGCAGAGGCTCTTCTCTGAGCTGTAGCAAACGGGCTCCCACATGTCATGACTTTTCCTGGTCCCATCATGACTTGTTGCGCATTGGATGTCGCCGACCTCATGCCAAGTTTCAAAGTTGTGTTCTTGTTTCCTTTGCAGCAAGAAAGGCGGCTTTTCACAAATTTTCACCGGCAGCTATTCTGTTGGCTTGATAAATGGGTTGACCTGACAATGGAAGATATTCGCAGAATGGAAGATGACACCAAGAGGCAGCTGGATGAAGTGAGTGCATGTGATCAGCCTCAGGGGTGGGCTGCCAAGCCTCCTCCACCCCTGCATCCCAGCACAGGCTTCAGTAGGATGGTGAACTTTCTTGGGGGCTGTCTTCCCTGCTGAGAGCAAAGGGTTTTCATTCCATGTGCCTTCTGCCTGTTGGGCAGGGTGTTTGCTTGCACTGCCTGTTGCCAGAGATCTGCCAGACTGCTTGCTGCACAAGTTCTACTCCTGTCTCTCTTGCTGGTCACAGGGAAGTGATATCGTTTCCCAGCCCTGTTTCACAGAATACCAAAGAATGCTTTTTTCCCCCTTGCTGCAGATGAGAGAGAAGGATCCCCTGAAAGGAACGTCGGCTGCTACAGATGACTAGAGTGGATTCCTCTTTGTACTTGGTAGGTACCCAGAGTGTTCTCAGGGCTTGCCCTTCAAAGCAAGAAGGAAGGCAGTTCAGACAAATTTGGGGAATAAGATGCAGACGGTATTCCTGGGTGGGAAATGTTTCTCCACAATTGTCCAATTTGGTTTTAACTATAAATGGGTAACGAGAAATATCTTCTGCAGTACATTTTTGGGGTGTAGCAGGTACTTGGGTTGGACGCCAGAGGCTGAGGGCTGGGTGTTTTCTTGCTGCGCAGAGGATGGAAAGAGATGGGCCTCTGGGCCTGCTGTGGTTCTGTGATGTGCAGTATTGAGATGGTTTGTTCTCAGACAGCAAAAGCACTTCTTCTTTATTTTAAAATAAGTCTTGAGGGACCCCAAAACAAGAACTGCGCCATCCGTGCACTTGCTGATTGCCCTGGTCTTACAGTTTAAAGTGCTTGAAGAGCTGCCTCCTTCTGTACTGTCCAACCCACCAGTTAAAATCCTCAAAAGCCCCGATCTCTGCCCCTGCCTGCAGAAGTGGGATGAGTGGCAACCAGAAACTGGGTATTTTCAGTAGGAGTACCTCTCCTGTGGAATGCTGCCCCCTTGAGATTTGCCTGGCGCTTACCCTTCTCCCTTCCAGGCTTGAGGCCAAAACATTTTGATCCAGGCTTTTAACTAGTGGGTTGACCTTATTAACTGTTTTCACAGTCTGCTTCTAGTTTGAGAAATGTTATGAGGGTTATTTAGACTGCCAAATGTTTTATGCTTCTGTATTTTGTGTGCCTTTATACTTCTGTATTGGCTGTTTGTTTTAGCAGTTGTTAATTTCGATGACGGTGAGCTTAAATGTATGTGAACATATATGGAACTGCCATATACTGAATTGGGCTGTTGGGTCCAGCTTAGTCAGTATTGTCTACTCAGACTGGAGTGGCTCTGCAGGGTCTTGGGCAGGGGTCTTTCACATCGCCTGCTGCCCAGTCCCTTTGCTTTGAGCTGGTCTCTAAATATAAAAGATCTGCGATCCCATTTCACACTGCGCAGTGCTGCCCTTTTGGAGAAACGGAACCATCGCTGACAATCTTTTGGTTTTTCCCCCTCCAGTTGCAAAAGTCAGCAGGAAGGCCCAAGAATTCCATCTTCTTGACCAACGGACCATCTCTGGATCAAGTTGTCCTCTCTCCAGTCGGCAGGCAACTTCCAATCTCCCCTAGCTAACTCTAGTTGCCCCTTTAATATTGTGAGCAAATAGACAGTCGTTTGGTCCTGAGCACTCCAGCACTGGCTCCTGGGAAGGAGGCTGCTCTGTGGGGACAGCTGCATCTGTGACTTCACCTTCTTCTGCAGTGTTCAGACCAATTTCTATGTGGCCCTCTTTGATTTCTACGTGACATTTTTAGCTGAAATAGTTCTGTGATGTGATTTAGATTCCTACGTGTACATATCATTTCCTTTTAAGCATTGGGATAAACTCTGCTGCCTTTTGTTTCTCTCCAGCTCCTCATCTTCCTTCAGTCATTTATGGAGACAGGAACTCAGTATTAAGAGTTATAATGACGGCTGTTCCCTAGGATTCCAGGCTGCCCTTTTTATTATGGAATGATGTGTGCAGGGTTCTTGCTGTCCAGGTACAGGTGTTGCTGCTATCACAGAGCTCTTGAAACATGGCAGGGGGGTGGGGGCTCCCTTACTGCTTGCCTCTCTTCTGCTGAGCCACCTGTCACTGTTGTTTTGGAGCCCACGTCTGCTGCTTTGGGGCTGAGAGTTTCGACAGCGGAATGAACTGGCCCCTTAAAATAGTCGTGAGAGCATTTGCTTTCTTGTCCTTTATTACGGTTGATAAGGGAAAAGGACTTCTGTTGGCCCACCAAAAATTGTACAAGCCAAATTCAGTTCTTTTGATTTAGTCCTTCTCAGGGACCTGTGTGCTACTCCTTAAGCAGTAATAGGGCTGGCCCTGAAGGTTTGTGCAGGGGGTTCATTTGCCTTTGCAGTGTGTGAAAAAGGAAAAAAGAATCACAGGTCCGACTTACAAAGACAGCCAAGCTCTTTGCTGCTGGGGAAACAGGCCACCTGAAGACCAGACTCCATCTCTTCTTGGACTTGTATCTGTTTTAGACAATCAGATGAACAGAACGGAACTGAAGGAACTCTTGCTGGCTTGATTTAGAGAGTAGAAACTGCCTTAACTGGGGTCCCCGTGATTTCCTGGGAGGCAGCAACTCTGCAAGCAGGCCTCCTTTCTCTCCAAAGCAAGCTGCGTCTCAAAGAGTAGTCCCCCCCCCCGCCCCAGATTAGCTGGCTTTCACAGGCTCCATCTGCTAGGATTCTAGAAAGCCCACAGTTGTGCTTGGCTAAATTAGTGGGAGGGAAAGACTTGGTGTGTTAATGTAGGTTAAAGATTTGCAACTTTGCTTCGAAGAGGGGGGGGTTCGTGCTTCGGAGGAGGCAGTTTTTATCCCTATTGTTCATTCTTTTTTGCCTTACTGATGACCAAGTGCAATAAGCAAACTTGATCTGTGCTGGTAGCTTTTTTTTTGGCTGATGCATTCTCAATGACCATGCAGGGCTTTTTTTTTTCTTTTTTCTTTTTGAAAAGTTGTGTTTTAGGAGACTGATCTGTTTTTCAAAAAGAGAAGCCCAGCAGTCAAAGCAAAGCTGTTTTGGCCCAGGAACAAGCAAGGTGCTCCTTTATTCATTTCCTTCAAAGCGTGTGAGCCATCAGGCTAATTTTCTTCTAGCGTGTGTAAGATACTGAAAACTGGGGATTAAAACAAAAGTATATATATAATATATATATATATATATATTTATTGACTAATGAATTGTAAGAGGATTCTGATGCTTGAGAATGTTTTCATGGCTGTTCTTGCAAAACAGGGAGAGGCTTGCTTTCTGGTGACACTGTCTCCATAGAAACAGACGGTGACATTTTAAAGAAGTAGGATGGGGGAAGAGAAATCCAGAAAGGTTCTGGGTATGAAGGTGCAAGCTCTTATTAAAACACAAAGCTTTCTTGGGTTAGCAGTAAGAGCAAGAAGAATGCAAAGAACTTCCAATCTGTGAGTTCCTCCTCCTCCTCTGAGCTGCAACTGAGCCCTTCTCCCTGCCTCCGCAGCTGCTGCCGCCGCTCCTGCTCAAGCGCTGTATAATGTTTTGCATTGGCTTCATAATCCAGAACCCCCAGAGCTGCTGGCAACGGAGAGTGGGTTCTGCACCCCGCTCTCTGCTTCCGCCTCTGCAGCTCCCAGGGCGAGGAGAGGAGGGCACAGTGGGCTTGGTTCCAAAACGCATATCCTTTGTCGCCTTGATTAGCTGATCTCCTTGTTTTTCATGTGAGTTTGTGCCTTTCTGTCTCCTGACCTTCCAATACTGGCCTATTGGAAGCCACTCCAATAAAATCATAGAGCAAGCAGCCTGCTGTCTGCCTCGGTTTGTGGGGGTGGGAGGGAGGGAGGGCTGCCGTGTGTGCAGGTAAGGTTGTCAACTCAATAGAAAAACTCCTGGAGATTTGGCGGTGGGGCCATGGGGAGGAGAGGGAGCATGGTAGCCTGGAACTCGATTGCAATTCTGGGAGATGTCCAGGCCCCACCTGGTGGTTGGCAACCCAAATATAGCGACTAGAGCGGATCTAATAGTCTAAACTCGCCTCGGGCGGCGCAGGGCAGCCTGCATATAAATACGCTCGGCTGCGCGTGCGCTGTAGTCTCTTTTCCGGGCAACTCTGACAGCCGGGGTGGGGGCCGAGCTTGCGTGCCGCAGCGAATCCCGAGGCTCGGCGCCTCAGCCCGTCCTCTCTGATTGGTCGGGCGACTCACGTGAGCCGAGTGTCTGACGGGCCGTGTGGGGGGATCTCACCGGCGGCAGCTCTTCGTCCTCCGCATCTCTGCCTCTGGTCCAGGGATGGAGCCGGGAGGGGGAGCGGCGGCGGCGGCGGCGGCGGCGGGGCGGAAGCGCCTGAGGTGAGGGAGCGGCTCCCGCATGCGCGCTCCGGGACTCGGGAGGGGTGTCCACGCGGGTTCCGGCCGTCGATTGGGACGGACAAGAGCGCCTCTGAGGGCGCGCAGAGGGCGGGCGGTTCCTTGGGCTAGGGGGTGGCAGGCCTGCGTCCCCGCCAGCCCTCGCTTTAGCCTAGCTCTCTCGCGAGGATGGTTGTGGGGAGGCTCAGTTGGGCAGCCGGCCTTTCCGGGGGCCCGCGGGGTGTGGTGGTCCGAGGCCTGGCCGACCCCGGCTCGGATCCCCACCCAGTCGTGGAGATGCTGCTCAGCCTTCTGCTCTTCAGCGCCGCGCCCGAGTCTCCCTCTTCTCCTGACAGCAGCCCTGCTCAGCTTTGTGGCAAAAGGGTTTCGAGCGGGTGCTTTGAACCTACCTCGCAAGACTGTTGTGAGGGTAAAGTGGTGGAGAGCAGGGCTGTGCCCTCGTCCCGAGGGGCTTGGAGAAAGGGGGCATAAAAACCATGACTGTAACGGCCACTGCATACTAGATGCCCGCCTGGGAGTAGGCAGGAGGTGGCCCGGATCCTGGCCGTGTGGAGAGCAACTTGGCCTGATTGCTTTATGTTGCAAAGGCTGCCCAGGGCTCTTTACCAAGGAGCATAGTGTGCGTGTGTGTATGCACGCTCTGCCTGAGACCCGTCCCTGGGCTTCGGGCTGCTCAGCCGTTGCTCCCTTTTCACGTCAGAACTCTTTAGCTATGATTTTACTAAAACTGCCGGACTGAGCCCGTTGTTGGTTGCAAGTTGTGATGTGAAGATGCTTGGCATATCCACTTCCTGGATGCTGCATTCAGTGGTTGTGTGCCTGAATACAGACCTCTGGAAAGGCTTTTCCTCAGGGCTGGGGAACACATCTGGAAAATCAGGTTGTGTGCAGTGGTGACCTCAGTGTCTTCTCACCGACAACAATAATAACTGAGGATTGCTACATTTTAATAGTTGGTAACAAGTGCTGCGGCACAGCCCAAAACCCTAATCAGAAATTGGGCTATTAAATGCATGTGCTGTCTGGTTTATGACTGGCTGGTTGTCAGAATTGGGGTGCCTAAAACTAGCAACGGGCCCTCAGCTGCCCCTTATTGGGAATGCAGCCCAAAACCAGAGATTAAGTGTTTGTGACATGCTGGTAGAAGCATGTGACTGGACTTAATCAACGGCAGCTTTTCTTAAATCTTGGGGCCTTAATGGTATTAAATCTTGGAGAACGCAACACTTGTCCGTGTGATGTAAACTTGAGGACTTGCATGAAGCAACAAAGAGTTGTTTTATCCCTGGTTTGGAATGGCCTTTCAGCTTGGCTGTAGTTTTAAGTCTTTGCTTGTGCTATTTACTTAGTTCTGCACAAGGGAAAACTTACACAAGTTTACTGTATGATCGTAATGAAGAGACCCAAAGCCCTCTGGGTGGAGGGATATGCCAGCATGACATCTTTGGATGCCAAGGAAACATTTTAGAATTTGCCATCCGTCATGCTGCTTGACTTGGCTGGCTAAACCCATTTCAATCGCAGCCCAGCCACACTGTCCGGCAGCTACCTTCACCTGCAGCAGCAAATTACATGCTTCTTATAGCTTGTGCGGACAAACGTCAGTTCAGATGATAAGATCCACAAGGAAGCCTCAAGCACAAAGAAATGAGGCAAGTCAGATTTGAGGGTGGGAAAACAGAAGCAGAAGCTTCAAGAAATCTGGTTGTCTGCCTTAGCTGGGTGCCTTTGCTGCTTTAGGGCAAGATAAGGGCAGCTGATGTCTTTATGCACCAAGGGGGGAGAAGGGCTGCATATAACAGGGTGGTTTCATCTACGTTTGCATTTTAGCATTGCTGTCTCTTGGTTTCTTTTGTTCTAAGGTTGCACTTGATAACCTGGAATGTGGGCACAGCATCTCCCCCTACTGATGTTACCTCTTTGCTTCAACTCAGTTTGCAAGGCCTGCCAGTGGACATGTATGTTATTGGGTAAGTATTGGCCAGTTCTTGTGGCCAGCTTTGTGTTGGTGCTCTGGGAGCTTATCTGGGGTAGCATCACCTGTGAAAGTGAGGGGCTGGAGACTAGAGACTGTTTACTATGTATGTGAGAACACTGGCAAAAGTACCCCCTTCCAAGTTTGCCAGTCTTCTGAGTGCAAAACGTGCAGCTTCGGGTGAAAATGGGGCACAGATGAGGTGGCTTAGGAAGAAAGGAGTTGGCATTCAGGGTTGTGCTGGGCCCCAGAAATGTTGTGGGGTTGTTTATTTAGCCTCTGAAAAGTACAACCACTGCTGTGTGGGGCATGTCATATTCTAGTGTTGTAGAATTCCGCCATCTTGTGGTGATTTCGCATTTCATTCCTCTTATCATGCTTCAGTTTGTGCAGCTATTGATGATGACATCCAATTTAGTCGCTAAACAATCAAGAACAAGTTGCTCATGTGTTCAGGACTGCCTCGTAACATTGGGTGGTTTTTATCCTTATGAGATGACAGAAAATGTAGGTAATCCTGGTGGGTTCAGTTTACAGGAAGTGAACTCCAAGATTGTGAATTTCCTGTCTGACTTGGCTTTTGATGATCCGTGGAGTCTTTTCTTCGAGACGATTCTCTCTTCTCTGAGCTATGTCAAGGTAACCATCTCGCTTGTTTACTGCTAGGCTAAAACTTGCATATTGCACTCACACTATTCTCCACCCCGCCTCCCCAGTCAGGGCTGGAGGGTGGCCACCGTGGGGCCTGGGGCAGCATCCTTGGTTGCTCATTGGCTAAGAATGCCTCTGTGTCAGTTGGCTTTTTGAAATTATTAAAGTAGATGAGAGTGGCAAGAACAACGTTCTCTGGCACTGTGTTTATTTCCTGCCCAGGATTGTGCCAAGGGGTGCTGAGTCCACTGACACCCACCCCATGACACAGCAACTAGGGTTCAGATGAATGATGTCCAGCACCAAGGAAGCCCTCTCCCCATACCCTTCAGGCCATATAGCTAATAAGTGGCTGGCCTATGCATACTCCCTACCTCTGTAGATGCCTCAAGTGCTTGACAAGTTTTCTTTTTTTCTCATTTTTTTGGAAATTCTATTCCTTTATGTTAAAACATTTTTTAAAAGGAATCAAGTAAAGACACAAGTTTTTACCTATTTACTTAAGCTTTATACTTACTGTTTAAACTTTTACTTATTTGCCCTGACCTGGGTAGCCCAAGTGAGCCTGACCTCGTCAGATCTCAGAAGCTTAAGCAGGGTTGGCCTTGGTCAGTAATTGGATGGGAGACCTCCAACAAAAACCAGGGTTACAGAGGCAGGCAATGGCAAACCACCTCTGATAGTCTCTTGCCATGAAAACCCCGCCAGGGGACGCCATAAGTCAGCTATGACTTGAAGAGACTCTTCACCATTACTACTTACTTACGTACATGGCTTGGGATTGGGGTATCTGGACCACCTTCTCTCATATGTTCTTGCCTGGGAAATAGGATCATAGAGAGAAGCCCTCCTGACTGTTCCATCACTTAAGAAGCTTTCCTGGTAACTACACGAGAGAGGGCCTTTTAAGTGGCAGCCCCACAATTATGGAAGAGAATCCCCAGACAGGTAATCCTGGCCCCCTCCCTGCTAATCTTCGGGAGGCAGCTGAAGACACTCTTATTTAGAGCTCTTTCAATTAACTTTGTGTTTATGTTCCTTAGCAGTCCTAAATTGTAGTTTTTAAACTTTTTAAAATTCATTTTATTATTATTTATAGTGTAAGCCTTTTGAGTTCCTGTGAGGTAGAAAGAACTAATAAATGTTTTAAATACATAATTTTGACATGAACAAACCTAACTCTTGCCAGCACCTGGCCTACTGAAACTTGAGGTGACTCCAGACTGGCTTTGTACGTGACTATCACTGTTGCCAGCTTCACACCTGCCCCCTCAGTTAAGACCTTATTCATCTATACTATCCAGGTCTATTTTTAAAAGTTGCAGCAACTTGATATGGTATAAAGTTGTCAAAAAAGACTCTTTCATAGCTCATTAATAATAATAATATAATAACATTCAATTTATATACCGCCCTTCAGGACAACTTAATGCCCACTCAGAGCAGATTACAAAGTATGTTATTATCCCCACAACAAACACCCTGTGAGGTGGGTGGGGCTGAGAGAGCTCTGAGAGAGCTGTGACTGACCCAAGGTCACCCAGCTGGCTTCAAGCAGAGGAGTGGGGAATCAAACCCAGCTTTCCTGCGCTCTTAACCACTACACCAAACTGGCTAGAGATAGTCCCCCCCAAAATCATGCTTGGTCCTAAAGCAACCAGCTTATCCCATAATGTATGTGTGTTATGTGCCATCAAGTCACCTCTGACCTATGGCAACCCTATGAATGATGGCCTATCATAAACAGACTTGCTCAAATCTTATACATTGGAGGGTGCAGCTTCTTTTATTGAGTCCAGCCATCTCGTTTTAGGTCTTCCTCTTTTCCTACTGCCTTCCACTTTTCCTAGCCTGATTGACTTTTCCAGTGACTCTTGTCTTCTCGTGATGTGACCAAAGTACGATAGCCTCAGTTTTGTCATTTTAGCTTCTAGGGAGAATTCAGGCTTGATTTGCCCTAGGACCCACTTATTTGTCTTTTTGGCCATCCATATTATCCGCAAAACTCTCCTCCAGCACCACATTTCAAATGAATCAATTTTATTCCTGTCAGTTTTTTCATTGTCTGACTTTCATATCCATACATGGTAATGGGGAGTTACTGCAGAAAATAGTGAAGGCTTGAAATGGCTACTGATGAAAGTTAAAGGAGAAAGCGCCAAAGCAGGATTACAGATGAACATCGTGAAGACAAAAGCAATGACCACTGAGGAATTACACAATTTTAAAACTGACAATGAGGAAATTGAAACTGTTCAAGATTCTCTATTCTTTGGCTCGCTCATCAACCAAAAGGGAGACTGCAACCAAGAAATCAGAAGATTGAGACTCGGAAGAGCAGCAGTTGAGGGAACTAGAAAAGATCCTTAAAGATAAGGATGTCTCTCTGGGGATCAAGATCAGGATAATCTAAACTATGATATTCCCCGTTACTATGAACAGATGTGAAAGTTCAAGAATGAAGAAAGCCTAATATACACATTAATATCTGAATAAATCTGCAAGTCCAGACCAAATGTCATGATATTTCACATTTGTATCTTATTAAAAGCAACTCTTTCTTTGACTGTTAAGATCTAACATTGCTTCAGTATACATTTCATTATGTGTCTTAGCTATTTTTTTCCACTTCTGAAGAATTACTCATTTAGCTATTACTGAGACGCATAAGAGCCAGAGCCTTTTTCCTTTTGAGAGGTTCCAGGAAGAAGGAATGTACTGTAATGCAGGAAGTGTATTAAGATTCAGTGAACCTTCTAGGGTAAAATTAGTTTGTCTACTAATTTATAACTAAAATGGCGTGAAGATTGGAAATACCCCCTTAACATATGTGCTAGGTTTGCTCTTGACTGCTTACATCTCCAACGCCTGTCTGAGTCTGATAACCCCAATTTAAGGAGTCTGCTATGTGTCCTAGTATTTGTAGAGAATAAACTTTTTTAGTATTAACTGTAATCTTGGGTCCAAAGAAGCTTGCTTTACATCATACAGCATTTCTTGCCAGATTGTTTTCTGAATTTGGATACTTTTTGCAGGTCTCTTCCATCCGAATGCAAGGCCTCTTGCTCCTGATCTTTGCAAAGCACGGCCACCTCCCCTACATACGGAACATTCAAAGCCAGTTCACCCGCACAGGCCTGTATGGATATTGGGTGAGCTGTCTTGAGCATTGTGGGAGTTTTAGAGCTTTTCAGACCCACTGGCGTGGGGGCTTCTGCTCTTTTGTCTGTGGTGTTTGGGTTGGCCACTTGTATGTGCATTTGCCAGGAAAATGCCAGGATCTAGAACTCACTTTTGTATTTAGAAAATGTGCGTGTCATTTCTCAAAACACCTGCTCAAGTCCAGTTCCTCAAACTGAGAGAAATCAAAAAGAGTCCAGTAGCACCTTTAAGACTAACCAATTTTATTATAGCATAAGCTTTCGAGAATCAAGTTCTCTTCATCAGATGCCTGCCCAGTTTTGATCAGGCATCTGATGAAGAGAACTTGATTCTCGAAAGCTTATGCTATAATAAAATTGGTTAGTCTTAAAGGTGCTACTGGACTCTTTTTGATTTTGCTACTACAGACTAACACGGCTAACTCCTCTGGATCAAACTGAGAGAAGCGTTGCAAGTCATACAGGTGTCCATCAGTGTGGCAGTGCAGGAGTGTACTTAAAGGGGTTTGCATGTCAGGTTCAGACCAAGGCACGTGAACCCTAGAGTGCATGCTTTTTCTGCCTGAAGAGAGGTTTGGCTGTTCCTTTGTGCTTGCCGGTCTGCTTCTCGTGGGACGGTTTTATTCATTTTTTATTTATTGACATTATTTATAGTCCGCCTTTCTCACTGAGACTCAAGGCAGATTACCCAGTGTAGATCAGTACAGTCCAGAACTGGCACATTGAATAAACAATGCAATAGTATATGCAAATGCAAAAATTGCAGAAATTTCAAAACAAACAGAAGTCCAATATAGAGCTGAAATAAAGCATAACTAAATGTGACGTATTAAACAGTGCAGAAACTACTTGCCGAGAACGTACTTAGAGCAACAGACAGTATAAGCATTATAATCTATAGTCCCTATCTCTTTATCAGTGCATCTCTTTGACCTGTTTCTTTACAATACCCCCCTTCTACCCATCCTGAATCATTCAGTTTTGCACAGTTTGTGGAAAGCCAGGCGAGTGGGACTCCTGATGAATTCAGGAGTGGGAGCTCTCCTGAACTCATCAGACAGGCCATTGCATAAGGTGAAGATCACAACAGAGAATGTGTATGTATGAGCAGTTGTTGATTTTGCCTATTTATAAGGTGGCACCTGCAGAAGGCCCTGTTCAGATGAGCCCAGTAGCACCTTTAAGGCTAACCAACTTTATTATAGCATAAGCTTTTGAGAACCACAGTTCTCTTAGTCAGATCTGACGAAGAGAACTGTGGTTCTCGAAAGCTTATGTTACAATAAAGGTGGTTAGTCTTAAAGGTGCCACTGGACTCTTTACTATTTTGCAACTACAGACTAACACGGCTAACTCCTCTGGATCTATGTTCAGATGAGCAAAGCGGCTCCGGTGGAGTATAGCGAAAGAGGGTATGAGGGACCAGGGTCATGAAGGGCTTTGTTTGTGATAGCCAGTACCTTGAATTCGCCTGGTAACTAATGGGAAGCCTGTGGAGTGACTACAGAATGGAGTAATATGCATGCTCCCCCTTGCTCTTGATGATAATCTAGCTGCAGCATTCTGCACCAGCTGGAGTCTCAGAGCTGACTTTGAGGGGAGACCTACATAGAGTGCATTATAGAAATCTAGCCTTGATGTTACTGTGGCCTGAACCCAGGTGGCCAGATCAGCCGTGTCAAGGTAGGGGGCCATTTTCTGGGTTAGAATGAGTTGGAAGAAGGCCTTTTTTTGCAGCAATGTCAGGCCCCCGTCTGGGTGCGGCTATGCTTGGTGCTCTACTGCCCGTTGCGGGCTTCAGGTAAGCGGCCTCACCCCGCCTCAGCTGGGGCATAGCTGTACTTGGCCCCCTGGCGTCTTGCTGGGGCTTCAGGTAAGCGGCCTTGCCTCGCCTCGCCTCGGCTGGGGCGCTGCTACATGGGGCTCTCTGGTGTCTGGCGGATGCTCTGTGGAGGCTGCTCTGAGGCTTGTCGCCAGCGTTGGGTTCATGGCTGGGGGGGGAGGGTATACATCACCCACGCACACTCTCGTCCACTCCCTCGCCTTGACTGCCTGCTGCCTCCTTTTTCACTTCCTTCCACACGCAGCCCCGTTCTTCTCCTTCTCGCCTTCTCCTGCTTGCTCTCAACACCACACGCTCGTTTCACTCTCTATCCACTCCTCAGCTCTCTCCCCACCGGGCTCCCTACTGAGCCTGCTTATATAGGGTTTCCTGCTTTGATCTCCACCCTTCCTCCCCTGGGCTGATGGTTCCTGATCTTGGCCAGCTGGGGAGGCTCCCGGGTGTCTCTCCCCAGCTCCAGCCTCTCCCTTTTCCCTTATTCCCTACTTGGAGGATGGGGCTGGCAGGGCCTTTCCAGGCAAGGCCCTGGAAAGCCACCTCTCCAGGGGGCGTCTGTGCAGCTAGACAGGTCCCCTGGGCAGGTGGCATTTCTGTGTGCCTGACGCCTGGCTTGCCAGCTCCAGGGGGGATTTCCTGCCTATCTACTTGGTTGTTTGTGTGGGTGTTTTGCCCTTTGGTGCCTTGCACCCGGGGAGAGGTCTGGGGTTTGTCTGCGGCTGCTCCCGGGTCTCCTGGCGTCCATGGGCTGCCTTCTTGCCTATCTGTGGCTCCCCCAGGCACCGATGTCCCACCACTCTCTGCCTGCTGTGGTGGTGGGATGTCTTTTGCAGGCGCCAGGTGCCGTGGCTGTGGTAAGTCCTGGGGGGGGGGGGTGCGGGCAGCTCATCCCTGGACAAGCAGCTTTGCTTCTCTAGCAGCAATACTGGAACCGATATAACCCCTAGGATCTTAACGGACCTTGCAAGGGTCAACTGAAACCCATCAAAAAGGGGGAGCACAATGTCCTTCAAGATCTCCACCTTTCCAACCAGCATCACTTTCATTCAGTTTCATTTTGGTTTTTTTTGCTTCAGCCAGCTGACCACAACTGTCAGGCAGCGATCTATGGCATCATCTGGGGATTTGGACAGCAAGATATAGACCTAGGTGTCATCCACATATTAATGGCATCCAATTCCACAGTTAGGAATGGTTTCTCCTAAAGGCTTTACATAGAGGTTGAATAACATGGGGAATGAGGTTGTGCCCTCTAGAGCCCTGCAAAATATTTCCCATACTGAAGATAGCTGGTTTCCAACAGCAACCCTTAGAGTCCATTCCATGAAGAATAGTTACATTATCCTACAGCCTTAGAATCTAGTTTTCTTATTTAAAATGGAAATAGGATGGTTTCCTTTTGGGGTGACATTCCCCATCAACGTGGAAAGGGTTTTAGAAGCCCTGCTTTAGCTTTGTACTGCCTGGTAAATGTATTGGCTAGTGGTGTGTGTTGCCTGTATGTTGTAGATGTGTGAACTGATTTGACACTGGCCTTGGTCTCTCTTGTCTTCCAGGGAAACAAGGGGGCAGTTTCCATTCGTATGTTTCTCTACGGGCACGCAGTCTGCTTTGTGAATTGCCACTTGCCAGCCCATATGGAGAATGCCGATCAACGGCTGGATGATTTTGAGCACATTCTGGAATTGCAGCAGTTTGAAGGCGAGAAGGTTGCTGGTGTCCTGGACCATGAGTGAGTGGCAACTACATTTAGCAGGTTCTGCTGCCTTGGATTTTAGGGAAAGGGCTTGGCTTGTTCAGCTGTGTCCCTGCCTGTCTAGTTGGTGTCTTTGAACCAAACTGTTGAGGAGTCTCAAAGGTTATTGTGCAAGATTTTTTTTTCAGGACTGCATAGAAATTTATTGATGGGACAAAATGAGGGAGAGAGGAATGATGTTAGCCAAAGATGCAGTATAAATGAAGTAAGATTAACATGTTAAAGTGGAGATGTAACATTTCTAGACATTTTAAAGCAATGAAAGAGTTTGTTTTTCCAGGTTTGTTCTGGGGAAAAAATGGGATTTGGGGAGGGGGAGGATACAATGCTTATACTTTTTAAGAGCATGGAATACATCGTTGATAACTCAGCATATACAATTTGGCATATTTATGAAATTCAAATTGATTTGCAAGGGATAGAATGCAAGCTGATGAAGAGCAACTGCCCTCTGTCCATGTAGGGAGCATCTATTTGCTCTTCTCCTGGAGTTCATTAGCCTGACTGCTGCGTTAAACATGCCATTGTTGATTTGGGGGTGATGCTTTCAGTGATGGTAGTTGGTGATGAACGAAACAATACAGTTCAAAGCAGCTCTGCCTATCAGGGATTTGAGTATTAGGGAAACCTGCAGTTTGGGTGTCCTAGGTTCTACCCCCACCTCTCTTTCCTAACTCTGCCAAGTCAGCTGTGCAACTTTCCCCCTATTCTTTCAATCCCCACCTCCCACCCCTGCAGTGTTCTTTTCTGGTTCGGTGATTTAAACTTCCGGATTGAAGACTATGGGCTGCATTTTGTCCGAGAGTCAATAAACAACAACAGATTCAGCCTCCTTTGGGAAAAAGATCAGGTACTGCCTCTAAGTTCTCCTGGTTCTTGCACAGATGCCAAGGGTGGTTCATGATCCTGTCCTGCCAGCTTCTCTTGGCAGGAGATTCTCTACTGTTTGTTGTTAATTCGGAAAGCTCTAAATACCCTTACATGAATTGTTTGCTTTTTTTCACCTTTGTTTTACACTGCTGGTGCGAAATACAGATTAGTACGGAGTATTGATTTGTATCTATTTGGGATTTCTGCATAGGAGATTCTTTGGACTTGTCTGGCCTGTTCCTCCATAGTTACTGTATGCTGTCTCTCCTCCCACCCCCAATCACATAAGGAGGCCAGTAGCCTCAAATATGCTTCAGCTGGTCAGTTGGCATTCCTAAACAGTTCTTCTTGTTTGTTCAGCTAAACATAGCCAAGAAGAAAGAGGCCTTCCTTCAGGAATTCAGAGAGGGGCCGCTGCAGTTCAAACCCACCTACAAGTTTGACCTGTACTCCAGTGAGTATGACACCAGGTAAGTGCCGCAGGGCTCATTCATTGAAGAGGAAATCTCAAGTGGTAGGTCACGTTGTCCAAGAAGAAGGGGGCTTGTGGGGAAAAGAGGGGCGGGGCCAGCCTCTTCAAGCGGAATAGTCTTCTCATCAGCTCCAGGAGAGGAGGAGGAAATGCTGACACATTTGCACTAATATTGGTTTGTATTTCCAGGGGGCAGAAGACGCTGTTTTGGTTTAAGTAAGGAGCTCTCAGTGTAATTCTTTCGAAGTCTGGAACTGTAGACTGTTAGATTATTTCTGGCTTCCCAGCTGTCGCTCCTGCTCTTTCCTCTGCTGCTAAAATCCAACCCTTTTGTAACAGCTGGTAGGACTTGATCTTACTGTGAAGAGCCACTCACGTTCTTGTGCAGCAGGGAGCACTCCCCCACCATCACTCAGGGTCATCATGAAACCGGTGGCTGGGGGACCCCCATGCTTTGTAGTGCATTTTACTCCCATGTATTCCTTGCAGCTCCTGATGGCGGCGCTCTTGCATTCCCGCTGGGCCTCTTGAATGGGCAGGATGAGACCAGAGGGCACTATCTGCTTCTTTGCTTGAGTGCTCTTGAGACAGCTGGGCTCTGCTTGCCTTGGGCCCTGTGGCATTAAAGTCTGGAACTGTAGGCCGTTAGGTTATCTGTGGCTGCTTGCTTGATTTGCTGTGAAGAGACTGATCCCTTCCAGACCTTCAGACAGGAAGGGCCTAAGGAGGTTGGCTTTTCAGGAGATAAGCGTTCAGCTGGCAGCCCTCCTTATATTTCTTTCTGACAGCCTCTTGGACATAGTCCAGGCTGGCTTCTTGGGTCTAATCGCTTTCTTCCCTCTCTCCAGAATTCTCTGTAGAAAACCGCCCTCTTGATGTGCTGAGGGCAGGCAGTGTGCCCAAAACTGGGGCGGGGAGGGCAGCATTTCTGAGGTGCACCACTCTTATTGTGGGCAACTCTCCCCCAAGCACTTGGCAGTGATGTGGCCTTTTGTATACTGATGACAATCCCATGGCGGCCTCCCAAGTAGCCTGCTGTGGGTGAGAAGCTGCTGTTTTGTGTCTAATTGCTCTGATGATTAGTACTTAATGTTGATTGCCAGCTGATGAAAATGCTCTTCTCGCCTCCTCTTTTAGATACCTGCTTTAGATGTATAACATGAAGGCCGCTTTCAGTGATTACCTTGCCACTGCAGTACCTTTTCTCATCTATCTGTTCTGCTGAGTCTGATAGAAGGGGGGCAGGTGTCATACAACAAACAGATCTGTTCTCATTGTCTCCCTTTGCGCTTCTTCTTCTTCTTCTTTTTTTTTGTAGTGGGAAGAAACGGAAGCCTGCTTGGACAGATCGGATTTTGTGGAGGTTGAAAAGCCCCTTGCCCCATGCTTCAGAAGCAGGGGAGATGCCAGAAGAGCAGGCCATTTCTGTGTCTCTGCACAGCTATGCCAGCCATATGAGTTACAGTATCAGTGACCACAAGCCTGTGACAGGGACCTTTGGGTTGGAGGTAAGTGCGGGTGGGGTGGGGGCATGTTCCTATAAGCTGTGAATCTTGACTTGCCTTTTGGGCCACAGAAGGCCTGAACAGGCTGATGTGTCATCCTCTGCTAAATCTCTTTCCTCTTGGGGCACCTACTCTGTGATGTATAATGCCATCTCTTCTAGTTATGGAGAGGCAGCTTGCCCCTCCCTCAAGCAGGGCTCATTTCGAGGGGGAACGCGCAGGAACGCAGTTCCAGCAGTTCCCCAAAGAGGTCACATGTCAGGTGACCCCACCCACCTGACTCTCGGCTATTTTGGACCCGTTTCGGTCTGGATTGGGGCCGAAACATCCCAGATTGGCCCTCTGACGGGTGGTGGATCACTCACCCACTCAGCAGCGGCCTGATCCTGACCATTTTGGGCCCCTTTTCGGCTCTTTTCAGCCCCTTTTTGCCATTTTGGGCCCAATTTCGGCCCTGAATGGCCAGGATTGGGTCCAAAACAGCCAGGATAGGTGATGTCAAGGGGTGTGGCATATGCAAATCAGTCATGCTAATGAACCACTTCTGGGGCTGGCAAGAGGTGTGGCATATGCTAATGAGTTATGCTAATGAATTATGCTAATGAGTTCCTCCAGCTCTTTTTCTACTAAATGACCCCTGCCCTCAAGTAAACTTGGTCCATTCTTCCTATCCAATGGGCTTCATCCTGCCTTTTGTTAGAACCTTTTTGCCTATGCAGGTGCTTTCAAGCCATGATGGAATTGGAGAATTTTTTTTTCTCAGTCCCTTCTTAGCATTAAGTATCATTGGATTGCCTTTTCCTTCTTGTTAGCAGCGGCGGCGGCAGAGAGTTCTGGGCATGGGTATAGTATTGGGCAGTGCTGCCACAGGAGGTTCCTGGCTTTTTCCTTGCCCCCTCTAGCTGAAGCCGCTGGTATCTGTCCCGTTGGTCACCCTACATCCCGTGGGCAAGTGGAGCACTGAACAGGAGGCGACGGTCAGCTACTCTGCTCTTCCTGAATTTCCACACAGTGCCTGGGATTGGATTGGCCTGTACAAGGTAATCTTAAGGTGGGGGTTTGGAGCTGTGTGGAGGATAGGAACCCCCCCCCCCCCCCGCACACACACACACACACTTGGCTCTATGTAATGTATGAGCCTGGTGCTTGCAGAATCAGCCACTGTAGAGAAGTTCGTTGCCAGTGAAGCCATTGATCAGCAGAACTGCCATTGGTATGGTGAGCATCTGCCCCCAGGGCCCTCTGTGTGCAAGCTGATAGTGCCAAAGACTCACTCCTGCCCCCAAAGCACATCTTCAGGTTCAGCTTGCGGGGACTTGCCTCAAAGAAAAGCTGAGCGAATGAGAGGAGTGATGACTTTTGTGAGGCAAACACCTGCCATGCTGAGGGGTTTTTTTTAGGTGTGTGTGTGTTTGTACAGACGCAAAGCTGCATGGACTGCCTGGGCGGATCAAGAGATGGAAAGGTGGCAATAGTAATAAAATGAGGCAGGCAGAGACAATTAGTGTATGTAAAGCTTGTTTTCAGGGAAAATCACTAGTATAGCAAGTGGAGGGTTTGGCCTTTGATCTAGCAGTCTCGGATTCCAGTTTCATCACTGTAGTGTATGGGGTAGGGATTAGCATCAAGGATATCTCTGTAACATGCGAATAACAATGGTCTTTTAATGTACTTTGCCATCTTTGAGTGTAAAACAGTCACAGGTTGCGCCCTGCTCACTTTGCTGTCCCCACGGCAAAAACCTTCCACGTTGCAAGAAGCTCATGGCAATTTTTTAAAAATCTCCCTTGCAGGTGACATTCAGGCATGCCAACGACTATGTGATCTATGCCTGGGTGCAAGACAATGAAATTTCCTCTGGGGAGGATGCTAAGCAGGTGAGGCGCAAACAGCCAGGAGGGTCCAGGTGGGCTTGTTCTTTTCAGATGTTGTTGCCAACCAGCTCTTTCCCTTTTTCTCCCCAGGTTTATCTCAGCACCGAGGAGCTCCCCATGGCAGGAGGGCAGTTTCTCCTGGGGTATTACAGCCACATAATGCAGTCCATAGTTGGCCTTAGCCAGCACTTCCAGGTAAGTCTTTATGGCTTCTTACATTGGCAGCTGCTTTGCTCTGCATCTTTAACACTCCTGGGTTGTACACACAACCAGAGCTGTGTCTTGAGTTCTTTCTTAATAGGAACTATTCGGTTTCATTCCGGAGCCAAGCCAACCAGTCCCGTTCCCTACTCCCCCGCCCCCTGCAGTCTTGCCTTTGTTTTTTATTTTTGGGCAACATAGAATTGCCTTGTAATCCTCGCAACAGGATGTAGATCCCTGTCAAATAGTGCCAGTGTGTGTGTATTTGCATTGTTGGGAGATCTGCATCCCACCTTCTGCCTTAAATGAAACTACCTTCCTATCTGCATTTTTATCCTGGCCTTCCTCAGGGCAGCGTGCCTGGCTTTTCTTTCTCTGCTCTTTCCTTCTGTGAGGCAGATTATGCTATGAGAGCGACTGGCTGACAGTCACCAGAAAGTTTAGTGGCAGAGTCCCACGCTTCAAGCATTGTGCTGCACTGGCTCTCCTAAATTAAAATACAGAACTAACAGATCTAGAAAGACTGAAATCAGAAAAAAACCCACCAAAGTAGCAGCATAACATCAATACATGGAGCAGTTAAAACTGACATTGAAACTAGTAAAGGCATAAACCCATTCGTGCAGTTTAATTAAAACAAGCAGGGAAGACATGCCAGATGGAAGAAGATTGTTTGAACGCCTTCTAGAAGGCAGGGAGAGTTGGGGGCTTTCTTGCAGGCAGGGTGCTGAGGAAGATGGAGACTGTGCTGTGCCCAAATCCAGAGGCACTTGAACAAAGATCCAGAGGAGTTGTTTGCATCTCCCCTCTCCTCCCCGCCTCCTCTCTCCTCCTCTATATTTGACCAGTTTCCTTCTGCCCTCCATGCATCTGACGAAGAGAACTGTGATTCTCGAAAGCTTATGCTACGATAAAATTGGTTAGTCTTAAAGGTGCTACTGGACTCTTTTTGATTTCACACTTGAACGAAGAATCTCTCGGATTGCATCATGGCCATGACGTCTCTCCTGCTTGTGCCTGGCTTTAATACCTGTTGATTTCGTGAAAGGAGGAGATGGCTTTGTACACACAGAGCCCTCCTAGGTTTATTTCAGAGTCAGGGTTGATCAGCTCGTGGAGTTGTCCGTTCCACCTGACTGCTGCTGTTCCAGGGGTTATTGGTGCTAGTAATCACTGGCTCTGTGCATGCTGCCACCTCTTCCTCTGGCTTCTGCCTGTGGGCTGTGGTTGACAGCAGCTGAGGGGGTAGCTGCCACCACAAATGTATCTTCTCAGTTTTTAAAAGTTTTATTTGCAAAACTTATACCCCCCACCTTAGGTGGCAGAAGATGTCCTCCTCTGCCCCAAAGCTGTCTCTTCCTTTCAGATTCAGCCAAGCAGAACGTTGGCCGAGAAGGACCTGGCGTTGGATGGAGAGGCTTTGCAGTGTGGAGCTACAGAATGAGTTCTGAAACGTGCACCGGTGATACGTGGCTGAAGGGCTCCAGGGACCGTTGATGGAGGAAGTGACGGAATTTGCTGAGGGGCCTCCTCAAGAGTTAGGGCAGTTCGGAGCATTGCTTCTTAGGTAATTCCTATCACTGTTGCAGGAAGTCTACTCGTGCCCTACACTGATACTAGAAAATCAACAGCTGGAAAATATTGACTAATCATTGGGTTATTGGCATCCTCCTTCCAATGGCAAACCAGGGCAGAAGGACCTGCGGCATCTCCCTTTTTCCAGAGGCCATTGCAGGACTAAGACAATTCACTGAGATATTGTTAGTCAGGTAGTGCTTCCGAAGGTAACTTCGTAATATTCAAGAGAGGCACTTAGAATTTAATAGGAAACTGACACACACTTAATTTTTTTAGCAGGAGACAAAACATAAAATCAGCTGTGATGCATTAGTTGGTAGAAGCAAGTCATCTTGAGACAGCGGAAGGAAGGAAGAAGGCGAGCCTGTGGCTTGCCCGGCAGTTTTCTTGTGGCTTTGTCTTCTGTTCCCTGCCTCACATGCCCCATTGCTTTAGTCCTCTCCTGGATTTGAGTGCTTGAAAGGCTGAAAGCAAATGTACATCCACCCAGCTGACCTTTGATTTGCTTTTGAGAGCCCTTGATGGTCTGTTTTTTATCATTAGCAGGAAGTTTTACAGGGCCGAGCCACCTCACTGGATTTTCTTCAAGCTCCATCATTTGAGAATGAGTTTGGGTGGCGATCTCTTCCTCTGCCCCTTCCCAGGAGTGATGCAAGAACCAGAAGGCCGTAGCTTTCAAGCTTGATAGCCCCTGTTCTGATTCAGCCCCTAATCGGGACAGTACTTACGCCTTTGCAAATGTTCACTCCTGGGAGAATTTGCCAGAGGGCAGCTAGTGGAATGACATGAGTGTAGTGTCGCTATAGGTTTGTGCGGTTTCTGGTTCTAGATAGTGTTGGTGGCACTGAAGATCCCTGTTGATGGTGGGAAATCTAGCTGACACTGTCACACTGAAATCTTTGCACTGTCTGTAAAATAGACAAGGCGATCCATCCTCTGTGTGACCAGTTCCCTGGGCCCATTTGTGCAGGCTGATTTTACAAGCAACCAAACCAGTGTGGCATTGATGTGGCTGTTATTCTCTCTGTCTGCTTCTGTGTAGGGCCTTCCTCCACTTTGTACAGACTCCTTGTTGCTTGTGTGAATTCCACTCTTACACATCTCTTCTCCTGAAGTCATTTGAGGCAGGTGGAGTGGCAGAAGAGGCAGACGGGTGTAGCGCTGGCTGAGATCAAAAGATTTGTGTAGAGAGTAGGGGACCCAAGTGATTAAGGACATTCGAGGGAAGAACTGAGGGCATTGTTAAAATGCAGCCTGCAATAAGCAGTAGAGGTGAGTGGCGTTCCTTGCCTGGGATAACATACCAGTGCTTGCAGTTATTTTAGCCTAGATATTCTTGTTGTGTAACAGTATCTTTTCCCAATGTTTGGAGGAGAATGTGGAAATTCCTGGTTTCGTCCCCTTCCCAGCTGGTGCTTCTGGGGTTGGAGCAGGGTCTTCTTTTCACAGATGTAAACTTGGACGGCTTTTAAACAATTGCATTTTCTCACTTGGCTGGTAAGTGGTTACCAGCTTAGCTTCGGTCACTGTCCAAAGGATTTTAAAGTAGTGCATACGCAACTCTGAATGTAGATTGCTGCTAGCTGATGCAGGGTTATTTGTTTTTAAATGTCAAATGTCCGAAGGGACAGAAGTCTGGCTGGCTGGCACCAACCAAGCATCTTTGCTTTTTTTGTATCATGCACCTGGGCTTTGGCATGTGGCCAAGACAGGAAGTTCTTTGGAACTAAATTGCATTAAATGGGAATATACTGATAAAGTATTTATGCAGGTTGCTTTGTGACATGCTTGGGCATCCCTTTGTTGGAGCTTTTTAGATATTGCAATAAACAATACTGAGCAATTGCTAAGGAATTTCCCTTTAAATCACCTTTTGTGACCTTATCTGTTGTTTCTTCTCAGCAGAATTTTATTTTCTTGCTGCTTTCTAAGTGCTTATACTTTGCTTTAGCCCCGAGTGAATTTTAGGTTAATCCCTAAAATTGTTTCTGATATTTTGAAATTAAACTCAAGTTGAGATGAGGAAAGGCATTCACTTAAGAATTGTTTGACATGGATTCTACAACTGTGTTGTGTCAACAAACAGTACTAGCCTTGCAAGCAGAGATGTAAAATTTCCAGAAATTTTGAAGGCACGGGGGAAAAACATTTTCAGGAAAAAATTAGAAACTTCAGAAAAAACTGAAATAAATTTAATACTTTGCTCTCCAACCTGAGCTTCTTTTACTGATTTAATGCATCATTTATAACTTAACATATAAACCTGTACTATTTGGTATATTTATGGAATTTAAATGGATAAAATTGCAAATATATGTAATCCTTACAAGAGAGTTGCAGACAGTTGCACACTTTGCTACCTTAGCACATGTATCTTATTTTTTGCCATCTGACAAATAGGAAGAAATAAAAATTGAAGGTAGAAAACAAATTCTGTAGTGAACAAAAGTGTATTTGTACAGTCACAATATGTAGGACTATAGCACATTTGGATATTAAGTTTGTAATTGAAAACACTGGACTTTTTAATGTATTTATCATTAAATATATTATAGCATATTGTTGCCCAAATTATTCATATTTAAACAACAAATGTTCTTTAAGTTATAGTGTATATGGCAGTATGTATATGAAATATCATTATCTAAGTCTGTAGATGTTTTTTATACTAAAATGTTCATATTACATATTTTGAGTAAAAATGCCTTAACATTTTACTTCCTCCCAAAAAATTATAGAAGTTTTTTTTGGAGCTCTCCAACACTTCCCAGTTGTTCCATGGGACAAACTGAAGACGTTCTCAGACTTTTAAATGCTGTACATTTTGACTGAGAAACCGTGTCTGTTATGAAGCCTTTCTAAAAGAGAAATTAATTTGTAGGAGTTTTTCAGTGCCCCCAATTTTACCATTTTTTTTATGTTGGAAAAATTGGAGGGGTCCCGGGGGGCGGGGGGAGAATATTTTTTTCCCTATTTCCCCCTTTTTCGTCCCTAGGCCCTCAGATCTCTGCTCCCCTCCCATTTCTGTGTGCAGCTCTGAGTGTTTTTTCTAGGCCCTTTCCATTCCTATTCAGCTGGCCTCTAGAAATTACTAACCCTGAAGTTTCTTGCTGTCTCCAGTGCAAAGTCTCTTGCATTCAAAGGTAAAATTGAGTAGAACTTGGATCACGGCCTTTTGAGTTGAGGGCCTATGGAATCGGTCACTCTTGGAGACCTGGCTTTGTAGACAATGCGGAGATAATAAAAATAAGAAATTAAAAGCACTCTTAAGGGATGTTACCTCTGCTGCTAGTACAGCTATGACTTCTGGCTTATATTATCAAGAAATATGTGCTCAGTAATTCTCTAAAGAACAGTTAAAGCTTTCTCTTTAAAAATGGGGTGCAGGCAGGGCTTTTTTTCTGGGAAAAGAGGTGGTGGAACTCAGTGGGTTGCTCTCGGAGAAAATGGTTACATGACTGGTGGCCCCACCCCCTGACCTCCAGGCAGAGGGGAGTTTAGATTGCCCTCTGCACAGCTCGGTGGTGCGGAGGGCAATCTAAACTCCCCTCTGTCTGGAGATCAGGGGGTGGGGCCACTGGCCATGTAACCATTTTCAAGAGGTTCCGGAACTCCGTTCCACTGCGTTCCAGCTGAAAAAAAGCCCTGGGTGCAGGAATATCTTACAGTTTAGGGTGTTTCCTGAAAATACAGAAGGGCCTGACCCTGAAACCTTCCTATTAAGATGAGTAGTTGGCCTGTTGAACTCGAAGAGGGGAGTGGCTCCTGCCATTGGGAGAGGGCAGCAGGCTGCTTGGGCGCTGTTACAGGGAAAGAAAGAATTTGACCTTGAGACCTAATTTACAAGGTTCATGCATCACAAAGCCAAAAAATGTGCTTTGGCTGAAATTAGGGAAACTCCTTTGAAATACAGATCTTTCAGTATCTCTCTCCTGACACACAACAAATGAGATAAGTTACAGAAAGCCTCCGAAGCGCAGAAGTATGATTCAGATGGGGTTTCCCTTTCAAGCTTCTGGTTAGTCACAACAGGAAAAAATGTTTAAAAATGTCTGTGAAGGAAGTGATCTATTAATGCATCTAGGATATGCCACATCATGTTGGAGGATCTGTCCCAGTCACAAAGATGGCACAGAGAGAATTACAAACATCGTCACATGAAACAATTAAAAATGCATCTGAAAATCAAGATAATTGATCAAAACCAGGGCAAAATAGCTTCAGGCATGTCTCTCCACAACCTGCAATATTAAAAAGGCACACTGCATGGACTACCACAATCAACCCAGCTAGGCTGACGGAGAAAAAACATGAAGATAATCAAATCTTCTGTTTCATTGTCTAAAAGAGGAACTTCAAACCTCTCTGCAATTGGTCTTCCCAAATTGCTATAATCAGGCAGAATGTTTTTGAACGAACTCTTACGGGGAAAGCAACAAGGCCAGATTTAAATCCAGGATTCTATAATCATCTAGGGCGAGAGAAAACTGGATCCTCCTTGTCTTGGATTACATTGGGATGCCATTCATTCATCTCAGTGCTATGCTACGCTGAGATTCCAAAAGAACAAAAATGGCTTTACCTGGAAAGAAGATAATTGGGAAGCCGTCCTTGGAAGAATCAGTATGGGTAATAAAAACACAAGAAAGCCCCACATAAATAAACCATATGTACCCCAATTATTGCTAAGAAATGAGAGGACGTTTAGCTCCTAATTTTGCACCAATGTCTCCAGTCAATGTTTACTCCAATGTTTGTTTGGTTTCTCAAAGGTGAAGCTTTAAAAAGGAACAATGCAATCCTATGGAGAGTTACTCCAGTCTAAGCCCATTGACTTCAATGGCCTTAGACTGGAGTAACTCGTCTTAGGATTGCACTGAAAGATACTGACAAAGTTATGTGAAATCCCCTAAGTCAGAATATCAACTAAGGAAGGACTAAGTGGATGAATGTGAGTGAAGCCATGTTTCTTACTTGGATTCATATTCACTTTGGGGGAAGCCAAGTATAAGAAAGAAACCTCCATTATGTCACCTCCCCTACTCTGAAAGAGCTGCAGATGTATGTTTTAAAACTTGAGTAAAGGGCAAAACAACACACACTTCTAAGGGAACTTTAAAACACAGGGACAAAGTTCTGAGGCAGATATGGAAGGAAATCATAACTGGGAATTCAGAGGCAGGAATTCAGCAGAATCAGAAATTTTGTCAAAAAGACAAGGATTAGAGTGACCAGTTATTAAAATAATGCTCTCACAGAATACTAACAAGCCCACAACTACCTACCTACCTACATCCAGAAAAAAAAATCTGTGTGTAACATGAACCTCAGAGAATGGAGAAGTAGAAGGGAGGGGTTGCAAGAAAAAATGGAGGGAGGTATTATTTATCCCTTTCTGCAGAGGATGTTATCTTGAGTGATTTAAGTGCATTTTAGATATCTGATGACCAGCGCATAGGTTTGGAGTTCTAGGAGGAATGCTTGGCAAGGGAGTCAAGCAGGAATCCAGAAAAGAAAAGAAAAAAGAAGCAAGGGGAACCTTAAGGACATTAACTTCTGTATGAGCTTTTATGAGTCACAGCTCACTTCCTCAGATGAGGTGTGACTTTCAAAACGTTCATACTGAAATAAATGCTGTTGGTCTTTAGCGTGTCACTGGGCACTGGTTTTATTTTACTACAACAAAACAAACTAATATGGCTACCATTTTGCAAGCAGGAATCTAGGCAGTGGTTTAGGCACTAATCCAAGGCCGTCCTGAAGAAGAAAGTGTACGGAACAGGATTTGGGGAGAAGGAAGAGCAGGTGGACTTAGATACAATTCACGGATGAGCACAACTTGGAATGATGAAAGCAGGAGCCAGAATGTAACAGAAACGTAAGTTTGATTTTCCTGAAGTTGGAAGGAGGCAGGAAAGGGCAAAAAGAAAAGGTGATAGTATTTTTTCGAGTGACCTCATTAAGTTGCAGGCTGAGATCATTAGGGTATGCAGGGCTTTTTTTCTGGGAAAAGAGGTGGTGGAACTCAGTGGGTTGCCCTCAGAGAAAATGGCCACATGGCTGGTGGCTCCGCCCCCTGATCTCCAGACAGAGGGGAGTTTAGACAGAGGGGAGTTCAGCGCGGGCAATCAGCGGCGTGGAGGGCAATCTAAAGTCCCCTCTGTCTGGAGATCAGGGGGTGGGGCCACCAGCCATGTGACCATTTTCAAGAGGTTCCGGAACTCTGTTCCCCCGAGTTCCCTCTGAAAAAAAGCCCTGAGGGTATGTAAGACTAAGGCAAGAGTATTGGTCACAAGGATACCTTGGTTGGATCAAAACACTTGGAATGACAGCCACTATCTGGGGCCACGGACTTAATGCAGAGGGTATGCCTGAGGCAAGGACACTCTCCCCATACACACACACACACGCAGGCTGGTGCCACAGATAAAGCAGAGGGGAAACCCACCATCTTGCAAGAGGCCATGATCTGTCACCAGGTGTGCATGGCTTGTAGTGCGCTCAGTCTCAGCTAAGCATGGTGTGTGTGTTATGTGCCGTCAAGTCGCCTCTGACCTATGGCAACCCTATGAATGAAAGACCTCAAAAATGTCCTATCATTAACAGACTTGCCCAGGTCCTGCAAACTGGAGGACGAGGCTTCTCTTACTGAGTCCAGCCATCTCCTTTTAGGTCTTCCTCTTTTCCTACTGCCTTCCACTTTTCCTAGCCTGATTGACTTTTCCAGTGACTCTTGTCTTCTCGTGGTGTGACCAAAGTACGATAGCCTCAGTTTTGTCATTTTAGCTTCTAGGGAGAATTCAGGCTTGATTTGATCTAGGACCCACTTATTTGTCTTTTTGGCCATCCATGTTATCCGCAAAACTCTCCTCCAGCACCACATTTCAAATGAATCAGTTTTATTCCTGTCAGCTTTCTTCACTGTCCAACTTTCACATCCATACATTGTAATAAGGAATACCATAGTTGGGATTATCTTGATCTTGGTCCCCAGAGAGACATCTTTAGCTTTAAGCATGCTGAGCAAACCCATTCCCCTTTCAGCAAAGGCCATGGGGAAAGTGAGGGTGGAGGGGGGGTATACAGTCATAACTTTAAGACCAGGCTGTGGCAGAGACATGACCCACCACCACCCCTGCCCTCAGTAGCCACAGAGCTGGCTGTGCTTGATGTTCATTTCTTTCTAGGCCTTTTGTCTCAGGGCTACACCTTTTCTGTGTCCAAGCCAGGTAGACTAAATGAAATTATGCCAAGTGGTCTGTTCCTGCCTGTTCTCCATGCAAATATTTTCTTCTTTGCCTTGTGAGCACATCTTCTGACTGTTTCCCTGAGCTAACAACTTCTAGACAAGGGCTTTGACAGATTGACAATCTGAGATTGACAGACCAGGCGGCATAGCTGCAGACAAAAAAGGTAGAGACTAACGTTGACAAAACGGAGGTTGAGTGGTCACGGCAACACTCTCAAAACACTTCTTAGAAAAATAGCATCCCTTTTATTATACATGAAAAGCTAGCCAGAGTTTAAACAAACTTCCTACATCGTCTCTACCTATTAAAACTGCTTTATTATTAACCTGTCAGTTTTGTGATTGAACAAAGTTTCACCAGCACTCTAAAACTATCTTATTCTTGCTATCATGGATATTCATTCTCACACAGTATGTGATATTAACGTTAACTCTTTAATTAGTTAAATCAAAAAGAGTCCAGTAGCACCTTTAAGACTAACTAATTTTATTGTAGCATAAGCTTTCGAGAATCAAGTTCTTGATTCTCGAAAGCTTATGCTACAATAAAATTAGTCTTAAAGATGCTACTGGACTCTTTTTGATTTTGCTACTACAGACTAACACGGCTAACTCCTCTGGATCTTTAATTAGTTGTTCGTCAAAAAACAAAACATGGTTTTAAAATGCAGAAACTGCTTACTCCTTGGAGCTGATTTTTTTCTTTGCGACATGGTGGGAGGGCTAGTTCAGTGTTACAGGACAACAGTGGCAAGGCGGCTTTGTGAGGAAGTCAAGGGCATTGGAAAGTGGATGCATGTGTGAATAGGACACTGAACAACAGCCAGAAGAGGGAGCTCTCAGTGGTTTGGCTGAACTCGGTGGTGATCTCCATTGGACTTCAATTTAACCAACTTTCTTCCTGCAGCTTACTCCCCCCCCACTCCTGGTATGGCAAGTTAGAACGTATTTGGCTCTTCTGTAAGGAGTGCTTGAGAAACCGTTCTGCAGCACCTCCGCTTTTGCGTACCACTGCTCTTGTAAACAGGAAGTGTTTCCAAGATATTCTCTATCTTTTCTTGGCCCTAAAAATATTCTCTGATAAGAGCTATTGTTTCAATCACTACAATTTCCTGCCGTAGCTATGGGAGGGCTGGTCAAAGGAGGCTAGATTGTTTTCCTTGAGAAGGCCCGTCCTGACAGTTCCAGAACATTGTGCCCTTTTCCTGACCTGATTTTTCCTGGATCACGGGCCACATTCCTCTCACAAGGGCAGAATGCAAAGGTCATGGAAGGCTTGTGGGACTCACCATTAAACGTAACACGTTCAGAGTGATTTTTCTCCCAGTGCATGTTTCAACAGATGCAATTGCAGGAAGTTATGGCAGGGTGAGATTGCCAGCTATGTGATCTACCAGCAGAGAGTTGATCCATCCATAATGGATTGGATCAGGGCTTTTTTTCAGCGGGAACATGGTGGAACTGAGTTCCTGCACCTCTTGAAAATGGTCACATGGCTGGCGGCCCCGCCTCCTGATCTCCAGACACACGGGAATTTAGATTGCCCTCCGCGCCGCGGAGGGCAATCTAAACTCCCCTCTGTCTGGAGATCAGGAGGCGGGGCCACCGGCTATGTGACCATTTTTGCAGAGGGCGATTTAAGCTTTAAAAAACTCCCCCCTTGTTCCAGCTGACCCAAAGTGATGTCATTGTGCAGTCCTGAGTTCCACCACTGAATTCCACCACCTCTTTTCCCAGAAAAAAAGCCCTGGATTGGATGGTGGCTGTGCACCCAATGAAGGGGTGCACTTGATGACTAGCCTTCTTGTGCTCTCATCTGGGACTGTTGACCGGTTAAAAAAAATTAAATCATTTAATGGTCCTCCTTTTACCATTTAAAAGTAATCGGGTGGCATCCTGTACAGGAACGCAAGCAAGAGCTACATAGCGCAAATCTCAATGAGGATGTCCTTTTGAGAGCCTTGAGTAACTAAAAGCTATGATTCATTGCTTGAAGGAACGCCAATCTTAGTTTTACTTTTTTCCGTGAGGGTTGGGAATATGTGACCTACTCCCTGTGATGGAAATATAGCAGAGCCAAGAGGGTTTAAAAATAAACAGTTTATGCCCATCAATGCTGTGGGAGACTCAGCTTGAAACCGTGGAAGATTACAGATCATGTAATATGAAAGTTGTGCTCTTAATTTGATAGCACTCTCATTGTGCGTGACACTTTGCAAAGCATGAGAAGAACACTCCGTGCTCCGAGAAACTTAACCATCTAAAATCTGACACAGGAAGGAACAAAGGGAGGTGGAGGCAGGAAGAATGGGCCTTCCTTTTATTTTGGTAGGGTTTGGGTAGGCAATGTCGTCTTGAAATCAATCTCTGCCTGTAGTTCTTAATGGTAGTAAAACATCATAATAGTTTCAGCCTAGAAAGCAAATTAGCTGCTATATTTTAATTAAGCTAGACCCGAAGACCATCTTTAAGTTTCTTTTTCGACTGGTTTGGCATGGGAGTAAGAGAGCCCTCCCCATTAGCTGGCATGAAGGCTGGCCTCACTGAAAGGTCCAGAAGTCTCTTTCGGTGCTGGATTAAGTCTTTGCTTGATAAATCACAGCAATTTACTCTAACTCTTAGACCAAGTCATTCTAGAAATGCTCAAAGCCGGATGTATCCCACATACTGGCATAGTATTAGCCAATGATAATTATGCTTCCTCCTGCCCTCCTCCGCCTTAAGCACATTAATCAGATTTAGGGCGCAGATGAATCTTCCCCTGCTGAGATCCTCAATATTTTACAATTCAATAATCACATTATTAAAAACTGTGACATTTTTGCTCAGAGGAAGATTTTTTGACAGCTGTTGCACGCCCACTCAACTCATGCTGTATGGTTTGCTCCCCTTTTTGCCCCCCCTTTTATCTTCTCCCTTTCAACTCCAGTTTTATAGGCATACCAATGAACTTGCTTCTGAAAGGCAAGCAAGGACAGAATTTGGTCTATGGGTTTTGTTTTGTTTAGAAAAAGAAATTATGGAGCAATTAGTTCCAGCTATGGAATTTTCTCTGGAAATTAGGAACCAGCACCAGTCAGGACCAGGTTAGTACATGCTGAGGCCTTAAAGTGTGTCAACTTTAAGAGGCCCTATGGCACTACCCAAAAAGTGGAGATTTTTTTAGTATCTTTTTTATTTGGAGGTCCCTCCTAAACTGCAGCCCTGTGGTGTAGTTTATGGAGTAACATGTAAAGTCAGCTCTGGCACCAATTCTTAGGAGAATTGTCTGTAGACTGAGGGAAAACTCTGCCAGTACCTGGCAAGGCAAGGTTGACCTCTTAGTCTGATGTGCACAGTTCAACAATTTAAAAAGCTGTTCTGTTTAGTCTCTAAGGGTAGAACAGCTGAGTACAAAACTTTATGCCAAGGAGTGACAAAGTGCCACTGGGTCTGCAGCATCCCCTGAGTTTAAGAGACTAAATATCTGTGTCAAAAGCAATAAGCAAAGGCGTAAGTTAAAGGGTCTCATAACCATCCTAAGACATTAAGAAGCCAAAACAAAAGTACAAGTCAGTAAGTTTCATTATTTCAATTCCCGCCTCTTGGCTTCAACAAACTGAGCACTCCAGTTCTTCTGCTGTTTGGCCAAAGAGGCTGGGTTGCTGCTGTAGGGAATGCCAGACTAGCCGGTGTCTGTCACTTGCTAAGGGACAGTGAGAACCACAGGATTAGCCCGGGGATGATGGACTGACAAGTCACGGTAGAAATTAGCTTGGGTGTCAGTGTGGAGAAGCCAAGGCTGTAAGTCTGGCTGTTCTTACATTTCCTTCTTGCTTTAGTATTCTAAAACTTGGCAAAAATTGCAGCTTTTGAGGAGGAGACTGTCTATCCTGCCATGCTGTTGCGGCTAGATTCAGGCTCCAGAAAATTAAAAATGACAAATAGGTGTAACAGGCAGTAACAGGTAGAAGCAGGATTAAAGGTTCCAGACTGCTTACTGTTCGGTGTTTCTACAGACTTAGTTGAACGAGCAATCAGTTTAGAATGCCAAGAACAAATATTGAAGGTAGCCTTTGTGTGGGTCATTGCTCCTTTAAGAGCCTCTAGGGGCACTTTTAAAAGCATAAAAGAAACTGTCCTTTTGTTGCAAAAATGCTGATTCGTTATGCCTTAGTGCGTTTGCCCAGTCATTATACACCAAGGCTGGAGAACTTTGAAGAGGAAAAGCTTTTATTTCATGAAATAAAGGGACAGAGTTCAACTAAACTGCTTCGTAGTTCAAGCGAGCAAGAAAAATGGCTGCGCTTTCGCTCACCCTTTCTTGAGGGGTGTGGCGTCAACAGCTGTTATGGCTCCATTTGGGTTGTGTTCAAGCTTCTAACTTCTTTGCTGGATTCTGAAAGAGTAGATCAGAAAAGTGAGAGCAAACTTGCTGGCCAACGCTTGTTCGCCAAGGGAATCTCCTCTGGCTTTTACATGACCAGGGTACATTTCCTGGGGGATGTCTTTACCATTCCATGCTGTGGAAAAGCAGGCTTGATTGTGGTAGATAGTGAGTGTTCCCGACCTGTTCTAGAGAAGGAACTTCTGACCTCTGAGCCTGTGACTGGGGCAAGGATGCAACACCTGCCGGGAGTCGGTTGGCAGCTGATCATCTGACACAGCAAAAGCCAGCTGCACTCCCTTCCATCTAGTGCTTTTGTGATTCCGCCCTTCCTCGAAACAGCTCAGGCAGTGTATAAAGGTCTCCTTCCAAATTTTATCTTTGCAACAATCCTACATGGTAGGTTAGGCTGAGTGTGTGACCAGCCCAAGGCCATCCACTGAGCTTAAGGGCACAGCAGGGATTTGAACCTGGGTCTCCGAGACTATAGTCTGACAGTCTAACCATCACACCACACTGGCTCTCTGCTTTCCCTCGTGTGTGCCTTATGCCCTCCTGGATGAATTCCAGGGCTGGTTGTGCTTCAGTGGTCTGTCATTGGGCTCACTGGCTTGCTTGGGCAAGTTCTTTCTCCGTTTCCGCTTTTCCCATGTATAAAATAAGCAAATGGCTTCTGTAATAGTTCCTCTATGCAGCTCCTTGGCATGTAGTCAGTGGCTTGGGTCATTTCCTTGAGTGCTGTGATTGGCGTGTGTTCAATTCTTTGCTGTGGCTTAACTGGGAGTAGTTTTAGGCTGCAGCCCTAAAAACACTTCCTCGGGAGTAAATTCCATTGGGTATAATGGGTCTTATTTCTGAATAGAGCTGCTTAGGATTGCTTTGTCTCAGTATTCTTATTCTATAAAACAAGGGCACCTATTGTAGGCTGTATTCTAAATATCTAATTACTTAATATGGGCCTTCATAGTATGTGCCGATGGTATTGCTTAATGGCAGGTTCAAAGGTTTTAATTATAAGCTGCACTGGGAGCTGAAAATCAGAGTATAAATTTATTGCAAAGGGAATTATAATGGCTCCTCCGACAGAGCATTTCCATCAGTGTGTGCATGTTGGCAACTATTTCTGTCAATTCCCTGCTTCTACTGCAGACCCCAATTCTGCCCTCTATGCTGTTCCTAAGGGTCTACTGACTCCCATCCCAGGATCAAAATGGAGGTGCTCAGTGGGTGCTCTATGAAATCTGTAGATGGTTGGATACCTGCCTGTATAAACAGCTTTCTTGTTTGTTCCGTCCGCTGAGCTGCCATTCTGTGACTGGCTCCTATTGATGAACCCCTAGGCTCTGGGGTTAAAAAAAACAAAAACAGTAGATTGAGAAGAGCTCAGTTCAACTTGTGACCTGATTGGCATTTCATACTTCCTTATGTTTTCCTTCTCGTCTATAACAGACACTTGGCACCCCACTGGGATGGTAGCAGGCCAATTTTTGTCCCATGGGGTGTGGCAGCTCTCAGCGGTCGGGTTTTCTTCAGTTTTTCTTTTCGGACACACCAGAATGGATAGATAAGATTCACAACTATGCATCAATGGCCAAATTAACTTATGAGCACATAGACCAATAGAGGAATTTTGGAAAAAATAGAAAGATTTCTTTGACTATTTAGATTAAAACTAAGATAAACTAAGGTAATATGAAACAACAATAATAATATTTGATTTATATACCACCCTTTAGGACAACTTAATGCCCACTCAGAGCGGTTTACAAAGTATGTTATTATTATCCCCACAACAGAACACCCTGTGAGGTTAGGGTTGCCAGCTACAAGTTGGGAAATTCCTGGAGATATGAGGGGAGAAACCTGGAGAAAGTGGGATTTGGGGACGGAAAGGACCTTGGCATGGCATAATTCCATAGTCCACCCCCCCAAAGTAGCCATTTTCTCCAGGTGAACTGATCTCTGTGGCCTGGAGACCAGTTGTAATTCCAGATCTCCAGCCACTACCTGGAGGCTGGCAACCCTATGTGAGGTGCATGGGGCTGAGAGAGCTCGAGAGAGCTGTGACTAGCCCAAGGTCACCCAGCTGGCTTCAAGTGGAGACGTGGGGAATCAAACCTGGTTCTCCAGATTACAGTCCCGTGCTCTTAACCACTACACCAAACTGGCTCTCAAACAGATAAAACACAGGAGAAATGATTGATTAAAAATTATTGACACTAAAGTTTGGGTATAAGCAACTAAGGAGAGGGAATGAGAGTTATTATATAATTTAGCTGTGTTGTTATATACTCTGAATATATCTATTAGCCTAATCTAAATTCAACTGTAGTGCTTGTATAAGTTTTTATGCACTTTCTATTGTTATATCTTTTCTTTTTAAATAAAATGTTTAAAATAATAAAAAAAAGTTTCTCTGGGGATGCAGCTTGAACCTTTTTTCTCTGCATAGGCACTTCCTCATCTGAGGAGCACTATGTGTGATTCATAAGCCATACAGCCTGTGGTCCCATTAGGGTTAGTTACTCTGCAGCTTTGCAAGCGACACAATAATTCACCGCTGTACTTGACTACTTGGCCATCACTGCCATCTGGCTGAGCAACAAAAAATTCCTCTTAGGACATAACTGACTCCCCCCTCGGTTATGCAAACAAGTCCTGAGAAAAGACATTCCCTCTGCTACAGAGAACCCAGACTCACAGGGCTGCAATACTAATTTCTGCAATGGCACATTAAATTGTGCACCAACAGCGGCGGAGAAAGAAGTCGGCAACTGGGCAGGCTGTATTCCCCAGAGAGTCCGGCTTTCTGAGAGGACACTGCTTTAAAAACATATGTAGACAGAACAAGCTCGTAATGGTGAAGCAAATGCTTTTAAAACCCTCACAGAAGTATATTAGATCCAGAGGCGTTAGCCATGTTAGTCTGTAGTTGTAAAATAGTAAAGAATCCAGTAGGACCTTTAAGACTAACCAACTTTATCGTAGCATAAACTTTCGAGAACCACAGTTCTCTTCATCAGAACAGAACTGTGGTTCTCAAAAGCTTATGCTACAATAAATTTGGTTAGTCTTTAAGAAGAATATTAGAAAGTAGAAGCATGCCGGAATAGTTCTGCCTTATAGAGTTTCTGAAACATCAACAGGTCCTGCTGAGCACGAGTGCCTTCTGACAGTGTATTCCAAAGTGAGGGGGCCACAACTGTAAAGGCCCTCTTCCTGGTGGAAGAAAGTGCTGCTACCAGAGTCAGGAACCACCAGCAAGACCTGCAAAGATGAATGAAGCAGGCAGGTGGTGGTGGTGGTGGTGGGGGGTTCATAATGGGAGAGGAGGTCCCAAAGATATGAGGGTCCCAGACCATGAAGGACTTTAAAGATGAGGACCAACACCTTGAATTGGATCCAGAGGCTAATTGGTAACCAGTCCAGCTGCTTCAAAATCGATGTTATATGAGCTGAGCGTGGTGACTTGGTTAGCAACCTAGCAGCCGCATTCTGCATCACCTGAAGTCTCTGGCGTGTCTTCAAGGGTATGTATAGCATAGTCACACAACCTCCCCTGGTAGCCTGAGGGTGGGGGATGGTGGTTGTGAGGCTGAGGCAAGAACAGTGCAGGGAACACTGCTATGTGGATGCTCTGTTGCAACTGTGAATGCCTCTGCATTTGCAGTGGTAAAGAAAGCTACACGGAATCACTGCCATGTTGAAGTAGTCAAAGGGCAGACTGTGTAAGTAATGCATTGCAGTGCTGGCTAACCATATGCCTATCTCCAAGAATAAGCAGCTCCAAGATCTTAGGTTTGTCTGCAGTTGACGGCAGAGGTTAGGGGTTTCTTGGAAATTTCTGGAAAGCTCAGAGTGCTTAGCTCTCCCAAGCTAGAGGGAAGAAGGTATAAAAGTGGAAGTATTACACCCAAATACCCAAGACTTAGTAGATTAAAAACAATGAACTCTGACAGCTCAAGAGGGTGTTGCCCTGAAAAGGTAACACAGCAACTGTACTTCTGCCATTGGCTGTTATTGTGGAAGAAACTAGGAATTCTCCTGGGAGGGAGGATGGTATATCTAGGAAGGAGTTTGGGAAGATACTTAAAGAGTTTGCACTGCGCTGTCCTTAAATGTTCCAAAAATGATGCTGAAAAGACAGCCTCAAAGATTTAGAATGTTTCACTAAAATAGCCCTTGAATGGCTTCCAGAAGGCAAACAAACAGAGGCTGTAGCAAATTTCTGTGAGGAGAGCAGCTACCCAGGCTGTATGTGTGACCAGACAAAAGGAAGCAGACAAGAGGCTTCTGACTGAACTGAGTGGTTGTGATCAACGAGAAAATATGGCAGTCTTTGAGGAGCAGGCGAGGTTGTCTTACAGCCGCTGGGGTTCCTTCTCATCACTGAGGCCTGTGAATGGCCCTTTACTCACTGCTGATTCCATCGCAACTCCCTATGCCGAAACACAAGCCCTAGCTTTGCATTACAGCCTCACCAGTCATAAGATGCTCAGGCTGCACTGGAATGATTAAAGGCCAACAGCACTGGACCCAAGAACCTGGGAAGGAGGGATTGGGAGTTTGGCTCTTATAACTCCATCTTACTCTGGTTATGGTCAAGTGTTCAGTGTCTATAATCCTGCCTTCTGCTCACTTTAATGCCTCTCAGCATAAGGACCAAAGAGATGTTAAAGGACACTCAAACATTAAATCCAAGTGATTGTCTGCATTAATTGGCTAGTATGAGATGACCAAAAATTAAATGTTCCATTAAGAGCTTTATTTTGTCTCTCGTTTATAGCAAAGGCGACACGAGCGAGTGTGCAAGCGGGGGTGGGTGGGGTGGTTTGCTGCCCTGGAATGTTTCCTGCTATGTTCTCTGTAGAACCAGGTTCTTCTGTGTAACAAGTGAAAGTTATGACTCACTGGGCTGCCCTCCCGTTATGCCCTAGAGAGGTGCTTGGAGGAAAACACCAAGGCCAGGCTCCAAAAGCCACAACTGTTGGGATGTGAAAAGCAAAGGTGCGGACATAAGCTGTCGTTGCTTGGACAGGCTGGCCAGACGAAAGCATGTGTTTGTGGACTGGCTCTCAGCGCCAGATTGATGTTCAAACCTATGCAGGAAGTAGGCTAGCATAACCCAAAGGAACTGCTGGGTTTAGTCTTGGAGGGAGCTGAGTCTGTGAATGGAAGTTAGCAGCACAGAGTGAGTCTGTTTACTGGGGCGCTGGACGGAGTGCCTAAGTTAAATGAAAATTGTGCAAGTGAAAAGTTATTGGGGGGGGGGCGGGTTGGTTAAATTTAATGCGATCGGTATTATTGGAATCATGGTGTTTTTGCAAGGCTACATTTTTCAGGCTGAAGAATGTAGCCTGGTCTTTCTGCATGGGAAGGCTCTCGCACTGGGCAGACTGGAAAAGCTGAACGTGGCTCATCACAAAGCTGTGGCAAGCAAGACCCAGAACTCAAAGAGTTCCACCTCGCATTTGTTCACTGCCACACTCGTGTATATGATGTTTGTTCTGTTATGGATGCCGGAGGAATTTGAGATAAAGACTTTTCATTTGGCTATTTTGCAATCGCTGTTCTTGGTTTAGCCTCATATGACCCATGCAGGCGCAGAAGTTATCCAAGAAGCTCTTGCAAGATGTCTTAATGCTAGGAGGAGGAATGTGATAGGTAGATTTTATTATATGGTCAAAGACTGAGAGAATATAAACATACACAGACTAATTTCAAAAATGTATGTAGAACCCAAATATAGGCTAAGGCAAGGGGGTGTTCCAGCTCATCCTCAGTTGAACTGATGCAATTTACCAGCTCAGCTGGCAACCAGATCTTTGCCACCTCTTGGGCTGCTCAGGCTCTCTCAGCCAGGTCTGGCTATCTTGCTGGGGGTCATGATAGAGGGGAGAGCCATGTGCCTTGTCCGGGGGTGCCTGTTTGGAACCTGGGAAGGGATAGAGACTGTCCTTAGGCAGCCCAGCCACCCCTTCCCCGCTCCACTTTGTGGCCTACATTCCTTCCTGCCTGAGCAGGGCAGGTGGTGCTTTCTGCTCCTCAGGCTCCCCTTCAGTGCCTCCAGTGTTGCCATCCTCCAGGTGGGGTCTGGAGATCCCCCAGAATTACAACTATGATGGACTTCAGTTTCTCTGGAGAAACTGGCTGCTTAGAGGAGGGTGGATTTTATGACATTAGACCCAACTGAGGTCCCTTACCAAACTCCACCCTCCCTGTCAGCCTCCACCCAATCTCCAGGAATTTTCCAGTATGGGGTTGGCTACTCTAGTAGGCTTGGCAACCTCCAGGTGGTGGCTGAAGATATCCCGTAATTACAAGTTACAACTGATATCCAGGGTACGAAAGATCAGTTCCCCTGGAGAAAATGGCAGCTTTGGAGGGCAGACTGTACAGCATTATACTCTGCCCTCCCCAGGTTTCACTCCCAAAATCTCCAGGAATTTCTCAACCCAGATCTGGCAACCCTAGCCGCCTCCCCTCACCCCGCCCCGAGCAGAACCAAGGTTGCCAATTCTGGGCTGGGGAATTCCTGGAGATTGAAGGAGCCTGAGGCCCGGGTTGGGAGGGGTGAGAACCTCAGAGGGGCACAATGCCACAGGGTCCAGCCTCCAAAGCAGCCATTTTCTCCAGGGGCGCTGATCACTATCATCTGGAGAGGGGTCATGTAACTCCAGGACCCACCGGGAGGTTGGCAATCCTAAAGAGGAGGCACGGGGAAGCGGCTGATAGACGCGTAATCGGACTGGCCAGAAGGAGGACCGGCGCTCCGGACCCCCGAGGCCAGGCCGAACCCGCCGCCGCCTCCCGTCCCGCCCTGACCGGCCGCCTCCCTTCAGGGCCCGGCCGGCGAGAGCGCGCATGCGCCCTGCCTCCCGCCCCACCTCGCCCTGCCCTGCCCGCCAGGGGAGTCTGAGTCGTGGCCGAGTCTGAGGCGACTCTCGACGGCGGGACGGCACCGGCACGGAGCGGCGTCGCGCGGCCTGAGGTGACACGGACGGGGCGCCCGCAAAGGTAGGCCGGGGGTCGGGGGCCGCCTCGGCTCCCCGTGAGGAGAGGGGGGAGGGGGCGAAGGCAGCCACGCCGCGGGGAGGGGACTGCGCAGGCGCGGCAGGGGAGCGCTCGGCGCGGGGAGGGGGGCTCAATTTGCGACCTGAGGGGAAGGTTTCCGGACCATGGACAGAGGGCCCCGCAGGCGGCTTCGGAGGAGGTCTGGCAGGGCACGCCTGTTGCGGCGCCCACTGCCTGAGGCTGCGCCGCGCCTGCCTCATGTTCTCTAAGAACGCCTGGAGGGTGGGTGCCAACTCCTGGTCGGAAATTCCAGGAGATTTGGGCGGGTGGAGCCAGGGGAGGGTGGAGGGGGACCTTCATAGGGTATGTAGTGCCATGCAGTTCACCCTCCGAAGCCACCATTTCCTCCAGAGGAACTGTCCTCTGTAACCTGGAGGTTAATTAAGATGGGTGGCCGTGTTGGTCTGTCTGTAGCAGTGGAAAAGAGCGAGAGTCCAGTCGCACCTATAAGACTAACAAAATTAGTGGTAGGGTCTGAGCTTTCTTGAGTCACAGCTCAGTATCTGAAAAAGTATGCTGTGGTTCACGAAAGCTCAGACCCTACCACTAATTTTGTTAGTCTTATAGGTGCGACTGGACTCTCGCTCTTTTCCACTGCTTCAGACAGACTAACACGGCTAGGCTACCCGTCTTGAACATTTGAGGGGTCTGAAGAAGAAGTGAGCTATGACTCACCAAAGTTCATACCCTACCTCAACTGTTGTTAGTTTTATATGTGCTACTGGACTCTTGCTCTTTTCTACTGGAGATCAATTATAATTCCAGGAGATCTCCAGCCACCCCCTGGATGCTGGCATCCCTAGGGGCAAGGTGTCACGAGCAGCCAGTAGGCAGCAGGGGGTGGTTGGAAGGGGGAAGTTGAAATCACTGCTCTGAATGAGACACTAATTTATCTTGAAGGGTGGTATAAAATAAGTCAGTTATTATTATTGTTGTTAGTATTCGTATATAGCCCTGGCACAAGCCGAGCATCCCCCTATGGCACTAAAAGGCAGCCCAGGTTAGCAGCACCAACAAGGGACCTTAGCCCACCTGCGGCTTCCTCTGCAAACTGGTGGCTGCACAGGAGGGGCACTGATTATCGTTGCCCATGGAGGGTCTGAGCTGCTGACGGAGTTGCTGGGGCATAACTCTGCTGGTTCCTGGCCACTGGTTGCGCTCTAGGGCAGCTGCCCACTGGGTAATTTTCCTGTGAGTTGCATGTCCAGGTTGCTTCTGCTAGGGAGGCCTGGGCGTGTCCGACAATTGTACTTGTTTCACCAGCCACTTGCTTCACTCTGTTTTTAAGGATCAGGATGTGCATTCAGAGAAGGTCACCAGGTAGTGTCCTTGTGAAACTATATGACCCCAGAATGCTAATGGGGACAACTGGCATTTCAGGGAGATGTAGTTTGTCTCTGATACATTAGCTTTCTTTGTGCATGGATATCATTTTATTAACAGAAAAGCTGCATATATATTCTCTAAAATGAAACATTGATTTAGAGAATATACAACTATGGGATCTTGTGCCTGCATTCAGGTGATTCAGTCTTGGGAGAGATGGTCATGTGTTTTTCCCTAACCTTGTCAATCAGCAGTAAAAGCACATGGGGAAACATAACAGGATCCCATTTATGAGTCCAGAGTTGTGTTACACGTTCTACATGAGTAGCAGAGACAAGTAAAGGTGTGCTAATTGTGACTTAATTGATTTCTGCAGTCACATTGGATGTGAAATGAACGCTGCTGTACGTGTGCTTTCTCTATTGTAGCTCCCACTTTGTGGAATGGCCCACCTGAGGCAGTCAGGAAGGCCCCCACACTTCTGTGATTCTGAAACCTGTGTAAAGCAGAATGAGCCCGGAGGGTATTTCTATAAAGAGAATAAGGCCGTAGTACAATGGAATGGAGGGAACAAGATTGTAGCCCATTTCACTGTTTATTATCTGCGTGTCTTGCACTTACTGCATTGTTCATTACTTCTGTAATTCTGTTATTTTTTGTATCATTTATGATTTGTTACTGATAATATTTTTGCAATGTTTCTCATTTCTATGACCATAGTCCTATTGCATTGTTTGTTGGATGTCTCATGCTGTTTGACTGCATTGTCATATGCTGTGTAATCTGCCTTGAGTCTCAGGGAGAAAGATGGGCTATAAGTAAATAAAAGAAAATAAATAAATACAGGCAACTGCTCTCCTTGCACAATTACAGAGCATGCATCAAGAGAAGCTATTGTAAAACCTGGGAAAACCGAAGCTTGACAGCAATGGTGATTTTACCAGCTTCTGAATAAAACTGGCTTGGCACTCTCTTGTCCCCATTTCTCGCCCCCTCCATGTCCTTAATGTTTGAGCACTTGTGCAAATAAATTAGTGTGCAAGTCTTTGTATGGCTCAGGATTTTCTGCACAAAGTGCCATTCCATTGGCCATAGCAAGGGGATGTGCCTGCATCTGTTTACTGCACTAGTCAGCACTGCTAACCAGGCTGCAAAGGAGCATTCCATTAGTGGCTGTTTTGGATTGCCGAAAGGTAGAGGAAGTGTGTCATTACTGCTAGACAAACCAACTGTCCTTCCAAAGGCTCTTAAGAGCCAGCCATAAAGAAGGGTTGTTGTTTCCAGGAACTGGTTGTGTTGGTCCTTCTCCAGACTTCCTTAAGTTTTGCAGCGACGTTCTGTTCTGCAAGTCATAATTCCTTCTGGGTAAGTTGGTTTTCATATCCACCACTTAGGCTGACTGCAAGGCATATCCTAGTAATCGTGCTGACACTTTTAGTTATTCTTCTTTTAGATCTACATGCTTGCCCTTATTACATAAAAAGAGAATTGAGTGACAGTAGTTTTTTCAGAATAAAGGGCATATACTGAACTTTAAACCTTTCAGCTGAAGTGCGTCATCAAGGTATTCTTTTGACCATGCTCTAAAAACCATGGAAGATATAAGTTAAGACTGCTGCCTTCACTTCCCTGTTTTGTGGACAGTGCAGACATCTTACCGTCAGATGTTTTGTACTCACTTATATTTGAGGCTCTCTGCACCTTCGCCTTCCCTTCCTTTTGTAGATCCTCCCCCCTACCCGCCTCACTTGGCATTCCAGTTTATCTGTCTCTTCAAATAGGCATCCTGTATCACTAATTTTAAAAACGTAGGAGCAGCCGTGGTTGGCCAGACCAATGGTCCATCATATTTCCAACAGTCAGATGCCACAGAGCAGCCCATAGGCAAGGTTGACCTCTGACCTCTGCTCCCCAGCATCTTACAGTGAGACATTCTGCCTCTGACCCTGGAGGTCCCATTCAGCTAGCATGCTCATCAGTGATAGATCTATCCTCCGCACGTCTCTCCACCCCCTTTTAAAATCCATCTAAGCTGCTGCCCCTCACTATACCTTGTGGCAGTGAGTTTCACAAGTTGGCTACCTGTTGTATAAAGAAGTACTTCCCTTTGCCTGCCTTGAATCTGCTACCAGTGTCTTGAGTTCTAGCATTATAGGAGAGGGAGAAAAGTTTCTTGTTATCCACAGTCTCTACACCGTGCATAATATTGTAGACTTCTGCCTCATCGTCCTAACAGTGCAATCCTATGGAGAGTTACTCCAGTCTAAGCTTATTGACTTCAATGGGCTTAGAATGGAGTAACTCAACATAGGATTGCACTGTAAATTGCCTTTTTGGTGAACTGAAAAGCTGCACTTGCTTTAGTTTCCTGGCTGGCCCTACGCTCGCTTTGGTTGCTCTGTCTTACCCTTTCCCCAGTTCTTCAGTATACTTTTTGAGGTGGCAATCAGAATTGTACACAGTATTCTAGAGGAGGCTGCACGAGGGACTTGAATGAAGGCGTGACCATATTGGTAATTTTATTCTCCATTCTTCTCTTTCCTGATGATCCCTAGCATCAAATTGGCCTTTTAAAAAGTGTTGCTGCACACTGAATTAATCTTCCCATTGAGCTCACCACCACAACCCTAAGGTCTTCATTCTTGGCCTGTCAGCACCGAATCATACCCTATCAGCAGATACATGAAATGAGGATTTTTTTTTTTTTTGCTAGAATGCACATCACTTCGCATTCACTGGTACGGAATGTCATCTGCCCATTCATCTAATTTGAAGAGGACCTTTTCTGAGCTCTTCATAAACGCCTTGTGTTTTCACCATCCTGAACAAATTGGGTGTTCTCCACAACCTTTGTTACCTCTTTGTTCACCTCCAGTCCCAGGTCAATGATGAATAAATTAAATACCTCTGGTGAATACAGTGCTCTATTGTGCACTGTCCTCCATTGTGAAAGCTGACCATTTGTTCTTTCCCTCTCCTTTCTCTTTTTAAACTAGTTATCAATCCATGACAGGACACATCATCTTACCCCATGATGGTTAAGTTTACTCAGAAGCTTGAAATGAGGCACCTTACCAATTTTTGGGGAACAGTGGCTACTGGGTCATCCTCACTACAGTATTGTTGATACTTTAAAAAGAATGTTATGAGGCTGATGAGGCTAGACTTGTACAGGAGTCATAATTATTCCACTTCTGTCTTTAATAACACTTTCTGTGAATTGACTGTGGAATAGAAATGTGAAGGCCCCAGCAAAAAGTAGAAAATTTTGGACTTAAAAGGGTGTTTTTTTTACCTTGGGCATTCCCTCCGCCCCCAGATTTTCAGTTGGGAAATACTGAAAAAAAACCCAATGAAATGTTTTCAGTTTTGGAATGGTTGAAATGCTTTTAAAGACACAGTTTTTACTTGCTTAGAATGTGTCAACAGTTTTAAACAAGACAGTCTGTAGCATTAGATAGTTAATTCTAGGACACTGTAGAAAAACATAATATTTTCAAGGACTGATGTGTTTAAACGTGGCTAATTTGTCGACAGTATCTTATGATGTGTATGATGGTAATATGCTACTGAAGTGTTCAGTATGTTCATTGTTAATGGTTATAAAATTTAACTTGATACTGAAATATGCTGCCAGCCCTATTATTACTATTATTACAACAGAGTTTGCAGTGCTCTCACTTTTTTTGTATAAAACTTTTACATTTCAGAAAGATGTCAAATAGGACACTTTTGCATGCTGTCAAATTATAAATGATGCTTTTTACGTTAAAACAATAAAATAAATTTAGGCTTGATAAGAAAGTATTGCATAATATTTTGATCCTCTTCCTACAACGGTTGTATTCTTCTGAACGGGAAACACAAGCTAGAAAAAAATGTTTTTTCCATAGCTGCAAAATGGCTGGAAATTTTACATCCCTCCCCCAAGAATAAGCTTAAGCTAATTTCCTTCGTCCCCCCCCCCAATCCTGTTTGAAAATGGTTGTACCCTTGGCTGTTTTCCAGTCTTCTGGCACAGTGGCTGATCTTAATGACACATTACATATTTCTATTTAAAGATCAGCAGTTTCGTTTTTGAGTTCATTCTTGAGTATTTACAGTCGAGACATGGTGATTTTCTAATTTTTCATTTGTCAGTCCTAGAACTCCTTTAGACATGTCTGATTGAGTCAGTTCTTCCTCCCTCCTTCCTGAACAGTTTGGCTCAGGAACAGCTCTCTGCCAACCCTCTTCCACAGTGGAAACAGATGCAAAGAATTTGTTTGCCATACCCATAATCTCCCTTTGGTTATCTGCTCACACCTTCGTCTTCTCATGACCCAATAACATTCTTTGCTGGTTTTCTGCATCTAATATATTTAAAGAACTATTTGATATTTTTTGTAGCAGTTCTGGCAATGTGCTCTTCTAGTTCCCTTGTTTCCCCTAACCAAAGATGCACAAATTGCACCAGGGTGTGTCTAGATATTGTTTTCTCCCAGCCAACTGTAAAGGCTGTTCTTGCCATAATATTACCTGTAATGATAAGACAATTCCTCAACTAAATGAAACTTTTACTCTCTTGTGGATACAGAGGGAGGTGAGAGAAGCATTTTGCCCTGAAGGGATATTAAAGATCACATAGAAATTGAGAAATGCCAGGGGCAGGGGGTAGAAGCTGAAATAAAAAGGGGGTGGTGAAGAAAAAGTAAAAAAATTAGGCTGAAACAGCCTTCATTTCCAGAACAAGGGGTGGGTGGCTCTTTCATTCACCTTAACAGGTTGTTCTGAGGTACAGTAACGGAGGGGTAAACCCTATAAGCCACTTTGGAGGAAGGGCAGGATAAAAAAGCAATTTGTAGATCAATTCAGAGATCCTTTGATAGAGAAAGATCTTTCTGTCCTCCTCAAAAAGGGAAACATATTATTTAGAAAAAGTAATTATTCTAAATGACACGGTAAGTGGCAGGTTAAAGGTACAAAAAGCAAAGGCTTCAGGATCCAGAAATTGCTTTCAGAGCCATTGATGTGAAGTGTGGAGAGAATGAAGAGCCTGATGGGCCACCCTTTCTTGCATTTCAAACTGCAGGAAGATGAGAAGCATACCAGGGGGTGGTAAGAGAGTGTACGGAGTCTGAGACAAAGAAGAAATAAAATGAGATCCAGAAGCTTATTTCAGTTTGAGGAGGTGGGTGAAGTTCCAGAAGGAAAGCACCACCCCCCCATAGGAAAGTGAGAGGCAAACTTATCGGGGACACAAGAGGAGAGGGCAAATCTGAGACCCCCAGGTTCTAATCCCTGCTGTGCTACGGGACCTTGCTGGGTGACCTTGGGCCAGTCACCCTCTCAGGATTCTTTTAACAATAAAAGGGAGGCGAGAACATACGAGTCTCAGTCTAACCTACCTCACAGGATTGTTGAGAGGATAAAATGGAGGAGAAGAGGAATGATGCTTTGAATTCCCAGTGGGAAGAAAAGCAGACTATAAATGAAGTAAGTAAATCATCTACTGCTATTTTTTTTTCTTACATAAAAATCTTCATGCTCTATATCTGTGACTAAAAAAGTGTAATCAAAAAGCATTTAACTCATTTCCAAAGAGAACTGAAGTTTTCGGTGCTCTTTAAAATGGAAAAAGACTAGATTCCCCCACCCAGGACTTCACATCTCTTAAGTGTATATATTGAGTTCTTGCTTTAGTAATGTCAGTTGTCACATCTTTAGCACGATTGGGAAGATAGCAGCTTCATGCATTTCCCTGTTGTTCTCAGTAGATCCTCTATAAACTTTAAAACTTGCAGTTAGCTTTTTTACAGTGCAATCCTAAACAGTTATTCTAGTCTAAGCCTATTGAAATAATCGGCATAGACAGGAGTAACTCTATTTAGGATTGCACTGTTAATGCAAAAGTTGAGTGGGTCTAATACCTTTATCCTCACCACTAGCACATGTCATGGAATGCATGTTTGTAAGAGAGCTTGTGATGTGGACTCAGTAGTGCTTCTGTAAAGTAACCAGTTCCACAGCCCTATAAAACTGGGAATGTCAGAAATTTCTGCTCCAAGAAGGGAGAGGACACATGGCTAGACTAGAAAGGCCAGTGTTTCTTCCAGCTATTTGAGGAGCTGTTTCAGTGGTCAGATGTCACCAGAATGATGCTTTCATGCGCCCGCTGAGTCTTTGTTCCCCTGCCAGTTTCATTCAGTAAAACACAAGTTATAATAAGATAAAGTGCTTAGTCCCAGTATACTGATTCATTGGTTTCTGTGGTTAAAGCACTGCATGCTTATATATGGGCAACTCATATGAACATAAGAAGAGCCCTGCTGGAATAGACCAGTGGTCCATGGAGTCCAGCCTTTTGTTTCACACTAGTTGCCCTGGAGGGCCAACAAACAGGGTATAGAGACTAAAGGCCCTCCCTTGACCTTGCTACCTATCACCAGGCTTCAGAGTCTGTGATGGTTCCCTTTAATCACCCTGGCTAATAGCCATTGATGGACTTCTCCTCAATGAATCTGCCCAACCCCCCTTTAAAGCCATCTATGCTTGTGGCCACCACTATATTTAGTGGTAGTGAATTCCACGCTTAAATTACTCATTGAGTAAAGGAGTATTTCCTTTGGTCTGTCCTGGACCTATTATCGATTTCCTTGGGTGTCCCTGCATACTTAGGGGAAAGGGAGAAAAAGCTATCTACTTTCTTAACTCCATGCATAATTTTTATAAGCCTCTGTCATGTCTCCCCTTAGTAGTCTTTTTTTTTCAGGCTGAGAAATCCTAGACCCTCCACCCTTTCCTCCTATGAAAGGTGCTCAAACTGCTTAATTATCTGAGTTTCCCCCTTTTGTACTTTTTCCAGCTCTGCACTACCCTTTTAGAGAAGCACCAACCATAACTGCATGCAGTATTGCACATGAAGTCACACCACAGCTCTGCACAACAGCATTACAATAATAGCAGTTTTATTTTCAGTCCGTTTCCTAATAATTCCTAGCATGGAGTTTGCCTTTTCCCCACTGCTACACAACTAGGTTGACATTTACATTGTTTCCCGCTATAAACCCTTCAGTCTCAGCTAGTTCATACCCAATCAACATATATTTAAAGATCAAGATGGGTCGCCGCGTTAGTCTGTCTGCAGCAATAGAAAAGAGCTAGAGTCCAGTAGCACCTATCAGTCTAACAAATTTGTGGTAGGGTATGAGGTTGCCTGAGTCACAGCTCCCTTCTTTTGTTTGAGTACGCATCACCTTATGCTTACCTATGTTGAACTTCATTTGCTGCAGTGCTGCCCACTCACCCAATTTAGAGAGATCCTCCCATAGCTTTGCACAGTTCGCCTTCATTTCCCCCATTCTGAATAATTCAGTATCATATGCAAATTTGGCTATTATACTACTCATTCCCAATTCCAAATCATTATGAAAAAATTAAATAGTACTGATCCTAATACCCATCCTGGCGGGACCCCCTGACTACTTTCATCCATTGTAAACACCATCCATTTATTCTCTGCTTGCTGCCTCGTCCTTTTTATACTCTTTTTTAGCCTATTAGGCAGCTCTCCCAGCACTAGTAACACCTGGTAATCTGCTCATTAATACTGGAGCTCTTAACCCTTTATTAGGAAGGCTGAATGACTATGGAGGAAGTAATCCTCTAGCTACTTATAGCTACGGAACCAGTTGCCAATATGCTGGAAGCCGGAATAAAGATCACATGACCTCACCATCTCTAGTGCTTCTCAGGGGTTCTTCTGCATTAGCACTACAGCTACTATCTTGACTTTATTTAAAATGTTTATCTTCTACTTTCTCTGTTTTAAAGAAGTGTCCACAGCAGTTTACAACATCAGTTATCAGTAAAATAATAAAATCCTAACATAAAGTAGATAAAAGAAATAGTAATAACAACCACACCCACATAAATTAGAACAAAAAAATATGAAACCATCACTAGGCATTAGAATATAACAAGAAAACTAAGAATGAGAAAAAAAATTACATAATAGAGCAATGTGGGGTGAGGGAAGAGTCAGAGAAAATCTACAGTTCAGCAAAAGAAGCAAAGCTTTCCCCAGGAGCCCTGACACTCAATAAACTTGGTTCCAGGTGAACTACAGCAGTATCTCTTGCTGAAGTGTATCTGTTCCACCATGGGCCAACAGGGTTACTTATCTCAGACCAAGATGATCAAAGGTGCAGCAAAAGTGGAATTAGCTGCACTCTTCTAAGCAACTGTCCACATCTTCATATTGCAGTAACTCATTCACTCAATTAGTCTGAGCTCTGACAGCACTCTGGGATTAAACAGTAGATGTAGTGGCATCCATGACATACTAGAGACAGTATTCTTGTTCTGTGAAATGTTAATCAAAAATGTATAGCAATTCTCCATATTTTCTGAACTTGCATTGTTAGGGACATTGTTAATGCATCGTTAATGAAGGAGAACGTTCAGAATTTAGCAAAGCCCACATGGGTAGCTTTGCACAGATGCAGTGGTAGTGGGTGAAGTTCAAGCACTTAGCCATTGTAGAGTGGCTACCAAATGGCACTCAAGCCTTTGCAGTCATAGAATCATAGGGTTGGAAGGGACCTCCAGGGCATCTAGTCCAGCCCCCTGCACAATGCGGGAAATTCTTTGCTTTGCGTTTCCTCTGCTTACGCTCAGCCACCTGCCAGCCTGCTTCATTTGTCCTGAGCTGCTCAATAAACATAAGGAGCAGAATTGACTTTGTCAGACAGTAGAGGGGTGCCTAAAAGTTAAGTGCCTATCTGGGTCATTTCCACGTTCTATAAACTGGCCATGCTGTTGACAGAAGCATTAGCTGTGTCAGCAGGGACGGCCATTAGGAAACCACGCCGTTCCAACAGCCTTCATAAATGGATCATCCAAATTAACTTTACAAAGGATCTGAATTCCTATGAATCTGAGCCTTATCCGATAGTCACTGACTAGACCGTTTGGCATTTGATCACGGCTGCAAAGCTCTTTCTGCACAGCCACAGAAGCAGCCACACTAAATGCTCATGACAGGGGGCTTTGCTAGTTTCCATAGTCCACTCATCTCCAGTGCCTGGGATAGTGACACCCAGTGATCGTGATCCTGAAGGGTCAGGGCTGGGGAGAGGTACACCAAGGCTGCTTACAGTTGCATGGGAAGGAGCAGCGTAATGATCTCACTCAAACGACCTCTGAACCCCTTTCTGTTTTAGCCACCCCCCACCCATTTTGCCGTACCTCCATTGTCCTTGATTGACTGCTGCTCATTGCCCCAGCAGCCCACACCATCAACAGCTGGTGGTGGTTGAAGGAGTGTTATGCCAGGAGGGAAGAGGAGAAACACAGGAGACCCTTTGAGCAGTCACATTTTGAGGCTTCCTTCGCCTCCGTTGAAGGGCCTGGGCTGGAACAGTGAGACCCCGTTGCTGCTGGGTCTTTGTGTCTGGAGTTCAGAGGTAGATAGGGGTACTTGAAAATGTTCTGAACAGACAAGTGGTGGTTCTGAAACAGATTGAAAAGTATTATATTGTTTATATTTTGGCCATTGCCTTGAGTTTTAGGGGATAAGATGACATAAATATTTTAATAAACAAACACGCTTACCAAAGTTTTTCTGGCTAGGCCATTTGTGCAAAGTAACTATTTCCGAGGCTTCCCATCACCGATGTATGTTCTAAGTTTGTACAACTCGGGGCCAGAATTATGTAGTTTTGTGCTATACGCTCTGTCATCTGAGTTATGTGTATCCTGGCCGAGGTCCTTGGGGTGCTGTGATTGGTTGCCAAGTTAGTTAGAATGCTATTCTTTGTAGTAGCTGTGAGGGTAGGAGGGGGGGGCAGTTAGGTTGCTGTCACTCCACTGAATACAATGCGTGTGTGATTTCTTCATGACGGTATTTTTCCCTGTAATTTTTTGCTGATGGGGGAGGAAAGTTTTTTTCCTTGTGGGAACACAGTATCAGGACTTCTTGGCCCTTCCCATGACACACCCCACCCCTCCCATTTCTGTGTGTGGCACTGTAGTTATGATTCACTTAAAATTACTACATCCTAAATCAAGTTATAACATCATAACCTCTTGTTTTAAGGAATGTAGGTTCCATAGTTCCACTTTTGCAATCACTGCGCTGTGAGATTTTTTACAGTTAATAAATATATCAAATGGTAGAATTTTAAGTGCAGATTTACTTAATACATAATGTGTTACAGGTTCTTAAAGCAAGTTTGGATCTATTAGGACGGAAAACTTTATGTATTTCAGTTTTTCCTGAATTTCCATATTTTCCACGGGAAAATTAGTTTTTCCCTTTCCATGACCTCCAAGATTATTTTATGTATAGTCTGTCTTTCTCACTGAGAAATATGATATCTTTAGAAAGAGAATTTATGGGGAACACATCGGGGACCCCCCAAATGTTCTTTCTGTTTCAGCCTTCTATCTTTTGGCAGAGTGAGTATCCAGCGACATAAACCGATTAAAGAAATAAAGTACTTAATTAAGGAACTGCCACTACTGTGTACATGATGAGAGTTCTCAAGAAAGAAGCAGGAAGACAACCCGAGAATAGAATTCTGGGAACACCTGAAGAAGTGACATTCACCAGAAGGTAGAGAGGCCCGCATCACCCTCTGACTAGCTTTACATACAATGCCCCTACAGAAGCTTCTTTACCAGACAGTGTATATTCCAGCCCCCCCTTTCAATGTCTAGTGTACAAAGTCTACAAGATTCATCTTCTTTCATACCTTTCTCTAGTAAGTGGCTTGGTGAGCACATCTGCAATAATTTCTGCTGTAGGTCAATACTATAGCTAAATAGATCCAGAGGAGTTAGCCGTGTTAGTCTGTAGTAGCAAAAATAGAAAAGAGTCCAGTAGCACCTTTAAGACTAAGTTTTAAAGGTGCTATTGGACTCTTTTTTACTATAGCTAAACAAGCCCTTTGTCTTGTATATCTGTTATTAGACGATGGTTCACATATCTATGCTTGGTTCTTGAGCTGACCTTTTGTGTGTCAGGTTTATGCATCCTTGATTGCCCCTCCCTGCTCACACTTAGCTCTTAAGGTCTCCTCCTTATCCAGGTCTATTCTGCCCCAAATCTCCTAATCGTTGAACTTCTTGAACATAACACTTACGAAGTAAAGAGTTGATTCTGCGTGCGTAGATTAGCAGAGGAACAATAGGATTGAGGTCTCTTTCTCAACTCTGTGTGTTTGTTTTAAAATTTTTGCTGTTAAGAAGAGGCATGTTATCTCTGCAGAGTCAGACACATCCAGTTTTGCAAACTGCAAAACTAAGCATCTGTGACAGTATCATCTAGATAGAAAAATAATCTTACAGAAACCTCTCAGAGAGCATGACATTGAGGCCCTAATGAATGAATTGATGGAATCATTTGCAACATTTTTAAAAGAGTGCATGAATGTACAGTGCAGTGTTATACTACATAATAAAAAATTTAGCCTTAATTTCATGATGAAAAACCTTTCGGCTATAATGTGTCTTAAATAGAAAACTACCTTTAGAAATCTTTTATCCTGAAAATGAATTTTAGGAAACAAAATCTGATTTAAATTTTTTTTAAATATCTGATTTTTAAATTTTGCTTTAAATCATTTTCATCCACCTTGGTGTTACCCCTGTATTTGGTCTGGCTGAACAGGCATCGCAGGCTAATGTATCTGTTATCTTGCTCGGATCCATTTCAATTTGCTGTTCGGTTTCACCTTTCTCTGTTGGTGTTGCTTCTTCGGTGCTCCGTTGTGCTTGACCTCTCACTTCCATCATGTTGCCTGTCTTGACTACATCTGTCTGGACGCCTAAGATCCGGTAGCCTTTGCATCCCAGTGCATATCCAGTGAAGATGCCTTCTTTGGCTCTGAAGTCTGGCTTGGTCCATTTCCCTTCGCAGTGCAAGTCTAGGCTCTTCATCCACATGTCAGGGTGTTTCAAAATGAGGTTTGTATCCACAGTTCAGTTGTTGTAGTACTTGTGCCTTTGGTAGGTAGTTGATTTTACAGGAAAGTAGCTGCTGTAATTTCTCCCCAGTATTTGTCAGGTAGCCCTGCGTTATGGAATGGATATCTCTGTAAGGGAACGATTCTCTTTCTTTCTTTTAGTCCATTCTGTTTTGGGGCACAGGGCACTGTAGTCTGGTGCGTTACCCTTTGCTGTGTTAGATAAGTTGTCATTTCATTTCCCATGTATTTACCGCCATTGTCTGTTGGAATCTTTTGATGACCCTTGCTAAATATGATTACAAATTTTCTAGCACATGTTCTTTCTGTGTAGATATGCCATAGTATACCTGGAGCAGTATATGTAATAATATGTAATAATAAGCATAATATGTATTTATTTCTGCTTGGAGTTTGCATTTTCATGGGTCCATATACATCACTATCTATCAGCTCGAGAAGGCGTTTGGTTTCCTTTGTGCTTTGCCTATTGAAGGTAGATCAAGTCCCTTTGGCCTTTGCACAGCACATACATTTTTCTGCATCAACACACCCATTTATTAGCATGCCTTTAGCTAAATTCCATTCCTCAAGTTGAGAAATAGCCTCTGAGTCTCGATACTCAAAATATCTGTGCCACAAATGAATGCACCTCCTGTGTATACATTTTGTGTGACAATATTTGTTTTCTTTTTTATATTCTATCTTTGATATACAAATGATCACAGAAAGTTCCTCTTGCAATCAAATCGTTTCCATTACTGGTTGTACATTTGTCGTTCTTCATTGTTAACACACTTTCACTGAGATTAAGCTTTGCAGTGTCTGTGAAAGACATCTTTAACAAGCATTTCTCTGGCGCCCCCTGCTGGCCTTTTGCAGCACAGTGTCCCAGACCCCATTCCTGGCACATCTGTAATTTTGCTATCAGCAAGAAGTTTCTCCTTTTTCTCATCAGCAGATTCCGCAAAAAAGCTTTTATTGTTGGTTATATGTGCCATGCCCCCGGAATCTGTGTATCACTGTGTTTTGGCTGGTTCTCATGTCAGTTTTAAAACATGTCTTTTCCTGATTTCTTTCCATCTTAAGTAGCAGGGAATTTCCCTTTCTGTCTCTCTGCCTGGAAGCCTGCCTTCATTCATCTTGGCCTGTTGGGCATCTCCTCTTTATGTAAGCAGGGTTTCCACATAGATGATAATTTCTTTTTTCTCCCCTTTAAAGGCAGAATGGACTAGCTCAGCTTTATTGTTTTTCCTCCAAGATTCCTCTGTATCTGGTTGGTTTATAATGCTTTTAAAGACTTAAACCTGCTTTTGCTTCTGTAACATTGATTATGGATCCATAAAAGTCTGGGAGGCTAACAAGAATTAATGCTATGATATGGTGGTCATTTATCTCCTTCCCATCTGCCCTCAGTTGCTCAATTTAAGCACTTCGTCTATATCGTTCCTCAGAGACCCTGTCTCCTTTTGCACCCATATAAAGTTTTCTGCTAATAGATCTGGCTTTTAAGGCTGACTTTTATATGCATTTCTTTTAATTGTGATCCCACATTCCTGAGGCCCATTTGCGATTTCCTATGATACTGCGGAGCTTTCTTGTTTGCAAGATTGAATATTATACCCACAATGTTTTTACAGGGGAGATTTTTGAATAGGCCCTATTCTGACAGAATTTGCCCTTGTGGCCTTAGTAGGATTGATACATTCTTTCATGCCCTGCTTGAATGTAGCTTCTTTGAAAATATAAGGGATTATTATATTAAGCCTTTAATTAACCTACTGTCCCTTTATACTTCCCTTATACTGGCTATTTTGCTTAGCGATAAGGATCCTAAATTTACCTTAGCAATTGCAAAATATGTCTCAAGTCTTTTTAGCCCTTGAATCCAAAAAAGATAAGGAATAAGTATTTTCCATGGTTCAAGATTTATGAATCAATGAACTTCTAAGGGAGGGAAAGGACAGGAAAGGTGTTTTGAGATTTGAATCCGTTCTCTGTCTTCAGTTGCACACATGATTACTGCCTTTGCACTCTCCTTGTTTTCATCCTGTAAGGCTTGAATTTCTGCATCTTCTGATGATCTCTCTTGATTGCTTCCCATAAATCATCCTTCATTAACATTTTCATCCATAGACTCTGTATCTGATCATTATCTCCGTTTACCCATCTCTGTCCCTAGTTTGGGGTCTACGGCTCACCTGATTGCCATCTTTCCTTTGTTACGCCTCACTCGCCACTGTCTTGCACTTAGAGCATCTGTTGCTGGGGCCATGAACCCTCAAGAAAGAAACAGGAAAACAGCTTGAGAATAGCATTCTGGGAACACACGAGGAAATGACATTCATCAGAAGCAAGAAGGTAGAGAGGACCGCATCCCTATCTGACTAGCTTTCCATATAGCGCCCCCTGCAGGAGCTTCGTCAGACATTGTAGATTCCAAAACCATTTCCCCCGGGGAAAATTTGAAGAAAAGGGAAATACATGAAATGCATGTAGTAGATGGCATTTAAACAGCATTGTTTGTTATAGTTGTGTGGGGGGGGGGGGCGGAAATCCACATTGTGTTGATTTCAGTGTTTTAACACTGGTCCTGTTTGTCATTGTTTGCATGAAAATGAAGCTCAGATGGCTGCCTGAGGGTATCTAAATATTTTGTTAACCATCTGGTTAACAGGCAAAAAATAAAACTTGAAAATAAAAACCAATAATGTAGAAGATTCAAAAGTATGTTTCAAACTTTACAAACCTTGGGCGAATCAGTAGGGCTCGACTATCTGGTGAAAGCACCATTGTCACTTTGTACCTGTTCCGTTTCAGCATTTCTTCAACTCTGTATCGGATTTTTGCTAATGTTATGTCTTTGTAAACTTGCATTTATTTACCCTATGACATTGTTTATGGAAATGACCTTGATATTGACTGTGCTAATCTCACACTGTGTAATCCACCTTGAGTCTCAGTGAGAAAGGTGGACTATAAAAGATATAAATAAATAAAAATAAGTAAATCAATAAAATTGTATCTAAAGAAGGAATTCTTTCTGCCCTTAGGGGTCCATCCAAAACTTTTCTCTAGGTGGTACCATGCAAGGTGTAGATGCCCCGCTTTCTCAGCTCTGGCACACAGAGGGGGAAAAGGGAAGCTTTCCTTCACTGGCTCATTGGACCCATTCTTTCATATTCAGGCAGAGTCCCTGCCTTGCCCTCTGCTGCTCTGCCTGATACTTGTGGGAGAAGAATGTGGAATGTGCTCATGGGACTGTCATGGCAAGAGCCCTTAGCTGCGCAAGGCTGCTGGCTGGAGAGGGAATTTGTTCTCTGAGGAGATCCCATTGGGTGCGGCTTGGCCCACATTTTTGGGTGGGATTGTTTGCTGTGGGGGAGAATTCCAGAGGGGTAGCTTGAATAAGTGTTCTGGAACACCTCCTCAGAGACTGATTTGCAGAAACAAAAGTTCATGACTAGAAGCAGCTACTAATGCATATTATTTAAACATTGCTGGCACCTAAGAATTCTGATCTTCTCCATGCCTGTGCAATGCCTGGAAATATCCTGTTGCCTAGGAACTCTTTCTGCCCTTTCTGTGCAGCACCTCTGTGAAGCGGGTCCCTATTATGTCCATTTTACCAAGAATGAGTGTGAGTAAAGTTTTTAGTACTGTTGTCTATACTACAGTGTATAGCTCGTGCTGCCTGTTGCTGTAACTAGGATCCTACTATGTCATTTTTGCATTATTTAGTGCATCATGTTACTACTTACATTTTACTTCAGGTCTATTTTCAAATTTCTGGTTGATTTCAGATTTATACAATACAAATCCTATTGCATTTTTTATTGAATGTTCCATCCTTTTGATCGTATTGACTTACTCTGTATAATCCACCTTGAGTCTCAGAGAGAAAGGCGGACTATAAATAACATAGATAGATAGATAGATAGATAGATAGATAGATAGATAGATAGATAGATAGATAGATAGATAGATAGATAGATAGATAGATAGATAGATAGATAGATAGATAGATAGATAGATAGATAGATAGATAAAAATAGCCTGGCTGAGGTCTTGAATCATGTAAGTCGTGAACCCAGATTACCAGTATAACGAACATTTAAATGCTGGATTGCACTGTTATAATATGCTTGGTTCCTACTTTGCCTTTTCTTTTGCCTGCTGACCGGTTAAGCATGCCCTCTATTAGGAGATGTCCATGAGCTTGGAGGTGGTATATCCTGGGCTGAGTGAGGCATGGAATGCCAAGACTCTGCTGTTTCAGATGGTTGCTTTTCATATGCATTGATGTTAGCAGCTATCTCTTGGTGGGTTAGAGGCCACATTCCCCACACTGCTCTTGTGGTTGTATATGGGAGAAGAGGAGGACACGTGCCTGGGGCAAGCAGCTGCCTTGCCTTTGTGGCTCATGAATGAAGAGCACATTGCACAAGGGATGGAGTGCAGCTGTACTTCTGGTGCCCAATTGCCTGCATTTGCGAGTCACTTCCCCCCCCTGTTGTTCATATGGCTGTTGTATCCTTTGCATGGGCTTGCTAGTCACAGGCTGTATGAATCCTGCCCTTACACAAGAATCCCTTCTGACATTTTCTCCCTCTGTTTTTTCTGTTCCCGTCGGGATGCCACCGTTGTTGATGCCTCTTCCTCTATCCTCTTCCTCTCTCCCCTGCCACTCCCTCGCTGCTTATTAAAATATAAGAGGGAAATTTCAGCAAGGCCGTCATCTGGCTGGCTTTGCCGCTCCTCTCCAGAGTGAAAAAAATGATTGAAATAATCTCTCTTCCTCTCCCTCCTTGTCTCTCTCGCCCTCGCCCTCTCCTTCACAAGCTCTCTGCGCATGAGGCCACATTCCATTCATTCCACAGGCTTGACTTCAGAAGGAACTTGCTAAAATAAGCTGGAAGCACAGTTGCCAGCTCTGCCTACAGCCCAGCCTGATCTGCCCCACATTTTGCCCCATAACGTTTCCTGCCCTGCAGGGCTCCTCCTTTGTTCTAACATTGTAAGGGCCAGCCAAACCAGAGGGGTCCTAAAAGTGCAGGTCCCTGTTGCAGTTGTGTGTAGCTTGTCAGAGTTAGGTCTGAGTATCAGGGTGGAGTCTCTCTTCTGTGCCCCCAGATCCAGGAACGGACAGCAGTTCCTTATGCACATGCATGCATGCACACACATGCATAAATGTATTAAAATAGAATTGTTAGGGGGAAAGCGTTAGAGACGAGGAAGATAAATTTGGCTCCTGCAGTTTGTCAAACATGAAATGGAGCCAATGTAAGCTAATGCAGAGGAGGAACGAAGAGGGAAAATTGCTTGCTGCAAGGGGATGTGCCATAACTGCGAATTGGCATCACCGGGTCCTGTGGTAATTCCAGCCTGGGTGCATTTTTTATTTTTTGTTTGTTTATTTTATAGTCTGCCTTTCTCACTGAGACTCAAGATGGATTACACAATTTACCCATGGAATAGGAACAGTATAAGACACTGCAATAAGATTAGATTATAAATTAGAAAACAATGCAGTAGAAACAGTATAAGACTTGACATAAGAGATACAGAAACCAGATTGCAACATCCCACTGAGTCCAATTGCTAAGGCAAGCTTTCTTCCCAGAGCGTGTCAATCTTCCTTGTCTGCTGGAATAGCTATGAGTGTGTGAGATCCTGAATGTCTGATCTACTGCTGTCCCGTAGGATGTTGTACAAAGGAGGGTTTCATTTTGCCTGGGCCCTGATGCATGGTGAAGGGAATGGTCATTTCCTAGGTTTATTGATTTAATATGTTTTAAATTGTACTCTCAACAGGCTTCATGAGATTTTTTTTAACCTCACAATGGCACCAGTGGAATTGGGAAAGATTCTGCTAAGCTACTTGTCTAGCAGCAGCTTAAATATCCTGTTGCAGAGTTTGCACTACTCTCTTCTACTCTGGTTTCAGGTCCTTAAAGTCTGGGCATGCCCAGAGGTGTGTAAGTTCTAGGGCAAGAAGCAAAGGTCCTTGTTCTTCGGCTAGCAGAAGGAGGGAAGACCTGCTTGGCACTCAGAATATGCCCCCCCCCCGAGTTTGTTTCTGTTGTATTTTTATTGTAAGCTGTTTTGGGTCCCTAATAGGGAAAAATTGGATATAAATAAACAAATAAATAATACATTTATTTATTTGTTTGTTTGTTTATTTATAGCTTGCCTTTTTCACTGAGATTCAAGGGGGAATTACACAGTGTAAAACAATACAGTCAAACAGCACAAGATGTCCTACAAACAATGCAATAATACTAGGATCACAAAAATGAGAAACAATATCAAAAACAATCAGACGTGATACATAATAAACAATGCAAAGTAGAATGGGATTACAGAAGTAGAAAGTAATGTGGTAAGATCAAGATAATAAGGGCGGTAGCGGTGAAATAGACTGCAATAATGTACCCTTTATAAAAGACTATTTTATAAAGGTGTAAAAGGGTAGGAAAACCAATGAGGGCATTAATAGAAAACTAAAAGCACAGCAAAGGCAGCAGCAAAACCAAAACAGCAGCAGAAAGGCTCCAACAGCAGAATAAAACAGGGCAGGCAGATATATTTCCATTAAACAACATCAACAGTGCCCCACAAAGAAGGAGTCCTTAATGTGGTACTAAAAAAACTAGCAAGTTGGCACTAGGTGGTGGTTACAAATAGAGGAACATTGGGCAGAACCTCAAATCCTCTCTGTTAATGGGAAGGCTTCTAAGGGAGCACATGGCCTCTTATCTTCTGTCCTATGAAGACCATCTCAATTAATTACCTTCGAAAAGCACCTACAGAAACCAGCGACTCAAAGACTGACTAGGATGAACGGCTGTCTGTAATGTGTGTCACCCAAACTCAGAGTTCCTTGTTTTTTCTGGCTGGTTTCTAAACATGTAGTTGTCTTCATTCCTTCAGCAGCCACCATCCTCAGTCCCAATGCTCTTTTGGTCTTCCGAAGCCATCAGAAGGGGCACGTGGAGCAAAGTCCGGATTATCTTGGGTTCTTGGCTAACTGCTAATCTTGGCAAGGTTTCTTGCAAGTAAAGGAGTAGAAGATGTTTTGGAGCACAGGTCTGAGACTGCTCCCACCCCAGATGCTCAACACAGACCACCTTTCTCAGGTGCCCTCCTCCTACCGACAAGCCCTCTGGGCACAAGGCAGTGGTACAAATTGCTCCCCTCTTTGCCGGGAATAGGCCTATATCCGAAACTGAACAAACAAGCTATTAACTGTCTCGTGGGGCTTGGCAGCAGTTTTCAAATGGGCAGGCAACGTGTTCAGAGGCTGGGCTCAGAATGGGGACTTTGTGCCAACCTGTGAGAAACACAAGGGACTGCTTATCTGCTCTCTCTGTTCATTGTCTGTGTCCCAAGATGGTTGTTTTTAAAAAAATTAATTAGCAAGCTCAGATGAACGGCTGTGAGCAGCACCACCCTGAAAGACAATTTTACACAGCTTTGCGTGACAGAGCACAAGCCAGAAAGAGGTGCAAATTGGGCCAAAGAGTAGCTTGCTTGGTCACACACACTTACTTGTCGTACAGTAACAATAAAATATTGTTGGCACTTCCCGCACTGTCATCTATCACACCCCTTAATGCTAGATAGCCATGTCTAGCCAGAGATGTGAAGGCTTGGGGTGTGTGGGAGGGGGGAATGTCATTCCCTTGAGGGTTTTTTTTTCTGAGGACCTGTTTTTCCAGCGGAAAAAATTGAAGTTTGGGGGAGTTGTAAAAACAAACCTCCTATTAACCCCCCCCCCCCCCGTTTTTTGAGTTACTGAAGTGTTTGTCAAGACAAGGCATTATTTAGCCCAAAGATTTTGATGTAAGACAGTCTACCCCATTGGATGCATGATAGTTCCCGTGTATACTGCAGACGTATACAGCACGCTTTCAAATGTATGTCCCTTGTTTAAATGTGACTTTGTCCACAGTGTTATGTTATAATGTATATCATGGTTATACTCTCGAAAAGTTCAGCGTTTTCAATGATAAATTCAGTATCCAGATATATTTTTTGTTATGCGGTCCTTCATCATTTTACAAAATGTGCAAAACAGTGGTTGTGGAGGGAGAAAAGTTACAGGGTAATGGTTCATCTTAGGAGGTGACTTTTATTAGAGCTAAAGTCTTTCGTACACTGACTGTCTTGTTGTCTTAAACAGGTATGTTCATATATGTTATTCTGCTCCCCACGCTACAGTCCTAGCCCAAACACATTATTTTGTCTTACTAGGAATCTTGGTTGTTAAGATTCTAGTGTTTTCATATCTTGTAATCCCCTCATTTGTCTGATGTTATTTTACTGATTGATTAAAAAGGGTTTTTTTTATTATACGTGCCATCCACCTTGAGAGTCCCAGCGAGAAAGGCAGACTATAAATGAAAATAACAACCGTGAACCTGTGGCTAGGAGGGAGATGTGTGTGGATATCCTTCTCTGTGAGTCTTTCCCCATTTGCAGATCAGCAGTGGAGACTATTGCTGGCTTACATTATTCTCCTCTTCTCCATTTGATCCTCACAACAACCCCGTGAGGTAGGTTAGGCTGAGGGTGTGAGACTGGGTCAAGATTACCCAGCAAGCTTCCATGGTAGAGGGGGGGAGGGGTTTGAACCTTGGTCTCCCAAATCTAGGCTTCCCAACCTCCGGCTGGTGGCTGGAGGTCTCCTGAAATTACGGCTGATCTCCAGGGTAGAGAGATCAGTTCCCCTGGAGAACATGGTCGCTTTGGAGGGTAAACTGCCCTGCTGAGGTCCCTCCCCAGGTTTCACCCTCAAACTCTCCAGGAATTTCCCAACCCAGAGTTGGCAACTTTACCCAAATCCTAGTTGAACATTCCAACCACTACAGCATACTGGCTAAAAATGGAGTAATGTATGAAGCTGGGGGGAGAGAGAGAATCACAGGAGCATGATATGAACTAACCAGGGTGCCAGTTAGGGTTGCCATCTCCAAGTTAGGAAATTTCTGGTGATTTAGGAGGCTGGAGCCTGGAGAGGGCAGAGTTTGGGGAAGGGACCTCAGCAGGGTATAATGCCAGAGTCCACCCTCTGAAGTAGTCATTTTCTCCAGGGGAGCTGATCTCTATGGCCTGGAGACCAGTTGTAATTCTGGGATATTTTCAGCTGCCACCTACCAATGGTGCAGGCCCATACTGACTGAAAAACAGGCAGTGTGAAAACAGCTCTGATGCACTTGGGATTGGAAGGTGGTTTGCTAGCATGTAGGTAGGAACCCGTGGGGTTCATCGCTCTCCAAATATCCTCCAACCCCATGTCTGCTTGGAATAAGCTTCTAGATTTGGTTTGCAGACTGTGAGGTGTGTGGGATTGCCAAGTGGCCCTGATCTACAGATCCTTAAACCTGTGGATTGGGGCCACTGGGGAACAAAACAGATATTTCTGCAACCTTGGGGGGGGGGGGTGGAATCCCCATGGTTGCAGAAAAATCTCAAATGTTAGTAACAACAACAACAACATTTGATTTATATACTGCCCTTCAGGACAACTTAATGCCCACTCAGAGTGCTTAGACAAAGTATGTCATTATTATCCCCACAACAAAACACCCTGTGAGGTGGGTGGGGCTGAGAGAGCTCCAGAGAGCTGTGACTAGCCCAAGGTCACCCAGCTGGCTTCAAGTGGAGGAGTGGGGAATCAAACCCAGCTCTCCAGATTAAATGTTTTAAAAAAAATACAGTGGGGGGTTTAACCCTGTAGGAGGGAGAGAAATTGGGAAAGGGTGGGGAGCAGAAACCAGGAAGTGTGTGTGTGTGTGTGTGTGTGTGTGTGTGAGAGAGAGAGAGAGAGAGAGAGAGAGAGAGAGAGAGAGAGAGAAGGGTGTTTATGGGGGAGGGGGGAAGCAAAGGCAGGGAAATGGGGTTCTCCCTTCCCACAACTTCACTCCCCATTGTCATGAGCCCTGGGACTGGGTTAGGGTATCTGGCAGGGAAGGGGCAAAAGGCTACGGGTATTTCAAAGGGGAAGAATAAAGGACTTTCCAAGGCTTGGCAGGTTGCAGAGCAAAGGGTATTTGGGAGGCAGGATGAGGAGTCACCCTGAAGGGTGTTGCGGGTGGGGTGACCTACAGGAGAGGTTGGGTGAATGGGTAGGGCAGTAACAGGGAATGCTGGTTTAAACAACCGCGGAGACAACTGCCTCCACAATCCACAACATTTTGTTTCTGGTCCAATTTGTTCCTATCTAATAAAGAATTCATAATTTCATTAAAATTTCCACCATAAGTATCACTGGAGGAATGAAACTGTAAAACATGAGCATGGAGAATATGGAAGATTTCAGGATTATCCATGCTTGGCTCATAAACATTGACCAATAAATAATACTCATAATCAGCTGGAGCCTCTAAGATGACATCTCTTCCATCTTCTGCAAAGATTGCATTTTAATTGTTACTCTTCTGTAAATATTTAAATGTATTGCACTCCCCCATCCCTATTAGAATTGTCTCTACAATAGGCATTCCCCACCCAGCTTTTCTGGAGACAGCGGGTATCACAGGCAAGAAAAACTTTGTTTTCTTCTACAACTTCAAAACTTGTATCGGTCTCCTAATTGGACCCTGCTTCTTTTCCACCTTTGCTCTGGGATGCCTGTTTTTCCTGAATTATAAATTCTAATGTTTAATGAGGGCAAGACCCAGAGAAGAAACGTCAGGAAGCATCTTGTCTTTCCTGGTCTTCAAGCCACAGTTCTACTATGGAAGCAAAAGGTCTGATTGTTGACAGGTATCCAAATCTATCCACCCTTGTCTGACAATAAAAGCTGAGCCTGTGTGCTTCAGGGGCTGCATCCGGGCATCTAATTTAACCATGTTTAAACAAATATGTGCATGAATCTGACTTGGAACCTGGGTCTGCACACTTTACAGGTTATGAGTTCCTACGGAACCATCATTCTTCCATAGTGGGGGGACATGTGTGCAGACCTGGGTTCCAAGCACTCAGGTTAACTGTGCCCTTCCATTATGTGAGAATCTAAGCCTTGCTTAATGGGTTTTCCTTATAGGGGGAAAGCCATGTGCCTGCATTTGTACCTCATAGGCAACCTTAGTGTAAACTACCATGCTTCATTATACTCCCAGCAAGAAGGGAGGGGAGAAGAGGGACAAACTTCATGTGCATATGTGCTTGTTTAAGAATGGTTACCTTGGATGGCTGAATGCAGCTCAGATCTACTCCTCTACTTTCTTTCCCCCCAGATCTACCCTTATAAGTCATTTCCCATTCGTAGAAGCTTTTCCCTGGGATTGTGTCCGGGGAGTAGTCAGAGGAAATCCTGTTTCCTCCACTGAGAAATCCAGGCGAGCAGTACTTTGTCTCGCTTGATAGCTCATGTCGCTGGGCACATCTCCTGACTGGGTTAAGGATGGGGGTGGAGGGATGCATTGCCAGGGAGGTGGAAAGGAGTGCCAACAGTGTGCCCGTCTTTTGACAGACCTCTTTAAAACAACACTGAAAGCAAATTATTTTGCAAATAATACATCCGTCACCGTGCACGCTGCATATCCACTGCTCAGAATATGGATGTTTGCACACGTAGGTTTTTGCATAGTTGCTTGTGGTGACGTCTTTTGTTTTTGTAAAACGTTGGATGTTGTGGCTGAGAGAAGGCAGTGAGGCTGGGCCCCCAGTCTTTTTGCAGACTTGGCCTGGGCATTCCATGTTTCTCTCAGCAGCCTTGATCTGGAGATCATTGAATGAGTTCATTTTTGTAGAGGAATCAGTGAAAGGTGCAGCTCAGCTCTCTATGCAAGTAGGTAATTCCCAGTTGCTGGGGGGACGGGGCGGGTTTCCTCTGCCCTGCTAATTGAGGAGTGGCATGGAAATCGTGGAAGGTTCCTCCCTTGTCTGATAGAGCTCTTCAGTTTTTTAACCTGAAAGAAGTCTGTTTTTGTGTTTTCCCTTCTGAGTCTAAGTACTGGGAGATTATGTTTCCACAGAGGAATGATTCCAGCAACCACAGACTCGGGACACTTAACTTTTCCTGTGAAAACATTTTTTCTCCTTAAAAGGAAAATGATGGCCTGGCTGCTGGGAGGGACCGTTAGAAGGAAGAATGTGTCCTGGCTGAGTTGACTCAAACTCTGCAAAAAAAAACAAACCCCTTGCACTGCTTTTTCATGCTGGATTTGTGAGGCTGCTGGGCAAGCCCAACTAAGAACATTGAGATGAGGCAGAAGTTGGGGTTCTGTGTAGTTCCCTAGGTGGAGGAAGAGACTGGGGGGTCTCAGAACAGAACCTGAATAAAAGAAATCGTTTTTAAAGCATGATGTGAGACACAGCACAGTGAGAGAGACTTCTACGCGAGTTTCAGGAATATCTGCTCCACCTGTGCCTTTCCAGGAGATCTCTGGTGATGCTCCAGTAAATACAAAAAAAATAAAAATAAAAATCAAGTGTTTTCAGGGCATATCTAATACACATTAAAACACACCTTGTAATTTCCAGTGTATCACTTCTGAATATGGAAGAGAAACTGTTTTTCAATGAGTTGTGAATTCTGATTAATTCAATTCTTTCATTACATTTGTGACAGCTGAAAAACTAACGAATGTTATTGTTTGATTCTGAGAGGGGCATTCGAATAATGTGCTTGGCATCACTTGGAAAGCACACTTCAGACCTTGAATTTGTGAAGCTTTGCAGGCTGGTGACTGCCAAATGAGCATGCTTCTCTTTTTCTAGGATGATTCAGTTTGTAGGAGAATTCTCAGCTGGTCAGCTTCTCTCACCTGGCTGCGATTGGCAACTAACGTTCTGTTGGAAGCGGCCATGGGACTTCTTTGGGTGTTTCTGTGTTCCACCCTTGCTTTTCTTGTCATCTGTGGATTAGGCCCCTCCCTGCCATGCCCACTTCAGTGCCCTACCTGGTACTCAACTTTTGTTTTTCCAAACCACATGGGACAAGAGATTGTCTCTATGTGCAGAACTGTTTGCATTCATTCCAGGAGAGATGCGGAACTTTCCTGGCTGTTGGCAGCAACATTTAAAAGCCTCTGCAATTTTACGCTTGTAAGGCAGGTACCAAAATGGATCATGCATGTAAATAACTATCTGTTTGGTATCTTCAAAGACCTTCAGCACAAAGTGTGATGAGTTTTCAGACCACAATGCTGTGATTTGGGAGGTAACAGATGAAATTGTGGACCATGTCCACCCCCAAAGAAAGGAAAAATAGTTATAATTCAGAACATTGCTGAAAAACTCATCAATAAAATAATATAACCCATCATTTTGTGATCAGCATATTAGTATCCAAGAATATCCCAGCAACAGCAAAAACAGACATTTCCGGGGAAGATGAGTCGCTTTGGCTGTCTAGTTATGACCAGCTTGGCAGGCCTTGGCTTGAGGCATCTCTGTCAGCTTAGGGAGTTTCCACCCATTTTAGTTCCTTGTATGAGAACTCTGTGCTGGCTAGAGAACAGCCGCTTATCAGCAGTCGCACTGCTTTTGTTTGAGACTAGTGGTGGGACTTGGAAAACCTGAATCAGATCTCTGGCAAGTGTATGGGAGTCAGGAAGTTCTCGCTGGTTCCCTGCAGCACAGGGCACGGGTGAGAGATTCGTGAAAAAATGCTGCAAGTGCCTTGGGGTTGCTTGTGCCTCGTGATCCCCTTCCCTGCCTAGTGCTCACCTTGCAGGAAGGGTTCTTTTCTAGAGTAGTGTAGCGGTTACAGTGTCAGAATAGAATCTGGGAGACCCGAGTTTGAATCCCTGCTTTGCCCTGGGAGCTCACTGGGTGGCCTTGGACCAGTCACACTCTGTCAGCGTAACCTACCTCACAGGGTTGTTGTGAGAATAAAATGGAAGAGAGGAGAATGAGACGCCGTGGGTTCCCTTTGGGGAGAAAGGTAGAGTATAAATAAAAAGTGAATACATAAACATTCTAGAATTGGTTGAACCACAGTCCCAAAATGTGGTTGGGTATTTCAGGGTTGTCCCTTGGGGTGCCTGGAATGTAGGCTGCTGTCTTGAGGAGCTCTTTCACCTTTCATCCTGAGCCTTCTTCCACAGTTGTTGTGGATGCCCCACCGGTTCAGACATTGCGGTGCTACTAAGCTTTCCTGCATTATACTCCAGAACTGGCAGGTCATTGGGCAGCGCAGTGCAGCAGCTCATGTTGTGTAGGTTTGAGATGGGTACCTCTTGGTCTGCAGACGAACAGCAAGATTCGAGTCCAGCAGCACCTTGAAGACCAACAAGATTTTCAGGGTATTCGCTTTCGAGAGTCAACGCTCGTTTTGACAGAGAGTCAAAGTTCTGAGGAAGGGAGCTCAGTTCTTGTGTAGGCTTCAGCCAGGTTCAAGTCCCTTTAAATAATACCTGAGGAATCCATAAGCATTCCAGATCAGGTGTGCTCTATAGATAGCTGCAGCCAGTTAGAAGCTCCCTAAAGTGTACATGTGTATCACAGGCCGGTTAACATAACATACATCACTTTAAGAGGAACTCAGTAGTGGACATATGGGTATCTTAACGTTACTGTTGAAACATCATAGGCACCAGGACTACTGTGAGAATGAAACAAGCCTTTTAAGCCACTCTGGGGTCCTTTGGGGGAAAAATAGAATGGCCAGGTAGTATCTTTTCCCGCTGCTGCAGTGATAAACTAGCGCTATACTATTCCTGGCATCTTTTGGCCTAAGGATGCCACTCCCCCTAAGATCCAGAGGAGTTAGCCGTGTTAGTCTGTAGTAGCAAAATCAAAAAGAGTCCAGTAGCACCTTTAAGACTAACCAATTTTATTATAGCATAAGCTTTCGAGAATCAAGTTCTCTTCGTCAGATGCCTGATCAAAACTGGGCAGATACAGAAGAGGAGGGGGAAAGAGAGAGAAAGAGAGGAAAGAGGGGGGCATAAATCACAAGAGGACAGAATGCAATTAGCATGGAGGCAATCAAAACATTCCTTTGCTTGGAAATGTAAACATCTCCTTTTGGTGTGCAGTCAGTTTGCTGTATTTGTAGCAGTGAAGGTATCCAATTCCTATGTAGTATAAGCCTTCGGTAACCACAGCTCTCCCTGCCACCTGCATCTGACAAAGAGACCTGTGGTCCCCGAAAGCCCACACCAGGCGTCACTGGGCTCCCCCAGATCACGCCTCTGTAAAGAGAATCTGTTACCTGTGATAATGTGATAACCATTCATAGTCTCTATTCAGTCCCAGCTAAGCCCCTAAGGTGGGCTTTGTTAGGGCAGGGGGTGCATACGGAGCTGCCTGGCTCAAGATTGTGTGCTCTCTGCCTTGGGAAAGTGCTTTCCCAATATCTGCTGCTGAAATAATTGACCTGGAGGGGGTGGGGGTTGAACCCAAGGCCTTTCCGCATGCCAAGCTCATCAACTGAACTGTGAACCCTCCTCCCCTCGTATCCCCTGGGGTTAAGAGCGTGAGCAGCAAGGCTGAAGTCCCCGGTTCAAACCTCAACTCAGCCATGAACTCAGTGACTGCAAGCCAGTTACATTCTCTCAACATCACAGTGGCACGCTTTACAGGACACTGTAAAAATTTTTAAAAAACGCTTGTTAGATGCATTTATTTAGAGGATTTATATGTATCTTCTCCAGGAGAGTTGCTTGAGGCATCTCACAACAGTATGTTTAAAAACAAATGCATTTAAGCAATGAACAATAATAAAACAAATTAGGAATAGAAACAATTACGTCCAGAAGCAATACGTCAAGTCACTTCTGGCTTGTTCTATCATTAAGAGCCTTGCTCAGAAACAATAAAGCAGCCCCTGTTAAAATGGCAGACCACAGTCCGTCACTGCAGAGTTAAAACTATCGGGAGGTGGTGCTGAGTGCTGACCCAGAACTGTTGGAGGTCCCCCTAGCCAGTCGTGTGGCTCTTCCCTGCCTCTAGTTTCTTTGGAGTGACATCTGGCTGTCCGAGGAAGGCTGCTTGGCTTGGCTCTGGCCTGGACTCTTCCATGTGCGATGCCTGGGGCCGCCTTCCTTCTGTGGTTTTTATGAGCTTTGGGCTCTGCCCAACTTGTCCAGCCACCCAGATTCCTTTTCTCTCTGTTGGCTGCAGGGAGAGAGGCATCCACGGCAGCAGGCAGGCTGTGGGCAGCGCACAGCAGCTGTTTTTCCCCTTGTGATCCTGGTGTTCGCTGCCACCTCATCCCCTCCTGCTCTCTGCCTTCAAACACCCTTCTCTGGAGTCCGAAGCTGGAGCTGGGATGGGGGGAGCAATTTCCAAGGACCTAGAAAATGCCATAGGAGGATGGAGATGCAACTGACAGTAGCGAGAAACTAGTCTCCTCTGGCTCCTACTCTGAGAAGAGGCATTCAGCAACTCTGCAAAGCCTGGCGAGGTGCAGCAATGAAGTTCAGGGCTGTGGTAAGGGCTGTTCCATTGCCTTCTGAGCTCTGCATGGGCGGAGGGGTGAGAAAGGAACTTCCAGCCTTTCGGATAGAAGCCCAGATGCAAAATATTTGCAACCTCTGTGGAAAAATGGAAAGTTGGATGGAGGGGAAGGGATTCCAGGCTGCGCAGCTCCGGACGGGCAGGGCTTTTATTCAGTGTTGCATACTTCGCTGGGCATTTCACTCAGAAGGACAGTGAATCAGCTGGGGACAGGAATTTCCTCCTTCCCCTCTTTCTCCTTGGGGCAGATTCTGATTTCCAGACTGGAGCAGCCCGTCGGAGAGCTCTGCAGTGGGAAGCTTCCCCTTCCCACCAGCCTGCAGTTGTAAGAGCCGTGAAGTGGGCTGGGCCTGGGTTGGGGTCTGGCTTGTGGGTGGTGGTGAGACTAAGGCAGTTTGTACACTGTGCCACTGCCAGGAGATAGCAGGGTCAGCGAGGGGACTGGGAATGGAGTGGAAGGTGTTGGCAGCTGGCCTCTTTCTTGGCACAGGGAGAGCGGTCTGTAGCAGAGCTAGCCATGCGGAAGGAAACATACGTGGAAGGTTGAAGAGGGACCAAGAGTCCCGTGCTGGTGATGGGAGAGAGCAGTGAATTGGCCGTGGGGTGCAGGAATAGTAGAGTTCAGCACAGTGCTGCCTCCCTAGAGAGAGTTATCTTTCTCCAGGGTTTCCCTGCTTTCACACAGCTATTTTCCCTTTTAGTTTGTTGACTTCTAGTATCAGGAACTTTTTTTTTGCTTTATGGCTTTCCTGACTCATGCTTTGGATCATTTTTTAAAATTAGATGAACCAGCTACCTTCCTTCTTTCCTTGCAGCCACCACTTGGCTTGTCCTGTGCTGGGCTCTCCCCTTTTTCCTTGAAAAGAACTGCCATTCTAGGAACTGCCATTCTAGAAACAAGATCAAATGAAATTCTCACCTGCATTCCGAAGTTAGTGAACACTGATAGATTGGCCTGCCTGTCTTGTCCTGGGAAGATGGTGTTCTGTAATAATATCCAGGAGTTTGATTTCCTCTACTTTGCACAGTAAATTTCAGGGCATGATTGTTACACATGGTTTGATGCGATGCCTAACTGGGAAACCTGTGGTGCCTGCTACTGGGAGATGAGGGTACAGTGCCATTAGGGAGGGGACAGTCTGAGGATGACGGTCTCTTATTGCCACAAACATCACATCAGCAGGTGCACTTGAAGTAGGATTGAAATAGAACCTTTGCTGTTCTCAAGGATTCTCTTCTGAATGTTGGAAGCACAATTTGAGATGCCCGCTCTGCCATGTAGTAGTTAAAAAGAACCTTGCTTTGCCCCCATGATCTTGCAGCCTGGCCTTTGTGTCCCTGGAAAGCTGCGAGCCCAGCCAGTCTGGAACGTTGAGCGTCAACCAGCTAGACCTGGCAGCAACGAGCAAGACAGAGGGGGAAGCAACTTGGCTTCTCACCCATCACCTCTATGCTAGATTGGCTCACCAGTTGACCCAATTGGCAGCCATTGCTGCTGGAAGTCCAGGCCAGAGCTTGCTCTCAAGTACCAAGCACATCCCAACTAGCGGTGGAACTGCTGAGTCCTGCTGTGCCCCTACGAGAATCTGCCCCGACCAGATCAAATGGTGTAATCAGTTGCAGGTGGCTGCAAAGAGGGTGGTGGTGCTTGGTTGGATTTTACAACACCACGTGCAAAGGAGCTTCACAATCACAAAACAATATAAAAAGGAGCTTCATAATACAGCATTTAAATGCTAATTCTGAGCATGGCCTCAGGGAGCAGATCAAAAAGTCTGGGGTATAGAGGGATTTTCTACAAATCTGGGGGAACCCTCAGGTTTGCAGAAAAATTGACAAGTGAAAAAAATGGTGAGCGGTATTTTTAAAAAAATGTTCGAAGAAAAGAATAAGATCTTGTAACGCTGCACTGTGAAATGTCACTTGCCATGTGGGGTGGTTGCCTAGCATCCCCACAAACATGAAGGTGGCAGCTGCCAGAGTAGAGGAAGGACAAGGAAGGCAATGGTGGCAGGAGGATGAGGCACTGGTGAGACGGCAAGGGGAAGGAAGGTGGTGGTGGTTGGGCAGTGGAGAAGAAATGGATGCAGCAGGGGAAAGAGGCAGAAGGAGGAAGTGAGTCCCAGGGGAGGTGGTGGGATTTTCTGTTCTCCCGTGAACTCCTTGTGGGATCCCACTTGTCGTATATCAGAGTATGGATCAAAAATCTGCACAAAAGAGCCAGGTACAGAAATGGGAGACCTCCCCCCCCAGGTTTGCAGAAAAATGCCAAAGCTAAAAAAAAAAAAATTAAAATTGCAGTGGGGAGGGTTTTAAAAAAAAACAAAAAATCGAGAAATGATGTCTGCATGACTGCATACATTGTAGCTAAAAAATACTGAACAAGATCTCTCAAGAATATATTTTGTTTATTTAAAATGTTTTAATGCTGCCTTTCCACCCAATTTAGGACCCGCAAGGTGGCAAACAATCACAAACATTAAAACCAGCTTTAAAAATGCATACTTATATAAAACAATTAAAAACAAGTAAACAAAATACATAAACAGGAAGGAGGCTGAGTGAGGGAATGCCAGATAAAACAGAAATTTCTTCACCTGCTGGGAAAAGACAGTGGTAGAGGGGGCCTGACAAATCTCCTTGGGGAGGGAATTCCATTGTTTCGGCATCACAACCGAGAAGACCCTTTCTCCGACTGCCTCCCCATCTGGCCTCAGGTGGTGGGAGCCCCCAAAGTAGGATCCTTAAAGATGACTAGTGGTTGGGTAGCTTCATATAGGAATAGATGGTCCTTAACATATACTGACCCCAAATTGTATAGGGTACTGATGCACTGTTTGTGAACGGTTAAGTACATAGGTATTTCCAGTGAGAAAGTTGTATGATCGATCAGATTTCAGGGAATTCAGTGTAAACTGGGTGGCATCATTTTAAAGATGTATAGGATGATACCAGTTCTGCAGTCAATGGTGCACTTTACTTGATCAGCAGGAAACATCTGTTTATATTGTCATTTTATATGACGGTACAAATAATTCTTAATATTTTTTTCCACTAATGAAGGCAACTTCTTGCTGAAACATGTTTGGTGGTCAGCTGTACGATTTCGTGTGCTGTTATCTTAACTGGTTAATGACTTTTGTTAATGTACCACATTTTATATTTTTTTGTTGGTACTTCTAGCGGATTTATTAAATTTATATCCTGCTTCACTGGGTCATTATCTGTTCTTCTCAACCTTTTTGCTTACCTGACCTGCTGAGTTGGGTTGAGTTTCCTTTCCCCTTCTTCTGTGTTTGTTACTGCTGCCTTCTGCACTAATTGTCGCTTCCAGAGAGCCTTCAAGGGCAGCCTCATGTAGAGCTCATTGCAGTAATCTAATGCATGTGTTACCAGGGCATTCATCACAGTGGCCAGATCCTTTTTGATTGGGAAAGGCCATCGCTGGCTCAGCAGCCGAAGCGGGTGGAAAATACCGCAGCCACCTGCTTATGCAACAAGCAGCCTGGATCCAGCGATCCCAGCAGCAGCCTGACTGGTGGTAGCTTGGAGAAGGAAGTGCGTTTGGTGTATTTTCTGTGCCAAGCCCAGACCCCACCCCCCTGACTAGCATGCTGGTGGTGGCGGCTGCAAGAATGAAACTTGGATTAGAAAGCATACTGTGTGCACTTTCCATTACAAATGAAGGGCACAATCTCACCCAGTAATTAAGTTGTGGGGGTCAGTGGGGTGCGAAAGAGCCTTGACCCCTCATCGCTGTTTTGTGTTAAAACCGCCTGTAGTTCTCTTCTTGATTGTAGTCTGGTTTTAATCTGTGTGTGTGAGAGGGAAAAATCCCACCCCTTCTCCCTTAGCTGGTAGAGTGTGCTTGAACAGCAGGCTCAGACTCAGAGAACAAATTGGAAGAATAAGGTTTTATTCTATGGTTGCATAAAGAAGCGAATGTTGGTAAAAAAATGCAGAGTGCCGAATTGAAAAATAAAGCAGTTTCTTGATACCTAAAGCTTATAAGACATCAGATACCACTGCCGCCCCCCCGCCCCCGATGCATCACTTTCCCCACAGTGGGCATGTGGAAGAGGCTTGGCCAAAGGGAGGCTTCTCCTGGCTAGCTCAAATGTCAAGGGATCCTTCAGAAGGAGGTCCGATCAGAAAGTGAGGTGCTCACTCAAACTTCCTTCCAAAGAAGAATCAGGCCAATGAACAATTTTTTCAGGACAAGCCCAGGGGGGTGTTTTGTGTATGGTACCTATAGCACCACTTACGGTGGAAGCAGATCAGGTGCAGAGAGGCATTAAAGAGTATCAGGCCAGAGAAAATTCTCCTAGGTTGCTAGGTTACAGTTTCCACCCCCAGAACACAAAAGAGTCCAGTAACAGGTGCCCTCCTTGTTTTGCAGGGATCTTTGTTTGTTTTTTTGCCCCTGCTTGGAGGGCTTATCTAGGGCTAGCTACTCAATACACATCCAGTGGCATTTTCCCTCCCGCACCAAGCTTCTTGAGATCTCCATATGTAGTGTGATCTCCAGTGATGATAGCACTAGAGCCGCTGTAAAATTGCATTTTTCTCCCAGCAGCAGCAGGCTGATGTATGGGTGGTCATGCAAATGCAGAAACCTGTGTGACAAAAACGCCAGACCCTAGCAGCCAGGGCAAGGGCTTTGCTTGGAAAGTGTGTCCAATGGTATGGGCAGGTGGATCTCTTCAGTCTGGCTGCCGCCTTCTGCTGAGCCCAAATATTGGCTCTGGCTATGGTCTGACAGCCTCAGGCATCCCTCCTGGTTGATGCTCTGGGGGCATGGACGTCTGGGCATACCTGGTTGCTGTTCCTGTTAAGCAACCTGTGTCCATCACTTGCGTGAGCCTGTTAGTAGTCTAGTCCAGAGTGAAATTGCTTTTCTTAGTATGAAGCAGCCTGTTTCAGGACTGCTGTGGGGAATGTGTGTATAGCCCGTGATGGCTCTTTCTGAGGCCCATCATCTGTCTGTCTGATTTATACTCCACCTTTCTCCCCACTGGGAACTCAAAGCAGCTTACGTTGTTCCCTTCTCCCCATTTTATCCTCACAACAGCCCTGTGAAAGAGGTTAGGTTGACAGTATGTGACTGGCCTAAGGTCACCCAGCAAGCTTCCATGGCTGAGTGAAAATTTGAAGCTGGGTCTCTCAGATTCTAGTTTGACACCACAACCACACCACCACACTGGCTTTCTTTAGGTAGAAGTTACCATAGGGAACCTCTCTGTTTCAAGGCGACTGACTTCCAGCTCAGAAGTGACTCCTAGGCTGATTCCATCCTCACTCTCCTACAGTCTGAACTCAAACTGAGCTCTTCCATTTTGCTTTGTGACCTGTCGATAAGCCGTTGTGCATCTCCCTGCCCCCAGCTTGCCTCAGAGAAGCCCCCCAGTAGGGAAGCCAAATTTGCCATCTGTTATCCGTGGAGGGCAACTGGCAAGAAGAGATGAAAAACATCCCTGGGCAGGTGCAGCTCCCTCCCTTCTCAAGGGAATAACTAAGGGGAGGAGATGTTCTTACTGGTGTGGTAGGTTTTCTCTCCAAGGGGCTCTGTACGATGCTAGTGAGGCAGGCTTGTTTCTTGTAGCTCACTGTAGCCAGCAAGGAGTTGGGGACAGTACGGTCTTCTTGCCGCACTAGTCATGAATGTGGAGGGCCTATGGATGCAGATTCAGCTGAAGAGATCTCTGATTCCTGTTGGGTACCATCTGCCCCAGCATGGGCCAAAGGAGGTGAGCGCAGGAGGGAGGAGCAGTGGCATTTGGCCTGGGAAGTCAGCAAAGTACAAGAAGCAGACCCCTGGCTTTCCTCCATGCTGGGGTGGACGGGCACCACCAGGAGAGGTAGAGGAGGAGGAGGAGGCAGCCACACAGAGCTTGGATGAGGTCTCTTATGCCAGGTCCTTCCTTGCTGCTTTTCTTTAAGTCCTACACAGTGCTGGAGAATTACACTGCAATGTAAACTTACAGCTCTGCTCTGCCTTCCACTGCCCTCTTGGATCACTATGTTGTCAGGCCAGTGCAGTCAGAGAGCACAGCAGCAGCAATAATGTTCAAGATCTGTGCAACTTAGCCAAAAGGCAATTCCTACCATGTCAATCAGCTAGCAAGTGGGCTTGGGCAATTGTTGCAAGAACAAAGCATAATCTGGCTCTTCCAGATGTGGGGCATCCTGCCTCTTTGCTGGCACTGATATTGCAGGCAGGTTGCATTTGCTTTCATAAACCGCACCAATCCACAAAACTATTGTTGTCAACTTGCACCACAAGGCACAATGAAAAGTGTGACATTCTGCTGCCACTCATTAGGGCTTTTGTCCGTAACCTTCCTCGTCTTCTCCTTGGTCTTGATGGCTTTTTGCACCCAGCTTCTAATTTTTGTATGTGTTTGTTTGCAGGCTGTTGGAGGTGTTGGAGCACAGCTAGCAATGGAGAACGCTCTGACAGCCCGGGATCGGGTGGGAGTCCAGGACTTTGTCCTCCTTGAGAATTTCACTAGCGAAGCGGCTTTTATTGAAAATCTCCGGAAACGATTCAAGGAAAATCTGATCTATGTGAGTATCAGAACAAGGGAATATGTTAGCAGTTCTCCTTGAGCCAGCAGTGTGGTTGCCCCATGGCCTCGGGGACCAACTCTGACTCCCGGCATTTGCTTTTTTACCTGGTTTGGCTTACCTGTGGAGCACAGGATCACAGACGATTGCCTCTGGCAGATCCTGAGCCATAAGTGATGCATGCACTTCTTCACTTGGTTTCTTCCAGCCAGTACCCTTCTTATAGGAGTCAAACCATTTAAAATGCCACTTGGTTTCTTACGCTTTCACAGCCAAAATACTCTAGACATGTTTTGAGCTGAAAACTGTTTTTTCCAAGGATCTCTCTCCTCATGCCTCACAGGGCTTCCAAAACAGCAAAAATTAGGAATATTAAAACCCTTAAAGCGCATGGCCACATGGTTCTTTCTGCATGTGCCCCAAGTATTGCCTGACTCGTCAACTTCTCCCTCCTTAGACCTACATTGGCTCTGTCCTGGTCTCAGTGAACCCATACAAGGACCTGGAAATCTACAGCAAGCAGCACATGGACCGCTACCGTGGTGTCAGCTTCTACGAAGTCTCTCCTCACCTGTGAGTAGCTGGGGGTGGGGGGCGGGGTCACCCATCAAGTCATTGGTCCTGATGCTCACAAATCCAGACAGACTGCCATAGTGCATTCCTGGCCTTCATAGCACATCCAGCTGCCTCCCTTCAGCAGAACCATTTCAATGGGAGGACAGTTCCCGTGCCCAGTGTGAAGTAGGCATGAAACCCCTATAATCTGGGCTGTAAGTGCCCACCTATGGAGAGCGGGAGAAATGGGGTACACCCTGCCCACAAGCTGAGGGTTAGCTCTCCTCCCCTTCCTGGGAGTGACAAGTCCTGGAAAATGCTCTTTGAACTCTAATGTCCTGCTGTGTAGGCTGCTTTCATACACTTTGGATAGTGCACTCCCACACAGGAAAATCCGCTTGCAAACCATCACTAAAGTGCATTGAAAGTGTATTATCCAATGGGTATGAAAGCAACCATAGTCTCTTGCCTTGGCCACAGTGAAGAAAATTGAGTCAGGCAAAAGTTGGGAGCCCGAGCATCTGAGAGAGGTGGCAAAGCTCCCTGTTTAGATGAGCACATGAAGCTGTTTTATACTGAGTCAGATGCTTAGTTTAAACCCTTCTTCAGGTGTTTTTCACAAGACCTGATCCTTTTTTAACTGGAAATGCTAGGGATTGAACTGTGAATCTTTTGCAGGCAAAGCAAGTGTTCTACCTTGGTTTTCAGGGTGGAGTTCTATGTCCATGAATCAGGCCTTGCTTGGTAAATCCCCAAACTATATGAAGGTGCAGTCTATAGCTTCCTCCAGTGTTGCAAGTCCAGTGTTGCTTTACTCCCTATAGCCACTCCATGGGTATGTGGTCACCTGTCTTTTGACTAGAGACAATAATTGATCACTTCAGGCTACAGTGAGCAAGTTTTTTGGTGATGGTTGTCAGTTTACCTGTCATCTGAACCTGCCATTGTACTTGGATTTAAAGGCTGTATTGTTATACAGGCCCAACAGTTGGCTTACAATAAAATTGAAAAATAAAACTCAGCATTAAAATTAGAGTACATAATGCAATAAAAGTCTGAAAAGGAGAAAACCACAAAGTAAAAATTGCCCCATTGTAACAAACATCTTTAGCCCCCCCAAATTTCTTTACCAGCATTGTGGTATCAATCCCAGGCGACTCCCATAAGGAAGATGCCATAACAGGGGGCAAACTTCAGCCCAGGAAAAATTGGCCTCCACTGTGACTGCGGACTCATGGGATGCTGGAGAATTATTCACATTAGTGAATACTTAGTCTGTAGCTTTTAATTTGCTTTATTTTACACTGTTGGCTCATCTTTGTTCTAAATACAAAGTCAGATTGAAAGCCTAAATAAACCAGTAGCGGTATCCCTTGATGCTGAGATGATGGCTTTGAGTCCTCCCTTCCTAGTTGCTCCTTTCAGCAGGAGGGGATTGATCAAGGGCAGGTTGCACAGTGGGAGGGAGAGATCTTTAGGACCATTCCATGAAAGAAAGGATGGGCGCTTTGCCGTATGCCAAGAAATGTTGCTGCTGGCTTGTTTTGGATCTCGATGGCTCGCGTCTGGGTAAGGTGAATGGCAGGAAAACTATGTATGTGAGGGAGGGAGGGAGGAAGGAGGGGATGGGATTTTCCCTGTTCTCCTCGCTTAGTATTTCTCGCGTTGCTAAGAGACCAGACCAGCAGTTTTGTTTGCATAGTGAGATGAACATTTCCCAGTTCCCATTTAAAGAAAAACATTGTTGAGCCTTGACTCTTTTTAAAAAAATTTACTGTAGCTGATGAGCTGTGAGTGTTTTGGTTTTTTTTGGAAATAAGCATGAAACAAAATATACAGGATCACTGAGATGTCTTCCGGTGCAGGGCCAGCACTGAGTTTTATTGATTATCCCTACCTTCCCTTCCTCAAAGAAAAGATAGGTGGCTTAGTAGATGTACAAAGTATCGGCCCCCTTTTTAAAGCGCTCTCCTTTCTCTGAGAGTGGAATGAGGAGATCCATCTCCGGTAGCTTGTCTGGAATTCAGACTCTGCCAACCATCCCTCTGGGAGGGATTTTCCACTACAGAAATCTTGTGCCGCGGAGATCATCTAAACATGTGCAATGTGATTGCCAGGCAGTCCTCTCCTAGAAATACGTCAACAGGGCAAAGCTCTTGGCTTTCCTTGAGTTTGGACTGAAACTTGCCGTGATTCCTCTACTCCTGGCAAGATTCTGATCATGTGCTGCTGGTGTAACACCTATCGCCCTTGCTCCTTAGCTATGCCATTGCGGACAATGCGTATCGCTCTCTGCGCACAGAGAGGAAAGACCAATGTATCCTGATATCTGGGGAAAGCGGAGCTGGCAAGACTGAGGCCACCAAGAAGATCCTGCAGTACTATGCCATGACGTGCCCTGCCAGTGACCAAGTGGAAACGGTGAAGGACAGGCTCCTGCAGTCCAATCCAGTCCTTGAGGTAACCTGTGACAAAAAAAAAACTTTCCCTGGCTGTCAGATTTAAGAGAGAACGGGACATTGTCCAAACCAGGCAAGATCATTCTGCACCTCCATGTGTCTCTTGACAAGAGCAGGGGCAACGAGAGAGTGATTTGGTCCACATTGCCTGAGGAAAAAAATAGGTCGATGGCTTTGGATAATGCAGTTCAGTTAGCTACATGCTACTGGGAGGGGGAGTGCATGGCATGTCGGTGGTTGCTAGCCAGTCTGACTTCGGCAAAAAGCCAGTGTGTGGGGACCTATTAAGCAGCAGTTGTGAAAAGCAAAGTCCACCCACCAGCATGCCTTGGCAGAGCTTGGGGGCTCGCATCGAACGACGGCCAGATCTGGTCATGGCCCAACCCCAGCCAGCAATGCTCTTGCACCTCCTTCCCCATTAGCTGTTGGGAAGCAGAGAGGAAGTTCGGAAGCCGTGCGGCATTAACAGCTGTGAACGGCGCCTGTGGAATTGGCATACACTTGACAGCTGTGCAGTGGTGGGGAGCTAGTTTGGGAGTGGCCATGCAAGATTCCTTTCTCTTTAACCAGAGGCCAACTGCTTTTTGTCTCTCTCTTTCTCATTAGGCTTTTGGAAATGCAAAAACCCTGCGCAATGACAATTCCAGCCGGTTTGGGAAATACATGGATGTCCAGTTTGATTACAAGGTGTGTATCTGGAAACTGCTTCCTCTTTGGAGGGATTCTCTGGGACCTGTTAGGAGTTTGGGGTTGTGAAGAATTAAATGGCTATTCTAATGCAGCTGTGTGTGTGTGTGTGTGTGTGTGTGAGAGAGAGAGAGAGAGAGAGAGAGAGAGAGAGGGCGCACACAAACTGGCTTTGGTGCATGGCTCAAGTGTGTGTGGGGGGTATCAGTCATCCCCCCCCTTTTTTGGGCCCACTTGTTGCCTGTAGTAGCACCGCCCTCCCAGTTTTCACTCATGGACTCTCCTTTTCCCTTGTCCATGAAACAGACATTTGAGAAAAGCCATGCTAAATGCCCATTTTGTGCAAAAAAGTTGCACATCAGTGGATGCTCCTACCATGAGTGAATGGGTCTGCCAGACTGGGACCAGCTCAGTATGTTGCCCCATCACAAATCCCCAGAGTCAAGAGTTACAGCCTTCATCAGCAAGGTGGTCCATCACAGAATGCGTACCTCTTAGAACCAGATTGCTAGGTTATTCCCCTGGTGAGTCTGAAGCATATCCTGACATCCTAGTTAATATCCTTCTTTTGTAGCTTCTGAGATGGATCCTGAGTGCCTGGCAAATGCTCTGTGTGGTTTATAGGGTCTATAGGGGTCCCACTCAGCACTCTCCCATGGACACCTTTTCCCAGTGCTCATGCTCACTCCTCTTCCAGCCCCTTCTCACCAACAGTGTGTGCTTGTTTGTTTCGGCTTAGGGAGCTCCTATTGGAGGCCACATCCTGAACTACCTTCTGGAGAAGTCCCGTGTTGTGCACCAGAATCACGGAGAGAGGAATTTCCATATATTCTATCAGCTGCTGGAGGGAGGGGAAGAAGACCTGCTCAGGAGGCTGGGGCTTGAGAAGAACCCCCACCAATACCATTATCTAGTGAAGGTACAAGAGTTGGATTGGCAGAGGCCCTCTGGAGTAAAAAAAAAAAGAAGAAGCAAAAATAGCAGAGGAAAAAGTATAGAAAGGAAGAACAACCTACGCTTTAGAAGTCAGTAAGATCATAATGAATTTGCAGAAAATGTTCCTAATATTATAGAACAAGAGACCAAACACATTTTGATATCATTGTTAAAATGTATGTATAAGCTAAGGCAAGCAAAATTCTCTGACTACAAGATCTTGTAAGTGCTGGGACCTTTTTCACTCATGTATTCTGCATTAGGATCTTGCAGTGAATGTGTCTTGTTTGCAGGGCTTTTTTTCAGCTGGAACGCGGTGGAACGGCGTTCCGGCACCTCTTGAAAATGGTCACATGGCTGGTGGCCCCACCCCCTGATCTCCAGACAGAGGGGAGTTTAGATTGCCCTCCACACCGCAATCTAAACTCCCCTCTGTCTGGAGATCAGTGGGCGGGGCCACCAGCCACATGACCATTTTCTCCAAGGGTGATTTAAACTTTTTAAAACTCCCCCCTTGTTCCAGCTGACCCAAAGTGACGTCATTGGCCCTGGGAGCATGTGTTGTAGGTTTACTTTCCCCCTTTCCCCCCTACACCTTTTAGAGGCACCCTGCCATGGCATGGTAGTATTGTGGTGTGTGAGATGTGCCTGGAGGTTCTCAGTGTGGGCTGGAGGTGAGAACTGCATTGGGTATCAGTGATGACAGAGCAGCTCATGTCCATCAAGACTCAGCAGTCATTCTGCCCTTCTTGTTATGGAGGCTGCTGTCATGTTTTCCTGGAGGTTGGAAAGACAATTATCTTCCTTTAGTAGAGAGCAACAGAGAGTGGCTTGGCAGAACTGCTGCTAGTCTGTTGCTTCCCAGCTGTGAGGTTCACTCTGCTCTTTATATTCATTTCCAGGGCCAGTGTGCGAAAGTCAGCTCCATCAATGATAAGAGTGACTGGAAAGTCGTGCGCAAGGCTCTGTCGGTCATTAACTTCAATGACAACGAGGTGGAGGTAAGAGGCACTCCTGCCTCCTCTTCTAGGGGGGCTGTTCCTTGAGAGGGGGAAGTCTTGCCTCTTCCTGCCCTCTTCCTGCAGAGGGGCTTGGAGTCTCCATCTCACTGCTCTTCTCCCACAGAATTTGCTGAGCATTGTTGCCAGTGTGCTGCACTTGGGAAATGTGCAGTTTTCTGCCGACGAACAGAGCAACGCTCAAGTGGTCACGGAGAACCAGATCAAATACCTGGCCAGGGTGAGTGGGGAAGCTTTGCAGGTTGAACTGTTAGCATGACCAGATCCCCTGGTGATTCCCCTTTGGAGATTCCAGGCCAATTCCTCTGGTGTCCCCAGCACTACTCCCTCTGTCTGATGGGAATTCGAGGCCATCCAGTGATCACTCATCTCCCAGGACCAAACTATACATGTAGGATTTTTGACTAACTGGGCCTAGGTTCCCCCCAGATCCAAGTCACTTCCACTGCAGCCGCACAATAGCTGTGGGGGGGGTACCATTTTAAAGCCCAGAGGGGCCCAGTTTGCCTCGGGACCGCAGCAAGGGGATGTTCTTTGCATAACTTTGAAACTCCACAAGACTCATTAGAAAACATAACATGCACTTTGCCCAGTGGGATGTGCTGGCTTTGCCACTTTCTTTTGGGCATCTCTCTTCAAAACTCTTTAATGGTTGTCATTTGTCAGTCACAGATGACCATTGTGGAATGTGTGATTATTTAAAATATTTAAATGCTTCCTTTCTGCTGGATAACAGGCCTCCCAGGTAGCCAATGACAAAAGATAACTGATGGTAAGACTGGGGAGCCCTGGGGTCAGATCTAGTGTGGGCCAGTCACACCCCCTCTCCCTGGTCTGATTCACAGGGTTTTAAGGGAGGGGAATGAGGAGGAGGGAAGGGCCAATAAGCCATGCTGTACTCCTTGGAAGAATGTAATAAACAGAAAACACAGTAACCCTGGCAGAGGGGTTCAGGTGGGTAGCCATGCTGGTCTGCTGCAGAAGAGCGAGATTTGAGTCCAGCAGCGCCTTAAAGACCAACAAGATTTCCAGGGTATAAACTTCTGAGAGTCAGGCTGCCTGTGTCAGATATCAAAGCTTGACTCTCAAAAGCTTATAGCCTGGAAATCTTGTTGGGCTTCAAGGTACTACTGGACTTGACTCTTGCTCACCATATTAAAGACTTACAAAGGAAAGAGCTCCCTTTCTGGCTTTGCATTCTTCGTCCTTTCCCCATTGTTCCAGAGAGACAGGTGGTTGGGCTTTCTCTCTCAACAACGTCATTCTTAATTACTGGAGGAGGCAGTGGCAGCTGTAGGAAGAGGAAGAGAAGCTAAAAGGACTTCCTTGCCCCCCTCCCCTCCCTATCAGGATCAGTATCTGGGGTTCAGTGGAGCTGCTAATTCTAGAGGGGTAATCATGTTAGTCTGTAGTAGCAAAATAAAACAGGAGTCCAGTGGCACCTTAGAGACTAACAACACTTTCTTGAGTCAATCTCAACTAAATGGACTGTACATCCATTAAGTTGATCTGTTTATATACACAATAGAAATGTGGAATGGGGAGAGATGCTACAAAGGGAGGCCAGTTTTGATTGGATCTTCTTGTAACACATCCCTCCTCCCGTGCCTTTCTGTTGTGTTTATAGATGGATCAGCCTCTTGGGTATACACTTCAATGTATCTGGTGCCCTGACTCAAAAGCTTATGCTAGAATAAATGTTGTTAAGACTTTAACAAATCACTGCCAGTCTGTTTTATAGTGCAGCTGACGGTAACTGGATTTCTTTTTTCTGGCCATAGCTGTTGGGTGTTGAAGGCTCTCTGCTCCGGGAAGCGCTGACCCACAAAAAGATCATTGCAAAGGGGGAAGAGGTGAGAGAACCACGGGATGGCACAGCTGTGTGGAAGACAGCTGTCTGGCATGCTTTCTGCTGCAGAACCAGGGGCTAAGGGAAGTGCTCTGGATATTTCCACACTTGTTTAGAACCAGTCCTTGAGGTGGGCACAGCTGTGGATTTTGGGGAGGTACACTGGAAGGGAAGGAAGACTTAAAAGGATTGGTTTTTTATCCCTTTCTTCGCAGCTGATCAGCCCCCTCAATCTGGAGCAGGCAGCCTATGCACGAGATGCTCTTGCCAAAGCAGTGTACGGGCGCACATTCTCCTGGCTTGTGAATAAGATTAACAAGTCACTCACATACAAGGTGAGCTTGCTGTCATGGGCAGTGGGAACGTGTGACTTCCTGGTGGCCTGAGGACAGTCTGCTCTCCAGGTTGCGAGTCCTGGAGTAAACAAGATTCTGGAGCATCATCCCCTTAACACAGAAGGGTGGCTGTATTCAGACAGGTTGTGGGTGGTCCTCCTGCCTCTCTGGTTATCTCTTATCCCTTTGGGCAGGAAACGGAGAATCTGGGCTGGAGAAGAAGCTCCACCGTACTTGGACTGCTGGACATCTATGGATTTGAGGTGTTCCAACACAACAGGTGGGTTCCCATCCCCCTTGGCCATTGGTCTCCCCTCTTTCTTGTCCTCTAAGGCGGGGGGGGGGGAGAGTTACACATTGGTGGAAGAGTGGTGGGCCCTGGAAGAGAGTGGATGGCTTTCAGATAATCAGAGACTGCCTGGAATATCCCTTCCTGTGCTTGTGTCAATGGCAACAGAGCGAGCACTAAAGGCCCAATGGAGAGCATGGTAATGAAATTGCACTTGGGGAGTGAGAATTCCTTGCCACTGTGACTAAGGGACCCCATGTGCCCCTGTGGCTGAGGACTGTTCTAGTTAGAGCTGAACTTCACCCTCTTTCAATGAGGGCTGCGTCTGACTCGATGGATTGACTGTCTTGCTCGTTTGCAGCTTTGAGCAGTTTTGTATCAACTACTGCAATGAGAAACTGCAGCAGCTCTTCATCGAACTCACCTTGAAATCTGAGCAAGAGGAGTATGAGGCAGAGGGCATAGCGGTAAGAACCAGCAAAGGTTTCTTTCCAGGCTTAACAGCTGAGGGGCTTGGGTTACTCGCTCCGGGGAGAGCAGAGGCTGGCTTGCCATTTGAGGCACACTGACTGTATCCCCCGTTTCGCGATTGCGGGAGGTGTCCAGTGCTGCCCTCTCTCTCGCTTGAAGGGCTGAAAGTGTGCTTCTCCTGCCAGCTGTTGGGCAATCTGATCCCTGATAGGAGCTGGCTGTGCTGTGCTGTGTTTGATACAGTGATTTTGTTGTATGTTTCCCCTCCATGCTGTTGTGTTTGGAATTTTAATTGCTTTGTTATATCTGTATTGTATTTTGGGTTGGAAGCTGCCTTCGGTGTTTCTGAAAGGCAAGCTACTGCAAAAGTTGGCCTCCATTGAGGCTAAAGAAATGCCCAGATTCGGAGGCTTGTCCACCGGCCTGCCTCTCCTCAGGTCAGATGTTGTGAATGCAGATAGGTGCAGCCCCTTGGCTAGCTCCCCTGTGCTTTGAATGCTTCACTCATTCGTTTCTGGATTGTATTCAAGTTCCCCCTCAGCTTGTTTTTTTGCCTCCCTTTGCGAATGCCAGTGGGAGCCAGTCCAGTATTTTAACAACAAAATCATCTGTGACTTGGTGGAAGAGAAATTCAAAGGCATCATTTCAATTTTGGTAAGTCATCAGTAATATTTAGAAGAGTGGGGAGGGGAAGAATGGGAGGACCGGGGGGCAGGGGGGCCTGTCACCTTCATGTGAAATCCAGCAGCTCGTTGACGTAGGCTTTCAAAGGGAAAATGATGGAAAATGGCAGACATAGATGGAGATGCCACACATGGAGTTTGTTCCTGTGTTTTGCAACTGTATCAGCGGGGTCCCTGGCCCTGTTCTGGGAGGTACCAGCCAGCTTTGCTTCCCAGGGAACTCACTGTGCCTGCAGCCTGGTTGCAAAGCCTTTGCCTACCCATGTTGTCAAACGGCAGCTGACTCCAGACTTTTCCATCTCCCCTTGTCTCTGGGAGTGTTTCTAAGGCAGTCTTCAAGCCTTTTCTGCCCAGGCATTTTCACAATGGCCCTTAGCAGTACACATTTCTCATGGCATAGGACAAGGAGCCTCTTCCTATGCTGGGCTGGTGGCTTATAGCAGCTGCCGCAAAGCAGCCCCCCACCCCACTTTTAGAAACATATCCTTAGAGAGGAGGGGATAAGTGGTTCCTTCCATCAGCCAAGGCTGTAGTTAGTGGATTGACATTGTTTGGGGTGAGAAAGCGAGAGACAGCTTCCCAGTGCACTGTTGGACTTCCCCATTCTGGTTTCCTCTTGGCAGGACGAGGAGTGTCTGAGGCCAGGAGAAGCCACAGACATGACCTTCTTGGAGAAGCTGGAGGAGACGATCAAGAACCACCCTCACTTCCTCACGTGAGTTGACTGCCTCCTTGGAGACAAGCCTGGTCCAGCAGATGATGTAGGTCAAGGACCTGCTACCTGTGGGTGTGATACCCCACCAGGCATTTGAAAGCTCTTCCTCCTCCTCCCTGAAGGCTCAGCATAGCTGACACCTCCAAAGCATAAGAATGTTTCCATTACAAACTGTTCATTGTATAATAGTCAGTTTGATTTTTGTTAGACCCAGGAACTGCTGTGACCAAGTTTTGTCTACTGGACCTGGGCTGCCCTCCCACCATCCATTCTTTGGTGCCCCCTATCCAGTGGTTTCCATTGCCACCCAACTCCTTGGAGTGGAACCTGTCTGAAAGGCTTCATTGCTTACTCAGCTTTGCTGCTTCTGGACTCTTGCTTTCCTTTCATAATAATAATATTTGATTTATATACCACCCTTCAGGATAACTTAATGCCCACTCATAGTTTACAAAGTGTGTTATTATCCCCACAACAATCACCCTGTGAGATAGGTGAGGCTGAGAGAGCTCTGAGTGACCCAAGGTCACCCAGCTGGCTTCAAGCGGAGGAGTGGGGAGTCAAATCCGGTTCTCCAGATTGGAGTCCTGCGGCTCTTAACCACTACACCAAACTGGCTTTTGTGAAGACCTCCCTTGCTGTCAACAGACTGAATTTGCTTTCTCCATAGGCACAAGTTGGCAGATGCAAAGACCCGGAAGTCCTTGGGCCGAGAAGAATTCCGTCTCCTGCATTATGCTGGGGACGTTACCTACAGTGTTGCAGGTAAATGTCCTCCGTGTAGCCATGCAGCTATGCTCCAATCCTAGCAAGTAACGTTCCCCCTACCCTCCCATGTCCTGAACCAGCCCCCTCCAAGCTTCCTTTCTCTTTGCTCAAGTTCTTGGTATCCTGTTTTCCTTCCAAGGTTTCCTGGATAAGAACAATGATCTCCTTTTCAGGAACCTGAAGGAGGTGAGTGCCAACTAGAAGATGACAGAGCAGTGTAGGATGCTGAATTTATCTGTCTGTTTGTGGTGATTGTGAAGTATGTTCTCCAAAGTGATACATCAAAGACATGAGACTGTAGCCTAAGGAGGTTTGGTATGATTTTCTGTGGGTTCTTTTGCTGCCTTTCCAGGCCATGTGCAACTCAGAGAATCCCATCATTAACCAGTGCTTTGAGAGGACAGAGCTGACTGACAAGAAGAGGCCAGAGACGGTAAGAACCCCCAGATAGTGTGGTGTGTCTTGGGTTGCTGTAGGCTCTCTGCTCTTGCAGGCTAGCCCACCTGAGCTCAGTGCCTAGCTCATACCCCCTCAAGCAGGCTGGCCCTTCCCTCTTGTTTTCCCCTCACTCCTCCTTTCTTGCAGGCAGTGACTCAGTTTAAGAACAGCCTCTCAAAGCTGATGGAAATCCTGATGTCCAAGGAGCCGTCTTATATTCGCTGCATTAAGCCTAATGATGCCAAACAGGCTGGTATGTTCGAATTTGGGACTTTCTCCTGGGTCACTCCTGTCTCAGGGGCTTCCTTGAGACTGGGAACACTGGGAAAAGTCTGGGGGATCCTGAACGTGGGCTGAGCCACCCCACTTGGCTTGCTTTGTTCTTGCTGAGTCCTGAATTCTCGTTTGCTTATAACTGTAAAGTGTTTCCTGAAGTCATGAACTGAAGGCTCTGGTCAGCTTAGCCAGTTGTAAGGTTTCAAGAGAAGGCTGATTGCTGGCTTGTCTGCCACGATGTCATGTAGCAGACTTCCTCTGCTCTGGAGCTAAACAGCCTGAGGGGGTCACTTGATTGGCACTCAGAGTGGTGCTATGTACACACTTCTGTGCCCCTTGGAGGTACAGAGAAACTTGCGCCCACGATCATTCCCCTTTTGTTCTGATCATTTCTAGGCCGTTTTGATGAAGTTTTGATCCGACATCAAGTAAAATATTTGGGTTTGATGGAGAACTTGAGAGTGCGAAGGGCTGGATTTGCTTATCGACGGAAATATGAAGTCTTCCTCCAAAGGTAAGAGAGAGGCAGGCTGTAGCTGTCTCAGCAGCATGAACACATTCCCTACAGGGCTCATGCATTGTTGCTTCTTTCGGTCATGTAGCTTTTTCTGCTTGCCAGGTACAAATCACTGTGTCCTGACACTTGGCCCACCTGGGATGGACGGCCCCATGATGGAGTGGCTGTGCTCTTGAAGCACCTGGGTTACAAGCAAGAGGAGTTTAAGATGGGCAGGTTTGTGTCTGTAGCTGGAGCCTGGCTGTGTTCTCTCCTGGGAGCAGGGCAAAGTCTTTGATATCTTACTGATGTATTTTATTTCCAGGACAAAAATCTTTATCCGTTTCCCCAAGACGCTGTTTGCGACTGAAGATGCCCTGGAAATCCGGAAGCAGAGCCTGGGTGCGCGAGAGGTTTTTTTTTAAAACCAGATGTTTTAAGTTTGTGTGGTGTGACACTCGCTGCTGCCTTTGCACATCTGCAGTCATTTGTTTTCTTCTTCAGCCACAAAGATCCAGGCATCCTGGAGAGGCTTCCACCAGCGGAAGAAATTCCAGCAGATGAAGAGTGCAGGTAGGCAGGCAGGGAGCTCCGTGTGGTTTTCCCACCAGAACAACTTGCTCTCATTTGTTGGTTTAGTCATCGCTTCTCACCATCAGTGAGTGAAGCAATATACAACCATCTACACAACAACTTTGTGAGTTACAGTTACCAAAACAAAACCAATTAAATAAAGCTGCTGAAAGCAGCATCAGACCCTTAAATCTGCTTGGACACCTGAAGTTTCCAGAAATCAAAGCTGCTGAATTGTGGGCCTTTTTTTCTGGAAGAGCTCTCCAGAAGGGTGGAGCCAACCAGAAAAGGCCCTGCTATGTTTTCCCAGGTGGAATGTGATGCTGAACATCTGTGACAGTTTTAATTGCTGATGTGGGCTCTGCTGTGAGCAAAGACAAAAAGTGTGATTGGCTGCAGGCAGAATCCCTGAGGTTTTCAGCAAGGTGTTTGGGAGGCATTTTGAGTAGAACATTTTTTTTCTTCATTATTTCCAGCCATCACTATTCAGTCTTGGTGGCGTGGGACTTTGGGACGCTGCAAGGCTGCCAAGAAGAAGTGGGCTGTGATGACCATTCGACGGTGTGTAAAAAAAAAAAAATCACAAATCCATTGTACTTTCTCTTGGGAGTGAACCAGAGCAGAACCTCCTTCACCATTGTCACTGCTGTGCTTTGCCTTCTAGCTTTGCCTGTTTCGTTATGCCTCCTTCATGCTCTTGCTTCTTTGCAGAGTTACGGGGAGAGTTGGTGGGGGGATGGGAAATGCCAGTTGGGTCAGGAACCATGCTCTTCCCATCTAACCAAGGCTTTTTCTGTGTCTTCCTCCCTTGATCCTCCTCCCATCCAGATTCATCAAGGGCTTCATTTACCGGAACTACCCTCGCTGCCCCGAGAACGAATACTTCCTCGACTACATCCGTTACGCCTTCCTGATGAACCTGAAGCGTAACCTGCCGAAGAATGTTCTGGATAAATCTTGGCCAGTACCTCCACCATCACTGCAAGAGGTAGTTCCAGGGGACGGGACATTTCTCAGGCGTTGGAAGGAAAATAGGCTTTCCCCACAGAAATTCTTTCTATCCCTTTCTACCTTCTCAGTACAATCCACCTACTTCTCTTTGCACCAGTTCATGATCTTCCTCAGCGACATGCTGTACAAAACCAATCTGAAGTGTTTGCTTGCAGGCTGTTAAGGGTTTTTGATGGTAGGATCAACACAAGGCCAATCCTTGGCCACTGATGTTAATAAATCAGATTAGGTTGCTGTTTTCTTCATTGTGGCCTCTGAGAATTGATAGCTAGAGAACCCTCCTACCTTGAGAGCTCCACTTTCTCTAGCCTTGATTCTCCTGTTACAAGGGAGAACTAGATTATACCGTTTTTTAGGCTTAGTCTAGAAGGGAGAGCCAAACCATTGCTCAGAACCTATGCAAATTTGGTAGCATTAAAAAGAAAAAAAATCAAATCCATTCTTTCCTTGTCTTTGGATCTTATGTTCCAAAAGAGAGGGGGAGGGAAAACCTGAAATGCGATCATAACTGGAGGGAACCAGAAAAACAGTGGCACTAACATTTATTCCAGTATGAGATTTCATGAGACAGAGCTCACTTCTTCAAATACAATGGGAAGAAACTCATTTGCTCCGTTTTTACAAAAAGTTACAGAATGGGAGGGGGAAAGAGATCGTTAAGCAGAGGAGCCTAGTTGATTGCAATTTGTTTTACTTCCTCTGCACGTGACAGGCCAGAACCTGACTCCTCTCATCATCCATTAAACTACCAAAGTGGTTCAAGTCTCCACATAGAGAATCTCATCTGATTTATTATACTTACTCTCTCGACTCTTCACTGTTTCCCCTCCATGTCTGTAATTTTCTGCAAAAATGAGGCAAATGAGTTTCTAGGACTCGTGTGCTGTTTCTAGGTCATAACAAAACTTGGCAATACCTTTGGTTAGTAGCTTGGGTTATTTTTCATTACTCAGAAAAAGTTGGTGACCCCTGAGATGCATTGCTGGGCCTGGCTTGACTTGCTTCCCAAGTGTCCAGCCCACCCTAGTCTCCCCCCCCCTGCCCTTTTTGCCAGCATATCAGCATCTTTACAGGTAGGTATTGCAAGTTTTTGAGCCTACTTCTAGTGTAGTCCAGTGCATAGTAACTGGATTGTGGACTGGGGAACATTCAATGAGGAGTGGGGTAGTATAGATTCCAGTGTCAATCAAAGATACCAGTATGGATAGAGGGAAAAATTCCCTTGGAACAGTTCTCCCTACAGATTTGCTGTAGACTTGTAGACCTTTGGAATTTGTGTAGGTGCTGGGGTTCACTGACAGATCAATGTGGAAGGAAGACGCCTTCACCTTGTCTTCTTTCCAAGGTTATGCTTTCACTGACAATAGGCAAAATGGAAACCAGTCATCTAACGAACACTTGAATTCAAATTCTAAATCCCTTACAGACTCACTGGATGACCTGGACAAGTTTATGTGCTCCTATACTCAGTTCTTTAGCAACGTGACACAAATAGCTCCGGCACACCCTGTAGGACACCTGTGATAATGAACTTTATAACAGCACACAGGATATAACAGAGTATACACAATCAATTTACCATTGGTACCATTAAGAAATTTAGCATATTAATAAAAAAAAATCACAATATTTCAGGATCACAAAACAGCAGGCAAGTCAAAAGTTCCAAAGCAGGTGGCTTCTTTAAGACATTATTTCAGATGTTCACTGAAATCCAGGAAAGCAAACTTCTGGGTTCTCCCTGTTGACTCCCCTGGAAGGCTGGTCTACTGACATCTTTCAAAACACCTCATCTCCAAGGAGATCAAAGAGTACATGCAGGTAGCTGCAGATCCGTATTTTATATCCATAGAAGGCAGAATCCCCTCTGTTCATTGTATTCCCTTTTATTTCAAAAGTGCTGTTAGAGCATTCCAAAAGATAAAAGGCATCAATCATTATCAAAACATGAATTGTTTTGTAGGAGGAGACCATACTACTTTTGCAGCTAACCATTTATTTAATATGAAAAGGCTAAGGAAAATTTGAGAGTCCCTACTCTTAAATACTTGATTTCATGTGAAGAATTAGGGTTTGGCATGTAGGGATGCACTGAACAGAGTGTAAGAAGATGTGTAGAAATACTCTCTCGATATTGGTATCATGACATTGTTGCATTCATATCAAATGTTAGAAACTTATGAAAGAATATCACAGAAGGTTCCTTTCCCATAAAAGACTGCACTAAGGATCCATGTTGTTCCTATGCAACCCTCCATTACACTTGTAAAATATTCCATAGATCACATTTAATTTTTGCCACAGATTGAAGCCAGGGATTGGGTGCATCCCACATCCATGACATTTGAAATGCCCCACTACACTTAAAGAATCCCAGCTAAACTAAAAATGTTACATCAGATCCTGGGATCGCTAAAAAGTGGCATAATTAACTCAGATTTTCTCATTTCTGGTGGCCTTGGTTTCCTTGAGTTACCTTCCCAGCCTCCAATAGAACAGTCAGCCAGGGCAGATAAAGGCTGCATAGAATGTTGCACTTTTAAAGATAATAGGATGGTGGTGAATGGCTGAGAGAGGACATTCCAAGTCAGTGTTTTCCAAGGCTGTGGAACAGCCACTGTAGCCTCCTTCATGGAAGCTAGATGTGTTTCTTCAGGAGGGACTATGGACAATCTTCAATTGAAAGATGTTGGGGCATGTCCCCCCTCCCCATTTGAATCATTTTATTATGGCTGTGGATGGAGGAGGGATAGCTTTAGCAGAGGAAGTTCCCTCTTCCTTAGCATAGTTGCCCCTTCTCCACTGTTGCTTGTGGCTGCTGCCTGTTTCCATCTCAAGTTCCCTGCTTCTGTTTTTTTCTTCAGGCATCTCAGCTGCTGAGAGCGCTCTGTATGCAGAACATGGTCTGGAGCTACTGCAAGAGAATCAGCCCTGAGTGGAAACAGCAGGTAGGAAGCAGTTGGTGCTTTCCTGGCAAATGCACACCTAGTCCCCCCCCCATTGTCAGGGGTTTTGGCCACATTGTTTTTCCAACAATAATCTGGGATTTGGGTACCCCATGGGGCAGTTGGCTTCTCATAATGAGCTTTTATGGATCATTGTCATTGGCTGTTATCGCCTTGTTTTATACTGTGTTGAATGGGGCCTTTCTGCTTGCCTCCACATGAAATGATTTCGCCTTTTATGTGGTTATCAAGTTGCCTTTCTGTTGCCTGGTTAAACTACCTTGTCTTGACTGCACTGACACTGGCTCTTCTGCCTGCTTCTCCCCCATCCTCTCTCCCCGCAGCTGGAGCAGAAAGTGGTGGCCAGTGAGATCTTTAAGGATAAAAAGGACAATTATCCTCAGAGTGTCCCCAGGCTCTTCCTTAATACTCGGCTTGGTAAGTGCTGCTCAGGCTGGCCACATTTTGGACTGCTGATGAGCTGCTCCTAACCACCTCCTCCTGGTTTCTCTTGGCAGGTAATGAAGAGATCAGCGCCAAAGTCCTTCAGGTGCTGGGAAATGAGTCATTGAAGGTAAGCCTTCAGACCCTACCAGGGTATCATTTTGAGTCACTCAAGGCACAGCTGCATGGTGCAGAGGGTGCTGTAGGATAGGTCAAGTGCAGTGATGGTTTTGGGTCTTTCTCAAGGAAGGCCAATTGGAAGAAAGCCAGAACAGAGGAAGGGCTTACATTAATTGAAGCCTGAGAAAGGGAGGCCCAGTGACAGCTGAGGGGCCTTCAAATCCCCTCCTCTCATAGCCTGGTTAAAAGTTAGCGGCTCTTCTATGCACCACAAATGCATGTTTTTGGAATTAACACCACTTGCTTCAGTATGCAGTTCCTGTGATCAAGTATGACCGGAAAGGCTACAAGGCTAGAGCTCGCCAGCTGCTGCTCACTCAGAATGCAGCTGTGCTAGTCGAAGAGTCCAAAATCAAGCAACGGATTGACTATGCCAACCTGACAGGTGAGAAGAGGGGCAGAGCGTTTTACTAGTTTGGTGGATGGAGTGAACCCTCTTAGCTGTATTTCTGTTGTTCTGGTTTCTCTACCATCCTTGTGCAAAAGGTTGGCCGTCTGTCATCCCCCCCCCCGGGGGGCCATAATTTTGTTTCTGGGTTTTTAAAAGAATCATCTCCATCTGATTTGCTGGTGACATTGGGCTAGGACAGGTTAGTGTCCTTATCCCATGGTCCCCTGCCTTGCTTCTGTCTGCCTCAACTTGGGAGTGTTTTTCTAGTTCAATAATAAGGTTGTCTTATAGCATGGTTTTTGTGCACCCTTTGGTGACACTGGGGACAGAAACAGAGGCAGCTGGGCTTGCCTCACAGGAGAACTTCTCTGAGCCCTTCCTTGCTTTGCAGGCATCTCACTCAGCAGCCTGAGCGACAATCTCTTTGTTCTTCACGTACTCCGGGAGGATAACAAGCAGAAGGTAACAAGATCCATGCTGAGGCAATGGCCATCACATAGCAAGCCCTTGATGTGGCATCTTGTGGTGTGCAATCAGAGTTTTATTTTGGGATAGGGAAATTGGCAGTGAAAAAGGGGGCTGCACCAAGGCAAAACGAAGGAACAGCAAATGGTCCTCCTTGGCAGTCCCCAACCCTATCTGGAAAGACCGTTTGGTTTTCTTTCAGGGAGATGTTGTACTACAAAGCGATTTTGTGATTGAGACTCTAACCAAGATCGCCATTTGTGCCAACAAAGTGAACAACGTGAACATCAACCAGGGCAGGTAAGTTGCCTGTGGCCAGGGAGGAGCTTTGTGGGAGCCCTTGAGTTAAGGCTAGGAGTTTTTTGGGCCTTGTCTACTTGCTGGCTGAGACTTTAAGCTGACTTGTGCTGTATCTTGATGAGCACAGAGGCTCAGAGACTGCGCTATTAACTGAAAGTTCCGAGTTCTTTCAGTCTCAGACCTGTAACAGGCCACTAACAACTGTAACCTAATTTACAGGACAACAGTAAGGATTATGGGATGTAGCCAAAGCACTTTGGGGGACAAGGAAGCATCACAGATTGCATCCGTATGATTTTTCTCATCCCATCTTCTTAGTGCTGGGACTGTAGGTTGTGCCCATTTGTGCAGGAACCACCCATGCCGCTCCACCTCAAAACAGTATGATCTTTAGCGAAGGCAGAGTTGGAATGCCCGAGTGGAGTTGGTGCAAACTCTTCTCTTTTCTCCACAGCATAAAATTCACCGTTGGACAAGGCAAAGAAGGCATCATTGATTTCACATCAGGATCTGAACTACTCATAGCCAAAGCCAAGAACGGCCATCTTGCTGTGGTGAGTGTTGTGTCGCCGACTGCCTGTCTGTATGCCAGGAGTGTCATTCCCTCTCATCAAGAGTTGAGTTCTATAGATTGCTTTCCTCTCTCCTCCAACATGTCCACTTCCTGTCTAGCTCCTAGTCTGCTGTACCTGTGTAGGGCAGCAGGCAAGACTCCTTTCCCTCCCAATCCCAAACTCCTCTTGCTGTTTTAATTTGCCACAAATTGCCACTGCCTTCAACAATTTTGCATTTTCCACTTGTGGAGCGGAGCAGCAAAATGCTTATTACCCTGCGATCTGTAATACATAGGCACCAAGGAGAGTCGCATCCTACTTAAATTCCCTTTCCTCAAAAGCTGCCCTCAGTGTTTAGGAACTTCTTGGCTTATGATCCTATATCAGATTTTAGCGGATTTGGGCAAAGCTCCTTGGGGTAGCGCTAGGCTAAAGGATAGCCATCCGGAAGCAAGGGCTTTGAACTAATGGTTGAGAATAGTGGTAAAACTTGCTGTCTCTTGTTACCTGTGTCTCCTTCTCAGGTGGCTCCTCGTTTGAATTCTCGATGACGAAAGGTGCTCATTTTGCAAAGACTTCTCTTTGACTACTTCATGTATCTTTGGCTGGGCCTTTTCCCTGCCGCCCTTGAGGGAGGTGGGTACAGCTGCTTTACTGAAATCTTTTATAGCTACCAAAGACCTGCACATCCAAAGAATCCATCTTTAATTGTACCCTTGGTTCGCATCCTATCAAACAAAAGCCATCCTCCTTCCTTGTAGCACGTGGCCTCGGTGGCACCATCAACTCCTGACACACAACAGCAAGCAAGAGAGGGGAAATCTGCAGTGTTGCATCAGCCAATTCAGTGAAATGCCAAACTTTATACTACAAAATAGTCTATGAAGAAATTTTCTCTAAGATTTTTGATGCTTTGTATGAAAATATTAAAAGCCATAATGTATAATAGAGTACAGTTTGTAAATACATCCACTTAGCTTGTGGTATGGGATGTTTGCACTATGAAGATCATTGGTTTTGATTGGGTTGTGGCAACAAGCTGAGGCACTTTTGCATCTTTGTTGCCTTTCCTAGATTCAGGGGGGCTCTGCCAGACACAGCGTCTCTCTTATCTCTTTTCCACACCTCAGACTTGTTTGAATGACTTGGCGGTACTTGTACTCTGTCCCCATAGCAAATGACTAGTTCAGGGTTCCCCAACGAGGCACCTGTGGCTGTCATGATGCCCATCAGTACTTCCCCTGGTGCCCACTGAGCTTCTCAGGACGTTGGTGGGACCATTGTAAGGCAGGTCTTGTTATTGGTGGCCTTACTCAAACAAAGGGGTTTCCACAGCTGCAATACCAGCTGCAGCCACTGATGCATCAGATGGACTCGATTAGTGACCAGACTTTCCTTGGTCAGTGTGTGGTTCCATTTCAAGTTTTTTCTCCTTCCTGCCTCCATGGGCTTTCTTTTTTTTCTTTTTATTCCCCTTCTGCGATTCCTTTGCAGTGTGAGGAGAGGCAGTATTGCATTTTACTCCACCTCCTGAGGCACCAATTTTAGGCTAGTCTCCCACTTCCTGCAGTACCCATTTGGGAGTGAAGCTCCCACCCTCGATTCTAAAGGTGCCTCCGCAGGCTTTAAAAGATCGACAACCCCTGCACCTAGTTCTTTACAACAAACTCCTTGCTTAAATCCCATTCTCAATTCACTTTAGAAATGCCTTTTCAAAATACCCTGTCACAAATAATCAGCTTGTCAATGTTTAGCTGTTACTGGTGGAGCCCTGCTTTTCAGAGTCACAAGCGCTTCAAAGAGAATGTAATTTTTTTAAAAGCAATGTTATTGCTGCTACAACACTAATCTCCAGTTTGGGCAACAGAAATTCACCATTTTTCTTTTTTGCTTTATTTACTAGCACTTTTATGTCAAATAGTTCTTTTGGCACACCTGATTGATGCACACAATGCCAATGACCGATTCAGAGGTTTTGCCTTTTTAATCATCTATCTATGCTTGATTCATTCTAACTTTTTATAGGACATAATTTAGCCACAGAGTAAAGATGCTCTTCCGCCACGTCCCATTTTGACAACTAAAGGTTGTGATTTTTCAGCTATCCCCTATGTTCATCCATCCTTCATGGGCAGGAGAAACAACTTTGGTACAAAAACCAGGAAACAAGCTTATTCTGCATTCCCAACTGTAAGAAGTTTCTTTAAGGCAGGCTGAGTTGTATTACTGGCTGGAAAGCTCATGCATGTATCATTTTGTTTCTCTGTGAAAGCCCCTACTGGTGGCAGTGGCCGCCCAAGGCCCAGCGGATTGTCTTTTCCTGTTGGGGATAAATGCTGTTTATGGTGTCGTGTATATAAAATATAATGCTCTATGCACTGTGCTAGGTAAATCGAGATATACTTGCCAAATAAATTTTTACTAAAATTTTATTGGTATTACAGCAACTAATTTAATGTATCCGGCTTTGTTAACGGACACATTCAGCTCATTTTTAGAGAAAACCACATTGGGAATAGTATGGTTTTGGGCACACTTTAATATCACCTTCTGCTCAGGTCAGGTGCCACTTAAATAGCCTTCTACCAGGCATAGCAGTTTGGGTCTGTCCACTAACACAAAAACTGCACATTAGCAAAAAACACAAGAGAGCTGTGTAGATGTGACCTATGAATTCCACTTAATACCACAGGTATAGAGATCCAAATACCAATCCCTGCATTTCTTAGCCCTAGAATTAATGCCTTTTCTTTGCTTTTATTAAGCCAAAAAAAATGATCAGGACAAACCTCCATAATTGTAATTTGTAAAAATGTATATACAAATACTAGCCAACACAGTTGGAGACATAAAGGGAAATTAGCAGCTCAATTTGCAAAAGAATATATGTAGTGTTGTATATTATGTTTGGTGTTCCCTAATGATGAGCATCAAATCAGATTAAGCAACCAAAGAAAAAAGTGTCTACATGTAATAAGGGAGTGAAACTTACATGCAATGTCAACAATACTCCTAATGACTGAACAGGTTCTTAGGTGCTTGTATTTTATACCCAGTAAGCCACCCGTGTTACTGGATTTGTTAAAGCGGATGCCCATTTGAGCAAAAGGTAATGCCCTACACCAGACTAATTTCAGGGCACAGCTAAGAGCTTCTCTAGAGAAGACAACCTCCTTGTAGTTAGTTTCCAGGGTCGTTTGTGCCCTGGGGCTGCTTTCAAAAAGGCCCATATGAAGCACTCTATGTACAATATGCCCCCAAAATACACTGCCCCAAACTATGGTAGCAGTGGGGATAGTTAGCCCGTGTGGTTGAATGGTTGGATTAGGGCTTGGGAAACCCAGGCTGAAACCTCCATTCAATTCTGGTGCTCTCTAGGAGACCATGCACCCCCTTGCAAACCTTGATTTTCTTGAATCAAAACAATCAGAGCAAATCTTTACAGCACACCATTCCTCTGTAGCAGCTGACTATATCACTATCCTGTGGGATGTCCATCACAGAAAGGGCAATTCAGCACAAAAGGCGGCTCCCAAGAAGCGTATCTCTTTTCTCCAGGGGAATGAAGAATACTGACAGCGCTACCAATTACAGCCTTATTCTCACAAACTGCAGATGAATGTAAAACCTGCTGCATCTGTAACAACCCCCCCTCCCCTCCTCAAGAGGATAGGGAGAGTTCCAAACTAGCATGTTAGGAAGATACCTTGTCTGCTCTTTGATAGCAGCTTTATTTAATTTCTTAGGCCCTGGGAAGTCCTTTACAGAAAATAACATGCTGGTATGTTACAGTCTGGCCCCAGGTTTTCCACTTTCGCACACTGCAAGATTGAAGCCTGAGGATTGTTACAAATGGAGACTTTTAAGCTGATCATTTTGAGGGCCATGGATAGATGAATCCATTGGGGATAAAGGCAGAGTAGTACACAAACAATGCCCTCAACTAACACAAAGGCAACTCTAGCAATCCTCTCCAAAGTTTTCTATTCATTTAAGCAATCAAACAAGCTACAAAAATGTAAAGGGGGGATGTTCACATAGACAGGGAATACAGCATTACCCTGGGAAACATTTAGGCACAACACCAATCAACAAGGGACCCTCCTGTTCTTATTAGCACTATAGTTTAGCAATTGAAAGGGGGGGAGGCTTGGGAGTAACAATTCTTTCTGAGCCTAACCCTCACTTGCCCCCCGCTTTGTAGGGAAGAGGGATTTTTGCATGATTCCACGATCTGAGCTTGTTTCAATTTATGCAAGTCTTTCATTCTATGCCTTTGGGCCACATATTTCAGAAACTAATTTGGGTCGCAGAAAGAAGCTTGTGTGTGTGTAAAGTGCTGTCAAGTCACAGCTGTCTTGGCGATCCCTTCACGGGGTTTTAAAGGCAAGAGATGAACAGAGGTTGCCTGCCCCTGGGATGTAACCCTCCCATCCAAGCACTAACAACGGCTGACCCTGCTTAGCCTGGGTCATCCACGTTAGGGCAGAAAGGGCAATGTTTTCAAGGCAAGGCCACAGGATCGTTTTTAATCCCACTCTACCAACATAACACTGTGACTATTGAGGTAGGAGGCAGATAGATACTAAACAAAACTGTAGTTTTCGCTCAGAGAATTGAAAACAACTAGAAAGAAGGAGCGTTGCTTGTATATACACTCCTTGCTCTGTACTGTTGTCGCCTCTGGGAAAGAGATTGCAGTTTTTGTATTATTCTGGATAATGCAGACTGCAGGGACTGTTCTAAGCTCAAATAATAAAAATGCCCCAAGTGCGGATGGTTCCATTTTTAATTGTTTTTTTATTTTTCCAACTGCACTAAGATAGGCTTGTTTGCTTCACCTGCAACACCAGATACTTGAAACGAGTTCTTGAAAATGAATTTTTAAATTTCATAAATATGCCAAACAGTACAGTTTTGTGTGTGGCTTAGGTAACACATTATATTGATGTAGCAGAAGTTTCAGGGTTTCTCCCTCCAGGGAAAAAATTACAGATTCCCCCGCCCCCGCCCCTAAAAGCATTTCTTTTTGAGCCTGTGCTGTGCCATCCTCCAAGTTAAGCAACAACAGCTATTTTCCACTCTGTGTCCCCAGCAACTGTGACCCTGGCACAAAAGCTGACCGTGTGAAATAGACATTTGCTTTTGGGACAGATATCAACACACTGAAATGCAACAGCTTCACATAAAATAGCTAAGAAGGGTCTTTGATACAAATACGATCCCAACAAAAGACAAGGAGAGGCACAACGCTAAAGCAAGCAGCCTTAAACAAGCTGAGCAACCCACCCATCACTTGGATTGTGAAATATCTGCCATGAAGGGGAGAGAAAGGGTTGCTAATGCTCAAGCCTACTTGAGTCGTTAACTTAGGACAGCAGCTGCTTCTGGCACCTTGCACTGGAGGAAAGCATCAAGGAACCAGGGCGCTGACTTCACACGGGTACTTCTTCCAGCAGCCTTTGTTCCCTTCTGACGGTTCAATGGCTGATTCTTGCTCTATCACTACCTCCCATTTCACTCAGCGGTTACGTATTTCTACCAGGATCTGAGAGCTGATCAGGCTACTCAGCTGCTGCTGCATCATCCCTCACTGTGCCGTCAATATAGATGTATTATTTGCAATGTAATCAGCTTGTGCTCTCACAAAGGGTTGCTCTCACACTCAGCCTTCCAAAAAGGTTCCTAACATGGGTTTGCCATCGTCACCCTCTCCTTCCAGCAGTGAGAGGCTGAGTCATAAGAGCAGCGGACTTGCTCTTGATTCTTCATAAGGGACAAGAAACAAGTTGTGGTGGGCTGACGGCAGACACTGCCCTCCCAGGCAATACACTCGCCTCTGCAAGCAACAAGCAGCTAGCTCTAGAGCACATGGCACCATCTGATCTGCAGAATCAGCAGTAATGGGGAAGGAGTCGCAAAGAAATAGCAGCGGCTTGTTAAGACAGTGGCAAGCCCCAAATTCAGCTCTTAAGCTAGAGACAAGCCAGTCAAAGATGGTGCCATGTGTCTGGAAACAAGTTTGCAAGAACGAGTTTTGGGAAGGTCTCTTCTTTACAAAATGCAATCTGGGGATGCTGAAAGTAATGAGCGCGCAAACTACCAGGAGACAGCCACTGAAATATCCAGTACTGACCCAGATAATAGCACCATCTCACAGAGGCAAACCAAATTTAAAACACTCCTCCCAGTGTTATCCCAAACACATGAGAATTTCCATGCGCATACACACATGCACACAGCCATTCCCCCTGGATCTCAGGCAGGAAAGAGCTTTTCTTAGTCCTGCTAGCCAAGGTTTCTCTTTACTGGAAGATGCTAGCACAGCATGTGGTACAGGAGCTCTTCCATGGAGCCACAGCTTCTCCCCTGGTTGGACTGATAAGGATACTAAGGGAAGAAGACTGACAGCCCTGCCTGGCAATGGACTGCACCTGAAGCCTTTCCCACAATTCAGAAGAGAGTCTGAGGTACAGAATCTTTACACAGCATTTTATTTATCCAACACTCGCTGCTCAATTCAAGGGGAAAGCCCAGATGGAACCAAAAGGCAAGGAGACAGTTCAGGCAAGAAGGATGGTGGCAAGGAATCGTCAGGAAAGAAGACTGAAGCGACACAAGAAACACTTTGGGGCGTGTATGTAGGATTTCCCCACAATCCCTGCAGTGTTTTGCCAGCACATGACTGAAAGGACTGAACATTGCTTACAGCTGAGCAGAACTTTTAAAGAAAGAGCCTGTAGAAATCAGATAGGGTGGTTTTCAAGGATGTGCTCTAGCTCAACCTGAATTCAAGCTCTGACAAGTGTTCTTAGAGCATGCCTCTCTGCTTTACTGGAACAATCTTTCTTTGGGTTGCAATGCTTAAGCAGATGGGCTGCCTGAGATGGGTTCAGTGCCCAAGTTTGCACATGATGTACAGCTACTAATTTAGATTGACATGTTCTGGTTTGGGACATCTAATTAAGGTCACAGTGACAGCTTTCCCTGAAATCTCACTTTCTTTCCCCTGCTATATGTTCTACCTGCATCTCTTGCTTGACAGCTACCCTGGAAAAGTAGCGGTAGTATTTGGCGTCATTTTAATTTAGGGTTGTTTTATTTAAGTTTAATGTTAATTCCATGCTGTGTTTCAGTAAGAACAATACAGATCCTGTATCTGTGGCTCCAGTCAGATATCCAGTAGTACAAATTAGCTTCAAGTTACACATACTGAACAAAAGAGGTTGAGCTAGCGAAGAGGGAGGGGAGAGGGGAGAGAAAAATATTGAACACACATGCAGGCTTTTCAACGCCACCTTCAATGCTAACCTGCTTGGAGGAAAAATGAGAAGGCAAGAATGAGCAGCCACGGATTGTTGAACTGTTACCAGCACTTTCTGGTGCAGCAATATTGCAGCAGTTTTGAGTTTTTTTGTGTGGTTTTCTTTTACAGCAAAACCATTACAAGAACTGTTTCAATGCAACCTGTAACTTCAAGCTAAACACCCAATTAATTTTAAACACTGGTATAAAATTGTTTAAACAATTATAAAAAAGGAAAAATGCCACCACATGCACCCTACAGTGCAACAAGTCTCCTCTAGAATTCTAATGGCTTCCAGATGTCACCTTCAACACCTGACAGAAGACAACAGAGTAACGCAGAAAAAGCCTCTACACAGCCAGTCTGGTTAGTGTCTTAAAAGAAACTGAAAGCTGGCACCAGTAAAATCCACAGACATTCACTCTTGCCTTTAAAGAAATTTTCAATTGTGTAAAAAAAAAAAAAACCAGGGTAGGAACCTAAATTTTGAGAGCCATCACAAACATTAGATTGGGTGGCTCCCAGTGACACTGAGGGGCTGGGGAGGGCAGGAGGAGGGGGAACAGGTGAATGGGGACAGAGATGGGGTCTCTTATTGGCCTTTGTGTCTCACTGGTTCTCATCTTCCACATCCTGCAGCGCTTCTTTACTCTGTTCTTCACCTGGAAAGGAAAACCAAGAATGTCAGTCTAAAGTATGAGAATGTGAAACATAGAAGTGGTTAGCAGCCATGCCAGTCCAAAGTAAAATCCAGAAAACCAGTACACAACCCACATCATACCCTTTATTATGACTAACCAACTGACATGTAACATACAGTGTGTGAGCTTTCAAGTTGCTCCCAATAAAAGGTATTATGTGGACTGGTTTTTGTATGAGAACAGGTGGCTCCAGACACCTTCCAGAGAACCCAGCCTGCCACAGCAGTGGACAGGACACTTGGAGTTGTAGTAACTGATGAGCAGCCAAAGAAATCCCAATGGAAATGCAAAGGTCAGTCAAAAGAAGAAACTGAGGAACAGAATGCCAGCTTTTATGTCTGGGAAAAGCTCGCAAGCCACCAAAGTTAAGGGTCCCAAGTCACCTCACTTCCATCATCAAAAGAAACAACTTTTACATTTCACATTCCTCTTGTAGTGAGATAAGAAAGCACTGTTTTCAATGGCTTGTGTCTTGGAAGCAAAATAATGTTAGTCATTCCTGTAAACCTGCAACCCCTACAAAACAACCCCAGGCCCAAGGATATTTACAGGTTATTTTCATCATCGCATGCTTCCTATTAATTTGGAGTCACCTGACTAGACTGTAACATGCAATAAAAAACCAGCTTATTCCACTGAACTATCATGGACAAGTCATGCCTGGCCAAACACACAATTTCCACATACACACAGTTCCCTAATACCAGTGAACACACACCAAATTTTGCCTGAGGCAAGCCCAAGTCATGCAGAAGTAGCTCGACTGATTCTCAAAAAGTCCCATTTGGCACTCCTAGGTAGTTCTCTCAACAGTTACAAGGAACTTGTCACTGCAGAGAATATGTCCACCAGGACTACCACAGGAACCACTGAAAGGGCAAGCCCAGAAGAAATCGATAAACCAGGATTTAATGTTTACAGTTAGAGGATGAACAGAAAAACTCAAGCATGCTCCAGTTTCCAATCACTGGAATACCAGGCAAACAGCCAAGCATTTCAGAACGCCTATCTAGTCCTTAGGGCTACTGGCTCTTAATTACAACGAGGCAGAAGGGGGCCGGTGCTTAGCCCTGGAATGGACTCAGACACTAGCAGGATTAGCGACAGGGACAAAAACTGAGATGTTGACATAGTCATCATGAAGACTTACAAAGTAGGATTTAGAAAATGAACAGGTGAAATCCTTTAGGAATCTACACAACAGAAAAGGGGAAAAACCAGGAATTACATAGAAGATACAAACATAACAAATGAAGAACCGGCGTACAGTATTTAGAATACCATGAAACAGGGATGGTGAAAATCCAGTTCTCCACTTCTGCAGTAATCAGATGGCAAACATACCAGAAAACAGGAACCTGAGAAGTATGCATATCTGGGACCACCCCAGCCATTCCACACAGATGTTCAGTCTTTACTAGAAATAATGTCAGAAGAAATGCCTCTTCCAGTAACCTGGATTTGGAACACTCCAAATCTCCAGGGGAATTTACAATTATGTATCAGTCAGCAATCTATTCCTAAGCAGGAGCAATTAGAGAGACAATTACTCCTAACAACGATTTCCCTTCTTCCTGAAACATTATCTATTCTGTGAAAAGCATAGTCATGTTCCAAGTCTTCTTCTCTAGGCCACATTCTTAGCATGAAATTAATGATGCACAAGACAAGCCACCAGTTGAGATATGGCAAAATTTAGTCGCCGGAGAGCAGGGCTTGTGCTAGGGGCAGCAAAGACAACCCACGACTACTTGAAGGCTGTGACTGAGAAAGCAAAGGTAAGCAGGCTGACCTGCTTTATCCCTACAAAAACACTCCCTGTTAGGTTTGCAGTAGGAAACTTACAAAAGATGGTACAACATTTAATTCTCGCACTACATTGTCCTAGTTCTGCAATCTAACCAGAGACTCTAATGTCAAAAGCATCATCTGAGTACTCACCATCACCCTGCATGTCTGAAGTCCATAGTGTCAGATTATCACGTAACAACTGCATGATAAGTGTAGAATCCTTATAGCTTTCTTCACTCAGCGTATCCAGTTCTGCAATAGCATCATCGAAAGCTGCTTTTGCCAACCTGCAATAAACACAATGCAGTTACAGTGGCAGAACACCCCAGAATTTGGGCTGAGATAGCAACACCTCATGTGCGATCAGGCAGGATTCAACAGCCTATACCCAGGCCTGGAAGAGACTATTTGTTCCATCACAGAGCGAACACTTCTCCAGAGGGTTTCTTCTTCTTTCTCCTGCCACAGCAGCAGTGGAAGATGACATTGGGATTACTCTCCCACTGGTAAGGAGCTAGGTTGGTTAGGAAATGAGAACAGGAAAAAAGGGCATTTTGTGTCTGGGTTCCTTAGCTGGCATCGATAATCATAATACTCAAGTGGTGAGTATGCACAGTCATTTTGAGTTAAGAGAAATGGAGACAAGAATGCTTGCTCCAAGTCCAATCTCTGAGGATAATGGGTGGGCTATTCCCCATTAACCCTCAATCAAACTGCCTATGCAGAGCTTTGATTTGGTAAGTAGAACTTAGTTTTTAGGCTTGAAAGTCCTCTCCCCTGAGAAGCACGGTGTCAACTGTACCTGCGCAAGGGGGAAGAGCTATACTTTCCTGCTTAGTTCCTTCCAGAGAGGGCTGATGCGGCAAGCGGAAAGCACAGGCTGCAGGGTAAGGCAGATGGGTCATGGAAATGGCACAGGAGAACCACCTGAATTACACTTGCAGGTAAGCAACTTATTCGTTTTTTGTGGTCTCTGTGGCCATTACACAAATTGGGGTAGGCTAGAAAGCTGACCTTCCTGGAAGCAGGCAGAGGAGAAGGGAGTGAGAGTGCTATGCTCTACCCTGCTTTAGGTCAAGCAGTGATTCAAAAGTGTAGGGCGTCGCACTTCAGGTGGCCCCTCTGGAGAGAGATCACCTCTGCTGAAAGCTGTTTGTCCCATGAAGAGGCTTGTAGGCCAATTCATAACAGAGCTTTATTGTACACAAGTGAATGTACCCCGTGTCCCCTTTTTAGGTCTGGGGTAGCACAGGAAGAGGGCCAAGGTAGGTGTCTGAAGAGTTTGGCCCAGTATCTGCTGGATTTGTGGCTCTCTTCCTCTGGAATGCCTTAACAGAGGAGACTTGCTCCCTTCGGGATTTGGTGAAATTCCAGAGGGCCTGCAAAGCAGAAATGCTTCATCGGGCATATGATTCAGGTATTTTTATTGCCTTGACTCCATATGATTTATTACAGACAATGGGCACGAGGAGGATTTAGTAATGGTGCTGTTCTTTTAGACGTATGGGTTTTAATGTTTGTATTCTATTGTATTATTGGCTGTTAATGTTTGTATTCCTATTTTAATATTGTACTACCAATTTTAATGTATTTAAAATATTTTAATAGTGTTTTATATGTATGCTGTAAACCGCCTCAAGCACTAAATATGGTGCAAGTGAAACAAACAAAATTTGTCTTGCTGTACCAGCTGTTGCAGGAAGGACTATGGCACACAGTCTGTCTGAGGAAAAGTTAAATTCAGGGATGCCCCTAGAAACTGCAATGTCATTACTGGATAACACCTTTCCCCACTGACATGCAGGGCAGGAACAGATGGGCATGTAGAGTTGTCCACACATGACAGAGGGTTGAGATGCAGCCATGATGAACCAATTTCTATGTAGGCAGGCAGTTGTTATTCCATACTGATAAAGGTGAGCTTCGGCTACTGCCATGCGCTTGGCAAAGACCCTCAGGATGGTGGAAAAGCTAGATCTGGTAGTGAACGCCTATTCCAGTAAACCAAAATGAATGTGCAAGGTTGTGCCTGGATTTAGATGTGGAAGTAAGCATCTCTGAGCCTGACTGAAGTGAACCAAGCTTCCAGTATTAGAAAGACTAGTTTTAGTGTCACCTTTCTCAACTTCCTTGGTCTAATGTATGTCTCATTCTCTCATCCACTGATGACAGGAGAAAGACACCTCTATCTTTCCCCACCCACGTTCTCCTACGTGCATGCTGTCCAGACTCTGCCGAGGCCCTGGGGGAAACAGCCAACATGCCCTTCATCCTTTCCTCCATCCCTTTTCTCTCCTCACCCAGTGGCAAGGAGGCAGTTTCCACCAACAAGCTCTACAGTTCAATGCCAGAAATGTCGTTTTATTTAGTAGAGTTTCCTCCCAGGCACGTGCAACCTGGGAAGACTAAGAAATGTGGACATGTAGACAAAACTTGTTCTTCCTCTCCCAAAACACAAGAACTCAGTGAAACTCACGGACAGTAGATTCAGGACAGACACACAATACATAAAATATGGTTTTCATTGCCACAGAATGTAAGTGGTAGACATTATCTTAGAGGTCCTTAAATGGAGATTAGACAAAATAATACATAGGTCCTTCAGTGGCTATTACCCGTAACAAGAAAATGTTCAGAGGCTCTATACTAGAAGTCTGTTTTGGGATGGCGGGGGGGGGGGGGGGGGAGGAGAGCAACAGAGGTTTTGACTATGTGCTGTGGGCCTTCCCACAGGATGCTGGAATAGGCTGATTCAGAAGGAGGTGAGTGCTTATGTCAAAACCAGGTCTGCCCATCCATTTCTACAGTACTATCTGGATCCCTTCCAGCTTAGTACTCCAATTAACAGTAGCAAACAAGAATGAAAGTTCTTTAGCAGAGGGACAGGACATGCAAAATTGTATTCCTGAACACCATGCTGTGAATGAGTGCAACCAAGTTCATTAGTTTAACTGGTTTTCTTTTTATAAGATGCTCTCCAAATTAATGAGTTCAAAGCAATGGGCTGTCCTGAGCTATGGAAAAGCAAGGTATAAATATTTTAATAAATTAATAAATAAAATGCTAGTCAGGAAGACTGATGCCTTGGAGGGACTGGATCCTGTTCTCTCGGATGGAGTGGCATTTTGCATTTCCAGAGCAAGTTAAGAGCTTGAGGGTGCGGTCTGAAAAAAGCAGGCTGGTACAGTGGCCCAGAATGGCTTCTATCAGTTGTGTCTGGTTCTCTCCTTTCTTAGACTCGCAGAACTTAGCCCTGCTAATCCAAACTTATGAAACCTTGTGATTAAATTACTGGAACACAATCTATGTTGGGCTGCCCTTGAAGACAACCCAGACCCTGCAACTGATTCAGAACATGGTACTCTGACTACAATCAAGGGCGAGCTAGCCAACGGAGATCACATCTCACCTAGTGCGTTTCTGAGTTCAGGTCAAGGTGCTGATTATAATCTTTAAAGCCCTTCATGACCTAGGGCTCAAATATCTTTAGGGAAGTCTATCCTCATGTATTCCCCTGAATCAACCAACTACAGCCTTCTGGCTTCCTTCTTTTAGCAGCTCCCCTGGCTCAAGATGGTCCACTTGATGTTTACTAGAGCCTGTTGCTTCTCTATAGTGGCTCCCACCTTGTGGAACAGGCTCCCTAAGAAGTTGAGGAGGCATTACAGTTAGGAGTTTCCAGAGAGGCACTGTAAGGTCCCTTTTATTTGCAAGGGCCTTTAATGGGGCTTAAGCGGCAGGCATTTCCTGAAGGAGGGGGATTATACTGTGTATGGTTTTAATCTTGGAATTATGAGTTGCTTTGAGAAAGGCAACGTACAAATATTTTAATAAAACAACTAAAAAGGAAGTTTCCAGCTCCCAATTAAGAGCACCGATGTAGAAAAGTTTCAGAAGCCTAACTCTGAGTGATGGCCTTATCAGATAAGTAAATAAATAATACTTGAGTATTTTCTAAGCCTTGAAGTACAGGGAGGAAAGACTTCACTCTGGTAGCTAGTGGAGAAAAAAAAACCCACAAACACTTTCCCATATTGGGAACACTCACCTGCAGGCACGGTCAGGAGAATTAAGAATTTCATAGTAGAAAACAGAGAAGTTGAGGGCAAGACCTAGACGGATGGGATGTGTAGGAGGAAGTTCTGTCATTGCAATATCACTAGCAGCTTTATAAGCCACCAGGCTGTTCTCAGCAGCTTCCTTTCTGTCATTTCCTGTGGCAAACTCAGCAAGATACCTGTGGTAGTCCCCTTTCCTGTGGGAGGATGAGGGGGCAGAAAAAAAGAAGACTGAAATATCACTTATGCTAGTGATTACTTCTGACACAAGTATATTACCCCAATACATTTATACAGACATGACTGCATTCTATCAGACGAGAGGGTCTTGACACCAGCTCTGGGAGCTTCCCCAAATCCTGCCAAATGGCCCTAGCTCCTATATACTAAGCGCAGACACAGAAGGCAGCAGAGAGCAAGAGGCAACTGTCTGCAACAAAAAATGCTTCGGACGATGTGCTCCATTTCATACAACGAGTCACCTGAGATCACCTCCTTGGTCCCCCTTCAGCCCCTTTCATTTTTTTTTTAACTCTTTGCAGTATATGACAAATTCTGGTAAAATAAATAAAACAAGAATTAATAAAAAAACCTTCTGAAAGACAAGATCTCTTACCTCAAAACACAAATATAGAAATTAGGAATTACATGCAATTAAAGTTACAACATGGCCTATACACACTGAGTCCCTATTGAAATCGATGTCTGAACTCTGATTTTCTCATGGAATGGTTTTAGAGGCTGTCAAGTACACTTTATGCACATTTTGGTGTATAAAAACGTAACCCTATCACTTATTCCACAAAAAAATTAAAGAAAGTATCTTGAGCTACTATGGCATAGTAAGTGGTTAAAAGTTCTGTGGGCATCCATTTTAGCCAAGCTGTTCACTCAGATCAATTTAACTGGGATTTTTCTGTCAGAGCAGAAACTCAGTATTGTAGTCCCAGTATTTAAAAAAAGTAGATTGGTCCCTCAAAATACTGTTGGACATAGCCTCCAAACTGGATTGGGAGACTTCCAGCTGCATTATCCACCTCGAGCAAGCAGATTTTAGAAAACGGGCACCATACAACTGATCGTTGCTTAACTCTTCACCACACAGCCCTAGAAAGCACCAAGTGTTCCACCAGATCTCTGAATGCCCCTTTTGTAGTTAAGGGCACTGGACGGAGTGTGAGACTAAGGCTGGATAGACCTGAGTTGAAATCCCCAAGAAGTATTTGAACTCAGGTGTGCACATGTGGACCTTGCTGGGTGACCTCAGGCCGGTCATCCTCTCTCAGCCTGACCTAAACTGGAGGCTGGGGGATGTATGCTGTTCTGAACTCCCAGGTGGAAGGGTGGGATAAAAATACACAAAATAAATAAATATGATGTACACATTTCAATACTTAAATCTGCATCACAGATTTATACTGAGGCCACTTTTGGTTCAGATCAATATTCAAACAGACCTATTTGACAATTGCAATATAACCAACTTCTAATTACTTCAGAGAGTTAAAGGGCAAAAATCTAAGACAGCTTTTTATCTCAGGTATATAGAAAAATTCCATTATTCCTGTATTAACACAAGGTGCAGACTGAAACACTGGACTTACCACGAGGGTTTGATTTCATTGGTGGACAGCAAAGTATCCCTGGACAGGTTACTCCTGTCATTCCACTTCACAGCTAAGGCTGTGTTCAAGCTCTCATACAGTCCTCCTGCTTCCAGAGAGAGGTGGATCCCCAGGCATGTCTTGCATCAGTCCAGAAGAAACGGAACATCCCTTCTACTTAACCAAGTAACACATACATGGAGGACAGTCTCTCAACTATGCACAATGGTTGCACAGTCTTACTGCCCTTCTTTACAATTCGTACTTCAGACAAAGATGTCCTGGTTCCCCAAAAGAGTCTTTGTCACAATCCAGGTGGAGAGCAATACCTTGAATCAAGAAATGAAAACTCTTACGGGAAGCCCTGTGTTGGGTTTTCCATCAACAGAGGAAGGTATCCTTGCAAGAAATATAGAAGAGCTGTGTCATCCTGCGTGGGAAACGTCCAAGGAGCCTAAGGGGAAAGATACTGCTGAGGCATCCTTCTGCTGACTACAGCTGTGGCTGATGCATAAGTGTCTACACTGTAATGTCTGCAGAACATGAAAGAGGTGGTCTGGGTAGCTGTCCTGCAGATACCCCCATCTGGTGCCTGAAGGCACGAATGGCTTGACTGATTGCCCTGAGTTATAGCCAGTTTCAAATTTGATCATCTTCGGTCTACAACTGAAGTACCCAATCAAGAGGCCAGGAGTGTAGGTGGGCTCATGATATTATGCTGATGCAAGCTATCATGAGGTTCTGGATTTTTCGAGTCAGAAGGCCTACTGCGGCCTTTTGGTGTATTTTCAGGGTTTCGTCTTGTAACTTGTTTATCCTGTCCAGCAGAAGATACAATCTGGCAGCTTTGATTTTTATGCAACTGTCCAGATGTATGAAGGACTAAGGTTTGAGACAGGATGAGACAATTCTTGTAGATGGTTAGGAACTCATAAATGAGTGTGGATAACACAAAGTCAAGAGCACAGGTCACCCAATATGGGTAAATATGAATTCACCATAGGTGAAGTTATATGACTAAGGGCAAAGATGATCTTCATGAATATATATGGGGCTGACAAGAATCTAAAACTGCAGAATCTTGTACTATCACTGCAACTAGTTATATAAGAACCTAAGTCATCATCTGTGCTGTGAATGGATAGCAATGTGAGTATTCCAATAGGATGGCTGAAGCAAGGAAGTCCTTCTCGTGCACAGCTACCAGCTCTGAATTTCCTCTTTCCCATTAGGCACTTCAGAGCCAGGATCACCATCCAGTCTATTTTTTAATTTTTTTGGACATGACAAAGTGGATACCTTAGAATCCTTGCACCTGAAGATCCTGCTCTGAAAACTTTGGAAGGGTAAAAAGAAGAAAGCCCCTACCTGTCCATTTTACATTTATCCATCTTGGCTGTGGATGGCATGGCTATTTGGTGGTCTTGGTTTATCCAGTGTATCATCCATAAAAACCTCAACCACCCCTGCCCCCAGAAATGGAACAGATGTTGCCCCTGGAAGCATTTGTTTCAGCCAAAGGTTCCTCCTTATAAGATCACAGATTGCATGGAATATTGTATGCTATTAAAGTTGAAATCTGAAGTGAAGGCAACAGCTTTGGTGAAGTGCAACAGATTACATCAATCTGGGGGAGTCAGGATAAAAGTCCTAAAGCAGCTGCTCCGCTCACAAAATGTTTGCTCAAGAGAAAAACTAGCAATGCAGGCTTTGCTGCTTAAGGCCTCGGTATCACAAATCTTACACAAGGCAAGGAATATTTATTTAGGGTATTCTATCTCACCGTTCTCCAGAATCAGATTCGAACAGGGTAACAAAAATATACAATTAAAAATCTTTAAGAACAGATCTAGCTATATTAAAAAAAATCAGGTCAAGTTGGTCCTTTTACCTCCCTGTTCCATAAGGTTAACATTTCTGTCCCTAGGGATTAGGGCTCTTGATATGGGGGAGGCTAGTGGAGAACCCACTGAGAGAGTCCATGGTATTGCAGAATGGTGGTGTAATGCTTTACTCTCCAACATGATGCTTGCCAATGTGATTTCTGGTGTGCACTTCTTTCTTTCCAAAAGCACACATCTAGTCTTGGCGTTTTGGAGTAGTAGGTTCTTAGTAAGTTTCCAGGATGCATCACCATTCTGTCATTTAGAAGTAGCATTTTCATCACAAGAAGACACTTGACTTGAAAGCTCCCAGCATTTGATGACTGAACCCAGACCTCATGGTAGCTAAATTGTGATTGACTGTCCCTCCATAGCAGCCGTCTGGTAGCGGCACCCAGTCAATGTTCTCAAACTTCCAAAAGTGCTCAGAGGCTCAACAAGGTTGGAGATTCCTGGCACAGTGGTGGAAAGGAATTGTATTATTTTCCCAACTAGCCTCACTGTGTTTCCTTGCACTATCTAGATTAACTATCAAGATTTAACATGTTGTGTTATACTTTGCTTCAGTTTGTTTCAGATTTCTGGTTGGTTTCAGATTTCTACAATCCAAATCCCATTGCACTGTTTTCCTGTCCTCTTGTTAACTGCACAGAGTTACTCTATGTCTTGAGCCTCAATAAAAAAGGTAGACAACAAATAACGCAAATAAAATGAATGAACAAAAATAGTATATCCTTGCCGGCTAGAATGAATTACCTTTTCAAAGAATACTAGGTAAGGAATAGCGGGATGGGGGAAGATTTAGGAAACCCCTCTGGGTTTGACCATGGGTTCAAGTCTGTTTATGGTATGCTTCAGAAAGCTGGAAGAACTGAGAACACTCTGAGAACACTTTAGCTGGGAACGGAAGAAAAACTTCAAAGTGGAAAAGTCTAACAGAAGGATTGTCTGACACTTTAAATTCATCTGCTGATCATTCTCATTCTCTGTCAGAGTTAGGTTTGAAGGGGGAGAAGAGGGCTGTTCCCTGTCTGAATCAGCAGAATGCAGAACCACCGTGTGTTGCCATGGTGCACTAGCATCCTCTGAAGTGGAGAAGAGAAGGTTAAGCATGTTCTTGTGGGTAGGACCCACATGGGACAAAACTAGTAGGGACTTCTATGTGGGTGATATACCCCTTTCCTCTGTCATGTGAACCAGAGGAAATCCAGTCTGAACTGTCAAGAGTATAAAACCTTCACCTGGTTGGCCTGTGTCTTCCTCTTGTGATGCTCTTCCATTTTCACCACCACATTTGCTTTTGGTAGCACCTATCTGAGATGATGTCTTTTACAACTGCCTCTCTAATCCAGGCAGAGTATCAAATGAGGCACGCCTCATTCTAGTTGCCTGGTGCGGGGAGGGGCACATTGTGGTAAATCTTTCTTGTAGGCAGGTTGGACATGGGAGGGGAGGGGGTGGAGTTTACATAACTGACTGGATTGTGCGGTTTTTGGATGGCTTCCTGCCCCCACAGGGTTGGAATAGGTAGGGGGTACTTAACTGCACCTTTGTGACACCCAGCACGCTCAGTGGTTGGAGAGCTGGCTGCTTCAGCAGTATATTTAGTCACTGCTTCACTGGTGTGTCCAGCTGGGTCGGGGGATAAAACCACCAGAAGCTGTGTTCTGAGGCTCTTGGAGGCTCTAGCAAATACCATTTCAGGACGTTCCTGTACACCGCAATGGGACCAATGGCCCAGGATGGAGCACTGTAAATATCCTGCTTCATAGAGCAGGTGGGGTGTACACTGAGGAGGCTCTTCCCACTGGAAACAGAAGGACCTGAACAAAAGTTTCAGCAGAGCAGTAACCCATATAAAGCTACCCTCCTTCACTGACAGGTAAATACTATTTTGTTGCAAAACAAAGTATTTACTCCTGCAATACTGTAATCTACAGGTCTTCCTTCAAAACCTTAGTGCCTACAGATTTGCAGTAGATGCGAACTGAAAAGGTACTGACCCATGGGGGGACGTCACATGACGATGTTTTCTTGGCAGACTGTTGTTATGGGGTGGTTTGCCATTGCATTCCCCAGTCATCTACGCTTTACCCCCAGGAAACTGGGTACTCATTTTACCAACCTCGGAAGGATGGAAGGCTGAGTCAATCTTGAGCCGTCTACCTGAACCCGGCTTCCACCAGGATCGAACTCAGATCGTGAGCAGAGCTTGGACTGCAGTACTGCAGCTTACCACTCTGCGCCACGGGGCTCTTGCTAATTATCTAGCCAAAATTTAACACCTTGATTTTTAACAGAATTAAGCCCATTCCATTTTTGCATAATTATATAAACTGAACTGGCACCAACACCAAAGCATCATATTGCAGTGGAGACTGTGTGCTTTTTAAACAATCTTCTCTCCCACAAAACTTACACTGATAAAACACAAGCCTTGCCCACAGGCTCACAGGACAAGATAGACAAGGCAATTGGAGTGGAAGGAAAAGGCAGAGAAGGCAGATGATTTTGACAGAATTCTGTCTTTCAGGAGTGAGGGTCCTTGGACAAAGGTGACAAATCTATTCTCTGATCCCTGGACCCTGGCCAGCGAGAGAGATCAGTGAGCCCTTCCTTCCTCTACACTCTTTGCTCTAAACCTGCTAGCCCTATTATAGCTCTAGTGTGGATGGTACTTGCTATACAACAGCATCATCAACAGGGATCAAAGATCCTTGTCCAATCCTTGAATGCGTATACGTTTCTGTTCACCCTATCATGAAGTCATGATGTACGGAAAATGTGCCACTAAGGACAGCAGTCTTTAAACTCAGTGGCCTTCTCCAAGAGGCTCTGGGCTATTTGTTGCATGTAACACAGACCATTAATTTCACACAAGTGGAATTCCGTATCAGTAATCACACCTGATTTAAAAACAGAAATTGCAGTTTCTCATGATGTTGCAATAGCAGTCATAAATCTGAAACTGATTCACTGTTACATATGTTATATGTGTATTCCACCTTCAGTCTCAGGGAGAAAGGTGGACTAAAATAAATAAAATGTGTTAAGAGTAACTACTGAGCAAATTTGCCTTTGTTAACAACTGATGACTGAGTAGAACATACATTTGCTACGCCAGGCTTCATTGCTATTTAAATCATAGGTTAGCCTGGTCCGGGTAGATGTATTAAGTTCATCAGTGGACACACGGCGGTAAGGCCTCTATGATCTTGATGCAATGCTGAACCAACAGCCTTCAGATTCGGTCTTATATAAATTCACACTTTACATTAATAAGTAAACAAACATAGCTTTTGACAAGGTCCCTTGCCAAAGACTCCTGAGTACACTTGTCATAGGATACAAGGACTGATCTTCTTATGGATTAAAAATTGGTTACACGGGAAGCAGAGACTTGGAATAAATGGATAGTTCTTGGAATGAAATGAGCAAGGGGGTTTTGTCCAAGGATTGGAATTATTCACAAATGATCTGGAATCATAGATGGCAGCGTAGTGGCCAAGTTTGATGATGGCACCAAAATACTTAGAATGAAGAGCGAGGCAGACTGTGAAGAGTTCCAGGAGGTTCTCTCTTGATTAGTTTCTTAATATCATATAAACGTGAAAGGAAAGGGAACGGGTACCTCTACTCGAACACTCGGTCAGGTATTCTCCCTTTCTTTGTCACACTTTGTTTATGAGAATATGGTGCAATTTTGTTCTTCAACAAATGAAACAAGTAACCCACATACACTTGTGCAGATGGCTGCTTCACGTTTTCTCTCTCACCAATTTTGGGCTGGTTTGTTCCCCAATCTTTTACAGAATATATGCTAATGAGAACTTTGAAGAAAAGTGACCGAAGCATGACCAAGTTACAAAAAACTATAAGGGCTTTTAATCATTGCCCAACTATCCAGATATAAGTGCCACACAACAAAAACCATTAAAGACAAAATGTGTCACAAGTAAGCAAACATGTGGGTGGGTGGACAGTCAAGAAGGACTAGAGCATGAGTACTCACTTTGTGGAGCATGGAGAGCCACCATCACTATTCTCATCTACCAAAAGAGCCACGTGATTAATATACATCCTGTATGCCACTCCAAACATTCACAAATAATTGTAATATAACCCTTTTAATTACCAGTTACCCCTGTGCATCTACAGTTATCTTTCCCCACTATTGAGAGTTAAGCTGTATTATGTTTTTTTTTAAAATAAGAGTTTTATCTTGGGCCCACAATAATGAGAAAATTATTCCAATTTTTAAACAAACTGCACACTTTTCTGGAGCACAGGGCAGGTGCCAAGGGGAATAATGCTCAGAACCACCACAGGAAGCATGTTAAAGAACCACATGAGGCTCCTGAGCCAATGAATGAATATCTTTGGATTAGAGGTTAAAAAAAATATATAAATGCCTATTAGGGCTACTTACTTATTTCTCCTTTCAACAGCAGCTCATATCCAAGAAACAAAGTAATGGCTCCCAGACTTGTATCATGCTGGTGAAACTGGAACACCAAGTTTTCAGGACATTGTTGGAAAGCAGGTGGAAGGATATATTTAGAAAAAAAAATGATAAAGCTGCACTCTTGTCCAATGAATTTCTATAAAAATCACGGAGGAAGTGGTTCACTCTTTCGCTTTTCAATGGGCACTATCTCGTCGTGGAATGTGTAGTTCTCCTGCATTCCTCTCCTCTGCTATGGCTCTTTTTGACTCCTGGGAGGGAGGGATGAGTCCAGGGACTGCAGGCCACACATGAACAGCTGTGTGCTTTGGAAGAGGGTCAAGGAGTTAAAAGTCGCTCCTCCTTCCTGATCTGCACATGCATCTACACGGAGGGGAGATGACGCTCCTCATTCCAGCCTGCTGACTCCCAGTTCTCTGCAAAAATCCAAGGCGCGATCTTTCCAGAGGTCAGAGGAAAGTACAGTGACGGAGGGGAACATGGGAAAATCACGTGTGCATATGGATGGATGGTAGGGTGCTGCCTGGTGTCTATCAATCTGCCATAATGTGGATGTGCTAACTGGAGCATTTCAATGTGAATCATGTAGCTACCCACTGTCTCTATTTGAGTCACCTTGATTAGTCCAAGAAAGTGATAAATCTTCATTGGCACAGGCCATCTGAAGAGTAGCACACCACACACACACAGGACCCAACAGAATGTTCCTATGTCACTGATGGTGGCTGGCTATTACATGAAGCCAACTGATGTTGTCCTTTTCATAGGGTGGTGCTAGGGGACAGCTGCACGACTCCATGGCAGCTTGGTTATGCTGAAACCATTAGGCAAAGCTGTCAAAGGATCTGGTATGAAGTATGATAAGGATATGAAATTTTATTTCTTCTTACAATCATGTGGTATAAAATGTCATGAGTATGTGGGAGCAGGAATGGGCTGGACCAATAAACGAAAGCTAAATCCAAACAGGACTGAAGTGCTATAAATGACCTGTGTAATTCATTGGGGGTTAAGGATCGGCCCGCTCTGATCTAGCTCTACTACCCCTTAAAGAAGCAGATGCCTAACTTGGGGTTGCTGGTAAACTTATGTTCAGATTTCTATGGTATCTTTGCCGAACTCTGACTGGTGCACCAGCTACTGGCCTTTTCTTGAGAAGCAGGAACAGGTCCGTTATCCATACTTTAAACCAGTGTTGCTTAGTGGCTTGTGAGCCACTCGGGCACTGAGCTCTGCTCCCCAAAGTGGCACATGCCACCTTTTGCAGGAAAGCAGAAAAGGTCACTGTTTGGTGGGTTTGCAATGGGAAGGGTGATATATGACTTGAAACAGTTGCCACTATGGGGACTGGAGCTTTGAGGCTCACTGAGCTCCTTGTGTAAAAGGTCCATCTGCTCCAGCAAACCCCCTTCCCTTCTCCGCAGCCCCATGCTCATTCCAGCAAGTGCCAAGAAGAGCATAAGATGGGTGCAAAAGGGGGACAGTCACCAAAGCAGCCATCTGGGGAGAAACCAATCTGGCCACAGGGTGTGTGTATGGGGGGGGGGTCATGGTTTTACTTCCTTTTCATCACAGCCAGCTTGCTTTCCTCCCAGCACCTTGACAATCTCACACTTTTGCCTGACCTGCCATGCCTTAGGCTGAGTAGATGAGGCAGGTTGAGTGGGAAGCCCTTCCCCTTGAGGCCCGGCCAAGGTCCAATAGTGGTGGGGAGATGGGGAGAGATAACCCAACATGCACAGAATTACTCTGTAATTTTAAAGGTTACATATATATAGTTATATCACATTACTATATGTGTGTATTTCGTAGGGTGGCACACAGAACAATATGGCTCTTATGGTTAATGGTAACTATGTATCTGGCTCTCTGAGAAGTGAGTACTAAGGATGTGCGCTTCAGGTTTCCGATACGAACCAGGCCTGATTTGGAAAGATTCAGGGTTCCCGAATTGGCCCCAGCATTACTGATTTGATTCAGGAATCGTGAAGCAAAGCTTTCAAAAGCGATTCGTATCGCTTGTGGAAGCTTTGGGCAAAGCAGCAGCAGCCGCGCCCGTAGCACTTTTCCAGCTGTTTGCATTGCAAACAGCAAGAAAAGCGCTGCTTGCTTTCAAACTCCCATTGGGTGAAGAAAGTGGCACGGTGTTTGAAATTTGATTCCTGAATCTTTACAGAGCATATCGAAGCAGTTTAAACACTCGAATTGTTTTCCTGAAGCAGTAAACCTGAATCTTTCTCAGGTGCACCCCCCACGGCTCTAATCTCTTCAGTTAGATTGCTGAAATGGGCTCTCTGTGGGGACCGCCTTTCAAGAGTGCCCCCACAAATACCAATCAGTATGTCTGAAGTCATAAGACCAGGATATTCAAATAACGGATCCCACATTAGCCTATCCATTAAGATCAACATCAGAGGCCCTGTGATGTATTGTCTTCACCCTCCTCATGTAAGATGTGTGGCCACCAGGGACACAGCTTTTCCTGTGGTAGCTTCCAAATGATCACATTTTCTCTCCGATGCCTCACTTAAAGTTTTCACCTTTAGCTGCCAGGTGAGAACTCTTGTTTACTCAGGCATTTTTGTTTCTGCTGTTTTAGACTATTTACTTGTTTATACCCCTTTTCCCCTACTGCTCTACATTGTATTACCTACTGCTTTTCATTTGTTATTTACTAATGTTCAAGTGTTTAATTCCTATATGGATCTTGATGTTTCAGTATCATATGGCACCTTGGATATTCCTATGAGTGCAGATTATAAATAACTTAAATAAGAAAGCAGCAATATTACTGCCATAGTAAGTGCCCAAATGTCGGAAGCTGGTTGTTGCTTCATGCATATACCTACAAATGGAGCAGGACAGGAGTATGTTAGTGGGTGTGAAAAAACCCACCCCATAAAACAGTAAAACACATACAGAAGTTTCCAACCAAAATATAAATAATAAGGGACACTATTAATGTTATTTGTGCAATTACTGGCCCGTGCATTTTTGGGCTACGACATTATACAACTGACTTCTACTGAATTTGAAAATCCACAGCTTTAAAAGTAAAAACAAATGAAAATCTTTTAACCACACCAGCCAATCTGTTCTGTGAACCGGTTATTAGAAGAGAAAGGATAGTGAGGGTTGCAGAGCACAGCACAATTAAAATTTACAATTCCAGCAGAAAAACAATTATCTGAGATTTTACAGGAGTAGACAGCAACTTCAAAATAAGCCAGAAAGCCAACACCATCAGATCTTCAAGCCCATTAGTGGTAAATGCGCTTACAATGTACAAATGGGAAATGATGCAAAATGACACCTTGCTGTATGGGCTAAAGATCAGCTTTACAGGTGAGGTGGTGAGCAGTATGGACAGGACCTTTCTGTTGTGGCACCTTGACTGCCAAATTTCTGCTCAACAATCTGTATGACACCAGGCCTATTAGGCTTAAGCTACCAGGCAAAAAAAGCTTACTTATTTTCTGAGGCCATTTGTGTATCATTCCACCACACCCAGTTCGTTCTTACTGAAAGGCCGAAATAAAATGCTGTTGAGGTTTAAAAACTGCTTTAAATTATTGGTTCTAGCAATGGGATGTTGGTTTTATTATGTGATTGACTGTCTTGATTGTTACAAACTGGAAACAGCACAGAAAGCAATGCTGTGCGTTGGGAACATAAATCTTTTAAAAGTGTTTTAAAAACTGGAAACCTAGTGGACCTGTAATATTCCTCAAAATTACCACCAGAGAGCCTTCTGAAAGTGACTCACTGCCAATGCAAAGCAGTATCGCAAGTCATTCTGCCTGAGACTGCTGAGTACAGGTGATTCCTGGAATTATACCATCAAGAGTCAGAAGGACAGATCAGAGCCTCCCACCCATTCCACCACAGGCTATTCAGACTACTATTTATTCCTCCATGTTCCAGGCACTAGTCTGTTTTCAGCTGAAATACAACAAGTACTTAAATGTGCAAAACACAAGAATGCTATTGCAGCAAGTTAGATCTGGACTGTACCTTCATTTGTAACAAGTGGCAAGTAACTAACTGATCAAATAAAATGACAGCCACAGATAGCACGCTTCCAACAAAGAACTCTACTGCTTGTAAGACATGAGCATGATTGTGGAAAAGATAAATTAACTTAAGTATGAAATAAGCTGTGTGTGTTGTGTCAAATACATCTAATCAAAGAGCCATCGCTATGAACATTAATACAACTTTGAAATTATACAACTTTCTTTCAAAACATCCACATAGATAGAAGACTTCTCCTTGACAGTTCCTAGAGAATTTATACATAGAATTATGCACTATATACCCCAAAAGGTTTAAAAGTATACTTGACATTCAAGATCATTCCATGAGAAAATATCATTGCTCACCGACTTTCAAAAATGAAATCTCAACTTATTTTGGTCACACAGTACATTCTGAATGAACTATACACAAGTCCCAGTACGATCATGTCTTGAAGCGTGAACCATGTTGTTTCACACAGCTTTTGAGTGACTCTATCTTAATTATCTCAAGAGATATAGACTCACTTACAAAAAGGAGCAAAAAAGCAAAAAGCAGGGAAGGAACCTCAGAAAGTGATGGAGAACATTTTCTTGAGCATTTTTGTTTAATAAAAACTTTTTTTTTTTTTTTACAATTTGCCTAAATTTGCTGTTTTTCTGAGCCAGGCTGTAAGTAGAGATATCTTAAAAGATTGACTCATTTATCATGCATAAGCTTTTATCAGTCAAAGCCCACTGTATCTGATCAAGGAAGTGTTACATTCAGCTCGTGGTCTCAGATTGAATTCTGGTTTTCAAGCTTGTGCCACAAAAAATTAGTCTTTTAGAGGGATGCATTTTGGCTAAAGGAGACTAACACAGCTTCCCACCCCACTGACTAGACAATGTGGTTAAGAGACCACCCATTACACTGGTAAGTATCACAAGTAAGATGCCTTCCCTGATTTATACAGTATACACCCCAGTATCAACCTACATTTTATAATAGAAAACCTTGGATTCACCAGTGTTGGCTGCTGGAATGAGGTGTTTGTCCAGTACATCCAGAATGTCACAACAGATTAGTTTCAATTCAGTCTCAACCTTGGGGTAGGAGGGAAAGGAATGGCACATTTAAGAGAGCTGTTAGTGAATAAATATTAGCTTTGTAACAAAAAATTAAATTAATTACATTGACAAATGTTTTAACTGGAAACCAGTCACTTCCAAATTCAGCTTACACTTTTACAAACATGAAGTACCCTTTCATGGGTAGCCTTGACCATCTGGACAGCAACTGCTTCTGAAGAGGGAAGCACCCCTCATGATATCCCCTCACCCCACCACCACTACCACACCTGCAGCTTTCAGCTCCATGTGCAGCCAATTTTACACAGCCTATACCCGCCAGCAAGACTCATGTTGCAACATAAGAAGCTCGACTGAATAGCCACTCTGAAATGTGGTAGCTTGATTCTAGTCTTCTCATCTCTCCGCTTATGTAACTGGAGTGGGTGCTTCATAATGGTAGCAGGGCTTCTCTTTACCCAGTGTTGTCCTCCCCCCCCCCCCCACAAAAACGTCTGGTCATTAGACATGTGAATACCTGGGAAAAAACCTAGAAAAAAATTGAGGGAAAGTCTTTCTCTGTGGACTTCTTCCAGTTTTTCCAATGGAAAGCTGGATTTTTTTTAGAGTGTTGAAAGGAAGCCCTACAAAATATTTCCGATTTTGGAATGAGCGAAATGCTTTTTAAAACAAGGTTTTACTCATTTTAAATGTGTAAAATGAAGAGTTTAATTAAGACAAGGCATTAGGCATGCCTTCATAGACTGTAGATTAACAATATTAACAAAGATGTATTTATTTGTTAAATCTGACTAATTTTGTCCCATTATATCAATACCACTACTGTCCAATGTTTAACAATATCCAAATATGGTGATAGGCTTACTGTGTCTGACACTATTTATATCCATTTTGTTTACTATAAAATGTACTACTTTCATCTTTCATTTTTTCTACCTTTCAGAAGGCAAACAGTGCAGCATTTTGCAGACGTCTAGTTTCTTTAGTAGCAGATATACTCACAATTGTAGAAAGCTACTGTATTTATACTTTTAAATTTCATAAATCTGACACCCAGTACAATTTTAATTATAGAGGATGAACTTTATGTGGTTAAAACAGTAAAAGAAAGTTTAGGTTAGAGAGAAAAGCACTGTAGATATTTTGTATTTTCTCAAAATTTCAATTTTTCTAAAAAGATGTTGTCCCTCATCTGTTTCAGGGCTTCCAAATTTCTGCAAATTGTACATCTCTACTTGTAGAAGAATGTTTCACACACTCCAGAGATATGAATGAAGTCTTTATCCTTTTGGACCTTCTCAAGACACTTCTGTGCCCAAACTGGGCTATTAGTCCATAATTCAGTACTAGAGATGGTGGTAAGGCAGCTTAGCAACGTTTTATGCCTTGGTACAATCTTTATCAGGTGCCTCACATAGCTTAAGATACAAGGCAGATTCCGATTCTAATATGCAAGGCTGTAAAGAACTCCTGTCCTGTCTACTTCTGCCAGTTTTTCTGATAAACCTTGAATTGTATCAAGGCCACAAAAAGGCACCTTCCTATTATGCCTGGATCTACAGTTAACAAGCCCCTTCCCCAAGTAGTATTTAAAACAATTGAACTGATATTTGCACAGGCTTTTAAACTGGTATAAGCTGTTGGGAAGCCAATTTTTGGGTGAAAATTGGGGGTAAACATACACATTATCTTCACTTTATTCTATATAACAGAATAATTCACCAACCTCAAGCAATAAGGCCCCCCAAATTGCTTTGAGTTTTAAAACCTGTCCAAACCTCAATCTATAATAAAAATAATAACAACATTTGATTTATATACCGCCCTTCAGGGCAACTTAACACTCACTCAGAGCAGTTTACAAAGTATGTTATTATTATCCTCACAACAATCACCTTGTGGGCTGAGAGAGCTCTGAGAGAGCTGTGACTGATCCAAGGTCACCCAGCTGGCTTCAAGTAGAGGAGTGGGGAATCAAACCCGGTTCTCCAGATTAGAGTCCTGCACTCTTAACCACTATACCAAACTGGCTCTCACTATCCTTCTGTATGTTACAACTGCTCCAATTAGTAGTATAATACAGTGGTCCCTTCTATTTTTGGAGTCCTAAGAAATTCACTCAAAATCTTTTATCAGAATTTTGTGACTCATGTTTAGACATCATCAGGACTCCAGGATTCTTCCTTCTGGACTGACTGAATGCAATGGGTTCCCAATCAATGGGCTAGAAGCCCTAAACACATTCCTATGAAGAGTAGTTTCAAGGGTAGCATGCAAAACAAGCACTCAAAGCCTCTGGATACAAATCACACTCCTCAGATCGTGCATTGGGGGGTGGAGAGGCATTATTCTAGTTTAAGTTTAACACATAAGGAGACCAAAAAACTAAGGCAAGGCTTGATAGGAGTTTGAATTGGCTGTCATTACCAAGGGAAGAGATCATGGAGTTATGGACAGCTCAATTAAAATGTCAACTTGGTATGTGATGGCAGTGAAAAAGGCAAACTCAACACTAGGGACACTTAGGAAAGTCAAGGGAAATAAGAGTGCAAATATCATGCCTTTATTTAGGCTTATATTATGGTCCATTTGAAATACTGTGTGCAAGGATAATGTAAAGTCGAAACAGGTAAACAAGGACAAACAATCAGTGGATTGAAGCACCTTCTTCACAACAGAAAACTCTTGTAATACCTAAAGGCATAGAAAAACAACCAGAAAATTCAGAAAAAGATTTCCCCCCTCCCCAAGGACTCATTTCCCCCCAGTTTTTCCACTGTAAAAGCTGAGCAATGAAACATTAGTTCTATGAAGTATTTTCTACTCTGTAATGAGCAAAATGATTTTTAAGGCAATGGCATGTTGACTGAAAATGTGTAGTACGAACATTTTTATCTAAGAGTCTACACTATCAGGCAATAATTCCTGACTATAATATAGGTAAATCATTTTCAAAGATAGTACATATTTTTATTAATCTTTGTTTTTAACTCCCCCCCCCCACCTCTCAGATGGCAACATCTGTGTGCGCTAAGGTAGCATAGGGCACAGAAGTTTGCAAGTCCATCTCTCTTTGCGTCATTGGGGATATATGCAAATTTGCTCATGCAATCCAAAGCAGGTTACTCAGAAGTCTACTCAGGTCTAATCACTTGGGTATAATCCCAGGAAAGTGTTTAGGATTGCTCTGTTACAATTATTCCAGTCCACTAAAGTCAACAGAGAAACTCTACACTGGACCAAACTGTATACTTTTAATTTCATTAATATTCCAACTAGTGCAATTTTATATGCTTATAAATTATGTCAGGGCTCAACAAATCCTAGTCGCCAGGTCATCACGGTGCTTCGTATTTTTACTGTGGTGCCTAATTTTTTTATTGTGTTTTATATTGTAAGCTGCCTTGAGAAGGCTCCCCTGGAGAGGTGGCATTAAAACAAATTCTGAATAAAGGAACAGTTAAATCCAGTATTTTCAGAATTTTTTTTTAGCATGTCTGAGCAATTCTTAGTGGGTAGTACAAGGGTTAGATCCAAACAGTTTTTCAAGTGGGAAAAAGGGAGGAAGGGGTTCCTGACAAAAACCACGTGGAATGAGGGCTATAAAAAGGAAGAAAATTGGCTAAAATTGAGTAAATGACTGGATTCAATCTAAAACTTATTTGCAATTTCATATCAGAGTTTTTTGTTGCATAATAAATTTACATGCAGTTCTTGCCATTGTTTGTGTAGATGTTAACATAACAGCACATAATTAAAAGAATTCATTTCTTAACCAGCTGCTTTCCATAGTGACTCCAATACTCAAACAAATGCAGCTTTTAAAAGCAATAATGAAATTATAAGAAATTGGGGAAAAGCTAGGTGAGGATAAAACTTAGCTTTCTGTTGTTACCCCTATACTTATTTATATACTATAACAGTTTTGTTATAGCTTTAATAAACTGTGAAGAGGTTAGGATTTGGTTTTGTGGTTGTAATAATTAGAAACTTTGGTTATTAAATTATAAAACTTTGAATGCTAAAACTGAGTGTGGAAATTAAATTTTGGGGCTGGCTCCCAGAACCAAGAAAAATTTCTCAAGGTCTGAATTCTGCATCCCTCTCCAATAAAAGCAGCAAAATAAGGTTATAGTTGATTAGGAAGTAAGCCTGCATGTATTAGTTTCCCCACAAATTAAGGAAAAATTCTGTTCTTCTCCCCTGGGCTTCAAAATGTCCAGAAACTTTACATTTCTAGTAATTTTGTCCCTGCTCTGGTAACCTGAATAATTGGTTCCTGTGTTATTTCACTGTAGATTTTATGTACACCTCTAGTACAAACTAATCAATGTATTGTAGCATCACTGAGCCACAGCAGTCAAAGCATCTGTCAAAACAGGTCCTGGCTCAAGTAAGCTTAAGTGACAATACACTGTTTGTCTTTAACAAGCCACAAGAATATTGTTTAGGCTACAAACTAACACATAAGCAGTTACATATCTGAAATACTTCCCTACAAGAATGCTGGACTAGATGGTCCCTAAATGCAACCATACAGAATTCTTATGCTCAGAGGAAATATTATCTTTCCTCTCACCATGGACTTCTTTGAGCATTGAGAACATTTTCCTTCATCGCCATATAACAGAAACTTTGATTGAATGCAGAAATGCTCAAGAGGCTATGCTCTGAGCAGCACTGCAGGCAAAGGCAGAAACGAAGACAATGCTACACATGCATAATGAAGTCATACATATACCCCATAGTTCAAATAATCTCAGATTAATTTTGAAAGTTCAAATGTTGCCTACAGTGATCATCCCATTGACGGTTTTTGCTCTAATAAAGTAAACACTCATGAATTTGATCTTCACTGTACTATGGGTACAACAATTTTGAATCATGATGCAATTTAAATTGGTATAAGCATCTCACATTGTCCCTTCCTAAAAGTCCAATGGTCAATTCATCCTGAATAAGCTCATTAGCTGTGTAAGTTTCACTATTATCCTGTAATCAACTGAACTTCGGGTGGGCATAACCTCAAGCAACCCAGTTGCTTTACTGCATAGCTGAAGAGGAAGTATGCACTTGAGACTAAGCAGAGAAGTTTGGAGGAGCAATGGGGGAAAAAACTGAAACTTTTTTATTTTTTGAAATGCAAGAAATATTTTTCAGACAATTTCATCCTCTCAAAATGTGTAGTATGACTTTTTATGCAATACAATCCATTCTATTGTATTGCTGCTTGAATAGCCCAGTCCAAGCTTGCCAGAGCTAAGCAACGTTGGCCATGGTTAGTAACTGGACGGGAGACTACTAAGGAAGACCAGGACTGTTGTGCGAAGGAAGGCAATGGCAAACCGCATCTGTTCCTCTTTTGCCTTGAAAACTCCCTTGAGGAGTCTCCGTAAATCAGCTGTGACTTGATGGTGCTTAATTTTACAATCTTTAGCATTTGGTTGCAATAATTCCTATCGTTCCCAATGTGTAGCATGAAAATATTTATTTAAGTCTACACATTAGATAATTCCCATGTACACTGTAGAAATATATATTTTAAGCATATATTTATTGTTCGTGTGAATAATTCTGGCAACAAAATACTAAGCGTACAGTGTTATAAATTTTAACTTAATAGTTAAATATGCTAGCAGACCTACTTATTGTGACTTTATATGAGATTCTTCCCTACTTTTATTACAAATTTTCTAATTTCACCTTTTATCCCCACCCACCCCCGCACCTCCATCCCTCAAATAAAGATATTGTGCTAAGTTAGCATAGGATGTAACCGTTTGCAGCTCTCTCTCAAGGTCTATCTGCTGCTGGAAGAAAACTAAGGCATTTAACATGACAGCGCAATTTTATGTACTAAGTAATAAATGATGTATTTTATGTTGTTAAATTAGTAAAGTAAGTTGAGGTTTGACAGGAAAGTATTACATATATATCAATTTTACCCAGAATTTCCACGGTTACCCAGATACACTCTAGCCGTTTTTTCATGGCTTTAAAATTTCCACATATTCTACATCTTTGCTCCTAATACACTGATTAGAACCTGCCTCACAAACCAGGCATTCCTCAGGAAACAGGCCAGCCTGAGATAGAGTTAAACAAGGTCTTCAGTTGAAGGAAGACAACAGAAATAGTAAGATATAAATCACATACAGAGAAAGTTTCTCCCACAAATATCTGAGTGGAGCATTGCATATGCCTTAGGATAAGAGGGGGCACAATTAAGAAGCATGGGGAAAAAGTCACCAGCTAGTTTGACCAGCAGAAAGTTTACCTTAATCTAAAGGATGCAGAAAATCTATTGGTAAAGACCATCCCTATATGCACTGTGCCACTGCATATTGATGTTCTACAAACCAAACTCAAACATTAGTTCTCAAAGCAGCTTTATACTCTGGTAGGCACCTTAAAAGCCTTCCAGATAGTAACTCTATGTGGGCTTTCAGGGTGAAGGGCATGTAACAGCCTACACCTCCCCCTAAACTATGTTCTGTAGCACTCACCATTTGCCGATACTCTCGGATCATCTTTAATTTGTCTTCTCCACCCTTGTTTTCCTCTTTCTGTTCAATGCTGCTGATTATTCTCCAAGAAGCTCTTCTAGCTCCAATCACATTTTTGTATGCAACAGACAGCAGATTCCGTTCTTCAACTGTCAATTCCACATCCATTCCAGCCACTTTTTTCATTGATTCAACCATTTCTAAAGAAAAAATGTATGTGTGAATTACTGGTGCTCAACCCTAGAATTCACTTCATTCTCACCACCTAAGACCAGAACTTCTAACTCAAGGCTAGAATCTCTTGCCCTCAAGCAAACAGAGCTCAGTTGGAACCCATTTATCAGACTAATATGATCCAAATATAAATGTGCTGGTGTGCTGGAAGTGAACAATCCACCTGGGAACGTATTTGCTATGTACCTATGAGTTCTCAAATAGCTGAATTCTATTGGATTTTATACGTTGCATTCATTGAAATACAACTCACATTTCTGGGAAGAACAACCAGAAAAGAGCACAGGTGTTCTTTTCACAGACAATGCAACCATCTTCTTGAATGCAAAAGTGCAACACATGCATGTAGAACTATACATACTGCTAGGACTGCTTTTCCTTGTCAGCTAGTCAAATTAGCTCCATGTCAAGTATTCATGTCAACCTTCCACATACATGCACCTGTAGCATGCTCGAATTATGACAGTGCGGAGAGTAATCTGCAGCACTGTAACAGATCAACAAGAATCACAAGAACATCAAGACAAACACCCTATCCCAGAGAGGATGCAGGGGGCTTGGAAAATCTCTTTGCTGAAGACTTCCCACTCTCTTGTGCCACCAGCACACCCTTGCACATTCATGTATGCCTTGTCCATCACTGGATGCCAACTGCATGGAGACCTTGTATGCATTTCAGGCTATACTAGATGAATATTGGAAAACAGTGAAAATATCTAGACTAAGTTCCAGTATCTGTTAGTCTGTGTTTACATACACAATCTATGCTGCTTCCAAAATCCAGATGTCTTAATTTGGAGGGAAGAGATGAATATAAAGAAGGGTAAGAACAAGAAGCTCTATGAACCACTGATTAAAACTTCTCACATGGTAAGTGAAGTCCTGCCCAGACTCCCTCCAGTGTGTACTTCTTCACCACATACTACTCTGCATGACAAGAGCTAACGTTTTGTTGCTTAAATAAAGCCTGATAGTCAATTTCAGTGATTAACAGAAAGTAGATTTACCCTCAAAGGGCGACACAGACAGCAACTCTGCAACCAGAATAAAGCTAACCAAGTAATTCAAAAGATGACCATTATCCCAAGGATACAGATCATGGATTTACCAGGTTACCCATGAAGCAACCTAGGATGAAGTAATTTTTTCTTATCAGATGAAGAGCTGGGAGAGTTACCATGGTACAGGATGATAGAAGTCCCACACACCAGTGCTGTGCTGGTAAGCAACAGCTGCTGATAATCATCTGGTCTGTATTCTGGCAATATGCCCACTGCCCAATTCAATACTTCCTGTGCTTGCATCTCATTGTGAAGCAGCAGGACACCCCTCAATTCAAAATGACAAATTTTGATTTTCAAGTCAAAAGATGTTACTACTCTGTAAGAACCCCTTTTTATACATTCTGTATCTACTGTGCTGTGTCTACATGTGCACACAGAGGGTTTCTAACAGGCAGGTCATCTGTTCTGTGACCCACACAAGGGAAATACAAGGTGTCAACTAAGGTTTGTCACTTGGAGAAATTCAAGTGAGAAGCCGGAAGCAGGTCAACCCAAGTACATTCTTAAGAAATTTTCAGACAGTGCAACTGTTTTTTGCCCCAAGAGAAGACTTTGCACACCAAATGCAACTTCAAAAGTAGTATGTTAAACCTGGATGTATTTCAACAGCTAAAAGCTAGAGCTAAAACCAAGGAGTGCAGCTTCATTGGCCCAAGAATAAGTAGATATGACTTCCATGCTGGCAAGCACTCCATGCGAACACTGCAAGAAAGAAGCTAGGGAAAAAAAGAACAGCAACACCTCCAAACTATCCCAACTAGGACAAAGAGCCAACTTTAAATAAAAGCAGGCAAGCAGGCTGCCCTATATCCAATCACACACACACAGAGAGAGAGAGAGAGAGAGAGAGAGAGAGAGAGAGAGAGAGAGAGAGAGAGAGAGAGAGAAGATGTCAAGAATCCATATTTAAATATAAGCCAGGGGTCTTTCTGTCCTGGACAGATCCATCCAGCTTGCTTGAGATGGGGCAGTCAACCAATATTGCTATAATCCTAGTGGCGCTTGTTGCTATATTGCTATATATTGCTATAATCCTAGTGGCGCTCTACTATCACCTGAATGCCATGCACAGGGAACATGTGCAGCAAATATGGAGAAAGGGCATAACCTGCCTGCCTGTGGACCAAGTGACACCTGAAATCTACCAGAGAGAGCAAAGGCATCTTCTCTATCGGTCCACCAACCAGATGATGTTTGGTCCTTACACTTCCCAACGACCTCTGATTTGCTTCTTGGTTACAGCTAACAAGCATGTAAATGTTTAGACCGGTAATACTACAAAGGCATCCCCCATCTTACTCCTGGTCTCGGCGATGACGCACCGACTCGACTTCCCAGAGGTGTCCCCAGGGTTTCGCTTTTAAAAAGCCCAGTTACATAAACCCATTTTGTAACTTTTCCACCGGCCGCCACCCTGCCCGCCATTCGATCCACCTCCCCTCCATCGCCAGGGTGGACCTCCGAGGGCCGGCGCTGAAGGACCAGGAAGCTTGCTGTGATACGGCGGGCACGGGGCCCGCCTGCACCAGGCAGGGGAACCAGGCGGGCTGGCTGCCCGGGCTCCTTCGGGGAGGGGCGCAACGACAGCTCCCCCCCCCATAAAGGGCCCCGGCTGTTCCCGCCGCTCGGGGAAAGGGGACGCGGAGGGCGGGCTCCTCCCGCGCGCAGGCACGGAGGGCAGGGGCGACGTCGCGAGGCCTGGCCTTCAGGCCGGTGCCGCTCCCGGCTCGGGCTGCTCCCTCAGCGCCACACCCCTCCGCGACCGCCTCACCTCAGGCAGCCCCTCAGCGGCCTCCAGGCCCGTCCCCCCTTCCTCCCGGCCCCGCCGCGGCGGTTGCCTCAGGCCCGGCCTCCCGCGCCTCTCCCCGACCCCCGCTGGGCCCCGCCGCCGCCATTTTGTGTGCGCCCCCCGCCCCCGGCCGGCCGGCCGCCGCCATTTTGTAGGCGCTCCCCTCCTCCTCCCCCCCCGCCTCGGGTCGGTCCGCGCGTCCCCCTCGCACCATCGTAGCGCTCAGCTTGCTCGGCTAGCTTGGCCTGATAGACGAGGTCCTCCCGATCGTCCATGTCCGGCGAGTGAGGGCGGCGGGGGCTGCGCGGGGCGGATGGAGACCGATGGGTCTGGCGGGGGGGCTCAGCCACGATCAGCTCACTGCTCTCTGGGCAAAGATGGCGGTAGCGCCTCGTCCCGCTACATCCGGGCAGGTTAGGCGGACCGCGCATGCGCATGCCACGCCCCCGTAGCAACAGTGGCTCCCCTGGCAACCGCCAGCGCTGAGGAAAGTGCGCTCGAGGGCCCAGGCGAGGGCGTGAGTTCGAATCCCCTCCCAGGCGGCGGAAAGGAAGGTGGGAAGGCACCGCGGCTGCCCACCGGGGGAGGCGGCTCAGCCCTATTACATGTGCGCGCGTCGGATGAAGGCGCTACTGATGAGGCTGCAAACGCCGTCAATGCTGCGTTTAAATGCGGGGGTGGGGAACGTGGGCGAAAAGCTGCTTTAGCGTGCGGTTTTAGTTGCCACCTCCAGCCAGCCTGGAGATCTGGGGGAGGTGCTTGTGAAGAGGGGAATTTGTGGAGGGGGTTCACTTAGAATCTAAAATACATCACAGCGCTTGCCTTCTGAGGCCACATTTTTTCTCTAGAGAAGAACTGCCTTCTAGTCTGGAAATGTTGAAATTCCGGTACAACTCCAGGCTTCACCTGGAGGTTGGTAACCCTAAGCATGCTACTGCTATCCCCAGAAACCCCTTGCTCTGCTCCAATATCTCATCAAATACGTTGTTTCTTTTATTTACGGCATTTTAATCCCACTTTCCCCCCTAAGGCATTAGATCACAGAGCTCCCAACAGGTCTGGAGAAAAATATCCTGTCCTTTCAACGAGGCTTCATGTGCAGAACGGGCAACTGAAACTTTCCGTTGGAGTGGAAGTAAATAACACCATCTGATAAATAACACCCCATTAAACATCTATTGACCCTGGCCTGGATAGCCCAAGCGAGCTCGATCTCATCAGATCTCAGAAGCTAAGCAGGGTTGGCCCTGGTTAATCATTGGGTGGGAGACCTCCAAGGAAGACCAGGGTTGCAGAGACCACCTCTGATCATCTCTTGCCATGAAAATCCCACCAGAGGTCACCATAAGTCTGCTATGACTTGAGGGCAGGATTTCATTTCAAGCCTCTATTGGCAACTGGAAACCATACGCAATTCACCCACCCTTCTTGCATTTCATGCTCCAACAACCTTCAGAACATAAGAGCCACCATGCCTGGTCAGGCCCATGATCCATCTTGTCCAGTTAGGATCCTGTTTCCAACTGGCCAGTCAGATATCACAGAGAAGCCCACAAGTAAAGTGTGCAGACTTCAGTCCTCACCTGATGACTGCTCCTCAGCATCTGGCAATCGGAGGCATTTTTCTGCCTTCTGAACCTCCCCCCGTAACATCCATTGGAGCTAGCATCCATCACCACATCTGGTGGCAGTGAATTCCCATTGTACCAAGTAATACCAAGCTCAAGGTATTGGTTATTGCATACTATGGTCTTCATGGCCTTGGTCCGGCATACCCACAGAACCGCCTCCCTCCCTATGTTCCTCCACAGCAGCGGTCTCCTGCAGGTGCCAGGCTGCACACGGGTGAAGACAACAGCAGCCCATAAATGAGCTTTCTCTGTGGTGGCCCCTATCTTGCGGAATGACCTGCCTGAGGAGGTCAGGAGAGCCCCCACTCTCCTGGCTTTCCACAAACGTTGCAAAACCGGATTATTCAAAAAGGCTTTTTACTCAAATGGGAGGGCTTTATTGTAGGGGGTTTCAGATGCTTCGCTAATGAGTTAGGGACCATAGACTTCATCACTATTTTGCCTTACATATTATCTGCTGCTTTAAATATGTACTCCTATGTACCACCAGTACTCCATGTAGTCTAATGTTAGTCCTAGAATTGATTATGTTCTGCTTCAGTATTTTTTCTACTCTGTATTGGATTCTTGCTAGTACTATGTCTTTTAAACTTGTATCTATTTACCCTATGGCCTTGTTTATGGAAATGTCCTTGATACTGTATTGAAACGTACTTGATACTGATTGTACTAATCTCATACTGTGTAATCTGCCTTGAGTCTCAGTGAAAAAGGCGGGACTATAAATGGCAAAAGTAAATAAATAAATAAAAACGAATACTTTGAAGTCTTGAATATCTTGTCCATTTCATAGTGACCTCAAGTTCTAGTATTACGGGAGAGGAAGAAAAGTTCTGGTGTGTTTACTTCCTCTCTACACCACGCATAGTTTTGTAGACTTTTTTTCACTGAGGCACCTTTTTATATACTAAAAAGCCACAAATGTGTTAGCCTATTCTCTTAAGGCCGGTGCTTCAAATCCATGATAATTTTAGTTCTTTCTCATGCTTTTCCCAGCTCTTCAGTATCTTTTTTGAGATGCAGGGACATGCACTGTACCAAGAATTACACAGGGGGATGTTCCAAAGGACTTGCATAAGGATGTTACTATACAGGCATTTTTATTCTGCCTATTTTCCTGATGATGAAATTTGCCGTGAAATTTGCCTTTTTAGTGATACAGTGGACCTCGCCCTCCTGTTGAGATGCTAGAAGGCAGAAGAAGATATCAAGGAACATAATTTGGATTGTTCTTTTAGGATTGGACACAGAGGGTTCCTACTGGAGATCATTTGTCCGCAGAGTGGGACTTGTCTTGATGATTACAAAGAGCTAGCCGTGTTAGTTTGTAGACTAACAACATTTATTTGGGAGTCACAGCTCACTTCTTCAGATATATGGAGGGAAATCAAACAGAATTCTATTTTAAGGGAAGATGGGGTAGGGGAGAGATGGGATGAGACAGAAAGGGGGGGTGAATTACATTCTCAATCATTCAAGTGTAAAATCTCTGTCTAGATGACTAGAACAGGATAGTAAAGAGTCCAGTAGCACCTTTAAGACTAACCAACTTTATTGTAGCATAAGATTTTGAGAGCCACAGCTTTCTTCATCAGATGCAAGAGAGAGCTGTGGCTCTCAAAAGCTCATGCTACAATAAAGTTGGTTAGTCTTAAAGGTGCTACTGGACTCTACTATTTTGCAACTACAGACTAACACAGCTAACTCCTCTGAATGTAGAACAGGATAAGCAGTTAAAAATAGATAAGAAAGGTGATAAAGTTTACTCAGGGAGAGAAGTAATCTGAAGTTTAACTGATGTTAGGAACAAATTTATGGATAAAACAGGTTAAGAGCAGGCTACTAAAATTTCTAAAAAGCAAGCCCTGTACTGATATTAGAGATTGTAATGAGTAAGGAAATCCAAATCTACATTCAAGCCAGGATGACCTGTAATGTTTAATTTCTTAAGTTCTAATTCAGCACATCATGTTATATATTCCCTTTGAAGGTTTTTTTTTGGTAGGACAGTGACTTTTAGGTTTATGATAGTATGTTCTTAACATTCATTGAGTAGCACCTCAACAGGTAATTATTTACTTCATTTATACCTCACTTTTCTCCCCAGTGCGGACCCAGAGCAGCTTAGCATTCTCTTCTATTTTATCTGAATTGGCCAAATGTTCCAGGATGCAGATCAATCAGTTTATAATTTTTTTTAAAAAACTTTTATTTGAAAATTTACAAGTTTACAAGGAAGATGGAGCAAGAACAATTGTGTCAGGATCAAAAATAGATATAGCAGAATATACTAAGAAGAGAAAGGTAACAACAACAAAACACAATTTATATACTTAAGTAACTGTAAATATGACTATGTAAATATACGCCTTGCATTGGACAAATAGTATGTAAGGTGTGTATTAGAAGCCCTTACAAAGTTAGCTTCTTTTTTTAACTCTGGAGTATAAGTCGATAAAACCAAATATATCAATGTTAAATAAAGTTTGCAATGCGATCTTTTATTTTGCAAAAGGTCTAATTAAGTGTCAAAAATGGATTGATACAGTTGACTGGAGGCCTGTAATGCTTTCTCTGTGATAAACTCATAGAAGGGTAGCCATTTTTCGTAAAATAGTGAGCTTTTGACAGATGAATCCAAATATTGTAGGTTGTTTGTTATTTTTTCAATGATAATCCCAAATTTTCAAATACCATAGGTTAATCGATGGTTGAGTCAGTTTGTTCCAGTTTAAAGCTATTATATTTTTTGCGGCTATAAGAAGTGTTGAAATTAAATCACGTTTAGATGGAGGAGTTTCAATGGTTTGCCATAAATCTAGAAAGATTAGCTGCGGGGAAAGGGGAGTCCCCATAGTTTATAATTTTATAATGGTAGAAGTCTTATATTCCAACTAGCCTGCATGAGATCTTGTGCAGTATAGTGGCCAAGAACACGACCCATAAATTAAGTCTCTGTTCAAATTTTCTCTGCAATGAATTCAGGTGGCATTAGGCAAGCCACTCATTCAGCCTCAGTTCCCATCATGGGGGATGATACTGATGGGTTCCTTTTAGAATTGTTGCATGGATTAGAAGATAATGATACACAAATGATTTGAACACTCAAATACCTTTATAGATGTTAAGTACACTGTATTAGATACATGTTATCTACGTAGACCCAAAATGAAAGAACTGAGTGTTTTAAAAGGCTATTTAACTGGACCTTTGTTATGCAGGAATATCTGATTGTTTCCTTTAGCATTACTGTTAACTAAAGGAGATAGCAATCCCTATGCTAGTTCTCACTAATAAATTCAAATAACCAATATCACTTGCTTTATCTTCCATTCAGTCAGCTCTATCATTGCTTTTCTTTTCTTTGAAGCATTGTGTGTCAGGCTTTTTCTTGGCTTGTTCCGTACAAACACATGAAGCGACCTTATAGCGAGGCAGACCATTTGTATATCAAAGTTAGTATTACCTAATTTGACTGGCAGGGGTTCCCCAGGGAGTCAGACAGAGGTCTTTTGTATGTCCTACTACCTAATCCTTTAAAGTGATGATGCTGTGCTCTACCACGGAGACATAATCCTTTCCCTAAAGGCACTGCACTGGCATATGTATGAAACTAGTGATTTCTTCTTGGGCAGGACTGCTCACAAACATGCTTGAATAAGGACACTTGGAAGAATCCACAGTTAATTTTATTCTGTCCCGCTTCAGTGTTCCTGAATTACCGGCTTCTTCCTTCAGGCAGCTCTTCCACTTTTCCAGCTTTCTGTTGCCTCCACCAACTCCTCGCATGACTCACCAACTAACCATGCCTGTCTTATCAAACTCTGAGTAGTTTGGATCTGGCCTTTTTTCTTCCATACCCTTCTAGCAATTAAACCTTACTGTGTTTTAGGCTTTCATCTAACTGGATCCATGCCAAAGGCCAATGAAAGTGGTTAAATCATATATTAACCAATCCCGTGCCATATAGATGACTTAGGGAAAATCTCAGAGGAAACCACTCCTTTGATAAGAGTAGCTAAATATCAGCACCACTACTTGACTACACAGAGGCCCACACTCTCTGAAGCTTTACTTACCCCATAATTTTACAATTTCCTATTTCAACATTACCTTCCTGCACAGAACTGTTATTTACTTATATATTTGATAACTCACACAGAATCTTAGCTGTTTTGCCACAGCTCACAGGGAAAAAAAATCTAAAACAATTTTTCTAGTTCAATTCACTTTTCAGTAAAAAAAGGTTAGGCAAATCCATACATTGAGAACGGCAAGTCTTACGGCAGCAATCTCCAAGCGTTCAAGACACATACCCCACATTCAATGGCAGCCGACACCTTTTTTCCTCCGTTTATTTCCCACTCCATTGTCTTTGAACTGCAGTAGAGCTACTTGCTTTGGATGAAGGCAGAGCAGTTACCATCCTTGATTATCAGTAGGGCATAGGTGACACATCAGATTTCATGGAATGGGTAATAAAACAGACCAGTTGAACTGGTAATAGATCCTCTTGCCCATTCCAGGTTGGAACATTCCTGAATATTTTAGAGTGGGGCCTGGGGAGGTGAAGGAGAACAGTCGAGATGGCATGCTGTGTCCTGTGTTCAAAAGTCAATGCATCAAACTCCAGTTTCTTGTGAGGTCACTCCCTTCCTCACAAACGTCCAAATTTTCAACTTTCTGCCTCACATCACTTTACCCTATTTTCTTCCAGCTTACATCACTTGTAGATTTCTGTATGCATGCATTATGCTAAACTCTTCCTTTAATCCTAAATATTTGTGCTGGTATAATTGCCTGCAACAAAGGCCCTAAACTTTCTATTTCCATCGAATTTGAGTTTGCTGTCACCTCAATTATATACAACTATCATTTTCATCCCAACTTCTATTTCATTACCATAGCAGAACATTTCCTTTGCAACCTCACATTTACAACCTGACCAATCTTATGTATCTTTGTTTACTCAGAAGCAAATCCCAGTGATTTCAGTAAAACTTTATTCCCAGGAAATATACACTGTATTGCATGTTAAACAACGAGTAAGTAAGCAGCCTCCAATTCTTTACATGACCTGAATAATGGTAGAAATATACATGAGAATGAATGCAGAACAGCTGCCAAAACAGCAATTATTGTCTCCCTCTGATACATCGTTTTGCAAATGTAGGCCTTTAACTGGAAAAACTTCCCGCAAAAGAAAACACTAGCAGTGTAATAAAGCTTTCCTGTAGTGAGAAGAAAACTGAAGCTGCTTCTCTTCAACAGGTAAACAAATCTGCTGTTTTTGAGAGCCCTTTTCCAATCCCTACCTGCCTCTAGTATCTTTACAGGTGACTATCAATTTCTCCTAGTCTCTATTGTACACCATGGGAGAAATGAAATCCTAAAGCATTCGCCTACTGTAACCACTCTAGGATGTCCATGTCTCCTACACTCTGTGGTATACTATATAGTCTACTCTCTGAAGCAGCTATTCCCTTCCATATGCTGATCTCTATAGTCTGGGAATCAAATGTCATTACAGAAGAACTCCAGACTCCACTAGGGTTGGGCGCCCTACATGCCAATACAATGCCCTTTCTACCATTAGAGTACTGTATGAGCTGGAGGCACAGGAGCTGGGAGATCAGGGAAGGGCAGTTGCATTTCTAAGACTATGGACCTATTACTGATTGTAACAGTAAACCAAAATAACTTAAATGGAAGATTAAAAAACAAAAGCCATATAACACCTTTAAAGACAAAATCATATGGCACATTATACAAGCAACATTGTGTTGTGCTATATTGGCTGGTCTTAAAAGACATTACAGGATTTTGTGTTTGGATTAAAGCTATGGACCAGAGCAGCTGCTTACCCCTCTGCCCCCATCAAAAGATGGAAGGCAGCTCTTCTTTGTGATTCAGTGGCACAGCCTATTGCAGAAGCCACTAGAGAGACAGTTTGGTGTAGTGGTTAAGAGCACGGGATTCTAATCTGGGGAACTGGGTTTGATTCCTGCTCCTCCACTTGAAGCCAGCTGGGTGACCTTGGGTCAGTCACAGCTTCTAGGAGCTCTCTCAGCCCGCCCCCCCACCTCACGGGGTGTTTTGTTGCGGGGATAACAACAAACTGCTCTGAGTGGGTGTTAAGTCATCCTGAAGGGTGGTATATAAATCGAATGATATCATTATAGAAGGGCATATGTAGTTTAAGACAAACACAAAGAATACAAGCACCTATGCAAAAGCCAACATCAAAATCTGCATTTTCAGACCAGTGTCCAATGCTAGGGGTCTAAAGTGGATAAATCACATCGATTAATCAGTCTGAAACCAACTGTAAGAGCAACATGAAAAAAAAAATATTGGATCCTCGTGAAAATTAAGTTTATATGCTAAAATGACAACAGATATAAATCTCTTAGTATAGGGAAATTTTACATCTCTTGAATGAGAGGATTAGTTATCGTCTTAAATAAAGTTAAGTATTAACTTTAAGACAACTAATCCTCAAATCCAATCAATGTAAAGACAGAGCAGGGTATCTTTAGAATCGTTCGGCTACATATGCCATACTTAAACTTTGACTGTTTAAGGGAACGAGTCAGCAAGTCTGTTTTTGTAATTTTTATTTGACGCATAATGAACATGTCGAATACATGCTTCAGAGACGGGCAAGAAGGTAGATAGTGTTGTGTAAACGTTTACCACTCACATTTTTGCTGGTTTTCTTGCTATCTTTCACCCCCGACCCTTAATGGGACATGCTATTAAAATGTCTAAACACATATGGAGTATTAATTCTAACCGATGAAATTGAACCGTAGGTTTCAGTATCCAAAGGTAAGCTTGATTGAAAAGGATAAGAGAAAACATGCACATAATCATCTTCATGAACATTAACACTAATATGCATTAAGCAAAACAGTAGCCAAGTATTCTGCGTCCTGTTAGAAACCCTGCTTTCCCTAGCTCTAGAACAAATAAATTATTGACCTCGCTACCCATTTACAAGAAAGGAGCTTTACTGTGGTTATGAGAGACTCTAATTCTGTCCAGATTGAATTTATTCAATCGTTTTTAAACAAATGAAGACTTTCCCCATCACCTGAGGAACACAGATTTACTTAATTTCCACTTCCAGCTTCACCACTGTCACACTGGTGAACAGAAGGGTCTTTCTCCCATGCTACAAAGCAGCCACAGCTTCTCTGATATTCTTTATCCTGCCAAGATGATAGTTGGAGGTGGAGAGAATGATGTTGTAAACTACTTTGAGTGCCCATTGTGGAGGAAAGTGGTGAATATATATATTCTAAGCAGAAATGAACAGTGATGTGTCTGTTTTTGAATTAAATACAGCACATTGTTTCAATTTTTAAAATAAAAATTTATTCAGTAAAAAGAAAATTGGATACCAACCTGTATGTTGCATGGTAAAAAGTTAGGTAAGTTTGATAAACAGAATATTATGGCTAGGATGGTGAATTGAATTTAGTATCCCCTATATTACTTGTTTATAGAATTGTAGATGAATTTGTAAAGCTCTGTATCCAGCACTTTGTGTTTCATAATAAAATTCTAAATGCAGTACCTTTGACAACATACATAAGTTATCTCATGGAGCCTTAATTAACACACCCTTTTCATATTAAAATCTGATGTAGTTAAAATCTCATACATTGGAATTAATGCTGCAAGTGTTTTTAACAGGACATTATGTTAAAGGTTTGGGTGAAAGAAGTGCGGATATGAAGAATGTATTATGAAGCAACTGAAAATGGAAATTTCTGCTGCCTTAATGTGTTGCACTTCAGCAAAATGGAAAAACAAGTCAGAGAAATTGGTATACTCAGAGACCAGCAGGTTGCAATTATAAATTCCCTGTAATGGTTTAATCCCACCCATGCAAATGAAAAAAGAGTACATGAAAGAAATTGGAAAAATGAAGACTGTTCAACAGGCATGCTCAGCGCTTAGAACATACTTCACTTTCCAGCCATAGCTAGAGCAAAACCAGTAATGCATTTTGCCCAAAGTTGTTATGACACTGTCAGAATCCAGTTTGCTAACAGGGACTAGCACTATCAACAGGCCTCTTAAGTTAATGCAGCTACATTTGAGTAAAAGTCAAAGAACATCATAGTTAGCATGCTGCAGCCCTGAATTAACTAGCTACCATAAGTTTTGCGGACCTCAGCATGACAACCATGTTATCCCCAACAGGAAACAGCTTTTCTACCCCTTAACTTATACAAGAATGACAGAATGATGTCTATGTGAGAATCCAAACAGCATTTTAATTCTTTTATCACTCAAAGGGAAAGCCTTTTTACAAACATCACACATGTAGCTGCAAACCACTGTGGTCACACGTGTCTTGTTTGGCATGTTTTGGCAAATATGCCATGTAAGGGACGGTTGACTTTAGATGGGGGTGTCTTGCTTTCTGTTAAAACCAAATTGTTCATAAGCAGCCTGGCAAGTAGTAATACAAAAAGATGGATGTTCGAGGAGTGACTAACGGAAGCTATAAAGTGCTCCATTTTTTTTTTGTGAACCATGAAATGTCTTAGAATCAGTCCAGAAGCACTTAAGGATTTCCATTCGTTTATTAAAAATAAAATCTTCATGAAGCCACCATTTTAATGCTTAACAGATGGAAACAGAACAGTTCCAGATACCAATTCTAAAAGAAAAAAAAGTTTTTCAGTTTATGCTGGTGACATTTGTCACAATATATCAGAGGTCCCCAACACGGTGTCCATGGGCACCATGGTGACTGCCAGCACCTTTTCTAGTGCCCGCCAAACGCTTAAGAAAGTGGCTGGGACCAGATGGGGCTTTTGCCCTGCAGGGTTTCTGATTAGCTATTAGAAATCTGATTGGCTGAGCAGATCTTTAAAAACGTTGCTTTAGCAACAACTGCCACCGCAGCACAATGTGACTGAAGGTAAGCTGTGTGCATAAAAGAAAATATTTTTAAACAATATTTTCATTTAAAAAGGCATACTATTAAGCAGAGCTCCCGCTTGAAATATTGCTGGGTTACCATTAGAGTTATACATAATCTCGCTCCTTACGTTTTGCGATTGGCTCCACCTCCTGCAGCAGCCATTTTGTGCTTGCACCCACCACCCTGTATTAGAATTCCAAAGGTGCCCACAGGCTCAAAAAAGGTTGGGGACCCCTGCACTATACTGAACGAACAAGAATACTTTACAAGATTTTCAGGCGCTCTCTTGCCTACAGTGGTTAATGTTACCTTTGGAGTGTAGTGCTGAGCTTGGTAGCAGATTTAGCTACTCTTACCGCTACATATTAATGAATAAAGTGCAATGAACATAGTTCTCTGCACTAAATGGGAGGTTTAACACTCCACATAGAAGTTACCTCAAATTAAATCAGTGACTAGCTATGACAGTACTGGGGGCCCTTTCTAGAACTTTCACTCTGGAGAACCGGATTTGTCTGTATCCATTCATATGGAAGTAGTAATGCTGTAGCTAATCCCAGTATTATGTAAAAAAAGATTACCTGCACTCTGCAGTTTACTTATGCAATAAGCAGTTATAACAGACATTACAATAGAAGTCTAATCCAAAGAAGGGAAGCTCCAGGGTTAGCAACTTGCAAGTGTCCTACTAACCATTCCGGTTTTCTGCCTACAGAAGTAGTTATGGGATCAGCGAAAACCAGAAACAAGAATCCACCATAGCTCTCGTATTCTATTGCATGGGAATGCGATGTCTTTGAAGCCGCAGAATTGGGTATCCTGAAGATTTAAGTCTTGTTTAAGGAATGGTGGTGTTTGGTCCTGGGGAGCTTTTATGCATATCAGGATACTTGTTGAAGCATTTGATAGACAGAAGAACTGTCTATATTGCAGCGGCAGTAAAACACTGTGTGTTTATTCCCATCTGTAAGCGGAGCAGTTGAGCCGTACTCAGCTGAAATCTTCCTCTGGATTCTGTTGATCGAGCAGCCGGACGTGGGTGAATGGGAAGTGACCTCGTCGGCCACTGCACTCTCCTTCCCACTGGCCACTCATGTTAATCTTTGTGACTTTTACTAGCTCTCCGACCTGCAGAACAAGAAGAAATGCAGCAGTTAACACTACAGATGACTCCGTAATTCTCTGAACTGCTATTCAAGCATGGCCACGTTCCACACAAAAGGCATCAAAAGCAGCAGAAAGGGGGTGAGAAACTGGTTAAGAGGTGGGGCCTTACTCTTGGCATGGCTCTTTCAACGCTGCAAACCGGCTTTCCTGATGTGGCAAAAACAGCTGCTTGCCACATCAATGATAGGCTCTCTCTCAGGTCCGTATTGCTGTTCAAAAAGCCAGTGAAACCATTTGGAACCTCTGTCAAGTTTGCAGGTATAAACCCCTTTAACAAACAGCCCACATTCTCAACACGAAAAAGATACGGCGTTCAAAGCAGTTCATTTCAGTGCCTTTGTTAAACCAATGATCTCTCAAGACAGAATATGATTTAAAACATCCAAGTGACAACATGCCAGGCTACTCGGGCCAGCAGGGGAGGACAGCAGCTCGCGATTCCCTTCCTTATAATGAATTGCTCTGGGCCTATTCACCTGAGTCTAGACAAAGGCCACTAGTGCTATTTTATTTTGCAAACCTACGCTACTACTTAAAAGGACTCAGGGGCTCCTACAAGCTACTCTCACACCCTTTCACTCAGTGGCCTATATTCTATTAATTTACTGCAATAAACTCATATACTGGGGCTATAATAGCCTAGTTAAGAGCATAGAACAGACATATTATTCTCTTCCCTAGAAATGTGATGTGGTAAGGGGAGGGGGGAACATTCAAGACTATACCAATCCTTGCACCTTACTTTAAAGAGCCTGAAAAATAAACGCTGGGGTTTGAAATAGTTCTAAGGCACCAAGTTGCCGATTCTTACCATGGCCCTGGGATAATGATGGGCAAATGTCACAGTCTCCATTTTGTACAACCTTGCCAGTATGAGGCAGACAACACAAGCAGATTTGCTTCTCGGCTGCAGACAAACTGCACTTTCACAAACATGCTTGGGGCATGCAATAACATCAGCTGCAGTAATAATACCTGGATACTCAGGGAGAGCGGAGCTGCTCGCAAGCACGATCAAAGTAGTACACCAAAAGATTGTTACTGGAATCAGAAGCCCAACAAAGGGGGTGCCTCTGCCTTTTCTGGAAGCACTCAAGCTGGACTGAATCAGCTCACATCAGAGAACAACACAATTCTAGTGGGGGAGGGAGGTGGGGCGATGAAGTTCATTTGAAAATACAAAGTGTCAATTAAATGTGAATAGAATGGAAAAGTAACATCTACATCTTGGAACTGGAGACAGGACAGAATACGCCCACGCATCCAACCTCCCCCCCCCCAATCATACAAATAAGAGTTACATCAAACACTACAGATGACAAAAGAGAAGATAAGGGGACGAGGCTCTGCTATGCACAATGCTTGTAAACAGGATAGGAATTATGCCCCAAAGCCCCATTCTTGCTTCTCGAACACATTTTTAAAAACAAAGCCTGAATTACTAATTTCCATTAACTGCAAGAGGATCCCTAACCCGTTGTGAATGGCAGGAATTAGAAAGACAAAAACCTGTGAACAAATCTCTTCTCACTACATTTTGCCCATTATGTACCTCCAAAGCCAAGGCAGTCTTGTCGTAGGCATTGGGGACCCGCTTCTGGATAACCCGGGCAAAAATTGGGCCATTCTGGAGGTTGGGGAGCGGAGTGTTGATGCTGGGCTGGGCATAGGGACCTGGCTCCGGCCCACCCATTGGCTGTGGGTGGGAACTATCCTGGTTACCTCCAACTGGAGCAGGTACTGAAGTAGAGGGCGGTCTATACTTCTCAACGTATGGAACAGGTATCATCCCTCGCTTTCCTTCACTGTCTTCGGCATTCCACCACTGCTCTTCAGGCTTCTCCCAGATTCTCAGTATGTCACCTTTTTTAAATGGAAGGTCTTCATCATCATTGCCATTAAAGTCAAAAAGAGCACGCACGTACTCAGCTTCTTCCTGCCTCACCAGCACATCACTGTTATGCCTAGATTTTGAAACAGGTTCTATCAAGGTTGTAGTGTCCAAGTAGTGTATTTTGTAGAATTCCAATAAAGCTGGTAGTGACTCAAACTCTTGATCGCCGATTCGGAATTTAGGAGGATTCAACCCTGAGGAGGAGGGGGAACCACAAATTACTCAAGAAAACACGCTAAAAATACGGCAAGATAGATGCATAAAATAGACGACATAAAAATTATATTCCATACATGGCTGTAAAAATCAGGATTGTTTCTCATGTTTAAAACATAAGATCAAAGCAATATAAGCTTAAATATTTATTTACTACATATTTATACTGCTTTCTCTCATTGCTCAAATCAGTTTACAGTAAGACAAAAAAAAATCTTCCCAATCCCTCCCCCTTCATTCCCAATATTAGTTCCAATTGCTCAGTGAATGTTTTAGTCCTGCTTCTCACGAGTACAGAATTTAAAGTCCTGAGAGCCAAGCCTCTGATGGTAATTATGACCAGAAGGATATCATAATGGGAACACTGTAAAATAAATGATACAAACACTGCAGTCTTACAGTGTCTAATTACACAAAGATGACTTTGGCCTGCTTTGTACAAACAAGGAGGAACGTGGCTGCAAGTTCCTCTGGGCATTGGGAATTCCTGAGTCCTAGTGAACAGATCCCGTTCCTTACTCTTGCCACTGCACAAGAGAAGCACAAGGGTGGGCCTACCTTTATGATCTTAAGGGGTTCAAATGGAAAAAGCACCCCCCCCCCAATTGGCAGACACACACAAGTGATGGTTTTAAATGTTAAAACCTGCATTTTGTGTTGTGACTGTAAAAACGGGAGCAACTCCATCCAAACTTTCTACCAGCTGTAATTTCATGTAAAAGGGTGTGTCCCATACAGCCCATGGGTTGCCTGCTCTCTACAGCATCTTAGCCAAAGCCACCAAACCACGATTTGCAATGTTTTCAGAAAATAGCCGGTTGAAAACTTTTACATTGAAGTGCAACCCCTTTTTTTTGCAGGATACCACTAATAAGGTCTGTATAATATAACATGTACAGCTTCAGTGGCAGAATATTAGAGACAATGTTAGTGCAGATGATGAAACGCTGGGGTAACATGTTCCTACTCATCTACTTCTCTGGAGGGCATTTTGGTGCTTTTGATGGGAGGATTAGTTTATAAAGTTATGTATGGCCTTGATAATTTTCCCTCCCTCTCCAGAGTATGACAATGAAATTGGTGGGCAGTAGATTCAGGACTTACAAAAGGATGTAGCTCTTCATGCAATTCATGCTTAACTTGTAGAACTCACTATGACAAGATGCAATAAGGGCTAACAGGTTAGCAGTTTGGTGTAGTGGTTAAGAGCGTGGGACTCTAATCTGGAGAGCTGGGTTTGATTCCCCACTCCTCCACTTGAAGCCAGCTGGGTGACCTTGGGTCAGTCACAGCTTCTAGCTCTCTCAGCCCCACCCACCTCACAGGGTGTTTGGTTGTGGGGATAATAGTGACATAGTTTGTAAACTGCTCTGAATGGGTGTTAAGTCACCCTGAAAGGCGGTATATAAATCGAATGTTGTTATTATCATCATCATCATCAGGTTGCAATGTACTTCTGAACACTAGCAGCTTCAGGGGAAAATGTATGGACTTAATGCCTAGTGTGTTGATCCAGTGGAAGCATCTGGCTTAGGCACTTTAGGATACTGAACATTTTAAGGCATTTTAAGATGTTCTTACCACAGTACCGGCAAAAAGAGTTTATGTTTGCATGTGCTAAACTGCAATGACTGATGGAGTTTATTAATATACCTAAAGATAATACACGCTAGGGAGGAAACCAACCAGTAAACCCCACAGAGGATGAATTTTTCAGATGAGGAGTACAGGGCAACTCCCATCAGGAACGCCAAATGACCTAAATATTTTGCCTTCTGCTAAAAGCGGCCTCCCTCCGCCACAGAGCGGGGGAAAAATGCGTTCAGAGTGGCCGAGGGGGCGGGCGTGGACGGGGCCTCTCTCTCCGCCTGGGTGGCCCATGCAGGCCAGCCCCACCCCACCGGACTCCGCCCGACCCGACGCGCCTCGCTCTGCCCGGGAGCCGGGCAGCTCCTGCCTCACCCCCACCGAGCAACGCCCGCCTTCGCTCGCGGCTGAACCGGGCGCCCGCGGGGGCGAGAAGCGGCGGCGAGGGCCGGCCACTCCTGCAGGCCGGGCGGGCGGGCGGGGAGAGGCCCCGCGAGGGACCCTCGCCCAGGGACGCGGCCAGCCCTTCCGCACCCCCGCGACACTCACCCGGGCCGCCGCCGCCGCTGTTGACGATGTAGTGGGAGACGCGCGAGCTCTCGGAGACGGAGAGGACGAAGTCGCCGGGGATGGTGCCCGAGTCCCGCACCAGGAAAGTGCCGTGGCGCTGCCCGTGCAGGAGCGCCACCGCCTCGGCGCGGCTCAGCCGCCCCCAGTACCAGCTCGCCTGGTCTTCGGCGTCGAACTGCCCGGCCATGGGGAGACCGACGGGGGGAGGCCGCCGGCCCGGCACCGCTTCCTCCCGCGCCCTCCAGCCGCTCAAGATGGCGGCCGCCGCGCCTCGCCGCCCGGAAGTGACGCCGCGGGGCACGGAAGTGACCGGCGCAGTCCCTTCCGGCTCCTACAGGCGGGACTTCCTGGCCACTTCCGAACCGCTCTCGGTCCAGCGACTGAGGGGACGGGATGGAGACATCCGGGGCTTGAACGCAGCTGGGAGCGGCCTACTCCGCAGGGAGGGATGAGGGCGTTGAGGAAGAGTGGGGTATTCACACAGCTGTCGGGAGTGGTGGGCTGGAAAAGTGGTGCTGAGGTAGAACTTCACATCGGCCCTGCGAGGTAGGGCAGGGACAGTGGTTGAGTGGTGGTTGGGCTGTGAATCAGCACTCTGCTTGTTCGACTGCCTGTACTGCCATGAGCTCAGCATGTGGCCTTGGGTAAGCCACTCCTCTCAGCACCACCTCCCCAGCTGTATTGTGGGTAGGGTTGTTAGCCTCCAGGTAGTCGCTGGAGATCTCCCGGAATTACAACAGGTCTCCAGGCCACAGAGATCAGTTCACCTGGAGAAAATGGCTAGTTTGGGGTGTGGACTCTATGGAATTATGCCATGCCAAGGTCCTTTTCCTCCCCAAACCCCACTTTCTCCAGGTTTCTCCAGGTTTCACCCCCCACCCCCCAGATCTCCAGGAATTTCCCAACTTGGAGGTGGCAACCCTAATTGTGGGGATAATAATAACATTGACTTTGTTCACTGCTCTGAGTGTGGCTGTGCTCTGTCCATAAAAGCGGTATATAAGCTCAGTATATAAGAGCAATTACCTTTCCTCGCTTGGCCATAGGAATCAGACCCACTGAATACAATGGGAGTTGCTTCGGAGTAGATCTTGCTCCCTTAGTCACTCTGGCTGCAGTCTTTTCTGGGAGTGAGTCCCCATTGGATAAAATGGGACTTACCTTTGAGCAGACCTCCTTTTGTGTATATAAACTGCTTTGGATTCAAGTAAAGAGATTCCATAGACAAAGGATACCTACAAAGGAAAGGAGATAATTGGAAGTACCCCTTCAAAGGCGGACGCAGCTCCCCCTCGTGCCAGGAGTTCCAAATGTTCTGAATGGCTTGAGCAGAAGTGTTTCTTAGCCTTGTAGGTGCTAAAAGGAGGAAAGTAGCCACATTACGCACCTAGTTGCTTGTCTCTCCCCCCCCCCCCCGCCTCTTTTCAACATCTTTATAGAAAACAGTCACATCATTTAAGTTACAAAGACTAAATTTATTTAGTTGGCAGCATGCTGGTTTTCAATATGCTTATTTTTGAATTTTTGCAACCCATACCCTTTGTATTGTTCATTGAATGTCCTAGGTGTTGATTGCATTGTCTGCCTTGAGGCTAAGTGAGAAAGATGTACTATAAAAGAATAAATCTGTGCCAGTTTGTACAAGCTACAAACTAGTTTGTGCATTGAAAAGACATAGCACATTCTGTAGCCTATAGAAAAATTACTTGTAATATTTACATCAAATATTTCACGTGCCACACATTCATAGAAGCACTTCTTTTGTATTTTTAAATGCACACACTCCAATTATTTCCTTATAATTAATGTCAAAGAACTTCAAATACTTTCTATTCCTGAAAGAGAATTCCATTTTGCTATATATATGCCCTAAGAATAGATTCTTTAAAAATACTACTAGGGAAGGTGCTTGGATTGAAGGCAAATTTATCTTAGCAGGAGACACAAACTGTTTTTTTGATGGAAATCATATAGTAAACAGATTGCAGAGATTCCAAAAGCCTTTTTTTACTTGTTAGAATCTAACCCACTATTTTTTTCTGTTCAGTTCTTATTCAAGGGTGCTTTTTCAGCCAATATTACTCCCTTTCTTACTACGGTACATGGTTTTTGAATATGCAGGCCTCATAAACTTCAAGCAGAACTGCTGTAGCATCATGGTTAAGTAGTTGGTTTGCGAATCAGCTCTCTGTTGGTTTGATTCCCACTGCTGCCATGAGTTTTGCAGGTGGTCTTGGGTAAAGCCACTTCTCTCAGCCCTAGCTGTATTGTGGGCATAATAATAACGCTGACTGTTCACTGCTTTGAAATCTATCCAGAAGGACAGCATATAAGCACACTGCTATGGTTATATCACCACCATCATCATCATTATGCATTTTGTGTGTGTTTAACAGGGCCACACCTTTTTCACTAGCAGAAAAAGCTGGTTGGATCCACCCTTATTTTTATTTTTTCATTCTCAGAAATTGAAATAATGTGTACCTCCAGGGGTTTTACACAGATCATCAAACAGGCAGGGATGGAACCATCAACTGATACGGAATATTAAGTAGTTGCTCATCTTCACCATGTTCACCTCACACTCACATTCACACTATATTTTGCTAATGCAGAAAACCCCCATTTGATTGGAGTTTCTTATGGGAGGTCCAGTTTTTTTGTATGGAGGGTTCAGTTTAAAAAATGGGCATGTGATGCTTCACAATGTACATCTATGTACATCTCTGCTCTATGCCCTTATCTCTGCTCATTCAAACTCTGTTGAATTAGCTTGCCCAGAGAGAGATGAAGATTCAAGGTATTCCAATAGGGTTGCCAGTTCCAAGTTGGGGAATTCGTGGAGATTTGGGGGTGGAGCCTGGGATGGATGGAGTTTGGGAATGGGAGGGATCTCAGCAAGGTGTAATGCCACAGAGTCCACCTACGGTTGCCAGCTCCAAGTTGGGAAATTCCTGGAGATCTGGGGGGTGAAACCTGGAGAAACCTGGAGAAAGTAGGGTTTGGGAAGGGAAAGGACCTTGGCATGGCATAATTCCATAGAGTCCACCCCCCCCCCCAAAGTAGCCATTTTCTCCAGATGAACTGACCTCTGTGGCCTGGAGACCAGTTGTAATTCCGGGAAATCTCCAGCCAGTACCTGGAGGCTGGAAACCCTGAGCCCACCCTCCGAAACCTGCCATTTCCTTCAGGGGAACTGATATCAATTGTAAGTCCAGGAGATTTCCAGGCCCACCTGGAGGTCGGAATCCTATATTTCAAACTAGTCTGAAATGGAAGCCCCAGCATCTATCCCTGGTGGAGTTTTGAGACATTTGGTACAATCTCTAGATACTTTGCTATGCTTTGACACCTTAAATGCTGACTCGCATTACAGTAAGTATAGCAGAAATCAAAAATTTAGACTTACGGTGCCCTCTAGTGGCTACTATCTGTTTTAGACTGCCTGCTTTTGAAAATAGTTTGAGTGTTGGTATATAGCATTGCGCTGCGAGTAGCAGGAAGAAGATTTTGGGGATCCTTTGTTCAGTGCCCAGCATCTCCAGTTAAATGGTGATGTATAAGGCCCCGAGACTCCTGAAGAGCTGACTCTTTTTTTGGCAGGTACCATTTCTGTGCTGATAGCTATAGTACTTTCCTTAGGCATATTTGCATGGAACAGAGTTTTCTTCTACATACTGTGGTACATCTTGCTTTATTGGTGGGAATAGTAATATTTTGAAACATTCTTGGTGGTATTTTATACTTTTAAATTGGATTTGTAAGCTACTTTGAAGGTCCTGATGGTGGAAGGAGCATCTAAACCTTTTTTAAAAATTTACATGTACTCATTTTTAACAGCCATCTTTTCTGCTTTACATAGGCAAGAACAGAAATTAAATACTTAGGGATATGATTGACCCTCCTATATTAACAATCTCTGCAGAGAAAATTATATATAAATATGGGGTACAAGTTTCCTAGTTTGGAAAAACAGCAGCCTTAAAACTAATTCCCAAGGCTCTTTTTCTTTTCAAAAACGTACTAATGTACCAAATGTACAAGCCAAACACTAATTTCATGGTAAAACAAATTTAGAAAATTTATATGGGCTAACAAAAATTACAAAGGTAGCCCTACATATCAGAGAATTGGAAGACGTTGGCATGTCCCCATATAGAAAATGAGAGTGTTATTTATTTCAGACTTTACTCTTATCATACCAGCTGATTAAAGAGGGCCTGCTATATTTTACTTTTAGGGGATTTGATTGGGGGAAATCTCAGGGCTAGCTGAAGGATGGTGTGGCTGTGGTTTCCCTCTGTTGCAGGTTGTTAGTGCTGTTATTACCAGAGGTGTAAACCTTTTGGAAAGAACACATCTGCACAACCCAAGTTTCTGAATGAACAGATCCTGGAAATTGTGCTCTGCGTGTGCATTAATTTTTTCTCTAAATGATATTTTTCGGCTTGGCCAATCAGCATACCAAGTGGGGTGAAAAGCGGGATGTGAATTCATCAGTAAATTTCCTTCTCGTACTTTTTATAGAGATATTCTTTCTCCTCTTGCACCCTTTGAAGCCAATGGATGTGTAACCCTGCTTAGAATTGCACTGGAAAATGTGAGGTCCTTTCCACAGCTTTAATTTATATGCAAAAGTTTTATACGCCAGTGCTTAGCTTATCCTCCCCTCCGCAATTGTTTTTCTAGAGTCTACCCTTCGATGCTGCCATTTATTCCAGGGGTACTGATCTCTGTAGTCTGGGGATCAGTTGTAATTCTGGGGAAAATCTAGTTTCCATTGTCGGCAGGATCCAGGCATAAAGATGATAAGATCCAAGATGAGAAAACTTTTGGGTCCAGATTTTGTGGCATCTGAACTGGCAAACAATAGTTGCTATTAACCAACCAAAGGGACTGTGGCCAAGCAGTAGAGGCCCCTTCATAAGGAGAAAAACCATCCAATTATGATGTTCCGTGTAGCAGTGGAAAAAAACGTCCAGTAGCACCTGTAAGACTAACAAAATTTGTGGTAGGGCATGAGCTTTCATGAATCACAGCTCACTTCTTCAACGAAGGGGTTCTGGACAAGTTTCAACCAATTTGGCCAGATATTTTTAAAGATGGAAATAACTCCCCTAACCCTTCTCCAATCTCATTAATACCACCAAAAAAGTAATACGGGGTGGAAAGTTTGACTAATTAAGAAAAAATTACATGTAGCTTTTAGTTATGGTTTCACAATGCATGAAAGTCATTTCAGGTGGTTAGCCATGTTGGTCCACAGTAGAACAGCAAGATTCAAGTCCCAGTTACACCTTAAAGACTAGCAAGATTTTCCAAATTATAAGCTTTTCAGAGTGGAGCTTAACTCTTGAAAGTTTATACTTTGGAAAATTTTGTTGGTCTTTAAGGTGCTGTTGTGACTCGGATCTTACAATGCATGAAAGGAATAAAGGATAAAAATAATTATTTTACTGCCCTCTGGTGGCCATTGAGATGGTTGCACAATAGAAATACTAGTATCGCACTGACAACCACCATAAAATAGCCTCTGTTGGATCAATGGAAGCAGCATCCCTGTCGAAACGATCAATCGTTGCTGATGCATTAGATAGCAGAGGTCTGCAACCTATGGCTCCAGAGCAAAATGTGGTTCAATATAGAACCAAACATGGCTATTTTAAAGAGAAACTGAATTGGTAGGTGGAATGCTAGGAGAAGCAGTATGGGAAGGGAATGGTAAGCAAAAAATACGAGACTAAAGGGCTTTTCTTAGTGGCTTTCCAGAAAGGGAAAGGATTGAGGTGAACAGTTGCCAGTAATCCAACTAAGAACCATGCATAGGTTTATGCCAGTGCTTTCAAATACTTGCATAGGGTGCACCTGTGTTTGTTTATTATTGTGAGACCTTAAGTGCATCATGGCCTAATACAGGACTCACAACAACCCGTCTTTGGGCTGTGGAAACTTATATCACCATGGATCAACATATTAGCAATGTTGTTATGCAGATGGATTTTCTTATACTGTTTCGTCGTTAATCTCCTGTTCTGAAATATGACATCATTTAGCACTTTTAACTATAAAAAATGGCACCCCACTCCACCTGGAAATGTGAGATGAACTCTTCTGTTAAATTAACTTTACTTTTTAAAAATGGAAATTATTAAAGCGAGTACTCGGCACCAGTTTAAGACAGGTTGCAACTGCAAGTCAACGAATGCCTCATTCACTAAGCAGGAACAGTTTCACACATCCCTGTTTTTCATCTGGGAGAGTCAGTGTTGTGCAGAGGTAAACCTGACCTTTTGCATTCAAGGGCCCATGGTGACAAACTGTCTTTTTTTTTTAAGTTGAACTGATTGAAGTTACAGACTTCTAAGCCTGTCAATGGATTCAGAAGAGTCTCTCTCGCTGCTTGGTGTCACTCTGTATGTAAAAACAAAACCACAATGTCAACGATATCTGAAACAACCTGACACAACCATTTAATCACCAAGATCTGAGGACCATATATCCTAGAACCGCCAGTGAATTCTTGTAAAGAGTTCTGCTTTGCACCATTCTCTAAAGGTTGGGTACCCTCAAATTCAAGAAGACTCATTTCACAGTGTGGGAACCACGAAGAGATTTGGCATCGAGCAATGGTGGCTTCAACCAGCTTGTGTTAGCAGGCAGGAAGAAAAGACTGCTCTGAGGATCTAATTTGCCGCTCAAGTTTATGCTGGGAGAAATGGGCATTGGTGTCTGTAGGTCCGACTGTGAACGGCTTTATAGAGAAGAACCAGCACCTGGAATGGGTCAGTCAAGGTAATGTTCTTAAGACAGGGCACATAACGATGTACTCTAGGTAAGCAGCTGTAGTTTGACATTTCTGATTTGTCTTCAAGGACAATGCAGTGGTATTTCACAGCTGGGTAAGCATTGGCAATGTCGACTTAGCTGGTTCTGGACTAACCTAGTAATATAAGCAGCTAAAGGGAGTCCTTTACAGAGGAAACAATGGTGCATGCTGAGAGCCTACCAGGGGCACGTAGATTCTTCTGTATGCAATTACCATATTATGTGAATATGGGCAATACACATGTTTACCATGTATGCACAACTCTGGTAAGTGAGAACTGATCACTGGATTTTTCAGAATCCACACAGATACACAGGATGGTGCCTGCAGCAGGGCCTGCCCCCCATTGCCTGTGTCTTTTGGTTCATGCAGGTTCCATAATCCTACCCTTCATCAGTGGTCAAAAAAGACTCCTCCTTTTGTATCAACAAGATAGCCGGTTGGATCTATTCTTTGGTATGCATGACTGTAATGTCCAAAAAGGAGTACAGAAGTTAGAGGAAAAGTTTCCACTTTGGATATATTTGGAGCTGCTTGTGACTGGAGAAAGTTTGTAGCCAAGGTGGAGGTAGGTGGATATTAGGTATTAGAAGAAAGTAAAGGATTCCTGATACACAAATGACGAGTCTGCACTTCACCAAGTACGTTGGCTAAAATTTATTGTAGTAGAGGATGAGGAAGAAAGAAAATCACATCAGCAGCCCCCACAGACACTCACTGCTAGTTAGCAAATTCAGGACAACATGAAACGAAGAAAAAAGGGAAGAGAGATCCAGCCGAAGCTTAATGAGTCAAACAAGACCTGGATATTAAAGGGGAAAATGTATTTTCTCTGCCTCAACAGTTTCATGAAACGACCACTGCAAGCTTTTCTCATCAAACCAATAGTTTCTCTCTTGCATATGGCACAGTTATGCTCACCGCAAAGAGCATTCCCGAATCAGGGCCAACTCAACCATGTATCAGCTCCCTGGGGTGCCAAAGTTTAAATGACTACTTGATTTATAAATTCAGATAGGAAAGTGATCCACCCTTTGTGCTCTAGAACATGGGGCATAAAAGTCATGGTAACTCTTAGGCTAGGTGAGACAGACTTCTGAAATGTTCTCCCATGTAAAGATGAAATACAAACATGAAATGTATTAAGAACATTGTCTTGGATCCAGAGATGAGCAATTGGAAATGCACCATTTGCACAAGGTGTGCCATAGTAGGTTTTGTCCTAGTACTGAGACCCTGTTGGCCTACCCCTTGTGCGAGTAGATAAACACAGGGCTTTTTTTCAGGGGGAACGCGGGGGAATGGAGTTCCGGAACCTCTTGAAAATGGTCACATGGCTGGTGGCCCCGCCCCCTGATCTCCAGACAGAGGGGAGAGGGCAATCTTAACTCCCCTCTGTCTGGAGATCAGGGGGCGTGGCCACCAGCCATGTGACCATTTTCTCCGAGGGCAACCCACTGAGTTCCACCACCTCTTTTCCCAGAAAAAAAGCCCTGGATAAACAGCTAGGCATCTGGCACACACGGCCACCATGAGGTTTTCCCCCATGCTTCTGATGCACAAATTTCCTAATTCATGCAGAAATCTGAAGGGTCCAAGCCATTAATTTGTGAACATTTAATACGGTTTCGCTTCTCCGCATTCAAAAAGACAAAAGGCCCTGAATTCTAATTCTCACATAGAGTATTCCAAAATATTTTGCCCTGTTGGGATCCTAAGATATTGCGAATGTAGAAATGAGCAGATACCCACCCTTAACTGGAGAATTCCTAGCTGGATGCACAGTTGACTATGGTGTTTAATTTTTACATATTTTTATTCTGCCTCCTGCTCCCTATAACGTGACTCATGTAAATGAATAAAACTCTGCAAAATGGCAAGCTTAATGTGATTGTGTATCACTACATTGATTCTTTCTCTTCTTTTGGTGGCATCCATTTCCACTGCCTTTCTTCCCAATGAGGACCCAAAGCAGCTTACATCGTTCTCCTTGCCGCTGTTTTATCCTCACAACAATCCTGTGAGGTAGGTTAGGCTGACAGAGTATGACTGGCCCAAGGTCACCCAGCAAGCTTCCCTAGAAGACCCTACTTGGACACTCTAATAATCACACCATAGTGGCTCTGTACAGTCAACCCGATATAATAGTAACCGTTCTACACTGTGAATCTTTTCAGTTGCTCAATAGTTCTGGTATTAAAGGGTCAAGCATGTGCCAGATGCAGGTGTATTAGGAATGGATGGAGTTTCCCTGTTCCGTTCCTTTACTGTTTGTTCTGGAAGTTCATTTCGTTCTGCGTGCCAGTCCTCCTTGTAATATAAATTCCAGAGTTAGAGCATGCAAAGTTCGTAGCAGCTGTCAGTTCCTTGACATCCTCTCTTTTCCCTACATTACATCACCACTGTGCAAAGCCCATTGATGTCACGCTGCAAAACAAGGTCCTTTCTGTGTGCATCTGGCACCACTGTGTAAATACTTCTTTAAAGAAAGCACCACACACACAAAAGAATTCGGATATAACTGTACATGTGAAGCTGTCTTAAGACAGCTATTCTGTTTGGAAGTTCTTGAGGGTCTCCAGCAGAGGTCCTTCCTAACACATGCGACTTATTTATTTTCTTGCTTCACTTATACCCCACCTTAATTCTCCTCACAACAACCTTGTGAAGTAGATTGGTCTGATGACAGTGTGTGGCTGGCTTCCATACCAGAGTGGGGATTCGAACCCGGTTCTCCCAGCTTCTAGTCTGACACTCTAACCACTACACAACACTGGCTCTCTCTAGAAACCCTTTAACAGGAAATGCCAAGGACTGAACACATCAAGACCATTATTTCACATTCAGATAACTGTTGTGCATATTTTTATCAATTGCAAATCATTAACAGAGAGGAAAAGAGATAAGAGCCCATCAAATTATGGCAAATTGGGCATGTACAGTGTCCTGTATGAAATGAAATCCTGACCTCAAATCATAGTTGACTTATGGCAACCTCTGTTGGGGTTTTCCATTGCAAGAAACTAACAGAGGTGGTTTGCCATTGCCTGCCTCTGCAACCTTGGTCTTCATTGGAGCTCTCCTGGAAATAACATCAGAAGAACTGAGAACTCAATACATCAAGTTCCTTGTTGAAAACAAAACCAGGTAATTTGGGTTAGGAGAATATCAGAAACATTTCCATTGCAAACATACACAACCAGCTGTGTAAGGGAAAGGTTCCCTCATTTTTCTCTTTTTGCTACATCTGCTGTGATAACAAAAATCACCATTTTCCCTCATCAGTCAGTGGTTAAGGAAGAGGACAGGAAATGGTCCACAGCAACAGGTAATACATTTCTGACGGGTAAAATGGTTTTCTGTTCTCTAAAGCACATCACACAAATTAAAATGATTTCTTTTTTAAAAGGTTGTTCTGATGATCACACTTTAGAAACCACACGAACACAAAATTAATGCCGTTGCTTCAGTGTTGGGGGCAAGTCTTCATTAAAATATTCCTTGTCAAAAATAGCGCACTCTCTCATTAAGTCTGGCAAAAGGTTGAATGGAACACACATAGACACTGGTTTGTCATTCTGCATACTGTTGATGGTTGGGATGATTCTTGTACTTTGATAGTGAGAACCCAACAACTGTGCAGGTGTACGTGGGTAAAGAATTTCTTTTTTCTTTTTTCATGGAGCTTCTGAAATGTACTTTTAGAAGTTCAGGTTTCCGGCAGGATTTTCAAAGCTGCACAACCAGTTTGGAAGAAGACTGAAAAAGTTTGTTTTTATATGATCCTTTGACTACCTTTGAGATCATGTTTATATAAAGTTGCCAGATATGTGGGCTTTTAGAAATCCAAGGTTTATTCTCTTGTGCCCTTTGCTGGCTCTTCAATTGAGGACCCGCAAGCCTTCCTTAGAATCACCCTCCAAAAGAAAATCCAAACACCATTCAAGAGAGAAAGTTGTGGATCTGGAAACCAGTTGAAACCAGCAGAGAAGAAAGGTTCAATAAATAAAACATTAAAAAAATTAATTTGTTTTCCCTTCCCTTAAAATCCTTCCCTGATAATGTGAATAGAGCAGAGGGTTTGCTTTGAAATGTCTACCCTTGTGAGAGTTCAGTTTCATTAGTTCATCAGCAAAGGGTGAATTTTACTTGATGAAATTTTTAATTGTCCACCTTTGTCCTGTGCAGCTGCGAAGTATAAGATCCATACCCGACAAGCCTTTATTCTCAACTTCCAAACAGCGTCCTGTTCCTTTATTGAGAATTGCACCGTTCTAAAAATATTTAAAAACAAAACAGAGCCGGTCATAGTGTGTTAACATTTGGCATTCTGTCTGCCATAGGGACTAAGCAGGGGCTGTCAACTGGGGTGTTCAACAGATGCCCAGTTGGATGTGTGTGTGTAAATTGCCATTCAGTCACAGCTGCCTTATGGAGACCCCATAAGGTTTTCAAAGTAAGAGGCAAACAGAGGTGGTTTGGCATTGCCTGCCTCTGCCACAATGACCCTGGACTTCCTTGATGGTCTCCCATCCAAATGCTAACCAGAGCTAACCCTGCTTAACTTCCAAGATCTGATGAGACTGGGCTAGCCTGGCCCATCTACATCAGGGAATTCACCAGATGCCCAGTAAGAAATAAGGTCACATGTCTATTTTAATTTACTGCCATTGTTATCATTTGCAATTAATGGGATCATAACTGATAACAAATAAAATCCAGTCCGTAGTCTACATGCCAGGAATTCTGGGAGGCTGGCTGGTTTTAAACAGGATTTTGTATGTGCGAATCACTCTAAACAGATAGATAGCCTGTTCCAGAATTTCTTCTTGTGCCACATTCTAATTTTCTTGAATTTCACTTGTTAAAATTCATTTTAGAATTACTTAATGTGCTCTTTCCCACAGTTTTGTTAATTTGGCAACTTTTCTATATTACCTGTGTCCATGTCCATTGTTAAAAGGCAATGTTGCTGTGACTGTATGTGCAATTGCATCAACATTCTTTTGATGCAGTGTTTTTTTTTTCTTCTGATGTGCACGTTTTCCTGTGCATTGGTAGAACACCACACAAAATAATCTTGATATACTGGTATGCATACTCACCCTAAAGATTGCTTTTTTTTTTTTGCAGTATTCTACAAATACAGACATGAAGATTGGTAAGTGGAAGGGGGAGTGGATGAAAATGCACTGAAACTCACACCAATCTCTATTTTCACTGTGTACAAAAGTAGGAATAAGCAGGACAACAGGGAATTCCCACTGTTTCGGCTTCACTTGAAAAACAATTATTTTGAAACTTCAAAATGTGGGGAAAATTTGCAGTGGGAGAGTTTGAGAAGCACTCCTCTAACATCGTCCAATATTAGAGAGGTTTGTTTCCGGCTTCTGGAGGGGTGGAATACTTGGAATATTTCTTGACATATGGAACCACAGGAATTATATGAAGCACAGCCGATTTTGCTTGGCACCTGTTAAATCTTGCTGAAATTTCTATCCACAGAATGGACATGAAAAGCCAATTGTTACATGCATTTACAAGAAAATTGTTTCAGTACTTTGTGGTTTCTTATGTGACCAGGGCTTTTTTTCAGCGGGAACGCGGTGGAACGGAGTTCCGGCATCTCTTGAAAATGGTCACATGGCCGGTGGCCCCGCCCCCTGATCTCCAGACAGAGAGGAGTTTAGATTGCCCTCCGCACCGCTGGCACAGAGGGCAATCTAAATTCCCCTCTGTCTGGAGATCAGGGGGCAGGGCCACCGGCCACGTGACCATTTTCACTGAGGGCAATTTTAACTTTAAAAAACTCCCCCCTTGTTCCAGCTGACCCAAAGTGACGTCATTGTGCAGTCCTGAGTTCCACCACTGAGTTCCACCACCTCTTTTCCCAGAAAAAAGCCCTGTATGTGACCATGACATATCGTATAAACTAGGGGGTCTAGAAAGAGTTATGGGTAAGTAGACAAGAAATTTGGAAACTATACCCCCCATTCCCCCCTCTCGGGTTCTTAGAGGTGTAATCACTGATTTCAACCCTTCCCCTTCTTATGACCGGCACTCAGTTACTTTCAAAAATTCCATGCACCTTTTAGACCCTGTCTGATTGACTCCTCCACCAGCCACCGCCTTCTTGTTTAATTTACGTCAGATCCCCACATGCCACTCTGGAAATGTAAAACGTTGTGACTACATTCAAACCTGTATGAAATTCCAGCGCTTATGGAGACTGCTCTTGACTTTCTCGCAATCGAGGAGTTGAGGGGAATGGCTTTTCACGGTGTCTACCAGGCATCGGGTATCCGGCAGGAGGATCGTGGTCCCTAGGGCACCCAAGTGAAGAAATCCTTCTTTGGTGTAGCGGGCAAGCTGGAGGAGGAGAGATTAGAGATGGTTCACTTCTACAGTGTTAGTCTATTGAACAGTCTGTTATGAATGGTTGTAGTTTGAGGGCCAAAGTAGACATCTGTTTTAGCTGTGATAAGGGCTAGCTGTTTTAGAGTGGTCTTGGGGGGACTTATTTGTCTGTGGAGTATGAGATTTATCCACCTGGATGTGCCTCCTAGGAAGGCGGAACATCGATTACCAGATTCTGCTCCTGTTATGAGTGTTGTGGGGACATTAAGGGACATTAAAGGGGAAAGTCTTGTGGATTTTATCCATCTAGAGATACTGTTTGGCAGGGCTTGATATTTTATTTATTTATTTATTTCATTTGGCTTCTATTCCAACCTCCCCGCAAGCGGGCTCAGGGCAGATTACACCATTTAAAACACAATACATAATTAAATATGGTTCCATAAAAACATATAAAAGCATTATAAAATCATACACTTTGATGCAAAAATTACAATAGATAGCTCCCCCTGGTGGCGGCTGCTTAATTAATTTTAAAAACATGCGCACAGGGTGGTGGACAGATCTGATAAGGAGGTTTAACTCATTCACCTCCTCCTCCTATGCAGCCGATGGAGGCCTGGCCCAGCCTCAGTCATATGCCTGGTGGAACATCTCTGTCTGACAGGCCTGGCAGAAAGATAACAAATCCGGCTGGGCTCTGGTTTCAACAGAGTTCTACCAGGTTGGAGCCAGGACCGAAAAGGTCGAGGCCAGGTGGGCCTCCCCGGGGCCAGGGACCACCAATAGTTGTTTCTTGGTTGATCGAAGCATCCTCTGGGGTACATATAGGGAGAGGTGGTCCCGCAAATATGTTGGTCCCAGTCCACATAGGGCTTTATAGGTTAATACCAAAACTTTGAACCTGATCCGGTAATCCACTGACAGCTAATGCACCTGGTGCAGTATAGGAGTTATATGTGCCCCATTTGGGACTCCTGCAATAACACACGCAGCTGCAGTTTGAACCAGCTGTAGCCTCCAGACCAGTCTCAAAGGAAGCCCTGCGTAGAGCGAGTTGCAGTAATCCAGTCTAGAGGTGACCATTGATATGGTGTCAACAGAGAATCTTAAATCTTCTTAAAATGTACTGCAAGATGACCAGGGTTTGAATCCCCACTCGGCTGTGGAGCTCAGTAGGCCCGTCAGACTTTCTCAAAGCCAAGCTACAAGAGACGAATGACACGAGGAGGAGCACGTGGAGTCACAATGTTAGCTGGGAAGCTGAGTTTTAAAAGAGATTGGAAGGCTTTGTCAATTTCCCCTCTCTACAGAGCCAGAGAGATGGCTGCTCAGAGAGTTTGTTAATTTCCTCTTTGCCTTCTGAAGGCTCGGTCAGTTTCACCTCCCCTTCTAAGAGGTGAAGAGGAAATAAACAAACCTTCTGAGTGCTGATCTGTAGACGGGAAATTGACAAACCCTTCTGATCTCTTTAAAACTCAGTTTCCTGGCTAACATTGTAACTCCTTTCACGTGCTCCTCGTGTAATTCATTTCTTGTTGCTTGGCTCTCAGTCTCACATACTTCACAGGATGTGACACACAGGCCTCTTAATGGAGCCTCTTCCACCTCATAAATTATTAAACTATGGCAGGGAACACGAAGTGATTACAATGTGAATGGTCAATTAATGGTTTTATACTATGCTGAGGTAAATCGTCGATCAGGAGTGAGCAACTCCTGGTTCCTGAGGTAAATTATTCTTCCTGCCTCCTCCCGGTGACTCACATAGGTTCCTTTAATTTAACAAAAAGCAAGTTTAATGTCACTTCTGAAGTAGGGTAAATGCCTATTGTGGTTGTCAGATATTATAACATAAATGTGTTCCCAATACTGAAAGCTAAGTTGGGTGGCAGTTTCTTTTAGAGTGCTAAAGTGTCACAATATACACTCATAGACACACACCCAAATGACAGGCTACTTTGCCCTGGTGAAACAGGAGTTTGAGTTTTAGGGTTCAAAGCACAAATGGCAATTGGCACAATGCCTTTACTGGCCAGGTATTGGACACCACATGTTTGCCACATGACTGGGAAGCAGAGAGACAAGGGGAAGGCACCCTACGCATCATGACACTTTTCTCACAGATAGCTACAGACATCATGGGACCTCTTCCATGTGCAACAAAGAGGGGGAATAAATAGGCGTTGACTCTGACTGATTACACTACAAGGTTCCCAGAAGGCATTCACCAACTCGAGACAAGTACAGTGGAAGGCACAGTGATCCATACTTTCTGTCATGTTGGATTTACAACTGAGATTGTGTCTGATTTGGGGAGCAACTTTATGTCCATCCTAATGAAATGACGATGGCCGGGTGAAATTTAGAACTGATTTTTTAAAGAATAAGATAGGGAGGTTAGGATAAGTAATACCTTTCTCAGAGTATATGAATAAGGGAATAGTTAAATAAATATACTGATGGGGCATACTATATATACTATTATGTTGGTAGATCAGATTGTATATTATATAATGAATGTGCAGTATGGTGCTGTGTGTGGTGCCACATTGGTGGCAGGGCACACAGTAGGGGTGTTAATACATATTATAATGACGATAGTATATTTGATAGAATATATGTTTAAAAGAAATAGAATATGTTTAAACTAAGACTTTTGTTATATATTATATTATATTATACTGGTCTGCTATATTGAGGGGTATAAGATCTATACTATATTGATAGTATAACTGATAGATGTATATTATACTGATAGAATATTTGATAGTATAATTGATAGAAGCATACTATATTAATAGGATATTTGATATATATGATAGAATACTTGAAAAAAATTAGAATGTGCTTAGAGTAAGGGAATTATCAAGTAATAAGAGGGGTTAAGGGTTGGAAAGCTGTTGGAAGTCGATAGAGAGGGGGGAGGAAAAGGGTGGGGGATAGGGTCAATTAGATATTGAGGGAATGTATGTATTGAATCTGAAAAGTATACTCACTAATAAATTTTTTTTTAAAAAAAGAAATGACGATGGCCAAATGTGAAGCATTTATCCATTGTGAGGCATTTATGAACTTGTCCGTATCATCCACAGACCAATGGCCTGTTGGAAAGATTCCATTCCACACTGAACCATATGCCGAGGACCTAAATCAGGGCACATTCAGGAGACTGGGACGTTAACCTGCAGTACCTGCTCTGGGCTTACAGAGAGGCACCCCAGGAGAGAACGGGCTTCAGTCTGTTTGAACTCTTATATGTCCAAAAAGAGAAGATCACTGGACCTCCTCAAGGAGGACTGAGAGACAACCCTGTGTTTTATCATTGTGGAGTTTGTATAGTGGTTGCAAAACACCTTGAAATCAGGAAGTGTGAACTTGCAACGTGCTCCAAAGAAACAGAAAGCTTGTGTGATGCAAAGACGAGGAGAACCATCTATAATTTAGGAGACAAGGTACTGGTCCTCCTGAATCTGAATAAAGGGCACAACTTCCAGGTATAAAAGGCAAGGACTGATCTAAATTGCAACCTGCTTGTCAGATATGACGTAAGCAGTAGAGATCAGCAGGACTGCATAAGGACTTATCATGCCAACAAGCTCAAGAATTAACCATGACTGAGACAGAATGGTGATGCATATGTATAAGGAGGAAACAGTCTCTGTACACGAGATGCCTTGGCACATGTTCGTCAAGAGTAGGAAGACACAATGTTAGCTGGAAAACATAGTTGAAAAAGACAGAGCTGGTGGAGATCGCTTCACAGAGGGTTTGTTAATTTCATCGTTGCCTCCCTGAAGGTCTTGTCAATTTCACCTCTCCAGTCTAAAACAGTATGGGATCGCAACCAGAGGGCAGCGAGGAATGGAAATGGGCTGGAGCTGCCTTCCAGAGCCAGGGTTGGACCTGGAGAGGTTACAATGGGCTGAAGTTTCCCTTCTGGCATTTCACAGCCCCTTCACACAGCTCCAGTATATAGCAAAGCCTTTGCCCTTCCCCTGGCTCTGTCTTTTTAAACTACCCTTCCCATCTAAAATTGCATCTTTCCAACACCTGTTCTTCTCCTGCCAGATGTCTCGTGTAGAGAGACTCTGAGAGCCAAGCTACAAGTGACGCCTGACACAGGTTGGACACTTGTCAGCTTCCCTCAAGTTTTGATGGGAAATGTAGGCATCCTGGTCTTGCAGCTGTAATGGAGAGCCAAGCTGTAAAACCAGGACGCCTCCATTTCCCATCAAAACTTGAGGGAAGCTGACAAGTGTCCAACCTGTGTCAGGCGTCACTTGTAGCTTGGCTCTGAGTGTATGTTGGAGGAATAGGGGAAATGCACTGGAAGTACCTGTCTGAATGAGATTGTAATTTCCCCTTCCCTTAATGGACATCAGCCCCTCCCTAGCAGAATCAAGCACAGTAAGATTCCAGTAGAGTCCTCCGTGGATGCAGTTGTGTTTGTAATAATGAGCAGCTGATCAGGAGAGAGCACAGGAGAAAGGATGGCCACCCTTACCATGAAGAACAAAAAATGATGCAGTGCAGTGGAAAGAAGGTGTTGTTTTTTTCAAATATGGTACCATTTTGGTGGAGGAACATGCCCCACTGCTATGGAGCAACGTGATTTAATTCCGACATGTTTACCTGAAGATTCCACAAACTGCAAGAAAACTAAAACTCTGGACGGCGCAACATTAATTCACATGGATTGCCTTGTTCTGAAGATTAACGTTACCATCCGTCCTCCTCTATTATACCTCTGTCTGGTTTCTTGGTCACAGTGGATGAAACTTAATTATACTTCCTCAGACCCACTAAAATAAAGGCTTGTGCAATCTTCACTGAGCCGGGCAATAATTTCTTGGCTCAGTTTTTGGTGCAAATATTTGTCATCTGACAGTCATGATAAACTAGAAGAGCAGAGAACCATGTGCGCTGGTCAGAGCTCTTTGGGTGGAAGGGCGGAATCAAAATGCAGTAAATAAGTAATAAATATATTACTGACTTTGGGCCTTCCTTTGATTTTGCTGACAGTGGCTGCCCTCCAGGTCCTCCCCCTGGATCAGATAGAAGTTTCTCATAGTGACCAACCAGCTACTCCATGGAAGTCCACAAGCAGGACAAGGTGTCAAGGCACAAGCCTGTCACTTCGTGCCCTGGCAGCGGATATGAAGAGATACACTGCCTTCAAATCTGGGGGTTCCCTTAATTTTTTTATTTAGAAAATGCTTATGCTGCCTCTCCAGAGATCTGCTTAAGGCATCTCATGATGACTACAGCAATACAACAAAACTAATGGAGCCAGGGACTCTGGGTTTGATGAATGGGTGAACTCTGTGCATGTTCATGCTCCTAGATTAATCAAGGCATTCCATAATCGCTATCCACATAAACCTGGGGGGGGGGGAGCATCTTAGAGGGGGCAGAATGTCATGTTCAGAAAACTTTCATGTATGCTATTACCTAAGAGACTCCATTTTAATCCTTTCAGTATTATAAGTGCTTTTTTCACAGGTGCCAAGATGTTCCCAAGCAGCTATCTCACAGAGAAGGATTGTTTTGGCTACCGCTGTTCCACCAAGAACCAGCCTTGAAGGACTTTCACTTTCCTGGCTTCAAAGGGACTGTTATGAGAACTATGGGGGGAGGTTGGGCCTGCTGGGATCTGTTACTTTGTACCTTATGCTTTGCCTGTCATTGGTAACAATTCACATGTACCATCCTGAATATTGTATTCAGGCTCGTGGACTATAATGAATTCTTTCTTCAGTAAACTTTTGAAAACAACGGGCTTTTGTCTGATTGCAGAAGGTAGTCTGGAGTAAGGACATTATCTAGCCACAGTTCTGATATTATAAACATAATTTTTTTTTTTGAGCAGCCTAAAAAAAAAAATCCATAAACTGGTCAAGAAGTGAGGAGAAGAACACGAAATAGCTTTAAAAATGCAACTCCCTTGTTAAAACCCTGGCTAAAAAGAAATGTTTTGCCTGGCACCTAAAGTTAAGTAAGCTGTCATTTCTTACAAGAACATAGGGTTGGCCCACTCACGGAACACTGGTGATGTCTCCGTTTGCAAAATGGTTGTGGGCTGTTTGGGTTCCGTTTTTCGGCACCTTTTCTGGGACTGTTGAAAGTGCGTTCCCAGAAAAGGCGCCGAAAAAACAGAAGGCAAACAGCCCGCAACCATTTTGCAAATGGAGACATCTGGATTCCCAGGGGAAAGCTGCCAGCGTTCCGTGAGTGGTTAACTGTAGAGAAGCCTTCCCCAAGGAAAATACTGGAAAAAAGAGTGGAAAACCACACCTGGGGAATTATACAAGAAAGAAACGAATGCAACAATATTAATGTGAAGAGACTATATATAAATTTATAAATTATTAAAGTGCAAAGAGTTCAAGTGCTATAAGTCAAAAAACACATTAATAGATATCCTTCATTCACAATAAAGTGATCCGTGAGTGGGCTGTCCCTGTAAGGGCGTGTGGAAATGGCCATAAAAAAGAGCTCTGCTGGATTAGAAACGAGTGCTGGGAAGCCCATAAGACAGGCCTGAAAAGGCCTGATCCTGTGGTCTGTCTCCAGCATCTGGTACTCAGTGGTCAACTGCCCGTGTATATGGAGGTGCCATTGAAAGAGCTTCCTCTCCACACATTTTTCTCATCCCCTTAAAAAAGCCTTCTCAAGCTGGATGCTATCAATGTCCCTTCCACCAGCAAAATTCCATAAATCAATTGAGGCACTGTGTGAAAAACTCTTTCTCTGGTCTGCCCTGAATGATCTTATTCTATACTTATCTCAAGCTCTGGACTAGACTGTTGGTGGTATGAAAGCCCACAAATCTATTTCAACTTTCCCTTTGACTAAATTAGACTAATTTGTTTTATATCTGCTTCCCACTGAATCCAGACAACATTTTCCACTGGCAAAAATGGAGCTTGACTCCTCCCTCACCCGCAGCTCTCTGATCTCCACAAAATGCAACTCCCGGGGGGGATAAGAATCCCTAAGAAATAACATGGGGGTGGGGGTCTGCAGCAGGAAGGGAGAATCTGTGCAAAATGCCAGTTTAGTCTGGATCCAACTCTGTATCGCAACTCATTTTTAAAGGCTTTGATTTTACAAATCAAAGGCACTTTATTTTCAAACAAATATATTTTGGTTTTAGGGTCCAACTCAAAACTATATTGGAGAGGTGGGGGCTGTAGCTCAGTAGTAGATTATCTGCTTTTGCATACACAAGGTCCCAGGTTCAATCCTGGGTTAAAAGGATCGAGTAGCAGTTGCCATGAAAGACCTTAGCTTAAAATCCTGAAGAGCAGCTGCCAGTCAGAGTGGACAGTATTGACCTTGATATACCAGTGGTTTGACTCGGAAGAAGACAGCTTCATGTGTCTGTTCACATGGCATGTTTGTTTACTTCTGTGTAGTCCAATCCTCCTTTGGATCATGCCCTGACATTATTAATGTGGCAATGTTTGTCCCCGTGAACTATTTGCAGTGGATTTAAAATTCAGGCTGTTTCCACACGTCCTTAAAGGGACGGCCCACTCACCAAATGCTGCCGGCTTTCCCCCTTCTCCCCACATGTCTCTGATTTCAAAATGGTAGTAGGTTGTTTGGCTTCCGTTTTGTCAGCACCTTTTCGGGGACTGCAGGAAAGTGCATTCTCAGAAAGCGTGCTGAAAAAACAGAAGCCAAACAGCCATTTTGAAATCGGAGATGTGTGGGGAGAAGGGGAAGAGCCGGCAGTGTTTGGTGAGTGGGCCGTCCCTTTAAGGACATGTGGCAATGGCCTCAGTGTTTGCTTAAATATGGTTAAATTGACCAACATTTATTTTAAGGAATACAGTTACACAATAATAGTGAAAATCTCTGCCCCCTTCTCTCCATTGTCTGCTATAGGTTCTTAATTTTTTAGTGTTTCTGTGCAGATAGGTAACCACTTCATATAAAACAGCATTTAAAAAAGAGTCACGATGCAAATGATTAGAGGAGAAAGAAGACAATCCCCTGACATCTGACAAAGGGAAGAGATGAAAATTGGAAAGAGCAGGAAGAAGAGAATGACATTGAGCTGGTTTGACAGGCAGCTGAAGGAAATGAGCTTCAGTGCAAAAATTTAAATTCAGAACAGCAGAGAGCAGAAGAAAACATTATTTAGTAAAAACAGATTCCATCTTCTTGCCCACAGATAGACAGATTTTTAAAAAGAGACCTAGTACTTTCCTATCCTGCCTTCCCAAGCAGGAGGTCAGGTTTCTCATTTTGTCCTCACAACAATCCAGCGAGGTAGGGAAGGCCGAGACTGTGCGTGACTGGCCCAAGAACACCCTGTGAGCTTCACAGGTGAGTATGGATTTGAAACCAGGTCTTCCCCATGCCTAATCCAACAGTCTAATCATTACACCGCACAGGATTTGAAGGAAAAGCTTTGACTCTGCCATGGGGAAGCTCACTGGGTGACCACAGGCCACTCACTGTCTCTCAGCCTAATTTACCTCACAGGGTTGTCATGGGGATAAAAAAGAGGAGGGAAGAATAATGCTGCACTCTGATCGGTCTCCACTGGACAGAAAAGTGGGGTAGAAATGTCTAAATTAGTATTTTAAAATGTATCTGAACAGGTGGGGGGTGAGCCACAAATTCCTTTTAGTTATTAATCACCAAAGAGTTCGTATGAAGTAGTGGTTGGACTGTAAAAACCCAGATTCAAATACCCTTCCTAAGACATAAACCCTATCTTTCGGAAGGCGAGTGGAGGATAAACTGCCATGGGGGTATTTTAAACCAAGGATATTTTATTTAAATATATGTACCCCACCTTTCTTTTTGGCTCAAGGATACGAACCAGAAGACACCCCCTCAAATTGTCATCCATCACAGCAACCTGCTGTGTTCTGACTGAGTATGTGCCATCTGTAGGTACTGGCTTACTGTGCATGTGTTGGCAACGGCTGCCAACCACATTTGAGCACAGGCTCAAATACATTAAGAATACTGCTCGTTTTAAACTGGAAAGAAATCACATATATACAAGGTGAGAGCAAAAACGACCTTCCAACTAGAACCAGTTCTGTTTCAAAGCACATCATTTGCATGGCTCACACATCACTAACAATCAGGGCTCTTTTTCTGGGGAAAGAGGTGGTGGAACTCAGTGGGTTGCCCTCAGAGAAAATGGTCACATGGCTGGTGGCCCCGCCCCCTGATCTCCAGACAGAGGGGAGTTGAGATTGCCCTCTGCGCCGCATGGCGCGGAGGGCAATCTCAACTCCCCTCTGTCTGGAGATCAGGGGGCGGGGCCACCAGCCATGTGACCGTTTCCAAGAGGTTCCGGAACTCCCTTCCCCCGTGTTCCCCCTGAAAAAAAGCCCTGTTAACAATGACTGTTTATGCAGACTAATATGCATTCTAACCTGAGGCCCCCAGCCGTGGCATGGGTACAGGATTGCTGTGTGGTTCTCCTGGGGTCCTTGGTCCAAACAAACTTCTTTGACTTTGTTGTTGCGGAGCTGTAACAAACCAAAAAGCAAAATAAATCCCTGCATGGTTCTTAACGGAAATGCAGGCAACCAAATAGTTTGCAATGTTTGCCTTTAAACAGTAATAGGAATGTAACTGGCTTCTCAAAGTTTGCATTCCCTGCAGTGTACAGGTCCATCCGTCTACTGTATTTCCCATATGCCCCTCAACAGTTGTATTTAATGGGGGGGGGGGGAGTTATGGAAGTTTGAAGATTGCTGTTTCTTTTGAAATAGTTCTTATGAAAAAACAGTGCCATTTTGACAAAGCGGCAAAATGTCCGTTCATAAATAATGATTTTAGAATGAAGCAGCTGAAAATGGGACATCAATGGAAATTATTTAATAGAGGTTAGTAGAATTCATTTGCTCAGATCTTTTGCCAGGTTGTCGAACCAGCAGGTGACAAATTAAGACTTCACAGGTATCACATTCCGCAATAGAGGACCCAGAGCTGAAAAAGATTATTTTCTGGCTAATAATAATTTATTAATTTGATATTTCTCTGGAGCTGTTATTTACCCCATTAGGGGAAACATATAGGGAACATGCAGACAACTGGTATAATAATTCCTGATGCACAGCCAATATGTTAGCCTAGAGGCACTTTTCAAGACTGAAAAAAGGTACCCTGGCATTAGCTTTTGTGAATCTGAGGACACTTCAACAGATGTTTGATGCAAACTGTGTTTTCCTTAGAGGACGAATAGCAACTCTGGAGCATGCATTTTTCAAGGCAGAAAAATGGTCCAAGAAGAGAGAAAGTACCGCTTCCCACTGCACCACGTCCCCCAGTCTCAACTGGGTACCTCCCATTATTGTTGGCTACACCACATCTCTTCTCCATGAGTTTATACATGCCTCATAGAATCAGAAGAAAACTTGGCAACCCCTGAAGTCCTTCTACCTGAAAACTGCTGAGATGCCAGATGGCTGCTTTGTGGCGCAGCCAGAACTGGGCTAGCTTTGTTCTTGAGTGGCCTCCAAATTATTTCCTACAGCTCTGATCAGAAATCGACTGAAGAAATGTGTGACACAAACAAAGATCAAAGGCACTTTCTTCCATAAAGAACTTACCTTAAATAATTTGGGTATTGGCCAGAACATGAATGGCATCTTAGTGGTAATTAGCAACACCGCAGCATCCTACCTGGCATGGTGGAATCTGGGACTGAATCCTTGCAGACAAAATTGCGCAACAAATGCACCACACAAAAAGACAAGGAAAGGATGAACAACTCACCCCAAATGACACCTCCACCATCCCATCAAAGGGATGCTGGTAATTTACTTTGTGATTTTAATTAATCTTAACGGCACACATGGGCACCCATTTTATCCCCTGTTCTCTAAACAACACTTCTGCGATGACTATGTATTGTCAATATTGCCTTTGGTCTCCTTATTTACCTATTTATTATCAATATTATTATCAATATTGCCTTTGGTCCCCTCATGTACTTCCTGACTGGAATGTTACGCTCCTTTATAGATGATTTGGTAACATTCCCATAAATAAAAAAGTTAACGTGATGAAAATGTAATCTGAATTTGCCATGTGTCTCCATGCTCATTATGTTCAATATGGTGCTTTGTGGCCAGCTAGGACTGGGCTTTTCTCCAGTATTTCCCAACAGAGCTCATTAGAAGCAGATCAGAAAAAATATCCTTTGGGTAAGACAGAAAATGTAATTCAAGTCCACCGTAAGTCGACGAGTTCATTACATTCAACACAGTGCTTGTTTTTTCTCAATTACCTCCCCATATGCAACGGTGTTGTTGTATCTCCTCATTTCTGGGTAGACATGGTCCAAATACCACTGGAAATTCTTGCACTTCAAACTTTTCCTCAGTGCTTTTCTTTCAGAAATATCCCCAATATCAATTCCCGGATTCTGAAAGAAGGACATTCTCATGTTGTTTTTCTGTTTGCTCGTTAAATTCCTGAAATTCACTGATTTCTAGTGCTGTAGTCCATAAAACATTCAGATACATAGGAGCCCCGTGGTGCAGAGTGGTAAGCTGCAGTACTGCAGCCCAAGCTCTGCTCACGAGTCATGACCTGAGTTTGATCCTGGTGGAAGCCAAGTTCAGATAACCCGGGCTGACTCAGCCTTCCATCCTTCCGAGGTTGGTAAAATGAGTACCCAATTTCCTGGGGGTAAAGTATAGATGATTGAAGAAGGCAATGGCAAACCACCCCATAACAAAAAGCCTGCCAAGAAAAAGTGGTGATGCAACATCCCCCCATGAGTCAATAATTACTCAGTGCTTGCACAGGGGACTACCTTTACCTTTACATATGAAAATAGAACCTGTCTTATACTGAATAAAGTCCATCAGGGACTGATTCCGCACATGTTGGATAATGCACTTTCAATGCACTTTATCAATCGTTTGAGGTGGATTTTTTGTTCCGCACACAAAAAAGTCCGTTCCATATGATCTATAAAGAGGATCGGAAGTGCATTACCCAACATGTGCAGAATCAGCCCCTGAGGTCACTATTGTCTACTCTGACTAGCAGCAGCTCTCCAGGGTCTTAGGTCTTTCACATCACCTACTGAGGACTGGAGGTCTTTTATATTACCTCCTTTTGACTTGGCATGCCAAGGAGTGAAGTTAGGTCTTCTGCATGCGAAGCAGATCCTCAACCAATGAGCCTGCAACCTCCCAAATCCCTCCGCCATTTCTATATGGAAAACAACAGTATAATGGAAAGCAACAGCTATTTGTCCCAGAATCATCTTCGTGTGCTCCTTGCTTCATTCTCCTGGAACAGTGGCTTTAGCTTTGCAGTTTGGCATTTGTGGCTTGGATCCTATCACTTTTGACTGTGTAGCATTGTCTGTGGTGGTGGTGGTGGTGGTGTCTCACTGTTCAGCATGTTCCTCTGGGACTCAACACTGGAGGAACAAATGCACCCCACCACGGAGGATGAGCAGAGGGCGGTCCTGCATGAGTGGAGGGACGGTATAGGAACCAAGCCACTCTAAAAGAATTGCTTGATTCAAACATCCAACCGAAACATGGTAAACTTAAATGAAATCTGGTGTGATTTTTGACGGACAGATCAATGACTAAATAGAACCCCCATGTGCAGAAGCAGTATACTTCTAAATACGAATTCCTGGAGGGAGCAAATATCTGGGTCTCTTGACTTTGCCTCTAGGCTTTCTAGGGAGGGGCACCTGGTCAGCCATTGTGGGAGAATGCCCAATTAGATGGGTGATTGATCTGATCCAGCTATTGGGAGGGGTGGGGGGTGGGGGAGTGAAGCATCTTCTGATTTATCCCCTTCCTTCTCCTACATTCATTCTCTTTACTTTGCTTTCATCTTTTATAAGTGGCCTTTTTGCTTAATGTTGCTGCCTCAGGTGCAAGCCAACTCAGAGTTGCCCGGTCCCCTTATTGTCCCAGCAGGAGGCTGGGGACCTAGCGCTTACCTTTCTTGTGGCCCCAGCATGCTTTGCACATGTGTGATGATGTCACTTCTGGTGATGTCACTTCTGGGTTACATCATCGCATGGGCGCAGAAGCACATGCACACTTTGCAATGGGCCAATTTGGGCCTCAAACAGGCCCAGTTCGGCCAGTTGGAGGCCCAAATTGGCCCATTGCAAATCACATGCATGCTCTTGGGGCAGCGCAATGACATCACTCCTGGGAATGATGGTGTTGCGCTGCCCTGAGAGTGTGCCCAGGAGGCCTGTTCTTGTGCCTTTCTCCCTCACTAGCCAGGTGAGTGGTGGAGGGTGAAAGTGGGGGATCCCCTGCCTCCACCGGGGGGGTGGGGAAGGGGATCCCTGGTTCAGGGAGCAACCTAATTAAAGGTTATGACCCATCAGTAGAAGACCAGTGCAGTAAAACATGCAGTTAAGGAAATCCAAATGATGCCTGAACTTCTCCTTTCTATTAGAATTCCACTTCTCGCTCACACACACCGGGTTAGGCAGGACTAGTACGACCAAGCTGAAGGAATGAAGGTATCAAAGCATACCTCCAGAGGCAAGTTCCACGCAATGTACACATGTGATTTGTAATCGTCCATCCACACCTCAGCCACCCGCAATGCATTTCTCTTGGTGTAGAATCCAATGTTGTTGTTGTAAGGCTTCTTCTTGCGTTCGATGTGTGCAACTCGAGAGCAGGGGAGAACTTCCATGCTACCTCCACAGAGCCACACCTGGAGAAAGACAGCAAGGGTGTGGGTGCTGAGTTTGCTGCCACACCTTACCCCTTACAGGAGGGGAAGAACATCTTTAGGTCTCACATAAAAAGTGGCCCAATGGGGGGAGACCAAAATTTGATTGGAAATCAAAGGTTTATTACGGTCACAAGACCAGCCAAGTAAAGTACAGCTAAAAAGAGCAGTTTTTAAATACTTAAAATGGGTAAATACATAAAAGATAGAATCATATATACGTATATCTATCTAACAGTAAAACTCACTCACTTCATTAATTCACTTCCCAGCAATTGACGTTTCCTTTGTCAAATGATTCCGCTTCCTAAGTGCTGTCACACAGAATTTTGCAACTGCGTAAGATACAGTTCTCTGGCTATCCTCTAAAAGATATACCCGAAGGGTTTCAGGACTAAAATCCGTATAATACTCTAATGGTTTAAATCTATAGAGTAGTGGGATAATTAATTGTATCCTTTCTTCTTGATAGAATTCGCAGTGCAAAAGTATGTGTGATTGGAAATCTGACTCATGCCACACTTACTGGCCCCCATGAGCTAGAAAGTAAGAGTGTTAGCTGATACAACAAAACAGCACAGCTTAAAAAATATAGCAAAACAAACAGAGGAATATTTGCTTTGTTGTCTTTGGCAGTGGGAAGAACGGAAACCTTGGAGGAAGCTATTGGAATTCTTTGTGCCCAACCCGAAACATTATTATTGAAAACTCTGCTTTGCATCTACTTATTACACCATCCTTGGTTTTAAAATAAAATCAAAGTTGTATTTTTTAAAGCACGCATTTAAACTTTGAGTTGTCAAAATATTTCAAATGTGTAGTTCAAGTATTCACTATTTGGTGCCAATTACAACAGATGTCTCCTCCAGCAAGCAAGAAATCTCACGGTCGTATTCACTCCTTTTATGCATTATGCAAAAACTGCTTTCTTCTAATTGGCCATTAAGTGAGAAGAATACGAAGAGGAAGGTTCCAAGAGAACACTCACAGAATACCTGAAATACCACCAAATATCTGTGGTATGACAGCCATTGTTAAAGCACACAAATACAGAATAAACAGATCTCCCCCTCCCCTTCTATACAGTTGCTAGTGTGGTCTGAAAGCCAACTAGATGTGACAAGGGAATCCATGCATTTGCCCCAATCATACATATAAAGGAGGAATGCTATTCAATTTTGCTAGCCGGTGGATTTGATTAGAACATCCCAGTTTCAATTTGGCTTCTCTCTTGGGCTTGTCGAACTCATGAGTCTTTATTTTCACAACATTTTCTGCTTTCGCGTATCCAACACATTCAGTTAAACCGGGGCTTTTTTTCCTCGGAAAAGAGGTGGTGGAACTCAGTGGGTTGCCCTCGGAGAAAATGGTCACATGGCTGGTGGCCCTGCCCCCTGATCTCCAGACAGAGGGGAGTTCAGATTGGCCTCCGCGCTGCTCCAGCGCCACTCCAGCGGCACAGAGGGCAATCCAAACTCCCCTCTGTCTGGAGAGCAGGGGGCGGGGCCACCAGCCATGTGACCATCTTCAAGAGGTTCCAGAACTCCGTTCCACCGCGTTCCAGCTGAAAAAAGGGTGATCTAAACTCTCCTCTGTCTGGAGATCAGGGGGCGGGGCCACCAGCCATGTGACCATTTTCAAGAGGTTCCGGAACTCTGTTCCACTGCGTTCCTGCTGAAAAAAAGCCCTGAGTTAAACTCTATGCACTGCTGGCCGAAGGTGTTAGTGGAATGCAGTTTAGGGCATAGTTCTTTCCCACTCTCCCTCCGCGAGCATCATTTAAAAAAAATTACTCACTGTTTTTTATTTAGACATTTATGCCCCGCTTTCCTCTTGAACAGGACCCTAAAGTGACTTACAACACCAGTCTCTCCTCCACCATTTTAACCTCACAACAACAACCCTGTGAGGTAGAATAGATTGAAAGACAATGACTGGCCCATAGTCATCCAGTGAAACTTAATGGTAGAGTGGGGATTTGAACTTGGATTTTCCAGCTCCTAGTCCAACACTTAAACTATCATGTCACAGAAAAACAATGCTAGACATGGGGAGATCTACACTAGCAAAAAGCTGTGTGATGGGTGGCTGCAGTGACTTGGATCCAGAGGAGTTAGCCATGTTAGTCTGTAGTTGCAAAACAGTAAAAAAATCCAATAGCACCTTTGAGACTAACCAACTTTACTGTAGCATAAGCTTTCGAGAATCACAGTTCTCTTTGTCAGATGCACGGAGGGTATGAAGAAACTGTCCAGAGATATATAGTTGGGGAGGGAAGGGAGGAGAGGGTGCAGGGAGTGAGGGCCATGCAAATGTAAATCAGTTGCAAAAGTCATGAATGAAGTGGAGTGTAGCAATCCGCTGGGTGTGACCCCTTCTCTCCATTGCGGCATCTGAATGAAATGCTTGAAGGCAGTTACTTCTTGTAATGAGATAACCATCCATTCAATCCAAGTCTGACTGAGTCAAATTTACATATGAATTCCAATTCAGCAGCTTCCCATTGGATTTTGTTTTTGAAATGTTTGAAATGTTTCTGTTGAACTGTGGTGACCTTTTAAGTCCTTGATGGAATGTCCAGGTAGATTGACGTGTTCTCCTACTGTTTTCTGGATATTACCATTTTTGATGTCAGATCTGTGTCCATTTATTCTTTTGCACAGAGGTTGGCTGGTTTGTCCTATGTACAGAGCAGATGGGCACTGTTGGCACATGAGGGCATATATCACATTGGAGGATGAGCAGCGTATGGCCAGTTTCTTCATATCCTCCATGCATGTGATGAAGGGAACTGTGGTTCTCGAAAACTTATGCTACAATAAAAGGTGCTATTGGACTCTTTTTTGCAGTAACTTGAACTGCCATAGAAGAGGCCCTGCTGTGATAGTATACATGTGACCCTAAGTCCTTATGAGGACTTGGTGTGAATCAGCCCTGAGTCCTTGGTCTATCTTAGTCCATACTGCTCTGACTAGCAGCTGATCTCCAAGGTTCCGGGCAGGAGAAGGTTTTTCCTAACACCTTCTACCTGAATAGATTGTTATTCTTCCTGACCAACAGAATAACATGACAAAGACTGTATGTACGGAACCGTAAATGCAGCTTCTGGACAGAGATCAAAGAACTAAGGGAGCAGTTTTGCTAGTTGCCAGTTTGTTCCCCAGTTGCTTGTAATAAAGCCTGAGGGCCAAGCTACAAGTGACGAATGACACTTGAACAGCAAGTGAACAGACTCACATGTATTCCTCCCTGTCATTCGTCACTTGTAGCTTGGCCCTGAGTGAACGAAGCTAGGACTTTGTTGTTTTTGAATGATTTGCTAAAACAAAATATCAGAAGTGCAAGTACTTTTTAGAAAAAGAAGTTCAAGAAGCACAGCTTTCAAGAGGCATCAATCGCTCAGAGGAACAAACAGGAAAAGGGTACCGACCGGAATTCCATATTGTAACTTCTAAGGAGAAGCCCCTCCTATCAGCAAGTACCAGTGAATACATATGACTTTTCACACTTAGAGCACCACAAACCATCTACGTACTTGATACAAATAGTGATGGAAATTTTGTCAAAGAACAAAAAAAAAGCACAAATCCTAACAAAAACAACAAGGATGTCTTTCAAGGACTTGGATGCCTCCCAGGCATGTTGCGTCTCCAAGCAGATGAAACTGTTCAGCCAGTGCAACTTTCGCCACATAGACTCCGAGTAGCGTTAAAAGACAAAATTGCGAAAGCAATCAGGCAAATAGAAAAAGATGGGAATCATAGCTAAAGTGACAGAACTAACCAACTGGATAAGCAACATGGTAGGAATAGAGAAACATAGTAAACTTCATATCTGCAGAGATTCAAGCTGTTTAAACCAGGCATCACTGTGAGCTCACTACCAAATGCCCACCACAGAAGACATCTTACCTAACCTTATTAAGGCAAAAATATTCTCAATGTGAGATGCAAAAGACGGATATGGGAAAGTTTGACTAGATAAAGCGAGCAGCTGCCTATTTATTTGTTTATTTCAAATATCTATTAGCAGGGCTCATTTTGAGGGGGAACGCACAGGAACGCAGTTCCGGTAGTTACCCATAGAGGTCACATGTCAGGTGGCCCTGCCCACCTGATGGCCATTTTGGGCCCATTTCGGCCTGGATTGGGGCTGAAATGGTCCAGATCAGGCCTCTGACAGGTGGTGGATCACCCTCCCACTCAGCAGCGGCCCGATCCTGACCATTTTGGGCCCCTTATTGGCCATTTTCAGGCCCTTTTTGCCATTTTGGGCACAATTTCGGCCCTGAATGGCCAGGGTTGGGTCCAAAACAGCCAGGATAGGTGATGACAGAGGTGTGGCATATGCAAATCATTTATGCTAATGACACACTTCCGGCGATGGCAAGGGGTGTGGCATATGCTAATGAGTTATGCTAATGAGTTCCTCCAGCTCTTTTTCTACGAAATGACCCCTGTTTATTAGCCAACTTTCTACTATGCAGGAACTCAAGGTGGCTTACAATATAAATAAAATAACAGTAAAAAAATTAATAAAAACAGTTTTTAAAACACAGTTTAGGACTGCCAATGAACACCCCTGTGATTTTAATTCCTGGGCAGGAACGTATGGGAGAAGACAGCCATTCAGATATCCCGGTCCTAAGCCATGTAGGGTTTTAAAGGCCAAAACCAACACCTTGAATTGGGCTCAGCAGCACATCAGAAGCCAGTATAGTTGCTGTAATATCAGAGTCATAGCTGGCCTCAACTAGCAGTCTAGTAGTATTATTCTGCACTAGCTGCAGCTTCTGAACTCTCCCCAAGGATACTTCACTATCTTTTGGACTCCGAAGGCTGCTACAGGTGGTTGTGCACACCATTCAAAATAAAACCAGCAGCTGAAGAATGTCAACACCATCAACAAGGATGTGTTGGCAGGTCTTGCAAGAATAATGTAATTGCAGATGACATATTATTGCATGGTTGTACTGATACTACAGAGGCAGCTATTGCAGACCATGATTGTAATTTCATTTGTCTCCTGGAAAGGGCCAGAAATGTCAATCTGAAACTCAACAAAGACAAGATATGGCTATGAATGACAGCAGCACCATACTTGGGTCACCTTTTAATGTCTCAAGGCTTGCGACCAGATCCTGAAAAGGTCAGAGCAACATAGAATGCCCAAAATGACCAATACCAAATCACTGCAGCAATTCCTAGAATTTTTCAACTATCTAATTACATTTCTCCTGCACCTTGAGGAAGTGTGGGAGCCTCTAAAATGATGACTGGATACAGCTATGGCACGGAGGTGGCTACACTAGCACGATAGAGCTCTCCAGCAGATTAAAGATGTAGTCATTAAACAGACACAAATGAAGACGTTGCTGGCATCACACTGGCTAGTCTTGTTGCAATACTTTTGCTAAATGGACAGCCTGTTCTATCTACATCAAGGTCTTTATCACAGTCTGTCTGTCTGTAGCAGTGGAACGAAAGCTCATACCTTACCACTAATTTTGTTAGTCTTATATTTCAATCAATCAATCAATCAATCAATCAATCAATCAATCAATCAATCAATCAATCAATCAATCAATCAATCAATCAATCAATCAATCAATCAATCAATCAATCAATCAATCAATCAATCAATCAATCAATCGCCTGCCTTTCTCACTGATACTTAAGGCAGATTACACAGTATGAGATTAGTACAATCCGTATCAAGTACATTTCCATACAGTATTAAGGACATTTTCATAAACAATGCCACAGGGTAAATAGATACAAGTTTAAAATACATAGCATTAGCAAGAATCCAAAATAAAGTAGAAGAAAATACTGAAACAGAACATAATCACTTCTAGGATTGACATTAGACAACATAAAGCAAACATAAAGCACAGGTAGTACATAGGAGTACATATTTAAAGCAACAGATAATATGTAAGGCAACATGATGGTGAAGTTTATGATCCCTAACTCATTAGCAAAGCATCTGAGACCACATTCCTACAACACAGCCCTCCTATTTGAGTAAAAACCCTTTTTGAATAATTCAGTTTTGCATTGTTTGCGGAAAAGCAGGAGAGTAGGGGCTCTTCTGATCTCCTCAGGCAGGTTGTTCCACAGGGTAGGGGCCACCACAGAGAAAGCCCGTGTATGGGCTGCTGTTGATTTCACCCATGTGCAGCCTGGCACCTGCAGGAGACCCTGTTAAGGTGAGCGAAGCTTCCATGGGGGAACATAGGGAGGGAGGCGGTCCTGTGGGTATGCCGGACCAAGGCCATGAAGAGCTTTGTATGTAATAACCAATAGGTGCTATTGGACTCTTGTTCTTTTCCACTTTATCACCGACAGAACAACAGTATGCCCAAACTGAAAAGGAATATTTAGCAACTGTATTTCCTTGTGAAAAATTTGACCAGTACATAAGAGGTCAGAAATCCATCTAGGTTGATTGCATACCACTGGAAATAATTCTCAAGCAGCCGTTGCTATTAGCTCCAAAATGCCTTCCCTGCATGCCACATTATTTCTTAGATGTGCATTATGAAAAAGGGGGAGAGATGCATATAGCCAATTTCCTCTCCAGAGCATCCCAGCCACAGGCAACATATAAACAAGCAAGACTACAAGATACTCAGCCTACTCAAAGCTCAACAACTACAATGGGAGTTGGAAAATATCCATCAATATGCCCATCTCACAACATAGACTTCAGAAAGCTAAGGAAAACATGCAGCAAAATAATGATCTACACATTTTGATTTCTGTTATTTTTGCACGTTGGCCAGACTCCATGGAAGAAGCCTCAATGTCAATGTGACAATGCTGGAGGTATCATGATAAACTCATTGTCCAAGATGGCATCATATTTAAAGGACACAGAATAATCATACTGAAAGCCAAGAGGAAAGAGTCACTTATCAAGAATGCATTGTATTCATTCTGGGACAGAAGGATGTTTGAGAAAAGCTAGAGATATGACATACTGGCCAATTATTGCTAGTGATCTTTGAGCCCTAATAAGAAACTGTGATGCATGCGCGGAATCTTCCTAACCAAGTCAACAGAAGGCCGATCATATTCCTAACAGACCTTGTAGCACAGTAGGCATGAATCTCTTTATAGAAAATAACTGCCATTATCTCATCATAATGGATTATTACTCTGATCTGAGGGAAATTGATAAACTGCCAGATACTGTAACTGAAAACAATAACAGAAAGAGTCACGATCCACTTTAGCAGACTTGGCATATCTGGCTGCATGATTTCAGACTCTTCACCAGTAAAGAATTTGCCCATTTGTCAAAGTGTGGGAGTTCCAACATATAACAACCTCAGCCTGCAACAGTCAGCGCAATGGTGAAGCCGAATCTGCAGACAAAATTGCAAAAATGCTGCCACAGAAACAGCTAGAAGCGAAGAAAATATTTGGCAAGCGATCCTAGAGTGGAGAAACATTCCCACCAAAGGCATGACCAGTAGCCCAGTACAAAGACCGATGTCTGTGTGAATACATTCCCTAGTTGCCACAACATTATTAAAACCCTAAGGTGCAGGCAGAGTTATAGATAAGCTGAAATACAAATGCAGTAAAGCTAAATTCCATTATGAGAAACACACTAAAGAGCTTCCACAGTTGTACACTGGAGATGCAGCATGGGTCCAATTGTTTCTTTAAGAAAGGATGTGCCCGTGGGAAAAAGGAATTCATATTGGGCAGCTGTACCCCTGCACATATACTATTGAAGTTAAAGGGTGCACTAGAGGCAGGCACGAACCGAAATACGAATTGAAGCTCATCACGAACTGGGCCGGTTCATGATTCGCAAACTGGCGGTTCATGGGAGCTCATTTCTCACTAACCCTGACAAATTTTTGCCCAGTTTGGTTTGTTTGGTTTGTATTTTGGTTTGTCACTGAAGACAGCCTGGTGCCAATCAATCAGTTTCCTAGGCAATGAGGGGGGATGGGCTCTTTGCAGACCTTCTGCTGACCCAGAAATGACATTTTCATGAACTGAACAAACTGGTTCATGAACTGGGGTAAGTTCATGGTTTGTGGTTCTTGAAACACAATGAACCACGAACTGCATGGTTCGGAATTTTCCCGGTTCGTGCCCATCTCTAGGGTGCACATATATAAGAAATCATAAATGCATTCATCCAATCATGTCTAAGGAGATTTCAGATACCCTAAAGAAGTCAGATGATGATATACGGGATCCGTCAGCCCCTGAGCAATCTCCTAAAGATCCATGTATTATATCACATACAAAACCAGGAAGTTCACAAACCCCTCACCCCTGCAGCCCCAAACAGCATGAACAGGGTAATGCAGTTGCATATAGCGGTCTCATGAAAAGTACGCGACACTGATTAGCAGGGTCACAATACACCAGCATTACACACCCATTGCTTGTATTATTATTTAAAATGCTGAAAATATTTAAACATTGAAACTATTTTAAAATGTTTAGTTATATGACTGCTTTTCTGTGCATGTTTGCACAAATATGATAAACGGGGTTTTAGAAGAAATAGTCATCCTGACCAACAGAAGGAACTGCAATAAACACCATATCTAATCAGTAAGGAACTGGAAATGTAGCTTCTGGTCAGAGGTCAGCAAACTAAGGGAGGACTTAGGCTTGTTGCCATTTTATTCCACTGTAATAAAGCCTGAGTGAATGAAGCTAGGCGTCAGCTATTTTTGAATGATCCATTCAAACACTATCGCTAGACCTTAGGAGCATCTGTATGCATGCCCCATTGACTTTAGCTTCACAAGGGTGATCCTATGACACTTCTGTATTATGAAACCTAATGATCTTAAGTCCCGTTAAAACCATAAGTCGCTACCTAGAGGGTCTGCAGCATGCAGGCCAATGAAACCGCCAATTTCCTGAGGAATGAAAGAGCTCCTACCATGAACAAATTCAATTAAGGCTTTGGATTAGTGCCCCCCCTTCTGCACATCTGCATGCACAGAGTACCTCTACTTCGGTTCACAATTAAGTGAGCACAAAGGAAAGGAAACTGAAACCTTGGGTCCTGAAAACCAATCTAATTTTCTATAGACCCCCACGTTCGCACTCCGCTTCCAGACAAAGGGCAGCATCAATCTATTAGTCAATCCATCAGCTTCGTGGAAGAGAGAGCGAATGTGGTATTTAAAGTATGGGACAATCATCTGAGAGGTTTTTTTGGGGTGGGGGGAGACGTGATCACATAAAAGGAGATTATGGAAGAACAGAATTTCCTAGACAACTGGAAGAAAAGTGGTTTTCTTTGTATAGACCTGACTCTTAGATCTTCTTTTAGTATGTGGGGTATAGTGGTTAGAAAGTTGAGCTAGGGCCTGGGAGGTCTGGAGTCAAATCCCCCCTGAAGGTCAAACTAGGCGTGAGAGTATCTACAAGTCTGACCTGTCTCACTGTACAGAGATTTAAAAATGCTATGAGGGCTGAATACTGATTGGACCCACAGCATGATGTACTAGGCTTACCAGCCCCCAGTAGAGGTGGGGGATCCCCTGCTGGCAGCCTCTGCCAACTCTCACCTGGCTGGCAAAGGGAAAGGTGTGGGAATGGGCCAAGAAACCCCCAGAACATGCTCCAGTATGCTCCAGAATGCTTCCATGTTGTATTTTGAATGATGTCATTCCTGGTGCAGTGCGGAACCATTCTGGAGAGCTAGGTGCTCCAGCTGTGCCCCCCCCCGTTCCCCGCTTTGAGCCCCGGGGGACTGGGCAACCCTATGGTGGATTGAGATATTCTTGTCCTTCCCCCTACTATGCCTTTTCAAGTGCCAAATGGCCATACACCCTCATGATACTGGAACAAACATATGGGAAAATGAGAGCACCTCAACCCACTGCATGGTGGACTCTTGCAGCATTTTAAAATCCCTTTACAATGAGTCAGACCCATGGATGCCACCATGTCTAGTTTGGCAAGATATGAAGCTCACTAAGCAATCTCAGGCATTTCACTCTCTCTCAGACCAGCCTATCTTTTCTCTTGAGTGGATTTTCCAGTCAGGAGTAGACATGGGCACGAACTGCAAAAAACCCGAACCATGAGGTTCGTGGTTTGTGGCATTTTCATGAACCAGGAACCATGAACTCCCACTAACTGGGGCAAGTTCACGAACCAGTTCGTGGTTCATTGGGTTTAAATGCCCCTTTCTGGCCGCTTAGCAATGGCAGGGAAAGGGGCATTTAAACCCCCAGATCAGCTGCATGTCAGGGAGATTCCTGACAAGCAGCCGATCGTTTAAACAGGGGTTGTTTAAATGGCCACTCTCAGCAGCGGGGGAATGGCTATTTAAACTGTGGGTGGGGCTTGGCTGGCCGGCTGGGAATTCCCGGCTGGCCAGCCAAGCCTCACCCGCTCTTTAAGTGGTCATTTCCCCGCTGGCTAGCCAAGCCCCACCTGCATTAAATGGCTATTTAAAGAGTGGGACTTGGCTGGCTAGCCGGGAACTCCTGGCCGGCCAGCCAAGCCCCATCCATAGTTTAAATGGCTATTTCCCTGCCGCTCTGAGTGGTAGGGAAATGGCTGTTTAAAGTGCGGGTGGGGCTTGGCTAGCCAGATGGGAACTCTTGGCTGGCCAGCCAAGCCCCATCCATGGTTTAAATGACCATTTCCATGCCACTCTGAGAGGTGGGGAAATAGCTGCTTAAACTGCGGGTGGGGCTTGGCTAGCCAGCCAGGAACTCCTGGCTGGGCAGCCAAGTCCTGCTGTTTAAATGATCAGCTGCTTGTCGGGGATTTCCCCAACAAGCAGCTGATCCATGGGTTTAAATGCCCCTTTCCCTGCCGCTTTGCAGCGGCAGGGAATGGGGCATTGCTGTTTTAAAATGAACCAAACGAACCAGTAGACCAGTTTGTGAAAGTTCGTGGAAATGAGCTTCCACGAACCACTGGTTCATGAAACACAAAGCTCGTGCGAGAAAACGCGATCTTCCGTTTTTTTCACGATATTCCGGGTTGTTACGAGCAGCGAGGAGCCATGTGGAAATGGCCTGGTTCACGGGGTTTTTTTGGTTCATATTCAGGATCGTGCCCATCTCTAGCCAGGAGTTCACACCATCCAGTCCTGGAGAAGCAACTTCCACAGAATCGCGGAAGCTATTTTTCCTCTCTTTTGGGGACACTCACAGATAACATCCATACTGGATACAGATGTTTGGTGACCTGAGAAAGCGGAGGAGCAATCTGACACCTTGTTGCAACAACTGGGGTCATCCTATAAAGTTAGAGATGCAAAATTGTTATGCACAAACCCACAGAAGGTTTGATGGTGAATCCAGGTGTTGTTCTTGGCCTCGCGTAGTCTAAAGAAAAAGAATATACCACAGTAGCTTAGTGAGTTCACAGTGACTGGCAAAAATAAAGTCTAAGAATTAACCGAAGTTCATAGTATTTGTAACAAAAACCATACAGGAAAACCACGTCAAACAGTAGCCAAAATTGGGGGCAAAGAAAGGAAGAATGCCTGGTTTTAATTATTTCAGCAGGGAAAAGATAGTTTTGCTTTATAGACATTTCTTCACATGGAATATTTTATTTTTCCTCATGCTTCATCCGTGATACACACAAAAAGTCTTTAAGGGAGGGGGGGGGAGATTTCCTGCATGTTTTTGTAAAGGCAAAAATGGTCAAAAATTGCAAATTGAGCTTTTTAATTACACCTCTTTGTTTTTCACGGGCAAGAAGCCTAGAACCATGGTGTGTGTTGATGATTTTCCCAGTCAGAGAACTACCAGGTGCTCACAACACCCTCAAACTACTGCTGACGTGGACTGGGAAGGAAGCTTGCTGATAACTGATATTATACACAGCTTGGACCGCAGCAGTCGTTGAACTAGTTTATCTGGGTAACACGAAAATATATATTTACTTATCTTACCTGTGCCTTATCTCCGCTGATGTGCATCTGCAAACAGCACATTTTGTGACAGAAAGAAGCGGGCTAGAAATGAATGCATAATGCCATTTATTTCCTTCCTCCTCTGAATATAAGATTGAAGCTTTAATTACATTCAGACCAAAGCATAACCGGTACCAGTACAGCATGAGGTACCAGCATAGCACTCTCACATGAGGAACCTTTCAAGCCACAGTGCCTGACTCAGTTTGGGCTTGAAAGATAAGCGAGGAGAAGAAATGCAACTGGAAAGATGTTCTTCATTCCATTCCTTTTCTGATGCTATCCAGGGAGGGATGTGGAGGTGAGAGAAATGGAATTGTGCTCACTGTCCCCCCCTCTCGTTGTCCACAAGGAGTCTCGAACAAGAGACCCACTCCCACCATTCTGTTCCTTTATTATTCTGCCATTTTCTTCTGCCCTGCATTCCATTCCTCCTATATTCCAATTTAACCAGGGAAATCAAAATTAATAATAACACTGGCCATTTCCACACACCCTTAAAGGGACGGCCCACTTACCAAATGCTGGCGGCTTTTCCTTATGAATCTAGACATCTCTGTTTGCAAAACGGTTGTGGGCTGTTTGGCTTCTGTTTTTTTGGTGCCTTTTGGGGTCACACACTTTCCACGGTCCCAGAAAAGGTGCCAAAAAAAACCGGAAGCCAAACGGCCTGCATCTGTTTTGCAAATAGAGACGTCACCAATATTCCGGTAGTGTGCCGTCCCTTTAAAGGTGTGTGGAAACAGCCACTGATATTAATAACAAACCATGCATTTGACAAATAACATAAGGGCTATCAATACAAACCAGTCTATAACATTGAAAAAAGGACACTGAGTTTTAAGCGATCTTGGAATTTACTGTTCTAAATTGTCACAGAAAGTGCAACATACCTGCAAGATCCTCTCTCACCCTATGTTCCCCTGAGAATGCTCCAGTCAGCAGAAAAACAGCTACTGATGATCCCTGGCCCCAAGGAGATTCACCTTGCCTCAACCAGGGCCAGGGGTTTTTCGGCCCTGGCACACACCTGGTGGAGCTCTCTGTCTTTGGAGATCTGAACCTAGTGGGACCTATTGTTCCACCAGGCCCGTAAGACAGAGGTATTCCACCAAGCCTATGGGGGTTGAGGCAGGTAGTTCTTACAACCAGCAAGGGTGGGTAATGTAGCCTTCCTGATTTAGGTTGTCATCAGGTGAATGGCCACCCTACCCTACAGGCCCTGATATTTAGAAAAATGAGGATGCAGTGTAACTCCTACCATTGTTTCTCTCTTTATGTTTATTGTCATGTTGTGCTCTGCTCTGAGCCCACTTGTGGGAAGAGCAGACAAAAAGTCCAATAAGACAACAACAACAATCCCTTCCTCATACATTCATTGGACACAAGAAAAAGGCTTTAGACCCCCAAACCAACTGGATATCTATGGGTTGGATCCAGCCAATGTATTCATTCATTCTCATCCCAATTCCCTCCTTACTACACGCCACATGGCTTTTGTCCATGTTGGTTCTATGATTCACAGCACAGCCTTTTATGGTGGTGAAAGGAGACCCCAATCTTTCCTTTTTTTTTACCAGCAGAAAATGTAGTTGGATCTAACCCTGTGTGAGCAATTGCAGCATGTTTGATACTATTATAGATGGGAACAAAAAACCATATGTGCCTTTGGATGCAAGTATGTCATAGTGTGATGGACTCCCATTAAACCAGACAAATGGAAATACTTTTGTGACTGATGACACCTGCTTTCAAAGAAAGGCAGCAGGGCAGACCTGAAACGAGCAGGATTACCTTTAAAAAAAAACAACTTCACTGGATATCTCAGAATTTTATTAGTATTACTAGGCTGGTTTCAGCTGTCAGCTAAAAAGGTCACTTCCTTCTCGGCTCTTAACAAGGAGATGGAGGACAGTTCGGCAGAAAAGCAATCTCCATCAGAAAACATCCTTGTCTCATAAAGGCCCTCTCTAGAAAGGCTTTCAGCTCAGGCCTCTAATCATTCCAGCATGTAAATTCCTGCCACGAGCGATCTCTGGTAGCCACTGATTGCCTCTTCAAAGAGCCATCCTGTCTATCGAAACATAATTCATCTGGCCAATGACTCGATAAAAAGAAATAACTTTGACTGATTAAAGATCTGTTTAGCTGATTAAGTGTCTGGCTTTTAACCAAGGGATGATTCAATCAAGATTAAAATACATTTACATATGACAAAAAGTTCAAGGAAAGAAGATCCTGAAACAAAGGATCAGTTTAGCATGGACTGGAAAACTGACCAATGACAAACTTTAACAAAAGGGAAGGTCATCTTATATATTTTCATTCTCAAAGTTGGTAATAAGGAACATTTGCTATTATATTAATCCAGTGGGTCTCGTGCTTCAGTGGGAGACCTCTTGCTCCTCCGCCTCTGCCCATCACCACTCAGCTTAGGTGGCAGGGGTAAAAGGGAGGGATTGGTGCCGCCTAATACTATGACATCACTTCCAGTGAGACCTGGAAGTGACTTCATCATCTCAGGCAACACTCTAGCATTCACTCCAAATGCTGTGGTTAAACCATAGAGTTTTGAGCCTAATGCTAGACTGTCAACCCCAGTGCAATGACATCTCTTCTGAGTTGTTCTGGAAGTGATGTGATTGTGCCAGAGGCAACTCCAACATCATAAGCCCCCGCCTCTCCCATCTCCTGCCAGTAGTCAGTCATCATGGGTGGGCAGCCCTATTCCATTGGTTTAGTTGGGATCAGCTGCCATTTGGCTTCTTCTCTCTCAGAACTATCTTCTGCAGTTCTAATAAGCTATGAGTCTTTTGATTCGCTTGTTTTCTTCTTCCTCCCTGGTCCTCTCTTTCCCTGGCTGTTTTCACACTGCTTACCAGCCCTGGAACATCGTGCCAAGCTCCCGGAATTACAGCGTCTTCCTGGACGATTTCGTGCAAGAACTGCAGTTCCCTCTGGGAGGGATGGCAAGCCTAGAGATTGCCCACCATTGATGGCACCTGGCAAGCCGACTAGTACTGCTAGTTTAGATGGTGGTAGCTCTCAGGGCCTTACCTGATCTTTTTGTTATAATGGGTACTAAGGTGGATCCACAGGTTCCACAAAGAATTGATCCCAGTTGCTTATGAAGGAACTCAACAGGTTTTATTTACATATATACAACTTGGGCCATGAGGCCCTAACTGCAACAACTCCAGTAGCCATCGTAATGATCACAACAGAGCTTCTTCTTCTCAGATACCACCCAGAGTAGGGTTGCCATGTTCCCTGGGGCCCACACTGGGGGATGGGGGTGGCGTGGGGGCCATGCACAGGGAAAACTTACTGGGCACTTCAGAACCTTTGTTGTTGCACTGGGAATGACGTCATTCTTGGTGCAACAAGGAAGGGAAGGCGCAACAATGAAGGCCCCAGAACGTGCAAGAGTGTACTCCAGAGCTCCCATTTTCGTTCCCTGCACCTTCTCCTCCTGCTGGCCAGGTAAGAGGTGACAGGGGGTAGGGTCTGGGAGTGGGGGATCTCTAGGGTTGTTAGCTCCAAGTTGAGAAATTACTGGAGATCTGGGGGGTGATACCTGGAGAAACCTAGAGAAAGTGGGATTTGGGGAGGGAAAGGACCTTGGCATGGCATCATCCCGTAGAGTCAATCCCCCAAAGTAGCCATTTTCTCCAGGTGAACTGATCTCTGTGGCCTGGAGACCAGTTGTAATTCCGGGAGATCTCCAGCCACTACCTGGAGGCTGGCAACCCTAGGGATCTCCCATCCCAACCAGGGGACCTTGGAACCCTAAAAAGGAGGCAGAGAGTCTCTCTTCCAAAGATTCTCAACTGTATTGTTCTTTGTGATTCTTTAGCACACTTTTCATTGAAGATGCTAAGGACTGAAGAATTTTGGCTGTACCCAGGAGCTAAGACTCTTTCTTAGGAAAAATAAAATACCATTCATCCTTTTCTTAAGCCACCCTATGAAAACTGATTTGACAGTCTTGCGAGGCAGATTGTTTCAGAACAGGGCTGAGCTCACATTTCAAGATATTCTTCCTAAAATTCGGCTTATACCAAAATCGCCTTCTGGTTTAACTCCACTCTTTATTGCTCTACCCTCAGCAGAAACAGGCAGCAACAGAGCTCCTATCATCTGTCTACTCATGCTTGCAGTCAGAAATAAGCACTAGCCAGCCGAATGGGATCTTAATCCATTTAAGAAGTGATAGCTAGAAGATGCAATTGCTTAACAAGAAATCTTTCCTCTGAGATTTGTGCCTAGCTGGGCAGGCAATCAATCCATGTACTTTTTTTTGTGTGTGTAAAAAAGTAACTCAGCAGTGAAGCTGATAATTTGCCTGGATTAAAGAAAGAACAAGAAAATGGAGAGGAGGCATGTGAGTGAATGACAGCTACGTTGCTCTTCAATGCTGGCTTAGAAGTAACCAGAGCTTTTTTTCAGGGGGAACGCGGGGGAACGGAGTTCCGGAACCTCTTGAAAATGGTCACATGGCTGGTGGCCCCGCCCCCTGATCTCCAGACAGAGGGGAGTTTAGATTGCCCTCTGCGCTGCCAAGCGGGGAAAAGAAGCATCTTCTGACAAATTCTATGTTATCACAATGGTTCAACAAGATATGGGACTATTGAAAAGGGATCAGTATTCCTGGGTGTGGTCAGCGGGAATACTGAGTAAACTTAAGTATATGGGACTAGCAGTGGAGGACCTATTTATGCCTATATCCTGAATGGTGTTAAGCAGCGTCTACTAGATTGGGAGCAACAGAAATTATTTCCAGCCCAACCTTTTGTTTGCTCCTCAGCTGCATTAGGATTGACTACATATGTTGGCAGAATTCCACAGTACTTTTATGATCTTGAGACCCCAAGCTGTCGTAGGGCCTTTATGTTGGCCAGACTAAATGCCTTTCCCTCCGATGTCCTTCAGGGGAGATACCAGTGAGTCCCCTTTTCAGAAGGACATTGTTTGTGTGGAGCCAACTGCCCAGATACCATCCAGCATATAATTTTGGAATGCCATTTATATGATAAGTTGCGGAGAATGCTGTTTGAGAGGTTGCCAAAACGTATTGAACACCAGGACCATTTATTGAACGTATTGAACACCAGGATAATGATACAGCGATTTCTAAAGTGGTTGCAGAGTTTTTAGTGGGTCTGCTTAAGATTCATACAAGTTTTGTATAAATATATTGAATTCTAATATTTTATGTAATTTTATAGTGACCTGTTTTCTGTCTTAGATCTTTGTATGCCATTAAAGGTATTTGAATTGAATTGATATGGGACTACTTAATCTTTGATAAGATCTCAGATGATCTAATCCATTCAGACAATTGTAATGTTCAATACAACTTGTTGGATAAATGGCATCCCATACTCGACAAACGTTTTGATACTTCATTTGATCATGCTCATTCCAATATTAAACACATCCATTTTTTAAAAAACATTCTGCTTTAGTGAAGCCTTATCTTATAAGTTCGTTATTATATATATTTAAATGTAAGCAAAACTAAGAAATATGTTATTTGATTGTTTACCCTCGTTACTGTTATAAGAATTCTTTGTTATGAAAGTTTCAAGTTGTAATGATTTCTTAATAAAAACTATTTGGATTAAAAAAAATTTCTATGCTGGGACCTGCACGTCCAAAAGTCATATGGGATAGGGTATGGAGGGGAAATGGGTAAGACTGAATGAAAAAGCTGGCCAGATCCAACCCCAAAACTCCAAGGATTAGATCCTGTGATCTGTAAGCTGAAGGCATTCACAATTGCTGATCTTTCTTGCTTTCCTCTCCTTCCAGTAGCCATTTATGATCTGATAAAGTTTATTCCCTGGATCACAAAACCCATGTGCAGTAATAGCCACATAGGTCAGGAGGCTTCGTGGGGTGTACCCAGCATTGGCACCAGGGTGGAGGCTACGGGAGGTGGGAACAAGTGATTCAATGCCATGCCAGTGCATAGCGTTGCTTTTGCTGCAAAAATGGAAGTGATGTTATCGCATTGTCACAACACTCTTGGATTCACCTAAACATCTATGGTATACATGGGCAGTGGGGGCTGGGAAGATCACGCATCCCTGAACTGACCTCACATGATCTTTGTACTGGATCTCCCCATGACATTGAGGACATTGTAATGTATGACTCATGTCATGGTGATTTTGCTGCTGCTTGGGCAACTAAATGAGCCATTCTTCCAGCTCATGGAAGACTGATATCATCTGGACTTACCGATAAAGTAAAAGAGTCACCAGCCCCTGCATAAAAGACCCTTTGGTGCTGAGACCATGTCAAAGGAGAGAGCCATACACTGGAAATTCCTCCTTTGATATGCAAAGCAGAGGAACTCCTCATGCCTTTCTCCCCATTGGGGACCCATAGTTGCTTTCATCATTCTCTTCTCCTCCATTTTATCCTTACAGCAACCCTTTGAGGTAGGTTATGCTGAGCTTGTGTGATTGGCCTAAGGTCACCCATCTTCTCTTCCACTGAAGGCCTACTTATTTTCTTTGCTGTTTAAACTCTGGCTGGCCCCAAGGCCATGGCCATCATTCACCAGGGTCCAATTTGGCCGAAGGGCCTTCCCTTGCCCTATTAAAGCTCTGCTCTTATCTGAGCTGTGAATTGGAGCTGGTCTGCCATCCTCATCCCTCATGCCTTTTCAAGCCCTGGCCAGGCCTATGGCATATTCAGTGGCCTCTACGCTTGTACATGGGAGTTTGTTTCTTTTCTTTCATTTTTATTGTTAATTCCCAAAGGGACTGGTTTGTTATTGGGTTGTTTCATATGGCTTTGTTTCATTATTTCTTCCATTTTTGTTGTTTCATTTTCATAATTCGACTTCATTATTATTTTCCATTGGTTTTAATGGAAGCCCCCTCCCCCTTCCCCGGTTTGCACCTTCTTGGTTTTCTCTCTGAACTGGACAAAGCTCAGGAGGACTGCAATAGTCCACTAGAGCATTTTGGGATTGCCAGTTCCCCCAGTCCCCCAGGTTCAGTTGAGGGAGGCACAGTTACAAATCACAAGGGTTTGGTAGGAGAAGGGCCCTGAGGCAACACACAATCACAGCAAATCACAAACTGAAACAAAGAACTAATAAAGCGAATAAGACTGAGGGAGGATTAAATAAAAATTGATCTCCGAACAGAGAGAAGTGGAAGGAGGAAACCAGAAGACAAGCCACAAATCAAATAATAAGGCAGGGAAGAAGTGGAAGGGAAGCAAGTCCCAAGTGAAAACAATATAATGCTTCAGAAAGAATCAGAGAACACACCCACAAAATGGGAAACTATATTCAAGCAAGAAGCTAAGAAAGAAAGGAATAATATTGTATAAAGTAGTACGCTGTACTTTGGCACAAGAAAACTTGCTAACAATCTTTCGCCTTCTGATTTGCCTCCCTACAAACAGGCAAGCTTCAGTAATGTGAAACTAGTTCTTATGTGATTCAAAGTCCCACCCCATATGCTTCAGGATTGGTCACCTAGCAAGTTTCCAGGACAGAGTGGAGATTCAAACCAGGGCCTCCCAGATTCTAGCCCAGCACTCTGATGACTAACCCACGCTGGCTTGCACGGATTAAATGGAAGCTTTCTAGCACACTGAGTAGATTAGATGGGTTGGCAAATTAGGGTCAAATTATACATTATAGTGGCCAAGTTGTGTTCTGCCCAGAAAGAAGGTGGGGTTCTAGTATAGAAAAAAGGGAATACAAAGAGAAGATTATCTTAAAATGAAAAATAGCTAGGGATAACGTATGAGTTGTACTTTCAGCAAGTTCAGGAAGCATCAGAGTAAAATGTTGCACAGGCTGATCCATCCTTCACTTAAAAGACAAGACACAAAAACAATGGATAACGCTACTGGAGGACATGACGACTGCAGCATGAGATGTGTGGGGCATCGTAACTCGGCTGCACATCAAAAAGATGTTTCTATGAGCATGGCTATAGGATCTCAGTATGCTATTCTCAGTGCTAGGCAAATATCATTTTTGCAGAAAAGTGATCTATTGCAGACGGCTTTGGGGAAGATCACAAGTACCATCTTTTGTCTTAGTAAAGATACATAGATACCATCACCCAAATGCACATCTAATTCTGCTTTCTTTGTCCACATTTCCCCCATATTTTTCCCCTGTTTGCACATACTCCTCCACTACCAGGCCACATTAACACATAATGTGCTGGAGTATCTTAATCTGTTCCTGTATCATCTTCTAGCCAGCTCAATTGGAAAAGGTTCTCTGGAAAGAGATGAACAGTAGTGGCTCGTTTTCTGCAAGAATTACTATACCTATTCTCTCGCCTCTTCCTGTATGTAAAATGTCAGGACAAGAAGTCAGAAGAACGAAGAGATCAGGTTATTTCCATTCCCATCCTGACTCCCATATTAATCAGATTGTACCTTGGTGCCCCCACTCTCACTAGGTCCTGCCTCATCTCAACTGGCTCACCTCAAATTAGTGTGGGATGTCAGGGTCCAAGACTGAGGATACTCGGCAATCCTATGTGCCTCTTGTTCCTTCCTTTTCCCTTTTAACTACCTTTCCTCCCATTTCAATTCCTGTCCCATTACCAAATTAAGACCAATTTTCAGGAATGAAACCTCCATCTATCTCTTGGGCTATGGAGTTTGGCATCCTTTATTGGAACATTCCCCCTTTGTGGAACTCGATCCCTTTTGGCCCTGGCACCAGCTTGGTGGAACTCTCTCTCCGTCGAGACCAGGGTCCTGCAGTACTTATTACAGTTCCACCAGGCCTCTAAGACAGAGATGTTCCACCAGGCCTATGGTAGTGGTTAGGTGCGTTACCTGGTCGGTCTCTCTTCTGTGGCCTTGGCCCACCATTTATCTGATACAGCTATAACTTGCCTGCCCTTCCCAATTGTTGAAGAGGTGTATTGTTTTACTACCTTGCTGTTGTTGGATGGTCTATGGTTTTAAATTGTATTTAGTACTTAGTACTGTGTTATTAATTTAATATTGTATTTATTGTTATTACAATTTAACAATGTTCTTACCTGCCCTGAGCCTTGCTCATGGGGAGGGCTGGTTAGAAATTCAATAAATTAAATTAATTAATTTCTGGTCCCTAAACTAAACCTACTCTCTTACATGCTTAATCCAGGGTGGGGGTTCCTGATGTGAGAAGTGGTCCCTGTTCCAAATAGTGGATTATATTTATTTACTATATTTCTCTCCCATCCTCCAGTTTACCCTCGCAACAGCCCCGTGAATTTCATTGGGCTCAGAGAGAATGACCAGCCCAAGGTCACCCAGCAACCTTCCATGACAGGGTAGGAATTCAAATTCAGGTCTCCCAGATCATAGCCCAGGACATATACCCAGGGCTTTTTTTCTGGGAAAAGAGGTGGTGGAACTCAGTGGGTTGCCCTCGGAGAAAATGATCACGTGGCTGGTGGCCCTGCCCTCTGATCTCCAGACAGAGGGGAGTTTAGATTGCCCTCTGTGCCACTGGATTGCCCTCCCCTCTGTCTGGAGATCAGGGGGTGGGGCCACCAGCCATGTGACCATTTTCAAGAGGTTCCGGAACTTCCTTCCACTGTGTTCCAGCTGAAAAAAAGCCCTGCATATACCAGTACACTAAACTGACCATTGCAAGTAACTTGCTCAAAAACTGTACTAACAAGTCTGCTAACAGCTGCAAAGAGTGTTATTGCAACTTTTTGGAAAAGTAAGAGTGTTCCAACGATACTGGATTGGTATAATAAGATTTGGGATCATTTTATTACGGAAAAATTAAGTGATAAAATATACCAAGCCGAGCACTTCCCTGAAAGCACTAATTTTCAAGAAAAATGGTTTCCATTCTTTGAATATTTGGAAAACAATAATATGTCGAAATATCATAAATCTATTCTTGATGGGTTATAACATATTTTTAGAAGTTTAATTCTCATCTCTGTTGCCTTACATTTGTATATAGTACTGTTATTTGGTTCTTGATTGTGTATTACCTATTTGTTAATTGTTAAGCTAAGCTATTGTGTAATTTGTAAATTATCTGTTTTTTATTAATAAAGATTTATTATTATTAAAAAAAACCCTGAACTCTCCATACTTGAACTGCCTGTTTTCTCTGGAGTAAAGCATTCTATATGTTCCAATGGGTGATTTCTTTGTCATTTAATCTAGGCAATATTCGGAGCGCTTTTGCATCCATATTCTTGGTGATGGTGTCACAGGCAGCTGGTTTGATAGCCGGTCATGGTTCAGAACTTACTGGATTGCAAAACCCCTGGCAGCTGTAGTTTTCGTGGTCTTCTGATTCAACTTGGGCTGTGAAACTGTAGTTCCCATCAACCCCAAGAAGGCATAATGTTGAGGGTTTGTTACCGGAAATGGTCTCCTTGCAAAAATATGATTTAGGGTGCGGGGTGGAATTAGCTAGCAAGGAGGACGGCTATATGAGAGGTGGTAACTGGAATCTATCACGTTTGTATACCAGGTCCCTTCCTACAATAGAACAAGCAAGTCTGGTGCTTAATATAAAACAATAACTTTTATTGAACACAAGAACTTCATGCACATACACACCAATTACTGGGGGAAATAATTACACACACACACACAGTCCTAGGGAATGTAGCCAGAAATTGGAGATAGTGAGAGGAGGTAAAGATATCTACCTATCCTGGAGAAGGGGGTCCAGTCCGCGGTGAGGAGAGAGAGAGAAGCTTCAAACATCCAGCGTCCTTGGCTAGGCAAGAGGCTTAGAGAGAACCTCAAGGGAACAGTGCTTGTGGATCCAGAAACGTGTTCGATTTGAATGGGGCCAGAGCTCTACCTTTATAGGAGGCTTAAAGGCTTAAGTACTTTGATTGATAGCTGCCGGGGTGTGTGAATACAAATGTAAAACTAGTTCTAGCGCTGCACAAAAAGGACAGTTTTCTGATGAAGTCCACTGGAGCTACGCTAAGGGTTTTTAGGGAGGGGATACATTGTGCCAGGAACGACTGTACATGCTTATGAATGTCATTTGATTAGCTTCTCAATCACGGACAGGAGATCTCATCACGGAAGGAGGGAGAGGCATGTGCTAAGTGGGGTTGACGCTGCGAGTCCTTTATTACTCTGGGCACCGGTGGAGCTGGCGATGGCAGTAAATCCAATCAAGCCGCGGTCACTCCGCATTCCAGAGCAGCATTCCTTTCATGCCTGGCTCTCCCGGGCGGGATGTAGCAACAGCAGGGGCTCTCTGGCTGGCTAAACCGTAGCCATTTTAAACTCCAGAGGCTTGTCCACTTTTAATATCACACACAGCTATATGAAAACTACTGTACAACTGGCGGAGGCCAGGCTGACCGCTTACAGGTTCGGAAGAGTAATTTGCAGGAAAAAACAGAGTGATTCCCATGGCAGGTTACTCCACCCTCTTCAGACAGGTAAGGTTTGTGGTGGGGTGGGGGTGGGACTGGCAAGAAGGGGACAATTCCAATTTTGAGCATTTAGCAGCTGTTTCAAGTCGTACATGGGGTGTGGTGGGATGTTAATCCATCACTAGTCCCAACTTGCCATAAGAAACCTGAGTCTTTGCTCCAAGTGCCTTTGCTCCAAGTGTCTGCTACTATTGATTGCCACCATCTGAATGTATATTTTGATATGCGAATATATTTTATTATTATATTTTTTTAACAATCTATTTATGGTTTTAACTGTATAAATTAATTTTAATGTGTTTTAATATGCCGCAATCCGCCCTGAGCCCTTTGTGGGGAGGGCGGAATAGAAATCCAAAGAAAATAAAAATGAATAAAATTAAAAATCAAACTCTGTTTCCAAACAATATCTCGGCAGATTAAAATCCATCTCTTGGTGGAAGGTCAGCTAAAGGCCTAAGTCGCACAGTGGAAAAGAGACTTCATAATGAGCTCCTGAACAAGTTTTTTTCATTCCAAATATATTGCCCATTGCACTGGAAGAAATGTCTTCCATAACTCATCAGAGAAAATCACTAGAAGCAAACGTACGCAAGAACCATCTACTCCTCCCTTTGCTTTTAGTGCTGAAAGTGGAGCAACGATAGAAAGTCACTTTGTATTGGCGGCGAGGGAAGCAGAAGATCTATATGCTGTTGTGCTTGCAATTTCCCCTCTTGAACAGACACTGGCATAAAATCTTATAAAAACGCAAGACATATCATATTGATAAATGGCTTACCATTCCTAAGGACCAAAGCCTTGTCACTCTTTACTGAGTCAGCAGTGATGAGAATTGCAATTGTACTATTTATTAAGGACAACCCTACTATTCTTATCTTTCTTTAGGGAGATGCCTTGTTATATTGTTCCAAGCGTACATTACAAACACTGTCATACTTCAAAGCTCGGCTCCCTCTGGGAATGGGGATAGGGTTCCCAACACTGCCTTGGAAAACACTCTGTGATTTGGGGAGGCAGTGCCTGGGTAGGCAGAGTTTGGGATGTGTGTGATGTCATTTCTGGGTGGCAGGCATTCTAGGCTGCCTTCTCTATAGTCTTACCATAGAGACCAGGAGAAATTCCTAGAGCATCACTATATGATGGACATTTTTTCTCCTTCATCTCTCTTAAGGATTGGAAGTTGGGGCTAGGAGTGGGTAATTCCCAACCTTAGTTGGTTAAATGGGAGGCCTACATATGTTGAGAGGATAGATATTGTCTCTAGGGAACATGAGTATCAGTGCAGTGAACACTGGACATTATGCACAGCCTGCCATATCACAGCCTCAGAAGTATATTTTGGCTGAGAACATAACATTGGACAAGTATTCTTTCCAAATATATCTTGAAATCAAAGACCCCAACACCCAACACTCTATTAGCATCTCAACCAACAGAAGATATACCAAAAGAAGACACACCTCTCCTGATGACTTGTGTATGTTTCAGCTCCACGTTGGGGCCTTCTCTTTCTTGTCACACCAGGAATGATGTTACTCCTGGTGCCACAAGGAAGTGCTCTGGAGAGGGCTCCCACACTATCTGGAGCTCTTGGGCCCTTTCCCTGTGCTCCCCCCTGCCACTGATCAGGTGAGTGGTGGGGTAGGCAGAGGCTAGGAGAAGGGGAATCTCCCGCTCCCTCTGAAGCACTGTTGACCCTAGTGCCACTCCAAGTTGCAGTAAGGGAAAAATAAAAACAAAAACGGTGGCATCACATTGCTGGAAATGCTTGGGTTTCACCATGGAGTTTCTGGTGATTCCTAGAACTGCCTGCTGTCACTGCCAGATTTTCCCCAGAACTGACATCATCACACCCATGATATTGCCCGCCATGTCTCCACCCCTATCCCTCCTGCTTGTTGCCAGGCTTGGCCCAGAAACCCTAGGATACCCTCAACAAAGGTGAAACTGGATATTCCCGCAGGTATCCTGAAACCAGGCCACCTTAAGTTTTTCAAACTAGCATTGTTACCTTGGACCTTCTGATTCCAGCACCAAGATGTCTCTCCCTCAGGGCTGGCGTGTCCATGGAGGTGGGTTTGGCAGCCACCTCGAGCGCTGAGGTGCTGGAGGGGCGCTGGGGGCGGGGGCACATGCCGTGGGGCTGGCAGCAGTAGTGCTGGCAGCTGAGTGGGAGGGCTGGGAGGCCCGGCTGGGAGCATGTGCTGGTGGTGGCAGCACAGGGAAGTCTGAGAGGGCAGCCTCCTGCTCAGTTGCCCCATGCTGCTGCCGCCTGCACACAGCTGCTGGCCAGGCGTGGCAGGCGGCCGGGGTGGCGTGGGGCAACTGAGCGGGAAGGCTGGGAGGCCACCCACACACCGTCCCAGCTTCCTGCCATGTCAATGGGGCTGGCTTGCAGTGTGGCATGCTGCGTGATGACATCACACACAGTGATGTCATCATGCAGCCTGGGTGTGCATGCACACTTTGTGCACACGCATTGGGGGCGGCAACAGCCCTGAAGCTTCCCCCAGCCTCAGGCGCCAGAAACTCTGGTACCGGCCCTGCTCTTCCTCAGAATTAACTGTCCTAATTGAAGTCTTTTTCTTTTCCCTTAAAATCTGTACAGGTGTTTTACCTGAGCAGTAACTATTAAAGAGCATTGGAGCTTCACTTCAGGTGAAACTGAGATACCAACTCTACATATTTACCTTCATTTGGATCATCTCCTAAAATATATGCTGAAAGCAAAGCAGTTAAGAAGATCCTTCATTTTCTGAAATCTTGAGGATTAATTTATCTTCAGAAACAGCTGGCTTGTTAGCTGTGGATTTACATTACAGGCTTAGGCCTCTATGTTTAAATGTGGATTATATTCTCTAGCTTTGATGTTTATACATTTCTATGGAATTCAAAAATAGTGCATAAATAAAGATGTTCTGCAGTGTCCATTTTTGGAGTTGGATACTGGGGTGGATGTTATCCCTATCCTACCACCACTGAGCAAATTTTGAAGCCTTCATTCAGCCAAAGGAATCTTCCTCCAACTTAGGCAACTCTTCTGTTAGAGGAAGAGCCCCTTAAGTTGGAGGAAAGTTTCTTAAACTAGAGAAAGGCTCTTTGGAGGATGGTTGGATCTACCCTACTGGGTTTAAACTAAACAGCTTGCTAAAAAAAACATAAGGACAACTGATATGCACAGAGATGCATACACGAAAGGGGGATCAGGATCATGTGCCTGGGCCCTACTCTCTCAGTGTGCCCAACAGCCATGCATCCAATCTGATGTTTTCATAGTAGCCTATCTGCATATCTGCAAATACCAGAATGCATGAAGGGAGCCTCGTGGCACAGAGTGGTAAGCTGCAGTACTGCAGCCCAAGCTCTGCTCACGACATGAGTTCGATCCTGGCAGAAGCTGGGTTCAGGTAGCCAGCTCAAGGTTGACTCAGCCTTCCATCTTTCCGAGATCGGTAAAATGAGTACCCAGTTTCCTGGGGGTAAAGTGTAGATGACTGGGGAAGGCAATGGCAAACCACCCTGTAACAAAAGTCTGCCAAGAAAATGTTGTGATGCAATGTCCCCCCTTGGGTCAGTAATGACACGGTGCTTGCACTGGGTGCTTGCGCCTTTACCTACCTATCTGCATATACCACAATGCATGTAGGTGCTGAATGTACCATAAATATATTGCAAAACTGGAGAGTAAAGTCTGCCTATGCTAATTGGGATGTGTCCATGTAAGCCCCAGTGCAGACAATATCTCAAGAAGGGGGAATTGAGGACACTCCTTGTTTCTTCCTCCTCCGTGCACACATACTTACACAGACGGACTGGCAAAAGATCCCAAATGGTGTTAAAATACCACCAGGCTTACTTTAGAACTCTAAGAGCAGAGCTATGTAATGCTTCATCAGTGGAAAAGCCTCATCAAAGGAGCTTGCTGTAAACAGTTGCTTGTCTATCTTAAAAGCTTTCTCTCACCTTTTCCTCCAAGGAATTCCGAGTTCCATTCGTGGTTCTCCCTTCCTGCATTTTACCATCACAACTAGCCTATTGGGTAGATTAGGCTGTAAGAGTGGAACTGGTCCAAGTCTACACAGAAAGTTCCTTGCAGAGTAAGGACTTGAAACGGAGACTCTGAAATTCTAGTCTGACTACACCACACTGTGACAAATCTATGGGCAAATAATCTGGCACAGTATACCTGATTCTCCTTCTCCCAGACTTTAAACTGATCTCTCTCTCTCTCAGTTTGGTGTAGTGGTTTAGAGCAGTGGGACTCTAATCTGGAGAACCAGGTTTGATTCCTCACTCCTCTGCTTGAAGCCAGCTGGGTGACCTTGGGTCAGTCACAGCTCTCTCAGAGCTCTCTCAGCCCCACCCACCTCACGGGGAGATTGTCGTGATGATAATAATAACACACTTTGTAAACCACTCTGAGAGGGCGTTAAGTTGTCCTGAAGGGTGGTATATAAATCTATTATTATTATTATTATTATTATTATTATTATTATTATTATACAAATTACACTCAACACAATCAATAATAAAGAAAGATACATGTTATCATTGATTGGCCTTGCTGAGCTGATACAAGTTTCCACCAGAGACCTAAGTATCAGCCGCTGCCATCATCATCATCATCATCATCATCATCATCATCATCATCATCATCATCATCATCATCATCATCATCATCATCATCATCTCTCACACAAACAAACACATCTACTACTACCATGGACTCTTTGTCATCTCAGAGTCCTGCTGAGATCCCTCCCCTCCGGAAACCCTGCCCTCCCCAGGCTCTGCCCCCAAATCTTCAGGAATTTCCCAACCCAGAGTTGGCAACCCTATTATGAGGGTGCATTTGAGGAAGATATTATTGTCTCACTGAACTCCTGAAAGGAAAGCCAGAATCAAAAACACACGAATACATTGTAATACATCTACCGTACTCCATGACAAAATGTAAATGGAAATACACAAAATTAAACGTACTTTTCCTAGGAATCATAATAAAAGCTGTGCTAATACAGCAGGTATAATAGGAACTGCATATGTAGATACATGAGCTATTTTTATCTGCCATGTTTTTAGTACAGCGAAGCAAGCATTGTTCTTCAGGCAGTAATTAGGCATAGATTAATTCTTCCTTTAAAAAAAATTCTAATTCTATGTTGATTCAGTTTTTACACTTTCACCTATTGTTTTAATCTTCCTGCACTGGCAATATTCTCAATTCTAAATTTAACAAAATGTATTTGTTTAATGACAGGAGCAATAGCCACAATTTTAATCTTCTTTAAATCAGCATTGACAAGGTTTTGCTGTTAGAATATTTTGCTCCAGCAATGTACATGAAGCTCCTTTTCCCTTCTACCATAACTTACTGGGAGTGCATTCCTAAGTACAGCCCATGCCTTTCTAAGTCCATTGACTTTGCTGAAAAGGGTGTAAAACTCCGTTTAAAATTGCAGTGTAAAACTACAGCTACAATTAGAGATGGGCACGATCCGCATTACGATCGAAAAAACCCACGATAATGGCGATCATGCGATCGTGACCTGGCGGATTGTGATCGTCCACGGCCAACGATCCAGCAATTGGGAGAGGCCTGGATCATTGCATTCGGGCTCGGATCGGGGATCCAGACAAGGCGCCAGCAATCTATTCCCCTGGCAATGGAGCCAGGGGAAAGCCTGAGCTCTGTTTGCCCTCCTTTTGTCGCCCTGGAAACCCTAATGGAAGCCCAGCTTTCCTTGATCAGCAGGGCTTCCTTCCAACCGCGGAACAGCAATGCAGTCACAAGTTGGGAGAAGACACCCAGGGGAGGGAGGGGGAAGGGGGTGTTCTGTAGCCATGGGCACTCCAATCTCATCCCTGCAAACCCTGATAGGCAGCTCTGACGGCCAAACAGACCTCCTGTGTTGCTGAATGGGACCTGAGGGGAGGCGGCTTGTCGCCGCCTCCCCGTGCCCACCAGGCCCGGCGGCCGCTGCCACCACCCACCTTCCCACATAGCTGGGAATAGCAGCGCAGCCCGCTTTGGCCTCCATGATCCACGGCTCAGGAACAGGAGATGATCGGTGTGGATCGTTAATTCGGGATCGTTGCCGGTGCCGATCCACGATCAGCTGGATCATTAATTTTTTTTGGATCATGCCCATCTCTAGCTACGATCCTTACCCTAAGAAAGTTTTTCTAATCCCTACCAAATAAAATGGGCCTTACTTCCAAGTAGATCTACTTGAAAGAAGGGCATATAGAGACTGTCTATGCAATCCTAAGAATACTTTCCTAGGAGTAAGCCCCACTGAATAGACCTGAGTAGGATTCTGAGTAGACCTGCTTAGGATGGCTCTCTAAGACTGCTTCCTCTGTCTCCCTATTTCAAGCTTCTCTAGCCCATATATTTTAGCTTTTCCCTTTTAAACTTAAACTTTAAACTTTAACTTCAGGGAAGAGGTCAGGAATGGATTCTCTCTTCCCTCCACAAGAACACTGTGAGGTAGGTTAGGCTGAGAGAGAAAGACTGGTCTGAGGTTATCAAGAGAGTTTTCATGGTTGAGTGGGGATTTAAATTTGAGTCTTCCAAGTCCTGGCTGATACTCTAACCAGTGCACCATGGTGGCTCTCATGTGTCTCTTTCCTCATCTCCATACAAACTCCGTTATAGAGTCTCCTTTTGTTCTCTGACTCCATGATGTCTTCCATGCTAGCTCCCTGCTGTACCTACAACTCTCTCTCTCCTCAGTTTGTCTTCACAGAATCACAGAGTTGGAAGGGGCCATACCAACCCCCTGCCCAATGCAGGATAAGCCTAAAGCATCCCTAACAAATATTCATCCAGCCTCTATCTTCTTCCATATCTTCTCTCTCTGAGACACATTTCTCCTGCAAATCTTAACCAGAGTCCACTGTCTAGACTCTCCTTATCATGATAAAAAACACTAACTGAAGTTCCAACTAAAAGTGCTACTGTTATTATTTTTTTTACCATTGTTGGAGGAACCATCAAAGAGCCAAACTAGATGTTTCACAGACTATCCTCCATTTTTCTTTTAAAACCAAACCCGCCTTGGGTGGTCTGCAGTTCTAAATGAAAGAAGGGCATCCACAGACAAAGACAGACTGTTAATCCTGGAGTGTCAAGCATACCTTAATACCAAGCTCTATGTTTTCCCCGCCATAAACGTCCATCCCTGGATCCAGAAGGCCTATTTCTCCAAAGAACTTCCGGTTCACAACAAATGAACAGCCGATCATTGCTGGAGTCCTAAGAAGAAAAATGCAACATGAAAACTTCAAGTATTTTGAAAGTAGTTGTTGCATTAGATTTGAAAGAGGGGAACTAGATTGTTTCAGTTGGGGATATTATTTCAGGGGCACTCACAACACCTACATTCAGATGTAATAAGCAATTTTTATGACAATGAAGCACAGATGACTTTGGAATCAGACACTGTCCAGGAATTCTGGATTCCTGGGACAACCGTGGTCAGTTCAGACACAATGCAGAGCCGAGGTTTATTGTAACTATGGCTAGTTTATGAGACCAGGATTCAGCTCACCAACAATCACTCAAATCCTGATTTGCTTGACTTTAGCCTGGGAGGACATTACTGGGGAACAAGCCAGGATGTTGTCTGCATCCATACATCCCCAGAATAATCATTAAGACTAGTCATGGGTAATAAAATCAACTTCAAACTGTTTTTTTGTATCTTAACTTGATGGGTATGGAACTCATCCTAGTTAGCGGCCCATATTCAATCGCTGCTTTTGAGTTTCACAACTGAATGCAAAAAGCATCTCAAGTATTGATATTATACATAAAAATGATAAGCAGTGCTTATATGTATGTATAAATAGACAAAAGTGTACACAATATAAACTGGTCTACAAAACAGTGCAAAATAGTTGACACAAATATAAACGAAAGTAATAAAAAATATTATGGAAAACTCACTCCTCCCAATACAGGTATGCAGTTAGGAGGTTAAACTTTCACAGATAAGCCTCTGAAGATGGTACATGGTACTTCATTCATGCAATTCAGGAGCGCACCAGCTGCACAGCTTGGGAGCACAATATGTGCAGTGACTGGCCGTTTTCACGTCTTACCAGCTCCGGTATGTCGTGCAAAGCTCCCGCAAGGACAGCGTCTTCCTGGTGCGATTTTGTGCGAAAACCAAGAAATCACGTCAGGAAGACACTGTCCTTGCAGGAGCTTTGTGCAATGTACCGGAGCCAATAAGACATGTGAAAACGGCCTGTATCGTGTTAATTTGTTTGATGTCTCGATTTTCCATTAGGGTACATCTCTGATTCTAGTGAACAGTAGTTGAACTTCATGGAAAGTCCATCTGTTGCCTGATTCACAAAATAATCACACATGAATTCCAAATCACTAGGTTGATGGGCTACATCAGTGTAACATATGCAGAGGGCTATAGAAAAGTTCTATTGTGCAATCCAAAGTTTAGGGAAAAAACCATTTTTCCCAATGAAAAATCACAGCAAAATACAAGTGGATATGAAGTGGTGCAGAGCTAGTGAATATTCTGTAAGGACAGAACAAATTTGTTGTGAGCTATCTTCATCACATAATTAAGAAATCAAGTGCAATTAAGCATCACCAGAAACAATTAAGTAAATTAGTTGAGTAATTAAGTAATGTATAGACTTTGCGCATGGTAGACTGCTTCATATGGGAGGCAGTTTTTTTCTTTCTTCTCATGGAAGAGATATAATGAATATTGGTTTTGCAGGGACCGTTAATCCCATTTTTTCGGGATAAATTCAGCAAACGACAGCATCTTCCTTATGTCAAGGATGACCGAGTCTCACCTACGTTGTCTGAAACTATCACAGTCCAGAGTGTGGACTCTTTTGCATCAGGCAAAGAGACTGAAGAGACTCAGACAAGGGCGGGGGGGGGGCGGTTCTGAGCATCCAAGGCGACCACAGAAGGAGGCAATTGAGATACCTCCAGGAACCCCTTTTGATATGCAAGAGGAGCCTTGGGGGGGGGGGGTCTGCATTCTGACTCAGGCTTGGACCCAAATCCTCCCCACCCCAAAGCCCACTGCAGCAACTGAGGTCTCACTTCAATTGACCCCTCAGGCCCCACAAAGCCAAGAACGACTCCAACCCTCTTGCAGTAGTCACTGCCATAACCAGGTGTGGCATCTTTAGAACCCCCAACCTGCTCCTGGAAGGGTTTGGACCTCTACTTCCATGCATTTAAGGACAGGTTGTTTGAAACTCACCCTCAGCCTTCGCTGGAACAAAATCTAAGCTATAATGCCGTTGGCACCACTTTCTGCTGTAACTCTTGGGCCTCAGGATCAAGCAGGGCAGAAACAGAGCAAGCAAGAGCCACCACCAGACCTTGGGACAAAATTCCTCTTTGCCTCTCCCTCCCCTCCCCGCCAATTAAAGGAGGCAACTCCGTGGTGAGGCTGAGACAAAACAGTGGCGGCACTTCAGTCCACACATGCCTCTCCATCTCACTGAACTCTGAAATCATCCATCGAGGACCTCTAACTTCTTCCTCTTCTCTGCTTTTCAAAGTGCTGGGTTAGGGCTGTGAAGACACTGCCCCCCCCTCCCCGGATTCCCAGCTGTTGGCAACCCTACACACAGGATTGTCATAAAACAATCTAAGCTATTTTGGGTCCCCATTGGGAAGTAAGGTAGGGTATAAATGAAGGAAATAAGTTAACATTCCCATGGACAGACACTACACACGTGTAGTCTCTGCTTTCGGCTGTGTTGTGGTTCAAATGGGTGTGTTCCTTAGGAGGCAATGGTGATGTCCCCACCCACTAACTTGGCTATTACCAATGAGAGATGACTTTGAGGCTCAGGGCAGGGTTTGGATGTAGACTGTGGGAATGAGCATAAAGGTAGACATGCAAGAATAACCTTAGGTTTCCAGTTTGCAAAGTCTGTTGATCTCTCTGATCCCAGGAGAAAAAGTGTTACAGTTGGGTGAGGCCAGCAGTGATCTGGGAGGTCTGCTGTAAATAGGGTTGCCAGCCTCCAGGTAGTGGCTGGAGATCTCCTGGAATTACCACTAGTCTTCAGGCCACAGAGATCAGTTCACCTGGAGAAAATGGCTACTTTGGGGGGTGGACTCTATGGAATTATGCCATGTCAAGGTCCTTTCCTCCCCCAAACCCCACTTTCTCCAGGTTTCTCCAGGTTTCACCTCCCAGATCTGCAGGAATTTCCCAACTTGGAGCTTGCAACCCTAGCTGTAAACTTGGTAGATATTAAGAGGGGCGCATGGAATTTTTGTGTGTGTCAGTTTCGAACCTGGGGTTTCCTAACAAACTCTGTTCCATTATAGGTTTGTTCCAGGTGGGCTTCTGAATGAACTCTGTGCTGTTATTGATTTGTTCCAGGTGGGCTTCTGAATGAAATCTGTCCCATTATAGGTTTGTTCCAGGCGGTCTGGCGTTGGTTCGGATGTATGTTTATTTTTTTCATTGTCATGAGTTTCGGCCTCTTGCCTGTAAGCAAGGGGAGTGTTAGCTATGCGTGCACATGCACACACACACACACTCTTCTTTTCAAGGGGGTAACATGAGCCATTGCGGCAGCCCAGAACTCAGAGCCTGGAGGAGACCCCTCCCTCTTCAAACCCGCATATGCACATCTGCATGGACTTTGGTTGCTTGCTGGACTTTCCTTGCATTGTGTATAAAAGCACACAGAAAGGGATTGGTGAAGCGACGCCAATGGCACCATGCTGTCTGCTGCTCCCCACCCCACCCCGGCACAAAGCAAGCCTTTTGTGAATCAATCTCTATGAGCCACTCAATGCCAATTCCATTGCCTGGAAAACACCAAAGACAAAATGCACTCATGTAGGCTTTCCAGGTCCCCACCCCCACAGGGCAGGAGGATGGAGGCCTGGCACTCTCCTCAGTAATAGTATTCATGCGTGCGCACTTCCAGGAAGTGATGTCATCATGCAGGGCCTTATGCTGCCCCTGGGAGCACTCCTGTGCTCTGCAGCAGGGCAATTTCAGCCCCAAATGGGGTTTGGGGCCGGAATTGGTCCACTGTGGAGTGCAGGAGCCCTGCCGGGGTGGCACGACAGGCCCACTGCGGAATGTGGGAGCACTGCCGGGAGGACCCTAGAGCATGCCTGTGCTTCTCAGTGGGCCAATTTAGGATCTAAACACACCCAATTCAGCCAATTTAGGGTCCAAATAGGCTCACTGTGGGGCATGGGTGTGCGCCGTGCCACCAGGGAGTGCACCTTGGGAGGCATGTTCCCCCACCTTTTCCCCCACCAGCCAGGTAAGTGGGGGTGGAGGGTGGGAGCAGGGGATCTCCTGCCCCCAGCAAGGGACTGGCAACCCTACACTCACGTGCAACACACACATTCCTCTTCCCACCAACAGTTACGCTATGCTAGGGCTCAGTCTCTCCCCTTGCAACCCCATTGGTTGCTTGCTGTTAAGGAAAATGCTGCTGCCTGCCGCTGCTGGGCCAGGGCCTGCCTGCGCTACTGCTGCACAGTAAGAACCAAACCAAAACATACAAACTTTTTGGTGGGGGGAGTTGTTATAGCATTGTTTCCCGAATTTGTTTTACCGTTCCAGAAGCTGCTTTAACAAACTGAACAAACTATTTTTGGGTGTATTTCCAGCTCGTTTGACTTATTTTGTATACTCCTATCCATTGATAAGCTTGCCTGAACAGGCTCTTGTGTAGCGTGAAGAGAAGCTTTCTTCCCTCTCTATATCATCTGTACTGTTTATTTAACAAACAAGAAGATTTAATATATGCTGTTGAAACGTTTGACTAATAACACCAACTGAACAACGGGTATTTTGCTTTACAGAGATGGATGGACATTTCAAAGTCCAATTCCCCCACAAAGTGCGATGTTTCACGGTTTGCTATTTAAGAATTCATTGTCACCATTTGTTGTTGCGGCATGATAACTATCAGCAGCAGAAACTATTAATTTTGAAAGTTACCGTTAGAGTTTCCAGATTCTTATCATCTCCATTATCTCTGATTACTTGCTGCCATTAAACCAAAAGGAAAGGCCACTGTTTTCACAGTATAAAGAGCTTGGTGTATTTGTTGGCTGTGTTTGCGCACACATGTGTGTAAGCGGGGTGGGTGGGAAGCACAAATGAACTGAGCTTCCTGTATGGAGATGATCAGAGTAAGGTTCAAATGAAAAGTGTCCGGTGGGGCTGTGACTCAGTGACTGAGTGCCTGCTTTGCGTGCAGCAGTTTTCAGGTTCTACCCCTGGTCATCTCCAGTTAAATGCTTTCAAATACAGTCCCCCACAAAGAACTCTGCTCCAACTTTCAGAAGAAAAAAAAGCCCCAATAAACCCAGGGCTGGCGCATCCATGGAGGCAGGTCCGGCAGCTGCCTTGAGTGCTGAGGCACCGGATGGGGTGCCGGGGTTGGGAGTGCATGCTGTTGGGCTGGCGGCAGCAGCAGAGCAGAAGGGCTGCTCTGTCTGGCTGGGAGTGCGTGCTTGTGGCGGCAGTGTGGGGCAGTCTGAGCAGGTGGCCTCCCAGCCCTTCCACAGCGTGCTGCCGCTGCCACCTGCACGCAGCTGTGGACCAGGCGCAGCAGGTGGCATGGGGTGGCATGGGGAAACTGAGCAGGAGGGCTGGCAGGCCACCCGTGCACCATCCCAGCTGCCTGCCGCGCCAATGGGGCCGGCTCACAGTGGCATACAGCGTGATGACGTCACATGCAGTGACATCATCACACAGTCTGGGTGCAAGCACACATGTGCTTCACGTGAAGCTGCCCCTGGCCTCAGGCACCAGAAACTGTGGCACCGGCCCTGAATAAACCACAAGATCAGGAGTCTCCGATGTCATTTCCCTAGGCACCACGGCAGCTGCTGGTATGTTCCCTGGTGCCACTTGCTTCTTCTACAAATTAAAGTGCCCACTGTTGCACCTCACTGGATTAGGAGATGCTCCTGACAAGCCCAGATGTCCTGTTTGGGCACCAGGCAAGGGCCATCTGAGCTATGGATCCCGCAACAGCTGGAGTTAAACTGAGGTTATTCATAGGAGTGAGTGCCTGGCAGATGCAGGCACTCACTGGCTCGGAGGCTACTGAGGCACTACTGAGGCACTCACTCAGAGGCTACTGAGGCACTACTGAGGCACTCACAATCGAACCTTGTCCAGCATCCTGAAAAGCCTTATGGTGTCTCTCCAGGAGCCTCATGGTCAGCTGAGAGGCCTCAGGCAACCAGTTGTGGACTCCACCATCTGAGGGCCAAGCTACACATGACGAATGACACTTGAACGGCAAGTGGATTGAGTGGAGGGCAAGTGAACAGGGAGAAATACACTTGCTGTTCAAGTGTCATTCGTCATGTGTAGCTTGGCCCTGAGTTGTGCTTTTGCTCGGACTTTCCGTCTTCGCTGCTCTTGGGGTCCTGGGGTGACTGTGGGATCCCTGGCAATAGGCCGCTCTCCTTCCTGGGTCCCTGTCAGGATGTCTCCTCCTGTCATACTCTGCAAGGCCAGTTTGATTCTGTGTGACTCTGATGTTAGAAGCTGTTCCCTGCCTGGAACGTGACAGCCTGTGGTTTCTCTTTCTCCTGAGAAGCCGGGCCTCACGGCCTTGGAGTTTCTCACACATCTTCTTTGCTGTGTCCTGCTGCTCATTTATTAAACTTAGCTAACCGCTTCCTAAAGGGGGGTGGGAACTCGGGGGCTGGGCTTAGAATCCTGTATACGTTATGTGCGTGTAGAGAACTGCCATTCCTGGCAAGGAGTGTAATAAAGAATGAACTAGTAGCGTATCAAATAAAACGCTTTAACTCCTGCAGTTCCTGGACTCATGCAGTGAAGTCTTTGAGAGTTACTTGGCAGAACCTCACAGTCCCTCAGAAATTCCAGTTAGCGATGCTGGCTCCTGCTATGATCCTCCTGTGTTTTTGGTCTGTGTCGTGGGCTCTGAGTCCTCAGAGGATGAAGACCTTGGGGAGGACGACAGGAGTGGGGATATTCCGAGCCCCTCCAGAGTCAGCCGCTTGGAAGACCACCAGGAACCCTTGCCGGAGCAGGCTGAGGAATCCAGGGCAGACTCAGAGACAGAGGCTGTTCCCTTACCTGCACCAGCACTGGAGACCAGGGCAACATCTCCACCCAGCTCCCCTGAGCCTGATAGGCAGCGCAGAGGGAGGCAGCGTCTTGCTGCACAGGAAAGGAGGCGAAGTGCAAGGCTTCAGGCACTCAAACAGCGGCGTAATGACCTTGAGTCTTAACAGGATGCAGCACTGCCCTGAAGGCGAGAGCTCTTAAGCCAAGACGCCCCTTCCCTTGTTGCAGAAGCACCTGTGCATAGATCTGCCTGGCTCTGCTGTGACCCAGCTCTGCTCTGACTGCTTTCTTGGCTCTGACCTTTGAATTCGGCTCCCTGGACTACACTCCCTGCTTGCTCCCTGGTCGGCTTGGTTGAACTCTGGACTTTTAGAGAAGCTTATGGCAGACTCCCTGCCTGCATTCCAGCACAGTCTGAGAGTCACAGCTGGCCACATGTCCCCTAATGGCCCCTGGAGGGGGGGGGTCTGTAACGGTTTTACCCTCTGTGAGATTTATCACCACTGTGTCCTTGTCCTCTGATGAGGAATTGTCAGGGTCACTTTTGACACCAGATGGTATTACCATTGGATATGAAGGCAGCATCCATTTGGAAATTGCCGTGTTCATGGTAGAGCCATTGGTTTTTATTATTGGTCTCCCTCCCCTGGCAGCCATTTTGTGGTCATGCCCATTATCTGTTCTTCAAATTCCAAAAGTGTTCACAGGCTCAACAAGATTGGGGATCCCTGAAGCAAATCATATCTGTCTGTCATATTTTTATCCTGTCCTTCCTCCAAGGTGCTGCAGGATGTTCTATAATTCTCCCTTCCTTTATTTTATCCTCACAACAACCCTGAAATATAGATTAACCAGAGAGACAGCGATTAGCCCCTGGTCAGTCCATGAGCTTTAATTTTTTTTTTAAATCTAATTTTCCCATATCCTAATCTGACATTCTAGCCACACTGACTATAAAATGTCATAAGGAATCTAGACTGGGTTACTCTGTTTTGCTAACATTTAGCAGTTAGCCACCTGGCTCCATGGTTTGTTGTTATTGATCAAGTGTGAAATATGTGTATCGCTGCCACTATCTTTTAGAAATTGCTGTTTTTATTGATGTTTTTAGTTGATTTAAAACTAAACTGTTAAGCTGTTTTATATTTGTTGTTCTCTGCTCTGAGTCCACTTGCGGGGAAAGCGGACTAGAAATGATGATGATGATGATGATGATGATGATGGAGTAAGAGAAAAACTGGCATTGGGGAGGCCATTCAAGAAGTCATTCGACCCTAATGAACCCTAGATCAATGATGACCTCAGTACTCCATGAAGCAAAAAACCAAGTCCCACTGGGTCAGACCGACGGTCTTCAACCTTTCCAGATCTGGACCCACCTTTAATCCCAGCTGGTAGCACAGAACCCACTGAGAGGCAAGTATGTGGCAGGAAGTTACGTGACATCACAATCATGTGACAGGAAGAGGAACAGTCAGAGTCTCTGAACCTAAATTCTGTCTGTGGTAAAAAGGAATCCTTTCTACTACTGAGTGACTTTGTTTTGTTCCGTTCTGTATGTGTGTGCGCACAGAAAGAGAGGTATGAGGCATAGCACCCTTGCTGTCTACTCACAAACATTAGAAGCAGATTCTTTGAAAGAATAACAATGTCAGTCCTATAGAGTTCCATGACCAAATGAGTGGAGCTATGCAACTCTCCACAGGGTCCAACCCAGCCCAATTGCACTAATCTTCTATCCGGTTTCCAACACTGGTTAACTGGAAGCCCCAAGAAGGACATGGAATGTAACATTTCTACCTTGCAATTCCACCCCCCCCCCAATGACTGGTGTTCAGGGACGTTCCATTAGCTAATACATATATCTTCCTATACAGTTTTTTCCTTGTCACTTGGGATTGAAACTGGACCCTTTCGTATGCAAAGTACAAGTTGTACAGCTGAGCCACGGCACATCCCCAAGTTTAAAGGAAGAGCCTCTCTATGGTTAGCCTAACACAGATGACATTTGCACAGCAGGAGAAGTTGTTTAGATTTCAATACACTTAAGTGGTTTAAGGTTGCTCCCATTTGAAAATATGCACCACGTGCAGAAATCCTCATTTCCATGCTCCAATAACCCTGCCTAATTGCCTGCTTCAAATGTGCTTTTCTTCCCACTCTCGCTAATGGCTTGGGTATCCAAGAAACAAGGAGAGATCACATAAAAGCTGCTAGAATAAACATCGTCCTCACTCTCAGTTCTGCATAACAAGCCTTAGTAAAATATATATTTTCCCAATGAAGCCATAGGTTAAAGGTCATGGAGATGCCCGTAGGAAGGTCACGGGAACTGGGATATGAGAGCAGAAAATAAGAGGAAGGGCAAAGCCATGGAGGGTGTTGAAGGTAAGGACAAGACCTTTTGCAGTGGATCAGGAAGCAAATAGAAAGGCCTTGTAGGCATTGTTAAAGCAACATCACATAGTCAAAAAGAGTCCAGTAGCACCTGTAAGACTAACCAATTTTATTGTAGCATAAGCTTTCGAGAATCAAGTTCTCTTCGTCAGATGCATGGTACAGAAACTGCCACAGACTAACACGGCTAACTCCTCTGCATCTATCACATAGTCAGAATGATAAAACTGGCGAACTGTTTTGCCCGCAGAGTAAAGGATAGATATGAGGATACTGAGGTAGCCCAGGCCAGACAAGGGGGCTAAGTTTTGCTGAAAGGGTCGTTCTATTTTTGCAGAAGAAACAATATGACTTGTAAATATGGGTTGCTAAAGAGAGAGAATCACTAGTAGAGCTAAGGCTTCAGTTCTAAGCAAGTAAGTGGATGTTTCTCATGGGATGTTTAGTTCTCTAGAACTAGAGAATTTTTTTAGGGACCAGGGCAAGGCACGCAGCCCTTCAAGCACGTTCAGGGTGCAGCGTCCTCCTTTGGTCTACCATGACAGCTTTGTTCATCTGTTCACGGCCTTCTGCAATATTAATAACTGCCTGTACATGCACTTTCTTTGTTGTGGTTCTTGTTTGTGGAATGGCCTGCCTGAGGAGATCAGGAGTAGAGATGGGCACGAACAGAAAAAAACCCGAACATGATGTTCGTTGTTCGTTGCCATCCACGAACAGGGACTCACAAACAACCATGAACATGGCCCTGTTCACGAACATGTTTGTGGTTGGCTGTTCGTGGGGGCCAGCAGGCTCTCCTCCAGCCATCACCCAAGTTTGGTCAAGATCCCTACTGCACCACTCCCAGAAACCTGACCTGAGCAGGCACCAGGAATGGTACCAATAATAAATAATAGCTTGGCCCCAGAGCCTGGCAGCAGCCCTGGAACTTGAAGGGATAGATCCCTACCGCACCACTTCCAGAAACCCTACCTGAGCAGGCACCAGGAAAGGTACCAATAATAAATAATAGCTTGGCCCCAGAGCCTGGTAGCAGCCCTGGAACTTGAAGGGGTAGATCCCTACCACACCATTACCAGAAACCTTACCTGAGCAGGCAGCAGGAAAGGTACCAATAATAAATAATAGCTTGGCTCAGAGCCTGGCAGCAGCCCTGGAACTTGAAGGGGTAGGTCCCTATCCCACCACACACAAAGAAAATTCAAGCTCCAATGCACTCTCTCTATCAAAATGCCAACAGCAACTGTCTCTCCCTGTCCACTGTCTGCAAACTAAGCCAGAGCTGGGACCCCCCTCCCCCCTGCTCCCTTGTAACAAATTTGGAGCACCACACTTGAAAGGAAGACCTGCCTATCAAGCTAAATTGGGCTTAGATTGGAGTTTCTAGGGCAACAGCAGGAGTTCAGACAGAGTTCAGACAATCCCTGCCTAAGTTGCCAAAGGAATTGATTGCAGGTGCCAGACTGTCTGGCTTGACGAACAGCAAGGAACAAGGCTTGCAACGACCACCTGTTCATTTAGAATGGGGCCTTATGAACAGCTTGTTCGGGAACAGCAGATTGGGCTGTTCGTGGGTTTTTTTTGTTCGTATTGCTGTTCGTGCCCATCTCTCATCAGGAGTGCTCCCACACATCATTTCACAAAGTAGGTAAAATAATAATAATAATAATAATAATAATAATAATAATAATAATAATAATAATTTATATACCTCCCTTCAGGACAACTTAACACCCAGTCAGAGCGATTTACTAAGTATGCTATTATCATCCCCACAACAATCGCTCTGTGAGGTGGGTGGGGCTGAGAAAGCTCTGGAGAGCTGTGACTGACCCAAGGTCACCCAGCTAGCTTCAAGCGGAAGAGCGGGGAATCAAACCCGGCTCTCCAGATTAGAGTCCTGCTGCTCTTAACCATTACACCAAACTGGCTCAAGAGGGCTTTTCTATAAAGGTAATAGGGATATAGTATAATAGAATGGTTCAAGATAAGGAGTAGAAATAAGTTTGAATTCTGCACATGTTGTTTATTTGAAAATATATAAATTAAATAGTGTCAAATTTTATTCTAACACTTTTAAAGGTTATGATGACTTTTGTACTTGGTACTTTGATAATCCTTGTAGCACACAGCTCTGTATTCTTTTTGTGTGTCCCCTTCTTTTGTCCCCCTTTTTTCTGTATCCTCTTTTCTGTTTTAATAAAATAAAATTTTAAAAAGAATGGTTCAGGAAGGCACTTTATAAAGGGAAAGGGACTGTGGACTACCACTGTGAATACGATTTGCCATCAGTTTGCGGCATACATTATCCTGATGTCACTGCATTGTTTTCTACTGATAACAGTTTTTCTTTATTATACCACTACTCTGTATCATGCCTAATAAGCTATGTTTATTCCAATTTCTGCAATCTTAGTCCCAATGCATGGTTTATTAGATGTCTCTTGATATTGACTGTATTGATTTTGACTGGGCCATCCATCCACTTTGAGATCAGTGAGGAAGGCGGACTATAAATATTGCAAATAAATAAACAAGATGGAAGAATTCCAAAGAGCCAGTTTTCATGCTAGTTTCTAAACAGGAGTAGAGCACTTTAGAAGATTTGCAGATGTAAACTGTTGACCATTTATCTGTTCAGAACTGTCAACTTGTAGACAGTTTGTTGCTACATTTTAGAGCACTTGAGATTTTAAAACCAAACAAGCACTGAAACCGCAAAGAACCACCTGCCTTGCCTGCACTTATAATATCTCAACCACTCAATATTTATGTGTAACAAGGAACCTGGGACTATTCTCACTTCTAAATTACCTGTTCGTTTGAAGCTCTACATTCAATTGCTTGACAAGGCAGGGAACATAACCCTCCCTTCCTCTGTTATACATTTTCCCAGTGCTTGCATTATTACTTCTTATATCTATTAAACTACTTTCTCATATCTATTAAACCGCCTCTGTCAGCAGTTCCAAAACATACTCTGAGAGATCCATAATCTGACTGAATTTTCATTCCCTTTTAGGACAATGGGAGATAAATCATTGCTCGAATCTTAGTAGAAACTAGGGTTTAATGAAAGAAATGGCACAGCAATGAGATTTACTGCGCATCCCCTCTTTCTATGTAATATAATGCTCGAGGGATTTTTTTTTTTGTTGGACTCTTGTCTGGTTACAGAAAGGAGACAGTGTGCTGACAGCTTTAAACTATGCATCAAGCACTAAGTTTTTATAAAGAAGGGTGCACTGGAGTTCAAGCTTGCGTGAAAATCATTCTTTTATTCTTTGTTCTCAATTGGCCCCTCATATTTGTGCGACTGCTTCTCTCCCTACATTCCACCGTGGCAGCTTCACTCATCTGAACAGGGCCTTCTGCAGATACCACGCTGCAGTTGTGCAAAATCAACAGCTTCCTGTACACATAGAATCATAGGGCTGGAAGGGACCTCCAGGGTCATCTAGTCCAACCCCCTGCACAATGCAGGAAATTTATAACTACCTCCCCTTTCTTTATGATAGCCCCCGCCTTGTGGAACAGCCTGCCTGAGGATGTCAGGAAAGCTCCCACTCTCCTGGCTTTCTGCAAACTGTGCAAAACTGAATTATTCAGGAGGGCTTTCTACCCAGATTATGGGGCTATGTCATAAGAAATAGCTCAGAGAGATGCCTTGGTAGGGACAGGGACTCTATGCTATGCTTTTGAGTACTGTCTGATGATGTAGATATGCTTTTTCTAGAGAGTTTCCACATTGCTAAACATGTCATGTTAAATTAGTTGCATTTGGTTTCAGAGAGATTTCATCTCTGTGCCTGGCTTTAAACTGGTTTTCAAACTTCCTGCTACCATTCCTTGTTGTATCTGCTCACTGAACACTACTCACTATTGTATTTTGCTCAGTGAATACCCTAGCTGTTGATTATATTGTATTTCACTTGCACTGTGTAATCTGCCTTGGGTCTCAGTGAGAAAGGTGGACTATAAACAAACAAACACGAAAAGGGTGCTAGCTATATTAAGCGATGCTAAATACAAATAATGTGCTTGAAAACCAAACTTTCCTAGTCCATAATGACATTTTTAACTGTGTTGAATCGAATCAAAATCTAATCGAATCAATAATAACAAATAATTGAAATGGTATATGAGCAGTATTTCGAGCATCTTTGCGTCTGTACAGCTGGAGAGACAGCATGATAATTGCCAGTGATACATTACTGGCATGGTAGGAGCTTTCGTGAGTCACAGCTCACTTCTTCAGATACCTGAAGCATCTGAAGAAGTGAGCTGTGACTCACGAAAGCTCATACCCTACCACAAATTTTGTTACTCTTATAGCTGCTACTGGACTCTTGCTCTTTTCTACTGCTACAGACAAACACGGCTACCCATCTTGATCTATTATTGGCATGAAAAATGAAATCCTGCCCTCCATTCATAGTTGACTTATGGAGACCCCTGGTGGGGTTTTCATGGCAAGAGACTAACAGAGGTGGTTTGCCATTGCCTGCCCCTGCAGCCCTGGTCTTCGCTGGAGGTCTCTCATCCAGTTACTATCCAAGGCTGACCCTGCTTAGCTTCTGAGATCTGATGAAATCAGGCTCTCCTAAGCTATCCAGGCCATAGCAGGATGATATTCCCCTGGTCACCTAGTAATGAATGAGACCTCTGTAAATTCCCCCATTGGCCAAATAGCAGCTGAAATGGGTGGTGGCTGAGGATGGGAAAACAGCATGGTTATATTCCGCCCTGCTTTGACCCCAATCCAGGTCATAAAACCACACCCCACTGCCTTTATTAAGACTGCATCCCCACACACAAAGCTCTCCACTAGGAGATCCGTTCATGGATCTCCTATTTTTATCACATCCTTCCCCTTTTGTTGTTTTAATCCTTGCAACAACGCTGTGAATTAGGCTAAGCTTAGAGAGAGTGACTGGCCTAAAGTCACATCAGGCAGTTCATGACTGTGTGGGGATATGAACCCAGGTCTCCCAGATCTTTGTTCAACACTAGATGATACCAGATCTTATGAGGTTTCTTTTAGCCCTTATAATCCAAAATTTATGTCTTGCCTACAGATAGGCATGAACCGGGAAAATGGTGGTTCATTGCGGTTCGTGGTTCATCACGGTTCACAAACCACAAACCAGCATGAACTTGCCTGATTCACGAACTGGTTTGTTCGGTTTGTGAATACGTCACTTCCGAGGCAGCAGAAGGTCTGTAGAAAGCCCATCCCCCCCTCTTGCCTAGGAAACTGATTGATCAGTGCCAGGCTGTCTGCAGTGACGAACCGAAAAATGAACCAAATGAACGGCCCAAAATCATAGCAATTGTTGCAGTTTGTCTGAAATGCCTTCCGACGAACTGCTGGTAATTGCGAACCCCCCCGAAAAGGCCAGTTTGTGACAAACTTTGGTTCATATTACATTAGATGTACTCTTGGGAGCACCAAATAGAGATCTAAGAAATTTTATTTGGTAATTGTATTGATAATATTGATTTATTGCTTGTAATCGTATTGTTTTATATTGCTGGCTTTTGCTGTAATAAATTGGATTGGATTGGATTGGTTCATATTTTGGTTCATGCCCATATCTAGTCTTGCCTCCTCATTGGTCTGTCCAATGACAACTAAGAGCACTTGTAATGGTATTAGAAGGCCGTCCTTTGGTAAGCAGATGGCTTATTAAACCATTCAGGATGATTCAGTGACATTTCATCAATAGGTGCTAATAACATGAAATGTTCTCACAATGGCTGAGGATTTCTATGTTGCTTTTGTAATGCAATACTCAACATAGAGCAGAGAAAGTGACAGACCTCTGGTCAAGGGGAGGGAGCACTGAAATAGCCTAGCAGCCAGATGTATATCCAGAATGAAAACAGAGTTACAGGTTATGTAAAGGTGGGGTGAGAGTTAGCTAAAACCTAGAAATTCTATCTGGGAATCTGAGGGCACCTCTAGATGATTCTTTTCTGGGGTGGGGGTGGGGCAGAATTTGTGCACAGATGCTCCACACGGAGCAGCAAAATTGGTGAAATATCTCCCCCCACCATGATTTTACGTGAGAAAATTGCATTCGCCATAGGTAGGAGACTTCCCTCGCCCTGTGGTGCTGTTCCAAGTCCATTTGGGTGCTACCTTTTTTAAAAAGGAAGCAGTTACCTACAGCTGTCCTATGGCTGCTGGGAGCATATTAAAACAAGCACATGCCTCTGCAGAAAAGTGTTGTCTAGGGGCAACCTGAGGCAGGTTTAGAGGCTATGCTGCCTGTTTACAGGAATGTATTTGCCTTTACTATGCTCTGCTTGTATATTTGCAAATCATCCTGTCATGGCCCAGTCTGGACTCAGTGAGGGTGAGGTCTCCTCTGGAGGAGAGGAGCCTCATGTAGCCAGCTAGGACTCCTCAGGAGAAGAGGAGTTCTGTGTAGCCAGCCCTAGCCCTGATTCAGCAGAAGCTGGTGATCAGGAGCAACAGCTGCTGGCTGATCAGAGCTTACAGCCAGCAGGCGAGGCACCAGCACCCTCCAGCCCCAATACCACAGGGGAAGCTCAGCCAGGGACAGCCCAGGCTACAGGTGCAGCACAACCAAGGGCCTCCACCCCCCCCCCAGGTTCACCCATGCCCAAAGAACGCCGCAGACAATGCCAGAGACTGGAACTGCAGGAGAGACGGCGCAATGCTCGTCTCCTGAGCCAACGCCAGCTGCTGGAGAGCGAGGATGAGTAGCGTCAGGATGGAGCCCCAGCAGCTGGCTGAAAACCACACCTGGCTATAAAAGCCAGTCTGGAGAAACTGCCAGGCATGGAAGCGACATGTAGATTACCTACAACTATTTCCTGGAACCGTGCAGCTTGTTCTTGTCTGCAAGATTTGATACTCTTGTGCTCTGACCTATGGACTGGACTGGACTGGACTTGGCTTTTGGATTCTGGGCACACCCCTGGTGTTTACCTTGTGCTCTGACTACGGACTGGACCTGGCTTTTGAATCTTGAACACTCTTTTGGCTTCGTGTTAGTGCTTGGACTATCAGCTTGGGCGGGGAGGGCCTAGCTTGACACATCCAATAGTAGAAAGATCTCTCCACTGCATTCTCATTGAAAGAAAACCTCTTGACTTTGATCATGGAATTTCTCACTGCTTTGAAAACTGGCTTGCCAGGTGTTCGGTTCTGGAGGGCAACTTCTCGGTAATTAAGGCCTCTGCCCACGGATCTCCAGCTGATCAGCAGGAGAAAGCAGGCCAGCAAAATGGGAGGTTGTACGTGATCATTATCCTCACTCAATGACATCACTTCCAGCTCAACCTGGAAGCAATGGTGTCACATGGCGGCCAAGTGTTTTTGCCAAAACAATGAGAACACAAGCCCACCCCAATAACTTCCTGCCACCCCCCCCACCTCCTGCCGATTGCCAAGGGGTAGAGGTAACCTTGTCTGAGCATAGACAAGCAAAGTGGCATACCGTTGTCAGATTAGGATCTGGGAGACCCGAGTTCAAATCCCTGTCCTGTCACAAAGCTCATAGGGTGATGTTAGGCCCGTTGCTTTCTCTTAGCTTAGTCTACTCACATAATTGTTGTGAAAATAAAATTGGGAAGAGAGAACCATTTAGTGTGTTCTGAGCTCCTTGAAGAAAGGGTGGGATACAAATGTACTAGAAAGATGGAGCATAGCCATCTCAGATTAGGGCTGCACTGAAAATCCATGCTTTGAGTTGTTTTTTGTGTAAAGCATGCTTATGATTAATTTTGCATTAGTTTCCATTCACTACATTTACCCAGTAAAATGTATGTATTTTCACCGTTATTTGCGAATCGATAAATATGCAACACTGCCCCACATGCAACACTGCTGTAGCTACAAAGCCAGAGCAGAAAGTAGAGATCCAAACCCATGCAAAAAAGAGAGACATTGTAAAGGAAACAGAATAGCAACTATTCGCTCATCGCTGCCCTAGCACTTCTCACTACTTAGATGTGGGGAGGGCATAACGTGGGGAGGCCACGAAAATGTCTTGATTCCACATTACAAAACAGACCTTGCTGTATTATTATAAAATACAATACTTGCAAAGAACACTAGGGAGCTGTGGTAGTGGTAGTGGGTTGCATCTTTCTCTCTCAAAAAGACAAAAATTAAATTTTTGCAAAAAACATCTGTTGTGCTCTGTCATTTGCATTTCTGCTGAAAGGCCTCTTTGTTTCCTGCCCCAGTACAGCTGTGGCAAAAGGACCAGATCTTTGCGGTGCATAGAAGTTAAGTAGCACCAGATTTCATTGATGCGGAGGATTTACGCAGGCAGCCTTGGCGAGGTGCCAGCAGTCTGCAGGTGAACAAGTCATGAAGGAAAGGCTGAAAATGGGAATAACTTGCACACTGTACATCTTTGAACTCATGTTTAAAAGGAAGCTGCACAACATACTGAAGAAAGTCTTTTATCTTCACGATATAACCAATCTGTGATGAATTAGAGCACATCAGAGAACCAAATGAAGAATTTGGGGGCTTCCAGCAATGAAAACTTAGGGATGCCATTTCTTTCATTTTCTCCAATTTATCTCCAAGTCCCCATTTCTGCCTGGGCCATCTCTGTCTCTGTCTCTCGCTCGCTCGATAGATATCTCCTATGGAAGTGTTGATGGAAAACTAGATTATGCTAGCTAGTTCGTAAAGAGTTCGAAACTGAACTCCATGAGAATTCTGCAGTGAAAATTCATTCAAATTTTGTTCCCAGACAGTGAGGCTGCAGGAGGCTGCTCTGTGCCAGACCCATTTTTAAAAAAGACACAAGAATGTGGTTGCATACTACATAGGGCAATCAACAGTTGTCTAAACCAATGATAGAAAGAAGCCCATCCTCCCTCCCTATGGATAAGGAAAGATTAGCCAATCTGGGACCAACTGGGAATTTTTTAGACATCTAGTCCAACCCCCTGTCCAGTGCAGGATCAGCCTAAAGCATCTCTGACAAATATTCATCCAGCCTCTTCTTGAAAACTGTCAGCGAAGGGGAGCTCACTACCTCCCTAGGCAGCGGATTCCACTTTTGAACTACTCTGACCGTATCTCCATTACAAGCTTCTCAGGTCCCAGGTCTTGGGAAAGAATCTATACCACTTGAGAGCAGACAGTACTGTGCTAGAACCACCAACAGTCCCATCAGTTCAGGTTAACAAGGCTTAGCGGTAGAGCACATGCTTTGCATACAGAAGAGTCCAATGTTCAGTTTACAGCTGGGCTATGCCTGAAGCCTTGTGTCCATGGAGTTAGCCACAGATAGATGGGATTTCCCCTTCCGTGTGTGGCCCCTACCTCATGTTCTCAGCAAACAAACAATAAATAAATAATCCTTTCTCTTCCTCCTTTCGGTGCCTTAGTTGCTTTCTTCAATACGTGTCGGCCTCTTTGTATTCAGAGGCGGTTTTGTACTGCTGTCCAAATTCTCTTTCCAGAAGTGAATCATCAACAACACAAATAAGCAGTGAAAATGCATCATCCAAAATGGATGAGAGATGATGTGCAAAATAAACGGCTGTGTGACCACCTTCCTTTACAGTGGGTTCATTTTTTAACACATTATCAGCCCGACCCACGGTTTGTGATGACGCATTTCAAAAGCAAGTGCGCACAGGGCCATCACCCATGTATGCTTGAGATCTAAATCCTGACAACACAGAGGTAATGCTGGTTGATTCGGCGAAGGTCTTGAAGGACCCTGTGCTTCCCACTTTTGATCGGGTTCAGCTGACCCTTGCTGACTCGGTTACGAGCCAAGGGGTATTACTGAATCCAATATTACTAATTTTATTTATTTTATCGTATTTGTATTCTGCCCTCCCCGCAAGCAGGCTCTGGGTGGATAACAGCATTAAAAACATGTAAAACATTCCATATAAAACATTTAAAAGCATCGTACAAAAATATAAAAATAGCAGCACTCTTTTTCTTGATGGCGGCAATACAGTTAATAACAAATAGTGCAACAGTGCAGTTGAACATAGCAGCAGCTTAAGAACAGTGGTGGGCAGCTCTCATAGGGAAGGGGGTAGATGTTGTATCTTCCAGCCAGTGGAGGTCCAGTCTCAGCCATAAGCCTGGCGGAACAACTCTGTCTTACAGGCCCGGCGGAAAGATAGTAGATCCTGCCAGGCCCTGGTCTTGGTAGACAGAGCGTTCCACCAGGTAGGAGCCAGGACTGAGAAAGCTCTGGCTCTAGTTGAGGCCAGGCGGGCCTCCTTGGAGCCAGGGACTGATAACAATTTCGTTTCTCCTGATCGGAGGGTCCTCTGGGGAATATACGGGGAGAGACAGTCCCTCCGGTACGCTGGCCCCAGTCCGCACAGGGCCTTATAGGTCAATACCAAGACCTTGAACCTGATCCAATACTTTTTAACACTTTCTTCCAACTCTGTTTAGCCCAGAAGAGCGCCTCCTTCCTTGGCGTGGCTGATTTGGCTGCCTGGATCCATGATGCCATGGCAACAGTGAGATTAGGTTCTATAAAGCACTCTACACAGGTTTCCCCTTAAGGTCAACTTGGAGACTCCAGTTCGTACAGAATGCCACAGCTTGGCTATTATCAACCGCTAGGCAGAGTATGCAGTTACTTCCATTTTACAAGCACTTCATTGGTTGCCCATACAGTAGAAAAGGGTAAGGGATTGTGGACTAAACTACTGTGTATAGTCTATACTAACTGTTGCTGTATGTACTATCCTGCTATGTAATTTCTGCATTACCATGTTATGTTAATACTTGATTCAGCCCAATTGTTCATAGTTAGTAAGACCGGGGTTGCAGAGGCAGGCAATGGCAAACCACCTCTGTTAGTCTCTTGCCTTGAAAACCCCACTTTCCACCACCAAGTGAAAATTACAATGAAAACGGTGAGCTAGAATTGCATAGTAGTAAGAGTATCAAACAGATTACATTGGGCCAGTCACTCTCTTGGCCCTGGCTACCTTACAGGGATGTTGTGAGAGACAAAATGGGAACAACAGCGTATACCAACCTGTACTCCTTGGAGGAAGGACAACAGAAAAAAATGTATCAATAGACAGCCAGTTTGGTGTAGTGGTTAAGAGCATGGGACTCTAATCTGGAGAACCGGGTTTGATTCCCCACTCCTCTGCTTGAAGCCAGCTGGGTGACCTTGGGTCAGTCACAGCTCTCTTGTAGCTCTCACAGCCCCACCCACCTTACAGGGTGATTGTTGTGGGGATAATAACAACATATTTTGTAAACAGCTCTGAGTGGGTGTTAAGTCATCCTGAAGGATGGTATATAAATCGAATGGTGTTGTTATTGTTATTGTTGTTGTTATTGTTATGCCTATCATGAAATGTCCAGACAGAATTTTCAGATTTGGCTGGGAGGGAATATGCGGTCACTAAGGAAATAAACGGTTAGAAGAACTGTTTTAAAAATGCAGAAAAAAAACCTTGTTCAGTTCAGAGTTCTTACGAGCTTGGCTTGTATCAGGACCTGAGCAACTTTTCTTGGCCCCCATAAACCTTCACAGATGGAACAATAAGCTATCTATCACTCTATTCCAAGCCAGATATTTCTAAAGAAATGCTCCTAAATCAGAACAGAAGTGTTACAAGCTGTACCACTGTGCTGGCTAAACAAATAGTTAATGGTTCTTTCCCACTCGCCTACACTAATATGTTCTCAAAGATCCTCTGCATGGGTAGTGGCGCATCCTAGGAGGTGAATTTTACTTCCATAGTTTTGTACTGGAAGTGGACAATATATAAGGCTGGATCCCACCCAGATTTTGTCAGGCGCAAGTGAGGGGGGGGGGAAAGGCATTTCTGCTCATTCCTACCTCTCAGGGTAGCCCAAAACATCTCCTTAAATGTTGCATTATTTTCCTGATCTGAAACAGAAACCCCAGGGGACTGCTATTTCTTCATTGGGCAAACTTGCATATACTGATGGATTACGTGTAAGTTTCTCCAGTGGGGCAAATAGGGGCTCCTGGGACCATTTTAAATTGGGAAAATGGCACGGGTGGAGGTTTAAGCCCCTTCTCCTGTGCGCTATGGTCCCAATCTGAACAACTGGGCCTGTGCACACCAAAGAATTAAATTCTATGCACAGAACTCCCAGAACAAAACTGCTTAACAGATGTGGGGCAGACTTGTGAAGAACACAAGTACTTTGTAACGTAATGTTAGGCCCTGAGAGTCTCACCACACAGTGATGCCTGGCACGTGCAGTTTAAGAGTCAGGTTTCACAATTTTACTTGGGAGCTGTAGTTTTAAAAGAGCCCCTGGATCAAATCCCTGTGGAAAGGGAAGGATTCACTCTTTTTGTAAAACAAAGAGTTGGAAGGGAGAGGTGGAAAAGAAAAGAAGCCTTTGGCTAGCGCCCTTAAATCCTTAGTTGTTGAACTACACAGTCTTTCCCCCAACAGATTCCACCCAGAGGGGGTTGGGAGGGAGAGACTGTGTAGTTCAGCAACCCCCAGGGCCGGCGGGCCTATTGAGGCCAGGTAGGCGGTGGCCGCAGGCGCGGGGTGCGAGGATCGCCGGCATCCAGGGGCAGGTCCAGGGCTGTTGCTGCCCCTCTGAGCACTCGTGTGTGCACGCAAAGCATGTGTGCGCACCTGGACTGCACAATGACATCACTACACGTGACATAATCATGCAGGGCACGCTGTTGTGAGCCAGCCGCCCCATGAGCGTGGCAGGCAGCCGGGATGGCACACGGTTGGCCTCCCAGCCATCCTGCTCAGTTGCCCTGCGCGCCACCCCAGCCGCCTGCCGCGCATGGCTTGCAGCTGTTGCGCCCGGCCAGGAGTGCGTGCTGGCAGCGGTGGCAGGGTGGGGCTACTGAGTGGGAGGGCTCGGAGCCTTGGACCCTGGACAGCTTTACAGATGCACACATGCACTGCAGCACAAAAAAATCTTGATGCAATTGCTTGCATTTACATTGAGATTTTTTTTTTTGCAATGTTTTGTTCAACAAACATTACTGTAGTGGACTGCAAATAAAGCAACGGATCTGAAAGCTGCAGCAAACTGAACAAGTATATGTACTCAGTAAATGTATTCAGTATATGTACTCGGAACAATGAGGGATTCCAAGAGAGGCAGGCAGGACAGAGGAATGGATGAGAGGGAGCGAGGGTGATGTATACCCCCCCTCCGGCCATAAGCCCAACGCCAGAATGGGGCCTGCAGGCCGCCGCCCTTTGATAACTGGTAGGACAGAAGCAGTCGAGAGGCCCCAGCCTAACTGGGGCAAAGGCGCCACCCAAAGACCTACAACAGGTGCTAGTACGTCTGGTGCAGCCACGCCTGGATGTGGACCTGACAAAAGCATCGCCCAGAAATAATCTGCAAAAAAAAATCTCAATGTAAATACAAGCCATTGCATCAAGATATTTTTGTGCGGCAGTGTATGCGTGCATCTGTAAAGGATTGCACAGAAATAATCTGAATGCAATTATACAAGGGAACACACCAAGGCTGCTTTTTTGCACCTTTCCCCTCCAATGTGCATTGACATGAACTGAAGGAACTGAATGCCATAGGCAAGATGCACATGCTCCAATTTTGGAACTAATTTTACAAAGTCTCTTAGGTAAACTGGAGTTAAGGAGCTGTGAAATGCAGTGCAGAGGGACACTCTATAACAATAAAGGAAGAGAATATCCTTTAGTGCAAATATGGCACCTCTGTAATATTCCTACTGTTACACCAGCCACTTTTCCCTGTCCAGTTGAGACAGAAAAGACATTTTGGAGCTCTGGCACGACATAGTAGCTTTGCTTCCAATGATGCTGGAAAAAGAACTGCATGTGATGGAATTCAGCTGCCCTTGATGAGGGAAGCCAAAATGTTTCCTAAATATCAAGTCTATTTTTATCCTGTCCTCCCTCCAAAGGGCAGGATACATCATTCTCCCTTCCCCATTTTATCCCAACAACAACAGTGTAAGGTGGGTTAATCTGTGGGGAAGTGAGTGGCGTAAAGTCACCTAGAGAGCTTTGTGACAGAGCAGGGATTTGAACTTGGGTGTATTAGATCCTAGACCAACACTCTAACCCTTATACCATGTGGGCTCAGCAAGCAGACACAGTGTACACAAATGCCAAGGCTAACGAAAGACACAAACATCGAATTCAGAGAGTCTTAGACTGAGATGCTGCAGATTTTTAGGGATGCTAATAAACTCTGCAAATTGGTAAAGAGCCAATTTCGACGCTCGAAATAAATCTTATTCGTATTTCACTGCTGAAACAAAATGGCTTTGTTTTGCCGAAGCTCTTCCATTTCTATTCTACATCCGAAGCCTAACATTTCAGCTCTGCTGCATCTCCTATTTTAACAGAGAGAGACATTTTTTCCAAGTGCTTTTATTCCACAGTGGTGTAAGCCTTTATCAAATCTAGCCAGATTCTAAAGCCCTCATTGCATACTACCTGAAGGCCTTAATCAAATGAGACACTGAGTGATTCCGCACACGTTGGATAATGCACTTCCAATCCTCTTTATAGATCATTTGGAATGGATTTTTTTGTGTGCCGAACAAAAAATCACCTCAAACGATGGATAAAATGCATTGAAAGTGCATTATCCAACGTGTGCAGAATCAGCCATTGTGAGGGATCAATCCTAAGCAGATCCCATTTTATTCAAAAGGGTTCACTTCCAGGAATCATAGAATCATAGAATTATAGGGTTGGAAGGGACCTATAGGGTCATCTAGTCCAACCCCAGAAAGAGTTCTTAGGATGGCAGTAGGCTTGCCAGGGGCCCACTTATGGTGGGCAATCACCTGGCAACTGTTGTCAATGCCCACTAGTGGCTCAGGCACTGTCAGGAGAATTTGGGAAGGGTGGAAAGGAGGGAGAAAGGCCTGGTGTGTCAGCATCATGCCAGCATGCCAGTATCACTTTCAGTTTGAACTGGAACTGGTAAAGGTCATTCTGGTATTTCTCAAAGACTCTATGGTAGAACCATAGAGTTTTAAAGAAATGTCAGAGCATCCCCAGCAATATGCTGATGTCACTCTCAGGCACATGAGGAGTGACATCAACGTGACATCAATGATTGTTGCCTGTTGCTGAAGGGACTTGGCAACCCTAGATGGCAGCAAGAAACTCCCAGCATATTTTAAAGAATCAAATATACAGTAGTCCATAACTCTTATTTGGACCATTCTTATTTGTTATTAGCATGTTGCAGGGGGAGAAGAGTTTTGCCCAAATGCTAGAGTGTTGAGGTGATATGTTTATGTCATTTCAGAAGGCACGGGGAGCGATGTCAATGTGTTGGGACATAGTTGCCTGTTGTCCCCCGCCTATTTTCCCACCGTATACCTCCTATTGCCCGGGTGAGCAGTGGCAGAAAGTGCTCACTGGCGGCAGGGAATGCCCTGCCACTAGGCTTACCAGGTGCCCGTCGGTGGTGGGCAAACTCCTGGGGATTCGTCCCCTCGTCCGTGGATCGCCCAGTGATCGGTGGGAGGGGACACTCTCCTACAGGTTGCCCGCTACTGGCAGGCACCTCAGGAGTGCATGCTGCGCACACCCTCCCAAACAGTGCAGTGACATCACTTCCGGAAGTGATGTCATCAGGCCACCCACGGGAGTGTTTCCATGCTTCGTTTGGGACTGATTTGGGCCCCGAACAGGCTGAATCAGCCCCATGTGGAGCACGAGAGTGCTCATGCAGCCAGCATGGTGACATCACTTCCTGAAGTATCGCCATCATGCCAGCTCCAGGGCGCATGCACACGCGCTTTGTGCGCGCAAAAATGAAGACCTTGTGCTCTGCACAAGGCAAGTGCCAGGCACTCCGCCCTCCCAGTGGGAGGTGAAGGGTGCCTGCAGGGCCGGCGCGCCCATGGAGGCCAGGTAGGCGGTGGCCTCGGGCGCGCGGGCACTGGAGGGGCGCTGGAAGGGGTGTTGGGGGGTGGAGACGCGCGCAGCGAAGCTGGTATGACTTGGCTGCAGCTACTGCTGCAGCCAGTCAGCCAGCCCCTTGCTGCCACCACCGCTGCCACACACCCCAGCCGGGCGCAGCCTCTGTGCGCCGCTCGAGCCCCGCTGCCGCCGCCACACTTCCCAGCCGGGCGCAGCCTCCACGCACCGCCCCAGCAGCGGCTCGCAGCTTCTGCTCCCGGCTGGGGCGTGTGGGGGCGGCGGCGGTGGAAGCACGGGGCTGGCTGGCTCCGCTGCGTGCTCCTCCACCCCAGCTGGGCGCAGAAGCCGTGAGCTGCTGCTGGGGTGGCGCATGGAGCAGCCTCCGCGCGCCGCCCCAGCCCCGGCTCGCAGCTTCTGCGCTCGGCTGGGGCATGTGGCGGCGGCAGCACGGGGCTGGCTGAGCAGCCTCCGCGCGCCGCTCCAGCAGCAGCTCGCAGCTTCTGCGCTCGGCGGTCCTCCACACGCCGCCCAGCCCCCCTGCGGCGCGTGATGACGTCTGCAATGACGTCATCACGCAGTCCATGACGCGCCCGCGCGCACACGCCGCCGCGGGCGCCAAAGCCTCTGGCACCGGCCCTGGGTGCCTGGCAACCCTACCTGCCACCAGTGGGGACATGGCAAGCCTAAACTAAGCATTACCTACCCATTAACAAACATAGTTACTGTAAGTAAAACCAGAAGATACATCAGAAGAGCAGATTCTAAGTGAAACATAACTGTAGGTGCACTGAGACATTTTCAAATATAACCGTAAGCAGAAGCCTCCTCTTGTTTCTTGCCTTGCCAGACTCCATCTCCCAACAGATAATGTTTTCCACTTTTTTATTAAAGAAAAAATACTGTTATAATCTAAAGACACGCCCCCCCCCATGCTGTGGTTGCCCCTGGAATGGGGGGGGGAGGGAAAGCCTTCTGGGCCAAATGAGCGAAGACTAGAGTTGCCAACCTCCAGGTGAGGCCTGAGGATCTTCCAGAATTGCAACTGATCTCCACAGTACAGAGTTCAGTTTCCCTGGAGAAAATTGGCTGCTTTGGAAGGTGGATTCTATGGCATTATATCCAGCTGATGTCCCTCCTCTCTGCAAACCCTGCCCTCTTCAGGCTCCACCCCCAAATCTCCAGGCATTTCTCAACCCAGAGTTGGCAACCCTGGGGGGGGGGCGTGATAACAGTTCTGATTGACAGCACCGTACAGGGGGAGAAGAGTTAACCTTGCTCTCTTCCCATGCTGCAGTCCTGCTCCCCTCACAGCCCTACTCTGGCAACTGGAGGGGAGGGGCTGAGGAGATACTATAGAGAAGACCCTTCTGTGGACCCTCCATTGCTACCTCTGCATTCACAGCAGCAATGACTGCATAATGAGGAACTGTACCTGTGTGGAAGCAGCTTTGTTGGAGGAGCATTCAACAGGCAAAGCTTGTTGTACGGCAGCCTAACATAGCACCACCTAATAAAATATTTTTTTCTGAGTGTTTATACACACGTGTGAAAGATGCAATTGATTATTCTACTGCGGCTGAGTCCAGAGGTAATATGAGACAATGCTTTACTTAAATTAAATAAGACTAGTGTGGTTGCCTAAGCATTTGCCACTCCACTCCCCGTGGCAAGCTAGGATCCGTCAAATCAGGATTTAAAACCATGCTTTAAAGATCGTTTATTATGTTTGTTGAAGTTTGTCATTTATTGGAAACTGTAATCAAAATATGTTGGTATGGCATAGTTGTATTAGTACATTAATTGGTACGTAAATTGGGAACTTCTATTCATCGTATAGATCCAGAGGAGTTAGCTGTGTTAGTCTGTAGAAGCAAAAATAGAAAAGAGTCCAGTAGCACCTTTAAGACTAACCAACTTTACTGTAAACTGATCCCATTATCAGAAGCTACTGATTGCATCTACTCCCCCCTCCCTTCTCCACCTATATATCTACGAGTTTCTTCTTACTCTCCATGCATCTGAAGAAGAGAACTGTGATTCTCGAAAGTTTATGCTACAGTAAAGTTGGTTAGTCTCAGGGCTTTTTTTCAGCTGGAACGCGGTGGAACAGAGTTCCGGAACCTCTTGAAAATGGTCACATGGCTGGTGGCCCCGCCCCCTGATCTCCAGACAGAGGGGAGTTTAGATTGCCCTCCTCGCCACCAAGTGCCAAGCTGTCTGGAGATCAGGGGGTGGGGCCACCAGCCATGTGACCATTTTCTCAGAGGGCAACCCACTGAGTTCCACCACCTCTTTTCCCAGAAAAAAGCCCTGGTTAGTCTTAAAGGTGTTACTGGACTTTTTTCTATTAGTCATAGTAGGCTATGCTATAGCTATACTGGTCTGTCAAACCTGGATCTCAAAGCTTTACCTGAAGTTGATTTATGACTGTGGTTTTATGTGATCCATGAATGCAGACATCCCAGAAAAAAAGTGATAAAACCAAATTTTGTGCAACAAAGCAGGATTTCAGCGACTGCAAAAGGTAAACTCTGGTTTTCATGATGTCTGGATTGAACCAGTGTGGCTCTTGATGGTTTCAGGCAGAAAAGGGTATTCCCTAGGCTTGCCACTCTGGCTTGTGAAATTCCTGTTGGTTTGGAGGCATGTCTGGGGAGAGAACTCAGCGTGGATGTGATGCAATAGAGTCCACCTCTGAAACTGTCATTTCTTCCAGGGGGACTAGTGTTGCCAACTCCAGGCTGGCACCTAGAAAAAGACTGCAGTGGGGAGGAACAAGCAATTTTGTGCCACATCAATAAAGGTAATGTCCTGTGCAAGGACCAAGTCATTACTAACCAATGGGGGACGTCGCATCACATTTTCTTGGCTTTTTACGGGGTGGTTTGCCACTGCCTTCTCCAGTCATCTACACTTTATCCCCAGGAAACTGGGTACTCATTTTATCGACCTTGGGATGGAAGGCCGAGTCAACCTTGAGCCAGCTACCTGAACCTGGCTTCTGCCAGGATCGAACTCCGGTCATGAGCAGAGCTTGGGCTGCAGTACTGCCGCTTACCACTCTTTCAGGCACAAAATCAGAAGTGATGTAATTGAGTCAGCATGACGTTGTAAGATTCACAGAAAACTCTATGGTTTAACCATAGCATTTGTACCAGAAGTGACAGTGCCAAATTACCTCCCCCCTCATTTTCAGGGTGGTGGGGGACCAGTGGTTCAGGATGAGAGGCCCAAATATCCCCCCAAACTGAACCCCTGCAGACGTGAAGGACTTCTACACTGAAAGTAAATACTCAGTGACTGAGCTCTCCTACATGATTTAAGTACCCCAAAGTGTCTTTCTGATGTAAGTTAAGAGGCCCTAGCTGGCAAATGAGAATTTCTGCTCTTCCAAAGGTATAATTACTCAGTACATTTTATTGAGTGGATGCGATCCAGTTCAGCCAAGCCACACTATTATCGTCCATCTCGTTCAAAGCCTTCCAGCCCTCCACAAATCTAAATAAGTGGCAAATCTTAATGGGTTTGCATTCTCTGCGGTAAACCACAATTATATACTTCCAATTCTGTTGGCTGTAAGATGCTCAGAACACTCCGAAATCTGTTCCAAAAACTTTAAGGGCATCCACATGGTTGGTAACACATGAAATATGTTATGGGATTGTGTGTCTATAATAACAAAAATATCTTTTTATTTGAAAAAAAGAATAGGAAAAATGGAATGGAGGCCGGTGGTTAAACTACTGGAATAGGAAGGCCTAGATTCCAACCCCTGGACAGCTATGAAGGGCACTGGGTGACCTTGGACTAATTGCTCTCTCTTAGAGCCAAGCTACAAGTGATGAATGACACTTGAACGGCAAGTGAACAGACTCACGTGTATTCCTTCCTGTTCACTTGCGCTCCACTTGCCGTGATCAAGTGGAGTGCAAGTGGAGTGCAAGTGGAGCGCAAGTGAACAGGGAGGAATACATGTGAGTCTGTTCACTTGCCGTTCAAGTGTCATTTGTCACTTGTAGCTTGGCCCTTAGCCTAGCCTCCCTGACAGATCTCATGGGCACGAGCAAATGAATGGGAGGGGTGTGGAACAGTAGGCCAAATTACACAAGACTATTAAAAGACAGCCTGGCCCAGGATCTCTATGCGTGTGCAGCACTAAAATGGGGCAAGTCACTTCCCTTGGAGCCATTTCAGCTTGGGGAAGCAGGGAGGGTAGGAGTTCCCTGTAGTCCCAAACCAATTTAGACCCTGCAGACTTTTAAAATGACATTCCCTGCAGCTAAGGATACCAGGTTCCCTGGTTAGGATCCCTCGCTCCCACCCTCTGTCCCCGCCACCGCTCATCTGGCTGTTGGGGGAAAGGTGCAGGAATGGGCCTCCCAGGTGTGCTCTTGGGCAGAGCGACGACATCACTCCCTGGAGTGATGTCATCATGCCACCCTGAGAATGCTCCCACACTTCACAGCAGGTTGATTTGGGCCCCAATGGGCTGCCCGTTTGGAGCCCAAATTGGTCCATTGCGAAGTGCACATGCGCTCCCACGCTTTGCGCATGTGTGAGGAACAAGGACAAAATGAGTGCTGGGCCCTCCTCCCACCGGCAGGGCAAGGGGACCTGACAACGCTACCTGCAGCTGCTGTGTGGCTCAGAGAAAGCGAGTCAGACCGGACTCATTAAGAAATGTCTCATATAATTTGGCCCCATATTTGCCACGTCCCTGAGCAATCTGGCAGAAAACAAGATACAAATTGGAGGCTTCCACATGTGCAGTCCTGATGTCCAGAGACATCTTACTGTCTAGAAGATGTAAGAGGGTTAAATATAAAATGGGAATATCTATTGCTTGTGAACCACTCTGTCAAAGGTGGACTGTCCACGAAGAATGAACAAATGTTCCTTATATTGCTTTATTTTTGTCATGTATGTGTTCAGTCATGCCATGATCGTCTGTATGTTGAAACCACAATGCTCATTATTCACCTGATGCATTCTCTCCTTAGTACAAGTGTTACTTTTGAGACCCAGAGTGGGCCTCGCCTGTTATCATATAGAAATATGCTCCTCTAAGCTCTGCTAATTTGAGTAGAGGTGGGGGCTGGGAGGCAGCGGTTGGACATTGATGACATCTCCCCCCCCTCCATGTTGTGCCCCGTGGAGGTCCCAGGCATGCACCAGGCAACCCTATCCTCAAGGCTGGGTGGAGGCAACTCTGAGGAGACCCCCCGAGACTGTTTCAGGTCAGGAAAATGGTGAGGGTGGGGGGAAACCTCTTCTCTACATGCACCTCAGTTGCATGTAGAATTAGGCACTGCACATATAGGAATTGAAAATAACTTGCAACTCACATGTGACCGTTACAGGATGGGACCTCAGATTTGACATGAGCTTGCAGTTATATGCATATCAGGTGGTAATGGACCACGAACCATCTTCAACAACTGAGCTGGACGAGATTAAGCTGATATAATGGGGTGTAGGAAAAAATCCAGTTTCCCCTGTTGCTAATGCTACAACCTCAGAGGTCTGCAAATGGATTCTCTGGCACAAGGTATTTGATTCCTCATGAATTTTTTGCCAACACTGCTCAAGGTAGCTCCCAGCCCTACTTATTTCACTTGCTCTTGACGGGACTGGCAGGGCCAAGCTACATGCTGTTGTTTTCCAGGTACATCTTTGAATTGGGTCACAGGTATGTTCTGAGAGCACAGAGCTTTGCAGGTGCACAGGGGCAAGATTCAGACTGGGATAGTGGAGCATGGGGAGAAGTTAGGGTTGCCAGCCCTTGCCTAGAAACTTCTGGGAGATTATTTGGGGGTGGGGGTGGGGAAACTCACTGGAACAGTGTCTGGCAATGTCATGATATCATTTCTGGCTGTGTAATTGGAAGTGACATCATCACATTACCAGACGCTCTAGGGTTTACTCAAAACTCCATGGTAAAACCTTAGAATTTTGGGTGAATCCTAGAGTGTCCAGTGGTGCAATTACATGGATGGAAATGACATTATGACATTGTGAGATGCTGTTCTGGCCCCTGCACCCTCCATTGCTTGCTCAACTATAGGAGAGCAACAGAGGGTTGGAGGTTGGAGTCCCTTCCCTCTCTTGGGAGATGGCGACCCTAGGAGAAGGGGCTTAGATTTCCCCACCAGTGCCAGTTTCTGACCTGAAATACCCCCCAGGGAATCACTATTTACTTTGCTGGGAAGGCTGAGCAGTAGCCATATCAGTACACGTGCAGTCCATAAGTAGGCAAATAGTGGCTTCCCATGGCTGTTTCAGGTAAGGAAAATGATGCGTGTGTATGTGGTGGTGGGGGGGAAGGTTTAAGTGCCTTCTCCCTGTGTGCTGCAGCCCTAATATTAATTAGGACTCCATGCACCTGGAGAGAATCAAGCTCTTCTGCAACTTGATTCTGAGATGTACCTGGGGAAAACATAACTCATAGTTAGGCCCTGGGGATCTCTTCTAAAGGGATGCAGAGGACACATGATGCTCAGTGCTCTTAGGAGTGTTGTTAATTAGGGATGTGCAATTGTTGCTTATCTTGAATGGCAATTTTTTTATTATTTAGATCACACTTTTCTCCCCGATGAGAACCCAAAGGGCTCATTTGACCTCTTTCCAAGGAGAGGTCACACATGTTGAATATCTAGCACCTGTTTACTGGACGGTGCAAAGACCTGATCTACCTAGATGGATGTAGGGCATACCCAGCTCTGTACCTTCTTCTAGAAAAGCCCAAGGGATCTCATTTTGAAGTGATAAAAAGATGCTTTCTTTAAAAAAAAAGTGTAGCAAAACCTCTTCCTCATTCATTATACATGGAGAACAGGCTGTGCTTCTCTGCATTCATTACGCCATTGCAATCATCACCGTTCCACAAAGAGGAGATCACACGTCAGGCCGGGAAATGCAACATTTATTTTTGAAAGCAACTCAGGAGTAGATGCCAGAAAGCAGAGCTTTAATTAGGCAGTGCTGGCTCTGAACAAAAGGTGGTGGTGGAGGTGTTCTCTGTGTTCCCATCCAAGAAAAAGAGAGACACATGGGACAGCTAGTAATGCCCTCTGTCCTAATGTGTATTGCACCACGACTGCATCAGGCAAGCTTAAAAATTAATTTGGGGCACAAGATTCAGTGCCCCCCCAACCATTTAAGTTGTTATTTTCTCCCTTATGTGGCTCCCTCAAAATCAGCTTGAAAGGGTAAAATGAGGCAAAATTAACCACGTCTCCAGTAATGGTTGAACAGGGTTCCTAGTACTTCAGGCTGGAGTCATGACTGTGCTGGAGACGAGCAGAAGTGGTTTGCAATTGTCTCTCTCTGAGTTGTGATTAGAGATGGGCATGAACCGAAATATGAACCAAAATTAAGCACGAACCAGGCCAGTTCGTGGTTCACGAACCACGGTTCATCAGATCCCATTTCTGACGAAGCACCACAAACTTTTAGGCTGGTTCATTTGGTTTGTTTTTTGGTTTGTCACTGTAGACAGCCTGGTGCCAATCAATCAGTTTCCTAGGCATCAGGGGATGGACTTCCTGCAGACCTTCTGCTGACCAGGAAGTGAACTTTTGCTGGTCCAGAAGTGACCTTCTGCTGGCCTGGAAGTGATGATTTTCTGACCTGGATGTAACGTTTTCACGAACCAAATGAACTGGTTCATGAACCAGGGATGGGTTCATGAACTAACTCCTCTGGGTGAAAGTTCATGGTTCATTAAATTTGACAAACCACGAACCACATGGTTTGGATTTTTTTTCGGTTTGTGCCCATCTCTAATTGTGATCCCGGATTTCCTTGGTGGTCTCCCATCCAACTACTAACTAGGGCTAACTCTGCTTAGCTTCTAAGATCTGATGAGATCAGGCTAGTCTGGGCTATCCAGGTCAGGTCCTGGTTAGGATAGAATCAGTTTTGAAAATTAACACTCCAAGGTAGAGGTACACATTAAAAAAATACATACACCCTGTCACACACAGGGCAATCCTAAACTAGGGTTGTCAGCTGGGAACCCCCAGGAGATGTGTGTACATTGGAAGAGTCCTTATGATTACTGATGTGCTGACACTGCGAACCTGGAAGTAAAGTCACTGCATCAGGGTATAATTCACCTGAAACTATGAGTTTTGGGTGAATGCTAGAGCGTCACCCTGAGATGGTGATGCCACTTCCAGATTTGCACCAGAAGGGACATCAGGCCATGAGCATGATACCATTCCCCCACCCTCCCAATTTTGTTCTTACTGCTCCAGATAGGAGTGGCAGGGCCCTATCCTAAATATGTTTATACCCTTCTAAGCCAATGGAAGTCAATTGGCTTCAAAGGGTGTAACTCTGTTTAGGATTAGCATAAATGGTGTGGTGGCAAAAGTGCACTCGTATGGAACTCACAGAAACATTTCCAAGGTCAGTGACTATGAACAATGGCAGAAAAAATGGGTTTTAATAAAACGATCTTGGATTGCTCACCAGAAGGCTGAAGGATTAGAATTCAATGCAATGATCACTCTGTGCATGTGATTCAGTTGCAAAATCCAATCTAATTTTTAGTTTGTACGAGCATCAAATGATTATGACCCTAGAACCTTCTTTTTAAAGCACTTTCTTCCACGTGGAGATAGGTTAGTGTTTTCTTAGAATTAAAGCTGTTGGCAAAATAGTCCTACCTCTTGGCTAAAATGGTATTTTTACTTCTACATTTATTATGTCAGTTATTTGTGGTTTGCCTTTCTCACTGAGACTCAAGGTAGATTATACCAGGTGATGATCCTGCACCCCCCTTTCTTGCTGTCCTTGCCCAAGAGCATCTGAGAAGTGGTGGGGAACCTGCATGCATGTGCTTTGACTTCTTTAGCCCTCCCCTTTTTTCTTTGTCTCAGGTAGGTTGTCAGCACTCAAACTCTGCTCTGTTCTTCTGCTAACTGTGGTCTGAGGCCTGGACAGAGGCTATATGCAACATACTCCCTCTTCCCCTGCCTGTTAACTGACCTTAACCCAGTCAGGAGATTTTGGTCTTTGAGTGGACAATTAGCCAGATGCTCTGGGTGGGACCTTTGAATGCAGTCCGAGATCATTAGAACAACAATAAAATCTCTATTTCCTAACATACATCTCCATTAACTATTACATTAGAATATTAACATTATAATGTAAGCTACCTTGAAGGCTATAACATATTAATAATGGGTACAAATAAATTGCACAAACACAAAGTATAGTATAATTTTATACCTTGCTTTTCTTCCCAATGAAGATACACAGTCTTACAACATCATTCTCCTGTCCTTTTGGAGAGGAAGGAAAAGTGGAGTGCCTCAGGTATCTGTCCTGGGACCTGAGTTGTTCAATATCTTTATAAATGATTCAGGTGAAGGAATATGGGGATCCTCATTAATTGCAGATGATACTAAATTAGGAGGAGTAACAAATACAGTAGAAGATGGAATCAAGATTCAGGATGATCTTGATAGGCTGGAAAACTGGGCTACAACTCACAAAATGAATTTCAACAGAGATCAACTTGAAGTTCTGCATTTAGGTAGGAAAAATCAAAGGTATAGTTATAGGAAGGGAGAGACTTGTCTTGGCAGTAGAACATATGAAAAGGATCTACGGTCTTAGCAGACCATTTAGCAGCACTAAACATGAGTCAGGAATGTGATGCAGTAGCTAGAAAGATAAATGCAAGTATAGTGTCCAGACCATGCAAAGTGATTATATTACTTTACTGTGCTCTGGTTAGACCTCATTTGGAGTACTGTGTACAGTTTGGGGTACCACAGTTTAAGAAGGATGTTGATAAGCTGGAATATGCCCAAAGGATGGCAACGAAGATGGTGAGGGGTTTGGAGATCAAGTCTTATGAGGAAAGGTTGAAGGAGCTGGGTATGTTTAGCCAAGAGAGGAGGAGACTGGGAGGTGATATGATATCCCTCTTCAAGTATTTGAAGGGCTGTCACATAGGGAATGGAGCAAAATTGTTTTCTGTTGACTGTTGTGGGGATTCTGTAGTTTGGATCGAGGCTGGGCCCAAACAGAACATGGAACCAGTCTTAGTCTTAAAAGCACCTTCCTAAAGTTCTCTGCATATAAGTTTCATTCCATGTAAGTTTTGTTTCTTGAGAGCTGGCTGAATGCCTTAGCACCCCCTGTGACATTAATCAGATAGAGTCATGAATTAGATGTAAAATGGCAACTGGCCCCTTGGCCTATACACGTAAAACACAGAAGGACAGAGGAGGGAAGCTTAAGGGGCATCATCTTATCTGCCAGAAGGAACAGGCAGACCCTGGACATGACTAGTGAAGTGTACAAATTCCTTTCTTATTTACAGCCTTAGCCTATGTGAACATCAAGACAATGGGCTGATTCCGCACACGTTGGATAATGCACTTTCAATGCACTTTATCAATCGTTTGAGGTGGATTTTTTGTTCCACATACGAAAAAATTCATTCCAAATGATCTATAAAGAGGATTGGAAGTGCATTATCCAACATGAGCGGAATCACTCAACTGTCTATCTTAAAAATGTTTATACTATCCCCATGTCAGAAATACCTTAGAAGGGATTCGGTTTCGTTTTCTCCGCCATGTCGGACGCTCCTCTTCGCTGGCTCGAGAGGAAGCGGCCGAGCACCCTGTCCGGGCGGCTGATCTGCGAAGATTAGCCCCCAAAACTCCCAGTGAGGGAGGCTGGGTCCGGGACGCTGCGGGAAGAGCCCCCTGGAATCAATGCGGGGGGTTAATTGCCCGTTTGTCCCTACGGAGGCCGGCGGACGTGCGCGGCGCCTCGAGTGCTGCCGGGCCATGAGAAACGGCAAAGAGCAGAATTAGGCGAGAGCCTACAAGTAAGCGAATTCCTTCTGTTATTACAAGCGTACGGGAAGGAGAGGTGAGATCTGAAGCCAAGAAGGCTCACTCTTCCCCTTTGCTGAGTCTCAAAATTTGGTTGGCGCCCCCCCCCCCCAAAATGGCAACAAAGAAACAAAGTCCTGCCCTTGGCAAGTCAGTTTCGGCTGCCTTAAAGGGAGAATCGTTGGAGGAAATTGTACGGAGGGCGGTTGGTGAAGCTATAAAACCCTTTGTTGACAAGCTGAATGAAACAGATCAAAGGGTGGGCTTAATTGAGAGCGAAGTGAAAACCATCAAGGAAACAGCGGGGGGGGGCAGAGAAGTCTGCTCGGGAAAGTGCGTCACTCGTGAAGGCTACGAATAAAGAGCTTAAACTGGTGGAGAATCAGTTGATCGGGCTACAAGTGGAACGAACACAGACAATTTTGCGCCTCCAGAATGTGAAAGAGGAGGAAAACGAGGACTTACGGGGTCTTGTCTCGGAACTATTGGCGACACCCGCGAGGGCAACTAAAGAAGAAGTTAAAAGCGCCATTTTGGAAGCCCGTCGGGCTACTTCAAAGTATGCAATGAAGCATCAGTTGCCGCGCGAGATCATCATCGATTTTTCATCTAAGAGGATCCGGGACACTATCCTATACAATTCATACAATGCGGATTTGGACTTCTTGGGCAACAAAATTAAGATATTGAAAGACGTCCCATTTCTAGTCCGGAAAAGACGTTTTAAGTATAAAAAGTTCGCAGCTCTTCTGAGAGAACGTGGAATAAAGTACAAATGGTTATTTCCGGAAGGAATCTGGTTCACCCATAAAGATCAAGCCTTTAAGATATTATCAGAAGATCAACTAAGGGATTTTGAGGACAGGAACCCAGAATTCCAGTGCACCAAGCAAGACGAAAAGGAGAAGTCTGAGGGGGAGGGGGAGGAAACGAGCAATGCGGCTGCAGTTGCGCAGAGAGAACTCCGTCCGGGACCCAGGAGGGGAAGAAAAATTTAACTTGAAATTAAATTGTAATTTGCATTTAGTAAGGTCAACCACTCCATCAATATAATATAAAGCTTTAACTTTTGAATAATGGCAGTATGAAGGGAAAACAGAAATGTAGTGTTTAGTGTTTAGTGTTTGTAGGGTACCTTCCCCTTTTTTCCACCCCTCCCTCCCTCTTTCTTTTTTCTTTCCTCTTTCCTATCCCTTGTGTTATTGTAGTCTTTTGTAGTTACTGTTTTGTAGGGTATGTATGTATGTAGCAGTTGTATGTTAGATATTGAAAATAAAAAATTATATAAAAAAAAAAAAGAAATACCTTAGAAGAACAAAGCCTACGTAACTGATGACTGTCAAAATATGCAGACTTTGGGGATTTTTCCCTATAAAAGATGGAGCCACAGAGGGCTCTTCACTGCTCCCTGGCAGGATACAGAGATCTGTTAGATCCTGTGCCTGGCAGCGGGTAGTCCAAGAGTGCTCTTGTTGGGTTGGGGAAGTGTATATGAATATAGATAAATATATTTGTATTGTCTTGTTACTGTATTATTGCATGCCTTTTTGAATTACTTTATCTATCTCTGACTGAGTAGTGAAACAGTCAAGGGCAGACAAGCCTGGATACAGGGTTTTGTCCTCCTTCATTGTATCTCTTGTTTTCTTTAAATAAATTACCAGTCTTGGTTAAGATCTTGTCTGTACAAAGGTGCCTTCCTCCGTTAGAGACTCAGAACAGCGTCAGGGAAAGCTAGGCTAGGTTCATCTATACAGCCTTGGTGAGGGGCTGCCCCAGAACAAAGAACCAAGGTGGCAACGGGGACCCACGGAGAGGGGTCCCCCCCAAATATTCTCACAACATTGACCAGCTGGTTGGGCCAGGAACAAGTTAAAATGAAAGAAAAAGAGTTTTCAGCTAAACATTAGGAAGAACTTCCTGACAGAGGGATTCCTCAGGCTTCCTTGGGACGTGGTGGACTCTCCTTCCTTGGAAGTATTTAAGAAGAGGCTAGATGGTCACCTTACAGCAACGATGATTCTGTGACTTAATACGAATGTATTGGGAGATTAGGGGAGGGAGGTCATGAAGGGATTAGCTGGTGCCCAGGGTAATGATGCTGATTGTGACTTTGGGGTCAGGAAGGAATTTTCCTCCAGGCCAGATTGGAGGTTTTTTGCCATCCTCTGGGCAAAAAGCAGGGGTCCTTGGGGAAGGTGAGGGGGGAGAGTAGCTGTGAATTTCCTCCATTGTGCAAGGGGTTGGACTAGATGCCCCTTGGGGGTGCTTTCCAGCTCTGTGTTTCTATGTGCATGTTCTAAATCAAGACTTCAAAGCAGAGCAAATGGAGAACAATGTTTTCATACCCAGCTCTCCAAATCTGTTATGCGTACCATTGCACCAACCGCAATCAGGCCCTACACATTCCATCTTCTTATATGGCTTGAGATCTACAAAGATTTCATGCAGAAATTTAAGATTATTGCCCCGTCACTTCAACACAGCCAAAATGATAATGTTGGCTTATTTTCAGATAAAACTGCCACAAGTTATTTATCCAAGAACAGAATTATGCATGCAGCGTCGGGAAGCAGAGGCTCAGCAAAGTAGTAAATCTTCCGGAGAGAAAATGGGATAAAGAGAGCGCGCGCACACACACACACACACACACGCCGGGAACAAAAGCAGATTAATGGAATCATGAAAACAGGGAGGCTTATTCCAAGCCTTATTTACTAAAGCTCACCTGGTGGAATTGGACAGGGAGTCAAGTTCATTTTCTGACTCGGTGGGACGTCGAGCAGTGTAGTGGTAAGAAGGCCAGCTGCTGACTGAGAACACTCAGGTTCAAATCACAGTGCTCGGCTATGAAGGAAGACTCAGTGGGTGCCTTTCAGTGATAGTGTAACATGGTAGCTAAAAGAATGAGCTGTGATCTAGGAGATGCTTGATTCGAACTTGGGTTTCCCAAATCCAAGGCAGGCACTCTTACTACTACATCACACTGGCTTTTGTACCCGTTCCCACCCAGTCCCCATGCACAGAAATCCAACCTGTCCATGAAAAAGCTGGGCTAGAACCATTCTCTTGAAATGCTCATCTATAGATCAGGATTTTATTTTATACGGATAAGCATTCAGCCATGTGAGCCTCCATCTGCATTCTGAAGCGGTATAGCCCTAACACAAGTTTATCTCCATGGTAAGAATTAGGCCTTTGTAACAGACTCCGATAAAAGTCACCCAAGCTCTGGGCACATTCCCCAAATGGCCTTTTTGGACTGTTCCTCATTTCCATTTCAACCTGGTTATTGGTTGCTGCCCTAACCCCTTGTAAAGTGATGTGGGGATGGTGGTTTCAAATAGCATTTACATCCATTTATGAATCGTATGTGAACCGTATGTGAATCACTGGCCATTTCAAACAGCAACATTTTTTCTGGCAGCACTGTGCTTTTGTTTTAAGTGTGAAATTTAGTGCTATAGTGCTATAGCATCAATACACTAATATAATGATACTGTACCATACATGCAGCACCAATGTTCACCACTGTAGTGCTATAGTGAAAATCATCATCCATTTTTTTTTAAAAAAAGGAACAGAATGCCCTGGAAAGGGCAGGAAAAGATAAAGGGCAGTGCTGGCAGATGTGCCATAGACATTTCTAACAGGGCACTGCAGTGAATCAGAAGTGCATAGAACACTTGAGAACAAGAGGAAAAGTTTTTTTTTTAAAAAAAAACTCAACTCCTCATAGCAAATGGTGTCCAAGCAGCTTTGGGTGAAAAGGTTAAAAAAAAAAAACTTTTAGCAACCAGCAGTAAAACCGGTTGTGTCTGAAATGGCACCAAAAATTCATTAGTAACCAGCAGCCAAAACACTTTACAAAGGCTACGAAAAGGTCCATTACTGGGCACAGTCCTTATTTTCTGGAACCTGTATCTGGTAGAATTACTATATTTACTTTCCCCCTTCTTTTAAACTTCTAGGTCTTTTAAAAAACTTGAGTTGCTTGAGTGGTCCTTTTTCAGTGTTTTGCTTCCTCCCCCAGTTCTCTAGAAATTACATTTCAGGGTAGGTGGCGGATGCATCTCATCTCTCAGCTGCATGCATGGGGATGCAGGAGCATGAATGCTAAGGCCACATACTGTGCACAGCCAGCCATTTCAGACATTACAGCTGCTGTGGTGCATCTTTAACTGTTGCCTTCTCTGGGACAATTACATTTTTCACTAGATCTCTATCCAAAAATAACAAACAGCTGCTTGGCTTTTAAATCCAGGCTACTGCTGAGTAAATACATACAGTGTGGAGGAGGTGGAACAGAATTTTCAGCCACGTATAATTAATAGTAGAGATGGGCACAAACCAGAAAAAAAAGACCCACGCAGTTCATGGTTCATCATGTTTCATGAACCATGAACTTTGATGAACCTGCCCCAGTTCACAAATTGGTTCATTTTGATTCGTGAAAATGTCACTTCCAGGCCAGCAAATCACTACTTCCGGGTCAGCAGAAGGTCTGCAGGAAGTCCATCCCCTGTTGCCTAGGAAACTGATTGATTGGCGCCAGGCTGTCTGCAGCAATGAACTGAAAAATGAACCAAATGAACCAGCCTAAAGTTCATGGCAGTTCGTCAGAAATAGGATTTGACGAACCGTGAACTGCCTGGTTCATCACGAATTTTGGCTCATATTTCGGTTCGTGCCCATCTCTAATTAACAGAGGGGGGCAGGCAGTGATCCATAACCAGAAACAAGCTGGTTTCTATATGTCACCAGTGACATACAGACCACCGGCATGTGTCGGTATGAGCATCAGCTAAGTCTTATAAATCTTTTATATGACGGCTAGGTTAGGGTGCTGTACTGGGTTCTGGGAGACCCAGATTCCAAGTCTTTCATAAAGCTTATTGGGTTTTGGGACTAGCCAGAACTACCTCACAGGGTTGTGAGGAGTAACTGAAAAAGGGAGTATGCTGCTGAGAGCTCCTTGGAGAAAGGGTGGGACAATAATGGAATAGATACATGGACACATGAAGCTGTGATAAACTAATTCAGAACTTTACAGTGAAATCCTAAGCAGAGTTCCTCCAGTCTAAGCCCAATCCTGCTTAGGATAGTATTGTCTACTCTGGCTCGCAGCTGTTCTCCAGGGTTTCTGGTAAAGAGCTTTCAGATCACCTATATTCGGATTCTTTTGACTCGAGTTGCAGCGGATTGAAGCTGGGACCTTCTATATGCAAAGCAGTCGCTCTGCCTCTGAGCAATAGCTCCTCCTCGTTCCATGAAACTGCCATACAGAGTTAGATCACTAGTCTATCAAAGTCACTATTGTCTGCTCTGACTGGCATCACCTTTCTGGGGTTTCAGGTGGAGGTATTTCATATTAACAACTACCCAATTCTTTAAATACAAAAGAGATGCTTTATTACTGAGCCACACCCTCACCTTTCTAGACAGATATGGGGGAAAAACTCTTAACCTGCAAGATTACTTATTTCCAAGGAAACGTGCCCAGGGTTGCAGCCAAAGCAACAGAAACTTTGGATTCTGTCTACCAAACAGCAGGGAGCATTTAAATAGCACGGTTATATATACGTCTGCTGTTTCCATTCCAGTGTTCCTCTGACCTCTGTTAGCATCCTTGCGAGTTATAAATACCTGCTTTGCTACCAAAGACATTGCTGTCTTCAACTCCCTGAATCAAAAAGCAGTACTACTGTGTAATGAAAAACCTTTCATGGGCTTGTGCAACTTTAGCTGCTCAGCAATTTCTGTCTCAATTTATCAGTGATTTATTCCCCCCCTGCCCCTGTGTACCCTCAGCAACCTCCAAGAGACGAGGCATGGGTTTCGGCAAACTCACGCATCACTGCCAGGTGTACGTGCTCCGAAGGCCAAACGATGCCCTTTTGAGAAATCTTGGCAAACCTTCCTCCCCTTAAGGGCATAAGCACAGGTGGATGGAGGAACGCAATCCAAATGGCAATGAAATGCAGGTGCAGCCCTGACTGCAGAACTATCCTGCAGTCAGACCCAAGAATAAAACCGAAAGGAAGCGGGGGGTGGGGTGGGGCGGGGAAGGATAAGGAAACGATAAGGAAAGGAAAGGCTGACGTTTTCTGCAGAATGTCTCTGCTACAAGGACAGGCACACTTCCTGAAACATTCTTGGGTTTGGCTTCTATTGAGCCAACTACATGAGACGCTCAACATATGCTCTTCATGTGTCGGCTCCTGCAAGGTTCCCTGGGTAGAAGTGTAGTCTTACAAAGAACAGCCGCTCCATGTGATTCTCCGCTGAGGGAAGAGGGGTAGAGGGGATTCTCTCTGTCTCTTGCAAAAAGCCTCTGCTTGGGTTTTCCTCTGGGAGCTGGGGGGGGGGGAGAGGGGGGGGAGAGGGGGTGGACGTAACAGGAGGCAGGAAATGCAGGGTGGCTTTTTGCAAGAGAGAGAGAGGAAGAGAATCTCCTCCCCCACCGCTCTTTTCCTCAGCGGAGAATCGCATCACGGATTCTCTTTCTCTCTTGCAAAAAGCCGCTGTTATATCTGCCTCCTGCATATCTGCTATGAATGTGAAGGGGTTCTGCCTCTGGCTTCCGAGAGTGTGGGAAGTTCTTTATTGCTCCACGCCAGTGGGCTATCTTACAAAAGTTACAAATGTTTCCTTTCTCTTTCTCGCTCCGCAGAGCCAGTGTCCTAGACAGCCAGCCGAAGCTGGCTCATGGGGCGCTCCTTCTGAGAACCAAAGATAAGTTCATCTTTCTCACTGTCTGCTCTAAAACAATGTCTCACTACAACCCCCACTCCCTTAACAGTCCTCTTTCCCTTGGCGGGAAGATTCCCTATAACTTACATTGCTAGCCCCCATACCTCACTTCTGCCAAATTAACCTGTCGATGCACCATGTACTGAATGGATCTCTAATAAAGTTATTTCAACTGGAACACCTGTGTGTTAACTGTGGAGAACTTGGGGATTTAACTGCCAGGGACTGACAGCTGCCCTGGATTTCCTGCCTCCTGTTACTTCCACCCCTCCCCGAGCTCCCGGAGGAAAACTCGAACGGAGGCTTTTTGCAAGAGGCAGAGAATGAATTCCTCCTACTCTTCCCCCGGTGGAGAATCACATGGAGCAGCTGTTCTTTGTAAGACTACAATACCCAGGGAACCTTGCAGGACCCAACACGTGCCTGGGCGTCTCATGTAATTCCCCTCATTGACTACAGCTGATCTTTCTTACCACCCACCAACATTTCACAAATGAAAAAGGAGTGTATTATCAGCCCTGTATTCTCATGCTGAAAATCTGCGCACGACTGCTCCTCTTTCAGCCATTCCTGATTTTGACCTTTCATGCCCTTGAAAGCAAACTAACCAACAAACATCTGTTTTCTATATATTCCTGCCCACTCTCTGAGGCTGATGGAATGATTACAGAGGTGCATTTGCAAGAGATCTATTCTCCACTTCTGCCTTGAGTCTTTGGAACTCCCTGTCCCATGAACTTCATTTGGCACCTTCACTGCACATCTTCTGAAGTCAGTTGACGACATTAAAAAAAAAATTCTGGAAGGCCTTTTCAAATGGATTATTTAAAAACCATCATATTATTATGGTGCTGTGGTATTGCTCTGAGTTGGACACACTGGGCAGCTTGTTATGCTGGGAAGGTGGCGTATAAATAATGTAAGCAATATATTGCTAAACCAGGTCTGCCAGACGCTTGATGCATTGAACATTGCAATGGGATCATGTCTTAGAGCCAAGTTTCATGTTATACCAAAGATCCATAAACAGAGTTCCCAAAAGCATTTTAATCTTTAAAAGCAGCTACTGGGGATGGGGGATTTGGACTAGTACAACTGCTTGATTCCCTCCCTACCATGTGGTGGATAGCAGATGAAAGGGGGACAGTTAAGGAAATACCTCCCTTATCACATTACCAGTTCGATCCAATTCCTCTACCCGCCCCCACTCCCAATACACCTAGTGGTTGCTTCCTGGCCTGGCACGGATGAGTCCTCCCTCAGTCCAAAATATCCCTGACCTTTTACTGACATAAACCAGGGCTGGAAGATTGACAATTCTGCAGTGGTTATCCAGTGGTGGCCACTGAGGGCATCCATTTCTTAAAGCTACAGGCACGGCTTCTATCATTCTGGGTGATTTCAACCCCCAACGTATTTTTTTTTTTAGTTTTCTGCAAACCTGGTTCTTTCCTCAGGTTTGTAGAAAGATTTCTCCTGTCTGTCCATGGCTCCTGTCTCCAGATTTAAGTATCCACAGATCTGGTCATGATGAGAATTAGATATATTGATTGATGTCGGGGAGGTACTGAACACTGGGTAATGAAATAGTAATTTGTGAGCATGCAACAAACCACATGGTTGTGTGTGGTTGAGTCACACTTTTGCTTAAGGATGGCTCAATATTTGCAGTGAACGTGTTTGTTCCCTGTTTGACACTCACATTCACACATAAGCTGATCCCAGATATGTCAGGTTCCTGCCAAACAATTTCAATTGCAGTGAACAATGTTCAGAAGCCAATTATTATAAGATCCAAGGAAGTATTTTAGCCTAGGAAGGATTGGGGGGAGGGGGAATTAGAAGCTGTCTCCAAGGTGATTAATGGATCAGCTGAGAATGAGCTTCTGACTACCACCCCCTCACCCCCCCCCCCCCGGAAAACTTGGTGAGCTGGTTTCTGATCTCCAACTTCCCTATGTCCCAGTCTTGTTGGGACACGGGGAAGTTTGGGGAGGGGGATCAGAAAGTGACTCATAGCTGATGCCTCAATTAGCTGTGAGTCACTTTCTTCCCCCATGAAAACATCAGCGCTTTGGATCCCCTCAAGAAAAAATTAATGAGTGCTGGGTGGGGATGGGGGGAGACAAGCAGTGACTCAGCTGATCTCCCCCTCAACTGACAGTCTGGTTTTGTCCCCCCTCCCCATCTTCTTGCTGAGTCCCTGGAAGGATGAGATGCAGCAAGAAGTTTCCTGCTTGAGCCCAACAGCGACAGTCGGCCAAATAACTTATTGAATAATTGGCTCCCTGATCATGACCGAAGATCGAAATGTGAGCCAAACTGGCAGGTGTTCAAGCATCCCCGCTTATGATTAAAGCTGTATTCTGTGTCATTCCTCTCCCTTACATTTAGGAAACAAAGAGCATTACGAAAGGGGGGAATGCTTTACTTAACACTTCAAGTATCGGAGATTTAGTTGGTGGGTATAGTACTCCTGAAATTCTCAAGCACTTGAGCTGACCAGTGCCCACTTTTCACATTTTTCTGTCTTCAGCTCCCACCCCTCCACTGTCCTGAACATTCCATACCTTCTAGATGGCAGTGAACATGCTCTGTCCTCATAACATTGCTTTTAAGAGAATTGTCCACCTCATTTTTTCCAAATTCTTGGGAGGTTGAGTAAGCCATTTTTCTCTTCCCCCATTTCCTTCTATTTCATTCCTTCGATGTGTGCATCAATCCATGCTTCCTGGAAGCCACAGAACAAGCTTTGTCTCTGTGAGAGCAAACCTGTTACAAGTTAGCCACTCCCTATCGAGTCTGAGTCTGATAGCATCCGATCTGCATATGGATCTAATCAGGGCTTTTTTTCTGGGAAAAGAGGTGGTGGAACTCAGTGGTTTGCCCTCAGAGAAAATGGTTACATGGCTGGTGGCCCCGCCCCCTGATCTCCAGACAGAGGGGAATTTAGATTGCCCTCCGTGCCGCTGGAGCAGCGCGGAGGGAAATCTAAACTCCCCTCTGTCTGGAGATCAGGGGGCAGGGCCACCAGCCATGTGACCATTTTCAAGAGGTGCCAGAACTCCGTTCCACCTTCTGGGAAAAGAAGGTGGAACACCGCATTCCAGCTGAAAAAAAGCCCTGGCTCTAACTCAACAATTTCACCCTGGAATTCCTCTTTGGAACATTCAAAAGCTCTGACAAACCCAAGGCGGTTTCCACATGGCTTACCTTCCCTTGGAACGACCCGGAACATCACGCAAAAACCCACAGAAGATCGTGTTTTCTCGTGCGAGAAAACACGATCTTCCGCGTTTTTTGCACGATGTTCCGGGTCGTTCCAAGGGAAGGTAAGCTGTGTGGAATTGGCCCAAGTCTCACTGCTTTGGATATTTCAGTGAGTTCTAATCAAAATGAACACAGCCTGCTACAGCTTTCTTAGTTTTGTGACTTGTGGTTTTGATTCCAGCAACTAACACCATCAAATTTGTTATGTATCTAGAAATCATCAGATTTCCAGTTGTTCCTTTTCCTTTTGTCACTTCTTTAAGATATTGCCAAACCAAGTTAGGCAATGGAAAGCCAAAATCGCTATCGCCAGGTCTAAAGAACCATGGACATGGCGACTGGAAGTGACATCGCCATGTTTGTGGCAACATCCTGTGAAAGCAGGCAGAACAGGGGAGAATCAGCCGGGACAGGCTACCTGGCAAGCCTACTGAAAGGGTAGGAGGCTAGCAGTGGAATCCTAAGTGGAGTTACACCATTCTAAATGCGTTGACTGAGAAGAGTGCAAATCTGTATAGGAATACACTGTGAGCTGCATTTTTAGTTTTCTAAATTCTGTTTTCATTTTAGCTTCTCTATGGTGGTAGAAAGTGCTGCCAAGTCATGGATGACTTGTGAAGACCCCTGCTGGGCTTTTCAAGGCAAGAGACTAACAGAGGTGGTTTGCCATTGCCTGCCTCTGTGTAGTGACCCTCGTCTTTCTTGGAGGTCTCCCATCCAATTACTAACCAAGGCAGACCCTGCTTAGCTTTGGAAATCTGACAAGCAGGGCTCATTTCAAGGGGGAACGTGCAGGAACACAGTTCCAGCAGTTCCCCAAAGAGGTCACATGTCAGGTGGCCCCGCCCACCTGACTCTCGGCTATTTGGGCCCGTTTTGGCCTGGATTGGGCTGAAATGGCCCGGATTGGGCCTTTGACGGGTGGTGGCTCACTCTCCCACTCAGCAGTGGCCTGATCTTGACCATTTTGGGCCCCTTTCTGGCCATTTTCAGCCCGTTTTTGCCATTTTGGGCCCAATTTCGGCCCTGAATGGCCAGGATTGGGTCCAAAACAGCCAGGATAGGTGATGTCATGGGGTGAGGCATATGCAAATGAGATATGCTAACGAGCTCCTCCAGCTCTTTTTCTACGAAATGACCCCTGCTGACAAGTATGGGCTTGCCTTGGCTATTCAGGTGCTCTACAGCTGCTCTACAGTTTCACTTTAATAAATTATCATATTTTAGCTCAAAATAGATTTTCTGTGTGTCTCCATGAATACAAAAATACTTGAAAAGGGGGGGGAAGTATCTAGAAGGTGTAGTCCTTTCAAATACCATACTAAAAATTCTAGCTTACTCTGCTTGCACTGCCCATTTTTTCTCAAGGTGAAAATCCAGTTTCTCAGACTGAAGATTTGCCCACAATGAAAGAGTGCGCTTCTGCACAAGTGGCAGAATTCAGCATGGTAGCTGGCTGGGTAACTGCTGTTGGCAGATGTTCAGAACCTATTGCATTGCTGGAGTTGGTAGGAACTGGAGCTTTCCTGGCTTCCTGAAACTATTTCAGGAGGCAATGAATGCTACAGTTTCCATCTATCTCAACAGGAGGTCATGCTGAAGATACGAAAAAGATATGGGGCCTACCCTGTGTTTCAAGAGTCATCCTCAGCGTCAATAGTACTGCACAGTAAGATCTGCGTATAGAAAAGGGCTTGTTCCTGCCAAGATCTCAACTGGAATTGTAAGGGATGATGGTATTATTAAGCATGCTCAGATGCAAGCGAGTTTTAGTGAGTGTCCCTTGGAGATACATGCTGGTAACATCTACGTACTCTTTCACAACAGGTCTAGGAGGTGCCAAAGTAGAACAGAAATGCTTCCAATTTCCCCCCCCAAATGTTGGAGATCTGCAATAAAGTCTCGGTGTTTGAAAGCATGGCTCAATTTTTTTATTTCTAAATCTTGAACAGGGGCTTTGCATGTGCAGTTTGCTGCAGCTTTCAATTCTCTCAGTTCTTTTGCATCTCTCCTGGTCCCATTTTTGTTACTAATGCACATGGACAAATTGATAAAATACTATAGAAGAGCAACACTAAGGTGACTGTATACAGAGTTGTATCAGATTTTTGTGCGTGCATCCTACTTTACCAATGTGCAGGCCCGTATGTAGCAGTCATGTGACCTGCAGGTTCTCACCTCGACTTCTGTGCGCATGGTGTCTGATTCAGTTTGTGACTGTGGTGTGTATGGAGAAGGGACTTCAACCTTTTTGCTGATCTGCAATACTCCTGGAGGGAGGTTGCTATTTGTCCCATTGGGGAAACCCATGTGTACAGATATAAGGACAGACTATCCATCCAGAATGTGTGTGTGCGTAAAGTGTCAGCTCTGCAAGAGATGTCCTTCAGTTTGTTTTCATTGTCAGGAAGTAGGCTGCAAAATCTCATTGAGGCTGGAAAGAGGAAATCTCCCCGCCCACCAGCTGAGATTCTGAGAAGGCAGAAAGAGAAGAGGCAGCCATTGCTGATGGGCTGGGCTGAAGCAGCTTCTGAGCACAGGAACTCTCTCTGTGGGCAGGACTGGATCAATGGGCGGCAAGGGGGGTAGTCTGCCCCTGGCGCCGCCAAAGAGGGGGTGCCGGGCACGGCTGCCAGTTGCTGGGAGCATGCTGGAGCTGGCGGCAGCAGCACGGAGGGCTGGGAGGCCACCTGTGCCGTTCGCCTGCCCCACCGACGGGGTGGCTAGCTTGCCACATGCACAGGACAGGGAGCACACGGCAAGCCAGCCGCCCCATCAGCGGGGCAAGCAAATGGCGTGGGCAGCCTCCCAGCCCTCAGCTCAGCCACCTGCGCTGCCGCTGCCAGCTCCATGGTGCACCCTGTGCTGGGGCGGCCGGCTTGCCGTGTGAGCAGCACGCTTACAGGCCCCTGCGTGATGAGGTCACAGAAGTGACCTCATCACGTAGTGCCAAGAGTGCGCACGCACATAGCGCATGTGCAAGGGCAATACTGGACTTGGGTTGCCCTGGGCGCTGGCAACCCTAGATCCGGCCCTATCTGTGGGGATCTGATATAGGGTAGTGGATCTGTTGCCCTGTATGAATTGCTTTGTGTGTCTCCACAGGTGCATTGCCTGTATATCTGTAAATAAAGCAAAGACTGCGGAGACACCCTGAGACTGCAGTGATCTCTCTTTTCAAAGTAACCAACCTGGGCTAGCACTAGCCTCTAGAAACTCTCATCAGTTGGAGAAGTGGAGTGGATGTAACAATATGGGCAATCCCATCGAGAACAATAAAACACTGCAAAAAGGCAATCACGTCCAGTTCAATCAAGATTCTTTTTGAGTAGTATTGCACCAATGCTCACGAGAACATGCACTCATAATTACAATACTGCACAAAAAAGATCCCTATATATACAGTTACACCAAGGTTGCTTTTTAACAGTTTTTTGCTCATGGACATAGATAATGTGGGAGAAGGGGAGATGCTCATGAACTGAACGCTGCGGCAAACAGTGCATGCTTCAACTCCACAAATAACTGTAGGCATGATCCTAGTTATGCTGGAATTCAGGAGGTATAGAATGCAGCATGGGGCAAAAATCTAGAACAACAAAGGAACAGAAGAGAAGAAATCAATCATCATCAATATCTCTAATTCTCAATATGGTGACATCTCTGGATACTTTTATCCAGGTATTGGAGCTATGAACAGACAAGACAGATCTTTGTATGAACCTGGAGCACCCCCATCCAGGCTTACAGAAAAAACTGAAATCTAAAACACACACTTTTTTTTTAAAAAAAACCTCCAAAATTATAGATTCAGTACCTGTAGCTTTAAGAAATGAATGTACTCAGCGGCTGTTGCTTGGCAACCACAACAGTATTGCCTCAAGCTTTGGTTTCTGTCAGTAAAAGGCAGAAGATGGGACCAGGACCCTTTCCAGGGCTTTTTTGGCCTACTCAGTGAGGCCAGGGCTGGCAACAACCACTGGGCAAGTTTATACCATGTGATTTGCACGAGTCACCCAAACTGAGATCCTTGCTTCTGTTCAACAACAGCCACCAAATGAAAGCCAGTGTTGTACAGTCGTTAGAATTTCAGAATAGGTTCTGGGAAACCCAGGTTCGATTCTCCATGCTGCCATGGAAACTCACTGGGTGACTTTGGGCCAGTCACAGACACTCAGCATACACTACCTTCCAGGGTTGTTGTGAGGATAAGATGGAGGAGAGGAGAATGATGTAAGCTGCTTTGGGTCCCCATTGTGGAGAACGACAGGTAGGCTTGCCCACTTCAGAAATGTCTGGAGATTTGGGGGTGGAGTCTGAAGAAGGTGGGGTTTGGGGAAGGGAGGGACCTCAGCGGTGTATAATGTCATAGAGTCCACCCACCAAAGCAGCCATTTTTTCCAGGGGAACTGATCTCTGTCATCTGGTGATTAGTTGTAATTCTCAGAGATCTCTAAGCCACACCTGGGGGTTGAAGGTATAAATGACATTGATAAATATCAATATAACCCAAGAGAACAGAGGCAGATAAAAGGTAGGTTGTTTGTTGGATGAAGAGAGAAAGAAAGCTTGTATTCCAACTATAGAAACTCCAGTTCAATATGACTTTATTCTGAAATGTTTCATTGGGGATGCAATCAGGAAAGTTGTGGGTCTCTTACTTGGTTCTAAAAAAGGGAATTTAGAATTAACATTATTAGCTTTAGATCTTTATAAAGCCTTTGATTCAGTTTAACTGGGATTACTTTAAAAAGGTATTACATTTTTATAAATTTGGAAATAAATTTAATAATGCCATTTTGGCTATCTATTCACCATACTACTAGTATAACAATAAATAATTGTGTTTCTGGCTCAATAAATATTGTGATACTAAACAAGGATGCCCACTTTCCCCATTGCTTTTTATTTTAGCTTTGGAGGCACTAGCTAATAAATTAAGACCTAATCAAGATATAAGAGGAGTTAAATGTGAAGAAAAATAATACCTGTTAACAATGTAAGTGGACAATATGTTGTTAGTGCTTACAAATTTGACAAATGCTATACAACCTTAAAAAGAAGACCTTTCCAAATTCAATCACATTTCTGCCTTAGGGTTAACTTAACAAAATCCAATATGATATGTCCAGCAGCTGCCGTTGTACAACTGAACCACAGTTTTCCTGGATAGACACTGCAAGAAGAAGAGAAGGAGGGAAAGCTTAAGGTGGGGTGGGGGGAATAGATGAAGCTAGGTCGGCGGGTGGGTACAGGGCCAGCGCCAGAGTTTCTGGAGCCTGCGGCCACGAGCGCACGCGCTGTGCGCGCGCACACCTCTAACTGCATGATGACGTCATGTCATCACGCAGCTTGAGATGGATGGGGCGGCGCACGGAAGCTTCTGCGCCCGGCTGGGGCGTGTGGGGGTGGGGGAGCGCATAGCAGAGTTGGCATGGCTGGCTGTAGCAGTAGCTGCAGACAGCCAGCCCCATGCTGCTGCCACTGCCACGCGCCTCAGCTGGGCGCAGAAGCCCTGAGCCGCTGCTGGGGCGGCACACAGAGGCTGCTCCGCGTGCAGCCCCAGCAGCGGCTCACGGCTTCTGCGCCCGGCCGGGGCGTGTGGGAGCGGAGGAGTGCGCAAGCCAGCCCCATGCCGCCGCTACCGCCACGCGCCCCAGCTGGGCGCAGAAGCCACGAGCCGCTGCTGGGGCGGCACACGGAGGCTGCGCCCAGCTGGGGCATACAGTGGCGGTGGCGGCGGCAGCACGGGGTTGGATGGCTGGCTACAGCAGTAGCTGCAGCCCAGTCATGCCAGCTTTGCTGCGCGTGCCTCAGCCCCCGACACCCCCTCTGGTGCCCCTCCAGTTCCCTCGCGCCCGAGGCCACCGCCTACCTGGCCTCCATGTGCGCACTGGCCCTGGGTGGGTAGGAATGAGAGAAGGAAACAGGACACTGGAAAAAGGCTATGGGAGCTTCATAGGGAAAGTGGAAACAGTGGGGGGAGGAGTTAAATGAGATGCCCCCCCACATCTACTTGCAGGTCCCCCACTTGTTAATCTCTAAATGAGAATGCAAAAGGATGAAATGTGACTGTCTCTTAAAAATCCCTCTTTTTTGCCCTTCTGTCCCTTGTATTCATACACCCTGAGTGTGTTTGTCTTGGAAATAGCTAGCTTTCCCCAAGATTAGCTGGAACAATCGTTTCGTGGCTCACACAGAGCCAACCATCTGCTTTCCTAGCCTGGCTGCTCGTCTTCCAAGGGTTATGTAATACTGACTGGAATCTTTCCTCCTCCTACACTCCTCTTTTGCACATAAATTAGGAATCTTCGTTCTCAAGCCAGTTCTTGAGCACAGCTAGAATGAAAAGGGATCTCAGGTTGGAGACAAAACTATTGCCCCTCGACTCATCTCAGATGGAGCGGCTACACACCACTTCCAACTTTTTCCCCCTTCCGTTTCAGAGCTGCAGCACATGCTAAGACTGCTGCAGGAGTCAACAGCGCCAATCCATAATATTTAGAGCAATTTACCATGTGGATGGCTGCTGGATTTAGAATAGCAAGGCCTACACCAGTAGCTGCCAGGAAAGTGAAATACGAATCTCAGTGCGATGCTGGCAATCAGTTCACAGAGAAATTTTTAGCAATAAAAAGGAAAAAAAAACCCTTCTCTCTCTTGCCTTGCTGTTGAACACCCATTCAGCTGGTCCAATTCCCTTTCTTTTAAAAGTATTTCTACACAACGTTTTCTCCTTTAGCTGCTTCCCTGACTTTCCCCATCTCAAAATCATCCTCTCTCCACAGGAATTTCCTCACCTTTTCAACCTACTGGCATCTTCTCCAACTGACTGACTGACTTCAGGCATTTCCTATCAATGTCTTCTCTCCCAGAAGTGGACCCTCAGAGCGGGTTGCAACAATTTAAAAAAAGACACAAAGCTCCAATACTGCGCTAATAAATATAAAGTCACAGGCTGTAAAGAAGCCTGATTCCCTTTCATCAGTACCATTAAAGCCAATACTGTCAAACCAGCATCAATTAAAAAGAAACATAAGACCCATTAACGTCTAATAGCTGTACAACCAATAAATGTCTGTTTAAAGGCCTTTCGTTTACATATTGTGTTCTTTACATATGGTAAAATGGCACCTATGACATGCAGGCACCCTTAATCTGCGGTATCGTAATTTTTATTATTGCGGTTGATTTATTTATTTAAAACATTTGTTAGCCGCTTTTCTATTTTACAACACTCGAGGTGGCTTACAGCAGATATAACAATACATAAAAACTTCTATTTAAAATCACTATCTAAAGCTATCAATAAATAGTAAACGAATGCAGTTCTAAATAAAACTGTCTTCAGCAGCTTCGAAAATATCGAGAGTGAGAGGGCCAAGCATATCTCCCTCAGGAGGTTGTTCTATAGCCATGGGGTTGTCACCAAAAAGGCCCTCTCTTTGGGTTGCCAGCCTCCAGGTGGTACCTGGAGATCTCCCAGAATTACAACTGATCTCCAGGCAAGAGAGACCAGTTCCCCTAGAGAAAATGGCTGCTCTGAAGGGTGAACTCTATGGCATTATACTTCACTGAGGCCCCTCAAGAACCAAAAGAGCCCTGCCGCTCCCCAAACGCTGCCCTCTCTAGTCTCCATCCCCAAAATCTTGAGGAATTTCCCAACCTGGTCCTGGCAACGTTATCTCTTGCATACCCACCAGACAAACTTCTTTGCTCAAAGGGACAGTCAGGAGGGCCCCTCCCTGTGGTCTTAACTCCCAGGCAGGAATGTATGGGAGAAGACAGTTCTTCACATACCTTGGCTGGGATCCAAAGCCATGTAGGGCTTTAAAGGTCAAGACATGCACTTTGAATTGGGCTTGGGAGCAGTTCAGTAGCTAGTGTAATAGCTGTAATAGTAGGGTCACACATGCTTCTGGTAGCTGGTTTTAAATAACCTCCAGGCATTCTGAAGAGATTTGGCCCTTCTAACTCTCCGTTTCAAACGGCTTTTCATTCAATTTTCTCTATTGAAATTAGGAAAACTTTTTCCAGCTACATCCAGTTAGGAAGGCGGCCCCTTGTTTGCAGACCTTTTGAGGCAACCTGAGCTGGACAAAAGGGAGAATAACTGGTGGTTGGGGTATAACTTGTTTTCGGTTTTGATGTAACTTTTTAATGTTGGTTTTAATCAGGGCTTTTTTTCAGCAGGAACGTGGGGGAACGGAGTTCTGGAACCTCTTGAAAATGGTCACATGGCTGGTGGCCCCGCCCCCTGATCTCCAGACAGAGGGGAGTTTAGATTGCTCTCTGTGCTGCTTGAGCGTGCACAGAGGGCAATCTAAACTCCCCTCTGTCTGGAGATCAGGGGGTGGGGCCACCAGCCACGTGTCCATTTTCTCTGCGGGCAACCCACTGAGTTCCACCACCTCTTTTCCCAGAAAAAAAGCCCTGGTTTTAATAAATTGTTTATATGCATTGTTGTTTTCCTGCCTGGGTCCTGGGTTGCCTGGGAGAAAGATAGGTATATAAATATTCTAAAGGAATAAATATGTATGGGAAACTTTCATATTGGTTGAATTTGATATCACCATAGTCAGTGTCCTAGACAGCTTTGAAAACACATTTCACAAACAACTAGGGATGCCCTGAATTTCACCACAGTCAGACTTACAGTGTTTGTGAAGATCAGATATAAGCTAATCACACAGTCTGTTTAGTTCTCATCAGATGATTTGAAAGACTGCTGAACAGGTTGGCATCAGTTTTTTTTAAAAAATTGTCCATGTGCAAAAACTGCTGCTGATCCAAACAGATTAGTATCCACTAATGTCACTATGCACTACTTAGATGTAGTGGTGTGCGCTTTGGGAATCCGATTCGGGTAAAATACCTGAATTGGACCTGATCAGGAAAGCTTTGGGATTTCCGAATCTGGCCCCGATTCGGAAATCCCGAAGCATTTGGAATGCTTCAGGAAGCTTCAGGGGACCTGGGGAGTTAGGTTTAAAGGGCCCTTTTGCAAATGGCAGAGCACTTTAAACCTAATCATTCCCTCCCCCCTTTCCTCCCCCACACTTACCTGGCACCAGCAGAAGGGAAGGCTGGCCCTCTCTGCTGGCCGGCCGTGGTGGCATGGCAGTGGCAGGAGGGAAGGCCCTCTCTGCCGGCCAGCTGCGCCAGTGGTGGCAGCAGGGAAGGCCCTGGCTGCACAAGGTAAATGGGGTGGGGGGGATGGGGTTAAAGGATGGGGAAAGGTGTTTAAGGGTGGGGACAGCCTCCCCTCCCTCCTCCCCTGTCATTTCAGTAAGCTCTGAATCTTTATGGAGCATACCGAATTGACCTGGAAAGCGGCATGCCGCTTCGGATTTTGGGGATTTCCGGATCTTTTTCCTGCTTCGGGTAAACCCAAAGCGGGAAACCTGAATCTTTTTGGGTTGCACACTCCTACTTAGATGAATACTGACTGGAAGGATTTTTTTTAAAAAAATACTGCATTTATTTATGATTGGTAACAGATTTGACTAAATAATTTTTTGCTGACTGGAGCAGCAGCTCAGCAATGGAAAGGGGGAAGAGAACTCAGCTGAGACTATGGGAGAATGTGCATGCATAAAAAGCCGATTGAGCTGTATTGCACTATTAGGAAGGAATACGGTGAAGCAACCTGCTGAATGGCCATGAATGGGTTCATGAGCAGTTGAACAGTCTGTTGAAAAATTGGCTGCCTGTTTGTAGCTGGAGAACAGAACATGAGGCAAATGGGCAGGTGTTGGAGAAACCCTAGCATACATTGTCCTAGGCACCACTCTGGATTAAAGGCCATCATCAGTTTCATTTAGGGTTGCCAGCTCCAGGTTGGAAAATTCCTGGAGATTTGGGCAGTGGATCCTGGAGAGGGTAGGGTTTAGGGAGGCAAGGGACATCAACAGGGTATAATGCTATGCAGTCCATATTCCGTAGTAGCTATTTTCTCCAGGGGAACTGATCTCTATGGCCTGGAGATCAGTTATAATTCTGGGAGATCTCCAGCCACCACCTGGGGCTGGCAACCCTAGTTTCATTGGTATTTACAAAGTTAGTTACTTTGTTGCAATTTGAACATATAGATACCAAGTCAGTGCCAGGATAGTTGTAACTAATGATGTGTGAACAGCCTTGTGTCCAACCTGAAACCATACACGTTTTTTGTGTGCGCATCCCTGTCAAACACGTCTAAATGTTGAACAGGCATTTGCAAGTGTTTAGTAGGATGCCTGCAAAATGCACACACATGTTCCAAGCCATAAAGCTTACATTTTCAAAAAGGAGACTAACCTACAATGGAAGAAGTCGAGGGTTTCGTCCGTGTAAATTATTCCTCCCTGTTTTTTCCCCCACATAACTTCCTGCTGCAGTTAAAGAGAATAGGGTTTTTTGGGGGGGGGGGGGGGTGATTCTCCAAAATTGAACTAAATGTCTGAAAACCTACAATTCTCACCAATCCCTGCATTCCAGTGTAAAGCTACAAACGTGTCAACAGCAGCTACTGGCTGGCTGCCTACATGATGATTAATGCCACCAATTATGCAGACTCAAACATTCTTGAAATAGTGCTGGGTCTTTAATTGCAAACAAATCAGCAATCTGAGAGCCCCAAGACACTCGACTCAAGAAAAAAGAGGCACTGCGAGGATAACTTTGACTTTTAAGCACATCATTTTCAAGAATCACTAAACAGGCTACAGAACTGATCTGGGGACTGGGTTTCTTCTCTAACACTGTTCAATTATAAGAGGACTAGAACATCCCAACTTGCCTCCCAAAAACCCATTATTCTATTTTCCCTATAAACTCTCTTTTTCTCAAGATTAACATCAGAGGGGTTTTTTCCCCAGGATGATGATAGTATATAGATGGTCTTTGGATAGGGGGATCCCAGGTGCCCGCCAGTAGCTGGCAATCTCCTGTGATTTTACCTGCTTGCTTGCTGCTCACTGGCGACTGCTGGGAACTTTTAGGCCACCCGGAGATTGCCCACCACTGGCAGACGCCATGGGAGTACGCGTGGCATGTGCGCTCCCAGTGGATGCGACAACATCACTTCAAGAAGTGACATCATTGTGCCGGTCATGGAACTGCTCCCGCGCTTCATTTGGGGCCAATTCTCAAAGAATCAACCCTGCACAGAGATTAGGAGTGCTCCTGGGGCTGGCATTAGAACGCCACTTATGGAAGCAAGTGGAACCACTAGGTAAGTGCTGGGTTTCTCCCACCGGGAGGGTAAGGGGACCTGGCAACCCTGTCTCTGGAACTCATATAAGCCAAGGGGAAAAAACCCTGCAAATGAACCAAAGCTTTTTAATAGAAAATACCAGGGCTTTTTTTCAGTGGGAACACGGTGGAATGGAGTTCCAGCACCTCTTAAAAATGGTCACATGGCTGGTGGCCCTCCCCCTGATCTCCAGACAGAGGGGAGATTAGATTGCCCTCCACGCCAACTGGCACGGAGGGCAATCTAAACTCCCCTCTGTCTGGAGATCAGGGGGCGGGGCCACCGGCCATGTGACCATTTTCGCCGAGGTTGATTTAAACTTTAAAAAACTCTCCCCTTGTTCCAGCTGACCCAAAGTGACGTCATTCTGCGGTCCTGAGTTCCACCACCTCTTTTTCCAGAAAAAAAGCCCTGGAAAATACCCATGACCAGGAATAGGCAGAAGTCTAACCTGCTGCTTAGAGCTCTTCCCAGTGTAGACCTCTTCCATATGCATGGCTTATTTGCAGTTATAGGCTCTTTGGGAATTAGTTTGCAGCCTATTTCAATTTAGGCTGTCTGGCTAGATTCAACGATTGGTGAAAACTGCGGCAGCAAGATTATTTGTTTCTGTGAGCTTACAGGGATCCCATCATACCAGTTCTAAGAGATCTGGTGTGGCATGGTGCTAGGAGAATGAACGTTATCCAGGAAGTCATCACCAGTTTAAATCTGACCTTAGCCACAATCTCATTAGGTGGCTTTAGGCAAACATTTCTTTTCCAGGCTCAGATCCATATCTGCAATATGAGGGTAATTAATATTAGCTACTTTCCAGGGCTGTTTGTAAGGGTTACTGGAAGTGTTATATACATGCTAACTATTTATCATTCATGAGTAGAGTTGCTAGGCTGAACCTGGAAATCAGAGGGAGGGTTGGGTGTTGGACTTTGGCAGCTTCTCTATGTCACTTCTAGGGATAATTTCTGAGGAGATGTGTATTGTGTGGCTTCACACTGTGTGGGCAAAGAATGCCCAGTGCCCAACATCATGTGCAGAACATTACATCTGCAGAACGTAATCTCGGCACCACTAGATCCAGCCTGCTGATCTTTTCCTTGGTCACATTCCTCCAAGAAGAAGGGTTATAGCAGAGCCACTCAAGTGACATAGGCATGTAGAAGCAAACATAAGAGCGAACATAAGAGCAAACGTAAGAGCCCCCGATGGTGGTGGTGAAAAGTGCTATCAACTTGTAGCTAATTTATAGTGACCCCTGCTGGGATTTTCAAGGCAAGAGACTAAGGCCGTTTTCATATGCATCCATAAGTCTCTGGAAGACCACGTGAAACTCATGGCACAAAGGTCTTCCTAGTGCTATTTCCCGGCACAATCCCCTTTAATGGAGTGATGATGTCAGAAATCGCACCATTAAATGGTATCATGACGGGAAATCATGCTAGGAAGACGTTTCGTGCCGTGAGTTTCACGCAATCTTCCAGAGGCTTTGGGCATGTGAAAATGGCCTAACAGAGGTCATTTGCCATTGCTGGCCTCTGCATAGAGTCCCTGGTCTTCTTTGTAGATCTTCTATCCAACTACTAACCAAGGCTGACCCTGCTTAGCTGGATCAGATCAAATGGCCCATGTGGTCCAGCATTCTTCTTCACACAATGGCCAACCAGATGCCCTCAGAAAGCCCATAAACATGGATCCTCATCCACCACTGGTATTCAGAGGTTCTATTTCATCCTCATGCATGATAGCCAGTGATGGACCTCTGTTTCACAAATTCATCTGCCCCTCTTAAAGGCAACTAAACTAGCAGCCATTACTATACCTCAGGGGTCATAGATCTCAGGAGATGACTCACGACAGCTCTTAGCACCAGTAGGTTATGCATCATTCTCCGTAAAAGGGTTGAGGGGCACTTAGAGAGCTCCACAAGGAAGAACTAAAAAGATATAGATTTTGATGCCAAATAGGTCCAGCTCTAAGGATGAGAAATATATCCTTTTAACACAGTCTGTGTTGATCACTGTTGTGCCTTTTCGTTCAATTCAGTATTTATTATTCATGCTGCTGGATTGAGGGAGGCACATTAATACAGAATTATTCTGATGACTCATTCCTCTGCTGAAAAATTCAGCACATTTCAAGAAAAACACACTGCCAGGCAAGCATCAGCCCTGAAAAGCATCAGAGACAAAGCTGCCATGCCCCCCCGCCCCCAGCAATACCATCTGGTGCCTTTTTTTGTCGTTAGCTGGCCCAGATTCTTGAGTTGCACTTTTAAAAAAGTAATAGGGTTGTCAGCCTCCAGGTGGTGGCTGAAGATCTCCTAGAATTACAACTGATCCCCAGGTGACAGAGATCAGTTCCCCTGGAGAAAATGGCTGTTTTGGAGAGTGGATTCTATGGCATTATAGCCAGCTGAAGTCCTTCCCCTCTCCAAACCCCGCCCTCTCCAGGTTCCACCCCTCAAATCTCCAGGAATTTCTCAACCACGAGCTGGCAATCCTAAAAAGTAAGTCTCTATCTCTTTTCATTCCAGAGATATTGGGGGCATTGTGCAGACAGTATGCTGGCCAATAGCTCACTCTAGGCTTCCCGGTTGCCCATGCCTGGCAGGGAAATCTCCACCCTGACAGTCAATCTCCAGCCCTCAAAAAGAGGAGTGGGAGAAACAATGGCCTCCACAGGGACACTCTAGGAATTTCCCCTAGTGTCTAAGGTCTTTACCACATAGATTATAGGAAATTCTTTCAGGGTCACCCAAAAGTGACATCACATCCTCCCCAAACTCCCCCCTCCCCAGGCACCACCTTCAAATTTCCTGGTATTTGCCTAGGCAGTGTGGGGAAGCCTAACTCAGGCTTAGGTTGTAAGAATGGCCCAATAATTGGATCTGCAAAACATTTGTTATGGGCAACGAAAAACCACAGATAAAAGCATGATTGAAGGAGGACAGATTGGGATGAATATTGTCAACTTCTATCTGGGAAATTCCTGGAGCTTTGGGGTGGTGCCTGGGGAGATTGAAGCCTCTAACATGGCCTATTATCTGCATCCAGCAAGTCCTTCACCATTCTTCTCCTTCCACAATCCAGCTTTTCTTGACCTGTGCCGTTTCCACACATCTTTCCCCCTCACGGAAAACCGCGCGATTTTCCATGAGGGGGAAAGACGTGTGGAAAATTGATGGTGTCTTCGCAGTGCGATTTGCCATTATGACTCCATTTCCTGGTGCAATGACTTCATAAATCGTGCCACAAAACGGAGTCATGACAGGAAATCGTGCCATGAAGATGCCGTCATTCCGTAATTTTTGCACAATTTTTTGTGAGGGAAAAATGTCTGGAAATGGCCCTGATTTCAGAGACAACAAGTGACTGAACAGCAAGGGGACCATATCATTTTCCTCTTACTCGGGGCCTTAAGGATAATGAAACCCCAGAAGACTAGGAAAGTCCCCCACCCTCAATGTCTTCTCATTGTTGCCCTCTAGGATACCTTCACATACAATCACCAAACAAAAAAGATGTCCCTGATCTTTATCATGTAGTATATGAGGGATAAGAGTTTGAAGGAACGCGCCTTGATTTTGCGAGCCATTTCCCAAATGCCATGGAAAGTTCACTTTCAGAAGCTGTGCTGCTTTTGCTTGATTCGATTCCTGGCAACTGGCCCGAGAAAGATGCTCTCAACGACCTCATCAGAGACAACTCACTGTACAGACAGCTTGCAGGTGGAACATGTTTCCAATATACCATCCCTGTCATGGAGGCAGTTCTTCCAAAAGGCACTACTGTATGATGTCACCTTGTCCCTTTCCAAGCAACAGGGCTAGATTCTAGTTCAGAAGTGCCAAACATACTCATGAGGAGGCCCAGGTCTGACATAACTGTAACTTGTTCAGGCTGCCGTAAATGATCAAAACACAAAAGGAGTACTAAATGTATAATTAATTAATAATTTATAATTTATAATGAATTAAATAATTAGTTTAGCATCAATATGAAGTAATATTAATTAGTATTTTTCATGCAGGTTAGTAGGCTTGCTCCCACCTCCTCCCTCCCATCCCCACTTACCTGGCCAGCATGGGGGCGTGCCCCCGGGGTGGCCCCTGGTGGCACGGGCACACCCCTGGGCAGTGCAGTATGCTCCCACACCCTGCAATGGGCCTGTTTTGGGCCAAATCGGGCCTGCAGAGGGGCGATTCAGTCCTTTGGGGATTGCACGCGCACTCCCGGGCTGCCCTTTGACCCGCACGATTACGTTGCTTCCTGGAAATGACGTCATCACGCATGCTGGGAGCACGCAACATGTTGTGCACGTGCGCAATGGAGAACTCCAAAGCCGGCGCAGGGTAAGTGCCAGCATCCCAGTCTCCCTCCAAGGGACTTAAGGGACCTGGCAACCCTACAGGTTAGTGTTCTGCTGCCAGTGGGGCTGCCTCATGGGCTGCCTGAGTGTTCTTTGCAGGCCATATGTGGCCCATAAATAGGGGTTCCAGGTGCACGCCAGTGGCGGGCAAACTCCTGGGGTTTTGCCCCCTTCCCTGCCAATCCACCAGCGATTGGTGGGAGGTAGCAAGCCTCAAGAGGTCGCTCGCCCCCAACAGGCACCCCAGGAACATGCTCAGTGCATGTGCTCCCAGGAGTCACAACAATGTCACTCCCAGAAGTGCCATCATTGCACTGGCTGTGGGAGCACACCATGCTTCGTTTAAGGCTGATTTTGGTCCTCAAACGGGTCAAATTGGCCCTGCACGGAACACAGGAGTGCTCCTGTGGCCGGCATAACTACATCACTTCTGCGAGTGCTGGAGTGCGTGTGTGCAAAGCGCATGAGCGAAGATGGACCATGCCGCTGGCATGAGATAAGTGCCAAGTCCCCCCACCCTTCCCACTTTGAAAGTATGGCAACCCTACCCATGAGCCATATATTTGACACCCCTGTTCAGGTTCATCCATCTTTCCACACAGTTCTATGTTTGGTTTCCACTGTAATGTAACATATTGCTGCATTTACACCCTGCCTTCTTCCCCAGCAGGGTCCCAAAGTGGCTTTCTTCATTATTTTCTCTCCCGTTTTTTTCTCACAAGCTCACTGAGTGACTGGCCTAAGCTCACTGAGGGCCAAGCTACAAGTGACGAATGACACTTGAACGGCAAGTGAACAGACTCACGTGTATTCCTCCCTGTTCACTTGCCCTCCACTTGCGCTCCACTCAATCCACTTGCCGTTCAAGTGTCATTTGTCACTTGTAGCTTGGCCCTCAGTGAGCTTCCGTGGTAAAACGGGGATTTAAACATGGCTCTCTCAGATCCTGGCCTCGCCCTCAAACTGCCACACTATGTTGGCTTTCTCATACTGTATTACTGATGGGCCCATCTTGCCAATCTGAGGTGAGGTTCTCAAAGGCAACTATGAGACAAGGAGAGCTGAAGGATGGAGAGGGAGGGACCTCACTACACTGTCTGCCCTGCCATACAGCCAACAGCTTTGAACAATTACATGGGTTAAAGCAGGGCTTTTTTTCTGGGAAAAGAGGTGGTGGAACTCAGTGGGTTGCCCTTGGAGAAAATGGTCACATGGCTGGTGGCCCCACCCCCTGATCTCCAGACAGAGGGGAGTTTAGTTTGCCCTCCACGCGACTCTGTGGCGCAGAGGGCAATCTAAGCTCCCCTCTGTCTGGAGATCAGGGGGCGGGGCCACCAGCCATGTGACCATTTCCAAGAGGTTCCGGAACTCCATTCCACCGCGTTCCAGCTGAAAAAAAGCCCTGGGTGAAAGCAAGAGGCACTGGAATGCTTCTGAGGTAGGATTTCCAATGTGTGACTTAGTCCAGACATCGAAGCAAACCATGTTTTACATTAACCATATTCTAGAATCCAAACCATGGTTTGAGTTTTCAAACAACTAGAGAAGACGGGGTTTAGAGTCTCTTGTCTGCTTTGATCTTCTGTTGGCTCTGCATCCACTGCTGTAGCTTCTTGTGAGCCATCACAGCTAATAGTTATTGACAGACCGTTTCTTCTTAAGGAATTGTTCGAACCCTCTTTGAGAACCATCTAGGTTAGAGGCTTTCACCACATTTCACGGCAGTGAATTCCATACATTAATTATGCAATCTGTGAAGAAGCACTTTCCTTTATCACCTCTGAATATACAGCTCATCAATTTTATTGCATGACCCCAAGATCTTGGGAGGTAACAGGAAGAGGAAAAATCTCTTCATAACCACTTTGGTCTACACTATGCATAAGTTTAAAAATCCTCTGTAATGTTCCCCTTTACGTGTCCTTATTCTACCTTTTGAACATTTTGGTCTTTCTTCAAAGTGAAGGTATGTCAACTGTTCAATCATTCTGGTCATCCTTTGTTGCATCCTTCTTTAACTCTATGATGTCCTTTTTGAGGTGAGGCAAAGAGAACAGTACCCTAAACATTAGCACACTTTAGATTCTTATTTGACCCTGGCTATCATGCCTCTAATCTCAATTCTACTACACACTAAACATGGTGATGTTTTTGGCTTATGTTCTGTTCACCAGTCGCAAGCACTGAGCCATTTCTCGTCAAGCAGTTTGGCTCTTTGTGAGCAGCTTGAGCCTGTCTGATGGATTACTTTCCGCTAGAGGTGAGCACAAACCGAGAAAATGGTCGTTCATTGTGGTTCGTGGTTCGTCGCATTTCACGAACCATGAACCACCATGAACTTGCCCAGTTCGCAAATCAGTTCATTTGGTTTGTGAGTACGTCACTTCTGGGGCTGCAGAAGGTCTGCAGAAAGCAGACCATTCCCCGTTGCCTAGGTAACAGATTGATTGGTCTGCAGTAAAGAACTGAAAAATGAACAAATGAACTGCTCTAAAAATCATTGCAGTTCGTCACGGTTCGTCAGAATTGAGCTCTGACGAACCGCCAGTTCGCGAACCAAAAACTGGCCCAGTTCGTGATGAACTTTGGTTTGTATTTCGGTTCGTGCCCATCTCTACTTTTCGAATAATGCAGTTGTCAGCATTTCATGGATGCATGTTCTCACACACCCCAATGCAAGTTCTAGTTTGCCTCCATGCAGATCCACTGTACGCTGCTCTACATCCAAGTGTTTAAATTTAAATAAAGAGTGAACAAACCTGAGTTTAAATAAAGAGTGAACAAACCAGCTGGTCATTTATTTAAAAAAACAGTGCTTTTTTAAAACAGCTTGGTATTTTTCTAAGACCATGCTATCAACATTATTGTGCATGCATGTTTTCATATAGCCTTATGGGGGTTATAGTCTTGCATCATTTAGTTAACTGAACAGACCATCCATGGCCCTAGGGGAGAATTGATTTCACCTACAGATGCAAAAGCAGCCATAAGGACTGAAACTCCATCTCCATCTCACTTGCAAAGCTGCTTGGCATCTGCTTAGATCAGACAGTAGCAAGGTGAGCTGAGGCTTGATTCAGAAGCTATTGCAACTGTCTGTTTCAAATTTCACGGCATCTCTGTTGCACGATATCTACCTGACTATTTAGATGTATTGTTGGTTTGGTATGCAGATCTGGCTGATAGAATGTTCTCTCGTGTTGCTTTTTTGTTGAGGACAAGGATATAATTCCCAACAACATTTATATTATGCATGAAATATTTAGGCCCTAGATGTTGGAATCCACACTGCTGAATTCCTGAAAAGCACAGTTTGTGGCATTTCAATTTTTTTAAAGCATCAATGTTCCTTAGGAGGTTGTCAAGTAATTTGTCCACGTAAAGGTCTCTGAAATTCTTTTTTCTTTTTTTTTTTTTGGCCTTCTCTGAAATTCTTGAGACACATCTCAGCCTCAGGATATGACAGAGGCAGACATTTTTATACTCCGCTGTGATGAGCTCAAAACTCATTACCTATAAAACAAGAACATCTACCTTCATCCAAAGGGCACAGGGACAAGCAGAAAGGGGAAGGGAAAAGGTACTAGTCTGAGCACTAAAACTAGCTAGCAAACCAAAAGTCAATATCACAAAGTGGTAAAGAATTCTTGATAGCAACAGATGAAATTTAGCTTCTGTACTCTCACCAACAAAGCTTCTAATTTACCAAGCCAATTCCAAATCAAACAGAAGAGAGTTTTCCTTTCTATCTGACATAAGTGATTCCCCATCATGGCTCCCACTGACAGGTTACCTGGTACCCGCTTGCTTCTCTGACAAAGCATCTCTTCCCCAAAGCAAAGAGCCAACCCTAGCTTTCCTCCACCTCCTCAGAGCAAGAGATGCTTTAGAAAAAATCAAAAGGCAGCTTCTTTTATGTAAAATAGAAAAGAGTCCAGTAGCACCTTTAAAACTAACCAACTTTACTGTAGCATAAGCTTTTGAGAACCACAGTTCTCTTCGTCAGATGCAGGGAGGGTATGAAGAAACTGGTCAGATATATATCGGTGGAGAGGGGAGGGGGGAGTAGATGCAACCAGTGGCTTCTGATAATGAATCAGGCTTGGATTGAATAGAGACTATGAATGGTTATCTCATTATCAGAAGTAACTGATTTCAGTTTCTTCTTACCCTCCATGCATCTGACGAAGAGAACTGTGATTCTCGAAAGCTTATGCTACAGTAAAGTTGGTTAGTCTTAAAGGTGCTACTGGACTCTTTTCTATTTTGCTACTACAGACTAACACGGCTAACTCCTCTGAATCTTTTATGTAAGGAATACCCGTTCAGAAACTCCTGCTTCCATCATAGGATGGAATACTTGACTTAGAGCTTCCCAAAATGTTCTGATTGCCCACAGCACCCCATGGAGGCTATTTTGTAACTGCTCCCCATGTCAGTGATTTTCTGGTATAGTGTACTTTCTGGATATCCCAGATCCTGCTCTAACACTCTAGCCACTACACCGTAATATTTGACGGTCTTTCTAGCTCCTCACCCCTATCCCATGCTCAATCTGCAATTGCTAAGAATTTGATATTTCAGTTTTTTCTTGCAGTATTGTTTCTGGTACAAATACTGTTAAGTTTATGCCCATTATCAAGTATGGTTGGGGGCGTGGCATCGACGTCTGAGAAGATGGATGCCTGAGAGCTGAGCTCTGTCCCACCCTGCTCCAAATTCCTCTACATCTTACCTTAATGAAAATCACCCCGAGACATGGGGAAGCACAATGAGAAGACTAGGAAGCAAAACAGCACAGTTGCAAAGCGTTTGCAGGACTTTTTTCCTCCAACCCAGTCCGAGCAGGCAATTGCAAGCAAAACAAGCAACACAAGCAAAATGCAGCTGATAGGAAACGAGTTAGGAGCTTTAATGAATACCCCTCCTGACTCTGATCTAGCAACTTTGTTTGCAAGCATGGAACTTAATATCTTAAATAAAATGACATCTTATAAAGCCACTCTCTGATCAGATAGCTGACCTTCAAGCAAAAATTAATAATGTTATTCAAAAGACTGATAATGCACTAGATATTTCTAACTCTTTGCAATCTGAAATATGCACTATGCAACAAGAGAAAGAAGACATGCATGAAAGAATTATAAGTCTGGAATTAATAGTGCACCAGCAGAATCTTAAATTAAGGGGGGTGAATGAGGAATTTACATCAAAACTAAATCTATCTTCATTCCTAGCTAAATGGCTAGCCAGTTTTTTGCAGCCAAACAAAAGCACTCCAGTAATTTCCAAAGCTTACTGGGTAGGACCCCTAAAAGCAAACAGGAAAACTCCAAGGGATATTATAGCTACGTTCCTGGATTGGGAAACAAGAAAAAGAATTCTGGAGATTGCAAGAGAACAAAAAATGCTTAAGTGTAATGAAGCCCCAATCCAGATTTTTACAGATCTTCCCAAGGAGATAATAAACAAGAGAAGAGATCTCAAACTGACTACCGAGGCATTATGTGCAGCAAAAATAAAATATAAATGGATCAAATACTCTACACTTTGCGTCCAATTTAAAGACAAATGTCTTTATGCATCAGACCATGAATCAGGACAAGCTTTACTGCAGAAACTGGACATTACCTCAACTGACCTATCAAAATCTGCACAAAAAAGAAAACTCATTCAGCCACCTACTCCTCATAAAGGAAGCAAAATTCCAGTTAGAAACAACTGAGCAACAAAATAGAAAGCATTCCAGTGTCAAGAAACATTGATTTTTTCCTCTTTTTTTAAAAGCTGTATAAGTGGGGAAGGGGGAACAATCAAAACTTAGAAATCATAGTTTAAAATGTAACAAGCAGTTTGTGCTACCCAGCAGTATTGAGGTTTTGGGGTGGGTGGGGGGAGCCAGTTTTCTCTTGCTCCCAACAATGACAGCCCCTTGATGTTGTACTTTTGTTCAATGGACCCAAAGAAGGATACTTCCCATAGGGTCTCTCATAGGCTGTACATATATCGTATTTTTAGGTTTAGCATTTGGTATGTAAATTGCTTGCAATTTGTTGTTAATTTGAGTTCAATAGTTTTTGTGGGGTGAAATGGGGGGAGGGAGGTATAAACATATCGTTATTAATATTATATAGATTTTTAGATGGGTGGTGGGTAGGGGGTAAAGTTTTCACTGTTTTATATATAGATAGATTTCTTTTTTTAGCATTTTTGTAAGAATGTAGAAATTCCTTTTTCATAGGACTACTAATTTAAGAGAGATAGTTACAAATTTATAAGCCCTACTAAATGTTGCACTGTTGCTAATTGTATTACTCAGTTATTTAATCTGGCTTCTTGTATCTTTTGAAAAACTAAGCAATCTTTATACTGCTAGTATAACTAATCTATCAAGTTTAATAGGAACTGATCACTAATATTATACTACCACAAAATTAATAATCTGTTATTTTTACTACATTCACTGTTTAAATATGTTATGTTTGTTTATGAAAAATTAATAAAAATAATTTTTTTAAAAAGTATGGTCCATCTGAAAGCCCATTATCTAGTTTGGTCCATCTTTTCTCAAGGTAGTTTAGTGCAGCATACATGATTCGCTGCCATTTTATTGTCTTCTCCATCCTGCAAGGTAGGTTGGGCAAAGAGAAAATGACTGCCCCCGAATCGTCCAGTGAGTTTCCATGACAAAATAGGGATATGAACCCAAATCTCCCAGATTCCATTCCAACAATCCAGCCACTATATCACAGTACATCTCATTCTAGAACAACAACAGGGCTATACTAAGATATATGCTGAGGCCCTACACTCTGTCAAGTTTAAGAGGCCCCATAACATTACAAAAATTCTAACATTGCAATGTACCAATTTCTAATATTAGGCCTTAACTGTATCCTCCTTAGCTTGTGGTAAATCGGGCTCAGAAATGAAGCATTTTAGTATTTTTCCTTTTGTCAAATATTGGTGGGTAAACCTCCGCTGCGATTTACCTTCTTCATGATATCTCTTCTAAAAAGATTGTTATTTTTTGAAAAGATGGGGGAAGAGATGATTGCTTTGCATACCGTAAACGTTTAACGTGCATCATTTTGTAGTTACAGGAAAAGGAAAAAATAATTTCCACCATGGCTTTTTCTTGGAGAAAGTGTGCACTGCCATAAATCATACAGTTTGGAGCACACATTTATGAGACAAAATAATCAAAAAGGCATTTTATGTCAGGATAGACATTATAGATAAAATGGGGCATGTGTCTATGAATTCCTCTCACTCATAAACTTCCTCTGCTACATACAGCTGGCATCGTTTAGGCTTACACAGCTAATAGTTCTCTGAAGCGTTGGGCTCGGACTTCGAATCACTTTTCCCAAGGCTATTTTCAAATCAATAAGCTTTATTCTCTAAATTGCTAGGCATCATATAAATAAAAATTAAAAAATAAAGAACTCCTTGCTTGCAGATTTACAATAATAAAAAAACACATTAGGAGGGAAAGGAAGGGGAATAAAAGAGAAGGAAACTAGGTAGGCTGATGAGCTTCAAGGGAAATCTTGAATGTAAAAAATAGGGGATGGATAAAAGGGCAGCATACTGAGAAAGAGCTGCAAGTGTTGCTGTCAAGAAAGAGAGTAATCTTAGGCTTCAATAGAGGCAGGGATGGCATCAGGCATTGGCAAGGTTGGGCAGTTGATAGGGTTGTAGAAGGGATCCATCACCAACCTCTAACTGCCAAGGACTCAGAGCTAAACCACACGAGACAAATTACATGAAGATGCTCAAGTGAAGGGAGACACAATATTAGCTGGGAAGCATAGTTTGAATATCACCTCTCTCTACAGAGCTGGGAAAGATCACTCCTCAGAGGGTTTGTTAATTTCCTCTTTGCCTCCCAGAAGGCTCTGTCAATTATTAACAAACCCTCTGAGGAATGATCTTTGCGGCTCTGTAGAGAGGTGAAATTAACAAACTCTCTGAGGAGTGATCTAGCCGGCTATGTAGAGAGAGGTGAAATTCAAACCACACTTCCTGGCTAACAAGGGCCGTTTCCACACGGCTTACCTGTACGCGGCATGTCCTGGTAAATCGAGCAAAAAATGCAAAAGATCGTGTTTCCTCGCATGAGATTTGCACGACGTTGCGTGACATCACGCACATCTCACACGAGGAAATGTGATCTTCCGCGGTTTTTGTGCGATTTACCGGGACATGCCGCATACAGGTAAGCCGTGTGAAAATGGCCATTGTGTCCCCCTTCCCTTCAGCATTCTCGTGTAATTCGTCTCGTGTGGTTTAGCTCTCAGTGTTGACCCTGATCAGTGGCAGGGGCTTAGAGAAGTTCATGCTTTGCTATTTCCCCAGCTCGCACACTTCCCAGTTGTAAATCACAGATCATCACAGATCTGGTGGGAAATGCAGAGAACATCCAGTCTTGCAAGCATGCGGTTTCAAATCTGAGAATGAATGAGAACAAGATTGTCAGCTATGGTTTGGGAAATTCTTGGAAGGGGCAGAATTTGGCAGGGGATGTGATGTCGCTCTAGGACTTCTGTTTCTACCAGCCTCTATAGTATACCATAAAGTGTACTCTTCCAAGTTGCCATTTCCTTCAAGGAAACTGATCTCTGGAGCCTGGAGATCAATTGTAATTCCAGGAGGACTCCATGCTCCAGTTTGAGGTTTAGCAACCCTAAATGAGAATGGTGCTGCAGTCCCCTGGAGGCAACTGAAAATGTATTGATTACAGAAGTCCTCAGAGGAAAATTCAGATTATATCCTTCAGTTTCAGTTGTAATGGTTTTATGTTTTGTCGTATCTTAAGTTATCTTTTACTGGTTTAATTAGTTTGGTAGGTTTTATGACAATCTTAGAGTATTTTATGTTTTGTTTGTGAATTGCCTTGAGCAGGCATTATGCCTAGAAAAGCACCATAGGAAACAACTAACTAAAAACCTCCCCTCCCACTTACCAAACACTATTGCCGAGTCCATCAGAAAGAGGGGAGGGAGCAGCCAAGCATCCCATCATGCTAAGATCTTATTGAGAATTCCTCCCTGTCTAGAACAGTGGATAAGTGGCTAATTAAGTGCACCTGGTGGTTGTCCTTGATTAGGCGGCTCCTCCCCCAGGCTTAAGAAAAGGCTGGGTGGATAGAAAAGAAGAAAAAAAGCTGAATCGCAGGAGCATGGAGGTTGGGTACCTATTTGTCTAGTGGGCTTTGTTTTAGCTAAGATTAGGTCAAGCTCCTTTTTTATTGCCATTGCTTTGCCTCAAGAGTGAGTATTGTTATTTTGACTGTTCTCTTAAATAATTATCCTTCCTGTGTCTTGAGTGTCTGCCTGCTGTGCACAAGGGCTTCCAGCTAAGAACCCTGAAACCGGTGAGTCTGGTATAAACAGGCGGGGCATACTACTCTGGGAGAGCTTCTGGGGTACTGTGTGGCTGTTATCAGCACCAGAACCAGGCCCAGAGGGTTTGCCCACTCTTTACACTCCCTCCAACTAACTTTTAAATTATACTTTGATATTTACCTTGGTTTGGATACAAATTTCTCAGCTGAAAATTATGGCAAAATACAATAAATAAATAGATATCTTGCCCCTCCAAAAATTCAATGAAATTATAGCTTGAAATTATAGGGCCATAACCAACCATATGGAAAAAAATGATGTTTTGTCTCAGTTCAATATTTCTCCAGCTCACAATTTATATATTAAAAGACAAGTGTCCTGACTGACTCATCAACGCCCAGCCCAAACCCCTGGACCTAGAAACATGAAATTTGGGGAGAACATTCCTTTCATGATGTAAACACCCACTAAGAAGGGATTTGAAGAAATTCGCCCCCTAAGGGCGTAAAAAGGGATTTGAAGAAATTCACCCCCTAAGGGTGTAAAAAGGAGTCAAATGTGTTTTCTTAAAGGGATACAGCTTCCCTGTGTGGTTAGCAGGCTGCTGCCTGTTTGCACCCCCACCCACTGCCAGCTCAGCCACTCTTCCCTGATTGGGCCAGCCTTTCAAGGTCATTTGCATATGCAGCCTGATTGGTCTTCACCCACTACATTTTAAACAGTATGCAGTTGCTATTGGGAGTCATTGAATGTGTCCTGCACTGCTCATTCTTCCCCTAAAAGTGTTATAACTAGATTTAAATACTGTAGTGAAGCTCAGTTATCAAGCTAGTTAAGTAATATAGACAACAGAAAAACGAGAGATGATAATAATATATTCCATGGTAACAGTAATATGCACTAAGCTTCTCTGTGCTATTTTTAAAAATTCACTCATTTCCCCAAGTTAATAAAACCATGTGTCCAAAGTCTCTTAGTGATACTTCACATAAACACAACAAATGATGGTGGATACTTTCATTAATTAGCCTCGTCATTAATTTACCCACATGGTTATTAGAATCATGTTCTAGAGAACCTGCCATTTCTACCCAAGTTTGTTTACAAGAATGCCCGCCTTGTGCACCTAAGAGTGCCACAACCCACCTGATCGGTAACGAGGGATCGCCAGCATCCCACCAATCCTTTGGGGGGCTGATGTACATGCACCACAGCTCCCAGCTGTATCCATGGGCTGAGTTTTCATATCGCTGAACCTCAAAGGTGTCCTGTTTGATGTTGTCAATTGAAGGAAGGATGACCCTTTTCCGATTACCCTGGATTCGTGAGAGAACCGGCTCAGCCCTAGAAAGGAGAAAGGAAACGTGAATTTGAAAAGAGAGTTATATAGTGAATTCCAATGAAGAAATGGCAGATGGCTCCATGGCTCCAGCAATGAGATGGAGCAGACATGGGGCAATCAAGTGAACACATGAATCTGATCCAACTAGGTAAGTATTGTCTACCCAGAATGGTAGCAGCTCTCTAGGTCTTCAGGCTGAGGTCTTTCACATTACCTATTACTCGATCCTTTTAGCTGGAGATGCCAGGAATTGAACCTAGGACCTTCTGCATGCCAAGCAGAAAATCTACCACTGAGCCACAGCCTTTCCACACCGAGCAAGTGATTAAGTGGGAACAGGCTTTGGGTGATTTTTAATGTCTGGTTTGCTTGGCATAAATGAGCTCCAGTGATACTGTATCTCCACAGTAATAATACAAAGAAGAAAGTAATGCCTGTTTTGGAGTATCCAAATCATTAGTCTTCTTCTTTTAACCTTTGTAACAACCCTATAAAGGCTATGTATGTGCTGCCAAGTCACAACCGACTTACGGTGACTCCATCAAGGGGTTTTCAAGGCAAGTGGGAAGCAGAGGTGGTTTGTCATTGCCTTCTTCTGCAGAGTCTTCCTTGGTGGTTCCCCATCCAAGTATTGACCTTCCTAAGCTTCTGAGATATGATGAAATCAGGCTATACCATCACATTCCATCCCCCCCCCCGCAATAAAGGTAGGTTTGCATTATTATACCCAAGTTACAGATGGGGGCCAATGTTGCGCCTGAGAAAAAGTGGATTGCCTAAGTCCACAAAGTAAGTTCAAGGAAAAGGTGAGAATATCAACAACAGACCTTTTAGCACCTGTGCTGTGTCTGTTACCTGGGTACTAAAGAGATTCAGCTTAAGCAACATGGGAAACAGAATGCAATTGTGAGAAAGAGTTGGATTTTCATCTCAAGACGTATAACATTATTTCAAGGTTACCCAAATACAGCTTTACTCATCTCTGCTTAAGCCTAGGAAATACTTCTTGCAGCAATTATCCAAGACTTATTCCCAGTTCATGAAACAAAGCACAAGAAACTGTTTGAATATAAACCAAGTATTTGCAGTCGATGCAGGCGAATGGTGCGCTGTTTTCTGAATTCTGATGATTCTCTTAAGAACATAAAAGCCTACTCGGAAAGATCAATTCAAGCATTTCTCCTGCTCCTGCTACTAGACTTAAGGGGGAGGTGAGTGAGGATGCTTCCAATATTCTGACTTACCCAGATTTTGGAGCTCTAAGTGATCTGGTCTCCTTCTCCCCAAGGGAAACCATTACATTAAGAAACCTCAATTTTTCTCCTTTGCGTATCCTAATTTTGTGCAGAATGTGGGTGCATGTACATTTCAACATAATTCATAAATTCCTCCAGTTTGTTTCTCCCTCTACATTATCACTACACAAAAACAAATCCAGTTATAATTGATATTTTACTAATGCACTGGAGGCACATGCGCAAATCAGAACACCACACACAGAAAGGAGCTGAGGCAATTGTACTGGCTGCTTTTTTGTATTATTTTATTTATTTATTTATTTAATCACATTTCTAGACCGCCCTCCCCGTCAGTCACTTATTAGTACTATAAGCGACTATACATTAAAGCTTTGACCCTCAAAAACTTATACCTTGAAAATCTTGTTGGCCTTCAAGGTGCTACTGGACTTGAGCCTTGCTGTTCTACTGCAGAACAACACAGCTACCCACCTGAAACTATCTTCCTAACCGTGCAATACAGTGCAACTAGCTTTTCACTCATGTGCGTACCCACACAGCCTGATTACGTTCTTCAGTCCCCCCATGCTTCCTGTGTAACAAATGAAATATATTAAGTCATAAATAAATGCATTTTAAAAAATAATATATTACCCTTGGGTGCTCCTCTATGTCACCCCCCATTGATGTTATGGCTGTCAATCGGTTTCAGTCAGCAGCACCTCTGTGCATGCACACTTTTGCAAAAACCCAATGAGAACCTGTTCAACAAGATTTGCGGTGTTTAGTATGGACCAAACAGACTGGGTGATTGGTGCACACCTGATCAGCATCTTTGACATGGTATGTTCAATCACTGCTGGCACCAGAGTTTCTGGCACCTGCGGCCACCCCCACACACATGCGTGCAGTGCGTGTGCACCATGGACTGCGTGATGATGTCATCACAAAATGACATCATCACGCAGCGCAAGCCGGGGGCATTGGCTGGCAGATGGCTGGGGTGGCAGGCAGAGGCTGCTCCGCGCTCTGCATGCCGCCCCGGCAGCGGCTCGTGGCTGCTGTGCCCTGCTGGGGATGTGTGGCGATGGCAGTGGTGGCACGGGGCTGGTTGGCTGCAGCAGCTGTGGCCCAGCCATGCCAGCTCTGTGGCGCACGCTTCCGCCCCCAACACCCCCTCTGGCACCCCTCCAGTGCACTCACGCCCTGAGGCCACCGCCTACCTAGCCTCAATGGGCGCGCCGGCCCTGTGTTCAATGGTCAGACATGTTTGTAGTAAAATTCACATCCCTAACTAACTGCATTTCGCTATTGAACACTGATAATGTGCATTATGCTGACGAGGGGGAAGATTCTCAAGTGATCGTTAAAGTGCTTTAAAAAACAGGTGCACAATTTTGATCTAGGAGCAGAGCGTTAACTTAACTTGGGGCTTCTCGGCCTATTGGAGGGAAGCCATCTGCTGAGGTCTGTACTGCATCTCTACAGCAGTGTCATTTTCTAAATTGACCAAAGTAGGAGTAGTAAGCATATTAGAGATTTATTACATTTCTATCTCGCCTTCCTTCCCAGGAGCTCAAGGCAGGGTGCCCAAGAAGTCTCCCATCCAGGCACAGGTCTAACCCAGTTCTGTTGCATCCTGAGCTTTCTGACCATGTCCTCGGATGACATGATGCACGAAGAAAGGTGATTGGTTAAATAAACGACCTATTAATTTGGACCACCTAGGGCCGAAATTAGACATGTGAGTTTTTAAAGAGTTGGGCTAAAGAGCTGGATCCATGTTCCCCGGGTCCAACTTGGTTTCCCCGCAGCCACACAGCAGCTGTGGGAAATGGCTGTTGAAAAGTAAAGGAGAGCTCAAACAGGCTCAGAATGCCACTGCGGGAAGAGGAAGGGCTCTTACCTCCCCCCCCAGCCATTTTCCTATTCCACAATAGTGGGGGGGGGAGTGGTTTCCCCATGTTTGCTGCTCTGTATGCCCAGGATACTCCGCAAGGAGCAGCAAAACCAGAGAAATGATTCCCTCCCAGCTCTGTTTCAGCACAGAAAATATTATTATGATATTATTATGATTGTTATCATGGTAACAGTGATTCACTTTTTGGCTTGAGAATTTTGGGATGCACACCCCTATTGAAAGCATTCCAAGCTGCAAAAATGCAAGAGGTAACAGCGACTACCTTCTCCATAGCAGCAGAGAAGCTTTTTTCAAGTCTTGGAGTTCTGCAAATTATATTCTCTCCATTGCTTGAATAAAAACCTATCCTGAAAAGCAAAGGAATTGGCTGATAACAGCCTTTAGGTAGGCATACAGGTGCGTACCTTGAATGCACGCTTTGGAAATGCATCCTCTGGCTTGAGCCTTCAAAAGAAACCTGCGCACACGTGCGCGCATACATATATCCCTCTCCTCCCTAAACCTGTTTTGCAGACACACACCTATTTTACCCTGGGTGCTTTTGCCCTTTCCTTCTTTTCAAGATACACAATGCAAAACACATTAGCCTCTCAATTCATATATTTCCCAAGCAGTGAGACCACATTTTCAAGGGGGGAAAATGTTCTCTTGCAACAGCAACGCCTTTTTCTCATCACAAAGTTAAAAACAGAATAGCTTTCTTTCCAAGCCTGACATGCCACCAGCAAGTCATCCCTGTAAAAGAGCTTTTCATTTATTCTTTACAGAGAAGGAGTTGAGCTAGAAGCATCTACAAAAATCCAGAGCTGCTTTCAATTCTCCCTAGAGAAATGCATTCCTAGTTCGAGCTATCCCCATTCTGCCACAAGGCTCACTTGGCGACCTTGGATCCAGCATCCCTCTCAGCCCTACCTGTCCTTGGAAGAAGGGAAGAATACAAACTGGACAGCCACACAGACAAGACAGACCTTATCTCAGTCTAACCTACCTTACAGGGTTGTTGTGAGAATAAGAAAGTAGATAGGAGATCTTCATGTATACTACTCTGAGAACTTGCATATGACAGTCCCTTTATTTGAATACGATGAAATCTGGAAACCAATTTTAGATGTTTTAAATGCCAAAGAAGTAATTCCCCCAATGCAACAAAGTTTAAATGCTCATTTATTGTAATTCTTGGGTTTTTAACAATTTTCCAAGAGTGGTTTTGATAACGTCTTTTATGGCTTAGTTTTAATCCCTTTCTTGTTTGTACAGTACGGTTTTATCGTTTTTTGTATTAAATTTGGATTAAAAAAAATGTATACTACTGTGAGCTCCTTAGAGGAAAGGCAATGTTCCTCAAAGGTATATTGTGTACATGGCTGCCTCCCCTACCTCAGCCCTTCTACTTAGCTACTTAGCCAGCCTGAACATGGGCGAAACTAACAGCAGCCTGCACACGAGCTTTCTCTGTGGTGGCCCCTACCCTGTGGAACAGCCTGCCCAAGAAGGTCAGCAGAGGCCCAATTCTCCTGGCTTTCCGCAAATGATGCAAAACAAAATTATTCAAAAAGGCTTTTTATTCAGATAGGAGGAAATTATTATAGGAAGGGGGTCTCAGATGCTTCGCTAGTGAGTTAGGGTCCATAGACTTCACCACTATGTTGCCTTGCACATTATCAGTTGCTTTGAATACTATATACTACCTGTGCTTCATGTTATCTAATGTCAGTCCCAGAACTGATTATGGTCTGTTTCAGCAATTCTTCAATTCTGTATTGGATCCTTGCTGATGCTATGTCTTTGTAAAATCCTATGCCATTGTTTATGGAAATGTCCTTGACACTGTAGGGGAAATGTCCTTGCAGCTAATTGTACTAATCTCACACTATGTAATCCGCCTTGAGTCTCAGTGAGAAAGGCGGACTATGGTCGTTTTCACACTGTTTACCGGCCACAGAACTGCTGTTGTTATCGCATGAAATCGTGCCAGGAAGATGCTATCGTTCTGGGAGCTTGGCGCAGTGTTCTGTGGCTGGAAAGCAGTGTAAAAACGGCCTATAAATGACATACATACATACATACATACATACATACATACATACATACATACTACATACATACATACATACATACATACATACATACATACATATTGAGCTGATAGTCTCTGGCCAAGATACTGTAGATGCCTCTGGATCATCTTCTGGTAAGATGGAAAGGGGAAGTTTTCAGCAGACTGTCCCAAAGAGAAGGCTGTTCTCCCAAGAAAGCTGTGGCACCACCCCCTATGAGGGTTGCCAGGTGGCCTCCCTCAAAAAACCGGAAGGAGCCCTCACCTAATTTTTCATGCTCATGCACATGTAGTGTGTGTATGCTCCTAAGTCCAGCATGATGATGGGACTTGCAGTGATGTCATTGCTGGGGCTGCACTTGGGCTGGCTAGCCACTCCCGGGTGGCGCTGTGCAGCTGCAGGAGGCTGGTCAAGTGCCCAGGCTTGTTGGCCACTCCAGGGCGGTGCTAAGCAGCCACAGGAGGTCAGCAGGAGTGCTGTGAAGGGCACCCGGGCTGGCTGGCTGCTCCTGCTGGCACCGCACATGTGGCTCTCACCTGCACAATGTAGTGGGGCGGGGGGAAGTGTCCGGTATTTGGGGAATGTTATTCCTGGACGGTCCCCCCAAATATTGGACTGTCTGGGTGAATACCGAACACCTGGGTACCCTACCCCCTACCTGGAGCTGGATGATTCCCACCCAATTTCCAGAAAAGAGAAGGGTGTGAACCATGCGGGGCCTGAGACTAAAAGGAGTATAAAACCAGCAAAGGGCAAAGGAAGAGCAGGATCTGCTTTACCTTGATTTTCCAACGGAAGTGTATCAGCTGCATCTAAAGCTGGCGCAGGTACATATGAAGGCAAGCCTGCATATGAGCGCAATGAAATGAGGTGCTTTGGAATTTCCTTGGTGTAACCTTAATAAACATGACTTCCATATTCAAGAACTCTTTCTTTCTTTCTTTCTTTCTTTCTTTCTTCCTTCCTTCCTTCCTTCCTTCCTTCCTTCCTTCCTTCCTTCCTTCCTTCCTTCCTTCCTTCCTTCCTTCCTTCCTTCCTTCCTTCTCTCCCTCCCTCCCCTCCCCTCCCCTCCCCTTACTTTTCCCTCCCTCCCTCCCTCCTTCACCTCTGGGAAGAAGACCTGCTTGGGTCAGCATGGATATCTTTGCAGTTCATTCGCCCTGGGCCTGGGTTCTTTTTGGTCCTGACAACACAACCCTCCATAGGCAGCTTGATTATTTGCTGTTTTATTTTGAATAAAATTTATCTCACCCTCTCTAGATGCGTCTTTGAGGGGGCTTCCAGGAAAGGGGTAAAAACCCTAATAAATAATGCACATTTACAGTAAGACTAAAACAATGCAATACAACTAAAAGTAATTCTCAACAATAAAACCCTCCCAATCTACATCTATACAGCCAGCAGCCAATAAAACAGCAGCATAAAACAATCTCAGGAACATAAAAACACCCCATAACACATTATTCAAACCATCAGGGGATGCAGCTTAAAGATGGAATAAAAGGCCACTAAAAAGCCTGGGTAAATGGAAATGTTTTAGCCAGGTAGGCTGGCACTTAAATGCTAATGGGGGGTGTACTGGTTGGTTATCAAAGGATACAACTGCTGCCAGATAAAGATAAAAGTATTCCTTACCAGGTTGCGTTATTTGCGAATGCAGCAAAGAAAGCTTGAGCCAGGAAAAAGAGCCACCCCCGCAATGCTGTTTTATTTTAATGTGATACCTCTGAAGAATATGAATCATGTGTACATGATTTCTGATTTTTTAAACAATGAGATGTTCGAAATTCTTCGTTTTTACCAACAAGTATCTCTTTTGTAATGGTCTTTGGCTATAGCAATAAAGTTGGCTGATTGCAAACTAATGGGGAAGGTGGAGTGGTGCCAAGAGGTGTGAAAATATGTTAAAGTAAAAGGTTACTGGTAGAGCATCCGTTTTTCATACCAAAGGTTGCCAGTTTAATCCTCAGTATCTCCGGTGAAAAGGATCAAGTTGGAGGTTATATGAAAGGGACCACGCAGAGATCCTGACAATCTGAGCAGACAATACAGAACTTGATGGAACAAGGGTCTGATTCAGAAAAAGGCAGCTTCATGTGAACGTATTCATTTCAGCTCTCTAGACCACCAAGAGTCCTGGAATTTTTTACCCCTAATCCACTGTTCCTGACCATAGATGATCTGGCTGTGAGAGCAAGTCAAAAGCACAGACCGAACACAGATTAAACTCTTCCATGCCATTTCCCACGGGCATACAGCTTGAGGTTGCACAAATCTGATTCATGTATGCATATGAGAAGGGGAGGGTAAGGACCTAAGGACAAAATGCCTGTGTCTGAATAGTGCTTTTTTCTCATTTAAGGAAAATAACAACAAAAACAATATTCAGGACAACTTAACCTAGCTATTAGTTAAGATGAAGACTTTTATGAACGTTATCTAAAATGAACGGAAAAATTTGTAAACAAATAGCTGATCTGCAGAACATATTGATGTGATAAGAAATGTATTAGATTGAATGGTGCAATGTATTAGAGTGATAAAATATGAACTTCTTTTCCCCACCCCTCTTAGTAAAAAAAAAAAAAAATTATAAAAAAAAGAAAAAAAAGGACAACTCAACATCCACTCAGAGCGGTTTACAAAATATATTATTACTATCCCCACAACAATCACCCTGTGAGGTGGGTGGGGCTGAGAGAGCTCTGAGAGAGCTGTGACTGACCCAAGGTCACCCAGCTGGCTTCAAGTGGAGGAGTGGGAAATCAAACCCGGCTCTCCAGATTAGTCCTGCCGCTCTTAACCACTACACCCAACTGGCTGCCCAGTGGATAGTTGCCTTGAGCAGGCCTTGAGAGAAGTGGCATATGTATATCAAAAACAAACAAACAAACAAACAAACAAACAAACAAACAAACAAACAAATGATGGATGGATGGATGGATGGATGGATGGATGGATGGATGGAAGGATGGAAGGATGGATGTGGTTGCAGAATGTCCACAAATACTCACAGTTTGGTGAAAGAAATACATGGACAGGTGCTGTGGCACCACAGATTTACATAAAGCATTTTCGAATTCTCCTTAATAGTCTCTTTTCTTAGCTAACCTGCCCCCCCCAGACCTTTGAGCTTTTCCTTATAGCGGAGTTCCGACCCTTTGGTCTGGTTGGGGTTTTTTTCCCCTGCATTGTTTCCCATAATATGCTGACCTGGATAGCCCAGGAGAGCCTGATCTCGTCAGATCTCTAAGCCTGGCCAGTCTTGGTTAGTAATGGGATGGGAGACCTCCAACAAAGACCAAGGTTACAGAGGCAGGCAATGGCAAACCACCTCTGTTAGTTTCTTGCCATGAAAACCCCACCAGAGGTCGCCATAAGTCAACTATGACTTGAGGGCCAGATTTCATTTCCCCCCCCCAGTAATATGATATCCACTTAAAAAGATGTGGTGGCCATGGGTGCAACAAAAAAGACCAGAGACCTTTTCAGATGTTACATACATACATACATACATACATACATACATACATACATACATACATAGATACATACATACATAGATACATACATACATACATACATACATACATACATACATATAATTCAGCATCTGTGTATCATGGGAGCATGTGCAAACTGTTATGCTCTTGATAACATGTGGTCACCATGTTGTCTACAAAGTGGCAATGGTGGGAAAGTGACCAGTTAATGCATCCTGAAGTTATACAAGAACACAAAATATACACGTTGCCCTTGTTCAAAAACATTTAGCATCTTTGGACAAAGGAAAAAACCCTCAGTTTTCTGTTAACTAATACTGGTTAATTTTAAATGCAGTCTTAATGCGACACCTACCAGCCTGCTGTGAACTCCACGTGGGCATCAAAGAATCCAGTGATCTGACCAGAGGCCACTTTCCAGCCTTCGATGCGAGCACGGATCAAGCCTTCCCTTTTTTGGTTGCGCACTACCTTCACAAGGCCAGGGTATCGCTTGTTGACATACTCCTCTAGGGGTGCCTTCAGCTCCTCTGGAAGAAGAAACCCAAATTGCTGAACAGGTAAGTCACTTCGTGGGCCCAGTAGACCTCTAGTATTCATTCCCATGAAGTCCTATAAACAAGTCACGTATAATTGCAAGTTGACCTCATATGACCTTCCTTTCAAATGACATCCCCCACTTGCATGACCTTCATTCCAGTGAAGATGCAGTCACAATTTTTATTGTTATATTTGTACAGGATACTGCGTAGGCATGCTTTGCCACAATTCAAGTCATTTTCTCTCTTCTATACATGTGCCTTGATGAAGCACTGTGTATAATCATGTAAATATGATCACATCAAGATTTTTTTTTTGTATGGTTGTACACTGTTGCTAGGGGGATATGTGCACATCAGTAAAACACTGCACAAAAACACGTTCACGTATGATCCCACCAAGATCACTGTTTTTTACCATAGAATCATAGCGTTGGAAGGGAGCACCAGGGTCATCTAGTCCAACCCTCTGCACAATGCAGGAAATTCACAACTACCCCCCACCCATGCTTGTGTATGTTTAACCAATGCTTGTGTATGCATATAGGTAACCAAACAGGGGAAAAAAAATATGCAAAGGTCCTGAAAGCTATGGCAAACTTCATGTCCCAATTTCAGAATTAATTTTGGAATTTTTTAGAATGAAGAAGGAATGAAATGTAGTGCAGAGAGAATTTCTCCTCCAACATTAATCAGCCAGGGTGGAGGGAGAATCTGGTCATTCATTTGTGGTTATGATTCCGTTGTGCCCCAGGCGTCAGTACAGCTGTTCCTACACCTGATTCAACTTCTATCCCAATTCAGACAGCAAGTCAAATTTGTCCTTCCACAGCCATGGGCAAACCAATGTTTAGAGATCACCATTTGGTTTCTTATCTGCTCAGTATACCTCTTTCTATTAATCTTTCACACTGGACTAAAAGCCATAAGTATAGTATGTCAAATTGGTCATCACATCAAACTGTGGTTTGCAACCCCATTTCGAACCCTGATTTTTGGATTTTGGTTTACCAGACTGATTAAAATGGCATCGTCGGTTATGTCATTTATCATTCCAAATCATATAAGCTTCTTTCATCATGGCCTGGGACACTGTCTGAACTGAGCCTCTTAAGAAACATTCTATCAAGGACAGGCCCATTTGGATATTCTCATCCCCATCTCCTTCTATCCCAGTTCTTTGCAACCTCCTCCCCATGTTGGCTCCATGCTACCCTGAAATCTTGCAAGACCTTTCTTCCGGCAGCAGCTTGAATCACAGCAAAACCAGGTCATCATTGTTGCCAGCACCAGAAAAAGCACCAATATTTGAAAACTGGCATGATATTTGCACAAAGGTATACGATTCATATATTATGGTTTTTAGCTTATGATACATTTTACAATGACAATGTTCACTAGCCCTCTGCAGACATTATAATGGTGTTCCATGTAAACATTGTGGGAGTCCATCAGCCGTGTATTTCAGCAGCACATTACGCGTAATCTTGTAATGTGTGAATTGGGCAACACATGGTGTCTCCATATGGGAACAGCTTCTGTTCACACAAATGCAAAATCTATGTATCAAACAGTTCACATATTATGGGAACACACCATCAGGGCATCACAGGGACCCACATACTCCTAATACACAGGCCATTTTCACACGTGTGTGTAACCTCACGGCATGAAGTGTCTTCCCAGTGCTATTTCCTGGCACGGTCCCCTTTAATGGCACAATGATGTCAGAAAACATGCCATTAAACGGGATCGTGCTGGAAAATTGCGCTAGGAAGATGCTTCTTGCCGTGAGTTTTGCATGATTTTCTGGAGGGTTAGGGCATGTGAAAACGGCCATAGGCTTCCACAACACATGAATGCAACACTTAGATGCCTCCATATTACCAGACATTTCCTTATGTCTCTGAAAGGTAGAGGAGAATAACCTTCCGTGATGACTCTTTTTAAAAAAGATGTATTCCCACCAGGGCCTCTCTTTTCCGTGAATTACTCTTCCCAGCTTTCCTCAGCTCACCTTCCTACCCGGGTTGATGAGAAACTGCAGAAGGTCAACAAAACTACAATTTCCATCAGCTGCAGCAATCCGAAGGTGCCAATGGTGTGAACGCAAAGGCACTCAAATAGTTCTTTTCAATGGTGAATAAATCAGCAATTAGAGCATGGAGTGCTCAGCTCAGGATAAACAAGACACTGCAAGCAGGGCCAGTTCAATTTCTCTAAACATGCAATTTATGAGGATCACAGCACCACCAATTAAAAGAACTGGGGCGGGGGGGGGGGGGGAGGAGCAGTCCTTACAGAATTGTATCACTAGCACAGCACTAGAAAGCACTCCAGTGTGGTTAGAGATGCCAAGTTGACAGAGGTACACATATTCATCCAATAATTAGAAAGGATGATGCTAATTTGAAAGAGGTATTAAATCAAAAGAGGGTTTTGTTCAAGGTACTTAACATTCTTTTCATTCCCTAGGCGTTCCCATATATTTTAATCACCCTTTCTCATTTTTTTCCCTTCCCCGACAGTCGCTGTTTCCATTAGAAACAAACAAAAAAGAAACAGCTCTTTTGTTTGACGTTCAACATCTGGGGAATTGGATTCGCAGGTGGTTTTTGTTCTTAAAAAAAAAAAAGACAACGCAAGTCCTTAAATTTGTAGAAGAAAATGAGAGGGAATCCACTATACGATCCCCAAAGTTAAGCTACAACTCCTGGCAGGCAGCCATTTCCTTTAAAGCCACCAGCTCTATCAGATGAATTCTAGAAACACAACTCCGACTTAATCTCATCAGTGTTGGCAGGTTGCAACAAAGAAGGAGAGGTTTCATCACCCAGGATAACAGCTGATGATTGCCTTGGATTTTCTTCCCATTGTTATGGCTGCTGGCTTTCAGTTCCTTTGTTAAGTTAATAGCCTGGAATATTTCCTCAAGGAGCGGGCGTTAATTGTTAGGAAGCAGTCCCTGATAGTACCCATCAGAGCCTGTGGAAAATGACCTCTCTAGGTGAGGGAAGGTGTATGTGCATGTACGGAAGAAAGGAACAAAATGAAAGACACAACTAGACATGGGCACAAACCCAAAAAAAATTAATGACTCTGCAGTTTGTGGTTCGGTGCTGATGACGATCCCAAAGTCGCGAACCGCAATGGACATTTCCCATTGCCGAACTGGTTTGCGGTTCGTGATGCTCAGAATGGCCCTCGTTGCACTTAGAGAGCCCATATTCACAGGGAGTGTGTAGCAGGCTCTCCTCCAGCCAGCACCCAAGTTTGGTCAAGATTGCAATAGGGATCTTGGAGTTATACCCTCTCCAATCTGAGGCCCCCAGGAAACTCCCACAAAAATCCAAGCTCAATTATACTCTCTCTGTCTCTCCCCAAAGGCTAGCAAGTAGCAAGCAGCAGCTCTGTCCCACTCCACTGCTAGCTGAAAGTGAAACCCAGCCTGGCAGCCCACAGCTATTTATAAGCTGAGGACTCATTGAGAAATGCAGGAGGTCTGTGTTTGGCCGTCAGAGCTGCCTATCAGGGTTTGCAGGGATGAGATTGGAGTGCCCATGGCTACAGAACACCCCTCCCTCCTCCCTCCCCCGGGTGTCTTCTCCCAACTTGTAACCGCTTTGCAGCTCCATGGTTGGAAGGAAGACCTGCCGATCAAGGTAAGCTGGGCTTCCATTCAGGTTTCCAGGGCGACAGAAGGAGCGCAGACAGAGTTCAGGCATTCCCCTGGCTCCATTGCCAGAGGAATTGATTGATGGTGCCTGACTGTCTGGCTTCCCGAACCGCGGCCAAACGCACCGAACCAGGCCTCTTCCGAACGCTGGTTCGTTTGCCGTGGACAATCACGAACTGCTGGATTGCGATCACGCGATCGCCAATTTTGTGGTTTTTTGAAGTTCGTAATGCGGTTCGTGCCCATCTCTAGACACAACAGTTATTAGTTAAGCGCTTCTATGCCTTCTTCTTTGCTCTGTTCTGTATTTCTAAATTAAACAAATATTACCAGAAACCCATACTCATATAAAGCGAACCAAGCCAGAGAATCCAGCCCCTAAAACTTCTTGCTGTTCAGAGAAAATAGGGAGGCACGTAACTCTATTAGATCATTCATTCTGCTTCCAAGCCACCATGGGGTATTGCTTAGAGTGTTACAGTAGGACTTGGTGTCTGTATTCAGACCACTGCTCTGCTATGAAGCTTATTGGGTGACCCTGGGCCAGCCACTCGCAGCCTCATCTCCTTCACAGGGGTGTTTTGAGGACAAAATGCAGGGAATGAATCACATATAATGCTCTGCTGGCCATGTTAATACCAGTCCTGTCTCTCCTGCCACAATTGTAATCTTCCTTCCCTGTCAACCTCTTGAACTGAAAGAGGACAAAGGAGGAGACGTCGCTATAAACAGTAGATGAGGAAGAGAAGACGCTTCTGCAGCCAAAAGCAAGGATGGGGCCATTCTCAGAATTTTACTGGGACCCTAGAAGAATCAGGACCGTTCCTCCATTCAGAGGCTACCAGTGATGTTTATAAAATCAACCAGCTTTGGAGAAAAATGGTAACAGAAATTGCTACAATAAAAAAAGGCACAAAGGAGAAAGATAGACACAGGAAATAGCAACGCCAAACCTCTTGGGCACCGTCAAGAAAAACAAACTCCCTATTCCCACTTCATGCATGCATTCTTCCAAGTGCAAACGAGCTCTTACGTTACTGGCACACAGCTGTCTCCCTAGCGATCTCTTTTTTTTCTGTATTTCTTCTATGCTGAAGCAGAAAGGAAGGACCCCACATATACACCCACCACCACGTCAAAGCAGCTGTACTGCACATGTATGTAATTGTGGCAATTTGGCAGCCTCCAGTTTTCTTTTATGCTATGTAGGCCACATTCCTTTCTGAGGAACATCAAGGAGGTAGGGATTAGAATGTTCATACTCCTGTACGGAAGTGGTTCTGCTTCCCACGTTGTTCCCAACAGAAGGCCATTCAATAAAGTTTCCTGGCCCATGCTTAGGCGATGGATTCAGTATTTATTTGTGTATTTAGAACATCTGTATCCAACATTTCAGAATCAAGGATGAAGGAGCTAGACAGCCAAATGGAGAATATTTGCTAAAGGAAAGGGAAGCAAAATGTTATCTGTTGTTTTGTAAACAGGAAAATGTTTTGATTCCCTGACCTTGGGTGGGTAGCATATTTGCAAGAGGTAACGGTGTATAATGGCTAGGGTGCTGGAAAGAGACTGGTGAGACCCTAATTCAAATTCTCAGTCTGTCATGAAATTAACTGTATGACCACGAACCAGTCACTCTTAGTCTAAGCTTCCTCACAGGGCTGTCATGTGAATAAAAGGGAGAGTGTAACCATGCATGTTGACCTAAACTTCTTTGCGGAAAAGTGCAATATAAGTGTAAGAGAGCTAAGCTTTGGTGGTTTGAATATAAGAAATGGAGTTATACCAGGTCAGGACATTGGTCTCTTCAGCTCTGTATTGTCTACTCTGACCGGCAGCCGCTTTCCATGGGACAGTCCCTAAAGAAGCTCAACATGCATTGCACTCCAGCCACCCAACTAGAATGGATTGCAAGGGAGAGCCAAATTTGTTTTTCACACGTCTGTCCTGTTTGAGCACATAGAGAAGGATGGAAAGAAACTCCCTTCTTTTTAAACACTACAAAAGAAGTTAATGGCTGAGGGAAACCCAAGTCAAGCTGTGATGGGTATCTGTCAATCTTCAGCTTTGATAACCTTTCGCCTTGTGAGACATGAGGAGGAGAGGGACGCTGGGTTACTTTTCATCCTCACCGTCCAGAGGATATTAGAACTTTCCTTCAGAGATCCAAGGCCAAGATTGGTTGAGGTCGCCTGGTTGCCATGGATATCAAGAACGCAAGATAAAAATGCTGAAGAAAAGAAACTCCTGATATTTGGAGAGTTCTGAACAGAAGGGGAGTCTGGCTAGTAGGACAAGGATTTTAGCTAAGGCCAATAGAACTGTTTTTCATTTGCATACATATGCTTATATTTTATAATTAAAACAATTGAAAGATGCCTAATTTGATTCCATACTTTATTTAAACGAGTGTAGGGATGTGCGTTTCGGCATTCAGAATGCCGAAAGAATGCCGAAACAAAAGTATTTCGGCTTCTTTCGGGGAATGCCGAAACGTTTCGGGGAATGCCGAAACGTTTCGGGTAGCCGAAAGAAAAAAGCCAAAACGTTTCGGGATTCTTTCGGCTTTCTTTCGGCTTTTCTATGGGAAAATGCCTCCGTCTTCCAGGACGCCTGGAGGAGGCATTTTCCCACTGAATAAGCCCAAAATTGGTGGGGACCTTCCTCTAACCCTTCTCTAACAACCACCCAAGTTTCAGACAGATTGGACTTTGGGGGGCCATGTTATGGCCCCCCAAAGCAGGTCCCCCCATCCTCCCATAAGAAAGCGAAGGAGCAGCATATTGTTAGCATGCTGCTGCTGATCTTTCTTCATTATTTCCTATGGGGAAAAAATGAAGAGGCAGGCTTCCTTTGCCAGGGGTGGCATTTTGCATGTAAAATGCCCCCCAGCCCTCAGGGGCCCTTCTCCCACCCCTCCTCCCACCCCCCACCAAGGCTCAGCCTGCTCCCACTTGGGGGGGCCATTTCATGGCCTCCCCAAGTAGGTGCTCTAATCTCTACCACTGACAGCTGGGGGAGGCTTGTGTTGCCAGGGGTGGCATTTTGCATGCAAAATGCCCCCCAACCCTCTGGGGCCCTTCTCCCACCCCTCCTCCCACCCCCCACCAAGGCTCAGCCTGCTCCCACTTGGGGGGGGCATTTCATGGCCTCCCCAAGTAGGTGCTCTGCTCTCATCTCTACCACTGACAGCTGGGGGAGGCTTGTGTTGCCCGGGGTGGCATTTTGCATGCAAAATGCCCCCCAGCCCTCTGGGGCCCTTCTCCCACCCTTCCTCCCACCCCCCACCAAGGCTCAGACTGCTCCCACTTGGGGGGGCCATTTCATGGCATCCCCAAGTAGGTCCTCTCAGCCCCTAAAGTCCACCCCTTACAGCCCCACACAAACCCAATTCCCCCCCAGCTGCCACACACAGACCCAAATCCCCACATTAGCCCCTCACAGACCCAAATCCACCCCCACCTGCCCCACACCCATAACCCCAGGAACAGGCTGGCAAAGGCCAGCCCTCTCCCTTTGTTCCCTATGCTGGGAACTTCTAAACTCTCTTTCCCTGGGCAATTCTGCACAGCCCAGGGGTGCCACAATGGTGGGCACACTTCTGAGTGCCAGCTGGTCCCTGTGAAAGAGCACCTGAACCACAGACACCCTCCCTCAAATTCCCCCACCACCTACAGAGATGGCTGGCCAGCCAGCCCCATTGTTCCCTATGATGGGAACCAACTGCACAACAAAGAATAAAACAAGAACAACACAAAATAAAGTTTTAAAAAAATTATTTTCTCCCTTCCAAAGTACAAGTAGGCAAAGCATTATGACACATTACACCAGCAGTCCCCCACACAGAAAAATTAAAACAAAACTCACTTAACATCAGAGAATCACAAAGCATGATTCCTGTCAAAAACACTTTATTTCTTGAACAGCTTTAGGTTACACAGCAGGGGGGAACACCAAAGGGCATGGCAGCACTATCTTGCACAAAAATAACACAACTCACTTAACATCAGAGAATCACAAAAACACAATTCCTGTCAAAAACACTTTATTTCTTGAACAGCTTTAGGTTACACAGCAGGGGGGAACACCAAAGGGCATGGCAGCACTATCTTACACAAAATAACACAACTCACTTAACATCAGAGAATCACAAAAGCACAATTCCTGTCAAAAACACTTTATTTCTTGAACAGCTTTAGGCTACACAGCAGGGGGGGGGACACCAAAGGGCATGGAAGCAGTATCTTACACAAAAATAACACAACTCACTTCACATTAAAGAATCACCCCAAAAAATAGCTGTCAAAAGCACTTTATTTATGTAACTGCTTTAGGTTACACAGTAGGAAGGCACCGCAGAGCAGGAAAGCAGTGTACTACACAAAAATAACACAACTCACTTCACATCAGAGAATCACACAAACACAATTGCTGTCAAAAACGGTGAAGTGGGTTGTATTATTTTTTGTAGTACATTGCTATCATGCCCTGTTGTGCCCTCCTACTGTGTAACCTAAAGCTGTTCAAGAAATAAAGTGTTTTTGCCAGGAATTGTGTTTTTGTGATTCTCTGATGTTAAGTGAGTTGTGTTATTTTTGTGTAAGATAGTGCTGCCATGCCCTTTGGTGTTCCCCCCTGCTGTGTAACCTAAAGCTGTTCAAGAAATAAAGTGTTTTTGACAGGAATTGTGTTTTTGTGATTCTCTGATGTTAAGTGAGTTGTGTTATTTTTGTGCAAGATAGTGCTGCCATGCCCTTTGGTGTTCCCCCCTGCTGTGTAACCTAAAGCTGTTCAAGAAATAAAGTGTTTTTGACAGGAATCATGCTTTGTGATTCTCTGATGTTAAGTGAGTTTTGTTTTAATTTTTCTGTGTGGGGGACTGCTGGTGTAATGTGTCATAATGCTTTGCCTACTTGTACTTTGGAAGGGAGAAAATAATTTTTTTAAAACTTTATTTTGTGTTGTTCTTGTTTTATTCTTTGTTGTGCAGTTGGTTCCCATCATAGGGAACAATGGGGCTGGCTGGCCAGCCATCTCTGTAGGTGGTGGGGGAATTTGAGGGAGGGTGTCTGTGGTTCAGGTGCTCTTTCACAGGGACCAGCTGGCACTCAGAAGTGTGCCCACCATTGTGGCACCCCTGGGCTGTGCAGAATTGCCCAGGGAAAGAGAGTTTAGAAGTTCCCAGCATAGGGAACAAAGGGAGAGGGCTGGCCTTTGCCAGCTTGTTCCTGGGGTTATGGGTGTGGGGCAGGTGGGGGTGGATTTGGGTCTGTGAGGGGCTAATGTGGGGATTTGGGTCTGTGTGTGGCAGCTGGGGGGGAATTGGGTTTGTGTGGGGCTGTAAGGGGTGGACTTTAGGGGCTGAGAGGACCTACTTGGGGATGCCATGAAATGGCCCCCCCAAGTGGGAGCAGTCTGAGCCTTGGTGGGGGGTGGGAGGAAGGGTGGGAGAAGGGCCCCAGAGGGCTGGGGGGCATTTTGCATGCAAAATGCCACCCCTGGCAACACAAGCCTCCCCCAGCTGTCAGTGGTAGAGATGAGAGCAGAGCACCTACTTGGGGAGGCCATGAGATGCCCCCCCAAGTGGGAGCAGGCTGAGCCTTGGTGGGGGGTGGGAGGAGGGGTGGGAGAAGGGCCCCAGAGGGTTGGGGGGCATTTTGCATGCAAAATGCCACCCCTGGCAACACAAGCCTCCCCCAGCTGTCAGTGGTAGAGATTAGAGCACCTACTTGGGGAGGCCATGAAATGGCCCCCCCAAGTGGGAGCAGGCTGAGCCTTGGTGGGGGGTGGGAGGAGGGGTGGGAGAAGGGCCCCTGAGGGCTGGGGGGCATTTTGCATGCAAAATGCCACCCCTGGCAAAGGAAGCCTGCCTCTTCATTTTTTCCCCATAGGAAATAATGAAGAAAGATCAGCAGCAGCATGCTAACAATATGCTGCTCCTTCGCTTTCTTATGGGAGGATGGGGGGACCTGCTTTGGGGGGCCATAACATGGCCCCCCAAAGTCCAATCTGTCTGAAACTTGGGTGGTTGTTAGAGAAGGGTTAGAGGAAGGTCCCCACCAATTTTGGGCTTATTCGGTGGGAAAATGCCTCCTCCAGGCGTCCTGGAAGACGGAGGCATTTTCCCTTAGAAAAAAGCCGAAAGAATGCCGAAATAATGCCGAAAGAATCCCGAAAGTCGAAAGCCGAAAGAGATTCTTGTTTCGGCTTTCGGCTTTAACGATAGAGAATCTTCTTTCGGCTTTCTACTTTCGGCTATAGCCGAAAATTTTTGGCTTGCACACCCCTAAACGAGTGTTTATTATGGAAGAGTTCTCCTTCCGGTGGTAGGGTTTAGTAGATACAGCTAAAGCAAATGAGAATTTTTTAAAAGTCTGGGCCTTCGTTTCTGCTGGTCTGCACCCCCTGCCCTGAGGACGTGGTTAAAATATCAGAGCAGGACTGGAGAAACTCGGATTCAAAGCCCCATAGTGTCATGAAGCTTACTGAGTGACTTTGACCCAGATAGGTTTGCCAGCCTCCAGGTAGTGGCTGGAGATCTCCCAGAATTACAACTGATCTCCAGGCCACAGAAATCAGTTCGCCTGGAGAAAATGGCTACTTTGGGGGGTGGACTCTATGGAATTAAGCCATGCCAAGGTCTTTTCCCTCCCCAAACCCCATGTTCTTCAGGTTTCTCCAGGTGTCACCCCCCAGATCTCCAGGAATTTCCCAACTTGGAGCTGGCAACCCTAGGCCCAGACTATTTGCAGGGTTTTTGTTTAAAGCTAAACAGAAGAGGAAGGACTGTGCAAGCCATTTGAACTCTTTAGGGGAAGGGGAAGGATGGGCTAAAGATATAAACATAACAACACATATACCATCACTGGAAGCATTTGTTACCCAACTGAGCTCCAGTACTGAGATCAGGCCAGGCTGCAAGAAGAATGTCTGACTGAGGGGTGGTGGTGGTAAAGAAAGAAGGACGTGTCTCTCCTCACCTGAGTACCTCTTCTGAAGTAACACCCCTTCATCTCCATGGTCTGCTTTATCCATGAATGAGGGTACACGTGAATCAGAAACAGGGCTACCCTATCTCACTGAGTTTGGCCATGAGCTCAGAGGAAGCAAGTGGCCTGTGACCTGTGCACGTCTTCAAAAACTGGTACTCTTTCCTGCCTTTGTCTGATGATGATCAACAAGCGCCGTGGGTTGTTGATGTGAACTATGAAGGACACTAATGAGTATCTTCAATCACAGCAAATGTTATTTCATGGAGGGGAAAGTACATATAGGCTTGTGCTTTAATGAGATGAGGCTGGTGTCTGAAGTGCCTTTTTGAAGAAATCCTTGAGGGCTTTCCTGTCTTCAACAGATGGCTGCTTTGCCAAAGGAAAAAGATGCTGTAATATTCATGGTGGAAACATTACTTGTTCAGCAAGATGGGAGATAGTTGGACAGGAGACTCAAGAACACCCCGTGACTGCAAGTGGCACTTGGAGGTTGTTTGCTATAGGCAATCTACAAAACTAGGGATGCTAATGGATTTTAAAGGGGGGGGTCATCTTGCAATCTCCTCCCATATTCAAATCTGGGGCATGATTCAAATGTAACTTTTCTATGTTATCTGGAGGAGGAGGAGGAGGAGAGTGCCCTCAAGTCAGAGTTGACTTATGGCGACCCCTGGCAGGGTTTTCATGGCAAGAGGTGGTTTGCCATTGCCTGCCTCTGCAACCCTCATCTTTGTTGGTGGCCTCCAGCCAACCCAGCTTAGCTTCAGAGATCTGATGAGATCAGGCTCACCTGGTCTATCCAGGTATATGTTATCTGGAGAAGGTTCTATATCCCACAAGCTGATGGGAAGGACTAATCTTCCATTACCTTCTGCAATTGTTCCAACTGCAGTTACCAACAGCTGCCCTACACAGAACAATTGCTTTACTTTCCTTTTCCTCCTGATGCTTTGGCAAAAAATAAACCCAGCTGGACCCATTAGCCCTGCCTGTTTATTCTGTGGGCCCTTTCTTGGGAATCTTTAACACTTCCTTCTTCCCTTTTTCCAGTGCATGATTGCTGGGTCAGAACTGGCATGAATTTATGCTTGCCTTGAGTCTGCCATAAAGCACAGTTGTTTTAGAGTTTTGTACATACATTGCTTTACAATCTGGTTAGACTAAAATGAACTATGGTTGAATTTACGCACATAACCATAAGGCATTCAAAACTCCACCTTTCTGCAATCACACTGGCCATATTTTTCTCTAGAACCAAGTGCCCCATACAATCAAATTGCTGTCGCTTGCAATTTAAAATTGAGCCAATTTATTTGCATGCGTGCAGTCTGGAAGGTGCGAGTGGGGGAGCATTGTTGCAATGTACTGGTTCATTGCGTTTACGCAGTCTGCTTCCGACTGGTCAGTGAGATTGTTTTTAGGGCCACTGACATCCTGGAAATGTCTTGTAAACAACTTGAAGGTGGTCCCAGAGAGTGATGAGGGCGACATTTGCAAATAATGGGCTCGCTTTGCAAATATCCCCCTGGTGACAATACTCATTTTAATTACAAGCCAAGCACCCTTTGCTCTGAAACTCATATTCTGTTTGCAATTGATAAAAAGACATCTTTTAAGTGAATGACCCACTTTTACACCTATGGCATTCAGTTCATCAGACCAAATAGCACAGCGGGACAGCCACTGTCGGCACATACTCAGAACGTAATTAGTTTGCTTGCTCTCGGTGAGAAACTATCTTTCCTGGTTACTGAAATTAACTCAAGGTTCTTTAAATGGCAATCTGATTTACAGAACTGTGGTCCATTGGCAGTTCAGCAAAATTATCATCACCCTGGAAGCACTGTACGGAGGAATTTCTCTGGGGGACTGCTCAATGGGAATTTGGAATAGCACTGCGAGAGCAGGTGCTAAACACTCTTCCCAAGACACAGTTGAAAAGTGCATGATGCTAGCAGTCTTGATGAAGCTCAGTTGGTCTTGGTTTGGTAAGAGTCTGGAAGGGGGACTGCCGCAGAACCTCATGAATGGTGCCTTGCTTATTCATTTCATTTATACCCCCCCCCCCATTTCTTCCCAATGGAGGCCCAAAGCAGCTTACGTCATTCCCCTGCCCTCCATTTTATGCTCATGACAACCCTGAAAGGCAGGTTGTGTTGGAGTATAACAATGTCTGTTGTACAAAGAAGAAGAGAAGAAGAACCTGAGGAGGCAGCAGGTTCCAGCTAGACAGGGGGAATACCTTCTTTCTAAAAGGGCTTTTTCTGGTTGGTTTGTGGAATGCTATTCTCAGACCTTTCTTCTGCAACTCTTCTAGAACTCTCACAACCAGTAAAGCAGCTAGGTTATCTCTTCTCTTTCCTATCCAGTTTGTGAGCTTCATACAATAAAGCTTTTGTTATTCTTAATCAGTGCAGTGTGCTGGCCTATGCATAGGTCCTCTGCCAACAGGTTAGGCTGTGTGACTGCCCCTAGGTCTCTGTGATCCTGGCTGGTCATGGTTAGCCCTTGCACTGGACAACTGATGGCACCCAGGCACATACCAGGGAACCAGGTCAGCCCACCTGGGCATGCTTTGACTGCTGCTGGGAACTTGGAGTCTCCCCATAGCCCCCAGTGGGATGGGTGGCTCCTGGGACGGTGACCTCATGCCAAGGTTGAGCCATGGTGGCTGGGGCTACCCTTATGAAGGAAGGCATGTCACTTGGTTGGAAAGGCAGTATAGGAGGAAACACATGGGGGCAGAGTCCCTCATTGGAGTGGGCGTTAAAGGTCGTGCTTTGTGTAGCTGGAGGTGGCTGGGATCCAAGGAGAAAGAAGACTGAGCTACCAAGCACAATAGAAGTGTTTGCAAGCTGACGTGAATGTCTTTTGTGTGTTCTTTGGGAGTAGGAGGTCGACATGGGTGGCCAGCCCCATCCCAGTCTGTTGCAGACCCCAACATTGTTCACCTCTCACACTCCCATGACCATCGCAGCAACACCTACCAAGGCCATAATCACCCAGCAAGCTTACATTGCAATGTGAAGAATCCAACCGGGGTCTCCCAGATCCTAAACGGACACTTTAACCACTCCATCACACTGGCTTTCTCCATGATGAAAGAAAGGTAAGATATCCATGCAATAAATGACTACAGTAAATGGTGCTCCAGTTCACAGAACTCTTTTAAAAAATGTCAAATCATTGGTAGGAAAAGCTCATACTCAGAGGCCAGATACAGTTCAATTGGTGGGGGAAGGGGTTCACTCATTATTCATCCCAGATGCTATCCTAAAGACTTTCAGTCTTGTTGAGTCTGTGGGCATTTGAGGAATTCAGAGGACAGGGAGGGGGTACCACCCCAAAATGCAGGCCACGTGGGCAAGCACACCATGTTGAGAGCTTGCAAAGCCACACATCCTCCTATGATGGAGGCAGCTGTTTCTTAATGAGTGCTCCCTGCAGATGCCAAAGCGACACCTCCTAGGGTTTTTTTTTAATCCCTTCCTTCTTCAGTGAAGTGGAGGAAAATCAGAACTGGTTCTTTGCTCTGGGAAAGAGATGCTTTGTCAAAGTAGCAAATGGGAAACCAGGAAACCCATCAGCAATGCCACGGTGGGCAACCACGACATTGTCTCATTTCTAACAGCTCACTAGGATGGAGTTGGGTAAGCAGGAACATTAGCCTCACAGCGTTCTCCCGAGTGCACCGGGGGAATACTGCAACACAGGCTTGCATCTTTCCCCCCTGCCCCCCCATGCAAAACGTTGACCTGGGTCACCTTCATCACTGTTGTCATCTACGAGGATGATTTCCTTCAGGAGATGGGCGGGCGTATGATTCACTGCGCTGTGTACCGAGCGCAGGATGACGGACAATGCCTCATTCACAAAGATAAAAATGATGGAAATCTGTGGGAGATCCTTTGGGTATTTCAGCTCTTTACACCTGTTGGAGAAAACACACACAAACAGAAAACTAAGGTTAACCCTTAAAACACCTAGCACTCTCATTTCATTTCAATATTTTCTCCTGCTTTTTGATCCAATGGAGCACTGAAGCAGCTGGCATAGATAAAAAAATCTAGACAGTGAGAGAATAAAAATTTAAGAAAAAAAAAAACAAGCTTATCTTTAGGAACTCTGCAAACAAGGATAGCGCCTGGCCCTGTTGCCTCAATATATAATCCATCATATTTTAGTTCATCTTTAATCAAAAACACTCGGAAACATTTTTCTTACTTGGCACCTTAGATGTAAGAGACAGAAAGAGGGACAGAGACTTCCCTGGGAAGGGAGTTCCACAGTCTTGCAGCTGCTACAGAAAAATTCCCAATACACATAACCAGTACGCCTCCAAAAATGGCACAACATAGATAGAACAGCCTCTGAAATTTATATATAAGGTAAACATATACAAGTTTGAAGATATCTGGGAGTAGGCTTGGCAGCTCTAAATTCCTGGAGATATAAGGTGGGTAACTGGGGCGGGTGGAGTTTGGGGAAGGGAGGGAGCTCAGCGGGATGCAATGCCGCTGTCAGTTTCTATAAGTAAATTCAAGAAGAAAACCAATGGATTGGGCCTGATGGGAGCACTTCCATTATGCCCAATCCAATCCATTATTTTTCCCTTGTTGAATTTTTTTTACTATAAAATGACCAAATTTAAATCTTTTTGTTGCCACCGAGATTGGGTAGGCAAGATACTGGGGAAAACTGAAACCTTTCCAACTCCAGAGTAACTTCTCGAAGTTAACAGAATACTAACAACCTCATGAACAAGGTTTACTTTAGAACTGCCTTGGGCTATTCAGTTCCATTTGGAATCGAGAGACTCCCGTTTGCTGATTACTGGAAACGTAGAACAACCAAAAGAAATGCCCTCTTGTAATCTATAATGGATATTTTTCTGTGAACATAATACATTATTTTTAAAGGAATTGGATTTTGCTGTGTGTCATATTCACTGGGCTTTCTGTGCTAACCTGCCCTCCGGTTCTTCTTCTTCCTTGACACCCTGCTCTCGCACATAACTTGTAGGTGTTAATATCGGAGCAGGCAAAAACCATCCTCTGGTTGCCAAGACAAATGGCTTGGGTAACTTGCCCTCTTTTAAATACCGTTAAATTGATAAAAAGGTACCTGTGTGTGTCTGACTTGGCTGCAAGCAGGAGCACGGGCGGCCTCACTTTAGTAAGTTAATAAATTTTCTTAATGCTTCCCCCTTGCATCTGGCAATGATCTCCAGTATTAAAATATAGGACGGTGCAGGGCGAGAGTACTTTGCACACAACGGGGCGAGAATTCTTAACTGCTTGCCATTTTAACATAAAGATGTTTTACTATCCCTGCGCCCATGCCAGATGAATGTGGCGCAAACTCCCTTAGCCAAGCAGTTAGAGCAGGGCTTTTTTTCAGGGGGAACGTGGGGGAACGGAGTTCCGGAACCTCTTGAAAATGGTCACATGGCTGGTGGCCCTGCCCCCTGATCTCCAGACAGAGGGGAGTTTAGATCGCGGAGGGCAATCTCAACTCCCCTCGGTCTGGAGATCAGGGGGCGGGGCCACCAGCCATGTGACCATTTTCTCTGAGGGCAACCCACTGAGTTCCACCACCTCTTTTCCCAGAAAAAAAGCCCTGAGTTAGAGTAATGAAAATATTCCGAGTTGCTGCCCAAATATAAGGCTTCAGGACAGTAGAATAGGGATGAGGCTGTGGTTTGGTGATAAAAGGTGTGCCTTCCATGCAGAAGGGCCCCAAGTTCAAACACTGATGTCGCCAGTTAAAGCATCACAAGGCCAAACTGTGTGTGATGTTTTGGATCTGCAGCTTTTTCTGTAGATATGTTTTTCTCTGCTTTGGTTGCCAAACTGCAACAATTTTGGGGAGCCTCCACATAATGATATGCCCCAAATGTCCTTTCCCTATACTTAACCACCTAGTCAGAAAACCTGTGTCTATGGAAGTTTGCTAAGTATCTTATGCAGACAGAGAGGCATCAACACTATGGCTGGAAAGATGTTTTTCTCTCCCCCAACCTCTTTTTTGATTTACCATCTAGCCCCATCAGATTGGCTGCTAAGGCAATATGACTATGGCGTACAATCTCCTGACCCCAGTTTCTGGTCTCCAGTGTCACCACTGTTCTCTCCATTGGGACCAAAATTGGGGGAGAGGTTAGGAAGTGATATCGCGCAACACCGCAACATCATTTCTGGTTGTACCAAGAAGTGACATCATGACACTCCAGGAATTCCCCAAACATCTATGGTTTTTAATGTAGAGATGAGAGGAATTCCTAGAGAGACATGACGTCACTTCAGATTACAAGTATAGCAAAACATATTGGAACAAAAAACTCAAATTCAAGCACATGCTAAGAGAGCTAGTTTAGTGTGGTGGTTAACAGTGCAGGGACGCTAATCGGGAGAACTGGGTTTGATTCCCCACTCCTCCACTTGAAGTCAGCTGAGTGACCTTGGGTCAGTCACAGCTCTCTCAGAGCTCTCTCAGCCCCACCCACCTCACAGGGTGTTTGTTGTGGGGATAATAATAACATACTTTGTAAACCACTCTGAGTGGGTGTTAAGTTGTCCTAAAGGGCAGTATATAAATCAAATGTTGTTGTTGTTATTAATGAGTTTTGAACTTGCTAAGATTGAGAAAGAAGGGTCATAGTGGTTAGCTCAATCAGGGCTGGCACGCCCATTGAGGCTGGGCTGGCAGTCGCCTCGAGCGCTAAGGCACTGGATTGGGCACCGGGGGTGGGGGCGCACACAATGGAGCTCAATTGCCCCATGCTGCTATGCCCGGCCAGGAGCTCTCTGCTGCTGCTGCTGCCACCACTGCCAGCACACAGCTGTGGGCCAGGCGTGGTAGGCGGCTGGGGCGGCACACAGAGCAACCGAGCCAGAGGGAAGATGCACACGTGCCGCCCCGGCTGCTTGCCATGCCCGGTCCACAGCTGCTGTGCCTGGCCAGGAGCATGTGCAGGCAGAGGCAGCATGGGGCAGCTGAGCGGGCAGCCTCCCAGCCCTCCCGCTCAGTTGCTCTGTGCTGCTGCTGCCGCTGCTGCCACCAACACACAGCTGCGGGCCAGACTCAGCAGGCGGCCAGGATGGTGTGGGGCAACTTAACGAGAGGGCTGGGAGGCCACCTGTGCACCATCCCTGCCTGCGTGACGCTGTCACACGCAGTGACATCATCACGCAGTCAGGTGCGCACACGCGCACCAACACCCCTGTAGCTGCCTCAGGTGCCAGAAACGCTGGCGCCAGCCCTGAGCTCAAGGGAAATGTGTCTCGCAGCAGTGAGAAAGGCAAACTGTCTGCTGGAGATTATTAGGAAAGTGAGGGAAAATAAAACAACCAATATTATATTGCTCTATGATCTATGGTGCCGCCTCATTTGAAATACTGTGTGTAGTTCTGGTCACCTTATTTCAAAAAGGACATTGCAGAGCCAGAAAAAATACTGAAGCTTACGATGATTAAGGAGCACCTTTCTATACAGGGAAAAGCTGAAGAGCCTGGGACTTTTCATATTGAAAAAGAGACAATTGGGGGGGGGGCTTGAAAGAGGTTTATAAAATTATGTATAGGATAGAGAGAGTGGACTGAGAGAACTTCTCTGTTTTCCAAAACAATAGAACTCAAGGGCATCCACTGAAGCTGATGGGAAGTACATTCAGGACAGAGAAAAGGAAATACTTCTTTACACAATGACTGATTAAGATCTGGAATTCGCTGCCAGATGTAGTGATAGCCCCAGGCATGGACAGGTTTAAAAAGGGATTAGACAGATTCATGGAGGAGACGTCCATCAATGACTACTAGATGTGGGGACTAAAGAGAGCCTTCCCATTCAGGGGTAGTAAACCTATGAATATTAGTGCCAGGAGGCAATGTCAGGAGAAGGTCTTGGCCTCCATGACCTCTTGTTGGCCGTCCGTAGTAACTGGTTGGCCACTGTGAGTCCTTCTACATGAGACACCTCAGTACGTGTTTGTCAAGTGTAGGGAGAATCAATGTTAGCGAAAAAGTGTAGTTTAAAAGAACAGAGCCGGCAGAGATTGCTCCTTAGAGGGTTTGTTAATTTCATTGCCTCCCAGTAGGCTCTGTCAATTTCACCTCTTCAGTACAAAACTGTGGGATTACAACCAGAGGGCAGCGAGGAATGGAAATGGGCTGGAGCTGCCTTCCAGAGCCAGGGTTGGACCTGGAGAGGTTACAATGGGCTGAAGTTTCCCTTCTGGCATTTCACAGCCCCTTCACACAGCTCCAGTGCATAACAAAGCCTTTGCCCTGCCGCCGGCTCTGTCTTTTTAAACTACCCTTCCCGGCTACCATTGCATCTCCCAACAAGTGTTCCTCACATGTCAGTTGTCTTGTGCAGAGAGACTGTGAGTCATGCAGGATGCTGGACCAGATGGACTACTGGTCTGATTTCAGTAGGGCTCTTCTTATATTCTTATGACTGCAAAAGGTGTCACATGGTTTAGGATTGCATGGTTAAAGGAAGCCATATATTCGCAATATGTCACACCGTTAGCTCTCCAGGGGGAAAAACGGTTTGCTTATAATCACAGCATGAGTTCTTTCCTGCTTTAATTAGTGTTACCTACATTATTCTCTTAAGAGATGCTGCAGGGTGTAAGGCTGTGAGGGCAGGATTCAACCTGGATTGGGAAAGCTGGCAGGAGGGAGACAGCAACTGATCATTGCCTTACTTATGAAAATGGAAGATTCCTGTATCTCGTCTGCTGGTAAATACCTTCCTCCCATCTAGAAATTAATAATACCAAGTAAGAGAGCCAGTTTGATGTAGCGGTTAAGAGCAGCAGGGCTCTAATCCGGAGAGCCAGGTGTGATTCCCCACTCCTCCGCTTGAAGCCAGCTGAGTGACCATGGCTCAGTCACAGCTCTCTCAGAGCTCTCTCAGCCTTACCCACCTCACAGGGTGATTGTCATGAGGATGATACTTTCGGTATATAAATCAAATATTATTATGTTGTTATTAAGAGAAGAAGAACAGCCGTGCTGGATCACACCATTTGTTCATCTAGTCCAACAGCTTGACCCACACAGTGCCCAACCAGTTACCGGGGAGGGCCAACAAGCAGGGCACAGAGGCTGAAACCTTCATCCGAGTTTACCTCCTAGCCTAGATCTGCTCTCTTGGACGATGGAAGGTCCCTTTGGTCACCATGGCTAGTTGTAATCTTTGATGATGATGATGATGATGACGACGATGATAACAACAACAACAACATTCGATTTATATACCGCCCTTCAGGACAACTTAATGCCCACTCAGAGCAGTTTACAAAGTATGTTATTATGATACCCACAACAAACACCCTGTGAGGTGGGTGGGGCTGAGAGAGCTCCAGAGAACTGGGACTAGCCCAAGGTCACCCAGCTGGCTTCAAGCGGAGGAGTGGGGAATCAAACCCGGCTCTCCAAATTAGAGTCTCACGCTCTTAACCACTACACCAAAGTGGCTCTCCCCCACGAATCTATCCAATCTCCTTTAAAGCTGTCTTGCTCGTTGTAACCATCACTATGTCCTCTGGCAATGAATTCCACAATTTAATTATTTGTTGAGTAAAGAAGTCTTTCCTTCTTCAGAAAGTAGACAAGCACATGTTGTATGAGGAGAAAAAAAAATATTCCACACGTGTGCAGGGTGTTCATAGTTTTAACATTCAGAGAATTTATTGTTTTTAACATAGATTTATTTAGATCCTCCCAAAGTCTTTTTTTCCCTTGTGGACAGAGATGGTGGAGCTTAAGACTGCCTGGATATTATATACCTTTGCCCTTCTGCAGCAAAATACTACTCTTTCTATTGTTTGTGGGAGAGGGTACCTCTCAGCAATGTGAGATAGAACCATGCCAAACACAATCAAATACCCAGCAGTAAAATGAAGCTTTTATCTGCTGTCTCTTCCCCCAAATTTTCAAAGATCACACTTCCACCATGACCGCCTTTGATTTTCTGTAGAAAACAAACCTCTTTTAAAATTTTCCATTCATACTGAGAGTGTTAAGTTGTTGCCTCAATTAAAGTGGCTAAGTTGAAGAACGCTTGATTAATTTCCTCCACACAAACAAGAAGATCAACCAGAAAATTAATTGAGCTGCACACGATTGCGGAAAGCATCCAAAAAGACACAAGGGAGGAAAAAAATGAAGAAAAACTTCAAACTGTATTCACAGCGCTTCTACCTCCCCCATTCCTTCTCTAAACTCTATGATTCTTTGAGAGATGCATATTTTGTTTTGTGGTTTATTCATTCCTTTACATCTGCCATCGTTCAAAGGGAATTATCAGTAGGGAAAGCAGCTATATCTAATTTATGAAGTACAGTCAGTATCCTTCACTCTGAACAAATATGTTTGGAAACTTACAAGGAAATTCTACGCAGAGTTACTCCAGTCTAAGCCCATTAAAATCAATGGGCTTAGACTGGAGTAACTCTATTTAGGATTTCACTGTTAATGATAGAACTTTTGATCGAATGGGTGGCAGCAGCAGAAGCGGCAGCTAGGCTAGAGTAAATGAGAGCACATAGTAGGCCTTGGATACTGTGGAGCTCATCATTAGTCAAGTTCTGTGCTCCGTTTTCCTTGTCCATGCATGGCTGTGACTCAGTGGTAGAACATCGGCTTGGCATGCAGAAGGTTTCAAGTTCAATTCCTGACATCTCCAGATAAAAGGATCAGGCAGTAGGTGATATGCAAGACCTTGACCTGAAACTCCAGAGAGCAGCTGCTAGACTAAGTATACATGCTGACCTTGAGAGACCAACAGTCTGATTCATTAGAAGGCAGTTTCATGCGTCCATGTTGTGACAGGCAGGAGCTAGAGGTGCATTTAGACAGGTGAAGGACTAGAGGGGGGGGGGAACTTGAATAATTCATGAAAAATGCCCCCAAGGACATTTGTTTGCATTTTTTCCAGTGAGAAAGAATGGAAATGTAAAGTAATGGGGAGAACCCTGTTATGAAATATTTTCTCTTTTGGAAGAAGTGAAATGTTTTAAAGAGAACATTTTACTCTGAATGTGTAGCATATGGATTTTTGAATAAGGCAATCTATGTCTGCATCCAGGCACCGCTGGACACGGGGCTATTGTCCTACAGCAGGGGTCTCCAACCCGGGCTTGAATGAGCAACAACAAATATGCCAAGCTACTCCCCCGCAGTGTTACCAGGGTTTTGTTCTGTCCTAGAAAGAAAACAGGGCCTAGGAAGAGCACCTGAAATTAAGCAATCAGCTAAACAGCACACACGCATGCACGCACGCACACACAAATCAAATGTATATATGGATATGTATATATATGTGTGTCTATGGTAGGACTGTTATATGTAGTGTATGTGTGTATATAGTAGGATTTTTCTATGTGCAACACCATGATGCTGCTGGCAAGAGCCAGTAAGATCTGCTCTAGGCTATATAAAGCCTAGAGGAGATCTTTTTGTGATCTTTTCCTGGGTCTTCTAGGCAGAATTTCCAGGTCTCCCTTGGCAACCAGGGAGGGGCAGGATGGTGGCAGGAGAGCGGGGTGAGGGACTTACTGGCTCAGGGCAGGCCCTTGCCTGCAACATCATGGTGTTGCCATTGAAACACTGATGTCACTTCCTGAAGTGCCATCATCACATTGCCAGCCCACAGGAAGTGCTCTGGTATATGGGAAAAAAATTCTATGGATTTTGCCCAAATCTCAGAGTTTCACCCAGTGATGTGAAAACATCACTTCTGGGTGTACAGGAAGTGATGTCATTGTGTCACTAGCAACTTCACAATGATGCTTGGAAGAGCCTGCTGGGTGGCCTGGGGGTGGGGGATCCCATGCCCCCATGGGGGCTGGCAACCTTAGTGCTAGGGGAAACATAAGTTAACCTTAAGAAGTTGTCATGTTACTAGTACCTCACAAAGTAGGGGGGAAAGCAGTGGGGCGGCGAGCATCAGTGGCATATCCCCATTGGTGGAGAATTGGGATCTCTCAGGAGCATCTGGCAGCCTCGTGGCACAGTCACATGGACAGACACCCAGTGGAAAGTCCCCAGACAAGCCAGTCCTCCCCCCAGCTTTGCGTTGGGGGGAGCTTTAAGGGGGAACCACATCACTTGGCCAGGCCGGGGCACAGCCATACGAGGGATGGCTCGCACCTGGGGCAGAGGGTAGCTCACCAAGACAGGTCAGTGCGGAGGTTCAAGGATGACCCCAGAGCCTGACCTGTACCACTAGTTAGGCCCTTGCTGCAGTTGCAAAATTTTGTCGTTATTCAATAAACGGCCTTTTTCTGGTGTCTGTCTCTTCATTCCGACTTGGGGGGAGGGGGCAAGTTGCCATGTTACCAGTACCTCACAAGCTACCAGTACCTCACAAACAGGGAGACCCCTGCTCTATAGCAATAATTTTTAAATGGATTGCCCAGAGTAAACAAGCCAATTGAGTGGGAAACAATTGATATATACCAACAAAAACACAATATTCACGGATGTGTGGATGCAAGCTTAAGGAAGCTTGCCCAGAGTCTGCCAAAAGATGGAACTTGCACGGTAATGAGGCTTCTGCAATGCTGACCACACCCCAGGAAACTGCACTACTGGGGAGGCAGAGCTAAACGTCAAAACCCACAGAACTGTGCACTGCTACCCGTGGTGAGCCAGCAAGGCTACAGGCAAGAACATTGCCCTAATAGTGAAATATACCTAGGTATATAGTGAAATATACACTGGGCATGACATCCATCTGACCAGAACAGACCTTCACAGCTCAGGCTATGTTGTAACCTGAACAGCACTGAACCTGAGAACAGGGGGGCAGCCAGCCTCATGAGGGGCAGCAGCACCAGATTCCAATTCTGCCACTGAGGGCCAAACTACAAGTGACGAATGACACAGGTTGGACACTTGTCAGCTTCACTCAAGTTTTGATGGGAAATGTAGGCAGCTTGGCAGAATGTTGGATAAGTGACAGTTGAAAAGTCCATTGGACAGCAGTCGGAGAGCCAAGCTGCAAGACCAGGACGCCTACATTTCCCATCAAAACTTGAGAGAAGCTGACAAGCGTCCAATCTGTGTCAGGCATCACTTGTAGCTTGGCCCTGAGCCCAAATCCCTCAGTGGGGAGACTCCAAACACCACTTCACAAGCATCTGGTCTCTTCTCCATCACGGAACCCACCTATGCTGGGTCCCACAGGCCCATCTCACTGGCTGAGGCAATGTACCCACCTCAAGTGACAAGACAGGCACTGAGTGCTAAGCTGCCATTTTACGAGAACCTTGTGAAAGCTCTTCCAAAGCAGCTGTTCTCTTTTCACTCTTATTGTTCTGCCAGAAAATTGTGTTATGTTCTCGATTTGACCCAATTAAATTAACTGGCAAGCAAAGAGAGATTATTTAAAAAAGAGTACACACAGCATATAATTAATGTACAGAATTCACTTCCACAAAGTAGACAACAGCTTAGGTGACTTCAAAGGGGTAATTATTAGAAAAATTAACAAAAGTGATGTGTGTTGATAGGTAATCCACCTTGAGAAAGAGCAAGTTCCAGGTCCAACAGCATCTTTAAGACCAACTAGACTTCCAAGGTATGAGCTTGGAAATCTTGTTGGCTTTAAGGTGTTATTGGACTCAGATATTAGTCTTGCAGGCCGACATGGCTACCCACCTGGAACCACCTTGAAAAAACTGAACTATGAAAAATAAATAAATAAATAAAATAAATTGGCCATGATGACAGGAGCCAGTGTGGCATACTGGTTGGATTGTCAGACTAGAATTTGGAAATTCTGGGTTCGAATCCTCATCCTGCCATGGAAGCTCTCTGGGTGACCTTGGGTTAGTCACATACTCTTTCTGCCTAGCCCCCCTCATAGGGCTATTGTGAGTGTAAAATGACAGAGGGGAAACCAATGAATGCTTTCAGGGGGGCACCAAAAGGGAAAGGGAATACAGTTTAAGGAAGGAAGGAGTGGGAGACAACAAAATAACGCCTTGCATTTACCAAGTGTTTATTATTCAGAATGATCTACCACTATGCTACATTGGAGGAAGTTTATGGCTTTCCAGACTTCATATTTGGTAAGGTCAGGGCTCATTTTGAGGGGGAACGCACAGGAACGCAGTTCCAGCAGTTCTCCAAAGAGGTCACATGTCAGGTGGCCCTGCCCCCCTGACTCAGCCATTTTGGGCCCATTTCGTCCTGGATTGGGGCTGAAACGGCCCGGATTGGGCCTCTGACGGGTGGTAGATCACTCTCCTGCTCAGCAGTGGCCCGATCCTGACCATTTTGGGCTCCTGTTTGGCCATTTACAGCCCCCTTTTGCCATTTTGGGCCCAATTTCGGCCCTGAATGGCCAGGATTGGGTCCAAAACAGCCAGGATAGGTGATGTCAGGGGGTGTGGCATATGCAAATCAGTTATGCTAATGACACACTTCCGATGATGGCAAGGGGCGTGGCATATGCTAATGAGTTGTGCTAATGAGTTCCTCCAGCTATTTTTCTACGAAATGACCCCTGGGTAAGGTAATCAAACATACCAGGTTTTTTTTCCTGAGTTTGAATTTGGTTGCATTGTACGGGGATGAGAGTGGACTGTGCCCAATCTGTTCCTTCATTAGACTGGACCGTTGCTTTGCACTAAATTGCAGGCCATTCCAATTTCTGTATGTGATTTTCTAAAATTTATTCCCGAATTAGACCCCTTGGGACTAGCCTCTTTGTTGCATTGACAGCCCCCTACCGTACATTACCCATGAAATGAAACACTGCCACAACAAAATCAATCCTGAGCAGATTGTATATATGAAGGCATGAGGATTACATTTTTATGATGCCAGACCACTGCATGCAGAGGAAGCCAGAAGCAGGTCTGAAAGACTATCCAGCGTCGCTGCCTTGTTGCTGCTGTCACAGTCCAGGAACTGGAGACAGCCCTCAATACCTCCTCACTGTCTCTTTAAAAATAGAACAGCAAGCCTAGAGGGCTTTCTGAACTCGCAAGAGATTACATCCTATCACAAGAGTCTTCGTTTCTGTTTGGTGGTTAAAAATGATTTGAAAAGAAGGTAGAAGCAGTTTCTTGGGTTTAGACGTTAGTGATGATGTTTGCTTAGTTATGAAACCTGGGCCATTTTCACACTGCTTACCGGCCACGGAACACTGAGCCTAGCTCCTGGAATGGCAGCATCTTCCAGGTGCGGTTTCGGGCAAGAACTGCTTGAGAATGCAAAATACATGTGTTACCACTGTAGCAACTACAATGTGGGTAGTGCACACTCCCAATATGTATTGTAGCCACGTTGCCAGTACAGTATGGAGGCAGGGCTTTTTTTCAGCTGGAATGCGGTGGGATGGCATTCTGGAACCTCTAGAAAATGGTCATGTGACTGCTGGCCCCACCCCCTGATCTTGACAGAGATCAGTTCCCTGAAAAAAGCCCACTTTGCCCAATGCCAGAGGGATGAGGGAATCCCCTCACCCCTCTTGTACTGGGTGAAGGAAGCACCTTGCTCCTTGCTCCAGCAAGGTTGAGGAGCAGCGGGAGGGTGATTTAAACTTTAACCCCCCCTTGCTCCAGCTGACTGGCAGAGTACGCTCACCATGCAAGTGGTGTAGAGGGCGATCTAAACTCCCCCTTGCTCCAGCTGACTGTCAGAGTCCGCTCACCATGCAAGTGGCGCAGAGGGCGATCTAAACTCCCCCTTGCTCCAGCTGACTGGCACCAGTCAGCTGGAGCAAGGGGGGTGTTAAAGTTTAAATCACCCTCCGTGCCGCTCCTGAGTGGGGGGAGGGTGATTTAAACTTTTAAAAACCCTTGCTCTATCTGACTGGTGACAGTCAGCTGGAGCAAGGAGGAGAGTTTAAATCGTCAGCGGCGTGGAGGACAATTGAAACTCCCCCCTTTGCGGGAGAGCTCCCAGGGGTTGCTGCACCCTGCGTGATGACGTCACTTCCCAGAAGTCTGGTCCAGGGGCACCACCTCCTGCCAGGAGTTGCCCTGTGTGCTGCCAACCAACTGAGTTCCACCACCTCTTTTCCCAGGAAAAAAAGCCCTGCATGGAGGTAACATCAGGAAAGGGCTTTGGTTTCTCAAATATTGACATTTAATTTATACAAAGCCAATACCTCTGCTGAACTCACAGAGGGGTGTTATTCTCCTGATGGAAGGATAAAGACACTTCTAGGTTTCCTCAGCAACCCAAAGACGACTGAAATATTGAGAGTACATGAAGCAAACGATAGGCAACAATGGCAAGATACTGTATGTGTAAGGTGGTGTGCTCTGTAAATATAGATACAACATACATTGTGTACAAAAACCACAGTATGTGCACATTACAATTGAATGACAAGGATAGCAGCAATGAGTGGAAAATAAGAACCATTGGCAAAAATCAAAACAAAAAATAAATAACTATTTTTAAAAATGATGTAGGGAATGTTCATTCAAGCATGATTATTCAGAAAATTCTCCCAAGTGGTGGAGAGCAGAAACAATGAGCACGAAAGTACCTACTGGGATTATCATTTTCTTCATATGTTTGCCATGGGTGTATTTATTGTTAATAATATGCTGTCTTTATATGACTGAATATAGAATGTTGAGTATAAAATTTTGGGTATAAGTAATTAAGGAGAGGGAGTGGAGTATTATTATGAAATTTAGGTGTATCTTTATATATCTTGCTTATATTTTTGTTGAAGTTTAAATATATAATTTTGTATTCTGTTCAAGATTCTTGATGCACTTTCTATTGTCTTTTTCTTCTTCTTTTAAATAAAATTATTTTTTAAAAATACACTGTCCCTGTTCCACTATAGAAATCAAAACCAGACAGCAAGGCACCAGAATAACCATCATATTTCTGCTTGCTCCTGGATGTCAAAAAGAATGTTCCTGTGGATAAGTGTCCTTTGTACACCTTTTTAGCTTTTTGCCCCTGCAGGAGGTGAACACATCCTTCACTCCCATATGCTTTTCTAAAGTTACATGTGCCTACCTCTCATTCATTCATTCATTCATTCATTCATTCATTCATTCATTCATTCATTCATTCATTCATTCATTCATTCATTCATTCATTCATAGTCCGCCTTTCTCACTAGATCCAAAGTGGATTACATATTGCAAGTGAATACAATATAATCAATAGCTAGGGCATTTCACCAGTAGGCTCCTCTTAGCTGATTACTTAGCCAAAGAAAAAGGTCAAACTATTTTATACAGGAAAAGTAGTATTCATCATTTTTTTCCTTTAAGCAAATGCCACCTTAGAAATCAGTACACAGCAAAATGGGTGCTCTGAATCTGTGAGCTTTCTAAATTGCCTAGCAATTTGCATTAGTCTGTGTGTGTTTGCAGAGCTATGCTTAAATTAATACACACTTCGGAATGCTTCTCAGCCAGAGGGGGATTTAACCGTTTTCCTTGCTAATGCAGCAATTTGAAACCCATTAAAGCTAAACTCCTTAGACTTGCATCTATTTTAATCAGAGACCAAGATATCCGAGTTAACCATTTTAGGCTGAGGGTTTTAAACTTCCATAAAATCAGCAAGACGTCCTGCAATCTAAAGAGGAACACTGAAGAGCACAAAACATTCCCTCAATTTTTGGTTCATTTCAGATATTATGTATACTTTTTCTGTAAAATAGATATTATATACATTCCTTTTCTATAGTCTCTCTTTGTTTCAATGGGAAATAATAATATTTGATTTATATACTGTCCTTCAGGACAACTTAACACTCACTCAGAGCGGTTTACAAAATGTGTTATCATCCCCACAACCATCATCCTGTGAGGTGGATGAGGCTGAGAGAGCTCTGAGAGAGCTGTGACTGACCCAAGGTCACCCAGCTGGCTTCAAGCAGAGGAGTGGGGAATCAAACCTGGCTCTCCAGATTAGAGTCGTACCGCTCTTAACCACTATGCCAAACTGGCTCTCCATACGTTTCTGACGATCCTCCCCCTCATCCAATTGGGATGAAATTGTCAGGGACAGTATTCTGTATTTGAGGGATCCTTCCTGCCCGTTTTCAGATACATAAGACAAATTTGTTATTATTTGATAGACAATTAAAACTTTCACTTGCACAGTGAGGCACTCGGCAAAGCATGAAAGGTGGGAGTGAACAGGAATAATCGGGTGATTCTCAAACACGAGCTCGCTCAGTCATGCTTAAAGCACAGATGTGTGGGCTGAAGCAAGGGGCTATCTTTAAACCAAAAGGGAATGTGTGGGCGAAGGGAGCTAAACTATGCCAAGCTTTCCTCCCTGTGTTTGGTGCTTGAAGCATTTCTCTTTCAGCCATGTTCCATTCCCCCCTCCCAAAAGAAGCCCCTGTTTTTCAAAGCTTGGAAGCTGGAAAGCTCAACATTCACAGGGGAGACACATCCTCAGTCATCATCTCCATCTGCTTGAAACTTGTGGGTTCTTTAGATTAGAGAGAGGGCTGTGTTAAGTACGATTTTGGTGTTGTTAAGTGCAAAAACAGCTGCCCAGGAGCCTTCAATTGGTCCCCCCTCCCCTTCCCCATTAAAAAGAACAGCCACAAAAATCATGAGAACAGGAAAAAAAATCAGATTCTGACCGGGAAAACTACCCTATTATGATAAATGTTTCACTTGACAGTCATGGACTCATAAACACAACAAAATTTTTCAAAATATACACCTTTGATCTCCAATACATCAATCAATGAAAACAGAACACATATGTAAGATCCACATTTCCAGAACAAAGGTGACTGTCCAAGACTCACTCTGTCTGGCCTCCCTATTATTGCACATTGCTAAAAGCTCTAGTTCACAGACTGTGTTCATTTATTTGGCAATGAATTTGTCCCTGCATTGAATTTAAAGCCAAGAATCTTTCTATTCCTGTTAAAGATACACAAGCAAAAAATGGTCCTAAAATAGGCAATCCATTGTTCAGCAGTAGAAGTATGAGAAATGGCAAGCTGTGTACGGCATGGTACCTTAGTGTCCATGTGTGAAGACATCCGAATTAGACACAAAACTTGTCCATTGCCCAACCTCTATTTAAATTCGAGAGACTCGAAAAGGGGAGCGGAACACTGAAAGATGAGATTGCCAGCATATTGCACTGACAACTATTTATTTAAAACATTTATGTTTTGCCTCTCTCCCCAATGGGGACACAAAACAGCTGATGTTATTCTCCTCTCTTCCATTTTATCTTTACAAGAATCCTGAGAGGATAGGCTGAGTGGTTATTGGGATTGGTCCAATGTTACCCAGCAAGCTTCCATGGCAGAATAGGGTTCTGAATATAGATTTCCTGGACCCTAAACCAACATTCTAACCACCACCCAACAGTGAGAAAACATCTTCTGCAGACAAAAATAGTAGTCCCAGTAAGCAGGGACAATCCCTGTGAAATAAACATAGGAGTGTCTGAAAGGAGAAGAACGGGGGCTGCATCAAGGCAAAATGAAGAAGGAACAGCAATTGGTGCAAAGGGAAGAATTCTTTAATTATAAAGTAACCCCTACACATTTCGCATCAGTTTTGTCAAGGGGAATCTTCAAAATTCCTTTTAGTGGCTGGCTATCCCACATGTGCACTTATTGCAGAGTTTATAATTAAAGAATTCTTCCCTTTGCACCAGTGTCTGAAAGGGCCATATCTGAGAGCTAAACTACAAGAGACGAATTACACGAGGATGCTCATGTGAAGGGAGTTGCAATGCTAGCTGGGAAGCTGACTAGGCTTTGTCAATCTCCCTTCTCTACAGAGCCAGCAAAGATTATTCCTCAGAGGGTTTGTTTATTTCCTCTTCGCCTCCAAGAAGGGGAAGTGAAACTGACAGAGCCTTTGAGAGGCAAAGAGGAGATTAGCAAACCCTCTGCAGAGCAATCTTTGCTGGCTCTGCATAGAAGGGAAATTGACAAAGCCTTCCGATCTCTTTCAAAACTCAGCTTCCTGGCTAACATTGCGACTCTCTTCAAGTGTGCGTCCTTGTTTAATTTCTCTATTCTAGCTTACCTCTGAGTGGTACAGCATCCATTTTTCATACAGAGAGTTTCAGGTACAATCCTTACTCACTGCCTCCAGGAAAAAGGGCTCCCAAGTAGCAAGGTCTGAGCAAGTATTGTTCTCTGTCCAGGACCTTGGACAGCAGCTGCCTATCACAGTTGATCATTACTGGGCTAGAGCCTGTACTTTTTGGCCTTTTATAGACAAATGGAGATATGTGGTCTCCATCATGTCTGAGACCTCAGCTTAACCTTCATCACAAATTTGTTATTTGGTAAAAATGGGAAAAAAGGACAACTGTGAACACCACCCTGAACTCCTTGGAGGAAGGGCAACAGTATGATATAGAAGGCCCTTTTCCTTCTCCCTCACACAGAGAATGGTGAAAGATAGCATCAGGTGCAATACACACCTTATTAGCAGGCACAATATTTTTTTCCTTAAACAGGATTGTTATCTTCAGATACAAACTTAACCAATCAACTGGTTTATCAATTAAGTGATCCCAATGGGATGCCCATGGACTCCCTGATGCCCATCAACATGTTATCTAGTACCCATTTGTTTCTTCAACAGTTAATCTCTTCCCCAAATCAAACAGCAAATCCTGGTTTTCTTCCACCAACATTGGATCAGGAAGTGCATCAGAAGAACCTAGGAGGCCTCATCAGAGATGCCAGGTTGCCCACCATGGCATCATGTGACAGTGCCATGTCATCACTGGATGGAAGATGTCATTGCATAGAAGTCAAGGAAAATTTCTAAAGCATCACACAATGAAATGATGTCACTTTTGGGTTCCCAAACACTCCTGATGCTGTTTGGAGAAGGGCTGGCAAGGTCTCTGCCGTAGGAAGATGCTAGCTTGCCACCTCCCAGCATTTTGTAGCTGGCTCCAATACTTCCTGGTGGCTGTTTTGTGCTTCCTTCTGTGGCAGCCATTTTGTTTTGGCACTCACCCTTAAGGTTGCCAGATGATTTCTGGCAAAAAAATGGACTCCGGGGAGGGTGGAGGCTGGTCCTCACAGGAAGAGAGGTCTTTGAGCGATGGCCCCAGTGTGATAATGTCACTTCAGGAAGTGACATCATCACACTACCTTCCTTCCTTTCCTGGATTTGCATGAGTAGGAAAGAGCCGAGGAGAGGTTTCCCTTCCTTCCCACTAGTTGGCCTAGAGGGGAGGTGGGCATGGGGAGGAGCCCTCCCCTCTAGGCCTGTGCTGAGTACAGGGAAGAGAGGAGAGGAGGCTGAAAGGCAAGTTCATACTGCTTGCTTCCACCACTCCTCCTCCTCTGCACATAAATACCAGACATTTAAATGTCTGGTATTTTCTTTCAAGTTTTCCTGGCCACGCCAACAAATTGGGCCGTCCAGATGAAAAACTGGACACCTGGCAACCCTAACCACTCTCTACCTTGCAAGTTCTAAAAATGCCACAGGCTCAATAAGACCGGGGATCTCAGTTTTCACTGAACAGCCACCGTACACAAGTGCCCATCACCGTGAAGCCACATTTAGAATCAGGCCACCTCATAAGCACCTGCAGAGAAGCAAGATTCTATTTACTGTTAAGTGACTGTCAATCTAGTATCAGAGCCAGTGATTCTAGACCTGAAATTGATTTGTCAGTTGCTACTTTATGCTTCTCTCTTCCTCTCACTTTCTCTCTCTCAGCGATGAACTATATACTTGACAAACAGCTCTGATAACAACTACCCAAGGCCTTGATAGAAAGCGAAGGAAAGTTTCAAGTGTTACCTTGCAACACTTACAAGGAGGTAATAGCTAAGGTGAAGGTTTCATTGCTTTTTTGGGGGGTTGCAACAAATAAAATGTTGATTCAAAGCTTACATTATTGTTATAAACAGAAACCTGTGGAATGTGTGTGTTAGACTTGTGTAGGTACCAAAGTGGTAATTCCACTCAGTAGGCTGCTAGAGGTTATGGGCCAATCCACACATTATAAAGTCCATACAGCACACATGTGACTACCATGGGGAACTCTGGGGGACATGTAGCTGGAGTTCCCAGCTTGGAATTCTCAGTAGGCTTGCCATTTGACTGTCCATGGAGGGTAAACACTTGCCCTTGGCCCCAATCCCACACACCTGAGAAACTGAGCAGCAGGAGAAAAAATGGTCAGAAACTGGCCTCCATAGTGACACTCTAGGATTCTCCCCATGTGTATTTACCATAGAGATTAGGGGAAATTACTAGATCACCAGGAAGTGACATCATAACTTTCCCAAACTCCATCCTTCCCAGGCACCACCCTCTAAATCTTTTGGTATTTATCAAGGAAGTGCTGGCAGCTCCAGTTCCCAGGCATTTGCAGACTCAATTTGGGTTGGGAGTGTGGTACACAAGGATAAAAGATTTCAGCTTCCCCACATACACACCACTTTCCTGACTCCAATGATGCTGAGGAGTTGCTGTTTGCTCCACTGGTGAAGCCAAAAATAAAATAAAAACATATATTTCGACAGCAGCTCCCCTGAACCATTTTCAAGTTGAGATAACAATGTGGAGATAGGTAGGTTGAAGGCGATTCTTCTAGCATGTCATACTTCCAATCTAAATTGAGCTGGCATGTATCTGGGAATTGAGTTCCCAGCGGAGAATTTCCAGAACACGTCTGTACAAAGCCCGCAAGGGGGAAATGCGGACTTTGTCATGTGTGAATTGGTCCTCAAATGGACACATCACCATGACCCATTTTCGCAGGGGGTCAGAAAACTCATAATGCTACCTGCTGCACTCCAAACCTTTGCTTCCCCCTAGGCATTATTCTAAAATTCTCTAGTAATAAGGCATGCCTGGGGTAATATTATGGTGCACCCACTAATATTTAAAAGAAAAGTCACTTGAACTGGATGGGAAAGCATATTAAGATGGAGGAAGGCTTCCTAGTTTGCTCAGTGAAGTGGAAGGATCAACTTCTGTTGTCCTGAAGGCCATCCCTCTACCCACCCCAGGTTTCCTTCCAGTTTTTTGTAACTTAGTTGGGATGTAGTTCTCCCCCCACCATTGAATGACACAAGCTCTCTTCAGATGACATCTCTGGGGGAAAACAGTGTGCATAGAGGTGGAATGGGAATGAAGCATTGGCCACCTTTCCTGCCTATGTGCAGTTATCAGAATTGGAGCCTAGGACTATGCATTCACAAACTGTACATGCACAGGCTCTACCTTTGTGACTGGGAATGTTCCAAAAAGCCATGCTCATAAATCACTGAGCCCCGTGGCGCAGAGTGGTAAGCTGCAGTACTGCAGTCCAAGCTCTGCTCACGAGTCACGACCTGAGTTCAATCCTGGTGGAAGCTGGGTTCAGGTAGCCGGCTGAAGGTTGACGCAGCCTTCCATCCTTCCAAGGTCGGTAAAATGAGTACCCAGTTTCTTGGAGGTAAAGTGTAGATGAGTGGAGAAGGCAGTGGCAAACCTCCCCGTAACAAAAAGTCTGCCAAGAAAAAGTTGTAATGTGACACCCCCCTGTGGGTCAGTAATGACTCGGTGCTTTCACAGGGGACTACTTTTACCTTTTACATAAATCACTGAGGCAGAGTCAATGCAAAATGCATGTAGATTTCCAGAAGGTTGTATGTTACCCTACCAGCATCCTTTCATACTATATTTTACTCAAGCAAATCCCCAAGTCAGTTCAGCATCAAATTGAGAGGGGAGGCAGGATCAAAATCGACCTAAGCCAATCCCAGCATGTATCTGAGGAAGGCCACAGCCAGCAGGCAGCCAACCAACCAATCACCTTGCCAAAAAGAATCTCCTCAATTCTGAGACAACGACATCAGGCCAGTGGCCTTGTCACTTACCTATCAAACCAGCGATCTGAATCCAACACATGTTATGTAAGATTAGGACACTTACTTGGTTGGCCGATAATCTGGTATGGAACGGTCCAGCGATATTTTCTCACTGAGGTAGGAGTTGTAGCCGTATTTCTCATGTGGCCCCTTGGCTTTCTCTTCCTCATCTGGGGAGAGGGTAGCAGGCAGACCGCCTTTGCCACGGCCACCATAGCCTTCAATGAGGCCCAAGGATTTTGAGAGCCCTTAAGGGAAAAATAAGAGAGAGAAGAGAGAGAGAGAGAGAGAGAGAGAGAGAGAGAGAGAGAGAGAGAGAGAGAGAGAGAGAGAGAGAGAGTTGTAAAAGGCTGCTATTAGAAGGTGCACTACCACTTCTTTCCTTGGAAAAGGTGACATATGCCTATCATTATTTCTAGCAAATCTGTTTTGGATAATTAAGACTGTGCAGGTACCACCATCAAACCCAAAGGGAACTTTCTGTAAGCACTCTTGTTAGCACTGATTAGTCTTTACCATAAAAGAGTTCTGAAAACTGCCTGAAAGACAAAAAAAGCCGAGTGAAGCCATTGGACCGTTTATTCCATGCTTATCTACGTCGGCAAAAGTAGCCACCTGTGGCCTTTCCCAGGCCTGTTACGAAAGATCTTTAAATGATCTTTATGTCCGGGATCTTACACTGTAACTTTTCCTGTGCGGAGCATGAACACAGGCAGAGACAAGCAAGGGCAAACCACCTCTATTAGTTTCTGGCCATGAAGGCCTCCCCAGGGGTCACCATAAGTCAGCTATGTCTTAACTGCACACTCCACCACCACACATACACATACACTAGGATTTTAAAGTTTTACTAAGATCACTAAACTTACCCAGGTCAGATATTAGTAATGCGTGTTGTATAGCCAGTGTGGTGTAGTGGTCAGAGTATCAGAGCAGGATCTGGGAGACCCAGTTTTGAATCCCTGCTCTGCCACAGAAGCTCACTGAGTGGCTGTGGTACAGTCATATAACTCAGCCTCAAGTCCCTCACAGGGTTGTTGTGAGGATAAAATGGAGGAGAAGAGAATGATGTGAGTCACTTTGGGTCCCCATTATGGAAAAAAGCCTGGATATGAATGAATGAATTCTCTGTATGCATTACTCCCATATGGAACATGTGGTTTTTGTTTGTATAGCCATTCCCCTGTTTGTCTATTTGTTAGGAATAAAAATGTCACTACATTAATACGTGCTATTTGTCATTTCCCAACACAGAATGAAAGTCCCCCTGCCAGAACACTTGCTGTGTAAACTTTTGGATCCTTGTATATATTAGAAAAGACCCCACTATCATAAGATAACCCTTGCAGTACCAGTTTGCACTCTGTATGTGCTCTGGGGGATGCTCCTGGAACAGACAGGTGTAGCCATTTGGGTAACAGTCACAACAGTCTTGCAAGGCAGATGAGGCTGCAAAACAGAGACTGGCCTGAGGTCACCCAGCAAGCTTCTGTGGCAGAGTGGGAATTCGAACCTGGATTTCCTTGGTCGGAGACTGATCGTCTGATGCACTATAGCGCACTGACTTGTCAATTAGAAGCTGAATTCAACACCTTAAAGGACAAGTTGGCAGGAACCCTAAAATGAAGGTCAAGACAGTTTAAAGGTCACAGTAGCAAGACAGAAGAAATTAGATAATGTTATTTTTCTTATTTATTTGCAAAACTTATATCCTGCCTTTCTACCCAGGACCACCAAATCAGCTAATAATTAAAAACAAAACAGAATGTTATAAAGCATATCACAAAAAGTAAAATAAATACATAAACATACAGAAGCCACACTTAAAACATAGGGGAGAACGGAGGGTCATTGAGGAAATGCTAGATGAAACAAAAAAGTCTTCACCCACTGGTGGAAAAGAGTGATGGAAGGGAGCATATGGAATCCTGGTATTCATCCCCTGCTGCCAACAAAACCCAATTTGCCTAGCTGAGGAGTTGGGGAGGGAGGGAGGGACATCTTAGTACAAAACAGAGAATAATCTACAATGAACATAAATGTCAATTTCAGCTTCCATTACCAAGCAAAGCAAACTTTTGGTCATTTTGACTTTGCTCCAGTTACAGAGGAACAGGTGGCAAAAAAAAGAAAGACAACCGTGTTAAGGTGGGATGGAGAAGCAAAGCAATATTTTACGACATGCTTCACTGTGTATTACAGAGAAATGTAGCACCTGGGGTTTTTTACATTTATTTTAAGGGAAGATTCACACCTCCCTCATTGTCAGGCACTACTGAACACTTTGATGGATGAGCTTTTATTTTTAGCCGCGATATTTACTTTCCCATCTTCACAGCCAAGAGATCTTAGCCCCAGCTGCATATTTTCCATTCCTTATTCCGATGGAAGGTATTCAGTAAGCACAGAAGTTCAATGGGACAAGGCCTGGGTCTCGAAATGTGATGTGAAGATTGCTTCCTCCATCTAGGTCTTGGTTTGTAAGGTTGTTAAAAAGAATTAGAAATCTTTTCATTGGACTTCCAAGGAATTAAAATCTTATTTTCTGGGACACAGTGGCTGGGATACAGTGACTAAGAGAAGCAGTGTAGCGTTGTGAATATAGTGTCGGATCCCATGATTAGGGAGACCCAGGTTCAAATCCCCCACAAAGGTCATTGTATGACCTTGGACCAGTAGCTCTCAGCCTTGGATAGCTCATGGAATTGTAAAGATTAACTAAAAAGGAACCACATGTGCCAGTCTGAGTTCCTAGGAGGAATGGCAGGATAAAAAACAGGGCTCATTTTGAGGGGGAATGCACAGGAATGCAGTTCCGGCAGTTCCTCAAAGAGGTCACATGTCAGGTGGCCCCACCCACCTGGCTCTTGGCCATTTGGGCCCGTTTCAGCTTAGATTGGTGCCGAAACGGCCCAGATTGGGCCTCGGATGAGTGGTGGATCACTCTCCCGCTCAGCAGCGGCCCACTCCTGACCATTGTGGCCCCCTTTTCAGCCATTTTCAGCCCCTTTTTGACATTTTGGGCCCAATTTCAGCCCTGAATGGTGATATCAGGATAGGTGATATCAGGGGTGTGTGGCATATGCAAATCAGCCATGCTAATGACACACTTCTGGTGATGTCAAAGGGCATGGCATATGCTAATGAGTTATGCTAATGAGTCCCTCCAGCTCTTTTTCTATGAAATGACCCCTGACAAAAAAGATACTAGATGGGCAGAAGGGACTGAGCTATGAATTAGGAAGTCGCTAGTTCAAATCTCATTTATTTATTTAACTTCATTCATACACTGCCTTTCTCACCAATGGGAACCCAAAGCAGCTTATATTGTTCTCCTCTCCTCCTTTTTATCCTCAAACAACCCAAGTCTGACATTCTCGCCACTATATCACACTGGTAGTCAGTGCCTAGATGCCCTGAACAAACGAAGTGGGTTTAAAGCAAGAATAGTACTGAACTACCAAATAGGTAACAAACTGCAAGACCAAGAATGTGAATACTTGTGAACATGCCATAGCACTATAAAATTGCAAATAACAACAATAATAATGCAGACTCCTACACTCAAGATACCAAATTTTGCAACTCTGAAATAGTCGGATTCTGCAAGGCAGAACTTCAGATTCCACCATGTCACTTGATTGTCCGATGGATTTATTGACACATGGCTAACTTTACAGCTAGAAAAAAAATGTAACATATTCTCAAAAAACGGTTCACAATATTAATTTTTAAAAGCTGGAAAATGACATTTGAAAATCCAAATTTGGAAAGCTCAACCAGAAATGAGAAAGGAAGAGGGCACCACTAGGGGTACTTTGGGTTTCTGATTCAGGTTTTTAACCCAAATTGGGCCGATTTGGAAAGATTCAGGATTCCAAATTTGGAAATCCAGAAGCAAAGCATTCCAAAGCAACTCGGGTCACTTTGGAAAGCTTTGGGGGCCCGGGTTTAAGCTTAAAGGACCCTTTCACAAGCGGCAGGGCCCTTTAAACTTCTCCCCGCCTCCCAGCTGAAGTTTAAAGGGCCCTGCCTCTTGCAAGAAGCAGGACAGGGCCCTTTAAACTGTCCCATTCCTGAGTACCTTACCCCTACCTTCCTCTTACTTGGCACCGTGGAGGAGGAGGCCCTCCTGCCTCCCCAGCCGCTGGCCTCCGGTGCTGCAGGAAGCAAGGAAGAGACCATAGCCTTGGTGGTTTCCAGGTACTGACCAGACCCAGATCCAGTTTGTTTCAGCAACGTTGCTGGATCCTGTGTTCGCCTACTAATCTTTGCTGTTGTAAGCTGACGTGGAGCTCAGTTGTTCTAAAGGTCTAAATTGTCTGCATTCATTTCATTTTCCTACTCCTACAGTGATTGACAATTAAAAAAAATACCTTTCTGCTGGAAACTCTGTGTCTGTCATCCTTTCACAAAGTGAGGCAGGCTTTCTTTGTAGAAATCCTCCCTATTCCATCCCACAGCTCTGCAATTATTCCCTATGTGAGACTTTTATGGGAGGAAATGAGGTTGCTGTCTTTTAACCACATGACACCAAAAACGCAGTAGCATTAGCGCTGCCTGTCCACTAAAGAACCCCCCAGTTTCAAGCAAATTGAACCAAGTGGTCCAATTCCACAGTCCCTTAAGGTGCCAGCCATCATACTTGCAAAGACAAAAAGGGCTCCACCCTCACCAAGAAGGGAGGAAAGGCAAAGGAGCAAGCTAGAACCAGAGCTCTGCTGGGATCTGAATGCTGGCAGGAAGCTGTCTTCCGTGGAAATTTGGAGAGTCAAAGGAAAATATGATGCCTGCTGTATACCGACAGTAAGCATTCAGAAACAAAAAACAACATCGAGTTTTTGGGGAAAGGGCTTCATAACTCCCAAGCATTTCAGATCTGCATTACTGTTTCAGAAAAACATGGCAACAACTCCAAACAGAAAATTTTCATGTATATTTCAGGATGGGAATTTCATAAGGCGCACCCCTAGCCACAGCCTAGTACAATGGGTAGCTCGATGAGAACAAAGTAAGAGTAATGGGAGTCAGCAGGCTGTAAACGAAAAAGTAAAAAGGAAATCTGTGAAAAAGCAATGAAGAAAAGCAATCAGAACTGAGAGGCTGGAAATTGAGAAAAGACATCCCTGGGCAGAAGATTAAAGTGGACAAGGTAATGATCAGAGAGGGGGAGCGAAGCTGTACCCAAACCAGAAGCAGGACAATGAGTGACGATAATGAGATGAAGAAGGAGCAGCAGAGCGAGATCAAAGAGTAACGGCAGAAGAATGGAGGGGGGGGAACCAAACATTCTGCCGAAGGATCAACATGAATGCTAAATTCACTTGAGAAGAAAGGGAAGATAACACGTGAGTTGAGATTTGAAGTTGATAAACAGCAGTGCACACAATAAGGAAAATAATCTGTTATATGGACCTTGGTGCTTTAAGAGAGAATGAGGGGATGGAAAGACATCTTTTGAAGTAAGTGGAGAAAGGGAAAAGGGACCCACCAACCATGCTCCGAGAAGTAGCCGTATCTTATTGCCATAGTCCATGCTTTGCATGCACAAGATCCCAGGCTTAATCCCCAACATCTGAGGCAGTTTGGCTGGGAAAGACCTTGGCAATCTGCCGCCAATCAAAAGAACACCATACTGGGCTATATGGATCAATGATTAAAAGGCACAGGGCGCCTAATTTGCATGCAGAAGGTTCAAATCCCTGCCAGCTTCAATTAAAAAGATCAGATCACTGCTGAGGCTGTAGAAAAGCTGTTGCCAATTCTACAAGAATGGGCCAATGGTGTGAGTCAGGAATCGGATAAAACAGCTTCACACCAGGTGTGAAGGACGGTAACAAACAAAGGCTGTTAAAGAAAGAAGTCACAATGTTAAGGAGAAACGCAAGCCATATTGGTCATTGACCCAGCTGATAGGGATCTAGGAGAGTCTGCTTTAAGCAAAAGGAACATAGAACAATTCTATAGCCAATTCACAGAAGGGATTCACAGTGTCCATTCTTTGATTTTCAAGAAACGCATCTTTTGGTATAGGGTACCTTCCCAGAAAGGGTCCAACATGGGATTTTTAAACCGTACTTGAGCATTAGGACCAGAGAGAGAGAGAGAGAGAGAGAGAGAGAGAGAGAGAGAGAGAGAGAGAGAGAGAGAGAGGGCGTAGTAGTGGTATAGTGGTTAAGAGCGGCAGGACTCTAATCTGGAAAGCCAGGTTTGATTTCACACTCCTCTGCTTGAAGCCACCTAGGTGACCTTGAATCAGTCACAGCTCTCTCAGAGCTCTCTCAGCCCAACCCACCTCACAGGGTAATTGTCATGAGGATAATAACAACACACTTTGTAAACTGCTCTGAGTGTGGCATTAAGTTGTCCTGATGGGCGGTATATAAATTGAATGTTGTTGTTATATGCAAATAAAGAACTGGAACAGCTATAAGCCCTCTGCAGCCCCAAAGAAGGTTTACTCTACCACATATGCAGTCCACAATCAGGAGACTCTCTCCTCCAAGTGGACCTGGGCTGGGTCCTGCTACAAATCCCGGTTCTTGCTGGGTGACCTCAGGCATGTCACACCCGCTCAGCCTAACCTACCACACAGGGTTGTTGTGAGGATAAAATGGAGGAGAGGTGAACAATGTAAGCTGCTTTGGGTCCGCATAGGGGAGAAAAGTGGGGTATACTTTGACACAGCGAATCTTTAATTTATTCAAATGAATATGTAAAAAAAATCCTCCTGACGTTCTTTTTAATTCCACATAAAGTCAGAAGAAAAAATTAAGAATGCCACTCGTCCATGTCTGCTGCCAAGCCTCTTGATGTCAGTAGTGCTGGTAATTAAAAGCCCAAACAACCGTTTTGGCACTGACATATTAATTACTACACTATGGATCAAAGCAGATATAGATAAGGGGCCCTGTAGCATTTGTTCAAAGTTTACAGTTCCTGACACCTTTCCAGGAATTAACCAGAACCAAATAAAATACCACATTCGTGATTAAACTATATTAAGGACCTAGTAGCTTTCACGATAACATAGTTTTGCAAAAAGCAATAAATAAGGTAAATATTAAATTATATTAATTAATTAGACTTATATTCTGCTCTCCCTGCAATGCAGGCTCAGAGCGAATCACAACCTGATTAAAACACAGTACAATATACAATAAATAACATAGCTAAAAGCAATTTAAAACTGGCAGCAAAATTTAAACAGACAGCAGATTTCGCAGTCCTGCAAGATCACTGGGTCTTTGGAGGCAATACATAGCAATGAGCTAAAAACCAGGAGGGAGGGTCTTCCCCCCCCCAATGATAGGAGGCCGAGAAGAGGCCCGCCCGCCTCAACCACCAAAAGCCTGGTGGAACATCTCTGTCTTACAGGCCCGATGGAACACTAAAAGATCCCAATGGGCCCGAGTTGTTTCAGACAGAGAGGTCCACCAGGTTGGGGCCAGGGCTGAGAAGCTGAGGAAGGTGCTGGTCCAAAGTATATACGTAGGACAATAGAATCTGTGAATTTGGATGTTTCACGGGTTATTTTGGGGTACCAAAACTCGTGTTTGGTCCTATGTTGCCTCCTGCTCCAAAGCCCAGTTCTTGTTGGGTGAGTCACACATGCTCAGTCTAACCTATCTCACAGGGTTGTTGTGAGTAGACATGGGCACGAACAGAAAAAAAAAGAATAAGCTGTTCATTGTTCGTTGCCATCCACGAACAATGAACAACGAACAGTAACGAACATGACCCTGTTCTCAAACACGCTTGTTGTTTGTTGTTCGTGGCCCTTTAAAGATCCCTTTAAACTATCAGCTTGCCGGTGGCAGGGGGGATTCCCCCCCTGCCGCCGGCCAGCTGATAGTTTAAAGGGCCCTTTCCTGCCACGTGCAAGGGGAAGGGCCCTTTAAATACCCCACAAATACCCTTTGTTGTCATTTTCTCTTCACAGCGGCAAAAACAGGACTCTCTGCTGGAAGCTACTTTGATGGGTTACAAACTGACCTTCCCTATGTCCAATACCCACCAAATTTGCAGGGGACAGTCCTCACTGTCCTCCGAAGATCCCCCAAGTTTCAGAGAGCTTGCACCCTGGGAAAGGCATGATGCATGGGTCTCCCCCTTTGTTGTCATTTTCTCTTCACAGTGGCAAAAACGGGACTCTCTGCTGGAAGTACTTTGAAGGGTTAAAGCCAGAAGGAGCTCAGACAGAGTTCAGTCCCTGCCTCTGGTTGCCAAGGGAATTGATTGCAGGTTCCAGACTGTCTGGCTTGCCAAATGGCTGACGAAGGCAACAAAGTTGCAACGACCACTTGTTCGTTTAGAATGGGGCCTCATGAACAGCTACAATGATTCACAGATATAATATCAGATGTATAGTGCTATACCATTTGAGTATAGTTATTTTCTGGGTAATTGGATTGTAACTTTTTAATATTCTTCTGTTACCTTTTGTATTTGAAATTAGTATTTTAATAAATATTTTTTTTAAAAAACATGGAGGTTATGATATTATTTATTTTGAAGTGCAAAACTTTTCAATTTGTCACAATGTTTGTGTTTGGATTTGTGAATAAGGAACTAGGAACTGCGAACAAGGAACTGGGGACCAGTTTCAGTTTTTCGTGTGCACAGCCCAGTCACAATCTTTCCCCCCCAGTCTTTGTGCGCATGTTGTAGTAGAAGCATATAAAGCCACGACCCTCCACTGCATGTGTAGGATATCTCTGGATTAAAAAGAGCTCTACGATTCAACAATGTTAGCAGACCATACATTAAAGATGAGCTGGCACTGAAGACCACAACTAAGCAGCACCTGGGGACAGCTGCAGATGGTGTAGGATGCATGTACTGAGTTCTTGGAAACAAGTACTACATTAAACTTGTTCTGGATGACGTGGGTCAGGTCTGATTCAGATATAGGCATGCACTTAAGCATCTAGTTAGCTTTCTTATATCAAATCATTTAATTCCTGGCAAGAGGCATACCACATATAATGTTTAAGGTTCATTACCGAGTATAGTACAGAGGTAATATTATGACAGCATTTGCTTCCATTCTAAGCCTTTATTATTACAACATGATTATTTAGCATTCTTAATTTCAGCTCAATCAACAGAAAATCATACCATCCATTATAACAACTACAAAGACCATTAAGGAAAGCAATTACATGAATCCAAAAAAGTCTTATACCCAAAGATAAGAATATCACAAGCAAGGAGTCCCTTCTAGGAAGAAGCTCCGATCAATTCAGCTTGTCGTATTTATAGAGTTTCAGAACCTTCTCCTAACAATAGCTGTCTGTCCTGCTTCAAAGGGGCACACATTGGCCGTTTTCACACAACTAACCTGCTTCCGTAACGTTGCAAAATGTCGCGCAGAAAACGCAGAAGATAGCGTCTTCTCGAGAGAGTTTTGCATGATGTCGTGCAAAACTCTCACGATATCATACAAAACTCTCGTGAGAAGATGCTCTCTTCCACGTTTTTTGCTTGACGTTTCGCAGCATTACGGAAGCAGGTTGGTAGTGTGAAAACGGCCATTCCTGGTTAACTTACTGGTTTATATAACTTCAAACACCTTCTTAAATTATATAAAAATAGTTCATTCTTGCTACCTCTAATCTTAACAAAAGGCTATGGAAAATTAGTGGCTACAAGTTTCTCATACATATGAATATCTCTTGGCCCTTCTCCAATACATCCATCCTTGAATTCTATTTTCTGACTTCTGACATGCCTGCCATTCTCAGACACTCTGCACCTGGGCTTTAGCACATTGTATATATTGATATGAGGCTCTTTTAATACACACATGGTCATACAACTGTGTTACTCCATTATTTCCTGCTCCTCTCCAAGATCATTCTATTTTAGCCCTCTAGATTCCCTTTGTGGCATGTCTACTTATGGGGCTGGGCTAGCCTTGTTTCGGAGTGCAAAGGCATCTTCTATGACTTGCTTGGTCAAATCCAGCATCTGTTCTCCTATAGTTCTAGCAAAATAGAAAAGAGTTCAGTAGCACCTTTAAGACTAACCAACTTTACTGTAGCTTTCGAGAATCACAGTTATAGTTCTAGCAATATCCATGACAATCTGGTTGGGTTCCTAAAAGAAGTTGGCCCAGACACTAATGGTAGGAAACTTCCTTCAACATGGTGGCCTACATTAGTATTATTTAGTATTAGTTCAGCAAGGTTTAGAGCCTTCCTCCAACAGAGGCAGCTCTTCCGCTGGAGGAAGTGACACTAAAGTTGGCGGAAAGTTACTTGGTCTGCAGGAAGGTTTTGAACTTTGCTGAATGGAATGGCCAGGATTGGTTAAAACACATGGAGTGGTATTCTACCTTAGGCTGCCGGAACTTCTTCCAACCTTAAGGAGCCTTCACCTGACACATGAGCCATTTAAGTTGGAGGCAGGATTCTTAGGTTGGAAGAAAGATTTGCACTTTCCTTAGGGAAGTGGTAGGATACAGGCTGCTCTCACAAGGTTTTAAGGTTACCATAACATTAGTATCCTGTGACACAGTGAGTTTTAGGCCAATTCTCCTAGCAGCCATGGAAACAACTAGATCTCCAGGGAAACAATTGTAAAGTGCTTGTTTGAATGAGTGAGAGGAAAAGCCACGACCACAATATTGTCAAAGTTTAATTATTTTATGAATGACACAATACTCGTTGCCTTGGATGAGAAGCCAATGTCAGGCTGGGGAAAAATTGAGTTCTGAAATTATGACTGGTATGTTAGTTCAAATAGTCTCCTTCACTGAATACTGCAGCTCAGCTTGGTAACAAGGACCGCCTCTCCCCATATGAGCCCCGGAGGACGTTTCGTTCCAGCGAAAAACAGCTATTTGTGGTCCCTGGTCCCAGGGAGGCCCGCCTAGCATTGACCATAGCCTTTTCGGTCCTGGCTCCAACCTGGTGGAACGCTCTGCCTGATGAGACCAGGGCCCGGCAGGACTTGCTATCCTTTTGCCGGGCCTGTAAGACAGAGCTGTTCCACCAGACGTATGGTTGACGCTGGGCAGGGCCCCCCCACTGGCTGAATAGAGGGGATCGTCCCTTCCTATCAGGAAATAGCTACCACCCGACCCGTTGTGATATTCTTTTAGGGGCGGTTGGATGATGGATTATATGAATTGTTTCTGTGCTGCTGCTTTTTGTATTCTGTATTTTCGATTTTAAATTATATATTATTGTCTATTGGTTTTAAAGTTTTTATAATGTATATGATGTAATCCACCCTGAGCCCGCTGATGTGAGGAGGGCGGAATATAAATCAAATATAAATCAAATAAATAAATGAAAACCATCTCAGCTGATCTGCATTTGGAGTATCGGCATTACAAAGCAATGGTCTAATTGATGGATTCTTTGGATAAATATGAGTTTGCGCATGCGGTTTTGGAATGCACTATGATTCCTTCTGCGTGCATTATGCTGTCCTCATCTGCTATAGCCTCTGGCTAAATTCAATATATTTATAGCTGATCTTTAAACAATCTCAAAGTGATAATGGCATTGAATGAGCACTAAAGCCAAGCAACGGAAGCTGAAATAAGGAAGGAATAGAACACAAAGAAAGCACACACACACACAAAATTATTATACTCAGACTCTCAGAGCCTGCACGGTAAAACAGAATGTAAATATATAATCCATCAGTCATGGAAACAGACAGATTTATTGATTTAGTTATTACCGTTTTTCTTCCCAATGGGGACCAAAAGGGGCTCATGTCACCATTCCCCCTCTTTATCCTCATGACAATCTCCGTTTGGCTGGTAAGGGCCAAGAAAGAGTAACTAGCTCAAGGGCACCCTGCAAGCTTTCGGGGCAGAATGGGGATTTGAACCCAGGTCTCTAGCCTAACAGTTTAAATCACTATACTATGAAAAGAGCCCTGATGGCGTAGACCAAAGACTGATCCCCCCCCCCCCGTTATCTTGTTTTGCACAGGTGCTTCTAGAAAGTCTACAAGCAAGGGATGGAGGCTAGGCAACACCTTCCTCCTCCTGCTGTCCCCAGCATCATAAATAGATTGCCTTCAAACATGGAGGTTCCATTTAGTCATTGTGACTAGACCTTCCATGCATTTGCCAAGTCCTCTTTTCCAGAGACCTAAGCTGGTGACACCCCTGGATAGCCCAGGTGAGCCTGATCTCATCAGATCTCAGAAGCTAAACAGAGTTGGCCTTGATCAGTGATTGGATGGGAGACCTCCAACGAAGACCAGCATTGCAGAGACAGGCAATGGCAAACCACCTCTGTTAGTCTCTTGCCATGAAAGCCCCACCAGGAGTCACCATAAGTTAGCTATGGCTTGTGGGCACTCTCCACCACCACCAAGCTGGTGACATTTACAGCAGCAGATTCCAAAAATGAATCATACATTGTGTAACAAAACACAATGGTCTTTCTTCTTTGGTCTGTCTTGAATCTACAATTAATCCATTTTGTTGGATGATTGTTAGCATCGTGGGTGGGGCCCTTTGCCGTTAGATACAGTGAAATAGAGTGCCATCAAAGCACCTGGCACTTCACAGGGTACAAGTAGGCAGGTCCTTGCCAGGAGAAATCTAAACGTTGACATCGGAGACACGACAGAGGAAAGGGAGGGAGATGGAGGAGAAAAATGTGAGAAGGGCATCCTGGAGATGTGCCAGGAGGAGGAGAGCTTCACGTTGGTGTTCCCGTATTCCCTTTTCCCATTTCTGCCTATGAAAATTTGATTTCTCATGTTTATCACAGCCATTTAATTACCTTCTTTGCAGTTTTGTTCTATGGCTACCATGGACTTACATGACCCTCTCTAATAGGAGCATCCCCCTTCTATTTCCCCCCCAAATCTGAATCAGCGTAATAAATTGAATGTAGACGAGAGCTGTTTCACTCCTATTATGGAGGAAGATTTGCAGTGTGCCATCCACCGTCATTGGCAGGTCGCTCCCTCCTTGCTGCAAAAGGTACCCCAAGCAGTTGTCACAAAAAGGAAAGTGTTCTTAGGTGTGATGAGACAAGGGGATTTATGAACGGCCGTTCTGCGCTTGCCTCCCGTGGCATCCGGGCTCTTCTCCCTGCTGGCTGCCAGCTCAGCTTGTCAGAAGAGATTCACCAAGGACGTCAAAATGTCACTTTGCTTTAAAGTATGCACATCCAAAGATTCACAAAACAGACAGGTAAAATTATATATATAAACTGCCCAAGGGGCAGAGAGACAAGAATGTCTTCCCATGGTTTAGAAAAGTTGCCTCACAGTGAAGCAGGGCTTGAAAAGAAAGCATGCCAGGTAAGACAAAAGAAACCCTTGTTTTGACTCATTTAGATGTATATCAGTGCTTAAAAAATGACCCTCTAACAACTCCGTGGCCTAGAAATATCACTAACAACTAAAAGTATGATAGGGATGCAGCTAGACCAGATGGCGGGAAATTGGTGAAGGAATCTCTTTCTCTAGTACTCATGGCAGGTGCTGAGTTCACCGATACAGATTGGGACAATAGTATAATAATATAATAATAACAACATTCGATTTATATACCGCCCTTCAGGACAACTTAATGCCCACTCAGAGCGGTTTACAAAGTATGTCATTATTATCCCCACAACAAAACACCCTGTGAGGTGGGTGGGGCTGAGAGAGCTCCAGAGAGCTGTGACTAGCCCAAGGTCACCCAGCTGGCTTCAAGTGGAGGAGTGGGGAATCAAACCAGGCTCTCCAGATTAGAGTCCCACACTCTTAACCACTACACCAAACTGGCTCTGTGTAGGGCTATGTGTAGAGATCCCATTCCCCTGGCAGGGGCGGGGGTGGGGGATCCCCCGCTTTCACCCTCCACCCCGTCTCCACTTACCTGGCCAGTTGGGGAGGAAGACACAGGAAGGGGCCTCCTGGGGATGCTCCCGGGGTGGCACGATGATGTCACTAAGATCATCGCGCTGCCCTGGGAGCACTCCTGTGTTTCACTGTGGGCCGATTTGGGTCCCAAACAGGCCAAAATGGGCCTGTTTGAGGCCCAAATTGGCCCACTGTGAAGGGGGCGCACTGCTCCCGTGCAGTGACATTGCTGGAAGTATCGTCACCAGAAGTGCCGTCATCAGAACTGTTGCCACTGTGCGGGCTCAGGAGTGTCTGTTGTGTGCGAGTGAAGAATAAAGAAGGCAAGAAGGAGATTGTCTCCTCCCCTCCTGCCAGGAGGGTATGGGAACCTGGCCACCCTAGCTGTGTGGAATGTTTTATCTCTTTCCACAGGCACTTTCCTCTGATGGTAAATCTTCTCCTCCACAGAGTTGCTATTTGTCCTGCAGTGCAACTGACCTAGTAGGATTGGAAATTCCTGTAGCTTTGGGGGCAATGCCTGTGGAAGGGGGAATCTATAGTATACCATAGAGTTTGCCCTCTAGATTTGCTATCTCCTCCAAGGGAACTGATCTCTGAAGCCTGGAGTTCAGTTGTAATTCTGGGAGGACGCTCGGCCCCTCCTGGAGGTTTAGAACCCAAATTGGTTCTAACGGGGGGAATCTTGGGAGCTTGAATAAGATTTGGTTGACCTTCTGTTTCCATTCCTGTTAGAATTATTTACTCCTGGGAGTGCCCAGAGCCCTTTGGCATGAGTTAAGGGGCTCTTGTTCCTTGGTTTACAGACTGTAACCCTGAGGGAACTAGCCCAGTAGATACAGGACCAGCCTAAAAGTTAGAATTGTACTGTATATTTTTGTTGTTTTTCTAAAATATATTTTTGTGTCGCTTTGAATGCTGCTTTGAATCCCCAATGGAGATAAATAAATAGTGTCAAGAAGACTAGGAAATGCAAACACAAATTTTTAAAAAAATCACCTAGTAAGTAAGAGCTTGCCCTGACCTGCACAGTCCGGGTGAACCTGATCTCATCAGATCTCAGAAGCTAAGCAGGGCTGGCCTCAGTTAGTAATTGGATGGGAGACTTCCAACGAAGACCAGGGTTGCAGAGGCAGGCAATGGCAAACCACCTCTGTTAGTCTCTTGGCACGTAAACCCCACCAGGGGTTGCTATAAGTCAGCTATGACTTAAGGGCACTCTCCACCACCACCAAGTAAGAGCTTAAGAAGGTAGGCATAGAACCAATAGCCACAGGAATGATATTCAGCTATCAAGGAGCCACCACAAAAAAGTCTGTGTCTCTGATCACCGCATGTCTTAGCTTATAAAGTGGAGAAATCACACAGAACAGCGCTTAAGCTACATCTTTTCCATGGGACAAATAGCAACTCCTGCCTCAACCTAACCCTGGCTAGCTAGCTTTCAGAGAGAATCTGGGATGTACTGGTAGAGGTCTCTTGTTGGAGTAGACCCCAATTTACAGATCCTTACTGGCAGGGCTGCAACTCACACAAACACGACCCTTGAAAAATCAATTTACTCTTTTTGTAATACCAGATTTCCCCCCCAAGTCAACCTCTCCCGCTCAAATTACTGATAAATTTGCAATTTATACTGAGCAGCATCTCCAGTTTGTGCTGCTCTTTGTCTGCAGCATTTGCCATCCTGCTATTCAGCTGTTTTAGAACACTTGAAGCGAGGCAAGCATTTTGTTCGAGTGCCGCTCAGATTTTGCAATCAAAAAGCGATTCAAGCAGAGGCAAGTTCGCCCATCCGTCATCTTTATGCAGAGAGCAGCAAGCTCTGCGCATGCAGGTCTGTGCAAGGTTGATGCCTGCCTGCCTGTTGAAGAGACTGCCAGAGTGGGTTGATTGGCCTGGAAGGCAGAGAACGGCTGCTTTCATACGGGGGCACAAACACTGCCCTCCAGCTGAAGAAGCAAGCCGCGTGGGAGTGGGCAGGAACAGCATTAAAACTTGGTGATTCTACATTTTGAAAAACTCATGAGGAATTAACCCTCTGCCTTAACACCTTCTCCCCACCGTTGTAACCTGCCCCATAAAAAACGATTCTCATTTGAATTTCCAGACATATCCATTGAAGGGAGTGGTGATTCATGAAAGCTCATATTGAAATAAATGTTGTTAAGGTGCACTGGACTTTTGTTTTAGTTTGCCACAACAGACTAAAATTGCTATCGCTTTGTAGTCCACATGGCCTGCCTCCAAGCCACTTGCTGCCACTCTCTTTCCCTCCATCACGACTGTACAAAATAGGATTGCCTCTTATCCAGCAATGTCATGGGATTTCCTGGTGATGCTCCATGTCTGTTGCCCTTGCTAAACAGAGCAGTGGTAGGAAACGGGGGAGCGGGAGCACTGGGAAGTCACCTCCCATGCCAGAACAGGACGTGATGTCATGACATTCAAGGTATTTCAAAAAATCGCTGAGAGCATCAAGACATCACTTCCTGTTTCAGAACAGGAGTGACTTCAAAGAAGTCTCCACTCCCCACTGCTCCCAGGGATTACCAGCCAAGTGCTGACATCCCTAGCACATCGGGCTGCCAGTCCCCCAGTGGAGGGGCTGCCAGTCCCCCAGTGGGGTGCCCCCTGATGCCACTCACTTGACCGACTGGGTTGAAAGGTCCTGGGGAATGGGCTTTGGAAGCAAAAAAACCCTCCAGGGTCAGTACATAGAGGGCGTGCCCCCCATGGGTGCGATTGTATCATTTCTGGGAGTGAGGTCATTGCTTCAGGCGGTGGGCATGCTCCCGCCTTTTACAGCGGCCCAAATTGGTTGTGATGTTACCACACTGCACTGGGAGCACATGTGAGCAAGAAGTCTGAAAAGGTCCCCCTGTTGCCTCTGGGAGGGCAAGGGGACCTGGTGGTAACTCTACTGGCACAAAAGCTCAGACATGACCGATTGTGGCAGCCCCCGTGACCTGGTAACCCTCCCTTTCGCAGCTGAACTAAAGAGTGGCTCAGTTCTCCCAGCTGGGCTAAAACTTGGCTCAACTTGGAAAGGGAAAGGGGAAAGGAAGAGGAAAGGGATAGAAAAGTCCTTTAAAAGGGCCAAGGGGGGGTGAAATGTGTAGATTAGCTTTGCCCTTCATCTTATTATCTTTTGATGGAGAGTCCACTTGGATGCTCCACTTGCACCCCTTGGAGTCCCCCCCCCACCGCTTCAATCTGATCTAAAAGCAAAAGACCCAGGAAGTCTAAGAGTCGTGCTCAAAATAACCATGACGTTGTATGGATGCTCCCATTTCAATCAGAGACTTTCTGACCGTTGGGGAAAATCTCTGTGGAAGCAGCCTATGCTTAGAAATGAGCCCAAGCTGAAAGCAGACTTGAAATTCCAACCTAAATAAAAGGGCCTTTTAAAGAGAGGCTACGGCTAAATGGGCGCCAATTTCCAAACCAACTCATTTAAATGCATTTTAAAACATCAAGAAGAGCCCTGCTGGATCAGAGTTCAGCCTCCTCTTTCCAACCTCTGGGAAGTCCACAAGCAAGGCATAAAGGTGAGAAGCCAGTTTGGTGTAGTGGTTAAGAGCGCGGGACTCTAATCTGGAGAGCCTGGTTTGATTCCCCACTCCTCTGCTTGAAGCCACCTGGGTGACCTTGGGCTAGTCACAGTTCTCTGGAGCTCTCTCAGCCCCACCCACCTCACAGGGTGTTTTGTTGTGGGGATAATAATGACACACTTTGTAAACCACTCTGAGTGGGCATTAAGATGTCCTAAAGGGCGGTATATAAATCAAATGTTGTTATTGTTGTTGCTGTTGTTGTTATTATTATAGAACATTCCCATGTTTAGCCTCGAGTTACTTGGATTCAGAGGTATCCATAGAGGCTCCATTCCTAAATATTATGACAATAAGAATACAAGAAGAGCTGTGCCTTATCTGACCAAAAGTTGATGTAATCCAGGATTTTGCTTCCCCTCAGTGGCCAACCAGGTGCTTTGAGATCCCCACAAGCATGAAAGCAACAGCTCTCCCTTGCTGTTGCCCTCCTCATTCAGAGATATACTGCTTCTGTTTGTATAATTCCAGTATGACATGGAACCTCCATATACAAATTATGAAGTTTTATCATACATTACAGTTTTGTCTAGCACAAATACAGGTGTTTCCATCCATCTGGGGTGTCAAAAGTTGTGCCATTTACTTCTTCAAGCCATGACCAAAAGTGTTCTTTGCCATCGATGGTTTATAAAAAGCTTTGGGGAACTAAACTTTTTTGTTTGTCAGTCACTATTAAAAAGCACACAATGCATGCTTTCTAAGGATGTGTTTTAGAGATGGGCATGAACAGCAATACAAACAAAAAAAAGCCACGAACAGCCCAATCTGCTGTTTGCGAACAAGCTGTTCATGAGGCCCCATTCTAAATGAACAGGTGGTTGTTGCAAGCCTCGTTCGTTGCTGTTCGTTGCTGTTCATCAAGCCAGACAGTCTGGTGCATGCAATCAATTCCCTTGGCAACTTAGGCAGGGATTGTCTGAACTCTGTCTGAACTCCTGCTTTTGCCCTGGAAACCCCAATCTAAGCCCAATTTAGCTTGATAGGCAGGTCTTCCTTTCAAGTGTGGAAATCCAAATTTGTTACAACAAGGAAGCAAAGACCAGGGGGGAGGGGGGCTCCCAGCTCTGACTTTGCAGACAGTGGAGAGACAGTTGCTGTTGGCATTTTGATAGAGAGAGTGCATTGGAGCTTGAATTTTCTTTTTGTGTGGTGGGATAGGGATCTACCCCTTCAAGTTCCAGGGATGCTGCCAGGCTGTGGGCCAAGCTATTATTTATTATTGGTACCTTTCCTGGTGCCTGCTCAGGTCAGGTTTCTAGGAGTGGTGCAGTAAGGATCTTGACTTGGATGATGGCTGGAGGAGAGCCTGCTGGCCCCCACAAACAGCCAACCACGAACATGTTCGTGAACAGGGCCATGTTCGTGGTTGTTTGTGAGTCCCTGTGGATGGCAACGAACAATGAACATCATGTTCGTTTTTTTTCTGTTCGTGCTCATCTCTAATGTGTTTACATTTTACAGTCAGTGCTCGGACAGCCCAAATCCACAGCAAAGTAAATGAACTGACATTTTCAGTGGGATGTCAACAACACCCAGATAAACTTGTTTCGAACCAGCTAAGGAGAGCAGAGAGCATTCGCATGAACAGCAAGAGAAAGTGTATGATAATACCATCTAGTCTGCTCATAAAACACTGCTGGGAAGAGCCGTACCATGTTGGTCCAGAGAAGGAATCCTCTTATCATGTACTAGGTCAGTAAACATGGTTTCAGATAAGATCAAATGTAGGAAGGATGCTTCCAAAGCTCTCCCCAGGGGTTCACAACTCTGAATTACCTAATCTGGTTTCCAAAGTTAAACCAGTGCATTGCAAATCCTCAATTGCTCTGCTTTGTTTGAATTTCTCAGTTTTGTATAGTGTGCACTCAGTACAGGCAGCTTCCCATAGCTTCCAATCACTTCATGTGCTCTTGTCTTTATGTTACTGATGCGCATTGATAAAACAATGAAAAGGAAATGATGGGTGCATTTGCTACATCAAGATTTTCTTTTGTAGTATTCGCAGCAAAATGGAAGGCAGAAAGATATTCAGAACTGAAGGAATGGAAGAATAAATGAATAGGCGACAATGGCAAAGTTAACATTTTAGGTACACAATAGGCCAAATATCAGAATTTCAAGAAAAATGGAAAGTTTTTTTTTATATTATATAGCTAAAGGTTGAGAATAATAAAGAACTACTGTTATTAGATATGCAGATAAGTGGGAAGATATTTAAACAGAAGTGAAAAATTAAGAACATATATAAGCAAGTTCTAACTAGATAGTAGTTTAATCAATATGTTTTCTTTTTTTTTTGTATGCTTTAGATTGTGTTTAGGTTTTATGAATGATTTAGAAGATTGTAGATGACTGTAGTAGTGGATGATTGAAGAGGTATGATTTAGATGATTGTACAATTGTAATTCGTGTTTTGTGTTGTTTCATGTTCATTGACTGAAATAAAAATTTATGGGGAAAAAAATAAAAATTAGGACTGCCTCTGGTAGTGAAAATCCACCATTTTTTCTCCTCCTTTGCTTTGCCAATGTGCAAGTGTGAATGTAAAACACAGCATTGGTAAAACACAGCATAAAAAGAATCCTGAAATAAATGTACAAACAACGGCATTATGACTTGGTTTTTTGTAATGTTATTAATGCACATCAGTGAGAAAGGGGGAAAGATACACATGAACTAACGGACCTGAACATTGCATCAATCTGTTTATGCTTGGATTTTAGAATTAAATTTTTGGAATTCTCTTAGATACTTGGTAACTAAAGAAAAACTGCATGCATTGCAAAATGAAATTCCTGAAGGAAAAAGAATTTGGGAGATGTACTCATCCCTAGCTGTACAGCATGGACCCGAAGTTCTAGCTGGTTCTACTATCGGCATCTACACAAGAAGATTCTTTAGAGGAGCAGTGAGTCAGTTTGGTGTAGTGATTAAGAGAGCGGGACTCTAATCTGGAGAGCCGGGTTTGATTCCCCACTCCTCCTCTTGAAGCCAGCTGGGTGACCTTGGATCAGTCACCTCAGCCCCACCCACCTCACAGGGTGATTATTGTTGTGGGGATAATAATGACCTACTTTGTAAACAGCTCTAAGTGGGCATTAAGATGTCCTGAAGGATGGTATATAAATAGAATGTTATTATAATATTATTATTATTCTAGAATGCAGAACGCTTATTTGGAGTTGGGGGCTGAACAGTTTTGGGCACAGAACTAGGTATGCACATGCCCTAGCTCTGGCATGCCTTGAAACAGCCTGCACAAAATTAGCTAGCAGAGCAGTAGGGGTATGCGGACACAGGGTTTTTTTTCTGGGAAAAGAGGTAGCGGAACTCTCAAGAGGGAAATGAGAAAGAGAAACACAGGTTTCTTTGAAATAATATTATTTTCAAGTACTATTGTCGAGTATTTTCAAGAGGTGCCGGAACTCCGTTCCACCGCGTTCCCCCTGAAAAAAAGCCCTGTGGACATAAGAAGAAGGAACTCTTCTTTGGACCATACTGGTTGAAAAAGTTTTCTGGGGATTGTTATGCTTCTGGACATCTGAAGTTCAAACTCTAAGCACAATTAGAGTAGATTTTAGTTGAACAACAGAAGGTTACTAGTGGTAAGAGTGGTTTAACAATGTACAAAGATGGCAGTGGGGAAGGGGGCTCTGGTTTAGCGCACATTCTGTTTGCCTGTAGTGAACAGAGGACTAATTTTTATTTATTTATTGCATTTCTAGACCACCCTCCCCATCAGATGGGCTCAGGGCAGTGTGACAACATACAATTAGTAACATACAATTTAAAAACAATAAAACATTATAAATAAACATTAAAACACTATTCCATATACAATAAAAATTTCTTAATTGGCAGATATAAATATTAAAATACAGCATTTTAGGCGCAGGGCTTGGCTCTTGCATCATGCCCTGCGTCACACTTATGAGCTCCTGCATGGGTGGTGGACGGTCTTCAGTGGTATGGCCGGCGAGAGGACAGCCTAGCCCCCGCCAAGTGCCTGGCGGAACATCTCTGTCTTGCAGGCCCGGCGGAAAGATAACAAATCCCGCCGGGCCCTGGTTTCCTCAGACAGAGAGTTCCACCAGGTCGGAGCCAAGACCGAAAAGGCCCTGGCTCTGGTAGATGCCAGACGGACCTCCCTGGGGCCAGGGACCATCAGCACCTGCTTATTAGCTGATCGAAGCGACCTCCAGGGAACATATGGGGAGCATATGGGCAATGGACTGCTCATCTTGCTGTTCGTGGCTGCTCTGCAGATTATGTCCACTATTCCTTCCTAACAGTACAGTACAATGCAATTGGTTCTTCCTGTATGTGGGTTCTCACACAGCCGAGTGGAGTTTTACTTCTTCTCCTCCTTGCCGTGCTGCTGCTCTGCTCACCAGGCACTTGTTCAAACAGACAGTTAAATCAATTATAAATCATCCAATTCTCCCATAAACCGAATGCTCTCTTTAAAAAAAAATTCTACAAGTATTCGTTTAAGGAGTCCACCATATTAACGATCTCTTAGCTGCTAGGATGGCAATTGTTAAAAAAAGCAAGCAAACCAACTGACCAATGCAAAGATGTTTGGCAAGCATTCAAATGCCAAATTGAATAGACCTGGTAATCAGCTCATGTCTGATCGATATACTTGGACATGGTAAACTGGACTGTCAAACACATTCACAGTGAAATGTACAGCATCTCTAAATCTCCTCCCTCTCTAGAAGTCTTCAAGCAGAGACTGGACAGTAATTCGTCAAGAGTGTTTTAGCTTTGGATTTCCTGTACTGAAAAAGGTGTAGGATGAGGTGGCTTCTAAGGCCCCTTCCAGCTCTAGAACTAAGGCAACATCTGTGCATTTAAGAATGTGAGAGGAGCTGATTATTCACATTTAACCCCCTCTCCATATCCTTCTCACATTCCATCTTGTGTCAATGGCATTTTTGCCTGGTTAAAGAAAATACATGCAAACCTGCTACCAACTAGATGCAGAGGAGTTAGCCGTGTTAGTCTGTGGTATCAAGAGCCCCACTAAATCTCTGTATGCGACCTTCACGGGCTTAACAGCCGCTTTTGACTCCATTGACAGAGAACACCTCTGGATGAAGCTGGCTGCTTCAAACATAGATAGGTGGCTATTGTTTCTTCCGCGGGAATTCCATTCCAATACCTTTGCAAAAATCAGGGTGGGCACCTCAGGCTCTTTAACAGCGGCAATACTAATTCTGAGAGGGGTAAAGCAGGGATGTGTCCTGGCCCATTTGCTTTTTAACATATCTAAATGATATTATCCCAATGATATCTGGCCCTGAGTTTGTCCCCCCCGCCTCTTTAGGATCTCAGAAAATATCAGTTCTTTTATATGCTGATGATATGGTCCTGTTCTCTCTTACCCATGTTGGCCTTAAAAGGCTTTTACATAAACTTGGTGACTTTTGCAAAGAAGAAGCCTTAAACATCAATTACGCCAAGACAAAAGTCTTGTTTTTTAGGAAAAGACCTTGTAGGTACAAGTGGACCATATAATGGAACTACCGTAGAAAAGTGCAGCACCTTTAAGTACCTGGGGATTACCTTTAGCGAAACTCTATCTTGGAGGGTGCATTTGGCAATAACTAAATCTACAGTTCTTAGATCAATTGGTGCCATTCTGAAATTTTACTATACAAAAGGAGGTTTTCTAACAGACCCGGCACTGAAAATATACTTTACCAAGGCTATTCCTCAGCTCCTTTATGGTGTAGAGGTCTGGAGTTGGAAAGATTGCTTAATTACAGCTTTGGAATCCACCCAAACCCATTTTTTAAGGAGAATTTTAGCTTTACCAAAAGGTACTCCTGCAGCTCTTATGCGAGCAGAGCTTGGCCTGCCCTCAGTCAGAGCCCGTGTACATCTAACCCTGCTCAGATTCTGGAGGAAGGAGAGTAACAACAATACTAATCTATTGCACAGGTTATACTTTGAAATTATGCATAAAAATGAGGCTGTACAACTAGCCAGCTATAACAACATCCTTCGATGTTACTCCATCTGTGACAAATCCCAAGATGTCCTGGTTGCTGGCTTTAACATTCGGGAATGGGTGTTCCACTGTGACACCGTAATGGATAGACAGGTGATCTCCTATTCTAAATTCTTCCCATAGTTTAAACTTTTCAAGAAGGACCGTGTTAGAGCGCCCTATTTGGTCAACATCCTCCCTCACAACCTCAGAACAGCCTTTACCTCAATTCGGTTCCAAACTATGCCCACAGCGCTGCTAGCTGGGCACTATGCCAAAACACCTCAAGCCCTCCGCTACTGTATTTGTGGTGCTCACGTTGTGAAGGATTTACCACATTACCTACTATCCTGCCCACTCTATGCAGAGCCAAGGAATAAATTCCTAGAAGAGTTTTTAATTGGTTTAAACTCCTCTTCAGACTCTGAGAAGCTGTTTTTTCTCCTGTCTGACACTGCTGCATTTGTTTCTTATAGAGTCTCTCTGTTTGCCTTAGCAGCCAAGAAAATCCGGGCTAGAGTTGTTTCCAGAGACAGCAATGGTTTTATCTGACTGGTATTTTCTGCCTAGATCATTTTAATCTTTTAATATTTGTACATATGTTTACATGCTAGAGTGTTTTATGTGTTTTATGTGTATGGATTGTAATGGCCTTTGGCCACAAACAATAAATTTACTCTATTTAACATGCATATAATCTTTTCGAAAGCTAATCTGTATTTGTTAGGATGGGAACTTAATACACCCATTATTTGGTAAAACTATATGTTTCAAAAATGATAAGATCCTCAGATATGATTACATTCATTTCTACAAGGTTCAGCAAATGAGATCCTCTATTTTTGAGCAGTTTGAAATTTGAGCTAGTGGAGTTGAAAAAAAAGTTGGCAACACTGCTTATGGAGAACTGGAGCCAAGTCTCTAAACGTGCCATCCTAAACATAGTTACCCACATCTATGCCCATTGGCTTCGGTGGACTTAGAAAGATGTAAGTCTGCTTAGGCCTGCATTATAGGTATTCTATTGGCTGGGATGATGGCTTCATTCTCCTGCCAGGCTATCATCAACCTAACTATTAGTTAACCTGGAGGTGTGGTGAACAAGGAAGTGGTCTAAATGTGGGCACTCATGGTCCTCATTTTCTCTACAACCGTAGGTAAAGCAGAGACTGGCCCTCGGTCACCCCCTAAGCTTCACAGCAGAATGGAGAATGAACTTGGGTCTCCCAGTCCCTAGCCTATGTACTACTCCCTGGTGGCTGTTTCTGGGAATCTCTGGGCATGTCTGGATTCATTTCTGGTTCTGTGCCATCTCTGGACATAGAGGAGAGGTCTATGGGAGAGGATGGGGCTAGGGTTGCCAGGTCTAGGTTGGGAAATTCCTGGAGATTTTATACCTCATTGGGGGTATAATTCCATAGAGTTCACCTTTCAAAGCAGCCATTTTCTCCAAGGGAACTGATCTCTGTTGCCTGGAGATCAGTTGTAATTCCAGGAGATCTCCAGCTATCACCTGGAGGCTGGCAAGCCTAGCTGGGGGGGAGGGGATAGCTGTGAATTTCCTGCATTGTGGAGGGGGTTGATCTAGATGACCCTTGGTTCCCAGCTTTATGACTCATATTCAAGGATTAGCCACCACAGTGATGGCTACTTTTTAAGGAGGCATTTTCTCATCTACCTCACTTAAAAATACTTAATTTATTTTCTTTCTTATTGTGTTCTGTGACAAAAAACACAATTTTCCCTCAGGAACCTCTTTTGCCACTTTCAGTTAAAAACAATTTTTACCTCAAAAATTAAGATCTCTTCCTTGAAGCACTACCTGGGCCATCTGACTACTCAGGGAAAATGGGAAGAGATGTAATAGAATAGTGTTTGCTGACAGTGAAAAAAGAGCATCTTCCCCACTCTCATTCCCATAGATACCACCTCAAAAAACATTAAAAATTAACTGAACTGCAAATTTAGCACAAGGTGTAGAACAGTGGAAGAACATTTTTTTCTGAAGAACATCTTTCACCAAGGTTGTTGATTCGACATTATTTGTTAATGTCTAGAATGCTAAATTTGCAGTCAGGAAATTAATTAGGGTTGATAATCTTTTGAAGGTTATTATCTAACCATCTTGCCATTTAAGATAGATTGGCCTAGAGGAAAATGTTGGAGAGAGAAAGATGTGTGTTCGTTTTTCTTTCAAATGGGATGCCACCTTATGCTTTCAGTCATTAGTGATTAAGGAAAAAGAAATTAAGGATTGCCATCTCAATTTGCTATTAGAGTTGTTGATTTATTGCACTGTCATTAGGGAAAAACATTGTGAACTGAATTTAAGAATCAAAACAATGGCTAGACACACTTGGGTCAGTTTTGTGGCCTGAAAACACAGGTCCCCACCCACCACCCCAAGGCTTAGGCAATTCAACTATCTTATGCTGGAAGTGGTGTTTAGGTTCTCCAAGCTTCATTACTGTAGCAAAGTAGTAGCAGTAGCAGCAGTACAACATATGATTTATATACCACCCTTCAGGATAACTTAATGCCACGCTCAGAACAGTTTACAAAATATGTTATTATTATTAGAGGTGGGCACCATCCAAAAAAATTTACTGATCAAGCTGATCATGGATCGGCGCCGGCAATGATCCCAAATCACCGATCCACACCGATCATCTCCCGCTTCCGATCCATGGATCGGGATCGGGGATCAGGGATTGGGGAGGCCAAAGCGGAGGGGTGCCCCGCTGTTCCCAGCTATGTGGGAAGGTGGGTGGTGGCGGCAACTGCCGGGCCCGGTGGGCACGGGGAGGCAGCGACGAGCTGCCTCCCCTCAGGGGGTGGGGGGTCTGGCTGCTCGCCGGTGGCACCCCCCATGTGCCCACCCACCAGGCCAAAAAGGAGCGTGCTGGTGAGAAATGAACGGTGGGTGAACTGAAGACGGCGGGCTGTCGGGCCCGGCAGACACGGGGAGATGGCAATGAGCCGCCTCCCCTCATGGGGCGGGGGGTCTGTCCGCTCAATGGCGGCACCCCCCATGTGCCCGCCCGCCAGGCCAAAAAAGGAGCGGGCTGGTATTCCCGCTGGGAAAGGAAGGTGGGTGAGGGCGGCGGCCGCCGATCCCGGTGGGCACGGGGAGACGGCAACGAGCCACCTCCCCTCAGGGGGCAGGGGCTCTGTCTGCTCGGCGGTGGCACCCCCCACGTGCCCACCCGCCAGTCCAAAAAGGAGCAGGCTGGTATTCCCGCCGGGAAAGGAAGGTGGGTGAAGGCAGCGGCCGCTGGGCTCAGCAGGCACGGGGAGACGGTGATGAGTCGCCTCCCCTCAGGTCCCATTCAGCAACACAGGAGGTCTGTGTTTGGCCGTCAGAGCTGCCTCTCAGGGTTTGCAGGGATGAGATTGGAGTGCCCATGGCTACAGAACACCCCCTTCCCCCTCCCTCCCCTGGGTCTCTTCTCCCAACTGTTGAGTGCGTTGCTGCTCCGTGGTTGGAAGGAAGCCCTGCTAATCAAGGAAAGCTGGGCTTCCATTTGGGTTTCCAGGGCGACAGAAGGAGGGCAAACACAGCTCAGGCATTCCCCTGGCTCTGTTGCCCTGGGAATAGATTACTGGTGCCTGTCTGGATCCCCAATCAGATCCCGATGGCCCTGATAAAGCCCCGATGAAGCCCCCCCCCGAACGCTGGATCGGTCGCCGTGGACGGAACTGATCTGCCGGGTCCCGAACGCGTGATCGCCATTATTGTGGGTATTTTTCTATCGTAATGCCGATCACGCCCATCTGTAATTATTATCCCCACAACAATCACTCTGTGAAGTGAGTGGAGCTGAGAGAGCTCTGAGGGAGCTCCGACTGACCCAGGGTCACCTAGCTGGCTTCAAGAGGAGGACTGAGGAATCAAACCCAGTTCTCCATATTATTTTATAACCACTACATCAAACTGGCTCTCACCAAACTCACTCTCAGTAGGAATGATGGGTGAGCAGCAGCACCCCCCCTGCAAAAAGAAATCTGCAGAATAAATCCTCATATTACAGAGAATGCAGGTCAGATTTGAGGGGCCCATCTTGCGAAGTTCTCTTCAATTACCACGAGCCTGATTTGGATTAGTATGACTATGGAACTCATGGATAAAAGGCTTCCCACATGCCATTTTCCAGACCAGCAACAAACCTGAGGGTGTGCTCTTTGGCCTTTTGGGGAAACCCCACATGGGCACGTGCAGGCTGCCCCAACAGATGAAACAGGTTTTCCCCAAAGGCCATTTCAGATCAGGAAAATGGGGAGAGGAGTTGAAGCCGTTTCGCCACATCAGGCACTCTGCACTGGGGAACTGAGGAGACTCTGCAATGTTACATAAGTCACAGGGTGGGGATTCCAAACCCAACCTGTGTTCTCCACAATGTGTGAACTGTTAATAAAAGTCTTTTGCCTTCACTTATCTAGTACCTAGATAGAAAAACTTTTTTTTAAAAAAATAGCAGGCTGCTTTTTATGATTAATTGGCAACCTTGCTCTAATTCAGTTAGGTGATCAACAGGTAATTCTTTATCCTCGTTTTAAGATGTAATCAATTGACCTCTAATTTCTATCTTAATTGGAGGACTAATGTAATTTCCTTTATAAATCCATTTACATCTCATTTTCCTATGTAGTACTTTGACAATATGGCCCACTGAGTCTTTGACACTGCCATAACCATTGTTCTTTTGAAAAATTACTTGGAAACTGATTTTAAATCTCACTTGTAACATTCATGCTTTACTCTCTCTATAAAAGTTGCTTGAATTATACATCGGTCTAGTTGGAGTTCTGCATTCTGTATGAATGAACTTGAAAAGAAGGAATTGTTCTCTTTCAAGGGACAATTTTTAACGCCCTGTGGAACAGCCATGAGCCCACTGCAACCTGAAGAAAAGGTCCCGCACAAGAAAGCTCTTGCTTCCAGTAGAGATGAGCTTGTTTCTCCCATCCAGGTTCTTTTATTAGTCCAGAGCAGTAATTTGAGAACTGGAACATGCACAGTTTACTTCTTTCCATTTGGCTCCTTCAGTTCCGTTGCATCTTTCCCCCTTTTCGGATGCACACACATTGGTAAAAGACTGTTAAAAGGCAATCCAAGACCACATGTATAGTAACACCAAGATGCACAATTAAGTCACCACACAAAAAGCATCTTTTGAAAAATTACTTGCAAACTGATTTTAAATCTCACTTGTAACTTGGTGCACTTAATTGTGATTATTGTGAATGGCAGTTATAATGAAACTCGGTATTGATAACATACTGATTCTACTTGGCAATATGACCAGATAGTTCAGAACAAAATCTGAGGTGAATTTTGATAGGGAGTTTTTGGATGCACCCTCAACTTCCAAGTGTATGAATCAAGACATCCTATTTTTTAGTATTTTTAGTTTCTGAAACTCTCATATAAATTTCTTCCTGCGTTTTGAAATTCTCAACTGCTTAGTCTTATTTCTACAATGGAACTAACAAATTAGGAATCCTCCATGGTTCCATTTTTTTTTTTAAAAAATCCCACAGATGGTTACATGTATAGTATTGTTCTGGTGTTGAGCTTATTTACATCTTCTCCCCCTCACATTGCTGATGCACATAATAATAAAGCACGGCAAAATATTGATGTGGCCATAGATGTTCTTATACCAAGATTCTTTCTGTGGGAAGTTTTACCAGTGCATGAGAAGTACTCTTGTAAAACACCACACAAAAATATTTTTGGTGCAATGAAGTGTGCATCAACTATCACATCAGAAGTGGGGTGGTGGTGTTTTTTTTTTAAATCATTGCTTATGTGAACCTTGATAATATAGAGGGGAAAATTTTGAAAAGAATAGTAGTGCAATATATTATTATTGGTGTTTCAGTGTTTCAGAAACATCCGTATTAACAGTTTCTATGCTTCCTGGCCATTGTTGGACCTTTGGCAAAAGGTAATCTGTAAGCCAGCAGACCAATCAGAGGACAAATGCTTTGAGACAGGTGACATTAACGGGCCAGTATTGTCCTATGAGCAGGGCAAGGGAAGAGCTATGAGAAGATGGCAGCCAGCCTTTTGTATAAGCCAGTGGCTCCCAATTGAGGAAAAAGTAGGATAAGAATACTCAAAAATAAATAAAATGGCCCCTATGTTAGATGATAATGCCGCCATTCCCATTAAATAAACATTTAGCTCAAAAGAGAGAAACTTTGCAGCATATGTTTTCTTTTCCATTTCCAGCTCATTATTTCTTATTGAGCTGTTACTCATGAGTGACGTCTCAAGGTCCAGAGAGTCTATTTCACAGGGTTTTGCTCAGTACCATTTCATCTTTTATTCTGTTTTTGCAGGCCATCCTTTGGCCAGGATAGTTGACATCTATGTCTCTCCTGGAGAATGAAACAATATATATATTGTTAGATTGCTAGCCAATGTTTGGTACTCTTCAACGTGCATCAAAACCAACCAGGACAATATCGACATTCTGTTCATTTCCCAGTCAGCTTTGGTTTGCAATTACAAGACAAGAAATGACTCGAGACTATGTTTATATTGGAAAAACGTTAGCGCAAGATGAAATCTGTACAGTGAAATTTACAGATCTATTAATGGAATACCTCTGTTAAGACTTGGGCTGTCAGCTGATCATAGGAATCAAAGTTGATTTGAGTTCCAGTTGATGAATTAAATTTGCATATATCTGCATAGGAGAAAAAAGCTATTTATGGAAAGTCATTCCTTTTTTTAGAGTCCATGCCATACACAAATGAAGCAGAAAGCTGTTTTCCATACAATAAGGGTATATAAATGCTTTCCTAAGTATGATTTAAACAAACATAAAAAAACAATGATTGAAATATCTCTGTTTCTTCTTCAATATGGTCTCTTTGCTTTCCTGGTGGTCGTGGAGAGTGCCATCAAGTCATACCTGACTTATGGTGACTCCTGGTGGGGGTTTCAAGGCAAGAAACTAACAAAGGTGACACTTGCCATTGCCGGCCTTTGCGCAGAGACCCTGGTCTTCCTTGGACATCTCCAATCCAGTTACTATCCAAGGCTGACCCTCTGCTTAGCTTCTGAGATCTGGTGAGATCAGGTGTGCCTGGGGTATCCAAGTCAGGGCCTTTGCATTCTTAGAGAAACAAAATTTCCAGAAATCTTTAAATCATTGGAAAAAAAATCCCAATTTCTTAAAAAAAAATCAATTGGAAATTGGGGAAATTAACAAAATAAATAGAAAACACCCATTTTGTAGCAAACTAAAGAAAGTGTATGATTTGGACAGAAACCAGTAGGGTTATCACTTCCCCAGTGGGAGCAGGCGTTTCTGCCACCCCGCCACCAACGCCCCCTGCTACCACATGGCTGGTGAGGGGAAAGTACAGGGAATGGGCCCAGGAGCTCCAGACCGCACTCCCGCATTCTATAGAGCTCTTCCTTGTTGCTAGGGTTGCTAAGTACTCTTACCTTCCTGGAAGGAGGGAAGGATCTGGTACTCACCTACTTTTTCCTGTTTGTGCATGTGCTCCTGGGCCTGTGTAACAACGTCAGAAGCGAAGTCATCATGCAGACCTGAGAGAGTGCGCGTGCTTTGCACTGGGACGATTTGAGCCCCTATTTGGCCCATTTGGGGTCCAAATCAGCCCAGTGCGATGTGCAGGAGTGCTCCCGATGTGGTGTGATGACATCACTTTCAGGAGTGATGTCATGGCATTACCCTGCCCTAGAGGCCCAGTCAACATCAAACAATGTTTGCAACACAGCACCTACAATCTTTTGAGCTTGCACCAAACTCTTCTGCTTAATATCATGCCATCATTTAGGTTCAAGAGGATCTTTAGAGGGAATCTATGGACAGAGTCATTCTCCGGCCTTGTAGGATGCCTACTGAGTGTGTCTCCCTCTCAGAAATAATATCACATGGTTCACAGGGATGTTTTGTTCCAAACTAAACAGTGATCTGGTGTGCTCTGCTAGGGAGAAGGCCTTCTTTGCAGTAGTGCCTCATTTCCGGCATGCCCTCCTCACAGTTCTGCTGTTGGCCTTTCTGGTTTAATCCTTTACCCCTGACCTGAAAGCAGCAGTTTAGAAACAAAGGCCACCTCCAAAAAGCCTGGGGGATCATGAATGCTTTGGGCAACTTCATAAAAAGATGCAGCAAAAATTTCTCAAACACCTCCTCAGGTAGGGCAGTGTCTAAATAGTGGACTATATACTAATTACCAAAAGCCACTGGAAACATTTTTTTTTCATCTCTACACAAAACATATGTTGAGAGGGGCAAGCTGCCTGAGGAAGGTTATTCCAGAATTCATGGCAGCAACTAAGAAGCATCAAAGAGAAAGTCTCCTCCACTGAGCCTGCTGATGTGAGGAAGGAGGAATATAAATTGAATAAAATAAATAAATAAATAAAAATATGGGAAAGTTCATGGAGGAGCTTGGGTAAGCAGCAGATGGCAGGACTCAGACGTTGTTTCTCTCGTACTGGAACAAACAAAACACAGACACCATCCATCTCCCACCCCATCTATAAAAACCTCATAAATACTAAAAGAACAATTTCTATTTTGTTTCTGAAACAAGATAAGTAGACCCTACTATGGTAATGGGGCCAGCAGTCTGGATTGGCAGCCCTCTAGACCTGATAAAATACAACCTTTCCTACCCCATGAATGAGGGAGGAAGGTCCAGCAATTGTCATCCACACTCCCCATTTGCTATTTTAAAAAAGAACCCCCAACACCACCTTCCAAGAGATTGCGACCGTCACAAATCTACCACCATCACTTCTAATTGGGCTCTGGAACAATGTGAGCTGTAACTTGCTGGACCAAACCAAGGATTTCTCTCGTTCGGCATCTTCTTTCCCTCAGAGGTTAAGCCAGATGTCTCCAGGATGTCTACGGACAGGACAGAGGCCAAAGCCTCTCCTCTTCAACATCTGGTATCTAGAAGCACCTGGACATTTTGGGTCTATCTATCCATCCTGGCCAACAGCCATTGATCGACCTACCTGCCAGACCCATTTAAAGTAATCTAAACCAGAGGTTATCTCCGCATTTTGTCGCAGAGAACTCCAGCAGATAATTACGTGTTGTGTGAACTTTCCTACAGTCTTCACTCAGTCTGTTGTTTATCATCTTCACTGGGCACCCCCAGAGTCTAGTCTTACAGGAAAGATGGAGGGAGATTTCTCTTTATCCACCCTGTGCATCAGTTTATAGACTTCTATCATTTCCCTGTCCTAAATGACTTGTTTTTCTAAACTGAAAAGCCTCCTATGCTTTAGCCTTTCCAAGTAAGAGGGTGATCCAACCTTGACATTGCTGGCACTTTCTCCAGCTCTTTGATCATGTCCTTTTGGAGATGGGGTGAACCAAACTGTATACAATATGCACAACTGTATAAGCCCCCCCAAAAGGGCATTAGCCTTTAAGATGACTTTATTAGATGCTTCTCTTGAAAAGAAGTCCTTCGGATCTTAACAGGGCTTACTCCCAAGAATACATGTACGGGTCTGTAGATTAAAGCAGGCAACCTGTGGCTCCAGACAACCGAAGCCCCACCACCTCTCAATTCAGTTGATGTCTGAAGCAGCACAGTAACTTATTGTTTTTTGATTTGGGCATAATTGATCAGAGAGAGCTTCCTATTGCTGCCAAGGTAAGCCGGGAGGCTAAACACACAATGGAAAGTAATCCATTTACTTTTGTTTACCTTGACTTTGCCCTGTAGCTTCTCTGATCCCCAGGTTCAAAGAGAATTACTTATGAGCAGAAGAAAGCCGAAGAGGAAAAAGGCAAGCAGGAGAATTACCAATAAGCCCTACATTTCTTCTCCCTCCCTTTATGTTGTTAGAGGGCAACTTTGAAAGAAACATCCGTTCCCAGAGCTTTTGGAATATTGCCATGGGCTCGCCTCAGTGGCTGAGGCCAATAGCAATTTCTCCTTGTCGTTATTTAGGGTATTCTCATCTCACACTCTCTCCTCTGCAATTTCCAATGGGCCTAGCAACAAGGCTAAAGCAACGAATCAGACAGGGATTCAACAGTACGTATCCATTAAAAAAAAATACTAACAGCAGCAGAATAAAAGTAGACAGCAGTTCCTTTCCAAGTGAAATTAGCAACAGAACCTTTAAACCAATGTTTAAAATTATTATTAATCTATTTGAATGGTAAAACATGGACTTAACATATGTTATATGGTAAACCGTATATGGGTATTGAGTGCTAGAGTAGTATCTACAAAGTGTTACGTCAATAAACGGTTGTCTGGAACATTTCTTAAACTGTAAATATAAGGTTTAGTTTCTCTTTAAATTTATCAGATAGTGTTAACTCATGATGATCACATGTGACATTTCCCATGTGTATAATTTCTGGTAACTTTTTGTGCTCTGTGGTGCCCTGTGATGACATCACTTCCATTGTGAAAATCTCTATGTGTTGAGCGTCGTGCATACCTTACACTGTGCATGCACCATTTTTCACAAGTTTCAATACCTTCCATTTATCTGCATCTTCTCTGCTTATATCATCACCATGCACATAAACAAGAATATTCTCCCCCTCTAAACAGATTATTTATACCTAGATTCTAGTTGAGGCTGCAAATCATCTTGATACGGCAATGGTAGTTACAGCTTTTGTAAAAGTCTTTTGTGCGTGCGGTGTTGAAAAAACGTGCTCGAATGGATTGTGTTAAGTATAAAAGAAAATAGGTATGTTTATCTGACTTGTTGAAGGGCTTTTAAATATCATCAACTCATGAGTTTAGAGATTTTAGTATTAGGACAAATTTTATTTTATCAGATCTTATTTCTTCTTTCCGGCTATGTAGGTTATACTATGTTTATTTTACTAGCTGAACATCAAGAAGACAAAAGTAATGACTACTGAGGAATTACACCATTTTAAAGTAGACAATGAGGAGACTGAAATTGTTTAAGACTTTCTATTTCTTGGCTCAATCATCAACCAAGGGAGACTGCAATGGAGAAATCAGAAGAAGATTCAGACTTGGAAGAGCAGCTGTGAGGGAGCTAGAAAAGATCCTTAAAGCTAAAGATGTCTCTCTGGGAACCAAGATCAAGATAATCCAAACTATGGTATTCCACATTACTATGTATGGATGTGAAAGTTGGACATTGAAGAAAGCGGACAGGAAGAAAATTGATTCATTTGAAATGTGGTGCTGGAGGAGAGTTTTGTGGATACCATGGGCAGCCAAAAAGACAAAGAAGTGGGTACTAGATCAAATCAAGCCTGAATTCTCCCTAGAAGCTAAAATGACAAAACTTAGGCTATCATACTTTGGTCACATCATGAGAAGACAAGATTCTCTGGAAAAGTGCTAGGGAAAGTGGAAGGCAGCAGGGAAAGAGAAAGACCTAAAATGAAAAGGCCTGACTCAGTAAAAGAAGCCACGTCCTCCAGTTTGCAGGATCTGAGCAAGTCTGTTAATGAAAGGACGTTTTGGAGGTCTTTCCTTCATAGGGTCGCCATAGGTCAGAGGCAACTTGACAGCACATAACACACATATCTTACTAGGATATTTTATCTTTGAATGCTTTATTCTGACTTCAAATTATGATATTTTTCTATGATTTTATGATGTTTTAAAAACTTTTAACTGATGTAATTTTGTGATTAAGCTTAAGGCCTATGGTCAAGCGAGCTTAAAAAGGAAAGGAAACAATGTGCACAAGTGTGTTAGTAGCACAGCAGTAAAACACTGCACAAAGAGAGAGCTGTACACGTGTCTACAACTGAAATTGTACTGGGTGGCATAGGTCACCTTTTCCCTGATACTTCGCTTCTTCCAGCTTGTGCCGGGCAGCATGCACACACTGATGGTACAACATGTGTGCCTCCTTCTCCCCCCCTCAGAACATCACTATCACTCTACACACTCACTCATACCCACATGCTACACACATTCAAGGGAACACACTTTTTCCTGCCAGAAAGTTCAATTTCTAGTACAGCTTGATCCCTTGGTCCCTTTCATTTTAGAAATTAAGTACTGCGACTGTCTGAAAATCAGAACTTTTATTTTCTTTATTGGCTATCCCCTCAAGATATTGCCCATCTGAGAGTCTACTCTGAGGAAATGAGGCAGTGTAGAAAAATGTCTAACTACATCAGAGAGCCAGACCAAGGGCTACAAGGCAGCTTAAGTGCTTCGTAATATTTATCTTCTTGAGTGAAGGGAACTGTAACAATTCAGGACTTGTGGAGTACAAAAGATCAAATTTCTCTCTCCACTGAAGGAGATTAACGTCATAAAAGATCTAAACCATCATGTGTTATTATAGAGGCACATTTTCTAAGCTGCTGAGGTTAGGATGCTATCAGCGTTTTGCCATTAAAAGCTGCGTTTCTTTAAGCTGAATGGATAAATTTGCTTTGGGCTGAAATCTGACGGAGATCTTCCCTGCCTGGGGGCAAATCTGCTAGAAAAATAATCGAGAACAAAATAAGCAAGAAGAAGAATAACAAGAACAACTGCTTGGGGAAGCTTAAAAATGTTCTAGAAAGTTTTCTGTTTTTTTAATTGAGAGAAAAAGTACAAAATTTTGTTATATAATATTTATGCATTTTAAGGACGTTTATGCCACAGAGCCTCATTACAAGTTTCCCAAACACTTGCTCCATATGCCTTGAGTCAATTTTTGCCTGGTATACCATCTAAATGTGTGTTTCATGGATAATATGTTACTAACACTTGAGAAGTTTGACAATTTGACTTCATTTTTATACCTTATCGTTTCACACCATTAAGATTCAAAACAGCTTACCTCATTTTCCTCTCCTCCATTTTATCCACACAACAACCCTGTGGGGTAGACAAGGCTGTGACTAGTTCAAGGTTCTTCAGCAAGCGTCCACAAAAGAATCGGGATTCACACTTGTGATCTTAATCCATTCTAACCACCACACCATGCGGATATAGTGACTAATCATAGTAAAACCGAGATGTTTCTCAGCTTAGGAATTTGCTTTGTGGCACCTGGTTTCTCTCCTGCAGTGCCTCTCCCTTTTTCTCTTGCGTGCACAAAAGAAAGCAAATCGTTTGCCAGTCTTGGATAGAGTTTGAGGTCTTGCTTTGAAAGAAGTCCCAGCTGGCTGCTGCTGTAATATTTCCAACAAGCTGGGCAAACTCAGAGCATTACAAAGGAGTAGCAGTGTTAGACCATTACAGCACATTTTGGGTTGTCAATAAGTTTGGAGAAAAGTGCCCTGTTCCTTTAATAACCACTTAATGTGTAGAAATGGGCAGCAGAGGTTTTTCATGGAGGTAAATGTCATCACCTAGTACATAACATCCTATTAAGCCACTATTAAAGGAAAAGGACATTTTCCTCCATGCAGCTGGCAACTCGTAGCACATCCGGCCTTTAGGGTTGCCAACCTCCAGGTGGTGCCTGGTGATCTCCTGGAATTATAACTGACTACAGAGATCAGTTCCCTAGAGGAAATAGCACTTTTGGACTCTATCGAAACTGGCGCCTATTCTGGCAGGGCCAGAGAATCCTGATGTACAACTTGTTGGCAAGTCCAAGTTTCCTCTGGTTGGGGATATTGAGGCTCGAAGACTTTATTAAAGTAAGAAGACCAGACATGGCCTGGAATAAACGAATCAATATGTAGCAGAGAGAACTTCTTTTGAATGCAACCAAGTCCCAAAATCGCGAGTCATTTCTTTCAGATACTGCACAATCTAACTCATTCCAGAGACATTTAGCATGTTCTAATTTCTTCTCTTTAATCAGAGCTTTGTACTGGGACCTAAGCATTGTTAGACTGCTGATCCGAGCCCTATCCCTATTATGCCTGGCCTGTCTCATGGTGTGGTGGAGTTCTTTTTTAAGCGCTCTGCATTCATGGTCAAACCAACCACTTTGAGCATGGCATATCAACTTCATAGGCCTGTTGTTTGTTAAAACAGGTTTAAGCTGGGAATTAATTTCATCAAAGATTTTAATCACATCTGTGGTGTTTGGTAAAAGAGATGATCTCAGTCTACTCACTTCCAGGAATGACAAGGTATTGGATATGATGCAATGTAGTTTCCCGGACCATTTGAGCCTCCTAAGATTGGGATTCATGCTCTCAGCAAGGTCTGGTACTGGTTTCGCTAGGACATTAACGTTGGCAGTAAGAGACAGTCTCAAAAGACTTAATTGTTTATTAGTCAATGTTTGGTGAATTGTGGCGGCCTATGGCTATAGACAATAAACTCTTTTGACTTTGACTCTATGGAATTGCAGCTTTGATGAGCTCCCCAAACCCAGCCTTCCCAGATTCTACCTCCAAATCTCCAGGAATTCCCTATGCTTTCTATCATAAAGCTCTTGTAGCTTGAATGCATGGATTATTATGCCCTGACCTGAGCTATTGTGTTTCCCTCCTCCCTAGTATTTTATTGTATTAAGCGGGCAGCCTGATGAAGAATTCTGGTTGTTTCCATTTTGTAGCCCAATAGTTTTCTCGTTAGTGTCGTTGCACCCTTTAATAGAACTGGGGTGATTTTGTTCTAACACAGCCAGCCACACTCACAGCTGAACTTACAGAGCTCCATCAAATAAACAACATTCCAACATTTATAAGGCCTGAATATTGTATTCTTCATTTAAAAAATCTAGACAGTTTGTTCCACCCGTCTGAAATTTGGCACATGGAAACGACTGCGGGAGGGACGTCCTCTTGCCAAATGTCTGAATAATCTGTTGTAACGTGGCTGCCTTTCAGCAGTTTTTAAAGAAAAATATGTTCCGTTCGTAGGCCTGCCATTGTCTGTGGCCTTTTTAGTTCAGGGGGGGGGAACCCCATACTTAACATTTTTTTTTATGTTGTGTCAAGTTCATACTTTTTCTGCATGCCTGATTTGGTGAAAACTGGCTGGGTAAGATGGGAGCTACATGATGTGCTATCAAAATACAATCAGTTAAAACCTGATATTAAAACATTAACACAAATAAATACTAAAAGCAGCAGACAGGCTCCCCAGGCCTCCCTCTCCTGCTGGCAAATCCTGTTTCCTGCTTCTGCACTGGGTGGTGGCAGGAGAAAAATAAAATAAAAAACAGTGCCATCACTAGGGATCCCAGGTCTGCGGGTGGGGGCAGGGGATCCCCCACTCCCACCCTCCACCCCCCGCCACCATTCATCTGGCCAGCAAGAGAACTGGCCTCCTGGGCCCATTCCCGGGTAGCGTGACGATGTCATCCCCCGGAGTGACATCGTTGCTCTGCCCTGGGAGTGCTCCCGTGCTTCACAGCAGGAGTGCTTCCAGGCCCTGTATAATGATGTCAGTTCCCAGCAGTGACATCATTGCACCACCCCAGGAGCACACGCGCATGGTGGGTCCCCCGCCTGCGCTAGGAGGGTATGGGAACCTGGCAACCCTAGACATCACCAATGTCGCTATGTCACTTCCAGGTACAAGTGACAAAGGGCAGTTCTAGGAATCGCTGGAAACTCTTATAGTTTTATGATAGAGTTTGCTTAGCTGGCAACCCTAGCAGCAAGAAAGCACAAGGATAGAAAGTAGCCATTGCTGGGAAAAGCAGAGCTGTCACGTGGGCTTATATAAAGAAAACTAGTTTCTCAGATATAACAACAACAACAACAACAACAACAGTGCTTATATACTGCTCTTCTAGACAGATTAGTGGCCTCACCCAGAGCGGTGAACAAGTTAGTGTTGTTATTATCCCCACAATACAGCTGGGGAGCTGGGGCTGAGAGGAGTGGCTTACCCAAGGCCACCTACTGAGCTCATGGCAGTTGTGGGATTTGAACCAGTAGAGTGCTGATTCACAGCTGAACCACTTAACCACTGTGCTACAGCAGTTACGTGGGTCTCAGACTGTAAAAAGCTTTAAAGGTCAAAACCAGCCATTTCAACTGAGCCCAGAAGCAAAACTGTACTTTGTAGACATCATACTTATAGCCAAAGAGGCTAACGTCCTAGTTCCCAAGGAAAGGATTTTTTGTCCTAAACCACATATGTCAAATTACCAGCTAGAAATTCAAAATCCCTATGCTTAGCTGGAAGGAGAATCACTGCTCACCTGAAATGGAATTGCTGTGTTCAGCTAGAAGACTTTATTAGATGCAAGAAAGCGATGAAAGAATCCTTGTTTGTTCCACATGGTTATTAATGTTGTTATAGATTGAACAAGGGTCGATCTTGTCGCATTTGTTAGCTTCGACAGATTTTGTAATGGTCTATTAGGAATATTTTGTACATTCATCATATAAATGTTTATCTGTGGAAACCTGGAAATGCTTTGTTTGCATTCATTTTATTTCCTTATAACAGAAGTGGAGAATCTCTTGGCTGGCATCTGCCAATGCTACACAGCTTTGGAACGCCCTGGGCCCATTCAGGAGGAGTGATTGCAGCCCCTGCCTTTATGGTGGCCAGAGCTCCTGCTATTGTGGGAGACCAGGTGCCTGTCACAGCAACATCACTATGTTGCTTCCAGCATGAACTAAGAGAAGTGACAGCAATTGACTTTCTGTGTGAGACGAGAAAAAGTGAATTGATGATTTGTGGATTTGATTTCTAAGAAGATGAACTTGGGAAAAATCAATAGAAGGGAAGCAGTACGGAAAAGGTAAATTTTAGAGGTATTAAAACTACAAGTATAATGTGTATAATCATATAATAGGTGTTGTAGAGGAAAGTGGAAAATGAAATAAGTATTCTTTTTTTGTTGTTTTTCCTTTCTTTAATTTTCCTTTCTTTCTTTTCCTCCCCCCCTCTCTTTTTATTCCTTTTTTCTTTCATTTTTCTTTTACCTGCCCCTTTATTGGGCTTTTAATCTTATTAATAAAATAAAAATTATTAAAAAAAAAAAGGACATCAACACATTGGCATGAAGCTCTATGATTTCACTAGGGCTGCCATTCCCCTGCCCAGAGCGGGGGATCCCCTCCTCCCAACTCCTCCCCCCCGACCCCACTTACCTGGCCAGCGAGGGGCATGCCCCCAGGGCACCCCCAGCAGCATGGCACACCCCACCATGACGTGCTCCCACGCCCTGCAATGGGTCCATTTCGGGCCGAATTGGGCCCGTGGGGGGCAATTCAGACCTTTGGCGAGTGCAGGGGAGCACCCTGGGGCGCCCTTTGACCCACATGATGACATCACTTCCTGGAAGTGATGTCATCACATGCACACCGACGACAAAGACCACAGAGGGTGAGTGCAAGGTTCCTAGTCCCCTGCTGCGGGACTCAAGGGACCTGGCAACCCTAGATTTCACTCTTAGAATGGCACACCAATGTATGACATTACTTCTAGGTTTGTGGCAGAAATGATGTCATGACATCACTGTGATTACTATTTTCCATGTCCCTGCCCCCTACAATCCCCATTGATTGCAACTGCTCAGCTGGCAACAGTTCAGCTAGCGACCTTAGCCACACCCTCCCCGGTTCCTTGCAAGGAAAGCTCTCCCTACTGCTCCACCCTCCTTGGGCAGAAATCCATTCCATGTTCTATTATCTTTCCGAACTACCAGGATCTGCAGCAGTTCCTAGCCAGGTTTTATTTATGGCCCTTGCAATAGAGGTTTATCAAATTATGCATTAGTTGGAGAAAGCAGAAAAAGAATATTTTCTCCCTCTCCCATAATACTGGGAGAATTTGGACAGCACCTGGTGAAATCGTGAGGAGAGCCCCATCTATGGCTGCTGTTTGTGAGGATTAAAGGAAATTTCCACACCCAGTGCTAAGAGGCAAAATCAGAGAAAGGGCTTGGTCTCTATGAATGGCTCTAGTAGGCCTTATTTGCCTTTTTCGGTTCATGCTAGTTTGTTGTGAATTAAGTCATTACCTGGAAAAAAATCCTCAATATATTCTCAAGTGAATACAGCATCTTACAGATACCACCATAGACAGAGGCCTTCCCTCTTCCAAGTAGCGCCTCCTCCTCTTCTTCATTTCCTCTTCCAAGTAGTCCAAGCAAAGCCCAACCAAAGAGCAATGGAGGCTATAAGAAGCCGCCACCAAATAAAAGAACAGGCACACGAGCAGCTCCTAGAAGTGGCAGCTGCTTGATCACCTTGGTGGGGTTGCCAGCCTCCAGGTGGGACCTGGAGATTTCCCAGAATTACAACCAATCTCCAGACTACAGTTCCCCTGGATATAATAGCAGCTTTGGAGGGCAGACGTTATGGCGTTCCACACCAGCTGAGACACCTTTCTTCCCCAAAGTCCACTCTCCCCAGGCTCTGCCCCCAGATCTCCAGGAATTTCCGAACCCAGGAATAATGTAGTCTAATGTCAGATTAGACCACTACTGTGTGTTCTGCCCTTGAAGAGAGCTCAGAATCTTAATATAAAATATGGCAGCCAGGGTCCTTGCTGGATCCCATATAGTATCCAATCTACTTTAAGCATTAGTGAGAAAGATGGACTACAAAGTAAGTAAGTAAGTAAGTAAGTAAGTAAGTAAGTAAGTAAGTAAGTAAGTAAGTAAGTAAGTAAGTAAGTAAGTAAGTAAGTAAGTAAGTAAGTAAGTAAGTAAGTAAGTAAGTAAGTAAGTAAGTAAGTAAGTAAGTAAGTAAGTAAGTAAGTAGATTCAGATTCATTTTATTGTATATGGTCATTGGCCTTCACAATATCAAAACACTCTCAAATGTCAGTATAATACATAATCAAAATGATCAAGTAAGTAAGTAAGTAAGTAAGTAAGTAAGTAAGTAAGTAAGTAAGTAAGTAAGTAAGTAAAGTAAGTAAGTAAGTAAGTAAGTAAGTAAGTAAGTAAGTAAGTAATGATGATGATGATGATGATGATGATGATGATGATAACTCCACTTATATACCGCTCTTCCAAGCAGATTAGTGCCTCACCCAGAGCGGTGAACACGTTAGTGTTATTATTATCCCCACAATACAGCTGGGGAGCCAAGGCTGAGAGGAGCAGCTTACCCAAGACCACCTTCTGAGCTCATGGCAGTAGTGGGATTTGAACTAGTAGAGTGCTGATTCACAGCCGAATTGCTTAACCAGGATAAAACGGATGCTTTGCAGAGTGGACTCCGTGACATTATACTCTGCAGAAGTCCCCTCTTGTCCCCAAAACCCATCCTCCCTGGGCTTCACCCCCAAATCTCCAGGAATTTCCCAACCCTGAGCTGGCAACCCTCGTCAAGCTGCCACCTTGGTAGCCAAAAGGCAACATACAAATCCACCAAATTAATAAGAAGGAGCGGCTGCTGTAATCTGCTTGACTGCCTTCTCCATTCATGTCCCAGTTAAACTGGGGAGGGGGCTAGGGTTGCCAGCTCCAAGTTGGGAAATTCCTGGAGATCTGGGGGGTGAAACCTGGAGAAACCTGGAGAAAGTGGGGTTTGGGGAGGGAAAGGACTTTGGCAGGGCAAAATTCCATACAGTCCACCCCCAAAAGTAGCCATTTTCTCCAGGTGAACTGATCTCTATGGCCTGGAGACAAGTTGTAATTCCAGGAGATCTCCAGCCACTACCTGGAGGCTGGCAACCCTAGAGGGGGCCCATCACCTAGCATTTTGTCAAGGGACCCAGAGCCAGGAACTGGCCATGGGAGAACTTGTCAGGACCGAACTGAACCACAACAATAACAGAACTGGGGAGGGGGGGGAGAGGGACCCATTATACCTCCCTGTTTCATACTCCAGGCCAGTGCAATATGGTTAGTTAAAAGATCCCATTTTCCAAGAAGTACCAGATTAAAGAGCTCTTTGAGAGAAAAAAACGCCAACAACAATCCAAACTGGTACTCCCAAGAATTTCCTCCAACCCTTCTCCCTATCAATATGATCAAAACAACAAAAGAAATGTTTGCAAAGGGGCTTTTTGTGACAAGAACAGCCAAGATGGAGAGAAGACACTTAAAGAGACTCTAATATTGCCTGAATGGAGAAAGTAACAAAATGTCATCAGATAAAGAAGGTAGAGAAAAAGCTACAGGACACTGTGAAGCAGATTACTGAAATGGGAAAAGCGGAAAATAATAATAATAGAATATTAAAACAAGAGAATGGCAATTTTATGACAGAACCGTTTCATACCAAGTCACAGATGGGAGAATTAGATAATGAGATCCGGAAAACCACACAGTTAAGAGGGGTTCCAGAAGGTCTCCTCCCTGCCCCCTCCCATCCCTTGGCAGATGAAGATATTTCTGCCCAGTCTCTTGAGGAAAACTGATACAACAAGAACACAAAGAAGTCAGAGGGGCAGATATGTTAAAGATCGAGATTTCTGAATCTGAATGAAGGAAACTTTTCTCCCCTGAGACCTGCACTTTCTCTTCGTATACATTTAAAATAAAAGCAGTGCGATCCTCTTTACTGTTGACACTGGGCATTTAAGTCAAATTTATAATATCATCAACAGGGCTTTTTTTCAGCTGGAACGCGGTGGAACGGAGTTCTGGCACCTCTTGAAAATGGTCACATGGCCAGTGGCCCCGCCCCCTGATCTCCAGACAGAGGGGAGTTGAGATTGCCCTCCACGCCACTGGCGCAGAGGGCAATCTCAACTCCCCTCTCTCTGGATATCAGGGGGTGGGGCCACTGGCCATGTGACCATTTTCATCGAGGGCAGTTTAAACTTAAACTCCACCCTTGTTCCAGCTGACCCAAAGTGACATCATTGTGTAGTCCTGAGTCCCACCACCTCTTTTCCCAGAAAAAAAGCCCTGATCATCAATAATAATTAATAGTAGAAAAGAGCAAGAGTCCAGTAGTACCGATAAGTCTTAACAAAATTTGTGGTGGAGTATGAGCTGTGACTCACAAAAGCTCATACCCTACCACAAATTTTGTTAGTTTTATAGGTGCTACTGGACTCTTGCTCTTTTCTACAGCGACAAAGATCAACACGGCTACCCATCTTGATAATTAATAGGGTTGCCAACTTCCAGGTGTGGCCTGGAAAGCTCCCAGAATTACACTTGATTTCCAGGCTGCAGAGATCAGTTCCCCTGGAAAAAATGTCTGATTTGGAGGGTGGACTCTATGACACTAATCTTCAACTTGCCAAACTCTGTTCTACCCAGGCTCTGTTCCTAAATCTCCAGGAATCTCCCAACCCAGAATTGGAAATGTGTGTGCAGTCTTAATGAATCTCTCTCTCTCTCTCTCTCTCTGTGTCTATGTAGATAGACATGACTATCACCAGGGCTTATTTTGAGGGGGAACGTGCTGGAACGCAGTTCCGGCAGTTCCCCAAAGAGGTCACATGTCAGGTGGCCCCACCCACCTGACCCTTGGCCATTTTGGGCCTGTTTCAGCATGGATTGGGGCTGAAACGGCCCGGATTGGGCCTTTGACAGGTGGTGGATCACTCTCCTGTTCAGCAGTGGCCCAATCCTGACCTTTTTGGGCCCCTTTTCAGCCATTTTCAGCCCCCTTTTGCCATTTTGGGCCCAATTTCAGCCCTGAATGGCCAGGATTGGGTCCAAAGCAGCCAGGATAGGTGATGTTAGGGGGTGTGGCATATGCAAATCAGTTATGCTAATGACACATTTCTGGTGATGTCAAGGGGCGTGACATATTCTAATGAGTTATGCTAATGAGTTCCTCCAGCTCTTTTTCTACAAAATGACCCCTGACTATCACCCTGGTTCAAAAGTTTTGGAGCACAGTTTAAGATATTCTTTTCCCGAAGACCCTCTGACTATCTTATTGGGACCTTTGGAAAGAAAAATACATTAAAAGCATCAGCCCTAGAATTTTCTTATAGCAATAAAGGATCTCATCTGTGTAAAATGGGAGCAAACACACAACATGGTTATTTACAAGTTGAACAACTGATGAAAGGACACCATCAACTGTAATTATTTATTCTTCATAATCAAATTGACTCCAGGAAGTGGGGGACATTGATAAAACTTTTGTTTTCAAACTTCTGCAGCTCCATTGTGCATTCCTCAAACCGGAGAAGGCTGATCGTGTTCTGATTTTATTAAAAAAAGTAAATTGAAGTGCATACAGCTTGATGAAGAATTCTGGAGAACTCAAACCCTTCCACGGTCCTAATTAGGGATGTGCGTTTCGGCATTCAGAATGCCGAAAGAATGCCGAAACAAAAGTGTTTCGGCTTCTTTCGGGGAATGCCGAAACGTTTCGGGGAATGCCGAAACGTTTCGGGTAGCCGAAAGAAAAAAGCCGAAACGTTTCGGGATTCTTTCGGCTTTCTTTCGGCTTTTCTATGGGAAAATGCCTCCGTCTTCCAGGACGTCTGGAGGAGGCATTTTCCCACCGAATAAGCCCAAAATTGGTGGGGACCTTCCTCTAACCCTTCTCTAACAACCACCCAAGTTTCAGACAGATTGGACTTTGGGGGGCCATGTTATGGCCCCCCAAAGCAGGTCCCCCCATCCTCCCATAAGAAAGCGAAGGAGCAGCATATTGTTAGCATGCTGCTGCTGATCTTTCTTCATTATTTCCTATGGGGAAAAAATGAAGAGGCAGGCTTCCTTTGCCAGGGGTGGCATTTTGCATGCAAAATGCCCCCCAGCCCTCAGGGGCCCTTCTCCCACCCCTCCTCCCACCCCCCACCAAGGCTCAGCCTGCTCCCACTTGGGGGGGCCATTTCATGGCCTCCCAAAGTAGGTGCTCTAATCTCTACCACTGACAGCTGGGGGAGGCTTGTGTTGCCAGGGGTGGCATTTTGCATGCAAAATGCCCCCCAACCCTCTGGGGCCCTTCTCCCACCCCTCCTCCCACCCCCCACCAAGGCTCAGCCTGCTCCCACTTGGGGGGGGCATTTCATGGCCTCCCCAAGTAGGTGCTCTGCTCTCATCTCTACCACTGACAGCTGGGGGAGGCTTGTGTTGCCAGGGGTGGCATTTTGCATGCAAAATGCCCCCCAGCCCTCTGGGGCCCTTCTCCCACCCTTCCTCCCACCCCCCACCAAGGCTCAGACTGCTCCCACTTGGGGGGGGCATTTCATGGCCTCCCCAAGTAGGTCCTCTCAGCCCCTAAAGTCCACCCCTTACAGCCCCACACAAACCCAATTCCCCCCCAGCTGCCACACACAGACCCAAATCCCCACATTAGCCCCTCACAGACCCAAATCCACCCCCACCTGCCCCACAGCCATAACCCCAGGAACAGGCTGGCAAAGGCCAGCCCTCTCCCTTTGTTCCCTATGCTGGGAACTTCTAAACTCTCTTTCCCTAGGCAATTCTGCACAGCCCAGGGGTGCCACAATGGTGGGCACACTTCTGAGTGCCAGCTGGTCCCTGTGAAAGAGCACCTGAACCACAGACACCCTCCCTCAAATTCCCCCACCACCTACAGAGATGGCTGGCCAGCCAGCCCCATTGTTCCCTATGATGGGAACCAACTGCACAACAAAGAATAAAACAAGAACAACACAAAATAAAGTTTTAAAAAAATTATATTCTCCCTTCCAAAGTACAAGTAGGCAAAGCATTATGACACATTACACCAGCAGTCCCCCACACAGAAAAATTAAAACAAAACTCACTTAACATCAGAGAATCACAAAGCATGATTCCTGTCAAAAACACTTTATTTCTTGAACAGCTTTAGGTTACACAGCAGGGGGGAACACCAAAGGGCATGGCAGCACTATCTTACACAAAAATAACACAACTCACTTCACATCAGAGAATCACAAAGCACAATTCCTGTTAAAAACACTTTATTTCTTGAACAGCTTTAGGTTACACAGCAGGGGGGAACACCAAAGGGCATGGCAGCACTATCTTACACAAAAATAACACAACTCACTTAACATCAGAGAATCACAAAAACACAATTCCTGGCAAAAACACTTTATTTCTTGAACAGCTTTAGGTTACACAGTAGGAGGGCACAACAGGGCATGATAGCAATGTACTGCAAAAAATAATACAACCCACTTCACCGTTTTTGACAGCAATTGTGTTTGTGTGATTCTCTGATGTGAAGTGAGTTGTGTTATTTTTGTGTAGTACACTGCTTTCCTGCTCTGTGGTGCCTTCCTAAAGCAGTTACAGAAATAAAGTGCTTTTGACAGCAATTTTTTGGGGTGATTCTTTAATGTGAAGCGAGTTGTGTTATTTTTGTGTAAGATAGTGCTGCCATGCTCTTTGGTGTTCCCCCCTGCTGTGTAACCTAAAGCTGTTCAAGAAATAAAGTGTTTTTGACAGGAATCATGCTTTGTGATTCTCTGATGTTAAGTGAGTTTTGTTTTAATTTTTCTGTGTGGGGGACTGCTGGTGTAATGTGTCATAATGCTTTGCCTACTTGTACTTTGGAAGGGAGAATATAATTTTTTTAAAACTTTATTTTGTGTTGTTCTTGTTTTATTCTTTGTTGTGCAGTTGGTTCCCATCATAGGGAACAATGGGGCTGGCTGGCCAGCCATCTCTGTAGGTGGTGGGGGAATTTGAGGGAGGGTGTCTGTGGTTCAGGTGCTCTTTCACAGGGACCAGCTGGCACTCAGAAGTGTGCCCACCATTGTGGCACCCCTGGGCTGTGCAGAATTGCCCAGGGAAAGAGAGTTTAGAAGTTCCCAGCATAGGGAACAAAGGGAGAGGGCTGGCCTTTGCCAGCCTGTTCCTGGGGTTATGGGTGTAGGGCAGGTGGGGGTGGATTTGGGTCTGTGAGGGGCTAATGTGGGGATTTGGGTCTGTGTGTGGCAGCTGGGGGGGGAATTGGGTTTGTGTGGGGCTGTAAGGGGTGGACTTTAGGGGCTGAGAGGACCTACTTGGGGAGGCCATGAAATGGCCCCCCCAAGTGGGAGCAGTCTGAGCATTGGTGGGGGGTGGGAGGAAGGGTGGGAGAAGGGCCCCAGAGGGCTGGGGGGCATTTTGCATGCAAAATGCCACCCCTGGCAACACAAGCCTCCCCCAGCTGTCAGTGGTAGAGATGAGAGCAGAGCATCTACTTGGGGAGGCCATGAAATGCCCCCCCAAGTGGGAGCAGGCTGAGCCTTGGTGGGGGGTGGGAGGAGGGGTGGGAGAAGGGCCCCAGAGGGTTGGGGGGCATTTTGCATGCAAAATGCCACCCCTGGCAACACAAGCCTCCCCCAGCTGTCAGTGGTAGAGATTAGAGCACCTACTTGGGGAGGCCATGAAATGGCCCCCCCAAGTGGGAGCAGGCTGAACCTTGGTGGGGGGTGGGAGGAGGGGTGGGAGAAGGGCCCCTGAGGGTAGGGGGGCATTTTGCATGCAAAATGCCACCCCTGGCAAAGGAAGCCTGCCTCTTCATTTTTTCCCCATAGGAAATAATGAAGAAAGATCAGCAGCAGCATGCTAACAATATGCTGCTCCTTCGCTTTCTTATGGGAGGATGGGGGGACCTGCTTTGGGGGGCCATAACATGGCCCCCCAAAGTCCAATCTGTCTGAAACTTGGGTGGTTGTTAGAGAAGGGTTAGAGGAAGGTCCCCACCAATTTTGGGCTTATTAGGTGGGAAAATGCCTCCTCCAGGCGTCCTGAAAGACGGAGGCATTTTCCCAAAAAAAAACCCCGAAAGAATGCCGAAAGAATGCCGAAAGAATCCCGAATCCCGAATCCCGAAAGAGATTCTTGTTTCGGCTTTCGGCTTTAACGGTAGAGAATCTTGTTTCGGGTAATCCCGAAACAAGAAAGCCGAAAGTTTTTTCCATGCACACCCCTAGTCCTAATAAAAGGCCTCTCTTACTTTTGTTTTAGTATTTTGTTTTGGGCCATTGTGGGTACCTGCAACTTCTTTCTGCCCTGACAGGGAAACTGAAATTTGCATGCAAAGAAAAATTGACAAAATTATACCTTCTTAATTTTCTCATATTTTATCTCTGGTATCTTTGCTGCTGTTCTATTTCTATACTGCCAAAGGGAAATACTTAACAAAGTATAGGGTTCCCCCCCCCCTTTGCAGCTGGCGGCATGCACAATGCAGCCCTCAAGGTATGTCTACCTACACACTCACACACCTTACTTTACGGTGTATTCAACCTGCATACTAGATTAGCAAAGCACATTTTTAGTTAACAACAAAAAAGAACCGTTACATTACAATCAGCATTAATACCCTTTAGAATCAGAATTCTAAATGTTGCTTTTCAGAGACCTGCATGTAGGGACAAAGACAATTATTGTAAAAGCCAATGCAAAGAAAAGAGGAAATAAACAGCCTCAAAATGCTGTTCTTACAGGGTCTCTATTAGAGATGGGCATGAACTGGAAAAAAAGAACCGTGTGGTTCGTGGTTCATCACATTTCACGAACCACGAACTTTCATGAACCTGCCCCAGTTCACAAACTGCTTCATTTGGTTCATGAAAACATCACATCCGGGTCAGCAAATCGTCACTTCTGGCCTAGCAGAAGGCCACTTCCGGGTCAGCAGAAGGTCTGCAGGAAGTCCATCCCCTGTTGCCAAGGAAACTGATTGATCAGTCCCAGGCTATCTGCAGTGATGAACCAAAAAATCAACCAAATGAACCAGCCTAAAGTTCGTGACAGTTAGTCATAAATGGGCTCTGATGAACTGCTGGTTCGCAAACCATGAACCAACCTGGTTCGTCACGAACTTTGGTTCATATTTCGGTTTGTGCCCACCTCTAGTCACATTGCACTTTCAGAAACTGATTCAGAATCACTAGCTCCCTCAAGTCACATGGAAAGGGAAGAAATGACCAGGTATCATCAACTGAAGACAAAGTACCTGCAAGTCCTTGGCCAACCTTCCCTAACAGTTTCATGTTGATGGAAGCATGGAAGCCACATGGCCTCCTCCATAGGGCAAAATCCATGGCTTAGAGCAACACTTTCCCAGCAGTACCTTCTGGGCTCTACTTGTGACACAGAATTTTTTAGTCCCATCCTGAGAAGGTTCTTTAGAAGGACATCTTGCTTGGTATTTCTAAAACATGCCCAGGAAACCAACACGGATGTTCTCCTCCTACCTATCTCCCAGTGTAGGTCAACTACTAGGGCAATGAGGACAGTCTCTCTTCCAAAGTAAATGATTGAAATGGATTTTGAAGAAATAAAAAAAAATAATCTGGATTCATGTCACATTGTAGGCAGAGAGGTAGGCCTGGATACATGGTAGTTCCATAAATCTAGAGGCAACCCATCACCATGATAATTTAGCACTACCAGCCATGAACTTGCCAAAAAGTCTATATCCCCACAGGGAGGCTTGGTCGGGTCAAGGCCAACAGGAGGTTTCAGGGCAACATTTTTTACTTCCCTAACTTTTGGTAGTTTTGCTGCAAAAGGTCTGACTGAAGTGACCACACTTATCTAAGTCCCACAGAGTTTTCTCATTTCATCTCTCTTTTCATTCTGGCTGCTCTCCTCCATACAAAAAGGAACACATCTGCAACTTGCGGTCGGTAAAGAAATCCATTCTTTGTTGATGGGGAAAGATTGGAGAGATTGTTAAGCCCGCATTGCTTGGCACACTTGGGGAAAGAACAAAGGTAAGCATTCACCCTTAAGAGAGAAACTTAAGCATAGCAGGATGGAATGACAAGTTATGGCCATCATAAGTCTGCCATCAGTATTAGGGACCACCATGAAGAAAGGGTGGAATAACAGCCCTGAAAGAGTATGATCTATTGCAGGAGTTTTATGACGGAGGTTTCAGATCTAGATCTTACCAATCAAAGTCCAATGCATAATAAGCCACAATAGCATTTGGTTTTCTTTAGTCTCCTTTCCTCTTCATTCAGTTTTGTAATACATTGCCCTATTACCAAGGGTCGATTGACTTCTTTGATTCGTACTTGGGTTATTCAGTATATTTTTTAGTTTACAGTTTTCAAAATACAATGCACATTCGAATTTTACAGTTTTCGAAGTATAAAGCAAACCAAGCAAAGATACCAAAATGGAAGAAAAATGCATCTCTTGCTCTGAACTACTATCCCTTCTAGATCCAACCTGGAGAAGTTGTGTATGGATACTTTGATATTATGAGATCTTTTCAGATGCTGCATCCATGCACACCAGGACCCTCCTCTCGGTACACACCGTCACAATGTGGTCTGATCAGGAACAACCTGTGTTCTCATCAGGGCTTTTTTTCTGGGAAAAGAGGTGGTGGAACTCAGTGGTGGGACTCAGGACAGCACAATGACATCACTTTGGGTCAGCTGGAACAAGGGGGAGTCACATGGCCGGTGGCCCCACTCCCTGATCTCCAGACAGAGGGGAGTTTAGATTGCCCTCCGTGCCACTGCACGGAGGGCAATCTAAACTCCCCTCTGTCTGGAGATCAGGGGGTGGGGCCACTGGCCATGTGACCATTTTCAAGAGGTGCTAGAACTCCGTTTCACTGCGTTTCTGCTGAAAAAAAAGCTCTGGTTCTCATGAACCAACCGCTTGATTTTTCATAGTTCTGGTTCGCATATGCTGAAGTGGTATGCACATGCAAAATACATGAATTGCTTCTGGTCAGATGACATGGTGACTGAGCATAACACGAGCATTGCAAGTAATCCTCCTCCTGTTTTGCACGGTTAGTGAGTATCTTCTACATGTTAATGTAAATCTGAAAAGGAGCTACACACAAACAATACTTTTAAATCAAAACCTCCTAACTTTCCTTCTGAATGCTTTTACATGTCTCTCCAGCTGAACTAAAATAACTTGTCTAAATGGCCATAATTAACAATTTCCTCCACTTGCCATTCTTTCTTCATTCAATGGTAAAATCATTTTTCTCAAGCCCCTTTCTCCATTCTGCAACTCGGTGTTTTTGCTTTTATCTTTATAGAGGGGAATTTGAACCAAAGCACACTTTTGCCACATTCCCATCTTCCATTTTATCATCACAATAACACTGTGAGATGCAGCAGGCTGACAGCAACTAGCCAAGTTCACCCAGTAATTGAGGTGAAATTGACAGATCCTTAGGGGAGGAGAAGATGAAATTAACAAACACTCTGAGGAGGGATCTCAGTTGGCTCCTCTTTTTAAACTACCCTCCTCTAGAGAGGTAAAATTTTACAACTATGCTTCCTGGCTAATATTCCCTACACTTGAGCATCCCCGGGTAAGATGTCTTGTGTATGGGGATTTGAATCGGTGGTCTTCCCGGTTGAACATTCTAACCACTTTATCAGAGTCATTGTTGGAAATGCAAAATGGAAGACTAACATAACCCATAATGCATTCCTTGAAGGAAGATAGGACAGAATTATACTCATAATAATTAGCATGGTGGTGGAAGTGCCCTCAAGTCACAGCAGACTTATGGCGACCCTGGTGGGGATTTCATGGCAAGAGACTAATAGCGGAGGTTTGCCATTGCCTGCCTCTGCAACCCTGGTCTTCCCTTCCAGCCCTTGGCATACCCTATAAATTAAAGATGCCCTTCTCGTCTCCTAATAGCAGCTTCTCTTTATTCAATTGTTAAACCTCTGTCGAGAAGCTGATCCCTTCTTTTGGAAGCAACAAAAAGGCACACTCATTAATGTATGAAAATGGATGCGATCAGTTCCCAAGCTAGACTTTTCCAATTAAAAACAAACAAACAAGCAACGTTCAGTGGCTGATGGTCCTATTATGTACAGATTACCTTTCCTAAGCCTTCACAGATGTCTGCAGAAAATGATAAGACGCAAAGTGAAAGGGTCATTTGTAGTAATTACTATTTATTAAGATAACTCCCCCTAATTAAATAACGTGCGGCTTACATAACAATTTTGCATATCAGAACACAACTAGGGACCCAACTAGATGAGACACAGGGAGATCTATGATTAGTTCTCTCCCCCTACTATGAGTCTCTCTACACAAGACATCTTACACGGGGACGCTCAAGGGACTTATTTTCTGTGTGGTCTTATATTCAAGTGTACTCTGTCTCCCTAGCAGTGCATGTGTATCCATAATGGAAGAACAAGTGTAAGACCTTTCACTTGTGCATCTTCGTGTAAGAGTTCATGATCTCAGAAATCCCATGAACCCACTGGAAACAGCAGTGTCAGGTAGACTGCAACTACACATGGTTGGATACCATGCTGTTCACAACTAGATATCTCCTGTGTAGACAAGGAGGTGAATGGTTGCTATAACACAGCAATAGTGTCATAAATTCAGGGCTCATTTTGAGGGGGAACGCGCAGGAACGCAGTTCCGGTAGCTCTTCAAAGAGGTCACATGTCAGGTGGCCCCGCCCACCTGGTTTTTGGCCATTTTGGGCCCGTTTTTGCCTGGATTGGGCCCCAAATGGCCAGGATCAGGCCTAAAACAGCCAGGATTGGGCACAAAACAGCCAGGATCGGGCCTCTTACAGGTGGTGGATCACTTTCCTGCTCAGCAGCAGCCCAATTCTGACCATTTTGGGCCCCTTTTTGGCCATTTTCAGCCCCCTTTTGCCATTTTGGGCCCAATTTCGGCCCTGAATGGCCAGGATTGGGTCCCAAACAGCCAGGATAGGTGAAGTCAGGGGGTGTGTCATATGCAAAACAGTTACGCCAATGACACACTTCCGGCGATGTCAAGGGGCGTGACATATGCTAATGAGTTATGCTAATGAGTTATGCTAATGAGTTCCTGCTGCTCTTTTTCTACGAAATGACCCCTGCATAAATCGCCATGTGTGGATGCATCCTTAGTTTCCTAGGGTTCGTTTCCCCCCCTGCAATATGTACATTAGCTTTCCCTCCACCCATCCACCCCCCCAAGTCCTTTGCAGTTAATTCTGATTGTTTTTAGAAGAGGAGGCGAACCGGAGGCAGGCAGGGAGGGCGTTTTTGCAGTTCTAGTCAGGCACAGAAAAGGAAGGAGTATGTTCCACTTAAAACAAAATGAGAGTGGGAAACAGATAATTTACTAAAAACCCATCACAGCACCATTTACAATGCAATGGGTTTTTTTCATATCTAATCGTCTGATTACCAGTAATTAGCTGAGCTGGGAAAGGGGGAAACACATAGATTGGATTAAAAGAAGCAAAAATATTTGTGCCTGAATAAAATATAAACGCAATTCAGCTTCCCTTCCCCATCATCCTAAGCATCTCTGACATTTCCAAAACATTAAAAAAAATTACGGACGTCACTCTGGCATTTATGCTGCTGTAAAAAGGATGGTGACGACGCAGCAACGATAATGATAACAGAATCGCCACGCTAAAAGGGGCTAATGTGCAATCGGGTTGGACTTCATTCACCCACTCACCAGCCTCCCCAAAGAGTCCACCCCATTCCAAAGTGTTCTATTGCACAGGGCTAGCGCATTTTTTTCACACCTGTGTTATTTATTTATTTATTTTATTCTATTTATATTCCGCCCTCCCCGCACCAGCAGGCTCAGGGTGGAAACTTATGAAAGTTTCGGGGTTTTTTCCTTTCCTTTTTGTTATCCTGTCACATGTAACACTCACTCTACGCTGGGCTGCCCTTGGGCCTGACCCGGAAGTTAAAGCTGGTCCAGAATGCAGCGGCACGCGTCCTTACCGGAACGCCAATCCGAGCGCACATTCATCCTGTGCTGTGCCAGCTGCACTGGCTCCCAGTGGAGTTCCAGATCCAGTTCAAAGTGTTAACCTTGGTGTTTAACGCCCTTCATGGACTGGGACCTGCATACCTGCCGAACCGCCTCTTCCATTACATCCCCTGCAGGGTGTTGCGCTCTGCAGACAAGCAACTCCTGGCAGTCCCTGGCCCAAAGGACATCCGTCTGGCCTCAACCAGGGCCAGGGCTTTTTCTGCCCTGGCCCCAGCCTGGTGGAACACTCTCCTGCTCGTGGTCCGGACCCTGTGGGACCCGTTAAAGTTCTGCAGGGCCTGTAAAATGGAGATGTTCCACCAGGCCTTTGGCTGAGTGCCAGCAGGTGTCCTACTTCTTCCATCTAAGACCACCACTTCTTCTGGGGCTGCCCTCGGCCATCTGCTACGCCCGTATACGGACTCCCAATATTTGTTTAAATAGCCTGCTCCTGGACTATTTTAATGATTTTTATGTTGATTTAATGATTTTAATGTTGTTAGCTGCCCTGAACCCATCTGTGGGGAGGACGGGGTATAAATAAATAAATAATAACAAAAAGGACTGAAGAGAGAGGCTTTTCTGATTAGTGTGGAAACACAAGCATCTTTTGTATATACATTTCTGAAAAATAATATTCTTGTTTCAAAAGATTTGTTCATTTTCATGATATTCACTATGACTCTAGTCACTTCAGCGAATATCACAAATGGGCCTTTTTTGAATTCATTAGCTTGTCCATTAGGGATTTTCTTTTTCATGTTATTTTTTATATTCAAAAGTAGTAGGTTTATATAGTATATAGTAGTATGTTTACATTCAAAAGCAGTAGGTCTTGTTCTACCACCATGTATAGCCTCCACAGTCATACGACTTGAATTGGGCCTTCCAAAAATCTCAGCACTGATCAGGAAAGCCATAGAGAGTCAGTTCGATGTAGTGGTTAAAAGCACGGGACTGTAATCTGGAGAACCAGGTTTGATTCCTCACTCCTCCACTTGAAGCCAGCTGGGTGACCTTGGGTCAGTCACAGCTTCTAGGAGCTCTCTCAGCCCTACCCACCACACAGGGTGTTTGTAGTTGTGGGGATAATAATGACATACTTTGTCAACCGTTCTGAGTGGGTGTTAAGTCATCCCGAAGGGTGGTATATAAATTGAATGTTGTTGTTGTTGTTGTTGTTGTTGTTGTTATAGTCAATTTCAAATACAGACTGTGAAACTCCAAAAATTTTCCAGTCTTTGCTAAATCAGCAGCCCAAGAGCACTGCTGGTTAAGGTGGAACAAAACTGTGGACATGGAAATGAACAAATTAGGTTCATGGGACCCAAGAGCTTTAACTGGGAAAAGACGAGAACTTCTTATAGAGAAGCTTCTCAAGCAGGACTGGGGCTCCCTTCTAAAGGACAAGGCACGAAAATGCTCCCCGCTTTATGTGGGTATTAACTATCCTACCCAGTTCGACCAGCCTCATTACCTCAGTATGTTAGTAGTCCCAAAACTGAGGTGGTCATACATGGCTGCACGTTGCAACGTATTGCTGACAGCCCAGATGAAGGGTCACTTCCTTAAGATACCATCAGATCAACGCTTCTGCAACTGCCCTTTAGCTGAACTGGACTCATTATCCCATTTCTTCTTTCACTGCCCAAAGCAAGAACTAGCCAGAGGGAGATTCTTAAAAAAATGGCTACTGAGGCATTCGAACATTTCCGACGCCTCAAAATTAAGACTATTACTGAGCGGCCTTTGTAAAAATTGCACTGTAGATGGGGCAACCTTTTCTTTAATGGTTATTTTTAATTCTTAAACTTGATTAGAGTGTAGGCATTGCCACCTGCTCCACTCCTGCTCCCAGCTGGGTGAAGGCAGGGGGTGGGCATTGCCACCAGCTTTGCTCCTCATCCCAGGGAAAACAAGGAGGGGAAACTCTGCAGAAAGCACGGGGAAGAGGAGAGATCAGAGATCTCCCGCAGCAAAGACTTACAACCTTCTCAACCGTGCATGATGCAAAAAATAGGAATATTCAATATTTTTATATATTTATATATGTGATTATAAAGTGCAAGGTGCAAAAAATAACAGTAAATAATCAATTAAATAACAAGTAACAGTATACAGTTCATGTTCGATAAACACATCACTCAATCACAACAACAGCTCATAATAATTTACACAAATCATGTAGTCAGGAAGTACTCTTCTACTGCCCGACCGTAAGTGCTGATAATACAACATTAAAGACTTGGTGTCCTAAGGTAAATCCTTTATGTATTAACAGAATTCCTATGATGTAATTTATTCTTCTTCCTTTTTAGGTGCAAACTCCACACTTGGAGATGGTGAAGCTCCTGGGCGGGAGAATGCAGAAGGGCGACCAAGTCAGAAGGCGGACAGGGCTGCTGAGAGTCGCTCAACAGGGGCTAGCTGTTCTCCTGTTTCGATAAGCTTTTTCATGAGCATTCTGAGACAGCAATATTCTCCGTCTCCAGTTTGTAAAGAATAGAACATTCAGCAGTAAATAACCATAGTAGGTAGTGGGTACCCAAAGCAAAGGTCCAAGTGTGTCCATTTCCCCTCTCTACAGATGCTGCTCAGAAGGTTTATTTCCTCTTCGCCTCTTAGAAGGGGAGGTGAAACTGACAGAGCCTTCAAGTGGCAAAGAGGAAATTACCAAATCCTTTGAGCAGCCATCTCCCTGGCTCTGTAGAGAAGGGAAATTGACAAAGCCTTCCGATCTCTTTTAGCTCCCCGGCTAACATTGCGACTCCCTTCATATGCGCCTCCTTGTATCATTTGTCTCTCGTAGCTCGGCTCTAAGTTGCTACTGGACCCAAATCTTGTGTTCTACTACAGACCATCATGGCTCCCCATCTGAGATTAAATAGTGGAGGGAGGTCAGAAGTTCAAACAGATAAGCATATAGTTTAAGTGAAAGTTAACTGATACAGCCCGGAAAACCCACAACAACCATTAACTGATACTGATAAAACATGTTAAGATCAGCTAATGAACATTTCTAAAACCTGAAGAGGTCCAGATTCAAATCCCCGCTCTTCCATGTCAGCTTGCTGGGTGACCTTGGGCCAGTCACACCCTCTCAGCCTAACCTACCTTAGAGGGTTGTTGTGAGGATCAAATGGAGAAAAGGAGAATGGTGTAAGCCACTTTGAGCCCCCATTGGGGAGAAAGATGGGGTATAAATTAAATAAATACATTAAACATAGAAAATGGGTCCCATAGTAGTATTAGAGACTGTAACGAGTAAGGAAACACAGCTTTCGGTTCCTTTCCTTTCCTGGTACAGCTCTTTTGGCCATAGCCTTAAGCCTGATCCTGCATTAACAAACAAAAACCAAAATACTAGAACGACTATTACCAATAATATATTGTCAAAGGCTTTCACGGCCGGAGAATGATGGTTGTTGTGGATTTTCCGGGCTGTATAGCCATGGTCTTGGCACTGAGAGATCTCTGTCTTTTTGGTGCTACACCTCTGAAGATGCCAGCCACAGCTGCTGGCGAAACGTCAGGAACTACAATGCCAAGACCACGGCAATACAGCCCGGAAAATCCACAACAACCACCTATTACCAATAATAGTGATAAAAGAATCTCACTCCAATCACAACAAATTTCTAATTTTAGACTAGATTACTAAAAGGTAGGATGCCAGTGACCTGGTAATGTATGGGTTCTTAGCAGGTAAAAGAAAAGAAAGGCTCTGGTTAATATTTGTGAGCTCATTCTTCTCAAGTGTCGAAGAAATCCATTTTTGTATCTCCTTGCTGAAATTCAATAACCAGATGAGCCAAGGTGCCTATGTTCCCTCTGTTACAGAAACACGTTCTGAAAAGGGAATTCTCAAAAAGTGACCTTTCATTTCTGGAGTTAATACAGTGTTCAATCTAGCAGCCAAGAAAATATCTCGGTATTGAGGTATCATCAGGGTCTTTAAATATGCTGGTAAAGTATCTGGAGGTTTGAGTCCATTGTAGGCAAAGGAACAGACCCTTCTTGCTCGCTGATCTGTGCTTCTGAAATCTAGCAGCAATAACTGCTTTTTGACCCTTTGGAAAACTCTCGGTTTAAACCAGGATCATACGTAGTCTTTCATTTGATCTGTAAGGGCGTGTTGAGTGAGTGTGGGAGCCTTCCTGGCCCCCTCAGGCAAGCCATTCCGCAAGATGGAAACCTTTATTTATTTACATCATTTATAGTCTGCCTTTCTCACTGAGGCTTAAGGCAGATTACATAGTATGAGGTTAATACAATCAGTATCAAGTACATTACCATAAGGTAAACAGATAGAAGTTTAAAAGACATAGCATTAGCAAGGATCCAAGACAGAGTAGAAAAACTACTGGAGCAAAACATAATCAATTCTAGGACTAACATTAGACAAAATGGAGCACTGGTTGTACATAGGAGTACATATTTAAAGCAGTAGATAATATATAAGGAAAAAATAGTGAAGTCTATGATCCCCAACTCGTTAGTGAAGCAGCTGAGACCCCATCCCTACAATGCAGCCCTCCCATTTGAGTAAAAAGACTTTTTGAATAGTTTGGTTTGAGAATGCACATGTACAAGCAGCTGTCAGTCGTACCCATTTGCATGGTGGCACACTCAGGGCCAAACTACAAGTGACGCCTGACACAGGTTGGACACTTGTCAGCTTCCCTCAAGTTTTGATGGGAAATGTAGGCATCCTGGTCTCACAGCTTGGCTCTCCGAGTGCTGTCCAATGGACTTTTCAACTGTCACTTGTCCAATACTCCACCAAGCTGCCTACATTTCCCATCAAAACTTGAGGGAAGCTGACAAGTGTCCAACCTGTGTCAGGTGTCACTTGTAGTTTGGCCCGCAGAAAGCTTTGGTCAGATGAACACAGATCTCACAGTGGAGCCTAGCCGGAGGGGCCACCCGACATCCATAACGAAGCCGCATCTCTCACATTTTTATCCCCCCTTCTTCCAAGTAATTCAAAGCAGCCTACATTGTTCCTTGAAGCACACAGCCTGCCACTCTGTAGCTGACATATTAGTAGTACAAAATATAACTTGGACAACCGTCTTTTCTCCTACCAATCATCCCAAGAATAAGCATTCTCTTTACTTTTTAAGTCCACGTAGAGCAACTTCATGTTATGTGAAGGCAATAATCTCTGTGATAATCTACAACTGATTGTTCTGCACCCACCTAAAAGCTAAAACATCACTTATTCATTGGATTCAAGATATATCATGAGAATACCAATTGATCTACTATAACTTATCAATGGTTAACAAAATACTTCAGTTGCTGAAATGTGTGAAGTGTCTATGTTCGCCTGTACATGCATAGAGATAGAAAACACATCTATGACCTACTCTGAGATTTAACTTATGGGAGCTTTGGGGACAAACTACAACTGCCCTGACCTGGATAGCACAAGAGAGCCTGATCTTGTCAGATCTCAGAAGCTAAGCAGAGTTGGCCTTGGTTAGCAATTGGATGAGAGACCTCCAGGGAAGACCAGGGTTGCAGAGGCAGGCAATGATAACTACAACATTTGATTTATATACCACCCTTCAGGAAAACTTAACACCCACTCAGAGCAGTTTACAAAGTATATTATTATTGTCCTCATGACAATCACCCAGTGAGGTAGGTGGGGCTGAGAGAGCTCCAAGAAGCTGTGACTGACCCAAAATCACCCAGCTTGCTTCAAGCGGAGGAGTGGGGAATCAAAAAACCGGCTCTCCAGATTAGAGTTCTGCCGCTCTTAACTCCCACACCAAACTGGCATCTGTCAGTCTCTTGCCACCTCTGACAGTCTCTTTCCATGAAAACCCCACCAGGGGTTGCCATAAGTCAACTATGACTTGAGGGCACTCTCTACAACCACCAAACTACAACTATAGAAAATCAAAAGCAGCAACATTTTAACAATATATCTCCAAATGGAGGAAAAAATCAGAGTAAAAATGGAAACAGTGACCTTCAGTGCCATCCCAATCAGAGTTAGCATCCTTCTAAACCTATTGACTTTAAAGAGTGTAAGGATGGTACCATTTGCCAACCAGTGTTATTGCATTATTTGTCACGTATCTTTCAGCGTCTCAAAGATCCAGCTACATTCAAATGCCTTTTAAAATTATCATAGATTTTTTTTCTTTTCTGCAAGCACAGAACCCCAGAGAACACACAGGTAGGCAGTTTAATTCTTGTTCAGTGATTACTGTTATCAGACATACTTGAATGATTCATTTTACAAGCCCCGGGATTTTGTGGCATAAAGGAATCATAACGTAGCAGTAAAATATTAACTGAATATATTAAAAACAACAGTTTCCACAACTTGAAAAGAAATGAGGTGAATAATAGATACCGGATCCCTGAATGGCATGCTTGATTCTCAGAATGAGCAAAGAGAATTAGAATGAGCATGGAGAATCAATCAAAATGCCGTGCTTCTTGCATTTTGGAAGGGACACCATACAGTTTTGGCTGAAGCTAAGTACAGAATTTAGACAAATGGCTTTTTAAACAGAAATTCCATCAAAAGGTAGGGTGTTATCTTAAATACACATACATGTTACAACTGTGTCCAAAGCTAAAAAACTTACTTTGTATAACATTTTAATTAATTAATACATAGTGTATTACATAGTGTGAGATTAGTACAGTCAATGGCCGTTTCCACACACATTGAATAATGCACTTTCAACGCACTTTAGTTATCCTTTAAAAGTGGATTTTGTGTTTCACACACGAAAACTCAGTTCCAAATGATCACTAAAGAGCATTGAAAGTGCAATATCCAATGTGTGTGAAAGCCAATATCAAGGATATTTCCATAAACAATGCCATAACGTAACATACAGTTAGGCCCTTGGTCTCCCCTCTGAACCAGCCATCTTCTCATGCTTTAGTCCTTGTTTCCCTGAGCATTCTCTCTCTGCCACACATGCAACTTATTCTGTTACTAGTCTGCTTCTTTCTATGCATCATTAGCAGTACACTTAGCCTCCAACGCTTCAAAGATGAAAAATAAGGGCAATTCTCATCTCTGCCTAACACCAGGGACCGCTGTTTGAGCTCATCTATCCATTTACTCGCTGCGGCATGCTTTTCCCAACTTGCCGTCTGATGTATATTGTGGAATTTAGTTATGTGGAATTTAGTTATGAAGACTCAGAGAGAGAGAGAGAGAGAGAGAGAGAGAGACGGAGACAGAGACAGAGAGAGACAGAGAAAGACAGAGATATTTTAACTGGTAAAGATGACCTGACAAGACATTGAGAATAACCAGGGGTCATTTTGTAGAAAAAGAGCTGAAGGAACTCATTAGCATAACTTATTAGCATCACTCATTAGCATATGCCATGCCCCTTGACATCACCAGAAGTGTATCATTAGCATAACTGATTTGCATATGCCACACCCCCTGACATCACCTATCCTAGCTGTTTTGAACCCAATCCTGACCAACCAGGGCCGAAATTGGGCCCAAAATTGCAAAAAAGGGCTGAAAATGGCCGAAAAGTGGTCCAAAATGGTCAGGATCGGGCTGCTGCTGAGTGGGAGAGTGATCCACCACCTGTTAGAGGCCCAATCTGGGCCATTTCAGCCCCAATCCAGGCAGAAACAGGCCCAAAATGGCTGAGTCAGGTGGGTGGGGCCACCTGACATGTGACCTCTTTGGGGAACTGCCAGAACTCTGTTCCGGCGTGTTCCCCCTCAAAATGAGCCCTGGGAATAACCAGACTGGTAGACATTTCTGACCACGAAGCTGTCAGTGGCACATCCAGAGCTACTGAAGAAAGGCATGATGAACAAGAGCTTATACAAGGCCTGCCAATGTTGGCCAATTGTGTAGGTGGGCAGCGAACATGAACATCACACACAGTACACCCACCGTATGTCTTATTTGTCCCGAAGTACCAGCTTAAGTCAAAGCCCATTTAGTCCAGCATTCTCTAACCAACAGATACGGAAATTCTATGTCCTCCAACATTTCATGAACAAAAAGATGTGTGCATAAGACCTCAGTTTTCATCATAATCAGAGCAACCCTGGGTGGCATCCCACCTTCTGAGAGCTGCAATTGCACGAACAGGCCTGCCTTCTGAAGATTTAAAAAGCCGGAAGGATGCTTGTCCTTTGGGGTTAATGACATACTCAAAAAATGTAATTTTTCTAAAATAGGTTCGCGAATGTTCAAAATATACTCCAGGAGCTACAAAGTGTGAAATTGCAACTTACTCACGGCATGGTGCATTAGAGTGCTACTCGATGAAATGTTGGAGATCTGGTTACGGATCTCTGGCATCATGGCCAGGCAAGTCCTTAAAATTCAAGTCCTGGCCTTTACATGCATGTGGACTGGAGACAAAACACTCCACTCTCCTGTCTGATATTTAACTCCTGGGGCAGGTACCGAAAGATCAAAGACTGTCCTTGATAGCAAATCACGCAAGATTTTAAAAGGCATTTTCCTCCTCGGGAATGTTCAATTGGGGAGAGACCTCAAGGGCTGCTATGCAGTGGGCTCTGGGGTGGGTGTTCAGAGTCTGTGGATGAAGGCAGCGCTGTACCCAGGGAAGGAAAACTACATCTCTTGGGATTCCTCCAGCACATCGTGTCCCTCCGGAACATCCTGAAGGCTTCTGAGATGCTTCCTTCTTGAGTGGTCTGAGGACCTCAGCCTTGTCTCTGTCTTCAGCTTCTTTACCAGACGAACAACTGAGTCAGTACCCTGATCCATGACACCTGCTCTCCTCTAAGAAGCCCAGGGTGGAATATGCAGTCCTTCCCTCATCTGTTTTATTTTCAAACAACCCTATGAGGTAGGATAGTCCAACTGTGAAGCTGCCTTAGACCTCTTCCCAGTGAATTTCCTGGCAGAGTGGATATTTGAATTACAGTCTCCCCAGTCTTTGTCCAACAATCTTACCACCATACAATCCTGGTTATAATCAGCACCTTTGGGTTGGGCCTGGACGAGAACAGGGGACCAGCGTAGACATCAGAGCTCTGGTATAATACACCTATGGCAGCTCGCTACTCCTTTGTTGATGACTTTGTTGTTGTTGACTAGTTGATGATGCTTCAGGGTTGCCAAGCCCCCATTGGGAGCAGAAGATCCCCCGCCTCCAGCTGGTGCTTCCCACCACCACTCAGCTGGCCACTGGGAGAAAAAGGAAGGGGAAACTGGGGGGAATTACCAGGCTGTGTGGGCCCTTGCTGTCAATGTCGTCACATTTCCAGCAACAAGCTGATGTCATTTCCTGTGTGCCCGGAAGTGACATCTTCACATTGCCAAGTGAAGTGCTGGTATTTGGGGGAAAAAAACAGAGTTTTGCCCAAATAACAGAGAAGTTCTGGTGGCACCAGTGAGGTGATGATATTACCTCTGGGATGTCAGCACATTGCTGATGACATAAATCTGTTGCCAGTGAGCATGCCTCAAATCTAGTTATCCTAACCCACCGCCTTGTTGGTTGCCAGGAGGAACCTGGCAAACCTGAGATGTTTCAATACTGGAATAGGCTATGGAGGATGAACCAGTGCCACATGTTCATGGCAGAGAACAAGATTTTGAAAACAGGCATTGTAGATGCAACTCTGCACATCATAGACCCTCCGACTGCAGCTCACTCTGATATTTTTGTAAGCAGAAAATATATATTTTCAGGCTGTAATGCCACATTGAAAAATGCTGAAAATTCTCTCCCAAAGCCATGCCTTCTTTCTCTCTTCTGTGCATTCAGCAGCAACCACAGAGCAAACACACACTCACACACACACACACACAGAGCTCCTCATGCTTAAAGGGAGACAAATTGCATGGCTGTCAACTGGCCTGAAAGCCACAACTATAAGACCTCCAACACTAGTTGAAATTATAATCAGTTGCATACAAAAATATGCACTGTCTTACAAGACCTTTTACTTCCAAGTCTCGAAGGAAAAACGTGTTGTGAAATAAGTAACAGATACGCTGCAAAGGCAAGATTTGAAATAAATATAGCACACCACCAAATAGGTGTTACATATACTCTATCAAGTTCAGCAGAAACACGGCATTAACCTTTCGAGAAACTGCAAACAAATGCTCTATGAAAATCCTTCGCCCTCCTTGAACTGCCAGATTTAACACCCAACAAGTCATCTAAAGCAATAAAATGAACACACAGGCTAACAAAGGAAACGGGAGACAAAGCCAAGGAAAAAAAACCACATACCCAACCTTGATCAAAGGAAAAGAGAGACACAGCCAAAAGCAATTCTTAAACAGCCTCCTGAAAAGAAAAAGCAACTACACCATCTCCAAAAAGGGTATCACAGAGCTAGAATAGGTGCATGGAATAGAAAGGTAACCACAATGATCAGGGCTTTTTTTCTGGGAAAAGAAGTGGTGGAACTCAGTGGGTTGCCCTTGGAGAAAATGGTCACATGGCTGGTGGCCCCGCCCCCTGATCTCCAGACAGAGGGGAGTTGAGATTGCCCTGAGTGGCGTGGAGGGCAATCTAAACTCCCCTCTGTCTGGAGATCAGGGGGCGGGGCCACCAGCCATGTGACCATTTTCAAGAGGTTCCAGAACTCCGTTCCACCGCATTCCTGCTGAAAAAAGCCCTGACAATGATCAAGGGCTTTTAGCACCTTCCCCAAAAGGAAAGTTGTTTACAGTTTTGAAATAAAGGACAACCCAGGGCTCAAGCAGAAGGGCTGAAGTTACTTGTTCATACAGCCTGAAGTGTGCCATGCAGGGAAGGGAGAGGGACTTCCCTGTGTGGCAGACGGCACTTTCATGATTTGAAACTGGGATCCCGACACTGTTTTTAGAAGGGGGGAAATGCGTGTTTTTCAAGACACACCTGTTCTCCTTTAAAGTGCTAGTAACAGACAGGGGTCATTTCGTAGAAAAAGAGCTGGAGGAACTCATTAGCATAACTCATTAGCATATGCCACGACTCTTGCCAACACCGGAAGTGTGTCATTAGTATGACTGATTTGCATATGCCACACCCCCTGACATCCCCTATTCTGGCTGTTTTGGACCCAATCCTGGCCATTCAGGGCCAAAATTGGGCCCAAAATGGCAAAAAGGAGCTGAAAATGGCTGAAAATGGGCCCAAAATGGTCAGGATCAGGTCGCTGATGAGTGGGAGAGTGATCCACCACCTGTTAGAGGCCCAATCTGGGCTGTTTCGGCCCCAATCCAGGCCGAAATGGGCCCAAAATGGTGGAGTCAGGTGGGCGGGGCCACCTGACATGACCTCTTTGGGGAACTGCCAGAACTGTGTTCCTGTGCGTTCCCCCTCGAAATGAGCCCTGGTAACAGAACTGGGGAGCTGATTTTGGATGGTAATTAAAGGTTAAACCCCTTTCCCTTCCCTGCATGGTCCTAGGCAAATTGAGGCTGAACAAGCCTGCAGGCTTTTATAGATGGAACAAGTCACATGATCTTTACCTTGTCTGAGAGGGGGCATTTATGAAAATTGTCTATGAGAGGCGGCATGAACGTGTGCACGAAGAGAAACTAAAAGGTAAGTGCTGGGCCCTTCCCTCCTGCAAGGAGGGTAAGGGAACCTGGCAACCCAAGTTGCCTTACTACTTTGCTTCCTTGACTCCTAAAAACCCAGTTTGCTCATTGTTCTACATTGGATAACAAATTCTCTGCATGTTTTAATATTGCTGCCTGGGGACTGCTGTTCAAACCAGTAAGTTCCAAGCATTTGCAAACATGGGTAATATCTCCAGCTGCACAGAGACAAAGGCAGGACATAGATTGCAAATGTATCCAATTTTTAAATGGGCTGCCAGTGATGACTGAGAGTCGTACATAATCGCAGCAATCCATCCACTTATGAGCATGGAACAAAGATAGAGATACTGTGAATTTCACCGTGAACACGTTCGACAGTCACATTTGCTGTCTTCAGCTGTGGCGAGCCAGTTTTCCAATCTCTTCAGTTTGCCTGCTAAACCTGCCTGCATTATTTTTTTTTCCAAAACTGAGCATGCGAAAAAACACTGTTGATCCAAACAGATCAACCACCAATGACAGTAAGAACTAACCCCAAACAAACCCTCAACAGTTTTTTTTTAAAAAAACAGAGCATTTATTTATGCCTGATTTGTATGACCTGTGACTGATTTAACTGCCTGTTTAAACAATTCCCTGCTGACTGGAGCAGAGACATAACAAGAAAGAGAGGAAGTAGAAGTCCATCAGGCTGTGCAAGAACGTACATAATAACATGCGATTTACATACCGCCCTTCAGGACAACTTAATGAACCACTCAGGGTGGTTTACAAAGTATGCCATTATTATCCCCACACAACAAAACCCCCTGTGAGGTGGGTGGGGCTGAGAGAGCTCCAGAGAACTCTGACTCGCCCAAGGTCACCCAGCTGGCTTCGAGTGGAGGAGTGGGGAATTAAACCCGGCTCTCCAGATTAGAGTCCCCCGCTCTTAACCACTACACCAAACTGTAAACAAGACCCGATTTAGCTATACTGCTTTGTTAGGAAGGAGTATGGTGAAGCAACCTGCTAAACAGCCATGAAATATTGGCTCCCTGTTCATGTCTGGCAAACAGGAGAACACTCAAGCCAGCGTCCCTAACTAAGTACAGATACACAGCTAAGGAAGATGCTGAAGGCTACCAACGGCGCAGACATCAAAATACTTGATACACCGTTTATTATCAGTTGTGAACAAATTGCCAATGCAATCCTAAGGGGTGATTGACTCAAGAAAAAACAGGAATTGCAGGGAAATTAAGTGTGACTTTCAAGCATGTTATTTATGGTCATCAGAACCTCCCTGTCTGCTAGTCTAGAAGTTGGGAACTAGCCATAGCCAACCAACCCCTCTTTTATGAAATATTTAACAGTGTTTTTATTCCCTCTGTAGGCATAAGCTTACTATTCTCTACTACGTTGTACAAGGTCATTAGAGACAAACAGTATTCCTTTGGTTTTACGCTGCTTTGATTTCCACTAAAGGAACTTCAGAAAAGGGCCAGACAACACACATTGTCAGAGTTGATCTTTAAAGTTAAACAAATAAGAGGTTTTCCCCCAAAAACTATTCTTCCTGCTTTGAAGTAGGTCACTCTGTTTGTCATGGAAATCAGCTTCCCTTCAAAGCAGGCTTGGAGTTGCTCCTTCCTTATCTACTTATTGCTAAAAAATGTGCAAGGCGTCTTTCAGAGAAAAGGGCTGCATTTTTAAAGATGTGCGTTAATTTCTCCTAAATAGTTATAAAGATGAAGCATCATTGTAAGCGGAGAGGCAAAACATTGTTTGAAATCAAAATCTGCAATTTCAAAAGGGTAGCTAAAATGTGGAGATGTCAGTCTGAAATCGTATGACGCTACTTTCCACAAGAAAGGGACGCTGCATTTGTATAGAACTGATTCCACACGTCAGAAACATGGACGTATCACACGAAGTTGCAAAAGATTCTATTCTCGGAGTCAAATCAACAGCGATAGATGTGATAACGTGTAGACATTTATCAAAATTATTATTTTACAGAATTTATATCTTGCCTTTCTGATCTCACAGGGGCCCCCAAGGTGGCCAACAAACGAAAAGACAAGCGATTTAGAGGGGATCAGAGACAAACATATAATTAATGATTTCTCTGGTCTACACATCCTCCAAGGGGTTAGGATATGGTTCTCCATCCATTTTCTCTTTCCAACAAGGGTTTCCACAATTGCTCAGAGCTAAACAGCCCTGAAACTCTGATGCCCTGTTGTCCTTCTTCTCACAAACAAAGCAAAGGCGTATGACTTTCATACCGTAACATATCAGCTTTTTTTATTCAGGCCTCTGTAGAAGAGTGTTTCTGGGAAACAGCTTATCGTATACCCTTGACTGAAGAACGGTACACTCCTTCTATCTGTGATGGTCGTCCTCTTCCACCGAGCGTGCAGCTTCAGGAGGGATGCACATGGAGTGGTGAGGGAGGGACACCCGCCTAGCCAGCCAGATCAGCCGAATCAACCCTGGCGATCAATGGGGTGACAGATGTCGCAGCCAGATTGCCCTCACATCCGTTTATAAAGTTTATATTTCACCTCTGTGTACAGGGACGGCGTGTCCATGCTGACAGCTGCCTCGAGCGCTGACCGGGGGCAGGGGCACACTTCAGAGCTGGCAGTGGCAGCGCTAGTGGCTGAGTGGGAGGGCTGGGAAGCCGCCCGCGTGCCGCCGCAGCTGCCTGCTGATCTGCTGCAGCCTCCCAGCCCTCCCACTCAGCTGCCCCGTGCTGCCACTGCTGCCAGCACGTGTTCCCAGGTGGGCACAGCAGCTGCAGGCCAGGCGGCCGGGGTGGAACGCAGAACAACTGAACCACCTACTGCACTTGGGCTGCAGCTACTGTGCCCAGCCAGGAGCGCATGCTGGTGGTGGCAGTGCGGGGCAACTAAGTGGGCAGCCTCCCAGCCCTCCCACTCCATTGCCCCATGCTGCTGCTACTGCTGCCAGCACACAGCTGCAGGCCAGCCAGTCACAGCAGGGGGCAGGGGTGGTGTGGGACAACTGAGTGGGAGGGCTGGGAGGACACCTGCATGCCGTCCCAGCTGCCTGCCACGCCAATAGGATGGCTGGCTCACAGTGGTATGCCCTGCGTGATGACATCACGCACAGTGATGTCATCATGCAGCCTAGGTGTGCGCACACTTGGGGACAGGTATCTGGCCTCAGGTGCCAGAAACCCTGGCACCGGCCCTGTCTGTGTACATTACTTTGCTATTATATTTACTCTCTCCCTTGTTTAGTCAATACCCTGCCATCTCTCAGTGTTTTGACCATGAAACACCCCTCCTGGTACCCCTCATCTTCCACTGGGAGGGTGGAGTACCTGGCACTTAGCTTGTGTGGAGCACATGGTCTTCCTTCATGCACACTCGAAGCGTGTGTGCGTCCTGGAGCTGGTGTGATGATATCACTTCTAGAAGCGACATCACCACACTGGCCATGCAAGCGCTCTCGCGCTCTGCACGTGGCTGATTCAGCCCATTTGGGGTACAAATTGGCCCCAAACGAAGCATGGAAATGCTCCCACAGGTGGCACGATGATGTCACTTCTGGCACTTTCATGCCGGTTGGGAGCTGGTGACGGGCAACCTCTGGGAGTGTGCCCCCTCCCGCCAATTGCTGGGTGATCAGCAGACAAGGGGGGAAATCCCTGGGAGTTTGCCCACCACCGGTGGGCACCTGGGACGTCTACCCTCCTTAGATCCCTACTTTGGTTTCATGCATGAAGTTGCCTTATGCCGAGATAGACCAAGATCTGTAGATCAAGATCATTACTGTCTTGTCTGATTATCAGTGGCTCTCCAGGATCTCCGATAGAGATATTTTACATTATATGGGTTGCAATGCTAACTCCAGCTTGGGAAATTCCTGAAGATTTGGGGGGTGGGTGCATAGGGAGGGTGGATTTTGGAGTTGGCAGAGACCTCAGTGGTGACGAGATGCCATGGAGTCTATCTTCCTCCAGCAGAAATGATCTCCGTAGAGACATTATGACTTTGAGCAATCTAAAACTGATGTATTGTCGAAGGCTGGAGAACGGTGGTTGTTGTGGATTTTCTGGGCTGTATAGCCGTGGTCTTGGCATTGTAGTTCCTGACGTTTCACCAGCAGCTGTGGCTGGCATCTTCAGAGGTATAGCACCAAAAGTCAGAGATCTCTCAGTGTCACCGACTGGGAGGGCTGGGAGGCTGGGAGACACTGAGAGATCTCTGTCTTTTGGTGCTACACCTCTGAAGATGCCAGCCACAGCTGCTGGCGAAACGTCAGGAACTACAACGCCAAGACCATGGCAATACAGCCCGGAAAACCCACAACACCCAATCTAAAACTGAGTTTGAAATTGCCTTCTGTACAAATGATGAACGTGTTATTTCTAAAATGTACGAACTTTTGTTGAGGTTTGAGACAGAAGAAGAGCAAGTAAAATAATGTATGATTAAATGGGCAAACAACTGTGGATATGACATATTAATGGAACAATGGGAAAATATGTGGAGAAGGAGGCTGAAATTTACATTAAGCTCTAGTATTAAGGAAAATTTTTATAAGATTATGTATCATTGGTATTTGACTCCTGAAAAATTGGTTAGAATGTACAAGGATGCTTCAAATCTATGTTGAAAATGTGCTAAACAAGAAGGGACGTTTTATCATATGTGGTGGACACGTAAGAAAGCAAAGAGTTTCTGGTTGCAGATAACAAGCATTGAAATCCAGTTGAAACAAGAGCCTTTTTTTGTTGGGAATGATGGACAGCCAGTTGGAAAGAAGTTTTGGAACTTTGTTTTTATTTTTGATCACGGCAGTAAGAGTACTCCATGCACAAAAATGGAAAGCTCCAACATTGCCTACAATGGAGGAATGGCAGATAAAAGTTTTAAAGTTTGCATCAATGGCACAACTTACTTCACTGATTAGAGAAAAGACATTAGTTACATTCTTGACTGAACGGAAACCTTTATAGACTTTTTACATGAAATAGATAATAATGACTTGATGACATCTGGATTTATGGATTAATGAACAATAGAAAAAAGAGGGCTCTTATGTTTAACATAGAATAAGAGACTTTGAAAATGATGTATATTTGTTGCGGAGGAAATCGGAACTCAATTTGTAGTTTAGTTTTAATTTTTTCTTTTTCTTGTTTGTTATTTTATGTTTATATGTATTGTTAGGGGGTGTGTGTGTGTGTTTTAGAATGTTGTTTTTATTTTTTATGTTTATTGTTTATAGCTTTTATGTTACTGTTTATAGCTTAAATAAAGAAAAAATCTCCTGGAAAGGGGTGGGGGCTGGGGATTTATGAAAAAAAGATAAAGAAATTATATCTGTAGACTCGACATCAGCTTAATTCTGGAAGAATTCCAGGCCCTATCTTAAGGTTGGTAACCCAACATATCATCTGATCCCTTTTTAACTGAAGATGCAGGCTAGAACCAGGGGTGTTCAGATGCTCTGCCTTTGAACGATGCCTCCTAATCTTTCCTATTCCTTCCCAGAACCAGCCCAGAATCTTACTCTTGCTTTCAAAGCCCACTACGTTCTTGACACCACCATTTCATGGCTGCCATAACCTGCCTTCATTCCTCCAGCCTCACCACTCTCCACCATCCAGAGGTAGCTTCCATCATCCAAGGGCCTCTCAAACAAGTAGACTCTTTCTCCCTTGCTGTAATTGATGCCAAGCTCTCCCACTCAGAATCCCTGCAATACATCACCTCACCCATTTCCTCCAAATCTCTTTCATGAAGTTCTCAGCAAGATCCTCTCTTCCCTACTGAAACTAAGACCTGGTCAAAACCATGAAGTAAAATTAGGAGGTTGGATTCTGAGGCGGTGGAATAGGGTGTACAACATCTGATTTTTCAAAAATTGTGATCCACCCTGATTGTTTTTTTTTTTAAAAGTAGAAATGTACGGTATAAATGTGATAAACAACCAATAACAGTCCCAAGCGCATCTCAGCAGCTGCAACTGTGAACATGCACGTATAATAATTATAACAACTTTCGATTTAGGACAACTCAATGCCACACTCAGAGCAGTTTACAAGGTGTGTTATTGTTATCCTCACAACAATCACCCTGTGAGGTGGGTAGGGATGAGAGAGCTCTGAGAGAGCTGTGACTGACCCAAGGTCACCCAGCTGGCTTCAAGCGGAGGAGTGGGGAATCAAACCTGGCTCTCCAGATTAGAGTCCTGCTGCTCTTAACGACCACACCAAATTGGCTCTCACTTCATGGTGCCTTAGAGTCCATCTGCTTGCTAGGGATGATGAACTCTTTCCTATATCCTACTCTTTTTTGCCAGTAGTTTCAATTCTCCACTTTTTGCTGCTGTTTTGTAGATTAATTCATATAGTGCACAAACACCATACAGTTTCTGTAAACAATTCATGCAGCATTTCTATGTATGATGCTCATCATTATGGGGTAAGATGCTGATTTATTGATGCACAAGTAAAATTGAAAAATGTGTATGTACTACAGGAAGAATTAATTTGAGGAAGCAAAAGTCATGCAAAAATAAAGAATCGTGACTTGCACAAGGGGAGCAACAAAATGGGGATTTTTGAGTCAAAACAGCCGAGAGTTGAAATTCATCTCTTGCTTTTCCATGCACGTGTCTTGGAGACGAGAAGCACCCACACCATAATTAGGCACTTGACTTCTCAAGAGTCTGAGAGGGAGTTAAAAACCGACAACCCTAGCATATCACAACAACAACAAATTTAGCATGCCCAAACTGGAAAAATATTGGGACAGACATTATCAGGGACAAGTTTCAAAGCATAAGGATGGGCCCTGGTAACTGGGACAATTAGACGGTACATGGATGACAAGTTGCCATTGCTTCAGAAAACTTGTAGGCCACATTGTGGCTCAAAAACAAAGCAACAGAAACTAGATGTATTGTTCCTTTGAAGAGGTGCAGGCGTCCACACCTAATGACTTGGCTTCCATTGGTACAAGATGGCTTTGAGTTTCCATGACTTGAAATCAGAGCATGGGAATGAGTGTGTGGAGGGAATATACCAACATAACCCCATCCTTGGTTTTCCATTTGATTTTGTGAAATCCATCCTTGCCTGGGTAGGGCCAGCCCTGCTGCCAGCAGTGAAAAAGCTGCAAATATGATGTCTGGGACTGGCCACAACTGGTGTTGTTAGCACAATGGTGCTGCCTTGTACTGTTGATGTGATAGCTCTGGGATCCCAAAGGCCTCCTAGTAAGCCTGTGGCAGAGGCAGCATTTGAACCTCAGACTTCCTGATCTGGAGATCGATCTTTTAGCCATCATGCTGCACCCACTCAGAGAGTGCTTTAGCATTCAGCCAGCAAGACAAATATGCATCTAACTTCTCCAGTGTGCATTTAGCCACATCTCTCCCCCGTCCCACACAAAGCTGTCACCTGAATACCTGTCTGACCTAGGGTTGCCAGACTAGCCCCATAGAGAGGCAAGAGCTTTTGGGAGGGCAGAGACTGACAAAATGGTGTTGCACATTGCCTCAACGTTATTTCCAGCTCAAAACTTGGAAGTGATGTCATCACATCACACAATGCTCTACGATTTCTCCTAACCTCTGTGGTAAAAGCCATATAAATCAGAATAATATCTAGAGTGTTGCTCAATGTGGTGATATCATTTCCTGACTCCAGCCTAGGATTGCCAAGGCCTCAACCTGCAACTCTTGGGAGCATTTTGGGGGGTGGGGACAGGTGTGCCAGCATCATGCTGGCACACTGATGTCACTTACATCAAAAACCAGAAGTGATGTCATGGGGGGAGGATCACTAGGATTTGCAACAACTCTATGATTTTTGGCCAATCTTAGAGTATCCCCAATGTTAATAACAACAACAACAACATTTGATTTATATACGGCCCTTCTGGACAACTTAAGGCCCACTCAGAGCAGTCGACAAAGTGTGTTATTATCCCCACAACAATCACCCTGTGAGGTGGGTGGGGCCGAGAGAGCTCTGAGAAGCTGCGACTGACCCAAGGTCACCAAGCTGGCTTCAAGTGGAGGAGTGGGGAATCAAATCTGGCTCTCCAGATTACAGTCCTGCTGCTCTTAACCACTACAATAGACGTCAATGCACAGGTGCGATGCCAGTGCATTCCTCTATTTCCCCCCATCAGCATTTCAAGTGCCAGAGGGCAACAACTGGATTTTCCAGGCCTCCCATGACATGGGCCTGGCAGCTCTATTCCAGCCAGAATTGACATTGATGCCACCCCCCTTTGCTTCCGTTGCTTTGTGGAGAGGGCGCCTGAGCTTAGAGGTGGGAGGTCGCCCACCATGGTGGCCAACCTGGCACTCTGAATCTGAGCTGTTCATACAGCAGTCTTATTCCCCCTTACCCTGGAATGAAAAAAGAAAAATCCTGACTCAGGGTTGCCTCTCTCTCTTTCTCCCCCTCTGTATTTGCTCCAGTGAACATCATTAGATTGAAAACAGCTGACCCAGGTAGTTTGTGCTGAGAGCTTCAGTTCTGAAAAAAACTTGTGCCAAAATGCAGCTTGGCAAAAGAGGAAGAGAACTAGCTAGAATGAATGAATGAATGGGGAAAGCTTAAATCTGTATCACACCCACTGCAGGGCTCTTTAGCATTCATGCAACCTTCTATCCTCCCTCCTTGCCTAACCTGGCCACTGCCATGAGAGTAGGTGGAGAAGTTTGGGTGGAGATCCAGTGGGGTGCAGTGCGCAAGAGTGCTCGACTGGGATCTGGATGAGGCAGGATTAGATCTCTACTCTGCCATGACGAACATCTCTCTCTCTCTCAGCCTACCCTACTACACAGGGCTGTTGTGACGATAAAGTGGGGAAGGGAAGAACTATGGGCACTAGTCTGAGCTCCTTGGAGGAAAAACAAGACAAGAGAGTCCCAGACAGGTAGACATACTGCATTTAGACAACTTTATCACACACTTGTATCTCCTTATGATTTTTCGGTAGGATGATATGGTGATTTCTTCTACCAGGACCTCAGACAAAGAAGAGTCTTTTTTAGAACTAGTAACGCACGATCCTTTAACTGGGCACTGAATTATTGTGAGCTCATTGGAGAAAAAACAGGACAACAGAGTCCCAGATAGGTAGACATACTGCATTTAGACAACTTTATCACAGTTGCCAGTGGAGTACCAGATCAGATTCAAGGTTCTGGTATTGACCTATAAGGCCCTGTGCGGACTGGGGTCAGCGTATCTACAGGACTGTCTCTCCCCATATGTTCCCTGGAGGACACTTTAACCAGGGGACAAACAGCTGTTGGTGGTCCCTGGCCCCAAGGAGGCCCACCTAGCCTCGACTAGAGCCAGGGCCTTTTTGGTCCTGACTCCCACCTGGCGGAACGCTCTGTCTGCAGAGATCAGGACCCGGCAGGACCTACTATCCTTCCACCAGGCCTGCAAGACAGAGTTGTTCCGCCAGGCATATGGCTGAGGTGGGACCTCCGCCAGCCTGAAAAAAGGGGTGTATGAAATTCTAACCCTCCCTGTGAAGGCTGTCCACCATCCTGCTTTTAAATTTGTAAATCTGATTGTTGCCGCTGTATGAATAGAAATATGCTGCTGTTTTAATGTAGATGGAATTTTTATTGTGTTTTAATAGGTTGTTATCTGCCCTGAGCCCACCTGCAGGGAGGGCAGAATAGAAATTTGAAATAAATAAATAAACTTGTATCTCCTTATGATTTTTGGTAGGACGATACAGTGATGTATCAATGTATCTTACAGTGGCTATTGGTCCCACTGACTCTCTAGGACCTCAAACAAAGAAGAATCTTTCTAAGCACCAGTAACACACGATCCTTTAACTGGGGACTGAACATGTACACAGAGCATGAGCTCTACCAATGAGCCATAACACCCTTCAGATTGTGTATTGCCTCCCGCCCTTTAAATTTTGGCGCCTTCCCATAAGGAAAAGAAGCCATATATAAAAAACTGAGCACATATGAGCACATGAAGCTGCCTGGAGTCAGACCATTGCTCAAAGTCAGTATCATTTATTCTAACTGGCAATGGCTCTTCAATGTCACCTGCTACCAGGTACTTTGGAGATGCTGGGATTGAACTTGGAATCTTCTCATGTGAAGCAAACACTCTGCCAAGGAGCCACAGCCAGAACGGTGAAGCTGCCAAGCTAGCATGTTGCTGGAGCTAACCTCGTACTTTCAGCTCTGACTCATCTCATCTTCCCTAGCCATTTTCCAATGTAAGATGCCAGGCACCAGCCCTGGCACCTTCTGCCATGGCCTGCAGGCATTTCATACATTTCTGGTTACTGTAATCCCTCTTCTGCATTCAAAAGCAGAAGACTTTCTTACAAATGTGAATTGAGAAAGAATCGCCGACCTGTATAGCTTTTCTGCTGCTCCTCTGCAAATCGAGTCCAACCTTTGGGTAGAGGAACTCAAATAGCTTCCAAGAACCTGGGACATTTTGTTCCTGCTTATCTTTTTGTTTGGAGTTACTGTAGCCCATCCATGCTGATACAACTCTCTTGGAATCTGTCTTTTAGATACATATATTTGACAGGCCAAATTGCTGCTCAGTGAACAGGAATGGAACTGCCCTTGGCTCTTTTGTTTTTCCTAAGCCTTTTTAAAATGCACTGCCTCCAAACTGCGAAATCACTTCCGCAGTGGTTATTATTAGAAATAGAAGGAATGATTTTGTCCCCATTATAAAACTGCAGATGGTACTTTGATCCCAAAGGATACATTCTAATGTTATTTACTCCTCCTGGGGTTGAGTGTTGTGTAGAAGTACCATGAAGGGAATATCCAGAGTTATGGATCCAGAGTTATGGAAAATGCCATTGGCCTGTGTAACTCCATTTTGTTTACTCTGAAAGTTTACTGTACATGTTACTTCTTTTACAAGTTCTCCAAGGAGCCAATCTGAGGGTCTCACCACACGAGACAAAATACACTCGAATTACACGGGTAATTCGAGTGTATTCGAGTGCAATTCGGGTGTAATTCAAGTGTACTTTGTCTTGTGTGGTTTGACCCTGTGCTCCTCCCAGACACACATCACCTCAGAGATTGGCTTCTGTTTAAAAAATAAGCATGAAAAAGGACTCAGAAAACCACCAGGTGAGGGAGAGCTTCCACCTTTCTCCCAGGCTTTTCCCCCCATGCAAAAGCAGTGCGGAGGGGAGACATTTCTGCTGCTCCACATGGAAGTATTTTGTGCATGTACAGCAGCAGATAGGAGAAAACTCTCCTTCCCCTCACTGTTTTTGCATGAGGAAAAAAGCTTGGGAGAAAGGTAGGAGCTCTCCCTTCCCCCAGTGGCAGCTTTCTGGCCCATTTGCACTCTCATTTTTTTAAACAGAAGCCAATCCCCAAGCTGACATGTGTCTGCATGGAGCACAGGTGGGCTGTATGGAGAATTTGTAAAAGAAGTAATGTGTACAGTGAATGCGACTGGTAATGGATCTCCAGTGGTCTCTGGCAGACGAAGATCTATATTGAAAGTCAGCACACTGTAGGGTGGCAGCAGGATCTGGGAGACCCAGGTTCAATCCCCCTCTTCACCATCAAGCTCACTGGGTGATCTCAGACCAGTCACTTACCCTCAAGCAAACTTACCCCAGAGTTGTTTTGTAGATAAAATGGAGGCAGGAACATGAGCTCCTTGAAGTCAGGGCAGGATAAATAGATACTACATAGATCTGGGTTCCTCAATCTTGTTCAGCCTATGGACACTTCTAGAATTTTGTGAGGCAGAGACAACTTCAAAATGACTACCCTGGAGGCAATCACAAAACTTTGGGCAGCTGCAAGCCAAGCATCTTCCTACAATGGAGGCGGCTGTATTAAAAAGGGTGTTCTCTGCAGATCCAAGATGGATATTTCTTGAATTTTTAAGAATCTTCAACACTAATGAGATGCAGGAAACCCAGGGTTGGCTCTTTGCTTTGATGAAAGAGATGCTCTGGTAGAGAGAAGGGAGTGAGCATCTTGATACACACGGCAAGCACCTTTATTTCTGTGGGTACCACTCTAGTGATAGACATCGATTTCCCCCCAAATCTGCAGTCCAAATCATTTCACTGCCTGCAAAGCAGCTTCTCAAGCATTTGGCCATGGCCTCTCCCCACAAAAAGACTACACAGTTGATCAATATTGGTAAGTATAGGTAAGTAATTCTGAACAGCCACAATGCTCCAAGGCCTTAAGTAGAGGCTTACTCCAGTTTGACATCTTTTCCGCTGAAGATGTCAAAGACTGACCCCAGCATCTTCAACATGCAACATAGGCACTCCACAACCTTGAGATGGGTCCTCCTAATTTTCCAAGGCATCTTGGGCCAGGGCCAGGGCATTTTCTGTTCTGGCCCCAACCTGTTGGAACTCTCTGTTGGAAGACACTCAGGCCCGTCAAGATCTTGTATCTTTTCAGCGGGCCTGTAAGACAGAGATGTTCCACCAGGCATATGGTTGAGGCCAGCACTGGATCCATCTAATCAGCCTCCCTGCTTGTCTTCTACCAGCGGGGAGGGGGGCATATGATTATTTGCCCCCCTGCATGAGGAGTTACAATAGAGTTTATTAACCCACACCTCCATCCTTTCTTATGTGTACAGTATGCAGGGAAGGGGATCCCATCTGGGTTATTGAAAATTATGCTTGTTGGGTTTGACCAAATGGGATAAATGAGCCTGTGATTTTATTGTGTTATATACTGTAATTTTATCTGCTGCTGTAACCCATCCTGAGCCCGCTCGCAGGGCAGGCGGGCTATAAATTCAACAACATCAACAACAATATTGGTCAGACCACAGATTCACCTAGTCAAGTACCATCTACTCCAATTGGCAGCTATCCTCTTTGATCTTAGAGGGATGTCCTTTTTTACACCCAAGTAACATGCTCTACTTTTGAACTCTATGGTCCTTTCCAACAATGCCATATCAACTCAAATTATCAGTCCATCCAGGACAGCGTTACGTACTTTAACTGGCCAAGAAAATAGATGTTGTTATCTGTCCTCCTCCTAGACCTCATTCTCTGCTTGGATCTAATCTTCATCTGGATTGTAATTCACTTCCACCAAGTTTTGCCCAATGCTAAATTAGAGGTAAATTTTGAGGTTCCAGCCCCTGCTAAACACCTATAAAATGATTAATAAAACTAATAAAATTTCAATACAGTTTCTCAGAGGGGGCATGTATCACGTGCCTAGTTCTTTTCTTCCATAAGAGTCCAAAGTGAATGACCTAACATGACACTTGGGATGAGGCTACTTCTTTGTTATGTGCTTCCATCTCTTTTCCTTACAAGAGCTTAAGGAAAACCAACTGTCCCTTTAGTTGATACTGAGGAGTTAGTTGTGTTCGTCTGTAATTGCAAAATAGTAAAGAGTCCAGTAGCACCTTTAAGACTAACCAACTTTATTGTAGCATAAGCTTTTGAGAACCACAGCTCTCTTCGTCCATGGGGTTGGAGTGGCAGTTTTCCAGCCACATAACACCCAAACTTGTTGGAGGGTACAAGAGAGAGGCCCAGCCAGACCATCTCTTTCCTGGTCCAGTTGCTCAATGGAGCACAGCACACCAGGCTCAGACAGGTAGTCCCTGACCACTGCGTCCGCATAAGCCTGGCTAGTGCACCTTACATTACCATGGGGGCTGAATTACCCCCGATGGCCTCCATCTCCATGAAAATTTCAGGAGTGGCCATGGGGGGGACACTGCCTAGAAGTTGGGAGAGCAGCAGAACTGATCTTCTCCTCCTCTTCCTCTCCTGGATATGGCATACCCTTCTTGGCTTACATTCTGAACTTAGAGGGAGACCATATTCAAGTTTTGTCAAAGCCAGTTGCTGGAGGTTCGTTTTTCAGAGTTCAGTTCCTTCTTCAGACTCTCAAATAAACATGCTGCACTGGTGGATGGACTCAGCTTGTCTCAGGTGTGCATGCATTTAAATGTAGGTGCATGCACATTAAGGTTCCATGCAATACACATGCAATTTCACATGCCACAGCTGCTTCAGTATATTTTGTACTGTTGATAACCCGTCTTTGCAGTAATATATCTTTAACAGCAAAAACAAATACCAAATAGGGCAATACACAGCAGGCAAACTAGAACATTTTACAAGGTGTCATTGGGAAAGTGGAGGGCATGCTCAGTGATTTTTCAACACAAGAAGATACAAGAGATTCTCTATTCTCATCTTTGAAATATTGGAGAGTACGACGACACATTCACAGCGTGTGTGTTAATCATTCCTACAAGCTGTTCCAAATGGGAGATTGACATACTGGACGGCTCCCATGCCATTAAAGCTACAACACAGAAAGCAGTCTAAATTTATTCCAGGGAAGAAGCATCGACTTGAGCGGGGTGCTTAGTCTGGGGCTTTGGTTTCCTTGGGCTTTGCTCTGTCATTTGTCAATCCCAGCTCTCAGCCCTGATATATGTGAAATACAAAACAAATGTTCCTCTGAGCATGGACAAAGTACTCTTCCTGTAGCACTGCATAACCACTGCACATCCCTATGTATCCAGGAACAGAGTGCAGCAGGAATTCCAGGCTGGAGAATCTGATTTCTGGGCAGATGCTTTTTTTTAGCAAGGGGTAAAGCCCCCAAGGCTTGACTTGGAACTTACCTTGGTTAACTATGCCATTTTACCAACAGTTCAGGTTTTCCCCTCCTCCCAGAGCTCAATCCTAAACTTTTGGCACGTGGGGGTGATTCCAGTGGTATCTCAGAGAGCACCATAGAATATCCCAGAGCAGGATCTCACAAACACTTTTTGGTAGAACAGAAAGGATGGAACAAGGGAGAATGTATTCAGGTTTCTCTACTGCAAAGGGGATCACCTTCCAACAAAACCCGTCATCTGGTTTTATTAGAAGGCGAGAGCCACTCTGGTGTAGTGGTTAAGAGCATGGGACTCTAATATTTGATTCTCCACTCCTCCGCTTGAAGCCAGCTGGGTGACCTTTGGGCAGTCACTGCTCTCTCAGAACTCTCTCAGCCCCACCCACCTCACAGGGTGATTATTGTGGGGATAATAATAACATACTCTGTAAACTGCTCTGAGTGGGCATTAAGTTGTCCTGAAGGGCGGAATATAAATTGAATGTTGTTGTTATCATCATTACCTGGGGTGGGTGGGTGTGGGGAGAGAACCATTGTGGGGGACTTGACAAATGTGAAGGAGCATGAAACCTTGCCTGGGACAAGGACACATTTGGCCACCTATTCCAAGCTATGGAGGATGGAAGTTGATAGGAGTTAGAGGAGTTAGAAAAGCCACCCCTCCTGCTTCTGAGGCCGTGTTAGTGGGTTGGAACAAAATGGGCAGGGCCTGGATACAGTGAGGTGTGACTTAACTCTTATAGCCTGCCACCCCTCTGTCAGCTTCCTTAATCATTGCTCCCACTCAGAACAACAACAACAACAACAACAACAACAACAACATTCATTTTATATACTATCCTTCAGGGCAACTTAACACCCACTCAGAGTGGTTTTCAAAATGTGTTATTATCCCCACAACAATCACCCTGTGAGGTGGGTGGGGCTGAGAGAGCTCTGAGAAGCTGTGACTGACCCAAGGTCACCCAGCTGGCTTCAAGCGGAGGCGTGGAGAATCCAACCCTGCTCTCCAGATTTAAAGTCCTGCCCTAACCCCCACACCAAACAAGGTACTCTCACTGCAGTTGTTATTGTTAATTTAACCTCCATACGCTATTGTGCAGTGGTGGTTTATGGGTTTGAGCAAAGAAAACTGAGAGTGTGTAATTTGTTATTTAGCGTTCACTGTTGTCGGAAGAGAAGCTAGCAATACTCCTTGGCCCATAGAACAGCTCCTTTATTCAGAAAGATCGGTCCCTTATTCATACAATTCCCTGATCCCCACCTAAAGCATTTCCCCAAAACATCGTGGCTCTTTGTTCAAAATGAAGTACAAACAAATCAAGAGGTTATTGTCATCAGCCCTGGCAGGAAGTAATGCTGGGGAAGATTAGAAAAAGCAATTTACAGGAAAGAGAGACCACAGTTCTTTAAAGAACCATTCTTCATTGTAGTTTCCCCCTTCTGAAAGGTAAGGTTTGTGGTTTGAGGTGTGTGAGACGTGGTTGGCTTGTAGGGAGATGTGCACCTCTGCGTATACACACAGATGCAGTTATCGTTTAAAAAATTACATCCTGCTTCTACAGTGCATAGGATGTCTTCCTAAAACAGTAAAAATACATGATCTAAAGCAATCAAATAAAAAACAACAGGTATAACCAAAAGTCATTCTCCCCGAAAATGAACCTTGAGCCTAAGAATTAAATAAAAATCACTAGACCTGTAGAAAATTAAAACAACCAGCAGCTCAAAAGCGACAAACTCCAAGGGGGCTCCTTGACATATCTGGGTGGGCACGGAGGTGGATTTCTTGTGCCTCCAGTTTCTATCAGGCAGACAGAAAAGGCTACGGAAGAGCATTAAAAACAGTCTTCTCAGATATAGGGCATCTCTGATGAAGCTGAGTCACCCAAATGAGCGACTAAAGTTAAACAAGGACGGTAAATTAGCAGGCCTTGAACTACCACTTAAATATACCTTTTATTAAAAAAAGGCTTCCCTTAACTCCTTTTTTATCTTGAGCGTATTTCAAAGAGGCAGTTTTTGAAGAAACTGGAGAGGAAATTAGTAAAAGTGAAAGTACTTATATTATTTAAAACCTAATGCAGAAAAAGACCGAGAGAAAAGCAGGAAAAATCCTGAAAGTCATCCCTTTGTTGAAAACTAACCTCTTTATCTCTCCATTCTCTGAAGATGTGGAGAGGACCATAGCTGTGCCAGTTGAAGCATTACAAAAAGAACCAAGTGGCTTTGTGGCTTTCCTCCCCCCCACCCCCCCAACAGTACAATCTTCCATAGATTTTCAGCAAAACCTCAGCCATTCAGAACAAAGCCATTTGTTTAATACATCAGCGTGCACAGATAGTTGGAAAGATGCCAAATCAAATGCTTTGTTGAGATGAGAATCGGGACCCCAGGCCCATCAAGTATCCACCCCCCTCAATAAATAAACTGAGCAGAAGAACAAGCCAGCAAATGAGGTGGACAGTTGAACGTTTTGTAAGATCAGCAACCGCTGCAGGATTGGACTGCAAGGCTGATGTAGTCAGAATTCCAGTTTCCCACAGTGGACAGCCCAGTGCTTCCAAGGAAGAGGTTTAGAGAAGGAAACAAAGCAGCAAACTGTCTCAGATCTCCCAAGGCTGAGACCACCTCCGCACACACACCTTGGTTCATATTACTTAAGGTTAGTGGGCAAACTAACCACTTGACCTTTCACCTTCAACGAAGTGGCATACCCAGTCAAACATAATGCCTATCTAGTGAACTGGCATTCATAATTAAGGAATTTATCATCATCAAAGTATCTAATTCTCAATGTGGTCCATGCTGAACTTAAGTTCAGAGATGGGGCCATGGACAGACAGGCCAGATCTTTCGACAAGCCTGAGAAAACCCCAGGTTTGCAGAAAATTCTGAACCAAAAAAAAAGACATGAGAGGGTAAAACCTTCCAAATGATAAAGGTAGTGCCTGTAGCTTTAAGAACAGATGTACTTATGGCTGTTGCTAGGCAACCACAGCAACATTGCCAGGCTTCAATAATTGGTTTCTGTCAGGAAAAGACAGGGGAGAAGAGTCAGAGACCTTTTGAGGGCTGTTAGAGCCTCTGATGAAGGAGTCACTGGGGCCCAGCTCAGCAGCAACCACTGGGAAACTTGGGACCCCCTGAATTACATGATTCACTCAGGCCTGGCTGCATGCTGCTGTTCAACAGCAGCCACCCCTTGAAAGCCAGTGTGGTGTAGTGGTTAGAGCTTCAGGCAATGATCCGGGAGACTCAGGAAAGGGAAACAGAAAGTAGAGATGAAGGGGAAATTGAGACATCCCTCCTGCCCCTGCTGTTAATCACTAGTACTTAATACTGGGTGAGCAGATGCCTCTGAAAGCAACTTACAAATAGGTTTGCTAGCCTCCTGTGTGGGCAGGGAAGCCCATCTCCACCTTCTGCCCCTCTGGCCCCACTCACCTGGCTGTGCAACGGGGGAGCTGAAGATTGCACTGAAATCAGATTCATTTACAATCGCCCATCAAGAGGTGATTTTTAATGATTCTGTCTTCAGCACAACCCACAGCTCCTTCATTGTGCCAGAAAATGATATCATTTTCCAGTGCAACAGGGTAGCATGGGAGGTAAGAATCCCACTGCCCCCCACTCCCAAGCCCTTAGGGGCCCTGGCAACCCTATCTATAAATCATTGGTGGGGGGTTCAGAACTAGGGCTGCCAGGTTCCTACACCCTCCCAGTGGGAGGAGGGAGACCCAGCTCTTACCAGAAGGTGTATTCCTGGCACCAAAGTGATGATGTCACTTCCGGGAAGTGGTCATTGCATTGGCAGCAGGCATGCTCTCATGCTTTGCACAGGACCAATTCAGCCTGTTGGGGGCCAAAATTGGGCCCTGCAGATTGTGGGAGCATACTCACTGCCAGGTGCAATGATGTCACTTGAGGAAGTGACATCATCACACCCATCGGGAGCGCACCCGCCATGCACTTACCTTGGAGGTTCCTTGCCTCCCAGATCCAGTCTCCATGCCTTTTCTGCTGCCAGCCAGGTGAGGGGCTGGCCATCAGGCTTAAGAGTCTCCTTGAATGTAGGCAGGGCTTTTTTTCTGGGAAAAGAGGTGGTGGAACTCAGTGGGCTGCCCTTGTTGAAAATGGTCACATGGCTGGTGGTCCCGCCCCCTGATCTCCAGACAGAGGGGATTTTAGATTGCCCTCCACGCCGCTGGTGCAGAGGGCAATCTCAACTCCCCTCTGTCTGGAGATCAGGGGGCAGGTCCACCAGCCATGTGACCATTTTCAAGAGGTTCCAGAACTCCATTCCACCGCGTTCCAGCTGAAAAAAAAGCCCTGAATGTAGGCATGAAATCCTTGCATACCTATATAAATGTTGCTTCATTTGGAGTTGTGCTCTTTTCATGTCACCCAGCGACTCTGAAGGGTCTTGAACGACCAGATGTTTCTGAGAGTCCAACAGGGGGACACACACACACACACACACACACACAAAAAAGCGAGCTCTTTTTGGATTAATGAGCCTCCTGAATCCTCCAAAAAGACGTTCAAGGAAGGTTAAAGGATTTTCCCACAGCAGAGCATAAATGAGAAATCAGTAATGAGCAGAAATGCCTTCCACTTGCACAGCAGGATCTTTGTAGCCAAGCCGTTTTTCGGTGTTCATTTATTCTTGCTTTATGATATACTAACTGTTCACTATAGTATTTCTTCTAGCTTGGGATGTAACAGTTGGCATATTCCTTTTATTCTGTAAAACGCTTTCTTACATTAGGCTTAAATCTTTCCACAGATGCTTCTATGATGAAAATGCTTGCCTTTAAAAGGGAAACGGGGAAGAAAAATCCCTTAAAGTCATTAAAGACTTTGTTTGTTTCCTGACAGATTATGTACTGGGGGATATTTAACACTGGATAAACAGCAAAATGCTTCTTAAAAACATTCCTCTTAGAAGTTACTTGCATTTGAAAAAACATGTTTATGGTATCTCTCAGCAAGGCAGTCCCAAGGCAGCATACAAAACAAATTTAAAGCTAACATTCAAATCATCTAAAAACCGTTACTTAACACACAGCAGAGCAGAAATTAGCATCAATCACATCACCAACCTTGGGCAAAAAATTAAGAGTCGAGAGAGCCAAATCAAAGCCTTCTTCTCGCTTTTCAACACAAACTGGAAAAAAATTAAAATATTCTTTTCCAAAGGCCTAGACAAAAAGATGCCAGATGGAGTTCTATCAACAAGGTACCACAACGGAAAAGGCCCCATTCTTCTTTAACCCCAAAGTTGCTTCAGAAGGAAGTGAATGGAATAGAACCTCTCCGGGTGATGTTAGGCAGTTCATACAGCAGCAGGTAATCTTTCAGGTTGCTAGATTATAGGTAATTCTAAAAAGGACTAAGAAGTCCCATTTTATTTAATGAGGATAACTCTTGGGATATGTTTTTAGGATTTCAGATCTACATAGGGTTGCCAGCTCCAGGCTGGGAAATTCCTGGAGGTTTATGGGATGGAGCTTAAAGGAGGTGGGGTTTGGGGAGGGGAGGGACCTCAGCAGGGTCATAATGGCATACAGTCCACTCTCTAATGCAGCCATTTTCTCCAGGGGAACTGCTATCTGCGGTCTGGAGATCAGTTGTTATTCTGGGAGATCTCCATTCTCCACCTGGGGGTTAAGAACCCTAGAGCCACAGATTCTCCCCCCCCCCCTTTTGTTTGTTATCTGCTTCTGGGCCATTCTTCCTAAAATCACACCAGCACTTTCCCATTACAGGAACATGATGGCTGTGCGCTGGTGTGGTTAATGCATCAGGCTAGGATTGTGGAGACCCAGGTTCAAGTCCCCACTCTGTAAGTGGTCAGCCCTGGCCTTTGCCGTATTTGATACACCTTTAATACAGGACTGTAATATAAAAGGTCACAGAGCCCCTGGACTAATGCAGTTTGATTTGCATCAGGGAAACTCCAAGCTGGCTAGGCAGAATATTGCTGGACCCAACCCAAGAAATTCAGGTATGTCTGGAATGTGCATGCAACTGCAAAGGACCAAGGTGACTGGATTTACTATCTCCTCAGCAACTGACTTGAGACCATGACAATAGCGGGCTGTGCTGTGTCACCCCTTAGCACATTCCAATGCCCTCTTCCCATGATTGCATTTCCTACCCCCAGCTTGGGAGCAATCAATCAGCATCCAAAAGTTATTTTCTATCTCTGGGAACTTATACTTTCTCATATATAAATTCATCAACTCAGCTCCAGTAGATTCATTAGCAAACTGTCCCTTTTGTGCAGTTCCAGGAGAGACTTTGCATTTCCTTTTACACACCCCGGCAGCAAGTAATCAAAGTAATCAAACCTTTGTAAACCTTTGTAAACTTTTGTAATTCCCAGAGACTGACCTTTACGGTGTTTGTTCCAACGGCTTAAAGGACTCCTACTGCCTCAGGGCACGTTTTGCCCTATAAGAACCAGGGCTGTAACCCCATTCAAGTGTGCATGCTGAGCCTCCAGATCTGAGCGTCGTACCCTCAGGGACACTTCCCCAAACCTCTCTCTCTCTTCTGGCCGAGAACACTGGATGTTTGAAGCTCTCTTCCTCCGTGGAGTACTCTTCAGGATACGTAAATATACTTCTCCTCCCTCACTCTATTCCACCTTCTGCCTTGTTTCCTAGGACTCTGTGTGTGGCAACCATTTTATTATTTACTCCTGTGTGTGCGTGTGTTTTCCTCTTTTAATAAAAGATTGCTTTTTGAACTTAAAGCACCAGTCTCATCTGCTATCTCGTCTGCTATCTTGGAGAAGCATAAACACTGGTGGAGATTTCCCAACCGTTGCCCCTCTTGCATAGCCTGACTCCTTGCTGCTAATTCCCCCACAGTTTGCTTACTTGCAAGGAGACCAATTCAGGTAACAACTCCATCATACAGCTGTCAGAAGTTGGAAAGGTGACCCTAGGCCAGAGGCACTGTCTTAACAGCACCTGCTTCATAGGGTTGTTATGAACTTAGAATGCAGAGGGAAGGACCACACCTACCACCCAGAGCTCCTTGGAGGAAAGGCAAGATTAAAAATGTGATTAGATAGGAAGGGCCAGTTAGTATTTTTGTTTCTCCTTTAGTCAGGGCTTTTTTTCTGGGAAAAGAGGTGGTGGAACTCAGGACCGCACAATGACATCACTTTGGGTCAGCTGGAACAAGGGGGGAGTTTTTTAAAGGTTAAATTGCTGTCACAGCTTCTGGGGCCCAGGGAAGCTGCCTGTAGGCTGCCACCACTCTGGTACAGGTTTTCCAAAGAAGGGCCCAGAGCACCCAAGTAACACCTTTTATTGACTCTTTCCCAGTAGGTTTGATTTATTACATGACCAAATGAGGCATGAGGACCCAGGTAGAATAATAAAGGACTTGATTTAAAAGGTTTATTAATAACTGGTTCTCAAACTTTGTAGATTAAAGAGAATAGTAAAGGTTGGTGAACAAACAAAACTAAAATACCCTAACACGTTTAACTAGACTGTTCTTACTGTCTCCTGGTGACTGTCTTCCAACTGTCTCACTCCTTCTGGATGAGGGATCACTCTTCTCAGCTCTGCTCCCTAGAAGTGAACACCCTCCCACTGTGATGAGGCCTTTTATCTCTTCTCTCAGGCACCATCCCCCTATTTTCCTAATGATGCAAATTTCCCCTCCAAATCCCCTCTTACCCAATCACAGGGGCCAAATGGAACCTGGGAAATGTAGGCTTTGCAGTAACTTTAGTGCAGGCTTCCCCAGAGCCACTAGGCCTTACTAGGCCCAGGCTCATAACAATTGGCCTTGGCGAAAGTGGTCACATGGCTGGTGGCCCCAGCCCCTGACCTCCAGACAGAGGAGAGTTTAGATTGCCCTCTGCTCTGTGGCGTGGAGGGCAATCTAAACTCCCCTCTGTCTGGAGATCAGGGGGCGGGGCCACCGGCCATGTGACCATTTTCAAGAGGTGCTGGAACTCTGTTCTACCATGTTCCAGCTGAAAAAAAGCCCTGCCTTTTGTTACCTAATTTTTATTTAATTTTAAAAAATGCTTTCCTCCAGGTAATCAGGGCAGACTTTTCCTGGCACCTAAAAAAAAAAACAGCATAGAATCTCAGTAGATCTCCCTTCGGACTGGAATAAACACCATACTACTGCAGAAAATCTAAAACCTAATACTAGAAATGCATCTTATTCCCTCTTCCCAACCACACCCTAACATCTCTGCTTTTGTTGTTATTACCAGTACTCCTATTGCATTGTACGGTATTGTGTAAATTTCCACTTTAAAAAGAGAGGAAAAGCTGTCAGTTGGTATGAATACATAAAGTAATTGTCCTAGTTTTTAACATAACCTCCTGTGCAGGGAGAGGGAGTTGTTTGTTCAACTTCATTAGCACATTATTTTTAAATAATTGTCAGAACATGGGCTGCTAAACATCAGATTTATTGTCACATCTGAGGCAGGAAGAGGGTAACACATTCGATGGCTGCTTAAAGCAGTGCCAGCGACAGATATCAGGGCTTATTTTTTTTGCTACTGTTGACAGAATTATTTGAGGTGGGAGGAGGAGAGGGAATTACAGCATAGCAAGGATGTACTGTAAAAAGAAGACCAAGAAGAGAGCCACTGTGGCGTAGCTGATAGAGTGCTGAATTAGGGAGCCCTAGGTTCAAATGCCCCCTCTGACATAAAAGTGCATGGAACGAACTCGGACCAGTCACTCTTGCTCAGCCTACTCTACTGTACAAGGTTGCTGTGAAGATATGACAAGGAAGCAAAAAATCATGAGCGATGCTCTAAGCTCCTTGGAAGACAGATATCGTAAAAATTATACTAGATGGATAGAACTCTGAGATGCATTTAAGAATCCTGGCCCAAGGCATGTCTTCAACCCCCAAGTGTCCATCTGTAAAATAAATTCATTGCAGGCCTAAGTTGACCCCAAGTATACACAATGTTATTCAGATTTCTATCATTTCAGCACATTTGATTTGTATCTGTAGACCACTCACAGATGAGTCAGTTTGGTGTAGTGGTTAAGAGTGGCAGGACTCTAATCTGGAGAACCAGGTTTGATTCCCCACTCCTCCGCTTGAAGCCAGCGGAGTGACCCGGGTCACAGCTTCCCGGAGCTCTCTCAGCCCCACCCACCTCACAGGGTGATTGTTGTAGGGAAAATAATAACATACTTTGTAAACCACTCTGAGTGGGTGCTAAGTTGTCCTGAAGGGTGGTATATAAATCGACTGTTGTTGTTGTTATGAAACAAGGAAAACACCTCTAATATTCCTGATCTCACTCCAAGGAAACCTGTATTCAGGCTCAATGGCTCTACTCTAGCTACAGTATTCATTCACCCTCAGCAGGCTGTCTCACATCAGTTTAAAAGGCCGAGAGAATGTTTGTTCTTTGGGTTAAAGATACAGACGGAAACAAATTTTCATGCCACTGGTTAAGACCCAGAAACTGCTGCTGTGCGCCAAACACAAGAAGCATACTGTATGGTGCCATACCACTCATACACGTACAAATTTCTTAGAACAGTGGCTTGCTGACAGCGACATTAATAATTACTATAAACCCAAAGAGCCCCATGATTACTGATCTACATGATTTTCCAGGCCCTTACTTCTATCAGGACCTGCATCTTATCTGTCCTCCGGTTCCTCCACAGTGGCTGTTTCAAAAGGGGAAGCTCCTGACAGCCACAAATCCCAGTGGGTGATGGCTTTGCCCACTTTCCTGAAATGTTGGATGGGTGCCACATCAGGGAATATTGCTCAGAAGAGTGACAGGTGGCATGTCAAAGAGCCACATATGGTTCCTGAGCCACTAAGTGAGTATCACCGGCTTTGAGACAAATTTCATCCCCGTGCCATGTGAATTACAGTCCCCAAATGGTAGCGCAAGAACAGTCAGGTGCAAAGTACTTACTCTTCATGATTCCGTTTAGACACTGAGCCATTATTCAGTTTTTCTTCCCTGTCCCCAAACAGGACTGAGACTTAAGCTAGGAAATGAGCCAGCCAAGGAAAATGGTTGCTAGCTTTCGGGGGAGGCGGGGTGTGAAGACCTCTCAGAATTATCCTTTGGAGGGTGGAATCTATGGCATTATACCCCCCCACACACACACTGAGGTTCCTGCCTTCTCCAGGCTCTACCCCCAAACCTCCAGGAATTTTCCAACCTCGAGTTGTCAACAAGAATAAAACGGGATAAGGGGGGTAGAGGAATCATGGCAAAGGAGTATTCTTTCCTGAGTTTTTCCTGGTGGCTTGAGGGGTTTAAGAAAGCCACATGGCATCATTCTGGATCTGTGCCTTCACTCACACAAACACCAAAGATCCCAGATGCATGGCCAAAGTAGACGTGATCCAATTTAGAACACTCAGTAGAAAGTGAGCATTTTTCAAGGATGCAGCTTGCAAGTTGCAATCTAAGTATGACTGCAGCAAAGGAGTGGTCAAGAAAAAAAAGAGAAAGAGGGAAAAACACAACCCAGTACAAGAAAGGTAACCGAAAAGGTTGAGACAGAAAAACAAAATTGAGTATTGCTCCCAATGTCGTATAAATCAATACAGAACCGGTATAAACTGTTAATTAAATATTATTCAATAATACACAAATACTGTTAAAAGCAATAAAAGTGTGGTTCAACATATTAGTACTATATCTTTGTATAGTAAAACAAAATGTTTCCAAATATACAGGTGTTATCGCACAATTTTCACTATATGTATAGCACCAAATGTGTTTTGGTCTAAGGCCTGTCTCAGGGGTATAATCTCATGCGATGCTCCCCATAAATATAACATCAATATCAAATACAAAGTGCCTGACCATGCACAAAGTAGACGTGAAGATGTTATACAAAATGAATACTTTCCAATCTTCCTGCAAAAAAAATCTTTGATTCCAAAGTGGGCAATTCACAGAAATGAATTTCATTTGCCCGTGAATCTCTTTAGGTCCAGTCAGGAACATTCAAACCGAAGATGGAATGATAGCCACAGCAAAAAATAATTGGTTCCACCAGGGGTCATTCCATAGAAAAAGAGCTGGAGGAACTCAGTCATTAGCATAACTCATTAGCATATGCCACACACCCTGACATCACCAGAAATGTTTCATTAGCAGAACTGATTTGCATATGCCACACCCCCTGACATCACCTATCTTGGCTGTTTTGGACCCAATCCTTGCCATTCAGGGCTGAAATTGGGCCCAAAGTGGCAAAAGGGGCTGAAAATGGCCGAAAAGGAGCCCCAAATGGTCAGGACTAGGCCACTGCTGAGCAGGAGAGTGATCCACCACCCGTTAGAGGCCCGATCTGGGCCGTTTTGGCCCCAGTCCAGAACGAAACGAGCCCAAAATGGCCGAGAGTCAGATGGGCGGGGCCACCTGACATGTGACCTCTTTGGGGAACTGCTGGAACTGTGTTCCTGTGCATTCCCCCTCAAAATGAGCCCTGGGTTCCACACTGGAGTTAAACTTTCTTTCCTTTATAGTTTATTTGGAGATTGTATATTTGGACATTGTTCATTTTAATAAACAACGGTACGATACTAATATGTTGAACCACGTTGTTAATGTTTTCAACCCCATTTTTGAATTATTTATTATTGGACTGAACTTTTATACTAGTTCCTTATTGATCTGTACTACATTTGGAGCAGAGCGGTGGATATCCATCACTTCCTGAAACAAATGAGCCTGCCGTGGTCTTTCTGCCAAAAGAGACAGACCCTGGGAAGGCTGTCCTGGATTTCCCACTAGGGAAGACCTGATGCCGCCCCATCGTCCTATTTTATTCTTGTTTCAGTAGCTCTCTGTGTGGTGCAATCCATTCCTCTTTGATTCTGGTTTAAACTTTCCGCAGTTAATTTCTGAGCTTGTAAAGCTTGTTGCCACATCTTTCGGCTCATCTTCCTTCCACCGTGCATTACCACTGCATGAGTGCCCACCAGTGGTTACAGTGTCATGGAAGAGCTCAGTTCGAATCTCCCATCTGCCATGGAAGCTGTCTGGGTGACCTTGGGCCAGTCACACGTTCTCAACCGAACCTACTTCACAGGATAGTTGTGAGAATGTTTTTAAAAAATGGAGGTGGAGACCATCGTAAGCCACTTTGGGACCCCATTGTGTGGGATTAGAATTATATATACTATAAACATCTTATATAATGGGAAAGAGACACCTCTGATTCAATACTCATGTCCAATAATAAATACTGGTGACTGTGCTATTGATTCTTTGAGTTCCAGGAACCGAATGATTGGATTGGAGCTCCATTTGTTGCAATAAACTTTGCCCTCTTGACCTACAAAAGCCATGAGTCCCTTAATTGGGGAGGGTACCCACGGTAAATATTTTTCCAACAATTGCATTGCACCAGGCATCACATCATTTCTGGCACGACACGGGTGCACACAGGGGCACTCTGGAGTATGTGGGAGCAAGTTTCGCTTCCACCACCATGTTCCTGCACCATTCTTCACCCCGCCAGCCAGGTGAGAGGTGGCAGAGGATGGGGGCGGGGGATCCCCTGCCACCACCAGGGGACTGGCAAGCCTAGAAAAGTGGGGTCTAGATGAAATAAATTAAATAATAAATAAATTTTGGAATGACTGAACATGAGAATTTTAGTGGGAAAAACTGTTCTGTATTTTATCTATGTATACAGTTTCTGCGCACCATCAAATGACCACCCAAAAAGAATCTTGATGTAATCATACTTCCTGTGGGATGGCATGCAGAACTGTTCAAAGCACTGGGGAGAGGGTGGCTAACAGGGAAGCTGGAGCATCTGGTAAATTCTTTAATACAGAAAAGCCAGGGCAGGTGTCTTATATCCATGAACAAAAGAAAATCAGAACTAAAACAGTTCTAATCGGCAGCCGCGGTAGCTATTTTAAAATACTGATTGTGTTTTCGGAAACCTGAGTAGTCCTATCCGATTCCTGTTGGTCTAGACAGTCTTTTAAGAAAATGAATCCGGTTCCAATCTGAGTCAGGCGACGACCTCAAACAGCGTTCCGAAAGTAGTGAATGGCTGCTGGGTTGTTTTTCACGAACGAAAGGAGCTGAAGTGTTGGTTACAAAACATTACTGCTAATAAAATATTAACCTTCCAGCGTGCTGCAGTTGTCAGTAGAAAATAAAGCTCATTTCCTTCAGGGCAGCTACCCGCGAAAATGTTGCAAGGGAGAAAATGGGTGGAGAGGCCAGATTATAATTCTTTATAGCACAGGGAGAAAAGATGCACATCCAAAAGGCCCTAAATGACGTTACGTTGCAATGCAGTAAGGGATTCCTTGACTAAGAAGCCTCTGCCTATGATTGGCTGAGATGTTCCGAAGTTGCCAGACAGGCAAAGATGGCTGCCCTCTGGCTGCTTGTTTTAATCCTAGTTATCCATACGAGTTTCCTGCCTTGGTGAAACTCTTGACAGTCTTTCTACACGAATCATCTGACACATGCTATGTTAGCGGTGAAGGGTAGCTTTAAAAGACAGAACCAGCAGCAGGACAAAGGCTTTGCTATACACTGGAGCAGTATGAAGGGGCTGTGAAATGCCAGAAGGGAAACTTCAGCCCATTGTAACCTCTCCAGGTCCAAGACCAGCTCTGGAAGGCAGCTCCAGCCCATTTCCATTCCTCACTGCCCTCTGGTTGCGATCTCACACAGTTTTAGACTGGAGAGGTGAAACTGACAGAGCCTTCAGGGAGGCAAAGATGAAACGAACAAACCCTCTGAGGAGCAATCTCTGAGGACTCTGTCTTTTTAAACTATGCTTCCCGGCGAACACTGTGTCTCCCTACACTTGACGAACATGCACCGAAGCATCTCGTGTAAAGAGACTCTGAATTTCAAATTTATGAATGAGCAACGTAACCCACTGCCCACCAGGACATCACATTTTATCCTGTTCTCCTTCACAGGAGGAGCCCAAGGTGAAACACATAATTCTCCTTTCCTCCATTCTGCTCATCACGACCACCACCTGAGGTAGGCTGGCTAAAGGAAAGCATCTGACCCAAGGACGATTCATGGCTGTGTGGAGATTTGAACGCGGGTCTCTGAGGTCCTGGTACATCACCCAGACTACTATATTGGCTCTCTAATAACTGTAAAGGGCTGGTAGCCTCCAGAATCTCCAGTTCCCCATTGAGTGGCTGCAGTTCCTTGCCAGAGGAGACAGGCAGAGGGTGGTTTCCTGTCCCAGATTTTCTCCAGAAGTGACATAGCAGCACACAGGATGTCTTGGCCTCCCTCTGTCCCCAAAACACTTGCCTGGCAAGTCTGTCTGTCTGTCTAGTACTGCTCCTATGGCTCTTGCCTTAAGCAGAAATTAAAATGGGAAGAACCTTACTTGGTATCATGTCTCTGACATTTAATTATTGCCCCTATATATTTTGCCGCAGAAAGGGCAATGGAAGTCTAATCAAACCTATCTAGTCCATATCTGCTTCAGACAGTGGCCAATCAGTTACTCTGGAGGGCCAACAAACTGAGGTCTAGGGCTATGGTACAGGGAGAAACAGTTTTCCCTGTCTACTTCCTCTACACTATAATCCAGAGGAGTAAGCCGTGTTAGTTTGTAGTTGCAAAACAGCAAAAACTCCAGTAGCACCTTTAAGACTAACCAACTTTATTGAGGCATAAGCTTTCGAGAATCACAGCTCTTTTCGTCAGATGCATTTGACGAAGAGAGCTGTGATTCTTGAAAGCTTAAAAAAGGTAAAGGTGCAAGCACCGTCATTATTGACTCATGGGGGGACGTCACATCACGATGTTTTCTAGGCAGACCTTTTTACGGGGTGGTTTACCATTGCCTTCCCCAGTCATCTACACTTTACCTCCAGGAAACTGAGTACTCATTTTACCGACCTTGGAAGGATGGAAGGCTGAGTCAACCTTGAGCCGCCTATCTGAACCCGGCTTCCACCAGGATCGAACTCAAGTTGTGAGCAGAGCTTGGGTTGCAGTATTGCAGCTTAAAGCTTATGCCTCAACAAAGCTGGTTAGTCTTGAAGGTGCTCCTGGACTTTTTACTATTCTACACTATGAAGCATTCTATAAACAACCCATCAGAAAAGAAGGGAAATAAACATTTTAACAGATAAACAAACCTCTATCGTGTAATCATTTTTCCTAAATTGCAGAGTCTCAGACTCTTTAGCCTTTCTTCTTTTTTAAAAAAAATACAACACCACCAAAGAATCAGAAAAGGAATAAAAACATACCAAATAATGGACATTGTCAAGGGATGTACCCGTTGCCTATTGTTCAGATGAGCAAAAATATCAACATGGAGTGATCCTAATCCTCCTTCTAACTATAGTGTTACCAGTTCCATCCCCTGTACAACTCCTGATCATAACAAATCCAATAGGGATACCTCTCTTTCTCTCTTTTGTCAGCCATTGATTTTACCAAAACATGGATCTCTTTTCCTTTCAACAGCCAAGCTTGACCCCTGGGCATATTTTTTTGCTTCCATTTCCTGGCAAAGACCAATCTGGCAGCAGTAATAATATGTAAGGCTACTCTCTTTGAAGATCTCTTGGGAAGTCAGGTACATAATTTAGCAGCCATGTCTTTGGTTTGTAGGGAATTTGTTTTCCCAACCCAGCTGTTATAAGCCTCACCCCTTGCTTTCAGTAACTAGAGACATATTTGCATTTGAATGTCTAACATGTATGGAGGAAGTCAGCCTTATCTCCTCCATAAAACCTTTGCCAACATTAACGGAGTTAAGTGCCATCTATATATCATTTTCATCAAATTTTCTCTTAAAGAATTTACAAAATTGAAAGGCAATTCTGTAAGTAAATGCTTATTTCCATTTTCTATTACCCTTGCCATTACCTATTTTTTTTTGCCATCTTATAAGAAAATTTCGATCAGGTTTAAACATTACATCTAATAAAATGGTATACATATTTGAAAGAAAATGCTGCTCATACTTTAATAATAGGCTCTCAAATTTTGATATAGGATCTCAGAAAAAAAAAACCCACCCTCCTTATCATTCCACACAAATCACCCTTGACTTGCAGGAAGTAAAATACTGTGCTATTAGAATCATTGTATTCATTAATATTAGCATTACCTGATTATAAATTATCACGTTTCAGTATTTTCTGAGTCCAAACGGCTCCCACTTTCTCAAGGGGGACAAACTTGGACCCAGCTCATCAATCATGTCTAACAACAGATGCTAAAGGAGAAATTCCTGGCAGTTTATTCTTAACCTCATCTGTACACTATTGCATTTATCAATATATTATCATTATTGTGGTAATCGTTTCTATTTGTTTTCTTCACCAGGGCCGTATCTTCATGGGAACTAATATATACAAGTTGACATTCTTTCATCACTATCCAATATCCATTCTTTCATCCGTATTAATCTGGCAGCTTGACAGTAAATTTTGAGGTTAGGAGTCCCCAGTCAGGCAGTTGTCACCGCATCACTGAATAAACCACAGCAACAACACAATTCCATCAAGGTAAAAATGGGAAATTTCCACACATTTCCATAGGAGTTAAAATACATAACAATCATTTAGAATATCTCGTAATCCAAATATCTCATAATCTCATAATCAAATTATGTATCTCATAATACATAATAATCATTTAAAGTATATCATAATACGGTTTACAATCCAATGGCTAATGGCCCAGAGTGGAGAAATTGTATGGGTCAATTACGCTTACAATAAGCCCCACTGGCATCTTTATCTTTAGGACGGCAGCAAAAACCCTCACCATTCAGAAAGTAATTATTTCATCCCTATCTGCTAATAATAATAGTAATTTATCCTGATCCAACCTTCCTGAGAAATGAGATAAGATGGTCCTCAGAAATCTGCTTTGGTCAGCCTCAGATCTCAGACAATGGAATAACAACATTTGATATATATACTGCCCTTCAGGACAACTTAATGCCACACTCGGAGCAGTTTATGAAGTATGTTAGTATTATCCTCACAACAATCACCCCGCGAGGTGGATGGAGCTGAAAGAGCTCTGAAGAGCTGCAACAGACCCAAGGTCATCCAGCCGGCTTCAAGCGGAGGAGTGGGGAATCAAACCTGGTTCTCCAGATTAGAGTCCTGCCGCTCTTAACCACTACACCAAAAGCAGTAAATTATGCTGGAAGAGTCATGGGAGAAGTAACTACCTGTAAAGGAGGACTCTCAAGGTGCCTACTAGCCCAGCATCGATTTGATCCCTTTAGTCAAACAAACTTTGCTTTACTAAAAGTTTGCCTGCTTGAAAGCCAAGAGTCCTTAAGTATTCTTTTGAGACTCCAAGGCTAGTAACTAATTCCAACACAAAGCCACACCACTATAACTTTTTGTCCCACATAAAAGCATTTAACAGTTGCTGCCAATCTTTTAACCACTTATTTATTTTATCATATTTATATCCCGCTGTTCGCTCATTTATTTATTTATTTAATCATATTTATATCCCACTGTTCGCTCATTTATTTATTTATTTAATCATATTTATATCCCGCTGTCCGAGCGAACAGGCTCAGGGTGGCTCACAATAATAAAAGAATAATACAGTTTTAAATACGTATATCAGTGATTTCAGCTGGTAAGTTGCAAAAACGGAATTTTAACCTGGGAAGAACCATCATTTTTGCTGTGTTCACATGTTTTAGAAAAGGTAGCTTTAGGGTTTCCCAGAACATAAAATTTACTTTTAGTTCCACTATTAATGGCTTGTAATTAATTTTTTAAATTACTTTTATGGTTCTTAGTTAACCAAATATTCAAATTCTTGATTTGATTCATTCTCTTCTTACCAAAATCCAGTTGTCCTGTTTGCGCTTACTCAGGTCTGTATGGAAACACATGACCTGTTTTATTTGCATTCAGTGGACATCCCAGGAGTCCACCATATTGCATAATGAGAGTCTTTAATTCCTTACCAGACTGTTCAATGTCTGTCAAAAAGGATAGCAAGGTCATCAGCACACAGTTCAATTTTGTATTGGGATAAACCCCCTTTAACTCTCTGAAATTTCATCCCTACTCTCTTCCAAAAGATTGTGAGTATATCAGATTTGCCCATTTTATAAAATTGACTCCAAAACCAAAGTCCACAAGATATTCTAGCAAAAATCTGTGTTCCTTTCTATCAAATGTTTTTTCAACATCTAGGAACTGGGAAGCTGACTTACATTTCTTCCTTATTAATGACCTTGATCAATTTAACAGTATTTTGTATATTTGTAGTAATAGATTGACCAGGTATGAAGCCAGTCTGGTCAGATCAGCGGTTCCCAACCTTTTTGGCACCAGGGACCGGTTTCATGGAAGACAATTTTTCCACGGTCCGGGTGGTGGTGGTGGTTTCAGGATGATACAATTGTGCACTTTATTTCTATTATTACATTATAAGATATAATGAAATAATTATACAACTCACCACAACGCAGAATCAGTGGGATCCCTGAGCTTGTTTTCCTGCAACTAGATGGTCTCTACCTCGCCTGCTCCCTGGAGCTGTCTCTGCACTCACCCACCACTCACCTCCTGTGCGGCCCAGTTGCTAACAGGCCACGGACCAGTACTGGGGACCAGCATTGGGGACCCCTGGGTCAGATGATATATAGTTACTAAGTATACCCTTCTGACAGTTTGCTAGTATAGATGTCAAGATACTGTATTCTAGATTCAACTGGCTGATGGAAAGATACCCGCTTACCAAGGTAGGATCTTTGGAGGGCTTAGGGATGATGACAATTCTACTCTCTTCCCATGTTTTAGGGAGAAGTTTGGATTCAAAAACATGATTGATGGCTTGCAGCAGAGGTTGTCTATTATTTGCAAAACACTCATATAAAACTCAGAAGTAAAACCATCAAGTCCAGGCGCTTTATTCAGTTTAAGGTTCCAAATTGCTGTTGCTGCTTCTTACATATTTATTTATTTATTTATTTATTTATTCTCCACCTTTCTCACTGAGATTCAAGGTGGATTACATAGTGTGAGATTAGTACAATCAGTACCAAGGACATTTCCATACAGTATCAAGGACATTTCCATACAGTGTCACGGACATTTCCATACAGTGTCAAGGATATTACCATACAGTATCAAGGACATTTCCATACAGTGTCAAGGACATTTCCATAAATGTTACCCTTTCTTTCATTTTTTACTAAAATTATAGGGCAGGGAGAAAATGTTGAATAAAGGAGCAGACAAAAAGCCACTGCAGGGGTATAAAGAGACCACGGCCCCTCCCTTAACTCCCCTATCTGATTGCTTCTGGTAGGGTACTTTGACAGTTCTCCAGGTTATTTATAAAAAAGGGGACTGGGCAAGACTCCAGTACACAGCCCTTTAATAACATCTCAGCTCTGGCCTGATTTCAGCACTTTTGATTGCAGGATCTCTGTGGACAGCTCCCTGCTCTCAAAAGCTGGATTCAGCTCCTTTGAACCACATGTACCAGCCCCATCTGAAATGCCCAGGGAAGAAAGCCATTATCCCTTCTGCCAACTGAAGCCTGCCCTCTTTTGGTACTTAAAAGAGCACACTCCCTATCCGGACTTTGGGTTAAAATGATGGGTAGTTTCAGGCGGGTGGCTGTGTTGATCGAGTGCAGAAAAACAAGATTCGAGTCTAGTTGCACTTTAGAGATCAACTAGATTTCCAGGGTATAAGCTTTCGAGAGTCAAAACTCCCTTTGTTTGACGAAGGGAGCTTTAACTCTTGAAAGCTCATACCTTGGAAATCTAGTTGGTCTCTAAGCTGCAACTGAATTCAAATGATAGGTATTGTTGCTTTCAGCTTTCCGTTTCTTTCTTCTGCTTGGCTTCCAACTAATCAGTTGGCGTGTGCTCATCCAGGAAATGCCATACAGTATCAATTGAATCAACTAATGGCTTATGAATCAACTCATGTATTATATAACCTTAAGAATCCAATGCAACTGATGGTGGAATACACTGTAGCTGAGAAACTGTAACAGGAGTGAAATGAGGTCGTAATGGAAGAGAGAAGCTGGTAATGTAGAAATCAGTGAGCACAAAAAGAAGCCCAAATAGCAAACATCTTCATGAAGGAAAATGGGTTTGGGGATGGAACTTTCCGTGTCGTTAATGCATTCTTAGTTTTGACAATAACTATCACTTAGGTAAAAAGTAATTAACTATCACTTAATTAAAGAAATATTAACTTGATTGATAAGGCCAATCTTTTCCTTAATTGATTTAAACAAGTATGCATATGAATAAAACATTCTGAAAAAAGTACTGTTCTTTTAAAACAGAACACTGTTTTAAACTAACTACTGCCAGGGCTGGATCTAGGGCTGCCGGCGCCAGGACAACCCTAGTCTGACCCCTCACATGCCTGCGCAGCACACGCATGTACGCATGCTCCCGGGACTGCATGATGACATCACTTCTGTGACATCATCGCACAGGGCGGAGCATGCTGCCCCCACGGTGCACTGGTGGAGGCAGCGTGTGGGGCTGGGAAGCTGCCCGCACCATTCACCTCCCTGGCAGCCACCCCCTGTTCTGCAGGAAGGTGAATGGTGTGGGCGGCCTTGCAGCCCCCTATGCTGCCTTTTGCCGCAAGCCGGCCACCCCTGTCTTGCGGGGCAGGCGAAAGGCAGCGCGGGGGGCTGGGAGGCTGCCCGCACTGCTGCCTACGTGCTCCCAGCAGCTGGCAGCTGCTCCCAACTCCCCCTCCCTGGCGGTGCCAGGGGCAGGCTACCCCCCTGCCTCCCCTCAATCCAGCCCTGACTACTGCACATGTTAGGCCATGGCTGAAGAGGCATTCCCTCAAGTGCATAAGAGAAGGAAGAATGCTTCTTCCAAAGAAGACATCTGGCACTCACGATTTTTTAAAAAAATACTAGATTAATAATCCAGAGTTCCAATTCTTTTCTTTTTTTTAAATGATGCCTTGCTTCATTTGGGTATCTTTTGAATCCCTCCAAATATTTAAAAGATGACTCATTTGTTTGACTGAAGTTTGAAGCTCTTACTCTCAGGAAAAACTCAATCCATCTTCCCTTCTGGACAGTCCCAATCCTTCATCAGAAAGCAAATAACAAAATTAAGAAGGCTTTAGGAGCCCCATAGAGACAGAGAGAAGGGGGAGGGGGGGGGAAAGCAGCTCTTCAGAATAATCTGCTGGCGAAAAAACATGGTGACAAATTTGTGCAGAAGCTCAGAGCCAATCCATTAGAAATTTCTAAAGAAACATGCTTGGCAATGAGGAGAAAGGGGCCTCTTTAAAGAGCCATGTCTAAGGGGGTTGTTCAGTGTCCACGCTCATCCAAGAGAATACAGCTGGGGGGGGGGGGAAATCACTCAACTAACAAAGTTCTTGACCCTGTCTAAGCTCCAGCCCATATAGCTTGTCCAAGGCTGAGATGGTTCACACTGCATGTTCCTTGATCAGCCTGTTTGCTGATCTTCTACAGTTACCCACGCCTGCATTTGCATTCAAAGAAAGGTTTTAAGCCCTCTTGTCATTCAATGGCTGATTCCGCACACATCGGATAATGCACTTTCAATGCACTTTATCAATCGTTTGAGGTGGATTTTTTGTTCCGCGCACAAAAAAAATCCATTCCAAATGATCTATAAAGAGGATTGGAAGTGCATTATCCAACGTGTGCGGAATCACTCAATATGTGCACCGATCATATCGATTCCTGTCCTTTGCAAAAAGTCATACACTGACTCTCTCTCTCCAATGTAGCCTCCCCCCGCCAATTATTATGATCTTCCTTACCTTAATCCCAGTAAAAGATCTTTCACTTCATGCAGCCAAAGAACTGAGGTTCAGCTCACATAAGCTTATTGCTGGAACAAACATTTTTATTTTATTTATCCGAAATATTTTAAACTGCTTTTCCACCCAATTTAGGGACCCCAAGGTGGCAAACAATAAAAAACAAACTAGCATTTATATATAAACAGCATTAATACATGAATAAGAGGGAGGATCAGGAAGAGTCAATGAAGGAATGTCAAACAAATCGGAAAAAATCTTCACCGGTGGACAGAAGACAATGATAGAAGGGGATAGTTGAATCTGCCTGGGGAGGGAATTCCACAGTTTTGTGCCACGATCAAGAAGGCCCTTTCTTGTGATGTGACCCCTCTAGCCTTAGATGATAATAATAATAACCTTGTGTTTGTATATCACTATCTGGGACAACTTAACACTACACTCAGTGCAGTTTACAACGTCAATGTCATTATTTTCCTCACAGACACCCAGTGAGATAGGTGGGGCTGAGAGAGATCTGACTGACCCAAGATCACCCCGCTGGCTTCAAGCAGAGGAGTGAAGAATCAAACCTGGTTCTCCAGATTAGAGTCCTATTGATCTTAACCACTACACCAAACTGACAGGGGCACCTGAAGCAGGGACTCCAAATATGACCGTAATGGTTGGGTAGGTTCATATGGGCTTTGTTAATCTTCAAGGTGCTGCTTGACTTCTGTTTTTATTTAGCCAGTGAGAGAAGAAGGGACTACAGATGGTGAATACAGGCAGGTTGAATGAACCCTTTTGTGACCAGCTGTGTTGAATGCATAGATCTCTTTTCTCCAACAACAGGAAGCTGCCTGGGGCCTTGCTGTTTGGGGCTGGTCACTCTCGCCTGTTTCATCATGTAAGTTTCCCCTCTGTTTTGGTGTCTGAAGTGGAGCTGGATTTTGGGGGGCATCCACACAGCACCTGTTGTAACCACAGTCCAATTGTCCTTTACCCATTCACAGCATACATTTTCCCAGACAGGCTTTGCTTCAGTTGTCTTGGGCAGGGCATAACCCAAGCATGTTACCACAACACCTGGGTGAAAAGCTGCAGATTTGCAAAGATCCCACCAACATCAACACTGTCTGCAGCCACCCCTCACAGCCACCATTTTGCTCACTACACCACAGAAGTTTTAATAAAAGGATTAAAACTTTGGTAATTATAGCATTGCAGCACTAAAACATTGACTTAAAAGGAGCGGGGCGGCGGGGGGGGGTCAAAAACCCTCTGGTAATGTAACTTTTTTTTGTAATACATAGTGAATTATTTGAGTATACAGTGACAGCGGTAAGAGTAATATTCACCGCAAAATGGAAGGCAATGAAATGTCCAGCTATGAAGGAATGGATGAATAAACTGAATGAATATTGGGGGTTGGACTAGATGACTCTGGAGTTCCCTTCTAACCCTATGATTCTACGAATATGCAACAATGACAACATTAACATCTTTTATATACAACAGACTGATTTCAGAATTTCAAGAATAATGGAAAGAGGTTTTTTATTATATAGCTGAAAATCAAGATTGAAATTAAATTAAAGAAGAAAATGACAGAAAGAAAGACTTGGGTAACGCATATCAATAGATATGAAGATAGATGGAAAAGACAGATTAAATCCTTATCAGGTAGATGTACCCTGCTCAACCTTGGGGATGGCTCTGTAAAAATAGGCCAGTTCTGGTGAGTCCAATACTGGTCTGACTAAAAACCCCATTGAGTAAAAATCTTTGTAAAGAAATTGTGCGGTAACCCTGCTGACAGATGACGAGCAAAGAGCTGGTTAATATTCATCACGTCTTAGAAGATTAGGTAAATCATTAGCTAGAAACTCGAGAGCAAAACTAAGCCTGTTTCTGTTTAGACTTGCAGATTGTCATAATTTCCATTCTTGCAAAGGAAGAAAACTCCATTCATCACAGTTCTTTGTGTCAACATGTCAAAACAGCTGTGTGAATGGGCCCTTGCATTCAGACCTCTGTCAAGCAGCATGCTGAAAGTACAATCAGCTAATTGACTATTAGGTGGTAATACTGATCATCGCGGGTTAAAAGAGGCCGCCTTTTCTGAATGGTGTTTCATGCTCAATAAAATGTCAAACTTAATGCTTAGGAGCAGGGCTTTTTTTCAGCTGGAATGTGATGGAACGGCGTTCCGGAACCTCTTGAAAATGGTCACATGGCTGGTGGCCCCGCCTATTGATCTCCAGACAGAGGGGAGTTGAGATTGCCCCTGGAGCAGTGCAGAGGGCAATCTAAACTCCCCTCTGTCTGGAGATCAGGGGGCGTGGCCACCAGCCATGTGACCATTTTCTCCGAGGGCAACCCACTGAGTTCCACCACCTCTTTTCCCAGAAAAAAAGCCGTGCTTAGGAGTACTGTCAGGGCTATGCCACAGGTCCAGTTCTGTTCTCTGGCTTGTTTTTGCTGATTGCTGGTTGGTGTGCCAACAGCAAACTTCCCTTGACAAGCGTGATGTGGCTACGGATGCCCATGCAAACAGGTCAGACTACCAACACAAACAAAAGAGGCTCCTCCAAACTGAAACACACCAAAGGAACCAGTGCATCTCCGCACACGGAGGACAAAAAAAATGACGACTATAAATAGGATATAATTCTTAATTATATAGAGGGGTCATTTCATAGAAAAAGAGCTGGAGGAACTCATTAGCATAACTTATTAGCATCACTCATTAGCATATGCCATGCCCCTTGACATCACCAGAAGTGTGTCATTAGCATAACTGATTTGCATATGCCACACCCCTTGACATCACCAATCCTGGCTGTTTGGACCCAATCCTGACCATCCGGGGCCGAAATTGGGCCCAAAATTTTAAAAAGGGGCTGAAAATGGTCGAAAAGTGGCCCAAAATGGTCAGGATCCAGCTCCTGCTGAGTGGGAGAGTGATCCACTACCCGTCAGAGGTCCGATCCAGGCCGTTTCAGCCCCAATCCATGCAGAAACAGGCCCGAAATGACCGAGTCAGGTGGGCAGGGCCACCTGACGTGACCTCTTTGGGGAACTGCTGGAACTGCGTTCCTGCACGTTCCCCCTCAAAATGAGCCTTGGTTATATAGAATATTTAGTGGCAACATTCTCTCTGTGCAAAATACATAAACCTAAGTTAATAAACAAAATATACATATCAAACACAAGCTGCCGATAATCTCATGAATAATCAATATCGAGTTGATTTCCAAAAGTCCATATAGGTACATTAATCCAACAGGACTGCAGATAAGCTGAACATTCAAACATCCAAAGGTAAGTTCATGTAAAGAAGGTAAGTATTCTAAAGTCCAATATTCAAGTATCTCCCAATAAATATTTATAATGTATTTCTTTTCACAGGTAGTGTCATCAATGTCAGATTAATGTACCTATATGGACTTTTGGAAATCAACTAGATATTGATTATTCATGAGACTATCGGCAGTTTGTGTTTGATATGTATATTTTGTTTATTGGTTTAGGTTTATGTATTTCGCACAGAGAGAACGTTGCCACTAAATATTCTACATCACTAAATATTATATCATATTTATAGTCGTCATTTTTTTTGTCCTCCACCTGTGGAGATACGCTGGTTCCTTTGGTGTGTTCCAGGTTAGACTACTGCACGAGGAGGGAGGCAAATCTTGAAAACTATGTTGTAATAGTCATTGGTGTAATAATAACACAGTGGCAAGATTACAGAATGGTGTAAGTGAATGAAAACACTTTACAATACTGCTGTAAAAGCTGTGCTACCTGCCTAGTCACTTCTGGTTACAAATTCAAAGCTCTGGGCATTTTCTTTATAGCCATAGATCAGTGCTTCTTAAAGTGGTGCCCATGGGTGCCATTGCACCCATCAATGTGTTCCTTGGCACCCACTGCTTCCTTCTGGCTTCCTTGTTGGAGCAGAAAGCGATTCAGAAGTTCCCAGAAGGCATCACCTTATTTTTGCATTTGGAAACAGCTGCCTTTCTTGTAAGATGATGCTTAGCTTGGACTCCACTAATATTTTATTAGTCCCAGTCCCTCCATTTGTCACGTTGTGGTCGGCCATGCTCCCATAACAGCTACTTTGTGGTGACGTGCACTACCTATTCTCAATATCCAAAAGTGCTCACAGGCTCAATAAGGTTGGAAAGCCCTGCAATAAATGTTCTGGGATTAGGCTACTTATAAAAGCAAGCAGTCCTTTATAATGCATTCATTTACTGAAGCCTCGTCCTCAACTTCATCTTGAAAAGGCAAGGTGGAAGGAACAGGGCCTTTCCAGTTATGGCACCTTGCCTCTGGAACGTCCTCCCTGAAGCTGTTTCTTTGGCATTTCACTTGCCTGATTTTAAGGTTTCTGCTCATCTATGTTTTTCCCCCAAGTTTAACTCCATGTAGTCCACCATTTTTTGCTTGTTGACGTTCGATTTCTATTACTTTCCACTGCTTATGTAAAGCATCTTTTAAAGAGGGGTGTCCCACCTTCCTCAAGTTAAGGAAGAGCAACTGCAAATGAGTTGGCTTAGTGCCTTCCTTCTGTCCACATCCTCTTCCCAAAACACAGATGATAATTGCTATGACGATGGATGTCATAAATACTGTGTAATTCTTTGAACCTCCTCCGCAATGCTGATTCTTGACTCCCAAATGTCATCTCCCTTCCTTTCCCTCTGTACAATCATGCATTCAATTTAATGCTCGAGGGAAGAATCAAGGAAACTCGAAACAAATCGCAGGAAAGTCAACGGTGGTAATTTTACAATCCACAAACCCAACTGCCTGGAAGCCCCTCAAGAAACAGAGCCATAAAAACACTGCTTGCCATCCCGAGCATGCCTCAACTTGCAAATCTACAGAGAGCACTTGGTGGGGGTAAGGAGTAGCTTTTTTGAGTAAGTTTTTAATTAGATGTCTCACCTAGATTCCTTACAACAGTTCCAGCTACGTTCCTCCATCCCACACGGCATCTTTAAAACTCCCACTCGACATCTCAAAACCGTTGTACCTTGTGAGATTTTAATAGAAACCTCTACAGTGCGCTATAAAGAAAAATGTGGCTTGAGGTTTTAATTAGCATCTGTCAAGGGTGAGGCATTAGCAATGGTTGAATTGTGCATTTAACTTATTCTGAGCAGGCATTCCAATGAAGGGCAACAATTTCAAGACCCCCCCCATTTCCTATACCTCCCAACGTACATACCAAATCAACCACCTGCATGCATCCCTGAGCATATTTGTTATTTTTCCACCTCTGGATCCCAAGAAGTACAACTTCCTGGCGTCGTGAAATTTCATCCTTATTGAAACAATCAGCTAAGATACTCAATTACACTTCATTTGCATTGTGTATCCCCATTGGATTCTAGATAGCTTGCACAAAGTGCTAGTCATATTGCCCCCTCGATCATACATGTGGTATTAAAATCAGAATTGATCAGTCAATTTAAACACCAAAATACCCCATACAATGGTACATACTCAAGAAACGCAAAGAAAGTTTACATCAGCCATCTCTCACACTTGGCTCAAACAACAGCAACAAGGTTGTTGTGGGTTTTCCGGGCTGTATTGCCATGGTCTTGGCATTGTAGTTCCTGACGTTTCGCCAGCAGCTGTGGCTGGCATCTTCAGAGGTGTAGCACCAAAAAATAGAGATCTCTCAGTGTCACAGTGACACTGAGTGACACTGAGAGATCTCTGTCTTTTGGTGCTACACCTCTGAAGATGCCAGCCACAGCTGTGGCGAAACTTCAGGAACTACAATGCCAAGACCACGGCAATACAGCCCGGAAAACCCACAACAACCATCGTTCTCCGGCCGTGAAAGCCTTTGACAATACAACAGCAACAAGGTTTATTTTAGATGCAAGGTTTATTTTAGATTTTAGATGCAAGGTTTATTTTAGATGCATCCAACGTATCATCAGTGATCTACAACCCATCCTGGAAAATGATGCCTCTCTTTCAGAAGCCCTGGATGGAAGACCTCTCCTTGCCTACAGACAGCCCCCCAACCTGAAATGACTTCTCACTTACAATCATGAATCAGCTAGCAGAGTCACCAGCACAGGTACCAGGCCCTGCAACAGACCCAGATGCCAGCTCTGCCCTTATATCTACCCAGGAAATACAATTACAGGACCCAATGGTGTCAACTACACTGTCTCTATCTCTTACAACTGCTCATCCTCCAATGTGATATATGCCCTCATGTGCCAACACTGTCCATCTGTTCTGTACATTGGACAAACCAGCCAACCTCTGTGCAAAAGAATAAATGGACACAAATCTGACATTAAAAATGGCACCATCCAGAAACCAGTGGGAGAACACTTCAATCTACCAGGACATTCCATCAAGGACTTAAAGGTCACTGTAGTTCAACAGAAACCTTTCAAAACCAAAATCCAACAGGAAGCTGCGGAATTGGAATTCATATGTAAATTTGACTCAGTCAAGCTGGGATTGAATAGAGACTATGAATAGTTATCTCATTATCAGAAGTAACTGACTTCCTTAACAGAAGCAAACTGATCTCCAAATCAGAAGCTGTTTGCATCTACTCTGCCCTCCCCTCTCCGCCTATATATCTGACCAGTTTCTTCTTGCCCTCCATGCATCTGACAAAGAGAACTGTGATTCTCGAAAGCTTATGCTACAATAAAGTTGGTTAGTCTTTTAGGTTTATTTTAGAAACCCAGCATATACAAATCAGGGCCCAGGAGCCTGAAGGAGTGAAGTTCTAATAGGCATTTAAAGATACTTCTCCATAGAGCAGGATCCATGCTGCATGCAGTTAGTGTGTGTGTGTGTGTGTGTTTGATGCTGTCAAGTTGCAGCCACCTTATGACGACTCCATAGGGTTTTCAGGGCAAGAGACAGAGTTAGCTTGCTATCACCTGCCTCTGCATAGCAACTCTGGGCTTCTTTGGTGGTCTCCCATCCAAGTACTAACCAGGGCTGACCCTGCTTAGCTTCTGAAAGCTGACGAGATTGGGCTAGCCCGGTATAACATGCAGCAATTCGCCATGCAGAGTGGACAATGTCCTCTAGACTTTTAATGCACCCACTCATCATGTGTTATTAGGCCTAAAATGGAAGCAGTTGCATGCATGCATCATTAGGAGCTGACCTTGAACAGACACACTCCAGCAGTGATATTGTTAATTCAGATCCCAAGACTGCAATGGCAAGAGATTGAATATACAAGGTTGCATCAAAATGGCTCTAGTAGAAATATCTGCCCCACTACCATTAGCCGTTTAAAGGTTTCCTGACCCCCCACACATTATTCCAACCTTCCCCCCATGTTGACCCTTATGCCTGGAGCTGTCTCTGAGAACACATACATGACATCCCCGTCTTTCTTCCTTCAAATCCCTCTTCAAAAACCACCTTTCCCATCAAGCACAATCCTTAAATTTCATTCCCCTACTGAAAAGTCTAACTGTGTGTAGCCAGTTTGAACCCATTTTCTTCCACTACTTTATCCCCACCTTTCACATCCTCCCTTTCCTTTCATGTCTCTCCTTTGTCAAAGTTTAGGAAGTAAGCTCTTCAGGGTAGATCATATTATAACCCACTGAACAGGCCTGTCTAATCTAGAGGAGAAACATAATTGCAGTTTTCAAAGACCTGAAGGGCTGCCCCATGGAAGGTGGCAAAGACTTAGTCTCTGCTGCTCCAGAGGAGTTTTTCTAGTGGGCCAAAGTTGTAGGAAGGGAGATTTGGGCTGGAAATTAGGGAAGACTCCCTAATGGGAAGAGTGGTTCAGTAACAGAACCAATTACTTATGGGATGGTGGGCCCTCCTTTGCACAGTCTTCAAACAGAAGCCAGAAAAGCATCTGTCAGGGATGTTCCAGTACCCAAATTCCTGCAGGTGATTGGACCGGATTGCCTATATGCTCCCTTCTAATTTGAGGACTCTATGGTGGTGCTAACCCTGACCTGGATAGCCCAGATGAGCCTGATCTAGTCAGATCTCAGAAGCTATGCAGGGTCAGCCTTGGTTAGTAATTGGATGGGAGACCACCAACAAAGACCAGGGTTGCAGAGGCAGGCAATGGCAAACCACCTCTGTTAGTCTCTGGCCATGAAAACCCACCAGGGGTCGCCGTAAGTCAGCTATGACTTGAGGGCACTCTCCATATATGGCGGTGCTAAAGCAAAAGGAGGGGCGATGCGATCCTCTTCCTGCCTCCAGGGAACACAGTGCACAGAATACTGCTAGAGCATGGGGCGATATAATTTGCGCGTGCGCTGCAGGTTCATCAAGAAGAGTACTCTTCCCGCTGGTGGAAAAATAGTATAACCTCTCTTCCTGCTGTGGTGACAGAAGTTCAATATCTGCATGGTCAGTTGACTTGAGACATTAAATGAAGAGAACAAAGAGCCTCTGGGCTTTATTCGCTTATGCTTTTGAGCACAGGAAAATGAATGGCCTTGGGCAAGACACATCTATCAGACTCAGCGGAAGTCTGAGTGACCCACCTCCCAGGATTTGTACCACGGGAAGACAGAGACTACAGGATTTACAGCAAAATCCTAAACAGAGTTACTCCAGTCGAAGCCCATTGATTTCAATAGGCTAAGACTGGAGTAACTCTGCTTAGGATTTCATTGTTAGCGTGTAAAACAGCGGTCCATAAATTCCAGCAAGGAGATTATCATCATACCGAGGTTGAGGAAAAAAAGAAACCTTTTAAGGGCATTTACTCCAGGGAAAATCAGTTTTACTCCAATATAGCTTTCCTTCCTGCAGCAGCTTAAACAAATGACAGGTGACCATCACAACTACATGCCCCTGGTCGCTTTCAATGAAATACCTTTCATCACCAATAGTTGTACAAAAATAAATAAATAAATGAGGAATGGTTGACTAGACTTCCAGGAAGCCACAGCTCAGAGCCAAAACACAATGTCAACAGTTCAAAGCTCCTTGAGGTTCGGAGACAAACAGAGAGCTTTGCAGAAGAAAGAACGGCAGGGTGGGTCATAGCTCCGATCTTTTGTATGCCACCGAAGCAGGGACCATTCCACGAGTAGTTTATTCCCTGCCAATGAAAGCCACGGATGAAGACAGTCTCAGCTATGGTGGAAATGGTTTGGTAGATACAGTCTCAGCCCTGAAAACATGTCTTTGAATGACAAGTGCCACCATGCTTCAGATAGGAGCTTAGTGGCATATTAAATACAAATAAGATTTTTTTAATCCAGCATAAGCTTTCTGTGGACTGGTCCATGGCTTTAGCTTACAAAAACTTCAACTGGAATAAAATCTCACTATCCTTTAAAGTGCCGCTAGACACCATCTTTGTTGTAACAGACCTACATGGGCTAAAGTACCTGAAATACTACTTTGGGCTCTTTTCTCATATAGTACAATAGTTTTCATTCAATAAGATATTACCTGCTTACACAAAGCCTGAAATTCACACTGAAGTTGGTGGATTGAAGTGACCGTATGTAACACTCAATAAGATTCTCCCCCCACATCATGCCCAATTTCAAAGACCTCAGTGGGAGATATCAGCAGTCTTGATAAAGTAGCAAACTTGAATGGTGGGAAAAACTCCCAGTAAACAGGTTCAATGTGATGTTTGCAAAGACAATCCCCCCACGGAAAGACCGTCACAAGCATGAGGGGAAGTTCCATTAGAACCCACCAAGAAGGTTGACCTACCATTGAGTTGCCTGTAGACGATGTCTTCTAGAAGTGAGAGCCGCTTCAAGACGGCATCTTGGATAGGGTTGATGGCGTGGATGGTCAAGTTGGCCACTTCTGCCCGGGGATGGATTTCGTGGAAGGCGTCACCGTTCTTCACCGTGATGGGCCTGCACTTGGCCAGGAAGAGGACGAAGCCAGCCACAGCAATCAAGTTTAAGATCAGCAAGACTTTCACTCTCCTCAAAGAAGCCATCAAAGAACATCCCAAGTGGGAAGCCCGACTCTAGCTGCAGCGGCTTTGGTGACAACGAGAGCAGAGCAGTGCTGGGACCTGCTGGCTCGAGGAAGAGGAGAAAGCTGGAGGGACGAACACATCCCCCAACGGCCCGTCCTTGGCACGTCTCCCTCCGTTCCTCAGCTGGCCTTTTTTACAACTGTGGGAGAATGACCACGCTCTGCAGGTGATGCTTGCGAAAGACAACCAGGCTCAGGTCTCCATCTACACAAACAGGTGCCTGGGATCCTGGAAAGAAAATGACTCATTGCTCCTTGCGAATACCATGAGGGGCGGGCGGGGAGGGGGAAGCAACTCTTTCAAGTCAGTCCTGGAACAAGAAACGTCGCTGTGTTTAGCGCTGCCCCCCTTTTATTGTCCCTTAATGTTCTCAGAGCAGCGGCCAGGACTCGCGTGCAAACTCTGGACTTCTGGGATGGGCGACGGAGCTCGGTTCTAGGAGGTGGGATTCCAGGGTGTCTTGCGATTCTGGAAAGGGAATCTCGCACGGTAATATCTGGAGGGGGCCAGGCGAGGAGGGGATGCCCACACTTGTTCCCCCCCCCTCTTCCGGAAAGATTAAGATCGCCTCGATCTGGGGTGGGGTGGGGGGGTTGTTCTGAAGGAAAGGACGCTTCCCTGGTTGTTTAGACAGATTTCTCCTGCCAAGGAGCAGGAGTGGTCGAGAGCGGGAGAGAGGGGAGCGGAGAACAGGAGACCCTCGCGAAGTCCAAGATCTCCCCTTCAAGAAGGAGAAGGGAAGCGAGAGAGGCGCAAACGGCCACCCCCCCTGTCCCCAAATTGCCTTACGAAAGATGCTCTCAGTCGGGCTTTAAGGCTGCAGAAGCGACCGGAGGGGAAACTGACCAGCTTCGCTCGATGAAACTGACATTGCGGTAGAGGAGAAGCAGGTGCGACTCGCAGCTCCCCCTTCCCTCTTCTCGCTCGCCTCCTTCCCAGCTTGGCAGCCCGGCAGAGCCCCGCAGCCAGCCAGCCAGCGCGATCGGCGCCCCGTGCTCCCCCCGCCGTCCGGGGCTTCCGTGCAGCGGAGTCCCTCCGGTGCGTAAAAGACGCCTGGATGGTGGCGAGGCTGGAGGAGGCGAGGCGGGGGTACCCCGGGAAATCAGGTCATCGTGGCCTCCGCGAGGCTCTTCCGAGGGACCTGCCGGGGCCCGAGCAGGGAAGAGAGGCCGCTGATGCTGCTCCCCGGGCCGGTGATCCTGCGCGCCGCTCCCTGGCCCTGACTTCCCATCGCCGCCGCCGCCGCCGCTGCTCCCACTGCCGCGATTGGAGCCATCCGCTTGAGTGTGCCTGAAAAATTCCCCTTGCATGGCTTAAAGGAGGCGTTGCAAGGAAAACCCGGGCTGGAGACCCAGAGGGGGATTGGGGGGCAGCAAGCGCCACAGGGTGAGGGGCCAGCGATCGGGGGTGAAACCGCGCTCTTAACATAAGATGATGCTCGGAAATGACAAAGAGCGGGGAGGGAGAGGGACGGAAGGCGACCATTTCTTCTAGCCCACCCTATCCCGAGGATTCAGGGCGACTCGGGAGCCCCAGACAACTCTCAAGCGGTTTTGCCAATTTCCCCAGCCATCGGCCAATATTAATGCACGCAAATGCAAGGGGAGAAGGAAATGCGCACATTTGTTTCGTACACTTTTCAGAAAAGGTTGAGATCGCCTTCCCTGGTTCTTTAGGTGACTCTCAGATTTCTACTGGCAAGAAGCAGTAGCAGGCCAGAAAGGGTGGGGGGGGGAACAGGAAGGGAGGGCTGCAGAGAAGAAAACACCAGACCAGGGAGTTCAAGTTCTTCCCCCTTCAAGGAGATATGAGGGAAGGGAGACAAAAATCAAACTGCTTTACAAAAGATGCGAAGTGCCAGGCACAACTGTGCAGGCTCCTCTTTGCGCACTGAAAACCTACTTGTCAGTGGGCGGGTGGTGTTGCCACATAGAGACTCTGGTTCCCGACAAGATCCTTGCTTTCTGGCCCAATCTTAAGAGATGAGAGAGGGGCTCCTAAAATTCTGCCACCTTACTTCTTTACCCAATGCATCAATGACTTGTGGCACTCCGTATCATAAGATGTGATAACAGCACCTGGTTCTGAGGTGGTTTTTTAAAAAACAACTCTACACAGCTTCATGGATGAGAGGTTATCAATGGCTAGTAGCTATGACAGTTCAACAGACCTTCCATATTCAGAGGCAGTCTACCTCTAAATACAACTTGCTGTGGGAAGGGAGCAATGCTGCCTTTGTGTTCTGTTTCTGGAATTCCCAGAGGTATTTGGCCACTATGAGAAACAAAACACTGGCCTAGATGAATCCGTCAGGGCTCTTCTTGGGATATTAGGCATGGGAGGCATCTTCTTGGGATATTAGGCATGGAGGCATGGAACCTCCATCTGCAGTGGCAGTATACCTCTGATTAGGTGATAGCTATTGCTATTTTCTGCCTTGTTTGTGAGCTTCCCAGGAGTTGATGGTTGGCCACTGTGGGTAATAAGATGCTGGATTTCAGGGTCATTTGATTTGAGATCACTCTTCTCGTGGTGAGCTCGAGACCCAAACTTGGAGGTTCCTGGGTACTCTTTGTGAAAGATACTGAGGGATGCAAGTCTTTTATCATTCCAAAATAACATGCATTATTTTCTTTCATAATACATGGAATTTTAAGTGTGGGATAGGATGGGGGGCAGGGACCTGTTACAAGTGGCTCCTGGGGCCACAAAAACGATGCTGAGGTCTTGTTCATGGCACATAAGACTACGGGAGAAGATCTGGAGGTGGAATATGTGTCACAGGTTTGTCCCAAGCCCAGCTGAAGAATTTGGGTCTGGCCCACTCAAATGAAGAATTTTGAAAGAACAGGGTGGGATTTATTTTCTATTGGCTCTTTGGTGCCTCCCCTGTGCCTTTATAAAACTGTGTTACGGGCGCAAAGTTAGCAGGTGACTTTTTCTAACTGCCTGGGAAAAGTCACAGTGTCTGGATTGCTGTACTTTATACTAAAAAATTGTCCCAGGTAGGAGTTGGCAAATCTACTAAGGTAGTAGGAACTGCCACAATTTGGCGAGTCCCTCTTGTTTTTTCTTTGGGATGGTTCCTGGTGGCTCCTGCAGAGAATAGGAGTGGGCCATCTCATTTCTCTGCAAAATCATTCATTGGGCTTCCTGTCTTGTCCTTTAAACTGAGGCTTAATGTGTGGAAGTGGAAAGGTGAAGCTTTTCAAGGTGTGGAGGTATATAACATCCCCCGGCAAATAATATCCCAGTAAGCCTTTTTAAAATGGGACAAGACACTTTTCTCCAGGCCAGTTGGCAACTGTACACTTGAAGCTGCTTTACACTGAGTCAGGCCCAGATCAGTATTGTCTGCTGTGACTGCCAGTGGCGCTGCAGGGCCTTCTTTATATCATCCCCGACTGATCTGGAGATGGTGGGAATGGAACTTTGGACCTTCTGCATGCGAAGCAGAGGCTCTGCCACTGAGCCACAACACTACTTCACTGTGTGGGCCCTCTAGATCTAAAATATTATGCATGTCTTTTGTTAGGGAGCACATGTATAAAATTTCATGGGACAATTGGCCCTACAATATTCCCTGCTTTTTGGATGCAAACACACATGCTCTTAAATGATTTCAACATCACAATTTTTAATAAATAGAATGAGAAGACTGGGATCTCAGCTGGCTACAAGCTGGAAGGATCAGGGCAGCCGGACTCTCAAGCAAGGACTTATTCTGCAGGTGCATTTATCTCATCAAAGCAGCACTGCAGGCTGGGGAAAGCTGCACCTGTGGTTTTTCAACAGCCAGTTGTAAAAGGGCAGAGGCTTTTTAAAAAAAGGCTCCCTGTAAGAGTTGCTAGGGAGGGAAGGCAGCACGGTATAGCCCAATCTTGTCAGATCTCAGAAGCTAAGCAGGGTAAACCTTGGTCAGTACTTGGGTGGGAGATGGCTGAGGAAGGCAATGGCAAACCACCTCTGCTCTTCACTCACCTTCAAAGTCCCTAGCTGAGGTCACCATAAATAAGTTGCAACTTGACAGCACATGCACAATACCTTAAGGAGGAGAAACTGATTGCCACAGCAACTGACTTGGCTATCACCAAGGAGAGACATCTTTGAGGTCTGGGGTAGCATTGTTATGGAGTGTGGAATTTCTTGTTCTGAAATCCACTTGTGCAAAATGCAACCATCATTTCCTCTTATTCTCCTCCAAATGAGGATTTTCTCTCTATAGTTTTCTGTTACTCCTCTATGCACCCATTTGTTACTTCAGCCATTGCAGGTCATCCCCCCCCCCAATGTTATATACCCAGGGCTTTTTTTCCAGCTGGAACGCGGGGGAACGGAGTTCCAGAACCTCTTGAAAATGGTCACATGGCTGGTGGCCCCGCCCCCTGATCTCCAGACAGAGGGGAGTTGAGATTGCCCTCCCTGCCAGCGACGCGGAGGGCAATCTCAACTCCCCTCTGTCTGGAGATCAGGGGGCGGGGCCACCAGCCATGTGACCATTTTCTCTGAAGGCAACCCACTGAGTTCCACCACCTCTTTTCTCAAGAAAAAAAGCCCTGTATATACCCCACGGTTGTGCTGCAGCTCTGGCAGGAAGATAAGAAGGTTTGGGAAGAAAGTACCTGCCTCTGAGCACCTGCAGAGTCAAATTCTGAACTTTTGCAGAATCTCCCTTCCTGCCTCTCCTCTCTTCAAATTTCTCTTCTGGTCAAAATGGAACTGATTTGAAAAAGACTCCAAATTCCTGAAAAGGGGGGGAAGGGATTGTTGGATTTCAGGGAGGAATTGGGTTAAGAGAACCGCTCTTAATAAAGCTAGTTTGGGGTGGGGTCTGGATGCAGAGTTTGAATGAACACAGAGCTGGGAACAGCAGAGACCACGCAGCACCCCTTCGTTCCCATTCCAGTCTGACTCGGGAAAAACCCTCCCCTCTCCACCTGATAATCTTGTTGAGAAAGGCCAGTATGGTGGATGGCGGCCGGCTGTGGTGATTGGCGCATGACATACACTTGGCAGCGCAAGGGCTGATGTTGCAACTGTGGCTACAGAGCAGCAATAAAGAATCAGGGGGCTGATTCTTAGGAGGGAGGGGGTGAAAGCCAGATGGTCTCGAGGGAGATGAAATTGGAAATCACCCCTAATATCTTGTAAGAAATATCTTGTAATATCTTGTAAGAAATCCTCCTTTCCAGGACTGGAAAATTATTTGAGCAACCAATTGCCTAAGGCATGGTATATTGTAAACAACGGAGAAAGTGGATTACAAAGACAGAAGACGTTGCTGTAAAAGCAAGATGATACCTACAAATGCAAGACTCCTGCGTTGTTTTATTCTAGTGCAGTTTTGTAAAAATGCCCTTATGAACGCTTCCGTTTTGCACCTGTTGAGGAATGATAGAAATGTGGGAGCCTTCTTGACTTCCTTAGGCAGGCCATTCCATAAGGTGTGTGAACAGACAGCTGTCGATCTTACCCCTTGCTCTTGGGTGGGGTGTGGGGGTGCTTCACTGCTTCAAGGACAGTATGAGAAGCAGGGCTTTTTTCCAGCTGGAATGCAGTGGAATGGAATTCCAGAACCTCTTGAAAATGGTCACATGGCTGGTGGCCCCGCCCCCTGATCTCCAGACAGAGGGGAGTTTAGATCGCCCTCCACGCTGCTGGAGCAGAGCAGAGGGCAAGCTAAACTCCCCTCTGTCTGGAGATCAGGGGGCGGGGCCACCAGCCATGTGACCATTTTTGCCGAGGGCGATTTAAACTTTAAATCCCTCCCCCCTGTTCCAGCTGACCCAAAGTGACATCATTGGCCTTGGGAGCATGTGTGCACTTTGTGCGCACACATGTGGTACCAGGTGCACCACCTCCCGCCAAGAGTTGCCTCCTGTGCTGGCAACCCACTGAGTCCCACCACCTCTTTTCCCAGAAAAAAAGCCCTGATGAGAAGTGAACCTGAAGCTTTGCTCAGCTATGCAACTCTGTTGATAATTCCCAAGGAGAAAAGAAGAAGGGTGTGTGTGTTAAAAATAAACCTGTGATTGCAGCTGCGTCAACCACCACACAGCTAATCCATTAGCACCGTTCACACTCCCAGAGACTCCTCAAACTCCAAGGTCAAAAAACAAAAGAGAAACAGGGAGCAAGAAACAAGCAAAAACTTTCTGGCGTTCAGGACTGAGGCTGCTACGAAAAGCTGCCTGGTGCCGAAGATGGAAATCTGTTTTAGAGCGCAGAGGCTTGAACGGCGAATCAACAATAGGCTTCAGTTTCCTGAGTTGTCAGTTCCAGCTCTTCTTTTGCAGCAGTAAAATGCACTTAGAGGATTATAATTACCTCCAGACTTGTTTTCCTAACAAGAATGGCCACGTGGCTTGCAAGGCACCAGGGAAAGAGTTTCAACTGCCTAGAATTTCTGAGAAGTGGGGGGGGGGGGACCAATCATCAAAAACTTCCATATGGAAAATGTAGTTGGATCATTTTACTGCCTACTGATCCAACATTTCTGCATGCCTTACAGACCTGTCTTCACCTTTGAGTCTGAGGTTGTTCAAAATCGCTCTCCGACGTACAGCAGTAATTCTTTCATTTCTGTGAGTTGCCTTGAACAAAAGGTATGGGGTGGGTTTTTTTTTTTTTTTTGGAAAAAGGTGACCAATAAATTCAAGAAAGTCAGTGTGGTATAGGGATCTGACTCTCTTGAGTCACCGTCATCTTTCTTCTAACTAGTCCCGTAATTTGTGTAAAGTTCCTTCTTCTGAAATCAAGGCCGTTTCCACGTAGCCCGTCATTCTCGCCCTTTACCCGCTTTTTGTGTTTTGCTGAGTCACTCCGAAAACTCAGCCTCCACACACACTCCCCCAAAGTGCTTACCTTGCACTTTGAGGTTGCAGGACAGCCTCCACAGTTCTTCGAAAAAGTGGCTTGGGAGGGGAGGTTGGGCACTTTGGTCATCGTCGCCAGTCTCCCTTTCAATTTTTTTTTTGCTTTGCACATGCATGATTGCATGCTGAGAGCTTCGGGGGAGTAACTGGGCTGTGATTGGATGATTTCTCAGAGTGCTTTAACTATTCGCATGGCCAAGTACACAGAAGAAGTGCTCTGTCAGCCTGCAGCAAAAGAAAAGACTAGGGAAAGTGCGGCCCAGAAAAGGTGCCGAAAAAAGAGAAACCAAGCAGCCTGCAACCATTTTGCAAATGGAGACCTCTGGAATCATGGGGAAAAGCCGACAGCATTCCATGAGTGGGCTGTCCCTATAAAGATGTGTAGAAACAGCCCAAATGTTACTGTTTTGGACTTTAGGGGCAGGGTTGACGTGCCCATTGAGACCAGATAGGTGGTTGCCTCAGGGTGCGGGGCACTGGACGGGGCGCCGGAGGAGGTGCTGGGGGCGGGAGCACATGCTCCTGGCCAGGCGCAGCAGCCACGGGCAGGAGTCTGGGGTGGTGCACGGCAACTGAACGGGAAAGCTGGGAGGCTACCCACGCGCCATCCCAGCCGGCCGCCACAGCTATCGTGCCAGCTCATGTGCACGCCCGTGATGACGTCACATGTGATGTCATCATGCAGGCTGGTATGTGTGCATGCGTGCATGTGTGTGCGCGCACGCTCGTGGTCACAAGGGCCAGAAACCCTGGCACTGCTCCTGTTTAGGGGTAACTTTTCATTGACATGAATGTTGAACTTAATAGCACTGTGGTCACTGTTTTCAATTGGTGCAATTATATCTACCTCTTGCACTAGGTATTGAGCCCTGATCAGAACCAGGTCCAAGATCACTACTCCTCTGGTTGGGTCCGTCACCCACTGTTCCAGTGCACCATCACTTTCTGTGAGTAGGAATTTGTGTATGTATAGAGAATCATTCAATCATGCAGGCTCCACTCGCCGTCAAAACTAATACAGCTTAGTCACAGGTTGACTGCCTTAGCGAGAACTAGACCAACATTTTCAATCAGAAACTTCAGTGATTGCAAGGTTGGACATTAACAGAAAGAGAACCTGCATCAAAGCTTTCTCCTCTTCTCTGCACTGCGACACAACCATTAAAATTGCTTCAGTGCTTCTGACGACTAGGCGAGCACCTTCAACTAGATTTCTGCAGAGAAGCCCTGGATCCTCCCTTATTAAAAAGCAACTTCATGGATGCTTCTAAGAGTCTGTCTGGCTTTCAGTACAGCAATGTAAGAATGTGTTCCTCTATGGTCAGGAATAATGGAGAACCCCATACCACCATTGTTAATGACCTTGCTTGGTTCTATATCCTCCATCAGTTGCTCCTTGTTAAACACATAGATTTCTATTGCAAATCACTTCTGAAATTCGTCATTCAAAATTCTCTCTGTCAAGTGGCCTTTCCCCAGTGAAACCATTTGGAATCTTCCATTGTTCTCTCCCTTCTTCTTTCTTACATCTGCAAATTTTGTACAGAGCTCTCTGCATTTACAATTTGACACACCATTCAGCACATTTGCATTTCTCCTTAGTATGATACTACCACTGTACACGTAACACATTGCAAAAAGGCAATTTGAGGTACAGTTTATCGGGAATCTTTTAATGTGATTTATCAATCCACAGGACCTTATATATGCACATGACACACAAAAAATCTTGAATCATTCTTATGTATTTTTTTGCAATGTTTTATCAATGTACACAAGACCACAAGAAGGAGAGGAAGATGCTGTTGAATCAAAAGCTGAAGCACAAAATGTTCATGCTCCAATTCCAGTGTTAATTTTAGAAACTCTCCTAATTAAGCTGAATTTAGGAAGAGTGAATTGAAGCACATTCTGGAACCATCAAGGGATGGAATGGGAGGGGAGGGAGATCTACTCTTCCCTACTTGTAAAATTTCAGGCTATGATGCGGACAGAAAGTAGCTGCCCCAAACAATCAAGTATGTGAAAGAAAGTACATTTTTGTGCATCTTATTTAAATAGCAAAGTGGCTGCATAGAGGAGCCCTGTGGATCAGTTACTAGCTCAAACATACACATGCATACATTCAACTCATACAGACAAATCATCACGGCTGCTGAAAAAGCCAAAACATGCCATTCAAGCCCGTATGAATAGTCCACATATAAAAATATAGTCCAAAGATCAAAACTCCATTGATTTTTCTGTATGAGTTGAATGTATTGTAGTTTTAAACTGCTTACTACTTTTATCACATGGCTCAGGGATTGGAATACTTTGTGGACGTTTATATATAATAAAATCAATGCAAGGTTTTGTATATAATATTGTTTATCGAGTCAATAAACATTGCCCGTATTTATTAATTATATTGGAAAGTTATATACACAAAAATGATTATGTTCTGTTTCAGCAGTCCTTCAACCCTGTATTGGATCCTTGCTAATGCTATGTCTCTGTAAACTTGTATTCATCTACCCTACGGCATTGATTATGGAAATGTCCTTGACACTGTGTGGAAATGCCTGCCCTTGTCCTTGCTACTGATTGTACTGATCTCACACTATGTAATCCGCCTTGAGTCTCAGTGAGAAAGGCGGACTACAAATAAATAAATAAATAAATAAATAAATAAATAAATAAATAAGTTAATTGATTAATCGATTAATCGAGTAATTAATTAATTAATTTGAACACACAGCACTGCTTTCTACTGAGTCAGCCCATTGGTCTTGCAAAGTCAACATTCGGACTGGAAGCAGCTCCCTAGGAACTCATCACCGGACCTTTTAACCTGGAGATGTTGGGGTTTGAAGCCGGGACCTTCTGGAAGCAGGCAGATCCTCTACCACTGAGCCGTGGCTCCTTCCCATCATTCACTTGTGTCATTCCGTGCAAAAGTCATATTTTATTTATTGATTATTAGATTTATAACCCGCCCTCCCCACAAGGGGGCTCAAGGAGGTCACAATATCATAAATAACAATAAATATTACATAAAACAACAATAAAATGCTATAAAAACTGTATAAAACAAGGAACACAAGTCCACAGGGACCTCCAAGATGCAGCTCTCAGACTAACAGTTTTAGTCACAAACTTGCTGCGGGGCAGATGCAGAGCAGATCAGGTAAGAGACTAGCAAGATAGTCCACCAGCTCCTCAACCACAGTCATAGGTCTGGTGGAACATCTCTGCTTTGCAGGCCCGGTGGAGCTGTAATAAGACCCACAGAGCCCAGATCTCAACTGGGAGAGAGTCCAACTAGGTCGGTGCCAGAGCCGAAAAGGCTATGGCCCTGGTTGAGGCCAAGTGAACATCCTTGGGGCCAGGGATCACCAGTAGATGTTGATGTGCCAAGGATAATGGCCTCTGCGGAACATGCCATTAATATTTATATCCCATCTTCTATTATGGAATTCAAGGTTGCAGGCATAGGGTTCTAGGAGGTTTCCTATCCAGCACTGACCAGACCAAAACCAGGGATGAAGGATCAGGTGTCTGAAGGCCATTTCATTGGGCAGTACAGAGCCAGGTGGAATGGTTTTGTTTTGGCTGCTGCCACAGTGAACGATAAGGATCTAGGTGGGCCTCTAAATCTGCCAAATGTGCAGTTGAGAGCACTGCAGTCCAGCAGAATGCCAAAAGTCTCCAGGTTGTATATGGACACCTACATGATCGGAACCAATCACAATGAGTTCTTTTCTGAGACCCTCCTTGGAATCTGCCGCAGGGTGTGCGACGACCGTAGAAGACATTACAGGAGCCAGTTTTGATATAGTGGTTAAAAGCAACGGGACTCTAATCTGGAGAAGTGGGTTTGATTCCCCACTCCTCTGCTTGAAGCCAGCTGAGTAACCTTGGGTCAGTCACAGCTCTTTCAGAGCTCTCTCAGCCTCACCCACCTCACAGGGTGATTGTTGTGGGGATAATAATACCATACTTTGTAAACCACTCCAAGTGGGTGTTAAATTGATTGTTGTTATTATTATTATTATTATAAATTGAATGCATATTATTATATAATAATATTATTATTATATTATATATATAATATATATAATATATTATATAATATATAATATATTATATAATATATTATATAATATTATTATTATATTATATTATATATTATATATTATATATTATATATTATATAATATATTATATATATTATATATTATATATATTATATAATATATTATATAATATATTATATAATATTATTATTATATTATATTATATATTATATATTATATATTATATATTATATATTATATAATATATAATATATTATATATATTATATAATAATATTATTATATTATATATAATATAATAATATAATATAATATAATAATATTATATTTATATATTATATATAATATAATATATTATTATTATATATAATATAAATGAATTGAATGTTATTATTATATATAATCAAATATTTTGTTGTTGTTGTTATTGTTATTATTATAAATGTGTTTGCTAAATGCATCTTTTAGCTGTTGTTGTTTAACAGCCAGATACCTTACTGTGTGGCAGCAGCTTAACAACCATGTGCAAGGTGGTAATTTCAGCTGTCAAAGAGCACTCAGGCTTTGTTCAAAGCTCTGCATGGTATGTGACTGACTGCTCCATATTCTATTGGTAAATGTGAGTTTTTAATGCTATTTTGCTTCTTATTTTTTAAAAAAAATTATTTGTTATTGGCTGCATACGTTTTTTTTTTTTTTTGAGATTTGCTGGGTGTTTATCAGGTTTTGACGATAGTCTACTGATAAAAGTTTGTGTCCTCATTCATGGATCTTTATACTTTACAACACTATTTCGTTCAGATGACATTTTAAAAGGAACCACTGTGTATTTATCTGAAGAAGATTTTAAATGGAGTTGCTAGCTCACTGTAATGGAATTTTGACCTTTGAACTTTGGTGGGAACTGTACTTGAGCCGCCTGTTCAATTGTTGTTTATTCATCTCTGTATACTTCTTTTTATGCTGTTATTTTCTATTGTATATATTATTTGATATGTGCAGTTGGTGGGCTCAAGGTGGTTTATTGCACATTTCTTTCCCACTTATACGTTACATCCTTCTGTACTTTTGTTTTGTCTGTTTTTAAAAAGGCACTGATGCTTTAGTGGATCACTGCAGTGTAACAACCATGTGCGTGGTGGCAAATCTAGCTGTTGACCAGCCTCTAGAACAAGGGAGGGGAACTTTTTTTCTGCCAAGGTCCCTATTGGGATATTTATAACATCATTCGTGGGCCATACAAAATTATCAACTTAAAAATTAGTCTGCTATATTTGGTCAAACTTTTAATTAACTCACCCCTAATGTGATGGCTGGAACTGCTTCTCTTTAGTGAGGTGTGTGATGTTAGCTGGCATTGATGATGTTGCCACTAGCAACTGCTTTTTGGGTCTGGGAGGCTGGCCGTGCTGGCCTTGTAGTGTGGGTCCGCCTCTTTGGCCTGCACGGACGATCTTGGGGGTCAGAGAGAGAGGGCTCCCCCCACAGGCGCAGTGCTGCTGTTGCTGCGGGGGCTGGCACATCGACCCGCAGCTCCATTGCACCACTGCTTCTCCTCGCCTCCCCCATCTGGCACCTGGCCCAGGCTGTGCTGCTGCGGTTCTTTGTCTTGCTGGCTGCTTGAATATCCCCCAGGCCAGTCGCAGTAGTGAGTGAGGCCAGCGAGTCTTGCCGGGCAGCTGGTGGACCTCCATTGCAGCAGCCTCGCCTCCTGGGCTGCTGTGTTCACCTACAGTGACGCCGCTGTCCGTCTCTCTCCATGGCATCTCCCTGCCAGCGCTGGAGCTGCTGGGCCCATTGGGAAGCCGGACATCTTGGCAGGGCCAGACCAAATGATTTTGCGGGCCTTATATGGCCCATGGGCCAGACGTTCCCCACCCCTGCTCTAGAACTTGTTCAAAGCACTATGGTATGACGTGAATGAGATTGGTACTTGGGCTGGCTGGAGCTGGTTTCTTCCTTTATTTGAAATGTTCCTCTGCAATCTACTCTGTATCCAAGGTGGTTTGCAATAACAGTCACAAAACATTACAAAAATAGAACAGGAGGGAGGAATAAATAAAAAGTGGGGAGGAGAAACAACTCAGGTGCTGGGAGTTAAAATACAAATGGAACAAGAATAATAAAACTCCCCAAATACATAAAATAGAAGATGCTGCACACAAAATACATACACACACTACAGAGACTTGGCTGCCCTATGCACAGGAAAGAAAGGGAACCAACAGGCAAGACCTCCAGTGAACCACATACAAAGAAAAACTAAAGCCGTGTATAACACACTCATTTATACCCATGAAACACACTATTCATAAAATTTCAACAAGTAAACCATTTTTACTTTGATAAAAATTTTTATTTTCAAATCAATGGAGTTGGTATGAAAGTTCACTGGCACCCAGTATCACCAGTAGGGGTGTGCATAATGGAAAAAGCAAGCTGAAATTACATACAGAACTGACTAGTTCAGCTCATTAAAGTAGATTCTGGAATGCTGAACCCATTTCGAGAAACTAAATTGTAATGAGTTCCTCCCACCCAAAATTGTGTGTATTTCATTTCATATCTTCCAACAGCAGGCAGGCAGCTTGCTTTTCTGAACAGCACCAATCAGGTCCCTAGGGGAGAGACCTTATGTTATGAATTTACTATGTTGGTGAGAAGGGGGAATGAGATCGAGGCATGTGAGTGCATTTCCCCATCTGCACCTGGGAAATGGCATTCTCTCCCTCCCTGCCAATGCAGCCCTTGCAAGGGGAGACCCCTGCCCTCCTATCAGCTTTGACAACATTTGGATAGGAGATTTCAATCATAGGTTGCAATTCAAAAGACACTTCCCTGGGAGAAAGCACTATTGAATAACATCTTATATCTAAGTCAACCTGTTTAGGGCTGAATCCACAGTGTTTTATTTCCCAAAACACTTCACTGCTTTACTCATGTGTATGAGTTAAAGTTGTTTTTATTAAAGAAAAATATCAGTATCAAGACGCTATACTTCCGGGTGTTTAGCAAACATTTAGCGCAATGCTGGGATGCTCCGAGGGTGTGTGGATTCAGCCTAGGATCGCTTCCATAGTCTTTCAGGGCTCTTTCTTTTTCTGAGTCAAATGGCAAACATATACTTACCTATCAGGTCTTGCCAGGTATTTCCCAAAACACTTCACTGCATCACTGATGTGTATGAGTTAAAGTTGTTTTTATTAAAGAAAAATACCACTATCAAGATGCTAGGATAGGAGTATTGGCTGGAATAGCCCAAGGTAGCAAAGCAAGGCTAATTATAGGTCAAAGTCCCTGCCCTCACCCCAGTGGGAAAGAAAGTCCATTAGGATTTTAGCGCGCAGAGCCTGGGAAGAGGGGAGGAGGGAAGGGGATGAGCTCTACTCAGTCTCTTAGGAGCTTGGTGCAGTCTCTGCTGTAACTTCAAGGCTGAGTTCCCAGGCCTGCCAGGAAGTCATAACCAAAACACCTGCAAGATAAGCAGCTAGCAACCATTCAGCAAAACAGGTTTTACTCTGCTTGTTCTCAGAGGCATATTAATTACTCTATCAAGAAACTCATAACACATGACAAATATGCTGGAACATTTAACCCATGGCAGATATGCTGGAGGCTTATCTGACACTACCCCCCCTTCCCAAAACAATCCTGCCTGCCCCCACAGCAAGGGGTTTGTTGGGAGGGGAGATTCAGCCAATAATTCTGCCTGCCAGCCAGCTCTTGGGCGATGGAGAAGATTGGCAGCGAGAATGCCCTGTTTTGCTGTGAAATGCTGAGCATCAAAAGGAAGGATTTGGATTCGTTCGTCATTGTGGGAACAAAGAACAAGGAAACATGAATCCAACAGGCAATGGCAGAATGCGAAGGTAATAAATTACTGGCACTATAGAAAAAGAAAAAAAGTGGACTTGAAGCAGGATTGTTTTAATGTTGCTAAACTGCACTTGTTGGAGTGTTCGCCAGCTTGGAAACACCTTGCTGCCCCAGCAACTGACACTTGCCTTCTAAGGGTCTGTAGCAGTGTGTGTGCTATTGTGCTTGAGGAAAAAACTTAGTAGAGAATGGTTTAGACTTGGAGGGGGACTAATGGATGATGTTGGTTTTGGTTAAGATAAACACCTGCCCCAGAGCCTCGTTTCCCCACCTACCCTGAAAAGAACAGCATGCGCTTGTGCATGTGCGACCAATGTATGTGCAACAGACTGAAATGCTTTTAAAAAACCCAATTGGATCAAGTCATAGAATGGAATGATTCTGGACCCCCCCCCCGCCTTCCTGGAAATTGAGATAGAAACTTTCTTGATGCACACCCCTAATCGTCAATGGTAGAACTATAAGTGAATAATATAATAAAGCCCTCATATCAATAATTTTTTCACCTTAGCCAATACTATGCACGTTACATTGATTTTTTTAAAATAATAAATATATTTTATTCAAATATAAACAATACACATTTTGTGATCACAGAAAACTGTTGTTACATTAATTACAAAGAACAAATTGAGATACATGCATGACATTACTATAACGGGTTATTAACTTTTTCATAACAAGTTAAGAGCACTCTAATCCAAACAGAGATTCACTTTCAATACAGTTCAGAAACTTTATGATGTACTCAGAGATCTACAGTCAGAAATTTTAATATGATGTTGTTGCTAGTTGTGGCTCTTTAGTTGAGAGATAGTCTAAAAATGGATGCACGTTACATTGACTATATTTTTATCATATTTTCTGTTGTTCAGCTAATATTGGATTTTTGTTCCTGGGCTATCAAAGAGTTGGAAGGGATCTCCAGGGTCATCTAGTCCAACCCCCTGCACAATGCAGGAAATTCACAACTACTTCTCATATCCTCAGTGACCCCTGCTTCCTGCCCAGAAGATGACAAAAAAATCTCCAGGATCCCTGGACAAACTATCTTGGAGCTAATTGTATAAGTCCTCATATTAAATTTTCATACCAGTATAGTGCTACCAACATTCCTTTTTTCAGATGTGATAGCTTACAAATTCAACTCCACCTTATATGTTAAAGGATATTCAAACCAACAGACAAGAATTCTATTTTACATTATAACAACTGTGATTCTGGACATCTTAAGAATCTTCCTTATGGCAAACACTGGCATTTTATACAGGACGTTTCAGATGCCATAATTATCCTTGAATGTGGTTTTGTAAAACTTCCAAATTAATGGATAAATTAGTTCATTCAGATATCTTACAAATGGATACAGAGAATATCATTTGACAGGACATCAAATGTGTGAGCATTGCTTTTGCTAGCCACAGAATTTGAACATCAAAGTGTTACTAATCTAGTAGGTAAGAAAGTGTATCTCTTGAAACATTTCACCAATTGTCATTCGTGCATGTCATCTATGTTATTATATACCCTCATAATCTCTTTATATTGGGCAACTTTTTAGATTATTAACAACTCAGATTGTTGAACATAAGACTAAAATTCACAGGGGCATTCTTGAGGACCCTTTAACTGAACATTTTCAAAATAAATTATATACCTCTGAAGACATAAGACTCTTTACAGCAAGTATTATCTTACTCCTTTAATTTACAGCTGTAAAACATACACTTTTAAGACATGAAGCATACTGGATTCACACTCTTACTATATTATCGCCTAATGACTTAATGATCAATTGGAATTGTTGGCATTTCTATGAAAATAACAAATTAGTTAGATTCTTGGACTATGCATTATAGGAATATACTTTTTGTGACTCAGCGTGTTTCTTAGGGATGAGCAACTGTAACTAATTATCACCAAACCCATTTATCTGGTAACTGAGTTGGTTTCATTTTTATGGCAACCACAGCGTTTGAAGATAGTTTTTGTGGGAAGATTTATTTCTGCAGACATACTACTAACATTACGGTGAGGCCATTATTTTAACTTTTATATAATTTTCTTGTAATTTTTGTGGATTAATAATGGTTTAGTGTATATTATTATTATTATTATTATTATTAGTGAATACTAATTAAGGCATGTTTAAACAACAGATGTGAAGCTATCAATAGTGTTTAAACAACAGATGTGAAGCTATTAATGGAGGAGTTGCACATGTTACATATTTGACTGTAAAAAGGTAAAATTAGTCCCCTGTGCAAGCACCGAGTCATTACTAGAGATGGGCATGAACAGAAAAAAAAACCCCAAACATGATGTTCATTGTTCGTTGCCATCCACGAACAGGGACTCACGAACAACCACCAACATGGCCCTGTTCACAAACATGTTCGTGGTTGGCTGTTCGTGGGGGCCAGCAGGCTCTCTTCCAGTCATCATCCAAGTCAAGATCCCTACTTCATCACTCACAGAAACCTGACCTGGCACCAGGAAAGGTACCAATAATAAATAATAGCTTGGGCCAGAGCCTGGCAGCAGCCCTGGAACTTGAAGGGGTAGATCCCTAACCCACCACACACAAAGAAAATTCAAGCTCCAATGCACTCTCTCTATCAAAATGCCAACAGCAATCGTCTCTTCACTGTCTGCAAAACCATAGCCTCCTTTGTAACAAATTTGGAGCTCCACACTTGAAAGGAAGACCTGCCTATCAAGCTAAATTGGGCTTAGATTGGGGTTTCCAGGGCAACAGCAGGAGTTCAGACAGAGTTCAGACAATCCCTGCCTAAGTTGTCAAGGGAATTGATTGCAGGTGCGACTGTCTGGCTTGATGAACAGCAACGAATGAGGCTTGCAATGACCACCTGTTCGTTTAGAATGGGGCCTCACGAACAGCTTGTTTGCGAACTGCAGATTGGGCTGTTCGTGGTTTTTTTTTTGTTTGTATTGCTCTTCGTGCTCATCTCTAGTCATTACTGACCCATGGCGGGTGTGTGTGTGTGTGCGTCACATCATGACATTTTCTTGGCAGGCTTTTTTTTGTTACGGGGTGGTTTGCCATTGCCTTCCCATCATCTACACTCTACTTTACCCCCAGGAATCTGGGTACCGACCTTGGAAGGATGGAAGGCTGAGTCAACCTTGAACTGGCTACCTGAACTCAGCTTCCACCAGGATTGAACTCAGGTGGTGAGCAGAGCTTGGGCTGCAGTACTGTAGCTTACCACTCTGTGCCACAGGGCTCAGTATATTTGACTGTAGCAACAGTATATAGTTCTGATAAAGTTCCCTTCTGCATATGGTAGTTATAAAACATCTATGTTTGGTGTTCTCACACCCCAAACATGCTACTTTGTCTGTAAATAACAGACATTTAATTCAACAGAATTACCAAAAGGCATAGTTAGTATGAAAACACATATGTTGTGTTCATATTTCAAGAGGGTTGATGAAGGACTGTGTACTTATAATATCAATCTGTCCAGGGTTCAGTGCCTTGTAGCAGGCTAATGTCTTCCTCTAAAGCCAAAATATGCACCAGTGTGATTTTATTCTCTTCTGACATCATCAGGGTTGGGGCAGGGCTGGTAAGAGAGCTTCTTCACTCACATTCTTCAGGATGAGACAGATACTGGACACCAACATGTCTCTCTATATGCCTTCCAAAAGCTAACCCACCCATCCACTCACCCCATCATTGGGCCAGTTTGGTGGCGTGGTTAAGAGCGCAGGACTGTAATCTGGAGAACCGGGTTTGATTCCTCACTCCTCCACTTGAAGCCAGCTGGGTGACCTTGGGTCAGTCACAGCTCTCTCAGAGCTCTCTCAGCCCCACCCACCTTACAGAGTGATGGTTCTTGTGGAGATGATAATAACAGACAGTTACTAAATAATTAACAAAAATTCCTTTTTCTTTAAAGTGCTCAGTGACAAGATGTATTTTACACAATAATTTACAGAAAATTCAAAATCCAGGTATCAAACATGAATATAACAACGTCCCTTTAAGGTAGTCTCATAGAGCTATCAAAGTCCTTCCGTTAGCGTATATTCTTGCTCGAAGAGCTCAAGACTCCCTTAAGTTGATATGCAGTTGATTCAAAATGCATGTCTAATGAGGGACGGGAACCCAATGTGTGCCAGGAGGGTTCCCAAGCAGAAAACTTCAGGTAAGTACGGCATTGTAGCCAAGGAAGATTGACTGCTAATTTTAAATCCTTTTTGTCTCCAGATGCAAGTGGAAGTCAAGAAGGAGAAAAGAGGGGAAAACCCCACAGGCCAGGGGAACCCCCTGTTGGGTTTCCCCCTCTTTTCTCCTTGACTTCCAATAACAATATTGTTATTGTTATTTCTCATACCCACTCACCCACTTCCGTAACACTGAATCCCATCTCAATCAGCTAGTCCTCAAACAGGTAATGATCGAGAGCCAAAACAATTAACTCAACAACAAAGACCTTCTACACCCCATATTTCCTTAGGCCGTTTCCACACGCTGTCAAAGAGACGGCCCACTCACTGAACACTCCGTACGTCTCCAATTTCACAGCAGAAGCAGGCAGTTTGGCTTCCATTTTTGGCGTCTTTTCTGAGAACAGAATTTCCCACATTTTCCTGTGCTAGCTAAAAGCTTTTGGAAACGGCCTTACTCATTTTATTGCGTATTTTAAAACCCCCTTCTTCTTGTGGAGGACTCCAGGGGGCTCGTAACAACAACTAAATATCAAAACCATATCAATCTCCATAAAAAAAACCCTCACAGTAAATCTAAGCTGCCATCAACTTAAATAGTTCTGCCATATGCCGCTCTCTTCCGAAAGGATTTGAGAGTCCCTGTGTATGTGCATGAGCATAGGTAGCTGCCTTCTCCTCTTGATATCCCACTGGCCTATCAAGGTAGTGTCTACTCTGAGCAGAAGTAGCTCTCCAGTGTCTATTTTCGACAATAAATGAGACTTATGGAATTGTGAACGGTATTTTTTTGAAATCATTGTATAAAAACCAGATATATTTATTTAAAGCATATATATTTATTCCTTCATGCAATTCACCAAAAATACATGTATTTATTTAAATATTATAACATTAATAACATTTGATTTATATACTGCCCTCCAGTATATAGATTCCTTGATGATTTGTGGTTAGCTTTCATGGTGCTGTGTTAACTATACTCTGAGCAGAAGCAGTTCTCTGTGGTTTCAGGAGGAGGTCTTTAACATCACCTACTACTCAATCCTTTTAACTGGAGATGCTGAGAATTGAACCTGGGGCCTTCTGCATACCAAGCAGACGCTTTAGAAATGAGACATTAGTCCATTGATACCCTACCTTTCTCCCCAATGGAGACCCAAAGTGGCTTAAATCATTGCCCTCTCCTTTATTTATCTTCACGACAACCCTGCGAGGTAGGCTAGGCTGAGAGCGCATGACTGGCCCAAGGCTACCCTATAAGCTACCATGGTGGAGAGGGGAAGGAAACATGAGTCTCCCAGATCCCAGTCCTCCACTAGAACCACTACACACACAAACCTGATTTATACTAAGTCAAACCTCTTAGTCTATCAAGGTCAGTACTGTCTTGTTTAACAGAAAGTAGCTAGCTCTCCAGGGTCTCAGACTGAGGTCTCTCTAATTAACTGCTCCTTGATCCCTTTAGCAGGAGATGCTGTGGACTGAAACCTGGGAACATCGGTATGCCAAGCAGAATCTCTGCCATCGTGTCCTGGTTTGTCATGCTAAGAGGAAGCAATGACAGACATTGTCATCGCTCCCTCTCCCGTCTTAACCTTGCCTATTCCTTTCCTTCGTAATGTTACATTAATATTCTTAAACCATTTGAGTGAAAGAGGGCAGAGGAACTCTTTGTCTGAGGTGAGGGAGAGGACTGTGGTGGGTCACAGCAGTCCTGTTCATACAGTAGCCACAGGAGGCTCCAATTCATGGATTTAGCCCTTTCCTTCTGTTTTCAAAAGCCCCCGCCCCCGCTAATATGCAGTCAGCTTTTAAAAAAAGACCTTTCTGTTTATTGAGTTAGAAAACGTATATGCTGCCTCCTCAGAGAGTTAACTCGAAATGGTTCACAAAATAAAAACAAATACAAGCATAAAAAGCTGTCATAAAATGATCGATATTAAAAAAGACATTAAATCAACGTTCAGCAGGCTGAAAAGATAATTCATAAAACAGTCCTCAGGCTAAAAGCTGACTATAAAAACAATGTTAAGAGAGAGAGCCCTTTAGTTAAAAGCCTGAGTAAAAAGAAATGCTTTGGCATAACAGGTAAGGAAGGTATGTGCCTAGTGAAGCTCAATAGGAAGGGCATTAAAACTGAAAAAGCCCTGTCTCTGGTTGCCACCTGCCTCACCTGTACAGGCTGGGGTACAGACAACACAGCCTGAGAACATGTGGTGGGCTGGGTAGTATAGGAGAAGCTGGTCCTACAACTATCCTAACCCCAAGCTATTTACTTCTTAAAGGTAAGGAGGACCACAGCACCTTAAATTGTCCTCAGAAACAAACAGGAAGCTGGTGCAGATATTTCAACATGTGAGTGATATGACCTCTGTGTCCAGCCCCCAACAATAACCTGGAAGCCACATTTCAGACCAAGTGACATTTCTGGAGAGATCCCCAAACCTTCCAAAACCTAACCCCCTCCCATCATTTGCCTTCTCAAACCCACTTACTCACTTCAGTAACACTAGATCCCATCTCCATCAGGTAACAACCAAGAGCCAAAACAACTCAACAACGAAGACCTTCTACACCAGATATTTACTTACTTGTTTTATTGGCTGATTCCACACATGTTGGATAATGCACTTCCAATCCTCTTTATAGATAATTTGGAATTGATTTTTTCATGTACGGAACAAAAGATCCACCTCAAATGATTGATAAAGTGCATTGAAAGTGCATTATCCAATGTGTGCGGAATCAGCCACTGTGTTTTTTTAAAAGCCACCTTCTTCTTGTGGAGGACAAAAACTAAATATCACAACCACACCCATCCCTGTCAGAACCCCCCCCACAATAAATCTAAGCTGCCATCATCTTAAATAGTTCTGCCATGTGCCGCTGTCTTCCAAAATAAAGTGCATTACAGTAACATAACTTGGATGTAATCAGAGCATGGATCACTGTTGCTTGATCACATTTTTCATGGAACAGTCATAGCTGGTATATCCAGGGCTTTTTTTCAGCGGGAACGCAGTGGAATGGAGTTCTGGCACCGCCTGAAAATGGTCACATGGCTGGTGGCCCCGCCCCCTGATCTCCAGACAGAGGGGAGTTTAGATTTCCCTCCGCGCCATGCAGCGCAGAGGGCAATCTAAACTCCCCTCTGTCTGGAGATCAGGGGGTGGGGCCACCGGCCATGTGACCATTTTCGCTGAGGGCGATTTAAACTTTAAAAAACTCCCCCCTTGTTCCAGCTGACCCAAAGTGACATCATTGTGCGGTCCTGAGTTCCACCACCTCTTTTCCCAGAAAAGAAGCCCTGGGTATATCAGAGCCAGTTCGGTGTCGTGGTTAAGAGCACAGGAGAGCCAGGTTTGATTCTCCACTCCTCCGCTTGAAGCCAGCTGGGTGACCTTGGGTCAGTCACAGCTTCTCGGAGTTCTCTCGGCCTCTCCCACCTCACAGGATGTTTTCTTGTGGGGATAATAATAACCTACTTTGTAAACTGCTCTGACTGCGCGTTAAGTCATCCTGAAGGGCGGTATATAAATCGAATGTTAATATGTTATTATCCCAAGTTGCTAAAAGAGACTATGTGCTACAGAGGAGGCATAAAGCTCCATCTGCCGACCAGGATCCAGCAAAACCTCCAAGCTACAGCTCTACTCCTTCAACGGAAATGCAACCCTCTCGAGGGCAGGCTGACTCCCCATTACTCAAGCAGCTTTGTCAATGAATAGCAGCATCTCCAGTCTTGTCTGGATGGACTTTCAGTTTATTGGCGCTCCAATCCCATTAAGTTCCCCAGGCATTTTTTCAGGACTTCTGTAGTTCTATCTAACACAGGGAGTAATATGTGAGCTACCTCGCCCCACCCCATTAGAGAGAATTAACGTTTTGCTGCATGAGATATTTATGAATTGCAAACGCACAGGTACGTTTTAAAGAGAAGTCTTTGCATATGATATGAATCAAAGGGTAAACATAAACACTAGAGGTGGGCATGATCCAAAAAAAAATACCGGTCAAGCTGATCATGGATCCGCGCTGGCGACGACCCCAGATCACTGATCCACACCAATCAAGTCCCGTTTCCGATCAGGGATCGGGAAGGCCAAAGCGGAGGGGTGCCCCCCCACACACTTAGAGCAGAGGGGGGGAGTTTTTAACCCGGCAATGAGCCGCCTCCCCTCAGGGAGGGGACATTTTCACACACACACACACACACACACACACACACACACACACACACACACACACACACACACACACACACTTAGAGCAGAGAGGGGAAAAGGTTTTTAACCCGGCAATGAGCCGCCTCCCCTCAGGGAGGGGACATTTTCACACACACACACACACACGCACTTAGAGCAGAGGGGGAAAAAAGTTTTTAACCCGTCCCTGCCTCTCCAAATAGAGAGAGAGAGACACCCCATCAACATATTTCAGCCAGCTTTTTAAAAAAAGTAGGGATAGAATCCTCCATTCCTCCCCACCCGATTTTAAAAGCAAGCAGCCAGTCTTCCAAAAGCATATTTTAAACAGGAAGAAAGTAAAACCAGGATCTACACGGATCCTCGCGGATCCTATAGTTTTTTAAATAGGAAAAACACAAATGAAACATCAAATCACATATCACAGCCAGGTCCACAGACTGAAATATAAAAAACACAGATCCAAAAATATTTGGCGCTGCCACAGTGAAAAAACATGAATCTGAGACACGGATCCTCATGAATTCATATGATTTTTACATTGAAACAAAACAAAAAGGCTGTCATATTTTAGATCTTTTGGTCCTGTTTGTGGCATTGGACATGATCTGGGACAGTATACTGAATGTTGGGTGGCCCCATGTAAAAATCAAGAGGATCCATGAGGATCCGTGCTTTTGAACCATGTTTTTGCGCCGTGGCGCTGCCACAAAGCGGTGGATGAATGATTTTTTTGGTCCCATTTGTGGCAATGGACATGATCTGGTTTTGTATGGTTGATTTTGGGTGGCCCTACATAAAAATCACGAGGATCCATGAGGATCCATGCTTTTAGACCATGTTTTTGCACCGTAGGAGTGCCACGAAGCGGTGGATAATTGATTTTTTTTGCCCCTTTTGTGGCAATGGACATGATCTGGGATTGTATGGTGGATTTTGGGTGGTCCCATGTAAAAACCTAGAGGATCCATGCGGATATGTGCTTTTGAACCATATTTTTGCGCCGTGGTGGTTCCACGAAGTAGTGGATGGCTGAATTTTTTGGTCCCATTTGTGGCAACAGACATGGTCTGTGATCGTGTGGCTGATTTTGGGTGGCCCCACTTAAAAATCAAGAGGATCCATGCAGATTCGTGCTTTTTTAGCATGTTTTTGTGCCGTGGCAGTGCCACGGATTAGTGGATGCATGTTTTGTTGCTGTCTGTAGACTAGGACATGATCTATAATATGACAGCCTTTTTGTTTTGTTTCAATATAAAAATCATATGAATTCATGAGGATCCGTTTAAAGGCATCTGGATCCAGCTTTTACCCACTCCCCTTTAAACACACACACAGAGCCGAAAATGAGGTTTTCCCACAAAATACAGTGTTTTAAAAGCAGGTTAAAAACAGAGAGTGACAGACAGAAAAACAGCCATTCCTCCTACAAAGCCCCGTTTTTTTAAAAAGCAAAAAACGTTTGGAGTGCCCATGGCTACAGAACACCCCCCTCCCCCTCCCTCCCCTGGGTCTCTTGAGTGCATTGCTGCTCCGTGGTTGGAAGGAAGTCCTGCTAATCAAGGAAAGCTGGGCTTCCATTTGGGTTTCCAGGGCGACAGAAGGAGGGCAAACACAGCTCAGGCATTCCCCTGGTTCCGTTGCCCCGGGAATAGATTACTGGCGCCTGATTGTCTGCATCCCCAATCAGAGTCCGATGGCCCAAATCAAGCCCTGATGAAGCCCCCCCACCGAACGCTGGATCGGTTGCCGTGGACGGCACCGAACCGCCGGGTCCCGATTGCGCGAACGCCATGATTGTGGGTATTTTTCTAATGTAATGCTGATCGTGCCCATCTTTAATAAACACACATCCTTCCATGAAGAACACAGCTGCAACAAATAACACTACCCACACAGATTACCCTATCAAAGGAAAGAACAACAGGTGTCTTCCATACCTCTTTTGAACTGTATAAACATGTTTCCCCCTGTTTCTTGACCTAGTTATATCTCTTTGAAGGCTTGAGCTCTCTTTCTAACTAAGGCACAGGGTTCTTTAATTTTTTATAAGAATCATCCATAAACCCTGCATCTGAAATTTATTTGCAGCATTTCTTGAGATGAAATGTCTGTTAAGTCAATACGCTGGTCTTGGACAACCAGTTGTCAAAAATGTGATTTATATATTTATGAATATATTGGTAGGTGAAAAGTTTTTTTCCTTCCAAGTGGCCAGTTAACATTCATATTCCTTCAGAACAAAAGCTACGGTAGCAGTGGAAATATTAAAGTCAGAGATGCTTCTGAAATTACCCTCATCTGATTTTTTTCCTGGATTTCAGAGTTCTCAATTACCTGGAAATGATTTTAGAACGTCTTAATTAAACTGAAATTAAGGAAGAGTGGAACACTGAGAAATTCTGGAATAATAAAGGAACTGGGAAATCTATTCAACCCTAAAAACCATACTATAACTACAAACACAATACTCTTATTTTTAATTATATTATTACAAATCTCAAAAGACGTACAAAAGCCTGTTCACCACAAGTTTCAGTCTGTCAATTGCACCTTGGTGCTTATCACCCCACATATCGCTGAACAGATGCAAATCTGAAATGGACTCTCTGCCTATTTTTGGCTGCAACATAAGAAAGCTTTCAGTAGATAAGAAGACAGATTCAGGCTTTGGCTTTCCTTTGATATCGGTGTCCAAATTAAACCAATTTCCAAAGCATCTCAGAAATACAGCTCATGTGAATATTCAGAGGGCTGCTTTATTCTGAATCACCTTGAAATTGAATCCTGTCGATACCTTTTTCTTCTTGTGATAACATCCATAAAAGCAAGCATCCAAGCTTTTAGTTTTTAAAAAAAATTCTAAGCCTCCTGGCAGATGTTCTGGACCTCGCCCAACTTTACATTTCTTTTATTAACCATTTCAAAGTCTATGAGGTTCTCACAAAGCAGCAAATGAAATATGTGCAAATGAAATAGTCGGCAGACTTCAGATGTGTTGAAGACTTGCCCATTAAGCAAATCAAAACAAGATGCCATATATATATATATGGCATATATATGAATACATATGAAACAAGCACCTGATACAGGCTGTACCAGTGACAGCTGGTGGGGAAAAGACAAGGTTACACACAAAAAAGGCCCAAGGAAACATTTATTTTCTTCTTTTGTACTCCATCTTTCTCCCCAACGTGGACCCCAAAGTGGCTTATATCATTCTCCTCTCCTCCATTTTATCCTCAAAACAACCCTATGAGGGAGGTCAGACCAAAAGTATGTGACTGGCCCAAGGCTGTCCAGAGAGCTTCAATAGCAGAGTGGGGACTGGAGCCCTGGGAGGAGCAGAATAGACCATCTAGTCCAACTCCTGCTCCAAACAGTAAATCCAAAATCCATACCTACAGTTTTCCCAACAGAGTGAATTTGTTCCACTCAGTACAATGTAGGCCATTTCCTCATGGCCTAAAAATAGCGCGATACTCACGGAAGGCTGCTGGCTTCCTTGCTCGATTTTTGACACCATCCGTTTACAAAACACCACCAATGTGAGTATCATGCTATTTTTTGGCCATGAGGAAACAGCCATAGAGTCATCTGGAGTCACCAAGGATTGAACCTGGGACCTTTTGTATATAAAGCAGAGGCTTTCCCACTGAGCCACAGTTCCTCCCTATAAGAGTTTTTACATGAAACTGCTACCTCCTGAGTCAAGCCTCGAGACCATCAAGGCCAGTATTGTCTACTCTGATTGGAAACAGCTCTCTAGGGACGCGTTTAGGCTCTTTCTGCGTCACTCACAATCTGCACTGTTAAACCGGATATGTGGTAGGGATGGGAGTGGATTTCGTGGGGAGTCACAAGCTAGGACAGCTGTCCTGTAGAATTTCCTGGGTTTAAATCCTGGGTTGCTGCTTCCTGCTTCCTTTTTTAAAAAAGAAATGAGATCACCACTCCATAATAACAATACCAACAACAACGTTAGATTTATATACCGCCCTTCAAGATAACGCCCACTCTGAGTGGTTTACAAAGTGTGTTGTTACATCTTCATCATAATCACCCTGTGAGGGGGGTGGGGTTGAGAGAGCTCCGAGAAGCTGTGAGTCCCCCAGGGTCCCCCAGCTGGCTTCAAGCAGAGAAGTGGTGAATCAAACCTGGTTCTCCAGATTAGAGTCCTGCCGCTCTTAACCACTACACCAAATGAAATCTGCATTGTTTACATTTTTTAAAAAAGTGAAATAAAATCTTCCAAAAACCTAAACTAGATATAAAAGTCTGCTGTTAAAATGAACCATTAAGCACTTGTACAACTTTTTGATGTTTCTTATACAAATGCAGAAAAAAAATAAGAGCCTTTTGTACTGTATTTTCTTTGTCCCATTTATTCTTTCCCCAGGGCTGTAGACTGATCATTGCTGGAAATACAACCTTTTCTACAAGGGCAAGGCTTTGGGCTTGATAAAGTGCCTCAGAGTTATTTTAATTGCAGCCACGTGTCATGGAGATGCCATTTGAAATAAGCTGACATTGGGGACATTCAATGAGTATGGAATTCCATTTGACTGTATAATATCCCTTTGGTTTTGTAATTGTAGCGGAATTAATTGTTAGATTAATTCTGACTGGTATCTTGATAACACAAAATTCCTCTCTTGGGCTCTCAGTGGAACCTGGGCTTTGATTACTTTTGACTGTAAACCAATTTGGAAAAAAAAACTCAAAAGAAAAGAAATTATGATTATCTTCGGCCTAAAGCCAATTAACACATTTTATAAACTGATAAAATAATAAATTTATTTTTTAAAAATAACAGCAATTCTTCAGAGAACAGAATAGCCTTGCCAGCATTTTACACTTGTGGATCATTTACATCTTAAAGGACAGAGAAGCATTACCGCTGAAGTAGCCAGAGTAAGGAACTGCTCAGACTGTGAACAAGAGAAAAATGCAAGACGTTACAATTGAAATGTTAAGGGCTCAGTCTAGGTATAGAGAACTTCATCACAGTGGGAGAGAACTTGAAATCAGTGGGGGCTAAATGTGTTTATTTGGGGCTGGTTCACATCCTGAATATTTTCAAGAAGGTATAAAGATAAGGGTATCACAGACGTTACTGATACTAGCCAATAGGATGACACTCAACTCAGCTCCATACTGCGTGCACAGTTGCTGTGGAAATCTTTTCCTAACAAGAGTGTGAACATGGTGTCTTTTGGCTCTTGCTCTTTTATACCCAAGGGGCTCATGCCTCTGAGCACATCCAGGTTTTAAGTACCTGTGAACTTCGCTCACCTTGGCTTTCAGGCAGGTGGCAGAGCCTAGCGCCTGGTGGTGGTGGTGGTATCAAAGAAGTTGGCACCCTCCTGCATCCATGCTACTGCCACTCAGCCGGGCTTCAAGATGGCCTGCAGCAGTGTTGCCACTGGAACATGGCAGAAGGGGCAACTTAATAGCACCATCTACTCCCCTGTGGGCCCACTGGGTCACTGCAGTCATCTTCAGAGCCCCTGCTTTGGATGTCCCCACCTTCTGAAATTAGGCAGGTGGCAGTCCAGGAAAGGGCCTTCTCAGCTGTGGCACCAAAACTCTAGAACTCTCTACCCAGGGAGATTCATCTGTCCCCTTCCATTGCTATCTTTCTTCAGCAGATAAAGATTTCTTTTTTTTGTTTGGCACTTCCTTAGCAGTCCCTCTTTCCTGCCCAATGTTTTAATTGTTTTATTTGTTGTTTTAATGCCTTTGTATGTTTTTAGCTCTGATTTTAATTGTTTTAATGATGCAGTGGTGTTGTTTTGGTTGGTTTTCATGGTTTTAAAATGGGATTTTGTGGCGCATTACTGCTTGACTAATTTAATGTTATGTTATAGTTCCTGTTGTGGTTTATTATGGAAAGGCCTATCTAATAAAGATACATGAAACAAGAAAAAAAAGTCCAGAAAACTCATTATGTTTTGGGACTCAGTGTATAAGCTTTGGATGAATGAAGCTCATTAATTACTGGTACCATTTGTTGCTGTAACCACAGCATTGTTGTAACAATATTTTTGTCCTGAGTATTGCATATCAATATTATTGTCTCAATTGATATACGCATAAATACGAACCTGTACTGAAACTATACACAGTGGCACTATAGCGCCTGTATTGTTATTGTTTCAATTTGTTAGCCACCTTCATGGCCCTGTGATGTAAATTTTGTTAAATAAATAAATAAATAGGAGATTTGGGATAGAAAAATGCCTTCAGCCCCATCTGGAAGCAGCAGGATGCTGAGCAACTAGCAGTGAAATACTAAGTAACTCTGCTTAGGATTTCACTGAAAATGTGTTGTTTTACTGAATTTTTTAGCAGTGTGCTTTATGGCAGGTTTGCAGCCAGGGCCGGCTCCAGCGTTGCTGGTGCCTGAGGCAGCTTATGGGTTGCCGCTGTGCGTGCACATGCACACACACACCGGTCTGCGTGATGACATCACTGCATGTGACGTCATCATGCAGGGCTGAGTGCACACATGGGGGCCTTCTAGCCCTCCCGTTCAGATGCTCTGCAGGCCATGCGCAGCTGGCTGCCCTAGCCTCTGGCTGCACCTGGCCCACAGAGCAACTGAATGGGATGCTGCCCATTCAGCTGCCCCACGCTGCCGTTGCCAGCATGTGCTCCTGGCCAGGCGCAGCAGCTATGGGCCAGGCGCGGCAGGTGGCCGGGGCAGTGCGCGGCGGTGTGCATCCTCCCAGGCCTCCGGCTCAGATGCTCCATGCGCTACCACGGCTGATGCTGCGCCTGGCCCGCAGCTGTGTGCCAGCAGCGGCAGCAGCGGCACAGAGCAATTGGGCAGGAGGGCTGGGAGGCTGCTCGCTCAGTGGCCCCGCGCTGCTGCTGCCAGCATGCACTCCTGGCTGGGCGCAGCAGCACGGGGCAATTCCTTGGAGCATGCCCCCGGCCTGGCACCCCGTCTGGCGCCTTAGCACCCGAGGCGGCTGCCTTCCCAGCCTCAATGGGCAGGCCGGCCCTGTTTGCAGCACTTTGGGTCTGTATACTACTTTCAGGCAGCAGTTGCTTTGTTTCATTTGAAGGGCACAAGAAGAGTGACACCCCAAAATCAAGCTGTAATAAAGTATGGAGTGTTTTAAATTTTGTCCAAATCTTCCATACAGTTTTTGTAATTAAATCCTTGCCAAACACCAAAGAGTTTAAGATTGTGTCTGCTCTTCCACCAAGATAATATAAAGAAAATCCCAAGTTGCCAGTTGTTATGGCACAATTTAGATGAAGCTTTGTATAAATGACTGTCTTGAAAATTTTCTTTACAATGGCATATAGAGAGCAAAGTCATATCCTGAACTAATAATCTTGACTGATTTCATGTGGCATCTGGGGGATGCAGAACAGCAAGAGAAAGCGCCACGAACTGAAAGATCTTTGATGGCTTCTTCCCACAAGATGCATAAAGAAGAAAATGAGACTGAACCAAAATGTCATGAGCAAACATGGTGGAGGCAGAAAAACGAGCGTTGAGGGGCTAAAATGTCTTCTAAGGGACCTCCCACCCAACATGGGGTTTTCTTCCCATCAGGTACACGATCCAACTTGTCCTGTGCTCTGCAGGGCTCCTTAGGAGTAGAGCCACTGGGTGGGCTGGTGAGGCTTGGGAGTGTGGAGTGGCAGAGAGCTTGGAGTGGGGGGCTTGGAACTGGAACACAGGACTTACACCAAGTGGCCCGGTTGGTCCAGCAATGCAACTCTCTCAAGTCTTAGCCTCAATCAGCTGAGAGTTAGTCAGGCTCAGCTGCATTTGCTGGCAGGTGTTGGTGCTCATGAGGCTGTGCTGTGCTCTGGCCAAGATCCTGCTGGGAAGTGGCACACAGCCAGCCTTGCACTTCAGCTCCTTTGCACCTTCTTTGCCTGGGCCATTGCCATTCCTGCAGTGTGGGATTGGATTCTGAAGAACTATGGGCCCAAGTTCTTGTCCTGCCTGGTGGGGGCCTAGTGTGATCTCTGAGGCAGGTGGTAAGGACTCACCTGCAGGGTCTGGCAGGGTGGTCTCTGGTGCTGTTGGGGCATACGGTCAGTCGGTGCCTCTGCAGCATCAGGCCCTCCCTGAACCTGCTGGACCTCCTAGTTCCCTGGCCCAGTTCCTCAGGCTCTTCCTCTGAGCCTTCCAAATCAGAGTCACAACCAATCGGGGATCCTATAACCTGCTTGATGAAATCATAGCATCCTGGATCAGTGATGAGATTTGGTTTTATGATGATGCCATACAGTCAAATGAGAGAAGCACATTGTGTTTCTGAAGCCAGTTTTGTGAATGCAGTTTCTTTGTGGACGAGGAGGCGCATAATCGCATGGCCATGCATTTAGGAAACACATGTGCCTGACCATATGCAGGAACAGTTCCAGCTGTTATTGAGAGACAGGAACCATTTTATGAACCAGAAATCCTCTCTCTTCTCATGGAAATGCCCAACATAAGTTGCAGGCCAGCTGCCTGAAATCAGCAAGATAATAGCCCACGGTCTGCATGAAATATTATCATGGCACCAGTAGGAGAGCCGTAACAATCATAGACAACATTAAGGAAGATACATTCAGAAAAAGGTCACTTGGCAGCTTGAGGAATTAAGCTGCTGTTTCTGGGGGAAAGTCCAAGAGATTAGTGACCCACCTTGGCCACAGGTCATAAGCATAGGTTTATGGCTAACAAGCCTGTGTTCCATTTCTCTTATTTGTATTTGTTCGTTTGACATCCAAGGCCCCAGAGCATCTCAGCTGATATCCTCTCCTACTAACGGGAAGCAAAGGATCATAAAAGACTCAATTTCCTGCTTTGATTGCCAATATTCTTGTGAACTGTTTTCAATAAATCTACCTCATTATTTAAGGGTGTGTAGCTTGGATCCTGCAGAACATTTCAGCCAACAGAAGGCATTTCCATCCATGGAGCAGACTTTCCTTGGTCCCTCCCTGTGCAACCCAAAATGCCCCTGAAATGCTGTTCCCGGGGCGGGGGGGCGGGGGGGACCATTTATTTTAAATTTGTTTATGATTTGCCCATGGTTTTGGCTCCACTGATTTCTACTGTTCATTTTAGAGAGTGGAGCAAGCGTTCAGTAGCACCTCTAAGACTAAACATTTGTGGTAGGGTATGAGCTTTCAAGAGTCACAGCTGTGTCTCTTTTCTGTTGCTGCAGACAGACGACTCATCTTGATCTTTTTGGAGATTATGTGTGTGCAGCTAACAGTTAGGGTATCAGACTAGGATCTGGGAAACCCAGATTTGAATCCCCGCTCCGCCATGAAAGCTTCCTGAGTGACCCGGGGCTAGTCACTCTCTCGCTGCATCTGACAAAGAGACCTGTGGTTCTCGAAAGCTTATGCTACAATAAAGTTGGTTAGTCTTAAAGGTGCTACTGGACTCTTTTTGATTTTGCTAGTACAGCCGAACACAGCTAACTCCTCTGCATCTACTCTCTCTCTCTGTAAGCCTAACCTACCTCACAGGGTTGTTGTAATGATAAAATGGGGGCAAGATTGATATAAATTGGTTGAGTTCCCCATGGGGTGGGGGGAGAAACAAGGGGAACACTTCAAGTAAATAAATATCCTAGATTTTTTTAGATGTGATGTATTTATTTAAAAATCAGCATGTTAAACTGAGCCCAGAAACAAATTGGCAACCAACGCAATTGCTTTGGGACTGGTGAATTGGCACAAGACAGGAAGGATGGGGAGAAAGCATATGATGATAACATCATAAAATGTAAAGAAAAGGGGTTTATTTAAGATGCAATTATCTGCCATGGCTTCTTATCTTCCTAAGAGTACCATATGTGGAATCATTTAACACCACGAGATGGAAAGGCTCTGGGGCTTTTGTCCTCCCCACCGCCTAAAAACAGTTTCTTTAGCAATCTAAAGAACAACACACTTAAGAATGCTTGTAAAACTCCTCATAAATTTTATTGCTCCACAATACTGCAGAAAACCTGCTGCAGTGGAGGATAAACAACGAAAATTGGATCCATCACCTCTAACAGTTAATATATTCTGGGGAGGGGGGAGCTATTACCACTTAAATGAAACACAGCACTGAATGTGATTGGAGGGGGTGGGGAGCCTGAAAGGTCTAAAATATTTGAAATGTATTTGCAAACTGCACACATTAAGTGGGTGGAAAGCTGCTGGGAAGAGTCTGGCACCTTTAAGGAGTGTTATTTTAGTCCATGTTGCACTGTTTCTCCAACACACACATGCAAGATTTGAAAGGTAAGGAAATATTCAGTCCAAATCCATTTGGACTGCATTCTTTGTCATGGTAGAAGATCCTGCCGTACCTTCCGTTCTTGCACATTTCCATTTCCATAAGTTATTACATTCCATATGTTATTTCAGTTATTATTTACAAAGTTTCTAGATGCTTAGAGCAAGCAGATTTTTTTTTATTTCCTTACGTAAGGCATGAAGAAATACAGATTTACAGACCCTGCTGTGAAAATGTATTGTCTTATAAGAATGGGCTAAATCATGCATACACATTGTGCATCAGTCATGAAGCGGAATGAAAATTCCATTTGAAAACAGTAATTCAGAGGAACAAATGAAAAGGGTTCCCCTTCTTCCACACACACACATGATTCTCAACTGGGGCAAAATTCGGTTTAAGACTAGCCCTGCCCAGGTCGCCACAAACATTGAGGTGGGGGTGAAAACGTGCAGACTCTCTGTACTCTTTGGATTCTATATTATGGTTCTAATCCAGTGTAGAATTTCTGTGCCAGAAAGATTTCCACCTACAGAGAGCAACTTTCTTGCTTACTTTCTCCCATTGTTATCCAAAATACTCTTCAAAATGTTGCTCTTGAGGGTCCCTTTTCTCCCAGGAATAGCATTCTGGGTGCATTTCAAGCTGCACTGGGAGAGCAGAGGTTAGAAAGCTACACTCCACAAGCAAGAAATAGAAGATGTCACCCAGTGAGCTTCCATGGAAGAGTAGGGTTTTGAGCCTGGATCTCTCAGGTCTGACGAACTCACAGTTATAACTTGCTGTTTTTTACTGAATAAGATACATTTTCAGATTTATGGTAAGTGAAAGAATCCTTGCTAATGCCAAATTGCAAAATAGGTTTTGACTTTTACTCCAGTACAAATTCAGACAAGAGTTTAAGGCTTCTAAAGAGTAAACTGAAAACTATTACAGGAACCAATCCAGTTTGTTGGTTACACAGTTTGTTGGTTACACACACACTTAGAGGATGGCTGGGGTCACAAGAGGCCTTGTATGGTGTAGCAATTAGTGTTGGACTGGGAAACTTAGGTTCGAATCCTTACTTTGCTATGGAAGCTTGCTGAGTGACCTTAGATCGGTCACATACTCTCAGCTGAACCTACCTCACAGGGTTGGTGTGAGGATGAGATGGAGGAGAGAATTATGTAAGCCACCTTGGGTGCCCATTGGGGATAAAAGTGGGGTATAAATGAAGTAAATAAATAAAACAAAGAAGAAACTTGCTGGATCAGATCTGGGGACCATCTAGTCCAGCATCCTATTTCACAGGGCAGCCAACCAGATGCCCCTGGATAGCCAACAAACAGGACGTAGAGACCAAGGTTTTCCTCTGATATTACCTCCTAGCGCTGGCATTCAGACATTGACTATCTCTGAATATGAAGGATTCTTTTAGTCACTATGGCTAGAAGCCATTGGTGGACCTTTCCTCCACAAATCTCCCTCTTTAAAGCTGTCTATGTGTGTGCCCATCACTACCAATTTGGTGTAGTGGTTAAGAGCGGCAGGACTCTCAGAGCTCTCTCAGCCCCACCCACCTCACAGGGTGATTGCAGTGAGGATAATAATTACAATCTTTGTAAACCTCTCTGAGTGGGTGTTAAGTTGTCCTGAACAGCGGTATATAAATGGTCATCAGGCACAATTTACACCTATAGTCCACCTCAGGAAGAACCATTAAGCCTCTCCCAACTTATTATTCACCTCTGGAAAACCCATCAATTTATTGTTTCTTGGGCGAAGTTATCAGCTTGTCCCGGGAGCATTTTGCCCTATAACTGGACTCTCTAGCCACTGGTGAGGGTGTGTGTGTCTTTGGATTCAAACACATACCCCCAAATCCATTGGGGCCTTTTCTCTTCTCCTCATGTAATGCTGGGTGTTTTGCTGCCGCCTCTGCAGACCTCTATCCTCAAAACTGGTAACTATCACCTTCCCAGAAACTGCTTTCTCCCCCTTTCCTCCCTGATTTTCTCTTAGTTAGCCTCGTATATGTGCTGTGTGTGGTTTACTGTACATTTGCCCTTTCAGTTCTCTTTAATAAAAAACCTCTTTCCAGCTGAACATTTGCCTGGCTTATTTTGAGAGTTCTCTTAAAAGAATAATTCTCGTAAACATAGGTTGAGAATCGTAGTTATCCCCTCTTGCTTGTCTCCTGTAAGCTAATTCCCCCAACTAATTAGGAGACTGTGCATTTGGGTAACACATCCACTGACATTGAATTGCACAATTCCTGCTGAGTACAAAACTTCACAAGCAGCAGGAGGTAAGAATGTTGACTGGACTCCCCACCCGCATATGTCATGACCATAGCTGAGTATATGCAAAGAGCAACATCAATCAATCAGCTGCTAGCAATGCCCTGCTGCCAACATGAACTGGCACAGCTTTGACCGGACAGGCAGCTGTTGGCAGTCGGTTGGCATAGGGGAAAAAAACCTAAAGCAAAAATCCTGGAAAGTTCATAACTGTCAGATGCATTCATCTGGCTGATTATTCCTCCTTTCCGATGCCAAAAATAAATGTTCCATTCATCCAGTGGAGGGGGTAAGTATACTATATCTTAGTACATTAGGCAAAGGAATTTGTGTCCCTACAGAACTGTCCCAAATTTGCAGCCAACAATTCTATAAGCTACTGTTTAGAGGGGGGAAAATGTATTTTTCAATATTAGAGGGGCAATACCGTGGCACAGAGTGGTAAGCTGCAGTACTGCAGCCCAAGCTCTGCTCACGACCTGAGTTCGATTTCGGCGGAAGCTGGGTTCAGGTAGCCAGCTCAAGGTTGACTCAGCTTTCCATCCTTCCGAGGTCAGTAAAATGAGTACCCAGTTTCCTGGGGGTAAAGTGTAGATGACTGGGGAAGGCAATGGCAAACCACCCCGTAAAAAGTCTGCCAAGAAAACATCACATGATGTTCCCCCATGGGTCAGTAATGACTCGGTGCTTGCACAGGGGACTACCTTTACCTATCCATCCAAACTTCTCCTGGTTATCCACGCATGCTCGTTTTTCCTTAAGGATGCTTCAAAAACTCTCTGCATCTTGATTTCTCTCTAAATGTTGAAGCTCTGAGCTATTGGTCTTGCTTCCCAATGGAACTGATGCGTTAGGAATCCTGCACTGTTCAATTTACTAAAAAAAAAAAATCTTAATTTTGCTCTGGACATAATGCACGTGTGGCTTGACAAATCTGTAACTTCCTTCTGTTCATTCCCATATTTCCCCTCTCTTCTATGGTGCTTATTAGCAATGGAGCAAAGACCCTGCTGTTCGAACTGTAGTTTAATTACTAATTGCCAGCAGCAGTCTTTGAGTCTCTCTACACAAGACAAGGCCCCATTCTAAATGAACAGGTGGTCGTTGCAAGCATTGTTCATTGCTGTTCATTGCTGTTCATCAAGCCAGACAGTCTGGCACATGCAATCAATTCCCTTGGCAATTTAGGCAGGGATTATCTGAACTCTGTCTGAACTCCTGCTGTTGCCCTGGAAACTCCAATCTAAACCCAATTTAGCTTGATAGGAAGGTCTTCCTTCCAAGTGTGGGCTGGAGCTCCAAATTTGTTACAAGAGGAAAAGACCAAGGGGGAGGGGGGCTCCCAGCTCTGGTATTCAGGGAGAGACAGTTGCTGTTAGAGAGATAGGGTGAGTGCATTGGAGCGTGAATGTTCTTTGTGTGTGGTGGGATAGGGATCTACCCCTTCAGGTTTCAGGGCTGCTGCCAGGCTCTGGGGCCAAGCTATTATTTATTATTGGTATTTATCCTGGTGCCTGCTCAGGACAGGTTTCTGGGAGTGGTACGGTAGGGATTAGGGGTGTGCAAGCCAAAAATTTTCGGCTAAAGCCGAAAGCAGAAAGCTGAAAGAGGATTCTCTTTCATATAAGCCGAAAGCCGAAACGGCCAGCCGTTTCGGCTTTCGGCTTACTTTCGGCTTTCGGCTTTTTCAATGGGAAAATGCCTCCGGCGTCTTCCCGGACGTCTGGGGGAGGCATTTTCCCACAGAATCAGCCCAAAATTGGTGGGGACCTTCCTCTAACCCCTCTCTACAAACCCCCCAAGTTTCAGACCGATTGGACTGAAATGGCCCCCCCAAGTGGGAGCAGTCTGAGCCTTGGTGGGGGGTGGGAGAAGGGCCCCTGAGGGATGGGGGGCATTTTGCATGCAAAATGCCACCCCTGACAAGACAAGCCTCCCCCAGCTGTCAGTGGTAGAGATGAGAGCAGCTACTTGGGGAGGCCATGAAATGGCCCCCCCAAGTGGGAGCAGTCTGAGCCTTGGTGGGGGGTGGGAGGAAGGGTGGGAGAAGGGTCCCAGAGGGCTGGGGGGCATTTTGCATGCAAAATGCCACCCCTGGCAAGAGAAGCCTCCCCCAGCTGTCAGTGGTAGAGAGATTAGAGCAGCTACTTGGGGAGGCCATGAAATGCCCCCCCCAAGCGGGAGCAGTCTGAGCCTTGGTGGGGGTGGGAGGAAGGGTGGGAGAAGGGCCCCAGAGGGTTGGGGGGCATTTTGCATGCAAAATGCCATCCCTGGCAAGACAAGCCTCCCCCAGCTGTCAGTGGTAGAGAATGAGATTAGAGCACCTACTTGGGGAGGCCATGAAATGGCCCCCCCAAGTGGGAGCAGGCTGAGCCTTGGTGGGGGGTGGGAGGAGGGGTGGGAGAAGGGCCCCTGAGGGTGAGGGGGCATTTTGCATGCAAAATGCCACCCCTGGCAAAGGAAGCCTGCTTCTTCATTTTTCCCCATAGGAAATAATGAAGAAGATGAGCAGCAGCATGCTAACAATATGCTGCTCCTTCGCTTTCTTATGGGAGGATAGGGGGACCTGCTTTGGGGGGCCATAACATGGCCCCCCAAAGTCCAATCGGTCTGAAACGTGGGGAGTTTGTAGAGAGGGGTTAGCGGAAGGTTCCCACCAATTTTGGGCTGATTCTGTGGGAAAATGCCTCCCCCAGACGTCCGGGAAGATGCCGGAGGCATTTTCCCATTGAAAAACCGAAAGCCGAAACGTTTCGGCTTTTTTTCTTTCGGCTAGCCGAAACGTTTCGGCTTAGCCTGAAACGTTTCGGCTAACCTGAAAGAAGCCGAAACACTTTTGTTTCGGCTTTCTTTCGGCTTTCAGAAAGCCGAAATGCACATCCTTAGTAGGGATCTATCCCTTCAAGTTCCAGGGCTGCTGCCAGGCTCTGGGGCCAAGCTATTATTTATTATTGGTACATTTCCTGCTGCCTGCTCAGGTCAGGTTTCTGGCAGTAGTGTGGTAGGGAACTTGATGGCTGGAGGAGAGCCTGTTGGCCCCCACGAACAATGAACATGTTTGTGAACAGGATCATGTTTGTTAATGTTTGTTGTTCGTGGATGGCAACAACAATGAACACCATGTTCATTTTTTTCCTGTTCATGCCCATGTCTAATCACAACCAGAGGGCAGTGAGGAATAGAAATGGGCTGGAGCTGCCTTCCAGAGCCAGGCTCGGACATGGAAAGGTTACAAGGGGCTGAAGTTTCCCTTCTAGCAGTTCACAGCTCCTTCACACAGCTCCAGTGTATAGCAAAGCCTTTGCCCTGCTGCAGGCTCTGTCTTTTTAAACCACCCTTCTCTGCTAACATTGCATCTCCCGAAACATGCTTCACATGTCAGATGTCTCATGTAGAGAGACTCTTTGTCACAGGGCATTGGGGCAACTGCCCCAGGCCCTAGCCCCCCCCCAAATTATGCCCCTCCCCCCATACAGAGAGGAAAAGAAGACAAAGCAAGCTCGAGCCCTCTGGGGCTCAGGCAGCAGCCAGCTTGGCAGCCACCATACATATCTGCCCCCTCTTGGGATCAGGGAGTAGCTAGCCAGCAGGGCAGTACCACCACCACCACCCCCAGTTTAAACAGCAGCCAGCTTTGTGGCTGCAGTCGCCCACACACCTTGAAAAGGCCGAGGGCTACCCCATTGCTTGAGCCTACGATGGGGCCCAACGAGGGGGCAGTGATTCTGGGGCTTGACCTGTAAATGCCCTGGCCCCAGAATCACTAAGACTCCAACACTGGCAACCAGATTTTTTTAGAAATACCAGCATGCCGTGGTTAAGCTACTCCTCTCAGGGCCAAGCTACACATGACGAATGACACTTGAACAGCAAGTGTATTTCTCCCTGTTCACTTGCCCTCCACTCAATCCACTTGCCATTCAAGTGTCATTCGTCATGTGTAGCTTGGCCCTCAGCTCCATCTCCCCAGCTGTTTTGTGGGGATAATACACTGACTTTGTTTACGGCTTGAGTGGGGCACTAATCTGTCTAAAACAACAGTATATACGTGCAGTTGTTCTTGTTGTTATTAAAACTGGCAATAATATGACCAATGGAAAAAATGGACCAAGGCTACTATTCATTCCCTGATTGTACTACTGGATAGAAATTATTCCTTTCTGTCCTTTAATACCTTAAAGGAACAATTTTTTTAAAACTTCCCATTGCAAATGTAGGCAGTTGAAAGACTTTCTTCAAAAGATCTTTGGTCCTGATGCATTAGCAGTTGCAGAATTGCCAGCAATCTTCTCTTTTAGGAGTTCTGTAAAAAACTTCTCCAAGATGCATAAATATTTATATGTTCATATTTGTCTTGATCCAGGAACTGTGCTCAGCGGAATTAGAGCCATGTGGTTTAGTGAACTAGAATACAATATCCAGTTATCACTCTGGTATGAATTATGTAAAACAGTTAAACAAATACCATTGGAACGGAGATGACAATTGATTTTTTTAAAAAAAATTCTGCTCCGAATCTACAGAACACCTAAATTTTATAAATTAGGTATTTCTGAAAATAATACATATTGGAGTGGAATGTAAGATGTTTGCCGGTATACTTCTTCATATGCTATGGTATTTTCCAGTAGTACAGTAATTTTGGACTATGATAATAAAACATGTTAATTTTGTTAATAATTTTGATAATAAAACGTGTTAATCTGAGTGCTGAGAGCCAGTTTGGTGTAGTGGTTAAGAGCACGGGACTCTAATCTGGAGAGCTGGGTTTGATTCCCCACTCCTCCGCTTGAAGCCAGCTGGGTGACCTTGGGTTAGTCACAGTTCTCTGGAGCTCTCTCAGCCCCACCCACCTCACAGGGTGATTGTTGTGGGGCAATAATAGTATACTTTGTAAACCGCTCTAAGTGGGCATTAAGTTGTCCTGAAGGGCGGTATATAAATCGAATGTTGTTATTATTATTATACTAGTTGCTAAAAGAATTATACTTCAGTCTTGGAAATCAGTTACTTCAGCTAGTATAGAGTAGTGGATGGAAAATCTTTTGCACTTTGCTATAAAAGAGCAACATTTACCCATCAAGCAATGAAAGATAAATTCCGGATCATATGGAGTTAGGGTGGCCAGGTGAGGGGCAGGGGATCTGACACCTCGTGTCCTCCTGAGCACGCTTCTCTTCATGCTCCCACAAAATGTGCATGCACTCCTGTGCTTGCATGATGATGTCACTTCCAGGAACTGACATCATCATGCCAGCCACGGGTGTGCTCCCACACTTTATGTGGGGCTTATTCTAGCCCCCTTTTGGTCTCAACAAAGCATGGGACCATGTTCATGGCGAGGGTAATGATGTTACTTCAGGAAGAGATGTCATTGCCCCCCACCCCGGGAGTGTGTGTGTCACGTGTGTTCCTAGAGTTTCTGCCCGTGGCGGGTGATCTTTCGGGGCAAGGTAAAGAAGGTAAACCTGCGGGCATCTGGGATCCCTAACAGAGTCCTTTCCCAGAACTTTACAGCTACTAAAGCAGCGAAAAGCTACTACCATTACTGCTCTTTCTCTCAAGGTTTTCTTAGTCTAATGTTGGAAATATTTCCAAAACTTAATACATCAAAAAGAGGCAATTTCCTTCATTGTCTTGAGCCTGCTGGAACAGTATGTGTGCTTTGCCATGTACATTTTACTTGATGTAATGGATCCGACATTCCACTCCCTCTAATATAAAGGCCGCTAAGTTAATGGATGTTATTTTTTTAAAAAACGCAAGCAATAAGCCAGAGGTCCCCAAGCTTTTTTGGCACCGTTGGAATTCTGACACCGGATGGTGGGTGCAGCCACAAAATGGCTGCCATAAGAGGCAGAGCCATCCACAAAAATCAGGGAGTAAGGTCATGCTGTCACAAAATGGCTGCCGCAAGAGGCAAAGTGAAAAACAAAATGGGGGAGTGAGTTCATGCACAAATCTAATAGTTCCAGAGGAACTAATAGTAACTTTTAAACGTTTCAGGCAGAAGCTCTGTTTAACAAGATGCCATTTCAAATGAACATGTTGTTTAAAAATATTCTCTTGCGAACAAACAGCTTAGCCTCAGCCATACAGTAAAGATTCTTGTTCTGCGGTGACAGCTACTGTGGCAACAACTTCTTTAAAATCTGCATGGCCAATCAGATTTCCATGGGCCAATCAGAAGCCACGATGGGCAAAAGCTAGGGCTGCCAGGTCCCCTAGTGGGGACTGGGGAATCCTTCGTTCCCAGCCTCTTCCCCCCCACCCCCACTCACCTGGCCAGCAGGAGTAAAAGGACCCAGGAACAGGCTCAGGAGGCAAGAAATCTCCCAGTCCAGCATGCAGCATGCATGCTTCCTAGGGCTGCAATTACATCACTTCCGGAAGTGACATTCCTGGCCAGACACAATGCAGCCTCAAGAGCTTCAACGCCTGCCAGCAAGTGAAGCTGAACCTGATTAACACCCAGTCTATTTAGGCTGAGGGCCAAGCTACAAGTGACGAATGACTCTTGAACAGCAAGTGTGTTTCTCCCTGTTCACTTGCCCTCCACTCAATCCACTTGCCATTCAAGTGTCATTTGTCACTTGTAGTTTGGCCCTATGTCTTGAGAAAGCTGCTTTGTTGGATTATGCGGTCCACTAAGCGCAAGCTCTTCTCTCCAAGCTCCCTGCCTGCAGCTCTACACTCTTTTCTGCACTCCCAAATCTAGCCAGCCAAGCCGGCAGCCCTGTTCCATTGTAGTCCAGATCTGGCTAGCCTGGAAAGCGCAGGACACATTGTCGCTTCTGTGTTAGTGACGAGTTTTGAACAAATGGTAAGCCTACTGCCAATGCCAGCCCTGCCACTTCTTTGCAGGCTGGGAAGGAGCTGCAGGAACAGCCGCAGCTCCATATGACATATGAGCTAAGAGGGTGGTTGGCCAGGGAGGAGGGAAGCAGCAGCTGCACTGCAGGCGGGCAGGTCTGGCAGGTGAGTGGTTGGCCTGGAAGATAAGCAGAGGGAAGATTGCATTCTTCCCCTCTGCTTGCACAATGATGCTTGCATTAATGGAACCCCACTGTTTTTAAAGTGCTTTGCTGGTGCAAGCATGTCCTCCTGAAGGCATCATGTGCAAGCATTTCCTCCCGAAGTAGGCTAGGGCTGCAGTCTATTCCTTGCCTCTCTAGGTAGCATGCCCGGTTAAGTTCCAACACATGGAGGCAAACTCATTTGAATTGTGTTCTCCCTCTTCTGTTTCACAGAAGGGGGTCATAGCCCGAATTCCTTCTCCTAATTGAATGGAACGGGATAATGAGAGATGCGTGAACAGATGCAGAAGGCATTACAATGCAAACCCAGTCAAAAATAGCTTGCACTCATGCAAGGGGAGAGGGGAGGAAAGACCCCCTCTTACGCTTTCTCAGCATTCCTTCTGTTCAGCTGCACAAGAAAACGCAGAGCTGACTCATGCAGTTGTGTGGCCATTGCTGCCTCTCTATGTTTTTAAAGCAAAGGAGCAATTGGAGCGAAGACTGTATCTGGGAAATTTGAAGCTGACCCACACGTGTCTGGTAAACAAAATGCTGGAAGAATGGCCAGTTTTGAGAGACCGAACAGAGGCTTATTGTTTGTGTTTGTTCCGTGGTGGGAATCGCCCGCCCCCATCGCACAGCCACACTGCAAAGAAACAAGGCCCTTAACGCTTGCCCCCGAGTATCATTATTTGCTGATGGAATGCTGGCGGGTGCCAAGAGAGTTTGCGAGTCCTCTGGCCAAAATTTTGTTCTAAGAGAGATGACGGGGGAGGGATATTCAAGGTTTCTGTTTGTGTTATTTGCATCAAGGCCCATCAAACTATTCAAGAAAAAAAAAACCCAGCCCCCTCATTTTTGCCAAACAAATATACATGCCCTCTCTCTTATGGCTGATATGCAAGTAGGTTTGCATAAAACAATAGAATGTAATGATCATTAATGCTTTTACGTACAACATAGCTTATGAAACATGTTATCATTAGTAAAAGCATGCAACTACTCAGTGGGATGGTAAAAGCAAGAGTGCATAGGCACACAAGTTTATCCATGCTCTAATCCTATTTGAGGTAGACCACTGCAATGTGCTCGATCAGGGCCAGCCCGTCCATTGAGCCCGGTGAGGCCGCTGCCGCAGGGTGCTAAGGCGCCGGAGGGGCGCCGGACTGGCGGCAGGGGTGCACACCATGGAGCTGCCACCACTGCTGGTGGCCAGGAGCGTGTGGTGGCAGCAGCAGCGTGGGGCAGCTGAATGGGCAGCCTCCATTCAGTTGCTCTGCGGGCCAGGCACAGCCGGGGGCCAGGGTGGCCGGCTGCACGTGGCCTGCAGAGCAACTGAATGGGAGGGCAGGAAGGCCCCCGTGCACGCGACAGCCCCTGCGTGATGACATCACATGCAGTCATGGCTTTCATGCAATGGTCCAGGACCTTTTGGAGAGCAAGAACTGATTATAGTGTTAGATGGATTCACGAGCAGACACCAAGACATTAAGAAAAACTCAGTGTCAAGAAATCTCACACTGCATGCCCTCTTAAAAATTGGAGGTGGTGGAAGCAGATGAGGGAAGGGCATGTGTGCAGCAGTGAGAAAGTCTCATCTTACAAGAAAAGAGTGTAATATACAGAGTCCCTTTGGATGCAGCTGAACGGCCAGCAAAACCATAGGCTCCCTGCTGAATGGCAGGTGAACAGAATGCGAACTCAACTGGCATCCCTCGATTGCAGAAGCTGGGCAGGAAAGAAAGGATAAATCCCCTCCAGCTCTGCAACCCAAATCTGAATCTATTCCCTGTGTAGCTGTAATTCAGTATTTAAAAACCAGCCGGGAACCCATTCATAGCTCTCCCATCACCATAAAAAATGACCTTTTTCCAGTTTCCACTCCACCCCAGGCTTAGGTTTTCCTACTTCCTTTCAATGAAAGCTGGTATCTGGTGTTGCAGTTGCAAGGCAGAGCCAAGCTAGAAGTAACGAATTACACTTGAATGGCAAGTGAACAGACTCCCATGTATTCCTCCCTGTTCACTTGCGCTCCACTAGATCACATAGAACCAGTTCAAGCACAGACATGGGATGGAGAGTTCTGTGATCGAGTGGAGCGCAAGTGAACAGGGAGGAATACATGGGAGACTGTTCACTTCCCATTCAAGTGTAATTTGTCACTTCTAGCTTGGCTCGCAGACATTCTCTGGCTGACTCACAGTGCTGCAAAGCCGCTACAGAGGACATAACTGGAAAATGCAATACGACACAAGAATTTTAACTGCAAAATCGTTCGTAATCTCATGAGCTAGAACGATGCAGTGGTTAAAGTGTTAGCCTAGGATGTGGGAGACCCTCGACTCACCATGAAGTTTTGTGGGCCAATCGCCCTTTCTTGGTCTAACCTACTTCACAGGGTTGTTTTGAGGAAAAAATGGAGAGAGGAGAGAGGCTTTGCATTCCTTGGAGGAAGGACTGAATAAAAATTTACTAGAGAGAAAAACAAGTAGCTATCTAAGGGCCAAGCTACACATGACGAATGACACTTGAACGGCAAGTGGATTGAGTGGAGGGCAAGTGAACAGGGAGAAATACACTTGCCATTCAAGTGTCATTCGTCATGTGTAGCTTGGCCCTTAGTATCGGCTCTTCGACTCTAGGCAATTGAATGGCGATATCCTTTCTAGCTGAATTGGTCCCTTAGCGCTCCTTGAAAGGGGTTGGTCTGGCAACAGAACAGGATTCTTCTCCCTGTCTTTTTGCCCCAGTTTTTGCCATGACATCTTTATTATTTTGCAGATTTTAATGTGCAGTTCTATCATTTTATAACTGAATCTTTTGCTTCCATATGCTTGTGCACATCAGCCTGGAAACGAGGCACATATCTCAGAAATCTCAGGCTGTTGGCAGGTTTTCATATACATGACATGTGGTACGGGGTGGGGAGCTAAGGATCAGATCTCCGTGCCAAACAATCCTCGCTACATGCAAACTGGGCGGAAAGCACATCTCAAGCTGGGCATTTGTGATTGTCCATGGCGGTGGGGAGGGGAGGGAAGACTATTTTGGGTTTCTGCACGAGCAACTTTTGAAAAACAGAGAGGATTGACTCAACTGTGTCCCCACCCCCCAACAGCAAAACACTTGGAGGGGGAAAACAATCTAGCTGTGTTTTTGATCCAATATGGATTTTGCAGCATGTTACAAATTCAAGGAGGAACCCTAAAGGTAATCAGACGAAAGCCATCTAACTCAAGACTCTTTTACACCCTAACTCAACACTCTTTTACACTGCAAATCATCGCACACATAACGATGTGGTGTCATAGCAAGTCATACCATTGGCCCATCAAGCTTAACACTATCTGCTTTGCCTCTGGGCACTCAGGGAGAGGAAGGTCTTTCCAAACACATGCAATCCAGACCGTGTAACTGAAGTCACGAGGAACCAAACTTGAGAATTTTAGCTCACAAAGCAGTCGCTCTACTATTGAGCCAGACCACAGAGGAACTCCTGAACTGACCCATGTGTCAGGGACCCAAGGGCCCTCAGGGCTCCCTGTCTTAGGAGATCCAAAGAGTCATCCCTGCATCTACTCACCAAGTCAGCAATGCACATGGTGCCTTTAAGGCAAGGCCTGCTAGTCAGGTGGTTGGCACTGACTGGCCCACTGTCTGATAATCAGCTGGGAGGCGGCCTTGAACCAGGGGTGGGAAAATGAGGGAATGAGTCACAGTTGAACTATAGGGGTGGTGGCAGATTCCTGTGAGAATTACTCCGACCCCATGAGATGGAGCCCCTGAAGAGGCCAGTCTCAGGACAGGATGGGCCTTCATGAGGTGAAGGGAAATCAGCCACGAAAGATATGGTGGCACTTGCTCCTCAAGTTGAAAGGTCAGGAGAGAGGTAGAGAATAAGGCTGAAGAAAACCCCCTTCCCTCAGTCTGAGGCTTGTGAGAGGTTATGGTAGTAGCACATATGAAAGCAGAACACGCTAGGCCTCTACACCAACATCTGAATGCATGAAGCTGTCTTAGGGACAGCCCATTGGTCTATCAAGGTCAGACTTGTCTTCTCTGAGTGGAAGCATCTCTTCAGGGTCTCAGACAGAGGTGTCTTATAGTACCTGATAGTTTTTAAAGGAGATGCCGGGGATTAAACCCGGGACCTGCATGTAAACCAGACTTTCTGCCACTGGTTTATGCCTCTCTCCTGACTATGGGCCAAGCTACACGTGACGAATGACACTTGAACAGCAAGTGTATTTCTCCCTGTTCACTTGCCCTCCACTCAATCCACTTGCCGTTCAAGTGTCATTCGTCACTTGTAGCTTGGCCCTACGTCTATCATTCATACAGCCATCAGAGCTCTCTCAGCCTCACAGGGTGTTCTGTTGTGGGGATAATAATAACATACTTTGTAGACTACTCTGAGTGGGTGTTAAGTCATCCTGAAGGGTGGTATATAAATCAAATGTTGTTGTTGTTGTTGTTGTTGTTATATCAGACCAGAAGTCTGGTCCCTAAATTCCCAGCATGCCCTAGGCAGGGAATGAAATTCTGAACTCTTTCCCCAAGAGTTCTTCAAAACCTGAATTTTCAAGGTAAGCTGCTTCTGAACTTAGAATTTCCATTGAGCTGTCAAGAACAACAACAACAACATTTGATTTATATACCAACCTCAGGTACAACTTAACACCCATTCAGAGTGGTTTACAAAGTGTGTTATGATTATCCTCACAACAGTCACCCTGTGAGGTGGGTGGGGCTGAGAGAGCTCTGAAAGAGCTGTGACTGATCCAAGGTCACCCAGCTGGCTTCAAGCAGAGGAGTGGGGAATCAAATCCAGTTCTCCAGATTGGAGTCCTGCCGCTCTTAACCACTACACCAAACTGGCTCTAAGAGTTACGAGTAGATCTGAACCTGACAAGATACCCTTCTAAAGCTATTGACTTTCTGCGTGAGATGAGGAAAAATGATTTGTGTTTTAATTTCTAAGAAGATAAATTTGGGAAAAATAAAGAGAAGGGGGGCAGTATTGAAAAGGTAAATTTGGAAGATATTAAAACTAAAAGTATGTTTGTTAAAATATGATAGATGTTGTAGAGAAAAATGGAAAATGAAACGTATTATTTTTCTTTATTATTTTCAATCTTTGTTCTTTCTCTCTCTTTGTATTCTTTATTCTTTACTTTTTTATTCTCTCTCTCTGCCCTTTTTATAGGGCTTTTAATCTTACTAATAAAATAAAAAGTATTCAAAAGTATTCAAAAAAATAAATTAAGCTATCCAAATGAATGGTCCACACTACATCTTGTAGCAGTGAGTCCCCTAAGCCTTTTGAGTGTTATATAAAGTACTTTCATTTGTCTGTCCTGAGTGGACTGTCCACCCACCGATTCAGAAGCCCCTTTCATGGGAAGAAGAGGGCACAGTCACCCCCACCTGGGTGCAAGGAAAGGATAGCTGGACTTTACTTACCCAGGGTACGTCAACCATGCATTTCTCACCAGCCAAGATACCAGTTTTACCCTGATAGTGAGAATTCGGTCTAAATTATAAATGTTTTTAAATTCAGTTATGATCTTGAACCTGCTGAGGAGACAGCCAATGAAACAGCTACCTTATAGAACAGGAAACCCATACAAAGAAACAGAGATAACCCTCCCACCTGCTTTTAGGCAATAACAACAACATTCAATTGATATACCGCCTTTCAGGACAATTTAATGCCCTCTCAGAGTGGTTTACAAAGTATGTCATTTTTGTTAGAAATAACAATGTCTGGTGTACTGCAGCAGCAAGAAGTAAGAAGAGCCTACCACGCAGGGGGCAGCAAGGATCACTTAGTTAGGACAGTGAGAGTAGCACCTCTCTTGTTTCCTGGGGGTCATTTCCTTGTCTTGTCTTCTATTGGGCTAAACAGGGCAATATCCTGCTTCTTCACTCTCCTGCCACACTTCTTCTCTGTCTCTGCAAGATGTAGTCAGATAGCTAGGATCTATCTCTCCCCCTTTCCCTCAAGTATGTAACTTCCTCAAATAAAGCTTTTGCCTCTCTAACCAGCTCGGCGTTTAATTCCGCAGCGTTGTTTAACACTCGCTCTAACAATTTTTACAACAAAACACCCTGTGAAGTGGGTGGGGCTGAGAGAGCTCCAGAGAACCATGACTGAGCCAAGGTCACCCAGCTGGCTTCAAGTGGAGGGGTGGGGAATCAAACCCCGTTCTCCAGATTAGAGTCCCGTGCTCTTAACCACTACACCAAACTGGCTCTGCCTCCTCCTCTTGTCTCTGATGCCCAGAACCCCAGAACTCTTGGCAATAATAGAGAACATTTCACTGCAAGATAATCAACATGGTGTCGGGGGTTAGAGTGTCAGACTAGGATGTAGGAGACCTGGGTTCGAATCCTCATTCTGCTACGGAATCTCACTGGAAGACCTTGCGCCAGTTATTCTTTCTTTTGGCCTACCCTACCTCCTAGAACTGTTGTAAGGATAAAATGAAGGAGAGGAAGTCACTAATGTAAGCAGCTTAGGGTGTCCTTAGTGAGAAAAGCAGGGAATAAATAAGTAAACAAAATAAACCACGCCAGGTCTTGAGTCAGTTAGAGGCATTCCAGCCCAAGAGTATTCATCTCTATGACTGAGCATGGCCGTTTTGATTACAAGCAATCATGTTCAAAGGGGCAGGCCATGAAGCGCATGCTTCCCTGCAAAGCTTCTTAAATCCCCATTTAGCTCCAGGCTAGATGTAGAGGGACCAGTGTAAAGTTTCCTGCTGGCGAGTGATCTTGTGTCCAGCCGTCACAGTGAACTAGCCATGGTCCTTACTGCTAATTTTCATCTTGCCTCCGTTGCAAGTAAATTAAAAAGTTTGCATGCAGTGCCTCTTTTAGCAGCAGTCCAGCATCTCATTTACTCATACCAACTATTGGTTTATTACATAAAATGAATGGTATTTTGAATGGATTCTCATTGGCAGCTGCAATCCTCACAACGGCAGTTAATGGACAACTTGCTGACATATGCCAGAACTTACTGAGTTAATGAGAACTTACTTATTTTTATTTCTCAGAAGTGTAATTTTCTGAACCCAGTTCAATTTGGAAGGCCAAAAGAACTACAATCCCCAACAGGAAGTCATACTGAGAAAGTTTGGATACAGCAATTTATGGGGAAGATAGCCCTGTGGCGCACAGTGGTAAGCGGCAGTACTGCAGCCCAAGCTCTGCTGACGACCTGAGTTCGATCCCGGTGGAAGCCGGGTTCAAATAGCCAGCTCAAGGTTGACTCAGCCTTCTAAGGTCGGTAAAATGAATACCCAGTTTCCTGGGGGTAAGGCGTAGATGACTGGGGAAGGCAATGGCAAACCACCCTGTAAAAAGTCTGCCAAGAAAACGTTGTAGTGTGACGTCCCCCCCATGGTTCAATAATGACTCAGTGCTTGCACAGGGGACTACCTTTACCTTTTACAGGCCTCAATGGGCCATCTTAAAGAGCTGTCTCCCTGTCACAGCTCACTTTCCCTCACTTGGAAAAGTAAGGTCTGCAGCCAGAGGAGGAGCAGTAGGCAAGTGTTATGTGTACACAAATATTTGCAAAATGTACTCAAAAAAGTTCGCAACAATGCAAGAGTGGCATGTTGAGCACTGGGGTGTTTGCCTATTGCTACTTGCCAGCACAGCCTGACAATCGAGGTCCCGGAGCCAAGAGAGGTTGCTTCACCATGAAAACAAAATTTTCGTAGCAATAGCATACTAGCCAATCATTCTGTTCTCCGTATCTAGTCAGGCAGATCAAAAGAGTTTGCGGCTAAATATTAGGAAGAACTTCCTGACAGTTAGAGTGGAACAGGCTTCCTCTGGAGGTGGTGGGCTCTCCTTCTTTGGAGGCTTTTCAGCAGAGGCTCAATGGCCATCTGACAGCAATGCTGATTCTTTGATTACATCAGTGCTTAGTTCTCATGGACCCTTCTTACACACCCAGGGTAATGCCAATCACCACTTTGGGGTCAGGAAGCAATTTTCCCCAGGCCAGTTTCGCTAGCGATCCTGATGGTGTTTTGTGAATTTCCTGCATTGTGCAGGGGGTTGGACTAGATTACCCTGGGGGGTACCTTCCAACCCTATGATTCTATGACCTACAAGTCAGGCCTGCAGGAGAAGCCCACCCTTGCTTTTTTGCCCCAGTAACCGGTCTTCAGAGGTACACTGCATTGGATCTGATCATTTAGTCATCAAGACTGGTAGTCATTAATAACATAATAATATTTGATTTATATACCGCCCTTCAGGGCAACTTAACACCCACTCAGAGTGATTTACAAAGTAGGTTATTATTATCCCCACAAGAAAACATCCTGTGAGGTGGGAGAGGCTGAGAGAGCTCTAAGAAGTTGTGACTGACCCAAGAGCACCCAGCTGGCTTCAAGTGGAGGAGTGGGGAATCAAACCTGGTTCTCCAGATTAGAGTCCCACACTCTTAACCACTGCACCAAACTGGCTCATTGACAAATGCTATGCTCCAGGATCTCATCTAGCCTTCTTTTAAATCCAACAGGTGGCTATTACCACATACCTCAGCAGGGAGTTCCACAAGTCAACCTCATGTTGTGTGAAGATGTACTTTTTTTTACTAGAACTTGGTGCAGAGAATTTAGTACACAAAGAAAAGAGGAACACCTTTGCCTTTCACTGTGATAGCAAAACAAAAGACAACAGGAGCTGATGGAAGAGAAGTGATACAAGAAGGGAAGAAAGATTCGTATTTGATAAGGATAATTGTCTCCCCCCCCCCTTTTTAATACAATATGGGACACATTTGCATGTCATAAAAGCAAATTACTTTCTTAGGGCTTTCAATGAGCACCAGTTGAATTTATTACGCCACATAATATGTACTGGAGGAGTGGAGGGGGAAAACTTTCAACACATCACAAGCTGCCTCTTCATTCGCTGGAGGAGGAAGATTGAACCATTAAGCATGTCAGCCCCGAGATTATTGATTTCAATGTTTACTTCAGGGGAGAACAGTAGGAAGCCCAGGCAACCCAATTACTTCAAGTAGTTAAGCTTGTTAAGACATCAGAAAGGAACAATTGTGGGACGGTTGCCTAGAGACTAGGGGAGAAAAGGTGTAAATAGGACTGAAGGGGGAAGAGAATGACGCTGCAGTAAAATCTTCTGACTGGGGTTGAAACCAAGAGGGGAAAAGCTAGTATGACGAATGGTACCAGCCAGAGTTTATGGACACTTCATAGACCCGGACTTCATTTTGTAGTTTATTGCCAGTGCAATGCGGAATGCAAAAGAATAAACACACAGAGAGAGATGTCGAAGCCTGCCTTAAGTTGAAACAACTCCAGGTCTGGATCAGACTTCATATACTAAAACAAAAGATGAGGCTTCCTCTGTTTCCACAAGCTGGGTTGAATGCCCAGCTGAGCAAGTGTGGTTTGTGAGTGCGGACCAGGACCTAAGAGGCCTGGGTTCGAATTCCCACTCTTCCATGAAATCTCACACAGTGATTTTGCACCAGCCACTTTCTCTCAGCCTAACCTACCTCATGGGGTTGCTGTGGGAGCAAAGCAGAGGAAGGGATAGCCATGAATCCTGTTCCGTATTACTGGGAGACAGGATGGGATGAGAAGATGATGGAACTGGTAATAATTAGCAAGATGAGACCTGATGGTCTGGTACCTGTCCTAAATAAATAAATAAAATTTTAGACCAATATACACAGGAAGTGTTCTTTACACACAGTAATCTCAATGCACATACAGCTTACAGGCAGGGCTGGATCCAGGGGGCGGGGGGGGGTAGCCTGTCCCAGCGCTGCCAAACAGGGCTTGCTGCATGAGAGGCTGAGCGCAGGGTTGGGAGGCCCTCGCCTGCCCTGCCGATGGGACGGCTGGCTTGCCACGCGCGCAGGACCTCCCAGCCCTGTGCTCAGCCACCTGGGTGGCAAGCCAGCCACCCCAGTGCATGCCTGCGCTGCTGCCACTGCCAGCTCTGCAGTGCTGGGGTGGACGGCTTGCCGCGTGGACAGCACGGAGCAGCGAGGCAGGCAAACCGCATGGAGGGCCTCTTAGCCCAGCGCTCAGCCGGCTGCCCCAGCACACGCCCGGACTGCCACCACCAGCTCCGCAGCGCACTGAGCCTCCCGCCCCTGCATGATGACGTCACGGAAGTGACGTCATCATGCAGTGTCAGGAGTGTGCGCACGCTGTGCATGCGCACGCGCCCAGAGGGCCAGCCGAGGGTTGCACCGGGCGCTGGCAAGCCTAGATCCAGCCCTGCTTACAGGCACAAGTGCACTTAACCCATTTCCCTATGATCAGGTCCAGTTGATAATGGATCTCAACAGCAAGTCAACACAGCCCTACTTTTTTCTCCTTTCAGGGTACCTTCTTAAAATCTTCTTGTTGAGAGATGCCAGACAGGTCGGTTCCTTCAGTTTCACTCTCTGGAAACAATCTCTGAGGAGACGATTCATGTGCATTCATTCATGCAATCGGCACTATGATATCATGCAGGCTCCAGCCTGCCACGCCTCTGTATTACGGCTGTTGCAGAGGATACTGAAATCTTTTTTTAAAATTTTTTTTTATTGGATTAGAAATCTCTATAATATCTATTACAATCAATTTCCTTTAAATATTCCAGTTCTAACCCCCTCCCTTCCCCCCCTTTTGTTGACTTCCAACAGTTTTCCAACCCCTTATCCATTTTTCCCCCTACTCATTTCAAACTTATTTTATTCTATTAAACATATACTTTCACTCTCTTCTAAGCTTCTATTATAACGCAGTGCTATCTCTATTCCCTTTCCCACTTAACTTATCGACTAAATGTTACATTCCTGGCATATATTCTTTAATAATAACAGTCATTTGTCTACTTTTGTACTCCATATTCTATCTTATTTCATTCTTGTCTCGTCAATATGGGGCAAACAATTTGTCCCTTATTCTGCATAACTTTAAGTACTTCTATAAGCATTGTATACATTCACTGTAAGTCAATCAATTTAACTCATACTCTATATGTTGCTCTTTACTTCCTTCTATCTTATATTCATTCTATCTTAGTTATATAATTTCTCCATTATACAATTATCTGCCAGAAATAAAATTAGTTAATTTCTATCCTTATAATTCTTATAGTAACACCTCTATTACTTAGTACTATGTATAGTAGTCAAATAAAATATTTGCTTAGAATTTCTCATTTAACTCTCCTCCCCTCGGTAAAGTCACTTCCCTCTTCTTTTGTTGTATTTCAGTAATTTTCAAACTGCCACAGTTCTCCTCCCACCTCCCGTTTTTTCACCAAATATTGCTTCAACTTTTCCCAATCCATGTTAAACTGTCCTGAATCAAGGTCTCTCAGTTTCCTTATCATTTTGTCCATTTCCGCCATGTACAGAAATTTGTAGATCCAGTCCTCGATAGTTGGCACTTCTTGTACTTTCCACTTTTGCGCATACAACAGTCTAGTCGCTGCTGTCATGTAAAATAACAATGTCCTGTATTGTGCCGGAATATCCTCCATTCCCAAGTTCAGTAGCAGGAGTTCTGGGTTCTTATTAACTTGAAATTGTAAAATCTCACTTATCACTCTTATTATTTCCCCCCAGTACTGCCTAGCTACCTCACAAGTCCACCACATGTGGTACAACGATCCTTCATGCTTTTTACATTTCCAGCATTTATTAGACATGTTCAAATTCCCTAACGCAATTTTCTTTGGTGTCAAATACCAACAATAAATCATTTTATAAACGTTCTCTTTAATGTTAGTGCATGTCGTGATCTTCAATGTATTCTTCCACAAGTATTCCCACGCCTCCATTGTTATTTCTTTATTAAAGTTTATAGCCCACTTCACCATTTGCACTTTAACTGTCTCGTCCTCTGTGTACCATTTTAGCAACACTTTATAAGTCTTAGAGATTTCCTTTTTATCCTCTTGTAGAATTACCTCCTCTAATTCCGAATTCTCCATTCTTACCCCTCCTTTCACACAGTCCGAGTTATAGAGATCTCTAATCTGTCTATATTGAAACCAATCATAGCTTGGAGACAACTCGTCTTGCGTCTTTATTCTTAGTTTGGAAAATTCTATTCGTGTTATCTACTTATATGTTAAACACTGTTGTTCATTATCGACAGTTTTTGGATCTATTACTTCATAAGGAACCACCCAGGAGGGAATTCCTTCCTGTAGGTAATCTCTATACTTCCAAATTGTGAAGAGGCTTCTCCGAATGTAATGGTGTAGAAACATAGAATCTGCTTTTACTTTGTCATACCACAGATATGCATGCCATCCAAATATTTTTTTATATCCTTCTAAGGCCAGTAGTTTGCGGTTTTTGAGCGTCATCCAGTCTTTCAGCCACACCAAACAGATTGCATCGTAATAGAGTCTTAGATTGGGCAGTTGCATTCCCCCTCTCTCTTTTGCGTCTTGTAATACTTTCATTTTCACTCGAGGCTTCTTGCCTGCCCAAACAAAGTCCGATATTTTCCTCTGCCATTTTTCAAACTGCTTAGAGTCCCGAATAATTGGTATTGTTTGTAACAGAAACATCACTCTTGGCAGCACATTCATCTTAACTACTGCAATTCTTCCCAACCATGACAAATTCAATCTATTCCATTTAATCAAATCTTGCTCTATCTGAGTCCACAGTTTCTCATAATTATTCTTGAATTGATCTATATTCTTTGTAGTCAGTTCAATTCCCAAATATTTCACCTTATTTGTTACTTCACAATCTGTTATTTCCGTTAATAACTGTTGTTTTTGTTTGGTCATATTTTTGCATAATATCTTGGACTTCTTTTTATTTACATAGAATCCTGCCAAATCTCCAAATTCCTTAATTTTCTCTATTACCTTTGGCATATTCTCAATTGGATCTTCCACAATTAACATTATGTCGTCCGCAAATGCTCTGACCTTGTAGGAAAAGTCTTTTATTTTTATTCCACGGATTGCATTATCTTCTCGAATCTGTATCATCAATATTTCACTGAAATCTTAATATGGTGAGGATAAGTCCGCTTTTCAAATACCCCTTGAACTAAAAAACAACATACCATCTTCTAACTTGATGCCAGGCAGATTAAATGTTCACAACATGCAGCAGATGGAATGGACCAGAGGCCTTCAACTCCAGGGTCTTCCAGTGAGTTATAGACAGGGCTTTTTTTGCAGGGGATCTCCCAGGATCTGAGAACCGGCACCTCTGAAAAAAGATCACGTGACTGGTGGCCCCATCCCTGGCACCCAAAGACCCATGGGCCATCTCCCTGGGTGAAGCTTCTCCCAGGCTGCCTGCTTCCCCAGCCTCTTCCCCAGCCTTTCCCTTCCATCCTCTCTCCTTTTTTCCTTTCATCCTTCTTTCTTTCCCATGTTAGTCTGTAGTTGCTAAATAGTAAAGAGTCCAGTAGCACCTTTAAGACTAACCAGCTGTACTGAGGCATAAGCTTTTGAGAACCACATGCATAAGTGGGTGTCATCAAAAGATTGATGGCACCCAATACCAATGCCTCAGACAATCTAATTCAAAAGTATTTTAATCAAATGGATTTTGGTTTTGGAAAAGGCATGACCTAACTTGCAATTTGCTGCTCACAAAGTAGATTTCTGGCTCACAACACTGCACCACACAGAGCGAACATTGCTGCTAGGTAAGGGGAGGGGAGGCAAGCGGGCTCAAATCAAGGGAGTGCTCCAGGGTGTGTGTGTGGCTGCGCCCTGTGTGATGACCTCACTTCCAGGAACATCACTTTGGGTCAGCTGGAACAAGGGTTGTTTTTTTTTTAAGTTTAAATCACTCTTGGTGAAAATGGTCACATAGCCAGTGGCCCCGCCCCCTAATCTCCAGACAGAGGGGAGTTTAGATTACCCTCTGCACTGCTCAGCAGTGCAGAGAGCAATTAAAACTCCCCTCTGCCTGGAGATCAGGGGGCGGGGCCACTGGCCATGTGACCATTTTTAAGAGGTGCCGGAACTTTGTTCCACCACGTTCCTGCTGAAAAAAAAGCCCTGAGTGTATCTTTTCTTTACTATTTATTTACTCACTTTATTTATGATCTGCCTTTCTCACTGACTCAGGGCAAGTTACAGAATATGAACTGACACAATCAGACACTGTAAGACAAACTACGAACAATTTGTTTATTTAACTTATTTATAACCTGTCTTTTCCCCCAATGGGGACCCAAAAAGACTAACATTATTCTCTTCTCTATTTTATCCTCACAAGAACCCTGTGAGGTAGGTCATGCTGAGAGGGTGTGGACCATAGTCATCAAGTGAGCTTCTATGGCAGAGTGAGAACTTGAACTGGAGTCTCCCAGATCCTAGCCTAACTCTTAGACCCCTGTGCCGCACTGGATGTACACAATGCAATTGGTCTAGAATTACAGATTTAGAAACAATGCAAACCACAAATTGCCTAGGGCAAAGTGTACTATGCGGAATGGTGAAAGGGGGATTACAGAGGTAGGAGACAATATAGTAAAAGCAAGACGATGGCTTCAAATACAAGACTACAAATCTATTCCATTATACAAGAAACTTTCTGAGCTGTTCCATTTTGCTAAAGTTCTAATTCCGTTATAAAAAAACACACCCATTTCAGTTTTGCACATTCTACAGAATGATGAAAGAGTGGGCACCTCCTTGGATTCCTCAAGCAAGCCATTCTTTTGGGTAACATGCAGTGATATACAACAAAACTATGTCAAGGAAATTTGATCAATCACAACTCTTGGAGATGTTTTTATTCTTTTATATGTTTAGTTTGCCTTGCTTCCCTGGCATTCAGGCAGAGGGTGGGGTTTTTTTTTGTCCTCTTAAGAATCTGTGTGGTAAGGTGGGATGAAAATTGTGACTGGCTGAAAGTCACCCAGTGAATATGACTGACTGTGGATTAGAACCCAGAACTCCCAGGTGCAATCCAATGCTATTACAATACACGAGCTGAGTTATATTTTTAAAGCCAAAAAGAAGAAAGAAATCCTCTGTTGTCTTATCAGTTATATTTTTGCCAACAGTTCTGTTTCTCTGCTGTTGATTTTTATGGATTCATTTGCTTTGTGTACACACCTAGTGCAAGTTTTATACACACTTGATATGGTACATAAAATGGCAACCTAAAGCAGCTTACATTGTAATATGTACAGAATGTATAAATTAATGCTGATTTTGATGCACAAATCATTGCAAAATGGGTATCTTATGGGGGAATATCAGTCTGGAGAAACAGAGTGGAGAAAAATTAAAGAATGGCAGGTTCTATTTGCTCAAGGAAGACATGAAACCAAACGGGGATTTGAGGGTTGAAAAAGCAGGGTTAACAAATTCGAATTCTTCCCTGCTTCAGGCACATGGCCCATCATTTCACAGTTCAAACCTTGACTGCGTGGCATTTGAGCTGTGCAGTTTTATTTGCTATTATCTGAAAGGCATAACAGATCAGCCCTGAATCCCAAAAGACACAACCTCGCAACAGAACCTGCATTTCTGCAGTAGGTACAGAAGATTGATCTTCAATATGAATTAACTCAATTCATTATAAAACAGTGCTTTTGCCAACAGTATCAAATTATACTGTCCTGTCCCGATTGCTCTCAAGCCTTAGGCAAAATTCTCCAAGTATTTTTAATAAGAAATTTAATTGTGTAAACGTTAATAGGAGTTTGGGCTAAACACCGTTTTAAGTGGTTGCATAGAAATCCATGACTGTTAAGGAGAGGAAGAAGGTAGGCATGAATTTTTTTCTTATTGACTGGTTTAACAAAACAAAGCAATGCTTGTTTCATTGTGCCCACCCCACCGATTTATTTTAGCTTCATTGCCAGTTGTGTGCCTCAAAGGGTTGTTGCAAAGTGAAGGACGGAAAATGCATATAGGCCACCCAGAGCTTCTTGGAGGAAGAATGGGATGTAAATGTGATTGATAACCTTCCTCTGCTTGAGGAGTTCCACCTTTTGTGAGAATTGATTTACTGAATACCCTTACCATGCAACCCTAAGCAGATACTCGCTGGTACTGAGTACTGGCTAGGGGTGTGCAAAACAAAATGAAGGAGCTCGAAATTGCAATTTCGTTTAGTTAAAGCAGCTTCTGGAATGGTGAACCAAACCTGGGAAACCAAATTAGAATGACACCCTCCCACCAAAAATGTTGTGTGTTTTGTTTCAGTTCTTACAAGGCAGTGGAAGCAGCAACAGGCAGGCCTGTTTGTGTAAGTGAAAACACACAACTCGACATTACTGAGTTGGGCCTGCAGGGTAGCATCTTGTTTTCCTTAACGGCATTCACCAATCAGATCCAAAGGGGAGAGAGCCCTTGTGTTATTAATTCTGTTGATGGGAAGCTGGAATGTCACAAATGAGCATTGCTACGCAGGCAATGGCATTGTCTCCATGCCAACTGGGTCCTCTGAAGGGGAGATCTCTCTCACCTATTGATTTTGGAAATGTTTGGAAGGGGGAATGTGCAGGAGTCAATCATAGGCTTACTGCCTAGGAGAAAGCACTATTGAATAACATGGGACTTACATTTGAGTAGACATGTTGGGGGGTGCATCTTGGTTTGTTTTGTGGTGCTTCCCAAGCACTAGTCTGTCTCCCTCACCCCCATCAGGGCACTTGGATGGTCAGTCACTGTGAGGAAAAGTACCATGTGTATGCATGTGTGTGCGATTGTTTGATCAATCAAGCTTGATAAAAGCCCTGGAAGACTTCAATCATAGGCTCTATCTCTAAAGACACTTCCCTGGGAGTAAACACTATTGAATAACATGGATTTACATCCAAGTAGACCTGTATAGGATTACTTCCTCCCATCCATCCATCATCTGTCAAAACAGTATTTAAAAACAAATTCTCCACGTCAAGCTTCAGTCAAGCCTCCTGCGAGCCACTGGCCTATTATGCCCTTCCCAAAAAACCTCCTGCCTACCCACAGCAAAAGGAAAACTTATGGGGAAAACATAGGTCTGTTTATGTGGAGAGAGGGGAGGGTGCAGGCAATCGTGCTGTCTGCCTGCATGTAGGCGATGGATTGGATTTCAATGGGCTTAGACTGGGGTAACTCTGCTTACGATTGCACTGAAACGACGAGTCTCTCCACTGACAAGTGAAGAACATGTGTGGGGAGATGCAATGGTAGTAGGGAAGGGCAGTTTAAAAAGACAGAGCCGGTGGCAGGGCAAAGGTTTTGCTATACACTGGAGCTGTGTGAAGGGGTTGTGAACTGCCAGAAGGGAAACTTACGCCCATCCAAGCCCGGCTCTGGAAGGCAGCTCCAGCCCATTTCTATTCCTCGCTGCCCTCTGGTTGTGATCCCACACAGTTTTGGACTGGAGAGGTGAAATTGACAGAGCTTTTGGGGAAGTGAAGATGAAATTAACAAACCCTCTGAGGAGTGATCTGTACTGGCTCTGTCTTTTAAAACTACGCTTCCTGGCTAGCATTGCGCCTCCTTACACTTGACGAATACACACCCAAGAGTCTCATGCAGAGAGACTCTACATGTTACGTTTTTTAACTAGTTGGGTCTGGGTGGACTTCACTTGCTTTCCCTGAAGCAACTTTTTAAAGAACAGCAGGAACTAAATTTGGCTTGGGTCCGTGGTGGAAGGGGGGAAGGCAGGAGCTCCTCCCACCAAACCTTAGTTCTGAGTTGAATTGGGACTCTGTGATCCTTGAAAAAACAGTTTACCACAGCTGCTGTGTGGCTGCAGGGAAAGCGAGTCAGGTCTGGGGAAGCTGGATTTGACTGGTTAAAAATATAACACGCTGTTCAGCCCCCAACCGAGCGTCAAATTTCATGGATGTGGAGGAAATCACGGGAATCAAAAATATGCCAGTTATCAGTAATGTTGAGTTGTGTATTTTCAGTTACGCAAGCAGGTTTTCTTAAATTGTTCTTTATTGATCCCTTGCTCTGAATTTTGATGTAGTTTGCCTTTTCAATTATAAAAGGCTGCAAACTGTTTACCTGCTTGAGAATCAAAACACACTGGGGAGAAAAACCCTGCCCAATTTATTGTCGAATGATTACAGGCCGGCTGGTATGGTTTTATATTTTCATATTGTTTTTATAGAGTCCAAGCAGCCTTGAGTGCTCTTTGGAGCCAAAAGGAGCATACTTCTGACAAATAAATAAATACAATTTCAGACTAAATGTATGTTCTTCAACGTGAAGTGTTCTTTTCATTTTGTTGGCTTGCTTTTACAGTGTACTCTGGAAGAGGTGTGAGGAACTCAAATCTTCTTTACTCTGCCATATCAAGAGCCCTCTAAAAATAACTTGACATACAGTGAAACTAATGTTCATAGAGGGGCAGCAGGCACAAGTGCGCGTACCCCACTCCCTCACGACTAGGTACATTCCAGAAAGCAGCATTCCAAAGATGGCGGCATGGCTGGGTTGCTGAGAGGAACGGCAGGTAGAAGGGAGTTTGGAGGCGGCTTGGCTGGGTTGCTGAGAGGAACGGCAGGTAGAAGGGAGTTTGGAGGCGGCTTGGCTGAGTTGCTGAGAGGAACGGCAGGTAGAAGGGAGTTTGGAGGCGGCTTGGCTGAGTTGCTGAGAGGAACGGCAGGTAGAAGGGAGTTCGGAGGCGGCTTGGCTGGGTTGCTGAGAGGAACGGCAGGTAGAAGGGAGTTCGGAGGCGGCTTGGCTGGGTTGCTGAGAGGAATGGCAGGTAGAAGGGAGTTCGGAGGCGGCTTGGCTGGGTTGCTGAGAGGAACGGCAGGTAGAAGGGAGTTCGGAGGCGGCTTGGCTGGGTTGCTGAGAGGAACGGCAGGTAGAAGGGAGTTTGGAGGCGGCTTGGCTGGGTTCCCAGCTCCTGGCCTGCAGGGTGTCCCCGGGCAAGGGGAATGCAGATGGGATGGGACTCGCCACTGTGGCCCTGAGCACTTCGAGCAATTGCTGCTCCCGGCTCCTGGCGATGACTGCATTGGGAATATATATTTGGTTTGGTTTAGTTTATATAGCAGAGTTATTTAGGCAGAAGCATTTAAACCCTAAGATGCTCATTAATTAGTCTTCAGACAAAATCAAAGAAAAGATACAACTTACAGTTTTATTGTAGCAGATTTCTTCCATAGCAATATCTTGTATCAGAAGGGGAAAGATCCTATTCTAAAGAGTTACATTCCCTATTCTAATACCATGGCCTGAAAAAAATAGGCAGCGAGGTTGTAGGTGTGGGTCTGTGGACAAAGGGCAGGGCCGGATCTAGGGTTGCCGGCACCCAGGGCAACCCAGGTATGACCCCTCGTGTGTGTGCGCTCCTGGCGTTGCGTGATGATGTCACTTCCGTGATGTCATCATGCAGGGCGGAGCGTGCTGACCACGCGGTGCACTGGGTGTCCTGGCGCACCGCGGAGTTGGTGGAGGCAGCGTGCGGGGCTGGGAAGCCGCCTGCGCCATTTGCCTGTCCCACAGGACAGGGGGTGGCCGACTGCCCCCTGTCTTGTGGGGCAGGTGAATGGCATGGGTGGCCTCGCAGCCCCCCACGTTGCCTTTTGCCTGCCCCGCAGGACAGGGGGTGCGCGGCAAGCAGGCTGCCCCCTGTCCTGCAGGGCAGGTGAAAGGCAGCACGGGGGGCTGGGAGGCCGCCCGCACAGCCACCCATGCGCTCCCAGCAGCTGGCAGCTGCTCCCAGTGCCCCCTTCTTGGCAGCGCCAGGGACAGACTACCCCCTTGCCCCCCCAATCTGGCCCTGACAAAGGGTCCATGTGGAGCTTCGAGGATTCACAGCTTACTCCTTGGAAGACCACGAGGGAAGAGAGGGATTTCCAAGAGGCACAGAGGCAAGGGAGGAGGAGTCAGGAGGTGTTCCCGCCTTAGACAAGAGAGCGGCAGATTGTTAGACTTATACATTACATTCAGAGAGACATGCAGCGCCCCCCAGTGTCCAAGGCATGCTAAGTCACCTATTCCAACAGACTGGAGAGAAGCTGCGTTCACGGCACAGGGACCATAAAGACATACAGCACCAGGCAATTGAATCCATGAGCAACTGTGGCTGGAGAATCAGATACCTCCAAACAGGAAGATAATAACCAAGAAGTTCTCATCCCCCAACACTTGTTGTATAAAATATATGCCCATCCAGAAAGTGAGCGAGCGAGCGAGCAAGCAGCATTCTAAATCACAAGGCTGGGTCCTACATGCAGACACTTTGTACGGACAGACTCCATCACATATAGATAGGAGCGGGGCCAGTCTACTTCGATGCATAATGTTTTCTTCTCAGATTCATTCAAACATTTTTACACTCATGGTTCAAGGTGGCTGACATTAGATTGAAAACATTCACAATTAAAAGCAAAATACAATAACACTCCCAAATCCTTCCCTCCCTCCCAATGTCTGCCATTCAAAACTCCTCAAAATTCCTGGCTGACAGGCACGCCTTGCCTTCTGAAGATCTCCAAGGTGGGGGATCCCTTCACTTCTTCAGGAAGCCCATTCCACAGTGCAGGACCCACAATGGAAAAGGCCCAGACTCTGCTTGGGCCATCCTAAGTGGTGGGATCACCAACAGATGGGCCATGGCTGATTCCGCACACGTTGGATAATGCACTTTCAATGCACCATATCAATTGTTTCAGGTGGATTATTTGTTCTGTACACAAAAAAATCCGTTCCAAATGATCTATAAAGAGGATTGGAAGTGCATTATCCAACATGTGCGGAAGTTGGTACACATGGACATATGGAAGGAGATGATGATGTCACTGTGCCCAGCCCCCCACAATCCTGCCAGCTGGTTGCCAAGGAGGACCTGGCAATTCTATTTGACCTCTTTTCCCCATCTCCATTCTGCCAAACATTATCTTGTAAAACTATTCAAGTCAGGTTGGGAAATTCCTGGAGGTTTGGGGATAGAGCCGGGGGAGGGTGGAGTTCAGAGAAGGGAGGAAACTCTGCAAGGATGTAATGCCTTGTGGTCGGAGACCCTATCCTCAGGGCAGCATCCTGCCTTCTTCTTTTTATTCTGTGAAGTGCCAAGTAGACCAATAGTACAATCCCCTTCCCATTACACGCTTCATAAAGGGAGAATGGCATGAGCTACAATAAAGCAGAGCGTCTTGCAAGAGCCAAATTTCCTTTGCTTTTTCACTTCCAAAGACAACCTGACTTGAATTCCCCAAACCTATCGTAGGCCTTTCGAAGAGGCAAGTAAACTTTCTGTGTGCACAGACCTTGAAATATAGCGCTTTCAAGCATACCGAGTTAAATAAAGGCATTTGTACTAATACAAAATGGCATTTTACTTCTAAGTAAATTCCACTTCAGATAGCAGCCTCGGGAATATTGAACTTAATAAAACTCATCTCCTTGCTTTCACAAAAACACCTCCTTAAATGGCCTCATTGCACTTCAAATGTAAGTGTTAATTAACACATGCAAGGGTAGTGCCTGACTGTATTATTGCTGCATTTCAGACGGCGGCTAATGAGTGATGATCAAACTGGAGGAATCTTAAAGCAAAATGCTCCACATCCTGAGAAACCTTGGAGGGCAGGTTGCAAGAATTATGCTCCGGCTATGTCACAAAGCTAGGGAAACATGCCAAGCAGTCTTCAGTTGTGAATCTCTTTTCATAATCCCTCTTCCTAATACATGACAGGGGCAGGGGGAATAAAATGTTGAGGGTATCTAGGCTAAAGATATAAGGAAGCTCTGCGGGGAGGGGTTATCTTTTTTTCTGAAGAAAAATAATTTTATGGTATCTCAGCAAATCCCATGTATTTGCAATTGCAGAGGCTGAAAAGGAAGGTATCAGAACAACCCTGGTCCCTTCCAGACAGCAGTTATTCCTGAGCAGCATTAGTAGCACTCCTCGGCTGATAAACAGGTGTCTTTACCCTCAAACTACACTGAGGGTGTAGTCTGAAGCTTTCCTTTAGCCTAAGGAGCCTTCTTCCAAATTAAGCAGCTCTTCCATTGGAAGTGGTGGTAGTAGAGAACACCCAGAAGTCATAGCTGACTTATAGCAACCCCTGGTAGGGTTTTCCCGGCAACAGACTAACAGAAGTGGCTTGCCATTGCCTGCCTCTGCAACTCTGGTCTTCGTTGGAGGTCTCCCATCCAATTACTAACCAAGACCGATCCTGCTTAGCTTCTAAGATCTGATGAGATCAGGCTCACCTGCAGGACATTTCGAGGGGGAACACACATGAATGCAGTTCCGGCAGTTCCCCAAAGAGGTCACATGTCAGTTGGCCCCACCCACCTGACCCTCGGCCATTTTGGGCCCTTTCAGCCTGAATTGGGGCTGAAACGGCCCAGATCAGGCCTCTGACAGGTGGTGGATCACTCTCCCACTCAGCAGCGGCCTGATCCTGACCATTTTGGACCCCTTTTCAGCCATTTTCAGCCCCTTTTTGCCATTTTGGGCCCAATTTCGGCCCTGAATGGCCAGGATTGGGTCCAAAACAGCCAGGATAGATGATGTCAGGGGGTGTGGCACATGCAAATCAGGTATGCTAATGACACACTTCTGGCAATGTCAAGGGGTGTGGCATATTTCAATATTTTTATCAATGAGCTGGATGAAGGAGTGGAAGGGCTGCTCATTAAATTTGCTGATGATACCAAATTGGGAGGGGTAGCAAACACCCAAGAAGATAGAATTAAAATTCAACAAGACCTGAATACTCTGGAGAAGTGGGCAACTGTGAATACGATGCAATTCAACAAAGACAAGTGCACAGTATTACATCTGGGCCACAAAAATGAGAAGCACAAATACTGGATGGGGGATACACTTCTGGGCAGTTGTATATGTGAAAGGGATCTTGGGGTAAGAGTGGACTGTAAACTGAATATGAGCAGTCAGTGTGATGCAGTGGCAAAAAGGCTAATTCAATCCTGGGTTGTATCAAAGGGGCCATAGCATCGAAATCGCAGGAGGTCATAGCCCCTCTCTATACTGCCTTGGTCAGGCCGCACCTGGAGTACTGTGTGCAGTTCTGGAGGCCTCACTTCAAAAAGGATGTGGACAAAATTGAGAGGGTGCAGAGGAGAGCGACGAGGATGATCAGGGGTCTGGAGACTGAGCCCTACGAGGAAAGGCTGAGGGCCTTGGGAATGTTTAGTTTGGAGAAGAGGAGGTTGAGGGGGGACATGATTGCTCTCTTTAAATATTTGAAAGGCTGTCATTTGGAGGAGGGCAAGGAGCTGTTCCAGTTGACAGCAGAGGGTAGGATGCGAAGCAATGGGCTAAAACTACATGCACAAAGGTACCGGGATATTAGGAAAAACTTTTTCACGGTCAGAGTAGTTCAAAAGTGGAATCAGCTGCCTAGGGAGGTGGTGAGCTCCCCTTCACTGGCAGTTTTCAAGAAGAGGCTGGATGAATACTTGTCAGAGATGCTTTAGGCTGATCCTGCACTGGGCAGGGGGTTGGACTAGATGGTCTGTATGGCCCCTTCCAACTCTGTGATTCTATGATTCTATGATATGCTAATGAGTTATGCTAATGAATTCTCCAGCTATTTTTCTACAAAATGACCCCTGCTCACCTGGGCTATCCCAGTAAGGGCTCTGTTGGAAGAAGAACTGTTTAAGTTGGAAGGAGTCTACTAAAGCTACAGGAAGGCTTCTTGGAGGCTGAGAAACTCAGAGAAAACAAGCTAATAAAAGATATTACATGGATTCCATTATTCTTTTCAGATCTCTACTCCACTCAGCTGACAGAACTGCATGTGAAGAACTCATAATCAAAACCAAAATCAAAGCTCCAAAGAAAAGCGACTTGTGTGACAACTCCTTTCCTTACCTCTTTTCACTCTTATTGCCCAGTAGCATAGGTCACTCAAACTCATCTCTCTCAGGATGTTGCCTATTGCGCAAACTGTCAGAGCTAGTGAAAAACGAAGGAATCAATTAGCAGTAAATCAAAAAATGTTGGACATGGTATATTACATTAGCTACATGGAGATTTCTCTTCCAAGAGCCTTGATTGTTGCCAAAATAGATCACAAATGAGCACAGTTCAAGTGGCAGCAAGTACTGTTGGAAGTTTTTTTAAAAAGACAAATGACTTGCTAATTTATTTGCAAGTGCAATGTAAGTAGCAGTTAGCTCAGAAAAGATTTTTTTATCTGTGTGTAATCAGCTACTATACCTCTGCAGTCTCCCTATGATGTCACATCTATACTTCATGGTGCCGCCCTTGTTCCAAAGTTCCAAAATGCAGCAATCACAGCTATACCCATCTATCAAACTGTGTCATTATTTTCTTCTTTGCTTCTGAGAGCTGGGCTGGCACCTTGCCAAGTGTGCAGAGATGGATGGATTTCCCAAATCAAACTGAAAGCCAAGGATTGTTCGTGTTATTCTTGCTATTTCTTGTTCTTTCCTTGGTCCCACTTTCTCCAGACTTGTAGACTACCGTTCCCCTGAAGGAAATGGCAGTTTTTGGAGGTTAGGCTCTACAGAATTATACCCTACTGAGGTCCCTTCCCCTGTCAAACCCCACCCTCTAAAGGATCTACTTCCAAATCTCCAGAATTTCCCAGCCTTGAGCTGGTAACCCTGTACCAGCAGCTGACCAATGCTAGCCTCTCCTGCCTCTGAGGGACACAAGACTTGGTTAGAGAGAACATTTAGCCATGCAACTTCCTGATTCATTGCCGGTCCTTCCTTTTTCTGTCACTAAGCTCCACTGCGATTGGACAGTCCAAGAAGGTAGGGCTCAGCTGTGGATTCTTGCCTTACAGGTACTTTCACCTGCCACAGCCTGGTGGTTTAAAAAGGGGCAGTTAAGCTTAAAGAGATGTCTCAGCGGTGATTGCAGTGGTGTAAGGGTTAAAGTCTAGAATCTGGGAAACTCAGTCTCGAATCTCTACTCTGCCATGGAAGCTCACTGGATTACTTTGAGCCATCACTCTCTCTCAGAGCCAAGCTACAACAAGTAACGCCTGACAGAGATTGGACATTTGTCAGCTTCCCTCAAGTTTTGATGGGAAATGTAGGTGTCCTGGTCTTGCAGCTTCGCTCTCTGACTGCTGTCCAATGGACTTTTCAACTGTCACTTGGCCAACATTCCGCCCAGCTGCCTACATTTTCCATCAAAACTTGAGTGTCCAACTTGTGCGTTTTATCACTTGTAGGTTGGCTCTCAGTCTAACCTACCCCACAGGATTCTTATTGAGAAGCTAAGATGGAGAAGGGGAGAAGGATCTTATAAGCCACTTTTGAGTTCCCATTGGGGAGAAAAAGCAGAGTATAAATATCTAAAGGATATTGGACACTGAACGCCAGCTTGATTTAGGGAGGGTCCCTACTTTTTTGTCCCCTGTGAACACCAGATATATAGTCAAGCCAGCTGCCTACCTGTCCCTCTTGGAGGTGTGTAGTCACAGGAGGGCCGTTACACTTGCAAGGTGTGCTGCACTCCTCTCTGCTGTTTTAGATGGGTGGATTAACAGAGAATTCCCTATGAGAAAAGGCTTTGTCCCTGCAATGAAGGAGGAATTGAGACTGTAGATCACGTTCTTCTACGTTGTCCCTTCTATCAAGATGCTTGCATCAAGCTCATCTCTCCTTTGATCAATAGCATACCTGGAAGAACAAGCTTGGAACATGCTAGGCTACTCCTAGAAGATGGAAATCCGATAACTACAGCCTCAGTTGCAAAGTTTTGTGCAACAGCCTATAAAATCTGCCAGATGGTCTCATTATCAGGGTCTATGTAAATACTACCCTTTTATATTACAGTTTTAATTAACTATTTTAATTTTTGTGCTATTTTTACTAATAATTTTAACTCTGTAATTTTGTAGTATTTCCTCTGTGCTGGTCTTTGACCGTATAATAAATTTGAATTTAAAAAATATCTAAATAATCACAGGTGCCCTTTCTCTGACTTTATACTTCTGTAGATTCAACTGCTTGTCTGAGCAGAGAGGAGCTTTAAGGATGTCCTAGTTTTATGGATTGTGTGGATTCTTGTTGTTAATCACATTGAGCAGTTTGTCGGAAAAGGTTAAGAATGGTTTTTAAAATAAAGTTTTGGACCTCTTAAGGGTACAACTAGATAGGGCTTAGAGAGATCCCACAGTTTTCAGAGGTTCAAAGCAACTGTTGGGGGCAGAGGCAATTCAGATTGGCGTCACAGCTCATAAAAGGTAGTCCTTTCCCTCTCAACCCTGTTTTTATAACTACCCTTACCAGAGATGATAATTGCCCTGCAGGAGAAAGATGCCCCTTGGTGGGTTTACTGTACGCTTTCTCTAGCAAGGTGTGCGTGAGAACGGTAACTCTCAACTCACTCATTCTCTTAAAAAGGCAAACAATTCCATATTTACTGGAATAACTTTTGACAAAATTCTCTGCTTGTGTGTGTACGCCTGTTATGTTTACCTGGCAAACGTAGGTGTTTAGAAGGCACTTATCACCATGGCAGCCTGAATTAGGGGAGGGGGACACACTGCAAATTGGAGAATGTTTACAGGGGAGGTTTGCCATGTCAAGAACACCATATGACATCTTTGTGTGTATTTCTTCCAGATGCATGATTATGAGATTGCCTAGAGAAAATCTGTCTACGTGCAACTTGACAGTATTTGGAATGCTCTCTTCAACAGCTTTGCGGTGTTCCATTTTTTCCCCTTTATTTAATTCCCCCTTTCCGTTGGCTTCTTTGTATCTTTGTCATCTTCACAAAGCCTCCTTGCTACTTCAGGAAAGAAGGACCTGAGAAGACAGCTGCCAGCTTGGGCTGAGGAAGTTTTTCTTCCCCTCCTAAATGTCAAGAGCTGGGGAGGAGAGGTGTATTTTCTTCCGGGCTTCAGTGGAGACAGGAAAAGCAGCAGAATACTGGAGAATACTTTGGTGGTACAATGACAGGGCGAAGTTGCCATCCTTCAATTAGGAGCCGCTTTGGTGTAATGGTTAAGAGCAGCAGGACTCTAATCTGGAGAGCCAGGTTTTATTCCCCACTCCTCTGCTTGAAGCCAGCTGAGTGACCTTGGATCAGTCACAGCTCTCTCAGAGCTCTCTCAGCCCCACCCACCTCACAGGGTGATTGTTGTAAGGATAATAACAACACACTTTGTAATCCACTCTGAGTGAGCATTAAGTTGTCCTGAAGGGCGGTATATAAATCAAATGTTATTATATTGTTATCTGTTTGAAAGCGCCATCTCTCCAAGGAGCGATGAAGGTCTTCTTCCCTCTAAATGTTCCTCTCTAAGTTAAACAAAGCCCCACAAGTCTTTTCAGTCACAATCAGTTGTGGTCACCCTAGCTTAAAAAGGTTATTGCAGACTTTGAAAAAGTGCCAAAGAGGGCTACCAAGAGGATTAAGGGACTGGAACAGCAGGCCTGTGAAGAGCCAGTTTGGTGTAGTGGTAAGAGCAGCAGGACTCTAATCTGGAGAACTGGGTTTGATTCCTCACTCCTCCACTTGAAGCCAGCTGGGTGACCTTGGGTCAGACACAGCTTCTAGGAGCTCTCTCAGCCTCACCCACCTCACAGGGTGTTTTGTTGTGGGGATAATAACGGCATACTTTGTAAACCACTCTGAGTGGGTGTTAAGTCATCCTGAAGGGCGGTACATAAATCAAATGTTGTTGTTGTTGTTGTTGTTATTATTATTATTAAATGTTAAAGAGGTTGGGGTTCTATGTTTAGAGAGCAGGTCTCTGAGGAGGGTCATGACAGAGGTTGGTAAAATAATGCATGGGGTTGAGGAAGAGGCTCAGAAAGAACTTTTCTCTCTCAGAAGCCCTGGGTGGAAGACCTCTCCTTGCCTACAGACAGCCCCCCAACCTGAAACGACTTCTCACTTACAATCATGAATTGGCTAGCAGAGTCACCAGCACAGGTACCAGGCCCTGCAACAGACCCAGATGCAAGCTCTGCCCTTATATCTACCCAGGAAATACAATTACAGGACCCAATGGCGTCAACTACACTGTCTCTGGCTCTTACAACTGCTCATCCTCCAATCTGATATATGCCCTCATGTGCCAACAATGTCCATCTGCTCTGTACATTGGACAAACCAGCCAACCTCTGCGCAAAAGAATAAATGGACACAAATCTGACATTAAAAATGGCAACATCCAGAAACCAGTGGGAGAACATTTCAATCTACCAGGACATTCCATCAAGGACTTAAAGGTCACCGTGGTTCAACAGAAACCTTTCAAAAACAAAATCTAATGGGAAGCTGCTGAACTGGAATTCATATGTAAATTTGACTCAGTCAGGCTGGGATTGAATAGAGATTATGAATGGTTATCTCATTATCAGAAGATGCAGAGGAGTTAGCTGTGTTAGTCTGTAGTAGCAAAATCAAAAAGAGTCCAGTAGCACCTTTAAGACTAACCAACTTTATTGTAGCATAAGCTTTCGAGAATCATAGTTCTCTTCGTCAGATGCATCTGATGAAGAGAACTGTGATGCTCGAAAGCTTAGCCTACAATAAAGTTGGTTAGTCTTAAAGGTGCTACTGGACTCTTTTTGATTTTGCTACTACAGACTAACACGGCTAACTCCTTTGCAACTTTTCCTCTGACTCCTATCCATAAAGTTGTTGGATAATAAATCGAGTATTTACAAAATGAACAGCATATTCACTCAACATGTAACTAACAGGGCAAATAGCAGCTCCTTGATCCATTTCAGTTTGGAAGATCCTTACAATTACACACACTGCTGACATTACACACACACACACACACACACACACACAAGTGTTAACAATACTACTCACCCTCAATTTTGTTGTCATTTGTCTCTCTTATCATGTGTTGAATTGCTTTCTAATGATAAAAAAATGAATATTTTAAATGGAGAATGTGGTATCAAATACATATGGACTGATGAATTGTCTCAGTCCAGAAAAACCTCACATTGCACCACATTGCTCCAAACTTCAAAGCGCTTCCCAGATTCACATCTCGTTGATCAAATACCAGCCAAGCCAACAGCATGGATTTCACCTGAGCAAATGTCAAGACGGCAGACAGCCTATTTGTGATTCTCTAATGAAAAGACGTTTTGTAGCTTCGACAGCTGGATTCCACTGACACCTGCTTTACAGCCAGAAGCTGGTGTAGCCAGCACGAACCTTTCGCCCCAAACCGTTCCAGAAGCAGCTGAAAGAATTGCTCTCGTTGCTCCTAAGTGCTCTCACAACTTCTTCAAAAGGAATGCAAAAGGGAATACTTGAAAGGGTAAGTTACTACTTTCTATTTAAGAAACAAGCTTGTCCGCTCTCCAAGGGACCCTTATGGGCTTATGACAAATCACCTGTTAACATCTGCTAGGAAACTGATGGGAAGGGAAAGATACGTGCAACAGTTTCTCAAAGCTTGCAGGAGGAAAACTTTCCCCTAGACCTATACACGAAGATCAAGAAAGGGCAAAGGAGAGACACAAGCAAGGTTCATTTGCAGCACATGATTTCAAAGAAATCTCACGAATGCAGCCGAAGTGTCTGCCCTTGTAGGCATGCGCTGCCTTTGATACCTTTCCCCCTCAAAGACAAGACAAACAACAAGCCACAGTGGAGGCATTTTGCTCATTCCTTTAATTGAGACACTGAGTCGCAGGGAGAAGATCAGAGCAGACTGTTCCCTCTAGCAGCGTTTCTTAAAAAGAAAAAGTGCAACTGTATAGTGGTCTGCTAATGTAATTCATGCACAGCAATAGAATCACAGAGCTGGAGGGAACCCCAAGAGTCATCTAGTCTAACCCCCTGCACAATAAGAAATTCACAGTCCTCCTCCACAAGTGATCCCCTGCTCAGTGCCCAGAAGGCAAAAAAAAAACCCTCCTGGATCCCTGGCCCATCTGACCTGGAGGAAAATTCCTTCCTGACTCCGAAGTGGTGACTGGCATTACCCTGGGCATATACGAAAGGCAACAGACACACCTGTGCATTTTTCTTTGCACGTGAGTACATAATTACCCTTAACACTGGCAGCTTCGTTTTCCTTTGTTCCTTTTCTTTATTTTTTGTTCTCTTCTTTCTTTCTCTCTTTTTCTCTCTCTTTTTCATTATTTCTTTTTCTTTTCTTTTTTCTTTTCTCTTCCCTTTTTATTGGGATTTTAAACTTATCAATAAAATAAAAAGTATTCATTGCAAGAAACACTGGTGGATGCACTACAGAGATTAACAGAGGCAAGTGCGGGCAGATTCCTTGGCCAGAGGTATGCTTGATCAAGGTCTGAGGCCCTATGTGAGCCAAGGGCTTCTCACTTGACTTTGCCGATGGTTATTCATTAGTTTTCATGACACCTCACACAACGCAACTTCGGCAAGACTTGCATTTTTAAAAACCATACAAAAGCTCTTTCGGAATTGCACATCTTGTGTCTGGTTTAAGAATGCCGGAGAACCTAACCATTCAAGCTCACATGCTGGTCACGGATCCTGAAGCTGATTTTATTTATTTATTTATTTTATTTATGTCATTTATAGTCCGCCTTTCTCACTGAGACTCAAGGCGGATTACACAGTATGAGATTAGTACAATCAGTGGCAAGTACGTTTCAATACAGTATCAAGGACATTTCTATAAACAATGCCATAGGGTAAATAGATACAAGTTTAAAAGACATAGTACTAGCAAGAATCCAATACAGAGTAGGAAAAATACTGAAGCAGAACATAATCAATTCTAGGACTAACATTAGACAACGTGGAGCACTGGTGGTACCTAGGAGTACATATTTAAAGCAGCAGATAATATGTAAGGCAATATAGTGATTAAGTCTATGGTCCCTAACTCATTCGCGAAGCATCTTCCCTACGATACAGCCCTCCCATTCGAGTAAAAAGCCTGTTCGAATTGTTTGGTTTTGCATCGCTTACGAAAAGCCAGGAGAGTGCCATGAGAATCTCGTTCCAGGGCCATCTCCAGCACCACTCAAGCCATTGGTGGGTTATCTTTGGAAGACTCCTTTCACCTCTGGATGCCTCAGGATGCATGCCAGTTTGCCCTGCCTTGGAGCGCGAACCCACATGATGCCCAGTGTCCTAAGACCCTAACCGATCTTATGGACCATGCCTAATTATTATTAATTCAACTCTTGCCAAACGATGTGGAACAGGTGAAAAAAAGAGGCTTGCCAAACCAATTAGAAGGAAGTCCAAAACATTCTTAAGCAGGGCTCATTTTGAGGGGGAACGTGCCGGAATTCAGTTCCGGCAGTTCCCCAAAGAGGTCACGTGTCAGGTGGCCCTGTCCACCTGACCCTTGGCCATTTGGGGCCCTTTTCAGCCTGGATTGGGGCTGAAACGGCCCAGATTGGGCCTCTGACAGGTGGTGGATCACTCTCCCACTCAGCAGTGGCCCGATCATGACCATTTTGGGCCCCTTTTCGGCCATTTTCAGCCCCCTTTTGCCATTTTGGGCCCTGAATAGCCGGGATTGGGTCCAAAACAGCCAGGATAGGTGATGTCAGGGGGTGTGGCACATGCAAACCAGTTATGCTAATGACACATTTCTGGTGATGTCAAGGGGCATGGCATATGCTAATGAGTTATGCTAATGAGTTCCTCCAGCTCTTTTTCTACAAAATGACCCCTGCTCACCTGGGCTATCCCAGTAAGGGCTCTGTTGGAAGAAGAACTGTTTAAGTTGGAAGGAGTCTACTAAAGCTACAGGAAGGCTTCTTGGAGGCTGAGAAACTCAGAGAAAACAAGCTAATAAAAGATATTACATGGATAAGTTTAGCTTATCAACCAATGCTGTGGGAGAGAATGAACAGCCGGCCAACTGCTACCCTGCTGACTGAAGGACAATTCTCACGAGCTCTGAGACCCAAGCTGGCTTCAAGCAGAGGAGTGGGGAATCAAGCCCGGCTCTCCTCCTTCTGTTACCCACTACACCAAACTGGCTCTCCAGTTTTCCTGTGTGATTTTGGTGCTTCTAACTGCAAAAACAGCTGCCCCAAAGAGTCTCAAAGGCCTCTTTGCAAAGAACTGGTCCGAAACTTATGATAACGAAGAAACCCAAATGGATTAGAGCCGAACTGGCAATGCCTCACCCCGAAAAAAACCACTAACAGTAAATAGTTCATTTGAAAACCTCAGATTCAAAACTGAAATGAATTATTTTTCAGAGCACACCCTACTACTAGGGAATTTCTGCACCATTCAACATATCACGTTAAATTCCTTATGCCTTGGTTCTGAATTGTTTCAGCTCTGTATCAGATTTTTCCTTATTTTTTCATTTTTTCCCTGCAGTTCCAGACCCTATCACATTGTTTATTGGATGTCCCAGCCCTCTGTAATCCACCTTGAGTTTCAGTGAGAAAGGAGGATTATAAAGAACGTAAATAATATAAATAAATAAATAACTTTGAACTTGTGTTTCAAGGCTATACACGGGCGCATGGATGAACATTCAGCCTTCTCCGTGTGCTCAGGAACTGTGCACACATAAACTGTTTTCATGCATTCAAATGCGCATAAGTCAGGATTGGAACTCACCGCAACCATTTCTGTCCCCCCACCTAGTCCCTTCACCATTCTGAAGGTCTGTATATAAGCACGAGGTTATCTTAAAATGCAGCTCTTGGTTTTGTTTCTTTTTTTCATTTCAGTGGACACTGAAAATCTGGACTTGGTGCCAAATGCTTTGAAAACTGGGCTGCCTGATGCAATTGGTGTACAGAACCAAGGACGCCCTACAGCAACCAGCTGTTACAAAGCAGCACAGACAGGTGCAGTCTTGGCACATGTCCAGATCTTGAAGTTTAGCTTATCGACCAATGCTGTGGGAGAGAATGAACAGCCAGCCAACTGCTACCCTCCTGACTGAAGGACAATTCTCATGAGCTTTTTGAAGGGAAACAGGTGCACCATTGCAAGACTTGCCCAATCTTGAACAACCTTTGAAAACTGAGAGTTGGCGGCTTGTAACAAGATGGGACAGCACAGTGCCGCTCAGGTTTAGATCTCCAGTTAGCCATAAAACACACTGTATGACCTTGGGCCAGTCACTGGCTTTCAACCTAACCCAAGAACATTGTAGATTTTTAGCATCCTCCAACAAGCACACATGGTTCCTGTAATGATTTCAAGTAAATATGTGCATGTGTCTTTAAATGCTTGGTGTGAGATAGCTGAAGAGTGGGGGTGAAAGAGAGGGATGAGGGAGTGATATGATTGGTTGATGACTGAGAGGGTGGGCGGAGTGAAGGCAGTTTGAGACTGAGAGTGAAAAAGAAAAGTTCAGTCAGAGAGAAAGAGAGGCTAGCTGTGTGCTGCCTGAGTAAATTAAGCACGTCTGTGAGAAATATTGAGTCAGAGAAAGAAACTGTGTGTGAAGCCAATGGCCATTTCCACACACGTTGACTAATGCACTTTCAATGCACTTTAGCAATCCTTTGGAAGTGGATTTTTTGTTCCACACATGGAAAAGCAGTTCCAAATGTTCACTAAAGAGTATTGAAAATGGATTATCCAACGTGTGTGGAAGCAGCCTTAGAAGAGATCTGTATGAATGAGTTTAAATGAAGTAACTTTAAGAACCGAGAACTACTTTTATGAAACCGATACGCTTCTTGACAAAATAAAAGTTTATTTTGTTATATCCCAGAGTGGCTGTCATTGCTATATCCCATTCCTATCCTCAGGGCCACACAGAACCACGAAGGCGCCTGAGGCTTAGGCACATTACTAAAGGGAAAACTTAAATAAAAATCTTGGAATATAATATTCCTGGTGACAGCAATCTACCCAGAGGGTGTAAGGGAAAGATTAAAGGCAAAATCTACCCAAGAGAAGTAAAGAGTTGTAACAGTTCCCTTTCCTCATTTGAGATCCTCGCAGAAAGTCTGGGCCCAGGTCAACCAATAAGCTTCATGGCAGAGCAAGAAACAGACCTCACAGGATAGTTATGAGTCTCAGATGGAGAAGGGGGTGTGAGAACTTAGGGGTGGCATAAAAGTGTAATAAATGATCCAACCCCTTGACTGGCCTGCATAAATTTCAGACTGAAGATGGGAGCTCGCCTCCTCCATACACAAATTCCCCACACACAGAAAACTAGTATGCTAGGGAGAAGGAGCCTAGTTTCTCCTGAATCATGTCCTAATGCAAAGATTCCACTTTGAAAAAAACAACATCTTAGGGAGAAATTCAGAGTGTGAAGAATTTTCAAAGCATCCTTGATGTTGACTAGTTTCCATAATTTGCATTTCAAACTGGACAACTCACTTATTGACTGACAGAAAAGGATTATTTCAAAATAATCTATGATCTCTTCCCACCAAGAGATGAAAAGAGGTGGGTGGGGGTAGCATTCAACCTCCTCATCTAAACAGAGCCAACATTCACCTTGAAACAGAAATACTGGATTGCAGGTCAGTAACCTGACATCATTAGTAAACTCACAGCAGACGCTAGAAAATTTATTTGACATCTAAGTGTCAAGAAGATTCAGAAGCATTTCCCACCTTTAGATCTATATAGGCCATTTCTATTCAGATGCCATGTGCAACAAATAGGTTGAAGAGTTCAGAAAGCTTTCAGTCTTCCAGGTGAGTCAACGTTCGTACAACTTGTTTTTCCTGCACCTAGCCTGGAAACAATGGACTTCAGCTAGAAGAATACATTCACTTCTGAATAGTTATCCTTGAAAAAAACTACATTTATTCCAGCATTTTTTAAAAAAGCTTTTTTAAAAACACCAGCACAGCAGGTAGGGTGTCAGGCTAGGATGTGGGAGATCCAGGATCAGGGCTTTTTTTCAGGGGGAACGCGGGGAAACGGAGTTCCGGCACCTCTTGAAAATACTCGGCAATAGTGCTTGAAAATAATATGATTTCAAAGAATCCTGTGTGTTTCTTCCTCATTTCCCTCTTGAGAGTTCTGCCACCTCTTTTCCCAGAAAAAAAACCCTGTCCAGGATCAAATCCCCCCATGCTCATGAAAGCCATTTTGGCACAGTGGTTAAGAGCGGCAGGACTCTAATCTGGACAACTGGGTTTATTTCCCCATTCCTCTTGAAGCCAGCTGGTTGATCTTGAGTCAGTCACAGCTCTCCCAGAGCTCTCTCAGCTCCACCCACCTCACAGGGTGATTGTCATAAGGATAATAATAACACACTTTGTGAACTGCTCTGTGGGCATTGATTTGTCCTGAAGGGCAGTATATAAATCAAATGTTATTATTATATTATGATGAATACTTGCTAAGTGATCTTGGGCTAGTCTAATGTACCTCACAGAGTTGTTGTTGTGAGGATAAAATGGAGAAGGAGAGAACAATGTGGTAAAAGCTGCTTTGAGTCCCCCTTGGGCTGAAAAACGGGTATAAATATCTACATAAACAAATGGTCATAAGCAGGGGTCATTTTGTAGAAAAAGAGCTGGAGGAACTCATTAGCATAACTCATCAGCATATGCCACGTCCCTTGACATCACTGGAAGTGTGCATTAGCATAGCTGATTTGCATATGCCACACCCCCTGACATCACCTATCCTGGCTGTTTTGGACCCAATCCTGGCCATTCAGGGCCAAAATTGGGCCCAAAATTGCAAAAAAGGGCTGAAAATGACTGAAAAGGGGCCCAAAGTGGTCAGAATTGGGCCGCTGCTGAGTGGGAGAGTGATCCACCACCTGTCAGAGGCCTGATCAGTGCTGTTTCGGCCCCAATCCAGGCCGAAACAGGCCCAAAATGGCTGAGAGTCAGGTGGGCAGGGCTACCTGACGTGTGACCTCTTTGGGGAACTGCCAGAACTGCGTTCCTGTGCATTCCCCCTCAAAATGAGCCCTGGTCATAAGCATCATATCAACTATCAAGCATGGGATAGAGAGAGTGGACAGAGAGGGCTTTTTCTTCCAGAGTACTGGAACTTGAAGGCATCCAATGAAGCTGATGGACAGTAGAGTCAGGAAGGAACTATTTCTTTATACAACGAGTGATTAAAATGTAGAATTGTGTGACAGAGGATGTAAAGCATAGACAACTTTAAAAGGGAGTAAGACACACTCATGGAGGATAGGGTTTATCAGTGGCTACTAGCCAGGTTGATCACTGATGAGCCCCGTAGTGCAGAGCGGAAAGCAGCAGTACTGGAGCCCAAGCTCTGCTCATGACCAGAGTTCGATCCTGGCGGAGGCCGGGTTCAGGTAGCCGGCTCAAGGTTGACTCAGCCTTCCATCTTTCCAAGGTCGGTAAAATGAGTACCCAGTTTTCGGGGAGTAAAGTGTAGATGACTGGGGAAGGTAATGACAAACCACCCCAACATAAAAAAAAAAGTCTGCCAAGAGAACGTCGTGATGTGACGTCCTCCCATGGATCAGTAATGACTCGGTGCTTGCACAGGGGACTACTTTTACCATTGTTGTTTTATTTACTAGCTATGGTGACTAAGGGCTACTAGCAGTAAATCTCTGAATATCAGTGCCTGGAGGCAACTTCAAGGGAAGGCTTTGGCGTCTATACCATATTGGTGGCCCTCCAGAGTAACTGGTTGGCCGCTGAGTGAGACAGGATGTTGGACTCGATGGACTGCTGGTCTGATCCAGCAGGGCTCTTCTTACGTTCTTATCAGCTGAAGCAACACACTCTAGCAAGATCAAAGGCACTTGAACCATCATGGATATTGATAAAAACAGAGGCCAAATTAATCTTTCATACAGTTTCGCACGTGAGCAGTCTGTTCCACCATCAGTCCATTCATACCTCGAAGGAGTTTGCAGCTACAAGGGAGAGAAGCTGAAGGCATTTGAATACTCAGTAAAACAGGAGTTGAGCATCTTGTTGCTAGCTTAAAAATAGCTTAACATTAAACTACATGATACAGTAGTTTATAAGCAGTAAGAAAAAGGTGTGTGGAATGTGGCTAGAATCATTGTTAAGAGATAGTAAAATCTAAGAAAAGATAGATCGTTAGGATGATCAAGATATTTGTTTTGGACTGTACGGTGTACTCTATTACTATTTTATGTTCCAGGTTTATGTCAAGAAACTAACAGAGGTGGTTTGCCATTGCCTGCCTCTGCAACTCTGGTCTTCATTGGAGGTCTCCCATCCAATTACTAACCAAGGCCGACCCTGCTTAGCTTCTCAGATAGAATGAGAACAAAAATTTGCAATACTGCACCCTCCCATTGCCTACATTATGAAGACTCCTACCTTTTACCACTTTTTGTATCTGATGAAGGGAGCTTTGACTCTTGAAAGCTCATACCCTGGAAATCTAGTTAATCTCTAAGGAGCAACTGGACTCGAATCTTGCTCTTCTACTGCAGACCAACAGGGCTACCCAACTGAAACTATGTTCGTAGACATTTGTATCCTTCTGGTGCCCCCTAATGGCCATCTAGCTTCACTACTGATAAAAATATAAATTTATTTAAATAAATGGCAGGCTAATATCCCACTTTTTCAGCAGTTGTTTACTGATTACACTCACTTTTGCTATTGTGAAAATCAAGGGGGTCTCACGAAGCTGCAAGAAAATCTTCCATTCAGATACAGACCAGATTTAGATCTGCGTTGTTCTAGCAGGGTGGGCTGCCTTATAATCTCTGCAACATTTTACGTCGTTCTTCTGCTGTTGTTAATTTTATACTATTGCACTGCTTCTAATCATCCTTTTTTTGCATATGTATACTGCTCCAATGGCATTATTTTAAAATTATGTGACCTGCCTTGAGTCTCATGACAAAAAGCAGACTATGGTGTGGATCCAACAATGCACAAGCGGAAACATAAACAGACTAGGCAGTTCCATTTGCACACAAAATGGTGCAACATATAGTTGTTCCTTCCGTTATGTTATAGTGCCCAGAAACTGGTTGCCCAAAATCTTGTGCAAGTGGAAATACAAGGGAGATAAATAAAGTTTGACTTCGTGCAAGCAAATACCACAATTGTTTTCTTGCATTCCCGCTTGCACAAGAGCTCTAGTGCAAATGGAAATTTTGCAGAGGATCCAACTCTATAAATGCTATATAAATCAATAAATCAATCAATAAATCATGCACCTTCTAATTACACCCTGGAACCTCATGTTAGTTTACAAAAGTCTACTAAAAGCAATACCAAAGATACTCAATTACGTTATAAAAATACTATTTGTCTGGAGACTGATGCTCATTCCCCGGACTTACCGGGAAGTGGGGGAGGGAGGCAGTTGGGGGACTACTACCCAGCCACCCCAACAGCCACCCTGGGCCAGCACGGACCACCAGAAGAGGGGGAGAAAGAGGCCACCCAGCCATGGGAAGGTGGAGCAGCTCCCAAGCCCCAGAGGGTCAGAGGGAGCAGGTGGAAGCCAGCCAGCCCCACCCTCCAGTGGGAGACTAAGAGCCCTACCAGGGGCAGGAAGGACAGCCAGGAGAGGGCCAGGGCAAAGGGAGGAGGCACAAGAGATAGGGACAGCCAGCCTGCCGCCAGCCAGACAGCTACCATACCAGCAGGACAGCCGAAGCAGCACACAGCTACCTTACTGGTAGGACAGCAGAAGCAGCACAGAGTCATGCCCCAAACTGCAATCAGGGAGGAAGGGGATAATAGAGACCAGATGGGGCTGCTGGAAGCTCGGAGCAGAGGAGGTTTGGCAACCAGCCAAGAGAGCACACCTGTAGCTGTCCAACACAGCCCAACGAGCTACCACAGGTGCAACTGCTTGGGGCTGTCCAAAGCAGCCAAACTAGCTATTTCCAGAGGCAACTGCTTGAGGCAGCCAAGGCCAATGCTAGAGGGCCAAAGAGGGGTGTGGCTGGCAAGTGGGGCCAGGAATGAGGGAAAGGATATAAGGAAAGTCCACCCACAGGGTGTGGTGGGTTGTGTAGGAGGAGTGGAGTAGGAGTTGTTGGAGGTTGGATGGAGAGGATGAGGAAGGAAGATGGAGAAGGTGATGAAGGAGGAAGGTGGACACAGGGGCGGGGCTAGGTTGAGCAGACTTGCTGGTGGCCTGAGAGGGTGCATGGGTGATGTATACCTCCCCTCCTACCACAAAGCGGGGTCCCGCATAATCCTTAGCGGCACCCTGATAATGAAGCCAGGTGCCCCAGTGCCCAATGCAGCAGCGCCTGGGGGAAAACCTGACACTAATAGCCTGCATTTCTCTTGATCAAGAATGGCTTCTGAAAAGCAGAATACACTGGCAACATAACAACTAAAGCACACGCAAACACCACATAAAACTACTTAACAGCTCGTAACAGATGCACCCTTATGCAGAAGACCTGTCCTTGCATACATATATACACACCCATGCCATGTCTGTGCTCACGACTAGACATGGGCACAAACAGCATTACAAACAGAAAAAAACCATGAACAGCCCAATCTGCTGTTTGCGAACAAGCTGTTCGTGAGGGCCCATCCTAAATGAACAGGTGGTCATTGCAAGCCTCATTCGTTGCCTTCAGCAGCCCTTGGTCAAGACAGACAGTCTGGCACCTGCAATCAATCCCCTTGGCAACCGGAGGAAGGGACTGAACTCTGTCTGAACTCCTTCTGGCTTTCCTTCTGGCTTTAACCCTTCAAAGTACTTCCAGCAGAGAGTCCCGTTTTTGCCACTGTGAAGAGAAAATGACAGCCAACAGGGAGACCTGTGGATCATGCCTTTTCCGGGGTGCAATCTCTCTGAAACTTGGGGGGGGGGGTCTTCAGAGGACAGTGAGGATTATGTCCCCTGCAAATTTGGTGGGTATTTGACATTGGGAAGGTCAATTTGTAACCCGTCAAACTAGCTGCCAGCAGACACTGCTGTTTTTGCCAGGACAAGGCCCTTTAAACTATCAGCTGGCAGGTGGCAGAGGGGAATCCCCCCCCCGATAGTTTAAAGGGATCTTTAAAGGGCCAGGTAAGTGGGTTTGAGGGGAGGGGGGCTAAGTGGGGGGTTGGGGTGGGGGGTTCTGGCCCCCACGAACAACGAAGAACGAACATGTTCGGGAACAGTTCATGTTCGTCCATGTTCGTTGTTTGTTGTTCGTGGATGGCAACAAACAACGAACAGGGTGTTCAGGTTTTCCCCCCGTTCGTGCCCATGTCTACTCATGACATGCAGACTGGTTGCGGATTAAACTGACGTGAAAGGAATAGACCACGTTAAAAGTTTGTCCAAACATAATTGGTTATCTCCCACTAGCAATCTCCTGGATTGTCTTGCTTACTTGGGAAATCCAATTATGAATGATTGCTATGGGCTAATGATAGCAGAAGATCCAATACTTTATGGATGGAGCTTTGGAAATATAAACAAATGGTGTGTCATGGAGGAATTTGCATTTTCAAACGTAAGTCCCTGCAGAGTTCTACAATGTCCCAAGAGTTTGATTGCACAGTACCACAGTTTTTTCAACAAAAGGGTGATCTTGTTAAACCCAAGCCTGTGTGCCCCATAGTCTTCCTTGGGGCAACGCATCACAGCCTTTTTGAAAGTTAAAGACCAACCCACCAGGCTTTAACAGCTTTGCTCGACTTCCATCTAGTGGTATCACTGAACCATCACATCTTTTTTGTGATATACTTCCTGAGCATTCCGCATTTCCTTCAATTCTGAGAATATGCTTTAAAGTCAGGGGAAAATATTCCTTTAGCCAAAAAGCTTTAGCACAGTACACACGGAATAATAAAGAAAGAAACGTTTGTGGAGACTGCAGGCAATAATACCAAACACAGAGTTATTCTTAGGTCTGAAACTGAATTACGTTTGTGCATCCTTCACACGTAGTCGGCCTCTTTAATAATGGTAGCACAATTTGTGGGAAAAGATGTTTCAACCTATGAATTGAAACCCCAAAAGAGTGTGGGGAAAAAAGAAGGCATAAAATCTCCTGAGCACACATTGGAAAAGAACTTTGCAAGTGATACCGTCCCATGTTACAAACACATATTTTAAAATGGCAATAAGACGATCTGGAGGATGATACATGACACAAAAGGAAAGGAAAAAAACCCTCCTAAAAATAAATTGAACCCGATGGACTGAATGTGGTCTAGGACAGGGGTCCCCAAACCCTGGTCCGTGGCCCAGTACCGGTCTGTGGCCTGTTAGCAACCGGGCTGCACTAGCGGCGTAGTGTGGTCTAGGGCAGTGCCGGTAAAGGGGTGAGAAGGCGAGCAGCGAGGCAGCCCGTTTCCCCGCTTGCCTCCCAGCCCCACCCCCCAGTCCATGGAAAAATTGTCTTCCAGGTCCCTGGAAAACAGGTCCCTGGCGCCAAAAAGGTTGGGGACCACTGGTCTAGGAGCATGCTGAAGGCGTTTGAGTGTCAGCTAAAGGGGAAAGGCGGGGATCTGTTTGCCCAAGACATTTGGAGCTTATGGAGTCCAGAAGGGGGAGATTTGGGAGAGGTGGGGATTCCAAAGCGTTTCCCTTTCTATTATTTTTTCTCTAGTTCTACCTTGTCTTTACTAATGAGGCAATTCAATCTATTCTTGGGTGGATTTTGAATTTTTCATGCAAAGCTTTCTGAAGGTGTCACCCTGCAAAGGGGTGAGATTGGTAACTGGGCATTCTCTGTGATGGCTCCCAGCTTGTGGAACGCCCTGTCGGAGGGCACAAAGTCTCCCGTATGTCTATCATTCTGCAGAATGTGCAAAACAGAAATGTTCAGGAGTGCATTTTTATAGAGCTCAAGGAGAACGGTGAAGAAAGGTGCCTTTATAATGGAACAGGATTGTAGTCCTTTGCAATACCATCTTGCTTTTACAGGATTCCCTTCTACCTGTGCAATTCCATTAAACCATGCCTAGGCAATCGGGGGTCACATCATCATAATCAAATATATCAAATTGTCAGCACTGCCAGATTTGAGAATACCAGTCTGGAGGCTAGAGCCATGGTCAGAAATGCCCCAGGTTTGCAGAAAAATCTGAAATAGAAAATAAAATGGCCACTAAGGACATTTGTTTCTTAAAGGTGCAGACACTTCAATAATAAAAGAAGTGTCTGCACCTTTAAGAAACAAATGTCCTTAGTGGCCAATGCCAGGCAACAAAACGGTACTGCCAGCCTTAAACCTTGGTAACAGTCAGTAAAAAGCATGGGAGAAGGGCAGGGCCATTTCTGTTCTGGCCTTTGATGGAAGACTCATTGGGACCAGGCCTAGCAGAAAAACTTGCTACCACCTGACTTGAATGACTCACCCAGAACTGGCTGCTTGCTACTGTTCAACAATCACGTCTCTTTCCCCTGCAACAACTAGGGTTGCCAGCCTCCAGGTGGTCACTGGAGATTTCCCAGAATTACAATTGATCTTCAGCCGACAGACATCAGTTCTTCTGGAGAAAATGGCTGCTTTGGAGGGTGGACTCTATGGCATTATACCCTGCTGAGCTCCCTCCCCTCCCTAAACCCCACCCTCTCCAGGCTCCACCCCTAAAATCTCCAAGACTTTCCCAACCTGGAACTGGCAACCCTAGCAATAACCGTTTGGGTGTAGTGGTTAGACGAGGATCTGGAGACCCAGGTTCAAATCCCCACTCTGCCATAGACACTCACTAGGTGACCTGGGGCTACTCACACACGGTCAGCCTGACCTCCAGGTTTGATGTGAGGAAAAAAATGGAGGAGAGGAGAATGAGGCGAGTGCTTTGGGTCCCCACTGGGGAGAAAGGCGAGGTATAAATGAAGTAAATAAGAAATAAATACGGGCAGATAAAAGGTTGGTTTGTTAGTGGAATGGAGAAGAGGATGCAGGGAAAGGTGAGTATACCGAGGGTTGACAAGAAAAGGAAAGAGAAAATAGTGTGAGGAGGGGGATACTGGGAAAAGTGAGGTGCAATTCCTTATTGGTTCCCCTTTTCTGAGGGAAAGGCTGCTAGAGGGGGGAAGGAGGGAGACTGATAGGGCTGCCAGGTCCAGGCTGGGAAATTCCTGGCGATTTGGGGAGTGAAGCCTGGAAAGGGCGGGGTTTGGGGAGGGGAGGGGCCTCAGAATGGTATAATGCCATAGAGTCTACCCCTCCAAAGTAGCCATTTTCTCCAGGTGAACTGATCTCTGTCACCTGGAGATCACTTGTAATTCTGGGAGATCTCCAACCACCACCTGGAGGCTGGCAACCCTAGAGACTGAAGATGGGAAGGCAGGTAAAGGTAGGCTGGTGGGTATGAAGGAGAGAAAGAAAAGGAGAGGGGCTATAGGGGCTTACAGGGAAAGGAAAAAGGAAATAGGAAATTTTTTTTAGTCTGTAATCTGCCTTGAGCCTCAGGTGGGCTATAAAGTAAATATATATACGTACTAGCTTGATACCTGTGCTTCACTACGGTATTTAAATCCAGTTATAATACTTATGAGTATGTAATATTTGTTTGGTTTGTGTGGTTTTTTTTAAAAGTTGGTTTTGTAGTATGATAGCATGAACATTTAAAAACTGTTGCCATACTGACTTTTATATAAAATCTCGATTCAGGAGTCTTGTACCATCTTTCTTCAACTGTCTGCAGTTTTCTTTACCTGATTTTTACCGCAGAACATAGAGTTCCACAGCTGACCAATCAGAGAGAGGGGGGTGCAAGCAGGCAGGAGCCTGCCAGCCACACAGGAAAGCCAGGCCCCACAGGGAGATTGGCAACCCTAGTGAACTTTGAGGGGAAGACTAGGAGGTGCCATTTTACCTCAGGACACATTCAATGACTCCAAATAGCAACTGCATACTGTTTAGAATGTGGCGGGTGAGGACCAATCAGGCCGCATATGCAAATGACCTCTGTGTTCCAACTGTCTGGAGGGGGGGGGAGAAATGAGGTATGGAATGTTATGAGCCCCAATCAGCCCGCATATGCAAATGATCTTGAAAGGCTGGCCCAATCAGGGAAGAATGGTCGAGCTGGCAGTGGGCAGGGGCACAAGCAGGCAGCAGCCTGCCAGCCACACAGGGAAGCAGTATTCCTTTGGGAAAACACATTTGACCTCTTTTTACACCAGTAGGGGGCAAATTTCTTAAAATCCCTTCTTGGTGTTTACATCATGAAAACAGTGTTCTCCCCAATTTCATGTTTTTAGGTCCAGGGGTTTGGGCTGGGCATTGATGAGTCAGTCAGGACACTTTATATGTATATTAGTATGTTTAAATGATGCCAGGAGAACTACTGTATCAACTGTATGTAAAAAACATATGATGTGCATACACAATATAAATGGATCTACTAAACCACTGGCAAAAAAATAACTCACCATGTATAAAAATATAAATATAACATATATATGATTATGAAGAAGAACAAAACAGGAGAAACTGGCTTAACTGGGAACAGCCAAACCTCAATAGAGATTAGACGATAGATGGACAATCTTAATGGCTCAATTTAGTAGTTACAGTGCAATTTATTAAATGGGCTTAAGATAAACTAGGAATAACCCATCCTTATTTATTTATTTAAAACATTTATATGCTGCCTTTCCACCCAAAATTGGATTTCCAAGGCAGCCAACAACAGATTATTAAAACATTAAAATAACATTTAAAATGCATATATAAATACCATAAAAACATATAGGTATATAAACACACACACACACAAAAGTCAAATGGAGGACTAATAAGAAACAGACAATACCAAAAAATCTTCAACAGTAGGCGAAAGTCAATAATAAATGCAGACAGACAGACAGACAGGAGTAAAGACTTCCTAACGTTTCTCCAATGGAACTCTTCCTCAACAACTATCAAGGCAGAGGAATCAGAAGAAAATGTAAATAATATATACTTCAAAAAAGTCTTCAATAGACAGCAAACAGCTCTTTTGAAGATAATCATTCTCAGCGGCAGCTGCTACAAATGAGCCAGACTTTAATTGTACTGAAACCATTCAAAGCAATCAAGAATGATGAAAGGTTAAAAAAAATTACAATATCAATTACGACAACAGCATGGAGAGGTAAAAAAAAATTCAGCTTGCAAACTAGACGTCTTGTAATCAGGTGCTGGAACCAATTAGGAAAGCTAAGAGAAAGGCGTCCAGGCCAAGTCAGATCAAAGGACCATGTCAAATAACACTTTGCATTAATTTACGTCCTATGAAATTTGCAAGAAAGTAAATAGGTAATTACTTTTTTTTAAAAAAGGTAATACAATGGTAGATACAGCCACCGTGGCTTAGCTGTTCTGTTAAATAAGCTGCAGGCCCATGAGGAATCTTCCCATTCTACAACCAAATCTGCACCCTAGGATTCGAATCCCATTTCCCCAACCCCACCCTCTGCCCCCCTTTAGCCAGATTCTGTGCCCCTCAGAGCGTGCTAAGTCCTCCTGTTTGAAGGTTTTTCTTTTTTTCATATTTTGGTTAACTGAGAAAGACCTCTTTTTGTGCATACCAAGGAATACCTAAGTAAGTAGATAGCCTCACCTTGTCTGTTTTACTGCTGTCACAATGGCCATAGATTTACTAACATGCAGAGCAACGATAGTAATTGGCTGGGTAACCTCAATAATTCCTCTGATCCGATGCCCGAGGGCAACCACTGGTGCCACATCTGCTACTTCCACAGTTGCTAGCAACCCATTTCCCACTGCTATGAATTTTTGCGCCTTGGTCAGAGGAAAATATGCATGATGGGGAGGCATGATCCTGTGCCTGAAATTTCTTATGAATCTTTGGTCTACCCTCCCTCCTTGAGGACTTCAGGGCTAACGCAACCCTCTGCAGATGACCCCATGCATGGTGAAATCAATGAACACATGTAGGGCGGAGTGAGCACAAGCATGCTAGTTCTAGCTCATGAGCATGAAGTTGACATGCGCAGGAAATGTGTGTGAAGGCTCTATAGAACCAGTCATTGGGAATGCAAATATTCTCGAACATGAAGAGCTAGAAGACGCACAACTTTTGCCAACGACTACTACCCAATTCTTTTGATGGGAAATGCTGGGGACTGAACCTGGGACCGTCTGCTCTACCATTGAGATATGGCTTCTCCCCTAACCTGGGACTTTCTGGCTCCTCCCCAAAGGGATATGAGGCAGCCTATTGGTTCCTCAAGCATAGTGCTGATTACAACTGGCAGAGCTTTGGGCAGATGAAGGTTCTTACCTGCCTGTCAACCACATGCCCCTCCACTGAGCGACGACGGTTCTTTTGGCAAACAGGATTTCTAAGTCTTAAAGCATTTGGACCACTGTCTTTTGTGCAGTTCACCTAGCTCAGTATAGTGTACTCTTACTGGAGATACTGGGGATTGGATCTCAGATACTTCAGCATACAAAATAAGTACTGTCATTAAGACACAGCCCCTCCCTTTAAGCTGCTGTATGCCAGATCAGAACATCGGTTCTTGCAGTTCAGTATTATCTACTGTGACTGTCTGCAGCTTTTCAGGATTGAAGACACAGGTCTTTTTCCAACAGTGGTTCTGGGCAATCTTAAGCAAAGCTGGCCGGGAGTGAATCTGAGGCTTCTTGCATGCAAAGGAAACACTCTGCCTCTGCCACCCACCATCTTTGGTGTTTTCCGCATGCACACTTACACCGAGTTACACCGAGTTTTCTGAGTATTTGATCCACGAGAATAGGACCTGCTTTGGGCCTCTGTAATTCCGCATTCGAGAGAGTTGAACCAAAGTGGATTATGTTTATTTATTCTGCAGTAGAAAATGCCCCATTTTTGCTGCAGGATTTCTGTTTCATCAGTTAATGAGCTAAGAACTCATCTGTTTCAGGAAGCGTGGAAGTTTTTTTTAATGTACCAACTTTGCAACACTGTTTTTAAAAAAGGTAAAAAGGGATTTGCGTCTTAGTGCCAAGAATAGTGTACACAAACAACACACATTTTCTTAAAATTTCTGAGACATGTATTGTCGAAGGCTTTCTGAGACATATTGCAGGTGATAGGCTGAGGAAACTTGCACGTGGTTTTTTAATGCACCAAGATTGAAACTGTGTTTAAGTTTTTTAAAAAAGAAAAAACTGGACTGGTTGCTGTTCAGCTAATCAGGACGTTGGGAGATGAAGGGGAGGGCAGAAGGCAGAGCCAGGGCTTCACACCCAAGAAAGCATTCTGCTCTTCAAAAAAGTTGTGGTTTGACTTTGCTGGAAAAAAAATCAGGGTATGTGTGCAGGGAGAAAAACTTCAGAAAACCTGGGGTGGGGGTGGGAAATCAATTCTGCTGCTGATGCTGCCTTTCACCATGCAGAATGCAAAAAAAAAAAAAGCGCAAAAAAAAAGTCCATGAAGCAGTTTGGAGACTGAATTGGGGCATTTTGATCATGCATGCAGAACTCTGGAGAGAAATCGATGCAGTATGCGGCCAGAATTGACAAAAAGCCCAGTGTGGAAAAGACCTTCCTCTCCGACCCCTGCTCCACACTTTGATATGCAAATGAAACGTTGATTCAAATCCACTCCATCCCACATATAAGCAGGGCACCTCTCTACTCGGAAACAAGGGAGGCCAATCTTTGTGAGTATGACTCTGGACAAAGAAGCACCTGCCGGTTTAGTTCACATTTTTTAATAACATGGCACAGATTTACATTACACAAGTCTTCGCTGATGAGGAAACATGCTGTGGATTGAATATCGCTTCAGGTTTTTCTCCCCCTCCCACCCCTTTTCACATAGGATCTAGAAAGGACTTTATTACATACAGGATAAACAGCAAAAAAGTTTGTATATAACAATTTCTTTACAATACTGAAAGCTACCACTACCATCCCAGTATACATATTGTTTTGTTTTTCAGGATTGTTTTTTTTGTTCATTTTGTCTTGTTCTTTTAAAAAAAACCACTGCACAACATCTGGAGTTCACAAAATTGGAAGTTCACAACTAAAACTTTTAGTGGACTACTAAAATAGATTTCTGATCATTAGAAACAGCGGTCTGTAATTAGACTTTTTTTTTTTGTCAAAACAGGAAAACGACTTGAGATAGCACTTTCATACACTAGAAGACCAATGGAACTAATTTTTTATTTCATACACAAATTTTACAGTCCAGGAGTCGATAAGATATTGAACGCTTTCTGATAAAAGTCATATTTTCACCCAATTATCTCAAACAGAACTGCAGCACGAGAGGGAAAAGAAGATAAAAGGTTTCAAAAAGCTAGTGTTTTATGAGTTTTTTTAAAAAACAAATCACATGTATTTTCTTGAGGTTGTTCTTCCTGTGGCTGGAACATGTCGTGCTAATCACAGAGATTATAAACCAAAATGAGAGGCTGCAAGTGACAGACTGACTGGTGTGTGTGTGGGGGAAAGTATCTATTTCCTGTTCAGACATACCCATTGTTTTTGAAAAGGCAGGGGTCATCTCCTACTGCAAAATGGAGGAGAGACTAGCTTCCCTTATTCCCCTTCTCACTGCAGCTCCCCCTATTCCATGCGGATTCTTTAGTCCTTCAATATAATCTTTTTGAGGCTACTGAGAGAAGAGGAAAGTGGGGAATTTTCTGCTTCTGCCGGTCAAAACCTGATAGATAGTATTCAACCCCCACACTACTCCCTTGCCTTGCTCACTGAGTCTTGCTTTGTTCACAAGAGAAAATGGGAAAGCATGTATAGCCACGCAACCCTAAAAAAAATCAATTAATGGCTCCTTTCCCAAATGGGAACAGCATTCCCCAAACAAGATGTTTCTGCATAAAGCCGTTTTCAGATGGGTACAGGGTGCAACCCTCGTATTAATGGGCCTTCAATACACATTTTAGAAATTACAATCTTACTGTTAACATATTTGCTTATAAACTTCTGAAGGAGTCCAAGAACTTCCAGGTGAGCAACAGGGGTAAAAAATGTTACAAGTAACCACTCCCATTTTTCAAATTAATTTCTTGAGTATTGTAAGACCATCCCTTACTGAGGAGTGAGTTCCTACCACCTCTAGTGCTCTACCATCATTATGCTCTGGGAAGCGGGCAGATGTGGAACGTTCCTGTGACCTCTTCTCTACATTCAATACTAGATTTGGTTTTCTCGCTTTAGGTTTACCAAAGCGGGAAAAATATTCAGGTATTTAAGCTGCTTCAGAAAACTTTGGGTAGAGTGGCAGAAGCCGCAGTACTTTTCTTGCTGTTTGCAAACAGCAAGAAAAGCACTGCTTTCAAGCTTCCCACTGCCTTTTTTTACCCGATGGCTGGGGGGAGGAGCGGGGGGTAGTGAGTGACTCACTACAACAAAACAGCAAGAAAAGTGCTGTGGCTGTCCACACACTACTTGAAGCTTTCCGAAGCATTCTGAAGCGCTTCAGAAAGCTTTGCTTTGGTATTTCCGAATTGGCTCAGCAATGCTGGGGCTGATTCAGAAATACTGAATCATTCTGAATTGGGCCTGATTCGGGTTAAAAACCTAAATTGGAAACCCAAAGCACACACCCCCTACTCAATACGGTTTCAGATTTATTTACCTAGGAGGTGGTCAAGGAAAAAAACCTTCCATTGCCTAGCAAGCATGGGATGTGTTCCTCATCGCTCCTCAGCAAATTAGTTTCATGTTCTTGAGAGAAGGAGCAAGGGTAGTTGGAGAACAGTCACAGGAGTTGCTGAACATCTGGCCATTGTGGAGAGCATTCAAGTGATGACAACTCAACAGCTCTCTCCTTAGTAACTGTAGCTTCTACAACAACTGTACCATTTGTGGAATAGGTGAGTCTACTCTAGGAACATTATGGCACAGCTGTACTTATGACTGGAGATGCTATTAATAATGGCCTAAGAAACTGCCCACCTCATGTCTAATTGCCATAGCTAAGAGGCCACTGCACACACAGCTGAGTCATGCTATAGAACCTTTGTACAGGTCAGGATTCTGGGTCCTCATCTGATAACAGACAAGCTACAGAAGAGTTTGTGCAGAATGCTGGCTATCTTGTTGGATCTGGGACAGGTGAATTAGGTTGCTTCACTATTGATGCAAGATGTGGCTTTGGGGAAACCATTGCTTTAGTTTCATTTTTAAAAAAAACAATAGCAAGAGCATTGATTCACAGGTTTGCTACAAGGACAGACATGGCCCTACAATGTACAACTCTGCAAACAAAAAAGCTCTAGATATAAAGAATAAGCAACTGAGTCTTGTTGTGGAAGATGAAGGCCTATTTTGATGGCTTATTTGCTCATCTCAAAAGGATGACAAGAAGTTTGTTTGGTTCAGGGAAAATATGACTTTAAGTATGTAGTTGGGTGGGTTGACAAGGCTCCTTTGAGTTAAACAGGCTTTTGTGAAAAGCCTTAAAATTAATTGCATAGTTGAAGGGGTTTAACTATCCTATAACAATATATGGACTGCAGCCAACTCTGGGCGGCATTCTTCAGGATTAAAGTCTGCAAACAGCACAGTTTAAGAAGTATTACTGTATTATGTTACTCAGCATTTTCCCTATGTACATATTTACAAAGTAAAGCTTTTGTCTTACCCATTTTGCATATATGACCCATTAACCCATCAAGTAACTTTTTAAAAAAATTACAGGAAAAAGATCTACAGGTTTTTTTTTCACTTCCCGCTGAAAAAGAAGAGAGATAACTTTGCATTTGCTTGTACCCAAAATACTGATTTAAATCTCCATGTTCCTATAGGGACTTTTCAAACAATGGAAAAGAATAAAGGGGGGAAAAGCACAGACTGTTTTCCAAAAATTGTGAAAACAGTTGCCAACATACAATATACAAACAGACAAAATTAAAAAAAAAAAGAAATCTTTGCACACTTGGGTCTATACATTGTGTACAGTTGGGTCATACCCAAAGTCTACAGTTTTGTTTTGTTTTTTTGCTTTCTTTGAGTAAGAAGATCTATTATATTGAAGTTCATTTATAATGTTCTTTCTCTGGCGCATACTTCCAGTTCTATCGTGCCTCTATGTCTTTGAGTGTATGGGAAGGTGGCCTGTCCCGTATTTCTGTTGACAAAGGAGTAGTCCTTCTGGGAGAGCTAGGGCGGGGTCCCAGAGTGGAAATGAGAGGGGGTGGGGCGCTAAGTGCTGCTGTGGGCGGAGTTTTGTTGAGAATCCCATTCTGAAGCCCCGAGGAAGGGCTGACTCTGGGGTAGTGCATGCTGGGGAGTCCTGGCGTAATTAAACTTGGGTGAGACAAGTGTCCGTCCAAAGCAGCCGGGTGAACTGAGTGCAGCCGGACGTGCTCGTAGTCCTCTCGAAGCATGTGCAACCGCTCCCGCTCATCCAGATGGGCCCCCCTTTCGTGCTCACGACGAGGGTCAACGGAAAGGGGGTGGTGGTGGTGGTGGTTGTAGTCATGTGGCTCTCTGTCCCTGAAAGACCTCTCTGCATCATACAACCGGGGTGCAGAGAGACGGTGAAGTGGGTCATTCCGTAGCAGGAACTCTCTGCCCAAAGGGTCTCTCCGATGGATGTCCAAGTCTCTATAGGGATCTCTCAATGGATCCCTCATTGGGTCCCAATGGAAAGAAGGGTAAGGGAAACGTTCGCTGCCTGGAATCGGACTGATTCCCATGAAAGGTGTCATCATGCGAGTCCTGTCCAGGCCACTGATGCTGTTCATGGGATGGATACCAGTTACACCCACCGTCATGGGCATCGATACCAAAGGGCCTGGATGGATGTTGGATGTGGGCAGGGGTGGGGGTTGCTCCGACGGCCGATGAGTCTGCGGTGCTTCGGGTAGAACTTCATGATCTTCCTTCCTTTCCTCTTTCACCTTGACTTCACTGGCCTTCTTCAAGCTCTCGTACACTGCCTCGTTCTTCTTATCAGCTTCTCGACTAGAGGTGCTGTTAGGTCTGGTGCTCTCCACAACCGGTGGCCTGACGTAGGGCGAGGGCACGCGAGATGTTTGTTTGGATTCTTCTAATGCTCTGGTCTCGTGGGTCAGGCCTTCTTTTTCTGAAACGTAGCTATCCTTTGCCTTGTGCTCATCAACGTTAACGTCCTTCCGTGATTCGGTGTGATCCCTCTCTTTGGGTTTTTCTTTCTCTCGAACCTCAGGGTTCAGATGGTTCCTGATCTGCTCGGCTGAGCTTCGGCTATGTCCAAGAGAGTTTGTGGAATGGATAGGTGCAGGCGAAGGATGACTGGGGTGTCTCTTCTCAATACTCTCCCTAAAAGCAGCAAAGCACAACAGTTAATATTTTTGGAGACTACAGCAAGGAAGACCAAAGCCTGAGCCTTGAAATGCCACATGTATGTGTTATGTGCTGTCAAGTTGCCTCCAACCTATGGCAACCCTATGAATGGAAGACCTCCAAAACGGCCTATCATTAACAGACTTACAAACGGGAAGATGTGACTTCTTTTATTGAAGCCATGTAATTTTAAGTCTTCCTCTTTTCCTACTGCCTTCCACTTTTCCTAGCATTATTGGTCCTACAATGAGAAATGAAACACCTTATTTAGTTGGTATGTGCTCAACTCCTACCACTTTTAGTGAAGTTCACAAACGGCAGTCCAAATGACTTCTAGGAGTTAGGATATCAACCCACACTTGGTTGTGTCCTGGGAATGCAAAGAGAATCTTCTATCTTTTGATAGAGAGAACGTGGAGCATCTATAAACAAACCCCTTCCAAATTATATTTATTTTGTCTAAAATAATTTGCCAGAGGAAGAAAGGGAATGTCCTAGGGCATAGTCAAAAGGCACTCAATATAGCTTTACTGAAGCTAAGCAAGTCAATACTTGGAAGGGAAGACACTCTGAAAACTCTACATATACAGTCTTGATGTTCAATGAGGAAAGATAGTTTAATGAAGTATGAAAAAAGCAAGCCAATATCCTACGAGACTTTCCTCAGAGGACCTTATTTGTGGTGAGATGATCACAGTTGATCCCCCTTTGGGTGGCAACAAGGCAAGGTCTTTTTCTGCAGTGGTTCCTCAGATTTCTAGATGTTGTTTGTCCCCCCCTTTCCTTTCTTTGAAATGGCAAGTGGAAACCATTTTGTTTAGACTCACTTTTGAAAGAGGAGGCTGAGAACTGGCTTTAGAAAGTCATCTTTTGCTGTTTCACACTTCTCTATTTTTAACAAACACTTTATTTAATTGGGATTTTATTAACTGAATAAATTTTGTTAGCTCATTCTACGTGCTTCTGAGATGGACGGAACGATATAAATGAACAAAGACTAGCACCCATCCCTCTCTTTTGACCATGGTCCAAATTCCACCTTTGAACCTGTGCTTCCAAACAGCAACAACAAAAACTCTATCAACCCAACTCACCTTGATGGGACCAATGGTCCCCAAATGTGAAGAAACAGCTCCCATAATAGGAAGAAGTCGAGGTTCTAGGAGATACACGCACTAAGTTGCCTTATACTGAATCAGGTCATCAGTCCACCCAGGTCAGTCTTGTCTACTCGGACTGGCAGCAGCTCTCCAGGGTCTCAGGTCGAACTCTTTCACATCACCTACAGTCTGGTCCTTTTTAACTGGAAATGTCAGGGACTGAACCTGGGACCTTCTGCATGCCAAGCAGAAGCCACTGAGCCACATCCCCTCCCCATAAGACACAGAATGCAGCAACCTTGCATAAATTAAGCAGGTCTGGGTACACACCACATTTGCATGGAAGGTGGTATATCGGTGTAATAAACAAGAGTGTGAAAAAACACACTGTACGAAGGTGGCACTGAGAACATCCTAATGGGCCATTCACCAAAAGCAGACTTTAAGAATTGTCTTTATGAACCAAGAATGGCTATTGTTGATCAACTGTGAAGTTAAAACATTGACTATAAAATGCTGTGTATATGGGAGTAATGAAATGGAGAGAAGAAATTGTTTATGGTAATGTGTTATGTTTTTATAAAAATTTTATGTAATTGTTTAATAATAATAGTAATAATAGCAGCAGGAGCAGGAGCAGGAGCAGGAGCAGCAGCAACAACAACAACAACAACAACAATAATAGAATTGTCTTTAGGGGAAGCAATGTGGCTCAGTAGACATGCATCTGCATGGCACACAGAAGGTCCCAGGTTCAATTCTTGGCATATCCAGTTAAAAGGATCAGTTAAGAGATGATGTGAAAGGCCTTTGAGACGCCAGAGAGCCACTGCCAATCTGAATAGAGAATACAGATTTGGACGGCCTGATGGCCTGATTCAGTATAAGGCACCTTCATGTATGTTCACGGTTTGAATGTTAATGGGTTGTGGTTTTGGAGGGGGGGGGGGATGAATATGATGCCTTAACAACGTCTTGCTATGAGAATCAGTGGGTGACATCCCAGAAGGCCCCTCCTCTGCGCCTGGCCAGCAAAGAAGACTTTTGGAAGGCTCAGCAGTTGTGCTGGACTGACACTGGACCTTTGTATACTATCTGAATGCCTTAGTACAATAGCACTGTATTGCTCTTCCTGATAACACCCTTCAACTCTGGCTCATGCCCATGCCCCAGGTGTTGGGGGTTCGCCATCCATGGGCAGAGGGGTGCAATTTCCAGAAGAACCTAAGTCCCAGCACTTCTACCCTGAGAAACAAAGCCCTGGTAAGACAAGGCACCGAGGCAGCTCACTCCACATGTAAGTAACGTCCATAAAAACATCGAAAAGGCTGTAATTTTTTTTTTTAAGAGGCAACGGAATTCAGTGATCTGCAAGGGATTTGAAATGAGATGTGGCGCCTTTTTAGTGGCGCAGGCGTTTGAACCTCCGCAGTTCTCCCGTCCTGCAGCATTGGGAAAGTTCCCACCCCCTTTGCTATAACATGCGACAAAGATGACAGCTCCAGGAAACCAATCTTGCGTGTGTTGGGTGGGAAACTTCCATCCCCCAAACTAAATAGATCCCACTGTAGAAAGACAGCGTGCTTCCCAATTCCTCCTCCTCAGAACTTCTCCACTGGGAATCAAGACCTAAGGAATCTTCTCAATTGTATCCATTTCCATATTTTATACAGAGAGCTGTCTGCTTCCCAATTCAGCTTTCAACTGCTTTGGTTAATTTCTGTCTTTTCACCACCATGACATCATGAATGAGCAGCTGTGTACTGTCACATCAATAGTGCAATCTTGATGATGTATCTACCAAGAATCTTTTGGGGTGTTTTTTTTTCCTGATTCACACAAAGATTGCGTCTGGATCAGTGAAAATTGCACAGATAACATCTTGATGCAATCATCTGTTTGATCATGTCGAAATTGCTTTTTTGTAGTGTTTTATCAATGCTCCTTTGCACATCAGTAAAGGGTAGGGGAGATAGACATTAATGAAAACTGCCTATGCTACAATTCTGGAATTTGTTTTGGAAATTCTAGTTAAATTGGCACAGAGCTCATACCTAGAACAATAACGGAAGAGAACAGGGAAATTCACTCTTCCCTCATACAAAAAATGCAAATTAAGATATGGAAATGTGTACTCTGGCATTAGAGTTAGATTTTTGCATTCATTCACAGAAACACAATGCACATATATGAAGCTGCCTTATACTGTTAGGTACTTGGTCCATCTACTACACCTCTGGCTGGCAGCAGTTTTCTGGTGTCTCAAGCAAACAAGGTCTTTCCCGACCCTAGCTACCCAAGATCCTCAAACTAGAGGTGTCAAGGCCGCTCCGGTACCTTTGGCATGCAAAGCTTGTATTCTGCCACTGAACCCCAACCTCTTTCCACCAAAGGAAGTGCGAGTTGCTAGATTCTGGAGTGAGGTAAGCAAGATTTCCATGCTATTTTTCCAGGATGCTTTTCGAACAAATAATTGCCATACTAAGAAGAGGCTGAATGAAAGCTGAGCGGTCCCCACCCCGCCTTGCCCTCCGTCAAGGTCTTCCATACCTTTCTTTGTCATCTTTACTAAGAGAAGAGTCTCCTTTATCTACATCTCTATCTCTCTCATGAGCTACAGCAGACGAACTGCGTTCCAGCTCCCCTGGCTTCAGCCAGGGCGGAGGAGTCGGGAATGAAGGAGGAGTTCGATGCAGACGGTTCCAGGGCTCGTGAGGGTTGCTAAAGTTCTGCATACTGGGGCCATCCTTGTGGCCGAACATAGTGTTGGGAGCTGGAATGGCGAAGTGGGGAAAAACACACACACACAAAAGAACAAAAACAAAAACAGTTTCAGAAGAAAAGCAATCAGGTCCCCCGTTGACGGTACTTACCAATAAAACCCAACTTTTTACTGCACTCAGAGTTTAAAATGAATACATATTATGGGGAGCTGGAAAAGGAAAGGAGATTTAGAGGTGAGTGAGACAACGTGGCATTTCAAAAGGCTAGGGATTTAATTTGGGAAGGTGGAGAGGGGTGGGTGGGATGGGACAGTCCAAAACGACCGTTTTCCTAATCAGGAATAGGGTTCCAGAGACGTGGGAGAAAATTTCACCTGCAGCCCTCCCCCATATAAGACACAATAGTACAGAAGAATATTGTGGAGGAAAATGTGTCCAATCTATCCAGGAAAAATGACCACCAAACTGAGTTCCCATCTTTTCTTGCCATGCACTTTACAGACTAGTGAAACTTGTGGAGGCTGTTGCTGGGAAAAGTTACAAGTAAGCTCCAAATGCCAAGTATGGATTTGTCCAAAGCAAACTAGATCACAGTTATGCAACATTATATATATGGCCCTGATCTGGATAGCCCAGGAGAGCCTGATCTTGTCAGATCTCAGAAGCTAAACAGGGTCGGCCTTGGTTAGTAATTGGATGGGAGACCTCCAAGGAAGACGAAGGTTGCAGAGGCAGGCAACGGCAAACCACTTTGTTAGTCTCTTGCTGTGAAAACCCCACCAGGGGGCACCATAAGTCAGCTGTAAGGGCAGGATTTCATTTTCAACTCTATATATTACAGCAGAGCAGGCTGCATAAGTCTACTTCGGTCCTTTGATATGATACGACAATTGCCTTTCTGATAGGACCCTAAATCATGAAACAGGGTTAAATCTGGCTTCCATATTGGATGCAACTAAATCTGGCTGCTCTTATACTCAGGGCTGCCAAAAGAAAGCATGACTGCACTCCAACAATAATTTACTTGTGGGATTCACTGCCGCAGGATGCAGTGAGGGCTTTGAAATGGGTATCAGAAAATATCCATGGTGGAAGATGGATCCATGAACAGTTATTAGTCACAGTGACTAAATGGATACACCATGTTTGGAGGCAGTATCCTTCCAAATGCCAGTGCTGGGGAGAAGGGCAGGAATACAGCAAGGCTTTGACCTCTGGGTCCTCCTTGCAGGACTTCCAGGAGCATCTAGATGGCCACTGTGTGAAACAGATGGTGGACAAGATGGACCTTGGAGCCCGAACAGTCATGGCTGCTCTTATGTTCTTCTCCACAATGGCTTTAATTAATTTAATTTATTAGATTTATATCCCGCCCTCCCCACACCAGCAGGCTCAGGGTGGATTGCAATTTACATACAAATTTAAAATACATCTAACAATTCATACAATTTAAAATTACAAATTGTAAACATCCAAAGATTTAAAATACATAAAGATCCTCTCAGGGACTGTTTCTGTGTCCTAGACCTGGCCAGAGTCTGATGTAGGAGAAACAATGGGCGCACCAGTAGGCAGGTGCAAGGTGCAAGGATTTATTGAAGTTTTTAAGATCGCTACGCGTTTCACTTCAGGCTTCGTCAGGGGATCTTCTATGGAGTATTTCGAGCATCACCTTGAGCAATGCCTCCTTTCTCTTTGCACCTGGTTCTTCTTTTTTTCTGCCAAAGTCTGATGCAGCCAGCTGCATGTCTGATGGTCTTTATTTTATAACCCCAAAAGAGCAGGTCCTACTTACAGCTGAGTGGAATATTGGGGACGGACCTCCCAGTTTCAAGCCTAAGTTAAACCCATCCCTGGGGGAACAGCAGCTGTTCCAGCTTGTGGATTTGTACAATTCCACACGAAAGTCTGAAGAGCCTTTAAGTCTAACTTCTTATTATCTCGTTGGGCTGGGAAACCGTGAAAATACGCAAGGTAACAAGGAACTCACTTAAGCAGGATTGCTTTTTATGCAAGATGGAGCAAACGCAGGGCAACTGGCTGAGCTTGGAATCTGATAGTTTAGTAAGTGCAGTTCATAAGCAGAGTTACTCCTTTCTAAGCCAATCGACTTCCGAGGATTTAGAAAGCTGTATATCTTTTTAGGATTGCACACTAACCATCGAAGTACAAGGATTATGCATGTCTTATTCTACATCAGAAACTGAGGGCTAGTGTGGTGTAGTGGTTGGAGCTTCTGACTAGGTTTTAGAAGATCCCCGTTCAAATCCCGATTCTGCAATGGAAACTCATTGGGTGACCTTGGCCCAGTTATACATGCTCAGCCTAACCTATCTCACAGGATTGTTGTGAAGATAAAATAGTGGTGTGGGGAGTGATATAAGCCATTTTGGGAGAAAGGCAGGGATGAAGTAAATAAAGAAATCAAGTAAATATATAAATAAATTCTTTGACTTTGAAGCTTCTACATTTAATTTCAGATTAATCTATACAATTGATTGTGTGTATATGCGCACGTGCATGTGTCTGGACTCAATTCAAATTGTATCGTCCATGGATGCCGAATTCGGCCCATGAAGCTTTCAATGGAAGTCCAGAAGCTGGCATGCTTGGAATGTGATCACATGGAATTGTGCAAGACGGCACTTTTTATAGCGAGTTGGATCCAGGCAGCTACTCTGCTGGTGAAAAATGGAGGAAGGAGTCCCATTTGGCCACCAGAAAGGTTAGGCTGGGAACTGTGGGGATTTCATCAGCAGAAACCATGTGGGATAAGGGCTCTAATGAAGAGAGAGTGGAGCAAAATTTGGCAAAAGAGCTGGCTCGATCCAACCCACTGAGAATACAGTTGCAGGGATTAATTGTCTGTGTATAACTCTAAGCATTTTTTCTTTTCTTTTTTCTCCCTTCCCCCAGCATTGTTTACAGTATATTCTACTTTTGTTTTATTTCATTCTCCCCTAATGATGTAACCTAATTTTATTGCAAGATTCGAGTCCAGAAGCACTAATTTTATTGTACTGTTTAATTGCCTAATGGTGTAATCTAGTTTACGGCACTGTTTATTGTATGCATTATATTGGTCATTATTGCATTTCTTTTAAAAAAGGTAATTCTGTAGTTCACCTTCTTTCAAAAAAGGTGGGTGATAAATGAAGTAAGTAAATAGTAACAAATGAACGTCATGGTTAGCCATGGATTGCTGCTGGTAAAAAAGCCTCGAGGATTCTTCCCTCTCCTTCTCATCCATGCCTATGGAGCAGTAACCAAGCAGTCCTGGTGGAATTGAGCAGGCAACTGATTGGTTTACACATTCCTAAATGATGGGACAAGAACCCTAGGAAAGCTCAAACCAAAGTTTGCTGTTTTAGGTATAACGGCAAACAATGGTTTGCTATGGACATGGAATTAAATTAACGAGCTTGTTGTTTTAGGAATGGGAGGAAGCAGGAAAGGAGAGGAGATTGACCAAGGGAGCTTGAAACTTCTTTAAATCTCATGCGGAGAGCACAAAACTATGGTTTGGTGTTATATCTGAGACCATTAAATGAACACAAGGAGTCAGTACTCTGCAGGATACAAGTGACGAAGGGGCAGACTCCTTCAGGCCCATGCCAACCAGGATGTGTTTTTTTCTCCTTACTCTTGTGGTTTTGTTCTGATGAACGATGTGGTAAACTGCTTGGGGGAGAAAACCAGGGTATAACTATCCTAATTAATTAATTTTAAAAGAGTTCCACTGTCTCATGGTTTCCTTTATCTCAGCCAATTGAACCTCCTTGTTCAGAGGCAGCGTACCTCCAAAAACCGGAGGACAAACAGCACAGGAGGGCTGTTGCCTTGATTTCCAGTTTCTAGGCTTCCACGGAGCCTCTATCAGGCCGCTACTGGAAAAAGGAAACTGGATTAGATAGTCTGATCCATGGCGCTGTTTTTTTATCCACTTATCCAACTCAGTTTTTAGGCAGACAAATTTGCTATTTGGTAGGGTTTTAAGGCTGTTTTTGCGATTAGCTGTAAAAGTGGCTTTATGGTTTTTTTTTAAAGTAACTGCCGTGCATAGCTCCTGGACTTTTTTTATTGACTGTTTTTAAATGTCATGGCTTTATTAAGATTTAATGTATGCTTTTAAATAATGAGAGCCAGTCTGAACACTTTTGGAAGAGGTGGAACATGCATTTATAAACTTGCCCTATTCACTTTTTTTTCTTTCTGGGAGTGGAGGGGAGGCTGAGTTTGTAACCAAGGTGTTATCTGAGAGGTGGCGTGATAGTTAGACTAGGATTGGGGAGATCTGGGTTCATATCCTCCCTTTGTCATCAAGCTCCCAGGGTTACCCTGAGCCAGTAAATCATTTGGTTTCTCAGTGTAGCCTACCTCACAGGGTTGTTAAGAAGATAAAACTGGGAAAGGTGAACTATATAGGAAGGAAAGGTGGGATAAAAATAGACTACATAAATAGATTTGGGGGACCAGAGTATCTCCTGGAAGTATTTCCCCACCACAAAGCTGTAGCCTGCAGGGAAGTTACACACCTAATTTTCCCCAAGGAAGTCAGATAGCATGTGAGCTGTACCAATTCAGGCTGCAGGTAGGAGCCTCATAAAAAAAAAAAACCTCTCTGCATGAAAAAGCTAGCATGTCAGGCAGAAAAGTCCTGATTCATTCTTCTCCTTGGCATGCTGGTTTTCTACATGCAGGGAATGTTTGCATTCAGGGCCATTCAATCATGTGACCTGTAGTCTGACACAGTACAGTTTTAGCACCATGATGTAAATAAGGCCACAGGAGAGTGCTTGGACAGGTTGGAGCTTGTCTCAATGTTTTTAAGTGTGTCAGAATTTAGCTCTGGGTCAGCACCCTTGATGATCCAACAAACCCCCACCTAGAGGCAGTCAGAGCTAGAGGAGAAGTTACTCACTAACTGCAGGGTTCCCGAGTCCCCCGAAGGCATTGCCGCTCACGGCTGCGAGACTGGTGAACGTCGTGGGCCGATTAAAAGTCTCTGAAACCAAATGGAAAGATTCTAATGGGAAGGGAGTTATCTACGAAGGAACACCACTCCATTACAAGAGACAAGCAGAGGCTGGATAGACAGCTTCAGTTTTGTTCTTGTGGGGACCCTCTCTGCCCTTACAGCCTTCTCAATGGCTTCATCCCAGGGGGGCGGGGGGGGGGGAGCGTAGCAAGATGGCCTCGGGAGAGGATCAGGGGCTATTGGGCTTCTCTTGAAGCCAGTCCGTCCCTGATTTGCTGAATCACAGTTCCCACACCAGCCTCCTGTTTAGGGAGGATTTTTTTTTAAAAAAAATATATCTTGCCTCCTTCTCCTCCCAAATTAGCTTTCTTACCATCCAGGCTCTCTTCTCTAATTGCTGGTTAATAAATCTTTAAAAAGCTGATGAGGGCAAAAAGCCCTATAGACCCAATAGTTGTGTGGGTATGTGAAGTTGCGGGGGGATCGCTGTGATCCCGGGAGGAGGCAGTAACGGGCCCTGGACCTCTAAGGGCTGGCCATCTGCCACGGCAATGAGGGCGCAGGAGAGGACTGGGCGGGTTGGGAAACAGCTACAGCTGCCACAGGTACAGACTCTACTTGGGGGAGGGTCTTCCTGTCTGAGTGGCTGGAAGCTTGAAGAGGGCACACATGGACTGCAGAGCCATCTTCATCAGAGGCTGGGAGCTGGTCAATGAAGAAGTGTCAGCTCCTGGCTCCTAAGCTTTCTTGAGAAGAGAGGAGAAGGATCCCAGGTGGCTATCTGCCTTTCTTCTCACTCTGAGGCCACTGAGTTCCCTCCCCGGTGAGCCGGGATCACTGAATGAGTAGTGAGGACCCCCCCCCCAACACACACACACCAGGCTTTTGCCCCTCCTGCAATTCCCAGGCCCTGTGAAAAACCCTCACAAAGCATCGGCATCCCCCAGTTTGAGAAGCAATGTTGCCATCATCGAGGAGACGATGCGGTTACTAACCAAATCCTGTCCTGATTGGCCAGCCACCACTCAGGTGAGCGAGGCCCCACTTGCTCTGGGGGCTGCGGTAGCGCTGCTGAGGCAGCTGTCGCTGCGTTTGCCCGATAATGCCTGCATTCCTTCCTTTTCAGGGGCTAAGGCCCCATCTCTGTTTTGATCTGGTATGGTTGCCAACTCCAGCTTGGGAAATTCCTGGGGATTTGGGGACAATGCCCGAGGAGGGCAGAGCATACTTAGCGGGAACAGGATAGTATAGATTCTGCCCACTGAAGCTGCCATTTCCTTCAGAAGAACTGATTTCTACTTGTGTTCAAATCTCTGTTATCTATACCCTACTGCAGTGTTTACTGAATGTTACGATCAATGATCGTGTTGACTTATACTGTGTAATCCACCTTGAGTCTCAGTGAGAAAGGTGGATTCTAAATAATAATAAATATAAATAATAAATAAATAAAATCTCTGTAGCCCAGAGATCAGCTGTCATTCCAGGAGAACTTTAAGCTCCAGTTGCTGGCAACCCTATTCTTATCATGGAGTAGATGGTTAAACATTCAGCCAAGCTGGCTCTCAGGTGCCTTCCTGACTGCTACCAATCCCCGTTGTGCAAAGAACTCTGGATTAATTTAATGTGATCAGAAGATCCTTCTCCAAGAGGTATTAAATTTCATAGCACTCGATAACTCCCGTGAGGCATCACAGTGACCGTCTGAATTTAGCCAGGCCCTGGTCTGTCTCAGCTAAGCTAAAGGCTAAGAAGGGTCACCATAACGGGCAGCTCATCCTACTCTTTTCTGATGTGAAAAAGTTGGCAGGGGGAGAATTTTCTATGCCACTGAAGCCTAACGAAATGGTCTCCTGACAATTCTTTTTAAAGTACTTACAGGACTGTGGTTTTTAATGACGGTAAAGGCTGTTTTGAAAGGGGATGAGACAAAGTTATGGAAGAGAGATCCGGGAGTGATTATTAGCCATGATAAAACCTCCATGTTTAGAGGCAGTATCTCTTGGACAGCCAATTGCTGGGGGAGGGGGTCAGAACAGGGAGAAGCTTTGGCCTCTGGGCCCTGTTGATGGTCCTTCCCAGGGCATCTGTGGGACCTTTAGAGCCAAGCTACAAATGAGGAATTACACGAGGACTGCCCATGAAGGGAGTTGCAATGTTAGCCAGGAACTGGGTTTTAAAAGAGATCGGAAGACTTTGTCAATTTCCCCTCTCTACAGAGATCGCTCCTGGAGGGTTTGTTAATTTCCCGTTCTAGGAGATGAAGAGGAAATTAACAAACCCTCTGAGGAGCCATCTCCCCAGCTCTGTAGAGAGGGGAAATTGACAAAGCCTTCCAATCTCTTTTAAAACTCAGCTTTCCAGTTGCTAACATTGCAACTCCCTTCACATGCAGCCCTTGTGTAATTCATCATTTGTAGTTTGGCTATTAGTCAGACCCAGCATGGCTGCATTTATTTGATCTTATTAGTGGGACAGGGGCAAATTTATCTGACCGCTTCCTCATGCATAACACTACGTGGGAAAACTTTTATAAGACAGAGTCATAATGAGAATGTCTGTATAGGGAGCTGAGGTGGACTGATCAAATTATAGGGGGAAAAACTGGGCCTCTGGGTTCTTTTCTATGTAAAATTAGCCTGCAGCTAATATCCCTTATTTGGATATTAAAACAGGAGTCGCTGAATCCTTATTCATGTTTCTCTCGAAATGCAGAAATTCTTTAGGAACCCTGAGATGACAGAATGCCCCAAGCTGTATTTGCAGGAAGTAAGGATATCGCGTTGTGAGAAAAGGGAAGAGATGTATAACACAATCACAGTAGGGATTCTGTTGCACAAGGGATTGTGGAAATAAGAACACATATTCCCTCTCACAAAACACACTCACCCACCCCTCCATTAAAACATATAATGTGAAGTGGTCTCAAAACAGAACAGGCTTACTTTCTCTTCATCTTGGTGGATTCTACTTACCTAAATGGGCAGCTGGATTGAGAAAGTTGCTGTGATGAGGTGGAGGGCCAAAAGGGGGACCGGTAGGGTGAGCAGCACCTGCCAAAACAAATTCGAAGCAAGCACTACCTGAGTAAGGGATCGGAAACCACATGCTGTGCTCTGCTTTTGGCTTTCTGGGTCGTGGAATTTGGATCCCAACATACATAACAATCGAGTTCTGTGGCTGAAAATCCCAAGATGTTTTGGGGCCCTAAACGGGAACCATGGGAGATCCAACATGGATCTTGGTCAAGGGGTTCGGGAAGGATATTTTTTAGAAAAATTCTTTCCCCTCTCAAAAATGCTCCCTTCAGGATGCTTTTAGCACTGGTTAAGAAAAACAGACAACCTAAGGCATAAAGATTTGTTATAAATGTTATTAAATGCTGACCAATTAGTTAGCTAAGCATTAACAAGCCTACTACAATCCCATTTTAGTTTCTGAAAATGTGAGGTGAAGCCACTAGGAAAGAAGCTTACCTTTCACAACAGTTTAACTACCTAGAAGTGATATAAATCACTGGTTCCTCCCTGCTCATCTTCAAAATACAAATTTCAGCCATGTATATCCATAATTCACTGCACAGGGAGGGGGATTTAACCCTTCCACTCCTGTATGATTTTCCTAACTGAAACCATCCCACTCAGAGAGTCTCTCTACATGAGATGCCTCAGCGCATGTTTGTCAAGTGGAGGGAGACGCAATGTTAGCTGGGAAATGTAGTTTAAAAAGACAGAGCCAGTGGATATTGCTCCTCAGAGGACTTCACCTCTCCAGTCTAAAACTGTGTGAGATCATAACCAGAGGGCAGCGAGAAATGGAATTGGGCTGGAGCTGCCTTCCAGAGCCGGGCTTGGACCTGGACAGGTTATAATGGGCTGAAGTTCCCTTCTGGCATTTCACAGCCCCTTCACACAGCTGCAATGTATAGCAAAATCTCTGTCCCACTGCTGGCTCTGTCTTTGTAAACTATCCTTCCTGGCTAACATTGCATCTCCTGACGTGTTCTTCATGTGTCAGATGTCTTGTGTAGAGAGACTCAATGTTAAAAGCTCATTAGAATTAAAAATAGATCAGGACCCTCTTTTTTTTCTTTAAAAGGTAACAACAAAATTGGGAGCATTGTTTGGATTTGTGAAACTGTGCTGGGGTAGAAAGGTTAAACTTCCTCCTCTCTCTCCACATGCACAACAGATCACAAGACCAAAGGCAGAACATTCACTGGTGGTACGATGCCGACTCAAAATATATTGTAACAGAGACAGCTCAAAGGCTGTTTGCATATGATGAGAAGGGCCATTGCTTAGCAATATAGCATACATATTGAGTGTATGAAAGAAAAATGTGATAGAATTATTTTAAATAAACAAACTTCACATGAAGAACATCACAGGCTAAATCCCTGGGAGCCAGTTTGGTATAGCGGTTAAGAGTGGCAGGACTCTAATCTGGAGAGCCGGGTTTCATTCCCCACTCCTCTGCTTGAAGCCAGCTGGGTGACCTGGGGTCAGTCACAGCTCTCTCAGAGCTCTCTCAATCCCGCCTACCTCACAGGGTGATTGTCGTGAGGATAATAATAACACACTTTGTAAACTGCTCTGAGTGGGTGTTAATTTGTCCTGAAGAGTGGTATATAAATTGAATGTTATTATCATTTTTCGTCTTGCATTGTCTACTGCTTTCCATCCAGTTGACTGTACTGACTTACTCTGTGTAATTCACCTCGGGATCTAACAAGAAAGATACTCTATCACTGTGTAATTCACCTCGGGATCTAACAAGAAAGATACTCTATCACTGTGTAATTCACCTCGGGATCTAACAAGAAAGATACTCTATCACTGTGTAATTCACCTCGGGATCTAACAAGAAAGATACTCTATCACTGTGTAATTCACCTCGGGATCTAACAAGAAAGATACTCTATCACCGTGTAATTCACCTCAGGATCAAACAAGATACTCTACCGCTGAGCCATGCACACTCCCATAATATATTAAGTGTTCAAGTTGTGCTGGCTTTCAAACCTGTGTGCTGCTGCCTTGTGAGATAAGCCACTGAGGTAGCATAGACTGCAGCTGTGAGCCTCCTCTTCAAATTTCTACCATCCCTTCTAAGTGCCTTGAGCATAGCGACCATCCACCCATGTCCCTTACCTTCCTTCCCCCAAGCTCTGCCCCCACCTGCTCCATTTCCAAATAAATAGTAGATGGATGATGGGCACACTCACTGGCTGCAGAGAAGAGGGTGGACGGACGGGCTAAGTCGTGAGGATGGTGGATGGCCCCAAAGAGACTGGGACCCGGCGGCCTGCTTAGAAATTCAGGTTTCAAGCCGAAGTCCAGTTTATGGGGATCGGATTGCATCTGTTTCTGAAACAGAGAAAAAAAGTGACGGTTCAAGAAAGATGTTTCTTAGGGTGGCCTACAGAGAAAGTGAAGACGATGCAGTGAGAAATTACTTGTGTACATACATATGTAGCTTGCCTTAAACTCAGAATTTTGATTCAGCTAGCTCAATATTGTCTACTCTTGAGTGGCAGAGAATACTCCAGGGTCTAGGGCAGAGAAAGGTCATTTCTGGCGTCTGATGCCTGAGATTCTTTAACCGGAGATTACAATATGGGTTGAGCCTGGGGACTTTTGCATGCTTTATTTCTGAGCCAGGTCTCGTCCCACTAGAATCTAGGCATCAGCCCTTGATTGGTCCAAAAAGATATTATTAAATGACAGTCCATTATTTGTGGTCAAGGCAGCCACCAGGAGAGTTATTCTCTGGTTCCTGAAGACAGCAAGATGGAATCATTAGTGCTCCTCAACCAAACTCTTGGCCAATCCTTGTGCTCCTCTGTAGTTATGGGAGGTGGCCATAAGGAGAAGGCTTGCTGGGCTGCTTTGCCTGACCTTACAGATGCCAGGGAGGGGGCAGGCAAACCCTCCTTCCTGCACTTGCTAACCGCCAGTGTTGGTGCCAGCATACCCTCAAGCGAGGCAGTTGCCAGGGTTCAAGACTCCTGATAGGGCCCATGGCCGAATTACTCCCCCGCCATCCATGCATGCACTCTTCTTTGTTCCATACACAAGCACTTTGCCCATGCCACTTGTGAACCCACAATGTCCAATGCCAACAGAGAAGGATATACAGGTGGTGCCCAGTAGTAGCAGCACTTCTGGCAGCCACAAAGGCAGCAATCCCAGCTGCACATACCACCCCACACCATCAGGAAAAGGGCTGCATGACTGTGAGCAGAGGACTGTGAGCACAGGTGGTGGGAGGGCTTGCAAGCAGGCAGAGGTGCACAGGCTGGGGGGCATGTGGGCAGAAAGAGAAGCACAAGTAGAGTGCCTGGCAGCAGATAGAGGAAGAGCTCTGGACATTCTCTTCCGAGGGCCCCCCCAAACCTGGAACCGATGCTGCGAACAGCAAGCACCAGTATGAAATTTTAAAAGGGAATGCTTCTACACACTGGGGCATAACTAGGTAAAGGTAAAGGTAGTCCCCTGTGCATGCACTGAGTCATTACTGACCCATGGGGGGAAGTCATATCACAACGTTTTCTTGGCAGACTTTTTATGGGGTGGTTTGCCATTACCTTCCCCAGTCATCCACACTTTACCCCCAGGAAACTGGGTACTCATTTTACTGACCTCAGAAGGATGGAAGGCTGAGTTAACCTTGAGCCGGCTACCTGAACTCAGCTTCTGCCGGGATCAAACTCAGGTCATGAGCAGATCTTGGACTTTAGTACTGCAGCTTACCACTCTGCGCCACGGGGCTCTTGGGGCATGACTAACTTATAGCAAAATAGCAAACAGTCCAGTAGCACCTTTAAGACTAACCAACTTTATTGTAGCATAAGCTTTCGAGAGCCACAGCTCTCTTCGTCAGATGCATCGAAAGCATAAGTTCTCGAAAGCTTATGCTACAATAAAGTTGCATCTGACGAAGAGAGCTGTGGCTCTCGAAAGCTTATACTACAATAAAGTTGGTCAGTCTCTTAAAGGGGCTACTGGACTCTTTGCTATTTTGCTCCTACAGACTAACACAGCTAACTTCTCTGGATCTATAACTTACAGCACAATCCTAAGGAAAGTTACTTCAGTCTAAGCCCTTTGATTTCAATGGGCCTAGACTGGAGTCACTCTTTTTAGGATTCCATTGTTAATGACAGGTAGTTACCAGCCAAGTGACGAGTGTAACCACTCCACCCCCACTAGAAAGTTACATTTAATATAAATTGGAACTGAATTTCTCAGGCAATCGAACGCTGAATCAGATCTTAGAGACGTCTCTACTGAGTGTGTCTCTGCTGAGTGTGTCTTGTGAAGTATGTACAATCTATATGGAATCTTCCTGGCACACATACACACAAGCAGGGTTTCACAGGCACATTTAATCCATCATACGTCGGCATGGAAATCCCATTTGGGATGATTTATGTGCCTGCTGACGTGAATCTGTCCGAATGTCCTACTGAGTGGGATGAAAAAAGAGGAGGGGAACATTTTCAGAAAATAACTTTTTTCACAGAAGTACATTGCATTAAAAAATGACAAAGCTGAAGCTGAGAAAATGGTCTTGTTCGATCATGGGAATAAGGATCAGTTACAGAGAAGAAATATTTAAAAGATGTTACCCATCGCATAGAGACAAATGTCAACTTTATTTGAAAGGATTGCTTTGGAAAAGCCCTGGCTACAAGGGTGAGACACTATTCAGAATCAGTTCTTTTTGCATTGGAAAAGTAAATAAAAGGCAAGGTTAAGAAATGGCTGCTGTTTAATCAGGCAACATGGGCAAAAAAGCCACCCTCAGATCCCTGTCTCAATGGAACAACAGTCAATCCAACAGAAACTAAGGGCATCTCTGCCCACCCATTAGGTCATAAAAACAGATCAACCAATAGTTTCAAGTGGGGTGGGGCAAGCTAAGGTGTTGGAGAAACAGACACGGTCAAAGGTTCACTGGGATTCTAACGCCGGCTAGCTTGGCTCATGTTGTGGACCCAGCACAAAATTTCCATTTGTGCTGGAGGGCTTGTGCAAGCAGAAATGCACAAAATACTGCAGTAGCCATTTGAGCTAAGTCAAGTGGATTTTGTGTGTGTGTTAGAACAAAATATAGTGCATTCATGCTTACATCTGCCTAGGAAGACTCACCTTCACTTTCTGTTGATGGTGATAGATTTGCCAAGCAATGTGAACATGCATTGCGCACCACTTTCCTGGTTTCTGTAAAAGAAGTATGCACAAAGGGGTGGTGAAAGCTACAGCGCTTACAGCATAACGCCCAATGCAGAAAACTTGTCTGAGCACTGACTCGCTGCGCAGGGAAAGGAATTGGGTGTGAGTGTGCTGGGGTTGCCCCTCCTGTCTCCACACAACCACTGAGTCGTCTGTATGGTACAAGCGTGCAAAGTGCCCATGTGCATGCCCCTTCACTGTGATCAGCAATGTTCTGTGTTGCTGGTCACAGGGATAAGGCTCATGCACGAGCCCTTCCCCTGCACGTTCCCATTATGCAGACAACTCAGCAATCACATGGGAGCAGGGCAAGAGCCCCTTCCCCACATAGTGAATCAATGCACAGAATTGTAGAATCACAGGGTTGGAAGGTACCCCTAGGGTCATCTAGTCCAACCCCTGCAAGATGCAGGAAATTCCCAAATACAACCCCCCCCCCCACACAGTGACTCTTACTCCATGCCCAGAAGATGGTTAAAACTCCATCAGGATCCTTAGCCAAATTGGCCTAGGGAAAATTGCTTCCTGACCCAAAGGTTTCAATTGGCCTGACCCTGGGCATGTAAGAAGAGGACACGAGAACGAAGCGCTGATGTAACCCTTCCTGCCCTCCCTCTCATAATCTACCTAAGTTCACAGCATTAGCATTGTCGTCAGATGGCCATATAGTCTCTGCTTAAAAACCTCTAAAAAAACCACCTCTCGAGGAAGCCTGTTCCACTGAGGGACTGCTCTAACTGTAGGGAAGTTCTTCCTAATGTTTAGCCGAAAACTCTTTTGATTTAATTTCAACCTGTTGGTTCTGGTCCAACCTTCTGGGGCAGCGGAAAACAACTCCGTGCCATCCTCTACATGACAGTCTTCAGGTACTTGAAGATGGTTATCATATCACCTCTCAGTTGTCTCCTCTCCAGGCTAAACATACTGAGCTCCTTCAACCTCTCCTTGGTCCTATGGATGGGTTGACTGCACAGGGCTTAAGTCATTGGGTACAGAAGGGTGCAGCTATGTAGGACTGCACTGTTGATCATGCATCTGACGAAGAGAGCTGTGGCTCTCAAAAGCTTATGCTACAATAAAGTTGGTTAGTCTTAAAGGTGCTATTGGACTCTTTGGAGCAGTGTAGTAGTCTCAACTCAAATATGTCTTCATTCAGCAGTAATGGAGCATCATAAGCCAGAGAAGGGAAAGGTTCAAAATCTATGCAGCAGAAAATAGAACAGTAGTTTGCAGTAACCCTACCACTGCCGTTTGTGCAATCATGTGCAAAAATGCTCATCGCTGAGCCACATGGTTGGACAAATTTCATTCGAACCTTTTTCCTTATTCCAGGGAAGCAGTTGTAGCACAGTGACGGAATACGGTTCAAAACAGGAAGCTCGGAGGCAATTTGATGCATAAAGATTCGTTTTTGTGTTGTTTCATCAACAGAGTCAGAGGGCTGGAAAAGAAAGCTAAAGCTTAATTGCACACGGGCAGTGGTGTGTATAAAGTCAGGAAATCCAAAATGGAAGATTGGCGGGTTTCTAGCATGTCAGTCCTATTCCACAAACCAAACCAGGTCATTCAGAATGCCGTGATCCGAGGAGGAACTGAGTCAAGTTCAGAATCCCATATAGTAGGTAGGGATTTGGTTGGGGAGAGTTTTGTACATTGTAATCTCACGGCAAAGCAAAAAAACAGATGACAAACAAGACTGCTTACCCTCAACATGGGTCTGAACGGGTCTGTCAACTGCAAAAAGAAAGATAGAAAGATGGGAAAAGGAATGGAAATTCAGATTACACACCTGTCACTCAAACAATGGCTCCTCTAATTAAATGATCAGATTTGCATTGGGGTGGGAATTAAAATATTTGCATTTGGATTTCAACTGTAAGCTAGGTAGACATTTTTATATCATAAAAGCAAATTACCCCCTGCCCTTTCTCCCTTCTCCTACTCTTAATATGCATTAAGTGCTGACAAGCCACCAAGTTATCACCCATGAAAATATTCTGTCTTCCAGCCTTCTTATTAAATTCATTCAATATTGTAAGAATGAGAAACACTTAACCGGTAATGTGGCATTTCAAAACTAGTAAAAATCGGGGCTGGGTTGTCCATGCAAAACACAATGTATGTCAAAACCTAGGCACTCTCTTTTTTGCCCTTTAAACAACCACAAAGTCAATTAATTATAGAATTGGAAAAGACAATACAGACTGGCACGGAGTGGTTGTTGTGTGATGCATCAGCTTAGCCTTAAAGATTTTCACACTGGAACAAATGTGGATAAAGAATATTTATACAAAACAGTTGCCGATTCCCTCCCTCGCAACACCCCACCAGCCAGAGAAATATTCAGCACATTTTGCTTTCTCTTTGGGGTTTCAATTTTATTCCACCTGAAAACTGCAAAAAGAAGACCGATTCATGGTTAATTCTAACAAGCGATTCTCACATCATGTTTTTCAGAAGAGGCAAAGTTACTTATGTTGCTGGACTCTACAGTCAAACTCCACTCGGCTTACATACAGCTCATCAGTTACAGGCAGCATCCATGAACATTCACTAAAAAGTCCATTTTTAATCAAGAGCTGTCAATTTAAATGTATGATGGTCAGCATATGAAATCTTAAATTTTAATTGATTGGTTTGGCAAATTTGTAAACTGGTTGGGGTCCGCTTGTTCCCTACCACCACATCCAAAATGGTCCGATCGGGGCTAGAATGTCAGACTGAGATCTAGGAGACCCAGGTTCAAATCCCTACTCTGCCAGGGAAGCTTGCTGGGTAACCTTGGGCCAGCCTAACCTACCTCACAGGGCTGTTGGGAAGAGAAATGGAGGAGCGGAGAATGATGTAGCTGCTTTGAGTTACCATTGAGGAGAAAGGTAGGTGTTAATGAAGAAAATATATATGTAAATAAACAAATACTGTGAGCTTTATGGAAGCTAGACTGGTGCATTAGACTAGGATCCGGGAATTCCAGGCTTGGATTCCCACTCTTCCAGGGAAACTCTCTGGGTGGCAACCACTCATTGCATGTCCTTGTGTCTCCTCACAAGCTCCCATCCTCCTTTCCCTTCGCTTAATTACACATTTATTGCTCTTCTATGCCTCTCGCACTCCAACTGCCTCCTCTCCTCTCCTCTCCCCACCCCAACCCCAACGCTTCAGAAAAAGGTGAGTGGTTTTGGGAAAGCATCAGGAAACATAAATTTTGCCCCTGAAAATTCAGCCCACTTATTCACATCACAGAACTTCGGCTCTCCTGGTTGCAGGCGCAGGACAAAAGTTTGTCAACCTTCCAGACAGGATTGATTCAGAATAGGGCCAGGATTCCAAGAGCGATTTAAGTGTGCGAAGGATGTGAGCATGCTCAACTGAACGTTTGGGGTTTTTCTTCCTCTTGAAGTGACAGAACTTCAGGCCATATTGCAAATGTTACGTTCTCCTCCGTTTCAAGAGGTTTCTATGCTGCTTAGGAAGGGAGAAGCAGCCCCGTGGCACAGAGTGGTAAGCTGCAGAACTGCAGCCCAAGCTCTGCTCACGACCTGAGTTCGATCCTGGTGGAAGCCGGGTTCACGTAGCCTCTAAGCAAAGAGAGTAACGCAGTAACCAGTCCCCAAAGCAAAAAATCCCGTGTAAACTTACTAATTTGACTACTATATCAATTTAAGTACATATATAAGGTATTTTAATCATAATTCACAAAACATTTTAAATTCACAGTAGAACTTTTTAGTATACAAAAAATGTCTTTCAGGTACTCAAACCCCCTATTGGAGTGATAATTCTTACAAGACAACAGACCCTAAAACATTCAATAATTACACTATATAAAGTGCTAGTGCTGAAGTGTTATTCAATAGATATGCTATTGCACACCCCATATAAAATGCAAATGCACGCTTAGCACTACAAAATGCACTATGTATCCAAATGGGGAAAGAGTCCAAGAAATGTTTACTCCAACGGAGATCACTCCAAGAGGCTGTGACAAGTTCCAAAGCGGTGATTATTATCCTCTGACAGGTTGTCTAGATCATATTTAATCCTGTTTCAAATTCCATCTTTCTCAAAGAGTACGCAATCAAAACTTCCATTCAAAGCAGTTATTAATCATAAACCAATTGGTACCTTCATATAGTAACATCCATTACAGTATTCAAATTAGTAAGTTTAAGTGGGATTTTTTGCTTTTGGGTTCAAGTAGCCGGCTCAAGGTTGACGCAGCCTTAGTACCCAGTTTCCTGGGGGTAAAGTGTAGATGACTGGGGAAGGCAATGGCAAACCACCCTGTAACAAAAAGTCTGCCAAGAAAACGTTGTGATGAGACGTCCTCTCATGGGTCAGTAATGACTCAGTGCTTGCACAGGTGACTACCTTTACCATTACCTAGGAAGGGAGACTGCTGTTGGAGAAACAGAGGTCCAAAGCTTCCTTGCACACGTGGAATTCACTGTGATGGCTTTTGACTCTAGACCACCATGCAGTGGAAACTGACCATTCATTACATTGAACCAGTCAATGAGTACCTTCAGAGGGAAATGAATCCTACTTTTGTTGTTTTATCTACCTACAATACTTGGGGTTTTTCCACAAACACTTGTTTCATGGCATTGCTGATCTCAGGACTGACCAGACAGACCTCCACCCCTAAATATTTGCAACTGTCCACAAAGCTAGGGGAATGTCATAGTTTCCATCACTGCAATGGCCACGACATCCCTTTTCCTTAGTGCATTATGGGCTAATGCAGCAAGGCCAAGTTATGTTGAAAGACAGACCTATCAAATATATGGAAGTTCACACCGAGTTGTTATCCTCAATTAACAAGCTCTGTCTACTCAGGCAAGAAACCCTGGGGCAAACCCTAAGAAAGTGAGTCCACACTGGGAATGTCCACAGACTTAGGCCATGTCCTCTTTGGACGTGGCATCAAAAAGGCAAGGGGAATCAGGCCAGTGAGCTTGAAAGCTCAACTTGAGCATTCATTTCCAGCGCAAAGTACCTAGCCAGTCCTACAAATGCCAGCAGAACCAGAGATGTGAGTTCAACCTGTTCAATCGGCATTAGAGGAGATGCTTCCCAGCCCTGGAAACCTTGAGTTGTACGAAGAGACATGAGTTGCCTTAGCAAGCCTCAGACTGAAACGGGAAGGAGTTGGTTCTCCGAGCCATCATGGTAATAGTCCTTAGGACACTGAACTAGGCCTGCAGAGACTCGGATTCAATTCCCCACTCACCCCAGAAGCTTAATAGGTGACCTTGGTCCTTTTCATCAGCATGAATCTCAAATTCCATTTAAGAGGTTCAGGGATAGCTTAATTGTTTTGTTCCTTTGGTTGGGTACGGCAAGAAGGGGTGGTAGGGAAAACTTTTTGACTGCACATTATAAAGCACAACAGGCTCCAGATGTGTTCTTTGGTCTCATGACTCACTACAACTCACAAGGAGCCAAAGCAGTGGATCACCATTGACAGCAATGACCACAGGTGTAAAGGTGTAACGAGTTGCCTTGGACCGAATATGACCATTCATCAATCTAGGCCCACCATTGTCCATTTTGAATGGCAGTAGTCCGTCCTTTAGGATTTGAGGCAGAGATCTCTCCCAGGCCTGCTCCTTGGCACATCCATTAACTGGAAGTGCTGGAGACAGGCAGGTGCGTGACAGAACAGATGGATTCTGTGCGCACTGATATGTATATTCCAGATTTCTTCACCTGCAATAAGCCTACACAGAAAGTAAGGGCTAAGAAAACCGGCATGCCTCCTTCTCATTAGAATGCCCTGGCCAAAGGGCATTTCATTTTCAGAAGTCATGACCTTTCAAGACTTACCCGGGGATCTTTCTGCAGAAGGGTGTGCGGGACAGCTCCGGGTCTTGCTGCGACATCAATAGGATTAGACGTCTACAAGTGTTATTAAAAAAAAATCAGCTCTGCAAATATATGTGCTGACTTTTTAAAAAAAGTTTTGCAATAAGAACGTATTATTTAAAAAACAAAACACAGGCGGGTTTTTTTTGAGTGAAGCCTAAATACCAAAGCAGAACTGCATACCTAAAAACACAGGATTTATGCCAACACCCTGGAATCAAACATTTGGCTTCAACTTTGTGTAATTCATCCCTGCCAGTGCATTTGTCTTGGCCATGTCTATATCACACCAAGATGAATCCTCCTTTTGAGGATAAGTGGATGGCTCCCACAGACAGGGCCTGGTTGGTGGTAGCATCCCCTTCTTCCCTAAAAGATAACTGCCTGCTGTCTAGTCTGCACAGGCATGAAGTGAAATGCTTCTTTTTTAGTTTTCTGGTTGAGGCTTGAGTGGTACAGTGACTTGAGGGTCAGACTGAGATCTAGGAGACCCAGGTACAAATCCTCACTTTGCCATGAACCTGGGACTTGGGTCAGTCACTCTGTCTCTCAGAGCAAAGCTAGAAGAGATGGATTACACAAGGATGCACACGTGAAGGGAGTTGCAGTGTTAGCTGAGAAGCTGAGTTTTAAAAGAGATCAGCTCTGTCAATTTCCCTTCTCTACAGAGCCAGCAAAGATCCTCAGAGGGTTTGTTTATTTCCTCTTCACCTCCTAGAAGGGGAGGTGAACCTGACAGAGCCTTTGGCGGCAAAGAGGAAATCAGCAAACCCTCTAAGGAGTGATCTTTGCTGGCTTTGTAGAATAGGGAAATTGACAAAGCCTTCCGATCTCTTTTAAAACTCAGCTTCCCGGCTAACATTGCGACTCCCTTCAGGTGCGCATCCTCATGTAATCTGTCTCTTGTAGCTTAGCTCTCAGCTTTAAAAAAAGCTTGGGAGAATTAAAAAAATTAACTTAAACATTGACACCTGGCACCTAAAATGTAAATGAATATGCACTAGGCATATTTCTGCAGGGAGGGCATTCCAGAACCATGGTGCCAACATTGGAAAAGCCTTGCTTCTGGTCACCACTAGGGGTGTGCAAGCCAAAAATTTTCAGCTAAAGCCGAAAGCCGAAAGAGGATTCTCTTTCATATAAGCCGAAAGCTGAAACGGCCAGCCGTTTCGGCTTTCGGCTTACTTTCGGCTTTCGGCTTTTTCAATGGGAAAATGCCTCCGGCATCTTCCCGGACGTCTGGGGGAGGCATTTTCCCACCGAATCAGCCCAAACTTGGTGGGGACCTTCCTCTAACCCCTCTCTACAAATCCTCCAAGTTTCAGACCGATTGGACTTTGGGGGGCCATGTTATGCCCCCCCAAACAGGTCCCCCTATCCTCCCATAAGAAAGCGAAGGAGCAGCATATTGTTAGCATGCTGCTGCTCATCTTCTTCATTATTTCCTATGGGGAAAAATGAAGAGGCAGGCTTCCTTTGCCAGGGGTGGCATTTTGCATGCAAAATGCCCCCTTACCCTCAGGGGCCCTTCTCCCACCCTTCCTCCCACCCCCCACCAAGGCTCAGCCTGCTCCCACTTGGGGGGGCCATTTCATGGCCTCCCCAAGTAGGTGCTCTAATCTCTACCACTGACAGCTGGGGGAGGCTTGTCTTGCCAGGGGTGGCATTTTGCATGCAAAATGCCCCCCAGCCCTCAGGGGCCCTTCTCCCACCCCTCCTCCCACTCCCACCAAGGCTCAGCCTGCTCCCACTTGGGGGGGGCATTTCATGGCCTCCCCAAGTAGGTGCTCTAATCTCTACCACTGACAGCTGGGGGAGGCTTGTCTTGCCAGGGGTGGCATTTTGCATGCAAAATGCCCCCCATCCCTCAGGGGCCCTTCTCCCACCCCTCCTCCCACCCCCACCAAGGCTCAGCCTGCTCCCACTTGGGGGGGGGCATTTCATGGCCTCCCCAAGTAGGTGCTCTTTTCTCTACCACTGACAGCTGGGGGAGGCTTGTGTTGCCAGGGGTGGCATTTTGCATGCAAAATACCCCCCAGCCCTCTGGGGCCCTTCTCCCACCCTTCCTCCCACCCCCCACCAAGGCTCAGACTGCTCCCACTTGGGGGGGCATTTCATGGCCTCCCTAAGTAGGTCCTCTCAGCCCCATCTCTGTAGGTGGTGGGGGAATTTGAGGGAGGGTGTCTGTGGTTCAGGTGCTCTTTCACAGGGACCAGCTAGCACTCAGAAGTGTGCCCACCATTGTGGCACCCCTGGGCTGTGCAGAATTGCCCAGGGAAAGAGAGTTTAGAAGTTCCCAGCTTAGGGAACAAAGGGAGAGGGCTGGCCTTTGCCAGCCTGTTCCTGGGGTTATGGGTGTGGGGCTGCTGGGGGTGGATTTGGGTCTGTGAGGGGCTAATGTGGGGATTTGGGTCTGTGTGTGGCAGCTGGGGGGGAATTGGGTTTGTGTGGGGCTGTAGGGGGTGGACTTTGGGGGCTGAGAGCACCTACTTGGGGAGGCCATGAAATGGCCCCCCCAAGTGGGAGCAGTCTGAGCCTTGGTGGGGGGTGGGAGGAAGGGTGGGAGAAGGGCCCCAGAGGGCTGGGGGGCATTTTGCATGCAAAATGCCACACCTGGCAAGACAAGCCTCCCCCAGCTGTCAGTGGTAGAGAAAAGAGCACCTACTTGGGGAGGCCATGAAATGGCCCCCCCAAGTGGGAGCAGTCTGAGCCTTGGTTGGGGGTGGGAGAAAGGCCCCAGAGGGTTGGGGGGCATTTTGCATGCAAAATGCCACCCCTGGCAAGACAAGCCTCCCCCAGCTGTCAGTGGTAGAGAATGAGATTAGAGCACCTACTTGGGGAGGCCATGAAATGGCCCCCCCAAGTGGGAGCAGGCTGAGCCTTGGTGGGGGGTGGGAGGAGGGGTGGGAGAAGGGCCCCTGAGGGTGAGGGGGCATTTTGCATGCAAAATGCCACCCCTGGCAAAGGAAGCCTGCTTCTTCATTTTTCCCCATAGGAAATAATGAAGAAGATGAGCAGCAGCATGCTAACAATATGCTGCTCCTTCGCTTTCTTATGGGAGGATAGGGGGACCTGCTTTGGGGGGCCATAACATGGCTCCCCAAAGTCCAATCGGTCTGAAACTTGGGGGATTTGTAGAGAGGGGTTAGAGGAAGGTCCCCACCAATTTTGGGCTGATTCGGTGGGAAAATGCCTCCCCCAGACGTCCGGGAAGACGCCGGAGGCATTTTCCCATTGAAAAAGCCTAAAGCCGAAACGTTTCGGTTTTTTTCTTTCGGCTAGCCGAAACGTTTCGGCTTAGCCCGAAACGTTTCGGCTAACCTGAAAGAAGCCGAAACACTTTTGTTTCGGCTTTCTTTCGGCTTTCAGAAAGCCAAAATGCACATCCCTAGTCACCACCCACCTCACTTCCAAAGGGACAGGTAACACAGAACAAGTCCTTAGAAAGTGATCCTGGGCGAACAAGTTTATTTATTTATTAAAAACCTTTTAACCCGCCTTTCCTTGTGGTTCATAGCAGCTTACGGTTGTGTAAACTGGTCTAGGCCACTCTTGATAGGGAATTATAACAGATCCAAAGGAGATTTGGGAACCCTTAGAATGCTTCACATTGTGAGGTTGGCCTTTGGTAAAGGAATTTACCTCCATGTTGCTCTTTCCCAACTCTCTCTTTCCCTTCTCTATCTTTTCAATGTGTGTTTCCAAAGACACAAGGGGAGGGAGGCAGACACAAAATTAAAATTACAAGACCCCCGTCCTCCAAAGTGTAGGTGATGCCATCAAGAAAATGTCAAAAAGCATCACCTAGGAAACAGCATCCAAAACAACATTAAGACAATACAGTGATTTTGCCTACATAAATTCTTAACAGTCTGATTAACATAGACCCAAAGACCTTTGCTAATGAACCACAACCTGCATATTCAAGAATCTTGAGCTGTTCGGCAGGCTAGTTTTCATATCTCAGCATCTCAGAAATGTCTTCTTCTTCAGTCCCAGCTTAGGTGGGGATCTCCAAGAGCCGTCAAAAACAAGGACCACATGCTTACAGTGCAATCTTTAGGAGAGTTACTCCAGTCTAAGCCCATTGACTGCTCTGAGCTTAGACGGGAGTAATTTTGCTTAGGATTGCATTGTTAGTCTACACAAACCACCAGAGACCACCCCCCCCCCCAACTGCCAAGTGCACTGCACACTCACTGCACACTACAAAGTCCCCGTTTACCTTGGGTTGAAATGCTCCTTGCAGCGAGCCAAAAGGACCAGTCGGAGGAATCATGGGAGGGATCCCTGACACAGCTGGAGGGTAGGAGTGGAACAACTGTTAGAAAGGAAGGGAGAAATCTAATTAAGGACCCCAGATTCTTTATAAACACAAATGTTGCCATTTCAGTAGAGAGAAGGTTGAAGACAAAGGTGATTTCCACTTATAGAAGTGGAAGTTTCCACGATTTCCACTTATGGAAGTTATAACTTAATGACAGGGCTTTTTTTCTGGGAAAAGAGGTGGTGGAACAGAGTGGGTTGTCCTTGGAGAAAATGGTCACATGGCTGGTGGCCCCGCCCCCTGATCTCCAGACAGAGGGGAGTTGAGATTGCCCTCTGTGCCGCGGCGTGGAGGGCAATCTAAACTCCCCTCTGTCTGGAGATCAGGGGGCAGGGACACCAGCCACGTGACCATTTTCAAGAGGTTCCGGAACTCCGTTCCCCTGCGTTCCAGCTGAAAAAAAGCCCTGCTTGATGATCTGAGGATGTAAAGCTATTGCACACCACTGATGCTTATCATCACTTTTGCCCATGAGTGGGCAAACTAGGGAGTGATAAAGTCTAGCGGAGGCATTGAGACACCTGAAACAGACTTTCATTTGCTCATGACACGAACATACTAGGAAGTCCACCGCTACTCCCTCCCACCTCCCCTCTTACACAATGTTAAGACTGAAGACTTCCAATGTTTGGGACAAACTGCAGTTTGGCATGATGTCTGAACTGGATGAACCAAGACTGCAATTTGTCATTTGGCCCAATTCAGACCTCAAGGCAAGCCATGATCTCCAGGCTGCCCACAAGAAGGGGGACGAGCGTAACAACTTAAAAGCTTCTGGCCACCTCCTTGTCACAACCAAACCAAGTCAGCTTCATCATGACATTTGCATGCAGTTTTTGAAAAGAAAGAGATGATGGATATTCATCAAATACAAGGAGATGGGATGACCAGATGAGCAAGTGAAGAGGAGAGCTTGACACAAGAGCAAAGAGGCACAGAGTGGATTCCGCATGGGTCAACATCATGATGGCTTATAAAAAGGGCAGATTTATTTTTGTAGAATAGAAGAGGAGGAAAAGCATTGACCCAAAACGATCACGCTGCCATTATATGACATGGAGTGGGGAACAGTAAGCAACAAATGCTTATTTTAGAACTTAAAGCTGCAAACCTGAAGACACTGTCCTGGGAGACGTTCCATTTCCCACTGAATAATAGTGACCTTACTTCTGAGTACTTGCTTAGGATTGCTCCCAAAGAGTCAGTAAAGTCTCCTTTGACACGGATGCCATTTGTAAGGGGGAAGACAAAAAGACAGGGTTGGATCCAGCCAGCTTTTTCACGTAACCTCACCCAATTCCCTACCATTTTACAGCTGCCATCCACCATGAATTTTGTATATGCAGCTTCAATGATCCCCAGCATAGTCAAAGGGAACCCCCTCCTTGCTTTTTCACCAGTAGAAAAGTTGACTGGATGCAACCCGAAGAACTTTGCTTTGAAATGAGACTCCAATACCTTTACTATTTAAGTGAGGAAAGGAGCAGGGGGACTCTTGTGAGTTCTAAGATTTCCACCCCCAAACAGAATAAGGAGTTTCTGAATTCTAAAGAAAGAGTATCTATAGGAATTCAAAGTATGCACTATCCCCCCTGCATAGCAATGCTATTCTGTCACACTAAATTTGTAAGGAGACAGTGTGGCAAGCTCTCTCACTTCCGTCCTTCTTTGCCCTGATAATTATTTAATTTAAAAGTTGCATCTATAGAAGGAACAGAATTCCTCCAACCATTCTCTGAACATGAGAAGGAAGAAACCTTGGATTTGCTGAACCAGCTTCTCATGCAATTCTAAAGGAAGAGGGAAACAATCCACATTTATGTTTTGTCTCTTGGGACTGTTGTGCATTTTAGCATCCCCATCACATTTTTGGGACTGTGTGATGAAATTCCAGCTCAGATTTCACCATCGAATAAATGTGTGTGTGAAGTCATTGCCACAGGATAAGGGATGGGCTTTGGCTTTCATGGACCTCATTGAGAATGTAATCGACATATCCACAACCAAGACATTGATCATTAGCCATGACTGCAGTATTCCACTATTAGCTAACTTTATAGTAGACCCTGGTCCATGGGTCTGCCTCACTCAATCAAAGCAATGGCACCTCTAGCTAAGTATTATCTACCCCCACTGGCATCAATTCTCCAAAAATTTCAACCAGAGAGATCTGGAAGGGAATCTCATTCCTATGAACTAGTCTTGTAAAAGTTGAAACATGTTGAGACGGTGATCCACCCCATCTTGAAACAATCTCTGAAAAGTCAGCCGAGCCAAAATGTTGAACCACAATTCCAACATGTGATGGATAGCGCCGTCAAGTCGCAGCCAACTTACGTTGACACCATAGAGTTTTCAAGGCAAAAGATGTTGGGAGGTGGTTTGCTATTGCTTGCCTCAGTGTAGCCACTCTAGACTTCCTTTGTGGTCTCCCTGTTTAGCTTCAGAGATCTGAGGAAATGGGGCTAGCCTGGGCCATCCAGGTCAGGGCAATTCCAATGTACGTTTACCATGTTAAAAGTAAAAGTCAAGGCTAACAGGCACCTCTCTCATATGAAATGAGGGATTTCCCCAGGAGCCCCTGTGGACACAGGTGGACTTTCCCATTCTTGTTAGGAGTAACTGGGCTCTCTGGCCAGCAGTGGGTTCCCTGGTAGGCAGGGACCTCAGCAGATGCCCCACTGTGCCCACTCTTGATAGAAAATTTGCAGAACTGCACGACACAAGTTACTCCATTCTCAAAAATGTGGTTCTCTTTCGTTGTCTCCTATAACGTGCTCAAGAATCTTCAGGAGCTTTTGCAACGGATGATTCTTCAAACAAGGCCATCGTTTTTTAAAACGCTGTTTGCATTGGCCACCTGGTTCAGGCTTCCCTCTGCCCCCCCCCCTTCACAGCTCATTGGCATTTTTTAATTCTATTTTATTCCAATGCAAATTTCCAGCGGTGCAGAAAAACATTTCCAAGATGAGCCGTGAATGAAACTAAAGGCTTTCCAGAAGCCATTAGCCAGGGACGAGTCTTGGCTTGCAATCTCTTTTTTTAAAAATGCACAATATGTACGTCTTAAAAAGACTTTAGCACTTTTTGATTCTCGGCAATTTTGCGCTGGCTCAAATGCAGAGAGGTATGCGGCAATTTCACAATCTGTGAACAACAAAATGGCCACCAGCAGGACTGGCAGGGCGAAGCGAGAGAGACGGCCGTTATAATCCAGGGACCTGCGGGACTGGCGCAACTCATCCTTGAGCATTCTGCACATGAAACCACATCGTATGATTTGCCTCCCAGAGACACATTATGCAACTTGGAAATTATTCTGACCTGGTAGCCAGTGGAACTGCCCTTCAGGTAATCTGGCATTTGCAAGAAACTGGAAAACAGCATAGTTTGTCCTCTACACCACCCAGTTCCAAATTTTAATGGAAAGGAGGAATGTGTGGCTGGCAACAAAGGTTGTTAGAGACAGAAGGAGGGGGGGAACGAGCTGAGGACTAAACTCAACTCCCTGGGTGGCATAATGGTTAGAGTGTCAATGTCAGATCTGGAAGACCCAGGTTCGAATCCTTACTCTGCCAAGGAAGCTTGCTGGGTGATTTTGGGCCTATCATTTCCTCTCAGCCTAGCTTATTTCACAGTAAGGTTGCCAGTCATCTGCCAGCAACTTTTAGGCGCTTTAGGGGAGCAGGGTATGGTGACATCATGTTGTCCGGTCACGTACCCGGAATGGACATCACAGTGTTGCTCTAGGAATTTCCCAAAACTCTATGGATATGGAAAATTCCTAAAGTGTTGATGCAATGCTATGATATTCCTTCTGCATACGTAACCAGAAATGTTGTAGCAATTCCACTCCCCTCCCCACCCCTCATTTTACTTCAATTTCTCCGTCAAGCAGCTGGCTATCAGAGCCCAGGAAGGTAAGACATCTCCCACCATAGCAGGAGAACTGGCATACCTACTTCACAGGATTGTTGTGAGGGTAAAAAGCAGGAAAGGAGAATGATATATCTGTTCACTGACCTGAGCTCCTAGGAAGGAGGATTTAAAAAATGCATTCAATAAATCAATGAGACATTGGAAATTTTGGGATTGGGGCTCCAGATATGTTTTGGCCCTAAGAGAAGCTGAGGAAGGTGGAATAATATGGGGGATGGGGATTAACTCTTTTTGCATATGAAAATACAGATGAAAAGGATCTCCAAATTGTGATTACAACCTGAACATGAAACTGGCAGCAGAGAAATCACTCAGTGGTGGCTACTCCTGTGTAAGGAGGAGCAACAATTAAGCTTCAAAAACAAACCACAATCCAAGAAATCTTGCTTACGTTTGACTAGAATCACACTGGATTATTTTGCCCCACTTTATTCCTTAGCAAACACAGAACATGATGCCAAACATCTTGCCAGTTTCCATTCAATACAGATGCATCACCACCAGCCTTCTGATCCACAAGATCAGTAGCTCACATTAGAACGCTTATGCCTAACCAAAAGCTTGTCTCCATAACATTCCTGACAATTGTCTTTAAAAGCAAAATGAGTTGCTAGCAAATTTAGACTCTTACTTTTTGCTTTGGACCATTAAGTAAGACCCATCAGTTAAATAATGTGTTTCTAATAGCATTGCTGTTTAAAGTTTCAAAGGTTTGATTGTGTAGCTTTTTACTTAACCATCGAAAGAGAAGAAAATCATCAAGTTGCATCTGAAATCCTCAAAAGCTTACGCCATTCTCAATCTGACAAGACTTTCACCGCATTCACACATTGTTTGCTATCCGGCAATGTGAACGTTGCAGTAATAATTTGCAACGAGACTTCTCTGTGTAGATAAGACAAGCCAGTTGCAAACTACTGCTGTACTGCAATCTATGGCTCTAGAGCTAAATGTGTCTCAGCACAGAACAAAATATGGCTGATAGAAGAAAATGAAATCTTTAAGTTGAAGTATATTCGGAGCTGTAGAATAACCAGCACATGAAGGGTATGCAAGGAAATATTTTTAGGGAACTAAAAGGTTTCTTAGTAATTAGACTAGCATTTGGGTGACTCGGGTTCAAATCTCCACTTTGCCACGGAAGGTTGCTGGGAGACCTTCGGCCAGTGACATACTCTTAGCCTAACCTACTTCACAGGATTGTTGTGAGAATAAAATAAAGACGTGAGCAACTTTGGGTTTCCACTAACGAGAAAGACAAGGTATAAATGAAGGAATTAAATAATTAATAATGCTGAAGACTGGGGGAGGGGGCAGATATAAGGTCAGCCAGTGAATGGGAACAGGGCTTTTTTTCTGGGAAAAGAGGTGGTGGAACTCAGTGGTGGAACTCAAGACCGCACAATAACATCACTTTGGGTCAGCTGGAACAGGGGGGGGGGGAGTTTTTTAAAGTTTAAATTGCCCTTGGTGAAAATGGTTACATGGCCAGTGGCCTCACCCCTTGATCTCCAGACAGAGGGGAGTTTAGATTGCCCTCCGTGCTGCTCAGTGGCGCGGAGGGCAATCTAAACTCCCCTCTGTCTGGAGATCAGGGGGCGGGGCCACCGCCCATGTGACCATTTTTAAGAGGTGCCGGAACTCTGTTCCATCGTATTCCTGCTGAAAAAAATCCCTGAGTGGGAAGGAGAAAAGGAAGCAGGGGATGAGGAGTGGATATGGACTGTCAGGAGGAAAGGAAGAGGAAACAGCACCGGGAAGAGAATACAGGGGGGAATGAAGTCACCCCTGCAACTCCTCTCCTTGAAGGTTCCTCGCTTCTTTATTACTTCTTGTAAGACCTCAAGTGTGCTACTACCATTCATTACAGTCAGTGTTTGGGCTGCAGAAACTTTATGGATTATTCATGAACATGTCATTTATCAGTAAAGAAAAACTGCAGTGCTTTGGCTATGCAAATGTCTCTTGTCGATCTCTTGCTCTGAACTGAATTTTGACACTGAGTCTCTCTACATAAGACATCTTACACAGGGACACTCAAATGAAAGCTCTTACACTTGTTCTCCGACTGTGGATAGACATGCACTAGCAGGGAGACAGAGTACACTTGAATATAAGACCACACAGAAAGCAAGTCGCTTGAGCATCCCTGTGTAAGATGCCTTGTGTAGAGAGACTCATTGTTTGGCTCTAATGAGTGCTTTAGTGCAAGAACAGCATAAAATCCACTAGTGTGGATGTAGCGTCTCTGTTGAGATGGAGAAACAATGAGGAAAATACTCACTTCTTTGACTTCTACCTACATTTTTTCACACATCTTAAAAAAAAATAATGGGAGTCCCGCATGCAACGAACTTTCTGGGCGCTCTCATCTTCCCTTTTCATGTAAGACCCACATTTACTCAGATGCTCACAAGTATCACTGGAGAGACAGAAGTTGCATCTAATGCCAATGGAGGGGGCTGACCTGTGCGTGCCGAGGAACGTTCGCACCCAGCTCTGCTTCATTCATTGGAATGAATGAACTCCAAGCTCGGAGTACAGATAGCTACAGCTACGTTTTACATCAAAAGGAGATTCTGATTTGGAAAAGAAACCATCAAACAAACAAAACAGACAATACAGCATCTTTAACAGGAAAGCCACAAGGGACTGGAAACATGCAATGGACATTATAGAGCGGTGAACAGAAGGGAATGGAAATAAACATGGGATGATGTGTCATTGACTGAGAGGTGTTTTCAGCCCCACTGCAGAAAAAGCATTCATTAAAAACATTTTAAGGCAGTAAGAAGAACTCACACTGTGCCGGTAGAAGGGGTCAACTTTTGTTGGGTATTTGTCAAACTGTAAAAAGGATCAAAGCACAAATTCATTATTTTGCTCTCTTTTCTTTTGGGCAATATTCCTTTGTTTCAGCTGAAGGGTTTTGAAGGTGGCCCATCTAAGGTGCGGCAATCAATGGAAACAGAGAAGACAACGGTAAATATATTTTAAAATACAGAGGGTTCTGAGATGAGGGGAAGCAGAGAAAAACGTTGTTTCCACATGGCTTACCTTGTTCCGAAAAACAGCGAAATCTCATGCGATAACAGCGTCTTCTCGCACGATTTCATGCGAGATTTCGCTGTTTTCTGGAACAAGGTAAGCCGTGTGGAAATGGCCCAAGTGTCAGAATGGGAGGAGACTGGGACTGACTGGCCTTTAGGGGAAGAATTAGATTAGGTGGGGAGATATACAAGATAATTCTGAGTGTCTTGAACAGTTCTAGCACTGCAGGTGAAAGTACAGTACCATTTGCCAAAGGGTATTTTAATGATTTCAAACCATTTTAACCCTCATATTGACAAAGCTGTTACCAGGGTGGTAGTAATGTCTACTACTAAGAAAACAAAAACCAAAACTCAAAAAAGACAAAGAAACCCAAACCACGGTCACTGCTTGTTGCCCAAGATACAGGACCAAGGGCGGGCAGCACGGAATACTGATGGACTACCAAATTTGTCTCAGAAACAAACCATCAACTAACTGCGCTGAGGTATGATTAGTGTTTAACATTGTCAGTGGTAACAAACCTGGCTTCTGCTTCTTGAACTACCAAATTGCTTTCAAAGGCAGCTCCACGTCGAGCTGTTCTGGGTGGAAGCCACATGGGAGCAACTCACCTTTTATTTATGTGAAGTAAAGCCGAAAGTGCAAAAAAAGAATCTTGGGATACCTTAAAGAATAACCAACTGCTCATCACTTCCACTTTTGTGAGCCACGGACCAAACCTGATGGAAGTGGCTATTCTTTAAGGTCCCATAAGAGTCTTTTGTCATTTGGGCTGAAGCTAAAACAGAGTCCAACCCTTCTAAGTCCACTCAAGTCAATAGGCTTAGAAGGGAGTCACTCTGCTTAGGGTTACACTGTAACATTCCTAGATCTGGTGAAGCGTCTGCATCAGTGGACTGAACTCATGGCGATCCATCTTTGAGATTCTCCAACAAACAAAACCACACAAATGTTGGCTTCTGGGCTCACTTTCAGCAAATGTAGCAACATGTACAGTCCTAGTATCACCAACGAATACACAACACCACCTCTGACATGGAAGCAAACAGTTGCAATGGAATCCTGAAAAATGTACTTTTCTTTTTTAAGAGCCAGAGGAGTTAGTCTGCAGTTGCAAAACAGTAAAGAGTCCAGTAGCACATTTAAGCTGAACCAACTTTATTGTAGCATAAGCTTTTGAGAACCACAGCTCTCTCTGTCAGAAGAGACAATAAAGTTGGTAAGTCTTAAAGGTGCTACTGGACTCTTTACTTGCTTTTAAAAAAAAATCAAAACCTTAGATCTCATGATTGCAGAAGAGAATGGAGGAATTATCTACTCAAGTGTGTGCGGGTGGGTCTGGTCTACCTCATTTAGCACTAGCCCTGTTCACAGGTTACAACGAACACATGTACATTCGGCGTGTATCTGTTTGTAAGAGAGAGCCCAAGGGCATTCACTCAGCAACTTAACAAATAAAACCAGGGACCAGTACCTGGATAAACATATGGTTGAAATCACATGTTGAGCTGGACATGCACTGAATGTCACATGAGAATTATTCAGCGCTTGTATAAAGAAAAATCAAATGTACACTGTTATGTGGATCATGTGTGTGTTCGCTGTAACTTGTGAACAAGGCTACTGTCCACAATCATGCAGCATCATGCTTTATGTTTCTATACACATTGCCTTCTTGAGCTTATATATAAACCTATGAACCAGCCTTCTATACAGTCAGACCACTGGTTCCCGCTGATGTGGGGAGGGCGGAGTATAAATCCAATAAATTAAAATTAAATTAAATTAAATCTGGCTCAGTCTTATCTACTGTGACTGACAGCTACTCTCCAAAGTTTCGGCCAGGGAATAGTCTTTCCCAGCACCGGCTCCCTGAAATCCTTTTAACTGGGGGTGTTACAGATAGGACATGAGCGTTTCTAAATGCTGCTTGTTCATGGAGAAAAAGTTTTCCGAGTGTGGAATACTGCCAGAGCATAGAGTTGAAGATAATAATAATAATAATTATTTATTCGATTTCTATTCCGCCCTCCCCACACCAGCAGGCTCAGGGTGGATTACAACCATATACAATTAAAACACATTAAATAATTGATACCAGTTAAAACCATAAAACAGTCAGAGTTACACAGTGAAAAATACATAGATATACATAATCATAATGGCACAGCAACCAACTGACCGACCTTCACAAGGCATATATATATAATTCTGTTCTATTTCCTCTGGCCCCAAAAGTTCTGGAAACAGAGCAAAATGTCAGATTTAGCAGATGCCTTGCTTAGGAACAAAGGAATTTAGAGAGGGCATAAATATTCAGAGAATAACTACGTAAAAAGAGCCCAGCTGGATCAGACTGGTAGTCCACTGAGTCCAGAATCCTGTTCCATCCGGTGGTCAACCACCTGCCCCAGAGGGCCAACAAACAGGGCACAGAGGCAAAGGCTTCCCCCTGATGTCGTCTCTTAGTGCCGGTAATCAGAGGTTGATGCCTCTGACTGTGCAACACATACGGAAGCTTCACCATAGGCCTGCATTACTTCAAAATGCAAGAAGGAATCCGATGAACTTAAGAAGCTGCCCTGTAACTACGTCAGACCACCTATCCTAGTATAGTCAATGAGTGACTGGCAATAGCCCTCCAAGGTTTCCAGTGGAAGGGCTGCTCCCTAACCTCCTTTTTTAAGCAGCCATGCTGAGGACTGAACCTGCACCATGATGCACACAAAGCCTAAGATTGGCATTGTGGCTCTTCGTCACAGGGCTTTCTTAAGCAGAATCACACCCTTCAAAGACCACAGAAATCTCTGCACTGTCACTTAGAAAATTACTCTCTGCTGCTCTACAGCGCCACCACTGCCTATGGCCACAAGGAGAACTGCAGCTAGCAGTGCAACAGAAATGGATAACGTAACAGGGCAACAGGGTACCCACCTGGTCCCGCACAGCTAGCACAGGATGGTTTCAGTCTATTGACCTATGTATTATGCTTCTTCTGTGCTACAGGTGTATAGACGTTTGCATGAAAATAAAAAACTTAACGCAATTGAAAAGCTAGGGTGTCAAGTAGAAAGTAGCTTTGTCCTTGATGTGCTAGCTTTCCACAAGCAGAGCCTTTTTGACAATAGTGGACAAAATAGGAGAAACACAAACACAGGAATCCCCTACCTACAATTCCAGGAGGAGCATTCCAGGAAGACTGTCCCCCTGGCTCTCAGTCACAATAACATGAGGGACCTTTCCCCCAGCACTCCTCTTCCCCCAAACATCATCCCTACTACAGATCATCATTATAACTTGTTAACATAAGAGAGGTGCGCTCTACTTATCCTCACATTTCTGCCTGGGGTACGCACCATGGGAGGTGCTGGCGTTGGCATGATGGCGGTGGGCGGGATAGCGTGGGGGAAGGGTGTGAAGGTGTGCTGGTGCGTGTGTTGGTGGGTGTGCTGGTGCTGGTGTTGATGCTGGTGGAACTCCGTCCTCAAGTAGGGCGGCGGGCCCAGCGAGGCGCCCCGGTCAGCACTCTGGGAAGCCAGAAATCTCGTGTTCAGCTCCTGGCGGAGGAGGTCTTGTTCTAAAAAGCAAAAAGAACAGCAGTTCTTACCCAGGCTGCGCTCAGCCTGACAGCATCACACAGCCTGCCACTGAATTCATGTATTGGTTTTGTCAAACAAATGAATGAACGAACGAACAAACGAACGAACGACTGAACGATCAACCAACCAAGCATCTTCCCCAGCTTTCCATCCCAGGGAACCACAAGGCGGCCGTCAAAGCTAATGTTCAAATCACAATAAAGCAAATTGTAAAAAAAAAATCATTAAACAACAGTGAACTCCCCCCTCCCACTGTAATAGAAAACTAGCACATCAAGGAACAAGATGGGAAAACACTTCTTCTTGGTGAGCTAATAATTTGCTTACAGGGAGCTTCTAATAAAGAGGAATAGACAAAAGCGGTATCTTTCACCTATACACCATAGCACTGCAGCCTTGTTCACAAATTACAGTGAATGTATATACAATCTGTGTATACTGTAACCCTTGAGGATTCTTTATATGTACGTTGAGTAATCCTCAAGCTACATTAAACACATGTACAGCTAAACAGGGGATATAAACCCCACATTTATTCAGATACGGGTCCCCTGTTTCATTCGTAGAGAGAATGTGCAGTGGCTCTTTCTTACAAACAGATATATGCATGCTCATTGTAACATGTGAACAGGGCGTGTGTTGCAGTCTGTTCTAATATCTTAACTTTCTACCATCTCATTCCAGTACAAACATAGATCATGGTTTTCCTCCAAACCATGGCCAAAAAATTTTAAATCAAAAAACCCTTCTTTCGGGAGGAAAAGATAGTTACTAAACCATACTGTTCAGGGAATTCCAGTGTTGCAAATAAAGGATGAACATTAAATATTTTTATACAAATGTGACGCTGCCTTGTAGCAAGTTAGGCCACAATTCATCTTGCTCCGTGCAGTCTAGTCGAATTAGGAGCACGGCTTTTCCCCTCCCTACTAAGTGGAAATGCCAAGAATCCATCTTTGTGCTCTGCCCGTTCCCTAACGGTGCAAGTGGGAAACTGCCTTAGATTGCCTCACATCACTGAACTGCCTAGCTACAGTACCATCTGTCAGGGCTTGCCGCGACTGCCGCTGGGCGTGGCACTGGGCGGTCTGCTCCTGACATCACAGGGGGGCCAGGGATTCTGCAGGACCCTGCTCTGTGGAAGGAGGGGCGGTATACCTCACCCAGACTCCCTCTCAGTCCACTCGCTGGCCTGCTCAACCTGGCCTGCTTACCTTCTGCATCCTCCTTCATCTCCTCCTTCCAGAACTCTCCTCCAAGCCTCCACCCTTGCATCCTACTGCTCTCACTCCACATCATCACTCCTCACTCACACCCACCCCCTCAGAGCTCTTCCTAGCCACCTTATATAGGGCTTCCTTTCCCTGCCCCGCCCTCCTTCTAGGCTCGTGCCATCTCCTGACTTGGCCCAACTGTGCCTTCCCTCAGGTGTTTCCCTCCTACCACTAATCCCTTCTTGGCTTCCTTGCCTTGCTGGCAGGGTGGGATTGAATGCGAGCCATCCCTGGCTGAGGTCTCCTTGGCCTTGCTCATGAGGAGCTGCCCCAGCCGGCTTCGGTGCTGCTGAGCCTGCCTGGCCTTGCTCACGAGGAGCTGCCCCAGCCGGCTTCTGTGCTGCTGAGCCTGCCTGGCCTTGCTCATGTGGAGCTGCCCCAGCCGGCTTCTGTGCTGCTGAGCCTGGCTGGCCTTGCTCGCGAGGAGCTGCCCTGGCCAGCTTCTGTGCTGCCTGTTCGTTGATGCCGGGCGGGGCTACCCATCTCCTCCCCCAGAATGCCTGTGGCAGCTCCACCTGGAGGGGCTTGGCTCCTAGCACCTCCTGAGCCAGGCTGCTGTCCTCTAGCCAGGGTGTGGCTCTGGGCTGTAGTGGCTGCTTCTCCTCCTTGGAAGGTAAGGGCTCTGTTTGGGCTATTGCTGTGTCCCTATTCCCCCTGCCTTGGCCCTTTTCCTCTAGCCTGCTTAGCCCCCTCTCCTCCCCCTGGGGGGTGGGACTAGCTGGCTTCTCCCTGCTCCCTCCAGCCTTCTGAGGCTTTGGCCTTTCTCCCCTTCCCCCTGGAGTAGGCAGGTTCTGGCTCTGTTTGCCAGACAGAGCTGTTGAACTGCTGTCTCCCGGCTGCCCCCTGCCGCTGCCTGTCAGCAAGTCCGGGGGCTGGGCTGCTGACCCCGGACACCATCACATGCTGAGAAATGTCCATCACATCAGAACTGTTTAAATCGCCAATGCCAGAAATTGGTGCTGAGCCTTTCCATGCACCAAGTATGTGCTCTACCACTGAGCCACAGCATCACACTCACAGCATGATTGATTCAGAAATATTGCATTTTGTTTGCCCTAAAAGACAACCCTTCTCCCTTCACTGTTATTTTTCTTTCCTTCTCTCCTGTTCCTCTTTCTTTTCTTTCCATTCCTTCCCTTTCTCCTTAAGCAAGCCGGGGGGATGCCAGTCTTTGTATTTCAAAATACATGAACATAGATTCAGAGGAGTTAGCTGAGTTAGTCTCTAGTTGCAAAATAGTAAAGAGTTCAGCAGCACTTTTAAGACTAACCAACTTTATTGTAGCATAAGCTTTCAAGAACCACAGCTCTCTTCATCAGATGCAGCTGATGAAGAGACCTGTTGTTCTCGAAAGCTTACACTACAATAAAGTTGGTTAGTCTTAAAGGTGCTACTGGATTCTTTACTATGATACATGGACTTTCCCTGCTGCAATGCCTTTGAATGCTTACCGGAGTATGTGCTCCCGGCAGGATGGCCTGGAACTTGCAACGTCCCCGATGTCAGAGGAGGAGGCGGGGGCAATGCTGTGGGAGGGGCAAACATATTGGGGTGATGGGAGTGGGCAGGAGGTTGGAGGGCTGGTGGAAAAGTATGGAGAGGGCTGTGGTTTGGCAGAGAGAGGGGGAAGGGGGATGCCGAGGGCTGGTGGGTGATGTGTGCAGGGGGGGCCTGAGTCTTGGCAGGAGTACTGCTTCTGCTGCTGCTGTTCATAGAAATACAAAAAGGGAGAGGGGAGAAGAAACATTAAGAGAGACACTGTTGCAATAATATAGATTAAAGCACATTGCAATAAGCAATACTAAGCAGTATAAAACAATACACATGTATTCTAGGTGAACTTCTGTACTTTGCATGAACTGTCTGTGTGTTTTTTCAGAATGTTAGGCAACTAAAATAAGTGTACTTTTTATCTTTGACAGCCAATGAAAAATAGTGGACTCTATCTAGATTAATGTTCTATCAGAGAATGGACCAATGGTGTTCTACCAAGTTAACTCTTTCTGTCATTTCTCAAAGATTTATAGTTTTGTTTTGCAAGTTGGATATAAGGTCACTTTTTGGCTAATTAGAAGGTTACACAATAGAAATTATGAATATTTAATGAAGCGTCAAGCCAATCTTAGGTTGTTTATGCTATCACATGAAAAAGATCTTAGATATTTGCATAAGATAACCTATAAAACATGCAAATTCAGATAGTATGTTCTGATTGGAGGAAATCTCATGAGACTTTAGGCGAGAATCTTAATCTTTGCATTGTACACTATGGGAATCTTAATGCATTTCATAGAAACTTTGTTTTAAACAGAGTTAATTAGGAAATGTTAGCAAACCTAATTCTTATTGTTTTTCTGTGTTCTGTTTTTGTAGGATTTATATTAATGACAATATATACTTTGATAACTTCCTTCATTAAAAGACTAGAGTGTAATTTCAACAAATAAATAAACTCTAGAAAAAAAACCCTTGGTGCAGGCTCTCAGGAACCCAAGTCCAGCCCACACTGGTACCAAGACCCTTGAAGAGCTGTTTCTCCACCTGTCCCCCCATGACACTTTTTCAAGCAGGTTCGAAGAAGCAAACAGATGACACTGTTTTATACAGAGCCGTATCATCAATCCTTCTAGCGCAGCTTTGCCTATTCGTACTGGCATTGACTCTCTAAGGCTGTGAGACTCACTCAGTGGGTTAGGAGCCAAGGTGGCTCTTTAACATGGCACTTGCTGCTCTTCTATGCACCATTTCCCAATGTGGCACCTTCCGCAGGTTTCAGGACAGCGTAGAAGGCTTGTAGCTGGGGCTTGTAGTTGGCAGGTGGTTCTCACTTTGGAATAGCCACCCACTGCAGAAATGGGTAAGCTGCAAATTTCCTTGAGATGGAGGCTCATGCCACAGAGGGAAGTTAATGCAACTCTTTGGGTTGATGATAATTGGGAATGCAGCTCACCGCAAGTCACTGGCTGATTCCACACACGTTAGATAATGCACTTCCAATCTTCTTTAGAGATCATTTGGAACCGAGTTTTTCGTGTGTGAAACAAAAAATCCACTTCCAAACGATTGCTAAAGTGCATTGAAAGTGCATTATCCAACATGTGCAGAATCAGCCACTGAGTAAGCACCGCTGCTTTAAGGTCTCAGAGACCTGCTACCTGAAACCCTTTAACCAGTGATGCCACGGACTGAACATGCAGTCACTTTGCCCAACCTAATGCATAAAACTAACTTACCCGACTCTGTTCTCAGAAGTCATTTTTAAAGCGAGGGGAAAATTCAATCCTGTGTTTCCATCCATCTGAAACACACCTGTCTAAAATGGCAAGGCCTGTCTAAGACTTCAGCAAGCTAATGTCTTATCAGGGGTCATTTCGTAGAAAAAGAGCTGCAGGAACTCATTAGCATAACTTATTAGCACAACTCATTTGCATATGCCACACCCCTTGGCATCACCAGAAGTGTGTCATTAGCATAACTGATTTGCATATGCCACACCTCCTGACATCACCTATCCTGGCTGTTTTGGACCCAATCCTGGCCATTCAGGGCCGAAATTGGGCCCCAAAATGGCAAAAAGGGGCTGAAAATGGCCAAAAAGGTGCCCAAAATGATCAGGATTGGGCCGCTGCTGAGCGGGAGAGTGATCCACCACCCATCAGAGGCCCGATCCTGGCTGTTTCAGGACCAGTCCTGGCTGTTTGGGGTCTGATCCTGGCCATTTTGGGCCCAAATTGGGCTGTTTTGGCCCCAATCCAGGCCGAAATGGGCCCAAAACGGCCAAAAATCAGGTGGGTGGGGCCACCTGACATGTGACCTTTCTAGAGAACTACCGGAACTGCGTTCCTGTGCGTTCCCCCTCAAAATGAGCCCTGTGTGAACCAGGCGTCAGGTCTGACTCGCACATTAGGAAAACAAAGTAGTCGCATGCTAGAGGAAGAATGGATCCATCATGAAGGACCATATTTTGGAAGGTTCTCCTTTGTTATAATCTCCATGCCAATAGAGTGAACTGCTTGGACTATGATATGGGAGACCCAGATTTGAACCCCCAGTCTGCCATGGAAACTCATAGGTGACCTTAGGTGCCCCCACCCCAGCCTAACCTGCCTCACAGGGTTGTTGTCATGAGGACAGAATGGAGGAAGAATGAACGATGTTGTAAGCTGCTTTAGGTCGCCACAGAGGAGAAAAGCAGGATGTGTAACTAAAACAGCACAGCAAAAAATAGTGGGCTGAAGAGAGTGATGTTGTGTTCTGTTTTCTATTTGCACGGGGGTTTTATGCGAAGGAACATTCAAAGCTTGAAACCTATTTATTTAAAACAATTATGGACTTCCTCTCCCCGCAGAGTATCCTACGTGGAATGCAATTCAGCAACATATAACAACATACAAGATCCTATCCCAAAGTCAAGATACGCCAGCCGCAAAGGATAAAACAAAAAGGGAATAAAACTCAACCTGATTCACGTTATTACCCTTCTAGCACTCCACTCTCCTACATGTGGGACACGGTCCTCAGATAATAAAGCCCACCAGTTTTTAACTGAAATGTTAATATCCCTGCCTTTGCTACATGCTCAAAGCCCCGCAAGTAGCCTCACCTCAAGCTGTTTAGGCTTAAGCTGCTGCTGTTGTATGCTGACAACTGTTGTGAGAGAGTCCTTGAAGGAGGACGCAGCTGTGTGGATGGCAGGTTCGGGTGAGCTGGTTGTCCAGGAGAGGACGGCCGTGGTGGGCGTTGGATTTGGGGAGGAGGGGCTGTGGTGTGTTGGGTTTCTTCGGAGGTGCGCACTGACTGCGGAGCTGCCAATGGTGATGAACAAGGAGGCTCCGTCTGCGGGACCGCTGCAGGGCTTGGAGAATGCACCTTGGGTCGCGGGTCCGAATGAGGTGGGATCGCTGGCTGAGAGACTGGAGGGCAAAGGTCTTTAGGCACAGTGGGGTCGAACGACAGATCTTTACTGGCGTCCTGGCTTTTCTCTTGACTCCGTTCTAGTCCTGATATTTTGGGGGTTGCCAATGTCCTGCCATCTTGGTCCTCATTTTCCGTTAGAGTACCAACCCCCAAGTCGGTATCTGAAAACAGGAACAGCAGACACACACACACACACGTTATTACTTCCACCGCATGACACAAAAAGAATCTTAAAATAAGCCAAATATACAAACTGTGTTCATAATGCCTACGATGAGAGATCTGCATTCGTGGTGGTTTTATTTTGGGTCTTCAGAACCTACCTAGATATTTCAAACCGTACAAGTTCAGCTATACTGTAGCTTCTAGCTCCTGGTGGCAACTCATGAGTAAACATACAGCAGGGCCTGAAAGAGACAGCTGCATGGAGAAAGAGGAATTTCTGCCTTCTCCCTTGTGCTGTTTTCAGTAGCCGAAACAGCCTGTTGGTCAAAGTGTGTGTGCATAACAACAACTGTGCTTATATACCATTCTTCTAGACAGATTAGTGCTTCACCCAGAGCGATGAATAAGTTAGTATTATTATCATCCCCACAATACAGCTGGGGAGCTGGGGCTGAGAGGGAGTGGCTTACCCAGGGCCACCTACTGAGCTCATGGCAGTAGTGGGATTCGAACCAGTAGAGTGCTGATTGTTTGCTCCACTGGGAGCAGGCACATGCACAGAATGCTTGCGTATGCTGGCTCCCCATATAGCAAATAACATTTCTCCCAGCAGTCCCTGGGCTGTTTCAGCTGCCAAAAACAGCACAGAGGAGAGAGGACATGGGCGGATAGGCTGAGTGGTGAAGAGAGGGGTGGGTAGGTAATAGTAGTAGTAGTAATAACAACAACAACAACAACATTCAATTTATATACTTCCTTTCAGGACAACTTAATGCCACACTTAGAGCAGTTCACAAAGTTTGTTGTTATTATCCTCACTACAATAACTCTGAGAGGTGGGTGGGGCTGAGAGAGCTCTGAAAAGCTGTGGCTGACCCCAGGCCAACCAGCTGGCTTCAAGCAGAGGCGTGGGGAATTAAAGCCAGCTCTCCAGATTAGAGTCCAGCCACTCCTAACCAAACTGGCTGAGTGGTAAAGGGTGTGTGTGGGGGTCAGGCAGAAGGGCAACTGGAATGGTAAGGAGAAGGTAGGTAGGTTCAGATACAAGGTCAAGTATGGGTGAGTAGGCCAAGCAACAAGGATGTGGCAGTCAGAGCAATGTGGAGAGGGGTGGGTGGGCAGCACAGAAAGTAGGAGGGTGGACAGGCAGAGTGGTAAGGAGAGGGGTGGGTGGCAAGGAGGTCAGAAAAAGGGGACAGTGAGAGGGCAAGAGGGAGATGAGGAGCAGTGTTGGAGGTAAGGGGGGGAGAAGGTGTACGGTGTGGAAGGAAAAAGATGGGAGGAGAATGTGGCAGTGGGAAGAAAGTTGAGAGAAAGGTGGCTGTGTGTGTGTCAGTGTCAGAAGCCAGAGGAGAGGATCAGGGAGGGAATTTTCCCATCATTTCCTGAGGGGCTCCCCCCTTGTTAATATATCTAATTGTCAACATGGTCAAATCCATGGATATTTAAATATGGGAAGCCACAAACAGACTGAAAGCATCCCAGATTTACATAAAAATCTGAAATCTAAAAAAAAAACCTTTTGTTTTGTTTTTAAAAAAACCTCTCAAGTCATTAAAGAAGAGCCTGCAGCTTTAAGAAACAGATGCCTTCGGTAGCTACTGCTTGGAAACCACAACAGTATTGCCAACCTTCAAGCCTTGGTTTCTATCAAAATCTGGTCAGCATCTCTCTCTCTCTCTCTGTACACCTGTGCAAGGAGCTCTCACCAGCCCATTCAGCGCCCATTCCAGGGCTGTTTTGGCTTTTGAGAGAGGACTCATCGGGACCAGCAACCACCAGGTGACTTGCATGACTCACCCAAGCCTGGCTGTTTGCTACAGTTCGTCAGCAGCTACCCCACAAAAGTCCGTGTGGTGCGGCGCTTAGAGTTTTAGACTAGGATTTGGGAGGCCTACGTTCGAATCATCCTTCTGTTGTAGAACCTCACGGGGTTACCTTGGGCCAGTTACACATTCTGAGCCAAACTTACCACACAAGGTTGTTGGGAGGATAAAATGGAGGAGAGGAGAATGATGCAAGCTGCTCTGGGTCTCCATTGCGGAGAAAGGCGGGGTATAAATGAAGTAAATAAATAATAAATACAGCTGAAGATGGGGGACGGTTCAAAGGTAGGTTGGCTGCTGGGTGGGAAGGAGAAAAGGAAGCAGGGAAAGGGGAGAGGCTACGGGGGGTTTCAGAGAAAGGAAAGAGAAAACAGTGGGGAGAGAAAAATGAGACACCCCCCCACCCCAGCAAGTCCTTGCAGGTACCTTATTGGTTTATGCGATTTTATAAACACTCATGGTTCCCTTCAATCAGATTACACTTTCCCATGTCTTTTCTTGGAAATATTAATGCCTACTGAATTAAATGGTGCCATTCACCCACTTCCCAATTTTCATTGCCTTTCCTGTATATTCCCCTTTTGCAGGAATATGTGAAGAAGACTTTTTATGCTTTTTTTTTCAAACTGCGGAATGTTTCTACCTGCCCCCATACATTTTTTTTTTACTCAGCTTCTTATATTAACTTCCTAAATTGGTAGATGTTCCTTTTTCTGGAATTGAGGCCCTGCTGTCAACAGCCTGTTTCCGAAAAGAATTTCTGTTTGCACTCTTAAATCTTTCACTTACTTTCTGACTTTAAACAACTGCTGTTTTATTGCAGATATCTTCTTTTAGGGCTTCTAACAGGTAGGACTTTGTTTCCTATCTTTTCCCCCTTTTATTATAAAATGTTTCCATCTCCCCCCCCCTTTTTTTTTTACAATTTTACATTAATCTCTTCCTTTTTTCCTGATCGTATTTTCCCTTCTTCCCTCCATGTGTTAATTTTACTTTTCCCCTCAGAACTGTCTCTCCTGTTCAGTCCCCACAACCCTCCTGTTTTTTCACAAAGTTGACTGCAGTTATTTTCAAAGCTGCGCTGCTTTCCCCAAGCTGCTCCAATGCCATTTTCCATAGTACACACCCTTATTTATTATTCTGCAATGCATACCTTGTTATACTGTTAACTGAATAATCAAGCTACTAATCATATTGATTTGTACTGTACAATCCTTCTTGAGTCTCAGTGAGAAAAGTGGACTATAAACACACACGCACACTTTACAGTCTGCCATTCTCACTGAGGCTCAAGGCAGATTAAAACATTGTAAATCAATATATTCCACGGCAGATACATTCAATAAATAACACAACAGGGTGTGCAAATGCAAAATCTGCAGCGATCTGAAAACATGCCAAAATCCGAAACAGAGCTGAAACAAAGTATAAGCAATTCGAAACCTGATATATTAAATACAGAAATTACCCAGTAGGATCATACTTACAGCAACAGACCACATGTATCAGTATAGTCTACACACTCTCTTTTCCAATGTATCTCTTTGAAATTACTCATATTTCCCTCCTCTGTTCACAACAATCAACTATGTGTATTTATTTATTGCACAGGTTCAGAAAAGCAGATGCACGTGCTCCACAGTTTCTAACAATACTGTTTATATTCCTTAAAAACACTCTGCAACGTATTCAGGTTACAGTATTATGAGACATCCTGTTTCATATGGAATCCACGTAGGGAACCCAGGTCCCGATACCCTCCTGGTGGGGGTGGGAACTCAAGACTTACCCGGTATAATCTCCTTGCATGTGCGCAAAGCCCGTGTTGCACTCCCAGCAGGGAGCGATGACGTCACTTCCAGGGAGTGATGCCACCACGCTGGGCACGAGTGTGCTCCTGAGCTTTGTGCGGGGCCAATTCTGGCCCGTTTGGAAAGCACCATCAAGGCATAGCTGACTTATGGCAACCCCTGCCGAAGTTTTCAAGGCAAGAGACAAACAGAGGTGGTTTGCCATTGCCTACCTCTGCATAGCGACCCTGGTCTTCTTTGGACGTCTCCCATCCAATTACTTACCAAGGCTGATCCTACTTAGTTTCCAAGATCTGATGAGATTGGGCTTGCCTGGGCTATCCAGGCCCAGGCATCATCACTATATACATGGCAATAACAATATTCTGGATGGTATACAGGGTTCCCTCCCATTTGTCTTCACAACAATCCCACACGGTAGGCTGGGATAAAGTGACTGACCCAAGGTCATTCTTTCTCAGCCTATCTCGCAGTGAGAATCTCACAATACGACACCCGTTTCTGGGGTTGCTCCAAGTCCTGTTCCACTTACACATGTTTAGGGGTTGTACTGTGGTCCAATGCTGCCTGCTGTCCTTGCACAGGGTTCGCCAAGATCTCACACAGAAGTCTTTCCCAAGCCTGTGACCTATTATGCCATGGCTGGAGATGCCAAGGACTGCATTTAGGATGTTGTGCAAACCAGGAACATATGCACACGCCCACGGACCTGTGCCCAGTAATTCAGAGGATGTCAAAAGCATCACTACAGCTTTTTAAAGAGCAACAGGCCATGTTTTATTTGCAATTCAGATAATAATTACTGCATAATATCTCATGTTAAAATGGGTGTTTCATTATGACACCATTGCAGCATTATTTTACAAGCTGGTGGCATTCAGCACAGCAAGAAACTGATGTCACTGCAGCCAGAACTGCCGTTGTATTGGGGAGATGCTCTAGAATTCACCCCAAACTTTATAGTTTAATCACAGTTAAACCATATGATTTAACCAAAGAGTTTCAAGTGAATCCTAGAGTGTCGCCCAAAGTGCCAACGATGTTTCTTACTTCGTTTTGTGCCTTGAGTGACCTCATGCATCAGCGCAAATTAAATACCCCCCCTCCCAATTCTGCTGCCATACTGCCAGCTCGGGCTGCCAAACTTAGTGGATATTCATGATCTACTGGATTACTGGGATTATGTATGCTCCTGTATCATGATGGACAAGTCACGCTGTACAAAAATGTGATTGATCAAAAACTCAGACTTCCCCACCTCTATCCATTAGAAACTATCAGCATCTAGATTGTTATTACATCTATCCTCCAAGGAGTTCAGGGACCCATACTTGGCTTTCTCTCCACTTTATCCTTACAACCACCCTGCGAGTTAGGTTGGGTTGAGAGATTATGCAAACCAGTTCAAATTTTACCAAGTGAATCTGGCTGTCCTGGATCCTCATCTACCACTCTAAGCACAATCCATTTTGTACTATTAAGTATCCATTATGTAACTCACAAGTAAGTAAGGACATGATGCACAATGGATGTTGTGGGCATTAAGCCAATGCAGTGATAATTTATTTTCAAGTGAATGTGTGTGGGACCGAGCTGTTAAATTGCCCCCAAGCAGCCACATAAAAGGATTGTCTGCATCTTGGTTACCAGGGAAGCGCCTGTGTTCGGAACAGTACCAAGAACATTTGATGCTGAGTAAAAAGAACTAATAAAAAATCTATCCATTCTCTCTGCCATGCAGTGCACCTTTCCCTTAATAACTCTGCAAAGAAAAGGGTTAGAAACTTAGTTTTTTAAAAGAACAATGATTGGGAATTCAGAGATTGCACCAACATTACATTGGCATGTTAGTGCACTGCATGGCCAAGTGGTGATTCAAACATAAGTCTCCCAAAGGATTCAATCCACAGCTTGGAAATGCTAGTTTTAAATAAAAGCACTTTGCAGCCAGCTTGGGATTTTCAGATACTTAAAAAACAAATGAAATATATTTATTTTTTTCTGGTCTGTGACCATAATAAACATATTTATTTATTTATTTATTTATTTGCTTCATTTATGTCCCACCTTTCTCCCCAAAGGGGACCCAAGGCAACTTACATTATTCTCCACTCCTCCATTTATGCAATAAGTGCTTGATGAAACGTACACATCAGGAAATCCGATCAGCTGAAAAGTGCTAAATGCTAGAAATGGGGGTCAAACTCAGATGGGGAGTGAGAACTTAAAGAGGGAGGATTTTGGGCCCTCTGAACAGTAAGGAACCCACAAGAAACGATATCAGCGGGTTCATGTATTTCTAATATTCTGCTCTATGACAAATCTGTCTCTCTGTCTCCCTGAGAAGACAATCTTTACCACCAGAATTTTCTTTCTGAAATCAAATGCATCATTTGGAACAGACAGTATCCAGGCAGCACCACAAGCTTAAGAGTCTACCTACCATATGCCATTGAGGAGGGACTGAAAGAGCAACATAAACAATCTTAATTCTTAAACAGCTGGTTTCCTGACCGTGAGAGGGCCATTTCTTCATAGGTACAGAGAGCACCATTATTCAAAAAGCACCACTTAAAATATTGCATTAAGAGCCCTAACAGAAGCTTATTCTAGGAGTCATGAACACAGCAAAAAAGGACCACACAGTAAAAGAGAAAATGGTATAAAGACAACTCTTCAGAAAGAGTGTGTTTGTATTTCTAGAATAATCCCCACCCTATTCCAAGGAGAAAATGAAAAATGGGTTTCTTTATGTGGAAGAAGCACAGCCAACAGCCAGAGCTGGAGAGTCACACTTGTTTCACTGTTGATCTTAACTCTTTATCGTGCAAAGAAAACCGAGCATTCATAATAAATTTGGAGTGTTTAATCTATCTAATTTGTTTAGGGAAATGGAGGCAGAAAACAACGTGCAATGGAACACACTACACAGAGGAACTTGATAGCACAGACTGAAATATATAAGAAAGCAGGCAGCCTTCCCACCGGTGTGGACAAAGAATCCTGCTACAGGGCTACCTGGATATCACAGACATGCAGAAGAGAGACACACCACCAGCACACCATATGCACATACTAAGGCTGATGAAATTTCCTGGAACCTCTACAGAGGTAAGAGATCGCCAATCCACAGGTAGCAGAGCCAAGAGGAAGCGTGGTGTAATGGTTAAGAGTGTTAGGGTTGGATCTGAGAGAAGTAGGTTCAGCTTTCCATCCTGCCATGAAGCTTGCCAGGAGACCATGGGACAGTCACACTTTAGAAGGAGATAATGAGGGAATCCCTCAAAAGGAGAACTCCCACAGGCTGCCAGAGAGGAAAAAAGAGCCTATCCTAGACACCATGCTCTAGAAAGCAGGGCTTGGCGCTGGGAGAGAAGGTGCTATAAACCTCCCTCCTCCCCATTTCTGAGGCTACCTGAGAGATCCTGTGGAGGAGGAAGAACACTGGAGGGCAAGTCCACTCCAAGCACTGACTCCTCTGCAGTGGAAACTGACACCTCAAGATCTTTATGGAAATTCCTAAAGTGTTGTGATGTCACTTCAGAGTACAACCAGAAGTGATGTCACAGCAACCCTTCTAACCCATTGTATGTACCCGGAAGTGTCAAAGGATAGATCTAGGAATCACTGGAAACTCTATGATACAACCCTGAAGAGATGTAGCGAAGTCAGTGACATTGCTGTTATTTTATTTTTCTCTCACTGAAAGGCTGCCAACAGGGCTTGCTGGCGGGAGGCCTTCCGCCATATTAATTTATACCCTGCCTTTCCCCCCACTGGGAACCCAAAGTGACTCACGCTGTTCTCCTCTCCTCCTTTTTTATCCGCACAATAACCCTGTGAAGTAGGTTGGCCTGACAGCGTGGGACTAGCCCAAAGTCAAGCTTCCATGGAAGAGTGGGCATTTGATCATGACCTTCCAGATCTTAGTCTGACACTCTAACCACTACACCACACTGACTGTACAAAAACAGGACGCTGAATTGGATGGGACACTGGTCTGAGGCAGCAAGGCTGCCTTTACATTACTATTGCATCAAGAGCGACGTAAGTAATTAAATATATAAATGAATATACATAAACCTGTCTTATACTGGATCAGCCCATTGGTCCATCAAGGTTAGTCTTGTCTTCTGTGATTCGCAGTGGCTCTACAAGGTGCTAAGCAGAGCTCTCTTATATTGTCTACTCCCCGACCCTTCTGACTGGGGATCTTAGAGACCAAGCCTTGGACTTTCTGCATGCCGATGCTCTACCCCTGAGAACATGCCCACATATCATACTTTGGATCCAACAGAAGGATTTCTGTACAGAGAGCACAACTCCCCCCCCCCTCACAAATCGCCTCTCCAAAATGTTACTCCTGGGGACACAGACACACCATCTCCTTGCAATCACTGATATGGATCTTCTATTCAACCTTGTAAGCTAGCTAAGGCTCACAGCACATGCTTATAGTATTTTTCATTCTGACTGAAGATAAACGTTTGCCTGATGCCGAGGGGCAAAATCCGTGCCTTCGATGCACCGACAGCAACTCAAACAAAAATAATCAATGCCTTCCAATTCTTACTACTGATTTTTCCTCTAGCAGCCCCAGGCAAGAAGCTGGAGATGAAAGCCAAAGGAATGTCAAACTGTCCCACTTTCCGGAGTTCAGGTCTTTTAACCTGAATTTTTTAAAAAAAAAACACGATGGTCCTAGAATCTTTACAGAGGCAGGTTTTTTGAAAACAAAATGTCAAAATCAAACGAAGCTGAATCATATGTTTAGCTTAGAGACGCAAGTTTTATTGATACTCTGAGGCACTTTCTCCATCACGGCTAGAAGAAAGGTGTGTATCAATGCAAGCGACATCACTTTTACTCTGTATCCTGCCACAGCAATGAACGTCCCCAAAATTCTTCAGTGACACATCGGTCGTTTGGCCTGGCCTGGATATCACACTCTCAGCCTGAGCTACCTCACAAGGTTGCTGTGAGGATAAATGGAAGAAAGGAGAACAATGAAAGCTGCTTTGTGTCCCCATTGGGGGAAAAAGATAAGGCATAAATGACGTCAATAAATAAATAAGCAAACATGGTGAAGTGGGGAGTGCTTCGGTACACCAGAGGCATATTTTTAGTTTATAATGAAACCCAGGGATTCAGACAACCTGGTAAGATGAACTGTTTATAATGCTATAACAATGTGGTGGAGAGTGCTGTCAAGTCATAGCTGACTGCAACCCCCGGAAGTGTTTTCATGGCAAGAGACTAACAGAGGCGGGTTGCTATTGCCTGTCTCAGCAACACTGGTCTTCCATGAAAGTCTCCCACCTAATTACTAACCGAGGGCAACCCTGCTGAGCTTCTGACGTGATCAGGCTCACCTGGGCTATCCAGGTCAGGGCGCTATGAGAATATTATGGTTGCTAATTAAACAAAAACCCTGAAAAGGCCCTGCCATTGGCAGGGTGGTGGCAGCAGTGACCATGAAGAGTGACTGGGCAGGGAAAATGTGAGACATCGTGCTGTGTGGAGCTCCCCTGTCATTGCATTGTATCAGCAGCTGCAACAGCAATGGAGAAACCACACAAGACCATTTCCCTTTTGGAAAACACCCTCGTCCAAAATTCCTCCTGGATTCTGGAGTTCCCATGAACCTGATCTTCTGTCCATGGTGGAAATCATGCCTTAGGAATCCTCTGTTTTTCCTGTGGAGAAATTCCCTCCATCCAAAGATGCATCCCGATACTGCAACCTTTGGGGCTACATTTTGTTCGTGTTGGAATCCAGCTGCAAACTCAAATCTTGCACAAAGTAAGGGGCGAGGGAATGAGACATAGAGGCTGAGAACAGGGAATCCGCATACGCTAAGGGCTCTGGCTGAAATGGGACAATACCATTTACCAATACCATTACCATTTACCATTTCATTCATTGCCAGAATGTCGCATCTCAAGGGACAGAGGGCAACAGCTAAACGGCTAGGATGTATTCTCTTTCTCTTGAGGCAGGTAGATCAAAATGACTCCAAGGTGGGACAGGTTATCTCCAAGAGTAGATTGTAATTTCTAAGGATATGGGGAAGAAGCTCTCTTTCATCTTGCTCTTGTTCTTGGATGGGCACAAACCATGAAAGACTACGTTTTTACCTAGGGATACTAAGACCTATTTAGTGTTGTTGTCTGAAGTGCAGTAAAAGGGAAAGTCACAGGGTGGTGAGATGGATGGTAACTAGAGAGGGGGCTTTTTCAGTGATGACTCTTTCTGTGGAATGATCTCCTTCTGGAAGTTCATCTGGTGCTTTATTATCCTTTAGCTCTCCGGGGTCTTGGAGAGAAACAACACTTGTTGAATTCAGGACTCCGTGTTAAGAGTACCTTACGCTTGCATGTAGGAGGTCCCAGTTTAGTTCCTGGAGTTTCCAGTTTAAATGGATTAGGTAGCAAGTGATGTGAAAGACCTCAGCCAGAAACCCTAGAGAGCTGCTACTTGTCAGAGTAGGTAATACTGACCTTGACAGTCCAAGGGTTTGACTGTTAATTTCATCTTCGCCTTCCCCAAAGGCTCTGTCAATTTCACCTCTCCAGTCTGACTCTGTATAATGCAGTATCATGTGTAATCAAGATTCCTTCAATGACTGAAACTCTATGTCAAACATGTGCTCTATTGCTGCGCCACAGGCTTCCCCAATTTGGACTAGAAACTTATTTTTTATGGGCATGAATTGGAGTGTGTGTAAAAGTACCATCAAGTTGCAGCTGAATACTGCATAGGGATTTCAAGGCATGAGATGAACAGAGGTGGTTTGCCATTGCCTTCCTCTCTGTTGTGATCCTGGACTTTCTTGGTGGTCTCTCATCCAAGTACTGAACAGGGTTGACCCTGCTTAGCTTTCTGTATCTGACAAGACTGCACTAGCCTGAGCTATCCAGGTCAGGGCATGGTTTTGAGACAGCAGCTGTTACAGTACATATCGATCAAGCATCATAAATGTGAGTTTGGGTAATGTGTCCCTTCCAAAGAAGATTAACAGTTCTAAAACTATGTGCTGACAGAGGCCAGGGAGATCTAGCAATGGAAAACCCACAAATGCTTCCATTCCACTCCTTAAGGTGCTAATCCACTTCTGGCTTTCCCCCCCAGAGTGGCATATTTCACTCAGCATGGATCTCCCCAGCTTTGTATAACTCCACTAGCCTCCAGCATTTAAAAAAGCCAGATTAGCTTTTGTGGGAGAGACACCTCTACCTTAAATTCTCCTCCTGGTCAAGATGGCAAGCACAAACTATCTTCTCAAAAGGGCAGGGGGCTATTCAAGGTGACTCTCCCTAGAAACAAGGGGCCAAACCTAGACAGAGGCATTCATTATTGGGGTTGCTGTTACAGAGACAGGGGGAAAGGGGAAACTGAGTTGTAGCCAGGCTGGGACCAGGGAATGTAGAGCTCTATCAGTGTTCACTTAAGGAATTGTAAAACTGACATTTCCACTGAAAGTATGGCCACATTCAGACTAATCTTGAAAGAATGAGCCTTGGAGGTCCATAGGCTTCCTGCCATCCTACTAACTTTTTAAGAGCCAGTTTGGAGTAGTGGTTAAGAGCAGCAGGACTCTAATCTGGAGAGCCGGGTTTGACTCCCCACTCCTCCACTTGAAGCCAGCTGGGTGACCTTGGGTCAGTCACTGCTCTCTTAAGAGCTCTCAGCCCCACCCACCCTACAGGGTGATTGTCATGGGGATAATAATATACTTTGTGGACTGCTCTGAGTGCGAGTTAAGTTGTCCTGAAGGGTGGTATATAAATTGAATGTTAATGATATTATTAAAAATTCTACCCTTCCTCCAAGGGGCTCATGGGAGAGTCCAGGGGCCTCCTGTCCTTCCTTGTTAAAAAATAGGCCCTAGGTCACTGAAAAGGCTCCATGACAGAACAGGGAGTTGAAGCCAGGCTACCTTCAACACTCTAACCAGAAAACCACAACAGCTCTTGAAGCATCAAAGGTTCCAGGCCAGAACGGGCCACAGATTGGAGGGGAAAGGCCATGGCTCAGTGGTTGAGCATCTCTTGGGCTGTGTAGATTGTACCCAGCTACAATCTCTTCATCTCCAGTTAGAAGGCTGAGGTAGTCGTCACGGCTGGAATTGTGACACCCCGCCCATGCGCCTGATAGCTGGTTTTAAAAAATGCTGGGAACTCTAAACATGAAGCTCCTTGAGTCTCATCTGTTCCACTGATGGAAGTAACTTCTCTCAGTGGAAAATTGAGTCTGTACCCAACGCTTCATCTTTGCTTCAGTATTTTCCCATATTAACTTCCTCTACACATAATTAAGGCCACAACGAAGAGAGCTTCTATTAACCCTGTTCAACATCTTTCATACACACTTTCCAATAAGAGAATGTAGTAGAAAAAAATCTCTTTTTTAATGCAAAGGGGTGATCTTCCCCTCTTCCCCCCCACACCCGACACATGCACAATACTGTTTCTCATTGTGGCTGATTCCGCACACGTTGGATAATGCACTTTCAATGCACTTTATCAATCGTTTGAGGTGGATTTTTTGTTCCGCACACAAAAAAAGCCGTTCCAAATGATCTATAAAGAGGATTGGAAGTGCATTATCCAACGTGTGCGGAATCACTCTGTATTTAAAACCGAGATGCGTTCAAAAGAAATTTACCTTCTTGAGTTCATCACTAAGAGGTGGGCAGGCTAGTGTTCACACAGCTACCATGGTTTCTATATTGGTGGTATGACCGCTAAAGGGCTCTCAGAGGTCTTGAACTTTGAACTCTGGCAGCAGAGTCCAGGCACTGTCCTCCTTGTACAACCACGACTGCTGGCGCAAACTCTTTGCTTCTATAGCACCACCACCAGCAGTAGGTTGTAGGGAGTATTGCAGCTTTCAGACCAGCAAAAATCATGTGACCCAAATGGAGAGCCAATAGGTCTCCATTTCACATTCTCTAAGCACTGACTCTAGCCTGGCTCCTCAGTCTGACCGACATCTTGCTCACAGTCCAGCCATAACCCCTACTGAGACATCTACTATGTCCCTAAATACCACCTGCTTTCCTTCCACTCTATGGTCATGTCATGGCTAACATGATAGACAGCAGGGTGCTGGTCTTTAACCCTAGGTGGACTTCCTTTTGTCCTCCAAGGAAAAAGCAGCCCCAGGTTCTGATTTGTACAGGACCGTTAACAATCTGAAACAGACACCTCCCCCAAATATGCAGCCTCATGGGGGTGGGATAAGGAAGATACTGCTAGCTTGCTAGTATCAGCTAAACTTCATATGGGCTGAATTTGCTTTGTCCTCTGCTTCCAGGTACTTAAGCCTGAAAACTCTTCTCTATGTCTGTAGGGGGTATTGACCATCTACCCCCTATATATGAGTGACCACACATGGTTAAGCCGCACCTCCACCTCTGTCAGATGTTATATGGTTTTTATTTGGTGAGCAGGTGTTTTATTAGAAAGCTGTGTTAATTTATTGTGTTTTTATCTTGTATATTTTATCTTCTGTTGTAACCCACCCTGAACCCGCTTGCAGGTGGGATATTATTATATTATATTATATTATATTATATTATATTATATTATATTATATTATATTATATTATATTATATTATATTATATTATATTATATTATATTAACAACAACAACAACAACAACAACAACAACAACAATAATAATACAGCATGAGCCCTTGGGAGCAAGCAGAAGGGCAGAAGCTGAAGCTGTGTTGGCCCTCAGCTCTTCACTGGGGTTCACTTCCTGGAGCCTATAATACCCAGCCCGATGAGTTGATTTGAATTATACTGATGAAATTGGTGGGTTTTGGAAAATTCTGAAAACTGTGGTTGGTCCCTGTGTGGAGAAAAGCTGCACAGACATGCCCTAATAAATACAGTATTACTGGTATCTGTAAATCCCGTCTGGTATTAGAGAGGTATCTGGATTGTTGCCAACCTTTGTGTTTTCACTGGGAAGACACTATTTCTTCTTGCTTCCAGAAAATCGGGGGCGGGGGGGGGCAGGCAACACTGACACCATTTTAAATCTGCACACCTCCTTAGCATTTTGCGCAGGATGCTAGCAAGACCAAGATGGAAGAACAAAGCTCAAGACTTCCATTTCCCCTGTTTTTATTTTATTTTTGTAAAATCCGGCTTGATGAAGATTTCTGGTAAATTTGAAAGCTTGCACATTGTTTTGGCTGGCCCTAATAAAAGGTATTACATGGATTGTGTTCTTGCTTGTACCTCAGGAAGCCTCACACATCTATTCCGAAAAAGGCAAAGATCTCCATTTTCTATATCAGTAGTTTTCAACCAGAGTCACGCGCAGGGCTTTTTTTTTCAGCAGGAACACGGTGGAACAGAGTTCTGGAACCTCTTGAAAATGGTCACATGGCCGGTGGCCCCGCCCCCTGATCTCCAGACAGAGGGGAGGTTAGATTGCCCTCTGCGCCGCTCATCAGCACGGAGGGCAAGCTAAACTCCCCTCTGTCTGAGGATCAGGGGGCGAGGCCACCGGCCATGTGACCATTTTCGCCAAGGGCAATTTAAACTTTAAAAAACTCCCCCCTTGTTCCAGCTGACCCAAAGTGACGTCATTGTGCGGTCTTGAGTTCCACCACTGAGTTCCACCACCTCTTTTCCCAGAAAAAAAGCCCTGGGAACACATATCACTGGTGGGACACAGAAGTAGTTCAGGTGAGATGCAGGGTTTTCTGTAACAATTATTAAGAATTTGCTCTCCCTCAGTCCCCATCTTACCTGCAAGGGTGTCTTATTGACCCTGCCTGCCATGCATTATCCATCTGTAAACTTCTGGCATATTCTTAGTAACCCTGGACACTTCTGTTTTCCCTAATACTCACTCTCCATACCGAGCAGCAAGTCCCTCTGATGAGCTGTCTCCTGCTTACCCTACCAGCCGGATATTATCCATTAAACCTATAGCAGTAAAATTTACCCAACAATACTACAGTCCTTAAAACATACTTTAAATAGTAAATATCAATATATCTAACTCCAAACATGGTCAGGTCTGTGGATACTTAATTCCAGAGACTGGAGCCAAGAACAACCAAGACAGATCTTTCTACAGGCCTGAAAAATGCCCTGGGTTTGCAGAAAAATGAGAAATCTAAAAAAACCCCTCCAAAATCCACATACAAAAGAAATAATAGCGGACAAATAATAGAAGCAGCACTGTCTTGTAGCTTTAAGAAATGAATGCCCTCAGTGGCTTCTGCTAAGCAACCAAAATTGTATTGGCAGGCTTCAAGCCTTGGTTTCTGTTAGTAAAAGGCAGAGGGAAGGGCAGGACCATTTCCTGGGCTTTTGGTCTTTGAGGCGGATCTCAGAATCTCTCTACATGATATGCCTTGGCGCACGTTCCATCAAGTGAAATCAGAGGGTTTGTTAATTTCATCTTCCCCTCCCGCAAAGGCTCTGTCAATTTCACCTCTCCAGTCTAAAACTGTGTGGGATCACAACCAGACAGCAGTGAGGAATGGAAATAGGCTGGAGCTGCCTTCCAGAGCCGGGCTTGGACCTGGAGAGGTTATAATGGGCTGAAGTTTCCCTTCTGGCATTTCACAACCTAGTGTATAGCATTCACAGCTCCAGTGTATAGCAAAGCCTTTGCCCTGCCACCAGCTCTGTCTTTTAAAACTACCCTTCCCGGCTACCATTGTATCTCCCGACATGTGTTCTTCATGTGTTAGATGTCTTGTGTAGAGAAACTCTCAAGGAGAGGCCCACCAGCAGCCACCAGGCGACTTGCTACCACCTGTCCTACAGGGCTCACCAAGGCCCAGCTGCTTGCTACTGTTCAACAGCAGCCACCCCGTGAAAGACAGTGTGGTGTTGTGGTTAGAGTTTCAGAATGTGGGATACCCAGGTTGGAATCAACATTCTGTCAAAGAAGCACACAAGGTGACTGGGCCAGTTACACATTTTCAGCCTAATTTACCTCACAGGGTTACCGTGAGGATAAAATGGAAGAGAACAGAATGATGTAAGCTGCTTTAGGTTCCTTTGTGGAGAAAGGCAGGGCATAAATGAAGTAAATTAATAAATACAGCTGAAGATGGAGGGGGGAGATAAAAAGTAGATTGGTTGTTGTGGATTTTCCGGGCTGTATAGCCGTAGTCTTGGCACTGTAGTTCCTGATGTTTCGCCGGCAGCTGTGACTGGCATCTTCAGAGGTGTAGCACCAAAAGACAGAGATCTCTCAGTGTCACAGTGTGTCTTTTGGTGCTACACCTCTGAAGATGCCAGTCACAGCTGCTGGCGAAACATCAGGAACTACAATACCAAGACCACGGCTATACAGCCCGGAAAATCCACAACAACCATCGTTATCTGGCCGTGAAAGCCTTCGACAATATAAAAAGTAGATTGGTTGGTAGGTGGGAAGGACAGAAGGAAGCATGGAAAGTTGTGGATATGGGGGTTGCTGGGGGGAAGGAAAAAGGAAATGATGTGGAAGGGGATATGGAGGAAATGAGCTGCCCCCTGTTAAGTCTTTGTAGGTTCCCCCACCAAATAAATGGGCCCAACCCCTGTGGCTGGCACCACACAACTGGGCCATAGTTTTCCCAGGTAGAGAGTGCAAGGGGTAGTGAAGGACGGAAAGCTGAAGACAAGAAGGCAGATTGGCTGGTGGGTGGGAGAAGGAAGCAGGAAAGGAGGAGAGGTTATGGGAGCTTTCAGGGAAGGGGAAGAGGAAATAGTTGGGGAGGGGGAAATAAGATGGCCCCTGCAAGACCTGATGGGTTTGCTACTTCTAATAATGGAATAATTATAAACATATAAATGTCCTTCTGTAAAAAAAAAAGTAGGTTTTCCATTTCTATCATGGTGGAACTCGTGTTGTTTGACAGGGTGATTAGTGGTACCTAAGATAGAAAAAAATTGAGAACGAATGTTCTGCACTACCCCTGAGATAACACAGACATATTTTCTCTTATTATTTTACAAGCAAGACATCTCCCACCACCCCACCTCTACATCAGCAACCTAATCCTGTTTTCTTTTTACGTCAAGTAATAACTGGATTCTCTGGTGTTCCTTTATTTGCATAGCACTGCAATTCATCAAACTGTCACTCTTACGTGGGCAGCCGAGGGGAAAAACTAATGCATACAGCTCAAACATACACACATCTGATTAGACAAAGATCACTGTCAAACCAGATAACAACCCGACATTAAGCCGCCTCAAGGAATTCCATCGCTTGGAATACCTTGTATTGTTGAAGGCACATAAAAAGCAAAGTGTCCTGAGAGGAGCCAAAAACGAGACAAATAAATAATTGTTTTACATCCCCTTAATAAGATTCCACAGTTCATGTTCCCCAAAGAATCTATTTGCTTCAGCATGACTGCCTCTTAACTTAATTTTATAAAAAATGACATTTTTTACACAGAAGAAGAAAAATAAGATGCCATAATGAAGAGGCATCCTCAAAGAACTATGAAGATCTATACCCTCGCACAAAGCTTCCCTTAAGAACCTGCGGCCACAATCAGATATGAGAGTCCTCAAGCAGGTGTCAATGGTCGCCTAAACAAACTCGTGCAAGACCACAGGCCACTTGCTGAAGCCCTCCTTGATGTGGGTGGTCACCAGGGAAAGGGCCTTTTCTGTAGTGGCTCCTTGCTCGTGCAGTATCCCTCTCCACAGCTATCCACTTAGCACCTGACCTTCTCATTTTCATGCACCATGTTAAAGTGTTTTCATTCCTTCAGATATTCGCAGTAAAATCCAAAACAGAGTTACTCCAGTCCAAGCTTAGACTGGAGTAACGACCACCGGCACCAGGGTTTCTGGCAGCCGCAACAATCCCCATGTGCGCGAGTGCACAGCGCGCATGCATATGCCCCCCTGGACTGCATGATGATGTCATCACGTGATGACATCATCACGCAGCAAAAGCCGGGGCCATTGGCCGGCGGGTTGCTGGGGCGCCACACAGAGGCTGCTCACGCTCCACATGCTGCCCCTGCCGCCTGCCGTGCTTGGCCCATGGCTGCTGCACCCGGCTGCGGGCGTGTGGCAGTGGTGGCAGTGGCAGCGGTGGCATGGGGCTGGCTGGCTGTAGCAGCCAAGGGCCAGGCACGACAGCTCTGTGGTGTGTGCCTCTGCCCCTGGCACCTCCTCCGGTGCCCCCTCCAGCACCCATGGCGCCCGCCTCACCGCCTCAATGGTGGCGCCGGCCCTGGGAGTAACTCTGCTTAGGATCTCACTGTTCATTGCACTTTTCAATTTTCCACCCTTCTTCCGAGGGTGAGCTGGAGGGACTATTTTTACTCAGCTCTGCTAATTTCAGTTCTTTTCTCGTGTTGCCAGGTGCTTTAACTTTGGGAGCATGATGACTGAAGGATGCAGTGTTTGTATGGGGCATTGTTGTTCATGACTGGAAGCCTAAGGGTACTGTATATATTTCAATAAAATAATTATCACATTTTTATCCTAGCTTTCTTCAAAGAGTAAGTGGTACTCCCCCCCCTCCATTTTATTCTCAAAACAATCATGCAAGGTAGGTTGGCCTGAGAGACAGCGAGTAGCCCAAACTCCGCCAATGAACACCATGGCAGCCTCTCTAATCTGGTGGCAAACAGAGATGGTGCTTTTTCAGTGGTGGCACCTCATTTATGGGAAGCCCTCTCACTTGCAGCTCGCCTGGTGCCTATGCTGTCCTTTTTTGGACACCAGTTCCTAACATTTCTGTTCTTCCAGGCTTTTAATTCAGGGGTCTTTTAACACTATTTTAATTTCCTTTTAGTCTAAAACTGCTATTTTGTGCATCTTTATATGCTGTACCTGCGTTTGTAACACTGGATTTTAATCCGGGTTTTTGATTAATATTTTTGAATGTTTGTTTTACTAGGTTCCCTGGAAAGACACCATTAAAAAATTGCTTACTAAATGAAATAAAAGGTCAGATGGTCTAACCCAGGTTTTTATTTCAGCCCAAGTATCCCCCAAATGCAAAGTTTCCCTGTGACGATGTTAGTGTACCAGCAAACCAACGGGGGAGATGAGCGTTGTACTTGGTTGGCCAAAGACACTGGGAGCAACCCAAAGCCAAGCAGCCCTGCAAGTATCTCAGGGCTTTGCTTTGGACTCAACTAGTGGCTGTGCAGGTCTGGGAGGTGATGCCTGTTGCTTTCCCACAAACTGCTGATACCAGCAGGACTACTAATGCCCTGGTCGTTCGGCCAGAGGTCTACTGCATTGCTGTTGCCACACATAGTGTGGCTTGCCTATCCCTGCTCTAGCACAACAGAGCTAACTAAACAAACCCAGGGCTGCCCAAATGACCTTGATCTCCATCCTGAGGTTCTCAGCTAGGTCTTGCTTGGTCATTGCTAACTGAGAACAGAAGGACACTTTCATTTGGGAAACTAAGGATAACCCAGTTTAAATTACTCACTGGGGAGAAAGATCACAGTTAGTGATAACATGGGGGATGGGAGAGACACACATACAACACCTCCAGGTCCTTGCAGGAAGGGAGAGATGAAAATGTGATTGACAGATGACTGCCGAAACAATCATCAGTATTACACTGGTATTTCCCAGTCAATGTATACGTAATGGAGTGGAAATAAGATGTGTATGTAGAGAGTTGGTGTGGTGTAATGGTTAAACGTGTTGGGGTTAGTATCTAGGATACCTGGGTTCAAATCCCCATACTGCTCAGTGGGTGATCTTGAGCTAGGCACTCTCTCTCAGCCTAATCTACCTCTCAGGGTTGTTGTGAGGATAAAATAGAGAGGGACAGAACAATGTATTCTATTCTCAAAACTTTGGGAGGAAAGATGATGATAATAATTGCACGTATATACCGCTCTTCTAGACAGATTAGTGCCTCACCCAGAGAAGTGAACAAGTTAAGTGTTATTATTACCCCCACAATACAGCTGGGGAGCTGGGGCTGAGAGGAGTGGTTTACCCAGGGCCACCCACTGAGCTCATGGCAGTAGTGGGATTCGAACCAGTAGAGTGCTGATTCGCAGCTGAACCACTTAACCACTGTGCTACAGCAGCTCTAAGAAGGATGGATAGTTTGCATATCTTTGAGCATCTACGCCCCTGCATCTGGGAAAGATAAGCCAATCAGAAAACACATAATGCTTGGAAATCAAACATGCATCTTGAAGCACCTGTTGAAATTCATACATACAGTTTCGAATGCACATGAACATTTTACTTCTATGCTTTGTGTGGCTGTGGTGGAACACACATGAACACCAATGTCTCTCACAAAAATTGTAAGGTGTTTGAAATCAGCGGTGTGCAGTTCAGTTCAGAATTTGGATTAAAATGCTGAATTTTGGCTGATTGGGTAAAAATCAGGTATTCTAAATAAAAAACCAGGTATTCTGAATTTTTACCGAATTTTCAGGAAAAAAATGGTAAAATTGGGCCATTGTTTCTATGGCAAAATCACTCTGGGGGATATCTGGTGGGCTGGGGAGGCATTTTTCAACCAAACTTCACCAAATTTGGCGGGAACCTACTTCTGATTGTCCTCTAAATACCCCAAAGAAGGTGCCGCCCCGCCACTCTCCATTATTCCCTATGGGGAAAATATCTGGGGGCTCTCCAGGGGGCTGGAGGTGGCATTTTTCAAGAAAACGTCACCAAATTTTCAGGCAACCTACTCTCGACTGTCCTCTAAAGACTCCCAAATTTTCAGAAAGATTGGACTGGGGGGGGCAGTTCTATGGCCCCTTGAACAGGGCGCCCCCAGCCACTCCATTGTTTCCTATGGGGGAAAAGCCAAAGCTGACTCCCATTGCAGAAACGCATTGAGGCAGGGTTGTCATGGGTCCAGGCACACTTCCAAAGGCAAGCTGAGCTCATCCCAAACTGAAGCACAGGAATAGAATTCCTCCAGAACCAAAGTGAAGCAAGGGGTCCAACATCACATCAGAGAATCATACCCATTCCATCCAAATCAAACTGAAGCAAGCAACACTGTTGCAACTTAGCCCAACAGAACCAGAGTGATTCACAGCAGCTAGGCACTGGGTTCAGCCAGTGAGGAAACATCCCAGAACAGAACCAAGCAGTACCCAGCCACAAGCACAAGGCATCCTCTTGCTTTAGTTTGGTTTGGGTCCCCAGAGTAATTTTCCCATATAGAACAATGGCCAATTTTTTTTGGAATTAGGTGAACTAAATTAAAGAATCAATTCAGAATTCAGGGGATCCTGATTTTTTTCTCAGATTCAGTAAAAAAAATAATCAGATTTAAGGGGGGGAAATTTGGTGCACACCCCTATTTGCAATAACACCAAACTCTTTGCTTTCAACAGTGGTATAACTAGAGAAAAAATCCATCAGTGTAATCTCTTAGCATGTAGACAGAAAGAAAAAAATAAAGCAATATGCAACTGTGTGTAGGTGCATTCATAAAGGCACTTTTACAGTACCGTCCTAAGCAGAGTTACACTCTTCTAAGCCCACTGATGTTAGAGGTGGACTGGGAGGCAAAAACAGCCCTGGAATGGTCCCTGCCCTCCAATGAGGGAAGAGAGTCCGCACTGGCCCTAACCCCCAATAGAGGGGGTGGAAAGGAGCAGTCTGCCATCCTGCAGTGGGGGGTACCATGAGTGGTGACTCCCACCCACTTCACACAGGCTGTCCAGGAGTTGGGGCAACAACTGAGAACATGGGCCCACTGTGACTTTCCCCAGCTGGCCAATCTACCCCGATGGAATTGTACTGGGTTACATCTGAATCTAGAGTGTTACCAGCAAAAGCTCTGTGCTAAGGATATATATATTCGGCAGGTGAAGCAAACCTGGCGTGCAGAGATAAGAGAAACGTCTAAAATGTACACTGCTGATCTATAAGTTACAGCTCTCTTACAAAAGAACTTCAAAGGAGCAATCCCACCTTACACTGCTGAATGAGAATTCATTAACAAATTCAAGACAACGTTCCTCCAGGACTTAATGGGGATCTAGGATCCCTCTCTCCCTCATTTCCTCCTGCACTCAATTTTACATTTTGCCTGTATAACACAGTCGGGAGCGTCTCACACCCATTCTGCATGAACTGATTAGTCTTTGGATTGGATCTCGTTTTGAACCAGCCTCTCTTCGTAATATTTCCCCAACCCTAACCTTCCATCATATATATAAATGTGGCCTGATGGGTTTATATGCTGATGCATTTGATGAAGTGAACTCTTACTCACAAAAGCTTATACTGGCATAAATTTTGTTAGGCTTTAAGGAGCCAATGGACTCCTGCTTAACCCCCTTGACTAATTCTATTGTTTAAAATCACAGGAGTGCTACAAGACAGAAAAAGGGGCAATCTGACCTATTTAGGCATCATTTTCTTGCACTGATTTTATTGGGGGGTGAGTGGGGGAAACACACACACACTTTTTAAAGCTTTGTACAGACAGATAAAGCAAAAGAAATTTTAATTTTCCCCCAAATAATGGCAGATCTTTTAATATTAAAAATTACACCCTTAACCTAATATACTTGCACACACAAAAAAGCTAGCAATTGCCCAGGTCTCATTCCCCACCCCGCTCAACATCTGTTCCAAGATATCAACCATGCACCTGGATGTCAACAACCTGTCATGTGTCTACCAGGGATGCCTGCCTCGACATGTGCCGTAATGAGGACCCTGCTTTCTGCGGCTGTCATTCTAGCATGTCAGCATGCTGGCTGCTCTTCCGATTATTTGCCCTGACACACAGCAGGCACAAGGTGTGACTTTCCCTGCTGCTGCTGCTGCTGGAATACTATCGTTGTGCTCCCCAACACACACACGCCAACAACTTGGAGCTGATGGTTTGTTCCACCCAATTATTTGTTTGTCACTTACAGATCCTGGTGCAGAGAGTAAGATTTTTTTCCCCTCGAAAGATATTTTGGGTCCATAACATATAATGAGGTCCCCAAGTGAATATCTCTCAAGGTGCAAAAAATGAGTGCGTAGGTTGAAAAAAACATCCAGATGGTAAATTGGGAGGGGGCTTGAACGAGATGAACAAGGAAGCAGGGGGTGGGTGGGGAGGAAACAGAGACTTTTGGCTCCCTGCCAACCTTTAAAGGATAAAGACACAATTGCACGGAGGGGCAACAGGAAAAAGGGATGTTATTATTTGGCTCTGGGGAAGCATAAACAATACACAAGATTCTGAGTTGCACAGAACTCTTAAGTGGGGTAGTGATAATGTTTATTGCTCTCTTATTTTGGACAGACAGAAAAAGTGAGGTGGCATGATGTGGGAGATGCAGATTCAAATTCAAAACCTGTTTTGAAGCATATATGTTTGCACAGTTTTGTAGCACACTTGATAAAACGACAATATGCTCCAAATTTGGAAAGAAGTATCTTTCCTATGGTACCGTTCCCTTCCTGTTTTTGAAGGGAAAGCAGCCAAACCTTGGAGCTGGTAGTACCAGATGGCAGTCTACAGAAAACCGCCTGTAAGAAATACCTTAAATTTCTGAAATATATATATTAAAGAAGAATGTTTTTAAAAAGTTTATGCAACTCTGCTCCCCCAAGTCTTGCCTGGTGCATTGCTTGGGTTCTGCCCCTGCATTTCATCCTAACTTGGATCCTGATCTAATTTGGACCGTCAGTACTCTACCCCAGGGGTCATTTCGTAGAAAAAGAGCTGGAGAAGCTCATTAGCATAATGCATTAGCATAACTCATTAGCATATGCCATGTCCCTTGACAGCGCTATTAGTGTGTCATTGGCATACCTGATTTGCATATGCCACACCCCCTGACATCACCTATCCTGGCTGTTTTGGACCCAATCCTGGCCATTCAGGGCCGAAATTGGGCCCAAAATGGCAAAAGGGGGCTGAAAATGGCTGAAAGGGGACCTAAAATGGTCAGGATTGGGCCACTGCTGAGTGGGAGGGTGATCCACCACCCATCAGAGGCCCGATCCAGGCTGTTTTGGCCCCAGTCCAGGCCAAAACAGGCCCAAAATGGCTGAGAGTCAGGTGGGTGGGGCCACCTGTCATGTGACCTCTTTGGGGAACTGCCAGAACTGCGTTCCTGTGCATTCCCCCTCAAAATGAGCCCTGCTCTACCCTCTTTGCTGTCTATGGCCTAGCTTGACAGACGTAAAGCTGACACCCCTCCCCCCACTGAAGGATGGTGGGGAAGAGCTTTGCACAGCCTACAATTTCACCAGAGCTTCCATGTATCCAAGAACTACATCCAAGCAACTATTCGCCTTCAGTTTGCAAATGCAAATGGGTTGTTCCTAAGAGCTAACCAAATGCAGCTGCTTATTTATAGCCCATGTGATGCATGAGCGGCTAAAGATCTTTTCTCTCCCTTCTGGTAATCAGACACAATTGTTCCAATCGTATCTGTTATTCAGGGCAATCATTCAGCTTCTCATGATCCCAGGCCTTGAGACATATTTCCTCTTCACAGCTTTGTCGGGCTCAAAAGCATGCTTGACATAATGATAAAGCCTCTTCTCCCATTCAACGAGGAAACGGATAATGTGATTTTGTTCACAGTATGACCACTAAGAATGTTTCTTACCGGAGGTGAATTTTGCAAGAACAAAACCTCATTGGTCAAATTAGCTCTTTGATAAAAACAGGGCAACGTTTTCCAGTCAGTTTTTGAATTCTCAGTTTCATAAGGAAGCCATATTAACAGAAATTCCAAGGAAATTGCTTGGTACTCTTTCACATGGATCCAATCCATGCCCTGGGACTTGTATAGATAAAAGGCTATCTCATTTCTTTTTATAATCATATCTAATCACAAATATCTACACAACAGGGGACAGTTATGGCTATAATTTGGTGGTGGAGAATACCCTCAAGTCATAGCTGATTTATGGCGACCCTGGTGGGGTTTTCATGGCAAGTGACTAACAGAGGTGGTTTGCCATTGTTTGCCTCTGCAACCCTGGTCTACGTTGGAGGTCTCCCATCCAATTACTAACCAAGGCCGATTCTGCTTAGCTTCTGAGATCTGATGAGGGCTTATCCAGGTCAGGGCTTACACAAAATATTTCCTGTCAAACGTATGCATTTTTCAACACTTTCCAGCCAATGAACACGGTTAATTTGTTAACAGATCATCATATATAAATGATGTCAATTGTGGAAATAAGCAGTCATACAAAAACATACAGTAGACAGATATGACAACAGTGAATCCACCTTGCAAACAGAATACCTGCAATTTATTATTTTACATAACCATTGGCAAGAAATACAATTCTGGCTCCATCAAAATGGTGCAAATGCTGGGAAATGTTTGAATTAGCTTGCATCTGTGCAATATTTTCAGCCTGGGGCAAAGGTTCTATAAACAGGTATCTATCTAGCAAAGATGACCCGCACAAAGCACAGAAAGTTGGATGAAATCAAGAGAATTCAGTTCCAAAGTTAAGAACTCAAATCCCATTGATTTTTCTGCAAGCAGGATCAAATTACGTATTAACTCGGGACCATTGTCAGATCACCTGATGTGTGTTCCCCCTTTCAACCAGCTTTTATTCAGCCTGTTTGTGGGGGAGGGACGACAACAGTTACTTATATCTTTTATCTTACCATGACAAAAAACCATCAAAGTTTCAGTTAAAGAAATAATGTTGGGGGCGGGGGGAGAATTGCAACCTGCTCCTTCTCTAGCACCATAGCTCTGATCCATCCTGCCCCACTCTGATCACAGACATCTATCATCAGATGTAATGTGGCCCTATGGCACGATAAAGTCTTTAAGCACGTGCAGTACTCTGTTTCTCCTGCAAATGACTATGTAATACAAAGGTCTCCAATCTGGTTGAGCCCATAGGAGCTTCTGGAATGTTGGGGATTGGCCATCATGAGATGCTGGGACCAATCACAAAACACTGAGAGGTTGCAAACCAAAATCCTCCTACACGGGGAGGGTGGAGGGTTCAGTGTGTTTTGAAAGGGTGCTCCCTGCAGATACAAAAGACATGCTTCATGGGTTCTTCTGAACCACATTCTGCTTTAGTAAGGTGCAGGAAAATGAGGAGTGGTTCTTTGCTTTGGAGAAGAGAGATGTGGGCACCAGGATACCCATTAGTGGGCACTGCGGTTACAGATGTCAATATGGGGATCACTGATCTAACAGTTATCCCCCTCTTCTTCCAAAGAGCTCAGGACAGAGCACTCACTTTATCATCACAAGAACCCTCTTGGGTAAGCTAATCTGACAAAGATTGACTGGCCAAGGTCACACAGCAAGCTCCATGACACAAAGAGCATTTTAACCTCTAGTCAAATTCTGGCGCTCTATCCTGTGTCACGGTAGAATCCCACCATCATGACTTTGAACCTACTTTCAGCAGCAATATCAAGAACAAAAACTTACTAAGGCTACCTGTGGCACACCAAGCCATTTCCCTATGCTTATAATAATTTTGTCTTAATGATGCCCTTGTGCAAACAGCAAAACAATACAAGCTCCCTCTTATCTCGGTACTGTAAGGCGGCTTGTCAGCAAATGTGCCTTTGACTGCCAAAATAAAATAAATTGAATCAGCTCGCACATGATAACATGCACTTTCTAACTCAAACTAATTGCTCGGCTAATTGATGTTTGTTGAACTTTCTCCATTTCATTGAGTGATTAGGTACAAAAGCTAACAGTTGACATCTGTAGGCGCTTAACTGGCGTCTGCAATTACTGTTAATGTTAAATAATTGTTAGTTAATTGGAGTGGTAACTGGCTGAATGGAATCCAGATTGAGAGACAGCAAGGGGGGGGGTGCACAACCTAGTTAAATAAATGTACCTCTCCGCCCCCACTGAGGGAATATTTTCCTACAGCAGAGGAGGAATGTACTGACCTTTGAGCCAGGTTGGAAAGGCTCTATTCACCCTTGCCATCACAAAATTGCACACACACACTTGCCAAGGTCACAAATGTCCGCAATCACAATATTCCAGCAATTCAGCTATGGCTTTGTGCACAATCCCCCTTCTACCCAGCTAACCCTCTTCCATCCACTTCTGAAATTGGATGGGAAGGCTCTTTGATATATTTAGGTATTTATACTCTGCTTTTCTCCTCGGCTGGGACCTCAAGTGCTTTACAACACTATTTTCCCCTCCTCCATTTTTTCCTCACAAGAACAAGCACTGAGAGGCAGGTCAGGCTGAGGAAGTGACAGGCCCAAGATAACCCAGGCAGCTTCTATGGCAGAGTGGGAATTCAAACCTGGGACTCCAAGTTCCTAGACCAACATCCTAACCATTACACCACGCTGGTATTGTTGGTGGTCTTCTCAAACTGGGGCACTGTAGGAAGCAGGATTCTGTACTGGCTGGACTTTTAATTTGATTCAGTAGGGCTTCCCTTATTAGCTATGACAGCACTAGCAATAGAACCACATACAGGCTTATGCAGGGATGGGCAGGGGGAGAGAATAAGGGAAGGTTGTTGTCTTCATGCCCTTTACTTTGGGCTTCTAATACACAAGATATGAAAAGGTTCAAAAATTCCTGGAGATTTTGGGGCGGAGCCTGGAAAGAGTGGACTTTGGGGAGGGGAGGGGCCTCATAGGGGTATAATGCCATAGGGTCTACCCACCAAAGCAGCCATTTTCTCCAGGGGAACTGATCTCTGTGATCTGGAGATCAGTTGTAATTCTGGGAGATTTTCAGCCACCACCTGGAGGCTGACAACCCTAACACTCGGCCACCTCAATTTCCGCCTCATTCTACTGCATGTCCAAGACTAAGCCGAAAATGGGTGTTTACCTAAAAGGTCCATCAAGGTCAGTATTCTCTACTCAAATGGGCAGCAGCTTCCCAGCATCTCAGGCAGAAGTTTTTCATCATTTTAGCTGCAGAGAACCTGCAACCTTCGGCCACTGCCTTCGGCCACTGCCACAGGTTTCTGGTGCCTGTGGCAACTCCCCCGGTGCGCATGCCATGGACTGCGTGATGATGGCATCACACGATGATGTCATCACGCAGTGCAAGCCAGGGGCATTGGCTGGCGGATGGCTGGGGTGGTGGGCGGAGGCTGCTCCGCGCTCCGCACACCACCCCGGCAGCAGCTCATGGCTGCTGCACCTGGCTGGGGGCGTGTGGCGGCGGCGGCAGTGGCACGGGGCTGGCTGGCTGCAGCAGCTGCAGGCCAGCCATGCCAGCTCTGCAGCACTCGCCTTCCCCCCCCGACACCCCCTCCAGCGCCTCTCCGGTGCCCTCGCGCCCTGAGGCCACTGCCTACCTGGCCTCAATGGGCATGCCGGCCCTGCCTTCAGCATAACAAGCAGATGCTCCATCACTGAGCCACAGCCTCTTTTCCTGGAGGAAGCAATACTGGCCTTTCTGCTCCAGGGCCCTTCTTCCCAGGCCCCCAGCTACATTCTGCAGCACTGAACCAGGCACGCTGAAAGCTGCCATCTGGATGCATCCCGACAGATCCATTTTTTTTAAAAAAAGCAGAGCTTTCCGAGTGTTTATACATTGTACAGACTGAGAGACAATCTGGGGCTGATAAGTCTTTCTGAGAAACTCAAATAAAGCTTAATCTCCTAAATAAACACAGCAGTCAGAACAGATAAAAATTATGCATTAGTAAATATTACCATTTTGCTCGCTGGCAGCCGATTAGTCTGACTTGGCTAAAACCAACAGGCTCAAATTCTTAAGAAACCGGATCACAACCCTGCCAATCCTTTCCCACAAAATAGGAATTTTTGCTACATTTTTTTTGTGCTGGGGTGGGGAGGGGGATTTGTTCATTGGCATAGATGGGGAATAGGACCTGCTCATTTTCTGAATATGCAGTTAACTTGAGAGTTGCTACGTGTTACTTCTTTTCCGAGTTCACCATGCAGCCAATCGGTGTTCCACACAGTCACACTGCAGGATTGGAGAACTGCTTATACAAAACAAGGAGAGTGCAAATGGGCTTGAAAAGCTGCCACTGGGGGAGGGAGAGCTCCTACCTTTCCCCCAAGCTTTTTTCCCCCATGCAAAAACAGTTTGGGGGGAATTTTCCAGTTTCTGCTGCCGTACATGCACACAATATCTTCATGAGGAGCAGCAGAAACGGGGAATTGTTTCCCCTCCACACTGTTTTTGCGCAGGGAAATAAACTTGGCAGAAAGGCAAGATCTCTTCCTCCCCAACAGCAGTTTTCCACGCCAATTCGAGCTCTCAGTTTTTAATAGAAGCCATTCTCTGGAGTTGCTATATGATTGCATGGAGTACAGGTTGGCTCTGTGGAGGACTCGTAAAAGAAGTAACGTGTAGAGTGACCCAAAGTTTTTACCTGATGGTGATCGGGCAGCAGTGGCCAGCAGGAAGCAGCCATACTTGGGATCCTGTTGGGACCTGCAGCTCACTTCACAATAAGGTTGCCAAAGGTGAGTTGGGAAATTCTTGGAGAAGTGGAGGCGGAGCCTGGGAAAGGTGGGATTTGGGCAGGGAGAGGGACCTCAGCAGGGTTTAGCACCACAGACCTTACCATCCAAAGCAGCCATTTTCTCCAGGAGAACTGACATTTGTCATCTGGAGAACAACTGTAATTCTAGAAGATCCCCAGGCCCCTATTGGAGGTTATCAACCCAACTTCACAACTGTTCACTTAAACTTGCTAACCTCTTAGCACTGGTGGACTGGAGCTGCTGGTCAGCAACAGTACCGAATGGGTGGCAGTGAACCAGACTGCTGGTCATGAGAACACTGGTGAACCAAGCTGTCCACTTAAAAATGCTTTGGCTGTATTATATGTGCATATATAGAGAATATGAGTGTATGCAACTGTATGTAACATTGGTGGAAAGTGCCCTCAAGTCATAGCTGACTTATGGTGACCCCTGGTGGGGTTTGCATGGTAAGAGACTAACAGAGATGTTTTGCCATTGCCTGCCTCTGCAACCTGGTCTTCACTGGAGGTCTCCCATCCAATTACTAACCAAGGCCAACCCTGCTTAGCTTCTGAGATCTGACGAGATCAGGCTCGCCTGGGCTATCCATGTCAGAGCATATAATATTACTAGGGTCACAAAATGTTTTACTACAATAAACACACACACACACACACACTCATACTCACAAGGATCTTGGAATCTGAAGTCTCAACAATTTAATGATTCACAGAGAGGAACTCCCTTACCATTGCATAGCCTGAATTACTCAGGACAGTTCACAAATTTTGACTGGGGAAGAATGAACATGCATGGAGGTGTGGAGGTGTGGAGGATTGCACTCGCAGGCTCCGTTCTGCACTTTGGTATAACTTGTGGACACAGTGTATGCAATGACTTCCTGTTAAGACAGCTGGACCCCTGCCCTTTCTGGGTATTGCACGGACAAAACACCTTAAGGCTAGAGATAAAACACTGTAACAAACAGAAACACTGCAATTTTAGTGTGTGCGTGAGTGCGTGCATGTGAGCAAAGTGCCAAAAGATTCCTATTTTCTCTGCAATGATTAAGGCCTAGTATACCCAGGCAGGAAAGTTTTGAGGCGCTAGACTGGGTTGCATCATTGCAGATGGATTCCAGTTCTGAATATATGTTTGCAATAAAAACTGCTTGTAAAAAGAACTCTAGGCCATCTAATTCAACTCCCTGGTCAAAGCAACCAGTCCAAAAACAACATGTTCCTAAAAGATGGGTATCCACTAGAGATGGGCATGAACCAGGAAAATGGCAGTTCGTGGCAGTTTGTCGTGTTTCACAAACACGAACCAAGAACTTTCATGAACTGGACAGTTCGCAAACTGGTTCGTTCAGTTCGTGAAAATGTCACTTCCGGGTCAGCAGAAGGTCCCCTGCATTGCCTAGGAAACTACAGGCTGTCTGCAGTAATGAACCAAAATATGAACCAAATGAACCAGGCTAAAATTCGTTAGTTTGTGAGAAATAAACTCTCATGAACCACTGGTTCATGAACCACGAACCGATGTGGTTCATAACAAACTCTGGTTCATAATTTGGTTCATGCCCATCTGTAGTATCCACCAGCCCATTTGAAGATCACAGACAGCCACCTTCCTGCTACAGTCGCTGGTTCCACTTCAAACTGCTGTAACCATTAGGAAGTTTCTCCTTAATGTATTGTCGAAGGCTTTCACGGCCGGAGAACGATGGTTGTTGGGGGTTTTCCGGGCTGTATTGCCGTGGTCTTGGCATTGTAGTTCCTGACGTTTCGCCAGCAGCTGTGGCTGGCATCTTCAGAGGTGTAGCACCAAAAGACAGAGATCTCTCAGGGTCACAGTGTGGAAAAGATGTAGGTCATTTGTATCTACTCAGGAGGGGTGGGGTTGAGCTGAGTCATTCTGTAAGAGTTTCCCAGGGTGTGGAATGCTAATGGCGGGAGGCTTCACTGAATCCTGAGGAGGTTCTTTTGCATATGGATTGGTGCTTGATGTGCTAATCTTCTCTGCAGGGCTGTTGTCGGGTGTGGAGTGTTTTGTTGGCCTGGTGTTTTTCAGAACTGGAGCCCATGCTCTGTTCATTCTTAAGGTTTCTTCTTTCCTGTTGAAGTTTTGCTTATGCTTGTGAATTTCAATGGCTTCCCTGTGCAGTCTGACAAAGTAGTTGGAAGTGTTGTCCAGTATTTTGGTGTCCTGGAATAAGATACTGTGCCCTGTTTGAGTTAGGCTATGTTCAGCCACTGCTGATTTTTCAGGCTGTCCAAGTCTGCAGTGTCTTTCATGTTCTTTTATTCTTGTCTGGATGCTACGCTTTGTGGTCCCGATGTAAACTTGTCCACAGCTGCAGGGTGTACGGTATACTCCTGCAGAGGTGAGGGGGTCTCTGCTGTCTTTTGCTGATCGTAGCATCTGTTGTATTTTTCGGGTGGGTCTGAATACTGCTTGAAGGTTATGCTTTTCCATAAGCTTTCCCATCTGATCAGTAATTCCTTTGATATATGGCAAAAACACTTTTCCAGTAGGTGATTGTTTTTCCTTGGTTGTTTGATTCATCCTGGGTTTGATTGCTCTTCGGATTTCATTTCTGGAGTAGCCATTTGCCTGAAGTGCGTGGTTTAGATGATTAATTTCCTCATCTAAACCACGCACTTCAGGCAAATGGCTACTCCAGAAATGAAATCCGAAGAGCAATCAAACCCAGGATGAATCAAACAACCAAGGAAAAACAGTCACCTACTGGAAAAGTGTTTTTGCCATATATCAAAGGAATTACTGATCAGATGGGAAAGCTTATGGAAAAGCATAACCTTCAAGCAGTATTCAGACCCACCCGAAAAATACAACAGATGCTACGATCAGCAAAAGACAGCAGAGACCCCCTCACCTCTGCAGGAGTATACCGTATACCCTGCAGCTGTGGACAAGTTTACATCGGGACCACAAAGCGTAGCATCCAGACAAGAATAAAAGAACATGAAAGACACTGCAGACTTGGACAGCCTGAAAAATCAGCAGTGGCTGAACATAGCCTAACTCAAACAGGGCACAGTATCTTATTCCAGGACACCAAAATACTGGACAACACTTCCAACTACTTTGTCAGACTGCACAGGGAAGCCATTGAAATTCACAAGCATAAGCAAAACTTCAACAGGAAAGAAGAAACCTTAAGAATGAACAGAGCATGGGCTCCAGTTCTGAAAAACACCAGGCCAACAAAACACTCCACACCCGACAATAGCCCTGCAGAGAAGATTAGCACATCAAGCACCAATCCATATGCAAAAGAACCTCCTCAGGATTCAGTGAAGCCTCCCGCCATTAGCATTCCACACCCTGGGAAACTCTTACAGAATGACTCAGCTCAACCCCACCCCTCCTGAGTAGATACAAATGACCTACATCTTTTACACACTGTGACACTGAGAGATCTCTGTCTTTTGGTGCTACACCTCTGAAGATGCCAGCCACAGCTGCTGGCGAAACGTCAGGAACTACAATGCCAAGACCACGGCAATACAGCCCGGAAAACCCCCAACAACCATCTTTCTCCTTAATGTTCAAATGAAACCTACACTTTTGTAGTGTAAGTCCATTTGATCTAGTCTTGCCCTCTGGAACAGCAGAGCCCTTCTGCTATCTGAGGAATGAGATAATGTTTGCCCCTAGCCTTCTGTTCTTCAGCCTAAACATACCTACAATGCAACCCTAAGCAGAATAGTGGCACCTTTAAGACTAACCAACTTTATTGTAGCATAAGTTTTCAAGAACCACAGGTCTCTTCGTGGTTCACGAAAGCTTATGTGGTTCTCGAAAGCTTATGCTACAATAAAGTTGGTTAGTCTTAAAGATGCTACTGGACTCTTTACTATTTTGCAACTACAGACTAACACAGCTAACTCCTCTGGATCTATGATCCTAAGCAGATTTACTCCAGTCTAAGCCCATTGATTTCAATGGGCTTAGACTGGAGTAACTCTGCTTAGGATTGCATTGTTAGCTTATTAAATATTCCAGCTCCCTTGATCAAATGCATAGCTCTCCTCTTGCTGCTGGCATCGCTCTTAGGAGCAGCACCCAGAATGGATCTCACCACTCCAGATGTGGTCTAATGAGCATAAGTTTTCAAGAACCACAGGTCTCTTCGTGGTTCACGAAAGCTTATGTGGTTCTCGAAAGCTTATGCTACAATAAAGTTGGTTAGTCTTAAAGATGCTACTGGACTCTTTACTATTTTGCAACTACAGACTAACACAGCTAACTCCTCTGGATCTATGATCCTAAGCAGATTTACTCCAGTCTAAGCCCATTGATTTCAATGGGCTTAGACTGGAGTAACTCTGCTTAGGATTGCATTGTTAGCTTATTAAATATTCCAGCTCCCTTGATCAAATGCATAGCTCTCCTCTTGCTGCTGGCATCGCCCTTAGGAGCAGCACCCAGAATGGATCTCACCACTCCAGATGTGGTCTAATGAGCATATGGCACTATTACTTTGCATGACTTCCACTGAAGGATGGCCTCGAATGAATGACGTATTTGTTGACAATGCAAACCGAAGCATTACTTTTGAAATCACCAGCCACACTACAGTTAAAAGACTAATACTAATACAAATGAATCTGGACTAGAACACTGCTAACTAAATAATTATAAAGGAGTGTAAAACATGCAACAGGATAGATGAAGCTGCCTTCTGCCTTATCAGACTGTGGTCTATCAGGATTTGTATTGTCTGCTTGGTTTCTCAGGATGTCAGGCCTTCATACCACCTGCGATTATTTATTTTGAAAATGTTTCTGCAGCCACTCCTGGAAGCCCCAGGCAGCTTACAAAATAAAAAAAATAATAATAAAAGCAAAACATTTAAAGATATTGATGAACTTCCAGCATGAAGACCTTGGCCCAGCATAAAAAAACCTACCTAATCATTTCAACTGAAGATATTGAGGGCAGACCTTCTACATGCAAAGCAGATGTTCTACCACTGTGCTGTGCTTCCTCTGACATTTCTATCAAAATGACTTTATGCATATCACTCGGGAGTAGACAGTATCAAAATTATGCGCTTTACTCTTCCTTTGTTAATGCTCCCACCCTGCCACTTTAAAAGAGTTTAGCAGAACATCCAGCTCTGCACAAAGATCTGACACCATCCCATTTGGCTTCGCTTTCAGTTTTGAAATCACATCTTTGGATTTTCCAGCAGTGATTTAAAGGCAGGGAGGGATGCAGAGTTAACAAGGGCTGAAGACCGTGGCTGACACATGGCTGAATGTACACAGATCAGGAGAGGGAGAGCATGAAGGGATGAACCGATTGCCCCTTTGGGGTCAGGAAGGAATTTTCCTCCGGGTCAGATTGGCCATGGATCCTGGAGGTTTTTTGCCTTCCTCTGGGCATAGAGCAGGGGTCACTGGGGAAGGTGAGGGGAGGGGGAGATAGCTATGAATTTCCTGCATTGTGCAGGGGTACTTTCCAGCATTATGTTTCTCTCTCTGATCTTCAAGCCATTCCATTCACCACCATGGAGAGAATCTGGGCAGCTGCTGAGGATGAGAAACTCGTTTTAATTAAAGGACTGGCTAGGGGTAGCATATAACTGTCAGACCTCGTATGCAGCCACTGGGCTGGTCGCTTGATGTGTATGGACAAGGGAAATGCTCATTAAAGGCCCAACTAGTTCAGCATCCTGATTCCAGCAGATTCCAAGCAAGATGCTTCCAGGAAGGCCAGAAGCAAGGCACGAATGAAAAAAGTCCTTCCCCCCCAAGAAATTGATATTCAGAGGTATACTGCCTCTAAACAGGGGAGTTCCATTTGGCCATCACGGCAAATAACCAATGGTGAACCTTTCCTCCATGAAATTCCCTTCTAATGCTATTAGTCATCACTAGAGATGGGCACGATCCAAAAAAAATTAACGATCCAGCTGATCATGGATCGGAGCTGGCGACGATCCCGAATTAATGATCCACACCGATCATCTCCCGTTCCCGAACCGTGGATCGTGGATGCCACAGCGGGGCACACTGGTATTCCCAGCTATGTGGGAAGGTGGGTTGCGGCGGCGGCCAACTCTCTCAGTCTCTCTCTCTCTCTCTCCAAAGGCTAGCAAGTAGCAAGCAAGAGCTCTGTCCCACTCCACTGCTCGCAGAAAGTGAAACCCAGCCTGGGAGCCCATGGCATGGGTCCCATTCAGCAATACAGGAGGTCTGTGTTTGGCCGTCAGAGCTGCCTCTCAGGGTTTGCAGGGATGAGATTGGAGTGCCCATGGCTACAGAAGTGCCCATGGCTACAGAACACCCTCTTCCCCCTCCCTCCCCTGGGTGTCTTCTCCCAACTTGTGACTGCTTTGCTGCTCTGTGGTTGGAAGGAAGCCCTGCTGATCAAGGAAAGCTGGGCTTCCATTCGGGTTTCCAGGGCGACAGAAGGAGGGCAAACAAAGTTCAGGCATTCCCCTGGCTCTGTTGCCAGGGGAATAGATTGCTGGCGCCTGAGCATCTGGATCCCCGATCCAAACCTGATTGCCCTGATCCCGGCCCCTCCTGATCGCTGGATCGTTGGCCGTGGATGATCACGATCGCGCGATCGCCATTATCGTGGGGTTTTTTTAGATCGTAATGCGGATCGTGCCCATCTCTAGTCATCACCACCACATAGCACAACACCCTTACAACTCCGCTGACCAAAGTTTGAAGCCTTCCTGTCACCTAAGGAGGCTTCCTTCACCTTATGATAAAAATAGTAAAAATATTATATACTAATAACATTTGCTTTATATACCACCCTTCAGAACAACTTAACTCACACTCAGAGCTGTTCACAAAGTATATTATTATCCTCACAACCATCACCCTGTGAGGTGGGTGGGGCCAAGAGAGCTCTTAAGAGAGCAGTGACTGACCAAAGGTCACCTAGCTGGCTTCAAGTGGAGGAGTGGGGCACCAAACCCGGCTCTCCAGATTAGAGTCCTGCTGCTCTTATCCACTACTCCAAACTGGCTCTCTTATAAAGTTAGTAGGAGGGCAGGGAGCCCATGGACCTCTAAGGCTCATTTGTTCAAGATTAGTCTGAATGTGGCCATACTTTCAGTGGAAATGCTGGCATTACCGTTCCTCAAGTGGACACTGATAGAGCACTACATTCCATGGCCCAACCCTGGCTACAACTCAGTTTCCCCTTTCCCCCTGTCTCTGTAACAGCGACCCCAATAATGAATGCCTCTGTCTAGGTTTGGCCTCCTGTTTCCAGGGTGAGTCACCTTGAATAGCTCCCTACTTTGCAACTGCTTTTTCTGATTGCTGAGCTACTGCCCCCGTGTGACTGGGCACAGGCTTGGTGGAGACACAAACTGGTCTCTGTCTTTATGCTCCTCTCTTCTGTTTGCCACATCAGGACTCTACAGGATTTCCACACTCTACAGAACAGGTCCTATGCTTTCATCCTCCCTCTCTTTGTTTATTGTTTAGGCGTTAGGTGTCATGTTTAGCATTTTTCCTGTGTGTGTGTGTGTGTGTGTGTTTGCAGGCATGTCTGGATTCTTGCATGCCTCTTGCTATTCCCCCTTTTCTACCAGTTTCTCAATAAAGGGTTTAATTTTATTCTGTCTCCTGACTGCTCATTTCTGAGGATCTTCCCACTCTGATAGGAGACGCTGCCCATATCTCAGGCCCTGCTATACATAGGCAGGCTCCCATAATTCGCCCAGCTGCTTATGTCTGTACTTGAAACACTGAGAAGGCAGACACTCCAATAACTGAGGAACAGACATGTAGGCTATTTGGGTAACAAAGCACTAGCAAATAATCTGTCTGTGACACACGAAGCGGGAAGAACCGAATCTCAGGCTGGCCACATACTGGCCATCCATTTATCAGTGTCAGTATTGTCCACTCTGACTGGAAGCAGCTCTAAAGCTGGTCAAGACTTTTCACATCTGTTACTAACTGATCATTTTAACTGGATAGGGTAGGGGCCGTCGTCACACGGGCCCTTATTTCATCAGTTTTGCACTAGAAATCATTTCTTCTGTTACCGTTATTAGAACGGATTCTCCCATCTTTTGATGACTGCATGCGCTTCCAGTCAGTCTCATCAAAAGGGAAAAGCACAATTCGACGGTCAGTCAAAGTGCCTCTGGAAATGGGGTCCTAAAAATCCTGCCCCCCTTTAAAAAAAAAATTCGCATATTTGAGCTATATCGCTCTTCTATAATACCAATGTTGTGCTGGGTCAACCCAAAACCCAACCATGGTAGGTAGCAGAGGTTTCCCGCCCATGGCAGAATATTGCTATAGCGCTATAAGGCTGACGTATTTTTTTTTAAAAAATGCTTTGAGGCTTAATTGCGGGTTGCGTTGGGGCTTCTGGGAGTGTAGGGCAGGAGTATCAGTGTTAGGTGAGACAGATGATCGGGGAGAGTGAGCATTTTGGTGTTGCAAATCGTTCATAGTCGATCCAGGGCATTCACATGGAAGCGGATAAAGACGACATAAAGAGTCACAAAGCATGAACTGGGGAGAATGGCGAAATCGCAAGAGAGCCAGAATAAGATGGCACTAGTTTGGCACTAAATTTATGGCCGTGTGATGATGGCCAGGGACTGAACTCAGGACTGCTTGGGGATGGGGCCACAGCCTCTCTTGTGGTAGCATCTTACATCTGCATGTACACAATGTTTTAAATGTATTCTGATGCTTTCCTGCAAGGTCCCAAGTGTTGATTTATCAGGAGATGATCAAGGGAGATGGGCATATGTGCAGAGACATTTCAAGCTATTTTGTTTCCCCCAAGGTGGTGTGATTTTGCTACCTCACTTATATCCTAAACACCACAAAAGGGGTTGAGGGACAATAACCTGCACTTTATAACCTCAGACCCCTCACACCATATTCCTCCTTCAGACAAGACCTACAGTTCATCTTCCTTGTCTCATTCCCGTTCATCGTTAATACTAGGAGTAGGATATCCAAAGAACTGCCATTTCCCTTTTGATCCTGCCCGGAGATCAAGGTAATCTCCTGAGGCCCTAATTGGAATCCTCCTGTGACAGAGGGAGGAAGGCAAGCGGGCACTTGGGACAGGATCTTTTCTGCTGTGGCACCAAGATTATGGAGCTCCCGCATCTATACTTCTTCAGGCACCAGAGGAAAGCATGTGGATTTTCCCATCCTTTTAGGTTAGCTGTCCCCCACATGAAGTTTTATGAGTTATATCCCATCTCTTTCATTCTCTGTAAACTTGTTTGAAGTTTTCATCCTCTGCAATTATGACTCCTTTAGATTTTAAGTCCTTCCAATTTTAAGCCCCTGCAGCTGTCTTCTATTTTATTACTTTAATTTGATATATGTAAACTATCCTGAGTGTATCATTAGAGATACTTAAAGAGATAAATAAATGCCTGTGTTGAGACAACAGCATCTCCGAAAGCGACAAAGGGTTTGTTTGGTTTTTTTGCAAATCATTGTTGCTACATGATCTTTTCATTCTTGAAACATGGTCTCTCCAACAGCTGTATTAAAGCAGAAACGTTCATAATGTTTGCACAAATCTCCTGTAAACAGTTCTGAACACGAAAAATGTTCTAAACAACCAAAGCCTGATTCTGATCAAAGAGAAACTTAACTGTAGCTTGCGGGCAGAAAACCTCATCCATGAGAGAGTAAGCAGACAACTTAAGACTGCTCTCAAGTTATTTATTTTATAAACACTGGCTTTATACTCAACTATCGGAACTGTCAAGGGCTGTTTATTTCAGCTAGGGAGACACAACACTTAATTGTGCTGCAGAAAATGGCACATCATTTGAACCAAAAAGAGAATGATGACACAACTGAGAGGTGTCAGATTTCCACGCCTGATCTGCAGCTCAGAGTTACAGTTCTCTGCCCCGCCCCACTCCGCTCCACCAAATAGCTAAAGCATGGCAGATATGGCTCTCTCTGCTTTTCGTCTCACAACAGCCCCACGGGGTTGGTTAGCTTAAGAGAGCGTGACTAGCCCAAGGACAACTTGTGAACTTCATCGGTTAGAGGATACTTGAACCAGAGTCTCCCAACACTCTAACCACCACTCCACAGAGTCCGCCTAGACAAGAGATGTTTCTAAATGTGAGATAACAACCATTTGTTTTAAAGAAAAAGATTAATCGAATGACCACTCTGCTGCTGTAGCAATGGGATTGCTATCTGTTCTTTATCTATTTATTTATAATATTCATAACATACCTCCCAGATGCTGTCAAGGTGGTTTCTATCCAAGATAAAAGGCTGGATCCAGCAGTCCATTGTCACAAGGATAGTAAATCTTTCCTGCAGTCCCTTCTTTCTAGTGGTTCTTTTCAACCCCAGAAAAACTGATCTCTGGGGTAACAGAACTGGTGGGGTGGGCCTGAAACTGGCCTCTCCTTCCTCTTCCCTCAATGCTGACAGAAAAGGCCTGGAGGGCAATTTCATACCCCCCAATCCTACGTAGCCCTCATGGATCCTGCAACCACAAGAGTCAACTTCCACGGAATTGCAAAGGACTATGGGGGAGCAGGGAAGGAGGGTTTGCCTCTCTCCAAGGGGAACCTGGAAATCTTCAGGAATTACAACTGATCCGCAGACTACAGGTATCAGTTCCCCTGGAGAAAATGGCTGGGTGAACTCTATGGCATTATAATCTACTGAGTCCCTCCTCTCCTCAAACCCTGTCTGCCCTGGGCTCTGCTCCTCCAAATTTCCAGGAATTTCCAAACCTGGAGTTGGCAACACTGGGGAAAGGGATCAATGGGAGATACACATCTACCAGCATTTTCCATGGACAGATCACTGGGTCCAGCTCCCAAAGGAACAAAGATAAACAGTATTTTTTTTAAAAAAAAATTCCACATGTAAACAATTACAATCAGCAGCTAAATTTCACCGGCAGCTTGGCCAAACAGTGAAACAAGATTAAACGAGAAGCAGAACAATGGAAAATCATACCGAACAGAAGAGGCTATGTGGAAAAATGATAAAGCATCAACCAAACGGGACATTATTCTTTTAAAAGTTTTCTATTTTCATACTCGTTGCATTTAGGTTATGGAAGGCCCATCCAAGACATGTTTTAATAGCAGACTGCCTGCCGGTTTCCATGAGACAAGTTAACTTTTATTTAAGACCTTCTGATTGTGGCAGCGTGCTCTAAGCACTGGCTAAATGGAATCAGACTAGACTCTTTTTAAACGACTATAGTAATTATGCTATTTGTTTGGCTTTTTGCTTTTTTTCAAAAATTGTAATTGCATTTCAAATATTATATTTCACTGTCGTATCTTCTTCTTGAAGAGCACCTGAGCAGCCAGTAAGGTAGGACAGAAATGTAACATGTACATTGCAATCTCATGTGGAGTTACTCTAATCCAATGATCACTGAATGGCAGCAAGGGGTGCCACAGTACCCAACAAGGTGTTTTCTGGTGCCTACTTCCTTCTCCCCCAAACATCACTTCCTGGCTTTTCCCCATTGGTTATGGGAGCAAGAGGTGTTTCAGAAGAGCCTGAGCACCCTTCAGAAAGGGGAACACCCTTTCAGCAACAGCTGCTTCCCTTCATAGGACAACCCTTGGCTGGGAACCTCCTAGCATTTTGTGACGGTCTCCCAGAGCATCTATTTTGTGGTGATGCATGCTGTTCCCAGAATTCCAAAAATTCTCAAAGGCTCAACAAAGCCAGGGACTCTGATATATCCTATTGATTTCAATGAGAATGGAGTCATGAGGCACAGGGTTCCATTGTTAGTTTATTCAAGCCCACTGGTGGTGGTGGAGAGTGCCCTCAAGTCAGAGTTTACTTATGGCGACCCCTGGTGGGGTTTTCATGGAAAGAGACTAATAGAGGTGGTTTACCATTGCCTGCCTCTGCAACCCTGGGATGCTTCCCCATGTCTTAAAAATAACATCCCACTCATGGGGCACTGGCATCTTCTTTGTGTGACCCTGCTCTCATCAGATCTCAGAAGCTAAGCAGGGTTGGCCTTGGTTAGTAATTGGATGGGAGACCTCCAACAAAGACCAGGGCCGTTTCCCATGTCTTAAAAATAGTGCCCTATTCACGGAACATTGGCTTCTTCACATGATTTCTGACATCACGTGGATGCAGGAAGTGATGATTCCATTCTCATGGTGCCACGGAATGAAATTATCACTGCCTGCATCCACGTGACATCAGAAATCATGTGAAGAAGACACTAGTGTTCTGTGAATGGGGCACTATTTTTAAGACATGGGAAACGGCCCTGGAGGTCTCCCATCCAATTACTAACCAAGGCCAACCCTGCATAGCTTCTGAGATCTGATAAGAGCAGCTCATCTGGGCTACTCAGGTCAGGGTAATTAAGACCATTAAAAGAACACAAAACATCCCATTCCAGCAGCAAAACAGGTAATAAACCTTAAATTTTACAAGACTGCAGCAGGAAGACAAATCGAGAAATTCCTATTCGGAGTCCCCATTGGCCTGTCTTCTGAAAAAAAAGAAGCACCCTGCTTGACCCAACCACAGGTCCATCATGCCCAGCATTCCACAGTGACCAAGAAAATGTCTCCAGAAGGCAAGGCCTGAAAGCAACCCTCCCAGCCCCAAATATTTGTTATTCACTGGTAAGGTATCTCTGAACATCATGGCTAGGCTAAGTGCTCTTGCTAGAAGAAGCCAAGAACAAAGGCCTCCGGTGTTCATTTTCAACAGATAGGGAGATTCTATTGGAGAAGGATTTCCCTCTGAGTTCAGGCTTTTTAAGGCTTCATCATTTTGAATTGGGCCCAGAATTTAATTGCCAGCTAGCATAAATCAGGAAGGAAAGGTGCAACATTCAAGGGGTTGGTCTGTGACTCAGGGACTGAGCGCCTGCTTTGCAAACAGAAGGCCTCAGGTTCAATGCCTGGAATTTCCAGGTAGAAAGCTCAGGTAGGAGGTGATGTGGAAGACCTTGACCCAAGACCCCAGACAGCTGCTGCCAGTCAGAGCAGACGTTACCGAACTTGACAGACTCAGTATAAAGCAGCTGCATGCTCTGAGTCTTGGCCTGCTCAAGTCACATCACAGAATTTCATGCCAGTCGAAGCTTCCGAGTTCACTACTCCTGATCTTTTAAGCTAGAGATACCGGGGACTGAACTTGGGACCTTCTGCATGCAAATATAATGCTTCTCCCAGAGCTACAGCCCTTCCCTGTACTTAAATTCAAACATGTTTTTGTTACCACTGGTGCTCCTTCTGTGAATAGTAACATTTGGAACCAAGATATACTTTAATTCTGCTTTTACAACTCTGAGATTTATGGATCGCTGGGGGAGGGGTAAAGCAATGCCCACAAGTATATTAAAGGGAGGGGGTTCACAAATTTTCACGAAAAAAAAATCTCTTTATGGTAAAGGTTAGAATGGGAAAACGTTAAAATAATGGAGCTAATAACGGACACAAATCCAGGCTTGATAAAAATTCAGACTGTCACCGTCCTGTATCTAATAAGTAAAGTGTAGAGATCAGACTCATGCCGATCAAGAAAACAGAAAAAAAACAGGCTAGCCCGAAGGCAAATAACGGGGTCTTTACAGAGTTCCCCCACATATGCATTAAAATTTCCTTGTAAATTAACAACGAAAGAAAGGTTTGATGAGGACTGAGCATGCTCCAAGCGGCATACAATGCTGAGAACACTTGAAAGCTGCTTAAAAGGAAAAAATGTAGAGAAAGGGAGAGAAATGAGCCAGTTTGGTGTAGTGGTTAAGAGCGGCAGGACTCTAATCAAGGGAACTGGGTTTGATTCCCCACTCCTCCACTTGAAGCCAGCTGGGTGACCTTGGGTCAGTCACAGCTCTTTCAGAGCTCTCTCAACCCCACCCACCTCCGAGGATGATTGTTGTGAGGATAATAATAACACTTTTTAAACTGCTCTGAATGGGCATTAAGTTGTCCTGATGGGTGGTATATAAATCAAATATTTATTATTACTCATATATGGAAGAGTTTATACAGTCCTGTTTGGGTGTCCAAGATGTTTAACCCCCTACACAATTCCTACTGGACATACATCTTGTTGCCTCTAATACAGAAGTTTCTTGTCAAGTACCCATCTAAAAAGTAGCCAAATGGGGCCACCCACACATCAGGGAACAATTCCTGAATGCTTCAAAGACTCCCCAGTCAGGCAGAACATCCGTATTTTCACAAATGAAGGAAGAACAGCAGCTCTGGTGAACAGCAGCTCTGAGAGGCACAAAATATTTAGGGAAACCAATATTCAACCCATAGGTCTGGAACTCCAAGAGGGTCACAGAGCCCCACCTGTTGGTTTATAAGCCCCTAAGGAACTTCAACCATTTCCCATCCCTCAGCAATTCCTGACAGGCCCCAGCTTGCAGCAATAAGCTGGGTTTGTGTCAGGATCTCCCTCCATTTTGGGACTAATAAAATGCAGTGCTGCCAAGAGCCACCGTAAGCCCCCACCCTGACAACGATCCCCTCTGGGCCCCCTTCATGCCATTCAGGCCCAATACAAACATCACCTGACAACAATTCACATGACTTGCCCCTCCTCAAACCTATGAGGGAAGTTAGGCCAACAGAGTGAAAGAGCGACAGACCCAAACTCACGTCTTTTCTCTTTCCTATCCCTCAATAAAGGGGCTGTAGAATTATTTGCCACAAAATGTGCACAACTGCCTGAGGGGCCTCCCATGTAATCAAAGCCCCCAGAATTCTGTCCTGGTCTCTCAGCAGCTCCAGTAAAAGAATGATCCCTCCTAAGAGCCTTCATTCCTAATGTGAAATTCTGACAATGCAGAAGCTGGACCTCTTGACAAAATGACTTTTTTTTCTTGCAGTGGAAGGAAGAGAGATTCTCCCATTCACATTATAAAATACCCATTTTCTCCTTTCACTTTTCCTTCTGGTCTACTGATCCACAGGAACACAAATGGCGGGGGGAGGGGGGCACAGAAGGCTGCAGCAAGAGGAGCCGAGGCAGGGAAGTTGTCTTCTTTTAACGTAACTGTGCTCAGGCTGCTTGGGATCCAAGTCGAAAAGCAGAAGAGAAGCACACATCAAATTATCATTGTCGAATTCATTGCACACTTTTGGAACTGCAGTTCCGGCTGTAACACCCATCTGGCCACGCCTATGGCCATTTTTACATAGCACTGGACAACACCGAAGGGCAGGCCACAGCTTTCAAACCCAGTGTGGTTTGCAGAATCAAGAAAGAACTTTGTGCATAGGCACTACATTTTCCCAGTTCAGACAAACTATCATTTTCAGTTATCTCTAAACTATGGTTGACTCTTCAACTTTAATCTCTAAACTGGAAACACCTTCCAACTATTTTTTTCTGGTGGGGGGAGAACCACAGTTTCCTAGTTCAAATGGAAAAGCATATTGCGAAGCCCACAGGAAGTTGACTTACACCATTGGTTCATCTAGCTCAGTACCATCTGCTCAGATTGGAGGCAGCTAGGTAAGCCTTAAGGTGGGCAACATCTAGGTAATTTTCTTTGCTGCCTGCTGCTGCTCTGAGCAGCGGCAGGAGAAAAATAAATAAAAATAAGGTTCTGACGAACACATCACTTCCAGGGTACATCCCAGAAATGACAATGGTAGCTCTAGGAATTGGCAGAAACTCTAAGGTAAAAACATAGTGTTTTACCATAGAGTTCTGCAATTCCTAGAGCTGCCCATTGTCACTTCCAGGTTGTACCCAGGAAGTGATGTGCCAGCAACTGGTCTGGAGCCTTATTTGTATTTATTTTTCTCTCACAACCACCCCACCCTCCTGCTGGTTGCCTGGCTCAACCTTAGTAGCTGCTCCAAGGGGTTTCCAAAGGAAGGTGCCCCCCCCAACAGCCTCTACTGGAGATGCCAAAGACTGACCCAGGGATCTTCTGCATACAAAGCAAGTGCTCTACCATTAAGTCAGAGCTCCTCCCCTAAATGGCTGCCTTCAAAGAAAAGGGGAGCCACTGCACATAAGGCAAGGAGGCAAAGCTAGCTGCAAGGTTCAGAGGTCCCTTAGCAAGAGGTCACCATCAGATGCATCCCCGTAGTTCCTTCCATCCCGCTGCCTCCCTCCTCATACCGCACAGGGAGGCACACAAAAGCCATTGGTGACAGATAGAGAGAAATACAAATATTTCAAACCACAAAGTTCTCAATCCCGCAAAGGCCAGAAAAAAAGAACAATGGAAAAAAGAAAATACACGCCAGATATCCACAGCATAATATCGTGCACCTGCCTGGAAGTAATTATCTATATTATCTCCAAAGATGTGCATCTTGTTCTGGTTTGTTTCCTGACATTAAACGGCAGAAACAGTAATCCTTTTCAGTCAAATGGTTCCCATTTGGTTTACTTTTCTGTGTGCATTAAAAGAAGAAAAAAAAAACATCCTCTTTCCTTTATTCTCTTCAGCAGAAAACAACAGAGCTGGCTTTTGAAGCACCTGGATTGACATAGATCTTTCCCCTGGCCATTCACGTTCCTGACAGGAATTAGCATATGGCATGAAGGGGGAAAACTCAGGAGGGTGAGAAGAAAGCCACCATTTTGATGGAAATCAGGGGTGGGGGGGCGCGCGCAAAAACATAATCTACCGTTGACTAAAAAGCTTATTTGTGTACATCTTCCCAAGCCAAAAAAAAGAAGAAAGGCCCATGTTGACTTTAGGCAACACAAAAGGAGCCTTAATCCTTTCATGGGAACTAAATCACCACAGAAGAGGAACCAAGAGAAGACCGAGAAGAAAGAGTCTCTGTCAAGTGAAATCCATTCACAAGTAAATAGATGCCACCAATCCAACTTGGGTACGTAAACAAAATAAGCCATGTGGGAAATGGTTTTGCGCAAAAAGAAAAGAGGAAAGGGAGTAAAAAAGAAAAAAACAGAAGCGTCCCTCTTCTCTTCTTCATTGAAAGGACGGTCTTCTTTTTCCTTGCCATGGGCTCTCCGTTAGGGATTAGGGTCTCTGGACTGGATTTCGGATCCAGTACGACTCCCTTTCAAGAACATGTTTCCTCAAATTCCAAAGACAAAATTAGCAAAATAAAGATGCGGGCGCATGTTGTTCGGAGGACTGGAAGCACTTGAACAAACTGGTCTCCCCCTCCTTCATCCTGCCTGGTTTTGACCTCTTCTCAGCCTAAGAAGCCATTTGTGACTGCCAAGACAAATAATTCTATTTAGCTCCCCCACCCGCCTCTTTTTTTAAGAGGACGAAAGGGGGAAATCCCTCAGTTCAGGACTTCAAAAGGATGCTAATGCATAAAACAGGACCGGAGCTCCATTATGCAATTAAAAATAGATATAATTCAATATACATCAAAGTCATTTTCAGAAGAAGCAGTGTAATTACCAAGGGGGAATCACAGACCTAATGAGTGGGCTTCACAAAGGCCTTGCATCTTTTCCTGAGGCGACGAAGAGACCGAGAAAAAAATCAATCACAAAAACACCTTCTGCTCTTGAAAAGAAACCATAAGAAAAACAAAAACCTGGGTACACCTGGCAACAAATCGTACCTAAATGGTGACACATGGTTACCTTTACAATAACATCATGTTTCCTAATGTATTCCCACTGAAAGACCAGTTTGATTCCAGACCTCTGAACACATTTAGCTGGAAACCAGGCTCAGTGATTTCAGTGATCCAAGCACTTAGGACTGCAGCTTAAGATTTAAATGTGATTTAATCACGCACAAAATTACATTTCTCTGCTACAAAACAAGGCCAGGATACTACCCACTGTTCACTCACAGCTAAACTCCTTTCCATTTTGTTTTGATTTTGTAGACGTTACCAAAAAATCCTCCTGTTAATGCAGATCTCATTTTCTTTGCAACCCTGGTGAATATTCGTGCACAAATATAATCTCTCTCCCACAGAAGATAGATGAGTATCTCCCCTCTCCCCTCCATGAGATTCAGAGGAGGAGGACATGCTAGTAGCAGCCAGAAATACTGACTGGCTGTGAAGCAGAGCCAAAATTTTTGGATGCCAGCCAGCCAGCTGAAAATGTCAGTCCTTTTAGCACTGAGGGCTCATCTAAGGGAGTCATGTGTGTTACTATTAAGATGGCAAACATGCAAGCCATGAGGACAAGGAAGACTACAATGCAAGTTTGTGATGGCAAGCAGGGTTTTTTTTTCTGGGAAAAGAGGTGGCGGAACTCTCAAGAGGGAAATGACGAAGAAACATATGGGATTCTTTGAAATCATATTTATTTTCAAGCACTATTGCCAAGTATTTTAAAGAGGTGCTGGAACTCCGTTCCCCCGCGTTCCCCCTGAAAAAAAGCCCCGATGACAAGTATACAAAACATTTCCTGAGAACCAAATTGTGTGCATCTTCCGAAGTAACCCAAAGCTATGAACAACAGAATGACTCCAAACTGGCTAAGCTGTAGAAAGGCCCCACACAACAACGCGTATATTTTTTTAAAGTAGGAATGTCATCTGTCACAGCACAGCGTTCAACCCATCTCCCTCTGACAATGAAGGCCTCAGTTGGTGTTGAAATTCTTTATTCAGGCTTCTGGTTTGCAACTAGTCTGCTCGACTTTTACTTCAGGTATAGTCTGCCTGTGTTATCCACACAGTAAGCATACTTGGTTGGAAAATGACAATACATCCCTTTGACATAACGGCAGCCCATCATTTGGCATATGGTTCACAAAAACCTTTCGAAAGCCAGTCCGGGCCAAAGTAGCACCACCAAAATGTTTTGTTATTTCAGAAAAACAGCGAATGAAATTTACACTTTAGGCAATGGAGGAGGGGGCAGATAAACACTTAACCCCATAGGCTGCCCATCAAAAAAACAGACTTTCCCAACTTCTACCCACCGATTACAAAAAGAAGAACAAAACCATGTTATTGTACAGAGACCAACAAGCTCTAAGCCTCCATACCACACTGCTAAACTGCTCATTGCAATCTCCATGAACATATACACATACATGCCTGTTAAAAAGGATTCATGAAGAGAACATATATTTTAATTATGACACTGAATATAGTTTGTTAACTTTAAAAAAAGGAAGTACCCCACACAGATGGAGCGACAGTTAACAATCATTGCTATGCCAATCCTAGATGCCAGGGAGCTGTTGTAATTGTTGTGCAGTACAAACTGGCTATTCATAATCTATTGCCCAAACCAACGAGAAATAATCACATTTAAAACACTCGGAATGCTGGTGGCAAGTTCTTTAAATTAGTCCAAAATGCAAACATTTATGAAAAACATGAGAATAAGATTTGATGTTCTTTCCAAATATTAATATATGAATTAATTCAGACCTGGAAGACCTGAAATTGTTTACAAGATTTTTTTAAATGGCAGTTTTATATTGCCTTTGCCATTTAATTGCTTGCAATTAAACTGTGCTGCTGGAAGGGGTACAAGAAGGACCAGCCGACGGAAACTTCTTAACGTAGAAATTGGCAGCTTAATCTCCAATTACAAATGTGAGCTATGTGCACTGGGAGGTATGATGGATGAAATGGAGGGGGGGCGGGCGTAGTATTTGAGGAGAGTGTTCACATGCTTACCTTTATTGGCAACTGTGTTGAACAATTTCTCAGAACTGGCATCAGAGGCCTAAGGAAAACCAACGGAAAAACCAGATTAGACAATGAAAAACTCAATGGTTATCGATTCAGAGATATAACAGGCTCATAGAATAGGACCAAAAAGGTGTAACATTTCAGAAGCAAAGCCCATAAAACACAGAGATGCTAAGTCAAAGATGGAGGAAAGTGCCTTGTGTTTTTTTTTTAAAGCACTAAAGACAGAACTTGAATCCCAAACACCCAGAAGATGGTGCTATTTAGCTGCATCTGACTATCCTGCAAGCAGATATACGCTAATCATGGAAGGGAGCGTAGTCATTTGGTGTCCCTGTTTTTGATGGTCCCTTATTCAAAATTCAAAATACTGGCAGCCAGCAAAACATAATTCTTCGCAATTCAACACAGGATGAACTGTGAGCAGTATCAGTGTAGCCCAATAGAGAGAGTTCATTTTAACGCCTATCTCCTGTCCTTTGGTGCAGCTCAAGGTGGCATAAATGAAACTACCCTATTTGCACAATGTCCCTGCAAAGGAGGCTAGGCTAAGTAACAGCGACCTGTCCAATGTCACCTACAGTCAGCTTCAAGACTAAATAAAGGCTTAAGCTTTAAAATTCCCATATATCAGACAACCTCACACACAGATGTACAGGTTTCCCCTGACAATTGGGGATTTTTCCCCCTTCTCTGCAGACAGCTTACTGTGTTTCATTAACTGATTTAGAATATTTCAGAGCCTCCATGATTCATACAAGATCTGAAGACTGAATTCTAAGTATGTGGAATAAATAAAAGCCTCCTCTCCAACACTGTGTGCTTAACACATCTATACAAATGTGTTTTACATACAGGTATATTAGAATGTCTTTAAAATTATGCCTACATTTTAAGCATAATGCCAAATTTGATATTTTAAACAATTCATTGGTATATTTGAAGCTTTATTTATGTAGAAGCTCAGTTTCTGAAGCTACTTTGCCCAGACCAACAGAGATACAACTTTAACACCCTCTAATGTTATGAAGGATGTTACATTCCACCTCCTGCCCCCCAAAACCAAGGAAACTAATATACCCATTTGGGGTAAAAATTATCCATCTTCTGACACTGGAGTCTCTTTGGAAACAACAGACCAACCAAGTTAAAATGTACAGGTTACATTTAAGCCTACAATTTCAAACCGGTTCAGGACGCTTGTCTAAAGAAAATGTGCACTGCTAATCTATTAAGTCAACTGGAAATATAATTACTGAGGATGACCAAAGCCAACAATAACCGTGCAAATTTATTTTACTTTTAAAAAGACTTTTATACCACCTATTCCTTGAACCAAAACGGTTAACGGCATTAAAAAGAACAATAAATATTATATATTTAAACTAAAAAACATATCACTACAGTTGACGGGTCCCACAGGATACAACCAAGAGTTTAAAAAACAAAACCTACAACCAGATGGTAAAGATTGAAAGAATGAAGTAAAACCTCAATCGGCCATCCTGAACAATATCAGTACCGTAAGTTGCAGGTCAAGAGTTAAATTTACACAGTTTAGAAGCATACAACACATAATCAGAAATCTCATTTTCAAACACAGGTTTACATTCAATTATGAGGGGGTAAAAACATTTTTTAAAATGAAAGCTGTGTAGTGAATATCTTCTTATTACACACACATACCTGAAAAGAAAGACTAGGTATTTTTTCTGTGTGTACTACTATCGAGAAGAAAAAGAGGTTTGTCTTAAATTCCCATGTATATTTCAGTATATACAATAATACCTATTTTTGTGAGTGCAAAAACTCTTAACTACTCCATACATCCATTATTATTTAAGACCCATAATTTCATTATTCGGAATTGTGCAAAAAACACGATAGGCAAGGACAGTACATTCAAGTTGAATTCTATCAACTTCCAAGATTTCTACAGCACGTTTTGAATTCCACAAATCACAGATATTGCAACAAAGATCCATAATTTCCTTGCTCTCGTACATGGCCAGTTTTGTGATGGGAGAAACACACCCACAATCACACTAATAGCATAGCTTACTGAAATTTTCTATCAAAATTTCCTATGCTTGGCGAACAGGCCATTAGTCACAGAAGAGTTTCTCTTCAAACAAGTGAATAAAGGACAACTGCATTTTAATTAACAATGCATGGATACATACAAAACACACACAAACACAGCTTATATCAGTGAATATCCTACAAATAAGTGCCTTGAAAAATTGTATCAAGCAGCCCAATCTAACATGTTTACTTAGAAATAAATGTCAATTTGTATAATGGGACTTACACCCTACTCAATATAAACAGAATCACATCTGACAATACGAAGATTATACAGGGTTTATGGGGAGTGGGTGGGTAGGGGTGTTCCTCTTTAACTCTTCATTAGATTTTAAAAGGGCTTTATTCTCAGAATTATAAATGGATTTGGCTAGATTAACGCTGCCTGCATTGAGGTAAAGCCCTGACGAAACACTCTTTTCTCCCCAGTTAAAAAGCCTTGGATTGCTGGATTCTTAAAACGATAAAGACATAAAAGAAAAAAAACATGAAACTGATAAACCCTAAAGAATAAGCTGAAGAGGTCGTGCAGTGTTGCACTTTGGAGAATAGGTCAGCTGTATCCTTCCACCCAATTTGACAGATTTCTTATCGCTTTCATAACCTTGCCATTCAACCTGATCCGTGATGCAAAGAGAAAAGCTTTTCTCATCAGCGGCTGTCGATGGAAATTCAAAGTCCTCCCCAAAGATCCAACCGGGTGACGGGCCTGTTCTCCTCCAACACACACATTTTTTTTAAACCCTTCAGTTGGTTTGAAGAGCTCTTCTGGCCTGAAATGATGCCCTCATCATTGTTAAAGTTCCCTTTAACAAAGGAGACTTCCATCAAATTTCATATGATGGGGCACAAAAACTATTATAGAAATATTATATATCTCTCTTTTTCTTGAGGGAAAATGCTTGCTAACATTCTTAGAAACCACTCTGTCAGTACGCCCACCTTAGGTGCTCAGGACATTTTCAAACCAATGCACAGCGGGGAATCCACCAAACACTCAACTCAATGCTGTATCATTTACCAGCTTCCCCTCATAAATTCAAGAAAATCATTTTGAGATGGCAGAGAGGACGGAAAGGTAAACTAGAATCTAGTATGACCTATCTGAATCGTCTGTTGATGTAAACACAAGGCGTTAAGGTTACCCTCCTTCAAGCAAACGAGTCACTTCTTCCTTTGGTCAAAGAGCAGAAAGTAATGTCTGTTCTCCAATGCCAACCGTTTCCTCTCTTTTTAGGCTAGAGGCAAGTAGGAAAATAAAAGTAAGGGTCCTTCCACAACATCCTCTTTTAAAGGAAATGCACAGAAAGAATAAGGAGGGCTCCCCCTGAAGTGCTTTTGAGAAAGGCCGTTTATAATACCACCACTGGTAATTTCCAGATCCAGAACATATTGGAGGGCAGCCAAATTTCATTTCTCAAATTCTACTAGCCAAAGAAAGAATATAATTTTCCCTCTCACCTACTGATTCAGCACCTATGGGGATTTCTTTGTATCAGTGGGTCTTTGCAACCATTAAAAGTATGAATGCCCTCCCCACCCTTTTATTCCCATCACTTCTCATGTCCTCTCCTTAAAAGATGATGGAACAAAAGTACAGTGTGCATTTGCCAACATATTTTCCCGACATTCCCCCGTGTATTTGTATGAGAAAATACCTTCTTGGAGTCCATCCTCAACGTGCACAGCTCTGAACAGATAAAGAATGCCTTCAATCTAAGTCCCATCAGGTCCTCTGTCTGGAGAAATAGTGCTAGCAATAACCACTACCACCCGACTCTCCCCCCTGCCTTACTCTTCAAACCTTTCAGCTCCCAAGCACAGCTCAATCCCCTCGGATTTAAATGCTAGAAGTCAGCAGACCTTGAGGCAAAAGAATCAGTTCTCTCTCTCCCTCGCTTTCTTCCATCAAGGAATTTATTGCCATACAGGGGGATGTATTACTCAAAATATTTCCTGTCCAGACAGAAAGGATTGGCGCTTCTGCGTTCTTGGCATACGCCAGGGCCAAGCACTTGCAAAAACATCAGCTCCAACATGAAAGACTTTTGAAAGCAGTTATCCATCCTACCCGCCACCTCCTCCTGCCTAAGTGGGGCTGGGGGGGGGATCCTCCAAGCCATAATTAGGATCTGAGAGACTGCTTTGCATCAAGGAGGCATGCGCCAGAAAAAAAACAGACTCTCATGCCCTGCAACCCATTAACCAAATGCAGGGAATCTCTCCTTCTTATACCATCAGCACTAGATGGGGGCAACCATCTGCTTTCTCCCTCTCCCCCAAGTGAAGCATTGTTTCCAGATCCCATCCTGGTTGTAACCATCCTCTGCTGAAAGACAGTAGGCAAGTTTCCGGTTCCACAAAGACCTCGTTGCTTTCAAGAATAAGGACCACCATGTCTGCATGCAGACAATGTTTTCAAGATTCTAAAGTGGCACCCTAAAGAAACACTGCTGGTCATGGTACACACATTTCTTGGTTTTCCTGTTCCTTCTGGGTGACAAAAGTCCACAGTGGGCGGGTGGGGGGCACATACGCACCACCACCAAGAATACCTTTCTCAGATCTCTTCCGTTTCTCTGAAAGACTATCACCTGTACATCACCCCAACCAACATGGACATTGTGTAAGTGTGACTTTACTCCTGGTTGGCCAGATAAAAGGTGGAGGATCACATACAGCTCTCTCTCTTACCCCGGATAAATTCTTGCCGGACATTTAATGCTTGGGAAAGAGGATCGAATGAGGAAAGGAGTATTTTCGATGAAGGCTGCTCAAGCGAGTCTGAGTGCCACATTCTCTGCTGCGGAAACTCTATTTTAAGTCCCCCATGTATGGCTAGTAAGTCCAGGTTACTTAGTGGTGACAGGAACCCTGAGGAGGAAGGGTTTACTGCGCTTTTCCCCACCAAGCCCAGCCAGTAAGAGCAGAAGGACATTTCGGAGCTGAGCCACGGTGATCAACTTCAGCCCAGCCTTGTTTAGAAGGCAACTTTTACTCTAAGGCACATGGCAGAGACGCTCGGATAAGGCCACTGTAGCCAGAAGTAAACACACCACCAAGCCACAGGGCACAGGCAAACCTAAACACGCCATGCTTCCAGTATCTCTAGATGTCAGAATCCGGGTTCTCAATATATTCACAATGGCCATCTGCCTGCACTCTTTGGAAACAAAACAAGCCAGGGACAGGACGGTACTTCTACACACTTGACCCTCCTGTTGTTCACAACAGAATTCAACAACAAACCATTTCTCCAAGGGAAACCACAGGCTCCTCTTCCCCGATTTTGTTTTCTTTAGGAGCAAGCAGGACAAAACAATCAGGGACATTTCAAATGTAGGAGGCTAAATCAGAAGACCCTCTAGGGTTCCTCTTTTCATGAAGCCTACCAACAAATTTATTCCAGCATAAGCTTTTGTGAGTCTGAGCTTACTTCATCAGATGCAGGAAGTATTTATCCTTTCGATACATTTATTCATACCCACAGCTGGAGACAACAAAAAGGTGTGTGTGTGTGTGGGGGGGGGGGGAGATATCACAAAAGAGAGGTCAGTTTAAAACAATATCAAAGCAAAAGAATAATCAGTCCACTGGGAGTGGGTGACGATCCATTCTGAGACGTTTGTATTTACCAAGGGCACACACATGTCTCACCATCTCCCCTTCTTCCAACTTCTATCATTTCAGCTCGATCGCCAACAAAGAATTCAGTCTCTCAAAAGAGATAAGACAGATAACTCCAGCCAGACTTGCGGGGAGAGGAGGGCCAGGGAGCATGGTTCAACAACACACGAAGCCTCCCCACCATGGTACTAGGAGACGACCTACCCACCCCACACTGTGCAGGAGAGAAGGCAAAAAAAAGTGCAAGCCAGCACCACGAACACACCCACACCAAACCACATGCCTAGGGAGTCCTCCTTCCCCCCGGGCAGAAGGTAAGATCCCCCATTACCTGATCGCCAAAGGGTTAAACCCCATTGACAGCCCCTATGTCCATGACAGGGGAAAGGGTGGGGGGCACGGTTAAGAGTCTCCGGCAAACTCCGTTTCGTCGGGTTTGAAGTAGTTATTCCCAAAGGCAAATCCAAGCTCTTCCTTCCAAGGGCGAGTCCTTCCAAATAGGGCCCCCAGAGCGCACGGCCATTCCGGGGGGCTGCTGGAAGGCGGAACGGTGGGTCCTTCGATGGAGTGGGGCGGGGAGAGGGGAGAGATGCAGAAGGGCCGAGGCAGCTAATCAAAGGGAGGGTCGGGATCGGGGGCCGCGCCGGGAGAGCCCAGCCAGCAGGACAAAGGGAAGCATGTGCGCCCAGGGCGCAAGGAACCGTTTGGCACCGTGCGCTTTTGGAGAGGCTCCCGGCGCCCCAAGAAAGTGGCCGGTCCTGGCGCGGTTGTCTCGTCTCGCCTCGGCTCCCGGGGCGGGAGGGGAGCAGAGACGGCAGAGGAAGGGGGAATTCGGCTCCTCCAGCTCCACAACCTTGCGATCTCACACAAAGCGCCTCTCCGCGCTCCAAGCAGCCCGATTCAAGTGAATTCCATTGGCACCCAGGCGCGCAAGCGGCCAGGCGATCCCATAATCCAGGGCTCGAGTCAAGCGTGGCCCAAAATGAAGGCACCCCGACGGCCCGGAGCGCCCGCGATAACCCGCATAGAGGCAGCGCCGGTCCAGCAGCAGCAGCAGCGTCGGCTTGCGTCCGCCAGTCCCTCCAACAGCTCCGCAGCCGCACACGGCTTCCTTCGCAGAGTGAGTCGGCGGAGCGTCTCCTCCGTCGCCGCCCTGCTGTCTGCTCCTCCCCCGTCTCCGCCCCCACTGCCGCCTGGCTCTGCCGCGCACCTCCCCAGTTCGACTTAGGGGGTTCGTCTGCAAGCTTTGCCATTGTTGTTAAAACGACGGAGAAAGAAGCTTGTCCGAAAGGCCTTTCTACGCCTGTCCGAACAAACTTTTCCCCGATGGCAGCTAAAGCATCGCACTCTGCACGTGCCCAGAGGCAGCCGTTTCCTTGCATTATTACCTAGTGCCAGTTCTAGTCGGTAGCCGTTTTATTTTGCCACTACGTACTACAACTAACGAAAGCGGTGCCTCTGAGCATGTGCGGAGTGCGCTTTAGCTCCCATCAGGTTGACCTCTTTGTTTTATTTCGCACAGTGACAGGTCTTTCTGTCTCCTTTCATCCAACCCTTACTCGGAGGATCTCCGAAGAGCATACATTGTTCAACCGACTTCCATTTTATATTCATTTTTTAAAAAAAATCTTGTGAGGCAGGTTGGTCTAGGCACCCAGTTCATTGTCACTCAGTGAGTTTCATGGACTTGAACCTGGACTGACTGACTGAGGTGTGGTGGCCCTGAAAACAACAGCTGTGTGAATTCCCCTTGACCCTAAGCCTAGTATTTAAAGGCTTTATTGGGGTACAATCAATTCACAATGGAACTGCTTTCACCACAGAGTATGCAGAAGTACTTGTTCTTCTACAGGATCTAGAACCTTGAAGAAAAATACTGAGGCTTGGTTTTTTTCCCTCCTTTTCCCATAACATGAGAAGAACTCGTTCAGTGAAATGAAGTGGATGGGCAGTAACTACAGGGCAGACTGAAGGAAGCACTTCTTTACCCAGTGCCTTCTTGTGGAACTCACTGCCACAAGATACAATGATGTCAACTAGTTTGATTCAGTTTATACAAACAAAATGAATTCATGAAGGAGGAGAGTTCTGTGAAGGTTAAGAACCCTAGGGGTACTTGTGCCTAGGGGGGGGGCAACATTTTATGTATGAGGGTGTGCGTGTAGCAGTTGCTTTCCTGCCCTGACTGTAGAAGTTGGAAGGGAAGGGAAGGGAAGGGAAGGGAAGGGAAGGGAAGGAAGGAAGGAAGGAAGGAAGGAAGGAAGGAAGGAAGGAAGGAAGGAAGGAAGGAAGAAAAAGAAAAGAAAGAGAAAGAAAGAAAGAAAAGAAAGAAAAGAAAGAAAGAAAAAGAAGGCAGGGCAGGAACTGAACTCTGGATTTTCTGCATGCAAAACACCTACAGTGCCTCCCCAACAAATACAGCTTTTAAAATGTGGTCTAGACAGGAAGTGGAGAGGAAGAGGAGGTGTATTCTGCACGAAGGAGACCTGTGAGCTGAAATGATGTATCCATTCTGTGACTTTTTACATATATTTTGAATGTAATTTATTCACAGGTTCCTACAAACATAAGAGTCAGGCCATTCGTTTATCAAGGTCAGTGTTGTCTACTCTGAATGGTAGCAGCTATCCAGGGTCTCCAGTCTTTCACATTACTTACTGCCTCACACTTTTAAAAGGAGATTCCAGGGGCTTGAACATGGGACCTTCTGCACAAAAAGCAAATGCTCTACCACTGAGCCATAGCTCTTCTCTTTTATTAGCTGTGTCAGCCCATTATTCTACCGATGCTGATACTGCTGACTGTCTGGCTAGAGCTTTCCAGGGACCAAAGCAGAGGCATTTCCAAGTTTTGGAATTCATTTATTTGGCTCTTGTTTTTAATCCCATCCTTCCCCTAAGGAGCTGAGGGAGCTGTACATCATTTCCCCCACCTTCATTTTATCCTCCTAACAACCCTGTGAGGTCAGTTTGGCTGAAAGAGTGACTGGCCCAAGGCCACTCAGACAGCATCTCTGGCAGAGTGCGGATTTGACCTCGGTCTCCCATATCCTAGTCTACCACTTTATCTGCTATGCTACGCTGGTTTTTTGTCACTAGAAGTGCCATGGATTGAACCTGGGACTTCCGGCACACACAAAACCTCAACCCGGTTTATAGCTGGCATTTTTTAAATTCTGTACCCCACCAAGGCAGGTATTCCGAGCCCAGGCTTTCACCCCAATTTCTTGTGTAACACAACAGCAAGGGCTGGGATGCCAGCAAACTCCATGCTAGATCCCCTGGCAAGAAAGGAAGAAATTGCAAGCACTTGGCTCTTTTCATCTTTGTTTCCATTTGAAATCCTGTTTCCCCCCAACCCAGCCCTCAAAATAAAACTCTCATAAAATTGCTTGCAGAGCAGCTGCCTTGCTGTTCGCCTAAATGAGAATTCCAGCGTTTTATGCTAATTCACGTTAGGATTCTTTGAACCTGCAGTTTATAGGCCTCTGCTTAAAACTGCAATCTGTTCTGGATAAAAGGGAGGGATTACAAAGTGTTTTTCATTTTGCAAGGGCTGCAGAAAAAAAATAACCAAAGTAATGAAAAAAAAAAGTATTGGATTGTCATTAATACTTGGATACTAAAGTTTCCTGTTTTGTCAAGTTGCAAACAGGAAAAACATCCTTTTAATGTATTTAGAAGTTATCCTGTAAGATATATATACTGTATATATAAAGACAAGTGTCCTGACTGACTCATCAATGCCCAGCCCAAACCCCTGGACCCAGAAACATGAAATTTCGGAAGAACATTCCTTTCATGATGTAAACACCCACTAAGAAGGGATTTGAAGAAATTCACCACCTAATTGGGTAAAAAGGGGTTAAAATGTGTTTTCCCAAAGGGATATAGCTTCCCTGTGTGGCTGGCAGGCTGCTTGCCTGCTTGCACCCTTGCCCACTGCCAGCTCAGCCACTCTTCCCTGATTGGGCCAGCCTTTCAAGGTCATTTGCATATTTGGGCTGATTGGGGCTCACAACATTCCATGCCTCATCCCCCCCCCCCCAGACAATTGGAACACAGAGATTATTTGTGTATGTGCCCTGATCACCCCCCACCCCACGTGCTAAACAGTAGGCAGTTGCTATTGGGAGTCATTTAATGTGTCTTGAGGTAAAATGCACCTCCCAGTCTTCCTCTAAAAGTTCACTAGGGTTCTCTCTGATTGGTCAGCTGTGGAACTCTGTGTTCCGAGGTAAAAATACCCATAAGTATTATAACTGGATTTAAAGTAGTTAAATACCATAGCAAAGCACGGGTATCAAGGTAGTGTGTGTGTGTGTGTACTAGCAATAGAGCCTTTAAAAAAACCTAGGCCTTAGAAAACCCAGGAATGCTGGGCTTACCGCATCAGCGGCTCCCTCTGGAGGGACAGGTAGGCTCCCCTGCCAGTCCTGCAGTGGCGGTGGCTCCCTCTGGAGGCCGCATTGGCTGAGATGCACTTTTTATCCTAGTGCTCCTGTGTAGGCGCACTAGGATAAAAGTGCGTCATTGGGAACTTGGTTTCCCTTTCATATAGAAAGATACCATCCTTCCGTCTGAGAGCTTAGAGCAGCGTATATTCACAGCACATGAAGCTGCTCTAATACTGAGGAAGACTATTGGTTTAGTAAGGTCAGTATTGCCTACTCTGACTAGCAGCAGCTCTGCAGGATTTCCAGTAGAGATCTACTGCATCACCTTCTACCTGATCTTTTAAACTGGAGATGTTGGGGATTGAACCTGGGACCTTCTGCATGCAAAACATAGGCTCTTCCACTGAGCCACAGCACTCCTCCTTTGTTTTCTTCAGAAAGAGGTCACAAATGCCAGCTTCAGGGCTGAGCAGGGATCTGGACCCAGATCTTCTCAGTCCTAGTTTGCCACTAACTGCAGCTCCACATGGGCTCATCTACAATGTGATCCCATGAAATGCCGATCTGTGGAATGTGCTGAGGATACATTGCTTGTGGCAAGATCATAATGCATTGCCCCATTCATTTCTAAACCATGGCATGGGGGCAAGGTCCTACTTTTGATATCAAAAGAGGAGAACGGAGGAGGGGATCCTCGTTGTCCCTGCCTTTCCTCCCCAATGCTTCATCGCTTGAAGTACTGTTCATCCAGCCTGGTTCCGATACCAGAAATGAACCAGGCTAAGGAGAAAAGTATTTCAACTGATAAAGGCTTAGAGTCAATAGCATATGGCAGTGCGCTCGGGAGAGACGGTTCTTCAGATACGGGAGTCCTAGGCAATAAAGGACTTTAGAGGTTCTAACCAGCATCTTGAATTGAACTCAGAAACAAACGGGCAGCCAATGTAGCTGATTTAAAATAGGCACCGTGTGTTCCGGCTAGCTAGCCTCTGACATTAGACATTAAACATTGAAGTTTCCAGGTTGTCTTCAAGGGTAGCCCAAGACAAAGTATGTTACAGTAGTCCAACTGCAAGGTTACAAAAGCATGGATTAGTATGAGCAGGTAGCCTGACCCTAAGGAAGGAGAGAATTGGTGAGCCAGATGCAATTGGTAGGAGGCGCCATCAGAACCAAACCTTACATTTAAGTCAGAGTTGTAACGATGGGAAAATTTAAAAAATTCTGATGGAAGTCTACCACCTTAATATATGCAGAAACTCTGTGCCTTTAACGGCTCCCCAAGAGGCAGAAAACCAATTTGCAGAGCTCTTCTTGACACACAGGGGCAGTGATGGGAAAGCTTCCGTCTCTTTCTACTAAACATCATGTTTATTGAAGTTTTTCTAACAATACTTGACAATCAACATTTAAACAACCACCAAGGTGGAAAGAAATAAAAAAAGCAAACCACTGCTTTACAAATGTAGCTACAATTTAATTATAATTAAAATGGAGCATGCATGAATACAGCATCCAAGACCATGAAGAATAAGGCAAACAATCAGTGGACAAAGGGAAAGAATCCTGATGCTTTAAATTCTGCTGGATCTGACAAGTGGTCCGTCAAGTCCAGCATCTCATTTCTCACAGTGGCTAATCAGTGGCCCTCCAGGGCCAACAAACGAGGCCCTTTCCCCCAACTTCGCTTCCTAGCACTGGGTTTCAGGGGATTATTGCCTCTGAATATAGAGATTCTCTTTACTCACCATGGATAATAGCTGTTGATAGATCTCATCTATACATGAATCTGTCTAAGGCAGGAGGGTAGTGGGCCAGGATGGGGAGGTGGGTGCAACGCTCAGGGCCAGATCGAGGGGGGGCAGGGGGGTAGTCTGCCCCCGGCACAACCAGAGAGGGGGTGCCAGGAGCAGCTACCAGCTGCCGGAGCACGCAGGCGGCAGCATGGGCAGGCTCGCAGCCCCCCACGCTGCCTTTCGCCTGCCCTGCGCACCCCCTGTCCTGCAGGGCAGGCAAAGGGCAGTGCGGCTGCCCATGCCATTTGCCTGCCCCACAGGAGAGGGGGCAGCTGGCCACCCCGTCCTGCGGGGCAGGTGCATGGCACGGGTGGCCTCGCAGCCCCCTGCGCTGCCATTTGCCTGCCCTGCAGGACAGGGGGCGTGCGGCAAGCCAGCCGCCCCCTATCCCGCGGGGCAGGCGAAAGGCAGTGCGGGGGGCTGCGAGGTCGCCCACGCCATTTGCCTGTGGAGAAGCAAATGGCGCGGGCGGCTTCCCAGCCCCACAAGCTGCCTGCGAGGCCAGATTAAGGTTGCCCCAGGCATCGGCAACCCTAGATCCGGCCCTCGCCACGCTGGCTGTGTTGTTATGTCCTTTCTGTTAAAAACTCACAGGTGATATAGGGTAGCTCTAGGAGTTGCTGGACACTCTATGGTAAAACCATAGAGTTTATTGTAACTCCTGGAGCTGCCCCGATGTCATTTCTGGTTTTTTACCAGAAGTGGCTTAGAGCTGCATGTGACGCTACCATTTTTTTTCTCCCACTGCCAGTCTGAACAGCAATGGGTAACAAGCTGGGGATGGGGATTCCCTCGCCCCTACTCGTGGCTTGGCAGCCCTAGAACCCCCTTTTAAAACCGTCTGTGTTCATGGCTATCACTACCTTCACTGGCAGTGAATTCCACAGTTTGATTACTGGTTGGGTAAAAAAGTATTTCCTTTAAAGAGCAAAAATTCTGCTGCTTTCATTGTTAAAAATCCAGAGGTGTGAAAAAGGTGGGAACCTGCTTTGGAGAGTCTTTGGTGTACTGAGACACTGGTGTCTTTAGGAGTCAGCATGAATGAGTGGAGGATGCTGGACAAATCTCCCATTCTCCCTGCCCCAGTTTAGATCCCCAAATGAGGGTCTTTTGGATGTGAGTAAACCAGAGAGTCTAGCATGCTCTCAGAGGGCCAGGCCTTGTGGAAACCTCCCATACAAGAACCAAAGCATATCCCCTTGTATGATATCCCCAAGAGTGTTTTGCTTCCTCCCAGGCCTGACTCATAAAATCAGAGAAGCTGTAGGGGCCCTTCCTTCTGGCTCCCTCTCCCTCTTTGCTTATGTTGGGAGGTTTTAGACATGAATGCCCCCAACACTCTGCTACCTAGTGCTTTTATTTGGATCACACAAGCTACCTTTAGGCGGAGAGATGATTCATTCTCATCTTTCCTGTTTCAACCTGAAAATTTGGCCATTTTCACACGTTTTTACCCTTGCGCAAAATCACACAAAACTCACGGAACAACGGTGTCTTCATGGCACGATTTCGCCTGAAATGAAATCATGATGGGGTGACGCCAGAAATCACTCCATGAAGACGCCGTCGTTCTGTGAGTTTTGCGTGATTTTGCATGAGGGTAAAGACGTGTGAAAATGGCCTCTGTTTTGATCTCACTTTTCTTTGGTGGGAATTGAATCAATGAGTTTTTAAAATTAATTTCTCTGCTGTTTTCTTCAATTTCTCAGCACCTAATGTATTTTTAATGATGCCTGAGTACTGATAAATCAGCATATATGAATATGTTGTGCTTGAATGTGTGTGAGCACACACATATGCGTGCACATTATGTTCTAAATGGATTGTGAATCCTATATATTGGCATTTTATTTATGTAGTTTTTGATTGGTTTTTATCTGTTTAATATGTAATTTTAAATTTTTGTATTTATATGCCTGCTGTGAGCTGCCCTGGGCCTGCGTGTGGGGAGGGTGGGATAGAAATCTAATAATAAACATAAACATAAACAAATATATTGTCCTAAATTTACTTTTTAATAGATAGAGTTACAGAACAGAACACAGATTAGATATTCACATAGTATAATAAGTTGGATCTGGAGGGGTGGCTTGCAATACAATTAAAAAACACCACAAAAACAATTTGAAAACCATACAAATTAACCTTCCCAAATAGTCACCAAAGCAAAACACAGCAACAATGATCCAGTAAATGTTTTTGTCTTGTGAGAGTCAAACCACCGTAACCAGATGTCTTCATTAATTTTTTAAAGAAGCCATAGGGAGGCCAAATTTCAAATTCCTCCATCTTTTAGGGTTAACGTACACATCCAGAAAACCCAATCATGGACCCTAACAGCAAAAAACAGTGGCTTCTGTTTTTAACGGGAAACTATTTTTTTAAAGGACATAGAAAACCTACAGTACACAACTTAGACTGTACAGAAGTTAGTATCAAAAGAGTTCTTTATTTTCAACTTTGGGGCCTAGCTCACATCTGCATCCACGAGATGAAACAACTGGCCACTGCCTGATAAGCAGCCTGTTTTTGCAACCACATGACTGCAAAAATGCTGTAAATCTGCCATAAAGCCTAGGACTTGGAAATGCAGCAAAATACTACGGCTGCCAATAGGCCCTGAGGAAAATATCATGTCCCTTTAATAGAAGCTTAATGAGCAGAAATGGACAGCTGAAGATTTTCGTGGCATGTAAGGTCAATAAAATCACCTGGTAAATAACATCTCATTAAGCCTCTATTAAAGGGACAGGACTTTTTTTTCCAGGCAATTGTTCACCCTGCAGAGAACCACAGTATGGATAAAAAAACTGCCACAATTCATCCGTCCTAAACAGGGCTTTGTTTATAGGGTTCCGAGTAGAGATGGGCATGAACCAGAATACGAACCAGGCTAGTTCATGGTTCGCAAACCGGCGGTTCGTCAGAGCCCATTTCTGACAAACCACCATGAACTTTAGGCTGGTTTGTTTGGTTCATTTTTTGGTTTGTCGCTGCAGACAGCCTGACGCTGTTCAATCAGTTTCCTAGGCAACAGGGGATGGACTTCCTGCAGACCTTCTGCTGACCAAGAAATGGCTTCCTGCTGGCTTGGAACTGACCTTCTGCTGACACGGAAGTGATGATTTGCTGACCTGGATGTGACGTTTTCACGAACCGAACGAACTGGTTCATGAACTGGAGCAGGTTCGTGAAAGTTCATGGTTCATGAAATGCGACGAACCACAAACCACACAGTTTGTTTTTTTCTGGTTCGTGCCCACCTCTAGTTCCGAGGTGGATGGGTGGGCATGTGCATCAGGATGTTGTGCTCTCACACAGCACAAACATGCTCCAGAGCACTTCCTTGTCGTGCTGGAAATAATGTCATTCCTGGCACAACGAGGAAGTGCTCTTTCCCCCCTTATTGGCCCGGTGAGAGGTGGTAGGGGGGGTGGAGGCTGCTCCCACTGGGGGACTGGTAACCCTATTTGTTCACCTTCCTTACAGGCAACCCCCCCCCCCCCAAACACATAGGGTTGCCAGCTCCAGTTTGGGAAATTCCTGGAGATTTTGGGGTGGAGCTTGGAGAGGGTTTAGGGAGAAGAGGGAGCTCAGCAGGGTATAATGTCATAGAGTTCACCCTCCAAAGCAGCCATTTTCTCCAAGGGAACTGATGTCTGTCAGCTGGAGATCAGTTGTAATTCCAGGAGATCTCCAGCTACTACCTGGAGGCTGGCAACCCTAAAAACACAGGATATAGAAAATAAGGGAAAGGGTCATGACTTACTTTGCAGGTCAAAGGTCACAGGCTAGGGTTGCCAGCACTGCCTCAGCAAAGGTGGGAAGTTGTGAGGGCAGTGCTTGGGGAGGACACTAGTCATGGTGGCTACTACTCGTGATGGCTTCTAGTCATTATGGATATCTACTCCCTCTAGTACCAAAGGAGGTATGCGTCTTTATATCAGTTGCTGGTGAGCACGGGTGGAAGGCTGCTGTGATAGTCATGCTGCTTGTGGGCTGCTTAGAGATAGCTGGCCGGCCTCTATGTAAAAAGAATGCTGGATTAGGTGGGCCTTTGGTCTTATCTAGCATAGCTCTTCTTATGTGGGTGAAATGTGGGGAGGATGTGATGTCGCTTCCAAGTGACGCTCTAGGAACTTCCCCTGATTTCTATGGGAAAGATCATAGAGACATGAGGAAACCCCTAGAACATCACTTATGGAGGCGTTTTCTGCCATTTTTTCTCCCATTCCTCAGTTCCTTGAGGTCAGAGGACTGGGAATGAGGGTTTATACACTGGGGGAGGGTGAATGACAAGCCTATCCCAGACTCAGTCCTTGTCATTCCTGTGTAAAACATCACAGGGAGCAGGTGCTTGGAATGACCTGCCCAAGACCCCAGAGAGTTGCTGCCAATCATGAAGGCCAGTTCACATATGATAAAGTCCCGTATGATCCACGTATCAGGCTGACAGATGTAGTCTGTGAGTTCCATGTTCAGAACTTAATTTCCAGGTGCAGGTGGCCTGATTTGGATTAAGGATCATGGCATTTAGGGAGCAGGGGCTGAAGCCTGTTGGAATAGAAGCAACTCAACCTGCCTGGGCACGGGTGCGCGCATGCGTGCATGCTAAATTTTCCTCTTTACTAGAACCACCCTTTGTGTGATGCCTCTCTTCATCTGATCCGGAAGCTTCTATCCTCCTTCTCTTCCTGTGTATTTTGCTCTCTCTCTCCTTCTGGTCTTGCAAGAAGCAAGAAACTTTCTGCAAAGCCCTGCTACCCACTCTCACTCCCGTGCAGCCAGTTTAGTTGCCCCTTGTAATAGGGAATAGTGTTATCTATATTAGGTTTCTACATTTTCTTTTGCTACTACAAGAATGCAAGTGAAAGTCAGCTTCAATAAAAAATTAGTTTTATCTGTTGCAATATACTGGATTGGAGAGTGTTTCACCACACCACATATGGTTCTAGGCTTTCCTGACTGTGCAACTTCAGCACATTAACTAACACATATCCACAGGAAAGCCACCCCTCCCTGTGTGATTCTTCTGACCTGAAATGGCCCCAGGGAACCACGATTTGCCCTGTTTGTGAAATGTACACGTAGCTCTTAATACATGTAAATTTCCCTAGTGACTGCCTGATGCCATTTCAGTTCAGCAAAATGACAGGGAGGGGGAAGGCTTAAGATCTGCCCCGCCAAACACTGCAGTCCTGATCTGAATTGGTTCTTCATACAGCACTGAATTAAGTTCCAGGCACAGAGAATTCTCAAGGAACATCAAGTTAACGAAAAAGCAGAGGGCAACGAACCTCAAGAACTGCTATCCCAATAGCAATCCAGTTCAAAGGCATTTTGGTAAACAAAGGTCTTTAGTTTAATCCAGAAGGTCTGTGGGCAACGTCACCTTCAGGGGGAGAGAGATCCTCACTCTGTGTGTAAACAAAACACAATGTAACAACTTGCAGAGGGCTAAGGAGATCTGGGAAACATAATTATCCAGATTTTCTGTGTCCATTAGAGATCACTGCTTCCTGGTGAGCATTCAAAAAGTTTTCCCCCACCAGCGTTTTGCCAGAAAAGCTTGCAAATGATGAGTTATGGGTAGTTCACCCACCACTCATTGGAGCAGCTTCCCAAGGTTACTTTAGAAGAATACAACTAAAGGGGGAGACCATGATATTGTTATTGTTATTAATATCGATGATATCAGTATTGATATCAGTATTGATATCAGTATTATTATTAATATTCATATTGATATCGATATCAATATTACTATATTTCTAACTCGTACTTCCAGCAAGAGGGCTCAGGGTGAAATACAGCAGTTATAAAAATATAATACAAATATTAAAACAATTCATAAAACAACAGTTCATCATAAAATCAACAAACAGATAATAACTGTCCCAAGATGGGGTCAATTCCAGTTTCCTGCCCATCAACATACAGGGGGAAGGAAGCAGACAGACAATGTACTGCAACCCATACGTGGGTCAGCAAATGAATGGGCACTACATAGCCCCGTGCTGTACCCATATGTTGGGCAGCCGGCCGGTGGACACTGTATAACCCCACACTTAGTGAGAGGCTGGTGGGAGGCTCAGTGAGGATCTCATGGTGGCCTCAACCATACGCCTGGTGGAACATCTCCATCTTACAGGCCTGCCAAAATGATAGAAGATCCTGACGGGTGTCCTCAGACAGAGAGTTCCACCAGGTTGGGGCCAGGACCGAAAAGGCCCTGGCCCTGGTTTAGGCCAACCGAGCCTTCCTGGGGCCAGGGACCACCAGCAGATGTTTTCCAGCTGATCGGAGCATTCTCCAGGGCACATACGGGGAGAGGTGGTCCCTTAGGTATGCTCGTCCCAGTCCATTTAGGGCTTTATAGGTCAAAACCAGCACCTTGAACCGAATCCAGAATTCCACGGAATTCCACGGGGAGCCAGTGGAGCTGCTGCAGAATTGGTGTCATGTGTGTCCTATAAGGAACACCCGTCAAAACATGTGCAGCAGCATTCTGGACCCGCTGTAGTCTCCGGTTCAAACCCAAGGGCAGCCCTGCATAGAGATTTATAAAATGATTTATAAAATGATGACAGAGATTTATAAAATGATGCCCTGCATGGAGAGAGTGGTATGAGAGAACTCTCACCCACAGTTGCTTTATACTGAATCAGACCCTTGGTCTTTCAGTGTCAGCGTTGGCTACTCAAACTGGCAGCCACTTTCCAGGCAGAAAACTTTCACATCATCAACTGCTTTATCTTTAACTGGAGATGCTGGAAATTGAACCTGGGACCTTCTGCATGCAAAGCGGCTGCTCTGCCAATGAGCCACAGCCCCTTCCTTCTCACTCTTGAGATCACTCAGTGAAACAGATTGGCACAAAATTCAAGACAGACCAAAGAAAGTCCTTCTGCACAGGGGATTTTCTGCCCCGACAAGTAGTCAGTCTCTTTGATACCTTTCCAAGAGGGTCGGGCAAATGAATAAGAGCAGGGAGTTTTTCAGCCACTATTAGCCACAATAACTAAACGGCGCCTCCATGTTCAGAGGCAGTGAACCTCCGACTACTAGTCGATAATGCTCAAATGGCAGAGGAAGTCTATCATGCATGGAAGCATCTATCTGTCCATCACAGTAAACAGAATGCTGACCCCAGAAGCATCCGTCTATGTTGATAGAAATTACAACATATCCTTTCTTAAAGCCCCTTCTGAATCTGTTTTTGGCCTGTGGTCTTCTCAGTCCAGGAGCAGCAATCCAGTAGGGTCTGTTACGAGAAAGTCTACAGCAGAGTGATTCTTTTGACGTACATATGCTTTTTTCGACACCTCACCCCCAAACTGCTTAAAGCAGGGACAGTTCTATTGTTAAGAAGCAGAGAGGCCTGCTTCTTAGAAGTTCACTGTGAAATGCAATTAGAATCAGACCAAAACTTCCACCAGAAGGAAAAAAGAACTATCTCCCAGCAGTTGGACAGTCTGGTGTAGCTTTGAAGCCTGCAGCCATTTTGTTTGCCTTCCATCCCGCCCCCTGCTTAAAGAGACTTTAATCAGGATCGTTGCTTTTGCAGCAGGAGGAAGGGAAAATCCTGACACAGTTGGTGTAGTTGTGCTCCGGCCAGACAGCGGGAAACTCTTTGTCAGGTTCCTATTGCCCCAGACCCTTTTGTTTCTTTGTGTGTTCCTAAACCCCATTGTTTGAACTTTAAAAGCTGAAGCAAGGGCAATAAGAAAAGAGAGAGAAAATATTCTTTTCAGTGTGAATATATATATATATATATATATATATATATATTAAAAAAGGGGTTTTGGTCCTGAGTGACTCTGTGCAACCTCCCTGCCATGTTCAAGTGAGAAATGAAGCCTTTCATCTGAAACACTTGGCAAAATGTCAATGTAGCCAGCTTTTATACAGGCTTCCACTCTCAGTGTTTCTCATTCTCAAAAGGTCCTGTGGTGTTTGGTGGAGGGCTTTTTCCCCCCTACAAAAGGAATGTGGTCAAATTAAACATTTAGCCACGTGTTGTAGGGTCTTGGAGGATCAAGGTCCTTTCCCGTGTGGGGGGCGATTGTTAACACTGCAGTGCCAATAACGGGTGAATGTACCACTGTTCTATAATGGAATTTGATCACAAATTGTGAGCAGAACACTCAAACGCTTGATAAAATGTATTGTCGAAGGCTTTCACGGCCGGAGAACGATGGTGGTTGTGGGTTTTCCGGGCTGTATCGCCATGGTCTTGGCATTGTAGTTCCTGATGTTTCGCCAGCAGCTGTGGCTGGCATCTTCAGAGGTGTAGCACCAAAAGACAGAGTCACTCAGGACCAAAACCCCTTTTTTAATATATATATCTCTGATCTCTGTCTTTTGGTGCTACACCTCTGAAGATGCCAGCCACAGCCGCTGGCGAAACGTCAGGAACTACAATGCCAATACCACGGCTATACAGCCCGGAAAACCCACAACCACCATCGCTTGATAAAATGTTTGCTTTTATTGAGTGCTCAATATTTCGGCAAGCAAGTGATCTTGCAAATGTTTTGTATGTGATATATTGTCGAAGGCTTTCATGGCCGGAGAACGATGGTTGTTGTGGATTTTCCGGGCTGTATCGCCATGGTCTTGGCATTGTAGTTCCTGATGTTTCGGCAGCAGCTGTGACTGGCATCTTCAGAGGTATAGCACCAAAATTACCTGCTAACGTCTTCTCCACAGTTTGACACTGAGAGATCTCTGTCTTTTGGTGCTACACCTCTGAAGATGCCAGTCACAGCTGCTGGCGAAATGTCAGGAACTACAATGCCAAGACCACGGTGATACAGCCCGGAAAATCCACAACAACCATCATTTTGTATGTGTGTGGGGAGAATGATGGACACAATCAGAGACCCTTAGAGCTTACCTAAGAACTGTAAATGTGCCATAAAAGTGAAATTATCTGGAAGATCCAGTGCAATGTTTATATAAGTCAAGTAACAAAATGCTCAGCTTATTTCAGTTTGCCATTGAACTCACTCCTGAGTCTTTGAACAGCATATGAGCATTCGCACTCACACATGCATGTGTGTTACATGGCTGACTTTGTCTGAGAAGCAGAAGAAGGGTTCATATGGTTGCCAGAACTCATTAAAGAACAAATAATGTGGAACAATGATCCCCACTTGGAGGTGCTATGGGTAGGCTTGCTAAGCCACCCTCTGTGGCAGGAGGTCTCCCACCAGCAAGCCCCATTGCCTGCCACCACTCAGAGCAGTGGCTGGAGAAAAATAAAAGACAGTGATGTCACCAACATGGCTGTGTTACTTCCAGATTTAACCTGGGACAGACAAAGGGTAGCTCTGGGAATCCTAGAGCTACCCTCTAGGAATCCTAGAGCTACAAAGAAATGATATAGTGAAAGCACCCACATGCCCCCTGGTCCCCACTCCCAGCCCTTCCACCGGTTGCCAGGCTTGGCATGCTAACCCTAGCCGTGGGGCCCACCAATGTATTTCCTAATGTCCACTTGCTTCTTTGGGATAAAATTGAAAAGAAAGGAATGGAGTTGAGAACAACAGGGGACTTCAGGTTGATTTCTACTAGCAGAATGACCTGTAGGACACTAAGTTCATCTTGGACAGATTTATCACAGTTGTAAGCTCTTGCTTTGGGCATAATCTCAGAGGCATGTGCCTTACCACTCCGCTCAGCATTAGCAAGGCCTTCCTTCAATCTAAGGAACCTTCCTGCATAGAGTTGCAAGTTCCCTTGAGTCCCCTGGTGGGAGAATGGGACCCTGGCAATTACCCTGTGGAGACGTCACGATCTTTCTTCGCATGTGTGTGCAGCACGTGCACACCCCTGGCATGCGTGGTGATGTCACTGCTGGGAAGTGACATCATCACACGGGGTCAAAGGGCAGCCCAGGAGCACTCTCACACTCGCCAGAGGGCTTAATTGGCCCCCGCAGGCCCTATTCAGCCCGAAACGGGCCTGTTGTAGGGTGCAGGAGCACGCCGTTGTGGGGCACGGGGGCGTGCCGCACTGCCTGGGGGTGCGCCATGCCTCCCACTGGCCAGGTAAATGGGGGTGGGGGAGGAGGTGGGAGCAGGGGATCCCTGCCCCGGGTGGGGGAATGACAAGCCTATTCCTGCAGCATCAATGACGGTTCCTCTGCTGGGGGCCATGTCAGTTGGAGGAAGTCTTCTTAGGCTGGAAGAAGACTTCAAACTTTTTAAAAGCAGAATTTAAGCATTCATTCATTTATTTTACCGGTATATCTGCAGGACCACCTCTCACCATATGTGACCCAGAGGGTACTTCAATCTGCTGGTGGTCCCTGACCACAGGGAGGCTTGCCTACTCTCGACCAGAGCCAGGGCCTTTTCGGTCCTGGCACCAGCCTATTGGAACTCTCTTTCTGTTGAGTGTCGGGCCTGGATAGATTTGTTATCTTTTCACTGGCCCTGTAAGACAGAGATGTTCCGCCAGGCATGTGGTTGAGGTGAGGCATGGGTGAGTTCTGCCTGCCAGTTTCCTGGGAGGGGGCATTGTGCCCTTCCGCCCCAGCCTTTCACCACTTGATTTGTTTTGTTTCTCCATCCCCCATTCCAATGAGATGTCTGGGGTGGGGTTAGGTAATGTGGGTCTACCCTCAAGAGATGTTTTTACTAAACTATATGTTTTATTGTTTCAAATGTGATGTGACCTTTTACTGTTGTTTATCTGCTCTGAGTCTGTGAAAGCAGGGAATCCAACAACAAAAACAAAAACAAAAACAAAAACAAAAACAAAAACAAAAACAAAAACAAAAACAAAAACAAAAACAAAAACAAAAACAAAAACAAAAACAAAAACAAAAACAAAAACAAAAACAAAAACAAAAACAAAAACAAAAACAAAAACAAAAACAAAAACAAAAACACAAACACAAACACAAACACAAACACAAACACAAACACAAACACAAACACAAACACAAACACAAACACAAACACAAACACAAACACAAACACAAACAAAACCAAAACCAAAACCAAAACCAAAACCAAAACCAAAACCAAAACCAACAACAACAACAACAACAACAACAACAACAACAACAACAACAACAACAACAACAACAACAACAACAACAACAACAATGTATATCCTCCCTTTCTGCCCTCACGAAGGCCATCAAAGCAGGTAACACATTAAAGCATACACAATAAAATCACATTTTTAAACCTTTAAAACCAACCGCCCGCAAACCCACATCATTACCACAATTAAGACCAGAGTTAAAAAACATACAAAGATATAAAAGCAACAATTAAAGCACTGGGCAAGAAGGAAGGCTTACTGAGGGGAGGGCAAATGAAACAAAAAAGTCTTCACTCACTGGCAGAAGATGGCAACAGAAGAGGACAGAAGAATCTCCCGGGACAGAGAGCTCCAGGGTGTGGGTAGGTTCTAAGGGAGTAGATGGTCCTTCAGGTATATTGGTCCCAGACCAAATAAGGCCGTAAAAGTCACCTTGAATTGTGCCCGAAAACAAATTGGGGCCAAGACTGGAGTGATATGATCCCTACAATGTTCTTGAGTAGGGTTGCCAGCTCCAAGTTGGGAAATTCCTGGAGATCTGGGGGGTGAAACCTGGAGAAACCTGGAGAAAGTGGGGTTTGGGGAGGGAAAAGACGTTGGGATAGCATAATTCCATAGAGTCCACCCTCCCCCTAAAAGTAGCCATTTTCTCCAGGTGAACTGATCTCTGTGGCTTGGAGTCCAGTTGTAATTCTGGGAGATCTCCGACCACTACCTGGAGGCTGGCAACCCTATTCTTGAGTCAACACGCTAGTGGTAGCATTCTTCTTCAGTTGAACAATCTGAACACTTCTCAAGGGCGGAGCGCATGCCAGACTTCCTCATTTTTCTGGGCTGGACAACCTCTTCCCGTGGATATCCTCCCCTATTCTTTGGAAACTGGAACCAAATAATGTTTTTTCCCCAAAGCAAATACTCCTCTACTTTCCTCTACTTCCTTGGAGCAGGAGATGCTTCTGAAAAGCAGTCGCCTTTATTGCCAGAGGACATGTGGCTTGTAATCTCCTAACATTATGTGATGGCAGCCATTTTGGCATGGCAGCCGTTTTGTGATTGCCCCCAGCAATTTTGTGGTGACCATGGCATCCTCTGTTTTCTCAAAATTCCAAAAATGCCTGCAGACTTGACAAAGTTGGGGACATCAGGAGTAGAATGACCCAAGGTGGCATTTATTGGAGCTGTTCCTGAAATGAGTCGCAGGGGCTATGATGGCAGCTGTGTAGAAATCAGGTTTTGTTTATGAATGAACTATAATGAACATGGGAATGGCAGCTTCCACATATCTCCCCCTCTCCCAACACACACACACACACACACACACACACACACACACACACACACACACACACACACACACACACTCACTCACTCACTCACTCACTCACTCACTCACTCACTCACTCACTCACTCACTCACTCACTGGTTGCCAGCCTCCAGGTGGTAGGTGGAGATCTCCCGGAATTGCCGGAGAAAATGGCTGCTCTGAAAGCTGAACTCTATGGCATCATACCCCACTGAGGCCCCTCCCCTCCCCAAACTCCACCCTCTCCAGGCTCCACCCTCCAAATCTCCAGGAATTTCCAAACCTGGACCTGGCACCCCTAACACACACACACACTGTATCAGAAGAAATAACAGGGGTAGTGTTTAGCCGTACAATTTCCCCTTCTCAACCACAAATGAAAACGAAGCTTCAGAAATCAAAACAAAATATGGTTGTACATCTCTAATTGCTTAACTCTGCCTTTGAAATCAATGGGACCTCAGAGTGCTTAATTCTGGCTGGATCATGCCCCTGACGTATCATGAGTCTTGCTGCTCTTAAAAGTTGCTCTAAGAGGCCCTTTTATCTCTCCTCATCGACTGCCGATCTACTTAGAGCTATGCAAGAGCTCACAACCTACTTTATCTGGCTATGCAGAAAAGAAACTTTAATTGTTCCCATCTTTCCTCCTGCAAATATTGATTAAAGGAATGTATTAGAACAGAGCTTGCTCTGCTTTGTTGTTCTCTATCAAACAAGTGCTCCATGACTGTATTACATGGAAAACAGCACTGCTTTACGACAACACGTAGAGCCTCTTGGTACTTCCATTCATTTAATTTCCTTCCTGTTTGAATGTCTGAATGTTCAGAAGGACGGGAGGGGCAACATGTAGGGTTGCCAGCCCGTGGCTGTTGTTTGTATAGGTGTGCTTGTGTTGTATACACACATTGTATTTTATATGCAATTTTTACATTATAATAACAACAACATTCGATTTATATACTGCCCTTCAAGACAACTTAACGCCCACTCAGAGCAGTTTACAAAGCAAGTTATTTTTATCCTCATGACAATTACCCTTTGAGATGGGTGGATCTGAGAGAGCTCTGAGAGAGCTGTGACTGACCCAAGGTCACTCAGCTGGCTTCAAGCAGAGGAGTGGGGAATCAAACCTGGTTCTCCAAATTAGAGTCCTGCCGCTTTTAACCACTACACCACATAGTTTGTCCCTCAAATGTACACATCTTTATTTTTCATAATGTTTCAGAAGCAGGATGAACTATAGGTGCAATTTAGGAATAGGAAAGTATGTTAAATATATATATATAAGAGTGAGGGTCTCAATACATTACAACTGCACTGCTTCTGGAAAGCTCAAGTCTAAAGGGCCACCATGAGGAAGCCTCCAAACCCAAATAAGCAAGAGAAGAGAAAGCACCTCTTTTCTTATCTGGTGGAAATTTCTTCCCAAGTCCAGTTAGAGGCTCTGTTTAGGGATTTCAGCATGGGTGATTTTGGGAATGTCCAGTTCTTGAAAGCTTATTGAGATGGCTTTAGGAGATGGCTGTGCCCACCAAGACTTCCAAATTTGGCCTGGTGTACACAATGAAGTAGCATGAGATGAGAATGAGGTGGGGGTAATCTAAATTGATACAGTGGGTTGTACGACTTCAAGAAGGTAGGTGAATTAGCATTTTTTAAAATATTCTTCTTAGCGTTGCCAGCCCAAACCTAGCAACCAGTTTGAGGTTTGGGGGCAGGGACATGGTGGGGGCTGTCTTTGGTGTGACATCACTTCCAGAGAAAATCAGGTAGCTACAGGGATCGCTGGAATCTCTATGGTAAGATCATATGGCAAAACCATAGAATTTCCAGCAATTCCTAGAACTACACACCATCAATTCTGGGTTTCCTCCAAAAGTGACTTTGTTACATTTGTGATGCTACTGAATTTTAAAAAATATTCCCCACCGCTACGTAGAGGGTGCCGGGCAACAGGAGCTCAGAGCCAGTTTGGTGTATTGGTTAAGAGAGGCAGGACTCTAATCTGGAGAACCAGGTTTGATTCCTCACTCCTCCGCTTGAAGCCAGCGACTGATCTTGGGTCAGTTACAGCTCTCTTAGAGTTCTCTCAGCCCCACCTACCATACAGGGTGTCTGCTGTGGGGATAATAACAACACACTTTGTAAACCACTCTGAGTGGTCCTGAAGGGAGGTATATAAATTGAATGTTGTTGTTGTTGTTGTTGTTGTTGTTGTTACTACCACTGGGGACCTGGCAGCCAAATAGGGGGAAATCTTCTTGCAAATAGAAAAATAGTCTGACAGGCAGAAGCTTAGAACATTTCTAGATGATAACACATGGGGGAGGATCTGGGAGTCCAAGTTTCCTTACACTGCCATGGAAGCTCGCTCTATATTGTGGGCAGTTACTCTGTCTCAGCCTGATCTACCTCACAGGTTGTTATTGTAAGGATAAAATGGAGGAGGGGAGAATGATGTACATCTCCTTAAGATCCTTGAAAGAAGGGCAGGATAAAAACAAATACTAAATAAAGAAGTGGTATGAGCCAAAATCAAACCGGGGGGGGGGTGTCTTGTGGCCCATTTGGGCCTGAATAGTTCTCAGAATGTCTGGAAGCAGGCAGGTGGAGCTTTGCGAGGTCTGTGAACTTCCTGCCAGACTCCTTATAAACAGTGGGTGTCTGTGGTCTCAGATACGGCATTGCATATGGAGTTCACACAGAGCCGTATTTGTGGGGCTTCCTGCCTCTTCCTTTCTTGTTCCCTTCATTTTGACAAATATTCATCTCTCTCTCTTTTTTCCTCTCTTTCCCTCCCCTCCCCCTCCTTCCTGGGGGCAATGACTGACAGATTAATATATGTCTAGCTACGTGTCTTCGAAATCAAAAGGAAGGTGCTGTCAGAATTACTTGTCAGAAAATGAGATTAGGTGCACTTGTCATTTCAGAGATAAGGTTGCATTTAATGAGCGCAAAAAGCCTTCTTGTGAAAAAGGGGGGGAAGGAAGGGGGGGAGAGAATGAGTGGGTTTTTTTCTGGTGTCAGCTGAGTGCTTTATCATACATAGCCTGATACTGTAGCACCCTGTCAAGGCCGTGATAATGGTTTCCTGGTAGGCAGCCCTTCTTCAGCACCAAAAGCTAGGATTTGTTACCTGGTTTTAAACTCATCTTGGATGTCAAAACCCACTATACTTAGGGGAGCAAGGAAGGGGGACGTACAAGGATACAGGGTACTTTTTTAAAAAAGAAAGGGTTGTGAGGACATAAATAGCAAGGTGCTTTGACGTAGAGCCGCTTTTCTCTGCAAATGATAAATAAATTCCGCAGTGGGGCTGCAGTGAAATATGGAACTTGTCTAACAAGTGAAGGGTAACTAATGAGAAACAGAGCTGTATCCCATTGAAACCAATTGTGTTGTGGTGGTAAAAATATTTATCAAGTGCTCATTTCCTTCGACTGCTCTCCCCTCCCCTCAGTTATTTTGCTGGTTATCTAAGAGAGCTGTAATCAGAACTCTGCTTGATGCGAGTATGGGCGATAATTCCATTGCCAAAGCAACCTTTGGATGACCACGTAGCATTCAAGACCATCTGTTCCTTTTCGAATGTATAAAGATGTCTTATTCTGTGTCAGATCACTGGTCGGCCAAGCTTGGTACTGACTTCTTTGAAGGATGATTTACATGTTACAAAGTCCATGATGGCACCTATGTTCACTTGAACAGATATTATTTTATATTGATTATATCACGTAATTGCGTGTGTTTTTAAGGTTGTAGACTGCCCTTGGGAACTTTTGAAGATGGCCTACAAACACACTCACTAAACCAACTGTCCGTTATATAAGTAGATGAGGGGCACTAACAGTGAAATCCTAAACAGAGTTACTCCAATCTAAGCCCACTGAAATCAATGGGCTTAGACTGGAGTAACTCTGCTTAGGATTGAGCTGTAAGTCTCCTGTGTCTGAAGAAAACCTCCTATCCTTACCAGCTCTCCCTGCAGCTGCTCAGCTGGGTGGTGGTGAGAAATTCTGGAGGGAAAGGGGGAATAATTGGCATTGGCAGAGATACCGTGACATCACTTCCAGCATGACCCAGAAGTGACATCATCAGGTCAGATGATGCTTTAGCATTTGCCCTTTGCTAGAGCATTACCTCCTACATGATGCTGTGCCAGAAGTGATATCACCACAGGAAGTGATATCACTCTGTTGCTGGTGATGTCACATCACTGGCTAGCCCCCCCCCCCCGCCAGAAGGCTTGGACCTATTTTAGTCTCCTGTCCAAGACTAGTGGCCCGGCGGAACGACATATTATCGTTCCGCCAGGCCTGTAAGACAGAGCTGTTCCGCCAGGCGTTTGGTGATTGAAGGGGGCGGTGCCATGTCGGCCTCCCACCTTTGGGGTGGGGAAGGTTCTCCCCACCACTGCACCTTGTTAATTTGTTTTATTATTTGTATATTGATTTTAGTTTTTGTTTTTATCAATTTTAACTGTTCACCGCCCAGAGCCCCTGGGATGGGCGGTATATAAATTGAATAAATAAATAAATAAATAAATAAAGCAAATAGGGTTTGATCACAACAGAGAACTGTGGGAAGATGGCTCCCAGCCCGAGACATCCAAGCTGCGTTTCTCTCCTGCTGCAAGTATTTAAAACTTGGGTGAGGTTCTCATTCCACAGTGGATGCCAGCTCAGGATGTGTTTTGTACATTATTTGTTTTTTTGTTTCTTTTTATATTGTTTTAAATGTATTGAACTTTTATGGCATTGAAATTTTATGGTATTGAAATTTGTTAAAATTTTATGGTGTTTTTCTAAGCCACTTTGGGTCCACACTGGGGAGGAAAGCAGGATAAAAATACACAAATAAATAAGACAATCACTTGATGAGAGTCTTCCTGGGAATCCGATATAATTTTGGTTGTTTATTTACTTAATTTACTTTTTAGGTCCTGATGGGATTATATCATGCCCCTGTCCCCAGTTTTATCATTACAGCCAAAAGAAAGAGGGGATAAACTGAACAGCACTGAAGGTAAAAACCTCCCAAGGTTATGATGAACTACTCACAATCCCAAAATCTCCATCAACATTATTTAAACTGACAAAGTGCTCTAGTGCATACAATACAATAAACAGGAATAAATAAGTCAATCACTAAATAGTCAATACAATAAATAGTCAATTGTGCAATAAATAGTTCAATCATCAAGACTTCCTGTCCTCAGCAATATCAAAAAATCATTTACATCCGTCAAGTATAGTCCTGAAATGTTCTTGCTTATAACTTTTTCTTCTGTAGGGCCAGAAAAATAAAAAAATAAATAAGTCAGTTCCCAGTCCTCCTGGGGATCCAATATAATGTTGGTTGTTTATTTACTTAATTTACTTTTTAGGTCCTGATGGGATTATATCATTCCCCTGTCTCCAATTTTATCATCACAGCAGCCCTTTGAGGTTGGTTAGGCTGAGTGTGTGTCACTGGCCTAAGGTCACCCAGCAAGCTTTTATGGCAGAAGGTATTCAAACCTGGGTCTTCCAGATCCTAGTCTAACACTAGACTTGGCTCCTTGAATTTCATGATGGTGGCACCAGGTGAACCCAGGTATAAACTCAGACGGGTCTGACCAAACTAAGCCAAGCATCTAAATCTTTAGAGCCCTCCCATCTCAGGCATGATCACATCACTAGCCCCAAGTCTTTCCACAATACTTTCACCTGTTTTTCATATCAGCGCTCATCAAAGCACAGAGATGTTTGACACATTCAAATCCACCTTGAAAAGCCAATTCCTGCCTTTGCCCATTTTTTAAAAAAAGTTGTGCAAATTGGCCTTTAGTGGCTGCTGATTCATCTTGCTTCGATTTTCTTTGCAAATCTAAATTTTATTTAAAAAGCGAGGAGACCCTCATCTTCGTTTCTTTGTAGATCCCAGATAGACTCCTGTTCCAAACTCAAGACTATTTTTCACTCACTGATGCCTCCTCTTTGCATCTGCATTTTAATAAATGCATTATAAATGAGCAAGTAGGAAACAGTAAGGAAACGATGTTTTACTTTTAAATGCTAATTACGAAGCCCCGGTGCAGTTAATGTGCAGGGTGTTCTGTCAATTTTTAATGTTTATGCCAAGTGTAGTCTTCAATTTAACATGAGCTTTTAATCCTTTGAGTACTAAATTGCCTTTTAATGCTTCCAGCACAACATTCTGTTTGCACAAAGTTGGGATTGAAAAAATGTATTCAGTATAAAGTTGATGTGTGTGCGCGCGCATGCATGCACGTGCATTGTAATGGAGGGGAGGAGTTGCTTGAGTAGGACTGCACTCTTTTTGGGGCTGCTGTTAGAATACGACTAAGAACATTAAAGCTCAATTAAGGCTCACAGATAGGTATCTTGGGGTAGGTTTTAGCCTTGCACAACATTTTCATAAACACGTTTTTGTTTGAAAAGGTTCTCAGTTTTAGGACTGACCCAACTGGCTACCTATCAGTTACCGTGCTCAGTTCAAGGTACTGGTTATCACATACAAAGCTCTTCACAGCCTTGGTCCGGCATACCTATGGGACCACTTCCTTCCCTGAACGTTGCTCATCCAAGCAGGGTCTCTTGCAGGTGCCAGCCTGCACATGGGTGAAATCAACAGCAGCCCATACAGGGGCTTTCTCTGTGGTGGCCCCTACCCTGTGGAACAGCCTGAGGAGGTCAGGAGAGCCCCCACTCTCCTGGCTTTCCACAAACGATGGAAAACCGAATTATTCAAAAAGGCTTTCTACTCTGATAGGAGGGCTGTATTGTAGGGAGGGGGGGGGGTTCTCAGGTGCTTCGCTAATGAGTTAGGGACCATAGACTTCATCACTCATTATTGCCTCTGTTGCTTTAAATGTGTGCTCCTATGTGTTACCTGTGCCTCACGTTGTCTAATGTCAGCCCTAGAATTGCTTACGTTCTGTTTCAGCATTTCTACAACTCTGTATCGGATTCTTGCTAATGCTATGTCTTTGTAAACTTGTATTTATTTACCATATGGCATTGTTTATGGAAATGTCCTTGATATTAACTGTACTAATCTCACACTGTGTAATCCGTCTTGAATCTCAGTGAGAAAGACAGACTATAAATGACATAACTAACAATAATTTGGAGGGGTAAAAATGTTTGCAGCAACCCTCCCCCAATTTCTACTTTTTGGAGGACTTTTATAAAAGGACTAGGACTGTAGTTTATGACAATCTTTATTGCATACAATGTCTTGTTCTTATGGCATGGTTTTCTCATTTCTGTAATCTGGCTTTTACATTGCTTATGAGATTTACTTACTTCATTTGTACTCCTCTTTCCTCCCCAATGAGGATGCAAAGTAGCATACAACATTCTCTCCATCTCCTTTGAGGTGGATAGGCTGAGATGCCATGTTGTATACTGTTTCCTAGTTTTGTAATCTCACCAGGAAAGACGACAATGCTAGGAACAGTTGGAGGCAGTAGGAAAAGAGGAAGACCTGAAAAGAGACAGATTGACCCAATAAAGGAAGCCACAGCCTTCAGTTTTCAAGGCTGTTGATGACCGGATGTTTTGGAGATTGGTCATTCATTCATAGAGTCACCATAAGTCAGAAGAAACTTGAAGGAACATAACTCACAAATTTATAATCCAATCATTACATTGTTTATTATGTGTCTTATGTAGTCCCTATTTAACTTCTGTAATCCCCCTGGAGCGGCGCAAAGGGCGATCTAAACTCCCCTCTATCTGAAGATCAGGGGGCGGGGCCACCAGCCCTGTGACCATTTTCACCGAGGGCAATTTAAACTTTTAAAAACTCCCCCCTTGTTCCAGCTGACCCAAAGTGATGTCATTGTGTGATCCTGGGAGCATGTGCGCACTTTGTGTGTGAACATGTGGTACCAGAGGCACCACCTCCCACCAGGAGTTGCCCTGTGTGCTGGCAACCCACTGAGTTCCACCACCTCTTTTCCCAGAAAAAAAGCCCTGGCTTAAAGAACATCAGCACATTTGAAACGTCCAGATCAGAGGCTATTGATAAGTGGTATGATTATTCCTTGGGTCAATCATCATCCAAAAGGGAGACTGCAATGAAGAAATCAGAAGAAGATTGAGACTTGGAAGGGTAGCTGTGTCTACAAATGTTAGTCTGTTATATGGTTTTCATGTGCAATTTCTAAGTACAATGTATATCATTTACGTGTATCTGTATAATGCTGATTGATCGATGCACAAATAATACTAATAAACAAAGACATTTTATGGCAAAAATTCAGTCCAAGGAAACAGAAAAGGGTGCAAAGTAAAGAATCAAGGATTGATTTGCACAAGAGAAAAGTGAAACTGCAATGAAATGCACAGTGCAGGCTGGGAAATCAGTTTAGATTCACCAAGATGCCTTCCTTAAAACCCCTAAGGAACCATATGCTCTATCTGTCATGCATTTTGAAAGCTGGGGTCAACAGGAAGGAGAGCCCTCATTACTGCGTTGCAAGAAAGGAAGGGAAACAAAACCCCTAGTTTCTGCAGCATAAACAACAGCAAGAGAATGTATTCAATATGCCCTTATTTCTTGGCATGAAAACTCTACCATGTATTATTAAAGTCAGATTTTTATCCAGGAACAATACGTGTGTGTGTGTGTGTGTGTGTGTGTGTGTGTGTATCTCAAAACATCTGAACACTTTACATATACTTTTCATATCCTTGCTACTTCATCTCCGTGGGTGGCAGTGGGTTGGGAGACAGAAAGATGCCACTTCAAGACAGTGAACAAGATTCTTGTGAGTCAGAAATGGGAGCTGTTACAGTTTTATGCTGCTATGTGCATTCATTTTACCTACTGGTAGTGTTGCTTTCCAAGGGCCAAAACTATAGGGGATGCCGAGAATCTAGATTCAGATCTCCTAGAATGAAACCAAACTTCACAAAAACTGATACATGGAGAGATGTTGTGGACCGGGTGTGTGGGGCTGGGACAAGGGTGGGTTTCTCTTCCCCCCATGATATTTCCCTGATCAAAACTGCCCCCTTCAGTGTCACTTTAAGTCCTGTGTGGGGAGAGGCAGACACATTATGGATCCATGTCTTCTTCCCCTATTGGGCCTGCCCAGAAGGACAATTTCAGTTACAGAAACAATGGCCGTTTCCACATGTCCTTAAAAAGACGGCCCACTCACTGAATGCTGTCGGCTTTTCTCCACTCCACTCGTCTCTGATTTCAAAATGGTGGCAGGTTGTTTGTCTTCTGTGTTTTCACTGCCTTTTTGGGGAACTCGGGAAAGGCATTCTCAGAAAATCCAGGAGCTGGAATTCTCAGAAAAGGCACCAAAAAAACAGAAGTCAAGCAGCCTGCTACCATTTTGAAATCGGAGATGTATAGAGTGAAGGAGAAATGCCAGCAGCATTCAGTGAGCGGATGTCCCTTTAATGATGTGTGGAAATGGCCAATACTGGAGGGAACAGTTAAGCTCCATTTCGCAGCACCACAGCCCGAATTTATATCAACACCTTCTCTGCCCTGATTATTTTTTGAGGCTAAATTCAAAACCAGTAGACCTGATCAGAGATTCAGAGCATCATGTGTAGCCTGACTTAGCTTGGAGGTTTGTTCTCTTCTAGAAGTTTGGCTCCTCTTCTGGTTTTGTATGAGGAACACAATACATTTGCCACATGTTGTGCCTTCTCCCAGCACATGCATGTATAGCACTTGTCTAAGACATTCAGCTTGCAAATGCTGCAATCCTCACACAAGTAGTATCTGACAATCAATCAAAAACTTGGTCAAATGTACATAGCTTGGGAATGTGTGTGGTATAGTGCTAGAGATTAATATGGGAAAGACCTGGGTTCAGATCCCCACTGAATCATTACACTTACTCGAGGCTTTTTTTTCTGGGAAAAGAGGTGATGGAACTTAGTGGGTTGCCAGCACAGGACCACACAATGACATCACTTTGGGTCATCTGGAACAAGGGGGGAGTTTTTTAAAGTTTAAATTGCCCTCGGCAAAAATGGTCACATGGCTGGTGGCCCCGCCCCCTGATCTCCAGACAGAGGGGAGTTGAGATCGCCCTCTGCGCTGCTGGAGTGGCGTGGAGGGCAATCTAAACTCTCCTCTGTCTGGAGATCAGGGGGTGGGGCCACCAGCCACGTGACCATTTTCAAGAGGTGCCAGAACTCCATTCCACCATGTTCCAGCTGAAAAAAAATCCCTGCACTTACTGAGTGGCCTTGGTCTCTTTATCAGTGTTACCTACTTCACAGGGCTGTTGTGAAGATCAAATGGAGCAGGGAATAACCATGTATGCCACCCTGAGTGTATTGGAAGGAGGATGAAACAAAGATGTAATAAGTGTGATACGGTTGCCTAGGCAACCAAACGCTTTCCCTGCACATGAACAACAATTCTGAAGCAGTAGAGGAATGCGCAAGTCCAGAGCATTTGCAAGCCATCCAGGAATGGAAGGCGGTTTTTGTGCTGTTATTTATTTATATTTTTATCCTGCTTTTTGCCCAAAATGGGGTTCCCAAAGTGGCTCATAAGAAGTAACACAATTACCATAAATTAACATGTCCCTTGGGGAGGAAGCTCTCACTTGATGTCTGTATTATGCATTTTTCAATGCGGCAAACACATTCCCACAGATAAGCTCAGTTTTCAATTGATTAAACAAAGCAGGTTTTTTTTCCTGGAGTATTCAAGGATGCTGCTTTCAATTTGCTATCAAATTAAAATTCAGGCAGAGGAGAGATGGCGCATCACTAATTCAATCCACATTACATTTAATAGCTATCCATTGATGTGATATTTCAATACTATGAGGAGCTGAATGGCTAAGCCTTTGCCACTGTGCGGTTATAAAAATGATGAAGGTCAGCACTGTTGGCCCTCCAACTATATAACAGGAGACCACACCTCACTAGGAGATGCGCATGGCCAAGAGAAAGTCCATCCACAGTGGTTTTTATATCTCTTAGTAAAATGACCATCATTGGGACAGGGGATTTAGTGCACAGAAAAACTATAAATTCCACTCAGGATCAGTGCCAGTGACTGCCTAGTATCAAGGTCCAGTGGAAGGGCTAAGTGAAGTCCCAGAAGAAGAGAATGGGATAGGCAAAGGAGCAGTTAAAACAAGTAACAGAGAATCAAAATCAGGATCTACAGGACCTTGGAGAGCTCCCAGGGAGCAGAAGTTGCTCATAAAAGAGCTGGATTTAAGATAAGCCCTGAAGGAACTAGAGGGAGTCCAATGAGTGTTGAAGTTCTACCGCTAAGCTATGATCTATTAAGAATCTTATCCTGAAAGACCTGGCTTCAAGAGACCTTTAGGAAAGAGATGTCAGGGAAGCAAGAAGCTCTGAGATCCCCCAGACATGGATCCTGAATTCATCCTGGGAAGGACAAGGGTTGATGCTAGCCTTGTGTGTGTGTGCCATCAAGTTGCAGCTGACTCATGGCAACCCCTGCTGGGTTTTTCAAGGCAAGAGACAAACAGAGGTGGTTTGCCATTGCCTGCCTCTGCATAGCAACCTTGGCCTTCCTTTGCGGTCTCCCATCCAAATACCGACCAGGACCAATCCTAATTTACACCACCCACCCCAGCACTTGAAATGTGAAATGTGATATTGGAAGCTCATGGAATCATCAGCTGATCAAGGCAAAATCCTTTCCTTCATAGCCAATGAGGTCTAGGGTTTGATTGATACATGGAGCAAAATGAGGTGGTAGAGTCCTATCCTAAGTCAATGGAATAGACTGTAGTGCTTCAGCCTATAAGGGGCAATGACATTTTCAAATGTTTTTCCATGTTAAAAAAATATCATGCCATTAAAAACTAGTACTAAAGAAGGTCTTTCAGGCTTAGCTCAAGGCAATTTCTGTTTAATATATTAGTGAATACTAGTTGCCAGGGAACAGAACAAACAAAAGCAACAGAGGAACAATTTGTGTCTTGTTCATTAGTTTTCCAATAACCATTTGGTACTCCACTGCAGAGATACTGGACTAGATGAATCCGTAGCCTCATCCACCAGGCCTCTATTAGGATCTCATGTTTTATATGGGCTCCTACATCAAGAATCACTTATAATATCAAAAATGCAGCGATATCTTTTCACGCAAGAACACACGTGAATCAGACCCTTAGTCCATCAAGGTCAGTATTGTCTACTCAGACTGGCAGCAGCTCTCCAGGGCCTCAGGGCAGAGATCTTTCACATCACTTAATAGCTGGTCCTTTTAACTGGACGTGCTGGGGATTGAACCTGGGACTTTCCGTAAGCAAAGCAGAGGCTTTTCCACTGGGCCAAGGATAGTGATGGAAATCTACTTCTCAGCTTCCAGTTTCACCAGTTCTTGACATTATGAGGCTACTTAGATCCAACCAACTTGCAAAGTACCCTGGGCAACATGTTATGGAGGGCCCTGCACACCGTTGAACATCCATCTGCACCATAGTCATAATGTCTGATTAAAAGCAGAATGTAAAAGGTTAAAAACAATTAAAAGGTGGTGAGCAGGGAGGAGAGCATCTCAACGCACAGCTCACCAACCATAAGTCTCTAGTCCATAGTCATCATGTCAAGATGGACAACTCTCCCCCATCGCTACTGCAAAAGCCAGCAAGCCTCTCCCCGCTCTGGCAAGAAATTCTTAGGTTCCCATCCCTTGTTCATCAAACCAGAAAAGCAAAAAGGCCGGATTGCCTGCTGAGAGGAGCCAGTGAGGCAGTAAAGATGAGCCAGAATAGATAGCTCGGAGAGTTGTGCTGAGTTCTGCATTGTCAGACATTGTGTTTTATCAAGCTAGAAGCACAATGCCAGCCAGCTCGTAATGCGCTTCTTTAATGAGCAGGCTGAAGCCATCGGCCTCTGTTCCACTCAGATAATAAACAGAGGAGGTTGGCAATGAGTGATCATAATCTTCTTTCCTTCTGTGACAGCGGAACAGTGGAAGAAGGCCAGAAATACCCAACTCCATTAAAAAACATAAAACGTGGGAAATTATTAACCCCAACGAGAAATGTTTTTTAAAAAACGTGGTCCTGACTCACCACCACTGAAATGTTTGCATGGAAGTTAGGGTCAAAAAGTGTGTGTGTGTGTTACAGAGAGACTTAATGGTAGACAACGGCTCAAGTTTTACGACTGCAATAGCAATCAAATCAAAATTCAGGAATTGTTATGACTATTATGTCTAGCATTCAGAAGATATCATGCTGCCTGTTATCGAATAACAACCATTGGTCCACTTAGCCGAATACTGGTTAATCTTCATGGAGTTCATTATGGTCATGTCTGTCTGGCAGCAACTCTCCAAGATGCCTCGGAACAAAAACCCATTTCCCAAGGGGGAGAAGACACAAGCCAACAGAATCAGTCAAGTGCCTGGGTAAATAAAAACAATTCTTGTAAGCAACATTATCCTATACCTAGTAAAACCAGGGCTTTTTTTCAGAGGGAACGCAGTGGAACGGAGTTCTGGAACCTCTTGAAAATGGTCACATGGCTGGTGGTCCCGCCCCCTGATCTCCAGACAGAGGGGAGATCAGCCCTCCACGCTGCTTGGTGGCGTGGAGGGCCATCTCAACTCCCCTCTGTCTGGAGATCAGGGGGCAGGGCCACCAGCCATGTGACCATTTTCTCCGAGGGCATCCCACTGAGTTCCACCACCTCTTTTCCCAGATAAAAAGCCCTGAGTAAAACCATCAGCCAATTGGGGTCAGTATTGTCTAGTTTGACCTGGAGCAGCTCTCCTGGATCTCAGGAAAAGGACTTTCGTGTCACCTACCTCCTCATCCTTTTTAAATGGGAGATACTGGGAACTGAACCAGGAACTCTCTGCATGCTGAGCAGATGTTTTACCACTGAGCCATGGCTCCTTCCCTAAGAAGTTCAGGTTTGATGCGAACAGATAAAGACAAGGAAGCCCCTACAGAAAAGGCACCACTTCTGAATGTGATAACACATAGGGAAGGGCTTCAGCAGATAATCTGAGTGATTGGTAGGCATACATAAAAGTAGGAGATCCTTCATGTTGTTCTTCCATCTCATGAAGCCTGTTAGCTTTGACTAGAATCCCTGTGGTGTGTGGCCTCTACAATGCAACAATCCAGACTCAGGATCTCTTAACGCTGAAGGCATAACTGAGCTGGGATCCAGAGTAAGTGTTCTTGCTTAAGAACATAAGGACTGTTGCTAGATCAAATCAAGGTCTTCCATGGCCAGATTTTTTTGGGCAAGAATTCCAGCAACTTGGTGGTCCTCAGCTACTTGGTGGTCCAGCAATCAGTAGGTACTAGGTGGTCCACCAGAAAATCATAACTGATCCAGAAGTGGACCTCAATCTGTAATTTCCCCACTGGTGCTTCAAAACCTCTTGCCTGTGAATGTTATAAGGACAGTGGTTGAATAACTTCAGTCTTGACATACACATGGCATCTGGGACCCCAAACTGAGGACGTGGATAGCCAGACTTAAGCATTAAATTCTTGGTGTCATCGTAGCAATTCACCAGAAGGAGCCACTAGCTTGTTATCTACTTGTCCCTGGGTGCCTTCAATGCATTGAGTTCAAAAGAGATATTACTACTTGCAAACACAACAGGTAAAAAAGGGACTAATGGGATTCTCTTCCCTAATGGGGAGGGGACACGGCTCAATGGCAGAGCATCTGCTTGACACACAGAAGGTCCCAGATTCAGCATCTTCAGTAAGGATTAGGTTGTAGGTGATTTGCAAGATTTCAGCCTGAGACTCTAGAGAGCTGCTGCCAGTCTGAGTAGACAATGCTGACATTGATAGACCAATGGTCTGCTTCAGTCTAAGGGAGCTTCATGTGTCCCAAAAAATCCTCCCTGTACGCAACTTGTCTGTATCAAAAAGACCAAGATGCTGCCAGAGCAAACCATCTCCTTGCTTTGCCATCTCCCACCTGTTCCATTTTCTCGTGATTGGCCTTCAGCTCATCCAGCTCTGCCTTGAATGCACCTCCAAGGCTTCCCCAACAACATGTCTACTTTTCAGGATTGGTCTGTTAACATGTATATCTCCTTTGGAGGTGGCCTGCCTTAATCTCTCCACAGAAGGCAAGGGAGACATAGGGTGCCACCAGCTTACAATCTTTCCCTAGGAGGTAATTAGTTTCCATTTAGAGGGATGACAAATTGATCGGGCAGGGATCTCGCTGAGCTCCGGCTTGAAGCTAAACGGGCCTGGCTGAAACCCTTGGCAAGTCAGACTTGTAAGTCTGTCAATGCATTTTACAGTTTCAGAATTTAATCACCCGACAGCAGGAGAGAAAAGATACCACTGCTGGGGAAAAGCACCGGTGGGAGGGGGACCCGAACAAAAAAAAAGAAGAAAGAAGAACGGGAAGAAGAAGGGAGAAGAAGGGAGAAGAAAAAGCACAGGCACCGAAGCCTACACTTCCCCCTGCAAGTTCATTAGCGCCTCTCCAAAGCACGACGGCGTGTGAAATGGGTTAGATGCACCGATGGTTCCGTTAACGGCCAGAGGAGGAGGAGGACGAGGGATGCACTGAGGGGGATGCGGGGGGAGCCGCACATCATTAGGAGCGGAATAAACGATACCAAGGCACAGAGCAGAAATGATTTGATTAGCAATTTCCAGTTTTGAAAAGACCTGGATACGGCCCAAATGACTATACAGAAGGTGCGATGGAGTTCTTAATTGCTGTAGCTGCACAGGGAGATGCAATGATTTGTGACACATAATACAGCACACGACGCCGACGCTAATAACTGTTAATTAACTGTGGCAGTGATATACTCTCCAAATGCACATATGAGTTACCATAATTTCTCGATTAAAAGCTACACCGTTCGGAGCCAAAAGGAGGCGGCTGGATGGCTGTAGGAGAAGGCGGAGGGAGAAAAGAGAATCATCATTCTTTTTTTTTAAAAAAAATGTAACTGTCCTTTGGAGCACAGTTCACATCCTGCATCGAAGCCAAGCAGCCAGAAAACGCTCAGTGTAAAAAATATACTCCTGCCAAAATGTGAAACGGTTCCTGAATGAACCTCTCCCTCTAGAGAAGCAGTTATTAATTCCGAAAGGCTGTTCTTTGCTCCACGCCATCTGGCAGGCTACTAAGAGTTCAAGAGACGCCACTCAGCAAAGGTTCCTCTTGGAGCGTGCTTGCCCCAGCCACATCACTCATGCATAAATGCAACTGCCTAGCTCCCCTCCCCTGATTTTTTAACTTAAAATATCTGACCATGCCATCTTATGCACAGGGTTACTCCAGTCTAAGAACGTTGATTTCCATGGGCTTTGACTGGAGGAACTGTGCACAAGATTGCACCATGAATCTCTGTGTGTTTACAGAAAGTATGAACTTGCCATTCCAACAAGTGTTCACATAATGAATAATCAAAAGTGGATCTACATGTTATTCAGAATCGTAACAAGCAAACACCCCTGGGTTTGTCCCCGTGCCTCTTACATTTTTAACAACATCCTTGATGAATACTTGAAAACATCTAACAGGCATTAGTGGGTATTCTGTGAGATGCTCAGAAAATGTACATGAGCACATATACACATAAGTGAAACCCTCCCTACCAGTTTCCTCTGTCAAACATTTTCACCATACTGAAACCACAAACTTTACCTTTCCAAAGTAGAAAGCAACCTGCCAAAGAGAATGGACCTTTAAATAAACACGTCCAAGAGCTTACTCTTCCACCTTTCCCCATGTACTGCCAGAAGTGATGGAAATCATAGTTTTTGCGGCCTCATACTAAATTGTATCAGATGCCAGGGAAAATTACAATTCCCATTAACTCCAGCAATCAATGAGTTCTGAGCATATGCCAATATTGGCTAATGACTGAATGCCAAGGAATACTAAACATTGCATAGACACAGATACACTTGAAACTTTGCACGTTGGACTGTGAACCAATAAATCACATGAGCACATTCCATATCCAGACCCAATGCCCCAACCACTCTACAAAGTGCCTCTCCAGAATGGTGCACATGAAGTTTTGCTTCTTCTACAATGCTAATTATGCCCTCTAGGATTCCCAACCATCTGCTGCCAACCCCTAGGAGCTTTCGGGGGCAGGGGACAGTGACATATCCAAAAGTGCCATCATAATGATGCTCTAGGAAATTTTCAAATCTCTATGATGAAAAAAAACTATAATGAGTTGGGAAATTCCTAGAGTGCTGTCACCATGCAGCAGTGGGATTCTGGAGTGCAGGGGCATGCTGAACGGGTTCCTAATTATTATCATATTTGTGTGCATTCAGAGTGAGATCATATTTTGTAGTCCTCAGCATTTAGGCTTATACACATGTAAGAAATATGTATAATACATGTGTGTATGTATCAGAATCTCAAGGTATTTGGCGTGCGCGCAGGGGTGGGGGGGAGCTGAGCAAGACTTCCAGGGTTTATCTCATGATAGAGCTTCCCACAAAATTAGAACCAATGAAAAATCTTTCTATATCTGTGTGCATCAACATAGATCTTTGGGTCACTGTGAGAAGGAAGGAAAAAGTCCACAGCCTGAGTATGAAGAGTCAGAAGGATTGCCTTGAAGAACTAAATCTGGGATTGCCTTGAAGAACTAAATGGGAGGAAATGGCAGGAGTGGCACACTACGGCACGAGAACTGGTAATTCATCTATGTGAAAAGAAAACTTTGCTGTAGCTCACCTACTCAAAGACCTTCTATTATATAGTTTCCAGGCATGACCTGGCAACTAGAGGGAGGTGGGATGTTACAGGGCATGCCCAATTGTCATCCCTGACATGCTGACACAACTTCTGGCACAACCTAGAAGTGATGCCATTGTGTCAGTGGGGACTGCTCTGGCACTCGTCCTAAAACTCTATGGAAAGCATAGAGTTTTAGATGAGTGCTAGAGCTCATCTGGGTCACACTAGAAGTTGCGTCATTGTGTCGAGGATGCTGATCACATACCCCATTTCTTCAGCCAGTTTCCTTCTGCCACCCAGTTGAGTAGTGGTGGACAGTAGTGATGGTGGGGGGAGGGAGATCTCCCACCATAAGCGGGAACCTGTTAAGCATACTAATACCTTGGCCTCCAGGAGTTACATTGTCCATCTGCCCCTGAATAGGTCCACAGCTGAGGCCCCGCTGTCTAGTTCCATATTACTTTTGCCTTTCCTTTTTACTACCATGACAACCCTCTTGAGATCACGCTGTACAATTTCCTAACAAGAACTTTTAAAGTGCAGATCTACGCCTGAAGAGATGTCACAAATAAAACATTGCATGTTAAGATAAGATACTTAATAACTCACAAGGGGAAAAAAAGATAGTTATTCAAACCACTAAAACACATTCCAGGAGATAAGTTGTATGGATGGGGGAAGGGTTATATTCTTAAAGATTTCCTGCATATCTTCACTCCTTTTGCAATCTCAGCTATCATTACGGGCACAGGGAAGAGATTTTGGTGATGGGGAGGCAGAGATCATCAAGAATTTGAAAAAATAAAGACTGTAAGAAAAGCCCTGTTGGCTCAGAGCGGAACTACAAGTGACAAAAGGCACAGATAGGACACTTGTCAGCTTCCCTCAAGTTTTGATGGGAAATGTAGGCAGCTTGGCGGAATGTTGGACAAGTGACAGTTGAAAAGTCCATTGGACAGCAGTCGGAGAGCGAAGCTGCGAGACCAGGATGCCTACATTTCCCATCAAAACTTGAGGGAAGCTGACAAGTGTCCAACCTGTGCCTTTTGTCACTTGTAGTTCCGCTCTCAGACCAAGAGGGCATTTAGGTCAAAGAACCATTTCAAATAGTTCCTGGTTTCAGATGAAGGAAGTTTCATTTAACCCTCATGACTAATAGCCATTGATAGATCTCTGCTCTATGGATCTATTTCCATTTTAAAGCCACCTGAGGAAGCTGCCATCAATCAACCTTTAGGAAATTAATTCCATCATTATGCATTGTATGGAGAAATACTTGCCTTTCTCTATCCAGAATCTACTTCAATGGATGCTCCAAAGTGCTTCTGTTAAAGCCCTAAATACTGTAGGGAAGGTGCTCCCACACTTTATGCACCTTTCCATGCTCTATGGTATGTTGGGGACCTCAAACCCCACAGGGTATGAAATGCTGGAAACCTCGGGCTCCTGAATATATCCGGTCTGAATATATATGCAGAAAATACTTTATTGGTATTTTCTGGCTATATTTGAATATCTGGATTGATATTGGGGGCTTGGGACGACTGGTATCTAGATCCTGAATATTCAGGAATGCTCAGAAATACCTGGGGTTTGCTCTCCCAGGCAAATGAGATCACATGTCATCTGACGAAGAGAACTGTGATTCTCAAAAGCTTATGCTACAATAAAGTTGGTTAGTCTTAAAGGTGCTACTGGACTCTTTTTGATTTTGCTACTACAGACTAACACGGCTACTCCTCTGCATCTATGGCCATGTTAGGGGGAGCTCTAATTGTCTGCCTGATCACAATGATTCTTTCATAGCCCATAGCTTTCTGAGCATGGGCAAAGAGGATAAAAAGTAGGCCTGGCTGCTACTCCATTTCAGGGTAAGACTTATTGGGGTGGTTGCCTTTGACTGTTCTGGTCTGATTCTGCCTCATACTAATTCTACTGTTTGCTTCCCGCCTGTCTGGGAAGAACCTCTTGTTTTGTGCCAGGACTTGGTTTGCACTTTGTTGCCAGGACTTGGTTTGCACAAACCAAGAGACTTGGTTTGTGCACCTTATTTATATTGTTATTTCAAGTTTTCCTGTCGATTTTTTTGTTTCCCTTTTACCTGGCGGGATATAGTGTGAGGTAGGAAGGAACCATTGTTTTCTTTCCGGTTCCTCTAAAAATAGTTTTTTTTGTCTTGTGCTGTTTTGAGCTGGAGGGTTTATTCTGTTTTGTTGGGGTCTCTTGGCTTGTTTTAGGATTTTTAATTTTAACTACTTTGCACTTTAATGTTTAAAGGATTTATACTCCGAGAAGGGGGGAGGGGTGTGACTGCTGTTTTAAAAAGTTCATCTTTTGGTATTGTTCTGGATTTATAGTTGTTCTATAGTTGCTTTAAAGATCTTTCCGTGTTGTGTTCCTTGAAGGAGCTGTTCAGTGGGGTTTTGGAGTGTTCCTGTTGACTTTGAAAAATCTTAATTGTTTGGAAGGAAATTTGTGATCAGGTTTTAATAGCAGATAATTGCAGGCAAGGGCTTGGGTATTTTAAAAATACATTTCAGTTTAATGTTCAGTGTTCTCCCCGTGCAAAAAATTAGGCTTTTGTTAGGCTCCATAAATAATGAGAACCCAGGTGTGTGTTTGTTTTTTAAAGTGAAGCATAGGTTTACTTAAAAATAGTTATTAGGCAGACCTTACCTGGGCTTCAAAACAATTGAAGCCAGGTGATTTTAAAAAATATAGGGCTTATGTTGACCTTTCAGTCTTCCAAAAAAAAAATATGGCAGCCAGGTTTTCAGAAAGGCTTAATTTGGGAGGTGGGGGATGAGGCTTTGTTGGTAAGCTAGGAAAAATAAAATGAATGGAGGATTTTAAAGAGAGTTTCATACTTCTGTCTCAGCTACTGGGCCAGGAAAGAGACTGTCTGACTGGACCTCTCTCTTGTGGCTCAAAGGCTCCTCTTGTGATCTCCAACAAGCATGCAGAATGAGCATTTTCCCCCCAGATGGGTGACACTGTCAGCCCACACCACTAATGTTTGCTGTCCTGGAGGGCAGTTACAGTCCAATCCTAAGCAGAATTACTCCAGTCTAAGCCCATTGAAATCAATGGGCTTAGATTGGTGCAACTCTACTTAGGATTGCACTGTTCATTTTCCTGAAGACTTGTGCCTGCATCACCTCAGAGCCAAGCTACAAGTGACGCCTGACACAGATTGGACACTTGTTAGCTTCTCTCAAGTTCTGATGGGAAATGTAGTCATCCTGGTCTTGCAGCTTGACTCTCTGACTGCTGTCCAATGGATTTTTCCACTGTCACTTGTTCAACATTCCGCCCAGCTGCCTACATTTCCCATCAAAACTTGAGGGAAGCTGACAAGCGTCCAACCTGTGTCAGGCATCACTTGTAGTTTGGCTCTTAGTCTGTTGGGGAACCTCTCCAACACATGCTCTTCCCCAAACTGAAAACTTTAAACTCAGAAGTAGAAAGGGAAAGCTGGAAAGTTATCCAGTTTGAGGGGCAGGATATAAAAATACATCCCCCCCCCAAAAAACACCCTTCATAGAACCACAGCACCTGTTTTCTGTCCAGAAAACAATTAAACATGATATCAAAAATGTTGTTCTTGCCACTCTTAACCCCCCCCCCCGCAAATATCACTGGAACAAGAAGATAGGTTAGGAAGTAGATGTAAGTACGTCAATTAAAACAAGGAGAACCAACAGAAGCACCTAAAAAGAAGTTCATGCATGCCGTTTTGCTGTTGATTTTCTTTACAGAGGTGGGAGGGAACAGGAGTGCTGGTGATGAAGAGCAGTTGAAGATCTGTCTATGGGTGCCTCTGAGCCAGTGATGGTATAGGCTGCAGATTGCAGAGAGGAGAACTTAGGCATCCCAACCCTCCCCTTTGCTTTTGGAGGCCTTCCTTGGTGAAGTGATGTTAGCGTGTGCATATGTGTGTGTCTCAGGGTCCTGCTCTGTGTGGCTGGCTGTCTTGGCACTGGCTTGCCAGGTGGGCATGACTTGGATTCTTTGGTTTGAGATTGATTGTGTGGGCTTGCTGCCACATTGACCTTGGGTTCTGCCTGGCTTCTGTGATGTGACACTAGTTCTGTTGGGCTTGCAACACTGTCCCTTGCTTCAGTTGGCTCTGCTAGGATTCTCTGGTTTGACATTGGTTGGGTTAGGCCTGCCACATGGGCCTGTGGTTCTGCTTGGATTCTCTGGTTTGATGTTGTTTCTGTTGGGCTTGCTGGTTCTGTTTGTATTGGGAGGCTTTTGGCCAATGATCACTTGATCTTGCATGCTTAGCTATGCCCTGGAGAAAGCGTGTAATTGTTTCCCCACAGGAAAAAATGGAGACAAGTAGGATGGCCGGGGGCACCTTGTTCTGAGGACTGTAGAGTTGGAGCCCTTGGTCCAATTCACTTGGAACGTGGGGGGTCTTTAATGGATAGGCAGTTCTAAATCTCCAGAAATTTTGATGTCATTTGGTTGAAAAACAGTCACTCCAGCCCTGCCTCAACTCCTCCATAGGGAATAATGGAAATGAACAATTAGGAATCCCAGGAAAAAAACACAAACCTGAACAACAACAACAACAACAACAACAACAACAACAACAACAATGATTATATACCACTCTTCCAGACTGATTAGTGCCTCACCTAGAGCAGTGAACAAGGAATTGAAGGAACTGAAATGAATTTATTTGCGGTCCGCGACCATAACAATGACAATGCATCCTTATCAGTCAATAAAATAATTAAATCCACCGTAAAAATGTAAAGGACATAAAAATACATTTAGCATTTAAAATCTTATCTTAAAATGTATATAGTTCTCTGGGAGCCGCAGAAATTCTAATATTTAAAACACTGACATTAAAATAGTTAAAATCGTAAAAAGAGCAGGAGACTACGTATGGCTATTCTTTTTATTATGGGATTTAACCAAATAGAGACAGAATTTGGCTATTTGCCTGGAGATAGTTGGACTTTCATCAATTAGGAGTTTCTCCAGGCAGGCCTCATTTGCCTCTGCAATTGGTGTGTCTAAGAGTGGGGAAATAAACTTGTCTCTATAGACTTGATGGAAAGGACAATGAAAGAACATATGAATAAGTGATTCCACTTCACCAGTGGAGCAACGGCAGCGTCTATCCTCATATGGGATAGAGCTGTGAACAAGTTAGTGTTATCATTATCCCCACAATACAGCTGGAGAGCTGGGGCTGAGAGGAGTGGCTTACCCAAGGCCACCTACACCCCCCAATTCTGGTATTTCTGCCCTTTCCAAAATCCATTCTGAAAAGTGCCATTCCCATGCCCAAATGCACATCCCTACTTCAGACCCAACCTGTGAAGTCTGTCACTCTCCTCCTTCGCTTGTATGTTCTCCCCTCTTCCAACACATGCTGTTTTCACTCTGGATTGGGACTGAGTTGTCATGCAAAAGGAGCTGGACATCCCCCTCCCCCAATACACACTGCTACCCCTAGCAGAAATGGTTTGGGAGAAGTTATTTGACCCATTGCAGAAGATCACATTGGCCGCAGCTGGCCAAATAGTTGCTCACCGAGACCATTTCTGTTTGGGGTAACAGTGTGGGGAAAGGAGGGGCCCCCGAGCTCTTTCTGCATTGCACCACGGTCTCAATATAGAGTGGGAACAGCATGATGAGGAAGGAGAAGAACATGCAAGTAATGTTTGACTGCGATGGAGTTCACAAGTTGGTTCTGGGGTCCCCATAATCTCATATCCTGTGATTTTCATCTTTTGGGAGATAACCAGACAAGATAACCAGATCAGTACACGGTATTCCAAAAGCAGCCAGACCAGAGACGTATACAGAGGCCTTACTGGATATGTTCTTTTTAACCCCTTCGCTAAAAATCCCAGCACAGAATTTGCCATGTTCACTGCTGTTTCAGATTTCTGCTGCATGTTGGAAAAGGTAAGGGCAAGTCATTGAAAACCACATTTCTCTGAAGATTCAACCAATACTCCTTATATGTGAGAAAGGGACATTGCCACGGCTTTTTTTCAGCTGGAACGCGGTGGAACGGAGTTCCGGTACCTCTTGAAAATGATCACATGGCTGGTGACCCCGCCCCCTGATCTCCAGACAGAGGGGAGTTTAGATTGCCCTCCGCGCCATGGCACGGAGGGCTGTCTAAACTCCCCTCTGTCTGGAGATCAGGGGGCGGGGCCACCAGCCATGTGATCATTTTTGCCGAGGGCAATTTAAACTTTTAAAAACTCTTGTTCCAGCTGACCGAAAGTGATGTCATTGTGCAGTTATGGGAGTGTGTGCGTACTTTGCGCATGCACATGTGGTACCAGGGGCACTGCCTCCTGCCAAGAGTTGCCCCCTGTGCTGCCAACCCACTGAGTTCCACCACCTCTTTTCCCAGAAAAAAAGCCCTGGACATTGAGAAAGGAAATTGCTCATAAAACATCCACTCAATATGTGTCACACTGAACGACCTGTGCAGTGTACCCTTCTTTCCTGTAGTACAGGAAAACTAGAATGCAAATGATATGGTAGGAAAGGCAACGGGTGTCTGGGCAAGGGAAGCCCCAAATCATCCTGCCATTGCCTACTAAGATAAACTGATTTTATTTGCTTATTTAGAGTCTGCCTTTCTGGCAAAGACTCAAGACATTAATTGAGGCATAGTTAATCAATTAACTAATCAGTTAACAGTAAACACTTGCTGTGCACGTCCCATCACAGTTCTTGCTTTATCAGAAGTATGGGCCTGGAGCTGAGTGCTATGGTGTGAAGACAGAAACAAAGGGATGAGCAAGAGTCCAGCAGCAGCCATAAGACTAACAAAATTTGTGGTAGGGCATGAGCATTTGGGAATCACAGCTCACTTCACATTCTAGCTGTATCTGAAGAAGTGAGCTGTGACTCACGAAAGCTCATACCCTACCACAAATTTTGTTAGTCTTATAGATGCTACTGGACTCTTGCTCTTTTCTACTGCTACAGACAGACAAAGACGGTTTCCCATCCTGATCTAGAAACAAAGAGGTCACACTTTGGATACTTAGGAAGGAAAAATTGGGCCTCTGCATCCCCCAAGGCCACCCCAACTTATTGATTGCCCAGACTCTGGGAATCTCAACATCTGAAGAAGGGATCAAGATTTTGCAATCCTACTGCAACGTTATACTTTGCAGCACGTTTATAGGACAATGTAAGTCACTCCCTTTATGGTGGAAATAAATATAAGAACACAACACAGTAAACACTTGCATAATCTATTGTGTTTTTATTTTGCCCTTCTTCCCAGGAGCTCAAGGGGATGTGTTATTTATTTAGAAAATGTATATGCTGCCTCTTCTGCCCAAGGCGGCTTTAAACAATAAAACAAAACCTTTAAAAACAAAGCCATTAAACAATAGAGATGGGCACGAACCACAAAAAAACTGAACCATGCAGGTCATGGTTCGTGGGTTTCCACGAACTAGGAACCATAAACTCCCATGAACTGGGGCAAGTTCGTGAACCAGTTCGTGGTTTGTGGGGTTTAAATGCCTCTTTCTGGCTGCTTAGCAGCAAAAGGGGCATTTGATTGTTTAAAGGGCCTTTTACTGCCGCTTACAAGTGGCAGGTCCCTTTACATTATCAGCTGGCAGGTGGCAAGGGGGGAATTCCCCCACTGCTTGCCACTTATAGTTTAAAGGGACCTGCCACGTGCAAGCGGCAGGACCCTTTCAACGGCCCACAAACCCCAGCCCCCTCCCCCAAGCCCCAGCCCCACACTTAACTTGATTCATGGCTCCGGCCACCCTGCTGACCCACAGCCTCCTCCCCCTCCTCCCGCAAGGGGCAGGAAGGCTGTTTTCGGCCTCCTCCACTGCTCTGCGGACCTGTGCAGCGGTGGAGGAGGCTGAAAATGGCCTTCCTGCCCCTCACAGGAGGAGGGGGAGGAGGCTGCGGCCGTGGAGCCACCAGACAAAGTAAGTGTGGGACTGTGGCTGGGGTGGGGGGCTGTGAATGGGGCTGGTAGGGGTGGGGGCTGGAGTAGGGGGTGAGGGGCTGGGGTTTGTGGGGTTTGGGCGTTTAAAGGGCCCTGCTGCTTGCAAGTGGCAAGTCCCTTTAAACTATCAGCTGGCAGGCGGCGAGGGGGGATCCCCCCTGCCACCTGCCAGCTGATAGTTTAAAGGGACCTGCTACTTGCAAGGGGCAGGAAAAGTTTAAATGGCCATTTCCTCGGGTAAATAGCCATTTAAACTGCTTTCAATACGAACCAAACGGACCAGTTTGTGGATGTTTGTAGAAACGAGCTTCCACGAACCACTGGTTCGCGAACCATGAACCGGGATGGTCCGTGGTTTTTTTGGGTCATATTCAGGTTTGTGCTCATCTCTATTAAACAAACCACTAAAAACAAGCCAGCGCATTACTGCCACATAAAGTATACATCAAGCCACCTAAAGTGATGCACGTGGTTCCCCTTCCTCCCTTTTCTGTTTACAAGAACCCTGTGAGGTAGGTTAAGCTAAGATAGTGACTGGCCCAGGTCTCCCTAGTCTTAATGGGAGACTCTATTCACTACACCATACCATCATCCCAGCAAGTATCTTCCAGTTCTATCAGAAAAAGAGCAATGGCTGGAAAGAAGCTGTTTTAGTCACATTGCCTTAGGGCTATTCCTCATATTACATCTTCAAGCACTTGGATTCATGCTCATGTATAGAGATACACATCTTCCTCCATTTTGTCCCCACAACAACAACCCTGTGAGGTAGGAAAAGCTGAGAGAGAGTGGCCCAAGGCCATTAAGAGAGCTTCCATGGCAAAGTGAGGATTCAAATCTGAGTCTCTAAATTGTCCAACACTCTAACCTCTATACCATGCTGAAGTTTTATCTCATCCTTTTTGTTCTTTTATGGATTACGTCATCCAAATGTCTTTTACGACATCTCTGGTAAAGTGTCTTAGTGGCCTCTTTAATGCTATTTCTATACTCTTTTATTTCCCTTTATGATGGTTTTATTGCTGGTTTTACCATGTATCAGTTCAATGTTTTTCATTATTCCATAATTTTATCATCTTATTTGATGTTAAAATGTTCTTAATCTTGTTATCCTTAGCTGCTATTAAACTTGCAGGGTTTTAGTAGTGCATGGGTAATGTTCAGAGAGAGGCCAGAGAAGTGAATGAATTGAAGAAGCAGAAATCTGAACAATGTAGGCATGTTCTAATGAGGCTTCTCAGTTCTTGGCCCCAGCAGGGAAAACTCCATTTCCATCCCAATCTCCCACCCTTGAGAAACTGAGGATAATAATGACACTCTATAAATTTCTCCTAGTCTCTATGGCTTTCATCATAGAGATAAGGGAGATTCCCAGAGCATCACCCCAAAGTGACATCACATCCTCCACAGTCACCAATCAAATTGAATTCATTTCAGAAATTCTCCCAGTTGAAACGAGTTGGAGAGGAAGACACAGCAGTGAAGCTCCAATCCAAAACAACAAAACAAACCAGGACAGGGACATCCCCATCAGGAGATGCTTGAAACTTTCCATCAATCTCCCTGTTGGTTAGCCGCCATGATTTCCACATAAGGCCTACATTGGCCAACCAACTTCTATTGCCCTTTAACATACTACACTTTACTTAAGATATTAAAGGTCCTGGAGAAGGCAGGCAGGCAAGGAACATTTGGATGTACGCTATGCCCTTTAATCTTTGGAAACTCTCTTTTTTCTTTTTGACATTTCTAGGAGTTATGGATTTTTAAAAAGTCACAGCAAAGATGGGTTAATGAGCATTTGCCATGGAACACGAGGACGGAGGGGCTGAGGATGGTTTAGTCAGCTGTTAGCTTTATAGCCTCTCTTCCGTACTAAAAGTGACAAGTTGAACACATTATCGAAAGCTCAGATGCGTTATGTAGATGAAGCCTGCAGCAATAACTGCCTCCTCTCTATTATTTATGATGTCTATATAATACAATGGACCGAGATTTAAACCATTGTGGTGCAGTTTGTTTTCCAGGCTTCGAAAAGTACAGCACATTTTTACAGAGAATTGCGTCTCTGTTACATATTAATCAAAAGCGTGGTACATGCAGCCTTTGCGCCGGCAAACGAAAAGGGAGCGGAAAGATTAAAGTGCTTGGCTTTTTCCTCAGCTGTCAAGGACAGGCTATAAAATAATAATAAAGGCTTCTAAATAATGCGCGTCTGACAGCCCTCAGCTCGATCTCACAGTCCTTTATGGGGGTTAACTACAAAATAACTCCCTGTGAGTGATTGGGAACAGGCAAGTGTGCAATACTCTAATGCCAATGGCTACATAACTCTTTGCAAAGTTCATTTGGCATCGCTTTGACCAACTTGGCTGGGCAAAAGCATTCCTCACATCCAAGACTACGCGCACACGAGCCCATTTTGAATAATATTCTGGGAAGACTAAACAGGCAGATGTGGGGGAAGCAGCAATACAGGGTTGGCTCAACTCTTTTTGCTGCTAGAGGCAAATGACTTTTGCTACCGCCCACCTGCCACAAAGTGGTAAGATATGTGACAATGACAGTTTAAAAATTTACTTCATTTATACCCTGCCTTCCCCCCCATGAGGGGGGAAGCTCACATCATTCTTCTCACCTCCATTTTATCTGTACAGCAACCCTGTGAGGTAGGTTTGGCTGAGTATGTGTGTGTGTGACTGGCCCAGGGTCACCTAGGAAGCTTCTGTGGCAGAGTGGAGTTCTGAACCTGGACTTGCCTTAATATTTATTTGATTTATTTATGTTATTTTTAGTCCACTTTTCTCACCGAGACTCAAGGCAGATTACGTAATGTACAATCAATAAGATGAGGACACATCTAACAACACAATAGGAATAGAATTGAAGAAATCTGAAATAAGGCATAAGAATTAAACACGACACAGTGTGATACAATAAAAAATGTCACACCTAGTATACACTGCAAGAAATGGTATTACATAATGAAGTGAGAGCAAGATGAAAACACAGCAATAGATATTATATATTGGTAGTGTAGTAAACGGTTCCTTTCCGTCTACTGAAACGTAGAATTATGATGCAACCCTATTTTTCCAATAAAAATAATGATACACTCTATACCACCTTGACCCCCATTGACATGGTTTCATCCCATGTTTGGGGTAGCCATGGTTTTGTGAAGGGAGGAGTGAATGGGGTGAAAGCAAAGAGCCAGTTTGGTGTAGTAGTTAAGAGCAGCAGGATTCTAATCTGGAGAGCCAGGTTTGATTCCCCACTCCTCTACCTGAAGCCAGCGGGGTGACCTTGGGTCAGTCACACAACTCCCTCAGAGTGCTCTCAGCTCCACCCGCCTCACAGGGTGATTGTCATGAGGATAATAATAACACACTTTGTTAACTGTTCTGAGAAGGAGTTGTCTTGAAGGGCGGTACATAAATGAAATGTTGTTATTATTACTATTATTGTTATAGTCTATAAGTGATGTCTGCCCCAATGAAATACTAAGCAGGCACAGACTCTGGACGGCCCTTCCACATTGGTCTTTTCCAACTGAAATGTGGGCATAAGCCATTGTATAATTCCCTTGGTGTCGCCTAACCATTGTTTGTTGACTAGCGCTCTGCATGCTCAAAATGTCTTCTCTGTGTCCTTGCTAAGCACCTACACCTACATTTCATTCTTTCTCTACCTCTGAGGGTAGGAATAGCTACAGCCTGGCAACAAGCAGGAGATCGGGGGGAGGGGAAGGGATATGGTTGAGCAGCCACAGGTGATGGTGTGATATCACTTCCAGGGAACACCCAGAAGTGACATCATGCTTCTCTTGGAATTGCCAGAAAAACTATGATAAAACCATAGAGTTCCTGGCAATTTCTAGAGGGGACTGATATCACTTGCAGGTTTTTTCCAGAAGTGATGCCATGCTGTTGGCCTGGACAGAGGTGGGAACTGCCAGGCAGAACAGACAATACTGATTTTAACAGGTCAAAGGTTTGAGTCTACAGAAAGCAGCTTTGCATGTCCAATATAGCGGGTCAGGACAGCCCCAACTGGTGGTGTACATTAAAAACTTGGCTGTGCAAGCACAATGCTGTACAATCTTTACACTACAACTACACAAACGTTTCAGCTAGCTTTTAGACAGCAGTTAACAAAGCTAACGGAGAAGCTAAGAAAATTGATTCAATTGACTCTCTCTTTTTAAAAAAAATCACAGGTCTCAATATTTATGACAGAAGTATTGGGTCCCAATTTTTATAATAGAAGTTTTGGGAAAAGCTATTATACTTTTTTAAAAAACAAGTGTGACTTTTCATCATTGTTCGAGGGCACTGCAAGATCAGCATGTGGAATTATCCTAAAACATTGGGAATTGTAATTTTACCCCTCCCTTTTATGAGAGGGTGAATTGTGGAATTTATTAGATTTTTTTGTTTTTATTTTCCTTTTCCGCCAGAACCGGGGCTGCCAGCCAGAGTTTCAAAATTTCATAAGCTTGCCTTTGCCTTATTATCTTCTCAGCTGCTGGAACTGATACACTGCAGCACTGTGGGAGGCCCACCTGCTTCTTATAACAATATTGTTCTGAAGATGTCAGGCACATGCCAGGGAAACCGTTTATGATGGCCGTTTTGATTAAGGAAAAGAAATAAACAGCACAAAACTTTCCATGTCAGGATCATGACTAAGCTTGGCCTTCTGGTGGCTAAGCATGGATCCAGCCCAGCTTTTCTTTGAACCCAAAGACCTATACTTCTTCCTGGGAGGACTTTGAGAGCCAAGCTACACGTGACGAGTGACACTTGAACGGAAAGTGAACAGACTCACGTGTATTCCTCCCTGTTCACTTGCACTCCACTTGATCACGTAGTCAGAGGGTTCAGCATCATTGGGCAACTGCCAAAATCTGAGCCTTTGGAGGGCTGTAGCCACAACTGTTTGACTACTTTCATACCATGGTAGTTAAGGACTGGGAGGGCCTTTTGACCCATGGGTTGCAACTAGAGATGGGCATGATCCCAAAAAAATTAACGATCAAGCTGATCGTGGATTGGCGCCAGCGACGATCCTGATTTAATGACCCACACCGAGCATCTCCCATTCCCGATCCGTGGATTGTGGATCATGGAGGCAAAAGCGGAGGGGCACCCTGCTGTTCCCAGCGATACAGGAATGGTGGGTGATGCCGGTGGCATCTGTGTTTGGCCGTCTGTGTTTGGCCATCAGAGCTGCCTATCAGGGTTTGCAGGGATGAGATTGGAGTGCCCATGGCTACAGAACACCCCCTCCCCCCTCCCTCCCCTGGGTGTCTTCTCCCAACTGCTTTGCTGCTCTGTGGTTGGAAGGAAGCCCTGCTGATCAAGGAAAGCTGGGCTTCCATTCGGGTTTCCAGGGCGACAGAAGGAGGGCAAACATAGCTCAGGCATTCCCCTGGCTCCGTTGCCAGGGGAATAGATTGCTGGCACCTGAGTGTCTGGATCCCCGATCCAAGCACGATCGCCCCGATCCAGGCCCCTCCCGATCGCTGGATCGTTGGCCGTGGACGATAATGATCTGCCGGGTCGCGATCGCCATTATCGTGGGTTTTTTTCGATCGTAATGCGGATCGTGCCCATCTCTAGTTGCAACCCTCAGGTGGATTATGAGCCTGCATATTTTTTTGCCTGGTATTAGCCAATGGGCAAATTCTCACAACTCTGAAGTTGTATCTGAGAAGTGAGAGGAATAAGGAGGTACTAAGGAAAAGAAAAAGAAAGCCCCCCCTCACTTTGCCCAGTTTGGTTGTGAAAATTTCTACAATCAGTTCTGGAACTGGGGCATGCATAGTTTGGTGTGACCTCCATTTCCTTCATCTTTTGTGCATGTGTGCATGTGCATGTGTGTGCATGTAATCTGGGAAGCAGTCTTGATGCAATCATATGTATAATCACATCAGAATTCTTGCTTTGTGGATAAAGAAAGGGGGTTGGGAGGTCTTGCAACGCAAGACTGGTTTTGCTTTAAAAATAAATAAATATGAACTGTAAACATCAATGCTCTTTCTACACCACACATTAGTCCGTGGCTTAGCATTGTGGTTGAACATAAATGCAAAGAACAGATGCAGATGTTCAAAACAATGTGCCCTATCCCAGAGAGTTTGGGCTTGCTACCAAAAATAAGAAGATTTCATTATTTTTATTATACCACAGTTTCTCCCTTGCCCAGTCTGGTTGGGAGAATTTCTAAAATCAGTTCTGGAACTGGAGCATGCCCAGTTTGGTGTGATCTTCATTTCCTTCCTCTTTTGTGTGTGCATGCACACGCATATCTGTGTGTGTCCCTATGTTAGTCAGGTACATATAAGCTGGGAAAACAAGCAGTCTTGATGTAATCATATGTATAATCACATCCAATTTTTTCTTTGTGGTGTTTTGCCAATGAACACATGCTCGTGGACATCTGTAAACACCAGACAAAAGGAATATAGAAACAACTGTACATACAATCATATTGAGATTGCTTATTTGTAATGTTTTATCTATCCATATCATCAATGCAGATGGCAATAGAGGACAAACGACGCATGCTCTCCCTACAAAACTCTTGAGATAATATTGACAATAATGATAACAACAACAACAATAAACAACAATGGAGGATTCTTAATACATCAGTTCCTCTTCGGAAACAAGATCAGGTAATGCAGAACTTCAGAATCTGGGAAGACATTTGGATGCAGAAAATTTTAGAAGTGTTCTTAACTTGCTGCCTGTGGCCCCTTCAAATCAGCGAAAGACTGATTATTTAGATTGTCACCGAATGACTCTGATTGCATTTCATTTCAAGGAGGTACTATAAGATTGAAATTCAGTCAAGCCCCTTCACTCCCTCCTGCCAGCTGCAAAGTCTTGAAAGATCATCGACAAAGGACCAGGTCAGTGTTGGAGAGGCAGGTACTAACAGTGTAATTTCCTGCTCTCCAAGGAGCCTTAAATCCTTCAACTGCTGACCTACCAGCAGGAGATTGGACCTTACATTTGCCCTTCTTATCATTGGCTAATAATCATTAGGGGCAATCCTGAGAGTTCACACCTGCTGCCCAATAGGAACACAGTCGGAACCCAGCAGGCAGCTCTGAGTTGGAAGTTGCTCCCGCCTTCATTAGACAGCCCGTTCTCTCTCCCCCCATGAATGTCTTTCTCTCTTGTACTCCTTTCTGTGTCTCAGAAAGAATTCAGGAGATTGATGGCATATCTAAACAATCCTGATTTGGGGGGAAAGGCATGCCGTTTCAGTATTTTCTCTTCCAGCAAGAACACAGCTAATCCCTGCATGTAATTGAAGGTCCATCTAAGAGTCTCTTAGATACACAAGATATCTTACATGGGGACACTCAAGTGAAAGATCTTACATTGTTCTCCTGTTGTGGATATACATGCACCACTAGGGAGACAGCATACATATAAGACCACACTGAAAGCAAGTCATTTGAGTGTCCCCGTGTAAGACGTCTTGTGTCGAGACACTAAGACAACACTCTGTTTCCAACTAAGCAGGAGCCAAGTTTTCTTTTCCTGTTCATTAACGGTTTCAGTTGTCTGCTTTTCACTGTGGTTCCATAGAGGCTTTTGTATGACGATTTGAGACCCAAGTCACACATACAATCTGTGTCATGTATAAACACAATATTCATGTATTCTGACGCATAAATAACCTCCTGTCACAACATACACATTTTACAGCGGGGGAAAAAATCAGTAAAAGGAAGTAGAAATTAAAGAATCACAAGGAACTTGAAACAATATAGGTGGAGAAGTTCAAACCATCCCTACAAAAGGGACCAACCCAAATGCTCCTTTGTGTCTCTTGAGAAGATCAAGAGGATATGAAATCTCCTGTTGTGTCATCACAGCACGTAAATTACCACCAGTTACTGAAGTTAGATTTTTAGCTAACTTTAGCACATCTACAGAAAAATTGCAGAAAGCAGTTCACTCAAACAGCCGAGTAAAAGATATAGGAATATAAAACTATCATAAAAGGAGCATCGTTTTCAACAACCCTGAGAGGCAGATTAGGCTGAGATGTCAACTGATCCAAAGGTCATCTAATGGACATCATGGCAAAATGCAGAGTTTAGCCCAGGTCACTCAAGTCAAAATCCAGCAGTCTAGACATTACACCACGAGATGACCAGAAGTGCACACATTCCAAACATGGCTACATCACAGACTGATAAAACAGCATTCCAACATATTGTTTTATTTACAATTGGTAACTTCCCGACCAAATTGATGCACATTGCCTTGTGCATTTTCTGACCGTGTGTTCAGAGGGGGGAATGGCAAGGGTTGTTGCTGGGGGAGGGGGGGAGACAGGGAGAAGTGGAAATGGTAACTTCCCTTTTCCCATACGAATCCACTTGCCTGGTAATATCCTCCATGACAACTTTGCTGTGGCAACATTAGAAATCAGATTGTGAGGTGATCAAGTAACAGGATCTTTCCAGTAGTGGCACCCCATTATGTCACTCCCTTCCCATATTATTTAACAGGTACTTACACAGCTAGCATTAAGTGTCAGGAACAAACTGCTCTTTCAACTGGAGTACCAAATGGTAATTGAATAACTAAGTTTACACTACTAGTTCTTGTTTTTCTGTGCTTCGGTTGTTGAGGTGTGGCCCATATAAACCTGCCTATCAGCTAAGATCTTTTGTAGAGGTTGCCCTGGGCACTCCTACTTAACAAGTGAGATGGGTGGTAACTTGGAAAAGTGCCTTTGTTGTCATGGCATCTCAGCTTTGGGATCCCTCTGCCCAGCTGTTCCCCTGTCTATCAAATTTTGATGATTTTTAAATGCAGGCCATCTTATCAGAAGCCTTCCAGTTGAGAATTTTTATTGAGGATATAAATCTTTCAAATAAATGAATACACTTAAGATGTGTTTTATTTGGTCCCCCCTCTTTCCTTAATTGTTGACGTTTTGGCTTTTATGTTAAAAAAAGGTTTTAAATGGGGGAGGGATAACATTTTTAATGTTATTTAAAATAATAACAACAATGAGCCTGAGCATACTGAATAGTTTTGCTTACTGATTTATTTGAAATGTTAATGATCATGCAAAATATATGCCCAGTGATCAACTCGACTGGGTCCATCTTCCCCGCAAATTACTCTTCCCGGTCTTCTCCAGCATTTCAGGATTTATGGGAATTGTAGTTTTAGTATCTTGACTTGAATCAGAAGGCTGAGAAAACTTCCTATCAACTTCAGCAACCCAGCAAGCATGCATCACCACCACTGTACAAATGCAAATACTACTCAATATGCCGCTGGTTTCAAATCGCAAATGAATCTGCAGAGGGAGCATATGGAGTACTTGCGAAAAACATAGGCTGATTCCGCACACGTTGGATAATGCACTTTCAATGCACTTTAGCTATCGTTTGGAAGTGGGTTTTTTGTTTCACACTTGAAAAATTCAGTTCAAAATGATTTCTAAAGAGGATTGGAAGTGCATTATCCAACATGTGCCGAATCAGCCACTCATTTGTTTTTTTTAGAATGTCACTGTATGAGCATTGCAGATCACTGAAGCAACATGTGCATGTACCTGTGTGGCCGCCACTCTCTGTTGGCATATTAGGGGTGCCAGGCCAAGCTTGCCAACCAGTGGGAGAGTTGTGTGCATGTCATGTGCTGTCAAGTTGCTTCTGACTTATAATGACCCTATCATTAACAGCGTTGCTCGGATTTTGCAAACTGGAGGCTGCAACCTCCTTTACGGTCAAGCCATCTCTTTTTCTGCTGCCTTCTACTTTTTGTAGCATTATTGCCTTTTCAAGCGAATCTTGGCCATTTCCACACTACTCACCTTCAATCGGAACATTGCAGAACATTGCAAAAAACCACGGAAGATAGCATTTTCTCGCACGAGTTTTGTGACATCACGCAAAACTTGCACGAGAAAATGCTATCTTCCGGGTTTTGTTTGCAATGTTCTGCAGCATTCCGATTGAAGGTGAGTAGTGTGGAAACGACCCTTGTCTTCTTACGATGTGACCAAAGCACAATATGCTTAGCTTAATCATTTTAGCTTCTACAGAGAATTCAGGCTTGATTTGATCTAGAACTCCCTTACTTGTCTTTTTGGCCATCCTCGGTATCTGTAAAACTCTCCTGCAGCACCACATTTGAAATGAATCAACTTTCTTCCTGTCAGTTTTCTTCATTGTCTTTCCCATCCATCAACAGTAATGGGGAATAGCATCGCATGAATTATCTTGATCTTGGTCCCTGGCAACACAATCTTATCCAGGCGAATAATATCAGCTTTGTTGCTACATTAGTTCTGGGGAAAACCTGAAAGTAACGTAGGGTAGCTCTAGGAATTGCTGGAAATGCTATAATTCTTAGAGCGACCCTACACCTCTTCCAGAAGTGACATAGCCAATGTGTGCTGGTTTTTTTTTAAAATCTTCCTCTGCTTCTCCAAGCAGCAAACAAATATGCTGACAGGAGGCCTAGAGTGTATACATCTACAGATTTCATGGGTCTCTTATTTTCACAGGTTCTTGGTTCATTATTTGGGCTTGGCCATTAGAAGACTCCTCTCTTCAGCTCTCTGACACTTCTCTACCTTGCTTTCCCCATCCTTTGCTTAGAGCCAAACTACAAGTGATGCCTGACACAGGCTGGACACTTGTCAGCTTCCCTCAAGTTTTGATGGGAAATGTAGGCAGCTTGACGGAATGTTGGACAAGTGACAGTTGAAAAGTCCATTGGACAGCAGTCAGAGAGCCAAGCTGCAAGACCAAGACGCCTACATTTCCCATCAAAACTTGAGGGAAGCTGACGAGTGTCCAACCTGTGTCACACGTCACTTGTAGCTTGGCTCTTAGAGTATATGTAGTATCAGAGATGCATAAGACATAGAGCGGAACCACAAGTGACAAAAGGCACAGATTGGACACTTGTCAGCTTCCCTCAAGTTTTGATGGGAAATGTAGGCGTCCTGGTCTTGCAGCTTGGCTCTCCATTACAGCCGAAAGACCAGGATGCTTACATTTCCCATCAGAACTTGAGGGAAGCTGACAAGTGTCCAATCTGTGCCTTTTGTCACTTGTGGTTCTGCTCATAGGCCTTTTTCCACAGAGGCTTTCTGAGTCTGGCTGGCCAGCCCTTAGACTTGCACACAACTTTCAATGCTGTTTTAAATATCAAACGTTTCCAGAGAAGTCTCCTCCCTCCTTCCTGTGACGGATAACTAGTAATTCTGTTAAGCTTTGATCCACAACATTCCTCCGCTCCTGGCATTAGTCACCTGGCACTTGGAAGGAACTCTTTGGCTGAGTCCCAGCCAGTCATCCCTTTGGCCACACCTTCAGGAACCAAAGCCACAACTTTATCCCACCATCTTGTGACTCAGCTCTCCCTTGTAGGGACTAGTGACAATGTTATCCCTGCAAATCAAAGACCAAACGGAGGCTGTTGTTTCTCCTTTCAATCCAGCTAACAGCCCTATTTACTGTGCCTGATGTCCAACAGATTGGTAGTGTGAAAAACAGGAACCTGTGTAGTGTAGTGCAGGGGTCCCCAGCCTTTCTGGGCCTGCAGGTGTCTCTGGAATTCTGACACAAGATAGTGGGTGCAACCACAACATGGCTGCCTCAGGAGGTGAAGCCAAAAACAAAATGGCTGCCTTAAGAAGGGGTGCCAACCTCAAAATGTCCAAGAGCGGGGTTATGTGTAACTCTAATAGTAAGTCTTCAACATTTCAGACAGAAGCTCTATTTAACAGGATGCCTTTTCGAATGAACATGTTGTTTAATTTTTTTTCTTATGCACTACTTACCTTCTGTCACACTTTGAAGATCCTTGTGCTGTAGTGGCAGTTGCTGCCAAAGCAATTGTTTTTTTTAAAAATAAAGCTGCATTGCCAATCATATTTTCAATAGCCAATCAGGTGGGCAAAAGCCCCACCTGGCCCATTCACTTTCTAAAAACGTTTTTTAGGCACTAGGAAAGATGTCAGCACTATGGTACCTACACTAGGGACTCTGGGTGCAGCAGTTAGAGTGCTGGACTAGTACCTGGGAGACCCAGGTTTGAATTCTCCCTCTGCCATGGAAGCTGCCGGGTAGGGTTGGCAGGTCTGCTGATCATTGCAGCAGGAGAAGGGAGAGGGTTGTGTTCATACCCAGAAGTGATGTCACACCTGGGTGATGCTGCAGGAATGCTCCAAATCTTCATGGCGTCTGTGCCCCCTATGGATGATGTCATTTCCGGCCTGACACCGCCCCTTCTGACGTTGCACCAGAAATGTCATTTGTGGGGGCTGTGTACACGCTCACCCATTTTGCCGCATACCTGCTTCGATGAGGGCCTGCCTCCTGCCACTGATCAACTGGCAATCGGTAGGCAGAGGAAGGAATTGCTGGGAGTTTGCTTGCCACTGGTAGGCACCAGATAAGCCTAAGTGTTGCCCATTGCTTTTGGGTTCATGTGCGATTCCCTCTCCCCTTTCTCCTCCTGCAACAATCAGTATCGGTAGCAACTGCGTGGCTTAGCAGGCAAACACCCTCTTGGGGAAGCGAGATGGCAACCCTATTGCTGGGTGACCTTGGACTAGTCATATAAACTATCCGTAGTCATTTGTATGGACGAAAAGGAGGAGAGGAGAACATAGTTTTAAGCCACTTTGGGCCCCTCCCACATTGGGGACAAATCCGGGGTACCGATATCTAAATAAACAAACAAATCCCAGCAGGTGAGGTGGGTTGCCCAGGCCACCTTCTACAAACTGCCCGTGATATCCCACGGCAGAGCCGCACGGTCAGCTGGGAAGTACCACGTTGGCTGCTCACGACGACTCCTCACTGCTTTGCCCTCCACGCATACCGGCCCCGGTTCCCTGGGCCCTTTGGTAATGGGCTGATTTGTCCTCGCTTCACTCTCCCGCAAAACAGCAGGAGCGGCCCAACCCTAACGTCGCAATGAAGTATTAACTCATACTGAACACAGTTTGTCTCCAAGGGCCTTCCTTGCCTCTTCGTCATCCAATGCTGACATTTTAATCGTGCTTTTGTGGAAGCCGGCTGGCAGTATGTCATCAGGAGCGGCGCGGCGAGGGGCCAGAGAAGGCTGCTTGCTGTGGCGGCTGCCGAGGGACACAGCCTATTCTGACAGACTGAGCAATAATCTGAACTTACTGCACTGAGCCGGTGGGACACCAGCCGGGCCGCTTTATCTTCTTCATTAAAGTGTGCTCAGGAAAAAAAAATCCATTTTCCTTTAAAGTCTCAGGAACAGATGGAGTAAAATTAATTGCGCCATTAAGTCCCGATAGACAATACCAGAGTGGTTTTCTTTCAACGGTGCATGTGTGTTACAAAGTGCTCTTCGTAAAAGGCAATTACTGCAACATTTGCCATAAAATAAAGGTTGCTTTAATGGGCAATAAACACAGGCTTCAAATTTTGTATAAAATGGGTCTCCAAAGGGCACTGTTATGCGCAACTCAAAGGCACAACTGACTTTAGTATTTCGGCTCTGGCTCGAACTCGGCTAACAGAGAACAATGATTTCTAAAACCCTTGGATATTTTTTTCCTCCCTGATAGAATTATGCATGCGATGCTAGCTCATTGCGAGGCCATTCAATCCATGGGTTTCTCCTCACCCGCCCCCCCCCCCCACCAGCTCCCTTCGCTGCTCAGGAAACCATGGCAAAGAGAGACTCCAGCAGCTGGTCTGCTGCCTGCCATCAAGCACTTTAAAAAGATAGTAAAAGTCAGGAGAGGCATATGGAGAGCAGACATGAAGAACAGGTAGAGGGAGGGAGGGGTGGGCAGCCCACTGGAGAATTGGTAGCTTTCCAGATGGAGAAAATAACAAGGCTTGATTTCCTCACATCATCACCCTGACAGCTAGACAGAGGATTCGATATTACGATTTCATTTTGGGGGGGGGGGGGGAACTGGGAATCCGCCGGCAATAAAGACGTGGTGGAACAGATTCCGTTCCTCGGGTGTCTCGCACAGATACTCCGCTGGCATCTAAGAAGGAAAAGTAAGACTCTAGTCCTGATGACCAAAAGGGGACGGGAGCAATCTGCTGCTGGACTTTAAAAATGCATTTCAGACGTGTGCTAGGTGATGTGCTTGCCAGCCTCCAGGTAGTGGCTGGAGATCTCCCAGAATTACAACTGATCTCCAGGCCGCAGAGATCAGCTCCCCGGGAGGAAATGGCTGCTTTGGAGGGTGGACTCTATGGCATTATACCCTAATAAGGTCCCCTCCCTCCTCAAATCCTGCCCTCTGCAGGCTCCACTCCCTCAAATCTCCAGGAATTCCCCAACCTGGAGCTGGCAACCCTAGATGTATACAACATAGAAGAAGCTTAACATTTAAAGCTTATTTTAAAAGCTGAGGGGAATGCACAAAGCACCCCCTGTTTATCATGTTATTGTGATTAGAGTGCCAAGCTAGGACCTGGGAGATCCAGGTTTGAATTGCCATTCTGACACCAGGGTTGCTAAGCCAGGTCTGGCAGCTAGCAGGAAGGCTGGGGCAGCAGGAACATGGAGGGGGAGCATGTGAAATCAGTGACATTGTTGACATCACAATGTTATTTCCCTCCCGCCAGTCAGGAGAGTTGTGGCAGGGGACAGAGGCTGGGAGTAGGGAATCACCCACTTCCATCGGGGGACCAGCAATCCTAGTAGAAACTGGAAATAACAGTGGGTAGGTCTAGGACTCACTTCACCTCTGTGGTGAAACTCTATGGTTTTGCCATAGAGCTTCTGGCAGTTCCTAGAGCAACTGTTGCCACTTCCAGGTTGTATCTGAAAATGACATACTGTGCCTAAGCCAGAGCTCTTTTTTCTTTATTTTTCAACCCCACCACCCCTGCTGCTCTGAGCAGCAACAAGCAATGGAGTAAATGACCGGGAGATTACCCATCGTAAGTGGACACATGGTAAAGTGTATTCCAGATCAAACTTGCTCTCCCGAAAGATACACAGCAACAGCAGAGGAAAGCACTTTTTAAAGAGTTTGATCGGGCTCAGGTACCTAACTTCCACCCTAGTGTGGTTTTCCTGAGCTGAAATAGGTGGGGGAGGGGAGTTGGGCAAATTACTCCTAGACCCACTCGGGGGAAAAACGTAACATGTAGTTTGGCCCTGAAAAACACATGTCGGGGAGACAAGTGGAATGGAGAAATCTTGTGTCAATGCATCCAAAGTTCTGGGCTTGCTGCAGGTATCTAGTTGCCAACTTGTGGGAAACAGAAGGGCGGTGGAATAGATTAACCTTTGCTCTGATCCAGCAGGGCTCATTTATATTCTTATGCCCCAAATGGCTTCACTGGAGTAATTTTTAAAAAGCACATTAGCAATGGAAAGGAAAGCTCTACAACACAACAGAATCGAATCCCGACTGATTTCAGTTTGAAATTTCATCGCTCTGCATAATTGAATTCACAGCTTTCCCCCCATTACCGCCTTCAAAATGGAACGACCATTTAAAAGGTCAGACTTAAACTAGCACCCAAGAAAATGCTATTTACTTTTAAAACAACAACAACACTTTGATGTCCCGTTTGTTGTTAACACCATAAACTTCACGCTTTCCCTTTTGAAGCTTTTGTTTTATGAATATGCACTTTGGAGAAAGGCTCTGTGCAGGAGGAAAAGTCAGAAGGCTTCATTCTATGGTGAAAAAGGAGGGTGACTTTTTAAAAAGTGGAATAACTAGCAGAAAGGGAATGGTTGGTCCCCTGCAGCAATGGCAAAGAAATGGAGAAGTATGATTCAGCAGCCTGCAGGGAAGCAAGGGGTTAAGCGTTCAGCAGCCATTAAGGCTATCCTTTGGCTTTATATCTGTTTTCCTTACGGAACATTAGGCTCAGTGGGAAAGTCAGAACGCCCCCCTGGTTTGGCCATTAAAAAGGCTCAAGTAGCACACACACCACCATTAGTTCCCTCCAGAGTCCAGACCCCAAGAAGGTTGCTGGCAGTTTAATACTATTGCAACTGACCACGCACAAAAAGGGAAATGTGGTTTCTTTAGCAGAAAAAGGAAAGCAACAAAAATTCCATTTGGATATTTTCCATGGCTGGAAGAGACCACTTGCTTATTTCTTTGGGTACCCCTGCTTTTCTCCCCAGTGTGGACCCAAAGCGGCTTACCCCATCACCCTTTTCCCCCTGTAAGACCAGTGTTAGGTTGGTTAGCCTGAGAGACAGTGACTGGCTCAAGGGTGTTGGGATTTTAGCAAGTGCCTTACGTTCAGTCATGAAAGAGTCACAATCAGTCACGATCTGAGAGCCAAGCTACAAGTGATGCCTGACACAGGTTGGACACTTGTCAGCTTCCCTCAAGTTTTGATGGGAAATGTAGGCGTCCTGGTTTTACAGCTTGGCTCTCCATTACAGCTGCAAGATGCCTACAGGATGCCTACATTTCCCATCAAAACTTGAGGGAAGCTGACAAGTGTACAACCTGTGTCAGGCATCACTTGTAGCTTGGCTCCTAGTTTGCATAGGACCACTTAGCTGTCGAGTTAAGGTTCCCGCCATAGAAAGGGGAGTCTTTATGCTTAAAGAAGACATCTAGGATCATCCACTGGGCAGCTAGCTTATTTGGGGAGGGGGGCAATTAACTAGCAACATATACTAAGAGTTTATTGCTCTTTGTTCAGTCTTCTGTCATTTCAGTCTTTGTCTTTTATCAGACAGTATTCTGTCTGACCATCAAGATGCAGCTGTCAGTGAGCTGTCAGTGAGCCACTATTCTTTATCTTCTCACCAAATGAACCCTTTTGTCTTAATATGTAATAAAGTATTTTTCGAGAGCTAAAACACTAGAGTCTGTCTTCTTATATTCTAATGCACACTAATTACTCTGCTAATTAAGTCCAACAAAGGTCACCCATCAACATTCCAGGGCACTGTGGGGATTTGAACCTGCATCTCCAAGATCCTGTTTCATCACTCTAGCCACTGCCAGGGATGGCGTGCCCATTGAGGCCAGGTAGGCGGTTGCCTCAGGGCACGGGGTGCTGGATGGGGCACTGGAGGAGGTGCTGGGGGCAGGAGCATGCACCACGGAGGTGCAGCCTCCCAGCCTTCTTGCCCAGACGCTGCCGCCGCCGCCGCCAGCTCTGCACAGCAGCTGCGGGCAGGCATCTGGGGCGGCTCAGGGCAACCAAGCGGGAGAGCTGGGAGGCCACCCTTGTGCCATCCCAGCTGCTCACCGCAGCAATCGAGGCCAGCTTGTGTGTACGGCCATGATGACATCACATGTCCGGCTGGCCACGGATGCCGGAAACTCCTGGCCACTGCCCCATGAATAGAGACACCATTCTGTACTCTGCGAGATGGAGCTGTTCATCAAGAGGGCCTTTGAGGATTGTTGTGGTGGGAAGGGGGATAGGTGAATAGAGTGTCTGCCGTTTTTCAGGTGGGGAGTCTGTGGCTCAGTGATCGAGCCTCTGCCTCGCATGGAGAAGGTCCCAGATCCAATCCACAGCATCTCGAGTTCAAAGAATCAAGTCATCGGTGATGTGAGAGTGGCCCTGGAGAGCCCCTGCCAGTCACAGTAGACAACAATGAGCTTCATAGACCAAGGATATCACTCTGAATGGTTATGGAGAGTCAGAGTTGACTTATGGCGACCCCTGGTGGGGTTTTCACGGCAAGAGACTAACAGAGGTGGTTTGCCATTGCCTGCCTCTGCAACCCTGTTTTTTGCTGGAGGTCTCCCATCCAATTACTAACCAAGGCCGACCCTGCTTAGCTTCTGAGATCTGACAAGATCAGGCTCACCTGGGCTATCCAGGTCAGGGCATGATTCTGTATAAGGAAGATTAATGTGTTTTCTTCTTCTTATGCATTGTTGCTATTGGATCGTGTAGCGTTTTAAAACTTTGAACTGTTGTGATCTGTGAGAACAAGTGTGGTGAAATGGTTAAGAGAGTCGGGCTGGGATCTGGGAGGCCCAGGTTCAAATCTGCACCCTGCAGTGGGCGTTTGGTGGGTGACCCCAGGCCAATCACACACTCTCAGCCTAACCTTCCTCACACGGTTGTTGTGAGGATAAAATGGCATGAAGAAGGATGTAAGCCATTTTCGGTCCGCATTAGGGAGAAAGGCAGGGGTATAAATAAAGTAAATAAATAAATGTGGTGCTTTAATTGTTTGTAAGCTGTTTCGGGTCTGGTTCTTGGGTGGAAAAAATGAGTTGAAGTTATTTTATATATATGTATAGGGAAAACTGAGATACATGACATAACTGATGGAGCAGGGTCTTCAGATGTGTGCAATGAAGGTGGCACTGAAGTCTGAGCACTGAGAAGTGGATAACTCCACTTCTGGCAGGACCTGGAAATGACATCATAATGTCGGCTGATGTTCTAGCATTTGCCTGAAATTCTATAGTGAGACCATATGGTTAAAGCACTGAAGTCACGATCCTGTGTTCTGAGAACAGAAATGTCATGAATATGTCCCCATTTTCACCTGTGAAAGGCTGGGACAAGCTCGTCATAACCTGTGCAAAGACAGAGGCACCCACAGGTATAGCATCTCACCATACCGAGTGCGACTAGCCTTTACAAACCTCAAGGCATAGCCTTGAGTTCCCCCCAAAATTTCAATTGAACTCCAGACTATAGAGATCAGTTTCTCAGGTGGAAATGGCAGCTTTGGCTTTATGGCGTCACATCCTTGCTGAATTTCCACCCCTCTCCAAATTCTACCCTCTCCAGGCACCACCCCACATCTCCAAGAATTTCCTAAGCTGGAATTGGTAGCCCCTGATGCAACTGGGGAAGCACACACCCCCTTACCACCCAGCCACAGCCAGATCCATAAATAAACCTATTTTACTTTGTGGAGAATGACAGTGCATTCAAAGAATGCTCTCTTGCTGTTTAACAAAACATTTTAATTCCTTTGCAAGTGTCTTCAGGTTCAGTTGTTGCATTGGATAGATTTACGGTCGGTCTCCAGTGGAAAGTCAAACCTTTTAAATGGAGATATTTTGCAAGCATTAACTGTCGATGCGGAGGGGGAAAAATCAATCTGGCTTTGTGGGAGGGAGAGGAGTTCCCCTCCTTTTTTTGACAAGAAAAAGAAAGTATACGGAAAGCTAGATTAATAGAGTATAAAGAGATAAAATGGATGCCAGAGCCTTAAGGGCAGATTTAACTGAAGTCAGAGTGTTTATGGTGAAACAAAAATAATAGCAAAATAGGTTGACGTTCCCTAGGCTGCAATTAGGATTACCAGTTGCCTGCTGGTGGTGGACCTCCTGCTGCCCCCGCCCCACTGCCTCTGTCCACCATTGCACAGCTGGGAGAAGGAAAAAGGCAGGTTAAATGAGGGGCAGGTGATCAGCATCCTTGGCATGATAACTCCACTTCTGGCAGGACATGGAAATGACATCATAATGTCGGCTGATGTTCTAGCATTTGCCTGAAATTCTATAGTGAGACCATATGGTTAAAGCATAAAGTTTTGGCTGAATCATAGAGTACTGCCCTGACATAGTGACATCTGGCTTTTGCCAGAAGTAACATTGCAGCCCCTTCACTCCTTTCTCCCATTGACCCAGGAAGCACAGGTAAGGAATGTTTCTGGCCTGCTTATGCCACAACCCATTTCTGAAAAGCTTTTCTGCGTACTGTTTGGAAGCTTCTCCTAACATTCAATTGAAATGTTCCCCACTGTAACTTAAGCTCATCAGATCTAGTCTTATTCACGGGAACCACAGAGAATAAATCCGTTTTCTCTTCCATGTGGCAGCTCTTGAAGCCTGATTCCGCACACGTTGGATAATGCACTTCCAATCCTCTTTATAGATCATTTGGAATGGATTTTTTTGTGTGCGGAACAAAAAAATCCACCTCAAACGATTGATAAAGTGCATTGAAAGTGCATTATCCAATGTGTGCGGAATCAGCCGAGGTAGTTGAATATCCACAAGCAAATTCACCCCTTAGTCTTCCTTCTGTCTTCCTTCACAGAACTTGTCTTCCAGACTGCCCATCCCTCAGTCATCATTGTGGGTCTTCTCCAAACTTGCTACAATTTGTGTACATCCTTCTTAAGATGTGGCACCCTGAATTTTTCAAACCTGCTCACCTCTGCAATGGGCCGTAGCTTTCCAACGACTCAGGCAGAAGCCTTTTATTTATTTGAAGCATTTCTTATGCTGCTGCTCTCCCCAGTGGGGGATTCAAAATAACTAACAAAAATACAATTTAAACAAATTTATTTTCATTTAAACAATGAAAATAATGAACAGAAAATAAACAAAAAGGTACAGTCAACATCCTGAGGTGGGCTGGGATCCACTGGGGCTAGGGGTGCCAACAGTCAAGGAGTTCTCCCAGAATTACGACTGATCTCCAGAGACTACAGTGATTTTATTCCCCTGGAATAAATGGTAGCTTTGGAGGGTGAAGTGTATGATATCACATTCTTCACTGAGTTCTCCCCAAATTCCACCTTCCCCAGGTACCATTCTAGGGTTGCTGGACCCCCAGTGGGGGCAGGGGATTCCAACCTCCACCTCCTGCCACCACTCACCTGGCTGGAGGGGATAGGGAAAGGCAGGGGAACAGACCTCCCGGGTGCTTTCCTGGCATGACACGACGATGTCACTCCCAGGAGCGACATCATTGCACAAGCCCTGGGAGCACTCCCGCAATTTGTGCTGGGCCAATTTGGGCCCCAAACAGGCAGATTCTTTAAGAATCATCCTGGTGCAAAGAACAAGAGCTCTTCCAGAGCCTGCATGATGATGTCACTCCTGGAAGACTCTGAAAGTGAGTGCCGGAGTGCCGGGTCCCCCCCCCGCCCCAGGGAGGGTAAGGGAACCTGGCAACTAGGCACTTACTATTCCCTGTGCACTCCCAGCCTGTGCAATGACATCAATTCTGGGAAGTGATGTCATCGTGCAGGTTGCGGGCCACCCTAAGAGCGCTCCCACACTCTGCAGGGGCCTGATCTGGGCTGAATTGGGCCTGATCCAGGTCAATTTGGCCCTGATTCAGGCCTGGACTGGGCCGCTGCAGCACGCAGGAGCATGCTGCATGGCCTGGGAGTGCACCACATGGCCCAGGAGTGCACCCTGGGAGGCACGTTCCTCCTACTTGCCAGGCAAGTGGGGGTGGGTGGGAGAGGGGGTATCCCCCACCCCCAGTGGGGGACTAGCAACACTACTGTGCAACCCTACACCACTCCCAGTTCTCTTGGAATGTCCAAAGGTGAAGTTGATATACCTAACTGGAGCTGTCCTTCAAGGCTAAGAGTGAACAGCCCTTTGGCTCTTGCCCTTTGGTTCATGCCAATGGACTTACACCTCAGGCCTCGGAAGACTGGGTCTCCTGTTTTGGTGGAAGGCCTCCTGCTCCCCACTGCCTCTCTCTGCCACCACCCAGCTAGGCCAGGGGTAAAACGTCTGGGGGAAATAGGGGCATGTGTGATCGGGTGTGCCATAGTGTCACATCTGGCATACCCCAGAAGTGACATCATCATACAGAGGGGCAATACTTTATCATTCAGCCAAAAAGTTCTGGGCAAATGCTAGACGGTCACCCTGCATGCAATGAAGTCACTTCTGGGTTGCACCAGAACTGACGTCATCACTTCACCAGTGGTGGCATCATGACATGACCGATTAGGCCCTCTTCATGGCAATCTCCTACTGCTTGCCAGGCTTGGGCAACCCTACTTGGGCCATACCTAGGAAAGGAAACCAATGTTCAGCCTGTATCTTAAACAACTGGCAGATATCTTCCCACAATTCTTCATTCTGAGCTTCATTCCAGAAAGCCATATAAATAGGAACGCTAAGAGTTGTGCCTTAGTGGAACACTTACTTTACCACTCAGCTACATGTTTGGGGGCCTTGGTGTGCTCTGGGCATCTCTTCCTTACTGGCACACTTCCCCTTATTTCCTGGTCACCAAAGATCACCTCTACCATCCCATCAAAGAAAGATAATCCAGAGGAGTTTAAATAGTATTTGTGTTGAGTAAGGGAGTTAGTGAACTTCTGCTTGCTTTCCCCACTTAGATTTCCCCAGAGCTGGGACCTTTGAGCTTTGCTTCTTCCTCCATACATAAGCTGTCAGGAGGGCCGTCTGCTGACTGGTCATCAGACACCCACAACCTGAGGCTATGTGAATGGGAGCTTTGTTGTGTTTTCCCACCAAGAAAAACAAGACAGGGCTCTTATAAAAGTAACACTGATATTACCAAGCAACACACCCTATTGAAAGCAATTAAGGATCATGCAACACAGGCCAAGATTAACCACAAGACTATGCACAGTTTCCAAAAGAGGGCCCTGCTACTTGGTAATGATGACCTGTCAATAACTCTCTGCAGGATCATAGGGTATCCCCAACAGATCAAGAGGGTCAGGAAGGTATCCTTAAGGGATCAGCTGTTCTACTCTCCTGACTTGATGCATGTCAGCTTAGGCATCTAAAGTAGGACCGGAACATCCTTGACAATCATCTACTCCTGTTCCCTTGCAGGACTAATGGAGACGATGTAGAGCACATGGCATAGATGTAACCAGGGCAAGGCACAGATGTAACCAGGACATGCACCACAGTGGTGCATCTTCTCTGCCCAGGACAGGAGGTAGCTGGCTAACCAGTCGAAACTGGTAAAAGGCACTTGCGGCCACAGCTTCTACCTGCTTATCCTGCAGCAGTCAGCAAAAAAACCCCCAAACCGCGAGAACAATTATGTTCTTAAATTGCACTGTGCAATAATATGTAAAAGTAGCTCTTTTTAATTCAAAAGCCCAAGGCTTATCATAAATACCTTCTAAGGTGCACAGTGCAACTTACATACCAATTGATAATTACAAATTCACAATAATCTCAATATACAATACATACAATTCATATGCGTTCTTGCATTGAAAGTACAATATTGGTAAGGTCAGTATCAGTGAAATAGCAAAGAAGTTATCACTAGAGATGGGCACGAACCAAAATATGAACCAAAATTAAGCATGAACCAGGCTGGTTCGTGGTTCGCAAACCACGGTTCGTCAGACCCCATTTCTGACGAACCTCCATGAACTTTTAGGCTGGTTTGTTTGGTTCGTTTTTTGGTTCGTCACTGTAGACAGCCTGGTGCCAATCAATCAGTTTCCTAGGCAACAGGGGACGGACTTCCTGCAGACCTTCTGCTGACCCCAGAAGTGACCTTCTGCTGACCCCAGAAGTGATGGTTTTCTGACCTGGATGTGACATTTTCATGACCAAACAAACCAGTTTGTGAACCAGGGGTAGGTTTGTGAAAGTTTGTGGTTCGTGGTTCGTGAAATTTGACGAACCACGAACCACATGGTTTGGTTTTTTCCCATTTCATGCCCATCTCTAGTTATCACACCAATTCCGCTTCTTTTGTAATTCGTGATACGAGACTGGGAGAGTTCAACCTTTATAATTGGATGCTCCACATATTTTCCAGGAAAATCCCTGCAGCCGGAGGTGGCTCACGTGGATGCTGTCTCCCAGGTGGGAGAGCCACCGGGATGCCCAGGAGAATCCACAGCCATCCAGAACCACTCAACAGGATGCCAGCACCTCTCCTGTTTCGTGTTCCCTTTATCAAGAGGGTTCTTTTAGCAGTTATCTCCAAATCCAAGTACTCCGTATATTTATGACTAATAATCACTTCTCTTAATCCAATTGGAATCACAGAATCCTGCAGCAGGCCTGGGTTCAAGAGCACTCCCAAGATATAGACCGATCCCTTCAACAGGAGTGCAACCCCATTCAAAGTGGATGACACCTTGTCTTGGATCAGACCTTCTGCTCACCAGTAACACTTCCATCTTGACAGGATTAAGCATCAATTCATTATCCTGCATTGACTCCAAAACTGCCTCCAAATACAGGTTCACGGTTTCTACAGCCTTCCTAGGATGGGCAGGAAGCACAAGATACGAGCTGAGTGTCATCAGCATGTCGGTGACATCCCAAATCTCTGGATGACCACACCCAGCGGTTTCATTTAGAGGATGAAAAGCATAGGGGACAAGATGAGAGAAATCCCGCCCACACCTGCTGCCCCCCAGTCCCACTCACCTGGCCAATGGGAGGGAGGCACGGGGAGGAGAGAAGTGTGTACGCATACCCCCCATCCCACTGACCTGGCATCAGTGTTCTTGTGTTTCCTCCCTTGGGCTGGACAATGAAGTCATTTTCCAGCAGGGACGAAGAGCTGTGGGGCATGTTAAAGCCAAAAATCAACGTGCCCAGCATTTCTGCTGAAGTATCTAAATGGGCAATTTTTGGCTTCAGCGTGCCCCATGACTCTTCTTTCCTGCTGGAAAATGACTTGATTTTCCACCCCAAGGGAAGGAACACAAGAGCACTGACACCAGTTCAGTGGGCAGAGGAGGGTGGGAGCACGCACAAACTGTGTCCACGGATGGTAAGTACCCCACTGTCCCCTGCTTCCAGCCCCTTCCACTCCCACTTTGACCCATGGAACCTCAGGGAAACTAGACAAGATGGAGCCTTCTGGGACCCCACAGGCCAAAGGACAAAGGGCTGAGCAGCACTATCCCAGCACCACTTTCTGAAACGTACCCTCCACAGGGGCGGTGCCAGGGTTTCTGGTGCCCGCAGCTGCCCCTATGTGCTCACGCATGTAGGGCACCCCCGCGCCCCCAGACTGCGAGATGACATCACTGTGTGTGACATCATCACACAGCAAGCCAGCCCCATTGGCCGGCGGGTGGCTGGGCTGGGGCGTACGGAGGCTGTCTGCATTCCCAGTCGGGTGTGGCGGGTGGCTGGGGAGGTTCCGCACACCGCCATGGATGCCTGCTGTGCCTGGCCCGTGGCTGCTGTGCCCAGCTGGGGGCGTGTGTTAGTGGTTGCAACTGTGGTGGCAGCACAGGGCTGGCTGGCTGCAGCAGCTGCAGGCCAGGCATACCAGCTCCCTGGTGCGCGCCTCAGCCCCCAGTGCCCCCTCCAGTGCCCCCTTCGGCACTTGAGACGGGGGCTGGCCCTATCTCAATGGGTGCACCAGCCCTGACCCTCCATGTAGGTTGTAAGTGTAGATGACTGGGGAAGGCAATGGCAAACCACTCCATAACAAAAAGTCTGCCAAGAAAACGTCGTGATGCGGCATCCCCGCATGGGTCAGTAATGACTCGGTGCTTGCACAGGGGACTACCTTTACCTTTACCTACCCTCCATGCAGGACTGGAATCAAAGCAAAATAGTGCCTCCCAGTCCCTGCCCAGAAAGGCAGGCTGCCATGACTCCGGGTACCGAAAGCTCCTGGAAGGTCCAAGAGAATCAACAGAGTCACAGTCTCTGTGTCCCTCTCCCGGCAGGGTGGCCGAGGCTGTCTCAGTCTCATGACCAGGCCTGAAACCAGACTGGAAGGGATTCAAACAGTCCTTTGGGTTTTGCAACTTCATTCGTGTTGTGTATATACACATTTCTATTTGCAATGTACACATTTTTATATTTAATGTAAATTTTTCTGATCTTTTGATTTGGTCATAGATTGAATAAATCTGAACCTGAATCTACATTTTTATATGCAATGTATGTGGTTTTACCTTTGAAATGTAATCCATATATATGGGGTGGCCAAACTGCGGCTCGGGAGCCACGTGTGGCTCTTCTAGACAGTTTGTGCGGCTCCCAGAGGTTTCTGAGTATCGCCGTGGCCATATATTTTATTTTAGTTTAATTTATTTCCCTCCCTCCCTTTCCTCCTTTCTTTCCATGTCTTTCCTGCTCTCATTTTCCTTCTTCCCTTCCTTCCTTCTTTCCATGTCTTTCATATTTTCAATAAAAATGTTGGGCTTGCCAGGTCTGACTCAGAAAATATCTGGGGACTTTGGGGGTGAAGCCTAGCAAGGATGTGACATCACTTTTGTGATGTCACTTCCAAGTCAAAAGTCAGGTGATGGCTCTTCCCAAGCTCCACTCCTTCCAGTGATGTCACTTCCAACTTACTGTGCCAAAATCCCACCCCTTCCTGTGATGTCACTTTCAGGACACTCCCCCCAACCCACCACCTAATCTGAAGTCATTTCAATGTATCATGTCTTGCAGCTCTCAAACATCTGACATTTATTCTATGTGGCTCTTACATTAAGCAAGTTTGTCCACCCCTGATATATATGTCAGGGCAGGGTGGCCATATATATCGATTCTCCGTGTTTGGACTGTTTCCTGTTGCTTTGCACCCAACTTTTCCCTGTAAAATTTTCACCTTGTCTGACATGTCTTGTGCATCAATAAACCAGCAATATGCACATATGTAATCCATACATACATACATAATGCTGGTTTATTGATGCACAAGACATGTCAGACAAGGTGTAAATTTTACAGGGAAAAGTTGGGTGCAAAGCAACAGGAAACAGTCCAAACATGGAGAATCGCAGATTCAGTTCACAACAAACACGTCAAATCAAAACATCCTGGGATTCAGGGCTAGGAGTGGGGTTAAAGCATCAGGAGGAGAAATTCTGGAGCACCCTAATTTGTCAGTTTACACAATTCATTTGCAGCAGGGAGCCTGGCTTTTCTTCCAACTTCGCCAGCCCCTAAAACACCAACAATGGGACTGAACATTAACCATCTCGCTTCATCCTGTTGGAATGGCACGGGGAAACTGGAATGTACTTCCTTTCATTTGTGTGTGTCTTCAAGGAAGGAAGGAAAAATGCTCCTCCAGCCTTCCCCACCCACCCCCCAACCCCCAGCATGCTACTCAGGCGCTCGTCTTTTAACGAGCAGCTCCAAATGACAGCTTTAATCACTGCCTCTGGCCACTGAAAGAGGACGCTAATGATAGGAAAGAACAGAGAGTCATTTGCATCAATCAACTCGGGTCTAAATCACTTTTTATGATAATGCACCGAAGCGGAGAAGAGTGCCTCTGATGTCTTCGGCATGATGATGTACCGCAGTGCTGTCTCCTCTTCTCAGACCTCCACATAAATCTCTTAAAGATGCTCCCCCCCATCCCACACCGCACCAACCAGTGATGGGCTGATTTTCTACACCATTAATGATCTACCACAAGGGTAGAGTCAGGAGAGGTTAAGCAATCAGTTCGCTCGGCTCTTTGCTTTCCATAGGTAAGGCCCCACTGCTGAGAAAGCCAAGCAGGAGGTGAGAGAGATAGAGAGATGTATTGCAAGAAGTGAGATGGAAAAGCCAAAATCTTGCGGCAAGGAGGTGTTATACAAACAAATTTATGCAGAGCTTATATGAGTTAACTTAAAAGACCTAACAAGAAAGCCATGATAGGTCACCCCAATGGTCCATTTATGTAATTCGCCTTGGATCTCAATGAGAAAGGTGGACTATAAATAAACAAGAACAGTAATAATGGTCCAGAATCCTGCTTCTAGAAGCGGCTAACCAACCAGGAAGCCCACATCCGGGGATATGAGACAATAGCTCTCCTTTGCTGTTTATAATCAGCCTCTGGTACATATATTGCCTCTATTCATGGAGGCTTCGTGCTCAAGAAATCAGAACACAATCTCCATAACCGAACAAATAACACATATTAGGACCAACCAAATAACATGTAACGAAGTGTTGAGATTTCAAGTTCACTAGAGCTGTTGAAGGGGATGTGGAACAGTATGGTGTGGTACAGCTTGATCTTGTCCGATCTCAGAAGCTAAGCAGGGTCAGTAGGGGGACCATCAAAGAAGACTCTGCAGAGGAAGGCAATGGCAAACCACCTCTCTGTCTTACGTGCCTTGAAAGCCCTTTGCTTGAGTCTCCACAAGTTGGTTGCAATGTGACAACACATACATACACGGAACCCTTAGACTTTGTTGATGCCTACGGAGCTAAACTGGTCTACTTCCTCTTGCCCTAAAGAACTGGGTGTAACTTCAAACCAGTGTCATTTGTAGCAGTGTGACTGGAGTTTGCCATCACATCCCAAGGAATTCTCCTTTCTTTTAAAAAACATTTTGGTCGGCCTTAATAAAAGGTACAGGCATTGTGCTCTGATTTTTTTGGTTGGCCTTAATAAAGAGCCCTGTAATGCAGAGTGATAAGCTGCAGTATTGCAGTCCAAACTCTGCTGTCCCGACTTGAGTTCGATCCCAGCGGAAGCTGGGTTCAGGTAGCCGGCTCAAGGTTAACTCAGCCTTCCATCCTTCCGAGGTCGGTAAAACGAGTACCCATTTTCCTGGAGGTAAAGTGTAGATGACTGGGGAAGGCAATGGCAAACCACCCCATAACAAAAGTCTGCCAAGAAAACGTCATGATGTGATATCCCCCCATGGGTCAGTAATACCAAAAAGAGTCCAGTAGCACCTTTAAGACTAACCAATTTTATTGTAGCATAAGCTTTCGAGAATCAAGTTCTCTTCGTCAGATGCATGATACAGAGACTGGTAAAAAAAAATGGGTCAGTAATGACTCGGTGCTTGCACAGGGGATTACCTTTACCTTTACCCAGGGCTTTTTTCCTGGGAAAAGAGGTGGTGGAACTCAGTGGGTTGCCCTTGGAGAAAATGGTGACATGGCTGGTGGCTCTGCCCCTGATCTCCAGACAGAGCGGAGTTTAGATTGCCCTCCGCACCGCCGGAGCGGCATGGAGAGCAATTTAAACTCCCCTCTGTCTGGAGATCAGGGGGCGGGGCCACCAGCCATGTGACCATTTTCAAGAGGTTCCAGAACTCCATTCCACCGCGTTCCAGCTGAAAAAAAGCCCTACCTTTACCTAATAAAAGGTATTGGCATTGTGCTCTGATTTGGGGGGGATTTTACTTTGGGACCCACACAACTGCTAACAACTTTCTCCATTCGCAAGTATCATGAGTGATAAGGAGTTAAGACGATTCCTGCTGGACAGTCCATGTAGTTTAGCATTTAATTTCCAATAAGTTGCCAGCCAATGCCTCCTGGAATCCTCTAAGTTGTCAAGCTACTTTGAGCCTGCATAGTTTGTTACATTCAGTCTGGCAGTGATCCAAGCAAGTGCTACTGCATAAGTTGCTTCCCATGTTATAGAGTCATAATCAGATTCTGTTTTGGTAAAAATAAAATTGTGACATTTGCAATGTATGTATTGCAGCTAGCAGTAGCTTTTGTACCTGTGCAGTTCTGGATCACTAGAGAAGTTACATATTCCCGAGGGTCATGGTTGGGTCACTGAAGTGAGCTACTTTACAATCAAATCAATCAGTGTCACTGGACCAAGAATACAGAGTGAATGCAAGACCCACTCCCCCGAGACTCCACTTTTGTTGGTCACAACAGTTTAAAGTAAGAGTTTGCCAGATGGGCGTGGGTGGTGGGGAAAGACTACAATTCCCATTAAGCAGTATAAGAACATATATGCACAAATTGTTTCAGAGCTGCACAAATTGGCCGTTTCCACACGTCTTACCTGCCGCTGGAACATCACGTAAAACACCCGGAAGACAGCATCTTCTTGTGTGAAATCGTGCCAGGAAGATGCTGTCATCTGGGAGTTTTGCGCAGAACGGCGTCTTCCTGGAGTGATTTCACACAAGAAGATGCTGTCTTCTGGGTGTTGTGCGCGATGTTCCAGCGGCAGGTAAGACGTGTGGAAACAGCCATTGTTTCAGAGTGGTTTCAGTTCACCTTTTGTCATTGATAGATACTAAGTCCAGCCCCTTTAAGAGGCACACTGTACATCAACAAATCACTACGTGAAACAGAAGTATCTAGTACATTTGTATCTCATCCCTTCTCTAAGGAGAACAGGTCAACATACATGGTTCTCTTTTCCCCATTTTATCCTCACAATAAATCCTAAGGTGGCCAATTCTAGGTAAGGAAATTTCTAGACATTTGGGGGTTGATTAGGGTTGCCAAGTCTCCAGGGGGGCAACCCGGGGGATGGGGGGCATGGAGGGGATATGAGCAGGGGGTACTTACCACTCAGTTGATGCTGGAAGATCTCCCAAAATCACAGCTGATCTCTGGACTGCAGAGAGCAGTTTCCCTGGAGGAAATGGCTGCTTTGGAGGGTGGACTCTATGGCATTATATCCCACTGAGGACCCTCCCCTCCCTAAACCCTGCCGTCCCCAGGACCCAGCCAAGATTTCCCATTCCCCCCTATGTCTCCTGCCCCCAGCATCTCCCCCCTGCTGCCTCTTACCTGGCCGGCAGGAAGAAGAAAGGTACAGGAACACTGTGCTAGGAGTAAAGAGTGCTCCACATGCTCCAGGGTGCCCCATATTGCACCTGGAATGACATCATCCCTGGTGCAACGCAGAAGTAATAGGTCATGCTGGTGCTGAGTGAACGAAAATTGGCCCAAACTGGACAGCCAGTTTAGTGTAGTGGTTAAGAGCACGGGACTCTAATCTGGAGAGCCGGGTTTGATTCCCCACTCCTTCACTTGAACCAGCTAGCTGACCTTGGTTCAGTCACAGCTTCTAGGAGCTCTCTCAGCCCCATCCACCTTACAGGGTGTTTGTTGTTGTGGGGATAATAATAACATACTTTGTAAACCACTCTGAGTGGGTGTTAAGTCATCCTGAAGGGCAGTATATAAATCGAATGTTGTTGTTGTTATTATTATTATTATTATTATTATTATTATTATTATTAACAGTTTTTCAAATGTTTGATGGTGTTGACTGCAAACCAAACTGACACACAATATCCCTTACTGCTTATAATTCTTTAATTTACTTTGACGGTTTATGCACACAAGATCGCTGATGACACAACATGAAACCTTTTAAAAATAAATAAAAGTGCTACGATACAATCTAAAAAGATCTAAAACCAGCAGCACAGCAAACAGCAATAAAACAGGCAACACCAATAATTAAAAATCATTAAAAAAAAATTAAGTACTTCGTAAAACAGTTTCAACAAGTTTCCAGGTGCCTAAAAGGATGGGAATTGATAGATGTTTGGTGGCAGAGAATCTCACAATCCAGAGCAACTGCTGATGTAGCCTCATTCCACTGCTGTCGCTTCTTCTAATGTTGTCAGGTAGAGCATGGCACAGGAACTGATCTTGGATTGTGGACAGGATCATATTGGTGTTACCAGGGCCGGCCTGCCTATTGAGTCTGGTGAGGCTGCTTCTTCAGGGCACTACGGCACTGGAGGGGCGCCAGCCCAGGGGCAGGGGCATGCACCACGGAGCTGCCTCCGCCAGCCAGGAGCACATGCTGGCAGAGTGGGGCAGCTGAGCGGGCAGCCTCCCGTTCAGTTGCTCTGCGGGCCAGGCACAGCTGGTGGAGAGCAAATTGAACGGGAGGCCCCTTGTCTGCATGCCAGCCCCTGCTTGATGACGTCACATGCAGTGACATCATCACGCAGTCCAATGATGCCTCAGGTGCCCGTGATGGTGGAGCTGGCCCTGGGTGTTACTGTCCCCTAAAGAAGTAGTTCCTATTTCACACATGATTGTTGCCCTTGGAAAGCCCATAAGTGCAGCATGGAAGATAATGTATTTCACTGTGATGGTCCTTCTCCACCCCTGGAACTGTTATTCAGAAATATAGGCTGCTTCCACACCTGTGGGATAATACACTTTCAGTGCATTTTAGCTATCATTTCCAACTGGATTTTCCTGTGTACAACAAGACAATCCACTTGCAAATGATTGCTAAAGTGCACTAAAAGCGCATTATCTAATGTGTGCAAAAGCAGCCATATGGGCGCCGAACATGGACATTCCATTAGGTCCTCATGGTTAATGGCTAATTCCTCCAGGATTTAACTAGTAGTCAACATCATGCCCTGTGGCAATGAATTCCATAAGGAATTCCACATATCTTTGAGTCAGGAAATATATTTTTGTCCAGGTCTGAGACTATTAACCATTGATATCTCTGAGTGCCCCTCGTTTCATTTTCATCTTCATTTGATTTTATTCCATTTATAGCCCACCTTCCCCGCAAGCAGGCTCAGGGCGGGTCACAACAATATAAGATCATACAAAGTTAAATTTACATTAAAACAATAAAAAAACCCAAATACCAATAAATACAAAAGGTATCTACCGGGAAGTGACATAATTGCACAGGTAATGTGCTGCACCTCAGTGCGCTCCCTCTCCTGGGCCTAAATTGGGCCATTGCAGTGTGTGGGAGTGCTGCCGGGTAGCACAAAGGGCCTTGGAGTGCCCCTGCACTTCGCAGCGGCCTGATTCAGGCCCAATTCGTCCCTAATCCAGCTGCTGCGGAGCATGGGAGCGCTGCTACGCTTTACAGCAACCTGATTCGGCCCAAATCCAGCCACTATGGAGCGCAGGGGGGTGGCCGGTAGAGGGTGGGATCCCCCACCCCCAGTGGGGGACTGGCAACCCTAGCAGTAGCAAAATTGGAGGGGGATGGGATGATCAACGTTGTAGCAACACTGTGGCATCACAACTTGTGCGAACCCAAGAATGACATCATAGCAATGAGTTGACACTCTTGGAAACACACAAATCAAGTTTCGGGTGAATCCTACAATGTCGCCCTGTCAGAGTGACATCACTTCTGGGTTTGTGCCGGAAGTGATGTCACAGCATCAGAACAATGGCAATAGATAGAACTGCAGCCCAAATTGGCAACCTGTGCAGTTGATGGAAGGCTAGAATAATATGTTTTGAGCAATGTTTATTTTTGCACCAGCAGCTTAGTTAGCAACACAAGCAATTCTGTGCATGCGCAGATTGCCCTTTCCTGGCAAATCAATGACACACAGTCTCTCCAGCATCTCAGATTCAGGGACACTCAACTGCTATCAAGTGGTCTTCCTAAATCCCCACATTCCTATTTCCTACCTTGGGTCCCAAGATGCCTGGAAGAAAGTCGGGTGTATAAACAATTTAAATAAATAAATGTTGCTTCACATAAAACAAAATCCAAAGTAATGTTCGTTCACCCATATGTGACTATTTTCCTAGGAAGCCCAAAACTTTTTAAAGTAAGTTCCACAGTAACGTATCTTAAAGAAGTTCTGACCTGGATGACCCAGACTAACCTAATTGGGCCAGATTTTAGCTGCTAAGCAGGGTCAGTCCTGATTAGTGCTGGGATGGGAGGCTTCTTAGGAAGTCTAGGGCCTCTGTGCAGAGGCAGGCAGCCTCTTCTTCGGCCTTCAAAGCCCTGTGTGATTGCCATAGATTGCTTGTGACCTGACAGCACTTTCCACCACCACTATCTGAGCAAAGGCCCGTATACCCTTCTGGCAGTTATCAGATTTTTGCCTAAAAGTGAAAATAGGTATTTTGTTCTATACTGCTTTTCCATACCATTCAAAGCAAGATACAATAAAATACATTCATTATATACATTCCTTCTCTCTTCCCACTGCTCACCTTCAATATCCATTTTTTTTCCAACTGCTACATACTTGTAATTGGCCTTCCCAGGGCCGGTGCCACCATTGAGGCAGTGAGGCGGGTGCCACGGGCACCACGGGGGCGGTGGCACGTGCCACGGAGCTGGCATGCCTGGCCCGCAGCTGCTGCAGCAGCTGGCCAGCCCCATGCCGCCGCCGCCGCCACATGCCCCCGGCCGGGCGCAGCAGCCATGAGCCAGGCACAGCAGACACCTGGGGTGGTGTGCGGAGTGCGGGCAGCCTCCTTACGCCACCCCAGCCACCCGCCGGCCAATGGGCCTGGCTTTGGTGCATGAGGATGTCATCATGTGGTGACATCATCATGCAGTCCGAGGCATGCGCGCGCGTACACACAGCTTGTGCACATGGGAGGGTGGCTGCAGGAGCCAGAAACCCTGGCACCGGTGGTGGGCCTTCCATTGCCAGCAGCAATAAATGGAGGCAGCCTGCGGTCCCTCTCTCCTTTGAGTTCTGTTTTTGAGATTCCTCCTCAACTGAAACATCTGAGGAATTTCAAGTTAAGCCAAAATGATTTCTGTAAATGTTTCCCACATCTCTGTCTTTGCCCATGAGATGTTTGGGGGCAAGCAGAGGGGAAAGAATACCATTGCCACCTTGCCCAGCTTATAGGAATGAGCAAGTTCCATCTCACCTTCCATTATTTCATGGGTCTTTCCGGTTGTTCTGTGCTGTTGTTCTTTCTTTCCTTATAGGAATGCCTAAAATAAATTCTGGAATTGGAGCCATGGCATTGGATAATTAATGTGTATAATTAATTTGTGTTATTGTAACCTGCTTTGACTTTAGAAGGCTTAAAAAAGGGAACTTGACAAATGCATGGAGAAGAGATCCATCAGTGGCTCTCAACCATACCTTAATGGAACCTCCCTTCTGGGGGGCAGTGTACCGCTGAATACCAGTTGTTGGAAAGGGGTAACAGCAGGAGGTATTTTGGACTCCGTGGACCTACTTGTGGGCTTTCCAAAATCACCTGGTTCTGAGATGCTGGACTAGATGGATTCTTGGTCTAGATGGATCCTGAACACAAGAACAGTGGCCTTCATTGAGTCAGGCCACTAGACTATCAAGGTTAGTACTGTCCAATCTGTTTGGCAATGGGTATCAGGTAGAGATCTTCCACATCACATATTACCTGACCCTTTTAACCTGAGACAGCAGGAATTGAACCTGGGTCCTTCCGCATGCAATGCCCTTCCCCTTCTGCACGGTTGCCGCTTAAGTCACTGATAACGGCAATTCTTAGTGATGACTGGCCAAGCCTGGCAACAAGTGGAAGGGTTGGGGGCAGGGATGGGGGGGGAGGTGCGACACTGACAACATCACTTATGTTCTTACATCACTTCCAGTTACAATCTGCAGTGACAAAAGGTTAACTCTAGGAATTGCCAATTGTTTGCAGTGATTCCTAGAACTACCCTTTGCTATTTCCAGGGTGTACCTGGGAGTGCGGTAGCAATGTTGGTGATGTCACTTTTTAATTTTTCTCCCCCACCCCCTGCCACTCCATGCAGTAGCAGGAAACAGAGCTTGCCAGCGGGAGATCTCCTGCCATAGCAGGAAGCCTCAGCAGCAGCACAAAGCTAAGCAACCATACAAGTCCAGGAATACATATATTTTAGAAGCAATAAATAAGTATCAAAATTTTTATATATTTGTGCAAAATACAAAGTGCAAAGTGCAAGTGAATATTCAATAAATATGAAAGTTATAAATACAAACAATTTTTATTCCAGTCCAAGTAATTCGTGCCCTGGATGAAGTACAAGATACGAAACGGGAATGTTTAATATGCACGCATAAGCCCGTCGGCATGCGCACTTTTATCCACCTTTGGACTGGAAGTCACCTTAATGTTCTCCATTCCCATGCCTGTGGAACTCATTGAGACATGAATTGATGAGAAATGAACACAGGACTTGGACAGACTTTAGATGAATAGATTTATTTGTTTGTATTTATAACTTTCATATTTATTGAATATTCACTTGTATTTTGCACAAATATATAAAAATTTTGATACTTATTTATTGCTTCTAAAATATATGTATTCCTGGACTTGTATGGTTGCATAGCAGGAAGCCTGGCAAGGCTAGCTCTTTTGAGCATGTGCAGACTGCCCTTTCCTCATATTAATTGGTCACACACAGTCTCCCCCATGTCTCAGATTTATGGACACACAATGGCTACCAGTAGGGTTGCCAGCCTCCAGGTGGTAGCTGAAGATCTCCCGGAATTACAACTGCTCTCCAGGCCATAGAGATCAGTTCCCCTGGAGAAAATGGCTGCTTTGGAGGGTGGAGTCTATGGCATTATACCTTGAGGAAGTTCCTCCCTTCCTCAAACTCTGCCCTCTCCAGGTTCCACCCCGCCCTCAAATCTCCAGGAATTTCCCAAACTGGAGCTGGCAACCCTAGCTACCAGCCAGTCTTAACTCCCAACTTTCTAGTTCTGCAAATTAAGCCACTATGTTCAGTAAAAAGGAGGGGGGGGAAAGAAATGAAATTCCCAGATACGACCCTGGTAAATTTGTTTTTTAACATCTCTCTCTCTCTCTCTCTCTCTCTCTCTCTCTCTCTCTCTCTCAGCAGCCCCCACCAACATGTTGCTTTCTATTACCAATAAGAAAAAAAAAAACTTCAAAAGTTCCATTTGATCTGCCAGCACAATGTTTTCTGTCCACCAGGAGTCCATTTAAGTATTGCAGTGTAGACAACAGTGTCCGCTCATTTTCATTTCGGCCGCATACCAAGCATTAATGTTGCCGCGCTTTGCCTAAGTGAACGCCCGGCAGAAAGAGTTGAAAACATACCAGCAGATCAAATGAACCCTTTGAAGCATATTACAATATGTACAAAATGAACACCGGGGGCGGGGGTGGGGGCTCTTTTAAATAGCTTACAATATCCACTTCGTATTTCATTTTTTTTTGCCCTGTTGAGTCAAAGCTAATAAGCAGGAAGGAATGAGGGACGGGGGGGTGGGATTCATCCTGCACAACCCATAAGAAAAATCACATTTTAACCAAAAAAAAAAAAGTTACCTAGAACTCCCCTCTCCCCTTAAATGTAGCTGAGCTTCATTGACTAAGGGGGGAAACCATGCTAAGAGATCAATTGTGCCTTTTGAGGTGGATTATAATGAAAGGAAGAAAGAAAACAACCTACAGACTGAGAGAGATCCCTTCCAAAACCATCTCTCAATTTTTCTGGCAACATTTTTAAAAAATAGGAAATGGACCTAGGTTCAATTCGTGCTATATTAAAATGAAGCTTTAGGGCCAATTCCACATAGTTTCTTCAGCCTTCCCCTCTCATCTTTTCATGTCCCGAAGACCTTTCCCTCCCAGAGCAAGCATTTGCCCCACTGGCAATATGCAATTTTCACATTTTCACAACAAAGCAAACAGTGGCTCTCTGGAGTCATTTCAGGACACAACCCCCTCCCCAAAACCTGCACAAGGAGGGAGGTTGAACCCCTTTTCCAGATGGGCCACATTTTTTGCAATCAGCATCTGGCCCACATACATCTGGGAGGCACAAAATTCTTTCCACAGTCCACTACAAAATCTTTGTAATGTGTGACTTCGTAATGTGTGAATTGATCCTTAATTAACTTTAAAGTGTGTGTTGTTCAGAACCAAGTTCCATGTGGAAGAAAACATCTATTTTGCTGCTGTTGTTCTTTGTTTGAATAGCAAAGCATCGCCATTTGTCTCAAATCTTGTAGAAAGAACTCGGCCTGCATTTGGAAGGATAGGAAAAGAAATGTCTCTAATTGTGTGCATTCTGCACTTCCACAATTGCGTATCCTCTACGTGTTTCTCTGTTTTGGTCTCTGGTAATTTAGAGTTGCTGTGAGGATAAAGTGAAGAAGAGAAGAATGTTGTAAGGCACTTGGAGTTCCTATTGGGGAGAAATGAAATGAATGAATGAAAATTTGTATGTATTTTATCCCTTCTTCTACTGGTATGTGTGTTGTTAATATGCTAAAATAACGAGTGTAATTATTGTCTAAGCTTCCAGTCCTTCCTTCAATCTAGTTAAAAGTATACTGGAAAAGCTTATTTAACCTAAAATAGGTTCTCAAGAAGTCAAAAGAGACCTCAGCAGCTTTAGTGTGTAAAATGGTAGGCTGAGCACTGCATGGTGCCTTACAGTGAAATCCTAAGCAGAATCAAAAAGAGTCCAGTAGCACCTTTAAGACTAACCAATTTTATTGTAGCATAAGCTTTCGAGAATCACATTCTCTTCTAAGCAGAGTTACTCCAGTCTAAGCCCATTGATTTATTCTACTTAAATGGATGATGGACGGCCGGCCCGACTCTGCCCCAGGGAGATCCATCAGGCCTTTTCAGCCCTGGCAGAACTCTCTGTCTGAGGAGACTAGGGCCCAGTGGGATTTGCTATTTTTCCGCCGGGCCTGCAAGATGGAGATGTTCCACCAGGCATTTGGTGGGGGCTAGGCTGTCCTCTTGTCGACCATGCCATCGAAGTATGTCCACCACCCATGCAGGAGCTCATAAAGTCTGATGCAGGGCATTTTGTAAGACCCAGGCCCTGAATTTTAATATTTATATCCGCCACAGAGAAATTTTATTGTATATGGAAAGATGTTTTAAGTGTTTTAAATGTTTTAATTGTTTATTTATGACGTTTTATTGTTTTAAATTGTATGTTGTAAATTGTTGGTTGTTACACCGCCCTGAGCCCGTCTGATGGGGAGGGCGGTCTAGAAATGTAATGTAATAAATAAATAAATACTTAGGATTTCACTGTTAGCATTCATACACTCAGATTGACAGGCATGCACACTAGAGAGAAGATGAATCCAGCCCAGAAACTCAGGTGGCAGATCTAGAGATTCTGGGGAAGGAGTGCAACTTGTCCCGAGAATCTGAACTGTCTTCCATTTTTCTCAGCTGGTCATTCATTTTTTTCTCATTATATGCAACACCTGTATCTATTATGCTAACATCTGATTTTGCAATTATGAAAGGAAAGAGTTAAATTCTATGAACAGCATCAGAATTTTTTTTCCATACAGGTTTTTTTTTTTTTACCATTTCATTCTATTTCGGCTGCAAAAGCAACAGAGCTTGGAACAGACATAGGATAACCAGATCTTCATTTTGTCAGGATTAGGGTCGACATGCAGGAAATGCTGGGGATTTATTTCAAATAATGAAATATTTAATATTTACAGAATCGCAAGGAGTGAGTGATGAGAAAGAGCCTCTACCGCAATTCCTACCACTAGAATTGCTTCCTGATGTACAACACAGATGGGCATAGCCTGCAAAAGATCAGGAACTGTAAATGGAGGCCGCTGGTGAGCGAGCATGCAGACACGTCAGGAATTACTCCAGCTGTGCTTAAGATTGAGACAAGGCCTGCCCAGAAGAGGTAGGACAGAATCACAGAGTTGGAAAGGGCCATCCAGACCTTCTAGTCCAACCCCCTGCCCAATGCAGGATGAGCCTAAAGCATCCCTGACAAATATTCATTCAGCCTCTTCTTGAAAACTGCCAGTGAAGGGGAGCTCACCACCTCCCTAGGCAGCTGATTCCACCTTTGAACTATTCTGACCGTGAAAAAGTATTTCTTATATCCAGCTGGTACCTTTCTGTATGTAATTTAAGCCCCTTGCTTCAGGTCCTATCCTCTGCTGCCAACTGGAACAGCTCCTTGCCCTCCCCCAAATGGCAGCCTTTCAAATATTTAAAGAGAGCAATGATGTCCCCCCTCCCCTTCAATCTCCTCTTCTCCAAACTAAACATTCCCAAGGCCCTCACCTCCCAAGGACCCTCTCAAGGACCACCACCTCCCTCAGACATTATCATATCCAAGAGCAAGTCCGACATTATCGTGTCCAAGAGCAAGTCCGAACACCCAGAGGGAAGCTCCAGACACACCAGCTTGAAGGATTGTCTCCTACCATATTGCCAAAGTAGCATGACTTTTGGGCTGCCTGGTCAGTGCAAATCAGCACCACAGCTGTCCAGAAGATTTTGGCAGTGAGGGAAAGAGTGAAGGCCGGGGAAGGAGGAAGCAGATCAGCAAAAAAAGCTCCCTAGGTAGTCACTAAGCAAGAGCAGGACTCCAGAAGAAGATCAGGTTTCAACGGAGGATTTGTATAGTCAATCTGAGTGCTGCAACCGTCCTGCTGTCTCAGCTGAGGTTCTCCTGATCCAGGCCAGGACAGATCTCTTTTTGAGTAGGTCTCTGTGAAGGGAGGTCCCATATGGCTGCTGCAAACACACTGGCGTCATCTTTCTTCATGGACTTTCCTTGGCATCATTTTCTAGGGCTCTAGGGGTGAAGCAGGTGCTGCACATAACAGCAGGTTAAATGGGGATCGGCACAGCTCCCATGGGTGACAGGATTCTTCTGGTGCCCTGGAATAAGCTTGCGAGCTTGCTTATTTATCAGTATATGTAATTTTTAAGGTGGCCAAATCTGTGGATACTTAAATCTGGTGACTAGAGCCATGGACAGACAACACAAATGCTTCTATGAACCTGGGGAAAGCTCTAGGTTTGCAGAAGAATCTGAAATCTAAAAAAAAAACAAAACCCTGGGTGGTTAACCCCCACCCAGTAATAGCAACAGTGCCTGTAGCTTTAAGAAACGCATGCTCTCTGTGGCTGTTGCTAGGCAACCACAATACTATTATTAGTTGAAGCCTTGGTTTTTGTCAGTAAAAGGCATGGAGAGGGATCAGAGCCCTTTCCAGGGCTGTTTTGGCTTTTGAGGGAGGAATCCACGCTAGACCTGGTAGCAACCACTAAGTGACTCGCTACCACCCGACTTGCATGACTCACCAGGCGTGGCTGCTTGCTACTTTTAAACAGCAGCCACCCCATTTAAACAGCAGCCACCCCATGAAAGCTGGTATCAATGGCTGATGGGGCTGGACTGAACCAGCGAAACCAGAAATGGCACAATTTAGCACATACTTAATGGGAAGAAATTCAAATAAGGAGTCTTCCAAAAGCCTCCCTAATGTATGCCAGGGCAGATTATTCCTTCCTCTACTCTGAATGAGATAATGGATTGAAAAAAAATGCACCAAGTTAACCAAGTCTGCAATCCCAGAGGCACTCAGTCTGGAGCTGTGTATGAATTTTATCCATTCAGAAGTGTACCTGTTTTCACATATTTGCGCTGTTTGGAAGGGCATTTAGTAGGACTGGAGCGGTAGGCATGAGGTTTCTTGAAGTGTTTATAGGAATGGTTTTATTTATGCTTACAGTTTTAATGGAACAAATTGGAAGTCACTAAGGAAAAGGAGGAATATAAACATTTTAACAAAGAAACATCTTTGGTAATGTCTCTCTAGAAGCCAAAACACACGAGAAGAAATACCCAGGTTCAGCACGTGTTCTCTTACCTCAAGGTTTGCCGGGATCTGTAGGTGTCCTGGAAGCTTAAAGTTTAGCGTTTACAGAGCAGCAGGAAGGGAAATACAGGCGCCTGTATTTCCCTTCCCCTTCCTGCTGCTCTGTAAATGCTAAACTTTAAGCTGCCAAGACACCTACACTTCCCAACAAACCTTGAGGTAAGAGAACACGTGCTGAACCTGGGTATTTCTTCTCGTGTGTTTTGGCTCTAGGACTCTCTGGTATACTACACAGCAGTGTTTTCCAACCAGGGTTCTGCGGAACCCAGGGGTTCTGCAGCACACCATCAGGGGTTCTACGAGAAATTGTGGAATAAATAAATAAATTGAGATACTATGAGTAGTTCCAATTATCTCTCAAACTATTGTGGTTATTAAGATTATGTAAATTGACATTAGAGAGAGCGAGGGATCTTACAGCTCTTTACAAATAAATGTTTTTGACAATAATTTAGCAGTAATAAAATTGTGTTCCTTGCCATCAACTTTTTTATGGCCTGTAAATGTTTTTATAGAAAAGAAGTCTGTCCTCCAAAGCTGCTGGAGGACAAAGCTGTCCTCCAAAGCTACAGAGGTCCACCTGATCTCTGTGAGACAGCATTGTGTAGTGGTTAGGGTGTTGAACTCGGATCTGAGAATCTCCCCTCTGCTATGGAAGCTTGTGGGGTGACCTTGGGCCAGTCACGTACTGTTAGCCTAACCTACCTCACAGGATTGTTGTGAGGATAAATTGGAGGAGAGGAGAACAATGCAAGCTTCTTTAGGCAGCTTGTAAAAGCAGAAGTATAAATGAAGTTAATATATTTAAAAAAGCTTTTATTTTTCAGCCCGTTTCCTCTCCCCTTCCCTGATGTGGAGGTCACTTGGATCTCCCACCTTGGAGGTGGCTGCCAAAGCAAACTAGATGACAGCTACTCTTGTTTGAACAAATTAAAGAGTCTTTTGGAAATTCCACCTGTCTGGAATCAGCTCTGTCTTACCTGTTGTTAAGCCACTTTAAAATCAGATAGATGTGACCCAGATGACAACAATGGAACATCTTACCCCAACGGGACACCTGCAGCTCAGAAACGAAACACGCTTCATGTTGGGAGTACCCTGAGATTTGGCCACCATGGGGGAAGTGAGAGCAATTTTAGACTCTGAACCAAAACAATCCATGTTTGATCCCTAACAAAGCAGTTAATGTCAACACCTTTTCCCTCCAGAGGGAGAGAGAAGGAACAATAGACCATTACCCTGGAGGAACAGTTTCCAAATCAACGCACTGCTCATGTTGCTTCTCCTCTCTCAAGATTTTCCATATTATGGGACAATTAACCTCATGGGCTCCATTTCATGGCTACAAGCCAGCAACGTAGGTCTGTGTGTACAAGCTGGGCTCTCCCATGACCAGTAATAGCAGAGAAAGGGGCCTTGGAGAGAGCCATTTATCTATCTATAGTACATTTTTATCTAACCTGTCCTCCAAGGATGGCATACATCATTCACCCTTCCCCAATTTATCCTCCCCAAAGCCTTCAGTGGTAAGAAGTGGTTGTGGGCAGCTGTGCTGGCCCAAAACAAAGCCTCTTCCCAATACAGCAAATGTCATGTAATACCTTTTATCAGGATCAATCAAAAAGAAACAGAGCAGTGTGCAAGCTTTTAAGTTCTCCAGAACTCTTCAACAGGCTGGGTGTTAGAAAAATAAAATACTAAGTAACAACAACAACAACAACAATAATAACTGTGCTTACATACTACTCTTCTAGACAGGTTAGTGTCTCATCCAGAGCGGTGAACGTTAGTGTTATTATCCCCACAATACAGTTGGGGAGCTGGGGCTGAGAGAAGTGGCTTATCCAAGGCCATCTACTGAGCTAATGGCTGAAGGGGGATTCGAACCAGTAGAGTGCTGATTCACAGTTGAATCACTTAACCACTGTGCTACAGCATCAGCAGGAAGGCAGCCCTCTCAGGTCATGACCTTATGACGTCATCTTGTCAGTGACCTGTGTAAAATGCTGAGTAGACATGCAGATGTAAAATTATGTTGGCATTGGGTCACACCCCAGGCAAACTGGGTGCAAGAAAAAACAATGGATTCCTCCCATGGGACAGGGAAGAAGGCTAGGCACAACGGAGGTCATGTGCCTGTCCCACGGTCACCCAGTGATTTTTGTGGCAGAGTGATTAGGAAGGTTCCTCTTCCTGCTCATTCTAAGCACGGTTCAAGTTGAACTAGATGAGATGGGTTGTGCCCGAGTCCACCCCAGGGACATGTTGCCATTTTGCAGAATGGAATGGCGCTGGAGAAACCTGTCAGTAAATAATGCCTTCTAGTGCCATTTTGAGCCTGTGCTACCCTGTGCAGCTGTGATCAGAATGTGGCCCCTGTGGTGCTCTGAAAAGCAGTTCCCTGGTGGGGCCCCACTACTACGAAATGGCAGTATGGTGGACTCAGGGACACTATCATGTCTAGTTTAGTCCTTAGTGGGGAATGCCTGATCCAACTACTGAGTTCATATTAAGTGGCCAGGGTTACCAAGTCACTCTGCTATGCAATCTGTTGAATGCAGTCCAGTTATGCCAAGTAAGGCGAAGATGGCTGGTTAGGTCAGTTACATGAAGTGTGGTGCCAAGATCAAAGTGCAGCTCCTTGAACTGGCAAGAATTATTTAAGGGAGTGGTTGAGTGACATGGAAGAACATTTGCTGTACATGCACAAGATCTGAGGTGTTCATTTTTGGCACCTTGATTTTATTGGCATGGATGGAAATCCTTGCCAATCGATTTCACTGGTTAATGCTAAGTTCTAGTATTGTAGAGGAACTCAGGGTCACCCGATGATATTGATATTGATCCAGGGCAGTCGTGCAAATGGATTTCTTCCTTCAACGCATAAATTAATTTCTGGAACTCACTGCCACAGCATGTAGTTATGGCTACAGTCTCAGAGGATTTTAAAAAGATAAATCCATACACGGTGTAAAAAAGAAATGTTCAGAAAAGCATTTCCTTTTTATTCTCATGTCAAGATTACATAAAGGTAAAATTACCTAAAGGGAAATGTTGGAATATAATGGAATGATTCAGGAAGGTTCATTTATAAAGGTACAAGATTGTAGACTATGCTACTCTGTAATAGGTAGGTAAAGGTAGTCCGCTGTGCAAGCACTGAGTCATTACTGACCCACGGGGGGATGTCGTACCACGACATTTTCTTGGCAGTCTTCTGTTACGGGGTGGTTTGCCATTACTTTCCCCAGTCATCTTCACTTTACCCCCAGGAACTCATTTTACCAATCTCAGAAGGATGGAAGGCTGAGTCAACCTTGAGCTGGCTGCCTGAACCCGGCTTCTGCCAGGATCGAACTCAGGTTGTGAGCAGAGCTTGGACTGCAGTACTGCCGCTTACCACTCTGCGCCACGGGGCTCTGTAATACATACATGTATTACATGGTGGCTGAATTTTTGCAATAAGAAAGAATCTTGTGAGAGTTCTGAAACAGGTACGCACAGCTTGTCTTGTAGCATTTAAAGAGGCCTGAGCGAGTAAGAAGGATTATCGCATCTAACTCCTGGATGGGTAGCAGTTGGGTGGGTGGCAGGTGGACACCTGGATGGTTGCCACCCGCACTCAAAATCTGTCACCTGAAGCAACCATGCCGGGCCCCTCATTATAGAGCCAGCCCCAGCCATGGTGCAAATCAAACCCATAATTTACATAGAACATGTCCCATTAAAATATATGTATTTTTAATACTATTTCTACATCTATGATGGCAGGGTTGTGTCGTTATACGGGAATAAACCGGGGGGAAATGCCGTGGCCCACAGTCTCAGGTGTGTGATATATTGCCCAGCACTTGCCGTTTAGCACCTCAGAGGTGATTCCTTTTTATTCTCATGTCAAGATTACATAAAGGTAAAATCAAACACAGTTCAGCTTTTCAGCTTCTACTCCATCAGTGATCACTAACCCTTTTGAGCCTGTGAGCGCCTTTGGAAGTTTCAGACGGGGTGATGTGAGACAGCCAGGACTCACACTAGGGTTGCCATCCTCCAGGTGGTGGCTGGAGATCTCCCTGAATTACAACTGATCTCCAGGCCACTGAAATCAGTCCCCCTGGAGAAAATGGCAGCTTTGGACATTGGACTCTATGGCGCTGTACCCTCAATGAGGTTCCTCCCCTCCTCAAATCCTGCTGTCTCCAGACTCCACCCCGTAAATCTCCAGGAATTTCCAAACCTGGAACTGGCAACCCTAATTCATACTGTAGCAGATGTCATGAGGTGGGACCTCGTTTCAGCCCACATAACAGCACTCTTGGAACATGGTGGTCTGTGCATTGACCTGTGATCTCTGTTCTAGGGTAATCTAACCTGGCTTGTTATATGTACCATCCCATCACTCTAGGGATGAATTACGACTTGCCCTCTTTTTCAGCCCCACGATCTCTATTTTGCTTTCACATTCCTCTTCTGGAAACAAAACCTATGATTTTTAAAAAAAAAATGTTCACACCTTTTCCTACTTCCTCACACTGAATACACATTGAAGGTCTTTTGCGCTTCATTAAAACAACATTATTATTTATGCATTATTTATATATACATGACATACCGCATATGTATCAACTGCAGAGAAAAACTGCGTAATAAACGCATGTGCCCTGAAAAAATCTACAAAACTGACCACCATAGTAAAGAACCAAAACAGTTGCAAAAAAATAAAGATACTAAAAAGAAAAAAAAGGACCCAAGAACATTAATTGATCTTTGGCTAACATTAAATGAATTATTCTACACTTGCCTTGGTTGAGGGGACTGTGTAAATGAACATTTTGTCTTAAACAGAAGTTCAGATTTCTCTCTAGAGCCATCTACACGAAGATTTTATGTATGTATGTATGTATGTATGTATGTATGTATGTATGTATGTATGTATGTATGTATGTATGTATGTATGTATGTATGTATGTATCCTCACCACCAGATAGCAAGGACAGGAAGAGAAGGAGCCCAGTTTTTTAGGTGGAGCTTCACTGACTGCAGACTTATCTCTCAAGAAATTCCACACCCACCTGCATTTGGCCAACATCCATCCTTCTCCCTTGAAACTACGCTCGTCTCTCGGCCATCATCAGGTGCAACTTAAGCACTCAAGGGAAATAAGCCTCCTCACACACTTTACCCACACTGGGGGCAAAACATCCTTCATTCCCAAGTCCTTTCTGTTCTCTTTGAGTTAAACAGAATATTAATATATATTGTACAGGACTGGATTTGAATTTACAGTCGCCAGCCTGAGGCTTATAATTAGGGGTGTGCTCATTGTTGACATCATAATAATTGCTTCAAAGTAATGATGTCACTTCCACTGTGACCCAGAAGTGATGTCATTACATAGGGTGACCCTCTAGCATTTGCCCACAACTCTACGGTTTAACAGAGGCAGAAAATATGATCCCCTCCACAATCTTATGAAGTAGGTTAAGCAGAGACAAAGTGACTGGCCAAATCGTGCACTGTGTTTCATGACAGAGCAGGGTTTGAAACCTGGCTTGTCTTGCACTAGCCCGACATTCGAACCACTACAACCACACAGGCTGTAAGTTTCACTTTACAACATTGGCTCATATTCTAAGTATGTAGAATATTAGAAGAGCCTGATGGCTCAAAGCAGTGGTCCATCGAGTCCAGCATTTTGTTTCACCCAGCAGCCAACCAACAGGGTTACCATATACCTGCTAAGGATGACAGATCTCCTGTCGCTGGCATCTTCTGCCTGCTGGCACTCCAGCAGCCAGTAGGAGAAAAAAAAAATCGTTGTCGGGCAATAGTATTACATCACTTCCAGGACAGACCCGGAAGTGATGTCACACCTCTCCAGGAATTGCCAGAAATGCTATGATTACCATAGTGTTTCTGACAGAGTAGTGAGGCATGATAGCACTTCCAGGGTTTTCCCCACTGACTGACAACCATGCTAATCAGTTACCCTTTAGGGCTAAACAATCAGGTTGTAGAGGCTGAGGCCTTCCCCTGATGCTGCCATCTAGCACTGGGTTTCAGAATTTCACTGCCTTCAGTAATCATGGCTAGTAGCCATTGATGGACCACGTCCATGAATCTGTCTAATCTCTTTTTAAAGTTATCTATACTTGTGGCCACCACTATCTCCTCTGCCCATGAATCCCACATTTTAATTACTTGTTGAGTAAAGAAGTACTTCCTTATGGCCATTTCCACACACCTTTCTCCCTCGCAGAAAATTGCACAAAACTTACAGAACGGCAGCGTCTTCATGGCGTAATTTCCCGTCGTAACTCTGTTTCCTGGTGTGATGACCTCATAAATCATAGCACGAAATGGAGTCATGATGGGAAATTGCATCATGAAGAAGCCATTGTTCCATAAGTTTTGCACGATTTTCCGTGAGGGAAAGACGTGTGAAAATGACCTTTATCTGTCCTGAGCCTATTTCCCAACTATTTCATTGGATGCCCCAAGTTCTAATATTACGTGAGAAAGAGGAATAGCAACCTCGATCCATTTTCTCCACCCCCTACATAATTTTATAAACCTCTACCATGTCTCCCCTTAGCGATCTTTTTTCCTCATTAGAAAGGTACTTTAACCCTCTAATGATTTTGGTTGCTCTCTTTTGTACTTTTTCCAGCTTTGCAATATTCTTTTTGAAATACGGCGACCAGAACTGCCCACAATATTCCAAACGAGGCCGCATCATAGCTTCATCCAAGGCCACAGCAATATTCGTTATTTCATTTTCAGTCTCTTTTCTAATAATTCCTAGCATTGAGTGTGCCTTTTTCACAACTGCTAAACACAGGCTGGACATTTTCATCAAACTTTCCACTACAACCCCAAGATCTCTTTCAATCTCAGCCAGTTCGGACCTCATTAGCATGTATTTAAAAATCAAGATTTATTTTCGTTCTAATATGCAGCACGTCATCCTTACTCACCAATTAGTTTAAACCACTGTGGCCGCAGTTAATGAAAACGTATCACAGAGGCAGAGGCAAAGATATGCAAGGATCAGATCGCACAATGATACAAATGAATGAACTGCCCCCATGTGTTAGCATGAGAATGCCATGCACCAGACTTGTATGAAGTTCTGCCCAAAGTGCTAGGTTGACTTCAAGAACCTTGTCCCAGCTCTTTATACCAAAACAATTCCAACTCAAACAACACCATTATACTTTTAAGATGTCTATATCATGCCCTCAGATCTGACTTCAATACAAAAGCTTCCTCCAATATTTAAATAATAGGGCGGTTATCTTGATCTACCATGTTTTCTTTCCCTATCCTTCCTCCAAGATGTACTTTATTTGCTCCACCTCCACTGTATCCTCACAACAAATTAGGCTGAGAGAGGGTGAAAGGTCACTTAGTAGCACTGCCATCCCAGTGCTGGAAACCACTGACAGTGAGGGGTGGGAACATGTAAATTTCCCTCACTTAGATAGTGCAACATCACTTCCAGCATGGATCCAGAAGGGATGTCATAACGTTAAGGTGACGCTCTAGGATTCCACTGAAACTCTATCAGTGGAAGAGTGTCACCCTGATGCAATGACATCACTTCCAGGTTTGTGCCAGAAGTGACTTGTGTTATCTGAACAACAGCAATTTCCTCCCCATTTTCCTTGTTACACCCTACCAAGCTGAGGAGGATGGGTCTGTAGGGCATCCGGTGACCTTCTTGGCTAACTGGGGATTTGATCCCTGGTCTCCACAGCCTAATGACTATGCCACTCTGGCCCTCACATTCTTTCTATTCCAGTTGCAAGCTTCTTCACATCAGTTTTGGACCTTGCATCAGAGTTTTCCTTCTGTTGCTGTTAAAACGCCATGAAGCAAACTGCACGCTCTTAATTAAAAGTGAAGAACTTAATGCATCTCCAATGCTTCCAATGCCACTGCTAATTCCACTCAATTAGGACAATAAAGACTTCCCTTTATTACTGAACTCTTAATTGCTACAAACCAATTCTGCTTCATGGCTGCTCAGCGCTAAATGGGAACCTGCTTGCAAATATATATACCGGAGTCATCCACAACTTCACTTCCTTTCACCAGGACAAGATATCATAAGCAAAAAAGTGTACCCTGACAGTCCGTCACCATTACCTTCTCACTTTTCAGAGCTTAAAGAGGCTAACCTGTTTAATAAACAACAGGCATCTCACGACTGGTCCTGCCGTCGTTCATACCCGTAGACTCCTCCTCACCAAAGCCATCAGTGTAGCCGTCATGCCATCCAAGTTGCAAAAAAATGGGATAAAAATCGGATCCTAGAACACACAAAATTCCCACTATTTGAAAGCTGGACAAAGCTATCCGTTCGGAAGAAGCGATTCGCTTAACGGAAGCCACAGAAGTGAAAAAAAAAAAAGAAAAGCAAAAAATCCATCATCTCAGACTTGAACAAAGGACTCTTGTGCTGTGTGTCTGGTCTCAACAGCCCGTGCCCAGAACTGACCTTCTACAGCTGTGCCCTCTTGCTCCCAGCCTCTGATATCCCTTCTCTGCAGATGCATCTCAGAGTTTACAAGATGCACAGGTTTTTTGTTTCATCAATAGTCTCCTGCTATGAAAGGTGGTGTAAAAGTCTCTCGCCTTGCTAGCTGATCATCAGAGTTATTGCAAGGACAGCCAAGCCTTAGTCTCGCCTTCCAGCAGGCAAAGATGTCTAAATCCCCCGTGATAAGGCAGCGTGAAACTTGGGCCGCCTTCTTTCCTTCTTTGCCAGCTGAGAACTGCTTGGCTGTAAGCTCTTACTAAGTCAGCTTTGTGCTAATTTGCTGAGCCAGACAACACTCTCCCAAAAGGGATTATTCGGATTGCTAGACCTGAGCAATCTACTCAAGGCCCACTGATTTGCCTACCTTGTCGAAGCAGAGAGGGGATTCCTTATCAGGATATTAAAAAATGAAAGAAATTAGAATCCTTTGGGCATAATGGTTCTGTTAATCAGCTGACCCAAATTAGCTATCCTCCCCAAAGGGTTAGTTCACATGGAGCATCCAGCGCATGGTTGGGTGTTTTGTGACTTGATTGTTTCTTCCACGTGGCTGATTTTGGAAACTGGTACTCTAACAAGCGTTGCTGGCAGAGCAGGGATGTGACGATCATGTGAACTGGAAACCTGCCAATTGCACAGATCAGAAGATCACACTGTCTGTGATCCTTCCCATATGCACAGTTGCCATGTTGTCTGAAAAAAGCATTGTGCAGATTTTGCCCAGTCTCTGTAGAAGCTACACCAAATCTTGATCTTCAGGGTTCTGGTCTGCAGATGCTGAAGCCCATAATCCGTGTGTGGCCCCTTTCAGCAACATGGTGACCACATATATCGGGAAGATTTCCAGTTGACTGCACACTCAACATCTGGAGCCCTAGTTTTACAGAGTCATCCAAAACAGAGTTACACCTTTCCAGGGCTTTTTTTCTGGGAAAAGAGGTGGCGGAACTCAGTGGGGTGCCCTCAGAGAAAATGGTCACATGGCTGGTGGCCCCGCCCCCTGATCTCCAGACAGAGGGGAGTTGAGATTGCCCTGTGCACCGCTTGGCGGCACGGAGGGCAATCTCAACTCCCCTCTGTCTGGAGATCAGGGGGCGGGGCCACCAGCCATGTGACCATTTTCAAGAGGTTCCGGAACTCCGTTCCCCCGCGTTCCTGCTGAAAAAAAGCCCTGCACCTTTCTAAACCCATTCTTCATTGACGGATAGAAGAACATTACCTTTGTTAGCTTCTTTTTTAGGGTTTCCAGAAGGAGGAATCAGAGCTAATGTACTTTCTGGCTGGCTTGATGAGAGCTTACTAACTGAGCTTCCAAGTTCATTATGCTTTACTTCTGAGTTAACTGGGATTCGGCACTGCCGTCTCAGTCCACAATGTACAACTAGTTCCATCCTACCATATCAGCCTTACCAATGCTTATTCCATCACTTATTTATTTACCTACTTCATTTATAGTCTGCCCTTCTCACAGAGGACTCAGAGTGGATTACAAAAATTAAAAGCCAACTATAAATACAATGTTTAAAATTACCGATAGACATAAAAAGTTATAACCGTAGAAATACCCTCCTAAAGCGTTCCTTTTTCACATTCTATGGAGCAACACTGGCATGGGCGTCTTCTAGTTGAAGGAGCCATATTGGCTTTGTAGCTGGGGACGGCAGTGCTGGGGAACAACCAAGGTTAGGGTGTATTCACTAGACATGGGCACGAACAGAAAAAAAACCCAAATATGGTGTTTGTTGTTCATTGCCATCCACAAACAACAAATAATGAACATTGACGAACATGATCCTGTTCACGAACATGTTCATTGTTCATTGCTCATGGGGGCCAGCAGGCTCTCCTCCAGCCATCAGGGTCCCTACCGCACCACTCCCAGAAACCCTACCTGAGCAGGCAGCAGGAAAAGTACCAATAAAAAATAATAGCTTGGCCCCAGAGCCTGGCAGCAGCCCTGGAACCTGAAGAGGTAGATCCCTATCCAACCACACACAAAGAAAATTCAAGCTCCAATGCACTCACCCTGTCTCTCTAACAGCAGCTGTCTCTCCCTGAAAGCCAGAGCTGGGAGCCCCCCTCCCCCTGGTCTTTTCTTCTTGTAACAAATTTGGAGCTCCAGTCCACACTTGGAAGGAAGACCTGCCTATCAGGCTACATTGGGCTTAGATTGGGGTTTCCAGGGCAACAGCAGGAGTTCAGACAGAGTTCAGACAATCCCTGCCTAAGTTGTCAAGGGAATTGATTGCAGGTGTCAGATTGTCTGGCTTGATGAACAGCAACAAACGAGGCTTGCAATGACCACCTGTTCGTTTAGAAGGGGGCCTCATGAAAAAGCTTGTTCGCGAACAGCAGATTGGGCTGTTCATGGGTTTTTTTTAGTTCGTATTGCTGTTCGTGCCCATCTCTAGTGTTCACCCATCATGCAAAACCATGGTTAGGATCTCACCATATATCATTTAATTGCATCATCGTTTTGCATAATGTCTGAATACTCTGTTGCCTTCAGTTCCATGACGGATGTCCATAAATAAAAAGACAGATATTAGACAATTGGGTGTGCGTGTGCATGTGTTGTGCTGTCAAGTTGCCTCCGACCAATGGCGACTCTATGAATGAAAGACCTCTAAAACATCCTCTCATTAACAGCCTTGCTCAGAGATCTTGCAAACTGGAGGACGTGGCTTCCTTATTTGGGTCAAGCTGTCTCATTTAGGCTCTTCCTCTTTTCCTACTGCCTTCCACTTTTCCTAGCATTATGGAATTTTCTAGTGAGCCTTGTCTTCTTATGTTGTGACCAAAATAGGATAGCCTCAGTCTCAAGCTGTGTGCAGCCTGAGCATGTTTAAGAATTTCTGAGAGAAATATTGAGTCTGGTTTTAGCAGGCAAGCTGTGTGCAGCCTGAGCAAGTCTAAGCATTTCTGAGAGAAATATTGGGTCAGGGCAAGAGAGGCAAGCTGTGTGCAGCCTGAGAGTGTCCATTAATTTCTAAGAGAAATATAACATGTGTGGAAATCTGAACTCTGTGTGTCTGAGAGAAAACCATTCATTCTACCTAAAGCAGGCAAACTGTGTATGCGCCTGAAAGAAAGTCTATGTGTATTTGCGTGAGAAATTGATATCTGAAGCAGCCAAACTGTGTGTGCAGCCTGAGGGAGAAAGTTTATGAAGATATGAGTGACTGTGCCTAAGTAAAGTAACTTTAAGGACAAATAATACTCTTTGAAACCATCAAGTTTAAGAAATAATATGAAACTGATATACTTCTTGTAAAAATGAAAGGGTTTTTTTTTTTGTTTATCCCAGAGTATATGTTATTCCTATATCCCATTCCTATCCCCAGGGCCACATAATCCCATGAAGAAGCCTGACTCTTGGGCATGTTGTTAATGGGGAAATTTAAATTATTTTGGAATATAATTCCTGGTTTCAGGCTTGTTTTAGTAATAATAATAACTGCACTTACATACTGCTCTTCTAGGCAGATTAGTGCCTCACCCAGAGTGGTGAACAAGTTAGTGTTACTATTATTCCCACAATACAAATGGGGAGCTGGGGCTGACCCAAGGCCATCGACTGAGCTCATGGCAGTAGTGGGATTCGAACCAGAAGAGGGCTGATTCACAGCTGAACCACTTATCCCACTGGACTGTTCCGAAATTGCAATGCATTGACATTCTGAGCATCTGAAGCTGCTTTACACTGAGTCAGACCACCCATCTGTATTGTCTACTCTGACTGGCAGCCGTCCTCTTTGGCATCACTTTCTCAAGTTTCTGTTTAATTGGAGATGTCTGGGGCCATCTGCATGCAAAGCAAATGCTCTGCCAATGAACAATGACCCTTTCCTGTGGCAGGAACATTTATTGTGGAGGGACCATTCTGTAAGATCGACACTACCCTGACTCGTTTGAGCAAAGAGTGGCTTTTTCATAGTCTGGAAAGGCTTTCATTTACTCAGCATCCTAAGAGGCTCCCCCCATCCATACCTCCCATCTAGTCCTCCCTTTTTATCTATAGATATCTCTGTAGGGACTATTCTGAAAGGATTCTGGAGGCAATACACTCTGTTTGACAAAAATTTCAAAGCAGCTTCATCTTTTTTCATGAAAAAAACATGCTTCCCTTACTGATAATACAGAACATAGGCTGGTAAGCTCAGATATCCAAATTAAAGGTAGTCTTTTTTTGCTTTGTCTCCCTTGCAACTAAAAGAATGCTCTAGAAATACTTGCATTGATATTGAGACTGAAGGAGGATGGTGAAGGTATGTGTGTGTGCATGAGAGAGAGAGAGAGAGAGAGAACAAGAGAATAAAGCCCTACAAAGGGCTGAGGAGAAATAACCTTTCATATCCAGCCATTTCCCCTCACTAGACAGAGTACCTGCTTGCACATTACCATTTGATGCAAATGCCTGTCAGAAAAGGAACTGGTGGACAATAGAATTTTTTTTTAAAAAAAGAGATAGTAAGAAAAAACCCGAAATCTGAAAAGTATCGCAAGTCTGGTACTGTTCTGTCCACGAAGTATTCCTTTCTAGAAGCCAACAAGCAAGATTGTCCCTCATGACGACCTATACAACATGGCTGTGAAATACTGTAGGTTCACCGAGAAGAGTCTTGCTGCCTCTCACTGCCGAATCAGAGACGCCCCTCTGCCTGTGGGTGGGGCTAAAGATGGACTCATTCTGGATCTTTCAAAGGCCCAAGAGAACGTGTGGTGTTCCCACTTTGCATAGGAGTAGAGTTATTATGCAGCCCCAAATCCTGAAGCTCAGGAGAAGTCGCTTGGAAGATCAAGGATGGTTACAGGAGATCTTAGGACTAGGTCACAGCTAGGGTTGCCAGGCTCAGCTGGTGAAAGGATTGGGGACAGAGAAATGAGGGAGCACAATATTGGTTACATCATGATGTCACTTCCAGGGAAAACCTGGATGTGATGTAAGGTAGCTCTAGGACTTGCTAGAAACCAGGGCTTTTTTTCTGGGAAAAGAGGTGGTGGAACTCAGTGAGTTGCCATCGGAGAAAATGGTCACATGGCTGGTGGCCCCGTCCCCTGATCTCCAGACAGAGAGGAGTTTAGATTGCCTTCCGTGCTGCTCCAGAGGGCGGGGCCACCAGCCATGTGAACATTTTCAAGAGGTTCCGGAACTCCGTTCCACCACATTCCTGCTGAAAAAAAGCCCTGCTAGAAACCTTTCCAGAGATTCCTAAAACTACCCTTCATTATTTCCAAGTTTCCCTTGGAACTGATCTAGCAACACAGCTGACATTGCTGGTTTTAAGAATGTTTAAATTTTTGTCTTACCTCTGCTCAGCAGAGCTCAGCAGGGATGTAATGCCAAAAAATCCATCCTACAAAGCTATCCCTTCCTCCACGGGAGCTTATCTCTGTAATCTGAAGATCACTTATAATTGTGCGAGAACTCCAGTCCTCAGTTGGAGGTTGGCAACCTACAGTCCAGTCAGAGTAAAGACTACTGAGCTGGATAGACCAATGGTGTGAGTTGATAAATGTTCAGCTGTTTAGCAGGCTAAAATGTTCAGCTGTCCACTGGCAATCTTCACCATAGCCTTAATGGCTAATAGGAATTCAAAGAGTTTCCCCCCCGTAAATCTTTCAGAACTCTGAGCTCCAAAGAACTATTATGTGTTCCTTTCTCCCTTCCCTTCCAATCAAAACTGGCACAGGAAAATTTCACCAGAGTGACTCTGCACTCCAGCTTCCCCCTGAGCCAACCCGTTGCGAAGCACGCTTGGCTATAATAGAGACTAATCAGCCGCAATTTTTCAGCAAAGGCAAGATCAGGCCGTTCGTGATTGGCTCAGCAGGTTACTGCTCCCTTTAAGGGCAGAAGTCCAAATGTACCTTCTGTGCTTACAGAGGAGATTCTGTCACAAATCCTAAGTGGACATTCAAATCAGTCACAGTGGCCATCTTCCCTTAAACATGATGGTTACAAGGAGATACTGTCTGTCAAGAGCCCATCGCTGTTTTGTAGGCAGCAGGTCCCCAGATCAAAGCCTAGCATCTCCCGTTAAAGGAGCTCAGGTCGCCAGTGATGGGAAAATGCCTCCCCTGCCTGAGCTAGTGCTAGAAGAAACAGTACTGGGCTCAAAGGACCATCTTTTTTAGGGAACGTAGCTTCCTTCCAACATTGTGGCTCAATAGTAGAACTCCCACGTTTAGGCCCCATTAAAGAGTCTCGGGTAACAAAGTTAAAAAAAACAACAACACTTGAGACCCTGGACAGTCACTGGCAGTCAGAGTGGACAACGCATACACATATTGAGTCACACTATCAGTCTATTTTGACCTCCACCACCAGTAGCTCTCTAAGATCTCAGGAAAAGGGCTTTGATGTCATCTCCTACCAGATCCTTTTGTAGCTGGGGGATGGAACCAGAGACCTTCTTCACTCAGAGCAAATGTTGTACCACTGAGGTACAGCACTGCCTCTGTGCAAAGTTAGGCTGACCCACAGGGTTGCCAGGTCCCCTTATCCTACCAGCGGAAGGGGGGAACCCAGCATTCACCTTCCTTGGTGATGATGTGATGATATCACTTCCGGGAAGTGATGTCATCACATAAGGCTCGGGAGCACTTCTGCATTTCACAGCAGGCCGATTTGGGCCCCAAATAGCCCCAATTCAACCCATTTGGGGCCCAAATCAGCCCACTGCGAAGCATAAAAGTACTTTATGTGCCGGGGTGGCACAATGTTATCAGATGACACAATGTCATTGTTGTGCTGCTTCAAGAGTGCACCTGGGAGGCCTTTTCCCCCACGTTGCCCCTTGCTGACCAGGAGAGTGGCGGGGGTGGTGGAGGGTGGGAGTGGGGAATCCCCCTCCCCAACCAAGACACCTGACAGTCCTATGTGACTCAGTATAAGACATCTACAAAAGTTCCCTATATATTGCCACAGGACAGATACTTCCTGCAGAAGCATAAGAAAAACAAATAAGGGGAAAAAAGCCAAATGGAAAGAAACCCTGCTCTCTCACCCCTCCCCTTGCATAAAAAAAGAATTAAAATGGGGCGGGGCCATGGCTTGGTGGTAGAGCATCTGCGTGGCATGCAGAAGGTCCCAGGTTCAATTCCCGGCATTTCGAGTTAAAAGGACCAGGCAGCAGGCAATATGAAAGCAGGGCTGGATCTACATTTGCTGGTGTCCAGGGCAGCTGAAGACTAGCCACTTGCCTGCGTGCACAGCACACGTGCGCTCCTGGTGCTGCGTGAAGATGTCACTTCCGTGATGTCATCACGCAGGGCAGCGAATGCCGCCCTGCAGCAAGCTGGCTGTCCCGGTGCACCGCAGAGCTGGCGCCTGCCCCGCAGAGCCACCTGCCCCTGCAGAGCCCCGCAGAGCCACCTGCCCCACAGAGCTGCTTGCCCCGCACGACAGGGGGTGCACAGCAAGTGCGCCCCCATCTCCTGTTGCCCACGCGCTCCTGGGGCTGGCAACTGCACCCAGCGCCCCCTCTTTGGCGGCGCAGGGGGCAGACTACCCCCCTTGCCCCCCCTGTCGATCCGGCCCTGTGTAAAAGACCTTTGCCTGAGCCCTTGGAGAGTTGCTGCCAGTCAAAGTAGACAATTCTGACCTTGATGGACCAGAGTTTGATTCAATACAAGGCAGCTACACGTGAGTATCCTGTCACAAACTGGCCAACTACAGACAGCATTGCTGAGGAACAGTAAAAAAAAACTCTAACAAACGCCAGGATATCAAAAAAAAAAAAAAACCAGCAGTGGCAACAGAAACACCAGAAAAGAACAACAACAAAATATTTCCTTCCTGCAGGCCGACCAAGATTAGTTTTAAAAATTAATGTAAATGAGTAACACAGCAAGTGCCTTCATTAAATTATGAGGCCACGCCATGTACACACAGTCGTGTTTCCACCACTTTTATCTGAAAAGGTGCTCATTGTTTATGATGGTGTGAAAAGCTGTTTTCCTCCAAACAGGCCTGTTTCATTAAGAAATTGGATTCTTGCCATGGACTTATTTTCTTAGCGTTGAAGCAAGGCCCAGTATCAAAGAGAGGCAGGAACATGGAGGTGTTGGGAGGGAGGAGGGAAGCATTACACAGACTTGCTTTATGTTTACTACCCAGAATGTAAGTCAAAATGGCCCATTTAGAATTGACTTGAGCACCCCATATTTTCATTTGGATATCTTGTTTGCAATTTAAATGAGCATATTCAAACATTGAGTAGGGTTACCAGCTGGCCTGGAGAAAAATGTCCTCTCCCTTTAATAGATTTTAGTGGGATGCTATTTACCAGATAATCTTATTCACCCCCTGCCATGAAAAGCTTAATCTGGCCATTTTCAAATGATATACCTCCAGGGCTCATTTTGAGGGGGAATGTGCAGGAACACAGTTCTGGCAGTTCCCCAAAGAGGTCACATGTCAGGTGGCCCCACCCACCTGACTCTCAGCCATTTTGGGCCCGTTTCAGCCTGGATTGGGGCCAAAATGTCCCAGATCAGGCCTCTGACAGGTGGTGGATCATTCTTCCACTCAGCAGCGGCCCAATCCTGACTATTTTGGGCCCCTTTCGGCCATTTTCAGCCCCTTTTTGCCATTTTGGGACCAATTTCGGCCCTAAATGGCCAGGATTGGGTCCAAAACAGCCAAGATAGGTGATGTCAGGGGGTGTGGCACATGCAAATCAGTTATGCTAATGACACACCTCTGGTGATGTCAAGGGGCATGGCATCTGCTAATGAGTTATGTTAATGAGTTATGCTAATGAGTCCCTCCAGCTCTTTTTCTATGAAATGACCCCTGTATATCAGGGGGACAGAACATTCTTTTCAGGCCAGTTGGCAACCATAACAGTTAGCAAAATTCAATGTCAGATAGGCAGACAGCAGGTAGCGGCCACTGGTACATGCTCAGAACTTAATGGATTGCTAGGGTTGATGGAAAGCGAACTTTTCTCAGCATTCTGATTCCGTTTGGGAAGTAAAAAAAACTACAATTCCCACCAAATCCAGCAGGAAATCATGCTGAGGAAGAGTAGGAAGTGTAGTTTGCATAGAAGATAGAATATAACTGGATCCTGTTGGCAGGACCGCCTCTCACCATATGTTTCCTGGAGGGTGCTTTGCTCGGTAAATAGACATCTGCTGGTGACAGGGTTGCCAGGCCCCCCTGTACTCCCAGCGGAGTACTCCCGCCTATGTTTTAATCCTCTCCTTCACACGCGTGCTTTGCATGTGTGCGCCCCCGGGCTTCTGCAATAATGTCACTTCTGGGAAGTGACATCATCAGGCAGAGCAGCCCCCCCCCCACTCCATAGGGGCCCCAATTCGGGCCCAATTCAGCTTGGAACGGGCCACTGCCTTGCGGGGGAGCACTCCCCCACTCTGCAGTGGTTCAATTCTGGCTGATTTAAGCCTGAACCAGGCCATTTCGGGCCCGCGGGAGCATGCCATGCAGCCTTGGAGCACACCCATGAGGTCCGTGCCTCCCCTGCTGGCCAGGTAAACGGGGTGAGGGTGGAGGGTGTGAGCGGGGGATCCCCCACCCCCGGCAGGGGAATGGCAACTCTAACTGGTGGTCCTTGGCCCCAAGGAGGTTCACCTTGCCTTGACTAGGATCAGGGCTTTCTTGGTCCTGGTACCAACCTGGTGGAACTCGCTGTCTCAGAAGACAGGCTCAGCAGGACTTGCTATCATTCCACCAGGCCTGTAAGACAGAGATGTTCCGCCAGGCATATGATGGTTGAGGCAGGCAAACCATCCAACTGGCCTCCTGCCATAGACGGAGTGTATACCCCTCTAGTCCTGCTGCTTATCAACTGGCCACCCTGCCCCACAGATTTGTTGATATTGGAGAGTTGCACAATATGTGCGCTGCTGTTTTAATGAATTGTATACTGAAGTGTTTATATTTCTTCTGCTGCTCTGTGTGATTTTATTGTTGGTTGTAATCCACTCTGAGCCCGCTTGCGGGGTGAGCGGAATGTAATTCTAAATCAATCAATCAAATCAATCAATCAATAAATGTTAAAGATCCAGTTTCTGTGTCAAATTGTGTTCAGTTTCCTGAGCTTATTGGAAGAGGGCCTGAATAAAAGCTATGTGATATTAGTTATTGTAGATTTTCCGGGCTGTATGGCCGTGGTATTGGCATTGTAGTTCTTGACGTTTCGCCGGCAGCTGTGGCTGGCATCTTCAGAGGTGTAGCACCGAAAGACACACTGTGACACTGAGAGATCTCTGTCTTTTGGTGCTACACCTCTGAAGATGCCAGTCACAGCTGCCGGCGAAACGTCAGGAACTACAATGCCAAGACCGCGGCCACACAGCCCGGAAAATCTACAACAACCATCATTCTCCGGCTGTGAAAGCCTTCGACAATATAACGTGATGTTGGCTCAAAGTCTGCTGTTGAAGGGAATGGTATGTCAAGGAAATTCCCCTAGAAGTCAGTATGAAGGCACAGAGCCGGCAAGGAGACGTTCTGGGTTTTGTGGGGGAAAGAAATGATATATGAGATATGAGATTTCCACAACAGTACAAAAATGCTACCCAATGATGCCCTGGCAATGCTCCCATTTAACAGTGGCACCTCCCACTTGGCCTCTATTCAACTGCCTCCAGTTCTTTCAAAGGTTTTATACATTTCACTATATTAGAGCTTGAGTGTGGCTAATGAAAACTCCCTGAACTTCCAGCACACCAGATCAGCCGCCTTTAGCAGGAAAAACATTCAGAAAGGGACCAGGGGACCACTTGGGTAGCGAGTGCAGACATATTGATCATACACACTCACAACTGGGAACTATGAAGGTTCTTTGCTAATTGGCAAAAAAAAAATTTCCCAAGCAGCTCTCCTATGTTTCACTGCGACAAACTCCTATAAAATTATTGTTTCCAAGGATGAGGAAGGAATAGTTACAACTGATTATGGAAGATACGGAGTGTCCATCATTTTGAGAGGCGGATAATGATCAAATTTCTGAAGAGGGGGGCCTGTCCATTTATCCTGGATGTTTGCATTAGAGAGGCTGGGATCATTGCAAACAAAGCACTTAAAGAAAATACTTTACTCTGTGAACAACAGTCATTTTTCTCTTGATTCCCCATAGTCCCAAACAGCTAATACAATTGTAATTTAAAGAGTTTATGCACTGTATCTGCCATTGCAGTCAGTGGCATTCGGTGCCACACTAGGCAACTGGCTATAGATCCAGAGGAATTAGCCGTGTTAGTCTGCAGTTGCAAAATAGTAAAGAGTCCAGTAGCACCTTTAAGACTAACCAACTTTATTGTAGCATAAGCTTTCGAGAACCACAGTTCTCCTCGTCAGATGCACTATTAGGCAACTAATCTTGCACTATTAGGCAAGATTACTATTAGGCAACTGGCTGGTAGTCACTCATCACTGGTATGTTCTCAGAATATGCTGGGTTGCTGACAAAGTCACATAATGCTGCAAGGTTTGGAGCAGGGAGAAGGAAAGTCTTCCAGTTTCCCTCCCATGTAGGTTTGCCAGGCCAAGTCTGGCAATGAGTAGGAGGGTTAGATGCAGGGAAAATGGGGAGAGGGAGTGACATTAGCTGTGTAGGGACATCACTTTGGGTTAAAACCATGAAGCGGCATAGGGTAGCTCTAGGAATTGCCAGAAACTCTATGGTAAAACTTTATGGCAAGAGTTGCTGGGGCTTTTTTAATTGATTAAAGAAATTCGGCCACTACTCAGCTGGAAGGAATGCCACATTCTCCACAAACTCCTTCATTCTTAGGCACTACTCACAAAATCTCCAGGCATTTGCCAAGGCTCTGCTGGCAACCCTAGGAGGAAGTAACGCTGCCCCATTTCAACAAAGAAAGCAATAGAATGCAAAATGTTATGTGCTGAAGTTGGGAGGGGGAGCTTCTGTAGCATAGCAGTTAAGTAGGTGGGTTGCAAATCAGCACTCTACTGGTTTGAATCCCACTACTGGGAATTCTGCAGGTGGGCTTAGGTCGGCCGCTCTTCTCAGCCCCAGCTGTATTGTGGGGATAATAATAACACGGACTTTGTTCACTGCTCTGAGTGGGACACTAGTCTGTCTGGATGGAGTGGCATATAAGTGCAGTAACCATTCTCTTTGGTTCAGCTTAAAGCCTATTTTTGATATTGACCTCCATGGTACATGCAGGGCTTTGTTTCTGGGAAAAGAGGTGGTGGAACTCAGTGGATTGCCCTTGGAGAAAATGGTCACATGGCTGGTGGCCCCGCCCCCTGATCTCCAGACAGAGGGGAGTTTAGATTGCCCTCTGCGCCGCTCGGTGCGGAGGGCAATCTAAACTCCCTTCTGTCTGGAGATCAGGGGGCAGGGCCACCAGCCATGTGACCATTTTCTAGAGGTTCTGGAACTCCGTCCCACCACGTTCCAGCTGAAAAAAAGCCCTGGGTACATGCCATCTTTTAACAAACAAGAGGAAATCCGACTCGGATGACGCTCAGTACACTAACAAGATTCCAAGACAGGTTTTTTTTCAAAGCACTTTGGTGAGCTGCTTGCTTCACTGTCCCTGACTGCACCTTGACAGTGAGGTGAACTGTGCTGGCATTTGTGAAAGTAACACTCCTCAGTAATCTGGAGGATTAGTTAAGACTCTCTAGATCATTGTTCCACTATCAGACCTGGCTGAACTTAATAGCCAATGATTTTATCCTGCAACCAGCATGTGCAAATGGAATTAAATTCCTTCATATCATCTCCTCCTCTTGATTTTGGTTCCCCCAGAATGGTTCAGCTATGCAGGAGCAAAAAGGAAAAATGTGCACAAATCTAAGAACATTACTTGCTCCTTTTAGCATTAAGATTAAGATTTTTCATTGTTAATCAGGGAAGCACGTGAGTTCCGATATCAGCTGGCAGCACAAAGCAATACAACAACACAGCCCACGTGGTGCAGGGTTGTATACGAGGTTACAGGAGGGGCTATGGCTCAATGGCAGAACATCTGCTTTGTATGTAGAAGGCCATGGATTTAGTTCCTGGCATCTCTGATGAAACGGACCAGGAAGCAGATTATGCGAAAGACCTCTGCCTGAGACCCTGTACAGCTGCTGACAGTCAGAGTAGACAGTACTGACCTTAATAGATGACGGATCTGACTCTGTACGAGGCAGTCCCATGTATTCATAGGTCCAAGGTTGTTTTGAAGTGCACTAGAAATCCCGTATGACGATCAGTTGAACATGAATTTGCCTTCTCCATCCAAGTCTTCCTGCCTGGTAAAGATATGAACTCCAGAATCCCTAAGTTGGTAACTCTGGGCTGGAAAATAACTACAGACTGGAAGTGGCGCTTGGGGATGGACCTCAGCAGGGCATAATGCTATAGAGTCCATCCTCCAAACAACTACAACTGCAACATTCCATTTATATACCACCCTTCAGGACAACTTAACATCCACTCAGAGCAGTTTACAAAGTATGTTATTATTATCCCCACAACAATCACCCTATGAGGTGGGTGGGGCTGAGAGAGCTCTGAGAAGTTGTGACTAGCCCAAGGTCACCCAGCTGGCTTCAAGCGGAGGAATGGGGAATCAAACCTGGCTCTCCAGATTAGAGTCCTGCCGCTCTGAACCACTACACCAAACTGGCCACAGCCAAAGCAGCCGTTTTCTCCAGGGAGACTGATATCTGTAGTCTAGAGATCAGCTGTAATTCTGGGAAATCTCCAACCCCCAGCCAGATGTTGGAAATCTATTCTTAATTAACATTCATTTTTAAAAATAGAGATGGCAAAACCCAGTCATCTTGATTCAGACTGGGTCCAGTTGTTCCACATTTTTCACAGTTGTCTTGGGGCAAAGTGCAGGATTTTTCCAGGAGTTCTATGAAAGTTCAGAAAAAATAGACCTGCTTAGGAATGCTTTACCTACCACCTGCTCTGCCCAGCCTCCCCTGCTATCAGTTTCCCTCATCTCCATTTCTCAAATTTACCCCTCAAGAGTGGTGAGGGAAGGAAAGCTAGTGGTAGTGCAGTCTGTGGAAAGCTGGTGCCTAGTGGGACTCATTAAGAGCTGAACTTCAGAGGAGAGTTTGGCTTAGCTCTTAACAGCTCAGCTCTTAAGTTTGTGTCAGAGTGTCAGTTTGTTTGTCAGTTCTCTAGCCAGAGTTACGCCATTTTAATTTGCTATAATCTGTAGTTGTTTAGTTTTCCTCCCTCTAGGCCCAGGTGGTGCCCAGGCCGCATATATCCATGGGAGCGAAGAGTTCTTATCAGCCCGTTGCGGCCGAAGACCTTGATGTCCTTGTCTTCCCATGCCTTCGCAGACAGGACTAAGGGGGGAGGCTGGGAATGGGTGTTTGAAGTGTTGTTACTTTCATTTCATGTGTCATTCTCAACAAAGCTTTCGTTCAGCCAAGGGCCTCAAGCCTTTGGATTGTGGACACCTGTATCCTGAGCATAATTTTCCAATAAACCTTTTGAAACCAAGAAACCTTGTGCTTCTTGCAGAAGGGGGAGACGAACTCTAGATAACTGGAATTCCATAGTCTGACAGTTTGGCTTAACAGGTGGAGATCATTTCCAGCTTCTCCAATTCCATAACTTGGCACCATCCCTAATAAAATCGACATTGCTATAAATATAGTCCTAAGTCCGTGCTTCAGAATAGTGATGGTATCTTTTTGAGTGTGGCTATGAGTCTCTCTACAGAAGACATCTTACACAAGGATGCTCAAATGTAGGGAGGTGCAATGTTAGCTGGGAAGCTTAGTTTAAATTTCACCTCTCTACATGAGGGTAGTTTAAAAAGACATCTTGCGGAGATCGCGCCTCAGAGGATTTGTTAATTTCATCTTTGCCTCCCAGCAGACTCTGTCAAGATGAAATTAACAAATCCTCTGAGCAGAGATCTCTGTGGGCTCTGTCTTTTTAAACTACCCTCTTGTAGAGAGGTGAAATTTAAACTACGCTTCCCAGCTAACATTGCATCTCCCTACACTTTAGCATCCCGGTGTAAGATGTCTCGTGTAGAGAGACTCATAGAGTGACTGTTGAACTAGGACCTGAGACAACTGGGTCTGAATTCCCACTTTACCATGGAAGACTGCAGGGTGAGAGATGTCCCACTACATTCCAGCTGAGTACACATGTAGTTGACTTACACTGAATGAGACTGTTGGTCCCTCAAAGTCAATAGTGTCTACTCAGACTGGCGGTGTCTCTTCAGGGTTTCAGACAGAAGTCTTTCGCATTACCTGCCACCAGGACCTTTAACTGGAGATGCTGGGAATTGAACCTGGGACGTTCTGCATGCAAAGCAGACGCTTTACTACTAAGCCACTGCCCTTTCCCAGATTTGGGTAGCCCAAATTACCTCATAAGGTTGTTGTTGTCAGGACAGAATGCAGGAGGGGGAAAACACAGTGATAAGCTACTTTGGGTCTGGCTTAGGGAGGAGAGAGAAAATAAAACAGATAAATAAAATCATAAGAGCCTTTTTTATGAACTGCAAAAGATGGTCTAAAAACTACGAGAGCACTGAAAACAGAGTCTGAAGCAATACAGTCCTCCCCCCCCCCCGCTTAAATTGCCCTATAACAAATCTTCAGTTATTCTTAACATAAAGACATACAGGTAAGGGGTAGGGAAAACAGGTCAAAAGTCTAGACAAGACTTTCTTTCAACTCACTAGGGAGTCATTTTATAATAACTGCATGAGGAAATTATTTAGGTTGCACACACAATGCCCCCTTTTAAAAATATATAGCAGCCTATCAGGCTATCTTCAAAGGTCAAAGGGCCTACATGTTCAGAAGAATGGATTTCTGTTTGGGCAAGGAAAGAGGCTTGTCAGTCTAATTCATAAACAGTTAAGTGCTAATAAAGCTAGTTAAAGATTAAAAATAAATAAAACAGGACCCTCTATGAACCTCAGGTCTTCAACACATATCTTAATGTAAGAATGTCTGCCATTTTTCCTGACTCTTGAAACCCATGCTGATTTTTATTTAAATCTAGAAGATAAAACCACAGCAATGTTCCAAATGAAGGTGGCCTTCATTTCATAAAATGGCACAGTATTATTTTTAGACCCAAAAACAAAGACAGAATTCATGTGCCAGCTAAAATGTGTGGTATGCACTTATATAATGTTTAAAAACAAATAGTCAACGCAGAAAGACTGAAAATCACATTTTATCCTTCCTACATTTTGTGTGATGAAGCTATGAACAGATGTAATTTTGTTTGCCACTGGTCAACATGAACATACTGACACCTATTGGCAGAAGACATGTATTATACAAAGATTTAACAGAAAAAAATTCTTTTAAAAAACCCTGGGAATTGATGTATTTCAGTCCCAAGAGGATGCACTTCTAAAACAGATATGCACTCTAATCCAGACAATCAATTTTTGAGCATTCTCTGTGAGAAACAAAAAACTCCACTCAAGGGGAGTGGGTCTACAGACCCAGGGAATCTCCACATTTGCAGAAAATTCAGAGAATTAAAAAAGTGAGTATTTTGGCTTTTAAGAAGCTTTACAAATGATATGTTTTGATGCAATGTCACAAAATCTCAGCTGCCATTTTGAGAGTTGCTTGGTTACTCCAAGAAACATTGCTGACGTGGGAGCCACGTTGGGGAGATTGGGGCGGAACGAAGCAGCGGGAGTGTGGTGGTAGGAAACTCTTCTAAGGCACTCTATTAAAGAAGAGAGGGTCTGTTTTCTTTCCACGACAAGACAACACCCGCTTTAGCAGTAGTTTTACAGATACCATGGATGTCCAAAAGATAAATAAGTGGGTTCTAGATCCAATCAAACCTGAATTCTCCCTAGAAACTAAAATGACAAAACAGAGCCTATCATATTTTGGTCACTGGTCTCCTGCCAGCTAGGGGGCTATATGGTATCTACATAGTGGCCTGCCCCCCATGCTTGTGATGTTGTGGAGCAATATTGAACACACACCTGCCCCTTTCTATGTTGGTCGACAAGGAAGTGTGAAGGAGACCCATCCAGGAATGTTGGAAGTTATATTGTTGAGATCTCTAAGTCTGAAAGTTACACCCTCTTGAGATCTGTGATTTTATTGTCTTATTTTGGTATTTTATTACCGTTGTAACCCGCCCTGAGCTCGCTTGCAGGGAGGGTGGGCTAAAAATCAAATAAACTAAACTAAAGACAAGACTTACTGGAAAGACAATAATGCTAGGAAAGTTGGGAGGCAGTAGGGAAAGAGGAAGACCCCAAATAAGATGGTTTGGACTCCATAAAGGAAGTCACAGCTTCTAGTGTGCGGTATCTGCACAAGGCTGTTTATGAAAGGACATTTTGAACCTTGTTAATTCCTAGGGTCACCATAAGTTGGAAGTGACTTTATGGCACATAATGCACACACAACAATTAATCACTAATTCCCCCACACATATCAATTTATCGATGAACAAAAAATATTGAAATGTGTGCCTTTTACTGGGAAAACTGAAAGCAATGAATAAGAAAGTAAGGAACAATAGGTTCAAGCAGGGCTTTTTTCCAGCTGGAACGTGGTGGAACAGAGTTCCGGAACCTCTTGAAAATGGTCGCTGGAGCGGCACGGAGGGTAATCTAAACTCCCCTCTGTTTGGAGATCAGGGGGCGTGGCCACCAGCCATGTGACCATTTTCTCCGAGGGCAAACCCACTGGGTTCCACCACCTCTTTCCCCCCCAAAAAAGCCCTGGGTTCAAGTCTCACAAGGGAGAAGCATCATCAAACTGGAAATTTTGGAAGGCATCAAAACTGAACGAATGAGAAATTCAAATTTGTCCTTAACTCTGCCAAAACGATGAAGCTCAATCTGAGGCCCACCCCAGCTCTCTTTAAGCATATTCTTCCGGAGAATAGAAGAAAGCTAGTTTGTTCCAGCCGGATGAAGCAATTTTGTTTTACCGGCATGCCCTTTCTGGTCTGGAAAGTTACTCCTATTGAGTAAGAAGATTAGCTGGAAAGGTGTTTGTCAGGTGTAGGAGATTCCGCACACTTGTCTGCATTAACATTCACCGAGCCTTTGCCTCCATCAATTTGCATAGCATAGGGTCAGAGAGGCAGCCTGATTCTGCCACAGCTCTACGGTTTCGATGGGGTCACGCCGGTGACATATGAAAATAACCCCACTTTAATTGATACCCAAGCTGCCGAGTGGTTGAATTCATAAAATCCCTTCAGCCCCCTACCTTGTAAGTCTAATGTTAATGTACGGCCCCATTTGCTGAAAGGTGCCAGAGACCATAATGTTCTTGCACAGCTGAGGCAATCAAGGCTTTGAAAAATTCATGCTGTGCTCTGCAAACCTGACAGTTTCTCCAGTGCCAATGCTAAATTTCTAAAATGAGAAAGACCACGGCTCAAGCTGGTTTGAATGCCACTCCAGCCTACCCTCTAATCCCAGCGATGTGGGGAAGTTGGTTGGAGTAATTCAGTGATGAAGGAAGATATTTGCAGCTAAAGCTGAATCAAAATTACATTCTCTAACTCTTAAGAAAACCCATTGTTTTTCTTTTCCCAGAAGCTGTCCTACATTTTGGCTTATATTTAGTGATGGTGGAACACCGCCAGGCTCAACTGGAAGCTGCTGCTATTTCTGGAAACTCAGAGATGCATAGCAGGGGCATTGGCAAGTTTTGAACAGAATGCTCAAGAATTTCACGTGCAGATGCATTCATGCATGGAGGGGCCCCTTGAGCCCCACTATTATTGCCTCCTTCCCAAGTATAAAATCTTACCTTGGGGGGTTGTGATAGCAGAGGCAGAAGTGGGTTGGCCAAGGCCACCAGGAAAAGTCCTGGTGGACCAATGGCTGGGGGGTGGGGGGTGGTCCAACCACCTCTTTTGGGCCACCTGGACACCAAGCAAGAAGATGCCCTCACCCTTTGTGGGGTGGGGAAGGTGGCACCTGGCCAAACTCTGTGCAACAAAGTAGGTGACCAGCCAAGCTACCGCACAGCATGAGGGTAGCTGGGCAGGCACTTTCTTTCTTTCTTTCTTTCTTTCTTTCTTTCTTTCTTTCTTTCTTTCTTTCTTTCTTTCTTTCTTTCTTTCTTTCTTTCTTTCTTTCTTTCTTTCTTTCTTTCTTTCTTTCTTTCTTTCTTTCTCTCACTCTCCCCCTCCCTCTGTGGAAGTGGGCCAAGGCAGCCTGGGGGCGAGGGCCTTTTCTAGGGCTGTTTTTTCCTCCCAGACCTCTCCTAGAGGGAATAGTTTGCTGTGTCTTTAAACAGACAGTAGGCCCTGAGTGAGAAAACCCATTGACATCCATTGGCTTAGAAGAGTGTAACTCTGCTCAGGATGGCACAGCTAGTCTGGCCCACAGCTGAATGGCAGAGATTTCCACGTAGAAGGCATCACTTATTTCTTGGTGGTATCTCCAGTTAAAAAGGTCTCAAATAGCAGCAGTTGGAAAGACTTTGGAGAGGCCCTGTGATTAGGAGTACACAGTACTGGGTCTAAAGAACAGACCAATGCTTTGATTTGGTTTAAAGAGACTCATGTCATAGTAGAACATTTGCCTTTTGCACGTAAAAGGTGCCAGGTTCAGTCTCTGGCATCTTGAAATAAAGTGCAGGCAATGGGTCTTTTTCTATGCGAGCCCTTAGAGTTTTCTAGTTAGAGTAGACAATCTTGGTCTAAATGCACTGATATAAAAGTTAGTTTTATATCTTCACAACAACATAAACTTAGAAGACTCACGCTATTTTTTTAAAAAAACAGCTAAGGTTCATTTAAGGGACTTCTCCTGGGAGAACATCTTCTGTTTCACATCATTCTTCAAAGGGAAGTCCTTAAGTACAAAGTGAATTCAGACTAAGCAGCAGAAGAAAGGTCTTTTTAGATGCTGTCTTTTGGACGGGAAAATAGAGTCCAGGAGAGTACATTACTGCTGGTTATTTGTGAAGTTGCAATGATCCGCTCCTAATGGGTATAAGGATGTGCTGATACCCGAAGCAAGACTGACAAGGCTACAGTGAACTGTCATTTCCTTTCCCAGACATAATAGCGTTGTCAGACACCCTCCGAGCAAAAGAAGAGAAGAAAGATCCCACCGTATGACAGCATTCAGGAGGAACGCCACAAATGCCATTGCAGGATTGGAAGGGCCCTGATCAGACCGACAAGCATCATGCCGCATCCTTTAAGGTTATTTGAAACCTGTCATTTCTATTAACAAGCTAACTGCAAGTGGAGTCAGTCATTAGTTTGTTTTTTGTGTCGTACAGATGTGCAAGCAGACGCCCGGACCTTTTGGGTCTCATGCTTATTATCAGCTGATGATGGCTAGAGAGCAGAACTGGCGTTACTCGCCTTAGTCTCTGCTCATTAGCAGGGCTGAGCCGAAATGAGTGGACATTGGGATACTCTGGCTGGCTTTTCAGTGTTTTAAAGGAGGCCATGGCCAACTATAAAGGAGCTCTCAGTAGATTTAATTAAAGCCACAGTGAGCAGATAGGAAAGACAGAAAAGAAATGCAACTCGAGACCACTCTTCTGTCTAGGTCTCGCCACTTAAATGAAGTTGGGGCATCTTGAACTTGCCCCCTTTCCCCACTGGCCTGGTGCTGAAGCTTAACTTCTGGAGCAGCATTACAGCCAGCTTTCTTAAAGAAACAGCTGGAAAAGAACACAGAAACAAGGGTGAGGCCATGGCTCAGCGGTAGAGCATCTGCTTGGCATGAAGAAGGTCCCAGGTTCAATCTCTGGCATCTCTAGTTAAAAAGATCAGGTCGGAAGTTTTGTGAAAGACCCCTACGTGCATCCTCAGAGCCACGGCTAGTCAGAATATACAACACTGACTTTGACCTTGAAAGGTAGCTTCATGTGTTGTTCAATCCAAATCTGCAATGAAGTTCACTTGGTGATGTTGGGTTGGTCACAGTCACGGACTCATTTATCTAACAGAATGGTTGCTCTTCCTTCCTACCTTTGTTTACTGCCCTTCAGGACATCTTAACATTGACTCAGAGGGATTTACAAGTGTCAATCACCCTGTAAGATGCTCTGAAAGAGCTGTGACTGACCCAAGGTCACCCAGCTGGCTTCAAATGGAGGAGTGGGGAATCAAACCTGGTTCTCCAGATTAGAGTCCTGCCGCTCTTAACCACTACAAGATATCAAACAACAAGAGGAAAGTGGTCTCAAACACAGCAAATTTACACAGAGGACCCCGTACAAAGACAGTCCTAAGAGACCACTGTATATAAAGTATAAATTTAATATATCAGTGAAAGTGCAAAGTGCAAGAAAACCCCAATCAATATCAAAGCTCTTAATAATATTTCAAAGCTCTCTGACAAAAATTTACATGCCTAATACCAGTGTTCACAATCAGCCAATGTCCCAATAACTGTCAATAAATTGTCACTGAAGAAACAATGCTGGTAAGTTTCACCGTTATTTCAACATAACCATATGATGATCCATTTTTTTTCATTTCCTTTTCTCTGCAGGCAAATTCCCACCGGCACTTGATGGTGGGAGGACACGGTCCAGGAGAGCTAAGGTTGAAAAACACTCTCCCGGGCTGTTGGCAACGGATGCAGCAGCCTTAGATACAGTGGTCTCTTAGGACTGTGTCTTTGTACGGGGTCCTCCATGTAAATTTGCTCTTAACCACTACACCAAACTGGCTCTCCTTCCTTCCTTCCTAAAAACTTTTATGCTCCACCTTTCCACCCAAAATAGAGTCCTCAAAGTGGCTGACAACAAATAATTAAAACAGATAATTTAAAATACATATACAAATGCAATAAAAATAAACTTAAAAACAAACATACACGAACACTCTCAAACAGGGAGGAGGGCAAATAGGAGTTTAGAACATGTCTTATGGATGTACAGAACAAACAATTCTTCTCCACTACTTACCATTGAAATTCTCCTCTGAATTTCTTCTGGGATTTTGACTTGAGATTAGGTCTTGGTTCCAAAGGGATGCCATGCCACAGATGATAGAAATCAATGAATATTTGAAAAATGTTTACTCTGGATTGACTGAAGAAGTTTGATGATGGGGACCGAGTGATAGGATCTGGAATGCTGAGCTGTGCTTAATTTTACTTTTATGTGGTCTTGATGCAAGAATAAAAAAGAATCACCTCTGGGGTGATAAACGGCAACTGCTGGGAAATATATTGTACATCTGAGACCTTATTTGCCGCTGCATTTTTACTGATTTATTCCCTTATAACAACTCCACCATCATAGAAGGAATTCAAGCAGCGCATAATTGACATTTAGAGTTTCTCATTTCAAAGAGAGAAATAAAGTTAGCCTTTATCATCCCAACTCTACCGAAGAATGAAGCACTTACGTTTAATATACTGGACGACTTGCAGAATATTTGTTGGGTATGGGAATCCACCCCGCCCCCCAACAGAAGAGGGGCAAGTGAGTTTTTCAAATGAAAATATACTCCCAGGAAGTAGGAGATTGAACCTTTAAAACAAATAAATCAAGTGGCCAGACCAAGATCACACAAGGGCCAGTTCATGGGTATTGGATTGCCAGTGTTCAGGGCCGATTCCAGACGGCCCTCCCCATCACGAAACGTCGCGCGTCGTCGCACAGAAAACACGAATTATCGCGTTTTCTCGCGTGAGTTTTGCGCGGCGTCGCGCAAAACTCGCGCGAGAAAACGCGATATTTCGCGTTTTCTGCGTGACGACGCGCGACGACGTGCGACGTTTCGCGATGGGGACAGCCGTCTGGAATCGGCCCAGGTGTCATTTCGTAGAAAAAGAGCTGGAGGAACTCATTAGCATAACTCATTAGCACAACTCATTAGCATATGCTACATCCCTTGACATCACCTATCCTGGCTGTTTTGGACACAATCCTGGCCATTCAGGGCCGAAATTGGGCCCAAAATGGCAAAAAGGGGCTGAAAATGGCCAAAAGGGGGCCCAAAATGGTCAGGATCAGGTCGCTGCTGAGCAGGAGAGTGATCTACCACCCGTCAAGGTGGTGATCCACCGGCCCGATCTGGGCTGTTTCAGCCCCAATCCAGGCCGAAATGGGCCCAAAATGGCTGAGAGTCAGGTGGGCAGGGCCACCTGACATGTGACCTCTTTGGGGAACTACCGGAACTTTGTTCCGGTGTGTTCCCCCTCAAAATGAGTTCTGTTAGTGTTCCATGGAACACACAAAGCTACCTTATAGCTACTTATTTATTTAGATATTAATATTTTGCTTCCCTCCCCTCTGTTATATCCTCATAACAACCACCTTGTGAAGCAGGTAAGGCTGAGAGACAGTGACTGGCCCAAGGTCACCCACTGAGCTTCTATGGCAGAATGGAGATTTGAATCCAGCTCCCCCAGCTCCTAGCCTGACACTTTAACTGCTATACTATGCTGGCTAGTTTATACATTTTCCCATACCTTACAGTATTGTCAAATCTGATCAGCAGCAATTCTCCTGGGTCTCAGAAATCACTACTAAATTGAGGAGCAGGAGAAAAAATGGCCTCTATAGAAACTTTACAGGAATTTCCCCATGTCTCTAGTCTTTACCATGGAGATAAGGGGAAGCTCCTAGAGTGTCGTCTGGAAGTGACATTACATCCTCCCAAATGCCACTCTCCACGAGCATTGTGCTCAAAATCTCCTTGTATTTGCTGAGGCAGTGCTTTGCAATCTTAAAGAGCATATGCTTGGTGCCCACGTCATACAGTGGAGCTGTGGTATAAAGGAAGTAAAATCAAAAGGTCATCTGCATTGTCTAGAGACAACTTTGTGTTTTTTAAGCTTACTCTGTTTAGAAGTCTGTGTTTTTGATGTATTTTTATTATTGTTCTGTTTATATTGTAAGCCACCTTGAGTTCCATAAGGTGGAAAAGTGGTAATAAACGTTTTAAATACATAAATAAAAGAACATTAACTAAAAGACTTGGCCTGATGTCTGATGCTATCAAGAACCGGGGTGGGGGTGGGGGCAATGAAAGGGGAAGTCTGCTAGGGAGCCACCCAGGGCTTTTTTCTGGGAAAAGAGGTGGTGGAACTCAGTGGGTTGCCTGCGGAGAAAATGGTCACATAGCTGGTGGCCCCGCCCCCTGATCTCCAGACAGAGGAGAGTTTAGATTGCCAATCTAAACTCCCCTCTGTCTGGAGATCAGGGGGCGGAGTAGGGTTGCCAGGCCCCCTCGATCTCCCAGCGGGAGATTGAGACCTGGCTCTTACGTGGAGGGGGGAGGGTGCGCGCGCACAGAGCATGCACGCGCGTGCTCCTGCAAGCGTGATGACATCACTGCTGGGAAGTGACATCACTACGCAGCCTGTTTGGGTGCCCATTTTGGCATGGATCGGGTCCGTTTTGGCGCAGATTGGGCCCGTTTTAGGCCCTTGTGGAGCGCGGGAGTGTTCTTGTGCTCCGCAGGGGCCCACAATGGGCCCAATCCATGCCAAAATGGGCCCAATCCGTGCCCATTTTGGCGCGGATCGGGCCCATTTTGGTGCGGATCGGGCCCGTTGTGGGCCCCTGCGGAGCACAGGAATGCTCCCGTGCTCCACAGGGGCCCCGATCCAGGCCAAAACAGGCCTGATCCTGGCGGTTGCTGTGCGCGGGGGGGCGCAGCACCGCAGGGGGCGTGCATGGAAGGTGCGCACCCCCCGCTGGCTAGATAGGGAGGAGTGGGGGTGGCAGGGTGGGGGCAGGGGATCCCCCGCCCCCGCCAGGGGTCTGGCAGCCCTAGGGCGGAGCCATCAGCCATGCGACCATTTTCAAGAGGTTCCGGAACTCTGTTCCACCACGTTCCAGCTGAAAAAAAGCCCTGGAGCCACCAGAGAACAGGTCATTTCTGCAGTGTCCCCCCAACTCTGACCACTGGGGGCCCCTGCCGCAGCTCCTGCTTAGATGCCCTCAGTTCTTAGGCTGGTTCAAACCAGTCTTTGCATACAGATAACATTTATCTGTTTTTATCCACACGGACTCTGAATGGGCTTAAAACCGAATGTTATAAATAGCTTCCCTCTACAAGAAGGAATCTGAAAAGAGGGGGTGGAAAGTATGTGATACGTCCATCCAGAATTAAACGTAAGCTCATTTAAACAATATTATCTCCAAAGCCTGGAAAGGCATCTGCTGAGACTTTTACTTCCTTGTTTACAAAGAGAATTAAGTCAAGGCGATTGCAAGCCCGAAGAAGAAATGAATGCAGCCTGCAAAGGAAACACAATCATTTCTCCCTCTCTCCCTTCCCTCCCTCCCTCCCCCCAACACATCTCCATTCAAACTGGTTATGCATTGGCGTGAGGGAGGAAGAGCGAGAGAGCATTTTGCTTGGCTAAGTTCTCTACTATATTAATCTCATTATTCTTTGAACCGTTTAACTGGCAATGCCAAATGCAATTTGTATTCTGCAGCAAAGCGAATGCTCTAAACTGATTATCCCAATATGAACCGTGGCAATCCTCGATAGTGTTGGGTCTAAAAGGCCGACTTTCCCCTGAATAGAGTTCCCATATGCCATTCTGAGTTTCATGACACAATGTTGCGTCTGCTTTGCAGGGGATAAATTAAGCGTGTGAAAGTCTTAGCAAAGCTCTCATTTTCCAGTTAATCACATCTCCCCCTAATCAAATTAGCACATATAATTCCTCTGGATGCGTGGCGTACACACACACACTCACACAAATTCATTATCCCCCTTCTTTGGAGTTGAAAGGGAGAAACCAGCGGGACGTTTTTCTCTCCCTCTGCTTGAGTGGACCTAAATAGAGGGCTGTTCCAGAAAGACTGGGCGAGATAAACTTTGGCAACGTCTTCTGATTCCCAGCTCATTAAATTGGCTACCTCTATGGCCACCTCCAGGGACCGCTGAAGCGTTCCGTAATGAGATACTTGTTTAATTTCCTTTCAAAGGTTGGACATCTGCGACAAACCACCCCATTTCCAACCCCACACAGACAAACCTATCAATAGACTTTAGGCCTCTCTCTCTAGTTTGATGGAGTGTTTTCCATTGGAAAAAAAAGCGCCAGATAATAAATTTTGAAGAGAAAGGAACAATTGCCATTAACTCGGAGCTCTCCGTAGAGTTGAAGTCCATCATGAAAATTCAATAGCAGCTGAGCTAAATGGATAAATGTTCACAGTCAACCTTTTTTAATTGATTTCCCTTCATGAAATGATCTAGTCTCTCTGAAGCTAGCCGTCCCGGAGCCCCTCTTTAACCTTTCTTTTCATTCCAAATACGTTTAGAAGCACTGAACAAAATGGAATAACTGAAATATTAATCTCCCTCAAGAGCAAAGGACTGCAACAAACCTCAAGCTGAATATTCCAAGCACAATTCCCACCACATACCCCATTCATTTCAGGAAAGGGGGGTGTAGCAGTCACAGAGTGGGGCGAGAAAGGAGGGCATTCCCTCCAAGGTTCTCAGATCAATTCCCAAGAGGGCAGACGGGAAGTCAAAGAACTCCCCATACTTTCTGCTCCCTTCGATGTAGTACCGAGGCTGACCTTCATTGAAAACCAGCCACCACATCTTGACACTATCAAGAACTCTAAAGCCTTTTCCTGGCATAATAGAAATTCAGTGCAGATATTGTTATGTCTCTTTTGCTCAGTCACTTTCACTTAAGCCATAATGAGGCCTGAAACAAGCGTAATGAAAGCTGTCTCAACAATATTTTCACTTTAATGCTTTATTATGTCTTTGAATACATTTTAAGTTGTAATATTTCAACACTCGCCTTTTTATCCCTCCCTTCCTTGCTCACCACAAGGGATGAACAAATGTTCTCTATTCCGTTTATTTTGAAATCCATTTGTATTTTTGCCCAGAGCTTTGGGAGCTCCATTTTTCATTATCAGTTTTTAAAAATTTGCTTGGATTGTGTACACATGTGGCTTGGATTTTGATATATGATTTATACTAATTAATAATTAGACATACCATATATGTTATATATACACGTAATATATAATGTTGATTGATTGATGCATGAAATACTATAAATATATATATTTTATGGGCGGGATTTGGTGTGAGGAAACAGAAAATGGAAGAGAAATAAGGAATTACAGACTTGATTTGTACAAGGGGGGAATCAAAATGGGGTTTGGTTGGGTCAAAGGAGCCTGGATAAGAAATTTACATATTTAATAAAATTTATACCCCATCTTTCTGCCTTCTTAAGGGCCACCAAGGTGGCTAGGGCCAAATTCTAAATAATCCCTACATAGCAACAGCAACAGCTACATTATCTTGAGGGGACAGATTGGGGCGCTGTTTGTATAAATCAGCAAACTGTTAAGATTGTATTTCAAAACAGGAATAAATAAAACAATGTATATTTTCCCCTTTTTTCTACCCCGGTCCAAAGAATATTTTAAAATGGTTGCCATGATCCCAAGAGATTCAATGGGGCCCAAGATACAGGGTATTCAGACTGGGTTGCAGCATCCCATTACCCCAGTGGCTTGTTTCTGCCCACACCTCTCTTTCTTCACTGCAACAGAGGGGACGCCCTCTCTTGCAGAGCACATTCTCCTCTGACTCCTTGGAGGACATTGATCTTGTATGAATGGAAGGGCCTAGAACCTGGGGAGCGCATATTCTGCATCAGAGGACTCCCTTCGCAACAGACCGGGGCTGGGGGTGGGGAGCAGAGGCAGAAATACTAAATAGGATCCAAGCCACTGTATTAATTTACCATCCCTTTCTCCTAGCCAGGGCTTTTTTTCTAGGAAAAGAGGTGGCGGAACTCAGTGGGTTGCCAGCACAGGGGGCAACTCTTGGCGGGAGATGGTGCCCCTGGTACCACATGCGCATGCGCAAAGGGCACACACGCTCCCAGGACCAATGACTTCACTTTGGGTCAGCTAGAACAAGGGGGGAGTTTTTAAAAGTTTAAATTGCCCTCAGCGAAGATGGTCACATGGCTGGCAGCCCCGCCACCTGATCTCCAGACAGAGGGGGGTTTAGATCGCCCTCCACGCCACTGAAGCAGCATGGAGGGCAATCTAAACTCCCCTCTGTCTGGAGATCAGGGGGCGGGGCCACCAGCCATGTGACCATTTTCAAGAGGTTCCAGAACTCCGTTCCACTGCATTCCAGCTGAAAAAAGGCCCTGCTCCTAGCACTGTGATGACCCGAGGCAACAAATTAGTGTATGTAAAGTGCTGTTAAGTTGCAGATGACTTATGGTGAGCCTGTAGAGTTTTCAAGGCAAGAGATGTTCAAAGCCGCTTACCAGTGCCTGGCTCAGCATAGTGACCAGTGTGGACTTCCTTTGGTGGTCTCTCCCGTCCAAGTTCTAACTGGGGCTGACCATTCTTACGGTGCAATCCTAAGTAGAATTACTCCAGTCTAAGCCCATTAAAGTAAATGGGTTTAGACTGGAGTACTTCTGCTTAGGATTAATTTATGAGATCTGATAAGATCGAGACAGCCTGGACCATCCAGGGCAGGACAAGTAACAAATACTGTACAAAAATCACCATCTATTAAAATCATCATACAAAAATAAGTCAGAGCCCACAGCTGTAACCTTCAAGCTTGCCTATAAGCTCTCTTCAGTAGCTCTGCTTTGCAGTCTCACTGGAAGACCCCACCCCTGTGCCTGTCTCACCCCTTCCAGGAGGCTCTTCCATAGCAGTGGAGTAGCAACAGAACAGGCCTGGACCCTAATGGATCCTATACTCAAAAGAGGAGACCCTGTAGCAAGGAACATAGTTGCTGCATGGGTTCATATTGGAAAGGTGGGCCGCAGTTACTTTGTCAACCTCCAGGTGTGTTCTGAAGAACTCCTAGAATTACAACTGAATTCCAAACTACATAGCAAATGGTTGATATGGAAAGTTGACTTTTTGGCTCTTTACCCTGCTAAGGTCCCTCCCCTTCCTAAGCTTCACCCTCTGCAGGGTCCACCCGCAAATCTCCAGGAATTTTATAACCTAGAGTTGGCCAGGTTATGATGGGCTTTACAAGTAAGCACTAGCACTTTGAACTGGAACTGGAAGTGGAAACAAATAGGCAGCCAGTGAAGAGACTGATGCAGTTCTGCTGGGCAGTCCCTGAGATAACAGTATACAAACTCACAGATCTCCTCTTCTATTCTAATTAGCCATGATAATTAAAAATGGGACTGCTGCGGGCTGAGGCAATGCACGTCTGAGAACCAGATCCTGGTGGCAAACACAGCAAAGGACTGTTGCCTTCTGTGCCCTCATTGAGGACTATCTGGAAACACCTGACTGGCTTTTTTTTAGATCTAGGCAAATCCAATAAGGATCTTTGGTATTTTCTTATGCCCTTACATGGGTTGCTCTGCAAAGTTTTTTGAGTTGAGCCAGTGATGATTCATGAAGAAGTCCAAACAATGCAGAGAGCTTGCCAAGCCAGCGAGCCAAGGGCCATGCCTCCAGTTTTTCTGCTACTTATTCCATGTAGAATATACAGCTTCCTCTTCCTCCAATTTATTTTCACAAGAACCCTGAAAGGAAGGCTGGGCTGAAAGAACATGAATGTGGATCTTGCATGTCCTACTCCTGCGCTCTTACTACTAAATCATGCTGTTGACAATGTCTGCCAGACTGCTTCTTTATTTAGTTAGATATTTATTTTATTTTATTTTATTTACGTCATTTATAGTCCACCTTTCTCACTGAGACAAGGCAGATTACACAGTATGAGGTTAATACAATCAGTATCAAGTACATTTCAATACAATACCATAAGGTAAACAGATACAAGTTTAAAAGACATAGCGTTAGCAAGGATCCAAGACAGGGTAGAAAACATACTGGAGCAAAACGTGTGCATGGGGGGGGGGGTCCACTCCATTTCCCCCTGTATTCCCTTCCCCACATTACTTCCTCTTTCCTTCCTCCTGGCAGCTCCTATATCCTTTCCCCTTCCCCTGCTTCCTTTTTGCCTTTTATTTGTCCCCACTTTAGCTGCATTTATTATTTATTTACTTAACTTATCCTTTGCACTTCTCCCTAATGGGGACCCAAAGCTGCTTACATTGCTTTCCTCCCTTTTATCTTCCCAACAACTCTGTGAGGTAGGCTGGGCTAAGAATGTATAACTGGCCCAAGGCTGAGAATGCATAACTGGCCCAAGGTCATCCAGTGAGCTTCCAGGGCAAAATGGTATTTGAACCTGAGTCTCCCAGATCCTAGTCTGGAACTCTAACCACTATACATACTGGTTTCCATGGGGTAACTGCTTCTGAACAGTAGCAAGCAGCCAGGACTGGTGAAGTCATGCAAGTTGTATGTTATCAAATTGCATGCTCATTACTGCCAGGCCTAATGATTCCTCCCTCAAAGACCAAAACAGTCAGAGAAAGTACCCTGCCCTGCCTTTTACTGATAGAAACCAAAGCTTGAAGGCTCGCAAAACTGTTGAGGTTGCCTAGCAAATGTAGCCTAGCTGCCTAGCTACTTTCTAGCTACTGTAGCCACTGAGAGGGCATTAATTTCTTAAAGCTACAGGTACTGCTTCTATTTTTTTACTTTTTTAAGATTTCAAATTTTTTTGCAACCTGGAGCTTTTTTTTTTCAAGTTTGTAAGAAGAACTGTCTTTTATGTTCATTGCTCCTCTCCGGATTTCAGTATACACAGATCTAGCCATATTGAGAATTAGATATATTGATATCACCATTTTCACCTCGATGGATACTAAAAATAAATTAGCTTACAGTGCAAGTCTCCCTCTGTTCCATTCTACCTGTGTAAGAATCTCTACACTGCCATGGAAGCTTGGTGGGTGATCTTCTTGGGCCAGTCACCCATATATATGTGTGGGATGCCACGCATAAGCCTGGCAATTCCAGGAGGGTCTGGGGGGTGGAGGTGGAGCATAAGGAAAGGAGTGTCATGTGATGAAGAACATCACATCTGGCCAAAGACCTGGAAGTGACATCACTGTGTCAAGTGATGCTCTATTAATTTCCCTAATCTTTATGGTAAATAATTTAGAGATTAGGGGAATTCCTCAAAGCATTACTTGATGTGGTGATATTGCTTGGAAGACTTTGCCCACTTTAATGTTGCTGTCACATCATCTGCCTCCTCCTTTTTGCTCCTGCAGCTTTATTGGCTGATTCCGCACACGTTGGATAATGCACTTTCAATGCACTTTATCAATTGTTTGAGGTGGATTATTTGTTCCGCACACAAAAAAATCCATTCCAAATGAACTATAAAGAGGATTGGAAGTGCATTATCCAACATGTGCGGGATCACTCATTGAGTAGCAGTGGATGATATGAGTGCAAGGGTGGGAAATTGCCCTCCATAGTGGGCAACTTTGCCTCCCTAATATATCTATATATAATAAATGCAATATATGTATGTATATATGCATTCAAATGCATACATACAAATCAATACACTCATGTGGGATGTACGCTAGCAGAAACACCAGTACTTTCCATTGCAGGGTGCATCTCATTAAAAAAGCAGCCATTTTCTTGCCAGCAAACACACAGAGATACAGAGGCTGGGGATCCCCCTCCTCCAGCTCCAAATAATCAGCAATTGGACATGGCTATCTGTTTAAAAATAGTTCCAATGGGCCAATGGCTTTAGCCTTTATCTTGGTGGCTGACCTTGCTAATACAGTATGTTGATCCTTTGCCAGCTAATTGGCAGACTGTAAAGCAAGGCTTCAAGCTGTGGGCAATGAGCTGTGGCAGGAATGAATGAGTGGGTTTTAGCAGCCAGGATCTGTAGCCTACTATCTGTAGCTGACAGCTGTCACCCTCTCTACAGAGACCAAAGCCGAGCCCTCCATTTAAAAAGCAGCACGGCTGATCAGATTACCCGGACTGTGTGTTAGGACCGATTACACCAAACTGGCATGGGCATGGGAAGGGGGCGGTGGTGATAGGAGGTGGAAATTAAAGTCTATAAATAGAGGTTCTGCTTAAACTCTGGAAGAGTGACTGATGTTCACAGATTCATAACGTTAGAAGAGATCAAAGGACTATCCTTGTTACCAGGGCTTTACGGCAAAGATCTGCTTCTAGTTTGTTTCCTGGTGCAATTAAAAAAATGCCGATATGGACCAAGGATTCTGTGGATTCTACTGCAAACATGTCCAACAGTCAAAATTACTGTATTTGAACGTGGTTGATCAGATGTGAGCTGATCACCCAGTCTGTTTGGTTCATGCTGAACAGCCACAAATGCCTGCTGAACAGGTTTGTGGGTTTTACGACGAAACTGAGCATGCACAAAGACGCTGCCAATTCAAACCAATAAGAAGCCATTGCCATCATTAGGGACTACTTAAATTAATAAAGAATGGGAGGATTATATTAGAACACAGCATTTATGACTGGTTTATATGATTTGTGACTGATTTAATTGTCTACTTAAACAATTGCTGGCTGAGCAGAGCAGTCACGCAGCAAGGACGGAGGTGGCAGTCGAACTCAACCGAGCTGCATGACAACGCACATACACAGAAAGCTAATTTCAACCTACAGTGAAGCAACCTGCTGAGCAGCCAAGAATGGGTTGATGAAAAATCAAACTGATCATCGAAAAATTGGCTCCCTGTTCTCAACTGGTGAACAGGAAATAAGCAATACTGGAGGGTGTTCAAGCATTCTTAATGATGACCTACAAAGATCTAAAGCAGATTGTAGCTGGAGTTATCTGCTCCCATAGGAACCTGCTCATTCATTTAGATCCTTATATGAAGGCGTCCCTCCTCTCTTGTTTGCCTTTTTATTATTTAAAATGCCACTTGTACCGTCAGACATTTAAGTTGAAGAATTTCTCTGGGGAGATTTATTGGTCACATCATGGGTGGGTGCCAGCCAATCAGCACTAGGCACCGCCAGCTTCTTCTGAAAACTGGCAGAACCAATTTCCCTTGAGCTTGATACTACACAGAACTTACCCATCTGCTCAAAGTACTGCAATTTTGTTTTTCCAGCATCCCCACTCATGTTTTTAGGTATTTCTGTATACACATGAAGTTGCTCCCCACCTTTCCAAAAATGTTGTGGATATAGCACATGAATTTTCTCACAGAGAGGTGCTCAGGTTTGATTGGCTCCTTCTCGCTTTATCCTGAAGCATGGAAAAAGGTAAGCAGGGCTTTTTTTCAGTGGGAACGCGGTGGAACGGAGTTCCGGCACCTCTTGAAAATGGCCACATGGCTGGTGGCCCCGCCCCCTGATCTCCAGACAGAGGGGAGTTTAGATTGCCCTCCGCACTGTGGCGTGGAGGGCAATCTAAACTCCCCCCTGTCTGGAGATCATGGGGTGGGGCCAGCAGCCATGTGACCATTTTCTCTGAGGGCAACCCACTGAGTTCCACTACCTCTTTTCCCAGAAAAAAAGCCCCGAAGGTAAGTATATCCTTTCCAAAGCTCCACGCTGTGCTGCAGTGTCTCACTTGGAGTGTCCTGTTTTGAGAACGTGCTATGAAAGTTCCAATTGGCGCTGACAGCATCTCAGGGCCTTGAGGGACCGCAAAAGCAGCACATCACCCAAATTACCACTCCGTAATGTGCCAACTGATTATTCTAAACTTGATAGACCCTGGGGAGCTATTGGTTCAGAAATCTACACTATGAGCAGAACCACAAGTGACAAAAGGCACAGATTGGACACTTGTCTGCTTCCCTCAAGTTTTGATGGGAAATGTAGGCATCCCGGTCTTGCAGCTTGGCTCTCTGACTGCTGTCCAATGGACTTTTCAGCTGTCACTTGTCCAACATTCCGCCAAGCTGCCTACATTTCCCATCAAAACTTGAGGGAAACAGACAAGTGTCCAATCTGTGCCTTTTGTCACTTGTGGTTCTGCTCTACGATAAAATAAGAGATTCTCCTTTCAAAATCCATTCCACCCATCAATAGCATCCTCAAGCAGAACAACTGAGCTTTCCAAAGGATCTCAGAGACAAGGGATACGTCATGTGTGTGACTTATCTTTAGGTCATCAGTGATAGCAAAGCTTAGTTAGTGGCCATCAAGGGGATATAAACGGCCAGACTGACATTTTAGAGTTACGTTCATATTCTTCCAAGAAAGCCATCCTGCTTTATCAGATGAATCCACAAAGAGTGATGAATGATAACAAGTCTGAAAAACAGGACCAAGCAACCCACAATAACCCCACCTGCCCACAAGGCAGAAATGCGAGAACCCGGATTAAAACGGCATTTGTGTCGGATAAATGGAAAATTTCCCTTCGTGGTTGTCCAGGGTGTCTTTTTTCCCCTCTCTGAAGCTAAAAATCTCTTCCAAAAAACTATCTATTGGTTATATTTTTTCATGACCTTCTTTCCAGAATATAAGTACAGATGATGTACACTGTGTTTATAAATATCACATAAACAGCATATTTAAAATTGATAAAACAATAAACAATAAAACATACAAAAATTGTATAACATGTACACCTAACACAAATGAATCTCGAAAAACTAACAGCAGAAACTCCCAAACGGGAACCACTGACAAAATATAAACACATACATATATATATTTTAAAAATAGAGAACACTGGCGCACCTTTAAAGTTTTAAAAACTGCTGGCCAGTCATTAATTGTGTATGTTGTACACATATAGTAGCTTATACTGGAAGAGGAAGGCTGAATTAAATTATGACTCTGGGATTTTTTTAACCCCTTGCTTCTAAGCCCCCATTGCAGCTAAGTACAGCTAAGTTTTATGTTTGATTTTCAAATAAATTTGATCAAGATTGTGAGGGAGAGAACTGATTCCTTACTTTGTTTAAAGCTGAAATATGAAGCCAAAACTGCGAGGGACATTGCATTTTTATGAGATGTACCTAAAAATTATCACCGGGGACTTCTATGCGAGCCAAGGTCTTCTGCATAAAGGACCTCATTGGCTGCTGGTGGGAACAATCTTGAGACCTGCCAATATTTTGCTCCTGGCAATACTTCAGTGCATGCTCTGCTGGCATATATGCCACCCCCTCTAGTTAGGCAGGTGTGGGGCTGGCTGGGCCTTGAAAAAAAAAACCCGGCAATGCTTTATCCATAATCGACAGGCAGGTCCACCAGGATTTGAGAAAAAAATCTATGAGGAACCAAATGCTTTCCCACCTATTGGCATTTACAAAGCACGTTAAATCATGCATGAGGCGCCTCGGGCACTTGTAGTTCACAAAATACAGCGCTGTGTTCCCAGGGAGTTGAAGCTGACCAAAGTGCTTTATTAGAACTGACAGTGAAAGACAGCCATTGGAAAGACAGTCTGAGGAACGCAATGCAGAGATGACAGCCCAAGTGTCAACGGAGGTATTATGCAGATCATCCCCAATCACGTCACGTTTGTTAAATACTTTTTTTTTAAACGATCTTCCCGCATTCCTCCTCCCCCAAGGAAGATTCTCTCTGCCTTAGCTGAGGGAGCGTTATCCCCAATTCCTCAACCGATCCTCAGTTTTTCAAGATTTTGCCAACGCTGAGTTAGCTTCTGAAGATAAGGCAAGGAGGCAAAAAGGCTTTCAGCCTTTGTCCAGACACTTTGTGCCACCTCTCGTTTAGGAGGCAAGTGCTTTCCAAACCTTCAAAAGGTTATTTTGCCAACAGTAGTGCAAAAGGTCTTAAAAAGGAGACCGTTTGCTCCAACTGGCCTATTGGAATTCCAGTCAGTCGACAGCTGCAAGATTCAGGAGAACTAAAAATAAATTGACCCTTCCACTTTACCTATTCATCTTTTCAAATGCATCTCAACTACATTTATCCAAATAATAAGCCCACACAGCAGTTTGTCTCCATACTGCTGGTCTTCTCAAACACTGAAAAGGTGAGCTCCGTTGCTGCCTGCTCACAGGTTTCCCCCATACTTGTTCCAGTCCTGTGGTGCAGCCTACCAAAAGAAATTGGGAGGGCCCCATTTCTCTTTCAATTTTGCATGGGCTGCTGGACAGAACCTTTTAAGAGAAACTTTGGAGTCTATTGAAGGTTACGGTCATCAGGTTGAATCCAACCAGCTTTTCTGCTGAGAAAAGAGGAAAAAATGGTCCTTTGACATCCCAAAATGTTAGGTTGAGAGTACTGCGCAGACAAAGGTCATTGGGACAGAAGCTGTAATAAGGAGGGAAACTGGGTCAGACTGAGTGAAAAGCTGGCTGGATCCAACCCTCAGTCTGATTCTTACGGGTTGTGATCCCTTATAGATGTCATTTATAAAGTTATAGTTGGCAATTATAATACTTTTGAATTTTTATGCTTTCTGTGCTATATGTGGTTTTTAATTGGTTACTCGTGCTAGGCCCCAGTTGTCTGGGAGAAAAGCAGGCTTAGAAATCTTTTAAATAAATAAATGGGGAAAAACACTTCTGCTTAGGATGTAGAGTTGCCAGGTCCCCTTACCCTCTTGGCGGGAGGGGGAGACCCGGCACTTACCTCTTCTTTTTTCTTCACACACACACTCCCAGACCTGTGTGCTGTTGTTACTTCTGGGAAGTCACATCATTGTGCAGGCCCAGGAGTGTGCATGCACTTTGGGGCCCAAATTTGCCTAGGAGCGTGCATGCACTTTGGGGCCCAAATTTGCCTACGAGCGTGCATGCACTTTGGGGCCGAAACTGGCCCCATGCAAAGCATGGGAGCACTCCTGGGGCAGCATGATGATGCTACTTCCAGGACTGATGCCATTGTGCCACTGCGGGAGCGTGTCTGGGAGGCCTGTTCCCTTGCCTTTCCCCCTTGCCAGCTAGGTGAGTGGAGGGGGGGATGGAGGGGGGGAGTGGGGGATCCCCAGCTCCTACCGGGGGAATGGCAACCCTATTGGGATTATTTATTTATTTATTTATTTAATTCGACTTATATCCCATCCTCCCCACAAGCGGGCTCAGGGCGGGTCACAACAACATGAAATAATAACCACCACAATTTAAATACAATAAATAGTTTAAACCATTCAACAATGACAATGACAATGACAATGACAATAAATCCACAGATCTTGTTAAAAAGTGGAGCAGAAGAATGGAAAACAGGCAGGGGACCAGCAGGATAGTTCGCCAGGATGACATTTAGATAATCAGAAATACAGTCAAATGGGATGAAGATACACCCAGTCCTATACCAGAAGCTATGGAGTTTCCTCTTCAGGGAGGTTCATTCCATCCCTTCCTTGTTTGCCTTCATATCAATGATGCTCACAATGTGCTTGAAAACTGAATGGGCCCATTTTCTCCTAAACAGACCAAACATTCTCATTTGCTTTCAATTTCAGATGAGCAGTATTTGAAGCATATCTGAATCTGTACAGCTAGAAACTTTCATTATACAGGCAGCTGGCTTACAGCCACTGCTGAAGTATGCTCACAATTTATGGGATTGTTGGGATTAATAGGAATTTTAATTTTCTCAGCCTTCTGATTCAATTTGGGAGGCTCTGAAAACTATGATTCCCATCAAACCTAGTTGGAATCATTCTAGGGAAGTCTGGAAGAGTAATCTACAGGAAAAAAAACAGGCCCCAGTCTGTTTCAAGAGCAATCTCCTATGGCACATTATGCATCCTATACTCCCTTTGGAAAGGTAACATTTGTGGTTTGGGGAGGGAGGAAACTGGTTGAGAGGAACGTGGGTACCTATGTTTAAGATTGCCAACTCTGGGTTGGGAAATTCCTGGAGATTTAGGGGTGGAGTCTAGGGAGGGTGGAGTTTGAGGAGGGGAAAGAGCTCAGCTGGGATATGATGCCATAGAGTACACCCTTCAACAATGCTATTTTCTCCAGATAAGCTGATTTCTATAGTCTGGAGATCAAGTCGACTGTAATTCTGGGACAACTCCAGACTCCGCCTGGAGGCTGGCAACCTAACCTGTGTATATGTGCATGACTGCAGCTTGAGAGTGTCTTGTTAAATGCTAGTACTGGTCCATCAAACATTTAAGGCAGTTAAACAAGGATGCTTAAACATTTAAATAGTTTTAGATCGAACATGATGATGTTCCCTCTTCACTACTTTTAGCAAAGGCACGATTTTTGCAGAATACGTTTGGCTTGTGTGATCTAGTTGCTGTCAATGGTTTTCTGTAATTGGTGTTCTCAACATTCTGTATCAGATTTCTGCTTCTTTTTAGAAATTCTGCAATCGATACCCTATTGTATTGTTTATTGACTTTCCCAGGTGTTGATCGTATTGAATTACGCTGCATAATCCACTTTGAGTCTCAATAAATAACATACACGAATGGACAAACAGTTTATTTTCTGTGTCATTTGTAATTTGTGCTGGATTTAAATGTTTGTGTTATGATCTTTTTATTGTGTTGTGAGCCACTAACACATCACAGCATATAACAGTTTGTAGCTCTTTTTCTCAAGTACTGGAATATTTACGATTTTGCATGTAGACATTTTTATCTTCTATTTATTAACTTCATTTATCCCCTGCCTTTCTTTTAAATGGAGACCCAAATGGCTTACATTGTTTTCCGCTTCTCTATTTTATCCTCACCAAAGCCTTTTGAGGTACATTAGGCTGGGAGTGTGTGGCTGGCCCAAGGTCATACAGTAATCTTCCCTGGCTGAGTGGGGAGTCAAACTCCGAGCTCCAATCCTAGTCTAACACTCTAATCAACAGGTCACGGCGGTTGCCAAGTCTGCATTCTTTCATCTTCGTCAGATCAGGCAACTTGCCCCCTACCTGACGCCCCAGGACCTGGCTACAGTGATCCATGCAACGGTCACCTCCAGGCTAGATTACTGTAACTCACTCTATGCTGGGCTACCCCTGGCCCTGATCCGGAAACTACAACTGGTCCAGAATGTGGCGGCACGGGTCCTGACGGGTATACCTTACCAGTCACACATCACACCTGTCCTGCGCCAGCTGCACTGGCTTCCGGTTGAATTCCGAATCAGGGTCAAAGTGTTGGTTCTTACCTTTAAAGCCCTGAGCGGGTTGGGACCGGCATATCTTTGGGACCGCCTCTCCCTGTACGTTCCCCGGAGATCGCTTCGATCAGCGAATAAATATTTACTTTACTTTAAATTTATATATTTATATATATATATCAATTTATACAATTTTATATACTAAGTTATAAGCAATGGATTTTATGTTGTTATCTGAGAGGAAATAGTGGCATACAGTGCTCATTTTGAGGGGGAATACACAGGAACACAGTTCCGGCAGTTCCACAAAGAGGTCACGTCAGGTGCCCCCACCCACCTGACTCTCAGCCATTTTGGGCCCGTTTCAGCCTGGATTGGGGCTAAAATGGCCCAGATCCAGCCTCTGGATCACTCTCCTGCTCAGCAGCGGCCTGATCCTGACAATTCTGGGCCCTCTTTCAGCCCCTTTTTGCCAATTTGGGCCCAATTTGGGCCCTGAATGGCCAAGATTGGGTCCAAAACAGCCAGGATAGGTGATGTCAGGAGGTGTAGCATATGCAAATCAGTTATATGAATGTCACACTTCTGGCGATGGCAAGAGGCGTGGCATATGCTAATTAGTTATGCTAATGAGTTATGCTAATGAGTTCCTCCAGCTCTTTTTCTGCAAAATGACCCCTGGTGGCATATATTTCAGTTTTACCCAAACTTTCCATCGCTGCCCCCCCTCCCAATAAAAAAACCTGAAAAAATATTCCGACGGCCTCAAAATTTCCAGGAATTTTACATCTCTAGTTCTGCTTATATGGTTTTCAGAAAATCTGGATGATCACTGCAGGAAATAGGATGTTGGACAACAGAGACCTTTTTCTGGGTTGGCCAGTTTTCCTGGTGTTCTTCGAAGCATCACACTCATAGGGAAATTCATTTGCAGAAATTCTAGAGCAAGGAAGTTCAGCTCACCAATCTTATCTTGAATCGATTGTCATCTGATGGCTGCAGTGACTGACTGGCTACATCGACTAAGAAGACGAATGATTTGGGAGTCCTTATGATTCATTCGCCGTGACTGAACACCCCTGATTTATACTGTAGAAGAAACAAAGCAGTACCACTACGACTGCACTGTTAATGCAAATCAAAATTCTGCAGTTAAATTTTAATACCCAAGAAAAACTGGATTCTCCGAACTGTGTCCAAATGTGGAAAACAAGGCACATCTGCATACATTTAATAGACCACCGTAAGTGTAGCCATCTGTCTTGAGGCAAAGTCATCAGCTTGCCACCACAAATCAGCTTGCCCGATCTGAAACATTAGGAAGCCACTGCATCGTCATTGCTGCATCCAACTCAGAACAGTCTACAACCCTCCTGGGTCTTTCTCATCATCTAGTTCCTTTAGTTGGAGACGTCAGGGATTGAACTTGGAACCTTCTGCATCTGATACTATTGAGCCGCAGCCTTCATGATAATTTCTTTCATCTCACCTGTGATCACTATTGCCATTAAAAGGGGATACAGAAATTTGCTTCCTTCTTAAATACAAAACTGGACAGAGGAAGATGACGTATGCTGAGAGACCATTGGTCCATCATGCCCAATATTGTCGGCTTTGATTGGCAGCAGCTCTCCAGAATTAGCAACACAGAAAGGTGTCTCCAAACATCCGCTACCTGATATCCTTTACCTATGAATGTCAGGGGTCGAATCTTAGACCAACTGCATGCATGCAAAGTGCTTCAGACAACACACACTATTCAGAAAAAGGCATATGATTAGAGGTTCCAGAATGTGAGTGGAAGAGCGCATGACTAGAGATGGGCACGAACAGCAATATGAACTAAAAAAAGCCACGAACAGCCCAATCAGCTGTTTGCGAACAAGCTGTTCATGAGGCCCCATTCTAAACGAACAGGTGGTCGTTGCAAGCCCTGTTCGCCAGATAATCTGGCACCTGCAATCAATTCCCTTGGCAACCAGAGGCAGGGACTGCCTGAACTCTGTCTGAACTCCTGCTGTTGACCTGGAAACCCCAATCTAAGCCCAATTTAGCTTGATAGGCAGGTCTTCCTTTCAAGTGTGGAGCTCCAAATTTGTTACAAGGAAGCAAAGAGCAGGGGGGAGGGGGGTTCCCAGCTCTGGTTTTGCAGACAGTGAGGGAGAGACAGTTGTTGTTGGCATTTTGAGAGAGAGACAGGGAGAGTGCATTGGAGCGTGAATTCTCTTTGTGTGTGGTGGGATAGGGATCTACCTCTTCAAGTTCCAGGGCTGCTGCCAGGCTCTGGGACAAGCTATTATTTATTACTGGTACCTTTCCTGCTGCCTGCTCAGGTAAGGTTTCTGGGAGTGGTGTGGTAGGGATCTACCCCTTCAGATTCCAGGGCTGCTGCCAGGCTTTGGGGCCAAGCTATTATTTATTATTGGTACATTTCCTGCTGCCTGCTCAGGTAGGGTTTTTGGGAGTGGTGTGGTAGGGATCTTGCTGGCTGGAGGAGAGCCTGCTAGCCCCCACGAACAACGAACATGTTCGTGAACTGGTCATGTTCGTCAATGTTCATTGTTTGTTGTTCGTGGATGGCAACGAACAACGAACACCATGTTCGGATTTTTTTCTGTTCATGCACATGTCTACCCATGACTCCTATATCAAAACCTCCATGCACACAGAAAATTAACATTTCAAAAAAGAGGGCTCTTAGCTAACCTTCTTGATATGGTGCTTTCTACATATGGGGCTTTTTAAATATAAAGGAACAATCCAACATGTCCCCCATCTGAAGTGGTACAGTCCCACACATCTTGCTTCTCTTGGATATGTAGAGTCACACCTTGATGACAATCTTGCTGCCCTGTTGAATCTTGTGGTTTGACAATTAATTCCATAGCAATTCCAATGCCAGAGTGCCACCTACTGCAAAGAAAGCAGAATCATATGCGCTACAGACCAAGTGTTGGTTTCAAGGAAAGGAAATCTACCCACCAATTCACTTAAAATCAACCTACACCTCTGGCACACTATGAACCTATGAAGCTGGCTTATATGAATCAGATAACTGGTCCATCTACATTGGCCTGGCTGCTTTGACTGGCAGCAGCTGTACAATCTATGACAGAGATTTTTCCGGCATCTTCTATGGGAAATCCATGGCGATGCTGAAGATGGTATCTGGGAACTTCTGGATGTGAAGCATACACTCTGCCACTGATCTGTGGCTCTTTCCTAAGGCTGAACCATTCCTGTGGCAACGACATCAAATTCCAATGAAAGGTATCCTACCATTCCATTTTGCAAAGTTTGAAGCTTTCCTGCAGCCCAAAGAGACTTCCTCCAACCTAAGTAGCTCTTTGTCTAGCAGAAGAACCTCACGTTGGAGGAAGGTTCCTTCAGCTTGAGGAAGGCCTCAGATGTTGCCGAGATGAATAATAGGATGCAGGCTGATGAATTCTTCAAGGCTAGCATCCCGAAGAGGATGTGAATTATCCTCCAACTCCCCAAGGAAAGATTTTATGATATCTCCAATTCCTTCTTCAAGGAGAGTAATAATGTGTTCCTGAAACAAAACCAAAACAGTTCCTTTGTTTACAACAATACATGCATTCCAGCTCTTTTGGCTCAAGTCCTTTTGGCTCGCTTTTCTTTCTTTCTTTCTTTCTTTCTTTCTTTCTTTCTTTCTTTCTTTCTTTCTTTCTTTCTTTCTTTCTTTCTTTCTTTCTTTCTTTCTTTCTTTCTTTCTTTCAAATTTCTGAGCTGTATTTTTAAAAGCATTGTGCTGTCATCATTTCTCCTCCGGCTGGTGCGAGTGACAAAAAAGAAAGAAAGAAAAGAAACTCCTGCAAATGGCCAGGGCTCCCATCAACATCGGATCTGACTGTTCCCGACAACTTCTGTGATATGGCAGCCACAGGGACTGGAGGCCACATCTGTGAGTCGATGTAGTAGCAGCCATCTGCACGCACTGCATTATTTAACGGAGTTGGCACAGATTAACATTTGCTGTAACCTATGGTAATGGGCTCGGGGGGGCCTTCCATGTCTGCCACACAGTGGCAGCTGATGCCTCCTGTTCCATCCTCCAAACAGGAAGCTTTAATTTTTAATGGAGCACATGTTCAATTGGCTGTACAAACAGGCTAATCTGCAAAGCATGTGCTCAGTAACAAGCCAAACTATGCAGCCAGAATAACAACGCCGCTTTGCCACAGCAGAGATGCAAGAGGGCATCCCTGTATCGCTACCATTTGATACTGACGGTCAAGAGCAATTGTATGCGTGGCTTTGACTTCTGGCACCTGGGGAGGGAGCAAATTTTCTCAGGGCACATGCTGAGGGGCAGAATTGGAGCCTGGTATGGAAAGATGTGATAGGAAAGTTGCGATCAAAACACAATTCAAAGGAAAAATTAAACACAGAGTCAGAAAGCTGGAAGGAGAATGAAAACACACAAAGCGTCTCTGAGATTTCGTTCTGGAACAGACGCAGAAAAGCGGTTCTAAATATTGCCCCATGTAAACAAGCAGATAATCCAATGCATTAGCCAGGTCCTTGTCATTAAAAGCTTGTGCTCAAGGTTATTATTTGCTAGTAAGAGAGTTGTTGTATCACTGAAATCAAATTATATCTATGCTGTTGTGTTTCAGAGATTTGGCTATAGAGCTGCTGGTAAATAGCAGCTTACCTGACCATCTATGCTGAGAAACCATCATCGAAAGCACAAAGAGAACTCTGCTCCAACTGCCAGTTGCCTGGGGGCTCTGTAACCTAGCAGGGGAGGAAAGTTGGGATCATCTTTGAGTCATCAGGTTGGAGCTTCTGTCTCTAGTCTCTTGCAGGTATTTTACCTGAAAATGGTCAGAGATGTTTCTATCAGGGGAGAAAGGTTGCTGCAAATATCTTTGTGCCAGCTGAATGGGATTTTGGCTGATCTGGGCCATAGCCTTACATTTCTCTTATTCCCAGAAAAATCTGAGTAGATTGTATGATCAAACTCTCTGGGGTCTCTCATCTAGGCACTTATAGGTTCCATCTTTGTCTATCTTCCACAATAGCAGGAGAGCACCAATGGCTCTAAGACCATTCAGTGGGGCCTTACTGTATTATGGTGTGACCCTTTGGACAACTGTCTGCTCTATATTGAGTCAGACTATTGGGCCATCTAGCTCGGTGTTGTCTAGTCTGGAAAAAAGTGGGGGTTGAAAGTCTCAGATCCAGAAATGTGTTTTGAAAACCTGTTGCCTTGAGATCTCTTTTACTCAGGGGTCCCCAACATGGTGCCAATAGGCACCATGGAGCCCTCCAAAACCTTTTTGGTACACACCAACTACTTTTAGAAAGTGGGTGGGGCCAAGTGGGGCTGTTGTCCAGTAGGGCTTCTGATTGGCCACTGAAGATCTAATCAGCTGTGTAGATTAAAATAACATTGTTTCAGTGGCAGCTGAAATTCTGCATTTGGGCTTCCTCGGTGTGTTTGGCTTTGCCTCATGAAGCAACCATTATATGACTGGCTTCATCTCTTGCGGTGGTCATTTCGTGGTTCAACCCACCGTACGGTGTCAGAATTCCAAAGATGTCCACAGGTTCAAAAAAACTAGGGGCCTCTGCATTTACTGGTGATGCCAAGGAGTGATCCTCAGTTCTTCAGCATCTAAAGCATGAACTGAGTCAAATTGTTGGTCGATCTATCCAAAACCTGGAGATTCTCTTTCTTCTTTGCCCTGCTACTTGCCCCCACAGGGGAACAGTTCGCATGTTTCTCATGAACAGCAGCTCCATTGGGGCACGGTATCATACCAAGGTGCTTGTGATTCAATGCACTTGACAAAGAACCAGTAAGAAAGAAACCACAGTGTAGTTGCATCTGCTTCCGGCGTCAATCACTTTGGGGAAAACTGGAAATTAGCCCTTCCAGGAAATATGCTCATCTCCAGGATAGAATGACTTTGCATGCTGTCACATGAAGGGGGGTGGTGTGCGGAGTCCACACATTTTAAAGCAAGAGATATGTGAGCATCTGAAACAGAGCAGATCCTTACTCTTTATCTCATGGTATCCTGAGCTGTTCTCACATGCTGCTGGTGGTACAATGATCTAAGGCAGGCATAGCGCCCGTGCAGAAGTCATGTACTGCAGAAGGCATGTACATGCAGTACTGATGCTTGCGAGCAGGAAAAAGCATCCTTCTATACCTCATAAGAACACAGTGAGAGTCCTGCTGGGCCAGACCAAGGATCCATTTAGTCCAGCATCCTGTTCCCAACAGTGGGCAACCACAAGCTTCCAGGAAGCCCACAAGTATGGCATGAAGGAAACCATCTTTCTATCCTACTGAACAGAAAGAGGTACATTGCCTTGGAACATTGTATGGTAGCCATTGCTAGACTGATTCTTCTGCAAATGTACTTAGTCCCTCTTCAAAGCCATTATTTGTTGTTCCTGGAGGGGCAACTTCTTATGCTACCCCTTGTAGTGACGTCCTTCAGAGCTCCATCCTGTCTCTTAAATGAATGAACAATGGGGTTGGGTAAACCCAGGTTTATTGACAATGTTCAGATGTACCACTCTTTTTCAACTGACCCAGTACAGACCCTGCAACTTTACCCTAACATCCAGCCATGGTGAGGGACCAGACACAGAGGATCCAAGTGAAGCTGAATCTAGACATGATGCAAGCAATCACTATCTGCAAGCCATGTGACTTCCTAATACAAATGGTATTCCGTTTTTCCTCTCACCACTAACATCTACAGAATTTGGGAGGGGCTTGTAGAAGCTGCATCTAGACGGCTGCTGGTGGTCAGTGTGTCTTCTACCAGCTCCATTTGGTAAGAATGTTGGAAAACTGTTTTATCAGATAAATATCTGATGACTATCCATCCATGCTTAGCTCATTTCACTAGACTACCTTAATTTAATTTTATGTGGGGCTGCCCTTGGAAACTGTTTCAGAGCTTCAGCTGGTTCAGATTTCAGTGGCATACTTCCAGATGGGGACAGGTCTCCACAAGCATGTTACATCAGATATATATTCTAGGACTGAACATATTTTATCTATGCTGTTTATTCTGAATTGGCTATGGCTTTTAGTTTTGGGCAGGGGTCATTTCGTAGAAAAAGAGCTGGAGGAACTCATTAGCATAACTCATTAGCACAACTCATTAGCATATGCCACACCCCTTGACATCACTGGAAATGTGTCATTAGCATGACTGATTTGCATATGCCACACCCCCTGACATCACCTATCCTGGTTGTTTTGGACCCAATCCTGGCCATTCAGGGCCAAAATTGGGCCCAAAATGGTCAGGATCAGGCTGCTGCTGAGCGGGAGAGTGATCCACTACCCGTCAGAGGCCTGATCCGGGCCATTTCGGCCCCAATCCAGGCCGAAATGGGCCCAATATGGCCGAGAGTCAGGTGGGCAGGGCCACCTGGCATGTGACCTCTTTGGGGAACTGCCAGAACTGCGTTCCTGGGTGTTCCCCCTCAAAATGAGCCCTGGTTTTGGGTGGTCAGCAGATCCTCAGGAACAGCATAACAGGCAAAGTGAGGACCTGTAGTAGGAAAAGGGAATTGGCAGAAATTACCGCCCTCCTCTCTAGCAAAAGAAAACACCATTCAGAGGAGACATTGCACAGTTGGATCCATGCCAAAGGTTGCCCTGAATTCCGCTGCAGGTAGAATTCAACAGCAACCAGAGCAAAGAAGAATCTTTCTGACAGAAACCCAACAAAGCTCAGATGTGTACGCTGAGGAGTACTTGCCTTTGCTTCTGCAGTTCTTTAATTAGCTTATAAGGAGAGGGGAGAAGACAGGAAGGGATGGACCGATGACGACACACTTGTACCGATCAAATTAAATATTAACCACATATAAACTGCAGATCAAAATCAGCCGGGGGCTTTCGATGTGTGAAACAGGCAGATAAATCAGTGGGGCCCCATGTGAGTGTCTCCTTACTCTCCATCTATTGCCAAAACAGTAACCTCTCATGGACAACAAAGCCTATCCCCCCCCACCAAACACAAAATTAGCAATGAACCAGGGTCTCCTCCCTCTTCCGTGTTCACACACATCTACCACACACACATGTTCTTAAATATTGAATTGGAAAATATAGTCCCTTTAAATCTTCCTAAATCCTTGCCTCTGATTGGGTTCATTAATAAACATTCTGGTTTTGTTACAGGGAGTGACATATGGCATAATCCTCTAACAGGAAGAAGTATTTTGCATTTTATTGTAGAAAACAAACATGCAAACAGGTTCCAACAGATGGCTTTCTTAGCTTCTAGGGGAAAGGGAGGAGGGGGGAGAAGCTTAATAAGGCTTGGGGGGAAAAGATTTGATCTCCCCTTCTTCTTCCTCTAAAAATAAATTTAACAGAATTTAGAGACATTCGTTTAGCATTTTTGGTAGATTGAAACGGGTTTACTTCTTCTAGATATCGTAAGCCTGTCAGATCTCCTCCATCCATCTGGGCCAGTGTATCTGCTGGAATAATCTATTTTGGATCACCTCAGCAATGGAGAGAGGGGGAAAAGAGGCTAGAAGAGAAGCAGGGAGATCAAGAAATTCACAAGGAACGTAATCAGCACTCAAATGTAACAGAGCCCGATCTCTGCTTTTATATGTGAGTTCCGATCTTCACTGGATCACCTCCATGTTTTTGTTCAAATGTCATTAAATATCAAATCCAATGGCATCTAAAGGTGTTTCGTGCCAGTAGCTGCTTCAACAGGCTTTTCTGCAAGAAGTTGTTTCATATTCTACAGCACACAAAGGCAGTCAATTCAAGTAGTCTTTGAGCCTCTCTACATGAGACATCTGACATATGAAGAACGAGATGCAATGTTAGTCAGGAAGGGTAGTTCAAAAAGACAGAGCCGGCAGCAGGGCAAAGGCTTTGCTATATACTGCAGGTGTGTGAAGGGGCTGTGAAATGCCAGACGGGAAACTTCATCCCATTATAACCTCTCCAGATCCAAGCCCAGCTCTGGAAGGCAGCGCCAGCCCATTTCCATTCCTCGCTGCCCCCTGGTTGCAATCCCACACAGATTTAGACTGGAGAGGTGAAATTGACAGAGCCTTCAGGGAGGAGAAGAGGAAATTAACAAATCCTCTGAGGCGAGATCTCCACCGGCTCTGTCTTTTTAAACTACGCTTTCCAGCTAACATTGTACCTCCCTACACTTGAACATGTGCCAAGGCATCTCATGTAGAGAGACTTTTTGTCCTGCTGCACAACAAGAATCACAGAGAATGACAGATCTTCCCCCCTCAAAATAACTACATCTTATGTGAAGCAGTGCGAGAATTATTCCTGATCGGAAGAGTTCAATTACCTTTCCAATTCACAAATATCATACCAATCAAGTTTTAACAACAAAAAAGTGTTAAATCCAGAGACCATCAGCCCCCCCCCCCACACTTCCCAAGAGGCATTGAGAGAATACACATTTACAAAATTATTTAAATTCCAACAGACTTTTCCGTTAATGATAACCAAGTTAAGCCACGGTAGCAGACTTAGGAAGATACCTCACAAATATAAGATGCTAACTAATACTGATAGTTTATCAAATAATGTAGCCATGAGCAGACAGGGAGTTAGTCTGGGGCAAATGAAAGAGGATGTGGGAAAGCAGTCCATAGCCAGATGCTTTTTTATGCAATCCTACCCAAATTGCTAAAGTGCTGGTAAAAATGTTTCGACTGTGCCCATCGCAACTGGTGAACAGAACACAAGCCAAACTGGCAATTAGTCAATGATCTTTCATGAAGAATAGAGATGCTTTCTCCTCATCCCAATTTCTCACTCGATTCTGGAGGTCTGAATTGTTTGGTCTTGTATCTGAAGTGGAACCAAGGAATTAGAAACATTTCTTTTTTAAAATTTTTACTTCCAAATTTTGTTTTGAGCACTGCACATGCATGCAGGGCTTTTTTTCAGCAGGAACGCGGTGGAATGGAGTTCTGGAACCTCTTGAAAATGGTCACATGGCTGGTGGCCCCGCCCCCTGATCTCCAGAGAGAGGGGAGTTGAGATTGCCCTCTGCGCTGCTCAGTGGTGCGGAGGGCGATCTAAACTCCCCTCTGTCTGGAGATCAGGGGGCAGGGCCACCAGCCATGTGACCATTCTCACCGAGGGCAACCCACTGAGTTCCACCACCTCTTTTCCCAGAAAAAAAGCCCTGCATACATGGTTTGCTGCATATCCTACATTATTGATGCATATGCAAACATTATTTTTTGAAGTGCTTTATCTATCCTGATACCTCGGTTATACCAAAATTCTTTTTGTGTGCAAACCCATACTGTAGGACCATATGCACACCTTAGTAAAACTTCATACCATTTGAAATTAGATTGTTGATTGTGGCATTTAGTCAGTTTTCATTGCTTTGTTGCTTTTATTTACTATTTTATCTATTGTATTGTTCACCACTTTGGCAGCTCAGCTGCGTTACATTATTGGTATTATACTATGTTTTTGTAAGCTGCAGTACCACAGCCCAAGCTCTGCTCACAACCTGAGTTCGATTCTAGCAGAAGCCGGGTTCAGGTAGCCGGCTCAAGGTTGACTCAGCCTTCCATCCTTCCAAGGTCAGTAAAATGAGTACCCAGTTTCTTGGGGGTAAAGTGTAGATGCCCGGGGGAGGCAATGGCAAACCACCCTGTAACAAAAGTCTGCCAAGAAAATGTCATGATGCGACGTCCCCCCACCATGGATCAGTAATGACTCGGTGCTTGCATAGGGGACTACCTTTAACTTTACTTTTACTCTGTTTTTAGCACATTGCTTTCTAGTCTTGTAACCCAGTCTTGTTCATGATAGATTATATGTTTTCTATTGTTTTTAGTGCATTGGTTTTAAGTCGTGTAATCCACTTTGAGTATCAATGAAAAGGTGGACTGTAAATGAAGTAGGTGAATACATACTATAATGATGGGCTATAGATGAAGTACGTGAATCATACATAGCATCACATAAAATTGCTTTTTTGCAGTGTTTCAATGCTCACATGCAGGGCCGGCGCGCCCATTGAGGCCAGGTAGGTGGTTGCCGTGAGTGCTGGGGAGCCGGAGGGGTGCCGGAGGAGGTGCTGGGGGCTGAGCGGGAGGGATGGGAAGCCGCACATGCTGCAGCCTCCCAGCCCTCCCGCCCCGTGCTGCCGTCATCGCCAGCACATGCTCCCAGCCGGGCGCAGCAGCCGCGAACCAGGCACGGCAGGCATCTGGGGCAGCACAGGGCGACCGAGCGGGAGAGCTGGGAGGCCACCCATGCGCCGTCCCAGCCGCCCACCACAGCAATGGGGCTGGCTCGCAGCGCATGCTGTGTGATAATGTCACATGTGACATCATCAAGCAGCATGGTGCGCGCATGCCCGGCCATGGGCGCCGGAAACCCTGGTGCCACCCCTGCTCACACGCACACATTGGTAAAGAAAAAGAAGAAGAGGCAAAAGAACACAGGAACCGAACACTATAGCAAACTAGGCATGCTCTGCTTCAGGAGTTACTGTTAGAAGTTCTCTGAGTTAAACTGAAATGAAAGAGGATTACCTTCTGGAACAATAAAAGAATGGAACAGGGAGAAGTCTCTCATCATTAATGAGGGAAGAGTATCAGAACTGATTCATCCACATGTGTGCGTCACTCAGTAGCTCACATTTGAATGTGTGAATTGCCTGAAGGGATGATTTCAAGCTTTTCATCATCTAATTTCAGTCCCCCCCCCCTCAAAAATCCTCCAAGTCCCTCTTGTGCAAAATGTACCCATGATCCTTTATCGCCATGCCATTTTCATGTCTTTGCAGTGACCTTTTTAATAGTCCACACAGTTTTCGATGTTATATGTGCCTCAATAGAGGGATATTCTATGCACAAATCAGAGGGATATTCTATGCACAAATCAGAGGGATATTCTATGCACAAATCAGAGGGATATTCTATGCACAAGCAAAGTGAATTCTACTGTTCTACTTCTAAAATGCATATAGACAGCATACAAACTGCAAATGATCTTCAAAAAGAGTAAAAAATCACAGAAAAACAGAAATTGCTGCCAAAATACAAATGCATCTTTTGTAGACAAAGTTAAACAGGGAACATTTAACCCTGAGCCCATTCGGGGGGAGGGTGGGCAAGAAATCTAATAAATTAAATTAAAATTGAATTAACATTTACTCACCCTCCATTGAAAAATGTGGCTTTTGAGGGACATTTTGTGCCTAGCGCCCCTCCTCACTGCATCCCACTGACCTACATAGTTATCACTCCGCAAGTATCCTACAGCTCAGGAAATCAACTTCCCCAGGATCAGATGGGGTTGCTGGGGGAAGGGAAAGTGAGGAGGGTCTGCCGTCCTTGTTCAAGAGGATCACTGGATCCAACCCTGTTTCACCACCCCTGAAAAGGTCCTGTCCCTAGTTATCATCTACCACACCTTTGTTGACTAGGCCAGCAAGCACTTGGAGAAGACCTCTGAAAAAGCTTCCTAGTGAACGTGTGGGATTTATACAGGAGGACCGTAACAACCGTTTCACACATTAAGTTACCATCACATGAAGTCAGCCACTGGGTTTATATATGCAGGAGATTGAAGTGTAAGAATATCAAGGCAGTAGTGATTCTACATTGACCAGCAGGAAATGGCGCATCCTCCGGACTCAGTACGCTCAGGAGACTTGATTCCATACAGCGGAGTCCATGAAGTGATTTCTAGTCTAAACTGAAATAGACATTTCACTGCCGGGGGGAGAGATTGGAGACGGAGCACATGAACACTCATATTCTTCTGCCGAAAGGTTGCTAGCAAGGGGGGGGGGGAGGCAAAGATTTCAGCTTTAGAAAATACAGTGTTTGTCAATTACGTTGACAAAAAGTTTAAAAGTCCAGCAAAAGTCAGACGTTTTGCAATTTCAAGTTGAGGAAGCTTGCAAATGAGACTGTCATTCATTCATTCATTCATTCATTCATTCATTCATTCATTCATTCATTCATTCATTCATTCATTCATATCCCATCTTTTCTTCCAGTTAGTACCTAAAACAGCTGTTATCATTTCCTCCTCCTCCATTTTGTACTCATGAAACCCCTATGAAATAGGTTAGGCAGGGTGTATGTTACTGGCCCAAAGTCACCCAACAATCCCACTTTCATGGCAGAGTGGGAATTTGAATTGGGCCTCCCACATTCCTACTAGGGTCCCCAGATCCTTCCCCCTCACGCTCATTTACCTGGCTGGCAGGGGGGGGCGCTCCCTGGGGCATCCTCTCCCCAGGTGGCATGGCACGCCCCCGGGCAGGGGGCACGCTCCCGCACCACGAGAGCAGGTGGCGGTGGCAGCAGCAGCAAGAGCAGGCTGCTCTCGCTGTCACCCTGCTGCTGCCTCTCGCCACCCCTGCCGCCTCTCGCTGCTACGGCCCCTGTGCGCCAAATGAGAGTGGGCCTCGGTCACAGCAAGAGCGAGCAGCAGCACGGCAGTGGCGGCAACAAGGGCCCTCTTTGACATGGGGCGCCCTTTGACCACGCATGATGGTGTCACTCACAGAAGTGACATCATCACGTGAGCTGGGAGCAGTCGGGGTAAGTACCAGCTCCCAATCCCCCTCTGGGAGACTACAGGGACCTGGAGATCCCCTGTCAAGGGACTCCAGGTCCCTGGCAACCCTAATTCTAACACAACACTCTAGACGCTATACCATACTGGCTCTCCTGTGTCAATTATTCTCTCTTCTTTTGCCCATTATTCTTCCTGGGCAAAGGGGGCACATGAGCAGGGAAGACAAGCCAATGGGTGTAAAATCTATTACAAGCCAGGCCTGAGACATAACATGGGAGGCTTTTCTAACTTTTATTGCTTTCAAAGGAATGTTATGATGAAAGTCAAACTAACTGCAGAAGTTCATAGGATCTCGAGCAAAGTTTCTAACACTGAAAGAAACTCACCCAGGCGCCACCGTAGCTGAACATCTGGGCCAGGTCCTTGTATTCTGTGATGAGATTACTAGTGCACCACAGTTTAACCCAAATCCAGAAGAAAGGTTAGCATAGTGATTAGGCTGACATACTGGTGAGACCAAATCCCACCTCAGTCATGAAACTCAGTGGGTGATTGTATCAGTCACCATCTTTGGACCAGCCAACACTGACGTAGTAGTAGACAAGTTTATTTCGGCGATAAAGTGGAGAAAACCAAGTATGCTGCCCTGAGCTTCTCAGACAAGGCAGGACAAAAATGCAATTATGTCAATCAAAACATGTGCATGAGCTCTAAGGCACCATTCCATGTGCAGCCTGCCATTTCACCCACTGCAGCTGCTACAGTATATTCTGAATGGCTGACAACCTCTTTTAGGGCAATTATGCTTCTCCCAGTACAGCTTTAACCAAAAGAACAACACTCTCCCAGGCTTCCCACCAGAACCAGTGGAAAACAGTCTATGGAAGAGTACAGAAAGCAAGGGAGAGTGTCCAGCAATGTGCAATGTCCTTGCTTGGGCAAGGTTTCTTGATATGAGCATTGGGTGTCCCTATTTTTGTATGTGGAACGTTGGAGGCTGGGATATGGAACCGACTCCATGATGTCACCGCTAGGTTCCCCTCCCTGCTGAGTGATAGCTTCCTCCAAAGTCTCCACCCTGAACCTGGGGCATTTTGCATGGTGTGAAGTTGTCTTCTATTAAGTCAAATCAGTGGTCTATGTACTCCAGAACTGCCCGTTTGGCTGATGGCTGCTTTCTAATGTCTTGAATGGAGGTCTTTCCTGAGACACTCAAACCAGGGATCGATCCTGAGATCAGCTACATGGAAAGCATGCTCCGCCATTGACAATATCAACCTCAAACCAACTTTCTTGAGAATCTGGGCTACATCCTTGGGGTTGTATGTTGTTGTTTCTTTTTCCACCCTCCCACTTCCCCCACTCCTTTGGGGTTCCATTCATACACAGCAGGTGCTAAAGTAGAAACTGACAAGGACAGTCATACTTTCAGAAAATAGTTACTCCCCTCAAATGTCCATTAAGTCTCAGGAGCCTTGACGTTTAGTGGCATAAAAGCATAATCAAAAGAAATCATGGCTCGGCTCTGCCAGGAATGGGGTAGAATATTCCATTCAACTTTATGCGAAAGGGGAAAAAATAATTGGAGCAAAATTTGTTTGAAATGGGAGCAGCGTAATGGCTGGTTTGCCATCTATTTCCAGGAGAAATCATCATAAAAGGGAACCATTTTTAATATTTGAAGAATGATTTTATTTTGAAGAAGTTTTTCAGTATTTTCACAAGCAACAAACTGGAAAAAAATATGTTGGGTGGGGGGGGAATGAAATAGTCTGAAATGGTGTGTAATCATGTCACAGCAAAGATCGACATTATTTCAAGCTATGGTTCTAATTGGCTGTAGGAAATAATGAGGTTTTGACATTTCTGTCTGATAGCCTGGCATTTGTTTGGCACCCAGAGGAACTCAAAAGCACAAAGCTGCTTTCGGAAGCTACAGGAAGGGCAAAACAGCATCCCCATTGCACACACACGTCAACCCTTGCATTGCCAAGCAAAACAAAATATTGTCAGAAATACGGTTGTCTCTTTCTGCATTTTCAAGCAGCGCATGGCAGAATGCTTTGTGCAAGCACTATGGAGTTCCATCTGCTTTACAATACTTCTGCAGCATTTGGGTTTGGTGGATTGATACACTGATTTCATGCCACAGTTTTGTGTGTCTGTGTTTTCCTGGGTTTTCTAGGGCATGCACAAACTACTCTGCAGTGACTGAGAAGCTACCGGATAGAGACCTCTGCTTTAGGAGTTCTCAGTTGTTGTTTTTCTTATTTTGGAATCTTATATACTAATAGCGAAGTAGCCCTGATCTGTAGATACTTAAGTTTGGAGACTGGTGCCATGAACAGACAAGACAGATCTTCCTACAAATGCCCCAGGTTCGCAGAAAAATCTGAAATCTTAAAAAAAAATAAAAATGGGGCGTTTGTTAAAAAAAAACAACCTAAAAATGGTAAAAGGAGCACCTTTAGCTTTAACCAGATGCCTTCAGTGGCTGTTGTTCAGCAACCATAACAGTTCAGCCAGTATTTCAGGCTTGGTTTCTGACAGTAAGAGGCACAGAGGGCTCTTTCCAAGGCTGGTTTGCCTTTTGAGGGAAGACTCATTGGGACCAGGCTCAGAAGCAACCACCAGATAACTTGATACCATATCACTTGCATAACTCACCCAGGCCTAGCTGCCTGCTACTGTTCAAAAGCAGCCCCCTTCCCCCAACAAAAGACAGTGTAGTGTAGTGGTTAGAGTTTCAGAGTAGAAGGTGGAAGACCCAGGTTCAAATCACTACTACTGTGGAAGCTCATTGGGCGACTTTGATTTGGGTCCAACATTCTCAGCGTAACCTACTTCTCAGGGTTGTTGTGTGGAGAGTATGGAGGCAAGGAGAATGATGTAAGCTGCTTTGGGTCCCCATTGTGGAGAAAGGCAGTATATAAATGAAGTAAATTAATAAATATAGATGAAAGGAGGGGCAGATAAAACGTAAGTTGTTTAGTGGGTTTAAAAGAGAGAAGGACGTAGGGAAAGGTGAGCATATGGAGGCTGCAGGAAGGACTAAAAGAGGAAATAGTATGGGGAACGGGATACAGGGGAAAGTGAAGTGCCCCCCACAGTTTTTGCAGGTTCCCCACCATGCAACTGAGCCCAGCTCAGCTGGTATCATGCAACAGGGCCACAGGTGAAAGGCTACTGGGGAAGAGGGACAGGGAAGGGGGAATGGCAAAGACTGGGGGGCAGATGAGATGGTTGGGAAAGAGAGAGGGAAGCAGGAAAAGGGGTAGAGGTTACGGGGCAGAGAAGGGAAAGAGGACATGGCGGGGGAGGGAAATGAGATGCCCCCAAATGTCTTTGTGGCTCCCCCCTTTGTTTTTATCTAAAATACTCAATTTGCCACCACTTTCTGTTGCTTTCACTCACTCCTCTTTTCTCCTTGAGTCCTGCTTAAAAGAAAAAAGCAGTCTCAATGGAACTATATGAATATTTGCCTCGCAATTCTTTTTGTGCAGTGCTGGCTTTGGTAAAACACACTAAAACAATAATGTTGCCAGTCCTACAAAAACACTTCTGTGAAGTTTTGTAAATGCACATGTGTACACTGGTCACATAGATGCAAATGAACCATAGGAACAGAAAGTTGTGACTAAAGGGACATGCTACAATTGATTGTTTAAGATTTCTCCTAGTTAAAGAGGGATTAAGGAAGAACAGGACAAAGATGGGCACAAACCGAAATATGAACCAAAATTCAGCATGAACCAGGCTGGTTTGTGGTTCGCGAACCGGTGGTTCATCAGAGCCCATTTCTGACAAACCACCACGAACTTTAGGCTGGTTCACTTGGTTTGTTTTTTGGTTCATCACTGCAGACAGCCTGGTGCCGATCAATCAGTTTCCTAGGCAACAGGGGGTGGACTTTCTGCAGACTTTCTGCTGACCTGGAAGTGGCTTTCTGCTGTTCCAGAAGTGGTGATTTGCTGGCCCGGCAGTCACATTTTCATGAACCAGAATGAACCGATTCGTGAACTGGGGCAGGTTCATGAAAGTTCATGGTTCGTGAAATGTGACGAACCACGAAGTGCACGGTTCATTTTTTCCCCAGTTCGTGCCCATCTCTAAATGGGACACGGAACAGAGAGAAATTTCTGGAACAAACGAATAGAGTAAAGGAAATGTGCTCATCCCCAGAGAGAAACACACAATTCTAATATGGTTCAACACAGATCTCCATTCCATCAAGCCGAGAAACTCAATGCACCCTTTTATATCCTAAGCTTTTCTAGTTTCAACTGATTTACTTCCTTTTCAGTGTTAATTTTCTCTTGATATTTAACCTTTAAATTTTTCAGAATGAGGGAATATAACAGCTCCTCCGTGGTATTTCATTCAAGTTCAGCTTGCAAGAGAAGATCTTAATGTTACGTTTTTTTGCAGGAAATACTTGTGATTTATGGGCTATTTCTCACTTAACGGGTTAAGGACGCTAACTCCTCTTCCAAATATCCTTTATTAGTAATGGATCTGATTACAACTGCCTGAATGAGTCACCGGTCCTCTTAAATAAAGGGAGGGGGTGCTAACTGGAAACCTTCATTCCCTTGAAAAGCTTGGTTTAACTTTAACAAGATTTGCATATATATCATAAATCAACTAAGGTGAGGTGAAGGGATGGAAGATTTCCATCTTATACTCCTCCCATTTCAGTGGGCTAGCATGTAATCCAATCCTATATATGCTTACTCAGAAGGATGTCCCACTGAATTCATTGGGATTTGGGGTGGAAACACACATTACTAAGTACCTAGGGACGCTCAAGTGCAGGATTGTATGTGTAGTCCTCAATTCATGTGCAGGCTTTTCTTGCTTGGCGCACGTGAATGCTGCTTTCATGGGAGCTCCCTTTTGAGTGACTGCATCTGCAAGTGATTCCAGAGGGCAGAGCACCAATTCAGCTCTGTTTTCGCTGCAAGAACATATACTGTAGGATCCTTTGACTTACAAATTCGCATTTACTTAAGGTGTGAGAAAGTGTCAAGATTTGCATTTCAATGAATGGACATGGGGGAAACAGAGATACTTTTAGCAGTTGAGGAGGAACTAATATCGAACGCTTGAGTGTGTTCACATGAAGCAAATTGATGTGCGACTGTGTGAGCAAGTGCATGGGAAGTTGGAGGGGGACACGTGAAATGAAGTTCACTTGAGCATCCCTAGGTACTTAGTAATGTGTTTCTCCACCCTCATTCTCCTCTAGAAATGGGCACGAACTGGAAAAAAATGAACCATGTGGTTCGTGGTTCATCACATTTCACGAACCACAAACTTTCATGAACCTGCCCCAGTTCACAAACCTGTTTGTTTGGTTCATGAAAACATCACATCCAGGTCAGCAAATTGTCACATCCGGGTCTCACAGGCTGTCTGCAGTGATGAACCAAAAAATGAACCAAACAAAAAACGAACCAAACAAATGGGCTCTGACGAACCGCTGGTTCACAAACCACGAACTGGCCCAGTTCATCACGAACTTTGGTTTGTATTTTGGTTTGTGTCCATCTCTACTCTCCAGTATATTTGCAGAGGGCTGTAACATTACAGCACAGACCACAGAAGTAAATGGACTTAGAAAGGTGTAACTTTGCTTAGGGTCACACTGGTAGCATTTTTCATACAACGACCTTGAGTGCAAATTCCCACTGATACTCCCTCATTTCTACTGATCTTCAGTTGAGCTATGGGGGAGAAAAGAGGGGAAAGGACATCAGCAATGTGCCAATGTCACTTCTGGCTGGAACCTGGAAGTGGCATCATTGATGCTCTAGGAATCTTCCCTATCTCTACGGCATCTCAACATCCTTTTCCCCATGCCCCACCCCCAAAGTCTCCCAGGGGTTCCAGGCATGCACCCAGCAATCCTAATTCTCCTTGTTTTTCCACAGTGTGTAAAAGCACCACAGTATAACTTAAATTATAGAGAGAGAGCAAAAGAGGCAGTGCTCAATAATGGCTGGAATGCTGGGATAAGCTCTGGCTGATTCAGGCTCTATAAAGCAACTTGCTGGGTGACTTTGGCCAGCTGCTGTTCTTTCAGCCTAACCTGACTCATGAGGTTGTGGGGTGGATAAAATGAGGAAGGGAGAAGCATGTATGCTATTCTGCACTTCTTGGAGGAATGGTGGGATAAAAAAGGACTAGATAGGTGTAAAGCACTGGAAGTGTTTTATGAAACAAAAGAGTACATGAAGAATTGATAATGCTTTAACAAGCTCATCATAAACTGTCAGCAAGACCCTTCTCACCCAGATAATGGTAGAGCCCAAAGAAGCCCACCTGCTTCAGAAGCCTCAGGGCTAAACTAGACGTGACATTTTTAATAAGCCAGACCAGACGTGCTTTCCTCACAGCCACACAGGAACACGTGCAGCTCCAAAACAGGGCACATAATATTGCTTGGGCCCATTTCAGCTCAGGAAAAAGGAACGAGGGGCAGAAGGACCACCTCTTCCGGTGTCACAGTCCCAAACTGAATCATGCCTCTGCTGCAGTGCTTTCAAAATGAGTTTCCCCCAAGCGCCTATGTGGCTGTGGGGAAAGCAAGGCTGTTTCCACACTACTCACCTTCATCCGGAATGCTGCGGAACGTCGCAAAAAAAAAACGCGGAAGATAGCTTCTTCTCGCGCGAGTTTTGCGCGATGTCGCGCAAAACTCATGCGAGAAGACGCTATCTTCCGCGTTTTTTTCCCGCAACATTCCGCAGCATTCCGGATGAAGGTGAGTAGTGTGGAAACAGCCAAAGTCTAGGTTTCCTGGACTTGACTTATTTAAAAATGTCACATCTCGTTCAGCCCTGGAATGAGATGGTTGGCAACCAAACAGGAAGTCTGTATTATTTTAACTATGCTGGAAGATGACAATTTGGGGAGCCAACTATTTTTAAAAAATTAATCTGGAGATATTTTAAACTTCTAGATTAGAATTTAAGGCCTTAGAATCCACCCAGTCCTTGAATGACTATAATAACATAATAACTTTCAATTTATATACCGCCCTTCAGGACAACTTAATACCTACTCAGAGCAGTTTACAAAGTATGTTATTATCATCCGCACAACAATCACCCTGTGTGGTGGGTGGGGCTGAGAGAGCTTTGGAAGAGCTGTGACTGACCCAAGGTCACCAGCTGGCTTCAAGCGGAGAAGTGAGGATCAAACCCAGTTCTCCAGATTAGAGTCCTGCACTTTTAACCACTACACTGGTCTAAGAGTCTCCTCAAGCCGATCTTGGTCAGGGAGGTTAGGACCATGTCATCTGCATAACGGAGAACTGAAATCTTCTGTTGTCCCAGAAAAGGCGGCATAAGTTGGGGACCTGACAGAGTCTCATTGATATCATTGATGTACAGGTTAAATAGTAGAGGGGCCAGCACACAACCCTGTTTCACGCCTCTACTAATCGGGATTCTACCGCCCACAATTTTGATTTCACTGCCTCTGTGTCCTTGTATTAAAACCAATTAGCAATTTATTGAAAAAAAATCTATTTTTCATTTAAACAAAATGTTTATCTGATTTAGCTAACTTATTAGCAGACTAAGAGTGCAATCGTAAACAAAGCTACTCCAGTCTTTGATCTCAATGGGTTTAGACCGGAGTAACTCAGCTAAGAATTGCACTGTAAAAGATAGAAATAAATAATGTAAATAATGTAAATTTGGATAGGTGCTCAGACTAATAGGGATGTGTACTTGAAAAAAAAATTAGAATTTTTCAGATTCGGATTTCCGTACCAGTATTCCATATTATTTGGGTCCCCAATAACATTTTGGAATTTGGATTTGTTTTTGTTTTTTTCAGAATTCCAATTTTTTAGTGTCTGTTATTATCTATGGGAGGACTTGTGTGTGTATGTGTAGAGACTGTTTTTTAAGCAAATACAAAAATTGCAGGGGATCTAAACCTGCCTCTCCACTAAAGACCCCCATACATACCAAGATACAAGGAATTTAGGGGTTCAATTTATGTTCCTCTGAATGAGGTATCCTCATCCATCCCGCTTGTTTCCATTGTTTCCTATGGGCGAAAGACGCCATGCTTTCTACAGGGCAAAGAAGCCAACAGCCAAAAAGAAAAGAGCAACTACTGGCCAAAAGCCTCCCAATGCAAAAACAATCAACAAGACTAACATAACTAACATCATACCAGAGAATTGACTGTGATTTTATCTTGTATATTTTATCTTCTGTTGTGACCCGCCCTGAGCCTGCTTGTGGGGAAGGCGGGATATTGTTGTTGTTGTTGTTGTTGTTGTTGTATTGTCGAAGGCTTTCATGGCCGGAGAATGATGGTTGTTGTGGATTTTCCAGGCTGTGGATCTTCCGGAACTACAATGCCAAGACCAAGGCTATACAGCCCAGAAAATCCACAACAACCATTGTTGTTGCTGTTGCTGTTGCTGTTGCTGTTGCTGTTGCTGTTGCTGTTGCTGTTAATAATAATAATAATAATAATAATAATAATACCAACAGCCACAGGCCAGTGTGGCAAGCCTAACACAACCTATTTCAAATCAGAGAATCCTAGCAGAGTGAACTGAAGCAAGAGACCATGTTGCAAGCCCAACAGAACTAGTGTCAAATTACAGAAGCCAGGCAGAACCCAAGGTCAATGTGGCAGCAAGCCCAACACAACCCAACTCAAACCAGAGAATCCAAGCCAAACCAACGTGCCAAGCCAGTACCAAGGCAGCCATCAGACCTGGGAAGACTGTGATAGTGGCACAAACACTAATGTAATTTCCCTGAAATGGAATCAAACTGCAGGCCTGCTTTTTATCCTCTTGGCCATGCTCAGAGAGCCATGGAGGGACTGTGAGAGAATCATCATGATTTGGCAGACAGTTCTAGTGGTCCATGTAATCTCCGATCCCGACGCCTGGGAATACTCCTTCCCTTCCCCCTCCCTCCCATTGCCCAGGAATCCTGTGAAATTAAAGAAAAACAGGCCTGGGAACCTTCAAATGCTGGCCCTGGATATTCCCAATATATATTACCAAATGCTTCCCAATATGCATCCCTAAATGCTACCAAATTGCTAGATGTGAGAATTTCCACTACGCCACCCTCCGAGCTCTCACAGCTTCCAGTGCCACAACACCACAATTCATTAGCACATTTATATAAAGAACTAAAATACTTCAATAATGATGTCAGTGTAGAAAGTGGACAATATGCATCAATAAAACACTACACAGAAAGAATTTTTGATTCTTTATATGTTGATACAACTGAAATGCAGACTTACAGCCATCTGGCGAGCCAGGTTTGATTCCCCACTCCTCCACTTGAAGTCAGCTGGGTGACCTTGGGTCAGTCACAGCTCTCTTAGAGCCATCTCAGCCTCACCCACCTCACAGGGTGATTGTTGTAAATGTTGTCCCTCCCTCCCTCCCTCCCTCCCTCCCTCCCCTCCCTCCCTCTCCTTTCTTTCTCTTTCTCTCTTTCTTTCTTTCTTTCTTTCTTTCTTTCTTTCTTTCTTCTTTCTTTCTTTCTTCTTTCTTTCTTTCTTTCTTTCTTTCTTTCTTTCTTCTTTCTTTCCTCCCTCCCTCCCTCCCTCCCTCCCTCTCTTTCTTTCTTTCTTTCTTTCTTTCTTTCTTTCTTTCTTTCTTTCTTTCTTTCTTTCTTTCTTTCTTCTTCCTTCCTTCCTTCCTTCCTTCTTCCTTCCTTCCTTCCTTCCTTCCTTCCTTCCTTCCTTCCTTTCTTTCTGCAATATCAGTGAGGGTGGGGTAGAAAGAGAGCCAATGAGAAGAAGAAATACTACAGTAAGATATGCATGTTCTAGTTCTGGAATTAATTTTAAACATTCTCCTAGTTAATCCAGAATTCAGGGGGAGCCAAACATGGCACGAACACTGAAGGAATAAAAATATACCCATCCCTCAGCCTCCATACTCAAAAAAGTGTTGCTCTTATTTACCCAGTAATGGCAGGTCTAGGAAGCCACCTGACTGCTCCCTACTGATGTTTTACACATTTCAACAATTGCATGAAATGCCTGGCCTGTCAGTGTTAATTTTTAGACAAAGGCAATTGCTCGCCGAAAGCCTGTGGCAGTGAGTAGACAGAGATGGTAATCAGGAGAGTAAATTTGGAGTGGATTCAAAGCAAGCCAGCTCAGATCTTACGGGCAAGAAGATATATTTTGATGTTGCTGGCAATTGTGGAGGTATATCTTCTTAAAAAAAAATGAACTGCTTATTAAGGCATTTTCTTGTTTTACTAAAATAATAACCCCTTTAACTCTTTCCATGAAGCATACAAGTTGGACCTCCAGCTTATCTCCCACCTCAACAAAGGACAAAAAAGGAAGGGAAGGAAGGGTGGAAAGGAGGGGCAACGCTTTGTGGAGGTTACAGTCTTGGACGGGGATCTGGAAGACCCACATTTCCAATCTGAAATAGCCATCTGAAAGGGGAGATTTTGCTGGAGTCTGAATGAAGTAACTTATTAGGTTACCAGCCACGTGCCAAAAAGATGCTACCACCAGAGGGCTACAACTTGTGTTCTTTGTATCACTGTCAGGCTGAAAGAACTATCAATATGGGCAGGAATGGAGCCAGAGAGCAGAAGTAGCTCCAGGGAGGAAATGCAGACGCACAGCCAGAATGTCACTCCTCGGGGCAATCTTTTAGACAAGCTGGAGGGAGAAAATCCATATTCAGAATTCAGAGTTAAAGCCAAGGCCAAAGACTTGGAACCTGGAGGCATGGTGGGTTGTGAGGGGAGAGAGACGATTATGTACAGGAGGAGGGGACTGGAAGCTGAGCAGAATTCGTGTGAAGATGGACAGGAGAAAGCCAGGCAAGAAACAGAAGTACAGAAACAGACAGGCAAGTAAGGATGGGGGCGGGGTGGAAGTGAATAAGGAGGATTTCAGAAACAAGACCAACCAGTTGCTAGGGAAAGAACCAAGAGATAATCTAGAGGTATTTATGATCTGCTAGGTTTATGACAAAGCCAGTGGGAGAACAGGCAGTAGAGCTTATTTGGGTATAAAGACCAATATTCCGCTGGCTCTCCCTGAGAGCCAGAGAGGGTTCCTGAAGTGGGGAAATGTAGAAAATTGGGAAGATGTAGAGGGAAGCCATGGCCCCAGATTCACTTAACTCCAACCTTGCTGCGGCAGGTCTACATGCAGATGTTGAAGTATAGCATCTAGCTCATCAAGTGATGCAAGCTGCAGAGCCTTCTAAATACATAGTTCGGCTTCTTTGTATACAAATACTGCACCTTGGTTTTATACGAATGCGGGTCAGGCTATGGCTAATCGTGCAATCCTAAAGAGAGTTACTCCAGTCTAAGCCCATTGAAGTCAATGGTCAACTCAGTTTTAGGACTGCACATTAATCAGTTAAGTACAGCCTCAGAAAACCATTATATTAGGGTTAACTATCTACCCATCTCTATATTTTTATTCCATGCTTTTGGGGAGGAACTCAGGGCAGTATATGACTCTAGACACTCTTCAACACTGTCTATATGAATGTAATATTCTAAATGCGGCAAAGAGACTGATGGATTAAGCCCTCTATCCAGGACCCAGGAAGTATAATTTGAGGCTCCTTTTAGCAGGGGTGGATTTTAATACCACTTTAGCAGTAGCCAAGTTCCTCTCCCAATTGGTTAAGAAAAAAATTTATTAAATTTGTAACGCTATATAGACTATATATTAAAAGACTTCTTCCTATTTTAACTCTTAATTCCAGTGTGGCACTGCTCAGAGCCGAATAGGCTGTATGAGCAGTATCATTAAAGTAAAAGTATATGACTCTTCCCCTATCCTTTGCTACCAGGGGCAGGGACACCTTTGTTTCTACCCAAAACATGCCACTTATTTTAAGCCAAGGCTCTTTTTAGAGTATAGTGTTGTTGGACCTTGTACCCATCCTCTGGTCTGGGAGAACCCAGCATTTACAGTGATTTGGCCCCTGTGACTGTGATGGTTCTGCCATTCCCACTCCTCTTTGGGGTGCATGTATTATATTTCTCATGATTATTAGCGCATGGAAGAGAATAAGGTGGTAAAATCCAAAGGTGGAAAAATGGATGGCACTGTGTCAGACTACAGGTGGAGGATCACAGATCTGAGTGGTCTTTTTCTTAAAAACATCCTCCTCCTCCTTTAAACTTTTGTTAAAAAAGTACAAGAAGCTTTCTCTCTGCTGTGATAGCTTTTTATTTGCCACCACCTCAATATTCCACCACCTAACTCACATACTGGTACTAATGAAGGTTGCTAGCCAAGCGCTGGCAACCAACAGGAGTATTGGGGAGGGGACAGGAACTTGGAAAGCAGCCTTGTGACATCACTTCCGGTCGAGTATCCAGAAATGACACCAAAACATTCTAGGAATCCCTCAGTCTCTATGGCATAGTATGGGAGGTTGCTCACCACGCCCAGGCCAATGGAATCCCTGATTGGCAGAATGAAGGAGGTGAAATGGACTGTACCACTTTAGACTACAGATGAGGATATCATGTTTTTACTGCTCCCTCACATAAACAGTCACGGCAAATAAAAAGGAAGAAAAAAGGCCTAGCTGTTCACATGCTGTGAGAGTTTTCAATTTATGGGGGGAATAATTTATATAAGGGACGGGAGCTTTATAAAATGTCATCTTCCACCTGCCATCTGAAGAGGCACCGTCCATTTTGCCATCTTGGTAGTCAACTTCCTCATGAGTTCCTTATTCTGCTGTGCAGCCACAAAAGGGTGTCCTCAAGTAAGTGATCCAGTGTAACAATGCCCTGCAAGCCCAGATCCCCACACCGGACCAAGAAACGGGTGCCTGTTGTGTCTTCCCACACTTCCATCTGCCCACCTCCACCTCCTCTTCTTTCACATCTTAAGAGGCAGCAAGCCTCCTACGCAGGAGGGGGAAACCAAAGGTGGGAACATACGGTTTCTGTCTGTGTGGCAAAGAAACTGATTAAAAATGCTAACAACCATCATCGTCCAATGCTGAGACTCTCCCCAGAGACTCATCCAAGCAGATGGTGATTAGTTTGGGATGGCCGGAACAATCACGCGTACCATGTTGCAGTAACACCCACAGACTATCTGTCATCGTCCCGGGAGGCCGTTAAAGGCTGTTTACTTCATACAGTTAACTTGAACCATAAGCTTTACAAGGCTCTTTTGATACATTTTTAATCATTCTCCTCATAAACCTATAACATTTTTTTTATTCTCCCCCTGCAATGCTCTACGGTTTGTGAATGTACATCACAGAAGCCGCACGGAAGCTGGAAAAAGGCAAAAAAGATACCCTTTGGCATGGCCCACCTGCTTGAAAAGACTACCAGGAGCCCAGCCAACTGACTGCAACCCACCTGGGTGAGGCAGCCCGGCAGCCAACTTGGTCTCGAGGTGTGTGTGTGTGTGTTTGAGGGGGGTTCTTCTTGGCTTTTATTCAGGGAAGGAAAGAAGAAACAACTGGAAATGGCTGTGACTCTATGGCCCAGAGCTAGATTTGGGTAATTTGGTGGAACAGTTTATAGCAGAGAGCAAAGAGCAGGCCAGGAAGGATGGGAGCCAGAGGCGAGAAGCAGACCTGGGTGAGAAAGCAATTGACTTTCTGGCAGTGCATCAGAGACAGAAAACCTCGGACCAGATCTAGGAGAGTAAGAGGCCCCAAAACAAAGAGTTTGAACATGTGTTTTAGTTTATTGGGCTTTAATTTATTTGGGGAAGGTTGTGTGTGCGTGTGTACACAAACCTATATACACACATACGTTTTAAATTATATTATTTATTGTTTCATTTTATGGAATTAGCCACCACAGGCAGACTAAGGAGAACACAGGACAGAAATCTTTTTAATCAGTCAAGTGTACCAGGAAACTGGAGGCTGATGGCGGACCCAGTAACACTGGGATGAAAGACTAAGGCCGAAATTTCAGATAGTCAAGTTTGACTTCAGGTTTCAGGGTTAAGAACATATGAAGAGCCCTACTGGCTCAGGCTGGAGGCAATGGCAAGCCACCTCTGTCAAGTCTCTTGCCCTGAAACCTCCAGCAGAGGTTGCCATAAGTCAGCTGTGATCAGGGGCAGTGCAAGGGTTTTCAGCGCTCATGGCCTGCTGGCCGCCCCCCCCCCCCCCCCGTGCGCGCGCACCGGCCTGCATGATGACGTTACGTGTCATCATGCACTCTCTATCACCACACTGGCTCAGGCCAATGTAGCAGATTCAGGTCAGGTCCCACTCATTCACCATCCACCTAGGATAGCCAGCTCCAACAGGGCTGCCAACCTCCAAGTCTTGCCTAGAGATCGCATGGAATTACACCTGATCTCCAGATGAAAGAGATCAGTTCCTATGGAGAAAATGGCTGTTTTGGAGGATGGATTGTATAGAAGTATACTCAGCTGAGGTCCCTCTTCTCCCTAAGCCCCACTGTCCTCTGGCTCCACCCCCCAAATCTCCAGGAATTTCCTAAAATGGAGCTGGCAACCCTAAACTCCAGGGTGGAAAATTCCTGGAGATTTGGGGTGGAGCTAGTGGAGGGTGGAGTTTGGAGAAGGAAGGGAGCTTAGCAGGGATGTGGTGTCCATCCTCTGAAGCTGCAGTTTTTGACAGGGCAACTGATCGTTCTCACCTGGAGATCAGTAGCAATTCCAATTTGGAATTTGTAACAAGCAAAGGCAATCCCCAGTGAAGGCTACAAGACAGAATGGAAAAACCACCCAGGGATAACAGAACAATATGAAAGTGTATTCACTGAAGATACTAAATAGTGTTTAAAGTGACAGTGCTCTATGTAAACATATTCAATAATGCTCACAATAAATACAATAAATACAATTTACAGAAACGTAGTTCATACAATAATGTCTCCCAAAACTGTGCCAGAGGACTCAGCCCCGTTCCGACAACTCTAGGAACAGGGAAAAGAGCTCCGAGTTCTGACGAACTTCCACGAACTTTAGGCTGGTTTGTTTGGTTCATTTTTTGGTTTGTCACTGCAGACAGCCTGGTGCCGATCAATCAGTTTCCTAGGCAACAGGGGATGGACTTTCTGCAGACCTTCTGCTGGCCCGGAATGTGATATTTCCACAAACCAAATGAACCGTCACAAACCAGGGGCAGGTTCATGAAAGTTCATGTTTCATGGTTCGTGAAATTTGATGGACCACAAACCACATGGTTCCTAACAGATCAGAGCAGCCAAAGACAGTTAGCCATGAAAAACATGAAGTACGATGCTCACCAAAGACTGACTGTAAATAAAGTGCTCCAAGACCTCAGCCTAGGGCTGCCTAGGGCTGCCGGCTGACAGTTGTTAAAAACAGGGGCAAAAAAAAAGGAGGGGGGGAAGGCAGTGTAAAAACTGGCAGAAACAAAATTGACACTGCACTAAAATCAAGAATAATGATTCTTGATACACCCGTTTGGTGTAGTGGTTAAGAGTGTGGGACTCTAATCTGGAGAGCCGGGTTAGATTCCCCACTCCTCCGCTTGAAGCCAGCTGGGTGACCTTGGGCTAGTCATGGCTCTCTGGAGCTCTCTCAGCCCCACCCACCTCACAGGGTGTTTTGTTGTGGGGATAATAATGACATACTTTGTAAACCACTCTGAGTGGGCATTAAGTTGTCCTGAAGGGTGGTGTATAAATCGAATGTTATTATTGAATGTTATTATGTATTTATCTCTGTGAAAGAATCCAGTAGGTGTTAACTGTACCTTAACACCGATACACACTGGTAATATTACAATTCTCTACAACTAAGTAAATTCAATGAAAACACAATACAGACTTTTGTAGAAAAGCGCACAATAGACAATATACAAAATACAATGGTAGTAATACAGAAAGTCCCACTGGGAGGGGCTTATGCTGGAACCATAGCCACCAACCTTACACAAGAGTAGGGCTGAACAGTAAAAGAAATAGTACAAAAAGCTACTGGTTTAGTCATGAGTAAAGCCAAGCAGTAAATAAAGCTAATAAGCTATATTCCAAGGTGAACTGCTGATAAGCTATATTCTAAGGTGAGCTGCTAACAAGACACCTAGGCCTGCTCGTTTCTCTCAGATCTTCCTCAGAGAGTCTCACCATCAATAATATTCATAAAGACAATCTCCTCAAAACAGTTGGCAGCCAGCAAGAAACAGTGAGGGAGGGGACATGGATGGGCACCATCAGTGTGACAGCAAACCCGGAAGTGACATCATGCTGCTCTTCCAGCATTCCCTAGAGTGGTATGATGTCACTTCTGGGTTTTCCTTGAAAGTGATCTCACGTCATCCTGTCAACTGTTCTTTTAAAATTAATTTTTCTCCCAATGGCCCACAGGACAGCAGCAGGAAGCAGGGGCAGCCGGCAGGAGGTCTCCCGCCATAGCGGGAGAATTGGCCACCCTACCTTAGCCACTGCACTCAGTAAGTCATGAATTTTTCAGACAAGCTGGCGTTCTGAAGTGCCATAGGAACCTTCTGGTCAAAGGTTCCCTTGCATTAGCAAACACTATACAGAGTACTACAAGCGGTCCTCATCAATCATTTATTCGAAGAGGAAAAAAAGGAAGCGAAATATTAAAGAGGCTGCTGGGGATTAATCTCCTCATATTGACAAACTGTTAAAAATTAAAGAGTTGGAAGAGCCCCAAAGACGATTTAAAGCAAACCACCAAACAAAGCTTTTAAAGCCGGGATGGCTGGCGAGAGGTCTTAGCCCTAAGAGCTGCCTCGTCAGGTTCTCGGATATGAGGGAAGATGAGGACCGAGGGCAGGTAGGAGACAGACACACTGGCAACAAGCAGGCTGAAGGCCAAAGTCCGGAGGGACAGACTGGAATTCAGGCAAGTTGAAGGCTGAGACCCAAAACAGACAAGCTGAAGACCACTTTCTGGTGGTGCATGAAGGGTATCCATCGGCCTCCCTCAGTGGCAAGTTCCTCAGGTTGAGGGATCTTTATATCCACTAGCAGCCCTTGACTGCTTAGAATCATAGAGTTGGAAGGTTCCTCCAGAGTCATCTAGTCCAACCCACTGCACAATGCAGGAAATTCACAATTGCCTTCCCCCCACACTCCAGTGCCCCCTGCTCCCTGCCCAGAAAGAGATAAAACACAGTCAGGAGGATCCCTAGCCAAACTCACTTGGGGAAAAATTGCTTCCTGACCCCAAAGTGGCGATCGGCATTACCTGAGCTTGTCTTGTGTCACGTGACTTCTCAAGTCAGGAGCAGAGCTTTTTTTCTGGGAAAAGAGGTGGTGGAAATCAGTGGGTTGCCAGCACAGGGGGCAACTCTTGGTGGGAGGTAGTACCCCTGGTACCACATGCATGTGCGCAAAGTGCGCACATGCTCCCAGGACAGCACAATGACGTCACTTTGGGTCAGCTGGAACAACGGAAGTTTTTTAATGTTTAAATCTCCCTTGGCGAAAATGGTCACATGGCTGGTGGCCCCGCCCCCTGCTCTCCAGACAGAGGGGAGTGTAGATTGCTCTCTGCACCGCTGGAGCGGCGCAGAGCAGCACAGAAGGCAATCTAAACTCCCCTTTGTCTAGAGAGCAGGGGGCGGGGCCACCAACCATGTGACCATTTTCAAGAGGTGCCGGAACTCCGTTCCACTGCGTTCCTGCTGAAAAAAAGCCCTGGTCAGGAGGATTATGGGCCATAATGAGAACAGCTACATGGAATGGAATTTCGTCTTTGGAATATCAGCCCCAAATGTGCAAGGAATGGAGAAGTCAGTATCTGCTTAACAATGGATCCAGCATTGCACCAGTCTTTACAAAACCTCTTCACAGTTCAGAGCCACTTGCATCGGTCCATAAATTTTCTTCCTTCCAAACTGCCTTGTTTTCCATGTTTGCATCTGGGGATGCCAAGATCAAAGTCAGGCCCTCAGGCAAAGATTGTCTTGCTCCCCACCCTCATGTGGCCATGGCCCAACCCAAACATCACGCGGAAGGAAATTATGTGAGTTGTCTAGTTTCACGGGACCCCAGCATGACCACAGCTGCAGGAAACTGTGTTCCTCTAAATGTGCAATAGACACTGCCACCCTAAGCAAAATTATATGCTACCAAGCCCATTGACTTCAGCGGATATAAGACAGTGTAACTGCTTAGGTTGGCATTGTCAGTGTTTTAGCATATCCTTCCATCGCTTCACAAGCAAACCAAAAATCGTGTAAGATTCTGCTTCTTGTGTCAAGGGTCACCATATGAGAGTCTCTCTACACAAGACATCTGACATGTGAAGAACACATGCCAGGAGATGCAATGGTAGCCAGGAAGGGTAGTTTAAAAAGACAGAGCTGGCGGAAGGGCATTGCTATGCACTGGAGATGTGTGAAGACAGCTGGCGAGGTGAAATTGACTGAGCGGTGTGAAGACAGACTGGAGTGGTGAAATTGACAGAGCCTTCTGGTAGGCAAAGATGAAATTAACAAACCGTCAGAGGAACGATCTCTGCTGGCTCTGTCTTTTTAAACTACACTTCCGAGCTAACATTGCGTCTCCCTATACTTGATGAACATGCGTTGAGGCGTCTCATGTAGAGAGACTCTGAGCCTCATATAATCACTATTAAATGCTACTGTATGTTTCTAATTTTCAATAAGTCACCTTCAGTCAGTTTAAATACTATTAAGATTTTCAAGATAGTTAGGGAAAGAAATATTGTCCTAAAATGGGTTATCAAGAGTTCAAACGTATCTCCGCAGTAGCAGCATGAGAAACAGGAAGCTGTGTACTGCATGGCGCCTTACCATTTTGTGTGCCTGGGTTAGCACGCACAAGATAGGGCCGTTCAGTTGACCCCCTCCTCGGTGTGATCAACAGGCATGAGCACACTGGCCTCTTTTCCATGTGATGGCAGAAGAAGTGCCCATGCGCAGCGCAGTCCCCTCTGTGTGATCAGCAATACTCTGCGTTGCTGATCACGAGGACAGGGTGTAAGCTTGAGCATTTCCTCTGTGCATCTCCACCATGCAGACCACTAAGCATGTACACTTCCCATCCCCACACTGTGAGTGAAGTTGAGGATGGGTGGTCTGCCTAGAGCTAAACAAAGAGACCAGTGTGTCCACATCGGCACACGGAGGATCTAAACATAAATTCCAGCAAACGTGTCTCAATCAAGGGTGGAGCTTGCCTCCACAATTTTGCTCTCCACCCCCCACCCCATACATCCCCACTTAGAAAGTCTGAAATGGGCTAAAGCAGAGATTGAACCAGGCAGATAAAGTTGCTGCCCCATAGGCTACATTATTTACTAAATACCTTCATCTCTATAATTCTTTGAACTGGAAACGAGATCGGCTGAAGCGATCCATTTCCCCCACTCTCCCCCACCCCACAATACATGGGAGGATGGAGGGAGAAAAGGAAGAAAAGAGACATTGTTTTACATCTGCAGAGAGGAAGAGAGAGCGGGCACACATCTTGTAGGTAAAAATTGTGTTGCTTAGCTAGGAACTAACCTCGACGACATACATTACCGACTCTCTGTTCAATCAGTGTTCTAGTACAAGAATCAGTTACATTCAATCATCTGAAAGAGCTATTAAAATGCTGATAAAAAATTCATAAAGTAACACACTGTAATGAATCAGGAGAATTCAGCAGAGTGAGACTTACCCTTAGAGCAGGGCAAGAATGAAGGTGAACGATCATTTGGACCTAGCGGGCATGAAATACCCTTTTGGAAGATGAATAATTCTGTTTGGGGCTGATAAGTTGAACTAATTTATAATGCTGTTTTAGGTCCACTGCCGAAATATTTCAAATCCCTCAACTTTAAAATGCATTGCCTGTCAAAAGCGGGTCTCTTAACAGTTTCCCTCTTAACATTTTTCAAAATGTAACCTAGACCAATTTGCATGATTTACTGCTTATTGTATTATAGCATGCATGATTTAAACCAGGAAATAAAATTAAAAAAGAGAAGAGTGGGGGCAGTGGAGGAGGGGGAGTGAGAGAGAAGTGAGTGCAAAAGGAAGCAAGAACTGCCGCGGTGGAACAAGACACTTTTAAAAGTGCTTTTCTCAGTAATGAGAAAAAGGTTACTGCACATTGGGCGGGGGGGGGGGGGAGCCTAGCATGAAGAGCGAGGGGAGACACGTTGCCACATGCACAGAGAAGTCATTGTAATTTCCAGATCAGTTATAGACCATTAAGACAGGATTGTTAAGTAGTTCCAAAATTCACAAAAGCCCTTTTCAGATGTTACAACCACATATAATGGGAAATCACCAAATGGGAACATGAGGCACAGGGCTGCCAGACCTCCAGCTACGGTGGGAGGCCTCCTGCCAGCAGCCCTCTTTTCCTGCCACTGTTCTCAGCAGCAGAAAGGGGGGGGGGCAAAAGTGCCAGTGATGGCTGTGCTGCTACATCATTTCCAGGGCAAACCTGGAAGCGACATAGGGTATTTCTAGGAATCACCAGGAAATTCTATCGTTTTACCATAGAGTTTCCAGTGATTCCTAGAGCTACCCGCAGGGTATGAGCTTTTGAGAGTCCTAGTGCCTTTCATCAGATATGAGGAGTGGGTCTTTATAATCCAGGCAGTGGGTAAGGAGGGATTGTAAATTAGAGTGTCAGAAAGTGAGCTATAATACATGTTGTAGTTAACTTGATAGAGCCTGGGTGCAAAGTGCAGAGAATTAGCATCTGTAATGTGAGGAAAATCCTATGCCCCCATTTCACCCTGAGATGAAGTCACTTCCAGGAAGTGACATCATTGAATGGCCAGGGAGCACGCGTGTTCCAAATTAGCAAACAGGAGTTTTCTCACATTACAGATGCTAACTCTCTGCATTTTGCACTCAGGCTCTATCAAGCTAACTACAACATGTATTATAGCTAGTTTCCTAATACTTCCACCCTCTGTCTGGAATGTAAGAACTCCTTCCTTTTCCCACTCCTCATATGTTTGCCTTTAAAGTGCTACTGGACCCAAATCTTGCTCTTCTACTACAGACCAACATGGCTACCCACCTGAAACTACAGCTATCCTATGTCACGTAGAGGTTTTTCCCAGAAGAGATGCGGCGGCACACATACAATGTGTCTGTTGTACATAGCCATCATTTTGTGTAAAATGGGAAATGCATGGATTTTACATGCCTGTACAGCTTCCAGGACTGATCCAAGGCTTTTTGGTACCATGGGTAACTTTTGTCTTTGGCGCCCCCTTCCTTTTCAAGTGAGAAATCTAGTATGAGCATTTTCATTACTGTGCATTCAAAGTGAACAATGTACAAAGAGATAAACTCTTCAAAAGGTCTCCATGTTCCACCATAATAACTACAGGCAGGGCTTTTTTTCTGGGGAAAGAGGTGGTGGAACTCAGTGGGTTGCCCTTGGAGAAAATGGTCACATGGCTGGTGGCCCCGACCCCTGATCTCCAGACAGAGGGGAGTTTAGATTGCCCTCCGCGCCGCTTAGTGGCATGGAGGGCGATCTAAACTCCCCTCTGTCTGGAGATCAGGGGGTGGGGCCACCAGCCATGTGACCATTTTCAAGAGGTTCCGGAACTCCATTCCACAGCCTTCCAGCTGAAAAAAAGCCCTGACTACAGGAAACACAAGTCAAGTGATATGGAGATTCTAGAAGCCAGTTATCTCCCAGCTTTCCTTCAAGCCAGCAGAGGAGTCTCCTCTCACCTGTTTGGCACTTGTCAAAATTTGGCACCCTAGGCAATTGCCTAGGTTATCCTAATGGCCGGGCCAGCCCTGACAGCTTCAGTACCTACAAGACAACATTTTGATTCATGGTTCTGCTTCATGCGTACTGAAGCTCTATGGGTACAAACGATCCATACAGATAGCCCACTGCTCATGAAATGGTGACCATGAATATTAGGACCATCACAAGACACGTACATTCCCGCCTGCTGGCTCCTCCTGGGACATGTCGCTGCAATGCCTGTGAAATGGATCTCCTTAAAGAGAGAACTCCAGACTACTAGAGCAGGAGCTGTTAAACACGAACACACAAAGCTGCCTGTTGGGAAGAAACACCATCGCATCCTGGTGACATTTCACCAGAGGCAACAAGCATCCGTTCCTCCCCGCCCTTTGAGTCTTAACTTCTAGGGACTCCGGGGAGTGAGCTGAACTCTAAGGAAAGACAACCCAAGCAACTGCCAGGAAACGTTTTTAACAAAGCATACCCTGAAGGCACAAACAGTGAATAGCACAGAGACGGAGGGACACAAAGCAGAAAATCAGCTTGAGTGGTGGAATACTCAGCCGTCCAGATTGACTGGCATGGCCAGAGGTCTGTTTTAAGGCAGAAGAACATCTCCAAAGGGTCTCTTTCCGAGATCTTAAAATTCACGGTGAGCCCTTTTTTCCTTTGTTCTTTGACCTGTTCAGCTTCAGGTTTTCAAGAGTCTTGAACAAATTGCTATCCAGTACTTCCCATACTAAGTAAGTCCTCCTGTTCCACTCCAATGGTTCCCTTGCACATATCTTACCTGCCTACTGGCAGGACTAAAGGTTTTATTGATTGCTCTTTTTATGCTGTATTATTGTTTTTATGTTGTATTTTAATCCCTGCTGTACCTCGCCCTGAGCCCGCTTGCGGGGAGGGCGGGTTAAAAATATAATGAAGAAATAAATAATAAATAAATAAAGGGTACCAGACAGAGTCACTGCTATGCTTCCTCCGGCATCTCCCTGAACATTACACATGTGAAACTGCTTTATATTGAATTGGTCCATCAAGGTCAGTATTGTCTACTCAGACCGGAGGTGGCTCACTAGGGTATAAGGCAGATGTTGAGCGGCATGCCGAGCAGCTTTTCACCTGCACATCTGTGAAACAGCTGCTTGTGCTACAGAGCCCGGTCATGCCTTGGTGATATCACCAATAACTTGCAGCTTTTGTACTGAGTCAGTTTGCTAACTAAATCTTCTTGATTGCTGAAAAAAGAAGTCTGTGTATCCGGGTGTCATTTGAGTCTTACAACTGTCAAGAATGAAATCATTTGCACATCATCCTTTTTTGTGCCTGGGCCCTTAGATGCAGCCTTTAAATGACTAACATCAAATACATTGCCTACTTTTTTGTGCCTGTGCAGTCAGCAGTAGAGATGGACACGATCCGCATTACGATCGAAAAAAACCCACGATAATGGCGATCGCGTGATCGTGACCCGGCGGATCGTTATTGCCCACGGCCAATGATCCAGTGATCGGGAGGGGCCTGGATTGGGGCGATTGGGCTCGGATCGGGGATCCAGATACTCAGGCGCCAGCAATCTATTCCCCTGGCAACGGAGCCAGGGGAAAGCCTGAGCTCTGTTTGCCCTCCTTCTGTCGCCCTGGAAACCTGAATTGAAGCCCAGCTTTCCTTGATCAGCAGGGCTTCCTTCCAACCACAGAGCAGCAAAGCAGTCACCAGTTGGGAGAAGACACCCAGGGGAGGGAGGGGGAAGGAGGTGTTCTGTAGCCATGGGCACTCCAATCTCATCCCTGCAAACCCTGATAGGCAGCTCTGATGGCCAAACACAGATGGCCAAACACAAACACAGATGCCGCCGGCATCACTCACCATTCCCGTATCACTGGGAACAGCGGGGCGCCCCTCCGCTTTTGCCTCCATGATCCACGGATCGGGAATGGGAGATGCTCGGTGTGGGTCGTTAAATCGGGATCATCGCCGGTGCCGATCCACGATCAGCTTGATCGTTAATTTTTTTTGGATCGTGCCCATCTCTAGTCAGCAGCTTCTGTTTCTGAAGTGATTGCAAGAACTAGCCACAGGATTTGCTAGATTCATGGGCAGACACAGGGAGCAGAAAGAGAAACCTAAATAGTAAGTCTCAAAATATCCAGACAAGATTTTTTTCTTTGAACTATTTCCTTTTAACAATTGGATGTGGCACCACATGGGGGCTGGAGGAGGTGTGGCCCCTCAGAGAAAACAACTGTGCAAATGCATACTTTCTAACTCATTCAAATCCATCCGGTGAACTTGATGAACCACCAGCTCCCTGGTCACTACTGGCCGATAAGATGTACCAGAGGTAATTTCATAGAAAAAGAGCTGCAGGAACTCATTAGCATAACTCATTAGCATAACTCATTAGCATATGCCACGCCCCTTGACATTACCGGAAGTGTGTCATTAGCATAACTGATTTGCATATGCCACACCCCTTGTCCTCATCTATTCTGGCTGTTTTGGACCCAATCCTGGCCATTCAGGGCCGAAATTGGGCCCAAAATTGCAAAAAGGGGCTGGAAATGGCTGGAAAGGGACCCAAAATGGTCAGAATTCAGCCATTGCTGAGCAGGAGAGTGATCTACCACCTATAAGAGGCCTGATCCTGGTCATTTTGGGACCAATCCTGGCTGTTTTAGGCCCAATCCCAGCCATTTGGGGCACAATCCAGGCCAAAACGGGCCCAAAATGGCCAAAAATTAGATGGGCTGGGCCACCTGATGTGTGATTTCTTTGGAGAACTACCGGAACTGCGTTCCTGCGCATTCCCCCTCAAAATGAGCCCTGAGATGTACACCGAGTCAGCAAGTAAGTCATTGACCATTCATGCCGTCCTCTGACACGGCCTGGCTCCCACTTTCAGTAGTACAAAAGTGACGAACCAGCTGCCCCTTTTAAAATTATTTCTGATACAGTGCAAATTGCGTTTGTATTAAGTGAAGTCAGTTGTGGGAAAAATGGTATTCTCTCTAAAGCAATGCAAGGGGATTTTTCAAGCAAAAAAGGAATGCAGGCGTAGCCCCCTGCCTCACCACGCACCCCCAATCAAACACAATCACAAGGCTGTAATGGGGAAAGGCTTCTTGTATTTTTTCACCTGTTCCCTATTAGGCAGATCTGTTAAAACAGCACTTCATCTGTCAGCACTCAAGTGCTTAACGCTGAGTACGGCTCTTTCATAATTGCTGGCACTCACAGAAGCCAAATTTCAAAACTGTCTCCACAACGGGTTTCTGTTGTCGAGAGTGACGCCTCGTATGGCCAGCTGCTGAAGGTGTGGCTGCCCAACCTTCTGGTTTCATGTGACAGATGTCAAAAATAAAAGACAAGGTGCCTGTGTGTGCCTCACACATACCGGAAGAGCAAAATCCACAAACTGCTACTGTGTGGGTTTTAAACCCCATTCTCTTCTGGGAGTTTTTTTTTAAAAAAAACCCTAACTTCTTTTATTGCTAATCAAACAGCCTGTTAAAGAGGACCAATCAATCGACTCTCCAAGCCATCAAAACTGCAGCTTGAGCAGAACTTTGCACAATTTTTAATGTACATTTTTTTAAAAAAGATTAAATTTGGAATTTGACATAGAACTTTCTTGTTCAATGGCTGTATACTTTTGAAAGCCAATTAATAATAATAAGGATAATGATAATGATGGTGGTAATAACAACAACTGTGCTTATATACTGCTCTTCTAGACAAATTAGTGCCTCATTCAGAGTGGTGAACAAGTTATTGTTATTAGTACAATACAATGCAGCTGGGGATCTGGGGTTGAGAGGAGTGGCTTACCCAAGGCCACCTACTGAACTCATGGCAGTAATGGGGTTTGAACCAGCAGAATGCTGATTTGCAGCCAAACCACTTAACCACTGTGCTACAGCAGCTACACTTACTGAGGACAGCAACAGGGACAGGGGGCTTTGGTTTCTAGGCACCGCTTGTGGGCCTTCCAGAGCATATTTGGCCAGTGTGGCAAATGGGATACCAAACTAGACCAACTGTTTTTTTGCTCAAATGTTCATGTTCGATAATGGGTACAGTAGGAAGTCTCATCACATAATTTGATAATTTTGATAAATACATAAAGAGCCTTGCTGAATTAGACCATGTAGTCCAGCATCCTGTTTCTGGCAATGACCAATCAGATGCTTCCTTATTATTATTGTTGTTGTTGCTGCTGCTGCTGTTTCTGTTGCTATTATTATTGCTATTATTCCTAGAATTCCTTAAGTAGGACATGAAAGTGACAACCCTCTCCACAGCTGCTGGTGGAAGTGGAAAGTGCTTTCAAATCACAGCTGACTTAAGGCAACCCCTGATGGGGTTTTCAAGGCAAGAGACTAAGGGCCAAGCTACAAGTGATGAATGACACTTGAACAGCAAGTGTATTTCTCCCTGTTCACTTGCCCTCCACTCAATCCACTTGCTGTTCAAGTGTCATTCATCACTTGTAGCTTGGCCCTAACAGAGGTTGCCACTGCCTGCCTCTGCAGGAGACAGGCATTGGGAGTTAACCAATGAAAGCTAACCAAGGCCAACCCTGCTTAGCTTTCAAGATCTGATGAGATCGGGCTTGCCTGGGCTTTCCAGGTCAGGATTGGTATTCATAAGTATATGTAAATGTGCATCTAGAAAGATAGACAGGGAAGGGAGGGGCCTCCCCTTGCGAAGATCTGATAGAGGGGGGGAGATGCACTCAAGCCCATTGGTCTTATTCCCTCATCCCGCCAACAGAGTTAATTAATAATGTAAGATCTTTCCCCCCTTGGGATCTGATTGGCACTGTTCAGGAAAATAAGCTGCTGCGCTGCCCTGCCAGGCGAGCCTGCCCAGTGCCGAAGGTATGAAACAAAATGAAACATACAGACTTTTTAGCGGGAGGCACTCATTTCAATTTAGTTTCCCTGTTTTGGATCAACATTCCAGAAGCTGCTTTAACAAGCAGCATCAACGATGTACATGTGTAATTTCAGCTCGTACACACACCCCTATTCAAACCCCTGCTCTGGCATGGAAGCTTGCTGGCTGACCTTGGGCTAGTCCCACTCTCTCAGTTTAACCTTCCTCAAAGAGTTCTTGTGAGCATAAAATGGAGGTGAGGAGAATAACGTAAGCTGCTTTGACTCTCCTGGAGAGAAAAGTGGGGTATAAATGTATCAAATACATAGATAAATAAAAACAAATGGCTGAATTTTGAATTCCGGTTTGGTGTAGTGGTTAAGAGCGGCAGGACTCTAATCTGGAAAGCCAGGTTTGATTCCCCACTCCTCCACTTGAAGCCAGCTGGGTGACCTTGGGTCAGTCACAGCTTCCTCAGAGGTCTTTCAGCCCCACCCACCTTACAGGGTGATTGTTGTGGGGATAATAATAACACACTTTGTAAACCGCTCTGAGTGGGTGTTAAGTTGTCCTGAAGGGCAGTATATAAATCGAATGTTGTTGTTATCATCGTTGTCATCATCATCATCATTGAGAATCCCTGTGCAGATGATCCCAGGATCAATCCCTGGCAGGTGTTTCTCAGGTGGAAAGTGATGAGAAAGGCTTTTTCCTGCCAGATGGCTGCTGCCAGCCAGAGTAGACAATATGGAGTTAGATATGCTGCTGGAGTTCAAAAAGGCAGCTTTATAATGTTTCTAAGAGGACTGTTGGAGCATTTCATTATATCTCCCCAGTTGCCCTCCTCCAGGTGGTGACTAGAAATCTCCTAGAATTGCAATGGATTTCCAGGCCATAAAGATAAGTTCCCCTAGAGAAAATGACTGCTTTGGAGGGTGGACTCCTGGGCATTATGGCCTGCTGATGTCCCTCCCCTCCCCGAACCCTGCCCTCCTCAGGTTCTACTTCCTCCTCAATCTCCAGGAATTTCCTAGTCTGGAGCTGGCAACCCTAATTCATTGACTGCAAAGTTTGTAATTCTTGCTCGATCCCCCTCCCCCCTCATTTCTTCAAATGCAAGAGCTTTCTCCCTCCCACTGTTAGTAATCTAAAGTAATTCTTTTTTTTAAAAAAATAAGATGCTGGAAAGCAAAGCCTGTCTTGATTGAACAATCAGAACATTAGCATCTGAATACTTGATACCTGATATGACTTTTGTGTTTTGCTAGCTAACTAAGCAGTTGCTTTGGGTTGCCTTCCCCCCCACTTCTTGGTATGAAATTATAAAGAGCACGAAGGCTGTTTATACCATATAAAATACGCTGATAGGAAAAGGAAAGAAATTAACTCTGTAGCCCACTCCAGGGAGGGGACTGAGGAACCATGTGGATTATTGCATGCATAGGCTGGGTAGCCCAGGTGAGCCTGATATCATCAAATCTCAGAAGCTAATCAGGATCAGCCTTGGTTAGAAATTGGATGGGAGACCGCCAACAAAGACCAGGGTTGCAGAGGCAGGCAATGGCAACCCACTTCTGTTTAGGGTTGCCAGGTCCCCTCACCCTGTGGGCAAGAGGCGGGAGACCCGGGGTTGCACAATGACATCACTTCCAGGAGTGACATCATTTAGCAGGGCCTCATGCCACCCCAGGAAGTGCTTCCATGCTTCATAGCAGACTGATTTTGGCCTGTTTGGGGCCAAATCGGGCCCATTTGTGGCCTAAATTGGCCCACTCTTCAGGGCCCTCCCAGCAGTGCTCCCACACTACATAGCAGGTTGAATTGGGCCCATTTGGGGACGAATTCAGCTTGCTGCAGAGTGCAAGAGCGCTGCCAGAGCCCTGGAGTGCTCCTGCACTTCACAGAAGGCCGATTTTGGCCCAAAATGGGCCCGATTTGGTCCACTGCAGATCACGAGAGCATGCTGCACTGCCTGGGAGCATACCCTGGAGGCACATTTCCCCACCTTTTCCCTCGCTGGCCAGGTAAGCGGGGGCAGGGGGTAGAGGTTGGGAACAGGGGATTCCCTGCCCTCAGCGAGGGACTGGCAACCCTACCTCTGTTAGTCTCTTGCCACTGGCGGGGGGTGAGGTGGTCACCATAAGCCAGCTATGACTTGAGGGCACTCTCCACCACCAGGTTGGGTACAGGCCTCAAACCCTCAAACCAGAGTCCTGGGGTCACAGAACAACTCCTAGAAAAATAAGCTGAAAATAATAGCTTTTAAAAACTGCAGTTGAGGAACATGCCAAATAAAATCGAGCCATTTCCTGCAAAGTGAATTAAGAATAATTTCCCTGTGAAATACCATAGGATGAGATCATTGTCTATAGATCCCCACAGGACCCTAAAGTTGGTTCTTGAGTGCCAGGGGACTGAAGACCACAGCTTTTTGGAGCCTTTCTGGATAAACAAGAGCTTGTTATTGCAAATGCTAAGCCCAATGGGAGGGTCCATAGATTCATGGCAGCAGATAAGTATTTTATTTATTTATTTAAAATATTCCTGTGCCACCTTTCTATCCAAACAGGGACCCTCGAGGTGGCCAACATGACAGCTTTAAAGCTTCAAGACATTAAAACAATATTTAAAACTTAAGTGTACAGAAAATATTTCAACCATTCAATGAAATCCAGAAACACACAAACACAACATAACAACACAACCAGGAAGGAAGGCCAGTAACAGTTCATGAGGGAATGCCGAAAAAGAAAAAAAATTCTTCACCTGCTGGTGAAAGACAAAGATAAAAGGAGACAGATGAATCTCCCTGGGAAAAGATTTGCCCCTGGCCTTCATTATCACCACATCAGCCCATGTCTGCTCGATTCTCACAAGTCTTTCTCCAGCAAAACAGTCGTAATGAGACATGCCAAAATCTAAAAGAGAGGAAGATTTTCCACAACAAAATCTGCCTTCCTTCCTGAGCCAAGAGAAGAAACTTCACAGCAGAATTCCTAATGGAATTTTCACACAGCCCTGAGGAAAACACATCAATGGAGACCGTCCCTAAGGCAGTTTGGAATGATTTTGCCACGCTACAAGATCTGGTGGTTTCAACCTGGTAATATTATCTCCTCGCCTGTTATTTTCCTTATCTAGGCCTCATCCAGTGACAGAAATCCAGCTAGCTTGTCCCTTCTATGCCAGCTTCACATTCTTCAGTGCCAGTATGTCCTCTAACAAAATAATTCCAATAATAACCCAGTTAAAATAAACCGTGTTTCCCCCACCTCACGAGAGCATCATACACGATTCTCCCTTCCTTATTTAATCCTCACAACAATACTGTGAAGTAAGTAGGGTTGCCAGCCTCCAGGTAGTGGCTGGAGATCTCCCGGAATTACAACTGGTCTCCAGGCCACAGAGATCAGTTCACCTGGAGAAAATGGCTCCTTTTGGGGGGAGGGCTCTATGGAATTATGCCATGCCAAGGTCCTTTCCCTCCTCAAACCACACTTTCTCCAGGTTTCTCCAGGTTTCACCCCCCAGATCTCCAGGAATTTCCCAACTTGGAGCTGGCAACCCTAGAAGTAAGTGAGGCTAAGAGAGTACGACTGATCCAAGATCCCACAGATAGCTTTCATGGTAGAGGGAGGATTTGAACCCAGATCTCCCAGATCTTATTCCTTTAAGCAGCACTGACTGAGCAGAACCACAAGTGACAAAAGGCACAGATTGGACACTTGTCAGCTTCCCTCAAGTTTTGATGGGAAATGTAGGCATCCTGGTCTCGCAGCTTGGCTCTCTGACTGCTGTCCAATGGACTTTTCAACTGTCACTTGTCCAACATTCCGCCAAGCTGCCTACATTTCCCATCAAAACTTGAGGGAAGCAGACAAGTGTCCAATCTGTGCCTTTTGTCACTTGTGGTTCTGCTCTGAGTAATTCCATTCCCCCTCCCTCAACCTGCTCTTCATAATTTAATGCTTGGGAGTGGGAAATTGATGCAAAGATGAACATTACACCTTTGTTGGTAGAGGAAAGAGAGGAGCATGGGAAAACCCACACCACCCACACTTTCCCATCCCTTCCTCTTCTGGAGCTGCTAGTTAAAAGCTGACTTTGGTAAAGAGGGGTGGGGAGGGAAAGGGAGAGGGAGGGAGAGAGGACTGGAGGATGCCTGAGCCCGAACTTTAGGTAATTGAAAGAGTATCCAATTCAAATAAGCATGCCGGCTGGTATGCGCTTAGATCATTAAAGCTGCCTGCTAACGAACATCAAACACAGGCCAATATTAATGAAGCAGATGTATTAATTTCCAATTTCTAAGAAGGCTAAGCAACTGGCCAGCTAGCTGGCTGCCTTCTTTTCTTTTTCTCCCTCCCCCGCTCTCTCTTACAGCAGTATTAATGAGCTTTAATGCCCCACAGGCTCTAATAGGACACTCTGGGAATCCAGAAATAGTGCAATTTGTACAGAGGATTTAGACATAACCCCCCCTCCAAAAAAGAGCCCCTCTCTGCTCCAGGGAGCAAGCGTTTGATCAGTCCCTTTCCCTAGTGGAATAGCACAACAGAATAATAAATGACAACCCGGTGATTAAATCAGACCTTCTGCTTCGAGTGCTGGAAGTTTGTGATTGTCACTAACAATCTACTGCTTGTTAACCCCATCAGCACATAAGCAAACAGCAGTCACCTCCCTCCCTACCCCAAAAGCCCCATGTCCAACACATCTTTTAATTTTCAAAATTATTAGAAAATACACCCCCAGTTGGTTGTGTTTTCTGGAATTTTTTGTAGTTCTTTCGCTCATTTTGTCTGCTTTTTTAACCCCCTGCCCGCCAAAAAAAAAAAAAAAAACCTGAAGAGGAAGAAATAAGCCATCTGCCACTCTAGTATACAATCCAATTACATCCTAACACATCTGATCAGAAAGTGTGGTCTTATTTTAATGCAATCTGATTTAGTGCAATGGTATTAGGGGATCTGATACACGTCCCATGTGGACACAACTCGACTTGAATCAGTGTTGTGACTAAGCTTTGGTTGAACCCAGCAGAGAATCTTAGGAATTGCATTATTTTAATGGAGAATTTAAGATGAGGGCAACAGAAGTGATGGTTGTTGTGGGTTTTCCGGGCTGTATTGCCGTGGTCTTGGCATTGTAGTTCCTGACGTTTCGCCAGCAGCTGTGGCTGGCATCTTCAGAGGTGAAGATGCCTCTGAAGATGCCAGCCACAGCTGCTGGCGAAACGTCAGGAACTACAATGCCAAGACCACGGCAATACAGCCCGGAAAACCCACAACAACCATCGTTCTCCGGCCATGAAAGCCTTCGACAATACATCGCAACAGAAGTGCTATCTTTCTCCATACCCACCAGCCAAAATGAACATGGGAGAAGCCTTCCTATTTTGAGAGGGACAGGAGAGTAGAAATCTCTTGTTCAGAGAGGTTTATATTTTCCCATTTTTAATGTATTGAAATTAATTGATTTGTTCTGTGTATACCTTGGCCCTTTCCACACGTCATTAAAGGGACGGCCCACTCACCAAATGCTGGCAGCTTTCCCCCTTTACTACAGACATCTGTTTTCAAAATGGTTGTGGGCTGCTTAGCTTCCTTTTTTCCGGGTTTTTTGGTGCCTTTCTGGGTCCACAGGAAAATGTGCTCCCAGAAAAGGCACTGAAAAAACAGAAGCCAAACATCCCATAACCATTTTGAAAACAGAGACATTTGGAGTCAAGGGGAAAAGCCACTAGTGTTCTGTGAGTGGGCCGTTCCTTTAATGATGTGTAGAAAGGGCCCTTGCCTTCTTATCCTGTTCTTTCTTGCCTTTTTATCTTGTTCTTTCTTTAAAGAGCTCAGGGCATATGGTTCTTTGCCTCCTCCATTGTACCCCTTAACAAGTCTGTGAAGTAGGCCTGTACTTCTCAGGACCCTTTGACGTGGTAGAATTCAGTGGCTTCTGCTCTGTGGTTGCTTTGATATCACCCCAGAAAACATCCATATTCTCCACACCATGAGTTACAGCATTTTGAACTGGTCTGAGAAGCAAAGAAGAATACAATGGAGTTCCAATCGAATGAAATCAGCTGTCTGTGGGGATGGTTCACTCGCTGTTGCTGGAAATCTTTAAGACCACAGATTTCACAGATTTTTAGTATGGTCAAAAGACCAGCCAAGTTAAATACAGATAAAAGAGGTGGTTTTTAAATATTTGAAATGAATTAATACATAAAAAACAAGATCATATATATATATATATATTGGTTTATATATATAAAACAATAAAACTCACTCACTTCACTTCACATTTATCAGGGCCGCCAAGCCCCCCAGTGGAGGTGGGGAATCCCCCAATCCTGTTACTCACCTCTGCTCAGAGTAGCAATGAGAGAAAAAGTTAAAAATTTGAAGTGTCATGTGTGGTGTCACATCACTTCTGGCAAAAAAAAACAAAACAAAAGTGACATTGGGTAGCTCTAAGAATAGCCAGAAAGTCTATGGCTTTACCAAAGAATTTCTGGCAGTTGGTAGAGCTACTGACAGAAACTCTATGGTTTTACTACAGAGTTTCCAGCAATTCCTAGAACTATCTATAGAACTTCTGGTTTTTTTTTTTTACTGAAAATGATGTGACACTGCTGTTGGCATTGTATGCCCCAAATCTCTGCCCACAGCTCTCCTGCAGTTTGCCAGGCACTGCCGATGTGCAGGTTTAAGAGAGTATAAAGAAGGCATTCTGCCAGTTTCCAGAAAACAATTGAATCATAAAGCTGAAACATATAGGTCACTTTTCAGCTTTATGAGTCTATTGTTTTTTAGAAACTGGCATAACACCTTCTTTATACCCTCAGATCTGCACATTGGCAATGCAGGTTTATTCTCCCCCCTCGTGGAAAGTTAAGCACCGTACCATGCCCCACCCATCCAAGACTGGTAATCAACTCACAATTTTACAGAGGTTATTTTTACTTGAACCCCTTCAGAAGTTCCATGGATTATCAGACAGGAAGATATCAATCAAGCGGCTGAACATGTCCATTCTCTTTAAGTGAATGATGGATCTTTTTCTTTCCTGCCAGTCTTTGCTTCTTTCTTCTGTCACTCAAACATCCCACACTTCATTCCCGATGTTCTGTACCTATAATCTCTGTTATTTTGGCTGTCGACTTCTCATGCCTCATTACCTGTGTTTGACACTTTTGGCAACTGGCTGTTCGCCAGCAACTGCAGGGCAGCTTTTGATGAGAGACAACCAGAAGCTTTGCAAGAGTTCTGAGGAGCTCACCTTACGCAATATGTGGGGTTACTGTAGCTTTCCCCACCTCTCTGATCAAAGCAACGCCAGCGTTAACCCCTGTTCCTTGCTAGCTGACACCCAATTCCCTTTGTCTTGATTTAAGCCCTCGCGGTTGCAAACACACTCAGAGAAATGCAGCTTATCCAAAAAATCGGAATTGAGCATCTCTTCCATCTCATGTATTTAGGAAGTTTTCAAAAAGTATGCACCCCAGAATGAAAGAATCCGAACAATAGCCGTATTCTCACCAGCAAGATCAAACCTGTCAATTACACAAATGCACCACAACAACATGTACCCTTAAGCAAATGATGCATCTGAAGAAGAGAACTGTGATTCTCAAAAGTAAAGTTGGTTAGTCTTAAAGGTGCTTCTGGACTCTTTTCTATTTTGCTACTACAGACTAACATGGCTAACTCCTCTGGATCTATCCTTAAGCAAACACACATACACACTGACATTTTCTCTTTCCTCTCTATTCAACTTCCTCTTTCTTACCGAACATAGTCTATTGGTCCTGATTTACCAGGGTCAAGTCACTTGGTCAAGGTGAAAGCACAGCACAGTAGCACCAAATGGTTGGTGACTTTTTGTTTTTCTGGGCCCCAAATAATTGGTACGCTTTAAAAATATTCCTTGTCCAAATTTCTCCTGCGTCTTACATCTGATTCATATATTACTAAGTCTTCGTGTCCCTTTGAGTATGTCCAGCATACCATGGCCCCAGTCTGAATTAGGCCTCCACATTTCTGAGCATGGAACTGGGAAAGACCAGGGATGGAAAAGAGAACTTAGTAATGTTTGAATTAGTCCTCAGCTGGAGACAGATGTTCCCCCAAACATGAGATCCGTTGGCCGGAGATGCCAACAGATGGTCATAGATTCTAATCCATTTGAGGCATGGAAGTTTGTCTGCCCTCAAGTATGCATCTTGAAACCTGAACTGCTTTGCTTTATCTCAGGGTTCCTCCAACGTGCCACCCAGGGGTGCCACGGCCCCCGCCAGTACTTTTCCTGACAGCTGCCAAGCTTTCAGAAAGCAGGTAGGGTTGTTGTAAGATAAGAGTTTGGTTACTCACTCCATGGATACAATAGCAGCTGCAGCCACTGCAGGATCTAGAGGACTGGTGAGCATCTGGGGGCCAAGCTACAAGTGATGCCTGACACAGGTTGGACGCTTGTCAGCTTCCCTCAAGTTTTGATGGGAAATGTAGGCATCCTGGTCTTGCAGCTTGGCTCTCCGACTGCTGTCCCATGGACTTTTCAACTGTCACTTGCCCAACATTCTGCCAAGCTGCCTACATTTCCCATCAAAACTTGAGGGAAGCTGGCAAGTGTCCAACCTGTGTCATTCGTCACTTGTAGTTTGGCCCTGGGATTGCGGTTCCATTTCCCCTTCAGGCTTTCCTTTTATCCCCTACCTTTCTTTTTATCTCTTTTTACAAAGCAAGAAAAAAGGTGTCATGTTTGGCTCTGCCTCCATTTCGCCAACACCTCTCAAAATTCCAAATTGCCCGCAGGTTCAAAAACGTTGGGGACCTCTGCCCTATTCTGTTCCCATCTTTAAGATCCCTGGTAATGTCTGACATTTCCACAAGCTTCATTCCTAATCTGAGGTCCTGAGATTTTGGCTGGTTTCTCAGATGAGGCCCATAAAGCTATACTTGCCCTCAGTTCGGACACCGAGACTTCGAAGCCCGGTCCTGATTGAATATGTTGTGTCTGCTTACAAAATGATGCTAAGAAATCAACATGTCTTTATTTGAGTGTTTATATTCAGACATGAATCTTTTTAATGAAGGGCGTAATAAGGGGAACAGCTTCTCTTTTCTCAGTGAGGTGTAATCACTCCTCTGCTTGAATCACAGTTGGATTTTTTAAAAAAACTGGGTGTTTTTATCAAGCACTTGAAATTGTTCTAAACTGAAACTGTATCGCTGGTATAAATGCATTCTCACACTTCTTCCCACTCTGGTCAATCCATTTGAGAGGGGGGAAAATAAAAGTGGTGGTTTCCTTGGTTGTCTTAATCTTGTTGGGATGCAGGGGAAATGTCTCCCTCTCTTTCTCATTCCAGATTTACTCATTTTGCGAGCCTGATGACTAAGTTTACTAGGTTGCCCACCATGGTGGGCCACATTCTCCCCTTACCAGCTCTTCCATGCTTTTGCAGTGGGAGAAAACAGGGGTAGGTTGCTGTAGATGCAGCGATATCACTTCTGGTTATTCATCCACAAACCTCTAAGAATTTCTCCAATCTCTATGATCTTTACCACAGAGATTGGGAGATTTCCTAGAGCAGCGATGGCGAACCTATGGCATGCGTGCCACAGCTGGCACACAGAGCCCTCTCTGTGGGCACGTGAGCCAAGTTGCCGATCGCTAGGTCCAGGGCTCATTTGGAGGGGGAACGCCTGGAACGGCGTTCCAGTAGCTCTGAGCAGAGATCACATGGGTTTTGGCCCTGACCACGTGATTCCTTTTCCTCAAGGCTGCCTCCCTGCTGCCCGTCTCTTTAGCAGCAGGAAGTGGAGGCAGCAGCTGGGCTGCTGGGGCTGGCTTTCTAAAGAAGAGTAAGCTGCTTTGATTTAACTTGCTTTACTTTCAGTCATGGCTCTTGAGAGAGACAGAGAGAGAGAGAGAGAGAGAGAGTGCTTGCAAGCAGGGCTGCTGTTCTAAAGAAGGGCAAACTGCTTTGATTTAACTTGCTTTACTTTCATTCGTGGCTCCTGAGTGAGCCAGAGAGAGAGAGAGAGAGAGAAAGAGAGAGAGAGAAAATTAGTTGGGACAACTGTATGAGTTGTTTTTTCTTAACTAAAACCTCAGTATTCAGGTTTAATTGCAGTGCTGGCACTCTGAAATAAATAAGTTGGTTTTGTGTTGCAGTTTGGGCACTCGGGCTCAAAAAGGTTCACCATCACTGTCCTAGAGCTTTGCATGATGCGGTGATGTCATGTCTGAGTCTTGACGACACTGCATACTTGATGCTCCCTCTCACCATGCCCTTTCCTCCAACCCTACAGATGCCCTCAGCTGAATATGCTTGAGTATTCCGTACTGAATCACATATCCAGAGAAGGTTCTTGCATTTCCATTCTGATCCCATAAGTTCTGCTCATGAATACTTACTGCACAGGCACAAAAACAACACATTCCATTAAAACCGAGCAGGTTTTCAATGATGCATGAACTGCACAGGCTGACCCTTGTGGCATAATTAATCAATCAATTAATTAATTTTTACTTCATTTATATCTTGCCATACTCCCCAATGGGGACCCAAAGCAGCTTACATTGTTCTCCTCTGTGAGGTAGGTTAGGCTGAGAGTGGCTGATTCCGCACATGTTGGATAATGCACTTCCAATCCTCTTTAGAGATCATTTGGAACTGAATTTTTCATGTGTGAAACAAAAAATCCACTTCCAAACAATTGCTAAAGTGCATTGAAAGTGCATTATCCAACATGTGCGGAATCAGCCACAGTGTGATTATCCCGAGGTCGCTCAGCAAGCTTCCATAGTTGAGCAGGGATTTGAATCTGGGTCTCCCAGAGCCTAGTCCAGCACTCTAACCACTATACAACACTGGCTCTATTTAAGCAATCTGGTACATTGTGCTGCATGTATTAGCAGTAGCTGCTTGACCAGCTACCATGGCCAATGTCACCGTCAACTCAAAATACCATGCATTTTAAATTGTGAACGAATAATGCGAGTATATGCAGTGTTAATCCAAAGAAAAAAAATGAGCACTGAAAGAAGCTTACATTTAATTTTCAAACACATTTGCAAAAATTGTGTCATTCCTTTTAACATGGATGGTCATCTTCAGAAATAAGGGTATTTAATGACGTTGATCTTATTGGTAGCAAATAACTTTGCTCATCGGCTCTTAGCAGTCTGATCATTTACGGATCTCTTATCCAAGGGGAAGAATGGCAGCCATGCTCACCTCTTGTGGGTGTGATCTCTCACTTTACAGGAAACAATACGGGCTGTAGTATGGAGAGGGGCTTAGTGATAGAGCCTCTGCTTTGCATGCAGAAGGTCCCAGGTTCAATCCTTGTCAACTCCATTTAAAAGGAGCAGGTAGTCGGTGGTGTGAAAGATACCTTGAGGCCCCAAGGGAGCAGCTTCCAGTCAGAGTCAACAGTATTGACCTTGATTGACCAATGAGCTGATTCAGTATAAGGCAGCTTCATGTGTATTTCTGAAAGACCCCAGATTTCTGCAGTGATCATGTAGGCATGACATCATCAAAAGATGCAGAATATTATATCTCTATCTCTAAAGATAAAGATGTCTCTCTGGGAACCAAGATCAAGATAATCCAAACTATGGTATTCCCCATTACTATGTATGGATTTAAAAGTTGGACAGTGAAGAAAGCAGGCAGGAAGAAAATTGATTCATTTGAAATGTGGTGCTGGAGGAGAGTTTTGCGAATACCATGGATGGCCAAAAAGACAAATAAGTGGGTTCTAGATCAAATCAAGCCTGAATGGCTAGAAAGGGGGAAAGCGTATGTAACAGCCTATAGCAGCCTAAGACAAGATTCTCTGGAAAAGTCAATAATGCTAGGAAAAGTGGAAGGCAGCAGAAAAAGAGGAAGACCTAAAACAAGATGGCTACCTCCTCCAGTCTGCAGAATCTGAGCAAGTCTGTTAAGGATAGGACATTCTGGAGGTCTCTCATTCATAGGATTGCCATAGGTCGGAGGAAACTTGATGGCACATTACACACACATCTCTATCTCTACCTCTATCTCTATCTATAATTGCTTCTTATGAAAGAGATCTATGAGCCTGACAGAACCCCTGCCTATGATCTTAACCAAAGTGAGCTATCTGCTTCCATCATCAGGAGTGATAGCCAGCTACCTCCACGTGAAAACAAAATCACACTATGAAATGGCTAGAAAGGGGGAAAGCGTATGTAACAGCCTATAGCAGCCGAAATGAGAAAGGCTTGCAGCTGAAAGCCTCCGATAACATATTTTGCCAGTGTGCAGTTCAACAACTCCCTGGGTAATCAGAAGATGGAAAGGCACTGAGGAAGGAAAGGAATAAGCTTTCATTTGTTACTGGTCCAAACCTGCATAAAGAAACACATCACTGCAAGGCAAACCAGCCAAGATAGAGGCTTCCAGATTTGTTATATAAGAAGAATCCTGCTGGATCAGATGAGTGGTCCACCTAGTCTAGCATCCTGTTTCACGCAGCAGTTAATTTAGAGCCAAGCTACAAGAGACGGATTACACAAGGAGGAGCACGTGAAGGGAGTCGCAATGTTAGCCGGGAAGAGATCGGAAGGCTTTGTCAGCCCCCACCCCCACTCTTTTCAGAGCCAGGGAGATTGCTGCTCAGAAGGTTTGTTAATCCTCTTTGCCTCTTAGAAGAAGAGGTGAAACTGACCAAGCCTTCCAGAGGCAAAGAGGAAATTAACAAACCTTCTGAGGAGCGATCTTTGCAGGCTCTGTAGAGAGGTGAAATTGACAAAGCCTTCCAACTGCTTTTAAAACTCAGCTTCCCGGCTAACTCTGCGACTCCCTTCACGTGCTCCTCCTTGTGTAATTCGTCTCTTATAGCTTAGCTCTTCGTTACCTGGGAGGGCCAACAAACAAGGCACCAAGGCCAAGACCTTTCCCTGATGTTGCCTCTTACCATTGGTATTCAGAGGCTCACTGCCTCTGTTGACTGCTCACTGCCTCTGAACATGGAAGCTCCCTTTAGACACCCTGGCTAGTCGCCATTGATGGACAGCTCCTCCATGAATCCATCCAAACCCCCTTTAAAGCCATCTGTGCTCACGGGCATCACTATGTATACTGGCATTAATTGATTTCTTAACATAATTACTAATTGGTTAATTGATTTATTAGCATAATTACTAATTGGGTAAAGAAGTATTTCCTTTTGTCCATTCTGAATCTATTGCCTATCCACTATACTGGGTGCCTCCCCTCCAGTTTTAGAAGTGTTTGTGCATTGGCTTTATTCATAGCTAAAACAGGGAAGTAGACACATAGACCATTAGACCTTCCACCCCAACTTAATTTCCTATACTCTGTCAGCATAGGTTCTTTTCTTCCAGCTTAGCTCCACAGTGTATGTGTGTGTATCTGTGTGTGTCTGTGTGCCTGTGTGTAAAGTACTGTCAAGTTGCAGTGTTCTTGCAGCTGACACGCAAGAGATTTTCAAGGCAAGAGATGAGCAGAGGTGGTTTGCCTTTGCCCTCTTCTGCATAGCGATCCTGGACGGCGGTCTCCCATCCAAGTACTAATGAGGGCAGACACTGCTTAGCTTCTGAGATCTGAAGAGATTGGGCTACCCAGGGCTCCGCTCCAGGAAGCAAATTTTGTTGGGGGGCAACTGCTTTGCATGCACAAGCTCCCAAAATCAGTCCTTTGGCATCTCTGCTTAAAAGGTGAAGTGAGAGACTTCAGCCTGAGACTTGAAGTAAATAAAGTTGATCTAGAACAGCAGGAGGGGAGTCCAGTGGCACCTCTGAGACCCAACAAGACGTACAGAGCATAAGCTTTCAAGAGTCAGAGCTCCCGTCTTCATACACGAGTAGGAATGGAGATTCCTGAGCCTTTACATCCCAACCAAAGGTAGATGGGGTCTCTAAGGTGCCACTGGACTCAAATCCTGCTGTTCTACTGTGGACCAGCACCTAAAATATTGACCTAGATAGACCAATGGTCTAACTCTGCATAAAGCAGCTTCATGTGTCTGAGTGTTCCTGAGAAATCATTTGACTCAACATCATCAGGGAGCTAAAACGCGAATCCCTCATCTCTCAGCTGAACAAGCTGCCATTTGCAAGCAACAGTTTGGCTGATAAAAGTGGAATGCAAAAGACACAGAAATGTCGCCCAAAGATGAAGCCTTTCTGATGACCTTTCACTAGCTTTGCACTTTATTATGCATTTGAGTTGCCAAACGCCCCCCCCCCCCAGGAAAGGCCAAGCAGTGCTAGAGGTGCTTTCGGCCTCTCCTTAACAAATGTTAATTTCCTGTAAGCAATTCATGGAGACTTCAGAAGAACTTCACTCTTTGACACTCTTTTCCCTCATCCCTCCACTGACTCACAAAGCCGGAGGTTTCTGACATCAAAGAGATCTGCTGGGTTCACTTGACTTTGCTTATCAGGGAATATTAAATATGCTGGAGAAATTTGTCTGTGTCTTATCACAATTAGAGATCGTGCTTCATAATCTCCTGGTGCTGAATACAGACTCTGGCAATGTGTAAAAGTTCCCCTCCAATCGGAGATGAGCATTAGGACCAGATTGTTCTCTTTACTCCTCCCTGCTTACCTGGTGGCTGTGGTGGCAGCACTGACAACAACAAAGGAAGTCAGTCAAAGGACAAGAAGGCCTAGCATCTAGAATGCTGCTACAGCAGCACCCCAGTCACAACCTGTTTTCTCAGAACTCCTCGCCTCCTCTGAATGGATTTGGGAAAAGAGGCGGCGGAACTCAGTGGGTTGCCCTCAGAGAAAATGGTCACATGGCTGGTGGCCCTGCCCCCTGATCTCCAGACAGAGGGTAGTTTAGATTGCCCTCTGGGCAATTGTTTACTATTGTTTACTTGCATCATGCCTGTGTGATGGTATAAATGTAAGTGCTGCTTGGTTTTTGGCATGCACCCTGTTGTGATAATGTGTGCATCAGGCTTATCTGAGAACTTCTCATAATAAACCTTTTCTGCTTCTAAGATCAGCAACTATGAGGCCTTGATTTATTATTCAGACAAAGAGAGAGAGGGAGGACCTCGTAATTGGCAAACAGAGGTAATTAAAGTTTCCCCCAACATGAATGTAAGAAAAAAGCAGCCCTAATGTGCTTGTACATACAGTTATAGCAAACATTTTTTGTGGTGTTGCAGAAGTGCATTTGGGTGTTATTCTGATGTTTTTCATCAGAATAAAATTTTATTGCTGACCCAAGAGTCACTGTCCTCAAACAGAGACACTTCAAATGAAGATTACAATGTGAGATTGGTGAAACTGAGTTCATTCACAAATTCAGAACAATGGGGAAAAAACCGTCCCAAGGCTGAATAGTGATGTAGGATTCTTCTCTCACTACAGATGCTAATTTTCTGCATTTCATCCCCTGATCTAATCAAGCTAATTACATTTCACAGTGTACTTCCATATCCTATCTTACTTTTTTGCAATATTCCCTCCCACCTTCTGAGATTCAGATCTCCATTCTGGCTTGTATCCGATGAAAAGAGCTTGACTCTTCAAACCTTATAACCTGGAAACTCTTGTTGGTCTCTAATGTACTATTAGACTTGAACCTTGTTCATCACAATAAAACAAACCTTGATGTAAACATCTGTAGAGTCATGCTCTCTGCAATGTTTTACCAAGAGCATGTGCACATCAGTAATACCTCTGTGTGTGTGTGTGTGTGTGTGTGTGTGTGTGTGTGTGTGTGTGTGTGAATACAAATGAATGGAAGGAGGTGAAAGATATGGCAAACTGTGCATAGTTCAGTTATGTAATTAGAGATGTTCCCCTAATTAAATAAGAATTCAGGAGAAGAGGAACATTGAGCAAACTCCAGAACAATAAAGGAAGAGAATGGGGCAATCCATTCTCCTTTAAATTCAGCACTTAAGGCCCTCCCTTCACATACACAGCCCAACTGAACTTATGAACTATCTGTCTTGCAAACTTAACACTATTCATCTTTGCCTGGCAGCCGTTCTCCAGGATCTCAGACAGAGATGGAGGTCTTTCCTGACACCCCTTTGCCAAGTTGTACCTTTACTTGGAGGCACTAGAAACTTAACTTGGTAAAACATGCAGAGTACATGTTCCAACGCCTGGCAAATCAACCGCGTAGCTGTGCTCTCATTCCTATTTGAGCCTGTTCTTTTGATCTCGGAAGCAGGAAATGAATTTAAATAGTTTCTGTATGTCAGGCCATTTGTCAGACTCTGACATAACTTACCCAGACACATTCTAACACATTTGAAAGGCAGTGGTTCGTTTTCAACCACCTTATTCATGCCAGAAAAGCCTTCTTTATACCAAATAGGGCTTTCTGCCTTGGTTTATGCCCTCCCAAGTTATGGGTAACTGTGATACTTTTGTTCTTCAAATCGGCAGCTCACCAATAAAAACAGCCTTCGTCGGTGTCTGCAGACATGGTTTCTTCCCACCGTATATGTGCCTCTCTGTCCGTGGGCTTAATATCAATGAAGTATTAGGGGAGTGAGAGTAGATGTTTCCTGGCCTGTCGAATAAGGCAGCTGAGGTCAGGTTCTCAAAATGACTTTTCTTCACGGTCAGGGTGAATGTCCATTTCTTCCATCCTGAAAAATGCAGTGGCAACGGTCACTACTTAAAAAAAAAAAGTAAATGGGAAGAGGGGGGGAGTGACCAAGCTTAAAAATCTTGAAGTTATTGAGCAGCAAAGTGAGCAGAACTAGTTTTGAATGAGAGAATTTCTAAACATAGCCTTTTTCTCTTCTCCGTTACGATTCTGGATGCTATCCTACCTACTTGATGGGCCCAAATACAAGAACAAGGTCATGCTTGAGCCAAATTCAATGGCTTTCAATTCAGTCCCTTGTCAAATAAAAAGTGCTAGGTAAAACCACAAAGTGCTGTTTCACAGTCTTCCATCATCAGGGACTGGGTGAATAGAAATAGGAAATTACAGGGACTGTTGGTGATGATACAGAGATTGCGGACTGCCCCGTCTTGTAAAATATACTTGGTGCCTTCCCTTTTAATAGTTAAGAGGCCAATAACAGAGCTGCTGTAGCACAGTGGTTAGGTGGTTGGGCTGCAAAACTGCATTCTGCTGGTTCGACTCCCACTACTGCCACGAGCTCAGCAGGTGGCCTTGGGTAAGCCACTCCTCTCAGCTTCAGCTCCCCAGCTGTATTATGGGGTAATAATAACACTGACTTTGTTCACTGTTCTGATTGACCCTGATTTGTATAGAAGAGCAGCACATATGCAGACTGTCACTGCTGCTGTTATTAAAAACCTTCATTTAATTTAATTTAATTTAATTTAATTTATTATATTTATATTCCGCCCTCCCTGCTTTCGCAGGCTCAGGGCGGATAACAAATACAAACATGTTTAAAAACATTTAAAAACATTAAATAATACATTTAAAAACATTTAAAAACATTAATTAATTAACATTAATTCATTAACAAAAATGAGTTAACTTGAACATTGGTTACTGTGTAGAGTGACTGATTCACCAGACAACACGGCAAGTAGCAAGATTCTGTGCCCAGGTCTACAAGCAACGCAAATCGCATAAGGCAGACTGAATGTATTTTAACCTTTTAAACAACTAATTTGTGATGATTTTATTTTTCTTTTCTATTTATTATTGCTCTTCTCTTGTATCCAGTCTTAACTGTTTTTAAACTGATTTGCAAATGGGTTTACATGTGCTGGTCGCAGACTGTAATAATAAACCTGTACCTGTACCTGATTCTATTTTTGCTATTCTGTTGGCATTTGTTTGAGAGAAAATTGCACCATGTATGAAGAAATATCCATGCCAAAAGTGTTGGCTTTTTATATTTATTTTTATGGTTTATTCATATTGTAGTTTTTATTTGCGATTTTTATGCAAAGGTGTTCTTGGATAACTCTAGTGCTTTGGACCATGCCAGGCAATGGAACAGAGATGGTTCTAGTAGCTTTAGTGGATAATCTCTGTCTGAATATAAACAAAGGCCATGCTTTGTTATTGCTCCTCCTAGATCTACCAGTAGCCTTTTGTTCTGGATGACTCTGGCCAGGCCCGATTCAGATTTAGGCCTACACTTAAGAAGCTTTGAACGTCTTGTCAGCTTTCCCCTATCAAATCATTTAACTCCCGGCAAGAGGTACACCCAGTGGCGCTGTGTGTGTGTGTGGGGGGGGGCAGTTACCCCGGGTGCAAAATTCATGGGAGTGCAAGAGACTGCGCTGCAACCTTGGGGAGGCAGCCCGCACTGCCTGTGCAGTGATGGGGTGGCCGGCTTGTCTCAAACCCCCTGCAGCGCAGCCTCCTACACTGCTGCAGCCAGCCCGGCGCCCGGCAAACTGGCCGCCCCATCAGCACGCAGGTGACGCGGGCAGCCTCCCCATGGGCATGACACAGTCTTCACCCCCACCCCTCCGCCACAGCCGCCAGTGCTGCCCCAGCCAGATTAGCGGCTGCAGGAAGGCCAGCTCAGCGCCCAGCTGTGCCGCACCCATGGAGAGGCTGCCCACACCGCTTGCACGCTGACGGGGCGGCTGGCTTGCTGGGTGCCGAGCTGGCCTTCCTTCAGCAGCTGAGCTGGCGGCGTCAGCACAGGCAGCTGCAGCGGAGGGAGGCGGCGCGCCCAGAGTGATGATGTCACTGGAAGTGACATCATCGCATGGGCCTGGGAGCATTCTATGTACTATCTGTTGCTTTAAGTATGATCCTCCTGGGCAGTTCTATGTTGTTTAATATTTCACTGTTAGAATTGCTTTTACTCTGTTTCACCAGTCCTTCAACTCTGTATTGGGTTTCTGTTGGTTTTAAATCTTTGAAAATAATATACCCCATTACATTGTTTATTGCAATGTCCTTGAAATTGACTGTACTAAGTCACACTGTGTAATCTGTCTCGAGACTCAATGAGAAAGGCAGACTATAAATAATGTAAATAAATAAATAATATAATGCTAATTTACTTGGAGAAAAAGTGTTAAAATGCATACATTTTAGAAGAAAATTAGATGCAAGGAAACTAAAAATGGGATTAAAATCAACAAGCACGTGTTCAATTAGTATGAGGGAGAAGTCAAAACAAAATACAGATTTTCAGGTAAAACAAACAAAAAAACTGCAGTGGAGAGAAAAATCAAAACCTATCCATGCTAACAGCAACAACAGCAATTCAATTTATATACCACCCTTCTGGACAACTTAATGCCCACTCAGAATGGTTGACAAAGTGTGTTATTATCCTAATGACAATCATCTTGTCAGGTGGGTGGGGCTGAGAGAGCTCTGAGAGAGCTGTACTGACCCAAGGTCACCCAGCTGGCTTCAAGCGAGAGAGTGGGGAATCAAACCTTGCTCTCCAGATTAGAGTCCTGCCGCTCCTAACCGCTATACCAAACTGTGAAACCACACTGAGCAGGAATGATCCCCACTCACTATACCACCTCAACTACGTATATTTCTCAGTCTTCCTTTCCATATGCCTAGAGAAGGCAAAGCTATGCTGTAGGGCAGGATGGTGGATTCTTGAGCTCTCTGACTAAAACATGCCAAAGTCCTGATCATTTATTCATTAAAATGCAGTCAGATGCAACACCTGGCCCCTCAGTACAATCTAGAGAGAGTCGACGGAACAAGATTCTCCTTTCAGTGGCTTGCAAGCAATTGGAAGTGTAGAAGTACGAATAGGGTTCTTAAAAGAATTTCTATTTGATCACAAAATGACATTTTTTAACTCCCCAAGATATTTGGCCTTTGCCCAATGGCTGAGAAGCAGGCCTTTCCTTAGGCTAATTTAGAGGGTCCTGCAAAGTTTATTCCAATTGTTTAGTTTCCATTGATTGATATTCTCATACCCTCCAACATTACATAGATGGAGTCAGAGATATAAACCCTGAGGAAGGCCATCTTTCTCTTTGCATGTTATACACAGGTTGGGTCGGGAATCCCTTGTTCTGTGTAAGTGGATGCAAGAGTCATAAGACCTCTGAAGGAAAGGCTGTCAGTATCATGCTATGGAACAGCAAACAGAATCTCAGTTATGCTGATCCTCCACTCTGAGCTCCAGTTGCGTGGTGCTGCTCAGAGCTGTGGCGGGGGAAAACGTAAAAAAAAAAAAAACTGACCGGCATCCAAGTATGATGACATTACTTCTGGGGAAAACTTGCAAGTGATGTCTGGTAGCTCTAGGAATTGCCTAAAACTATGGTAAAACTGCCCTGACTTGAATAGCCTAGGTGAGCCTGATCTCGTCAGATGTCAGAAGCTAAGCAGGATCGGCATTGGTTAATAATGGGATGGGAGACCTCCAACGAAGACCAGGGTTGCAGAGGCAGGCAACGGCAAACCATCTCTGTTAGTCTCTTGCCATAAAAACCCCACCGGGGTTGCCATACGTCAACTTTGACTTGAGTGTACTCTCCACTATGGTAAAACCAAAGATTTTCTGGCAATTCCTAGAGCTACCACCATTTCTTCTGGGAGTGATGTCATTATGCTTGTGATGCCAAACCCACCACGTCTCTGCCCACAACCCTCCTACTGGCTGCCAGTATTTCTTTTACTTTGTATTGGATTCTTGCTAATGCTATGTCTTTGTAAACTTATATTTATTTACTCTATGGCATTGTTTACGAGATGTCTTTGATAGTGTGGAAATGTACTTGATACTGATTATACTAATCTCATACTGTGTAATCTGCCTTGAGTCTCAGTGAGAAAGGTGATAAATGACTTAAAATAAATAAATAGATAAATATATTGTAAACAGATAAGGCCTATTTACTTATGCAAAAATAATGTTTAAAAATGGAAACATTTTAGAGGAAAAAGTTTATTGTGAGGAAATGGGGAAAAAAGTCAAAGATGAAACATAAAGTGGTGTGAAAGCCAACAATCATGTGTTCGTTTTGCACAACGGGAAAAAGTAAGGGGGGATTTGGGGGTTTAAACAGCAAAAATGAGAAATGTGAAATCATCCCTAATATGTATCTACTAACCTTTTGTCAGATGACATGGCCTCTCGTCCACTAAAGCTTATACCACAATAAATATGTCAAGATGACGCAAGGCTCTTTGTTATGTTAGCTATAATGGCTAAGGGTACACTCAATGTTTTTTTTTAAGCATCCTAATTGCCAGCTGCCTGGAAAAGCGAGCCATTTTCTTATACATTTGCGCATTAGTGTCTCTGACCGATTTCTCCTTTGCTATTCCCTTCTGCATCTTTGATGCCTCCCCTCAGCTGTCTCCCCTCCCCCGCCACCCATTTCTCCTTTGCTTCTCCAGCCCTCCTTCAAATCCCCAGGAGAGATTGAAGGGCTTGTAAAACCCACTGCGCAAACAACCATTCCTGTTCATTTATCACATTTAGCATGCACAATTCCACACGCAATCGCTCCCTCCCTTCCCCCCCCCCCTTTAGCCAGAGCCCACTAAGCCGTTTTCCCTTCTCCCAATTACAAATTAGTCCATTAGACTGTCTGCAGTAGGCCCTCGGTTGCCACTTGGTAATGGCTCTGGAGACTTCCATCATAATCGGAATGGCTCCCTGTGCAGCCATGAGGGCAGATGGAGGCCGCTCGTGGGTAATGAGGTATCACGCTACCAAAGGGCACCGCTTGGGGTTCATTAGTTAGCTGCGGCTGTTTTGTAGGGAAAACAACAACAAAAGGTAAAAAGGCTGAAACGATCTACTTTAGTATATTAAATTAACACTTTGTGAAATCTCCCCTTCGGTAAACATGCAGTTTTCTTTCTTCTCTCCTCTCTTGGGCCCAAAACTTTATTCAGCATCCTTTATTAGCAGCCTAAGAGTTGAGTTTACTATATTTATATCCCGCTCTCCCTGCACACAGGCTCAGGGCAGCTCATAATAACAGTCAAATACAAATACCAGGAGCATTGGGGTGAAAGCTAAGGAGGCCAGGTCTCCTGCTATAATGCCAACACCATTCCTTACTGCCACTCAACAGGGTGGGGCGGTGGTGGTGAAATGAGAGGCAATTTGGCATGGGGGCAATTTGGTGTCATACCAATGCATGACATCTCTTCCAGCGCAAAGCCAGAAGTGATGTCATCATTTCCGTGCAATGCTCTAGGATTCACTTAAAACTCTATGGTTTAACCCAATAGTTCTTGGTAAGAAGGCTGCTACTCTCAATCCAATCTTGGAATCCACTGATGTGTTTTCCATTTAAAATACTTTGTAAGACACACCAATAGATCTGCACATAAAAGAGGGAAGAACAGGCATGAAACTGGCAAGCACTTGTGCAGAGGTGAGATGCATTCTGGGATTGCGGTCTGCTAAATGGGAAAATGGACATTTACGAGCCCAGGCTCTCTTCCTTCCTCCTCTGTTAAATTCAGATATAGATTTTTGTAGATGAAAAGGATGGATGAGGGGAGGGGGCGTTAGGGAGAGGCATTTAATCAATGTCATAAAAATGTAACATCCATTGGTCTCTTAAAATGAAATTAATAATCTGTGTAAGAAGTATCATTAGGAAATAAGTGACGTTTTTCAGGCTTTGATTTGTGTCTTCCAGCAAATCCAGCTTTCGCAGGTCTTTTACCCTATCCTTCTCTATTAAAACGTACCAAAACTTTGGCAACCTCAGCCAGAATGGCCATCAAACTACTGTTACTTCCTCCTCCTATAACATCCTTAGGATTAAAAATAAAATCATTGCCTGTATCTTTGCTTGGTAATGAAGAAAGAAAGGAGGCATTGCTCCATGTCGTATTCAAATTAAATGTGGGATTTCAATACTCCCTGATTATCAGGCAGCCTCGTCATTCACTAATAAATTTCTCCTTCGTCTCACTCTGAATAGACCAGACAACTCACTTAAATACTGAGGGGGGGGGGGTGAAGAGAAAAGAAGGCCTAAGGAAATGGCTGCAAATGGAAGAGGTAAAGTATTGCGGAATTCTCGTCACAACCCAAGCTAGAATAATCTCTCTTCAGTCAAAATTGGAAAGGCAATGGCTGAAGGCAGGCCTTTTTTTCTGGGGAAACTGGTGGTGGAACTCAGTGGGTTGCCCTCAGAGAAAATAGTCACATGGCTGGTAGCCCCGCCCCCTGATCTCAAGACAGAGGGGAGTTTAGATTGCCCTCCGCGCCACTCGGTGGTGCGGAGGGCAATCTAAACTCCCCTCTGTCTTGAGATCAGGGGGCGGGGCCACCAGCCATGTGACCATTTTCAAGAGGTTCCGGAACTCCGTTCCACTGCGTTCCAGCTGAAAAAAAGCCCTGGCTAAGGGCATACGGCACCTTTCTTGCATGCCAAATGGCTCAGGTTTAACCCTGGCCACCCCTAATGAATGAATCTCAGACTGCAGGGGTTGAAGATATCTGTGTCACAGACCTGGAGGACGGCTGCCGGTCAGGTCAGACTGTGAGTTCAGACATTATGCAAAACCCTGGTTCAGTTCAACTGCGGTTAGCAAGATTGTCTGAATGCAGGCTATTCCACTATAAGTAGATGGGAGCCATCAGAACATGAAATTCAGAACATTCAGAACATGAAATCATGATTTGAAGTTAGGGTTTCCGAATGCCAAGTGGGGTCTGAAGTTCTCCAGACTATAATGATCAATTCCTTTAAAGAAAATGGTTTGCATCCAGGAGCGAACTATATCAAATCCATTCCCCAATTTTCCCTCCATAGGTACCTCCCCAAATCTACACGAAATTCCCAAGTAGGAGCTGGCAACCCTTTTCCAAGGTGGTTGATTAACCCAGGTTAGATTTAGATCCTGTGGTAAATTTCTGCTAATTTCCACTTTATTAATATCTGCTAATTTCTTCCTTGCTTTCCCCCTCCTGCCACAGCTCCAAAGGCCCACTGAAATACCTCTTGAACACAAGGGACCCCCCAGGATAGCATGAGGCGCTAGTGAAAATCACTCCCTTCCGTAAGTGGAAATTCCCCATGGGTTCCAACCAACCTTTCATCTTAACTATCGTTTTCTGTGATGTACAAACACAGACATCCTGGTTTGCTCCTCAGTGATGGCCTTTTCCTTTCCCCAGATACACAGGATGCCTGTCCAAAGTTAAAGCAATAAAAATCCCAGCATTTGGCAAGACAAACTAGGATTTGAGCAATCATATAAGAATAAACCATGGTTTTGCATTACAACTGAACCAAACCAACTTTGGAGTCCATGGAGCAATATAAGGCAGAGTGGCTGGTCAACCAACCCTTGAAGTAGGCTGTGGTGCACCCACTTCCAAAGAAGCCCGCTCCGGGCCCAGGAGAGCTGAATTAATATCAACCAGTTTCATATGTTCCATTGTTGAACAAAATAATTGAATGAGTGGGGGATGCGCAACTTCCACCTTGCCTGGGATGCAGCAAATTGATTGGGTCCTTTCCAATCTGGTTTTAGGCCTGGTTATAAGACTGAAAGAGCCTCGGACATCCTAATGGATGACCTCCTGTGGGAGACGGACTAAGGGATACTCTGCTGTGGAATATGGACAGAGGGAGTACAATTCTGTCGATTCTCCTGGATCTGGCATGGAAAGGGGGAACGGCACACAACATGGTGATGTCACTGCTAAGAAGACTAAGAGTGGAACCACAAGTGACAAAAGGCACAGGTTGGACACTTGTCAGCTTCCCTCAAGCTTGGCGGAATGTTGGACAAGTGACAGTTGAAAAGTCCATTGGACAGCAGACAGAGAGCCAAGCTGCAAAACCAGGATGCCTACATTTCCCATCAAAACTTGAGGGAAGCTGACAAGTGTCCAACCTGTGCCTTTTGTCACTTGTAGTTCCGCTCTCAGAAATGATACCACTGCATCGTGCTGTGCTCTAAAAATGCCCTCAAATCTTGCTGGTAAAAATCATAGAGACTGGGGAAATTCCTTGCTTGATGTGGACATAGTGACTGTAAGTGACATCACTTTCTCTACAACATCATCCACCCATTTTCTCCTACTGTGAGAGTGGACAGAGTGGGGGAGAGCCAGCAGAGATGGACAACCTGGCAAGGCTAAACTATACCCTTCTACATCTTTAATGGAGTTAGAAGGGTGTAACTCTGTTTAGGATTACACGCTTAGCGATCTAGATGCAAATGAAGAGCTATACATTCCTTTATATGCCAATAAAGGCTAACTTGAACTTAAAAAGAACTTATACATTCCTTACTAGAGGTGGGCATGGACCTGGAAAAACCCACGGGCCATGGGTCCATGGTCCGTGGCATTTCACGGACCAAGGACCACAAACTTTTCATGGTCCAGCCTCCAGTTCACAAACCGACCAGAGCAAGGGGGATGTTTTTAATGTTAAAGCTTTCAATGTTAAAGCGCTCCTGGCACTCTTATGTTAGAGCACTCCCCGGCTTGCCAGTGGCACAGGGAGGCTTTAATGTACCACGGACCCATGGACAGGCGAAAAGTCCGTGGATCCGTGGCATCCCACAACCCACCGGTTCGAGAATGCCAAACTGGCCTGGTCTGTGCAAAATTTTGGTCCATTTTCTGGTCCATGCTCACCTCTTTTCCTTAGCCGTTCTCTAGTAGAATATGGAACTGCAGATTCCACAGAGTCTCTCTGAAAACAAACTCCAAACCTGCATTTTTTCCCCTGCAAGTTTTCTGAGAATTCTTCCATAAAGGATTCTTGTAGGTCCCTCACAGCTGGTGGCTTAAAAGATTTGAAAATTGTTTTAAACAGGCAGTTTAGAAGATTTCAGAACTACTTTCATTATGGACAGGCAATTCAAAGGTTTGAATCTGGTGCAAATGTATAGTTCACTGAAGTTCTCCCACAATCTGGATGAATGAATTTAAGTTAAAAAGTGAATACCCTCTGGGGCAATAAAGTGGAAAACTGGCAAGGTAATAGAGTTTAGTTGGGATATAATGGCTTTCAGCATTTGGTTTTATTAACAAATAAAATAAAATAAAAGAACACCCCAAATTCGATCATTTACATGAAGAAATGAGTGAACCAAAGATTATCCTTCCTGTATATAGGTTAGGTCTCTGCTTGAATGCCCATAAGACTCTAACCTCATAAATATTTCCCAGCCATAAGATCTTATTAAGAAGGTACATCTCCCAGGAGCATAAAACCATCATGCTGTAAATTTTATTTAATTTCCCAAGGGATTTCCCAGCTTCATACATATAATTAGAGTGCAGGATAGAACACTTTTTTGTGTGTGTTTTATCAATAAATCACTAGGGGGAATCAAGATTTTAGACGAAAAGCTTTAGTGATTTTTTTTCCAGATTACGCACATCCCCCCCCCTCCCAAGAAATCACGGTGAATACTCCAGGAGAATGGACTTTTAACTTCCTCTAACTAGGTCTGTTAGCATCCAACAGAGTCCCAAATGCTCAGCCTTAAGTCTATTCTCTAGTTCAACAATCATGTTACATCCTCTTTAGGCACAGTTTATTGTAATATGTACCTTGACACGCCTGGTGCAGCGAGTTAAAAGGGGCAGTGACCATATGGGGCACTGTAAGGAACTAGAGTTTTTTAAGAAATAAAAAGGGGAAAAGGGTAAAAAATAGAATGCTTTCTTAAATTGTGTTTTTACTCTCTTTACTCCTCTCTTTCTTCTCTACTGTCTATTTATTTAAACATTTATATTCTGCCTTAGCTCATTAGATTCAGCCATGCAAAATCTTATAATATTTTCTCTTCCTTACTTTTGTTTAGCAAAGAGGTCTTGAAGTGTATGCTCATGAATGGACAGCAGAGCTCTTGGGAAGGGATAAAATTCCAGGGATTCTGATTGCAGAGTTCTCAGCTGCACAGACTGTATAATCGGGGAAGCAAGTTGAGAATAAACTCTTGTTCCATGGATGGATGGATTTGGACTGAGATGGTAGATCAGCTTGTAAATGAGCAGAATTTTGTAACTTTGTAATGCAATCCTAAATAGAGTTACACCCTTCTAAATTCATTGAAGTCAATGGGTTTAGAAGCGTAAATTATTTACTTTTAAAAAAAATGTTTGTGCTGTCTCTCCAGGGAACCAGGCCAAGGCAGCATGCAAAATAAAACACAACAAATATAGGGCAAGTTCAAAGTCTTTCTGTGCCCTAGGTGGGCTGGCCTGAGTGCTCTCCCCCACCAGATAGCCCAAGTGTGTCCTGAGCTACTGACCAGCTCACTTGCCTGCAGATGGGGTGCCAGAAAGTGCGTGGGTGAGTTACATCTGAACCCAGAAGTGATATCATGTCTGGGAGACACTCTAGGAACCCCCCAAATCTCTATAGTAAAGAGTGGCAGAGTGCCATCCACAAATGGCATCATTTCTGGGTTCTGATGCAATTCCCGGCCTGCTTTCTCCTGTTGCATTAGTGGGCAAATAAGCCCTGAGCTGGCCAACTGGCCAGTGCTTAAGCCTGCTGCCTTCTGGACAACAACTTGGGGTTGTCTAGTGGGCAAGCTACTGCTGGATAAAAGCATAAAATGTTGTTCATCAAAAAAACAGAATAATAAAAAAAAACAGCAAGAACATAAAAATACCGAGCAGCTTGAAATGAATTTAACTGTTTCCAAACACTATGCACTATAAAATGATGTACACTAAAAGCACACTATAAAAATGGTGTTTAAAATCAACCCTTTAATTAAAAGCCTGGGTAAAAAGACATATTTTGGCCTGGTATCTAAAAGAGAGCAGAGTAGGTGCCAGGCCAGCCTCAAGTGGAAGGACATTCTATAGGTAAGGTGCCACTACTGAAAAGCCCTGTCTCTCACCTCTGAACAAGGGCTAGTTAAGGAGATCTTAATTAGAGGGATGGACAACATAGGAGGATGTGGTCTTTCAGTAGGTTTACCATGTGCCCACCCATGCCAGGCAATTGCTAGTCTCTGCCCTGCATTGTCTGCACTCAATCAAGTGGAGCAGTGGGGAAAATGAGAGAAACAATGTTGCGGATGCTGTGATGTCACTTCCAGGCAATCACCCAGAAGTGACATCATAGTGTTTGTGATGCTCTAGAAATTTGCCTTAATCTCTATGGCCTTTTACTATAGAGAATGGGGAAATGTGATGTCACAGCATCCATGACACTCCACGCACCACCTCCAAAACCTCACAAGATTCACAGGCATAGGGCTGGAAATCCGTATCCTGTGTGAGTGTGCAATGCCCTTCACAAGTTTCCCCTGGCCCAAACTGGCCAATCTTCCTCCTTAGTCAGTTCCCTCAGATGTTTGATTCAAATGAGCTTCCATATGCATCAAGGTTCAGCTTGTTGTGGGTGTGTTTGTTTTCAGAGCCTCCCTTAATGGGCCAGGCGCCAGTGTTAAATGTTTCCTTCTACTGGACAGGTAAACGTAGTCCCCTGTGCAAGCACCGAGTCATTACTGACCCATGGGGGATGTCGCATCACAACGTTTTCTTGGCAGACTTTTGTTACGGGGTGGGTGGTTTGCCGTTGCCTTCCCCATTCATCTACACTTTACCCCAGGAAACTGGGTACTCATTTTACCAACCTCGGATGGCTGGAAGACTGAGTCAACCTTGAGCTGGCTTCCTAAACCTGGCCTCCACCAGGATCGAACTCAGGTCGTGAGTAGAGCTTGGACTGCCGTACTGCAGCTTACCACTCTGCGCCACAGGGCTCTACTGGGCAAAGAGCCTTTTATTTTTAGATTGTAACTGCCTTGGGGCAAGGTTCTATCCTCTTTCATTCAGGGCCATGCAGATTGATAGCACTATATAAACCAACGATAACAGCCCCACCTGAGAAGAGTGGCTCAGGCACTTCAAAGATCTGCAGGATCAAGAACTTTTGCATTCCTTCTAGGTCCTCTTTGGAGAATGGCCTTTAAAAGGACAAAAAGCAATTCAATGAAATTAGCTGACCTACAAGGCAAACCTAAACAGAGTCAAACCCATCAAATTCAATGGGCTCAGTGTAGAGTTCCTAGGTGCCCCCTGACGGCGGGCAATCTCCTGGGGATTCCTGCCTCCACCCACTGATCACTGGTGATTTCCCACCCTCAGCAGGCAGGCTTGGGAAATAGCTGCTCTTGTACTCCTGTGCGCCAGCTGATGATGTCACTTCTGGCGTGACTTCCAGCATGACGGCATTGTGCCAGGACCAGAATCCATCCCAAACATAGTGAAAACACTGTATTTGAGGACATCAGTTCGGGTTACCCTGGAAGTGACGTCCTTTGTCCAGCACACCACAGGAATGTGTGCACACTGATGTACGTGCATGAGGAGGGGAACAGTAAGTGTTTGTGCCACTCACACCTCTCACTGGTTTCTGAGGGGAGCTGTCAACCCTATTAGGGCCAAACTAGATGTAATGGCATCCAAGGCTCCGATCTGTGGACACCATTTTCAAGCCTACTGAGGTGATTTAAAAATGCCATGAGGGCCTGATTCCGATGGGGCCTACAGCACAGTTAGGGTTGCCAGGTCCCTCGTGTCCCCCAGCACCCACCCTACATTTTTTCTTTTTTAAACTTATCTCGCATGCAAAGCGTGCGCACGCCTCAGCGTGCATGATGATGTCACTCTGCGCACGCAGAAGAAAGGGTGCTTGTGTCCCCTTTCTCCTGGCCACCACTGCTGCAGCTCGCTTGTGGCGGTGGCGGCGGCAGCAGCAGGAGCAGCAGTGAGAGCAGCTTGCTGTTGCCAGTGCCACCTGCTGCCACCGCTACCGCGCTGGCGAAAGCGGCCTGCAGCGGCAAGAGCAAGCAGCGGTGGCACTGGGAGGCGCTGGTGCTGGTGACAGCAAGCTGCTCTTGCTGCCGCCGCTGCCACCACTGCTGCTTGCTTTCACTGCTGCAAGCCGCTTTCGTCAGTGCTACAGCTCCTGCACCGCGAGAGCAGGTGGCGGCGGTGTAAGCAGGCAGCGCTGGCAGCAGCAGTGGCATTGATAGCAGCCTGGTTTCACTGCTGCTGTCACCTGTTCTTGTGGTGCAGGAGCATGCCCCCCACCCAGGGGCGTGGCGTATCCCAGAGGAGGGGGTGCCCCAGGGAATGCACCCTCCCACCAGGTCGGTAAGTGGGAGCAGGGTGCGAAGGGTGGGATCAGGGGATCCCCCGCCCAAGGTGGGGGGATGGCAGCCCTAAGCGCAGTGGGCTGAGGTGCTCTTGTTTCCCGCTCTCCTGTGCCTTGTCAAGTGCCAGAACATCAGCAGTGGAGTTGGTTTTGGTGCTTGAAAGTCTACAAGTGACACCTTACACAGGTTGGACACTTGTCAGCTTCCCTCAAGTTTTGATGGGAAATGTAGGCGTCCTGGTTTTACAGCTTGGCTCTCCATTACAGCTGCAAGACCAGGACGCCTACATTTCCCATCAAAACCTGAGGGAAGCTGACAAGTGTCCAACCTGTGTCAGGTGTCACTTGTAGCTTAGCTCTCAGGGTCGGGAACAAGAGCCCCTCACCCTGCAGCACCGTGGCATTTCAAAGTCACCTCAGTAGGTTTTAAAATGGCAGCAGCGTCTATGGTTCAGACCCTTGGATGCTGTCACGTGTAGTTTGGCCTTTACAAGGGCATAACTCTTATTAGGGCTGCACTGTAACTGCTGTAACACACCCTCTCTCAGTCTTCTGAGAGTTCAGCAAAGGAAAACGGCAGAACAACATTTTATGATCAGTCTCTGTAACCTGCTGCCAGAGACAAGCGGGCCCTTTCATGGTAGCTACCCCAGCTAGAAGTGAACTTATGAAATGCATTTGGGGAATCATTAAAACGGCACACCAGGAAATTATTTTCAGATAGTTTTTGCAATCCCCACATCCACCTCCCCCATTAAAATAAAGCTATCACCTCATTATCAATGTCCCCCTATATTGCTCTTGACCTTTAAAAACTGGGATGAAATCTATAAACAAACTTATGAAAGAAACACATGAGAAAACACGCCCTTTTCTGGAAGAGCTGCTCGACCCCCCCCCCCCCAAATTGTGCAGCTATTAAGCAGAATAAGGGATTTCCTAACAGGGACTGCTTTTAGGTTCCAAGTCATTACGGCTCATTCAGAGCAGTTGAATATCTTCTCCAGTTTTAAGCTGGAATTCATAAAAACATCTGAAGGTGTTTTATTGGCCTTGTAAATGTGGAATGTGCAGGCACCCTCACTAAGAGTGTCAGCTCCTAAATAGTCTTAACCATAAACCATTTCCCATAAGATCCCACCCACCCCCGCAATGCTTTGCCTGGTTCCTTTCTCAGTTTTGGCATCAAGATCTATCCCAGCATAATGCAAAACAGAAACACACATGCCTGCATAACTAAGTTGTGTACAGGTCTGAAAATGACCATTCCAGAGGATCTGTCTTCCGGCCCTATCACATGAGAGTGACTTTGGACATACAATACAGCTTACTGCACCACAGTCATTTTTTATACCTGCTGTGCTTCCCACCTCACATAAAAACGCACGTCCAAAGTTCCTGTTTCCCACCTAAAAGTAATATGCCATTAAAGTCAGGCAAAGCCCAGAAGTTTCTCCTTAAGGGCAAATAACTTCAGTAACACTGGCTTCATTTCTGTTGTGTTTTGTTTGAAGCAGGCACATGAAAACTCTAGGCATGCCTGGTTGAAACAGGCCTGGAAAGTTCAAAGACGAAGGAAGGATAAAATTCTGAGCTGGTACAAGGAGAACTGAGGAACTGGATGCTGGTTCCAGATGGGATCCAGGGCTGCTTCGGAGGATTGATAAATCTTCTCTAAACAAATAAGGAAAGAACAAGCAAACTGCAAAGCAACTGACCAAACTGCTTTCCCAGAATAAGCCACCCCATCAAGGGGATTGCAGAGTGAGCATCTCCCGTTACTGTAACAGTTCAAAGGATACCCATCAGTGGAGGCTTGCCAGTCCCCCGGTAGCGGAGGGAATCTCCTGCCCAAGCCCTCCACCTTGCCACTGCTCACCTGGCTGGTGGGATGGGGGGATAAAGGTGCAGCAACATGGTGGTGGTGACAAAGCACACTCCCGCATGCTCCGGAGCACCCCCGTGTCATGCCAGGAATGACATCATTCCTGGTGTGACGTAGAAGTAATGGGTCAGTCCGGGGGTGAGCATCACCCTGCCATGGTTCAGGCGTAAGTATCTCTATCATCTCTTACCCCCTCCACCCCCCTCCAGTTTAGCCTTACCCTACCCTCTTCCTGTACAAAATTCTGAAATAAAAACTGGTACAATGCAGAATTCCTAATCCATCCATTTCACTTTGAAAACAAGACCGATTCAAGAATTCTAAAATCTGGAAAGAAATTTGGATGGAGACCTTTTTTTGGAACATACCCGTACAATGCAATCCTCGGTAGAGTTGCACCTTCTAAGTCCACTGACTTCAATGTACTTAAAAAGGTTTCACTCTGTTTAGGATTGCACTTCTAATGTTAATTCTGATGCAAGCTGGAAAATGGTGAGAATCCTCCTTCCCTAGTGCTCTTGCTTTGCTCCTGGACCTCTTCTCTCAAGCACATCTTGTTGATTCCAAAAGTGTCTATAAATCTGTCCAGTGAGTGCTCTGTTTTGATTAAAAATGAATTAACTGCTGCTCTGATTTAGGTGGGCCATTTTCGATTCTAGAAATGTATCAAGATATATGGATGCAAACTGTCACAGACTAATTATACCAACAGCAATGAAATCTCTCCTTTCTTTCTTTTCCCCAACCTCCTCACATGGCCAAATACTGCCCTAGCTTGTGGAGGTCCCTCCGAAGGTTGATATTGTAAGGTGTGATCGATATCTCTTATGCTAGCAAACTTAGTTAAGAGACTGGGGACTCTCATAGACCCAGTTTTGTTGACTGGAAGAGGAGGCTGGCATTGCTGCTTGAGTTTTTTGGTGTTTGGGGGGGGGTAGTAGTATCTGACTTGGAAACGGTACCCCCCTCTTGGACACAACCAATCTAGTCACACGGATCTATGTTACTATTACTTTAATACTGAACTACGGCAATGTGCTTTACATGGGGCCGCCCTTGAAGACATCCTGGAAACTGTAGCTGGTACAAAATATGATTGCCTGTTTGTTGACCGGAGTGAACTGGCCCATCAATAGCACATCTATATTTGATCAATTATGTTGTCTGCAGGGATGTTTCAGAGCTGACTCAAGGTGCAGATTTTGAACATTAAAACTCTTCTGGGCTTGGGATCCCCATATCTGAGGCACAGCCTCTTCCTCTATAAGCCCATGCATTCACTCCACTCCTCACGGCCAGTCTTGCCTTCCTTCCTTTAAAGGAACTTAGATCAGTCACTTTACAGGCAAGGGCCCTGCTACAGCAACAGGCCTCCTGCCAGCAGCCCATGTTGTGTATGCTGCAACATTATTTCTGGGGAAACCAGGAACTGATGTCAGGTATTTCTAGGAATGCCAGAAACACTGCTTATGCATGTTTTTAAGGATGGTCCCTGCATATGCTTACAGAAAAGGGAGGACACCTACGAGAATGAGAAAGACCTCAGTCACCCTTCCTCAAAGGGTAGGGTTGCTGTTTCCCCAGTGGGGGCGGGGGATTCCCCACTCCCACCCTCTTCTCCCCATCACCAATTGTAAGTAGTCAGCCCCGGCCTCCACCACATTTAATATAGGCCTGTGATATAAACATTAATGCAGCTTGATCTGCATCTGGGGGAATTCCAGCCAGCTGGGCAAGACTGTTGCTGAATCCTGCCTGGGAGATCAAGGCATGAATGGAATGTCACGCTAATGCTGAAGACTGGAGGTGAATGAATTTACTGCTTCCCCAGCTGTGGACGTGAACTTGTGACAAGAAAGCATCTCGCTGAGTCACCTCACTTAGCACATTCTGATTCCCTCCTTCCGTGATTAAATCTCCATCCTGAGATCGAGGAGCAATCAATCAGCATTGATAAGTTTATAATTTGTCTCTGGGAAAATGCATTTTCATATCTAAGTCGTCAACTCAGTTCCAGGGAGATTCATTAGCAAACTGCCCCTTTGTGAAGCAGCAGGAGAGATTTTACATTTCCTTTTGCACACCCCACCAGCAGTAATCAAAGAATTATCAAACCATTGTTACTTCCCGGAGATGGCCTTCACAGTCTTTGTCTCACTGGCTGAAGGGGGCTCCCTGGCCTCGGGACATGTTTTTGCCCTATAAGAACCAGAGTTCTTGCCCCATTCAAACTGTGCACGCTTCCTGGATCCAAGCGCTGCTCCCTTGGGGTCCCCTTCCCTAAGACTCTCTCTCTCTCTCTCTCTCTCTCTCTCTCTCTCTCTCTCTCTCTCTCTCTCTCTCCTGGTCGAGAACGCTGGACATTAGAAGCCCTCTTCCTCCGCAGACTGCTCTGTTCTCCGGATAGGTAATTATCGCCCTGAACTCCCTTAAATCTATTCCACTTTCTCCACTGCTTTTCCTAGGCATCTCTGTGTTTGTGCATTGCTTCCTGCGTGTTTCCTGTTAATAAAAATTACTCTTTGAATTCAAAAGCACCAGGTCTCATCTGCTACTTTGGGGAGGGGACCTAGTAAATATTGGTGGAGTTAACCCACAGTTACCCCTCTCATATAGCTGTCCTCCTTGCTGCTAATTCCCCCTGCTCACAATCCAGATAACAGATTAATTGGTGGAGCCACGTGGGCACCACCCTGTACTTCTATAACTCAGACCGTGCACTCCCAGGGTATAGATCTACAGCCATAGGTAGAATCTTCCCCATAGGTGCTTTTGAGCTGGTGTGTGTGCTTGTGAAGCTTGTGTGCCTGTATCTTTTGTCCCCCTTGATTTGGATTGGAAATCTTTCCCCTTTCACCACTTACCTGGCTGGTGGGAGCAGAACAAGGTGGAACAGGCCTCTGGGGCATGCTCCTGGGGTGGTGCGGCAATGTCACTCCTGGGAGTGATGTCATTGTGCTGCCCTGGGAGCGCTCCTGTGCTTTACATAGGGCCAATTTGGGCCCCAAATGGACCTGGAAGTGACATCATCGCAGAGGCCTGAGAGAGCTCGAGCAGAAAGTGTGCATGAATAGAAGATTAAAGTGAGTGCCAGGTTCCCCCCACCTCGCTGGGAGGGTAAGGAGACCATACAACTCGATGCTTTGGTCTTACGGTTTTTCACAACCTTTGGTCTGTTGTAGTCAGGGGCGGTGCAAGGGTTTACCACACTCGCAGCCGGCCGGCTGGCCGGGTGCCCCTGTGCGCATGCGCGCGCCAGCCTGTGTGATGACATCACGCATGACATCATCACGGCAGCGCACGCACCGCCGCCGGCCCGATTGCTGCGGTGGGCGGCCTCCGAGCTCTCCCGCTTGGTTGCCTGTGCCGCCGCAGATGCCTGCCCGCGGTGGCTGCGCCTGGCCAGGGGCTTATGCTGGCGGCGGCAGCGGCATGGGGTGGGAGGGATAGGAGGCTGGTGCTTTGTGGCGCGCGCTCCCACGCGCCGCACCTCCTCCGGCACTCCCTCCGGCACCCTGCGCCTGCAGCCACTGCCTACCTGGCCTCAATAGGCCCGCCGCCCCTGGTTGTAGTCAGTACTGACTACTCTGACCGGCAATAGCTTTCCAGGATGTCCTGGTCTTTCACACTGCCTGATCCTTTTCACTTGAGAGATTGTGGCTTGAACCTGGGACATTCATACACAGCAGATTTCTACCACTGGAGCCTGGCCTCTCCCAAAGTTCCTATGCAGGAAGGGGCAGGGCCCCTTCCTGAAATAGTCAGAAAAGTATTCTTCCTTTGGCCTTCAGGTGACTTAGCAAGGCCGTACTGTTCAGGAGAGCTTTACAGGTGATCAAAGAGGACACAGTAAGCAACTCTCTCCTGGTATGCCTTTTATGGTTCTAGGTATGTTGGCTTCTTGATTCAAAATTTTGTCATAGGCCACTTTGGATCTCTCTTTCGGAAGACAAAAAACAGGATAAAAAGGTTTAAAGAAAATAAATATGGTTAGCTTCTTACTGATTTTTGTTTTCAGTGCTCTTTTATTTATTTAATTTTCTTGGACGCTACCTTCAGCCTTGGAAAGCTATATAAATAGATATAAATATTTCAACATGGTGGGAGTTTGCAAATGCTTTCCACCTGCATTCTGAAACTGTCATCTAGGTGTAATGAACAGAGAGAGAGAGAGACAGAGAGCAGGGAGGGGGAGATGAAGAGTGTGTTTGTGAACAGGGAATTCAAGGACTGGAACTGCTTTGCTGTCTGTTTGCAAGCTGTAACTAGAGACCAAAGAAAGGCCCAGCGAAGAGATCTTCCAACCTCTTGAAGGAGATTTGACAAGGGCTGTTCTCACCAATTAACTGCCACTTTGAAGCTTATCAGTCATCAAGGTTTGAGCGTTGTTCTGGTTTATTGCAGCTCAGCAAAAAGTCTTTGATAAGATCCTCCAAATGCGACAGCAAGGTCGTTTCAATAAAAGGCCGGATGGAACCCATTCATAGCACACAATAACATGCCATACAATAGCTGTGGAGAAAGGCACAAGATTTTTTTTTTTTAATTCTAAGCATTCACTTTTTGACAAAGCCTGAACTTATAGGAGTTTTCTATGGTGATTTATGGATAGTGACTCTTCAAAAGGCAAAAGAAATCCTTTATATAAGACTAGGTGAATCACTGAGGAAGGGACATAGTGGTGCTTAGCGGTGTGACTGGATGTTAACTCTGCTGCTAAGTACCTGAAAGGAGGTAGGGCATGCAGAAAGCAAGGGACAATCCTGAATTTCTCACCCCTGCCCTTTGTGTCTGCAAAGGCCCATTCCAGTTTTACTTCTCCTTTGGCACATCAGACCTGTGACCCTTTCTTTCTGTACCATCCTCTGTTGCCTTGTACTGAAATTTTTCCCCACATCAATTATGCTTCAATAAATCATCATCACTTATTTAGAAAATTTATATGTCTTTTCTTCAGAGACTTCCTCAAGATGGTTCACCCAATAAAACCATATAAAAATCACAAAAATCATAAAACCATTAAAGTTAACAAACCATTAAAAGCCAAGTCAATAAAAAATCCAAAGCCTAAAAGATATAGCACCTTAAAGAACCCTCATGACAGTCCTCAGGCTAGAAGCAGATTATAAAAACAGTTAAAAAGACATACCTCCCTAGTTAATGCCTCAGCTCAAAGAAATGTTTTGGTTTGCTGCCTAAAAATGAGTAAGGTAGGCCCAAGCAAGCTTTCTTCTTCTTCTTCTTCTTCTTCTTCTTCTTCTTCTTCTTCTTCTTCTTCTTCTTCTTCTTCTTCTTGTTATTGTTATTGTTATTGTCAACAACAACAACAACAACAACAACATCCCTCCCCGCAAGTGGGCTCAGAGCAGGTCACAACAGAAGATAAAATATAATCTTAAAATAGAAGACGTCCCAAAAGCAAGGTGCCATTCCTGAAAAAGTTTGTATCAATTACCTGAACTTTATAAACATATACTATAGCTTGTTTCAGACATAGCATGAAACCATGGTTCACTTTAACTATCACCGCTTGTGAACCGAAGATTCACATTGCGGAGGATAGCTCATCTTGCTTTGCCTTCACCAAGGTTCAGTTCATTGCCTTCACTCTGTAGATGAAGGGGATGGTGGGGGACAGTGTCTGGTAGTCTGGCTGAGAATGCATAGAGGCAGGAGAGATCAGGTAATATGGAAGTGACTTCAAAAGTTTCCAAATACCAAAGTTAGGAGGGGGATGAAAAGATTTGGTTCTGTCCCTTATCTTTACTAATTTGATGATGGTTTTAATAGTGGTGGTTACTGGTTTCAAGGATCATTGTAGATCATTATGTTTTGTTTGCTGGCTTGCTTTAATGGTTACTGTTTTTGCATTTGGTATTTGATACTTTATATCTTACCTGCTGCAGCTTCTTACTGTGTTTCTATACTGTAGAGTCTCACACATGCTTTTGTATGTTTTTTATTGTTCTCCATTTGAAAGTTTTAAATTGCTTTGTACACCCTGGATACAGAAAGTGTGGGTATGGATGTTTTTTAAAAAATAAATTTTGAAGCCTAAAAGGACAAGGATTCATTTCCAGACCAGTGGAAAAATAAATGAGCACCATTTGCTAAGAAAGTTAAAACAAATATAAATAACAATTAATGAATAAAAACAACAAATGCCATTGATTTTGCATAGTTGCTTGGTGCCTTGCTGTCTGTTTTAGATAGCAAGGAGAGACCAGAAGGTATGAAACTGCAGGGAAATTTCTATTTACCAAAGTCAAACTGATCCTGCAACAAAAGAGAACAGGAACATGCTCTAGATTGCAGATGTGGATGGGATATCCTATTGTCCACATTAGAGATGGGCACGAACTGGAAAAAAATGAACTGTGTAGTTCGTGGTTCATCGCATTTCACGAACCACAAACCATGAACTTTCATGAACCTGCCTTGGTTCATGAACTGGTTCATTTGGTTCGTGAAAACATCACAACCGGGTCAGCAAATCGTCACTTCTGGGTAAGCAGAAGGCCACTTCCAGGTCAGCAGAAGGTCTGCAGAAAGTCCATCCCTTGTTGCCTAGGAAACTGATTGATCAGCGTCAGGCTGTCTGCAGTGACAAACCAAAAAATTAACCAAACGAACCAGCCTAAAGTTCATGGCGGTTCGTTGGAAATGGGCTCCGATGAATTGCTGGTTCATGAACCACAAACCGGCCCAGTTCATGCCGAATTTTGGTTCGTATTTCAGTTCGTGCCCATCTCTAGTCCGCATACATCAATCCTGTGATGTTAGCTGAGAGAGAGTGAAATCTCCTGAAAAGAGATTTGAACTCAGGTCTCCATGGCGCTAGTATGCTATTTTAACCACTGCATACACTTCTCACAGTATTGTGGTCTTGATTTTATCCAAGTGACCATGAGTTACGCCTCGAGGTTTGTTCTCATGTTTTAGTTCTTTTTCCTGTTTGTAAGAAATTCTTTATTCTATGCATTTTGTTACTACTAGTCTAAATAGAAAACACATTTCCAGTCATAGTTTTGTTGTTGTTGTTCCAACCCAGTTGTGATGACATTTTCAAACACTCTGCCCATCTGCCAAAGAATTGTCCCTGCAAAGTTTCAGGCAGACAGCAGAAAGTGGGTGTTTTACAGGGAACTAAAAGAAAACACATTACCACCTCTAACTCCCCCCCCCTCAACCAACAGGGATGAAAAAAATGGTGCCCTTTGCCCAATTCTATCCTGTTTCACTAAATAATAACCTCACAGTCTGCAGCTCTCTCTGACTGTCATAAATATACATACATACGGCAATCACAATATTTTACACACAGCTTAGCAATTACTAAGCAAAAACAGCACAAAATAAGAGCCATAGAAACCATAAATACACAACCTTTCAGAAAAAGCACTCAATATGGACAGGGAAATGGCAGTGCTGCTTCTATTTACGTGAAATCCAGTAGCCCTCTCCCAGGCTAGTGACACAATGTAACGATAGGCAGAAGCACAGTGCGCAGAAACCTATCAGCACAATCTACTTGGGTGACAACAGAGGTACACTCTGCTGGTTGGTCAACATGTCTATCATTTTCATTACCTTAGTTACCAACCAGCTACACATCTTGAAACAAATGTGGTTTTGCTGCATGTATGGCAAAGAGGTATAGGAAAATGAAGTCCCTGCAGTTTTCTTTTATTTTTCCTTCCAAAAAACAAATCCTGTATTGTATGCTGTTCTTTGAGCATTCTTTGAGATTTTTTCCCCTAGTTGATGGCTTCTACATGGGTGATAAGCCCCAATACTTTTGAGAAGCAGGATTTTTAACCCTGTTTCCCCACAGACTCAGGATTCATTCATGCACTTCTGGGGGTTTCTCACATCTTTCTCAAATTTGCTCTGCTCCAGACTTTTGGGGGAAACAACAATAAAGCCTGGATGGCTGTAGGATGGGTGGGAAAATTCAAATTTTCCAGTCCACAGAGTAGCCATTTTCCCCAATCATGTCCCCGCAGTACCCATTTCCTCTCCTATCACTGAGGGGCTTTTATTCTTTAAAATAGTCAGCACCAGAGTATCATAATATTGATATACCGTTGTAACAATAGGTGTAGCAGGCTCTCTGAATTCTCAGCTTTCCTTTTTAAAATAAGCAAGTTTCTAGCCTCTTCTTTTGGAGAGAGATAAGGCCCCAAAGGGGTAGAGACTCAGAGCAGAACCACAAGTGACAAAAGGCACAGATTGGACACTTGTCTGCTTCCCTCAAGTTTTGATGGGAAATGTAGGCATCCTGGTCTTGCAGCTTCGCTCTCTGACTGCTGTCCAATGGACTTTTCAACTGTCACTTTCTCTGACTGCTGTCCCATGGACTTTTCAGCTGTCACTTGTCCAACATTCCGCCAAGCTGCCTACATTTCCCATCAAAACTTGAGGGAAGCTGATAAGTGTCCAATCTGTGCCTTTTGTCACTTGTGGTCCTGCTCTCACTTTAAAAAAGAAAGAAACCTGGGAATTCAGAGAACCTACTACATTTATTTTATTTTGTTTTATTTATATCCTGCTCTCCCCACAAATGGGCTCAGGGCAGCTCACATCATCATAAAATACAATAAATTAGTCATCAGCTATAAAATCAATAACACTCTTAAAACTATCACTAAAATCACTATAATAATGCAGGTGCCATTATACATAGGCTATTTTAGATAAACAAAAACCTGCATAGATAGGATTCCCATTCCCCTTCTGGAGGTGGGGGACCCCCAGATTCCACCCTTTCCCACCCCTGCACCCACTTACGTGGCTGGTGGGGGGTGCGCTCCCTGGGGAGCCCCCTCCCTGGGCAGCACAGCATGCCCCAGGGCAGGGAGTGTGCTCCCGCGCCGCAAGAACAGGCAGTGGCAACAGCAAGAGCAGGCTGCACCCCCTGTGCACCAAATGAGAGTGAGCAAGTGGCAGTGGCCGTGCCAGTGGCTGCACTCACAGCAAGAGCCGGCAGTGGCAACAAGGGCCCCCTTTGATCCAGCGGTGCCCTTTGACCCCGTGTGATGACATCACTCACGGAAGTGACATCTTCACATGAGCCGGGAGCATGCGTGCATAGGAAGCTAGGGTAAGTACCGGCTCACAATCCCCACCAGGAGACTACAGGGACCTGGGAATCCCCGGTCCAGGGACTCCAGGTCCCTGGCAAGCTTATGCATAGGCCACAGCATGTGGGCAGAGCACATGGCCAAGCACAGTAACAGAAAAGGTGGCAGTCTTAGATGGAATAAAGGGGGACACCTGCTGGTCCTCAGCTGAAGGCCCAGAGGAACATATTCATTTTACAGACCCTGAAGAACTGGAATAGGTCCTGCAGGGTCCGAATCTCCAGCAGGAGAGCGTTCCACCAGGCTGGGGCCAGGGCTGAAAAAGCCCTGGCCCCGGTCAAAGCCAGACAGATGTCCCTTGGGCTGGGGACCACCAGGAGTTGTTTATCCTACTGTTACAATGGTATATGATATAATGATATTCTAGTGCTGATTTTTGAAAAATAAATGCAAAAACCTGGTAGCTCAGATGAGAAGGGTGGCCGCTGGTGGGGGATTAGAGCAGGGAAACCAGTTATGTGGAATCCCCGTTGTCGTTGCTCTTTATCAATAGCCACACCAGCAATGGGGAAACTTCAAAATTCTGTCCAGTGTGTAACACAGCATTCCCTCTCTTTCCCACAAATTCAGCAATATTAGTAAAAAAAAAACACCCACAACCACCTTCTTCTGTAGAAATTCTTAGCCACCCACACACACCTACACACCCGCATGGCCAGAGTCAAAATGTACACGGGCAAGGGTTATTTTCTCACCTGGAAGCAGTTCAGGATAAATGCTATTTTAAAGAAAGCCATTTCTCCATATGATGGAGAGGAAGAGATGCTTCTTCCCAGCAAGAAATCTGCACTCTTCAGCTCCCCTCAGTTTGGCAGAAGGCTCCAAAGACTTAATGAGAAACCTTGAATCCTGAAAACATAATAAGCTAGGGGACTCGGTGCACAGAAAAAAAGATTTCATTTCTCTGCTAACAAGAGACTGGGGTCAGGAGTTAAGGTGTTCTTTAGATTTGAGGCTTGGAAGAGACCATACTAAAAGGCCCAAGGAAAAAAAAAAGTACAGCAAGGAAGCCCTACACTATATACCGCTGGTAGGGAATAAATGATACCATTCCAAGAACGGTTTTTCATACTTTTTCTGACATTCTGACAGCTATATGCAGCTCAGATCTCTAGCAGAGCTGGTTAGATTACAGTGGAGGTGTTCTAAAAAAGCTAGAAACAGTTGCAGGAGGGAATTCAGATTCCACAATGGCCCTTTGCCTATCAGATTGCTCGAGGAGTATGATAAAGGGGCATGCCTGTCCCTCATGACTGGAAAGGGGTTTTTTTACAGGAATAATAGAAAAGCCCACTACTTTAGGCATAGCATCTAGGGGTCTGCACTAAAAAAATTTCCATTTCAGTTTCATATCCAGGGGGTTCCAAAGTAACTATGCACCGCTATTGTTTTTTAATGGATGGGGCATTGCCAGCTTGGATCTAATCCATTCGGTTTTGTCAATTGTCATGAGTTTCGGCCCTGTTCTTTGCAACGAGGGCTTTCGGGATCTTTGGGGATGCTGTTTTTGCACTTAACAGCACCTGATGCGTGTTGGCTGCTCAGAGCAACAGTGGAAGAAAAATTAAAAAACCTCCACAACATCGCATACAGTGTCATGTCACTGGCATGTCCACATTGTTGTTACTGCTGAGCCACAATGAAACAGAGACTCTGGTTATCTAAGCAATTTTCTCTGGGGCCCCATAGAGATGCATAAGCCAGGTGAGATGTTTTCGTCGGATGGTTGCATTGGGTGAGTGAATCTTCATATGTACAGAAGAAGCTGCCTTACACTGAATCAGACTGATGGCCCATTAAGATCAGTATTGTCTACTCAGACGGGCAGCGGCACTCCAGGGTCTCAGGTAAACGTCTTTCGCATCACCTACCACCCGATCCTTTTCACTGGAGATGCCGGGGATCGAACCTGGGACCTCTTGCATACTAAGCAGATGCTCTACCAGTGAGTCACACCTCTCCCCAATTCATCTTTGTCTGGAGATCCATGGTGGCTCCTGCCAGTCATGGCTGAAGCTTTACAATTAATACATTTCCTGACAATAAACAGGATTGCAAAAAGTGACTCTGAGCTAAATCGACATGTGTGCAAATAATTTCATGGTCTACCGTTGAAGTGAGCCAATCTGAGCTAATGGCACAAGCCGAGGTCCCAGAAATGGATGGATACAGCTTGGAAAAAATAGGCTACATAGCCGATTTCCTGCTGGGAAGTTCACACACCCTATCATCTATGAAGTTGTGGCGTTAAGATCCTTTCCCTATATAATGATAGTCTTTAGGTAGACGTCTTATTTCCATTTTGCTTTAAGAAAAGTGACTGTTTGATGCCATTTACAATAAGTGGACGTTAATTAATGCTAAATTACAATCGAATTCCTGTTGAATTGGATATGACATCTACATTAATAGCTGGCGAGTTCATTCTGATTAATGTTATCACAGCCGTTAAGTACTGGGATTTATAATCATTTGCCAACGCTGTTAACTGAAAGTCCTTTTCCGCAGATTTCCCTTGTACAGAAACAAACATAAAATGCAATTGAATGTCTACCATTAATTTAAATAAGTAGTTTGTTATATATAAATGGTGGGGGGAAAGAGCAAGGGAAAGAATTTGCTTGTACACACATACACACACACACGGAAAAAAAAAAAACCCAGTCAGTTTTATGTATTTATTTTTTAAAGCGCAAACTGCACTCTCAGCCAATTATTGGTGACATTTATACTCTGCCTTTCTTCTCATGGGGGAGGTCAAGGTGGCATGCAGAGGGCTCTCAGGAGATATCCCGCCCCAAACTGTTTTGCTTCACAGGGTTGTCAGGTTCCTGCTGCCAGCAAGAGACCTTCTGCCCCCCATTGGCCCTTCCCACCGCCGCTCAGCTGGGTGGAAGGAGAAAAATGGGAAGGAGAGGGGCTAATCAATGTACTGGCAATGCAATGGTGTCACTTCTGGTCAACAGGAAGTGAGGTCATTTTGTCTCCATCGACAATCCTAAGTCACCAGCAGCCTCCCCACAACTATACAGTCTCTTGCCAGGTACCAGCCTCAAGCTGCTTCAGGTGCCTACTGCATCAGGTGCCTTCCAAACATACCCTATATCAGAGGTCCTCGATTTTGTTCAGCCTGGTGGGCACATTTGGGGTTTTGAGAAGAGGAAGTGGGTGCCACCGTAAAATGGCTGCCAGTATTGGGAGGGCCCGATTGCAAAAAGTGGAGGGGTTCTAATCCTAGCATTCTTCTAGGTGGGTATTCCCTTCAGACAAAAAAGATGATGCTTCTTGGGTTATTCTGAAGTACTCTGTGATCCAATGAGGAGGAAGAAAGCCAGGATAGGCTCTTTGCTTTGGGAAGAGATGTTTTGATGAGAAACCCCTGGGAAATTGCCCATCACTGGCAGTAGGGTTCCCAGGTGCCCACCATTGCTGGGCAAACTCCTGGGAGGTTGCACCCTTGCCTGCCAATCTGTCAGTGACCAGCGGGAGGTGACAAGCCCCCAGAGGTCGCCAGCCACCGGCAAGCACATCAGGATCACGCGCAGAGTGCATGCTCCCAAGGGGCGGGATACATCACTCCCAGAAATGACGTCATTGTGCTTGCCATGGGAGCGCTCCCATGCTTTGTTTGGGGCCGATTTTGGCACCAAGCAGGCTGAATAGGCCCCACGCTGGGCACAGGAGCGCTTCAGTGCCTGGCATGATGATGTCACTTCCAGGAGTGATGACATCACACAGGTGCTGGAGGGTGAGGAGCATGCTGTTGGCACGAGATAAGTGCCAGGTCCCCCCTCCCACCAGAAGGGTATAGGGACCTGGCAACCTTAAATGATGGGGAACTGGGAAGCCTCAGCATGAACTGGAAAGCTCAACCACAGCTATGAGGGGAAAGGGTGGGAATGTGGGCAGCTCCCAATAGCTGCAGTGGCAGGAGAAGCAGAGAGCAGGAGGGCAGGAAGAGGAAAGAGGCAAAGCAGGGGGCAGGGCCAGAAACTGGGAAAGAAGAGGCAGAAAGGGAAGGAGTGGAGGGAAACAGGAAGGAGGAGGCAAATCCAGGAAGGGGTGGAGCCAGGAAGAGGAAATAGGCAATGCAGAAGTATGAGAGTAAGAAGGAAGGGAAGGGTGCAGCATGGAGGATGTAGGGTTGCCAGCTCCAGGTTGCAAAATTCCTGTATATTTGAGTGGAATCTGGGGAAGGCAGAGTTTGGGGTGGTGAGGGACTCAGTCAGGGCATCATGCCCTAGAGTCCACCCTCCAAAGCAGCCATTTTCTCCAGGGGGACTGATCTCTGTGGCCTGGGGGTCAGTGGTCATTCCAGGAGGTCTCCAACCACCACCTGGGGTTTGGCAACCCTAGAGGGGGGTGAGCCTGGAAAAGGAAGGAGAGAAAGCAGGAAAAGACAGAACAGAGTAATGGGGGTAAAGCCTGCTTCTACCTCATAGGTCTAGAAAAGACAAAAAGTTTTGAGGCAGAGAATAGGCTACCTGAGGAGAATGGGAAGGCAACAGTAGATCCCAGTGAGGTAATTTGTGTCTTATGGCTTGGGGGTAAAAAAGTGGTCCCTTACTCGCTTTCTGAATATTAAGACTCACAAAAGAGCTTTCTAGCAGGAAGGGAAGGCAACCTTAAGGCCAACAACAGAAGAAATGGTGCCCTGATTGCTTCCCCAATTTCTGCTTAGTTTTTGAGTCTCTCTACATGAGACATCTGACATATGAAGAAGGTGTGTCAGGAGATGTAATGGTAGCTGGGAAGGGTAGTTTAAAAAAAATAGGGCCGGTGGTAGGGCAAAGGCTCTGCTATACACTGGAGCTGTGTGAAGGGGCTGTGAAATGCCAGAAGGGAAACTTCAGCCCATTATAACCTCTCCAGGTCGAAGCCTGGCTCTGGAAGGCAGCTCCAGCCCATTTCCATTCCTCGCTGCCCTCTGGTTGCCATCCCACCCAGTTTTGGATTGGAGAGGTGAAATTGACAGAGCCTTTGTGGAGGCGAAGATGAAATTAACAAACCCTCTGAGAAGTGATCTCTACCAGCTAATATTGGCTAATATTGTGTCTCCCTAAACTTGACGAACATGCACCGAGGCTAATATTGCATCTGCCTAAACTTGATGAACACGTACTGAGGCGTCTCATGTAGAAAGACTCCTAGAGGAAGATCCTATCATGGGGAAGTTCACACAAACCAGGAACAGACATACTCCTGGCAGCATTTGCTGTACCTCTGGAGATCTGTGTATTCAAGTCTAGGCCTCTTACAGTGAAATCCTAAGCAACGTCACTCTGCTTAGCATTTCACTGTTAGGCCCCATTTATTTATGCCAAAGCATGAGGTGGTAGAATGTTAGTAGATGAATCTATAAGGGGCTTGAAGGCTCAGTGATTTGACTTCATTCAAGGAAGCTTTGTTTACATATTCAGACTTCACTGTTGACTTGTTTCCCTAGACTCTTCCTTTTGACACTTGATAAAGAGATCCCATTCTGAAATTGCTACATGCCCCAAATCCAAACAGGCAGGTTTAAATGGTACCCACTGTTATGTTGCCCCTAATTTTTTAGCTGACTGTCAAGGTCTCCTCCAGTGTTGCCCCTTGTGTTTGCAACATGCCATACCTCCAGGACCTGAAAATAATTTGCAGCCTTGAAGCTGATTCACAACTACACATTAACAACTGAGCCACTGAGCTTCCTGCCTTGTGAGGAATTGACAGGACAAATAAGTCATCCAGAAACCCTACAGGATTAAATCGCTTATTAGAACTTCCAACCCAACTGTATTTTATAAATGATACCTTAGACAAAATAGTATTATCTCCATGTGGTTCAATTATACCTGATAATATAATAAGCTAACCCAGTTACAATGCTGCCATTAGGAGTGAGTATTGTACAGTCCAAAATACTGCTTCATAAAAGTATGGTATGCTTTTCTAGCTAGAGATGAAAGGATTTCTCTTGTTACATTCCTTTAGTGTTCCAGAATTCCACTCTGCCCTGAATTTAACTTATCCAGGATTCTAGTTTTATTAGGAGAATTTCTAAAAACGTTTCTGCAATTGGAGCATGCACAATTTGTTGCGTATTACATTTTGTCCACATCTTCCCCCCTCTCTCCCCACTTTGTCATCTTTACCTTGATAAAAGACTGCAAAAAAAATATGCAACAACATCCTTAACTTCCACATATTGGTAAAACAACAGATTAAGAACAAAAAACCTGGGGACCTCACCTCAAGATTGCTTTTTTGCAGTGTTTTACCTAAGTGCATGTTCATGTTAGTCATGCAAAGGAAAGACACAAATGAACTGAAAAGTGGTGGCAAAGTATGCATTGACAATGATTTGTACAACTTTTGTGTTTTTTTTTAAAAATGAGAATTCCTAGTGCTTCAGTTCTCGTTTAGAATCAAGCCCAGGTAATCTACAACTCCAAAAGCAAAGGAGAAATTTAGATGAAGAAACTTTCAAAAGCTTTTCTAAGGAATACATTGTAGGGGTTCCAGGGAACATCTTAAAAGCTAATGAGCAAAAAAGCAATCCCTGCTTCCCTTCTGGATCTAGAGATGATTTAAAATGTCTTACCCTCTACTGTTTCAACCAGCAAATCCACACATGGATTTCATTTTTGCCTTCTGCAATTCAAACCAATGATTCTTTATTTTTGCACTGTTTCCTTGTCCAAATATTCCTGTCAACACATTTCCTTTTCTGAACATTATTTTTTGCTTCTAAAAATCATCGTTTTATAATATTATTATAAATGATGTACACAGTAGGATTTAATGCTATACAATCTGCATACAAACACCGTACAATGTGTGTACGTGGCAAAAACCAACGGTGAAAAGCAGAGAAACCAAACTGAAAATATAAACAGAACATGAAATTAAATAGGAAGCATCCACTCCTTTCTAGCTGGTCCCAAAGCATTTAGGAGATTGATTTTGATGGAATAGAACAAATCATAACTTGATCTGACCATACATTGTACTCTTCCCTACGAACCGTGGAATCCGGAGCTGCATCCACTCATCATGGTATGTTGCACTGTCGCTGTGCTAAAGCAGCTAGACTGAGAGCCAGTTTGGTATAGTGGTTAAGAGTGGCAGGACTCTAATCTGGAGAGCCAGGTTTGATTCCCCACTCCTCCACTTGAAGCCGGCTGGGTGACCTTGGGCTAGTCACGGCTCTCTGGAGCTCTCTCAGCCTCACTCACCTCACAGGGTGTTTTGTTGTGGGGATAATAATGGCATCCTTTGTAAACCACTCTGAGTGGGCATTAAGTTGTCCTGAAGGGCGGTATATAAATCAAATGTTGTTATTATTATTATTATTGCATTGTGCACAAAGGAAAACTGTTACAAATTATTGTTATTGTGCATCGATTGTAAAATAGCCAATCATGTATGGAAGCAGTCTTGGTTTGGAGTGAAGAGTGGAAACCACACTGCAAATTATGGTTTGCCATCGAATCAGAATCTTTTCTCTAGCAGGCTACATGAAAAGGTGAATTTAAGGATTTCACAGACTCATTCCAATAAGAACCAACACTGGATTACTGTTGTAGTCATAGCAACAGCATACAGGTGCCTGTATCTAGGTGGTAGAGAGTGCCCTTGAGTCATAGCTGACTTATGGTGACCCCCGGTGGGGTTTTCATGGCAAGAAACTAATAGAAGTGGTTTGCCATTGCTTGCCTCTGAAACCCTGGTCTTTGTTGGAGGTCTCCCATCCAATTATTGAGTAAGGCCGACCCTGCTTAGCTTCCAAGATCTGATGAGATCAGGCTCACCTGGGCTATCCAGGTCAGGGCACCTGTATCTAAACCTCTAATCCCATACCTTGTTCTAAGAAGCTTGGAACTGTGAATCCAATTCTTTTGTACTCCCTTTTATTCTCAGAACAATCCTGTGAGGTAGTCTACACACAGAAAGTGACAGGTCTAAGGTCACCCAATTACCCTCATACTGCCAACCTGGACTTCATCAGTACTAGCCCAATACTCTGATGACTACATCATATTAGCTCATGACCAGCCAATGACTTATTACCAGGGCATGGGTCACAGATGAGTGAAAAAAAAATCTGATTTACACCAGAGAATAATTTAATTTGGGGTTGAATCAGCAGGGATGAGACATTTAAAAATAATTCACCATTTCAGCCCAAAATGTCACTTGTCCACTGTGCAAATCAAACTCTTCACTCCTTTAGTTTTATTGCATTAAGTATTTTTTGATGTTCCTCTGTGTCAAATGTATGTATTCAATAAATCAGCATTACGATGAATACATAAATGACCTATATTGTATGCACAAATACCATATCGATTGCATTTAGAAACCCATACAACATCCATACAACACAGTACAAACGTCTACAAAATAAACAGTGAAAAGCCAACAACTAAAATCCACTGTATTTATTTTGTACATTTTTATTGTAACTCCTCCAAGGAGCTCAGGTTCCATTCCATGCTTCTTCCCTTCCCTATTTCATTCTCACAACAGCCTTGTGTGGTAGGTTAGGTTGAGAGAAAATGATTGCTAAGGTAGAGGGAGACTTACTGGTGGGGACAATGCATGCTCAGAAGTGATGTCAGCACACCACCAGGGATGCTCTAGCATTTCACAAAAACTCTAGTTTTACCATAGAGTATTTGCAGAATGCTAAAGAGTCCTTTGTCAGTTCTAGAGGCCTCGCCTACCCTATTCCTCCCACTGGTTCCAGAGGCACCAACTGGAATCAAAGAGAATTTTGCCTAAAGATTGGCCCAAGATCTTCCAAACGGACTATTTATGGCAGATAGATGTTTTGAACCCAGACCCTAGTCTGACACTGTAACAACTATACCACACACTGGAAAGAAAGTAAGCTATATAAAAACAAAGGAAAATCATTAATTCCACATATCTGTGTCTCCCTCTTAATTTGATATAGATGCAGATACTGGTGTAGCTCTAGGTAAAATGTGAAATACACATACAAAATATATTTCCCTTACTGGATGGTCTCATGGGGCTTTGCTGCCATGACAGTTTAGCTGATTCTTAGAGAGTGGCCTCCAAGTTGGGGGATATACAATGAAGCGATGCGGGGAGCCAAGCTTGTCTTGTCCACTGACATTGAGTCTCCTTGGAGTGGGTAGCCCGACCCTCAGAGGTATCCATCAGCATGCCTGCCTGGAGTACAGGCAGGAGTCAGGAAACTAGCCGGAGAAGCTAGTAAAATTTTAATGCACTCTGTAGTGTGGTCATGTCATACTCACTCATGGCAAATAATCCCCGATGCCTGCAGAGGTAAAATGGAGCTGTAATGTGCTTGCCTCCTAACCCGAGCTGACAGCGATGATGTACGACTACCATTAGCGGAAAATATCACTTCAACTAACCCATGATCCAGCTCCGCTAAGGGTCATATTATCCATGAGGAACAAATTACATTCCCAAAGTAAATACAAATTTTCTACACAAAATGGGCACCAAAGAAAAGAGGACGGGGAGGAGGAGTGTGTGTATGGGGTGGGGGAGAAGAGGGGGAGGGAGAGGACCGTGTTACCTATGACAACGCACTGCTGAGTGACGAAGATGACAAAAGACAGAACAAATAATCCCCAGAGAGAAAGAGAGATGGCATGATGGCTGAAGCAGCCCACTGAGCGTGCACTCAAGCCTGTAACGCGCACCAATTCCCCTCCCCTCCTTGCCCCTCAGGACCAAGCACATCATCTTCTTAATGCTGGCGACTTTGCTTGGAATTTTATCACCACTCTCGTGTCAGGGTTGGATTGCAAATAGCGTTTCTTGGGAATGAACGGGAAAAGATACTGATATTTTCCAGTTACGGGGGGAAAGAATCCCTGAAATACAGACCAATGTATTGGAAAAGGCTGGCAATGGGAACAAACACAGGTCCTCTGTTTTGTTACTTTTTATAATGTTTGTATTTTTAACCGCTCCTTTTGTTTCTCTGCTTTTTGTGCTTGTTTGGAGACTGCTCAGGCACAAGTATTTGCAGTGGACCTTGAGCCTTGAACTACAGGTAGAGTTGTTAGATTCTGTGCAGCCACTACAGTCTACTGTAGTTCGGTGTGGACTTTATGGTTTATATTTGCTGTTTTTATATTTTCTATATAATAGTTTCCTGTAAATATTTTTGCTATTGTATATCTTATTCTGCTGGTCTGTAAGCATAATAAACAATTGATTGAACTTGTATTTGGACAGGCATATGCATACACACACACACAAACATAAAATACCTTACGGCTGTTTTATTGCTATACAAATACCACTCATGTATTTTATGAAATGTGAAGAAACAGTAAATGGCCCCCAAATAAAGAATTGTGGGTTCACAGGTGCAGAGTGACCATTTAAGTTGGGGTGACCAGAACACTGGATTAAAAACAATAAAAAACAGTGGTTATATATTTCCATAAAAAGAGGTTCTATAACTATTGACTTGGCTCCATTCTAACAATGAGACATAGTTTTGAAATAAGGGCAAAGTTTGGATATGTATTTCCTTAAAATGGGTTCTATGCCTATTGCCACTGGACACCACCAATGAGAGATAGCTTTGGCTATGGGGGAGAGGGGGCTGGATGCAGAGTAAAGGAATGCATATACAGAAAGAAATGCTAGAGTAATATATGTCCCTTAACTTCTGCTTTGATTCGGGGAAATCCATCAATCTCTACTAGATCTGCTTGTTAGGGCCAGTCCTGCTCCCAGTAACAACAAAAAAAGGGGGATACAACATCAGAGGCAAGGCCGCCGCCCCCGCTTACCTGGCTGGTGGGGGGAAGGCTGGAGAATGCGCCTCCCGGGGCATGGTCCCAGGTGATATGTTGTGCGCCTGCACTCTGCGGCCTCAAACGGGCCAAATTGGGCCTGTTTGGGGCCTAAATTGGCCTGCTGAGAAATGCAGGAGCGCTCCAGGGCCCTCCTGGCAGTGCCCCTGCTCACCATAGTGGGCCGAACTGGAGCATTTAGGGTTGCCAGCTCCAGGTTGGGAAATTCCTGGAGATTTGGAAGATCAAACCAGGAAAAGGCAGAGTTTGGGGAGAGGAAGGACCTCAGTGGTGTATAAAATGCCATACAGTCCATCCTCAAAAGCAGCCATTTTCTCCCAGTGAACTAATCTCTGTGGTCTGGTGATCAGTTGTAATTCCAGGAGATCTTCAGCTACCACCTGGAGGTTGGCAAGCCTAGGAGCATTCCTTCCGCTCATGTGTATCACTTCCTTTGTTCTGCATGCACATTGATGAAACACTACAAAACAGGTCATGTTTTTGCAGTCATTTGCATGATCACAAACACACACACAGATTCCTAATGTATCAGAACACAACCTTCAAAAATGTTCCTGTAATTTGGAACTCTAAAATTTATAGATGATTTGCTCACAGAACTTCCCATATTCAGCCTCCTGAATTTCAGGATCATAGGCGAGTTAGGGAAAGACCCTTGCCAGAGAAGTGCAGCCAGAATACTCTGGATCAAGTCAAGGTTTTGACTTCTGCTTCAATACTGAGAAACTGAGAAGTGGCTGAGTCTTAATATCTTTGGGAAGCGGAGGGCAGAACTATATTACAGACTTAAAACTAGTTTCATATTCCTTCCTTCACCACAAAGAACCCTGGGAATTGTAGTTCTGTGTGTCCAGCTGAGGATCTCTAGCATTTTCAAGATTCTTTGAGAGATGCCATGACTGTTCAAATGGGGTGACAGTAACATTGCTAGTTTAAGGCTCGGGATTTTTTTCTTCACATGTTAAATGGTTCCTTCTGTGGCCAGCGCAATGACATCACTTATAGAAGTGACATCACTTCTGTGGCTGGTGCAATGATATCACTTATAGAAGTGACATCACTTCTGTGGCCAGCACAATGATATCATTTATAGAAGTGATGTCACCATGCACGCAGCGTGGTGATGTCACTTCCAGAAGTGATGTCATCAGGCTGCAGTTGTGCACGCAAGGAGATTCAAAGATGGGCAGCAAAAGTAAGTGCCAGGTGGAAGCGGGGGCAAGTTCTTGGGAGTTTGCCCTCCACTGGCAGGCAACCGCTGGGAGTCCTACCTGTGACCCATGCGATGATGTCACTTCCCAGAAGTGATGTCATTGCACAAGCTGGGAGAGTGTGCACTATGCACGTGTGTGACAGGGGTAACTATAAGGTAAGTGCCAGGTCTCCGATCTCCCACGGAGGGGGGGACCCAGCAATCCTAGGCAGGGGTCTTCCTTAGCCTTTCTACAAGACTTTTACCTTGGGATGCCAAAGACTGAATGTTCAGCTTGCTAAGCTTGGCTTTCAATACTCAGCTATGGACCCTCCCTATTGTACAAATTGTTGGGACAGAAGAGAGTTCAATTCATTTTTAAAATGAAGGAAGCTTCTTTATATTACAGTATATTGTTGGTTCGTGTAACCTCAGAGTGCCAGTGGCTCTCCAGGTCCACAGGCAAAGATCCTTTAGTTCCTGTAGGGAGCAATCTAAGCAAGTCTACTCAGAAGTAAATTCCATGTTAATCAGTAAGGTTTACTCCCAGGTAGGGGGGCCAGGTCCTTCTTAAGCGCCTCACGCACGTGAAGGATGTCATTTCTGGCAGTGATGTCATGGTGCAGGCCCTGGGAGTGCTCCAGTGCTTCACACCAGGCTGATTTTTAAAGAACTGGCCTGTTTGGGGGCCAAGTCGGCCCAGAGCAACGTCCTCCCAGGGCCTGCACGATGACGTCACTCCTGGGAGTGACGTCGTCACATGGTGCCAGAAGCGTGCCCTGCCTTTTCCCCTGGCTGGACCAAAACCAAGAGGGGAAGTCTCCCAAAAGTGTATTGTCGAAGGCTTTCACGGCCGGAGAACGATGGTTGTTGGGGGTTTTCCGGGCTGTATTGCCGTGGTCTTGGCATTGTAGTTCCTGACGTTTCGCCAGCAGCTGTGGCTGGCATCTTCAGAGGTGTAGCACCAAAAGACAGAGATCTCTCAGTGTCACAGTGTGGAAAAGATGTAGGTCATTTGTATCTACTCAGGAGGGGTGGGGTTGAGCTGAGTCATTCTGTAAGAGTTTCCCAGGGTGTGGAATGCTAATGGCGGGAGGCTTCACTGTAACCTGAGGAGGTTCTTTTGCATATGGATTGGTGCTTGATGTGCTAATCTTCTCTGCAGGGCTTTTGTCGGGTGTGGAGTGTTTTGTTGGCCTGGTGTTTTTCAGAACTGGAGCCCATGCTCTGTTCATTCTTAAGGTTTCTTCTTTCCTGTTGAAGTTTTGCTTGTGCTTGTGAATTTCAATGGCTTCCCTGTGCAGTCTGACAAAGTAGTTGGAAGTGTTGTCCAGTATTTTGGTGTCCTGGAATAAGATACTGTGCCCTGTTTGAGTTAGGCTATGTTCAGCCACTGCTGATTTTTCAGGCTGTCCAAGTCTGCAGTGTCTTTCATGTTCTTTTATTCTTGTCTGGATGCTACGCTTTGTGGTCCCGATGTAAACTTGTCCACAGCTGCAGGGTATACGGTATACTCCTGCAGAGGTGAGGGGGTCTCTGCTGTCTTTTGCTGATCGCAGCATCTGTTGTATTTTTCGGGTGGGTCTGAATACCGCTTGAAGGCTATGCTTTTCCATAAGCTTTCCCATCTGATCAGTAATTCCTTTGATATATGGCAAAAACACTTTTCCTGTAGGTGACTGTTTTTCCTTGGTTGTTTGATTCATCCTGGGCTTGATTGCTCTTCGGATTTCATTTCTGGAGTAGCCATTTGCCTGAAGTGCGTGGTTTAGATGATTAATTTCCTCATTGAGAAAGCGCGGCTCACATATCCGTCTTGCACGATCCACTAATGTTTTCATTATGCCTCTTTTCTGTCGGGGGTGGTGATTGGAGTTTTTGTGTAAGTACCGATCAGTGTGAGTTGGTTTCCTGTAGACCTTGTGACCTAACTGAAAGTTTGCTTTGCGGATGACCAAGGTATCCAGGAATGAGAGTTTTCCCTCACTTTCTTTCTCCATTGTGAATTGTATGTTCAGGTGGATGTTGTTGAGATGATTCAAAAACTCCCTCAATTCTTCCTCCCCATGGCTCCAAATGATGAATGTATCATCCACAAACCGGAACCATACACTGGGTTTGTGGGGTGCTGATTCTAGAGCTGTTTTTTCAAAATGTTCCATGTAGAAGTTTGCTATAACTGGGCTGAGTGGGCTCCCCATGGCCACCCCATCCATCTGTTCATAGAATTCGTTGTCCCATTGGAAGTAACTGGTTGTCAGACAATGATGGAATAAGGCTGTTACATCCTCTGGGAAAATCTGATTAATCAGTGCAATAGTGTCTTTTACTGGAACCTTGGTAAACAGGGATACAACATCAAAACTGACAAGTATGTCTTGTGGATTGAGTTTCAGATTGAGTTTTTCTCCCAAAAGTATCCAACAACCAGCGGAATCAAATCCAAGGAGACTGAATACAATATACACACTGTTGCTTTTTTATATATAAAGTGCAGGTGTTCAAGTTGCAAAACTAAACATATGAATACATAAAGTTATATAGTTTCAGATAAATTCCTTTTACCACACAGGGTAAACGCCCCTTACAGTTTGCTAACTGTCCAAACCAATGCAAAGACCATGAGGTAAATGTATGAGGTAAGTTCAAAAAGTATGATTCCTAATAACCGATGTGATCTTTTTTTCTCTCTTTGTAGGCAAGCCACCACCGTGGAAAATCAAGTCTCATCCGACTTGGTTCCAGCGGGTAGCAATAAACACGAGAGAGTTGGCAATGGGTGTGCTAGCAACTATAACATCCCGTTTCGCAAAGCTTCTTCAAAACCCACCTTTGGGTGGGGGGTTCTCCCCACCATTGCACCTTATTGTATTTGGTTAATTTATTTAATTATTGTTTATTGTATGATGATTTTAGAATTATTTTTTTATTGATTTTAACTGATGTTCACTGCCTAGAGGCCCTGAGGATGGGCGGTTTATAAATCCAAGTAATAAATAAATAAATAAATGCCATAATAAAGTTGCCTGCCCTGGGCAAAGTTCCTTATTCAGTACTTCTCTGTCCCCAAACACAATCTCTTCTCTCCCCCCCCAGCGGGCTAGGTGAGTGGGGGCAGGGGGCAGAGGCTGGGAGCGAAGGGATCCTCTGCCTCCACCAGAGGACCGCCAACCGCACCTCTAGGAAAGTATCCTTAGGCCTAAAGCTTAATCCCTTTCTTGGACTGAAGCTTGTCACAAAGGATTGAACCTTGTCCCTTTTTCCACCACTCAACCGTGGTCACACTTGCAAAACCTACAAACATACAAAGCTGTGGTCAGGCAGACCAGCGGTCAAACCAGCTCAGTATTGTCTCTTTGGACTGCCAACTGTGATCCAGGGCCTTCCCCGACACCTGCCGTTTGAAATCTGAAACTGAAGGTGCCCGAAGTAGAACCTTATGCTCTACCAGGGGGCTACATGGACCCGCGCAAGTAAAGCACTGGACTCCAATTATCCAGTTTTGTCAAGGGGCTGGTTTTCCTTTTCAGTGACATTATTAACGTCTCCTGCCATTTGTTGATGGTCTCCCCCTTCCTCCACCCCACTCGTTGGCGACAAACCCAAGCGATCACTGCCTGTCTGCACTAAAGGAAATTTCAACTTGTCAGTTAAACCAAGGAATAATACACAGCATCTCTTTATAGTGTGTACTTTACCTGTCATCCAATGGACCATTATCATGTCATGCCAGAGTGGTCTTTTCTCCAGGTCACTTTGTTTAAAATGACATGGATAATGCACATGTCAGGGAACTGACAGTCTCGATCGTCCTTCAGAGATTTGGGGGGGGGGATACATGCCAGATGAGCGCCTGTTCTTATCTGGGGTCCACGTCTTGGTCTATCATCTAAGTCAGGCAGAACATGATTTCTCCAGAGAGCACTTTTTTCGTTTCCTGATTTTAAAGAAATCAAATAAGCACCATTTGTCTTCATCTGAATATGCTTGACCTGTTCAAATGATGATGTGTCACTCTTTTTTTGTCGGAGAGACGATGTCTGCTGCATGCCAATGAATCTGCAAGGCCCTTAGATCTCTCGCAAGGGCTGTTGAAACAGACTCCATTAAAATATCTATCTATCTGTTGGCATGCATGTTTCTATACATATGCTCCATTTCAAGGTGGCTGCTTTTTTTTTTTAAAGCTGTTAACTGAGCTTGCACTGTGTCAAGTTTAAGGGGTGCCCAGGAAAAACAAGGAAATCAAAAATACTTAAAAGCATTCTTCTTGCTTACCGTGGAAACATTTTGATATGGTTTAAAGTTCAGACATGAAAAAGACTTTACAAAAGAGGAATCCCATTTCAGAGGTCAAATAACAAAGGACACGTCATCCAGCAGCTAACTGCAGTATCGAGTAATGCCTTGGTAGGCTATTGTGCAATGTGAAACTGCTCCCGCATTGATAATACAGGAGCAGCTTTGTGAGGTGCACCCATCCATCCAACCCAAAGTATGATGGGATTTGTAGTCTCCAACATGCAGCTGAAGAGAAGAGAGATGCCACTGATTGGTTGTAATGTGCCTTGTATTTCAATGGACACTGGACTACTTGGATGAACCAGTGAACAAGGGTTAAATGTTCACACCACTGTCATCATATAAACACACAAGGAAGTGTGTTTCCATCTCATGTTGACCCTCTCACATTTGCACAGCCTGGCATAGGCATGCCCACAGGAATTACATCTTGCATACCCCATTAAATACTTATTCAGTAATATTACAGGTTTAAATGATCATTTTGAATTCATGACAGCCATTTATACATATGAGAAAACATCACAGTGATAACTCCGCTGTGGTTTCTTTGTTCTACGATAGCAGTGTCCATATTGCATGGCACCAATATACCCCAGGGTGAAAAACAGTTTGGAAAGTCAAGAGACATTAACCTCCTTGTCAATAACTTAGGTGTCAAAATCCATTAAGTAACTCCAAAACATCGCTTGAAGTCAAATACCAACATCCCAAATGGCATTGAACACATCGGTAGAGGCATCATCCTCTTGTTCGAGGAAATGTAACAATGAGGGTAATTTTGCTCACTGTTGGTGGGAATGTCCCTTGATATCTCAATTTTGGTCAGAAATACTAAATATTATTAAGGAAATAACAGGGTACAGTGTCCTTTGTTGCCAAAAATAATCTTCTTGGGACTGTGGGATCAGACATCAATCCCAAACGTTAGAAGAGACCTTATCAACTCTCTCCTGGTGGCAGCTAGGAGTGCAATAGCAACCAAATGGAAAGACCAATCTCCACCTACTACAGAACTTTGGTTTACAAAAATCTGGAATCATCTAATAATAGAAAAAGTAACTGACAATCTCCACCAGATGGGATACCAATCTTCAGGGTCAAACTTCTGGGAAAAATGGCTCCCATTTTATGAATACTTAGAAGCAAGAGATCTGCAACCTCCCTCTTCACACCACTCATTGTTGATGTATTAAAGATGAAGCACTGTGTTAATATTTGTAAATGCAATGTATTATATTGGTTTGTTGTTTAATTACTGTTATAGTTCTAAAACTGAATTAAAAAAAGAAAAAAACTTTAAAAAAAGGTGGGGGAGAACACATTGGTAGCATTTTGCAAGGACACAGTGTTAGATTGGTACTCCAAGATGAGTGGCACATCTGGGAGAAATCTTTCTTCTGAACAAACATAAGGTTTTTTCAGTAACCTACAACAATTGCCTATATGGCACAATACATTTAACATAGGCCGTTTTTACACGTCTTTATCCTCGCGCAAAATCGCGCAAAACTCATGGAATGATGGCGTCTTCATGGCATAATTTTTCTTCATGGGCCGTTTTCATACACCTAAAACCTCTGGAAAATTGTGCGAAACCCATGGCACGATGGCGTCTTTACAGTGTGATTTCCCATTTAATGGCACGATTTCTGATGTTCCATGATTCCGTTTCATGGAGCAGTGACGTCAGAAATCATGCCATGAAGATGCTGTCATTCCATGAGTTTTGCACGATTTTGCGCGAGGGTAAAGACGTGTGAAAATGGCCAGTCACACAATTTTGTTTTCAGAGGTGAGGCTTTTGGTATCCTCAGCTCACAACCGGTCATGGTAGAAGTGATCCCTATTTCACAGCAGTGAAATAATAAGCAGGAGGAGGCGACAGAAGTGTAATCTGCCTATTAGCCAACCATAAAAAGTGCCTCCTGTGTAAAGGGACGATACAAAGAAGAGTATCATATAAAATGATGAGTCTGATTGTAGAACACATACAGTCATTGATCTGCCCCAAAGCTGACATTGATAACCATGGTGGGGACAAAAAATACTTGTAAGGCACATCTAACCTCAACGCTAGGAAAAACCCACCAGATTTAATTCAACATTATATACATTTCCAAGTACGCAGAGTCACTCTTCATACTACTACAGGTTTCTGAGTAAAACTGTATTTCAGGATTCGCCATAGAATCAATGACAGAATGACCCCAAAGGCTTTAGACTTGGAGAAGTGGTTTAAGACAATATCCCAGTCCAATAAAATGGTTGCCAAGGGCTGAGACGGTCAGATAAACAATACACTTGTTCAAGGATATATAAGGGAGAGGAGTTCTGAGAAGCCAAACTTGGCAGGGAAATCCTTTACTTAAAATATTAAAATGGAATTTGGGCTCTTTAGTTCAGAGAGGGCAACCTAAAGGATATTGTTTTCTGCAATGTTAGGATCACAACCCAACATTTTAGATGGAGCATCATGCAGGAATGTTACATATTGCCCACGTTGCAGAATAAAAGAAATGTGTTTTTCCCCCACCCTTACTTGCCCGAGTCCCCTGAATAATGTGAACTATTAAGAAATCAGTTACAACAACACACCTATAGCATTGTATCTGAGCAGCGAGAGGGACGTACAGTGCAATCCTATGCAGACTTAGACTGTTGGAGTCCACCGAAGTCAATATGCTTAGAAGATTGTAACTCAGTTTAGGATTGCACTGAAAGCTACCCTTGTGAAGTTATCTGTGTGGCATATGGCCTAAAAACGATGGCACCAACAATTCCTAGTGAATGTATTTCCTCCAAACACAGGAATGAAATATAGTAGAATCCTGAGATGCTCTGCCATGTAAAAAAAAACCTCCCTGTGTGTGTGTGTGTCTGTGCATGTGTGTATTAGCACAACGACAGTTAAATGTTGTAGCCCATACCAATCCCTGTTGTGTTAGTTCTCTAATTGCAGAGTATTTTTAATTTAGGGGAACATTTGGCACTTGCATAATGAAGCAGCACAGTCAATTCTACCATCTGAGGAGTCTATCAGCTCAATCTTGGGGACACATACACCTGAGCCAAAGGCAATGAGAACAGACTTGGATCATGTCACAAGCATGTGAGAAAGGACAATATGCAGGCAACCATAAGAATGTCCTACCTTCTCTTCTTGATCACTGTCACTGTCACACTGCAATAGAAAAGAAAGCGCCGATTAAAGAGACGTCCCAAGCAACAGCCTAGAAGGTAAAACCACAGAGTTTTGTCCGAGCCCTAGAGTGTCACACTGGGAGCACATTGGTGATGTGATGTCATTTCCAGGTATGATGTTGCTTGTTCCGCTTTACGATTAGAAAAAGAAAGAGACAAAGGAAGACCTGCCCTGTACTCTAAATGCTTTCTCGCTTCTGTTTGTTTCTATTTTTTATTGTAAGCCGCTTTAGATCCTCCCCATTAGGGAGAAAAGTGGGATATAAACAATTAAAATAAATAAGCAGTTTTTAAATCATTTATTACTTCTGTTTGTGGGTTTTTTAGCTTTAGGATTGTTATTGTTTGAACCGATTAAAGGTAGCTTTATTCTGCTGCTGCAGACCTCGTCGATATTGCACCATAGGCCACCTCGGGGATCACCAATTGGGAATGCTGGGTAAAAATATTGTAAATTGGTACAAGAATCCCCAATCTTCTAATTTAGGAATGAGTTATAAATTTCCAAAGAACCCCTGCATTGCTAGGCACGTAGCAAGCCATCATCAACCACACAGAACTGTATGCCAACCACATAATGTCGGTGCATCCTATTTAGCAGCTCGTAGACATTTACGAATACATTTTCAGCAGGATCATTGACTGGGGGTGGGGGAGGAGAAGAGTGAGCCTTTGTATGGCTCTCTCCTCTGCCGCCCGCCCACCCCATAACTCATTACTTCTCACTGTGAAGGTAATCAACACAATCTGAATTTTCCAGCACAATGTTTCCCTGCACTGCAGTAACTCTGCAGAGTACTCTTCCAGCATCTCCTCCTCAGGACCCATTACATCCGTTGCCAAAGTATTATGCCTTCCTGCCTCTTCTGACAGTCCAGTTCTAATTTCAAGGTCCACTTAATTCCTCCATCAAAATCATTACTGCTAGACCCAGCAGCACCATGTCTCTGGAGCTAAGCATATGGCAAAGGACCGGGACCGACTGGTCTCCATTATGGAATTGGAATGGGTGCCAAGCCGATTAAAAGAGAGGAAGAGAGAGAGAGAGACTCTGCGTGCACACAAATATGCTCGGGCTCCCTTGCCCATTGAATGACAGCACCATGATTTGGCCAGGCTCGGCGGCTGCTTTGGAAAGGCCTGCGGAGCGACAGCCCTGCATGGCTCGGCAAGCAAACAAGTTCCTTTTTTGTGCCATTCAATTCCCCCACTGACCCGAAGACTCTGTCACTCTCTCAGCACAAACAGGCCATCCAATTTACAGCTCAGTCCTCCAGAGCCCACCCTGCCAGTTTCTGGCAGAGATGAATGACAGTCAGAAGATCCTCAAGTCCATAAATTATGCAGAGGCAATAAACACAATCGGCAAACGGCCCCTAATGCTCACCCGCCCTGGCTCCGAAAGAGACAGTGCAGCATCTCCAAAAGGATCAGCAGGGATGAAAACCCACAACAGAGAAGCATCACGCTGTTCAAAAAACATGAGACCTGCAGAGTTCTTCTTTTAAAAAGAACCCACCTGTTTGCATGTTTGTATAGAAGCGCAGCCGTACCCCATTAGATCAGGTGCCATATACACATCTAGGTCAAAATGTTGATTACATCCAATGACGCAACTTGTTGTTTAAACCACCAGAGCCTGCCATGTCTGTTCGGAGCCACTGTCTGCCACGTGTGGTCAAATGGCAGAGGAAGAGCAAGTTGAAATTCATTCTAGACAAGACATAGATGATGCTGGTTGGTAAGAGAGAGGTCATGGAGGGTAGAGCACTTCCCACTTTTGATGAGGTACACTGATCCTTGGCTGAGTCTCTAAAGAGTATGAGAATGTTGCTGCTGAAATTGGTTCTCTGCTTGAATTCAGCTAGTCTGGCCACATTGGTCCATGCTACAGTCAAATAAGACTCTGCCCTACATAGGGTTGCCACTTTCGTTTTAATAATGGGGGACCTCTCATTGATGCTCACTGCCCCCTGCCCTCACTCAATAGAGCAGCAGGGGATACATGGGGAGGGGGAACAATGCAGGAAAGCCACTTTCTATTTCAGAGCAGGAAGTGTTATAATGATGCTCTAAGAATAACAAACCCTTCTATGGTAAAACCATAGAGATTTTTGAAATTCTTAGAGTATCATGATGTCATTTCCTGTTTCAGCTTCAGCTGGCAATCCTGTTTCCCCAAGATTGCCAGCCGAGGGCAATCCCTAGCTCTACATGGGGCAGTCCTTAAAGTTGACCTGGAAACTTCAGCTAGCGCAAAATGATGCAGCGTGTTGAAAACCTGAAGTTACCAATAATTCACATATTATATCAGGTGCTGGTTTATGACCTTTAATGTCCTTCTTCTCCATTGCTGCAGCTTTTTCTACTCCTTAAAAGAACATTCCTGGGGCTACGGGACCCTCATGGAAGAATACAGATCAAGCGCTGGTGTAAGAAGAGACAAGGAGATGAAATTGCCACCTCCTCTCAGAGGAACTGCATTTGTGGGATGAGAAATGAGTTCACCCCCTTCTCCCACCTCACAGCAGCCCCCTGACCTGCACAAGTATTCCTTGGTATGGGTCCTGGAACCCCAGGTATGGTCTTTTGGTGGACTGGAATGAGGGAAATGTAGGAAAAATGATGGGTGGATGGTTGGATCCAAGCCACAATCTGTCTCCCCCAGAGGTTTTTGAGCAAGAACAATAGAGCGCATCAGGAAGGCCTCCATACTGTTGCCATTTCATGAACATCATAAAATGGAGGTGTGTAGACTGAGCTCATTTATTTATTTACTTTATTTGTACTCCACCTTTCTCCCCAATGGGGGCGCAAAGCAGCTTACATCATTCTTTCCTCCTCGATTTTATCCTCATAATAACTCTGTGAGGTCAGTTAGGCAGAGAAAGAATGACTGGCCCAAAGGTCACCCTGTAAGCTTCAGTGGCAGAGTGCAAACCTAATCCTCCCAGATTCTAATCCGATAGTTTCACCTCTACACCATGTTTTCTGCCTTCTTTTAGTGTATGCTATATCTATATTTTAACTGTGTGGCTTATTTCTAGCATATTTTTCAACCATGGTCAACGGCCTCAAGTCCTTTTTTTAAGGAGAAACGTGGGCTCCAAATGTTTCCTATTAAAACTAATAAAGTCAGATAATCAGAAAACATACAGTTGACTATGCAATGACAGCCTGCCATTTGATAAATATATGCTTCGGCAGAAAAATAGGTGGGTGGGACCTATTTAGGCACATGGATGCCTGGCTGTATCAGTTCAATGCACAGCCTGATGGGCACCAAGATTCCAGGCCCCTTTTACTTCGGAGAAGGAACCGGAGTTCAGCAGTCAAGCACCCACTTTGCATGCAGGGCTCCCCAATTCAATCCTGGGCACCTCAGTTTCGAGAATCACGAGGAGCCGGTATTTGGAAAGCCAAGAAAGCCACTACCAGTGAGGGTACACAATGCACGGACCTGATGCTATGACTTGGTATGCGGTTATGCACTGAATTCATCTCAGGTCTAATTTTGACAAGTCACTGCGGTTGACAGTTTGCATAGAAAAGTCACCTAACCCAGTTCAGACCAAGATTCCACAGAGACACCTTGCCAAGGGTTGCAGCATATCCTGTGGCATAATGCGAGAACGTTACCAATCACTCACATCCCATTATGAAAGAAATCTCTCTCTCTTTTTTGGCTATGTGCTGTCTCAGGAAGGGTGGGCTATTAAGAAAAACATCAGTTAAAATGCAGCTCTGCAGTAAAATTTGTCGCTACAGAAAGAGGGACAAAGTTACCTTTGTGAAGTGTGGCTCAAACAAGTGTCATTTTAATTCATGACGGCATGGAATATAGCACTGAATACAAATTGGTCCAGTTCATAATGTTTGGGCATATTATTAATCGAGCTGTATTTCCTCCAGATGTTCTCATCTGGCTTGGAACGTTAAATGAGATACTGAACGTGTGTTCTCAGCAGAGAAGATACCCAAAGACTTCTGTTGTATACACAGAAGTTCTGGAATATTAACCACTTACTCTGAGGATACAGAGCCCCGTGGCGCAGAGCGGTAAGCCGTGTAGTTCAGAGAGGTAAGTCCAAGCTTTGCTCTTGACCTGAGTTCGATCCTGGAGGAAGCTGGGTTCAGGTAGCCGGCTCAAGGTTGACTCAGCCTTCCACCCTTCTGAGGTTGGTAAAATGAGTACCCAGTTTCCTGGGGGTAAAGTGTAGATGACTGGGGAAGGCAATGGCAAACCACCCCGTCAAAAGTCTGCCAAGAAAATGTTGTGATGCAACATCTCCCCATGGGTCAGTAATGACTTGGTGCTTGCACAGGGGACTACCTTTACCTTTACCTAATCTGAGGATCTTACCAGATGAACCACTGGAAGGTTTTTGCCTGGAACTCCAAGCAATTAAAAAAAAAATCACTTGTCAAGTGCACATTAGGGACTCAGTTTTGTGCCAGGGAAGGGGAGGGTTCAGCTTCTCCTCTGCACCATTGTCCTCCTGAACTGAAATGATCCTCGGGAAGCCCCAGGTTGGATTCCACCAATCCTTTCTGGATACACAAGGAGGTGACTTTTGCCAATTCCTGAACAAGACCTGGGATAACCAGGTTGAAATCCCTGCTCAGCTACGGCAGCTTGCTGGGTGACCCAGGACCCAGCACTATCTCTCAGCCTAACCTACTTCACAAGGTAGATCAAGATGGGTAGCCGTGTTTGTCCGTAGCAGTGCATAAGAGCAAGAGTCCAGTAGCACCTATAAGGCTAACAAAATTTAATGGTAGGGTATGAGCTTTTGTGAGCCACAGCTCACTTCTTCAGATACCTTCTTCTGTTACCTGAAGAAGTAAGCTGCGGCTCACGAAGGCTCATACCCTACCACCAATTTCGTTAGTCTTATAGGTGCTTCTGGACTCTTGCTCTCTACTTCACAAGGACAGGGGAATGATGTGAAAAGCCACTTTGGGTCCTGATTAGAGATGGGTACGATCCACATTATGATCGAAAAAAAACCACAATAATGGCGATCATGCGATCGTGAACCGGCGGATTGTGATCGTCCATGGCCAATGATCCAGCGGTCGGGAGAGGCCTGGATCGGGGCATTCGGGCTCAGTTCGGGGATCCAGACACTCAGGTGCCAGCAATCTATTCCCCTGGCAATGGTACCAGGGGAATGCCTGAGCTCTGTTTGCCCTCCTTCCGTCGCCCTGGAAACCTGAATGGAAGCCCAGCTTTCCTTGATCAGCAGGGCTTCCTTCCAACCACAGAGCAGCAAAGCAGTCACAAGTTGGGAGAAGACACCCAGGGGAGGGAGGGGGAAGGGGGTGTTCTGTAGCCATGGGCACTCCAATCTCATCCCTGCAAACCCTGATAGGCAGCTCTGACGGCCAAACTTGTTGTTTTTCAACCATTTCACCATGGCTGTCAGGTACCGATCTAAGATTTCCACTGCATGCTGCGGGGAAGGGTCTCAGGAGAGTATAATAGCATAAAGACTACCCTCCAGAGCAGACATTTTCTCCAGGGGAACTGATCTCTGTTGGCTGGAGATCAGTTGCAATTCTGAGAGATCTCCAGCCACCACCTGAAGGCTGGCAATTCTACTTGGAATACTCCCTTCCAACTCCCTGTCTGCAGGGCCTGGCTTTCAAGGGTAGTTTTTCCTGCCTCTCGAGCGCCATTTCTAAATGAGGACAGTTGCTTCCCTTTAAGGGCATACAAATAACTTGCCCTCACCTGTCAAGCATGCTCCTTGTATTTTACTAGGCCCATTATGAACGCAATCTGTCTGTGGAGGATTTGCATACCCTCCTTTCTTGAGAAGTAATGACAGCAATTTCTCTCCCCACGCTCCCGGTTCTGAGTGTCTCATTTAACAGCACCTGGGAAACCGACAGGCGCAGAGATGAGAAGTGAAAAGAGAGCAGTTGATTAAATCATCATCAAGTCGGGCCTCCGAAAGTCAATCCTGCTTCCCGTCCGCAATGATATCCTTTTATCTTAAAGTAATGAGCTATGGCACTTCGGCATCGGGTAATGTGATAAGTTCTATTAGCATGTTCCATTTGCTTCGCAAGCAAGGGCAAGTCATTCCGGCAATCTCCTATCGCTGCAATCAAAGCAATTGGCTTCACGGGCAGAGAAGAAAGGAGCCAAACGTTCAGGCTGATTTTTATGGATCACAACATGGTGGGAGGAGGAGGGGATAAAAGTGCAGAAGGCCTGTGTAGTATTTTAACCCGTGATATTCTTTGCATTTTTTTTATCCATCATCTCAGTGCAGTTCCCACCCACCCACCCTTTGATTTTATTGCATTATCACATTTCTCACATTTCAGAGATTTTTTTTAAAAAAGGGGGGGGGAGTGTGATTTTAGCATAGGGAGGGGCCGTGGCTCTGTGGTACGGCATACAATCACACCAGTCACTGCAAACCAGAGAGTGGAGGTCTCTGTTAACATCATTTGTTTGTTTGTTCATTTGTTATTTTCATTTATAGTCAACCTTTCTCACTGGGACCCGAGGGGGATTACAAGTATGATTAAAAAAAAAAAAACTTCAGTCAATCAGAAAGCAGATTACCAGATAAGATAACATTTGAATCTAATGTCAAAGATTCTTAATAAAACAGACAATTGGGTTGGGATTGTAGAAGTGGGGGGCTAACAATGCATGCAAGCCCTTCTCCAAGAAAGCTCTCTGGACAATTCTGCTTTGCACATTTTGCAGAATTAATAGAAGTCTGGGGCCTTCCTACAGGGCATTGATCAGTTATAATGAATTCAGGTTGTGTTTGCATCCCTCTGGACAGTGGCACACAGATTTATCTATTCCGGCCATTTTTATCCCTTTCTTCTTTCCAAGGAGTTCAGGGAAGCATACATGGTTCTCTCTTCTCCATTTCATCTTCACAATGTCACTATGAGGCCACTAGCCCAAGCTCACCCAGCAAATTTCATGGCTGAGGGCAGATTTGAACTCAGTAATCCCAGATTTATTTATGTATTTTACAAAATTTGATTTTTCTGCTTCTCCAGTAAACAGTTCTGGCTCCCACCTGGTGGAACACTCTGTCTGCTGAAATCAGGGCCCGGCAGGACCTACTATCTTTTCGCCGGGCCTGCAAGACAGAGTTGTTCTGCCAGGCATATGGCTGACACTGAGCCTCTGCCGGCCTGGAAAAAAGGGGTGTATAAAACCCTCCCTGTGAAGGCTGTCCACCATCCTGTTTTAAATGTGTTGTTTTTAATGAAGATGAATTTTAATTGTATTTTAATTGTATTTTTAATATGTTGTTATCTGCCCTGAGCCCACTTGCGGGGAGGGCGGAATACAAATTTGAAATAAATAAATAAATAAATAAAATAAACTGCTCAAGGCACCTTACAACTAAAACAATAAAAAGCCATTAAAAACAAAGACATTAGAACCAGCTTTTAGCCTGATGCTTAAACCAAACACTTTGTGACAAGCTGAACAGACCGTCCCATTTCCTGCTTCTTTCAATGTTCGTTTTGTTTGTTGGCTGGAAATAAATTTCTCCACCAGATGTTGCACTCTAAAGAGAACTGGTCTGATCTTCAAAAGTGGGACTTCGTATTGACTAAACGTCAGAATGTAACAACTTGGTAGTCTGTGCTTTAGCATTGTTAAAATGTCATGTTGCTTTGGTCAAAATCCCATGCTGTCAATCTATGGTGATGGTGATGGTGATGGTGATGGTGATGGTGATGGTGATGGTGATGGTGATGGTGATGGTGATGGTGGTGGTGATGGAGGTGGTGATGGTGATGGTGATGGTGGCTAACCCATTGCTCTGCTTACGTTTCTATGTTTGTGCTCCTTATTTGTGCCTTTTTCTGTTATGGCCAAAGGCTGATGAAAATAAACCTGTGGTTCGTTCGTTCGTTCGTTCTTATTTCAATCATATAAATTTTTATTTCAGTCAATAAACTCACAAACATAAAACATAAGCTACAATAATAGAATCGTCTAAATCATACATCTACAATCATCCACAACCTGTGGTTTTCTTGACCACGACACCACATTGTCTCTCGGTTGTGCCTACTCCAAGATTTTTCTTTTTTTGGGATGGGGGGGGGGGAACCTTGATCACAGCACCCTGAAAGAGCAGCCCGCTAAGCCAGGAAGAGGCAGGGCATGCTACACCTTGAGACTCATTTTGACTGATATTCTGTGAAAAGATTGGCAGCATTTCAGGGGAAGTCTAAGAGCCAAGTGACGGCAGCCCCAGGTCCGTCCTTTGGCTGCCAATGACATTTTAGAAGCATTTGTAGTTCTTTCCAAATGGCTGAGGGGCCCTGATCCACAGTAAGCATGCAGTGAGGCAGCCCCAGGAGCTGTTGGCACCCTCCTTACCTTTTCAAGTGACAAAACAACCCTCCTGTTTTGGCACCTGAAAAGGTGTGAGGAGGAGAAAAAGAGCTCCTAGGGCTGTCGCATGCTCCAGATCAGGGCCTCGTGGCAATTTTAAAAGAATTACAAATGCTTCTAAAATGGCAACGTTGGCCACAGAATGGACCCGTGGCTCTTGTAGTTTGGCTCTAAGGGCTCAGATAAAGCGAGTTGTACTTGCATTTCATCTCTCTTCTTCGTGAGAAGTCTCACCTTCCAAATCTTTTTGCCCAAAAGACCTGTGTCCCTCTTCCCATCCCTTCCCTTCAGCTCCATCGAAACATTGCAAAGCACTTGCGTTTGTCGGGGAACAAAATGAAGACTTTACATCACATGTGCAGTAGGAGTTTTGGGGCTCCCAGATGCACATTGGGCTCTTCTCTGTCAGCAACCAAATCAAACAGGGAGAAGAGGCTGTAGAATCTCTCCACTGCTGTTTTCACATCTGCAAAGTGCTTCATGGAGCCACAATTGGCTAATTTGTAAAAATCACATTACTGACGTGGCTACACATAAGTTTCACAGTGGAGCCAATGACCGCTCCATGGGACAGTTTGCAGAGGCATGAACAGTGGGGGAAGAGGTGAAATCTGCTTCTCCCTGCTTGCCTTGCTTGCAAACAGAAAAGGGCTAGTGTGTGTCCTGAAGTCACAAAACTCCCATGCGAAGGAAAGTCCTCATGTTATTCCCCAACAAACACAAGGATTGTGAAATGTGTAGATGGAGCCAGGGTTAGTGATATGGAGTAGAGGCGGGCACGAACCAAAATACAAACCAAAGTTCATCACGAACTGGGCCGGTTTGCAAACCAGCAGCTCGTGGGAACTAATTTCTCATGAACCGTGATGAATTTTAGCCCAGTTTGTTTGGTTCATATTTCGGTTTGTTACTGCAGACAGCCTGGCGCTGATGAATCAGTTTAATAGACAACGGGGGGATGGGCTCTCTGCACACCTTCTGCTGACCCAGAAGTGACGTTTTCATGAACCGAACGAACAAGTTTGTGAAAGTTCATGGTTCGTGAAATGTGACAAACCATGAACCGCACGCTTCAGAATTCTCCTGGTTTGTGCCTATCTCTAATATGGAGGTTGGTACCATTTTGGAGGTTTGGTCACTGTGGAAGGATGCAGTCCTCATTTCTGGTAACACTTTATGTGGGAGTAGGAAAAGTTTTCCAGTTGACCGCATAGGCAGTCTTAAAAGACAACACACACCTACAGCCCACTTGAAGTTGGGGGGAATACAGTAGTCTTTTTACTCTCCATTAAGCCCCGTTAGAACAAGCAAGGCGTACCAAAATGCTCCAGTCTGCTTTTTTTAGGCACATCCCCCAGCATGCAATTGGAGACTGACCTACAGCAATGGTCTGCAGTGTGGTGCCTAGGGCACCATGGCACTGCTGACGTATGTTCTGATGCCCCCTTGCATCTACTCCAAAGTAAAGAGCCAGTCCTGGCATTCTTCCTCTTCAGTGGGGTAGAAAGTCCATCAGAAAAGTTTAGGAAATGTCACCTCTGTGTCTGCAGAGAACAGCCATTTGGAAACAGGTTCCTCCATTGTAGGAAACTGCTTGGGTTGGAATGCCCTAATATATTGCAGACCTTCCCTATATTTTGCAATTGGACCAAGCCTCCATGGCAGACATTTATTTGTGGTAATTACTACCTGTTCTCAAACTTTCAGAAGTACCTTCAGGTTCAACAAGGTTAGAGATCTCTGCTCCAGAGACCCCATGGCATCAGAAGGGCCTCTGGGTGATTTCCTATTCTTGCTGGGACTGATGAGCCAAGTATCTTTGGTTCGAGTTGGGCCCTCTGCCAAGCTAAAAGTATCAGCAGATGCCCCCACCATATTAACACCAGCCCTGCAAATATTGATGCAAAAAAAAAAAAAAGCTTGGAAATTGGTTTTTATGCATGCTGTCTGTTTACTGATGTTAGATTTACCGCAAACCTTGCATTCCCGAGGTCCTGCATGGACAATTTAAATTATAAATCATCCCAAGGAGATAAAAGCTGCCATAAATAATAGAGAGTAAAACAGATCACAGCCATGCCCGCAATGAATTATAAAGCAAAAGGGGGTGGGGTACAGTTTATAGCAAGGAGCCAGAGTTGTTTTCTTGTGTTATTGCAATGAAATTGAGACAAATTTAATGGAAATCCGAAACCTGTCAGCTGTGTCAACCCATCACTCTGTCCACATATGTTTATATCTGACTCTAGATTAGTTAAGATTTGGTCAATGTGTATGTGTTTGCTTTAAAGATACCTGTTTTTAAATGTTCATGTTTAAAGGATTCAGGATGAAATACCAACAGTTGAATCATTCAGGAACAAATGGTCACCGCTGGGGGAAATTGAAACAATATCTAGAAAAAAAAATGGGATGTGAAAGGAGGACTGTGGCAGTTTGAGAACTATTAATTTGTGATTTCTTAAATAGAAGAGAGAAGTAACTTTACCATTAATGGGAAAATTTAGCTATTAATTAACCTAAGCTAGTATTACTATTAAGAGACTTTATCAAAAATATACAGTTTAAACAGTGATGTAGAGAATGGATATATTAGTGGATTTGACAGAGTATATATAAGAGAATTTGAATATGCTTAGCGTAAGAGATATAATACATATATGATTTAGAAGAATTTAATGGAAAATAAGTTAAGTAATAAGATAGGTTAAGGGTTGGAAAGCTGTTGGAAGTCTACAAGGAGGGGGGAGGGAAAGGGTGGGGGTTGAAATAAATTAGGTATGATGGGTAGTGTATGTAATAACTATGTACTCACCAATAATTTTTTTTTAAAAAAAGGAACAAATGGTCACCGCTGACTTCAACAGAGTCATTTTTGATTTATTTTATTTATTTACTTTATTCATATCCCGCCTTTCCCCCCGAATTGGGATCCAAAGTAGCTTACATCGTTCTCCACTCCTCTGTTTTATTCTCACAACAGTCCTGTGAGGTAGGTCAGAATGAGAGAGTGTGACTGGCTCCAGGTCACCCAGTGAGCTCCCATGGCAGAGCAGAGATTCGAACCTGGGTCTCCCTGCTCCTAGTGTGGCACTCTAACTGCTACAACAGGCAGGCTCTTGGAGATCCCAAAATTGATCTCATTTTCTCTCTGGATTTTGGAATGTCAAATTACCCAATTCTTGTTTCTGAAATGGAACTCATATACTAGCAATCCTTCGAAATTCAGTTTTGTATTTCAAAAATATCTACAGAGAGGGCTCTGTGTTTAGGCAGTTTAGGGATATGCTTGTGGGGGGGGGGGAGCAGTTTTAGCATCCCTGCACTTAAAGTTTGCACTTACTGGTGGAGGGGAAAAAAAAACTTGTATGCCTTTCTGCTTGGTAGTTCATCGTATCTCAGCACTGATTACTCCAGCTGGCAGCAACTCTTTAGGAGAGTAGGGTCTTCTTTCCTATCATCTAACATCCATTACCTTGAGATGCCAAATATTATACCTGGGGCCTTCTTTTCTCGACCACTGATATCTGGCCCCTTCTTGAAAACTTCACCTGCTTAATTACTACCATTGAACTCTTGTAAGAAAGCCATGAGATCCCTTGACTAAAGATGCAGGGATTGAACTGTCATCTTCACCACGTAAAGCAGGAGCTCTACCACTGTAGACAGTGGCCACTTGAGGCTAAGCATTAGGGGAAGGATCTAAAGGATTTGCCGGCCCAGTGGCCTGACAGCCTAGGGGAAACCCTCCAATGGGTGGGCTCAGTAGGGTTGCCCGGTCCAGGTTGTGAAATTCCTAGAGATTTGGGGGGTGGAGCCTGGAGAGGGCAAGGTTTGGGGAAGGGAGGGACAACAGCAGGGTATAATGCCATACTGCTCACTCTCCAAAGCAGTCGTTTTTTCCCAAGAGAACTGATCGCTGTGTCCTGGAGATCAGATGTAATGCCAGGGGATCTCCAGCCACTATTAGTGGCAAAGTCTGGGACCTCCTCACCCAGAGGAACCTTTAAAAGGCCCAAGGAGGGCAAGGAAGGAAGAGCAAGGCCATGCCACAAAATGGTGAGAGAGGGGGAAGTGGGTGTGGTGTGGCAACAACTTCCTCCCCCCATTTCTGGGGCCAGCTACCTTGCCTTCTACCATTTGCACATGCATGCAGCGCGTACACAATCCCAGCCTGTGCGATGATGTCTCTTCTTGGGAAGTGATGTTATTGTGCAGGCCCTGGGAGCGCTCCTGCGCTCTGTAGGGGGCTGATTCAGGCCCAATCTGGGCACGATTCAGGCCAATTCGACCCGGATCAGGCCGCTATGTAGTGCGGAAGTGCTGCTGCACTCTGCAGCAACCCAATTCAGGCCAAACCTTGGCCCGATGCAGGCAGTTGCAGCATGCAGAAGCACGCTGCACCACCCAGAAGCGTGCAGGGGACTGGGCCCTTCCCCTATTTCTGAGACCCTCCACCCACTCCCCCTACAAGACCTGGAGAAGGACCTGCAGGAGGGGGCTTCTGCCCCAAACTTGACCTCAGGAGAAGAGGAGGCACCCACGCTTCTATTGCAGAGCAGAGATTCAAACCTGGGCCTCCCTGATCCTAGCCCAGCACTCTAGCTACTAGACTACATTGGTTTTCATAATGTCTGAAAAGTGCTTCTAAGCTACCTCACAGGGTTGTTTTGACTAGGGTTACCATTCCTCTGTCGAGGGTGGGGGATCCCCTGCTCCCACCCTTCTGCCCCCCATGCACACTTACGTGGCTGGTGGGGGTGTGCTCCCCTGGGGCACGACCCCCCAAGTGGCAGCGTGCACCCCCAAGTGGCGGTGCCTGCCCCCGAGCCGCACCACATGTCCCAAGCAGCACCATGTGCTCCTGTACCCACAGCAGGCATGTTTTGGGTAGAATCGTGCCCCGCAGGGTCCAATCCAGCCCTTGGTGAGTATGGGAGTGCTCCCAGCCGGCCTTTGACCCCACACAATAACGTAACCTCTGGAAGTGATGTTATCACGCAAGCGAGGAGCATGCGCATGCTTTGCACGGGTGTGAAAAAGAAAAAACCCGGAGCGGCAAGGTGAGTGCCAGGCTCCCAATCTCCCACCGGGGGAGTAAAGGGACCTGGAAACCCCCTGGTTTGGGCTCCAGGGGACCTGGCAACCCTAGTTTTGACAGGTACTTTTTCTAGGTCCTGCTTTGCAGGAGAAAAGCAGGCTAGAAGCAATTCAAAACAAAATCAGCAAAACAACATGCCCCCACCTGGTACAAATTCAGCCCACGCTGTTCATCTGTGCTCATAAGCAGGACATAAACACTGCATTGGTTTTAAAAAGACCCAGAACACAAACACAGGCAACAAGACCTGAAGGAGTTAAGCCTGCAAAACCGCAGCACTCCCAGGGTATCTTGAAGGACGGCTGCCATCACCACAGTCAGATATGACAGAGCCAATTTGACAGGCGGCCATCAAGGGCCTTCCTGAGAAGCAGAGCGCCCCGATGGTTTCATGATGTGAACAGCCGCCTCGCAAAATGGTTTTCCTCTCCCGCTGCCTCAGCTTCCATCTGCTGCTGGGCCCAGCCACTGGCGGCCGCCTGCCTGTCACAGCATGTATTAAAATTAGCTGGGGAGGAGGCACTCAGTTGTGCTAATTACATTTTAATCATTGGAAATGTGTTGGCAAATCAAGGTTCGATTGCCATCTCGGAGTCTGTCTCCTCCAGCCGAGCAGAAGGGCCTGCCTGCATTAGCTGAGCCCTGCTGGGCCTAGTTCATTCACAGAAGATGGAACGGGGAGGCCTCGCGGCACACTGCTGAGACTGCTTTGGCACATTATTAGAAAGCCACAAGGCTTGTTTCAAATCATCACGGTGTGAGATCTGCTCATTCGCACATCCCTGGGTAGCCTAGCGATTGTGTAGATGTCGAACGGCAGCCCTAATGCGCTGGGCCTGCCTTCCGACTCAGCAGCAATGTTAATGTTAGCAGGACAAAAAAAGAGGCCTGTGGCACCCGGACCACGATTGTGGCATGGATTGACACGAGTGACAGGTCAGGCCAGCATGGTGGGTGTCGGACTAAACACTGGGAGTCCTGAGTTCAAACCCCTAGGGTTGCCAGATCGAGCTGGTTGAGCCGGGATCAGTCTGGCAACTGATCTGCTTCACCTGCTCTTGTCTTTTAGCTCTTAGTCTGAGGGTTGTCGCCTAAAGATAGGAAGAAGATCAGCTAGAAATGAAAAAAGACCTGCTTGTCACTCTGAAGCCTTCCCCTTGTTTTCCGGTTTATTTCTGTAGTACTTTTTTTCTGTTTTGGAAGCTGCTTTGGATCCCCCTTGGGGAGAAAAGCTGGATGCAAGCAAGCAAGCAAGCAAGCAAGCAAATAAACTGTTCTTATATACTGCTCTTCTAGACAGAGCCCAATCGGAGCGGTGAACATAGTGTTATTATTATCCCTGCAATGCAGCTGGGGAGCTGGGGCTAAGAGGAGCGGCTTACCCAAGGTCGCCTGCTAAATTCATGGCAGTAGTGGGATTCAAATTAGCAGAGAGCTGACTCGCAAGCACGACCACTTAGCTCTTATGCTACAGCAGCTAAATAAATAAATAAATAAAACACTGAGTACTAAAAATTACATATGACAACATCTCTAGTTATGCTCATACCGCTGATGCTTAGTTACTCTTTCCCATCACTATTCCAGCACCTCCTGGTGGTGGAAAGGGATGTCAAGTTGCAGCTGACTTATGGAGATCCCATAGGGTTTTCAAGACAAGAGACCAACAGAGGTAGATTGCCATTGCCTGCCTCTGTATAGCAATCCTGGACTTCCTTAGTGGTCCCCCATCTTCGTCTAGCTGCGGTTGACTCTGCTTAGCTTCCAGGATCTGATGAGATCAAGCTAGCCTGGGCTATCCAGGTCAGAGCCTAGCCCCTCCTACCACTCAGGAACTAGTGGCACAATAGTCATTGCATCTGCCTACTGCTCATTTTTTGAACCAACTATATTCATATTCAGTGCATCGGTGGATAAAACAGATCTTCCTACATACCTGAAAAAAGCCCCAGGTTTGCATAAAAATCTGAAATCTGAAATAAATACCAATGGTAAAAGGAACACCTGTAGCTTAAACCAGTTGCCCTTAGTGGCTGTTGCTAGGCAACCATAACAGTTCAAACAGTATTTCAGGCTTGGTAGCTGTCAGTAAAAGGCAGAGGGAGGGACAAGGCCCATTCCAGGGTTCTTTTGGCCTTCAAGGGAGTACTCATTGGGTCCAGGCCCATAAGCACCATCGGACAATTTAATATTACATGAATTACATGACACACACAGGACAGGCCGCTTGTTAATGTTCAACAGAAGCCACCCAATGAAAGCCAGTGTGGTGTAGTGGTTTCAGTTTCAGATTAGGAGCTGGGAAACCCTTGTTCAAATTCCCACTCTGATGTGAAACCTTGCTGTTTGAACTTGGGCCAGCCACACTCTCTCAGCCTAACCTACCTCACAGGCTTGCTGTGAGGAGAAAATGGAGGAGAGGAGAATGATGGGAGCTGCCCATTGGGGAGAAAAGTGGAGTATAAATGAAGTAAATAAATAATAAATATAGCTGAAGGTTGGTGGTTGGGAAGGAGAGAAGGAAACAGGGCAAGTTGAGGACATGGGGAGTTACCAGGTGGGTAGAAATGGTGTGGGGAGAGGGATAGAGGGGAAAGGAAGGTGTTTCCTGCAAGTCCTTGCAGGTTGTCCGCCATGTAAAATGGTGTCTTGGTATCTTGGCAACATGCAACTGGTCCCGACTGATTGCCAGAGAAAGGCTAATTGCTGGGTGAGGCGCTGAAGCCAGGGGAGCAGATAAAGGTAGGCTGGCTGGCGGGTGGGGTAAAAAATCAAAGTAGTCCCCTGTGCAAGCATCAAGTCATTACTGACCCATAGGGAACCTCGCATCATGACGTTTTCTTGGCATACTTTTTATGGGGTGGTTTGGCATTGCTTTCCCCAATCGGGAAGGAGAGAAGGAAGCAGGAAAAGAGAAGAGGCCATGGGGGCTTTCAGGGAAGGAAAAGAAGACATAGCGGGGGAGGGGAAAATAAGATGACTGCTGGAAATCCGTGTGGGTCCTCCCCTCTACTGGATTTCCAAGTGCACATCATTACTGACAACAGGGCTTTTTTTCTGGGAAAAGAGGTGGTGGAACTCAGTAGGTTGCCCTCGGAAAAAATGGTCACATGGCCGGTGGCCCCACCCCCTGATCGCCAGACAGAGGGGAGTTTAGATTGCACAGCATGGCAATCTAAACTCCCCTCTGTCTGGGGATCAGGGGGCAGGGCCACTGGCCATGTGACCATTTTCAAGAGGTTCCGGAACTCCGTTCCACCACGTTCCTGCTGAAAAAAAGCCCTGACCGCCAATCCCAGCTTAAAGCCCGGAAATACAATCGCAGGCTGTTCTCTTCCTAAAGCAGTTGAAGAGTTAATGAATGTGACGAGGAGACCAAAAGCTTTCTTACAAAAAACAGCTCATCAAGAAGAAATGCCGTTTCTCAACAGATGTAAAGGCTGTGCCCAAGTAGAAGCTGGCAGAAGCAGATGGTGCCGAAGGGAAGCTTTCTGTTCCAACACTCTCAGGGACGCGGCTAGGCAAGATAGGAGGTGTGGAGGGAAGGGGGAGGCTGTGTTTTCTGGCAGCAGGTAACAAAAAAAAAAGTCACACCAGCTCCAACTGGGCCTTCAGCACAAAAGTTAATATCTGAAACCAATGAGGCTTTTTTCACCCTTTGATTTCAGCCAAAGAGTGGGAAAATACTGTATCAGATGACTGAGGTGGTGGTGGAGGATTCGCAACAAGCGATTCTTCCTTTCTAAACACATCAGTATTTCAATTCCCACTTCAGGAACCGGAGTGGGATATAGAAGGGGGCAACAGAATAAAGGAGTTTATTAAACCATTAGACAAAGAATGATTTTAAAAAACATATATAAATATGCTTCCCTTTTGCCATTCTCTACAGAATTGCGTCTAGAGACCTCACGAAAGGAGTATCCACTATATTCTTGGAGTGAGGCACATTCACTCATATCAACACCCACAATAAATTCCCTTTGCCTCCTCGATATCTCCCACTGCCAATCTCTGCGCCACATTAAGGCACATTTTTACGAGCAGTTCTTCGGCTGCCAAGATTCAACCTTCGTAAGGAAGGGATTCTGCCCCCTGCAATTCTCATCTATCTATTTTGTGTCATGGACTCAAGGTCAATAAACCATGGCGACTACTGACACCCGCCCCCCTCCATTTCTCACACTTTTTTTAAAAAAAAGTTGTCATCCATGCTTTAATGAATATCTGAATGCATTTTTAATATTCCACAAAAAATACTTTGATATTCTATTGCGTTGCTGGGAGTCTATAAATTCCGATAACACCTGGGAGTTCTTGTGCATATACTCCGCACCGAAGAAAAGGTTTTAAAGTTTAGTCATTCTGATGGAAAGTAAACGCTTCTATCAGTGACAGGTTGACAGAAAGAGCTGTTTTCCTTTCCATTTCACAGACTTCCACGTCTGAACGGTATGGAACATGTCAGGGCTTTCTCAGAGTCGATGAAGACAGAGACAGCATCTGCTCCCAGTGGCGGCGGGGGGAGGGGGGCTTCTAACCGAGAACAGGGTAACGTTTCAAGTTCGAATTTTGATTGACAAGCAAAATAAAGGCAACGATGAAGTGTTTATGCTGTTTCACAGAACCATCATCAGTTGTTTGCTTTGGCATATGCTGAATAATTTCAATGCCTTTTCTTTCTTTTTTTTTTTTTTAAAGGATTTGTTTCTTGAACAGCTTTATCATTTCCCATTATTTGGAAGCTGTGTTATGTTAAGTCAGATCATTGGTTCATATGCCTCTGTGTCTCCTCCGACAGGCAGAGAAGGGTATCCCTCTGCTACCCGACATCCTTTAAGTAGAGGGGCCAAGGACGGAACCAAGACCCCGAGACCTTCTATGCGCAAAGCAGATGCTTCACTACTGAGACAGTGACTGATTCCACACATGTTGGATAATGCACTTTCAATGCACTTCAGCAATCGTTTAGAAGTGGATTTTTTGTTTCACACACGAAAAATTCAGTTCCAAATGGTCTCTAAAGAGGATTGGAAGTGCATTATCCAACGTGTGCGGAATCAGCAACAGTCTCGTCCCTATACTGTGGCATAGATAATATTAAGATAATTGGTTTATCCAGCTCAGTGTTGTCTATTCTGATAGTAGTGCTCCAGCCCTGTTATTCCCAGCCCTGTTATTCCCAGCCCTGTTATTTAGGGGGGAGATGCCAGAAATTAAATATGAACCTGTGACTTTCTGTATGCAAATCACAAGCTTTAAAGTGTGGGAGCCAGTGTGGTGTAGTGGTTAGAGTGGTGGACTTGGATCTAGAAGACTCAGGTTCGAATCCCCACTCTGCTATGGCAGCTTGTTGGGAGACCTTGGGTCAGCTACAGACTCTCAGCCTAATGTACCTCACAGGGTTGTTGTAAGGATAAAATGGAGAAAAGGAGAACTAAGCCACGCTGGGTCTCCACTGGGGAGAAAGGCGGGGTATAAATGAAGCAAATAAATCAATAAAGTGTGGATGAAGATTCAACTAGCAACAATACAATGAATGAGGCCAGACAGACTTACAGTGCGATCCTAAGCAGAGTTACTCCAGTCTAAGCCTATTGAAATCAGTGGGTAACCAATGATGCGCCATCTGGCCTCACACTGGTCAATGGTCCTGAAGTTTCAGAAGAGTCACACCATAGGCCTGTGCAAGAAAAGTTCCTACTTTAACAGTGCAGTCCTAAGGAGAGACCAAGAAGCAGAGACAGAGAAAAGACCCTACCCTAACAGTGCAGTCCTCTACACAAGACATCTTACACAGGGACACTCAAGTGTAGGGAGATGCGATATTAGCCAGGAAGCACGGTTTTAAAAGACAGAGCCTGCAGAGATCTCTCCTCAGAGGGTTTGTTAATTTCATCTCCTCCTCCCCAAAGAGGAGGTAAAATTGACAGAGACTTTGGAGAGGAGAATATGAAATTAACAAACCTGAGGAGCAATCTCCATGGCTCTGTCTTTTTAAACTACACTTCCCGGCTAACATTGCATCTCCTTACACTTGAGCATCCCTGTGTCAGATGTCTTGTGTTGAGAGACTCTGAGAAGCAAAAGCAGAGACAGAGAAAAATCCCTACCTTAACAATGCAATCCTTTTTTTTTTTTATATAATTTTTTATTTTCAATATCTAACATACAACTACTACATACATACATACCCTACAAAACAGTAACTACAAAAGACTACAATAACACAAGGGATAGGAAAGAGGAAAGAAAAAAGGAAGAGGGAGGGAGGGGTGGAAAAAAGGGGAAGGTACCCTACAAACACTAAACACTAAACACTACATTTCTGTTTTCCCTTCATACTGCCATTATTCAAAAGTTAAAGCTTTATATTATATTGATGGAGTGGTTGACCTTACTAAATGCAAATTACAATTTAATTTCAAGTTAAATTTTTCTTCCCCTCCTGGGTCCCGGACGGAGTTCTCTCTGCGCAACTGCAGCCGCAGTGCTCGTTTCCTCCCCCTCCCCCTCAGACTTCTCCTTTTCGTCTTGCTTGGTGCACTGGAATTCTGGGTTCCTGTCCTCAAAATCCCTTAGTTGATCTTCTGATAATATCTTAAAGGCTTGATCTTTATGGGTGAACCAGATTCCTTCCGGAAATAACCATTTGTACTTTATTCCACGTTCTCTCAGAAGAGCTGCGAACTTTTTATACTTAAAACGTCTTTTCCGGACTAGAAATGGGACGTCTTTCAATATCTTAATTTTGTTGCCCAAGAAGTCCAAATCCGCATTGTATGAATTGTATAGGATAGTGTCCCGGATCCTCTTAGATGAAAAATCGATGATGATCTCACGCGGCAACTGACGCTTCATTGCATACTTTGAAGTAGCCCGACGGGCTTCCAAAATGGCGCTTTTAACTTCTTCTTTAGTTGCCCTCGCGGGTGTCGCCAATAGTTCCGAGACAAGACCCCGTAAGTCCTCGTTTTCCTCCTCTTTCACATTCTGGAGGCGCAAAATTGTCTGTGTTCGTTCCACTTGTAGCCCGATCAACTGATTCTCCACCAGTTTAAGCTCTTTATTCGTAGCCTTCACGAGTGACGCACTTTCCCGAGCAGACTTCTCTGCCCCCCCCGCTGCTTCCTTGATGGTTTTCACTTCGCTCTCAATTAAGCCCACCCTTTGATCTGTTTCATTCAGCTTGTCAACAAAGGGTTTTATAGCTTCACCAACCGCCCTCCGTACAATTTCCTCCAACGATTCTCCCTTTAAGGCAGCCGAAACTGACTTGCCAAGGGCAGGACTTTGTTTCTTTGTTGCCATTTTGGGGGGGGGGGCGCCAACCAAATTTTGAGACTCAGCAAAGGGGAAGAGTGAGCCTTCTTGGCTTCAGATCTCACCTCTCCTTCACGTACGCTTGTAATAACAGAAGGAATTCGCTTACTTGTAGGCTCTCGCCTAATTCTGCTCTTTGCCGTTTCTCATGGCCCGGCAGCACTCGAGGCGCCGCGCACGTCCGCCGGCCTCCGTAGGGACAAACGGGCAATTAACCCCCCGCATTGATTCCAGGGGGCTCTTCCCGCAGCGTCCCGGACCCAGCCTCCCTCACTGGGAGTTTTGGGGGCTAATCTTCGCAGATCAGCCGCCCGGACAGGGTGCTCGGCCGCTTCCTCTCGAGCCAGCGAAGAGGAGCGTCCGACATGGCGGAGAAAACGAAACCGACTCCCTTAACAATGCAATCCTAAGTAGAGACTGAGAAGCAGAAACTACGCAGGGACAGAGAACAGTCCCTACCTTAACAGTGCTATCCTAAACAGAGACTGCACAGGCCTATAGCATGATTCTTCTGAAACTTCAGGACCAAAAATAGCCAGTGTGAGGCCAGATGGCACACCGTCCCACCACTGAGTAATGATTTGCCCCATTTAATATTTTTTATTTATTTCCTTCATTTATACTCCACTTTTCTCCCCCCTGTGGGGACCTCAAATTACCTGTCATCATTCTTCTCTCCTCCATACTTAGAACAATGGTTAAATGGTTCGGCTGTGAATCAGCACTCTACTGGTTCGAATCCCACTACTGCCATGAGCTCGGTAGATGGCATTGGATAAGCCAATTATCTCAGCTCCAGCTCCCCAGCTGTATTGTGGGGATAATAATAACACTAACTTGTTAACTGCTCTGGGTGAGGCACTAATCTGTCTAGAAGAGTGGTATATAAGTGCAATTATTATTATTATTATTATTAATTTATAGTACGCCAGCTTCCATTTGAAAAGCAAAATCTTTTTTTTAATACAAATATTTCTGCGTGTCAAAACAAACACACCAGTGGCAGCTGGTATCCCCCAAAGAAGAAATGTTCCACTTATCTGACCATTCCCGCTTTGTGCATTTAAGATTTCTCCTGGCTCCAGGGCGATATTTCAGAGTTCATATCACCAGGGCTTTTTTTCAGCAGGAATGCAGTGGAATGGAGTGTGGAACCATTTTCGCCGAGGGCGATTTAAACTTTAAAAAATGTCCCCCTTGTTCCAGCTGACCCAAAGTGATGTCATTGTGCGGCCCTGGGAGCATACGCACACTTTGTGCACATGCATGTGGTACCAGGGGTACTACCTCCTGCCAAGAGTTACCCCCTGTGCTGGCAACCCACTGAGTTCCACCACCTCTTTTCCCAGAAAAAAAGCCCTGCATATCACCTTTACCTTGCTTAATCTGTGATCGTCGGGGTGTAAATACAACTTTAGATACTTGGACTGTTGTAAGGCGCATGAAGGGAACGTGTTGTTTAACAAAAATGTTCACTATAAAAGGTAAAAAGTTACTTTTAAAAATTTCATTGGGAGCTTTGTCAGGTCAGACAAAAATAAATTTTGTAAAAGTAATCAAAATGAAGATAGTGTTCTTCTCAAAGAAGCTGTACATGTACACGTTTCTGAACTTAAACATCAATGCACGCTTGTGACTTGCGTGCAGGGAAAAAAATAGCAAGTTCAAATTCAGTTCAGCTTACACTTTGTTTTGGATATGGACAGTTTATAGACACTGATTACGAGGAAATCAGTGCACCCCCCCTACATTTCTATGAAACTCCTGCTGGGAATGCAATAGTTCTGCCCAAACAGGGAAGTCTGGTTGTGGCTGGGTGAAGCCCCATTCTGCAGCATGTGCAGGAGAGACCCCGTTTCCAACCTTTTGAGGCTTGGAAGCCACTGATACTCTTCCCTCCCATTTTGAAAGGCATGGAGGAGAGGATTGGCTCAGGAGCCTTGTGCAGCCGAGCCAATTGGAGGAGTGTGGGTGGAATTATTTGTATGCATTGCAATGGAACAGTCCGCTTCTCCCTTCGACATTTGTTGTCTTGGTATAGAGCCAAGCTACAAGTGAGGCCTGACACAGGCTGGACACTTGTCAGCTTCCCTCAAGTTTTTATGGGAAATGTAGACGTCCTGGTCTTGCAGCTGTAATGGAGAGCCAAGCTGTAAAACCAGGACGCTTACATTTCCCATCAAAACTTGAGGGAAGCTGACAAGTGTCCAACCTGTGTAAGGCGTCACTTGTAGCTTGGCTCTTAGTCTCATGAGGTGGAGTCCACGCTTAGTTAGTTCTGCTTTTTAGTAGACTGTATGAGCTCCATTGTCCTGAAACCAGTTGCTCCCGTACCATAAATGGAGGTTGTTTTGAACACACCCATCACTGCTGTGTTAACCTAACAGCAGGAACCACACAGAATACCCTATTCCTGACTTGTAAGTGGGGTGGGATGGTTGGGGGGGCATGGTGGGGAGGTGGTGTCATGTTTATGACAATGTCACTTCCAGGGAAAACCCAGAAGTGAGGGCAGTAGCTCTAGGAATCAGCAGAAACTCTATGGTAAAACCACAATTTTTGCCACAATTCCTAGAGCAACCTACTGCCTCCTACAGATTTTCCCTGGAAATGATGCCACTACTGCCACTGTTTTTTAAAAAAACTTGTAAGCAAAAGGGAACATCACCGGGTGGTAGGGTAATGATTTAAAGGCTTCTTGAGCATTCATAGCATGGTTTTTGATGCCTGCCCCTTCTTAAAGCAATGTGGGATTAGCTATCACTTTGGGAATGATGAGGAAATGTTTTGGGTTCCTTCTAAACTTCCTTCTTGGAAGAATGTTTTTCTCTCCTCTAATGCCACTTTCCTGCAAAGCAAGGGTGTTGTCTTTTAATATTTTCATTTTTGATGTTTAGAAGTCTGTCCCATTAGGGAGACCATAGCCTGTTGCTGGGCAGATGAGACCCCCTTGATACTGCAAGGGAAAGTGTAGAATGGGAGAGGAAGGAAAGATGGAGAAAGGACAGCAGGGGCTGTAAGGAGAAGAATTAATCCTTGTGTTAAGAATTCTGCCTTTTGTTGTCTCCTTGCCTGCACCAAGCTACCCAACAGTGGGTGGTTGTGTGTTCATGTCCTAGTTCAAGTTACCTATAGTTTCTTCCTCGGGTCACCAGTCCTAGCGGCTCATAGAGAAGGTAGCCAGAATCTTATCCCCAGGGCCTCTAGGTTCATGTCCAATGACACTAAAACACAGGATAATAGAACCCAACAATACAATTTGGGCTGCACAGATTGAGAAGGGAAAAAACAACAACTTAATAGTGGGAAACTGACTTCCCCACTGAGATAGGTTTAATGGCTGTCCTGATAAAGAGCTGTAACCAGCGTCAAAACACACATTCTTGGACAGAGATGCTGGGAAAATCTTTCTTGCTGACCAAGTAAAGCACACAACACAGCAATGAACCCACGCCTAGTATCGTAGATCGAGTACTCCTCCTCAACCAAAGTAACAGTAGAGGACACAACAAAACACATTCTTGCAAACAAGGAACCGAAAAAGCATAGACAGGCAAGCCTGGCATCTCCCTCAGAACAGTCAAGTTACTACAGTCCATGTCAAACAAGGGCAGTCTGGGATTTTCCCATGGAGCCTTGCAGGTGAGAAATGTCAGCATGGAAACCAGCAAGAGCTGTCGGCTGTCATCAAACCAAACAGCAGAGAAGAAGCCTGCTGCTTGGCCAAATGGACCAGGTGCGGCCGCTGAACATTTCAGCAGCATCTCCACAGTGCCAGAGGGAATAGAATGGCGCTTCCACCATTTCAGGAGGAGAGCCTCGTGGTTATACCAGTACGGTTCCTGTTTCTAGCGCTGTCATGAAATACAGCACAGTTTCAATTAGGTGATATAACGGCTCCGGCAACCAGGAGCCATGGTTATACAGAACAGAAAAGCCCTACCTAACCTGGGCCGTTTCCACACTACTCATCTTCATCTGGAACGGGGTGCAACATCGTGAAAAAACCACAGAAGATAGCATCTTCTCGCGCAAAACTCGCACGAGAAGACGCTATCTTCCGCGTTTTTTCCGCAACACGCCCTGTTCTGAATGAAGATGAGTAGTGTGGAAATGGCCCTGGTGCAATGGGACAGGAAATATGGAGCCGCAGAACAATTCATCTCAGTTGGCAGGAACTCTTCCCTTTGGATGGTGGTCCCATCACATACGTATCTGCTGACGGTGACCTATTATCTCCCCATGTTTCCCTAGCCTCCTTTCACTTCTCATTGACCAGGAAATCTAAACTGGACAATACAATACTGTGTACCCCCCTTGGTACTCCCAGTGCCTGGAAAATTTAAAATGGACAGCGATGTGCCAGAATGACTGGTGGGTCCACAGAATGTTGAAGCTCTTCTTGAGCCATGGAGATGGTACAATGAACCCTTGAAACTGCCTTAGACTGGTTCAACTCTTAAAGAGGGCTTAGACTTGAGTAATTTTTTGGAGGATGGCATTGTTAGTCTATCAAGGACAGTATTGCCTGCTCTGACTGGAAACCACTCCTCAGGGTCTGAGGGAGAGGTCTTTCACGTCACCTACTACCTAGGGTTGCCATCCTCCTGGTGGTGGCTGGAGATCTCCCAGAATCTCAACTGATCTCCAGGTGACAAAAATCAGTTCTCTTGCAGAAAATGGCTGACTTGGATGGTGGATTATACAACATTATACCCAGCTGATGTCCCTCCCCTCCCTAAACCCCGCCTTCCCCAGGCTCCACCCCCCCAATTCTCTAGGAATTTCTCAACATGGACCTTGCAACCCTATAACCTGATCCTTTTAATTGGCCAGGCCAGTCAGGGTAGACAATATTGACCTTGATAGACCGAAGATCTGACTTGGTATAAAGCAGTTTCATGTACTTTCATTTATATTTATATCTATTTATTTATATTTCAATTTATATACCGCCCATCATCAGGGGCTCTGGGCGGTGAACAGTTAAAATCGATAAATACAAGAACTAAAATCAATATACAAACAATAAAACAAATTAACAAAGTGCACTGGTGGGGAGAACCCCCACCCCACCCCAAAGGTGGGAGGCCGACATGGCACCGCCCCCTTCAATCACCAAATGCCTGGCGGAACAGCTCTGTCTTACAGGCCCGGCATAATGATAATATGTCCTGCTTGGCCCGGGTTTCCTTTGACAGAGCGTTCCACCAGGCTGGGGCCAGGACTGAAAAGGCCCTGGCCCTGGTTGAAGCGAGGCGGGCTTCCTTAGGGCTGGGGACCACAAGTAAATATTTATTCACTGATCAAAGTGATCTCCGGGGAACATACAGGGAGAGGTGGTCCCGAAGATATGCCGGTCCCAACCCGCTCAGGGCTTTAAAGGTAAGAACCAACACTTTGAACCTGATTCGGAATTCAACCGGAAGCCAGTGCAGCTGGTGCAGGACAGGTGTGATGTGTGACTGGTAAGGTATACCAGTCAGGACCCGTGCCGCCGCATTCTGGACCAGTTGTAGTTTCCGGATCAGGCCCAGGGGTAGCCCAGTGTAGAGTGAGTTACAGTAATCTAGCCTGGAGGTTGGTATCCCTTGGCCTATCCTTTCTGTTCCCTGCCACACCCAACTACCTGGCCAAGAATATCATTGGAAGAATAAATGCTTAGTTTTTCTATATTTCTTTGAAATCAGGTTACTATGGAATATACTGCTGGCAGTCCAAGCTCACATGATGTATGTTTCCTGTCAGTGCTGAAATAACAGCAAATGCATCTGAACAGACTCCACCTGCCAAGCAATATGTTCTGAATCCCTGCGGCAGAGTGGAGCCCCACTCGGCTAGGAAAACTTCCTCCTTCCCAGCAAATGGCAGAGCTATAGAATATAGGCGCACGCACGCACACACAATAGAGGGAGGGGGGGAAAGAGCGTGAGTGTTCAGGCTCATTTCACTGCGACACAAAAATAGCTTACGTATGTATTAAAACAAAAAATAAAAGCCCAGCCTGTTAATCACACACATGGTTAGTGGAATTGGCTGAGAAGTTAGCTTGTTGGTGGCTGATTCATGGGTTCTTGCAAAAAGCTATTTTTTGGGAGGGGGGGAATTAAGATAGACAAAAAAAAATATAAATGAAGAATACATTTGGGGCACACAAACAATCTCATTCTTTCAGCAGGAAGCTGCTAATGTGCAGGGGGGTTGACGCCAGGTTGCCAGAATTGTCACGAAAGCTCATCGGCTGCTTCTTCTCTGAACTGAATTGATCAATTTGATTCTTCTCTACCACCTATAGTTTTCTCATCATCCAGAAGAATTACCAGGGCAGGGAAACTGGGCTGTATTCCACCCCCCACTTCCCGTGAGTTGAGAAGGAGTGGATTTTTCTTAAGAAGAGGAAAATAAATAAATATATACCCAATGCTATTTGTGAAGACAGAAAGACCAGGCATTGAGATGGGTTTCAGATCTCACATTTGCTGAAGCTGGTCTACACACTGGGCAGGAGCTGCCCTTGAGCTTGCACACACAAAGCTGCCTCATACCAAGCAAGGCCCACTGGTGTATCATGGTCAAAATTGTCTACTCTGAGCAGCATCAGGTCCATTTTCACACTACTTACCTTGCCTCGGAACGACCCGAAACATCGCGCAAAAAACACGGAAGATCGCATTTTCTCGTGCGAGATTTGCATGATGTTGTGCAAATCTTGCGCGAGAAAATGTGATCTGCGTTTTTTGTGCAATGTTTCGGGTCGTTCCGAGGCAAGGTAAGTAGTGTGAAAATGGACCTGGTCTCCAAGGTCTCTGGCAGTGTCTTTCACATCGTCTATTCCCTGATCCTTTTCTCTGGAGAGGCAATGTATTGAAACAGCCTCATGCCGAGCCAAACCACTGGCCTATCATACCCAATGTTGTCTTCTCTGACTGGTAGCATTTCTCCAAGGTCTTTCACATAACCTCTCTCCCTCTTTCAACCTAACCTACCGTACTGGTATGTTGTAAAGATATAAAAGGGGAGGGGTGAACCATTTAAGGCCACTCAGAGTACCTTTGGGGATAAAAAGAAATTAGCGGGAGGGTGGGATAAAAAGAAATTAACTATCAATGCAATCCCATGAGGGACTCCAGTTTTACTCCTATTTTTTGTGAAATTAAAGCTTGGAAATGGACACTCAACGACAACTTATTTTAAAATGCCCTGGGGAGATCAAATGACATTAAGTTTTTCTTTCTACAACATGTTTCTGGGAACGTACATAGCTTCAGGATCATATTCAGCCCAGATCCATTTAAACCCATCCAGGTGATGAGGTCCAAGAATTGACCAATTGATTTCAGAGGTAGCCCTGACAGATGCTTCCATGCATAAGTCAAGCTGGTTAGTTACTGGAATTACATGTTGTCATAAGTAAGCATGATACATTTGGTAGAGCAGCTGTTTAGACATTCTTCTAAACTACCAGGCAATTTGGAGGAAATTATCATTTAAGGATGTCTTACAAGTCTACTGATCTAAGAGCTGTCCCCTCCTCGATTCTACAAAATGCCTACATTTTCATGCATCATAAAAGAAAAAGAAACTTCTGTTTTATTTATATGTGGATTAACTGGGCAATCCTATACAGAGTTACTCAAGTTTAAAACCACTGATGAGGACACAAGAATGCACTGTATACTATGTTAATGGCCTTGCAGCTTGATCTCCAGACCCTGGTCATCTGTAGTCATTCTTCTCCCCCTGCCTGTGTTTGGGACCTTCCAGCAACCTTGTTCAAGCTGAACAGGTCAGGATCTTTTAATAAAAAAAAAATGCTACTGTTTAATTCTTTTGTTTTATTTCAAGCCTTATTGATTTTCTTTTGGTTTTAACAATTCCTATTCGTAATAATTAACACTTGTCTAGCATTTTTATTGTGTTCACAGTGACATATATAGTCTTAGGGTATGAGCTTTCGTGAGTCACAGCTAGAGGTGGGCACGATCCCAAAAAAATTAACGATCCAGCTGATCGTGGATCAGCGCTGGCAACGATCCCGAATTAATGATCCACACTGATCATCTCCCATTCCCGATCCATGGATCGTGGATCGTGGATCATGGAGGCCAAAGCAGGGCGCGCTGCTATTCCCAGCTATTCCCTGGCTTCCATTGCCAGGGGAATAGATTGCTGGCGCCTGAGTGTCTGGCTTCCCGATCCAAGCCCGATCGCCCCGATCCAGGCCCCTCCCGATTGCTGAATCGTTGGCCGTGGACAATCATGATCCACCGGTTCATGATCGCACAATCACCATTATCATGGGTTTTTTTCGATCGTGATGCAGATTGTGCCCATCTCTAGTCACAGCTCACTTCTTCAGATACAGCTAGAAATGTGAGTCCATCTGTCCTTGGCTGTTTTCACACATCTTATTGACCACACAGAATTGTGCAAAACTCTCAGAACAACAGTGTCTTCCTGGCGTGATTTCCCATCATGACTCCGGTTTGTGGTGCGATTTGCGCCACAAACTGGAGTCACTCATGATGGGAAAACGCGCCAGCAAGATGCCGTCATTCCAGGAGTTTTGCACGATTTTGCACGGCTGGTAAGACGTGTGAAAACAGCCCTTATATCTTGGAGAGCGGAGTGATCTCAGATGCCAGATGATAACAGCTGGTGAATGACAATAGCAAGCATGATTTCTCCATACCCACCACCCCTCTGCATACCCCACCTTATCCAACCATGCCTGCTACTGTCATTTGGCAATAGTTAGGACATTGGTCTTGATGTTGAATTGACATGAAAAAAGCCCTTTTAACCTTCTGATCCAATGAAAGAATGAACATCCCAAGACCTTTAAAACTGACTCCTTGCAGGTCACATATAAAAGCAAAATTAATTACTTTTTGTTAAGTAGATACAACTTTTTTTAAAAAAAACTTATGCATTCAAACCCATGTTAAGGTTGAGTTGAGTGTGCTTGTGATGGCGTTTAATTCTCCAGCCAGCCAGAAACACTCTTAAAGGCTTCCCTTCTCTGCAGAACAATTTTGTTGCAAGTGGGGGCCTTCTGCTATCAACACCACAATTTGAACCCTGCAGTGTAATGAAACAATCCAGGAATTTCATCTGATTTTTTTTAAAAAAAATAGAGTTTCTCAAGATCAGAGTTTACTAAAATACAGTTCCCTGTTGAGTCTCTTTTGGACACTGGAGGCACTTGCAAGGTCAGCTCGAAGCAAATAATATCACAGAGTCAGATGGAGAAGTCATTGTGAGACTTTAATTCTTGCAGCTTTTTAAAAATGCCATCAGAAGCAAAATCAAGCAGAGAGTCACAGTTCTGGCTAGTGTGTTGTGTGAACAGTAGAGACAGACTTGGAGCTTGCCAAATGTTTCCGCTCATGCAAAAAGAAGGGGCAATTCTTGTTATTTTGTCACTCCCCGGTAGCGGAAATCACCCCTTGAATTACTGCTCCAGAGGATTGGGGACCCCCAGGAATAGTTTGGGAGGAATCAGAGGTGTCCTGCGGGAGGAGGGAATCAGTGAAAATTACCCCCCCCCGCCGCCATGCTGGTGGAAATGGTAAGCAATAACGGTGAGACAACAGGGGTGGCTTGAAAAATGGTGTGGTGTCCATTCTAATAAAGACCAGGTGCCGAGATGAATGTGATCTCATCACTGGATGCGTGAACTTCAAGGCTTCAGGCTACAAACTTGTGCTCCAGATTTGTGAAAGCAAACCAAGCCCTATGATATACGCAGAGCCTTCATGGCAGTCTCCAAATATATTGCAGACACAGATGAAGACAGCAGCTCTCTACAGTTGCAAGCTGCACAGGCCGCTCGGGTTAGAAATAACAGATTCAAGACACCTTTGGAAATGTGTGCCTTCCTGCTAAAGCGAGAGGGCAATCCCCCAGGTCTTAATTACCTGGCCTGCTTTATGTGCTGGTAAGGAGGAAATTCCCCAAAGGGTCTGTTAAGGATCCAACCTGAGAACCCCGGCTGCGGTGAGACATAGGAGAGGAAGCAGAAGAAATTAAAGGGTAGGGGAGTGTTCACCAAACAAGAGACAGTAAATGACGCACAGGTGCGTGTGTGTTAAATGCCAAGTTCCGTATTTACAAGCGGGAGAATCCTAAGTAGGGAAGCAGCTATCATTAAAATCAAATGATGGAAGGAAAAATAACCCAAACACAACCCTTGTTATCCAATACTCAGGCTTGCTATCCATGCATTTAAAGCAATCTAGAGGGAGCCATAAAACCCAATTCAATTTAATTGGGTGCTCTCCTGACAGAATAGTTATTAATAAGCCTGCATTGTACAAACCTTCCCCGAAATCCCAAATGCAGCCGAGAAGCGTTAAGGAAGAAGGGGAGGGGGGAGCCTCACACATTTAGCACTTAGCAAACAACACACCACTGGATTGGCTGGTCATCTAACCCCTCTTTTCTTTTCTACTCTCTCCGTTTTTTCTTTCTCCATCTCTCGTGGCCCCCGCTCACCTACGATTTCAACCAATTCTCAAATGGGGGCAGGGGGAGAGAAAAGAACGACATCCGTGGTATGAAAGGGTCCCATAAATTATTCACACTGTATTACATTGTATGTCAGCAAGTCTCTCAGTGTTTAAAAAACTTAACAAGAAGCCAATTAAAATGAAAGCCGAGAAAGATAGATGGAGGCTCGGTTGTTCTGGTGTGAACTTAAGGCAGATTGTAACAATGCACATCGCAACTTCCCAACCTGCTAATTTGACAGTTATTCATCTAGCAATCGGGGGTTTTTTTTGCCTATGTGGTAGTTCTTGGCAGATCAGCCAATGAAAACCCAAGCAAATGAGTTCCCAAACTTTAATATTAATAACAATAGCATTCGATTTAAGTTCAGGACAACTTAACGCCACTCAGAGCAGTTTACAAAGTATGTTATTATTATCCCCACAACAAACACCCTGTGAGGTGGGTGGGGCTGAAAAAATTCCTAGAAACTGTGACTGACCCAAGGTCACCCAGCTGGCTTCAAGTGGAGGAGTGGGGAATCAAATCCGCTTCTCCAGATTAGAGTCTCACGCTCTTAACCACCAGGCCTTTTTTTTCTGAGAAAAGAGGTGGTGGAACTCAGTGGGATGCCCTCGGAGAAAATGGTCACATGGCTAGTGGCCCCACCCCCTGATCTCCAGACAGAGGGGAGTTTAGATTGCCCTGAGTGGCGTGGAGGGCAATCTCAACTCCCCTCTGTCTGGGGATCAGGGGGCAGGGCCACCAGCCATGTGACCATTTTCAAGAGGTTCCGGAACTCCGTTCCACCGCGTTCCAGCTGATAAAAAGCCCTGTTAACCACTACACCAAACTGTCAGTTTAGAAGGTAACCTGCGTGTTTGAATTAGACCTCTTTCTCACTTCCTTTTCCTGGCAATTACACATAGATCCTCCAGATATGTGCAGTCTCATGTTGTCTGAAAAGGGACAAAATATTTATTTCATGCAAACAGACCATTAGATTCTTCAGGGTTCTGATTTGCACATACACACAAATGGAATGTGTGTGTGGCCCCTATTCAGATAGCATCGGTGAGAAGCATGCGCTCCCAAGCGCCCAGTATGCATGGATGTAATGTCTGCCAAGCAGCTTTAATTGTCCGAAAATCCATTCTCAACAGTTCAAAATATACTTCAGAAGAAATAATATGTGAAATGAGAGTTGCACACTGCCTGCTGTCCTAGCATTATATGTCCATGTGCATGAAAGATTCGATGCACCTATTCCCCGTTCAAAGACTGACCTTCAAGAGACTCAAGGAAAGAAGCAGAATACTAAAGAATGACAATATCCTAATTCACACCAAAGGTATGTAATAGGATACCCCCCCCCCCAGATGGAGGGAAACGAGTAAGAGAACTACAAGGAACAGAGGCAGAAAATAGGGATTGACACCAGTAAATTGGAATGTATATAATGTTATGGACTGCTGGTCTGTAGTCGAAGATCCAGATTTGAGTCCAGTAGTACTTTAAAGACCAAAAAGATTCACAGGGTATATGCTCTGGAGACTCAAAGCTCCCTGTGATATCTGATTAAGGGAGCTTTGATGTTCCAGCGCTTATACCTTAGAAATCTTGTTGGTCTTTAAGGTGCTACTGGACTTGACTATCACAGGTGGTACTTCTTGTTTTTAGTCCCATTGGTCCTATTTTCCCCCTCTATGTCATTTATCTATATCTAAATGTATACTTCATGCACTTGATGAAGTGGGCTAACCCACAAAAGTTCATGCCACAATAAATGTTCAGTCTTTAAGATGCTACAAGACCTTTTGTTTGTTTGTTTTCAGAGTATGTTTAATTGCTAAAATTAAAGATGCTGTAGTTTTGGCCATTGCCTGCCTCTGCAACCCTGATCATTGGAGGTCTCCCATCCGATTACTAACCAAGGCTGTCTCTGCTTAGCTTCTGAGATCTGATGAGATCAGGCTCAGCTGAGCTATCCAGGTCAGGCAAACCATCTGTGTTGGTCTTTTGCCATAAAAACCCTGCTAGGGGTCACAATATGTCAGCTATGACTTGAGGACACTCTCCACCACCAGTTTTGGCCAACCTGAATACTTACACCTTCCTTTGATAATCTCATGTAAGTGCAAGCTGCTTGTTACCTATACAGTGGTGAGAGGAAAATCCTTTGCACATGGTCTAATCCCTGATTTGTTCCTACTGAACCCTACTATCAAAAAAAGATTCCTTGGCTCAGAGCCAGAACACACGAGACAAAATACCTAGATTCAACTCGTGTTCTCTTACCTAAAGGTTTGCTGGGAAGTGTAGGCGTCCTTGCAGCTTAAAGTTTAGCATTTACAGTGCAGGCGTCCTTGCAGCTTAAAGTTTAGCATTTACAGTGCAGGTGTCCTTGCAGCTTAAAGTTTAGCATTTACAGATCAGCGAGGAGGGAAGTGCAGGCGTGCGGCGCCTTTCCTCCCACTCTCAAGGTGCATCACAGCATTCTCCCTTCCCCTCACCCGGCCTGGCCCTGCAGAGCGATGCCTGGCTGCACCAGGAGACTTTAAGCTGCAAGGACACCCGCACGTCCCTCTCTGCTGCTCTGTAAATGCTAAACTTTAAGCTGCAAGGATACCTGCACTTCTCCCTGTTGCTCTGTAAATGCTAAACTTTAAGCTGCAAGGACACCTGCACTTCTCCCTGCTGCTCTGTAAATGCTAAACTTTAAGCTGCAAGGATGCCTACACTTCCCGACAAACCTTTAGGTAAGAGAACACGAGTTGAACCTAGGTATTTCATCTCGTGTGTTTCGACTGTCAGTCTTTAATGATAGTTAATCTTTTGCCACCTGGGACCCATCCCACCCATTCCTTAGGGAACAGCATCCCTTAATTTCACAGGAGCCAGGATTCTGCCCTTTGTCAAACCTACAGTCTTTTTAAAGGGGCAGGAGGAGAAAGCAATCTTTATATGGTTTTGATAAAGCACCTACAGCTCCGTCTCAGATATATTACTTGATAAATACCTTGGCTGTAGCTTTCCTACTTGCTAGTGAAACAAGCATTAATCTGGAATTGATCGTAGCTAAGAGTTAAACACTCCTTACTTCTTTGTCAAGAGTCAGACGCTTAACTCTCCAATATTGTCAATTACCAGATAATGGCACCCATTTCCTCATGCCTTACTGCTTAACCAGGAAGATCGATAATTAAGAGCACACAACACCATTAAGCACCTGCTGATGTAAGCTTGCTGGTCCATGGAACATCTTTAAAACCAGAACACTTACTGCAATTCCCCTTGGCTACAGAAACAAAGCAACCACACGCCATCTCAGGAGCAATCCCCTCCAGTTTTGCTAGAATTTGACTCTAATGCATAGTAGCTAGCAATTGGCCAGGGCAGTCAACACCATCTCCTGATTTCAGCCAGGTAATAAACATCTCCCATGATCCATTTGAAGTTACTCACATTTGTGCGAGCATCCCTGTGGAACGCTCAGAAATGCTCAATGAGTATTTGCCAGTGTTTGGCAGGGGCACACACAAACACACCTGTACCCTTTCCGCCAATTCCCCTGAATAAGTTCTCCCTTAACCAAAGCAATGACTGTATAAACAAAAGGATAGATACGGATTGGGGCTTATTTTTTCTATACATTACTCTTCTCAGTCTTCCTCTGCATAAGTTCCTTTTGAATAGAGTTGGAAAACTGCAAAAACCCAGTTCCCATCAACATCAGTTCTTCAGCAAGTTCTGAGCACATGGTGAGAGTAACTACCGACTACCTGCCTATGTAATGAATGCCCCCAACTGTGCAAATCAAAATGCTGCTTATTTTACATGGTGAACAAATCATCATTTAGGGGGCTTGACATAGAAGATGGGCACTATAAGCAGTGAAGTCAATTTTTGAACATGCCATTTGCAAGGGTAGGAGCATCTCTACTCCTGATTAGAGATGGGCATGATCCAAAAAAAATTAATGAGCCAGCGGATCGTGGTTCGGTGCCGGTGACGATCCCAAATTAACAATCCACACCGATCATCTCCCGTTCCTGAACCGTGGATCATGGATGCCAAAGCGGAGCATGCTGGTATTCCCAGCTATGTGGGAAGGTGGGTTGTGGTGGTGGCCGATTCTCTCAGTCTCTCTTTCTCTCTCCAAAGGCTAGCAAGTAGCAAGCAAGAGCTCTGTCCCACTCCACTGCTAGCAGAAAGTGAAACCCAGCCTGGGAGACCACGGCTATTTATAAGCATAGGTCCCATTCAGCAACACAGGAGGTCTGTGTTTGGCTGTCAGAGCTGCCTATCAGGATTTGCAGGGATGAGATTGGAGTGCCCATGGCTACAGAACATCCCCTTCCCCCTCCCTCCCCTGTGTGTCTTCTCCCAACTTGTGACTGCCTTGCTGCTCCGTGGTTGGAAGGAAGCCCTGCTGATCAAGGAAAGCTGGGCTTCCATTCAGGTTTCCAGGGTGACGGAAGGAGGGCAAACAGAGCTCAGGCTTTCCCCTGGCTCCATTGCCAGGGAAATAGATTGCTGGCGCCTGAGTGTCTGGATCCCCGAACCGAGCCCGAATGCCCCGATCCAGGCCTCTCCCAACCGCTGGATTGTTGGCCGTGGACGATCATGATCCACTGGGTCACGATCGCGCGATCGCCATTATCGTGGGTTTTTTTTTTTTTTTTGAAAAATTTTTTATTGGGTTAGAACATTTTTATTTTTACATTACAATCAATTTTCCCCTAATTTTTCGTTTCTAACCCCCTCCCTTTCCCCCCCTTTTGTTGACTTCCAACAGCTTTCCCACCCTCTGTCCCTTTTCCCTTACTTCTATTAAATTCCTCTGTCTAAAACAGATATACATTCTCCATTATATTAAGCAGTGCATCATTAACTCCTTTAATTATTATACACCCAAACTATACGTCTTTAGATAAACAATTTATCCCATTTTCCAATTTTGAATAATTCTATATAAACCTATAAAAATATATAAACCATAAAAATTTCCCACATTTAAATCAAACAATTTGATTTATTCTCTATATATTACTCATTTCAACTTTTTATGGTAATTCTATATAACTCCTCAGATACTCAATCAATTTAACTCTTCTATACATTCAGTTTGGTGCATATAAATCTTGTCAAAGAAAGAAAATATTGTTAGTTAGTCAATCCTCATGTTTAAACCTTATCATTAATTATTCTCTATCAGTTGACCTATACATATCTATATATATCTCAATCAATTAATCTAACTGCTTATAAATTCACATTTCTCTTCCTCCCCCGGTAAAGTCACCCCTCTCTTTTATACTTTTATTATATTTCAGTAGTTCTCAAACTGCCATCGTGGGGTTTTTTTGTTCGTAATGCGGATCGTGCCCATCTCTACTCCTGATCCTTGTTAGGGGCAATGATAGCTACCATCACTTTCCAAGCTGGCCAAGAAGAGGAGGCAATGACCAAAACAAAGTTTGTAAGAATGAAGGAATCTAAGTTAATGGACAGATTTAGGCTTGCCATTTCTAGGTTGGACGATTTCTAGAGATTTAGGGGTGGAGACTTTGGGGGGTAGAGTGGCGGGAGGGTGGCTGATCCTGTTGCATATCCACATTGGAGCCCGTCCTTAGCTAATAAATATAGATATCCCCCCCACACACACATGAAGTAATTACGGGGAAAGGAAAGTTTTCACCTTCTTATAAGAAGACATTCCTTAAAGAAAGAAATTTCTAAAATTTGCCCATCAACTCCTTTAGATATTTTGGCTTCTTTCACACCCACTTCAACAATCATTTGCATCTGGCTTTTCCTATTTTACACAGTAAAATCCAGTCAGAAACAGTTGCTAAAGGGCACTGAAAGTGCATTATCCAATGTGTGTGAAAGGAGCTTCTGTCTTTCCAGGAATCAACAGAGATTAGAGATGGGCATGAACTGGAAAAAAAACCCGAACCATGTGGTTTGCGGTTCATCAAATTTCACAAACCACGAACTTTCACAACCCTACCCCCGTTTTGCGAACTGGTTCATTTGGTTTGTGAAAACATCACATCCAGGTCAGAAAATTGTCACTTCTGGGTCAGCAGAAGGTCTGCAGGAAATCCATCCCCTGTTGCCTAAGAAACTGATTGATCGGCACTGGGCTGTTTGCAGTGATGAACCAAAAAATGAACCAAACAAACCAGACTAAAGTTCGTGGCAGTTCATCAGAAATGGGACCTGACGAACTGCTGGTTCGCGAACCACAAATGGGCCTGGTTCATCACAAATTTTGGTTCATATTTTGGTTCGTGCCTATCTCTAATAGAGATAAAGAGGATGATAGCCTGGTAAAGGCAGAAGGGACATGCCAAAAATCATCTTTGGGTCTTGGGTAAACAGTAGTATTCCAAACAAAGTCACTGGGAATGAGGCAGTCAGCATTGATTCTTTAACTACAAGTGTCCCTATTCTAAAAAAACAAACCAGTATCTCATTCCCACAGTGTCCACAGTCATGATACAAACTAAATGGCATGGTTTGGGGAGAAAAAAAATCTTAGGCAAAGTAAGGGATGGTCAACTACTTGCTAGTTTTGATCATATCCTGTTCACCAGTCATTAGCAGGAACTCCCACCCACCTCCAAAGATCCCAGTAGATTTATTCAACAGGCAGGATTGTATGAAGATAGGCAGGGAAAGGAAAACTGAGGTAAATTTGGTTTGTTGAGCAGAATACTCATGAGGCACAACAGTCTTAATGTTTAGTTTCAAATATTTAGAGATCTTAGACGTGAGAGGTTGATAGTTACAGACTTAAGTTCCTTAAAGCAAAGTTTGTCCAGAGATTTCACGTCAAAGCTTAGGTGTACAGACTTCCAGACACAGCACTCTTTTCCTTTTACTCCAGACCCAGGGTACTCCACAGAGTCAAAACTCCCTTTCCAGACACTGGAACTTACATTTTGATGGACTTTTCATGTGTTCACCAACCTCTTCATGGCAGTTTGTTGAACATATTCATGGCTAAATTTGTAACATTCCTGGGTAGAACAAAGGGATGCCATAGGTCGGGTACAGCACACTGACTGCACACAGGCTATAATCCTACAAATGACTCACTCCAAATTGGTAAGAAGGATCCAATAAAAAAATCAAATTCTGTATAATCCTTGTTTTGCCATATTTACTGTCAACTTAAATTATTTTTACACTGAGGCAGTTCATTTGTTGTCTTCTTCCTCCCCTCCCCTGATCCTGCCCTGGTGAGAAAACATTTTTGTATGATTTTCACACAACAATTTATCCAGCCAGGAGAAACTTTCTCCTCTGTAGTGTCCATAAGGCCGTTTAAAAACTTCTGCAGTTCAGGATGGTCTCCTTTAAGAACCAAGCAGGGTGGGGGAATCTTGTCAAAGGAAAGCTTCAGCGTTTGAAGCTTTCTGCTTTCAGCAACTTCTGTTCTATTTAATAGCTTCCCAAGTCAAGAAGGTCTCAGGTAGACCTGAGCTACCGAGACACACAAGCAATTAGCTGCTCCAGACGGTACGCCTAGTGTAATGTAGTTCACTTTACTCTTCATGCTGGAACAGGTTCCTTTAATGTGTTCCTTCCTCCTTTTCCTATTATTTTATTCCCTTGTCTCTTGGCAACTGCCAGTCGTGACACCTGACCTCCACAGGCTCCGCCGATTCACTGTCTCAGGTGCTATTAGAGAATTAAATTTCTTCTCCATTCTCCCGAGAGTCATAGCACTCCAAGCCAAACCCAGCTTCCCCCCAATGCTAGAGAGAACTCCTCAGCACCAGTGACGGATGTAGCTCCCTGCAGATTCAAGGTGTGTAGCGTTAAGGAATGCAGCTGCTCTGCCGAAGAGCGATCAGGCAGAGAAGGCTCTTGTGCAGGCCATTTGTGATCCGCATGCCTGGAAATCTAACATGTTTCACAGACATGCTAATGTTAACAGGTGGGAAGAAGAATCTGGTCTTTACTAGAGATGGGCACGAACTGAAATATGAACTGAAATTAAGCACGAACCAGGCCAGTTCATGGTTCATGAACTGTGATTCATCAGATCCCATTTCTGATGAACCACCACGAACTTTAGGCTGGTTCGTTTGGTTCATTTTTTTTGGTTCATGACAGCAGACAGCCTGGTGTCAATCAATCAGTTTCCTAGGCGACGGGGATGGACTTCCTCGAGACCTTCTGCTGACCTGGAAGTGACCTTCTGCTGGCCCAGAAGTGATGATTTTCTGACGCAGATATGACGTTTTCACGACCCAAACAAACTGGTTCATGAACCAGGGGCAGGTTTGTGAAAGTTTGTAGTTCGTGAAATTTGACGAACCACGAACCACATGGTTCATTTTTCTTCTGGTTCTTGCCCATCTCTAGTCTTTACTACTGACCAAAATGTCCAAGGACTTTGGGGGAGTTGCATGCCCTCCCTCACAAGAAGACATCTCCAGGAGAATACTAGGCTGCCACCAGCCATTGGCTGGAGAAGAGGCAGGCACAAAGTGCTTGTTCCCCTTCCCCATGATAAAGAACTCTGCTCCATCACTCAGTTGCCCTGAGGATGTAGAAGGGAGGGAAAAACCTCTGGCCTCCTCCACTTGAAGCCAGCTGGGTGACCTTGGGTCAGTTACAGCTCTTCCAGAGTTCTCTCAGCCCCACCCATCTCATAGGGTGATTGTTGTTGGGATAATAATAACATATTTTATAAACTGCTCTGAGTGGATGTTAAGTTGTCTTGGTATAGAAATTGAATGTTATTGTTGTCATTCTTTTTCATTAGTTAGGGGACAGAGGACCATAGGACAGCTCCCTCACTTTCACCCAAGCAATTAACACGGCAGAAAACCAATCCCAGATGGATATAAGTTTTTACAAATTCTATCAAACCAGTCTCCTGCCTCTGTTCCTGCCCCGTATTCTGGACATTCAGCTCACAGATGATTGCAGCTGTCAAACAAGGGATCAACCATTGAACATGCTCACTGTAAAATATGTAGCCCTCTAACTGGGGAGACTGGGAAGAGTAATTTTCAGGAAATGCAAGTCCTGCTGACAGCTTGCCTTCAGTTTGAAAAGTCCCCCCCTGCAGTAGGAGCTGCTTATTTTTCAGAAAGGTAAGGTAGGTGGCTTGGGGACAGGTAGGAACTGGCAGGCATAACTGTTCATCAGCTCTTACTCTGAAAACCTGACAAAGCTTTATTTTTATGTTTTTATTTTATTTACTTCATTAATACCTGGCCTTTCTCCCCAATGAAAACGCAAAGCAGCTTACATCATTCTCCTCTCCTCCAATTTATCATCACAACAACCCTATGAGGTAGATTAGATGTAGAGTGTGTGACTGACCCAAGGTGATCCAGCAAGCTTCCATGGCAGAGTGGGGGTTTGAACCTGGGTCTCCCAAATCTGATGGGAATTAGCAAGTGTTTCATGTTCAGTCATGAAAGAGTTAAACTGTGTTACTTAGCTAGTAAACCTATTTGCATATAACTACTTAGGCTTTGAGTGATGATTCCCGCCAAAGAAAGGGGAGTCTCTATTCTTAATGAAGTAGAATTAGGATTCTCTATTGGGCAACCAGTTTATTTGGGAAGGGAGGTCCATTAAGTAGAAAGATATACTGAAGTTTTATTGCTCTTTGTTCAGTCAGTCTTCAGAGTGTCTGTTTTGCTACTCTAGGATGTAACAGAAGAAAGTCTCTTTCTAGTCTAGAAGCTAGCAAGATGTAGCTAGTAAGGCATATCTTATTTTATTCCAGTGTAACCTTTTTACTCTTTATGTAGTAAACTATTTTATTGAGCTAACTCTGGAGTGTGTGTGTTCTCATTAAGGCCAATGCGCATTTCTGCTAATCTAAGTCTTAAGAATATATCTCTACAAAATCCTAGTCTGACACTCTAACGGCCACACCACACATCACACAACCCTCTGTGAGCCTACAACATTTCCAGTCTTCCTCAAGCAAACTTTATTGATTACATAGATAGTTCTAACCCACTTTTCTTCTGAATGGGGACTAGAAAGTTGTTTACGGCATCCATTTTGATCTAATAAGATAGGAGAAGTGTGAAAACGGACAGGGTTAGACTAAGAGAGAGTGGCCATTTCCACACTACTCACCTTCATCCAGAACAGGGCACAACATCGCGAAAAAACTGTGGAAGATAGCGTCTTCTCGTGCAAGTTTTGTGCGATGTCGCAAAAAAACCCGTGGAAGATAGCATCTTCTCGTGCAAGTTTTGTGCGATGTCGCAAAAAAACCCGTGGAAGATAGCATCTTCTCGTGCAAGTTTTGTGCGATGTCACGCAAAATCTTCCGCAGTTTTTTCGCGATGTTGTGCCCCATTCCAGATGAAGGTGAGTAGTGTGGAAACGGCCAGTGATTGGTTCAAGGTCAACTACTAAGCAGCACCTATTGCAGAATGGAGATTCAAACCGATCCAACTCTAACTGCTATACCATGCTGGTATGAAAATAAAGAACCAAAGGTTTAATTTTTACCTGGGGGGATCAAAATCAAAATGGGGATTTGGGGGGGGGGACGTGAAAAAGAACGTATGAGAAATCTGAAATTAGCCAAAGTGGCTATTGTCAATATAGAACCAGTTAAAATTAAGAGCAACAGTATTCTAAGTGATTAAAGGTGAGAGGTAGACAAACGAGTCCACAGAAACTTCTTTCTCAGTATTGTCTTTGGAAAACACTGATAACACCTTAAGCAAATGATTCATTTAGTTGCCGGTCACCCTTTAACTGGCCAGTCATTATTCATCCATTAGGCATACATTTAAAAACATGTCTCTTCTTCCTTTAAAATGCTACACAGAACCAGAGAGCCAGTAACAAATCTCAAAGGCAAGTGGTTGCCAAAGGTTAATCTCTCTCCATTCCTAGCATGGCCCCAGGTGAACTTGCGACTGCAGAAGTCTTTTTACAGATAGGTGGAAATTCTAGATCTTTGGCTTACCAGCTTTCTTGAAATGTCCAAGATTTGAGAGACATCAGCCTCACCTAGGCCATTTCCACACATCCAATCGTTCCTGCCCTTTTCCTGCTTGTGTGTGTTTTGCTGAGTTGCTCCAAAACTCAGCCTCCACACACACTCCCCAAAAGCATTTACCTTGCGCTTTGAGGTCGCAGGACAGCCTCCACAGTTCATAGGAAAAGCGGTTTGGGAGGGGAGGTCAGGCACTTTTGTCATTGTTGCCTGCCTCCCTTTAATTTTTTTTTTTCCTATGCACATGCTCTCTGCTGAGACTTTGGGGGAGGAGCTGGGCAGTGATTGGAGGATTCCTTAGAGCACTTTAACCATTACCATGCCCAACAACGCAGAAGAAATGCTCTATCAACCCACAGCAAAAGAAAATACCACAGAAAGCGCAGTCCCAGAAAAAATGCCCCAAAAGGTAGGAAAACAGCCTCCAAACGTTTTGCAAACTGAGACGTGTGGAACCCTGGGGAAAAGTTGCCAGAGTTCCGTGGATGGGCTGTGCTTATAAGGATGTGTGGAAATGGCCCTAAACATCAGTAGTCAAAGGGCCAAGCTACAAGAGACAAACGACACTTGCCTGGCAAGTGAACAGACTCACATGTATTCCTCCCTGTTCACTTGACATTCACTTGCTCTCCACTTGATCAAGTGGAATGCAAGTGAATGGCAAGTGAACAGGGAGGAATACACGTCTGTTCACTTGCCAGGCAAGTGTCATTTGTCACTTGTAGCTTGGCCCAAAGATGCACATGGCAAGTGCATGATGCACAGCACACCTTATGGCCAACACTCAGCGTACGTTTTAATAAAGCATGGCAGGGAAGGAAACCAGAGAAGCAGTTCCAACAGGTTGATGATGGGTGGGAAAAGACTTTCCTAATCCTTGTTCTTTAAATGGGCTGACATATAGCTAAAGATGAAGCTGACAGAAATCTAATAAAGAATGCCATTTACTCCTGGGCTTTGGGGGGCTGATCTTTGCAATATTTGATGCACCGAAAACATCACCTGGCTCACTAGGGGGGCCTTGTGCTCAGGGCTTCTGCTGACTTAATTAGCTTTAGACAGACTGGAGAACCTGACATTATTTTGCAGTCACAGATGCTGGGAGATTTGGAAGAGGGCAGAAGAATACCCATCTCTGGCCTATCAACATCTAGGAGCTGCCTTCTGGGGGAGCTGAAATACAAGCACAATAAGAGTGAGAAAACTCACAAGAAGAGACACCAAACGAAGAAGTTTTTGGTTTGGCAACCACTATCATTTCTTCAGTGGTACATCTGATTTGCACAGGGCAAGACCACTGTGTGAATGACATATTTTCCATGTACCAGCATACCCTGAGAATCTTGGAGAATGGGTGTGATAAAAATTGGATACACACATATCCCCCCCCCCACACACACACACAGGCACTCAGTACATGAAGTTCTTATGGGGAATGGAAAGTTTCACCTTCTTACAAGAAGATATTCCTTAAAGAAATAATTGCCTAAAATTTACCCATCATCTCCTTTAAATACTCTGACTGCTTTCACACATGTTGAGAAGGCATTTCCATTTAAAGTTTATTTAAAACTTTTGTTAGCCACCTTTCTACTATGCATGAATTCAAGGGAGCTTACAATGTAAATAAAACTATCACACAGTTTAAAAGTATAAAAACAACAGTTTAGGGATGCCAATAACATAAAAACAAAGTTAATTAAAAGCAGTCCTAAATAAAACTGTCACCAGCTGCCCCCTAAAGATCATAGTAAAGGAGCCAGGCACACTTCCCTGGGGACGCCGTTCTATAATTGTGGGCCTGCCACTGAAAAAGCCCTCTTCTTGTGTACCCACCAGGTGAGCTTCTTTAGCTGATGGGACAGGCAATAGGGCAGGGGTTTTTTTCTGGGAAAAGAGGTGGCAGAACTCTCAAGAGGGAAATGAGGAAGAAACACATGAGATTCTTTGAAGCACTATTTCTGAGTATTTTCAAGAGGTGCCGGAACTCCGTTCCACTACGTTCCCCTTGAAAAAAAAGCCCTGGAAGGCCTTAACCTGTGGCTGATGACAGTCCTTCAGATACACTGGTGCCAAGCCATGTAGGGCTTTAAAGCTCAAAATCAAAATCTTGAATTGTGCTTGGAAGCAGATTGGTAGCCAGTATAATTGCTGTAATATCAGGGCCACATGATCCTGATAGCTGGCTCCAACTAGCAGTCTAGCTACAGCATTCTGCACTATCGGCAGCTTTCAACCACTCTTCAAGGGTAGCCCCATGTCAAACATATTGCAGTAATCCTGTCTAAGGCATGGATCACTGTGGCTACGTCTGACTGAGCCAGGAATGGGGGTAGCTGATGTATCAGCTGAAGCTGGGCAAAAGCACACCAAACCCCACAGGCATGTGGCTTTCCAAGATGTTGAGCGACACTCCCAAGATGCAAACCTGACTTTTCAAGGGAAGTATAACCCCATCCAAGACAGGAGAGATCTCAAGTTCCTGGTCTGCCTTTTCCTAGCCCAGAGAACCTCTGTCTTGTCTGGATTCTGTTTCAACTGGTTCACCCTCATGCAGCCCATTACTGACTCCAAGCACTAGTTCAGAACCTCAACAGCATCCTTGGAATTAGGTGGAAAGGAAAGGTAGAGTTGGGTATCATCTGCATATTGGTGACACTGCAGCCCAAACCTCTCCCAGTGGCTTCATCTAAATATTAAATAGAATGGAGGATACGATTTATAAGATTGAATAAGATAAGAATGAACCTTGTGGAACCTCACAGGTCAACGGCCAAGGGCAGAGCAGGACTAGCAGGGCCACACTTGCCCTGTCTTGTTCTTGGTAAAGGTCGTCGATCAAGGCAGTCGGTGCAGTCTCTGTTCCAAATCCCAGGCTGAAGCCAGATCAAAATGGGTCCAGAAAATCAGTCTCTCCCAAGAACCCACAGATCTGAGAAGTGACCACCTGCTATAACACCTTGCTCAAGAATGGAAGACTGCAATGCACTTTAGCAATTGTTTGCAACTAGATTTTCCTGTTTCACATAGGAAAATCCAGTTGGAAACAGTCACTGAAGTGCATTGAAATTGCATTATCCAATATGTGTGAAAGCGGCCACTATCTTCCTTAGAATCAATAGAGATAAAGAGCATAATATGCCGCCTTTTGGCCAGAAAGCCCCCCAAAATGACTAAAGATTTACAGCTCCTATTTTTGTGGAATAACCTTTCTGAAGTTGTTAGGAGAGGTCTGCACAGTGCTAAGGTTCTGTAAGTTCTGCAAGGTGAAGTTATTCTGGAAGGATTTTGGCCCTGCTACCTAATCATTCATGAGAGATTACTTATTCTCATTTGTTAGTCCCAGAGGTTTTTAATTGTATATCATGTTTCTGTTACCATTGCAATATGCATTGACTCTGATTTTAGAGGCAGGAGGGCTAAAATGCTTAAATATATACTAAATAAACTTGTAAAGATGCAGGAATTTAAAATATGTATCAATTTTATTTTTAAAAAATTACATTGGGGTGGTGCCATGGCTCAGTGGTATCATCTACCACCTGATCCTTTTAGTTGGAGATAGTAGGAATTGAACCTGCCACCTTCGGCATCCAAAGCAGATATCCTGCCTCTGAGCTATAGCCCAGCATTGAGCCAAAGGTCAACACTAGCATCTTTAACTGAGCCCAGAAATATATCCACAGCCTTTGTATCTCAATTAACCCCAGTAAGATGGATTTCTTAGAATGAGTATTGGTGAATCTTCTTTCTGCCTGTCAATATTTCCAAACCGTCTTCATGGGCAGCATCACATGTAGCATGTTATGATATTCTAATCTGGAGGTTACCAAAACATGGGTCAGTGTGATCTAGCTGAGAGACAGAAAATGAGGGGGTATTTTCTCTTGCATACCACCCTCCTTCTTCTCACCCTGGATTGCCAACTATCGGCTTAAAGCCATTTAATCCTATAAAGGGGACCAAATGCAACCTGAGATGGAGATATTGTTTGAGGAAGAAACCAGGCCCAGGCATTCAAGAAAATCCCACCTTCTCTCTGTTTGATCTACAGCTTAAGTTACTCCCCGCTCCAAAGGGTTAACCTTTTGTGGAATCTGTTCCTTGCCCTTAAAAGCTCATTAATTAGAGCGTTAAAAGTTTTTTTTTAAAAAAAGGTATTGCTGGCATCCCCTCGCCCTATCCCAGGTAAGGTTGAATTCTTGCTCAGCCCTTAAGGTACATTTGCACAGCTAGCGAGGGTGGGGGGAGAAAGCCCCGCGAAGACCAATTAAGGCCTTTATAAAGAGCCTGAAAAGAAGACAAATGGAAGCAAAAAGACCGCTTACAAGGAACCTTTGTACAGATGTAAAGCAATTAGAATGGTCTCAGGGGCAAACCAGCAAGGAACCGACAGGAAAGGTTTTTATAACCTGTCTAAACTTGGAACAATCCCTTGGCCTCGCTGCTCTCCCCCTTTTGGGTTAAGTGTATCGGTGAATGTGCTCTATTAGCATCACGTATCAGCTGATAAGTCTGTATCGTTTTCCCTTGCTGTTTGAAAAGGGGGGGAATGCCTTGTGGGAAACAAATGTATTAGAAATTCTTCTCTCTCTCTCTCTCTCTCTCTCTCTCTCAAACTTAAAAGCAAGAGGTGTTCCAGATGTTGGTCCTAATTGAAGAAAGGTTTCCAAGACTTCTTTAAAACATGAACTTCCTAGAGTTGAATTCCCTCGCACGGGCTCAAGAGCAAAGTGCCGGGTGTTAGAGAGGCTAGGCCTCTGGGTATTTCCTCTTGTTGCTGACCAGCACCTTGAGTGCTGGCTGGAGGAAAGGGGAGGGGGAAATGAATATGCTTATGGTCACTTGTGGTAAAAACCAGAAGTGACATAGCAGATGCGGATTACCCATTCAAAATATTCCTCAGCAGATACAGAGGGGGAAAGGGCAGACTTAGGGTTCACGGGCATGTATTTACACGCATGTGAAGCATGCACAAGAGATAGAATTGCCAGACCTGAGCTTGGGAGCTTTCGTGGGTGAGGCCTGGGTAGGGTTGTCACCCCCTGGATGGTGACTGAAGATATCCTGGAATTATAACTGATCTCCTGGCCACAGAGATCAGTTCCCTGAAGAAAATCGTTGCTCCGGAGGATGAACTCTATGGTATTATTCAAGGCTGCTTACAATGTAAATCAGATAACACTCATAAACTGAATAAAACCATGCTTAAAAACTCAGTTTAGGACTGTCGACACACACAAATACAAAGTTAACTTTAAAAAGTCCTGAATAAACCTGTCTTCAGCTGCCTCCTGAACACTGGCGGAGAAAGAGCCAGGCACACCTCCCTGGGGATGCTGTTCCATAGTGTGGGACTGCCACTAAAAAGACGATCTCTTGTGTACCAATCGGGTAAGTTTCTTTAGCTGAGGGGACAGTCAGAAGGGCCTCTTGCTGTAGTCTTAATTCCTAAACAGGAACATATGGCAGAAGACGGTCCTTCAGATACTGTTGGTGATGCTGTGATGTCAAACCCTCGAGTTTTTGGTGATTCCTAGAGAGGACTGCTACTTCTGAGTTTTCCCCAGAAGTGACATAACACTGTCACCCATGATGTTTCCCCCCATTTTTAACTAGCCCTGGCATGAAACTGGAAGCCCTGACTGGAAGTAATGTCACAGTGTCTGTGACACCCTAGGAATCCCCCCAACTGGCAAAATTTCTAGAGCAGGCAAATGGTAAACCTAGCTAGAGACTAGCTATACTAGAAGAGACTACATAGATCTCCTTGGAGATTTAACTGTTGGAGACTAAGGGGAAAGGGCTGAACCTCGTAGCTAAACTGAACCGAGCAACTGAAGCAATGCACAGAAATTTTAACAAGGTATCACTAAAATCCCAAAACTGGGATAGTGATTTCCCGTAGACAGGTACCAGAAAAATAGGACCAACTCTGGTAAGTTGTAGCATATGGGTCCTAAAAGTAATTGTTTGGGGGCAACGATCCCTTTTTCTTTGGCTTGGTTTGCAACTAGAACACTGTTCATGTAAACAGGGAGGGTTAGAAAAGCAGCAAGAACACAACTTCACATTCATATTTCCTACACAGAACTTAATCTTTATTTTTAAAGGGGGTGTACACTGTGATTTATGAGTGACAGCACAAATATCCTTCGTACTGGAGAAGCTGATGCTGAATTAATTTTTATACCCCTAAAATACATATTCCAACTTGCACCAAGAGCCACATAAACACTAATTAAAAGCAAACGGACAAAGGGCAGGATGTCTATCATTAATAATGACGGCAGTCATTTAAACAATGTTTGGGTATGTGTCACTGATTATAATGACCTTTAGACAGAAGGGGAGGGGGTAGAAGAAAGACAAGGTGTGAAAGATGCAGACCTTACACACAGGTTGCCTAATCTCACCTATGGTGCAAGTTCCATTTAAGCCAGCATCTTAGAAGGTAAGATCCTCCTAAGACATTTTCACTCAGGCTTCTGCACTATCATGTAAATTGCCACATTTTCTGATAAGACTTGTTGAATGAATGAAGTTACATTATACTTAGTGAGTCCATTGAGGCATCTAGTTCAGTTTAGTCTATTTGAACTAGGAGCCACAATCACATAGAGACATGACTTTCCCTTTACCTGCTATCTCAGATCATTAAACTGGAGATGGCAGGGACTGAACCTGGGACCTTCTGCATGCAAAGCAGGTACTCTACCATTGAGTCACAGCCTCTCCCGAATGGATGACAGACAGCCCTTCCCAAATGACATGAGAGAGCAGGTACAAGAATCTCAATATGCTCTGCAATTGTCACAGACCAGAGTATGCACTCCTCCTCATCAGGTCAAGGGGCCAAAGACTCAGAAGAGGAGGCAACTGGGCACCTAATACCTGTACAGGAGAAGGCAGTTGAGACACCTCCAGTACCTAGGCTTGCCAGGTTTATGCCCCTGCCCCCCCCAATCATGGCAGGAGGAGGCAGGCTGGGGGAAATGGGCTCCCTCTTGGCTCCGTCAATGATGTCAGTTCTAGAACGACCCGGACACAATGGTGTTGTGCCAGAGCCAATTCTTTAATATGGTTTGCTATGCTTGGGGCCAAGTGTTACAGAATTGGCCCTGGCATGATGCTATCACTTCCGAGTCATGCTGGAAATGATGTCATTGACTAGGGCCACAGATGTACACGGGTACACATGGATGAGTACCCCCCCACACACACACCCTGCTGGTTACTGCCAGGGGGGTAGCAACCTTACCAGTACTCCCCTTTGATGTCCAACACCCCCCTTTGGGGGTTGGACTAGATGACCCCAGAGGTCCCTTCCAACCCTATGATTCTGTGGGCAGAAAGGGCCCAAAGACTGTCACTCTCACCTTGGAATACAGCCCTGCCTTCTGATTCAGATTTGGACCCTGCGCCCTTCACCCCAGAGCCTGCTGCTGAACCAGAGGTCTCTCCCCAACTTTTGCTGAAACAACATCCATGCTATAGTGCTGTTGGGTCCAGCACTGAGCCTTAGCCTTGAGCAGCACAGCAGTGGGCTGTCTTCCACTGATTTAAAAAAAAAGAGAGAGGGGGGCATTCGCTTTTATGGCAGTCCTAAAACAGATTGTCAACAGCTCAAAAATAAATTTCAGCAGCTCCAGTGTATAAAATGACAGGTCACGCAATGCCTTAGCATACATGTACATCCATTTATATAAATATATAAATCTATTGTTATTGTTATTGTTGCTGCTATCACTATTACTATTACCGTTACTATTAATATTAATATTGATATGCATATGCACTGGAGACAGGATCTGTATCCCCAAACCAGACTTACCTTCTCGAACAGCAGGATTTGAGTCCATTGGCACCCTAGAGACCAACAAGATTTTCAAGGGCCAGGTTTATGCCTCTGGCTTAAGGTCTTTATGGCGCCACTGGACTCAAATCCTGCAGTTCTACTGCAGACCAACATGGTTACCCACCTGAAGTTAACTTCTGGTTGAAGGATGGCAATTCTAGCAACTTCCACTTAAAAGAAAAGCACAAGGCATCCCCCAAAGGCCAAAAGTGTAACCGACTTAATATAGTGAGTTAAGAGGCTCATATTCCAGAAAATAGATATCCTCCCTGATAAACGGGGGCTGTACAGCATAACCACCAGTCAGAATCTTTGGAATATGCCTACAAAGTTAGCTGGGAGCTTGCTTTGAAAATTCTATGTTTCTTCTAAGGAAGAGTTCACAGGACCACTGAGAATTCTGCCTTGGGAAGAATATCAGTGTCCCTTTTAACCACCAGACTGAAATGAACTACAGCTACTCCATAGGGTTTCAAGGCAAGAGATATTCAGAGGTGGTTTGCCAAATTGCCATTGCCTGCCTCTGTATAGCGACCCTGGACTTCCATGGTGGTCTCTCATCCAAGTACTAACCAGGGCTGACCCTCCTTAGCTTTCAAGATCTGTTCGGATTGGGTCAGTCTGCACATTATTAGACAGCAGAAATGATCTTGCGGCATGCTTAGAAGCAATCTAAGAATGTACAAAAGATTTGTACAATTCCGCACACTTGAGAAATAGAGCAAACCATGAAGTTCCCCCTGCCAATATTCCAGTAGGATTCAGGTGGGCAGCTATACTTGTCTGTAGTAATAGAACAAAAGTTGAATCCAGTAGCATCTTAGAGACCGATGATATTTCTAGGGTATAATAAGCTTTCATGAATCAAAGCTCGTGTTGTCAGTTTTTATTTATGAAAGCTTATACTGTAGAAAGCGTTGTGGGCCAGTCATGGGACAGCAGTGTTGAGGACACCTCGAGAGAAGAGGACTCGTCAGGAGCTCGTCAGGAACAACAGTCAGCAGCTGAGGCAGAGCCACTGACACCCTCCAGCCCCAAGGCAACAAGTGAATCCCAGAGTGATTCCACACACGTTGGATAATGCACTTCCAATCCTCTTTATAGATCATTTGGAACGGATTTTTTTGTGTGCAGAACAAAAAATCCACCTTAAATGATTGATAATGTGCATTGAAAGTGCATTATCCAATGTGTGCGGAATCAGCCCCAGTTGGTTGTTCCTAGCCCTCCAGCATCTCCCACACCCTTGGAGCACCAGAGACGAAGGCAAAGAGCAAGACTGCAGGAGAGACAGAAAAGCTCACACCTCCTGGCCAGAGGCCAGCTGCTTGCTGATAGTGACAAGGAGTAGCCCCAGGATGACTCCCAAGCAGTTTTATTTTTTAATTTATTTTATATTTCAATTTATATACCGCCCATCCTCAGGGGCTCTGGGTGGTGAACAAGTTAAAATCAATAAAAACAAGAAAACAACAATACTAAAATCAACATACAAAACAATAATGAAATAAATTAACCAAGTGCAATGGTGGGGAGAACCCCCACCCCCACCCCAAAGGTAGGAGGCCAACATGGCACCACCCCCTTCAACCACTGAATGACTAGCGGAACAGCTCTGTCTTACAGGCCTGGTGGAACGATAATATATCCCACTGGGCCCGGGTCTCCATTGACAGAGCATTCCACCAGGCTGGGGCCAGGACTGAAAAGGCCCTGGCCCTGGTTGAAGCGAGGCGGGCTTCCTTAGGGCTGGGGACCACCAGTTGGCTGCAAGCCCAGCCCTCTGCTGCCTGCTTATAAAACCTAGCCTAGAGAGACCGTCAAGTGTGGAAGTAACGAGTCACCAGCCCCGATTCTTCCTAAATACAGACGAGCACTTATGCTTGTAAGACTTAATGCACTACTTTCTTCAGTCTCTGAAGGCCGCATTCTGGATATACCTTTCTCAAACAGATATTGTGGCTGTGGTCTGGGTGTTACTGAATCTGTAGCCCATGTTTTATTTGAATGTCCCTGGTACAACAAGGTGAGACAGCAATGGATCAAACCCCTGACATTACACTGGACAGATTTTACACCGGATATTTTAGTCCCTAAATTTCTAACAGACCTAAGAATGGGAAATTTACTCATTTTAGATAAATTTTTAGTTCACGCCATGGGAATTTGGGCACCCCCTGATTCTTGCCTTGGACTCTGCCTTGGTCCTGTGACTTTCAGACCGTGCCTTGACTCTGCCTAAATCTAGTACTTGAACCTGCCAGTAATTGACCTTTGGATCTCCTGACTCTGCATTTTGGACTGCCCCTTGGACCAGGCTACCACCGGCTTTAGGCCTCAGTGCTTAGGACTGGACCTTTGCTATGCTACTGGAACTAGCCCCTTGGCTGAGCTCTTCAGGCTCTGGGAACGTGGCCTGTGCTGCCCCGACCTGACACCCAACAGAAAGATTGGTTGGTCTCTAAGGTGCTACTGGACTCAAATTTTGTTCCATTAAGATTGAGACAACCAAGGAAAGCTCCTCTTTTGTACACTCACATATTTGTTTCCTCTCAGGTGGGATGGATAGTAGATGAGGAAACAGCAAGAGGACGGCCATGAGAAAGAAGTGCAAGAGTGCGCATGTGCAAAACATTTGCAATACAATTCTAAATGGTAACAAATGTTTCCCCAAAGGACAACTGTATAAACCAGTTGTGTTTTGAACCAAAGTATGATTACTCTGTATTACTTATGTGGGATGCGCTACCATAAGGAAGAGCTTGGGGGGTGCAGCATGTGATAAAGCTAAGGTAATGTTTTTAAACTCCACCCTATCGAAACTTCCAGCACACCATCCTCAGCAGACATAAAGCGGGTAATTACCCTGGATCTTGGTAGGCATATTAAATGCATATTAATTCATCTGAGCCTTGAATGTTCAGAAGGGAAACATGGAGAGCTTCAGAGCTAGCTGCCAACAGATAATGCTGATGCTGGCATGTGAAGCTGCAGTGCTGATAAAGGAAAGGGGGGGATACAACAGAGCGTTAATTAGGTACAAGCAAACATCTTTGCTAATAGCTCATCCTCTCGTTCACTGCAAAATGTCAACAATAGATATTAGTGCCAGATGCTGGCATTACATCTCCCATAGTTGAGATGATGGTGGTGTGGGAATAGGAGGGGAGAGCCAATCGTGTGCAGAGGATTGGATTGAGCCGTGCATGACCCAAATCAATAAGTTGAATTTGGCCACAAAACTTAGCTTGAGACATGGTATACCTATGGGTGTGTGTAAACAATTAAGTGCCATCAAGTTGCAACAAATTCATGATTGCTCCTCTTAAGATTTTCAAGCTGATACTGAGCTTGGTGGACCAATGAGTTGACTCAGTATAGGGCAGCTTCCAATGTTCTGATCAGTTGCACTTTGGAACAAGACAATGGCCATTTCTACATGCTTTACCTTGTTCCGGAAAACAGCAAAATCTCACGCGAAGATGCTGTTATCACATCTTGTCGCGTGATAACAGCGTTTTCTCGTGCGATTTCGTGTGAGATTTCGCTGTTTTCCGGAACAAGGTAAAGCATGTAGAAATGGCCAATGTATATGTATTGTTTACTACTCCAAAAACCAGGGAGAACTTTGGACCAGAATTTCAGAATAATTTCTTAAATGTATGTGCTGGATGAGAAATATGCAATTTAGCTTTGGGTGTGGTGTAGGAGTTTAAGAAAGATATAGGTCCACTACTTATCTGGACAATGGCTTTGCGTGCCCATAGGTTAGAGCTAGAGCTAGAGCATAGAATGTAAAGGAATGGTAACGAGGAGGGGAAGAAAGTAACTTCTTTCACAGAAACAAGATTGTCGCTTCTACCTGGTGTGCACCAGCAAAAAAACCCCAGAAAACATGCTGCATCTTTAAAAAAAAAAACCTAACTGAGCAAGCATTTTTAAAATCCTTGAAATTCCTTTGAAAGACAGGCCAAGGACATCCCATCTCAAGCATTAAGATTTGGTTGCGCATGAGACGATTAGACTCATCCATGCTAATTACACTAGAAAGAACTAATTAGAAAAATCCACCATTCAGCTAATGAGGGCTGGGCCCTTCCAAAGCTCCACGCTTCGTTTCGCAGGTTTAAAATATTACTTTCCTTGTGCCCCACATGTCCCTACTCTGTGCATGATGGCCGCCATGCTAATTCTAGCAGCATACATGCTTGGTATAAATATCAGTTCAATTCCCACAGGTAGCAAGGGTGTGCAAATGGCTGCAAGGCACATTGTTGTGGGCCCTGTCCTTTCTTAGGCTAGAATTGTAATATACCACGGACATTCGATGCTGTTGACTATACCCAGTTCCCACCCTCTCAATATAGAGTGAGTTGGTGTGGCATTCCAAAAGAAACTCTGTTGAATGGCAGGTGTTAGTCATAGAAAGCAGTATTGTACTACCATTAAAGACATCCATATTGAATCCATGCACTGTTGAATGTTGGGCTGACATTGTACTACAGCTATCTTCTGCCAATGGATTTTCCTCTGTGCACAGAACAATCCAGTTTTGAATTATTGGTACACTGCCACGTAGTGCAATACTCACCAAAGTGTGGCTGGAGTTTCAGTTGATTAATAACGTGAGTTGCCCATCAACTAATAGATTTGCATTGCGATTCTAAACAGAGTCAACCCTATATAAGTGCATCAAATTTGTTAGTGTCATATATGCCTGCCTGCATATCTGCCATGAATGTATTCTGTCTGCATATCTGCCATGAATGTATTCTGTGTTCTGTACTGCTTCTCTGAGGGCATGAGAAGTTTCTTATTGAAATTAAGACAGAAGGTTATCTCTCAGGTATTTATTTTCTCTTTCCCTGCTGCCTCCAGAAGTGTCCTTGAAGGCTGCTTGTGGCCAGCTCAAAATGTATCTTTCTTGGGAACTAAGACGATTCCATTCTTTGTTAGGTCTAGTCTAAACCTAGCTCTTCCCCGGCAACTCCCCTGGCTAGTTCGCTCCCTTATCCTGATGGCGGGAACGTTCCCTATAACTAACATCACCAACCCCAGTTACGTCACTTCTGCCAATGCACTTGTCTGAGCACCTTGAACTTGCTAGATCTCTAATAAAGTTACTTCAACCAATGCACCTGTGTGTTTGCTGTGGAGAACTGAGGGATTCTACCTGCCAAGGACTGACAGCGAGGCTCAGAAAAGTGCAAGGATTTGCATGGCAAATCTGCATACATTGTCACATGAGAAACTGCTCTGAACAGGATCAAACTTCAGACATCATCTTAGAAGAGGCATTCCCCCTTCTCTCATAATGAAATGCCGCTTTGAGGGTGACCTTAGCACCCGATGGTGTTAGCGGTCAGACTTGCCCTCATGATATTAAGAAGGCTTATGAATATGGCTGTATCATAAGACCCTCTCTGTATGTGTTTCAAACACAGAAATGCTGTGTAAGCCAGGCAGAAAAAATAGAGGCCAGATCCCAGCCAGGAGAGAGAGAGAGAGGGAGAGGGAGAGAGAGAGAGAGAGAGAGAGAGAGAGAGAGAGAGAGAGAGAGAGACTTTGACTCTTTCCTTCCCTGCCGTCTTCTCATTTGAAAAGGTAGTCTCATTTTTACCCACACAGGGTGGAAAATATAGGTTTCCCTAAGTTTCCCCTAAAGCAAGTAAAAGAAGCTTGCGGGGGAGAGTAGCTTTTCCAAATGAGAAAATGGCAGGGGGATGAAGAAACATTAAAATTTCCTTCTCTTCCTATATCATTTTCCTCCTTGGTCTTTCTATTCAGTACTTTTTTATCCCACCCTTCTTCCAAGGACTTCAGGGCAGGAGCACATGAAGATTGCATGGTTCTCCCTCCCTCCTGGTATTCTCACAACAATCCTACAAGGTAGATTAGTCTGAGAAAGGGTGACTGCCCAAGATCAACTAGTGAGAGTCATAGTAGTAGATACTTCATAGCAGTATCTGAACCAGAGGTCTCCCGGATCCTAATCTGACACTCGGTTACCATCTCTGCACTTACAAATGCAAACTGATTTTGGGGGTGGTGCCTGAGGAAGGTGGAGTTTCAGGGGATGTGACATCACATCTTCCATGACACTAGGATTTCCTCTAATCTCTATGGTAAAGACATTCTTCAGCCTTCCATTCATAAGTGATGTCACTTCCAAGTGACACTCTAGGAAACCCTACAATCTCTATGGTCTTTACCATAGAAAGTATGGAAATTCCTAGAGTGTCACCATAAATGCTACTCCCTCCCATTTTTCTTCACTCCACAAATATTTGAGAGTGGGGGATCGAGGTCAAGGCAGAGGAGGGGGTTCTGCCACAAATAAGCAAATGAGAAGACTGACATTCTGTCCACTGCACTATACTGGCTTTTCTTGACAAAGAAATCCCAGAGGCTATGTTTGCTGAAGTAAAAAAAAAAGTTATTTAAAATATCCACAGGAGAACAAAAAGGAACATGTTGCTGAGTTCTCACATGAGGGAGAGGCAAAATTAAAAAGTGGGTTTTCATGTCAAAACAGCAGGGAAGAGAAATTCAGAATCAGCCATGCTAACATCCTAAGATCTGAGGGCAAACATCCTTGCCAACAAAGGATTTAGCAAGGAAGAGATGGAAGGGAAAATAATGAGGAGCTAGGAAACGGCCCTGCTTCATTATGCAATAAATTCATTATAGGCACTGCAAGGGAAAAGCATGCCAGTCTTTGTGAACATTGTTTGACGAGACACCATCAAAAGGTTTCTTCTGCAAAAATACGTATAATAATCAGCCTTTGAATTCTGTGGGATCTACATACTTAGACGTCTGTTTGAAAGTTTAATGGAAGATATTAAACATATCTTTGAGATGCAGAATTTGCGTAAATGGTGCCTTTGAACGAGTCTTTTTTCCCCCCTCCTGTGCCAGACTTACTGGCGGGGAATCAAAATCTCTGCTCATCAAGATGATGGACACCATTTGTATCAAGGGGAACAAATACAAGGTCTGCTTGCACTACAAAATCTACAATCAGGTGGCTTGTTGCTGTTTTAATAGTTTTTTGTACGCATTGTTTCAATCAATCATTTTTTTAACACATCGCCCTGAGGCCAATACTTAGCACTCCCACGTTAATACCTAACCAAAGTTTCTTGTTGCAATTAAGGATGCTTCTTAAATGTCCTCAGGGCTTTTTTCTGGGAAAAGAGGTGGTGGAACTCAGTGGGTTGCCCTTGGAGAAAATGGTCACATGGCTGGTGGCCCCACCCCCTGATCTCCAGACAGAGGGGAGTTGAGATTGCCCTCTGTGCTGCTGAGCGGCACAGAGGGCAATCTAAACTCCCCTCTGTCTGGAGATCAGGGGGGCGGAGCCACCAGCCATGTGACCATTTTCAAGAGGTTCCAGAACTCCACTCCACCGCGTTCCCGCTGAAAAAGAGCCCTGAATGTCCCTATCTGGATTTTTCCATGGATTCTGAATTCTATTTGTCATTCAAACAGATAAATTAAGAGAACAATCCTAAAAAAAATGTTTTCAATAGGGCTTTCTCCTGGGCAAGTGTTCTTAGGATTGCAGCTTAGGAATCCTTCACGGTTCCGCTTTTATTTCTGAATGTTGTATAGCATGTTGTGTATCTGTTGTCAGCCCCATTCATTTTGTCCACCTACTGAGGTACACATCTGGATCACATATTGATTCTATAAAGGTTGGGATACCTTTCCCCAGCTTCCTTGACCATCATGAGAGCTTTGTCCATGAGCCTTGTTCCTTGTCCATCACAAGCCAGTTCAAATGTTCAAAGAAAATGATAATTACACACGCGCGCAGACACACACACACACATGCGGCTTTCTCCTTGATAGGCTCTTTTTTGTCATGCATGCAATCTGTTTTATCTCATTTTTTTATCTTACTTCTTCTCCAAGGAGCTCAAGGTGACTTACATGGGTCTTGTACACACACAAAGCAGCCTTATACTGATAGGCTATCAGTCTGTCAAAGGAAACAGTTTTTCAGAGCAGGACCTCCAGGCAGCAGCCCGATCTCAGTAGGATAGCAGGGGGTGGGTGGATTTGGGGGAAATCACCATCACTCTGATGGCGTAACATCACTTCCTGGGTGAAATCACAACTGATGTCACTGCATTGGCACGACACACTAGCATTCACCAGAAACTCTATGGTAACCTCCCATGGCCCTGCCCCACCAGTCTCCCACCAGGTGCAAGCTGCTCTTTGGCAGTCCTATTTTAGGGTCACAGGCAGAGGTCTTTCATATCACCTGTTATCTGATCCTTTTTGCTGGACGTGCCAGGGGTTGAACCAGGGATGGACCTGCATGTAAAGCGGGTGCTCTACCTCCTAGCCACGGCCCCCTCCCTTCTTCTCTCCTCCATTTTGTCCCCGCAACTAGCTTGTGAAATAGGTGAGGCTGAGAGGAAAAGCTGACACAATACATCTTTCAACCCTGTTTGAACAACAGATGGGTGTACAATCGATATGTGAAGAGGAAAGTGGCTCTAGGACCGCCCCCCCCCCAGTGCCACTTCATGGCCAAGCTGGGATTTGTAAGCTGTAACCCTCCACCATAAAGCAGAATTGCTCTCGTATGCCCAGACACAGCTCTATTGTGCGCATGTTTTTTGTGCAAGTTTTAAATGTGCGAAGTTGAAAGGGAAGGCTTTCTTTCCACGAGCCCCTAATAATTTGGTATCAATCAAGATAGTTAGAAATCAATTTGGTCCACAGAACAATGCAGCTGCCAACAGGGCACAGGCTTGGCCCTCCAATTTTGTGTGTTTCAACTGTGTTTTTATTTAAAGAAGCCTAATGCAAAAATTGTATGTGTTTTGTCTGGCAATCCCCAAATAGATATCTTCCATTATCTGTTATGTCAGCTGTTGCCTGAAAGAAAGATCAAGTGAGAAACGGTTTGCACCCCCTAATAGTAAATCCTCAACATGCAATTAGGTATTCACATGGCAATCACAACCGTGTCTATATTTCATGTTTGCCTTCCTTTTCAAAGCCTCAACTAGAGGGGTACTTACTCTGTCAAATCTGCTATAGTAATCAAAACACTGAAATTACTTCTCTCCACACTAAATATACTGGAACTGGTTGTTTGATTAAATGGAGAGCAGAGTGCGCAATTTGCTAAATTACAAGTATTCTGAACATGTAAATATAGTTTAATTACTGCAATTAAAGAAGATTACTGGAGATTGGCAGATGGGAATGTAATACTGTTTTAATTAGAGTTTTTAATGCACTGTAACATAAGCATAATATTAACCCTTTCTCTGAGAGAGGGGTGACTTCACTTAGAGGGAAAAAAAGAGAGGAGCGGACATTAAATTTTAAAAACATGATTCTTTTGAAGCAGAGAAAGTCAAAGCCCTGAAGAGGCATGTTCAGAAGGTCCAGTTGTAATGCTGGGTTGACTGACACTGTAATTCTTGCAAATAACGTCCTCAAAAATCAAAGCTGTCCTGTCCACAGTGCTGTTTTCTCATCTGTTAAACACTACTGAATTTTCGGGGTGTTCGCCATTTAAAAACCGAACAGTAGTTCGAGCACATTCGCATTTCCATAGTTGGCAGCATTCATCGTCACAGAGGCGGCCTTAATAGATGCTGATACTCAGTATTCACTTGGATTGCGGTGATTGGTAGAGATTACAGGTTTTTTGCCCATCGGTATAAAAGACCATCAAAGTACAATTGCCGCCAATCCCAGAAGAAGCCATTTACAAGATAAATAGGCCCTGACCAGAGCCCATCTTCCATTCAACGAGGCATGTCCTGTGGCAGGTTCCTTCACCCGCCTAATTCAGAAAGATAAAGTTAGTGCCTTGAAGGAAAATTTGTGGGTGAGAGGAATTGACAAAAAAGAGAGGGGTTGTTGTGCACGAGCATGCACCGATACGTATTTTGGAGTGTCCCACTGAACAAATGCCGGTGGGCACGTTTTCAGTGTTCCATATGGATGCTCAGTATTGCGTTGCAAACTGAGCCTGAGATGTCTGCCCATCATTATGTACAGTACCACTGCCTGCCTAACAGACTCATGAGGTTCATTTTTCACTTGTTAAGAATGAATTGATTTCTCCTTCCAAACCCCATCGTAGCTAATGTCCATGAGGTTTGCATCGGAGTGGCACTCTGTAGAACTGAAGAGGCCATGTTTCCCCATGAGGCATCAATCAATACCTTTGAAAGGGACCAGATGTTACTTCTGGGTGAAAGGGCTGGATGTGGGGCAGAATTAAGCTTCCTCCTAGGTAGGGAAGGGCAAGACCCTGTTGTCGATGAGGTGGGGTGAAACATAGTAGCAACTTACTCACATGAACAAAGAATGTACTAATAAAGCTTACTCCTCAAGACAATATGTAAAGGTTAAAGCCAACATAGTATTCCAGAAGCTTCTTCCAACAGCTGAATGAAAGGGGGATCTCTGGAGCTCTTTCTGAATCTCACGGTATCTTCTAAGACGGATCAAAAGTAACATCACCCTAACACATACTTATCCCTGGGTAAGCACATTATTTAATTATTTAGAATACTTTCATTCTGCTTCTCCAGAATCTTGCCCAAGGAGCAGCAAGGTTCTCCACCCTTCTGAGTCATTCTCTAATCCTCCAGCAACAGCCACCAACCAACTGCTGCTTAACCAACTTGTTATCTTTTGGGGGGGGTAGGTTTTCAAGTGGGAAGTTTCTGGAACTAGTCCCCTTCGCTCCCATGACCTTGGTCTTCATCAGTTAATTGGAGCCCATCTGCAATTCCAGAAAGCAGCTCATTATTTCAGAAAATTAGTTGCAACACTTGACCAAAGCTCTCCCATCACAGGGAAATACAGTTGTCTTTCATGAGACAGTTCTTATTGCTTTGATGTGACCCAGGCTTGTTCTGAACGATAATAAGGAAACAATCCTCTTCTATTCAAATTGTAAATTGCATGTTTTCTCAAAAACATTTTTGAAGAATGTCACCTCCCACTACATTGGCTCGTAACGTTTTGGTTCGTGCATGTTTTTGTCATTCTTCTCAGGAATCTCAGTAAGACAAAGAGCGACGGCAGCCCAAAGGTTGCACATTCTAGACACGCAACCTCCCCCCCCCTCCAATCCACAGTAATTCAGGAAAGAATGAGGGAATGTTGGAATTGGAAGAGATGAGACAATCTGCACCCTACTGAAATGTCGCACATTCTAAAGTATACAAGTCTTCCATACATGTGAGCCCTGCATAAGCAATTGTTCAAAACTAAGAAGCTCTTCAAGGAATAGCTGGTACTATTCTGATTTACCTCCTAGTTACGATGTGGAGAAAGTGAGAGCAGGTCTTGTCTGTCACCCACCTCCCTCACCTCTGACAGCTCAGGCTCTATGAAAGGTCAGACTGAAATAAATATTATTCGACTTTAAAGTAGCCACTGGACCTTTTATTTTGTTTTGCTACAGGGTGACTCCACCAAAAATGTAATATCTTCCCTCACATATTCATAAAGTACCAATTTAGTACCCCGAGTGTTCAAGCATATAGTTTGCAATTTGCAACGGAGGGCAGTGACTGTCTATGAGTAGTGTAGGTCCCACTCGAACATTAAACCATGTTGTGAATGGCTGATGGTGAATGCATAAATACGTGAAGCTGCCTTGTACCAGCTCAGGCCATTGCTCATCAAAGTCTGTACAGCCGTGCCTCTGTAGGTCAAAGTCTTTCATATCACCTACTACCTGATATTTTAAAAAGATAGTTTCAGGTGGGTATCTGATCTGCAGTAGAAGAACAAGATTTGAGTCCAGTAGCACCTTAAAGACCAGCAAGATTTCCAGGGCATAAGCTTTCGAGAGTCAAAGCTCCCTTGGTCAGATACAGCATCTAAGCTTATACCCTGGAAATCTTGTTGGTCTTTATGGTGTTACTGGACTTGAATCTTGCTCTTCTATGTGATTTTCAAGTGGACTTGCTAAAGATGACTCTTGGACCTTCTGCATGCAAAGCAGACGCTGTACAACTGAGCCGCATCCCTTCCCCAAAGGCAGGGTACCAGAGGTAGGGCAGGTATGGTGGCTGGGTAGGGTCAAGGCAATCTCGTTTCCCTCCACTTGCAGGGGAATGGCTGAGGGCCGTATCATCCATTCAGGCCCTTTGATGGATTGTTGATTTGGAAAGAAAAAGGAAAGAAATCACAACAATTGCTACATCTCTTGACATTTTGAGGATTTACATGCACATTAAAATTCCATAGGTTGCCAAGATTTACGAAATACAAGGGGGAACTGTCTCAGACTGCTGCAGTTCAATTCACAAGGACGTAAAAGAGTGCTGAGGAAACGTGCCACACAGAGGCAATGGATAATGTCGCCGTGGGCTTTGGTTATTATTACTGAGCCCGAGGAAGACTATTTGTTTCATAAAGCAATATTCCGGAATGTAAGAAGCAATTTTTGTCATCTCAAAAGCTATGGCTTGCAACATTGTATCCATTTAAGTCAATAGCCTATTAGAAATTCTAATTGAAAGTTCAATACACTGCGCCGAGGCTTACAATCGAGGTGCCTTTGGAAAGCCCATTTCAGGTCTTAATCTCTTTATCATTTGGTATTTTGAAGCCTAACTTTGTTCTTGTTAGGCAGATCAATGGCATTAATTTACAGAACGGGGGGAAAATGTCACCCTTCATCCTTTAAATCTTAGCACGGCGAAGAGCGGCGTAAGCGAATCCGACCGTTTGCTCTCCCATATTAGCAGAAAACGGTGCCTTGGGAGACTTGACCTACAAATTTTAATTACTGCATAAAAATTCAGTTCCTGGAAGATGAATAGAGACCTGAGGGAGGGAGGGGGGAGCAGAGGTCCAGCTTCTCTGACTGACTGCTGGAATTAACTCTTCAAAGACTAGAAAGTCAAATGAAACAACACATACTTACTGAATCTACGTATTCACTACTTCCTCCATTATATAATCCACAGATTGTACTACTTGCTGTGGGTGGCCCCGTAAATGTCTCTGGGAATGTTGGAACTTCCCTGAAGTACCCTCAGATTACTATTTTCCCATGATATTCCAACTGTACCACGTTAGAGGGAGAGGCCAAAAATCTCTTAGTTCCACATGTACTCAGCCACTCTTCTGCGCATGCACAACTCCATTTGAGATAGTAAAACCACGTTTAGCCATTCTTCTCTTCATGAGCAACTACATTCAAGGTGGTGAAAATCAAGGGGAAGTTGGTCAGCACTACCTTGGATGTTACTGTTCATGCAAGATGCTGTGGTACTGAGTTTAAGTAAAAACACTATAGTTACTTCTCTTCACCTATGACAAAGTGAGCTATTTATAACCCAGGAGCAGCACATGTTACTCCCACAGCATTGGTCTACCTGATGTGAGATGGGTTTTCTAAGGAAATTGGAATGGGGAAAAAAAATCTGATTCAAATGTAAATAGATTATAGAAGATAAATACACCACACACAAGCCTGGGTCATGCAAAAGTTCAGGCCCTGATTCATATCCCACATTTAGCCCATCTATTATGATCTGCAGCAGAGCAGAGGTGACAACTATAGATAAAAAGACTATATTTACATGCATGTGGTGAATTTTCCACAAGGAATTTTTCCATCCCACATCACTATCTCCCTGTAATGCACTTTATGAGCAGCTGTGCCTGAAAAGACTTGGATGCTACCACTGATGCTTATCAAATACAAAAAGTTGGAGATGTGTTTGTGGTGGAGTGGTGGAGAGAGATGTCACGTCATAGCTGACTTATGGCGATCCCTGGTGGGGTTTTCATGGAAACAACCAACAGACCATTACCTGCCTCTGCAAACCTGGTTTTTGCTGGAGGTCTCCCATCCAATTACTAACCAAGGCTGTCCCTGCTTAGCTTCTGAGATCTGATGAGATCAGGCTCACCTGGGCTATCCAGGTCCAGGTTGAGGATGTCTGTATCTTGCTTGAAATCATGGGTTGGTGTAGTAGTATAGCCAGTGTAGGTGTAATGGTTTGAGTGTCAGACTAGGATCTGGGTGACCCAGGTTTGAATCCCTATTCTGCTATGGAAGCTTGCTGGTTGACATTGGGCCAATCACACGCCCTCAGCCTAATCTACCTCACAAGGTTGTTGTGAGGCAAAAATGGAGGAAAAGAGAATGATGTAAGCTGCTTTGGGTCCCCATTGAGAAGAAAAGTGGGGTACACATAAGTAAAAACAATTAAAAATCAAATACATTGTCTTCCCATGTATTGCCAGTACACCTCCTTCATACCATGAAAGTTCATGGCCTAAAAATATTAGTGGAAGATTTTGAGTCTAAGTATCTTGTGGCAGCTGTTAGCACTTACAAACATACCAAGCCTTGAGCTAAGGCAAGCCGTTGGTCTATTATGGTCACCATAGTTTATTCTCAGTGGCAGTGTCTCTTTGGCGGAGAAAGGTCTTTCCCAACACCTACTATCAAAACCACTTTTAACTGGAGATTTGGGACTTTCAACATACAAACCAAGGGGCTCGGAAACCACCTTTAAAGCTCAGTATTGTCTGCTACAACTGACAGCAGATCTCCATAACAAACGATATGTTACATTTTTAAATGAGCTGAATCCAAATTTTCCCGGACTTTAATTGGCTTCCCTGCAACCATACTCCAGTTGAGGTGAGCGAACTGCTTTTTAAAGCACCACAGAGGCCTGATTTGGCTGGGGACTACAGAAGGGGGGAGGGAGAGATAAAATGTGCAGCTCCAAAACGGGACAGTAACATCCCAAGAGGGTGATTTGGGAAAGCAGCCGGAAGGAAGACAGAAGCCCCTCCCCTCGTGCATGGTCCCCAGTTAAATCAGGTCCCTGCAGGGATGAAAAAAACAGTTCCCCACAGTTGTCCGGATCCAACTGATTAAAAAAGTAACGTGTAGTTTGGCCAACAAATAAAGGTATTTCCCAGCACCTGAAGTCCTTTCAACTGAAGCTGATAGGGATTGAACCTGGGGACTGCAGCTGTTGAAACAACATGCCTTGTGGTTTGATGGCCCCTTCGTACGGTGTTGTGCAATTCCCAGTCCACTGGTGGGAGTGTGTGCTGCTGCAGCAATTCACCTCAATGGCTTCCACCTCCATCACGCAACATCCAAATGCAGAAAAGCAACCTCCTTTCTTTTTTTAGAAACCTCTGATTAACAGCAGCTGACAACTGACAACAGGAGGTGTATTCCCATGTTTGCGAAACTACGGATGATTCCCACTTCCTCAAACGGCTCGACTAAATGTGCTCGACAGACCCTTGGCCTGATGCACTGGGTTGTGCTCTCGGCCAGCAAGAAGCATGGGTAATCTGGGAAGCGGGTCCCAAACTTAGCCAGCAGGGGAAGAGTTAAAGCAACCTGAGTCAGTAACTCCCTGTGGCTGTGATATAAGCCAGCCACTTTTAAACAAATTGAGGAAAATAGCCCTTTCAGCTCAGCGGGTATGTGACTAGCTGCACAAAGGACCCCTTCTAGAAATCCCCTGAATGCCCCCATTATCTTACGGACCCCTCAAGCAGCCCCACATTTCACGCCCATGCCACCTGTGATTAGTCCCCCCCCCTCTTTTGCCATCATTAGGGAGCACTTTGATGGCGGGTGATTGTTTAAAGGCCTGGATGAGTGTCTAATGGGAGTGGAGGACTTGGCTTCCTCATTCCCCAGTTGATCTATCTATCTCACTAATTTATGAGAAGCAAAAGTGGGGAGGGGGGAGATGGAGGCGAGACAACAGTAACAGGAGGCCAATAAAAAAGTTCACTTAGCATAAAATGGACTCGGTCCTTCGGTTTCTCAAAGGAAGGGATATCATGTTGAGGTGAATTTTGAGACAAGATCAAACGAAAGACAGCAGCCCCTGGAGCCCTGGCCGGCTTCTTTTATAGGGCTTTCTGTTTCGAGCAGAGTCAAAGAAACGAGGAAGAAGAGAAGGGCTTCCAAACAAAGCTCCCAAAACCAATTAAGGTTTGTGTGGAGTTTTGTTTCCTTTGTTCAAGCTCAAGCGTTTCTGAATGAAGATATGAAACAAGATGGAAAATATCTGGGGGGAGAAACAGCTTTAGGGTTATGCAGATGTGCTTCCTGAAAGGATAAGAACTACTTCGATATGACTGTTCTGACATGGTGGCTCTATTATGTCTGTTATATTTTCAAGCATGACAATTTTACTAATTTGTCTTTGTGGCAGTGAAAAGTACAATCATTCACCCTGAAACGAGCGCTGGCTTGAGTCCAAAATGCCATGCTACAGGTAGCAAGGTTCTCAAAAAGCAAGCCCATATGAGGTAAAATTTAGAGTGTTGTTCGAAAAGTAAGTCAATGTGGCTTGACTTTTAGAGAGGTGCTCCAAAAGCAGGTTTTTGGAGTGTCAATCATAAACAGAGTTACACCCTTCCAAGAGCACTGAACCCAACATTTTCAAAAACATGTGACTGCTCTTAGGATTACACCGTTAGAATGTCAGGGTGGGGCCAAGGAGACCTGGGTTCAAATTCCCAGTCAGACATGGGCCATTTCTACACGGCTTACCTTGTTCCGGAAAACAGCGAAATCTCACGAGAAGACGCTATTATCGCGTCTTCTCACGTGATAACATCGTCCCCTCGCACGATTTCGTGTGATAACAGCGTCTTCTTGTGCGATTTCATGCGAGATTTCGCTGTTTTCCGGAACAAGGTAAGCCGTGTGGAAATGACCATGGAGTTTGCTTGTTCAAAAGCAAAAGTAAATATGCTTTACTGTTGAGCTGAAATGATAATGTTCTGTTACTAAAAATACTTTTTAAATGAAGTTTTGATGCCTGTAAGATTTCTGGATTAATAAGAAAACTATATATACCAAGGGAGAATTTAATAGCAAAATCATGGTGTATTAAAATTTTAATCATTTTTAGATTCAAGTGGTTCATTCCCTTGCCCTTCAAGCAGATGGCAAAATTAAAAACCTAAATAAATGGTCATTTAATGTTTTTTGTTTTTTAATTCTTTCTCTGGAAAGAGAAATGAGGAAAATGTTCCTATTTCCTCTTTTTCTATTCGTTTTATATTTTCGTCAATACTTTTGGCTTTACAGATCTGTTTGCATTGTGTGCTTACATTGTACAATTTTGCATACAATGTATATTGTATACAATATACATTTTCTATATACCCAACATACACATATAACAATGGCGATTTATTGATGCACAAATACTGTTAAAAATGAGAACATTTTACGGGGGAAGGAGGTGCAAGGGAATAGAGCGTGATGTAAAAAAAAAAAGAATACCAGCTTTGATTCACACAAGGGAGACACAAAATTGAAATGGGGACTTTGGGTCAAAACAGCAGGGATAAGAAACCCAAAATTGTCCCTATCCAGGAGAGTTAATGATTTCCTTTATCTAACATTTGTCTGAATGTGTCACTGCCAGTGTTTATCATCTTTAAAAGAAGAATGGATGGATTTGCTCTTTTCTTTCCCCGGGCTCATGATAGTAGTCGAACATCTCATCAATTGAGACCACTGCTGAGAAAGGACATTTTAAAAAGGCTTCCAAGCCAATGAATATATTATAAAAACACAGGGAAGGAAGAAGGATGCCTACATTATTCAGCAGACCGAGTCGGACACCTTCCAAGCCTACTCAACAGCAAGACAATTTTCAATAGATGGCTGATGGAATTAAAAATCTTCTCACACAGACTGAGGGTGAGCAGGGATGCTGCATTCAGGAGATGAGCTGAGATGGTCACCTAGGGAGGTGGATTTGGGGCTGCAACCACCCCAACCACTCCTGCCTCGTCCCTTCCTCACTGCCATATCCATCCCTGTTGGAGAGCAGGAAAAAATCTAAGGCACCTCCAAGCCTGTCTATAGCCAGCATGGCAAGCTGTGGATTCTACTTGCTTTATTTATTTACTTCATTTATACCCTACCTTTCTCCCCCATGGAGACTCAAAGAGGTTTACACCATTCTCTCCTCCAGTGTCTCCTCCCAGTAACCCTGTGAGGTAGATTAGGTGGAGAGTGTGTGACTGGTCCAGCAAGCTTCCATATCAGAGTGGGGGTTCAAACCTGGGTCTCCCAGATGCTAGTCCGACATCCTAACTGCTACACCGCACTTGCTCTTGGCATGCACTGTAGGGCTTCCCAAACTATTGCAAGATTCCTTTGTAAGAATTTGAAGGTCATGCCTTCATGTCTATGCCTCCTTCCACCCACAGGCTTTCTAATACAAATAGGAAGGCCATCCACTCACACACCCCACCTGCTACTCCCTGGCCCCATTCATCTGTCTGGTGGGGAGAGGAAACACAGGGGTGGGGAGAAGCCTGTGCACGCACTCCTCTGTCACCCATCGCACCAGCGACAGAGGAACTGTGGTGTGTGCTGAAGCAAAGCTCAGTGAAAACTGCCTCCAGAGGGGCTGTTTTCCCAGAGCTCGGCTGAGGGGTGCACCACAATTCCCCATTGTGCCAGAAAAAGAAGTCATTTTCTGGTGCAGTGGGGGAGTGCAGGAGCATGCACACATTACATGTGTGCACAGGAGGTGAGAACTGCACTGCCCCCTGCCTCCCAGCCTCCTGCATCCCCCTTGGGCCCCTGGCAACCCTCAATACAAACTGTTGTTTATTTTTCTTTCTGCATTAATATCTTATATTTCTTCCACAAGACAACTCAAGATGGCTTGCAAAAGGGCGGACCCAGCCAGCTTTTTCACTCAGTTTCCCCCAATTCTCCTTGCTATAGTCCCCATCCCACATGGCTGTTGTCCGTGCAGGACCAACGATTGCCCACATAGCTCTTTGGGTTGATCCTTTCCTCTCTTTTCTCACCACAGAAAAAGCTGGATGGATCTAACCTACAGTGTTTTCAGGAGGTCTTCTGTCCAGGCACTGTTTACGTCAATATATGCTTCACTCCAGCGAGGCTGAGGTATCATGCATTTCCCAACCTTACCTTGAGACAAACTACCTCTCTCAAGAAGTAAAGTTTGCAATGATTTTTTAAAAAAAGAGAGAAGTGTGTCTTGGGTAGAGGTGGGCGCAAACTGAAATATGAACCAAAATTAAGCATCAACCAGGCTGGTTCGTGGTTCGCGAACCACAGTTCATCAGATCCCATTTCTGACGAACCGCCACGAACTTTAGGCTGGTTCATTTGGTTTGTTTTTTGGTTTTTCACTGCAGGCAGCCTGGTGCCAGTCAATCGGTTTCCTAGGCAACAGGGGATGGACTTCCTGCAGATCTTCTGCTGATCCTGAAGTGAGCTTCTGCTGACCCGGAAGTGATGATTTTCTGACCTGGATGTAATGTTTTCATGAACCAAATGAACCAGTTCGCGAACCAGGGGCAGGTTTGTGAAAGTTCATGGTTCATGGTTCATGAAATTTGACAAACCACGGACCACGTGGTTCGTTTTTTTTCCGGTTCATGCCCATCTCTAGTCTTGGGCACAACTCTAACTAGGGATGCTGCAAAGTTTGCAGAGAACATGTTGGGGAGGCGAACATGCCATCTTCTAGAGTTGCAATCGCTCATAAGCTCAGCCCTGGATCTTCTCTCCCTTCCTGCCCTCCAAGATTTACAGCTGCTGAAGAGCTTTGCAGCTGCACAGTAACGGTGAGGGTGGAGTTCTATTTCCTTCAGTTTTGCGGTTACTCTTTGCATCTGTGGTGTAGATGAAATTGGTTCTCTTACAAGATCGTGGGTGATTGGGTCAGGTCATTGAATAATGTGTGTGTTTGTGTGTGATGGTCCTAAGGCTGTGCAAAAGGCACCTGTGTGCAGAATAACCTTGGTAGCATGGAACGGAATGCATACCAAATGGTAAAACTGTTTTTACAGAAGTGTTCATAATCACTGGCTGATGGTTTGGTTTGCTTGTGCTAATTCCTATTCACGTAATTGCATGTAGCAATGATGGGTCTGGTGGATGAAAACTAGAATTGCCTTGAAAATCTGACATCCCATTTGTAGAATACCTAGGCAGCATACAATTCCCAGGCAGGGGCTGTGGCACAGTGCAAAGCGTTGTAGGTTTTCCAGGTTCAATACCAAGCAGATCCACTGAAAGTTCTCTGGCAGCCAAGAGTGTTGTCTGGAGCAGTCCCCTTCTGCTCCGGACTTGGAGCCCGCCCCCGAGGGGAGGCCAGCTACCCCGCTGAGACTCTATGCCCCCCAGCCCTGGGAGAATCTGCAGAACTCACCCTCGGCGGCTGGAAGGCAATGGGAAGCTCGTGGGGAGTCCCCCAAGCAGCTGACCAGCGCGGAGATGCTCATGGGTCAGACGGGGGCAGGGGCTGCAGTGAGGCCATCAGAGGAGATGGTGAAGCAGACAGTGAGGAGACGGCCAGCCCCGCAGCAGCAAGGCCCCGGCCAGCCACCCTCGGCTGGCCAAGGAATGGTCCAGGAGCCAGCCCCGCCGGCATGGAGGAGCGCTGGGCATGCCAGAGCAAGATGGTGGGTCACGGAGCCAGAGCAGAGGGTGGGGTCGGAGGCAGATGGGCGGCAACAGGGGATTGGGCCACAGAGGGGGAGGGGGTGGGAACGCCTGTGTAGAGACGGGGTGCCCACCCTATCCCAGGGGGGAGGGCAGGCAAGCACAGGTGGAGGGGGTGAGTGGGAAGACAGAAATGAAGGGCCATTGGTAGCCCGATTGGGGGAGGGATGGAAGGATGCTATAAAGGAGGAACTTGCCCAGAGGCTGAGGATGAGATACTGGAGAAAGGAGGCAGATGAGAGGGAGCTCCTTACCGGTGGCCAGGAGGAGGACTAGGGTGAAGGAAAAACCCCTCTCCGGATGACTCTGAAGCCCTGGAATTAGACCTGCCAATGCACCTGGGAGGGTGGTGGAGGGCGGGGCCAACCCAGCGGGCGGGGCAGTGGCGCACAAGTGTTAAGGATTGTTTCATACCTGTATCCTTGGAGAAATGCAGCTTTACACGGTAGAAAATCCCAAGCAAGATCGACACGTGTGTTAAGTCAGTATTGCATACATTTATATGCACACATACACAAACACATGAAGTTGCTTACTACTGAATAAGACTGTAGGTCCATCACAGTATTGTCAACTCAAACTGGCAGCAGCTCTCCAGGGTCTCAGGCAGAGATCTTTCACGTCACCCATGATCTAATCCTTAACTTGAGATGCCGGGAATTGAACTTGGGACCTTTTGTATGTCGAACAGATGATCTGCCATTGAGACACAGCCCTTTCTCATATAGTGGAGAGTGCCTTCAAGTCACAGCTGACTTATGGCAACCCCTAGTGGGGTTTTCATGGCAAGAGACTAACAGAGGTGGTGTGCCATTGCCTGCCTCTGCAACCCTGGCCTTCGTTGGAGGTCTCCCATCCAATTACACTAACCAAGGCCAACTCTGCTTAGCTTCTGAGATTGGATGAGATCAGGATCACCTGAGCTTTCCAGGTCACAGCCTTTCTCAGATTCATCAAGTGTAGGGAGATGCAATATTAGCCAGGAAAAGTAGTTTTAAAAGACAGAGCCAGTGCAGATCACTCCTCAGAGGGTTTATCTATTTCATCTTTGCTTTCTCAAAGGCCCTGTCAATTTCACCTCTCCAGTCTAAAACTGTGTGGGATTGCAACCAGAGCACAGCGAGGAACGGAAATGGGCTGGAGCTGCCTTCTGGAGTCGGGTTTGGACCTGGAGAGGTTATAATGGGCTGAAGTTTCCCTTCTGGCATTTCACAGCCCCTTCAAACAGCTCCAGTTGATAGCAAAGCCTTTGCCAGGCCACTGGCTGTAACTTTTAAAACTACCCTTCCTGGCTAACATTGTATCTCCTGACACATATTCTTCATGTGTAAGATGTCTTGTGTAGAGAGTCTGTCATATAATCAGTGAGTAAGTTCAGGTCCAGTATTACTGGTGATTTACACTCAGGAGCGGCACCAGGATTTTTGGTGCCTGTGGCGGGCCAGCAGGCTGGATGCACGCGCACACGCACATGAGCATGCACATCAGCCTGTGTTACGACATCACATGTGCCGTCATTATGGGCACGCGTGTGAGCCGGCCTAATTGCAGCAGCGGGCGGCTGGGATGGCACACAGGTGGCCTCCCAGCTCTCCCGCTTGGTTGCCCTGCACCACCCCAGACGCCTGCCCATGGCTGGGAGGCTGCAGCTCCATGGCGCATGCTCCCACCCCCAGCGTCCCCTCTGGTGCCCCGCACCCTGAGGCAACTGCTTACCTGGCCTCAATGGGCGTGCCAGCCCTGTTTACACTCACAGCAGCACAAGAAAATCCTGCCAAATTCAAGATTTAATGCATACCACCTAAATGACAGCAAATATAGGTGTCAGGTGGAGCTTCCTGGCAGAGAGTTGCATTCGGGGTGCCACCATCAGAAAGTTCAACGCTTCAGGACAGAATATAACCTAGCAGACAGTCTGCTCATCAGGGCTGTCTGTAAATCCGGCCCTCATCACAATACATTTTAATACCTAACACAGATATTTCTTTAATAGAATTATGAGTGTAGTCACAGCTACATTTAACACAACTTAAAAATAAAACAAGTAATTCAGTGGAGAATAATTTATATTGATGTTCATAGTTTTCTTGTTTCTTGTGAAGAGGTGCAAATGTTTTTTAAAGACGCACAGCATCAGCTGATTTCCATTTTTACATAGAGAAAAGGAATGCTGTGGGCAGGCCCTTTCCTTCCTTAAAAAATCATATGCGCAAGATTAAGGGTGTGGGGGGAGAACTGGGCAAAGTGCCCCACGGCCCCGCAAGGCTAAGGAAGCAATCCTAGGACAGTCAGAAGGAAGGCCAATTTTATTCAATGAGGCTTACTCCAAGGGAAGCCTACTTAGTATTCATGGCTGGTGTAGATGATTTGTTCCTAAATACATTTTATGGAATTCATATGCAATCTATAGAGGCTTTCTGAGTACAATGTACATAATTTATATGTAGAAAGCTGATTTATTCATGCATAAATAACAATGAAAATACACACATTTTACGGGGGAGAAAACTGGTCCAAGGAAACAGAAAGTTGCACAAAAATAAAGACTCAAGGATATAATACGTGCAAGGGAGAAGCAAAAACAAAATGCAGATACAGATTTTAACTGAACCAGAGATCAAATGCTTAAATGATCAGGGACCACATTTTCTAAAATATCACCTGATGTCATGTAGATGTGTCAGAGCACTGAAGTAAATGTCCTTTTTCATTGTCTACTTTTCATTATCTCCAAGTGGAACTTGGAGATCTACCAGAATTGCAAATGATCTTCAGACATCAGTTCCCTGGAGAAAATAGCTGGAGGGTGGACTCCATGTCATCATACCCCCTTAAGACCCTCCCCAGAGTCTATCTTCCTCAGAATCCCCTCCCAGATCTCCAGGAATACCCCTATCTGGAGTTAGCAACCCTCTTATCTACCTAGTACATTTTAACCCACCCTTCTACCAAGGTGTTCATAATGACATTCACATTTCTCTCTTGCTCGTTGTATCTTCATGCCAGTCTTGTCAGGTGGTCTAGGCTGAGAGGGTGATTGGCCCAAGATAATTTTGTGTGATGGGTTAAGATACCCTCAGCTCCCACTAGAGGAGAGCTGAGCCATTTGGTGGGGGCAGCTGGTCACCCCCATTAAGTGGCATTGTTCCAGCCATGGTGAAAACCCCATTGGCTACTTGACTGGGGGCCATCAACACAGATTTGGCACAGTAGAGGGAAAGGGAACAGGAGGGCAATTATGGAGTTAAATTAAGGGTGGGGTGAAAAGGGAAGTATGATGCTCTAGCTACCATCCAATCAACACTCCAGTTCTTGGGGGAAGGCCCACCCTCCTGTGAGAGCCAGGAAAAAGTGGGTGGACCTGCCTCCTCTTTAGGCTGGCCTTTTAATGTCATGGAGAGACATGTGAGGACTGCTTCGGGCAGTAGAAAAGCCCACTGGGGGGAAGTTTGAGAGCCACTGGAGAACTGGGTTTGATTCCCCACTCCTCCACTTGAAGCCAGCTGGGGGATCTTGGGTCCATCACAGCTATTCGGAGCTCTCTCAGTCCCACAGGGTGATAGCTGTGAGGATAATAATAACACACTTTGTAAACCACTCTGAGTGGGCATTAAGTGTTGCTGAAGGGTGTTATATACATCAAATGTTGTTAAGAGGAGGACACTGGTGAATCTGGAATTTCATCCCCTTTTCACAGCTGAAATCTTGAAAAAGGTAGATTACCTCCTGTACAAGGCATAGGGCTGGTGGGAGGGAGCCCATACGCAGAACATGACAGTTGTGTGATTGCAACAAAGAGGAACTCCCTTTGGGTTAAGGGGACTCCTCCCATGTTTGTTGATGTTCTACCAAAGACTCAAGATGGAATCTGTAGGTTATGCTCCTGGGTAATTTGTTGAAATTAGCTCCAGGGTTTGTTTGCTTTGGATACTAGTTTTACTATTTGTTGGTTTGTTATTTGCCATATTCACAAGTTCGAGTGAGTACATATACAATCTGTAAGTGAATGTACACTTGATTTACCCAGGTCCCCAGTTTCATTTGTAAAGCGAATGTGTGTTGGCTCTTTCTCACAAACAGATGTACACACATACACGTAGGGTGTTCGTGCTAGCTCCTTCCTGCCAGACCAAGCAGTGTGCAGTCAAGTCCCAGGGCCAATCCTGCCATAGAAATTGATACAAGCGGAGTGTCTAAGAATGTGCAAGTGCTAAGAGATGAACATGAATAATATGGGTTGACGGGAAGTCATTACAGAGATGTGGGAATTCAAAAAGAGATTTAAGAGTCTCTTGAATTTTTATCCATCGAGTGAGATGGTCTCCATTTCTTTTTTTTTTATTTCTAATTTGTTAACAGCCCTGTATTCTACACTTCGTAACCCTCCAGGGGCCCATTTTTAAGAGGCAGCAGGTATTTAACATACAATCACTCACTTATTAAATATAAATGAAATACATACTCGAGGCAGCCAAAGCGACACATATCTAACTTGGTACGCAGGGGGGAATCCACTTTTGAAGTTCACATTAACTTTAATAGGAACCAGAAGGCTTGGTGTGCGATTATATAACTTCTTTTTCGCCCTATTACCAGGTCAGAAACACATCTCTGTTTTTTACTCTGAATGTACTTAGCAATTTCATAGTGAATCTTTAGTCACTGCAAATAAATACATATACACATGCATAAAATCAGGAGCAGGTTAAGACACGCGGAGGCCCTAAACTGTTTCAAAGCTAAGAGGCCCCATAGCATTACCAACAAAGAAATCATATTCTAAAACTGAAATGTGTGATTCTTTTGTATTTAGAGGTGCCACATGATTTAAGGCTGTAAAGCGTTGCTTATCTACAGTACAATCCTAAGGAGAGTTACTCCAGTCTCAGCCCATTGAAATTAATGAGCTTCAACTGGAAAAACTCTCCTTAGGATTGCATTGGTAGTTTATACAGAAATCCACCTCTGCACAAAATACAATTTTTAAAAAACACAGGGATGCTAATAAACCCCTGCCGTATTAATTAAATATGTCTGTTGTCCCTACTGGAAAAACTGAATATCCAGAAGAGATCACAATTGTGCTAAAGTTGCCATCCTCCAAATGGTGACAAGATCTTCTGGAATTACAACTGATCTCCTGACAACAGAGATCTCTTTTCCTGGAGGAAATGACATCTTTGACAGGTGGACTGTATGGCATATCTCTGTTGAGCTCTCTCCCTAAGCACCACCGCTAAATATCCAGGAATTTTCCAAGTCAGAGTTGGCACCCAACACTCTTATCACTTATGGCCATTGCTCTCTCTAATCAACATCCAGATCACAAATTGCAAGCAGGACCCTCAAACAATTGAAAAATATGTACTTTATTATTGTTTATTACTATAAATGTTTACCTTTCTGCACAGGCTTCCTAGTTGCCCACGAATGGCAGGCAATCTCCCGAGGATTTGCCCTATTGTGACACACACACACCCCCCGGAGATTGTCTGCCACCAACAGGCAACCCAGGAAATCGCACACTGGGTGCGCTCCCAGTGGGGCACGACGACATCACTTCAGGAAGTGACATCGTCACGCCAGCCGCTCCTGCGCTTTGCCGGGGCCAATTTTGGCCCCAAACCAAAATACACATACATATATGATGTGCTCTCTTTGGTTGCCATGATCCTCCTGTGTTGGAGGGAAGCATGGATTCATTCTCTAATATTCTAGCCCTGCCAGTTTGCCCAGCTCACTCCTAAATCTGAGCATGCTGATTTAGTGTTTTAAAGTGGATTCCAATTTCAAATACTCAGCACGTTCCTGCATTGGTGCTGGGAACTGGAGTTCGATTGGCGCAAGCACAAGGGCCAAGAATGCATAGAAGACAGTTTTATTTCAGAGGGCCTTTCAGAGAAGGGTGACCTGCTTGGGGAGTAGTTTTAATCTGAATGTTTTTTAAAAAAGAAAAATCTGTGCAGTTGTTTTTAATTCATGTGTCTGCTTTAAAGCTTTGTTTTATTGTCACCTTCTTAAAAATCTTTTTCACTAACTATTTTATAAGTTCCTGCACACGGTGGCTATATTGCCTTAGGTCTAGGGATAGGAGGATGGATAGAAAGGTTTTAAATAAATAAATAATATAAGCCATACAAATATTTGAAATGTAGCTGAGTTTAAGTGATGCGTAGGACTCTGGGGAACATGTAAATTCAGCAATCCAGTATGCAATAACAGTGGGTACTTAGCAGCCATTAGGGTTACCAGCCAAATGTTGGCAGTCAGTAGGAAGCTCTGGGAAATATGAATCACCTTTACTCCAATGGCACGACATCAATTCCAGTGCCAACCAGGAAGTGATGCCATCATGCTATGGCAACAGACTAGCATTCTAATGAAACTTTATGGATTTTTTTATAGAGTTGCAGTGGAATCCTAGAGCATCGCATTGGGGTCCTGCTGGGGTCATACTGGAAGGGACATTGTTCCACTGAACCAATGGCAATTTGCCCCACATTTTTACCCCTGCTGCCCTACCAAGCAGTGACATTCTTCCAGAGATTGCTAGTGGGAATTCTCCCACTATAGAAGGAAACCTGGTAGCCCCAGCAGCCATGCCGAGTGCCTGCAAATGCACAAAGGCAAAACTATTTCTTTTAAGTTATGAATAGATCATCAGTTTGAGTCGATAAGATGTCACCTAAGATAAAACGTGCATTACAAGCAGGATATGTTTGATTTATTTGAAAAGATCACAGAATTGAGGGGCAAGGAAGAGACTGCCACATATATTCAAGTGTATCACTGTATTCCAACTATCTAATGAAAGCATAGGGTTGGATCCAGAGCTAAATTTCTGCTTGTGCTTGAGCTCTTGTGCGAGCAGAAACATAAGGGAAAAAGTGCAGCAGTAAGTCAAACTTAATATATCCCCACTTGCTCTTTCCAATTAGGGAAGAAAGCTCTAGGAGTAGCACAAGATCTTGCTCAAGTGGAACTATGCTAAGACTACACAATCCATGATGCAGTTTAATGGTGGGAAAAGCTTCCCAGGCTTGAACATGAGACATTGCTGGTACAGAAACACTGAAACAACAGATAAATGTGATGGCCCACAATCCGAAATGGCAGCCAGAATTCCTATGGAAATCAATTACTTGTGGCTGGGAAATTAGATTTCTCAATAGATTTATTTCTGGGGGCTTTGCAGTCTGCTGAAGAATGGAAATGATTTTGGGGTGTAATGTGTCTATTTCCTGTAGCCAGACACACCTTACCGGTCCCCAGCTACATGGAATTCATATGGTTTTCACAGGAATTACAGACAATAAAAGTACCAAGATGAAGGAACTGAATCAGCAAGTGGTCTCAATATACAACCAGATATTTCTCCCGTGCCTTTCTTCCTAGCATCTAGCCCAGACAGTCCAAAACATACTAATTACTTTTTTTGATAGCCTAGTTGCATGCTGGAAAGAAAGTCTTGGAAGAAGAAGCTGGCTGTGCTTTGAGACTTTTGGACGCCAGCAGTTCCCCTTAGATTCAGACCTTTAGCCTCTGTCTGTAACTGCTAGAACCAGTTTGGCATGAGCACATCAGAATTTTGGCTGACCAAAAACATTTGCCAAGAAAGAAATAAGCAACCAGCTACAGACTTGAAATGAACGAATGTTATATACTTATTTTTAGATATAGATTTTGTCAGTGGTTTTGGGTCTTTACTTTTTTGCTATTAGTTTTATAGATTCATTAGTAATATAATCTGCATAATTTCTTTCATATGTGCTGATCACTATCCCTGAATATTCTTTTTTTTTTCAAATTCCCATATCATGTGCTAAGACTATATAACCCATGATGCAAGTCAACTGTGAAAGAAACTTCCTAGGCCTATAAATTGTAATTTGTTGCATGTGCTGATCATTTGCCCTGATTATGCATTTTTTTTTAAAAAAAAATGCCCCTAAGACTATACAACCCATGATGCAAGTCAACTGTGCAAAAAACTACCCAGACCTGTAAATAAGAAATTGCTAGTATAGAAAGTTAAGGGCAACCCTTAGATGGGAAAGTCAAAAATGCCATAAATGGGAAGAGCAAAAAACTTGCTTGCATAGAAAGTTATGGCAACCCATAAACAAGAAGGTCAAAAGTTTGAAAAAGCAACCAAGTTTCCTATAGAAATCAATTATTTGCAGTTGGGAAATTAGATTTCTGAATGGATCTCTTTCTGAAAACACTGCAATGTACATGTTGTAGAGTTTATATATGGCCTTTATACATAAAATGTATGCCGTTTATATGTATAATGTGGTATAACGATTAACTGATGCCCCAACTTTGGATCTCCTTCCCCTTATAATGCCCTTCCTTCTTAAAGATTTATGCACACTATTTGGGTTCATCCTATTTTACCAGTTTGTCAACACTCAGAAATAACCCACACTCACTCCCGTTACTGTTTTAATTGGGTGTGCCAGTGTGGTGTAGTGGCTAGAGTGATGGAAAAGGAGACCAGGTTTGAATCCCTGCTTTGCCATGAAAGTTTGCTCTCTCTCTCTCAGCCTCAGCTACCTCACAGGGTTGTTGTGTGGATAAAATGGAAGAGAGGAAAACAATACAAGCCACTTTGAGTTCCCATTGGGGAGAATGCAGGGTAGAAACGAAGTGAATAAATAAATACATCTGTACCGTTCAATGGAAGATAATTTGTCCTGGAAAACGGGACCTCCTCATCTCCTTTTATAATGGCACTGATGCTCACAACTTGAGATCTCTCTCTCTGTGTTTCCTGAATGGGACACTTTGTTAATCTGATGCAATGAGCTCTGGCTGGAAACAGCTTATGCCATAATGAATTTGCTAATCTTTTATCTGCCAGAATAGACTTTTTTAAAAATCTGGGCTGCAGCCGATTAACATGGCTGTTTCTTTGGAATCTCCCCTTGGCTGCTTGTCAGCTACTGGACTGTTCCTTTTCCTACATTGGGGTAGTGTGTTGGGATTTTAGCAAGTGTTTCCATTTCAGTCATGAAAGAGTTAAATCGCTTTGTGTTACTTAATTAGTAAACTTTTTTGCATGTAACCACTTAGGCCTCGAATTTGGATTCCCGCCATAGAAAGGGGAGTCTCTAAGCATAATGAAGTAGAATTAGAATTTTCTATTGGGCAACCTGTTTATTGGGGGGGGGCAATTAAGTGATGCTTTATACTGAAGTTTTATTGCTCTTTGTCTCACTTGTCCTCTCATTAGTCTCTCACTTTTCTAGCAAGATGTAGTCAGTTTAGCAATTTATTATTTTTCTCCTATGTAACCCTATTTTTATCCTTTAGTAAAGTATTCTTACAGAGCTACACTGGAGTATGTGTCTGTTCTCATTAATTCCAATGCACAATCTTTGCATTAACTCTGCTAATTTCCAACAGAATGACCTATTAATTTCCCCAGGTTTTTAAATGACTTTTTTTGCCTCCTCCTCAAACTGTCATATTTATTGGATTTTAAGGCTGGCATATTTGTATTTCATTATCCGCTGCTGGTTTTAATGTGTTCTTGCTGTGGGAATCCTGGTTTTTCCCTGCTGTTTCATATTGATTGATATTTGATTATTACAATTTTAATTGCTTTTAGTAAGTTGTTAGCCACCCCAGGAGGCAGCATGCTCCAGTGCTGGAGTGCTGGATTTGTCTCCAGCTCCAGTGGAGTGGATTTGTCTCCAGCTCCAGTGGCGCTGGAGACAAATGCTTAAAATAAGTAAACAACAGAATAACATAAATCGACGCTCAACAAACTTACTATGCATCTAGGAGGTTTTTATCCTCCTTTCTTTTTTTCTCTTTGATAAATATGTAAAATGTATAAGAAATTTTACAAGAAATCATGGAAACACACACACACACACAAAGAGGCTAGAAGCTCAAGTCCAACAAGAGAGAAACAAACCTGAAAGGGGCATTTGGGAGTCAAAACAACAGGTTTGAGAATCTGAAATCACAGACTATGCAAATCTTCCCTATAGCTGGCACCCTGTCTGCAGAGTGGTAAGCTGCAGTACTGCAGCTCAAGCTTTGCGCATGACCTGAGTTCGATCCTGGCGGAAGCTGGGTTCAGATAGCCAGCTCAAGGTTGACTCAGCCTTCCCTCCTTCCGAAGTTAGTAAAATGAGTAACCAGTTCCTGAGGGTAAAGTGTAGATGACTTGGGAAGGCAATGGCAAACCACCCCTTAACAAAAAGTCTGCCGAGAAAATCTTGTGATGCGACATCCCCCCATGGGTCAGTAATGACTTAGTGCTTGCACAGGGGACTACTTTTACTTTTTTTTTTAAGGCCACCTCCATCCAAAACATAACACTTAAGAAAGAGTAATTTGTAGACACTTTACCTAGGTGACCCTTGATATTTGTTTTAAATAATGGATAATGGGGGGGGGGGGGAATTACTAGCCAAAATATTCTCACAGCACATGAAAACACATGAAACTGCCCCACCCTCAGGAAACTGAAAAGCAGGAGAAACAGAAAATGGCCCCCATGGTGATGCTCTGAGAATGTTCTCATGTTGTTATAATATTTGCCATAGAGATGATGGGAAATTCCTAGAGCATCACCTGGAAATGATATCACATCTTCCCCAAACCCCACCCTCCCCAGGCATTGCCCTCAAAAATCTCCCGACATTTGCCAAGGCTATAATTGAAATCCTACTTAAGAGGGCTAGTTCTTGAAGAAATAGCTAGATGTATACATCATACAAAGTACCACAAAACAGCTGTGCAGATATTCTATTCATGTGAACTGGGAGCCAGCCAGTCACAAGTATTTGGAGCATGCAAAACCTTGTGCTGCACTGGTTACTATCTTACGTGAACTGGGCGACGTGGATTTTCCATGTCAGTGCAGTTTTTATTCATGCAAATCAGAACTTTGATTAATGCTGAGAGTGAGAAAACCACTGGCCCAAGGACACCTTGTGAGGCTCATAGCTAAGTCAGCATTCAAACCTAGGTCTCGTAGCTCCTAATCTAAGAGTCTCTCTACATGAGACATCTTACATGGGGACGCTCAAGCATAGGGAGCCACAATGTTAGCTGGGAAGCGTAGTTTTAAAAGTCAAAGCTGAGGGAGATCACTCCTCTGAGGGTTTGTAAATTTCATCTTCTCGCTAAGGGGAGGTGAAATTGACAGAACCTTCTGGGAGATGAAGATGAAATTAACAAACCCTCTGAGGAGCTATCACCTGCTCTCCAAAAGCACTGTCAATTTCATCTCTCTACACAGAGAGTAGTTTAAAAAGACAGAGCAGGGGGAGATCCTCCTCAGAGGGTTTATTAATTTCATCTTTGCCTCCTTGAAAGCTCTGTCAATTTCATCACCCCTTCAGGGAGGCAAAGACGAAATTAACGAACCCTCTGAGGAGTGATCTCCCAGGCTCCATCTTTTAAAATTACACTTCCCAGCTAATATTGCATCTCTCCACACTTGATGTTTTGTGTAGAGAGACTCTAAAATGCAAACTATTACACCACATTGGTTCTGATAGTGCCATCTTGACACATTTGGTTTTCTTTATGTTGAAATTTGTAAAAACCTACTCAGGTAAAATGTAAACCACATTTTACTCCAACTACATACCCCAACTGAGTATGAATAAACTCAAACACAATTAGAGTGTGTTCTGGAGTACACTTTGGACCCCTACAAACCTCTTTGGCCCATTAAAAATGTTCACCCAGAAAATTTCATCTCAGTCCTCAGGCTGAACGCCTAGACCTGCTAGAAGCTGTCCAAAGATCTGTTCCACTGCTGTTTCTTTCGCAGCCTGCCTCAAATCTTCATTTTGTTTTTCTGTCTGGCCAGCCTCCAGCCATTCTGCCTCTAATTATGGGATGCCACAAAAACAGCTTGTGAACACAGCTCCTTCTTCTGGCCCGATTTCCGTTTTCACAACACTGCCATCCATTTTATTTAATCTCATTGGAAGGAAAAAGGCAAGTTGTGGGGTGTGGAGGGAGTCGAAGGCTCCTTCTCTCTGTCTGTCTGGAAATACTTAATTGGTTTGTAAGCTGGTAAAACAAGCTCTAACATTCTCCTCTGCTCAAATTTAAATTTGGCCTCAGGTTATGTATCCCGGGTGCAGGGAAAAAACGGTGGAGGGAGGGGAAGGGCAGCTAATAAATACAGGAAAATGCCTTTAACACATCTTTGACTGCAGATACATAGCCAATTAAGCTCCCAACTCTCTCTGGTGCTGTTCCACAATGATAGTGTGCATAGCCAAACACATTGTCATAGAAATGTGTTGGCTGTTGCCTTGGTAACAATGACCATTTCCTAGTGCATGCTGGGAGTGTTTTACACAAACCATGCGAGGCAATCTGACACTGCGGTCTCAGATTCATAAATTATATATTAAAAAAAAGACAGAGACTTTGACAGGTCCTGTGAATAATTCTTTTCAATAGTTCTTTAAAAATAACAGCTTGTTGGGCTTTTTTTTTAAAAAAATGAACAAGGTGCTTTACATACTCTTCAGCTATGCTATCCTTTCCTAGCCATAATCATTTCCATTTTCCAGATAAGACTGAGAGATATTAATTTACTTCCCATTACTTGGTAAAACATTGGAGGCGGGCGCTTCAGGCGATGTGCGCTGCTCACTTTGACACAATCTTGATTGCCAGGTGAATGTACCTTGTTCAGACATCCTCGATTATTCACAAGGGGTTGGATCCAACCGTCTTTCCAGATGGTGAAAAGGAACCACCCCAAAAGGCTATGCTGAGGATCCTGGGAGTGATGTAGGCAAGAGACATGTGGGATGGGGGCTGTAGCAAGGAGAGGACTCGGGCAGAGCCTCGGGGGGGAAATTGGCTGGATCCAACCCAAAGTGAGCTTCTGACTGGTTCATTTCAATACACTCTGGCTAAGTTCATCATGCCCTGACCTGGATAGCCCAGGTGAGCCTGATCTCATCAGAAGCTAAACAGGTGAGTAACTGGATGAGAGACCTCCAGCAAAGACCAGGACAGCAGAGGTAGACAATGGAAAACCACCTCTGTTGGTCTCTTGCCATGAAATCCCCACCAAGAGTTGCCGTAAGTCAGCTATGACTTGAGGGCACCACACACACACACAAGTTCATCACAAGCACAGCAGTATGCATTTAAGATCTGTACCTGTGTGCAGCTCCAATTACTTTTGCCCAGTTTAAGATTTAAACCATCTCATTGCCGGAGAAGAGTAATGGTTGTTCAGGTCATTAAATTGGCCAACTTGGATAACGTATTGGATCTCTCGCCATTCATCCCTGCTTTGTGCCTATGCATTTGGACACACTTCTTCAAAGACTGACATCACCTAGACTGAACTGCTGGCTTTTTGGCCAGCACAGTCCGTGGTCCCTGTCCGAGAAGTGACTGTGAGAAGTGACTGAAAGGTTATTGGGGATCATATGCTGAGACTGAAAGCACACAGAGGTACTAAGTAGTAAAACAGAGTCCAGTAGTACCTTCAAAACAAACTAAATTTTCAGGGTGTAAGTTTTTGAGCATCAAAGCTCTCTTCATCAGATATGGGCAACAGGAGCTTTGACTCCCTGGAAAATCTCGTTGGTCTTTAAAATGCTACTGGACTCGAATCTTGCTCTTCTACTGCAGATCCACACAGCTACTCACCTCAGACTACGTAGTAAGTTTCAACAAAAAATCTCATCTTGCTTTCCTCTCCCATTTTTCCATATGCCCTTTTAAAAACTGGAGATCGTGGCCAATGGTGGGGCAATAGTGGTGGCAAGAAAGTCTTTCTGTGCATGAAAACAATCGTATCATAGAAACCGAAAGGCCCAAATAGCTTGCTGAATAATCAGCTCTCTGCTTGTTGTGACTGGTAAGCAAGACAGGCTTTCAATTACTTCAGACTTTCATTTCCATCTCAAAAAATGTGGGGCCTGCTGCCTGTTTCTCTGTTGTTTAGTAGTATGTTGTATGACCGAGCTATAATCAGAAGTGTCTCTAAGGCTAGGTAATGTAGAAAGGCCAACTACGTACATGGATCATACCAAAACATGGAGCAATAGAAGGTGGCCTATTCACAGCACATGGGCAAACGAGATGTGGCCCGCCCCATCCAAAATTGTGGGAATTTAGCAAGTGTTTTCATTTCAGTCATGAAAAAGTTAAACTATGGTTGTTGTGGGTTTTCCGGGCTGTAAGACAGAGATCTCTCAGTGTCACAGTGTCACCTGTGACACTGAGAGATCTCTGTCTTTTGGTGCTACACCTCTGAAGATGCCAGCCACAGCTGCTGGCGAAACGTCAGGAACTACAATGCCAAGACCACGGCAATACAGCCCGGAAAACCCACAACAGCCATCGTTCTCTGGCCGTGAAATCCTTCGACAATACATCGAAAAAGTTAAACTGTTTGTGTTACCTACTTAATTAGTAAACATACTTTGAATGTAACCATTAGAGATTCTAATAAGATTCCCGCCATAGAAAGGGGAGTCACTAAGCATAATGAAGTAAGATTAGGATTTTCTATTGGGCAGTTTGTTTATTGGGGGCAATTAATTGTTGCTCTGTACTGAAGTTATTGCTCTTTGTTCACTTCCACTTCTTCACTTCTTCTTGTCTCTTCTCTAAGTCACTTATCTAGCAAGATGTAGACAGCTTAGCAATTTATTATTTTCTCCAAATGTAATCCTAATTTTTATCCTTTAGTGAAGTAATCTTACAGAGCTACACTGGAGTGTGTGTTTGTGAATCTATTCTCATTACTTCCAATGCGCAATCTTTGCACAATCTCTGCTATATTTTCCTACAAAAATCTCCCTATGAAGCTGTCATATAGAGTTGGACCAGTGGTCCATCTAGCTCAGCCTACTCGAATTAGTGAAATGTCTCCAGAATTTCTCAGGCAGATAAAGGTCTTGTCCATCAACGGATTCTTGAGATCATTTCAAACGTGGATATCTAGGGATTGAATCTGGCACTCTGAACCCAGAAAATTCACGTTGTATCACAACATACTGAATTGGTGGTGGCAGAAAGTGCCATCAAGGCTGAATCCACACACCCGCAGAGTGTCCCGGCGTTGTGCTAAATGTTCGCTGAACACCCGGAAGTGTAGCTTCTTTCTAGTGTGATTCAGAAATCGCGCTAGAAAGACGCTACACTTCTGGGTGTTTAGCGAACATTTAGTGCAACGCCGGAATGCTCCGCAGGTGTGTGGATTCAGCCCAAGTTGTAGCCAACTTATGGTGACCCCTGCTAGGATTTTCATGGCCAGAGATGTTCAGAAGTAGGTTGCCATTGCCTGCCTCTGTATAGCAACCCTAGTCTTCATTGGTGGTCTCCCATCCAATTACTAACCAAGGCTGACCCTCTTAGCTTTCGAGATCTGATGAGATTGGGCTAGCCTGGACTATCTAGGTCAGGACACGTCACTGAACTGCTCTTTAGGTAATCATCTTAGGAACAAACCTTTTGCTAGCATCTTGCCATCACTCATTGACAAGTCTATTGTAAAGCAAATATACATTCTTATAGATGCAGAGGAGTTAGCCGTGTTAGTCTGTGGTAGCAAAATCAAAAAGAGTCCAGTAGCACCTTTAAGACTAACCAATTTTATTTTAGCATAAGCTTTCGAGAATCAAGTTCTCTTCGTCAGATGCCTGACGAAGAGAACTTGATTCTCAAAAGCTTATGCTAAAATAAAATTGGTTAGTCTTAAAGGTGCTACTGGACTCTTTTTGATTATACATTCTTATGTGGGCAGTGACATGTTTGTTTTCCCGAGGTTTGCAAATGATGCTCAGGCAGTTAAGAATATCCTACACAGAAAGCAAAAGGACAGTGTGTGTGTGTGGGGGGGGGGTCTTCTCTCCTGTGTCTGGCTCCCTGATTGGACATTGATGACTCAGTTGGGTCATGTGTATAACTTGAATAGGGAGATTTTGCATTGCACATGTAATCCAATCCTTCTAGATGTTTGTCAGAAGTAAGTACTAATAGGTTTTATCCCCAGGTAAATGCACACCGGCTTGCCCCCTTCACTGTTTGCTTGTGGAATGCCATTTTGAAGGTATGTTATGGATTGTTAAGGTATTTAGCTATGAGTAATAAAATTTGATTATATATTTGGGTGCTTTTGTTTTTGCACCAAACAACAGGAGGCACGCTAGGGAGATACAACTGAAACACAGAAAGAGGGATTCCCCCTGCTATAATCGAAATATTTCAACCGATAAGCGCAACAATTACAAAAAAAATTACTATAAAATGCTATCAGTGAACAAAGTGCAGAGTGCTCCCAAATGAATACATTCAATATCATAAATACAGTTCACAAGGACCACCGTTTATGTATATGGCATCCGCCCAGAGCAGACCAGGTGTAAGTGACGTTCTCCTATTAGAAATATTGTTGCTCCTGAGAAAGCCATCACCGCGAAACAAGCACAGCTAGCGATTTGTCGGGCAAGCCGCAAGCAGCTCCCCACGGAGGAGGCGTGACCACTCCTTTTTATTATTACTATTATTTATTATATTTATATCCCACCCTCCCCACAAACGGGTTTTGAATTTTTTGGTCTTGTTGCCAGCCGATACTCGAGCGGAGAGTCTTTCGTGGACACTGGAGACACTATAGGAAATAGAGAACTGATTCCCGTATATATAAAAGACAGCCTTGTGAACTGTATGAAATTCAGCATGTTATGTACATGACTTACTATGAATTTTTTGGCTTTTAATGAAAGAATTATCAGGTATCTGGTTGTTTTTTATTGATTGGATTACTTTTTGACTGATTGGAGTATTTATATATTGATCATTTGCATTGTTGTATTTACTATATTGAATGTATTTATTGGGAGCACTTGGCACTTTGTGCCACTTTATAGTAAAAAAATGTTTATAATTGTTGTGCTTATAGGTTGAAATATTTTGATTATAGCAGGGAGAATCCCTCTTTCTCTGCTTTTGTTTTTGTACAATGCTTGGGAATCTCACCCACATAATAATTACTGATACTCCATTTATCCTAGAACAAAGATGTTTACATTTATGATCTCCTTTCCCTCTTGCTTGAGCTGTAAGTAGCTGGAAATCTAATCAGCAAATAAAAAGGTCTTCTTCTGGTCGGCAAAGGGATGGAAGGTTGACTTTATAAATCTTTGGGATTACGCCATGTTCGGTGGGATATCTTTGGCCTAAACGAATGCAGCCCGCAAGAGGATTAGAATGTATCATCCTTCCCTTATCCTCCCTTCCCCAACCTCTGAGCCACAGTGTCAGCAAGCAGAATCACAGTGCAGGAAACCGCTAAAGCCAGGGCATTGATTATCCGTGAACGCTGCTTCTGCGAGATGAATTGACCCTGGGTGTTTGCATGCGTGTGCCTGGGAGATCAGTCTTTTCCACTGACCAGGACAGCTGTATTCACAAGGGGATCACCAATCATCCTGTGAGGAACTGCTTCTGTCCTTCAACAGGCAATTAACGTGAGTCCATTACTGCTCCCTGGAGGCCCCCCGGGGATGTGGGGGGGAGCTGCAAAAGGCATTGACTGAAAGGTCAAGCGCCTCCTGAGGCCAAGGAAGAAGCTGTGCCTTGTGAAATGGAGTGGAAAGCAGGAGCTATTTATCACCTGCTAGTAATTCAGAGAAAGAGGGAGGGGGGAAATGGTGGAGTGTCTGTCCACCGTATTCAGAAATGCAAGCATGTGGCTGGGGTGTGAGCATTAATACTGGGCATCTCTTATGGGGGGAGCATTCGGTGAGCTTTTATTTGAGCAAGGAGGTGGGGAAGGAGGTGACACCGAGACCCAAAGCGGCCCGTCATATTTCAACCGTGATGGTAAAGGAGGAGAACATCAGTTGATTAATTCGTGGCCTTCTGTGCGTCAGGGAGAAGCCACGGGGAATATAAAAAAAAGAAGACGTCATTCCCGGCGCATGAGGTTCACAGCATGGAGCCAACACCAAGAGCTCAACAGAAATAATTTAGGCAGGAAAATGAAACGGGTACAGAGCTCCACATGCTTGAAAATATTACCTCTTGGGTTTTAGCAGCAGGAAGAGCGGCTGATCCACAAGATCAATGGCAGGCCTCTTTTGTTTGCTTAGGAGACAGTTAAGAAAGCCCACCATTGGGTAGCTTCTACTCTGACACATCTAAATAAACCGCTAACTTAATTTGGCAGCTTTATTACTGAAACAGCACATGGTAATGATACATGGGTGGCCAGGGGAGGGCTGTACTGGGCAGAAGACTGCTGTGGTTTGGAAGGGGAAAGAAGATTCGTAATTGATTCAGGATGTGTGTCTGGACAGTCCTGCCATTTGGCAAGGAAGAGACGGATTTAGTATGGCCTCAATGCACCCACAGATATCTTATAGGGTTGCCAACTCCAGGCTGGCCAATTCCTGGAGATCTGGGGGTACAGCCTGTGGAGAGCAGAGTTTGGGAGGGAGAGGGAGTTCAGAGGAGTATCGTGCCATAGAATCCACTCTCCAATGCAGCCATTTATTCCAGGGGAACTGATCTCTGGAGCCTGGAGATGAGTTGTAATTCTGGGAGATCTCCTGTTCCTTCCTGGAAACTGGCAAACCCAGTGTCTTAGGGTAGGCAGCAGTAACCAAACCAATCAGTTTGAGTTGTCCTGTCCAAATGCCTGGGGAGAGAACCAGGGCTTTTTTTCAGCTGGAACGCGGTGGAATGGAGATCCAGAACCTCATGAAAATGGTCATATGGCTGGTGGTCGCCCCCTGATCTCCAGACAGAGGGGAGTTTAGATTGCCCTCTGCGCCGCTCCTAAACTCCCCTCTGTCTGGAGATCAGGGGGCTGGAGCAACGCAGAGGGCAATCTAAACTCCCCTCTGTCTGGAGATCAGGGGGCAGGGCCACCAGCCATGTGACCATTTTCAATAGGTTCCGGAACTCTGTTCCACCGCGTTCCAGCTAAAAAAAAAAAGCCCAGTTTTAAATGCTCTGACTTGTCATCCCACTACAAAGGTTTCTCAAGTCCCTTGTGTGGTAGGTAGCTGGCCAAAGAGTGATATGTTTGTGGGATAAATGGTTCAGCTAGCTGTTTTTGTAGTGTAGCGGTTAGAGTGTTGAACTAGGATCTGGGAGATTCAGGTTCAAATCTCCATTGCGCCATGAAAACACACTTGGGGGACCTTGGGCTAGTCACACACACTCAGCCTAACCCACCTCACAAGGTTGTTGTGATGATATAATGGAGGAGAGGAGCATGATGTAAGCCACCTTCTGACCCCGTGGGGGAGAAAGGTAAGGTATAAGTGAAGTAAATAAATAAATTTTTATTCTTTTTTTAAGGTACAGGTGAATTCATAATATCATTAAAGTATTAGGACTCTGATATTCAGTCCTTCAAAAAATCCACTGAAATTTTCAAAGCTGACAGCCAAAAACGTTTCTACTATAAATCTGTTCATAAACAACAACAACAACAACAACAACAACAACAACATTCAATTTATATACCACCCTTCAGGACAACTTAATGCCCACTCAGAGCGGTTTACAAAGTAGGTCATTATTATCCCCACAACAATAATCACCCTGTGAGGTGGGTGGGGCTGAGAGAGCTCCTAGAAGCTGTGACTAGCCCAAGGTCACCCAGCTGGCTTCAAGTGGAGGAGTGGGGAATCAAACCCAGTTCTCCAAATTAGAGTCCTGCACTCTTAACCACTATACCAAACAAGCCACAGAGCAAATCGATGTCAAACGCAAAGAGGAATAAGAAATGAGATTGACATCCATTTAGACTTTTGTGTTGATCTGCAAGTCGAAGAGTAAGATCTGGGTTGAACAGCACCTTAAAGAGGAACTCGTTTCCAAGGTACCATCTTTTGAGAAGGAGACCTTTGACTCTAGAGAGCTCATACATACTTTGGAAATCTAGTTGGTCTTTAGAGTGTTATTGGGCCTGGATCTTACTTATCAATTTAGACTTCATAGTAATAAATATATATTTTAAGCCCAGACCTAAGAATCTTTCAAAAATTGATAAAATCTCAATCAAATAACACCTAACTCTCAAAATAAGCAGCTGGCATAAAACAGAGATGGTTAACCACTTATATTACTTCTTTGTCAAATTTGAAGAGTGGAAAAGGGAAGGAATCTGCATAATCCAGGCAGAGGGTGAGAGGAGCATTGTAAATTAGAGTAAGTTGTATTGTAAATTAAGAGTGTTAAAGCTAGCTATAATATATGTTGTAATTAGCTTGGTATGTTCTGAGTGAAAGCCCAAATATTCTTTGGGCTTTCTTTTAATCTGGCTTTCAGCCACACACACAGAACCAGTGAAGACATAATATTTCTTCTTTCCAAACAATATTTTGGAGATTGGAAACATTCCTTTAACTGACATGCCCCCTTCTTCCTCTCTCCCTTCCTTACGCTTGAATTTCTGCTATCTCTTTCATGGTTTCCTTTGACTATAGTTTAGTGCAGCAATCCCCAACCTTTTTAAGTTTGTAGGCACCCTGGTGGGCAAAACCATAAAATGGCTGCCACAGGAGGTGGAACCAAGCACAAAATGGCTGCTGCAGGAGGTGGAACCAAATACAGAACTGTAGGGGAGAAGAGGCATAGTTTTAAAAATACACTGGGAAAGAGGGGTTAGAGAAAATAAAACAAATGCTGTGATGGCAGCTACTGCCGAAACATCGATCATTTCCACAACCAAATGGATCTTCAGTGTCCAATCTGAAGCTCTGTTGGGCAGGAGCCTTACCTGGCCCCACCCACCTTCTAAAAACACTTGGTGGGGGCCAAGAGAGGTGTCATTGGGTACCATAGTGCCCACAGGCACCAGACCGGAAGCCCCTTTTTTAGTGACATGACTACCTTGTGGGAGCAGCATTACCAACTGGTAGCTGCTTTCCAAAGAGGGACCTGCTTTTAAAGAGGTAGGAAGGCAGCTAATGAGAGCACAACTAACCACGTGTTCTGGGCAATGCAGGATGGGAGCCACCAGGAGGAGGAGGAAGATGAGGGTCAGAGAGTAGGTGTGGCCATAGCTGCAGCAGGGCCTCCAGCAAAGAAGGAGTCCACAACCTTTAAGACAATCCTTATAAAATCTGTCTAGCGGCTATAGATTTTTTTTAAAGGCCAACTGAATTTCTACCTATTGTGATGCCCCCCCACTTATAGGTACAATGTGTAAGCACTAAGCTGGTATTAACCTTAATGGGATGAAATGTCTAAACCTTCCAGATTACCAGTTGCTGATTGATTGAAAAATCTAGCAGATTATCCAGCATGGATTTAAACAATTTGTTTCTATGCCATCTGCTGGCTAGGCCAGGTCTCTTCATTAGGATTTGTTCACAAGGCGAGAAGTGAAATGTTGCTTCCAAATTTTCACCATCTGCACATGTCAGGAGCAGTTTCTTGCTGGAGAAAGGTGTATATTTTGGGGTGGAAATGTATCAAATGGATCTGTCTTGATCTCTGTCAGCAAAATCCTTTTACTGAACAGGAGGTTCACAGTTAGAAGTAGAACTTGTGGCCTTTGGCATATTGATTCTTTAGGAGATGTTCAAACCTACCAATGTATAGGAAACACAATCCATTTTAAAATGAAGGGATTTAGGATGTGCTAGAATTCTCAGCCATTTTAGGCTTTTCTTTGGTACATTCCACCTGTTAAAGTGTCCACACAGAAGACGGCAAGTTTGAAGCAATTGCTAATAAGTCCAGATTTCTCTAGATATTCTGTCTATAGAAGTGATGGGTGAACTTGGTTTTCATATAGTCATTGGGTCCCTACACCCTCCTAGTGGGGAGGGGACCCAGAACTTATTGGTACTCACAGGGCTTTTTTTCTGGGAAAAGAGGTGCTGGAACTCTCTATTATGACATGTGCATGTGCTCCCAGAAATGCATGATGATGTCACTCCCGGAAGTGACATCACTCCCAGAACTGGCGCCAGAACTGACACCGAACCCAGCACAATGACGCCGGAACTGACGCTGAACCCAGCACAATGCATTACGATGAGATAAATGTTAGTAAGCTTGGAAAATTACACTATTATGAGAAAGAGTTTGTTTCCTTTCTGTATCCTCTACAAAAAGTGAAATCTTCCATTCCCTTTCCCAAACACTTCATTTCTTTGGAATCACATTTTAAAATATGCAACAAAATCCAAATCTCACAAATCTAAATTCTAATAGATTCCCTCTGCCAGCGTAGAAAAAAAATCTAAAGTTCTTTCTCAAAATTCCAGTCTAAAATTCCTAATCTAATGAATATTGAATTTTCAAATTTTCAGGGAGGGTTTTGCTTTACTGGAGCAATTCAAAATTAGATACTCAACTTTAGCTGCATTAGATTTATACTTAGTTTAAAATGGCTTTTTTTGTTGCCTGCCAACTCTACCTTACCAATGGTTAAGCTGTTTTGACATTGGAAATGCTCATAAATATTCCAATGTCCCAGACAAACAATATTCATAAAAACTTCCTTAACACCCATATGTCCACTGCAATTTCAGTGATGTTAATCAGCTGAGGGTGGGGAGAAACATTTGAGTTACAGCTATTAAGACATAAGAACACCTATAGGCTGATGAATATATTGATGAAAGCCTTCTGTGACATGGACACAGCTATCCATTCCTAGCATAAAACTGGAATAACCATAACTAATACAAATAACCATAACTGCTATATTTAATTAACACAGAACCAATCTGTATTCAAAAGCTGTGGGAATCATAACAATGTCAACTTCAGTCAACAAAAGAATGAAAGCAACACACACATACACACATACACAGCCCCACCCACTCCCATGAAAAGAAAGCAGAATGAACTCAAAGCAGCACACACACACACACAGCCCCATGAAAAGAATGAACTCAAAGCAGCACACACACACAGCCCCCACAACCCCATGAAAAGAATGAACTCAAAGTAGCACACACAGTTCCCACTCCCTACATGAAGAGAAAGCAGAATGAACTCAAAACAGCACACATACACGCACAGTCCCACCCACCTCAAATGAAAATAAAACAGAATGAACTCAAAGCAGCACACACATACACACACAGAGACAGCCCCACCTCCTGAAAAGAAACCAAAATGAAAAAGCAGCATACATACACACACAGCCCCACCCCCGAATGAAAATAAAACAGAATGAACTCAAAGCAGCTTAACCTCCTCTGGAGAGCCAGCCCCAGTAGCTCTGCTTGCACTCTCTCTCTCTCTCACTCACTCACAGAGGAATGTAAAAAAAGCAGAATGAACTCAAAGCAGCTAAACCTCCTCTGAGAGCCCGCACTGGGCCCCAGCATCATCTACTTGCACTCTCTCACTCACTCACTCACTCACTCTCGAAAGCAGAATGAACTCAAAGCAGTATAACCTCCTTTGCAGAGCCCGCAAGGCTGAAGGAATCACGTAGGCAGATTCTAGAGCTGTCAGAATGCCATTCAAGAGCATTCCCCCTCAAAAAAAGCCCTGGTTAGTAGGGGTGTGCAAGGAAAAAACTTTCGGCTTTCTTGTTTCGGGATTACCCGAAACAAGATTCTCTACCGTTAAAGCCGAAAGCCGAAACAAGAATCTCTTTCGGGATTCGGGATTCGGGATTCTTTCGGCATTCTTTCGGCATTCTTTCGGGGTTTTTTTTTGGGAAAATGCCTCCGTCTTTCAGGACGCCTGGAGGAGGCATTTTCCCACCTAATAAGCCCAAAATTGGTGGGGACCTTCCTCTAACCCTTCTCTAACAACCACCCAAGTTTCAGACAGATTGGACTTTGGGGGGCCATGTTATGGCCCCCCAAAGCAGGTCCCCCCATCCTCCCATAAGAAAGCGAAGGAGCAGCATATTGTTAGCATGCTGCTGCTGATCTTTCTTCATTATTTCCTATGGGGAAAAAATGAAGAGGCAGGCTTCCTTTGCCAGGGGTAGCATTTTGCATGCAAAATGCCCCCCTACCCTCAGGGGCCCTTCTCCCACCCCTCCTCCCACCCCCCACCAAGGCTCAGCCTGCTCCCACTTGGGGGGGCCATTTCATGGCCTCCCCAAGTAGGTGCTCTAATCTCTACCACTGACAGCTGGGGGAGGCTTGTGTTGCCAGGGGTGGCATTTTGCATGCAAAATGCCCCCCAGCCCTCAGGGGCCCTTCTCCCACCCTTCCCCCACCCCCTCCAAGGCTCAGCCTGCTCCCACTTGGGGGGGGCATTTCATGGCCTCCCCAAGTAGATGCTCTGCTCTCATCTCTACCACTGACAGCTGGGGGAGGCTTGTCTTGCCAGGGGTGGCATTTTGCATGCAAAATGCCCCCCAGCCCTCTGGGGCCCTTCTCCCACCCTTCCTCCCACCCCCCACCAAGGCTCAGACTGCTCCCACTTGGGGGGGCCATTTCATGGCCTCCCCAAGTAGGTCCTCTCAGCCCCTAAAGTCCACCCCTTACAGCCCCACACAAACCCAATTCCCCCCCAGCTGCCACACACAGACCCAAATCCCCACATTAGCCCCTCACAGACCCAAATCCACCCCCACCTGCCCCACACCCATAACCCCAGGAACAGGCTGGCAAAGGCCAGCCCTCTCCCTCTGTTCCCTATGCTGGGAACTTCTAAACTCTCTTTCCCTGGGCAATTCTGCTCAGCCCAGGGGTGCCACAATGGTGGGCACACTTCTGAGTGCCAGCTGGTCCCTGTGAAAGAGCACCTGAACCACAGACACCCTCCCTCAAATTCCCCCACCACCTACAGAGATGGCTGGCCAGCCAGCCCCATTGTTCCCTATGATGGGAACCAACTGCACAACAAAGAATAAAACAAGAACAACACAAAATAAAGTTTTAAAAAAATTATATTCTCCCTTCCAAAGTACAAGTAGGCAAAGCATTATGACACATTACACCAGCAGTCCCCCACACAGAAAAATTAAAACAAAACTCACTTAACATCAGAGAATCACAAAGCATGATTCCTGTCAAAAACACTTTATTTCTTGAACAGCTTTAGGTTACACAGCAGGGGGGAACACCAAAGGGCATGGCAGCACTATCTTACACAAAAATAACACAACTCACTTCACATCAGAGAATCACAAAGCACAATTCCTGTTAAAAACACTTTATTTCTTGAACAGCTTTAGGTTACACAGCAGGGGGGAACACCAAAGGGCATGGCAGCACTATCTTACACAAAAATAACACAACTCGCTTCACATTAAAGAATCACCCCAAAAAATTGCTGTCAAAAGCACTTTATTTCTGTAACTGCTTTAGGAAGGCACCACAGAGCAGGAAAGCAGTGTACTACACAAAAATAACACAACTCACTTCACATCAGAGAATCACACAAACACAATTGCTGTCAAAAACGATAAAGTGGGTTGTATTATTTTTTGCAGTACATTGCTATCATGCCCTTTGGTGTTCCCCCCTGCTGTGTAACCTAAAGCTGTTCAAGAAATAAAGTGTTTTTGCCAGGAATTGTGTTTTTGTGATTCTCTGATGTTAAGTGAGTTGTGTTATTTTTGTGTAAGATAGTGCTGCCATGCCCTTTGGTGTTCCCCCCTGCTGTGTAACCTAAAGCTGTTCAAGAAATAAAGTGTTTTTAACAGGAATTGTGCTTTGTGATTCTCTGATGTGAAGTGAGTTGTGTTATTTTTGTGTAAGATAGTGCTGCCATGCCCTTTGGTGTTCCCCCCTGCTGTGTAACCTAAAGCTGTTCAAGAAATAAAGTGTTTTTGACAGGAATCATGCTTTGTGATTCTCTGATGTTAAGTGAGTTTTGTTTTAATTTTTCTGTGTGGGGGACTGCTGGTGTAATGTGTCATAATGCTTTGCCTACTTGTACTTTGGAAGGGAGAATATAATTTTTTTAAAACTTTATTTTGTGTTGTTCTTGTTTTATTCTTTGTTGTGCAGTTGGTTCCCATCATAGGGAACAATGGGGCTGGCTGGCCAGCCATCTCTGTAGGTGGTGGGGGAATTTGAGGGAGGGTGTCTGTGGTTCAGGTGCTCTTTCACAGGGACCAGCTGGCACTCAGAAGTGTGCCCACCATTGTGGCACCCCTGGGCTGTGCAGAATTGCCTAGGGAAAGAGAGTTTAGAAGTTCCCAGCATAGGGAACAAAGGGAGAGGGCTGGCCTTTGCCAGCCTGTTCCTGGGGTTATGGGTGTGGGGCAGGTGGGGGTGGATTTGGGTCTGTGAGGGGCTAATGTGGGGATTTGGGTCTGTGTGTGGCAGCTGGGGGGGAATTGGGTTTGTGTGGGGCTGTAAGGGGTGGACTTTAGGGGCTGAGAGGACCTACTTGGGGAGGCCATGAAATGGCCCCCCCAAGTGGGAGCAGGCTGAGCCTTGGTGGGGGGTGGGAGGAGGGGTGGGAGAAGGGCCCCAGAGGGTTGGGGGGCATTTTGCATGTAAAATGCCACCCCTGGCAACACAAGCCTCCCCCAGCTGTCAGTGGTAGAGATTAGAGCACCTACTTGGGGAGGCCATGAAATGCCCCCCCCAAGTGGGAGCAGGCTGAGCCTTGGTGGGGGGTGGGAGGAGGGGTGGGAGAAGGGCCCCTGAGGGCTGGGGGGCATTTTGCATGCAAAATGCCACCCCTGGCAAAGGAAGCCTGCCTCTTCATTTTTTCCCCATAGGAAATAATGAAGAAAGATCAGCAGCAGCATGCTAACAATATGCTGCTCCTTCGCTTTCTTATGGGAGGATGGGGGGACCTGCTTTGGGGGGCCATAACATGGCCCCCCAAAGTCCAATCTGTCTGAAACTTGGGTGGTTGTTAGAGAAGGGTTAGAGGAAGGTCCCCACCAATTTTAGGCTTATTCGGTGGGAAAATGCCTCCTCCAGACGTCCTGGAAGACGGAGGCATTTTCCCATAGAAAAGCCGAAAGAAAGCCGAAAGAATCCCGAAACGTTTCGGCTTTTTTCTTTCGGCTACCCGAAACGTTTCGGCATTCCCCGAAACGTTTCGGCATTCCCCGAAAGAATCCGAAACACTTTTGTTTTGGCATTCTTTCGGCATTCTGAATGCCGAAACGCACATCCCTACTGGTTAGTCATCTTCTTGTGTACACATAAAGCACACGCACACTCCTGGTGGGACGCAGTGACATCACTTCCCAGAAGTGATGACATCATGCCAGCCATGGGCATGCTCCTGCACTTCATGCAGACCTAATTCAGCCTGTTTGGGGCTGAAATTGGCTCCTCTGGAGTGCAGCCAGCATGTTGACATCACTTTGAGAAGTGATGTTTTCATGCCCTGCCAGGAGCTCACCCAGTGTGTATTTTTTTAGGTTTCCTGCCAGTTACAGGCAATGGGGGGGGGGTTGGCACTTGCCACCTCCTGCCAATTGCCAGAGATCAGCAGGCAATGGGGCAACCCCCCCCCCCCCGGGAGACTGTTCACCACAGGCAGGCAACTGGGAAGCCTAAGAAGAACCACAGCTGAACACTCAATAAACGCAGATAAATAAATACTCAAAAAGAGTTTGTTTTTAAGTTGAGAGTTCTAAATTGGCTCTCAGTGTCAAAGGAAATTCTGCACCTGTGCAGAATGTGCTCTTTTAATCTAGTTACGCAAGATGGATATGTGAACCACACTTTTTCAACAAGGAAACTAATAATCTAAACCACGCACTTCAAGCAAATGGCTACTCCAGAAATGAAATCAGAAGAGCAATTAAACCAAGGATAAATCAAACAACTAAGGAAAAACAGTCTCCCACAGGAAAAGTGTTTTTGCCATATAACAAAGGAATCACTGATCAGATGGGAAAGCTTATGAAAAAGCACAACTTACAAACAGTATTCAGACCCACCAGAAAAGTACAACAGATGCTACGATCAGCAAAAGACAGTAGAGACCCACTCACCTCTGCAGGAGTATACTGAATACCCTGCAGCTGTGGACAAGTTTACACCGGGACCACACAGCGTAGCATCCATACAAGAATAAAAGAACATGAAAGACACTGTAGACTTGGCAATCCGGAAAAATCAGCAGTGGTTGAACATCGCCTAACTCAAACAGGACACAGTATCTTATTCCAGGACACTAAAATATGGGACAACACTTCCAACTACTTCGTCAGATTGCACAGGGAAGCCATTGAAATTCATAAGCATAAGCACAATTTCTACAGGAAAGAAGAGACTTTAAGAATGAATAGAGCATGGTTTCCAGTCCTGAAAAACACTAGGCTAACAAAATACTCTACACCCTACAATAGCCCTGCAGAGAAGATTAGCATATCAAGCACCAATCCATATGCAAAAGAACCTCCTCAGGATACAGTGAAGCCTCCCTCCATTAGCATTCCACACCCTGGGAAACTCTTACAGGATGACTCAGCCCAAACCCACCTTCCTGAGTAGATATAAATTACCTGCCAACATCTTCACACTGTGACACTGAGAGATCTCTGTCTTTTCGTGCTACACCTCTGAAGATGCCAGTCACAGCTGCTGGCAAAACATCAGGAACTACAATGCCAAGACCACGGCTATACAGCCCGAAAAATCCACAACAACCATCGTTCTCCGGCCATGAAAGCCTTCGACAAAATATGGAGATAACATTAGCCTACCTTGCAGGGCTGTTAAAAAGATTACAGTATGATAGAATGTGTGAAGCACTTTGAACTAGAGATGGGCACGAACAGCAATACGAACAAAAAAAAGCCATGAACAGCCCAATCTGCTGTTAGCGAACAAGCTGTTCATGAGGCCCCATTCTAAATGAACAGGTGGTCCTTGCAAGCCTCGTTCATTGCTCTTCGTCAAGCCAGACAGTCTGGCACTTACAATCAATTCCTTTGGCAACTTAGGCAGGGATTGTCTGAACTCTGTCTGAACTCCTGCTGTTGCCCTGCAAACCCCAATCTAAGCCCAATTTAGCTTGATAGGCAGGTCTTCCTTTCAAGTGTGGAGCTCCAAATTTGTTACAAGGGAGCAAAGATCATGGGGGAGGGGGACTCCCAGCTCTGGCTAGTCTTTGCAGACAGTGGAGAGGGAAAGAGACAGCTGCTGTTGGCATTTAGATAGAGAGACAGGGAGAGTGCATTGCAGCTTGAATTTTCTTTGTGTGTGGTGGGATATGGATCTACCCCTTCAGGTTCCAGGGCTGCTGCCAGGCTCTGGGGGCAAGCTATTATTTACTATTGGTACCATTCCTGCTGCCTGCTCAGGTAAGGTTTCTGAGAGTGGTGTGGTAGGGATCTTTACGTGGATGATGGGTGGAGGAGAGCCTGCTGGCCCCCACAAACAGCCAACCACAAACATGTTTGTGAACAGGGCCATGTTCGTGGTTTTTCGTGAGTCCCTGTTTCTGGATGGCAACGAACAACGAACACCATGTTCGGGTTTTTTTCTGTTCATGCCCATCTCTACTTTGAACACCATATAAATAATCAGGATTGTTATTATGCCACTCTTATTTTGCCAGCACTGTCTATTGATGTCCATTTTTGCAGTTATTCACCAAGCCCACATGTAGTCTCAATACACAAGAAAGGAAGAATATTTGACTCCTTTAAATGGGCCCCTCGATGGTTTTTAACTCACCAGTAGTTCACCCACAATTCCACACAGCAACCAGAGACAACCAGACACAGGGCTTTTTCAGTGGCAGCACCCTGCCTGTGGGATGCCCCCCTCCTTTAAGGCTTGCCTGTATAGCCGTGGTCTTGGCATTTACCTTACTCTCTTTTAGGAGCCTAGCCAAAAAAATTCTTTTTACTCAGGTTTTAACTAGGAGTTTGACATTTTTATTTATTTTTACTATCTGCTTCTAGCTGGAGTACTGCTATGGGGATTATGTAGGACGCCCAATGTTCTGTGCTCTGGGCATTTATGTGTCAATTTTTAATGGTTCTTGATTAAAAAAAATGTATACTTTATATTTTATGGTGTGAGACGCCTGCAGTTTTTTTTCTGAAGAGGAAAAATATAAATGCTTCAGATAAATAAAGATATAATCAAAACTCAGGGCGCTGGCTATGATCTTAAAAGAACTTCATGGCTTAGAACTGACATATCTGAAGAAGTGTCTCTTACCATTTGTCCTCATTTGCCAACTGTGGTATTCTGGTTGCCACCTGCTATTTGTTCCCTGGCTTAAGATAGCCCACTTAACAAGTATCTACTGGAGCCTGATACTTCTCTATAGTGGCACCTCACTTGTGGAACAAAGTCCCTGAGGAGGTGAGCGGGAAACTGCAGAATTTGGTGGGAGGCTCTGAAAGGTTTTTTTATTTTCAAGGGGGTTTAATGAGATTTCAGTAGCATGCATTTTCTTGGGAAGGGAGGCTCAATGTTTATAATTTTTGAAATTGTAAGAGGCCTTGAGCCACATGGAAAGGTGGTCTATAAATATTATAATAAATAAATAAAAGATCAGGAAAACAAGGTCAGTGCCCGTGGGAAGGGGTTTCCCTTTTCACCCCACTGCGACGCAGACTTTTACTCGCAGCAAACCAACTCCAGATGGTTCAAGGAAAAGGGAAGAAGGGGGCCAGGGAAACCACTCCTTTCTCAAGGAGCTAATGACTCCTAGATTGCTTTTGATCAGCCTGTTTAATAGGGAAAAAAAGCAAAGAGAACATTTGCATGCAACTGACTGATCAAATGTTAACTAAGAATTACTTAATTGCCTTAATGGTTTAATTTTATTTGTCACTAATCTGATTAGCAAAGGAGAACTAGTGGGTGGGCGGCAGCAGGAGATTTCTCTCATTCAAGGGCATTAGAGAAATCACAACTGATTGGTTAAAGCAGTGTGTGACACAATAGCAGTGTAGTCACTACAGCAGTATCTGTTAACAATTTCCTATTTCTTCCGATGCTATTCCCCCACCCCATTTTGTTCCTTCCGAGCATTTCCCTTAAATATAAGGCTCTAATAACATGCATTAATTTCTGTCCTAGATAAGGCGAGTCCTGTCGATTCTTGCAGAGTAATTTAATAGGGCCTCAGATCTAATTTAATAGATCCTTTATGTCTCTGTCAGAGACAGTTAACATTGATTGGTACGACGTCTTATAGAAGTCAGTAAATACATTAATCTCTCGGGAACTTGTGACAACAATTCGGTAAGCTGTGGGGGAGAACTGCACAAGGACAGCTGAGCTAAAGGGATAAAGGGAAAAGGGAGCAGAAAGCTCTCATCTGGAAATGGAACAACCCAGATTTTGCCTTTGTTTTTTTCCTGGGGAGGGCAAGACTCAGGAAGGAGGGGGAAAAAACTATTGTGGTTTAGAACAGCACAACCTCTGTGCTTAAAAAGGAACAATTAAAAATACAGCAGGCTTCTCCAGGTCAAAAATTAGGACCTTCAAATAGACAACAGAAATATTTATTTTCAACTTTGTCTGACAACCAAGTACAGTCCTAGAGATGAAACAGCAATAGGCTAATGACTGCAAAAAAAGAGTCTCTCTTACTGAATTACAAAGCTCCAAAACTTGAAAATTGTGTTTATTGAGAACAAAATTTTATCTCGACGCAGCCAACCTGGCCACCTGGATCCATGCTATGGTAACATCAAAACTTGACTATTGTAATGCACTATACAGGCACTATACATTGGTCTCCCATCTAAGTTAACTAGGAGGCTCCAATTGGTGCAAAATACTGCAGCTCAACTGTTAGCAGAAGCGAGCAGGAGCATGAACATCACTCCTATCCTACAGTTGCTCTGCTGGCTACCTATCAGTTACTGTGCTCAATTCAAGGTATTGGTTATTACATACAAAGCTCTTCATGGCCTTGGCTCGACATACCTACGGGACCGCCTCTCTCCCTATGTCCCTCCATAGCAGCTTCACTCATTTGAACAGGGTCTGTTACAGGTGCCAGCCTGCACATGGGCAAAATCAACAGCCGCCTGTACACGGGCTTTCTCTGTGGTGGCCCCTACCCTATGGAACGGCCTGCCTGAGGAGGGCAGGAGAGCCCCCACGTTCTTGGCTTTCCACAAACAATGCAAAAACAAATTATTCAAAAAGGCTTTTGATTTAGATAGGAGGGCGGTATGGTAGGGAGGGAGTCTCGTTTCGCTAATGAGCTAGGAACCATAGACTTCACCATGATGTTGCCTTACATATTATCTGTTGCTTTAAATATGTGGTTATGTGAATAACCTGAACCTGAGACCCTGGAGAGCAGCTGCCAATCTGAGCAGACAATAGTGATCTTGATGGACTGATGGTCTGATTCAGTATAAAGCAACTTTATATGTGTTCCTGTGTGTTCCTACCATTTCCTCTCCGCTGGCCTGTGAAGCAACAGTAGGGAAGAGGGGGAATGGCGGGAGCTCTCCTGCTATAGCAGGACATCTAACCCCACCCCAAGTATGAGGCTACCATTCTCTATTTACCATAAGCCAGACAAGTACAATCTTCCAGAAGCACACAGCAAGAATTAGAAATATGTGGACAGCCAATAATTATATACTCCATTTAACTGTGTGTGTGTACATACATATAATTAAAATAAAAATAAGCTGAAGTTTAATGTTCTAAATATTTCTATTTTCTGTCAACCTAACACAAATAAAAGGTTTAATGAGATTTGAACATAACAACAACTAGGTAAAGTGGCTCTGCCCATGATTCTACCCATTTTCCACCAAGCTTGTCACTGAGTCTCATTTCAAAAGTCTTTTGAATGAAAGGTCTTTTGAGCTACCCTTTAAGGGACAAGGAGCTGCCATCTTGAGTCCTACCAATGGTCTATCTAGTCTAGTTAGTACCTTCAGTGTCTTCCCTGATTAACAGCTATGGGGAATGCAAGGAAGAAACTCACCGAGCATTAAAGGGCAGTTTAAATGGCTATTTCCCTGGGGAAATGGCCATTTAAACTTTTCCTGCCACTTACAAGCGGCAGGTCCCTTTAAACTATCAGCTGGAAGGCGGTGGGGGGATCCCCCCCTCGCCACCTGCCAGCTGATAGTTTAAAGGGCCCTGCCGCTTGCAAGCAGCAGGGCCCTTTAAATGCCCCAATCCCACAAGCCCCACAAGCCCCGAAAATGGCCTTCCTGCCCCTTGCGGGAGGAAGGGGAGGAGGCCGCAGAGAAGACAAGGTAAGTGTGGGGCTGGGGCTGGGGTTTATGGGGTTCCCTCCCCCACCTGCCAACTGATAGTTTAAATGGACCTGCTGCTTGCAAGAGGCAGGAAAGGGCCCTTTAAATGATTAAATGCCCCTTTCCCTGTTGCTAAGCAGCTGGAAAGGGGCATTTAAACCCCACGAACAACAAACCACGAAATGGTTCGGGAACTTGCCCCAGTTCGTGGGAGTTCCTGGTTCGTGGAAACCCACAAACCACGATCTACATGGTTCTTTTTTTTGTGGTTCGTGCCCATATCTAGTTGGGAGGCAGGTGAGTAAGGAACAGAGAGAGAGAGAGAAAGTGGACAGAGTGAGGCAAGCCAGAGAGGGAGAACCCCTGACCAACCGACGGAGGGAGAGAGGGTTGAGGGTGCTGTAAACTCCCCTCCTCCCCACAAGTTTGAGGCCTACTCTGAACCCACCAAGGGAGTAGGGCCAACCTGGAGGGGGCGCCACATGCTGGTTCCGACGACCAGGGAGCAGAGGCCTACAGTTGTCCTGGATTGACCGCTGAGAGCCAAAACACACGAGAAGAAATACCTAGATTCAGCACGTGTTCTCTTACCTCAAGGTTTGCCGGGATCTGTAGGCGTCCTGGAAGCTTAAAGTTTAGCATTTACAGAGCAGCAGGAAGGGAAATACAGGCACCTGTATTTCCCTTCTCCTTCCTGCTGCTCTGTAAATGCTAAACTTTAAGCTGCCAAGACACCTACACTTCCCAACAAACCTTGAGGTAAGAGAACAAGTTTAGCATTTACAGAGCAGCAGGAAGGGGAAGGGAAATACAGGCGCCTGTATTTCCCTTCCTGCTGCTCTGTAAATGCTAAACTTTAAGCTTCCAGGACGCCTACAGATCCCAGCAAACCTTGAGGTAAGAGAACACGTGCTGAACCTAGGTATTTCTTCTCGTGTGTTTTGGCTCTGAGTCACTTCCTAGGATTATTTATTTACTTACTTTGTCTATACTCTGCCTTTCTCCCCACTGGGGACTCAAAGCAACTTACATATCCTCCACATTATCCCCCCAACAACCCTGAGAGGTAGATTAGGCTGAGAGTTTCTGACTGGCTTGAGGTCACCCAGCAAGCTACTATGCTGCAGTGGAAATCTGAGCCTCAGTCTCCTAGACTGCAGCCTGTCACTCTAACTGCTACACCATGCTTAGACTTCAGCACACGAAAGGAAGTCAGAAGACTGACCTATCAAGGTCTGCATGGTCTACTCCAACTGACAGCAGCTCTCCAGGATCTCAAGCCTTTCACATCACCTGCTACCAGACCTTTTTAGCTAGAGATGCCAGGGTTTGAACGTGGCGCTTTTGGTATCCGAAGCAGATTCTCCAGCCACTGAGTCATCATGGCCCGTCTTCACTTGGTGTTCTTTCCCTCACTCTCTACTTCATTTTTCCTTCGAAGAGCAAAGAACAACATTTCATTCTCACAACCCAAGGTCACCCAGCAAATTTCATGGCATAGCTGGGATTTGAACTCAGGTCTCTCGCCTCCTTCTTCAACACCTTAACCCAACTGCTCAGAGGCCACAATGCCTGAGGAGGTCACAACCGTACTCCCGTTCAACTGTAGCATTGTTATTCTTCCCTGTTTGAAAGCCTGGCTGTCAACGAAGCTCTTACACGGGGAAGAAAAGCAGAAAACTATCCAAGCAGGGAGATCATGTTATTTTGGATGCAAAGCAGAGGCTTATCTGTCTTACCGCTGCAGCACCAGAGAAAATCAATTTTGACACGGAACTGCCACTTTACAAGCAAATAACTATACTTTCCAATAACCTAATCTGTGCAGAGCCTACTGAAAATTCCCCAAAGAACTAGTAGTTAAAACCTCCATTAAATCAAAGGCTTTAATATGGGAAGGGAAAAAGAGGATGCTGTTTGACTTGGGAATGTAATGGACTCTGTGGGGAAATAAATATGTTGTTTTATGTGTACAGTTACAGAATTTGAGAACACAGCCTTTGTTTCAAAGGGAATTCTCTCGGTGCACAACTTCCTCCTAAACAGATGTGATTTTTGCTTATTCAAAAACATTTAGGTAACAATTATGGCATAATAAATTATAATGGCCGTCCTTACACTTGGTGGATCTATGACTTTGCACACAAAAAGAAAGGAAAAGGCAAGGAGTGAATTGCATAAATTTTATTTGCAGGTAGCTTTTAAAGCTCTGATGGAATATTATTTTTTTCTTTTCTTTTTTAAAAGACCATACAGTATAAACTATGCATTTAAACTGACCTATTTAAAAACAGAAAGAAGTCTTGGATCTCTAGCTGACCTTCTTGTCCTTATTCCTCCATTCCCAGAGTTTCATTTGGAGAACACGTGATGTTCCATGTATGCTGGACTAGCCTAGGAGGTAGTGAATGCTCCCATGTTCGTTTCTTTTTGTGAGATGAGCATCTTGCTTTATCTGAGTTTATTTTTTATTTTTTTATTTAGTTTGTTGCCAAGTAGGCCCCCTCCCCTGCTTTAAAGCCTGCCATGAACTGTGTTAAAGTTTCCTGCGTTGCTGTTTTACTGCTACACCAAAGACTGCTTTGCACGTGTGTGTTCCGGTACACGTGTCAGTTTCCTGCCTGCGTGTCAATTGCCTTGCTGCTGCTATAGACTGTGTAGTTACTGACTCCATGTTTGGGTAACTGCACAAAAGGACTCTCTTTCTGGGCAGCCCTGCCCTGACCTGTATCTGGACTTCCCAGTGTGTGTTTGGACTGTGTTACTAGTGTGCCCCGTGCCTGCACTGCCATCTGCCACGGACCGTGCCTGTCCCCTGCCTTGGACTGTGTTTTAAAGTGTTGTTCCCGCTGCCTCCATGGAAGCCTGCCTCATATGGGCCCAAGCCGCTGCTAGCAGCCGGCGCCAGCCGGGGAAACCTCCAGCGAGCCTGGCTAGGCGCTCCCTGGTCAGTTCCCGCCTGGAGACTCCCGCGGGCCGGTCGCCGAGCTTGCCCTCGCTACCGGGCAGCCTGCTATCCAGCCCCAGCCATGCCCAGCCGGCATCCATGTTCTCAGGCAGCCAGAAGACCCTGGGAAGAAGACTGCTTTGGGAAGCCATTTCGGCGAAGCGGGCACACCATGTCCGCAGCGAGAGCCCCTCGCCCCGCTCTGCATATCTTAGGAGCTGCCCCGGAGAAGGAACTAAGTGCCGACCATCCCAAGCACTTAAAGAATGCATCTCAAAGAAACCTCCGCATTCCAAAGCTGATGACATCAGGACAAGCCCTGTCCGTTGGAACATCCTTTCAGCCCACTTGGATTTCCCCCTCCCTCTTTTGTCCCCTCTTCCTGAGGTGTCACTTATCACAATCTGATTACCAAAGTGGCCCATCCAAGCCATTCAGTGACCCATTAGACCCTTTGTTTTAAACTGTGAGAACCACCAAGTACAGCACCAGCCCCAGGGTACGTTTTGGGGTATTTAAGCTGGTCTCCCAGACCACTCGGTGCTTAGGCCATTCCTATCCAGACCCCCCCCCTTGCTGTCCGTGGCCTCGGCCATTCCCTATCCAGACCTCCTTGCTGTCCGTCTGTGGTTCCAGTGCTGGCATTGGGCCACCCTCGCTGTCGTGTCTCTGCTTCGCTCCAGGATTGTATTTCCCTTACCATCGTTGGGAACCCGCTAATGCGAACGTCTCTGTATTTCCTACGCTATATTTCTTAGACCTTGTATGTTCTTTGTATGATTGTGCAAGCTAGGCTTACGCTACACTCAATACACGTGTTTGAACCTTACTCCTTGTCTGCCTCTTTTTCACTAGAGTGTCTGGGATCGGGACCTCCGTAAACATAGGTTATGATCCTCGCTTAATATTAATAGTTACAGACTGCTACAGCTAATTCCCCATTATAATAAGGAGCAGTTCTGGTAACAGTTTACTGGTGGAGAATGCGGGCATAACCCAGTTCGTGTGAATACACGCGAGTCGACACGCGTGTTTTCAGCGAACTGACTTAGAGGAAAATTTTCCAGACCTCTGTGTAAAGAGCGCAATTTAGCTCAGGGAATTAAAAGTGTGAATGTGTGTGGCTCTAGCGAGCATTTCTATCTTGTGGGTTGGCTTTTCCCCCATTTCCTCCTTCAGCCAGCTTTGGACTACTTGCCTTTTGTGGTGCACCGCGAGGCCCTCCAGCCGTTATAACCGGTGTACTGTGGGTGAGGACCTCTGAACTGGTGAAGTTCCTGGCCACTTTCCGGGCCGCCTAAACGCGTCTATGTGGGTGGGATCCCAGAAGTAGGCTATAGATTTATATATATATCCTGAAGCAGCACATATAAAATTCTTTTCCGCCCTCCCCCGTCTCTCCTAAGCCCGTCCAAACCCCCGTTCCTGCCAGCACTTAGGCTTCAATCCCCGCTCCGGAGGAAACGTGAAGGGATTGTTAGTCCATTTGGTTGTTCAGTCAGTTTAGCTTTGGGAATCTGAAGCCAGGTTCCTGAAGCCCCGCGGCAGCCGGCCGCACCGTGCTTAAGAGTTTTAAGTCAGACTCGTGGGCGCACCTCGCTTGGGAGTCAGTGGGACTCTTGGGCACACTGTTGCTTGGGAGTTGTTAGAACTCTCGAGCGCACCTCGCTTGGGAGTACAGTAAGCTTTACTCCTGAGCACTTTCGCTTGGGGACTTGCAGAGGCAGTCCTTGAGCGCTTTCAGTCTTTTGGTCTTGGCTTGGAGACAGTTTAACCGTTTGTCTCTGAGCACGAGGCCTGGGGACACTTGGAGTTTAGTTCTTGGGCAGAGAGCTTGAGAGCATTTTGGCTTCTGAGCAGAGGCTTGGGAGCACTTCAGTTTCTAAGCAGAGGCTTGGGAGCATTTCTGGTTGCCTGAGCAGAGGCTTAGGAGACCCCTTAGTTGCAGTTCCTGAGCAGAGGCTTGGGGACACTTTTTGGTTTCCGAGTATAGGCTTGGGAGACCCCTGAGCTTTGGTTTTCCGAGTAGAGGCTTGGGAGACCCCTGAGCTTTAGCTTCTGAGCAGAGGCTTGGAAGCACTGAGCGTTTTTGGTTCTTGGGCTTAGAGAGCTTGAGAGCACCCTCTGAGCCAGTAAACTTTTCCTGGTCCCGTGGCTTGTAGGCAAGCTTGAAACGGGAATAGGAATTTTCCTTCTCCCCCGGTGGAGAAGAGCCGAGTGTAGAACCCTTAAAAATACCCTTGTGAACCTAAAAGTAGAACCTTAAAACCCCCTGGTAAAAACCCTTGAGGACCTGAGGGAAGGATAAACCTCCCAAAAGGGACATAGAGAGGAAGAAGTTGTTAAAATCCTTGAGCAGCTTTAATCGCCCCACCCCTGGTGTCGCTGATCCACTCTTTAACCTCCCCGAGATCAGCCTTAAACAAAAGTAAAATGTACCGGGCAAACCCCACCGTGCCCCGCCTGGAGAAGTGGCTAGTTAAGAAGGGAGATTGCCCTTGGGAAGCCGGTTCCTTCAAGGGACCCGACCCACTCCAGATAGTTAGAAGCGCCTTCCAGGACTTCTGTGACAAGGAGAAACCTAGGTCTAGCAAAAAGGACAGATATGGAGCCTGGGCACTTTTCACCGCCCTACAGGACAGTGTGTCCCTAATTAGCAAGTTGCAAACAGCACAGGAGGAGTTAGAGGAGAGGTCCAAACGAGAACAGGACGCCTTGCGCCTAGAAATCCAGACTCTCAGGGCCAAACTAGTCGAACAGGAAAGAAACCATGAGGAGAAAGCAGTTGAGTGGCGCGCCGAACGCGTCAATTTCATATTAGAGAAGCAAGGACTAACTACCGCCCTCCAGGACGCTCAGCACAAGGCTGAAGCGGCCACCGCTCGTGCCGATATGGCTGAGCACGCATTAACGGAGGGACAAGAAGAGATTACTAAGCTCACCCATGCCGCCCGGTTCATGGCGGACCACAACCAGTCTAAAACCGCAGCCGCGGACCATTCAGCTTGTAAGAGGGAGCTAGAGGCCCTGAAGCGACACTTGGGGATGCAACAGGCCGTAATTTCCGCCGTGCACCCCTCAGCCCTCTTGGCCCTCCCCGAAGGTAGTACCAACAGTTGGTCACCCCCTTCGTCCCAGCCCGAGGAAGCTCCACAGCCCCTCCATCCGATAGCTACCAAAGAAATTGTCACCACAGACGATGATGGCAGGAAGACAGACCGAATAGTTAAGGAGACCCGCAATTGGAGGCCCGATGAGCTCCAAGCCATAGCGGATCGAATGGGACCCCTGAACCGAGACTCAGCTATACAATGGTTTGCTCACGTGACCATGTCCCAGCCCTCCGCCAGTGGCTCCGATGTAGCTCAGCTGGCCCGCCATTGTGCCAGCCCCGAAATAGTCACCTCTCTTAATGCATACATTTCTAACAGGAGACTAGCCACTCGCAGTCAGTATGGTGCCATGAAAGAGTTGTGCGCCTTCCTGTGGCCCACCAAGAGTTTAAAAGCCCTGTATATTGCAGAGTCTCAAAAACCCGGAGAGGATCCAGAGGCATATTTAGCCAGGAAACAGCTCCTAGCCGAACTAGCAGACGAGGTAGATTTAGATTTGAGCGACATGCCGGACTTCGACGACTTAGAATTCAGGAGGGCAGTCATAGATGGACTCAACAGCACCACTCGCCTAGCCCTAGCAGGAGTAGAGCCCGGGAGCATTACATGGGGAGAGCTGGAATCCCGCATCAGGAGCATTGCTGGCCTGTTGCGGGAGACCGGCGCCATCCGCCATGTGAAGTCCCCGGCCTCTCGTAGAAAGGAGAGCGAGCCGATAAGTGCAGTCACCTATGCCAATCATGGCCCCCACTCTCAATACCGACCGCAGGGACGCAGCCCGTACCCGGAGGCAAGGGGAGGGATCCTGAGGGGAAGGAGCAGTAGCTTTAACCGGGGAAGAGGACCAAGGGACTACCGCCCGGGAGTTTCCTTTGCGCCCACCCCGAGTTACGGCTCTTCCTCCCAGCAGGGACCCCACGAGCCCCGATTACAGGAGGCGCCCCTAGCCCCTTCTCACTCGCGAGCATCACACCCGTACAATCATCAGGTCTACCCGCCTCCAGATCAGTCTAACGCTTGGGGAGCATCGCAGGGCGACCACGAGGGCTACCGGGACCGCGGCAGCACGCCCCAGTCCAGGGACTCCCTCCGTTGGGAACTATGGATGCGCCTCAAAAACATTGGAGCGAACATGGAGCTATTCGATGGGAAGCCCACGTCCGTTCTAATGAAGGCGATCATGGAGTGGGAAGACCAGCAACAGCCCCCAGTACCTCCGTCAGCGCCCCCTTTACCGCCAGACCCTCCCTTCTCGAGTCCCCCGATAGCTGCGGTCTGGGAACGACCGAGCCCCAACAACCCCTTTAGAGGAAGCGCCGCTTCCACCGACCAGTGTGCAGGATCAGAATAGGGTTGCCCCGAGTCCCAGTCTCCCTCCGTGGGCATAGTTGCCAAACTAAAGCCGGACACATGGGGGAGACCGACAGTAAAGGCAGGGATCGGGACTCCCGGGGAAAAGAAGAAGCCTGCCACTCTCCTCATAGATACCGGGGCTTCACTTAATATACTCCGGCCCACCTTAGTCACGAAGGGCACCCAGACCCCCACAACCATGCAACTCGCCGGTTTTGGAGGCGGCATGCAGGAATCCCCGGTCTGGCAGGATATCCCCCTCTCCGTTGGGAACCTGGCCACCAGGATTTCGGCATGCGCAAACCGGGGAGAAGATGATGGACTTTTGGGCATGCCATTTTTCCGTGCCGAGGGACTGACCATTGACCTAGCAAATGGGCTCCTGTGGCGCATCCCAGGAGGCCCAGACTTCGTCAATGCAATCCATCGGTGCGCAGCCCTTAAGGCCCCCCTTCCTCTCGCCCCCATCACAGGAGACCCCTGGGTTCAGGACTTTCCCGAAGTGTGGGTGACAGACAAGGCCGAGTGTGGGATAGTGAAGGGCGCCTGCGTCCTGATTGAAGGAAAAGACCCCCCTCCCCAACGACAGTACAAGTACCCAGCGGAAGCTGAGGCAGGGATAGCCAAGACTATAGAAGGACTCCTTGAGTGGGACGTCATACTCCCGATGCAGTCCATCTGCAACGCCCCATTGTGGCCAGTTCTAAAAGCAGATGGAGTGACCTGGAGAATGACGGTCGACTTCCGTGCCCTGAATGCCACCACCCCTCCAGTTGCCCCGGTTGTGGCCAAGTACAATGAGATCCTAACGGCCATTGCCGCTGGGTCCCGGTTCTACTCGGTCATAGACCTGGCCAACGCTTTCCACTCCATCCGGTTGCATGAGTCTTGCTGGTACAAGTTCGCGTTCACTTTCCGCGGCCAGCAATACGCATTCAAACGGACACCCCAGGGATTCCACTCCAGCCCCAGCATTTGTCATGCCCATGTAGTTCAGATGTGGGAACACCTCCAACCCTCCTCGAGGCCCCACGTACTGAGCTACGTGGATGACATTTTAGTCCACGCCCCCACGGAAGAATTAGCCCGCCAAATCACCAGGGAAGTCCTGGAACTCCTCCGCGAGACTGGGTTCAAGGCAAGCAGGGAAAAGGCCCAATTGGTTCAGACCAGCGTCAAGTACCTGGGTCTGACCCTGGGACCCGAGGGTCGCACCCCGGATGCCCAGCGAATGGAGGTCATTTCCAAGCTGCCTGCACCCACCGATGTCCCCTCCCTCAGAGCCCTTCTAGGAACTTTTAACTTTTCCCGAGACTTCATCGAGTCCTTTGCAGACAAAGCTCGCCCCCTTTATGCTCTCCTCAAGAAGAACACCCCCTGGGAGTGGGGACCGGAGCAACAGACAGCCTTAGCCGAGCTAAAGCGCAGTCTGGCCGCAGCCCCGGCCCTAGCCCATCCAGATGTCACCCAGCCATTCTTTATTCAGTTAGCAGTATCAGACAAGAGCATAGGAGCCACGCTCACCCAGCAGCAAGCGGGAACCGCTAGAGTAGTAGCCTATGCCTCTCGCAATCTAACTTCAGTAGAGACCAAGTTTAGCCCATGCGAAAAGACTTGCCTCGCTCTAGTTTGGAGTCTGACCCATTGGGAATTTATCATAGGAGGGTCACGCACAATAGTTCAAACCACTCACACGCCTCTCAAATATATCCTGTCGGGAAAAATACAAGATGGACAAGTCTCAAACGCCCGCATAGCGCAGTGGACCCTGGCCCTAGTCAACCGCGGAGTGGAATTTAAAAAGGAAGCCACCGAGCCACCAGCCCCCTATGGCCTGTTAGTAACTGGAACCGAGCACGAGTGCCCCCTGGACCCGCCACCGCAGGTTGTCTGGCCAGTCACTTGGGGAGTCCCGCTTGAGGAAGCCCGACAGAACGGCTTCACATGCTGGTTCTGTGACGGCTCCTCCTTCCACGTTGGAGGCTCCCCCCGGACAGGCTACGGCGCCGTGCGAGTGAGCGACGCCCATACTCTCAAAGGTCCAGCCCGCCCCCATTCCAGCCAAGCGGCTGAGGTGCAAGCGCTTCTGGCAGTGCTTGAGTTTGAGCCCCCAGAGAGCCCGCTGGCCATTTACACAGACTCGGATTGGACGGCCAAAGCCGCCACGGTCTGGCTCCCGGTATGGCAGAATCAGGGGTGGAGAGCTAGTGATGGGAAACCCGTAGCCCACCTACAGCTATGGCAGCAAGTAGCAGCACTCCTTCAGTCCCGCTCAGGCCCAACGCAGGTTACCCATGTCAAGGGACACCAGAAGACAAACTCAGAGACCGCTTATTGGAATGACCAGGCAGATCTCGCAGCCAGGGCAGCCGCCACTGAAAATGCTCCCCTACCGGAACCAGCTACCGATTGCCCCTTACACCCTGTCACCACTCGCGCACAAGCCCGCAGCCAGGCTCAGGGAACTACGGGAACACTAGACCTAGCGCAACTACAGCTATCTGACCCAGAAATAACTGACCTCCTAACCGCAGGAAGAGATCAGACAGGGAGACTCATGATCAGAGAAGAAGAAGGCATAGTTTGGGCAGTAGATGCAGCCGGCGAACGCCACTGGGTAGTGCCACTGGAAGTCAGGGCCGACCTGATTCAGTTTGTCCACGAGCAGGGACACCGAGGCAAGGACCTGACTCTGGAAAGGGTAAAAGAGGTTGGATGGTGGCCTGGCATGCGCACCGAAGTAGCGCAATGGGTAGACAACTGTCTGTCCTGCGCTATGGTCAATGCAGACCCCACCGGACCTAGAGCTCCCCTCCAGCATCAGAGAATTGACGGACCATGGGCTCGCATACAAATTGACTTTATCGGCCCCCTTCCCCCCACTCCTCGCGGCAATCGCTACTGTCTCACTGTCATAGACCCCTTTAGCAAATGGGTCGAAGCGTTTCCGTGCAAGCGCAACAATGCAGCCACCACAGCCAAACTATTGTTCAACAATGTCTTTTCGCGATGGGGCATTGTGAGGGTCATGGACTCTGATTTAGGCTCACACTTCATCGGAGAAGTCACCCAGGAGCTTTGCAAGGCGCTAGGCATCCAGCAGCGCTTCCACATAGCCGGCCACCCTCAAGCCTCGGGCGCCATAGAAAGAACCAACCGGACCCTCAAGGAGGCTCTCCGCAAAATGGTTCGCTCCTCCGGGAGAGACTGGGATGAAAAACTCCCCATAATCCTAATGGCCATCAGAGGCACCACCGCAGTTCACGGGCTCACCCCCCATATGGTAATGACAGGGCGAAGAATGCAGCTCCCGGAAGCCTTCTGGCTAGATACGCAGCTCCCTTCTGATATACAGCCTGTAGTGATTAATGACGCCTGGGTCCAGGATCTGCTCTCATCCATACACGCTGTCCACATGCAAGTGGCCCAGAAGTTGGGCACCGCTCAGAAAGATATGGACCGCAAATTAGGATGGGTCAGGAACCCCAGGCAGTGGGAGGAAGGACAGCTCGTTCTGTACAGGAAGTTCTCGCAAAAGGCGCATTCGCTAGCAGCCAAATGGCAAGGCCCAGTCCCCATCACGAAAAGAGTCTCCCCAGCCGTCTATCAGGTAGCTATCCATAGAAAGACAGGAGGCACTTGGTTAAAATACTTTCACGCCTCTCAGTTAAAAGAATGGAAAGGGAAGCCGCTGCAAACTGCCCCTCCTGTGTATGACCCTGGGGGAGCCGCCACCAGCCTAGCCCCCCTCTGCCCAGTGATTCGCCAGATATCCCTTCACCCTGGGCCAGAGATACCCTGCGTCCCCTTAGACCAGACCTTTGTAGCTTTAGTATAAAAGAAACAGTAGAATATGTAGATATAGGTGTGAATGTTAAAAGTTTTTCCAGTTCTATTCTTTAACTTCATTGGCGGGCCCCACAGTTGGGACCCTTGGGGAAGACACGGCAACCAAAGCCAAATAGGACCACCACCGAGAGTGATTCTTAATTGGATTGTAAGCCGCGTGTTCGGAAAAAAATTGCACAGGCAAAAGAGATTTGCTGTGTGTGAAAGTGTTTGGAGAGGCTTTAGCCCAAGAGTGAATGCGTTTCCAATATTGGAGACACACCAATAAAGGTGATCTCTGTATTTGAAAACATTTCACCCGCCGTGCTGGTGAAGATCCCGCATCTACGTAGATTCGGGGTCTCACCTGCCAGACCCACGCTTTCGCATGATGGTCGGCTTTGGTTTTGAGGGCCGTGCCTCCCCTGGAAAAGGACCCCCAGATAGCCCAACATCCCTCTTTTACTAATGTTCATAGTCGTCATGGTGAGTTGCTATACGGCGCCACCACTTAGTACGCTTTAGTGCAAAGGTAAAAGACCCGCCAGTATTTTGTAAATATGTTACCCCTGGAATGTGTTATTGGGGTGCGTTCGCCACGCACAAGGGGCAGCGTGCCTCATTTACATAGCCAGGATCCCCTGCGCCAACATGACCCCCGAATAACCCAGACCCAGTGGCGCCCGCAGATCTCGGCCGCCTCCGCCGCTTTTCGATAAACGCCGCCGAGCACCTTCGGCTCCACTTCGGCCCTTTCCGCCAGCAGCCGCCCGCCCCACGTAATCTTTTCCCTTGCCCGTACCGCACAAGGGAAAAGAAGGGGGGGAGACATATTGAAGATATAATGAAGCCCTGCCAGGCACCCCAAGTAAGGGCAACCTAAAAGTACCCCACACCCATATGCTTCGTGCTCCGTGTAGCTCCGTGTATTTTTCTTTTTGCGCTCAGTATATTTTTCTTTTTGCCCGGTGTACCTTTTTTTTTTAAACCAGAAAATGGGGCCTCCCGAGGGAGTCCCTCCAAAAATTGCTAGTCCTGCAAACATATGACGAAAGCCCATTTTTAGGAAGTTAAGCGAAGGTCCCCGTTTGCAGCAACCCGTACAGTTGCTGGATACCGCTCTCTAGTTTTTTTCTTTTTAAAACGGCAAGGCCAGGCCGAGCTGGACCGACACCTCTCAGCCCGCAAAATAAAAGCAGCCCGCCACCGAGCAAGGGGCACCTGAAGGCCACATAGTCTAGGCACCCAGGGACCCCTGGGGCGAGTTTGCATAATCCCGCCTAACGTATAGCCGACCCTCGCCCGACGTAAAGACGTCTCCCCTGAAATATACATGCTATAGGAAGAAGCCCCCGCACAGGAGTTCCCCAGAGCAACAAGCTGGAAGGCTCGCTTAGTGCTCCGGGACTTCTCGTTCAAGCCCCACCTAATAGACAGTGCTGGCAGAAAAAAAATGCCCTCCCTCTTTTTCCCTGCTTCACTTTATTTTATTTTGCTGCAATAAACTCAGGGAGCCTGTACTTATATCCGCAGGTCTCCCCAGGATATTTTTCACTACAAAAAAGAAAAGGAAGGCCAGGAGATGAGGCACCTGGCTACTCTGAGTTTGCTCGTGCTGGCAGGCACCCTAATAGAGGGGCGCCCGTCCAAATTAATGCCCTACCCCCACTGGAGATGTATCAATACCTTAGCAGAAAATGAAATGATGGTCTGCAAGGTTGTGCAGCAGAGCAATATGACCACCCCCACGGATCGCACAAACTTCCGCAGTTGTGAAGAGCAGTGGATCCGACCCCCAGAGCTTGTTATTTTATGTGTGGGAGTCAAAACCATGTCCCAAGAATTAGTATGCTATTCAACTACCGATACAGTTTCACCACTTGCTCCGATTCCTTGTATGTTCCTCCCCCGCATAAGGCCAGCCCCCACCGCAGTCCCAGTGGTAGACAAATATACCACCCCTGCCAACTTCGAAACCTCGCCATTTGTCACTGAGGCTTTCGGACCATACTGTGAAGTTATTTTAGTGTCGGCCGCAGTATGGAAGGCAGGAGACCCCTTTAGAATGACCATCCTACTAGGCACTACTGCCACTGAATCTGCATCAGTCACTATCACGCCCCCTTCAGGCGCAGTTCTCTCCTTTGCTATAGAACGCTGGGAGAACCTGACCTGGATTGTAAAAGAGGAAGACCTAGCCAAACACGGCCCACCCGATTGGATACTGGTTCAACAGACGCCCGAATGCCAAACCAAGCCCCTAGTAGAGAAATTTCACCGGCTTGGGCTGCTCTTTGTAAATTTGACTCACGAACCAGGCAATTATTCCCTGCTGATCCAGACCCAGGAGACCCACGCCATCCAAATTGACCCTTTGATTGCTAGCAGTGAACAATTAAGCCAAGGCGGCACGCATATAGTGGGCTCCCATGTTTTGAAAACTGACATTCGAGAGAGAGTTCTAGTCCGCCCGCAAATGTCTTTAAAAGAGATCCGCATAGACTTAGCTGAGCTAAATGTAACCCAGAGGCTGCCGCAGTGCGCTCCCTATCTGGAGGCCGGTAGCAAGGGTTGGAATGCATGGCTACAACTGTGGATCGATCCCTCCCCCTCTCTCTCGCGTGCCAGACGAAGCATTGCCGACTGGACTGCTCCTGCAGCCGGAGGCTTAGCAATCATGGATTCGATCAACATTGAGACTCTCGCTAATAAGTTTGCCCATGTCACGACTAGCATCTCCGACTTAGGTAAACCGGTGGTGCAGTCCCTAAATTCCATTTCAAATGGGCAACACGAGATCAGCTCCATTTTAGTTAACTGGGAGAGTCAAATTGAAAGAGATTTTTCTCTGCTGCTCAAAGGGACACAGTCTTTTGAACGCAACGTGTCAATAGCCATGGCATGTATGCAAGCCCAACAATTAAATCAGGCTGTGGCCATGGGGCTAATTCGGCAAGCCACGGATGGGCACTTGCCCCTGGAAATTAAAAGATTGATTATGCCCAAATTGTCACCCATAGAACTGGAGCTTGAATCCTGGTGGTCTCTCGTAAATTCCTCATTCTCACCGACCACCCAGGAGCTTAAATTATTTTTATTAACGGCCAGTGCGCACGAGTCATTCCATGTGTATCCAGTTGTGCCTCTGGGACTCCAAGTCAGTGATACCGAAGTCCTCTACGCTCGCCACCCCGACCATTGGGCCCGCTTCACCCCGACCGGATGGCAGCTCGTCAGCCTCCAAGGGTGCCAGCATCGAGACCAGACCGGCTTCATTTGCCAGGACCAAGCCTTTGCACCGCATCACCCCTGTGTAGCCCCGCAAGTCGACGCCCTCAACGAGTGCTCTTTTGAGGTCGTCCGGGAGAACAGCTCCGCTGTGGTCTACATTGGGAAAGGATGTGCCTGCGTGCGAACGGCCTGCGACTTTGTGATCCTGAACTCGTTCCAGCTGAAGCCCGTGATCCCGGGAGTCAATCACTGCTTTTGCAATCTGTCTTCAGTAGCAGCCTGCGATTTCACCTACACGGTACCGGTCTGGACCCAAGAAGAGATCCTGGTGGCACCATCCATCTATCGATATGTGAAGCCCATTCCCCTTGGCATCGGTCTGGAACTAATCCACGAGCTCCTGGCCCACCCGCAGCTCCACCGCACCCTCCAGAGCATCCAGAGGGACGGGGACACCACTGCTTTGGTTGTGTCCCACAACGGGAAGGAGATTTTGGATCTGGTCCAACGAATCAAGACCACCGGTGAGCACTCGTGGTGGGAAACCCTCTTTGGTTGGAGCCCCACTGCCACTGGAATTTACAATTTGGCTTTGCACCCAATCATCGTTATTTTGGCCTTCCAAGTTTTGTTATGTGCCTCACTACTTTATTTGGGCTGTTGGAGCCGCCGACAGCTCCAGCAACTCCAGCTGTCTTACCGCTTGGATCATTACAACCCCGACCTCCTCTTGCCCTAAAGGTTATTCTTGGCGCCCTCCTTTAACCCTTGTTTGTTTTATTGCTTGTGCTGGTATGAACTATGCTTGTATTTTATTATGTGTACGAATCCTGTACCGGCCCCATGGACGCTCTGCTGCCGGACACTGCTCCGAGGCCCTCTTGTGGACTAGGGGGGGACATACCTCTCTGCCTCCCAGCCCACGGCCCGTCTCCAGACGACCACCAGCGGCACTACCTCCATGAGGACTAGAACTGTGTGCCTGAAGCCCTTCTCGCCGCCTGCCGACCCTGCTCTGCGGATTGACGCAGACAGCAAGGGGGGGTGGAAGTGTGTTTTGGAGCACATGGACTAAGTTTGCGTGTTTCTGTAAATATGCAACCCAGTCTAGCAGCTGTACTGCGGACTGAGCCATCTGTGATCTTTGCTGCTCTATTGTTTTATGAATTTCTTGCCATTGCTTCTTATGAATTTTACTCCCATGAATTTAGCCCCGAACTAGTCCCTCCCTCTATTTACTGCAAGTGCGCCCATGATCTTCCCATGAACTGGGACCCTTTTATCACCCCCTATTAACTTTATCCCTATGAATTTGATTTTAACCTTAGGAATTGCCTTTTTAACCTGACTCCCTCCGCCGAGGTAATTCTAGCCTATTTATCATTTTATGAATTGGGTTTTATCCGGGACTTCTCCTGAGCAGTCTCTTTTAAGGGTTATTTTATTCCTGATTTTAGACTCTATGAATTTGGTTTTAATCTGGCTGCATGAGTTAGCCTTTTAATAGCGAAGTTTATTTTTCTGGCCCCCATGAACCCTTCCGCCGCCTACCCCCCCCTCATGAATTGTTTCCACGCACTTGCTTTTATTCTTGCTGCTTTTGACTTCATGAACTATTGCTTTTAATCACATATATGTATTTATGATTTTAACCAGTTATGAATTAGCCTACCCTCAATGAATTATGCCATGCTTGCACATTTCACTTTACCCTGTATGAATTGCTTTTAATTGTCCCTGCTTTTAATCCTATGTATCTATTTATGATTTTAACTATCCATGAATTGATCCATGTATATTAATTGCTCCTGGTTTTTAGTGCTTTTAACCCATCATGAATTCCATATGAATTACCTTCAATCATGAATTAATCAATGTACACAATTATGAATTATTGCTATTTATATGCATGAATTGATCATTGCTGCCTATTACTATGAATTACTATTGCTATGAATTATTACTATTTATTCTGACAATTGCACTTAGCACACCCCCTGGTGTGAACCCAGAGACCTGCAGCCCATTGGCTGATCTAAATTGCACTTATTCGGTTAGGTGGTTCTCCAAACTAAATTTTTTGAGTGACGCCTCCCCCTCCTTCCCTTCCCACTCCTCTTCCGCTCGAAGCTCGACCACCGGACATTGCTGACCACCTCGCCTTTGAAGTCAAGTTCGGAGACCCGCGCGCCTGACGTCCCGGGGTCTCCGAGGGGGGGAATTGTTGCCAAGTAGGCCCCCTCCCCTGCTTTAAAGCCTGCCATGAACTGTGTTAAAGTTTCCTGCGTTGCTGTTTTACTGCTACACCAAAGACTGCTTTGCACGTGTGTGTTCCGGTACACGTGTCAGTTTCCTGCCTGCGTGTCAATTGCCTTGCTGCTGCTATAGACTGTGTAGTTACTGACTCCATGTTTGGGTAACTGCACAAAAGGACTCTCTTTCTGGGCAGCCCTGCCCTGACCTGTATCTGGACTTCCCAGTGTGTGTTTGGACTGTGTTACTAGTGTGCCCCGTGCCTGCACTGCCATCTGCCACGGACCGTGCCTGTCCCCTGCCTTGGACTGTGTTTTAAAGTGTTGTTCCCGCTGCCTCCATGGAAGCCTGCCTCATATGGGCCCAAGCCGCTGCTAGCAGCCGGCGCCAGCCGGGGAAACCTCCAGCGAGCCTGGCTAGGCGCTCCCTGGTCAGTTCCCGCCTGGAGACTCCCGCGGGCCGGTCGCCGAGCTTGCCCTCGCTACCGGGCAGCCTGCTATCCAGCCCCAGCCATGCCCAGCCGGCATCCATGTTCTCAGGCAGCCAGAAGACCCTGGGAAGAAGACTGCTTTGGGAAGCCATTTCGGCGAAGCGGGCACACCACGTCCGCAGCGAGAGCCCCTCGCCCCGCTCTGCATATCTTAGGAGCCGCCCCGGAGAAGGAACTAAGTGCCGACCATCCCAAGCACTTAAAGAATGCATCTCAAAGAAACCTCCGCATTCCAAAGCTGATGACATCAGGACAAGCCCTGTCCGTTGGAACATCCTTTCAGCCCACTTGGATTTCCCCCTCCCTCTTTTGTCCCCTCTTCCTGAGGTGTCACTTATCACAATCTGATTACCAAAGTGGCCCATCCAAGCCATTCAGTGACCCATTAGACCCTTTGTTTTAAACTGTGAGAACCACCAAGTACAGCACCAGCCCCAGGGTACGTTTTGGGGTATTTAAGCTGGTCTCCCAGACCACTCGGTGCTTAGGCCATTCCTATCCAGACCCCCCCCTTGCTGTCCGTGGCCTCGGCCATTCCCTATCCAGACCTCCTTGCTGTCCGTCTGTGGTTCCAGTGCTGGCATTGGGCCACCCTCGCTGTCGTGTCTCTGCTTCGCTCCAGGATTGTGAGTATTTCCCTTACCATCGTTGGGAACCCGCTAATGCGAACGTCTCTGTATTTCCTACGCTATATTTCTTAGACCTTGTATGTTCTTTGTATGATTGTGCAAGCTAGGCTTACGCTACACTCAATACACGTGTTTGAACCTTACTCCTTGTCTGCCTCTTTTTCACTAGAGTGTCTGGGATCGGGACCTCCGTAAACATAGGTTATGATCCTCGCTTAATATTAATAGTTACAGACTGCTACAGCTAATTCCCCATTATAATAAGGAGCAGTTCTGGTAACAAGTTGTGCAAAACAAAAAGGAAGTATCCTCGCCTGTGAGGTGGATTAAGATGAAAGAGAATGACTGTTCCAAGATTATTCAGTGTGGCGGTTGGGATTTGAGCCCGATCTTCCAGATCTAACAGGTACACACCGTCCTGGCACCTGGTTTGGATTCTGATGTGAAACTGGTCCACTAGGAATCCCCCAATCTTTTGTTAGTTTGCTTGTACTACCAAATTTTGTTGAGAGTACTGTGCATATAGAATTTCCTGGAGATTTCAGTTCCTTCCTGTTTTTACACCTTCTCTATATTAACAATGCACTTGTGTCCATTAATAAAACTACAAAAAAGCAACCCAGATGTGACTGTACATACAGTTCTCTTTGTCTACATCTGACAAAGAGAACTGTGGTTCTCGAAAACTTATGCCTCAATAAAGTTGGTTAGTCTTAAAGGTGCTATTGGACTCTTTACTATTCTAAAGATTTAACAACAACAACAACAACATTCAATTTATATCCCGCCCTTCAGGACAACCCAATGCCGGCTCAGAGAGGTTTACAAAGTATGCTATTATATATAAAGATTCTCTATGGTATAGAGATTCTTTTTGTGGGGGGTTTTATTTGAGCAAAGATGTTTGATTTGAGCAAATCATCTGACATTATTTCAGTTTTCCATGCTTTTACAAACCCTTATTTTGATGGAAATTTTCATTTTTGCAAATCAAGCTCTTTTATTATCATGCCCTTTTCTGTTTCCTGACATCTCATTTCCCCTATATAACATACATACTCTTCAATGGCATTTGTGAGCTTTCAGCATTATACATTATATGATATGCTATAAATCATATATGCTATGATTATGCTATATGATTATGCTATGAAGAGCCCCGTGGCGCAGAGTGGTAAGCTGCAGTACTGCAGCCCAAGCTTTGCTCACGACCTGAGTTCGATCCTGGCGGAAGCTGGGTTCAGGTAGCTGGCTCAAGATTGACTCAGCCTTCCATCCTTCTGAGGTCAGTAAAATGAGTACCCAGGTTCCTGGGGGTAAAGTGTTCCTGGGGAAGGCAATGGCAAACCACCCCGTAAAAAGCCTGCCAAGAAAATGTGATGCAACATCTCCCATGGGTCAGTAATGACTCGGTGCTTGCGACTACCTTTACCTTTACCTATAATTTATATAGTGATATACAAAGCTGCTATATGAATTGCATCTAAAAACCATGCAACATGTATACACATTACAAATCAATCTATGAAGCTAACTATGAAAAACAAACACCTGAAACAGTGGTCAAAGTATTAACAAATACAGAAAGAAATGAAAACCGAGAATTTTGTTGCATCTCAAGCACACGTGTGCCCATATTGATGCCATCAAACATTTGATCACATTTGGATTTTTTTTTTTGGCAGTGTTCTGTCAATGGCAAACTGCAGAAAACTGCAAATGCTCCAAGTTCAGATATAATTTTAAAAATGCTCCTAGTTAGATTTGATTATGCTATGGTTTTATGATATTGTTTAACTTGTAACCTACCATGAGCAGTACTCTGGAAAAGTGGCATGAAAAAATGACCCAAATAAATACATCAGAGTTAAGCCGCAAAATAAAACAGCAGTGGTGTGACGTCTTAAAGACTAACAAAAGGTATTGAAGCATAAAATGTCACGAGTCAGTTCATAAATGCACAGAGCCTTAATTTGTTAGTTAACAATCAGGAAGTGGAACTTTGAAACAATAAAGGAGCAGAATAGAGAAAGTCTGGTCACCCTACTACAATCCTGAGAACACGTTCTTGAATATATATGCACAAGATGAGGCTGTGAGTGTTGCATGGCCCTACATGGCTTGGCACTGAGCTATTTGAAGAGCCATCTTCTCCCATGTGTTCCTGATAGGGTTGCCAGTCCTTCATATTGGGGCAAGGATCCCCCACTTCCACCCCCTACCTTCACTTACCTGGCCAGCAGGGGAAAAGGCAGGGGAACACACCTCCTGGGGTGTTTGCTCCCAGATGGCATGGCGTGCTCCTGAGCTCTGCAGTAGGCCGCTTTGGGCCCCACATGGGCCAAATTAGGCCCATTTGGGGCCTAAATTGGCCCGCTGCTAAGTGCAGGAGCACTCCAGGGACCACCATCCTGCCATGGCAGAGCTCCCATGTTCTGCAGCAGGCCGATTTCGGCTCCAAACGGGCCCAATTCGGCCTGCTGCAGAGCACAGGAATGCTGCCAAGAGGGCCCTAGAGAGCTCCTGTGCTTCACAGCAGGCCAATTTAGGCCCCAAATGTGTCCAATTAGACCTCAAACATGACTGCATAGTACAGGAGCGCTCCCAGGGGCAGTTCAAAGCCCTGCATGCTGATGTCACTTCCCAGAAGTGACATCATCACACAGCCCAGGAGCGCACATAGGGTTGCCAAGTCCCTCTATCCTCTCAGTGGGAGGATAGGGGCCTGGAACTTGTGTGCCTGCATCAGCGTGCATGTGCACGCTCCAGCAGCAGCATGATGATGTCACTTCTGGAAATGACATCACACGCCAAGTGTGTGGCGACGTCACTTTGTAAGTGACGTTGTCGCATCAGCTGCCGAGCGCTCCCGCGCACTCCCGCGCTCCAATTTGGCCAGTTTGGAGCCAAATTGGAGCGTAGGGATGCTCCCGCTGCCAGCGTGAGGGGTGGGAGTATGCACACAGTGCGCACTCCTGAGGTGCGTGCCAGTGGCGGGCACACTCCAGGAGTTTGCCCCCTCCCACTGATCGCTCAGCGATCAGTGGATAAGGGAGCAAATCCCCAGGAGTTTGCCTGCCACTGGTGGGCACCTGGCAACCCTAAGCGCACATGAGCTATATGCACACATGAAGACATCTTCAATGGTGACTCCCAGGTCTCCTGCCTCCTACCCAGAGAGTGAGGGGACCTGGTTCCTAGTTCCGGCCCAGGAATTAACATGAGAGGAAGAGGCCCTCCTGACTGGCCCATAGTCCAAAGAAGCTCATCTGGTGGGTACACAAAAGAGGGCCTTTTCAGTGGTACACCCACAATTTTGGAACAATCTCCTCAATCTCCTCCTTGCCCCTTCAGTGTTGATCTTTAGGAGGCAGCTGAAGATGGTTTTATTTAGGGCTGCTTTTAATTTAGTTTGTTTAAAATTTAGTTTAGTTTTTAATGGAGTTTAATTTAGGTTTTTTTCTAGTTTATCATGCTTTTAAATTTGGGGCAGGTTACTGTATTTTTATTATTGTCTTTTGATTTATATTTTAAGCCGCCTTGAGTTCCTGCAAAGTAGAAAGGCATCTAATACATGTTCTAAATAAATAAATAAGCTAAAAGTGTTTTTAAAAAATCATTATTCTGGACAGCTCCCTGGCTTCTGAAATCAGCGCAAAAGGGACTGTTGCATCCAGCATGTGTGTGTGTGTGTGGGGGGGGGAAAGATTTTAGAATGTGTGCCTGGTTCTTGGGAAGAATTCAGGCAGTGTCCCTCGAGGTGTTAATAGGGATATCACATGTCCTGATTTTCAATTGTGAAACAACACAGGGAGCAGTTACCACCACTACTCGGAGGGAAACACACAATGTTGAGCGATGCTCTAACCCCCTTCCTCTTCCCATTCATAGAGTTTTCTTAGCACATGATCCCAGTTTGCTCTATCAACAGCCTCCCTGGATATGTGGCACTGACCTTGGCTTGGCTCCTTGACCTCCTTTATTGCTCCATCTTTAGAACTTGTGATGGAAAAGTGCTCACAGACCCGACCTAGTCTCAGATCCATGCCTGGCTGTCTGCCTACCTGCCAGCAAGGTACAACTTGGTACATGTTCCATTTTAAGCATTTGGCTTTGATATTTCGGGGGGGGAAGGCCAACCCAGAAGAAAACGGCAAACATTTGTGCTGTGTGCTGCATGCCATTTTCCCCTTCTTCCTGAAATCTATTTTACAAAGAGGGCTCAAGGGTTAAAAGGGCAGAGTTTCATTGATTTGGCCATCTGGCCCTTTGCCCAAAGTTTTATGAAAAATCTCAAAGGTCAGTGCGATTGTCCAAGATTTTCTTCTTTTTCTTTTAAAGGCAATCTACTTGGTTTTAGCTTTGTGCCAAAGTGCATGCCCCCCAAAAATCAAGAATCAAAGCTACGGCTATAACCACGGCTCAGAATAATATTCCTACCCACAGTTCATCAGCTTGGCTTCTGTTGCCTCTTCATGGCACCCTCCTGCACTTGGGGAAGAAATAGCAGAAGCTCAGAGGCAGTTCTGGCACTGCTGGATGGGACTTACTGAATCATCCACCAATGATTGGTGAAATCCCTGGTTCATGTGAAAAGAAACTAATACCTGCATGGGAAATCCATGTGTCGCTCAGTTCACACCCTATGGCAACCGTGCAGTGCGGGTTTCCAAAATGCGCAGCTGGCAAGGTACCCACTACGTGTGAATGGAATGCCAACACAATAGCTACAGAGAGCAACACCGGTCCATTAATTTGGTTTGATTTACATTTATTATTTAAGTATTTCTATCCCTTGTTCTTTGTTAAGAATGACCAAGGTAGCCAGTTTGCACAATCCGTCGATGACATTAAAGGATAGATTGTGAAAGTTGCAGATTTTGCAACTGTGGAGGTATGTGTGTGGTGGAGAGTGCCTTCAAGTCATAGCTGACTTCTGGCGACACCCTGCCCCCCAGTGGAGTTTTCAAGGCAAGAGGCTTACAGAGGTGGTTTGCCATCACCTGCCTCTGCAACCCTGGTCTTCCTTGGAGGTCTCCCATCCAATTACCAACCATGGCTGACCCTGCTTAGCTTCTGAGATCTGACAAGATCAGGTTTACCTCGGCTATCCAGGTCAGAGCAGGGAGATGTGTACATACACATATATGCACACTGCACCTTACACTGTGCCTTTAGTGGGAGAAACTGCTGCCTTATCACATTAGGAATGCTTCCTCTCCAATAGGAACTCTCCCCAGAGTAGGTCATTCTCATCTGAGTTGTCTATGTTGAGGAGTGTAACTGCAGGCACAATCTTTTCTGCACATTTTGGGGGTGATGTTGGTTATCCACTGGATGCTCAGTTGGATATATATAACCATTACCATGATCTATTATAATTACAGAACCGCTCTGGAATAACCAATGGCAACTCATGTAAGCTTCATATACAAGTCATATCCAAATGAGCATGCAATATTGGCCGTTTCCACATGGCTTACCTTTGCTCGTAGCGACCCGGAACATCACGCAAAAACCGCAGAAGATCGCGTTTTCTCAGGCGAGATTTGCGCGACGTCGCAAATCTCGCGCAAGAAAATGCGATCTTCCGCATTTTTTGCGCAATGTTCCGGGTCGTTATAAGCAAAGGTAAACCATGTGGAAACGGCCAATGTGCAGTGGATTGCCAGCAGGATGTGTAAGGAAACATTTGATGCAGAAAAATCAGAGAACTAGTGCAGAACCTAACAAGCAACACTCTACCACTCCTGCAGCACAGGCATAATATTTCAAAATCTGAGATTGTATGGACTCGAAGACAGACACGGAGACATCCCCAAAACATCCGGCTCTCCCGTTTCCATGCAGCATTTTCTGCCTGTTTTCATTTCTACCCTCCTGGCTCTGTTGCCTGGCCTCGCCCTGCTCATTTGCCCCCCTGTTCTGAAGCGTCAGCATCCTTCCTTCTCCAACAGATCTCGCAAGGTGTGCCCTGTGGGCGTCTCTCTAAATCATCCGTGATGGATTGTGCACACCTTAAATGAGTTGGCTCCATTTGCACAATTGCCCTATTAATTTCCTCCTCATTGATTTACTCCACTTTCTGCAGCAAACCCTCCCCCAGGCCCCAGTTTTCCATGTGCTCACAAGAAACTCTGGCCTCTGTTTCCTCCCTCCCAGTCACATCTCCTCACCATTTGTCTTCATTCATCCTTCCCTTGTCTTCCATCTCCCTTCCCCTCCCACTGCTCCCTCTTCCTTCTGTTCATTTCCATTCCTCTCCTCTCCCTCCCTCTTTGCTTTAGCACAGCTAATAAATCTGCTGTAAAACTGTCCAGCTCTCCAATGGTAAGGGTTTCAAGGCAGTGTAACATCACCTAGAAAATTCAAGAGCCTTCAAGTATAGAAGACATCATAGACTCCCCCCCCCCCGCCCCATCATTTCCTAGAGGCCTGAGCCTTTTGAGTGTACTTACGGTGGGTGAGAAGGCCAAATTGGGGGGGGGAGAGTGGGGGGGAAGCAGGTATGCTTGCACGCCCACCTGTTGTGCTGTGAAATGATGTGGTTTTCCAGAGCAATGCAGAAGCTACAGGGGTCGCAAGGGGATGATTCACCCATATTTTCTGTGTTGTGCTGGAATACAACATCAAATCACTTTCTCCCCGTGCCAGCCAGTGAGCAGAGGTGCAGGACAGGGGTTATGCATCCAGGGGTATGGCAACCCTAGCAGTGTGGAGTAGTGGTTAGAGTTGGACCAAGATCCCTAGCAGTGTGGAGTAGTGGTTAGAGTTGGACTAAGATCTGGAAGGTTCAGGCACAAAACCCTTCTCTGTTGTGAAGCTCATCAGGAGACCTGAGCTCCTTGGAGAAAGTGTGAGATAAAAATGTGTGCGTGTAAAGTGCCCTTAAGTCACAGCTGACTTATGGAGGTGACCCTGTAGTGTTTTCAAGGCAAAAGATGAACAGAGATAGTTTGCCATTGCCTGCCTCTGCGTGGCACCCCTGCCCTTTCTTGGAGGTCTCCCATCCCAGTACTAACCAGGGCTGACCTTGCTTAGCTTCCAATTATCTGATAAGGTCAGGCTAGCCTGGACCAACCAGGTCACCGGTGTGTTTTATGTCTGCTCCTACCCTAGTGACTGTTTCATCAATATCATTTGAGACTGTGTGTGATTTTATGCCCTGACATGTTTTTATTGACCTGCTTTTATGTTGTTTTATTTTATTAACTTGCCTTTTTTTACTGACTTGTTTGACTTGCTTGTTATTGGCATTACTTTTCTTTATTGAGATGCATTTTTTTTACCAGCTTGTTTTTATTGTCCTGGTTGGTTTTGTTTTGTTGTTCTAACAGCGAGCCCCTCAAGCAATCTTGAAATGCAGCATACAATTTCCCAAATAAATAAATCCAGCTTCCCAGTTACCACAACAACCAATCAGAAGCCCTTAGGAAGCTTGCAAGCAGAGCACAAAAACAACAACCCTCCCACTAACATCTCCCCCTGGCATGGTATACACTGCCTCTAAACATGGAGGTTCCATTATTACTAACAGTCATCGATAGACCCCTCTTCTGTGACATAAAATGGCAGCTGTGATCACAGAATTAGCCATGTTTGCCCCTGTGAAAGCTATCCGTTTACGAGTCTCTCTACATGAGATGCCTCGGCACATGTTGTTCAAGTGTAGGGAGATGCAATGTTAGCCAAGAAGCATAGTTTAAAAAGACAGAGCCATCAGAGATGGTTCCTCAGTGGGTTTGTTAATTTCATCTTTGTCTACTGGAAGGCTCTGTCAATTTCAGCTCTACAGTCTAAAACTGTTTAAAAAGACAGAGCTGGCGGAGATCGCTCCTCAAAGGGTTTGTTAATTTCATCTTTGTCTCAGTGAAGGTTCTGTTAATTTCACCTCTCCTTTGCCCTGCCACTGGCTCTGTCTTTTAAAACTGCCCTTCCTGACTAACATTGCATCTCCTGACACGTGTTCTTCATGTGTCAGAGGTCTCATGTAGAGAGACTCTATGATTAGTGTCCTCCATATAATAGTGTGTGCAAGAATCAGGAGTCCCATATTTATTTGTGTGAACTGGACCCAAGTTTTCATCCGGATTGAAGCAATACTCCAAAAGACTTCATTTAAGTGAAAATAAGTCTATCTCTTGAGCTTTGCTTAATTATTCTCCAGCATTAACTTTATGCCCAATGCTACAAAAAGGGCATTCTCTTTTAAAAACTATTTAATAGATTTTTTTCATCTCCAGCAGCCATCAATGAGACCATCAGGAAGACAGGAGGCAGCCAGGCTCCCTTCCATCATGCTTGGACAGAGGTCCCTCCTCCTAATTTCTATCACAGAGATGACAGGAAGCAGTTGGAGCCTGGATTTGGATTTGAGAAGCAGCCAGGCATTTTTCCATCATGCCGGAATCCGGATACAGCTGCAAGATCCTTTCCTCGGGAGTGGGGTGGGTGGGAGAAGAAGCACTCAGGCATCCTTCTGTATTGCTTGGATCCAGTTTTGAAGTCCTTCCCTCCACCTTCTTGATGCCGGAGGGTGGGAAGCAGCTAGGCACCTCTTCATCATGCCTAGTCGTAGCTTTACTACTCTTCCCTCCAGCTGATAGCAGGAGGACGGGAGGCAGCCAGGCTCCCTTCCATCATGCTTGGACAGAGGTTCAAAGTCCCTCCTTCTAGTTTCTATCGCAAAGATGACAGGAAGCAGTTGGAGCCTGAATTTGGATTTGAGAAGCAGCCAGGCATTTTTCCATCATGTCAGAATCCAGATACAGCTGCAAGATCCTTTCCCTGGGAGTGGAGTGGGTGGGAGAAGAAACACTCAGGCATCCTTCTGTATTGCTTGGATCCAGTTTTGAAGTCCTTCCCTCCACCTTCTTGATGCCGGAGGGTGGGAAGCAGCTAGGCACCTCTTCATCATGCCTAGACGTAGCTTTACTACTCTTCCCTCCAGCTGATAGCAGGAGGACAGGAGGCAGCCAGGCTCCCTTCCATCATGCTTGGACAGAGGTCCCTCCTCCTAATTTCTATCACAGAGATGACAGGAAGCAGTTGGAGCCCGGATTTGGATTTGAGAAGCAGCCAGGCATTTTTCCATCATGCCGGAATCCAGATACAGCTGCAAGATCCTTTCCTTGGGAGTGGGGTGGGTGGGAGAAGAAGCACTCAGGCATCCTTCTGTATTGCTTGGATCTGATTTTGAAGTCCTTCCCTCCACCTTCTTGATGCCGGAGGGTGGGAAGCAGCTAGGCACCTCTTCATCATGCCTAGATGTAGCTTCACTACTCTTCCCTTCAGCTGATAGCAGGAGGACAGGAAGCAGCCAGGAACCTGCCTGGCATGCCCATTTCCAAATACAACAAGGAGACTCCTTTCTTCCAGTATCCAGCTGCCACTTATAACATCATCATTGTTGGCTATTCACACACACAGTCTTCATATCTTTCCTTTTTTACTGTATTACCAAAACTCCATATGTAATGGTTCCATACAAATATTTTATTAGGTTTGCAATGCACTATTGGTTTATACCATCTGCAGGAATGTTTACAGCAGACAGCAGTAATATGCACGGCATACAGGTGCTAGAAGGGCATTTTTGTAATGAATCAAATATATTTATCCTCATAAATCCTCATCCTTTTGCCGTTTAAAATAAGTAAAGCTTTTGCAAAAGCAGGTGGTTCTTCCTTTAAATATTACATAAGTTAAGCTCCCCTGCATACAGGAAAAAAAACCAGAATAGGAGGATGTCTAGGATGATACCTGTAACCAGTACCTCTGGCATGCTAGTTTTCTATGAGCAGAGAGGTGTATTTCCCCCCCTTTACAGGGAAGCACTCACACACACAAGCACTTATTTGCAGCCTGAACAGCACAATCTAAAGGAGAATTACTCCACTCTAAGCCTAATGGTTTCTATGAGCTTAGACTGGAGTAACTCTTCTTAGGATTGCACCAGAAGTGTTATAACCAAGGGAAAACTTTACTGCAAATCTCACAAAACAGGCAAAACAGATTTTTAGGGAGGAGGATATTGTTGTAGAGGAAGCAAAGCTCAGGACAGGAGGTGACTTCAATTAGGGATAAAGTTTTTCCTACACTGATGGGAAGGCAGACACGTTCATCATATCATCACCACCACCATCATCACAACAACTGAATCTGTAAACTAGCATGCCATTCATTCAAAATGAACAGTTCAAACTTCTGACCTAAGAGTAAATGCATCCCTTCCGACATTTCACAGATGAAAACAAGGACAAAAATTCCAAGTTCCTTCTTAAAAAAAAATAGGAATTTAGAGATCGTGGTTAGAGATGGGCATGATCCGCATTATGATAAAAAAAAAACCATGATAATGGCGATCACGCGATCGTGACCCGGCAGATCATGATCATCCACGGCCAACGATCCAGCGATCGGGAGAGGCCTAGATTGTTGCATTCGGGCTCAGATCGGGGATCCAGACACTCAGGCGCCAGCAATCTATTCCCCTGGCAATGGAGCCAGGGGAAAGCCTGAGCTCTGTTTGCCCTCCTTTTGTCGCCCTGGAAACCCTAATGGAAGCCCAGCTTTCCTTGATCAGCAGGGCTTCCTTCCAACCGCGGAGCAGCAATGCAGTCACAAGTTGGGAGAAGACACCCAGGGGAGGGAGGGAGAAGGGGGTGTTCTGTAGCCATGGACACTCCAATCTCATCCCTGCAAACCCTGATAGGCAGCTCTGACAGCCAAACACAGACCTCCTGTGTTGCTGAATGGGACCTGAGGGGAGGCAGCTCGTCACCACCTCCCCGTGCCCACCAGGCCCGGCAGCCGCCACCACCACCCACCTTCCCACATAGCTGGGAAAAGCAGCGCGGCCCGCTTTGGCCTCCACGATCCACAATCCACGGATCGGGAACAGGAGATGCTCATGTGGATCATTAATTTGGGATCGTTTGCTGGCGCTGATCCACGATCAGCTGGATTGTTAATTTTTTTGGGAACGTGCCCATCTCTAATCGTGGTCATAGATCATTTTTGTAATATCAATAACTTTTTTAAAAAAATCCTCAAAAAGCCCTCCAGTGGCATGGCAGGGAACACGGTGGCCACAGCTGCAGATAAGAATCATTTTCCTGTTTGCTGAATGCAAACAGGACAGAAGCCAAACTGATGGGTGTTTCAACATCCCTAATGCAGATACAGAATGAGTTACTTTGGAGCAGTCAGTGACCTATCGGTAGCTCGCAAACTACCAGTTGGGTTGGAAACTCCTGGTTAGAGCATCAGACTAAGCGTGATGATGAGATCCAGGTTCAAGTCCTTACTCATTAGGTGACCTTGAGCCAGTCATTCTCTCTCAGCCAAGTCTACCTCACAGGGTTGTGGTGAGGATAACATAGAGGTGGGAAGTGCTACATATACTGCCTGGTTGGAAGAAGGCTGAGGTAAAAAAATGAGTGAGGTAAAAATGAGTGAGGTAAAAAATGAGTGAGGTAAAAAAATGAGTGAGGTAAAAATGAGTGAGGTAAAAAATGAGTGAGGTAAAAAAATGAGTAGGTAAAAAAAGTGACAGAAATGCCAGCCACTCCCCATCTCAGCATTCAAAGGCTCATAAGAAGCGTGGCACTGTTTCAACAAGCTACATTTCCTTTTTGCCCAGATGGCAGGTCCCTCCCGGCACAGCCCTCATTTTCCTCTGTTAAGGTCAGCGCAATGAACTGCAGAGTTGCAGCCTGCCCTTGTGCCTCACGTCTATCTGATCTTTCATTCTGCAGGCCACACATTTCTTGCTAAGCACACACAACTCACAGGGCCCCAGCGGAGACCACCTTGCTCCAGCTCAGTATCAATATGTTCGGCGCTGAATTCATTCCTGCAGGGAGCCCAGTAAATCTGAACTTTCCAAAATCATTTGGCCCCTATTACTGGTAAGCACCAGCCTTAAATAGGTTGTAACTCCAACTAATAGGCTCTGTAATCGGAGCTGAATTGGACAAAAGACTCTGCTATGGGCAACTATCAGTCATTTTTATTGCCAATCAAATGTCCAGCACAGGAAGGGAAGGAGCCCCTCTCTTTGCTGGAAAACCTTACAGAGCCTAAATTGAGTATTTCCCACACCACACCACACACATTTTACAAGAGGGTGTAAGCAGCTGGGGATAGGCTCATGGGTTTATACAAGCCAGTTAATTGGTTATTATTTAGTTTCAAATGTGTATGATTGAACAGCAGGGTGTTAACCACAGAATGGGACTCTCGGGCCTTCAGGGCAGAACACATTCTACCAGCCAGGTTTATGGACCAGTCTTAGGGCTACCAAGCACAGACTGCTGGGAGCTGTGGCTTTTTTTTAAAAAAAAGGAATGAAGCCATGGAATGAATTACTAGGGTAGCCAGTAAGCTTGAAGCTTTGTGTGTGTTTCGGTAGAGTCAAGGTCATAGAATCATAGAATGATAGACTCATAGGGTTGGAAGGGACCTTCAGGGTCATCTAGTCCAACCCCCTGCAGGAAATTCACAACTACCCCCCCCCAGCCACTCACACACACTCAGTGACCCCTGCTCCATGCCCAGAAGGTGACAAAACACCATCAGGCCATTCAACGGACATTGAAAAATCTGCATTAATTTAACCGAGAACCAGAAATGAACTACAATAGTTTTTTTTTAAAAAAAACTTTTCTTTATTTATTTTCAAATAAACAACCCTAACTTTAGGGAAGGAGTCATGGTTTAAGGTGATCACAGCTCTTCAGTGTCATAGGCTGCAAGGTGAAGCCTCAAGGATGTTTGCCATGTCTCCCCACAGACCAGATGGCGTCTGTGGGGATAATGTTTTTAAACCTGCATTCTTGTTTTATATTAAGATTTTTATTGTTTCCACATAGAATAGTAAATATAACAGCAAACCCTCATTTTTACTGATTTTATTCCTTATTATTCATTTTCTCATGGATAGTTGCTTTTACAGCTCTTGCTGTTGTTTTATTGCTGGATGCTTTATTCTGCTGATGGCAATACTTCTGAGTTACAAATCACAGGATTTTTTGGAATGGTTTTTATGTTGTGCCAAAAAGGGGGCAGATGATGCTGTTTACTCATGCCTAATGAAGGTTATTGCTGACCCAATTGGTTTGGATCCTCTGTGACTGATGCCTTCACTTGGCCTCACTTGGGTCTCAGTGATGCCAAACCTGATAAGACACAAAGCGTCACAATGCCATTACATTCACTACATGGTTCCAGATGGGATCACTCTTAGAGCCAATCTACAAGTGACGCCTTACACAGGCTGGACACTTGTCAGCTTCCCTCAATTTTTGATGGGAAATGTAGGCATCCTGGTTTTACAGCTTGGCTCTCCATTACAGCTGCAAGACCAGGATGCCTACATTTCCCATCAAAACTTGAGGGAAGCTGACAAGTGTCCAACCTGTATCAGGTGTCACTTGTAGCTTGGCTCTTAGAAGAAGATGGCAGGGGTCCCTGAAGCAGGGCCTCTGAAGATGAGGTGAGTGGTTGGGTAGATGTATATGAAAGCTAACTCATAAAGGCATCTGGAATTGGACATCACAGCAAGTTAGAAGCGAGATCAAAGCCTCAACCCAGAAATCTTCAATCATGTGCAAGGACAGCCAGAAGACCTGAAGTTCACTCATCTCATGAACACATGGTTGCTTCTTTATGATTCTGAATGAAGCCTCAGTCTGCTCATGCTTAAGGCCATAAAGTTCCAGATTCAAACAGGTAGTTGTAGAATTTTCCCAGGGTGGCCACTGCAGAAGGCCCTGCTTAGATGAGCAAAGCTGCCATAGTAGAGCATAAGGAGAGAGCCTGAACCAGGAAAGAAAACAAATGGAGCTGAAAAAGTAGCAGGCAGAAGAACAAAGGCAGTGTAAAACAGCAAATAGGCTTGAAAAAGGTGAACATTAAAAAGGAGGCTGAACAATTTCATTCTTCCCTGAAAGCTTCATTTGTAAACTGAAAACCAAAATCAGTGAACATTTGTCTCAGCTCAACTATTACATAAATGCCGCAGAAATTTAAACTTTCATTCAAGATTTGAAGGGTGGCAGGAGTCTATGGGTTGGTGGGAGAACACCCTTGATGACACCCGATAGAGGAATTCAAACTTGCCTGTAGTGTCCCACGTCCATGCTTTGGTGATAATTCAGATGACCGCAATGTGGGCACAAGGTTCCAAAGCTCATCTGAACCATCAAACCTTAGTTGAGCAATGACCCCCAATTAAGGTCTGGTTGTAGTATACCGGTGCAAAAGCAGTTCATTGTGTATAGTCACATACACAATTGTGTGTATAGGACTACCACAAATTTTGTTAGTCTTATACTGGACTCTTGTTCTTTTCGACAGTTGTGTATAGTCACATTCCTATGAAGAAAGGAACTTCTCTTAAATAGTTTTGCCTTGCTGAGGGGCAAGGGGGAAGGAGGAAGGAAACAGCTATCTAAATCTTATCATCAAAATTGATAGTGTTTACTTAAAGCTTATTCCAGCATTGCTGACTTCAACAGATACTGAAGATGCTAATAAATCTAGTCCAACAATTCTTTGCAAGTCTCATATCTCATTGATATACACTTTGTCCTCTATCATATATCTCAAACTAGAGAACTCAGGATTGTTGTTTGTAAACTTCTAGAGGTTTCTTCTGCTATCTGTTGTAAAACCTGGTTCAAAGTATTATTAGATGTAAAGCAGAGAGAAAAGTAGTGGTCTTTGATTTATGGCTCCATCAACCTTTTTCAGCAGGCTTCACCATTTATTCCATAACATAGGATTCTTAGAGCCAAACTAGATGTGAGAGTATCCCTATGTCCACCAAGGGGACACATTCACCATTTTAGGAATGAAATACCCTTTGTTAACAAATGTCATGCCAATATTTGCTGATTGCAGATATGGGATTTTTTTTTTAAAAAAAGCAATAGTCTTACAATGGAGTCTTAAGGCCACCAGCACGGAACACTCCCCCCCACACACACACATTTGAAGGGCAAATAATTTCCCCTGATCACTAGATTACTCCCCCTTTCGGCACCTTTCTCTATGCTCTGTTCCATTCCTCTTACTTTTACTTCAACTAGGCAAATGTCTATAATTAATTTTGGAACGGATTATGTTCAGTTATTTATTTATTTAAAACACTGGTGATGGAGGAGAGTTTTATGGATACCATGGATGGCCAAAAAGACAAATAAGTGGGTTTTAGATCAGATCAAGCCTGAATTCTCCCTAGAAGCTAAAATGACAAAACTGAGGCTGTTGTACTTTGGTCACATCATGAGAAGACAAGATTCTCTGGAAAAATCAGTAATGCTAGGGAAAGTGGAAGGCAGTAGGAAACGAGGAAGATCTAAAACGAGATGGCTTGACTCAATAAAAGAAACCTCATCCTCCAGTTTGCAGGATCTGAACAAGTCTGGTAAAGATAGGAATTTTGGAGGTCTTTCATTCATAGCATCAGCATAGGTGACTTAATGGCACATAACATGCACATTTTCTATTTCTGTAAATATTTTCCCCCAAACTGTGATATTACAGGACATGACCACCACATATGAATGTAATTGCCTTGCTGATTGCAGTTTCTCCAGCATTTTGTGTTATTTGTATTACTCATTCTTGCAAGACATACTGGAGGAATATACCATCAATGTAGTAGTTTCAAAGAATTCTCCCTAAGTGCTATTGACACTGTTTTCCTTGTTTGAGTCAATCAGGCTGGGGAAAGTGCAGGGCCAGATCGAGGGGGGGGGAGGGGGGTAGCCTGCCCCCGATGCCGCCAAAGAGGGGGCAATGGGCGCGGCTGCCAGCTGCCCGGGAGACTGAGTGCAGGGTTGGGAGACACTCGCCAGCCCCGCTGATGGGGCGGCTGGCTTACTGCAAGTGCAGGACCTCCCAGCCCTGTGCTCAGCCACCAGCACGGCAAGCCAGCTGCCCCAGTGCACACCCTCACCACCGCCAGCTCTGTGGCTCACCGTTCACTGGGGTGGCCAGCTTGCCACGCGGGCGGCACAGGGCAGTGGGGCACGCGAACCACGTGGAGGGCCTCCTAGCCCTGTGCTCAGCTGGCCGCGTGGCAAGCTGGCCACCCCAGCACCTAGTGAGCCGTGGAACTCGCAGCAATGAGGGCGTGCGCTGGGGCAGCTGGCTTGCCGCACGGGTGGCTGAGCGCAGGGCTGGGAGGTCCTGCATGCATGGCAAGCCAGCCAGCCGCCCCAGCGCATGCCCGAGACGCCGCCAGTTCCATGGCTCACCAGGCGCTGGAGCGGCTGGCTTGCCGCGCAGGCGGGCATGTCTCCCGCCCCTGTGTGATGATGTCATGAAAGTGATGTTATCACGCAGCGCTGGGAGCACGCACGTGCACCGGGCAAGGTTTGCCCGGGTGCCCACACGCCTAGATCCGGCACTGGGAAAGTGGAAGGTGGTAGGAAAAGAGGAAGACCTAAAATGAGTTTACAACATCTGAGCAAGTCTGTAAACGATCAGACATTTTGGAAGTCTTTCATTCATAGGGTCGCCAGAGGTCAGAAGACTTGATGGTACAATAGCATACATGCCACCTTTCTACCCAACTTAGGCTTCCCAAGGCAGCAAACATTTTGAACATTAAAACAATGTTTAAAACACTATGAAATATTTAAAACAATTAAATAAAATATATAAACCCATAAATAGAGACAAGGGCTAATAAGAGTTAGTGAAAGAAAACCAAATGAAATAGGTCAGTTTTCACCCGCTGGTGGAAGTCAGAGATAAAGGGAGACTGATGAATCTGCTGCAGAGGGAGCTCCAAAGTTTTGGCCCCATGGCCGTGAAGGCCATTTCTCAAGTTGCCATCTTCCTAGCCTCAGATGGTGGGGGCATCCGATGCAGTGCCTCTGAAGATGATTGTAGCAGATGGTAAAGAGCAGAGATGGGCACGAACCAGAAAAAAACTGAACCGTGTGGTTTGTGGTTCATCGCATTTCACAAACCATGAAACATGAACTTTCATGAACCTGCCCCAGCTCGCGAACTGGTTCATTTGGTTCATGAAAATGTCACAAGCAGGTCAGCAAACCATCACTTCTGGGCCAGCAGAAGGGCACTTCTGGGTCAGCAGAAGGTCTGCAGGAAGTCCATCCCCTGTTGCCTAGGAAACTGATTGATTGGCACCAGGCTGTCTGCAGTGATGAACCAAAAAATGGTTCATTGTGAACTTTGGTTCGTATTTTGGTTCATGCCCATCTCTAGTAAAGAGTCCAGCAGCACCTTTAAGACTAACCAACTTTATCACATATGACGAAGAGAGCTGTGGTTCTTGAAAGCTTATGCTACAATTCAGTTGGCTAGTCTTAGAGGTGCTACTGGACTCTTTACTGTTTTTCAGCTACAGACTAACACGGCGGACTCCTCTGGATCTGGAGCAGATGGGTATGTTTATATGGGAGAAGACAGTCCTTAAGGTATTATTTATTTATTTATTAAAACATTTATACCCTGCCTTCCCATATAGTTCAAGACGGCTCATAATAGCAGATTAAAAACATTTACAATTAAAAACAAAACAAAATAAAAGCCACACAGGGCTTTAAATGTCAATTGGAAACACATTGTACTGGGCCTAGAAGTAAATTGGGAGCCAGTGTAGATGAAACGAGACTGGAGTGACATGTCCCTATGACTCTCTCCAGTCAACATTCTGGCTGTACCTTCCAGATGGTCTTTAAGGGTAGCCCCACATGGAGCAAACTGCATATGTTATCAAGGCATGTTGATTTTATCAGGGCATGCTCTGGAAGGGCCACAGTTAGCCATACATTTTAGTGCTTTCAATTCATTTGCATCTTTTCTTGTACTACACTATCATTGATTAAACGCAGCATTTAAAAAAACCCTCATTGGAACCACACAAGCAATATTGTTTTTCTACTATGTTGCTCTGTGGTTCAGACACATTGATATGTATGTGTAAAAGATGGGACAAATAATCTTGAATAGATAAAGGTTTCAAATACAAACATTTCAAGATTATTGTAGCATTTTATTAATGTACCATGAATCGAAGATGCAGAAGGTAGAAAACATGAAACTTACACACAGGCCGTTTCCACACTACTCACCTTCATCCGGAACAGAGTGCAATGTAGTGAAAAAACCACGGAAGATAGCGTCTTCTCGCGTGAATCTTGTGCGATGTCGCGCAAAACTCGCGCGAGAATACGCTATCTTCCACGGTTTCTTTGCAACATTGCGCCCTGTCCCGGATGAAGGTGAGTAGTGTGGAAACGGCCACAGTTCTCTGTAGAAAATTTAGAAATAAAAGCAAGCAAGAAAGAAATGTAACGTAGAACACTCAATATATTCATTCCAGTTTAAAAACAATGCCAGAATTTTCAGAGCTCCAAAATTCTGGAAAAAATGGATGCAGAAATTTTTGGAAGTAGCCCCAATTGCTCTGTACGCAGGATCTCAGGAAGATGGAACAAAAATGTCTAGATATACATATGGTTTTGATAATGCTTGAGTTAGTTACAATGCAATGACTTAAGTCTAAGCCTACTGTGTTTCCATGTTTTTTGACAAGTGAAATAGAGTAACAGGCCGGGGGAAGGGATATGAGAACCGAAGGGCAAGATGGAAACATTATAAATAAATAATTACACACACATGTGTGTGAAGTGCTGTCAAGTCGCAGCAACTTATGGAGACTCCATAAGGTTTTCGAGGCAAAAGAGGTGTTTTGCCATTGCATCTGTATAGAGGCTGTGGACTTCCTTGGAGGTCTCCCATTCAAGTGCTGTGTGGTTTGCTCAAGAGGAAGTGAGACCAGAATGAAAAGCAGCAATGAGAGATTCAAAGGTTTGAATCTCTCATTGCTGCTTTTCATTCTGGTCTCACTTCCTCTTGAGCAAACCACACCTTTCCTTTATTTTCATTCCATTTTATAATTCCTTCAATAATTTTCCCCCTGTAAAAATGTATATTGTTCAATATTATTTTTGCTTCACCATTGTATACACATCTCTCTTTCTGTATACAAGATGTACTTTGTAATGTATATGTATTATATATTGTAATATATATTGTATGCATTAAAACCAAACAGTTTATCTCCACAACATGCATGTGTGTACGTGCACACACAATTCCAAAACCAACCGTATCAAGTAAACACACACACACACAAGCAATATTTGGAAATTCTCTCATCTCTAATTTAAAGACCAAGAGCTCCTATGTTTAGTTCCAGATTCTGGTCCTAAGAAGCATTCTGTGCAATTTGAAAATGTGCTTTGTCTCCTGGAAACACCATGTGTTCATCAGAAGAACCATTTTGGATTCTACCCAGATAATCTTTTTTACCATTGCTTCACTTTGATCTTTTTTTTATTTTTGCAAATGAGCCCCATATTTTTTTTTAAGTGAGAGGGATGTAAACATGGAAGAAGAAAAGATGGAGTTGAAAGTGTATCCTAACAGGGACTGGAAGCATATCTCCTGCTTCCTTTGTTGGATTTCACAACCAAAACGCTTACTACATTTTTAACTGCGACACGTTGCTTTTCGCCAGTTATGGGTTTGAAGCCGTGATGTAAAATTCATTTCATCTCTCCCTCTCTCTGTCTTTTTATCCAAAGCCTCACTCTTTCAGACACAACATCAGGGTTGTCATATCTGAGGAATTATTAAAATAAGACGGAGGCCGCTCTAGCTGAAGCAGAAAGGCTGCTTTGAGTTGGCGTCCTCGGGAGACGAGCCGGCTCAATCTCATTAGCTGTTGCCGGGAATCGTCCTCGCCACCAGGTTCAAGGTGATGAAAGATTAGTCCGTTTGGCCTCCGCTCATTCCATATGCGGCACACGTCGCTCCCTACCCGTGAACACGAAATTACATTGAACCTGGGGAGTCTAACTCCATTAATTTTAAATGGAAGATTAATTTAACAATATGCGGCAGATATTTGTTACAAACCTATCATGTAAAAGTGACGGTTGGCAATAAATTGCAGTGACTCACAACTGGCCGGTGGCTCGAGCTTCAAATAAATCAGACGCCATTTGCGCATAATTGCTGTTTTTTAAAGACAGGGAGAAGAGAGATATGTGCCTTTGATGAAAGATCGGGCTACTTCATTCAAGGGACCTGCAGCAGATATTAAAGCAGAGCCATCTGCTTTCAGGAGATGGTTCATCTGAAAGGCTGGAGCTGTGGTTTTGTTTAAAGGGAAGTAAGCGGCTAATTTTAATTTTTTAAAATAATATGTATGCATTCAACTTCATTTATCTAAATGTTTGGGAGGCATCTTTAAGATCTTTATCTCAAACCCTGTTCTTTATGTCCCCAGCCTCAGAGGTATGGGAGAAGGAGTGTCAAGAAGATACAGGGCTTTCTCAGTGGTGGCACACCATCTTTGGAATGCTCTTCCCTAGAAGCTCATCTGATGCTTAGAGTTAAACCACACAAGACGGATTACATGAGGACGCTCAAGTGAAGGGAGACACAATGTTAGCCAGGAAGAGTAGTTTGAATTTCACTTCTCTACAGAGCCAGGAAAGATCGTTCCTCAGAAGGTTTGTTAATAATTGTCAGAGCCTTCAGGGAGGCAAAGAGGAAATTAACAAACCTTTTGAAGAGCAATCTTCGCCAGCTCTGTAGAGAGAGGTGAAATTCAAACTACCCTTCCCGGCTAACATTGTGTCTCCCTTCACTTGAGCGTTCTTGTGTAATTCATCTTGTGTAGTTTAGCTCTAAGTCTGCAGGTATTCAGGTGCTGGGTCAAACTATTTTTGTTCGCCTAGGCATTCAGTTTTATCTCACCCTTTATCTGATTATTAAATGCCTTTTTTGTGGATTTAATGGCCTGTATTCCAACTGTTCTATGTTGGTTTTTGGCTTGGTTTTATGTTGTTCTTGTTGCTGATACACTGGTAGTTTTATGGCTGTAGGACTGGATCAAGTCCATTGAGTCAATTTATGGATCATTTCAACTTGGCTACCATGAGTGATATTTACTGGACCTTGAGATCTGTGAAAGCCGCTACACTTCCTCTTGGACCTTGTCCATTCTGGTTCCTGAATCTTGTAAGGAACAAAGTAAATGAGCTCCTGATATCCATTATAAATGATTTACTGACTCAAGGCATTTTTCCTCAGTCACTAAAGGAAGGATTTATCTGTCCATTGATTAAAAATACACCACTGTGAAAAATATTGTGGACATTTTCGAATGGAGCTGAAAATACACACAGAAATTGTTGGTTCGGCTCAAAATGGTGGGACAAAATCAGGAAATAAGACTATAGCAATATCCCCCTGCCGAAAAGTTCATGAGTTTCATTTTGGTTCTTATCTGTGCAGCAGCCGCATAAGCAGGCAGACCAGCCAGGCAGTGTGGGCCACAGCCTACAACATTTTGTTTTCCTTAATGGCAACTCTGCATGTAATGGAGACTGAGCTTTCCTTATCGTGAACTCTTTGGAGAGAAGCAAAATGTGCACAGTGCAGATGAGTGCATTTTTCCCGGGCAATCTCCCTGCCAATCAGGTCATCAAAGGAGAGGAGCACTGAAGCCCCTCCCCCACCCATCGACTTTGGAAACTTCAATTCAAAGCATTCTTTGGGGCCCGTGACTGAACCCCATTGTTGTTGTTGTTGTGTGTGCTCACTCTCTGGATAATTCAATCATCTGGAGGAAAGATTGTGTCCTATGCAACTTTGGTGCTATTAAGGGCACAAACAGCTGCCCCAGAACCTCGTTTCTGTAATCTTTTGAAAAGAACAGCATGCATTTGTGTAGGTGTGGTCAATGCCTGCCTTGCATGCACAATGAGCAGAAACTCAAGAAAATGAGGGGGGGGGGGGAACCAAACGGACCAGATCCAAGCTGGCACCGGCCCAACTGAAACAAACCAATAATGGATCAGAATTATTCCAGAATCTCCAGAACTGAAACTGAAATGGGAATTTTCTCGCTGCACACCCCTATTCTCTAATCTGCCCTTTCTAGACAAGGTAATTGAGAAAGTGGTTCCAAAAAACTCCTGGATGGCAAACCAACTCTAGATCACTTTCAGTCTGGCTTCAAGCCAGGCTATGGGATGTGGACAACATTGTTGACTTAATTCGATGATCTCTGAATAGAGACAAGAGCTTTGCTGCGATGTTGTTGTTATGGATTCATCATTAACCTTTGATATGGTAGACTATGCCAACTTAATGAGATACTTGCAGGTAGCAATAGGTATCAGGATGTGCTTTGATTTAAATACTTTCTTTTGGATTGGGCTAAGACAGTGGAGATCAAATTGTCATCCAAACAGGATTTGCCTTGTGAGGTTCTACAAGGCTGAATCTTATCCTCAGTGCTGTTGAGTCTGTATGTAAATCTCTCGGGAGAGATCAAGTGTTGTCTGGTGTCATCACTATACCAATGTCACTCCACTCTATATTTTTTTGTACAGGCTACCTGGTGCGAATGTAGCCATTCTGAACCAGTGCTTGGCTGCTGTGGTTGAATGGTTAAAGGTGGACACATCAAAATTGAAACAAGACCAGGTAATCCAGAACTCTATAATCTGGAGAGAACATATGAAGCTCTTCATACGGACTCAGATCGTTGGCCTATCAAGGTCTGTATTGTCTACTTTGACCGGCAGCAGCTCTCCAGGGTCTCAGACAGAAATCTGGATGGGGAGAATGTCAGAAGCTTTCCTAAACGTACCTCCATCTAAATCAGTTTGAACGAGAGTTGCCAGCCTCCAGGTGGTAACTGGCGATCTCCCGGAATTACAGCGAACTCCAGACCACAAGTTCTCTTGGAGAAAATGGCTGCTGTGAAGGGTGGGTTCCACAGCATTATATCCTGCTGAGGCCCCTCCCTTCCCAACCTCACCGTCTCCAGGTTCCACCACCCAAATTTCCAGGAATTTCCCAACCTGGAGCTGTCCACCCTAGTTCGAACAGATCCTGAAAATAGCTTTTAAAAAGAAGAAAAAGAAAAACAGAAAAGCAACCAAAACTTCAGGATCTGGCCATTGAACATTCAAACAACTACCTGATAAGCTCCTGGTCTGATCCTGCCCTTCCTCCAAAGAGCATACAATGACATACATTGCTCTCCCTCCACCCATTTTAACCTCATGAGGAAACTTGAAGGTATGGCAGACGAGAAAAAGTGACTGCCCAAGGTCACCCTGTTCATGCTTGGATGGGGATTTGAACCTAGGCATCCCCCTTCTTCATCTCTCATATTAACTTCTATGTTATCCTGGGGTTCTCCATCCTGTCTGTAGCTATCCATGTATAGATAGATAGTTACTGCAGAATGAACAATGCGAAACCAACTCAAGGACACTTGATGCTCTTAGAAGGAGAAGCAGCAAGAGCTGTCTCAAGGAAACCAGAAGGTTAAGTGTCTGAGCACACTTGTAGTCCCTGGAAAGCAGGTTATTTAAATCACATTCCTTTGGAAAGCTTGGAGCTTGCCAGTTCCAATGCACATCACTGAGGCAGCCCGAGGCATAACAGCAACAAAACAAGCACAACACAGACTCCTTGCTAAATGCATCCATTTAAATAATAGAACTGCTCTGGAAACCTGCTTGTAAGGTTTGTGCCACACTTCCAGGTTTTCGTTGGGTGGTTCTTTCCTCCTTGCTGCTGCTGCTGCTCCTTCTATTCAGTTCAAATAACTTGTTATCCCCCGGAAAGAATGGGTAGCATAGGATGTAGTGAGGGCCACAAGCACAGATTGCTTGGAAAGGTGGTTAGGAGATTTCATGGAAGAAAGGGCCAGCAAAGGCTACAAGCCATGGTGACTGAAGGGAACCTCCATATTCTTCTTCTTCACCATCATCTTCATCATCATCACCACATTCGATTTATATACCGCCCTTCAGGATGACTTAACACCCGCTCAGAGCGGTTTACAAAGTATGTTATCGTTATCCCCACAACAACAATCACCCTGTGAGGTGGGTGGAGCTGCGAGAGCTCTGAGAGAGCTGTGACTGATCCAAGGTCACCCCGCTGGCTTCAAGTAGAGGAGTAGGGAATCAAACCCACCTCTCCAGATTAGAGTCCTGCTGCTCTTAACCACTGCACCAAACTGGCTCTCATAAGCAATAATGCTCTGAAATCTAATGCTAGGAGGTAATATCAGGGGAGGGCCTTGGGATCTATATCTATTCTTTGGCGAAGAGTTGCTGTTTGGTTTTTTTTGAAAAGGAAGGAGAGTACTGGGCCCCAACAAGGAGTGGTTGCCAAGCCTAGAGGCATAAACAAGTCTGTGTAGGTGGCCAAGCAGAGAGCCTAGGGCTGTGTCATGCGTGCCTGGGATGAGCTCAGCATTTTGCTAGGCAATCAGTCAGTAGGAAGCAACCCAAAGTCCCTTCTTACTCCATTCCAGGATCTTTGGATTCAATCCCAAATACTTAGGTCGCAAGCTTGCATCATAAGACACATTGGTAGGTGACAGGGCGCCCATAGGCATTACTCAGAGATGGCTTCAGTCGTGCCTACGCCTATTGCCTACATAGGACACAAACAGTCCTGCAAGGAAAAGTGAGATCTATTCTCAATTAAAGGGGTTATTTTATAGATTTATTTACTTCGTTGATGACGTTGTTGATGATAACAACAATGATGACGATGACATTTGATTTATGTACCACCCTTCAAGATAATTTAATGCCACACTCAGAGTGGTTTACAAAGTATGTTATCCTCACGACAATCACCTTGTGAGGTGGGTGAGGCTGAGGGAGCCCTGAGAGAGCTGTGACTGACCCAGCTGGCTTCAAGCAGGAGAGTGGGGAATCAAACCCGGTTCTCCAGGTTAGAGTCCTGCCGCTCTTAACCACTACACCAAATTGACACCCTGGCCGATTCCGCACAGCTTACCTGAAGCTGGAATGTTGAAGGACGTTGCGGAACATGCCGCGAAAAATGCGAAAGATCACGTTTTCTCGCGTGAGTTTTGCACGACGTCGCGAAAACTCATGCGAGAAAACGCGAGCTTCCGCGTTTTTGCCGGCATGTTCTGCAACGTCCCGGCTTCAGGTAAGATGTGCGGAATCAGCCCTTGTCTTTCTTCCTACTTGTGACCCAAAGTGGCTTATCTCATTCTCCTCTCTTCTTTTATATCCTCACAACAGCCTCATGAGGGAAGTTAGGCTAAAAGTACGTGGATGGCCCAAGGTCACCCTGTGAGCGTTCATGGCAGAATGGGGATATGAATTTGTGTCTTCGAGATCCTACTCTAACCACAGCACCGTGCTGGTTCTCCATGTCAAACCATTGGTCAAATTTAAGCTACTCTCGCTGGCGAGACCTTGGGGACAGAATGGTTTCTTCAAACAGTCGCAACCTAAAATACTTTTCACAGGAAATACCAAGGATCAACTGGGGATCTTGAGCGTGCAAGGTGTGCACTGGACTACTGAACCACAGCCTTTCTCTTTTGCTGGCCACAAATGCCAGTGAGTTTCCTGTTACCTCTAGGGTATAGCATGGTGGTGAAGATGCAGCTGAGGGAGATGGCTGGGTATGTAAGCAAGAAACTTCTTCGGGAACAGAGGATGGAGGAGTCATGGTCCCATAGGGTTCTTGTTTATTTGTGCAAATCTGTGAAAGAGGTTTCACCCCCAATGATGTTCTGATATGGTTTCCATACTCTCATCATCTCAGGTTTTCTCAACTGATGCTGAAGGGTCTGGGCCTATCATGCCTACTGTTTGTCTATCGTAATGTTGGCATTGGTAATATATCAACACCCTGACCTGGATAGCCCAGGTAAGCCTGATCTCATCAGATCTCAGAAGCTAATCAGGGTTGGCCTTGGTTAGTAATTGGATGGGAGACCTCCAACAAAGACCAGGGTTGCAAAGGCAGGTGATGGTAACACACCTCTGTTAGTCTCTTTCCATGAAAACCCCACCAGGGGTTACCATAAGTCAACTATGACTTGAGGGCAAGATTTCATTTAGTGCCCTGACCTGGATGGCTCAGATGAGTCTGATCTCGTCAGATCTCAGAAGCTAATCAGGGTTGGCCTTGGTTAGTAATTGGATGAGAGACCTCCAACGAAGACCAGGGTTGCAGAGGCAGACAATGGCAAACCACCTCTGTTAGTCTCATGCCATGAAAACACCGCCGGGGTCACCATAAGTCAACTATGACTTGAGGGCACACACACACAGAGTATATCAACAGCCAATATTCAGGGAATTAGATTCCAAGAACATCTACCAAACTACTGCTTTATGTAGATGACATCGTTTTCTCAGTACAGTAACCCAGACTCCCTAACGAGAATTTGAGCAAGGTACTGGACAGGTTTGGTCACATCTCTGATTATAAAATAAATTGGGCTAAACTGAAAAAAGATATGGGAGGGAAGGGGTCAAGCCCAGGAAGAATTCTTTGGTTTGTGTTTACTCTTCTTAAGTTATTGGAATAAGGGCTGATCTCAAGCAAAACAATACTTGAAAGCTGATTCTGGAGTACGGGTAAGAACAGACGACTGGGGTTCAAGACGTAGTTTGACAAGGTGAACCCTCTTGATATCTTGTTTGGTTATAGAGTTGCCAGAATTTATCTTTGTGATATTACACATATTTTGCTTGATTCACTGAACTAAATCCACTAGATCCTTTCTGCTAGTTGTAGAAAAGTTGGACTCTGTCCTTATAAAATTCCATTTATAGTCTTCTCATCTCACTGAGCCGTGGGTATATGCGTTGTTATTCATAGTTCGCTTATTTTACTGACATCTATTATATATTGTATACCAAGAAACAGGCACCTTTGTTTCCTTTTATTGTATTTAGTCTTAAAACAGAGTTTTAAAAAGAAAAGCAACTTAGAATTCTTTTATGTCTGAAGTAAGCAAGGGACAGAATTGTGCGTCGCACAACACAACATCTATCGACAATTGATCACCGCATGTGCAAGATAACAAGGGGCACTGTTCCTTTAAATCCAGTGTGACATTCTGGTTGCTAGCAACAGATGCTGCTGCTGCGCTCTCTCTCTCTCTCTTTGGTGGTGCTTTAATGTTGAATTTCTTATGGGACCCCATCACCTAATTAGAGGAATTGATAACTGCACTGCTCTATAATGAGGCCAATACATTTCAAAGTCATTAAAGATAACTAAAGCAATAAGTCTGTGTTTAAGCAATGCTTCCTTAGAATTTGTAAGTCTCTGTGTCTCTGAGTCCGGGAAAGAAAAGGCAATCTTTGCCTAGTCAACTGTAAATGCTGGGTTATTGGAATTTTTAAAACAGGCAGCATGGAGAAAATTACACGGCCAAATCTCCTTTTCCCAGTTAATGAAGAATTAAGATTCCCATTTACCATATTAGAAGGTTCATCAGAGGCCTCTCGTTGCCGTGGCTGCTGTTTGACAGAGGTGTCAATTTATTTCAGCCTGAATGCAGAAGTGCATGACAGTACGTCATTCATAACTGTCACATCTATTTATCTCTCTTATTGTCACACGGGGAAGGAAATTCAAGCCATGTTTGCAGCAGGGTGGAGTGTGTGTATGTGTGTATGTGTGCAGATTTCTTAAAGGATCCACCAGCACCACAGATGCACCTGAGAATGTGAACTAGAGATATGTGGGTTTTAAAGCTAATACAGAATACCTTCCCATTTGTAGAACACTTTAATTATTCCAAGCATTTCACGCACACTAGCTGGTGATGATCCTCTAAACCAGTAGTTCTCAACTTGGGTCCATATGGCCCCCCAGGGGTCCCCAGGATATTCCAAGGGGGCCGCAGGTAAAGTTTTCAGTTTCCCAATAAGAACTGCAGGTGTGCATTTTGTGTGGCTGTTTATGCTTATTTGTTCCTTGGCTATTTACAAACAAGACATTGAAATAGCTACCATCAAGTACACCTTTATTGGCATATAAAATAGCTGCCTTTATACCAGTAGGACAGGGGGGCCACAGGAAGGAAACAAGATCGGAAGGGGGCCACAGTCGGAAAAAGGTTGAGAAACACTGCTCTAAACGACCCTGTGAAGTAGGCCAGTAAGACCTAGGGATGCTCACCCTATCTTCACTTGCGGCGTTTCTTTGTCACATTGGATCCGTTTGCTTACTGGCATTACATTTTGAAATGGACTGGGCTGTAATTTCTTTTCTTTTATGACTCTCATTTCACAAGATCTTTATTTATGTAACACTGGCTCTCTCGGCAGATGTTATGCCGGAATGCAACCAAAGCCACAAACGGTACAGGCAGGTGAGCAACCGCTGATCTCAGTGGCCAGTGTTTTTATGACTCTCATTTCATTTGGGAAGAGGTGCGGCTCAGTGGTAAAGCCTCTCCTCTGGGTACAGAAGGTCCCACGTTCAATTCTTGGCACCTCTACTTAAAATGATTCGGTAGGGGGTGCTTTGAAAGACCCCTGGAGACTTGATAAACTAGTGATCTGACTCAGTATAAAGCCATTCCATGCCCCTCCACTTTCTACATTGGACAAACTGGCCAGTCCTTTCAACAAAGAATTAATGGACATAAGTCTGACATCAGAAACCAATCGAAAAGAGCAAGAGTCCAGTAGCACCTATAAGACTAACAAAATTAGTGGTAGGTTATGAGCTTTCGTGAGCCACAGCTCACCTCATGAAAACTTATACTCTACCACTAATTTTGTTAGTCTTATAGGTGCTACTGGACTCTTGCTCTTTTTGACTGCAGCAGACAGACGAACATGGCTACCCATCTTGATCAGAAACCAAAACATTAAAAAACCAGCGGGGGAAACATTTTAACCTTCCAGGACATTCAGTTGCTGACCTAAAAGGAGCAGTTCTCCTGCAGAGGAATTTCAAAGGGAGATTAGAAAGAGCAACTGCTGAACTGCAACTAATAATGAAGCTCAAGACAACCTGGACTGAATCGAGACCAAGGCTTCCTGTCTCATTACCAATGCTAATTTCTCCATACCTACTACCCCTCTGCATACCCCACTCTATTCAATCACGCCTGCCATTGTCATTCACCGGCTATCATCATTTGGCTTCTGCAATTACTCCACTCTCCAAGATATAAGGACTCATTCTAGCTGCATCTCAAGAAGTGAGCTGTGACTCACGGAAGCTCATACCCTACCACAAATTTTGTTAGTCTTATAGGTGTTACTGGACTCTTGCTCTTTTCTACTGCTGCAGATGACCAGGCAACCACAAGGAGCCAGGGGGTGGGGCTAGTACGCTCCTGCCTGCTCTCCCACCCTGTGCGGTGAATCAACAGAAGATTGTTGTATATACCGGGCTACTGAGATAAAGCATTGGTTCATTTAGCTCTGAAATGCCTGCTTGAAACTACAGGTGTCAAGAACTGAAGTTAGAATCCCTGGTACACAAAGTCTCTGTGTTACCACTGAGCCATGGTCAAAGATTCTCAGTTGCCTGCTGGTTAGGAAAGGTAGCAAAACTATCCTGACTGAGATAAATTAATGGACGCACTTTCTCATTGTAGTATATTTACCAAGACACAACCTGGTCATGACGCTATAATACAAGTTGCTACTGCACGGGTGCAGAGATGCTCAGCATGTTGTTCAAGCCAAACTTTGAACAGCAAATCAAGGCGATCCCAGCAGGGGCTCGGCTTGTGTGTAAATGAGGTTCAAGTAGCAATTGTAATGATGCTGTCAGCATCTTGGGTTGCATTCCCTCCCAAACTCAGCAGAAGCAGGTTCACTTGCTAGAATGCAGCGGGTGAGAAGAGCAAAAAGAAACATTGTCCAATTGGGAGAAATTTCCAGTGGAAACAATGCAATGGAAAATTGCCATTAACTTCTGCACAGTTCCTGAAAACTTTGAGAACTCAAATAGATTGCATGACCCCCTGGCAAGTTCCACTAGAAGGTATGGGCAGAAATTGTTTGCCTCCAGCTGGGTGAAATATGCATTCAAATTCAGACTCTTGAAAGAAATTATTAAGTAGAGCTATATTAGCTTTCTCTGAAGCATGCTCGTTTTCTATATTGCCACTATATAGACCAATTATGTTACCTTTCCATGCTGGGAAGTGATTGTTCTGCTAACACAGTTCTAGTAAAAATTTAAAGTACTGCATTTTTAACCTTAGGAGATTTTTCATACTTTAGAGGGAGGGTGTGTGGGGGGTTTTTTTGGCTGCTTCTTTACTACTTTCTTCAAGTGTAAAACATCTTCCATCAATCTAAATCCAAAATTTGCTTCAGCCTTCAGAAAAAATAAATCTTTTAAAAAGTCACTTGAAAAATGTTCAGCACTAAGCAATAAACTGCTTTTTTTTAAAATGCTCTTTAGGCCACTAATGCTTTGGAATTCTCATATTCATTTTGAAGAAACGAACATTTTATGGTTCACGGAGGAATTGCTACATGAATAATATTGGAGATTATAATGCATTGAGCGTGGGGAAAAAAGATTAACTTTGTGTAAACTATTTAATCAGACATGAAATTTTCTCTAGAGAATAAAGGAGGGGGGAACCCCTTTCTGCCATTATTTAAGTTTAAGAAAATGTATTGATATGCTTCCACTGATGGAATCTTACAATTTCTTAATCTGTGTTCTATAAAATATATAAAGGATGATCAGATCCCCCCCCCTCAGCTCTATCCACTTGGGATTTGAACCCTTTCTATTCCTGGTTAAACTACATCACATTAGAGAGTCCCAAGGTGCTGACTTGCTAACATGATATTTAAGCTATATCACATTAAAGAATCCTAATATACTGCATTTAAGAATTTCCACTTCTTGAATGGACTTTTCCAGAGACCCTTTAATAAGAAGTATAAGCACCCAGAACACTGACAAATATTCTCCTATGTTGATATTTGGCGACCATCAGGATAACTTAGTAAAACTATGGGTGCCTTTTCTTGCAGTCCTTAAATTGTGGGGTCGTAGAAGTGCAAGACTATATCATCTTCATATTTTAACCACAGTCTTCAGAGACATCAGCTGAATTAGGAATTTTAAAAGTGTGCAAACTGGATGGTCATCACACACTTCATAGATTAAGGTTTAATAACAAGCATAATCACATGAAAAGTTTGGGTCAGGGGTCTGATTTGTTCACAAAATCTGACCCGATAAGGATTCTGCAATCATTTCTATAACAAATATACTTGAAGGTTAATTCAAATATTGGGATATATTAGCTTTGTCATGGTCACATTATTGTGTCTTCAATGGGTTTATAAGGGTGTAACTCAGTTTGGGATGGCATTGTAAATTTCCAGAGAACACTGGGGGTTAGAAATGGCTTGGTTTGGCTGGATGGATCCCAAGTTTTGCAAGCTTTTTATAGTGGTAAGTAGAGACCAATGACTTAAGATTCAGCAACAAGAAGGAAATCCCAGCTTAAACGTAAGCTCAGTTTCAGTCAAAGGTTTTAAGCAAGCTGTGCCAACATAACATGGTGGTTATTTGGTTGGGCTGGAAATCAGCACTCTTCTCGGTCAGTTCTTACTACTGTTCTGAGCTCAGTAAGTGGCCTTGGGTAAGTCACTCCTCTCAGCCCCAGCGACCCAGCTGTATTGTGGAGATAATAATAACACTTACTTTGTTCACCACTCAGAGTGGGGCACTAATCTGTCTAGAAGAGCAGTATATAAGCTCAGTTATTATTATACAAGATCACCATAGTATTTCACAGACAGAGACAGAAGAGCAGTGCAGACATTCCGTTCCATTGCATTCATAGGAACTGGCAGCCCACCAGGTGCATGCATAAGAAGCATAATGTCCTTGAGACACACAGTCACCAACTCGTGTGAATTGGGCAACACATAAATGTTCCATGCATGTACCACTTCCATTGCCGCAAACCAGAAACTTTGTTTTTCCAGGGATCTGGTTCATGTGAATGGAAGCACACATAAAGAATATACACATTGTCTAATGCACATGAGACAGTGACTGCACACTGTGAAGATTCGCACACTCATGACACAGGTGGTCGGTGAACTGTCCGTTCAGGTGAACAGATAGGATATGTGCAGAGGGCTTGTAATGCTTCTATTTGCATACTAAGGTTGTTCTGTGTTCCCCTCCCCCACGGACTGTATTTGTTCATGCTGCAAAAGTCCTGTTTTACATTGATTGACAGTGTACTCTTGTATATTTTCAAAAATATACATTTGGGCACACTGGAGGGGAATCATTTTCTACCATAGGATATTATTAGCAGTTCAAAGTATATTGTATGGTGCCTTACTGTTCATGCTTAAATATGAAGTGTCTTGCATGGTGGGAGGGGACCCTTTAACTGGGTCCAGAGATCTATGGAGCCCTGTCGACCCAGGCTGCACAAAAACATGTAAGCGAAAAAGTAAGACTTAAATTGTAGATCCTTTCTGAGGATACTTGTGGGAACATGTGACATGTCCAGGTTTGCTGGAGCAGGATTAGAGCAGAATAAGTCATGTTCTCAGCAATGGATTACTCACCCAGCCAAGATCCTTCTCCGGAACAGAAAGAGTCATATATGTGTGGAAGATGACCTATGTTCCTCCAAAATATTGATCTTGGGTCCCCATACATGTGCACTAAAGAAAAACTGCATCCACCCAGTCCCTCCATTGTTTGACTTCTGATTCCCTGGGGAAGGTGTTGAACCCAGAAAAAAATGACCAGTGTAGGAATTCATGCTACAAAATGTTAACAAGGTACCCACCATAAGGTTACAAAGGAGAAGAAAATAGGTGATTTAAAGGAGAACTTGAAAATTGGTATGGTCCCAGATAAAATAATAATAACAGTAATAATAACAATAATAACAACAAAACTAATGATTTAATTTCTAGCCCTCCCTCCCCACGAGTGGGCTCAGGGTGGGTTATAATAATATGTATAAATACAAAGATAAAACATGAAACACAGTAAAATCAGAATCATTAAATAAACATAGGTTTCAGATCTTAAGATGAAGCTCCCTTCATTCTTCCCTACCGACCATACATAGGGGAGAAAGGGGAGGTGCAAGTTGGATTAATTCTACTGTAACTTGATCTACGGGTTACAGGGATTGGTTCACATGTGCGGGGCAGATGGCTATAGCTCCCCTGCTGATGGGAGGTGGTAGGAAGGCTTTATTTGATGGACCTAGGATTGGCCACAGCCATATGCCTGGCGGAACATCTCTGTCTTACAAGCCTGCCAAAAGGATACAAGATTTTGGTGGACCTGGGTGTCCTCCAACAGTTCTACCAGGTTGGGGCCAGGACCAAAAAAGCCCTGGCCCTGGTCAAGGCCAGCCGAGCCTCCCTGGGGCCAGGGGCCACCAGTAGGCATTTACCTGCCAATCTGAGCACTCTCCGGGGTACATACAGGGAGAGGAAGTCCCTCATGTATGTTGGTCCCAGTCCATTTAGGGCTTTATAGGTTCAAACCAGAACCTTGAACTTGGTCCAGAACTCCATGGGGAGCCAGTGTAGCAGCTGCAGGATTGGAGCAACATGTGCCCTGTATGGCATTCCCATCAGGACACACACAGCAGCATTCTGAACCTGCTGTCATTTCCAGGTCAGACCCAAGGGAAGACCTACGAGTTACAGCAGTCCAATCTGGAGGTGACTGTTGCATGGGCCACTGCCATTGGATCATGGGTTGAAAGGTAGGGGGCCAGCCGCCTGGCCTGCCAAAGATGAAAGATGAAAGGAAGCAGACCGGGCAACTGCCGTGACCTGGGCCTCCATTGACAAAGAGGAGTCCAGTGTTACACCAAGACTCCTGACCAGTGGCACGGGCATAAGTGGTGCCCCATCAAAGGTCAGGAGCTGGATCCCCAAGTACAACAACCCACGTCCAAAGTACAGGACCTTCATCTTCACAGGGTTCAGCTTTAGTCGAAAGGGGCTGACTGAAGTATGTGAACGGCAAGATTCAAGTATGTGATGGATCTTTATCACATCAAGTGTGTGAAGGAACTTTACCACATTGTCCCATTCCTAGCTATTCTAAAGCAGGCCACCTAAGAAAAAATCTGCCACAGAACCATCTGTACGGACCGTAACTCATCATTCTGACATGTTCCTGGCTTGACATGGAGTGAGGGGACCTGGCGTGAACAGTGATGAGACAACCACTTGGTGTAACAGACAATGGGAAATGAAAGGGAGCTTTGGTGTCAACCGAGCACACATGGGCTCCTCCCGGCGGACTTTCCAAATCCTTGATGCAGTAATGAGTTATACAGGATGCCAATCACCAGCTGTCAGCTCAATTGCACATCTCTACTCTGATGAGATCAGTTGGCAGAAGGAACTAATGAACACGAGAGAACTTTGTGTCTGTCTGTGTGCGTGTAAGCAAAGGCAGTCAATCACAAAAATAAGGCAACACAAAAGGAAATATAGATTACATATCCATTGAGGAGGGGCCATGGATTACTCAGCACTGAGAAGGGCTTTGTTTTCAGCTGGTCTGGGAGTTCATAAGATCACAGCAAACAACAACTAAAGAGGAAAAGCCCATAGTGGTTATCATAGGAAATCATGGACTTGTTAGTTTTTATTTGAAAAGAAAGCAAGTTTCTAGCCCTTGGGGTTGTGAATGTATGCGTTAAAGAATTGTGGCATTTTCTGCTATATTTTTATTCCTGCCTGGACACATCCCCCAAGCCCAATGTCGAACTGAGAGACCAAGGTAAAGTGTGGGTGCATAGAGCCTAATTTGTAAGCAAGCATAATATGCAAAACTGTAGCACATGCTTACAAGGCACAGAAGTGAAGAAGTGCTTAACTTACTGTATCTTCAGATACTGTATCTGAAGAAGTGAGCTGTGACTCACAATTTTTATTAGTCTTATAGGTGCTACTGGACTCTTGTTCTTTTCTCCCCTTAAGTGGAAGGATTTTTGATCCTAGAATTCTGGGAGTTTGGTGACATGTTATCTCACAGCCTGGGTGGGCAAGCTAGCAAGTAGGAGCTATCAAGAAGCAAGAAATGGCACAGATGAAGAGGGCTGAAGCAGACATTCTTGAGGAAAAAGCTCAGGAAAATGCTCAGTTACCCATTCAAGGCTTAGCTGTATGAGTACTAATCTCCCTTACTTGGGGACCTATCTCAGGGGAGGGTGTGTGGAAGTTGAAGCACATGGCTGAAATGGGCCTTGTGATCAACACTAGTCTAGTACTCTGAGTAAGTACAACATAAAGGTAGGCAAAGGTACGCAGAGTACTAGTCTAGTACTCTAAGTAAGTATAATGTAAAGATAGGTAAGGTTACTCAGAGTACTAGTCTAGTACTCTGAGTAAGTACAATGTAAAAGTAGGTAACGCTACTCAGAGTACTAGTCTAGTACTCTAAGTAAGTATAATGTAAAGATAGGTAAGGTTACTCAGAGTACTAGTCTAGTACTCTGAGTAAGTACAATGTAAAAGTAGGTAACGCTACTCAGAGTACTAGTCTAGTACTCTGCGTAAGTACAATGTAAAAGTAGGTAGAGTAAGTGCAATGTAAAGGTAGGTAAAGGTACCTACCTTTACATTGTACTTACGCAGAGTACTAGACTAGTAGTGATCACAAGGCCTGTTTCAGGCCATCAAGTCACAATCGATTTATGGTGACCCCAGCGAGGGGCTTTCAAGGCAAGAGAGAAGCAGAGGTGGTTTGCCATTGCCTCTCTCTGCAGAGTGTTTGGTGGTCTCCCATCCAAGTACTGACCCGGTTTAGCTTCCGAGATCGGACAAGACTGGACCAAACCATGCTGCCTTCCCTCACAGGCAATTGTTTAGTGAGCTACAAAATACGTTTCCGCCTTTTGTTATTCTAACCCCTGAAGGAAGTCCCAGCAATGATTGCCACATTTCCCTGTCTAGCGTTTGCTGTTGCTGGGGAAGAAAACAGGAATACTTATTATTTATTATTAGTTATTTATTAGATTTCTATAGCACCTCTCCCTCAAATGAGGCCTGAAACGATTTACAGCTTCCTGGTATGAACCACTGGTATGAGCCGCTGGCCAGATGCTTTCTCCAAGCTTTCGGCTAACGTCAGTGGCAGTTGTCAGGACCAGACAGAAGGCAACTAGTAGACCAGGGAATGTATGTGCTTGATTGATATAATTAGCAAATAATTTGCATAACATGCAACATAGGCTACTGAGATTTGAGGAACCAGAAGATGGCAACACTACAGTCAACTTGTGTTATGGCCTGCGCACTCTTATATTGTAGTTGAGTGAGAATGTGAACAAGGTCTTCTCCATACAAACTATTTTTGCTTGCTCACCCACCCGTCTGGCAGACATCCTCTTTGTCAGTTGTGATAAGAGATCTGATCATTTCCAGAGTTGTTTGGATGTTTCTGAGTGAATTCTGTTGGCACTATTAATGTGCGTGTGTGTGTGGTATGTGTGTGTAAAGTGCCATCAAGTCGCAACTGAATTACGGCGACCCCCAGCAAGGGGCTTTCAAGGCAAGTGAAAAGGACAGGTGGTTTTGTCATTGCCTTCCTCTGCACAGTCTTCCTTGGTGGTCTCCCATCCAAGTTCTGACCCTGCTTAGCTTCCGCGATGTGATGAGATTGGGCTATATCATGCCGCCTTCCTTCCCTGCACTATCAATAGGCATATAGTTAAAAAGGGGGGGGGGAATCTGAGTTTTTTCTTTTTAGTTGAAAATAATTACTTAGGTGTCTCTGTGTGCCACCAGCGTCTGCCCATGACCGTAGCTAATTTTGCAATCACTTCATGAACAGATGCCCCAATGATCATGAAAAGATAAAAAGGGGGATCCAATTTGGGTCATTTAAAAGACCCATCTGTCTGGGCAGGCACAAAGAAAGAACCAACTGTAAGTAGTTCCGTGCTTTACAAGATAGTCAGTGTAATGACTCAGCCATGACACTGGAGGAGATTATTTGTTTTGCAAACTGGGAAAAAGCCACTGCAAGCCGTGATTGATTAGTTACATATTTAGAGCAAAGTCTTGCTCTGCAGCACAACAGGCTGCTGTGCAGATGCAAAGCTGCTTGGCCAGGAGCTTGAGACGAATTTCGATAAAAGCGATGGGCATCATCCAATCAGAACCTTGCCTAGGATGAGAACAAGGGAGATTGAACAAGATAAATCTGCCTGATGATTATGTTCGCGTTGAACTTCCCAGCATGCCTAATACAAACAAACCAGCCCGATCCCATCATATCCTGCTGTCACTCAACCAAAACAATACATTGTGCAGTTAAGGCTAGCCATGAGGTTGGCTTTCAGTGGAGGCAGGCTTGGAAACGATGGGTTTACAAACACAAAATGAAAACAAATCACCTGATAAGGGAAACAGTATTTTTTGATGACATCCATGGCTTGCTCAGATTTCCTCACCTCCCAGTCTGCCTAAAACATGGCTTCTTATTCTGCCCCTATCTCAACCCCTGCAGTTATTATCGCTCCACATTAACATGGAATTCATGTTGTCAAAGAATTTTGCAGTGACACTGTGTCTCAGGCAATGTTAGGCCACCGCCAACAAGCGCTGAGTAACCAAGGCTGACAACATATTACACTCCTGCCATAAGCAATCACTGTCTTGCCCAGGCAAAAATGGCAGCTAAATTATAGGAGTGTATGTAACACTCTATGGATTCAATTGCTGGAGCAGCTTGCTAAACAAACGGGGGAAATCATCAACAGGGGAAGGGGGAAAAAAAGAGATTGCTGATAGGGAGGGGAAAAACATAGCTTTTTAACATGCAAAGGAGAGTTTGGGGTTTTGTTTAAAATTTTTATAGAAAACACATGCACAGATAAAGATAAATCAATGGCTATTTAAAAAGAAAAGGAAATGATCCATGAATAGAAATATAAACTGGAGTATCACATGGAAGATAACAAATGATACAGAAATCTATCCCCTCAACCCAAAACAAAAAGAAAGAGTAAATGATCCACGAATATAAATATAAACTGGAGAATCACATGGAAGATAACAAATGATAGGGAAATCCTCCCCACACACCTCAAACCTTCCTTCTGGCAAAGTCCAAATGTGTACAGGACTGAGTAGGTCAATTTTGTCACCATCCTCTTCTTCTCTCGCCTCGCCTTCTATCTGACTTTCAATTGCTATCTGCTCTCTAAAGGCAACAAATATGCTCAGTCCTAATTAGACCACGCTTGGCCAATATATTTCTGCATGCCCTTGAGTGAGTCCCTTGGGTATGCAGGAGCCCCTAACATGTCTTCAGGTGGCTCCACTTTTCCTTATAGCCACAATATAAGAGGGGATACACTGGAAGCCAGTTAAAAATCATGGAGTATCCATGGAATTCCCACCCTCTCCCCACCATACACAGCCAAATCTCCCCTTTCAGAATTCTATAAGTTCTCTGAATCTAGAACAGGCTAATTTCCCCACCTCTCTCTAATGGTAACTGACTCTCAATGGTTATGAACATTGGATGCCTCCCAGATTATGCTCGATTGTCATTGTCATCAAGCCATTTCAGTTAATGTAATAAGTCTCTCTCTCTCTCTCTCTCTCTCTCTCTCTCTCTCTCTCTCACTCTCTCTGCATAACTGGAAACCCTCATGGTCTATGGATGGACTAGTATGCTGGTTTTTGCATTTGGTACAAGCCACTCACTCAGCAGATTAGTGTGGGTTGAGTGCACCCTGGGCAAGGCAACTATAGGGCTTTTTCTTTTTCTTTTTGCTTCATATCATGCATGCACACGCCCAGGCCCGTATGATGACATCACTTCCAGTGACGTCATCATGCAGGGCACGCCGCCACCCCCCTCCACCGCAGCTGCCCATGCCTCGGCAACCAGCAAGCCAGCTGCCCCATCAGCGCACAGACAGTGCAGGCACCCTCTCAGGGGTGTGACACAGCTGGGCCTTCCTGCAGCAGCTGAGCTGGCTGAATCAGCATGGGTGGCTGCAGCAGAGGGAGGCGAAGACTGTGCTGTGCCCGTGGGGAGGCTGCCCGCACCGCCTGTGTGCTGATGGGGTGGCCAGCTTTCTGGGCACCAAGCTGGCTGAGGTGGCACGAGCGGCTGAGACAGAGGGGGGCGGAGATGAGCTGGCTGCCCTGTCAGCGCACAGGTGGTGCGGGCTGCCTCCCCAAGGGTGTGGCGCAGTCTCTTGCACCCCCACAAATTTTGCACCTGGAGCAACCACCCCTCTGCCCCCCACCGTGCTATGCTACTGCACCCACTTTAGATAGGAAAAGAATTCCAAAACAGAGAACAAAATGCATAGTGACAAAAGTTGCCACCCATAAAGATTTCTTTACTACATTTATACCCTTTCCTTCCCAGTTGGGACCCAATGCTCTTCTCCATTGCATCCTCAAAGCTACCTCATTTGGTATTTTAGGCTGAGGGTGTCTGGTTGGATAAAAGTCACATGGCAAGTTTTCACAACAAAATGGGGACTTGCACCTGGATCTCCCAGATCCTAGGCCAACAACTGCCACAACAACAACCAGCATCACACTAAGTCCAAATCCTCCTAAATAGGGATAAGCAAATATCCCCCTTTTCATTTCTTTGTATGTGTATGTATATTTGTGTCAATGGGTTAGATTTTCTGTCTTTACTTTGGTTATATAGATTTGGTTAATTTGGTTAAATAGAAGCTTCAGCATAAGCTGTGGTTCCTTTCCACCCATCCAGTCCCTTTCGACCCCAAAAAGAAGATTCCTGGGGACACAGAGCCGGTATGGATGAATAATGCATGCACTGGGAGGGTGCAGTGAAAGGGGGATGGAATTGCTCCTTCTCTCTTCTGCCAGGAGAATTTCTTGAGCTATTGACCACCAATATCCATTGAGAAATGGGGTTTATTAGGCAACACCATTTTAAGTCAAACATTTGAATTTACCTTCAAAGCAGACCTTTAAAAACATTGAGAAGCTATGTGCTAACATTCTGCTAAGATTAAAGATCAAGATGGGTGTTAGTCTGTCTGTAGCAGTGGAAAAGAGCAAGAGTCCAGTAGCACCTATAAGACTAAGAAGAAGTGAGCTGTGGCTCACAAAAGCTCACATCCTACCACTAATTTTGTTAGTCTTAGAGGTGCTACTGAACTCAGCCTAAAATACCAAATGAGGTAGCTTTTCCACTGCTAAGATTATGTTAGCACTTGTGAAAATCCATCATGTGATCATATATTGAATGCACATTGACAAATCCACCATAAGTATGTTGCACATTAGATGCAGAGCCCGGCCACGGGATCTTCTGGAATAATTGCGGTGTTCTTGACCTCATGGAGCCTGGAATGTACAATTTACAACCCCAATCCCAGCTACTGCCAGCTGCTGCCCTCTGCCCCCACCCCACCCTGCTTACCTGGTCAGGGGGAGGCGACAATAGGAAAAAGAAGAGGCAGGATGGAGGCACCTGTGTGAAGCGCACACATGCCTACCAATGGCGTTGGCAAGTGATATCATTTACTGGGCCACGTGGAAGCAATAGTTTGTGCTTGGGACCAATACTCTAAAAACTCAGCACCAAACACTATATTTGGGGCCAAATTTTAGGGAATTGGGCCCCAATGTGACCTGTCTTTTCCATATTGCTCTAGAAATATAATTTGGCAGTGGTGAATGCACAGGTAAGTGCCTGCTGCCAACCACCCCCCACCCTTTGGGGACCTGGCAGTGCTACCAGTCTATGTATTATATATCATTGTATCTCATAGTAAAGTGGCTTTCTCCTGTTAAGATCCCAAAAGTGGCAAAACCAGACCACCCATACTTGGGGGAACTCCCTGGAAATTAACTAAAATAAACCCCCCCCCCAAAAGCCCTAGAGCAGCCTGATGAAGACTGATATGTTCCAAGTACATGACATGTTGAGAACAATAGAAATCAGAGAAAATAAAAAAGGTAGAGGGGTAAATTAGCTGCTCAAGACCCTAAGAACGTATAGAATCACAGATGGGGGAACAGGGACAAATTCCCCTGTCCTGTGACTCTTTTCTGATTGATTGACTGACTGAAATATTTATATCCTGCCTTTCCTCACAGCTCAAGGCAACTTACAAATCATAATTTAAAACATTACAAAGTAAAAGCAATGGAATAACCCCCCCAAACAACCCCTTCCCCCACCCAAAGGTACCTGCAGTTTATACCCCATTCAAAGCCCTGGATAATAAAATGGCCTTGCATTGCCTCCGAAAAACTTTTAAAAACCCTTAGCTGGTAATGTAGAATGCTGAATTGCTGATGTGCAATCCAGCTTGACTTAATGTCTCATCAAAAATTTGGTGTCAGGAAATGGAAAATGGCTCGAAAATTAAGAAGCAAAATAGAGACAAAGAGGGTTTAAATGAGGAAGAGATTGCTGACTTTCTGGCAAGAAGACATCAGTAGCCCAGTTCCATTTGGGGTTACTTTTTTCCTCCTCTTCTTGCAGACTTGGGTGGAACCAGAGGTGCAAGCCCTTGGGTGGAAGACAAAGGCTTTTGGGCTCTTAACCCGGGTTCTTTGCACGAGACCTGCAACAGACAGCTTGGCAGAACTGGACCAGCCCAGGTTTGTTTGTATTTTTGTTTTCTATTTGGAGCTTTTGATTTGGACTTTTTCCCCACCACCTTTTTTGGAAGCTGGTTTGGGTCCCTCTGGGGAGCAAAGTGGCATTAAAATGCTTAAACAAACAAACAAACAAACAAAAATGGGGCCTCCTGGGTCAGAACAGCAGAGAAGAAAAATCTGAAACCATCCCTATTATCTTGGCATAACGAAAAAAATCTGCTACTCTTGGCCATACACCATTCGACGAACACTGCAGCTACCCTTTAAGAATGCGGCTGTGGTTTATTAACCCAACATACTGCAAATCTAATTAAAAGTCAAATACACAATACCCTCATCAAAATCCAAATGTTCTTTACAGAAACATCAAGGAGGAAAGGAGCATGCAGGGGACAATGCCTCCAAGGTAATCAAAATGCATCATCGGGGACTCATCCCGCACTACTCGCAGCTCATTATCAGTACTCTGTGTAGTACGGCAACACCTAGAGACTGCATCATTAGCTTCCTACACATCCATTATTGCACAAAATGGAAATGCTGAAACAAAGAAGCCAGAACGTACTTCTAGAAAGGGGGAGGGAGATTGGATTTCTCGTCTCGCTATTTGGCAGAGCTGTAAAGCATTTCCCCGCTACGACGCATGGAGACATCTGTCATCTTAGATACCAGTATTAAATCTTTGCTTTCAGTTTGGGATTACAATCCTCGCGCTACTTGGAGAATGTTGTCAGGCCATCTAGCTCAGACTGGTTCCTGGTTCCCAAAATCTCATTGGGTTTTCTCCCAAAACTCGCTACCTGAGAGCCAAGCTACAAGTGACGCCTTACACAGGTTGGACACGTGTCAGCTTCCCTCAAGTTTTGATGGGAGATGTAGGCGTCCTGGTTTTACAGCTTGGCTCTCCATTACAGCTGCAAGACCAGGATGCCTACATTTCCCATCAGAACTTGAGGGAATCTGACACGTGTCCAACCTGTGTCAGGCGTCACTTGTAGCTTGTCTCTGAGACTCTTTTGTTGGCAGTGCTGTTCAGCCTGGGACCTTGAAAGCATGCCAGGGATTTTAAGAGCATGCAGAGTGGGAGCTCCCGAGAACACTGGGAAACCCTTGAGATAGCGTTACCCTAGCAGCCCCCTCCTCAAGCACAGCCATCATGCAGGGAGAGAGGGCTAGCATGAGAACACTGGCTGATGCCCACGTGCTTCTCTCGGCCAACACGGGTTTGCTGCTGCCATTAGGAATGTTGGAAGACGTGTGCATGCTCCCCCTTTCTCTCTCTGGCTGATCTTTAGGTTTGCCAGGCCTCCTGCTATCCACGATAAATGCAAGGAAAACCCCTATCCAGAGGAAACACGAGTACAGATTCTCTAATAGTATTATAATTTTTCTTGGTATTTTTCTTTTTTTTTTAAAGTGCACAGTGCTATAGTGAAATATAAATATGAATAAATATTACAATAAATATGTATACAATATATGGACCCTTCCTGTATATTGTATATTTATTGTAATATTTATTCATATTTATATATCACTATAGCACTTTAAGAAAAAGAGAAATACCAAGAAAAACTATAATACTATTAGAGAATCTATACTTGTGTTTCCTCCGGATAGGAGTTTTCCTCGCACTTATAGTGGTTACAGCTCCAGAGGAGCCCTTGTGTTGTTTGTTTTCAGGCCTCCTGCTATGGCAGGAGGCTTCATGCTGGAGAACAACCTAAAAGTGACAATGGGTAACTCTAGGAATTGCCAGAAATTCTATCATTTTACCATAGACTTTCCTGCGATTCCTAAAGCTACCCTTTGACACTTCTGGACTGTACCTGGAAGTGATGCAGTAACACTGGCAACTTCATCACAGTCATCTGCACACCCCTTCTTCCCACCCCCAGTGCTCCCGCCAGTTGCCATCACTGTGCACTCGAGCACACAGACATTACATCAATAGTGCATGACAGTGCCCTTGCCCTGTCACGTTTACAGCACGTGCCACCAAACACAGCTGGCCCTACCCACCATATTGTGTCACTGTTTTTGCTGCTGGGAACCGAGCTGGCCGCACCCAGCAGGCAAATCAGGACTGATAGATTTCCCAAATCAAATGGAAAACTCAGAGGCATGTATAGCTCAAGTATTTTCACTGCTATGCTCATTTCCACATTGTGCATCTAAGCATGGCCCTGATCTTTTCTCATATCCAAGTCAATAGGTGTGGGCACCAGCGACTCTCCTAAGCACCTTCCTGTCCCATTTTTTTAGTAGTATGTTATTAAAACAGAAAAGGGGATACAGAAAAAAAGAGGAAAAAAGGGGACAAGAAAAATGAATACAAAGCTGCATGCTACAAGCATCATCAAAGCACAGAGTACAAAAATCACAACCTTAAAAATATTAATATTGAGACTATTTAAGGTATATATTTTCAAATAAATGACACGTGCAGAATTCAAACCTATTTCTACTTCTTATCCTTTTTTAAAAAAAGAAAAACTCATTATTACCCCTATCTTATCAAACCACCCTGTAACAAAAAGTCTGCCAAGAAAACGTCATGATGCGATGTCCCCCCTATGGGTCAGTAATGACTCAGTGCTTGCACCTTTACCTTTATCATTACTTTTTGTTTAAATATTTCGTAACAATAACAATGTTGACTTCTTAACAATGGCTGATTCCGCACATGTTGGATAATGCACTTTCAATGCAGTTTATCAATCGTTTTGAGGTGGATTTTTTGTTCCACGCACAAAAAAATCCGTTCCAAATGATCTATAAAGAGGATTGGAAGTGCATTATCCAAGGTGTGCGGAATCACTCAACGTTTCAGTGTCCCATTTTTAAAAAAGCTTTCTGGTGTACCACCAACTTACACTGCCACCCTATACCCTCACTCAGAGAGATGTTCATACAATCCCCACTGCTGCCTGCCCTCTAACCATCTAAAAAAGGAGAAGAGGAGGAAGAGGAAGCAGGACATAAATGGAGCCTGCTGGATCAGACCAGCAGTCCACTTAGTCCAGCATATAGTTTCATAGAGCAGCCAACCAGTTGTCCTGGAGGGCCAACTAAACAAGACGTAGAGGGCCCTCCTTGGCCAACTAAATAAGACGTAGAGGGCCCTCCTTGGCCAACTAAACAAGACATAGAGGGCCCTCCTTGGCCAACTAAACAAGGCGTAGAGGGCCCTCCTTGGCCAACTAAACAAGACGTAGAGGGCCCTCCTTGGCCAACTAAACAAGACGTAGAGGGCCCTCCTTGGCCAACTAAACAAGATGTAGAGGGCCCTCCTTGGCCAACTAAACAAGATGTAGAGGGCCCTCCTTGGCTGATGGTATTTGGAGGTTTCCTGCTTCTTTATATGGCAGATCCCTGTAGTCAACATGGCTAGTAGGTATTGATAGACCTCTCTTCCATGCCTTTATCTAATCCTCTTTTTAAAGTTATCCAAGCTCATGATCATCACTACTCCACTGGCACTGAATCCCACCATTTTCTTCCTTGTTGAGTAAAGAAGGACTTATTTTTGTCTGAAATGAAATCCTGCCTGCAAGTCATAGCTGAATTATAGTGACCCCTGGTGGGGTTTTCATGGCAAGAAGCTAACAGGGAGGGTGTCATTGCCTACCTCTGCAGCCCTGGTCTTCCTTGCAGGTCTCCCATCCAATTACTAACCAAGGCTGACCCTGCTTAGCTTCTGAGATCTGGTGAGATCAGGCTCACCTGGACCATCCAGGTCAGGGCACAAAATGAAATTTTGCCCTCAAGTCATAGCTGAGTTATGGTGACTCCTGGTGGGGTTTTCATGGCAAGAAGCTAACAGAGGGGGTTTGCCATCACCTGCCTCTGCAAACCTGGTCTCCGTTGGAGGTCTCCTATCCAATTACTAACCAAGGCCGACCCTGATTAGCTTTGAGATCTGATGAGAACAGGCTCTCCTGAGCTATCTGTCCTGAGCTTATTTGCCAACAATTTCACTGAGTGCCTCCAAGTTCTAGTATTATGGGTGAAGGGGGAAAAATCCCTCTATCCACTGTCTCCACCCCATGCATAACGTTAAAAACCTCTCCCTCCCCTTAGCTGTCTTTATTCTAGGAGGAAGCACACCTGCCAAGGGGAAGAGGAGAGATGGGTAGTTCCAGTGCTTTCAGCTGGGCGATCTTCCCAGCATTCTACCACCACTGTCTCCACTTAGAGAGAAAGAGGTCAGACCATGGTTATGGCCAGTGAATATCAATGGAACCTCTTAATTTCACTGGGCTTTAGATGGCTTTGAAAGGAGATCAGACAAAATCATGAAGTATAGGTCTATTAATGGCTATCAGCCCTGATGCCTAAAGGGACTTCCATGTTCAGAGGCAGCATGCCTCTGCATACCAGTGGCTGGGGACCAGATAACTTAGTAGACTTTAGCCTCTATGCCCTGCTTGTCATTCTGCCAACGCATCTGGTTTTCTTCTGCCAGCAATAGGACACTAGACTAGTTGGGACTTTGGTCTGATCTGGCAGGGCTGTTCTCAGTTCAGATTCAAAAACTATTATGGATACAGCATGTCCATCTCTCTCTCTCTCTCTCTCTCTCTCTCTCTCTCTCTCTCTCTCAAACACATACATACCTGAAATTAGTACCTTGATGAAGTCAGTTTTGACTGTGGCTCAGTGGTAGAACATCTGCTTGGCACGCAGAAAGTCCCAAGTTCAATCTCAGCATCTCCAGTTAAAAGGACCAGGTAGCTAGTAAATGATACCTGACACCCTGGAAAACCACTGCAAATCTGAATAAACAATACTGACCTTAATGGACCTTGATGATAAGGCAGTTTTGTATTTGTGCAAGTTTATAACCTGAATAATTTTGTTGGTCTTTAAGGGGTTGTTGGTGGAGAATGGCCTCAAGTCATGGCTGACTTATGGTGACCCCTGGTGGGGTTTTCATGGCAAGAGCCTAACAGAGGTGGTTTGCCATTGTCTGCCTCTGCAACCCTGGTCTTCCTTGGAGGTCTCCCATCCAACTACTAGCCAAGGCCACCCCTGCTTAGCCTCTGAGATCTGACGAGATTAGGCTCGCCTGGGCTATCCAGGTCAGGGCCTTTAAGGAGTTACTGAACTTGAATTTTGTTCGACACCTGAAACAAGCATGCACCACCACCACTATAAAAGCCTCACTTATCACATAAGCATCTGAGACAACAAGAACTCCTATTTTTGGTGCTCATACTTTTTTCAGTGCCTCATGTTCTGTACTCCCCCATCTGTTAAAGACTTATACTAAAAACATGATTTTACGATGCCTTTTCAATACATAGATATTAAAAATCAGTACACATTAAACGCACTCCCAATACCTCCACCCCATCAGCCATTTGACTCCTGAATTTTCTAAAGAGAAGGATGCGGCCCTCTACGTTCGTTTTTCAGTTTTATCAAATAGTTGGACTGGTGTACTTTGGGGGCCTCTTACTTTAATTTATGCAATGGCTTAAAACATTTTGTTAGGGCTGAGCGAGACCATCTGTGCAGGGAGGAAAAGATGCCTCCGGGTAACATTGAGAGAAGCAATAATGCTGAATGCGTGGAAGGGAAACGGTCTGCCCGAAACTGTTGTGTGTCCGCCGCTGTGACCTTTCAAACACCAATTTCTGAGACCCGGTAAAAAATTTCCCTTGGCTGCTGTCTGCCTCCAAAAAAGAGAAAGGAAAAACCCGGATGAGTTTACAAAGCCCTGTGGCATTGTGTTTCCAAGCAAAGGAGAATGCAAAATCCTCAGGACGGCCTTGTCAAGTATCTGCACCCTGCTGGAAACGTTCCGGTGCTGGCAGGGCTATAGGCCAATCCTCTGAACTTAGCCACCTGAGGTCACTCAGCTGATTTTTCACAGCGATCAATAAGGTTGGCTGAGACCACCAGAGGAAGCAAAGGGAGAGCCACTGAAGGGCAGACACTCACTCTACATACACTCCAACGACTTACCTAATTTTGAGCCATTTTCTTGTCCCTCTGCCTGCTGTTACCTGTATTATTGCTAAGGTTGCAAGGTCCCCTTACTGTCCTGGTGGGAGGGTGGGTACCTGGTGCTTACCATTGTTGTGTCCCCAGCATGCTCATGTGCACAGCCCTGCACCCGTGCGATGATGTCACTTCTGGGTGATGTCATCACGTGGGTGCAGGAGCGCACGCGCACTATGCAGTGGGCTGCTTCGGGCCTCAAACAGGCCCAATCCAGCCCATTTGGGGCTAAAATTGGCCCGCTGCAAAGTGAGTCCTCTCATGTTGTGAGTACACAACAATGTGCATACCCCAGGAGCACACCTGGGAGGCCCTTTCCCACACTCTTCTCCCTCGCTGGCCAGGTGAGTGGCAGTGGGGTTAGGGTCCTGAATTGGGTTTTAAATGTTTTAAATAAATAAACTGAGAGCAGTTTGGTGTAGTGGTTAAGAGCAACAGGACTCTAATCTGGAGAGCTGGGTTTGATTCCCCGCCCCTCCACTTGAAGCCAGCTGGGTGACCTTGGGCTAGTCACAGCTCTTTCAGAGCTCTCTCAACCCCACCCATCTTACAGGGTGATTGTTGTGGGGATAATAATAACATATCTTGTAAACCGCTCTGAGTGAGCATTAAGTTTTCCTGAAGGGTGGTATATAAACTGTACAACAAATTCATCGTATATGGCCATAGGCCTTTACAAGTTAAAAATGTACTTACAGCTCTAAAATTTTAAAATTTCTAAAATTGCACCTGTCTCTAAAAATTCACATCCAGACACAGAAATTACATTTCATTTCAACAGACTGCTTTTTAAAGAACCACATTTGCTCTAATTTTTCCAGCGTGAAGGGTGGTATATAAATCAAATGGCATTATTATTATTAAATAAATAAGTAAAAGAGTGGGGATTTGAATCTCCACAATACTAGTGCAACGTCTTAACTCCTACACCATGCTGGACCGTCAAGTTCCATAAGGGCACATTTCCATCAGAAAACTATGCCCCGGGCCTTCTAAACACAGACACTGGAGGGGGGGGGAGGTCCCTGGGCACATGTATCTGCAATTCAAAGATCATTGTAAAATCGCACTGAGGAGTTCAGTAGGCTCTCTAATGTAGGCTCTCCGATGTGTTTTTAAGTAATTCTCTAATGAGTTATTAAAATAATGCCACATTAGAGAGTAACTCAGGAAGATTCTCTTGCGTTATAGTGTTTTGAATATCACATGAGATTACCATTTTAAAATACACATTACAAAGTCAATTGGAGCCCTTGGAACACTTTCCCAATGGTTCCTAAATTGTGGAAATACATACCTGTAGCGTTCTCTGTCTCTTTCTATTCTGTGCTCAGCAGACATCAGAGAAACTTAATACATCCCTGGGTGCTTTCCCCCAACCCTGATCCCTAAATCATAGAGACCTATAAGTTTGTACCTACATAAAGCTATACCTTCTCCCTCTTGTTCATGATCAGTGGAGATACTGGCAGGGCTCATTTCGAGGGGGAACGCGCAGGAACGCAGTTCCAGCAGTTCCCCAAAGAAGTCACTCTCGGCCATTTTGGGCCCGTTTTGACCTGGATTGGGGCCAAAACGGCCCGGATTGGGCCTCTGACGGGTGGTGGATCACTCTCCCGCTCATTAGCGGCCCAATCCTGACCATTTTGGGCCCCTTTTTGGCCATTTTCAGCCCCCTTTTGCCATTTTGCGCCCAATTTCGGCCCTGAATGGCCAGGATTGGGTCCAAAGCAGCCAGGATAGGTGATGTCAGAGGGGGTGTGGCATACACAAATCAGTTATGCTAATGACACACTTCTGGTGCTGTCAAGGGGCGTGGCATATGCTAATGAGTTATGCTAATGAGTTATGCTAATGAGTTCCTCTGGCTCTTTTTCTATGAAACGACCCCTGGATATTGGATATTTCTCAACCTGAAACTTCTGCAAAATTTGGTGGAAGATCGCCAGGGCAAAACCCCAGGAGTAAAAAGAAAAGAGATCCCAAACAGAATGGAGCTAGGGGAATCAGTAAACAGAGACTGCTTGATCCCTACCCCCATCCCCCATCATGGATAGGGGGACAGATCATCATATCCTCCCTTTCTAAAATGGAAGCCCCTCACCAACATCCTAAGAGGACCTTGATAACCCATAATAAAGACAACAAAAAATGAGTGCCACCTCAAGAATGAATAGAGGACGTTGACTTGCTTCTCTTTCAAACCATAGTACTCATTTGCTTCTAAAAGGGACAGAAATGGACTAGACATTACAGATTTGCAGAACCTCAACCTGTGAAGTACTGTCTGGCTTGCTTTCCCAGCTCCTTGTCTAGGACAGAGAACTAGGGTGGTGTATCGGATAAGACCTAAGGAGACCTGGGTTCAAATCCGTGATTTTCCAGAAAGCTCATTGGATGACTCTGAGCTAGTTGCTGCTGATCCAATCTACCTAAAAGGGTTGTTGGGAGGCTAAAATGATGGTAGGAGACCATGCATATTGCATTCAATTCCTTGGAGAAAAGACGAGCTAAGAATATGATAAATAACACAAGCATTTCACTAGTAATAACTTGTCTACTTTTCCCTGCTAGTCAGCTTGAACTCAAAAGCACAAACTTTATTCATTAAACATTTCTTCTCCATCATTGAAAAAAAATCAAATACTATTGTCAATAAATGAATTATTCTACTCAAATACAATCAAGAAGATCAGTAATTAAAAAGCAAAGGCTGTTATGACATAGGTGCTTAATTAAATATTTTCTATAAAATACAGCTAGCATCGCTGTGTCTCTCCCTGCCTCCCCCTGTCACTGTCTTTGTCCACCAGACCCATCTAGAAGTGTTGTTAGTTTGGTTTTCCCTATCATCAGATTTCTTACTCTGTCCCCTAAAGAGTTTATGGTTTCAGATGTGCCACTGCAAGGAAAAGTAATTTAATGGGAAACTCCTATCAACAGATTTTGTTTTTTTCTGATAGTTATGAACTAGGAACTAATAGATCTGCCATACCAAAGCTCTTTTCAATTGTTACACTTCTAGTACTCTGATGTTACTTACCAGGAGAAGGTGCTACCTTTTTTCTCATTCATTGCCCTTGTGTGCCAGGTGCAACACATAGTAGTTCTCCTAAGTTTGGTTCTCACTAAATGCAATCTATTTTCCAGATTTGGTACATGATAACTGGGTATTCCTTAGAGTTTCCAACTGCAAGTCCTGAACTAGGAGAATAGGCGCATTGCCCTATTTACACAAAACGACAACTACACATATCAAGAGGACTGTACTAATGCACTTTCCCAGTATGTGAAGTAGGATCATCAAAACATAATGACCAACAGGGCTTTTTTCAGCAGGAATGCAGTGGAACGGAGTTCCAGAACCTCTTTAAAATACTCGGCAATAGTGCATGAAAATAATATTATTTCAAAGAATCCCGTGTGTTTCTTCCTCATTTCCCTCTTGAGAGTTCCGCCACCTCTTTTCACAGGGGAAAAAAACCCTGATGATCAAAATGAACTTATGTCAGGGACCATCCCTCTGAGTATGGGCTACACTCTGTCTGGCAGATAAAGGAACCAACTAGGGGTGTGGAGATCCAGGATTTCAGATCTGGCAAAGCCAGATTTATGCAGATCTGGCATAATCTGCCTATGCCAGATCACACTGGAGATTCCCAGATTGGATCCAGGGAGCCAAACTCTGCTGGGCCGCATTATTCAGCTGCAGGCAGCTGCAGCAGAGATGGAGCAGCAGTGAGCAAGAGGGCAATAGCACAAAACAGATGCAAGCTCCACACCATGGCAGGAGAGCGGCGTGAGGCTGGCTGGGGCTAGGAGGCAGCAGGCAGAGTGGATTCCGATCCTGCCCCTCGACCGCCACCCAAGCTCCAAAAGAGCCCTTCATGCCACCAGCTGCCTTTTAAAACTGCACCTCTGACAAGTTTCACCCCACTCTTGCTTCAGTTTGGGATTCTCTACCTTTACATTGGAGTTCTCTGGTCTGACCTTAAGATTCTCTGGTTCGACACTAGTTCAGCTTGCCTGGGAGTGGGACTTGCATTTTAGACTAGCTTTTGGCCAGGTGTGGCCTTTGCTTAAAGTTTCCCTTTTCCCTGGAAAGACTTGGGAATATTTCTCCCATAGGAAACAAGGGAGAGTGGCTGGTGGCAGCTTGTTTAGGGCCCATAGAATTGGACTCTGAGTTCCAATCTTCCCGAAACTTGGGAGGAGTGTCTTTGGTGGACAGGAAGGAGTAGGTTTCCTGTGAACTTGGTGAAGTTTGCTTGAAAAATGACCTTTCCCCAGCCCCCTGGATAGTTTTCCCTATAAGGAATAATAGCCAGATACATTTGGAATTCTCTAACCAATTTTTTTTGGTATCCCTGAAACCCAGATACGGATCACCATTTTTTTAAATGCATATCCCTAGAACCAATACCTGAGAACCTTTAACTAGAAATGCCAGACCGAACCTGAGAGCTTCAGCAGGGAAAGCAGACAAGAACATTAGGAAATTCTTGCTGTCGGTATGCCCACCCCAGTATTGTTCACTCCAGCTGGCAGGGTATTTCCCAGGGTCTTGGGCCCTGAAAAGTCTTCCCCAGCAGCTACTACCCAAAAATCCTTTAGCTGAAGAAGCTGGGGACTGAACTGGAAGCTACTGGTGAACCACATCTCCTCTTCCATAGTTACAAAAAGTTCTAGTTCTCTAGTTCTAGTTTTCTTTAGCACCCCCAGTGAAAAGGTATGAACTGAACTGAGCACCTGATTAATACGAATTTTAGGTATGAGCCATAAAGTCTGTTGAGTTTCTCTCTTATCGACAACACGAGGGCAAAAGTACCCAATTTGGCTTCCACTGACTTTACACCTTGTGCAGCACCTCACATTCATCTCCAGAATGGATAATACAATTACTACCAGGTAGTTCCTTTGCTCATTCCCTATAAGAGATCTGTAAATTTTGCTTGGCATCAAAGGAAAATGGCTTACCTTTGTAACTGCAACGAACAGACACCATTGGTTTTTCCTTGCTCACAGAAACCAGGGTGCAACCTGACACTAAAGAACTTAAAATGATGACTAAAATACGCACAGTTATAAAAAGAAACACATATTGATTCCTCCCTGGTACATACTACATACATGTGTGGCCATATTTTTTGTTTTTTTGCAAAAAAAAATGCAACAAGAACTTAGTTTATATCTTCTTGCCTCCTAGGATTAAGCATAGGAATGCTGACAAGAACAGGCCTTAAAATCCTAGCCTGCAAAATCTTTTTTTGTCCTCCTCTTTGCTCTTTTTAAGTTTTGCAACATTCCCGCCTATTGAAGAGTTATGGCAAACTTAAAATTTTGCACACTGTTTTGTGCTGCCTAGGGAGGTGGTAAGCTCCCCCTCACTGGCAGTTTTCGAGAAGAGGTTGGATGAATACTTGTCAGAGATGCTTTAGGCTGATCATGCACTGGGCAGGGGGTTGGACTAGATGGTCTGTATGGCCCCTTCCAACTCTATGATTCTATGTGTCATTTTGGTTGGCCCTACTAAACGGTATTATGTAGATCGTGCTTTATCTCTTGGACAGACTTCAGGTGTGGTCTAGGTATTCACAAACTGGTTGAAACTGTTTGCTGCTGTAGCCACTGCAGCAATGCCTCCTGTGATTGCAGAAGTGATCAGCCGATAGCTGTGGTCACATAGGTCACACATGATGTTTGTTCACATGAGCATTCCGTGGCCAGGACCAGTTGCCTGGCCATGAAATATAGGAGATCTGTCAGTCTTCTGTTTTCCTTAGGTGCAGAGGGACTGAAGTTGTTTCCGAAAACATAAACTTGTCATTGGAGATGGGAACGGTGCTCTTTAAAAATGATGGATCTCTTCCTAAGAGTCTTAAATTAACATTACAAAGGCCTGACCTTGTGTGCATTAAGTATCCCCGGAGGACATTGTGGAATATTTTATGAGTTGTTTCATTTTGCTGTCTTTCCTTTTGATTACCTCTGGGATTTATTAAGACATATATTTAGTTCTCTCAGCTTCCATTCTGATACTTCCTTTCTTGGAGGGGTGCAGCTTGTAGGCAGGGTAAGGATGCACACTGACGTTGAAACTGTATTTAAAGTTCAAAGATGAAAGAGGTTTATTTAAGGAAAACACTTTGAAACAAAGTAGCGAGACCTTTTATCTAGGAGTGTTTTTTTTTCTTGTAGAGAACAAAAAGGTGGGAGGAAATACCAATTAGTCACAGGAGTGTATATAGATTAAGAAAAAAGTTCATGTTGCTCTTTTTTGCAAAAAGACAAAAAATGGCTACGCAACAACAGATACTAGGAATGAGTTAATACGTGTTTTTATATTTCTTCAGTTTTTGCTATTGGTTTTATATATCCATTTATATTGTGTGTGTATATTGAATAGTTTTTAGATGACATATCTATGACATATATACCTAGAATGCATAATGCTGATTTTTGATGCAACGTTGCACAGATATAATGGGAAAAATTTAGCGCAAGGAAACGGACAATGGAACAAAAATAAAGACTTTCTGGGTTCAAAGTTGCCCAGTAGCCCAGATTAGCCCAATCTCACCAGAGCCCGGAAACTAAGGAGGGTTGGCCATGGTCAGTACTTGGATGGGAGGCCACCAAAGAAGACTGGAGTTGCTATGCAGAGGAAGGCAACGGCAAACCAACTCTGCTCATCTCTTGCCTTGAAAAAACATGGTCACCATAAACTGGATTGCCGCTTAATGGCACACAATTATTATTTGTTATGAGTTCAATGCAAAATCAAAAATGGGGGGTTTCAAAGTTGCAGAAATGAGAAATCTCAATCAATCCTTAATTATACACGAATATGATAAAAATCGAGAGAGAACGTTTCTACGGGGCTACATGTTGCTGTCTAATGCAAAATTCTCTAACTCCTACTCCAGCCCCAAAACTGGTTCAGATTGCATTGTTGGAGGATTGTGGGTGGAATCAACATGACGATTGCTTCCTTTAATATATATATATATATATATATTTATCAATGCTTTCATGCACAAGGTTCTCATCATCAAAGATCTAAACTGTTTGGGACCAGGGCACCTCATAGGTTGCCTATTCCAGCATGAAATCCCCTGACCACAGAGACTGTCTTGGGACACCGTGATTCACGTCCTCCCACCTTCTAAAGCAGTTTTACTCGCTTTTGGTTGCATGTTTTTTATTATCATTATTGCATTGTTTTAAATTATGTAATACCCCTTGAGTCTCAGCAGGAAAGGTGGATTATAAATGAATAACTAAATCTGTTCAGCTTTTTAGATGACTGTGTTTTATTCTGCTTTTAGGTTAGAGATGGGCACGATCCGCATTATGATCGGAAAAAACCCACGATAATGGTGATCACGCGATCGTGAACCAGTGGATCATGATCATCCAACGATCCAGCGATCGGGAGGGGCCTAGATCGGGGTGATTGGGCTCGGATCGGGGATCCAGACACTCAGGTGCCAGCAATCTATTCCCCTGGCAACGGAGCCAGGGGAATGCCTGAGCTCTGTTTGCCCTCCTTCTGTCGCCCTAGAAACCCAAATGGAAGCCCAACTTTCCTTGATCAGCAGGGCTTCCTTCCAACCATGGAGCAGAAAAGCAGTCACAAATTGGGAGAAGACACCCAGGGGAGGGAGGGGGAAGAGGGTGTTCTGTAACCATGGGCACTCCAATCTCATCCCTGCAAACCCTGATAGGCAGCTCTGATGGCCAAACACAGACCTCCTGTGTTGCTGAATGGGACCCATGCCATGGGCTCCCAGGCTGGGTTTCACTTTCTGCGAGCAGTGGAGTGGGACAGAACTCTTGCTTGCTACTTGCTAGCCTTTGGAGAGAGAGAGAGAGAGACTGAGAGAGTCGGCCGCCACCACCACCCACCTTCCCACATAGCTGGGAATAGCAGGGTGCCCCGCTTTGGCCTCCATGATCCACGATCCACGATCCACGGCTCGGGAATGGGAGATGATCAGTGCGGATCGTTAATTCGGGATCATCACCAGCACTGATCCACGATCAGCTGGATCATTTATTTTTTTTGGATCGTGCCCATCTCTATTTTAGGTTCATTGATGGCTTTTACTGCCGATTTTATCGCTGGTTGTGCTAGTGTTTTGTCTTGATTTATTGTGCTTTGATTTTTTTTTTAAAAAAACTTTTTATTGTTAGCTGCAAGCAGGTTTCTGGAAAGGCAACAATCACATCTCCCCAACAAATGACTTGATGCATTTTAAATAATGTTATGATCGTAATTTGTTTTCAGGATCCCCTGGGATTGAAAGTCAGGGTATAAATATTTTAGCAAATAATAAGAAAAAAGATAGATAAGCAATAAATTGTACAAAAGAGCTATGGGAAGAGAAAGGATTAATCCCTTCCTTTTATGTCCTTTTCTTGATAGAAATGTCCTCCATCCCTGAACTATCCAGTAAGGAGGAAAAATACAAATCTATATTTTTATTTTTCACCTGCAGGCCAACTGTAGCTACAGAGCAGTAATTTATTATTATTAATTATATTTCTCATAATATTATTTCTAATATTTCTAATTATATTTCTCCCCGCAAACAGGCTCCGAGTAGAATACAACATATATAAAATACGTAAACAGGTTAATTTAAAACCAGATAAAAACATCAATAAATATAACAATACAATTTCTAAAAGACAGCAGCACACATATTGTGTGACCAAAACAGCAATCCGTGGGACCAGATGGCCAACTACTAGATGTTATTTATTTATTTTATTTTATTTACTTTCAATTTCTATTCTGCCCTCCCCGACTAGCAGGCTCGGGGTGGATTACACTCTGCAAAACAACACACTAACATAACCACCCCCCATGGCAGAAGGCCAGTTTCACAGCCCACTCACCTCAGCCACCTGTGCTGTTGTAGCACAGTGGTTAAGTGGTTCGGCTGTGAATCAACACTCTACTGGTTTGAATCCCACTACTGCCATGAGCTCAGTAGGTGGCCCTGGTAAACCACTCTTAGCCCCAGCTCCTCAGCTGTACTGTGGGGATAATAATAACACTAACTTGTTTACAGCTCTGGGTGGGGCACTAATCTGTCTAGAAGAGCGGTATGTAAGTGCAGTTGTTGTTGTTGTTGTTGTTGTTGTTGTTGTTGTTGTTGTTGTTGTTGTTGTTGTTGTTGTTGTTGTTGTTATATGCTAGGTGGGACATCTCTATCTTACAAGCCTGGCCAAAGGATAACTATTCCTGCTTTATATTTATATTATATTTGAAAAACAACGTAAAGTGAACGGGTTAACTCCTTTCCCCTGTCTATAGGCTCCAATCCAAATTCTCTCTCCAGCAGCTACTTTTCTGCTTACAAATCCATCAGGAGTATCTAACTTTCAACAGATAGGTATTTGGGTTCGGATGGTTTGTGTTCCGAGTATGGATTCGATGCTTATGATTACTCCATCCGCCATGATTTTACCCTGTTGAGACCTTTGGGGCACATCAGCAGCCCACACTTATATTAATTTCAGCAAGAAAAGGGGCTTCTCTTCTCTGTACATCACCATTTTGACTACTGCTATTCCTTGCACCACACAGATGAGGAGAAAACTGTGGCCATCTCACAATCCCTCGTATTGTGGAAGGCAGCATCAAGAAGCCTGCCTTTGAAACAACCACTCTACCCAGCTCTCTCTGCCTAGGAGGACCAATGTATGTTATATGAACTCCAGAAACAGTCACATTCGCCTTTTTCCTCTGGGATGTTTGGATACATTGCCAAACTCCTTTTTAGCAGTAACTTAACATCAAATTACTGCTGGTAGGGCCACTTCCGATGATTAACCAGCAGTAAACACACCTCATTTGGCAGGAAAGGAAGTGATATCATTAGAACCTGCCCTGTAGAAGCAAGGCTTGACAAGAAAAAAACCCCTAAACAATCCATCCCCAATTCCTCACAGTTCACTAACTCTGTTGGAGGTGCATAATGAAATACAGTTCTGTCAATCTCAGCCCCTGGGTAACATTTTCACTCCTGCATTCCATTTTCAGTTTAGGTCGAGATTTTGTAAGACGACAGCAAGCAGCTCTCCGAGTCCCAGGTGACCCGATCGGCTCCGATTTAGTCTTTGAATGTTGCAAATTAAATTCCCTCATCAGTCCTCTAATCACTCTTACCAGATGGGGTTTGTGCTCAATTTTGGATCCACAGGAAATTTAATGGTTATTGTTTCTGTTTAAATAGGAGATTATTGCATTTTAATAAGTTCTCTTTGGGACTTGCAGCAACAATGGAGCGCTATGAATTACTGTAGATAGCTGTTACGGCATGCTGGGGAAAAATCAAGTTACTAAGTGTGACAAGTTGCTTTTTCTTCCCTTCCAGCAATCGCTCGGAGTGTATTTACCACCAAATTAAGTATGTGCCGTGGGGATAATATTTTTATCCTGCCGAGGGGGGAAGGAGCTTGTCTGTGGATTTTCATTAAAATGACACATCTGTTCAGCAATTTCATAAAGTAATTCTGCTGAAAGTTTTATCAGCTAATTTTAATTATTCACTCCAGTGGGTTGAATACAGGATTCATCATGTTGAATTAATACATTTGACGTGAATTTCACAAAAGGGGGGCCAGTCAAGGGAAGGGAGGGAAAGAGAAGCGAAAAAAAGCAATCAACAAATTGAATTGTCATGCAATATGGATTAAATTGAGATTCTTTAATTAGGATAAGCCTCAGATTCGGTATTTTAAAGGCATTAGAAAGCTTAGCAATACAGTGGTAAAGATTAAGAAAATGCAATTAAATATTACACTTCAGACACATTCACTGGATTGTATGGGCAAGAAGACAAGAGACATATTCTAAACAGGGATGTCACAACAGAAGAGTTTGTTGAGTTTTCAAACTGGAAGGCATGCCAGTTTTTGGATCACATCTAACTAGCCCTACTCTTGGTAGGGAGCAGATAGTTGCAGTCAGGGCTTTTTTTCAGCTGGAACACGTTGAAACGGAGTTCTGGCACCTCTTGAAAATGGTCACATGGTCGGTGGCCTCGCCCCCTGATCTCCAGACAGAGGGGAGTTTAGATTGCCCTCTGCACCGTGGTGCGGAGGGCATTCTAAACTCCCCTCTGTCTGGAGATCAGGGGGTGGGGCCACCGGCCATGTGACCATTTTCGTCGAGGGCAATTTAAACTTTAAAAAACTCCCCCCTTGTTCCAGCTGACCCAAAGTGACGTCATTGTGCAGTCCTGAGTTCCACCACCTCTTTTCCCAGAAAAAAAGCCCTGGTTGCAGTAGAGTTCCTTACTTATATGAAGATATGGAGCTATCTTTCACCAATTCAAGCCAAAGGTCTAACTGGCTCATCATTGTCGATTCTGATTGGCAGCAGTTTTCAATCAGTTTATTGATTTATGTCATTTATAGTCCCCCTTTCTCACTGAGACTCAAGGCGGATTACATAGTGTGAGATTAGCACAATCTATATCAAGGACATTTCTATAAACAATGCCATAAGGGAAATAAATACAAGTTCACAAAAACATAGCATTAGCAAGAATCCAATACGGAGTTGAAGAAATGTTGAAACAGAGCATAAGCAATTCTAGGACTATTAGACAACATACAACTACCCAGTAGGATCATACTTGAGGCACAGGTAGCACACACAGGCACATACTTAAGCAACACATGGGGCATAAGGTAACATGGTGGTGAAGTCTATGGTTCCTATCTCATTAGTGAAGCATCCATGCACTTGAACACCAGCCAGTTCAGCTCACATCCTGTTCACCAGTTCTGAGCACTGAGCCACAGTCATTCAACGAGCTGTTTGGATGTGTTCAAAGGAAGTTATATTGAATTAAGTGTCCAATGGCATGATGATCCTGCTTTTTGCCAGAATTACATGGCTTTCTCACAGCAGCCACAGAAGCCCCCCACCCTCACAGCCACCACTTCTGGCACTGTGACCTCCAGTTTGAAAGAGAGGGATGGGATAGATGGAGTATAAGCAAAGGGAATAAATACTAAATAAAATGAAAATAGTGTGGTGTTTTTTTTAGTTTAGACTTGCTACTTAGATGCCTCCGTGTACTGTTGGTGTCTGCCCGAGAACCTCTTGCGATCAGTTTGGGTGATCCCTTCATGAAGAAACACCACTGACTACACAGGTGCTAAATACAGGCAATGCAATCTATCCATTAAAAGGATGCATCCACATGCATAGGGAGATGCATCCACGCTTCATAAAAGCTGATCAATCTAATGTCCTGAAAGAACATGACCCTAGAGGATATTGCCTATCCTGCTACATAAAAGGCCAGGTGCATTTAAGACACCTCACTCCCTACCCTGATGCACCACCAGAGGGCGCTGCTGTGGAAAGAAGACAGATGAGGCAGCCAGACCTCCAGAGAGTACGCCACGGCGGGAAGCCCAGGCTGGGATCAGGCGCGGAGCAGGGTGCAATGCCTGCCCCCTACCTTCACCCAACTGGGACCAGGAGCAGAGCAAGTGGCAATGCTCATCACTCACCTTCACCCATCTGGGATCAGGAGAAGAGAGGAGGCAATGCCCCCCTTGCCTTCACCCAGCTGGGATCAGGAGTGAAGCAGGTGGAAATGCCCCCCCTACACACACACCTTCACCCAGTTGGGATCAGAAGCGAAGCAGATGGCAATGCCCATTCCCCACTTTCACCCAGCTGGGATCAGAAGCAGAGAAAGGGCAATGCCCGCCCCCCGCCTTCACCCAGCTGGGATCAGAAGCAGGGGGCAATGGCCATTCCCCACTTTTCCCCAGCTGGGATCAGGAGCAGAGCAGGTGGTAATGCCTGTCCCCTGCCTTCACCCAGCTGTGATCAGGTATAGAGGAGGTGGTGATGCCTGCCCCCTGCCCTCATTTGGCAGGGATCACTGATGGAGGAGGACAGAATGCCCACCTGCCCGCCCTCCCCTTTCTAGAACCCGTTGTATTTTTCCCCACAATGGGCTTTGTTGCTAGTTCTCTAATAAGTAAGATGATTTAGTTTTTGGAACAGGCAAAAACTGCTGCAAACCTCAACGACCAAGTGGTTAACTGTGCAATCGCAGAGGCTATGAACCATAAGCAGACACTACACAAAGGAATCTGCAAAACCAACAGCAGGGAATCGAGATCCGAACCCACTGAAAAAAATATAAACAGATATAAAAAGAAACGAAACAGAGAACTTTTGCTTCTCCTTGCTATCCATCTTTCAACCAACAGAATGTTTATTTCATGTCATAACTTTACCATGTGAAGTCATGGATAGGTTCACAGTTTCATACAGGAAAAAATGCTCTGCAAGTGTGCATTTGATCAGAAGCTGTAGTTTAATTTTTAAAAGGCAAAACATTTGACTACTATTTCAAGATTTATTGACACTTTGCAAAATACATATTACGTTGCTCTGTGGGAGGGGCAGGAATGATCAATTTCTCCCTTCTCCACCAGCAGCAAGATATCTCTTTGCACCACAGCTCATATGCTCAACCCTGATCTTTAGGTCTCTCTCAGTCCCATGATAATATGTAACCTGAGCAGGGCTTCTTTTCTGGGAAAAGAGTTGGTGGAACTCAAGACAGCACAATGACTTCACTTTGGATCAGCTGGAACAAGGGGGGAGTTTTTTAAAGTAAATCACCCTTGGTGAAAATGGCCACATGGCCGGTGGCCCCGCCCCCTGATCTCCAGACAGAGGGGAGTTTAGATTCCCCTCTGCACCGCGCAGAGGGCAATCTAAACTCCCCTCTGTCTGGAGATCAGGGGGCGGGGCCACCGGCCATGTGGCCATTTTTAAGAGGTGCCAGAATTCCATTCCACCACGTTCCCGCTGAAAAAAAGCCCTGAACCTGAGGCTGCATTCTTGATGTCTCCTAAATGATTGGCAAAGCTTACCTATCCCACTAACAAATCTTGTCTCCTACTACTGTGTAGTAGACCTTATGTGCTTAGTTTCTATCGTCATTGGCCAACCTCTTGGTTTTCCAGGAAAGGCTGAGAGCTGTTTTCACAGCCCCAATTTAGACTGGGGCCACAGTGTGAGAGAAGAATGGATTTCATTCCTCCATCACACGTAGCTTTGTCGAACAAAAATTGTCCAGGGTAATGGCTTTGCAGACAGATCTATTAAGCTTGCTGAAACTAGACACAGAAATATCACCGAGAGAGGACAACAGGGTCCTTGCAGCCTACTAAGTTCACATCACACACCACCACCCATCATGACTGGCAGTAACCATCATACTGTGTTACCCTTTTTTCCCTTTCTTGCTGCTAGCAGCAGTCAGCCCCATTCAGCAGGCACATCAGGAAGAGATCAATGAATTGCCCAGGTCAAACTGAAAGCGAACATGTTTGTTTTGCTGTAGTATTTCTGTCTCTATGCTCATTCTACACTCTGCACGCAAACCCTGCCCTGAACCTCAAAGCCATCTATCTCTTACTGATGGTAGCCAAAGTGAGAAGCGGACATCGGTAACTCTCCCAGGGTCCCACTTTGATTTAAGCTACAACACAGAAGAAATCTTTCTAATATGTCACCAAAGCAACATAAGGTTGCCAACCTCCAGGTGGAGCCTGGAGCTCTCCTGGAATTACAACTGATGTCTCCACTACAGAGAGCAGAACATATGAAGTTCTTCATACTGACTCAGATCATTGGCCTATCAAGGTCTGCATTGTCTATTTTGACAGACAGCTGCTCTCCAGGGGCTCAAGTAGAAATCTGGATGGAGAAAATGTTAAGAAGTTTTCCTAATCATCTAAATGGGTTAACGGTCACCCTCCCCTTGAATCATGACAGGCTGGAAAGGTTAAACCCATTTTCTCTCTGCACAACAGTCCCAAGTAGGGTTGTCAGGTCCCTTGAGTCCCCCGGTGGGAGCCTGGGAGCCTGGCAGTTACCCTGCAGAGGCTTCAGTGCCTTTCCTTGTGCGTGCGTGCTCCCAGTGTGCACGATGACATCACTTCCGGGAAGTGACATCATCACATAGGTCAAAGGGTGGCCCAGGAGCACTCCTGCACTTGCCAAAGGGCTGAATCACCCCCTCTGCAGGCCCGATGTGGCCTGAAATTGGTCCGTTGTGGGGCACGGTGGCGCACCGCAGCGGGGCGTGGGGGTGTGCCACACCACCCGGAGGTGCACTGTGCTGCCGGGGGGTGCCCCGGGGGCGCACACCCCGCTGGCCAGGTAAGTGGGGACGTGGGGAGGAGGTGTGAGCAGGTGATCCCCCACCCCGGGTGGGGGAATGGCGAGCCTAGTCCCAAGCCAAATCAGAGCCCTCCATGGCCACAACAAACCTTTTAGGTCCACTAGGAAGATCTAATTAAAAATCTACAAATGTGTCTATATATTCTAAAGGCAGGAATCCCTTTACCTTTTGGGCAGAAAAAAAGATCATTCATTGTGTGTTGGATGCTGCTGCAACTCATGTTTTTCTGTCCTTTGGACTATCAAAATGGCAAGCTGTCTGGGGCTGCAGTAGCAAAAACCTCCTCCTCATAAACAAACATCATTCCTGTAGCACCTCAAAGACTAACACATTTGTATTCTAGTATGAGCTTCCATGGATTGATAATGTGGGCTCCACAAAAGTTTATGCTAAATTTTTTTGAAAAAATGGTGCCACTGTCTAACACAGAGGCTAGGACTGAAGTTTAGGCTTTAATAACAGTGTTCTTCCTGTGAATAAAAAAAATCACACTAACAGAGTAGGGGGGGGGGAAGAGGGAGAGGGAACCAGGAACAGAAATGGAAGTGTCTCAGCTACAGACACTTCTAGGTATGGCGAACTCTGAAACAATTATTCCCCAGACATATCAGCATTTTTTACAAAAGCCCTCAATTTCCTTGTTTTGTCGTACATTTGATTCACACACACCCTTTATGCTTGGATGACGTAAATGCTTACCATCTAATTTCCTTTACATACTACATTGATTTAAAAGATGCAGCAGAGAACAGAAAGGAAAAAAAATGTTGGGAAAATATGAGAGTTGATGGAAGAGGAACTGTTTGCAAGCCAAGCTGAGCAAAATGAAAAAAAACCTTATTTATTCAAATAACTTTTTTTACAATTACAATTTTCGTGTATTTCTTGGAGCCACGATCTCCTGCTGTGTAAATAAGAATTTTTGTATAATTTCAAAACACTATTATTTTCCCATGCGTAACCATGTTGGCAGTTTGTCTAAGTTTAACTTGCAAGGGGGAAAGATCTGCAAAAATTCGTTCCAAATCATTAGTTGGCCAGTTTATTGCTAGTGTTGCTTGAAGACCTGCATTCCTAAACATCAGGACCTTTAAAAGGAAATGATACATTTTTAATATCCTTGTTTTGCCTGACAGCGGGTGACTAGCCCAATGTCACCCTGTGGGTTTCCATGGCAGAGTGGCAATTTGAACCTGGATCTTCCAGACCCTAGTCTGACACTCTAGCCACTCTGTACTGCCTGAATTAATTTATATTAACTTCTGTTCTACAGGGACACTAAGGCACCATACAGTGTGCAGCCCACAATTGCATATACTGCTCCGTTTTCAACTGTTGATAATATATTGCATGAGAATTTGGATTTTTTTACCCCTAGTATATTTTTAAACAAAATGATAATCATCCTCTTGATTTTAAATCATGGAGAAACCAACTACTGCAAAGTATATATACACCTAAGCTTGTGAGCCTGAGGTACAACCTGGAAAAAAATAACAGCAGTAACAACAACAACAACAACAACATTCAATTTATATACTGTCCTTCAGGACAACTTAATGCCACACTCAGAGCGATTTATGAAGTATGTTATTATTATCCACACAACAATCACCCTGTGAGGTCTGTGTGGCTGAGAGAGCTCCGAGAAGCTGTGACTGACCCAAGGTCACCCAGCTGGCTTCAAGCAGAGGAGTGGGAAATCAAACCTGGCTCTCTAGATTAGAGTCCCGCCACTTTTAACCACTACACCAAACTGGCTAGGAGGGGTAATGCTCTAGCATTTGTCCCAAACACTATGGTTTAACTCTATGGTTTGAAATGAATCCTAGAGTTTAGCCCCTATATGGTGATGTCACTTTCAAGTCACAATGGAAGTGAGATCACAGCTTTGTTGTTGACGGCAACCCTCCCATTTCCTCTCCCACCAGCCTACCAAGTGGCAGCCATAAAAAAGAAGGCGTCTGGAAGGAGTTCTACAGATGTACAGAGCAGCTATTCCAAAGCAATCCTTGGTGTGAGGGTTATTACAAACATGTCCTCCTCACTACTACCTTCCTTTGTAATGTCAGAAGCAAAGTAAAGTACGGGGAGAATCATATTCAAAGCTCAGAGGCCTAGGAAGTCTCTAACATTCTGCTGTATGCACAGGGCATCCAAAGCAGTTGGAGATCTATGTGTTTATTTCACTCATTTTTACCGAAACCCTCAATCAAATAAATGTCCAGATGGCTTACAAAATAAATCCACTGGCTGGATCCTACTGATCATTTCAATGTGTTTGAGAGAAGGGTGATTGTTGCCAGCCTCCTCCCCCCTCAACAGATTCAGGACTCAAACCAACAAGACGAAGTTCACACATCTTGTTTCCATCTGTAGCATACAAGTTGCAGGTTCCTGCAGCCTCAATTTGCCTCATGCAATGAAGGAAGAGGAGCTTTAACCCTTTAGTCTTCACTCAATTGCACTATTAAAAGCTAGCCCTCCTCTTTCCACTATTAGCATTTTAAAGGAGAAAAGACTTGATCTTTAAAAACCATGACTTTTCTCCTTTGAAATGGTAACAAAGCAGAGTGCCCAACTTTGATAAGCAAAACTGAACAGAGGGTGAAGGGTTAAACCCCGTTCTCCTTTCCCTGCATATTCCCACAAAGCAAACTGAGGTTGCAGGAGCCTGCAATTTCTATGTTACGGATCTAGTGAAACCTGTGATTCTCTCATCTATTTGAGTCCTAAGTCTGATGCTGAGGCAGGTCGAGGAAGGGTTGTGAGAGCTTGCCGGCTTCTCAATAAATACATGTTTTATTTGCTTTGCTAAAAAAATTTCTGCCATGCTTATTTCATATACTGGAGGCAAAAAAACACCCCTATCTGCAACATAGCTTTCAGTGTGCAACGTATTACATCAATTAATTTATAGAGTTAAAAAAAAAAAACTGCAGCAGAAACCCTGAATGTGTAATGCCAACAGTACCATGTGTGGCATTTGTTGTGCCTCAAATAAACAAATAAATAAGTGACAACCAGGGACAAAATGTTTCCTATTGTATTTTTATTTCACATTTTGGTATAATTATTCCTGACAATTTGCACACCAGACTGGATGACACTATCTTTTTGCTTCTCCCCAGATGGAGATGAAAAAATACTACTTTGGGGTTCTCATAATCGTAAATCTAATTGTGCGGAAAACTGTTAAAAGAAACTAGAGAGAGAAAGGAAAAGGAGAACAAAAAACTCAGGCATTTTATTCTGTTAAAATATAACTTGATGAGCAAAGATGACAAGAAAATTGTGTACAAACCATCCACTAACTTGTAATGGCTTTTCTTTCTCCTCCTTTGAACTTCAAAACTGCTCTTTGAGGAAATCTCTTAAGCGGATGTCATGTTCACATCAATGATGCTGACAGACATGAAGTTTGCTGTGACATGGCATATTCTTTTCCACGGCGCTTCCAAAGATAACATCAGGATTATTTTCAAGGTGTAAGCAGGGAATGAATAGGTCAACTTGCTGGGTGGCAGACAACGTCAATACAGATTTAGCATGAAGAGGTCTGTCTTGGTTCTGCGGCACTAAACCGGTACTTGGCGTATAATTCCAAGTGACAGGGGAAGCAAGACTCTGTGGTGTCAATTAAGCGAGAACCTGAATCTCCACAAGTTTGCGGGCCCTTAAGAAGAGGAGCTATTTGGAAGCTTGCTGGATAAAGACACATTCCCAGATGAGAATGTCATCTCTTCGAAACATGTTGTCCCATAGCCAATAGCATCCATAATATTTTACCTGGAAAGAGAGCCCAGTAACCCTTTTCTGACAGACTATGAGGATATAACAAATACATAGTTTAATTCCTTCCTCAATACAGGAATTCAAAGCTAAACCAGAGATGGTATCCCAGTTTCTGCTTGAAGACCTCCAGTGAGAGACAGCCTATGAATCCACCCTTAAGTTATTGGTTCCATTGTCAAAGCACTCTTGGGAGGGGTCGTGAAAGACCTGTGTCTAAGAGCCTAGAGAGCTGCTGCCGGTCTGAGTAGACAATACTGACCGTGATGGACCATTAGTCTGATTCCGTATAAGGCTGCTTTACACGTTTATGTGTTCTCAAACACATGTCCATTCTATACCTGGAGACTGCACAAAAAGGGCTAGTGCCATTGCTATCTATATGAAATGTCAGCAGAGCAACATTTTTGCAAGAGTAACTAAGGGAAAACCAAATTAATTATATATTATATACTGTACTCTGCAGCGCTCTCCCGGACTTAAGTTTTTTTTAAAAAGCATGGGTGCAGGGCAAGTCCTTCTGTCGGTAGTGCAACAAAAAGCTTTCTGCTTCATTGTGGCACAAAAGCTACCTCCTTTGGAGGAGGTGCCAGTGTCCATGCCTACTGATCTGGCTAGCAGCAACGAGTGGCATCTTTGAGGAGCAGGGCAGGCAGGGTTTGGATGCACAGGGCGAGAATGAGGATTGAAATACTGGAGTTAAGACACACCAACTTATTTCGCAGTTGACTTTGAGCAACACATCAATCTCTGCTTGATCTGCCTCTTCAGTGGAAGTGGCTCTGCTCCTGGAGAGGGAGAGGGAGAGGGAGAGGGAGAGGGAGAGGGAGAGGGAGGGGGAGGGGGAGGGGGAGGGGGAGGGGGAGGGGGAGAAAGAAAGGAAGGAAGGAAGGAAGGAAGGAAGGAAGGAAGGAAGGAAGGAAGGAAGGAAGGGGAGGGAGGGACATGAGGAACACTATGGTGTGTAGGTCTGGTTGTGATCAGTGACATATCTGCAGTTTTGGCAGGAGAAGGATCTGCCAAACAAGCAACACCCAAGTTCGAAAGATATCCTTGACAGGTAATCTGGACTGTGCATACACTAAAGGTATACATTTTGCTCCATAATTTGGATAAATACATTACTTTTATATTTGTCTCAGTGACATATAAACATGTTCATCATTTGCTGTCCCTGCCATGGTGACCATTTCTTATAGTTCTTACTATTAGCTGTGCAAAGAACTTTGGGTTCAGCTGTGTCGAATATAGGTTCCTATATCAATATGGAATTCTCAGAATGGTAAGGTATGATGCTAACAATGCTCTGGGGAGAAAAATAAGGTATATGTGCATGCACACGCACACATAATTTTATGAAATGGTTACATATATATACATTTCAAAAAGCAAGTGAGGGAACTGACAAGCGTGGGAAGTTTGGGTGTTTTTTTTCCTTTTAAAAAAATATATGCAAGACACACTGGTAAAATTATCAGTATTTCTATGCATATGAACGACTGCATCGCAGAACATGTGCTGTGTGCTTGGCTGTTTATTATCAGCAAATGAAGCCAAAAGCTAAGTAGAAAATGAATGCTAAATTTAAAATTATATGAAAACAGGGTGAATTGATTTAATTAGCAGATGACAAGCGGCAAACGTTCAGATTAGCCCCTGCTGAGGAGGGAAAGCAAGACATAGTGTGAGAGAAAAAACTGGGCCAAGCCAGAGTGAAACCTGTCTGTTTGTTAAGCTGGCATTTGATAAATCTCAATGAGTATCTAAATTACGTTTTCATTCCGTCTTCCCTCCAAAGAACTCAGGGTAACTGATATGCTTCTCTCCTTTTATCCTCTCGACAATCCAGTGAGGGAGATTAGGTTGGTAGGGTTACCAGGTCTCCCTGTCCTCCCATCAGGAGGCAGGGGACCCGGTGCTTACTGTACTGTTGTTCTCATGATCTTCATATGCATGCCCCTCTCGCCTGTGCAATGATGTCACTTCTGGGAAGTGACGTCATCACATAGGCACGGGGGTGCTCTGGCACTTTGCTGCAGGCTAATTTTGGCCTCAAACAGGCCAAAATGGGCCTGTTTGGGGCCAACATTGGCCTGCAGTAAAGTGCAGAAGCACTCTTGGGGTGGCTCGATGATATCACTCCCAGGAGCACTCCCAGAAGGCCTTTTCCTGAGAACCCCCCCCCTGCGGCCACGTGAGTGGTGGGGGGGGGGTGAAAGCGGGGGATTCCCTGCCCTCACCGGAGGATTGGGATCCATAGTTGAGAGTGACTGGGGCCAAGTTTACTCAATTAAATCTATGGCAAGAGTGGATTTAGAACTGGATTTTTCCAGTCCTAGATCAGCACTCTAAGCACTATGCCACACTGCTCTTTAAATGTGAAGATCTGGGTCTAGCAAAACCACAGATGCTGTAATGTATCCTTCTGGTGGTGAATGGTGCTTTTCTTGCTTTATTAGCTTAATAAAGAATTATTTATTTGAAGCAAAGAGTGACTTCAGAGCCCAGTTGGATGTCAACAACAGCCCATCTTGTCCAGCATCCCATTACTCAGAGTGGTCCATGAGATACCTCAGAAGGGTCCTATAAGTAGAAAATCAGTCAATAGCTTCCCCCTGTTGCTGGCCCTCTCTCATGAAAATGATACTCATTTCTTTTATACCCTTTCCATTACAGATGTGCCAAACCACAATCTTTATGTGATCACATACCCATTTTTATCAAGATTGTTTGTGTGCAGTGTTTTACTGATATGCAGGTGTGCACTGGTGAAACACTACACACAAACAGTTTTATGGTGTGGTGTTTCGCCATTGCATACATGTGTGTCAAAAAACACTACACACAAACAATCTTGATACAATTGGGCATACGATCACACAGAGATTGTGGTTTTGCACATCAGTAACAAAGAAGGCATAATAGAAATGAATCCAATGGGCTCACAAGGATGTAACAATGCTTAAGATAACACCATTAACATGCCTGAGAACAGCCAGGCCGCCTTTTTCATTTTCTTTTTGCAATGTTATATTAACAAACTTATGTTCACAGTAGTTACATGGGGAGGGGTTGATACAAAATGAAAAGAAACGATCAAAAGCAATATTCAAATGTACATTATCCTGTTTCAGAATTCATTGTAAGCATTCTCCTAGTTACTCCAGAATTAATAAGGCATGGAATCAGTGAACAGTAAAATTCAGAAACAATTAAGTGGGGGGGAAATAACTTTTCTTGAGCAGACACCTAAGATGTAATGTGAGAATTGGCCCTCAATGCTAGAAGAGAGAATAGAAAGCAGAAGTGCTACAGGGCACAAGAAACAGAATCTTCATTCCAGGCCCCTAAAAGAAGCAAACAGATGCCTGTTTTCTTCCAGGCAGCCATACGGCACCCTCTGCATTTACGCATACTAGACAAGAGTGCTAAACAGAAACTGTGGAAAACAACAGAAGGAGTCAAAACACACACACAGGCACAATATATTAACATGTGTGCTTTCTGAAATAAATATTTCTGTATTCATCAACTCTTACCGTCTTCCGTTCATGCTTGGCACTTCAGCCCAAAGAACAGATGTTGTCTTCAAGAGAAACCGCTTTTTGATTGAACCAAATGATAGTTTTGGCTCATGTTTTAGGGTGGGATACAAAGGGTTAGATACAGACTAGTATTTCTGGAGGCACAAGGATTTCCACATGTGGAGCAATTTTCCTGCCTCCTCCCTTTTGTGGCAGCTTCAAATCCCCTCCCCTCATTTCTAGTGAAGAGGGAACCCCCAAGAACAACATTTTGAGGGAATTTGGCACTGCCATGGGCAAGAGGAAGCAGAAAAATTGATCTCTGCAGAGAAAAATCCTTGTGTTTGATGGTTGTTGTGGGTTTTCCGGGCTGTATTGCCGTGGTCTTGGCATTGTATTGCCAAGACCACGGCAATACAGCCCGGAAAACCCACAACAACCATCGTTCTCCGGCCGTGAAAGCCTTCGACAATACAAAAATCCTTGTGTCTACGGAAACACTAGCATGGTTCCACACCAAGACCTCTGTACCCCCAATCCTGAACTATCTCCCACAATTTGTTATATACCCGCTAACCTTTCACAGAGGAAAACAGAAACACTTCTGTGACATTTCTGTTTTCCAAACAAGGACCATTGTACATTGTTTCCCAGTTGAGATGCAGTAAATATTCTTGGAGAGAAAAAAACAAACAAAAACATGTCCCCACTCTTTTGCTCTTCCAGAACTAATAATACAGAAAGGGAAGTGCAGTTTCAATTGGTAAAACCACATGGGGCAGTTGGTGTGCGTGTGTGTGCCAAAGAATTAGATCCCATCAAACATGGGTCTCCCAAGACCTAGCTCAACATTCGACCCACCACCACCCCATACCAGATGCTATTATGATCTCCTAAAATCCCCACATTAATTATCCCTCTCAGAAGCCTCATCCTGAAAGTGAGGTTATGAAAACTTTTTCAGGTGCTTCGATAAACAAAATGTGTAGACCAGGCCCCGTCTGTCCCTAAAGGTATTTTTCTTTCCAGAAGCTTCTTATTACTGTACATGAAACAATATGCCTACTGGAAGAAGATATTTTAATTAAAAAGGAGAAGGGAGGAAGGAAGAAAAGAAAATTAATTTTAAGGATCTTTATTATTATTATAACGGAGGTTTTGGGGGTTTTTTTAGTGGATATGTTTGTTCCTTGGCCGCCCCTATAATCCTAAAATGGTGTGCTTTATGCCCAGGAGTAAATCAATTCTCTGCTCAGTCCTGCCATCTTACATGAGGCAGTGACTGTAAAATAGACACAAAAGACGCATGATACTCTCCAAGGCCCCCAACAGCTATAATATCCATCTTTGGCAGTTCACTTGACATTTACTCGCCCTACTTCCCAGGCCTTTTTCTTTGCCCCCTCCCTCTCTTCCTCTCTCTTAACAGTGAGGCCCTGACTCTCTGGGGCTCACCGACCGGGTGAACAGATAACAAACCTGTCAAGAAGGGTTTAGCTGGGGAATAAATCCTGAATTCACCAGGAAATGATGTGTACAATGGGAAAATGCAAGGGATGACATGAGCTTTCCCTTTGGAGATAGTGGCCAGGAGACGCTTAAAATGTTACACGGAGTGTTAAATGGATGCCTGGACAGTTCATCAGATCTTATCGGGGAAAAGTTCAAATGGCCTTTTTACTCCCTGTTTTCTCATCTCTGCTCACAGAAAGAGAAAGAAAGAGGAAGACAGATAGAGAAATGACACCAGGCGTTCCTCTACTGGCAAAAATAATATTTTTGTTAGGGGGTATTCGATTCAAATAGAGAGAGAATGTGTGTGTGCATGTGTATATACATGTGTATACATGTGCGTGTGTGCGCATTCAGTACTAATTAAAGCTTTTGTAGGATGGACACCATGTGGGTTTTCTTTTCCCCTAAATGAAAAGGCATCATCCAAGTGAGAAAGTTCACAGAACTTCCAGCTTTACAAATGACGCAGAATGAGTGAATGCTTTCACTGTAATTTAATATTTGTTTGTATTTTCTGACAATGACTATAGCTCTTGCTGCTTGTTTGGGAGGTTAATCTGCATTGGGTGCAGATGTACGATTTTATATCAATTGATATCTGAGAGCAGAACCACAAGTGACAAAAGGCACAGATTGGACACTTGTCAGCTTCCCTCAAGTTTTGATGGGAAATGTAGGCAGCTTGGCGGAATGTTGGACAAGTGACAGTTGAAAAGTCCATTGGACAGCAGTCGGAGAGCGAAGCTGCGAGACCAGGACGCCTACATTTCCCATCAAAACTTGCGGGAAGCTGACAACAAGTGTCCAACCTGTGCCTTTTGTCACTTGTGGTTCTGCTCTCATACATGTAACCAGAGGGAGGGACTGCAAGACTCATGAGAGGAGCCTAGTGGGGGAGAGTCTTCCCCCACTAGGCTCCATTTGCTACCCTTTTGCTCCATTTCCCTTCCCTCTTGGCTCAGCTCCCTTCCCTTTTTTCCTGCCAACTCCTCCTTTTGCCCCACTGAACATCCTTTAGTGAGGTAAATGACCACTGAAATCTTGTGAGACTACTTCACAGAATGTTGACAGCCATTTAAGGTTGCCTAGGCAACCACAGAAATCAGCCCAAAATGGCTGCTAAGACCTCATGGGATAGTCTCGTGAGATTTCAGCACTTAAATTATATTATGTTTACCTACCCTCCCTGTATTAAGCATAAGATTTTATTTTGCTTGGGCCTTCTCCCAACTTTGCAGAAACATCTCCCCTGACTAAACCTGTTCAGATTCTTTGATACACACTTTGGGGAGCCAGGTTCAGAATTAGATGTAAGATACATACTGTTGGATTTGTGAGGCACAAATAATGTTGAAAAATGTGTTCATTTTACAGGCCAAATTCATTGTGAGGAAACAGAAACATGAGGCAAAATTAAAGAATTGTGACTTTGATTTGGAAAAAAATGGGGTAGTTACCAACCTCAAGGTTGGTAACCTCTTTCAGAATTACAACTAATTTCTAGACTAGAGATCAGTTCCCTTAGAAGAAATAGTAGCTTTGGTGGGTGGACTCTATGGCATCAGTTCCCAGCTGAGTTCAGCCATATCCTCATACTCTGCTGTCCCCAGGCACTGCCCCCCAAATCTCCAGGAATTTTCCCAAGCTGGAGTTGGTAACCCTAGAAAGGCGAGGTTTTAGTCGAAACAGAACGGATGGAAAAACTGAAATCATCCGTGGAGGAAAGAGACACTTGCCTCAAAGTACATGAGGAGTCTATGTCAAAAGCAGGACTCAAGAGGAGGTAGCCTAGATTAAAGTTCATCCTTTATTTACTACGTCAGCCGTCATGCTGGCGCAGCTTTGTGACCACTTTCTCTAGCCATATCCAATAAATTGTGATGACCTCAACCTACCTCTTGCCCTATACCGGAGACTGGAACTGCATGGACTACTATGTCCCGTAATTAGGCTCCTATAACATCTGCCTACTGGTAAACATAATAATATCAACACAATGCAATAAACCCTTGTTTGCAACATCTTGAAAGAACAAAGCCTTCACTAATGATGTTTTAATGAGGAAATGCATGCACTAATTACTAGATGTCTACTGGCTGGTCTGTAAGATCCGGCACCGAGGAAATGTAAACACCATTTGATTCATGTTTTACGGAAAACAGACGGAGTGTGTGTGTGTGTGTGAGTGAGTGAATTTGTCTGAAGAAAGACTGAATAAACTGAAGTACCCACCATTAAAGAAATTCCAAACATACTGTCAGGCAGCAAAGGGGTGGGGGAGGATTAATGTTGAACAAGATAAGTATCCTCCTTCCTTGTTTGTTTTTTACACACAAGTATGGATCTTAATTTGTAACTGGTATTCCAAAAGGAGAGGCGGGGTGTTGAAGCACTTGACTATTATTACCATCAGAGAAGTATTAAAACATAATATGCTCCCGTTTACCAGCTAATACAAATGTGTGTAATCCTTCTACAGCACTGTGAACGTGTTGTTTGAACATTCTGGTGAGCATTAAGGGTTCACCTTCATTGGATACAGGATATCAGAGAGCTGATCTCTCAACACATATTTTTAACCATATACAAGCAGCCATGGGAAGACTAAATTTGGATCAGGGCTGCATTATGGGGGGAGGCATCCAACCCCCCTGAATTGCTGTCATGGTAGAAGGCTGCTTTCCCAAATGACAATTGCCATTCATGTGGTTTATTTTTGGACCATAGCCAGGGCTTTTTTTCAGCACGAACGTGGTGGAACGGAGTTCCGGCACCTCTTGAAAATGGTCACATGGCCAGTGGCCCCACCCCCTGATCTCCAGACAGAGGGCAGCCTGTCTGGACATCAGGGAGCAGGGCCACCAGCCATGTGATCATTTTCACTGAGGGCAATTTAAACTTTAAAAAACTCCCTTGTTCCAGCTGACCCAAAGTGATGTCATTGCGCCATCCTGAGTTCCACCACTGGGTTCCACCACCTCTTTTCCCAGAAAAAAAGCCCTGACCGTAGCACACTAATAGAGTCTGTCTTTTGCAGATTAAACAGTGACTCTAGGGGCAATTTGTGCCAGAACAATCGGGTGGGGTGTAAGGTTTTCCCAAGTAGGCAAATCCAGAGCTGGCTGCTAGGAATGGGGATTTAGGTTTTCCCTACACTCAGAGGTTGGGAAAACAACTCTTCTTACCTCCCTTAGGAACTTAAAAAAATCTAAACAACTAACATTTCAAGCAACTACCAGCATTTAAAATAGAAAAGTCTTTACTGAAAAAGAAAAGCCCACACACATACTCTGTAAAGCAATGTATCAAGCAAGGAATACAAAGAAAAGGAGTAAACATGCAGCTCCCCTGTCCCTCTTTCTAAACATGTCCTAGCTGGTCTTGTTCTCAGGTAGGCTCCTTAAAAGTTTGTGTTCTAAAAGCTTCTCATTATCTCAAAAAAATTTTCCAGGCTGCCTGCCCATCATTAGCTCAATGTGGCAATGGCAGCCATCAAGATGTGGCCCAGCCATGAGAGTTCCTTCCTCCAGATAAAATAAGCCCAAATGGATCCTGTTCCCTCTATACCAAAGGAATTCATTATCTCCATCTTTCCATCCCTCTTTGTGTCAAATCTTCCCTTACTGAGGTGTCCAGAAGATGTAATCTAGCCTCCTACACTCCAGGTTTCTGTCACCTTTTAAGTGTTAGATTCCAGCTAAGGTGGGAGTTGGCCATTTCATTGTCTTCCACTTCCATTTGCATTTTAAAAACTCTGATGGCTTGGTACTCAACACAGCAGATGAGAGGATGGGGAGCAATCAACTTCCCCTTCCCACCTGTCCTCTGGAACAGGAAAGAAAAACTTGGAAAACCAAGTGTGGATTTTTTGCAACCTCAGCATATTGGGATGTAGCCCAAACTGGAGTGCATTTCTCCACAGAGGCTCAATTCATTCTCATACCAAGAGTCAGAATGGGTAGAACATAAACACCCAAAGGTGCCTTATATCAAGTCAGATCATTGGTCCACCTAGCTCCATTAAGTTGACTCTGATTAGCAGTACCTCTACAAGGTCTCAGAAAGAGAAGGCACCTTCTCAACATCTACTACCTCAGATCATTGAGCTGGAGATGTCAGAGACTGGCAATGCAACCCTAAGCAGTTACTCTAGTCTAAGCCCATTGATTTCAAAGAACATAGACTGGAGTAACTCTCCTTAGGACTGCACTGCATACCTAGGACCTATACCAAACATATTTGATTCATGCCCCATCCTTTTTGTAGCTGCACATTTGCATAATAGCTCATTCTTCTGTCCCTGAGCTTCTGCATGAGTCTCCAATCTGGGCATGTCTCCTAATTGGAAAAAGAATGGTTTGAACAATGATTCATGCAGAGAAACAACAAACAGCCTCCTCTGCAGGCATCTCTGAATCAGAAGCAACAGAATGCTGGAACTGCCCATGTCACAGGGATGGGCAGAATTATTCATCTCAAGAAGAGGCTGATGAGATGAAGGAACAGAAAGATAAATGACCAATGCAGAAATATAACAGGCAAGATTATCAGCGGGTAGGCACTTTGGGCTTACTGCAGAAATATTTAATTATTTATTGCCTTTATTTCTCCTAGCATATTTGTGTGCCCCATCACACACTCTGAAGTTCACTCTGCCATCCTAAGCAAATGTACCAAGTAAACATATATAGGACTGTACTGTTCTTGTGCTAGAGCGAACATGAAGATTTTCTGCTAAGTTGTGCAGGGGAAAGTAATTTATTGGAAAGATAGACCCAATCTGAGCCATCCCTCATGACTGTTTATCCCTTCAGAAAGGTAACACTGGTGGCTTGGGAAGGGAAGACCTTGCCAGAGAGAAGGTATACAAATAAATGTATGTATGTTCACATATGAACTTGGGGTTTTTGCTGAATATGCACAAAAGCCCAACAAACCTTTTTTGAATATGTGACATGGATGCTCAGAAAAAATGCGAGCAATTTCAGGTTGAGCACTAGGGGGGATTTGCCACCACTACTTTGTTCTTTCCAAGGAAAGAAAAAAAGGAAGGAACAAAAAGAAAAAAAGAACGACCCATGTTCTGTGATCTGTGAACTGACGGGAGCCCTTCAGTAAGCAAGCGTCAACACAAATTTCATCTCATTATTGCTCTGGGTACAAGCTATTGCTCTCAGTTCAGCTCATGCTGCCATTTCTAATTTATATTCTTGCTCTCTCTTTCTGCCCCGCCTTCGCTTCTAGAATGAACTGACAAATAATCAAGTAAATAAAGGAATATCAGAATGGTTTATTTAAGAATCTGAAATCAGACATATTAACGCATTAAACACACACGCGCGCGCGCACACACTGCAAACCTGGCTTAGAAAAATAAACAAACAATTGGATGGTTCATCAAACGTATTTGATAAATATGCCCTTTAAAAACCATCAAGAGAACGGATGGGTAGGCTTGGCAAAAGGACACAGTCTGACTGGGACGTGTCAGAGCAAAATTTAATTCCTACATTGCCACCATCTTCATTACCAGCATCATTCAGTTTCTTAACATGCACCGCAAATTGATCTAAACTGAGCATTTCCAGCTTGAGAAGGAAATAAAAATACCAGTAGATTATGTCAAATCTGACATTGTGTGTGCACATGAAGGTTGTTTCTTCCCTTCCGGCCTAATACGAGCACATTGTAGCACCTGAAGCCATGTTGATTTCCCAGGTCCAATTATTTTCCAACATACAAACCTAGGGACACACTTGCTACCAAGCTTAATGGAGTCCCTGAGGTTCTGCTTCTGACTAATAGGATGTGATCCCTTCCAGCTCCCTGTACACAGAGACGCTCCCTAGTACCACTCACATCACACACATCTGAATTAGGTCAAAAATCTAGCTGGTGTAGATGTCCATGTGCTCCATCAAAACTCAGCTTACATCACGATCATATGCACTAATCATGGGACTAGGGTTGTGGGAAATTCCTGGAGATCTGAGAGGTGAAACGTGGAGAAACCTGGAGAAAGTGGGTTGTGGGGAGGGAAAGGCCCTTGGCATGGCATAATTCCATAGAGTCCACCCCCCCCCAGTAGCCATTTTCTCCAGGTGAACTGATCTCTGTGGCCTGGAGACCAGTTGTAATTCCGGGAGATCTCCAGCCACTACCTGGAGGCTGGTAACCCTACATGGGACTCATCATTTGATCGGCAGCTGGCATCACTCGCAGACAGTGAAAGCCTGAGAAAGATCCTGTCCCAACTGCAGGTTGCCAATTTCAGCTTGGGAAATTCCCAGAGATTTGGGGACAGTGCCTGGGGAAAGCAATGTTTAGGGAAGAGAGGGGAGCTTAGCAGAGATGTAATGCCACTATAGAAATCTATGGAGCTTCTCAGGCAGAGGTCTTTTACTGCACCTACAATCGAATGCTTAAAGATACTGCCAGTTAAGCTTTCTCTTTGCAAAAGTGATGCTCTGCCACTGAGCCAATGGCCATCTCCACTCGTGTAGCTGCTCTCTCAGTTCTCACAGACAGGCTGAAGTTCAGCAGAAAACAACAAACATGCTTTATAGGGCATTTAAAAAGGCACTGACTGGTGAGTGGTGACCTTTCATGAAAGTTTTTGCCAATGTTCATTGTCTATTGATTACACGTGAATTGGGAATGTCAAAACAAAACAAAACAAAAAAATTCCCCCGTACCCTACTAAAAACGGATGACTAATCCTTGGTAATTGCTAACATGAAAATCTGTGTGCTTTTCGGAAAAGAGCAATGCAAGAATCATCTCAACCCTTTAATTAAAATTTAAGGATGAAACGTAGCACAGTATTTCAACTCTTTAATTAAAATGCATGGATAAAACTCTGATACGTCCTGGCCCTCAAAAGCTTTATTGTAACTGCTGAGATGTCAACAAATATTCAAAAGAGGAGAACTGGGAATGTCTGTATTCAGATAAATGAATTATGAACTCGGTTATTTAAACAGAAAACCCAGATGGTTCTAAGTCCTATGGTTTTGATGGCTGGGTGTTATATTATCATTGCTGTTGTTGTTGTTATGCCTTTCTCACTGATCTCCACTATTTCTCCATACCAGACAAAGCCCAGATCAAGAATTATCTTCAAGACACCTTTATTTGGCGCAGTGATGTTACAGACCTTGAGTCAAAATTCCTGAAAACAACAGAGTATTAATCCAGACCCTGAAGACAGCAATACGGTTTTAAAAACCAGAAAAATCTTCAGAAATTCCCCACGTCCACATTTATCCCTGGACCTAAGCATTCTGAACTGCTGAGTTATGTTTCTGAAGTGGACTCAAAGCATTAAGAATTTGCTCCTGCTACATTATTATTATTATTATTTTTTACAAAACCTGATCTCTGGGTGAACCTCAGCTGTTTCTCATGGAAACATCCCAAATTTGCACTCACTTTCCTTTCCCAAGGTTTTTCTTAGAACCTGGTCATTTAGGGTTGCCAGGTCCAAGTTGGAAAATTCCTGGAGATTTGGGGGGTGGAGCCTGGAAAGGGTGGGGTTTGGGGAGGGGAGGGGCTTCAGGATGGTATAATGCCATGGAGGCCACTCTTCAGAGAAGCCCTTTTTCCCAGGGGAGCTGATCTCTGTGGCCTGGAGATCAGTGGTAATTCCGGGAAATCTCCAGCCAGCACCTGGACACTGGCAACCCTATGGTCATTCCAAATTCTTTACCACCTCAGCAGCAAGGTGTTTCTCTCTTCTTTGCCCTGGCATCCTGTTGTTCCTATATGCCTCAAAAGTTCTAGTCCGGTTTTCCACCTAGTGGAGAGGATAAAGTGCATACTGCAGTTGTTTGCTAGTGGAATCAAAAGACAAAAGACAAGATTTCCCTTCCTTTTGTATCTCAAGGTGAAAGAGAAATCAGGTTCCATGGCCTACTGGATGTCATATAGTTCTGCAATGTACTGGTTAGAATAATCTCTTCCATGTTGCACTCTCCACCCCCACTCCTGCCTCAATCCCTTTACAATTTCTTATCCTCATAATCACCACTGTTTTGTGTGGGTTTGTGCACACCATCAAATCACATCCAATTGTGCGCACCATCAAATCACATCCAATTGTGTGCACCATCAAATCACATCCAATTTATAACAACTTCAGCAAGGTGCTTTCAAGGCAAGTAAGAAGCAGAGGTGGTTTGCCATTGCCTCCCTCTTCAGAGCAACCCCAGTCTTTCTTGATAGTCTCCCATCCAATTATTGACCCTGCTTAGCTTCCAAGATCTGATGAGATCAGGTTATACCATGCTGTTCCACCACTCCAATCACCACTATTAAAGTGGAACTCAGTATAGTGAATACACACAGTTCCCAAGAGATCTTGTATCTAGGCATTGGGTTTGATCCAAATAGGTCTTCCTCTGGTGCAAAGGAAGGAAGGTTCCCTTTTGACCATCTACAAAGCTATGCTTGTGATCAAAAGGTTTGCATCGCCAAAAACCATGTCTGATGAGGATTGTAGTTAGAATGGGAATTCAATGAAATTGAGTAAAAACTGGGTCCAGATCTAGATCTCCATAGCTTCTGCAAGTTTACTGCATCATTCACCTTCAGAACATAGCTTGAACTAAATGCATTGTTGTCATTCCTATTTTACAGATGAGAAACTAAGGCCAAGAGAGCACTCACTTCCCATTGGTCATTCAGAATTTTGTTGAGTTGAGCTGAAATAGGATCAAAGTTCTCTAGTGCTCAGGACTAGAGATGGGCACGAACTGGGAAAAAAAGAACCATGTGGTTTGTGGTTCATCAAATTTCACAAACCATGAACTTTCACAAACCTGCCCCCGGCTCACGAACCCGTTCGTTTGGTTCGTGACAACGTCACATCCGGGTCAGAAAATCGTTGCTTCCGGGTCAGAAAATCATCACTTCCGGGCCAGCAGAAGGTCTGCAGGAAGTACATCCCCTGTTGCCTAGGAAACTGATTGATTGGCACCAGGCTGTCTGCAGTGACGAACCAAAAAACAAACCAAACGAACCAGTCTAACGTTCGTGGTGGTTCATCAGAAATGGGATCTGACAAACCGCTGGTTCGTGAACCACGAACCAGCATGATTCGTCATGAATTTTTGTTTGTATTTTGGTTCATGCCCATCTCTTCTCAGGACTAACCCTGGGGCCACATGCTTGTTCTTGAAGACCAGACTCCCCCTTTACTGTTATGAGAACTGGGCAACCCTTAGTACCCAAGAGAATCGAATCTATTACCTTGATAACAGAGTAGTGTTCTAACTCACACAGTCATTGCAAGAACTGACTCTTTGTAAAGAGCATGAATCCTTAGATACAATACAAGCGTTTTCTTTAAAAAAAGAAAAGAAAATAGAATTCAAGAAGTTCATTTGAAAGCGCTTGCAGCGATTGCTAGGTTTCTGCAGTTGCCTGCTTAGTTCAAGACACGATAGTATCATTTAATTACATTTGACATTTAGCTTCAGGTACCATGGGTAAGTGTAAATTAACCCTGCACTCCCTCTTCTTTCTTGTGTGTGTGAGTGGGGGGGGGGGCGTAAAATAGGTTTTGATCTTCTCATGGAAGATCTTCAAATTAAAGTCCTGTTTAATCCAGGAAAGGGGAAATGATAGGTGCTTAGTAATGGCAGTAGGGGAAATATTTCAGAAGTTATCCTTCCTGGAAGGACTGGCCATTTGTTCCACCTAATGCACAAAGACGGTTACATGCAACTTCCAGCCACATGTTTGCATTTGGAAACAAGATTTTCCTGGGAAGTTGGAACATCCTATTTTTCATGGGTATCTGTATTACAGGCTTTCCGCAGAACACCTATTAAAATGCATTAAGACACAACTCCGGATGTCTTTTCGTGTTCTGTCACTATTCTCAGCTGCTAAGCCAATCTGGCGGGAGTTTTGCCCCCTCCCCTACTTCCCTTTGATGTTCCCACTATTATCTTTTTATAGCATAATCACACATTTGGGTATGTTGTAGATCAAAGGGAAGCTGCAGCTTTTAAGGCTAAGCCTGGACACCGTGCCCATAACTAAGTGAATTCATTATATTTAATAACGATCTCCAAGGAATGGAACAAGCATAGGGGGGTGAATCATATAAAATAATAAACATCAAGGTAAATAAGGAAAGATCATTAAAATTAGCTAAATGTGGAACAGCTTGGTTTCAAGTAGCAGAGATATAGCCTCGAACGTGTCTTGGGTCAGCTGTGAACGTGACTTCTGTCTGCAAAGGGAGATAATTAGCTGTATCCAACTTTATTAACTTGATGCTTATGGAAGTAACTGCCAAGTTGCATATGGCTAAAGTAATATTAATTATCATCATCACTTTACCAATCAATACATTTTTACCCTACCCTTCCTTCCAAAGAGTTCAGGGAAGCATACGTGATTCTCATCTTTTCTATCTTTCACGACAATGCTGTGAGGTAGGTTAGACAGACAGTGGCTGGCCCAGACTATTTCCCTCAAAATAGCAAAATTTTGCTCAAAAATCTATCTATGTATATAAAGACAAGTGTCCTGACTGACTCATCAACGCCCAACCAAAACCCCTGGACCTAGAAACCGGAAATTTGGGGAGAATGTTCCTTTTGTGATGTAGAAGCTCACTAAGAAGGGATTTTAAGAAATTTGCCCCCTAAGCGGGTAAAAAGGGGTAAAATGTGTTTCCCCATAGGGATACAGCTTCCCTGTGTGGCTGGCAGGCTTCTCCTCCCCTGCCAACTCAGCCACTCTTCCCTGATTGGGCTAGCTTTCAGGGTCATTTGCATATGGGGCAGGTACTGAAGGTGGCAGGAATTGACTTGAGGGAGGACTGCTTCTCACATGGGCAGTTCTATGTGGTCTGCTCCAGCATGAGCTCACCCAGCAGCCTGTTGATCCTGAAGGGAAAATCACCAATGAGGTCTACAAAGAGGTCCTTCAGTAGAAAAAAAAGGTTGTACGTATTTTTCACTTTATTTATTGCACTACAATCTTTTCCTTTTAAAAATTTCTTCAATAAATGTTACATTTCAAAATTCACTTCATCAGCTTTAGGCATCAACATGCTTTGCTTTATTCAAACACCTTTGTGAAGCACAAGTACTATGCTATTATACTATAAAACCAACTCACCCACCCCAACCAAAAAATGTTACATACCCATAAATATTATAACTGGATTTAAAGTAGTTAAATACTGTAGCGAAGCATGGGCATCAAGCTAGTCTATCTATATAAAGACAAGTGTCCTGACTGACTCATCAATGCCCAGCCCAAACCCCTGGACCTAGAAGCATGAAATTTGGGGAGAACATTCCTTTCATGATGTAAACACTCACTAAAAAAGGATTTTAAGAAATGTACCCCATAAGGGGGTAAAAAGGGGTCAAATGTGTTCTCCCAAAGGGGTACAGCTTCCCTGTGTGGCTGGCAGGCTGCTGCCTGCTTGCACTTGCACCCCTGCCCACTGCCAGCTCGGCCACACTTCCCTGATTCGGGCCAGCCTTTTAAGGTCATTTGCATATGCGGGCTGATTGAGGCTCACAAATTCCACACCTCATCCCCCGCCCCCCGAGACAGTTGGAACACAGAGGTCATTTGCATATGTGGCCTGTTTGGTCCTCACCCCCCACATTCTAAACAGTAGGCAGTTGCTATTGGGAGTCATTGTCCTGAGGTAAAATGCACATCCCCATCTTCTCCTCAAAGTTCACTAGGCTTGCCAATCTCCCTGTGGGGCCTAGCTTTCCTGTGTGGCTAGCAGGCTCCTGCTTGATTGCACCCCCCTCTCTGATTTGTGAAACTCTGTGTTCTGAGGTAAAAATCAGGTAAAGGAAGCTGCGGACAGTTGAAGAAAGATGGTACAAGACTCCTCAATAGGGATAACATACTTCACTTTATTCAAACACCTTTGTGAAGCTCAGGTACTATGCTATTGTACTATAAAACCAACTAAAAAAACAACACACAAACCAAAAGATGTTACATACCCATAAGTATTATAACTGAATTTAAAGTAATTAAATACTGTAGAGAAGCATGGGTAACAAGCTAGTCATTATATAAAATTCAGAATATCCACTCAAACTGAGTTCTTCATCCTTAGGACAGCTGTATCCTGAAATCCCCCCTTCCCAACAGCAGTTAACAGCCCTTCTTACATAGTAATTTTTTCTATTTTGCTTGATGGTATAACTCCCTCAGCCTTTATAATATAAATATATTATATTTATGATGTCACAGCTGGTCAGCCAATGTCTAAGGAGCTCATAAGCAATGGACACTTTAGCATCTTCCCTCTCCTTTTCATAGAAAAGATGGCTAATAAAAGAGAGAAAGAACCATCCAATAACTGAGGAGTGAAAAACTATTCACGCGTAAGTAGTTTCTGTCTTTTTTAAAAGTGTGACTGCAAGTAAGAGTGGGGGGAGGGGAGTGTTGTTGAGTTTGGAAGCTGTCCCATACAATTCAAGCTATGTTTCTTATCCATATCTCTCCATTTAAATTATTCTCAACCTGTGTCAGGCTAAGCTGTATAAGTTGTAACCCGTAAAAGTTGCTTCCAGATAGTTCCTCTCAGTGGGAATCACAATCTTTTCCCAGCCAAATTAACTTAGATCCTTCATAAAAAATGAATTAGAGTACACCATCCTTGCACCCTAACCTGGATAGCGCAGGCGAGACTGATCTCATCAGAGCTCAGAAGCTAAGCAGGGTCAGCCTTGGTTAGTAATTAGATGGGAGACCTTCAACAAAGACTAGTGTTGCAGAGGCAAGCAATGGCACACCACCTCTCCCATTACAACTCCTGCAGGACGTTGCACTCAGCAGACAAGCAACTCCTGGAGGTCCTTGGCCCAAGGGACATCTGTCTGGCCTTGATCAGGGCCAGGGCTTTTTCTGCCCTAGCCCTGGCCTGGTGAAATGCTCTCCTGCTGGAGATTCGGGCCCTGTGGGACCTACTACATTCCACTGGGCCTGTAAAACAGAGATGTTCTGCTGGGCCTTTGGCTGAGGACCAGTGGAAGTCCTGCCCTCACTCCATCTAAGACCATGAATGACCCCTTTTGTGACTGCCCTTGGCCGTGTACTCTACCCATATTCTATGGCCTATATGCAGGGTTCTGATTATTTATCTAAAGTAGCCTATGTATAAATGTATAAGGCACTTGGACTATTTTAATAACTGTTTTAAGCTTGCTATTGATTTTATAGTTGATGATTAATTTATTGCATTTTATGGATGATCTGAGGCTGCCCTGAGCCCATTCGTGGGGAGAGTGGGGAATAAATCGAATAAATAACTCCTTAGGATTGCACTGATAGAATGAGACAGTTTCACATTTGTGGGACCCGAGTTGTGAAGGGCTTTAAATTTGAACACTGAACCAGAGGCAATGCCCCAGGTACCGGCTGGATTTTTAAAAATTCCGGCATTTTATTCACTGTGTTATAGTTATCAGCTTATGTACATACATATATGATATCAAGTCTCTGCCGATTTATGGCAACCCCAGCAAGAGACTTTCAAGGCAGGAGCACAGGTGCTTTGCCATTGCCTTCCTCTGCAGTCTTCCTTGGTGGTGACCCATTCAAAAGCTGATGCTGCTTAGCTTCCAAGATCTGACAAGATTGCTCTACCGTATACCATGCTGCTTTCCCTTGTCATCACCTTGCATGCTCATTTCCAACCTGCTGCTTTTTATGGTTTTACTGCTGTTTTTAATTCTGCTGCTTTTCCTGCTGTTGGTTAATTTATTTTGCCTTCAACAAATATTTTATTGAGAGAGGAATAATTTTAAAGTTAATAAAAATGTATAAAAGCTGACCCAGGAAGCCCTCACCCTTCCTGAGATCTTCCATAATCAGGAGTCCACTGAGACCATGCTTTCTTTCTTTCTTTCTTTCTTTCTTTCTTTCTTTCTTTCTTTCTTTCTTTCTTTCTTTCTTTCTTTCTTTCTTTCTTTCTTTCGTTATTTCTTTCTTTCGTTATTTCTTTCGTTATTTCTTTCGTTATTTCTTTCGTTCGTTCGTTCGTTCTTTCCACTTCTTAAGCTCTGCCCTTGTAGGGTACATCAGTGGACTGGTACAGAAAGCAAAGCTCAAGTGTATTCTAAATTGCTCAAGAGTATTCTAGCTGGATAAAGCAAGGCTTTAACCCTCTGCTTCTTTAAATCTACAGCTCTTCATCAGTAAGGGTCCATGAAATGGGGCGGGGGCAGGGAGAGGAGAATCTCTGGTATAAACTGCATTAAAGCTGATTGCCAAATGTATTAGAGTGGATTTCTCGCAGCATCACCATCAATAAAGCAATCATCCTTCCTACCATCAAATGTTCTTTAAGCCATGGATACAATTGGTTATGACAGCCCCATCCACTCTGCCCTCTCAGTTCCAGGATACGCTGGCATGCAATATATAGCTCTCACTTGAACACCTCAGCTTATAAAGTCACTGCTCTAAGATGTGCTTCCGCGGATCAATCTGCCTTAGGCAACCAAGTCTCGATCACAGGAGGAATTCAGGGTGGGCCTTGCTGGTCTAGGGACCCCAGGTCCCCAGTGGGTGTGGGGGATCCTCCCACCCTCTGCCCCTCCACCACTCACCTGGCTGACTCTGGCTCCTCCTCCCTCACTAGCCCTCTTTTCCTCCCTCTCAGCTCTCCTCTCTCCTTGTCTCCCCCTTCCCCCTTGCAGATGGTTTTATATACCATTTATACACTATTTATATGTGAAATCTATGCTATTTATCATATAACATCCTTCTAATACACTGTTGATTTACTGATGCACAAACAACATTAAAAATGTATTACATATGATGGGGAAAATTCAGTGCAAGTAAATAGGGTAACCAAGGAATCATAGGTTTAATTTGCACAGGGCAGAAATAACAAGTGAAACAAGGAGTGGGGGATTGAAACAGCATGGATGGATAATCCAAAATCACCCCTAACCTAAAACTTCCTTCCTGGGCACAGATGCTGACAAGCAGCACAATAAATAAAGATCCAGGAAACAGCCCTAGTTCTTAAAATGTCTCATCACAATTTCCACTAGGGATGCTCGAATTCATGCCCTAGCTCAGCTAACCTCTTGTCTGCTGATCATGAACTGAGAGATGACCCTCAACTAGAAGTTCATCTACCTTGAAGGATCCAATTCTCTTTGGTTGGTCACTTCCCATGAGTCGCATGGAATAAAGCAATGCGACTTGCACTGTGCTGTATCATGCTGCTGCTTAGGAGTGGTCCAATGAACAGGATCAGTGCCCTTAGTAGTTTCCCCTAACCCCCCCCCCCCATGTAGATCCATGGTCCCTTACCAGGCCTCTCAGACTTCAACATCTCCCATAGAAACCCACCCCTGCCGTTTTCCACTTGGCAGCTGCTTGAAGCCAAAAAAAGCTGGGAAATCTCATGTTCAGCCCTCAGACAGTCATTCGAAGCTACTGAGAATGGAGTACTTGCCTGTGGAAGCTTCCCATAGTGGGGCTTTGTGATAGCTCTACTTTCCATCCTTGATTTTTTAGGCAACAACCAGAGCTCTTTGCTTTGTGTAAGCCATCTTATTGCATTTGAGAGAGAAACAAAAATATTGCAATGGGGATACACCTTGTGAAGGAGGAAGGGAGAAATCTCCTTAGACAGTCTTTGTGATCTGATCTCCTCAATAAATGCCACATAGAGGTTAATCCTCACAAATCCACCATGTTGTGACCTTGTCAAATCAAACTGTAGTTCACTTTGTTCGAAGGGCGCAGGCCACTGGAGGAGAGTAAACAAATGAACAAATTCCCACTGTTCACACTGGCTGGCTCTCAGGTGTGCTCATCTTATCTGTCTGAAAGGAAGCAGGGGATGGAAATTCCTTTTTATTATCATCATCATCATCATCATCATTAAAAATCCTCTTTATCATCAGCATCAGCATCATTAAACGGAAGAACAATTAATAGGCCATGACTGATCTAAGCTAGGGAGGGCTCAACAAAGCTTCGCCTTGACACACCCAAAGTAATATTAAAGAAGTAAATCTTGGGGATATTTTATTACAATATCCTGGGAGAGTGGGTAATGACAGGTTAACTATACTATTTGCCAACAAAAGTAAATGTATATTGATGCAAATGGCAATTTTCATTGCAAGGGTGATAAAGGCCTTACCAAAATCATCTATTGCGGTTGTGGCTGATGGATAAACTTATATATTTTGACTGAATTGCTCAAACTGATGCTGGTTTTAGTTTAAACTTGTTGTGACTTTAATGATTGTTATAAAATTGTAAGGTATATTAGAGTTTTAACTGTTACTGTGATTGTTGTATTATAATCCTGACTAGCAACAATCCTCTTTGTGTGAAAAAATACAATGGGCTGTAGCAAACTGATTTGGCCCTCTCTCAGCGGCAAGCAGGCATTTCGCAACAGCCTGGAGGCCAGAGCAGGAGGGCGCTGATGGGAGGCGTGGGGAGAGTGCTTAGAACGTCAATTTGGCGGGCCACTTCCTGGCAGCAGGCGGGCACTTTGCAGAGGCCTCAAGGCCAGAGTTGTTGCCAATATGCCTGCGCAAGGATAAAAAGTGAGTCATCGCCAATATGGCTTGCCTTTTATATAGCAGGATGTTGTTGATGCCAATTGCTAAGGCTGTGAGCTATTGCAATAAAGCTTATGATGATGACTAAAGAAGAAAGTGCCTTTGAGTATATACAGAGCACTGCATGTTCACCTCTGGCAAGCTGCCAGCCCACCTGTAATGAACAGGCAGAACTTCCTTTCAGGTCATCAGGTAAGACTTCAGCCTATCTGGATGCAGCTGCCACCTCTCAGTTTGAAAACTGTACTAGCAAATAAATGCTGGTTCTCCTTTGTGCAAATTGTATATAGACTTCTTTATTTTGATGTACATTTCTCTTTCATTGGATCATTTCCCCCCTGAAAAAATGTATTCTGTCGATAAATCAGCACCTATCTATTAGATAGTTCACTGTATGCATAGATAAATTTGACACCGAGGCAGAGCATTTGCTTTGCAAGATGAAGCTTCTTGGTTCGATAACTGGCATTATGCAGTAGGTCAGTGAGAAAGACCTCGACCTGAAGTCCTGGAGAGTCACTACTAATCGAAGAAGTAATACTTACCTTGACAGAGCAATGGTCTGGCTCAGTATAAGGCAACTTCTTGTTGGTTCATATCTATCAGGTCCTGTCAGGTACTTCCCCAAACACTTCACTGCATCACTCCAGTGTATGAGTTAAAGATGTTTTATTAAGGAAAGATACCAGTATCAAGATGCTGTAACAATGGAACTGACTGGAATGCCTAAAGGTGGGAAAGTTAGATCAGTTTTAGGTCAGTGTCTCCTCCCCCCAGAAGGAAGAAGAGGCAGTTAGGAGTTTTGGCATGCATCGCCTGGGAAGAAGGGAGGGGGAGAAAGAGGAGCTCAGCTCAGTCTCTGTAGTGGATCCAAGGTCACCTTCCCAGGCTTCTGCAGGAACTCGTAACCAAAACACCTTGCCTGGAAGATAAGCAGTTAGCAACAGGTCTACACAATTCTGGTTCTCTCTGCACTCCCTCAGAGGCACTGAAGTAAAATACATACGATGCATGATACATGGCAGATATGCTGAAAGCTTATCTGATAACATCAATGGCATGTACAATGTGCACAATGCAGATAAACGGGAAAAAAACAACACTGGGGAAAAGAGACATCTATACTTTGTCTATACACCATATTTCAGGGTCCTTGGTAGAATGATTCTGAGAGCTAAACTACAAGAGATGAATTACATGAGGACATGCACGTGAAGGGAGTCACAATGTTAGCTGGGAAGCTGAGTTTTAAAAGACAGATTGGAAGGCTCTGTCAATTTCCCCTCTCTACAGAGCCAGCAAAGATTGCTCCTCAGAGGGTTTATTTCCTCTTTGCCTCCTAGAAGGGGAGGTGAAACTGACAAAACCTTTGGGCAGCAAAGAGGAAATTAACAACCCCTCAGAGGAGTGATCTTTGCTGGCTCTGTAGAGAAGGGAAATTGACAGACCCTTCCGATCTGTCTTTTAAAACTCAGCTTCCCAGCTAACATTGCAACTCCATTCGCATGTGCATTCTCGTGGAATTTGTCTCTTGTAGTTTAGCTCTGAGAGTAGATCAAAACTGGCTACCCAAGGATATTCGCTTGGCCTTGACCAGGGCCTTTTTGGCCTTGGCAGTGGCCTGGTGGAACTCCTTTTCCACTGAGACGTGGGCCCCGCAGGACCTGTTACAGTTCTGCCAGGCCTGTAAGATGGAGATGCTCTGCCAGGCCTATGGCTGTAGTTGAGGTGTGGGTGCACTCTCCAGCCAGCCATCCTGCTCTGGCCTTCAGGCTGCCCTGCTTTTCTGGTTCAATCTGGGTGACTTGCAGTGTTGTGCCCCACAATGCTTGAGTGCTTGAGTACATTAACTGAGAAACAGCACATGCCACATCTTGGAATGATTTGGTCTTAACCATTTTATACCGTATTTGTTTATATTTTATTTGTATTTATTGTATGCTTTTTACCTTTTATTGCATTGTGGATTTGATGTTGTGACCCACCCTGAGCCTGCTTGCAGGGAGGGTGGGCTAAAAGTCTAATACATCAAATCAAATCAAATCAAATCAGCTCGTTGCCCGATGACAACAGATGCTCAGATGCTACTAGCTACACAGATACAAATGCAAGAGACATCCTTCTAACTTGAGAATATGTCAGTGATTCAAGGAAATGGATGATTGACAAGAGGAAACAGGGATTGCAAGCAGGGAAAGTTTGATTTCCAAGCATGTTGTTGGTGAAGACAGGAACATCAATAGATTGGGCTAACTTCATTTTGGTGATTTATGAGACTGAGAAGAACTGTCACAGTTCTCCCCCCTCCCCTTCTCCACCAGGAAAATGCTACGGAATTCTGCACATTCCCAAGAGTCGAGTGCAACAGACCCAAGTTGGCCCAATCAGTTCTTATTTACTAATTGCTCCCGATCATGATATTTCATAATGATTACATTATAGCTCAGACACAGTCATAATGAAACCAACTCAACAAATGCAGTTAGGCTGTGCAAGTTGTCAAGGCAATAAACTTTCCTGATAATAATGCAAGGCAAACAGGTTTATTGCACTGAGAGAGAGATTAAAAATGAGCAAAAATGCACTAGGGATGGAGATATTTTACATGTACATATTTTCAAGTTATTGCATTTTAAAAATGCATACGTGTTTTTTTTAAAGGGGGCACACACGGGCACAAAGTACTGGCAACTCTTGGGCATCTGGAACCTGGGCAGAGAGGGCAGAACATTGTCACCTCTTTTTTTAGAAGATGAGCACTGCACATATGTATACTCAAACTACAATAGCGTTGAGAAACAGCAACATAGAGCTCAGTGGCGGACTGTATCATCTGCATGTATAAAAGTCCTTGTAGAGCATAGCTGTGCTCTTCTATACCCCCTGCCTTCAAATCTATTTTCTGTTCATACAGTCAAACTTTCATAATTGGAAAGATTTAGGGCTCCCAGGGGAGAACTAACTGTTCTACAAGATCATATGAAGCTACAATGGTGCTGTAATTTGCGTGAAGACCAAAATATGATTGGGGCAAAGTGGACTGCTATTATCACCACCAACAACCTGCCCATATTTTTTATGGAAGAATGTTCTCTCATACTATGAAGGTGATGCTGATTATGGGATACTGAATGTCATACTGATTCACCCATACAATGTCCTTGCAATCCTTGGAAAAGTTCTTAACCCCCCCACTCCAGGGGTAGGTACTTGATAAATTACACTAGATGGGTGTCTGCTTGCTCCAGTATTATCACCAGGACTAAATCCATTTCCAAACACTCACAAGTAAGTAAATGCTACCTTCTACTGAGTTTAAGAGGCCAACTAAGGTACCTAAGATGGAGGATAATGGAATTAGCAAGAGAGTGTGAATATGAAAATGCAACAGAGGTAATGACCATCTAATTTGGTTTCAATTGACTATATATACCTCCCAACATCATACATTTATCTTCCAAGTTAATACAATGACTTCCAAGTGATTTCTATTCTCTGTTCCAAACAAAGGACTTGGAGTCTCATTGGTTGAAAGGGAAATTGGGGGCATTGGGGAAACTTGTTACTATGGATTGGAATATAATTGATTGATTATCTCTAGCTTTTATGGTCCCTCGCCTGAGCAACTTGAAGTCATCTATGTCCGCCAGAATATCCACCATATATTGGCATGACAAGGTCTTAAAATCATGACCTTAAAAATCTGATTTTTTCCCCACTTTTTAATTTTGCAACATCTGGCCTGATGAAGAATTCTGGTGAACTCAAAACGCTTGCACACTCTTATGTGTCATTTGGGTTGCTGCTAATAAAAGGTATTAAATGGATGTGTTGTTGGCTTTTTGTACTGTTATTGGCCTTCCAGTTCCTGGGCATTCAAAGAAGTCTCTTGAAAAGTCAAGAAAATGAGAATTCCAATCATCGCTTCTGGGGAAGTGTGGCTAGAGTGATTTTCAGGAAAGATTTTCAGGACATCCTCTACAGCCAGTCATTCCTCTTGACCTGACAAAGGGAGTTTTAACTCTAGAAAGTTTATGTCCTGGAAATCTTGTTGGTCTTTACGGTGCTTAAAAGGGTAAAGTTAGTCCCCTGTGCAAGCACCGAGTCATTACTGACCCATGGGGGGACATCGCATGACAACGTTTTCTTGGCTTACTTTTTGATATGGGGGGTGGTTTGCCACTGCCTTCCCCAGTCATCTTCACTTTACCCCCAGGAAACTGGGCACTCATTTTACCGACCTCGGAAGGATGGAAGGCTGAGTCAACCTTGAGCAGGCTACCTGAACCCAGCTTCTGCCGGGATCGAACTCAGGTTGTGAACAGAGCTTGGGCTGCAGTACTGCAGCTTACCACTCTGCGCCACAGTGCTTACTTGACTCAAATCTTGCTGTTCGTCTTTTGAAGTGGTAAAGTTTATAGTTTGGGCACAGTGGCAATTGGCAGGGAAACTGCAGGTACCACTCACAAAACCATTCAAAGGTTTTAAAATATTCCTCTTTCACTTGCCCACAAAAGCCCACTGACCATTTCTGAGTGTTCAACAGAAATGCTCGCTAGCATGCAAGCAGTTCTGGGTTGAGCACAGAGATCATTAAACCACTGCAAAAATGGAAGAAACTGTGAACCCTAATGTGCACAATAGTGTACAAAAGCACTCTAATGCACACTTGATAGTCCCTTTCACACTCCCCCCTTCTCAAAATAAATAATAAAACAAATTAAACAAAATAAAGGGTAAGTGGCAAGCGGTGTGCAAAGATAAAAGGCAAGCTCTCGGAAACTTGCAGGCACATCACGGCTGGTATTTTTGGTCCCCAATCAAACAAGTTTGTTGTGAAGACAAAAAAGAAAAAGAAAAGCCCTGGGCCAGGGGGGAAAAATCATTCTGTTATACCAAAAATCAATTCAAAGTGATGCTGAACCGTACCGTGTAATCCCAGAGCAGTTTGGACCTCCGCTTCCCTTCCCTCTCCCCAAAATGTGTGCAGAAATGTAGGTCTCATTCAAAAAAAAAACTTGTTTATAATAAAGACTACATTCTGTAGCAATTTCCTAGATTCCTGGGGTTAGAAATCTAGATTGCCAATGGATAAGTGAGCCTTAAAATCACATCCCTGCTGACAAAAATTCATTTCTTATAACCGTCTCCATTTACCGGAATGTTGAATCTTTCCCATGGGGAAAGAACAAATGAAAATGTTATTTCGCTGCTCATGAACTCATACCTTTCTGTCTGCTTTTTTCACTGCTGGCAATTCCATTCTCTTCCAAATTTGACTAAAGCCTGTGACCTCAGGGAAATAATGTCTATATAATAATCTTCTGAAAACTCTAATTCTGAGTCATGTTTTTTTAGATGTTGCCTCATACTTTTATGAAAATTGCACCAAGCCATGAAAAGGCAAGTGGTATTGGTATTAATGCAATTGTTTTGACTGGTGGACATAATAATAATAATAATAATAATAATAACCATCATCATTCTGACCATGTGACACCCCTCTTTACAAGCCTGCCATGGGCTTCTTGTCTGGTTCTAGATCCAGTGTAAACATGTTGGCCTGATGCAAGGCTCCTATAGCCTTGATCCTTTCTTATCTCTCACATTTCCTGATATATCTAGCGTTGCCAACCTCCAGGTGGTAGCTGGAGTTCTCTAGGAATTACAACTGATCTCCAAGCAACAGGGATCAGTTCTCCTGGAGGAAAACAGCAGCTTTGGAGGGTTGACTCTGCAGCATCACATCCAGTGGAGGTGGATACTTAACCACTGGGTCATGGCATACCATTTTCCAGGGCACCTGTGTCCTTACCATTCATTTCAACCGTTACACCAGGCAATGGACACCACTAATTTTCTATAGGTTGGTGGAATAAACATCTTCAGGTGCTTCTTCAAATCAAGTCAGAGCAGTTGCACTTCTAGTTCAGCCCTGTCTCTTGTAACAGTCCTCAGCAACTCTTCGGGGTCTCATCATGTATGCTGGAGGTCCCAGGTTCAATCTCCAGTATCTCCATTTAAAAGGACCAGGCAGTAGGTGATGTGAAAGACCTCTGCCTGAGACCCTGGATTTCTGCTGCCAGAAAGTACTGACCTTGATGGAACAAGGGTCTGGTTCTATATAAGGTGGCTCCATATATTTATCTTTATTTATTTTGTTTTATTGCATGGATTGTTGTATTAAACTTTCATTTTGGCACTGTTCTCTAATTCTGTAATCGAGTTTTAATGAATGCAAGTACCACACAGTCCTTATCACGATGTCTTAAACTATGAAATCCATTTTTCATTTCAGTAAGAAAGGCAGACTATCAATGCAGTAAGTAAATAAATTTGGCAGATGGAGAATCACCGAGGCTGGGGGGTGTCCAGTTTAAAGGACAAAATATATCAATTTATATTTATATTTAATTTTTACCCAATTTTTCTCAGGGTAGACAGCAACATTTTAAGAAAATTTCTGCATAGTCAGTCAACAACGTAAACCAAGAACACAAATCTAACCTATAAACAAAGAAACACGGACGCCCGACTTACCGGGCGGATGGTTTGCTGTCGCTGACAGGAAGGTCGGACAGAGCAGGGCGGCTGCCATGTTCCTGTCTCGCCCAGCGTTCTCCAGGGCAAGCCGCAGCCAATAGATTTAAAAATCTCAGGGGCCAATCAGAAGAGGCCAGGGACGAACGGCCATGGGGGGCGGGGCTTGGCTGTCGGACCTCAGGGAGGCAGTCTTCCCTCTGGTCCGGCAGTTTGGTATTTATGCCGCCACCGCCACGCTCTCTTCTCACTTCGCTCTTGGCTGCGAAATCCCTCCCACCACTCTCTCTGTTGTTTGGGTTGTATCGTTTGTACTGTCACAACTTTCTTTGGTGGTGGGTCATTGGATCGGATCTCTTTGGGGGGAACCAGGGCTGCGTGCCCCGGTTCCCTGGAAGGGGATTCCCATAAGGAATCTTGGAGTGAGTGATGGAGGTGCATGCCCAGCTTGGGGGCTGCCAGGGCATACTCACTTCCAGGTGGCAGGGGAATCATTCAGGGGTGTACACCCACATGATCTCCCCCTTTAATGTCACTCGTTGGTTCCCGCCCTCAGCTGGGGTCTGAGGGGGGAGGGGTCATTGGCTGGCAGGTGGGTCAGCTGATGCTTTTGGGGGATACATTCCACATGACTGCCATGCTGTTTTTTTCCAATAAAGTTGTGGTCTTCTTTCCTCCAGCTGGTGTGCGGTCTAAGTTTGTCACCTTGCCTCCTCCTCCCTCCCCGCCTTCAGCAGTAGGCTGCAATAAGAGACCAAAGGATATAACTCTGTTCCATGTATTAATTTTATTTTGCCATTTTTTCCTTCTATGTACTGTACTGAAAAAATTGCATAATAAAATATCTTAACAATATCAAATGCACTAACCCTGCTTTCTTTGAGTTATCCTTTTTGCATGGGAATAGGATTGCACCCAAGTTCTACTGCACGCAGACATACACTAGCATGCAAAAGTTACATCAGAGTAGCAATACTCGTGCCTCTTTGAGGCCAGTGTTGGCAGAATACCCATGCCAACAGAATGTCAGAACTGAAAGGCAGAAGGGGGTGGATCTGTGGATGAAAAAATCTAAGCCAGGATGCTTCCATACAGGTCACTGTGTACAATGTTGGGATTAAAGAAGGACAGGAGATCTGCCCAGATTGCTGGAACGTCAGCTGTTGCTACACTTGCGGAAGTGTTACTGGCTGCTGCATTAGATCCCAGAGGTAGCAGCCGCCTTGCATAGGATTCAGCATTTCTCAGGTGTCCTTGGCCAAATCAGATGGGTTTCCCACACAGTCAAGCAGTCTGGAGCCAGCCTCAGTATCAGAAAATGGTCCTTGAAGTCTCTCATTAGGAACATGAGAGAGACGGCACCATCAGCCATCCAAGGCCCTTTCAAAACTCATGTTTCATTTTACAATTTTAGTTCCGTTGAGCTGGCTTGAGACACGGACATCTCTGAAAGCTATTCCTGTTATCATGTCATCTACTCTCTAAGCTCTTGAGAGCCTTCTTGACAGAGACCACTTAATAATTTCTGCAATTGGTGGTTTTGACATCCTTGCGACAGAAAAAATAATGGCAGTTTTACCGTGTACCAACTCTGGAAGGAATGCAGAACAAGGTAACCAGTTGGCAAGGAGGAACAGGATGAGCCAAACAAATGTGCCAGACTTTACCAATCTCTGGTCTCTATATTACACTGATGGATAAGAACAATGATGGAAAATAATAAGATGGGTTAGAACACTACTTGCAAGAAACTTGTAAGAAGGGCTTGCTCTACTGTGTTTCTTCTTCATTGGTAGTAAACCTAAATTGACCATATACAATTAAAGACAAACCGCAATAAGCAAACTTGTAGCATTTATTGCAGAAGGCACATCCCACTTTGGCACTGTCCTACACTCTGCCAAAGATTCCAGGAGGTGAGCCAGGCAACTCCTAGACCAGGCTTAATTACCTCAGGTCTCAGAGTCATCTCAAACCAAAGAGAACCAAGCGATCAACTTCAAATACTCAAATTGGTCAAGAAACATGCAGAGCCCCATACCTCTTGGCCAGCCAACATAGTAGCACACGAGCAAAACACAGCAATGTGTTTGAAAAACAGAGAGAAAGACACACACGCCCTAGAATAAGTTTTATTATAAAATGTTTTCATTGCTGTTATTGCCAGCTTTACATTCCACAGAATTCCAAGGCCTCATAATCGATAAAGCAGGGAAAGTAGTGAGACCCCAAAGAAATAATCATACATCAAGATGGAACCATCAGGACTTCAGGTCCAACGCCAAAATGCCTGAATATTGTGCCTCTGTTAGTCCAATACCATTTTCTTTCCCAACCCCTTATTGCTGTTCCATGCATATAAGAAAGCTCCCCTCCCCAGTCACCCCGATCCTATTCCAGATATGCCTTCCAAGCACAAATAAGTTTACTGGGCAAGTCCCAACATTCCCTAACTGAACACCCAAAACTTCTTGGCAACAGCAGCTTCACGGATATTGGGAAAGTCTGAGCTCCATCCACAGGATTACAAGAAGAAGAATCAGCCAACAGGGGCAAAGGCTGGCTTCATCCAGATGGGAATACGTTTAAAGAGATCTGTATTAGCGACCCCTGAAAGTCAAAGGAAGCCATAGTTCTTGTTAGACCGATATGGCCCTGGAAGGTGGAGTATCATGCAACTGCTACTACTGGTCGGAAAGTGAAATGCAAGAGTATGGGTGGGCCATTTCAGGAGATTGCTTTGAGAAACATCCACCGCGGCCCTTAGCATGGACAATGCTTCAGGCTGAAGGCATGAACTTTAACACTTGCTTATTTCCACAAAACTGCTTGGATGGTTCAAAGAAAGGTCCTAGTTGGACTTTGGACTGGCTCGGATAGTCCAGGCAAGGGTGATCTCATCAGATCTTGGAAGCTAAGCAGGGTTGCTCCTGGTTAGTACTTGAACGGGAAACCACCAAGGAAGTCCAGGGTTGCTATAAATGGAAAGATCATGGATGTGTACAAATTTGCATGTGTGCAGGGTGCAGCCCACATTTCAATGAATGTTTGTTCATCAGTCAGATTGGAGCTTGTTGCTGTAATCCCGCTTGTCTGCACCATGTGCATTTATTATCTCCTCCCTAGCAAGTCCGAGAACTACAGTTGTCATTATCCTATCTGCTGAACTTAATGCCAATCAATTTCATTGGAATTACTTTCAATCCTGGGCTGTTTCCAGACGGCTTACCTGCAGCCGGGACGTTACCTGCAGCCGGGACGTTTCAGATCGTGCCGGGGAAAATGCGAAATATTATGTTTTCTCGCACGAGTTTTGCGTGACGTCACGCAAAACTCGTGCGAGAAAACGCGATATTTCGCATTTTCCCCGGCACGATCTGAAATGTGGCACGACATCCCGGGTGCAGGTAAGCCATCTGGAAACGGCCCTAGTGTCTCCAAGTTGGAAGAGAGGAGGAGAAAATCTCTCCGCTAGCTCTCTCCACGTGAGGCAGAAGACTTCTCGCCTTAGTCCCTTCCACTTCCCCACCAGATGAAAAACCTCTACATACCCCCCTCACATATCCAACACAATCTGCACAAATCCACTGAGAGCTGATGCCGCCTTCCATATGAAAAGAAACAATCCGATGGATCAAGCCAATGGTAATGTGAGTAATTTGCCCAAGGTCATGTATCATAATGCTGCCAGTGCAGAAGAAGGAACCTTTATCTTCTGAGTTCCTATCTACGGCCTAAGAAACACAGATTTGCTATGTGGACTTTTTAATACAATATATAGCCATTCATATTCTTATAGATCCCTAAAGCCTGTAGTACTGAGCCTGATTTTCATTAAGTTTCAACTTTGCCATAATACTGGGATTCTCAGTCATAAGGATGACTTTTCACAATAATTTCGCCTCGTTTCCCTTTCTATGACATTGAACAAGAAGCTGGGACAGGGTGGGGAGGGGAGGTAATTGTTCAGTCAACCACATGCTTGCTTAATTTGCTAATTACTGCAAGCATGATGTGCATAGTTTGCTGGTCCCAGCATCACAAGTTAAAAAGATCAGGTAGTAAGTGGTGTGAAAGATCTCTGAGCCTCTCAAGAGACACTGCCAGTCCGAGCAGACAATACTGACCTTGATGGACCCATGTTTGATTCAGCATAAATTAGTTTCATGTGTGCCCATGTGTCATGTGACAACAGGCCTGGGGGAGGGGGGTGTTTGTACTCTTTGCTGTGTATTATAATTATATATGGCACTGTTATTGGTTTACTGTTTTATGGCTGTTAGCTTTGGATCCTACATGGAAAGAAAGAAGGAATGCCGTGGAAACAACTAGTTTCAGTTCCTACCTCTTGACTTTCTGGTGCTAGGGAGTCACAACCTCTAGCACCAGCAAGTCCTTCCTCTGCTGGGAGACACCAATGTTGTGTTGTTCATCATCAATGAGGTTATGGGTTTTAATAATAACAATAATAACATTTGATTTATACACCACCCTTCAGGATGACTTAACACCCACTCAGAGTGGTTTACAAAGTATGTTATTATTAGCCCCTCAAAAAAACACCCTGTGAGGTGGGTGGAGCTAAGAGAGCTCCTAGAAGCTGTGACTGACCTAAGGTCATCCAGCTGGCTTCAAGTGAAGGAGTGAGGAACCAAACCTGGTTCTCCTGATTAGAGTCCTGCACTCTTAACTAGAGATGGGCACGAATAGAAAAAAAAGTGAACATGATGTTCGTTGTCCATTGCCATCCACGAACAGGGACTCAGAAACAACCACGAACATGGCCCTGTTCATGAACATGTTCGTGGTTGGCTGTTCGTGGGGGCCAGCAGGCTCTCCTCCAGCCATCATCCAAGTCAAGATCCCTACTGCACCACCCCCAGAAACCTGACCTGAGCAGGCAGCAGGAAAGATACCAATAATAAACAATAGCTTGGTCCAGAGCCTGGCAGCAGCCCTGGAACTTGAAGGGATAGATCCCTATCCCACCACACACAAAGAAAATTCAAGCTCCAATGCACTCTGTCTATCAAAATGCTAACAGCAACTCTCTCCCTCTCCACTATCTGCAAACTAAGCCAGAGCTGGGAGCCCTCCTCCCCCCTGCTCCCTTCTAACAAATTTGGAGCTCCACACTTGAAAGGAAGACCTGCCTATCAAGCTAAATTGGGCTTAGATTGGGGTTTTCAGGGCAACAGCAGGAGTTCAGACAGAGTTCAGACAATCCCTGCCTAAGTTGCCAAGGGAATTGATTGCAGGTGCCAGACTGGCTTGAGGAACAGCAAGGAACAGCAACGAACGAGGCTTGCAACGACCACCTGTTCGTTTAGAATGGGGCCTCATGAACAGCTTGTTCTCGAACAGCAGATTGGGCCGTTCATGGCTTTTTTTTGTTCATATTGCTGTTCGTGCCCATCTCTACTCTTAACCACTACACCAAACTGATTCTACACAATTTGTACCTCCAACAGTACTCCCAATCACATAATTAAGTTTTCCCAGCAAAAATACATTTCAGCATGAACACTAGGAAAATAGAATATCCCCTCCCCCTCAAAAAAGAAAGGTTTCCTTTATGGAAGGTATCTGGATTGTATTAATTAAATAAGCAATGAATGTCCAGTTATTAATGAATGTCTATTACGGTGAGGTTTTTTTAAACCCATGGATCAAATAGGCAGCCTTTTAAAATCTCTCTCCTCAATATGATTTCTAAAGTTTAAAAAAATTAAAAGAACTGCGAGATGGATGGAATGAGAGCCAGCAACTGTGCCAGACAGAAAGCAGCACATCCTACCTGTGATTCATTCCAGCAACAACCTGAATTTGCATGTAATTTACGGGTACCTTTTTCAACAAATGCTTTCATTTAGCATTATTATGAGGCACTGGGTGTGACAAGAAATCATTTTTCCTTGTCGGGGAAAAAGAAAAAAAGTATATAGCAAGAATAGAGATTTAGATTGGCTCAGGAAGACAGAATTGATCCCAGCAGGGTGTGGATCTGAAATATTCTCCAACATTCAGCCCAGCTATTACTATCAAGAACTCCTCCAGGGAGTTCCAGGAAGAACATATAGTGTCCCCCCATAGTTTATTCTCAAAACAACCCTGCGAGACTGACAGAGTGCAACTGGCTGAAGGCTTATTCCAAGACTCCTTTCCCCACTCAAGTGCTTTCTGAACCCCCAAATTTGGGCACTGGCATTTCAGACATGGCATATATCATCTTTGTATGAATCTGGATGCACACGTACATTCACACAACCAATATCTGCTGAAGGCACGCCGATCTCACTACAAGTAGGGCCCTGGAATGGTGGCAACGACGGGAGAAAGGATCCGTCAGCACTGAGATAGGTTTCTATTGAACTGAGATGCATACAGCAGTTTGTTTGTAACTGAAGAGAGAAATGTGTCATACAATGGATGCATGGTGCATCAGTCCAAACCTCCTAGGAATGTGCTTTATAATGCATTCCTACGCAGAATTACTCCCATGTAAGCCTATTTATTTCAACAGGCTCAGACAGGAGTAACTCTTTGGTCGCCAGGTCTCCTTACCTTCCCTGCAGAGTGTGTGGAGGGAAACCTCATTCTTGCCTTCTTCTTTCCCTCCTTCCCTGCACAATGACGTCATTTCTGGTGAGGTCACTTCCTGTGATGTCACTGCATAGGCACAGGTGTGCACATGCACTTCATAGTGGTCCTAATTCGGCCTGCAGCAAAGCGCAGTAGTTCTCTTGGGACAGTGTGATGATGTCACTTCTGGGAGTGATGTCACCACACTGCCTTGGGAGCGTGCCCAGGAGGCCCATTCCTGGGCCTTCCTCCCCCACCAGCCAGATATGTAGACGTGGGGGTGGAGGATGAAAGCACGGGATCCCCTGCCCCCACAGGGAAAATGGGATCCCTAAGTATGGTTGATGCTGGGTCAGGCCCCTGCTGGCTGAATAGGATAGAACAGAGCCCTCCCTATCGGAACATCCACCTCCAAAGAAACTTTTAAATTTTTAATTATCTTTAGTGATGGTGGAAATGGTTTACCTGAATGATTTTAGTGCTGCTCTGTATTTGTATTTTTAAATATTTATATTGTATTTATTGTGTTTTAACTGTAAATTTTAATCTGTATAAATGCAATCCGCCCTGAGCCTGCCAATGTGGGGAGGGCGGAATAGAAATCGAAACAAATAAAATAAATAAATAAATAAATAAATAAATAAATAAATAAATAGATAAAATAACTCTGTATAAGATTGTACTGTTAGTCTCCAATCTATAGGCTCAGACGTTCCCTTCCCAAATTAATGAATTCATAAACTATCCCTGGACTAGGCTAACCTTATGAAGAATAGATTATTCTTCTAAGACTATCCTTATGACTGTCTAGACTAACTACACTACCTGTATGAAAGACTATCGTAATGACTAGAGTCTAGTCACTAGACTATCCTTATGAAATGGCATCTTTTGGTGATGCCAGTAATGCCAGAGGGTAATTCCAAAATGCCTGCATGAACCAATATGGAAGATAATGTGGCTTAGTGGTAAAACATATGCTTCTTGTATTCGATCAAACTGGTATTTCCAGTTGAAAGATTTCAAGTAGAAGGGCTAAGAAAGACCTTTTCAGTGCCTGAGTTCCTGGACAGCCAGTTGGAGTGGACAATACTGGCCTAGATGCACTAATGGTTTGATGCAGTGCGAGGCCAATTCACATGTTCACAACATGTACGTGATCGAGTCTCAGAAACAACAATCGGATGGGTTTCTGTTCAAGTTGTGTCAGCAGAACCGAAAACACAAGTTTTATACATTTTCCCACATCCATAACACAAACACAAACACGGGAGATGGGATAATACTGCCTTTTCAATGCAGTAAAAGAACAGATCAATCACAAATTATGTGCAAAGCTCAGCACGCCTAAAAATAAACTAAACTGGGGGAATCGAATGCAGTTGTGTACTCTGACATAGATTTTCATAAAGCAGCCGCATTTCCCACTAAGTACCATGGTTCAGTGTTTTATAAGCCAGCCTGCATTGCATAAATCAGGAATGCACTTGGGAGAAACTGATTAAACTTGCTTGCGGTTTGGGATGCTGGCAAAAAAAGCTATCAAAACCTAGCAATGGAAAAGTTATTTATCCAAAACTGGCTTAAGACAGGACTTGTGTCATTCATCAGTGAAATATTTAGCACACATCAAATTAATTCATATCATTGCCAGACAAGCCCCCTTGCCTTCTCTTCTGGGTGGCTCTTCGTGTCAGCCAAGAAGAACATGTTCAAGAGAGTCACAGTGAAGCGAAATCATATCCAAAGGATGAAATAGAGCCAAACAGAGAGAAATTGCCTTATGAAAAGATCTACAGGGAAAGCTACTGGACTGACACTATAATACAGGAAGAAGGAGGAGGAGGTGACTCCAGAGGTCGACAGCTCAGCACTCTGTCCTGTATCCGATTTCATAATTTCCTTGCAATTTGCACTGCTGTTAAGCCTGGTCAGGAGAGGGAATGACATGCAGGAATCCACCTGGCAGCCAAGTTGGGCTAATTCTGGTCAGACATTGAGGCACGTTCCAGGGCCAGATGTACAGAAGCAGGAGTTTAAAATTGCAGGAATTAGCAGGGAGTGGAGGTGCGACCAACTATATTACACATGTCTAGTTGTTGCCAATTGGACAGTTTTCCATTGTCATTAATAGCTCCCCCCCCCATTGGCATGTCAGGGTTTTTTTTTCATATAACTGAAAGAATAGGAAAGAGATCTTTTAGGGTAAAGGGATTTACTCTGATGCACCCTTAAGATTTTTCTGGCACCAGTCTTGCAGCTGATTTTAGCTTGTATTTTCAGCACATACTTTCCTGTGCCTCGAAAGAAGTTGCTCTAAATATTATAGCTTTCTTTGGCTGTCTTTTGTGCTTCCATAACCCTCTTGATAAATCTTCAGCCAGAGAGAGAGAGAGGCAACAGAAAGATGATTTAGCATTTTCTCTTGGCTTCATGTTTTGACCCCTCAGCTCTACCCTTGGGCAAATGGGCCCCACTCTTTCTCCCCCCATTGATCAACTGGTCCTGCACGGGCTCTAAATGGGATCTGATCCTTGCCACATCTGTGCTTTCGAAGAGTTAAGAACTCTTCATGTGCCAGGCAATTTGACGTTGCAACATTGTGACCTGTCGACCATAGGTTGCTATCATGATGATTGGTATTTGACCTGACCTGACCTGGAAAGGTATGTATTAATGCTGGGCAAACATTATGCCCACAATCCAAAACTGTTCATATTGTTTGTGAGTATTCCTAAAGAACACGCAAAAAATGCCTCACAGGTGAACACTTGATATGGTGCTAACAAAAATGTGTTCATGTGAATGATCTCACAACACATACAAAGGACCACCCCCACTCCCAAACCTTCCTTAAGTTACAAAGGAGGGGGGATATGGCTCTAGGGGATGAATCCATAAACATGATAGGCTCCAAATGGAGCTTATCTTTCCTATAAATTCATCTATCCAATCTTCTACAGCATGACTTTCTGACAAGAGGCAATTGCAGGGTTTGTGTCCTCCAGAGGGCAAGAGAACTATGAAAACAGTCACAAGTAAACAGTCACAACATTCAGAATCCTACTCAGATTTGTACAAAGGTGCTTACTCCCAGGAAAGATTTCTCAGGATTGCACTACTTATTTCCAATCAACTCTAGCAATTCAGCATGCACCTGGTTGACTCCTTTTGTGCCTACGATCTGGTCTATACCTTGCAGTAGAATGAGGCAGTCGTACTTTTCAGAGAATAAGTGAGGACATGAATTTTTAAACAGTCCTCCAACGTTTTTTTAAAAAATACCCCTTGAGTAGGAAACAAACACATTAAAAGAGTTGGTCAGCCTTGCTGATCTGTTTATTTATTTATTACTTGCGCAGAGTTGTTATTTACATTTTCCCCTACACTCTGGGTACAGTTACCAGTCCCCCACTGGGGGCGGGGATCCTCGCTCCCACCCTCCATCCCCCGCCCCCGCTTACCTGGCCAGTGGGGAAGGCACAGCCTCCAGGGGCACGTTCCCGGGTGGCACAGCATGCTTCCACAGGCCCAATCCAGCCCGATCCAGGCCGATTCAGGCCCGGATCGGCCTGGATCAGGCTGCTGCAGAGCACATGAGCACTCCCATGCTCCACAGCAGCCTGTTCCAGGCCAGTTCAGGCCTGATCTGAGCCAATTCGGGACAGAAGAGAAGGTAGGTGTCAGGTCCTTCACCTCCTGCTGGGAGGACAGGGGGGCCTAGCAACCCTAACTTTGGGGGATATTAAATGGTTCAGTCCAGGGCTTTTTTTCAGGGGGAACATGGTGGAACAGAGTTCCGGAACCTCTTGAAAATGGTCACATGGCTGGTGGCCCCGCCCCCTGATCTCCAAACAGAGGGGAGTTTAGATTGCCCTTAGCACTGCCGAGTGGCACGGAGGGCAATCTAAATTCCCCTCTGTCTGGAGATCAGGGGTGGGGCCACCAGCCATGTGACCATTTTCTCTGAGGGCAACCCACTGAGTTCCACCACCTCTTTCCCCAGAAAAAAAGCCCTGGTTCAGTCCACTCTTGCAACTCGAGATTCTACCATGTCACATGAAGACCAGGAATGTAGCAGAACAAGGCAGAATCCTAATGTAGTAGAATGGATTGTACCACTTCAGATTCATGCGTGAGGGGGGATATCATTTTGAATGTCCCACTCTGCAAATGAACACCTCTCTGTGTAAGGAGTAAGTTAGTACAGCATGACTAGGCTTGAATCTTTCTACCCTATATGCTCATTTTCTTCCTGTAGGGAGTTTTAAAGCAAAGAACAGTATTTTCCTTCATGTTTTCTGAATGGATCCAGTCTACCAGCTCCAGATTCTACAATCTCATTTTATGCTGCAACTAAAAGCTGTCTTTCCAAATACAGCTCATATTATATGAGTGGTAAGAGTCCAATTTTCCCGCATTGTTTTCTGATGAGATTCCTTTCTCTCTGGAAGCTTTCTTCTTGGGTGTCTGAGCCTTCACCTTACTTCTTCTGAAAGTCATGTACAAAAATCCACAGTTTGTTTATGCTCCTGTCCCCGGACCTTGTAAGTACATCAAGCCTTTGGAAACTTTCTTCTGATGGGCATTTACTTCCCCCATTTTTTTCTTGAGGAAATGACATGGTGACATGGGTAAAAGGTGATTTAGGTAGACTGCTGTGCCACAAATTGCCAGGAACTGATTTAGAGACCTTGCCTTTGTCAAGGAAGACAGTCGGGTGTCTGCTTTAAAGAAGTACTGGGAATATTTTCATCAAAGGTTTGAATTGAAAAACAGTAGGAGGTAAATATCTGAGAATGCGCCAAGACAAACCACTAGATCCATGCAATTACCATTAACAGGGGACAGCCGCGGTTCAATGAAGTAATTCAATCTGGTGTCCTACATTTTATCAGGCAGCAATTGTGTGCTTTGACACAAATTGCTGAGAAAGAGGATTGGGGAGACTTGAGGCTTCTTCCCCCCTACAATGCAATTCATCTTCCTCCATTCTTATCATCAGCAGATGTTTTTTCCTCCCTCATCCAGAGGGCCCAGGTATCCCATCTCTTCATAACATCACCATCTTGGGCTTTCAAAAACTTACTGGTGTTTCAGGCAGAGTGTCTTTAGGAGATCTGAAAAGGTATAATGCTTTTGTAAAGGGAAATGTTCCTTATCGGTCCAGAGACAAAGGCCTGGTGAGGTGACAATGGGCTGTAGGATTACCCACTGGCTGTAGGAGAGAGGCAGTTTGGTGTAGTGGTTAAGAGCGCGGGATTCTAATCTGGAGAGCCGGGTTTGATTCCCCACTCCTCCACTGGAAGCCAGCTGGGTGACCTTGGGCTAGTCACAGCTTCTAGCTCTCTCAGCCCCACCCACCTCACAGGGTGTTTTGTTGCGGGGATAATAACAACATACTTTGTAAACCACTCTGAGTGGGTATTAAGTTGTCCTGAAGGGTGGGATATAAATCGAATGTTATCATCATCATCACTGTAGTGGGAGACTTCTTGGCCCCAGACTCTGGCTTCCCACTGCTGCCCAGTGCAGCAGTAGGAGAAAAATGGGGGCAAAAGTTCCATCGCAGCATAACTGGAAGTGGTGCCAAGCGTCATGGCCATGTTCAAGCAATCCTAACCAGAGCATTGTGGTGACACACAATGTCCCTTCCGATTACATGGTTGGCAATGATATCATGGTGTCACAACACTGCACAATGCATTGCTTGGTCCCCCGAAAGTACTTAATGAGGAGACGGACTGATGGAGTGGTAGAAAGGAGAGGACCACTTCACAGTGTAGCAGAGGGATCACATTTTGTTAAATCCCCGATATTAATCACAAGCACAGCATGCAAAGAGCTAAGCCAGAACTTTTCTCCTTGAGGTGCTTAAAAAAAAACATTGCAGGGAAGTTTTACATGGCAAACATTAAAAACTGAACTCTCCCTTCTTACCGTCTGGCATGGCCCATTCTACCACCTCAAGGTTCTTTCAGTTCATTCCACTAAAGGACCTTCTGTTCCAGCATCCAGCTTCCCACATTGGCCAACCAGATATAGGGTTTCCAACTCTGGCTGAGACATTCCTGGAGACTTGGGGGCAGTGCCTAGGTAGGGCAAGGCTCAGTGGGGACGTGATGCCATAGAGTCCACCTTACAAAGCAGCCATTTTGTCTGGGGCAACTGATCTCTGTAGAATGGAGATCAGTTGCTTAATTCTGGGAGAATCTCAAGACCCACAGTGAGGTTGGTAACCATAGATAATTTCAAGAAGCCCAGTAGCAGGATATGAAGGCAACAGCTTTTACTTATCCCTAGCACATAGGACCCCAAAAGAGTCTGCTTGTATATGTACAGGTTCCATTCTTACCGCCTACATTTCATCCCATCCTTTCTCCATGGAGCCCAGGGAAGAGAACACAGTCTTCCCCCCTGCATTTTTCTCTTACACTTCCCCTGTGAAGTTGGTTGAGGCTGAATGGCTGGTCAAAGGTTACTCAGTGAGTTTTGTGGCTTATGAAGAGATTTGACACGCCACACTAGCATGGCCAGGTGACAATATAACTAGAATTCTGCGGTATCAGACTCTCTAGTCTAGCATCTGGTTTCTCACAATGGCCAACCACATGCCTCAAAGAAATTCACAAGTAGCTCATGAAGACAATTCCATCCAGAGTGGGCAGTAGCCCAGAGGTCATCTAGTTCAACCCCCTGCACAAAGCAGGAAATTCACAGCTACCTCCCCCCCTCACTCCCCCAGTGACCACTGTTCTATGCCCACAGGAAAGTGAAAAACCTCCAGGATCGCCAGCCAATCTGGCCTGGAGGAAAATTCCTTCCTGACCCCAAAGTGGTGACTGGCATTACCCTGGGCATATAAGAAAGGGCCATGAGGGCCTAGCACCAACTCATCCCTTCATGCCCTCCCTCTCCCAATCTGCCTAAATTCATATCGAGTCATAGAATCAACATTCTTGTCAGGAGGCCATTTAACCTTTTCTTTAAAACCTCCAAGCAAGGAGAGCTCACCACCTCCAGAAGAAGCCTGTTCCACTGAGGAACCACTCTAACAGTCAAGATTAGAGATGGGCACGAACCAGAAAAAAAGAACCATGCAGTTCGTGGTTCATTGCATTTCACTAACCACGAACTTTCATGAACCTGTCTTAGTTCGCGAGTTCGTTTGGTTCATGAAAACATCACATCCAGGTCAGCAAACCATCACTTCCAGGTTAGCAGAAGGTCACTTCCAGGCCAGAGAAGGCCACTTCCAGGCCAGCACAAGGTCTGCAGAAAGTCCAGCCCCTGTTACCTAGGAAACTGATTGATTGGCACCAGGCTGTCTGCAGTGATGAACCAAAAAACAAACCAAATGAACCAGCCTAAAGTTCATGGCGGCTCGTCAGAAATGGGCTCTGATGAACCACTGGATTTTGGTTCATATGTTGGTTCATGCCCATCTCTAGTCAAGATGTTTCCTAATCTCTGACGAATTTTTGTTTTACATCTCTTCCAGAACCCCATGCTTGTGGAAGAATTGACTTCTTCTGGGAGGCTCTTCCACAAGCATGGCCCACTTGTTGCAAAGCTACTGCGTGGGAACATGTCAGGAGAGACAGTCTGTCAGGTATGTGTGGTTCTCTAGGGATCCCAGTTCAATTGTTGCCCAAAATATTACAGTCCTGACAAATGGCGGCTGTGCTTTTGAACATTCCCTGTTAATGATCTGAAATCGAGATCTCTGGGAGATGAAGGCTTTGCCTTTGACAGCTTAACTGCTTGCAATCATCCTAATTTGACCCAGAGCGGGTTGAAGGCAGCCGTAATGTATGTTTGGCAATCAATGAAGCAGATCCTTATTATTCAGGTTCTCATTTGCGTTTTTATGTCGCATGTAAAGGGAGAGAGGGGGGAGGGAAGGGGGGGAGGTGGCAGAAAGGGAGAAAAAAATAACCCTGAAAATACTAATCCTTTTGATGTTGCTTCACAAGGGGTGATGAGCGAAGAATATATTTATTCCACTCCAGTGGAAAATAATAATAATAAAAAAGGGGGCCATGTTATAATAAAGCGAATTTGACGGACTGAATCTGGAGTGACAGCTAATCTGGGGCTGTGTCTATTGCTTGAATAAACCTTGTAATCTTTCCAAGAGGGAGCTGGGGGGGTGGGGAGTCAAGTCTGTTAAAGCTTCTTTTTAAAAAAAAAAGCATTTGGGTTCGTTTTAAGTGTTTAAACAAAGATTGACTGAGAGAGTGGCAGGAGGTTAGGAGGGGCCTTGCTAGGAAATGTGCATTTTGCACAGCTAAGGTTTTGACATTTGCTAACAGCATCTCCTCCCACCATTAAGGACACTGGCCTGTCAAGCGCTGAAGGAGGGACAGACCAGAATCAGAATAAATTTATTCTCTTGGCAAAGGACCTTGCGGGGAAGGGCATGAATGCTGGCAGGAAGGCCATTTGGGATATTACATGTACACACTAATTTGGAGATCCCTCACACAAACAGAAGAAGAGCCAGGCTGGGTTAAACCAAGGGTCTATCTCATCCAGTATCCTGTTTCCTTAGGGTTGCTGTTTATCCCACTATGATGGGAAGCCTCCAGCCGATCATCTCTGTTGCTCTCCAAATGGCTGCAGGAGAAAAATAAACAAAACAACGCTGCCAGCCTTTACACCAGTATGTCATTTTGGGGTACATCTCAAAAGGGACAACGGTTGGTCTAGCAATCACTAGAAAGTCTATGTTTTTACCACAGAGTTTGGATTTACCATAGAGTTTCTGATGTACCTACCCAGAAGTGACATAGCGTGTATCCAGAAGTGATGTAGTGACGTCAATGATGTCATTCCAATGTCCCTGCCCCCCAACTCGCCTGGTGGTTGCCAGAATTTGCCTGGCATAAGAACTGGCATCCAGAGAGTCCATTTAGCCAATGTAGACAATAAAGGTCTTTGCCTCCACTCTTCAAAGCAGCCATTTTCTTGAGAGGAACTGATCTCCGTAGTCTGGAGTTCAGTTCTGGGAGATCTCCAGGGCTCACATAGAGGTTGGCCACTCTGTGTATCCCAGACTCTTTGAGCCTTTCCTCATAGGTGCTCCAACTAGCAAATATTGCTCCATGCTTCTTTCAAAATTCCATGCAGGCTTGAGTGTAAGGGATTATGCTCCCTATTTCATTTATTTTTATATTTATTCATACTTTGTGTCAACGGTTTCAATTCTCCACTTTTTGCTGCTGGTTCTTCCGTCTGCTTTGTATATATCTGTCATGCTTCTTATATGTTGTTTATACAGTATTTATATGCATAATGTAAAGGTAAAGGTAGTCCCCTGTGCAAGCACCGAGTCATTACTGACCCATGGGGGGACGTCACATCATGATGTTTTCTTGGCAGACTTTTACAGAGTGGTTTGCCATTGCCTTCCCCAGTCATCTACACTTTACCCCCAGGAAACTGGGTACTCATTTTACCAACCTTGGAAGGATGGAAGGCTGTCAATCTGGAGCCGGCTACCTGAACCTGGCTTCCGCTGGGATCACACTCAGGTCGTGAGCAAAGCTTGGACTGCAGTACTGCAGCTTACCAATCTGCACCACAGGGTTCTATTCATAATGTATGAGCTTTTAAAAGTAAAATATATTTCTGATTTATAGAGGTATATTTTTAAAAAACTTCTTTTTGTAAAAGGGGAAAGCTTGCCATGAGCAAACAGAAAATGGTGCAATTTTCTTTCTTTTTTTTTAAATTACAGGTTCAATTCAGACAAGAGAACAGTGAAATTACAAACTGGGATTTTCAGGTCAAAATACCAAAGATGAGAAATTCAAAATCATCCCTATTTTGTGAGTACGCAGTACAATGACCCCGCCAAACTGGGACCAATAGTGACATTTAATTATCTGGAGATCTTTGATGCTCTCCCTTCAAAATTCCATCTGGGCTTGAGGACCGGTAGGTAACATGTGAATTCTCCCTCTCATCAATAACCACCAATGAACTAGCTGCAAACTGGGGGGAGAGAAAGTTATTTACATCCCCAACCACTAAATGCAGTCTTTTGCACAATAACAGTGAAATCCGCTTAGACTGGAGTAACTCTGCTTAGGATTTCACTGTAAAACAATCATCTGGGAAAACTGCAACACAACCACTTGGAATGGGAAGTCCTATTGATATACTTCCCAAATCATAGCTACTCCTCCATTTCCAATTCATTAAATCCAGAATGCATCTAACAAAGCTTTTTTTAAACAGCCAACTGCAGTAATAAAATTGCACCCCAAAAATCCAAAGGAAACAATTACTATTTATCTCAGATCTTTTAGGAGAGGATGCCAGGGAAAGAACCTGAGATTTGCATGCAAAGAACATGCTGTATCATTAAGCTGTGGGTTCTTGAGGAAAAAATAAATTCTAGATAGTTGAATAGTTTTGTTGATCATTCACCTTGTGCTGACAGCCTGCAATCGGATTATGAACCAAACTGTCAGGAATTGTGCATCTCACATTACTCCCAGCTCCTACCTTTATGAACTCTTGGAATCCAAGGGAGGTTATTGGTTCCAGCCCTAGGGCATGGCTGTTTTGCTCTGAGTAACAGCTGATAACATTAAGTTTGTTAGCCTGTACAGAGGGATGAAATTCCATTTCATAAGTTATTTACTTCCCAGGATAGTGCATGACAGGATAGTGCACGACAGAAAATAATAAAAATAATACTAAAATACTACTACTAGCTATTATTACCATAATTATGGGAAGGATCCATAGCACACGCTTGGTAGACAGAGAATCCTCGTTTTAGTCTCCAATTTCAAGATCTTGGGTAAAAGATACTGGGAAAGACATAGCAACCAGTATGTAAAATACTGGCCTAGAAAGTCAGACTAGAGATGGACATGAACCTGAATACGAACCAAAAAAACCCATGAACCAGCCCGGTTTGTGGGTCGCGAATCAGTGGTTCATGGAAGCTTGTTTCCATGAACTTCAACGGAACTGGTCTACTAGTTCATTTGGTTCATTTTAAAGGGCAATGCCCCTTTCCGTGCCACTGTAAAGCAGCAGGGAAAGGGGCAGTTTAAATGGCCATTTTCTCGCTGTTTGGAGTGGCGGGGAAATGGCCATTTAAACTCCTGCCCCTCCGCCTGCCAGCTGATAGTTTAAAGGGACTTGCTGCTTGCAAGCAGCAGGAACGGCCCCCTTAAACTATCAAATGCCCCTTTCTCTGCCACTGCGAAGCGGCTGGAAGGAGGCATTTAAACCCCAGGAACCAGGAACCAGGAACAAGTTTGTGAACTTGCCCCAGTTTGTGGGGTTTGTGGTTCCTGGTTCGTGAAAACGCCACGAACCACGAACCCCATGGTTTGGTTTTTTTGCGGTTTGTGCCCATGTCTAAGTCAGACCACTGGCTTCAAATGTTGAATGAGACAATATTTCATTACATTGTGAATTTGCAGTTGTTTATTCATGGTAGGGCTGTATGCCTTTCTCCCTTAAGTATGATCCACAAACCTCAATCTGTACTACATAAATTACATGCAGAAGATCTCAGGTTTAAGACCAAGAAAGTGGGTGCGGAGAGCCAGGGAGACAAAATTCTGGAGCTGGGCAAGTCATGTGATTTGTTTTGCACATTTCTTGGGTTGGATTTGAGTGTTGTGAGGGTAGGGAATGTTTCTCTAGGTCCATAGTTTGATACCTGATATCCCCAAATAATGGCCAAGTTTGTGAATGACCTTAATTGCTCAGTTACCTTTAAAATCCTCTGGGAGTAGACCATACTTCATTAGACGGACCAATGGCCTCACTTCATATACATCAGATCCTTATAGCTGCCTCTACAATGAGGCCCCATATTTGGGACAGCTTTATTTACTTGTATAATAGACCGCACAGTTTAATTACAAAGCTCTTGCTTCTGGATCACACTTTCACCTCTCTTGTTCATAAGGAAGCGAAGCTTGCCGTCTTACCTAGCTATTTTTTCTAGTTTGTTTCCACGGCTATTGTTTCTTTCCTTTTTTTAAAAAAAAAAGCATGCCGGAGGCACCACTGCTGCTAACAAATATTAAAATTAATTGACCCAACGATAGATTTTATTGTGCAAGATGTATTTACGGGATAATGGTGGCCCATTACATCAGCTGTTATTGAGTGCTGAATTTTCAGTGGCTCCTGGAGCATTAAAAAAAAGGAACATGTGCGACATTTCTGAGCAGCCAAGTTCACCATCATTACCTCAAGTGTCGCCCTGATGACCTCTCCTTCCCGGCTTCATTTTTGATGTGTTGCATTATGGTCTACTAATTCTAACAAGATAAAAGTCATTCTAAGATTTGTCCCTCCTGGGAATCGTAATGACAGTCCTTGCATCTAGATTAACAGAATGCAGGGCACTAAAGAAGCAATTGTTTGCTTCCTTGTGAGAAAGTTCCACCGAACTCAGCAGAACGGTATAAACATCTAAGACCAAGGTCTCATCTCCCAACAAACAGCAAACAGAAGAGATGTTTACGTTACCTTGCAGAAAAATAGATCTGAATTTATAATCATTCATTTGAGTGCCAAAATGTCAACAAAGATGTAAGAAATACAACTGAACAAACAATCAAAGTACAATTCTGAATTTTTCCTTGCCCTCAATTTCTCTCCGTTTAGGATCTCCCAGTTGCCTCATCTTGATTGTGAAGTGGAGCTGATGGATTAGGAAGCCTCCCTTGTTCTGCCTTTTGATTTCTCAAATGTTGTACACTATGCATGCACAGTTTGCCCCAGGTTTGGTTCCTTCTGTATATTTCCATGTCCTCCATTATTAATGCACATGTTGTTATGATAAAACATTGCAACACAGGAAATCTCAATGTGGTATGTATAGTTGCATCATGACCTCTGTTTTTTATCCATGTGTGGAAACACACCTCCACACCAGTAAACACTGCACAAAAAGTACCTTAATGGAATCCTACATATGATCGCATCAAGGCTGCTTTTTTGCAATGTTTTATCAATGTGCACGTGTGCATCAGTAACCCAGCAGGCACGGGGAGGATACGCTGAAGGAACTGAAAGCTGTGGCAAATTGAATAATCTCCAGGTTCAGAGTTCTTCTAGAGATTCTCCTAAATCCCATTCACAAGTACAGCAAATACATATAATCCAGGTTCAGTGTACACTTGATTCTTCTTTATGCACATGTTGAGTAATGGTTATACTATATTCAACACATATTCAGGTGACCGTATGATTGAAACCCCACATTTATGCAGGTACTAGTCCCTGGTTTTATTTGTAAAGTTAACAATGTGTTGGCTTTTTCTTACATCAGGTGTACACACAAACATTCAGGTTATACGTGCATTCGCTGTAACATGTGAACGAGGCTCGAGTGAAACCAAAATTAAGGAAATGTGGAGTGTAGCACCAAGAGCGAAATTCCTTTGCAGCGCAGAAAAAGAGGAACATCCCCAAAAGAAAATGTCTATGTATGACTGCTTCAAGATTCTTTTAAAGTGCTATATTACAGACATGCACATGTACTCAAGTGACACCCGCCCCCCAAAAAGTATCTTCATGCAGCCCATGTATATAATGTTAAGACTCCTCTTTTGCTTTTTTCAGTATTTTATCAATGCATTGGCATAGTTCACCAACGCAGGCAAGAGGAAATACTAAATGAGTTGGAATATTGCCAGCATAGCACTCAGTATAAATTTTGGGGAAATTTTTAAGGGTGGGGGTTCCTCATGTATTGACTTAATCTTGGGGTAATATTGAACACAGAAATCGGGGGAGAAATAGAAGCCATGAGGTCAGTATGTCCCTTGGGAGGCACAAAGCAAAAAGGAAAGAAAAACCATATATATTTTAACAAAGCTGGAGATTAGTTTTTGACAGCAAACTAGACCAAGAGCCAAAAGACCCTAAATAAATAGAGTTTACTGAGTAGTTGGAAGCCATGAAATCCTTCCTCCCCATGCCAAATCCCATTGTTAGGCAGTAGTAGGTAACTCTTCTATTCTCCATCAGATTTTTATCCCATCCTTTCTCTAAAGAGCTCAAAGTGGTATTGTGGTTTGCCTCTCCCCCATTTTATCCTCATTACAACCCTGTTGCTGTGACTTGGATGGCCCAGGCCAGCCCAATCTTATCAGATCTCACAAGCTAAGCAGGATTGACCCTAGTTAATAGGGGTGTGCACCCACCCCCAAAAGATTCAGTTTCCCTGCTTCAGGAAGCAAGAAAAAGATTTGGAAAAACTGCTTCAAGATTTGGGTATTTAAGCCACTTCAGAAAGCTTCAAGTAAAGCGGCAGCAGCCACAGCACTTTTCTTGCTGTTTGCAAAAAGCAAGAAAAGCATTGCTTTCAAGCTTTCCGCCTTTTTTTACCCGATTGAGGGGGAGGAGGGGGTTGTTGTGAGTGACTTGTTACAACCCCCTCCTTGAAATTGCTCCTTTCAAGTCACTCGCCACAATCCCCTCCTCCCCTCTCCCATAGGATAAAGAAAAGTACTGCTTGCAAACAGTAAGAAAAGTGCTGCAGCTGCCGCCGCTCTAGTCGAAGCTTTCCGAAGCATTCTGAAACACTTCGGAAAGCTTTGCTTTGATATTTCCAAATTAGCTAAGCAATGCTGGGGCCAATTCGGAAATACCAAAACCTGGATCAGAAACCAGAAGCACACACCCATACCAGTTAGTACTTGGTACTCCCCAAGGAAATCCAGGATGGATACACAGAAGTGGGTAATGGCAAACCACTTGCCTTGAAAACCTCTTGATGGGGTCGCCGTAAGTCACCTGCGACTTGACAGCACTATCCACCACCTCCACAAACCTGTTGGACAGGCTAGGCTAGGACAGAAAGAGGAAGAAAGAGAGTGGTAGAAGTTCATGCAGTGGTCTTCATGGTGTAGTGTGGATATGACATGAGGTCTCCTCATTCTTAGTTGGACACTGTAACCACTACAATTGTCGTGGTTTCTCTAAACGAGGATCTTTTCTTTTAGATGGCTCACAAAAGCTAATTACTGCGAGCCAATTGAAGCGCAGTCATTAACCAAGTTAAGCAAATTAATTTCTGTTAACAGTGATTTATCACACCAACTAACAAGAACTGGCCTTTACAAACATCCATTGAAAAGAAATGACAGTGCATTGACTGCAACACATCCAAACGGCATGCCACCAGGGTGCCTTTGTGTAAGTGCATTCATTTTCAAATGGATAAAGCCGGTTGTCGGACTGTTTTTTTCATGAACAAAATGCATTTTAAGTGTTCGCCTTCCTGAGTCAAGCATCAGAGATAAGTGAAGTGTTTCCAACTATCTACAACACCAATATGTCTTGTTTGCTGTTATCACTGACTACAAGAAAATGCAACAGGGAGCTAAAGCAGCACCTCTCCCTCTTCTGCAGCAAGCTCCCTAGATGTCTCATTTAACAGTCTTACAGCTGCATAACCTATGCTTAACTCTGGCAAGAAGGCATTCTATTTCAGATTCAAGGAATCCTAAGCAGAATTATAATGGAAGAAAACATTTTTGTTGCCAAAGGCCTCTCAAAAATTCTCTGAATTATGCTGTTCTGCCCCCACCCCCAAAAGGGCCTTTTCAGTCCTTGCTCTTGTATGCCAGCCCTTTTAGCAGCTCCTTTTATGCAATTACTTTTCTTTTTTCTTTTTCAGAAGTGTTCTTCCTGCTAAGTGATATAACCAGTCAGGGATCACAGAGCCAATACTGATGGCACAAGGTTCTTCAATTGGCTGAAGTTTATACAAGGTATAAAAATGGGTTAAGTCCTACATCTCTTCTGTGCTAAGCAAAGTTCTTCCTTCAGCCTCTACCTTGAAGGCAAGCCCATTTCCTCTGGAGAAAGATCACCTTCTATTGGAGGAAGTCGCCATGCTTAGCTGATCGGAACGGTAGGATGCTAAACACGGCTATTACTATCACTGCTATTACTATAATTCTCATGGGTGGCCCCACAGTGCGGATCAAAAAACCCACACTAGGGTTTCAGAGGTTTTCAGATGTTCCTGAAAGCCTGTGGGAAATCTGAAAAAAACAATTGGGGATGGAGGCTAAAATTAAACGAAGTAGTTTAGAAGGGCTGAGATCTTATGAAAGTACCTCAAGATATTGCAGTTGTTATTCATTTCATATTGAAACTGAAGGGAGGTCAGTTGGCTGGAGAGGCAGAAGGAAAGCAGGACAAGCAGGAAGATAGGAGTGCAAAAAGTGACTACGGTATTTTCCAGACGGGGACAAGCTTGGGGGGTTGTCCTGTCTCTGCTGTAGCTGCTAAGTGGGACTAGAAACCGAGCTGCTTATGTCAGATCCACTGAATTTCCAGCTTTTTAAAATGTAACTCTCTAGTTCCATTCATTGCGGAAATATGCCTTTCCACTTACATCTCCACAATGAAAGAGGCTAGAGACTTATTTCTCTTTTTAAAATGAAATCTGGAAATTCCCTTGCAAGCCTGCACAAGTTCACCACTATACTGATAATAACAGAACATTTCACCTCATTTTGCAGACCTACTGACTTACTGCCAACATGAGGGAAGGGCACATGTCACAGAAAGGCCTGTACTTTTCAGTCCCTCCCCCCTCCCCAATTAAGCTCAGCCCTAGATTGACGTTTTGCCAAGGCCTTCTCTTCAGCTTGGTATTTAACTTGCTAACATTCAAGTACCAGATTAAAACTATCCTGACTAACCAGACTTTGAAGTTTTCTTTGGTGCCTCAGTCATGTACTAAAGTGTACTAAATAAATAAATAAATATCCTCTATTATAATGTGATTTTTGAAGTGATGTCTTTGCTCTTATTTCATACAATGTAAGTTTATCTGACATCTGCACCCACCACCAATGATGGCTTTATTAAATGCTGCCTTGAGAGCTGTAATGTGCTAGAGTCACTTTTGTTATTTATTTAGTAAAATTTTTACCACACCTTTCCTCCAAACGCTTGGTGGGGCAATCCTTAGTCCGTCTGCCTGCCTGCCTGCCTGTCTTCATTCTTTCCCCTTTCACAGCAACCCTGTGAGGTAGACTAAACTAAGAGTGTGCGTCTGGTCACCCAGAAAACTTTGTGCCGCAACATGGATTTGAACCAGGGACTTTTACCAAAATAAAAAAAAAGTAAAAGACCGTGTGCAAAGTTAAAGGTAAGTCTTCATTTCAACAACACAAGATGAGAAGAAGCTTGGACCTTTATTGGGGGTGGAATAAAGGGGCCAGGTGTCCCTCTATAATAGAGATATCCAGGCTGGGCTCCCCTTCTCAATCACCACTAAACAGGCCAGTAAGGGAAAAACTAGAAGGGAGTCACTCCAACCTGGCATCATGGCATCACTTGCAGTGTGAACCAGAAATGGTGCTAGGAAACACTCTAGCATTCACCCAAAACTTTATGGTAAAACCAGAAGTGACATGATGACTCCGGGGACACCAGAACCAGTAGGACCCCACCCCTCAAAATTTCCTGCCAATTGCCTCAGGCTGGAAACCCTAGGAAGGATGCAGCTTTGCTGCTGCTACTGCTTTGGAAATAGAGTGGCTAGTCCAAGGTTGTTACCTTAAAACAACAGTCTCCTCTTCTGGTCTCTGGGGAAGGTTTCCAGAATGTCATGCAACACTACACCATGTGGAGTCTCAGTGGCGTGCCTGACAATGGTTCAAACAGCTGTCTAACTCACTGCATTTTTAGGTCCATCTTGACAAATACAGCTGAGAAACTATGTCCTATGGGAGCATTCTAGCAATGTTCACTTCCCAGACTCACCAGATTGGGAACAAATTAAAGCATGCCACAGCTGGGAATTGCAGAGGCATATTGCTTAGGAGGTAAGGAACAAATGTTAGACTCATTCGACCACTCCCTTTTCCTATAAAAGTCGCCTCCCATACCTCCAGCTCTGTCACTGACTTAAGTACATAAACGTCAGGGCTTTTTTTCCGCAGGAACGCGGTGGAACAGAGTTCCGGAACCTCTTGAAAATGGTCACATGGCTGGTGGCCCCACTCCCTGATCTCCAGACAGAGGAGAGTTTAGATTGCCCTCCACGCCGCTGGAGCGTGCACGGAGGGCAATCTAAACTCCCCTCTGCCTGGAGATCAGGGGGCGGGGCCACCAGCCATGTGACCATTTTCTCAGAGGGCAACCCACTGAGTTCCACCACCTCTTTTCCCAGAAAAAAAGCCCTGATAAAGGTCATCTAATGCAGGCAGCCACCAGGATTCTAGAGTGACAGCTGCTGTCAGGAGAAATGAATGTAAGCAAAACGTGATGATGCGTGGCACCTGGAAGAGCTACTTCCCAAGTATTTTCCGAGGGAATCTCTCATGAATGTATTCTGGCAGAAAGGAATGACCATGGCTCAGTGGCAGAGCGTAGGCACTGCAGCCTCTTGGAAAATCCCCTCTCTACCTGAGCCCCACCCCCAGGGAAGCTTTGGAACATCCCTACCAGCTGATCATCATCCCAACGGAGCTTCTGTTTTCTTTCCAGAGACTTAAAAAGCCTGAGCGCATCCACAGGTGTGACACTTTCAGTGTAAGCCAAAGGGTACTGGGCTCTTAGTTTGTAACCTGCATTTTCCAGCGGTGGATCAGTTGCCCAGTGCATTTAGCATTAGGCCAGAGGTCTGTGCGATATAATTTTGTTATTATGCCCTGGCTTGGATAGCCCAGGAGAGCCTGATCTCATCTAGATCTCAGAAGCTAAGCAGGGCCGGCCTTGGTTAGTAATTGGATGGGAGACCTCCAACAAAGAGTGGCAGAGGCCAGCAATGGCAAAACGCTTCTGTTAGTCTCTTGCCATGTAAACCCCACCAGGGGTTGCCACAAGCCAGCTATGACTTGAGGGCACTCTCCACCAATGTTATATCTATTTTTTTGAAATGTTTTATTTTGCAAAATTATTTTTGCGTTGTTATTACTGGCTGTGGGACCTAACATGCTTAGGAGCAAGGTAGGCATATAAATATTTTAAATAAATAATATTTAAATTATATTTTTGCTAGGGTGGGAGGGTTTCTTTTTGGTAAACTGCTTTGAGTAACCAGTGGAGAGAAACCGCATATAAATGCTTAAATAAATAAAGCTGTTGCCTGTCAGAGCAGATAACTGAGATAAATGAAGCATTAATTTGATTTTGTGTAAGACAGCTTCATATGCTATATTCTGTTGTGGTCTGAATGATGGCTCTGGATTAGGGCTGCCAGGTTTAACCAGGCAAACAGCACGAGGGGTGGCATGAGACTTCGCCAGTGTTGCCCATGTCACTATGTCATTTCTGGCCACAACCCAGAAGTGACCACAGGGAACTCTAGATTTTACCATAGAGTTTCCAATGATTCCTAGAGCTCTCCATGTCCCTTCTGGGTTGTACCCAGAAGCATCGCACCAGCACGGAGGCAAGAACCTTTATTTTTCTCCCCAAGCAACAAGGAGAATTTGAACTGGACTAGGCCTATCAGATGGAGGGTGAGGGCGGGGGACACCAAACCATTTGTTGATTTTTTAGGAAAATATTTACCTGAGCCAAGCTCAGTTCTGATTCAAGCCCTAGGGATTTTGATTATTAGTGGAGAATGCACAGTGTAGGTCACATGGTACAATGAATCATGATGCACAAAGCTAAGAAATTCCTTCCTAAAAGAATTATGGAGTGACAAGAATGGCAGGAGGAGCATATTTGTGTGCCTCAGACACTCAGACAAAATGGCCCCTGTTTTATGAAGTGCTGCATAGGGAGCGAAGAAAAAGACAGCCTCACGCTGTTAGCATACAGAACGGCTGTTATTGACAGCTTGTGCTGCCTGTAGATTTCATGACAGATGTACCCGTTGACACCTCTTCTTGCTTTCAGAGAACAGGGGGTGTACACCGCACCCGGGAAACTAAAAAAGTTTATTTTCTTTTGCGCTGAAGACAGCCGGATATCTGTTGTTGACAGAGGGAATGTTGTTGTCAAGGAGCCAAAGGAAAGATAGCAATTAGGCCGAACTACAGGCCCTCCTCCCTCATGGTTCAGCAAAACCAAAACAGAATTTTACAGCCGCAGTCAGATTTGTGGACAATTTCTCAAGCTTTGGGTAGGTCCTGTTGGCATCAATGGGATTTAGGCAAGTGGGACAAAGAAAAGAAAGCAAAGGTGGGCAGACAGCACAGGTCATTTGGAATGTACCATTCCTGCCATTTCATCCTCAAAGACTTCACTATGGTTTTGCTTTGCCCTCTGGTTTAGTTGATTGTGATGCTTTTCAGAAGACAATCCATTCGGATCTGGTCCTCTTGAATGCTGCTACTGAGTCTTGGCTTCAGCCTACGGATCCCATTCCCCAGTGGCGGCAGGGGATCCCCTGCCCCCCACTTCTGCCCCTTTCCCCCTACTCATCTGTCCAGTGGGGGTGAAAGTGCAGGGGATGGACTCAGGAGCCCTGCAACTCACTCTCGTGCGTTGTGGAGCATTTCCTTGTCATGCCAGGAATGATGTCTCCAGAGCGACAAGGAAGTGCTCTGCAGTACATGGGAGCTTGCAGCGGTGCTCCTGGGCCTATTACCAGCACTTCCCCCCCCACTGGATAGATGAGTGGGGGAGGGGGTGGACAAGGAAGTGCATGGGAGCACAACAAGGAAGTGTTTGGGAGTGCTCATGTGCTTTGAGTAAATGTGAGGTAAGTACTCCTGGTGTGTGTGTCCCCCCCACAACCCACCCAGTTCCCCGGCTTGGGCTCTGGGGGACCTAGCAACTGTACCTCTGCCCCATCTCTATCATGGCTCAGGCCTAATAGTTTAATAAGGTACTTCCTACACAAACAAACTAAAGGAACTATGCAAAATTGCTTGGTTCACGGCCTTGGCTCGGCATACCTATAGGACTGCCTCTCTCCTTACGTCTTCCATGTCAGCTTCGCTCATCTGAACAGGGTCTCTTGCAGGTGCCACCCTGCACATGGGCGAAATCAACAGCAGCTGATAGATGGGCTTTCTCTGTGGTGGCCCCTACCCTGTGGAACGACCTTCCTGAGGAGGTCAGGAGAGCCCCCACTCTCCTGGCTTTCTGCAAACAATTTAAAGCCAAATTATTCAAAAAGACTTTTTACTCAAATAGGAGGGCGATATCATAGGGAGGGGGTCTCAGATGCTTCACTAATGAGTTAGGGGACCACAGACTTCACTACTATATGTTCTCCTAAGTACTACCATGCTTCATAGGGCTGCCAGCCTCCAGGTAGTACAACAAACAAACAATTCCGGGAATATATATTCAATTATCAATTTTTTATATATATTTAGTGCATAAGTGCAAAGTGCAAAGTGTGGTTACATAAATATATACATTAATAAATATACAATAAATACAATAAAATATTCATAAATATTCATAAAAATATGCCTTTGGAATAATTTTCAGTTTGGACTGGAGCTTCCCAGCACTCACATCGGAACTCTATATATGGAAATTTTGTATGCTGCTATATCTTCACCATATATAGCCTATGGACATTGACTTTCAAAAAATCATTTTCAAAAATCTTTTTTCATAACAACCAGGATACGATTTTTGACTTTTATTGTATTTATTGCATGTTGAGACAGAGATATCAGATATTTTTATTGTATTTATTGTATATTTATTAATGTATATATTTATGTAACCACACTTTGCACTTTGCACTTATGCACTAAATATATATAAAAAATTGATAATTGAATATATATTCCCGGAATTGTTTGTTTGTTGTGATTCATCACTATCCGGGCAGATTCCCTTGGTTTGTGTAGCCTCCAGGTAGTGGCTGGAGATCTCCCAGAATTGCAACTGGTCTCCAGGCCACAGAGATCAGTTCACCTGGAGAAAATGGCTACTTTTAGGGGTGGACTCTATGGAATTATGCCATGCCAAGGTCCTTTCCCTCCCCAAACCCCACTTTCTCCAGGTTTCACCCCCAAGATCTCCAGGAATTTCCCAGCTTGGAGCTGGCAACCCTAATGCTTCATGATGTCTAATGTCAGTCCTAGCATTTGATTGTGTTCTATTTCAGCATTTCATCAATTCTGTATTGGATTCTTGCTAACGCTATGTCTTTATAAACTTGTATTTATTTATCCTGTGGCATTGTTTATGGAAATGTCCTTGACACTGTATGGAAATGGCCTTGATACTGATTGTACTAATCTCACACTGTGCACCTTGAGTCTCAGTGAGAAAGGCAGACTATAAATGACATAAAATAAATAAAAAATAAAATAGTCCGAGAAAAGCACAGGGTGTCAGAGGTTATGCTGTGAGTGTGCAGGTATTTTGAAGGACCTGCATGTACAACATCAGAGATATTCCAATTATAAGAGACCTGATGTGTATGTAAAAGATTATGCTCATGCTTTTGCTGTGGTGGGGAGCGGAAGCACATCCAATATGACATGCATGCCAGGCACAGGTTTTATAGACCAATGTTAAGATGACATCTCGCCATCACTACCTCCGGCCGTGCTGGAATGCTTCCAAGATGTGTATAACTGAGGCACAGAATTCAGCTCAACCTGGCCAAGAGCCTGTATGCTCAGGTTGTGAGCTTGACAATGTGTGATTGCATGAAGCCTGTGTGAGGAAGAGGGCTAGGTTTGCCTTTTCACCTTGGACAGTGGCAGGTCTACAACTGGTCCTTGGAGAAAAAGAAGAAAAACAAGTGACAGCAAGTGCAAGATACCTTGCTAATAAACACTTGTCTGAAATGTGTTCAAATTTCAACTTCACCAATGAAATTTTGATTGCTGACAGCAAACAGTTGACATTTTCGGTCTTCAAAGAGCTGTTCTAAATGCTTTCCATTCTAAAAAGCCAATACCAAAATCTAGAGGGTTTGCTGATACATAAAGAAGCAACATATTTTGGAGAATCAGTCTTTGGAATACTGTCTGTTGAAGTTCATATTCCTTGGCACTAGGAGAATAGAATAATTATGTTTATCAGAGTCACATGCCAAATATACCATTTTAGTATATTCTCTCTCACACAGAGACTGTCTGGTGTTGCATAGCACATCTGGTCTCTATTTGCTCTGTGTATGCCAAAGCAAAATAATCTGAAAAACAACATTTGCAAAATGAAAGAGAGAGAGGTGGCAAGAAACTGGGAGATGGGGGGCGGGGAGTAAAGTAATCTTGTAGCTCAAACTGATTTTTTTTTAAAAAATGACAAATATAACTGAATCAATCTTTTCAACTACTATAACTTTGGCTATTATAAAAATAACAAGGTCAAAATATTATGAAGATTTCATAGAGAGCAAAAATTTCAATGAATGTATCATGTCCGTGAAAATCACTCCAAGACACCTATGAAACCCCCCCCCCCCAAACACACACAATTTATAAGGAGGTAGACTGAGTACCAAGCTACAAGAGACAAATTACACGAGGAGGAGCACGTGAAGGGAGTTGTAATGTTAGCCAGGAACCTGAGTTTTAAAAGAAATCAGAAGGCTTTGTCAATTTCTGCTCTCTACAGAGCCAGAGAGATGGCTGCTCAGAGGGTTTGTTAATTTCCTCTTTGCCTCCCAAAGGCTCTGTCAGTTTCACCTCCCCTTCTAAGAGGTGAAGAGGAAATAAACAACTTGAGCCCTGGCTCTGTAGAGAGGTGAAATTGACAAAGCCTTCCAATCTCTTTTAAAACTCAGCTTCCCGGCTAACATTGCGACTCACTTCAGGTGCTCCTCCTCGTGTAATTCGTCTCTTGTAGCTTAGCTCTGAGTGTCTGAGGCTCCCACTTGGATCAGAACCGCCAAAGATTTTTGAGCCAAACGATTTGATACTCAATGAGGTACATGCACAATCTCATTTTTTAAAAAATGAACAGTTATTTGGGAGGTTGTCATTTTCAGTGAAGGAACAGTAGGGTGGGAGTTTAGAGCTATCAACCCCTTTCTTCCCTCCTTTGGCCCACTCAGAATTGCCCTGTCCCATTTGCTTTGTACCCTGTCTGGGAAAACAGCTTAGCTTAGGCAGGAGATTTGGGTGCAAAAAAGCCAACAATGACTACGTAGTTCTTTCCCTTCTCTGCCACTCAAAGTTGTAGACTTCCAAGACAATTTTTTTCATTAAAGAAACCCAGTGTTTATCACTGAATTTGTCCCCAAGATAAAGAAAAAAGATTAGAAGTGCAAGGACAAGTATCTCTTTCCAGAAATATACCAGATCTGTGTTTTGGATTTTTTTTTTTTATCAATTCCATTTTGATTGGATTTTGGAAAATAGGTTTATACCAGGAGACAAAAATTCAGTAATGGATTAGTGTGGTGATTCTAGGATGGAATCAAAATATGACTCAAAATACATATACAGCAATGCACTCCTAAACAGTAACTCCAATCTAAGCCTGTTGAAATCAGTAGGCTAATCCTGGAGTAACTTTGCTTAAAATTATGCTGTAAGACTAGAAAGGATAGCTTGGTCAACCAGAGGCTTGGGGAGAAAAGAACACCGGAAATAAATACTTTGCAACGATGGGGAATTATGTGAAATCCAATAAAACTTTTAATCAGCCATTCCCCGCATCCAGTTTATATACTTTTGAAGGACATGATGAGCTCAGCGCAGAAAAGAGATCTCTTCTCCCCCCAGAGCAATCTTCTAGTCCAGTCAGATAGAGCTCTACGCATTGCTTCAAGGGCAACAGGATTTGCACTATATATGGTGACAGACCTTAATTGAAAGCCACTTTGAGAATCAATTTGTCTGAAAATGTTTATTTGCACCCTGCTTTTCTTCCCAGTGGGGACCCAAAATGGATGATGATGATGATGATGTAAAGGTAGTCCCCTGTGCAAGCACCGAGTCATTACTGACCCATGGGGGGATGTTGCATCACAATATTTTCTTGGCAGACTTTTGTTACAGAGTGGTTTGCCATTGCCTTCCCCAGTCATCTACACTTTACCCCCAGGAAACTGGGGACTCATTTTACCGACCTTGGAAGGATGGAAGGCAGAGTCAACCTTGAGCTGGCCACTTGAACCCAGCTTCCGCCAGGATCAAACTCAGGTCATGAGCAGAGTTTGGGCTGCAGTACTGCAGCCTACCACTCTGTGCCATGGGGCTCCAACAACAACAACAACAACAACAACAACAACAACAACAACAACAACAACAACAACAACAAACATTTGATTTATATCAAATAAATCCCTTCAGGACAACTTAACACCCTCTCAGAGCAGTTTACAAAGTGTTTTATTATTATCCTCACAACAATCACCCTGTGAGGTGGGTGGAGCTGAGAGAGCTCTGAGAGAGCTGTGACTGACCCAAGGTCACCCAGCTGGCTTCAAGCGGAGGAGCGGGGAATCAAACCCGGTTCTCCAGATTAGAGTCCTACCGCTCTTAACCACTACACCAAACTGGCTCTCCAAGAAAGGCACAATTTTCTCCATACAACAACCCTGCGAGGCAGATTAGGTTGAGAGAAAGGGAGTGCTTGATGCAAAGTCACCCAGTGGGTTTCATGGCAGAGTGGGGTCTCTCTGAGCCTAATCTAATGCTCCAGCCTCTACACCTCACTGGCTATCATTTACCCCACTACACCCTTTGATAAAAAGATTTTTCATGTAATTTTTGCTGTTTCAAAACCCTGCAAAACCAGTTTGACCAGAAACAAGAGAGGGGGCTAAAGAAACAAGTGTGTACAGATGATGTCTTTAAAATGATCACTTATCTCCCACCTTGTAATGAATAACATGGTGTACCGCACTGACTGTACAGCCTACACCAAACTGGCTTTGTTCTCCTCTTCCATGTTAACCTCACAACAACAACCCTGTGAGGTAGGTTAGGCTGAGAGAGAATGACTGGCCCAAGGTCAGCAAGCTGCCATAACTGCACATGGGGATGTGTACGCCAGTTTCCCAGATCCCAGACCTTGAGTAAGGAATCACTTCATTCTCTAAATCATGTGAAATCTGATGAATGTTCACAATTGAGAATTTTGAATTTGAAATTTGGGACCAGTCCCTAAACAGATTCAGAATTTTGATGACAAATTTCATAAAGTATTATCTGTGTTTCCCAAATGCCAATTGAAACTTATACAAATGCTAATATTCAGCCAGTCGCTGTTGAAGTCATTACAAAAAATTAAAGTAAAATGTCACTGAATATTCAACATCAGCACTCATAAAGGAGAATTTTCACAGGCAAATTCATTATATCCTTCCCCGAGGAAGGAATGGATTCATGGCGACTCCTGGTTGGGGCAAATTTATCTCCAATAGCTCTTTTTTTAAATAGCCAGAGACATTTAATCCACTTTCAGTTCAAGGCTCAACTCTTCGTTCTATTATCCTAGGAAATACTGCTCAAAGCTGTATTAAAATTAAAACACGCATCATTCAGAAGCGAAAGACTCGACTGATATTACAAAGATAGAGCCTACAGCAGATACATTATCATTTTCTTAAAGAGAAGAGGCATAACTGCACTTACCGTATGAGGACATTCAATTTCGCTCTCTTATTTTGAAAAGGCAGCTGTGTTTCTTAGTGGGCGACGCCAATCTAATGAACAATTGCTCCATGCAACAAATCCAGTTGGCCCTAGAAGTTCTCCAAATCATGTACAAATTGCTTGCACATTGTCTCCCATGCACAAAATTGTACATTTGTGTTACGATGTTTTTGTCACTGATCATTTCCACCCTGCATCTTCTTGTTTTCAAATTTTCAGTGCCAAGATGCAGGGTTCACGTGAAAAACAGTGGTCTCACCTGAATAGCTGGAACACGGACAGGCATCCCTCCCCAGGCCATGTGCAGAACAGGGGCATGCTATACCAATTTACTCAACCATCAGAACTTGTTCTGTGTCCAAGGGAATGAGATAAAGCCACGAGTGGCCAACATCACTGGGGTCAACGTGGTCTCAGCAACGACTGGCCAAATACAACTCTCACTTCTCCCCCTTTCGTTTACCAGTATACTGACATCTTTATGTGTAGATGTGATTTTTTGACACCCAAACCAAAAAGGTTGCCTACCCCTGAGCTACAGGTATACTTCATTTTCACATGTATGTGGTCCTATCGACACAGAGGGTGGGTACAATCAAACAGAAGCATTCAGACAACTTCCTTGCACAGAGTATATGATGGAACTCTCTTGAGCCTGTTTTGAAATTTATTAACCATAAGGGCCAAAGCAGTTGCAAACTGAGTTTCAAAATACCCAGAAAATACATCTAGAATCCATGCAATGAATTTGGGGCAAGAGGGATCTGTAGCGGTAAGAAGAAGAGGATTCAAAGCAGGTATGGCAGAAAATATGAGATCCGGGATAAGGCTGGGAAGTAAGGTGCCTAAAGGATGGGTGGGTAATAGATTGGAAGCAGATATAACAGAATAATGGATGGAAAAGCAGAAGTCAAAGAGACAGAGACCTGGAGGAAGGACAGGCCAAAATAATACACGTAGGGCTACAAGAGAGGAGCGGTTATGTGCCGTTCTGGGGAAGTGCAAACAGCGCAAGTATGTACGGGGAATGGGACTGCAAGGAAGTATTCAATAGGAGGGGAGGTAAGAGATAGCAAATTCAAAACTCCCTGAGTTTTTGGCTCAGGTCTGTCATTTACAGCCACCCATTTATGAACGGCATCGGTTGACCAAACCCCTCAGTGTGACATGGGTTATTTATCTTGTAATGCGTGTGAGGAGAGCAGAATTATCCTTCTACACCATGCAGAGATATAAGATCAAAACAGTCGAGATCCACTTACAAAGTAGCCCGTTCCCAAGCTGGATGGAGCTGAGCTCTGTAATAAAACACACACAAAGAGAAAAAAAGAATCAGAGATGGCTTTCTCTTTTTTTTGAGAGGAAAAAAAAAGTTCCTGTCCCCATACCTCATTACCGGCTTTCCTTTTAAAGGTTTTCATCACAACAACACTGCACCGATGGAGCTTGCCCCTTGTCATCCGCTACTGAACTAAACATGCTGTCATCGCTTAATTCCCCCCCCCTTTTACATTTCTCAACAGCTCACCAACAGTAACGTGCTATTTACTGAAATTTCCAGGCTCTGGTGGTGGGTGTAATTGCCAATTTATTTGACAGGCAGCTGGGTAATGAATTAATGATGCCATTTCGGCCTGTGCCGAGACTAAACAGACACACATCAACCAACCTTCCTGACACACGGGCATTCGGTGCCCTGGACTCCAGCTACTTAGCCTCATGGCAGCAAAGGGGCAGGCAGGAAGGGAGAATGAGAAGAAGGAGGAGAAAGAAAGATCCCCAGATTGACAGAATTCAGAAAGAAATAGCCCCAAGGGTTTGGATGAATGGATCTCTCTCTCTCTCTCTCTCTCTCTCTCTCTCTGAGACACATAGACAGACAGACATATATAGGTGTGTTTGCCAATTTATTCCCAAAGTTAAGTTTGGACATTTTGCTTAAAAGAGAAACACACAGACATTTTGCAGATACGATCAGTAATCTAGAATCAACATCAACAAAGAGAACTAGATACATTTCATGTACCAGATGTCGTATTTAAATAAGTGGTCTGAACACCCAATCCCCGTCCAAAAAAAGAATAACAACAACAAAGGAAGCATTTTGCAGATGAGCGGGGGCAATGGCAACCATGCATTTTAGGAATTTCTTTGTCATTCCAGTCCTTGGAGTGGGTAATTTTTTTAAAAAAAGAGTCAGTAATAATTTTGAAATAGGGAAGAGTCCAGTAGCAACTTGAAGACTAACCAACTTTACTGTAGGCTAAGCTTTCGAGAATCACAGTTCTCTTCATCAGATGCACCTGACGGAGAGAACTGTGGTTCTCGAAAGCTTATGTTACAGTAAAGTTGGTTAGTCTTAAAGGTGCTGCTGGACTCTTTTCTATTTTGCTACTACAGACTAACACGGTGAATTCCTCTGGAAATAATACTCTTGTTATTAGTATTTCTATGATAAATGCTGTTAGCAACAAAAACACAAGCCAATACAGATAGACTCAAATGCAAAAATTAGGAGAAAAACATAATCTAAAGAACCCATTGCTTAATTTGGGTTCTTAAAAGCCAACTTCCAAAGTAAGTCCAAGGGATGCTTCCAAGTTCCTTCTCAACAGGATTTCATCTTGGAGTTCACTATTCTCATCTGAGTTGTTCATGTCACTAATGGTGTTATCCTAAGCAGAGTTAGACATTTCTAGGCCTATTGACATCATTGGACGGAAGGACAACTCTGGACAGCATGGGATTACAAATGGACCTGTGGAAACATGTTTTCCTCTCACACCCATTTTCCATTGGTGCATCCATGGTTATAGGGGGCTGGGGGGGGGAATAGCTTGGAACCCACAGTAAATCTTTACTGAAGGAAGGCATTCATGTCAGCAGAATGGGACTTTCTCATCTCCCTTTTCAACTGCAGCCTCAGGTAATTCCTGAAATTTTACTCCTGGGAGACATGAGACCCTCAGAATGGGGGGGGGGGGGACTACGGGGTCTACAGCATGAAGGAGAAATCAGCAAAAGTAGTTAGCAAAAATTGTCCGTGGCATCCAGCGTTTGGATGCATGTAATCATCATTGGCTGTTTTCACACGCCCCTGTAACCCTCTGGAAAATCGTGCAAAACTCATGGAACAAAGCGTCTTCCAAGCACAATTTCCCATCACGATCCCGTTTAATGGCACGATGACATCAGAAATTGTGCCGTTAAACGGGATCATGACGGGAAATCGTGCTGGGGAGACACTTCATGCCATGAGTTTTGCGCAATTTTCCAAAGGTTACGGGCATGTGAAAATGGCTATTATGGAAGTAGTATGGAAGTAAGGACTGCAATATGCATCGAATACTATCTTTATGTGTTTCTTTTGTTATTAATTACAATAATTATGAAAATAGGATGTTAAGCAATTATCATAATTCATAGGAAAATGAAACAAATTCCCCATCTAATCAGTCTATAATGAAAAGCCCATGATTGTCTTCTCTTTTGTTCTGCTACTTCAGTCTTGTGTTAGAATAATCATTTTTGAGGATGTTTATGTATTTTAAAACTATTTGCTTCTTTCTTGGAAGCTAACCAATGGTCAAGGAAAATGGATCGTCTGTGCTCTTACTGCAGCCAAAAGATTTAATTTACGGCACTGGAGAGATAAATGCCCACCTTCAGTAATGTACAGTGAGATCCTAAACAGAGATACTCCAGTCTAAGGCCATTGATTTCAATAGACTGGAGTAACTCCACTTAGAAGTTCACTGTTAATGGATTAGGACCTTACAGCCTTATCAATATTTGAACATAGGGCATATAGAAAAATTCATATGGATATTTATTGATATTTGGAAACCTGTCGTAGATGCTTATGTGCAGACCTGCCAATATTGTTGTCATGTTTTTTTCTTTCTATTTTGTACAAGGTTTGTTTTAATTTTTAAAATGCTTTTACATCTTCACTGCAGTCTTGCCTCATTTTGACTCAGCTGGTTTAGCTTTTTAAAAGGCAGCCAGCCACCATTTTCCTAGTGAAAACATAAGCTGTGTTTCTTAAGGGGAGGGGAGAAAGAGAAGTACTGAGTCTTCTTGACTGAGTGCAGCCACTAGAATTACAGACTTGCGTGAAGTATTCCAATCCTGAAGTCTACAGGGCGAGAACTTGCCTTCCTCTCCCCTCCCAATGCTTGCCCTATTATATCAAATTTCTAACGTTGTTAAATTCTGTTAATTCTTCTTTATCCAATTTCTCCCTAAAATCCAACAATCCGTTTCTTTCTTTTTAGGAATTTGGAGTCTGTTTTGAATCAATTCCTGTTTGATTGAAACAGAAATGTGAAGAGGGGCAGGAAAGAAGGTTCTGTACTGTTTCACAAGTTCTCTCTGCAGATGCTCAGAAGCAGGCAATGTCTTCCCAAACCTCCCTGTTCTCCTGCTACAGCGCCACCCTGTGGTGTGAAACATCTAAAACACACACAAACAAACAAACAAAAACCCTGCAAGGACTGAAGTTATGAAAGGATGTGTATGTGGTATAACAGAAAACTATGAAGAATAATTGAGAAAAAATTCCTCCTTTGAAAGAGAAAAAGGGAGTAAAAGGAATCGACGGCTATATCTTTAAAACATGAATGGGGGCAGGGAGAGAATTTCACACCATATCACTATGCGATAAATTTCCCCTTGCAGCTTGGTTTTGCTTTCCAAACCTTATCCCTCCCCCAAGCAAATCTACCTGAATCGTCCAGCTGCTACTTGTCCGCTTTGTGCTACTATCCTTCAAGTATATTGACCATACTGACCAGATTTGACCATAGCCAAATTCTTTCAATGCACGCTGATCTCAGTCACTTTGGAATGTCTCCTTTGCAATTTTTCCTATCGATTCTCCCAAAGACTTAAATGTTAAGCATGCGTGCCTTTAATCCCCTCAAAAAAAAGGAGGACCCCTTTACTCTACCTGTCTGAAATTTGGGATTGTGAATATACTAGGGGAGAACAAAACAAATCCCCATGCACAAGTCTATCAAATACATATAAAATACATACTATTTATATTGCATACAAGTGGGGACCCGCAAGGAACTTGCAAGAATGGGGCATCCCAGTCCCTCTGCCTTTGCTTCCTCACCTCTCCTCTATCCTCCTTTCAGTCCCCCTCTGCTCTGTCACTCGTTCTCACTCTCTCTTCTCCCCACACCTTATCACTCATTCTCCAGCCCTGTCACTGTTCTCTGACACTGTCCATTTCTTCCTCCCCTCAAGACTTGGGGGGGGGGCTCACTTCCCTGCCCCTCCCTGCCACTGTGCCTGCCTGGCTGCCCCCTGCTGCTCAGGCACTCAGCCTTAGCTCCCCCCCCCATCCACTGCTCTACTCCTTTGCCCAGTGGCCCAGCTGTTTGGTTGATGAAGTGGCAACAGCAGCAGCTGCCACAGGGCAACGAAATGGGGATATGACAGAGGCTGGAGGTTCATGCTCCTCCTTGCCCACCCTCTGAGGCAGCAGTGGAAGGGTTTGGCTCTCTTGCCCTTCACCTCCCTGCTGCTGTGCGTGCCTGCCTGCCTGCCTGCCTGCTGTGGTAGGGGAAGTAACTGCCATGGCAGCAGGCTGGCAGCAAAGAGGTGGCATGGGGGCCTGGTCCTTCTCACCTCCTCCTCACCTCCTCCAAGTGGAGGTAAGTAGGGTGGCATTGGGCTTGAGATGTGGGGGGAGGGGCTGGTGTTAGAAGCTCCTGGTTCTTCTCCCCTGCCCACCCACCGTGTTGGATCTGAGGCAGTTGCTTGCACGTGCTCAGACACCCCTCATTATAGATTGGGGTTGTTCTGCAAACCTGGGGGGTACCCCAAGTTAGCAGAAAGATATCCTTTCTTTCAACATGGCCCTGATGAGCAGATTTAATAATCCACAGACGGGGCATGCTGGCTATTAGATAGACCGATTATGTGCAGTCTGGTACAAATTCACAGTGGATCGATGAGGGTCGCAATGGAAGATGTTTTCCTCAGAAGTGACATCAGTACTCTTTAGGAATTGCTGAAAACGTTATGATTTTACACCCCAATTCCAATGACTGCCTCCCATGTCCCCATCACAAGTCTCTCAATCGTTATCAGGCTGGGCCTGGTAACCCCAATGAGCACTGGAACGATGGTGGGTGCAGGAGGGCAGCAAGCGGGCAGCTGGGGGGGGGCACCCAAGTGGCAGCAGTGAATGGATGAGTGGAGCAGGAATTGGCCCTATATTTGTCCATTTGTAGAAAAGTTCCATCCCCTCCCACTAAAAAGCTGTAAAACGACTAAGACTGTTTCAGATACCCACAAACACAAAGATGGACCACATAGATTCTAACCATTCTCTGCAAATTGCAATAGGTCTTTTGGCTGTCGTATTGTTTCAGGCAAAGAGATTTTGGCCCTAGAATACTGAAGGAACAGCAGCTCGTTGCTAACCAAAAGAAATTACATCCTCGCAGTCTTGGAAAGTCTGTTGTACTGATTTTGCATATATATTGTGAATTACTGGAGGGGGGCAAACTGGGTGGGGAGGCAGCTTGCTCGTCTCTTTCTGGCCATTGTTTATGCAGGTCTGACAGAATGAAGGAACAGTGGGTATCATTTCAATTTCTGATGTCAACATCAAATTACTTATTTAATTTCATGCCTGGCGAAGCATTGTATAGCTACATGCAGAAGCATTTCAGCTCATTTGTTATGCTGTGTTTTCCCAGCGATTGGCTTGCCTTCCAACTGACAGCTTTAATTACGACATGAATTTGATTGCACTGCCGAGGAATTAACATAATGCAACAAAGCATTTAAGCACCCAGCCTCAGATACTCACATATACAAACAAAACAAGCACATGGGAAAGGAGAGATGGAGGCGACCTGAAGATGTCCCCCTCCCTGTCGTCAAATCCTCAGGCATGGCATGTGAGCTCGTCATCATTCATTAGACTGGAATGGCTTGAAGAAAAATGGGACGTTATCCTTGAAAGCAGGATTTGTTTTTTTCATGGAAGAACTTGGTGGACTTTTAGCACGCACAGGTATTATTATTCAGATAACCTACATCGCTCAGTCTCGGTGGTAGGTTCCTTTCTCTGGAGTGGCCTGCCTTACTGGGTGCAGCAGGCATCTCCTCTTGCCCCTTTCAGGAAAGCATGAATGACAGTTTTGGTGGAGGGTAAACGGAGCTACTTGAATTAACTGTGTGCATTGGTTTCAACAGTGTGTTGAATCATGTATTTGTGTGTGCTTAGTTAGTGAACACTTACATTTGTGTCTTGGCAGTTTTTGCTATTTTGTTAACCGCCTTGAGTCTGAAGAATGAGGTGGGGTATAAAAACTTTTAAATAAATCCATCTACACCTCCCTGCCCAGAAGAGTCAGTAGCTGCACGGAGCAGGTTTGACTTGCCAGACACTTCAGAGATTTCATTCATATATACCCTACTTCTAGGGTTGTCAGTTGCCCACTGGGGTCAGGGTAAGGTTGCAAATTCCTGGAGATTTTGGAGGTGGGGACTGGAGTGGGTGGGGTTTGGGAGGGGAGGAGCCTCAGTGGGATATAAGGCCATAGAATTCACCCTTCAGAGCAGCCATTTGCTCCAGGGGAACTGGTCTCTGTTGCCTGGAGATCACTTGTGATTCCAGGAGATCTCCAGCTACCACCTGGAGGCTGGCAACCCTAGGTCGGGGAGTCCCCTGCTCCCACACTCTACCTCCTGCCCCCACTTACCTGGCCGGGGGGAGGGGGAAAGCACCCAGGGTGCATTCCTGATTCTCTGGAGCGGCCCAATTTGGGCCTGAATCGGGTTGATGCGGAGCTCTGCAGTGGTCAAATCTGGGCTGAATCAGGCCTGATTTGGCCCCTGCTGAGCGTGCGAGTGCTCCCAGGGCGGCATGTGTCATATGTGATGACATCACTTCCGAGAAGTGATGTCATCACGCAGACCATGAGTGTGTGCATGTGCACAAAGTACGCATGTGAAGAGAGCTCCCAAGGTATGTACCAGGCCTCCCACCTCCCACCCAGGGGATAGGGGGACCTGGCAACCCTACCTACCTCTCTCCCCAGTGTACATCCATCAAGGCTACAACATTGTCTCCTTCTCCATTTTATCCTCACAACAACAGTGTGAAGTGTGTGAGGCTGAAAATATGACTGTTCCAAGGTCATTCAGCAAGCTCCCATTGCAGAGTCGGGATTCGAACCTGCATCTCCCAGATCCTAATCTGACATTCTAACCCAGGAGTCCTCAATGTGGTACCCATGGGCACCATGGCACCTGCCAGCACCTTTCCTGGTGCCCATCAAGTGTTTTCAGAAAGTGGATTGTGCAGGTGGGGCTTTTGCCCATCGGGGCTTCTGATTGGCCACTGGAGAATTGATTGGCTGTGCAGATTTTTTTAAAAAATTGCTTTGGCAGCAAGGATCTTGACTTGTTGACTGAGGATAAGTTATGACCGCCATTTTGTGGCTGGCTTTGCCTCTTGCCAAAGCCATTTTCTTGGAAGAAAGGAAAGAGTTTTCTGGGTGTGGTCTTGAGGATGGTTGCCTTTTCTTTATGCTATTAGGTGCCATGTGCTTTTAAGATAATTCAGATTTGGGTTTGTTTTATGGTATTGGTTTTTGTAAACAGCTTAACACAGGTCCCTGTTGCTTAGTAAACTACACTGAAAGTCCCCTTTGGGCACACAGGCCCTCATCGAAAGTCCTACCTGGTCTTCCAGCTTTTCAGCTGATGTATCGCCAGTCTGTTGCCCTTTAATGCTCTCTGTTTTATCTCTAACTCCCCTCTTAGAAAGAAACTTGCGGAAAATACAATTTGCAACTTATGGCAAATACAATTCCCATCCTGCCCTCCATCAATTGAGTTGGTGACAAAACAGTCTCCATTTTTCTGTTCTCCCTTTTACCTGCTCCTTCCAGTACTATCAAATCGTGATCACTGTTGCTGGAACCCAAGTAAAATTCACCTCAGGTATTATGGACCCATGAAGCAACCAATCCGAATATACCACCATATTCAGGGCTGGCCCAAGGATTTTCAGCTTCCTAAGAGGGCAAGCTGTGAGGCACAGCAAGAGCCATCCCTCATCCCCCTTGCCCCTCGCACACTAAGAAACCACCAACTGCCATCCTTACTCCCCGACACCATGACAAGGCACATTGGCTGTTTTCACACACCGATAAGCCCCCAGAAAATTGTGCAAAATTCATGGTACAATGGCGTCTTCACAGCACAATTTCCTGTCATGATCCCGTTTCATGGCACAATGACGTCAGAAATTGCGTCGTTAAACAGGATCATAACGGGAAATCGTGCCGTGAGTTTTGCGTGATTTTCCAGGGGCTTACCGGCATGTGAAAACGGCCATTGTCAGGGAGCAGCAGCCAGCCCTCCACTGCAGCATGGCAGGGAGAGAGTGGCGAGGCAGCGTCTACCCTCATCGTCTCCTAGTGCAGACGTGATGAGGCAATGCTCACCTTCCTTGTTTCCTGTCACTGCAACAAGGTAGAAGAGGACTGTGCCTCCTCCCAGGCCAGGCCCACCCCCACCTTGGTCCCCCAAGAGAGGGAGGGAAAGAGCAGGCTCCCTGGGATTGTCCACTGGGGTGGTGGGTGACTCCTGGAGTTGCCGCTTGCCACAGCAGATCCAGATGCCACAGGTGGTGGTGGGGGGCACAAGGCCTGGCTGGTGCCTGTCCACTAGGGCAATTGCCTAGTAGACAGGCCAGCTCCGACTATATTCTCCCACAGAGGCAGCCCAATAGTCTATGCTGAAATCCTCCTCTTTAATCCAGGCCCCAGTTCAGTGTGGTGGGCTTCAATCATAGATTAATGGGTCTATACTGTTAAGAGTTCCTGTGCATTTGTCCGCTTGGGTCACTCCTACCAGTGAACATTCTTTCTCTCTTTCTTTCTCGTCTTCTTTGCAGCTCAATCAGATGCATAGAACTAGCTCCCGCCTAGTTCAATATGGCTTCCTCCCAACTAAGTGAAGATAGGATTGTCTCCAAAATATCATAAATGCATTGGCCCACTTGTAGGTCCAGCATTATGTAATAGCCAAGGAAACCAAGGGTTGTGGTCACTTCGGTTCAGAAGTTTTGTTGTTGTTAAATATCAGCACAATGTAAAACAAATCCCTTTAAAGGAAGAAAAGCTGGATCCCTCAGTCTACATAAATAATGCAAAACAGCAGATTTGAATATTTGGCTTGCTTTGCATACATTATTTTTCAGCCACCCAAGAGGAGGGAAAAATAAATATGCAAGAAATTTAAAATTCTGACACTAAATATACAACTGTGCCATGCTCTGGTTTCTTACATTTCATTGTACATTTCAGGCAACCACAGGAGACAACGCTTACCTTGGTGGGTCAATGGTCTTACTCAGTAAAAGGCAGTTTCATGTGTTGATGTGTGAACTCATGAATCTGTCTTCAATATAAGGTCTCGATTACTTCACAAGCAATATGGCATGAAAGCAACTGTTCAGTACACGAGAAACAGTTTGAATCATGTGCTATGTTTGTGAATAGTGTGGCCGCTGCTACATTAGGGATCCCATTTTCCTGGCGAGAGTGGGGGATCCCCCGCTTTCACCCTCTGCCACCCGCTTCCACTTATCTGGCCAGTGGGGGAGGAAGACACAGTAATGGGCCTCCTGGGGTAGTGTGATGAGATCACTGATGTCATCACACAACCCCGAGAGCACTCTCATGCTTCGCCACAGGCCAATTTGGGCCCCAAACAGGTCGAATTGGGCCTGTTTGAGGCCCAAATCGGCCCACTATGAAGCACACATGCACTCCTGCGCCTGCATGGTGATGTCACTGGAAGTACCGTTACCAGAAATGATGTCATCACACAGCTGCGGGTAAACTATGGAGAGGGGAAGAAGGAGGTAAGAGCCAGCTCTCCCCCGCCCCCACCACTGGGAGGGTAAGGGGACCTGGCAACCTTATGCTACATGCATGTGTTTTTCTTATTTAGTTGTCATCTTTCCAGTGTGGGATTTACTCTCTACTCTGCTTCAATCTGTGCATTTATGCAGTGATTAACCCTCCAATCTCCAGTGTCTCGCAATAATTTAACATTTTGCCATTCTTTATTAATGGATTACATTTCGTCTTACTTTTTTTCCAACGTGGGACTAAAGGAAGCTTTCAGGGAGTTCCTAGGAGATCTACCACCTGATCACTGCACAGTTTCATCAAAAATGTTGCACCATGTGCCTTCTTACTACAATCTGAGACCACTATAAACAAACGTTGATACTACTTTCAAAAATAATATTCACAGGGATTCTTGCATGACACTTGACTCAAATTGCAAATGGTCCTCTGGTTGCAAGAAGAAACTGAGAATACTTGAGATCCAAGATTGCTTTCCACCAAATGTTCTAAATTCTCTCAATTGGCTCAGTGCGTGTATGAGCCTTGACCAATGAGGAAAGTTATGCATATTTTAATAAATTAATTAATAAATGATCTTGTGCATCTGCATAGGAACAGTGGTAATAGCAGAGGGGCAGTTTGTTGCCTGGAGAGTTATGCGATACCCTCTTAGCTTTCGTGTATGCCACGTCATCACATATTTCATATTTACCAGCATGGATCTTCTCGTTGAGCAGGAAGCAGGGTTGGCAACAGCTCAACCAGCAATTACAATTATATTTACCAAAAAAAAAATTAAGTCAAGTTCAGATATGTGGAGCTTTCATCAAGCCTGAGTATTGAATTAATCAACTTCTGAGCATTTGTTTCAGTGGCTACAGGTTTCAACTTCCTAGTCAGTTCAATGTGGGATATGCAAATGCTAAAAATGGCATGCATGCTTGGAATGCACCTCATTTTAATTGCAAGCAGAAAAATGGGGAGGGCTGTGGCTCAGGGGCAGAACATCTGCTTTGCATGCAGAAGTTCCCAGGTTCAATCCCAGTTAAAAGGATCTTCAGTTAAAAGGGTCAGGTAGTGGGTGAAGTGAAAGGCCTCTCTCCCTGAGACCCTGAAACAGCAGCTGCCAGTTTGTGTAGACAATATTGACCTCGATGGATCAATGGTCTGATTCAATAGAAGGCAGCTTTATGTGTTCAATACAAAATAACAAGTATTATGAGCAGAAAAAAATTCACATTATGGCTCCCATATTTTTCAATCTTTATATAAACCATGTGTGTACTGAGTAAGACACTCAGTTCCTCAATATTGCCTGCTCTGGTCGGCAGCAGCTCTCCAGGGTCTCAGGCACAGGGAGATCTTTCCCCACGTGTGCAAACTGGGATCCTTTTAACTGGAGATGCCAAGGATTTAAGCTTTGCCCTTCTGCACACAAAATATGTGCCCAAGGACTCAGCTATGACCCCTCCCTAAAGGTACAGCCTCCCACAACCCCCAGGAATCACCAAACTGTGTTTTCATTACTTTCTGCAATACCTTTTTATGAAAGGTGCCATTTTTCACAATCCCTTACGTTGCATCAATTCCATTGCTTTAGTTTGAACGATATATAAAACCGCCCAAATGCAAAGCCACCACACAAATAAGCATCATTATATTTTCTCTATTACATTTGCTCTCTTTCCTAAATAAGCCTTAACATTCTATTTGCTTATGGATGGTGGCACTGCATTAACCTAATGTTTTCACAGAGCTACCCACAATAATTCAAAGAACTCTTACAGAACGGTTAAAAACAGCCCACTTTTTTAAAAAGTTTAATTGTTTACTTCTCTCAATGCACAAGGTTTTCAATATTTCATTAGCTCTGAATTCAATTTCCAGAGAGCCATTAGCAAATCCCCTTAATATTCACAGTTTTCAAGATTTTAACTATGGTGTCCTATAGGACATCGGAGGGGAGAAACTCAGTTATGTGTAACACGCAAAATAAGTCAGGGGAAAAGGCAGGGAGAACAAGTTGACTTGAATTCCAGGTTGAGGGAAACAGAAGGAGCAGCCATCTTGCCTTAGAGCAAAATCTCAGCTGAACGAATTCTTCTGCAGGCAAGGTTTTGATGAGATGAAATTGGCGGGACTGCTCTGCTCTACATAAGGAGGGGGAGGGCAGGCAGCTTTGGCATCTTCGGAGCCCTGCGGGCAGTCTTACCCAGAAAACAAGTTGTCATTCCCCCAAAGCCTATGCAAGTGGAGATATGCAGGAAGGGGGAGAGGGGTGGAAGAAAGGTTTACAGTACTCAGTGTGGCTTCATCATTATGGTGTCAAGTGCTGTTGGCTAATTAATTGGCTTTAATCTACCAGAGAGCAAGTTTTCTGTTCATTAATTTATTTCAAATGTGATTTCCTTTGTGCATGTGTTTGTGGGGCAAAAAGACCACAGAGCAAAGAGAGACTCAGATCTACGTTTGCTAAGAACCCTGACTCCTCTTCGAACTGAGGACTGTTTCTGAGGCATCAAGTTGGCATCACAAGGTTGGGGAGTAGTGGGAGACTAACCTTTGGGGGCCCGCTCCAGCCGTGCAGTGATGTCACTTCTGATAGGACTGGAAGTGATGTCACCACACCATCAGCAACACTCTAGCATTTAGCCAAAACTCTGTGGTTAGTTTTGACTGAATCCTATAGTGTTCAAGGTGATGCAGTGATGTCATCATACCAGGATGCTACCAATTGCACCCCCCATTTCCCCTTTCTTTCTCTGGCTGCCCAACTGAGCAAGATGGTAGGAGTCAAGAGGTTTCCCATTGCAGTGGGAGACCTGGCAGCCATGAGGCTTGCTGTGAGAACAATCTCCTGATGTAGTAAAAGCCCTCTCATGGTTGTGCTACTCTTCTTTTAGCCAATGGGGTATATTCAATCATGCAGTTCCTTATATTGTCAAAGGCTTTCACGGCCGGAGAACGATGGTTGTTGTGGGTTTTCCGGGCTGTATTGCTGTGGTCTTGGCATAGTAGTTCCTGACGTTTCGCCAGCAGCTGTGGCTGGCATCTTCAGAGGTGTAGTACCAAAAGACAGAGATCTCTCAGTGTCACAGTGATGCCAGCCACAGTGTCAGAAGATGCCAGCCACAGCTGCTGGCGAAACGTCAGGAACTACAATGCCAAGACCACGGCTATACAGCCCGGAAAATCCACAACAACCATCATGCAGTTCCTTGGCTGAAATAGCATTTCTGATGGCAGAAGGAAGGGGCAGTGACTTCCGCTGATTCTCCCCTTCCACTGCAGATCCACGCTTTGCCCTCTGCTATGCCTGAGAGTTTGCTTACCCCATGAACAAAATTTCAGGGGACTCTGCAGATTACAAGTTATAAAGGTTTTGTATATAATTGCTTAAGTGTTTTCGGTACCTTGACCTTGATTTTACCGAGTAGGTTTTGTTCTTTTGCTGTTGCTGATACTACGTGGTGCCCTTTTCTTTATTTCTATTCTGGCATGAGGTAAGTGCCAGGTCCCCTCACCTCCTGCTGGGAGGTTAGAGGGACCTGGCAACTCTATGGGTGAGTGAGGTCTGGCAATTCCTAGAGCTACCCATTGTCACTTCTAGGTTGTACCCAGAAGTATCAGCGCAAAAAGGCCTACAGCATTTTTATTCTTAAATTAGGCAGCAGACCTCCCACTATAGCGGAAGGCCTGGTAAGCCTATATAGGACAAGGATTTCTGAACTAGAGACGTTGAAATTTTGAAGCCCTAGACTGTGTTTTTTACACAGGCTCAGACAGACCTTGCTCCAACTCCCTTGCTGACTCACAGGGCTACCTTCTGATCAGACCAACTCAATATTCCTGGGAAAAATTAGTCTCAAGCACAGCACAGCAGCCTTACATCTGCACAGTAGACACTAGGCTTCACATTTACCCACTTGGGACAGAGAATTACCAGCCACTAATTTCTTGCCCCCTAAGGAATAGAGGAGCAAAAGAAAAAATAGAGTCCACATAGGGCCAAGCTACAAGTGATGAAAGACACAGGTTGGACACAGGTTAGACATAGGTTGGACACAGGTTGCACACTTGAGGTTCCCTCAAGTTTTTATGAGAGATGTAGGCATCCTGGTCTTGCAGCTTGGCTCTCTGACTGCTGTCCAATGGACTTTTCAACTGTCACATGTCCAACATTCTGCCAAGCTGCCTGCATTTCCCATCAAAACTTGAGGGAAATTGACAAGTGTCCAACCAGTGTCATTCGTCACTTGTAGTTTGGCCCACAGTGACACTCTAGGATTTTCTAGCCAGCCTAGAGCATCGCCCAGAAGTGACATCACATCCTCCCCAGACTCTGGCTTCCCCAGCATTCCCCCAAAATCTCACAGCATTTTCTGAGGCAGTGTTGGGATCCCTATTAGCCATTTGTGCTACAAGGTCACGTTATTGCAGGTTGTGGCTGCTTTTGCTGAGTTCAAGAACCACAGTAACTACACAATGTACATATAGTGCAACCCTACGCAGAGTCTTAGAGCAGAACCACAAGTGACAAAAGGCACAGATTGGACACTTGTCTGCTTCCCTCAAGTTTTGATGGGAAATGTAGGCAGCTTGGCGGAATGTTGGACAAGTGACAGTTGAAAAATCCATTGGACAGCAGTCAGAGAGCGAAGCTGTGAGACCAGGATGCCTACATTTCCCATCAAAACTTGAGGGAAGCAGACAAGTGTCCAATCTGTGCCTTTTGTCACTTGTGGTTCTGCTCTTAGACTGGAATAACTCTGCTTAGAATTGCACTGATAATCTCCTAGATTCATGGTCGGGTCATTAAATTGACCTACTTGTGTAAAGTGCCGCATGGAATCACTTGCACATACTGTTTTTATATACCATTCAATATATGTTCTCTATATGCATAATCAGGGCTTTTTTCAGCAGGAACGCAGTGGAACGGAGTTCTGGAACCTCTTGAAAATGGTCACATGGCTAGTGGCCCCGCCCCCTGATCTCCAGACAGAGGGGAGTTGAGATTGCCCTCCACGCCACATGGTGCATGGTGCGGAGGGCAATCTAAACTCTCCTCTGTCTGGAGATCAGGGGGCGGGGCCACTAGCCATGTGACCATTTTCTCCGAGGGCAACCCACTGAGTTCCACCACCCCTTTTCCCAGAAAAAAAGCCCTGTGTATAATACAGACATAATGTTGATTTGTTGACTTACAAATCACTGATTTTTTTCAGTTTTAAAGGGGGGATTCAGGAGGATGTAACAACAGGGGTGAGAAATCCAAAACCAATCCCAGTCTAGCTTGACCTTCAAACAACCATATATCTTTTTTTTTTAAAAAAAACCCTTGGAAACAATCCCTGCCAAAAAAAATTATTAATGAATTTCAATTTGACAACATCTTCCCACTGCAACTGACTTTTGGATCTGTTGCGGTGAAGTATACTGACTCACTCCAGCAGTTCTATAGATGTGCCTGAGGCTCCAGAGCCTATTTAGACCGATGGGTAATCCAGGCCTTAAGCCTGTATGTTAAAACTCTTCCATTAGTCATTAAAATCCCCTTTGCTTTGAAAGCCTAAAGGTTGGAATGTTTAAGATACCAAAGAGATTGATGTGGGCAGATTAATGGATCCCCAAATGAATGAAAAATTCTGTGGTTTTCATTCCTTCTCGGATAAAATTATACACTATGCCAGACAGAGAAAATGGAGACTGGCATGCATAGTTATTGGGTTTTCTTATAGTCTCCCATCACCAAAAGCTGATTCAAGCTAGAGATGAATTGATTTTCTCCATTCTCTTCCGTTCTCATTCCCAAATTTCTCTCCAGAATTATAATTCGTATTTACCTAGGAGAATTTCTAAAATCAGTTGTGGAACTAGAGCCTACTCAGCTTTCCACAGGGTTTAGTTCCTTCAGATATTTTCCTTGTCTATTTTCCTAATGTGGACATGAGTATCAACAACACACTGGGTGGAAAAAACACACAACCTTGTATGTATGGTCGCTTCAAGAATTTTAGTGCATGGTGTTGACTGATACACACAACTGAGTATTGTGCTGCTACACAAATCCACCTTAATTTCACTGTGTGGTGGTAGAGAGTGCCCTCAAGTCATAGCTGACTTATTCCTGGTGGAGTTTTCATGGCAAGAGACTATCAAAGGTGGTTTACCATTGCCTGCCTCTGCAACCCTGGTCTTTGTTGGAGGTCTCCCTTCCAATTACTAACCAAGACCGCCCCTGCTTATATTCTGAGATCTGACAAGATCAGGCTCACCTGGGCTATCCAGGTCAGGGCTAATACCACAGTATGAACAATCAGATCAAGAGTTCTATTAGACACAGGGCTCATTTTGAAGGGGAATGCGCAGGAACGCAGGTCTGGTAGTTCCCCAAAGAGGTCACATGTCAGGTGGCCCCACCCACCTGACTCTCAGCTATTTTGGGCCTGTTTCAGCCTGGATCGGGCCTCTGACGGGTGGTGGATCACTCGCCCGCTTAGCGGTGGCCCAATCCTGACCATTTTGGGCCCCCTTTTGGCCATTTTCAGCCCCTTTTTGCCATTTTGGGCCCAATTTCAGCCCTGAATGGCCAGAATTGGGTCCAGAACAGCCAGGAGAAGTGATGTCAGGGGGTGTGGCATATGCAAATCAGTTATGCTAATGACACATTTCCAGTGATGGCAAGGGGCATGGCATATGCTAATGAGTTATGCTAATGAGTTCCTCCAGCTCTTTTTCTACGAAATGACCCCTGATTAGACATATATCCATTGGTAATATAGATGAGGAAAACAAACAGTGGCAAGTGAAGTTATGCCACCCTCCTGTGTTTTCCAGCCTTTCTTGTCTCCTTACTGCTGGCTCTCCTTAAAAACACTGTGGCGAGCTGTGCATAGGACTTCTCAAACTCTCCCCAAGATCACTTTCTCGTGCGAGAGTTCAGCCACCATTTGGGTCGCTCTGGCAACAGGCAATCAGACTTGACGGCAAAAAGTCATGAGAAGGTGGGAGTTTGGAAAGTGAGACACACAGCTTGCTGGACTACTTTTAAAGAGACCTGGAGCTAAAGGTAATGAGGATTACCTGCCATGACTCTTGGATGGGTAGGGCAGACAGCTAGATGGTTGTATTGTCGAAGGCTTTCACGGCCGGAGAATGATGGTTGTTGTGGGTTTTCCGGGCTGTATTGCCGTGGTCTTGGCATTGTAGTTCCTGACGTTTCGCCAGCAGCTGTGGCTGGCATCTTCAGAGGTGTAGCACCAAAAGACTGAGAGATCTCTGTCTTTTGGTGCTACACCTCTGAAGATGCCAGCCACAGCTGCTGGCGAAACGTCAGGAACTACAATGCCAAGACCACGGCAATACAGCCCGGAAAACCCACAACAACCACAGCTAGATGGTTAGCGACAACAGGCTGGACACGAAGTCGCCACTCCCAAAATCTGCTTCAACTCTCTTCTTTAAACAGCTATCCCTGACTACACATGCATAATACACAAACTTTTGTAAGTTAAGATGGAATGACTGTTCCACTACAGGAACAAGACCAGGTAACTCAAAACTCCAAAATCTAGGGAGAAATTCAGGCAACAATTTTGGATGCTTGCCTGATCCAAACAGGCAAAATGGGATGGGCTGTGGCCCAGTGGCAGAGGACCTATTTTGCATGCAGAAGGTCCCAGGTTCAGTCTATAGCATCTCCAGTTCGAGGGATCGGGTACTGGGTGATGTGAAAAACCTCTACCGGGACCCTGGAGAGCTGCTGTCAGTCGGAACTGATGGAACAGACCTTGGCAATGCTCTGCCTCACTAGAATGCAGTTGCATGTGATCATATGCATAGTTCTAATATTTTGTTTCATAGCGCCCAGAATCCATGTGGGGTCGTATATTTTTTCTAATGGTTAGATACAATGAAAAAGATTCTATCTCCTTCCTTCCAATCCCTTTGTTACCTGCCTCTTTTTATATAGAAACTAGCTTGATACCCGTGTTTCGCCACGGTATTTAACTATTTTAAACCCTATTATAATAACGGGTATGCAACATTTTTTTAATTTGTGTGTGTGTGTGTGTTTGAGCTGGCAACCCTAGCGAACTTTGAGGGGAAGACTGGGAGGTGCATTTTACCTCAGGACACATTCAATGATTCTCAACAGCAACTGCATACTGTTTAGAATGTGGGGGGTGAGGACCAATCAGGCCGCATATGCAAATGACTTCTGTGTTCCAACTGTCACTGGAGGGGGGGATGAACTGTGAAATGTTGCAAGCCCCAATCAGCCTGCATATGCCTTGAAAGGCTGGCCCAATCAGGGAAGAGTGGCCAAGCTGGCAGTGAGCAGGGGCGCAAGCAAGCCTGCCAGCCACACAGGGAAGCTGTATCCCTTTGGGAAAACACATTTGACCCCTTTTTACCCCCTTAGCGGGCAAATTTCTTAAAATCCCTTCTTAGTGGGAAGGAATGTTCTCCTCAAATTCCATGTTTTTAGGTCCAGGCTGGGCAACACACACACACACACACACACACACACACACACACACACACACACACACACACACACACACACACACACACACACACACACACACACACACACACACACACACACACAGGCTATATCACCGGATGTATCACCCAATGACAACATTTTAATTTCTGTTTTTTTTTTTGCAAAGCTGTGTTTCAAGATGGAACAATTCTTATTTGAAAGTGAACCTTGCTGTAGAAAACAAACACTTAAAAATACTCTTTCTCCTCTGCATTAGATCGAAGAGAAGGGAAGTGTAGAACATTATTTACTTTCCATAAGAGAAAGAATCTGTCAAAGGGCTGGGAGCCACCATAAGCTTGGCTAGCAAGATGTTTATCTCATCACGCACACTGGTTACATCCCTTGGTCAAAGTTGCAGCGCTCGCTAGAGAGTGCGAGGCTTCTGCGGAAAACATGCTTCAATTTCTGCTTTGCTAGCAAAGCATGTGAAGGGTTGTTATTAGCAAAGATTTCCCCACGCATGCCAGCAGCTCAAGTTTTCCTCGGTGGGTATGGATTACAATCATCTGCATCCCTCATTTTTCCTCCAGGGATCTCAGCGCTTGTGATTTTTAACACCAGTCTCCGAAGTTCAAGCCTTTCCAAACCCCTGCTGAGACTAGTGCCAAGCCAAAATAACTCCTATTTTGACTGAAAAAATGCACAACTTTCCAGGCTTCGCTTTAGTATATCTTAAAAATAAAATGATTTGTGCGGAACAAAGTGTGTGGCCCTCATGACTTCATAGGCAGGGATGCCAATTGGCCATCATATTACTGGAATTCTATCCATTGGGCTGATGGATAGAATTAGAGGACGCAAAGCCGAAAACATTCCCTGAGGAGAGGGTTTTGTGAATAGGGCACACATTAGTACATACTCTCCAAGCCCAAAATGCGTGGACTAAGGGATGTCAAGAAAAGTCATCTTACTTACATAGACTCAAGTCATGTGAGCTCTAGCATGTTGTCAGTCCTTTGTCATTCTGTCATTGTCGACACTGATCCAGGCAACAGTCACCTCCAGATTAGACTACTGTAACTCGCTCTACGCAGGGCTTCCCTTGGGCTTGATCCGGAAACTGCAGCTGGTTCAGAATGCAGCTGCATGGGTGGTTGCCAGAGCTCCAGTCATGGCACATATAACACCCATCCTCCATCAGCTGCACTGGTTACCGGTTGAGTACCGGGTCCAGTTCAAGGTTCTGGTGCTGACCTATAAAGCCCTATGAGGACTGGGCCCAGCATACCTTCGGGACCGCCTCTCCCCATATGTTCCCCAGAGGTCGCTTTGGTCAGCTAATAAGCACTTGTATTGTCGAAGGCTTTCACGGCCGGAAAACGATGGTTGTTGTGGGTTTTCCGGGCTGTATTGCCGTGGTCTTGGCATTGTAGTTCCTGACGTTTCGCCAGCAGCTGTGGCTGGCATCTTCAGAGGTGCTACACCTCTGAAGATGCCAGCCACAGCTGCTGGCGAAACGTCAGGAACTACAATGCCAAGACCACGGCAATACAGTCCGGAAAACCCACAACAACCATAATAAGCACTTGCTGATGGTCCCTGGCCCATGGAGGTCTGCCTGGCCTCTACCAGAGCCAGCACCTTTTCAGTCCTGGTTCCGACCTGGTGGAACTCTCTGTCTGAGGAAACAAGGGCCTGGCAGGATTTATCTTTCCACCGGGCCTGCAAGACGGATATGTTCTGCCAGGCATTTGGTGGGGACTAGGCTGTCCTCTCACTGGCCATACCACTGAAGACTGTCCACCACCCATGCAGGAGCTTATAAGTGTGGCACAGGGCATGATGCAAGAGCCAAGCCCTGCTCCTAAAATGCTGTATTTTAATATTTATATCCGCCAACTGAGACATTTTAATTGTATATGGAATAGTGTTTTAATGTTTTTATAATGTTTTTATTGTTTTTAAACTTTATGTAAAAATTGGATGTTGTTACAGTGCCCTGAACCTGTCTGATGGGGAGGGAGGTCTAGAAATGTAATAAAATAAATAAACAAATTCTTAGTTGCATGGAGAAGATCAGAGATAGTGTGAAAGAGCTCTCAGTTTGTGTGCCCCACAACTGTGTGCCCCATGGAGCGCCCCCCCAGGCTCCTCCACTAAGGCTGGACCCAGGGTCTGCTTCACCTCTGACTAGTGTACCAGTTTAAGTGATGAATCAAAAGGTTAATAAACAATTCCCAGCAAAATCAGATGCTCTCGGCTCACCTTCTTGCTGGCCTAGAAAATGGCCCATACAAGCAACAGCAAAACCTTTCAAGATGTGGTTTCTAGAACTGCACTTACATCACTGAGTCTCTCTCTGGAACTGCTCCGATGGAATCCTTTCGATTCTCCACTCGCGCTCTCGCTGTCACTGTCTCGGCAGCTGTTCTGCCCCGGCTTAAGCTGTGTAACAAGAAGGAAACAAAAGCCACAGAGTTAAGATCTGGATAGTATCTCAGGTATTTTCAGCTTAATGGATCCATTCAGAGGTCTAAAAGGAGATTTTAAAAGGTTGATTCGACACTTTCTCATAGAACATCGAAGCCTGGATAGGCCAAAAAGACAGACTTCCATTTTGGACTTGGTCATAGTTAATTAAAGACAGGGCTTTTTTTCAGCTGGAACGTGGTAGAATGGAGTTCCGGAACCTCTTGAAAATGGTCACATGGCTGGTGGCCCCGCCCCCTGATCTCCAGACAGAGGGGAGTTTAGATTGCCCTCTGTACCACGGCATGGAGGGCAATCTAAACTCCCCTCTGTCTGGAGATCTGGGGGCGGGGCCACCAGCCATGTGGCCATTTTCTCCGAGGGCAACCCACTGAGTTCCACCACCTCTTTTCCCAGAAAAAAAGCCCTGATTAAGGATGAGCCAAAATGGCTTCATCTCTAGGGTTGCCACCCTCTGAGAGTGGGGGGCTTTTTGTCCCTGTTACTTCTAGGTGCCATTTTACTGGCCTCACTTAGAGTCTCTCTGCACAAGACATCTTACATGCAGATGCTCAAATGACTTACTTTCTGTGTGGTCTTATATTCAAGTGTACTCTGTCTCCCTAGTGGTGCATGTGTATCCGGAGAACAAGTGTAAGATCTTTCACTTGAGCGTCCCCATGTAAGATGTCTTGTGCAGAGAGACTCTTTGTAGTAAAGGGAAAGAAAAATGACGTCTAGCAGCAATGGGATTGCTGCCCCCACTACGGCCACACAAACAGGTGGAGGACTCTGCAAAAATGGTTCATGGAAATTGCATAAGATCTTTGGGACCCCTACCCCTTTCAAGTTTTAAAAATTTCTGAAGAGAACACAATAGAACTAACTTAGGAGTAAATATATATGGGAGGCAAACAAATGAACCAATTACTTGGGAATAAACCCCATTGAACACCATGGAGCTTACTTTCAAGAAACTACATATTGATCCAGGCTGTAAATCTTTAATGTTTTCCTTAATGCCATAAAACAGTTGTTAAAGCCGCCTCTCTGAGCTGTAAGCGTTCTTAGAGATAGCTTTGAATGGCTCGTCCCCGGTGTTCTGACCCCCAAATCCTCAAGTTTAATTTTGTTTCTCCCATGTGCAAGCTGAACCTGTATTTATTGTCATGCCAACTTGTGTTTCCTTGCACCAAATTTTCCCTGTAAAATGTAAGGATTTTTTCAATGTTATTGGCACATCACTAAATCTGCATTATACACACAAATACAACCAACAGGGAAAAGCAGAGAAATGATTGGCAAAAATGTTTTAAAAAATGTATAAAAAGGAATGAAACAGAGAACATTTGCTCATCCTTAAGTGTCCTTCACACAAGGAGATTTTGATCGGGGAGCGCATTCCATGAGTGACCCTCTCAGAGAATTCTCAAATGGTACACTCTCAGGGAGAACTATGCCACACTCTGTCCTGAAAATCTGAATTACTTCCAAGCCTCAGTTCAAGAAGCTTTGGGGGTGCCATAAAACACACATTCCATGCAGGGGGGGGGGATCACCCTTCTAGAAATATGCTTGAAGAAACTTACTCCAAGAAATCCACTTTGGGTTGTACAAATTCCTTCCTTCAGCAGTAAAACTGAAATGCCAGAGGCTTCCATGCTTAAAACATCAAACTGAAACAGAATTCAGCAGTGTGCCAATATTTAAACATACCCAGGGATAAACACAATGGTACCTCTGCTTCTATAGTTCATCTGTTTTGTTCCAAAGGTACATATGCTGTGAATTCCATGGTCATATATTGCCTCCTTCCTATGACATCTGACATGGGAAGAACACGTGTCAGGAGATGCAATGATAGCCGGGAAGGGTAGCCGAAAAAGACAGAGCCGGCAGCAGAGCAAAGGCTTTGCTATACACTGGAGCTGTGTGAAGGGGCTGTGAAATGCCAGAAGGGAAAGTTCAGTCCATTATAATCTCTCCAGGTCCAAGCCTGGTTCTGGAAGGCAGCTCCAGTCCATTTCCATTCCTCACTGCCGCGATCCTTCAGTTTTAGACTAAAGAAGTGAAATTGACAGATCCTTTGAGATGCGAAGATGAAATTAGTAAACCCTCTGAGGAGCGATCTCGCCTTCTCTGTCTTTTAAAACTATGTTTCCCAGCTATGCTTCAACGTTTTGGTATTAACCTATAAAGCCCTAAACGGACTGGGACCAGCATACCTGAGGGACAGTCTCTTCCCATCTACTCCCCCAGAGGGTGCTGATGAGATCAGCTGGTAAGCTGGCCCCAGGGAGGCTTGATAGGCCTCAACCAGGGTCAGGGCCTTTTCGGTCCTGGTCCCGACCTGGTGAAACTCTCTGCCTGAGGACACCTGGGCCCGCAAAGATCTTCAGGCTGACCTGTAAGACGGAGATGTTCCGCTAGCCGTATGGTTGAGGCCATCAGGGATTCCATCAAATGAGCCTCTCTCCCGGTCTCCCCTATGTCTGTGAGGCGGGTATTGACCATCTACACCCCATATATGAGTGACCATGCATCATTAAGCCACACCTCCACCTCCATCAGATGATATGTGGTTTTTATACGGTGAGCAGGTGTTTTATTAGAAGGCTGTGGTCAATTATTGTGATTTTATCTCTGTATATTTTATTTATTGTGACCCACCCTGAGTCCGCTTGTGGGGAGGGCGGGGTATAAATAACAACAACAACAACAACAACAATAACAACAACACTCCACATCCCTACACTTGACGAGCATACGCTGAGGCATCTCATGTAGAGAGACTCTAAAGCTAAGGTTAACTCTGGCTCATAAACCGACTTCAGATCTTGATTTAATGGACTCTAACTAGCATCGTTAGTGGAATGGACTGCATTAAGATAATCACAGCAACCATAATTAGCTAAATTAAAACATGGTTTCATGCATTATCTGAACTCCACACTCTGGTTTGCTCAAGGACTAGATTTTCTTCCTGATTGGATTCCCCCGTGCCATTCCTTTACTGATACGTTATTTCACTTTTAAGGTGCATATCATTCTACTTCAGTTCCAATTTAAGTTGGGGAAACATTCAAACTTAATTGCAAAAGCCAGTGGAAGCGTAGTGGTGATGGAGATATCCTAGGTAGAACACAGAAAGCTTGGGCTCAAATTCCCTGTGCCATCATTTATTTATTTATTCTAAACATTTAAACTCCACCTTTCTCCAAGAACTCAAGACAATTTACAAATGAAACATCAGGCTGCAACAAAGATTTTGAAAATGATAAATAAATAGGCCCCAGAAACCTAATTAAAGGATTCCATGTTTGGGGTGTTAGCACCCATGATTATGGGTGGTTGTGAGCTCATTCTGCTGGCATGTGTGTGTGTGTGTGTGCGCGTGCGCACGCGCGCACGTGTGCAGGGATGAAAATAATAAATCATACATTTGCTTATATTTAGAAAAAGAAATGAGAGTTCTTAATTGTAGGAACTCTATACTCGGATAGGAAAGGAGAAGAGACAGATCCTAACTACCTATCTAGTCTAAGGATGTACATGGATGGCAGGACAAGGCCTGTATCCACGCTGCCAAGATGGAGGGAGAAGAAAAGAGGTGTTGCCTGGAACAAAGCCAGGAAGAGAAAAGGAGTGAGAGGGAGGACGTCAGGAAGAGGAAATTCTGAGAATAGCAATCTACATATCAAAGGACAGTCAGAGCAGTAAACAGAATGCCCTGACCTCTCTATCTTTCTAACTCTTTGGTTTGTCCCCCTCTGAAACCTGAGGAAAGGGACTGCATTTAATCCTCCTCTTCCAACAGAAAAGACAATAGAAACCAACACAAACAAACAGCGTCAATCAGACAAACTGCTACAACCTTCAATATCTGACAAATCACTATCCTCCAAATTCCATCCATCCAACTTTGGACTAAGACAGCATTGGAAGCCCCATGAAGGACAGAAAGTGAGGATGCCCTCCCACACCTCCTCAAGCAGGCCATTCAAGGACACTGGCCCTACAATGAGAATGCCTTTGTCTGGGCTGATACCAAGTAACAGTTTTAATAGAGAGTATATACAGCAAGGAGAAGGTAATTGGGGAAGCACAAATGGGGAAAGCAGGTAAGGGCGTGCCTGGCTATGAAGGCTTTCAAGGTAAAAACCAGCATCTTGAATTAGCTCTGGAAGTCAATAGATAACACAGGAAAATGTTGAAGCACAGGCATTAATTCTCTGTCCCGTTTTGTACCAGTTTGGTGTAGTGGTTAAGAGCATGGAACTCTAATCTGAAGAGCCGGGTTTAATCCCCCACTCCTCCACTTGAAGCCAGCTGGGTGACCTTGGGCGAGTCACAGCTCTCTGGAGCTCTCTCAGCCCCACCCACCTCACAGGGTGATTGTTGTGGGGGTAATAATAACACTTTGTAAACTGCTCTGAGTGGGCATTAAGTTGTCCTGAAGGGCGGTATATAAATCGAATGTTATTATTATTAATGTTATTACCCCTAAGGCTGCCACGCCCCCCCATCCACAGGTCATGGCATAAGGGCTAGTCCTTGGCTGATAGATAGATAGATAGATAGATAGATAGATAGATAGATAGATAGATAGATAGATAGATAGATAGATAGATAGATAGATAGATAGATAGATATGTTAGCACCAGTGACTGTCCTCCGCTAACAAAATCAATAGCAATCTCTCACTGTTGTTGGTACTTCTCATTTCTTCTTCTTTACCAGACTGCATAGTCAATAGGTCCTTTAGCCTTTAAGGATCCGATCTCATTACACTGTTAACCAACCTTAATGCCAAACCTGGATTTTTTTTTAATCAAGGTTTCCACTGCCTTCCGCTAAAGACCTAAAATCACAGCACCTTCAGCCATTCCCACAGCTTGTCAGAGAACAGGCGTATTCTCTGTGCAAAACTCTCAGTCTAATGGGTTCTGCCTAGCTCTCTTTTATTTCCACCCCCTGAGTGGTAGTTTCGGCTGGTTAGAGGGAGACTGGAGCATCGCAGCGTTGGTCGTTTCTCTAGATGCAGCTCGCACAAAATCAGAGGATATTCCTAAGACAGCCAAGCTTGGGAGCTCTAGAAGAACAAAGCGAATCAAAGAGATGGTGGATCAAGCTGAAACATGACCCAACCTACAACTCCCCCCTCTTATATTCTGTCCCACCCTGACCTGGATAGCTCAGGTGGGCCTGATTTCGTCAGATCTCAAAAGCTAAGCAGGCTTGGCCTTGGTTAGTAATTGGATGGGAGGTCTCCAACGAAGACCAGGGTCGTAGAAGCAGGCAATGGCACACCACCTCTGTTAATCACTTGCCATGAAAACCCCACCAGGGGTCGCCATAAGTCAGCTATGACTTGAGGGCACTCTCTACCACCATATCCTGTCACAGACAATTCGCCCCCGCCTCACACATGCCAGGTTGCTGCCCCACACATGCCAGGTTGCTGCCTCACTCATGGCGACCCCTGGTGAGGTTTTCATGGCCAGAGACTAACAGAGGTGGTTTGCCACTGCCTGCCTCTGCAACCCTGGTTTTCATTGAAAATAAGAAAGAAAAGTAATACATATTTCATTTTGTCATTTTTCTCTACAACACCTATCATATTTTAACAAACATTATACTTTTACAGTGCAATTCTAAGATGAGTTACTCCAGTCTAAGCCAATTGAAATCAGTGGGCTTAGACTGGAGTAACTCTTCTTAGGATTGCACTGTTAGTTTTAATATCTCCCAAATTTACCCTTTTCAGTACTGCCCCCTTCTATTTATTTTCCCCAAATTTGTCTTCTTAGAAATCAAAATCTCTGTGGTACTAGAGAACTGATTGTCTAGTACCACGGGGGCTGAATATGGATTGGAACCACGGTGCATGAGGAGAAAGGGCTTCAATCTTCCCCTATGCCATTTTCCTGATGTCACGAGTGATGCTCTAGGAATTTCCTGTAACTTCTATGGTAAAGATCATAGAGATGTAGACCAATTTGTAGAGCTTCATGACGGAAGCCATTTTCTGGCCAGTCTTCTCCCTGCTCCTCAATGTTTTGTGGGCGGGGGCCTGGGGTTGACTGTCTATAGGAAATCCCAAGCCACATTTTTCTCTCTCTCTTTGATTGCACATGGGACCCCTCAACTACATTTCCTTCTAGGGTCGCCAGCTTCAAGTTGGGATATTCCTGGAGATCTGAGAGATGAAACCTGGAGAAAGTGGGGCTTGGGGAGGGAAAGGACCTTGGCACGGCATAATTCCATAGAGTCCACCCCCCAAAGTAGCCATTTTCTCCCGGTGGCCTGGAGACCAGTTGTAATTCCGGGAGATCCCCGGCCACTACCTGGAGGCTGGCAACCCTAGTTCCTTCTCAGGACATTCCCTCTTTGGCAAGGGCCATGCATAGTAAGGGAAACACATATCATGATGTGATCATGTTGCCAACCTCCAGGAGGGGCCTGGAGATCTCCCGGCATTACAACAGATCTCCAGATATACAGAGGTCAGATCCTGCTGAAGGAAAAGTCACCTTTGGAGGGCAGAATCTATAGCATCACATGCCCTCTGAGCTTGTTCCCATCCCCAAACTCTGCAGTCCCCAGGCTCCACCCGAAATCCCCAGGAATATCCCAACCCAGATTTATCAACCCTATGATGGGAGAATAAGACATAAGATGGAGCTTTTTCTTCTCCCTTCCACATTATTAAACTCTAAAAGGGGTAATTCTCCTGATACCTCCTTAGAACAGAGAGAAGCGAAGAACTGCATCTTATAAAAGACATATTGCATTTCTGAGCTTTGGTGATCAGTGTTAAAAGGGTGTTGGACGTTCAGTGCAGTTGCTGTTGATTGCTGCTTAATTGCTGCTTGTTGGTGTTCGACATCTCCCGGTCTGATTGATCACGCTCCACTTTTGTCCTTCGGGTTGCAACTTCCCTATTATCTCCGTGTAAGTCAACCGCAAGCCAACTTCGGCACTGTGAATAATTTATGTGGCAAGACAGCTAAATGGCTTAAAATAGTATCATGTTTTCAACTTAATAGCTCAACCCTCAAAGCCTCATTTGGGTTACTAGAGTGGTTTTTTAAAAAAAGTCTTTTGGACAGAGATCAGTTTGGAATTGTATTATCTGTCCTGAGTTGACAGGTAGCAGAACATCTATGATTATGAAAACAAATGATGGCAAACACTTTATGCAGAGAAGTTAAAGACAGGCCAGGTTTGGGGGGCGGGTTGCATGCAAAATATCCCCTCTGGACCTTACACATTAGCTAGAGTTTTAAAATAAATATGAACAAACCGACCCATCAAAGATGACAGTGTTCCAAAGTGACTGGGTCACCACTGAAACAGGGTTCCCAACTCCTTGGGACTGTCAACTAGATCAAATCCCATGCCAAAGGAATTGCAATGAGCCATGCAACTGAATTAGAATCTGAGATTCAATGATAGAACTTAGAAAACAAATACTGGGATCAGAATTTTCTCCTCTAGTGTTCACAGTATCAGCAGAAAACTATTATGTTTATAAAGTCCTCCCCCCCCTCCAACCGCCTGACCTGCAAGGTGTTGCTGCGTACATAAGGAGGTGATGTATCTTGTGGTTGTTTTCTCTGCGGGTTTCTGTTTTCAGACTTATTTGGTGTGAGATTATATATCACATCAAATAAGTCCAATCAAATAAGATTCGGGCCATGTTAGTATATCACATTGCATACTATATTGGGATGTTATGATAGGTTATATTATAATGCATGCTATGTTATATTGTATGCTATGCTATATTGTATGGAATAGTATATAACAAATACTATATTGATAGTATATTTGATAGAGAATATGCATAAAAGAACTAGAACATGTTTAGAGTAAGAGATATTATGATCTATGTGTTGCAGATAAATATATGTTATGTTATATTACAATGCATGCTATGCTATGTTGGATGGTATAGTATATAACAAATACTATATTGATAGTATATTTGATAGAGTATATGCATAAAAGAATTAGAATATGCTTAGAGTAAGAGATATTATGATCTACGTGTTGCAGGAAAATATAAGTGAAATAGAATTAAGCAATAAAAGGGGGTAAGGGTTGGAAAGCTGTTGGAAGTCAATAGGGAGGGAGGAGGAAAAGGGTGGGGAACAAAACTAATTAGATATGAAGGGAACGTATGTATCAAATTTGAAAATTCAAACTCACCAATAAATTTTTTTTAAAAAAATAATAATAATAAGATTCGGGCCATTTCCACACACCCTTAAAGGGAAGGCATGCTCCCAGAACACTGGCGACATCTCTATTTGCAAAACGAAGGCAGGTCATTTGGTTTCCGTTTTTTCGCCACCTTTCCTGGGACCGTGAAAAGTGCATTCCCCCAAAAGGCACCCAAAAAATGGAAGCCAGACGGCCTGCAACCGTTTTGCAAACTGTGATGTCTGGATTCATGGGGACAAGCTGCCAGCATTCGGTGAGTGGGTCATCCGAGTCATAGTGAGGTGCGTGTGTGTATGCAAGTACACACACACACGCACACACACACACACATCACACACTATATTTAGATATTTACACACACACCAAGAGAGAGAAACTAGTTATGGATGAAAACTCCCAAGTATGATCTGAAACGTTTTGTATTTTTATAAGCATCCTTGTCAAATGCTCAAAAACATTCAGGCATTTGTGTTTAATGAAATGCTCAGAAAATGCATGACACCATGCCCTCTCCTCTTCCGCACTAATTCACCCACTCCCCATCACCACCACAGGGGTTCTTTAAACCACAGATATACCTTGAGTAAGAAACTTTCTTTAAATTACCCTTCCTCGTTTCTCCAGCATCACATCCTGTTAAGGTAGACAGGAATTGTAGTTTTCATTGTCTTCCAAATGGAGCTGGATCCATCAACCCATAATATAAATAATCACATCAAAGAAGCTCAAAACTAATATTTCCATCAACCCCGGCAATCTAGAGAGTCTGAAGCATTGATCAAAAGCAGCAAGCGACCAAATGACGATGAATGTGAACAATAGTACAGATACAAAATCACGGAAAATGCTACTCATTTGAAACTGACAGCAAATCAGCAATACGCTTGACGCAACAAAAAAAGGGGGGCCTTTGCTACCAGGGCATGCTCCATTTTCAAGCATGCTACCTGCAAGGATAACAGCATCACTAAGAGAAGCGCCGTCATGCTCACTAACACCTTGGGCTCTTGAAAACTATGAGAAAAACCACACAGGAACTCCATCTAGGACCAAAAGGAAAACGGGAAGGAACCAAACTTTGCCCCTCTCTCTTGCTTTGATGGACTACAGTGGTGCTCTTTGCATATGACTCCGCAATGCTGAAGTGGCAAAGGGAGACAGATTGATACAACTGTGTGCTTGGCAAGGTGTAATCTTAACAGTGATATTTCTCACTGTGCAGCCATCAGAATGCAAAGGGTCGGGAGAAGCCTATACTTAGCCGCAATTCAGCCTTTAAAGTACACCGAAATACACTTCATTTGTCACAATTGCCGAAAGCACTCAATCCCATACCTCTCTTAGCAGGTCGCTTTGCAGTCTTTCCCACTTTTGTGTTGCATCAAGAATATGCAATTTCGTACACTCAGGTCTTAGATGACCCCCCCACCCTCAGTTTTGCAGTGCTTTTCTCTAAAACTGTAGCTCACCCTATTCTCAAGGATGTATTCCTATGTTTTCGATTTTTGTTCAAAAAAACAACACCAGGGCTTCTTCAAAGTTCTGATCATTCCAGATACAGCAGCAAAACAGAACAGGAATCCAGTAGAAACTTCAAGACTAACAAACTTTCATTCCAGTAGAAACATTCATGAGTTAGAGCTCGCTTATCAAATGCTGGAAGCGTACATCCATTAGGTCAATACATTTATATTAAAGGCTGCAAACAACAGGAAAGGGAACGGACTAGATTCAAGCAAAAGAATGATCAATCCACTAACAGTGCAATCCTAAAATTGTGTATTCAGAAGTAAAACCCATTGAGGTCAATGAGACACTGTTAATTAAGTTTAGGATTGTAGTTGGGGTTGCTAGGTTGAGCCTGGCAACCAGCGGCAGAGCTAGGAGCAGAGACAAAGGGGCATGTGTGTGGCTTTGGTGACACTACATCACTTCTGGGTACTACCAGACTACAGGAATTGCTGGAAATTCTATGGTAAAACCATAGAGTTTACAATGATTCATTGTAATGTCACTTCCTGTTGTAGAGAAAAAGCACTTGGGAGGCAGTGTTGGAATTGTGGCAGAGTTTCTTCTTGACCTATATGCATTCATTGGAATGTGTGCACTGATTCTATGCATGTTCAAGTATACACAAGTTTTTCTAGTACTGGGAAACCTGGAAAGCAAAGTTACCGATCTCATGGAAAATACTGAACATAATTTTTTTCTTTAAAATTTATTTATACCACAGTTTTCTCTCCACTGGGCACTCAAAGCAGCTTACAAATCATTCTCCCCTTCTCCATGTTATCCTCACAACCTCTACCCTTATGAGATAGGTTAGGAAAAGAGTGAGTGACTGTCCAAGATCACCCTGTGATAGGGATGACAGGTCCCCGGATCCTCCCAGCAGGAGGGCAGGGGACCGGGCATTTACCTCTTTGTTGTTCCCGAGTGCTCCTTGCATGCATGCGCACTCCCATGGCTACACAATGACGGCACTCCCAGGAAGTGTTGTCACTACACAGGTGTGGGATCAAATGCTTGCTTCTCAGAAGGCTGCTTTTGGCCCCAAGTGGGCCCAATTCAGCCTATTTGGAGCCAAAATCAGCCCGCTGAGAAGTGCAGGAGTGCTCTCAGGGGTGGTGTGATGATGTCACTCCTGGAGATGATGTCATCGCACTGCCTCAGGAGTGCGCCCGGGATGGAGTTCCCCTACCTTTCCTCCCCTGCTGGCCAGGTGAGTAGAGGCGGGGGCAGAGGGTGGGAGTGGTGGATCACCTGCCCCCAGGGGAGGAATGGCATGCCTACCCAGTGAGCTTCCATGGCAGAGTGGGCATTTAAACCTGGGTCTCACAGCTCCTAACCAGTACATTGTGCTGGTTCCAGCAACTGCATATAGGTTGGGGCAGAACTTGTTGCTGGGATCTCATTCCATGTATCTGACCAGTTTCTTCTTACCCTCCATGCATCTGACGAAGAGAACTGTGATTCTCAAAAGCTTATGCTACAGTAAAGTTGGTTAGTCTTAAAGGTGTTACTGGACTCTTCTATTCCTGATTGTGTGATCAGTTTTCCCAGTAAGTATGTCAAAGCTAGGGCTCAAAAGCCAACTTTAAAAAAATCAAAACGTGCTAGAAATTTAAGCGGTGTGTTGAAAATACTTGGGATGTACATTATCCATTCCATTTCTCTCTCTCTCTCTTTTGAAGAACTTCCAAAAGAGACTCGCACAAAGATAAGATAGTAACTATCAGCTACTATAGATGCCTCATTGGTGGATGAACAATGAACATTTCCCAAGCACTGGATACATTTGATCTTCAAATTAACCCACCAGGACCCCAAAATAGAACATCAGCATGTGAAAATGTCCCATATTACAACTTAAATCAACTATTATACCAGCTCAGCAAGCCTCACCACATTCCCACCAAGCATTAAAAAATGTCAGCTTGTCCCGAGCGAGCAATAATTTACCAAAGAAAGCAGGCATGCAAAATATGGGTGGTACACATCCAAAGAAGATATTTTGGGCACAGAGGTGTTTTAAATCCCCCCCCCTTTGTCTGCAGCCAACATTCTCTGAAATCCCAACAGATCAAAGTTTTGTAGACAGTATGGGGAGGGAAGAGGAGGAAAAAAGCCCCGCAAAATTAATAACTATTTAAGTATTCTGTTTCATCATGATAACAAACAGATGGTTTTAATATTCTAGAGGCTAATTTCTGAACAATTAAAAACACAGCAAGACATTAGCATCTAATGAAACATTTTAACTATCAGCACAGGCATCTGCCATTAATTTCCACACAGTAAGGACTTGGTTCTCTCCAATCTGTTCTTTGTTAAGGAAAGTTTTTTTTCCCCCACTTGGAATTTAGTGGAGTAGAGAATTAACAACTGTTTTCAATCAGCAATCAGCAGGGTACATCACTAGCATTCACTGAGATGATCCATACCATGGGGCATAAATATACCCCTCCAATGGCTTTGATGTGTATGTATTGTATAGCCGGGATTTCAGAAGGAAACTCCGATTCTAAGTATGTCTTCCTTTTGAAATGTAGGGATTAGCCCCTTGTAATAGTGTCATGTCTCCTTTTATTAGGTTCTTGGGCAGAACTGGAAGGGGCAGGTGGGATGTGAATATTTCAGAAAGCAGCCCTTAAATTCAGTTTACCTAAAACCAAAATTTGTATGGGGCGGGGGTAGCCAAGAGAGACCTTGTGATGGAAACCATGTGAGTGTGTTCTTCAAAGGCAACTGAAAATCCTGTATTTATGACCTGATTTATGACCCGTTTGCTCATGTGAGACATCGACATTGGGTGGTGTTCATCAAAGGTTGAGGAAGTAGTTATGACATCAAGGGGTTTTACTTGAAAAGCCGGAAACAAGCCATCTAATCCCACCATCTTTACATCAGGGATGGTGTCTAGAAGGAAGGATCAAGCATAGTTGCTTGAAAGAAGAAAGAACAAATACTCAAGATGGCTCAGCCAACGTTGGCCATAAAATCTCCAACATGCTGAAACCATTGCAGAAATTAATCCCTGGTCTATCAAAACCAGTGCCTGCATGGAAAGGCAGGATTTAAAAGTTTGAAGTAACTAACTACATGCAATTTATGTCTCAATGGTAGAGGCGCCCATCATATTCTAGGTTTGGGAATACAATCCACACCAGGGACTAGAGATGGGCACAAACTGAAATACGAACTAAAATTAAGCACAAACCAGGCCGGTTCATGGTTCACGAACCACGGTTCATCAGATCCCATTTCTGATGAACCGCCATGAACTTTTAGGTTGGTTCATTTGGTTCATCACTTCAGACAGCCTGGTGCCAATCAATCAGTTTCCTAAGCAACAGGGGATGGACTTCCTGCAGACCTTCTACTGACCTGGAAGTGAACTTCTGCTGGCCCGGAAGTGACCTTCTGCTGACCTGGAAGTGATGATTTTCTGTCCTGGATGTGGCATTTTCATGAACCAAATGAACTGGTTCCCGAACCAAGGGCAGGTTTGTGAAAGTTCGTGGTTCATGAAATTTGACGAACCATGAACCACATGGTTCGGGTTTTTTCTGGTCCGTGCCCATCTCTACCAGGGACATCATCAGACCACAGCTCTCCTCACATGGGCATAAGATCATTTTGCAGCGGTTGGGATACCCTTTGGGGCTTGATCAACTTCACTCTAATTAGCTGGCCTTCACACCTTTCTCCATTAACTTTTTTCCACCTGTTGTTCTTTGAAGAGATTCAAAGTCAACCCCAGACTCCAGGTGCCTTGGATGGAATGAAGATATATTTAGAATCATAGAAGAGAATCATAGAATCATAAGGTTGGAAGGTACCTCTAGGGTCATCTAGTCCAACCCCTGCACAATGCAGGAAATTCACTAATAGCCCCCCCCCCCGACTGCCACAAGCCAGAGGCCGAAGGGCCACCAGGCAGAGCTGGTGCCAGAGTATCTGGCACTTGAGGCCAGAGGCAGTTTCAGGGCTGTTGCTGCCCCCACGTGTGCGCATGCAAAGTGTGCGCGCGCCTGGACAGCATGATGACATCACTGCATCTGACGTTGTCACGCAGCATGCTGCTGTGAGCTGGACCCATCAGTGCCACAGGCAGCTGGGATGGCGCATGGGTGGCCTCCCAGCCCTCCCGCTCAGTTGCATCCCAAGGTTGGATTAAGACACGCTGCAGCTCTAAATTATGCCAAATTTAAGTGGCTCCCTAGCACTACCAAAAATGATCATTTACTTACCTCATATATAGTCCACCTTTCTCATCAAGGCACAAGGCAGATCATGCAATTAGTATATAATGCAATGAAGAATATTATAATTAATACAATATTTGGACTTTTAAAGCATTTTTGTATTTAGATAGGGTTGCCAGCTCCAGGTGGGGAAATTCCTGAAGATTTTGAGGGTGGAGCCTGGAGAAGGCAGGGTTTAGGGAAGAGAGGGACCATCCAAAATAGCCATTTTCTCCAGGGGAACTGATCTCGTGTAGCCAATAGCCTGTAGCTGTGGATCAGTTGTAATTCCAAGAGATCTCCAGCCACCACCTGGAGGCTGGCAACCCTAGGAGGCCCTTATAATCTGAAACCCTGCCCATAAAACCAGCTCTGAGGCACCCCCACACAGGTCCATGGGAAAGAACAAAATCATGCCCTCAAGGGGAGGGGGGAAAAAGTTGAGTCAGTGGAAGAGGGATGTTAGTACTTTTAAAACGAACCTGAAACACCATGCCATCAACCCCCCAGTATCTCATCGCAAACCATGGCAACAGCTGTGTTTCTCCGTAGCAATAAAATGAAACAATTTAATCGCCTTTATTGTTCTGCTGTGATGCTTGAGCGTAGCCATTTTCTTCCCTCCTAGGGCTCGCAAGCCCCGCAAGGGCAGCAATGAGAGGAGATCTCATTTACCTAAAAGCGCTTATAAATTTTTAATTTGCTTTAACAAGTAAATTAACAAGTCCCTCATTCAGGCAAGTTTTATGGCCTCTTGCCACTTGGGGAGGACCATAAAAGTTTTATAGATAATCCAGAGCTACCAAGGCTGCTCATAATAAATTGTCTGTTTCCTGTTATTTTATCAAGCCACTGGGTTTCTTAATGGCTTAAAGTCACAGCTTCTGTATTTCCAGGGCTTTTTTTATGGGTCCATATTTATAAACCCTAAAGAATACCTAAAATTATACCGGGCCCCAGCTAATCACTACAAAGCTTGCTACTTCAAAAAAACACAAAAACTGGTCACTGCAAAGCTTGCTACTTTTTTAAAAAAATGGCACCAATCTTTACATTTCCCCCCGTTCATGCCCGACTCATAAAGGCTCCATTCCTCGTTTCCAAAGACCAACAGTTGGGCAGTGTGCTGATACACAACTCATTTCAGACACTGTCCTCACTACAATTTTTCATGAGAAACTGCTTTGAAGTATCTACAGACTTCCAAGAGTTCTTGTAAAACTGTGCAAAATGGGAGCGGCAAGGCCTGTTCAAGGTATTTCACTCACCTCACGTATGACACTCTATGGTTTCTTCCTGTATCACTGACAGCTAAGTTTCAGCTGAGCTCCTGAGGCTCAGGCCTGGCCTGCAGCAGAGCAGCCCCAGGAGTGCTTTGGGCGCACCACAATAGTCAGAAGCAAGCTCTGTCCCTGTGGAGCATTGGCACATTCCTCATCATGCTGCCTAGAACTTCCAGGTTGCCTGCTGTGGCAGCCAACCTTCTTGAAGGTCTGTGCTCTCACTGCTATTCCATGGAGCAGTAGAAGCAAAACAAGCAGGTAAAAATCAGTGTGGGTGATGCCATGACATCACTTCTGGTTTTGTAACCAGAAGTGATGTCATGGTATAGCTGATGCCAATTTTTGTAGTCTCCTCCATTTTGTTCCTGATAATTGCCAGCTGGGAGGTGGCCCTAATGCTGCCCCAACCAGTTACTTGGAAAGAGACTAATTCCATAATGGCAGGACTCATTGGGGAAGATCCTACCACTATACTTCTACTCCACAGTATAGCCCGATCTCATCAGATCTTGGTCTGTATTTGGATGGGTGGCCACCAAGGAAGACTCTGTAGAGGAGGGCACTGGCAACCCACCTCAATTGTGACTTGACAGAACATGTACTCTCTGTCTTTGTCTCTGTCTCTGTCTCACACAAAGGGATACTCAAATACCTGTTAGTTTGAATTACATTCTGCTTCTCTGAAATTAACAGGAAACCATTTTTTTGTCAAACTGCGCAGCTGTTTGTGAATAGCTCAATCCTGTTCTGTGGATTAACAACAACAACAACAACAACAGCATTTGATTTATATACCACCCTTCAGGACAACTTAATGCCCACTCAGAGTGGTTTGCAAAGTACGTCATTATTAGAGATGGGCACAAACCGGAAAAAAACCCGAACCATGTGGTTCGTCAAATTTCATGAACCATGAACCACGAACTTTCATGAACCTGCCCCTGGTTCGCGAAATGGTTCATTCGGTTCGTGAAAATGTCACATCCAGGTCAGAAAATCATCACTTCTGGATCAGCAGAAGGTCACTTCTGGGCCAGCAGAAGCTCACTCCCGGGTCAGTAGAAGGTCTGCAGGAAGTCAATCCCCTGTTGCCTAGGAAACTGATTGATTGGCACCAGGCTGTCTGCAGTGACGAACCAAAAAATGAACCAGCCTAAAAGTTCGAGGCAGTTCGTCAGAAATGGGATCTGACAAACCATGGTTCGCGAACCACAAACTGGCCTGGTTCGAGCTTAATTTTAGTTCGTATTTCGGTTCGTGCCCATCTCTAGTCATTATTATCAGCACAACAAAACACCCTGTGAGGTGGGTGGGCTGACAGAGCTCCAGAGAGCCAAGGTCACCCAGCTGGTTTCAAGTGGAGGAGTGGGGAATCAAACCCAGCTCTCCAGATTAGAGTCCTGTGCTCTTAACCACTATACCAAACTGGCTTAACAATGAGAGCAGAGCTTGTGATCTGTAATCTTAAAAAACATGTCCTTCTCTTCTCTGAACTCCCCAACAGGTATCCTCCGCTTAAGTTCATGTTTCTTGTTGACAAAAAAGGACAACAGCATTTCTTTACAGGTTTTGCTGGAGAAACCAATTAGAAGACCAGGCCTTCCAGAGTGTAACTAGAGGAGAGGACTTATATACTGATCCCAGAACACTCTCTAAACGAGGAGTGGAGGGAAATCTTGGAAAACTACCATTATTTCTTTAAGCAGCGGCTGCTGCATTTAATTTCTCTAAAGAACTCATAATAAGGTGGGCAACGCTCCAAGCAAAGAAGAAAGGAACCCAACAACTAAAATTTGAATTGCATGGTCCTTCCCCCACTGAGTTATTTTAAGCTGGCAGAAGACAAGACTGGTGGGTTTTTCTTTCCATATGACCCAATAAATCAGATAACAGAACTCAGGTTCCTGTAAAAAAAAAGTTTGAGGAAGGATAAGAAACGAGGGTGAAAGGGAAGCAACATGAAAATAAATATTCTGCTTGATAGATCAGTGGATATCTATGAAACAGACAGGATGTAGTTTTGTATGACACCAGGGCAATCCCTTCCTAGAGATCCCCTGGCTAAGTCTAAATTCCCTAAATGCAAATCTCCTTGACAGGGTTTCAAACCCAACAACTTGATTCCCTAGACAACAGGGTTATTGCCCCTGGATTGTCCAAGGATATATCCGATGGATCTGACCAATGTCACACAAACCTTAATAATCAGGGATTTTTTTCTGGGAAAAGAGGTGGTGGAACTCAGTGGTGGAACTCAGGACTGCACAATGATGTCACTTTGGGTCAGCTGGAACAAGGGGGGAGTTTTTTCAAGTTTAAATCAGCCTTGGTGAAAATGGTCACATGGCCAGTGGCCCCGCCCCCTGATCTCCAGACAGAGGGGAGTTTAGATTGCCCTCCGCGCCATCATCAATCATCATCATCATCATCATCATCATCATCATCATCATCATTTTTATTACAGTACCAAGACCAATATACAAAAGTTATGTGACCAAACCACGGAGGGCAATCTATACTCCCTTCTGTCTGGAGATCAGGAGGCGGGGCCACCGGCCATGTGACCATTTTCAAGAGGTGCCAGAACTCCATTCCACCGCGTTCCAGCTGAAAAAAATGTCTTGTTAATAAGACTCTGGTTAGACTCCTGCAATGGGCCTTTGAAGACGGTCTGGAACAACAAAACTAGTGACTAGGGTGCACAGTGGAGCCTACCGCAATGAGCATGTAAGACCAGCACTACACTGCTTATAATCAGTTTTCTGTGCTGGTTTTAGGGTTGCTAGCTCCAACTTGGGAAATTCCTGGAGATTGTATTTATTATTTATTTGATTTGATTTATACCACGCCCTCCCCACAGATGGGCTCAGGGCGGCTAACAACATTCACAAATACATTAAAAGTCACAAAAACATAAAATCAATAATAATTTTTTAAAAGTCATTAACATAGTCCAGGGGCAGGCTATTTTTGCAGGTGGCATCTGGAGAAACTAGAACTGAGGAGGAGAAGAACCTTAGCAAGGTATAATTCTATAGAGTCTACCCTCCAAAGCAGCCATTTTCTCCAGGTGAGCTACTCTGTGGCCTGGAGATCAGCTGTAATTTCAGGAGATCTCCAGCCATCACCTGAAGGCTGGCAGCCCCAACTGGTTTGGACCTTTAAATCTCTAAGTGGCCTGATGGTCAGGGCACAGTTGGCTGCAGTTCCTAGGTTATGAAGCTTAGTGGTTAGCACAATCTCGACTGGCTTTCCAGCCTTAGAAAAAACTCAGTTGTTTCATGAACAAGCATTGGCTGTATTCAGGTAGCATTAGAAAGTTGGTTCAATCTATAAGGCCAGGTGCAAAAAAGATTTATTGGTTAACATATCAAAGGAGAAATAGTACAATTTGCATAAGGACATTAGGCAATCTTTCTCAAATATAAATATAAGAAAAAATATATTTAAAATGAATAGATGGTATAACTCCAGAAAGAAAGAAAGAAAGAAAGAAAGAAAGAAAGAAAGAAAGAAAGAAAGAAAGAAAGAAAGAAAGAAAGAAAGAAAGAAAGAAAGAAAGAAAGAAAGAAAGAATACCTCTAAAGAATGCTGGAGATGCAACAGTAAAAAGGGTTCCCTTACCATGTATGGTGACAATGTCCCAAGCAAAATAATATTGTCTGAATGTATTTAAAAGATCAGAGTAAATTAAAATCTATCATGTGATTAAAAAGTTGCTCTTTTAAGAATTCATCATAGACAGCTAAAGTCTGGAAGAAGAATTTTAATTAAGAATTTATTGGTAGCTGCTGAATGATATTGGGAAAAAAATCTAGGTGCGCAAAGCCTGGTTGAGTCTGATAATAAATAAGATAATGGCAATTAAGCAGGTATACGACAGGAAGATGAATGTACAAGAAAATTTTATTAAGGTTCGGCAGCCTATTATATATTGGAATGCAATTATAGCAGAGGAAAATGTTAAAGAGGAAATTCTGAAGTGTATATGAGTATGTTGTGGATTATGTTTTCTGAAGCTAAAGTAGGTTGGAGTTAGTTTAGTGTAGTGGTTAAGAGCAGCAGGACTCTAATCTGGACAACTGGGTTTGATTCCCCATTCCTTCACTTGAAGCCAGCTGGGTGACCTTGGGTCAGTCACAGGCTCTCCTAGAGCTCTCTCTGCTCCACCCACCTCACAGAGTGGTTGTGGTAAGGATAATAATAACACACTTTGTAAAACGCTTGGAGTGTGGCATTAAGTTCTCCTGAAGGGCAGTATATAAATCAAATGTTGTTGTTGTTGTTATTTATAAGTTGATTATATTGTGTGGTTCAGTTACATTGTTTGATACTACTTTGCTGAATTTATAGTAATTTTATTAAGGTTTTTTAAAAGTTGGTTTATTTGTGACAGGCACAAGCATGCTTAATTACCTATGCTCTCATGCTTTCTCTGTCTTACAGCTTCCCTTCTCATGTGGGATGAGCCTGAAAGCTTTCTGATTTGAGAATCCTTGGATCAAGCCCCAATTCCCCGTAACGTCCAAATGCAGATGCCAGGATAAATTAGAGCTTCTTTCCGCCCCATGAACCAGGATTCTAAACACGGATGAAATAAAAGGTACAGAATCCCAATTTGTTAGTAGTTTTTTTTCAAAGCAATCAGTTGTGTTCTACACAGGAGGAGGCAGAGATCATAGGGGCACAGCAAACAAGCTACATTTGTGCCAGTCACAGAGGTTCTTTGTGATAGCTCTATACACCCATGTGAAACCATTTTTAGACAGTTCTGAAATTTGTTTTTGACTGCTGCTTTTTATGCTTTCCAGTTCTTCATTGTTCGTTATGCATATGTTTCCCTGTCATTGTTTTAAAATGGGTTTAATATGAGCATTTTTTGTGATTTGTTTTAGAAAATATATATCCCTCCTTTCTATTAAAAGAAAACTCCTAGTAGCTTACCAAATAAACTTACAAATAAACAAATGCCAAAGCACACATCATGGAAACTTTTTGTACTCCGCAGCCCATCAAGTCGGGATTAATGTGTCAAAAAACCAGAGCCCTAGAGATAATGAGAGTTGAGATTCTCCAACTTTGGCTCAATGAAATGTTCCAGGGCATGTCAAGTTTAAATGCATGTGCATTTCTAAGACCTCCTCCTAATGAAGTTCTTGAAATGGCTTGTAAAATATTTAAAAAATCCCATAAAGTCAGTAAATGCAATTTATAATCCAAAATTAAATAGCCACCCTGATTTAAATAAAGTTCATCTATACATTCAGCAAAGCAACAGAAAGAACCATGACAGAAGAAACAAAGAGGGTATAGGAGAAAAAAAAGTGTGGGAAAACAAGTATGTCTTCAATCTAGTGCCTATAATATGAAAGAGAAGGCACTAGTAGGACAGATGCATGGAGGGAATTCCACAGCCCAGGTGCCACAACAGAAAAAGCCCTGTCTGCGCTAACCATCTATCTCACTGCAGAACCTGGTTATGCAATTATCACATGCTCCAGCCAATTTGCTTCTAAAGTTATCATTTCAATAGTCCCCCCCATCGGGGCCATGAAGCACTGGCATGGCGATGGGCTTGTATCACAGCCAAGGTATCATCCTTGAGAAATAAAGCTCTGTTTGCAAGGCTGGTGTCAGCTGTGTGGCCTTGGTGATGAGGGACAGCATCAAGGATTGGACAAATGGCCAGAGCCACAGGTCGCAAGAAGGTGTTATACCCAATTGGTTGATCTCCCATTTCCCAAAAGGAAAAATGCCTGTAAGCAATGGAGAAGCAGCGCATAAAAAAATCACATTTGCTGTACATCATCTGGGAACCTTCCCACAGGAAATTGGAGGTCACTTCATGCACCTCTATGCCCTAGAGACCCCTGTATGTTCCTTTCTTGTCCTGCGTGCTTGAGGAACTGGTGCCCTGCCACTGTTTGGCATTCCTTGTAATAACGACCCAACACTATAAATAAAGCTGAAGCACGAAAGAATCTATGTACCAACCAAAACTGGAGGGGTGGGGGGAGACAGAATGACTCTATCATTTGAGGGGGAAAGAAGGACATGATGGGTGTAGAGTTGCCAGGCAAAATTTGACCATAGAACTTTGCCCAAATGGTAGAGCATCCCCGGTGATGTACTGACATCACTTCTGGGCGCACAGGGAATGATGTCAGTGCATTGGAATGCTTCCTCTTCAGCCCTCCAGTTTATGCCCTCCCCCCGCTGGTCATCTGAGCAAGAAGCAGCCACTGGAAACAGGGGATCGACTGCTCTGACCAGGGTGATGACAACCCTCGTTGGGAGGGCAAGCAAGATGTGATCCAAGGCACATGGACAGCCTGTCTCCAAGGAGCCACTGAAACCCACAGCCAGTGTGGACCTGGCTAGATGCTTTCTGGGCAAACCAAGGAGTCTTGGCTTATTGGGAAAAGAGTGGCAGTTGGGTGGGTCAGCTCACTGAGTACTGATCAATAGGTAGGTGACCTGGTAGTGGAAGTGTAGCAGCTCAGCCTGCAAGGCCCATGGCAGAAATACGGCTTCAGTGACATGGGACTGGTGTGGCTACATGGCAGGATGCTGGAACCCAATTTATGGAAGTATAAATTCAAGATTCCCTCTCCCTGCACTGAGGGTTGCCAACTCCAGCATGAGAAATGCCCGGAGATTTGGACATAGTGCCTGGAAAGGGCAGAGTTTGGGGAAGGGGCAAATTTCAGCAGGGTTGTGATGTCACAGAGGCCACCCTCCAAAGCAGCCCAAATATGGAGATCACTTGTAATTCTGGAAGAACTCAAAGCCCCACCTGGAACTTGGCAACCCTACCCAAACCCTGGCCAATATTCCTTATATCCTGCTTAACCAAGGGACCTACTAATCTCTCACTCAATTAACTTTCTTTCTGCAGCCAACCCATCCTCTTTAGCTGCTCAGCAATCCAGCGGTAACACTCCCTTTTCTGAGCCATTGTCTTCAACCAAATTGCCCCTTCAACAGTCCCTGGCCCCGAGCAGCAGCTATCCATAGAACAGCATTCTTGGAATAAGCAAAAGGTCCACTCTGAGCATCGTCAGCAGTGCCCCAAGAAGCCAGAGAGACTCTACAGATGGAAACTTGCAACATAAAGACAGAAGGCGACGCTGCAGAAGTGAAAATAAAAAGACACAGGGAGGAGGGAAAACAACCAGCTACATATCGGGAAGCCTTCCAAAACTGCAGCTGTGCCGGCCCATTAAAAAGCTGAAACTCATTCTGCTCTCGACCCTATACTTATTACCGCATAACTAGTCATCAAAGATATTTCGGTGCAATTAATTAAATTATTCCCAGGCTTGCACCACAACATCCTTATTCCTGTTTCAGCTTTCACTCCTGCTCTCCTTGAACCCCCGCGCCCGCGTGCCAAGTGCCATCTCTAGGGCTGCCCAGCCATAATAAAGCCCTGTTCATCACCACCACTTGTGATGCTTATCATCCTCCCCCCTCTTTTATTGCCATTTATTTTCCAGGAGGATTTGGCCTGCCAGCATATTGGCTGGACTTCCAGGCGAGAGCGATGGAATGAAATCTACCTGCAGACACTTAACGCTGGGGTCAGGCTTCAGAGCTGCTCACGCCAATAATAAACAAATGCTTGTGGGAGGAAGATTTTTATCGGCTCCAGGAAAACAAAATAATAATAATTAAAAAACATGAGCTCCTCTGGCAACAGGGACATTCAGAGTCATTGGGAAAGCCTTGTGTTAATTAGGTTTATGGCCGAAATGCGCTTTGCGAGAGAAATCTGAGCTACGACACACAAGCCTTTCCCATGGCTAGCGGTAAGCTGCTTTGTTTCACAGGATTGGGAGGGAACCCAAGATAAGTTTAAGGTGGGTAGCCATCTTGGGGCCAAGCTACACATGACGAATGACACTTGAACGGCAAGTGGATTGAGTGGAGGGCAAGCGAACAGGGAGAAATACACTTGCCATTCAAGTGTCATTCGTCATGTGTAGCTTGGCCCTTGGTCTGCAATATGTGTGTGTGGTGCCCTCAAGTCAGAGTTGACTTATGGCAACCCCTGGAGGGGTTTTCATGGCAAGAACCTATCAGAGGAGGTTTGCCATTGCCTGTTTCTGCAACCCTGGTCTTTGTTGGAGGTCTCCCATCCAATTACTAACCGAGGCTGACCCTGCTTAGCTTCTGAGATCTGACAAGATCAGGCTCACCTGGGCTATCCAGGTCAGGGCTGGTCTGCAATAGAAGAACAAAATCCAAATCCCACTGGCAACTTAAAGATGAACAAAATTTTCCAGGATCTTGATGATCTTGTCATACTAACACATAGAGCTGTGTTATACTAAGTCAGGTCATTGATTTATTGAGCCCAGTGTGTTGTTTACTGTGACTGACAATAGTTCTCCAAAGTCTCAGGTAAAGATCTTTCCCGTCACCTGTTCATTTAGATGGAGGTACCAGGGATTGAACATGGGACCTTCTGCATGCAAAAGAGATGTTCTGCCACTGAGATATGGCCCCCTGCCCAACCTCTAACCTACAGCAAGTACCTTAAGACACTCACGAAATACCTATACTATACAACGGGGGTGATGTTTTTGGGACACTAAAGTGTGCAAGACGATAGGCAGCTTGCCAAACTAGATGTTCACTTTGTAAAGAGGTTTTACCTCCCCCAAGCACAGTTTTGGCAGGGGCTTTTCCTCCCCCAGGAGCAACGGTCAGCTTTATTTTTAAATAGGTATTCACCACAGTGGCTGGGCAGCTGTGGGAAATCAGAGTTGAGTCCAGGAACCTGAACCCAACTCTTTAAAAAAGCGAACGTATAGTTTGGCCCCGAGACAAGCAAGGTAGCAAAGAGAAGGGGAGGGGTGGGGTACACACGGGGACTCTCTGGGCTCCACTATATGGTACTATTTCTGCTGGGTATGTTTAAACTACTTTTTTTTCTAGCTCACAGGACTGGTTTATCAAGGAGGAAAATGTGTTCAACCCTTTCTACTCATGCTGTTTTCTCACTAGAAAAGACCAGCACCAAACTGTTTTTAATGTTGTATTGTCGGAGGCTTTCATGGCTGGAGAACGATGGTTGTTGTGGGTTTTCCGGGCTGTATTGCCGTGGTCTTGGCATTGTAGTTCCTGACGTTTCGCCAGCAGCTGTGGCTGGCATCTTCAGAGGTGTAGCACCAAAAGACACACTGTGACACTGAGAGATCTCTGTCTTTTGGTGCTACACCTCTGAAGATGCCAGCCACAGCTGCTGGCGAAACGTCAGGAACTACAATGCCAAGACCACGGCAATACAGCCCGGAAAACCCACAACAACCATGTTTTTAATGTTTCTTGGAAAAACATAAGTTACTGATATCCCCCCTGCCGCTGCCCCCAACTGGGTTAAAAGTAGCTCAGGGTGGCATTTTCCTGTGAGAAAATGTCAAGAGAAGAAATAGTTCCTCCCACACCCCCCAGTTCCCAGTGCCTGTTGCCACCATGTTTTCTCACCCACACTTTTTGATTCCCCCTATCTATGCACATACAAATAATGCTGATACCCAGGGCTTTTTTCAGCTGGAACGCGGTGGAACAGAGTTCCGGAACCTCTTGAAAATGGTCACATGGCTGGTGGCCCCGCCCCCTGATCGGCGGCACGGAGGGCAATCTAAACTCCCCTCTGTCTGGAGATCAGGGGGCAGGGCCACCAGCCATGTGACCATTTTCTCCGAGGGCAACCCACTGAGTTCCACCACCTCTTTTCCCAGAAAAAGAGCCCTGCTGATACCAATAGGGATTAACCTCCGTTTTAAAAAAATAATTGGCTGCTTTCTTCCTGATGCACTATCATCTCATGACATGAGCAGGGAGAAAATACTAACACATGATCCATGACTTGCATCTTGAAGGTACTATTCGCCTCAAGAGACTATGCCACGTGCCTTCTCTGAACATCTGAATCAGCATTTATTCCAAATAAGGGTCAGTCCATTCCTAGAGATGCTTGCTGTTTCCTACCTCCTTCTCCAGTCATCCATTCTCAGTTTTTCATAGATCAACCGTTTGTGCAGATTGGTCTTCATAGTTTTGGAAACCATCAGCTGGCGTCACCGTTTCACGTGCCAGCTTACGATTCTGCTTGGAGTTGAAAAAAGCCATCTGTGTAGGTGGAACCCAACACCCACTCTTTTTGGCTCATTTTCTTTTTCTTCATTTTCAACAGCTTTGCTCTCAAAATGAAGGCCAGATTTTCCAAAGCGTTCAGCGCTTGCCTTCTTTGATTGTGACATTTTACAGCCAGATTTCCCAAAGAATGAGGAGGAGGGGAGGGATCAAAGCTGTTCTTCTTCGAACATATTGTACACATGTGGGATTTATTTGTCAGACAAAGGCAGACCACCATGTTTTAATTTTACCTTCCCCCGTTCTCTACAAATCCTACCCAACCCACAACTCTCATATTGATTATGTAGAGCATTAGAGCAGGGTTTTTTTTTTAAAAAAACTTTCCTTTGTCATCTCTTCAATCCAATCATGACAACAAGCTGGTTTCTTTCCTCCCTCTTGGTATGCTCATATCCAGGGCTTTTTTTCAGCTGGAACACGGTGGAACGGAGTTCTGGAACCTCTTGAAAATGGTCACATGGCTGGTGGCCCCGCCTCCTGATCTCCAGACAGAGGAGAGTTGAGATTGCCCTCCGCGCCGCTGAGCAGCATGGAGGGCAATCTCAACTCCCCTCTGTCTGGAGATCAGGGGGCGGGGCCAGCAGCCATGTGACCATTTTCTCCAAGGGCACCCCACTGAGTTCCACCACCTCTTTTCCCAGAAAAAAAAGCCCTGCTCATATCTATTTTGAATTGCAAGGTGTCCCCCATTCTATACTCCCCTCCCAGCCTGTTTTAGATTGAGAGGCATAAACCTGTTCTGTTTTCAGAATTTTGTAATAATAATCATACTCAGGGCTTTTTTTCTGGGAAAAGAGGTGGTGGAACTCTGTAGGTTGCCCTCAGAGAAAATGGTCACGTGGCTGGTGCCCCCCCCCCCCCGATCGCCAGACAGAGGAGAGTTTAGATTGCTCCCCTCTGTCTGGAGATCAGGGGGCGGGGCCACCAGCCATGTGACCATTTTCAAGAGGTTCTGGAACTCCGTTCCCCCGCGTTCCCCCTGAAAAAAAAGCCCTGATCATACTGCCTTAGACTTTACTTCCTACAACATTTCAATTTTCTTCCTAATACAATGCTATCCCATAATTCCTCCAGGAAGCCAAAGCAACACACATGGTTCTTCCCATCTCAATTTCATCCCCGCAACAACTTTGTGAGGTAGTTGAAGCTGAGGGAGAGTGACTGCTTTCTTAAATTTTCTCAAGAGGGGGTAGTGATTTCCACCGGTTCTTTCATCCTGTTGCAGTCCAACAAGGCTCTCGAAATTTTATCGGGTGGGTGGTCAGCTGACCCTCGAGAAGAGTACGGTGAGCCAATTGGGAAGTCTGCTGTGGAAAGAGGAATTGACAGACATCCCCTCTCCTGTTAAGAACATCCTCGTTCTGCCTAACGATTTGAAAGTGACTTGCCCACTGAAATCAACCTAAATTTCATTTTGAATCTATGCACTACATTTTATTTTTATTAATCTATTTTTAAAAGGCATAGCTTACTTTATAATAGTAGTAGTAGTAGTAGTTGTAGTAGTAGTAGTAGTAGTAGTAGTAGTAGTAGTAGTAGTAGTAGTAATGTGTGTGTGATGCTCTCAAGTCAGAGTTGACTTATGGCGACCCCTAGTGCGGTTTTCATGGCAAGAAACTATCAGAGGTGATTTGCCATTGCCTGCCTCTCAACCCGCAACTTTGTTGGACGTCTCCCATCCAATTACTAACCAAGGCTGACCATGCTTAGTTTCAGAGATCTGATGAGATCAGGCTCACTTGGGCAACAACAACAACAACAACAACAACAACAACAACAACAACAACAACATTCAATTTATATACTGCCTTTCAGAACAACTTAACATCTTCTTAGAGGGGTTTACAAAATGTGTTATTATTATTCTCATGACAATCACCCTGCAAGGTTGGTGGGGCTGAGAGAGCTCTGAGAGAGCTGTGACTCTCCAATGGTCACCCAGCTGGCATTAGGAATGCTCAAACACCCACTGGTTTGGCTCATGCTCTATTTGCCAGTGGCAAGCAGAGAGCTGCTTTTATAAATAGTGAGCAAATCAGTCAGTCATCTATTATGAACACTGCCTTTTAAAAGTCTTATCATTTAAAAAGTTTTATCATGTCACTTAATTACTTGATCAGGGCCCTGGGCAGAATCATCTAATCTATTGTACAGATGGAAATGCCTCTGTAAAGCAAGGAAATGAACACCGTCACCACAGCTACTGTGAAGCTGCAAAATTGTTTGATAGCCACTCAAGATGGATGGTGGTAGATGTTCATCACGAAATCTGCCCAGTGTGAAGTGCTCCCAGGGCCTGCGCGATGATGTCACTCCTGGGAATGATGTCGTTGTGCTGCACTGGGAAGGTGCCTGGGAGGCCTGCTCCCCCACCTTTTCCCCACACAGGCCAAATGAGTGGTGGAGGAGGGTGGAGGGTGGTAGTGGGGGATCCTCTGCCCCCACTGGGGGACGTGGCAGTCCTATTTGTATGACACTAAGGAAAAACCAGGGATTTTTTTCAGGAGGAACACGGGGGAATGGAGTTCCGGAACCTCTTGAAAATGGTCACATGGCCGGTGGCCCCGCCCCCTGATCTCCAGACAGAGGGGAGTGTAGATTGCCCTCCATGCCGCTGAGTGGCGCGGAGGGCAATCTAGACTCCCCTCTGTCTGGAGATCAGGGGGCGGGGCCACCGGCCATGTGACCATTTTCTCCGAGGGCAACCCACTGAGTTCCACCACCTCTTTTCCCAGAAAAAAAGCCCTGGGAAAAACTACAAAGATATGAACTGGGATGTTCATCCTTACAGTGGCAAACTGTCGATATCCTCCCATACAACCCTTCCTTGCTTCACTTGCAAGCATAAAATATTCCGCTAACAAATTACCTTGCCAAGTGACTTTTCCAGACATTGCTGGTGTCAACAAAATTAATGTGACATTTACAGTTATTTTGAGGGGAAAGACGAAACCACTTAAATTATTCCATGGAAAGCAACATGAGACAGAATTATTTAGTTGACAAAATCTAATTAGGTGTAAATTATTGCCGGTTATATGAATTATACAAGCTTTCACGGAGACATACTCAAAACTCAAACTCAGAGCTCTCCACGCTGAAATAATATGTTGCTCAACTATTATTTTTCTCCCCCAAGCTAAGATTTATAAAGATGTAATAGCTAATGAATTCCCATCCTCCTCTGCCTTGGTATCGCATGTCAACATTACACATCATGTTTAATTGTTTCCCCAAGTTTGCAAAGAGTTTGCTTAGCTCCAACTCCATTCTTTTCTATTTGCTTTTATTTCAAAATGGTTTACAATGTGAAGGGGGAAATAAGGTAGGAAGTGCCCTTGAATATTTAGAATCTCATTACTTCATTTGTCAGAGAGAGAGAGAGAGAGAGAGAGAGAGGGAGGGAGGGAGGGAGGGAGGGAGAAGAAAATATGGTCATTTGAGATAATGTTTTTCTCTCCCCTTGTGGATCCCAAGGACCGGTCTGGACTTTGATGGTTTTATCCTCTCTCAGAGCCAAACTACACATTAGATTGACCTAGTGGCCATGGATCCAACCCATGGCTGCCGATGCCATTTTAGAGGAGAATTTAGCAGTATAAAAATTGCCACAAGGGCCTGATCAGATGTGGTACCACCATGCAATCTTCCTCACCCCCTGTGTGCCTTTTCAACTGCCAAAATGGAAATGAAGGGGATGTTTCAGCACTTGAAAAGGCATGTGGGGGGGGGGCAAGTTGGCATGGTGCCACTGCACCTGATCAAGCCCTTTCGGCAAATTCTAAACCTCCAACCACATTCTTCTAAAATATAAGGGTGTGCACCAAAAAAGATTCGGGTTTCCCGCTTCGGGTCTCTTGCAAGCGGCAAGAAAAGTGTTGCTTTCAAATGGCTTCCCACCCCACCACCTTTTTTACCCCCTCCTCCCCCCTCCCATTGGGTAAAAACAGGCGGGAAGCACAAAGCAGCACTTTGAGTGCTGCAGCTGCTGCCTGAATCTTTCCGAAATGCTTTGAAGCTTTCGGAAAGCTTTGCTTCAGTATTTCCAAATTGGCTCAGCAATGCTGAGGCCAATTCGGAAATACCGAATCTACCCAAATCGGGCCAGATTCAGGTTGAAAACCCGAATCAGAAACCCAAAGCACACACCCCTCATGTAGTTTGACTCTCAGTATCTCCAGATTAAAAAATACTCTCTCAAACTGAGTGAACAGAAACAAAAATGAAGCCCACCTCTAAACTTCATTTGAGAGATTTTGCCATTCTCTTCATCTCCCACCCACACCCATTAGATTCCATCCTCAAGATGGCAGGGGAAAGACTAAACCACTTTTTTCAGGGGGAAATCTAACCAAGCACCATTCGCTGGCCTTATCAGGCACCGTCAGGCTATTCTCCAATCCCACTAGGCTCCACCTAGGCTCTAATTCTTTCTTCTCACAGTCTGAGGTTGAGGAGACATGCAACCCTCCTTTAATCTGATATGTAAATGCGAGTGCATTTTCATTACCGCTGCATAATAAGCTGCAATAATTCAACACAGTGAGAAAGATAATATAGCTGAAACAATTTGGGACCCCCATACACACATATTTAACAAGGGTTACAAGCATAACAAGCTTCTGAATCTCTATGAAAAGGAAATTGGGGTTGTTTTAGGTAAAGAGAGTATAAATGGAAGGGATGCACATTTAATTTTGTCGCTGACCGCTACATAATATTTAGTACTCGACCTTCTCAGAAGTGATATTTATCATAATCAAATGAGCCCCATACTTTGGACATTTTTCAAGGATTTTGCAAGCACTGCAAAAGGACTGTGATCTCCAGCTGGCTAGGGTTGCTCATGTGACCAATCAACAGCATAAACCTCACTCTGTAAGGGCTTCTGTCATGATCGGGCTTTGCCAGGAAGGCCTAGCAAGGCCTCAGAAGCCTGTTAGCAGTGGGAGTAGGCCTGCCTACAATTCCCAGGAGCCCCTGGGCCATTTTGGTGCCCTTTTTGGCCAATCAGAACATAGGAGGCTGGTGCTATATAAGTCTGGGAGGGAAAAAGCCTGTGTTCTTCCTCCCAGGGAACGGGCCAGGGGAGGTTTCTGCTAGGGGGAGAGGCCCTCATCCAGGTAGGGTGAGAAGGCAGGCCTGGCAGACAGAGGGACAGGGAGTTTAGTTGCGCTAGGGCCTTCTGTTTATTTTACTTTCACCCATCTATTGTTGCTAAGGTACCTTGTTTGTTTGCTTGTTTGTTATTTATTGACCTCCTTGTAAATAAATCCTTCTGTTTGTTGTTACTCTGCTGGGTCCTCATGCCTATTTATTGGCCAAGCTAAGGAGGTCAGAAGGGTTGGGAGGGTACTCTGGGCCTTCCCAAGGGACCCTAAATTCCAGAGTGGTGGCAGTGTAAGGTGGCTCACCCCACCTGAGGCATGACAGCTTCATTTACCATTAATAACATCACAGCATAGGCACATTTCATTGTACAGTTACTGACCAGTTCTCCCCTTCGGATCAGTTGAGGATTGAAACAGAACAGCTATGCCCACTGAGGCAATGCCAATCAAAAACACAAAGCGACTGAGAATAGCAACAAGCAGCCATGAAGAAAATAGTATTAAGAGTTTTTTACTGTTTTTCAGACAAAAAGCAAATACAGGCAACATCCAGCCTCATCCTAAACCTAATCTAGTAAAGCAGATATCTACATACTTAGTTAAGCTAGTCCTGTTATTTATTTACTGTATATCACTTTCCCTCACAGCTCAAAGCAGTTTACAATGGAACCAGTTAATCATAAAACCAGCACCAGGATGGTAAACGGATGCAGGCTGAGGCACTTGTCTCTGCTACTGACAGCTAGGGTTGCCAGCTCCAAGTTGGGAAATTCCTGGAGATTTGGGGAGTGAAACCTGGAGAAAGCAGGGGCAAGAAAAGGACCTTAGCGTGGTATAGAGTCCACTATCCAAAGCAGCCATTTTCTCCAGATGAACTGATCTCTGTGGCCTGGAAATCAATTGTAATTCCGGGAGATCTCCAGCTATCACCTGGAGGCTGGCAACCCTAGTTTTCTTAAGCCAGCAAAGCACACCAAGGTTGTCATAGTTTGATGAGGACTGTGCACAGAGTGGGCCACTGGGACTCAGCCTTTCAGTGCTATGCTCCTCTCCCTGCCAATAATAATAATAACATTCGATTTATATACCACCCTTCAGGACAACTCAACGCCCATTCAGAGCGGTTTACCAAGTACGTTGTTATTACCCCACCGCAACACACTGTCCATAGTGGAGGCTAAAAAGCATCAGGGTGGCCCACTTCCACTCTGGACTGAACATGTGAAAGCAGGAAGAGGAAGATCCAAGCGGCTCAGTTTACTGATGGCAGCAACCGTTTCAAAAGCAAAGAGAGGGACTTTCTGTCCCAGAACACTTGAACGTGCACACTAGTATTACTAGGCACCTGTACAGAAACAATTATACAGTGTCTCCTTGAAGATAGAGCCCTTCCCAGCTTGGGGGGCCTGCTCCCCAAGGTAGGAGCCACTACAGTCAAGAAATGAGCTCTAGCAGACACACCTCTCAAGTGGGATAACTACCATATTTGGCATGCTTGGACATATGTGGAGTAGGGTTCCCAGGTGCCCGCCGGTGGTGGGCAAACTGCCGGGGATTTGCTTCCTTGTCTGCCAATTGCACAGTGATTGGTGGGAGGGGTCAAGCTCCTGGAGGTTGCCCACCACCAGCAGGCACCTCGGGAGTGTGTGCTGCACATGTGCTCCCAACTGGCACGGCGATGTCACTTCCGGAAGTGATGTTGTTGCATCACCTGTGGGAGCATTCCTGCGCTTCATTTGGGGCTGATTTGGGCCCCAATTTGGCCATGAATGGAGCACAGGAGCACTCACACAGCCAGTGTTGTGACAACATCACTTCTGAAAGTTACATAATCATGCCAGCTCTGGGGCGCATACATGCGCATGCTTTGTGCACACACACAGAAAGACCTCATGCAGTGCACAAGGTAAGTGCCAGAGACTCTACCCTCCTGATGGGAGATGAAGGGTACTTGGCAACCCTAACATGGAGAGATGGTCTTTCAGATAATGGCTATTTCCACACGGTTTACCTTCCCTTGGAACGACCTGGAACATCTCACAAAAAACATGGAAGATCGTGTTTTCTCACAAAAGATTTGCGCAACGTCGTGCAAATCTCGTGTGAGAAAATACAATCTTCTGCATTTTTTGCGCGATGTTCCAGGTCGTTCCGAGGGAAGGCAAGCCATGTGGAAACGGTCAATGTGGGTCATAAGTAGAGTTACCAACTTCCAGGTAGGGCTCACTTATCTCCAGACTACAAAACCCAGCTCCCCTGGAGAGAATGGCAGCTCCAGAGAGTAGACCCTGAGGTATCAAATCTGTGCTGAGCTCTCTTCCCTTCCCAAACCCCACCATTCCCAGCCTCCACTCCCAGATCTCGGGAAACTTCCTAACCTGGAATTAGCTATGAAGAAACCACTTAGGGGGGAATGGTCAGGTCTAAACCCAAGATTATGGATCCTTCACGGGTTACAATGCAAACTGCGTCACACAGGACTCATCAGTTCGAAAGATTCTGGCCCAGTAGAGGGAATCCATCCTAACCGCGCTTGTCAGCTTCAACTCTCAGCCTCAATTAATAAGAGCAAAGTGGAGCTACCGGCAAGTATTTCAACAGCCCATTTGTAATTGTGACCATTTATTTTTGGAGCTGTAATTCATTGTTAAAGCCAAGCAGCCAACTTAAAAGCATTCAAAGGGCACTGTGTGATCAATTAAGTACTGTACTTTGACAAGCATTGAAAAAGGAGCACCAAGAGACACTGTTAAAATTCTCAAGATCAAACAAGCACGCTGAAAGACTGGCATTAAAAAGGGGTGGGGGGAGAAACCTTTCTGATGTGGTGTAACAATTTCTATTTGTTTTAAACCGCCTTGGACTTTTATTACACATCTTCCTTACACACTCCCTTTTTCCACACACACACAGTTTCAGATGCTCTCTGCTTTACCCAGGCTTTTTACGTCCTTCCCTTGGGAGTTTGAATCCCACTAATACCATCTGTGTAGGGTTGCCAGGTGCCTCGGCCTTCCTGACAGGGGTGGGGGACCTGGCCCTCACTTTCTGAATGCCCTCGTGCTCATGGTGCAATAATGTCACTTCTGAAGAAGTCAAGGAGGCAGCAACATAAAATGCCATAGGTGTGGTGTTGCTGGTCCCTCAGTGATGGCAGCAGATCCCCTGCTACCAGCCTCAACCCCCTGCCACCACTTACCTGGCCAGTGGGAGGAAAATGTGAGGGATTGGGCCTCCCAGGGTGGCATTGCACAGGCCTGGGAGCATTTCCAAAAGTCTTCGTACTAGGGTTCCCATTCCCCCACCCAGGGCAGGGGATCTTCAGATCCCACCATTTGTCCCCCGTACCCACTTACTTGGCTGGTGGGGGGTGCGCTCCCTGGGGCACCCCCTCTCTGGGTGGCGCAGAGTGCCCCGTGGCCCACAAGAGTGGGTCACGGCGGCAGCAAAAGCGGACCGCTCCACGGTGGCAGTGAGAGTGGACCACAGCAGCGGCAGGAATGGGCCACTGCAGTAGAAAGAGTGGGCTGCTCTCGCCGCTGCCACCAGCTCTCACTGCTGCTGCCGCCATACCTTTGAGAGTAGGCCACAGCGGTGGTGGCGACAGCTCTCACTGCCGCCACCGCTGGTCTTTGAGAGTGAGCCACAGCGGTGGCGGCGAGAGCAGGCCACAGCCACAGAGAGAGCAGCCTGCGCCAGCAAGGACAAGGTCCCCCTTTGACTCGGGGGCACCCTTTGACCCCCATGTGATGACATCACTCCTGGAAGTGACATCATCAGGCAAGCCGGGAGCATGCGTGTGCTGTGTGCATGCACGAAGAAGAAAGCCAGGGTAAGTGCTGTCTCCCAATACCCCACCGGGAGAGTCCAGTGACCTGGGCATCTCCTGTCGAGGGACTCCAGGTCCCTGGCAACCCTACTTTGTAGTCTGCCATTGAAATCCAAGGCTATTCTAGACCATCCTCCATAAGTTATGTCACAGTATCCCCAAACTACACTGTCATAAGGTACTGCCCTCACAGTCTCCCAGCATTTGCCAAAGCAGTGCTGGCAATGCTAATCCCTCCCAGTTTTTGCTTTTGTACAGTTCCAGAGCTGCAGGAGTAAAAGCCTATCAGGCAATGAGTACAGTAGGAGGGGTTCCCTTGGGTTGCTGCCAAGGCCACTTACCCGGCTATTATCACAGACTTGACGAGCTGCATCAGTCCAGTGTGCTGAATGCTTGTGAATGACAAGCGGTCGATATACCCCACTCTCATGGGTCATCACAGGTGACAGAGGCCTAAGTACTAAGACAGCCTTGGCTGCCTTCACTAACTCAAACGTTTCCCCAGTTACAATATTTCTTTTCTTTCTCTCTTTCTTCCCCTCAGCCATCCTCCTGCCTGAATGCCTATAGCTTACTTTCTGACTGATCGAACCTTTTGATGGGTAGATTTGGTTCTGAGCAATTGCAACGTGTCTGAACCAAGGATTGTCACACCCACTCCCACGCACAAAAGGCTTGATAGACTGGAGGTGCGGAAAAGGATTCTTATAAATAAAAAATAAGACTAGCTGCTAAGATGTAATCTGCCTGCACTGAGCCTTGTAGCAGCAAGGTAATATGGGGAAGGGGGAGCATTCTGATAGCAGAATAACATCGAGCTACCAGCCTACCAAGGAGCAGTTTCCTGTCTTGGTATCTTTCTCCCAGATGTCTTTTTTCCCCTCATGATGGCACTCGGTTCTTGAAACCTGGTCTTGCTGTGACAATGGGGAGTGATGCTATGAAACCATTTTTGGATTGTCTCAGAGAGGAGGTAGATACTGGGAGGTGGTGGAAAGAGGAGGTAGGTGATGGGAAGCAGCAGGGATGTTTGAAGAGGATACTGAATAAAAGAAGATGTCACTGGTGTTCATACTAATTTTTTTGCCTCAAAATCATGTTTCTTTTACATTGCAAACAGGGAGAGTGCTGTCGTATGGCATACAAACCCACAGCAATGCTTGCAGTCCCTGCAAATAATGTGCTTAAAATCAAACCAGCCCACTTGTGAAGCCTGCTTGAGCATCCTGACGCATGCACATTGAAAATCTGTTCACCATTTAAGAAACAATGTCTGGCAAAGGTGGTGATATCCATCATCACGTAGGACGATGGACATTGTTGCTGCATGTGCAGAAAAAGTTATAAAAAGTTATAACTTTTTCAAAGTTATAATTGGTAGTATTTCCACTCAAACAGGTACTAGTAAGTGGTATGGAAGATCTCTGCCTGGGAACTTGAAGATCCACTGCCAGTCAGAGCAGACAATACTGAGGTTGACAGACCAATGATCTCAGTATAAAGTGGCTTCCTGTGTGCATATGAAGCACATGAGGGGAGGAAATGTGACTCAGTGGCAGAGCGTGACATGCAGAATGTCTCAGGTTCAATCTCCAGCATCTTCAGTTACAAGCAGGTCCAGTGCTAGAGTTTCTGGCACCTGAGGCCGGGGGCAGCTTTGGGGCTGTTGCCACCCATGCGCGTGCGCACAAACCCAGACTGCATGATGATGTCACTGTGTGTGATGTCATCATGCAGCATGCTGCTGCGAGCTGGCCCCATTGGTGCGGCAGGCAGCTGGGATGGCGCGCGGGTGGCCTCCCAGCCCCCCCCCACTCAGTTGCCCTGCACTGCCCCAGCCATCTGCTGTGCCTGGCCTGCAGCTGTGTGCAGGCGGTGGAGGCAGCATGGGGCAACTGAGCGGGAGGGCTGGGAGGCTGCCTGCTCAGACTGCCCCATGCTGCCGCCACCAGCATACTCTCCCAGCCGGGTGCAGCAGCTGCAGACCAGGTGTGGCAGACGGCTGGGGGTGGCACGCAGGCAGCTTCCCAGCCCTCCTGTTCAGCCGCCAGCGCTGCTGCTGCCAGCTCCACGGCACATGCCCCCGCCCCGGTGCCCCCTCTGGTGCCTCAGCGCTCGAGGTGGCTGCCAGACCCTCCTCCATGGACACACCAGCCCTCGTTACAAGGAAGTGATATGAAAGACTTGGAGACTATAGAGATCTGCTGCTGGTCAGAATAGATGATACTGGCCTTGATGGACCAAAAGGCTGACACGGTATAGGGCAGCTTCATGTGCTCACACGCTCTACACTGGAGACATGGCCACATAGTCAAGGATTCATCCCACTTCTGAGGCTGATACATATCCATCTGTGTATATGCACATCCCCTGAAACCTAAGTTCACAAAAACAGAACATCTGACACAGCAAGATTACAGACCAAGTCAAGATCGGAATGAGGAACAGTTGACCAATTCTAGCATAAAATGTTTTGTTTTGTTGAAACTGTTCCTACGGGCGGTCCAGAAGGAATATCGCTCCTGATGCAACCATCTCGGAAAAATTCACTTGAGAAACAAGGTCTGCCCTCAGGGTGGGTAATATTCTAAACCCCCTCCGAGATGTGCTCATCTTAAATTGTAATCATACCCTGTCATAATCTGAGGCTTCCCTGCATAACAGAGAGTTTACAATAAAGTGCCTCTTTAAAAAAAAAATCAAAAGACCGGAATCACATTGGATAGAGAAAAGCCTCCATTAGAGCTATTAAATTGTCCTTTCAGCATAACTCTTCATCTGGGACTTATTCCAAAACACAGGAGTTAATGACACTAATATAAACCATCCCAACATCCCATGTATTTTGTTAGCTCTTATTCCCATGTCTAAATGGCTTTTTAATGCACTTCTATTTGCATTGTAGGGACTGCGTTTTCCTGCATCACTCTACTGAAAAAAATGCAGTCACTCTGATTAACTCCCTCCTCATCAAAGTGGTGCAGAAGTTTCCTGGGGAAGTGGGGTGGGGGGGCTCCAAAGCCTTCATGGACAGTACAGGATTCAAGAGGAGGCCCTTTCATTTAAGAGGAACTGACAGAGAAGACATCAGCTCCATATCAAGGGCCACAGTAGGCCTGGGCAGACATTACGTCCATGTGAACTGGGAGGTTGGCAACCTTTTATATCAGGAAACTCCAGCCTTGGATCATCTACGCTGGCTTCCAGTTTGTTTCTGGACAAAATTCAAGGTGATGGTGTTGATCTTTAAAGTTCTATAGGTCTTGGGACCTACATACTTAAAGGACCTCCTACTCTCTTATGACTTTATTCAATTGCTATGGTAATTTTCTTGGGCCCTGCTTTGGGTGCCCTGCCTTCAGAGATTAGGGAGATGGCAACCTGGGACAGGGCCTTCTCAGTTGTGGCACCAAAATGCTAGAACCCTCTCCCTAGAAAGATTTGTTTTTTCTCCCCTTATTTTGGCCTCTTCCACCAGCAGGTAAAGGCTTGTTTTATCAGGCGTACCCCCTCAGTGGTCCCTCCTTCCTGCCCTATATTAAAATAGGTATGTCAGTCTGTCTGTAGTAGTAGAAAAGAGCAAGAGTCCAGTAGCACCTATAAGACTAACAAAATGTGTGGTAGGGTATGAGCTTTCTTGAGTCACAGCTATGACTCACAAAAGCTCATACCCTACCACAAATTTTCTTAGCCTTATAGGTGCTACTGGACTTTTGCTCTTTTCTACTATCTTTAATTGTTGTTTTTTATTTTTTTGCATGCGTCTTTTAGCTTGGCTTTAATTGTTTTAATATGTCACTTGGATTTACTGGTTTTTAAGATAAGTTTTTATTGTGTAAGTTTTTATCTGTTCGCTCGTGGTGGCTCTGAAGAGGGCAAAAATACAGGTTATAGATTTTGTAAATAAATAATAAATAAATTAAACAATGGGAGTCTTTGGTGGTTTGGGAGCTGTCTTTTTTAACCAAAGAGATGTACAATTCCTAGAGCATCCTGACATGACTTCCACATACGAACTGGAAGTGACACCATGCATCATTACATGATGTTGGTCTCTGTCCTTTGTTCCCACTACAGCAAACGGGCCCAATGGGGCCTAGAGCTGGGATACAGGAGCTTGCCCATCACCCCTAGGAAGATGGCCACGCTACTTTCAATCCAGGGCTATGTAGTGCTCTTAATACACCACCTATTCTACATGTAACCCCTCAGGAAGTAACAAAGTACACAAATATTGTATGCTATCTTCTGGCTAAGGGTAATTTCTATAGCGGTAATCATAAGATGATGCCTTTCTTTTTGTGGATAATCCTGTTATTTTTTGTCAACCACAGTGGGAATCAGAATTGAGAGATTTATTTTGAATTTTTGGCCTGCCCATTGGCCTGCCCTACACTGTAAACAATCAGGCTTAGGATGCACAAATATGTACAAATTTGGTTCTTTGGGGCTTCTTTTATATTCATGAATCCTTGTTTCATCCCTCTGTACCTTCTTTTTGCAAGAATATGAATGAGGGCAAATCTTCTCTTGTCACTGAGTAAGATCCAGCCAACTTTTTCATTCAGACTCCCTTAATTCCCCTCCTTACTATTGACCTCATACATGGCTTTTGTTCAGGCAGGTCTATGATACCCAGCATAGCCTTTGGGGGGAGGCATTAAAAGGGATTTCCCCCCCCCCCACACACACACACATATTGCGGTTCACCAGCGATAAAGCTGGTTGGATCCAAGCCCTTAACGTTTCTTTTTAAAAAATATTGGACACAAGATGTCAGGTTTTTTTAAAATTCCTCTTTAGGAAGTGTTTTAAAAAGAACATTTTTTTGCTTGCTACAGGATGATTGACATCATGCTCTATTGTTTTCCTTTTAACCTCCTCCCTATGACATACTAAAAGAAGGGATGTTAATTGCTCTTCTGGAAATAAACAGAAATTAAAAGGATTTTTTGTTCACTCAAGCTGCTGGCAGATATTATTGCAAACTGAATCTCAAATACCCAGAATGAATGTCTGTGGGTTATTCTTCTCTTCTTCTTTTTTAGAAATCCACCCACCCAAGTGATTTTGATTGATTGATTGATGTAATTAAACTTTGCTTCAATTGGCACAACTTTGATTAATTCTTCACACATGTGGGGGTGGCAGAGAGTGCTGTCAAGTCACAGCTGACTTATGGTGATCTCTGGCAGGGTTTTCATGGCAAGAGACTAACAGAGGTGGTGTGCCATTGGCTGCCTCTGCAACCCTGGTCTTCTTTGGAGGTCTTCCATCCAATTACTAACCAAGACTTAGCTTCTAAGATCTGACGAGATCAGGCTCTCCTGGGCTATTCAGGTCAGGGCCTTCACACCTGTAGACGGGCACTTCCCCCCTCCCTTCCACTGAGAGGGGTAATCACTTCCAAGTTCCCAGTGACAATAAACAGAAATTATTGGTGTGGTGGTGGGGGGACTCTGAATAATTAGTATACATTGTTAGCCAAGCAATGGGAAGGGGCTGTCACTCAGTAACAGATGATCAACTTTGCATGCAAATTCTGGATTGAATCCCCAGCACCTCTCATTTAAAAAGGTGATTTGAAAGTCTTCTACCTGAGACTCTGGAGAGCCACTGCCAGCCAGAATAGACAATACTGACCTCGGCGAGGAATGGTTTGACTCAGTATAAAGGCAGCTTCATCTACTCATGCGATGGGTCCAAGCATTCTATGTCATTAACCTAACCAAGGCACCATCAGCCAATATTCACTGCAGTATTATTACTGATCTCAGTGGGACACTTGGTTTGAGCCCCTGAGAGACTGCCCAGCAGGAGACCCTAATGACACTCTAACTCACGAAAGAAAGAAGGCGAAAGAATGTATAAAAAAAGAAGGTAGAAAAAACCTTCTGCTTGAACTTCAACATGTGATCCTGCATATATGGTGAAAACACAACGTATCCCCGTTCAAAACCTTTGCATCAGAAGATGCAATGCAGAAACACAATACTATATTAGGTCAATTCATGCAGTACTCTTTTTTTTTTTCTTAAAAAAGAGGAGCTGGTCCTCCTTTTGTTCTCCCCTCTCAGCTGCCCAAGAGGCGCCGGTACTCCATAAAGAGTACGTACTCCCTGAAAAAAAGTCATGTAAAGGTGACTTAAAACTGGGATGGCTGAGCAGCCAATAAGAATATTTGCATGAGGATTCCGAAGTGGCAAAATTCCTGTTTTTGTCCATTTCAGATGTAAAGTCTGAATATAATGCTTTTAGTTAATGCAGCCGAAGCAGTTTTAAAAAGTAACTCCATCTTGCTTATCATCTCAGTCGATAATGGAAGCAGCTTTCCACCTTGGCTTCTTAGTAAAGGTGAACTGTGCTTAACTGTGCCCATCTAAAATTTAATTCCCTAACTCGGCATTGACTTGCAAGCCATTAAAGATGTGCCAAGGACTGAATTCTATTCAACAAGAAACTAGTATCAGCAGAGGTCTAGAAACTCTACATCTCTTCTTGAAAAAAAAATTACATAACTGCCAAGATTTTGCACATAAAAATAGAGGTACTTCAGTATCCTTACAACACCCTCATTCTCATACCCGCAGCCCTTCGCTCTTACACACTGGCAATGGCTTTTTGTTGTCTGCTTCATTCATGCACTCTACAACAGCATTTCCTGCCTGAGATTATGAAGCAAGCTACGTTATGGTCAAGCTACATGTTACATTCAGAATCAGAGATCTGAATCCTTAAAAGCAGCCGCAGGGTCATGGTGCAAAGGGAAAGTACCAATTTACCCTACACCATTTCCCCAGTAGCTATCTAGCAGGAAAAAATCAAGAGGCTCAGGGGGGGGGGTCAGTTTCTATCAGGCAAAACAGTGGGGGAGAAGGTTTTAATGTCCCCCCCACACTGATCAAATCAAGTGTTCTCCGTGACGGTTCAGAGAGAACGTTACCATGTTTTGGCATTACACGAAAGCACCACAAACACCCCTCTCCCTGTTTCTTCTTTTTCCTACAAGCACCGATTCCTAACTCCCCCCTTCCCCCTGGGTTTTCAGAACACGATATTTTGATATTACATCTAAACTGGGCAAGATAATGGTTTGTTCAAATCACCATTTTTCTGAAAGAAACCATGGTCTGCCCACTTTGGATATCTAACTCACAAAACGAAGAGGTACCCCCATGCTGAATTAGGGTTGCCAGCCTCCAGGTAGTCGCTGGAGATCTCCCGGAATTACAACTGGTCTCCAGGCCACAGAGATCAGTTCACCTGGAGAAAATGGCTACTTTGGGGAGTGGACTCTATGGAATTATGCCATGCCAAGGTCTTTTCCCTCCCCAAACCCCACTTTCTCCAGGTTTCTCCAGGTTTCACCCCCCAGATCTCCAGGAATTTCCCAATTTGGAGCTGGCAACCCTACGCTGAATGCAAGTCCAGAGGCGGAAAGACCGCAAGTGGATGGTAGAAAATAGACAATACACCCAAAAGTACAAAAATCAATGCTACATCTGGGACAGCAAAGCAGTTGAAGGAAGAAATTAGAACATTACCCACTGTGGAACTTTACTCACTTGGATTTACTTGTTCCTTTCCACTTATCACATCCCTTTGTACAAGTGGAAGACTACACCTGTTGGACTTCAAAGAGTATAAGGAGCGGCTTGCCTGCTGTCGATTCACATGTAATCTGTTTTTGACTTATGGTCTATACATGTTTGTGATATGGTTGCAATATTTGTTGATTATACATTAGAGTATTGATTTTTGTACTTTTGGGTGTATTGGCTATTTTCTACCATCCACTTGCGGTCTTTCCGCCTCTGGACTTGCACTTTGGATATCTGGCAAACCTCCTACTTTGCTGCAAGCCAGGAAGGGAAGAAGAAGAAATCAGAACATGCAAAGGAATTGGGATGCCGTGAACTTCGTGCCTGTGCAGTTCTTTCTTCTACAGATTTCCCTGTGCAAGTTGCTTTGTATAGTAGAGAATTCCCTGACTCCCATCCCCTCTATTTTGTCTTGACCTAGCCTAATTTTGATCATTTTTATGCAGTTCATTGTTGTCCTCAAGTGCCTTGGCAGGTTGTGCTATGGTAAAGAGACTACAGCTCCCATGAGGCAGTGCAAGCATTGGACACACACACATTGTTACAGCCAGGTTCAGACACTTCACTTACCTTCACCATTAATGACAACTGAGTCATTATGCAAGAGTAATGTCCCAAGAACACAAAGATAATATGACCCATGCCACTGTGGGCACCTTTTATGTTTTGACAGCAACAATTTGACAAACAAAAGGGGGCGTTGGGAGAAAAACTGCAGTTCCCATGAGGCAGTGGGAGAAAATACATGCAAAAATTGTTCCAGATCCAGACAGCCTTTGCCAGCCACAAACACCAAGTCAAACAACCACATCATAGCACACACAGAGAGCCACTTCACATCTGTAAGTCACTAAGTGTGAAATGTGAAAGGTTTTTTTTTTAAAGCCTTCGACAATACATTGTTGTTGTTTTTTAATTACTTAAGGAACATGGTGTGGAGATAGCAGGGCAGTCTAGTGAAAAAAATAATGCATGAGTGCAATTGGCCTGGTTGCTCAATTACATATGAACTGTCCAAACACAGCTGATCACTTTGTCAAAAAAAAGTAGTTCAACTATGCAGACTGAAATTCGCAGGCAAGGTAAATTCATCAACTGTTTTAATGACATGAAACCAAAACATTCGTCACGTAGCTTCTGAATCCACAGGGAGAGGTAGGGACTCAGCTATTACCCCCATTCCCCTTGGATCAAAATATAGATAGGAGATATTTTCCAGGGATCTTTCTGTTCAGTGACTTGCAGCAAGATCCAGTATGAAAGAACCAAAATGTTTGTTTTAAAAATACATTTTATATCAATAATAAGCACTTGGAAACATTTGTCTCCACATCTCCTTTGCCATTTGGGAGTAACACGCCCTCCAATATTAAAGTTGCACAGTTACCTGTAAAGTAGTACTACTCTCTGCTAATATCAGTCTTGCTAATTTTCCTTACGACAGCATTTTGGAAACAGTCAATGCAACCTGAGGCAGCTTATAGGGCAAAATGGAACAGTTTATTTGCAAAAACTTGGAGCAAGTACCAGAGCAAAAATTAGCTGGGTGTCAGATCTCGGAAGCTAAGCAGCATCAGCCTTGGTTAGCAATTGAATGGGAGACCGCCAAAGAAGGCCAGGGTTGCTATACAGAGGCAGGCAATGGCAAACCACCTCTGACAGTCTCTCACCTTGAAAACCCCAGCAGGGGTCACCGTAACTCAGATACATTTGATGGCACTCTCCGCTACCACCAAAGAACAAAAATGTATATTCCAGACCGCCTTGCTCCTCCTGTGTGCTTAGTAGGGTTGCCAGTTCCCTGCTGGGGGTGGAGGAATCTCCTGCTCCCACCTTCCACCCCCCCCACTCCCATTTACCTGGCTGGCAGGGGGAAAGGTGGGGGAATGCGCTCCCGGGCAGCATGATGCACCCCAGTGGGCCAGTTTCAGCCTGCAACAGGCCAAAATCAGCCTTCTATCAAGCGCAGGAGCACTCTAGGGCCCATCCCGCCACCCTGCAGTGCTACCAAGCTCCACAGTAGGCCAATTTTGACCTGAAACGGACCCAATTTGGCCCCAAATGGACCAAAATCAGCCCGCTGAGGAGCATAGGAACACTCCCAGGGTCAGCACATGGCCTGCGTGATGATGTCACTTCCTGGAAGTGACATCATTGTGTAGCCCTGGGAGGACGTCGGTAAGGTCAGTGCCAGGTCTCCCACCTCCCATTCGGAGGGTAAGGGAACCTGGCAACTCTAGTGCTTAGTTTCCAGCAGGTTACTGACTGAAAGCAGCTTGTTTCTTGCCAACACACAGTGCTGCAAAATGGCTGTAAATCTGCCATAAAGCACACTGCTGAAAATGGCACCGGTCACTGATCAGTACGAAGCCTTTCCCCCCACATCCTTATCTTCCAAGGAAATAAAAAAGTTCCAATCATAAAATTCGTTTCAGAGGAAAGAAGGCAAGCAAGGAGGTTTAAAAAAAAGACACCAAATGCAAATGTTGCAGCTTTCTCAGCTACTGAATTTCCATGGCCTTACTGCAAATTTTTCAGTCTATGCTGTGATGCCAACAAACAACAGCCTCGCTTTCCAGTCTAGGCTCTACTTTATAATTCAGTGAAAGTATAAGGAAGGAAGGGCAGATGGAGTTGTGTGTGTTTTCAGAAAAAAGATGAAGACTTGTGAGCCAAGTTTTGCTCTCCAAGTGCCTAGGATCGTTTAATTGGAAGAGTCTTTGATTATGAGTCGAAACACAAACACACACTCCTACACAGAGTGTGATTCAGCATTCATAAATCAGGTCTGGAGGGGAGGAGTGGAAACAGAGGGACTTGGCAAATCTTCAGAGGGTTGATTTACACATATCCCCTTTTAATTCTGTTGAATTTTGTAGGTCCAGAATGGATTGGGGCTAAGCTCCTCACTTTTCTAACCAAAATAACCGTTTTTTTTATCCTTTCTACTCACCTGTCTTTCCAAGAGCCCTAATATAGTTTGTCCCAGCCAGTCTCCTTCGCCTATAACTACCTGGGCTAGGGATTGCCAGCCCAGCAACTTACGGGAAGGCTGGGGGAAGGGACAAGAAGCTGTGAGTCTGCCATCAGCGACATTGCCATGTCACTTCCAGGTACAACACAGATGTATGGTTGCTAGGTCCTCTTACTGGTGCTTACCATTCTTGTTGCTCCAGCATGCTCCACTGTATGATGACATCACTTCCAAGTGACATCGTCACCCAAACTGGCCCGCTGTAAAGCACATGTGCACTCTCAGAGCAGCACAAAGATGTCTTCCAGGAGTGACATTGCTGCGCCACCCCGGGAAAGTTCCAGGAGGTCTGTTCCTGTGCCTTCTCCCCCACCAGCCAGGTGAGTGGTGGAGGGGGGAGGTTGAAAGCAGGGGATCTCCCACCTCCACTGGGGGAATGCGATCCCTACACAGAAGTGACAAAGGGTAGCTCTAGGAATTACTAAAAACTCTATGGTAAAACTGTAGGGTTTCCAGCTATTGTATTTGTAGAGCTACCCCTTATCACTTCAGGGTTGTACTTGGAATTGTTGCAGTAATGTCAGTGATATAACTGTATTTTATTTTATTTTTCTCCCGCAGTGGCTATGAGCAGCAGCAGGCAATGGGAATTGCCAGTGGGAGGCCTCCTGCAGCCTGGCAAGCCTAACTTGGGAACCAGAAACCTTCCCCTGGGGGTGAACAACCCTAAGCACAATTACAACTAGAGATGGGCATTAACTGAAATATGAACCAAAATTCGTCATGAATCTGGCCAGTTCGTGGTTCGTGAACCAGTAGTTCATCAAAGCCCATTTCTGACGAACCAGGACAAACTTTAGGCTGGTTCATTTGGTTCATTTTTGGTTCATCACTGCAGACAGCCTGGCACCGATTAATCAGTTTTCTAGGCAACCGGAGATGAGCTTTCTGCAGTAGAGGTGTGTACCCTGCTGCTTTTCAGCTGATGTGTGGGGGATCCCCCATGAGCTGAAAAAAAGCACAGGCATTTGAAAGGAGCAACAGTTCTCTTGCGTGCACGAAAAGTGTTGCTGCTTTCAAATGCCGGCTGGAACTTTAAAGTGTTTCAGTATCTGTTCTGCTTCCCATGTTTGCAGAAGTTTGCTTATTCCCTGCAGGCTTTAAAAGCCAGGAAAGGGCTAAATGGCTGGTTTTCCCTTCCTCCATTGGGGTATGCACACACTCTTTTTTTACAAAGGCAAGAAAGTGTAGCAACATTGTAACATTGTAGCATTGCAACACTGTAACATTACTGCACTTTCTTCCTGGCTTTAAAAGCCAGGAAAGGATTAAATAGCTGCTTTTCCCTCCCTCCAAGGCATGTTTCAGGCTTTGCAAAGAGGGGAAAAAAACAAGCATTTTGCACAGCCCTTTGGAAACAAAGTGACAGGGAAGCAGCAGCAGCTTCCTTTCCCATCAGCTGAAAAGCAGCTGGCGTTTGAAAGAGGGAAACCTGAAGCTCACACCCCTATTCTGCAGACCTTCTGCCCCAGAAGTGACATTTTCATAAACCACATGAACTGGTTCGGGAACTGGGGCAAGTTCGTGAAAGGTTGTGGTTCATGAAACTCCCAGTTCCATTCATGCCCATGTCTAGTTACAACCTTCCAAGCCCATTCATGTCAATGGACTTCAAATGAATTCTTATTAGGAAGGTGTGGTAAATATCCCAACCTCTTAAATAAATTTTCAGGGCAAATCACAGGGATTTGTGTGCACTTGTGTCCTTTACTGTGTTGCAAACGCAAGGGGTTTCATTACTTATATAGCATGAGAGGCCACCTTTAAAAATGCGCTAGCTTCAGAGCGGAACTACAAGTGACAAAAGGCACAGATTGGACACTAGTCAGCTTCCCTCAAGTTTTGATGGGAAATGTAGGCATCCTAGTCTTGCAGCTTGGCTCTCTGACTGCTGTCCAATGGACTTTTCAACTGTCACTTGTCCAACATTTCGCCAAGCTGCCTACATTTCCCATCAAAACTTGAGGGAAGCTGACAAATGTCCAATCTGTGCCTTTTGTCACTTGTAGTTCTGCTCTCAGTCTCCGACATCTTCTGTTAAAGGATCCAATTGGGTATAACACGGGCTCATATGTGGCTTGAGTTTTGACTCCAAAAATTAACCAAGAGGAAATACATTTGTTTTATAAACGTCAGGATAAACCAACACCAGCTTCAGTGGTTCATATTGAAGTGGCAGTATTCAACAAGTTCAGGAACCAGACAAACATTTAGTGTCATGTAGTGGTTAGACTACTGAACTAAGATCTGGGAGACCAGGATTCATAAATCCCACACAGCCATGAAACCCCCCTGGGTGACCAGGGTTAGTTATCTTCTCTTAGCTTAACCTCCCTCCCAGAGCAATCATGAAAATAAAATAAGAAAAAGAGAATCCCGTTACACCACCTTGAGCTCCTTGGAGAAAATGTGGGCGGAGAAAGGAAAGATTTATCCAAAGTTTTGGCATGGAACAATGGCAATCAAATGAGAATGACGTTGTGTTTACCACCAGCCGACCACAGCCATGGAGACACAAGGGCACACCGTCTACAGCCATAACACATGTCTACTTGGGGAGGGGCCAGTGGCTCAATTGAAGAGCATTTGCTTGGTATGCAGAAGGTCCAAGGTTCAATCCCCAGCATCTGCAACTAAGAATCTCTCTACACAAAACATCTTACATGGGGACACTCAAGTGACTTACTTTCTGTATGGTCTTATATTCAAGTCTGCTTTGCCTCCCTAGCGGTGCATGTGTATCCAGTAGGGATGTGCGTTTCGGCATTCAGAATGCCGAAAGAATGCCGAAATAAAAGTGTTTCGGCTTCTTTCGGGGAATGCCGAAACGTTTCGGGGAATGCCGAAACGTTTCGGGTAGCCGAAAGAAAAAAGCCGAAACGTTTCGGGATTCTTTCGGCTTTCTTTCGGCTTTTCAATGGGAAAATGCCTCCGTCTTCCCGGACGTCTGGGGGAGGCATTTTCCCACTGAATAAGCCCAAAATTGGTGGGGACCTTCCTCTAACCCTCCTCTAACAACCACCCAAGTTTCAGACAGATTGGACTTTGGGGGGCCATGTTATGAGGTCCCCCCATCCTCCCATAAGAAAGCGAAGGAGCAGCATATTGTTAGCATGCTGCTGCTAATCTTCTTCATTATTTCCTATGGGGAAAAAATGAAGAAGCAGGCTTCCTTTGCCAGGGGTGGCATTTTGCATGCAAAATGCCCCCTCACCCTCAGGGGCCCTTCTCCCACCCCTCCTCCCACCCCCCACCAAGGCTCAGCCTGCTCCCACTTGGGGGGGCCATTTCATGGCCTCCCCAAGTAGGTGCTCTAATCTCTACCACTGACAGCTGGGGAAGGCTTGTCTTGCCAGGGGTGGCATTTTGCATGCAAAATGCCCCCCAGCCCTCTGGGGCCCTTCTCTCACCCTTCCTCCCACCCCCCACCAAGGCTCAGACTGCTCCTACTTGGGGGGGCCATTTCATGGCCTCCCCAAGTAGGTCCTCTCAGCCCCTAAAGTCCACCCCTTACAGCCCCACACAAACCCAATTCCCCCCCAGCTGCCACACACAGACCCAAATCCCCACATTAGCCCCTCACAGACCCAAATCCACCCCCACCTGCCCCACACCCATAACCCCAGGAACAGGCTGGCAAAGGCCAGCCCTCTCCCTTTGTTCCCTATGCTGGGAACTTCTAAACTCTCTTTCCCTGGGCAATTCTGCACAGCCCAGGGGTGCCACAATGGTGGGCACACTTCTGAGTGCCAGCTGGTCCCTGTGAAAGAGCACCTGAACCACAGACACCCTCCCTCAAATTCCCCCACCACCTACAGAGATGGCTGGCCAGCCAGCCCCATTGTTCCCTATGATAGGAACCAACTGCACAACAAAGAATAAAACAAGAACAACACAAAATAAAGTTTTAAAAAAATTATTTTCTCCCTTCCAAAGTACAAGTAGGCAAAGCATTATGACACATTACACCAGCAGTCCCCCACACAGAAAAATAACACAACTCACTTAACATCAGAGAATCACAAAGCACGATTCCTGTCAAAAACACTTTATTTCTTGAACAGCTTTAGGTTACACAGCAGGGGGGAACACCAAAGGGCATGGCAGCACTATCTTACACAAAAATAACACAACTCACTTAACATCAGAGAATCACAAAAACACAATTCCTGGCAAAAACACTTTATTTCTTGAACAGCTTTAGGTTACACAGCAGGGGGGGAACACCAAAGGGCATGGAAGCAGTATCTTACACAAAAATAACACAACTCACTTCACATTAAAGAATCACCCCAAAAAATTGCTGTCAAAAGAACTTTATTTCTGTAACTGCTTTAGGTCACACAGTAGGAAGGCACAACAGAGCAGGAAAGCAGTGTACTACACAAAAATAACACAACTCACTCCACATCAGAGAATCACACAAACACAATTGCTGCCAAAAACGGTGAAGTGGGTTGTATTATTTTTTGTAGTACGTTGCTATCATGCCCTGTTGTGCCCTCCTACTGTGTAACCTAAAGCTGTTCAAGAAATAAAGTGTTTTTGCCAGGAATTGTGTTTTTGTGATTCTCTGATGTTAAGTGAGTTGTGTTATTTTTGTGTAAGATAGTGCTGCCATGCCCTTTGGTGTTCCCCCCTGCTGTGTAACCTAAAGCTGTTCAAGAAATAAAGTGTTTTTGACAGGAATCGTGTTTTGTGATTCTCTGATGTTAAGTGAGTTGTGTTATTTTTGTGTAAGATACTGCTGCCATGCCCTTTGGTGTGCCCCCCTTCTGTGTAACCTAAAGCTGTTCAAGAAATAAAGTGTTTTTGACAGGAATCGTGTTTTGTGATTCTCTGATGTTAAGTGAGTTGTGTTAATTTTTCTGTGTGGGGGACTGCTGGTGTAATGTGTCATAATGCTTTGCCTACTTGTACTTTGGAAGGGAGAAAATAATTTTTTTAAAACTTTATTTTGTGTTGTTCTTGTTTTATTCTTTGTTGTGCAGTTGGTTCCCATCATAGGGAACAATGGGGCTGGCTGGCCAGCCATCTCTGTAGGTGGTGGGGGAATTTGAGGGAGGGTGTCTGTGGTTCAGGTGCTCTTTCACAGGGACCAGCTGGCACTCAGAAGTGTGCCCACCATTGTGGCACCCCTGGGCTGTGCAGAATTGCCCAGGGAAAGAGAGTTTAGAAGTTCCCAGCATAGGGAACAAAGGGAGAGGGCTGGCCTTTGCCAGCCTGTTCCTGGGGTTATGGGTGTGGGGCAGGTGGGGGTGGATTTGGGTCTGTGAGGGGCTAATGTGGGGATTTGGGTCTGTGTGTGGCAGCTGGGGGGGAATTGGGTTTGTGTGGGGCTGTAAGGGGTGGACTTTAGGGGCTGAGAGGACCTACTTGGGGAGGCCATGAAATGGCCCCCCCAAGTGGGAGCAGTCTGAGCCTTGGTGGGGGGTGGGAGGAAGGGTGGGAGAAGGGCCCCAGAGGGCTGGGGGGCATTTTGCATGCAAAATGCCACCCCTGGCAACACAAGCCTCCCCCAGCTGTCAGTGGTAGAGATTAGAGCACCTACTTGGGGAGGCCATGAAATGGCCCCCCCCCAAGTGGGAGCAGGCTGAGCCTTGGTGGGGGGTGGGAGGAGGGGTGGGAGAAGGGCCCCTGAGGGCTTGGGGGCATTTTGCATGCAAAATGCCACCCCTGGCAAAGGAAGCCTGCCTCTTCATTTTTTCCCCTTAGGAAATAATGAAGAAAGATTAGCAGCAGCATGCTAACAATATGCTGCTCCTTCGCTTTCTTATGGGAGGATGGGGGGACCTGCTTTGGGGGGCCATAACATGGCCCCCCAAAGTTCAATCTGTCTGAAACTTGGGTGGTTGTTAGAGAAGGGTTAGAGGAAGGTCTCCACCAATTTTGGGCTTATTCGGTGGGAAAATGCCTCCTCCAGACGTCCTGGAAGACGGAGGCATTTTCCCTTAGAAAAGAGCCGAAATAATGCCGAAAGAATCCCGAAAGAATCCCGAAAGCCGAAAGCCGAAAGAGATTCTTGTTTCGGCTTTCGGCTTTAACGATAGAGAATCTTCTTTCGGCTTTCTACTTTCGGCTATAGCCGAAAATTTTTGGCTTGCACACCCCTAGTATCCAGAATGGGAGAACAAGTCCGATTCCAGACGGGCACAAATAAAGCGAGTGCTTTCGCTTTTTCAGCAACAGCTCTCGTAAAAACCCGCAATTTCCCGTCCCAGCTTACCTGCGGTCCATGGCGCTCAGTTGCGCTCTATAAGCGGACGGTGTGAACGCGGTATTGCGGGTTTGCACACTTCTGGACGCTTCATCGCCGTGGAGAGGCCCTCCCCTTTCCCTCGTTTCTTTGCCGGCCAGCCGGCCGGCAACAATATTCCCTTAATTTTTTTTAAAAACCGGGCACCATTTGCACAGTCGCACATTTGCGCACATCAAACTGTGCAAATGCGCACAAATGCACAAATGCACAAAAGTGCACAAACGTCGACGCTGCGTATTCGCATAGCTGCGCGTTTGCACATTTGCGCAAAACACGTAAAAAAAATTTTTTTTTTAAAAAAAATGCGAATTAATGAAGGCCCCAAACGTCAACTGGGACGGGGAGGAAACAACCAATCCCGGGTACCTCAGCTGGCCGTGCGAACATCCGGAAGCGGGACAGCACGGCACGCTGCGAGACAAAGTGGATAGAGACGAAAGTGAATGCGTGGCCGGTAAGCAATTATTTCCGCAGAAAAACCGCAATTTCTGGCCATCTGGAATCGGCCCAAGTGTAAGATCTTTCACTTGATCCTACTCATGTAAGCTGTCTTGAGTAGAGACTCTAAGAAGATCAGGTAGGAGGAGATGAAAATGACCACAGCCCTGAGACTCCGGAGAGTCACTAGCTGATTCCTCACAGGTTGGATAATGCACTTTCAACGCACTTTAGCTATTGTTTGGAAGTGGATTTTTTGTTTCACACTTGAAAAATTCAGTTCCAAACGATCTCTAAAGAGGACTGGAAGTGCATTTTCCAACGTGTGCAGAATCAGCCAGTCTGCCAGTCTGAGTAAACAATACTGACCTTGATGGGCCAACGGTCTAATTCAGTATTAGGCAGCTTCATGCGTTCTTCTTTGGATGTCCTCCATTGTCCTTCCAATCCCTCTGCTCTCCCCCACCCCTCACCAATGTAGATTGACTGACTTGGTTTATCACACATGGAGCTCATAGGGTAATGGTTTCATATTTCATTCGTTTCATTCCATCTGGGAATATTTTGCAAAGTGGCACCCATAAGTTCTGCTCTCCTGCCGTTATCTTCCCCTCCACACTCCCCCACAGCATCCAACCATCTGTAGCCAGGAAACAAATTCTACAAAAAAAATTAAAATACACACACACAAACACACACACACTCTAAAAAACCCTTCAAAATTAAAAACTCATTTTCAAAAGAAAAGTAGCCTTAAACAGTTTTATAAACATAATAAACCGCAGAGAGCCACAGTCACAATAAATATCCAGTTCTAGCCTGCAGCTATTAGAATCCACCAGTGTGTTCTTAAAAAGTTTGCCAGCGCAACAGAATATTTATTCCGACCATGATTTGTCTTTTGTGGGTTGTATGCACTCTCTCTCTCATGTTTCTTTCATATGTTTACAAGGAAATGGAGAGAGAGAAAGCTTTCCAAAAATATGTTCTGAGTTTCTACCGGCAAAGACGGTTTCTCTGAAACGCTGCCACTTTATAAATGCGAAGGTCCGTCTGGGCCCCAAGACACTCCCCGCCCCCCAGAAAAAAAGGGGGGAGGGAGGAATGGAACAGCCAGGCCTTCTCTCTCTCTCTTCCCCTCATTTTGTTTGTAATTAATTAAAGCTGAGCAAATTGGTCCAAAAATAAGCTAATTAGAGAAGAGCACAAAGAGAGAAGGAGAGAATTTGGGCAGGCTGCAGGCTAGGCTAGGCAGCCTGACAGAATGCAGAGCTGCCAACATTCTTTCTTCAAGCGGCCACTAGCAAGAAGAGGCTATCAGACGGATGTTAGGCAAGTCACAGTGCAATCTTAAGAAGAGTTACACCTTTCTAAGCCCATCGGCTATGATGAACTTAGAAGGGTGGGACTCGGCTTATGATGGCATTGCCAGTCACTGTCTCTCTGACAGAGGTGACGGGGCCCCTGATCTGAATCTCCTATCTATATGAGCTCTCTGGGTGCTCTTCCAAAATAACCAAGTGTTCTCCACTTTGTTTCTTTTAGTTTTAACAACTGTTAACAATGGCTTCGGTTCTTCAGTTCTCACTATTAATTTTATAGATTCATTAGTATATTGCATGGCTTTTAGATTGGATTTCTATGGTCTTATCTATTAAGGGCGTTCTTAGCCTATCCTTTCTCCATAGTACTTCAGAAAACACTTAACTGTATTTACCCAAAAGCAGAATGACCCTGAATATAAGAAAAATGATTAAATAGGGATTTTTAAAAAAACAAATTACATAACTGCAACTTTGTATGAGAATGTAAGATAGTCCTCTCTTTTTCTTGATGGCACACATGGAGGAAAAAAACCCTAGTTAAAAATCATAAAACACAGCATTAAAAGAATTATCAATAATAAAATAAGCCATATAAACAAGCCATGTGTTAAAAAACGTTATAAAGCAACATGCAGCAGCCTAAAATGATCTTCATAAAATGGTCCTCAGTCTAGAAGCTGATCATAAAAACAACAACAACAACAACAAAGATGGAGCCCCTCAGTTAATCTCTGGGTAAAAAGAATTAGTCTATTGCCTAAACAACAGTAAAGCAGATGCCAGGTGAGTATTAAAGAGGTGGGTATGCCCTTGGTTCTGTCTTCCACGTTTTCATCCTCACAACTCCATGAGATAGGTTAGCCTGAGAGAGAGCAACTTTTCCTAGGCCATTCAGCAGGCTTCATGGCTACGGTTGCCATATTTTTGCTTGGAGGAAGGAGATCTCCCACCCCTAACAGGCTTTGCCCACTGGCACTTTAGCGGCCTACAGGAGAAAAACAAAACAAAAGAAGTTGGCATGACATCACTTTCAGGAAAAACCTAGTGACATCACACCTCTCTAGGAACTCTATGGTAAAATGATTAGGTGAATCCTAGAGAGGACTGACATCACTTCCAGTTTTCTCATAGAGTTTACACCGAGTCCTAGAGAGGTGTGATGTCACTTTCAGGTTTTCCCCAGAAATGACAAAATCTCACCAACTGCTGGCCCCATGTCTATGCCCCCCAGTCTTCTGCTATTCATGGCTCAATGGGCCTTTCAGCCTGGATTTCCAGATCCAAGTCACTCTAACCATTACACAATACTAGCTCATTCACAGCAGATACAAAACATAAGGTCTAAACAACACATGAAATGTTGTAAAATAAGGAAAGGAAAGCCATGTAACCGCTACCCCACACTGGCTGTCATATAATGTGCCATTCATGATTTAGACTGGAACATTCAAAATTGTGTATGTTTTAAAAGCAGAACAATTATAGTAAAAGGAAATGGAAAATGGACCTAAACAAATTGGTGATTTGATTGGAACAAGGGAAATGGGAAAATGAAACAGGAATTCGGTGCAGGGCTGCCCCTGACCCCACCAGCCATTTTTCCCCACTGCTGCTCACCTGGCTGGTGAGGGGAAGTTGTCCAGGAAGGAAGAAGGCACACATGTGTGCTCATGTCCCCCAATTATTATGTCATCATTATCAGTGCAATCTGGAAGAGATCAGTCATGCCAGGGCCAAGTTTTGTAAAGTTATCCCAAAACATAGCATTTCCATAGCATGACGCATTGCTTCCATTTCGTGACAGAAATGATGTAATCAAGGGGGACACATGCGTTCAAACAGATGAGTACCTGTGGCCCTCAGGAACCCTGGTTTTGACACGGGTAGACCTGGCAACCCTGATAGGTGTGGGGCCAGGAGTTTCAAAGCAACAGGGATAAGAAATTATCAAATCAAGTCTTACCTGGAAACACAGACAGCAACACTGGGGGTTATGTAGGGAAGGCGTTCTGCTATCACTAAAGAAATGTTCTGAAGTAGAAATAAACAAGAGTCTTGTGGAACATAAAAGACTCACAACATTTTTTCCCACTAGAAGCTTTGGTGGATTAAGGGCCCACATATTCAGACACTATGAGACAATCCACATTGTGCATTTATGTAGGGCTTTGGGGATTTTTAAAAAAGGCAGGGTCAAAGGGCCACGAAATACAGGAAACAAAGGGAAATGTAATTATGTAAGATTCTGATCTAACTAGGAAAAATAAAGACCATTCACTAGTTATGCTAAACTACTTAACATTTGTAATAGGTAGGGGAGTCCTGGTTCAACCTGGAGTGTGTGGGGGGGGTGGGGCGGGGTGCAGTCAGAGACTTAGAGCAGCAGTTGGGCACCTTTTTTAAAAAAAACATCGTGTTTGAACCATACAGACAAATGGGCAGGCATACACGTAGAAAGCATTGCAAGGGAAAGGAATTTTACGGAGTTGAGAAAGCAGCATAGAGCATGCTTGGCTTCACATCTGGCTGCCAACCTCCAGGTGGGACCTGAAAAGCTCCCAGAATTCCAAGTGATGTGCAGACGACAGATATCAGTTCTCCAGGAGGAAATGGCAGCTTTCAACAGACTCTGTGGAATCACATCCCCACTGAGTTCCCTCCACATGCTCTGCTTTCCTGTGGTACTACCCCATATCTCCAGGAATTCCCAAAGCAGATTTGACAACCCCAGGACAGCATGGGGCAGGGACATGGAGGGTTTATGCGACATCAGCAATGTTACCAACATCAGTATATCACTTCCAGGGAAAACCCCAAAGTGACAAAGGTAGCTCTAGAAATCACGAAATCTCTATGCTTTTACCATAGAGTTTCTGGTGATTCCTGGAGCTGCCCCATTGTCATTTTGGGTGCTTTTACCACAGAGTGTACAGTGATTCTGAAAGCTACCATAGGTCACTTCTGGGTAAAACCCACTGATGTAGTGATGTTGGTGACATTGACTGTTTTTTTAAATTTTTCTCTCACTGCTGCTCAGAGCAGTGGTGGACAACGAAATATGCGGCAGGAGGCCTTTTGCAATAGCAGGAGATTTGGCCAGCCAAGACTGTGTAGCTCTGTTAGACTTCATGAATCATTTTGTTTTCCTTTTCTTGTACAAAGCTGACATAAACCCCACTTACTGATCAAGACAGCAAGACACAACACACACACCAGACATATACGTACACACACTGAACAAGGGGGAACTTTTGTCTCAAGTAAATGTAATTACACAAGTCCCGTTTGTTTTTTTGGTGTTTGTTTTTCATTTTTTCTGCGTTGTCTCTTTTCTGTGTAATTAATCAAAAGCATAATAAAAAGACCTAATTTTCATCTAAAATACAGAGAACCTTCTTTCATATTGCGTGTGTGTGTGTTATTTGCTTTGCATTACAGAAAAGGGCTCCACAAACTAATCCCATGTTACCTTAGCTAGGAAGCTGCAGTTGTGATATATTTTCTTTTAAGTCCTTTTTAAAAAAAATTTAACAAAGGGATCCTTGGGGCCTTTTCGCCACGGCTCGCCAAGGCTTTCACAAAGCATGTGTTGACTATGGCCGAGTCCAAACACTCTGCCAGCTTCGTTTCAGAGTCAATGGCCTTTTACGAGCTTTCATGAAGCTTCATGGGGGAAAATACAGACGTATAATTGGCGAGACTCTGTGAAAACAAGGCCCGCGCTCTCTCTCTCCCCACCCTCTCCCTCCCAGAGAAACTTCCAGAAGGATTTTTTTTTTTTGAAATGGAACTAAAGACTGCCATCTGGTGCGAAAAGAGGCAAATGCCCTTAGCAGCAGAACAGAAGGAAAGCAGAGCTGCAAGTGATGGTGCTCAAATGTCAGGCGAACAGTAAAAGAGGACTCCGGCTCCTACAGAACTTGGAGAACGATTTGCCGTAAGCATGCCAAACCCGGAGGCTGAGAATGAAGCAACTCACGAGAACCAAACTCTCCAACAGCTGACTGATGAAAATAGGAACGTTCTTGTCTGTTTGAACTCAGGAATCCCCCCTGGGGGAGCAACTCCTCTGTCATTCTGTTTTTAACTGGGAGAATGCTTAAAATTAATTCCAGGAAAAGCCGGGGCTTTTAGACTAATCTTTCCCTGCCTTTGTCAGTGATGTAAATATGCATAATGATAAAATCAACATCTCCAATTTTGCCCACTTTTGATGTGGTCTTGTGTATGATTGCCTCAAGAATTTTTGGGTGGTGGTGGTGGTATGATGTTTTATTGATTTGCATATGTGCCTCCGTGCCCTAGTAAAAATGTTGATGCAAGGTGCACACCAGCAATGCATAGACGTGTAGTGCTTAGAGTGTTGAACTAGGATATGAGAGACTCTAGTGTGATTCCCCACTGCTATAGAAGCTTTCTGGGTGACTTTGGATCAGCCTAGAGTTGCCAATCCCTTGCTGGGGGTGGGAGATCCCCTGCCCCCACCCCCGCCCCTGATTACCTGGCCGGCAGGGGGGAATATGCCTCCTGGGGTGCGCTCCTGGGATATGCGGTGCACTCCTAGGCCGAATCAGGGCTGAATAAGCCTGGATCAGGCCACTGCAGAGTACAGCAGTGCTCCCGCACTCCACAGCAGCCCAATCTGGGCCAAATTGGGTCGATTCAGCCCAAATCAGGCCCAATTCGGGCCCTTGCGGAGTGCGGGAGCACTCCCAGGGTGGCCCACGGCCTGCATGATGACATCACTTCCTGGAAGCGCACGTGTGCGACCAGGGAATATCAGGTAGGTACTGGGCCTCCCACCTCCCGCCTGAGGGGTAGGGGGGGACCTGGCAACCCCAGACCAGCCACACACACTCAGCCTAACCTACTCCACAGAGTTATTATGAGTATAAAATGGAGCGAAGACAATGATGTAAGCTGCATAAGTCCCTTTGCATCAAGTGACCTATACATGTTTTAAATAAATGAGACCACTTGGAACAGTCTACTCCTAAAGGCAATCGTTTTTCATGGATGTGAGCAGAGGTCTTTTGCCAGCCCTCCTGCCCAAGAGTCATTTAACTGGAGACAAAATCCTTTTGTATGCTAAGGCAGTCCTTAATTTTAAAAAAAGTTCATAATTCCCTCACTCTGGATTATACACAGTGGGCAAAATGAACGACCTTGGAGCTCACATGATAAAATAAGGTTTCAAATTGGATGAGAAGCCAGATCACCTAGCTGTAAAGTTTGGGCAACAGACAGAAATACCTAAATTATGTTATTCTGGGGAACTTCTATGAAAACATCATCCCTCAATGCTCTCTCTCTAGCATATGCCTGCAATATACAGAAAATACTATAATTCCCTAGCAGCCTGCAGGTGGTGCTACTGGACTGCTTTTCTTTTGCTGCTTAAAAAAAAAATCTCTTTCCCTGCACAGCTGATCGTCTGCTTGTGGCCACACATGGGCTATTTGCACCAGGGATATTCCAGTCCATTTCTGCATTTTCCTGGATCAATAATCCAAATGTGGAACTTTTATTGGCTACCATGCACATCTCACACACAATCACCTCTCTTCCATCCTGCACTGATAACACAGGTGCATGAATAGCGTGCAAGAGGCTCACTGGGGTTTTAAGAAGGCGTGCAAGGTCACCTTCGGAAGTGTATATGCAAGATCACTTTGGAAATAAGTTACCCCTTAATATATATTTATCTAATTTGCCATCCGTTTCTGAAAGGCTGACTCTCCTAGCACCCACATAAACAGGTAAAATAGGCATTCCTATACAGGGCAGGGTTTGTAAAGGTAGAATACTAATTCTTTAAGCCTTTTAAAGATGTTAATTTTGTGCAGTTCTGCTTTTTTTCTTTATCTTTGCTTTTTGTTTTCAAACAGTCATTCATTAGCTACTTAACCCTCGTCATTATCATATCCATTTTCCGTATCCACTGAGAATGAGGGAGTGTAGTGTAATGTAGAGTTTCCAACACTGGGAAATTCTCAAAGATTTGAGGGCAACACCTGGGGAGGGTGGAGTTTGGGGAGCTCAGCAGGGATATGATGTAGGGCTGCCAGACCTCTGGCTATATTGGGAGGCCTCCTACCAGCAGTCCTTGTTGCCTGTCATCGCTCCAAAGGACGGCAAGAGGAAAAAAGATTCCTAGAGCTACCCAATGTAACATACTGGTTTTCCCAGAAGTGTCATCATGGTCCACACGTTGTCCACCATGTCCACGTTCCTGAAGCTCCTATTGGTTACCAGTCATGGCCTGGCAACCTCAATGCCCCCAACTCCGAAGCTGCCATTTTCTTCAGGGGAACTGATCTCCCTAGACGGGCAATAAACTATAATTCCTGGAGAACTCCTAGACCCACTTTAGCTTGGCAACCATATTACAGGGTTGGAATCATATCTCAGAATTTGGCTTCAAATCTTCCCATCACTATGAAAGTCACCAGGTAACCTTAGGCCAGTTACTGGCTATTTTCACACAGCCACACACCCGGAAGATTGCGCAAAACTCATGGCATAAAAGCGTCTTCCTAGCGCAATTTCCCAGTGCGATTTCCCAGACAATTTTCTGATGTCATCGGGCCATTAAAGGGGATTGTGCTGGGAGATAGTGCTAGGAAGACACTTCATACTGTGAGTTTGTGTGATTTCCCGGGACGCGTGTGAAAACGGCCACTCTCTCCCCTAACCTACCTCGCAGAGTTGTTGGGAGGATAAAAGGAAGGGAATTATATGCCATCCTGAGAGGAAAGGGAGGGTTAAAAAGTACTACAAATGTATCCTTCTTTGAAGTTGCTACTGCTGTTTAAAGTAGTCATCCAGATGTACACAGGGCTGGTTAGAAAGTAGGTAAATCAGAAGAAATTTTGTCTCCTCCTAGGAATTTCCTATGTTGGAGTTGGTAACCCTACTTCTATCACCCATCCTGTAATCATCATTCAATTGTTTTCATCATTCTGTGCCCCCTGGAGCATACATAGTCCTCGAACAGACTTTTTTTCTTTCTTTGTGTTAATTTACAAGGTCATTTTCCTCTGTATACTTGGGGAGTCCCAAATCCCTTCCTTGTTTGCAGTAACAGCCTGGTTTTGATGCTTCTGAGACTCCCATCTCCCAACTTTACAAATAATCACATTGACTAAGTCCTCCGCCTGCATCCAGGGCTGTATCATTTCAAATTACAAGTGGGGAATCATTTATTTTTATTTATTTCTTCATTTATGTCATGTATAGTCATTGTGTGATAAAATATTCCTCTGACCCAAAAACCAAACATACACACCCTTACAACAGAAAAGTATGTTAGGGAGATGGATAAGTGGGAGTCCTAGCATGCTAATTTTCTACGTGCAATGCACTTTTAGTACATGTGCTCCTCCATTTGCATTCTGAAATGACACATTCCAGACACAAGTGAACCATCTTGCTGAGAACTAAGCCAAAGACATGCACACACAACTACAATCTTGATTTCCACTTTCCCGCTCCTCCTCATTTTTTTTTTAAATCAGTTCAGGAGGAACATAAATTGGAAACTGCAACATACACCAGCCCCTCTCTTTCTTGGGCCAGTAACAAGGTCAAAGGAGAGCAAAAATATGCTGCTTTCGGGACACTCAGAGCGCCAAAGGCTAAGGGGGATTTCATCTATCTGACACAGGAGTCCGTGTAGCAACAGCCGGGAAGAAAAGGACACCTGTCCTGTTACATTATCCTTTCAACCTGCCCACCGGCTAAGCATCAGTTTGAAACCAGGTAAAACAGCTGGGTGCACAACACCACCGTACGCTGCACCTGGCCCCCTACATTTCACAAAGCTCTTCTGTTAAAGGAAAGGAAATAAAAGGAAGATGGGGGGTTATGCTAGCAGCGTATGTTCCAACTGTCCCTATTTAGCAGGAACAGTGTGTTTTTTCCCACTACCTGTTCCTTGTCAATCACCATCCCTTATTTTCTCTTCTTAGTTTTCCTTTTAAGGGCCGTTTTCACACTGCTTACCGGCCATGGAACACTGTGCCGAGCTCCCGGAATGACAGCGTCTTCCTGGCGCAATTTCAGCCGTTCTCGCTGAATATTTTGAGACAGACAGCGACATTTTGAGACAGATAGCGGCAGTTCTGCCTCCGAGTGGGAAAAGGACTTATGTGGTCTCTAGCATGCATGTGCTTCCATCAACGTACATACAGGAATGCAAGGTGTGGTGTAGAGCAAAAGTATGCCATTTCACAACACGCACCTGCTAAATTACATTTTGAACACCCACCCCCAAATGTCTTATATCATATATATGTCTTTTATATGTCTTATATATAGGCGATTCAAGGATAGCATACGGGTGCAGTAGAGCCTTTGGCAATGCATAGAAGTAGAAGGGGAAGCTCAGGCAATGGTGAGTTATTGCAAGCATGCCCCTATTTTCATAGGATGGAGGTTGTGGGGTAAGAGTCATAAAAGTATTTCTGACGTGTGTGTGTGTGTGAATTGCCATCAAGTCACAGCAGATGGAGACATTCAGAAGTGATTTGCCATTGCAGCTCCAGTCTGGAGCTGTAGTCCAATAGAAAGTTTGGACTGTGAAGTCCTATACACGGCCAGACCCCAAAAGGAAGAAACAGCCGCCTTCATAATGCAGCACAAACTTATTTATAAAGAAAATGAATAATAACGTTCGATAACATTCGATTTATATACCGCCCTTCAGGACAACTTAATGCCCACTCAGAGTGGTTTATAAAGTGTGTTATTATTATCTTTACGACAAACACACTGTGAGGTGGGTGGAGATGAGAGAGCTCTGAGAGAGCTGTGACTGACCCAAGGCCACCCAGCTGGCTTCAAGCAGAAGAGTGGGGAATCAAACCCGGTTCTCCAGATTAGAGTCCTGCCGCTCTTAACTACAACACCAAATTGGCTTGAAGCAAGAAACTGCTGTTTGTTTTTCTTATCCTGTTCTCTTTGTCATTATTATCACAAGCAAGGAAGTCGACAACACTGATGCCACCATTTACAAGCCACGCTGAACTTCAATTTACCTTATTTCTCTTCCATAGGCTATTAAAGATGCCAACATGAGCACAGAAAAATTTCCAGGGAGATAACAAGTGTCTAATCCAACTTGATGTAATGCAGGTTGGACTGCCTCAAGGAAGTTCTCGATGTTTACCCCGAAGCTACAGCTTTGGCCTTTATCTGGATGGGGTGCATCGATAATAGCATACTACATTAACATGCCACCCTTTGTGTTGTTTTCCAGTTACTTTCCAGGCATAGATTCCACCACATATGGATATCTAGAATTAAGCGGCAGTGTTGTGTAGTGGTTAGAAGAGTGTCAGACTAGGATCTAGAAGAGACAAAGCTGAATCTCCATTATGCTATGAAGTTCTCTGGGTGACCCTGGGCCAGTAACTCAGCCAAACCTACCTCTAAGTGTTGTGGGTGAATATCAAATGAGGAAGAGAGAATTATGTATGCTACTCTGAGATACTTTGAGGAATGGCAGAATAAAATTTACTGGATGCACAGATCATAGAATTGTAAGCTCTCCCTCAAAGAACCTTGATGTCTTACTATGACAAGGAGGTTAAGAAGTAATCCTGATCTGCCCCGGAATATATTTCAGGGATCATTATTCCAGAATAGCATAATGAATAGCCAGTTTGGTGCAGTGGTTAAGACTGGCAGGACTTTAATCTGGAGAGCCAGGTTTGATTGTCAGTCACGGCTTCTCAGAGCTCTCTCAGCCCACCCACCTCACAAAGTGATTGTTGTGAGAATAATAATAATGGCACACTTTTTAAACTGCACTGAGTGGTCATTAAGTTGCCCTGAAGGGCAGTATATAAATTGGATGTCATTATTGTTAATTAGTATAGAAGAGGGTTTCTGTAATTTTTTCAGAAATCAGTGTTTGACTGTTTTTTCTATATATATAAACAGGGCAGGTGAGCCCATAGCACATGGCCAAGGCTCCAGGTTCAATCCCTGGGTGGAAGGTGTGGGTAAACTTTCCTTCCAAGACTTTGGAGAACTGGTGCCGCTATGAACAGACAGTACTAGTCTAAGTGAACTGTATACAAAGTTCAAAATCAATATCTATTTTAATCTGTCCCCCATGAGGACTGACAGACGCAGAGAATGAGAGCAGGTTTTCAAAAAATGTGGAAACAAAAATATAGCAAAGGGGTTTAAATGCACTCTAAAGAGAGAGAGACATTCACCTTGAACAAGGAGGGGAGAGAGAGCCAGCTGAGCCGGGACATGCCGGGACATGGCTAGGGCGCTGGCTCTCCTTTGCAAACTGGCAGCAGGAAAAAGGAGCTGCTGGAACTAGCCCTGCCATCCCCCACTGCTTCAGACAGACAGTAAGGTTGGGGGGCAGTGGCAGAGTAGTAGGAAGCAGATGCCACTGCTGCCCCTTCCAACGTGGCCCTGCCGGTGGTTGGGGAGGAGAATCAGGAGTTGCCCAGCCCCACCACTTGAGCCAGGCAAGCAAATGGGTGAAGGAATGGAATGAAATCCACTGCAGCTGGGTGGGAAGGATGGGATCCCACACCCACAAGTCACAGGGTGGTGATGGGGTGGGAAGGGGAAAGCAAGGGAGAGCCAGAGCCACCACTTGTAACTGCAGTTGCCAGGCAGGTGCCAGCTCTTCAGGGGGTGGCAAATGAGTGGCCCAGCAAAGGGACACAAAAAGAATGGGATTCCCCCCCCCTCCCCATGAGTCTTGCAGGTCCCCATCTAATAACCAAAGGTTGGTCCCTGTTGGGATTGTACAGCTATGTCTAATGTGGGGCAGTCATGGCTACTGTACAGGGTTGAATGAATGAATGAATGAATGAATGAATGAATGAATGAATGAATGAATGAATGAATGAATGAATGAACCCTGTACACGGTTCTGAAAAAATAGAGATTGATCTGGGGTGACCTCCAGGTTTGGGGGGAAACTTGAAATTTGTTTTAAACTCCTTTCGGGTATACCCACACTCCAATCTGTACATTGCAGACATTGAATCAAAGTTCAGGTGTAATTCTGTTGGAGCTGAAAACAGCATGCAAAAGTGTGGCTGTGGCAACCAGACAGAACAGGTGAAGCAAGGGAAGCTGAAGCCCCTTGCCCTGACAGAGGGATGACGGAGAGGAGATGGGCATTGGGCATGGGGCAGGAGTGGGAGGCAAGCCAGAGTGGCTCGGAGATGCAGGGAAGCCAGAAGCAATGGTTAGGAGGAGGGAAATGGGATTCCCTCAAGTCCTTATAAGATACCATTCTTGTAATAATCATTCAATTGCCTTAATGTACTAGGTGTTGTACATAGCTGTAGGTTTATCCAGGCTCATAATCTAATATAAAAGCTACTTGTGACTGCCAACAGTGACCAAATTAAGAGAAAAAAATGATCCCAGTTCATCCTGCAATAAATTCTGAATGAGAAAAAGAAAACAGTTACTTTCCAGAGGAGTTAGCTGTGTTAGTCTGTGGTAGCAAAACAGAAAAGAGTCCAGTCGCACCTTTAAGACTAACCAACTTTACTGTAGCATAAGCTTTCGAGAATCACAGTTCTTTTTGGAGAGAACTGTGATTTTTGAAAGCTTATGCTACAGTAAAGTTGGTTAGTCTTAAAGGTGCGACTGAACTCTTTTCTATTTTAGTAACTTTCCATAAACTATAAAAGGGAATGCAAGCATTTATATTGCACAGATTTGTTCAATGGACCCAATGAAATGTGGCAGAACTTCAGTTATCTGCCCAGAAACTGAATTGAGATTCCATTATCATTCCACTCTGCCAGATAAAGTGTTCTGTGAAGTCTGAGAGCCATTATTTGTGCTATCATAAAAGAACATCAGAAGTTATACGTGTCAGGTTGGTAGGCATGTCATTCCGTCGTAGTAGAGCAAAATTTGAGTCCAGTAAAGAAATCAGTAAGCCATCAGTACCAGCAAGGGAAATTTGTGGACTGAATCCATTCACTATGGTAACATATGGAGACAAAAGGAAATGAGAAAAAGGTATTCAGTGATGGCTGGAAGATGTTAAAGAGCATGTAGAATTGCATGGAAGACGGACCTTTGGCTAAGCAACTTCCAGCTACCACTCCACTGTGGCGTTCTGGAGCTGAGACTACAAACAATGAACCTTTGGGCTCAGCCAAGCAAGCCTGACTTTTGCGAAGGTTAAAAAAAGCCTCGTGGCTCTAACATTTCCCTCTCATTGCCACTTGCTTGTATGGTCAACACTGGTGTATTTAAAGGTTACAGCGATTAAGTGCTGTGATTAATTTAGTCTCAGCAGAATCAATTCCACTCAACTACAAATCTAATTTGCATACTGGAAAAGATTCTCTTTTCTGCCTTGATCTGAGCGGCTTGGATGCCTGGCTCCATCCTGCCTCTAAGAAAAGACTGTGCTTTGCAGGCTGGGGATCAGAGGTTAATTAACAAATGTTTTGACAAAGCTAATAGGACAGATCTATTTACGTGCCACTGTTTACTTGGCTTAATTTTAATCTATCGTCTCTCATCAGATTTGCCAGGCATGAGTATCCAACTTCTAAAAGCCCATTAGTGTGAAATTCAAGGGACAGCGGCAGAGCTATTTATATCCAGAGGCTGAAAATAGAAAGGTAATTAAAAATGACACCATTTAAAGTTAGGGAAGACGGACTTTCAACTTTTGGCTCTGTCTTTTTCTAGAAGAGCAAGGATGCTTCCGGCTTCGTAACTGCCCACTGGAAAATACAGTTCCTGGTTAGGATGAATGGCTGTCCTCTCTCATCATTGGGTTAGCTGTGCCGTGCGTCACATGCCGTCCACCTTTTAATTTAACTTGAGGCTTTCAAAAAGTTACTTTTGGAATCAATACTTTCAACTGTTTGCATCTTCGTTTTTCTCTGTGATTTCATTTTAAAGAACCAGGAAAAAGAAAATTGTGGTGTGATGGCTTTCTCTGTTCTTCCTGTTTGATCATTTGTACATTTACTTCTCATTTGTAGTCTATCCCATCCCTAAACCTACTTGGTGTAGTGGTTAAGAGCGCAGGACTCTAATTTGGAGGCACCAAAATGGCCAACACTTCAGGGGTGGGAGGAGAAATGTTAGCATCTGTAGGAGAAAGATGATGGACTAGCTGGACTGATCCTGCAAGAGAACCAGTTTGGTGTAGTGGTTAAGAGTGGCAGGACTCTAATCTGGAGAGCCAGGTTTGATTCCCCGCTTGAAGCGAGCTGGGTGACCTTGGGTCAGTCACAGCTCTCTCGGAGCTCTCCCAGCCCCACCCACCTCACAGGGTGATTGTCGTGGGGATAATAATAACATACTTTGTAGACGGCTCTGAGTGGGCATTAAGTTGCCCTGAAGGGTGGTGTATATAAATCGAATGTTGTTGTTGTTACTATTATTATTATTATAAGTCACCCACGAAAAAATGATACATGATTGGCCTTGATTCTACTGTGACAGAATTCAAAGGCCAAACTACTTTGGGGTGAAGGGGGAAATGCCTTCACAAGAGGCCTTGACATATGTAAGAAGATCATTAAAAATGTTTATTTTCATTATTGCTGGTACCAAAACTTTGTAAGGATGGTACCTCAGGGCCCAATGAGGCAGATTCTCACAGCTTCTGGCCTGACTGCAAGTGACAGCAGTGTGACCAAAAGCGATGAAGGAAAACAGATGAGGGGAGAAAGATGTTGTAAGACACTTTGGTTCCTTTCTGGGAGGAAAAGTGAAGTACAGCTATCTAAACACACAATATATCAAACTGAGAAGAGACAGTGGCAGGTAGGAGGTGAGATAAATTACTCCTGATGGAGGCACAGAGAGGGGAGGGGGAAGTGCTCCTTGGAGGAAGGCTGAAGTAGGTTGCCAACTCCAAGCTGGGAAATATCTAGAGATTTTGGAGGTGAATTCTGGGGATGGTGGGGTTTGGGGAGGGGAGGGACTTCGGCTGCGTATATTGCCATAATGCCACCCTCCAAAAGAGCCATTTTCTCCAAGGGAACTGATTTCTGACATCTGAAGATCAGTTGTAATTTTGGGAGATCTTCAGGCTCCACCAGCAGATTTGCAACCCTAGAAGGAAGACCAGCCACAGAAGGGTAAGTGGGAGGCCGTCAGCTCATTTATAGATGCTGGCTGTAAAGCACCCGTGTCAACAGAGCAGCTGGCTTGGAGGAAGAAAGTAGAGATGGGCAAGAACTGAAATACAAACCAAAATTAATCACGAACCAGGCTGGTTCGTGGTTCGCGAACCCCAATTCATCAGCTCCCATTTCTGATGAACCGCCATGAACTTTAGGCTGGATCGTTTGGTTCATTTTTTGGTTCGTGACTGCAGACAGCCTGCTGCCAATCAGTCAATTTCCTAGGCCACAGGGGATGGACATTCTGCAGACCTTCTGCTGACCCGGAAGTGACCTTCTGCTGACCCAGATGTGACATTTTCAAAGAACCAAATGAACTGGTTCATGAACCAGGGGCAGGTTTGTGAAAGTTTGTGGTTCGTGAAATTTGATGAACCACGAACTGCATGGTTCGAGTTTTTCCCGGTTCATGCCCATCTCTAGAAGAAAGGGGCTAGAGTCCATTACACTGTCAAGGACTGGCCAATGCTAAGTTGCATATGATGAGCAATAAACAGATGTACTGGGTACAGACACCAGCTAGGGCTGCCAGCCCTTGACTGGCTAAGACTGGGGCGTGAGGACAGAGACTGCTGAGACACCACTTCCAGTTTTGTAACAGGAAGTGGTGCCACAAAGCTCTAGGAAGAGCCGTGAAAATAGATATCTAGCGATTCCTAGAGCATCATGATGTCACTTCCCGTTTCAAAACAGGATGTAATGTCCCAGAGTTGATCAATGTGTTACCTTTCCCTACCACTCCATTCAGGGAGGGTGAAGGATGAAGAGATCCCCTGCCATAAGCAGGTAAGTGGCAACCTAGCCATGGCTCTGTATACCTGCTTTGCACATAGAAGGCCCCAACTTCCAGTATCTGGTACGTCCAGTCAAATGTTCTCAGGCTGGAGGTGCTGGGAAAGACCTTTCTTTGCTTGAGGGCTTCATGGCCAGTCAAAGGAGATAATACTGAACTACATGAGCGAACAGAGTCTGATGTGATATAAAGGAGTTTCACATTTCAAGAAGAAATAGAATATTTTTTTAAAAGCAGGTCATCCAAGATGGGGAACTCATAATAAAGGAAAATAGATCCTTTCAAAAGGTCAGATGCCTTTTTCTGAGAGGCGTTGTTGCACATGGCTAGAACATCTGCTGTGCATGTTCAATACTTGCCCTCTCCCGCTAAAGGATCACAGATAGCCTGGGTGTCTCTGCCAGAAATCCCAGAGAGCTGCTGCTTCCCAGGGGAAACAACACATAGCTAGAGGGACCAAGGGCCTAACAACATAAAGCAGTTTTGTATTTTCAAACAGTAGGCAAGCAATATGGGTCCCCTCCACAATACATAGTTGCTAGCAACCTGCATTTCTTCAGCTATGTTTTATTATTAAAACAAAATGAGATGTGACATGACATTCAGCATTTCCCTGGTTGAAGCAACAAGTTGGAGCAGGCATGTGATGACAACCTCCAGGTAGAGCCCGGAGATCTCCCAGAATTGCAATGATCCCCAGGCCACAGAGATCAGTTCCCCAGGAGAAAAATGGCTGCTTTGGAAGGTGGACTCTATGGCATTATACACTGCTGAGCCCCTCCCCAAACCCTGCTCCCTCCAGGCTCCACCCACAAAATCTCCAAGCATTTCCCATCCTGGAGCTGGCAACCCTAACGCACAACAACCCTGTAAGGTGGATTATGCTAAGAGAGTGCAACTGGCCAAGGTCACTCAGTGAGTTTCCATAGCAGAGTGGGAATTGAAACCTGAATCTTCCAGATCTTCGTCTGACAACTCTAACCACTATACCACACTGGCTCTCATTTGCCCAAGCATTGGACAGGGAGGATAGTTAATTCTCCGTTGAGCTTGGCTTGTTTTACAATGAGCCAAGAAAATCTTCCCCATTCCATTTTACATTGTACGTATTTTTGTCAATGATTTCAGTACTTTTATACAGCTTTTACACACAATTCACACAGTTTATGTATACAGTGGCTTGGATCCTAACCCTTTCTATTTCTGTAGCATATCTTATGGTGAGGAGCGCATTCCTCAGGCAACAGACATTTTCTGTTCAGCATTCTGCAGTGACCAGAAAGGGCCTAACATTGGAGAAGCACACTCCAAAATGGAGCATTGCCTCCATCACAGAGGACATGCTGAGGAAGCGGAAGAAAGGGTTCAGATTCATGCCAATGTACATCAATGGTATGGATAATTTGGTGATGGAAAGTGCCATCAAGTCATAGCTGATTTATAGCAACCCCTGTTGGAGTTTTCATAGCAAGAGATGAAGAGCCAAGCTACAAGAAACAAATTACATGAGAAGGAGCACATGAAGGGAGTTGCAATGTTAGCCGGGAAGCTGAGTTTTAAAAGAGATCAAAAGGCTTTGTTCATTTCCCCTCTCTACAGATCACTGCTCAGAAGGTTTGTTTTTTTCCTCTTTGCCTCTGAGAAGGGGAGGTGAAATTGACAGAGCCTTCTAGAGGCAAAGAGGAAATCAACAAACCCTCTGAGCAGGGATCTCCCTGGCTCTATAGAGAGGGGAAATTGACAAAGCCTTCCAATCTCTTTTAAAACTCAGCTTCCCAGCTAACATTGCGACTCCCTTCACATGCTCCTCCTCGTGTAATTCAGCTCTTGTAGCTTGGCTGTAACGGAGATGGCCTACCATTGCCTACCTCTGTAACCCTGGTCTTTTTTGGAGGTCTGCCATCCAATTACTAACCAGGGCTGCCCTTGCTTAGCTTCCAAGATCGGATGAGATTGGGCTTGCCATTGCTATCCAGGTCAGGGGATGTATAATTTACTGACATGCAAATAACAATGATTTTTTTTTACAGGAATATTGAGTGTAAGGAATCAGAAAATTGCAGAAAAAGAAAAAAAATCTACAGCTTCGATACTCAAAGAGGGAGGTGAAACAGGAGTATGCAATTTGAGACCACAGCAACTGACTGTTTAAGACTGTGAAATGCAAATTGCCGTATTGTGCCATATCTGGCTTCCTATGACAACCCAAACCCTGACTGAGAACTCCCCAGGTGAGCCACCCTCTCTTTGCATAACATTCTCCACCCTGTGGCAGCAAGCCCTTAAATTGTTAAACACTGTAAAGATCAAATGATAAAAAAACCGTGCTTGGTAAAGCAGCCCATACACCCTGGTCCTGAGAAGAAGGTTTGCTCTTTCTATTCAAGTCCCTTCCTTACTGGGCTTCAGGGTCAATCTCAACGGATCATGGTTTAAGGTATCTAGCTTAAAACTTGACGGCCACCAGCCTCTTCGAAGGCCAACAAGTGTCACGGGCTGGGCCAGCCCAAGCAGGGTGGTGCAGGTCCAAACCTTGATACCAAGTCCAGAGGGAGTTTCAGGAGCCAAAAGCCAAGTCAAAGCAGTGGTCAGAGCACAAGCTAATGCCAGAGTTGAGTCCAGAGTCCAAGAGCAAGGTCAGGCACAGTCCCAAGGTCAGTTACCGGTAGTGTCAGGTCCAACAGTAGGCACGGGCAAGGTTCACGGAGCACAGAGTGGTTGCAGGCAGTAGAGACATTGCTTCCACGCCTGGCTGTTGCTCCTGACTGGCTTTTATAGCCAGGCATGGTTTTCAGCCAGCTGCTGGGGCTCCATCCTGAAGCTACTCATCATCACTCTCCAGCAGCTGGCGTTGGCTCAGGAGACGAGCACTGCGCCGTCTCTCCTGCAGCTCCAGTCTCTGGCGCTGTCTGCGGCATTCTCTGGGTGTGGGTGAACCTGGGGGGGTGGAAGCCTCTGGCTGGGCTTCCCCTGTGGTGCTGGCAGCCCCTGACTGAGCTTCCCCTGTGGAAGTCCCTGGCTGAGCTTCCCCTGTGGTGCTGGGGCTGGAGAGTACTGATGGCTCTGCTTCAGCTGCTGGCTGTAGGCTCCGATTAGCCAGCAGCTGTGGCTCCTGATTACCAGCCTCTGCTGAGTCAGGGCTGGCTGCATGGAGCTCCTCTTCTCCTGAGGAGTCCTGGCTGGCTACACGAAGCCCCTCTCCTCCTGAGGAGGAGTCCTCGCTCTCACTGAGCCCAGGCTGGGCCATGACACCAAGTCAGGAGCTTTCTATTCGCACAACCATTCATCCAGCCAACAACTGGTCCCCAAGGATGACATTCCAGCTCAGCTCTACCCTTTCTGCCTAGGGTTTCTAACTCCAATTTGGGAAATTCCTGGACATATAGAGGTAGAGACTGGGTAGGTTGAAGCTTGGGAAGAGAGGGAATTCAGCAGAGATGTGGTGCCACAGCGTCCACCCTCTAAAGCAGCCATTTTCTCCAGAGGAACTGATCTCTGCACTTCCAGAAGAATGGATCTCTTAGGAGATCAGTGGTAATTCCAGGAAAACTCAAGCCCCTACCTTGAGGTTGGCAACCCTTTTTCTCCTATCCCTCCCCCCTCCCTTTTCCCCCTCTCTATTCTGAGCTCTCCATCTCCAGTTCATGCTTATGGCACAATGTACCAGGCAAGGGGCTGTGACAGATGTCAGAAGTGACTGTTTTGTCAAGGCAGCACTCCGCAATCATGTCAGGGCTGCTCGTCAGTAGGGGAAGCTCAGAGAAGTCCGGGATGACAGCTTCTCTGCCTCTTTCATCAACCAATGTGACTGGGTGACCTTTTCCAGCACGAGCAGCTGCCTTCCTTCTTCAGCCGATCATGGCAGGAAACAAGTCCCTTGGGGTAAACCGTGCCCTTTCCCTAATTAAAATAAAATAAAGAGAGATGGCAATTGCAAATTGCCATTACCCTTCCTCCCTGAAGCTGCGCATCAAAGCAAGAGGCAGAGGAGTGTTTGGCTAGAGAAAGAAAAGAGGAAAGGAAGAAAGAGAACGTGGACGGGAGCAATTGGGAATGCAGATGAAGGGCTTTGGCTACTCTAAATGCAAATGCTAAGCATTACCAGAGACAGATAACAACATCAACAGAACTGCTGATAGCATTATTAATAAAATCAATTATGATAATATCAACAATGTTATCCTTACAACACCAACCTTGAGAGATAAGTTAGGTGGAGAGAAGATAACAGGCCCAAAGTCACCCAGCAAACCTTATAGCGACTCAGTCGCTATTGTCTACTCTGACCGGTAGTGGCTTTCCGGGGTCTAAGGTAGCAAGATCTTCACATCAGGTACTATCTGATCCGTTTAACTGGAGATGCTGCAGGATCAAACCAGAGACCTTCCGTATGCAAAGCAGAGGATCTCCACTGAGCCACGGCCCTAGAAATGATACATACATGAAGCTGCCCTATGTTGAATCAGACCCTTGGTCCATCAAGGTCAGGAGAGACTGGCAGTGGCGTTCCAGGGTCTCTGGCAAAGGTCTTGCACACGACCTACTTCCTTGATCAAGATGGGTAGCTGTGTTAGTCTGTCTGTAGCAGTAGAAAAGAGCAAGAGTCCAGTAGCACGTAAAAGACTAACAACATTTGTGGGAGGGGATGAGCTTTCATGAGCCACAGCTCACTTCTTCAGATGCCGTGAGCTGAAGATGCCTTTCAGAAGAAGTGAGCGGAGGCTCATGAAAGCGCATCCCCTCATTTTGTTAGCCTTATAGGTACCACTGGACTCTTGCTCTTTTCTACCTACTACCTAGTCCTTTTTAACTGGGAATAATAACAATAACAATAATAACAACATTTGATTATATAGTGCCTTTCAGGACAACGCCCGCTCAGAGCAGTTTACAGAGCATGTTATTATTATCCCCACAACAATCACCCAAGGTCACCCAGCTGGCTTCAAGTGGAAGAGTGGGGAATCAAACCTGGCTCTCCAGATTAGAGGCCTGCTGCTCTTAACCACTACACCACACTGGCTCTCATGGATTGTACCTGGGATCTTTTGCATGCAAAGCAGAGGCTCTTCCACTGAGCCATAGCCTCTCTCTACATCCAGCAAGCTTCACAGCAATGCTGGGATCTCAACCTGAGCCCCCCAGATTGCAGTCTAAACCACACTGACACTTTTCTGAGAATATAGCTCAGTTTGCCTAGATCTTGCCCCCAAAGACTTCAACCATTGTTCTGTTTAATTCAACATTATTGAGGTGTGTATGATTGGTTTCACTGTTTTAAATTTCTATCTCCCCAATTCTTGCTGTTTTACTTCAAAATAAATCTACTTTGGACAACAGGGGTGGGGGTTTACACCCATAGGGAGGTTTTTAATCAATTGGTAATCCATTTTGAAAACTACTCAACCAGCTTGGATCACTGAGGATACACCGCAAAACTGAACGGGCTAGCAGCAAGGACACTGCCTCTCGCAACCAAAGAGAGAGTCATTTTACAATCTCTTTCATTCTCTCTTCCTCCCGGGTTTCCCCGCGGATTGCTCTGCTAACAGGATAAGAGGCACAACAGAGATATGTGATTGCTACATAAAGGTAGAACACATGCAAGATATTCAAAACATTGTGTGGCGGGGTATCAAAGAACTCCTGCCATCTGTCTGCTGAGTTCAGAAAAAAAAATGCATATACATCCAGAAACAGCAAGCTGAAGATCCTACAAGATGCCAACCCCTCGAAGTGATGAGATGGGATATGACAGGCAACAGATTTGCACTCTTCTGACAGCAAGAGAAACGCACAGGATGCATTCTCGAGTTTGAAAACCGCCAGATGCTGCCCTCTTCTCACATTTCCATTTCTTTGTTCATAAAACATCTGAAGTGTCCCCACTCTCCATCTGTGTAGAAGAAAGGGGGGGCTATAAACCCATAAAGAGCATATGTCCCACTGTACTAGCAGAAAGGCTCACCAGATCAGAAATGCATCCAAAACTGCTAGAAAGGATCAAAGGGGGTGCAGGGCCGATTCCAGACGGCCCTCCGCATCCCAAAACGTCGTGCGTCGTCGCGCGTCGTCGTGTGGAAAATGCGAAATATCACGTTTTCTCGCACGAGTTTTGCGTGACCTCGCACAAAAGTCGCGCGAGAAAACGCGATATTTCGCGTTTTCCGCGCGACGACGTGCGACGTTTCGGGATGCGGAGGGCCGACTCGAATCGGCCCAGGTGTATTTTTTTAATGCCGTGGTAATGGGGATATGTATCTACACATTTCTCAGCCCAATTTTTTAAAAGCATATTTAGGCTGTCCTCATTTGGGGAATGACAACTAAATCCCAATTCAGTAAGTTTATAGCCAAGGCCTAAAGCAGGGGTCAGCTCAGCAACTTTTCACAATTTAAGAGCTAAACAACATCAACATTCGGAGCAAGAGGTCAGCAAATAACCAGCATGATAAAGTCCACTGGGTATCTGGAAATACACAACTTAACATTACATGCTGATTTAATGATCTATAAAGATTTCTTTGTCTTTTTCAAGAGTCACATTTGGGTTCCATACTGAGCCACGTTTGGTTCTAGAGCTACAGGTTGTTGACCTTAGATTAAAATCTAGTCACCTCTGGAAGCTTTTATTTCTACTTCTCTCTTTCTCTCTAGAACATTAGAAGCATCCTTATAGCCAAACAAATGTTCCATCTCGCTTGGTAAGATAAACTATTAGGAAGAATGAAATAGTTCCCAGCTCCAGATATCTGAACTCTTTATACCGGGGGTACTTGAGTATGGATCATGAAAAACTGTGGACAGTGTTAAAAGAAATGGGGGTGTCACAACATTTGATTGTTTTGATATGCAACTTGTACTCTGGACAAGAGGCTACTGTCAGAATAGAATATGGGGAAACAGAATGGTTTCCAGTTGGCAAAGGTGTCAGACAAAGATGCATATTATCTCCCTACCTGTTCAACCTCTATGCAGAGCATATTATAAAGAAAACTGGATTAGATTTAGAAGGTGGAGTGAAAATTGTAGGAAGGAACATTAACAATTTGAGATATTCAGATGACACCACATTACCGGCAGAAAAGCAGGATTACAGCTGAACATCGAGAAGACAGAAGTAACAACTATAGAGGAATTACAAAATTTTAAAGTTGACAATGAGGAAATTGAAATTGTTCCTTGGCTCAATCAAAAACCAAAAGGGAGACTGCAACCAAAAAATCAGAAGAAGATTGAGACTTGGAAGAGCAGCTGTGAGGGAGCTAGAAAAGATCCTGAAAGATAAAGATATGTCTCTGGGAACCAAGATCAAGACAATCCAAACTATGATATTCCCCGTTACTATGTATGGATGTAAAAGTTGGACAATGAAGAAAGCTGTCAGGAAGAAAATTGATTCATTTGAAATGTGCTGCTGGAGGAGAGTTTTGTGGATACCATGGACAGCCAAAAAGGCAAATAAGTGGGTTCTCGATCAAATCAAGCCTGAATTCTCCCTAGAAGCTAAAATGACCAAACTGAGGCTATCGTACTTTGGTTACATCATGAGAAGACAAGATTCTCTGGGAAAGTCAGTAATGCTAGGAAAAGTGGAAGTCAGTAGAAAAAGGAGAAGACCTAAAATGAGATGGCTCAATAAAAGAAACCACATCCTCCAGTTTGCAAGATCTGAGCAATGATAGGATATTTTGGAGGTTTTTCATTCATAGGGTCTCCATAAGTTGGAGGCAACTTAATGGCACATAACACACAGAGACAGGGTGGATTTGATTTAAATCAAATTGATTTAAATCACAATTTAAATCACAATTTAAATCACAAGTCAGTAAGACTAGATTTAAATCATGGTTTTCTACATAAAGACTCCTCCTCACTCTTAGCTTCTTGTGCAGATCTATTCCCAACAATCTTCTATTCACTGAATTTTTTAAAACTTAGCACTTAAGAGGTAAGGGGTTGGTTCTGTGTACAAAGATTTGCAAAGGAACAATGGGATTAAGGTCTTTTTCTCAACTGTGTATGTTTATTTTATAACCTTTTTGCTGTGAAGAAGAGACATGATCTCTGCAGACACAAATTCACAGTTTTGAGAACTGTAAAACCAAGCATCTGTGATAATATCTTCCAGATAAAAAAATTGCCCAATAATCTTACAGAAACCACTGGAAGAGCATGACATTGTGAATGGATTAATGGAATTCATTTACCAAAAAATTTAAACATTGCATGAATATACAGCCTCATGCTACATAATTAAAAACTAATCCTTCTTTCATGATGGTAACCTTTGGACTATAATGCATCTTAGATAGAAAACTATCTTTAGATAGATTTTTCCTCAAAAAACATTTTATTAAAAAATCCGATTTAAATAAAATAAACTCGGATTTAAATTTAAAAAATCCTATTTTTTTTTTTAAAAAAAATCATTGATTTTTATCCATCCTGTGCACAGAGCTTGAGCTATAAAAACTTGGCACTTCTGCACATGAACTATGTCCTGTGCTAGGTGTGCCAGGTTGCCTGCTGTGCTCCTGCACATACTGGAGACTAGGGTTGCCAGGCGGGGGACAGGGGCCTGGCACTTACCTTTGGGGAGAAGGGGGTGAGCGTGCATGGAGCGCGTGCGCGCCTGCACAGGCACAATGACGTCACTTCAGGAGTGATGTCATCATGTGGCCCCTGGACAGGCCTGTTTTCAGGTGCTGCGGAGCGCTCCTGCGCTCCGCAGCGCCAGAAATGGGCCGTTCTGCTGAGGATTGGGCCGGTTTTTGAGGCGCTGTGGCGCGCAGGAGCATCCCTGCGCTCCGCAGTGCCTCAAAATGGGCCCGACCCACAGCAGAATGGGCCCGTTTTGGGTGCTGCAGGAGCACTGCAGTGTGCTGCAGGAGCGTTCCTGCGCTCCGCAGTGGCTCAAAAACGGGCCCAATCCATGCTGAAATGGGTCCGTTTTGGGTGCTGCAGCGCTCAGGAGTGTTCCTGCGCTCCACAGCGCCTCAAAATGGGTCCGATCCATGGCAGAACAGGCCCATTTTGGGTGCTGCTGAGTGCAGGAGCACTCCCGTGCTCCACAGTGGCCCCGATCTGGGCCGAAAAGGGCCCGATCCCAGAGGCTGCTCAGGTAAGTGGGGTGTGTGGGGAGTGGGGCGAGGGATTCCCCGCCTCCACCGGGGGTCTGGGATCCCTACTGAAGACACATGCGTTAGGCTTACAGAACAGGTCCTAAACAACTTGCATGACAAATCTTTGTGAAATAAACATTCCCAGGGCATAGCTGAAAGGCACCTGATGCAGTCAGTCCTACTGAAGCTAAGCAAGCTTGGATCTGGTCAGTTCCTGACGGACAGTGTACCTGGGAACCTCTATAGATCAACTTTTTTTTTCTTAATAATAAAAGTTTTATTTAAAAAGAAAAGATAGAAATGTCAGTAGAAAATGCATAGAAACTTATATAAAATACAAAGCACTACATTGGAGTTATATTTGAGCTACAACAGAAAAGTATATTCAAAATATGTAACAGCACAACTAGCTTATATAATGGTTCTCTTCCCCTCTCCTTGGTTGATTATAGACCAACTTGAGTTTAATGCGAGGGAAGGAGGATACACTAAGATAATAAAGGAATACGTTGTAAAAAACAGAAGGTGTAATCCTGTGCTAAGATTTTTCAGAATCTAAGAATCTGAGCGACAAAGAGAATGCCAAGGACTGTCCAATGTTTTAGCCCATCAGAGAAGGGTCATGTTTCATAGGGGCAGGGTACATGCTTAAATGAAGAATGTCATGGGTTCAATCTGTATATCTTCAGTCGATACAAAAAAGATCTCAGACCGGAGGGTCGAGGAAGACCACACCTTCCTCAAGCCCACAAGAAGCTGCTCTCACTCAGAAGGCTAGATGAACTAATAGTTTGAGGCAGCTTCAAAAATCGATACCATGTTCCTAAAACTTTTTCTCAGAAGGGGCTGTAAACTGAGTGGTAGAGCAAATACCTTGAGACCAAACAAAGTGCAAGACTTTCAGTACTTGGCAACTCCAACTTGAAAGATGTGAAACAGCTAAGCAGAGAAAGTCCCCTGCCTGAGACCTTGCAGAGTTACTCCTAGTGACAATAAGCAATAGCAGGCTACCTGTCTAGTGCTTTTGGGTCTTGCCCTTACTCTTTCATGACATATTTGCTTCTCTATTTCTCTTTTTATCTTCACAGCTTTGTCTCGCTCCACACTAGACATCTTACACAGGGATGCTCAAGTGAAAGATCTTACGTTTGTTCTCCCCTTGTGGATACACACCCACTGCTAGGAGACAGAGTACACTTGAATATAAGATCACACAGAAAGTAAGTCACTTGAGCATCCCCGTGTAAGATGTCTTGTGTAGAGAGACTATCAGGGAGGGAGGTTAGGATGAGAGAGTGCGGCCGGCTTAAGTTCAGGCAGCTCCACAGCAGAATGGAGACTGAACTCAGTTTTCCCAGAACGTAATCCAACTACTAAATCCACACTAGGCTAAAAGGACCAGCTATCTTATTCAATAGATAACTTTTTTGTGTGTGTTCTGAGACTACAACACTGTGCAACCTCGAAATACCATCACACCAAATCTGATTCAGAAGTTCCTTGCAAATTCACCACTGAAGAGAGAGGTTACTCCAAAGGCTCCAAGACTAGAAAAAGTTGCAGTGTATCTGTACCCTGGTAACATAAGACCAAACACCACCTACAGGCAAGGATATGACCCAAGGGATCGTCATGCTTCACATTCTAAACATCCCGCAACCAGACTGGACTCTACTACAGAGACAGAGTGCCTGGAGGTGAAAGACATTATCAGAAGCTAATGAAATATGACATTGCTTCAAATGGCAAACCAGGAAAGGTTAACAAGAATAGACAACAGCTGTGAAAGATGGGGTTGGTCAGAAGGGAGGGGTTTTTTTTCTCCCAGGGGAGCCTGAATAAGAACAGAAAATCTAACTTGACTTAGACAATATTACTTTATTGCACTGCAGGAAGACGAGTTCTGTGGCAAGGGCCAGAACATTTGTGCCAAGTTCTGAACATTCTATGGCTTAGAACTTATAAAATTAAACTGGGTCCGTGGAAGGGAATTTTGCCACTTCCCCTTTACCCACTGCTTCACACCCCCATCCCCACCCCACCCCATCTCTTGGGCATGGCATAAGATATGAGGGTGGGGAACTGCAGTTCTTTGTGCCTTTCATTGCACAAAATCCTTACTTTCCACTTGCCCCAATTTCAGAGATATGGTCCCAATTTTCAGTCATGACTAGAGGTGGGCACAAACAGTAATATGAACTTTAAAAAGCCACTAACAGCCCAATCAGCTGTTCACAAACAAGCTGTTCATGAGGCCCCATTCTAAATGAACAGGTGGCCGTTGCAAGCCTCATTTGTTGCTGTTCATCAAGCCAGACAGTTGCACCTGCAATCAATTCCCTTGGCAACCGGAGGCAGGGACTGCCTGAACTCTGTCTGAACTCCTGCTGTTGCCCTGGAAACTCCAGTCTAAGTCCAACTTAGCTTGATAGGCAGGTCTTCCTTTCAAGTGTGGAGCTCCAAATTTGTTACAAGGGAGCAGGGGGGAGGGGGGCTCCCAACTCTGGCTTTGCAGACAGTGAGGGAGAGACAGTTGCTGTTGGCATTTTGAGAGAGAGACAGGGAGAGTGCATTGGAGCATGAATTTTCTTTGTGTGTGGTGGGATAGGGATCTACCTCTTCAAGTTCCAGGGCTGCTGCCAGGCTCTGGGCCAAGCTATTCTTTATTGCTGGTACCTTTCCTGCTGCCTGCTCAGGTAAGGTTTCTGGGAGTGGTGCGGTAGGGATCTACCCCTTCAGGTTCCAGGGCTGCTGCCAGGCTCTGGGGTGAAGCTGCTATTTATTATTGGTACATTTCGGGCTGCCTGCTCAGGTAGGGTTTCTGGGAGTGGTGTGGTAGGGATCTTGATGGCTGGAGAAGAGCCTGCTGGCCCCCACGAACAACGAACAGCAAACATATTCGTGACAGGATCATGTTCATCATCAGTGTTCATTGTTCGTTGTTCGCGGATAGCAACAAACAACAAACACCACGTTCATTTTTTTTTCTGTTCATGCCCATGTCTACTTGGCAGTCTCAAATAGAATTATATCTTCTTATATTTTCACAGACTCTCAGTGCAATCCTTAGAAGAGTTACTCCAGTCTAAGTCTATTGATTTCAATGGGTCTAGGCTGGAGTAACTCTTCTTAGGATTGCGCTGTTTGTCACACAGAGTAATTTTCCACACAGGTCTTCACTAACAGAATCAATTCTCTTCACATCCACGCAGACATAGATTCACTCAGGCCTTTCCACACTGCTTGCCTGAACTAGGTAGATATACACAATCTCTCTCTCAGGGTCACACACAGTTTACCAGACTTACATAGAATAATTTCTCTCTGAGATACACGGACAGCCTCAGGTGCACACACAGTTTGCCTGACTTTAGGCAGAACTAGTGTTGGCGAGTGGAAGATTATAAAGAGATAAGTAAGGTAGCAGAGTTTGGTAATAGTGCAGTGCAAATAAGTAGACAGACTTCTGCGGTTCTAACTCTGAAAAAATACTTTACTATATAACAGGATAAAAAAGGGAACATTTAGTAGGAAAATAATAATAACTGACTACATCTTGATAGCTAGACGAGGAGCTTAGAGAGAGAAACTTAGAGACTTTGACTGAGAAGAAGTGAAGAAAGAGCAATAAAACCTTAGTATATGTTGCTAGCTAATTGCCCCCCAATAAACTGGCTCATCCAATAGACAATCCTAGATGCTTTCATTAAGACTAAAGACTCCCCTTTCTATGGCGGGAACTTTTTCTTGAGGCCTAAGTGGTCCTATGCTAATTACCTATCTGACTAAACAAACAGAATAACAATTTAAGTCTTTCATAACTGAACATAGGACACTTGCAAAAATCCCAACAACTAGGCTTTCAGTAGGGTTCCCAGATGCCTGCCAGTTGTGGGCAAATTCCCAGGGGTTTGCCTCCTTGCCTGCCAATCCCCAGTGATCGGTGGGAGGTGGCAACCCCCCCCCCTGAGCGTCGCCTGTCCACTGCCCACTGGCGGACACCCCAGGAACACACATGGTGCATGCACTCAAGAGAGGCGTGATGACATCACTTCTGGGAGTGATGTTGTCATGCTAGCCGCAGAAGAGCTCTCGCACTTCATTTTGGGCAGATTTTGGCCCCCAATGGGCCCAACTGACCCTATGCAGAATGCAAGAGCATTCATGCAGCCAGTGCAGCAACGTCACTCCCAGAAACGACATCATCGTGCATGCACCGGGAGTGTGCATGCAAGGGCAGACACACTGGAGGCACGAGATAAGTGCCAGGTCCCCCCTCCCACTGGGAGGCTAGAGGGACCCGGCAACCCTCGCTCTCAGGCTTTCACACAGCTTGCCTGATTTAGCCACAGTCTTTTATCTGAGAAACAGACAGACTCTCTTAGGGCACCGTTTCATTGAATTTAGCAGAATGAATACTTTCTCTCAGAAAAACACAAACATAGCTCTCAGGCTCCACACAGTTTGGCCGGCTCAACTAGAATAATGTTTTATTAATTATTTATTTAATTTCAAGCTGTATTCTGCTGCATTCAGGAATCATGAGATTTATTTATTGACAATAACCTCTCTCTAAGATATACAAAGGGTGACTGAAAACTCAAGAGGTCTATTTTTAAACTCACAGCAACCGTCATTCAAAAACCCCATAAAAGTAAGCAGGAACAAAATACTCAAAATTAATTAAATGCAAAACATTACACGGGCAATTTCTAGAACGCCGGACAAATGACATTTCCAGGTACTCATCCAGAAGTGGGCATTGCACGATGCCAATTCCATTAGTCTCCACCGCCTCAAGCAAAGGGCTGGCAATCCCATCTCCCAAATGCTTCGATGTCAAATACAAATTAGATGCATTTTGGACGGGCTACTTCCTTCCCTAGGTCACCCTGGGCCATTTCCCCCATTTTTGTCTGCGAATTGTCAGAGGATATGACGGTCTTGTATTGTTCAAAGAACAATGCGTGCAAAAGTAGGGTATAATTTCTACAGATTCAAACATCCAGATGCAGTTCCCTATGCCAACTTCCCCAAAGGTCTTCTTGCTCCTCCAGTGTGGCTTTTGGGGGAAGCTCAAGGTGGTAGCCAAGATTCCTCCTCTGAACTGTGCTGCATTCAGGAATCATGAGTTTATTTGTTGACAGTATTTTTAATCCTCCTTTTGCTAAGGTCTCAAGTAGGGTTGCCAGCCTCCAGGTAGATCCTGACAATCTCCCAGAATTACAACAGATCGTCGTATTACAGAGATCAGTTCTGAAACTATTCTTGGCAAGCAGGGATTTGAATTCCGCTCTCCCCAGTCATGTTCCAATGCTCTAGCTGGGGTGGCGGCTAGAGATCTCCCAGAATTACAACTGATATCCAGCGGACAGATCAGTTTTCCTGGCAAAATGACAGCTTTGGAAGGTGGATTCTATGGTATTACACCCCACTGAGGCCCCTCCCCTCCCCAAACCCTGCCCCTTCCATGTTCCACTCCCCAAATCTCCAGAAATTTCCCAACTCAGAGTTCGCAACAGTAACTCTAGCCAGTATACCACAGTTGTTTTCTTTCTGTGATTCAAGGCAAAACACAATCACAATAAGCCCCATAGCCCATTAGAAATCTATCCCTATTATAAAGGAAAACCCAAGATTTTTAGGATGCAATAGTTCACATTACCACAGCTTTTCTGGATCCTAAATTCATTATTATGTCTGGCTCCCAGCACCATAAAACCACTTACTTTCCTTTTCCTCACATTTAATTTCCCCCGATAAAGGTATGAATTTTTCAACTTTCCAACAATAAACCAGTCTTATGCATTCTATGTGGAAATTACTTACATGGTGCAAAATGCAAACAAGTGAAAAGCAGAGAACCAAAACTGTGGACAAAAATATAAACAAATATAAAAAAAGAAACAAGGCAGGAAATGTATGTTCAAACCTAGTTGAAAGCAACCTTGGGGGAGGAGGAAGCAGATCAGGGCCACCCACTGGCCCACCCCGCTTGGATAGCCAATGGGGTGTAGTGGTTAGAGTGCTGGATCTGGGAGTTCCAGGTTTGAATCCCCATAGAAGCTTGCCGGGCGACCTTGGGCCAGTCACACAGTCTTATCGTATGGTTGTTGTGGGTTTTCCGGGCTGTATTGCCGTGGTCTTGGCATTGTAGTTCCTGACGTTTCGCCAGCAGCTGTGGCTGGCATCTTCAGAGGTGTAGCACCAAAAGACAGTATTTGGTGACACTGAGAGATCTCTGTCTTTTGATGCTACACCTCTGAAGATGCCAGTCACAGCTGCTGGCGAAACGTCAGGAACTACAATGCCAAGACCACGGCAATACAGCCCGGAAAACCCACAACAACCATCGTTCTCCGGCCGTGAAAGCCTTCGACAATACAGTCTTATCGTAACTTGCCACACATGTTTATTAGAGTTCGGTCAGAAAATGGAGCAGGGGAGAATAAAGATGTGAGGCACTTTGGTTCTGCACTAGGGAGAAAAACGGGTTATGATTTTTTTTAAAAAAACTTTTGCTTTATCACATATTCTGATGCAAATATCCATCCTTCAAACTGCCGTTTAAAGGTAGGAGTTTTGAATCATCCCAAGTACATTCAATTTTTTCTCCCTTTCAGGCTCTGATCTTGACCTTGTTAAAATCAGGGGAATGCTGTGGATAGAGTTTATCTTGATTTCAGTACGGCTTTTGATAAGGTTCCACATGATATTCTTGACAACAAGTTGGTAGAGCGCAGTTTGGATCCTACTAATGTTAGGTGGATTTGTAACTGGTTGCCAGATCCAGCCCCGGCACCAGGGTTACTGGCGCCTGAGGCAATCCTGCGTGCATATGCCCCTGGGCTCCGCAATGACATCATCACATGATGTCATCATTGCGCAGTGACGCTGGAGCCATTTACTGGCGGGTGGCTGGGGTGGCGCGAGGAGGTCTCCCATGCTCCACCCACCACCCCAGCAGCCTGCCGTCCCTGGCCCGCGGCTGCTGCACCCGCCCGGGGGCATGTGGTGGCAGCGGTGGCAGCGGCAGTGATGCTGCATGCACTTCTGCCCCCAGCACCCCCTCTGGCACCCCTTCTGGCCCCGCGGCGCCCACGGCCCCCACCTCACGGCCTCAATGGTGGCACCAGCCCTGGCCAGATCACGCCCAAAGAGTGCTGGTCATTTTTTCTTCATCTTCCCGGAGACAAGTGCAGTGCACCAGGGATCTGTCCTAGGCCTTGTGTTGTTCAACACCTTTATAAATGACTTGGATGAAGGAATTGAGGGGCTGCTCATTCATTTTGCAGATGACACTGAATAAGGAGGGGTAGCAAATACAGCAGAAGACAGAGTCAAGATTCAAGATGATCTTGACAGGCTGGGAAACTGGGTTAAAACTAACAAATGCATTTCAACAGGGACAAATTCTCTGTTGCAGAGAATGTAGAGTTTTGCATTTAAGTAGAAAAATAAAAGGCATAATTATAGGATGGGGGAGACTTGTCTTGGTAGTAGTAGTACATCTGGAAAGGATCTAGGGGTTTTAGTAGATCACACACTGAACAGGAATCAGCAGTGTGATGTGGCAGCTAAAAAGGCAAATGCAATTTTAGGCTGTATCAACAAATATATAATGTCCAGATCACAGGAAGTGATGATATCGCTTTACACTGCTCTAGTTAGACCTCACTTGGAGTACTGTGTTCAGTTTGGGGCACCACAGTTTAAGAAGGATGCTGGCAAGCTGGAATGTGTCCAAAGGATGGCAACAAAGATTATGAGAGGTCTGGAGACCAAGTCCTATGAGGAAAGGTTGAAGGAGCTGTTATGTTCAGCCTGGAGTGGAGATGACTGAGAAGCGATATGATAGCCCTCTTAAAGTATTTGAAAAGCTCTCACATAGAGGATGGACTGACGTTGTTTTCTGTTGCTCCAGAGGGTCAGAACAGAACAAATGGGTTAAATCAAAAGAGTTTTCAGCTAAACATTAAGAAGAACTTCCTGACAGAGCTGTTCTTCAGTGGAATAGGCTTCCTCGGGAGGTGGTGGGCTCTCTTTCCTTTAAGGCTAAATGGCCATTTGACAGCAATGATGATTCTATGACTCAGTATGAATTTAGACAGGTCAAGAAAGGGAGAGCAGGAAGAGATGAGCCGGTGCTAGGCTATTGTAGCTCTTTCTTTCATGCCCAGGGTAATACCAATTAGCCCTCTCGGGTCAGGAAAGAATTTTCCTTCAGGCCAGACTGGCTAGGGATCCTGGATGGGTTTTGCCTTCATCTGGGCATAGAGAAGCAGTCACTGGGGGAATGAGGGAAGGTAGCTGTGAATTCCCTGCATTGTGCAGTGGGTTGGACTAAATGACCCTTGGGAATCCCCCCCAGCTCTATGTTTCCAAAACCAGAACACACCAGTCAAAGAAAAGAAAGGTGTAGCAGAATTTTTGGCATGCACCCAAGAAGCTTAATTACTGTGCAGAATTAAAGGAATTATGATTCACCCATGTCATTTATTTCCATTCTCAGGGCGAGACGCTTTCATAGAGCTGTGGGGGAGAGGATGAACACAGCAACAACCCAAAAATCTGGGGCTATAATTACTGCTATATTTCTCTTCCACGCATTAAAGAATTGTCATACAAAAGAACTTGTTTTCCTCATCAGAGTGAAAGAGAATGTGACCCACCTGCAGCGGATGGAAAAGATGCCCCTAAGCTTGATGCCAGCATTTGAGACATACACCCGTATTTGGCATTCTGTCTACTGAAGGAAACAGGACTTGGAAGGTTGAGAGATCACCCGAGCTAAAGGACGGGAAAGTTAAATCCAAGGCACAGCACAGCAGAATGGAAACCACCAGCGGACGCCGTTGGCAGAGCAGAGGATTAATTGGACTAATGTACTTTTCACAAGGTTTCAAGCAGGAAGAAAAAGGATGGAGAACTAGTGTTTTGCATCTGATTCACATATGGCTGCCTCCCTAATATTAAAAGACCAATAACTAGATCTCGACTGCCTTCTATCTGGGTCCATGGGTTTGGGAATGCCCAAACCCATTAGGAATTAGAAATTATTTATTTTTATTTCATTTATACCCCACCTTTCTCCCCATTTCATACCCCCCCATTGAGGACTCAAAGCAGTCTACATCATTCTACTCTCTCCCATTTTATCCTCACAACAACCCTGGGAGGTAGTTTAGGCTGAGAGTGCATGTCCGTCCTAAGGTCACCCAGTGAGTGTCAATGGCAAAGAGTGTGATTTAGAGGCGGGCATGAACCGAAATATGAACCAAAGTTCATCATGAACTGGGCCAGTACGTGGTTTGTGAAACGGTGGTTCATGGGAGCTCATTTCTCATGAACCGTGACAAATTTTAGCCCAGTTTGCTTGGTTCATATTTCAGTTCATCACTGCAGACAGCTTGGCACTGATCAATCAGTTTCCTAGGCAATGGGGGGGATGGGCTCTCTGCAGACCTTCTGCTGACTTGCAAGTGACGTTTTCACAAACCAAAAACATTGATTCATGAACCGGGGCAAGTTCGTGAAAGTTCGTGGTTTGTGAAACACAACAAACCACGAACTGCATGGTTCAGAATTTTCATGGTTCGTGCCCATCTCTAGTGTGGTTTGAACCCGGGCCTCCCAGATCCTAATCAGGGACTCTAACTACTACACTACACTGGTTCTGATATGATGGAAGATATGGAAGTTGCAATGCAACCCAAGGCAACCTTAATAAGGTGTGCCCAGTTGAGGAGCACGGATGTCAGTGTCAGGGCACTGCAATGCTCAAGCATGGGGAATAGGAAGACTTGATGGGAGCCCATTGCATAAGGTGGCCTGGGCTATGAGCCAGTCGATGGGTTGCGAATCTGGTATATCAGCTCAGAAAAATAGAAGACTTTTTTTCTCTTTCATGACTCATGAGTCATGATGCAGGTCTCTCAAACAAATTAGTATTTAGTAGTCCATTAATAAATCAAATTGGAGTTTGAGTTATTAAAAATACACTGTATATGTCAAGATAGGCTTCTTAGAAAAAAATAACCATGCAAAATCACCTTTTACTGAGTGACACTGTTGGTATTTCCTATTGAGGAGATTACATGCAGGGAAGAATTAACCTTCCATGTCAAGTGTCTGATCCAAGTTGATTCTACCCCCACTGCAAAAACTTTTATTATGGCCAAATTGAACTCTCAGGATTGCTAGTTACAGAATTTCAGAACAAATACAGAGGGGAACACTGTGTGGTAACAGAGATAATGAATCAAAAGACCCACAACAGTAAGGACTAAGTCTACAAAGTACAGCACACGCTTATGGTGTAAGTTACTAACCACTTTTATGAACTAGCCTGTTCCTTTTCAATACAAAATGAACACAAGGATTGCACAAACAGTGCACGGTGGCTTTCCATCCTCCCTGCAGGGTTGGCGTCCTCCTTGTGGAATCTCCCGACTCGGGGCTGGTCATTGGAATGTGTTCATCATTTGACCACCGTGATTAAGTAAAAAGGAGTGACTCACTTCATTAAGAGACAGTTTTGGAGACGTCTTCCCCGTAGCGGAGTGTGGACTTTCTGTTTGTGCAATCCTTGTGTTCATTTTGTATTGAAAAGGAACAGGCTAGTGGCCTTTGTGATTAATATTGTTCATAAAAGTGGTTAGTAACTTACACCATAAGTGTGTGCTGTACTTCGTAGACTTTATGTTAAGTTGCTAGTCCTTACTGTTGTGGGTCTTTTGATTAGTTACAGAATTTCAGCATTTTGTGTAGTTTGAAATAGGAGAACCTGTAACAGCCCCCCTTGAGGAAGAGAAGCATGCACAGCAAGCCCCGCCCAGTGTACTGTGCCACCTATGTGTGCAAATGCCCATACATGCATGATAGGCCCTGCTAATCAGGTGGAGATGGTGCATTTCACGGTTCAACATCTTTCTCGCTCTTTATTTTTATTTCAGCAAAAAGATTTCTGGCGCACCGTGCATCAAACCAATCCTGCGCCTTTGTTGAAAGGATCCTCGAAAAGTCTCAATTGTCCTCCAAAAGTCCTAACAGACCCCAATTGTGACAAAAGACACATAGAAGCATTCACAAGAAAGGGTGGACTACACACAAAAACCCTGAAAAATTCAGACTTGAAGATGCTGGAAGCGGAAAGGCGGCACATACAGATGAATGCGCCATAGAAAAAGGGAGTTAGTCATCTGTTTCAAATTATGCCTCGGTTTGACCTCCAGGAAAATGCAGTCATTACCTGCTCTTGTTCAAATTAAATACTCTAAATTTTCCAGCAAGCACTGTAAACAAATCACTGTAGTTAATCAAAACGCATCCTGAACCGATACTTTAGGAAAGGCCTACTCCCATACTTTCAAATCTCCTTTAACGAACAATATTTAATTATGGCAATAGAGAGAAGATTAAGAACTGGCAGCAACTGCCCCAGTTTATTTTCATAAACCCAGCGGACCACACAAGATATATACACGGCAATGACAGATGATGCATTTTGGAGAGATGGAAGGAGAAGGAATTGCATGAAAGGTCAAACAAAGAAAAAAGATGCGAACAGCCAGATTTAGACTCACTGTGGATCCAATACAGAGCCAATCCAAAAATATATCCTTTTAAAGAGATGTTATGAGGAATCTTCATTATAATATTCCATTTACCATCTCCTAAACAATCTGTACAGAGTAGCCTTCAAAGACATTATTGAACGGAACATTTCCAGGAAGACTGAGGGGTGTATTTATTTATTTGGTACATCTTAACTTTGACCTTCCTCCCATGAGTTCAAGGTGGTTCCTTCCCCCATTTTATCCTCTCAGCAGCCCTCTGAGGTAAGTTAGGCTGAGGAGGGGCAAGATCAACCACTGAGTTTCTTGGACAATAGCAATTCGAGCCAGAGTTTCCCAGGTCCCAGTCCGACACTCTAACCGCTACACCACATTGTCATCTTCATGCAGTTCTGCAGAGCAACCTCTGAATTACGAGATGAGTGGATGTCAAGAAATCGGAAGAACTCGGCGCATAACCCAAATGATTTCATTAAGCAGAGTGTGAAGCTGACAACCCTTATTTAAAAAGAACCAGATTCTGATAAAAACAGAAACTGTTGACTAAACCATACACTAGTATAAAAAAAAGCAAACCCAGTAACGTTCACTCATTTCTACTCAAGATATAATTTTACGTGCAGTTGGGGGAGAAAGCAAGAAATAAAACCTTGCTTCTTCAGGTTTTCCCATTAGCATCCCATTGTCTTCAGCTTGGTTAATGAGTTTAACAGTAATAGTTTTTCAACTTGCCTTAAATCAAACTTTTGGACCGTCTAGGGCAAGGTTGCCAACTGTACATTGAGAAATTCCTGGAGATTGGGGGTGGACCCTGGGGAGAGCTGGTTTGGGGAAGGGAGGGACCTCAGCAGGATATAATGCCATACAGTCCACTATTGAAAGCATCCATTTTCTCCAGGGCTACAGATCACTTTTGTCTAGAGGTCAGTTGTAATTCCAGGAGATCCCCAGGTACCACCTGGAGGTTGGCAACCATAATCTAGCCCAGTATTGTCTTGTCTGACTGACAACAGCTTTCCGGGGTCTCAGATAAAGGTCTCTTCCAACACATGCTTCCTAAAACTCTTTAACTGGTGACGCCAAGGATCGAACGCAATAATTTGCCTGACTGCAACATGCCATAAGACAGTTCATATTGTACAAACTGGGCACAAAGGCTAAAGCCTTCCCTGCTTTCTCCCAAAAAACTGGAGTTCAGAACACTGCCCCTGAAGTTGGAGGATCTATATAGCTGTCATGGCTAATAGCCATTGATAAATCTCTTGCTCATGAATTTGTCTAATTCCATCTAAACCGAAAAGCAGAAATCCCTGGAGCTTTAAGTATCCAACAGAGGCTCAGTGGACTCAAAAAGAGATTGGAAAACTGCCCAATCTAGCACTCCCTTGAAACAATGAGTCATTTTGCCTGCACACTCAGACAAAAGAAAGAACAAGGGACATTCTTTGCCACTGTGTGTAGCTTGCTAATTGCCACTTAGAAACAAAATGAGAGTCAGACAAGCAAGATAAGTGAACATCTCTGATCTCTGCTACATCTCCACTACATCCACTTCTAGATTTTATCCTGTGGTCATATCCGGTAATGGAATTATCATGGCTGCTTCCACACAGAGATGAGTCTCCATGTAGCTCTCACTGCTATGTGGCGATAGAATATCCACAGGGAAGTTGTCCCCACATTTTCCTTGCCTTAGCCCTCCATGGCTGCCATTTCCTCCCTGCCACTGGCATTTCCCTGTGATGCCCTCTGAGGGAAGGAAAGGCCTGGAGTCCCAGTGTTGCACTGGCACACAGACATCACTTCCAGTTTAGACTAGAGGTGACAGCAGGGGTCATTTTGTAGAAAAAGAGCTGGAGGGACTCATTAGCATAACTCATTAGCACAACTCATTAGCATATGCCACACCCCTTGACATCACCAAAAGTGTGTCATTAGCATAACTGATTTACATATGACACACCCCCTGACATCACCTATCTTGGCTGTTTTGGACCCAATCCTGGCAAAAAGGGGCTGAAAATGGCCAAAAAGGGGCCCAAAATGGTCAGAATTGGGCCGCTGCTGAGTGGGAGAGTGATCCACCACCCATCAGAGGCCCAATCCAGGCCCCAATTCAGGCTGAAATGGGCCCAAAATGGCAGAGAATCAGGTGGGTGGGGCCACCTGACATGTGACCTCTTGGGGGAACTGCCAGAACTGCATCCGGCATGTTCCCCCTCAAAATGAGCCCTGAGTGACAAAAGATGCTCTAGTATTCCGAAAAAAACTCTATGGCTTAAACTGGAAGTGACACTTGGGTATCAGTATGCCAACAGAGGGCCAGGCCCCACACTCAGTTGCACCCAGACGTTGTTGGTTGTGGCCTGGCAACACTAACTGGAGTGCTTTCTCAAGGGTTTTTTGGAGGGGAAGGGGGGAATAATAACCTATTGCAAGAGTGTACTGGTTTCCAATTTCCATTTCTGTTAAAAAGCATCTAGCTCTTTTCATTGGGGAGATACAAGAAGAAATATGCAACCCGTGCCTTATTCATTATAATTCTGCAACTACAAGGGCTAGAGACTTACTACTTTTTAATGTGAAAGCTAGGATCTATCATATTGTTACAACAGATGATTATAAGGGTATAGCAATATTACTATTATCAATGTTCTTAAACAGCATGGAGGGGGGATGGATGCTACTGGGACTAAGGTACAGAAAATGGTGTCGATGTGTTTGGGATCTGCATAGGGTTGCCAGGTCCCCTTCCCCCCTGGGCAGGAGGTAGGAGGCCTAGTACTTACCTTTGGATGTCCCACCGCATGCATGCAAAGTGCGTACTCCTGTTCTGCACGATGATGTCACTTCCAGGAATTCCACTTCCAAATCAGGCCCAAATCGGGCCACCGTGGAGTGCAGGAGTACTGCTGGGGCAGTGTGAGGGGCCTTGGGGTGTTCCTGCGCTCCGCAGCGGCCAGATTCAAGCTGATTTGGACTGCTGCGGAGCGTGGGAGCGCTGCTGCACTCTGCAGTGCCCACTCCACGCCAAATTGGAGCTGATTTGAGCCAATTTGGCCCAGATCAGACTGCTGCTGCGCTCCACAGCGGCCTGATTCAGCCCAATTCAGGTTCAAATCGGCCTGATTTGTGCCCAGTTCGGGCCCAATTCAGCCTGAATCAGCCACTGCTGTATGCAAGAGTGCACCCCAGGAGGCATGTTCCCACATCTTTTCCCCCGCTGGCCAGGTAAGCGGAGGTGAGGGGGTGGAGGGTGGGAGAAAGGAATCCCCTACCCCCAGCAGGGGACTGGCAACCCTAGATCTGCACCTTCCAAGCCACATGGCATCCAAAGGCACTTTGAATGCAATCTTTGCAAAAAAAAAGTGGAATCAAATCAGGTTTGGAACTACCACGGTAAAAAAGGGGAGAAACATGGAAACAGGATGAATAGGGGATGACATCACATAGACGATGTTGAAAACAGAGCTGAATTAAGGAAGCCACGGTGAAGCAAAACATCATGAATTCTTTCCGCACAGAAAACATCCATTCCGTGTTTTGAACTGAACGGCAACTCACAACCGATGTTACATCACATTAATCACCTGTATCAGCATATGACCCCTCGTCCTTCTCTATTTCTTTGAAGCTGTAATTCAACTGGCAACAGACACTCTCATGTTGCTTCGCAAGCAGAACACAATCTATGCCCGGGAGGCTTTCCTGTGTCCGACTTGAGCCTTGGATCCACCAGTGTACCATTTCTGCCATCCATCGTCTTTCTTGGCGCATCTTATCCAGCGTATATCTTTGCATGCCTGACACAGGATCCAAGTTCCTCAGAGCCAAGGAAATAATATCCCCTGCCTTTTAAATGGATTAAGGTACCCATGCAGACCTTTGAACCTGATGTGTTACAGAGCTAGCTTTAACAGCTTCTGAACAATGGAATAAAATGTTTCAATTTAATTTAATTTAATTAGTGAACACCAGATCATTCCATTCTCTAACCGGATACGATCAGCCGTTGGTTATCTTAAGTGCAAAACGTATGCGAGAAAAAAAACCCGCTTGTTCAACATTGGTGAGCTTGCTCCTTCACTGCCTTCCTAGTTTGTTTTTAAGGTATATGTTGCATCATGAAAATAATAATAATATAATAATGTGACAGAGTTCTTTCAAACACTGGACTATGTAAGAGTGGACTTCAAGACAATTATGTTATGAACTCCCATCTCCCATGTGTCCTCATGTGCCAGCCCAGTTATAGTTAGGGTAGCCAGGTCCCTTCACTCTCCTGGCAGGAGATTGGGATGCTGACTCTTACCTCACCTCCTTCCCCTCCTTGCGCACTCCCGGCTGGCGTAATGATGTCACTTCCAGGAGGTGACGTCAACACGTGGATCAAAGGGCAGCCGGGAGCACTTCCACACTTGCCAGAGGGCTGAATCTCCCCCCGCAGGGCCCGATTCACCCAGAAACGGGCCCGCTGCGGGGCGTGGCAGAAAACTGCACTGGCCGGGAGTGCACCACGCCACCAGGGGACCACCCCAGGGGTACGCCCCCCCACTGACTTGCTAAGTGGGGGCGGGGGGTGAGAGGTGGGAGCAGAGGATTGGCAAGCCTAGTTATGGTCCTTAGCCACCTTCCAATCGTATGCCTCCCCCTGGCTTGGAATCTACTAGAGACAGATCCTGCTCAATAGTGGCCTCCATTTTACGGAACAAGCTCCCTGCTGGGAGCAACATCCTTGGAAGTTTTTTGGAGCCATACATAACGGGTCACTGGCATCTTACCTTTTAGTAATCCAGCCTAAAATTAAGAATCTTTCGTGACTGGAGTGAGACTCTTTGATCACTATATTGGTAAGAGTAGTTTTAGTATTCTGGTCTTTGTTTGTTTGTGTGTTTGTTAACGCGGGATCAGGCTTAAGGCTATGGTCAAAAGAGCTGTACCAGAAAGGAAAGGAAAGGAAAGGAAAGGAAAGGAAAGGAAAGGAAAGGAAAGGAAAGGAAAGGAAAGGAAAGGAAAGGAAAGGAAAGGAAAGGAAAGGAAGGTGAGGCTCTTTTGTTTGCAGCAGAGCTTCATGCGGTTTGAGCCAGAGATATTCTCTGGAATTCAGATTTTTTACTGAATTGTCTTCTGGTTTTAATTATGAATTGCAAGCTCTCTTGAGCCCAAAAGAAAAAGGCAGGATATAAATATTTGAATACAAAGCACATTTTTAACCCACCCTATCTTCAAGGAGCTCAGCGGACCCTCATTTTATCCCCACGACACTGTGAAGCTGGTGACGCTACGAGAGAACAATAGGCCTAAGCTCAGCCAGTGAACGCTCACAGCAGGATGGGAATTTGGACATAGCTCTCCCAGGTCCTAGTCGCAACTCTCCCACCATTACACAACAATGCTTAAGCATTGCCCTACACTAGGAATGCTTCAGAAATTTTCCTCAGATGCGAGTTTCCAAATGATCTTGTTTCTGGAATCAGCGTATTGGGAATTCTCCACTGTAACTTAAAAAAAGAAAAACTCTGAATTTTGTATGAATTATGCTCCACCTCTTGTGTTAACTTACTCTGTCACAGCTGGCTCTATATCACTTCCAAAGAGACCATTTTAGTTAAATATGCAGTAGGAAATCAAGCGTCTCACAACATGCTACCAAAAGTTCCAAATATGTATGTGTAATGTTAGACTGCACTATTTTATTTAACAGATTACACAGTTTCAACCGATAACAGTTCATATAAAGAGATAAGTAATAAGCACCATGTAGGTTGCTAATAGAGATCCCATTCCCCCAGTGGAGGCAGGAGATCCCCCACTTTCGCCCTCTGCCCCATCTCTCCCCTTACCTGGCCAATGGGGGAGGCAGGCACGGGACGGGCCTCTTGGGCGCGCTCCCAGGGTGGCGCGACGACATCATGCCGCCCTGACATCACTCCCATGCTTCACCACAGGCTGATTTGGGCCCCCAACAGGCCGAATTAGGCCCATTTGTGGCCCAAATCGGCCTGCTGCAAAGCACGCATGCACTCCTGCACTTGCGCAGTGAAGTCACCGGAAGTACTTCACCAGAAATGATATAATCATGCAGCTATGGGACTGCACGCACTGCAGGACTGCAAGTGAAAAACGAAGAAGGCAAGAGCCAGGTCACCCCACCACTCCTGCCAGGAAGGTATGGGGACTTGGCAACCGTAGCTGATAACAATTAATATGAGACATTGAATGAGCAATGTATTAGGGCTAGGATTATGACATGGCACCTAAACACTAATTTGTTTACATACATTTGTAATCTTCTCTTCCTTCAATGGGCTCAACACTGCATACATTGACCTCTCTTTGTCCATTTTATTCTAACAACAAACCTGTGAGGTAGGTCAGGTGGAAAGTTGCCTAAAATCACCTGGGTAGCAAACAGAGTTGGAATTCGAACCTGGATCTCCCAGATCCCAGTTCAACAATCTAACCACTAATGATATGACCCATCCTCCACCACCCAGACTGAACTTCTAAGGAAGCCCTGGAAGCAACCTGAGCCCTGATAATTAACAACTTGAGTGTCTCACACTAACAACATTTTAATATGGCATTCATCAAGAGCAAGCACTAGGATCAAATGGGGACGCTGGGCAGGGTCCAAAAAACCAGGGAAATCTCTGGTAAAAAGGGATTATTGAAATGTGTCTTTTTCTATTTCCAAGAAATAGCAGAACAAATGTATTTCCAGCAGCACTGAAAGATCTGGTGAGCCTCTTTTGGGAGAGAGTCCCGCAGAAGGAGCATCACCACAAAAAATATAAGCTTGATTTTTAGTGGTGCTCCACAACTAACAACATAGGGCCAACCTATATGTTTCGGCAGGACTTTTTTCTAGGAAAGAGGTGGTGGAACATGGCCGGGGTCACCAGCCATATGACCATTTTGTTCTTTGCTCCCTTGTTGTAACAAATTTGGAGCTCCACACTTGAAAGGAAGACCTGCCTATCAAGCTAAATTGGGCTTAGATTGTGGTTTCCAAGGCAACAGCAGGGGTTCAGATAGAGTTCAGACAATCCCTGCCTAAGTTGCCAAGGGAATTGATTGCAGGTGCCAGACTGTCTGGCTTGATGAACAGCAATGAACGAGGCTCGCAACGACCACCTGTTCGTTTAGGATGGGGCCTCATGAACAGCTTGTTCGCGAACAGCAGATTGGGCTGTTCGTGGCTTTTTTTGGTTCGTATTGCTATTCGTGCCCATCTCTAATCCAGAGACCCAACTTGTTAAAAACCCAAATGTGTAACGTCAGAACATCTGAAGTTAAAAGAAAAAGTCCCACAGTCTGATTGTATTTTTTTACAGCCTATTTTCTTTTGTGCTATTTTTGTGGCTTTTCTAAGCGTGCTCCAAAAAGCTTTGGTTTGCTGCAGGAGCAAAGCCCAGTCCTTCCTAAATCTTTTATCACTTTTATTACAAACAAACAAAAAATCCGCTAGTTCTTAAATAATTGAATGGCAGCACTATCCGTCAGGCAGATGGAGTCCAGTCAAACAAACAAAATTTAAAAAGAGAGAGACAGGAAATCCCTGACAAGATGCCTTGACTGGGATTATTCGAAGCACATTTTGACCAGAGACTTTCAAGGACTGTAGCAACCTCTTTATTTTAGGAGGAAAGAAATAATTAACACAGAATGTACACACAAACATCCCCTGGGCCCACCTTTTTAACACCTGACTTTCCCTGACTGTTCATCCATCTGGCTGTTACCAGTTGTACTTTCCAAATGTACTAGAGGGTTGGCAGTTAAAAGCTGCTTTGCCCAACATGAGACTGAATTCCTCTGTGCCCTTTTCTATACAGTGTTCTTGCTTCTTCTCTTCATCATAAACCTACTCCCTGCCAGGCAAATAAAACCCCTCACATCTTAGTTTGTGCCCAAGGGGATGTGTGGCCAGCATACAGCACCTCTAAGAATCCTGTACCATCAGGTCTCTTTCATTTGAAGCTTAGTTTTCACACAAGAGAAAAGGAAGCAAAAACCTGCATCCACACAACAAATCACTGTACGGATTCTGGGGCTGTACGCAAGCTCAATGATGACAACCCATTATTTATTTGGTATATTTTTATCTCACTCTTCCTCCCTTTCTCTATTGTATCCTCACAAAAACTTTGTGAGGTAGGTTAGGGAGAAAGGGGCCTCCCCAAGATTATCTAGTGAATTTCCTGAGAAATGGGGACTTGAAACTCAATCTCCCTTAGGGTTGCCAGGTCCCACTGTACTCCCGGTGGGAGGTGGGGACCACGGCACCTAGCGAATCGGGCCTGAAATGTCCCAGATCGGCCCCGAATTGGCCTGGAACAGACTGCTGCCATGCGGGGAAGCACTCCCACACGCCACAGCGGCACAATCCGTGCCTGATCCGAGCTGTTTCGGGCCCATGGGAGTGCGCCTTGCCACCCAGGAGAGCAGCCGTGAGGCCCGTGCCTCCCCTGCCAGCCAGATGGGGGGAGGGGGGAGCAGAGGATCCTCCACCCCCAGCAGGGGACTGGCAACCCTAACCTCCCTAGTTTCTATTCCAACACTGTAACCACTACACCTCTCTATTCCATCCCCAGACCTTCTGAGATACCTTCCCAAGGAGGTCTTGTTTTGACTTCTCACTTTCATAAGCCTTTTATTTAGGCATTAGTGAATGCTTCCCTATCATGTTTCGTTTTATAGCCGTGCATTTTATCAACAGTTATGGTTCTTTGCTTTTCACCACTGGTTATGTAGAGCTGTTGGCAAATGTGCATGCGTATAGTTTCTAAACAGTATGTATATGTATGTGTGTTTTGAATGTACAATATGGGTATAACAAGCCTATTGATGCCCACACGCTGTTGAAAAAAACATATTCTATGGAAATCATGTGGCACAAGGAAACAAGAGAATGGTATGAAAATAAGGAATCATTATACTAGGGAAAAGGGGGAAAGATATTTTCAGGTTGAAAATGCAAGGATATGAATTTCAAAAGTAATTCTCCTTCCAAAGTGACTGAAGCTAGCTCAGGAAGTAAAGGAGATGGAGGCACCTTCCTTCTCCCCATGGCTGAGCTCCAGTTGATAGTAGGGTTCTGTACAAAAATAAAAGATCATTGTTTTTTCAGACTTGGGTATTGGAAGGCCATAAATACCACTCTTCCTCGTATTCAGGTCCTTTAATACCAGTTTTGTGTTCAGCTCAGTTTTCTTGGGAGAAGAGGAATTTTGAAATTAACCATTATTTCCTATCAGTGCTGGATCTAGGGTTGCCTGTGCTTGGGGCAACCCTAGGTTGACCACCTCGCGCGCTCCCCGTGCTGCGTGATGATATCACTTCGGTGATGTCATCACGCAGGGTGGAACGACGGAGGCAGTGTGCAGGGCTGGGAAGCCGCCTGCGTCATTTGCCTCCCTGCAGGCCATAGTGCAGGCGGCCTCGCAGCCCCCCATGCTGCCTTTCACCTGCCCCGTGGGACAGGGGGCGGCTGGCTTGCCATGCACTCCCTGTCCTACAGGGCAGGAAAAGGGCAGTGCGGCCACCCATGCCATTCGCCTGCCCCACAGGACAGGGGGCGACCCCACAGCACCCCACATTGCCTTTTGCCTGCCCTGCAGGACAGGGGGTGCGCGGCAAGCCAACCGCCCCCTCTCCTGCGGGGCAGGCGAAAGGCAGCGTGGGGGGCTGCAAGGCTGCCCGCGCTGCTGCCTGAGCCCTCTGCCAGCTGGCAGCTGCTCCTGGCGCCCCCTCTCTGGTGGCACCGGGGGCAGACTACCCCCCCTGACCCCCTCGATCCGGCCCTGTTTCCTATGGGGAAAACTTTTTGGAGGCTGGAAGTGCTCTTTTTGAAGCAAATTACACCAAAATTGCATTGAAGTGAGGGTTGTCTGTCCACTAAAGACCCTCCAAGTTTCAAGAAGATTGATTTGAGGGGTACAGTTCTACAGGCTTGTTCAGAAGTCTGTAGCTACTCTCAATTGTTTCCTAATTGGGGTGGGGGGTGGAATCTAATGCTTTCTCTAAGGCAAAGAAGCCTTAGTCAAACACATGAAGGCAACCACTGACCAAAAGAACCAATAAATTCTAACACAACAAATGCCATTCCAGAGAATCTCAAGAGAACCAACTTGGCAGCTGAAGACATACTAAAAAAAAAAGTGCCCTGAAACTGCAGTTCTGGGATGGTACGCACTTACTGATACATTGCTGAGAACAAAGCCTGAAAGCCTGAGGGTAGGGACATGGTGAGAGACGCTGCCATCGTGAGCATGATGCTGTAACTTCCGGAGAAAATGTGGAAGCAACTCTGGTAGCTCTCACAATCACTGGAACTCTATGGGTTTTCCAACAATTCCTAGAACTGCCACGGTCACTTCCGGGTTTTCACCGGAAGTTGCATCATTATGTTTTGGACGCCAGTGAGTTTTTAATAAATCCCCCCATCACTACATGGACCAGTGGCAAGCGAAGGGAGATGGGGGTGGAGGATCTCATGCCCTGACCAGAGGTGTGGCAGCCCTGTGGGCAGGCCTACTGGGAGGCACTGTTACTGGTACATCTTTACTGCATTGTGTTTCTCTCCAGTGGGTCACATGGGGATCTCCAGTCCGGAGGAACTTCTGGACAGATACCCCTTGTCATTGTTTCTGAGGCCCTGCGTTTAAGCTGCCAACACTTGCATGGGCCACTTGGCTCAATGCCCTTTGGATTGCTAGAAGTCCTCTACAAGAGCAGCCCAGCATTAACTTCCCCAGCAAATTCAAGAGTCAGTCCACTCCCAAGTTCTAGTATTGGGGTAGGGCATAGGAAAGTTATGTTCCCCCACTAGCTAGAGCATCCCTCACTCTCACCCTCTGCCCCCTGCCACCACTCACCCAGTCAGCAGGGGGGGGGAAGTGTGGGAATGGGCCTCCCGAGTGTGCTCCCAGGGTGGCATGATCAGGGCTTTTTTTCAGGGGGAACACGGGGGAATGGAGTTCCGGAACCTCTTGAAAATGGTCACATGGCTGATGGCCCCGCCCCCTGATCTCCAGAGGGAAGTTTAGATTGACCTCCGCACCGCTCAGCACGGCAATCTAAACTCCCCTCTGTCTGGAGATCAGGGGGTGGGGCCACCAGCCACATGACCATTTTCTCTGAGGGCAACCCACTGTGTTCCACCACCTCTTTTCCCAGAAAAAAAGCCCTGGGCGTGATGATGTCACTTCCCAAGAGTGACATCATCACACTGCCACAAGAATGCACTCATGCTTTGCAGAGGGCCGATTTGGGCCCTAAACAGAACCCATTTGAGGCCCAAACTGGCCCACTGCAAAACATGTGTGCTTCTGCATGATGATGTTGCCCAGAAGTGATGTCACAGGAAATGATGTCATTTTGCAGGCATGGGAGTGCATGCATGCTTCACATACACACGAGGGACAAAAAGGTGAGTGCTTCCCCGCCCCTGCCCCCCCCCCCCAGCTGTGAGGGTAAGGACACTTGGTAACCCTACATGCAACCAGTCTCCCGTTGAGGTTCAGCATTTAATGACAGCCTCAAAGTCCCATTTATTCCTTTATTAATGATTGCTTATTTATGTAATTATAAGTTAGACCACTTTTTTCTAAAAACAGATGCAAAGCAGTATGAAGATATATATGAATAAACCATTGACCTCTTTAGCTCAATATGGTCTACTCTGACTGGTGGCAACTCTCCAGGTCTTATGCAGAAAATATTTTTTCCCCATGAACGGCTGCCAGAGATTCTTTAACCAGAACTGCTAGGGAATGAACCTGGACCTTCTGCATGCAAAGCACAAAATGAAATATATTAAATGTTACCAAAAGCCAGCTAAACAATAAGCAAATCCTCAATTAAAGAAAATCAGTATATTAAAATAAATTAGAACCAACCACCACGAAAAATGGCATATCCACAGTGAAATCCTAAGCAGAGTTACTCCGGTCTAAACTCACTGAAATCAATGGGCTTAGACTGGAGTAACTCTGCTTAGAATTTCACTGCAAACCAAGGAAGAAAAGAGCCCCTAAATATGTTTAAACAGGCTTCGCTTTACATAACTTCAGCAGCACTCAATAAAACCACCCAAATGCCAGCAGCAAAGCCAAAACCAACTCACAAACATGACATAGCCAATGTAATGCCTGAGCAAATCAAAATGTTTTCACCGAGGGCCTTAAATTTAGATGAGGACACTATCCTGTGCATACTTCCTCATAAGTAAATCCCACTGAACTCAGGTTCCTACAACTGGGCTGTAGGAACCAATAGAACTGCTGAGATAAAAGCATTCCAGAATCAAGGTGCCACTACATAAAAGCTCCCTTCTCTGGTCACTGAGATCTGAAGAAGGGATCTGTGTGACTCACGAAAGTTCATACTCTGCCACAAATGTTGTTAGTCTTATAGGTGTGACTGCACTCTTGCTCTTTGATCGTTGTCCACCTTGCTTCATATGGAGAATAACCTCTGATCCTTATTAGCTGAGTACAAATCTGTTTAACTGCATGTTTCAACTATATTACTGATAGCTAAAATTCTATAACTTTATGATATTATTATACACTTTTAAACTGGAAAAGTGATCCTCTAATAAATAGATTGATCCTGTACGTTTTACAGTGCAGTTAGGTCATGTTTAGATGTTGCCATAAAGCAGGCTGGATCCCTCTTCCCCACAACGTCTGAATGCAAAAATAAGCTGCAAAGAAAGTAATCAAACTCTACAACTCCGTGTCTTGGTTAAACCCATGGCCCGCAACACTTGTGACCAAGGAGGATAATCTTGTTAAATGAAACAGACACAAACTGCATGTCCATGACCTGAGGTGGAGAGACAAGAAATAGAACATGAAAAAAATCCAGAATTAAAATGTGAGACTAATAAGGGCCGTTTCCACATGTCGTACCTTTTGCCAGAACGCAGTGTCTTCATACACGAAATCACACCAGGAAGATGCTGTTATTGCACAATTTTGCACGAGAACACGCTGTGTTCCAGCAAAAGGTAAGCTGTGTGGAAACGGCCAAGGAATAAGAGAGAAATCTGCCTGGAGATAATACTTAATACTTTCTTTATTACTTAAATCCCGGAATCCTCGCCATTACACCTTGCTTGAAACCACAGCATCACTGGGCTGGAAAACACGTCAGTGCTACAGGCAACTGAATTTGCTTGCCAAAGCCAGCCAGAGTTCATTTGGCACATCCAAGTTTTAACTGCTTCCTTCTTGAACAGAGATGCAGAGAAGTTAGCCGCGTTAGTCTGTGGTAGCAAAATCAAAAAGAGTCCAGTAGCACCTTTAAGACTAACCAATTTTATTTTAGCATAAGCTTTCGAGAATCAAGTTCTCTTCTTCAGATGCCTGATACAGGTCATTAAAGTGCCCTGGGCTTTGTACAGGTCAAAGGACATGAGCAATTCCTTGGAGTACCCCATTTACCAGTCCCCCACTAGACCTACCAAGCAATTGAGACAACAAGATGTCACAGGCAAAGAGGAAGGGAACTGTGAAAGATGCCTGCAGAGCAAAGAGGTTTGGAAGGCACAAGTAACCCACCCCAATAAATGATAGACATGAAAAAAGCAAACCCTTCATAGCCAGCCTGCCATGAACCAGAGTAAACCTCAATGACAACATACAGAACAAGAGCAAATACTGCTTCTTGTACACCTTTTATTTTCCAAGCTTTCCCAAACACAACGGCCACAAATCTACACCTTTCAATATTCTACCTTGAGGTATACCAGTCCTTAATGTTCCAGATTGCTTTGATATGAAATTTATATTCCACACTTCTTCCATGGAGCTCAAGGCAAGATCCATAATCTTCCCAGGAGATTTCACATCCAGCTACTGACCAGACCCAGATTTGCACAGCTTCAACAAGCTTGCTGAATCATGTATCTTCCAACCCTGGGATTATGCCAAGTTGCAAGGGCAAGGGACACTATTCATGAGGGGGGGGGTCTCAATAGGGTACTATGATTCAAAGCAGAGGTTTTTGCACGGAAGATACCCACAACTTTCAATTGCAAAAAGGCAAAAATGTTGCCAGCAATTGCAACCTCAATATTTCATTCAGGAAAGATCCCCCTCTTCCAAAACAAATTCATGACAATTAGAAGATGCTTTTGCTATTCAGAGAATTAAAAGAGGCAGCTTTGTTTTTATCCCTCTCCATCCTGTACTTCAAGGAGAAGCCTCACATTTCCACTGCCTGCACCGAAGGAAACATTTCTTCTTCCCCTTGCAAATGAGGTGGGAGCATTTTGTTTCCAGGGCTATTTCAAAAGGGTATGCTTTGAAATGGAACCCAAGCGTTTCCTTTCCAAATTAGTCCTCTATCCTTTGGATTTTTCAGAATCTGTACAGATTTCATCCAAGAAAGAGCCTCGCCAAGTGGAGCTCATCTCTGTGAAACTTTATGGCTGCACTGAAGGACCAGGAAGACCAGTGCCGGAAGAAGGGGGTTTGCGCTGGAGAGGTGCCCAGAAACCCCCCATCTCTCTAGGAAGGAAATAGATCGCCTTACCTTTTCTGCATACTTGAACTTGACATAAAACCAGCTCGACTTGATCATTGTCTTGCTCCAGGCGGTTGGATAATCGCAAGAAAGATACTACGCGAGAGAGCTTTTGGGATTGTGGAGGAAAAGGCTCTTGAGGAGGGGAGGGGGGTGCCGGGAAAGATGAGAAAAGCACAAACCAAAAGGCAAAAAAAAAAGAGCAAGACGTTTTCCCTTTTTGGCTGGATCGCTTATTCCCCCTCTGCACCTTCCCTTTCTGCCAAGCGTGATCTCGCCTTGCCGAGGCTGCTCTCTGACTGCCTCACTCCGTGCTCCTCTGCCGGCTTGGCTGCCTGACAAGAGACTTCCACAAACGGACTTCAGCTGCGTTCATCGCAAGTGGCACATGTCAGTAAATCCGAGAGACTTGGCTTCAGACCTGGCAGGCTCCCAGGACCGTGACCTCCCTTGGCGGAATTAATAATGAATTCCATCGCTTTCCCCTCCAGACACAGATTAACACCTGGCTAAACATTATTCTGACAACCGACCGGCTGAGCGGCTTTTGCCTGGCCTGTTTGGAGAGCCCACTGCAATGGATTTAACCCCTTATGCTCTCCCCTCCCCCACAAACCAAACACTGAGAATGGAGAAGGAGATCCCATGCAAATCCTCCTCCTCCGCCACTGAAGAATGATTACAGGCCTAAAAATAGCAAAGAAACTACAAAGCTCCTTAAGTGGAAAGCAGCCATCTCATTTCCTTAATTCGGTCACCGAATCTTTTATATTCCGAACAGTTATGGTCCCCTCCCTCTTCTGCTTCCAGCGTACTCATTTCTGGGCTGGGATTGCAATACATCTACTTAAAAAGTTTAGAAAATTGTCCCAAGTGATCACAACCCCACAGTAAACATTCACTTATGTAACATCCTAGAAGTGGTAAATACAAAAGAGGTATTCTAATTTTCCTTTTGTTTTGAAGTCTTTCAAAGTTGGAAGGCTCTGCCCTGATTCCAGATGGGTTAAACCTATCAGTGGTTTCTCAGGGCTGATGCATGTAGCATTGTTATAGGAAGAGGAATTTCTTTTCCAAAATTCACTTTGTTAGGTATAGCTACTGATCCCTCGGATTCTTTTTTCCCTCTCTTTCAAAAGAGGAATTTCTCTTCAATTTCTCTTTGCCCTTTTACACCACATACGCACTCTTTTGTAACTTCAGCCTTTGCAGGACTTTTTGACATTACATACCCTCTAACAGATCAGCAAGACGTTACTTGCCTCTGAGCATCTGCAGAATGAAATTCAGAAATTTTGAAGAACCTTGAGATTTTTGAGTTGAGAGTTACTACGGATGTGTCTCCCTTTGGTGTCTGCCCACGAACTCAGCTAATCTTGTTAACAGTTCTTGCGAGACCTTCTCAAACAGATGCCACGCTCTGAGCAGATGTAAAAAGAAATCAACATAATCTGGCTGATGTCGTTCTAACTGCATGGGTACAAAGAATGTGTGAACAGCAAGCAACTTTGTGCTCTGCAAGCCAGTAAGTGTAATGATAACTCAAATGACCATTATCTTGTGGAGTGCTGCCTACTCTTTGGTAAACAAGGTGATTTAGTTTTCCAGCTGGACAAAAGCAGCCATCAATTGCAACAACCAAGCAGCTACTGTAGAAGTGCAAAACTGCTTGGCACAGATGGGAAGACAAGAAGGCGTGTAAGTGGCAAGAAGCCGCAAGATAGAATCCATCAAGGAGGTGGAGGCCATTGAGTGTACCTTGCACATGGACCCCACCACCACCACCACAAAAAGCGCAGCATCAGCACTACATTGCAAGTTGCAACATGAACAAAACATGGGTAAGCTGTAGAAAAGTGTTCATCCAATTCCTCAAATCATTTAGAAATTCTCCAAGCCAAAATAGAATTAAAGAGGAGCAAAACATAAAATATAGCGAATATTCAGAAAAATAAAGGAACAGAATGGAGGGAGGGGGGACCACAGATCCCCTCAATTCTTGCCTATTATAACAGCTGTGCATAAAATGCACTTATCGTCAATGCTCATACGTAATGGGTGTGGGCACTATAATACATAAACAAGTCCTTGAATCACTGATGTGTATATTAGCCAGGATCAACAGACACACACATTAGCAGAGCTACCAATTCTGATAGAAACACTTAGGATTAAAGGGAGTTATGAACTGCACATATCTGGAAACATTTCACAGCTGGAAACAGGAACAGCCCCAATTCTCAAAGACGACTGGCCAGACCTCTCCACCATCACTACTATTATATCTTGTGGATGGCTGGACCTTGAATTTATCTGTTCTTAAGATCTCTGCCAATTTCAAGTCAGGAGTTTGGTTCCTTTTGTTAAGGATCTGCCTACTAGAGGAACTGTTCAGTCTATTTTAAGGACAATTATGTTAAACCTCATTTGCTGCAGTGTGCAAATAGCAGGTACTGCTCTACCTGGTACCTTAGAGCTCATGTACATGCATTTACACACGTGTGCTAGAGACACAAGATGTAGATACCCCCCACTCTAAGTTTACCAGATCCCCTGCCTTGGCAATCTCCTGCCCCCACTGGCTCTCACCCACTGTCAAAGTGAGAGAAAGGGGAGGGGGGTACATCATGGAAATGGCAACATCACTTTCAGTCATTGCATCTGCAACATTCCCCCTTCCCCATGCCCTGTCCCCAAATTCCTGAGATAGCTGGTACAAGCCTGACAGTGACAACCTGACCCCACTTTGAGATTTAACTTCTACACACTCTAAGCAGTGAGATGAACTCTCAAAAAGGATAATTCTGAGGACTAGAGACGGGCATGAACCGAAATATGAACCAAAATTAAGCATGAACCAGGCCGGTTTGTGGTTCACGAACCACGGTTCATCAGATCCCATTTCTGACGAACCACCACAAACTTTTAGGCTGGTTCGTTTGGTTCGTTTTTTGGTTCGTCACTGCAAACAGCCTGATGCCAATCAATCAGTTTCCTAGGCAACAGGGGATAGACTTCCTGCAGACCTTGTGCTGACCCTGAAGTGGACTTTTGCTGGCCCGGAAGTGACCTTGTGCTGACCCAGAAGTGATGATTTTCTGACCTGGATGTGATGTTTTCACGAACCAAACGAACTGGTTCGCGAACCAGGGGCAGGTTTGTGAAAGTTCGTGGTTTGTGAAATTTGACGAATCACGAACCACATGGTTAGGGTTTTTTTCTGGTTTGGATCCATCTCTACTAAGGACTATTTTAAAAAAAGAGCATGCCCCAAAACAATATCAGAACAAAGATCAGAAAAACAAGGTCTGCCCCTGTTAAATAGGGGCTGATGAGGAGGGGGAATATGAATTTCAACTCTCTGTGCATAGGAAGCATCACAGCTCAATTCTCAGCATGGCATTTATCTTCATGACTTTCAGAAGAACACAATCATTTGTTTTGAAGCGCCCCATGTCAGCATTTTGCCTGAAAACCTGTTTGTGTGTTTTCCTGTTAAAGCAACTATTGTCTACTCTGAAAAGCGGCTGTCGCACAGTAGCCTGGCTTCAGCAAGATAAATCATTGCCACTTGTTCAAGTGGTTGGTGATGTGTACACCAAATACCAAATGCACGCAAAATAAAAATGTCGGGGACCCAGCCATCTATCAAATCCACAAAACTGCTGTGTCCCAAATGGTGGCATTCTTTACCCTGTGTTTCAGAAAGCCACTGAGAAGATTAAGTGGTGTGTTGGGTAGTTCTTACTCCTCCTCTCCGATAGCCAGAAATCATTCCATTGGGGAGGGGGGAGGCAGCAGGATGCACTGTAAAACAAAACTGAACACATAAAATGGATGAAATGCTCACCTGCAAGAAACCTAGAGGGACTTTGGGACCTCAGTCTTATTCAACATGGCTGCTGGGGGAGAAACCAGGGAAAGAAAACCCTGGCAGGTTTGATCACCTATGGAGCCAGGCACATTGTATTATTTGTATATGTTGATTGGCTTGGGTCTGCCTGTTACAAAGGAAGGATCAGAGAAAATCAATGTCGGGGGGGGGGGCTCTCAGTAACTCTGTTCTGCTCTCTCCATCTTCTCCTCCCCCCCCCCACCTCCACACATATGGCTCAATACTTAAATATTTCCACTTTTGCAGTAAGTCAAAATGCACCTTCCATCTTTTCTCAGATGAAAAGATAGTGCCTTAGTGATGATTAGAGGTGGGCACGGACTGGAAAACAGACCAAAATTTAACACAGACTGGGCCGGTTCAGCATTCGTCAACCAGCAGGTTGCAGGATGCCCATTTTCCACAGACTCCACAGACTTTTCGCTGGTTCATTGGTCTGTGGTCTGTTAAAGCCTCCCTGCCCTGCTGGCAAGCAGTGCCAGTTTAACATTTAAATCCCCCCTTGCTTCAGGCCTGCCAGTCAGCTGGAGCAAGGGAGGTTAGAATGCTCCTGGTGCCACTGGCAAGCAGTGCCGGGAGTGCTTTAACATTTAAATCCCCCCTTGCTCCAGCTGACTTGTAACCCATCAGTCGCTGGAGCAAGGGGGGGGGGTTAGAGCCCTCCTGGCATGGTGCCAGGAGCGCTTTAACATTTAAATCCCCCCTTACTCCAGCTGACTGGCAGCCCACCAGTCAGCTGGAGCAAGGGGGGTTAAAGTGCTCCCAGTGCCAACCCAGACCAACGAACTGGTCGGTTCACGAATTGGCACTGGACCATGAAAAGTTCATGGTCCATCATCTGTGAAATGCCACAGACCCATGGCCCATGGGTTTTTCCCGGTCTGTGCCCACCTCTAGTGATGATGCTCCTAATATAATTTCAAGGTTCCCTGTCCAAGGTCTACCCCCCCCCTCACATACACACAAAACCAGCTCGACCTGATCATTATCTTGCTCCAGGCCAGCAGCTGAACACAAGTTTCACCAGCAAAAGAAACAGGCCTCAATGTTCATATGCATGAACACAAGCCCTCGAAAAGCAATTTCTGCTCACCACTGCCTTATGGCAAACTATGCGAAGAAAACTGGGGAAGAAGTGTTTCAGAGAAATAAATGAAATGTGCAGGCATTTGCATGCAGTGGAATCAGAGATTTGTCATCCAAGGATTCAGCAGAACTTTGAAGTTTTGATGAATATGAGTAATTTCCATGAGCAATATCCCAAGAAGACATCCTCTAAAGTCAGAGATATGGACATGTTGTACTAGCAGAGATAGGAACAAGAAAACAAGGACAGTTCCAGGTCAAATGGGACAGTTGGACATATGCTGTCATTTGTTATTTGTCTGCATGCCCCAAATCTTCATTCACTTCCCTTCCAACTTGAATTAAAGTGCAGCTGAGAACTCCAGTTCCTAAGGGAAAGAATGAACCACAGTTGTGCCTGAGGTGTAATGAAAAACCACAGTTGGCTGCAAAATCAAAAGTATTGAATTGTTGAGCCCTTTGATGAAGGGGAGGACCAAATGATCCCGCAAAATTTCCTAGGCTTGGTCACTGAACAGCATCACATTTGAATTGTGCAAATGTGAATTCAAAGGCTTGGATCGATGCGGGTCCAATGCAAAGCCTTTGAATTATGAGATAATCAACATTACTTTGACAGCCAGCATGATGTAGTGGTTAAAGTGTCAGACTAGGAGGAGCTGGTGGACCCAGGGTTGAATCCCAACACTACTGTAGAAACTTGCCCGGTGACCTTGGGCCAATCTCACACACTCAGCCTACCCTACTTCACTGGAGAGAGCAGAATGATGTTGGTCCCCATTGGGGAGAAATGCAGGGTATAAATGAAGTCAATAACTATGCCAATACGTAAATGTTCAATAATTAAGTTCCTAGCCCTCATGGTTCCAAAGAAAAACTGCTAGAGAACATAAGACAAAACCTTTAATCCGTCTGATATTTTTTTGTTACGCCTCCTTTCTATTTCCTAATTGACAATTTTTTTTCTGGGAACACAAAGAACACTCACCCCACACCTGTGTCTGCATTGTTGCTAAATTAAAGGTGGAACAAGAATTAAATTGTGATTAGACAGAAGAAAACCATATGCCTCCACTAAATCCCCTTTAAGCATCTACACTGTTTTCCAAAGAATGATGAGGTTTATTAAGAGAAGCGTGTAAGCGCTACTTAATGCTATGGATTAAAACCAGCAGGATCAATTCCCTGGAAAGAGGTTCAACAAGTACAAGCATCTTTGGCATGGGTCCCAGATTCAGTACTACCTCAATGCATGCTATTTAGTCTGGTGAACTGACTAGATCTCAATGTAGCCCTCTGACCTCAAAAGCTCAATGCAGGTTTACAAGGTTACTAGAACCAGGAGCCAAAACAACCATATTGTCACGTTTCATTTCTCAAGTCCTTGAAAAGAGACTTCTGCTTGCCATGACTTGAGCCTGTCTGTTGAATACACCTTTGATGAGTGGAAGGTCCATTTCTAAGTGCCTAAAGCACATGATTTACAAAGGGAAGGTCCCAGTTTCAATCCCTAAAAGACTTTCAATATTAGAAAGACCACTGCTTGAGTTGCCAGTCTAAGCTAGATGGTACTTGGGTCTTTCTGCTCTACCTAAGTTCACCTCTGGCTGAAACTTCCAGGTTACTACCCAGAAGTGACATCACTATATCGGTGACACTCTAGAAATGTCCCCAATCTCTAAGACCCTGGCATTTGCAACACTACACCTCCCTAGGCTCTGACCCCAAAGCTTTCAAGGATTGCAGCTGCAGGGCTTGCAACCATAACCATGAATTAACTAAGCAAACAAATAAAATAGCATCTTCACTGTGCCTTTGACAGCACCAGGCACCAAAGAGGGAGGGAGTGTAACATTCAAGCAGGGTATAAACATGTACAGCAGGGTTGCCAGCAACTAGCAGGGGGGGAGGGGGCAGAGATGGGGGGAAGTGATGTAACAGCATTACATCACTTCCTGGAAGCAATGTCACACCTCTCTAGGAATCACCTGAAACTCTATGGTAAGACCACAAAGTTTGCAGCATAGTTTCCAGTAAAACCATGTTTCTGGCAATTCCTAGAGAGGCATGTCATCACTTTCAGGTTTCCTTCATGCTGGGGGGGATTTTTAAAATTTATTTTTCTCCTGTGAGCTGATGGAGCAGTGGCGGGCAGCATGGGTCGGTGACAGGAGACTTGGTGACGCTAATTTATAATCCAGAGCACTTTGATGCACTTTGCCCTGTTTTCTCAACTATCTAAGAATTTTCTTTGTGTAAGCCCCTTGTACTGGATTGGGTGTGTAAGTCCATCCACATTTAAGATGGCCAGATGCATTTGAAGAGGGGCAGGAGCACCAGGAGAACAAGGGAGGTAAGGGACACTCTCAGCCATACTGACCAATTTATTTATTTATTTATTTATTTATTTATTTATTTATTTATTTATTTATTTATTTATTTATTTATTTATTTATTTATTTATAGTCTGCCTTTCTCACTGAGGCTCAAGGCGGATTACACAGTATGAGATTGATACAGTCAGTTTCAAGGGCATTTCCATAAACAATACCATAGGGTAAATAAACATAATTTTACAACGAATAGCATTAGTAAGAATCCAATACAAAGTTGAAGAAACGCTGAAACAGAAGATAAGCAATTCTAGGGCTGACATTAGACCACATGAAGCGAAAGCAGGAGCACATATTTAAGACAACAGGTAGTACGTAAGGCAACATAGTGGTGAAGTCTATGGTCCCTAACTCATTAGTGAAGCATCTGAGAGCCCCTCCCTGCAATATAAAAGCCTTTTTGAATAATTCGATTTGCATCGTTTGCAGAAAACCAGGAGAGTGGGGGCTCTCCTGACCTCCTCAGGCATATGAGGACCAGGCTTGGCTAGGAATGATCAGGCTCTGCCTGGCAATATTGCATACAAACCCATCTTTTAGTCTGCCCTATGGCAGTGCCTTAACATGTTCATGCAAACTACACATGTACACTACAGCATACGGCCCTTGGAAATAATAAGCAGATCCAGAGAAGCTTTCTCATGCACTCCCCACCTAAACAAGGCTTGGTGGTTTGGTGCTCTGAAACCTAGGGAGAATTCCAGAAGTGCCATTAAGTCTCGCAAAAGTGCAATGTGACGTTCCAAAAGCGCTCAAAGATCCTGAATTTGCAGTGCTTGGGGAAGCTCTACAGATGCAGAGAGAAGCACATGCTGAAACTAGCACATGATCAATCCACAAAAATCTGTGAATTCTTTTTTCTCCTCTTCATTTCAAACCAGACACACATATTCTTTTCCACCACCCCCATGTTCCAGCCCCAAACTGTAATTCTATTCACTTTCCCTCTCTCCATCAAAGTAGGTATACAAGCAGCTGGGGAATGAAGCCAAAATGAGTAGGAAGGGGGAATGAATTGAGCTGTCTCCTAAACAATGAACAAAACCACTCTAGGATGTCGGTGTCCTCAGGAGACCCAGACTACAGGGGGAGCATGAATAGCATGAGAATACATAAGGGAGCTATTACAATAATGTGGTATTTATAACCATGCAGGGAATTGCACATTTGCCTTCTCCTTCCATCACCTTCCACAGGCACCTCCTTCCATGCCTAGAGTGCCAAAGGGTGGGGGGGCAATCATGGGTGGCCCTAGCCTCAGTACCAATGCTCCAGCTGGCTATCCAGCTCAGAATGCACCATGGGCGGCCAGATGTCTGTCTGGAGGCAGTGGGAGAAGGGGGTGAGGTTGCAGCCAAACCCAGAAGTGATGCCACTTTGGGGCCACACTCTAGGAACCCCAAATCTCTATGGCCATGGTGTTTACCATAAAGATTTCAGGGATTCCTAGAGTGTCACCTAGAAGTGGCATCTCTTCCAGCTTTGCTGTAGTTCTCCACCCAACAACTCCCACTGTACTGGCAGACAAGTGAGCTCTGAGCCACCTGGCTGGTCAGTGGCTCAGGCTATGTCTTGCTCAGGTTTGCAGTGGGAGGGATGTTGTCCATCCTACCTAGGGTGCAAAAAGCCCTTGGGCTGCCCTGTCCACAAATTATTCATCGTGTAAAGTGCTTTGTTTCGCCTGTTCTGAACATACTGTACACTATTTTCATTGGCTGATCGCAAGACAAGAATGTAAATGAATTTCTCCCCAGATTTTTTTCAGTTCCAAATGTCCTAATCTTGTTACCGAAGCAGCAATATGCTCATTCTTCCATTGTTAGCTTTGGGACTTCATTTGGCGCACTGTGTATGCACATTCCATGGCAGTTTTAGTCCATCTCTTTAGCTTTTCCTTGCAGGTCACCCATGCGCACCAAGGCCTATGTGCATTGATTAAATGGCAGTGCAAAAAAGAATCTTGTTGCAACTGCATGATTACCTCAGGATGCCTTTTTTGTCCTGAGATTGAGTCAATGCACATATGGTTGGGTGCCCATTGATCACCTGCATGAGAAAACATGCAGAAGTACGCGCCTCTTCTAAAATTAATTTATACAGTTCTCGAACTCAAACTAGAAGGCAAATGAAGCAGAGAACTATTTAGCACAAATGGATGGAATGAGGGAAATCCTCTCATCCATAATCCTGAGGTATACAACCAAGGGCGGGTGGGGAGATTAGATTTGTCGTATTATGTATTCCGCTCCTCTTTCATTTTGATTTAGAACTAGGAGAGCTTCCAGCACATGCGCTACAGGGAACCCATCATCCCATCCTACAACAAATAAACAAAGCTGTCTTATACCAAGTCTGGCTATTAGTCCATCTAGCTCAGTAGCCCCTACGGCAACTTTTCTCAGACTGAGAAAAGGCTCTCTCTCTCAACATTTTTATCCAAGGATCCTTAGGTATCATGAGGATAAAGTGGAGAGAACAGCCAGACGCGGCCACGTTTTGGAAGTCAGGGAGACAGAGAAAGAATTGCAGAAGGCTAGCCATGGGCATAAACCGAAATACGAACCAAAATTAAGCATGAACCAGGCCGATTCGTGGTTCGCAAACCATGGTTCGGTCAGATCCCATTTCTGATGAACCGCCACGACCTTTTAGGCTGGTTCATTTGGTTCATTTTTTGGTTTGTCACTGTAGACAGCCTGGTGCCAATCAATAAGTTTCCTAGGCAATAGGGGGTGGACTTCCTGCAGACCTTCTGCTGACCTGGATGTGAACTTCTGCTGGCCCAGAACTGACTTTCTGCTGACACAGAAGTGACGATTTTCTGACCTGGATATGACGTTTTCATGAACCAAACGAACTGGTTCGTGAACCAGGGGCAGGTTCATGAAAGTTCGTGGTTCATGGTTCGTGAAATTTGACGAACCACGAACCGTATGGTTCAGGTTTTTTCTAGTTCTCTAGTAGCCATATCAGTCTATTATAGTAAAACCAAACAAAAGTCCAATGGCACCTTTAAGACTAACTACACTTATTTCGATATCAGCTTTCAAATGACTGGCCAAAGTTACCTGGTGAGTTGTGTGACAAAAGAGGATTCTCTGCATCTGGGTCTCCCTAGATCTAGTCCGACACTGTAACCCAGTGATCCTCTACATGGTTCCCATGGGTGCCATGCCACTTGCCAGTGTATTTCTTGGTGCCCACTTCCTCCTTCTCCCATGAATCTATTTCCTGAGCCAGCTCTGCCTTTCCTCCATCTTATTGGAGCAGGAGGCTAAAGATGCCAGGAGGAATTGCCTTTATGTCTGCAGTGAGCACCCCTTTGGAAACAACTCCATCACAAGAAGATATTGAACTTGGAACCTGCCAGCACTCTGTGCTTGGTCCCATGGTAGCCATTTTGTGAGGTTGTCCATTGCCTGTTTTCAAAATACATGTGTCCACAGGTTCAACTAAGTTGGGAATCCCTGCAAGTCTAACCACTACACCACAGGTCATTTCAATTGGTAATGTCCAGGGTTTTTTTTCTGGGAAAAGAGGTGGTGGAACTCAGTGGGTTGCCAGCACAGGGGGCAACTCTTGGGGGGAGGTAGTGCCCCTGGCACCACATGCACTTGAGCAAAGTGCACGCATGCTCCCAGGACTGAACAATGACATCACTTTGGGTCAGCTGGAACAAGGGGGGAGTTTTTAAAAGTTTAAATTGCCCTCGGCGAAAATGGTCACATGGCTGGTAGCCCCGCCCCCTGATCTCCAGACAGAGGGGAGTTTAGATTGCCCTCCACGCCAGCGTGGATGTGCCGGAACTCCGTTCCACTGCGTTCCAGCGGGAAAAAAGCCCTGGTAATGTCAGAGATTGAACCTGCACCTTCTATATGCAAATTGTAAGTCCCTGCCACTGCAGAAACTGTCCTTGGCCAGGGAAAAGGTCCATGTCTATTCCACCTATAAGGATCATATGAAGCTAATGTCTAGTCAAGCCATTGACCACTACAGTCCATACTGTGCTACGGCCCTCTCTTATGGAGAAGTTCTAGCTTCATGCACCCCAGTTCTCTGAACTATATGACCTGTGCACAATCTCCTTGCAGATGTATTTATTTAAAACATTTACAAACTGCCTTTCCACCCCGTTTAGGGTTCCCGAGGTGGGAAAAAATAGAAAGATTAAAACAAGATTAAAACAAAAACAAAAACAATTTAAACAAAACAAAAACACATAAGTATATGAACAGGAGGAAGGGTCAATGAGAACCAGTAAGAGAATGTCAAAACAAAACAAAAAAACCCTTCACCCACTAGCAGAAGATAACAAGAAAAAGGGACAGACAAATCTCCCTGGGGAAGGAATTTGATATGAAGCTTTCTTATATTGAGTCAAGTCATTTGTCTACCCAGTTGATCAACATCTATTAGAACAGGCAATAGCTCTACAAGGACTCAGGTAGAGGTCTTTCCCAGCCCTGCTACCCTAACCCATGATACTTTGTCATTGGACTGGACCCAGCCTTTGTGCATGCAAAAAGTATGTGCTCTACTAATAAATGAGAACCCGTTTCAAGAGAAAGAAAAGAACAAAACAAAAGAATAAAAGGAACAGGTCACAGCCATGCACTAAAGTTCCCAAAACTGCCTTGACATATGGAGGGAGATTTTGAGAGAGGTGCCTGGGGAGGGTGGAGTTTGGGTGGGATGTGAAATCACTTCTGAATGATACTCTAGGAAATTTCCCTAATCTCTATGATAAAGACCATAGAGATATGGGGAAATTCCTAGAACAACACTAATGGAGGCCATTTTGTAGCTATTTGTGTTCTCTCGTGCCTCAATTTCTCAAGGGTGGGGGTTTACCCACTGTGGGCGGGCAAATGGCAAACCTATAGTGTACACATGTGCGCTCATACCGAAATTAGTTGGGACATGCTTGTAATGCTTCCCACATGGGCAGAAAATGTGGCACCCTTTCCCAGCATCCACCATAACACCATTGTAATTATTGACGCAAAGAGAGCCATGTGTAAGCCATATACATAATGCATTTACTCGAAAAAAATCCACACAAATCCATATGGTATTACCAAGTAAACGACAAGCTGATCAGAGAGGCCTGTCCTAAGAAGTGGGTAAGCTGTATCCGTGTACTCAAAAAAAAATCTGTTTGACAAACAGAAAGATTAGATTACATTTAATAATCCAGAGCTTTCCAGGCACATTGCGGTTTCCCCCCGCTCTCTCTTTTAAAACCTTAGTTGCATGAAGAGCTGTGATAGTAGCACACAATGGGAATTGGAGCTGCCATGCACCACGGGGAGATTATTAAGATGTGGTGAAGAAGTACAGATCACAGAAACGGATCCAGGCTGAACCACACACACTTTACCCACAAAACCTCCTGTGTCCTTTGCGTTTAAGGAAAAGCAACATCAGGAGGGGTGATTTGGAGAAGGGAGCTGCGGGTGGGAAAAAGGTTCAGGGGGCCGCTGGACATTGTGCCAACACAAAACATCACTTCTAATTAAAAAACAGAAGTGACATCATCTCACTAGGTTGATGGTGTAAGATTTACTTGGTACAATGATGTCACGTCCATTTTTTTTCCAACGAAAGTGATGTTGCACATCGGCGTGTCAAGAAGATCATCCCTGTCCCTCCAACTCTCCCAGCATGTTACCAGAATTAGATGGCTACACTAGTCAATGTTCTATAACATTGGGGATGTCCTATAAGCATGACTAAGGCCGTTTCCAGACGGCCCCCCGCCTCGCGAAACGTCGCGCGTCGTTGCGCAGAAAACGCGAAATATCGCGTTTTCTCGCGCGAGTTTTGCACGACGTCGCGCAAAACTCGCGCGAGAAAACGCGATATTTCGCGTTTTCTGCGCGACGACGCGCGACGACGCGCGACGTTTCGCGAGGCGGGGGGCCGTCTGGAAACGGCCTAAGTCTCAGACTGTAAGACTCTGTGAGGATTTTGAATTTCTCATCCCTGCTACTTCAACCTGGACATTCCCATTTCAGTTTTGCTGATCTCTCTTACGAGCCAATCTCATAATTCTTTACTTTTCATACTGAGAGACAATGTGGTTTAATGGTTACAGTTCCAGAGGAGTTAGCCATGTTAGTCTGTAGTAGCAAAATAGAAAAGAGTCCAGTAGCACCTTTAAGACTAACCAACTTTACTGTAGCATAAGCTTTCGAGAATCACAGTTAGGATAAAGTAAAAGGCCTTGCACAGAGATCTTGGGAAGAAGCACAGAATAAACAGATGCCCCCTTCAAACTAAATTTTCCCTAGAAAAACACACATTTACAACACTCTAAGCACACCAACAATATACATTCCTTAGGAATATAAATCGTGCCCACTACACAAGTAACCAACGAGAAAGCATCCATGATAATTTATAATACCAATGAAACCAAAAGAACAAAAGCAAGGAATGGAAGGAGTCAAAGCAAATATTGATGGCTATCGAAATAAATGAGAGAGGCACCCATTTGTTCATGCCAGTTCCCAATTTATACTCCATCACTGAGCCGGAAGCAGATTCACACGCAAAGGGACAATAGACTCAGATGGCAGCATGAAGCAGCAGCCCTCAAAATGCAGCATTCAGGTGAACTGGCTCATTTGGTTCACCTCATGAACCCGCAGGCCCGGAGGCTTCTGACACTACTTATAGACTTGTTCTGTAAGAAAAACAAGGGGAAACACCGGGCACCCCTGGAAAGCTAACTCTCAGGGACACAGCGAACAGTCGGGACACCACAGTGGTTTGCCAGCACCATTGCTGGGTTCCAAGTTATGTACAACTGCCATTTTCTTGCTTTTTAGAAGGAACTGCTGCTAGTGATCAAGGACATCTGGACTAGAGATGGGCACCAACAGCAATACGAACTAAAAAAAGCCACGAACAGCCCAATCAGCTGTTTGCAAACAAGCTGTTTGTGAGGACCCATTCTAAATGAACAGGTGGTCGTTGCAAGCCTCGTTCGTTGCTGTTCGTCAAGCCAGACAGTCTGGCACCTGCAATCAATTCCTTTGGCAACTTAGGCAGGGATTGTCTGAACTCTATCTGAACTCCTGCTGTTGCCCTGGAAACCCCAATCTAAGCCCAATTTAGCTTGATAGGCAGGTCCTTGTTTCAAGTGTGGAGCTCCAAATTTGTTACAAGGAAGCAAAGAGCAGGGGGGAGGGGGGCTCCAAGCTCTAGCTAGTCTTTGCAGACAGTGGAGAGGGAGAAAGACAGCTGCTGTTGGCATTTTGAGAGAGAGACAGGGAGAGTGCATTGGAGCTTGAATTTTCTTTGTGTGTGGTGGGATAGGGATCTACCCTTTCAAGTTCGAGGGCTGCTGCCAGGCTCTGGGCCAAGCTGTTATTTATTACTGGTACCTTTCCTGCTGTCTGCTCAGGTCAGGTTTCTGGGAGTAGTGTGGTAGGGATCTTGATGGCTGGAGGAGAGCCTGCTGGCCCCCACGAACAACGAACAGCGAACATGTTCGTGACATGATCATGTTCATCAGTGTTCATTGTTCATTGTTCGCGGATAGCAACAAACAACGAACACCATGTTCGTTTTTTTTTCTGTTCATGCCCATGTCTATTTGGCTCTGGGGACAAGCTATTATTTATTATTGGTACATTTCCTGCTGTCTGCTCAGGTAGGGTATCTGGGAGTGGTGTGGTAGGGATCTTCATGGCTGGAAGAGAGCCTGCTGGCCCCCACGGACAACGAACATGTTCGTGAACAGGATCATGTTCATCAATGTTCATTGTTCATGGATGGCAATGAACAATGAACACCATGTTCATTTTTTTTTTCCTGTTCGTACTCATGTCTAATCAGGACTACAGGAATGGAAAAACAATAATGGAAAGGATTTCTTTGTAGCCCGTGCCAGTTCAGAGGTCCTGGTCCCTCCTCCTTTTCCTAATTTCATGCAATGTCCTTGTAAAAATAGGGTTGCTAGGTCCTCCCGGCAACTGGCACAAGACTAATCTTTGCCGAGGGGGCCTCACCATTGACATCATGGGCGACACACTGACATCACTCTCTGTTTGCCCAGAAGTGACCTCAGCATATTGCTGGGGGTATGCTCGTCTTTGAGAGAAACCAGAGTATCTCTTGCCACTCCTGGTTTAAACCAGAAGTGATGCCAGCATGCTGGCACAACATTGGTGTGACACTATCACACCAGGCTCCCACTCCCATTTCTCCTGCTGGTGCTTACCAGGAGGTGTCCTGGCATAAGTGGGCACCTGGCAAGCCTAGACATGAAGCTGCTCCTTAATGAGCCAGGCCACTGGTTAGTCTCTTCAGCAGATCTCTTTCCTTATCATCTGATCTTTTTAACTGGAGATGCAAGAAACTGAGCCTGGGACCTTATTTATGCAAAGCAGATTCTTCACCATGGAGCCATGGGTCCATCCCAGATAGGGTCCCATGCTACTGCCTGGTGTTAAAGGTGGGTTACCAGCTCCCGTAAAGTTGGCCACTGCTGTACATCTTTTCCTCTGTACTGACATTCCCACACACTGAATTCCAAAGACTACCCAGACCTCAAAGCCATCTCCAGTTAGTGGGAAAGTCATAGGGGTGGAAACCAGTACCTGTCAAGAATTGACATGCCTTGCACATTCGGTCTGATTGTGAAAACCATAAGAGTTAGAAATAGAGGTGGGCATGGAAAATGGTGGTTTGTTGCGGTTCGTGGTTTGTAGCATTTCACAAACCACAAACTGGCATGAAACAGCTCAGTTCACAAACTGGTCTGTTGCAGTTCGTAAATACAACATCACTTCTGGGTCAGCAGAAGGACTGCAGAAAGCCCGTTTCCCTCCCAGTTGCCTAGGAAATGGATTGATTGGTGTCAGGCTGTCTGCAGTGACGAACCTAAAAACAAACCAAACAAACCTGCCTAAAAATCTTTGCAGTTTGTCGCAGTTTGTCAGAAATGCCCTCCAACGAACTGCCAGTTCATGAATCAAAAACAGCCCAATTCGTGATGAACTCTGGTTTGTATTTCAGTTCATGCCCACCTCTACTTAGAACCTTTGCTGAAAAAAAACCCCAAAAAGATTCCCATTGTTTTGAATTTGACATGCAATTATAAACATTCTGTGCTTTTTGCTGTATTTGTGCAGAATCACGTTCTTAGCTGTCCTCCAGGACTGTGGTTGGAACAAGAGGCGGCCTTTTTGCCCCCTGTAATGCCAAATGTGATCTCTCTGTTGGAGGTCACAGGCTGGTTGTAATCTTCTACTCAGCCACCAGTAAGCAAACAGCAACCTTCAGACAAGCACACCCTTCACTTCCTTTGAGCTGCGTTTAGTGGTTTTCTTTAATCTTTTAAGCTTCCCAAGTCCAATCTAGCAGCTGCCATCAAGACTACTTACACAAAATGAGGAAGAAAAGAAGGGGAAAGCAGTCATTTGTAACCACTGAAGGAACTTATTATTTAGATTTTCTTCTTGTAAAGAGTATGGTTCCCAACTCCTCCTCAAAAGGAATTTTGCATGGGATATGTTGTTTCAAGTTGCCATCATCACAGAATGGATCCACATGCCTTGCATTTTCCTTCCATCAGTCTGTCCCTAATTGTCATTATAGAAGTACCACAGAAGTACTGATTGCAACACATATCAAGTGCATACAAACCATGTATCAAAATGTGTATCACTCCCACTCTCTCTTTTCTCCCAGTGACCTCTGGAGGAGGGGAGGAGCTTGCAAGCTTGCCTGTTTCCCCTGTTTCTCTCTACATGACAAGTGAAGAACATGTGTTGGGAGACGCAATGGTGGCCAGGAAGGGTAGTTTTAAAAAATAGAGCCGGCGGCAGGGTAAAGGCTTTGCTATACACTGGAGCTGTGTGAAAGGGATGTGAAATGCCAGAAGGGAAACTTTCTCCCATTATAACCTCTCCAGGTCCAACTCCAGCTCTGGAAGGCAACTTCAGCCCATTTCCATTCCTCACTGCCCTCTGGTTGCAATCCCACACAGTTTTAGACTGGAGAGGTGAAATTGACAGAGCCTTTGGGGAGGCAAAGATGAAATGAGCAAACCCTCTGAGGAGCGATCTCTGCCGGCTTTGTCTTTTTAAACTATGGTTCCCAACTAACATTGCGTCTCCCTACACTTGACGAACATGCGCCTAGATGTCTCGTGTAGAGAGCCTCTGAGACATAGAAAAGTTTCCAGGAGGAGAGCTGAGAAGCCAATTCTCACCTGATTTCTCATCAGCTGGAACTTGGCTTCTCATGGCTATGAAGTTGCCTGTTCCTGCAAATAGACACAGATAGGTTGCAAGTGGCAAAACACACCATCCAAGACGGCAGGTGTTTGAGCATCCCCGAAGAAGAGCCTCACCGGGTCAGACCAATCACCCATCTTGTTCAACATCCTGTTTCAAACAGTGGTCAACCAAATGCCCTGAAGGGACAACAGTCCATGCCTCCCCCCCACCTGTTGTCTCCTGGCACTAGTATTCCAAAATTTTCTGCCTCTGAATATAGAGGTTCCCTTCAGTCACTACAATGGGCATACCCTCCATGAATCTGTTCAATCCCTTCTTAAAAGCTGCCGTCTATGCTCATGGCCATCACTGTTGCTCAAATTAATTACTCATTGAGTAAAGCCGTATTTCTTTTTCAATCCTGAATCTATTACCCAACTTTAATGGGTGCCCTTGAGTTCTAGTATTAGGAATGAGGGAGAGGGAAAAACTCCATCCACTTTCTCCCCCTCCAGAACAATTTTATAAACCATGTTTCTCTTTAGTCAACTTTCCATTAAACTGTAAAGTTCCCTTTAACTTCCTAGGGGGAAAGAAGGTTTCTCCAAGGGGACTGTAAGAGATGCTCAGGAAACAGTATCAGAGGAAAGACAGCCCCGAAAGCAGCATTATCATGCAGACAATGGACACAGTAAACAATCCTGACTGTCACCCCATTTCGCTAATGTGAAATGCCACTTTGTCTAACTATTGTAATTCATAAAGTTGCATTGCACTCCAGGGGGTTCTTTGTAGATGTCATCGGATGACATGTAAGTAACAGGATACGTGTTGAAAGCCAGAGAGTCAGATACACCATGTCACATTACCAAGTTGGAAGGAAGGGCAAGCTTGAAAGGAGAGGTCAGTAAGCCTTTTGCAGGATTATCACCAGAGGCAGATAAAACCATCAGGGAGAGGGTTCAGAATCTCTTCTGCTCACTTGCCCGAGTATAATGAGACCATCAAGAAAATATTAATTCTGTCTGGAGATATGGATACTTTGTGGCTGCAGGTGGTCCTCTGACCAATGCTTTCAATCCTAATTTTAGGCCTCTGAATAACTTCAGGTGGGGAAATTCCTGGAGATTTGAGGGAGTGGAGCCTGGAGAAGGCAGGGTTTGGGGAGCAGAGGAGCCTCAGTGGGGTATAATGCCACAGAGACTACCTTCCAAAAGAGCCATTTTCTCCAGGGCAACTGATCTCTGTTGCCTGGAGATCAGTTGTAATTCCGGGAGATCCCCAAATTCATTTCACAGCAGCAGCCGAGAATCCCACATTTCTGAGGCACTTCTACTCATCTCACATTTTACTCTCTGGGCTTGACATCTTAACAGCGAGTGCACCAGTGCCCATTGCACACGATGTACTAAAGGATATTTTTAGTCAGAGTGCTTCTTTGAAGTCCTCTGAGGCTTTGATGCAACATATTGCTTACTCTTTTCCAGGGCTTTTTTTCTGGGGAAAGAGGTGGTGGAACTCAGTGGTGGAACTCAAGACCGCACAATGACGTCACTTTGTGTCAGCTGGAACAAGGGGGGAGTTTTTTAAAGTTTAAATCACCCTAGACGAAAATGGTCACATGGCCGGTGGCCCCGCCCCCTGATCTCCAGACGGAGGGGAGTTTAGATTGCCCTCCGTGCCACTCGGTGGCAACGAGGGCAATCTAAACTCCCCTCTGTCTGGAGATCAGGGGGTGGGGCCACCGGCCATGTGACCATTTTTAAGAAGTGCCGGAACTCCGTTCCACCGCGTTCCCACTGAAAAAAAGCCCTGCTCTTTTCCCTTACTGATACTGGCTTTGATGGACCAAGAGCCTGATTCAGTCTAAAGCACCTTCATGGTGTAGAGACTTCTGCTGTTCTTGCAACAGAATAAGCCCATCTAAAAAAAATCCCCAGTACTGCTTTCCTTGGAATTCAGCTCCCCTAATTGCCTGCCTTGCTAATCCAGCAAAGAAGAGAGAGAGAGAGTGAAATAACATTCTTATGCAAGATGGTTCTTGTCTTTCACGATTCTCCTTCGAAGCATTTCTCATGCATAACACTTGTCTTTCTCAAGGATCTTCCCGGGAGCAACTTGTGCCTCCTTGAAAGGAAGAGAGTGCTTGACATAGATTCAGCAGGCAACCCTAAAAACCATGCTGTCAAACAGCTTCCCTCTCCAGTGTCTCTTATCCTCACTTAACGGGGTTTTGTCCCCTTCTGTAACAAAGCTGTTTAAACTCCATGAAGAAAGAAAGATCTGCCTGGGCTGATACTTGAATTCAGATTCTGAAGTGACAATGGAAACGGCATGACCTTCTCCTCTGCATTTTATAGCCTGCCTCTGAAAAACAGGAGTTACTTCTCCCTTCCAAATCTTTTGTGCCTATTTCCTTTCCCCCCTGATGTAAAACAGCGGTGAAGGTGTTTCCAGGGCTGGCATGGAACACTGCCATAAAGTGCTACTGCTGCTAGAAAAAAAGGCAGCAAGGCAGAATAGGAATAATTTTCAAGACTTAGTTTGGAAGCACGCTTTTACTGATGCCTCCCTCTTTTCCAGGGGATTCTGGCTGGTCCCCTTCTGTTCTTGGTATTTTAACATCTTGAACGTTCACTTTGAATTACAGTGCATCATGGGCTTTGTGATCTATAGCTATTGCATGATGAGATAATCGTCACGCATTCAAATTGCACACAGAAGCCCCAAATAAAACTGGAGGTGGGTAAATAGGAAAAAAGAATGGCAAGAAGGGAACAGAATATCAGAGACTGGCCTCTTTCAGAGGGCCAGCTGCTGCTAGATCACTGCCCCCACCTTGTCCCATGTTTTGGGAGGGGGGGGGCTGCTCTGTCAAAGTGTTCCCTGCTGACTGCTAAGGTTTGTTATTCTTCAAGGTTCAACTCCTGCTCTTAGTTCAATTTCCATTTTGGGAGAAGATGTATCTTGTCTCTCTGGCAATGCATGTAAATGCATGTGCATTGAGTATTAGGTCAGCATGCTCTGTAGCAGCCTAAGCTCTTCTCTTCGTGTTGAACAGCAACCTGTGCCTTGTAGACTTTTGAAGGGAAAACTGTGCAAGTTGCCAGTAAGGCATTCTCACTCCTTAGGCTACTAAACTTCTTTTTTACTGAAAAGTGAAGCTACCCCTATTATGTGTCCTATTTAGCTAGCAGGTAATCTAGCAGAGCCTGCGGTCACCAAGGGAAACAAAGAAGATTCCTAACAGCTGCTGCTCCAAATTAAAGGATACCGCTTTAATGAAATTACACTCCACAAGGTCTGTATTTAAAAATAAACCACATATTTGCTTTGATTTACAGAAGGCTCCAAGGCCAAAGATGGTGGAAGGGTTGGGGAGATGAACGTGTCTGTAGATTATATTTGGCAGATGGTCATGGAGTTCTCAAAGGAGGAGTGAGGAACATCAGAGGGGAACCAACACAGCTGTCAGAACCAAGAAGACAAAAGTACTGTAGAATCAGAGTTAAGGGGGGAAACTCCAAGGCCATCCCTTCTTTCCTGCTGCCATCATGAGATGGGAGCACCTGCGTGTACACATGTGGCCAATCCATGTTGTCCATCACTCAGTTTCAGTTCAATAAGACTTACACACAGGGCTTTTTTTCAGGGGGAACGCGGGGGAACGGAGTTCCGGAACCTCTTGAAAATGGTCACATGGCTGGTGGCCCCACCCCCTGATCTCCAGACAGAGGGGAGTTGAGATGGCCCTCACTCCCCCCTGTCTGGAGATCAGGGGGCGGGGCCACCAGCCATGTGACCATTTTCTCTGAGGGCAACCCACTTGAGTTCCACCACTTCTTTTCCCAGAAAAAAGCCCTGCTTACACAAGTTAGCACCATCATAAGCCATTCACAATTCTTGCTGTGTGTGAGAGAGTGAATGTCTCTGTCGGTCTGTTCTGAATGAAGCATACAATAACATTAATAATAACAATAACATTTGATGTATATACCACCCTTCAGGATAACTTAATGCCCACTCAGAGTGGTTTACAAAGTATGTCATTATTATCCCCACAACAACAAACACCCTGTGAGGTGGGTGGGGCTGAGAGAGCTCTGAGAGAGTTCACCAAGGTCACCCAGCTGGTTTCAAGTGGAGGAGTGGGGAATCAAACCCGGTTCTCCAGATTAGAGTCCCACCACTCTTAATCACTACACGAAACTGGCTCTGAGATTTGGGCCATTTCCACACAGCCAGTCCTTCCTGCCCTTTGCCCACTTTTTGTGTGTGTTTTGCTGAGTTGGTCTAAAAATTCAGCCTCCACACACACTCCCCAAAAGTGCTTACCTTGCACTTTGAGGTTGCAGGACAGCCTCCACAATTCTTAGAAAAAGTTGTTTGGGAGGGGAGGTCAGGAACTTCCGTCATCATTGCCTGCCTCCCTTTCAAATTTGTTTTTTACTCTGCATATGTGTGATCGCATGCTGAGAGCTTCAGGGGAGGAGCTGGGTGGTGATCGGAGGATTCCTCAGAGCACTTTAACTATTCACATGCCCAAGAATGAAGAGGAAGTGCGCCATCAGCCCGCAGCAAAAAATACCAGGGAAAGTGCAGTCCCAGAAAAAACACTGAAAAAACAGTAGGAAAACAGCCTGCAAACTGAGACAAGTGGATTCTAGGGTTCCCAGGTGCCCGCCAGTGGTGGGCAAACTCCCAGGGGTTTGCACCCTTGCCTGCCGATCTGCCAGTATCGGCGGGAGGTGACAAGCCCCCGGAGGTTGCCCACCACCAGCAGGCATTCCAGGAGCATGTGCGGCACGCATACTTCCAAAGGGCACAACAACATCACTCCCGGAAGTGACGTCATTGCGCAAGCCGCAGGAGTGCTCCCACACTTCATTTGGGGCCGATTTGAGACCCAAACAGGCTGAATTTGCCCTGCACGGAGCACAGGAGTCTTCCCGTGGCCAGCACGACAATGTCACTTCCGGGAGTGACATCATCGCGCAAGCTCCAGAGCATGCACAAAGTGTGCACACAAAGGGGAACACACTCCTGGCATAAGGTGAGTGCCAGTTCCCCCCTCTCCCACCAGGAAGGAATAGGGACCTGGCAATTCTAGTGGAACCCTGGGGGAAAACCGCCAGAGTTCTGTTGGTGGGCTGCACCTATAAGGACATGTAGAAACAGCCTTGGATAGGGAAGAAGTCTTTCATGCAGATTTAGGCCTACGGCAGGTTCTCTTTGCAGGTCTCAACATTAATCTTCCAGTTACAAAAAAAGCCCTTGTTCTGATATGTCCTATTATTATTAAGCAGCAGAAAAACATCCACGATGAGGAAGCTCCCAAAACTGCTTTCCCTTCCCTCACATTGGATCTTTGGAAGAGACTTTTATATAGAAGAAGGACTGTGGCTTTACACCTTCCTGCCCGTCCCCAATCTCAAATGCAGCTTCCCGTGGCTGCTACTTAGCTTTAGCCCAAGTTTCCTACTGCGACTTTGTGGGAAAGGTTATGATGAGGGAGAATGAGCAAGCCAAGGTAACCTGGAACCTTCTGTCTGAAGAGGGAAATCAATAAAGTTCCTTGCAGTCTTATAATCTTGTAGGACTGCCTCCTCATATATTGTCCCCCCCACACCAGTTGACTCCCTTCTTCAAACCTGCTCTTTCTGCTCCCATCTTAGAAGTTAAGCAGGGGGCAACCAGAGACGGGGATTTTCCTGTGGTGGCACCTCCCCTCTGGAATCCCGTCCCTCTTGAGGCTCCCCTGTCACCTGCCTTACTTTCTTTAGGTGCCAGTCCAAAACTTGTCTCTTTATCCACACTTTTAAATAAGGAGTCTCGTTGTTTTATGGCCTGCTCCCCTAGCCTGAGAACTATTTTATGAGTATCATTTTAGACTACTCTGATTATTTTATATGCTTTTACGTCCTGCCTTGTTTTTATTCATTGATATATAGACTTGGCTTATTTTATTATCTTGGTTGGTTTTGTTTTATTGTTGGAACCAATGCTTTTTTCCTTAAAAAGGAGGAAAAAACATGATGTTCACTGCCTCGAGGGCCCAAGACTGCCAGGTGAAAGAGGAATGAGTGCTGCAGAAAGTGTTGCCGGTATTGTATAGCGGCGTACACTGTGCCCCCCCCCCCAAATCCCTGGTTTTAGTTGTGAGCAATCTCAAGCAGGTCTGAAGAGGCACTGTATAAATTTTTTTAAGCAAGTGGAGAATTTGTGCACATGAAACCCTGAAACTGTGAATTTGTGTACAGGTACATGTTGCTAGGACTCCCTTTAACCCTCGGACCTGAATCCAGGCACCTCTCAAAAGACTTCAATTCAGGAGTTAAATTTCTTTATTGATAAGATGCCCGTTTCATACACTTACCTCATCCTTGCTAGGACTGAGGGCTACACACAAACCTAAAGCCGATAAAGGCTCCTAACTTTCTCTCCCCCCTCTTCCTAACAGTCCTCAAACTCCGCAGGCAGGAAAACAGGCTGTGAGATTCATAGACTCCTCGAGGTCAGGCAGGGAGAGAGAGATTACAGCAGGAGACAACAACCACTTCCCCTTCTCAGTTTCCCACCCCAGGTGTGAGCGACAGAACCTCTACAACACCATCAGTATTAAATATGACAGGTGATCCTTCGTCCTGAACACCTGACTGCTGACTCTTTAGTTCTTATCCAAAAAACATAGCACTTTTGGCCCAAAACTGCTGTTTTTGCCCAAGGGCGAAAGAATCAGCCCCAGCATGACACTGCCCCTTCTGGGTTCCGCTGGAAGTGATGTCATCATGCAGAGACGACAATCGCACATGACCCCTGAGAAGCTCCTACCCCAACACGCCCCCTCTCACACTGGTAGCCAGGGCAACCTTAAACATACCCTACTTAGGAGCAACAAAAACTCATCATATATGGGGAGGGGGATGAATTAAGGGAAGTACACTAACTTGGGAAAGCCATTCACCCCCCTCCCCCCCGACAAAATTCGAAATTGGCCCACTAAGAAACCCAAGGGAAGCTCGCTTCCTTTTGCTGCCTTCTCAAAGCTGCAAACCATTCCCAGAAAAGGAATCTTGCAAAAAGCTGCCTCTAACCAAGGCAATATGTACCCAAAAACTCCATCTTGGTAACATTCAGCACAACCCGCAGGGCATGGCCCGCTGCATACACATGTCAAGTGCAATAACAGTCAAATGGTGGTGGCAGGGGGAGGGGGGGATGTGGCAGCCAGCAGGGCTCAATCAATTAAATCAATCAAATATGTTCTGGCCCGAGATAAGAAAGGCTCTACCCACAACTGCCGGTGCAATTTTGAGTTTCTCTGCTGGGCCCATCACAAAGAATAGGCAAGAATAAAAGCTTCTCTCTTTTTTTTTTAAAGTAACTTTTCAACAGATTGTTTGAGGAGGCTATAAACTTTCCCAGCGCAGCACAAGCATTCACTGGTTACGAATCAGAGCTTTACCTCACTTCCTAAGTGGCATTATCGGACCTGACGGCTAAAGGGAAGGTATGTGCCTGGCTTTCTGACACCTTGACATAGTGGGGAGGGGCTATGCCTTTGCTTTGCTTGGGAAAAGTCCCATGTTCAATCTCTGACTAATTAAAATTGCCAGGTAGGAAATGATGTAGAAGATCTCTACCTGAGACCCTGTTGCCAGTGCTCAGAGGTATAGTACCTCTACACATGGTCCACTTCTAAACATCATGGCTAATCAGAATGCAAGGTGCAGGAGCAGGCCAAAGGGCTATCTAGTCCAGCTAGGGTTGCCAGGACCCCTCAATTTCCCGGCGGGGGGACAGGGGCCTGGCACTTACCTTTTGGAAGAGGGGGGTGCGCGCGCACCCCCACAGGCATGATGATGTCATTTCGGGGTGACGTCATCGTGCAGCTGGGAGCTGCAGAATGCGCCCGAAACGGGCCGTTCTGCCATGGATCGGGCCAGGTTTTGAGGCACTGCGGAGCGCAGGAGTGCTCCTGCACTCCACAGCGGCCTTGATCTGGGTCAAAACGGGCTTGATCCTGGCGGCTGTGGTGCATGGGAGCATGCTGCATGGCAGGGGAGCACACAAGGAAGGTGCGTGCCCCCCCGCTGCTCAGGTAAGTGGGGCTGGGGTGTGGGGAGTGGGGGCAGGAGATCCCCCCGCCCCCACCGGGGATCTGGGATCCTTAAGTTCAGCAACCAGATGTTTCCAAGAAACTCACAATGAGGAAATGAAAAGCTGACTCCCATTGTCATTCTGCTAGCAGCAACTTGAGCTCAGAGGTATCCTAGGAATAGATGGAAGGTCCCGGGTTCAATTCTTGACATTTCCAGTTAAACGGGCCAGACCATAGGTGATTTGAAGGACCTCTACAGTGGACACGGGAGACCTTCTGCCCGTCAGAATAGACAACACTGATCTTGATAGACCAAAGGTCTGACTTAAGCAAACAGCAGCTTCATGTGTACATGCAGCCATTCTTCTCTGTGTGTCACTGGGTGCTGATTAATCAAGGGCAACAAAGAACGTTAAGCCCAGCCCGCAGGACAGAAAGGAGAAACTGTGTACATATCATAAGTCATACTGTTAAATTTACAGTCTGCCCTCCCCGCAAGCGGGCTCAGGGCAGATTACAGCAGACAAATAAACACAATAAATAAAACAGTAAGATCACAGAATCACAAGATCCAAGATCAGCAGCATAAAGCATAGCTCCACGACACAAATTCCTGGTGTTCCGGGAATTGCAATGAGGAACAAAACCATCAATGGCAAACATGAACAATCACGCAAATGCTGCTACTCCTACAGATGATTTAAGCTTTTTTTCAGAAGTTTGGGAGGGGGCATAATGAACACACATGGGAAGGATCACCAGCCTACATGCATTAATTGGGATACATACGCACAGTTCATGCAAATAAGGCTGTCTCTTCATAATGGGGATATCTGAAAAGGCAAAAGCAGGGGTGCTCAGAGAGTCCGTCTGCACATACATACACGTGTTCAGGGTCCATATATGTATTCTTTCCAAAGCAATGTTCCTGGTTTAGGGGCAAAGCTTGCTGCCATGATCCTGTCTCTCTCCTCAGTTTACATTCACTATTCCCTTCCCGCAGTAACGTTCTGCTTCACACTTCATAACCGCCCTCAACCATCTATTAAAACAAACTCACCATGAATTCCTTGTTTGGCTCCCCTTACATAAAGCTCAAACTGATCATTTATTCCTCGAGGTGTGGCTGCCGTTTCCTGCTAAGAAACATTTCTTTTACTTGTCACATAGTCATGTAGACGGAGTCCAGGATTCTCATACATTTCCAACAGAGCAATCAGAGCCGGCGAGTTATTATTCCCAAGGAGAATTATCCACAACTGAATCTTTACAGTCTAACAACAACAAAAAGCATAGTCCCAGCAAAAGAGGAATCGTTTACTTTCTCTGAAGTCCTACAGAAGCAACGCTTTCTATTTCGTACGCCAAACATGAAGGCTCCACCTGCCAAGCAAGTGGAAAGCATTCCTTCTTGGGAAATCCAAATGCATCTGTATTTTAATGGACGGAAGTTCTGCAACTTGCAAGGAGGAGAACGTGGATACACTTAAATGCTGATGATACAGTTGTACTGAGATGGAGCACTTTAAGGCAGAAAGTGTTTGGGGAAAGGTTTCAGCCTCCAAAGGCTAATGCAGTTACAACCCCCCTCCCCCCAAAGAAATAAATCTCCATCAGATTGCGGCACTTTGGGAACAATTCTGAATTTCTCATCCCTGCCTTTCTGACTTGAAAAGGCCAGTTTCAATTGCACATGTGCAAACCGAATCCACGACTCCATTTCTTTTGTTTCTGTGCTCTGAATTTTCCCATTAAATGTACACATTTTTCAGTATCTGTGCATCCCCGAGCCAGCGTCCTTCATTATAGGCAGGAATGATGCTCATTGTAAACATAAATGCCAGACCAACTGTGCCCAAACACATTAGAACATGTGAACACAAGACCAATGAATCTCGTAGCCATCGGTGAAGAGCAAGAAGTGATAACGGAACATAAAAAGAAAACAATTAGGGAACACTTGCTCATCACAAAAACGCTAAAGCGCCCCCTTCAGATAATGGATAATTTGAGTGGGATTTTTTCCCCCACAGCTTTTGTCCACTCAGTGTGAACTTAAAGCAGCTTACAGTGAATAAAGCAGTCACAATGAGAAAGAACAACTCTACCTGTCTTCTAAAGGAGTGGGATAGAGTAGAGCAGATGGTAAAAGCTCTGCCTTCAGCGGAAAGAGTCTCTCCCTAAGACTCTTTCTACACAAGGCATCTGACACGTGAAGAACACGTCAGGAGATGCACTGTTAGCCGGGAAGGGTAGTTTAAAAAGACAGAGCCGGGGGCAGGGCAAAGGCTTTGCTATACCCTGGAGCTGTGTGAAGGGGCTGTGAAATGCCAGAAGGGAAACTTCAGCCCATTATAACCTCTCCAGGTCGAAGCCTAGTTCTGGCAGGCAGCTGCAGCCCATTTCCATTCCTCGCTCACTTGACGAACACACGCTGAGGTGTCTTGTGTAGAGAGACTCTCCATTTCCACGAGAACCAGTGTGGTACAATGGTTAGAGCATCAGACTAGGATCTGAGATACCTAGGTTCAAATCCCCACTCGGTCATGCCAGGTTGCTGGTTGACTTTGGACAAGTCGTACATTCTCAGCCTAACCTACCTCACAGGGTTGTTGTGATGTATATATAATATATTCAAATGTACATTTCAGACAAATAGCCCCCCCCCAACAAAAGATCTACACCGTCTTTGGTACTGCATAAAAATGGGCTTATTAAAAGTCATAATGGAGAAGGAAAACAGTTAACAGTGTTAGTCAGGACAGCTTAAGTGAAACCTCCATGTTCAGAGGCAACGTACCTCTGAATACCATTTGTTAGGGAGCAACAGTGGGAGAAGAATGTTGCTTTCTTGCCTGCTCATGAGATTCCTGGAACTACTGCCAGCAACATGGTTCCTTAGTCTGATTCAGCAGAGCTCACCTTTTGTCTTTGTTAAAAGAGGGAATGCTCTAATTCAGGGAAATTAGCTATCAAGTCTAATTGCCCTTGAGAGTCCTAAATGGAAGCTCTTTTTAGAGGGGAAGTACGCTGCTAAGTGCTAGATTTTAGGTGTGAACACCAGGGGAGGGTGCTTCCCTTCATGCCCAGCTTATGAGCTAGTCGGCTGGGCAGCTTTTGGAAACAAGACGGTCTCCGCCACCAGGGCTCTTAGGCGTCTAAAGACACTTCTCAGCAGGGGTCATTTCATAGAAAAAGAGCAGGAGGAATTCATTAGCATAACTCATCAGCATATGCCACGCCCCTTGCCATCACCGGAAGTGTGTCATTGGCATAACTGATTTGCATGTGCCACACCCCGACATCACCTATCCTGGCTGTTTTGGACCCAATCCTGGCCATTTAGGGCCGAAATTGGGCCCAAAATGGCAAAAGGGGCTGAAAATGGCCGAAAAGGGGCCCAAAATGGTCAGGGTCGTGCCACTGCGGAGTGGGAGAACGACCCACCACCCGTCAGAGGCCCGATCCGGACTGTTTCAGCCCCAATCCAGGCTGAAACATGCCCAAAATGGCCGAGAGTCAGGTGGGTGGGGCCACCTGACATGTGACCTCTTTGGGCAACTGCCGGAACTGCTTTCCTGTGCATTCCCCCTCAAAATGAGCCCTGCTTCTCAGTATTGCATAGCGGGCTTCTAAATTCCAGACCAATCTATCCATGCATACTAATCTGCAGAAAGGCCCACATTCACTTTATAAAAAGGGAAAGCAACTTAAAAAAATGTTTCTAGATGAGAGCTCCCTTTCAAGCACTGGCTTCAATCATAAGATCATCTTGAGTGAGAAAGGGATTTTTTTTTTAAAAAAAGAGCATTTTTTATTTTAGTCTGTAGAGGGGGCTAAAACCTAAGAAGATTCTTGGATTTGTTTCGCTGGGAGAAGCCACAAATGTCTTTAGAGAACCATCAGTATTCAGAGCAATCCCATTAACTCTGCTAGGGTTCAGGCAGGATTCCCTGTGATGTGAGGGAAACAGAAGATGGCAGTAAAAGTGAGAAACATGTATATTTCCTAAGACAGGCTGTTTTGTACATCTCAGCATTATATCTCAATTCTGGAGTTTCATAGACCGCCTTCTCCAGGTCTTGGAGAGTTCGTACACAGCTACAAAGTTCTTCTGAAACTCTCCTCATCCAGATTTTCGTCCTGATTCTATAATTCCAAATTACCTGGTCTTGTTTCCAAAATGAGAATAATGCACTAGGAGTTCTTCACTGTTCCCTTTTTTTTACTCGCTTAAAATATTGATATACCACCTGCCTTTCTTCTATAAAGTTGGGGAGGGTGGAATATCAAAATTTTAAAACAAACAACCGCTTACTCATCATCAAGCCAACTAAAACCAAACCAGACAAAAATATAATACACAAATAAATAAAAATATACTAATAGCACCTGCAATGGCCACATCCAACTCAGACCCATGACTCCAGTCCCAGGAAGAGGCAAGTGGGTGGAAGGTTCCCTGTCCTTAGCACAGATTTCTTTACCTGGAGCATCTGAGGACCATCTCCTGCCAGATGAACCCAATCTGCACACAGGAACATTGGGTTAGTTTCTTCCAGCCCAGGAGGGGGAGCCCCCAGCTGAATGCAACATGCCACACCATATTCTTCGGCATGACACCTGCCTTGCTTCACCACAAAAGCAGGTCACTGCAACAGGTCAGTCCACAGCACAATTCCTGGACTTTCTTCGAAATTGGGGTAGTGAGGCCATCAATGAGGGGTCTTGGGCCCAGCTCCCGGAAGCATCAGTGGCTCTGCCTCCACACCTGTTGTTGTATTGCACAGGTGCAGCTTTGCTGTTCAGTGGATTCAAAATGGGAGGCAGGTCCTGGAGGTTATCTGCTGCACAAATGATGCCACTGCCTCTCAAGACTGCAGAAAGAGGCTCGCCAGGCCTCCCACTAGGCTCTGAGTGGTGGTGACAGAGAAATAAAACTAAAATATAGCAATTATCTTAAGAGTTTCCAGAGACTCCTAGAGCTACCCTTTGTCATTTTGCAGATGTAAGAGCAGAGAAACGATCAAGACAGAAGACCTCTTCACATGCAGTTATTATGGCTGCCTACTCCAGCTTTGGTAATTCTTGGAGATTTCAGGATATGGCCTGTGATTAGAGATGGGCACGAACCACAAAAAAACGAATAATGCGGTTCGTGGGTTTCCACGAACCAGGAACCATGAACTCCCACAAACTGGGGCAAGTTCGCGAACCAGTTTGTGGTTTGTGGGGTTTAAATGCCCCTTCCCAGCTGCTTAGCAGCAGAGAAAGGCGCATTTGATTGTTTAAAGGGCCCTGCGGTGAGGGGGGGATCCCCCTGCCGCCTGCCAGCTGATAGTTTAAAGGGATCTGCACTTGCAAGGGGCAGGAAAAGTTTAAATGGCTGTTTCCTTGGGGAAATGGCCATTTAAACTGCTTTTAATACAACCCAAACGAACCAGTAGATCAGTTTGTGTAAGTTCATGGAAACGAGCTTCCACGAACCACTGGTTTGCGAACCACGAACCAAGCTGGTTTGTGGGTTTTGTTGGGTTGTATTCAGGTTTGTGCCCATCTCTACCTGTGATGTCACATTCTGCAATTCACATCCAAGTCAAGGGTCATCACCTTCCCACCCTATGAGGCGACTTCCTCCCATCACAACTCAAACTTTAAGTATACATTTCTCACTACATATCACTTCCTCCTGCCTTTTTCTCCCATCGTACATCACTAGAAGGCGTCTGAATGCCCATGTTTTTTTTATACCCCAACTCTGGTTTGGGAAATTCCTGGAGATTCGAGGGCAGTGCCTAAGGAGGAAAAGGAGTTCAGTGGGGATGTGATGCCACAGGGTCCACCCTCCAAAGCTGCCATTTCTTCCAGGGGAATTTGATCTCTGTAGCCTGGCAATCAATTGTAATGCTAGGAGAGCTCCAGGACCTACCTGGAAGTTGGCATCCCTTTATACCAACCATTCCATCCTAAATATTTGTGTTGTTTTAACTGGCTGCTATCCAGTTATCTTCCACTGAATAATCTCAGGATTTTTTCCCCTCAGTGTTAAGGAGAAAATTCAGCTCTGAAGACCCAGGTAGACTTCTGTTTCTCCAAGGCTCTCTGATATACCATAGAGTTTGAACTGCCATTTCCAGCAGAGAATGTGATCTCTGTAGTCTAGCAATCAGTTATAATTCCAGGAGAAGCCCTGTCCCCTACCTGAGGTTGGTAACCCTACTTGCAGTAAGCAAGTAAACAGAAGGTACAAAAAAAATCCGAGGAATGAAATGAAGGTGGCTAAAAAACTGGCTTGCTGGGCAACACATGTAAAGCTGCCTCCTACAAGGTGCATTCAGACAAAATGACAAATCATGGATAGTCACTCTAGGATCAAGCACTGGAAGTCCTGGGTTCATGCGCTCCCTTCCCTCCTCAATTCTTACACACAGCATGGAAATCAAATTACTTTCTGGCTCCCTGCAGCACCTGGCATGTCATGACATCTAAACCTGGATGAATCCCAGAAATGCCAGTTTTGCTGACAAGCCAGAGTCCCAAATCACAGTTAAATCACCCAATTTGAATTATCCATGGCAAACTCTCCATGCGACAGGTGAGGAGAAGAAGGAAAGCACTCAAATTAAGCATCAGTTCACTTTTGCAGGAGAATATTGCAAACAGCTGAAGTTTATACTCAGATTCATGAAGGGCTTTCTGCCTGGGAAAAGAGGTGGTGGAACTCAGTGATGGAACTCAGGACCACACAATGACGTCACTTTGGGTCAGTTGGAACAAGGGGGGAGTTTTTAAAAGTTTAAATCGCCCTTGGCGAAAATGGTCACGTGGCTGGTGGCCCTGCCCCATGATCTCCAGCGGCGCGGAGGGAAATCTAAACTCCCCTCTGTCTGGAGATCAGGGGGCAGGGCCACCGGCCATGTGACCATTTTCAAGAGGTGCCGGAACTCCATTCCACCATGTTCCTGCTGAAAAAAAGCCCTGGATTCACAGAATGTGAACTGGGGGTAGAATCACCAACAGCCACATGCAAAGTCCACATCCAAGTCAATTTTCCTGGCTGTACTCAAACACCTGCACACACTTTCGGTGGCATTCTCTGGATTCCTGGGATACTTCACAGGTCCTATCAAAACTCTTCCACAGAACTTCCAAATGGCAAAACTCCCTGGACTGGCATTTCTGCTTTTCTTGTTAACAAGGTGTTAACAACACCACAGATCAGCTGCGAGGGGGGCGGGGTCTCAGAGACAAGGAAGACCAACACACCAGCTGAAACACAGCAAGAGGTTTCAGAAAGCAGCGGCACACTGTATTTTTTTTAAAAAGGAGGCAGGGAGGATTTATAAGAAACCAGAAGGATAAGCTGTAAGTGGCAGCTTTTAACGAATTGCCCCCCCCCATTGCCCAGTCTCCACTCACAATTCAAAGTGTCTCCAAAGGTCAAGAGCTAAATATACAGTTTATGCTTAAAAGGCACGGCATAGAAAGAAATTGAATAATGCCAGGAAGCAGGAAAAACACTGCCATTTTCTTAATGGCTCCAAGTACATGTCTCCTGATTTACAAATTAAATTCTAGGAGCTTCTGCACAGAGGTCTGCCTTTCCCCGTTTTCCCTTAAGCAACGTAACAACCTAATATTGACATATTCCTGAGATAAACAGACCTGGTTGCTATATCTTGGCTAAGCTAATTCAAAATAATCAAGTTTGTATTCAGCACAGTTTGTAACACAAGACAGTAGGTCCAGTCAGGAAGGTCATATGACAGGGGCATTCTAAAGCTGAATCAGCATGAAACTGTCAGGACTTCTCCCAAGGCACCCTGGGAATTGTAGTTTTATGACAGCAACCCTATGCAGATCTATAATCCCTAACTGGACCAGAGGCTTGAAGGTCTGGTGTCCTCAAATGTAAATTCAGACAGCTAGCATTGATCTTGCCAGTTGAAGAATATGGCCACTTAAAAAAAAATCAACCATGTACAGAAATAACTAGAACAACACTTGATTTATATACCACTCTTCAGAACAAATTAACATCCACTCAGAGCAGTTTAGAAAGTGTTATTATTATCCCCACAACAATCTCCCTGTGGGGTGGGTAAGGCTGAGAGAGTTCCTAGAAGCTGTGACTGACCCAAGGTCACCCAGCTGGCTTCAAGTGGAGGAGCGGGGAATCACACCCGGCTCACCAGATTGGAGTCCTGTCGCTTTTAACCACTACACCAAACTGATGCAAAGGTAAGATAAAATTTGTGGTAGGGTATGAACTTTCGTGATTCACAGCTCACTTAATCTGAAGAAGTGAGCTGTCAGGGGGCTCACAAAAGCTCATCCCCTACCACAAACTTTGTTAGTTTTATAGGTGCTACAGGACTCTTGCTCTGTTCTACTGCTACAGACAGACAGACACAGCTACTCATCTTAAAAGAAGATAAAGATATTTCAAATAAATAAATTGTACTGCTTTTAAAATGTCAAACAAAAAAAGGAGAGAGAAACCCTTCCCTGAAGACCTTGGCTGATATAAAGGTAGGCCTTCAGATATGTATGAATCAGTCACGATTCATAATAGTCTTGCCATTCCCCCACCAGGGGTGGGGGATCCCCTGCTCCCATCTCCTTCCCCCCACCCCCACTTACTTGGCCAGCAGTGTGTGTACCCCCTGGGGAGCCCCTCGATGGCTCTGGCACATCCCTGGGCAGCGCTTCACACCCCCGCACCCCGCCACAGCATGCTCCTGCGCCCAACAATGGGCCTGTTTCGAGCCAAATCGGGCCCACGCAGGGCGATTCAGATCTTTGGGGAGCATGCGTGTGCTCGTGGGCCACCCTTTGACCCATGTGATGACATCACTTCCCAGAAGTGACATCATCATGCACGCTGGGAGCGGCTGGCACAGGGTAAGTGCCAGCGTCCCAGTCTCCCACCAGGGGACTTAAGGAACCTGGCAACCCTAATTCATAGTCAGGGCTAATAGCTATTATCCCAATCTTCTCTTGCCATCCAGTCATCTGTACCCAAATCCATCCTTAAAGGCCCCTAGATAATTCAAGTGAAGCTACCTTAATGATACTCAACTGCAGGCCCTCTCTTCAGAGCATCAGCCCCAAAGACAGGTGACAGGAAAAGATATTTCACAAGAAAACAATATACCACATAGTCCCCAAAACAACTGACAACTACCTCGTTCAGTACTGCTGCTCTATTCTGTTCTAGCAGCCAGTGCAAAAAATAAAAGTAACTCTATATGTGGCATATGCATTTCCATTAGACAGTCAATAATACCAGCTACAGACTAAATTGTGCAAGGGACAGAGGGCAAAAAACCCTAGATAGGTACTATAGAAGAGGGCAATTGTCATATTATTTTAAAGGAATAACCAGAATCACACACAACATTCTCAAAAGTATCAGTAGATGGGATCTAGTTCTAATACAGATGTCTTCCAATCTTAGATGATCATGATTATTATTCTGTTCCCCAGGAAATGTTTTATGAGCAGCTCTAAAACAGTGTGAGAGATGCCATTATTTCTTTTATAGCTTGTGGAAAATAACATACCCACCGGTATCTCCAGTACTCCACTAGGAGTGAACCGGTAATAATTATACCAGAGTGTGTTGTTATTATAAAGCAAGATGTTTGAGGGGACCATTTTCAATATTTATGGAGCACTAATGCAAAAGTTCATTTCCAAACACGGCTAGTGCCAAGTTTTTAAAGGTGCAAAATAACAATCTTTCCATCAACAAAAGCTCTCTTATTTTCATAAGAACAAGCGTGGTTGTAAATTTGCAGACCCCTTCCCGGCAACAACTTTCCATGCAACCTCAGTGATATTTATGTTTAACAAAATTAATATTTTTATTAATGGTTCATCAGTTTCTCATCTCCAAATGGGTTTATTCATTACGGATCACACCCTCTCATCTCTCTCACTAGACTGATACCACAGAAGAATGTTAGACAATACAATACAAGGAACTGCCTTATCCCGAGTAACACTCTTGCAAAGAAATCCTGGGCAGTTACACCCTTCTAAGTCAATTGAAATCAATGGCTTAAAAGGATATAACTCTGTTTAGGATTGCACGGTTGGCCTATCGAGTCTTATCTTCTCTGACAGCAGCTCTCCAGTGTCTCAGACAGACATTTTTCACATCACCAACTACTTGATCTTTTTAACTGGAGATGCCAGAGATTGCAGCTGGGGCTTTCTGTACATAGAGCAGATGCTGTGTTGCTGAGCCACAGCCTCTCCTGCTTGAGCTACCCAGAGAAAGGCCCTTCCTTCCCTTTCTTGTATACTGGGGAAAGGGAAGGCAGCATCGTATTACTCTAAGCGGGTCCTGAAAAGTACAGTAAATTTAGAAGTGGGTCCAGCTGAATTTGACTAAAATTTAACCACACGAATAGAGATGGGCACGAACCGAAATACGAACCAAAATTAAGCATGAACCAGGCTGGTTCGCGAACCACAGTTCATCAGATCCCATTTCTGATGAACCGCCACGAACTTTAGGCTGTTTCATTTGGTTCATTTTTTTGGTTCGTCATTGCAGACAGCCTGGTGCCAATCAATCAGTTTCCTAAGCAACAGGGGATGGACTTCCTGCAGACCTTCTGCTAGCCCGGAAATGACCTTCTGCTGACCCGGAATGGATGATTTTCTGACCAGAATGTGACGTTTTCATGAACCAAATGAACCAGTTCATGAACCAGAAGCAGGTTTGTGTAAGTTTGTGGTTTGTGAAATTTGACGAACCACGAACCACATGGTTTGGTTTTTTTCCAGTTCATGCCCATCTCTACTCACGAATAAGAGAGAAAGTTAAAGACAGAAGAGATGGAATTACTACTACTTAATTTACTACTTCGGTTTCTTTTTGAGACTTCAGTGCCAGGATTGCCTGCTCTTTGCGCCAGCACAATCAGCAGCATCTATTTAGGAACTGATTGCAAGACTAGCTAATTTATGGGCAATCTGATGCGAGCAATGATGGGCAAATGATGTCATTTAAAGGGTGATTTTGAGTCTGTTCAGGGCAAAGAGGGGATGCATTGGAAGTGATTCTATGTTTTGCATTACATGTTGGTTAATTTAATGACCTGAACCACCATGACCCCAAGTCATGCTCAAGGCAAGTCTAGTCTACATACTGCTCTCAAAAATGAGACAGTTCTGTTCTTGGAGTAGGTAAAAGCCACACATTGCAGCATCCTGGCCCTGTGTCAAAGGCACAAAACTTCTTTGGCACAGTGCTGTGCACAAGACAAGCTTGACTAGAGGGCATCGATCCAATCCTATCTGAAGCTCATCTTGCATGTAAGAAGGAGCTCAAGCAATGTCAGTTTGCCCAGTAATAGGGCTATCAAGTACATGCCTGGAACCCCCAAAAGACATTGGGAGACAGGGCATGGTGGGGGAGACATTATTGATATGTTGATGTCACTACTGGCTAAAACCCAGACATGACTGATGATAAAAGCATAGAGATCAGTGAAATCCTACAGGTTGGATGATGTTACTTCCAGGTTTTATCTCAAAGTGACATTGACATGTTGACTGTGAGCTGAACTACACGATATGAATGACATGCAAACAACACGCGAACAGACTTACATGTGTCTCCCCATTGCTTTCCTGTACACAGACTGCACTTGATCCCGTGTCCGTGTTGGTATGGGTTTCTTCTGTGCTCCTCCAAGATGCAGGAATGGTATCCCATCATGCATCTCCAATTTCAGCATGCTTAAACCATCCCCCGTAACCATCCCTTGCCCCCTATTCCCTTTCTGTGTGGGAAGAGGGAAGCTGAAGCAAAACAGAATCACCACTCTGCAATGGCGACTTGATGATATGGTCCATGGACATTTGCCAATGTAAACCACTTTTTTGCACAGAGCAGTTCATCGGGGGTAAAAGCAACACGGGAAGGTGAGGAAAAAACCGAATCTGGCCACTTGCATAGACTCGTGTAATTCGTCTCATCTAGTTCAGCTCTGTGTCTTCCCCATCCGTTTCACCAGCACTACTTATTTTAGAAATGGTGGGGAAGAAAGGCAGCAGCAAATTAGCAACTCTACCTGATGGTTACGTTTGAATTGAAGTTCTCAGCATGCCTTATGATCAGTGCCCAAGTGAGGTCTAGTCTATATATGCCAAGGAAAATACCACCTTTGTGACCCACTTTTGCTTCTAGCACATGCTCTGTACCACACATATGCCGAAAGTTACTCCTCCACATCCTTTGCAACATCACACTGGACACCAAGATAAAAGCTCTCCTTTTCCCCTTGGGGAAAAAAGAGATGGGTACATCTAGTAGAGGAAGATTTACCCAATATAGGTGTCTGAGGATGGCTCTGCCAGTCCCATGGATGCCCTCACCTTCTCCCATGACACCAGCAGCCCCATCCCGCACCACAAGCCTTGAGACACCTTACCCGGGGGAAGATGCCTGCTGGGAGCCACCATGGCCACAGGATGACCCAGCCAAGATGAACAGCGAGGAGCAGGAGACCTGGGCCACAGGAGCCCAGCCCTCACCCAGCCAGCCGCAGTGGAAGAGGACATCGGCACTGGGGCAGGGCCCAGCAGTAAGGGCAGAGGTGCACGGTGACACATAGCATGGTCCCAAGCCATGGCAGCAATGCACCACCACAGGAGCATGCCCCATCCCAGGGTGGGCCGTGAGGACCCACCCCCAGAGGAAGCATGCTGGGCCCACCCCAGAGGAGGCTGAGGATTGGCCGGGAGGAAGGTGGGGCTCAAAGGATGAGGGAGGAAGGTTGGAATGACCGAGAGGGATGGGGAAAAGGGCCTCTCAGCTCACAGAAAAGGGGAGGAGAAACGGGATGTGGCCACACCTGGCCCAAGTGATAGGCGGGTGGGGTCATGTGAAACGGGGCAAGGGTGGCACTAAGGGAGGTATTTAAGGAGGGTTTCAAGCCCAGGCCAGGGAGGAAGAGTTGGAGAGCTGCTGCTGAAGGAAGGGGCAGCCTCCCAGGGGACAGACTAGACTGCCAGTACAGTGCCTAGTCGCCCCATTCGGAGGCCTTGGGGGAACCCTCACCTGGCTCAACCTTGACAGCAATCCAGGCCAACCGCATGGCCGCTAGCAGTGAAGGGAGGATCGGATCCGTGCTTGGCTCCACGATGGCTGACACTCCGCCTCCAATCCCCACAGACCCGCCAGATGCTGACAAAAGGACTCAAAAGTCAACACTGTGTCATGTAAATAGGCATAGTGTTAAGAGAGCACAGCCCGTCCCTTGCAGCATTTACAGCATGTACCACCATAGCAGGCTTCACTCAACATATTATGCCATCCTTTGTATTTATTTTGCAGTGGGGAGCAAGCCCAGCCTCACTCAGAAGGCAGATCCTACAGAGATCAACCTAGTTCTCCTGTCCAACTGGAAATCAATGGATATGGCTGTTATTCCCGCATTTCTATCTCTGTGCTTATTTCAACATTCCACATCCTCCTGACGCTACCCCAAACCTCAAAGCTATCTCTCATTGGTGTGAGCCAAGTCAGTAAACATGGACTCCTAAGGACCTACCACCATACATGTTCAGTTTTGAACCACAAAATGGAGGCAACCTCTCTGTTACACTACCAATTTAGCAATCATCCTATGCCCCTCCCAGCAAAAGGCCCATTTCATTTAATTCTTCCACCACCTAATGTTTATAGGCATTTTACTTGGTGAGGATTAAGGTCAAATCATGAAAGATTAATAAGTTGAATTGGCTGGGGAGAAGTTACAGGGCTATGGGAAGAGGAAGGTATGCACAATGTTGATAGAGGGTGCTGAATTTCATCAGCAGAAAAGGCAGCTAAGATCATGTACACTTTACGTTGCGTAGAGAGGAGTTGCTCAGCTTAGGAGTGTGCCCTTGGATATACTCAGGCCAAAACTAAACCAGAAATCGGCTGCTTCGGTCAGTTCAGTGATATCCAAAATGACCCAAAACACTCCCAAATTCCAGGAAACATGAAAAATTGTCTCTTAGAATTTAAGGAGTGTTTCAGGTTTGGGGGGCGGGGGAGAGAGGGAGCTAGTCCACCAACAGCTGTCTGGCCACATCTCCTTAAATTTTTTAAGTGATTGTTTTATATGGGAAAATCTAGCTGCCAAAATCAGCGGCTAAGTCAACCCCCATAGGAAAAAAAAGGCCCTTTACAATTTAAAGGGATTGGAGATGCTGACTAACAGCTGATCAGGTAGACCTGGCCTCTGAGGCTAGGTCTACCACCTACAGGAAACAGAGCCATTATTTCCTATGGGCTGTACAGAGGCCAGGTCAACCTATAAGAAATAATGGCCCAATTATTTCCTAAGAGAAATAAACCTAGCCTCAAAGGCCAGGTCTACCTAATCAGCTGTTAATCAGTGTCTCCAATCCCTTTAAATTTTAAAGGACCATTATTTTCTATGGGTAGGTATGCCCCTCTCTGATTTTGGAGGACGGGTCTTCCCACTGAAAATAAGGGCCCTTTGAAATTTAAAGGGTGAGAGAAGCTGCCTAAGGCTGTTTAGTGAGACCCTTGGGGGGGGGGAGTGGCAAAGAAATAGGGAGACAGTTGATAAAATGTTCCTGAATTTTCAGGACAAACCCCGCCCCCCCGCCAAAAAAAAACCTGGGGAGGAAAAAATCCTGAAATGGTAAGAGATAATGAAAAGCATTCCCTCCCCAAATCCAGATCTGAAATGAATCCAATTTCTTTTGATGTACACATTCCTAGGCCCTGACCTGGATAGCCCTGGTGAGCCAGATCTCAGAAGCTAAGCAGGGTCAGCCTTGGTTAATAATTGGATGAGAGATCTCCAACGAAGACCAGGGCTGCAGAGGCAGGCAATGGCAAACTACCTCTGTTAGTCTCTTGCCATGAACCCCCCCCCCGCCCCCAAGGATCACCATAAGTCCGTCCATCCGTCATTTATTCTGCTTATATGGCCATAGGCCTTAAGCATAATTTAATACCGTTAAAATCAAGTACAAATATGCAATTACTAAATAACAGTAGCTTAAACAATATCTCTATAAGATAAAATATAATGATAGAGTATTTTATAAAATAGATAAAAATTAAAAATTAAAATTCAGCATTTAAATATTTTAAAAAAACATGACTATACCTAAATACAGATGATTTGAAACTGATTTTGCATTTCAGTGAAATTATTATTGCCAAAAATTTTGCCACTGAGGCTGTTATTTCCAGAATAGTACCGCCAGTAAATAGGAAATTGTCCCTGACTCCAGTGGAAGACGGTATTTTGATAAAATGGGAAATTTCCAGTGGGACCTAAGAGCAGTCCATTGGGGACAAAACAATAAGTGGGCTAAGGTCTCTATCATACCAGACTCACATGGGCAAAGTCTATCTGAATAAGAAACTTGAGTAAATTGCTCTGTTGGTCACCATAAGTCAACTCTGACTTGAGGGCACTCTCCACCACCACAAATCCTTCGATCAGCTCCAGCGGTCTTGCCTCTAGACATCAACGATTGCAACTGAAAGTGAGCAGGCAGCCACTATGAACATGTGCTTGTACATGCTTCAATTCCTCTACAAAGTCAGGATTGATTGATTTAAAAAAAAATTATATGCTGCCTCTTCAGAAACCTGATCAAAGCATCTTATAACTCAAACAAACAAAAAAAACCATTAGCACAGCAACATTAAACCAATAAGCCAGGGCACAAAAACACAATAACATATCAAGCAGTCTAAAATTAGCAGAAACAGGCATCAGGCAAGAAGCAGATCACAAAGCAGCAAAGAGGTATTAAACCCCCTAGTTAAAAGCCTGGTTTAAAAAGGAATGATTTAGCCTGACCCCTGAAGCAAGGTAGGACTTAAACCTCAAGGGCAGGGTGCGTTCTGAACGGCAAGGAGCCACTTCTGGAAAAGCCTCATCTTTGTTCATCCCCTACCTCACCTGTGCAGAAAAGGGCTTAAAAGGCAGGGTTTCAGAAGAGGAATTAACTGGCAGGCCAGAGCATATAGGTATGTGCATAAGAGATCAGCTGCAGTGTGTAGGGTTTGGTGTAGTGGTTAAGAGCATGGGACTCTAATCTGGACAGCCTGGGTTTGATTCCCCACTCCTCCACTTGAAGCCAGCTGGGCGACCTTGGGCTAGTCACAGCTCTCTGAAGCTCTCTCAGCCCCACCCACCTCACAGGGAGTTTTGTTGTGGGGATAATGATAACATACTTTGTAAACCGCTCTGAGTGGGCATTAAGTTGTCCTGAAGGGCGGTACATAAATCGAATGTTGTTGTTGTCATTGTCGTTGTTATTGTTTTTTCAACGTCTTTGGAAGATCCATAGCAATCTGTGTGTGCCACGTATGTATACAACTTAATGCTAACAACAGCATTAGCCAAGTAGTTCAATGCCAAACAGAATAAATTTAACACATTTCCCTCAAGACGTTACAATATTTAAACAGCTTCTGTAATAAAAGGAAAGGTCTTGCCTCCTGCCTCCAAGAAAAGGCTACGATTTCCCTGCCACTCACAATTTTACCTGATGCGTTTTGTTTCCTTTGCTGTTCCAATAAAGGCAGCCAATTTGATTTGCAAACCCTAATTACAGCCAAATGAAAGTCTCTCAGAACCATCATTAGCAATTGTGAAGGGGGGGGGAGAGATCTACAGAGCATCATTTTTTTTAAAGGAATATTTCAATTGTTTCCTGAAAACGTTCAGATGGAAACGGTGATTAGCAGAGGGAGGGAGGGAGAACAGAGGCAGAAAAACAAAATGAGAGGCTGATTTCTAGTGAAGTGGCAGCTCCTAGGAGCACCGGATCAATGGCTGCCGCACTGCAAAGCGGCTCATTGGAGACGGAACAGACATGCACATAGATGATTAAATACCATCATGTGAGGTAAGCCCTTATGGATCAAACCAGGGATCCATCTAGCCCGACACCCCACTTCCTGCAACAGTCAACAAAGAAGACCCACAAGGAGGTCATGACTAGATGACCCTGGAGGGGGTTGGACTAGATGACCCTGGAAGGATTGGACTAGATGACCCTGGAGTCCCTTCCAGCTCTATGATTCTATGAAGGAAACAGCCTGTCTGCATTCTTGCTTCCTACCTACTGGTGTTCAGAAGTTCCACGATGAATCCACTCCTAACCATCAGAATGCAAGATGACCCCTACTGGACCAGAACAAAAGTCCATTTAGTCCAGTAACCAGATGTGTCCAGGAAACTCACGAGGAGGAAGTTAAGGGATTGGGTGATCCCCATCGTCACCACCATCCCAGTAAATCATGCACAGAGGTATATTTCCTATACTTCGAAGATCCTGGGTTCAATCTCCTTCACCTCCAGCTAAAAGAATCCGATGGTAGGTGATGCTCCCACACCATGGTGAGTTAGGAGTCAGTGATGGGTCCCCCTTATGGTGGAGTGGATAGGAGTGGCAGGACTCTAATCTGGAGAGCCAGGTATGATTCCCCACTCCTCCGCTTGAAGCCAGCTGGGTGACCTTGGGTCAGTCACAGCTTCTTGGAGCTCTCTCAGCCCCACCTGCCTCACAGGGTGATTGTCATGAGGATAATAATAACACACTTTGTAAACAGCTCTGAGTGGGTGTTAAGTTGTCTTGAAGGGCAGTATATAAATTGAATGCTGTTGTTGTTGTTATCATTGTCGTTATTATTAAACAGGGCCCTGGGAATCAGGCGGGGCAGAACATCCCAGTAGAACTGGATTGATGAACAAAGTAAATAAACTACAGTTTTGGGTCTCATATTACAAAGCGTCTATAAATACACACACACATATGCACACATTATTTAATTAGCATGGCAGGGGGGTAATGGTACAGGGTCTCTTAAACTTGACATAGTTTAAAGCATGGCTTAATCCAGCCCTGGAGTCCAGTCTCCAGATCTGAGCCAAGTCCTCTTAAAGACTGCATGTGATACTCACCCATCATTCAGGCCGTCACTTTCTTTTCAATTAGTGGTTCTTGGACAGGCTGTAATGAAAGCAGTTGCTAAAGAGCACTTCGGATGTCACCCTAAGACTGCAAATCCAAACTGTAAATAGCATGTTGTAAATCACTCGTCACTGCTGTCAACTCTCCCTGGAACATCCCCAATCCAAGCCCATCTGTTCTGCTCCCTAACCAACACTACTGCCAGCCAGACGGCTTCCACCCACCCGCCCACTTCCTCCTCCTCCCATTACCGGTCATGTCTGAGATATTACTAAGATGCACAAATCAAAGGTGCAGGGCACAGAATGCCTCCCCCCTCCATTTTTCCCTCTGCTGCTTCAGCAGCTGTGCTTTGTCTCACGACAGAAGCAAGCATAGCTTATCCAAAGACATAACCCGACTCTTCATGGTGGGAGCAATAGCTAAAAGAATTGATTCCACATGCAGACTGTCAGCTGGCACCTTAAGCCATGATAAATAATAATAATAATAATAATTTCAAGACAGAAGACCTCTGCACTGGCAGTTATGGCTTCTGCATGTAGAAGACTGATTTATCCTACATGGAGAGTCTCTCTACACGAGACATCTGACAAGTGAAGAACACGTGTCAGGAGATGCAATGGTAGCTGGGAAGGGTAGCCAAAAAAGACAGCTGGAGGCAGGGCAAAGGCTTTGCTATTCACTGGAGCTGTGTGAAGGGGCTGTGAAATGCCAGAAGGGAAACCTCAGCCCATTAGAACCTCTACAGGTCCAAGCCCAGCTCTGGAAGGTAGCTCCAGTCCATTTCTATTTCTCACTGCCCTCAGATTACGATTAGAGATGGACACGAACAGAAAAAAAATGAATATGATGTTCGTAGTTCGTTGCCATCCGCGAACAGGGATTCACGAACAACCACAAACAAGGCCCTGTTCACGAACATGTTCATGGTTGACTGTTTGTGGGGGCCAGCAGGCTCTCCTCCAGCTATCACCCAAGTTTGGTCAAGATTCCTACTGCACCACTCCCAGAAACCTGACCTGAACAGGCTCCAGGAAAGGTACCAATAATAAATAATAGCTTGGCCCCAGAGCCTGGCAGCAGCCCTGGAACTTGAAGGGGTAGATCCCTATCCCATCACACACAAAGAAAATTCTAGCTCCAATGCACCCTCTCTATCAAAATGCCAATAGCAGCTGTCTCTCCCTCTCCATGGTCTGCAGAGTCAAAGCTGGGAGTCCCCCCCCCCTGGTCTTTGCTCCCTTGTTGTAACAAATTTGGAGCTCCACACTTGAAAGGAAGACCTGCCTATCAAGCTAAATTGGGCTTAGATTTGGGTTTCCCGGGTAGCAGCAGGAGTTCAGACAGAGTTCAGACAATCCCTGCCTAAATTGCCAAGGGAATTAATTGCAGGTGCCAGACTGTCTGACTTGACGAACAGCAACGAACGAAGCTTGCAACGGCCACCTGTTCATTTAGAATGGGATTTCACGAACAGCTTATTCGTGAACAGCAGATTGGGCTGCTTTTTTTGTTCATATTGCTGTTCGTGCCCATCTCTAGTTACAATCCTACACAGTTTTAGACTGTGAAATTGACAGAGCCTTGAGGAGGCAAAGATGAAATTAACAAACCCCCTGAAGAGGGATCTCTGACGGCTCTGTCTTTTAAAATTATGCTTCCTGGCTAACATTGCATCTCTCTACACTTGACAAACACGTGCTGAGGTGTCTCGTGCATAGACATTCTGATTCCTGCCACTTACCAGCCCAGGTTGGGAAATTACCTGCCCTTAGCCCGTTTCCCACCCCAAGGAATTGAGGTGCAGGAGAGAGATGCCCTCTATAGTTTTCCCTAGTTTCTGTGATAAATACTATAGCAATTAGGGGAGGCAGTCTCAACCATCCTCTGGAAGTGACATCACATCCCACCCAAGCTCTATTCTCCCCAGGCACGGCCCCCAAAATCAAGTGTGATATGATTCTCTATGTCAGGGCCTTGAACAGCTTAGATTGTGATGTATAATAGATAATGAGAGAGGTCAGATATCCTAGCCTCTTGTGTGGTGAAGATAAACAAAGGATTGTCCCTTTCTCTACCCAGTCTTCACAATAACCCTGCAAGGTACACTAGCCTCAGAGATGATCTGACAACGGGAGCTTTGACTCTTGAAAACTGATGCCCAAATCTTGTTGGTCTTTAAGATCCCACTGGACTTGAATCTTGTTAGGCTCAAGAGAACATGACTGGCCCAAGGTAACCCAGTGAAATTCATGATGGGGGGAGGGGATTTGAACTTGGGTCTGCGCCACTTCTAGCCTGACACTCTAACCACTATACTGCACTACCTTGCAGTGGAGATGTTAGAAGCAAAATCTCCCCAATCCTTACCTGACACTCAGTTAAGAAAATTTCTACACTGTCTCTCTCTAGACAACCTGCTTGAAGCAGTTTACAAAGTAAAATATATTCTCAAAATTATACCATAAAGTAATTGAGAATTAAACTATTAAAATCTCAGCCAGAGCACAAATACAGCATAAAAACAAGTCTCATACACCAGTTTGCAGGCTAGATATAAACCATAAAAAAACTGTATAAAAAGATCAACTGGTTAACTGAAAGACTAACCCATTAACTGAAAGATTAACCCATTAACTTAGGGCATTTCAAAGCGTGCTAAGGTGAGAAATGCACTTTTGTGCATTTCTCTATAATGTGCAGCCTCAGGTTAGGAATCAAATGTTTGGGGGTTTGCAAAGACTTAGACCCAGAAAAAAGACATTTTTTGACTAGATAGCTGTCTTGACCACTCTGAGGACATTTCCCAAACAGTTAATTGAACATCGGAGAGGCTACCAAAGTCAGCATTCAGTGACATGGACTTGTCTGCAGTTTGGTGTTGCAGTTCATTAAAAGCGACACTGCCAGGCAGCTCTCAAGAGGGAGCAAACTGAGTTTCTCGTTTTGACTGTGTGCAGAGCAATATTTCCTTCCCGCTTGGATCTGTTCCAGTCATTTATTCCCAGATATGGAACATCAGCTACCAAACATTGCACAGAAGATGTGGGATGTCTCTTATTAAATGTTCCACAGCATCTAAATCGTCGAGGGAGAATTTACTGGATACAAAGGAAAGTGAGTTTTGAAGTCTCTAATTCCCTGAACTACTCGTGTCACAGTTTGCATGCAAAATGACAACATTAGGTTTGAATACCTAATGGCAGGACAAAGTAGGCAAAGTGCAATCCAAGTATGTATGGCGGTTGGAGTATGACCTAGGCCTGAGTTCAAATCCCTTATTCAGACATTGCATCAGTCATTCTCTGTCTAACCTACAAGGATAAAATTAAGGGGGAACCATATCTGAGCTCCTTGGAAGAGAAGAACATGCTGGATAGTTAGCTGCCCAAAGGGAAAGGATATCCAGGGGAAGATTTGAATAGATATAAAAGGTCCTTATATATGGCTCCAACCAATCAGGAAGCAAAGTCAGGAGGCCTGGGAGATTCTCCAATGGAAGGTGTGGTGCTTTTAGACTCCCAGGAAACAACATTGGGTATTTAATATGTCTCCTAGCCCACCAGTCACATCTCACTATGCCCTGCAGAGGAGGGCAGAAAATTCTTCACCCCTTCAGCCAACCAGTCAGTTCCAGCTTCTCCATTCTTCATGATGTGCCACAAAATCCTGTTGTGTTCATACCCTCTCCTTCCAGCTCCTATAGCATCCTGTGCACACTAACACAGAGAAAGTCGTATATTAGCTGATTAGTCTGCCATAGTCCATCTTTGCTTCTCTTGCTTCATCACAGTCTCTTATCGGGAACTCATTTGTCCCTGTTGTCCCTCTGAAGATTTGCCCAATTCCTCCAGTGAGAAGTCCCCCCCCAAGACTGTTCATACACACATACAAAGCCAGTAACATTCTTGTACAGCCCAGACATTCCATGGTAGCCAAACGCTCAAAAATGGGACCTCAATTCTGATCTGAATCTGCCAGGAACTTGATACTTGTCCAGTGTTGCTGGGGTCACAAGTGAGCAAAAAGAGGGCACCTTCCAAACATATAAGAAACAAAGAATAATATTTTGTTGTTGGGGGGGGGAGGCAATTTTATGTACAGTAAAAGCTTTACAGGAACCCAAGTCTCTTCTGTCTTGGGCCAACCCATTGATTTATTGATATACTGTCGAGTAAGTGTATGGAAGGTCTCTTAGATAAGCTTCCCCCTCCAATAAATCCTCCTGATCTTCTCAGAAGGCTTCCTTTTCTCTGCTCAGCACACCAAAAAAAATCCCTCGGTGTTTCAGTTCTTCGCTGATTCCTGTACTTTATTCTTACCTAGGAAAATGTACCTTTTTTGAGTATGCAAATTATATTATGACAGATAGGAATTCTTTTTTTAAAAAAATTGTACCTCAACTCTCTGCTTTGATTCAGACATCTCTCTCTAGAATTTAAGCAGCTGGCTTTTGCCGGCTCAATCAAAAGCCTTTTCCAGCTCAGTGACTTCAGATCATTTTATCTTTTTTGATTCTTTAAAAATACAACGCAAACGTTCATCAGCCATTACAAATTACTTCCCTATCATGTAGGAACATGCCCACGTAGATCAGACCAAAATTCTTTTGCCATCCAATTCCAGAATCTCACTTCCAAAAGCAGCCAGCCAGACTCCACACACATGCAAGTTCTCAACCACAATGAAAAGCAATAGTTTTTCCCAGGGCTTTTTTCTGGGAAAAGAGGTGGTGGAACTCAGTGGGTTGCCCTTGGAGAAAATGGTCACATGGCTGGTGGCCCCGCCCCCTGATCTCCAGACAGGGCAATCTAAACCCCCCTCTGTGTGGAGATCAGGGGGCGGGCCCACCAGCCATGTGACCATTTTCAAGAGGTTCCGAAACTCCGTTCCACCACGTTCCAGCTGAAAAAAAGCCCTAGTCTTTCCCCTCTTTGATGCTCCTGGCAACTGGCATTTAGAGGTACATCACTGTCCTTGAGAACGGAAGTTCCATCTAACCATCATTGCTAACTGTCACCTACGGACCCTATCCTCTGTCAATGTCTCTATTCTCCTTTTAAAGCCACTTCCTAACTCAGATTATCCTAGATCCAACAACCTCTTGAAGTTGTGCTATATCCTTCCAATCACAGTTCAACCAATGTTTTTTTTTTCACTTGTCCTAATTTAAACAAGAACTCTCTCAAGCGTCAAACATTGCTAAGGACATCAACTACCTCTGCAAGCAACTAAGACTCACACTCATTTGCCATTTGACTGGATTCACTCAACTAGCTTCACCATACCACACCAGATGCTCGGTTCCTGCAGACTTCTCCATGACTACAGCCTTGCTAATTCTGCTTTTATTTATGAAAGGAGCCCAGTCACTGTAGGCTTTCTGGACCATAATGGACAAACAAGCATGACGGACATCTCCCTCTCTCCCTCCTCTATCCATCCATCCATCCATCCTCTGGCAGGAATTTCACATGCAATGTATGAAAGAATACTTTTATGTCTGTTCTGATCATCAGTTTTATTGGATGCCCCTGAGTTCTAGCATTATGGGAGACAGAGAAAAAAAAGAGTTCTTCAATCCACCATTTGGAGAACATGGACAATTTTCTAGCCCACTCCATTCACAGTTCTTGGTGAAGTCAACTGTGATAGCAAACAGACTGCAATGCATAGCTGGTCTTTCTGCTACATGCTTTATGACCACTGATATCCTTGGACACAATGACCTCACTCTCCTCACAATTGCCCTTGGGAGCCTTTTATACCCTTAGGAACAAAGAACAAGAGCGTTCACACATCTCTGATCTGATGGCTTCACCTGAACACTCATACCACCCCCCAAGGAGATAAGCAACCACCTAGAAACTCTGTTCTCACACACTTCAGAGATACAGAGAATGAAATTTGCTCTAAAACCTTCCTGAGACAACTTACATGTATTACATACCACACCAGACCTTAACAGCCACTGAGAAACTCACTACATATTATGAGCGAATGCTTGTCAACAAAGCCCAGAAGGCATTAGTTCCCCTAGAATGAACAGCTTCAACAGGACTTCAAGCAAAGATGTATATGCATGGTGTGCATGTGCTTAATGTACACCCCAGCTTCCATTTTTCTGTCCTTAAAGCCCTCCTCTAAGTGTATGTTCCTTCCACATGGTTCAGAACACCATTGGGGGTAACAGCAAAATGTCATGCAGGAAAAGCATTACACATCTCACCCCTTTCAACTCCCCTGCTTTTCCCCCTAACACAACACCGTTATATGGGTTCGCACATAATGCACAACTGCATCCTTAAGTACATTCATCAGAGAGGTCATTTCCATGATGGAATCATCACCACTTTGTTCAGCCCTAAAAATTGCTTAGTTAGCAGCAATCATGTTCTCCTATTGCATTCTGAAAGTCCATTCCTTCTCACTCTAGGTCAGGGTCTCAAGAGTGTTGCTCTTGAAGGCAGAGTGTGCAACAGCAAACTAACACCATCTGAGAGTGTATCCCAGAATCGTCTGCAATGCCTTAGAGGATTGTGCAGGACAGTGGGTTGCACTGGAGGACAGTCTTGGAGGCAAACATACAAGTCCAGATGCACACGTCATTTCAAGCTGTGCCCATCAGTTCCGCCATCAGACTGGCTGGGGTACCAAATGATTCACATTTAGGAAGTGTAAGCCTTAATGAATAATTTATACCATTCCAGTAGGATTTTGACACAACAACTGCTTGCTATTCTTAGCCACTTGCCAAGATGCGATCTGCAATAGTCCAACCACAGATGAGGAAGGCAATCATCCTGACTTTACAAAATCAGCTCCTTAAAAACTTCAATCCCTTCAGGAGGGAATAGAACAAGCCACTCCGGTTTAAATCCCGTTCCTACCTGTCGGAGCCTTTTCAGAACCCTTTTTCTTTTCCTGAGGTGCTGGCAAAGGTTGCGATCGTTCTCCCGATCCGAGCCGTAATGGGGATGGTGCAATCTGTTCTTCTTAGGATGGTACGGCAGCCCATTGGTAAGAATGTCTCGTTTCTTCTTCACTAAGGGATCTTGACGCTTCTCCACCTGGTCATGAGGCTTCACTACTGCATCCTTCTGCATAAGAGGGAAAATGAGAAGAAAAAAAAGTTACTAAATGTTTGTCAGTCTGGTACACAGGTACACAATACTAGAGAATAAACAAACTTTTAATGACCCTGAGGAAGGACTTCTCTTGGATCAGCTATAAAATGAGCTACTGTTATGCTCTGTTCCCACCTCCCTGAGCAACAAGGATTTTCCTTTGGATGAGTGAACACTAGAGGCAGGCACGAACTGAACTATGAACCAAAATTCCTCACGAACCGGGTCGGTTTGTGGTTCGCGAACCAGCAGTTTGTCAGAGCCCATTTCTGATGAACTGCCACTAACTTTAGGCCAGTTTGTTCGGTTCATTTTTCAGTTCGTCACTGCAGACAGCCTGGAGCTGATCAATCAGGTTCCTAGGCAATGGAGGGGGGGGGCTTTCTGCAGCCCCTGAAGTGACGTTTTCACAAACCAAACAAACTGGTTTGCAAACAGGGGCGAGTTTGTGAAAGTTCGTGTTTTGTGAAATGTGGCAAACCATGAACCGCATGATTCAGTTCGTGCCCACCTCTAGTGAGCACTAAAGGCATATGACATTCACAAAATATACCAGTAGAACAGGAGTGGAGGCAAACAAGTATCACTACAGGTGGCAGCAAAGATCCTACATCAAAGTCCCCTAAAGTCGCCCTCGCATACCCTGGGTCTTGCCCCTCTGTCTGTACCTCCCCTTCAGCAGCTCCACCGCCACCCTCCAGGGATATTTTGCTATTTGCACCCCCCTCCCCACTCCCATAACTGCCATAGAGGAAATGGCCATGCAAGGTTTTACTTAGTAGCATAGTGAACGGCCAGGGCATGTGGTAGCAGGAATCAAGGTTAAAGGACTTTCTTATGTACAAGGCACAACTAATGTAAAATACAGGAACACAGTAAAGCATACAAAGTAAGAGTCTTCCAAATTTTGCTTGGGTTTTTTTAGACTTGACTATTATATTACACTCTACATAGGTCTCCCCTCAAGTCATTTCAGACACTCCAATTGGTGCGAAATGCCACAGCTCAATAATTATCAGTTTTATTATTTTATTATTTTACTATTATTATCATATAACCCCTATTCTGCAGTCACTCCATTGGCTACCCATCAGTTACCGAGCTTAATTCACAGTTTTTGCTATCACATACAAAGTCTTTCTCAGCCTTGGTCCCTCATAGCTGTGGGACGACCTCTTTCCCTATGCTTTGCTAGTGATTGAAGCTGAGACCTTCTGCATGCTGAGCAGATGCTCTACCACTGAGCCACAGTGGTAGAGCATTTTAGACTGCACCATTTTAGACTGCAGGTGGTGACTTTTTAAAAACTTCCCTTTGCATTAAAAAATAAATTCCATACAAATAGGGAATTCCTCCCTGTATGTTTTTAACATGGAGGGACATTCCAAAAAAATGTGACCCTCCTTGCTCTTCCACCTTTTGTCTGAAGTGATGCAGTTCTACCACCCCTCGGGTCTCTGCTGCTTCACTGCTGCCTCATTCTCCTACATGTGTAAACCAGACTTAAGCAATTGCACAGTCTTATGGGCATGGGGGCCCAGATGCTAGCAAAACTCAAGAGGTTTCTTTTATACAGAGAAAGCACAACTAAGTTTGTTAGAGCCAGTTTGCTGTAGTGGTTAAGAGTGCGGGACTCTAATCTGGAGAACCGGGTTTGATTCCCCACTCCTCCACTTGAAGCCAGCTGGGTGACCTTGGGCGAGTCACAGTTCTCTGGAGCTCTCTCAGCCCCACCCACCTCACAGGGTGATTGTTGTTGTGGGGATAATAGTAACATACTTTGTAAACCGCTCTGAGTGGGTGTTAAGTCATCCTGAAGGGTGGTATATAAATCTAATGTTATTATTATTATTATTAAATATGTTCAATTGCTTGTCAAAGTTCAAGAGGAAGCTTGTTTCAATATAGTTATATATTTTAACGTATCGTCACCATCTCTCTTGTGTAACATGGGGCATCATTACAGTCTCCTTTTGGGTGCATTCCGTCAGAAGTTCATACCAAGTGCTGCGTTGCAGTCCGCTAAAGTATTGCTACAAGTGTGAGGTGGGGAGAGAAGTGAGGAAGATCTTGCTAGCAGCAAACTAGCATCAGCCAAGCTCCATCTGGGCTACGCTTGTCTCCTTCTCCTAGTAGGTACTTGTGCGGAGCCAGAGGCACCAGAGTTTCAGGGCAAGCTTCAAAGCGCTCTCAGCTTGTGCCTTCCCAATCAGGATGTGCCTGGGATCTCTCTTTCATGTTTGTGTTGTTGTTTAATTGCATTTGGAAACGATATTTCCATAATGTTCTGTGAGCTGCTTCGGATCCCTGCAGGGAGAAAAGCAGCATATGACTGCCATAAGTAAATAAATAAATGTTGCCAGCCATGCCTTTGCTAGGTGAACAGGCCAGGAAGAGGCTTTCTCAGTAAGGCTCAGTAGCAGTTCACAGATAATCCCCAGTGGTCCATCTAAGGGTCCAAAGCTTCAATTAGGTGAATCTTTCCAGCTGAAGGTGGTGGTGGTAGCGCATGCAGTAATGTGCAAAGAAAAAAACACTTTGCTGATTAAAACAAAGTCAAGGCTGCTTCCACACAAATTGGATAACGCGCTATCAATGCTCTTTAGTGATCATTTGGAACTGGGTTTTTGTGTGTGGAACAAAAAATCCACTTCCAAAGGATTGCTAAAGTGCATTATCTAACGTGTGCAGAAATGGCCCAAGTCACATTGATTTCAGAATGTTGGCACCTAAGAAGTGGTGTTGATTCTTTTTTAAAAATACAAAGAAGAGTACATAGCTGCATTCATTCGGGCTGAGGAGAGGAGACTCAGTTTGCAAGAATATCCGCTAGCACTGAAAAAAGGGGAAAGAAAAAAAATCCTTTTAAGCTCCATCAATTTCCAAAGGGGAGATTAACATTCCTTCTTTTAGCTGGTCATAGGGAGGGAAAACAGAACAATGGAGCATAATAGCAGCCCTTCCACAAGCCTGAAAAGTAGGAAGAGCTTTTTTTAAAAACATGCTTCACTGAAAGGTATATTTTTTAAAGGTTTCTTAAATCCAAACTGCTAAAAATCATCAAACATTATACTAGTGTGTAAATAGAAGGAGTCCAAAATGATTAATAAAACTTCAAAGAACGGAGTTTGTGCACCCCTTATCCACAAGCCTTTGTCCTGAATAAAGAACATTTACAGTTTAATCCGAAACAGAATTAAAATTTACTAAACCCATTGAAGTCAATATGTTTAGGAGGATGCAACTCTATTTAGAATTGCACTGTTTGCTTTGTGCCAGTAGCTCAGATTTGAAGGCAAAACATTTTTGATTTAATAAAGTCTTTTCCCTTGTTGGTTCTATCACTTTCCTCTTCGTCTGGTGAATTGCAAAAATTTATAAAACACTACGCAGTCATTTAGAAAGAGATCAATAGAGAGATGATTGCAGAAAGCAACTAGAGGATTAAATGCAAGATTTATCCCAAAATTAGATTGAATCAAATGTTCACAGATAACCCTTACAACCTACCATCAATATGCTTAATTAATCATCTGTGTGCTTGGTGTTTACATAACCAGTGGCAAGGCTGTGGGGATATGATGGTGTTACATTTACTAAAGCTAGCAGAGTCTCAGCCAAGCTGGTGCCTGGAAATAGCTTAGCAATGCCCCATTAAGTAGCTGAAGAATTATTATGGAGTTGTGGCTATAGTGTCAGATTATAATCTGAGACTCTCTGCGATGGATGCTTGCTGGGCAAGCTTGGGCCAGCCACACTCCATCAGCCTAACCTAGCTCACAGGGTGGTTTGGTGGGTAAAAAGGAGGAGAGGCTTTGGGCCCCACTGGGGAGAAAGGCAGAGTATAAATGAAGTTAATAAATAAAAGGAAAGCCACTTATAGAACGTTGGTGACATCTCCATTTGCAAAACATTTACAGGCCATTTGGCTTCCGTTTTTTCAGTGCCTTTTCTGTGACTGTGGAAAGTTCGTTTCCAGAAAAGGCGCCAAAAAACGGAAGCAAATGGCTCGCGACCGTTTTGAAAATGGAGATGTCTGGATTCCTGGGGGAAAGCCGCCAACGTTCAGTGACTGGACCATCCCTTTAAAAGCATGTGGAAACGGCTGAAGATAATAAAACAAGTATTTGTCTGCCCTAAAACAACTACTTGGAAGAAATAAAATGATACAGATACATCCTTATGATAAACATCCCTCACGCTTGCACTAAAAATGCTTGCTTTTTTTTTTTTAAGATCTTCACTGAACTCTCAAAAATGTTTCACAGGTATCTGCAAGCATTGAAAGCGATATTCTTGAAATGCAATCATGAACCCACACAATGCCTTCCCGCTTGCTTGCGCATTGCTCTTTTTTCCATATGTCATAGTCTTACCTTACCAGAAGCAATTACAGAAAAAGATCTTGATACAATATTCTGCATGATTACTTGCTGCAATTCTCTGGAGTCATAACCAAAGGGCTTTTCCAGCAATGTTACACATCCTGGATCTTGCTATACATGATCTAGGCACTGAACTGGGACCTTCTACATGCAAACATGTACTCTAACATTAGGCTAAGACCCTTACTTCTGCATGAACTATATTCCTAGGAACTAGGATTTCCAGTTATAGATGAGTTGGTTACACTGCATGATCAATTATACCATTTTCAGACTTGAAAGCAAAAGTGAAGAAATGAAATACGATGATGATAACATCGTCTGTGTAAGAGGTCTTTGGGAATTGCCCAAACCCCATCTGAAAATGGAACCCACAAGTTAATCAACGTCACACTGAACAATCAACTGCGTTGCTGGCTGTTGTTTTAGTCATCTAGTTTTGGCCATAAACTCTCCCCAAACTATCTTATTTCCTCCAAAGAGACCTTGAAAATGCAGGCCTCAAGAACAAAATCCCCAGAAAAACCATTTTGGAAAACAAGAGAGACATTCAAAACATTTGTATTGACCTTCAGTTGACATTTGTGTTCAGTATGGATTCCTGTGAATGACTTTGGGAGCCATATTGGACCAAAAAGACTACAAAAAAGTACAATTCTTTAAAAAAATGACTGAAATTCACAACATCATTCTTCCAGGAATCTTACAAGATAAAACTGTTCAGTGCTGAAGACATCCACTTAAGATCACAACAGTGGATAAAACTTTTTGTAATTATAAGAACAGGCCCTCAATTTCAGTTTCAACGACTTACTTTTGGGAAGAATTTGATATCTGTTAATAACGAAAGAAAACAGTGGTGCTCCTTCCCTGTTTTATAACTCTACTAGCTTGATACCCGTGCTTCGCTATGGTATTTAACTGCTTTAAACCCAGTTATAATACTTATGGGTATGTAACATTTTTCTTAGCTGGTTTTGTAGTATAATAGCATAGTACCCAAGCTTCACAGGAAAGCCAGGCCCCACAAGGAGACTGGCAAACCTAGTGAACTTTTAGGGGAAGACTGGGAGGTGCTTTTTACCTCAGGACACATTAGGGTTGCCAGCTCCAAGTTGGGAAATTCCTGGAGATCTGGGAGGTGAAACACGGAGAAAGCGAGGTTTGAGGAGGGAAAGGACCTCAGCATGACATAATTCCATAGAGTCCACCCCCAAAGCAGCCATTTTCTCCATGTGAACTGATCTCTGTTGCCTGGGCATCCATTGTATTTCAGGGAGATCTCCAGCCACTACCTGGAAGCTGGCAACCCTAGGACACATTCAATGACTCCCAATAGCAACTGCATACTGTTTAGAATGTGGGGGGTGAGGACCAATCAGGCCACATATGCAAATGACTTTTGTGTTCCAACTGACTCGGGGGGGGAGATGAGGTGTGGAATGTTGTGAGCCCCAATCAGCTCGCATATGCAAATGACCTTGAAAGGCTGGCTCAATCAGAGAAGAGTGGCTGAGCTGGCAGTGGGCAGGGGCACAAGCAGGCAGCAGCCTGCTAGCCACACAGGGAAGCTATATCCCTTTGGGAAAACATCCTTTTAACACCCTTAGAGGACGAATTTCTTAAAATCTCTTCTTAGTGGGTTTTACATCAGGAAAAGAATATTCTTCCCAAATTTCATGTTTCTAGATCCAGGGGTTTGGGCTGGGCATTGATGAGTCAGTCAGGACACTTGTCTTCATATATATAGATTATTGGTTTTGACATAAAATACCTAGTATAATGGGAATGGACCTTGGAATCACTATTACTGATAAGATTTGGTTAAAGGTTAATTTACAGAACAGTGTGAGAAAGCACAGTATATAATACTGAATTGGAGTTAGATTTCATCCAGATGTCATGAGGGGATGTGATCACAGTCAAATTTATTCATCTCAGATTTAGAGATAATCATCCAAATAACAAATCCGAGCCACTGAGCACTCTTTAACATTTTGGATGGCAATTATCAAGGCATTACTGAAATCACTTGTTTGGTTCTCTCATCAGTTGTTAATAATCTTATTACAATCCTCCCCTAAAATTATAATATACTCCACAGAAACCCAGTTCTTACTATATCAGTTACCTGTTTCTTTATAAATTATTGACGTTATTTCAATTCTATTTCCCCCAACCCAGAAATGTACCCAAGGAGTCTTTTAAAAAAATAACACAATGAAAATTGAAATAATAATAAAAATACACAGGTAAATAAACTAGCAGGAGAAAATCCAGGGGATCAAAACAAAATAAAACATGGCAGATCAGAAGAAATTAGGTATGCCTGCTGAGCAAAGTAGTAACACAACAAGAAGTAGGTACAGTGCGCTATACTCCAAAGAAGGAACATGGTGAAGCAATCTAACAACCAGCCGTGAACATGTCAATGAATAGTCAATCCAAAAAATCAACTGCTCCTCATAGGGTTGCCAGCTCCTGGTTGGGAAATTCCTGGGAGATTTTGGGGGTGGAACTTGGAGAGAGTGGGGTTTGGGAAGGGGAGGGGCCTCAGCATGGCATAATGCCATTGAGTGCACCCTTCAAAGCAGCCATTTTCTCCAGGGGAACTTATCTCTGTGGCCTGAGCATCAGTTGTATTTCAAGGAGATCTCCAGCAATCATCTGAAGGTTGACATCCCTACCTAGTCATCATGAGTAGTGAACTGAATTTGAGCTGGGCCAATGGGTATTCAAACATTCATGTTCTGTCACCCTGACCTCAAACAAAATGCTTCTGACATATTTCACTATGACCAATCAAATGATGGCAATCTGGACACATACAAACCCTCTCAAACTGGACATTTAAACTTGTGACCTTCCCATTTTTCCTACTACCTCATCCTGGACCTAGAAACTTTGTTTAAAATATCTATATGCCTGCATTTCTCCAGAGCAACCCTGGAACCAAAGAGGGTCAGATTCAAATTAAACTTCAGGATTGCCCAGTTGAAACAAATTCCCCTCATCCAAATTGTGTCCTGTTTCTAAACCGGAAGTAGAGCATTAAGAATCCTCCATTGTTTTGGTTCCCCCCCCCCAAATTCTCAATTTTATACCGAATATGGTTCATGCTTAGTCTTGGCCACTTGTGGTCTCTCCATTACTGATACTCAGGTTCATAGAGATACAACAAACTTCATACTACAACAATGCAGTCTTGATATGGTCATATTCACAGTTGTGTTAAGCTTCTTTCGTGGTATGTTAAAGCAGATGCACAGACATACGTCAAAGAATGACCTTGATTGATCTTTTCATCCATGGTAGCTCGCCTGTAACAGATTTTTATTCCTGTCTTACCAAAGATCCCACCATCCCAAAAGAAACATTTATCTTTTACTCTTCTTGGATAGCTTTCAGCAATTAGTAAGGCCTGTCAAACAGGACTGTTCTTTGATCAAGTTCTGCTTATCAGCAGGAGTGGCGTCAGGGTTTCCGGCACCCATGGCCGGCTGGCCAGGCACGTGTGCACGTGCACGTGCACACACACACACACCAGCCTGCATGATGATGTCACATGTGACATCATCATGGGCATGTGCACGAGCTGGCCCGATTGCTGCAGCGGGCGGCTGGGACGGCATGTGGGTGGCCTCCCAGCTCTCCCACTCAGTTGCCCTGTGCCGCCCCAGATGCCTGCCTGCGGCTGCTGTGCCTAGCTGGGAGCGTGTGCTGGTGGCAGCAGCGCAGGGCGGGAGGGCTGGAAGGCTGCAGCTCCATGGCGCGCATTCCTGCCCCCAGCGCCACCCCCAGCGCCTCCTCTGGCGCCACATACAGTGCCCCACGCCCTGAGGCAACTGCCTACCTGGCCTCAATGGGCGTGCCGGCCCTGCTTATCAGTACATTATTTATGGGGTCCTTCTTGCTTTTCTCCTCCTCTTCCACATACACAGAGATCTTTCTAGAGTTTATTCATTTCTTATATTATTGGAATTACTACACTCTAGCTTCTTAAAGAAGCAAGATATCAAAATATATATGATCATTAATATAAATCCTACAAAAATAGAACATAGAAAAGTTTGCTAACATTTCCTAATTGACTATATGTTTAAAACAATCACCGTTTCTATGAAATGCATCAAAATCTCCATAGCATATAATGCAAAGGTAAGAGTCTCACCTAGATTCACATGAGATTTCTTACAATCAGAACTCTAACATACTATCTGAATTTGTATGTTTTATAAGTTATCTTATGCAATATCTAAGATCTTTTTTCATGTGATAGCATAAACAAACTATGATTGGTTTAATGCTTAATTAAATATTCATAATTTCTATTGTATAAACTTCTGATTAGCCAAAAAGTGATCTTATATCCAACTTGCAAAGCAAAACTATAAATCTGTGAGAAATGACAGAAAGAGTAAAGTTGGTAAGTCACCATTGGTCCATTCTACGACTGGAGAACATTAATATAGATAGAGTCCACTATTTTTAATTGGCTATCGAAGATGAAAGCAACACCTGTCTTAGTTATTCAACAATCTGAAAAAAAACTCAAGACAGTTCATGCAAAGTTTAGAAGTTCACTTAGAATACAAGTGGATTGCTTAGTATTGCTTAATGCAATGTGCTTCTATCTGTATTACTGCAACACTCCAGGAGTAAACACACACATTTAAGAACGAAAGAACGAACAAAAGAATGAACAAAAGAACGAACGGACGAACGAACGGACGAACAAAAGGAAGGAACGAACGAACGAACGAAAGGAAGGCAGGGAGGAAGGAAGGAAGAGAAAAGGAGCTCAAAGAACTGAAATCTGGTACAATGTGCCTGCTGCCATTCCCAAATCATTTTTTTAAAACTCTCCCAGCTGATCCAGCATTAACAAGGAGAGAAATGCAGCAGAGAGTTGACATTCTGAAACAATGAAGAACAGGGACAAGTGGGAGGGAATCTGCTCGCCCCCACCCCAAGTCTAGGATTCTAGGGGGAAAACAATCATCATGATTTCAAAGCCATAATGGAGTGGGAGGGGGGAGAGATGTTTGTCTTGCTGCAGTCTGCTCCCAGCTGATCAACCTGAGAACACCCTGAACACAAGTACGATTTGGAAGGCAACATTATGTGCTCTTAGTAGTAGATTAATGAATGTAATTATCTCCCATTGTGGAAGCAAATGCTGCATACCCTGTAATTTATAGGGCGCTATAAAGTTCTAATGTGTTTTTATGTCCATAAACTGCTTAACCATAATCTAATGTATTGGTGCCCAACCCTCCTCTTAAGTGGTTTCTCAGCTGTGCAGGGAGGACAAATCCTTCCAACATGGCTACTTTTGATTTAATGTGACTCAACTGTATAAACCAATCAGTCAGGGACTGGAGAAGGAAGCAGATGGATAGAACCTAACAATTACCGTTTTGGATCAGACCAAAATGGTTCATCCAGCACCGGGTCTCCAACTGGAGCCCACCAGGAGCCCCTCGGGATATTCACAAGCAAAGTTGCCACTGGCTGTGGAAGAAGTATAAAGGTTGTGTCTACCGACTCAAGTGCCCACAAGTGCCGAGTTTCTAGATGGGAACTAGGCATGCAGACTACTTTATAGGGAACTTGACCAACCAGCTGAACCTACCTGATTTGAACGCCACAAGAAGATGAGAGTACCCTCAAGTCATATCTGACTTATGGCAATCCCTAGCGGGGTTTTCATGGAAAAAGACAAACAGAGGTGGTTTGCCATTGCTTGCCTCTGCAACTCAGGTCTTCGTTGAAGGTCTCCCATCCAATTACTAACCAAAGCCAACCCTGCTTAGCTTCTGAAATCTGAAAAAATCAGGCTCACCTGGGCCATCCAGGTTAAGGCAGAGCATCACAACCTTCATGTGAATCAAGTGTCCTGATTTTGCTGACCTCATGCAAACATCAAGCAAAGCAGCTTTGCCTCGGTGGACAAGTCTCAACATTTGCTTATATGTTCTTGCAACACATGATTACAAGTGATCAGAACAGCTGTTCAATCAGTTGTCTTAAGTGAGCTTCTCTAGTATACTCCACAGAGGCAGTGGTCATCAGAGAATAGATCCCTAATTGGAGCAGACAGCTGTCTGTACAAGATACATGTGCAAGACATCTCTGTATTAATTTCATAGGTTTTTTTTATTGGGGGTGAGGTTTAACAACTACCAATTTTATTGTAGCATAAGCTTTTGAGAATCAAGTTCTCTTCGTCAGATGCATGCATGCATCTGACGAAGAGAACTTGATTCTCGAAAGCTTATGCTACAATAAAATTGGTTAGTCTTAAAGGTGCTACTGGACTCTTTTTGATTTTGCTACCACAGACTAATACGGCTAACTCCTCTGCATCTATAAAAAGTAAAAACATTCTTATTCTCAAGAGATCAAAGGTAAACATGATGAGCTCCCACATTACTAAAAATATTACACAAAATTAAAATACAATAACAGCATTTCATCACATATTTTTATACTTTCCTTGACTGGCAGATTTTGTAAGCTGCTGTGAAAAACTTCGCGCTACATGCTGTAACCTTTAGGTTGTCATCTATTAACATCATTCTGGTATACTCCAGTTCTGAGTGGCAAGGATGCCTATTGATTACAGGGGAAATAAACTTAATGCGAATTTCTTGATAATAAGGGCAATGTAATAAAACATGTTCTATAGTTTCAATTTCCCCTATACCACAAGGACACAACCTTCCATCTGAACCTTTTTGTATCTCCCTTCTAGAACGGCTGCAGGGAGAGTGTGATGTCTTGCAAATGAGAATGCCCTCCTATGACTGGGTACCTCCAGTCAAGACAGATAAGCAGCCGGAGAAACTACATACCTAGAGCTATTTTCTCCCTGTAATTGTCTCTCAAACAATATGATATGTCTTTTTAATAAGCGATGGCAGGGACTGAGAGAACAGCACCTAAGTTGCGGCAGAAGTCAGTAAGGTTTTCAAACAACCTGATGCCCCTGCTTCCCAATAAAGGTCTTCTTCTCACAGAGGTGGTCAGTCTGTGACTCTGCTGTAGAACTTTGGAATAAGGATGCTCATGATCTGTTTAATGATCGTGAACCGGGAGCCCTGTTTTTCAATCAGTTCACATCTATCTGTTGAATTACATTTCATGCAATCAAATAGCACAGGATAGTGTAATCAGCAGCCTTTTGAATATTTGGAACTGAACTCCATGCTCCTTGGTATCATTTTGTGCATGTGCAGTGTCACACAGAATTATGGGAAATGTAGTTCCCTTTCAAATTCATTTAATTACCTGACCATTTGTGACAATTGATAGAATCATCTCACCCCCCAAAACAGATGGAAAATCCCCTGCAAGGCAAAGGAACAGAACTTTACCTACATGGATATGCACAGCTACAAAGCTGTTTGAAAGCCTCTGATAGTGGATGGTGGAGAGGCGAAAAGGTTGGGGGTTCAGCTCACCACTGACTGTGGCTGTTCAACACGGAATGTTCACCTACTGAACATGTTTGCCACATCCTTACTGATGTGGGGCTCACATGATGGAATGTTTTCCCATTGCATGCACACACGCACACAAATTCCCTAGACATGGGTATCAGCAAGGGGAAAATCCTAAACTAGAATACATCTCTTGACACAGTCATTTTCTATATGAAAGAATAGCTTTTTTTTTTGTTTAAACATAAGCACACACCCCTCCCAATCTAAAGTAACATATCCAGACACATGTTTATGACCTCAGCAAGAACTATGCACTGGTAATAACACCCTTTACTGCTGACACTATGTTCAAGAACACGCTTGAGAACCAGTTTGGTGTAATGGTTAAGAACGGCAGGACTCCAATATGGAGAACCAGGTTTGATTCCCCACTCCCCCACTTGAAGGAGCTGGGTGACCTTGGGTGATCTCTCTCAGTCCCACCCGCCTCACAAGGTGATTGTTGTGGGGATAATAATAACATACTTTGTAAACCGCCCTGAGTGGGCGTTAAGTTGTCCTGACAGGCAGTATACAAATCAAATATTATTATTATTATTATCAATAAACATGGAAACAGAAATCCTAAGAACCTATCAGGTTAAAATCAAGTATGTTCAGAAGAACAGAAGAGTTTGCATTCCTAAGTTCACTTGATTTAATTTGCCAACACGCTTAAGGACTACTGCTCGTAATGGATTTTTATCCATGTCTTGTACTGCATCCCATCATCCACTTCACAGCTTCAGAAAAAAAACACACACACACAGCTCCAAACAGGAGTGCTTAGTTTCTTGTCTGAAAGAGCCTGTGTTTCCAACAGACCTCTGATCCCAGCTATCAAGCTGCATTTCACTATAAAAGCAGGAAAAATCCAGGAACCATTAGCAAATCTGAGCCACTTAGATCTTTTTGCACCTGGAGCCAAAAGTTAATCTTCAGTCCCAGTCTGCCTTTTAAAAATGACAGAATCGCTTTTCATGTCCTCAACTGAGCATAAATAAATGCGTGAAGGAAGGCAACTGTGATTGTGCCTACTGCCCCTCCCCACCAATTTCCACATATTTATAAAGGTACCCTAACCCATTTGCACAGCAATGATCGGCGTAACATCTAAACCATGCAACTAGAAGCACTTCTATATTTCCCCCCATCCAGATTCATCTCCGGATTATGGAATTCCAAATTACCTGGCCTTGTTTCAAAACTGAACTGATTACATTAGGAACCCTCCATGGTTTCACGTTATGTATTTTGTATTTTGCACTGGACAGATATGTTTAATGCAATGCTCACTTCCTTTCTGTCTTTTCCTTTTGGGTTTTGATAGGGTTTTTTTTAACAGTAGTACCCTGTGCTGCCAATTATAAATTTCCCTACTACCACTTACCCAAATATAATCCAAGAAAACCAATCACAGTGATATAAAGAAATATGAGTTTTATTGTTTCCAATAAAGCTCAAATGCATACCCTCTCTTTAACTCATATGCATACAGAACAGTTACATCAGAGAATCTTATATATCTTAGCACTAATTGTTTTCAGTATAAAAGATCAAAAAGGTTGATACAAACATCTCTTCAGAATGACATTTTTCCCAGAATACATGGCATCGGACAAGCTTGAGTGACAGGTCAGTTATGTCTCATTTATAATACAAACACCTAAAATCCTGGAGCCATACTTTGTTATGAGTTTGAAACACTTCTGCGAAGTAATCACTTCAAACACCGAAATCTTAGTTATGGAATGAAAACAAGAAAAATGTTTACAGGTGCCGAAAACCTTCTCACTTGCTATGAGTTTAGGCTGACCTGCAGACTAATCTCTTAACAGAGAAGGAGAAGGAATTTGCCACTAAAGCAAATCTACCTTCTGTGGCCATCCCTTGCTTGAATGAATGCTCACATATGATTTTAGAAGAGGAGTCCCCAGAAAAAAATCCCTTAACAAGTTTCTGTTTCAGAAAACACAGGGCAAAAATGCCATATTGACATGATAGAAAAGAGTTCAGTAGCACCTTTAAGACTAACTGGACTCTTTTCTATTTTGCTACTACAGACTAACACAGCTGACTCCTCTGGATATTGACATGAGTATTACTCAAAAAGAATCTTGACACAACTGTTTTTACCAATGTGTAGAGCATGTGTATGCTTAAGTCATATACCACATCCAAAAAGAATCTTGATTCAGTCATATCTAGGCTGATTCCGCACACGTTGGATAATGCACTTTCAATGAACTTTATCAATCGTTTGAGATGGATTTTTTGTTCCATGCACAAAAATATCCGTTCTAAATGATCTATAAAGAGAATTGGAAGTGCATTATCCAACATGTGTGGAATGTGTTCTAGACTTTTTTTTGCAATGTTTCATTAATGCACATGTGCACAGGCATTATAAGAGAAGAGAAAAATGTGAAGGAAATTAAAGATGTGGCAAACCAAGTATGTACCAATACTGGAATTAGTTTTTAAAATTTCTCATATAGTTAAACCAAAGATAAGAATGAGTAGAACGCAGCACAACAAAACGAAAAAAGAACAAAATTGGTGACATTCAGCTATTATTTACTTACTTTATATACAGCAAAATCAAAAAGAGTCCAGTAGCACCTTTAAGACTAACCAATTTTATTGTAGCATAAGCTTTTGAGAATCAAGTTCTCTTCATCAGATACAGCCTACCTTTTCTCACTGAGACTCAAGGTGGATTACATGGTGTAAAACAACACAATCAAATACTATGAGATATCTAATAAACAGAGAGTAGGAATAAAAAAATTAGAAACAATGCAAAGAAGTATCAGACGTGATATGCATAAGTAAAAGTTGGGTGTAGATGAACAGGTCCTATACTCATTTTACCCCTGAATCTCCGGTCCTCATGGGTGGGGCGAAGGGGCAAGATTCTGATCACCCCTCTAAGCATTGTCTGCTAACAGAATTAATGCATCAAAAGAAGGAGAGAAGCCAGAAGCAGATGCAGATGAGCCTACTTGCTGCAAGTCCCCAAGAAAACTTTGAAATTTGACCGATTACAGCGACATTGAGGCAGGGCCGGATCTAGGGTTGGTGGCACCCTTGCCTGGCCCTCTGCGCGCGCACACAGTGCGCACGCTCCCGGCGCTGCAGTTCTGTGACGTTAACACACAGGACGGGGGCATGCTGCCTGCACAGCAAGCCGGCCTCCCAAGCACCCGGTGTGCTGCGGAGCTGGTGGGGGCGACAGGGGCGTGCGCTGGGGCACTCAGCTTGCTGCATGGGCAGCTGAATGCAGGGCTAGGAGGTCCTCTGTGTGGTTCACTTGCCCTGCTGCCCTGTGCTGCCTGTGCGGCAAGCCAGCAGCCCCAGCGCTCGGTACGCCACGGAGCTGGCGGCAGTGGCGGCAGCACGGGCATGCGCTGGGGCACCTGGCTTGCTGTGCAGGAGGCTGAGCAAAGGGCTGGGAGGTCCTGTGCACGTGGCAAGGCAGCCACCCCATCGGTGGGGCAGGTGAAGGCCTCCTAAACCTGAGCTCAGCCGTGGTGCGTTCCCAGCGGCTGGCAGCCGCACACGACGCCCCCTCTTTGGCTGTGCCTGGGGCAGGTCACCCCCCCTCTCCCCCCTCGATCCAGCCCTGCATTGAGGCCATATGAAATGGGTATTAGAGCATACTCTAAGGTCAATATTAAGTACTTCAACCCATTGGCTTATGATTCTGTCACTAAAATAGCTTTATTTTAATAACACTTTTAAAAACTCCATCCGGAAAATCCACAACAACCATCCATCAATTTTTTGAAAAATTCACTCACTAAAGAAAAGTTGCTTTAGGGCCCCTCCAGGATTACAGGCCCTGGAGCTTAAGCCTCATTGGCTTCACAGTAGATCCACCCCTGCCACTGCCACCCAAGAAGCTCTGCCCTGTGGGCAGAAAGGAAGAGATGGTTCCACAGGGACACAATCAAGCAAATCAGCCCTGAAGTCTGTGCACTCAGTGAAGCCAGGAAGCGGGCTCACTCTGTTCTCCATTGCCTACTTACTAGCTTGACCTCCATCAATAACAAATCATGGATTTGTTTGCTCTTTTGACCCTTTGGTTATTGTTGGCTTCAGAACCCTTTCTCCTATAGCATTCTCTGCCAGACAGAGAGGTCAGCAGGGTGGATAAAGATTCCTAAGCAGATCTACTCAGAAGTAAATTCTATTTTATTCAACAGGACTTACTCCCAGGAAGACATTTTTAGGATTGCAGCCTTAGAATCCTTTTAAAAAAATATATCGGCCGTCAACGTGCAGAAAATTAAAACACACAGTACAGTCATAAACAGTTACCCCTTTTTAAGACCATTGATTTCAATGGGCTTAGAAAGATATAACGGCTTAAAACTGCACTATAAAGTACCCGGTAGTTAATGAAAGCAATCAAAATCACAAAGGATCAATACAAACCAAGAAAACCACCAGCAGCAAAAGTCATTACAATGCAATGCAGCAAATACCAGGATAAACCAGAGTTGTTTTTTGTCTGCTGCCAAGCAAAGCAGTTAGGATAGTCTATGTCCATATAATGATATCAGTTTGCTTTTGCAGGGTAATAGTTAAAAGTCAACATAAGCAAGTGCTTTTTTCCTCCATCCATAGCTAACCTGTGGAACTCACTGACACAGGGTGACGGGTCATAGTTTAGGTGGCTTTTTCAGAGGGAATCTGACCAATTCATGAAGGATACCTAGCAGCCATTACTGGCATAACAGCTAAGCGGAACTTCCACATTCAGGGGCAGTGTATCTGAGGAACACTAGTAGGAGAGGGCTATTGCCTTCGTGTCCTGCGTCTGTGGTTCCTAGAAATATGTGGCCAAGCACTCTGATAAATATGATGGAAGACTAGATGGATTCTTAGTTTGATCCAGCCTACAAGTCGCACAACCTCCTTCCAGGAATCATAGCAGAACAGGAGCTAGCTATATTTACACAGTGATGACACGTGGCCTGACACGCCACCTGACACGTGACCTCTTTGGGGAACTGCTGGAACTGTGTTCCTGCGCGTTCCCCCTCGAAATGAGCCCTGACCAGGTGACACTCGGAACTAGACAGTCATTGGTGGCAGTCCCACGTCAACCTTATTACGGTAGTCTAGCTTCAAGTCTGCCATGTGGAAAGAATGCTACTCATGATGAACCTTTGCCATTTCTTTCATTTTATTGCAAATCTCTGGGGGAATAATTTATCAAGCCCATTGCCAAGGGAACCTTCTTTCCAATGGCGTCTCCATTTAAAAGCACTTCTCTTGTCATAGAACATTATGAATAGCCCACTTCAGCAACGTTGCCAGGGCACTTGGTTGGCATCAACCCCATTTATCAAGCACCTCCCAGTTTGTTTTGCTTTGAACTCAACGTGGCTTCTGCTTCGCCACTCCTTGAAGATGACTCAAAGTGGATTTAAACCACACACATAACACATAAGTAAACCCTTCTCTCAATTGATTTGGCTTTTTCTGATGTGCTCTTGCAAGAAGCACGATAATAAACTCTTATTTCTCCAGTGAGAGATTATTGGGTTTTCATTTAAGTTCCTCCTTGTTTTGTCTCTCAGGAACCTGTACACATGTACTGGTGTCTCAGCTTCAGTTCTCATTAAAGAATAAAAAAAGCTTACAAATTCAATCAATCGTGGAGCTTTGCCAAGATGAGTCATGCTTCGGCATCAGCAACTGCACTCTCTAAAAGCATGTTGTTCTGCTGTCCATATGGTCTCACACTGCTATACCCCATACACATTCTCACTGACACTTCGTATGTCTTTGGGAGAAGCGTGCCAAGGTATGTATGGAGTGAGGACATGAAATCTACTACAATCCAGGCTGGATTACTGTAAAATGTTGTATTTGGGCTGCCTTGGAAAAATATTCAGAAATTCCGGCTGCTTCAGGTTTGTAGCAGGGGCTTGCCCCGTGCATTGAGTTCCTCACTTCTTGTTTTTTTCCTGGGAACAAGCTGGATTTGACTATTAAAAAACCCAAAGAAGGCTCTTGGTTCTTCTTTAAAGGAACATGCCAGAGAATAGAATTACTGTGAAAAACTGCCAGCTCAGAAAACCACTACCAGGTCCCCATATTTAAACAATGCAGTGAATTCAGAAGGCCGTTCTAAAATAAGAAGCATTTACATTCCTCTTCTTTCCTCCACTGAACCCATAAAATGCATGTCAGTAAACATAAAATAAGGCACAGAAACAAGACATAAAACATTTGAGCCAAGGTTCTGTGTTATCTAAGCTAGATCATTAGAAAGGGAATATATGGGAGAAGGCATTCATAATTAGACATGGGCATGAACAGAAAAAAAACATGAACATGGTGTTCGTTGTTCGTTGCCATCCACGAACAACGAACAATGAACATTAAAGAACATGACCTGTTCACGAACATGTGCGTTGTTTGTTGTTTGTGAGGGCCAGCAGGCTCTCCTCCAGCCATCAAGATCCCTATCGCACCACTCCCAGAAATCTTACCTGAGCAGGCAGCAGGAAAGGTACCAGTAATAAAGAATAGCTTGGCCCACAGCCTGGCAGCAGCCCCGGAACTTGAAGAGGTAGATCCCTATCCCACCACACACAAAGAGAATTCACGCTCCAATGCACTCTCCCTGTCTCTCCCTCAAAATGCCAACAGCAACTATCTCTCCCTCACCGTCTGCAAAACCAGAGCTGGGAGCCCCCCTCCCCCCTGCACTTTGCTCCCTTGTAACAAATTTGGAGCTCCACACTTGAAAGGAAGACCTGCCTATCAAGCTAAATTGGGCTTAGATTGAGGTTTCCAGGGCAACAGCAGGAGTTCAGACAGAGTTCAGGCAGTCCCTGCCTCCGGTTGCCAAGGGAATTGATTGCAAGTGCGACTGTCTGGCTTGACAAACAGCAACGAACGAGGCTTGCAACAACCACCTGTTCATTTAGAATAGGGCCTCATGAACAGCTTGTTTGCGAACAGCTGATTGGGCTGTTCGTGGCTTTTTTTTAGTTCGTATTGCTGTTCGTGCCCATCTCTAGTCATAATACATCAGCAAAAATAAAAAAATGGAAGAAAGGAGAATGATCTATCTATCTATCTATCTATCTATCTATCTATCTATCTATCTATCTATCTATCTATCTATCTATCTATCTATCTATCTATCTATCTATCTATCTATCTATCTATCTATCTATCTATCTATCTATCCACCCGTAAAGAAACTGACCACATTGGTCCAAAGATAGGCCTGCCTTGACAACAGTCTGTAAGAATTGCGGGTAAGAGCCTGCTTGGCAACCTAGGTGCCATTAATGAGATCCTTTCAAAGTTGGGGACAAATGGACCCAGCTAATTTGACTTATCTAACCCCAGCAGCAGTTCCCAGGGGCTGAGTGGTGCAGGCCCATCACAAGGTCATGAGCTGACGTAGCTGCAGAACCATATCTTGCAAGCCACCATAAAGCTCTGACTGGTCACTTGCCTGGTTGCAAGGCCTTTGGCATTTAATGGAGTGTCCATTATGGATTTTGCTCTTCACTTTTGCTCAAAGCATCTGCTTGTAGTCATCCCTTGTGCGGTGAGTCCTCTCTGAGGTCCCTTTTTGAGATTCCAGCTTGCTCTGTGTTTTGGCCTCTGAAACGTGTTGCTGATTAAGAATGTTGTGCTACAGCTACAAGAAACCATCACAGCTTAGACTGGAAAAGGTTCCACCAGGGTATGTATAGTGTCAGGTATATCTTTGCTTTATCGGTTCTTTTTGTACACTTTCCAAATGCAATTTCTTATGCACAGTTTTATTAAACAAAATATTGTTCAAAACTGTGTGGTATATCGTTGGTTCCTGGATTCAGCCTAAGTCAGTTGACTCCCCAGTAGTCTTGCTAAGTATAGGTTAGCAAACTGTGGGTTAGCAAAATGGAATTTGGGGAACAGATAGAGTTACCAAGTTCCTATACCTTCCCGGTGGGAGGAGGAGAACCTGGCATTTACCTTGGGTCTGCCTCATGCGCTGCCCTCCAGCGCTTGCATGATGATATCACTTCTGGAAGTGACATCATCCCGTCAGCCACGGGAATGCTGTTCAGCCTGCTTGGGGCCAAAATTGGCCCCAAACAAAGTGCAGGAACACTCCCATGACCACTGCAACAATGTCACTTCTGGAAGTGATGGTGTCGTGTCCCCCCAAAACGGTGCACCGTGCAAGTTTCTGGGTTGCCTGTTGGTAGCGAGCGACCTCCCGGGGGCTTGCCAACTTCTACCAATTGCTGGCAGATCAAGGGGGGAACAGGGCAAACCCCTGGGAGTTTTCCCACCACCGGCAGGCACTTGGGAACCTTAGGAACAGAGCCTGGGAGCATGGAGTTTGAGGAGGGGAGGGAGCTCAGCAGGGATGTGATGCCATACAGTCCACCCTCTGGCTACTGTTTCCTGTAGTTGAACTGATCTTTATTGTCTGGAAATCAGTTGTGAACGTCGAGAACTCCGGCCCCAACTTGGAGGCTGGCAACTGCCCTCTCCAGCCACAAATTATCCCCTGTGACTTTCTCCAGCATGACTTCCTATAGGGGTTGGTGGGAACAGCATTTTTTGCAGCCTGTTGAACTGAATCATAAGGCCGAGAAGACTCACCACAGTCACAGCATTCCAGTAAGCTCCAAGCCTCCGCCAACTGCAACTGCTTGCCTGCAAGATGATGAATGCGACCAACTGTGCATACATGAATGCTGTTCATTTTAAATCGCAAACAAACCAGCCCTACCAGCATATAGGGTGCATGACTCAGGACAGGAGGAATACTGCAAAATTGATTTTAGGGCCTGTTCTCTGCACAGATCACAACATCATTCACTACTCAAAAGTCCTCTTCTTTACAAACAAACAAATAAGATTTTCCTCCTAAGAGGCATCACCATGCCAAATCCAGAGAGGGTTCTTCCGGGACAAACATAATCATGACTCTTAGGGAATACTTTAGTATAGAATGATCATTTATCTAAATTAACATTCCACTCCAGATGAGGCAATTAATTAGGCAAAAGGGAAAAAAAAACTTGAACACGTTGCTCTGATAATTAGCTACATTAAGACTTCCAATGAAAATATACTACTGTACATTAGGAAGAGAGAATTTCACTTGTTCAAGGCTGACCTCCAATCAATCCCCCACCCACTGCGATAATCCATCATCAACACAAATCAAGTCAGCACACGACCAAGAGAAGGAACTTCTCAAGATACAACGTTTCTGGCAGCCACAGAAAGAACTTCATTCAAGACAATATAGAGTATTGCTTTGATCACCCAAACAGAACTGGACTGCCACCACATCCGCAGAAGCTATATGAACGGTACATTGATGGTTGGTATAAAAATCGTAAGTAAGCAGATAGGCGAGCCGCTCCTTCTGGTCTGGCATTTCAGTTCATTCATGTCTTCGCTGCTCATGGATGTATTCATTTAAAAAAGCAGTGTTTGCACGTCCTTTAATGGAACTTCACTAATGTGCACTTATGTACTTTGATTGAAGCACCACAAGAATCTTGATCTTGCATCACCACAAGATCTTGCATCACAATTCTTGTGTTTTGTTTTATCAACAGGAACAAAAATGGACTAGCCAAGCCTTGTAAATATAGGCTTGGATCCTATACAGGGTGAGCAGAGCTGTGCTCTATAAACAGCAACTTCCTTGCCTCCCCCCTGCCAGTGAAGTCTTCTATGACCCCTGAAATTGTCCCCATGGGGGATCAGTGGACTTCCAGTAACACCCTTGGTGTTGAAGTATGGAATTTCAGTGAGCGGGTTGGAATCAGCAAAATACTGTCCTCTTCGTCTCCTGATAGCAAGAAGAGAAGTTAGGATTCAATCCAACTGAAGTGCTCCAAATACAAAACTTTCTGATATTTGAGAGCAGTCAGAAGTCTTATTCTGGCACCTCGCTGGCTGTCTCCTGTTCCCCAGGCATTAAGGGGAGACAACGACTCAGCAGAAACATATCCGACAGGGACATCATCCATCCAGAACAGGATCCTCTGTTTTACAAGAAAGGCAGATCCAGTAGGGTAAGGAACAGCATCTAAAGCAGGCTACTGAGACGTTGTCCAGTAAGAGTGCAAGCAGCAGCTTCAAAACAAGATTGCTGAAGCAGCAAAAGAGCAGTCATTTTAAATTTACTTCCCTAGCTGGACATGACGGGGACTGCTTCAGAGTGACAGTGCAGCAGCAAAGCCCAGACAGCTGCTAGGCAAGGCCAGAGTCAGCATAAGGTGAGACGGGACAGGGTCTGTGGCTTCTGGTGAGGCCTACTGCTGTCTCCCTATGCACACATCACCTCTGATACCTGCACTCCTTCCACTCCCTGCTTGTGAGTGCTTTGTCATCTCTGCTTCCAGCTGCATATGCCATATAGTGCTGGAGAAGGGCACCAGCATTCCTACTGGCCATTGGCAGTGGTATTCCTAGCTGCATCCACCACCCAGCACCATCAGGGAGAGGGTGTGCAGGCAGTGTGGGCAGCTGTGACTGCAGGTGGTGGGAGAGCCTACAAGTGGACAAAGGAAGAATGCACAAGTAGGTGGGGTCACATAGGTTGGAGGGCAAGGAGGGGAGACTAGTAGTGGCCATAGGGGATCCCTAAGCACTCTCAGCCCAGGGACCCCCCAAAACCCTGGAACCAGCCCTGCTACTGGGTTTGGCCTCCAACTGTCTTCCTGGTGCATCCTGGTAGCAGCTCCATCTCTTCCTGGTGCATTAGCAAAGCTGATTCTACTTAAGTCTGGGATCCTTGAATATGAATATCAAAAGAGAGGCACTCCTGGCTACCCAGTGAGAACCCTGCTCTCTGGTACGGGCTTCAGCATTCTCTATACTAAAGGGACAGAACAATTTGGGAGGGATTAATGATACACACGTGCTCCTGCTAATCCGTAAGCCACCGCCCCAGGAAAGAACCCTGATGCAACTAGGGTTGCCAGCTCCAGGTTAGGAAATTCCTAGGGATTTGGAAGGTGGAGCCTGGGAAGGGCATGGAAGGGGAAGGACCTCAGCAGGGTATAATGTTAGAGAGTAGACATGAGCACGAACAGCATTACAAACAGAAAAAACCCACGAACAGCCTAATCTGCTGTTCTCGAACAAGCTGTTAGTGAGGCCCCATCCTAAACAAACAGGTAGTCGTTGCAAGCCTCGTTCCTTGCCTTCGGCAGCGTTCAGCAAGCCAAACAGTCTGGCACCTCTAATCAATCCCCTTGGCAACCGGAGGCAGGACTGAACTCTGTCTGAACACTTTCTGGCTTTCCTTCTAGCTTTAACCTTTCAAAGTACTTCCAGCAGAGAGTCCCGTTTTTGCCACTGTGAAGAGAAAATGACAGCCAACGGGGAGGCCCCTGGATCATGCCTTTCCCAGGGTGCAATCTCTCTGAAACTTGGGGGGTCTTCAGAGGACAATGAGGACTATGTCCCCTGCAAATTTGGTGGGTATTGGACATTGGGAAGGTCACTTTTGTAACCCCTCAAACTAGCTGCCAGCAGACACTGCTGTTTTTGCCAGGACAGGGCCCTTTAAACTATCAGCTGGCAGGCGGCAGAGGGGAATCCCCCCCGCCACCTGCCAGCTGATAGTTTAAAGGGATCTTTAAAGGGCCAGGTAAGTGGGTTTGAGGGGAGGGGGGCTAAGTGGGTGTGGTTGGGGTGGGGGTGGTTCTGGCCCCCATGAACAACGAACATGTCCAGGAACAGTTCATGTTCGTGGATGGCAACGAACAATGAACAGAGTGTTCGGAGGGGGGGGGGGGTTCCATTCATGCCCATGTCTACTAGAGAGTCCACTCTCCAAAGCAGCCATTTTCTCCAGGGGAACTGATCTCTGTTACCTCGGAGATCTCCTGGCCCACCAGAAAGTTGGCAACTCTAGATGTGGCTGTAAATTCAATTGTACCAAGATCATCCTTTTGCAGCGTGTTCTAAACATGTGTCTGCATGTCAATAATGCAGGAAGGGGCATGGCAGTTGAAAGTTGCAACAACTTAAACATATATAGTACTCTGTATAAAAACTGGAAAAATAAATGGCAATATGAGAAAGAAGGATTCCCGATTTGTTCCCTTTCAGAAAAGTCAAGAAAATTGGAATGCCATAATTTCAGGAGAAACTGGAGGAGGAGAATCTTGGCAGCCTCCCTAGCTGAAACATGGTAAACATTTGAAAGTTGGCTTTCTGAAGTCTGAGCATGGCCAGTTTTGCTTCTGAAAGACCCAGATCTGTATGACACATGGCACAATGAACATTTGTTGATCGTTTAAGGAAATGACATCATCCATTTTTCATTATAAAATCCCAAACCAACAATATCCGTGGTAAATGGGGAGGGGGCAGAGAAGGTAACCCATGGAATTAGAGTTCTTGGCAATACTAAAGGCATGGTGGTAATATCTGATAAAGATTTGAATTCACTGAAGAAAAACAGAGGGTGGGGGATGAGAAATGATGGCCCAAGCCAAGCTAAATGATGCACATTCCCTTTTTCGTTTTGAACATCAGCAACGAATATTCCATCCGCCCTCCAGCTGAATATATATAATCAGTCCCACAGATGAGTGCGTTTTCATTTCCTAGCGGTTGCCGGCAACACAATCTCTGCACCCTCATCTTCCTATTAACGAAGAGGCAGCTGATTTATTAAAGGCTAAGACACATCAAAACAAATGCCTGTGACATCACTTATATTGCTGTTTACAGCACTTTAATGGGGTTACATAAAAAGGGCAACATGGCTGAAATGGGAGGTTGCTGACGAGCTTATCAAAAAGAGGGCAGAGATCTGCCCTCCTTCCTCATAAAACCCTGGGAGAGACAGCCGCCAGCTGCAGAGCAGGCAGTAAACAGGGAGGGGTTTGAATGCCATGTTTCAAGCCCTTTCCCCCGCATAAAAAAAATCCCTCATGTTGATTTTCCTTCTCCCTTGGTCAGAGCAATGACTCTGCAGGTCGGATGCAGTGCACTGTTCCCCGCATAGAGTTGGCAGCGTAGGATTTCCCTTCCTATTCTTCTTGTAGTCCACTGAGCTCCCCAAACCTCTGCTCCTGGGGGTGGGGCTGAGTGAGGGTTCCCAGCATCAGGCAACCTCCCAGATATTCTAGTCTCTGCCCACTAGGGTTGCCAGCCTCCAGGTAGTGGCTGGAGATCTCCTGGAATTACAATTGGTCTCCAGGCCACAGAGATCAGTTCACCTGGAGAAAATGGCTCCTTTTGGGGGTGGACTCTATGGAATTATGCCATGCCAAGGTCCTTTCCCTCTCCAAACTCCACTTTCTCCAGGTTTCACCCCCCCAGATCTCCAGGAATTTCCCAAATTGGAGCTGGCAACCCTACTGCCCACTGATCGCAGGCAAATGGAAGGAGGAGGCTGGCTGAAGATTGCCTGCCATTAGCAAGAAGGCCAGAAAAATGGCAGTGCGCTCTCTCCTGCTAATGGCATCACATCAAAGTGACCACTTCATGCCAGGACTGATTGTTTAAGAAAACATAGCAGTAATTGGCCCAAAACTTAGCAAAGATGCTGGTTTGGGGCAAGTTTTTTAAAAAATCGGTCGTAGCATGATGGTATGGCTTCCAGTAACTCCAGAAATGATGTCATTGGCAGGAGCACTGGCATGCTCGAGGAACGCAACGGGGATATGTACCCATCAGCCACCTACTGATTGTCAAGGGGGACCTTGCAACCCTAGAGTAAGAGGATCCCACCAGAAACAACATGGAAGGGAAAGTGAGGAGGTCTGACAAAAATCTCAAAAAAAACCCCTACCCTATTATTCCAGCAGCATTTTGGCAGAAGGCAGCCTTGGTACCCATCTCTTTATTTTCACCCCATTTTCCTTCTTCCTTCCACCGATTTTTTTATTTCCCCCCAAACAGCCCATTTTTTGCTATGCATCAATAGATCAGCATAAATGACACACATACATACAATGCACATCATATCAAAACAGACACCACGTAACATGGGCTTGCAATATAAACAAGCTAACCCATAAAAAAGCCAACCAGGGAAACCACTGACAACAAAACAAACAGAAATGTTAAAAAAAGAATCTAGAAGTTCAAGTGCTGGCCATCTTCCGCATGCACTCAAGAGACAAACCACACAAGATGCAACTTCTAGAGAGCCTGGGGAAGAACTAGAAAACCATGACAATCCAGGAGAGACAGGGGCAAGGGGAGTGCATGAAGGACCTTCCTGATAATTCATTATGCAATTAGATAGGGTTGATTGGATTGGATCCAAATGGCTGTTGAGTTAGTACGATGTTATATCTAGGTGGTGGCTGGAGGCTGGAGGTGGTGGCTGGAGCCACCTCCAGGTGGTGGCTGGAGATCTCCTGGAATTACAACTGATCTCCAGGTGACAGAGATCAGCTCACCTGGAGAAAATGGCAGCTTTGGAGGGTGGGCTCTATGGCATTATACCACTCTGAGGCCCTTCCCCTCCCCAAACTCCACCCTCTCCAGGCTCCACCCCCCAAATCTCCAGGAATTTCCAAACCTGGACCTGGCAACCCTAGTTATATCGCTCACTGAATTATGAATATTGGACTAGAATGTGGGAGACCCAGGTTCAAATCCCTGCTTGGCCATGGAAGCTCACTGGGTAGGGTTACCAGGTCCCTATAGGCTCCCAGCCAGAGTGTGGGGGGCGTTTCCAGTACTTACTGGCTGTTAGTTCTTCGCACAGGCTCCCAGACTCAGCATGATGGTATCACTTACGGAAATGTCATTGTCGTGTGGGCAGATTTTGAAAGAATTAGCATGGGGGGGGGGTCAAAGTCGGCCCTCGTGAAGCACAGGAGCACCTCAATGGACAGCACAATGACATGACTTCAGAAAGTGATGCCGTTGTGCTCCACAGGCAGTGCACTCATTGTGCATTTGCCCGGGTTGCCTGCTGATGGCAGGTGATCACTGGGTGGCTTGCCACCTCCTGCCAATCACTGCACTGGGGCAAACCACTGGGAGTTTGCCCACCACCAGTGGGTTCCATGGGAACTCTATCGCTGGGTGACCTTGGGCCACTCACACTCTCCGCCTAAGCTATGTCACAGGGCGGTTGAGGATAAAATGGAGGAGATGCAAATGATTTAACCCTTTGGGTGCACATTGGGGAGTAAGGTGAGGTATAAATAAATGAAAATTAAAAAGAGATGGAAAAGAAAACCAGGAAGGGGAGGGGGAGAGATGAAGGGAAGAGTGGCTCAACGATCACGAACATCCAATCATCAAAAAGGTGGGTGGGTGGGAGCGGGCAGGACAAACAAGACCAAGAGAAACATTACTCAGGAGGAAGAAATCGACTCAAAATTGGCTTCCAGAAAAAGACTAGGGCAAAAGTGGTCTCAAAAGAACCAGAAAAAAAACTGGGGGGGGGGGGCAGAAAACCCAAAGCGAAAACTAAAGGCAAAGAAATGCTTGTGGAAATCAGGGGATAAAACGAAGCCGTATAGCTCCAGAACGGACTGAAAAAAACCATGCAGAAAACCAGTGTGTCACTCTCCTCCTTCATCTAAGGACTCTCCCGATTTGTGTTTAAAAGAGGACTTCTACTTTAAAAGACAGCATCACCTCACAAACAAAAAACCCTCAGTCAGTAGCACTGAAGGAAGCCAATCTTCCCCCCCCCCCCGGGTTCCACACCCAACAGTTTTAGACCCCCAAAATCTAGCCATGGCTTCTCAAAAGCCATCAGAAGGCCCAGCAACTCAAAATATTAGGCTTCTCATAATTATTTTTTTTAAAATCTCATTTAAATGTAAATTGTGATCTTTTAATCAATGAATGATGTATTTCAGTTATTTTTGAAAGAGCCATCATCGCTCCCTCACACGCTGACAGTTTTTCTGTACAGAATTATTATTGTTGTTGTTGTTCTTGTTGTTAGGATGCTGCTAGGATACATTGATCCCCAGTCCCTCACTTCTTCATAACAAGAGCGGCAGAGATGCAACCTCTAACAGAGAAAGAGAAGCCTCCAGAAAAACCTCTTGCATCTGATCTCAAAGGAAAGGTAATTTGGTCTGAATGAGCTCTCAGCATTCTCAAATGAAGAGAGTCTGAAGATTAACTGAGGCCTGTGTTTCTTGATAATAACGGCACATCATTAAGCAGGATAGGGAATCCTACTCACCAACTGCCTTACTCTTCTCTCTCTATCACTTTAGTATTATCAGCTTTAAGGCTCTCGGTATAACTTACTAGCATGGGATATTGGGCAGTAATCGGTTAGCATAACTAAGAGCTTCAGTGCTGGGAGTAGAGATGGGCCCGAACAGCAATACGCACACAAAAAAGCCACGAACAGCCCAATCTGCTGTTTGCAAACAAGCTGTTCCTGAAGCCCCTTTCTAAACGAACAGGTGGTCGTTGCAAGCCTCGTTCCTTGCTGTTCATCAAGCCAGACAGTCTGGCACCTGCAATCAATTCCCTTGGCAATTTAGGCAGGGATTGAGTGAACTCTCTCTGAATTCCTGCTCTTGCCCTGGAAACCCCAATCTAAGCCCAATTTAGCTTGATAAGCAGGTCTTCCTTTCAAGTGTGGAGCTCTAAATTTGTTACAAAAAGGGAGCAAAGACCAGGGGGGAGGGGGGCTCCCAGCTCTGACTTTGCAGACAGTGGAGAGGGAGAGAGTTGCTGTTGGCATTTTGAAAGAGCGCATTGGAGCTTGAATTTTCTTTTTGTGTGGTGGGATAGGGATCTACCCCTTCAAGTTCCAGGGCTGCTGCCAGGCTCTGGCCCAAGCTATTATTTATTATTGGTACCTATTATTGGTACCTGCTCAGGTCAGGTTTCTGGGAGTGGTGCAGTAGGGATCTTGACTTGGAGAGCCTGCTGGCCCCCATGAACAGCCAACCACAAACATGTTTGTGAACAGGGCCATGTTCATGGTTGTTCATGAGTATTCGTGGATGGCAACGAACAACGAACATCATGTTCAGGCTTTTTTTTCTGTCCGTTCCCATCTCTAGCTGGGAGCTTGACAGCTACTATCTCCAACCACCCTTCCCTTATCTATTGTTCTGCAATAGGGCTCCTGTCCATGGACAGAAAGCAGTCCCAATAACTGAAAAATTGGGATGAATTGTTGGGTGGAAGGTATTCCCCCACAGTTACATTCATGTAGAGTTAGCTACCACATGTGCAATAATTCTTAACAAAATTATGCTTTGTTCTTTTCCCTATTGGCAACAATGAGAAAAATACATGAGAAGACATTTGATTTCCCCCATTTTTGTATATCTTCAAAATTTATTAATGAACTGCATCATTGATTTTTCTCTCAAATTAACAACTATGCATTCCCATAATTGAAACTATTAAAACGGTCTCATATGATCTCTTTGTTATATCTCAATTGCACTGATCATTCAGTCTAATACCTATATATCTAATAGTATTATAATACATCTAAAAAGGTGTCACAGCTTGCTATCTTATGAATTTCCTGCATTGTGTAGGAGGGTGGACTAGATGACCCCCGGGGTACCTTCCAGCTCTATGTTTCTATGAATGCCACATTATAAATGCATGGTGTTAATTTCTCCTCTTAGGTGCTAAAATTGTCATACGTCAGGTCCCTTCCTACAAACTACCGTAAGTTAAATCTCATAGTGAGGAAGGCGGGGGGATCACATCACATCTTTTCCAGATGAGACACATTATAGGAAGACACAGCAAAAGACTTACATTTGCAATAGATAGCTGTATTCCTTTACTTTCCTAGGTGCCTCTCCCAACCAGGGCTAAAGAGATTGCCCCAGAAGCCCCTGTAGAGTTGCCACATTCCAGGGCCGATTCCAGATGGCCCTCCCCATCCTGAAACGTCATGCATTGTCGCGTGGAAAATGCGAAATATCACGTTTTCTCGCATTGCGTTTTGCTCGACGTCGCGCAAAACTCGTGCGAGAAAACGCAATATTTCACGTTTTCCGCGCGACGACGCGTGACGTTTCGGGATGGGGAGGGCCGTCTGGAATCAGCCAAGATGGGGCCTGGAGTTCTTGCGGAATTACAACTGATCTCCAGACTACAGAGATTCGTTCCCTTGGAGAAATAAGACAGAGATTCTAGGTGAAATTCCTCCCCAAATTCCCCCCTTCACAGGCAGTGCCCCCAAATTTTAGTCAGTGACTTCCCAACTCTGTTCAGCCTGGATTACGCAGATCCAAAGAAGCAGGTAGGTAAAAGTATCTTCTATCTGGGCCTCCCAAAACCTACATCCAATCCTGATGTCATGCCAGGAATCAGTGCAGCTAGTGTTTTACAGTGTCAGACTACGACCATCTGAGAGACTTTGTTCAAATGCCACCCTGGCATAGGGTTGCCAGTCTCCAGGTGGTGGCTGGAGATCTCCCAGAATTACAAGTAGTCTCCAGGTGATAAAAACCTGTTCCCCTGGCGAAAATGGCTGACTTGGAAGGTGGATTATATGGCATTAAACCCGGTTGAGGTTCCTCCCCTCCCCAAATTCTGCCCTTTTCTAGGATCTACCCTGCAAATCTCCAGGAATTTCCCAACATGGACCTGGCAACCATACTCCAGCATAAATCTCACTCAGGTGGCCTAGGGGAAATCTAGGCTTGCCAACTTCCAGGCAGGACTGGAGATCTCTTGGCATTACAACTGGAATTATAACAAAACAAAGATCAGTTCGCCTGGAGAAAATGGCTGTCTTGGAAGCTGGTCTCCATGACATTATACACTGCTGAGATTCTTTGCCTCCCCAAACTCTGTCCTCTCCCCCAAATCTCCAGGAATTTTCGGAGCCAGAGCTGGCAACCCCAAGGAAATCTCTCAGCCCAACCTCTCCTATGGTTAAACGAGGAAAGAAAATCCTGCCCCTATGCTCCTCGGAGCAACAGCAGGGCGAAAATGGATAAGACAGAAAAGTGCAATAAATAACAAAAACAAATAAGGACTTAGCTTGAGAGAGAACATTTTTTTTTGTACTGAAGTTTGGATTCTGACATTTCTCTCAAATATCATTATTTTAAAGCCCCCTGATGGCAACACTGAGAAAATGAACTAACCACAGCAGGTTCTGTCTTCCCCCAGGATAAGTTGATAAATTGTGTCGGTGCTGTGATTTGTGTTCAAGGAGTGAGATTTTCAGCAGCTGAGCTATTGCCTACCACTATCAACAAACACCCTCCCCACCCCTTCCCCTTCCATAGCCCCGCCAACTGAAAATGAACTCCTGGTTTTTCAAATGCATAGACATTTACAGTGGAGCATTTTTCAATCAGCAGGCAAAAACACTGAAAGTGAATATTGATCCTTATACCTTCTGATTTATCTCTGAACAGCCCGTCTTATATTAAATACTGACATATACACACAGGTTTCTTTTTTTTAAAATAGTAGTAATAATTATATTTATTTAATTGCTTCAAGCTCTACTCATTAGCGCTCAAGAGACAAGACACTTTAATTACTTCAGTAAAATGCACATAAACGTTCAACTGAAACGGATCTTTAAAGGAGGGAGGAAGAGAAGAGAAAACGTGTGTTAAAGCACTTGAAAGATCAGCCTACTTTCCTAGGGACTTTCCCACTAACTGAGATTTTCAAGTGAAACCCTTGCTGGGGTCCTTGGCTTGTCAAAGTAATAATATCTATCCCACCAAGGGACAAGACGCAGCAGTAAAATGCGCATGCATGTAGAACAAAATTTTCAAATTAAAGAAGTGTCTCTGTTCTACTTTGCAAAGAAGATTAGAGAATTCAGAACTCTGAGATCTGAGGCATTCTTTAAAATTTTGGAAGTATTATTTGCTCGGGCCTGCAGTTACCTCCAGATCATTAGCCACTCTATCCACATTGAACATAACACAAATTCATAAACAGGAAAATTATTTATGGTACACTCAGCCTAATTCCATATATCTGGTCTCATCACACTCCTGATGATACTATTGAAAGAATAATAGCGATTAGGCTTTCCCCCAGAGCCCTCCAGCGGCAGCAGGGTTGCCAACCCCAAGTTAGGAAATTCCTGGAGATTTGTGGGTGGAGCCTGGGGAAGGCAGGGTTTGGAGGGGACCTCGTCAAGGTATAACGCCCTCCAAAGCAGCCCATTTTCTCCAAGGAAATAAATCTCTCTTGTCTGGAGATCAGTTGTATTTTTGGGAAATCGTCAAGTATTGACTACGTGGTTCTGCAAAAAAGCAGTGAAGACAGAGAGGGAGGAAGAAAGGCTTGCGAAAGCACCCCTTGCCATCTGTCACCACCACCAAAGAACAGTTTCTGAGAAGGAAAAGGCGTGGATGCCGTGAGTGCGGAAAGTAATGGTTTCAATTTTTTCCAAGCTCAGGCTTGGATCCAGGCGGCTTCTTCAGTCAGCCTCATTAAATCCCCCTCCTTACTACAGCCCCCATCACACATGACTTTTCTCCACACAGTTCCATTATCCCCAGAACAGCCTTTTTGATGGTCAAAGAGATCCATTCCTCCCCTTTTCATCAATGGAAAAGCTAGTGGAGTCCAACCCTGTGTCTCACTTTCAGCTGAACTGGCTTTGGGTTTTTAAAGGTGCAAAGATTGTTCAGTTCATCATTATGAACCCCCCATTTATAAACATTTGCACCATCGCTAGCAGTATTTTGCAGGGGTGTAAACCACAATTCATACCCCGGTGAATGTACATTTACCCAGTTTGCACTCTGGTATCTGTGGTGTAAAACCAAACCACCCTGCAAGAAGCAGTCCCCAGATATTCCAAGTTCGATGGGATTTTTTGACAGATTTGAGAAAAAAGTCACCCATTTCATACAACTGATTGCAGGGATAAGACCTCAGGATAAGACAGGCTATGGGGCGACAGCATATTGGCAAAACATCTCTCTGTTCTGCTGCCTCTCACTACTCACTACCTATTATCTGAGGAGTCCTCAGGAGATGTCTACTTGCCAAAGGAACGCAAAGCTGAACATTTACTGTTCACCAGGTAGATGACAAGAGAACCACATGTCTACATGAAGCAGCAGAGTGCTTTCTCTGTCGGAAACCCAGTTCCCCAGAGAGACAGAGGCAGAGGTTTTGACACAAATCCATACCTGAGTGGTAAATGGCAAAACTGCCTCTGCATGACAACTCTTCAAAAAATAAGTGAGCACGCTCCACAGTGACACATGAAGGAACCAGAGTCTCCTTCCATTCGAAGGTGAATGAGGACGTGGAACAGCTGTACAAACATGGAAGCAGAATGGGGGTGGAGGATAATTCTAACCACATGGCATGAAACAGGCTCTGTGATGGTAAGAGTAAACTAAGTGAAGTATTGCAAAGAACATGACTGTGACAGACCCATCTGGCATGACACCCCTGTATGGAGATGATAGAAAAAATCAGGGACATCCAATAACAGTCAAGTTCAAACACTGATCTACTTAGTGGCATCTAAGGAGCTACAAAGGAGATAAATTAGGGTTGCCCAGTGGCTGGCAACTGGCAAAAATCTGGAGGGTCAGGGACGTGGGGGTGGCTGTTAGTGTGAACTCTGCGTGACCTGCTCAGCTGCTGCCCTTGATCGTTTTTCTACATGCTCCTGTACTGATCCCCCTGGATCCCCTTCTGCAAAGATCTGTATAACATGCTCAATCTCATAAGGGAATATAGCAGCCAGGATTGATTTCCTTGCAAAAGTTTTTATCTGGTCTCTCATCCATATCCAAAACCACCTTTCATTCTGGTTTATATTTGTATTGGGAGGACTGTGGTCATATTTCCAAAAGGATTCCTGTAATGGCTGATTCTGGGTAGAGGTGCTCAAGTACCCAGGGGTTGGCTCACATTTTGCTCACCAGATTCAAGCAGGGGGCCAACTTTGCACTGAGCAGTGCAACTGTTCATGAGCAACTTAATCCTGTTGAGAGGGTTATTCTTGGTGCATTGAAAGAGTACAGTACAATCAACAGCATTTCACAAATGCATGCTTGCATACAGCCAGATGAGAATCCTTGCCTCTCCCAACTTGTCATAGCTGCATGCCACTCCATAGCTAATCATTTAAATAAAAAGTGAATAAACCTATACATCAATCCAGGGCCGGATCTACGGTTGCCAGTGCCCAAAGCTGGCAGCGGCAGCATGAGTGGCTGGGAGGCCTCCCAGCCACCCGCGCTGCCTTTCACCTGCCCTGCAGGAGAGGGGGCGTGCGGGAAGTGCACCCTCTGTCCTGCAGCCCACGTGTTCCTGGGGCTGGCAGCTGCACCCGGCATCCCCTCTTTGGCGGCGCCAGGAGCAGACTACCCCCCCTGCCCCCCATCGATCCAGCCCTGCATCAATCAAAGATTTATAAACAAACATTGTGTGTATGTGTTTTTTTAAAAAAAGATCTTTCCATTTGATTGTCATCTAAATCCATGCTGTTGGTGTTATTTCACGCATGTGTATTATTGAACCATCTTATGAGAGTTCTACTCCTTCCTATGTCATTTAATTCCCTTGCCCAACCATCCCTGACCCTGGTTAAAGTCAGTTCAACCTACTGCATAAATGCAAAAACCATCATAAGGCAGAAGGAGATGAAACTGCACTCAAGTTGGACAGCGGTGAGGCAAAGAGATCCAAGTCTCAGGTCAACAAAACATCACAGCTGTTGAAGACAGTATGTTCACCGCTGAAGATGTTAACTGAAAAATTAATGGCGCCTCCCGTTCCTGGAACTACAATTCACAGGGTCAATTTGAGAATACATTTACCCACACTATGAGCTGGGACAGAACTTCTGGGGAAAAGACAAGGTTTTTTTCCTCCCCCTATCATTGTCAAGGAAGCTCTTGATTATCAAGCACCTTCTGAAAAGAGTTTGTCTTTCACTAGCTCTGGATATCTTTTTGCAAGTATGAGTAGAAGGGAAAGAAACATACATTGCATTATCTGCTTTTCATGTCTCCTTCCCATTTTACTTCGCCTGCTCCTTGCCCTCTCTTCTTTGAACGTGAACACATTCGAGCATGGACTTGGTCTCTCCAACTGAACAGACTGACCAGTCAAGTTCATCTAGATGCCAAACCATCCACCATTGTTAGCTGGACTCTTGCTGGTTGGCTCATTTCTTGACAATGACCACCATCAAGCGATCATGTCTCCTAAGAGGAGGCACATCTCTGAGCCAAAGCACATAGCACATCTTCAGTTGCCAGATACCTCTTGATACACTGGGCCATTCTTGGCAACCGAACATAAAAGGAATAAGATGAGCAAAACAATAAAAGCTGGGAGATCTGCAGAGACAGAGGCTAAAAACTGCTGGCAGAGAACAGGCTCTGCGCCTGTTGGCAACGTGGCAGGTTTGTAGATAAAATAATGACTTAATTTTCTGCTGCTGCCTGTTTCAGTGGTCATGAACACAAATATTCTCTGCCAGAAGATGGGAAGAAATAGAAAGGGAAAAAAGGAACAGAAAAGAGACGGATAAGTCATAAATATAAGAAGAAGAAGAAGACTGGAAGGAAAAAATGAATCAGATTCCTAAGTAGGAATTAGTCAATTCCCATCGGTTCCACGGTTCAATCCCTTGGAAACTCAGTCTGAGGATCTTCTGTCAATGTTTTCATACTCTGATGGAGCAGAACCTCAGAAATGAAGAGGGAATGGTCCCTTTCTTGCCTTTCTTCCCCCATTTTTTTTCCATCTGGAGCCTGAAAAAACAGCAGGCACTTGAAGAAAAATTGCCAGTCTGTGCACTAAGAGACAGAACATGTCTCACAGCCCTCCAATGTGTCGTTTCGGGCTTACAGAAGCAATCCAAGCACTTACAGAACCATCTCTGAGTGTCTGAATTGAGTCTCAAAACTCAGACTTGGTCAGACGGCTCATCAGAAAGCCCCTTGAAACAGGAATTGATCTGACAAGTCAGCTGAACGGAACATGGAAGCTGTTCCAACAGCAAAATCTGATTAAATCGTATTGCAAAAATCATGCTCGTATAGAAACTCAGGAAAGGATATATTTAGAATAGACTCATAGCATCATAGGGTTGGAAGGGACCTCTAGGATCATCTAGTCCAACCCTTACACAATGCAGGAAATTCACTAATATCCTCCCCCCCTCGACTGCCACAAGCCAGATGCCGAAGGGCCACCAGGCAGGGCCGTTGCCAGAGTTTCTGGTGTCTGAGACTGAAGGCAGTTTCAGGGCTGTTGCTGCCCCCATGCACACATGCACAAAGCATGTGTGTGCCCAGACTGCATGATGACATCACTGCGTCTGATGTTGTCACGCAGCATCCTGCTGCGAGCCAGCCCCATTGGTGCTGCAGGCAGCTGGGATGGCACATGTGTGGCTTCCCAGCCCTCCCGCTCAGTTGCCCTGCGCCGCCCCAGCCGCCTGTTGCGCCTGGCCTGCAGCTGTGTGCAGGCAGCGGCAGCAGCATGGGGCAACTGAGTGGGAGGGCTGGGAGGCTACCCACTCAGACTGCCCCATGCTGCCGCCGCCAGCACGTGCTCCTGGCCACACACAGCAGCTACAGGCCAGGCGCGGCTGGCGGCTGGGGCAGCGAGTGGGCAGCTTCCCAGCCCTCCCACTCAGCTGCCAGCGCTGCTGCTGCCAGCTCCGCAGCACGCATCCCTGCCCCCAGTGCTCCATCCAGTGCCTGAGCGCTCGAGGCAGCTGCTGGACCCGCCTCCATGGACGCACCGGCCCTGCCACCAAGATGTCACATCCTCTCCCTGTGAGAAAAAAAACATCATCTCTAGGGAATAACTAGTCTGCCTCATCCATCAGCCAGCGAAGAAGCCAACCCCCTGAACCTGGAAGATCCATGTAGGCATCAAATTTGGAGCTGTTGATAGATGCTTCCTACAAAAATATACCTGATCCCTGTTTATAAAACCTATGTGTTCTAATGATAAGTGTCGGACTAGGACTGTAGAGACCTGGACTCAAGTCTTCCATTGGTTATGAACCTCACTGGGGCTACACCCACGCAATGTTAGATTTTACATTTGCAACTCGATTGTCTTCTGTGGACAAGACCGTCTAGCTTCAAATAATTGCTGCAGTGCAGCCAATGCGCAGCCTAAATGACCAGTCACTTTCTCAGCCTAATCTGGTTCACAGGGTTGTGGTGAGAATAAAATCAGGAATAGTACAGCTACGTAAGCTGACTGATCTTCATACAGTAGAAAAGAGCAAGAGTCTAGTAGCACCTATAAGACTAACAAAATTTGTGGTAAGAGTATGTGCTTTATCTCCATACAAGAAGAGGAAGATGAAAACGTAATACATTTAAATTAATCTAACCCAGTGTCCACCAACGCATCTTCTGGCAGCAAATTCCATAAGAAATTTAGGTGCAGAAAAGTTGTTTTATTAGCTTGAAGTCCAATGGGCTATTCAAAGGCTAATGTTTGTTGTTCAAATAATCAGATCAGAGAAGCAGCATTCTAAAACTTTACCTACAATGTCAGCTATCATAGAGTCTCTACACGAGATGCCTCGGCCTGTGTTCGTCAAGTGTAGGGAGACACAATGTTAGTCGGAAAGTGTCGTTTAAAAAGACAGAGACAGTGGAGATCGCTCCTCAGAGGGTTTGGTAATTTCATCTTCGCCTCCCCAAAGGCTCTGTCAATTTCACCTCTCCAGTCTAAAACTGTGTGGGATCACAACCGGAGGGCAGTGAGGAACGGAAATGGGCTAGAGCTGCCTTCCAGAGCTAGGCTTCGATCTGGAGAGATTATAATGGGATAAAGTTTCTCTTCTGACATTTCACAGCCCCATCACACAGCTCCAGTGTATAGCAAAGCCTTTGTCCTGCTGCCAGCTCTGTCTTTTTCCACTACTCTTCCTGGCTAACATTGCATCTCCCGACACCTGTTCTTCACATGTCAAATGTCTCGTGTAGAGAGACTCATAGAGAGAAGGAAATGGGAGGTTATCCCAGAGCCGCTTGCACTGACCTAGCACAGGCATTTTTTTCATTTCCTGGGTGAACCAAGTACCACTCATTAGACATTTTTCCAGGCTATCAGCTTCAGCAGATGCCCGGCCAAGTCTGCTCTGATGCCAGCCCTGGTTGCAGTCTTTACAATGGCACAATAATCTCGTGTTCCCACCCTACCCATTTACTGGCTGATGCAGCAAGAATTTTAAAGATAGGTTATGAGGCTCTCCAAATGACAAGCCCTTGCAATAAAAGAAGTGTGTGAAAACAGCTCACAGTGACCGGGCCAGGAAATGCTATAATCTGTCGAAAGAGATGTTCCCCCTGACACATGCTTTTTATGTGCGCACCCAACCTATAAAAACGGTACTTAGAGCCATTTAATTGGAACCTGGATAGCAGGCACTTTGGACGAATCGGGCACGTGACCGAAAACCAATTTCATGTAATGTTTTTAATAGGCTGTAAAACCCATTTGATTATGACACCTCAACCTCATGCTCAGAACAAGACAGCTAGAATCTAATTTCCACCTCTTCTCCTCGCAACAGAGATAAAAATTGCGTATGATCCCTATCTCCCGATTCCCACGTACCCCTCCACTGCCCCTTTTCTGCCTTTTAGGGAATCATTTGTTTGTTTGTTTGTTTGTTTAAAGAATTTAGTACAATTTTATAACAGGGCAAGCAAATATTCCCGCATTTCATTTCTTTTTTCATTCATTTAAATTTTCACCACCTGTTTTGCTTATCTTCTTTTTGATGTTGGTTTTGGAGATTTGTTTGCACTCTAGTAGGTTGAGTGCTTTTTACGCACAAATGACAAGATGTGGAACATGTGGTTTATAGCTATAGTTTTACTCCTACTTCTTTTTGTAACTTGCATTGGCCTTTAGCCAAAAGTGACGAAGAATTTCTGCCTACCTATAAAATATAACACTGACCTTTTGACACACAAGTGATGCTTGGAAAATGTGCACATTTCAGAGGGTGGGAGGTGCGGAATTCAATTTGAGGAAACAGAACATGGCACAACAATTGAAAAATCACAGGTTTGATTCACACAAGAGAAATCAAAATGGGAAATCTGCACTTAAAGCAGCTGGACTGAAAAATTCAAAATCATACCTATTTGGAAAGGTTGTGATTCTTTAGGTTTTGAGCCCTGTTTCCCCAAACCTTGTGAAAAAGTACATCTCAGAACTGTATGAGCATGTGAGAGAATTAGAGGTGATAGCTAGATCAGGGGTAGGCAACCCCAGGCACGTGAGCCGAGCAGAGGGATTCCCGGCCATTTTTGCTCAGCCTGCAAGGTTCTGTTTTTTGGCTAAGAAACTGTAGAAAGCTCCAGAAGAGTTGGTAAAGTCCCCGGTGTTCAGCGTACTCTCTTTTTTTAAAAAATTTTTTTATTGGGTTAGAACATTAATATTTTTACATTACATTACATTCAATTTTCCCCTAATTTTTCGTTTCTAACCCCCTCCCTTTCCCCCCCTTTTGTTGACTTCCAACAGCTTTCCCACCCTCTGTCCCTTTTCCCTTACTTCTATTAACTTCATCTGTCTAAAACAAATATATATTCTCCATTATATTAAGCAGTACATCTTTAACTCTTTTACTTATTATACATCCAAACTATACTTCTTTAGATAAACAATTTATCCCATTTTCCAGTTTTGAATATTTCTATATATCATAAACCATAAAAATTTCCCACCTTTAAATCCAACAATTTGATTTGTTCTCTATATATTAATCATTTCTTCTTTTTATAGTATTTCTATATAACTCATCACATAGTCAGTCGTTTTAATTCTTCTATACATTCAGTTTGGTGCATATAAGTCTTGTCAAGTAAAAAAAAATATTGTTAATTACTCAATCCTCATGTTTAAACCGTTAATTATTCTCTATCAATATTCTATCAATTAACCTTTACATATCTATATATATCTCAATCAATTAATTAATCTAACTGCTTATAAATTCACATTTCTCTTCCTCCCCCGGTAAAGTCACCCCTCTCTTTTATACTTTTATTGTACTTCAGTAGTTCTCAAACTGCCACAGTTTTCCTCCCACCTCCCACTTCTTCTCCAGATATTGTTTCAGCTTCTCCCAGTCTGTGTTAAACTGCCCTGAGTCCAGATCTCTCAGTTTTCTTGTCATCTTATCCATTTCAGCCATATACAGCAATTTGTAGATCCAATCTTCAATAGTTGGCACTTCTTGTACTTTCCATTTCTGCGCATACAAAAGTCTAGCTGCTGCAGTCATATAAAATATCAACGTCCTATGATGGGCTGGAATTCCCTCCATTCCCAAGTTTAGCAGCAGGAGTTCTGGGTTCTTATTTATTTGAAACTGTAAAATTTCACTCATTTCTCTTATTATTTCCCCCCAGAACTGCCTAGCTACCTCACACGACCACCACATATGATAGAGGGAGCCCTCATGCTTCCTACATTTCCAGCATTTATTAGAAGTGTTCAAGTTCCCTAGCGCAATCTTCTTTGGTGTCATGTACCAACGATAAATCATTTTGAAAATGTTCTCTTTAATATTAATACATATCGTTGTCTTCATTGTAGTTTTCCACAAGTATTCCCATGCCTCCATTGTTATTTCTTTATTGAAATTTATAGCCCATTTCACCATCTGTGTTTTAACTATCTCATCCTCAGTGTACCATTTCAACAGTACTTGGTATACCCTGGATATTCTTTTCTTGTCTTCTTTAAGAAGGGTCTGCTCTAGTTCCGATTTCTCTGTTCGTATGCCCCCTTTTGCAGAGTCCGAATTGTATAAGTCTCTAATCTGTCTGTACTGGAACCAATCATAGTTAGGTGATAGTTCCTCTTGCGTCTTTATTCTAAGTTTAGATACTTCAGTTTTAGTTATTTCTTTGTACGTTAAACATTGTTGTTCATTATCAACAGCTCTCGGATCTATCACCTCGTATGGAACCACCCACAAGGGGGTTCCTTCTTGTAGGTAAATTCTGTACTTCTTCCAGATTGTATATAAACTTCTCCTTACAAAATGATGCAGGAACATCGAGTTGACCTTTACTTTGTCATGCCATAGGTATGCGTGCCATCCAAAAAATTTTTTGTATCCCTCTAGGGCTAATAGTTTCTTATTCTTTAATGTCATCCACTCTTTTAACCAAACTAGGCAGATTGCATCATGATAAAGTCTCAGGTTGGGCAGTTGCATTCCGCCTCTTTCCTTTGCATCTTGTAGAACTTTTACTTTCACTCGAGGCTTCTTGCCTGCCCAAACAAAATCTGATATTTTCCTCTGCCATTTTTCAAATTGTTTAGAGTCTCTGATGATTGGTATTGTCTGTAGCAAAAACATTACTCTTGGTAACACATTCATCTTAACTGCTGCAATCCTGCCCAACCATGACAAATTCAGTCTGTTCCATTTGATCAAGTCTCTCTCTATCTGAGTCCATAATTTTTCATAATTATTCTTGAACAAATCTATATTTTTTGCAGTCAGCTCAACTCCCAAATATTTCACCTTACTAGTTACTTCACAGTCCGTTGTTTCCATTAACAATTGTTGTTTCTGCTTTGTCATGTTTTTGCATAATATCTTTGACTTCTTTTTGTTAATGAAGAAACCTGCCAAGTCACCAAACTCCTTGATCTTATCTATCACTTTTGGCATGTTCTCCAATGGATCTTCTACAATTAACATTATGTCATCTGCAAATGCTCTAACCTTGTATGAATAGTCCTTTATTTTTATTCCTCGTATTTCCTCATCTTGTCGTATTTGTATCATCAGAATCTCCAATACTAAAATGAACAACAATGGAGATAACGGGCAACCTTGTCTTGTTCCTTTACTAATCGTCAATTTCTTAGTCAGTTCGTCATTCACTACAATTGCTGCAGTCTGGTCTCTATAAATTTCTTTAATTGCTCTGATGAATCTTTCTCCCAGTTGTAGCTTTTCCATAGTGGCAAACAAAAAATCCCAGTTTAAATTGTCAAACGCTTTTTCAGCGTCTACAAAGAAGAAACCAACCTCTTTATCACAACGCTTATCATAGTATTCAATAGCATTGATCACTGTCCTTAAATTGTCTCTTATTTGTCTGTCCGGCAAAAAGCCTGCTTGTTCTTCCTCTATGACTTCCGAGAGCCACCCCTTCAGTCTCTCCGCCAATATCTTCGCAAAAATTTTATAATCATTGTTAAGTAATGATATAGGCCTGTAATTTTTCACGTTAGTCAGATCTTGGCCCTCTTTTGGGATCAATGATATATTCGCTTCGCTCCAAGTGTCTGGAATTCTTTGATCCCTAAAAACTCCGTTCATCACCTCTTTTAGGAATGGTGCCAGTTCGTTGGCCATTGTCTTATAAAATTTAGCCGTAAGTCCATCTGGCCCTGGCGCCTTTCCTAGATTTGCAGATTGTATTGCCTTACTTACTTCCTCATCAGTTACTTCACTGTTCAACTTATTTCTCCAAGCTTCCGAGATCTCTGGAAGTTTTGTTTTCTCCAAATATGATGCTATTGATTCTTTAGTTACTTCTTTTTTATTATACAGCTTAGCATAGAATTTATAAAAGGCTCTACTAATGGTAGTCTGCTCCAGGTACGTTTTATTTTCTTCACAGATTTTATTTATTATTTTCTTTTCCCTTTTCTTCTTCAATTGCCATGCCAAATATTTCCCAGGTTTATTAGCACCCTCAAAAGCTTTTTGATTCAGTCTTTTAAGGTTCCACTCCAATTCTTTATTACTCATTGCTGTTAACTGTTCTTGAAGAATTTTGATTTCCTGATATATTTTCTTTTTCCCTGGTCTCTTTTTTAACTGTGCTTCTTTGGCCTTTATTTTCTCCTCAATCTCTTGTCTTTTCTCCTCTTTCTTTTTCCTTGCTCTGCCATTTAAGTCCATTAGTATGCCCCTTACAACCGCCTTGTACGCGTCCCAAACTTTACTGGTTGGTACTTCTTTATTCACGTTGTATTGTATAAAAAACTTTGTCTCTCTTCTCAATATTTCCATATTCTCACTTTCCTGTAACAAGTCCTCATTTATTCTCCAGGCTTTCCTTTTTCTCCTTTTTCCAAATTTCCACATAATTGGATTGTGATCTGAGCCTACCATCGGCATTATTTCTACCTCCTTAGTCCATAACGCTAAGTCCTTTGAGGCCCAGATCATATCAATTCTTGATAATGTAAGATGCCTTGCAGAATAAAAAGTAAACTGTTTGGTTTTAGGATATTCTCTCCTCCATACGTCTTCGAGAGTCTCTTGTTGAATCAACTCAAAAAAAAGCTTTGGCAATAATCCTCTTTTCTTTTGTGCTGTTGTAGTCTTTTTGTCTAGTTCCAAATCTGTCACTCCATTGAAATCTCCAGCAAGAATTATCTGGTCATATACAAGATCGTCTAAATGCTTCCTTAAATCCTCAAAGAAGCTTTCCTTTGCACCGTTAGGTGCATGAAGTCCGACTACCAACACTCTCTTTAAATTCCAATTACATTCCACTGCTATGAATCTAGCTTCAACATCTCTCATAACAAATTTTGGCTGCAGCTCCTCTTTTATGTACAACACCACTCCTCTTTTTTTCTTGTTAGAGGCCGCTACAAATTCTTTGCCCAATTTTCCAGATTTTAAATATTTTACATCCTGTTTTCTAATATGGGTCTCCTGCAAACAAACAATATCACATTTTTGTTTTAGTAGCCAATGAAAAATATTTTTCCTCTTATTCGGTGAGTTTAGTCCATTTACATTCCAAGATAATACTTTACACTCCATATTCATGGTTTTGTTGGTAAGTCTTTTTCATTGTCCTTGATAAATCTCTCCATCTCCCGCTCAGATCTGATGCATTTTTTTGCCCCTCCAAACTCAAAGGACACTCCTTCCGGTAACTCCTATCTGTATCTGATATTCATGTCCTTCAAAGTCTGAATTAGCACTCTATATTTTTTCCTGTCCAGTAACACTGATCTGGGCAGTTCCTTCATTATGATAATCGTCTTGCCATCAATCTCCAATGGATCTTGAAATTGTTTTGTCACAATCCTCTCTTTCATGTTTCTAGTAGTAAACTGCACAATCACATCCCTTGGTAGTTTCCTCTGGGTTGCAATTCTCGAGTTCACACGGTACGCCACATCTAGGATAGCCACAATTTCCTCCTCCTCCTTCCCCAGGTAATCAGCCAACACCTCAGTCATCTGTTCTTGCGCTGACTTCCCTTCCACTTCTGGCAGACCACGAAAACGAAGCTGCTTCTCCATGTGTTTAGTTTCTGCAACTGACATCCTCCCCTTCACCAGTCTCATCTCTGTTTGTTGCGTGTCTATTAAATTCTCCATCGCGTCTTCTACTGTTTTAACTCTCTGCTGCGTTCCTTGTAATTCACTACTAATCGTTTCCACGCCTTTTTTCACTTCTGACAGCTCCGACTTTACTGTCTGTGTAACTTCTTTAACCTCTTTAATAAGCTCCAATTTCGTGTCCTTAAGTTCTTTCATCATGTCTATAAGTTTTTTGTCCAAATTTTCTATTGCCGATTGCCACTCTTTTTTCGACATCGTGGGGCTTGCTTTAGCTCGCTCCCACGAATCTGCTCTCTTCCTTAGCTCTGTGGCGTATCTTTAAACGCTTTCCTTTTTTTTTCAAATGTCCCAATCTTTGCCAAAATTAATTTTTTTGTATCCAAAATGTCGGGCGTCTTTTCTCTATGGTTTCTCTATGTTATTGTAATCCAAGATGGCCTACTTCCTCTTCCGCTGAAGCCGCGACCCTTCCCCTTTCAAAAATGGCGATTCCCTACTTCCTGTCCGTCGGCAAGGGCCGCTTCCCTCCAGCCACTCTATTGTTGTTACGCACTTCCTGTCTCCCGTCTTCCCACAGCAGGTCTCGCGATGGTGTCTTTTTCCCACAGCTCCAAAACCACAGGTATTCAAAACAATAGTCCGATTTTTGCAATAACTTCTTTAAATTTAGTCTCTTTTAAAATACAACTCCTGCCGAGTCTTCACCTCCTTTTCACTAGTCTGTTGCAGTTTAAAAATCTACTTTCTTTCCTCTCTGTTTTTATCAATCTGTCCCGTTTCAAGAGATAGCGATCTTTACCTTCTCTTCAACTTTCTCGGGTTGTAATCGCTGTTTCGATCTTAAATTCTCCTCTCGACTTCCCTCCCCGATCGAAGCTTGGGTATGTAGGTCTTATGCCAGCCGAATTGGCCCCAAAACTGCCGCAGAGATTATAGCCGACCCGTCGCAAGGTGGGACCTCAAGGATCGGGGGGGAGACTCCTTGAGTAGAGCCCCCCCTCGTCCGAGATCTAGCTCACCCTAGGGTCTTGAGCGTTCTTTGCCTGCTCCCCGCCTGAGAGCAGTCGGCCGCGGGTTATTTTCACCCCTCCGGCCGGTTAAAACGGCAGTCCGGTCAGCTCCGCAAATGGAGCTGCGTTAGACCTCCATGAATCCCAAACCGGAAGTCCGTGTTCAGCGTACTCTCAATGAGCTTGGCCAAGTTTAACTCTCTGACACCTCCCCTTTTTGTTTGCCAGTGCAGATAGAATTTCCATTCTCTAGGCTCTCGGGACAAAATGGTTCCTATGTGCACTGACATAACCAAACATGGATATTAAGGTATGAGGTAAACAATCTGCCATTTTATATAGGAATGCTACTGAAGCTCATTTGCAGCTTTTCTAAAACTATCACTTTTTTTCTACCATGTCTGTAACTAGCAGAGTCTCTTTGCATTTAAATCATTGCTGGATAGGTTTAGTTAATGTAAGACGGGGCTCTGCTGAATCAGACCAGTGGAGGGTCAATAATGGAGCACAGAGGCTGAGGCCTTCCCTCATGTTGCCTCCTGGCACTGGTATTACTGCCTCTGAACATGGAGGTTCTACATTCCACAGCTGCAGGCTGCACAGTTGAGGGGTAAATTAACACACTGTGCAGAATACAAAGAAGAGCATTATCAACGACTTGTTAGGTGTGAGGGGTGATAGTGGGATAAAAGTTTTGTGTAGTGGTTAAGAGCGGCAGAACTCTAGTCTGGACTGGAGAACCAGGTCTGATTGTCCCTTCCTCCACTTGAAGCCAGCTGGGTGGCCTTGGGTCACCCCCACCCACCTCACAGGGTGTTTTGTTGTGAGGATAATAATAATACCCTTTGTAAACTGCTCTGAGTGGGCATTAAGTAGTCCTGAAGTATACTGAAGGGCAATATATAAAGGGAATGTATGTTCTCCAGAGGGCATTACACTCTGCAAATTAACATCTGGTGGTGGTCCCTGGCCCCAAGGATATTTGCTTGGCCTTAACCAGGGCCAGAGCCTTTCCGGGTCTGGCTCTGACCTTGTAGAACACTCTCCCAGTTGATCTCCCAGAGGATAATAATAACACATTTGTAAACTGCTCTGACTGTGGCATTAAGTTGTCCTGAAGGGTAGTATATAAATAGACTGTTGTTGTTGTTGTTGTTGAGCAGTGATCCTTGGTGTTAGAAGTATTAAGGTACTTAAGAGACATACACACCACCTCTTCGAAGGAATCATCCAAGGTAGTTCCCCCAACAAGAAAATAAAGGCAATCATAAAATGGTAAAGCATAATAATAAACAGTTACACTCATCATAAAAACAAGTAATGACAGAACAGAAAACAGCAAAGGGGAGCAATTGTAAATGTATCAGTAAAGCTTGGTTCCACAGAAAAGGAGATGATTACAAAAAAATAGCTGGTTCTTGAGATGGTGGGGTTTCTGCTTTAGTACTGTAAAAGACTTCAAGCAACACAGGAGTCAAGGCCTATGGCAAAAGAATGCTGTGTCTCTTTACAGCTGAAGAGAATTCCTTAATGGGAGCTAACTGCCAGGAAATGGGAACTAGTTGTCAGGAGACAGTCTTCAGCTAGCTTTCATATTCAATGTAGTAAAGAGCCCAGCAGCACCTTTAAGACTAACCAACTTGACTGTGGCGTAAGCTGTCGAGAACCACAGCTCTCTTCATCAGGTGCAGGAAAATGTAGACTGCATCTGGCAAAGAGAACTGTGGTTTGCGAGAGCTTATGCTACAGTCAAGTTGGTTAGTTTTAAAGGTGCTGCTGGACTCTTTACTACTTTGCTACTACAGACTAACACGGCTCACTCCTCTGGATCTTTCTTATTCCTCAGATTTTGAGGAAGATGCAACCCTATTCCATGGAGGGACAGAACGGCAGAGGAACCTTTTGAAGGACATCAAAATCTGTATATGGCTGGCAGGGAGGAGAGAGACGGGATAATATAGTGCGGTAAAGATAATATTCTATCCGAGATTCAGTGCTCTTATTCCAAAGCGCGACTGCTTTAACCACATGGTTTACTAGTGATACTTTAGAGCTGTATTTTTTTTCACCCTCCTGCTTTAATAAATATGTACACCGTAGAGTCTGCTCAACCACTAAGGCTGAATTTTAAGGGAGGGGGTGGGCAAGGAGGCATTCCTGTTTGTTTCTGTACAAAGGAGACAGAGAGAGAGAGAGAGAGAGAGAGAGAGAGATGAAGGCAGTGGAGAATTGTGCAAGGGATACATTAGAGTCTCCAGAAATCATTTCAAATAACATGCCGCACAAATTGGCTTTAAGAGACATTTTGCAGCTCTCGCATGTATTCCCCACTGAACAGAGATACCTATTCAAATGATCAAAACCAGGCAGTTCTTAAACTTAAGATAAATCCCACTGATGCAGACAAATAATAAAAAAAGGGAGACAGAAGGGGAGGAGGAGGAAAGTTCAAACAAAACTGCAAATGCTCCTCTCAGGACCAGCCTCTCTTTGATATGCCGCCAGCCTCCTAACAGCGCTTCTATGCCACAGGCAAATTACTTCCTTTCACCCTCATATTTAAGTTCAGCAAAGCACAAATCGTTTTTTTTTTAAAAAAACACAGTAGCTAGGCTGTTTTGGTGATCGCGGAACATGCATATGGCAAGTGGTGTGGTATAGTGGTTAGAGAAGACAGGAGGTTCCAGGGAGGCCCGCTATACCATGGAGGCTTCATGGATGACCTTGGGTTATCCATTCTTCTTGGCCAAAGCAAGCTCACAAGGGGGTTGTTGGGAGGGCAAAACAGAGGCGGGAAGAACGATGTTGCCGGCCACTTGGGCCCCTACTGTGGAGAAAAGTGTGATATAAGTATATAAATAAATAAGCATTTCAGGCACTGCTTTAGTGCAGCAGAGTTTCTGGAGAGCTATTAGCAGGGCCGGCGCATCCATGGAGGTGGGTTCGGCAGCTGCCTTGAGCACTGAGGGGCCAGAGGGGGTGCCAGGGGCGGGGGCATGCACCGCGGAGCTGGAAAGCCAGCCATGCACCGCCCCGGCCGCCTGCCACGCCTGGCCCGCAGCTGATGCGCCCGGGCAGGAGCGTATACTGGCGGCGGCAGCATGGGGCAGTCTGAGCAGGCAGCCTCCCAGCCCTCCCACTCAGTTGCCCCGTGCTACCACCGCCTGCACACAGCTGCAGGCCAGGCACGGCAGGCGGTTGGGGTGGCGCAGGGCAACTGAGCAAGAGGGCTGGGAGGCCACCCGCATAAAGTATTTGTCTCTAAAGGGAGAACCCATTCAGGGACAGCTCCCTCCATTGCAGGAGGCTTGGCTTCCAACATCTCAACTTTTTGTGTTAGGCCAGTTTCCAAATGACAGCCGTTTTGAGGTGGCACCCGTTCCATGTACTCAAAATTCCAAAAGGGCTTGCAAGCTGGGACAGAATTGGCAATGATGTAATATCACATCTAAGGAAAACCTGGAAATGATGCCAGTCCTTCTAGGGATTGCTGGAAACTCTTATGGTTTTGTCAGGTTCTGCCTCACACCCTCTCAGTCCACTCGCAGGTCTCCTCAACCTGACCTTGTCCCAGCAGCCTTCCATGACAGCTGCCCCCATCCAGCTGTCAACCTCCAGCTGTCAACGTCCCCCTCCCCCTCCCCCTCCCCCTCCCCCTCCCCCTCCCCACTCATTCTCTCTCGCTTTCCTCCACTCCATCACATTCCTACACAACCCACCACGCCCTGTGGGTGGGCTTCCTTTATATCCTGTCCCTCATTTCAGGCTCCACCTGCCAGGCCACACCCCTCTTTTGCCTCCTAGCATTGGCCTGGGCTGCCTCAAGCAGTTGCACCTGGAGTAGCTAGTTTGGCTGCATTTGACAGCTACAGCTGTGCTCTCTTGGCTGGCTGCCAAGCTTCCTCTGCTCTGAGCTTCCAGCAGCCTCAGCTGGTCTCTATTACTCCCTTCCTCCCTGTTTGCAGCTTGGGGCATGGCCCTGTGCTGCTTCTGCTGTCCTGCCGGTAAAGTAGCTAGCTGGCTGGCTGGCTGGCTGGCTGAGAGCTGGCTGTCCTTATTTCTTGTGCCTTGTCCCTCTGCCCTGGCCCCCTCCTGGCTGTCCTCACTTCCCCTGGTAGGGCTATTAGCCTCCCACTGGAGGATGGGGCTGGCTGGCTTCCACCTGCTCCTTCTGACCCTCTGGGGCTTGAGTGCTTCTTTCTCTCCCTTGGGTGCTGGCAGGTTCTGGCCCTGGGGGTCTGTCAGGGTGGCTGGGCAGCTGCCTCCTGGCTGTCTCCTGTCCCCTTCTCCTAGCAAGTCTGGGGGCTGAGCCACAGACCCCGGACAGGTTTTACCATAGAGTTTCTAGAGAAGTGTAACATCACTTCCAGGTTTTCCTGGAAGTAATAGCACAATGTCACCAATGTTGCCCCCCCATATATCCACCCCTGACTCTTGCTAGGGCAAGCATACATGTTAGTTGCATGGTAATAAGTAGCCCAGAGGTTGTTGATGGGCCTGTCTCTGATGAATTGTTCCTCATGGGCCAGCCCAACTCTAGAAAGGGCTTTCCCCTCCACCCCCACACATTAGATTCCATCATTCTTCTACAAACCTGGGACTTTTCTCAAGTTTGTAGAAATATTTGTCTTGTCTATTCATGGTTCCAATCTCTAGAATGAAATATCCACACATTTGGATATGTTGAGAATTAGATATATTGATACAATATGTATCATTTATGCATAATAACATACATATTATGTTTATTTATTGTTGCATAAACACAACTGAATAATGTGGATGTTTTATGGGGGGATCCAATGTGAGGAAACAGAAAATGCCAACAAATCACAGCTTCAATTCATATAAGGGAGAGGTGCAATCAGAACAAGGAATTTTGGATCAAAACAGCAAGCTGAGAAATTCAAAAATTATTCCCAGCTGTGGATGTTCATCTAAGTCTACCTTACAAGGTGGGTGTATTTATGACTGAGATTATGTATCTTCCTTGATTCCAGCACTATTAAAATACCATAGCAGTTATCAAGGATTCAGCATACAAATTTCATGGATTGAAATTGTGTGGAATTTCTACACAGAACAATCTTCATTGCTTCCAGTCCCTTCAGTTCTTCCACACAGGTCTGGTTCCAAGTTACTGGGGGAGTGGGAAAAGGGTGCCTGAGACTCCTTTCCCACTATCTCTCCCTACTGCTTGCACCTCCTTCATACCACCCCCCCACAAACACACACTGTTCCCTGCTTACAAGCCCTCCCGCTGTCCAAGCTCCCAAATGTATTTATCATCCTTATGCCCCTCCCACAATAGCACTGGGAAGTACATGCTGCTGGGAGATTGCATATTGAGAGGGATGCAAGGAGACGAGGGAAAGGCCTGCAGGCAAGCATTAGAGAAGGCACATGGGCAGCGGGGTAGGGGGGATCTGCTGGAAGCTCCATACCTTAGCAACTGCCCCCCACCTCTGGGTTTGCTGACACCAGCCCTTCTTTCTCTCCCTTTAGTCCCCCAAAGCAGCATTTTCATTGATGCTCAGCTTCCTTGCAGACATAACTTGCTTGAGAAAAGACATCACACATAATTTGCAGCTGCTAGACTCAAATTATCACCACTCCACAGGCAGTTGCTGTTGATTTAACTAAGTCCTCCACAATCTTCTCCCCCCCCTTCCCCCCCCCCAGAGACAAAACATACATCATATACTCAAGTCGGACTTGATTGGTGTCCTGGGGAATTCAGGTCTCCCTAGTTCTGCATTTCTTGGTATGTCCTTGGGAAAGGATCCAGTGTAAAGAAGTCAAATGCAACTTTCACACAGGCTCGATGTGCTTCTTTTTTTTATTACCTCTATAACCCCATCTAATTTGCAATAATGATCAATTTTAATTATAACAAATTGAGCATAGAACTCCTTATTTCATAATCAATTAAAAGGGAATAACGTTGGTAGTAAAAATGAATGGATATTCATACCTCTTGCTGGGAATGCCTATAATTCTGCAGAGGCCAGGACTAGAGATGGGCACGAATTGAAATACGAACCAGGTTGGTTCGTGGTTCATAAACCAGTGGTTCATCCAATCCCATTTCCGACGAACTGTCACAAACTTTAGGCTGGTTCGTTTGGTTCGTCACTGCAAACAGCCTGGTGCCGATCAATCAGTTTCCTAGGCAACAGGGGATGGACTTTCTGCAGATCTTCTGCTGACCTGGGAGTGATGGTTTCCTGACCTGGATGTGATGTTTTCATGAACTGGTTCGCGAACCAGGGGCAGGTTCGTGAAAGTTCGTGGTTCATGAAATTTGATGAACCACGAACTGCATGGTTCTGTTTTTTTCTGATTCATGTCCATCTCCAGCCAGGACTAAATAGAAGGATTTCTTTACCGCTAAAGGCAGTAATAATCCATTTCCTGTTCTCTGGATCCCTCCCAATAATCTGTATGTTTACTCTCTCAGCATTCCCATGCAACAAGCATGATAGCAATAGCAGTAGAATTATAATCACAACAGCACATTAGACACATTGGCACATTAGAAACTTCAGCCAGTCCAAAATGCAGCATCTGCTGAGATCATATTAAGTAAAGTTAAGTTACGGCACCACCACTGGCTTCCAATCTGTTCCCAGATTTTAAAGCTCCAAAAAACTTAGCCCCAGGATACATGAGGTATCACCTCCACTCATTTTCAACTTACCCAAACTTGATGTTGTCCCTCTGGCACTTACTGCAGGAAGATGAGGAGGCAGGAATTTGGAGAGGACTTTTTGGGGTATTGCTAAGATTGCTAGCCTGTAGGTGGAGCATGGAGATCTTCTGGAATCACAACCAATCTCCAGACTATAGGAATTATTCCCCCTAGAGACAATGGAAACTTTGGAAAGTGGATTTCACCGTATCTCACCTGCTGTGCTCCATCCCCAAATTCCAACCTCCCCACAACCAATCCTAAAATTTCCCAACCCAGAGTTGGCACTCCTAGCTATTGCTCCCTGATTTTGGAACTTCTTCCAGCAGAAGATAGGGACAGCTGCTTCCCTGAAGTCTTTCTAAATAGGTTTGAAGACCTACCTTTTACAGAGGGCCTTTGAGTTAGATTAATAAGGAATGGCATGTCAAGGGAGTGCCACTACGGGGAAATATTGGTTTTTATTGCATTTTACTCTTACTGTATTTTAGTGAATCTTTAATTGTACTTTACTGGCTTTGTATTGATTTTTATTTATTTATTTTTATGTATTATTTATTTACCTTCATTTTATAATCCTTATTTTATAATCCTTATTTTATAATCAATTAAAATTTTGCCTTCTCTTGAGTTGTAAACTGCCTTGGGGTCTTTTTAGTATAGTAGAAAAGCAATCTACAAATAAACTAACCTAAACTTGCATACCCTTCCAACAGTTCACAGAGAAACCACGTTTTGTGGATAAATCTACCCATATTCATTCCAACATGGATTCAATATTACAAGCAATTGTGGATATTCCCAAGGCTTCAATTTGATCCCAGTTTGTTCCCCAATTCAAAGTGATATTACCATTTAAAACCCGAATTGACCTTGGACCAAGGAGTCCCCTAGCCTGAAAGTGTCAGGGGTTGACCCTTCTTCATATGCCAGCTCCGTATGACGTGAGATTGGCGAGGAGGAGAGGACACAAGAGGAGAGGACATTCTCTGGCATGTCCCCTCAAGCCCTAAAGCTCCTTCCCCTGGAAATTCAGCTGTCTCTCTCATCAAGGCTCTTACTCTCTCATTCAGAGTAAGAGCCCCGTGGTGCAGAGTGGTAAGCTGCAGTACTGCAGCCCAAGCTCTGCTCATGACCAGAGTTCGATCCTGGCGGAAGCTGGGTTCAAGTAGCTGGCTCAAGGTTGACTCAGCTTTCTATCTTTCCAAGGTCGATAAAATGAGTACCCAGTTTCCTGGGGTTAAAGTGTAGATGACTGGGGAAGGCAATGGCAAACCACCCCATAACAAAATGTCTGCCAAGAAAACGTCATGATGCGACATCCCCCCCATGGGTCAGTAATGATTTGGTGCTTGCACAGGGGACTATCTTTACCTTCTTACCTCTCATTGATGGCCTTCTGTAAAGACCACTTCTAGAGGACCTTTGGCGGGGAATAATCCCTTCCTGAAAATGAACTGTTTTATCTCAGGCTTTTGTGGTTTTACCCGTTTGGTGTTTTAGTGCATATGTTTAGATATGTGAATGTCCAAGTATGCGCAAGAAGAGGCAAATCCAATTCCATGCTCCTATTCACACCTAGATGCAGGCATTTGTGGAGGCAGCAGGTGACTCCTTAATGACACTTATTAATTAATTAGATTATCAACATTGAGTACATTAGGGGGCTGCATTGATTGCACTCTTGCAAAGACTGAGCTCACAGCGTTGCTTTGTAACAGGCCTGGGTTTATAAACTGCATGTGCTTTCCCGATCATCGGATGCTGCTTGCCCCAGTAATACACCCTCCTGGTTCGTCTTGGAGAGATGCCGTTAGCTGCTCGCTCTCACAAAATCAATAAGGATGTGCGTCATGGGATCGGAGCGCAAGCAACTTCTGCCTGGGGGCGGACTGTACCAGGTTGCTCTGTCGGCTGCGTTCTACCAGCGATCTGTTCTGTTACTTAAGAGTCATCATTCTACACAACTAGTTAAATTCCTCCCACTGATCCTCCGCTCCCTTTGGGAATAAACCAACAAGCCACCCACCACCAAACTTCAATAACAACACTCATCCCACAGGGAATGCAGATGATCTGCTTACTCAGGGGGAGAAAAAAAGTTTTTATTTTTAGCAGGCACTGACTATATACATTAAAGGTGTTGTGATAAATCTGTTTCAAGCAGCTTTAAGATGATTTAACACAGAGATTCCATGCTGTTACTCCCCTGCAAGCAGATTTCCCACAATGACTTAATGTTTTCAACATAGGCTGTTCCTATGAGCCGACGAGGCTGCCTTATACAGTCAGGCCACTGGGATAGCCTGCTTCAACATCCTCTGACTGGCAGGGTCTCGCAGAAAGTACTTGCACTTGCTATTTAAGATCCTGTCCATGGGAGATGCCAGAGATTAAACCAGGGTCCTTCAGTGAGTAATGCAGGTGTTCTACCACTGAGTCACAGCCCCGCCGCCTAGCTGCAACTACATGGTGGTGGAGAGTGCCCTCAAGTCATAGCTGACATATGGGGTTTTTTTTAATTTTATTTTTCAATATCTAACATACAACTACTGCATACATACATACCCTACAAAACAGTGACTACAAAAGACTACAATAACACAAGGGATGGGAAAAAAGAGAGGAAAAAAAGAAGGGAGGGAGGGGTGGAAAAAAGGGGAAGGTGCCCTACAAACACTAAACACTACATTTCTGTTTTTCCTTCATACTGCCATTATTCAAAAGTTAAAGCTTTATATTATATTGATGGAGTGGTTGACCTTACTAAATGCAAATTACAATTTAATTTCAAGTTAAGTTTTTCTTCCCCTCCTGGGTCCCGGACGCAGGGGGTTTTTATGGCAAGAGACTGTCAGAGGTAGTTTCCCATTGCCTGCCTCTGCAGCCCTAGTCTTTGTTGGGGGTCTCCCATCCAATTACTAACCAAGGCCGACCCTGCTTAGCTTCTGAGATCTGATGAGATCAGGCTCACCTGGGCTATCCAGGTTGGGGCACAACTACACGGTATGCAACTGAAAAGCAAAACTCACGTTGAGCTACAATTTGCTCATGGAATGAAGCCTTTGGGGATGCAATGCAGAGCACCTCCTGAGTGTTGCATTACAAGAATTAAGGGGATGGGGCATGCTCTCTGTGGCTTGGGCCCAACAGAGGATTTCCACAAACGAAATCATTTCTGCCAGAAGAATGCCACTTGGTCTCCCCACTTCTGCTACTGCTCAAAATGTCCCCCTGGAATACTGCTCCTGCAAGGACAGGTGACCTCAGGGAACAGGATTTCAAGGGGCATTTGCGGTTGCAGCAAGATGGGGAGGCAAAATAGTTACACTCCACAGGTAGAAAGAAACTGATCTGTCTGTAGATATGGCTGCTGGACGGAAGCCTGTATTTTGTGACAGTTCCCTTGGCTACTGTGTTTGGAAGGCAATAAGAGGCCTGATTTGACCATGATTCACCATGGTCCCCCTACCTTTTGTCCCAGAATTTGAGTTGGGGGCACTGTTCCTAAATTCTGCCCTTTGGTCCTCTGCCAACTCCTGCCTATCTTCTGCTCAATGCGTCCTCCTAAGCTCGGGTTCTGCCTGTTTCCCCACATTTCCTGCTCATCCCAGGGATGGTTCTGGGCTTTGCGGGGAGAAGGAGAAATCAACGTAATGACACATAGAGAGAGGGGGCAGGCAAGTGAGGGCTGCTTCTTGGAGTCCCCGTTGCACCTGTGTTGTCTGCCCAGGCCAGCAAGCTTCAGATGCTGCTGGCTCACCTGTTCACTCCCTCTGCTTGATGGCTGCTGCTGCTCCTCCTAGCAGGCACCACGTCTTCCTCAAGCAGGTGAGCAGACACAGCACAGTGGCATGCCACATGCAGAGTCACCTGCCCTCCGATTACAGGAAGAAAAAGGAGGAGTCAGCATCTCCGCTCGTAGTGATGAGATGCATTCCAAAGGAAGGAGGAGAGACAAGCAAGCCTAGTTCTTTCACGGTGGCCAGTACCATGGGTGCAGCGTCAACAGAGCACAGGAGTGCCCTTGCACAACCATATGTAGCATGTGCCACCCATCACAGCTGGTCCCTCCCACCCACTATATTATGCCAACCTTTTTTAGCCAGCCCTGCCCAACAGGCAAATCAGGTGGAAACCGACGGATTTCCCACATCAAACTGGAAATCAAATTGCACATGTTACTCTACGTAGAATTTCTCTCTCTCTTGTCATTCCCACATTCTGCACCCAAATTCTACTCTGAACCTGATATCTTCAGTCCGCATGGATAGTGGCGTGTATTCCTAAAACACTAATAGCTCCATGGAGTTAGTTGGCTGGTTTTTTTAGTAGGATTACCTGCTTCGGGTTGGGAAATCCCTGGAGATTTAGGGGGTGGAGCCTGGAGAGGGCAGGATTTGAGGAGGACAGAGACATCAGCATGGTATAATACCATAAAGTCTACCTTCAAAAGCAGCCACTTTCTCCAGGAAAACTCATCTCTGTAGTCTGGAAATTAGTTGTAATTCTGGGAGACAGACCTCACTTGGATGTTTGCAATCCTATTTTTGAGCCTCAATCTGGCAAAAAGTTCTTTGCTGCACCTCCATCTTAAGCAGTCACCCTACCTACATCTGTGAGCTTTGGCCAGTGTCACTGCCAACAATGGCTCAATGCTATGCTTCTGAATTCATTCAAACTCAGCCTGAGGTGGTTTGCTTGTCAGCATCTCAGCTTGTATCTATACAAAGTTTTCTCTCCAATAGGGGAGGGGGGCTGCTACTGCCAGGAAGTATCGCTCCCCACAGATAACGTGACATCCAGTTTTGGCCCCGGTCCTTGAAAAAGAAAAAGGGCAGCCGTTTTAAGAAGTAGACTGAATGAAGATGTTTATCTACAAAAACACAATTAGGCAAGCTTTTAAAGCTGTAAAGCGGCTGAAGTACATTTCCCATTAAATGAATGACCATCCATCAACGTGCCCATTCATACAAGAAGGATTGTAACTAATTTCGTTGGAGATACAAAAGTCTCTTCAGAGCATGCTACTTGCCTCTCAGCTCTGGGCTTCTTTTTGTCCTGGGTTACATTCCAGACTTGGCAGGCCTCCAGGCCTCCCACCCCCCACCCACCGCAAACACTGTCCATCATTCCCCCTACCTGCAAGCAACTGTTTTCTGAGTGTCTCTGGATACCATCCAAAAAGAATTCACCAAACCTGTCTGTTTATGATCTTATTCCTCAGCTAATTATCACGTAAACACAATGTGCTTCTCTGGGGCCTGACGTGTTCAATAGGTTATTCAATATCGGTTTATCCAGCAGTGTCAAAATGACAGCCCCACTTATGGTTAATCAGAGGTTGTACATGAGCGTCAGAGGTAAGCGGGCCTTTGCTCCCCTGGAATTATCAGCCACAAAGCACTGCTGATATGTTTTGATCTCTGTGTCAAACGTATTCAGTCCCTTTGTTAATGGCCTCGCTTTGCGTCCCATTGTTGTTAAAATCGTGTCGTCATCTGTGCAAAGGCGACCCTGCTCTTAATTGTCATGCTTGGATTGTTTAGGCAGATCGGCACACAGGGCCAGCCTCTCGTCCAGGTCACGGATCAGACACTTTCATGGTGTTCATTTTAAGTTTAGCCGACACATCTCACGTTGCAAGAAGTATCAACGAGAATGCTGAAACCAAACTTTTGTCACAGTTAGAAATCAGGCTGCCATGTCAGACCCATATGGGGTGCATAGAGCTTTTCTTCCTTGTGAGTACTGATGGGATGTCTCCCTGTTGGATGTCTCCCTGCTTCAAAGCCAAGATCTGGTGGATCCGGGTTTGAATCTCTACTCTGCCACATAAGCTTGCTAGATTTCCTTGGGCCAGTCACGCTCTCTCAGCAGGGCCATATTAAGCCATGGCCAGGCCTCTGGGCTTTCAGGTATTTCGAGTGCCCTCTGGCACGTCAGTCTTTCACCCCACTACAGCTGACAGCCTGACCCTGGTACGGTAGGTACTAGACTATGCTACACAGCCCTATATCCATTTTGAGGGGCTCCTGAAGAATTCTACTCAAAAATTTTAAAATATTTTTATTGTGTGAGTAGAACTCTTCAGGAAAGCACATTTGGGGGGTACAATTGTCCAATACTGTAATATTTTGAAGTAAATAAATTTTTGTTATTTATTAAAATATATAATTTATGGATAATTGTTTTAATACATATGAGACAATTTGTTTTGCTTCAATAAGGAAGCAGTTAATTGCAATTTATGTGGGGGTGTGCCTCAGCAAAAAAAAATTGACAGGCTTCTAGTCCCTGCAGAGGCCCTAGGCCAGGGCCAGATCCAGGGGGTGGGGGTAGCCTGCCAAAGAGGGGGCACCAGGCGTGGCTGCCAGCCGCTGGGAGTGCACCGCGGCTTGCTGCACGAGAAGCTGAATGCAGGGTTGGGAAGCCCTTGACTGCCCCGCCAATGGGGTGGCTGGCTTGCTGTGCATGCAGGACCTCCCAGCCCTGCGCTCAGCTACCCGCGTGGCAAGCCTGCCACCACAGCACATGCCCGGGCTGCTGCCACCAGCTCCACAGCACACTGGGCACTTGGGTGGCCGGCTTGCCGCATGGGCGGCACACCTCCCGACCCTGCGTGATGACATCACGGAAGTGACGTAATCACGCAGCACTGGGAGCGCACATGCACACGAGGGGGGCAAACAATGGTTGCACCAGGTGCCAGCAACCCTAGATCTGGCCCTGCCCTAGGCTTCGGCCTAGTCAGCCTTATGGATAATACGACCCCGTCTCTCAGGAGAAGAGAATGAGGAGGAGGTGTAAAGAATGCTGTTGTGAGCTGCTTTGGATCCCCACAGGGAAGAAAAGTAGGATATAAATATCCAAATAACATAAATAAAAAAGCAAGCAACCAAGCAAGCTCCAAAAGAAAAACCTGTTCCTTTCGGAAGATAAGGATAGCTTTAGAAAAGAGATGAGGCAGCTTTGCAGACAAAAGGTCTTTCAATGGCTATCCACCATGAAGGTTAAACTGAACCTTCTTGGACCCTCTAAGTGTGAGCAGCTCCTTACTGGACGATTTTGTCTCCAAGCAGCATGCAAGCAGGGATTGAAGACATGTGGCTGAACACTCAGGGAAAGAAAATGCTGGATTAGATAAACCTTAGATAGTATGATCTGGTATACCTAGCATGGTTGCCTGTGGAATTTGACTGAACCAAGTGGCTTGGCAGACCAGATCTCAAAATTCCCACATACTTCTTGCATCCAAATTCTGGTCTTTAAGAAACATGACTATACTACTAATTTAAGAGAGATAGTCACAAATTTATAAGCCCTACTAAACGTTGCACTGTTGCTAATTGTATTACTCAGTTATTTAATCTGGCTTCTAGTATCTTTTGAAAAACTAAGCAATCGTTATACTGCTAGAATAACTAATCTATCAAGTTTAATAGGAACTGATCACTAATATTGTACTATCACAAAATTAATAATCTGTTATTTTTACTACATTCACCGTTTAATATGTTGTTTGTTTATGAAAAAATAATAAAAATAATTTTTAAAAAAAGAAACATGACTATATGGATTGGCAGGTCTACAGAGGAGAAGGAGAGATGTAGACACAAGAGGCAAACTCTTCATAAATTGTCTTACAATATGTTACTAATCAAATATTCCTCAGCAGCTGAATTAGGGTTGCCAGCCTCCAGATGGTGGCTGGAGATCTCCCGGAATTACAACTGATCTCCAGCCGACAGAGATCAGTTCCCCTGGAGAAAATGGCTGCTTTGAAGGGTGGGCTCTATGGCATTTTACCATTCTGAGGCCCCTCCCCTCCCCAAACCTCATCTTCTCCTCGTCCCCCTCCCCAAATCTCCAGGAATTCCCCAACCTGGACTTGGCAACCCTAAGATGAATTGCACAAAATGTCAGGCTGCACACATTGCATGGCATATGCAACATTTGTACATATGACTCTGCAAGGATGAATGCTAAAGATGAAATGAATCTTATGTACTCAGAGGTTTGGGAAAGAGGGAAGGAGTTAAACTCTGAAGAATGACAACAGTAGCAACTTTCACTAATAACATTTTACCAAGATGGTCCCAAAGGACAATGATTTATGAAGGACTAGAAAGGTGGGAACCATCCTTGAAAATTAGGAACTGTATCATTTTACTTATTTTTGCTACCACCCTGTAATGATTTGCTGTTTGTTTTAAGCTTAAACCTTTGGCTTTGGACTCTAAATTCAGCTCCTTCTTACGTTATCCTAAGCTTTTCCCTCAGGAGGACCCTGATCCTAATAAGCACTCCTTATATTTTCACTCACGCAGAGCTTAGGTGTTATTATGTTTTACCCAGGCTTAAACCTCAAGAACCCTTTCTTTGTTTTGTTTGTGTGACCTATATATTACGGCTTCCCCAAAAGGTTTTTGCTGGCATCAAAGTCTTTTTCCTTCAATTTCCTCAGTTTGACTGGTAATATATAGGAAGGCTTGTTATAGATGGTAATTTGACAGAATGGTCAGCACATGAGGGTGATTGTGAGGTAAGAAGGGATCTTTTTTCTTAAACAAAAGTAGAATTTATTTGTTAAGTACGTAAGTGTGATGGTTGCAAAATTTTGATGAGTGTATTGTTTTCAGATCTTAAGCTTAGCAGTTTCAAATAGAATTATATATTTTCACAGACATAGGGCCAAGCTACAAGTAATGAATGACACAGGTTTGACACTTGTCAGCTTCCCGCAAGTTTTGATGGGAAATGTAGGCATCCTGGTCTGGCAGCTTGGCTCTCCAACTGCTGTCCAATGGACTTTTCAACTGTCACTTGTCCAACATTCCACCAAGATGCCTACATTTCCCATCAAAACTTGAGGGAAGCTGACAAGTGTCCAACCTGTGTCATTCGTCACTTGTAGTTTGGCCCTCAGTCACACACAGTAATTTTCCACACTGGTCTTCACTAACATAATAACCCCTTTCCACATCCACACAGACACAGATTCATTCAGGCCTTTCCACACAGCTTGCTTGAACTAGCTAGATCAGTGTGCATGTGCACACACACACACACACACACACAGTTTACCTGACTTAAACAGAATTTCTCAGAACACCACAAAGCTAGTTGACACTCCACAGAGGTTGCCTGCTTTAACTAGAATGAATTTTTTCTCTCAGAAACATACAGACACTGTACACAGCTTGCCTGTTTTGACCAGAACAAATACTTTTCTCTCCGTTCTCTGACTAAAACTGCACTTCATGCCCCCTTCCTAGGGTAAAGCTACAGTCCAATCAGATTATACTCCATTCACCCATCCAGCCCTCAGCTTCTTTCCTGCATTTTAACTAACAGCAACAACTTTAAAAATGAAACCCACATTAGCAAGCAGACATAAAATATTCAGACTCAATTGTATGTAAAATATTACAGGGACGGTTGAAGGCTATGTTGCATAGCCTGCTACACATGAACATAAATTGAATATTATTATTATTATTATTATGTGAGTGTACAGAGCCAGCACGTATGGAGGGGGACTGAGAATAAGCACTCTGGCCTCACTTCCACCAATGTGCATTTGTATGGCATGTATAGACTCCATCCCCATAATTGGGAATGCAGCTTTTTATCTGTCCAGATCCCAGGAGCAGAGCTTACATGCCTACAGAGAGAAAATGTAGTATAGAACTTGCAGCTTGACAACTGAAGAAACAGGTTCAAACCCACTCATCCAACCTTGGGCACATCATTCTTTCAGCCTAAATAGGATAAAACAGAGAAAGGGAGAATGATGTCAACCTCCCTGAGCGCCTTGGACAGACTGTGGGGGAAATGTTGATACCGTTTGCACACATACAGAGATGCTGGGCCTGTGCTGGACTGAATGCAGCCAACAGCGAAGTACCAGCATGCTCACTCCCATTCTCCATTATGAACTTTGAGAAGTATGTATGCTGGTCTCATGAAGGTGTCATTTGTGAGGCCTCTATGAATGTTTTTAAAAACCCTAAAGACAGAGTTGCCAACTAGGTTGAGAAATTCCTGGAGATTTGAGGTTGCAGCCTGGGGAGGGATCTCAGTGGGGTATAATGCCATAGACTCCACCCTCCAAAGATGCCATTTTACTGATCTCTGTACCTTGGAGATCAATTGTCATTCCAAGAGATCTTCAAGTCCCACCAGGAGGCCGGCAATCCTGCCTAAAGATCATCCCTCAGTAATCTAATCAGAGTCATGTTTAGGGTTGCCAGGTCCCCTTATCCTCCAGGCAAAAGACCTGGCACTCACTTTTGGGTTGTCCTCACATGTGCACTCCCAGCTACACAATGACGTCACTTCCAGGAAGTGACATCATTGCACAGGTCCCATGATGCCCTGAGGAGCACTCCTGCACTCCACAGCGGGCTGAATCAGGTTGCTGTGGAGCCTGGGAGCGCTGCTAGTGTGACACAACAGGCCCTGGAGCGTTCCTGTGCTCCACAGTGGGTCGAATTGGGCCTATTTTGGGCCAAAAATGGCATACTGTGGTGCACGGGAGCGCCGTGCCACCAGGGAGCGTGCCCCAGGAGGTGTATTCCCCTGCCTTTTCCCCCGCCAGCCAGGTAAGTGGAGGCAGGAGATGGAGGGTGGGAGAGGGGAATCCCCCGCCCCCAGCAAGGGATTGGCAACCCTAATCATATTGTGGGCCTTTGGAAGAGAAATGATGAAATGCATGACAATATGGTACTTTTTTCCTCCCATCACCTTTTTGAATACAACTGGATATGGCCTTTGAAAGGAAGCCACTTGCTACTCCCTGCCACACACAATCCTTTTGTGAGCAAGAATGCCACAACAAAAAGCTAAATGAAATAAAAAGTCTGCTAACATTTTAGAAACGCACTCACAGAGACACAGGCCATTGGTTATTTTTACACACCCTATTCAGACAGAAAGGCAGCTGAAAACCAGGTGGAAAAAAGTGATGCGTCTCAATTGCCTTTAAGGCTGAGGTGATGAAGTGCCCCCCACGGTAACCTGTCTGTCCTATCACTTCCTCCCCTTCAATCCCACTGTTGCCATGGGAACCCCCATCCGTTGCAAAATGGCCATTCTTAGCAGCAGCAGCAGCAGCAAGCTGGTGATTGGCATTTTGGCTACCCCGGCGTCACCGCTGGGACTCCAAGCACTCATGTTGGATACTCTAGGCTCTTATTACACTGTTACACAAATCAACTGTCTTCCCACTTCACAGCACTTCAAAAGAAATTGCTATCCAGCATTTTCAAAAAGGCTGGGGATCTTTGCAGCTTTAATCAGGATTGTCTGGTTATGTAGCAAAAGCTGTAGTAAAGGAGGAAAAATCTGCAGCAAAGGGCCTGTTTGTACAATCAGGCCCTCGAGATAAGGGCCGTGCCTTAACCCCATAGCATATTTACACACTAAAGAAGTGAATCTGAAGTGAAATTCAAGAAAGCCCTGGTGGAAAAATACCTCTCGTTCATCCCAGAATAAGTCACCATGTAAACAACAGCAGGAATACCTGTGATAGGAAGAGCTTGCAATAAATAATGATGATAATAAAATCTATTCCTCACTTTTCCCCCAGTAGGGAAATAATAGAAGAGTACATGGGGGATAGGACATGTCCTGTCCCGGTGCTGACTGAACACAGACCTGCTGATTTTCAATAAAGTTTCCATGTCAGGTGCCATCCAGTGAATAAATAATAACTATAATAATTAGGTTGTAATACTGACAGTGAAAGCCTAAACAGAGTTATAGCTTTCTAAGGCCACTGACTTCAATCGACTTAGAGAACGTAACTCTGTCTAAGATTGCAATGTGAGTCAGCTAAGCCAGTCAATTAAAAACCATTTTGATAAACTCAGTAGCCACATCAGCCATTTGATTTTTTAAATCCCTGTTTTACAGTAACTCAGGGCCAAGCTACAAGTGACAAATGACACTTGAACGGCAAGTGGATTGAGTGGAGGGCAAGTGAACAGGGAGAAATACACTTGCTGTTCAAGTGTCATTCGTCACTTGTAGCTTGGCCCTCAGACTCACATCCTTTTAGGGGGGTTGGACTAGATGACCCTGGAGATCCCTTCCAATCCTGTGAGTCTATTATTCTAATATCATCTTTCACCTAGTTTTCAGAAACAAAATTAACTGGGAAAGACTAGCTCATAGGAATTTTGAATACTTATCTTCCTTCTAAATTCAATCCCATAATTAATCCCAGGAGTTCTCTGCCACAAAATGTAGTGATAGCCAGTACCTTAGAAGAGGATTATACATATTCATGGAGGACTGGTCTATTAATAGCTATTCATTAAGCTAGCTAAATGGGACCACCATGTTTATTATTTATTAACTTTATTTATTTACTGTATCCAATCCCACTTTTCTCCCCAGTAGGGACTGTAGCCCCCAGAATCCTCGTCTCACAGGGACCCCTATTTTGATCCCCCATTTTGGTTCTAATATGGGCTAAGGTTAGAAAACGGAGTCTGCTTTCTGTTGAAGTTAAGCTGACAAAGTAACTACCAAAAGAGACAAACTCCACCAGAGACTAGAACAATTGACTCAATATATCCTTTTCAGATTTGTATTACTAAAGTGCAAGTGCGATAAGTGCATAATACATGATGAGTGCAAAATTCTATATAGTTTTCAAAGACAGACAAATTGAAAATCAACAACAAAGCAAACGCAAAATAACCATATGCCAGTCACATATTTTTCTTATCAACAGGGTTCATCAATCAGTTTTCAACAGACCGGATAGAAGGTAAGTGTTGTATAGCAGTATAGTCCAAACGAATAATAGAGTCCTGTTTTCTTTTTCAGGGGTGAAGACGTGGCAAATTGTGCAGTCAGCAAATTGCAAATTGTGAATCAGCAAGCAAAATTGGCCAACAGGTCTGCTAGCTATTTATTTCACCTGTTTGGGGGGTCTTCTTCATGGGACATATATCTTATTCTTTCTTGTTCATACAAAAATGCATGCACCCCATTGGTGAAGGGCTCTTGGTCTGGAGCTGTTAAGCTAACAGCAGTGGCTTGTTATGCAGCAGCAAGCCATGCTAAGGAAAAGGTGGCAAGTTGTTCAGCAGCAATGGAATGCAGACCTGCTCCTCCCTAAAGCCTACAGGCTGATTAAGCCAGAGGGCCATTCTCCCCAAGGACTTTGGAGCCTTCTCCCTGAATAACCTGACCCTAATGAACGACCCAGGGCCGTTTCCAGATGGCTTACCTGAAGCCGCTCCATGCCGCAATGTTGTGGATAGTCCTGGGGGAAAGGCGAAATATTGCGTTTTCTCGCACGAGTTTTGCACGACGCCGCACAAAACACAATTCCTGGCAAAAACGGTGAAGTGGGTTGTATTATTTTTTGTAGTACATTGCTATCATGCCCTGTTGTGCCCTCCTACTGTGTAACCTAAAGCTGTTCAAGAAATAAAGTGTTTTTGCCAGGAATTGTGCTTTGTGATTCTCTGATGCTAAGTGAGTTGTGTTATTTTTGTGTAAGATAGTGCTGCCATGCCCTTTGGTGTTCCCCCCTGCTGTGTAACCTAAAGCTGTTCAAGAAATAAAGTGTTTTTAACAGGAATTGTGCTTTTGTGATTCTCTGATGTTAAGTGAGTTGTGTTATTTTTGTGTAAGATAGTGCTGCCATGCCCTTTGGTGTTCCCCCCTGCTGTGTAACCTAAAGCTGTTCAAGAAATAAAGTGTTTTTGACAGGAATCATGCTTTGTGATTCTCTGATGTTAAGTGAGTTTTGTTTTAATTTTTCTGTGTGGGGGACTGCTGGTGTAATGTGTCATAATGCTTTGCCTACTTGTACTTTGGAAGGGAGAATATAATTTTTTTAAAACTTTATTTTGTGTTGTTCTTGTTTTATTCTTTGTTGTGCAGTTGGTTCCCATCATAGGGAACAATGGGGCTGGCTGGCCAGCCATCTCTGTAGGTGGTGGGGGAATTTGAGGGAGGGTGTCTGTGGTTCAGGTGCTCTTTCACAGGGACCAGCTGGCACTCAGAAGTGTGCCCACCATTGTGGCACCCCTGGGCTGTGCAGAATTGCCCAGGGAAAGAGAGTTTAGAAGTTCCCAGCATAGGGAACAAAGGGAGAGGGCTGGCCTTTGCCAGCCTGTTCCTGGGGTTATGGGTGTGGGGCAGGTGGGGGTGGATTTGGGTCTGTGAGGGGCTAATGTGGGGATTTGGGTCTGTGTGTGGCAGCTGGGGGGAATTGGGTTTGTGTGGGGCTGTAAGGGGTGGACTTTAGGGGCTGAGAGGACCTACTTGGGGAGGCCATGAAATGGCCCCCTCAAGTGGGAGCAGTCTGAGCCTTGGTGGGGGGTGGGAGGAAGGGTGGGAGAAGGGCCCCAGAGGGCTGGGGGGCATTTTGCATGCAAAATGCCACCCCTGGCAACACAAGCCTCCCCCAGCTGTCAGTGGTAGAGATGAGAGCAGAGCACCTACTTGGGGAGGCCATGAAATGCCCCCCCCCAAGTGGGAGCAGGCTGAGCCTTGGTGGGGGTGGGAGGAGGGGTGGGAGAAGGGCCCCAGAGGGTTGGGGGGCATTTTGCATGCAAAATGCCACCCCTGGCAACACAAGCCTCCCCCAGCTGTCAGTGGTAGAGATTAGAGCACCTACTTGGGGAGGCCATGAAATGGCCCCCCCAAGTGGGAGCAGGCTGAGCCTTGGTGGGGGGTGGGAGGAGGGGTGGGAGAAGGGCCCCTGAGGGCTGGGGGGCATTTTGCATGCAAAATGCCACCCCTGGCAAAGGAAGCCTGCCTCTTCATTTTTTCCCCATAGGAAATAATGAAGAAAGATCAGCAGCAGCATGCTAACAATATGCTGCTCCTTCGCTTTCTTATGGGAGGATGGGGGGACCTGCTTTGGGGGGCCATAACATGGCCCCCCAAAGTCCAATCTGTCTGAAACTTGGGTGGTTGTTAGAGAAGGGTTAGAGGAAGGTCCCCACCAATTTTGGGCTTATTCGGTGGGAAAATGCCTCCTCCAGGCGTCCTGGAAGACGGAGGCATTTTCCCATAGAAAAGCCGAAAGAAAGCCGAAAGAATCCCGAAACGTTTCGGCTTTTTTCTTTCGGCTACCCGAAACGTTTCGGCATTCCCCGAAACGTTTCGGCATTCCCCGAAAGAAGCCGAAACACTTTTGTTTCGGCATTCTTTCGGCATTCTGAATGCCGAAACGCACATCCCTACTCTTGAGTATCGCCGTGGCTATATATTTTAGTTTAGTTTATCTCCCTCCCTTTCCTTCTTTCTTTCCATGTCTTTCCCTCCCGCCCTTTCCTTCTTTCTTTCCATGTCTTTCCTTCACTTTTCCTTCCTTCCTTCTTTCCATGACTTTCATATTTTTAATAAAAATGTTGGGAGGACTTTTGTGATGTCACTTCCAAGTCAAAGGACAGGTGATGGCTCTTTCCAAGCTCCACCCCTTCCAATGATGTCACTTCCAGCATACTAAACCAAAACCCCACCCCTTCCTGTAATGTCACTTTCAGGATATTCCCCCAAACTTGCCTCTTCATCTGAAGTCACTTCAATGAATCATGTCTTGTGGCTCTCAAATATCTGACGTTTATTTTATGTGGCTCTTACATTAAGCAAGTTTGGCCACCCCTGCTCTAGAGGATCTCCACACTCTACAGGACAGGTCGTATGCTCTCATTTGCCGCCACCATCCCTTTTGTTTTCCCTTATAGGAAGGTAGCTGTTAGGGAAAGGTTTCTAGTTTGCCGCTTTGCAGTCTCTCTCTTTTCTTGTAACAGTTGTTACCAAGTTTATTGATTACAGTCTGCAACTAGCATAAGCAGGACATGAAAACAGTTTAAAAGTTCAAATGAAATTAAATATAAGAGAAAGCAATAAACAGATATACAAGTATAAAAGTAGAAGTAAAATATGCCATACGTTAATTATTTACAGAGTTAGAGCACATTCAGACTGCCATATGCAATTTATGGTACTTATAGACCTGGGCACAAAATTTCACTACCTGGCATGTTGTCTGATGATTCTTGTTAAACAAGAGGTATTCAAGTTTAATTTTGTTAGATCTACCAGGGAACCTTTCTATTAGTGGATTAATAGTTTCTAATAGAATTTTCCTATGGTGTGGACAATTGAAAACATATGCTCCATTGAATCAATTTCAACCCCACAAGGTGTAACAATTGTTTAATTTGTCTTATGTTATCTCAATAAAAACACTTTTCATTTTAAGTGCTTATTCCCCCTCATTATTCTGAGTTCTGTGCTGGATCTGGACCTTGGTATACACAGGTTAAAGATCCCAAAATATTGTTTTAAATATTTCACGATAGACATGTTTGGTGCCCTGACCTGGATAGCCCAAGTGAGCCCGATCTTGCCAGATCTCAGAAACTAAGCAGGGTCAGTCCTGGTTAGTAATTGGATGGGAGACCTCCAACGAAGACCAGGGTTGCAGAGGCAGGCAATGGCAAACCACTTCTCTTAGACTCTTTCCATGAAACCCCCACCAGGGTCGCCATAACTCAGCTATGACTTGACGGCACTCTCTACCAGACGTGTTTGGTCTGGGCCAGCAGCACCTTGTTTGTTACAGGGCCTCCACATGTATAGCAATTTGGGTGACAGGGACCTAAGGTGGCTCACATAATTCTGCTCTTCCATTTTACCCCCATAACAACAACCTTATGAGGTCGGTTAGGCTGTGTATGACTTGCCTCAGGTCAACCCAGCAAGCTTCACGGCAGAAGGGGATTCAAACCTGATTCTTCCAGACCTAGTCCAGCATTCTGAACACTAAAACACCTCAACATACCAGGTGCTGAGAGTCGGGTTTCCAGGCCGAGCATGGCAACTGATGGGACGGCTGAAGGCGGGAATATGGGAGGGTGCAATGTTGGTGGCGTTCCGGTGTTGCTTTTGGGTACAACCAAGAAGTGACAAAAGAATCACCCTTTGTCATTTCCAGGTAGTACCTGTAAGTGATGTAGCAACACTGGTGATGTCGCTGGTTTTTTTCCTCCCCCACTGCTTGAAGCCGGAGCAGGCACCAAATCCTACCGGTGGGAGACCTAGCAAGCCTAGCTGGGAGCAACACCAGACCATAGTAGTTACTCTCAAGCCCTCTTTAATAATAACAATAACGACAACGACAACGACAACGACAACGACAACGACGACTGAGCTTATATACCACTCCTGTAGACAGATTAGTGCCTCATCCAGACTGGTGAACAAGTTAGTGTTATTATTATCCCCACAATACAGCAGGGGAGCTGGGGCTGAGAGGAGGGGCTGACCCAAAGCCACCTGATGAGCTCGTGGCAGTAGTGGGATTCGAACCAGTAGAGTGCTGATTTGCAGCCGAACCACTTAACCACTGTGCTACAGCAACTCTCTGTGCTACAGCTTTGTGGGCTTCATGCAGGCAACTGGCCGGCTTTTGTGGGAAACATGATGCTGGAATACACGGGCGATTTGTTTGATCCCTCTAGGTTCTTCCTATGTTCTTATTTGCTACAAGAGTTAGGAATGGAGCCACCCTGTAGAAAAGTAGTCATCTTTCTGAGTACCAGTTGCTGGGGACAAACAGCAGGGTAGGGCTATTACCTTCTTGCTGTGCCTATAAGCTTCCTGGAAGTATCTGGTATGCTGCTGTAGGAACAGGACTAAATAGACTTTTAGTCTGGTCCAGGAGAGCACTTCTTATATTCTTAAAGAACCCTTGTTGACCCAGCCTTGAACCCTTGTTTGCTTTTCAAGTCCTTTGGGTATCCCTCAAATGATTTTCAAGGTGGGGGGAAGCTGCTGTTCCCTCCCTTCAGCCATCTAACTTGTCCTTCGTTGTAATATACGACTGCAAAATATCACCTCCTATCAGAATTTGCATAAAAATAAGCAAACTTCGCAGCATGGTATTAAATTTAAACATTTGCATGCTAGGGAGGCCGAGGAATATGTCTGTGTCCTAGGCAGGCATGCCTGTAAACTCAACAAACAGCAGATGTAATGTGAAGATTTGTACATCTCCGTGAAAGCAAATCAGCGATTAAAACATTCTGATGCTGTTGCTACAGACCAAAGAGCATGGGATGTACAGAACAGCATCAAACCTGCTGTACAAATGGAGCAGCCAGCCATTCATTTTGGCAACGTGCCTGCAAAAGCAGAAACACAAGTCTTCTTTCAGAGCAAGGCTCCGGCTGTAACGCAGACAAAATGTTGGAAGCCAGCTTTGCAGCATATGCTCCCTCCTTCCACACAGACCGCCAAGATGTTAGGAGAAAGAGAGAATCAAATGAGGGCAGGGTCAACTCTAGGTTTTATTTCTTTAGCTATCAATATCATATTTTTCTCCTCACTAACGGATTACATTATTCTTCCCTATTCCATTTCATCCTCAACAACAGCCCTCTGAGGTAGGTAGGCTTACCAATTGCCTGCCAGTGGCAAACCTCCCCCCCACCCCCGTGATTGTCTGCCACAGGCAGGCAACCAGGAAAGCTTTTCTTTCTTTCTCTTTCTCTCTTTCTTTCTTGTTACCGTTCCTTCGAAACAGTGTTCCTGAACAGCCACTGAGAGTTTAATAAAAGCTACCCCGTGGTGCAGAGTGGTAAGCGGCAGTACTACAGCCCAAGCTCTGCTCATGACCTGAGTTCGATCCTGGCAGAAGCCAGGTTCAGGTAGCCAGCTCATGGTTGACTCAGCCTTCCATCCTTCCGAGGTCGGTAAAATGAGTACCCAGTTTCCTGGGGGTAAAGTGTAGATGACTGGGGAAGGCAATGGTAAACCACCCCGTAACAAAAGTCTGCCAAGAAAACGTTATGATGTGACGTCCTCCCATGGGTCAATAATGACTTGGTGCTTGCACAGGGGAATACCTTTACCTACCTACATAATACTAAAGCGTATGCAGTTGCTTTAGCATCTTTCCATATTTCTACAATGGCAGCCAAAAATCTAGCAATTATATATGTAACTAGACATGGGCACAAACCAAAAAAAATTTAATGAACCAGCGGTTTGTGGTTCGGTCCCAACGACGATCCCGAAGTTGCGAACCACAATGAACATTTTCCGTTGCCGAACCGGTTCACGGTTCATGGGGTGCGGAATGGCCCCCGTGGCATTTAGAGAGTCCATATTCCCGGGGAATGTTTTGCAGGCTCTCCTACAGCCATCACGCAAGTTTGGACAAGATTGCAAAAGGGATCTTGGAGTTATACCCTCTCCAATCCAAGGCCCCCAGGAAACTCCCACAAAAATCCAAGCTTAATTATATTCTCAGTCTCTCTCCCCAAAGGCTAGCAAGTGGCAAGCAAGAGCTCAGTCCCACTCCACTGCTTGCTGAAAGTTAAACCCAGCCTGGGAGCCCACGGCTATTTATAAGCACAGGACCCATTGAGCAATGCAGGAGGTCTGTGTTTGGCCATCAGAGCTGCCTATCAGGGTTTGCAGGGATGAGATTGGAGTGCCAATGGCTAGAGAACACCCCCTTCCCCCTCCCTCCCCTGGGTGTCTTCTCCCAACTTGTAACCGCTTTGCAGCTCCATGGTTGGAAGGAAGACCTGCCGATCAAGGTAAGCTGGGCTTCCATTCGGGTTTCCAGGGTGACAGAAGGAGCACAGACAGAGTTCAGGCATTCCCCCAGCTCCGTTGCCAGGGGAATAGATTGCTGGCACCTGAGTGTATGGCTTCCCGATCTGCGGCCGAACTCACTGAACCAGGCCTCTCCCGAACACTGGTTCGTTGGCCGTGGACAATCACGAACCGCCGGATTGCGATCGTGCAATCACCAATTTCATGGGTTTTTGAAGTTCGTAATGTGGTTCATGCCCATCTCTATATGTAACCCCTCTGTCTTTATTGCTCAGTAGCCTACAAGCCTCAGCAGTTGAAGAAGCAAAATCCTTACTAATTAGGGGGGAAATCAGCTCCTGTCTAAGTTTTAAAATTTTAGGGCAACTTATGAGTGCATGGTCAATAGATCTGAAGCAATTAAGGTCACAATCACATGTTCTCTCTGAGTATGGAATATCAGTGTATCTACCTGACAACACTGTAGATGGTAAACCATTAAGATGCGCCAACATAAAGGCTTGTCTATATTTAGGAAATGGTAAATCACAAAAATATGTTGGGATATGAATGGTTAGGGGAATGCCAACTGTGAAGGCTGAGCAAACTCTTCTTAACATTATTGATGTCCTTTTATAATCCAGATGTTTTAGATAAGTTTCAATCAGATGGCTTAGCTTGTCAAAATTTATTCTCCCCATCTGTTCTGTTGAAATTCCTTGGTGGGATGCAATGACCTGACTTCCTGAACTGATGTCATAGCGCTGACCACAGGTGTGCTTCTGCACTTTGTTGGGGCCAATTTTGGCCCCAAATGAACCAGAATTAGCCCTGGAAGTGATGTCATCACACATCTCCAGGAGCACGCACATGCAAAGCGTGTACATAAGGAAGCACCAATGGGTAAGTCCTCCATCTCTCACCTCTCACCAAGAGGATATAGGGACCTGGGAACCCTAGAGGTAGGTTAGGCCAAGAGAAAGAGTGACTGGGCCAAAGTCACCCAGTTAGCTTCACAACTGATTTGGGATTTGAATCTGAGCATCTCAGATCCAAGACTGATGCTCTTCTAACTCAACCTTTTTTTAGCCTGAAGGCACCTTTGGAATTTTGCCACAGTGTGGTGGGCACAGCCACAAAATCACAGCCAGAAAACAGTGAACCAGGAGGATGCCAAGCATCAAATGGCTGCCAGTGCTTACTTTCAGTCACAAGTAAAGATGCTTGTGCTATGGTGGCAGCTGCTAACGAAGTAATGTTTTTTTTAAAAAAAATCTGCATAGCCAATCAAATCTCCAATGACCAATCAGAAGACTTGCTGGGCAAAAGCAGCACGTTGCTACGTCCACTTCCTAAAAACATTTGGCCAGCACCAGGAAAGATGATGATGGGTGCCATGGTGCCCATGGGCACCACGCTGGAGACCCCCTGCTCTAACTACTACAGCACACTGGCAGGTTTTGTGGACCCCTGGAAGAGATGCACTCTCGTGGTGAACTTTTTCATGCTCCATTGATATAGCAGGAAGGCTAAAAGGAGAATGATAGAGTTGCAGTCTGCTTATTCTGGGCTCATCTCCTACCATGAAATGGGAGATCAGCCCACTGGGGCCTTAAACACTGCAGAGGTCTCTGAGCTGATCTCCCATTTCCTGGTGGGAATGGCTAGATCTCCCCATGTTATACTTTTTTTCATACAGATTTGAAAGGCGAGTCAGTCTTCACAGGAGTCTCTATAAGCTAAACTCTGGAGGGGGTTTGCATGCCCCTCGACTGCATTAAGATGCTCATGCACGTTGCACAATGTGCAGTCGCCCTATAATTGTTGAGGTATATTTAGAATCTCTCTAGGATCTTGCCTCTTCTATGCCTTCCCTGAGTCTGATCTCAGCAATCCCATTTTCAAGGCAACTATTTCTTCTTCCCAGCTCAGTTCTTTCAACAGAAGCTCTCATTGACTCGGGCTGGCCTCATCCCCCCCCCCCCCCAAAAAGAGCTTGCACTGATAGCTTTATTTTGCTAAAAGCTACAGCGCCTGTTTTATTTTATTTCTAATCTTGTTAGCTCGCTAGCATAATCAGGAGCTTTATTAGGTCTTCTTTTCCAGCAGAACTGGGAGTTTAACAACCCCCAATCAGCTAATTTTACTTTCTAGGTTTCTTTCTTAGCGAGGCTGCTTGTTACTTCATGGTCCTTTATACTAATACATAACACACACTCACACATGCAGACTTATTTTAACATCATCAGAATCCTGTGTCACAAAAGCATCTCAACAATTAAGGAATGTAATGTCTGATTCTGAACTGCGGAGCTCAAATGTCAAATAGTTTATTTACATTACCTACCATCATCTCCCTTCACTCTCTAGCTTTTTTTGATGGGAAAAATTTATACCACCACCCTTTCTCACCACCGTAGACTTAACCTATATCAGGCCCTCCCCTTTCAGTTGATTTTTGGGGGGCAGAGAAATTGTACTGGGGAAGTGGAACAAAGATCCCCCAGTGTAATTTTTCTTTTCTAAATTTCATTTATACCCCACCTTTTCCCCAGTGCAGAGCCAAAGTGGTTTACACCATTCTTCTCTCTTTTATCCTCATAACAACACTCTGAGAAGGGCTTTTTTTCCGTGAAAAGAGGTGGTGGAACGCAGTGGGTTGGCAGTACACAAGGCAGCTCTTGGCAGGAGGTGGCACCTCTGGTACCACATATGCACATGCAAAGCACACATGCACTCCCGGGACTGTGCGGTCACATCACTTCCGAGAAGTGACATAATCGTGCATGACAGCCACTCTTGGGAGCTCTCCCACAAGGGGGGAGTTTAAATTGCCCTCCACCCCCACTGGCATCTAAACTCCCCCCTTGCTCCAGCTTATTGGCACCAGTCAGCTCCCCTCTTGCTCCAGTTGACTGGAGATTTTAAAGTTTAATGCCATGTGACCATTTTCTAGAGCTGCAGGAACGCTGTTCTACCACGTTCCGGCTGAAAAAAATCCTGCCTGTGAGGTAGGTTAGGCTGAGAACGTGTGACTGGCTCAAGCAAGCCACCCAGCAAGCTTCAATGATAGTGTCAGGGATCAAACTTTGTTGTCCCAGATCCTGCATCATGCTGGCTTTCTACAGTTTCTCTCTTTTTTTTTTTGAAAAAATTTTTATTGGGTTAGAATATTATTATTTTTACATTACATTCAATTTTCCCCAAATTTTTCATTTCTAACCCCCTCCCTTTCCCCCCCTTTTGTTGACTTCCAACAGCTTTCCCACCCTTTGTCCCTTTTCCCTTACTTCTATTAAATTCCTCTGTCTAAAACAGATATACATTCTCCATTATATTAAGCAGTATATCTTTAACTACTTTTCTTATTATACACCCAAACTGTACGTCTTTAGATAAACAATTTATCCCATTTTCCAGTTTTGAATATTTCTATATATCATAAACCTATATATCATAAACCATAAAAATCTTACATTTAAATCAAACAATTTGACTTATTCTCTATATATTACTCATTCTATCTTTTTATGGTAATTCTATATAGCTCATCACATAGTCAATCAATTTGACTCTTCTGTACATTCAGTTTGGTGCATATAAATCTTATCAAAGAAAGAAAATATTGTTGGTTACTCAATCCTCGTATTTAAACCTTATCATTAATTATTTTCTATCAATATTCTATCTGTTAACCTATACATATCTATATATATATCAATCTGTTAATCTAACTGCTTATAAATTCACATTTATCTCTTCCTCCCCCGGTAAAGTCACCTCTCTCTTTTATACTTTTATTATACTTCAGTAGTTCTCAAACTGCCACAGTTTTCCTCCCACCTCCCATTTCTTCTCCAGATATTGTTTCAGCTTCTCCCAGTCTGTGTTAAACTGCCCTGAGTCCAGATTTCTCAGTTTTCTTGTCATCTTGTCCATTTCTGCCATGTACAGCAATTTGTAGATCCAATCTTCGATAGTTGGCACTTCTTGTACTTTCCATTTCTGCGCATACAAAAGTCTAGCTGCTGCTGTCATATAAAATATCAACGTCCTATGATGAGCTGGAATTCCCTCCATTCCCAAGTTTAGCAGCAGGAGTTCTGGGTTCTTATTTATTTGAAACTGTAAAATTTCACTCATTTCTCTTATTATTTCCCCCCAGTACTGCCTAGCTACCTCACACGACCACCACATGTGATAGAGGGAGCCCTCATGTTTCTTACATTTCCAGCATTTATTAGAAGTATTCAAGTTCCCTAGCGCAATCTTCTTTGGTGTCATGTACCAACGATAAATCATTTTGTAAATGTTCTCTTTAATATTAGTACATGTCGTTATCTTCATTGTAGTTTTCCACAAGTATTCCCATGCCTCCATTGTTATTTCTTTATTGAAATTTATAGCCCATTTCACCATCTGTGTTTTAACTATCTCGTCCTCAGTATACCATTTCAACAGTACTTGGTATACCTCGGATATTCTTTTCTTGTCTTCTTTAAGAAGGGTCTGCTCTAGTTCCGAGTTCTCTGTTCGTATGCCCCCCTTTGCAGAGTCCGAATTGTATAAGTCTCTAATCTGTCTATACTGGAACCAATCATAGTTAGGTGATAGTTCCTCTTGCGTCTTTATTCTGAGTTTAGATACTTCAGTTTTAGTTATTTCTTTGTACGTTAAACATTGTTGTTCGTTATCAACAGCTCTCGGATCTATCACCTCGTATGGAACCACCCACAAGGGGGTTCCTTCTTGTAGGTAAATTCTATACTTCTTCCAGATTGTATATAAACTTCTCCTTACAAAATGATGCAGGAACATCGAGTTGACCTTTACTTTGTCATGCCATAGGTATGCGTGCCATCCAAAAAAATTTTTATATCCCTCTAGGGCTAATAGTTTCTTGCTCTTTAATGTCATCCACTCTTTTAACCAAACTAGGCAGATTGCATCATGATAAAGTCTCAGGTTGGGCAGTTGCATTCCACCTCTTTCCTTTGCATCTTGTAAAACTTTTACTTTCACTCGCGGCTTCTTGCCTGCCCAAACAAAATCTGATATTTTCCTCTGCCATTTTTCGAATTGTTTAGAGTCTCTGATGATTGGTATTGTCTGTAGCAAAAACATTACTCTTGGTAACACATTCATCTTAACTGCTGCAATCCTGCCCAACCATGACAAGTTCAAACTATTCCATTTGATCAAATCTCTCTCTATCTGAGTCCATAATTTTTCATAATTATTCTTGAACAAGTCTATATTTTTTGCAGTCAGCTCAATTCCCAAATATTTCACCTTGCTTGTTACTTCACAATCCGTTGTTTCCATTAACAATTGTTGTTTCTGCTTAGTCATGTTTTTGCATAGTATCTTTGACTTCTTTTTGTTAATGAAGAAACCTGCCAAGTCTCCAAACTCCTTGATCTTATCTATCACTTTTGGCATGTTCTCCAGTGGGTCCTCTACAATTAACATTATGTCATCCGCAAATGCTCTGACCTTGTATGAATAGTCCTTTATTTTTATTCCTCGAATTTCCTCGTCTTGTCGTATTTGTATCATCAGAATCTCCAATACTAAAATGAACAACAATGGAGATAACGGGCAACCTTGTCTTGTTCCTTTACTAATCGTCAATTTCTTGGTCAATTCATCATTCACTACAATTGCTGCAGTCTGGTCTCTGTAAATTTCCTTAATTGCTCTGATGAATCTTTCTCCCAATTGTAGCTTTTCCATAGTGGCAAACATAAAGTCCCAGTTTAAATTGTCAAACGCTTTTTCAGCGTCTACAAAGAAGAAACCAACCTCTTTGTCACAACGCTTGTCATAATATTCAATAGCATTGATCACTGTCCTTAAATTGTCTCTTATTTGTCTGTCTGGCAAAAAGCCTGCTTGTTCCTCCTCTATTACTTCCGAGAGCCACCCCTTCAGTCTCTCCGCCAGTATCTTCGTAAAAATTTTATAGTCATTGTTAAGTAGTGATATAGGTCTGTAATTTTTCACGTTAGTCAGGTCTTGGCCCTCTTTTGGGATCAATGATATATTCGCTTCACTCCAAGTATCTGGAATCCTTTGATCCCTAAAAACTCCATTCATCACCTCTTTTAGGAATGGTGCCAGTTCATTGGCCATTGTCTTATAAAATTTAGCCGTAAGTCCATCTGGCCCTGGCGCCTTTCCTAGATTTGCGGATTGTATTGCCTTGCTTATTTCCTCATCAGTTACTTCACTGTTCAACTTATTTCTCCAAGCTTCCGAGATTTCTGGAAGTTTGGTTCTCTCCAGATATGATGCTATTGATTCTTTGTTTACTTCTTTTTTATTATACAGCTTAGCGTAGAATTTATAAAAGGCTCTACTAATGGTAGTCTGCTCCAAGTACGTTTTATTTTCTTCACAGATTTTATTTATTATTTTCTTTTCCCTTTTCTTCTTCAATTGCCATGCCAGATATTTCCCAGGTTTATTAGCACCCTCAAACGCTTTTTGATTCAGTCTTTTAAGATTCCACTCCAATTCTTTATTACTCATTGCTGTTAGCTGTTCTTGAAGAATTTTGATTTCCTGGTATACCTTCTTTTTCCCTGGTCTCTTTTTTAACTGTGTTTCTTTGGCTTTTATTTTCTCCTCAATCTCTTGTCTTTTCTCCTCTTTCTTTTTTCTTGCTCTGCCATTTAAGTCCATTAGTATGCCCCTTACAACCGCCTTGTACGCATCCCAAACTTTATTGGTTGGTACTTCTTTATTCACGTTGTATTGTATAAAAAACTTTGTCTCTCTTCTCAGTATTTCCATATTCTCTCTTTCCTGTAACAAGTCCTCATTTATTCTCCATGCTTTCCTTTTTCTCCTTTTTCCAAATTTCCACATAATTGGGTTGTGATCTGAGCCTACCATCGGCATTATTTCTACCTCCTTAGTCCATAACGCTAAGTCTTTTGAGGCCCAGATCATATCGATTCTTGATAATGTAAAATGCCTTGCAGAAAAAAAAGTAAACTGTCTACTTTTGGGTATTCTCTCCTCCATACATCTTCGAGAGTCTCTTGTTGAATCAACTCAAAAAAAAGCTTTGGTAGTAGTCCTCTTTTCTTTTGTACCGTTGTAGTCTTTTTGTCTAGCTCCAAGTTTGTCACTCCATTGAAGTCTCCAGCAAGAATTATCTGGTCATATACAAGATCGTCTAGATGCTTCCTTAACTCCTCAAAAAAGCTTTCTTTTGCACCATTAGGTGCATAAAGTCCGACTACCAACACTTTCTTTAAATTCCAAATACATTCCACTGCTACAAATCTAGCTTCCACATTTCTCATAACAAATTTTGGCTGTAGCTCCTCTTTTATATACAACACCACTCCTCTTTTTTTCTTATTAGAGGCCGCTACAAACTCCTTGCCCAGTTTTCCAGATTTTAAATATTTTACATCCTGTTTTCTAATATGGGTCTCTTGCAAACAAACAATGTCACATTTTTGTTTTAGTAGCCAATGAAAAATATTTTTCCTCTTATTCGGTGAGTTTAGTCCATTTACATTCCAAGATAATACTTTACACTCCATATTCATAGTCTTGTTGGTAAGTCTTTTTCATTGTCCTTAATAAATCTCTCCATCTCTCGCTCAGATCTGATGCGTTTTTTTGCCCCTCCAAACTCAAAGGACACTCCTTGTGGTAACTCCCATCTATACCTGATTTTCATGTCCTTCAACATCTGAATTAGCACTTTATATTTTTTCCGGTCCAATAACACTGATCTGAGCAGTTCCTTCATTATAATGATCGTCTTGCCATCAATCTCCAATGGATCTTGAAACTGTTTTGTCACAATCCTCTCTTTCATATTTCTTGTTGTAAACTGCACAATCACATCCCTTGGTAATTTCCTCTGGGTTGCAATTCTCGAATTCACACGGTATGCCACATCTAGGATAGCCACAACTTCCTCCTCCTCCTTCCCCAGGTATTCAGCCAACACCTCAGTCATCTGTTCTTGAGCTGACTTCCCTTCCACTTCTGGCAGACCACGAAAACGTAGCTGCTTCTCCATGTGTTTAGTTTCTGCAACTGACATTCTCCCCTTCACCAATCTCATCTCTGTTTGTTGCGTGTCTATTAAATTCTACTGTTTTAACTCTCTGCTGCGTTCCTTTTAATTCACTACTAATCGTTTCCATACCTTTTTTCATTTCTGACAGCTCCGATTTTACTGTCTGTGTAACCTCTTTAACCTCTTTAATAAGCTCCAATTTCGTGTCCTTAAGCTCTTTGTTCATATCTACAAGTTTTTTGTCCAGATTTTTATCCAAATTTTCTATTGCCGATTGCCACTCTTTTTTCGACATCGTGGGGCTTGCTTTAGCTCGCTCCCACGAATCCGCTCTCTTCCTTAACTCCGTGGCGTAAAATTAAACGTTTTTCTTTTTCAAATGTCCCAATCTTCTTGCCAAAATTAACTTTTAAAGTGTCCAAAATGTCGGGCGTCTTTTCTCTATGGTTTCTCTATGATGTTATAATCCAAGATGGCCTACTTCCTCTTCCGCTGAAGCCGCGACCCTTCCCCTTTCAAAAATGGCGATTCCCTACTTCCTGTCCTTCGGCAAGGGCCGCTTCTCTCCAGCCACTCTATTGTTGTTACGCACTTCCTGTCTCCCGTCTTCCCACAGCAGGTCTCGCGATGGTGTCTTTTTCCCACAGCTCCAAAGCCACAGGTATTCAAAACAATAGTCCGATTTCTTTAATAACTTCTTTAAACTTAGTCTCTTTTAAAATACAACTCCTGCCGAGTCTTCACCTCCTTTTCACTAGTCTGTTGCAGTTTAAAAATCTACTTTTTTTCCTCTCTGTTTTTGTCAATCTGTCCCGTATCAAAAGATAGCGATCTTTACCTTCTCTTCACTTTTCTCGGGTTGTAATCGCTGTTTCGATCTTAAATTCTCCTCTCGGCTTCCTTTCCCAATCGAAGCTTGGGTATGTAGGTCTTATGCCAGCCGAATTGGCCCCAAAACTGCCGCAGAGATTATAGCCGACCCGTCGCAAGGTGGGACCTCAAGGATCGGGGGGAGACTCGTTGTGCAGAGCCCCCCCTCATCCGAGATCTAGCTCACCCTAGGGTCTTGAGCATTCTTTGCCTGCTCCCCGCCTGAGAGCAGTCGGCCGCGGGCTATTTTCACCCCTCCGGCCGGTTAAAACGGCAGTCCGGTCAGCTCCGCAAATGGAGCTGCGTTAGACCTCCATGAATCCCAAACCGGAAGTCGGCTTTCTACAGTTTCTCTTGAAGAGTTCCAGCCTTCTTCGGAAAGACTGAAAAAAACAATTCGCAAATGATCTTTAAACTGCATTGAAAATGCGCTGGAAGTGCATTATCCAGCATGTGAGACAACAGACAGGGTGCCAGATGCTTATGGTGAAGTGGAGGAGAGAATGCTCTCAACTCCATGGCTTGTACAACCTGAAGGCAATTGACTGTAATGTTCTTGAAAAAAACATAGGGCAGACTGCCCTGTTCTCTTCATTAACAATCAAACAGCAGAGACATCTGGGCTAAATAGCAAATTCTGTCTCACATTTGCAATAATGTCGCTAAATTTCTTTGGCTGGGCTTTCGAAACTCATCTCATTTTTCTACCAGAATAACAAAGTCAATCGCCTTCACTTTTAAACACAATGCAGCCTTCTGTTTGCTCACCAAAAGCTGTCTCTCTCGAGGGGTTTCTTACTTTTTGAACAGGTAAGCTCCACAAGTTCAAACCTCGGGCCTTGCAGAAACCCTCCCAGGTTGTCACACTCGTGGAAGGATAATTGACAGCATTTGGCTCTAAGCAGCCTAGGAGGGCAAATCAGGAGGAAATCTCTACAATATGTACTGAACAGCAAGTCAGATTTGTCTTCCTTCAGTCCCCCTTGTAGCATAACCAGGGCTCATTTTGAGGGGGAACGCACAGAAATGCAGTTCCGGCAGTTCCCTAAAGAGGTCACGTCAGGTGGCCCCGCCCACCTGACTCTCAGCCATTTTGGGCCCCTTTCGTCCTGGATTGGGGCCGAAATGGCTCGTATCGGGCCTCTGACGGGTGGTGGATCACTCTCCTGATCAGCAGCAGCCTGATTCTGACCATTTTGGGCCCCTTTCGGCCATTTTCAGCCCCTTTTTGCCATTTTGGGCCCAAATTTTGGCCCTGAATGGCCAGGATTGGGTCCAAAACAGCCAGGATAGATGATGTCAGGGGGTGCGGCATATGCAAATCAGCTATGTTAATGACATTTCCAGTGATGTCAAGGGACGTGGCATATGCTAATGAGTTATGCTAATGAGTTATGCTAATAAGTGCCTCCAGCTCTTTCTCTACGAAATGACCCCTGAGCATAACTGAAAATAATCCAGGCCACTGAGTCAAATTGCAGCTTGCCACTTGTTTCCTATCACTAAACACTCAAGATTTGCACATCAGGTGTCTTAAAGATACTTGCTTCTCTCTTGCGTGGAGGCAGACCATCTAGTAAGGAAATGACAGGGAATTGCACTGACCTGGACTGCCCAGACTAATCCAATCTTGTCAGATCATAGCTGCTAAGCAGTTGGCCCTGGTTAGCACTTGGATGGGAGACCACCAAGGAAGTCCCTGGCTGCTGTGCAGAAGCAGGCAATGGCAAACCAGGTCTGTTCATTTCTTCTCTTGAAAACCGTATGGGGAGGGTGTCTCCATAAGTTGCTGTGACTTGAAAACACTTTCCAAGGGAATGACAGCACTGATGAATGCCATTCCTCCTAACATTACAAAGTTGAAAATAGAGGGTCTTCTTGTCTACTTCTACCAAGAACTGCTGTGTGAACCTTCCCCTTCTTAAACACACACAAAAACTGCTGAAGGCTCATCTCTGCACGTTGCATAATGTATTCATTTACTCTGCCATTCAGTCTGACCTGCAAAAATTTAAAAGCAAAGAGCTCTTGTTCCTCAAATATATATTTTCGAGTGCATTTATCTTAGCATATGCTATCAACAAACTGTACCTCAGCTGCTACACTGTACGAAAGGACAGGGCTGAACCTGCATGGATTCTTAATGTTCATGAACACACATTTATATCCATACATGTTTGGCAGAGACAAGATTCAACCCATAACACGCACATGCATACACGTGCTAGATCTAAGAGGATCAAATGTACACAAACCCCAGGTTCTTCGTAATGTTAAAATTGCTCTCAATTGGGGGAGGGGGGCTCTTTGACTAATCATATTTTTCTTTAAACCTGAGGGAACCTCAGACTGGAAGAACCCTGAAATGCAACCATGGCTAGTTCTGTTGCGCAACATTTTATTTTATCTGCACAGAGGCCAGCCTTTGGCAATCAGATCTAAGGATTGTTAAAGGATGCAACACAAACTGAAAAAGAAATTCAGGGACAGCCACTATAAAATAATGGTTTGCATGTCAGACTAGGATTGCAGATTGTCCGGGATCTGAGGCTCAGCCCCCAGACTTGCCAAGAGGAACAGGTGGGGCACAGCCAGGAGGCAGCTACTCTGCTGCCCTGACAGACCAGGTCCCAAACTTGCTAGCATCTGAGGGAGGTAAAGAAGCACCCAAGCCTCAGAAGGCTAAAAGGGGCAGGTGGAAGCCAGCCAGCCCCACCCTCCGCTGGGAGGCTGGGAGCCCAGGCAGGGAGAGTAAGGACAACCAGGAGAGGATCAGACCAGAGGGAGAAAGCCCAGGAAACAGAGACAGACAGACAGCAGCAAGACAGTCAGCAGCCTTACCTGCAGCAGAGGAAGGGCAGCACAGGGGCACGCCCCAGCCTGCAGGCAGGCTACAAGGAATCAGCCAGAACCAGGGCCGATTCCAGATGACTAACCTTAAGGCGCTTCATGCCGCCCTCTTCCGGATCGTGACGGGGAAAATGCGAAATATCACGTTTCCTCGCACGAGTTTTGCACGTCATTGCGCAAAACTCGCGCGAGGAAACGCGATATTTCGCATTTTCCCCGTCGCAATCCGGAAGAGGGTGGCATGAAGCGCCTTAAGGTTAGTCATCTGGAATCGGCCCAGGTGGGGCTGAAAGCAAAGCAGCCACAGGTGGAACTGCCTGAGGCCCTTAGCAGGGACAGCCAAGGCAGTCAGCAAAGCATCCACAGGTGTGACTGCCTACAACAGCCAAGGCTGTGGCTAGAGTGCTGGGGCCATGGCTGAGAGGTGGAGCCAGGAAGAAGGAAAGGGATATAAGGAAAGGCCACCCACAGGGCAAGATGGGTTGTTGTGTATGAGGGTGGTGGAGGAAAGAGAGAGAATGAGTGAGCAGTGGACAGGAGGAGGAGGAGGAGGAGGAGGAGGAGGAGGAGGAGGAGGAGGAGGAGGAAGGCCAACAGCTGGATGGGGGCAGCTGTCATGGAAGGCTGCCAGGACAAGGTCAGGTTGAGGGGACCTGCGAGTGGACTGAGAGGGTGTGAGGGTGAGATATACCCCCCCTCCTTCCACTGAGCGGGATCCCACATATTCCCTGAAGGTCCTTCAAGGTGGAGGTCAGGCAAGCCGGTGGTTCACCAGGCAGTGCCCTTGGCAGAACCTGACATCCCCGAAGGCCCTTTTAGGCAGAAGTCAGGCAGGCTGGCATCTCACCGGTCGGCGCCCTTGGCAGAGCCTGACACAGATAATGTTGCCAACATCCAGCTCAGCCTGGAGATTTCCAGGAATTACATTTCCAGACTACAGAGATCAGATACCCTGGAGAAAATGGCTGCTTTGGAGGATGGACTCTACGGCATCGTATCCCTACTGAACTCCCTCCTGTCCCCAAGCCCCACCTTCCCCAGGCTTCACTTCAAATTTCCACAGATTTTCCCACCTAGAGTTGGCAATCCTATTTGCAGAGACCTGGGTTCAAATTGCCACACAACCATTAAACTGGAGACCCTCAGGTCTGTCACACTAAAACAGCCTCACCTACCTCATAGGGTTCTTGTGCACACAAAACAAAGAGTGTACCACCACCCTCGAGGAGAAGGGCAGGATCAAAATGAAGTAGATATATGAATGTTTAGAAGGGACATGGAAAACAGTCCTCACAGACCCAGCAGGGGGAGAATCTGACAAAATGTGAAGCTGAACTTTTTCAGCCTGAAATACTGCTGAGGGGCAGGAGTAATAAAGGGCTCCACAAAAGTATCAATATTCCTCTTTTGAAACTGGGGAGATTGCCTGCCATAGTGGAAAAGCTCTTGCCACAATGCTTCAGCTCCCATTCTCACTCGATGGAGCAGAGGGAAGGAAAAACAGGGAGGGAGGGCAAAGTCAATGCTAATGCCATGATGACATCACTTCTGGTTGCCAGAAATGATGTCACAGTGTTCACAGCACTCTAGAAATTTCCCAGTGGCAATTGAAAATGATGTCACGGTGTTTGGGATGCTCCCCTTTCCCACACTCCACTCACAAAAAGCTCCTGGTGACTGCCTCCAGAAGGCTAGCAACTAGAGATGGGCATGAACCGAAATACAAACCAAAGTTCATCACGAACCAGTGGTTCATCAAACCCCATTTCTGATGAACCGCCATGAACTTTAGGCCAGTTCATTTGGTTCGTTTTTTGGTTCGTCACTGCAGACAGCCTGGTGCCGATCAATTCATTTCCTAGGCAACAGGGGAGGGATGGGCTTTCTGCAGGCCTTCTGCTGCTCCGGAAGTAACACTTTCACGAACCGAACAAACTAGTTTGCAAACTGGGGCAAGTACGTGAAGGTTTGTGGTTCATGAAAGGTGACGAACCACAAATTGCATGGATCGTCATTTTCGCCATTTGTGTCCATCTCTACTGGCAACTCTTTTATTCAAACGCCGGCTGGCATTTTTTTTCATTTTCCTTTTTAACAAAATAAAACTCAAAAAAGCAAAGTTAAGATAGGAACCATTGCACTTGCTCTGTTACCATTTCTGCTACTTTCACCTTGTCAAATCTGATTGGCTATATGGCATTATCATAATCTAAATCCCCACCTGCCCACTATTTTAGCTACTGGGACATCACCACATAGCCAAGGAGATGAGGTGCAGACCAAAAAGGGATGCCATCCAAGCTCGCAAAGTTACTGCTTCAGTTTACATATCCTTGGTTTTCACTTTGCTTCCTTTTGTGAATTGAACCAGCCGTCCTGTATTTTTGTATCATTTCCTCATGCCAAATTTTTCCCGTAAAACATTGCTTCAACCTTATTTGCATGCCAGTAAATGAACATCACCTCATTATTCAGTACATAAATGACGTATATTTATCAATGCCATACAAAGTGTGCAGAAAATGTATAAACATGTAAAAGAAACAAACAATACATTAATACTAGCAAGAAAGAGGCAAGGATTGAAATTGTTCATCATGACAACAGAAAAAAAGCTCTTCTTCCCTATCCCCAAAAGGGACAGATTTATTCTAACCTCTCTAACACCATCCGAAATGCAAACACAGATGAAGCAATGCTTTTAAGAATATCTCTTTTTGCAGTGGTAAGGATGAAGAGTAGAAGTAAAAAATGATGCCTGGCAATAGCATGATTGCTGCCACCACCATTAAGCAGGACAAACATTCTGTCTTTTTCTTGTAGTTTGCCACCAAAAAAGGTAGTTCTGCGAAGCCCAATAGCACTGCCTCAACAAAACCAGGAGATTTTGAGAACAATGTCTGAGGAGGATGGAGTTTGGAAAGGGTGTGATGTCACTTCCAGGTGACGCTCTAAGTATTCTCTGTGGTTATGACGACAACAGATACATGGGGAAATTCCTAGAGAGTCACTATGGAGGCCATTTTCTGCCATTTTCTCTCCTGCTTATTGAGGGGAGGAGGGAATGGAGCCAAGGGCGGAGGTTGCCTGCCATGGGAACACACATGGCAAGTTAGGGTTGCCAGTCCCCCCACTGGGGGTAGGGGGTCCCCCACTCCCACCCTCCACCCTCTGTCCCCACATATCTGGCTGGCGGGGGGAATGCACCTCCTGGGGCATGCTCCTGGACAGTCGTGCACTCCCTTGCACTGCAGCGGCCTGATTCAGGCTGAATCAGGCCACTGTGGAACACGGCAGTGCTCCTGCACTCTGCAGCGGCCCGACTTGGGCTTATTCAGGCGAAATTCGACCCCTCTGCGGAGCATGGGAGGGCTCCCAGGGCGGCACGTGGCCTGCATGATGACGTCACCTCCCAGAAGTGACGTCGTCGCACAGGCTGGGAATGCACATGCACTCCATTCATGCACGAGAGGGAAACCAAAAGATAGGTGCCAGTCCTCCAGCCTCCTGCCCAGGGGGTTTAGGTCACCTGACCTATGGCAAGCTGATGCCCTTAATTTGCCATTATCCAGACTACTACAACATGCTGGGAGGTTGGTGCAGGTCAAATTCAGGTACATTTGCAAGATCTTTCAACTAGGGTTGCCAGCTCAAAATTGGGAAATTCCTGGAGATTCCGGGGTAGAGCTGGAGGGGGTTAGGTTTGGGGAAGGAAGGGGCCTCAGCAGAGCAGACATTTTCTCCAGGCCAGTAGCACCTTTAAGACTAACCAACTTTATTATAGCATAAGCTTTCGAGAGCCATGGCTCTCTTCATCAGATGCATGCAGCTCTCTTCGTCATGAAAGCTTACGCTACAATAAAGTTAGTTAGTCCTAAAGATGCTACGGACTCTTTGCTATTTTACTACTACAGACTAACACAGCTAACTCCTCCGGATCTGTTTTCTGCAGGGGAACTGAACTCTGTGGTCTGGAGATCAGTTGTAATTCCGGGAGATCTCCGGCCACCATCGGTAGGTTGGTAACACTACTTTCAACCTACTTCAAAGAATTGTTGAATTGGTGAACTAGAGATTACACAAGGCACTTGTAACATCTTTCAGAGAACAACTGGGGAGTTACTTAGGATTTTTTCACAGTGAAAAGCTGTGCTGTTCAAACATATATTATCTCCAGCTAATTCAATTTTTGACATGCGTTTGCAAGGACAATGCTCCGTGGCTCAGAGAAGAGACTTTATAATTAATATGACCTTCATCTTTCCAGGGTAATTAGTTGCTATTTAGATCAGCATTTTTAAAAAGTGGTTCATTGCAGGAACTTTTACAAACATTTATTAATAGTGGTTAGGGGACAAAGAACTTAATCACAGCCATTACACAGTCAAAAAATGCTCATTTCAAGAACCAGCCCACTCTGTTTTACATTGTTATGTTCAGGGCTTTTATTCAGCAGGAACGTGGTAGAATGGAGTTCCGGCACCTCTTGAAAATGGTCACATGGCCAGTGACCCCGCCCCCTGATCTCCAGATAGAGGGGAGTTTAGATTGCCCTCCACACCATGCAGAGCTGGGGGCAATCTAAACTCCCCTCTGTCTGGAGATCAGGGGGCGGGGCCACCGGCCATGTGGCCATTTTCACCAAGGGTGATTTAAACTTTAAAAAACTCCCCCCTTGTTCCAGCTGATCCAAAGTGATGTCATTGTGCAGTCCTGAGTTCCACCACCTCTTTTCCCAGAAAAAAAGCCCTGGTTATGTTAAAATATTGTTTTAAAATGAGGTCTGGCTTCTAGGAAAACATTTAGAAGCAACTATGCAAGAGGCATGCTGATGCACCCAAAAATCTTATTCAAGTTTCTTCCTGTATTTAGAGCTCTGAATTACCTGGAGCTCTGAATTATCTGTTTCTGAAGGAGAACCAATGCATTAGGAATACTTAATTGTTCCAGTTTTTCCAGAATTTTGCAAAGCATGCTGAGCACATGTGGTTTGCCACAACTATCAGTTAATTCAGATCATGTACATCATTTCCGCCCCTTTCACAGGCACATTGAAAACCTCTGCAAAAAAACAATTTTGTAATGATTTTGCATACAGTTGTATCAGGATTTGGTGTGTGCAATCTTTTACTGATGTTCAGAAATACATGTGCACATCGGTAAAGCCCTTCACAGAAAGAATCTTGGGGCAATCACATGAACGATCATAGCAAGTTTGCTTTTTTTGGCACTGGTTTTAACTGGTAACAAGGAGGGGAGCAACCTGGGTGTGGTCCAATTCCAGAATTTATTTCAGAAATTCTCCCAGCTGAACCAGAATTAAGAAGAAATGGAATGCAGCACAGATCAAAATTCCAGAATGATCTAGAACAAAATGAACTCATGTCACAATAAAAATGTGAACCTTTACAATGGGCTGGATGCAGAATAAATTTTCTGCTAATGATAATTCTTCCAATTCCTCCTTCCCTCTGCAGAGCCTCGACCTGCCCCCCCCCCATTTACGTCTCATGCCATTTCTCAAATTCCCCTGTCCCTTAACAGCAGCATCTAAGGGAAATCAGTGGGTTAGAGCAGGAGAAGCAGCAGCAGCAAAGTTGATCTGCTACTGATCTGCCTTCTGTTAGTGGAATCCAACTCAACGCCACTTTGTTGGCTCAGACTGCTTTTAGTGCAGGATTTCATATTTATTAATTATTATGACTTTTTTGCCCGATATAGCTACATAGCTATCTCCCAGCAATCGTAGCCTCTGCCAGCTAATCACAGGGGTCATTTCGTAGAAAAAGAGCTGGAGGAACTCATTAGCATAGTTCATTAGCATCTGCCACACCCCTTGACATCACCAGAAGTGTGTCATTAGCATGACTGATTTGCATATGCCACACCCCCTGACATCACCTATCCTGGCTGTTTTGGACCCAATCCTGGGTCCCAATCCTGGGTCCCAATACTGGGTCAGCTGGGCAAGGCCACCTGACATGTGACCTCTTTGGGGAACTACTGGAACTGCGTTCCTGCGCGTTCCTCCTCAAAATGAGCCCTGGTTGAGGAAGGTTGCCTGGAGATTGCCTGCCATCAGCAGGAACCTAGCACGGAAGCCGGGAAAATGGGCATGAATGCACCTCCATCCCCAGCCCATGAGATCACTTGTGGTGCCATCTGGAATCAACAGTATCGTACTATGGCCAATTCTTTATGAATCAGCCCAAAGCATAGCTTTGACATCACCGGCAGACACCATGGGCGGGATGCACAAACATGAAGAAGTGAGTGCCCACTGCTTCTCTACCCCTACCTGGAAACCAGGGCCCAGCAGGATTTGCTTTCGTTCTGTCGGGCCTGGAAGACAGAGATGTTCTGCCAGGCATATGGTTGAGTTTGGGACTTGTGTGAGCTTCTTTTTGCCAGTCTCCTGTCAATCGGGGAATGCAGCCGCCTCCTCCTCCTGATCATCTGCCAACCCACCTGATGTGTATGCATTCACTCATCCCATGGGATGTATTAGATCAGGTTTGGCATATGGGTGGCTGCAAAGAGTTGCTGTCTTCTTGCTCTGATTTTTATGTTTTATTGTATTTTAATGGGATGAATGTATTTAATGTATTTTAATCTGATTTTTATTGATTGATGTTGCCGCTCTGAGCCCGCTTATATGGAGAGAGGCTTATAAATTTAATAAAATAAATAAAATAAAATAATTTAATAAAATAAATAAAAATAAATAATGAAATAAAGTAATGTAATAAAATAAATAAAAATAAATATCCATTGATTAATATGGGGGACCTGGCAACCCTAGCTATTAAAAATAACACAGGTTACCCTCTCTCAGGAGGTGTTGGATGCAGTCTGTACAGATCTTTGGGGGATTCTGAAGTATTTTTGCCCTGCAAGGTCTTCAAAATTGATGACTGTTGCTGACCTTGTGTTTTCTTTGACTGTATTTTTGCATCCATGTTATTAGTTATTGTTTCAGTGTGGGTTGATTTCAGTTTTTTAGATGGGTTTTTTATGTTTTATAAATGTTGTGAGCTGCCTTGCGGCTAAAAGGCAGCATAAACTAAACATGCAAAAATAACCAGTTATTGATTTGTGCATCTTCATTCAAGTGTACATGTACATCGAGAAAAGCATATTATCCTTCCATAATCACCTGTCCAGATAGTCGATGCAACTGTACTACATTCAATTAGATCCACGGAGAGATTAACCTTCTTAAATTAGGAGTGGCAGGTGGAAAAAAGCTTTCAGGAACGTGTCATAGTGAAAGGGGGAAGGCTGAAGCAGCAGTCCTTGACATGAGGACAGAGTGCTTTCAAGTACGCAACTTAATCCCTGTTTTCAGTGGTAAAATGTTAGATAGAACAGAAGAGCAGAGCAGGATCCCTCCGACCTCCTCCTAGAACCATCAAGGGAAACATGAGAATAACACAGTAGTGCACCTTGATTCTAGGGTTGCTAACTTTAGGTTGAAAAATTCCTGGAAATTTGCGGGGGGGGGCAGGAGGCTTAGGAGGTTTCATTTAAAATGGTTATATACCGCTTCCTCAATAACATGTATACAAGGTAGTTTACAATATTGAATGTAAACAAAAAAGCAATAAAAAGCAGCATTTAAATACTCAGAATTAACCATTAAAAGCAATAAAAGACATAGCCAAAATGCAGAAAAAATTAGCTTTTAACAAAATCAATAAAACAAAGAGAGCCAATGGAGATGAAAGAATACAACCCAGGAGAAACAAAACCAAGAGTATGAGGGTTTTTCTGAAAAGCTCTCCTGGACCGGAAAGACAGCAAATTCACCTTGCTTCTGAAAAAGAGAGCCTACAGAGCAGGGTCTCTGAGGATGGTCTTAAACAAAGGGCCATGTCATATGGGAAGAGATTTCAAGTACTTGGTTCCAGACCAAGGGAATAACCAGAACTTTGAATTGTTCATAAACGTGAACCAACAGTTGTGAAGGTCTTTTAGAACTGGTGTGATGCAATCATATTGGGATCTGAACTACTCGATGTTTTCAAAGTAGGGATCCCAGGTCACTGGGAGTGTGGGTGGAGGAGTTTTGAATTTCCTGCACTGTGTAGAGGGTTGGACTAGATAACCCTGGAGGTCTCTTCCAATCCTATGAATCTATGATTCCCAAGTGGAGGCGAGGGATCCCCCACTCCCACGCTCTGCCCCCTGCCACCACTAGGGTTGCCAGGCCCCCTCAACCTCCGGGCAGGGGATAGGGGCCTGGCACTTACCTTGGGGGAGACGGGGTGCACGTGCGCAAAGCATGCATGTGCCTGCCCTCACAGGCACAATGGAGTCACTTCAGAAGTGACATCATCGCACAACCCCTGGGAGCACATCCAGGCTCCGCAGTGCCTCAAAACGGGCCCAATTCGTGCCAAAATGGGCCTGTTTTGGGGGTGTGCAGCACACAGGAGCTCTCCTGCGCTCTGCAGTGCCCAAAAATGAGCCCGTTTTGCCATGGATTGGGCCCATTTTCAGGCACTGTGGAGTGCAGCACTCCTGTGCTCCACAGCTGCCCCAATCCAGACCAAAACGGGCCCAGTCCCGGTGGCCGCTGCACACGGGAGCGCGCAGCACCACGGGGGAGCCTGCAGGGAAGGTGCGCACCCCCCACTGGTTAAGTAAGCGGGGGTGGGGGGGAGGTTGGGGGCAGGGAATCCCCCGCCCCCACCGGGGGTCTGGGATCCCTAGCCACCACTCACCTGGCTGGTGTGGGGAAAAGGCTGGGGAATAGGCCTCCCGAGAGCACTTCTAGGGCAGTGTAATGACATCACTGCCAGGAGGGATGTCATCGCACTGCCCCAGGACTCCAGGAGCATATGCAAAGACGTCACAAAAGGTGAGTGCCCGGTCCCTCCCCCCACCATCGAGATGGTAAGGGGACCTGGCAACCCTACTTCAAAGGCAGCCTCAATTAGAACACATTGCAACATGCAGCCTGAATGATTGTGCACATCTCCTTTAGAAATCCAACATGGGTCAATAGGGGTCTATTTCCAGGGTCAATTCCTAGAGTCCTAGAACTGGAATCGGCCTTGATAGGCCCATCTAATACGTGCCCCTGCAGGACATTTAAAGCTACAGTATTCCAAACAGATGACTGTCCAGATTCGGTTTGTAAACAGATGCTGAAGAAAAGCCTGCCACCCCTACTCTCCAGGTTGTCAAACAGCTCTTGCCATTTAAGAAGTTTCTCCTGATGTTCACCTGGAGTCTCCTCTCCTGCAAATAAAGCCCATTAGACCCAGTCTTAACTTCTGGAGCAAGAGAAAAATTCTCACCTTCATGTACATGAAGAGTGCAATCACATCTCCCTTCTGGCTTCTCTTCTCCAGGTGCAACGTTCAATCTATCTAGGGTTACTAATCTCCAGGTGATGACTGGACATCTCCTGGAATTACAACTGATCTCCAGGCTACAGAGAGCAGTTCCCCTGGAGAAAATGGCTGCAGTGGAGGGTGGACTCTACGGCATTATACCCGCTGAGGTCCCTCCCCTTTCCCTGCTGGGAGCTGGCAGCCTCACATCTATCAATTCTTGACTGGCATGTGGTGAAAAACACTATTTGCAAGAGGGTCTTATCTCTCCTTTCATGGTCCCCTCAGGGTGTGCCACACTCTAGAGGGTGACTCCATCCATTTAATGGCAAGAAATGACAGTCAACCTCACACACAAATGCAACTTAATTATTCAAGCAGTTCCTCTATCCACTGCCGCCCCCCCCCCCCCAATAATGAGGCTGCCAAGAAACCACACAGCATTCAGCCTTCAAGTTAACAGGCATTTCAACACATTTATCATGAAAGCAGCCCCCAACTCTAAAGGCCATTTACGACAGCCAATATTATATTTCAAGTGTAGTAGGAGTAAACATTACATTAGGGGAAAGCCCCAATTTATTGATCAGCTTATTAGGGGGGGAAAATTGCTATCCTGCAGCAGAAGAAAATCAACAGATGCTTTTTTGAGATGCCTAAGGATACACTTAAGAGAGGCTGATTTATCTGGAGAACTGCAGAACTAAAACCTTGATCGTGCGGATGAAGGAAAAAGATGCAGCATTTAAAATCCAAGAACAATATGCAGCGGGCATGGAACTTATCCGTGCCGGCATTTGCGGGGTCCGCAGGGTGGGGGGAAAGGGCAGGACGGCGTCCCTGCTGGCCCAGCCCAGTCGCACGGCTCCGAGGCAGGCTGGGCAATGTAGTTTAAATTGTGCTCAGCCGGCCAATCGGAGCAGCGACTGGGGGACCAATCGGGAGGAGGGTGGTTTCACCCGACCTGAGAGGGAAGTTTTCCCTCAGGTCCTCATTAAAAATATAAATTTCTGGGCCGGCCGTTTGCAGCCCAGTCGGCCTCCGAACACCGATCCCCACCCACCCTCCGCTTGATTCTAATCTTGTGGCTAATCGTTATTTGAGGGACAAATCAGTTTGATAATGAGGTTAAGAACAGATGTATGTTAAGCTATGTCATGCAGTTAGTGTTTTGGTCAGCGGAAAGGTTGAGGGTTAATTGTCAGTGTTTCTCTGTCACAACTTATGGTTTGGCGGTTTGGGCGTTGGGCACCAATCCCATTGGGGAAAACAGGGCCGGCTGGCACTGCTTCCCCATAGATGGGGATCCCCATAAGGGATCTTGAACCAGACTTGGCAGTGGTAAGCCCAGCTTGGGAGGCTGACAGAACAGGCCTGTGTCCAGGTGACGGGGGAGCCACGCAGAGGCGACTGCCCAGTGTGACTCTCTTAACTGTCATTCGGTGGTTTCCCCCTGCAGCGGATGAACTGGAGGGGTGAGGGGTCATCGGCGGGCAGGCAGGTCAGCCGATGCAGGGATCCGTGCCCTTACGCTGCCATAGCTCTCTAATTCTGTAACCAATAAAGTTGTGGCCATTTTTTCTCCAAAACAAGCGTCAGCGTGGTTTTTCCTGCCCTTGGTGTCCCTGCCCTTTAGGCTGGCCCCGCAAATCAGGATATGCACAGGTTTATGTTTGCATTTGGGTGATGAAAAGTCATTATTTTCTTGAGCTGATGCTGATCCCTGGTAAACTACTTTCCCTGTTTTATCCCTGTTTCTGTCTTTAGGATACACCATATTATTATTTATGGGGAAACTGCCAGAGATGTTCTTACTAATTCAGCTCCCTTCCCAGTTTGTAGATGTTCAGTCTCAGGGTCAGGACTCAGAGTCAGAAATGCATGTGTGTGAACATTAAAGTGTAGTGTATTGTGCAGCTTGTCATTTTACATAGGTAGCTTTGCTGAGACATATTTTGAACTTTTGAAGAACCAATTTTAGGATAATTGTATTTATCCCTAGTATATCTTTGACGGAACAGGATTGCATTTCTTAGCTTTAAAAAAAAAAGAAAGTTCAGAGATAACACAAGCATTTCCCTTCCGTGCCCCAAAGTTGTCCTAAATAGTCCACTGGAACTGCAATGAATCAGAACAAAAGGGGAGGTGAAACTGACAGAGACTTTGGGGAAGTGGAGATTAACAAATCCTCTGAGGAGCAATCTTTGCCTGCTTTGTAGAAAGGTGAAATTGACAGAGCCTGTGGCTCTCTTTTTAAACTACACTTCCCAGCTAGCATTGCGTCTCTCTATACTTAAGCCTTCTTGTGTAAGATGTCTCATGCAGAGAGACTCAAAGTTGTAGAGCTGTAGTAGAATGGACTGTACCATTTCAGATTGCATTACATTTTTATTTTTACACGAGTCTTTCCTTGAGAGTATTTTTTAATTCCTGTACTGTTTGGATTTTTGAAAAGTATAATTTCCATTTCATATCCTAACATTATACCTCCTTCTAAACTGAGGGGGAGGTTGGTTGCCTGAGAGAAGTTCTCCTCCTCGTTGTTTCAACAACAAAACCACCATTTAAGTTTTGCTTATCTCCGTTTGGGCTAAAACGGAACCTGTGATTCTCCATTTTCACATTCGTTTCCCACAGTGAAATTTTCATTTTCCCTCCCAATCTTGTTTGGCTGCCAGTAAATCAGCGTTATACATTATATTTAATAATATACATTGTATATACACATTCAATATAAACAGTTCCAAAATATATCACAAAACTCAAAACAATCTGCAAAATCAACTGCAAAAAGCAAACAGCCCAAATAATTGACCAAAGTATAAAGAAAAAGAAACAGAGAAGATTCACTCAGCTCTAATTTGCCGTCACTAACAAGAATCGGGTTTGAACTTCGAGAGATTTTCAGCTTTCCATCCATTCTAAGAAAATATATGGACGGAAGTAATCGAAGCATGTCTATTTATTTTGCTATATATTAAGTATTCCCTTTGAGCCGAAAACTGAAAATTAAAATCCTTTGTAAAATGTTAACTAAAAAAAAAAAAGAATTACAGCAATTAATGCCAATGTAACAATCTTATTTTGGTGTGCACAATCCTGCTTTTATTAACATTAAGAGAGGTTTGCAGAAATAAAGAACTTATCCAACAACCAAGATTTTATTACCAAAATTTTATTAGCAAACCTGGCAGCCTTGGAAACGGGTCTTATAAATCATGAACCGTGACCAGTAATTGGGTGGGAGGAACACTGGTGCCATTTGTTTAAATTTGGCTCTCTTGCACAGAGATTACAGTAATTGAGTTTAAATATAAAATATAATATACTGCCTTATGGACTCTGCTCACATTCTGCATAACAGTTAAGAAGAAGGTTTAATAATTAAGAACCGCTGTGGTGCTGTGTTTAATTAGGGCTAAGGGCATCTGGGTTCAAATCAACCACAGACTCATGGCGTGACATTGGGCCAGTCCCCTACTCTCAGTCTAAGCTACCTCACAGGGCTGTTGTGAAGATGATATGGAGGATGGTTACACTTTATGTAGATTTTTTCTTCAGTACTAGAGATGATCAAATAATCTCTCATTTCTTCTTTTTAATATTCGTTTGGATAGAAATATTTAGAGGCATGTTATGTTCAAATTTTCTCAATTTGGTGCCATCACTTCCCCTGGCAGTTGCTCTTTTGGTGCCTATCTTTTATTTAGTACCCGGCCTAATTTCCCTCCCCCTTACTTCATTGGCTGTATGGGCAATCCCTCCTAATTGCAGATAACATCGTGAATGGGATAGCACCATGCTGTGTGGCTAATCAGATTTACAGTGCCATCCTATGTAAAGTTACTCTAGTCTAAGCCTTTGATGGACTTTGACTCTGCGTAGGTTTGCACTGTTAGTTAAGTAGTGATATTGCAGAGGGCCTGTGATGGCAAGTGAGGGCAAGACATATAACTGAACATTTTTTGCATGGACAGTTTAAAAAGTCACCCCAAAGGGTGGTTACTTTCAGCTAAACTCTATAACAAAAAGTTGAAGTCCCATACTTGAAAACTGCTGATTAGTTCACCGTTCAAAGCAAGTGATATTCTCAATGTCTTTGTGTTAGAGCAATTAATGGCATTCATCCCTACACAGGCAAACGATGGCAGTTGCAACTGACATGCACTCAGAATGACTAGATAACTGAGGGTGATGGGAATTGTAATTCTTGTCCTTCCATTTCAGTTCAGGAAACCAAGAAAACTGCACTTCCCATCAACCTGACAAGAGGTCATGTACTGGAAGATTAGAAAAGGCAATTTACAGGAAAGGTCATCTGTTTTAAAAGATCCCCTTGGCAGGCTATGCCTCACCTTTGGAAAGGTAGAGGTTAGTGGGGAGGAGGAGGAGAAACCAGCGAGAAAGGAGATATCCCCCTAAACACTTGCAAAATGCCCATCAGGCATGTTTGAGCATTCAACTGCAGAGAGAGGGAGAGCTGCAGAGAAATGCAAGAAGCTTGGGATCAAGCAAGGGAATTCCCCCTTCACTTATCGTGCAAGGAGCAACAGGGAAAAAAGAAACTATATGTGGTTAAATCAAAAAGAGTCCAGTAGCACCTTTAAGACTAACCAATTTTATTGTAGCATAAGCTTTCGAGAATCAAGTTCTCTTCATCAGATGCATGATCCGAATCCAGTTCGGATCATGCATCTGATGAAGAGAACTTGATTCTCGAAAGCTTATGCTACAATAAAATTGGTTAGTCTTAAAGGTGCTACTGGACTCTTTTTGATTTTGCTACTACAGACTAACACGGCTAACTCCTCTGGATATATGTGGTTGTTTCAGATCTTGTTCTAATTTGGGACACTAGGAAGATAGTTATAAATAAGCAACTAACCTTTTCATGACTTCTTTTCCCAGACAAAGCAAAGCATTAACAGTGATTTATGTTTACCACCAAGTTTAAAAGGTCAGGAATTAAAGCTTCCTCTTCCCTCCCCCCTGGCCCACCCACCCTTCTCCCCAGATTGTGTTTTTCTTTCCACTAACCAGCAGCTGCTCTGCAACCTGCTTTGCTGTCATTCAGTGCCTGTCCTGGAAATGCTGCCCTGCAGACCACAGGAGGGTAAGCTGCTAAAATCCAATCAAGCCATGTCTCTTAGGGACGAGACACACGATGGGGCAGCCTGCTAGGCTTTGGTTCTAATAGATGTGGCAGAAGAAAGAAAATAAGCTTATGCACTGATTCAGGAAAGAATGCTTTGTTAGCAGAATGCTGGCAGTCCGTGCTGTCAAATCTGTTTTGCATTAGCCAGCCATTGGGGAAAACCACACGCACACGCACACACACACAGTTGGGATTATTTTTGACAAGCACTTACACTGGCCTTTTTCAAGTGTTCAATATTTGCTGCTAATTGTACACACAACCACCTGCAATTTAAAAGCACTTCGGGCTGCTTACAGATTTGAAGAAAAACAACAAATCAACTTGCACAGTGATTATTCAGAATTGCCACCACTCTTTCCGGCCTAGGGTTGATATGTCGTGCCTGGAATACAGTGGGAGCTTGGAGGGCATGGAACTTAGGGGGGCATGCAGCAGTGTGTGCACTACTGTGTCACTTCTTGGAAAGCCAGAACAGATGTCATGTCATTCTAGGAATCGTTGGAAACTCTATGGTTAACCTGGAATCAACATCATTTCATTCTGGGCAAAACCATAGAGTGTCTGGTGATTCCTAGAGCAACATGACATTACTTTGAGTTTTTCCCGAGAAGTGATGTCATGGCACATGGGATACTGGTGGTTTAAAAAAAATATCTACCACTGCCACTCAGAGTGATGGTGAGCAATGAGTGGTGCCAGCTGGAGAGGCAATCCGATTCTGGCCATGCCATGTGACATTAACTGTTGTACAACAGGTAGAATTCCAACTAGTTCTGGTTCTTGCTACAGGAAAATTTGCCATCATACTAGGTGGGGCTGTGACTCAATGGCAGAGCACTCGCTTTGCATGCACAAGATACCAGGTTCAATCCTTGGCATACCTTCCCCTTCCAAAGATCTCCAATTAAAGAATCAAGTTGATTCTGGACAGATAGTGCCAGTTAGATGAAATATTACTGAGTTCAATGGCCTGATGGCATTAGGTACCTCCCTATCAATTTCTATCATGCTTAAAGGCTAACAGATTTGCTGAAGCATAAACTTTCTGGGATTTGAAACCAGGCATAAGTCCCAAAAGATGAACCACAATTTGTTCAAGAGCCCATTCAGACCTGATGACATATTATGGTTTCTTTCAGATCAGGAAGTCTTTCATCTGAGCTCTACATACGAGAGAAGGAAGAAGCAGGAAGCAAATGTGAGCCCAAGGACTTAATCGCTTGTTAATGTCTGAATACATCGATATTCCAATCGGTATAAGGCTTACGCTCTTCTGTTAAGCCACATGCATAGTCAGGAACTCACAGGCATGGCGATTATTATTTTGCAAACTACACTTGCCTTTGTACACAAATACAAGGCTGTGTATAAAAACGTTGGGATTTTACAAGTGTCATTCTCTTCTGTCATGAAAGAGTTAATCTGTTTGTGTTGAGTTAGACACAGCTAGTCAGCATAAGACCAGTTCAATGTCGAGTTGTTCTTCCCGCCAGGGTAAAGGGGAGTTGCATGCTTAATGAACAGATCTAGGATTGATTATTGGCTGACCAGGTTTATTGGGGGGCAATTAACATTCTTTCCTTTACTCAGGACGCCATTGCTCTCCAGTGAGTTAGACCGTTATCTCCAGGGATGTAAGGATGTAGGAACTAAGTTAGCTCTTCTTTATTTTATCTCCAGTGTAACCTTTATTATTTTTCCCTTTATGTAGTAAACATATATTTTAGAAGCTGAACGCACGTGTCTGTGATTCCTTATCTGCTGTGCAAATTCTCTACTCTGCAACAACTAAATTTACCCAACAAACATCATAAAACAATTGGCCCCAATGAACAAAATTAACTTGGTATGGTGTCGGGGTTCTGTAAGTATTAACTTTTAACAAGTGGATTTAAAGTATTTTGTAGAATGATTATAGATGAAAGCTCCTAGCCATTGACCAAGCTGTTGTTGTGACGACAGAATGTTCATAAGTACCAGTCTATACCGAGGGTGAAGGTCAAGTTATGGAATGCTAAAAATCAATGCAGAGAGGTAGATCAGTTTGACTGGAGGGAGTTGTCACATATGAATAAACAGCTGTGGGAGAAACAGGTGGAGAGGGTGAGAAAGCTGAATTTCACTGACAGATTCAAAATAACCATCCTAGGGATGACAAGGTCTTATCTACTCCGGTCTCTCATCCCCCACCCCTTATGCTGAATTCCATTCTTCGTCAATTCACTGCAAGCACTTATGTGCTGTGATAAAATCACCACCCGAAAAGAGTATTACCACTGTACGCACAATCACATACACATTGAGGTTATTTTCTGCACTATCATGTCAATGCACACATGTGCACTGGTAATATTGGGATGGGGAGGAGATGCCATTAGACTGACCTACAGCAAACTGCACGCACATGGTGAGCTGTATAAAATCCCCCCCAAACCCCAAAAACAGGTCAATGAAGGGTTCTTAATGTGTCAGTTGCATCTCAGAAACAAGACCAGGAAATTTAGAGTTTTGTAATCGGGGGAGAAAGACAGAACTTATTTATATAAAATATCTATATGCCCTCCTTTGTCCTATACATCAGGACCCAAGGCAGATAACAACAATATAAAAACAATCTGACACAACAAACATTAAAATGACTGATGTAAAAAGCATTATAAACAACCCTTTAAAAAACCATCTTCTGTGACCATCAGCAGGTTATTCCTCTTTGACTGGTCTCACACTGCCCTTAAAGCTCACTCTGTTTTCTAGCATCGCCAGAAAGCCAGGAACCTAACCTCTTCCTGGAAGTTGTTCCAGCGGCATGGGGAAGATACTGAAAAGCAATTATTCCTAAACCAACCAGATAAATATTTGCAGAGTTACCTTGTCCAGGTACGTGTGTGAGATTTTGGGAGAGGGGGGAGTCAGACACCAAGGCTTCAGAAGGCAGGGCTGGACACTGGTTTTATAACATGGGAATTACCACGTCTTTGTATTCTTAACAGGCTGTGGTGGTGCGGAGTGCCATCAAGTCATAGCTGACTTATGGTAACCCCTGGTGGGGTTTTCATGGCAAGAGACTAACAGAGGTGGTTTGCCATTGCCTGGCTCTGCAACTCTGGTCTTTGTTGGAGGTCTCCCATACAATTACTAACCAAGGCCATCCCTGCTTAGCTTTGTTCTGAGATCTGATGAGATCAGGCTCACCTGGGCCATCCAGGTCACGTCACTAAATGATATCCTGCCCTTGAGTCATAGTAGACTTATGGTGACCCCTGGTGAGGTTTTCATGGCAAGCAACTAACAGAGGTGGTTTGCCATAGGCTGCCTCTGCAACTCTGGTCTTCGTTGAAGGTCTCCCATCCAATTACTAACCAAGACCAATCTTGCTTAGCTTCTGAGATCTGACAAGATCAAGCTTGCCTGGCCTATCCAGGTCAGAGTTTCGCAGGTTATATCAGATAACAAAAGAACATGAGCCAACATCCTTGTTTTCTTATGCAGTGGGACTCTGAAAATGTGTGACTCGCTCTTAAGACAGAGAACTTCAGCTTCTGTTTCAGTTGTGTCTGTCACTCTGAGCACCGCTACCAGCCAGTTGCCTCGTGCTGTTTGCCAAAGAAGTACGACCTCAGATGCTCTGCTGAAATCCTGTTATTGCACATCCCCCCTCCCTTTCTTTCTCTCTGTAGCCTGGCCTTCAACGATTTTCTCAGCATTCTGCAAGCATGGACAGGTTACATTTAACAAATGCTTCAGGCTTCAGAAATCACAGCCTGGTGAGCATCAGCAACAGCCGCTGGTCTCAAATCTCTCTGTGGGAGTCTGGAAGAGTTGAAGCAAGCCTCGCTGCCAAACTAGGATGTTTCACATCTGTTGGGCCAAACCTTTACTTTCTCTAGATCTATTTTTGGCTCCTGTTACAGACCTTTTTCTTGGCTGATGGGACTCTTGGTTCCTATTATGTTCTTAAGGATGCTGTGGTCAACATAAGGCAGACAGATAAGGCCTAGAACTCCAGGAGTCAATGGAACAGGAACGTGCAAATTAAGGATCCAAATTGTGACCACCTTCCTTGGAGTCACTCCCCCGTATTCCAATAATTTCCACTTGGTTGCAGCACAAAGTGTGTGGAATCTTCTCTTGTTATCGGAAGAAGGAAGCTTTTGACTTTCGAAAGCTTATTCCATGAAAAATTATCTGGTTGGTCTCTTAAGGTGCCACTGGACTCAAATCCGGCCTCTCTATCCATAGATATTTCTGCTTCAACAAAGCATGACATCACATGCTCAAAACATTTATATGATAGAGCAGATACGTAATTTTCACAAGAGTTAGATTTTCCAAATGGTTTGTTCACAATCTGTCATAAGGATGCACTGCCCCTCAAAATATTGACTTTTAATAATAATAGTAATAGCAACAACATTTGATTTATATAGTGCCTTTCAGGAGCAGGGCTTTTTTTCAGCTGGAAAGTGGTGGAACGGAGTTCTAGCACCTCTTGAAAATGGTCACATGGCAGGTGGCCCCGCCCCCTGATCTCCAGACAGAAGGGAGTTTAGATTGCCCTCCACGCCACTCGGCGGTGCAGAGGGCAATCTAAACTCCCCTCTGTCTGGAGATCGGGGGCGGGGCCACCGGCCATGTGACATTTTCGCCAAGGGCGGTTTAAACTTTAAAAAACTCCCCCTTTGTTCCAGCTGATCCAAAGTGATGTCATTTCACGGTCCTGGAAGCATGCGCGCACTTTGCGCGTGTGCATGTGGTACCAGGGCACCACCTCCCGCCAGGAGTTGCCCCCCGTGCTGGCAACCCACTGAGTTCCACCACCTCTTTTCCCAGAAAAAAAGCCCTGTTCAGGACAACTTAATGCCTTGAGTGGTTTACAAAGTATGGCATTTTTATCCCCACAACAGTCACCCTGTGAGGTGTGTGGACAGAGATAGCTCCGAGAGAGCTGTGACTGACCCAAGGTCACCCAGTTGGCTTCAAGCGGAGGAGTGGGGAATCAAACCCGGCTCTCCAGATTACAGTCTTGCCGCTCTTAACCACTACACCAAACTGGTTCTCTTTTGTGGTTAATGCTGGGGTGCAGCTTAAACTTCAGAGTACTAACTGGTTTGCTATTGCGCACAGGAAGAAGGAATCATAATTGTGAATTCATTTCTACCCTTCTGAGATACAAACCTGAGAATCTTTATTTTCACACCAGATTTTCTTTTGTGAGAAAGCTGGTAGGGTATAGTGGTGAGACAGTGAGACCTTAAGACCCGGAAGATCTGTTTTTCTGTCACACAAATGGTCCCCAGGAGGTGGTCCACAACATGATGTCTACAACATTTTAAAGCTATAATGCAGAATAATCTACAACAGCCACAGTATTAATGCAATCATAAGCACAGCGCACATAGCAAAATCACACTTGCAAAAGAGCAGAAATACAAAGTTTGAAAAGCAGCAGCCAGCAATGGAATCTACAGAATAAAATGATTTTCACAAACTGGTGATTGACAGCAGTAAAAATGTTCCTGCATAGAAAAAGAGCAAGGGAAAAGCACGGTGCAAGTCAACCTAACGCCAACTGAAGCAAACAGTAGGGTCCATAAGGAAGAGCATGGAGGAAACAGCCTCTGTATTGCTGCTCTCCAGCAACTGGCCCCTAGGTGTATGTTGCTTCTGTATATGGCAGGTTGTTTTCAGCGACATGGTTAGTATCCACTGATGGTCCTAACCTTCCAGCATCAGGGGGAAGGTTTCGCCCTCTATGCTCAGTTTGTCTGACGCTCCAGGGCAACTGATTGGCCAGTGTGTAAAACAGGATGGTGGACCAGATGGACCACAGATGTGACCCAGCAGAATAATTAATCTGTCTAATCCCTTTCAAAGCCATTGAGTTCCATAAGTGAACTGCGTGCTGCAAGAAGAACGTCCCTTTTGTCTATCTCGATTACCCATCAGGTATCCCCAAATTCTTGTATTATGGTTGAGGGAGGGGGGGAAGTTCTCTCTGGACTGGGACTTGGGATCCCATTCTCCCAGTGGGGGTGGGGGATCCCCCAGTCCCACCCTCCATCCCCCTCTTAACTGGCTGGCAAGGGAAAAGACAGGGAATGGGCCTCCCAGGCATGCTGGTGCAACGACGTCACTGGTGTCATCGGCGATCTCACCACCCTGCGAGCATTCCCGCACCTTGCAGTGGGCTGCAGCAAAGCGCGCATGTGTGCTCCCTAGTCTTCCACAGTGACATTTTTGCTCCATTCTGCATACCCCCAATAACTGTTCTTGGCTCTCCTCCCTGGTTTTGGTAATTCTTGTTTGTGTTTATACTTATTTTAAACGTTTGAATGTTTAAAAGTTGGAATATTCAGACATCTTAATGTCCAAATGGTTTACTGTCTTGGGAACCCAATGTGGGTGGAAAGGTGTCATAAAAATGTTTTAAATAAATAAGCCTGTACACGCTTGAGCTGCTTGCAAACAACCCACTGAAAAGGCAGCTCCCTGCTCACAGCTGCTGAGCAGAATGAGAATTGAACTGGCGGGTGCTTGAGCATCCCTCCTTTAACCCAAACCGTGGTTTGGGGTGGCCACCTGCAGCCCCAGGCTAGCCTTGACCACACTTTCCTCAGGACATCTCCAGAAACGTTTGAGCTCTATGAAGCCATCGGGGCTGGCAGAAGCTTGGCTGTATCCTTAGAGAGAGAACAATCATGAAAAATACTTTGATATCCAGGCATGAAAAAAATTCTGTGCCTCATTATTCATAAGGATAATGGCATTTTATCTTCTTGCAGAAAGTGGTTTAAATTCCTGAAGGGGAAGTGAAGTCTCCATCTGCAGTCTAAAAGTACTTATTAACATTCTAGGCTCTTCTCCCCGGTGGTTCTGAATAACACAACTTAAAGTCGTCTGTTCCTACGGGCACCAATCCCCACCCCTACTCCAGAATGCATGGCGATGACTGTGATCCAGGTGGATAATCTGTGATGTGATGCCAACAGTGTTGGAACTCAGAATGCAAACTCCCCAATTAGGAAACAAGTGTGCTGGTGAGAGATAAACACAATCCTATTGGTCTCAGATTGGTGCTTGGACTGAACAGGGAGAGACAAGTTGGCTAGCTGGAAAACTTCATCACTCCCATGCAGCATCTTTTGGCGTGCTGTAAGTCACAGCTCTGCCGCTGCATGCATGCATGTGCATTTATGCACACATGTGAGAGATTGCAAGGAACATGCCACTGCAGTCTATCATCTATATATATAAAGGCAAGTGTCCTCTTGACTGACTCATCAATGCCCAGCCCAAACCAGTGGACCTAGAAACATGAAATTTGGGGAGAACATTCCTGTCATGATGTAAACACCCACTAAGAAGAGATTTTAAGAAATTCGCCCCCTAAGGGGGTAAAAAGGAGTCAAATATGTTTTCCCAAAGGGATGCAGCTTCCCTGTATGGCTGGCAGACTGTTGCCTGCTTGTGCCCCTGTCCACTGCCTGCTCAGCCACTCTTCTCTGATTAGGCCAGCCTTTCACGGTCATTTGCATATGCGGGCTGATTGGGGCTCACAACATTCCACTCCTCATTCCCCCTCCTCTGAGAGAGTTGGAACACAGAAGTCATTTGCATCTGCGTCCTGATTGGTCCTCACCCCCCTCCCATTCTAAACAGTCTGCAGTTGCTGTTGGGAGTCATTGAATGAGTCCTAAGGTAAAATGCACCTTCCAGTATTCCCCTCAAAGTTCACTAGGGTTGCCAATACCCATAAGTATTATAACTAGATTTAAAGTAATTAAATACCATAACAAAGCATGGGTATCAAGCTATCACATATATGTCTGAGGAAAAAAAAGGGGGATCACACATTATTCCATAATCTGACTTGAGTCTCAGCAAGAAAGGCAAGTTGTAAATAAATTAAATTAAATTAAATAAATAAATTGCAGAAACTTTAGGGTGTGTTGTGACATATATCTGGTTTTTTTGTGAGCTGTTTCATAAAGCACCACAAAAACACCCTTTGTGTGGGATTTTAAGCCCTTACAAGGAAAGCTCACAAAAGGTGAGTGTAAATAAATTGGGCTATGGAAAGATCACCAATCAGCAAATCTGAGAGAATCCATTATTACTGATTGGGCCAATGGGCCTGTAGTTTCCCCACCCCTGCTTTATTAAAGCACAGAAAAATCAAGAATGAAGAGCTGTTACATTTGACATGAATCCATTAGCCAAGCTAACACACACTGTGACAGCAAGCAGGTCGTGATCTCAGAATGCAATTAAGGCCACAGGACATCTTCCTGCCATGTAGTTTTCCTTTTTTAAAAAAGTTAAAAAATAGCATCCCTCACTGTCTCTTTTTTGTGCATAAATTTGCAGGGATCACAAGTTGTTTTCTCACCCAAGACTAAGTTAATTATTTTCAAACTGTGAGGTTACAAGTAAATCATTCGTGGTGGCCCACCCCCCATTCAAAGAGCTGGCATTAGAAGTCAAAGTGATTCATAACAGGAAGCTCGAAAGAGATTGGCACTTTCTCTCCCATTCTGGGTATCCTAATTGTGCCCAGCAAACAGTACACACAAAACTACCTCCCATTCTCAGCCGAGCTTGTGATCCTATTCCTACAGTCAAAAGAGGATATCTAAAGGACCACTTTTTCCTATACAAACCTGCCCGTCAGCTCAGATCATCATGTATAATGATGAGCAAATTGCCTTGTGCTTGACCCAAAACCGCTCTTATCTTTCCAAGCATCCTTGCTGAACACTCAGAAAGCTTGATGCCCAGTTTCGATTGTTTGACCTGCAAAGCAAACACATTCATGCAACCCCACACAGGTGCCCAGACTCATGCCCAACTCCCTCCTCACCAGTTGCCCCCTTTCCCAAGCCACAAATCCATTGTGAAATATAGGGAGTAACTTTCAGCAGGGAACAGCTTCTTAAAGAGATGATAGACTCCAGAGGGATCCTATGTTTTTCTGCCCATTACGGAAGAACTATCTTTCCATCAGCCGCAGCAATCCATTAAGTTTTGGGCATGCACCAACAGCAGCTACTGGTATGTGTGATGATGAATACCGTCAGCCATATAGCCATAAAGTCGATGTAGCTGCATGATAGATTTGGATCTCAGTTTAGATTCCCTCCCAGATCATTGCTTCACTGGGTGACTCTGAATCAGTCACTTTCTCTTAGCCTAAATAATCTCACAAAGTTGATGTAAAGATGAAAAAGGGATGTCCTCATCTATGAGCTGCTTGGAAGCAAGATGGGATAGGAAAGCGAATCTGATGTGGCTGTTTTCACATATCTCAGCATAGTGCTAAACTCACAGAATGAGGGCGTCTTCATGGCACGATTTCCGATGTCATCATGCCACGAAAACGGTGTGAAAAGATACCCCAAAAACGGCATGAAAAGATGCTCTTGTTCCGTGAGTTTAGCGCTATGCCGAGAACGTGTGAAAACAACCATGGGTTCAGTTCCCCATTCTGCCATGAAGCTTGCTGGAGAGCTCTAAGCCTAACTTACCTTACAGATGTCTGACAAAGGGAGCTTTGATTCTCCAAAGTTTATACCCTAGGAATCTTGTTGGTCTCAAACCTAGTTCTTCTACTGCACACCAACATGGTAAACTACTTTACAATGCTATTGTAAGTATAAACTGGGGAAGGGAGAAGTGTATGTACCATCCTGAGTACTTTGGATGGAGGGAGGGAGAGATGAGTGAGTGCATATGATTAATTTACTGACTATACTGCCACAATATACAGTGATAGCCTTAAACGGAGGATTAATCACATTCATACAAGAGAGGCCTATCAACAGGTATAAGCCCGAGTGAATGGAACCTCCATGCTTAGAACTAGTATACTTCTGAACACCAATACTTGTGATTTTCATGCATGTTGCCTTGGTGACATGCTTGTGGGCTTCCCAAAAGCAGCGGTTGGCCCCTGGGGAAAACAAGGTGCTGGATTACACAAGCCCTTGGTCTGATCCAGCAAGCCTCTTCTCACAGTACCTTTTCTCCTTTCAGGAAAGTAGGACTGTCACCTCTAGACACCAAAGGGGTCCCCTTGTACCATTGTTGGGGAAAATAAATATGGTGGGAGAGAAGACTTTCAAGTACATTTTCTTCTATCTCCTCAGTACTGCAATGGGAAAAACTGCACTAGTATAGATATCCTTTGAACTTAGCTAGCTAGGATTCCAAAGTAAAAATACAAAAACATTTATTAAGGCCTAGTTCTGATCCTGAAAATTTGACACATTTGAAATTGATTAAAAAGACTACCTTCTATCTGGGATGGTCGTCCTCTTCCACCGAGCGCGCAGCTTTGGGAGGGATGCACATGGAGCGGTGAGGGAGGAAAGGGACACCCGCCTAGCCAGCCAGATCAGCCGAATCAACCCTGGCGATCAAGGGAGTGACAGATGTCACAGCCAGATCACCCTCACATCCTACCTATGACACAAGAACTCCATGAACTTGCTAGGTCCCCCCATCAATTTTGCACAATGATAATGAGACTGACCTGCCCTATATGTTTGTTGTAAAGATTACAGGGTAATGTTGGTGACAGATCTCCAAGGTGCTACATGAATACAACTTAATAACTCCATTCTTGAACTGCAATGTCAGATAAAACCAATGCAAAGAAAACACCACTGGAGTACTCCAGATAAACAAAATCACAGCAGGTTCACTCAGTTCAGTTGGAGTTCTATTCCATAGAATACTAAGTTACAGGGCCGGTGCCAGGGTTTCTGGTGCCTGAGGCAACATACCTACCTGCGCCCCTCCCCCCGCTAACAAATTTTAAAAAACAGAAGAAATGTAGGAAAAAATGAAAAGCACAAAACTTGCAACTTTTTACATTTTTCATTTAATTTTTGTTTCTTAATTTAAATTTTAAATTTTTAAATAAGTGTGAGAATAACAATCTTTGTTTTTCTATTTTGTGAGCAGAAACAGCAACTTGCATTGAAGTTTTGAGCACACCTCCTTTTGTGTGTGTGTGTAAAAAAGTTTCCCTCTCTCTTTCTTCCCACCTCTCTCTGAACCCAGAGACTCTTGGCAGTAGAAGGAGGGCTTCTCTTACAGGGCCTGCTTGGAGGGGAGAGATGTTTGGAAGGGACAGAATGAGGTGAAGCCTTCTGTTTCTCTCCAACCCTCTCCAAGCCTTAAAATATTGATAAACTTTGTTAGAGATCCCTTTCAGGAACTACCCTCCATGCTCATCTTTCTCCCCCCCCAACCTTTGGTTTGAAGTGAACATCACCTGACAGCTAAGCATGTGGTGTATAAATATTGAAATAAACTATTGGGGAAGAGGGGGAAGGTGGGGTGATATATGTAAACTAGGGAATGAGAGAAGGGAGGTGATAAAGAGGGGGGTGCAGTGTGGGGCGCTGTTCTGTTGGAGTGAAGGGGGAGCAGCATTGAGATCAGAGAACAGCAAGGGGGAGGGAGAACGAAAGGGAGAAGGGGGGAGGAAAGTAATAGAATTTAAAACAACAACTTTAAACCCAACAACAGTGATTTGCTCCTACCTGTCACACAGGGACTGAAAGGGAATTGTGTGTGTCTCATCTCACTTCCTCCTTCCTCTGTGGCAGTGCACACACAACCAGCCACTCTTTCCACCAAAAGCAGCCCCCCCCCAAAAGCCTGAGGAAAGGTGAGAAGTAGAATTGATGCCAGCCAGGGAGGGGGAAAGGGATGTACTAAAAGGAACGACAGGATTGCACATTAGAAATAATGGGAGAGGTTTAAAGGCTCATTGGAGAAAATGGGAGCCAGGAATGCCAATTTACTTGCATGGGCTCCATTGAAATGCATTACAACACAAAAAAAGAGCAAGAGTCCAGTAGTAAAGATGACAGGGGGTGTCATTCCAGTCCCAGAGCCCTGACCCTATTCCCAGGAGCAGTTGTTCCACTCTTTGACCTGTCATTCCAGTCCCTGAGCACAGGTTCTATTTCTAGGGGCTGTCATTCCACTCTGGGGCTGTTATTCCAGTCCAAGAACACTTCTGCTACTCCCAGGGGCTGTCATTCCATTGTGGTGCCTCTAATTCCACTCCAAGAATGCTTCTCTTCAGATTCTGCTCTGAGGGGCTGTCACTGCACTCTGGAGTTGTCATTCCAGTCCCAGAACACTTCTGCTCCTCCCACCGTCTGTCATTCCAGTCTGGTGCCTGTCATTCCAGTCCCAGAGCACAGAGCCTATTCCAAGGACTGTCATTCCACTCTGAAACCTGTCCTTCTGGTCCTGGAGCACAAACTCTATAGCTACGGACCATCATTGCTCTCTGGGGGCTGTCATTCCACTCCCAGAGTATTACATCTGGTCCCAGAGACCTTTATGGAAAATCCATTCCACATTTTCTTTGCAACTTTTTTGTGTTGTGATGCATTTCAATGGAGCCCAGGCAAGTAAATTGGTATCCCTGGCTCCCATTATCTCCAATGGGCTTTCAAGCCTCTCCTATTATTTCCAATGGGCAATCCCCCTGTCATTCCTTTTAGTACATGGTGGGGGACAGGGGGGGGGAGCAAGAAAGAAAGGAGGGGACAAGGGGGACAAAAGGTCAGATGGGAGCTCACTGCTCTCCAGACAGCTAGAGTGTCTCTTTCTTGAGGAAGCTTCGTCCAAGGCTTAAATTGAGAGAGAGAGAGAGAGAGAGGAGGAGGGAAAAAAGGCAAAGAGAGAAATGTCCCCGCTGATGGGGCTCAACTCAAAGCTCCTCAGGTGCTGGCCGAGCAGGAAGACAGGGCTGCCCTTCTGTGCTCCAGAAATGCCTTGCGCCAAGAGAGGAGAACTCCTGTGCGAGCACACAGGAGCGCGCACAATGCAGGGAACACCAGTCGTTGGGGGGCCAGTACGGCGCGTCCTTCAGAGTTCAGGGACCAAAGTGGGGCCAGCTCTACCTCAATGGAAGTGCCACCCCTGCTAAGTTAGTATGATCATTAATCCAGGCCTCTGTTCAGGCATTCTCTTATAAACCATCCTGGTCTTCCTATAGTTTCTACAATGTTGCTTCTTCACCGGGAAAATTCCCAAACGTTTGGTTTGTGGTTCGTCACATTTCATGAACCATGAACTGTCACGAACTTGCCCCAGTTCGCAAACCAGTTTGTTCAGTTTATGAGAACGTCACTTCTGGGTTAGCAGGTCTGCAAAGAGCCTACCCACCCCCTGTTGCCTAGGAAACTGATTGATCGGCACCAGGCTGTATCCAGTAATGAACCAAAATATGAACCAAATGAACTGGGCTAAAATTTGTCACGGTTCATGAGAAATGAGCTCCCATGAACCGCTGGTTCGTGAACCACGAACTGGCCCAGTTCATGACAAAGTTCAGTTCGTATTTCGGTTCGTGCCCACCTCTATTCTTCATCAACGGCTGTTACAGACATCCAGCCTCAGTCTTCCTGGAAGTCACATCATCAGGCCCAGAAAACCCTGTTTCCGAAACCATAGTGAGTGTCTCATTAACCCTTGTTAATGAGAAGGCACCCTGAGTATGTCCAGAACTTCTCTCTATTTTCTCACACTTTCCAGGACTTATCCAGAGTTCAAAGCAACCCTTCAGAAACCTGTATGGTCACATTGCATCATTGCAGGCACTGTGGTTGGATTTGGCCAGGCCCTCTAACAATTTAATATGGGCCAGGCTGATTTTTTTGCACTTTCCAGACAACACCTGGAATTGCTTAACTAGCTTGCTCCGTCTTTTCCAGAGAGCCATGGTATACCATCGGCTGTGTTTTCCAATAACTGAACAAAGCCTTGCCTGGAGCTTTCCATAAACACAGAGTGCAATCCATCCAAGAACAGCTCTTGGGGAACATTCTATCTGCAAAAGATTTTTTTTAAAATTTCAGCAGTGAAGAAAATGAGATCCATTATAGGCGGTTGATTGGCTCAAACGTCAAATCATAGGCATGAATTTTGCAGAGCCCCTATAATCAGACTCAACAGAAGCCCTACTATGTATGCATTGTGTGTGCAGTCCCACTAATGTGTTTGGGGCACAAATGGAAGGGAAGGCATCACTCACTTGCTAATCACACCATGATGCATTCAGCTTTTACAATTTTTGTTTAGTGATTTCACCAACACTCAAAATCATGGCGTTCACAGTACACATTTGTATAATTTTGGACTGCCCGGATGTATTACAAATTAATTTACACACAAAGTTCTTCTACAGCTTGGCATGAGATTCTGTGCATGTACAGAATGTGCTTCCAGTTGAAGTCTATTTTTCTCCAAGTCATGAACACAAATTTATTTATGTCATTTATAGCCCACCTTTGACAGCTCAAAAAAAGTTAAACAAACTGGTTCATTCAGATTTGCACAACCCTATGTTGTAGCCCTGGTTGCTCTTGTGTAGATTTTTTGATCCACATGGGGGTTATCCCTTGACATTGCCCAATCTCTCGCTAGATCTTTTTCATACATTATATCCATGTGCAGTCTCCTAACCAGATATAGCCACTCCGTCCTGATATTCACGGTTGCTATGTTGTCTGAACAAGAGAAACATTCATATTTTCCACATGCATATAGCTTCAATAGGCACAAATCAGCCACTGAATTTTTCAGAGTTCTGGTTTGCAAATACTAAAGCTATACACACATGAAAAATATGTGCATTCCCGTTTGGACAATATAGTGGCCACATATACCCAGTTCTTGCTGATACAATGTTAGAAAATGTCTACAAAAATACATGTGTGTGATGGATGCTGTGTGTATAATTACATCACATTGCATGCACAATACAAATGAATGTACAAAAACTAAACAGCACAAAGAGAATTTTTAAAAACTGATAAAAATGTAAATGAACATTAAAGGTAGACAATATAAGGGACATTCCATCATCCCAACAGAAAGAAATGCACAGGAACCTGAAGGCTGAGGGGGTTAGGGGCTTGCTCTCATAGGATGATCTTCTCTGAAGAATACAGAACATCTTTGGAAAGATAGCAAAGGAGGCCTGAGGCAGGCACAAGGCATAGAGCAACTGTTCCAGAAAACAGCCCATCTTGCAGCTTCTTCTTGATTTAAAAGATGAATGCCAGTGGTTTCATTTCAATCCGTATTATTTTTTGTGCTGAATGCAGCAAGAAACTGGCACAATGAACATCATTCGTGATAATCAGATACATTCACAACAATTTCCTTCTTACTGTGTACAGATCTCCACCTGACCAATTCAATTAATGAATATCTGCTCGGCTTTAGAGATGATGACGTGCCATACCAAGAAGAAAGTAACATTATTGTTTGTACACAGGGAGGAGGGGAGAAAACCACTGATAAAAATCAATAGAAGCTTTTATGGGGTAATTTCGATGGATCGTATTACACAACGCTGCAGACAGGCATCAAGTAAAAAGTAGGAAAGTATTATGGATTACCGCCCCCCTCTCCAATTATGGATTGATTACTAGTGCATTTCACCCACGGCAGTTTCCTCCTAAATCAATACTCCAAGTCTTCCGATGGCAAAATAACCAAGAAAAATATTAACAGTCTAGAGTTTTTTTGTTTTTGTAAAAAAAACCCTTTGCAATACTCCTCTTACTGTGTTGCAAGAACACCACATAGAGCTTTGCTCTTAAACAGAAACTATATATTTCTAAATATCTCTTAACAACTTCTAGACCATAATTTAGAAGGTGCAATAACACTTTTTAAAATTGCCTGATTTGTATCTTAGGCTCACTCGTGAGTCCTGGAGATGAAACAGCAACTGGCTATGAACTGAAAAGTAGAGCTTCAAGGCTGCCTGCTATGGTGGACAGCCTCCCACCCTGGAGGTCTGTGATCCTGGGAACGAAAGAGGTGTGTGTGTACGCAAAAATTGGCATCAGCAATACTACGATATCCCTTTTAGTTTCAGAACTGGATGTGATGTCACAGAACCACACACATTTGGGAAATTCCTAGAGCATCAGTGACACTCATTTTCAAAGTCTCCACCCCGATTTGCCCCTGAAGATTACTGGCAGGGGGCTGGGAACCTTACTGAAATGTAGGATGACTTTTTCAGAATTACAGTGCAGCAAAACTGCCCTAAGGATGTCATAAAACATAGAACCAGAAACTGTAGTAAGACAACACATTCTGTAGAAACTAGAGCAAACTGACAGATCTGCTTTGATGGCACTATAGAGCAATTCACAAAATGTAGATGTCATACTCCATCCTGCCATCCAATTGAGCCAATTTAGCTGCTGTGCCTCTGTAGACCACAACTTATATTAAATGGGGCAATTCTGTGTAATAATTGGTTTTTTTAAAAAAATAGTTTCTATAACAGAGCTTCCATTTATACATTTATTCAAGAGTTCGATGTCTCACTTTTCTATTAGAAGTTATCTTTTAATGGGCTAAACGGAGCCTTTAGTTGGCTAAATGGAACCTCTGTGTGCCGAGGCAAAGTACCTCTGAGCCAGTTGCTACAGAGAAACAGCAGGCCAGGGCCGTTGTGAGAAACGTGTAACTGGCCACTTTGAGAATCAAATCCAATAGGGCTCTTCTACTGAGTAGCTACAAACACAATGTTCAAACCAAAACAGAGAATTTCACAAACAAAAAACGTTGCAGGCAGAAATATCTTTCCAACTGAAATCAATAAAAATGAGTAAACAAGGACAAGGGAGAAAGATCAAGATGAGTAGCCATGTTTGTCTGTTTGGAGCAGTAGAAAAGAGCAAGAGTTCAGTAGCACTTTTAAGACTAACAAAATATGTAATAAGGTATAAGCTTTTGTGAGTCACAGAAGTGAGCTGTGACTCATGAAAGCTCATACCCTATACCACAAGTTTTGTTAGTCTTAAAGAGACAGAGAAATTGCCTGATGAAATAACTATCATAAAAGCAAGAATACAAAATATTAAGGATCAAAATAAATGACTTTTTGTGCATCCCCCAGCCCCACCCCAAACCAACTCAATGGTACCAAAGCAAGCGGCAAATCATATCTTTTTCCCACTTTACTGGAGCAACAGGGGGCTTAGAGCCCAGGAGATACCATCTTTGTGTCTTCACATGAACACAAGAAATTGTGTTATACTATGTAAGGGAGCACCTGTTCCGAAACAGCTACCTCCATTATATGCCTGGCTTGGAACCTCCCAATGTTCTGTGATTTGACTCATCCCCTATGGTAACCATTTTGTGATTGGTCCCACCCATCCTCTATGGTAACCATTTTGTGATTGGTCCCACCCATCCTCTATGGTAACCATTTTGTTATAGTACCCCACTACCTGTTGTCAAAATTCTAAAAGCACTCATAGGTTAACAGAAGAAAATAGGAAAGTGCTTGTTTACTTAACCTACATTATGACACATTGCTGAGGAGTCTACTCTGCCTACTGTACACTATTATTGTGTCATGCCACAATAGTCTGTTTGCTGCAAATTTAAAAGCTACGATTTCTGCTTTTACATAATGTCATATGAGGATAGAAACTAATTATCCTGCAATATATTTTCAACAGTTCAAAATATCCTTCAGTAGATGCAGTACGTTAAACAGCAGGCTGTGTTCATGCACATGTGTTTAGAGGAGCATATATGTGCACTACAGGCAAGATGTGTTCTTTCTAGGGATAACAGAAGAGCCCCAAGTTAAGTCCTTCAGGCCTTTGCTTTTCACTGTTGCTTTAGCAAGTTAATTTCTACCACATGTGCATTTTGTACATTATTTTTCACGCTGATTTTTTTCCTGCAAAATGCATTTTTCCCCTGCAAAATGTATACATTTCCCCAATGTTATTTGTGTGTCAATCAAGCAACATCATCCATTACACACAGACTGTACTAGAAATCAAAGTTTTTGAAATGGGGCTGGGGAAGAAAAGCCCTGGTGGCACTGCAGTTAGGATTCAGGAATCCATTTCTACCCCCACAGAGCACCTCACAGCCAAGCTGGTACTCTGCCCCAAGGGAAAGGGATCCCATGAGCAAGCATGAGAGATGGCTCGTCCTCCTGACCCAGGTGGGCTGGAGAGAGGATGGCAGGCATTTGCCACAGGTAGGGTGGAGGTGCTAGGATTCTGCAGGGCTGGTGGAGAAAGCAGGGGTGCAGGAAGAGGGATGGGCCCCCTTCCCAGAGAGTGGGTCCAGCTCTTGAGCTGTGCCTCAAGAGAGGTACCCCACAGGAGCTTGGGGCAGGAGCGAACAAGACCAGGGAGGAAGGCAATATCCGTAGGCTTCCACCCATCACTTCCTGCACCAGCTGGTGGCTGGAAAATGGCTGGATCCCTGAGTATTAATGAGTATGCAGGACAAAGGAGGATAGGAGGAGGGGATGCTGCAGATGTGTCCTCTCTTCTCCTTTCCCCACCACTGGGAGAAGGGCAGACCCCACATCCTCCTTTCTCAACTCTGGTTTGAGCCTCATTGCCTACCTATGAGAGATTTACATCAACCAACTGTTGAGTCAGAATGTGCAGCAATGAAAGATATGAGGTAGAGAGTGCCCTCAAGTCGTAGCTGGCTTAAGGCAACCCCTGACGATGTTTTCAAAGCAAAAGACTAACAGAGGTGGTTTGCCATTGCCTGCCTCTGCAACCCTGGTCTTCGTTGGAGGTCTCCCATCCAAGTACTAACCAAGCCCAACCCTGCTTAGCTTCTCAGATCTGATGAGATCAGGCTCACCTGGGCTATCCAGATCTGATGAGATCAGGCTCACCTGGGCTCACCTGGGCTATCCAAACTGCTATTTTCTCCAGGGGAATTGATCTGTGTAATCTGGAAATCACTTGTAATTCCAGGAGAACTCAAGGCCCCACCTGGAGGTTGGCAACTTTGTCATTCAGGCTGTAGTTGTTGCTATAGTCATTGCAAGAATGCGGAGGTGCTAACTGCAAAGGCAAATCTAAGATAAGGGAATTTTGTTGCTGATTGCATTTGTCTATGATTTATTTACAATATTCCTAACCCACATTTCTTCCTAAGGAGCTGAGGGAGGTTTCATGATCACATTTGGTTCAGCAATGGGCTGACGAGTGAATTATCATTTGATTGCAAAGTGTGAGCAGTACTCTCATGTTTGGAAAAAAATGTCTGATGGTTTGGAATGCTCAGAAATGTTCCAAATTGGATTGCAAATGTTTTGTATGTATTCATTGTTGACCTGTTACCCTATAGCAATCCACTCATACCACCTGACAGGAAAAGTACTAACTTACAAAAGAAGTAGTTTCCCTGACTGTCCTAAACTTGTATTGCCGTGGGGAGCGGGTGGGCTGGGTGATATCTCTTTTATTCTAACCTTGCACATCTGTCTGCCAGATTCCTATAGCCAAGTGTACTCATGCTAATTAAGTGCTCTAAATTGCTTGTGCATTCTTGCAGGGCCACCTGGGAACTGTAGCTTGCTATAGTAAGGTAGTAAGGCAATGCATGCCCCAACATGATGAACAACGCCCACCGACTGATAAAGTTCACCAAGTGGGCAGGCCCAAAAGTAACACATACCGGGCTTTTTTTCAGCTGGAACACGGTGGAATGGAGTTCCGGAACCTCTTGAAAATGGTCACATGGCTGGTGGCCCCGCCCCCTGATCTCCAGACAGAGGGGAGTTGAGATTGCCTTCCGCGCCATTTTCTCCTAAAGCAACCCACTGAGTTCCACCACCTCTTTTCCCAGAAAAAAAGCCCCGAACACATACATTTTAGTATTCCAATGTGCCACTCTCCATTTCAGCTGCCTGGACACAAAGATGGCAGAGAAGGCTGTCTGCCTTGCTGGAAAGCAAAAAAGGAAGCAAGAAACAGCCACCAGAGTTGATGCATAAACGGGAAATTTTTTAAATCATACATTGGGTAGGTTTCTCAGAGTTTGTTGCACAAACCACGTTTTAAAAAAAGGAGGGGGGTATATCCAGAAGCTCTGGTTTTTTTGCAAATGTAGAGTGAAACATCCAAACAAATAATTTTTAAAATAAATTCTTCCCAAGAAACAATCCAGCTATCCTTGCTGCAGTGAGCTACAGAAACATTAAATATTTACTCTGATTGTTAATCTCTTTCATTAGTTACTCAGCCGTGGTGAGCTGTAAAATGCTGAAGGGAAACTGCATATAAATTCATCACCGGCTTGGGAATATGCCTTCCTTTGCAAAACAACCTGAGTTGCTCCACCAGAGCTTGGAAATTCTGCTTCCCTGTAGGCTCAGCCAAATGTCTGGTTCGCTCACAATTTACCAATGATTTCCCTGATTAATCATTCAACACAAGAAAACAACCCTATGCAGCAACCATACAGCTAGGGTTGCCAGCCTCCAGGTGGTAGCTGGAGATCTCTTGGAATTACAGCTGATCTCCAGGCCATGTAGATCAGTTCACCTGGAGAAAATGGCTGCTTTGGAGGATGGACTCTATAGAATTATACCCTGCTGAGGTCCCTCCCCTCTCAAAACCCTGTCCCCTGCAGAGTCCATCCCCCTCCAAATCTCCAGGAATTTCACAACCTGGAACTGGCAACCCTACATACAGCACTTGTGCTAGAGGACCAGCCACTCCTCACGTGATCCATACCAACCATTTAGAACTAAGGGAATGAATCTAGATGCCCACTTTTTCCAGACTGATGAATTGCGGCCCCAATCCCGGGTAAACCGCAGTGCAGATTGCCCCCCAGAGCTTGAGAACATGTCCCCCAAATTGCACATGCGGTCTATCATCCTACACTGAAAGATCACAGCAGCAACCTTTTCTTGCACAGAGATTTTGCATAAATTGGTGCCATTGTGTTAGGATGCCTGTATTCAAATTATTAGAGAATTCAGCTGTTTTATTTTATTTTTACCATCAGCTTAATCTCTGGACCTCTCTCCTGACAATGCAGCATCCTCTCTGCTCCTTCTAACATCCTACCAGTTGATTGGATTTCTATTCCTCCAAGGTGCACAAGTCGGCATATGTGGTTCACAAAAAATTTGTCTTGAGCATGCTGTGGTCTTAAGCACAGTACTGTGTCAAGCAGATCAACACTTTTGGAGTAACTGGTTAATAACATAATAAGAATAACATTCTATTTATATACCACCCTTCAGGACAACTTAACACCCGCTCAGAGCGGCTTACAAAGTGTGTTATTATTATCCTCATGACAATCACCCTGTGAGGTGGGTGAGGCTGAGAGAGCTCTGAGAGAGCTGTGACTGACCCAATGTCACCCAGCTGGCTTCAAGTAGAGGATGGGGAATCAAACCTGATACTCCAGATTAGAGTCCTATCACTCTTAACCACTACACCAAACTGGTTTACAGCTTTTTCCCAATTCAAGCATTAAATCATCTCATTGACCAGATGAGGAGCAGTATTCCCTGGGGCTTGGTCATTAAACTAACTTGTTGAAAGTATGGCATTATTTGCTCTCTGTCCACTCTTTGTCCCTGCATAGAAGGGTGCCTCCTTTAAAGGAGTAACATTGGACACATTGTATTACCAGCTTTTTTGCACCTGTACAATCAGTGGCATCTACTTGAGACTAGAGATGGGCATGAACTGAAATATGAACCAAAATTTGTGATGAACCAGGCCGGTTCATGGTTTGTAAACCAACGGTTCGTCAGATCCCATTTCTGATGAACTGCCAGGAACTTTAGGCTGGTTTGTTTAGTTTGTTTTTCAGTTCATCACTATAAACAGCCTGGCGCCAATCAGTTTCCTAGGCAACAGGGAATGGACTTCCTGCAGATCTTCTGCTGATCCGGAAGTGACCTTCTGCTGACCTGGAAGTGGTGATTTGCTGGCCTGAAAGTGACATTTTCACAAACCAAAATGAACCAATTCATGAACTGGGGCAGGTTTGTGAAAGTTCGTGGTTCCTGGTTCACGAAGCATGAGGAACCACGAACTGCATGGTTCGTTTTTTTCCCTAGTTTGTGCCCATCTTTACTTGTGACCTGATTGCAAGATTAGCTGGATTCATGGGCAGCCATTGAGGCATACAGAGATACTAAGTAGTAAGTTTCAATTAAAAAATCTCTAACTGACTTTTTTTTTTTACACTGTATGTGCCTTTTTAAAAAATCAGAAACAGTAATGGAGGGGGCAGGGGTGGTGAGAGTCTAACTGCACCAGGAAACAATCATCAGTCATATACATCTTTGTTGTATTGTTCTATTGCATAGTTAATCCCATACAGCCTATAAGGCGAGAGGTTAGACGTGCAAACCACAAAAGCCTCAACAGATCAGTTCACAGATTCGTCTAGAAAGCCCCAAAATAATTTTAAGCCCCCCCCAAACATTCCCTTGCGCTTCCTCAGTGCCAGCTGAAGTCTCCAAAAGCAACTTGACAGATAAAACACATGTGACAGAGAACTAGTCCAGCCCAACTATTGATTCCCAGCAGCTTTATATTATATTCCACAGATCTTTGCTCAAAACATATAATCATATTTCAAAGGAGGATGCCGTTCCTGTTGACTGTCAGATTCATTCCTGTCCTCAGAAAATGCGCCGTCGGAACAAGCAGCTCAGAGAAGCAGGGAGGGAAGTGTGGGAGAAGCATTCTATTTCATTTTTCCCCTTTGGAATGAAATGCTTTATATATATATATATATGAAAAAAAAAACTTGAAAGAACAAAACTACTCAGACAAAAGGGAACCAAGATAAGAGAAAGCTTTTGTAAAGCTGGTTGTTCTGATAGCACTAACCTGACAACTGAACTTAACCTCCTTCCGTGATGTTGCTCAAGTATATAAGGTTAATACAAGAGTCGAACCCTCCTTTTTGCTTACTTTATACACTGAATTTCAGATTCCAAAGAGAGAATATCCTGCGCTGCTACATTCATCTGTTGATATTTTCAAAGACAGGGTCAGTTATAACATTTGCAAGAGAAGCACTGACCGCCCCCTCCCAATCTCACATGGGGGCAACAAAGAAAGGGTAACAATAGCACAGAGGAGCAGTTAGATTGTGATCTGGGTCCAGATCTGAACACACCTCACACCCCACCCCTGCTAGGCTGCCCAATGGCAGCATTGGGACCAGCTGCAGGAGATGCCTGGCCCCTGGCCTCTGTGGGTGATTGACAGGAAGCTTTCTCCCTCCTTTCCTTCATCTGTTGGGGGGCATAAGGAGGGATGGCTCCAACCCTCTCCCTCTCCACCCTTCCAAGTACCCTGCAGTTGTGGGGGGAGAGGGGTGGTTTTCCTCCATGGGCAGACAGGAGGATGAGGGCCACCCCATAGTTTGAGTTGGAGGGCAATTTGAGTACTCTTGCCTAGGGCACCCCAAATGCTGGGGCCAGCTCTGGTCAGAGGTAGAAAAATACCCACATCTATTCCCCACCACCACCACCACCACCCAAAGGTTAGTGATTCATAATCACGAGTGTTTGAAAGAGTATCTGGGTGCTGAGAAACGTATGAACTTCTACCACCACTAACAAAGATTATTCTGGGTGATATTTTACTAATCACTGATACATTGGAATTTGGCTTAGGGTAGTGAATAACCCCAAATTACAATATTGTAACGTTTTTCACAGTTCTTTCTCTCTTGCAGACCACAAACAAACAAACAGACAGACAGACAAACAAACAAAATTCTTACAGCCACTTATAAACCAGTGCCTAATAGACTGTTGCATGGTAAACTTAATACAGCATAAAGCGATGTCTTCATGGTGGGCAGTTATTCTTCACGGTTAAAAAGGGGGGGAAGAGGTTGTAAATACATACAGCTCCAGAGCTATTTTGATCTTGGGGGAAATGGGAGGAAGTGCAATCCGGGCATTGCCTGGCCCAAAGAGCAAACCTTCCCTTATTCAATTAATCTAATTTTTATGCCACCTTTCCACCAAGAACCCAGGCTGGCATACAAGGTTCTCCCTTCCTCCGTTTTTACCCTCCCACCAGCCATATGAACTAATTTAAGCTGAGAGAGAAGAGAGAACGGCTGGCCCAAGATCACCCAAGGGAACTTCATGGCTTGAGTGCCAGTTTGGAATAGCGGTTAAGAGTGCGGGACTGTAATCTGGAGAACCAGGTTTGATTCCTCACTCCTCCACTTGAAGCCAGCTGGGTGACCTTGGGTCAGTCACAGCTTCTAGGAGCTCTCTCAGCCCCACCCACCTCACAGGGTGATAGTTGTTGTGGGGATAATAATGACATACTTTGTAAACTGCTCTGAGTGTGGCATTAAGTTGTTCTGAAGGGCAGTATACAAATTGAATGTTGTTGTTGCTGCTGCTGCTGCTCCTGCTGTTGTTGTTGTTGAGTGGGGATTTAGACTGATCCCTACTCCATTCTGCCCTTTGTTTAAACAAAAAGAAGCTGTGGTTCTGAGGTAGAGAACACACCGTGCATGTTGAAATTTAATAATAATAATAACATTCCATTTATATACTGCCCTTCAGGATGACTTAACACCCACTCAGAGCGGTTTACAAAGTATGTTATCATTACCCCCACAACTACAATCACCCTGTGAGGTGGGTGGGGCTGAGCTCCAGAGAGCTGTGACTCGCCCAAGGTCACCCAGCTGGCTTTAAGTGGAGGAGTGGGGAATCAAACACGGTTCTCCAGATTAGAATCCTGCACTCTTAACCACTACACCAAACTGGCTCTCCTCAGCATTTCCTCAGCATTTCCAGTTGAAGGTTTGCAGGTAGCAAGAGTTGGGAAAGACTTCTGTGGAGGCCATTGGGAAGCACTGCCAATTAGACTACTATACTATCCTAGTCTGGTTTTATGCAAGGCAGCTTCATATGTTCAGACTAGCCTAGGCTGAAGGGAAAGCAGTGTACATGGAAACTTAATAGATGGCGATGGTTCTTTGATATTACGCAAATCCAGAGACTGAGTTGACATATGCAGCAAAAGGTGATGGGAATGAGGTGGTAGAGCACTGAGGCGGCAGCACAGGCTCTACCACTTAGACTGCAGGAGAGGGATGGCATTTCCCCAAGTTCCCTCATATAAATAATTCTTTGTAAGTGGAAAATTGGCAAAAGGGCTACATCAGATCTTCTTTCTCCCTTGTGTGCTTTCTTGGTCGGTTGGGGGAGTGCTGAAAAGAGAACAATCCCCAACCACTGCCTGAAATGGTATCCGACATTCTGCCCCCTCAGAATTCGATTACCTCACTTTGGTCTGGTGAGTCTGGTGTCCACATGCAGTGGAATGAGGTGACAGAATGGGCTGTACCCCTTCTGGCTGCAGGCGAGGGTGTTCACATTTCAATGATTTCCCAATAAAAACTGAGCGTATCAGGAAGGTTTAGCCTAGCCCTTCACATGTTGTATGGTAGTTTTCCACTGACAGGAAATCAGGGCACTTTGAAACATGTAATCCCACCTCACCCTCCAGTCTGAAGTAGTAGAGTCTACTCCACCACCTCAGCACTCCACCATATGTCTACCCCAGGCTCTAACAGTGAAATCCTAAGCAGAGTTACTCCAGTCTAAGCCCACTGATTTCAATTGACTTAGACTGGAATAACTCTGTTTAGGATTTCACTGTAAGACCAGGAGGGTTGTGGGGTAAACAAACTGCCTGCAGTGCACATTGCATTGAGACCTGAATGTACAACAGCTGAGACTTTCCTCTAGGCAAGCAAGGTTGTCCTTTTGTGTCCCCCCCCCCAACACTTTCTCAAGAGTCGTCATTTCCTCTAGTCATTTTAAATCCTTTCCAAGCCATCTGTTGTTAATTTTCTCACTGTATTCAATTACATTCCTGGCTACGTTTTTAAGCTATGAGGCCAATTACACATAAAGCTGGTTTGGGCCATAAAAGTTTATTATGCTTAAAATGTATAGATTCTCTGTTTGGCAATTTTTTTAAAAAAAATAAAGATAATTAGTTGTTTTGAGGCGTTAAATAGTGAGGAAGTACGGTCTTGCCGGCCTCTCAGACACAAAGGTGCATCGGACCCAAACAAGATACCAAGCTCTCTCTCTTTCTCTCTCTATTTCAATAACTATCACCTCTATTATTAGGCTTTTCTGACTAACAAACTCTGTGTGTGTGTGTGTGTGTGTGTGTCTGTGTCGTGTGTCTGTATATGTACAAGGAGTGCTTTTGCATTTAATCAATTTTGCATCAAGAAGCATTCAGTCATGCAAACCATTCACTTGCAGTCTTAAGTGATACATCCTAGAGGTATGTTTGCCACCGCAGTGACAAGGCCCACGTATAATCTGGTATAATGCATAAATAAACTCTCCAGTAAACGGAACATGTCCTGCACTAAAGCAGTGCCTAAAATAAAATTTCTTTATTTTAAGTATTATTTACACCCTGCTTTTTCTCCCCAACTGGGACCCACAATATCTTATAGCACCATTACCCCTTCCTCCGTTTTACCCTCACAGCAACAACCCTGTGAAGTAGTCCAGGCTGAGAGTGTGTGACTGACCCAAATTCACTCAATGAGCAAACTAGGCGGACTGGGGATTTGAACCTGGGTCTCCCACATCCAAATCCAAAGTATTTACCACATGGGCCATCATTTTATTTATTTATTTATTTATTTATTTATTTATTTATTTATTTATTTATTTGACTTTTAACCCGCACTCCCTTCAAGCGGGCTCAGGGCAGGTCACAACAAGGATAAAACAGTAAATACAAATACATTTCCACAATATAACCAATAAAATCACATCAATTAACTCCAGTACCCCCCAAATTGCAGCATATTCTGATAGTCCCTGCCAAAAAAAGTGCAGAAGAAGGGGTGTGAGCTGTTTTGATCAGATATTCTCATGAGAGGGGGTGTGTGTGAAGAAAATATACAACTCCCTTTTACTGGAGACTGGTAGGGAGGCTTGTCAGATGGAAACCAGGCCGGCCTCAATCACACACCTGACAGAACATCTCTGCCTTGCAGGCCCACTGAAAAGATAAAAGATTTTGGACGCCTGAGTATTAGCCGTTTTCACACATCTTACTGGCTCCAGTACGTTGCGCAAAGTTCCTGCAAGGACAGCGTCTTTCTGGCGCTATTTCACGTGAGAACTGGGAAATCGCGCCAGGAAGACGCTGTCCTTGCAGAAGCTTTGCGCAATGTATTGGAGCCAGTAAGAGGTGTGAAAATGGCCATTGACAGACAGAGCATTCCACCAGGTTGGGGCCAAGACTGAAAAGGCCCTGGCCCTGGTCGAGGGCAGTCAAGCCTCCCTAGGACCTGGGACCACCACTTTACTAAGACCACTTTACTAAGAGAACCAGCAACAGCTGAATTGTTTAACTAGGTGTAACAGGAGGCAAACAGTTTCCCATAAAGGTGGCTTTGTCATTAATGTCTAAATGCAAATATGAAGCTGAACAAAACTGGGCATTCATTTTTCTGTCTTCCCCCTTCCAGCTCCTTTACTGCTGAGGCATTTTTCCCTCTGCAAACAAAGACAGCAGCAATCCCAATAGAGCATGATTCTCTAAGAGATTTTCTTTCCAGTGTTTTTACTTCTTCCTACTGACATTAAAGAGAACAGGAAACAAACAAGAAAGGGGCAAATGAGAAAAGATTATGGAACAAGCAGATGAGAGTAAACTTGGTCAAGAAGAGGTCAATGTACTCCCCTGTCAAATCGGGTGAAACATTTCCTTTACATTTTAGTAAGGAAAAAGACTAGAAACTTCCATTTTAAGAAAATAAAAGGAAGCTAGAAATTCAGGAGGGAGTCACTGCCCACTTATGGTCCTCTGGGCCTAGAGTTGCCAGCTCCTGGTTGGGAAATTCCTGGAGATTTGGGTAGTGGAGCATGGAGAGGGCGGGGTTCGGGAGGGAGAAGGACTTCAGCTGGCTATAATGCCATAGAATCCACCTTCCAAGACAGCCGTAACAACAACAACAACATTCAATTTATATACCTCCCTTCAGGATGACTTAACACCCACTCAAAGCATACCTATGGGACCGCCTCCCTTTCTATGTCCCACCATGGCAGCTTCGCTCATCTGAACAGGGTCTCTTGCAGGTGCCAGCCTATACATAGGCAAAATCAACAGCAGCCCGTACACGGGCTCTCTCTGTGGTGGCCCCTACCCTGTGGAACGGCCTGCCTGGGGAGGTCAGGAGAGCCCCCACCCTCCTGGCTTTCCACAAATGATACAAAACTGAATTATTCAAAAAGGCCTTTTTTCTCAGCTAAGAGGGTGGTATTGTAGGAAAGGGGTCCCAGATGTTTCGCTAATGAGTTAGAAACCATAGATTTCACCATTATGTTGCCTTACATATTATCTGTTGCTTTAAATATGTACTCCTATATCCTACCTGGGCTTTATGTTGTTCTATGTAAGTCCTAGAATTGATTTTGTTCTGTTTCAACAATTCCTCAATCCCATACTGGATCCTTGCTAACACTATATCTTCGTAAACTTATATTCTTTTACCCCATGACATTGTTTATGGAAATGTCCTTGACACTGTATGGAAATGCCTGCCCTTGTCCTTGCCACTAATTGTACTAATCTCACACTATGTAATCCGCCTTGAGTCTCAATGAGAAAGGCGGAATATAAATAACATAAACATACTATGTCATTATTATCCCCACAACAACAATCACCCTGTGAGGTGGGTGGGACTGAGAGAGCTCTGAGAGAGCTGTGACTGACCCAAGGTCACCCAGCTGGCTTTAAGTGGAGGAGTGGGGAATCAAACCTGGTTCTCCAGATTAGAGTCCTGCGCTCTTATCCACTACACCAAACTGGCTCTTTATTGTCTCCATTTTCTCCAGGGGAACTGATCTTCGTCACCTGGAGATCAGTTGTAATTCCAGGAGATCTCCAGCCACCACCTGGAGGCTGGCAACTCTAGGGAAAACCTATATATACCATCTTGAGTTTCAGGAAGGAAGGAAGGAAGGAAGAACGAGAGCGCACACAGCCAAAATTCATCAGTAAAGCGTGGTTTCAAATCAGGTCTCCCAAGCTAGACAAACAGAAGACAACAGATTAATCACATTCACCACATAACACATGGAGTGCTTTGGATTAGTGGCGTGTAATCATAATCACTCCTCTGCTCAAATTACAATCAGCTCACAAATTGCTAGCAGCACCCTTGAATAACTAAAACATGTTCCCTTTTTAACAGAGCACTCAAAATTGCTGTGCGTTGCTGTGTGCGCCATCTAGCCCGGCATTCTCTTCCACACAACAGCAAACCATTCGTCCTGGAGGGCACAGAGACCAAGGTAAGGATGTCGGGTCCCCCATCATGGTCCCCCTCCCCTGCCACTGCTCACCTGGCTGCCAGGAGGGGGTGTCTGGGACTGGGGGATGCACACACCCCTGTGCCCCCCGTGACACAATCTTGGCTTGACCCAGAAGTGACAGGTTGTGCCAGGGCTGATTTTTTTAAAAAGTCAACCAAAACAATGCATTTTGGAGCAATATTTAAAGAACCAGCCCCTGCTGTGACCCATCACTTCTGGGTCATACCACAAATTATGTCATTGCTGGGGGCTGCAGGCACATGCATTTGACACACACCAGTAAAAACCCGCTGCCCCAACTCCATCATTTTCAACTTGGGAGGGACCTGGCAAACCCTGGGCCAAGGCCTTCCCTGATGTTTCCTCCTGGTATTGGGTTTCAAAGGTTGACTGCCTCTGAATATGAATGTTCCCTTTACTGACTGTGGCTAGTAGCCATGGATGGACTCTCTCCCGCCACAACTAAATATAACTGAAACTACATGGAAATACCTATGGCCCTATGCTTGTTTCAAATTTTGGGGACTGCTTTCATCGCAAAACCCAATTACCTGACTTGCTTCTCACCAGGGCTTTTTTTCTGGGGAAAGAGGCGGTGGAACTCAGTGGGTTGCCCTCAGAGAAAATGGTCACATGGCTGGTGGCCCCGCCCCCTGATCTCCAGACAGAGGGGAGTTGAGATTGCCCTCCGCACCACTCAGCGGTGCGGAGGGCAATCTCAACTCCCCTCTGTCTGGAGATCGGGGGCGGGGCCACCAGCCATGTGACCATTTTCAAGAGGTTCCGGAACTCCGTTCCCCTGCGTTCCCCCTGAAAAAAAGCCCTGCTTCTCACACAAACAAACAAAAAATCTGTAACATTTGGACAAGGCCTTACCGCTATACCACAACTGGTTTTGTGTTGAGTCAAGTAACTAGGAAACCTACACTTGGATTCATTGGCTTTATCATATATGAGCCCTGCAGAGATGTGCTCGGGCGAATGGCCAACAAAGCAGAAACCCGAAAGTTTTCGAAGCAGGTGTCTTATGTTTAATGCAGAACCTCCTTCAGATCCGTTCGTGCCAAAGCCTGACTAACATGACTCACCTAGAGACAGCAACCCCCAGTACCTCTAAGAATGAGAAGGAAAAGACTGCCCAGCTATCGATACGCATTGTGTTTAACAGATCTCTCCTGGTTTGTAATGACATTTCATTCCAAGCCATTTACTTGCCTCCCTATTGGAATCTCTCGCTTACAAACTCACTTGATCCTGCTGACATTTTCATTCTAGCCAGTAGACAGGCTCTCCAGGGAAGTATCAGACCCCAGGCAAAATCCAAGTGTGTTAACTCCCTGTTCCCTTACAGCAACGATGCTCAATTTAATGGTTGGTCTTACCAGCACTGCCCTCTGTTGTTAACGCCTTAGATATTTAAGGATGGGAAGATTTCCCCTCTTTTCTCTGTTCACTTGTCCTGTTTTCCAATTGAACTATAAACATTGCTAAAAATAATTCTTGAATTAGAGCAAGGGTGTGAAACTGGACAACAGAAACCCCAAGTTTTGGTACAGTCGGGCAGAAAACATCCCCAGTTGCTAAAAACTATCAGTAATCTCTGCAAACTTTAGAAATGTCTGCTATAACCTCTGACACCTGAGCTGTTTGGTTTTAACCATCACATGGCATAGCAGAGGATGAATGAGAGAGTGAATCAACACCGAAGTGACAGAAGCATTTTCCAACCAAAAGAGTTAGCCGGACAATCTTGCCATAGATTATGGTAACATGACTGTTGGGGAACTGTTCAACAATCAGCACATAGTTTCAGTTGTTTGGGTAGGAATCAGGTGTCTCTATGTTTATAGATGTTCCTGTTGCTTGCCTTCCTTTTAGTACCGTTTGCTCCTATACTGAGAGCCAAAACACACGAGAAGAAATACCTAGGTTCAGCACGTGTTCTCTTACCTCAAGATCCCGGCAAACCTTGAGGTAAGAGAACACGTGCTGAACCTGGGTATTTCTTCTCGTGTGTTTTGGCTCCGAGTGTCTTCTGCGAGAGACAGTGTGGTTTGCTGTAATATTCCTGTCAGTAGTTAGATTGATGTTTGGTGGTGGTGGAAACTGCTTTTAAATCATAGCCAACTTACAGAGACCTCTGCCTGGTTTTCAAGGCAAGAGACAGAGTTAGTTTGCCATTGCCTGCCTCTGCAAAGCAACCCTGGGTCTTCCCCTCTCACCCAATTATTAACCAAGGCCGACCCGGCTTAGTTTATGAGATCTCATAAAATCAGCCCAGCCTTTACTCACTTCTAGAGGTGGGCACAAACCAAAATATGAACAAAAATTCATCACGAACCGGACCAGTTCATGGTTCACAAACTGGCGGTTCGTCAAAGCCCAAATCTGTCGAACCGCCACAAATTTTAGGCCGGTTTGTTTGGTTTATTTTTCGGTTTGTCACTGCAGATAGCCTGGTGCTGATCAATCAGTTTCCTAGGCAACGGGAGGAGGGGCATTCTGTAGACCTTCTGCTGTCCTGGAAGTGACGTTTTCATGAACCAAACAAACCAGTTCACGAACTGGGGCAGGTTCATGAAAGTTCATGGTTTGTGGTTTGTGAAATACGATGAACCACAAACTGCATGGTTTGGTATTTTCCCAGTTCATGCCCATTCCTTTTTTGTGCTTTTCCAAGTATAGCCTTCTTACAGTGTTACCCTCTTCAGTGAGTTAGTGTGTTTCCTATCTGCTTTGAATGCAGGAGATTTCAGGCTCAATTCCTATATGTCCACATTTTGTAGCACTCAGTATACTATGATATTTTATTATTTATATCCAGTACTTGCTCTCTTGGGTTGCATTCACACAGCAGGCGAGAAATTCAACTGCCTATGAAATATAGACACTGTCTCCTCTTTCTCTGAAATTTGGCAGGGCTGTTTCCATAGGGGTGGAATACAATCCTTGAGAATTCATCTCAGATGGATACTTCCAGAAATGTACTTCCAACTGAAACCAGTGGAAATGAAAAATGAATTTAATTCTGAAAATGAGCAGCATTAATACCAAATTTAAAGGAACCACATCTAAACACTGTTGAAAGAAAATGAACCAAAAACAGGGAAGAAAATTGTGGGGAAAGATGTCTTTTCTTCAGTATGTATGCCCCATACTAATACACATGCCACAGATTCAGTGGTTCAATCAATCAATATGAACATTGGAGTGGAGCCATGTCTCTATAGCAGAGTATCAGCTTTGTGCCTAGAAGATCTCGAGTTCAATCCCCAGCATATCCAGTTAAAAAAGAATCAGATTGATGTAAAAGTAGGGTTTCCAGGTTTCCTTACCCTCCCGGCAGGAGGGTTGGAACCTGGTTCTCACCTTCTCTGTGTCCCTCCATGTGCGCACTCCTGTGTCTGTGCAATTATGTCACTTCTGGGCGACGTCATTGTGCAGACACAGGAGTGCTCCCAGGGCTGATTTGGGCCTCAAATGGGCTCAATTTGGCACATTTGGGGCCCAAATTGACCCACTGTGAAGCACGGGAGAGCTCTCAGGGCAGTGCAATGACATCACTTCCAGGAAGTGACATCACCTAGGAGGCCCGTTCCCTCACCTTTCATGCCCCTCGCCAGCCAGGTGAGTGGTGGCAGGGGAGGGAGGGTGATCCTCCGTTCTCACCAGGGGCTGGTAACCCTATGTAAAAGAACTCTACCAAAGAGCTGCTGCCAGTCACAGCAGACAACACTGACCTAGATAGGCAAAGTATTTGACTTAGTATAAAGAAGCTTCATGCGTTTAGTACTGAATTGGCCTATCTAGAAGACGATTGCCATGTAGTAACTCTACACAGCATTGCAAGAACGCTTGCTTAAGGGCGATGAGCATTTCCAGAGTGCACACTTACCTCTCAAGACTTCCTTCCAGCCAGACTTGGCAAATGCAGACCCCTTTCAAAGAAAGGCAAACCACATACTGGTGGTGCTTCATTGTGCAGTTGCTATAGTGACCTCTCAACTTCAAAGCCCTCCATGTGGTGTGTGGCAAGGCAACCCCCTTGGAGGCTGACAGGATGAAAGCAACAGACTAAATAACATTAGCTGTGCCTCATTCTCGTATTGTTCGCTTTCCCCATGGTAACAATTTGCCAGCACCAGCCTGAAGCATCAGCTGTCATTCATGGCCTAGCCATTCCCCATTTCATCAAGAAAAGAAATGTTGGGAGTCTTTTGCCTAGTCAGCAAACAAAGAGAAATTTCAGCTAAAGATGCTCATTTGCATTTAAGGTCTGGGAAGAATGGTGGATTCTGAGAATGACAGGCCATGCTGTAGTCACGGCAACTGAACCTGCGGCCTTCTACATTCAAAGCAGGTACATTATCACTGAGCCATGGCTCCTCCCCATTCTATACTGGTTCCCCAAACTGGACTCTCTCACACCGTGTGGATATATTGAGTGCTTTTGTCCCTTGTTTGTTGGATGCTATGTTGTATGCTTACCTTATTGGCGCTAATTGATGCATTTGCACTTTAATATAAATGTGCGATATTGAATATATTAATGTTTACAACAGCACTTAGCAGCAGCACTTTATGTATACCTGAATATAGGATCCTTTAAATAGAGCACCTATATGAATGATTGCTCCAGCTGTGGGCTGAGAGTCACATTACTTGGCTTGCCTTCATTATCTATGTAATAAATATATAAATATTTACTAAATTACTGTTTTGATAAGTCCAGAGGAGTTAGCCGTGTTAGTCTGTAGCAGCAAAATCGAAAAGAGTCCAGTAGCACCTTTAAGACTAACCAACTTTACTGTAGCATAAGCTTTCGAGAATCACAGTTCTCTTCGTCAGATGCATCTGACGAAGAGAACTGTGATTCTCGAAAGCTTATGCTACAGTAAAGTTGGTTAGTCTTAAAAGTGCTACTGGACTCTTTTCAATTTTGTTTTGATAAGGTTCACTTTGTACAAACTGTTGTTAGTAAGTTTACGCAGGTATCTTTGTTTCCTCCCCATTCTATGGCACTGCTTATACACAGTCAAACCCTTGGTCTGTCAAAGTCTGTTGCGTCTTCCCTGACTGGCCGTGCCTCTCCCAGATCTCAGCATGAAAGAGTATCACGAGTAGATGCAAGCCCAAGAGAAATTTGTGAAACCTAACTAACAAAAATAACAGTAATAAACAAATGTATGCTTCAATCACATATAATGTGTCAGATATTACAACTTAGCAACCGTTGTATGCTATATAATGACGAACCACACAACGACCATTCAGCAGCGTCACAATTCTGCAGTACATTAATTTGTTGGAGGAGGTCACAGTAAAGTGCTGTATGCAATTATTTAAAATGCAAGTGTGCACTATTATACATTGGCATTTCCTTGATAGGTGGATCTATTTTCATTCAAGGCTGGACCTTAAGATAGGGCTGCCAGCTCCAGTTTGGGAAATTCCTGGAGATTTGGGAGATGACGCCTGGAGAGGGCAGGATTTGGTGAGGGGAGGGACCTCAGCAGGGTATAATCCCATAGAGTCCATTCTCCAAAGCAGCCATTTTCTCCAGGGGAACTGATCTCTTTGGCCAGGAGATCAACTAATTCCAGGAGATCTCCAGCCACCACCTGGAGGCTGGCAAACCTAGCTTAAGAGGAAGTAACAGATGCAAGAAATCCATTCTTCACAGTGTGGAGAAAGTGGATAGAAACTTTCCTCCTTCTCCCACACAACTTGAACTTGAGATCACCCTATGAAACTGATTGGCAGTAGATACAGGACTGAGAAAAAGATGCAGTTTCCAGCCACTGTTCCTGCGACCCATAGGAGATTGTGTGAGAACCCAAACAGACTTCTATTGCCCACTCTCCAACCTCTTTCGATGTGTATTTCAGTGTTTACAAACTAGTAGCATCAGAAACATATCAGCTTGAATAGTTATTTTAAAACCTTGAAACATTTACATGTTTGTAATGAAAATCTTCCTTAAATAAATAACATGCTTACCTCGTACCCCGTTCTTTTAGCATGCTACCATGACCAGAGTCGTAAAGAAGGATGTATTTCGGGATTATCTGGGGAGAAAGAGCACTCTGATCCTGAACCAGAGCTGGGCATGTCAGATGAACAGAATTTAGAACAATACCACTTTCAGTGGAGCATCAGCCACCTTCACTTATCAAATTAAGTAGCAAAAGAATAGGGCAAGAATGAGTGATCCCGGTAAGGCAATTCACCCACTGGCCCAACTCCAGCTATGAGGCAGTACCATAAAATGTTTCTGGCCCAAGTTTCTGCCCCATCTTAGCTTTTTAAACTTCATTGGACTTCTCCCTCAAAGAAAACCCAGAATATCTGGAAGAAACCAGCAAATGATACTGTGTACATGGGAGGGGGAAACCCAATGCAGTTAAGCCAAGTGGCATCAAAAATCCGGTGCAAAAAAACGCAAATTCTGTGACTCCCGCAGCTACTTCAAAAGAAAAAGCAAGAGACACAAGATCACACTAAGATTCCCCCCTCCCATTTTTGGTGTAGTGGTTAAGAGTGTGGGACTCTAACCTGGAGAGCCGGGTTTGATTCCCCACTCCTCCAGTTGAAGCCAGCTGGATGACCTTGGGCTAGTCACAGCTCTCTGGAGCTCTCTCAGCCCCACCCACTTCACAGGGTGTTTTGTTTTGAGGATAATGATGACATACTTTGGAAACCGCTCTGAGTGGGCATTAAGTTGTCCGGAAGGGCGGTATATAAATCAAATGTTGTTGTTGTTTTTGTTATTATTATTATCATCATCATCAGTATGTATTGTAGGGAGGAGGTTTCAGATGCTTTGCTAATGAGTTAGGGACCATATACTTCACCACTATGTTGCTTTACATACTATCTGTTACATTAACTATGTGCTCCTATGTGCTACCTGTGCTTCAAGTATGACCCTACTGGGTAGTTATATGTTGTCTAATGTCAGTCTTAGAATTGCTTATGCTCTGTTTCAACATTTCTTCAACTCTGTATTGGATCCTTGCTAAGTCTTTGTAAACTTGTATTTATTTACCCTATGGCATTGGTTACTGAAATGTCCTCCTGGACATTGACTGTGTTCATCTCACTCTATGTAATCCACCTGGAGTCTCAGTGAGAAAGACGTACTATAAATGTCACATACATACATACATACATACATACATACATACATACATACATACATACATACATACATACATACATAAATGGAAGGGGCAAGGGAGAAGACCAAAGGAATGGAAAGCTGTAGGAAACTGTACACATTGCAATTGCTGGATTATATTTTAGAATTTATCTTAGCTAAATAGGAATTTGAGACATGTGGAATGTAGGGCAGGGTAGCATAGGGTATATCAAGCTTCTTTTTCATCAGTGCTCTGCAAACCACCAGGCGACGTAGCTTTCCAAAGACTCAGAGCCCTTCTAGACCACTGCTACTTGAGAACCTTTAACTGGAGTTGCTAGGGATTGAACCTGGGGCCTTCTGTACACAAACCTGATGACTCTGCCACTGAGCCACAACCCTTTGAAGGCTTTACCTCAGTTTTCATAGGTTGACACACACACACCCCACCCAGAGTGACTGCTCAAAGTCACTGCTTGGTTTGTGTACGGACGGACCAGCTCTGTCTTTCATGAAACAGTCTACAAAGTTCATGGACTTCCTGGAAGAAAGGATTCACTTTCAATTCATCTATCAACGCAAAGGGACAAGCACAAGCTGTAAGTGAAAGCAGATGGGCTAACTACTTTAGGAGCTCTTTATGCATGTGAGCTGTCCCTTATTAGCATTCATTAAGTCAAAGGGGGGTGGTGGTGGAAAGAGTAAGCTTTCCCTACAACTATTAAACCAATAACCCTGGCAAGGAGCCAAGACAGCTCTTGTGGATTAATTGTTTTATAACTGCTTTAATTAAAACTGTTCAGTGTATGATTAACCTAAAAGTTTTTCATTTCCACCAAATTGCTGAACAAATGAGACATTAATATTTTACATTAACGGCAACAACATGGCTGCAGTGTTCCGAACAGCTTGCTCTGTGTTTACAGTATGCGGACACAAAACGGGTTGGAATAAGTCAGTCTTTCCAGGATGGGATTCACTCCATGACCCTGGCCGTTTTCACACTACTAACCTGCTTCCATAATGTTGCCAAACGTCGTGCAAAAAACGTGGAAAATAGCATCTTCTTGCAAGAGTTTTGTGCAATGTTGCGCAAAACTCTCGCGAGAAGACGCTACCTTCTGCGTTTTTTGTGTGACGTTTCGCAACGTTATGGAAGCAGGTTAGTAGTGTGAAAACGGCCCCTCTTTGCAAGCAGCACTGAACCAGACATCATTGTTGTCAAACTGCTCTTCTGAATTTCTCTGTCACGCCTGTTCTCTACAAGAAAATAAGGAACCTGCTGACAGCACTCGTGGTACTGAGTCAAGGACCACCAACTGATCTGCCCAGGGATCTATTATATTTTCAAAAAATGTACGACCAGGCATAAAATGTCAAGTTCCAATGTACTCCCAGAAGAACATTTGTGCAGTTCAAAAAAGTCATCTAAAAGTGATATCCTGTGAAGATGTTTAGTTTCTTAATGAGGTCTAATCCTGCTCTTTCACATTGAATATTCCTTTGGGAGTTTTTCTCTAAGATAGTAACTTTCAGATCGGTAACAGTATGTCCGGGAAGATTAAAATGTTTACCCGCTGGTTTTCGAGTACTGCAGTTTCTTATGTCTGATTGTGTTCATTGATTCTCTCTTACGTTAATCAAATGTAGATAGATGCTGTATCATGCCATAACCCTTTACTGAAGTCGGTCAATTCTGTCATGCTTCAAACTACCTTTTTCTTAATTATTGATATTTACCCTACTGATATTTATTGTACTCTTGTTTGTCTTCTCTGCATGTTATAGACACCAGAACCACGGACCTCTCTTATCATCTAGTAAACTATCCAAGTGGTTAAAATCCCCACATAGAGAATCTCATCTGATTTATTATATCAACTCCTCCCCCTTCCCTCTCCCCTTCTATAATTTTCTGTAAAAATTAGATAAAGGGTTTCTTTCTTCTGTTGTATCTGAATAAGTAAGCTCTGCCTTACAAAAGCTCATACTGGGATAAATGCTGTTGATCCTTAAGATGTGGGGGGGAAAATAAAAGTGATATCTTGTTAGGAGATTAAAATCGGACTGATGATAATGCAAAATTTAAAACGTAAATCCTAGGCGCTGATCAAATATATCCATTTCTTGAACTTAATAATCTTCTGTTCTAAAGATTTTCTCCCACTCTAAGGAGGCTTCTAAATGTGAAATGCGACTAGCAAGGAAGCATGCACATTCATGTAAGGAAAATACATAGGTGTGTTGTAGTGATTCATCATGGCATAGTGGTTAGAGTGTCAAGTTAGAATGTGGGAGGACAAGGTTCAAGTCCCTGCAATGCCAGTAAAGAGGCGCTGTGGAAGTGTGCGTCAATTGCTCTCATCCTAACCTAGCATTACAGGGCTATTGGAAGGATAAAACCAGGGCTTTTTTCCAGCTGGAATGCCATAGAACGGTGTTCCGGCACCTCTTAAAAATATCCACATGACTGGTGGGCATTTGAGCCCAAAACAGCCAGGATCGGGCTGCTGCCAGGTGGGGGAGGGTTTCCCTGTGTGGCAGCAGCCGTTCCAGGGTGATTTGGGCCCCATCTGGGCCGTTTGGGCCTGATTCGGCCCAATTTGGGCATGAAACAGCCAGGATCAGGCCACTGCCAGGCAGGGGAGTGCTCTCCCATGCGGCAGCAGTGCATTCCAGGCTGATTTGGGCCTGAACTGGGGCCCCTGTGGAGTGTGGGAGCGCTTCCGGGGTGGCCATGGCTTGCAAGATGACATCACTTCCTGGAAGTGATAAAGAACCACCATGTACACTACTACCTGGGCTGCTCAGAGGAAAGGTGGGATAAAAATGACGCCACTTCCTGGAAGTGATGGAGAAAGAACCACAATGTACACCACAACCTGGGCTGCTCAGAAGACAGGTGGGATAAAAATGGACAAGATGAATGGTTCAAGCTCATTTCCCTGTAGCCAGTTGACAACCTCAGAGAGGGTACAGTCCAACTACATTTGGCATCTGGTGATGCAGCAATGGCTGTTGGAAAGGTAACATTGCTTGTGCCATGCGTGGACATTTAGGTACCTATGCACTTTACTGGGGACAGTTCCAACCCAGCCTCAGTAAACAACTGCCCCCTTCTGTAATACCTTGTTAAAATTTTGTTCAAGTTGTCATTTCAGAGTTCACCTCCATCCTCAGTCTCTCCAGAAGTTAAAGCAGAGAATAAGGAATTAAGACATCTCGTCTCCAATACATAGGCTCATAAACTAGGGACATACATGAACACTAAGGTACTATGCAGTGTGTAACTAGCCATTTCATGCACTGTAGATGCTGTGTTCTATTGTGAAGCTATTTCTAGATTACTTATCTAAAAGAGAATGAAACACACACGCTCTCTGGTACTTCAGAGCGGTCTTCACATTTACTCTTCAAGTTACCGTTAATTGTTTTATCTTTGATCTGCTTATGCCTAGAAGAGCTGGCTGGAAATGATTTGCCTGAACGTGAACACTATTCTGTGTGCTGAATTTTTTTTTGTCCTGTATTGTGCTACTTTAAGCCACCTGCATCAATTTACTGTGCACATTTGCAGACATTCTTTTGTTTTCATTAAAAAGCATGAAACGACACTGGCTAGAAACTTCAGTCCCCTAACCACTGGAATCTAACTCTCATTGTGTTTGTTCCACAACATTCAGAATCTGAAATGTCTAATTTCAGAGCCAAAACTCACGCTACAGTTGCTGTGGGAACAGCCATGCCAAATCCTCCCTGTCATGGCTGAAAAAGTACTAAAAATAATCTCTCTGGACTCTTAAGCCAGTATGCCTCTTTGGCTGGAAATTAATTAACAATATTATTTCAGAGGAAAGAAACCAAGGGGAGAGATCAGATTTTTGCAACTGTGTTCTTTCATTGCCCCAGAAATTTGCTCTATGCTTCATTCTTAATTCCAGTCACACCAGGAGAATTTTTAAAGTAATTATTATCCACTAGTGTAATTTACTGTAGCTTTTCACTCTGCAAGCTCCTTTGCCACTTTAGCCTCTCTCAGATCTGAGCACATGTGCATTTGGTAACACAGCTAGAAAGAGAGAATAAATAAACAGCAGTGCAATCCCATGGAGAGTTACTCCAGTCTAAACCTACTGAGCTCAGTTGGCCTAGACTGGAGTAACTCTCCATAGGATTGCGCTGTAAATCTTGGGTGTTAAGGTGGAATAAAGCATCTCTTTTGTAAGTTAATCTGTCTCTATCAGGTGAATTTTTCTACTAATAAAAAGATTTTTATTGAGTAGGTTGACATACATATTCCATACTACATAATATACTACATAATATAACTGTAATTACCCCTTTTTATTTATATATATATATATATATAGTCTCTTTTCTAATATTGGTCCTCAATATTAAAGGTAAAGTTCATACATATCTCTATAAATTTTAGTAGTTATTCAAAGACCACAGTTGTCCTCTCACGTCCCAATTATTTTCCAAATAGTCCTTAAACTTTCCCCAATCCTTTAAAAATTCACTTGGATTTTGCACTTTCAACTTTCTTGTCATTTTATCCATCTCCACCATGTACAACAGTTTTTGAATCCAATCTTCAATTTCTGGTATCTCTTTTTGCTTCCATTATTGTGCATATAATAATCTTGCTGCCACCGTCATATAAAATAGCAGTTTCCTGTCCTTTACATTGATCAGGTGAATTTTTCTGTCAGGTAAACTGAGGAGGTGGGAAGGGGCAGAGGCAGCCATGGAAAAGAAATATAAGAATGCACAAAGCACCAAACGTTTGCAATGCAATTTGGATCAATTTGGAGTATTCAATTTAAAAAATGAACATTTTTTCCCACTGTTCGAGCACACTGCATGTGACTCATCATCAAGTTGAGATTCAAGCAGAGGAATGGTTGTTCATCACTGATTAAAGAACAGAAGTTGCACACAAGCCTGCAACGGCAGCCACTCTCTGCCCTTCGCCGGCTTGAGTGGAAATATCTTACTTTTGTCTCCAAAATTAGTTTAACTTGTTCTGAAGCTCTCAGCTGTCTCTCTTCCCTTTCACAAAGATGTACAGCTCAACAAGGCTCTTCTCTAATAATAGGCTCCTATCTTGTGGTATGCACAATCCTTGTAAGAGGAACACACACAATTACTCTCCTCTCTTGTCTTCAACAAACTATACAGGCCAAGAGCTTTTAACCTTTTAAAGAAAAGGAAAGAGAAAGATACTCCATCTCCTACCCTGCTGCAGTCAAGCTAGCCTCTCTAGTTCTATTATTATCCCCTTGAGTAGAGAGGAAGCTGAATTCAGAAGTAGAATGCTGTTCAAATGACCAGAGAGACTCGCCTATCTTGCTAAAAAGCTCAAAGGAAATAGAGCAGAGAGGGATTTGAAATAAAAATTGGCAGCGGTGAGTCCAACCATCACATTTTTGTCCGATGTGCAAAGCCTAAAGCCATCTGAGACCTGATAAACTAAGATCTGTACCAAGTTTAGAGATGATACCAAATTATTCAGGGGGGTGAAAACAAAGGTGGCTTGTTTGTGAAGCACTGAAGGCGGAGCTGTCTAAACTGGGTGAGTGGGCAACAACAGGGGAAATGAAGCTCAGTGTGGGCAAATGTATTATATATATGTTGATGGGATCCGAACTGGCTGAGACACAGGTTGAAAGAGATATTGGGGTTGTAGTGGAAAGCCCAATAAAAACGTTGACCCATTGTGTGGCTGCGGTGAAAAAGGCAAACTCCATGCTAGAAATTATTAGGGAAGGGACTATTCTCTTTATTTTGCAAAGTTTTGGACACCAGTTATTAATAAAGCTTTTAAATAAAGTTCTTTATTATTCTGCCTGGGTCCTCGCACCTCATTCAGTCACATAATAAATCAATCCTACTGGGGAAAAGTAAACAGAAGGGATCGGTTGGGTGCTCTGGGCCCTTCGGAGGAAACTTGTACCGGAGTGGTGGCAGCCTACAAAGAGTTTCCCTGGGCCTCAGCCAGGAATCAGAGATTTAGCTCTTTTCCCTTATGTATGTATGTGCCATCAAGTCACAGTTGACTTACGGCAACCCCAGCAAGGGGCTTTGAAGGCAAGTGAGGAGCAGAGGTGATTTGTCACTGCCTTCCTTTGTAGATTCTTCCTTGGTGGTGCCCCATCGAAGTATCGACCCTGCTTAGCTTCCAAGATCTGACTAGCTCGGGGCTATAACATACCATTCCACAACCTCTTTCCCCCTGTATCTTGTCTCTGATGTGCATTGTTCAACCAAAGGTATTTTTTTTCTCCGTAAGGAAAATGTATGTATTTCCCCGCATCTCCAGGGGGTCATTTACACTGGAAAAATTGTGCAGAAGGAGGGGCAATCTGCCAAGCCCAGAACAATTGGTGCTAATTTGATTTCTATTTCTCCCCTCCTATCTTTCCTCTCCTGCTATTTTTGGGAGTTTAAAGACATGGGAGATTGGATCCAATCCTGGTCCCTAATAGCAGGGACTGCTGATGGAACCCAGCTTTGGCTCAAAATAAGAGAGTGCTTACTTGTCCTCCCATGCTATTATCCTGATCAAAGCAGCCCTCTCCCAAGTCATTTGTCCTATGGAAGGAAACATACAGAGGACATAATGGGCCAGTGTGAGAGTGGATGTGGTGCAGCGGCTGGAGCGTTGGGCTTTTTCTGGGGGACCCATGGAAGCTTGCTGGGTGATTTTGGGCCAGTCATAAATTCTCAGCCTAGCCTACCTCAAAGGGTGGTTGTGAGGATAAAAATGGAGAGGAGAATAAAGTAAGCCACCTTGGGTCCCCTTTGGAGAGAAAGGTGGGGAGTCAATAGAGTCAATTAATAAGTTACCCAGTCTTATTTTCTCACAGGAGAAATGGGGCTGTAATTTTGATCAGGGAAATAACCTGAAGGAAAGTGTTGCTCATCGTATAGCGCCGTTTCTTCAAATCAGCTGCAGGGAGAGAGGTTACACATCAGGTTAGACTTGGAACAGAAACTAGCACTCGCTTACTAGAGGATAAATTTTGCAGCATCTTGGGCAGCATCCACACAGTGCTGGGTATTGTGGAGTTGTGCTCATTTCTCCTTCAATTGCAAATGACTGCTGCTCTGTAAAGCTTTTGCAATTGCCGATGATGCGTGGATGCAGCTAGGTTGGCTCCTACATAATACGGAATGGATGCTCCAAGTGCCAAATATAGACTTGATGAATATTATACTGTACCCTGCCAAAGCTGCAAAGGTCATGCACCTATGAGAAACAATAAAAGGGTCAAATATCTACAGAGATTTTGCTCTGCAATTCTAAAGGATGTTGGTTTTGGAAAAGCCCTTCATCAATGAGGCTATCTGGAGAGAGCTGCAACAAGCCACAGCATTGATTTGTCTCGTTTCTGGGTGATGCCTGACCATCTTTGACAAGGGCAAGGCATCGGGTCTCCGCTGTGTCTTTCGTGGCCGTCTTTGGCTTGTCATTCATGATCACTTTTCCAAGCAGTCCATTCTTCAGAGAGGGCTCAAAGAGAAGTTCCCACGAGCAAAAGGTCAACCCACTAACAAGCTCTGAAACAGACATGTGGCAAAAGAACTTCCGGATAATTAAATAGTTCACAATGCTCTGAAATCTCAAGGCCTCCACTTAACCTATTCGGCAGGTTTTCCCAGCAAGTGGAGCTGTTGAAACATTTTGTACGCGGCTGCTGCTCAAAGGAGGGGGCATTTTGCCGTGCAGCAATTTGATTTGCAATGGATTATTAGTCCATGTAAAGTGAGGGTTCTCAAAAAGAGGATGCCGCTTGGGAGCGAATTCTAAGGGATGATATTATGGGGCAGACAGCAAAAATGATAACACCTTTCTGCCCTACCAGAGCCCGTGAGGAGTTCCGTTGCTGCTGTTGTTGCTGGTACAAAAAGGCATTCACAGTGCTATCCAAAGAACAGTTACACCCTTTTAAGCCTTCAATGGAAGGGTGTAATTCTGCTTAGGGTGGCATTGTTAAAGGTTGTTTCCATTGCAGACCACACCATCTGATTACCTCCAGTCTTGACTACTGTAATGCATGGAGCTCCCCTTGAAGCCTCTCTTTAATTGGTCCAAAAGACAGCAGCCAATTGGAGGATCCCAATACTAATCACATTCCCTACGGAAAGGCCTTCATTGGTTTTCACTTGGTTTCCAGGCATACTGCAAGATGCTGGTTTCAACCAATAAAGCCCTAACTGCTCCGGGACTGGGACATACGAAAGGATCACTTTCTCCTAAGCAAATCTGCCTGGGGAATAAGATCCCAGGGTGGGGTCCTCACTTTGGGAGTTTAGGTAGGTGACTCCATTTTTGATGATAGCCCCCAGCTACAGAAATCCCTCTCAGGGCTGTTGCCCCCCCATCCTGTGCGTGCACACCCAGACTGTGTGATGACATTACTGCATGTGATGTCATCACGCAGCACGCCATAGTGACCCAGCCCCATTGGCACAGCAGGCAGCTGGGACGGCGCCTGGCCCGCAAGCTGCTGCTCCCGGCCAGGAGCGCGTGCTGGCAGCAGCAGTGGCAGCACAGGGCAGATGAGCGGGAGGGCTGGGAGGCTGCAGCAGCTATGGGCCAGGCACGGCAGGCGGCTTCCCAGTCCTCCTGCTCAGCTGCCAGCACTGCCACTGCCAGCTCTGCAGCACGTACCCCTACCCCCGGTGCCCCCTCCAGCAGTGCTCGAGGCAGCTGTTGGACCCGCCATCATGGACGCACCAGCCCTGATCTCTCCACATGTAGGTTTGCATAACAGCATCTCCATCATTATATATGCACAACGTTGTCCAGTGTTTGTGATCTGTCCATAGGATTGAAGAGTTGGAAAGGATTTCTAATCCAAACATCTCTGCCCTCTCCCCATACAGGATAACCACAGTTATAGTATACAAGACAAGTGACTCTGTAGTCTCAGTTTAACACCTCAAATGCAAAAGAAACCAGCACTTTGCAAGGTAACAGGAATTCACTTTTGACTGCCACAGAAAACTGAGTTTGCATTGCTAATTGGCTTTGCTATTTTGCTGATGCAACTTTTGTAATTCTTAGAGCCTCCCCTGAGATGTCTTTTCCCCTCCGTGAATTTGAGTATGCAGAGAGCTGATTTGAGAAATCTCCTTTGTCTGCTCATTCGGTCTTATGTTGAGCTTGAATCATCTGCCTAAAGCTGTCCTCACATTGTACCATGGAGTTAAAGCAAGATGCACGTATACCACCGCTTTCCATTACCCACCATAATACTCAAGCAGAACAGTTGCACATGGCAGACCTTGCATTCATCCCAAATTCAGAACCATCACCTGTCTTTAGCAACCCTGTGATCTTAAACAAGGCATACATAAAGTACATGTACTCAGCTCACAGGACCCCTTCTCTGTTGAAAAACCTACATGCTCAGATCATACGTCCACCATTTTAAAAAAGCAATATTTCATATGCATTTGGACCTGCATAGTTGGTAGTATTCAACATCACATGGGCAGTTGACTGGTAGTTGCTAGTGGCATATGCTTAGAATTTATTGGATTGTTGGAATCAAAGGGGATTGTTATTTTCTTGGCCTCCCAATTGAATTCAAGAGGCCTCAAAAATTACTGTTTCCCATAGGGGGCCCACCTGCATGCCTCAATCCTCCACTGCTGCTCAGTGTAAATCAGGAGAATCTTGGTGGGGGGGGGGGGTGACATTGTGGAGACATTGCAGTGTCACTTCCTATTGCATAACTGAAAGTGGCATCACTTCCAGTTGAAAAGATGTCATTTCAAAACTCAAGGATAAAACCATTGAGTTTGGAGGGATTGCTAGAGTGTCACAGTAACATATGATGTCACTTCCATTAACATCACCAGAAGTGATGTTGCAGCAATGCCAGTCTCCAGAACCTTTGATATTCTTTGTTCCCCATCACCTCCACCATGGAGTCATGCTGGAAAAGATGGGGAAGGTTGGCCCTAGGTGGGACTGTTGTCCATTTAAACAGCTGTTCCTCATGACTGGTTCCTCTCCCTGTTTTGAAAATATGTTTTGCAGCAGCAGGGCTGGGCATGTATGTGTGTTTGTGAACACATGCATTTTCTGAGCCACATGAACACTTGTGAATTCTTTAACATCTGAGTGCTCGACAGGGATGCTCACAAAAAAAGGGGGGCTTCGAGGTGAAGCACGGGGCATTTGTCATCATCATTAGTTCTTTTCACATCACAAGACGAGAAACAGAGGCTCAAATGCACTCATATCTACTTTTCCTGCTTCTTCTAACATGCCAAATGTCTCCATTCTACCCATCCTCTCTTCTTACTGCACTTACTTTCTAAGTTGAATGTTTTGGATTCCAAACATTCAATAGCCACAGATAATTTAGATTCCTGCCCCCCACCCCCCAATCATAAACCTCTCTGAGCAGGTTTAGTATGTATTTGCTAACAACAACATGCCTAGATCCACAGTTAGGATCTGGAAAATTATTTACTCAATGCAAAATAGAAGACCCAGCTTCTGTCGAAATCCTGTTACACCACCGTAGCTCCTTCCCATCAGATAACACAAATGCCGGCAGGCCTACAGGGTATCCCCTCCAAAGCCAATAAAACAAAATAAATCCAGTTACATTTGAGTTAATCTACACAAGTTCTCTCTTTTCTTTTCTTTTTAACAAGAGCATCAGCTGCAGGAACAGAGTTGGGGAACCTTGCGGAATCATTCCGTTGGTTTTAGCAAATATGTCATGGCATTCTGCCAGCAGGAAGAAACTGCTCAAGATACAGAAAATTGTAAAAACACTAAAATAAGACGTCTGGCAGGGCTGCCAACTTCAGCTTAGGAAATTCCTGGAGATTTGTTAGTGGTGCCTGGGAAAGATGGGAGTTTGCGGTAGGTGGGGGCACACTTCATGGATCTGTGCTATTTTTTGGACTTCAGTTTCTCCAACCTCTGAAGCTATCATTTCCTTCAGAAGAACCAGGGTTCATTTCGAGGGGGAACATGCAGGAACGCAATTCCGGCAGTTGCCCAAAGAGGTCACATGTCAGGTGGCCCTGCCCACCTGACTCTCGGCCATTTGGGGCCCGTTTCGTCCTGGATTGGGGCCGAAACGGCCCAGATTGGGCCTATGACGGGTGGTAGATCACTCTCCTGTTCAGCAGCGGCCCAATCCTGACCATTTGGGGCCCCTTTTTGGCCCTTTTCAGCCCTTTTTGCAATTTTGGGCCCAATTTTGGCCCTGAATGGCCAGGATTGGGTCCAAAGCAGCCAGGATAGGTGATGTCAGGGGGTGTGGCATATGCAAATCAGTCATGCTAATGACACATTTCTGGTGATGGCAAGGGGTGTGACATATGCTAATGAGTTATGCTAATGTGTTCCTCCAGCTCTTTTTCTGTGAAATGACCCCTGAGGAGAACTGTTCTCCTGCTTGGTGTATCATATGCATACATAAATACACGTATGATAACCTTGCCTTGTTAGAGTGCTGTTTTCCCATGCCCGTCTTTTTATTTTAATTGTGGCTTGGAGAGCATTCAATGACGATTATGTATACTTGGCTGCCAGGAGTGAAACCTCCCAATGCGACACCACTATTCTCACACTGTTCGCTCAGAAATGAGCATGTAAAAGAAGGGCAGCCATTGGCTAATAGGAGGCCTTGTCTAACTGTGGTTGCTTTCTTATGCATACTTACTTTGAAATAGATCCCTCAGGTAAATTGCTTCTCCCCGCAAAGCAAGGCAAGGACAAAAGTGAGAATGTTTTCTGGAGATACCACCAAACCATGAGCTCAGCACTCTAAATATAAGTGTACATCCTACATTCTTCTCTAGTTCAGAATACATTTCTAGGTAATGTCACCCTAATCTTACCCAACCTCCCTTTGCAGTGACTGCAGTGTTAGGCTGTTGACTGGGTAACAGGCCTGCGAACTAGTCAGGAGGAAAGTATCTAATAACCTCTCCCTCCGTGGTAACTCTGGAGATTGTTTTGACACCATCACAGCTACTGCACCAATATGCACCCTGAGAAATATAGTCCCCCAGGACGCCTGATACCTTGAAGTCAGACTATAAGGACTACATTTCCAAGGATGGACTGAGCAGATATCACCAACAGCCAAGTAAACTGGACTTATACCAGTAAGATTTGTAGGTGGAAAGAGGGGAGGAGTTGCTTTGGAATTTTTAATAACAACAACATTTGATTTATATACTGCTGTTCACAACAACTTAATGCCCACTCAGAGTGGTTTACAAAGTATGTTATCATTATCCTCACAACAATCACCCTAGTGAGGTGGGTGGGGCTGAGAGAGCTCATAGAAGCTGTGACTGACCCAAGGTCACCCAGCTGGCTTCAAGTGGAGGAGTGGGGAATCAAACCTGGTTCTCCAGATTAGAGTCCCGTGTTCTTAACTAGACATGGGCACAAACAGCATTACGAACCAAAAAACCCCACAAACCGCCTGATCATCTGGTCACGAACCAGTGGTTCGTGAGCATCCATGGCCAACGAACCAGCATTCGTTGGAAGCCCAGTTCGTTGTGTTCGCCCGTGGTTCGTGAAGCCAGACAGTCAGGCACCATCAATCAATTCCCTTGGAAACAGAGCTGGGGGAATGCCTGAACTCTGTCTGCACTCCTTCTGTCGCCCTGGAAACCCAAATCGAAGCCCAGCTTACCTTGATTGGCAGGTCTTCCTTCCAACCATGGAGCTGCAAATTGGTTATAATTGGTTACATGGGAGAAGAAACCCGGGGGAAGGGGGGTGTTCTGTAGCCATGGGCACTCCAATCTCATCCCTGCAAACCCTGACAGGCAGTTCTGACGGCCAACCCATTGTACACTGGGCCAACGTCAACTGGTGGCTCTAATTGTATCGAATGGGAGTTTCCTGGGGGCCTTGGATTGCAGAGGGTATAACTCCAAGATCCCTATTGCAATCTTGACCAAACTTGGGTGCTGGCTGGAGGAGAGCCTGCTAAACACTCCCTGGGAATATGGGTTCTTGGGGGCCGTTCTGACAACCACGAACCTTGAACCGGTTCGTCAGCGGGAAATGTTCATTTCAGTTCTTTAGTTCGGGTTCGTCAGCGGCACCAAACCATGAACCGCTGGTTCATTAAATTTTTTTGGTTCGTGCCCACGTCTGCTCTTAACCACTACACCAAACTGGATTTTTGGAAATAGAATTTTTTATTTTTTAAAAAAGATGGTTATATTAATAGAAAGTGCATAAATAAAGCTTATACAGGAAACAGTTGAAATTAATTTAAGACTTATACTAACTTATTCAAATAGTTCATTTGAAATTAATTTGTAACTTACACAAGCACTTCGTTTAGGTGAGTTAAACTAGTAAAAAAAATAATAAAGGAATTTTAAGAACAGAACTTTGTCGTGTGATAAATCTCCTTCCCTCTCCTTGGTTACTTATACTTACACAGGATTTAATATCAACTATTTTACTAATCATTCTCTGTGTTTCATCCTTTTATCTTTATGCTAAGTTTCCTTAATTAATATTCATTCTGGTCTAAGTAATCAAAGAAATCCCTTTATTTCCCCCAAAATTTTTTGATACATTTTATGCTCAGAAAAAGAAACAAATTAAAGTGCTGGACAATGGTTCAGTTTTCCAAAGACCAGTTTTGAAACAAGTTGTTGTTGGTGGTGGGGGACTCTATCATCTTTAGTGCTTCACCAGTTGCAGAAAAGATGAAGTGTCCTTAAAATTTCTGCAAAGAGATCCATGGGTCAAAGTGTTCCCTCTTTTCCCTTTTGGTTAAAAATGTATAACAACTTCCATCTCTGTCATTTAATATAGAGAACACCTGTTGCAGCCAGGTAGCAGTTGGATAAATCAGCGGGAGGCCTACCAGCAGCAGGTGTTTCCCAGCCTCTTTGAGAAATTATCAGAGATTTGCATACTTTCCTCCCTGAAGCAGGTCCATTCTACATCGAGTAAATGCCCCTCCCCACCACAGCCATCCTAGAGGAGGGTGGGAAAGAAGGGTGTTTTGATTCCCTGGGATGATGGATTTTTTAAAACCATGTAGCACCATATGGAAAATAAAAAGCCAACATAGCAGCAAATTAATCAAATGCCAAGCCTGCCAGCAGAGAGTTTTATTTAATTAAAAAAGAAAAAGAACGCACGCACACACATTCTGACAGCACAAATTGCAAATCTGCACTCTGTCGTGGGTGCCTTTTTATTTATTTAAAACATCCGTCAAACAGTTCAATGTGTCTTCCGTCACGCATTCATGAACCCCTGATTTCTGCAGCTACATCACCAACAACGAAAAGATCCACAAGAGGATTTACGTCGGGCCTTGTTCTCCGCCACTAAGCATGAAACGGCCCACGAGGAGACCCAGTTCAAATGGCGGTAGTGACAGTTTTGCTGTACAAATGAAAAAAAGAATCCTTGTACCCTGAAAACTACCATGTCAAGGCTACGTACCCAATGCTGTGAGTTCTTCATACAGTAATGGAGACCCAGACATGCTACACCACATTTGTGAGAAATAGACCTTCACCTCCATTCAGCTCTGAATATTCAGACTTGGAGGGAACAGGTTAGTGACCCTTGGCTTAACTACACCATTCTTACAAATGCTCCCCCCCCAAAAAACTTGCACATTGCTGAAACTTCATCTCTTCCTCCTTTATTTGCATTCATTCTCTTAGCAATAAATCCATCCACAAATGGCTGTTTAAGCAAGGGTATATTATTCAGAGAAATATAATGTGCAAATAACAACTTTGATCTCTCCTTCCCTACAAGGTACCCAGGATGGCACACATGATTTACCCCCCCCCTTTCTTATCCTCACGACAATCCTGTGGGGTAAGTTAGGCTGAGAGAGAACAGCTCAAGGCCACCCAGGGAGCTTCACAACTGAATGAGAATTCAAACCCAGGTTTTCCAAGAGGGAGACAGCTGAGAATTTCCTGCATTGCACAAGTGGTTTGACTAGATGACCTTGGGGTGTTCGCCTCCTGCTCTATGCGTCTGTTTCTCTAATAGTAAAGAGTCCAGTAGCACCTTTAAGACTAACCAACTTTATTGTAGCATAAGCTTTTGAGAGCCACAGCTCTCTTTGTCAGATGCTATGAAAACCCTGGTGGGGTTTTCATAGCAAGATACTTAACAGAGGTGGTTTGCCATTGCCCACCTCTGCAACTCTGGTTTTTGTTGGAGGTCTCCCATCCAATTACGAACCAAGGCCAACCCTGCTTAGCTTCTGAGATTTAACAGATCAGGCTCACCTGGGCCATCCAGGTCAGGGCTGTCTTTTGTGTGCATGGATGTAAAGTCATGCACATGAGCACTAAAGCATCAGGTTGCATTAACCTTAGGACTGGTCCAAAGGTTTGGGTGCCCTGAGTGGCCCATGACTTTGGTGCCTGCTCTCCTGCTGTTATCCAGGTGAGTGCAGAGATGGGCGGTTGAGGAGCTGCCACTGTAAACTGGGCAATATGAAGCCAATGGCCACCTCTTCCTCCCTCTGTCAGGAGGCACAAATTCTGTGTGAGCCAAGGGAGGGAGGCCAGCAGAGCATGCTCGGGTTCCCAGGTCCCTATACTCTCCCAGTGGGAGGGCAGGACTCAGAACCTACCAGGAATCTCCTCGTGCACGTGCTTCAGGCGCTAGCGTGGTGATGTCACTTCTGGAAAAGATATTGTTACGCTGGCTGCAAAAGTGCTCCCATGCTCTGTGTGAGGCCGATTCTTTGAGAATCACCCCCAAATGAAGCACAGGAGCACTCCTGTAGCCTGTGTAATGTCATCGCATCTGTCAGGAGCATGCGTGCATGCAGGCACACTGTGTGTGTTCCTGGGGCGCCTGCCAGTGGCAGCCAATCTCCAGGCAGCCCAAAACCTTCTGCCAATCACCAGTGACTAGCAGGCAAGCAGGTAAATTGCTCGGAGATTGCCCGCCACTGGCGGACACCTGGGATCCCGACTCGAGCGCATGCCCTAGCTGCAGCTGATCCAGTCCCATACACCCCAACACCCTAAGCAATTGCCTAGTTCCACTGAATGAACAGGCCGGCTCTGACCTGCAACATACACTGGTGTATATGAAACTGTTGATATTGTAGAACAATTAAGTCTTTCTAATACTTCTAATTATAAAGGAACTCTTGGCTTTCAAATGGATGGTTGCCAAGGCCTACTGTTGCTTTGGATATTTTAATGCTGGTGATTGTTAGTCTTAAATTACTAACTATTTTATACTGTGGATTAAAAAAAGAAATTACACTCTCAAGTTTGCATTTACTTGATACACTGTTCCCAGGCCCACCCCAAGGTAGCCTGCACAGATGTTCGGGGAGTGCTGTGCTCAGAGCTGACTCCGCAGGCACGTGGGGGCCCACTTTAAATCAGGACTACAGCACACAGGGACAGAGGGCTTAAGCTCCCCCCCCCCCCCATGCATCACTTTCCTGATCTGAAATGGCCCTAATTGGCTCGCTGGGGAAGCGTATATAGTAATAAGATAAATGGAAGTGTCCTCACGGGGGCAAATGACAGCTCTGTAGGGCTGTTTCCAGCTAGGAAAACAGCACAGAGGGGGAATAGTTCTACCAGAATTACAAGTGACTTCCAAACTACAAAGATCAGTTCCCTGGAGGAAATGACAGCTTCAGAGGGCAGAATTTACGGCATAGGCTTGCCATTCCTATGCACTCACCTGCCACCCCTCAGCCTCGCTCACCTGGCCGAGGCCGTTGGCAGGGGGAGAAGCACGTGCACATACTCCCTCTGTCCCACTCAACTGGCTTCAGTGCACTCAGTGTTTCCTCCGTTGTGCTGGATAATGATGGCATTTCCCAGCACGAAAGAAGAGTGCAGGGCATGATTTTGAGCTGGTGCAATGAAACCTCCAAATGGGCAATTTTTAGCTTCAGTGCGCCCCGTGCACTTCCTTTGTGCTGGAAAACATTTTCCAGCTCAAGAGTGGAAACGCTGGGCTTATTGAAGCCAATTCAGTGTGTGTGTGTGCGGGGGGGGGGGGCATATCCACACTGTGCATGTGCACAGGAGGTAAATACCCTACTGCCTCGCACCCCCCCCCCACACACACACTCCCACTTTGGCACCTGGTGTCCCTGGCAAACCTCCTACATTAATCACATGCTGCTGAGCTCCCTTCCCATGCTTGCCCTTCCCAGGCACTCCAAATCTTCAGACATTTCCCAGGCCAGGACTGCCATCCCTACTCCCCTTGTGTGCCTAGGAATTAAGTTCTGAGCACCTAATTCCCAGCACACATCTGTCAGCAGAACTCAAGAACAGACCTGAAAACAACATATCATGCAGGGTTGCCCAGCTAGGAATGTCCTGCCTCTCATTACCGGAAGTTAACTGTTTATTAGTTGATGTGATGTTTGGAAAAATTGTGATGGCCTATGGCTATAGACAATAAACTCTGCCTCTCATTACCCACTGCCACTCAAAGAGACATCAGGATTTTTTTTTAAAAAATGGGCCAATGGTGTACCGTCACTTCCAGGAAAAACCTGAAAGTGACTTCATGCCTCTCTAGGAATCAATGGAAACTCTATGGTAAAACCATGCATTTTCAGCAATTCCTAGAGAGGAATGACATTATTTGGGGGGGGGGGGAGCGCAGAACCCAGAAGTGACATCAGCCATTTTAGGAACTACCAAATTTTCCGACAATCCCTCAAAGAGTGTGACATCATTTTTGGATTTTTTTTTTTACTAGCAGTGCTGTTGGCATTGTTGGCAGTCACCCCTTCATTCCTCTCCCCCTCCCCCCAACCTCTCACTTATTGACAGGCCTGGAAGCACTACTATGTTGTAGTTAGGCCCTCCATTTTTAAAATTCAGAGACTGTTAAGATAATTAGGTATGCAGGTTTTTGCTTTTGTTTTTAAACACACAATTGTCAAATATAATTCTAGGGTGTTTTTCAACAGACCGTGCATATCACTTATTCATATCATGCTGATTGATTGATTGATTCACAGAGAACACTGAAAATTGTGTACATTTCACAGTGTGTGTGTGTGTGTGTGTGTGTGTGTATCTAGTGTGAACAATGCAAAAATTAAGTCTTAATTTAGATGTGGGAGAAAAGCCAAATCACAAGGCTGTTCCCGGGATGAGAAATGCAAAATCAGCCTTTGATGAGTACCTGCAAAATCCGGACAGCCCCTATACAATAATGCAAGTCGGAGCATACGGGAGAGATTTTGCCTCAAGGAGGGGGAAGTGCTCTGCTTTTAAGCCATTACAATGTGCTGCACAGAGTTTGAGACAGTTTATCTTAAAGGATTAGATAACCACGGAAAGTTATTATGGCAGTGAAGTTTATATAGGCCTTGAATGCATGCTCCAATCAGATTAACGGGTCTAATAGGATTTGGGGGGAGCCTCTCGAGATCCGTTAAGATGTCCCTTGCATGCTGGAGCCTACAGATGCTGCAGCCATTTGATTTAATCTAATCTCATCAAGCCTGACTAAGCGCACTTTGCCAACGCATCTCTCTGTACCAGTGAAGGAACTTTTCCATCATGGTTCTGCTGTAAGCCAGCACAAGCCCTCTAACATTTGACAGAAGAAAGCAGGAAAGCTCAGTGGCACAGCGCCTGTGTAGACGGTCCCAAGTTCAGTCCCCAGTATTTCTGGTTAAAATAGGATCAGGTAGAAGACAACGTGAAAGGTCACTACCCAAGACCTTTTGGAAGCCACTGCTAGTTAGAGTAGACAGTACGGAGTTTAATGGACCAATGGTTTGATTAGGTGCAAGGCAGCTTCATGGGTCCTTGCAACCAGTTTGCTTGACCCCTTTGGTATCCAGGTGTCCTCAAAACACCAGCTTACATCAGCAAAAACAGTATAGCTTAGCAAGGCAGATTCATATGTAATAGAAGGCGTATGCAAGCCCAAAACGGCTGTTTGGGCAATGGCTCTTTAGGCGAAATGGAAGAACTGTGGCACCACTTACTCCTTGAAATGGCGGATCCCCTGTCTTTCCCAGGCCTTTGGCAGTACTACTGACCTGCCATATGTTTCTGGGAAGCCCAAAGAAAAAGGCATTATGATAACAGTTCATCCATTGTTTCTATCTCACATCTGTTATTCGGAGGTACATTACTTCTGAGATTCCACTACAATGATTTACATCTGATAAGCCCCTCCTAACCCCATTTTAGAAGCCTGAAAGTCAATAGCCACCACCGTATTTCAAGGCAGTGAATTCCGTAATTTGTCCATTACATGAAATTGTTTTTCTATCTGTTCTGCACTTCTCAATGTTATCTGAATGACATGGGAGAGGAAGAAAGCTTCAAAGCAAGGCAGATTAGGCTAGAGTTGCCAGGTCCCCTTACCCTCCCCACTGAGCGGGGGAGACCTGGCACTCTTCTCCTCCTCCTCCTCTTTCATGCGCCCCTGCACCGGCATGATGATGTCACTTCCAGGAAGTGACATCGTCATGCAGGCATGGGGGGTGCACACATGTTTTGCGGTGGACCGATTTGGGCCCCAAAGTGGCCTGATTCACCCTGCTGTCACTTAGGAACGAGGCCAATGCATTTCTCTTTACCCATGCTTTTAAACAGGTTGTTTTATGCTCTACATACTGCTATTTTTATGACCACTATTATTTTAAATCTATGGCTTTTGACTTCTAGTCATGCTGCTTATGCTCTGAGTCAGGGCAGGGGAGGGGGGCATCAACAATTTTATGCCTGGTGTTATTGGGTTTTTTTCCCTTTAACTGATGTTTTATTATTTGATTCAGCTTTATTACACAGTTAATTTTCAGTAATACAGCCAGTGAAACAAATCATGATATTTACACATGTTTGGTTAACAGATAAGAGCCCTGTGGTGAGAGTGGTAAGCTGCAGTACTGCAGCCCAAGCTCTGCTCACAACCTGATTTCGATCCTGGCGGAAGCTGGGTTCAGGTAGCCAGCTCAAGGTTGGCTGATTCCACACACGTTGGATAATGCACTTTCAATGCACTTTATCAATCGTTTGAGGTGGATTTTTTGTTCTGCACACAAAAAAATCCGTTCCAAATGATCTATAAAGAGGATTGGAAGTGCATTATCCAACATGTGCAGAATCACTCGTTGACTCTGCCTTCCATCCTTCCGAGGTTGGCAAAATGAGTACCCGGTTTCCTGGGGGTAAAGTGTAGATGACTGGGGAAGGCAATGGCAAACCACCCCGTAACAAAAAGTCTGCCAAGAAAACATTGTGATGTGACCTCCCCCTATGGGTCAGTAATGACTCGGTGCTTGCACAGGGGACTACCTTTACCTTTACCTTTACCTTTAACTGGTTAACAGAACTCTCAACATACAAGTTCTAGTCTCAATGGCTACATTTCTTTAAAAGCATCTTTTCCACTAATGCATCTATTTTCCCCAGCAAGAAAAAGGGTAACTAGTTGTTCTGCTCAGTGACCTGGCATGGTAGCCAAGAATGAAACAATTGTTTCACCTCTAACTCCTATATAACAACTTTCTGTGCTTTAGTTGTTTGTCTCTGAGAGGTAGCCCACAGATCTTCCTAAATAATAATGTCTTTCCTACATCCCTCAAAAATGGGTCAGTAAATGGATTACAGTAACCTGTACAGCCCTGACTAACCTAATTTTGCCAGAGCTTGGAAGCTAAGCAGGGTTGATTGTGGTTAGTACTGGGATGGGACATCACCCAAGGAAGACTGGAATTACTGAACAGAGGAAGGCAATGGCAAACCATCTCTGCTCCTCTCTTGCCTTGAAAACCCCATGACTTTGAGGTTACCATTAGTTGGTCGCTATATGATGGCACACAAACAACAATTGGATCAGGCTGACTTCAAACTTCAACTGTAGAATTATGCCCTGAGTGTGCATACCATTTTTAAAAATTATTGTTCAGTAAGAAATATAGCATCTCTCTTATAACTTTCTAGATACTCTGCCAGAGAAAAGAGTTGGACTGTTCTATAAGCTTTGAATATATGAAGCAGTTGCCAGTACAGCTAACCAAACACTGCAGCAGAGACAGGCAACAGCTGTTGAGGTCTTTATCAGCCCTATCTAACCTGTCATATATTTAACACGTCCATTTGCTAAAAAGGTCAGGGCAGCATGGTCCAGTGTTTAAAGTGTCAGACTAGGACTGGAACAGGCAGGTTCAAATCAATTGTTTTCTCTTCCACACTGTATCCTTGCAAGTACTCTATGGAGCAGTTATCCTTGGACAGGAGCCAGCAGGACTGACTTGGCAGTACAACACATACTTTGGATTCGGAAGGTCCCAGGTCCAATCCCTTGCATTTTGAATTAAAAGAACCCAGGCAAGACATTTCTCCACCTGAGACCCTGGTCAGCCAATCAGAATAAGGCAAAACTGAGCTAGACAGAGCCATGATATTTCACTGTACAAAGCAGCTTTAGAGCAAAATCCATTTTCATGTTCATAGAGATGTTTTTCCCCCTAGGTCATTTTCTGTGCTCATCTTTACTTTTCTTCTGGTATTTTAATTTCAAAGCAGAAACAAACATTCCAACTTGCAAGACCCTCTGGGCAAGATTTGGCTAATCCAGCCTCTACCACCAAGAAAGAGTTTCCACTGATCCTGTCTGTGAAGCTCAAAAGGAAAAGTACCTTATTGGCATTGGTTCTGGAAATAATGCTGTCACAAGGTATGGTAATTTTCTGAGGGAAGGAGAACTTTCTCTTGTCACTTCTCACTTTCCTTCAAGCTCAGCGACCAGCCCCAAAAGGAGGGCTGCCAGATGTCCCATAGTGGCAGGGGACTTCCCACTCAGCATTCGTGGGTGCCTGCCACAGCTGGGTAGAACAGGCAGGAAAGAGAATGGGGGGAAATAGGCATTGCTCTGAGGTCACAACATCATTTCTAGTGTGACATCATTGCATCAGCATGAAACACTAATATTCTCCCCCAAACTCTCTAGTAAACCATAGAGTTTCAGGGGGATCCTAGAGTGCCCTTGTGACTGACTCAGCTTCAGATGCTGAAATTTCCAGTCAGTGAGCTATGATTGACATGTTTTCTCTCCCCCTCCCCCCCCCCCCCGCCACCCAAATGTGGCTAGCCTGAAATGGCAGTTGGGGATGGAATGGTGGGGGAGCTGTCAGTTGGAGTAGGAGAAAAAACAAGAGAGTGAAAGGGGGTTGGAGCCTGGCTTTAGACCAGAAAGGGTCAGCCAGAGAATCCTCTGTGAGAGGAAATAATGTTTGTGAAACACTTTTAGTCCTAGGACTAAAGTGGGGGAAACCAGAACTAACTCCTGCTTAGACTCAAGAGATCTGGGAATTATAGAGGGCCAAGGAAGTGGGTCGAGAGGAGTCTCCCCTTCAGTGCCAGGAACAGGGTTATAGCTCATAACTATAATGCCTGCCCAGTATCTAGGAAGGGTTTGTCTCAGTGAAGCACCCTAAGGTCTGAGGAGGAGGGAAAGTTGTGTTGAGTATATAAAGTGTAACATCTGTGAAGCAGTGTCAACCTCTGAACGAAGGCAGCAACCTAGTGTTATTCCAAGTGTTTTGTGCCTCACACCAGTGAAGTTCCTGTACAAAAACCTTTCTGTTTCTTCAATTCAAACACCTGCCTATCTGCCTTTTGACTTTAACCTACTGTAAATAAACCTTCTGTTACCTTTTGAACCTCCCCAAGCCTTGTGTGCCAGTTTCTGCTAAAGGGAAGCACAAACCCCCTGATCTGTTCCTACTAAGACTTGGCTGGGTAACCGTTTTTAATATTTCTTAAGGGTGGGACAAGAAGGAAAGCTGAAGCTTAACATCAACCACGCTACCAGAGGCTTTCCAACCCAGTAAACAGCTTCATAGGCTTAAAGAGGAGAAGTTTTACCTCAGGGTAGCGGAAGGTCAGCCTAAGCCTGAGTTGGACATGGGTTTGTGGCAGCCCTATTTGCATGTTCCTACCCCCTAAACCTCCCACCCCACTGGCCTAGCAAACTCTACTCCCAGGTACAAAACCATTGATTCCATGGAAGACTTCATGAGTCAAACTCCTGTCTGTGGGAATTTTGAATTAGAACCCCACTTTGCTATTGTACTGCATCTTCCCAGACAGAAATACTGAACAGTAGGGAGGGGAGCCCTTGTTGGGTTCACCAGCCACCTGCTGGTAGCCAGAACGGTCCACCATTCCAAAAGTCATTAAAAAGAAATTACACCGGGAATATCCAAACTACTGGGCATGCCTCAAAGAATGTCTTTGCATTTTGTTCCTCCTGAACTGAGAAAATTAGTCCTCCATAGCAATATCTGTTTTGTTTGAAATTCACTATTTACAGAAGGGTAATATTATGCTGCTTTTCATCCCAAAGCAGCTTACAGAAAACTACCAATATAATTCAACAACCAATTTAAACAAATTTGAAAAAAATAAAAGGAACAAATACATCCTGAGCTGTTGCTGAGCCATCAAGCTGTCTAAAACAGGCCATAAGCTAAGAATCCTGGACTGTGAGTCCATTGGACTCACACTCATGAACCCAAGGCCATGAGCAGACTAAGTACCTGCAAGCAGAGGAGAAACAAAACTCAGCCTGGATCTTGCTTGGCTGCTGCTAGCAAGCTAGCAAGGTCTTCCCTCACTTCTTTCCCTTGCAAAATAGTTGTGAAAAACTGCAGCATGCAACAGTCATCAATAGAAGAAGTAAAGTAAGTCCCCGATTGAGCATGAAACATGGCATTAACCCCCCTCCCACACACACACGCATATTCCAAGTGTCTGCATGAGCCAGAAAAATAACCCTTGACATTACAGAAAACAGAATTAAGGTCAGCTTTAATGTTGCGGCTTGTCTGGGAATCACCTCTTGCTTTGGAACCTATATTGTTTAACAAATGCTGGCATTTGAAAATGGGGAGGGGAGAATCTCTCTCTCTCAGCTCATCATCCATCTTGCCTGCAAAGCGCTGAATGACAATCCGCAGCCGACATACTTAGCAAACTTTAAAATACAGCCTCTCTCCGCTGTTACAATTAAGTCACTCCAAAATGTCATGGAAAGCAATCTAACCCCATTAAATCTTCACACTCTCATTAAAAAAGCACTTACAGACTTGACAATGTTCCTAATACATTATTTAAAGACACAAGATGTACAGTGACTTTAAAAAACCCCGCACGTTACAGGAAAGAGAGAAAGAGGAGAGAGAAATATACAGCAAGAAGCTTATAGGGTCAAACCAGATGAGGCGTTGGAAGATCCATGCATGTATCTCCACAGCATGCCTTTAGGTTACTAAATAGCAGTTGGAGGTCCAATTCAGGTCAGGACCACAGCACATGGGTATGTTCTGGCCCCAAACCTCCCACCAGCTTCCAGGCACAGCCTATTTGGAACTGATGTAACTTTTGGGTTACACTCTAGAGTCCCCCATTTTTGTGGCTTTTAGATATAGAAGGGGTAGTCCTAGAATGTCATCTGGAAGTGATGTCACTTCTGGATCAGCCACACCCCTCTCAGGCTCCACCCCTGAAATCTCCCGGGGGTTGCAGGCAGAGGCCTGGCAACTCTAGAAGGACCTGTGCAGCAACCTGGGTGTTAACGGTGAGTGCTGGGTCTGGAAAGGTTAGAAACTGCTGGCTTAAAAGGACTGAGAAAGGATAGGGCTCCACTGTCTCTCCAGGAGCTCCTCCCATCAGAAATGGGATATCCTAATTGTGAGGATCTCTGATGGCAACCTTTCATATTCTGGTTAAAAAGGTACTGGGGGGGGGGGAAGCAGTGCGGCACAACTATACTCTTGTTAGGGTTTCCAACATTGCCTCAGCAAATGCTGGTGTAGCCCCTATCAGGTCATTGGTTTTGCCCAGTAGGGCAGAGTCAGGAGCTAGAGCCAGGCAGCTGGAGAAGAAGCCGGTTTCTGGGGAGCTGAATAATAATCAATGTGCTCTTATCACCTTGAATAAGGTAATCAGAAATGTTGCATGTGAACAATATGACTAAAAGTGGTGTTGGTGTATTGTGTTTGGTTGGTGTTACTGAGATCATATTATTTTTGCAGGACTGTAATTCCCCAAGAAGAGGACAGACCACTGGGTTCCAGTTGCTTCAAACTGGAAGGATTGTGAAAAGGGACTCTCTCACTTGGTGGGATCCGACAAGTTGAACTGTTTACCTTTTCAAAGACACTGCTGGCTGAAAGTTTCTGCACAGTTGCACTTATGAGTTTCGTTTTAAAAAAAAATAGTTGTATTGTATTAATTCTTAAAAGGTTGTTTTTTTAAAAAAAAAGTTAACTTAAAATTGTGTGAAAGTTTGCTTCCTAAACCCCATAGAACCCCACTAAGAGATTTAGAACGTAGTTACTGGGGAAGGTGGAGTTTCAGAAGGACATGAGTCGCTCCTGGGTGATGCTCTAAACTGCCTTCTTGGCCCTCTATGGCCTTCACCATAGAGACTAGGGGAAATTCCTAATGCATTACTATGTGGGGACCATATTTCCTTCCACTCCTCGGTTCCTTGGGGGCAGGAAATTGTAGGAGACAATTCACCACCCTGGGTGGGTAAACGGGAGACCTACTCCCAAAAGAAATGGGAGATCACCTAGGAGTCCTTCTGGAAAACCACAGAGGCCTCTGGGGTAATCTTCCCTTCATGCTGGAAGCAGATACATCTTCTCAACAGGGAGCCGTCTTCCAGGCTGATTCTCCGTGCCAGCTCTGCACTGTGCCATTAATGGAAATACAGCAGATACTCTGCCTTCTCCAAGGATAAATGGCAAAACTTTTGATCTCCAGCCACCAGGTCCTTTAACCAACTTTCTTTGGATGCAAACAAAAGGAGAAATGACAGGTGTAGTTATAAGGTCTTGGCTTCATTCCACTTACAGCAATTAGCATCTCTTTGAGGAGGCATAAAGAGCTATAAAGTGCAGGCAAATGGAACGCAGGACCACTTCAGCACTGACCTTTGTCCGGCCACTTTGACGAGTGGAGTGATTAGACTATTACTTTATAACATACACATTATAACACATTTTTCTTGGGTTGCCAAACACACTTCACTCTCTCGTGGCTTCTACTCGGCAATGGAGCAACTCGCTGGGCTGTTAAAGGTTGAGAGGCATGGAGGAATTTCAAGCGCATGAAGAAAAAAGAAAAATCCTCTCAACGGTGCATGCAGAGAGAGAGAGAGAGCAGCCTCTTTGTTTCTGACACTCACAGAATCATTACACCCTGCTGGCCACTCATATTTAGCACCAGTAAAAACCCATCTGGTGTGTTTTATTTGAGGCACGGCACTACAAGAAGGATGCTCATAAGTGGGGGGAAAAGGTCAGCAGAGAAGGCTGAAGATCACGAGAGGGGAGTGGAAAGATCTCTTCTTGGATTTTTTTTTTTTGAGCTTTGCATAGGAGAACTCGGGAGGGTTTTTGAGCGCTCCAATGGAACACTTGCAAAAAGAAAGTGGAGACTGGGATGAGCCACAGGGAATTTGAGCATTGCAATTGTTTACTCTGTTTTGATACTGAAAGGTTGCATAAATCACTCGGTAGATCTGAAAAGGAGAGAGAAATATAAATATTCCAAATAAATAAACATAGCAGGTGGCAAATACCTATGAGGTATTTACTCCTTTATGAAAAGATCTTTGCAGATGTAATATCTACACATAACGGGAGGCTAGCAAATGCATGAACCGGGTGTGCTACCTGCAATCCTCCCAATAGACACTGTTACCATTTTAACAGGGATAATGCATGTATTGTGCGTGCTCATAGAATTCAGCACACATAAATTGACCACTGGGTTTTTTAGAGTTCTCTGTTACATATACTGAATGTGTATGCGTGCATTATGTGCCGTCAAGTCACCTCCAACCTATGGCAACCCTATGAACGAAAAACCTCCCAAATGTCCTATTGTTAACAGACTTGTTCAAAGATCTTGCAAACTAGAGGTCATGGCTTCTTTTAGGTCTTCCTTTTTTCCTATCGCCTTACACTTTTCCTAGCATTACTGACTTTTCCAGTAGCAGTAGTCTGCTACTACAGACTAACACGGCTAACTCCTCTGGATCTATGACTTTTCCAGAGAATCTTGTCTTGTCATGATGTGACCTAAGTACAATAGCCTCAGTGTTGTCATTTTAGCTTCTCGGGAGAATTCAGGCTTGATTCGATCTAGAACCCACTTATTTGTCTTTTTTGCTGTCCATGGTATCTGCAAAACTAATAACATGAAAACGTATGAGCATGCAAAATAGTCAAGCCACCCTGCTTCCCTTAACATAGTGGCCACGCATATTGGGAGCAACCAAGTCAGTGCTCCTTCCTGATACACATGGATGGCTTCATTTATACCCTGCCTTTCTCCCCAGTAGGGACCTAAAGCAGCTTGAATTGTTCTCTTCTCCACAATTTAATCTTCACAACAAAACACTAAGGCAGGCTAGACTGCAAATGTGTAATGGCCCAAGATCACCAAGCAGAGTGTGGATCCGAACCTGGGTTTCCCAGATCCTAGTCTGATACTAACCGCAACACAACGGCTCTCTGGAAAGGTCTAGAGAGAGCTAAGGAAGGCCCCTAAGAGTATGTCCCATGTGAAATGTATTTAAATTGATTAAAAAATAACACAGATACAGTTTAATTGACTAAGATCTTGAACAGGTAAGAGTATAGGATTGCCAGCCTGCCTCTTCACTCCATTGAGAGCAAAAATGGCGAGTGAGAAGTGATGTCACAGTGTCACACCTGAGTACAACTGGAAGTGATGTCACGATGTTGCTTCCCCCCCCCCCCAATTTTTGCCTTAGCTGGAACAAAGACTGGCAGTCAGGGCCAGGGGGTAGCAGACAATCTGGTAAGCCTAAAAAAGGTAAAGGTAGTCCCCTGTGCAAGCACCGAATCATTACTGACCCATGGGGGACATCGCATCACAACGTTTTTTTGGCAGACTTTTGTTACGGGGTGGTTTGCTATTGCCTTCCCCAGTCATCTACACTTTACCCCCAGGAAACTGGGTACTCATTTTACCGACCTCAGAAGGATGGAAGGCTGAGTCAACCTTGAGTTGTCTACCTGAACCCAGCTTCCACCAGGATCGAACTCAGGTCATGAGCAGAGCTTGGGCTGCAGTACTGCAGCTTACCACTCTGCGCCATGGGGCTCCTATAAGCCTATAACAGGGATAATAGCCAAGAAAGCAAATTCTATACAGAAAATCAAGGTGGCCAGAAACGGAAAGATGAGCAAATGCCCAAATTACAACCTTGATTGTTCCAAAGATCGCAATACAGAAAAAGATTAGAATGTATTGGAATAGTATTACTTGTCTATATAAATGCAGTAGAGGCACTATGCAGAAATCTTCATACTGACAGATCTACATGAACTCAATGAAAAGTCAATAGCACGGAATTTTTTTTAAAAAGCTAAATGCATTTTGATCACATTTCTAACATTTCAGTAAGCTTGAGAAAAAGAGTTCAAAGAGCCATGATGACAGTTTTCAGACAAGAAAAAGACTCAGGAAAGAAAGAAAAGAGATGAGACAACAGTCAGATAAGACGCATGGTTCTAACTACATGGTGGTAGATCTGTTACCCCCTTTCCCAGGCTTACCCCACTGCCAGCGGGCTAGTCCCACTTCTGCTCAGCTGGCCAGTAGAAATAAAAATGGTGGGAAATGGTGGAAATGTCAGCTGCATTCTAACACTCTGACATCACTTCCCGTGTGTTTGGAAGTAACTATAGAGTTCATCTTCCAAAGCAGCCATTTTCTCCAGAATTGATATCTGTAGTCTGGAGATGAGTTGTAATTCCAAGAAATCTCCAGACTCCCACCTGGTGGTTGACAACCGTAATTAGGAAGGCCAACCTTGTATGCTGGCTTTCCAGGGCAACTGTTGTTCACTATGAGAAACAGGATGCTGAAACAGGTGGACCGCTGGTCTGATCCAGCAAAGCTCCTCTTATACTCTTATTGCTGGAAACGGTTGTTTTGCTGTGCTGTTTTTATTGACTGCTGTTGAGTTGGGAGTTTTAATTTTTTTTTAAATACATTTTCTTTGTTGTATCCATCAAGTCTCTGGAGGAGGGGAGTACAAATCTTCAACATACAACTAGGCTGGAAAAGCTAGATAAAAATATAATAAAGTATTTAAGCCTGTTGGGGCAATTTGAGGGAGCCAAAACAGCACGAACAAATACATATAGAGCAGAACCACAAGTGACAAAAGGCACAGATTGGACACTTGTCTGCTTCCCTCAAGTTTTGATGGGAAATGTAGGCAGCTTGGCGGAATGTTGGACAAGTGACAGTTGAAAAGTCCATTGGACAGCAGTCAGAGAGCGAAGCTGCGAGACCAGGATGCCTACATTTCCCATCAAAACTTGAGGGGAGCAGACAAGTGTCCAATCTGTGCCTTTTGTCACTTGTGGTTCTGCTCTTAGGCAAGGATCCCTGTAACCACAATAAAGAAGCTTTCCTTCCAGGCATTTCAAGGACAGTAACCACATCAGAATTCAAGAGAAGCTACATTTAAAAAAAAAGTGCATACCCAGGTCTTTGTGGACACACGTAGGGAAAATTGCTATCAATTATGCCACTCAATTATATACTATAATAGAATTAGAGTTAAACCTTGCTCATTATCTCTAAAACCTGTTGAGCAGCAAGCTTACTACATGTTATACTAATGACCAATGCTTCGTCCTGTTAACCTTTTTCTCAGTTTCAGCAGCATCACGTTGTCCTGGCGTTCTAAACTTTGATCCCAAGATGTCCTTTGGCTGTCATGTGACTTCCTAACAGCTTAGAAATTCAGGCAGGTCTCTCTTTCAGCATTTCCTCCCCATTTATATCTGGATGTGGCCCTACACCCATGAGAACATCAGCGCCATCCTGGACTGAGCCAATGGCCTATCTATCCCAGCATCCCCTTTCACTGAGAGCAGAACCACAAGTGACAAAAGGCACAGATTGGACACTTGTCTGCTTCCCTCAAGTTTTGATGGGAAATGTAAGCATCCTGGTCTCGCAGCTTCACTCTCTGACTGCTGTCCAATGAACTTTTCAACTGTCACTTGTCCAACATTCCGCCAAGCTGCCTACATTTCCCGCCAAAACTTGAGGGAAGCTGGCAAGTGTCCAATCTGTGCCTTTTGTCACTTGTGGTTCTGCTCTGAGTGATCAGACAGATGCTCACAGAAAGCCCTACAAGGCAGGACATAGAGGTCAACTCAACTCTGATGTTGACTCCCAGCACTGGTAATCAGAGAACGTAGATGTGGAAGTTCCTGTAAGTGATCATGTTTGGTAGCCACTGATGGATCTCTCTTCTCCTCCGTGAATCTGTCTAATCCCCCTTTAATAGATCTATGCTAGTGGCCATTTTCTGCCCGCAAATTTCCTCCAGTGAATTACCACTTTGGAGAAGGCATTTAAAAATAAGAATAGAAAACTACAAATTTGGGATCAGTAATTACTTGATGAAATCACACCTTGGTACATAGTTCCAAACCAGAACATGGACAGAACACACGTGCATCCACACACAACTTTTAATGCCTTGCAACCTCATTTGAAGTGCGAAGCATTCCTCAATCATTCGGAAGAATGCAGGCATTTCACATTTGGGCTTCCCAAGATCAATGCCTGCTGTCCCTTAGGGTTGTTTCTGATGCCACACTATCAGGTTTTCTCACTTAGAGATGAACTAATTTCCTTCCTTAAAATTTATTGTTCTAGAATTTGTCTTCAGGTTGCATCCCACTCTTCTTAAGAAAACCTCTAAAATTCCAAAATTGAATCCTAAAATGGTCACTGTGTTTAGTTCCCTTGCACACACATTCTGCCCCAATCACTGATATGTACATATGAATTATTAACTAAAGAGCAAAAAATGCAACCTCAGTTTATAACATCCAGATTTTTCAGTGTGGTTGTTTTTCATATGCGTTTACTTGCTCTCGGTTGCATTGGTGAAAAGGAACATCCTTGATACACAATTGTGTACAAGCATGTCCATATTGCTCTTTTGCAGCGTATTATCAATGCACATGTTTAATGCAGGCGGGGACGCTTATGAACTGAAGAAGCTAAGAGCTTCCAACACACTCTGCACAAAATACATGAACTGAACAGAACTCCCAATATATTGGTCCACCTTCAGAAATAAAACCAAGCAATTTAGAACTCCAAAACCTTGGAAGAAATCCCAAGACACAAAATGGCAGACGCGCCACAATGTGAGGTACTGGTCTAAGTGCTGGACTAGGGAAATTCAGGTTCAAAGTCATGAAGCTCGCTGGGTCTTCTTGGGCCAGTCACTGTCTTGCAGCCCAGCGGTTCTCACTGGGTTGGCACAAAGATCCAAATGGAGAGAAAAGACCAAGCTTACTAGTCTGGCTTCCTTGGAGGAAAGGTAGGATAATCTAAATGTACCTGATAGTCAGACCCCTGTCAATCAGTGATCATGTATCCCTGTCTAAGATATTCTGCTCATGAGCACCTCTGCTCCACAGTCCCTCTCTCTGCTCCATGTCCTTCTACCATTTGAAGCTCCTTCTGTACACAACAGAACAGAGAATCCATTTCCATGTGCAACACAAAACTTCTGTGGCAGCGATCACCTGTTCCAATACAACTCATTTTTACTCTCTTCTAAGAGATTTGGACCTGTTGGGCTCTGGTCAGTTTCCCAAGATGCTATCTTTAGACCACCTTTTGCCTTTTATTAGCTTCATAAAACCAGGATGTGAAGCTGCCCTTATTGAGCATTTTAAGAAGGCAATAAAGATTTAACGATCCAATAATTAGCTGTATCAGAATAATTACTGTTGAGTAATTAACCCTCATTCCCCTCCGCTCGATAGAAAATACCTTTGATAGGTTCTTATGACAATCAGCAATCTTTAGAACCTCAAACACTTTTGAAGAAGCATTCCACTACCCTTAATCGTGCATTTCTCAGTCCCGTGTCTCAGCAGTAGTGGACTCACCTTTCAGGAGATGATGTGGCTCAGTGGAAAATCACCTGAAGGTACTAAATTCAATTCTTGCTATTCTAATTAAAGGAACTCCAGATGAAGGTGTCAGGGAAAACCTCTCTCTGCCGAATACCCTAATAACCTCCAGTCATGGTGGACAACAGTGAACTAGATGGGCCTACATTTCCCATCAAACCTTGAGGGAAGCTGACAAGTGTCCAACCTGTGTCATTCGTCACTTGTAGTTTGGCCCTGAGAGAATGTTCATTCTGTCTAAAGCAGGCAAATTGTGTGTGCGCCTGAGAGAAAGTCTATGTACATTTGAGTGAGTGAGTGATTTTTCAGAAGCAGGCAAACTGTGCACACCTGAGAGAAAGTTTATAAAGATCTTTGTGACTGTGCCTGTATAAAGAAACTGAGAACTCTCTTTGAAACCATCAAGCTTAAGTAATAGTGTGAAACCAATACGCTTCTTGTAAAAATAAAAGTTTATTTTTGTTCAACCCAGAGTATCTGTTATTCCTATAACCCATTCCTTTCTTCGGGGCCACATAGTCCCACGAAGAAGCCTGACACTTGGGCACGTTATTAAAGGGGAAATTTAAATTAAGTATTTTGGGATGTAATTCCAATCTACCCAGAGGGTGTAAGAAAAAGGTTAAAGGCAAAAGCTGGCAGAAAAAGAAAGAGGGTCGTAACTAGACATGTACACGAACGGGGGAAAAACCCCAAACAGGCCATTCGGTGTTCATTCCCGACGACGAACACGAACAGCCGACCGGACCCGAACATGTCCCATTACCGAATGTGTTTGGTGTTTGTCGGTGCCACAGCGGCCCCCTTAGTACTCAGAGAGCCCATATTCACAGGGAATGTGCAGCAGGCTCTTCTCCAGCCACCACCCAAGTTTGGTCAAGATTGCAGCATGGATTTCGGAGTTATACATTCCTGGAGGGAGGGGGTAGAGCCCTAGCCCAACACTCCCAGAGACCTGACCAGATCAGGCACTAATAATCAAGGTGAGCCCTCAGCCAAGGTGCCCACTGAGATTGGCCCCAGGGCCTGGCAGCAGCCCTGGAACCAGAGGGGATAGCTTCCTATCCCACCCACCACACACAGAAAAAAGCCCAGCTCCAATGCATTCTCCCTCTCTCTCTCCCAAAAGGCTATTAAGAGCTCTGTCCCACCCCACTGCTTGCTGAAAGTGAAACCAGAACTAGGAGCACAGTGCCCTTTTATAAGCTGAGGACTGATTGAGAAACGCAGGAGGCCTGTGGTTGGCAGTCAGAACTGCCTAACAGGGTTTGCAGGGATGAGATTGGAGTTCCCATGGCCACAGAACACTCCCCCCCCCCCCGGTGTCTGCTCCCACGTTACCAATTGTAACCTATTTGCAGCTCCACACTTGGAAGGAAGACCTGCCCATCAAGCTAAGTTGGGCTTTGATTGGGGTGTCCAGGGCAACAGAGGGAGTGCAGAAAGAGTTCAGCCCTCCCCCCTCTGTTGCCGAGGCAATTGATTGAAGGCGCCTGAGTGTCTAGCTTCCCGAACGGCAGCCAAGCGCAACAAACAAGACTTGAGCCAACCGCCTGTTCGGCTGGAATGGTGCATCACGAATAGCCCGTTCGCGAGCAGCCGAGCAGCCTGTTCATGGTTTTTTTCCGTTCGTAATGCTGTTTGTGCCCATGTCTAGTCGTAACATGAACATTCACTCAAAAGTCAGACATTCATCATATCTCCTCCTTGTAGCAGCTGGGGACAGCAAATACACCTAAGATTAGTAGTTCCTGTTGTGTAAGGCCCTCTTTTCTGATCAGCTTCACCCCTTCAGAAAGACTCTCTTGCTATTTGAAACTTTTGGATGCCACATTTTGGGGTATATTTGCAAGGGGGTTTCCACATAGCATAAGCTGACCCCCTCCTCCCAGGCCTCCCTGAGACACCTCTCCATGTCAGAATCCACCTAGTTTCTAGCATGGATACTCAGGCATCTGCAAGCTCGGTTCACGGTCTGCTCGTCAGTTGTAAATGGGGAGCTGATTTTTCGTCTGGCAGTTCAGCTGTTTATAAACAGCTTGAGCCTGTCAAGTTACTTCCCACACACTCAAACAGTACAGTACAACTGACAACGTTGAACACAAGCATGATCCCAAACAGTTTGATGGGAGCCCAAGTTCTCCTTCCAACAGACCTGACAACGCTGCACACCACTCCACAGCCTGTCGTTCAAATAAAGAATGAGCAGACCAGTTAGTCCATCATTTATAAATAAGCTCTGGTTTTAGAAAGAGTCTCAACTATTTGGTGCTCATCCAAGTCCATGTCATTAAGGTTAAGGGCTGCTGCTCTGCTTGGGTTAGTTGGCAGTATTTCCTGCATGCCTGTTTTCGAACAGCCTTATGGGAATTATAGTTCTACCCCTACCAACCATCCAAGAGGCTGGGGGAAATGGATTGGGATTGCAAAAGAAACTGCAAGGCAGAAGGCAATGAAACTGCATCACCATGGTTTATTGCTGCTTGTTAGATGGAAGCAGGGCAGGGAGATCTGAGGCTCAATAGGGGAATGATTGCAACTGTCCATTGTGAAAAAGGACAACAGCCAGGGAAGGAGGAACCACAGTGTGGAATTCTCTCACATGACTTGCGGCAGTGCTGACGTCTCTCTGATGCTACAGTGGAAGGAAAGAGGAACTTCAAATGCACTGGCCAATGGCAAACTGCATTGAGGGATGACTCTTCATACTGCATGCTTAAGCTGTGACCCCTCTAGAATATAACAAGCCCAAAGGAACAACGGTATAATGATGACAGAAATACAAACAGTACTGCAGCATACAGCGTGATAAGATCAAACAATGTTATTGCACATACAGAAAAGGCCTCATAAACATACAAGCATCACCACAGAGGAACATGGATAAAGATTCCAAACATATACTATTAACATGAATGAGAAACCCATATTGCATGTATAACTATCAAAGAAATCTGCTATCCATCCATATTCCGCTGTGTTGATGAAGTTTTTTGTCATTGTGGGCATGATAGCATCAACAGAGAGAATTGTTCAGCCTTTGGAGACTGACATTTCCAGATGCAGACATATTGACCGGTTTTTGGTTCACCTTTCCCTCCTTTACAGTTTGATGTCACAATTAATCTACACTAAATTAGCTACTGCCCCCAATTCCCTCTTATTGTAGAGCTCCCCATGTCACTCTTCAGGAATCTCACAAGAGCAAAATTTGATGGAAATACAGTGGTCTGCAGCAGAAGGGAAGCAAAGAAATTTCATTCTAGAAATTTCATTCTGAAATTTTTAGTCTGGAACCAACCGAATGATTCTAAAACAGCCACCTCTGAAATACTCCCCTGCAAGGGTTTGTTTATTTTTTAAGGAAAGACCAACAGATTTCTTTATTTACAATCTGATACAGAAAAAGGAAGAGGAAAACAAGGCTTTGTTGAGGGTGTCCCTTATGGATGCTTTGGGTTTTTTTCCCCCTTAAGCAAAACTTGCCTGTCTTGGAATTGCTATAAACACACACCTACTTGTGCTCTGTTTCATACATCTAAATTTCCATAATGTGCATTTGTTGGTAATACCAGGGGTCATTGCATAGAAAAAGAGCTGGAGGAACTCATTAACATAACTCATTAGCATATGCCACAGTCCTTGACATCAGTGGAAGTGTGTCATTAGCATAACTGATTTGAATATGCCACACCCCCTGACATCACCTGTCCTAGCTGTTTTGGACCCAATCCTGGCCATTCAGGGCCAAAATCGGGCCCAAAATGGCAAAAGGGGGCTGAAAATGACCGAAAATGGTCAGGATTGGGCCACTGCTGAGTGGGAGATTGATCCACCACCTGTCAGAGGCCCAATCCAGGTTGTTTCGGCCCCAATCCAGGTTGAAACGGGCCCAAAATGGCCGAGAGTCAGGTGGGTGGGGCCACCTGACGTGACCTTTTTGGGGAACTGCATTCCTGCGCGTTCCCCCTCAAAATGAGCCCTGAATAATACCATTGCTGAACAACAAAATGAGCAAACAGAAATATTGTTCAGATTGTATACCTAACAACAAAAGCAAGAGGCCTACATGGCCATAATCTAACAGGGGTGGGGAAGCTATCATTTCAGAATCCTAATTTAGGAATTAATTTAGTTTTCCAGGAAAGAAAAGAATATATCCTCAGAACATTGGGGTGGAGAACCACACAAGAGTTTTATGGCGCTCACATTTTTTGATGTATCTTTCAGCAAAGCTAGTAGCACAACCTTTCAACTTATATGGGGAATTTGTAAAACGAGTGGCTGAAATTTCATTTTAAAATTAATCAGGTTTTTTAAAAAGCTATTTTAAGACAAAAATGTGCATGTTAAGTTACAGAAATAAAGCTTCAGACTAGTTTTATTTGTTTAAAAAAGTACACAGATATAAACACAATTAGACCCCTGGAGAGTGTAAAAGAATATACTAGCTTCAGACATGACAAAGAGAAAACCCGTCTATAGTCTTTTCTCCGTGCTAGGATCTCTCTGAGTCTCCAAGTAATCAAAGACAGGATTCCAGATGCCTTCATAACTGCTTCATTGTGCACTATGATGTGAGGGATGCTAAGGATTATCTTTCAAAACGTCTGAAAAATTCAAGAAAACAGGGAGCAAAAGTGGAAGTAAAAAATGGCCCTGGAACAAACACCTGAGCAGTCTCTATGGTATTACAAGCCAGCCACACACTGGCAACCAATGGGAGGTTCAGGGGGGTAACAAAATTCAAACTGCCATAGCTCCAATAACATGAAGCTATGCCAGAGCAACCCAGGAAGTGACATAATCCCCTCAGAGAGACACTCTAACATTCCACTGAAACTCTATGGGGTCACATCAGATCATGCTGTCACAACAATAGTGATTTCCCTGACATCCCCCCAATACCACCTTGCCCTACTGGGAAGCAGCAAAATCTCTGGGTCTGCCAGTAGAAGGGATTTAGTGGGGGATCTAGCAGGACCACTTGGTTCTGTGGGACCTTCAATAGGCAGTAGCTCACCCATCACTTCTTCCTGTAAACCAGCAGCAGAGCAAGAGGAGATAATTAGCAAGCTGACTTCAATTGCTGATGAAGGACCTGAGCCAACCGGGCCCTGAAGTACTGGCAGCAGGGTTACCATTCTGCCACCAGGAGTGAGGGATCCCTTGCTCCCACCCTTCCACCCCCCGTGTCCACATCCTTGGCTGTTGGGGGGAACGCTCCCTGGGGCACATGCCTCCCAAACAGTGGTGCACACACACCCCGAGCAGCAATGCACCCCCAAGCCGTGGTGCACGCCCCCAAGCCGTGCAGCATGCCCCAAGCTGCGCCGCATGCTCCTGCACTCACAATGGGCCCATTTGGGGGAGAATCATGCCCCACAGGGCCCAATCTGACCCCTGGTGTGTGCAGGAGCGCTCCCTGACCCCCGCGCAATGACATCACATCCGGAAGTGATGTCATTGCACAAGCCTCTGAGAGGCAAGGTGAGTGCAAGGCTCCCAATCTCCCTCTGGGGCAGTAAAGGGACCTGGCGAACCCCCAGTTTGGGCTCCAGAGGACCTGACAGACCTAGCTGGCAGAGTAGCCAGGGCTTGCCTCTGCTTGCTCCTGGTGCCATCAGTGGCTCTTGAGGGCAGATGCTTACCAGGATACTTCCTGTAAGTTACATGGTCAGTCTGTCCTAGGATTGCCACCCCCTTACCTTCAAACTGGAGTGGTGGGGTGCCAGCTGGCCAAGAGGTGCCAGTCCTCCTGTCCCCCACATGCCTTCTGCTGATGTCACTTCCAGTTTAAAATGGAATCAATGGAGAACTCAGTGGCTCAAAACACAGTGAAATTTGAACCCTAGTCCAGTATTCTATGCAGTACACACCATGGTGGTAACTGCTCCATCTATTCCACTTCTATCACATGAAATGAAGTTCATGACACACACAATGATGTACCTGGGGTTGCTGTTTGCCCAGTGAAGGCGGGGGATCCCCCGCTCCCACCCTCCACCCCCAGCCACCACTCACCTGGCCAGTGAGGGGGGAAGGCAGGGGAACAGGCCTCAAGGGTGGGCTCCCAGGGCTGATTTGGGCCCCAAATGGACCAAATCAGGCATGTTTGGGGCCAAATCAGCCAGGTGCAAAGTGCAAGTGTACTTCCAGGCCTGCGCAATGACATCACTTCCCAGAAGTGACATAATCACACAGGCCTGGAAGCATGCACACAAAGACAACAAAAAGGTGAGTGCCAGGTCCCCCCCTCCCACCAGGAGTGTAAGGTGACCTAGCAATCCTAGATGTATCTGCTTCTTTCACAAGATTTACCTGTATGGAGTGGGATGGAGGGAGAGTAGGCTTGCCAGCCTCCAGGTGAAAGCTGGAGATCTCCTGGAATTACAACTGATCTCCAGGCAGCAGAGATCAGTTCCTCTGGAGAAAATGGCTGCTTTGAAGGGTGGACTCTATGGAATTATACCCCCCTGAGGCCCCTCCCCAAACCCCACCCTCTCCGGGCTCCACTCCCAAAATCTCCAGGAATTTCACAGCCTGGACCTGGCAACCCTAGGGGAGAGGGAAGAAGAGGATTAACATGTCATGAGGTTCTTTACACTGAGGAGAGGGGCTCTCTTTCCTGTAAATTACTCTTCACAATTCTTTCCAACATGACTTCCTGAAAGGCTGATAAGAATAGTCGCTTTCAGTTTCATAAACTGAACTGAAAGGCAAAGAAAAATTAAAGTTCCCATCAACCTCCGCAAGCCAGTCAGGTCTGACTATTTACCAGTATCCATGGCTATGAGACGACAAACGACATCAACTGAACAGAAAGAAACAAATGTGAAATGCTGCCTGCAGTTTTAGAAAGCACAGAGTACTTGAAAAATGGGAGTTAAGTTTCAGTTTCAATCACAGGCTCGCTAACAGTGATCATGCAGCGACTTGCATATATCAAACATAGGGTTGCCAGGTGTCCGATATTCAGCTGGACAGTCTGATATTTTGGGGTACTGTCTGGGGAAAAGGTTTCCAAAAGACGGGACACCTCTTCCCTGCTTCTCCAGGCGCGTAGCCTCCTGCAGCTGTGTGGCGCTAGCCTGGGCACCTGGGTGGGCTACAATGGCTGCACACACCTGCCAGTCTGCCAGCCTGGGTAGCCCCCATAATGCTCCTGCAGCTGCATGGCCCCAGCAAAAGTGGCCAGGCAGCCCAGGCAGCCTCTTGTGGCTGCGTGGCTCCAGCAGGTGTGGCCACCCAGCTAGGGCACCTGGGTGAGAGGGTGCCATGATGTCACTTCTGCGCTAGAAAATTTTAGAAAATGTTAAGTTACCCCCCTTCCCCACAGGGTCCGGTATTATTTCAGACCCTATCTAGAAACCTAATCGAACAGCCATCATAGGTGAAGCATTTCCATATCAAGGGCCTGTTCAACAAAGACTAGGGGCCAAGCTACACATGACAAATGACACTTGAACGGCAAGTGTATTTCTCCCTGTTCACTTGCCCTCCACTCAATCCACTTGCCGTTCAAGTGTCATTCGTCATGTGTAGCTTGGCCCTGTATCTACCCATTTTTCTGATAGTAATCTATTAATGCTCTGACCTAGACGGCCCAAGCAAGGCTGATTTCGTCAGATCTCAGAAGCTAAGCAGGTCGGCCTTGGTTAGTAATTGGATGGGAGACCTCCAACGAAGACCAGGGTTGCAGAGGCAGGCAATGGCAGACCACCTCTGTTAGTTTCTTGCCATGAAAACCCCGCCAGGGGTTGCCATAAGCTAGCTATGACTTGAGGGCACTCTCCACCACCACCAATCTATCACTACCTTGCTTTTCCTCCGTATTATTCTCAGAACCACCCCTATAAAGTAAGTTGGGCTGACAGAGTTAGACTGGCCCAATGACCCCCAGAACCACTGCACAACACTGGCACGCAAAACTGGCCATCAAGTGATGTCATCACAACTTTTCAGGTGATGAGTGGATGCATGAGTAACTTGAGGGTTTTAGTACTGTTATCTTTCAGAATAACCAATTATGGGCAGAATCATCTGTACTTAAGTCCCCCCCCCCCCGCCGCCAATCATTAATTTATGGTTTTCTAATCCTAATCTGACACAGACACAAAATTAAATAAGACCTCTATTGTTGTCAAAAGCCCAGACAAATGCCAGGTTAATAAAAGAGTTGGGTTTCCCAAAGCCACACATGCAAGGATATTTGTCAATGTCTTTTTATTTGCATATCTGGCAGCTTGCCCCAGACAGCCAATACATAAAGGAGAACATACAGGTGTTTTCATTTGCAGCTTGTCTTTAATCTAGAAGTGCCAATTTGCTTCTGTTTTAATTACATCTATCTCGACACACTGTTACTGTTACCGTCATATGAAACGTCTTCATTACTAGAGACAGAACTGTAAGAGTTGGCAGGCGATGCCAAATCAGTGTGAAATACGGCTCTTTTCTCTCCCTGCCCTCCGACTTCTTGGCTCTCTGGCTCACAGGGCCCTTTTCTTTCTCCGTACACTCTCTGAATTCCCTGCGTTAGGTTTGCTACTCAGCCAAATCAATATTCAAAGTCACGAGAGCATTGTCAACATTCCATGACTAACCCTTACCCCATGCAAGGCAGGTTTTTAAATGGCTGCCACTATGTCCAAACTCAACATGAACAAAGAGACCACAGTGTAGAATTCCACTTGAAATGCGGAGGTTTTAAATATCCAGGTTGGGGCAGGGGGAACACAATATACGTCCATTAGCACCTTGAATACCAACAAGATTCCCCGTCCCCGGGGTATAAGCTTTTGTGAGTCAAAGTTCACTTTGTCAGATACAAATGAGGAGGGCAGTGGAGCAAGGTGGTCTCTTGACACCTCGGAAAATAAGAGCCTTTTAGATATACGGGGTCTGCTGGGAATGGCTCAATGGTCAAGGAAAGGCCTTTACTTTGCAGTTCTCTTCTCCATCTGGCCCAGAGAACTCCAATCCCAGATGAAGTATAAATGTAGAAAACTCAAGCCACAGAACATAACGAAAGCGTGTGGTGTGCCACAAGGAGCTGGGGCTCAGTGGCAGAGCATCTGTTTGTCATGTGGAACATCACAGGTTCCATTTGAAGCATCTCCAATTGAAAGAACCAGCCAGCAGGCGATGAGAAAGACTCCTGGCTTGAGAATGTGGAGAGCTGTGGCCAGTCACCGCAGACCGTATTGAGCTTGAGATGCCAATGGACTTACGACCTTTGGTCCAAGAAGCTTATTAATAAAGGAATGGCACGGTCTCACTTTAAGACAGTATCATGTGTTCACATTTAGACATTTTAACCAAACTCTGCCTGTCCTTGAGGAAGATGCACTCGGCTTGTTTTCATTCACATGTCCTGTCCTTCCTCATCTTGCATGTGAACATACACATGTACCTCCAAGGCTTCCTAGTCTGGGAAATGTTTTGAGAAATTCAGAGGAGTTAGCTGTGTTAGACCGTAGCTGCATCTGACAAAGAGAGCTGTAGTTCTCGAAAGCTTATGCTACAATAAGGTTGGTTAGTCTTAAAGGTGCTACTGGACTCTTTACTATTTTGACAAACTGTAATGCTCATGTGCCTGGGGAAAGCAGAGGTTATTCTTTCCCACACAGTGAGATTCCATCTACACTAGAGGTGGGCACAAACCGTGAAAAAAACGAACCTTGTGGTTCGTGGATCGTGCACTTTCATGAACCACGAACTTCCCCGAACTGGGGCAAGTTCACGAACCAGTTCGTGGTTCATAGTTCCTGGGGTTTAAATTCCCCTTTCTGTGCTGCTTAGCAGAAAGGGGCATTAACGGAAAGGGGCATTGTTTTTTAAAATGAACCAAATGAACCAGCATACCAGTTCGGAAGTTCGTGGAAAGGAGCTTCCATGAACAGCTAGTTCATGAAGCACGAACCGCGCTCGTTCATGGTTCTTTTCGGTTCATGTTCCATTTTGTGCCCATCTCCAATCTACAATATAACTGGGACTGGATTACTTTCCACCTATGGGTCCCAAAGAGTTTTGGGACCAAGTACTTCATTCCAGTAAGTCCTACAAATAATACCTGACTGAAACAAGGATTTTTCTTCATTCTGTCAGCTATCCACATTATTCTGGGTGAAGGATATATCATAATTTTAAAAGAAGTTGACGTTTTTAACAACATGGAACACAGTTCACTGGTCTAGAAGGTCTCCATTTATTTTTAGTTAATTTATTTAAATTACTTTTTACTGCTTCCTAGTACGTAGTCTCAAAACAGTGTACAGATAACATTTTTACAATATTTTTTACACAAGCAAAGAAACAGCGGCCATAAGAAAAATATACAACAGAGCATAAAGACTTCCATGGCCGATTAAAAGAAATTATAAAACACTAAAAGCACATTCATAATAAAAAGTGGTAAAAATTTTGCAGCAGGTAGATAAATGATTATCAAAACTACATCAGGAAAAAAACCAATAAAGAACAGCACACTCAAACATTAAACAAGGGACTAGGCATCAAACGCCTGCGCAATTAAAAGAATTTTAAACTAGCCCCTAGGCTCAACATCTTCAACATCTCCTGTTAAGAGGCCACAAGACTGGCGGGCAGCTGATTCATTCTCGAGAAAATTGTTTTCCAAGCAAAACAAAATTTGATTGACTTATCAAGCACATTATTATCCTGTCCTTCTTTCCAAGAAGCTCAGGGTAGAATAACCTTTCCTTTCCAGAGCTCCTGTGATCAAATGATCTTGAGCAATGACTAACAGAATAATAAATTCATTTCTAAAAGAAAATACGCTAGTCAGAAATTTAGCAACCAACAAGGTCTATTTAGATCACTATCAAGCTTCAGAGAGGGAAGAAGCTCCCCCTGAAATTTATTAACCAGAACACAAGCAGTCAAATCCATCGATTTCTAAAAAACAGTAAAGAGGACATGCCAATATTTTATGAGACAGTGTGAATTTTACCCTTACTACAAGAACAAAAGCGATCTGAATATGGAATATGATGGAATCTATCATTCAGTACTTTAGAGGGGCTGGCTTTCAATTGAGCTAAGGTAAATGTCCAAACATAATGAAAAGCTGTTGAATAAAGGGTGTGTGTGTGTTATGTGCTGTCAAGTCACCTCCGACCTATGATGACCCCATGAATGAGAGACCTCCAAAACGTCCTATTGTTAACAAACTTGCTCAGATCCTGCAAACTGGAGGACATGGCTTCTTTTATTGAGTCCAGCCATCTCGTTTTAGGTCTTCTTTTCCTACTGCCTTCCTAGCATTATTGACTTTTCCAGAGAATCTTGTCTTATGATGTGACCAAAGTACAATAGCCTCAATTTTGTCATTTTAGTTTCTAGGGAGAATTCAGGCTTGATTTGATTTAGTGCCCACTTATTTGTCTTTTTGGCCATCCACAGTATTCCCAAAACTCACCTCCAGAACCACATTTCAAATGAATCCATTTTCTTCCAGGTAGCATACATGATTCTCTACCCTCCATTTTATTCTTACAACCTCAGCCTAAGTTTAGACTGAGCATGTGACTGGCCCAAGGTCACCCAGTGGGCTTCCATAAACAAGCTGAGCATTTAAACCAGGGATTCCTAGATCCTAATCCAATGGCTATGCCGCCTCATTCAAACAAGGAAATACATAGTCTCATCCCCCCGCCCCCCACCCCGAATAACTCTCTCTATTGGTGTTAATTGAAGGGCAGTACATGCACTTCCAGAACACGAGATGAAGAAGCAAAAATGTTAATTCAGTGTTGCTTTCAAGCAGCCTGTTCCATGGAGCTGTACCTTATTCTGCCCTTTCTCCAATGACTTCGGGGTGCTTTTTCTCCTCTTCCCCATTTTATCTTAACCCTGTTGAGGCGGATGAGCCTGAGGGAGTGTGAAAGTCCCAAGGGCACCCAGAAAACTTCCACGTCGGAGCAGGTATTCAAAGCTAGGACTCCCAGTTCCTAGCCTGACCTCTAAACATGACCAACTTGAATTGCCTCAACACACCTATGTTTTTTCCTCATATACATGTACGTGCTTTCTTGCTTAGAGTCAGATCCCATGACACTTACAAAAGGGGGATAAAATCTTCAGAATTGGCTTGACATAATCCAGTGAGTTCCAGGCAGATTTGAACCTGGGTCCTCCTAGACTGACACTCTAACCATCATACCACATTGACTCACCCTGAAATTTACTGATGGAGGTGAGTAATGGCCATTGGCTTAAGATGGTTTAAAAGTTACTTCCATGGATTTTGTCTATCGGGGGCTGTTATTTGCAAAAGATATATTTCTGAGTACTGAGCTGCTAGGGGAAGGATAAAACGAGGAAAGGTTGTAGGGAAATGCGGTGCAGGACAAGACGTGTCTTGGGTCTATTTGAAGAGACTGGTTCCTAGGTTCCTAACTGGCAGACATCACTGGGAAAGTCTGCGGAACATCTCCACACACCCTTCATTCATTTGTCATGGGATCCATGCCAGAGGAATTCCTGCTGGTTAGCACCCAGTCTTTCTCATGCAAATTAAAAACATCCATCCCCTCAGTACGCAAAGTTCTCAAATGATACCAAGCTTCAGAGCAGAGAGAAAGACATAGAGAGGTCTTAATAAACTCATTCCTTTAAAAGCAAACAGAATCAACAGCGGCCTGTCAAATTCTCTAGCGGGGGTCTAACCTGAAGGAGCTGTTTTTCAGTTTCTCATGGAGTAGATTTTCCTGGTATTCATATTACAATGCATAAGGTTTCCCCTAAGACTATAACGTTCTGAATTTGCTTATACTATGGCTTGCTGCCAACTCAGAGGTAGCAAGGCTGGTGAAATAGACAATAGTTGTTCACAGAATATCAGAGAAATGACAAAGGCACCGTTCCCCGAGCTGAACATCTGCATTACTTTTCTCACATTGTCATCTCTGAGCTTGAGAATGTACAGAACTCGGCAAAATCTGTTGACTGGAGGCAAAAGCAGGTGAATGTATCTTCCGCAAGCAAGGATAACAATTTTGCATTCTTTTTCGGTCACTGAAAATAACCATTGCCTGCCTCCAGTGCTGCCACCAAGATTCATCATTCTGTGGCTCAGAATACAATCCTTGGTAGCAGGTAAACACTCACCTCCAACCCAAGGCGAACATTATGACCGAGGAGTTCTTTCTTAGCTCAGAGAGTATCAGCTTAAGCCAGAGAACTCCTGTCCCTCATGGTGGACTGGCCTTCTAACTTGACGAGGACATTCCTGAGAGGATGTTGTTCAGGGACTGTTTGGCTTGAACCCAGACAGTGGCAAAGATGACAGCTATGACCCTAAGCTTGTAGATGCCACTGCTCAACTTGCTGCTAAACCATTTTAATGTCTCATTCTGCCCGTCTGCTAGGCTTCCCAGAAGCCCACCGGTGGCAAGCAAAGCCCCAGCATTTTGCCCCTCTGCTTGCCAATTCCCGAGATCAGCCGGAAGAGGCAGGCCTCCTGACAATCACCTGTCACCGGCCAGCAGCCTTGGTAAACATCTGCAAACATGTTCCCGCATGCTGCACCATCACTGTACAAGGTCCAAGTCTTTAAGAATAGACACAAATGCTATGTTTTGGGCTGATTCGTGAAGACTGCACAGGATAAGTACCTGCACCACCACTCGCCCCCATCTTCCCAAACTCCCAGCAGTTGCCAGGACAGACCTGGCAATATATCCTGTACCCACCTACCTGCCTATTCTTAGAAGGAGAGAAAAGTAAAAGGGTCTCTTGCCCATCACAGGGGGCCTTCAATGCTTTGCTGAAGTATCTCAGGATGCCAAGGGACCTTAAATATTAAGACAGGGGCTTATAACTCTGATGAGTTTGGACCTTACAGAAAATCAGGAGGATCTCAAAACCTCGGCACACCTTCTATCACGTCAGTGAGTTTCCAACATTTGGGGAGCAAAAATATAGCTTGTGTAATGAAGGTTATGAAACCTCTGAAAAAAACTTTGCAAAGAAATCACACTACAGAAAAGTTAAACACTGTCCTGCTAAATTGCCCCATCAGTCTAAGAGTTCAACTCAAGGAAACCAGGGAGAGTTCAATATTTCCACATTTCACCTTGCAAGTTCCAAACTCTATTTTTATTAATTACATTGGAGACTTCTGCGGAACTCAAGCGCTTGGGCTATTTTTAATAAGCTTCATCCGACTCCAATGTATTGTTACGCTTCAAATGAAGATCAAACTACTAATTTAGCCGAAGATAATTGCGAGACTTCCAGGGCAGCTCCCGAATGAAATCCAGCCGGGTTTCTTTGCCAAGCCCTAGAAATGGAAAGAGCGCCACTCGGCACAACCCCACACCTTCGGCTTAGGTGGTTTCTTGATCATGACCCCAACACAAAGATACAAAAGTTTTTCTTTTAAAGGAAGGAAAATGATGAAATGGTGTTAAGTGTTCCCTTTCTTGCATGCATGACAACAGATCTTCTCTGTTTGGTATAAGGGTTAAGACTGGCAGGACTCTAATCTGGAGAGCCAGGTTTGATTCCCCACTCTTCCACTTGAAGCCAGCTGGGTGACCTTTGGGTCAGTCTCAGCTTCTTGGAGTTCTCTCAGTCCCACCCACCTCACAGGGTGATTGTCATGAAGATAATAATAACACATTTTGTAAGCTGCTCTGAGTAGATGTTAAGTTGTCCTGAAGGACGGTATATAAATCAAATGTTGTTCTTCTTCTTATTAAAGTTTCATGTCTACTGTCAAGCAGCATCTCTTGCCAATTCTCAGTGTTGCCTTCCCCCATCGACATCGGTGTTGTAATGCAATCTTTTAATTAAGCCAGTCTTTGACGTCTTCGCCGTCTGTTTCTTGGGCTTCCCCTGTCGAGCTGAATGCTAGATTTTAGGGTAGGATTGCCAGCCTCCGGGTAGTGGCTGGGGATCTCTTGGAATTACAATTAGTCTCCAGGCCACAGAGATCAGTTCACCTGGAGAAAATGGCTACATTGGTGGGTGGATTCTATGGAATTATGCCGTGCCAAGGTCTTTTCCCTCCCCAAACCCTACTTTCTCCAGGTTTCACCCCCCAGATCTCCAGGAATTTCCCAACTTGGAGCTGTCAACCCTATTTTAGGGACCCTGGGCAAAATGATCTCCACCCCTCCTTCACAAGTGACCCTAAAGGACATGCTCCTCCTAACTGAATTGGTGCAAGCAGACCTTCAGAAAGCTTGCTTCTACCTCTAGACAGGGCTTTTTTTCAGCCGAAACTCAGTGGAACTGGGTTCCGGCACCTCTTGAAAATACTCACGTGTCTGGTGCCCCTGCCCCCCACCCCGGTCTCCAGACAGAGATCAGTTCCCCTCATTTCTCTCTTGAGAGTTCCACCACGTCTTTTCCCAGGAAAAAAGCCCTGCTTCTGGATATGAGGTTCCAGGGGGGCCCTGCCATGACGCCCCATTTCTTAAGGGAGGAACATTTCTTAAGGGAGCACACCTCTTTTGCATTCCTTCAAACCCCAATTGGGGTAGTTGCCCGTCTGTGGCTCCACCCACTGGTGGACTGGGTTGCCTCTCTCAAAAACCCCAGGTACTTTTTGTTCTTTCCAAGATCCTGGTCCTCCTTTCTTCTACAAGGACAGCATGCCTTTCAGCTTCCTAGAAGCCCCCTATGCAAAATGACATGTAGTCATCATTTCAGAAGGGATCATACTGAGCCAGAGAAGCCTACTAAAGTGGAATATTGAACTAGAGGCAACAGGCAGGGGTGTGTGTGTGTGTCCACTTGCATGCGTACAACATCATCTGATCAGCTAAAGTAGCAGTTCTCAACCTTTCTAAACTGGAATCTTAACTAGGGTTGCCAGCTCCAAGTCGGGAAATTCCTGGAGATCTGGGGGGTGAAACCTGGAGAAAGTGGGGTTTGGAGAGGGAAAGGACCTTGGCATGGCATAATTCCACAGAGTCCACCCCCAAAAGTAGCCATTTTCTCCAGGTGAACTGATCTCTGTGGCCTGGAGACCAGTTGTAATTCCGGGAGATCTCCAGCCACTACCTGGAGGCTGGCAACCGTATTCTTAACCCTATTCTTTCCCCAAGTCCAGCACTAACTGAGCCGCTAAAGGCATTTGGGTGCATGTGCTAACCAATTAAATGCACTGCAGCACTGATCCAAAATCAGTACAAACACAATTCCCTTTTACCCAACTGAGTTGTCGTCAATCTATAGCCTACTGCTGCCCATTAGCAACATGTTTAACACGTTTCAGGAGGGGAAAAGAGCACTCTTGTTGTTTTTAATATGGAACAGTCTTCCACTGCTTAGTTTGTTATCACTTTGTTTGTTCAGAGCACAGAGGAACAGCAAGCAACATCTGGCCGGATCGCATGAAATGCAACAGAACAACTGCTTACAATTATTCTCACATTGTGGATGATGAAGGCATGCAGATTTGGAGAGAGAGAGAGAGAGAGAGAGAGAGAAAGAGAGAGAGAGAGAGAGAGAGAGAGTCTTGCTGATCGTCTGTTTGTGCACCTGTAGGATGTTGGGCTTTAAGCAACACTGAACAGAGTCTCATTATAGGTGAACTTCAGTAAGGTCCAATTGTCAACCCTCCTTTTATGGGAATACACACACACACACAGGCCCAAACCCTACACGTTATTATGAAGAGCACAGGGCAAGCAAAGGTTAATGCATGCCTAGAGTTTGCGTGACCACTTCTATGCATGGTCGTAGTGATGGGGGGCAGAGGAAGAAAATCTCTTTGCATCTCCTACACTGTTTCTAGATACAGCATCACAGAATCCCACAGGTTGCTACTCCAGCAAGAATGAGGAGGCCTCAAGCTGCTACTGCTCTATATGGTGTACAAACGTACGTCAACAAAGACACTCTGATTGGGAGTGCTAGCTGTCCCCTCACTGCTTCCTCACATGGCCAAAGCAGCACATACTCCAGCTGGGGTTGAGTTTAGCACATTGCCACTGATCTAGTGCTACTACTGAGTTTAGCACATTACTGCTATATTGTGGGTAGATTTCAGTTCTTGCTGAGCAGTCATACAGCCACCGGTGTGACTGCTAAATGACACCATCATGGAGTAGCTATTTCACATATAAGCCGAGAGCAAAACTATCAAAAAATCTTCCCAAAGGAAGGTATTTCTCTTAGGATTTCACATTACCCATCCTGGGACTAGTTGTAATAGACCCTAAAATTCAAGAAGGGGAACCCTGTGTGCCTCACGACAGACTGCAGCCAAAGCAACTAATCATTGCAGAGGGTGGTGACTTTGCATACACTAGAGGCTTTGCACACATGCCAAAACAATGCCCCCAACTCGGCATGCCAGTGTAGCATACTTAGCAGTCAGTGGTCGAGTATTACAAGTTATTGGGTATGTGCAATGCTGCAGAGACAAATTGTTCCATCTCACCAGTATCCTGTATAAATCAGGACAAATACCATGCAACAGGCATTGCCTTTGGGATATAGAATACCCAAACTTTGGAGACCAGAAGATCTGAAAGCAGTTCAAAACCAGAATCGCTTGCTTAGGAACCAGGATGAAATGTGGTTGCCTCATCAACTCTTTAACAACAACCAATAGTCTGGCAAATCTACACCAATATACCCATTGAAGAGTTTTCCCCTTACATCATACCTTGATGTTGCCACCTTAGTTGCTAACTGATTGTGGAATCTGACCCCAGCCCCAAGGTCATACAGTCTATAAAACCAATTTACGTTGTTCCCATTTGACTCTCTGTGCTCAATTGCTTTTAAGAACACTCAGTGTTGCCTGGTCGACACCATCCTTTTTCAAAACCTAACACTCTCTCGTCTCCAGATGCTTGGAGTTTTATGACAGAGACAGACAGACAAGTTTATTGTATGTGGCCATAGGCCTTTCTTTACAAGTTAAAAACATGTTTACAGTTCTAAAATATTAAAATTTCTAAAATTATGTCTCTCTCTAAAATTTCACATCTAGACACAAAAATTACCATTCATTTCAACAGACTGCTTTCTTAAGAACCACATTTGCTCTAATCTTTCTGGCAGCTAGAGCAAAAAGGGCCATCCTGTAGGAAACAAGGGGATGCTTTATGGAACTCAACACTCATCTTTTGAACGTTCTTTAGTCCCCCAAAAAGGGCACAGGCTCACTTGTTCTGGGGGGTCCAACAGAGTTCTAGGCTCAACATATCCCTGAATAGCAGGATCTGTATTGCTTTAGGAAAACACAGAAGGTCCCATTCTAGAGATAGTCTAGAGAGGCTAATTTTAGCCCATCATTGCCGAGCCTTCCACTGGTCTCCTTCTGCAAGGGGTATGGAGAGTCCACTCTCTCTGGTTGCCCCAAAAGGGGCACAGTATTTTATCTGTTTTTATCTGTATTTTATCTGTTTTTATAATTGATTTTAAGCTGTATTTTAATTCATGTTGTACCTCGCCCTGAGCCCGCTTGCCGGGAGGGCGGGTTAACAATGACAATGACAATGACAATAGTCTAAATCAAGTTATTGCTATTTCATGCTAATAATATCATGTGCAATATACAAAGAGGCTCCTCTAACAAACAGAAACCAATGCAAATGGAATAAACCGTACATAGAAGAAAAATAATTAAGTGGTAATAATCAACTAGAATATACAACACAAACAATAAACCAACACGCCAGTCAAAATATATTAAATGCAATAGAAAATACAATGCTAAACTTATTCAAAGAAGCATAATCGAAACACAATTAAAGCATACATCCGCACGTGGCAAGCCGCTCTAGAACAAAAATTAAAGGTACAGTCCCATCCACGGAATCAACAGTCACGGAAGAGATTCAATCCAGAGGTAAGTAAACAAGGTAAGTGAAGAAGATGTACTGCAAAGTCAAATCAATAATCCTCCAAAACACAGAAGGTCCTATTCTAGAGAGAGTCTAAATCAAGTTATTGCTATTTCATGCTAATAATATCAGATGGACAATGCCAGAGTGGAAGTAACAAAGTGATCATAGCTATCATATGATACAAAAGCCATGGGGAACCCAGAGAGTCTTGTAGCATCGTAAAGACTTATTGCAGCATAAGCCTTCATGGATTACAACTTAGTTAGTCAGATGCCCAAAGCATCTATTATTTGGCAGATACATATATACTCATTTATTTAAAACACATCTAACTTTTGCGCTCAACCAATAGTTCCCTAGGAAGCCGTAGTTCGACGCAGGTAGGTACAGAGGAAGAAAAGTATAAAACAGTGTGGATCAAAAGGAATATAAAGAACCACCAAGCCTGTGGCACCATTGTGCACAGTCCAAATGTCTCCAAGAACAGAGTAACTCATTCAACAGAAGTCACCGGCAAGAATGCTGTCTTTTTGGCTATGCTCGGACAGAACCAGGTTTGCTGATCAATTCCAGCTCAGCAGTTTTTATACTGAATCCTCCAGCAGAACTTCAGCTCCCAAACAAATCTGTGTGCCTTAAAGGACATTTTGTTGCTTTTGAACGTTCTGGAGCTGGCAAGCACAGAGAAGCTAGAGCAGTGCCTTGTTCACGCACATGAATTGGGAGTCAAGCGGACTCTGATCCAAGACACAAGGTATTAAAATCAGAACGTTTGAGGCAGGCTTCTGCCACAGTGAGCAATGATGACCAAATCTATTGAAAATATAACCTGGTTCCCTTCAACTACATCCTGAGCTGGCCCTTCCAAGGAGCAGAAGGCATGCAATAATTATGCCTTACCTTGCAGAGCATTTGCTGAGACAGTTTCTGGTAACGGACAGTGGCTTTCCCAATAGCATCAACAATGGTTTAATGGTGTAGCGGATACGACCAGTATAGTGTAGCCTTGGGCTAGGTTCACAGAGTGGAGATGGAAAGTACTATTCAGTTGCAGCCACCATATGGCGACTCCGAAGGGGTTTTAAGGCAAGAGACAAAGATATTTCGCCATTGCTCACCTCTATATAGCACTTGGATGACAGACCTTAGAGGTCTCTCATCCAAGTACTAACCACGGCCAATTCTGCGTAGCTCTCGAGATCTGATGAGATCAGTTTAGCCTGGGCTATCCAGGGCAAGGTAGGGACAGGGACAGCGGGGTTCAAATCCCCACTGAGTCATAATGCTCACTGGGTGATCTTGGACAAGTCACACTCTCTCAGCTTAACCAATCTCACTGGATAAGTGCCGCAAGGTACCCTGTAAGGCACCGTGAGCTCACAGGAAGAAGGGCAGGATGAATACGTGGCAACTGAATGTAGATCCACCAGGCTTCGTGGTGGAGCAGACCTTTTGCCCTTTCAAAATCCCCCTCTTAACAGCTTACCTACACAATAAGCACTGTACGCATTTCCTGCCTTACCAATTCACAAGGTAGAAATTAAGGATGCTTCTACCCTTATGAGAATGTCTCCTTGGTGTTCTGAAGTTCCAAATTACCTGGGCTCATTTCCAAAGTGGAACTGATGCCTTAGGAAGTCACTTTTGCTCCGTTTTTTTTTTAAAATCTCTAATTTTGGTGCAAAGCACTGGGCACGCACAATTTGCTAAAGCGTTCAGTTCATACGCTTCTTCCTCCCCCATTACATTACCAACAGGCTCATGTGCTTTGATAAAAGACTGAAGAAAGTGAGCAAGTATGATCTCAATGACTTGTGGCTATATAGCACTTCTTTTCTTTTGGGGGGCTTCATCAATGCAAAGGAGCAGATGTGTGCCATCAGTCCGAAACCACAGTCAATGCACATGTGTATATCAATCATCTATGGCTGCTTCCACACATGTTGCATAATGCACTTTCAATGCTCTTTAGTGAACATTTGGAACACAAAATCCACTTCCAAAGGACAGCTAAAATGCATTGAAAGTGTATTATCCAACGTTTGTGGAAACGGCCTAAGTGTAGAAGACAGCGGCAAACATTCGGTATGTTCTCCAGTTCCAGAATTAACTGCAGGGATTGTCTTAGTACAGCTTCCAGAATTACAGAGTAGAGCGTAAGGGAGAGAATGCTTTCAAAAAATATAAAGCAACAGAACAGAAAAAGGCCTCTCATCATCGTAGCAGATCTATTTCATTCTAAATGTGGGAGTTTATTCATTTTAGACAATTCTAGGTTGGTTTATTTTATTTTTCCTGTTCTGAATGGCTTTGAGTGAAAGTCAGCATTAAGAAAAGTGACACAGAAATGGTCGGAAATCCATTTAGAGAAACCAGAGGGGGGAAGCTAGAAGTTTATACTCAGCCACGTCTGAAGGCAGCCTCCCTCCATCACACAGCCTATCCTGAATAATCAACCAAGGGAATATCAAAACGACACTGTGGTAGAGTGGGCAGAGCATGGGATGATTTTGGATTTTTCCTCCTTGCCATTGAGACACAAAAACCGTTTTTTGATTTTGTTTCTCACTTGCCCATCACTTTTGTGTGCCGTTTGCGAAATGAAGCAATTGACTAAAACATATAGGAATCTAATCACAAACAAAACAAAACATTTGTTCAGCCTTATTTTTTGACACTGTGTTAAAAATTTGTTAATTTTTAACTATTGTTCAAAAACTGTATGAAGCTGTCTTATAAAGTGCCAGACCTATGAAGGTCTGTGCTGTCCACCTTGACTGACAGTGGCACTCGAGAGCAAAACCAGGGCTTTTTTTCAGCTGGAATGTGGCGGAATGGAGTTCTGGCACCTCTTGCCCCGGACTCAAAATTCTGAGGGGCTGTTTGGCACTGTGCAGAGATCCGGCGTGAGTGGCTGCTCGGGGAGGGGAGGCTGGATCGTTGTGAGGCCTGGGTCACCCCAATAGATGTGAGGGACTCACCTCAACTGCCCTGGGGAGGGTATAGAGGCACCCCTTGGAATTTTGCTCCTGGGGCAAGAGTTCACAACTATTGTGATAAGTATGATCCTACTGGGTAGTTCCTATGTCATTTAATACCACCACCTCCACAAGGTAGGGGGTTATGTCGCACAGTTGATGTAAGTCTATAGCGCACGAAAATAATATTATTTCAAAGAATCCCGTGGGTTTCTCCCTCATTTCCCTCTTGAGAGTTCCACTGCCTCTTTTCCCAGAAAAAAAGCCCAGGGCAAAACTAGACTTGATGGCATGCCCAGATCCAGCCCATGGACACCGCTGCCATTTTAAAGTGAGGGGATGACGTGAGGGGATTGGGCCCGTAGCGCTGCAGGCTGAGGCACTCTGGTCTGCCTCTCCAACACACCTCTTCAAGTGCCAGAACGGCTGCAGCTCCTTCCAGTTCGCAGCTCTTCCAGCATTTGAAAAGGCATGGTGGGGAGCGCCTCAGCCTGCTATGCTGTGGCCCTGATCAGGATTGGGTCCTCACATTTTCAACTCACTTTAAAATGGTATTGCTGTCCACAAATCAGACCCATGGATGCTGTCACATCTATGAGAGCCAGTTTGGGGTAGCGGTTAGGAGAGGCAGGACTGTAATCTGGAGAGCCGGTTTTGATTCCCCACTCCTCCGCTTGAAGCCAGCTGGGTGACCCTGGGTCAGTCACAGCTCTCTCAGAGATCTCTCAGCCCCACCTACATAACAGGGTGTCTGTTTGTGGGGATAATAACAACAACAACATTTGATTTATATGCCACCCTTCAGGTCAACTTAATGCCCACTCAGAGTGGTTTACAAAGTATGTTATTATTATCCCCACAACAATAATCACCCTGTGAGGTGGGTGGGGCTGAGAGAGCTCCTAGAAGCTGTGACTGACCCAAGGTCACCCAGCTGGCTTCAAGTGGAGGAGTGGGGAATCAAACCCAGTTCTCCAGATTAGAGCCCCATGCTCTTAACCAAACTGGCTCTCAATGACACTGATTTTGTAAACCGCTCAGAGTGTGGTGTTAAGTTATCCTGAAGAGTGGTATATAAGCACAAGGTTGTTGTTATTATTATAGTTTGGCCCTCAGTTTAAAAGTCTTTCACAACCTCTACTACCTGATCTTTTTAACTAGAGGTGATGAAGATTAAACCTGGGACCTTCTACATACAAAGGAGATAGATATTCAGTCATGGAGCCACAGTCTCGCTCCATTCTGCTGTGGCAAAAACAGAGTTAAACTACACCTGGGCACAGAGGAATGGAGTGAGACTGTCAGGCTATGGATGACAGGATATGGTAGACAGGTCCCGGTACCATTGCAACAAGAAGTCCAATCATTTCCATATATATGTCCATAGAATTACTCAGAGGCTAGAAAGCATCTAAGCAGTACACGTTTCCTTGATAGGAATAGGAACTTGAAAAAAGCACAGCTCTAAATACTCAATCATTTCCCCCCTCCCACTTAGACCACTGGTTTACGTGGGAAAAGCTCTGGGAACTTCTTCTGGAGTTTATACATCAACCTAGACAGGACAGGCATAAGAGTCAACGGCATTATTGCAGACAGTACAAAGTCACTTCTGTGAGCTTCAAAGAAAAAAAGATAAGACAGCTGCATTCTTAGGCTGTTAGAGGGAGAAACGAAAGTGATGGTGAGAGCCTTTGCAAAATGAAATCAAGGTACAGCATTAGAAATGGTTCAACATATAGAACAATGGCATGGGTGTAGGGGTACAGACATGACAGAGACCGTGGCTCAGCGACTGAGCATCTACGTTGCGGGCAGGTACTCAGGAAGGAAATGACAGTTGTCCAAGTGAGAAGGTATCTTTTGGTTAAAAGACTAGTATCTTCAGAGCTTTTATATCAATACTGAACCATCTACTGCAGAATAAATGAATTCTGCAGATGGAGCAGAACCTTCCGCAACAGGCGCATAACGGAGTTCCAGGTAAGGATGCTCATAATGGAAATAGGGGAGAAAAGTCTGTATTCCCATCCAAGAGACCACGAAGGGATTTTCACCTACGGCATTGTCCAGGTGAAGAACTTTAGTATGTGAGGTGGGTGGAGGGGAAATATCATAGCCGCTAATGATGGAAGTACAGAAGAAACGGCAGAACTCTGGAACTTTTCAAGTCTAAGGCTGATTCCGCACATGTTGGATAATGCAGTTTCAATGCACTTTATCAATCGTTTGAGGTGGATTTTTTGTTCCGCACACAAAAACATCCATTCCAAATGATCTATAAAGAGGATTGGAAGTGCATTATCCAGCGTGTGCGGAATCACTCTCCATGTAGGTATCTAGTGAATGGAGTCTACAAGTCCAGAAATCCATGGCTCAATATTAGACATGGGTTTACTTTAGGCAAGCCAGTGGTTTGTCCGCAAAGTCAGTGGTTTGTTAGCCTCCGCAATCATACCTACAATGCAGGAATAAAACACCAGCCTCTCTCATAGGCCTCTCGTAAGGAATATTTACTGTATTCGAACACTTGAAATATGATAGTTTGTATAGCATTTCGATGACTTAGAAGTACATTCAGCCCTTGCTGAATGGGCCTGCTTCAGCAACTCATTTCAGCCCCAAAAACAGCTACAACAATTTTGGATTCCCGAGTGTGTAGAGGAACAGACTGAGGTCACCTTTGTTCTGTTTTAAAAAACCTAAACAGTGACCGGGGGGGGGGGGGGGATATGAGGTAATCAAGTTAACCTAACAGCAAGAAGAGCGTCGGCCTACTTTTAAATTTACCCTAGAACTTCTCCGATCCAAGGCCAGTGTTTAGTCCTTGTCTCCAACTCATCAGACGTAAAACCCTATTAATTCCAACTCAAGTACACACATAGTCACTTCAGTTCAGGTGTACTAAACTTCCACCCGTTTCTTCACCTCTGCAAAGAATTTAATTGCTGGCTTGGAGACTAGCATCTTATAATTATATACAAAAACCTCTTGTTCCAGGTTTTGCAGATGGAAAAGCAAGGAAGCTTGGAAAAACTTCTCATGTTTATGATGCTGATACTGAGTCCAACAAGCTTAGTATTGTCTTCTATGACTGGAGGCAGCTGTCCAGGACCACAGGCAGAGAAAGAGCTTTCCCAGCACCTACTAGAAGTCCTCTGCTCGAACTCGGGACCTTTTGCATGAGTTCTACAAGTGCATGGCAGGCCCTCCTCTCAACCCATAGGTTACACCTCTGTAAGCATTCATATGGATGTATGATAACGCATTTCACTGTCAAGAGAATGGTTTGTGTCAGCAAGATCTTTTGAATGGAGGTGCCAAGCACTAAACCTAAAATCTTCTGCACAAAAAAGTGCATGCTCTACCAATGGTCTTTAACATGCCCTTGTGAAACCATGCCTCTTAGGGCCTGTATGCACCCTCAACTGCCACAACAACTGCCTAGTTAAACTAGTCCGTGTTCATTCCAAAGAATGCACATTTGACTAGTGAGCAGAACTGGCCCGCTCGTTTAACAGTCATCTGGCTCCTGCATCTTTAATAATTGCACAGAAAAGGAAATCGACAGCCACACGCTGGGCTTAAAACTTGTGCGGTGACAAATTTCACCTGCGGAAATCCTTTCTTCTCCACAAGTGTGTCAGTGCGCTCTGTTGACCTGGTGTTGAAAGGCTGACTGCCCCCGCTGTGAAGGGAGTATATGAAGCTACAACAGAATTCGCTACAAGACAGGTACAAGTTTCCCCCCTCCTCTTTCTTCTCCCTTCTATATATTTTATCTAGAGCCTATTACAACAGTCCCAGACTGACCACAATATACACTCAAATAAGTTCTCCAACACACACACAATGAATTTGATCAAACCAGATGAAATCCTTTAAAGAAAGAGGGCTAATCCTTTCCTTGAAAGCACACATCCTGATCAAGTAGTCCAGGAGACGACAAAGTGTTTACATTTGATCTTGTTAACTCCAGGACAACTCTGGTGGAGGAGACTGGCCAAGCAGCATGAATTACACCTGCGTGGAAGTTTACACAGAGAAGAATCTTTACGGAAAAGTAAACCTAGGAAAGCTTGTAATGACAAACAGGTAAGGGGAAATGCTGGCAACAAATTATTCTGGTGGGACTCCAGACACCACACTCTGGACCCACAGAAGCAGAGACAGAACTTCCCTGTCCAATATTAGGAGACAGACTTCTTCCTTGTCCTGTAAACACACGGTCCAAAGCATCTATTACAACAACAGAACTCTAATCCTTAGATGCCGTCACATTCCAAAATTAGAGGGGTGGATGAGTTTAGAATAAATTCCAAAAGAAAAATACACTCCCAGAGCACCTCCCAAGTATAACCGTGGGGATGCCATGAGAACAAGAGAGCAGGCAGGTTCAGCCCTCAACCAAGGTGGGCTGAAATTGACCAACAAGAGGGGGAATGAAATTGACAAAAAGGTCAGGGGTAGAAGTTTCCGGGGAGGAGATCAAATGGTGGGGGAGGCTCCATGAAGGCTACTAGCGAAAAACAGACTAAATACATGTTTCCTACCCCAACTTTCTTGGGAAAGTGTGTGTGTGTGGGGGGGGGGGTCACATTCCTTCCCCGAGGGGCCTTCACTCCCCAAACCGACTCAAGGTTCCTCTCCGCCCCCTACTCACACACACCCCTTTTGGGGTCTGGCCCTCCCGAAAGCAATCGCGGATGGGGAAAAGGGCAACGGGCGATTTCTACGGCAGGGGGGGGGGGAGGAAACGAGCCAGGCTTCTTCGCTGCGCCTCCAAGCCACACAAAAGCAGTTTCTAGAGCAGGGAGGGGAAGGCTATGGAAGGGAGAAGTTGGCAACCGGGTTCGCCACAAGCCCTTTCGAGGGCACCGAAAGGCGACACACGCGCGAGCGCACGCCCCTTCCCGTGCCACGAACGCTTTCGAGTCACCAAACATCGGGGGAGCATCAAGGGCGGGCGAGCCCATCGCCGCCCCTCCTCTGTTCTCCCACTCCCCAAACGCAAGCAATACACCCCCACCCACCCCACCGCCCCCCGAACCCAAGCAGCAGCCCCCCCTTCCAACAGCAAGAGCCAGCAGAACCCACCCACCTCTCCCCCCCCCCCCCGCACATCCATCAAGCGGCAGCCAAAACACATTTTTATGCCTGTGTGCGCATATGGACCTGCCCTCCCGCCCCATCGGGCTACAGCCCGGGGAAGCCAGAAAGGGCTTCTCGGATCTGCACCCGGCTCGCCTCTCCGGCCTCCCCCCGCGCTGCCATCACCCCACCGGCGAACAATGAGAGCCCACCCGAGCCCCCTCCCCTCCGCCGAGCATCTAAGGGCGGGGGGCGGCTTCGGCCAAGGCAGGGGCGTCCTCACCTCCAAGGCTTCCAGAGTGACAAAGCTGGCCATGGCGAAGCCATCGATGATGTCTTCTTCGGGGGAGGAAGACTCTCGCCTCTTCCTCCGGGGGGGCTTGGGTCGGGCGGACGGGGGGAGCGCTGGGTTCCCATTGTTTTCGAGCTCCGAGCCCGAGGAAGAAAGGAGCGACGGCGCCCTGGTCCTCCGAGGCTCCCCGGCCGCCGCGACCCCCCCCAGCCCCGCCGGCAGCACCTTGTAATCCGCCTTGGAATCGCCTCTCCCGGTCGCGTTGGGACCTGGATCGCCTCTTCTTCCGAAAGCCGTTGTAGAGTGTGGAGCCATCCATGGCTCGCGTTTTTCCCAGCCCGCCCCCCTGGCCGCCTCAGCCCTCCCTCTCTCGCGCCCCCCCCCCTCAACTCCAGCTCCCCCACCCCACCCGCCGGGGGGATCGAGAAGGGAGGAGGAAGGGAGGAGGAAGGGGGGACCCAAAAGAAACGGGGCGGGGGGAGAGAGGCAGGCGCCCGGGAATGTCACCCGCAGCAGAAGCGAGGCGAGGAAAAGCAGCGCCGAGAGATTCCTTCGAGAGTCGAGGGCTGCGCGCCGGTCTGCTTCGGCGAGGCGGGGGAGCCAAGCATCGAGAAATCCACCCTCGGCGGCAGCAGGCGATAAATCCGAGTAACGGAATGCCTCGATCCGGGGCAGCGTCGGGGCTGAGATCCGCACCCCTCCTCCGCCGCCGCCTCGTCCACCGTGCAGGGATATTTACGATTGTTTTAATCCTCGGGAAAGGAATTCTAGCAACGCTCCAGCCCCGCCGGGTTGCCAACACGGGGCTTCCCTTTCCTCCGCCTCATGCTCGCAGAAGGGAAGGCGGCCACCCCGGCACAGCGATCGCCTCGGCGGCACTCTTCTCTCCGCCCCCCCGATGGAGGAGTTGGGGCTCCGCGGAGAATCGGACCGGCGGGGAAGTTGCCGCTTCCCTCCCTCCCCCCGGCTCGCTTTTCACGCCGGAAAATCGCCTGGTAATTCGATCAGGAAAGCTCCGGCTGGCATCGATCGCGGCACCTGGGAGCGAGGCGCGCCCCCAGCCCGGCTCTCTCTCCGGCTCGCCAAGCTGTGCGCATCCCCCCGGCCCCCCAGAGGAGGAACAGCCCCCCTCCCCTCCAAAAATAAAATAAAAGTCGCCCCGAAGAGAAAGGATCCAGAAAGGGGTGGGGAAGAGTTCGGCCTCAAAGAATCCAACACAAAGGAAATTGACAAGCTGCCTCTCGCCGCCCGCCACAAGCGAAGGGGACACACCGAAAGGGGAGGGGGCAAAATTGTATTTCGGGGGGGAGGGGGCAGATCCGGGAAGCCTCCCCCCGTACAACAGAGAGGGGCTCTAGGGGACGGCTTAAAATCCTGCTGGGGGTCAGAGGCGAGCCCGTCGGGGGCTGATCTCCCCCCAGCGCAGCAGCCTGGATCTGGCTCGCCCCATTCACCTTTCCTTGCCTTTCTCTCTGGAGCGTGTGCTCCCCCCCCCCCAGCAATCACGTGGCTAACTTTCCCGTCTCCCCTCCCCGCTTTCCTCCCTTTCTCCCAGCGGTGTGAAATAAAGCTCCCTTCCCCGCGCGAAATAAGTGGCGGGCATGCGCGCGGAGCGTGCGCACTGGCTTCCCCTTCGCTCCGTGCGCGAAGGAATGAATGGAAAACGGGGGGAGTGGGTGCCTCGCGGGAGATGCTGGCCCTTTAAAAAAAAGGGGTGGTTGTAGGGTCGTGGGGTTTTCCTCCATGCCTTCGCAGTCATCAGAAGGAGGGAGTGCCAACTTTTAAAAACAAATGCGCCTGGTGAGGCTCCTATGCCCTTTAAGTGTGTGGGGGGCTCCCCACCAGTTTGCAGACTGGAAAGATTTTGCTGGGCATGTTGGTTTGACAGGCTGTTGGGAAAGGGCATTGGAGCTCTGCCAGGAACATAAAGGGGGCAGCCCTAATTCCCAGATCATCCTTTCAAGAAAGAAGGAAGAAACAAGCCGCGTCAGATCTGGTAGCTTTGTGATGGATCTTCGTTGTTCTTTGGTGCTTTGGAAGCCAACTGAAGAGCAAGATAAAAAGTAAATAGCGTGGACCGCTTCAGTCAACTTGAATCCAGGGATGTGGCTCGGGGCTCAAGGCTAAGGCCAACCTTTTTCCTCCCCATCTCTCAGCATCCCGTTTGGATAATGGTCACCTCGCCAGGTTGTTGGGAGGGCAGTCACACGCAAGATTACAGAGCGCTTTACAAGTCAGAACTTAATGTAATCAGTTGAAAGGCTGGTCTGGCCACCAGACTCCTTTGAGGTTGCTAACTCATCAGATAAGGGGCCTAAGAGCCAGTGGTGAGGAAAACAAGGAATAAGACAGCTTCCCCCACACCTTAGTTTACTGTCATTGTAAGCTGTACACCTTAGCTAAGTAGAAATGCCCCCAAATCCATACACATGCCAGTTTGGTGTAGTGGTTAAGAGCAGCAGGACCCTAATCTGGAGAGCCAGGTTTGATTCCCCACTCCTCTGCTTGAAGCCAGCTGGGTGACCTTGGGTCAGTCACAGCTCTTCCAGAGCTCTCTCAGCCCCGCCCACCTCACAGGGTGTTTGTTGTGGGGATAATAATAATACTTTCTAAACCACTCTGAGTGAGCATTAAGTTGTCCTGAAGAGTGGTATATAAATTGAATGTTGTTGCTGTTGTTATTATACATTAAATAAATTACAATAAATTATAATATTTATAATATTATTATAAATATTATAAATATATCTCTCCATCTCCATCTCCCTATCTATAAATAAATAAATCAAATGTTATTTTTATTATTATTAGCTTGGTCTGTTTCAGACCAAAGTTTACCATCTGTAGCCAGCTTACAAGCAACGGTTAGACGACACTACAAAGTCCTATTCCAACATTATTAAATATTTTTAAAAGGATAGAAACAGCCCTATCTGACTGTTTATCTGTCCGTCAGTCTGTCCATCAGTCTCTTTCTCTCACACACACACACTCTGCAAAAACTTTAGTTGCTCACCTTAAGCAAGACAACTACGGTAGCTCGAGATCTACAACAAAATGGGGATCCTTCTAGGAAGCTGTTCCAAAAAAGAGGTACGGTGGCTGAGTCAGGAGGACATGCTTAAGCATGATTGGAATACCCGAGGAAGAAGCCTTGAGAAGACAGCAGTTGGCCCATGGGCTGTTATCAGGAGAGATGGGGGTTGGGGAGTTTCTAGACCATGTCAGGCTTTATAAACAAGAACCAGGACTTATACAGGTGTCCTTCACAGCAGGAAATGGGAGATGGCCCTAGAGCAGCGGTCAGCTACTTTTCATAATTAAAGAAACAAACAATGTTAAGATTGAGAGCACAAGCCCAAGAGCCATGAAGGGCTTTAAACACCAAGGTTAACACCTTGAACTGGATCCAGAACTCCACTGGGAGCCAGTGCAGCTGGCTCAGCACAGGACGAATGTGCGCTCAAATTGGCATTCCAGTAAAGACGTACGCTGCTGCATTCCGGACCAGCTGTAACATCTGGGTCAGGCCCAAGGGCAGCCCAACGTAGGGTGAGTTGCAGTAGTCTAGCCTGGAGGTGACCATTGCATGGATTACTGTAGCTAGGTCCTGGGGCGAAAGATAGGGCACCAGTTGCCTGGCTTGTCAAAGATGAAAAAAGGCAGACCTGGCAAGGGCCGTGACCTGGGCCTCCATTGAAAGTGTGGCATCCAAGGTCACGCCCAGGCTCCTCACTGTCAATGAAAGTTTCAGTTGTACCCCATTGAGGGTTAGGAGCTGGGTCTCCAGCTCCATCGCCCCACGATCCAGACACAGAAGCTGCATCTTCAGCGGATTCAATTTCAGGCGACTCTGATGTAACCATGCCATCATAGCCTGAAGACCCTTGGCCAAGGAATCTGGAGCGAGATCAGATTGGCCGTCCATCAGCAGATAGAGTTGGGTGTCATCCACTTACCAGTGACAACCTAGCCCAAAGCTGCGAACTACCTGGGCGAGGGGGCACATATAGATGTTAAATAGCATCTATAGATGTTAAATAAAGCATCTCAAAGAAGACGGTTAGAGCCAAAACACACGAGAAGAAATACCCAGGTTCAGCACGTGTTCTCTTACCTCAAGGTTTGCCGGGATCTGTAGGTGTCCTGGAAGCTTAAAGTTTAGCATTTACAGAGCAGCAGGGAGGGAAATACAGCCGCCTGTATTTCCCTTCCCCTTCCTGCTGCTCTGTAAATGCTAAACTTGTTCTCTTACCTCAAGGTTTGTTGGGAAGTGTAGGTGTCTTGGCAGCTTAAAGTTTAGCATTTACGGAGCAGCAGGAAGGGGAAGGGAAATACAGGCACCTGTATTTCCCTTCCTGCTGCTCTGTAGATGCTAAACTTTAAGCTTCCAGGACGCCTACAGATCCCGGCAAACCTTGAGGTAAGAGAACATGTGCTGAACCTGGGTATTTCTTCTCGTGTGTTTTGGCTCTTAGTCCTGTAAAAATCTTTGCTTGACATTCCCTTCATATACTACTTATTCTAGCGTTCCACCTACCCCTCTAATATACCTTCATTTAAAGATTACATTTTCTTTTTTATAAGAGCTGTATTTGATTGCATGCTGAGCCATAGGTGGCTGCTGGAGGACCCTGCACTACAGGCCGTCGGGTGTGTGTACCCTAAAACATAATGTTTTGTTTTTACGACCATATTTTAAAACACTCATTTGAGATAGGCTGCCATTCCAGGCAGGGCAGTTTCCTGCCGCGTGTACCAGTTTGGGAAGAACTGTAGTCGTCTTCTTGTAGTGTCTGGAACTGCTCTTTGCAATAAAAACATAAAGGCTGACTTACAGAACCATAAAAGCGGCGGTCCAAAGCATGCTTCATTCATCTGGAACTTACGGAGAGGGCGTGTGGGGATAACTGCTCAATAAACATGATATAGTCTTGACTGTACAAATCGTTCTGCTATATCATTGGAAGAAATTTCACAGGCGATCGGGGTACCCCAAAGGTCTTGTACTACCATCTTCCAGAGTAGCCTCTGGCCATGTGTCTGTGAAGAATCATGTTCGGTAGCAAGAAATTGGGAAAGTAACTTGTAGCTTGGGGAAAACCGGCAAGAACTTTGCCCTGAGCAAGAGTAATTTGTAACAGCATATTGGGATGCGGTTGTGAAGGCTTGTGTCTGCGCACGGCACTCCCTAGAGTCCAAAGTGGCTTTCGGAGAGAGGAGGCAGCGGTAGAGACCAGAGATGCAGTTTACAAATCCCAACATGCATGCTTTAAAAACCTGTAGATCTGAGATTGTGGCTGCTATCCTCTGCCCACGTATGCGGCAAGAAATCTCGTTGACGGCTTCTGAAAACACAAACATAGGGGTCAGGTTGTCAATCCACCCTGTGAAAGTAAAAAGTCCAAGAACTTGAAGGATGGGCTTACTTGGACCCAGGGCTCTTTTTCTGGGGAAAGAGGGGGTGGGACTCAGTGGGTTGCCCTAGGAGAAAATGGTCACATGGCTGGTGGCCCCGCCCCCTGATCTCCAGACAGAGGGGAGTTGAGATTGCCCTCCGCACCACCGAGCAGCACGGAGGGCAATCTAAACTCCCCTCTGTCTGGAGATCAGGGGGCGCGGCCACCAGCCATGTGACCGTTTTCAAGAGGTTCCGGAACTCCGTTCCACCATGTTCCAGCTGAAAAAAAGTCCTGCTTGGACCTTTGTCTTTGAAGTCACCTGAGTGCCCCATCAGGGGATAAGAGCTGATTTCTGTGGAGATGCCACCTGGGCTGCAGTAATAGCCCACGCATTCAGTCAGTGAGATCAGGGCTCAGCCACACTTCTATGTTTATTTTAAATTTTACTATTATTTGCATTGTAGGCTTTTATTATTATACATTTTTCTTCTTTTGCAAATGCAACCTCTGGGATTGTTTTATCAAGGAGGAAAATGGCATTCATAGAATCACAGGGTTGGAAGGGACCTCTAGGGTCATCTAGTCCAACCCCTGCAAAATGCAGGAAATTCACAAATACCTCCCCCCCCCATACACACACAGTGACCCTTACTCCATGCATTGGGAGGGAACTTAACCCTTTCCTTCTCTGCTGTTTTCTCAATGGAAAAAGGCATGCCTGAGCTGCTTTTCCCCCCAATGGGGGAGAAAGGGTTTCCCCAAATGCGGTAAGCTGAGCTTGATGGTAGCTTTTTATCAATGTGAAAATGGCAAGGGGGGGAAGAACCAACGTCCTCCTATGCCATTCTCCTTGATAAAACAGCCCAAGAACCTGCATTTGCAAAATACATTTACAATAATCATGGAAGACCCTGTAATACGTAGCTAAGCCTTCAGAGTGCACGACTTGTGGAAGAAACAGTGTTTTCAACACATAAGCTTATAGAGAGGTGCCAGCTAGACTGATATCTAAGAATGGATTCAAATAATGCTTCTAATGTGTTGCACATAGAAACAAGTTCCAGAAAAGGTCACGTGATCACTTTACAAACGTAGGTCATGGAGCAAAACATCCTTCAGAACCTACTTTGATGAAACTTGCAAGGATTTCCACATCTGGTTTGCTGTCATAGGGAAGCACTCAGATGACCACCACTGGCAAAAGGGTAGCTGTGAGCGAAGCTACAAGTGACTTTGTTCACGTGGAGAACACTAGATTTTTCTTGCTGAAGCTTCACCGACATGGCCGTTTTCTCCAGAGCAGCTCCCTGGGACAAGGCAGTCCACAGAACGCCCTGGGAGACAGTAGCAGCTGCCCGCCCCAAAACGAAGCCCTCTTGTGGCTCTTCAGGCAGCGATTCTAACAGAGAGGGGAAGGACCACTCCGACTTCACTTCCCAGGTAACCTTGCGAGAAAAATCTAGTGTTTGCCACGTGAAGAAAGTCACTTGTAGCTTCGCTCTGTGTTTGCTACAGCTCACTTTCTGATCTACCTAAAGCATCAGATAAGTTTGCACCCAGAAGGTGGAAGGCTCATGGAATAAGCAGTATAGGGGTGGGGCAACTGGAGTAGACAAAGACCAGTGTTTCCCCCCACCCCGATATTTCTATAGGCCAAACTATGTTATGACAATAGACCTTTATATCAGATGCCAGTTTGCGAAACAGCTGTAAGGTGGCAGGCTGTATCTGTGGAGAAGCAGGAGGTAGGAGACACTTCTGAAACTTTCTACACCCACTGGTCCCCTCACTCTCTCCTCCCCGGTTGCTTTCTCAAAGCCAGGTTCGCTTGACTGATATCCAATCAAAGTACCTGGGCCATTACATGAATGCATTACATGTTTATTGCTTCTTAGGATTTTTAGGAGCATTGAATGGGAAAGGACACAGGATCTCAAGCAGTGAAAAAGAGCAAGAGTCCAGTAGCACCTATAAGACTAACAAAATTACTGGTAGAGTATGAACTTTCATGAGCCACAGCTCACTTCTTCAGATACCGCTAGATTGCGAGTCCATCTGTCCTTATATCTTGGAGGGTGGAGTGACTACAGAAGCCGAATGATAATAGTCGGTGAATGACAAAGGTGGGCGTGATTGAATTGGGTAGGGTATACAGAGGAGTAGTGGGTGTGGAGAAATTAGCATTGGCAATGAGACAGGAAGCCTGTGTCTCGATTCAGTCCTGGGGGATGCATAGGCTTGAGCTTCATTTTCAGTTGCAATTCAGCAGTCTCTTTTTCTAATCTCCCTTTGAAATTCCTCTGCAGAACTCAAGGAACTCTGATCTGGACTAGAGATGGGCATGAACCAGGGGGGAAACAAACCGTGCAGTTCGTGGTTCGTCATGTTTTATGAACCACGAACCATGAACTTTCACAAATTTGCCTCAGTTTGCGAACTGGTTCGTTTGGTTGGTGAAAACGTCACTTCTGGGGCAGCAGAAGGTCTGCAGAAAGCCCCTCCCTCCGTTGCCTAGGAAGTTGATTGATTGGCACCAGGCAGTCTGCAGTGACGAACTGAACGAACTAAATGAACTGGTCTAAAGTTTGTGGCGGTTCATCAGAAATGGGCTCTGATGAACTGCCAATTCACGAACCACAAACCGACCTGGTTCATGACAAACCTTGGTTTATATTTCAGTTTGTGCCCATCTCTAATCTGGACTGTTGGGTACATATGCAGGAAGTGACAGCTTTCTGTTAACCCTTAATTGAGTACTGGACATGAAGAAAATGATTGACAATAGATACGGGAGTTCAGACTGTGTGTGCCAGCCCATCACATTACATAGTTAATTCAACTGCCTGATGCTTGCGCAGAGGTGGGAATGATGACCCTGCCTTTGAAAGACACCCATGCAAGCAGGAAGGGCTGCGGCTTCATTTTAATAAGCATGTACCGTTTCTGCTCCTGTTGTTAATATCAAGAGAGAAAACGTTTCTTGCAAGACAATGCTTTGATTTTTCCCCCTCTTAACGTTTTTTCCCCTCACAAAGGAACATATTTCTGTGTTCCCACTTAAGAATTCAAAGCACCTCTCTCTGTACAGTGGAGCATGCTGACTTATTTTACAACCTGTTTTGAGTTTAGTGTGCTTATGTTTTGGATTCCTCCAGGAAAAGACGGTAAGCTTTGCTGTGGGTGTGGGCTGGAGCTAGTGCCCGGTGTACACATGAACGCGCACACTAAAAACCTGGGCCTGGGATCTCTGTAGAACAGAATCTGAAAGTTCAAATTTTGTTGAAACGCCCAACAAGATCTCTTGGGGAATCAAGGCATCAAGGTATCTTTTGAAAGTGTGATATGGTCTATAGGGCTTGCTTTGGGTGTTTTTAAAAAATATGTCCCACAGCTCAGTGATTCTCAAAGTGCGCACTTTCAAGTAGTTCCATGAGACTTCAGTGAAAAGAAGTGGTGAATGATGACCATGAAATGATGCGATCCGTGCAAGCAATATACTCAAAAATGGGATTTACCCAGCACACAGTGTCCATTTCCTTTTGAGTCCAGCGCTGGTGATGGGCTAGCAATTTAAAATGTCTTTTTGCAGGCATTTGCATCTGTGCAGTTAGCAGTGTTCAAGCATCGTCACAGAAGGAAGCTCACCATTAGTCACTTCTGGCACACTCTCAGAATTTACTGGATTGCTGCAGTTGATGGGATGTGTAATTTTCACAGCTTTCTGATTCAATTTGGGTGGTTGTGCAAACCCAAAAACGGAGTCAGGACGGAGATTGATTTACAGGAAAACTATGTCCCAGACAGTGCCAAGCAGAAGATATTTTTATTTGTTTGCTTTGCTTCATCTATACCCTGCTTTCTCTCCAATGTGGACCCGAAGTGGCTTGCGCTATTCCCCTCTCCTCCATTTTTTTCACAATAACCCTGTGAGGTAGGTTAGGCAGACAGCGACTGGCCCAAGGTCACCCAGTAAGCTTCCATGGCAGAGCGGGAACTGAACCTGGGTAACCCAGATCCTAGTCCGTCACTCTAGCCACTATACAACACTGTCCCTCTAGTCTAGTACCACTCCTCATAGCTACTCCCCTTTGTCTGTGTGTTTGAGGCTGGGGGGCAGTTACTGGTGGGAATATGTGGGCGTGATTTGAATCAGAACCACAGCATGCCAAGAGAAGGGAGCTTTAACTCCCCCCCCCATGCTGTTTTCACAGTACATGTGAAGCCTCCAATGAGGCAGAAAGCAACACTTGGAGCCACTGCAGGCCAGGAGATGACTGTGAAGGTGAAGTACACACTCCTTCTCCTTATGCACTGCTGTGGGCCCAAACACACCTGGGAACTGAGTTCCCATCATGAACTTGCAATCTGTGCTTAAGATTCATACAAGTTTCGTATAAATATATTGACTTCTGATATTTTATGTAATTTTATAGTGACTTGTTTGCTGTCTTAGATCTTTGTATGCCATTAAAGGTATTTAAAATGAATTGAATTGAACTTGCAATCTGTGTCTGATTGCATGGACCCAGGGAAAGGTAACGTGTATTTAGACCAGTGTTTCTCAACCTTCAATTCGTGGTGGTGGAGGAGAGTGCTGTCAAGTCATAGCTGACTTATGGAGACCCCTGGTGGGGTTTTCATGGCAAGAGACTAACAGAGGTGGTTGGTTAGTCATTGCCTGCCTCTGCAGCCCTGGCCTTCGTTGGAAGTCTCCCATCCAATTACTAACTATTCATGGAGGAACTCCTAAAGTGCTTTTTCAAATCCCGAGGAACCCTCACCTATGAAAACATTTACAGGCCAGAAAAAGTTGATATTGCCAAACAAAGACCAAACGGTCTACCGAAACCTAATAGATAATAACAATAATGCAATTTTACTTAAAGTGACAATGCAATAAGTGCGAAGAGTGCAAGGTAAGTATTCCAATATATATACTCCAAAAATACTAGGGACTATCCATCTGCCCGCATGTAGCCCCAATGCATGGAATACTGTCCATACAACACATGTATAAAAACATGCATATAAATACAAAGTTCGTCTTTCGAAATGTACAGTTCCAACAGGTTGTTTCTTCTTTCTTGCAGGCAAACCTGCCAATGAAGGGCGAAGAGGGTCCGACAGAAAAAGTTGATGACAGTGACCCTGTATGCACACACATCATCTTACATCGTAAGAAAAAGATGAAGCATATTTCTTGTCTTTTTTTGTTCTCTCTCATCTTTTTCTTCAAATAACCAAATCATCAAAACAAAATAAAGTTTACTTAAACATCAAAATAAAGTTCACATCCAAAATAAAGATAAGGTTTACTTTCAGTGTGATGTTTGGGCTTGTATATTGGAATTTTTTGTAGTATACCTTATATACTATATATAAGGTATGGTTCTTGCAGGGCTGTAATTCCATCCCAAAGAGGACAGAAGCCTGGCTTTCAGTTCCTTCATAATTGGAAGGATTGTGGCAAAGAACTCTATTACTTGGTGGGATCCAACAAAATGAACTTCCTTACCTTGAGTGGTTTTGAAAGACGTTGTATGAAAGTTTCTGTTTTTGTAGTCATTATGAGTTTGGTTAGACAAATATAGTTGTATGTATTCTCCTCCATTTGTGTAGTTCGTTTGTTCATTCATTCGTTCATTCGTTCGTTCGTTCGTTCGTTCCACAATTTCTCATGGAACACCTAACAATGGCCTGTGGAATTCCAGAGTTCTGCGAAACTTTGGTTGGGAAACACTGGAGTTGAATCTGCATCCAGGTGTGAAGAAGAGGTGCTGGGTGCTTCCTCTCCTCCTGAGGACATCCCCAGGAACAGCGAAGCTGCAGGCACATGGAATATTCCACATGCAGGTCCAAAGTTATGCAAATAACTCCCCATTGCAGCCATTTCGGCTACAGAAAACAGCAAAGGGCAGAAGGCAAGAGCCACACTGAGCCCGCACAGGGTTTAAAATGGATGTTTCCTGCAGCTGCTGTGTGACTGTAGGGAAAAGGACTCAGGCCAGACCCAAATTATTTAAAAAGTCTTGTGCAGTATGGCTCTGGGATTCACTTGAACTCAGTTGTTATTACTTCTGAAAACTATGTGTAGGACTGAATCTTTGCTCTACGTCAGGTTTGTTTGTTTGTTTTGCATTTGATAGTCCAGTTCTCACCATCACCAGTAGAGTACCGACACCTTTTTCAGGGCACTCCCAAATCCTGAGGGGGCAATTGATGGAAATCAGTGCAACCTTATCTATCAGGCACCATCTTTTTAACACAAAAAAGCACTGGTTTGTGTACACAATCCATCTTATCAAAACTGTGAATCATCACTCTTTCAGGGATTTCCCCAGAGTGTTTGGATGAATGAGTCTGGAATGTGTTTGCATATGTCTTTGTTAGTAATTCAGCCCTACCTGGAACTTCCGCAAAGCGTATTCAGCTTGGATCTTTTGAACATCCTCCTCGTGTTCATTTCAGAGATGGGAATTATTCCAAACACACCATAACTGGGCTAATTGCTGAAACCTCAGGATCAGATTAGTGTCTGCCTGTTGAAAAGAGCAAAAGGGAGGCCAGGGTGGGGGGGTGGAGGGGGAGAAAAACAAAGAGAGAGGAAAGAAATCTTTGTGGAAGCAAATTGCAAAGATGTCAGAAGGCTCAAAACGTTGTTTAATTAGTCGACAATTGGAAGTTTAAATACTTTTAACACAAGAAGGCTGTATCAGGTAAAGAGATTTTCTGTAGGGACAGATCAAGATGGGTAGCCGTGTTAGCACCACCGGCGCCAGGGTTTCTGGCACCCACGGCCAGGTCCACATGCCAGCCCCGGCCTGCATGATGTCATCACGTTATGATGTCATCACGTGGCAAAGCCGGGCCTATTGGCCAGTGGGTGGCTGGGGCGGCGCGCGGAGGCTGCCCATGCTCCGCACGCCACCCTGGCCGCCTGCCATGCCTGGCCCGCGGCTGCTGTGCCAGGCCAGGGGCATGTGGCAGCGACACAGGGCTGGCCGGCTTGAAGCAGCTGCGGGGCAGGCATGGCAGCTCTGTGGCACGTGCCTCCGCCCCCGGCAGCCCCTCCGGCACCCCCTCCGGCACTCCAGCACCCACGGCGGCCGCCTCACTACCTCAATGGTGGTGCCGGCCCTGCGTGTTAGTCTGTTTGTAGAAGTAGAAAAGAGCAAGAGTCCCACAGCACCTATAAGACTAACAAAATTTGTGCTAGGATATGAGCTTTTGTGAGCCACAGCTCTCTTCTTCAGATGCAGCTAGAATGTGAATCCATCTGTCCTTATATCTAGGAGAGTAGAGTGATTGCAGAAGCCGAATGATTGAATAGGGTGGGGTATGCAGAAGGGTAGTGGGTGTGAAGAAATTAGCATTGGTAATGTGTCAGGAAGCCTGTGTCTTGATTCAGTCCAGGTGGATGCATTGTCTTGAGCTTCATTATCAGTTGCAATTTAGCATTTCTCTTTCTAATCTCCCTTGGAGATTAAATCTGTAGGGATAGTGGATTTCTTTTGCTTCATTCCTTAGTTGCTGAGCCGGACAATATGAGGAGAGGTGATACTTCTGGTATCGCAGTCCCAGGCCAATCCAAACTTTACAGGTAAGCATTAGCACTGTTGAATGGTGTCTGGAAACAACAGGCAGCCTATTCATATCTTTTCAGCACAGGTGTGATATAATTAGTGTTGCCAATTCCTTTTACTCTTCCAGCAGGATGGAGGGAGACCTGGCTCTTACCTTCTTTGTGCATTTCTTAGTCTCCACTTGCATGTGCGCATAGTGTGCACAGCCCCACAGCTGCGAGGTGACGTCACTTCTGGTGATATCACCGCACAGCCACAGGGGGTGTGCCCACTTCACAGCAGGCCAATTTGGGACTCAAACACACTCAGTTGGGCCCATTTGGGGCCCAAATCGGCATGTGGCGAAGTACAGGAGTGCTCCTGTGGCAGCACGATGACATCAGTGACATCGTCGCACCACCCCAGAAGTGCACCTGGGAGGCCTGTTCCCGTGCCTTCCTCCCCTGCCGGCCAGGTAAGTGGAGGCAGAGGGCGAAAGTGGGGAATCCCCCAGCTCCACCGGGGGAATGGCATCCCTAGATATAATCCACATCCTGAACCCCCAAGGACAACCTGGCTGCCACATTTTGGATTTCCAACATTATTAAGATAAATTCTCTTAATTCCTCTTTACACCGTATCCCTGCCCACCCCAATTTTGGAGGAATCTCAAATAATTTATTGCAAGATGCTAAGGCATTGTTACTGTTGATGGATTGGGGTGCTTCCTTGAAATTTGGTCAGACGTGTTCGGGGACTGTGCAGCTCCCTTGCTTGTGAGCCAGTGTGGTGCAGCAGAGTGCTGGACTAGGATCTGAGCGACCCAGGTTCGAATTCCCACTCTGCCATAGAAGCTCGCTGGATGACCTTGGGCCAGTCACACACTGTCAGCCTAACCTACCTCACAGGGTTGTTGTGAAGATAAAATATCAAGAGGGGAATGATGCAAGCTGTTTGGGGACCCCATTGTGGAGAAAGGCGAGGAATAAAGGAAGTAAATAAATAACAATTGTAACTGAAGGCAGGGGAGGAGATAAAGGTTAGGTAGGTTGGGGGGTGGGAAGGAGAGAAGCTGGGAAAGGTGAGACTGCCAGGAGGAGCCAAGAGGAAATAGGGTGGGGGGAGGCCCCAGGGGAAAGTGGGGTGCCCCCTGCAAGTCTTTGCAGGCGTCAGCTCCGCCTCTTCAGGATGGAGTCTGGGTGCTGCTGAGCCATCCTTCCAGCATCCTTTCCCAGCCAAGCTTTAATCAGGCCTCAGTTTTTAGAGAGGAGGGGAGTTCTGCTTCACCCAGGGCCCACTCTGATCCACTGAGGGCAGGATTTTCTTCATTCGTGTGTACATGCAAGTATTTGGTGGTGGAGCATGCCCTCAAGTCATAGCTGACTTATGGCGACCCCTGGTGGGAGTTTCATGGCAGGAGACTAACAGAGGTGGTTTGCCTTGAGTGTTATGTGCCATCAAGTTATCTCCAACCTATGGCGACCCTATGAATGAAAGACCTCCAAAAGTCCTATCTTTAACAGACGTGCTCAGATCCTGCAAACTGGAGGGCGTGGCTTCTTTTATTGAGTCCAGCCATCTCGTTTTAGGTCTTCCTCTTTTCCTGCTGCCTTCCACTTTCCCTAGCATTATTGCCTTTTCCAGAGAATCTTGTCTTCTCATGATGTGACCAAAGTATGATAGCCTAAGTTTTGTCATTTTAGCTTCTAGGGAGAATTCAGGCTTGATTTGATCCAGTACCCACTTATTTGTCTTTTTAGCTGTCCATGGTATCCGCAAAACTCTCCTCCAGCACCACATTTCAAATGAATCGATTTTCTTCCTGTCAGCTTTCTTCACTGTCCAACTTTCACATCCATACATGGCAATGGGGAATACCATAGTTTGGATTATCTTGATCTTGGTTCCCAGAGATACTTCTTTATCCTTAAGGATCTTCTCTAGCTCCCTCACAGCTGCTCTTCCAAATCTCAATCTTCTGATGATTTCTTCATTGCAGTCTCTCTGTTGGTTGATGATTGAGGTCCGCCATGTACGTATATGTATATAAAGTTGAGATTCGCAGGATGCTGCAGTCTACACCGAATATCTCCACAATATCTTGGTTCAATTGTTCTGGCTATTTAAACATTTAAATCCCGCCCCCACTTCTTTCTTTCCCTCTCCTTTGCCAGTTGCTATAATTAGGGATCATGCCGTTTCTGAAGCTATTTTGAAGCTCATTAGCCCCGTCGTTTTTGTTCAGGTTCTCTTCTGCCTGTTTCTAATTTCTTTGTTCCTGCTGTTAGGGAAATGCACTGATCAGAAATAATGTTTGTGAAGAGGTAATCCTATTATTATTATTTTTTATCAACACACATTCCCTTCCCAGCTTACCTGCCCACTTGGGGATTGATGTAAAATAGCCTGCCATATGCCTGCCTGTCATATTAAGGGTCTGAGCAGGACTGTATTGGGGGGGGGGGTCATTGGTTGGCCAGAGGACTGGAAGGGGGTAGAAGAGGTGGGCTGGATTCTCAAGAGTGACTTTCTCTGTGCTCAACAACATAGCTGGAAACTCTGTCTTTTTTTCAAAACAGATGATTAGGTAAATTTGGGGAAATCCACATAGGAAGAACTGAGATTGAAGTGGTATCATAGGACAACTCCTAAGGCTCTAGAAGATCTGCTGCTGAGCCTTCATCTATGCCTTTGTTCTTTCTCTGGGACGAAACAACACTATCTAGATTGGGCTATCTAAACAAATAAGATCCAGGGCTCTTTTGGTACATGCCCTTGGAAACTATTGGTAGGAGACAGCTCTAGAGGAGTTAGCCGTGTTAGTCTGTAGTAGCAAAATAGTAAAGAGTCCAGTAGCACCTTTAAGACTAACCAACTATATTGTATCATAAGTTTTTGAGAGCCACAGCTCTCTTCATCAGATGCATTGTCAGGTTTTGAGAACCACAGCTCTCTTCATCAGATGCATTGACAGCCTTCGAGAACCACAGCTCCCTTCATTAGATGCATCTGACAAAGAGAGCTGTGGTTCTCAAAAGCTGATGATGCATCTGACAAAGAGAGCTGTGGCTCTCAAAAGCTTATGCTACAATAAAGTTGGTTCGTTTTAAAGTTGTTACTGGACTCTTTACTATATTGGTAGGAGAGAGAGCTAGCTGCACAGAAGGGAGAGTAGAACCGCCATCATGGCACCCACTGGAGTTGCTAAGCTAGCTCTGGCACCCATTGGGAGATTGTGGGAAGCGGGGACCTACCTGATTATCATCATGTCAACTCTGCAACCTCACTCCCAGCATGAACTGGAAGCAGCAGCATCACGTCACTGCCATGCTGTAGGATTCCAGGTAGACAGGAGGGTGCCCCCCCACCACCACATGGTACTCAATACATCTCAATCATCAGTATAAGAATATAAATTATTTCAATCAGTGCAAGAAGAAAGTGCAAATGTGCTAAAGTGAATCATACAATCAATGTACTTCCTAAACACATGTAATAGATAGATAATAAAGTACATGAGGTATGACGGCCAAGCTTTAGCACATTTGCACTTCCTTCTTGCACAGATTGAAATAATTTATGTTCTTATACTGGTGATTGAGATGTGTATTGAGTACCATGTTGGGGAGGGGGGACACCCTCCTATCTACCTGGTTTGTTCCTGTAATAGTTTCCTACTGGTGGTTTTGCATTGTTATGCTCTAGGATTGTCGTGGACTCTGAGTCCTCAGAGGATGAAGACCTTGGGGAGGACGACAGGAGTGGGGATATTCCGAGCCCCTCCAGAGTCAGCCGCTTGGAAGACCACCAGGAACCCTTGCCGGAGCAGGCGAAGGAATCCAGGGCAGACTCAGAGACAGAGGCTGTTCCCTGACCTGCACCAGCACTGGAGACCAGGGCAACATCTCCACCCAGCTCCCCTGAGCCTGATAGGCAGCGCAGAGGGAGGCAGCGTCTTGCTGCACAGGAAAGGAGGCGAAGTGCAAGGCTTCAGGCACTCAAACAGCGGCGTAATGACCTTGAGTCTTAACAGGATGCAGCACTGCCCTGAAGGCGAGAGCTCTTAAGCCAGGACGCCCCTTCCCCTCATTGCAGACGCACCTGCGCACAGACCTGCCCGGTTCTACTGCGACCCAGCTCTGCTCTGACTGCTTTCTTGGCTCTGACCTTTGAATTCAGCTCCCTGGACTACACTCCCTGCTTGCTCCCTGGTCGGCTTGGTTATACTCCGGACTCTTAGAGAAGCTCGAGGCAGACTCCCTGCCTGCATTCCAGCACAAGGATTCACCAAAAAACTCACTGGTTTAACCATAGAATTTTGGGTGAATCCTAGAGCATCTTACGGACTTGATGACACCACTTCCAGTTTGTACCAGAACTGATGTTGCACTGCTGAATCGCCTTCTCATTCCCACCCACCCTGCACCCTCTCAAGTGGCACCAAGGGGAGCCCATGCAGGAAGTTTTCTGCTCGAGCAGGAGATCTGGCCACTCTAGCCTGCTTCCCTTTCTCCACAGCCAGCTTGTTCTCCTCCAGGCTCCTTGGCAATCTCTTTTCCACATCAGTTATTGTGCCTCATGCAGAGGAGGTAGCCTCTGCATGAGGCTACCTTTCCTCACATTCCAGATTCACAAAGCCTGGCTAAAGTTCAGTAGCATTTGGGGAGGTACTCTGGTAATTTAAAAGGTTACAATTAATATTTAATATGAATAGCTGTATCTTACATGTTTTCAGAGCTTTTTTTCTGGGAAAAGAGGTGGTGGAACTCAGTGGGTTGCCCGGCGAAAAATGGTCACATGGCTGGTGGCCCCGCCCCCTGATCTCCAGACAGAGGGGAGTTTAGATTGCGAGCGGCGTGGAGGACAATCTAAACTCCCCTCTTTCTGGAGATCAGGGGGCGGGGCCACCAGCCATGTGACCATTTTCAAGAGGTTCCGGAACTCCGTTCCACCGCGTTCCAGTTGAAAAAAAACCCTGCATGTTTTACTTGTGTGTGGTGGAGTGGCGCACACGGCACACAGTAGTCCTGTGGCTCTTTTGGCTGATGGCAAATGTGAATGTGGCTCTCTGCAAGCCTCTGAGTGAATACCATGGCTCTATTGATACTATCCCCTACAGTTCCTCCTCCATCCCTTCTCCAGCCAAAAAATGTTAACAGGTGGAATGTTTCTTTCTCCAGAGACCTGTTTGAGGTGGCTCAAAAGGAAAACAGAACAATAATGTCATAAAACAGCATCATGAGAACAAGTCATAAGAACAAAGGGAGCTTAACTTTCAAAAGCTCATAGCCTGGAAACCTGGTTGGTCTTTAAGGTACTGCTGGGCTTGAACCTTGCTCACCCGCCAACACAGCTGCCTGCCTAAAACCAGCTTAAAATGGTAGCCAAACAGCCCTCAGATGAGAAAAAAGACCATAAAAACAGCTTTAGAGGATATAATCTCCTCACTGGCCCCATCTTGGGTTAGAATGGCTTTTCTGATGCTAAATATGTTGACCCAAGACCTGGGACACCCTTTGCCCTGTCCTGAAGTTCACTGGGTGACCTTGGGTCAGTCATTCTCTTTCATATCAACCTACCTCACAGGTTTCATTTGATGATAAAATGGAGAAGGGAGAACCATGTGGTGCCATCCTCAGATCCAGGGAGGGATAACAACACATTAGACAGTCGGATGGTGCTTGAAAGCACTTGTGAGGCTTCACCCTGCTCTGGCCCCACCTTAGCAGCTTCAGCTGTAGTCCTGTTGACCAGGCAAGAACCAGCTGGGTGATCCAGGTCTCAGAAAAAGAGGGTGGGCTGGGCTGACACTGTCCAGCCTCCCTCACTACCCTCTTGGCTGTTCTGACCTCATGCTCCCAATCTCCTCCTAGCCCCCTCCTCTCCACCTCCACTTGTGGGTGGACTTCCCTTTTATCCCTTCACCATTCCCAGGCTCCACCTCCTAGTCCTACCCTCAACAACCTAGACACTGCCCTAGGTAGCCACACCTGTGGTCACTTTGCTCCCAGCCTCTCCTAGCCATTTCTAATCCCCTCTAGCATGCCTGCTGGTTTGTTAGGCTGTTGCTCTTCCCCGGCTGGCTTCTAGGTTGGGGTGTGGCCTGGTGCCGCCGCTGCCATCAATCTTCTGCTTGCAGGGGGTGCTGGCTGGCAGTCTCTGCATCTTGTGCCCTCTCCCTATGGCTAGGCAGTTGAGCTGCCCCTGAGCTGAGACAAAGGGCTGCTCTGGAGTCTTGGCAGGGAAGATGGAGGTGGCTGGGACCCAGGAGCTGCAGCCTAGCCTGCCTCCTGCTGACCAGGCTTGGTCTGAGCTTTCTGCACCTGGGCTTCCTTGGCATTCCTGGCCCCTGTTCCCTCATTGCTGGGTGAGGGCTAAGAGTGGCAGGGTTGGAAGCTTTGGTTTGGGGGTGTGCGTCTCTGGGAGGGTCCCCAAGTCCGGCATAGGGGCCGGACCGTACTCAAAAGCTGGAGCCAACCCTTGGTAGAGTTTCATTTTGGGTTACATTTTCTTACCATTCATGAGGATTTTTAGGAATAATGTATACTGTTTTCAATAGTTGGATGATGCACCTCGTTTGAGTGATGAGCCAAATGGAATCAGGAGGCTGAGAAAATGAAAATTCCCCATCAACCTTTGGGAAGAGTCATTTCCAGGAAAGACAGACCCAAGTTGAGGCCTACCCACTATTTAAAGAGCCACCCTCCCATAATTCTTTGCAGGAATTGTGGGACCACCAACATGTTACAGGAGAAAGGACGTCTCCATTGACTTTCTGGAGGCCCTGGAAAGTCATCTGCCCTCCCAGCCATCCCCAACTTTAGCGTTCACCCCAGCACCTTTTCAGCTTTGACCTAATCTCTCTCTTAGCCACAACTGGCAGAAACAGTCATCCAGAGGGTGGTGGACCAAGTGTTAGGGAATTTCTATGACCCCTTTTCTAAAAGACCTATGTATGAGCATGTATTGGACCTGTTGCACAGAAGGCAAAAGTTATTTATGTATTGTCGAAGGCTTTCACGGCCGGAGAACGATGGTTGTTGTGGGTTTTCCGGGCTGTATTGCCGTGGTCTTGGCATTGTAGTTCCTGACGTTTCGCCAGCAGCTGTGGCTGGCATCTTCAGAGGTGTAGCATGAAAAGACAGAGATCTCTCAGTGTCCACTGAGACACTGAGAGATCTCTGTCTTTTGGTGCTACACCTTTGAAGATGCCTGCCACAGCTGCTGGCGAAATGTCAGGAACCACAATACCAAGATTACGGCAATACAGCCCGGAAAACCCACAACAACCATCGCAAAAGTTATTATTTGTAAGCAGATTCCTTCCTGGTGCTGTGGTTAAGCAGGGTTAGAAAGCCCTATTGCAAGGACAGTATCTCTCCTGTTTTGACTTTGTACTCAAGGATTTAGCTTGGAGAAACACTCTCTCAGGAAGACACCTAAAATTTCTTTGTGGCACCAGACATGGAGCATGTTTATAATACAGAGAGAGTTTACTGGCTTGTCAATCAGACTTGTTTTGTGTCATGTCTCCTGAAGAATCTGATTCCGAATAATTGTTTGTATCTAGTTTGTATAATAATTCTGTGAACAATCAACTTTGGAAAGTATATAAGATTCTCTGCTGTGGCTGATAGTTATGCATGTGTCGGAACATGGCGCTGCATCTGGGTTTTATTGTAAATAAAGCTCATTAATTCTTTATGGATCACTTTTGGTGTCTTAGTTAATTGTGGGTGATGGCTGTCGGGAAATGTAATCTGGAACGCAGAGTACCTTTAAAGAATTTTTCCCTTAGCACCAAGCACATTGCGTTCTCTTCGGAGGTTCTCTCCAGCTCCTCTCCCCTTGGAGTTTTGCCTTTCCTACACAGCTAAGTGAACTTTTCATGCTCTGTTGAACTCACTTGATCATGACTTTGCTTTCAGTTCCAGCTTCAACAATGCAACTTTCTTCCTCCCCACTCCCTTTTACAAGAGGGGAAGGGGGGCTGAGCACAGTTCTGCACTTCTGCTAGCATGCTTCAATGGATAAATGGCCAGCATTAGAAACATTCCACTAGAAGAACGCCCTCGGCGATGTTAATGGGACACCGACAGTGCAGCTCACTGTGGCCGTCACAGCTGCTTTGGGGGGGTGGGGATTATGGAAAGATGATCTCCCATCCAATTGGCCGCTGTTTTATTCTTGCCTCTATGGCATCATTGCTAGAGAGAAGGATGGTCTGCAATATCGGTGGGGAACTCCGGGTCCCTTTATCTTCCTGTGGCCTGCATTTCCTTCAGTCTCTTTTTGTCCATTGTGCAGCAAAGGCTAGCAAAATGAAAATTCTGCCAGTGGATGGGGGTGGGGGCGGGAGAGGAGAAGAAAGAAGGTAGTATGATGAATGCTAATGGTCAGCGCTTGCTGAACAAGGTAGGCAATGGTTGCTTGGTGGTTGCTTTTGCAAGCTGACTTGAACGGGAGCTGTGCGAGCAAAGGAAAGGTCGGATGCTGAGGGAAATGGAAAAATACTTCAAGCTAAATGCCAGAACATCATTTCAGTGAGCTAATGAAACTCAGCAGCCCATGCCTGGAGATGCTATCAGACCTAGAGCTAACCCCCTTCATCTTTGTCTTAAGAAAAAAAAACCAAGACAGATAAAAATACTTTCTTTGGTCAAACCCCAGCTTCTCAGTTAAAAGTTACATGAGATTGCCCATTGTGGTACTAAGACTAACCAACTTTATTGTAGCTTAAGTTTTCGAGAACCACAGCTCTCTTTGTCAGATGCATCTGACGAAGAGAGCTGTGGTTCTCGAAAGCTTATGCTACAATAAAGTTGGTTGGTTTTAATGGTGCTACTGGACTCTACTATTTTGCAACTACAGATTAACATGGCTAACTCCTGTGGATCTATGACCATTGTTGTACAGTGGTTAGAGCAGGGGTCCTTAAGATGGTGCCCATAGACAGCGTTGTGCCTGCTGAAGGATTTTCTGGAGCCCATTTGCTTTTTCCTTCAAGCATCTCTTCCACAGAGCAAATCGAAACTCATGGCCTTCCTCCAGCTAATTAGATCAAGAGGCGCTTCAGAAGTGCCCCAAAGGCATTGCCTTTGTGTCTACAGGAGCATCATTTGGAAACAGCAACATTGACCATAGGAGGATGCTAGCCATGTCACGGAACGGCGCAACATTTTATGCCTGGTCCCCCCCCCCCACTTCTTGTGGCAGCCATTTTGTTGTGTTCTCAAAAATTCCAAAAGTGGCCACAGGTTCAACGAGTTTGGGGATCCCTGATTTCAAGTATTGGAATAGGAGCCAGCAAATCTGAGGTTTCCAATCAACATATTGTCCTGAAGTTACTTTGGGACACTAAGAGCCAAGCTACAAGTGATGCCTTACACAGGTTGGACGCTTGTCAGCTTCCCTCAAGTTTTGATGGGAAATGTAGGTGTCCTGGTTTTACAGCTTGGCTCTCAATTACAGCTGCAAGACCAGGATGCCTACATTTCCCATCAAAACTTGAGGGAAGCTGACAAGTGTCCAACCTGTGTCAGGCGTCACTTGTAGTTTGGCTCTTACACTCTCTCAGCTTAACCTACCTCACAGGGTTCCTATGAGGATAAAATGAGGGAGGGAACAAGCATGTATTCCTACCCTCTTTAGAGGATGAGTGGAATAAAGATGTACTAGATTGGTAGAGTGCCCTGGAGTGGATCACCTGTTGGCTTTGCACAGCTGGGAGAGAAGTATCATGTTTTTGTTATGCATGGAACCCACCATCCTGACATGCACCCTAGAGAGAGTTAAAAGCCCCCTGAAAGCCCAAGGAGAGACACAATAGCATCAGAGCTGCTTAGGCTTCTGGTCTCCCCTTGCTGAGAGCCAGGAGCTCCCAAGAGGCTGCAGAACTGGGGGTGGATCCCATGACGAAAATCTCCCAGTGTGGAAATTAACATAGAGATGGCCAAGGAGCCAGATCTAGCAAGGCTGTATCCCTTGAGGGAAATCTGCCTCCAAGGTTAGTGCTGTTGGGCTCCCACTGGGCCTGCTTGTGCTCTCTGAAAGTGGAAACACACGGAACAAATTATAAGTGAAGAGCACTTGGTTGGTCCCGCAAGCGTCCCTGGGAGTGGTAGTCTAACCCTCCCCCTCTCCAAGCAACTGGAGGAAAACTGATCGAAGTGGGTTTTCTTGCAAAGAACATTCACTTGACTGGAGAGATTCTCTCTTTCAGAAATCCAGTTGGCTGGTTTTCTTTCAGGAGCTCAGAGACAGGGGGTGGGGGGGATGTAACAGGACCCTGCTGGGAAAAGAAGAATGGGCGGGACTGGGTTTCTTTTATGCTCGCAAAACACCTCGACTTTTTCCCTGCTTCTTGTTACATCATTCCCAACCCCTCATACTCATCCTGAGCTCTCTGGGGGATTTTTGAAAGAGAGAGAGAGAGTATGTGAGAGACAGAAATTATCCCCAGTTGCGATTCTCCCCAGCTGAGATACAGATGAGTGGCTGGCAGGGCTTTTTTTCTGGGAAAAGAGGTGGTGGAACTCAGTGGGTTGCCCTTGGAGAAAATGGTCACATGGCTGGTGGCCCCGCCCCCTGATCTCCAGACAGAGGGGAGTTTAGATTGCCCTCTGTGCCACTCCAGTGGTGGGGAGGGCAATCTAAACTCCCCTCTGTCTGGAGATCAGGGGGCGGGGCCACCGGCCATGTGACCATTTTCAAGAGGCTCCCGAACTCCGTTTTCCCACGTTCCAGCTGAAAAAAAGCCCTGGCAGCTGGTTTTTTTTAAAGTACAATTCCCAGGGATCCTTGCAGGATCCGACACTCACCCATGTGTCTCACGTGTTTTGACCCTGAGTCAACTTCAAGAGGTTATACTTGAAACAGAATTATGATTCCAAAGTTGAGCAGATCTCTCCCCCGCTGCTCCACCCCCTTACAGTCCATCATTGTTCCACAACTTGTGTCCGTGCTGAGTTCCACTTCACTTGCGCTCAGAAAAACAGAAGCAGCAGCGCTCAAAATCTAGCTGTAATTTAGAAGGTAAAGTGCAATGAGCCCTTAAATGGCCACTGGCCAATGAGAGAGTTTTATAAGTAGGCACAAGGCACATGACTCACAAGGAGGTCCAGGTGGCTTCCATCATTTTCACGCTACCATTCCCACCCCACTCTAAAGCAAAGGGTTTATTTTGGGGGAGGTGGGACATAATCAAAGGGGGGAGGTGTTCTAAATGTACTGATGGCTCACAAAAGCAGCAGCAATCAAAATATAGCATCCACTCAAAGAGTAAAAGGCAACAAATAGCGCCTTATGAACAACCTCCCTCCTGCTGGTTCCCCTTTCACATCCCCAGGAGGGAACTGATTGTGAAATGGCTGAGTGTTCAAGGACCAGCTATCATTTGGCTGGCATTTAGATCTTCACAGGGTGGATTTACCCCCTGACTGGGTCTGGTGAGTGCCAAGATTGATACTTTAAGGTGCTGAGAAGGAGGGGCAACTGCTGTTGCCCCTGCCACTCTCCAGCAGTGGGCTTACCTCCCCGCTGCCCTTTAGGGATGAAAGCCTCTCAGTGTGTATTCAAGGGTAGCATGTATCCTCTGTGAAGATTCCTCTGATTATTTCTGTCTTTGAGATGATGAGTGGAGTAATTTAGAGAGGGGACTCCACATGTTCCTTCATGAGCCAGTTTGGTGTAGTTGTTAGGAGTGGCAGGACTCTAATCTGGAGAGCCAGGTTTGAATCCCCACTTCTCCGCTTGAAGCCAACTAGGTGACCTTGGGTCAGGCACAGCTCTCTCAGAGCTCTCTCAGCCCCAGCCCCCTCATAGGGTGATTATTGTGAGGATGATAACAACACACTTTGTAAACTGCTCTGAGTGTGGCATTACGTTGTTCTGAAGGACGTTATATAAATCAAATGTTGTTATTATTATTCAAAGGATATTCTGCATTACCCACAGTTTCCCGCAGCACCTCCTTTTCTCCACACAGGAATGCTTTCTGAAGGGTCCACCTATTTCTCCCAAGGTACTTTTTTGTCTCATCAGAGTTATTGGTTGCATGATTGAGCAACGCCTGACCAGTGCTCTGGGCTTACTTCCATCTTCCCTCAGATCCAGTTGTGGAGACAGTTTTATTCCGTCTCTCAATTTTGTTGGGCCACATTCTCATGACTCCTGGAGGCCACATTAGAGATGCTGTGAATTTAGCCGTGAATGTCTTTGACAGTGGAACTTATCTTGTTCCACTGAGATGATCAGACATGAGCTGATCAATTGGTCTGTTCAACACTAAATGAATTGAATGCCTGTTGAACAGTTTTGCATTCATTTTCCTCCCAAATTGCACATGTACAAAAGTGCTACAAATGCAAACAATTAATGTTGCTAATGATTACTTAGACAAACACCAAAATCATTGTTTTTTTAAAAAAAACACTTTAACTGCTTATTTAAACAACTGCCTGCTGACTACAGCAGCTGTATGTTGTCTGTGGGAGGGAGGGGAGAAGAACTCAACTGGGCCATGTGAGAAATGTGCACATGCCAAAAGCTGATTGTACTGCATTGCACTGTTAGGAAAAAGTTCAATGAATCAACCTGCCAAACAGTCACAAACGGATTAACAAACACACGCCCATTGAAAAACTGGCTCTCTGTTTGCAACTGGTAAACAGCATGTGAGCCAAGCTGTACGGTGTTCATGTTTCGCTAGGCAACATGTGACTTCCAGCCAGGTCCAGAAAGCATCCATTGGGACAAAATGAAGCACTATCCTGACAGGTAGCCTGTAGGTAAAGGTACCAGAACAAAATCTGGCAGTACTGACAGTATGGAGGTGCTCACAGAAGCAGATCAAAGGCTGAGATGGGTGGAGCAAATCTAGGAGACATTGGCCCCCTGAAAGCTAGTGACTGAGAAATGAATCCTTTTTGCATAAATGCAAGGATGCGACCATACCTTCCTGCATCTCTTTCTGCCTTTTTATAATTTTGTCACATTAATTATTTATTTGTTTGTTATAGAGCTGCTATATTATTATTGAGCTGCTGTAGCACAGTGGTTAAGTGGTTCGGGTGCGAATCAGCACTCTACTGGTTCGAATCCCACTACTGCCATGAGCTCAGTAGGAGGCCTTGGGTAAGCCACTCTTCTCAGCCCCAGCTCCCCAGCTGTATTGTGGGGATAATAATAACACTAACTTGTTCACCAGTCTGGATGAGGCACTAATCTTTCTAGAAGAGTGGTATATAAATGCAGCTGTATTTGTATTTGTATCACACTTTTCTCCCTAATGGGGAACTGAAGTGGCTTAATCATTTTCTTCTCCATCTATCCTCACAACAATTCTGTGAGGTAGGCTAGGCTGAGAGTTTGGGACTGACCCAAGATCACCCAGCAAGCTTCCAAGGTAGAGTGGAGATTCAGACCTAGGTGTCCCAGGCCGTCGTTCAACATTCTAACCACTACACCACACTGCCTCTCAGTGATTCTTACATGGAATTTATTTGGCAGCTTGGCGGCATGGAGGGCAATCTAAACTCCCCTCTGTCTGGAGATCAGGGGGCGGGGCCACCAGCCATGTGACCATTTTCACCGAGGGTAATTTAAACTTTAACACACACACCCCTTGTTCCAGCTGATCCAAAGTGAAGTCATTGTGCGGTCCTGAGTTCCACCACTGAGTTCTGCCACCTCTTTTCCCAGAAAAAAAGCCCTGCAAAGACAAATGTGCCTTTTAAAGCGAGCAGCCTTAATCTTGCGGTTGCTCTGTTGTCTTCCCTTCCTCTTTTTTGTTTTTCTTTTAAGGCTGAGGTTGAGTCTTGCCCCCCCCCCTCCTAATTAGACAACATTATGATGCACTAATTTGTTAACCTATGTTCACAAATCTTTTTAATTACAACAGATGCCTTGGATGTTCTGTCTTTATTCAGCTACGGCAATTAAACAATGCAATTGCTCACCAAAAAGCAAAAAGAAAAGGATCTGGAAGGAGCTTTTCTTTGTTCTCCATGGGAGGTACTGCCACTTCTCCCAATAACCCTGGTTTTTAACCCTTTGGGAAAGAGCAAGATTTTGATCCATTTGCACCTTAAAGACCAACTAGATTTCCAGGGTATGAGCTTTCGAGAGTCAGAGCTCCTTTCATCAGGCATGAGGAGCAGACTCGCCACAGCCTTTTTTCTATCTGCAAAAGCATGCTGGATGGAAAGCAGGAGCCAACGAAGTCTCTCCGGCAGCACGCTCAGGAGCCCATTTCCACCCTACACCCTGTTTTGAAGGTGAGTGTAGTCACACATTCAATATGAATGGGGAAAACCCCAACCCACTTTGTGTTTAGTGCCTCGTGTCATCAGAGCCTGGGTTTATAACCGTTGCTGTTTTGATTATTCAATTAGTAATTCTTTCATGGTTTATAGAATTCATTGTGCTAATAGGCTGCAAGCCATTTGGAATTACAAGAAAAGGGCTGTGCCTATTTTAAGTAAAAAAATAAAATGCAGTGCAAGAAAGGTACATTTGGTGCATAATTCTGTAAAAGTTCAGAAGTCATGCTGTTTGTTTAGAAACATACTGCATGAAATCCCAACTTCTAATTTACTGTAACCTTCACCCTAGGGATGTTTTCAAATTTATCAGATTTCTCTTTCCCTTCTGCTCAGAATTAAAAAACCTCCCATTTTGATTTCACACACCCCTTTCTGTGAATCAACCCCTTGGCTTTATTCTTGTGGCCATTTTCTGTTTCCTGACACTGAATATTTTCCTGTAACATGTCCTATTTGGCAACTTCATTCATGCATGGATATTGTACATTATATAGTCTATATAAAAACTATACATGTGTGCAATGTACATCCTACAAACAAGGTGGAGCATGGGTTGTGCTCAGATCTTTCAGCTGAAATCACCAGCATTTCCTGTTAGAAGAAAGGACTCTGGAGAACGATTGCCACAGTCAGAGTATGCAAAGTTGAGCAAGATTGACCAACGGTCCAAATCAGTATATGGAAACTTCATATCTTCTGAAATCCGTAGCATCTTCGCTTCCTACTGTACAACTGTAACCAATTGCTGAACATCTGCTTTCACATGCTGTTGATAATGCACTTTCAATACACTATAGCAACCATTTGCAATGATTTTTCTGTGTGAAAAAGGAAAATCCAGTTGCAAAGGATTGCTATAGTGCATTGAGAGTGCATTATGAAATGCTGTTTTCACACGTCTTACTGGTCACTGGAATGTTGCACAAAACTCCTGGCAGACAGCGTCTTCTCATGCAAAACCATGCCAGGAAGATGCAATTTCACGCAAAACTCCCGGATAACAGTGTCTTCCTGGTGTGATTTTGCATGAGAAGACGCTGTCTGCTGGGACTCTTATGCAACATTCTGGCAGCTGGTAAGACACGTGAGAACAGCCACGAGTGAAAGCTTCAAGATAAGTCTTTGGGGCAAAGGCTCTTATTTCTAAGCTGATGTGAGCCCTAGCACTTTAAACATATGGGTTGCCAACCTCCAGGTGGTGGTAGGAGATCTTCTGGAATTACGACTGATCTCCAGGCCACAGAGACCAGTTCCTCTGGAGAAAATAGCTGCTGTCGAGGAAGGATTCCATGACATTACACCCTGTTGAGGTCCCTTCCCTCTCTAAACCCTTCACTCTCCAGGCTGCACTCCCAGATCTACAGGAATTTCCTAACCTGGAGCTAGCAACCCTGGTCCTTCTACACATAACAGTCCTTATGTTTGCTGGTGGACAAGGATTTTGTACCAGACTTTTGTGACTTGTGTTTTCCATTGCCCCAGAAGGTCAGACCAGAACCAACAGGTTGAAACTAAATCCAAACAGTTTACGGCTAAACATTAAAAAGACCTTCCTGACAGTTAGAGCAGATCCTCAGTGGAACAAGCTTCCTCCGGAGATGGTGGGCTCTTCTTCATTGGAGGCTTTTAAGCAGAGGCTCGATGGCCATCTGACAGTAATGCTGATTCTGTGAACTTAGGTGGCTCATGAGAGGGTGGGCAGGAAGGGTTACATCAGTGGTTAGTTCTCGTGGTCCTTTCTTACACACCCAGGATAACGCCGATCGCCTCTTTGGGGTCAGGAAACAATTTCCCCCAGGCCAGTTTGGCTAGGGATCCTGACTGTGTTTTGCCATCCTCTGGGCATGGAGCAGGGGTCACTGGGGTGTGGAGAGAAGGTAGTTACGTATTTCCTGCATTGTGCAGGGGGTCAGATTAGATGACCCGGGAGGTCCCTTCCAACTCTATGATTCAGCTCTTCTCCCCCCGTGCACCACAACTGCAAGCAGAAAAGGGCCAGCATGAATCTGGGAGACACACCACTCCTATCTCATATCTGATATGGAGCCTTCTGTGCAGTCGACCACATGAAACAAACGTGTTGTGAATGCATGGGTTTTCTGGTGCTGTGCCTGGCTGCAGCAACCCATCAAATGTGGCAAGCTGGGGTTTGTTTCTGCAGAAGGTGTGAAATGGCCACTGTCTGCCTGCATTAGCATAGCGAGACTTTGCTTCACTTCCAAGCGCCAGGACGTAATATATGCACAGAGCATTATCAGCATGACAGCTGGGGGAAAAAAATGGTCTATAGCTCTTTAAATTTCTGATAGGAAGCCAGCAGGCAGGCGCTTGTGATAGCATTATATATAATCCAACATAACAACTTGATAGACTGATATAACAAAATCCTGACTTGTTCACTCCCATTGTAAAACAACGTTGCGTTCAGGCAGCTTCTACACGAAATAACATCGGCACTGACAGCTGGAACTAGGTATGCATCTCTATCTCTTTTCAATTTCCAGCGAGATGCTAGCATATTGGTAATTCTACTTGAGGGTGAATATCATCCCTTAGCAAGAAAATGCCTCTGAAATTCAGGTTCTTTCAGAAACAGTGGAGGAATCAACATGAAAACAGACTCGTGAAGCATCCTTATAGTAGCAACAAAGACTGTGTGTACATGTTAGAGAGCTAGTGTACTCATAATAGGACTTAAACCTGGGCTGCCAGACTGCTTGTACCAGTCACCTTATCTCAGGCTCAGTTTTCCATCTGTAAAATGGGCACAAGTGCAACATACCTCTGAGAACCATTGTACAAAAAAGGCCAGGCCAACATATTCATTCATTTATTTAGATATTTCTGTCTTCCTTTTCGTCCCAGTGGGGACCCAAAGCTCCTTACAGCATTGATGTAGTTTACTATAGTGGTTAAGAGCAGCAGGACTCTAATCTGGAGAACCGGGTTTGATTCCCCACTCCTCCACTTGAAGCCAGCTGGGTGACCTTGGGTCAGTCACAGCTTCTTGGAGCTCTCTCAGCCCCACCCACCTCACAGGATGATTGTTGTGGGGATGATAATAACACACTTTGTAAACCGCTCAGAGTGTGGCATTAAGTTGTCCTGAAGGGCGGTATATAAATCAAATGATGTTATTATTTATAAGTTGATTATATTGTGGTTTGATTCCCCACTCCTCCGCTTGAAGCCAGCTGGGTGACCAGGGCCGGTGCCAGGTTTTCTGGCACCTGAGGTGAGATACCTACTTGTGCCCCTCGCTCTGTTCGTGCACGCTAAGCGTGCGCTCCAGCCCTGCATGATGACATCACTTGTGACATCATTGCGCAGGAGCGTCCCCCTCACCTGAGGCGGGCAGCAGAGGCGAAGGAGCAGGGAGGCAGCCCACTTCCCTGCTCGCTTCCCCACTCACTGCCACACTGCCTGGGCACCCGGCTCGCTGGGAGCTGAGCTGAGGCAGGCGGCAGCAGCAAAAGGGTGAAGAGGTGAATGGGGAAGCAGCCCACTTCTGGGTTGGGGGGGGTCGTCGGGGGCCAGCACAGCTCCTCCTTTAGAGTTTAGTGCTTGAGGCAGCTGCCTCCATGTACACGCCAGGCCTGTGGGTGACCTTGGGTTAGTCTCAGCTTCTCAGAGCTCTCTCAGTTCCACCCACCTCACAGGGTGGTTGTCGTGAGGATAATTATAACACACTTTGTACAGTGCTCTGAGAGGGTGTTAGGTTGCCCTGAAGGGCAGTATATCAATCGAATGTTGTTGCTGCTTTTGTTGTGGTGGTTTTTCTTCCTCTGTTGCTGCTGCTGCTTCTACTTCTTCTCCCTCTTCCATTTTTGTCTTCACAATAACTCTGTGAGGTAGGCTGGCATGAAAGGGAGTGACTGGCCCAAAGTCTCCCTGTGAGTTTCCGCGGCAGAGGAGAGATTTGAACCTGCCTCTTCCAGATCCTAGCCTGCCGCTCTCACCAGAATCCCTCCCTGGAACATCATCGTTTGTGGATGCAGCACTGGCATCCATTCGGAGCAGTGCCTTTGGGATAGTTTGTTCCTGAGTTTTATATACAGAAATATGAGCTTTGTGGCCTTGAGATAGACAAACTATTGCTCGGCGTACCAATACAGGGAGAAGATTCCAGGTTTAATCCTCAGCATCTCCCAAGGACCTCAGGTTGAAGGGCTGGGAAAGACTTCTGAGAACATGGAAAGTTGCTGCTAGCCAGGGACAGAGGGAACCGTAGCCTGACTCAGAGCAGAACTACAAGTGACAAAAGGCACTGGTTGGACACTTGTTGTCAGCTTCCCTCAAGTTTTGATGGGAAATGTAGGCATCCTGGTCTTGCAGCTTGGCTCTCTGACTGCTGTCCAATGGACTCTTCAACTGTCACTTGTCCAACATTCCGCCCAGCTGCCTACATTTCCCATCAAAACTTGAGGGAAGCTGACGAGTGTCCAACCTGTGCCTTTTGTCACTTGTGGTTCTGCTCTCAGAAGGAGGCAGCTTCATATTTAAAGAAGGACCGTAGATCAGCAGACGAGTACCTGCTTTTTTATTGTCATTGTTGTTGTCATCGTTGTCGTCGTTATTGTTATTGTTATTGTTAAATTTATCGTTCGCCCTCCCTGTGGATGGGCTCAGGGCGGATTACAACCTACAGATAAAAACACATTGATAAAACGGTACATTAAATAATGATAAAAGCCAGATTTAACAGCATAAAAACAAACTCTGCACTGTGTTCTGACTCTGCACTCTGTCCCTGGTTCACCTCACCCTTCCCTGCCACCCACAAGGGAAGAGAGGGGTGGGGACGTGAGTCGGTGCGAGGTTAGGGTGCTTTGCACCCTGAAGGCTGAGTTGAGAAATTCCTACTGCTTTGGGGGAGAAGCCTGGGGAGGGTGGGGCTCGAGGAAGGGGGGAGCCTCATCTGTGTCTAATTCCATGCGTCTGTTCTCTATCCCAATGGCAGAGAGGGGCTGCCCTTGTGGAGCAGGTAACATTGAGACAGTCGAGCATGTTCTGCTTTATTGCAGCTTTCATCGGGAAGCTAGTGTGAAGATCTCACCACCTTTGCCTTTGCCCAAGAGGCTTCCCACACTCCCTGCATTAGCAATTAGTAACAAAATTTTATCCAGCGTAATTCCTCAGCTTTCGTTTACCTGTTCCAGTTTCCTGGCCGCAGCCTATAGAATTTGCAAAGAATGACTATAGAAGGTATTCGATGCATAAATTAAGTGGTCCTCTTGGTCTATGACTTATTGACACTGAACCTTGCTTTTAAATTTACAAAGTTTTTGTGCTCATTTTTGTAAATTCTATTATTGTTTATTTCTCAAAATCTTTCCGATTTTGTTATAATCTGTTTAAACTGACATGTGCTGGTCATGAACTGCAAGAACAGATTGATTGATTGAATCCCCCTTCAGGGGAATGGATCTCTGTCACCTGGAGATCAGCTGTAATACTAGGAGATTTCCAGGCTGCACCTGGAGGTTGGCAACCATAGTACAGAATCTTGAGCTAATTCTACCAGTGCTCTGATTCAGGCAATTGATATTTGGTTATCTGATGGGACCTCCAACCTCCATCATCATCCAGCATGAATAACTGTGGCTGCTTCCACACACGTTGGATAATGTACTTTCAGTGCTCTTCGGTGATCATTTGGAACTGGATTTCCGTGTGTGAAACAAAAAAATCTCTGGGGCTCCCTCTGCAGGAGCTCATGCCAGTGGAGTTTTGTCTCTTCAGATGACTCAGGCTCCCAGGCTTCCCCTTCTTTTGCTTTCTCTATCTGATAAGGGGCAATTTAGGCCATGAAGGAAACTATACGAGATGCCCAGGCAGTTGTCAGGTCCTGCAAGGTTCCCTGGGTAGTGTAGTCTTACAAAGAACAGCTACTCAATGTGATTCTCTGCCAAGAGGAGTGATGGGAGGGATTCTCTCTCTTGCAAAAAGCCACTTTTTTCAAGAGAGAGAGAAAGAGAGAGAGAATCCACTGGGGAGAAATGCAGAGTGGGGGATTCTCTCTCTCTAACAAAAAGCTTACCTGGATTTCTTGCCTCCTGTTACATCCCCCCCCCAAGCTCCTGGAGGAAAACCCGAGCTGAGGCTTTTTGCAAGAGAGAGAATCCCTCCCATTGCTCTTCCCCTGGCGGAGAATCACATCTGGCTGTTCTTTGTAAGACTACACTACCCAGGGAACCTTGCAGGATCTGACATGTGAAGAACACGTGTCTGGCATCTTGTGTAGTTTGGCTTCATGACACTGAGAAAGCCTAAGCCCAAGCCCAAGGATGTTCTGATCCACAACCCTTAGGTATTGGCTTTCAGCAATGAATCCTTCACAGTGTTTAGGAGGATGACTTCTCCAATGTAGGGAAGGACTCATAACAATGCAAATATGTGGAACTAAATAACTTGCTGGAACCAGCATCACAAACAGGGATGCGGATGAATGTTGAACTCAAAAAAAGAAGAAGAGAAAGCCCCTTGAATCACTATATTAAAAGCATCTCTTTATTTTAAATGTCAGCCTCCGATTCCAGAATCACAGGACCTTTTGCCAGAGGATCGATAGAAGCTCGGGAGGAAGCATTTTCAGTTTTGCATTCTTCATTTGTCATGATCTCAGTTGCTAATCTTACTGCACAAGGAGCAGCGTGGCAGAAGAGAAGACTTAACCCTTTCGCTGACCTCTGAAATGAAATTGTTTTGAATTCTTTCCAAGTGAGACTCAGCAGGAAACAGAATGATGCACACCAAATCACACTGCTGGAGGTGACCCAACCCCATCGACAAAGCTCGAGACATCTAGTTTCATCGTGCCAGCCCAGCTCCAGATGAAGAATCTTTGCCTCCAGCTTCGAACTACCTTTGATGGGGCCGGCAGAGGGCAGCTAGGAAGCCACTAGCTTTTCTTCCATCATGTCAAGGCTGCCCAAGGCTGTCAAGGAGCCCCCAGAGAATGATTCCCCCGGACCGCTGTCACACCATCCAGACCTATATCAAGCATCATATGAAAACAAGTCACATAATTTGTCCAGTTCCACGGGAATCTGGGGTGACCAAGACACTCCGAATTTTCCTTCCTTACTCCCCGTCTATTGGCTGCTCTGTAGCAACTAACAGCCCGATTCAAAAGCTATTTTGTGAGATTGATTTCTTTTTAAAGAAAAATATGCCCATTGTTGGTGGGAGTGCCATCACATTTCTAAATTTTGGAATGAAGTACTGAGTGAAATCAAACTGATAACAGGTTATACAGTCCCGTTAGATCCCAAATTAATTTTTCTAGATCAATCCCAAAAATTAGAAGGGAGCTTATAGCATCCTTCCTTGCTGCAGCAAAAGGCGTCATAGCTACGTTCTGGAAGGCTAATCACATACCAACAATTGAGAATTGGTTGGGGAAAATATGGAATAACTTTATTCTTGACAAAGTAACCGATGACATACATAAAGCCGAACACTTCCCTGCGGATACAAATTTTGTCGAAAAATGGTTCCCCTTTTTCACTTATATAGAAAGAAATAACCTTCAGCCAAAATCGAAACTTTTACAAACTATAACAAACTCTGGTTATTTTACATTGTAATTATGTGTATATCTCACCTAACCATTAAGGAACATTATGATAATGCTAATTGTTGTATTATTCAGCTCTGTAAATCACTAATGATAGACAATGTTATCACACTGGACGATCCCAAAATTGTTTGTATATGTATAATATTGGTTGATCTGTTATTTGTTGATTGTTAATTGTTATATGTAACTTGCCAATAAAAGTTTGGGGGGAAAACTCCCCCCTTAAAAAAAAGAAAAAGAAAAAAAAAAGAAAAACACTGGTCTACTGGTTCTGTCTAAGGTTTATCTGTATCATGGACATCTGGACAGGAAGAACTTGAATGGAGCTAACCATCCGTTCCTACCCCAATCAGGAGCAATATTCGGGTCCAGTAGTACCTTAAAGGCCAACTAGATTTCCAGGATATGAGCTTTCGAGAGTCAGAGCTCCCTTTGTCAAATATCCCAATGAGAGATATCATCTATTGGAGTATCCATGTATAGCCATACTGCCAAGTATTGTTCTACAGAAGGAAAACAATGGCACTGGGCGGGGGGACTAATTACTGAAGACATATATTGTGTGTGCATGTGCCGTCAAGTTGCAACCAACTTCTGGCAACCCCAGCAATGGGCTTTCAAGGCAAGGGAGATGCAGAGGTGGTTTGCCATTGCCTTCACCTGTAGAGTCTTCCTTGGTGGTTACCCATCCAAGTATTGACCCTGCATAGCTTCTGAGATCTGTTGAGATCAGGCTATACCATGCTGCCATCCCTCCCCGAAGACTTACATATGGCTATTTGATATGCTACCCGTGGCTTTTCTGAGTACTGTTCCACTGTATGGCTCCTGAAACATGGGGCAAGTAAGTGGGCAAGACGCTTGCCCTGTGGGGCTTGTGGTTGACAGGCGATTCCCACCTTGAAACAGAAGCCAGTAAAAGAACAGGTAAGCTGTGAGCTTTCCTGAGGTGCAGGCCTCATAGATGATATCCCTCATTGGGTTGGAAGTAAATGTGGCTCTTTTGGTAGATGGTAACAGTGAATGTTCCCAGACCTGGATAGCCCAGGTGAGCCTGATCTCGTCAGATCTCAGAAACTAAGCAGGGTTCGCCTTGGTTAGTAATTGGATGAGAGACCTCCAATGAAAAGCAGGCTTGCAGAGGCAGGCAATGGCAAACCACCTCTGTTAGCCTCTTGCCATGAAAACCTCGCCAGGGGTTGCCATAAGTCAGCTATGACTTGAGGGCACTCTCCACCACCAACTGTGAATGTGGCTCTCAGCAACCTGTGGAATAAGTATCACTTATTTAGAGGAATACTGCCTCTGACATGGATGTTCTGTTGAGCACCTGTAGTTGTATCTGCTGATAGACTAACCGATGCTAGTGGCAATCACCATACCCTGTGACAATGAGTTCCACAAGTTAATTATACATCGGCATAATAGAACAGGCAGCAGACAATATATAATAACATCAACTTCAACATCAACATCATCATCATCAACAACAACAATAACAACACAGCAACAACAACAACAATAATAATTTGTATTCCATTTTTCTCATTTATAGTACATCTTTCTCATTGAGACCCCAGGCAGATTACACAGTGCAAGTGAATACAATACAATCAATAGCTAGGATATTCATTGAGCAAAATAAAATATGACCTACAATTAGGACTACCAATGAACAGATACAATAGGGTATGGCAGCAGAAAATTTGAAATCAAGCAAAACACAGAGATGAAACCTTTCTGAAACAAAATGTAACTAATTATACAGTATTATATATTATTATACAATAGGGACTCTCCATGAGGTAAGACATACACAGTCTATGAGTTGAGATACACACAGTTATCACCAGAGACAGCTACCCAGTTTTGGTATTTGAGTGTCTTCCTCTTCACCCTCATTTGCCAGCTAAAACTGATCTCCAAACTGATGCTCCGAACCTGGTGCCTTTCTGCTCTCGATGCCTTTCAAACTCCTCCTCGGCAGTTTCAACAGCCTAAAAATAAATTTACTGCTTCCCTCTTGCTGGGCGCAGGCAATCTCTTTGAATCTCTTCTTATTGATTGAGGGAAAAAGCTTTGATTCCATGAGCTGCGGAGCTCTTACTCATGAAACTATGACAACTTGGTATTAGCTGCGAATCAATGAGCTTTTTAAGGAAGTCAACGAACAAAATTTGAAAAAAAAAAAACCCACTCGCTGTTGAAGCTTGATAAGCACATTGCTGGAACAAGTCATACCTTTATCTTAAATGCCATGTGATCTTCTTCCAGTTTGATAGTTCCATTTACTACGCTGATGGCGATTATAACCCATCTCTGCTACAATTTTGGCTCTCACTGGAAGCACTTAAATGGGAGAGTAATGCTGAAAAGAAATCTCTTCCCTTTCTCACAGACTATGGGAGACTCACAAGAAAGGTGCATCTCAAGGGATGGGCTTGTGTGTGATGAGATCCAGGTATAATGATTAATTGGTAAAAGGGGAGGTTCCAGGGCTTCAGCTGCTGAAAATTACACTCCATAGGATGCAATGTTGCATAGTGGTTAGCATCAAAAGTGGGCCCAGAGAAACCCAGGTTCAAATCGCTGCTGGATGCATTGCTTTGTCCTTGCAGCCTACTCCACAAGGATCTATCTGTCTCATCCTCTTTATCCCACTCCAAGGAACTCAGGGCAAAATATATTGTTCTCCCTCCCCGCATTTTATCTTCACAACTTTGCTGCTTAGGTTTGGCTGCCTCAGGAAGTGACTGGTCCATGCTCATGCAACAAACTTCATTGGAGAGTACAGATTTGAACCCAGATCCTAGCCTGGTGCACTAACCATTACACCACACTGCCTCACCTGTGTCTACCTGTGGAGGAAGGGTAAGGTAAAAATGTGACTGATAGGACATCCCTTGAAGGCCAAGCTAAATAAAATATGGGGAGATTGATTCACGGTGGGGAGGGTAGACTTAATGAAACCTGTGTTGGGCAGTGGAAATGCTTGTACATCCTCTCAGGGGTAAAACGGGAGCTCCAGAGATGGACTGTGGTCAGCAGAATGGTATAGAAGGGGGAAGGATTAAATTAATTTCCCTCCGATGTGGTGGATCTGATCAGAACCCTCTTCCAGTGGCTGATATAACCCTAATTCAGAACTCTTCTTTCTGTTTGAGAGTTGTGTCGGCTTGGCTGTGGTTACTCAGTGTGCAGACTCAAAGGCTACTTGGAGCAACACTCACAAAAACCCTTTGGAGGTGAGCTGGGGGGCGGGCAGTCACCAAATATTATTTTAAATCTATTATACGTACTTTTTAAAAATTTCCCACCATGGCAATTTTTTTTTGACAAGGAAAGAAGGGCTGTGTGATTTGTATAAAAGAAGCAAAGCTTGAAAACGTGCTTGTCTTTGCTTGTGTTACTTTCCTGATCCATGCCACTATGAACTTCCAAGTTTTGACTTCTACAATGAACTCTACTTTGGGCTGCCCTTGAAGATAACTCAGAAGATTTCACTGGTTCTGGAAAGGTGAGGAAAACATTTTTAGGAAAGCAAATAAACAAACGATCATCAGTGAGGGGTGGACACTCCTGAGCTCAACTCACAGTCTGATGAACAGCACCGGCGCTTGGAAAAAATGTTCATTTTTCGTGGAGTGCTCAAAATTGTTCTAAATTGTTTGCAATTTTTTTGTACATGTGCCTTCTCATGGCTCTCCATCTCTCTCCCTTGTTCAATCTATCCATCGGGGGGGGGACCTCAAGAGGCGATTTCCATGGTTATTTCAGTGTGGAGCAGGGGACAGGAAGTGAAGCTGAACATTTGTCCCATATTCCAGCTTAACTCGCTTTTCCTGCCTGACCCAAAGGCAAGTGTGTTCATGTTCATTGAATGGTAAAGAGTCCAGTTGCACCTTTAAGATTAAGCAATTTTATTATAGCATAAGCTTTCGAGAACCACAGCTCTGTTTGTCAGATGCATCTGACAAAGAGAGCTGTGGTTCTTGAAAGCTTATGCTACAATAAAGTTGGTTAGTCTTAAAGGTGCTACTGGACTCTTTACTATTTTGTGACTACAGACTAACGTGGCTAATTCCTCTGCATCCATGTTCATTGAGTGTTCTCAGATTGCCAACAGTGTGTGCCTTCTTTCTTCTGGGAACATCAGCTGTGTATGTGTGTGTGCAAAGCAGCACATTCACTCTAAGAGTCTCTCTGCACAAGACATCTTATACGAGTAAGATCAAGTGAAAGATCTTCCATTTGTTCTCCAGTTGTGGATACGCATGCACTGCTAGGGGAACCGAGTACACTCGAATATAAGACCACACAGAAAGTAAGTTAGTTGAGCATCCCTGTGTAAGATGTCTTGTGTAGAGAGACTCTAGACGTTGCTGGTTTCAAATGGTGCTTGACTTAACCATGACAACTCCCGGGGGATGTGTATTCTAAGCAAACCTACAATTGGAGAGCTCAAACCAATAGTGGCTTTTTGGCCATCCCCCACCCCCCTGCCCCTCCGGCTATATGCCACCAACTCTGCAAATTGCTTTGCCCCAGGGAGGCTAGACTGCCCTCGACCAGAGCCAGGGCCTTTTCAGTCTTGGCTCCAACCTGGTGGGATACTCTGTCTATAAGCATGGGAGCCTGCCAGGATCTTCTATCTTTTTGGTGGGCCTGTGAAACTGAGATGTTCTTCCACGCATATGGTTGAGGCCAGTCTTGTATACATCTTAGTGAGCCTCCCTACTGGTCTCTTGTCAGGGGAGGGGGGGCTGTACAGTCTGAGCTGGCGGACAGCAATGACTGCTTCCTCCCCCCTTTGCATGGTTGCAGGGGTGGGCTGTACTAGTCACTATCTGGGAACTGTCTTCTATATTAATAATGATGCTCTTTTTGTTATGTTTTAAAATGTATTTTTAACAGCTGTAACCTGCTCTGAGCCTGCTTGCAGGGAGGGAGGGCTAGAAGACAAATGAATGAATGAATGAATGAATGAATGAATGAATGAATGAATGAATGAATGAATGAATGAATGAATGAATGAATGAATGAATGAATGAATGAATGAATGAATGAATGAATGAACCACCCAAAATACTACTCATTTTGAATGGTGAGCAGATGATCAATGTGAACACTGTTGGAACAGAGGCGACAGCATGCCTGGACATTGATGGGAGCTACATTTTCTCTTTGTGTGCATGTGTTTTCTTTCTGACGAGCAGGATGCCTCTCCTTGTCTAAACTGGGAACACCTCTCTGACCCCTCCTTCTCTTCCTGTGTCCTTCGTTCTATCGCTTTCTGTCCTGCCTCTCAAAGCAGCAAGACGCACACACAGCTCTCTCCCCACGGAGCCACGAGGCATACCTTCATACACACATGATGCTAGAAAAACTGCCCATGCGGCTTCTCTCTTCTTTCTTCTACAAGAAATTCTGTGAATTGGATCTACCTCAATAAATGTAAGTTTTATCTTTTTACAATTTACTTGCTAGCAAAATGATTTTCTGCACATGGTCCACTTTCCTGACTGGGGAAACCGCTAAACTGAAATAAAGAAACCAACTTACACACACAATAAGCACGCGGGGTGCAGCGCTTAAAATAAATGTAGTGGTTAGAATGTTGGACTAGGATTTTGGACTCCCAGGTTCAAATTCCCACTCTGCTATACAAGCTTGCTTGGTGACTTTGGGCCAGTCACATTCTTAGGTTAATCCACTTGTGAGGATAGAATGGAGTGAGCAGAACAATGTAAGCTGCTTTGGGTCTTCAGTGGGAAGAAAAGCAGGGTAGAAAATGAAGTACGGTTGAATTTTTTTAATGCACTCATTATCAGAATCAGAGCATCACTGCTAAGTATCTTTCCAAGTGGCTTGTTGAGTAGAAGGGCCAGACCCAAGCAGTCTGCTCTAGAACAGGTGGAGAAGCACACACTTGCCTTTGAGCAGTGTCAAAATGGGAGGGGGAAATTCGGCATGCCAGGAACGTCAGCATGGCTGCTTCTCATTTTGTTAATTTCAGATTTACAGAATTGAGGTCACAGCTAGAGCCGGCTTTGAGTGGAGGGCCTGTGCCATCATTACTCAGTTCCTGGAGTCACAGCCTCTCCTCCTGTAGAACAGCAAATGATCTGCTTTCTCGCAAGGAAATATTGGTCACTTCTTTTGTGCCTCCTGACAGCATACGCGGCTTTATTTATACTGGGTGTAGGTAAATAATTCTATTTACATCTGAGGCTCTGAATCAAGCTCAGCTTGAGGTCAAAAGTGGAATTAAAATCAGTAGCACTTCGGCTCCGGCAATGCATCAGGAAAGGAAAAGGAGAGAGGGGAAAAAAAATAAAACTGCACACAGCTTTGTTTGGAGGCATCCTTTCCAGGCAGGCTTTCAGCATGGCTGAGTCATTGGTCCAAGAAGACCCATGAGTGAGCAAGCATGAAAATTGAATTATGCTCCTATGCAGCAGCCCCTCCAAGCAATGATTAAGCTCGGCAATACAGCCCCTTGCAGCATGATGTGCAGCAGTTGGGTGTTTTGTACATGTTTTATATGCTCCTTGTTTTCAGGCCTCCTGTCCTGGGCCGCACACAGAGGAGAGGATTGCAAGTACCTCAGAATGGGATCCAGAATCCTCCTGGCCTCAGGAATCAGGTGATCCCCCAAGATCCAATTGTACATCACTGCTTGCTGTAAGGTAACATTGGCGTTATTGCTGAAGGGAGCCATCTGGACTGATTGACCAGCCCAGGAAGTTCTCCTCATTTATGTCAGGTGCTCCAGTTGAGGGCAGGCAGAGACCTTCTGAGACAGACTGGCTGCGAATGGACTCTTTGGAGGAGCAAAGAGCAGACTATCCAGTCTCCATCAGCAAAGGTTTCCTCAGAGTGAAGAATATTAGTGGATCTGAGACCCTCTGCATCCCTCCATAGAACCACTATCCCTTGACTTCCCAAGCCAGGAAGATCATGTCGAACTCCTAGCTGCAACAGCCAATAATTCTCTCCTCTGCTCATCCGTCCCATTGATGTAGTGAGACAACACCTAATCCACAGTCATCGTGGGCATGATGCGTGACAGCTTTGGCCCCAGTGCAACTGTAACCATGTCAGCACATGGCAAGGTGGGGCAGCCACCATGTCCCATGGCATCTGGTGGGACCCACCTCTGCTGACTCGAGTCCCTACCCGCACCTCTCCTCTGATGCCCGCACTCACACCCTTCCATTGCCTGCTTCTGAGTGCTTTGTCACCTCTGCTCCCAGCTGCCTATGCTGCCCGGTGCTGCTAGAGAAGGTTAGGCGGATGATGCACAAAGCATCAGCATTCCTGGTGGCCGTGGCTGTGGGACTCCTGGCTGCATCCCCCATCCAGCACCATCGAGGAAAGGGCATGCAGGCAGTGTGGGCAGCTGTGATTTCAGGTGGGGTGAAGGCTTGCAAATGGGCAAAGGAAGGATGCACAGGCAGTTGGGAGGACGTAGGTGGGGGGGAAAGAAGGGGGGACTAGTAGAAGGCATGGAGGAGGACCTCAGCACTCTCTGTCCGCTCTGCCAAACTTGGAACCTGCCCTGTCAGTAGGAGTGAAGTCTGAGGAGCAAGTTGGCTGAATAGAATGTGGTGGGATGCAGACATGCAGGGCCGGCGCATCCAGGAAGGCACGTCCGGCAGCCACTTCAAGCGCTGAGGCACCAGAGGGGGCGCCGGGGCAGGGGCGTGCCGTGGAGCTGGCGGTGGCAGCAGCGCTGGTGGCTGAGCAGGAGGGATGGGAAGCTGCCAGGTACAGCAGGTGGCCAGGGCGGCATGGGGCAACTGAGTGGGAGGGCTGGGAGGTCACCCGCGTGCCATCTCAGCCGCCAATGGGGCCGGCTCACAGTGGCATGCTGCGTGGTGACATCACACACAGTGACATCATCACACAGTTCGGGTCCACACACACATGCAGGGGCAGCAACAGCCCTGAAGTTGCCCCTGGCCTCAGGCACCAGAAACTCTGGCGCCAGCCCTGCAGACATGAGCAGAGGTAGGACTCTGGAAGGCAACCAGAGAAAGCCAAGTCCCAGCATTGCTTCAACCGTAGAGCAAGCCTAGCCTCGGGTAGGTTGTGCATCATGGGAATAGAGAGGACTCAGTTCCCTTCTGCTGTTCATGCTCAAACTCAGAATCAAAGTGATGGGAAGCAGATTTAGGGCAAACGGAAGAAATCCGCCTTCACGCAACACATAATTAACTGAAGTAATTTGCAGCTGCAAGGTGAGGTGATCAGCATTGTTATAGATGGCTTGAAAAAGACATGACGCAAATTCAAAGAGGAAAGATGCTTTCGTTGAGATAGCTAAATGGAACAACCCGGTCCCAAGGCAGTATACCCATGGCGGGTGGGGGGGTGCTTGTGGGTTTCCTGGAATTATTTGTCTGGCCACCGTGAGAAACAGGATGCTTGACTATATGAATCTCTGACCTGATTCAGTAGAGCTCTTCCTATGTTTGGAAACTTTTATTTGGGGAAGGGGCCAAGCATGTGATCACTTGAACATACAATACTGCTAGATAAAGATGGGTAGCCCTGTTAGTCTATTTGTAGCAGCTCAAAAGAGGAAGAGTCCGGTAGCACCTAGAAGACTAACAAAATTTATGGTAGGGTATGAGCTTTCGTGAGTCACAGCTCACTTCTTCAGATACAGCTGGGAGCTGTGACTCACGAAAGCTCATACCCTACCACAAATTTTGTTAATCTTATAGGTGCTACCGGACTCTTGCTCTTTTCTATTCCCATATAATACTGCCTTATATATCAGGTCAGGCAAAAGGAAGTACTTCTTCAATCAAAGACTAACCTAATTGTGGAATTAGTAGGGATGGATGCTTTTAATGGATATCAGGGATATTCATGGAGATGTCTACCAGTGGCTACTAATCACAGCGACTAAAGAGAGCTTCTCTATTCAGAGGATGTGAACTTCTGGATGTTAGTGCTAGAAGGCAACATACGGGGAGATGTTGGCCTCCATGTACACCTTCCAGGGGAATCTTGTTGGCCACTGCGTGCAACAGAAAACTAGACTAGATGGGCCACATCATAAAAAGACAAGACTCACTGGAAAAGTCAATAAAGCTAGGAAAAATGGAAGACAGTAGGGAAAGAGGAAGACTCAGATTGAGAGGGCTTGCCTCGATAAAGGAAGCCACATCCTCTGATTTGCACAAGTCTGTTAATGATAAAAAGTTTTGGAGGTTTTTCATTCATCAGGTTGCGTAAGTCAGAAGTGACTTGACGACACATAACACACACAATCCTAAAGAAGCTGGACTGCAAACATTCTGACATCACTACCAGACAAGTTGGAATGTTCTGTAACATTCCATGCCATCACAGCAGGTCAGATTGTCTCTGTCACAGGCTGTTCGTAAATGCAATGCAGCATAATTTCTTTGTAAGTAAATTTTAATTAGCAGAAAATAATGCTACGGGGATTTATTTTCCTTATGCATGCTGATCAGTCAGCCAGCCAATCTTTATTATGGTCCACAAGCCATACAGAACCAGAACAAATAATATTCATTCATCTAAAATCCTATCTCCAACATATCTCATTCAATCCTAGTACCTCATACAACAGAAAAGGTCAGGGGTTATCAATTGAAATTATAAACAGAATATTGCCACACTAGTCAGAAAAGAGACGGACACCAAGTTGGATCTAAGGGCCACTTTATTAACTTTATACAGACAAAACAAGCCAAACAGCGGCAAGGACCTAAAGCGGTACAGGTCAAGCCACGGCGTCCCACCTGGACCACCGCCTTGACCTGTCTGGGCGAGCCCCGAAGCCCCAGGTGGGACCCATCCAGTGGATGGGGCGGACCCAGCCGGCCAGGCAAATTTGGTCACCCCCCTTTAAGCTCCTGACACCTCAGCCGTCAAGCAGTGAGGGAAAGGCCTCGCAGGCTGGGGTTCCCGAAGGCAGCCTGCCTGTGGGCCTGGCAGCCGTCACAGCAGTACCAGCCCTTTAGGCAGGCCCCTCTTCCCACATAGGGAAGTGCCAAGGGTGCTCACCGTCCCGCACCCTACTCCTACAAACCAGCCAGGACACTCCTAACAGGCACCACCTCAAAACAAATTTCTCAATCCCCAAGCATCGGTGTAAGGTAGGCGAAAAACCCCCCTTTACCACAGCCAATCCGGAAAGGAGGGAAAAAATTCCTACCTGGCCCCATAACGGCAGCCGGCTGATCCTACACCAATAAAATTAGGGAGAGGTGGGTGGGCCGAGCGACTGAACCGCACTGAGCTGGGAGGGCAGAGCTGCGTAGCTATGCTTGCTCAGCCCTCCCAGCACTTCCATATAAGGAAGGAGGGGGTGGTGCCGTCTATCCCTCCAGTGCGGCAATGGACGGCCCCTGGCTGAGCAGCGTTGCTGCTTGCCAGGAAGGGGCCGAATTGCCACACTAGTCAGAAAAGAGACGGACACCAAGTTGGATCTAAGGGCCACTTTATTAACTTTATACAGACAAAACAAGCCAAACAGCGGCAAGGACCTAAAGCGGTACAGGTCAAGCCACGGCGTCCCACCTGGACCACCGCCTTGACCTGTCTGGGCGAGCCCCGAAGCCCCAGGTGGGACCCATCCAGTGGATGGGGCGGACCCAGCCGGCCAGGCAAATTTGGTCACCCCCCTTTAAGCTCCTGACACCTCAGCCGTCAAGCAGTGAGGGAAAGGCCTCGCAGGCTGGGGTTCCCGAAGGCAGCCTGCCTGTGGGCCTGGCAGCCGTCACAGCAGTACCAGCCCTTTAGGCAGGCCCCTCTTCCCACATAGGGAAGTGCCAAGGGTGCTCACCGTCCCGCACCCTACTCCTACAAACCAGCCAACGCCAGGACCAAGCCTCTGCTTAGGCCCTGGCGCCCCACTGATGGCCTAAGGCCAACTGAAGTCCTTGCCGCAGATCGTCAAGAAAAATCTGGTTGCCTGTCCGAGACAAGCGCACCCCATCACCCCTGTAGAGGTTGGGGAATTCGGCCCTGATCCGAGGGTGAGGCAAATAAATGCCTAACCCGGCCCCCAAACCCTTATGGCTGGCCCTATTGGCCTTCATCCTGGCCCGCTCGATGGCCTGGCGATCTTCAGCCTCCCTCCAAACTCGCCGAGGGATCATGGCCGACCACATGATCAGCACTCCCGGCCAAAGTGTCGCGATTAGGCACCTATCAGATAGCGCCTGAGAAGATAATGCCTTACCCCGCATCAAGCCAAAATCATTTCCACCTAAACAGACAACCAGTATATGGGGTGGCGTATCACACCCAACTCCAAACAGCAGTGGCAACAGGCCCGGCCACCGAAGGCCCCGCCGGCCCCGCCATTCAACAGTAGCCTGGTCACTTAACCAGAGCTGGGACCCAACTGGCGTCCTGCGAGCTTGATGGGCAGCCCAGAAGACAAAAATGTGCCCACATCAAGATGCGTTGACGTCCAACCCGTGACTCAGGACCTAAGAAAAAACAACAATTAGTGACGTTTAAACATGCCTCAATGGACGTACCTAGGAGCGGTAGGCCGCATACCGCCACCTACCAACCTTTGAATGGCCTGACCTGAATACCCCATGGCAGCAGCTGTCGAAGCCGCTCCAATTCGAAACGAATGAGTACCAAAACTCACGCCTTGCAACCCCAGCGCCACCGGAGCTCGCTTAGTCACCGCCCAGAACTGGTAGCGAGTTAAGGGGAAGCCATCCTGGTGCTGGAAAAGGCAGCCTTGCTCGCTACCACGCACCTGCCAGTACCTCCTCAATGCACGGACAGGGCACAGCTCCGCCTCGAGCCAGAACCCAACCAAACACAAGCCCCCATACGCATCTGGTCCGTCTTGGAGCAGCGGATCGTCAGTGAAACCATGTCACCCTCGAAAGCTAGGTCACTTGCCATAAGGGCATGGCCGGAAGTATCCTTACAGGATGAAACCACCAGCTCCCCGACCCGAAGGGCCCCCGAAAAGGCAGTCAACGCAGCCGCGTGAAAAAGCCGTGCCTCATAACCTGAAGAACATACCCATTTCCAGACTGCACCAAGGCCCCTAAGGACAGACGGAGAAATGGGCTGGCGCGGGTCCTTGTAGACCGTGCACTCCCTAGACCATCCATAGAGCATCTTCCACACTCGGAAATCACCCGTGGCCTCAGGAAATCCCCGAGCTCTGCTAACAAAGGCCAGGGCTGCTAGTTGCCCCTTACTGGATTTCACTGCCAGCCCAAGGACCTTCTGGTGGACACAAAAATTGGAGAATGTGCTCGACTGGAATGGCCAGGGGTTACCAATCCCAGCTTCCCGCCTGGACCCCACCAACTGGCCTACCGCTCTCCAATATAGGTGCGATGGCTAGCTGGATGGCGCGGCACGCCTCGACCTCCCAAGCAGCCAAAGCTCTGGGGGCATCACCCGGACGAGGATCCGCCTCCGGGCAAGCTGCCAGAAACGCTCCATCTGTAGGCGAGACAAAGCATCCGCCACACCATTGCACACACCAGGAACGTGCCTGGCCTTAACAATATATTGTGCCGCAGGCACAATAGTGTAAACGCCCTAACCAATCGCATGACCCTGAGGGACTTAGAGGTCAAGGAGTTGACGACGTGAACCACAGCCAAATTGTCACACCAAAAGTGGACAGTGTGGTTCGCCAGCTCCTCACCCCATAGATGGACTGCTACCAGAATGGGAAAAACTCTAAAAAAGTCAAGTCCCTGATGAAGTCTGATGCCAGCCTATCAGCGGGCCACTGTTCAGCACACCAGTGCCTCCGGAAATAAACTCCGAAGCCAGTGGGAGCCGAGGCGTCAGAAGTAACTTGCAACTCCGCCTGCAGCAACAAATCCTCCCGCCAAAAGGCAATACCGTTAAAGTCACTCCAAAATTCTGACAACACCTCTAGGTCGGCGTGCATGCCACCTGTCACTCGTAACCTGTGATGGGGTGCACGCAGGCGAGACATATCGTCGCACAAACTACGCAAAAAAGGCCTCCCAGGCGCAACAGCTTTGCACGCAAAATTAAGGTGCCCCACAAGCTGATGCAGCTCAACCAAGGATGCCTTGTGCTTACCCTTAAAATCCCGCAGACGAGCCCTAAGGTCGTCGACCTTGTCCAAAGGCAATCGGAAGGATTGCTGCACCGTGTCCAATTCAACAGCTCAAAATCCAGCAGATGGACAGGGAGAAGATGAAATGCAGACTTAATACCGCATTTCGCCAGCTCCGCGCCCACTACCTGCACAGCCTGATCAAAAGAGGTGCACCGGACAGAGCACAAATGCCCAGGGATGGCATCATTAACTGGACCACCTTCAGGATACGAAAGGTGGTGGATAAGGTGATACTCGCCCGCCACCTTCTTTGGCACCACCCCCAAAGGAGACCCCGGAAATTGGGGGTTGGAGGGGCCGCAACCGGCCCCAAAACTCTAACTTCTGCGCATTCCTTCTGGATTTAATGCCTAACTATGTCCTCCTTGCCTTGAACAGAACGCAAGTTCTCAGCCATAAATGGGGCCCTAGCCCCCTGAACAGGGATTCTGAAACATCCCTGAAACCTTCCCACCAATAAACTGCATCCTCCTTAAGAGGATAAGAACGTAACAGGCGTTCAAGGACCCTCAGCTTTACCGGGCAGGGGCCCTCTTCCAGGAGGCTGTTGTCTGGTGGAGCCGCCGCCCCCCTGCTTCCTACCTCCCCACCCTTGACGGGCTTTACCACAGGCATTGTATGGATGCTGGCCCGCACAGGATGGGCATTTGTGCTGGACCCGGCAAGGTTTCCTAGGGCAATCTCCCTTATACGCATACTCCCAACAGAGCAGCCGGGGTAGACCTGCTGCCCCGCGCCACCATGGGTATTAGACGACTGGGCATTGTGAGACACTACATGGCCACTGTCCGAACGATCCCCTAAATTAGGCTTGGCAGGGGACATCACCGACCGCCACAGCTGCTGGTGAATGCGGTCCAACGGGAGGCTAGGGTTCATAGCCGCCCTCATACGGAACTCCTCATCGTACTGCATCCATGCAGCCCTGAGAAGCCCGTATAACCTTTCAGAATGATGTCGAGATACTGAAACAGAGATGCAGCCCGATTGGGCTGTGCCCTGGCAATCACCCCGGCGTAAATCAAGAAGCCAGGCAGCCAATTGTTCCAGGTCCTGTCAACTCGCCTCCTTTTCAAACGTTCCTTGTCTCTATCGTCCATCTCGTCTTTGTCCTTCTTCTCTAACTCACGATAGAGAAGGGAAAAGACATCAATATACTCCCCACGGAGAATTTTATCCCCCGTGGCCTCCGCCAGGTGGTCGCCTAAAGGAAGGGCCGTGTCACCAAAAGGCATAGCATGAAAAGGAACCTGGCCACAAGTCAGCACCGGATAAGGATAGTAGCCCCAAGGGCCGGCAGGAAAGCCTGTCCAGCCAAAGGATGGACCCCCCCAAACCTGAAGGGGAACCGCTTGCTGCTGCTCAGCACCAGGCGAAATCCCTTAATTAAAAGCAGGCTGCACACTACCCGCAAGGGCAGCTGTAGTATTGGAGGGAGCATCCTGCACACCACTAATCGTCCCACTGGCGGCGCCCTGTGCCCGCGGGCCCCAAGGCCAAAGGTAGGTGCAGTGTGGTGCATGGTCCTTACCAGTCGCCTCCACTGGGTCCACAGCCACTGCACCAGGTGGTAACTCCTCCGGCGAGTCCACCCCTTCCACCACCGATTCCTGGACTTCGGACGTTGTCGCTGCACGGCCACTGCTGCCTCCAGCTGCCGGGGATCCATTAGCACCCTCCAAAGCAGATAAACGACGCAAAATATCACGATTAGTTGCGTTCCTAGCTGCACGCCGCACAGGCCGTACCACACGCACCCCATGCTGCATAGAGGCCATGTCACCTTTTGACTGCACGAGAGCCTCAAGGCGCCTCTAAATCTCCTGCTGGTCCCCCAAGGAATCCTCCTCCTCCAAAGACGAAAGAGCTGGAGGAGGGGGCCACTCAGGCGGTGCCCTCTTAGCAGGCTGCTTCCCCTTGGAGGTCCCCTTACCTTTTTTGGGAGCCATAGTAAAGGCGTAACCCACACGTTTAGTACACAGCACAAGCAAACAACCCCCAGGGCCTAAGGCCGGGTCCAGCCCACGACCCACCAAACAAGGCCAACCCTGCTTAGCTTCCAAGATCTGATGAGGATGGGGAAGCCGCCTATAAAGGCAACGGGAATCAAAGCCGTTACCCCGCACCTCTCCCCACTAACTACTAGGCAAGGCCGCCCTTGCGTAGCGTAATCCGAGGTAGGACCTCACTGACAAGGTAGGCAGGAATCTCAGCCTCTCCCAAGGGCCCAAGGAGGCCGGTCGGTTCCCCCTGCTAACAAACCTCACCACTAGGCCACACTACCCCTCGTCAAAATTGAGCAGCCAAAATGGCTGACTCCACAGAGGCGCACACAAAATGGCCGCTAGGGTGGTAAAATGGCGGCAACACGCACAGGGCTAGGCCAATAGCTGCCGCCCTCTACAGCTCCCCCAACAGGGACAACTCCCCGGCTGGGAGCCTATCTAGGGGCTTTCTCCCAAAAACCGCGGCTGGAGCCGCAGAACAAGCGACCGAAGGGGCGCGCCAAAATTTTTTAGCCCTGAATGTGCCGCCCCCAACTCCCGGGCCCCTCACACGCGGACCCCGGCGTGTGCGTTAGGGAGGAGGCCGCACGGCCGCGCGGCGCCTCCGCCGGCCGGCGCAGTCCCCGGGCAGCCGAAATCGACCCTCCAAGGCCTCCCTGCGCCGCTCCAAGGCTGCCCTCCTTGCCTCGCCCCCCAACTCCCGGGCCCCCTCACACGCGGACCCCGGCGTGTGCGTTAGGGAGGAGGCCGCACGGCCGCGCGGCGCCTCTGCCAGCCAGCGCACTCCCAGGGCCGCCGAAAACGACCCTCCAAGGCCTCCCTGCGCCGCTCCGAGGCCGCTCTTCTTGCCTCGCCCCGACCGCCAAAGGAAGGCCCAATCTAAGGCAAGCCTCCAAGCCCTCCGGCCTAGGCGCGCCAATGCCCTGAGCCTCAGTCGCTCGCTGGAGCATCTATCTCCACCGAGCGACTGAACCGCACTGAGCTGGGAGGGCAGAGCTGCGTAGCTATGCTTGCTCAGCCCTCCCAGCACTTCCATATAAGGAAGGAGGGGGTGGTGCCGTCTATCCCTCCAGTGCGGCAATGGACGGCCCCTGGCTGAGCAGCGTTGCTGCTTGCCAGGAAGGGGCCGAATTATCTCAGTCTGTATTTTCATGGAGGAGGACAAAAATTCAGATAAGCTGCTGCATGAACTGTGTCTGCATCCAGAAGTCTCCTTTCCTTCCACATTCCCCACCTATGCGGAATGAATATATTTGTTACATTTGACTCATGGAGTCCTGATAATTCTCTTTGAAGGGAATAAACCACCACATGTCAACAGGAATATGGGAAATAATTGCATCCTTGCTTGAATCTAGATTCTGCTAAGGCAGTTTATGACAGAAAATGGTGACTAATATTAGACTAAACAATATTATGACCTGAGTGACTTACGAACGCTGCGAAGAAGATATGCATTTAATAGGACTTGACTTATCCAGGTATGCAATTCTTCCCCTCCCTTTTTCTCTCTGTCGCCTTCCCCACACCCAAGCAGAGCAAAGTAAGTGTGGCAGAAATGCCAGAAACAGCTTTGCAACTGAACTGGAATATGCAATTTAAAATAAGTCAAGATTACTTCTTGGTAGTTTATGACTCTAACTCCATCAAGACATAATCCCCATAGCAGACCGCATAATGATTCTCCTCTCATTTTTTAATTTTTATACTTGATGTCAAATGTCTTCAGTTAGTTGTGCTTTATGAGCTCTGTAGAGTTTATTGGGGCACTTGAATGGGATTGTAATGTATTTTGATTTCATCTTTCACTGGCAATTTTTCTTCTTTATGGGGCTGATTTGGTCGACGTTTAGGAAAAGCTCGCAGAGCTGCTTTTGTGCTATGGTTAAAGGTATCGACTGAGGACTGGGACAAAATTCAAGTCTGGTAGCCCCTGAAATACCCCACAAATTTTCCAGGGGATAAGCTTTTGCAAGTCACATTGTCAGATTTAGAACTGGGGAGACCTGCGTTCAAATCTCATCAGTGCGGCCAAGCTCACCAGTTGCCCTTGAGCCAGTCACTTGCTCTCAGCCTAATCTACCTCACAGGGCTGTTGTGAGGAGAAAACAGAGGAAGAGAGAATCATGCATACTGTCCTGAGGTTCTTGGGAAACAGGTGTGAGAGAAACAAAATGGCAATTGTACAGTTTCCAACCGGGATGGATCTATGAGAAATAAGGTTTTAAAAACTGAATCTTGAGTCTTGGATCCCCAAAACAAGAGAATTGGCTTTCCTTAGTTTGTTCTCTATTGTGGTCATCTTCCTCCACATCTAAAGGAGATATTACCAATTTTAGCTCACTGGTTTATCTTTGGCTCAGGAGTGCAGGTTTTATTTGTGTTGAATGTCCTAAGGCAGGGGTCACCAACCTTTCATGAGAGCTATTTCTGAGCAATGTAAAATATTCTGAGCTACTCCCCCAACCCACAGCCACGTTACCAAGTTTTGTTCTATCCTAGAAACAGAACATGGCCTAGGAAGAACACCAGAAATGAAGCTATTAGCTAAACACCACAGGGGAAAACCGTAGGAAATGAACTTTAAAAAAACAAAAAACAACCCTGCTTAGGTCACAATCCTTTCCTTGATCTTCTAGGAGATGCATGAGCTACTCTGTCTGTAGTAGCCAGAGACCCATCAGGAGCTCATGAACTGTTGGCTGATGTCTACTGAGCCTGAATCCAGCTCTATCTAAGAACAGAATGAATGAAGGCCGTGTTTCCTGGAGTCCCTGTCCTTCCAACCCCTGACTGGGCACAACAGAGAAGCATGGGGCACAGCCACACTCCCCCAAGCTAGAAACGAGACCCTGAGGAGGAAACACGAGGTAGCAAGGAGGGTGGGGGAGGCAGGAACTGTATCTTGTCCTGGCCTACCTCTGCAGCTGTGGTGGTTGCTAAGGCAACCCAGCAGAAAGAGGAGAGAAGGCCGTGCTCAGGGCAGGACCTGAGTGATGGGAACGCTCCACTCCAATAACAAATTAGAAGACCTGGCCAGCCAGTTTTTAAGGGTAGATCAACAGAGACGTCTCCTGCATGACTTTCAGCAGGCAGTGTTGGGGACAGCCATGAGGAGGAGAACAAGCCGGGGGCTGAGAACTTCCTCCGATTAAGAGCTGAGGCCTGTGCAAATAGAGGCACTCGCCTGCTAATGGAGAAAGGGCCTTTCCCAGGGCAGCAGTGCCCTTGGTAGGTGACAGGTGGTAGTTTGAAGCCGGAAGGATGCTTTATATATTTTAAAACATTTATATCTCATCTTATCTCCTCTCATTCAAGGCAGCCAACGATGCAACACCAAGTCACAAGGGCACAATACATAACAATCCTATTAACTTTTTAAATAAAATGCACTCATAAAAAACTTCTGCTTCCACAGATTACAGATTTTAAAGCGCTCAGCCAAATCCTCTGAAACGATTCACCTTCCTGCCAAATGAAGTAAACCCATCTTACTTGCCTTCCTAGCCATAGTGAGTGAAAAAGCCTTCCGCACTCGCCCCAGTAGGCCTTTCTAAAAGACTGGACCTACCATGGGAAAAGAATATGACTTGGTTGCTGCTGCACGGGCTACCCTGAGCACACCATAAGGAGAAGCTGAAGACATTCCTGTGACATTCTGGGCATCAAGTCATCTTTGACACTATCTGACCATGGTCAAATGTAATCAATTTATACTATTTGACTCTCACCTCCCCAGTGGTAAAACCCTCCCACTAACCAAAATTGATTTTACGTTTGCAGTGCATACATGGAAAATGCAACACACACAGACAACATCCAATTGATTTTAGCTTTTTACGGATAGGAATTTATCCAAAAAGTTTCAGCCTCATCTCCATATTATTATTAATCCCCCCATCCCCCCCCCCATCCAGTTCTAATCATGAACGTCTAAGAGCCATTCCTCCCGGCCATGGTTAGAATGCTTGCCATAGAGACATTAGTACTGAGGTGCTTTGACATTTGCAGCCAAAATATACATACTTGAAATGTTGCCTGTGCTTTCAGAGAAATGAATTTCTCGTGCGTGTCTGTGTTTCTAAAAAGGAAAGCTGCCTTTATTGTGCTCAGAGGGCCCCGTTAATCACAATGTTCGGCCCGGCTGCCACATTCAGTTCATAGAGGCATATGAAATATTCCTAAACCACACCATTATTCAGCTCTGTAATTGTTTGCTTTGGGTTTCATACCTGGAAAATGGGACATGTTTCAAGGTTGGCACGCAGCTCTTGTTCTGGGAAATCTCAGCTTTAAAAATCGGTCCACAATTATACGGCTATAAAAGGCAGACTTGTAGAATGTACCTTCTGTTCCCTCCTCTTTTTTTTTTTAATCTTTTTATTTTGGGAATTTTTAATTTTTACAACAATTAAACAACACTAATAAGAAATAACAGAAACAACAACAATAGTAACAATAATAACAAGGTCATTACAGCTCATTGTGAATTAATAATCTGTTCCCTCCTCTTGAAAAGCACATAGAGTCGACCGTTTGGCCAATCAAGACATGAGCTCCAGGGAAGGGAGTAGTGGATGGGACGATCCTCCCTCACCCCAAGAAGGCTGTCTCTCGGAGTCAAACAAGATGAGATAATGGAAGGCCTGGAGCTGTATGTCCAGCATAGTTTAAATGGTCAAATAGCAGATAGGAAGCTTCAGTTCAGATACGGGCTGTAGTGCAGGGGGAGAGGATGTTGAGTGTTTTGTTTTTCCATTCTGTATCATTTTCCTGTTCTTAAAGATCTTTTGAATCTGCTATTTACCCCACTGGAGGAAACACAGAGAACACAGGGAGGTTTAGCATAATCCCAAAAGATCTTCTGGTGAGCGTAGAATAAAACATGGCAGAGGGACAGGGAGTGCAGAGAACAGTGCCAAGCAAAGGGAAGAAGTACTGCTGAAAAGAACGAGAGCGCCAAGTCTGAGCTGGGCAGCATGTTGGGGGAGCCTTGCTCTAAAGCACCACATAACTGTCATGTATTGCAACAATGAAGCATATCCTTACCCGTGTTGCACATCTAAAATAGGGAAGACCTCAGAAGTTAAGAACATCAATGTCAGTAGCCTCAGAGGAAGCCATTGTGTCCCCTTTCTCAGATCCCCAGCCACACCGGCAAGGCCTGCACCACTACAGTAGCTGGAGACAGAAGCAGCAAGTACTGGAGTTCTCACCTTTGCCACGATGTGCACCCCCTTCAAATCCAATGGCAGTCCTTTCCCAAAAGCTGCCAGAGCTGCACAGACATTTAAGCCCTTGGTTGTCTTCACAGCACTGCTGGGCATCTGTTCCAATCTCCCTGCTGAAAGCCTCTCTGCACCCAGTCTGTGCTGCATTCATTCAGTCAGTCAGTCAGTGGGTTTATATCCCACCTTCCCCACAAGCAAGCTGAGGGTGGGTCACAACATTGAAACATCAGTAAAAGAAACAATAATACATAACAACCTTAAATAAGCTATAAAATACAACATATAAAAGGCAAGCCATATTGGCGACGACTCACTCTTGATCCTTGAGTAGGCACATTGCTGACGACTCTGATTTCGAGGCCATTGCCAAACGCCTGCTTGTGCCAAGGGGGGCTTGCTGAATCAATGGCCCAAGTACTCCTCCCCACAGCTCCCCTCAGCGCTCTCCCATTTTGATCTCCAGGCTGCTGCAAAGCTCCCACTTGCTGCTGGGAGGGGGCCTTCCAAATCAGTTTTCTCAAGCCCATTGTGTTTTTTTCACACAACGGGCGTTGTTGCTAGTGAAATAATAAATATAAAAACAGCAGTTCCAAGAGGCGGCTTTCAGAAAACAGCAATCACCTGGATTATTGTGAGGTCAGGCAGATCCTCCAAGATCAGGACAACATGGTGTGGCAGATTAAAACATATTTGGAGCTTACTGTGATCTCTCTGCCTTGGCTTGGCTTGCCTTTCACCACCTGGCTCACCTTGCAGTGGACAGTACTGGACCGCTGCCTGACCAGTCCCTTTTAAGTGGCAGCAGTGCTAACCAAGAGACTTGCAGAGATCTCCCTTATGGGATTAGGATGGTTATCTATGCAGATACAATCACCGACCTCTAGGTTTGCCTGCTCATATTCCTTCTTTGCATTCTAAATGTAGGATAAAAGTGCTTGGCACAGGGGGAAACACTAGGGAAGATTTAAGGTTTCTCAAGCTCCACTGTTTTCAATCCCACAAATCTCTGTTTCTCCCTTGTGCAAATCAAAACCATGCTACTTTATTTTCATGCAATGTTCTCTTTTCTTGCTCTGAGATTTTAACATATGCATTTGTCAACATTATTGCTAACTGTAATATGTACACATGGTGTACACTGTATGAGTAAATACCATACAGATTGCATATAAAAAATACAATACGAGTAGAAAATGCAAATTAAGGTATAAAACCAACAGCCAAAAGCAAGGAATCAAAACTATAAACATGAGTATAAATAAATATACAAAGAAATAAAATAAACAACAGTCTCTGGTCTCTAAACTTAGCAGATAGTGCTTTTAAGAAGTACAGAAAAGAATTGGCAGCCTTTAAATATTTCTGATACTGAACTATTGTTTTGAGTTCCATTTTTTTTCAATTGGGTCTTAGAATTGTGTTTAACAATCTTGACAGACCCCCTACTGCAACCCTGCTTAATTGTGTGCATATCCAGCCACTCCAGGTGATGAGAGAGAAAAAAAGACATTCTCTTGAATGCCATCTGACAAGCCAATTCAGTCCAATCAAAAAGAGTTACATCTATATTCTGTACATTTGTGCTTTCCTACCTGCCATTAAGAAGGAAATATGGGTCTGAGGCTGTCTCCAAAAGGGAAGCCTTTATGGCAATCAGTAAAAGAGCTGCTTGACAGGAATCTATGAACAAGCAAATGGTTCCATCCACGAGTAGACCTCTTCCTCAAAGTATGACTTCTAAAGTGCACACCATCCCAGCCGGCCAGCAGCTGGGCGTGCACATCCTGCTTCTTCAGGGATTGTTTCATGGCAAAGGGTACTTAATTCACATTGCCTCCCAGTTTTTAAAAAATAAATTTCTTAAAATAAACAGGTTACAGATATATACAAAGATCCAGAGGAGTAAGGCCTGTTAGTCTGTAGTAGCAAAATAGTAAAGAGTCTAGTAGCACCTTTAAGACTAACTTTATTGTAGAATAAGCTTTCGAAAGCCACAGCTCTCTTCATCAGCTCTCTTCGTCAGCTATATACAAAGGATACCAATATTTGTAAAATGCATCAACAATCTAAGTCCCTTCACCCTGCCTCCATATAGCACCCCAAATTTTGGAATTCCGAATTACTGCTTTTCACTTCCCAAACCAGATCTGATACATCAAGATTTTCCCATTGTTGCTTTGTACATACATTGCAAAATGTTGGACATGCACCGTGCAAGCACCATTCATAGCTGCTGTGGAAAAGATGCAGATGAACTGCAGTCATTTATTATTACAGCAAAAGCCAGTAAAACAAAACAAATCTGCGATAAAAAAAATAAGTTATTACATCAGGGCTTAACAATAAGATCAGAGCATTAGTGATGGGAGAATTGATGAAATAAAAACAATGATGATAAAAGAGAGTTAAGAAAAAAATGCAAAAGCAATTATACCACATTTTCAGCTAAAAGGAGTCTGTATTTCCTAATGGCTAAAGAACAAAATCTGGCCATGGCATGTCACTGAGCTCTGAGTGTCTTCTAAAAGGAAATTTCTGGTCTAAAGTTGAGATAGGACTGCAAGGGATTAAATTTAGACAGTATAAGACAAGCCCTTTCCTCTTGATACAGTTTGCAGAATAAGAGAACTTGCAGATGAACTAAAGAAGCTAAAAGTGGTGGCAAACGGGGCACGCTCCATTTCCAGGATTAATTTTAGAATATCTCCCAGTTGTGCCAGAATTGAGGAGTTGAACACTGGACACAGGAAAAAAACATAGAATAGTAAAGGAACAGTATAAGAGAAATCCACATTCCTATTCACAGTCCTGCTCATCCAGCCTTCAGAGAGTACAGAGAGGACGAGTGAAAGAGATAGCATGTAAGGACCTTAGAATAGACTCAGTCAGAATAAGAATGCCATGGAAAAATGCACATTACAGACAAAACTGCAGCTCAGTCAAGAAAGGGACAGGGAAATAGTGGTACCCAGAGAAAAAGAACGATAAAGATGTTGCTAAGATAAACATCAGAAGCTGAAGTCTGGGCCATCCAAGCAAGCAATGGAGACCCTCTGAATAAAAGCTGCATCAACTGCCCAGGAAGCCTCAGTCACCTCCATTTGCCTGAGATGTTAGACACTGCAGTAAATACTGCAGAAGTGCAAGGTTTGGAACAAGAACATGAGATCAGACCAGCAGCCTTCCTAATCTAGAACAGAACATAGAGGCCAACACATTTCAGTTTGGTGTAGTGGTTAAGAGCGCAGGCCTCTAATCTGGAGAGCTGGGTTTGATTCCCCGCTCCTCCACTTGAAGCCTGCTGGGTGACCTTGGGCTAGTCACAGCTCTCTGGAGCTCTCAGCCCCACCCACCTCACAGGGTGTTTTGTTGTGGGGATAATAATAGCATACTTTGTAAACTGCTCTGAGTGGGCATTAAGTTGTCCTGAAGGGCGGTATATAAATCAAATGTTATTATTATTATTTCCTGAATCCTAGCACTAGTATTCAGAGACTTATTGCTGTTGAATGTGTGTCTTGAAGGACATATTTCTGATCTAGAAACAGAGGAGCAAACCTCAAGGCCTCCACTAGCATGAGAGGGTTCAGAGTGCCTCTGTCCACCACTGGAACAATCTGCTTTGGAGCTGTCCGAGGTCCTGTAGCCTGTGTCCGACTGATCTTCTGACCTGCTGCCTGTTACCTCCTTTCCCCATTAACCAATAGCGTTTGGCTCTTTTAGTTTGATTTTTTTAGATTAGTAAGGGATGGGGATATGATAATGGTTTATGAAGTGATGCACGGTTCGTTGAAAGTTGTCAGGGCTCCATCCCCCCACTTTCTCTACCTTAACATCGGAACTCAGGGGCTCAGCTAATGGAATGATAGATTCAGAAGTGATAAAAGGGAATATTCTGCAGTCACTACATCATTCATTGATGGAATTAACTGCCATAAGATTTGATGATGGCATCCATTTTAAATGGCTTTCAAAGTGGATTAGTCAAATTCTTGGAAGATAGGTCTATTGACAGATATTAGCCACGATGGCTAAATAGAACATTCATGTTCAGAGATAGTTTAAATACTAGCTGCTGGGCAGGGCAAGCTGTGGTTAAGGGCTGTTGCCTTCATGTCCTCCTCGTGAGCATTCCAGAAGCATTTAGGCTTGTCTAAGTGGGCTTCTGGTCTGATCCAACGGCGCTTTTGTAGCATTCTTGTCTCTTGACCTGGACCAATTCTTATACACTACATCTCCCTCCCATGGCAAGAACAGATTTTCTCAAGGCAACAGCAAGAAGGCAAGATTTATTAGATCATTCCACCTGCTTGAACATTCCTGCTAACTACAGTGTTTTAATGGTAGTTGTGTTTATTTAGTTACCATGGCCGGTGGCAAAAGCAAGGGGGGAGATGAGGACAGACAAGACGGGAGTTCCGAGAAAATATTCCGTGACTTACACCATGGAGTTTAAAACTATGGGCTGGGCTGCCAGAACAAGACATCCACCCATGTAATTGATTATGCATCCTATCCCAATAGTTGAGAACCTCTTCCCCTATTATTAACAATCCCCCAAGATTCATTTACATGTCTGCATACCAGCTTTATCTATATCTTCAAAGTAGTGTGCTGCAGTTGAAAGGAATATCAAGAAATGACATAAAAGAATGCACATCCACCGAAAAGCACAATCAGAGCACAAGAGGGAATCGCTCCGCTATTTGCCTGTGTTGAATTAAAAATGTTCCTAAACAAGAACATTTTACAAGCTCTGCAGAGCGAAAATGATAGAGATCTTTTAGACCTCCTCTGGCAAGCCATTCCAAAGAGCTGGGCCCGATATTGGATTTCTCAGCCCTGCTGTTTCAATCCCAATGACCCTGTTTTCATTATTACTTCTCCCTTGAGTGAACTGAAGCTTTGATTCTCTATTCATGCCATTATTTGTTTCCTCACAAGGAATTTTTCCTATAACATGTGCCGATTTGCAAGCATCATGGAAATCAACATTATAACGTAATGGCAGGGGTCATTTTGTAGAAAAAGAGCTGGAGGAACTCATTAGCATAATGCATTAGCATAACTCATTAGCGTATGCAACGCCTCTCGCCATCACTGGAAGTGTGTCATTAGCATAACTGATTTGCATATGCCACACCCCCTGACATCACCTACCTGGCTGTTTTGGACTCAATCCTGGCCATTCAGGGCCAAAATTGGGCCCAAAATGGCGAAAGGGGCTGAAAATGGCTGAAAAGGGGCCCAAAATGGTCAGGATCGGGCTGCTGCTGAGTGGGAGAGTGATCCACCACCCGTCAGAGGCCCAATCCGGACCGTTTCAGCCCCAATCCAGGCCAAAACGGGCCCAAAATGACTGAGAGTCAGGTGGGCGGGGCCACCTGTCACGTGAGCTCTTCGGTGAACTGCCAGAACTGCATTCCTGTGCATTCCCCCTCAAAATGAGCACTGCATAATGTTATAAATAACATCCAGTCTGAAGGCAATTCTTGTATAGTAGTTAGAGTGTTGAACTAGGATCTGGAGACTGAGGTTTGAACTCTGCCTCTGGCATGGAAATTTACTGGGTTAACTTTGGCCAGTCACACATCCTTAGCCGAACCTACCTCACAGGGTTGTTGTGAGGATAAATAGAAGAGACTTTAGGATAGGAATAACATAGCCGCCTCAAATGACCCCCTACCCCCGCCCCCATGACAAAGAGGATTCTGTAAGTTGTATTAGCTGAAGTTTCTGGATCTTCAAAGGCAGCCCCCTTTAGAGCATGTTATAGAAATTCAGGAATCCCAACCCTAAAACCTACATGCACTTTGGATGCTTTTTGTCCAAGCAGCTTCTGATCAAGTGGAAAGTGCCTGCTTCCACTTGTGCTACTCTCACTGGCTAAGCTGATTTTAAGTTCCCTATAGTAAAGAGTCCAGTAGCACCTTTAAAACTAACCAACTTTATTGTAGCATAAGCTTTCGAGAACCACAGCTCTCTTCGTCAGATGCATCTACAGACTAACACAGCTAACTCCTCTGGATCTAAGTTCCCTATCTATCCCATCTGCACAAAGGGGACAATAAAAGTTGTTGCTATATCTGGTGCCTCGATGCTTGAAAATAACTTTATAAAGTGTGCTGAGAGAGATATTGCAGAGGATTTCCTAATGTGTTCTAAATTTGCTAATGCGCGATTGCACTGAATAGAGTCATTCTACTTCACACACCCCCAACTTCAGCTATACATCTCAAATCGTTTTCATCTTCACCTGTTAAGAATATAAAGCTCCGAGTTTTTAAAAAGGTATTAAATATTTAGCAGCGGCATAAAGGCACCTTGGGATGAAAGCATCGAGGCGACAGAGCTGTCAGCATAACCCTTCTTAATCATATTTCCGTGAAGCGAACAACACAGGTCTTGTTGGCAAGGCAACTCCCCAACTCAGCAATCTCATACATTTCCCTTACCATATTTTCTTTCTAAATAAAAAGAAGGTTGGTTCCAGATTTTGTTTGAAAGATTAGAAAGACTGGTTTTGATATGGGTGGAAATGAATGGGAGGGAGAGAAGGTGTGAATGTTCGACATTACCATAATATTCTCACAGTGGAGTTCAGATTTTGGCATACTTTTGACATGAAGCCAGGTAGCTCGTCTTTTAACTGCCAGTGCACATAAATGGCCACAGTGTTGGGATTTTTGCAAGCGTCCTACGTTCACTCATGAAAGAGTTAAATTGTTATTCTGGTTGTTGTGGATTTTCCGGGCTGTATAGCCGTGGTCTTGGCATTGTAGTTCCTGACGTTTCGCCAGCAGCTGTGACTGGCATCTTCAGAGGTGTAGCACCAAAAGACAGAGATCTCTCAGTGTCACAGTGTGGAAAAGAAGTTGGCAGGGTAATTTATATCTACTCAGGAAGGTAGGGTTGGGCTGAGTCATCGTGTAAGAGTTTCCTAGGGCGTGGAATGCTAATGGAAGGAGGCTTCACTGTATCCTGAGAAGGTTCTTTTGCATATGGATTGGTGCTTGATATGCAGAGGAGTTAGCCGTGTTAGTCTGTGGTAGCAAAATCAAAAAGAGTCCAGTAGCACCTTTAAGACTAACCAATTTTATTGTAGCATAAGCTTTCGAGAATCAAGTTCTCTTCATCAGATGCCTGATACAGATACTGGCCAAATACAGAAGAGCAGGATTCCAATGTAGTATGGGCCTTCGACAACCACAGCTCTCCCTGCCAGATGCATCTGACAAAGACCTTTCCTTGCCTACAGACAGCCCCCCAATCTTAAACGACTTCTCACTTACAATCATGAATCGGCCAGCAGAATCACCAGCACAGGTACCAGGCCCTGCAACAGACCCAGATGCCAGCTCTGCCCCTATATCTACCCAGGGAATACAATTACAGGACCCAATGGCATCAACTACACTGTCTCTGGCTCTTACAGCTGCTCATCCTCCAATCTGATATATGCCCTCATGTGCCAACAATGTCCTTCTGCTCTGTACATTGGACAAACCAGCCAACCTCTACGCAAAAGAATAAATGGACACAAATCTGACATTAGAAATGGAAACGTCCAGAAACCAGTGGGAGAACACTTCAATCTACCAGGACATTCCATCAAAGACTTAAAGGTCACTGTAGTTCAACAAAAACCTTTCAAAAACAAAATCCAACGGGAGGCTGCTGAACTGGAATTCATATGCAAATTTGACTCTGTCAAGCTGGGACTGAATAGGGACTATGAATGGTTATCACATTACCACAGGTAACAGATTTCCTTTACAGAGGTGGGGTCTGGGGGAGCTCAGTGGCACCTGGTGTGGGCTTTCGGGAACCACAGATCTCTTTGTCAGATGCATCTGACAGGGAGAGCTGTGGTTGTCGAAGGCCCATGCTACATTGGAATTGGATGGTCTAGCTGTTTGGCTGCTACAAACTAACAGGGCAAACTCCTTTGAAGCCAACTGATACACACACCAAAAGGAGATGTTTACATATACTAGCAAAGGAATGTTTTGATTGCTCCCTCCCCCTCCCCCCCTAATTGCCGCCTCTCTTCTCTCTCCTGCTCTTCTGTATTTGGCCAGTATCTGTATCAGGCATCTGACGAAGAGAACTTGATTCTCGAAAGCTTATGCTACAATAAAATTGGTTAGTCTTAAAGGTGCTTGATATGCTAATCTTCTCTGCAGGGCTATTGTAGAGTGTAGAGTATTTTGTTAGCCTGGTGTTTTTCAGTACTGGAAACCATGCTCTCTTAAACTCTCTTCTTTCCTGTTGAAATTGTGCTTATGCTTATGAATTTCAATGGCTTCCCTGTGCAATCTGACGAAGTAGTTGGAAGTGTTGTCCCGTATTTTAGTGTCCTGGAATAGGATACTGTGTCCTGTTTGAGTTAGGCTATGTTCAGCCACTGCTGATTTTTCTGGATGGCCAAGTCTGTAGTGTCTTTCCATCATTCTCCAGCCGTGAAAGCCTTCGACAATATATCAAATTGTTAGTCTGTTTGTTTATTCAGATACCTAGTTAGTATAGGACCACTTAGGCCTCAAGTAAATGTTCCTGCCATAGAAAGGGGAGTCTTTAGTCTTAATGAAGGAATCTAGGATTGTCTATTGGATGAGTCAGTTTATTGGGGAGCAATTAGCTGGCAACATATACTAAGGTTTTATTGCTCTTTGTGCACTTTCAATGCTCTCAGCTCTGTTTGTGTGTTCAATGTTTAGTCTCTAAGTTTCTCTATTTAAGCTCCTAGTCTAGCCATCAAGATGTAGTTAGTTAGCCATTCATTATTTTCTTACCAAATGTACCCCTTTCCCCTGTTACGAAGTAAAATATTTTTATAGAGCTAAAACCACAGAAGTCTGTCTACTTATTTCCAATGTGCTAATATCAAACTCTGCCATCTTACTCATCTCTTTTTTAATCTCTACCACCAACACATAGGAAGGATGTTCTCCTCACAGGGGTAGAGAGGAAGCAAAAAGACAGAGATGGTGCACAATTCAGGATTTGTTGCTATAAGGCACATAGGTAGGTGTCAGATAAGACAGGGTGGAATAGTCAAACTAAGGGTGAGGCAGCCAGCAGGTCAAAGATAGAGATGGGCATGAACCGAAATATGAACCAAAATTAAGCACAAACCAGGCCAGTTCATGGTTCGTGAACCACGGTTCATCAGATCCCATTTCTGACAAACCGCCCCGAACTTTTAGGCTGGTTCATTTGGTTCGTTTTTTGGTTCGTGACTGCAGACAGCCTGGTGCCAATCAATCAGTTTCCTAGGCAATAGGGCATGGACTTCCTGCAGACCTTCTACTGCCCCGGAAGTGACCTTCTGCTGCACCAAAAGTGACCTTCTGCTGACCCAGAAGTGATGTTTTCTGACCTAGATGTGACGCTTTCACGAACCAAATGAGCCGGTTCGCAAACCAGGGGCAGGTTCGTGAAAGTTTGTGGTTTGTGAAATTTGACGAACCATGAACTGCATGGTTCGTTTTTTTCCGGTTCATGCCCATCTCTAGTCAAAGATGGGCAATGAGTCCATAGGGTCAGTGGAGAACTTAGGAATCCACAAGGCAGTCCAGGGCAGAGGAAAAGGCACAAAGTCAAGCAGGCAGGCATCAAAAACTAATCTTATTAGAACTAACTTAAACTACAAAGAGGTAGTTCAGATTGAAAGGCCCAGCTTTGAGGCAGCAGCTTCAGGATAGATTTAATGGGAGCTTTCAGGTAACCATCCCTAGCTCTTCTCATTGGCCTCATCCTGGCAGAATGGACTTCCTCAGTTGGCCACCTCAAGGAGGGCACTGTGGTGCAAAGGACATTGGATTGCCAGATCTTCCCTGAAGCTCAGAACCATGCAGCACAAGGTATTAGAGTAGTTGGTTCTGGGTTCAAGTCCCCACAAATCCTGACAATGAGTTATGGCCCAGAAGGTATTGTATTCACGTCTGTCAAAATACAGTAAATTCATTTTAACTCCTGAATGTAATCCAAGGCCACTTGCACACCAGGGTGGTTTTCTGTAGTGGTCTGATTGCTAACACACAGGTATGTGAAATCACCCTTGCAAAAGAGATTCTAGATAACAGAGGGTAATCTGGTTTCTCTTCATTGTCAGTTACATTTTGTAGCCAATGTGCATTGAACCCCCCCCCTCCATGTTCTTGCATTAATTTTTTTGTTTTGAGGAGTGATTTCCTCTCTCCCTCCCCATCCAAAAGGTAGGCTGAGGTGTGGGAGATTCTCCTCCTCCTCTTCTTCTTCCACAACCATGCCTAATGCTGCATAGGGATAACACAATAACTTTTAAAACTTTTTAAAAAAAATCCATATATTTACAGAGGCACCTCAGGACATTCCCCTCCCTCCTGTTTAAAAGGTAGGCAACTCTCTTCTGTTATGCTAATTGTTACAAGGGCCTGACTCCTTCAGGTCATTAACAAATACAAAGAGCAATTGACAAATAACTAACTAGCTCTTCACTGAAGTCCTGCAATTATGATGTTTCCCTTTCAGACACCAGAAACTACTCGCACTGATAGCTTCTTGTCCAGGAAATACTGTGTTTTTTAAAAGGTTTAAAATAAAGCAGGGTTTTTTTTGGTGGAAGGAATGGGCCATTAATCTACTGTACACAAATAGAAGATGATGTCATGTTAAATGTGAAGAAAAACTCACACCAGTTGGGTGGCTGAAACATGGGGAATCCTTGGTTTGAAAGCAACTAATGTCTTGTTAGGCTTCCATGAATTGTTTTATGTTTCTAGTTATGCTGTGACCCATCATTTATATGTTTTAAAAGTTCTTGAATATATGAAGCTGTTTTTTTTATTGAGTACAAATTCTTTGGAAGTTCTCTCATCACCTGTTATATGAGATCCTTTAATTAGAGTCATAGAGGATTGAGTGTGAGATATTTTGCCTGCAAACTAAGTGCCGTAATAATAAACCCTGGGCCCCTGACCCCTTTGTAATGAAGTTTCTACCTCTTTATCATGTCCTAATGTAACCAAGAAAGAGTGCATAGGACAGGATTATTAATACAGTGCTGGGCTTGGCATCCAGTTACTTCCCCCCACAGAACACTAAATAGACTTCATCCTGGGATGGAGGACTAAAAAAATCCCCTACACTGGAGACAGGAGATGTTTCTTTGGAAAAGTCAATAATGCTGGGAAAACTGGAAGGCAGTAGGAAAAGAGGAAGACATAAAACCAGATGGCTTGACTCAATAAAAGAAGCCACATCCTCCAGTTTGCAGGATCTGAGCAAGTCTGTTAATGATAGAACGGTTTGGAGATCTTTCATTCATAGCTTCGCCATAGGTCGGAGGCGACTTGACGGCACATAACACACACCTGCCACTGAAGTGCATTCCTGCTATCCAATCTTGTGGGGAAAACCAACAGCTGAATGCTTCTCAAAAACTTGCTATTTGCATGATTATCTTTACCCCAGGGCATATGCAAACTGCCTACGTGAATCTCCCATCTGGGCAGATGGAGAAAACCAAGGCGAGTGTTCAGGTCATTGATTAGAGGACTGCAATTACTGAGCAATTCTCCCACCCACTCCCCCATTTTTTTCTAGACCTCTCTTCTCATGTACCACATTCTGCAGTAAAGAGCATGGAAAATGGAAACCTCCCGTTCTGACTCACCCACTGCGTGTTCTATTTGAAGTTCTTTTCCCTGCTGTTATGCTGTGGTTAAAATTACTGTAAAAACAGATCCCATCCTAGAGAGATTTCCTGAAGGATGAGTGAATTTCCCCGGTATCGTTCCTTATTCCTCCCCAATTCTATTTTCTTCCAGAAGAATTTAGAATATTAATTCCAGACTTAGGACCAAGCTACAAGTGATGATTGACACTTGAACGGTAAGTGAACAGACTCACGTGTATTCCTCCCTGTTCACTTGCACGCCATTTGCACTCCACTTGATCATGTAGTGGAGTGCAAGTGGAGTGCAAGTGAACAGGGAGGAATACACGTGAGTCTGTTCACTTGCCATTCAAGTGTCATTCGTCACTTGTAGCTTAGCTCTTAGAGTATGCACAGTTTAGCAAAGTTTTCACTTCATCATCTTCTCTCCCCCACAATACACCCCAGTTACTGATGCAAAAAGTACCCTGATGAAGCAGTGCAAACAAGCAATCTCGATGTCATCATGCAACTCATTCTTTTTGGTTGGTGTTTTCCTGAGGAGCTCATCACTCCTGTACTTTTGTGGAACTGTACACCAAAATGGATGTTGATGAATCATATTTCAAGCTTGCTCTTTTTTTTTGCAGGGTTTTATTAACTCAAACATACACATGCTTAGGAAGCAAAAGGACATGAATGCACTGAAAGTGGTGGCAGAGCTTGCATATATAAAATTTGGTAAACTAAGAACAGAATCGTGGAGAATTATTGATCTCCCCACAATTTAATCAAAACCAGGGCTTTTTTTCAGGGGGAACACAGGGGAACAGAGTTCTGGAACCTCTTAAAAATGGTCACATGGCTGGTGGCCCCGCCCCCTGATCTCCAGACAGAGGGAAGTTTAGGTTGCCCTCCAAGGGCAATCTAAACTCCTCTCTGTCTGGAGATCAGGGGGCAGGGCCACCAGCCATGTGACCATTTTCTCTGAGGGCATCCCACTGAGTTCCACCACGTCTTTTCCCAGAAAAAAAAGCCCTGATCAAAACTCTTTCTCCAGAAGCGAAATCATCCTGGCTTCTCAGAGACAGAGACAAACAAACTACTCTGTGTGTGGTGAAATTTTTGGCAGCTGTTAAGTTATGTGATAACTAATTTTTTGGTTCTCTTCCTGAGGAATGAGGGTTGCTGTTTATGACTTAGGTTGTAAAAAAGGGAAGTAGTAAAGTAAATAGTAGAGAATTCATAAGGCATGGGTTCCAATTTAGAAACAAGAAACTTGAAATTCCTAAATTTGGGAACAAATTCAGAGGAAGAGAATTTCTGAAGTTCCTACAGCTCATCTGTCTCTTGGAGCCCCCCAGTATTCCGTTCTTAAATAGGACAATCAGATAAGCCATCCTTATCACAAATCCTAAGTATCAAACTTCTGCAACAATTTGCTCAATGAAACCATGCCAGAAGTTGAAAAGTGGTTTATTGGGTCTTTTACAGCACTAATGACTTCTCATTGAGGATGTTTGCTGGCAGTTAACATCCTACAGGATTAAATATCCTTGGCTTGGACTCGGGCCTTCCAGTCTTCCATCCTTTGTTAGCTGCCAAGAAAACAAAATGGCCTCCATATGGGCTGTTAGAGCTTAATCAATGAAGCTTGGAGGTGTATTAGCGCAGAACAGATACCTTTAAAAAATTAGGAAGATCTAAACCACTTTGCAAAGTGCCAAGCTGTGCATGTTGCAAGAACGGTGTCTCTTATTCACATTCATAATTTACTCAGCTACAACATTTTACATATGAAAAGAGAAGATACTCATGTGCTTCTAAGTATGGACGCATAAATATTTTCATCACCCACATTTCTACCTTTCTTTTGGAGTTTCAGACAAATGGGTGTTGTTTCCAAAGCAAAACCAGAGCATTCTTCATTTTTTCTTAATTCTTCATTTTTTTCTTTTTCTTTTACATTATAGAGTGTTCATATATGCAGCTTTCAGCTTCTGTCCCCCTCTTCTGCCTTATAGATGACCCATGCGTGCATTGGTTAAACACTGATCACAGAGACGTTAAACTTCTTTTTGTACAGTGCTTTACCAGCGCTCAAGAGCAGGTACAATTACATCACGCTCATGAAAAGCCACTTTATCGCAGCATTTTATGAATGTGCACATACACAACAGTAAAGTAGAGGGAAAGAGATGTAAATGAACTGAAAGATGTTGCAAACTGAGCAGGACCAAATTCCAAAATAAGAAATTCTCTTAATTGAAATGGAATTCGAAGGATGGAATGCAGGACAGAGAATTAAACAAGGGAAACGCACTTAGGCAAGGGTCACTGCTTGAACATGCGGACACACATACTGCTCCACATGCTCTGTAATGATAATTAATGCTTGTAATCATCTCCAATGTGTGATGATTTAACTGTTGGAGAAGTGACAGCCTGCTAAGAGTCTAATTACTGTAAAAAAAATACTGCCAAAAAAGTAGTTTAGTCCACTTGTACCCTAGGGGGAGCTGTGGAGCATTCTCTAGTGTTTAGGGTTTATCGAACATTTTCTCTTACAGTTCAACCTACCTCTTGTTGTTTTTCTTTCTCTGCTGTGTGTTAGCATGTGTTAGTGCTTGTGCTCTGAAGGTCTCCCTGTTGCATTAATTACCTGCAGTTAGTTATTGTCTTTTGCAAAAACCCTGTTGCAGTAAATTCATTGAAAGCACATTCCAAAGCATGGATTGGATTATTTCCTGTACTCTGCCAACATTAACAAGGATTCCATTGGCTGTATACAGTTCAAATGGTACTTCAGCAGTCACAGTATATGAAACAATTAAAACTTCTTTACTGCTGGGGTCTTAATACTGGTGCACCTACACTGAGATCCATGTGCATAAATAAGTAGAATATCCAATCCCAATCCTAGCCATTTAATCGTGTCCGATCCTTGGCTACTCTGTAGATCGTATCCCTCCAGGCCTTTCTATCTCTGACTGCATCTTTCAATTCCTTCTTGTTCAATCCAGTGTCTTTCATGATGGTATCCAGCCAGCGGGTTTTTGGTCTTCCTCATTCCATTCACCATTCCTAGCATCATTGATGTTTCTAGTGAGTTGGCCCGCATTACATGCCTGAAATAGCTGAGATTCTGCTTTGTAATCCCCCCCCCTCCAGAGACATGTCAGGTTTTATGCGTTCCAAGACAGCTTGGTTTGTTACTTTTGCTGTCCAAGGGATCCTCAGGAGTCGTCTCCAACACCACAGTTCGAATGAGTCCATTTTTCTCTTGTCCATTTTTGTTAAGGTCCATGTCTCACATCCATAGGTTGTTATAGGAAACACAATGGCTGTGACCAGTCGGCGCTTGGTGCTTATTGTGACATCTTTGCAATTCCAGATTGAATCCATGCTGATCATTGCTGAGTGTCCAAGTGTGATTTGCCACTGTACTTCAGGTGTCCAGTCACCCCTGTTATTGATTTGTGAACCTAGGAAGACAAAGTTATCAACCACGTCGATCTCATCATTGTTTGTCTTGATATGGACTCGTTTGTTAGTGTTGGTCATGATTAGGGATGTGCGTTTCGGCATTCAGAATGCCGAAAGAATGCCGAAACAAAAGTGTTTCGGCTTCTTTCGGGGAATGCCGAAACGTTTCGGGGAATGCCAAAACGTTTCGGGTAGCCGAAAGAAAAAAGCCGAAACGTTTCGGGATTCTTTCGGCTTTCTTTCGGCTTTTCTATGGGAAAATGCCTCCGTCTTCCAGGACGTCTGGAGGAGGCATTTTCCCACTGAATAAGCCCAAAATTGGTGGGGACCTTCCTCTAACCCTTCTCTAACAACCACCCAAGTTTCAGACAGATTGGACTTTGGGGGGCCATGTTATGGCCCCCCAAAGCAGGTCCCCCCATCCTCCCATAAGAAAGCGAAGGAGCAGCATATTGTTAGCATGCTGCTGCTGATCTTTCTTCATTATTTCCTATGGGGAAAAAATGAAGAGGCAGGCTTCCTTTGCCAGGGGTGGCATTTTGCATGCAAAATGCCCCCCAGCCCTCAGGGGCCCTTCTCCCACCCCTCCTCCCACCCCCCACCAAGGCTCAGCCTGCTCCCACTTGGGGGGGGGGCATTTCATGGCCTCCCCAAGTAGGTGCTCTAATCTCTACCACTGACAGCTGGGGGAGGCTTGTGTTGCCAGGGGTGGCATTTTGCATGCAAAATGCCCCCCAACCCTCTGGGGCCCTTCTCCCACCCCTCCTCCCACCCCCCACCAAGGCTCAGCCTGCTCCCACTTGGGGGGGCATTTCATGGCCTCCCCAAGTAGGTGCTCTGCTCTCATCTCTACCACTGACAGCTGGGGGAGGCTTGTGTTGCCAGGGGTGGCATTTTGCATGCAAAATGCCCCCCAACCCTCTGGGGCCCTTCTCCCACCCCTCCTCCCACCCCACACCAAGGCTCAGACTGCTCCCACTTGGGGGGGCATTTCATGGCCTCCCCAAGTAGGTCCTCTCAGCCCCTAAAGTCCACCCCTTACAGCCCCACACAAACCCAATTCCCCCCCAGCTGCCACACACAGACCCAAATCCCCACATTAGCCCCTCACAGACCCAAATCCACCCCCACCTGCCCCACACCCATAACCCCAGGAACAGGCTGGCTAAGGCCAGCCCTCTCCCTTTGTTCCCTATGCTGGGAACTTCTAAACTCTCTTTCCCTGGGCAATTCTGCACAGCCCAGGGGTGCCACAATGGTGGGCACACTTCTGAGTGCCAGCTGGTCCCTGTGAAAGAGCACCTGAACCACAGACACCCTCCCTCAAATTCCCCCACCACCTACAGAGATGGCTGGCCAGCCAGCCCCATTGTTCCCTATGATGGGAACCAACTGCACAACAAAGAATAAAACAAGAACAACACAAAATAAAGTTTTAAAAAAATTATATTCTCCCTTCCAAAGTACAAGTAGGCAAAGCATTATGACACATTACACCAGCAGTCCCCCACACAGAAAAATTAAAACAAAACTCACTTAACATCAGAGAATCACAAAGCATGATTCCTGTCAAAAACACTTTATTTCTTGAACAGCTTTAGGTTACACAGCAGGGGGGAACACCAAAGGGCATGGCAGCACTATCTTACACAAAAATAACACAACTCACTTCACATCAGAGAATCACAAAGCACAATTCCTGTCAAAAACACTTTATTTCTTGAACAGCTTTAGGTTACACAGCAGGGGGGAACACCAAAGGGCATGGCAGCACTATCTTACACAAAAATAACACAACTCACTTAACATCAGAGAATCACAAAAGCACAATTCCTGTCAAAAACACTTTATTTCTTGAACAGCTTTAGGCTACACAGCAGGGGGGGAACACCAAAGGGCATGGAAGCAGTATCTTACACAAAAATAACACAACTCACTTCACATTAAAGAACCACCCCAAAAAATTGCTGTCAAAAGCACTTTATTTCTGTAACTGCTTTAGGTTACACAGTAGGAAGGCACCACAGAGCAGGAAAGCAGTGTACTACGCAAAAATAACACAACTCACTTCACATCAGAGAATCACACAAACACAATTGCTGTCAAAAATGGTGAAGTGGGTTGTATTATTTTTTGTAGTACATTGCTATCATGCCCTGTTGTGCCCTCCTACTGTGTAACCTAAAGCTGTTCAAGAAATAAAGTGTTTTTGCCAGGAATTGTGTTTTTGTGATTCTCTGATGTTAAGTGAGTTGTGTTATTTTTGTGTAAGATAGTGCTGCCATGCCCTTTGGTGTTCCCCCCTGCTGTGTAACCTAAAGCTGTTCAAGAAATAAAGTGTTTTTGACAGGAATCATGCTTTGTGATTCTCTGATGTTAAGTGAGTTTTGTTTTGGTGGGGGGTGGGAGGAGGGGTGGGAGAAGGGCCCCTGAGGGTAGGGGGGCATTTTGCATGCAAAATGCCACCCCTGGCAAAGGAAGCCTGCCTCTTCATTTTTTCCCCTAGGAAATAATGAAGAAAGATCAGCAGCAGCATGCTAACAATATGCTGCTCCTTCGCATTCTTATGGGAGGATGGGGGGACCTGCTTTGGGGGGCCATAACATGGCCCCCCAAAGTCCAATCTGTCTGAAACCTGGGTGGTTGTTAGAGAAGGGTTAGAGGAAGGTCCCCACCAATTTTGGGCTTATTCGGTGGGAAAATGCCTCCTCCAGGCGTCCTGAAAGACGGAGGCATTTTCCCAAAAAAAAAACCCGAAAGAATGCCGAAAGAATGCCGAAAGAATCCCGAATCCCGAATCCCGAAAGAGATTCTTGTTTCGGCTTTCGGCTTTAACGGCAGAGAATCTTGTTTCGGGTAATCCCAAAACAAGAAAGCCGAAAGTTTTTTCCTTGCACACCCCTAGTCATGATCATTGTTTTTTTGATGTTCAGCTGAAGCCCCATTACTTCACTTGTTGTCTTTAGTTTCAAATGAAGTTCATGCATCTCAAAGATTTAATTTCAGGGGAAAGATTCTAAATGATGAATGGAAATTCTAGCATATCATGCTAACGAAAACTTTTCAAAAGCATCCTCAGAATTTTCTCTCAAAGGAAAAATCAATTTGATTTTCTAGGATCTCCAGAAAGGTAACCCAAATTTAATCTACATAAAAACTTTTCGAGTCCTCCAGAAAGCAACAAACTTTGTTTTGCCAAAAATCAAGAACTGATAGCTTGAGGCACATAGAAGGAGGAAAGTGAGGATCCTGATTTGACAGTGCTCTTGAATTGTCCCTTGTGAGACTGTCACCTGCTTTCAAGTTTAACTTGGAGAATTTCAAAAATATTCCAAAATCGACGACAGCGTTTAGTTCCTTCATTTCATTTTTATCTCCCTTCCTCACGCCCAGATAGGTATGCTACAAATATGACATGGACACAGATAAAAATGCTACAAAAGCGACATTGTGACTGTACATAAACCTCTTCAAAATTCATTTTCTGCAGTGTTTTATTTTTGCACTTAGGTACTCATGGAACATGAGCAAATGTCTCACCAGAAGAATCTTAATTGCTTTTTTGCAGTGTTTTCTCAATGCACATATGCACTCTAGCAATAGAGGGGCAGTAAGATGCCCGTGAACTGAAGAAACTAAAGGGATGGCAGGCAGTATATGCAAACGGCATGCTCTAAAAACACTGGAAACACCAATAAGAGCAATGGAGGATTCCTAATGCATCAAATCAAGTTAATTCAGAAATCGAGGGAGAAAATTGAATGGGGAAAATGTTGGAAGCACCCGTAATAATTACATGCAGTGTTTTTGTTCTCAAGCCAGGTGTTCTGTTTAAAATACAGTACACCAATCAGCCTCAAAATAGATTTCTCATCTTGATTTCTTGCTGCAAAAGCGGGGGATGGGGGTGAGTGTTCTCAAATGCATCATATTTATATTACAAGAGCAATCAAGATGATAATAAAGCAAGCCTACATAATGGGATGCTGTTTAATCTGCTGCACTGGTGCAAATCTGACTTGATTTATGGAAAGTGGCCAGTACAGTACAAGTAAATCTATTATACAGCCAGGAATGAGCAGGTTTCCCATTCCTTTACTGTACCAGAATTTCTGTCTTGCGTTCCACTTCAAATGAACAGTGCATTAATAAAACACTGAACAAATCAGCTTCAGCATCATCATGTATATAGTTACATCAAAATTCTTTTTCTGTGGTGTTCTACCAATGCACATGCGCATATCGATGTGGCACACAAAAACAATATGGTTGCTAAAGATGGGCACGAACCAAAATTCATCACAAACCAGGCCAGTTTATGGTTTGCGAACCAGCGGTTTGTCAGAGCCCATTTCTGATGAACCACCACGAACTTTAGGCTGGTTCATTTGGTTCGTTTTTCAGATCGTCACAGCAGACAGCTTGGCACTGATCAATCTGTTTCCTAGGCAATGGGGGGGGGGCTTTCTGCAGCCCTGGAAGTGACCTTCTGCTGCCCCTGAAGTGACATTTTCATGAACCAAACAAACTGGTTCACGAACTGGGTCATGGTTCATGGTTCATGAAATACGATGAACCATGAACTGCACAATTCGGTATTTTCCTGGTTCGTGCCCACCTCTAATGGTTGCATCATTTTTTTTTTTCATTTTGTGATGTTTTATCAAATGTACACCCAAAAATTAGAAACATGGTGGGAGGAAAATGTAAATGAAAAGAGGCTGAAACCTGTAGTAAACTGCACATGCGCAGTGCATTGTACATTTAGAAATTAAAAACTGGACTGATGGAAATCACCCACTGCTTCTAAACTACTTCAGAAACTATACCAATTTGTCTGATACTCCAAAAATCCAAGGAGAGATTTGGAGAAGAATTTCAGAAACACTCCAAGCTTAGACTAAAATTTAGTTTACTGAATGGTAGATCTGTCTTCAAATGCTCTAGAGATTTTCTAACCAGCTCATTCTATCAGACAATGGATTCGCCTAATTTAGTATTGTTTGGTCTGGCTAGCAGCATCTCTACAGGAACTGAGAGAAAAGAAAATCTTTTCATGCCCTGGAACCCTTTAACAATGCTAGGGAATGAACTGTATTTTCTGTATGCAAAGTAGATGCTCTAACAGTCCCTCCTTCAGAAAAATCCAAATGCTATCATTGTTTTATATTTTAAGGTACTTTGAATACCCAACTGAGGGCAGAAAACTAGCATTATTTATTTATTTAAAAACAAAGTAGATTCCACACACTCCTCTACTGAAGTTTTGCATTGCTTAAAGACTTGTGAATGTACCTTTAAAAAAAATTCTAACTTCCATATAACTGCAAAGTACCACCCATGTGGAGAAACCTTATTACAAAAATTTTAACATCTGGTTCTAACTTACACTGCCAGATGAACTCAAGACCTCCATAATTGCAGCCCGGTGGTACAAAGGCACTCCGACAGGTTTCCAATTCTGGAGCAGAACAATCCAGATTCTATCATCAAGAAACTCAATGACTTTGCTCAGTATGTAAGAGCTAATTTGGTAACTTTGATCGTAGGTGCCCGGTGAAGCTATATTGCAAGGAAATGGCAGTTGTGGTGCTCCATGTTCTGTAGTAGTTTAGGGAAGGCAATTGTCTTGGAAAGACAATTTTAAATGTTGGTATTAGCTCACATACTTTAGATCCCATACATTTCAAATGCCAGATGGGGATTGTTTATATGTAGAGTTGTGGGGCGGGAGGGACGGTTCCTGGAAAAAAATTAAAAAGAAAAATAAGGCCTCTGCTACTTACAGGACATTCTTATCATGGAGTTCTAGTGATTCCTAGAACTACTGAGAAACTATAGTAAAAACTGCTCGCTTTACCAGAGAGCAGTTCCTACAGCTATCCTTTGTTACTTCCTGGTAGCACTAGAAATTGCTCGAAGTCTATGATAAGAGATGCAGAGGCGGCCTTTCAGAAGCGGCAGGCGATGAGACCTGAGGACAGGCCATTCCCACCCCCACATGGGGCTTGGCAGCCCTATTTATATCAGCCAAGAACACTCTAGACAAGGCTAGAACAAAAGACTCATGTACCATATGGCATAAATCCACTGCCATGCATTTTCCAAGAGTAAAAAATTAAGTATAACCTGGAAGCTTTATAGCTGGGATCACCAATCTTCTTTATAATGTGAGCTACTTCTAATTAAAAATATCTTGAACTACCCCTACCAAATTTTGTTCTTAAAAACAGTAGACAAGGAGGAGCTCTGGAAATGAAGCTATCAGCTAAGCAGCACAGAAAAATCCTAGGAAATGTATGTTTATAAAAAGCCTGGAGCGAATTTTTTCAGGATTTTTCCTGGGTCTTCTAGGACATGCATAAGTTACTCTGCAATAGCTCTCAAGCTACCTGTTGGAGACTCATAATTTATAGAGAGAAAAGTCTCAGTGTTAGTGTGTATATATTTCATGCAGTACATCCAAAGTAGGAATGTGCAAAATGAAACATACAAGCTGGAAATAGACCCATGAATTGCTGTTCTGTTTTGTTAAAGCAGCTTCTGGAACAGTGAACCAAATCCAGGAAACCAAATTGTAACAACACCCTACCACCAAAAAGTCTGTGTGCTTTATTTTGTTTTGGTTCTAACTTTGCAGCGGCAGACAGGCACTGGGCCCTCAAGGCAGCATCTTGTTTTCCTTAACAGTATTCACCAATTAGATTCCAAGGAGAGAAAGCCCTTACATTATTCATTATTCATTATTCATAATTCATTAAAACTGGGAGCCAGTTTTGTGTAGTGGTTAAGAGCAGTAGGACTTTAATCTGGAGAACTGGGTTTGATTCCCCACTTCTCCACTTGAAGCCAACTGGGTGACCTTAGGTCAGTCACTTAAGGGTGGCAGGACTCTAATCTGGAGAGCCAGGTTTAATTCCCCACTCCTCTGCTTGAAGCCAGTTGTGTGACCTTGGATCAATCACAGCTTTCTGGAGCTCTCTCAGCCCCACCCACCTCACAGGGTGAATGTTGTGCTGATGATAATAATAAAACATTTTGTAAACCTCTCTGAGTGGGCATTAAGTTGTCCTGATGGGCAGCATTATTATTATCAAGAGAGTTCAAGCAAGGTACATTCGCCTGGCAATCTGTGTTGAAGTTTGCAACACGCCTGATAAAATGAAGAAATATATCTACTGATAGGGACGTAATAAGATTTACCCCTTCTGCTTGAAAGGCCATAGAAATATTTTGTGGATCTTGGCATCATTCATATATTTATTTCCCTATTGCCCTCTCTGATCAGTTTGGGAGATAAACCATGGTTCACACAAAGTGGGTTTTTTCTATCGTTACTTGATAACACTATGAGTTGACAGCCAAGGAGAGTCACAAGATGATAATAAGAGTCTAGCTGAAAAATGTTTATCCCACTTCCCATCAGGCTGTTTGACCTTTGACCGTTGCTCCAGTCTCCTGACAATCTCTATCTGGCAAGATATCATCATCTTAATGTCCAGCTTCATGCTTGAAATGATGGCAATTTATTGTAATAGCATGCTGTCCCCCTTTTTCCAGGATTTTGCATTCATGTCAGAAAACTCCTCGCCGCCTCCACCCCTCTACTTCCATGAGAGACAAGGAACACTGCAGTTGGGCTGAGGTGAATGCAAACCAGCCAATCAACAGCGAGAATACTGAGAAGGTCAAACATGGAAGAGCTTGCCCCAATTCAGAACAAATCGAGGAAGTAGGAGAATTCAGAAAGGGGACCTTAGTGATCAGGATGGAATATGACAGGAGCATAGATGACAGCTTGTCAGGTGTTTGATGTGCTTTGCCTATGGTTTCCATGCAAAACAGCTAAAGGAATGCAAACCACATGCTCTCCTTACACAGCTAGTTACCCACTTGCCACACAGCTATGGATCTGTGTAGCTAGTGTTCCAATCACACCTAGGGAGGAGTGGTTTTCACCCATTCTAGCACTCCACTCTTCCTTAACGCCAGTTCAAATTACACCCCCCCCCCAGTGCAGCATATTCAATTTGCTTTTGCACTGTGTTCGTTCGGCTCCTTTTCATTCTTTCCTCTCCTGTGTTGATGTTGCATACGCATATGATGTTTAATATGATTAATGTTTTGTGTGGCCATGCATTATCAAGGTTCTTTTTGTACAATATTCTGTAGATGCTCATCTCAGGAATCCCTTACCAGAATACACATGGCCCCATTGTTGTGCGTGTTATGTGCTGTCAAGTCACCTCCGATCTATGGTGATCCAATGAATAAAAGACCTCCAAAATGTCCTGTGATTAACAGACTCGCTCAGTTCCTGCAAACGGGAGGATGTGGCTTCTTTTATTGAGTCAAGCCATCTTGTTGATGTGGTAATATCTGGGGAAAGAGATGGGGGAATTCTCATCTGGGGCAACTCCTGGGAGGAGGCAGCACGCATCTCACCACATGTGTATGAGCACAGTGCATGCGTACGCTCCTGGGAGTGCGTGATGACATCACTTCTGGAAAGTGACATCATCACACAGGCCGTGGCTGCCCCAGGAGCATGCCCATGCTCCAAGGGGAGCCCAATTTGGCCAAAATCGGGCCTGAATCAGCCTGGAATGGGTCACTGTGGAACGGGGGAGCACCCTAAATTGACCCAAAATGGCCAAAATGGGCCTGAAATGACCTGGACTGGGCTTGAGTCAGCCTGGAATGGGCTGCTGTTGGGTGGGGGAACCCTCCCCTGCCTGGTAGTGGCCTGATCCTGGTCATTTTGGGCCCAATCCTGGATGTTTCGGGCCCTAAATGGGTCCAAAATGGCCAAAACAGGCCAAAAACGGCCCAGATTGGGCTTGAGTCTGCCTGGAATGGGCCTCTGCCGGGTGGGGTAACACTCCCTTACCCAGCAGTGTCCCAATCATGGCTGTTTCAGGCCTGATCCAGACCCAAAATGGCTGAAATAGGCCATTTTAATAATAACTCTTAAGAATACCCAACAGTTACGTGGGTATTTTTAAGAGGTGCTGGAATGCCATTCCAGGGCATTCTGGCTCAAAAAAAGTCCTGGTCATATGTATTGTTGTACCAATGTAGTGTCGGATGGCGGCACATTGATACAACAATACATGTGACCACATCAAGACTTTGCGAGGGGGGAGGGGAGGGGAGGGTAAGAGCTGGTAATTCATCTCTCTGTTGAGATTGGAAGAAAACAATTGCAAAGTTCCTCTCCCCCAGTGATTCTGTGTGGCTCTTTCTTTGAAAACTACAGTTCCCAGGTAAAATTGCATCCCTGGTACATTAAAAAACCTCATGTCTGGTGCCACTTATAGCTTAGCTCTTCAAATGACACTGTTAGGTACTGAGAGTACAGGGCAATTTAGATGTAGAGATTTTCCAAAGCATCTTCATTTGTTGGCTGATCTCAATGGGCAGGGATGCCTAGAGCCACCACAGACTTGCAGGCAAAGATGCTCTCTGCCACCTTTCATGCCCTCCAGGCCCAACTAGAACATCACCAGAAAGGAAATCACATGACTTGATCAGATCAACGTGTAATATTGTTTCCAGAATTATTTATTCACCAATATATAAGGGGTATATTAAACAACTTGTATTTCAAATTATCTCTCTTAGCACATTCAAGAACTGTACCACATATTGCACTCCCCCTCAACCTCAATCATATAGGCATTTCAGACGTCCTGTAATTATTCTATTAAAGTGTCACGTGCTCCAAGTGCTATAATTGTTACAATTAAAGTGCATTTACTGGTCAGGCATCCTATGACACTACTTTTCCTATACAGGGTTTAAATTGCCTTGTTCACAATTATAATATACAGTCACAATATAGGTGCAGTCCAAGAATGATTCCAGACACTGTGGGTGTCACAGCTCATGGGTAGACCTATGTCCTTCCAATATACGTTGTAAACTCTGTGACTGAGTTCTCTAACGGACGGTCCAGATCCTTGTAAGGTCCGTTTCCAAAGTTCTTTTTCAAAGAGCACAGTAGCTGGAAAAACATACATAGTCATAAAGAATCCCTGAGTATCTAATATTTACACTAATACATTCATGGTACAATATACTCACTCAGAGATTCTTGCAATTAACCTTCCATATCCCCTTCTAGTATTCCAATTACTTCCATCTGCATCTTGTTAGCTAGTAACCGTTTTATCCTCTGAATGTAATCCACGCCCCCATCATATAGTTATTCTCTCTTAAAGAGGTATTAGTCCCATAAGTAGTTATAAGAAACACGTATAGTCATTGGCTATATTCAAGCCATTAGGTATGAGAGTATTGAGTTTATATATCCAAAAAGTTTCTTTTTGGTGTAGTTCCCTAGTAGCAGTCATATATTCCTTCTTTCGAGTCTTGAACAGCACTGTAAATAACATCTCCATGTCACTATGTTTTCTCTCCAAATAATGTTGGACCATGGGTGCCTCTAGTACGTTATTCTTTATTCTGGACTGATGTTCACCAAGCCTTATTCTAATGGAACGTGTGGTACTTCCTACATATAATAGACCACATGGGCATTTCAAAACATACACTACCCCCTCAGTGCCGCAGTTAACAAATTCATTTGTAGTCCTTAGTCCTGACTGTTCCAAATCTTCTGTAGTCATTATTAGGGAGCATTGTTTACATCTCCCACGCAATGCTCCCTAATAATGACTACAGAAGATTTGGAACAGTCAGGACTAAGGACTACAAATGAATTTGTTAACTGCGGCACTGAGGGGGTAGTGTATGTTTTGAAATGCCCATGTGGTCTATTATATGTAGGAAGTACCACACGTTCCATTAGAATAAGGCTTGGTGAACATCAGTCCAGAATAAAGAATAACGTACTAGAGGCACCCATGGTCCAACATTATTTGGAGAGAAAACATAGTGACATGGAGATGTTATTTACAGTGCTGTTCAAGACTCGAAAGAAGGAATATATGACTGCTACTAGGGAACTACACCAAAAAGAAACTTTTTGGATATATAAACTCAATACTCTCATACCTAATGGCTTGAATATAGCCAATGACTATACGTGTTTCTTATAACTACTTATGGGACTAATACCTCTTTAAGAGAGAATAACTATATGATGGGGGCGTGGATTACATTCAGAGGATAAAACGGTTACTAGCTAACAAGATGCAGATGGAAGTAATTGGAATACTAGAAGGGGATATGGAAGGTTAATTGCAAGAATCTCTGAGTGAGTATATTGTACCATGAATGTATTAGTGTAAATATTAGATACTCAGGGATTCTTTATGACTATGTATGTTTTTCCAGCTACTGTGCTCTTTGAAAAAGAACTTTGGAAACGGACCTTACAAGGATCTGGACCGTCCGTTAGAGAACTCAGTCACAGAGTTTACAACGTATATTGGAAGGACATAGGTCTACCCATGAGCTGTGACACCCACAGTGTCTGGAATCATTCTTGGACTGCACCTATATTGTGACTGTATATTATAATTGTGAACAAGGCAATTTAAACCCTGTATAGGAAAAGTAGTGTCATAGGATGCCTGACCAGTAAATGCACTTTAATTGTAACAATTATAGCACTTGGAGCACGTGACACTTTAATAGAATAATTACAGGACGTCTGAAATGCCTATATGATTGAGGTTGAGGGGGAGTGCAATATGTGGTACAGTTCTTGAATGTGCTAAGAGAGATAATTTGAAATACAAGTTGTTTAATATACCCCTTATATATTGGTGAATAAATAATTCTGGAAACAATATTACACGCTTTATTGTTGATTGTGGAGGCATTATAGTACACGGGAATTTTCTTCTTGTCTGATAGCAGTATTACCGTGTTGCTCTATATTTTGGGACGTTGATCAGATCAACAGCACCCCAAGATCACCAAGGACTCTGGAATAGAGATGGGCACAAACAGAAAAAAATGAACATGAAGTTCGTTGTTCATTGCCATCCATGAACAGGGACTCACGGACAACCACAGACATGGTCCTATTCATGAACATGTTCGTGGTTGGCTGTTCATAGGGGCCAGCAGTTTGGTCAAGATCCCTACTGCACCACTCCCAGAAACCTGAGCTGAGCAGGCACCAGGAAAGGTACCAATAATAAATAATAGCTTGGCCCAGAGCCTGGCAGCAGCCCTGGAACCTGCGGGTGGGCAGATCCCTACTGCACCACTCCCAGAAACCCTACCTGAGCAGGCAGCAGGAAAGGTACCAATAATAAATAATAGCTTGACCCCAGAGTCTGGCAGCAGCCCTGAAACCTGAAGGGGTAGATCCATATTCCACCACACACAAAGAAAATTCAAGCTCCAATGCACTCTCCCTGTCTCTCTATCAAAATGCCAACAGCAGCTGTCTCTCCCTCTCCACTGTCTGCAAAGACTAGCCAGAGCTGGGAGCCCCCCTCCCCCATGGTCTGCTCTCTTGTAACAAATTTGGAGCTCCACACTTGGAAGGAAGACCTGCCTATCAAGCTAAATTGGGCTTAGATTGGAGTTTCCAGGGCAACAGCAGGAGTTCAGACAGAGTTCAGACAATCCCTACGTTGCCAAGGGAATTGACTAGGGGTGTGCAAGCCAAAAATTTTCGGCTATAGCCGAAAGTAGAAAGCCGAAAGAAGATTCTCTATCGTTAAAGCCGAAAGCCGAAACAAGAATCTCTTTCGGCTTTCGACTTTCGGGATTCTTTCGGCATTATTTCGGCATTCTTTCGGCTTTTTTCTATGGGAAAATGCCTCCGTCTTCCAGGACGCCTGGAGGAGGCATTTTCCCACCAAATAAGCCCAAAATTGGTGGGGACCTTCCTCTAACCCTTCTCTAACAACCACCCAAGTTTCAGACAGATTGAACTTTGGGGGGCCAAGTTATGGCCCCCCAAAGCAGGTCCCCCCATCCTCCCATAAGAAAGCGAAGGAGCAGCATATTGTTAGCATGCTGCTGCTCATCTTTCTTCATTATTTCCTAGGGGAAAAAATGAAGAGGCAGGCTTCCTTTGCCAGGGGTGGCATTTTGCATGCAAAATGCCCCCCAGCCCTCAGGGGCCCTTCTCCCACCCCTCCTCCCACCCCCCACCAAGGCTCAGCCTGCTCCCACTTGGGGGGGGCCATTTCATGGCCTCCCCAAGTAGGTGCTCTAATCTCTACCACTGACAGCTGGGGGAGGCTTGTGTTGCCAGGGGTGGCATTTTGCATGCAAAATGCCCCCCAACCCTCTGGGGCCCTTCTCCCACCCCTCCTCCCACCCCACACCAAGGCTCAGACTGCTCCCACTTGGGGGGGCATTTCATGGCCTCCCCAAGTAGGTCCTCTCAGCCCCTAAAGTCCACCCCTTACAGCCCCACACAAACCCAATTCCCCCCCAGCTGCCACACACAGACCCAAATCCCCACATTAGCCCCTCACAGACCCAAATCCACCCCCACCTGCCCCACACCCATAACCCCAGGAACAGGCTGGCAAAGGCCAGCCCTCTCCCTTTGTTCCCTATGCTGGGAACTTCTAAACTCTCTTTCCCTGGGCAATTCTGCACAGCCCAGGGGTGCCACAATGGTGGGCACACTTCTGAGTGCCAGCTGGTCCCTGTGAAAGAGCACCTGAACCACAGACACCCTCCCTCAAATTCCCCCACCACCTACAGAGATGGCTGGCCAGCCAGCCCCATTGTTCCCTATGATGGGAACCAACTGCACAACAAAGAATAAAACAAGAACAACACAAAATAAAGTTTTAATTTTTTTTTCTCCCTTCCAAAGTACAAGTAGGCAAAGCATTATGACACATTACACCAGCAGTCCCCCACACAGAAAAATAACACAACTCACTTAACATCAGAGAATCACAAAGCATGATTCCTGTCAAAAACACTTTATTTCTTGAACAGCTTTAGGTTACACAGCAGGGGGGGGAACACCAAAGGGCATGGCAGCACTATCTTACACAAAAATAACACAACTCACTTAACATCAGAGAATCACAAAAACACAATTCCTGGCAAAAACACTTTATTTCTTGAACAGCTTTAGGTTACACAGTAGGAGGGCACAACAGGGCATGATAGCAATGTACTACAAAAAATAATACAACCCACTTCACCGTTTTTGACAGCAATTGTGTTTGTGTGATTCTCTGATGTGAAGTGAGTTGTGTTATTTTTGTGTAGTACACTGCTTTCCTGCTCCGCGGTGCCTTCCTACTGTGTAACCTGTGTTACAGAAATAAAGTGCTTTTGACAGCAATTTTTTGGGGTGGTTCTTTAATGTGAAGTGAGTTGTGTTATTTTTGTGTAAGATACTGCTTCCATGCCCTTTGGTGTTCCCCCCCTGCTGTGTAGCCTAAAGCTGTTCAAGAAATAAAGTGTTTTTGACAGGAATTGTGCTTTTGTGATTCTCTGATGTTAAGTGAGTTGTGTTATTTTTGTGTAAGATAGTGCTGCCATGCCCTTTGGTGTTCCCCCCTGCTGTGTAACCTAAAGCTGTTCAAGAAATAAAGTGTTTTTGACAGGAATCATGCTTTGTGATTCTCTGATGTTAAGTGAGTTTTGTTTTAATTTTTCTGTGTGGGGGACTGCTGGTGTAATGTGTCATAATGCTTTGCCTACTTGTACTTTGGAAGGGAGAAAATAATTTTTTTAAAACTTTATTTTGTGTTGTTCTTGTTTTATTCTTTGTTGTGCAGTTGGTTCCCATCATAGGGAACAATGGGGCTGGCTGGCCAGCCATCTCTGTAGGTGGTGGGGGAATTTGAGGGAGGGTGTCTGTGGTTCAGGTGCTCTTTCACAGGGACCAGCTGGCACTCAGAAGTGTGCCCACCATTGTGGCACCCCTGGGCTGTGCAGAATTGCCCAGGGAAAGAGAGTTTAGAAGTTCCCAGCATAGGGAACAAAGGGAGAGGGCTGGCCTTTGCCAGCCTGTTCCTGGGGTTATGGGTGTGGGGCAGGTGGGGGTGGATTTGGGTCTGTGAGGGGCTAATGTGGGGATTTGGGTCTGTGTGTGGCAGCTGGGGGGGAATTGGGTTTGTGTGGGGCTGTAAGGGGTGGACTTTAGGGGCTGAGAGGACCTACTTGGGGAGGCCATGAAATGCCCCCCCCCAAGTGGGAGCAGTCTGAGCCTTGGTGGGGGGTGGGAGGAGGGGTGGGAGAAGGGCCCCAGAGGGCTGGGGGGCATTTTGCATGCAAAATGCCACCCCTGGCAAGACAAGCCTCCCCCAGCTGTCAGTGGTAGAGATTAGAGCACCTACTTGGGGAGGCCATGAAATGGCCCCCCCAAGTGGGAGCAGGCTGAGCCTTGGTGGGGGGTGGGAGGAGGGGTGGGAGAAGGGCCCCTGAGGGTGAGGGGGCATTTTGCATGCAAAATGCCACCCCTGGCAAAGGAAGCCTGCTTCTTCATTTTTTCCCCATAGGAAATAATGAAGAAGATGAGTAGCAGCATGCTAACAATATGCTGCTCCTTCGCTTTCTTATGGGAGGATGGGGGGACCTGCTTTGGGGGGCCATAACATGGCCCCCCAAAGTCCAATCTGTCTGAAACTTGGGTGGTTGTTAGAGAAGGGTTAGAGGAAGGTCCCCACCAATTTTGGGCTTATTCGGTGGGAAAATGCCTCCCCCAGACGTCCGGGAAGACGGAGGCATTTTCCCATTGAAAAGCCGAAAGAAAGCCGAAAGAATCCCGAAACGTTTCGGCTTTATTCTTTCGGCTACCCGAAACATTTCGGCATTCCCCGAAACGTTTCGGCATTCCCCGAAAGAAGCCGAAACACTTTTGTTTCGGCATTCTTTCGGCATTCTGAATGCCGAAACGCACATCCCTAGAATTGACTGCAGGTGCCGGGCTGTCTAGCTTGACAAAGAGCAACGAACAAGGCTTGCAACAACCACCCGTTCGTTTAAAATGGGGCCTCACGAACAGCTTGTTCTCGAACAGCAGATTGGGCTGTTCGTGGCTTTTTTTTTGTTCGTACTGCTGTTCATGCCCATCTCTACTCTGGAATCTGGTCCCTGTAGTCCTCTTGGCACTCCTGTTGAATGGGCAAAGAATTCATAGCAGCCCTGTTAATTGGTGATGCATCCACAGTGAAAAGGCATGTTCTAAGGGACATGGGTCAGTCCAGTCAGAGATTTAATTGTCAAAAATTTAACCACCATCTGAATTATGCCCAGAAACTAAATAGAAACCAGAACAACCAACCCAGTGCATATACAATAAGATTCCTTACCCGCTAGGAATATCTTGGTGTCTGTCTGCAATGGCTAAATACCATGGGATGTCCATGATCAATTTCCCGACATTCTGATTTTCACAAAGCCCTGGGGACTCTACATTTGATTAGAGCAGTGGCACTGGACACTTTTCTCAGTGCTGTTTTCCCAATTCTAGGTGCACACACACAAACACACACACCCCTGATCCATCCAAGTGTGGAAAAACACGCACATTTCTTTGTAATGTTTTCCCCAGTAGAGCAAATAGCTGTTTGGGAAGGGGAAATTTAGACTAGGAAAATTTTGTGGAATTAAAGGATTAACCCCGCCCCCCTTTAACTTCTCTGATCAAATTAGCAGGGGCCCCCTCCACGATTGCTTTTAAGTAGACCCGACCAAACATGTTTTGCATTTTATCTAGTTTGATTCTCATTCACTTTCTCCAACAGAGAAAGTGTAGAAATGTGAGTCCCAATGGGGTGCTTGTATGCTCTACGGCACTCACTGATCGGTTTCCTGCCACCATTTGTTTTGTCCCCAGAGCATTTCTCCCCCAAAGCACATGGCCACTGTCTTTCCTCCACCTTATTAGAACAGGTTGTGCTTCAGAAGAACCAAGAAGGTGCCACCTTTGTGTTTACATGGAACACTCATTCAGAAACAGCTGTCTTTCACTCAGGGCTTTTTTCTGGGAAAAGAGGTGGTGGAACTCAGTGGGTTGACCTCAGCGAAAATGGTCACATGGCTGGTGGCTCCGCCCCTGATCTCCAGACAGAGGGGAGTTTAGATTGCCCTTGAGGGCAATCTAAACTCCCCTCTGTCTGGAGATCAGGGGGCGGGGCCACCAGCCATGTGACCATTTTCAAGAGGTTCCGGAACTCCGTTCCCCCGCGTTCCCCCTGAAAAAAAGCCCTGCTTTCACTGGAGGAGGATGCTTGGCTTGCAAAATTCCCAATATTGCAGTATTCTGTGGCTGGCAACATCACCCAGTAGCAGCTGTTTCGAGATCAGCTCCAGCCTCCAATGACAGCCATTTTGTGATGCTGCCCGTTCCACATTCTCAAAATTGCAAGAGCCCACAGGTTTAACATGATTGGCGACCTTTGGAGAGAGGAGATGGGCCCAGTAAAAAGGAGCTTCTCTCCATTCCCTTCACCCTCCTCATCCTGGATTCAGCGCTCTAGAAATGTTCATTCATTCTCTTCATTTGATAGTTGCAAAATTGCTCATAAAGTCTGCTGTTTTTCTCTGTAAAAAGTGAGCCAAAGTGGTAATGAAATATGCTGGAAAAAGATACGGCTCATCATGTGGAAACTATGAGTTTATGCAAAATAGAAGTGCAGATAAACGAACGGAATTGAAAGGCTCAGGAAATAGCATGCTCCAATTCATGAATTCATTTCAGAAATTCTCCTTGATAAAGTGGAATTCAACAAGAGAACACAGAAATCTCTTCCTCCCCAGGAAAACTGCATGGAGCACCTGGCTCCATCCCAAGGACCAGTCTGCTAAAAAAGGGTACAGATTTAATGTATTGTCGAAGGCTTTCACGGCCGGAGAACGATGGTTGTTGTGGGTTTTCCGGGCTGTATTGCCGTGGTCTTGGCATTGTGGAATTGCCAAGACCACGGCAATACAGCCTGGAAAACCCACAACAACCATGGTACAGATTTAAGTTCTATTTGTAATTTGTTTCAGTCTGGAGATGAAAATCAGGAATCCTTTGCAGGCTATTTAAGAGGTAAGTGTATTGCACAAGATCTAAGGTGGCAAAGAGACAAGAGTGCGCCTCTGGTTCCAGTGGGGATTATAAAGCAGCTTTAATTATGGTTTTCATTACCTCTCCACCATGGTGGCAAACATCTGAATGAATAGAGCAATGGGCTTGTGGTCTCTGGCATGTACTCAGTTTTTCTATTACCTTGAGCAGTCTTGGAGAGTTTTTCAGATATGCAGATTAGGGAAGCAAGTAAAATTACTCTGATCTGAATTTCTTCCTGGATTGTGGAGTTATATGGTCTTGTTTCCAAAGAGGGAATAAAGTATTAGGAATAGAGATAAGTAGATTGCTTCTATTTGATTCCTTTATTTTCTGGATTTTTACCCTCTTCTGGATTCCACTTCGTTCTAGTGACTAGGCAAATGTCTAAAGTTAACTCCAGAATTGGGGCACGTGCAATTTATTGTGACATTGAGTTCCTTCAGGTCATTAAAACCTGTTATGTTACTGATGTACATTAATAAAATATTGCAGCCCTCTCATATGACTATAAGCATGACGTCATTCAAGATTCTTTTTTTTATATGTTTGGGTGATGTGCATATGTGCTCCTGAACACTGGCAAAATACCACACTCAAAAAAGTCTTGGTACAACAGTAAATAAAATCATACCATGATGGCCTTTTGGGGGTGGGGGGCAGTGTTTTACCAATGAGTACCTGTGCTTTGGTAATACAGGGCGGGAGAAGTCAACGCAAATGAACAGAAGGAACTGAAAACTGAAGCAAACTGCAAATTTGCAGTCCACTGTACGGAATCTGGAAATTAAAAATGCAGCAATTGAGAATTTCTAATTAGAGATGGGCACGAACAGAAAAAAAAACGAACATGATGTTCGTTGTTAGTTGCCATCCATGAACAGGGACTCATGAATGTTTACGAACATGATCTGTTCACGAACATGTTCGTGGTTGGATGTTCATGGGGGCCAGCAGGCTCTCCTCCAGCCACCATCCAAGTTTGGTCAAGATCCCTACAGCACCACTCCCAGAAACCTTACCTGAGCAAGCAGCAGGAAAGGTACCAATAGTAAATAATAGCTTGGCTTGTGGTGGGATCCCTATCCCACCACACACAAAGAAAATTTAAGCTCCAATGCACTCTCTTTATCAAAATGGCAATAGCAGCTGTCTCTCACTCTCCCCTGTCTGCAAAGCCAGAGCTGGGAGCCCCCCTCCCCCCTGGTCTTTGCTCCCTTGTAACAAATTTGGAGCTCCACACTTGAAAGAAAGACTTGCCTATCAAGCTAAATTGGGCTTAGGTTGGGGTTTCCAAGGCAACAGCAGGAGTTCAGACAGAGTTCAGACAATCCCTGCCTAAGCTGCCAAGGGAATTGATTGCAGGTGCCAGACTGTCTGGCTTGATGAACAGTAACGAACGAGGCTTGCAACGACCACCTGTTCATTTAGAATGGGGCCTCACGAACAGCTTGTTCGCAAACAGCAGATTGGGCTGTTCATGGCTTTTTTTGCTGTTCGTGCCCATCTCTACTCCTAATGCATTGGGTCTACTACAGAAACAAGACAAGAGAATCTGGAATTTCAAAATTAGGGATAAATTCATATGGTGAGAACTTCAGAAGTATCTAAAGAAGAAGAGGAGGAGGAGGAGGGATGGCCAGTCTAAAATTCACCCTCTGGACTGCTGGTAGTAGTAGAGACCATCAGTTATGTGCTATCACTGTATGTCACTCCCTGCCTTGGCTAATAGAATTTGTGTGTGTGTGTGTGTACTATAAGCCATGAAGAGATTGCTGCAAGAATATCCTGTGCTATCATTTTGCCCATGGTTATTTCCTCTTCTTCTGGCTAAGGCAAATTGCTCTGTCAATTGGGCTGTCTTAATTATATTACATTTTAATCCGTCTGTTCTTCCAGGTAGCTCAGGGCAGTGTAACGAACCTCTTCTTTATTTCCTCACAAGAACCCTGCAAGGTGGGGTGGGATGCGAACCGATGACTGGCTGAAATCCAGTGAACTTCTCAGTTCATAGGATCTGAATCTCCTGGTGTCCCTAAGTCTAAATTAACCCAACTCTACCTCCTTAAAAAACAAGAGCACAAACATTTGGATTTATCCTTCAAAGATGTCTGTTGAGCACAGGCAATAAAAATGATTTTTTTTTCAGTCGTGTTTTATTATTATCTAATCAATTTGTTTTGGAGGAGTTCCCCCTCCTCCCCGTCCGCCGCCTTCGCCCGCACAGATCCCAGAAGGCTGGGACCAAAGAGAGTGAAGTAAATCTAATTAATTCTTCTCAAGGGTATTGACTGTCTGCTAAAGCAAAGCACTGTGGCATATGTTCCAAAAGCCTGTTGCTAGCAAACTCAATTACCAGTTGCGGCAAAGCCTTCCCTTGCCCCGCCAAGGTTCATAATGCTCTCACCTATTCCGCATACGCTTGCCAAGGACAGCTGCTCGGAGCGGACCGAGTTCTGAGTCCCCGTGGCCCTCTGCAGTTTGCCAGTCTGCCTGTGGCTGAGGCCAAGGGAAGCCATCTATGGATAACCAAAAAAAGAGGCCAAGGGCCTTCAAAAAAGGAGGACGAAAAAAGAAGACACCCTGGCACAAAAAGCTTCATATGTTAGTTGTCAGGCATAGATGCAAAAGTACGTATAATTACTATGAATTGAAATATGACTTATCATGGCATCATCTCTGTCTGCTGTCGGGGTGCTAACTGGGGACGGGGAGCTCGAGTGAAGCCAAGGTTGTCAGGTTCCTATACCCTCCTCGTACCGGTGATGTGGTCTGTCTTTGCACCCGTGCTTCGATGCCTATGTGATGACATCATTCTCAGAAGTAACCTTGTTGCGCCAGCCATGGGAGCATTCCCACACTCCGTGTGGGGCAAGTTCAGCTCATTTGGGGCCAAAATCAGCCCAAAACCAATTTCGTGGGTTTTTTTACCAAACGCTGAAGCAGTAACGGAACGTTCTATTTTCATGGCAGCTACTTCACTAAAACTGTAGGAGGGGGTGATGCCTTTAATTGTGAGAGCCTATCGAGTTGGCAAAATAATAAATATTTCTGAGGCAGCCTCTCCCAGTAGAGATATAGTGGTGGAGTTTGCTGATTACCGGACCAGAAGGAAAATTTTGATGGATGCATGCCAGCAGAACGGCTTAGATTTCCAAGGAAGCAAAATATCTGTATCTCCTGACCTCCCCTCAGAAATGCTTAAGATTCGCAGAGATTTAAAACCCACCATTTCTAAGCTGCAGACAGCTGGGTTAAATATCATAGGCTACGCTCTGGCAACATGTTTGTGGAGTATAACCAAGCTCAATGTATCACATATGATCATGCTTCTGGAGTAGCTCTACTATCTGCACTGGGACTGTCTACTTTAGAGCAAGTGGGAACTAGAGCTGAAAAAAGAAAGACTGAGTCTCCACTGACTCCATCTTAAAGCCACAAATTTTATGTTACTGAAGAAGCAGAAGATGGACAAATAGAATTAGGGGGGTTCTAAGTTCTAAATTTTGAAAATTTTGAAGATGTTTTACTACAGTTAGTAAGTTGAATATGTAATAACCCTGAATTTTCTGTATGCAAGGAGCCGGAGGATATAGGCAGCAACTGGGTATCTGCTCCCACATCACAGGTCTATGGTTGGGGCAGATTTCTTTTTGGGATTTCTTTCCCACACCATTACTTGGGCTTCCCTAGACCTGCTCAGTTTTTTTTCGAGTTTCTGTACACATACCTGTTTGATAATTAGTTGTATTATAAGAATTAATACAAGAAGACAGAAAAGAGTCCAGTAGCATCTTTAAAACTAACCAACTTTACTGTAGCATAAGCTTTCAAGAATCACAGTTCTCTTCATCAGATGCATGACCCTCCATGCATCTGACGAAGAGAACTGTGATTCTCAAAAGCTTATGCTACAGTAAAGTTGGTTAGTCTTAAAGGTACTTCTGGAGTCTTTTCTATTTTGCTACTACAGGCTAACTCCTCTGGATCTACAAGAAGATAGAAGACCTCGAAGAACCTGAGAAATTAGATAGAGGTGGTAGAGAGTGCCCTCAAGTCATAGTTGACTTATGGCAACCCCTGGTGCGGTTTTCATGGCAAGAGACTATCAAAGGTGGTTTGCCATTACCTGCCTCTGCAACCCTGGTGTTCATTGAAGTTCTCCCACCCAATTACTAACCAAGGCCAACCCTGCTTAGCTTCTGAGATCTGACAAGATCAGGCTTACTTGGGCTATCCAAGTCAGCCCACCACCACCCCTCAGTGAAAACCAGAAAATGACCTTCAGCCAAACTGGCCAAAAAAATACAGAAAAGAATATAGAGAATGTTCATTTGTTTGTCCCCATTGAAGCAACAACAACAACAAGCAATGGTTCAAAGTTCTGTACCAATTATCTGTTTGTTTGCTTTCACAGGGGCACCATGGAAGCATAGGATACACATGTAGCCATGCCTACAAGAGTGCTCGAAGGAGCCATTGCGCTAAATTTTTAGTTAGAAAAGCACACTGGGCTGTACGAAGTCTATTCAATCTTGGATACTCTTGCTGCCAGCCCATAATGCCTCTAACGCAGTATAAACAGACCTTAACTTGTAGCTCAGAGAGAAGGGCTTGCGTTAATCTTATGAGCTGCAATCCATCAAAACAGCATGAAACAGAGTATTGGCCAGATATTAATCAGGAGTGCCGAGCGGGAGATGTCAGCTTTTGTTCCGACACAGGTCTTACATTGCTAGCAGAAAACCATATTTGACATGTAATTCAAATCTCATGATTTTTTTTTTTTTGCAATGAGAAACAAGAACGACACTCTCACATACACACATCAAGGTTGTATTTTATTTTTAACAAAGCCACCTGTATAGGATTTTACCAACTACCCAGCCATAAACCTGGCTCACTGAAGGGATGGACTTCTTTATTTACTTAATTTATATCCCACCTTGAACCCCAATGAGGACCAGAAGTGGCTTACATCATTCTCCTTGCCCCCATTTTTTCTTCACAACAGCCCTGTGAGGTAGGTTAGGCTGAGAGGGTGTGACTGGCCCAAGGTTCCATGGCAGAGTGGAGATTCGAACTTGGGCACACCTATGCCAATTTAGACCGCTGGGACAGGCTCTCATTACTGAATGCATATCCACACAAAAGTACCTGTATATAGAAAATGAGTGCGTCAGTTGGAACCTCTCTCTTGAAGCCTTCTCTCTGACCTGTGAGTTTTGTATGGTAGAGCAGAGCGATGGGATCCAGGGAGAAGCAGCACGTTGAACATCCATAGCCTGCAAGGGAGTTCTCAGACAACAGTTCCTAGTTGCCAGTGAATTTATTAGGATCCCTTAGAATCTATAACATGGTTACACTCACCGGCCTGATTCGCCCCTCTCATAAGCTTTTCCCTAACAGGTCAATCTGTCTGTCCGAGGGCACCTTCAATGGAGGTCCCTTACCTGTTACAATGCTTACTTTTTAATTTTATCTCTTGCTCCGGCCTAGTCTCTGGCATGACACTTCCAGGTCATACCAGAGCAATAGAGTTTTACCGTAGAGTTCTGTGATTCCTAGAGCTACCCATTGTCACTTCTTGGTTGAACCTGGAAATGCCAGTGCCTAGGCGGGAGCATGGTTGCTAGCTCTGGGTTGGGAAATTCCTGGATATTTGGGGGTGGAGCCTGGAGAAGGTGGAGTTTGGGGAGGGGCCTCAGCTGGGTAAAATGCTATAGAATCCACCCTCTAAAGCAGCCGTTTTCTCCAGAGGAACTGATCCCTGTTGGCTGGAGATCAGTTGTAAATCTGGGAGATCGCCAGTAACTACCTGGAGGCTGGCAACCCTAAAGTGGATCCCTACTGTTGCTGGCCAGGTCTTGGCACACCTTGCTATCTCTAGAGCAGCAGTTAACTTTGCAAGGGTGGCGGAAACACTGCACCTACCGACAAGAATGAGGAAAAGTGGCGCTCTGCATGCTGGGGTGGCAGCAGCCTCTTCCTTCCCAGAGCCAAGCAGCAGTTCTTTACACCGTCTCTAAGCAGGGGGTCGAGCTCTGCAGGTAGAATTAAGAGCTACCAATATGCCAGGGCGCGGAGTCAAGTTTCCAACTCCGCAAGTTGGCCTTCTCTCCAGCTATGCTCCCTCATCTCACACTGATTATGAGAGTTCATTTGCATCAAATAAAGATTAATTACTGTGTGTTAAGACTTGATTGTTTCATACAATAGCAGAGGTTACTGTAAGCCTGAATCTTTTGATGGTGAGCCCTCTAGAGCATTTAATGTTCGTAACAGAGTACTCCACAGGAGTGGGGAAATGTGTCTTAATAGTATTTAGATCCCTCCTGTAGATGAGCTGCTGTGTGTGTTTTTTTCAAATTAGAACCTGTTGGCAAAATCAGATAAAGAGATGGAAATAAATGGTGTGAACAAAGGGCATCCAAGAGTATCATTTAAGTTGTTATCGAGTAGGGGCTTAGAAGAAATAGAAGATCCACAGCATGAAAACATATCTAATAAGGAAAGATAATGAGACTGCAGAGTTAGTGGTGTGATCTGGAAGAAGAATATCAGTTTGGGGTGTTAATTTTGTTTTGTTGTTTTTAAGCTAGTGGTCTGGTGACAGATTCGTAGTGAAGTTTAGCAGGGATTAATATTTCTAGTATTTTCATATGCTGATATCAGGGGTCAAGTTCATATGTTTGAGTGTGGGTGCATATGGAGAGGTCCGGAGCATCTGCAGCTCAGCAAGAATTGCCCGTTGTATGAACTGCATGTGTGAATTATGCAGGCCACCTCTGCAACTTGTGTTGTAGACTCTGGCCTTTGTTCCTATAAGGTGGAATGGAGGTGTGTGTGGGGGGGTATCTAGGTACTGGTGAGCCAACAGCAAGGTGCCTTCTGCCCCCATCACCCTCCCCCCCATGCTAAACCTTCCATTTACCCTCCTGGGACAGAGAATTACCTGCCCTCAGCCCCAATTTTTCCAGCCCAAAGGAATCAAGGAGCTGGAGAAAAAACACCTTCCTCTTAGAGCTAAACTACACGAGACGAATTGCACGAGGATGCTCAAGTGAAGGGAGACACAATGTTAACCAGGAAGCGTAGTTTCAATTTCACCTGTCTCTACAGAGCTGCCAAAAATTGCTCCTCCGAGGGTTTGTTAATTTCCTCTTTGCCACTCTGAAGGCTCTGTCAATTATTAGAGAGAGGTAGAGAGAGGTGAAATTCTCTCCAGAGAGAGGTGAACTTCAAGCTATGCTTCCCAACTAACGCTGCATCTCCCTTCACTTGATCATCCTTGCATAATTCGTCTTGTGTAGTTTAGCTCTTAGTGACAGTCTATAAATTTCCCATAGTCTTTATGGTGAAGACCATAGAAACTATGGGATTCATCTTAAAGCATCATCCAGAAGTGACATCACTTCCTCCCCCAACTCTGCCCGTCCAGACACCTCCCCACCCCCAGTCTCCTAGCATTTGCCAAAGCAGTGTTGAGAACCCTTCCTAATGCAGAACCCTTCCTGATGTAGAGTGGTCTGCTGTGCCGCTATTAATCTGCAACGCCATTGACACATCACTAATCAGTATTATCAGGCGATTTAGCCACTGGAAGGAAACTAGTTCTGTGGAAGGGCCAGAAAAAGTTGTTTCCAGCTCAACCCATGGGGGGCAACCTTGATGCCTTCTTACTTTCTTTCATGGAGACAGGTGGATCTCTGAAGGGGTGGGGGAGAAGCCAGTTTGTTCCAGAGGGCCAAGGAAGGAGATTCAAAGCCTTTCCGTTCCCTCTGATGGAGGTAGCTCAGGGAGGGGGAAAGCAAAGCAGTCCTGGCCTTAAATCTTCTGCCTCACATCTTTAATCTGACTACTAAATTTTAAGGCAATAAAGTTGAAGTATCAAACTGACAAATCCCGTACTTCTGTTGTCGTAAAACCTACAGCATCCCTAAGTGCCAGGAAAAAAACCCCGTAGATGACTATCAATCAGAATTTTTGCATGAGTGTTTTAAGTTTCAAATGAGCCTAAGTCTCTTCTTTCACTCAAAGCTATGACCGAGCTTTTTTTTAGCTTTTCTGATTCTGCATTCCCCTCCTCCACATTATGCCAACAAGGGACAGTCTCCACAAACTCTTCCAGAAACTATGTATAAATTGATAGTTCATCTCTGCCTTACCAAAGATATAAATTTGTGTTTGAGAAAGTAGTATGGGGTGTTTGGAGATGTTGCTGTCGTTCTTGGCACGGGCAGCTGGTTGCTCACCAAGAAGCTACAGAGTAAAGGCACTGAGAAAAATGGTGGGGGAGGGGGAGACACATGCAGAAGAATGTGCCATTCAAAGCCCTGGATTCAATTCCTGGCATTTCCAGTTGAAGGAATCTCAGCAGGGTGGGAAATTTCTTTTTCTGAAATTCACTGTTTTAGATACAGCCATTGATTCCTCTTATTTTCTTTTTTCTCTTTTAATCAAGGTGTCCCCTTGTATCTTTGGTTCTTGCTGCTGTTTTATGTTACACGTCCCTAGGGTGATGCTCTAGCAGGAAGACAGGAAGGCTTGGAAAGACACTGCCTGCCTCTGAGCATCTACAGAGTAAAATTCAGCATTGTTGCAGAACCTCCCTTCCTGCCCCTCCTCTTTCCAAATTTCTCTTTGATCAAAAAGGAATTGATTAGAAACAGATTCCCAGTTCCTAAAAAGGGGAGAAGAAAAGGACAGCTGGATTTCAGAGAGAAACTGGCTAAAGAGGAATTAAGACATTTTCTCTTAATAACCCTACCTGAGAGCTCTGAAAGCTACTGTCAATCAGTATAGAAGAGACTGAGCTCAATGGACTACAGTTCTGAGTTAGTTGAAGTCAGCTTGGTCACAAGATGATCCAATCACAAGGTTTACTGCAATTGACAGGATGCTAAAGAACCCGGACTGCCGGATGAAAGCAGATGCACAGAATCTTCCAACTGCTAGGGGAAATGTTGCTTTACTACTTAGGTAAAGGTAAAGCATTCCCTGTGCAAGCACTGAGTCATTACTGACCCATGGGGGGATGTCGCACCATGACGTTTTCTTGGCAGACCTTTTGTTACAGAGTGGTTTGCCATTGCATTCCCCAGTCATCTACACTTTACCCCCAGGAAACTGGGTACTCATTTTACCGACCTCGGAAGGATGGAAGGCTGAGTCAACCTTGAGCCGGCTACGTGAATCCGGCTTCCGCCGGGATTGAACTCAGGTCTTGAGCAGAACTTGGGCTGCAGTACTGCAGCTTACCACTCTGCGCCACGGGGCTCTGTAGGGCTCTACTACTTATAATGTCGCAAATTCTGAAGCAGGTAATTATGAACCGTGGTGCCATCAGAATTGCTCTCCTCAGACATGGGGGCAGAGCCAGGTTTATGTACTAGCTAAGTAAGGTGCAGCTTAGGACCTCCTATAAATACAAACTTTTTTTACTAGATTGCTTTTAAAAAAATAATGCAATGAGGTCTCTTAAATGTGACATAGTTTAGGGGATTCAGCATGTCTTATTTCAGTCCTGTGTAGGAACAAATCCTTGAGAAGCATCAACCATAGGATTAGATCCAAAGGAGTTAGCTGTGTTAGTCTGTAGTTGCAAAATAGTAAAGTATCCAGAAGCACCTTTAAGACTAACAAATTTATTGTAGCATAAGCTTTCAGGAACCACAGCTCTCTTCATCAGATGCATCTGACGAAGAGAGATGTTGTTCTCAAAAGCTTACGCTACAATAAAGTTGGTTAGTCTTAAAGGTGCTACTGTACTATTTTCCATGTTCAGAGGTAGTTTGAATGCTAGCTGCTGGGCAGGGCAAGCAGTGGTTAAGGGCTGTTGCCTTCATGTCCTCCTCGTGAGCATTCCAGAAGCATTTAGGCTTGTCTAAGTGGGCTTCTGGTCTGATCCAACAGCGCTTTTGTGGCATTCTAGTCTCTTGACCTGGACCAATTCTTATACACTACATCTCCCTCCCATGGCAAGAACAGATTTTCTCAAGGCAACAGCAAGAAGGCAAGATTTATTAGATCATTCCACCTGCTTGAACATTCCTGCTAACTACACTGTTTTAATGGTAGTTGTGTTTATTTAGTTACCATGGCCGGTGGCAAAAGCAAGGGGGGAGATGAGGACAGACAAGACGGGAGTTTCGAGAAAATATTCCGTGACTTACACCATGGAGTTTAAAACTATGGCCTGGGCTGCCAGACCAAGACATCCACCCATGTAATTGATTATGCATCCTGTCCCAATAGCTGAGAACCTCTTCCCCTATTATTAATAATCCCCCAAGATTCATTTACATGTACGCATACCAGCTTTATCTATATCTTCAAAGTAGTGTGCTGCAGTTGAAAGGAATATCAAGAAATGATATAAAAGAATGCACATCCACCGAAAAGCACAATCCAAGCACAAGAGGGAATCACTCCGCTATTTGCCTGTGTTGAATTAAAAATGTTCCTAAACAAGAACATTTTACAAGCTCTGCAGAGCGAAAATGATAGAGATCTTTTAGACCTCCTCTGGCAAGCCATTCCAAAGAGCTGGGCCCGATATTGGATTTCTCAGCCCTGCTGTTTCAATCCCATTGTATTGTAGCTTATGCTACAATAAAGTTGGTTAGACTTAGGTGCTACTGGACTCTTTGCTATTTAACCATAGGATTGGCAGCTTCCAGGTGGAGCCTGCATTTTTCCTGGAATGACAATTTATCTCCACATGACAGCAGGAAATTTGTGGAAGAGCACTTTTCTGGTATGCAGATAATCCCTAGTACAATCTTTGATGTTCCAGTTAGAGGATCTCAAAAGAGCTAGGAAATATTTCCTCCTGAGACCCATAGATCTTTTGTATGTTTAGATATCATCCCTTTCTCATCAGCCACTTCTCCATACCCAAACTTTCCCCATTACTGCATCCTTACTGGCAGGGTATTTTTTTATGGGAAAAAAGGTGCTCAGTGGGTTGCCAGTGCAGGGGGCAACTCTTGGTGGGAGGTAGTGCCCCTGGTACCACAGGCACTTGCGCAAAGTGTGCACACGCTCCCAGGACTGCACAATAACATCACTTTGGGTCAGCTGGAACAAGGGGGGGGAGTTTTTAAAAGTTTAAATTGCCCTCGGCGAAAATGGTTACATGGCTGGTGGCCCCATCCCCTGATCTCCAGACAGAGGGGAGTTTAGATTACCCTCCACGCCAGCACTGTGGAGGGCAATCTAAACTCTCTTCTGTCTGGAGATCAGGGGGTGGGGTCACCAGCCATGTGACCATTTTCAAGAGGTGCCGGAACTCCATTCCACCGCGTTCCAGCGGAAAAAAAGCCCTGCTTACTGGGCGTGGCCTGCTTTCTAGCACATAGGTCACATGGTAGTGGACCTTGGAAAAGGATTCTTTAAGTGACTTTAATTTGACATCCTCAAAGCCTCACCACATCCATTATACCTGTAACTCTGCCAGTGGTACATCCAAGAACAGTGGGACCGTTTCCACATGGCTTAACTTGTTCCACAAAATAGCGAAATCTCTCGCGAAATCTCACGAGAAGACGTTGTTATCGCGTCTTCTTGCGTGATAACAGCGTCTTCTCATGCGATAACAGCGTCTTCTCGCAAGATTTCGTTATTTTGCGGAACAAGATAAGCAGGGTGAAAACGGCCTGGGTCTTAAAATACGTATTTCCCGCTTTCATTTGCATTTGTACCCTTGCTCAGAATACCATATTTGGATCACCGAAATAGAGCTCCTTTAGCAAAACTCAATGACTCCTTTTTTTGCCGGCCTATGGACATTTTTTGTGCGGAGCCATATAAACCTCCAAAGAGTGGCAGCACCTGTTGGCCATCAGAAACTGCGCTGTGGTGAGGGAAGAAGTCTGGCAGCCATTACTTATATCTTGACAGCATGGCTCCATAGCTCATAAAACAGGAAGCGGTAGGAGAGCAGCCTACCAGAGAGAGCAGGGAACAGCAGGAGAAGTCACTGCCTCGGCTGTGCGAACATGGCTGGTGTTACTGCTGTTGTTTCTCAGAGACCTTGGAGGGAAACAGCTGGAAATTGATGAATAACACCCGGGCCATCTGGGTGGACCTGAGATTACACCAGAGAGTGTAGCGTACACTTTGCTTGCCGGGGACTATTTATCATCCGCTGCCGTTGCTTATGGCCTGGCTGAGACCACCATCGTAAAAGGGAGGAGAGGAAAATGGTGTAAGCCCTTTAGGTCCCCACAGGGGAGAAAGGCGGGATGTAAGTGAAGGAAATAAATAAATAAATAAATTCTCTGTCCTGATCCGTTCTGCCCCATCCTCCCATTCTACTTTCCCATAAGTACCCAAGAGGCGGTGGGAATCAGTATGTATGTGAAGTGGCTTGACCCCACTAGCCCCCTAATTCCTGCTGTTAAGGTAGAATTCTGCCACCATTCACATTTATCAGCTCCTCTCTTTTCAGTGCTTTGAGTCACTGCCAGCAGCTACCCAGGCTATACATTCCCCTCTCCACTGCCTGCTCCCTCTCTAGCCCGGTTAAGTGATTTCGTCTGTGCGGATAAATGGTTAGGCACTTGGATAAGTCTGAGATTCTTTTTTAAAGTTAAATAAATAAGTCTTTGAAAAGGGGGGGGGAAGGTCTGCATTCAACTAACATACATCTCTATTAACTAGGAGCACAGATACACAGGAAAACGATACCAGAACAATAGTGCGGCTGTTACAGGAAACTAAGAAAAGCATCAAAACATGAGGCTAGCTAAGTTATACGTCACTGATTTTGCCTTCACATTCCTTTCAGAAGAATGGGCACAAGACGAGCTGGAAAGTTGAGTCCCAGTGAGAAAGTCAGACTATGACCATTTCCACACGGCGTACCTCAACCCGGAATGCTGCGCAACATGCCAAAAAACCCGCGGAAGATCGCGTTTTCTCACGTGAGTTTTGCGCGATATTGCACAACATCGCGCAAAACTTGTGTGAGAAAATGCGATCTGCATTTTTTCTGGCATGTTGCACAGCGTTCTGGGTTGAGGTAAGCCAATAAACGGAAACGGCCAATAAATGAAAACAGACAAACAAAAGATCCTTCTGACGTTCCTTTCTGAAACAGACACAGATCCTATACTTCGTATGCACTCATATGCACTCGTATACACCTTCAGATGTTACAGCACATCAGGAACCTACCTACTGTAAGCCAGGTGAAAGCATCCTACCCATGTTCCTCCCAATCTGTGTGGTCACCAATGCATAAACAGGAGTGTTGTGTGTATTTATCATGCACATACAGCTTTGTTACATGTGCAAGGATAACTGGATTTTTTAGGGTTCATGATTGTGTGGCTGAGGCTGTGTCCCCTGTTCATACAACATGATGTCTGCTAGGGTTCTCAGGTCCCCATAGGCTCCTGTAGTGTGTGGAGAATGGTACTCACAGGAGGCACAATCTTCGTGTATGCTCTCAGCCCTGGTGCAATGATGTCACTCCCAGAGGTGACAGCATCACGCTGGCTGCAGGAGTGCTCCCATGCTTTGCAGCCCCTGCAAAGAGCACTCCCGAGGCCAGTGTGGTGACAATACAAAGTGATGTTGTTGCACCCTGCCAGGAGTGCATCTGCTCTCTGTACATGCCTAGGTTGCCTATCAGTGGCGGGTGATTGCCAGTCAACTTGCCATCTCCCATCTATTGCCAGCAATTGGTGGGCACTGAGGCAAACTGCTGGGAGTTTGCCAGCCACTGGTGGGCACCTGGGAACCCTGATGATTGCGCATATCAGGAGGATTACTGGCAGCACATGATCTTGTTACACATGGTTGGTAGGTTCCTGGTACACGTGACCGAAACATCTCTATTTACCAGGGACTGTTCCTCTTTTTGGTCACCTGTCCCTGATGAACTGTAGTTTCTATTTATGCCTTTGGGAAATGTTATATTGTAATGTTGTTATCATGAGATACTAACAAAGAGCCAATGTGGTGTAAGCAGAGCTTTTTTCAGCAGGAACGTGGTGGAATGTAGTTCCAGCACCTCTTGAAAGTAATCATGTGTCTGGTGGCCCCGCCCCTTGATCCCTTTTCCTCCCCATGCGCAGCCCAAGGTGCCTGGCTCTTTTGCGGCATGCTGAGCCTCAAAGGCAGCAAAATAGAAGCAAGCCCCATGCCCTAGCTTGCCAGGGAGGGGCTGCCTCTTCCACTGCTTCCTCGAGCGTTTCCCCCCAGCTGGAGGCAGAAGGTCCTGGGAGTGCGTGCTGCCAGAGGCACCACCTCCTGCCAGGAGTTGCCCTGGGTGCTGGCAACCCACACTACACCACTGAGTAGCACTACCTTTTTTCTCAGGAAAAACGTCCTGGCCTTGCTCAGGAAGTGGACCCACACTTGTCTCTCAGCTTAACCAACTTCACAGGGGCATTACGGGAGGGCAGCATTTTGTATACTTGCCAGTGACAGATTGACTGAGGGCTAGCATCTTTATCTTGCACTGAGTCTATTGGGAAGACTCCTACATATCATCCAGTTCTGGAGTTGGCAACCTTACGCCTTCGCAGCAATCTGTTCAACTCTTTCCACATTGTAAAGGTTGGGGGAGTTTACCACTTCTCCCCTTAATTTTCCTCCCACCTTCTCTGGACCCCTGTAATCTCATTTTTACAGCTCATTTAATCTGTTTTTATTGAGTTTATCTCTATCTATCCCCCTCTCTGCTTTGCACACATGTGTTAGCTTCCCCCACTTCTGGCCGTGTCTGGCACCTGTGATTATACCCTTCAGTCTCTTCACGCAGACTTGTGGAGCAGTGCGTAATAACAGGGTGGGGAAGTGCGGGCTGACTGCAGCTTTGATAAAAGAGGTGGGGAAGATTCAAACCAGGCCTCCTTTAAATTCATGCCTGACACAGAAAAGCATTCTAAGCCATTCACAGCTTGATCAAAACTTCAGATTTCTACCTGTAATTATCACCTTCTTGCTTTCCCTGCACCAATTCATGGACTATCTGCGAGTACCAATTGGGATGATGCCCCCCACCTCTGGGAAAAGGCAGTTTGGAATAGCATTGGTAAGAGGAATTCTCTTAGTTTCTCTACCAAATTTCAACAATCTGTTTCTTTTCCTCTTCTTTTCAACAATCTGTTTCTTTTTCCTCTTTTTCAGAATTTGGAGTCTTTTAAAAAATCAGTTCTGTTTTAATAAAAGAGAAATTCGAAGAAAGAAGGGCCAGGAAGGGAGCTTTGGCAATATTTGTAAATTTCATTCTTCAGAGGCAGGCAATGTCTTCCCAAAACTTCCCCCCTCTTGCTAGAGCACCCTGTGCTGTGGAACATTTTTTTTAAAAATCCCAGCAAGGGCTGAAGTTACAAAAGAGCGCATAGAAGTGCAGCAGAAAACTGCGCAGAGAAATGAAAGAGTAATTCTTCTTTTGAAAGAGGAAACAAGGACGTGAGGAATTAATGTCTATATCTAAAAAAAAAGTGAATTAAAAAAAAAGACAATTCCACTCCCCGTAACAATGCTAGTTTTAAAACTGGAGAAAGTTCATGTTGCACTGAGAATGGAGCATGGGCCTCTTCTTAAGGCTGTTTTTAAAAGCATGCACATTCAAGAGGACTATGGATAGATGCTGCTTGCTCTCAGCCTTCAATTGCAGCATGGGAAGTCCCTATTTTCTGTTTCATGTCTCTGGGGGGAAAAAAATCACTGTTCCTGTTTTCATGATTTAAGGAGATGACAGGTCACTGTTTCTATCTGTCATATTTTTACTCCTCAGAGAGGAATATGGGGGGAAACGGCAGGAAGGGGAAGGCACAAAAAGATCTGCTCTGCCAACTTCTTCCATGGCCTCTTCTGCACCAGACATCTGAAGCCCCTAGGTTTCAGCTCTCCCCAGTTCTCTAGATCATAGCAGGGCAATCCTAAGTAGAGTCATACCCTTCCAAACCCATTGACCTCAATGGAATTAAAAGCGTGTAACTCTGCTTAGGATGGCACTGTAGGTTTTTAGGGTGGGAGCATTTTGACTTGGGAAAGCATTGGTGTCAGTTTCATATCTCCTGGCTCTCCCTCTTCCCTCCCTCAGGACATCCACTTGAACCTCTTCTTCCGCAAGATCTGTTTTGACTTTGTGGATTGGAAAGTTTAGATGTCAGTTTCATATATCTTCCTCTCTCTGGCCCTTTTGCACAAGCAATTTTCGCTGCTTTGGACCCCATGCCTCTTTAGGTTTCTTTCCGAATTCCATCCGCTTAATTGTCCCATCAGATTTCAACGCGGAGTTTCAAGGGTTCGCTTCTGAATTTTCTGCCTGCGAACAAAACGCGCAGGAAGAAAATTCGAAGAACCCTTGAAACGTCCCTTTGAAATGTGAAAGAGGAGTTAAGAAGCTGGAATTCAGAAGAAAACCTGGGAGATATGGGGTGCAAAAATTGGCAAAAATCACCTGTGCAAAAAAGCCCCCCCTTCTGTCTGTCTGTCTGTCTGTCTCTCTCTCTCTCTCTATATATATATATCTGTAGATTGCCAGATACTAGGAGAATCATAAATGACATGAATGAAAATCATGCATTTGTCATTCTTCCTATTTGCGCTTGTTATTTTATGAGCATAGTGAATGGGGTTTTTCCCAATTTGTTGGGAAACAAATACATCTACCTACCTTTCTACCCCTGAATTTCAGCAGGCCAGCTGCTTCCTGTTGGGATATATAGCTCGACAATGAAGACTCAATTTCTTCTGCTAACTCAGAATAACCTGGCCACCAGCTACAGGTCCCTAGAACAAGAATAGCAAACGGAGCCAGTGCTTGCTCAGCAACAGCTGTGAACTATGTCCCTCATTAGTCATTATGAGGGGAGGGATGTGGTTAGAAGTACCAGCTCTACGTCTTCAAAGATATCGACACAGCAAAGGGGGAAATGATATGTGTAACTGCAAGATTACGAGGTGTGCTTTTTGCAGAGGCAACTGAGATATGAAAGGACAAAATGTTACACCTTGAAAAGGGTAATACAGTTTGGGAAAGGGGAAAAATTATTATTTTTTTCTCCTTTACTGCACTGATGATTCCCTCTGAAGACCAGAATAAGAGGAAGGTGGGTGATCTTTTCAGCCACTCGATTAAGTCATGAAAATATACTCAGGACTGTCTATGCACCAAGCTTTAATAATGTCCAGAACTCTGCCAAAAAGCAAGTCAATTTCCACTACAAGAACAGCTGAGTTTGGGGATCCTGTATAAATTATGCAAATCAAGAAAGGTTTGCATTCATTTGGTTGAATTGTGGTATTCAGCTGCTGGCTAGTTATGAAGAGAGGCGAGTATAAAGGAAGCCATGACCCCAGTTCACTGGAAAGCCTTCTAAATAAAGGCCGTTCATCATTTCCCACATTTTTACTCAGCTTTCCCTTCAAGGTCACGGTGACATACATGGTGCCCTTCTTCAATTCTTGTGAGCTAAGTTCAGCTAGAGGTAGAATTGTGACCCAAGATGGTACGTCTTCACAGTTGATGTGAAGCCGCCTGTAATGATTTTAAGCAAATGTGTGTGTGTGTCTTTAAATGCTTGGTGTAGCATAGACGAAGAGTGGGGGTGAAACAGAGGGATGAGGGAGTGATATGATTGGTTGATGACTGAGTGTGTGGGTAGAGTGAATGCAGTTTTAGACTGAGAGAGCTTCTGCACACATTGGATAATGAACTTCCAATCCTCTTTAGAGATCATTTGGAACTGAATTTTTTCGACTGTGAAACAAAAAATCCACTTCCAAACGATAGCTAAAGTGCATTATCCAACATGTGCGGAATCAGCCTGAGAGTGGAGAAAAAAGATTCAGTCAGGGCAAGAGAGGCAAGCTGTGTGCAGCCTGAGCTTGTTTATGTGGTCTGAGAGAAATATGACCTGTGTGGAAACCTGAACTGTGTGTTTGTGAAAGAACATTCAGTCAGGGAAAAGCAGCAAACTGTGTGTACATCTGAGAAAAGGTCTTACTTGAGAGAGAAATTAATATCAAAAGCAGGCAAACTGTGTGTGAAGCCTGAGAGAAGATCTATGTGACTGGGTTTAAGTAAAAGTAACCTTAAGAATTGAGAACTACTCTTTTGAAACCCATCAAGTTTTAGAAATAATATGAAACCGATACACTTATAAAAATAAAAGTTTACTGTCATTCCTATATCCCATTCCTTTCCTCAGGGCCACATAATACCACGAAGGAGCCTGACACTTAGGCACGTTACTAAAGAGGAAATTTCAATAAAATATCTCGGACTATAATATTCCTGGTGGCAGCAATCAACCAAGAGGGGCAAGAATAAAAGGCTTAAAGACCAAATCTACCCAAGAGAAAGAAAGGGGTCATAACGCCGCCATTATCAATCTACCACAATTCAGATTTGTACATGTGCTGCAAAACAAGACTCTTTTGATAAAAATAAAGTAGATTGCCTGAAATTAAATTTTCTAAATGTTTCTATTGTTTTCTGCTAACCTTCCCTATTATTAGGTATGGATATCAAAGTTGGACAATGAAGAAAGCTGACTGGAAGAAAATTGTTCCTTTGAAATATGGTGCTGGAGGAGAGTTTTACAGATACCGTGGACAGCCAAAAAGACAAATAAGGGGGTTCTAGATGAAATCAAGCCTGAATTCTCCCCGGAAGCTAAAATGATGAAACTGAAGAAGTTGTTTGGTCACATCATGAGAAGACAAGACTCACCGGAAAAGGCAATAATGCTAGGAAAGGTGGGAGGTAGTAGAGAAAGAAGAAGACCCAACATGAGATGGATTGACTCAATAAAGGAAACACTTTGCAAGATCTAAGCAAGATCTGAGCAAGGTTGTTAATTATTGGATGTTTTGGAGGTTCTTTGACTTAAGCTGGAAGCAACTTGATAGCATGCACAGCCCAAGCAAAAGGTTCAATACTGAGAACAAAAGGTTTAATGAGACCACCCTAACATCATAAAAATTATGTAGGCTAGCCTTACCGGTTAAAATAGTGAAGTAGACTAGGCCTGCTCTGAACTCCATTCAACCCAAGGACTGCCAGAAAGAGAGTAGTGCCAATAGAGAAAGGGTGTGTCAGCAGAGACTGTCCTGACCAGGGTCAGCCAGTGAATTTCATGGTTAAGTTGGAATTTGAACCTAGAGTCTTCCTGTTTCTATTCTATCACAACACACTTCTTCCCACTGGCTCCTTAATGAATAATAACAACAACAACAACATTCGATTTATATATCGCCCTTCAGGACAACTTAACGCCTACTGAGAGCGGTTTATGAAGTATGTTATTATTATCCCCACAACAACCACCCTGTGAGGTGGGTGGGGGTGAGAGAGCTCCGAGAAGCTGTGAACACTTGAACTACTTGAACACAGCAGCGTAGCGTGGGCTAGGGGTGCCTGGGGCAGGAGATGACGCCCCTGGCCCCATGCGCACACGTTTTGCACACACGCTCCGGCCTTGCATGATGATGTCACTTCTGGGCGGTTATGTCATCATGCAGGGGCATGCCCCACCGCCCTGGGAGTGCTCCCAGAGTTTGGTCTGCTCACCTCCACTTATCACTTCGCTGCAGCTGCCCATGCCACTGCTGGGCGCCAAGCTTGCAGAAGCAGCATGGGCGGCTGCGGCAAAGAGGTAAGAGGCAGGGAAGGTGAGTGGACCAAACCGCGTGAGCGGGAAGGGGCAGGGAGACGGGCCGTCTGCTGCGCTGTGGCTGCGGTAAAGGAGCAGGGAGGTAAGTGGGGAGGTGAGCGTGTGCGGGGAGGTGGGCTGGGAACACTGCCGGGGGGACATGGACGTGGTACCCCCTCAAGATTTTGCACCCAGGGTGGCCGCCCCACTGACCTCCATGCTACACCACTGCCTGAACAAGAGCTAGACCTGAGACACACTGAAAATTGGAATAATAGAAGACAAGAAGAAATTCTGCTCATCCTTAGCAAGTATTCCTGCTTCCTCAGAGAAGCCTGCAGAAGAAAGCACTTCAGTAACTGTGGCTTGGGGTTAAACTACAACAACCATCCTTTGCAAAGTTACACCTTCTCAAACCGCTGAAGTAAGTGGGCTTAGAAGAGTGTCGTACTGCAAATGTCTTCACAGTTCTCTCCTAGCTACTTAAGACGGTTGGCTTAATAGATCATAGGCTGGAGAGCGATACCTTTTATAGAAGGCAATCCTGTGTAATTATAGATTTCTTGCAATTAATGCAGCCTTTTCCTCCAGCTCTATCACAACCGCATTTTCACAGAACAGCAAGAAGGGGGGAAAATATATATAAGCAGAACAAATGGTGATTATAAATCATCCTGTTTCCTTCAGAAGAATAACACTATCAGGAGAGCGGGAAGGGTTCTTGTAAAGACGTCAATCAAGTGTTCACATTTTATGTCTGACATATGTCTTTATCGAGTGGTTTATCAAGCCTTTGGGACCAGCTTTTCCATACCACTGGCAATTTTAGATAGCTGCTTTTGCAGTGGAAACGAAGCATGCCTTTTTCCATGCTCTCCTAAGTCTTCCAAGTTCCTCCCCATTCCATGAGGACATAAGAAGAGCCAGGGCTTTTTTTCTGGGAAAAGAGGTGGTGGAACTCAGTGGGCTGCCCTCGGAGAAAATGGTCACATGGCTGGTGGCCCCACCCCCTGATCTCCAGACAGAGGGGAGTTGAGATTGCCCTCCGCACCAACCAATGGGTTGGATCCCGATTAAATTTTCTGCTAACAACTTCCCTCTTCCTGCTGAAGATCTCTGATTTCCTCCCTTGCCATTCCTGACGGTCCCCTGTCCCCCAAGTACAGCATTTTGGTGCGATCTATTAATGTGAGAGAAGGAGGTTTTGTTATGCTGACAAGAGCTCCTTCTGTCACTGGAAAATTTAGTCTGCGTGCTGCCTGGTGTGTGGTTTGAAAATTCCAAACTTGGTATCTCAATGCGTCTTTATTTCTTGTTGTCACTTACAGTTTAACCGCAAGGAGAGTTACACCCTTCTAAGGGCCAAGCTACACATGACGAATGACACTTGAATGGCAAGTGTATTTCTCCCTGTTCACTTGCCCTCCACTCAATCCACTTGCCGTTCAAGTGTCATTCGTCATGTGTAGCTTGGCCCTCAGTCCACCAGTTTTAGAACGGTGTGGCTCTGCTTAGGATTACACTGTTAATCATTCATTTTTGTCGCTCGCCGTGGTGCCAGTGGGCGGAGGTGACAACAAACTGGGATAGCTTGGGGGAATTTGTGGACGAGGTTCCGATGTTACTTTTGAACGCCATTAGTGCTCAGAGCTACATTGGTTTGATTTATTTGAGCATCCCGGTGTCCCACTGGTCGCTAGGCAACTCAGTTCACGACAGCACTCTCTGTCGCTCCTGGGAGTAAGCCTGTGAGTGATATTGCTTTGTGTATATGAAACTAAATGGACCATGGGCACCATTTATAAGCGGGGGAATGTATGTTTTGAGTAAGTAGAAGGAAATCTATTTACTTAGGAGTATCAACATGACGATTTTCCTGCCTCCCCTGTAATTGTGTGGCGAATTGCAAAAAAGGGAGTCCCTACACCAGCTTCTGGAGGGGAATTCTGATCAAATCATCACACCAGATCAAACCTCATCGACCATCAAGTTGGACTTCAATGCCACATCCTACCTCACAACACATGGATAGAGGCAGCAGACAGCATGTCCAAAAGGAAGAGCAGCAGACTTTGACACTACTGGTGTCTTTAATTTCTGCAATTTGAGTGTTGATTTAGGTCCAAACTAGACATCATATGTAACACGTCAGGACTGGGGTACCTCTCCCTACTTGCTGTCCCAGCAAAGAACAGCACAGCTTACCTTTAAATCCCTCCATTGCTTTCTTGAATGTTGTATGAAGGGAGGTGGGGCTTCCTGATTCCCTCCCGCGGGCCGTTTTCACCAGTGGAGCCACCTTGAGCAATTTTATGGATTTGTTTATTTCTTGCTTTAAAGCATTTCTGTTACATACTCTTGAGGCAGCTCACAGCAGAGAAAAACAATAAAACCTATCAAAGCAGCAGCATAGCGAAAATGTAAACCAACAGCACGATCTTCCAGCATAAAACCAAATAAACCGCAAGAGCCACCGATAATAAAGAGCAGTGAAAGCCAAATCCATAGAAGCAGCATTAACAAAATTATGGGAAGGAGGGAGGGATAGAGATGAAGGAAGGAAGGAAGGAAGGAAGGAAGGAAGGAAGGAAGGAAGGAAGGAAGGAAGGAAGGAAGGAAGGAAGGAAGGAAGGAAGGAAGAAAGAAAGAAAGAAAGAAAGAAAGAAAGAAAGAAAGAAAGAAAGAAAGAAAGAAAGAAAGAAAGAAATCTGGCTGACGTCCCATTATTGGGCAGAGCAGTGAAAGCCAAATCCATAGAAGCAGCATTAACAAAATTATGGGAAGGAGGGAGGGATAGAGATGAAGGAAGGAAGGAAGGAAGGAAGGAAGGACGGAAGGACGGAAGGAAGGAAGGAAGGAAGGAAGGAAGGAAGGAAGGAAGGAAGAAAGAAAGAAAGAAAGAAAGAAAGAAAGAAAGAAAGAAAGAAAGAAAGAAAGAAAGAAAGAAAGAAAGAAAGAAAGAAAGAAAGAAAGAAAGAAAGAAATCTGGCTGACGTCCCATTATTGGGCAGAGGGAGCTTAATATGCTAGAAAAAGTGTCTTACAATAAGAAGAAGATTCTTGATACTTTTAGGTAGTAGAACTTTGCCTATCGGTTTTAATCCTGAAGCTTAATTATTTCCATTCATTCTGGGGTGCTTTATCACACACCCCTTTCTCACTCTCTTTTTCTTTTCCCTTCTGTTTCCTTCTTCCTCTTGTCTTATTCTTTGCTATGCTTTTTAAAAATTATGTCTTGGGGGACGTTGTGGTTCAGGAGGTGAAAGTGAGGTGTCATTTTGTTATTCGGATTGCATACGTTTTAGTAAAAGAAACACACATTTGTAATACAATGGCAAAAAGGGAGAGAAGGAGCAAATATTGCTAAGGGGATGTGAGGGCTGCAGGCCTGACTTTTGCAGCATCATGCAGAAAGGACAACCCCAAAAGTACTGTTCAATAGCTAGAAGCAAATGAAAGGATCTGTCCAAAGAAACCGGGAGTGAGATGCAAGGAGACGCATGGAATGGAGTTCCATGGAATTTACTTCCCAGCAAAAAGAAGAATGTACTGACAAGTTGCAACACTCCCCATCCACGGAGCGTTCCAGGCAAGTGATGAGCAGGGATAGTTTCTCATTGCCTCCCTCTGCACAGCAAGCCCAGTCCTTCTCAATGGTCTCCCATCCAAGTACTGACCATGGCTGATCCTGCTTAGCTCCCAAGCCCTGATGAACTTAGACCAAACTTGGGTATTCAGTCTAAGAAATGTTAATCAAACATTTTATCAGTGGGGCTGTGGTTCAGCAATAACAACAACAACATTAGATTTAGCATCAAATGTCCCAAATTCAATCCCCGCATCTCTAGTGAAAAGGATAAGGTGGTAGGTGATATGACAGAGCTGTGCTACCTGTCAGAGTAGACAAGACTGTCCTTCAAGCTTTGAGTCCAGCGGCACCTTGAAGACCGACAAGATTCTCAGGATATCGGTTCTGAGAGTCAAAGCTCCCTTCTGAAAAAGGGAGCTTTGACTCTCAAAAGCTCATACCTGAAAAACTTTTTTTAAAAAAATGTTTTTAAAATTCATTTCAACAATAACAGTACAACAATATTGAAGATAATTATAAAATAGAGATTATAAATTACAGTAAGGACTATAAAATTTGTTTAAACATTTACAACATTATTGGGTGTATGTTAAACAATCATGTAACAAGATTTACAAAAAGCGAAGTAAACAGGGAATTACGTTATTGTATCTTATTAAATTAAAGTGAGAAATTGCAGATGTTTAGGAGGGTGTAGTTCAGTAACAATGAGATATTAAAAAAACAGAAACCATTTAATGTATTGTCGAAGGCTTTCACGGCCGGAGAACGATGGTTGTTGTGGGTTTTCCGGGCTGTATTGCCGTGGTCTTGGCATTGTAGTTCCTGACGTTTCGCCAGCAGCTGTGGCTGGCATCTTCAGAGGTGTAGCACCAAAAGACAGAGATCTCTCAGTGTCACTGAGAGATCTCTGTCTTTTGGTGCCACAGCTGCTGGCGAAACGTCAGGAACTACAATGCCAAGACCATGGCAATACAGCCCGGAAAACCCACAACAGAAACCATTTAGTTAAAAAGTCACTTTCATATGATTTTGTGCTTGGTACAAATCATCATGGATTTTCTCTTGGATATATTGGTCCCATATTTTGCTAATCCAATCTTCCACTGTTGGAATTTTCATAGATTTCTAGTTACATGCTATCAACAGGTTTCGTATTAATTCTTTTCTAATGTGAGGAATTATAACAGTATCCCATTGATCTCTACCTGAAAATCTTATTGGTCTTTAAGGTACCACTGGACTTGAATCTTACTGTTCTACCGCAGACTAACGTGGCTACCCACCTGAAACAATTCTGACCATTATAGACACTGGTTTGGCCCAATATATGGCCGTGTCCTTACGTTCTTAAAATAGTGTGACACTCACGGAACACTGGGGGCTTCTTCGTGCAATTTCTGATGTCACCCGGATGCAGGAAGTGATTATCACCGTCTGCATCCAAGTGATGCTAGAAATCAAAGAAGCCACTAGCGTTTGGTGAGTGTTGTGCTATTTTGAGAATATGGGGAAACTGCCTAAGTCAATTTCATGTGCATGTGACATACGTTCCCGGTGATCTATTGATCTAGTACATTTTTATCCTAACTTTATTCCAAGGAGTCAGGACAGTTACATAATTATCCTTTCTGCCATTCATCATCACAACCTTGTAAAGTAGAAAGGCCAAAGGCTACCTAGTGACTTACATGTCAGAGTGGGAGATTTGAACCCAGCTCTCCTGGGTCCTAGTTCTACACTCAACACTGTACCACACTGAAAGAAAATGATCTTGGGACTTTACTGAGTGATTAAATCCATCTAAACCAAATGAACCAAAGGCTTGTCTGACATACCTTTAAATATCTCTAGTGCGATTATAGTCAGTCAAGGAGGCAAACGGATAGAGCTTCTTCAAGATGGATGATGATAAATTAAACCTGGCAAGTTCCATTGGAGGTCTTCATTCTCATCCTAGGTTCACAAGGAGACAGATTAAAAGAGAGGAGGATGAGAACCAGAGAGAGTCTGAGGGAGTGATTTAAAAATAACAGGAGAAAGATCCAATTTTCCCTAGCTGCCTACCAGACAACTGATTTTTCTGCTCTGAAAACATCATGTGCTTGGTACCGTAGCCTCACTGTTAATTTTGTCTGCAGCAGGCCCGATTCGGGCTGAATCACGCAGGGGGCCAATTCAGCATTCTGATGAGCGCAGGTGCGCTCCTAGGCTGCCCCTTGACCCATGCGATGATGACACTTCCCAGAAGTGATGTCATCACACAAGCTGGGAGCACATATGCACGCAGGAACCCAGAAACAGAGCAAGGTAAGTGTCAGGCCCCTGATCTTCCGCTGGGGGGGTCAGGGGACCCGGCAACCCTAGCAGGAGGTGATGTGAAAGACCTCTACCTGAGACCCTGGAGAGCTGATGCCAGTCTGGGTAGACAATACTGATCTTGAGAAACTGATGGTCTGATTCAATGTAAGGCAGCTTCACATGCGATACTCAACCATCCAGGGATTGGATCATGTCCTATTTCCCGATCTCAAACAAGGATGGATCTTTCAAGGGATTCCTCATCTGGTTATCAATGCCGCCTGGTTGTTCAGCAGGTTCCTTCACAGTATTCCTTCCTAACAATACAGTGCAGTACAATCTGCTTCTTGTGCATTCATGTTTTCACTCAGCCCGATAGAGTTCTGTTCCTCGCCCCCTATTTTTGATGCAAGGCTGCTAGGCAATTGTTTACATAGTTAAATCAAATAAACCAATCATAAATAAATGCTGTTTTTTAAAGTCATCATTCAGCGTTCCTCTAAGTAATCCTTGGCCCTTTTCACACTACTTACCTGCTCCCGGAACGTTGCAAAACATCGCGCAAAGAACGCGGAAGATGGCATCTTCTCACGAGAGTTTTGCACGATGTCACGCAAAACTCTCGCGAGAAGACGCTATCTTCCTCGTTCTTTGTGCAATGTTTCACAACGTTCCAGGAGCATGTAAGTAGTGGAAAAGGGCCCTTGTCAAGTGTTTTCCCACATGTGCGGTTTTGAAAAAAAAACCTATGCAAATCTGTTTGCTATGCAGCATTCAAGTTGCTTAGATCCAAACTGAACAGACCCAGTGATCCGCTCATTTCTGACTGTTACCATTGATCATACAGTTGAGCACACTTAGCTCATCTAGTTTAGTTCTTTATTCTTCATTTCTTTTCTCTCTGAGACTCAAAGCAAACCACACAATTTTAAAGCACACATTAAAAACATGCATTGTTTTTACATCCAACAGTGAATAGTATTATCTTAGAAAATTAGAGAACAGTGCTCTAAAATAGCCTAACACATACAATATACCAGCATGACATGTACAAGGACTGTCATACTTACGATTGTGCTGCAGAACAAAATTTGTTAAAAGCATCGATGTTGCTATGTCACTTAGAAGTGACATCGCAATATCGGTGACGCCGCTGATGTCACCCCCATGTTTTCACCCCCAGCCCTCCCGCCAGTGGCCAGGCTAGGCCTGACAACTGTAATACAGACAAACAATAGAACAGAGCTGGGTTGCAAAACCGGATTCCAGTGCAACAGAAGCAGTGGAATCCGTAAAGAGCAAAGCCATGAAGGCAGCCTACGATTTCACAGACGGTAACTACAACCTTTATTCTGTATTGTAAAAACTCCCTCCTGAAAAGTTCCACTTTACATGCTCTGTGGAATGATAAAAGTGTGGGAGCCTTCCTGACCTTGTTAGGCAGGCTGTTCCACCAGACAGAAGCCACAACAGAGTGCTTCCAATAGTGGCGCCCTTCATACACAACCTCAAAGCCCTGCTCTTGGCCATGGATCCATGCCAAAGCATAAATCAATCCCTTGAGCTTCCTTGAAGGCTCATCCCTTGTGATTTATGATGCCATCAAAACCACTCAATTGATTCACAATTTGATAATCCATCTTCCAGGCCAGGAAGTCACTCATTATAATGCCACATTCGGAAGGTTCTTTGTAGACGGAGTTCTCCTGCTGCACCCAGTAGACCTTGATGACTCTGTAGCTCTGTGAAGGGAACTATAGCCAGGACATTCTCGATGCATGGAGAAGGGAGGAGGAACGTGCTGGCAGGTGCTGCTTCCACCCTCCCTGCGTAGATTGTGCACAAAGCCAGGCATAAACAGGTTTTTGCTTGCATGACCTAGAATCCTACAAAATGGCTGTCTCAGATAGCCATTATTCATTATAGCCATTTATTCATGATCACTGGGGCCAAGGTTGCTGTTGCCTCATCCCATTTTAGAATCAAATGATGCAGGGGACTGGATACGCCAATGCAGGTAATTACCCAGCCTATAGCAGTTGGTTTTTGTGAGGCCCTAAAAAGAGCTTCCTGCCTCCTCCTTGTTGGCATTTACCTTGTGCTTTTCACCACCACCACCTGTGCAACATGGGATTAGACTGTCTCAATGGGGCCAAGCAGGAATTTCTAGGTCTCCTTTTATAGGACCATTCGCCCCACCTGTTTTTTTATTGCCTTAAGTGGTTTGGGGTAAATAGGTGTGGAACCCTAGCTGGTTAGGATCTAAGTAGGGATGGTAGGAATAGAGAGAGTTGCTCGTAAGATGATGAATTGGTGAGCACTTTGAGCCATCATCTGATGAAGGGCCATTTCTTCTGGGAAACTCTTACAGGATGACTCAGCCCAAACCCACCTTCTTTTGTAGATATAAATTACCTGCCTATATCTTCTCCACACTGTGACACTGAGAGATCTCTGTCTTTCGGTGCTACACCTCTGAAGATGCCAGTCACAGCTGCTGGCAAAACGTCAGGAACTACAATGCCAAGACCACGGCTATACAGCCCGGAAAATCCACAACAACCATCATTTCTTCAACAGTTCATCATTCACTGTGTAGTTGGGTTGGGTTGGGAAAGAAACCCCTTGGGGCTGAGCTGCATCAACCAAACTCTTAGCGGTCTGTGTGGCATGTTGTGGGAAGGAGATGAAGCTTGGCACTTATTGGCGGCTTATGACATCCATCAGCCATTTAAATAAACGAGTGAACCTGAAGTATGGTTGTCATGTGTCTTTATTTGGGAAGGCTGCTGGAGACAGCTTGCACGCTCAGTGAGTCTCTATTGAAGTTGACTCTTTTTGAGGAGGTCATAACAGACGGTGCTCAGCAACTGCAGAAAGGGCAAGAGAAAAATGTGATGCAATCTTCTTCTACTACCCTGCTCTTTGTTTGTCCTTCCTTTGTATGGTTTGTCCTTTTGGTCCATAAGCCCAAGGTTAGGGTGCTTCTCTCTACTGATGTAAGCAGTTTGGGAAGATCCTAGTCTGAAAATTGAGGTTTAAGTAGAAAGAATGAATAAACTGTTGAATGAATGAACAAATTATTGAAGTAAGGAAGGAACGAAGGAACGAAGGAACGAAGGAAGGAAGGAACGAACGAACGAACGAACGAACGAATATTTCAGATGCATAGTTAATGTTAATCTGCTGCAGCAAAAATAAAACAGGACTCCAGTGGCACCATAAAGATGTTTTAAAAACCTAACTAACTAAGAAGGAAGTCTAATTTATGCTGGAATAAATTTTGTTAGTTTTTAAGCTGCCCCCAGATCCCTGTTCTATTTAAATGAATAAAGAGCACACAAGATTGGACTCAGATATGTGTTGGGGAGAGGGCATTTTATATGCTTTTCAGATGCTTTCCTCGGTTGGGATAGCATCCAAGCCCCAGGTTGCACTTCCTTTTTCCTTTTCTGAAGATGAATTGGAATATTTTCACATCTCCGTCAAGACGTTATTTATAGGGGAAAGGGCTTGTGAACGGTGCCTGATATCAGTGTGGTATGTAAATGATGTCAGCCGGCTTGGCTACATCTCATCCATCACGAATGCTGATTCTTCTTTGTTTTCATCTTGTGAAAGAAAAGGCACCTTGAATACCTGTTTTCTGTGTGCACTCTTTTTTGGCACTTTCTTTCATTATATTAAAATTTAGACTCTACCCTCAAGGCACACATCTGGGTACAATATTGAGGAATCGCTAAACAGGATTTTAAGAAAAGAAAAAGAAACCCTTTCTATCTGCCAGAATGTATGCATTAAACTATGTTTAATTTGATCATAAACCAAAAGGTATGCAGAAAGTAAGGACCACAAAAATCAATCCTGCAAGTTAACATGACCAGTTTATTTATTGCCAATTTACTCTGGGAATACTGCCGGATTCATGTATGAACAGGACTTATTGGGTGTTAATTTGCCGCTGGAAAATTCAGCCGTTCTTTTCAAAGACCCAGTCATCCATAATTCATTTGCACAGTGCAAATCATTTTTGGGTAGTGATGCCCACAAATATTTGAGAATCTAAACTGCCCTCTCACAATCTTGTTTTCTCGCAGGTCAAAGGCATATATGTGCACCCTGATGATTTGGTCACAGCCTTCTCAGTCAGGCCACCGAAATTATGGGATTCCTTCCACAGGTAGTTTCAGGTAGGAAGCCATGTTCATTTGTAGTAGAACAGCAAGATCTGAGGCCAGTTGCTCCTCCAAAACCAACAGGATCCATCCCTTCTATCATTATTTTCAGTCAGCGGATAAGGACTTTTCTATTCTGTTTGGCAATCCCTCACTGACCGTCCTTCCCATGTATTTGTTTTGTTTAGTTGTTTTTAATTGCTTTATATGTGTTTTTCTTTAAAGCTTCTTTGATCATTCGCCACTGTGGGGACCTAAGTGAGGTGGAAAGACGGCGAAAGGGAAGAAATCAACATCCAATGAGCCATATTTGGAGTTATTTTGCATTTGTGTATTTGGTGGCTTTCAGCTTTGGAAGCCAAGCAAGAAAACTTTATAAGACTGACAAAGGGAGCTCTGACTCTCAAAAGCACATATCCTGGAAATCTAGTTGGTCTTTCTAGTTGGACCTGAATCTTGCTCTTTTTCTGCAGACCAATGCAGCTGCCCACCCTGAACCTAAGGCTGTAGAAGTAATTGAGGGCAACCCACAAAGCTTTCTCACCAACCTGCTCTACCTCAGCAAGATTGAGACAACAAAGGAATCCACCAGGATGTTGCAACCAAAACCTCTGTGTGACTCCCAAAGTCAACCGTATTTATGCAGTGTTCCAGTACTTTGCACATTCTTACACTCCTGCCAGGGAACTGTTGTTTCAACCTGTATATTCAGAGCCTGCACTGAGACAGTGAACGCCATGGACTATACATGCACACAAGCAGTGCATACTGCCTTGGCACCCCTTCCCCAATGACCCCCCCCCAATGACTCCAACTAGTTTTATTTATTTAAATGGGGGATCTATGTCACGGCTTATTAGAATTTGTTATCTATCCAAGGGCGGGCTGTGCTGTAGGCAGCCAGCTGTTACAGTATTTTATGGGTAGGTCCACCCTAGATCCAAACTTGGCCAGTGCTTTTGCCAGCCTTGTTTATCCTCACCTGAACATGCACCATATGTCCAAGGATACCAAGCCACACCTCCTCCCCTGATGTGCTGCAAGGCTCCTACCAGGTTTGGAACAATGTTGGTCAGCACCAAGAGTGTTCCTTCCCAGCATATTCCACCTTAAGGCATATGATGGCTTGTTCCAGACACACCTTCCATTACGCTAGGTGCCTCAGGGTGTTTGCTGATTTTCCACACCTGTCTGCCAGCTAGTGGCCTAACCAGTCTATGATCAGGCAGGAGAGAAAAGGTGGGATAGTGTGTGTGTGTGGGGGGGGGTTCAGCTGCAGCATAAATTTGCATGGGAGGAGGTGTATCTCCTCTATATAGCTACTTACTGCCCCCTCTCCAATGTCTGGAAGCGCTCCAGCCCTGACCAATCCTGCCTTGTGCCTCCTCTGAAAGAAGGGACCTGGGCAAACAGATCAATAGCATCACATGCAGTGAACGGCCCCCCTCCAAAAACATGTGTGTGTGTTATGTGCCATCAAGTTGCCTCCAACTTACAGCAGCCCTATGAATGAAAGACCTCCAAATTGTCCTATCATTAGCAGCCTTGCTCAGATCTTGCAAACTAGAGGCTGGGGCTTCCCTTATTGAGTCAAGCCATCTCATTTTGGGCCTTCCTCTTTTTCTACCCACTTTTCTTATATTATTATCTTTTCCATTCAGTCTTGTGTCCTCATGATGTCTGACCAAAGCATGATAGCCTCAGTTTTGTCATTTTAGCTTCTGGGGACAATTCAGGCTTGTTTTGATCTAGAACCCACTTATGTGTTGCTTTTGGCTGTCCACAGTATCCACAAAACTCTCCAGTGTCACATTTCAAATGAATCAATAGCTGATTTTAAATGATGTGTGACCTACCTATGAGAACCGCAAGGCAAAGATCATCCAAGCAAGCCAGTACATTGTGAGCATGCGGCAACAGCTATTATCCAGCCAGCAGCTGCATGCGGAAAGCGGGTCAACACAAAACTGCTCGTGATGCTGTTCATTCTGAATTACAAACAAATCACAAATGAGACTATATGGGGTGCTCAACTAGCAAGAGCAAACAGGATCCTGAAAGCATTTAAGATTAGAGAAGAATGAAACATAAAGTTCATTGAGGTTCTTATGCAAAGGGAGGATGACACTGCAAAGTAGCATGAAAGAAAGATTAATATAGAGGGGGAGGAATGATGGGGAAGCAAAAGTCTTCTAGATTTGTTCCCACATCTCCCTGTGCAATGCTGCTTCCCATTTCTAAATGGTCATCATGCTAAACTGCGAATGCTTCCAACATTCTCCCCATTCTCATTCCTTTCCGGATTCTGGAGTTCCAAATTATGCACTCATCTTTCAAAAGTGGAGCAAATGCCTTATTATGGCTGCTTCCACACACGTTGGATAATGCACTTCCAATGCTCTTTAGTGATCATTCGGAACTGGGTTTTCATGTGTGAAACACAAAATCCACTTCTAAAGGATAACTAAAGTGCATTGAAAGTGCATTATTCAACGTGTGTGGAAATGGCTTTTTAGTTGTTCCATTTTTTATTTCTGAATATTCATACACTGTGCAGCTTGCCATTGCTTTTATTTATTGCATTTTCCCCTTTTGTACCTTACACTGAAAAGCACAGGGGTGCACTGATAAACATTGCAATAAAAGAAATCTTAATGTGATGATGGCATAAATACCAGGGAGCTATTCAAGTCCCCTGATACCATTTTGGGATTCAAGCTCAGGGTCTGCGGGAAGAGGGGGAGATTCTGGAATTGAGTTCCAGTATTCTCTATGGGGCACTTGTGGGGGGGCCGATAGTGGCTGTTTTTCAACAAAATAACTCTAGAATTTGAGGGGAACTGAGGCTGCTTGTCCACTAAAGTTATCCCACGTTTCAAGCAAATTGGACAAAATTCTACAGGTCCCTAGACAAGGTGTTCCCAGTCAACCTACTTTTCTCAACTATTTCCTATAGGGGGGAAATTCAAAGAAGCCAATAGCCAAACACACAAGAGCAACCACTGTCCAAAATCATATATCCAGAGGAGTTAGTCTGTAGTAGCAAAATAATAAAGAGTCCAGTAGCATCTTTATAACTAACCAACTTTATTGTAGCGTAAGCTTTCAAGAACCACAGTTCTCTTCACCAGATGCATGCAGTTCTCTTCGTCAGATCCATGCATCTGACGAAGAGAGCTGTGGTTCTTGAAAGCTTATGCCACAATAAAGTTGGTTCGTCTTAAAGGTGCTACTGGACTCTTCACTGTCCAAAAGCCTCCAATTGCAAACAGACCCAACAAACCCAACTGAACCTATATCAAACCAGAGAATCCAAGCCAAACTAACCTTGTGCTTTTAGAAAAAATAACTAAGTCCTCATGCACAGTTCTTTTATTAAAACCTAAACAAAAATTTTCATCAGAAACTGCTGCAACAATTACATTTTTTAAAAAACTAACAGGAACACCCCAAACACCACAAAATCATCCCCCTAAAATACAACACAGAAACACAGAACAACTGTAGGTCTGATCCTATTTCCTGGAAGAGCTGCTTCCCTTCCCCATCTCTCCTGTTGCCCAGCAGTCCTGTAAATTTGAGCAAAGTTTTAACATTTTTAAAAAACAGCCCAAAGATTCCTAAAATGGTGGCCCTCAATATTCCCGAATATTCCAAAATCTTTCCAAGTTTTTTAATACCTGGTTAATCAGTATCCTGAAATATCCCAAATATTCAGATACTCAAATATACTCCCCAAAGACTGAAAGCGAGTCAGTTTGATGTAGTGGTTAAGAGCGGCAGGACTCTAATCTGGAGAATTGGGTTTGATTCCCCTCTCCTCTGCTCGAAGCCAGCTGAGTGACCTTGGGTGAGTCACAGCTTCTCGGAGCTGTCTCAGCCCCACCCACCTCTCAGGGTGATTATCGTGAGGATAATAATAACACACTTTGTAAACCACTCTGAGTGTGGCATTAAGTTGTCGTGAAGGGTGGTACATAAATTGAACAGTATGTTATTATCAAGTATTTTGGGGTATATATTTGAACTGGATATTTCCAAGCTTACATTCCCATCATACACACTATCACATCAAGATTGCTTTCTCGTCTGTGTTCTCCATTGGGCATGCGGCAACAGTGATGTAACAGAGAACAAAGATGCATGACAACTGAAGAAACAGGAAAATGCAGCACACCATGCATGCTCCAGTTCTGGAATTAGTAATTTTGAACCCACAGACGATGAAAGGAATGGAACATGGTAAATCCATCTGTCCCTATATCGAGCACATGGAACACTCAAGATGCTGTCCTCTGTGCTAGGCTTAGATGAACAATGCGTGTTTGGGGGGTTATGGGGAGATGAAGCATAATATTAAAACGACTCTCCAGACAATCTCATAAATCACCAGGCAAATGAAAATAAATACTGCTAACAATGCTTCTATGCAGGTTTTTTTTATTATGATTATTTATAGCAGCATTACAGAATTTCATAAAATTAAAGTAAATGTCAAGCCAAATGTAATAATTTTTCTCCAGGGTTTGGCACATTTGGGAGTCTGACAGCTTCCCATTTTTCTTTATATCCACCAAAGACAGGCGGCCGACAGAGCTTTATTTTCATTCCTCACTTTGTTTAATTTGGCCATAAATCGAAAGGAGTGCCGAAAATAGGGACCGCAAAATCAATCAGCCAAGTTAATGTTTCTAAAACATCCTTGATGTAAACTTATTAGGAGTCTCTGATCATTGAGATTTTTTTCCCCCAACTTACCATCAGGGCAGTTTACAATACCATATGAAATCTCTCTTTTTTCCCCACTTCAGTGCAGCCCTATGGAAGATGTTTTGCTGAGAGCTGGTGAAGATTTACCAAAGGTTTCCCACTGGGCTGCGTAACTGAACACTAACTTGAACTTGGGTCTTTTATACCTAAGTTTGATACAGTTACTAATGAGCAAAATGCCTGCTTTTTATTTTAATTATTTTTTTCAGACTGATATTCCATTCTTCGGTCATCAAACCAATTTATAGCATGAGTTCTTCTCACCCCAACCACCCTTTCCCTGATTCCTGAGTTCTCATTGTTGTGACTCTGCTGTAGCTCCTCAACATCTTAAAATCGTTGTAACCAAGGCCGTTTCCACATGCCCTTCAAGAGAGGGCACACAAACGGAATGCTCGCAACATTTGCAAAATGGATGTGGGCTGTTTGGTTTCTATCTTTTTTTACTCCTTTTCTTGGACCGTAGAAAATCCGTTCCCAAAAAAGGAGCCAAGAAAACGGGAGCCAAATGGCCCGCAACCATTTTTTCAAATGGAGATGTCTGGATTCATGAGGAAAAGACGCCAGCGTTTGGTGAGTGGGCTGTTCCTTTAAAAGTGTGTGGCAACAGCCTAACTAAAGAAAAGCCATACTATTTCCCTCACCACTCCAAGGTACCATTCCCAAGAATGGCTACGTGTGCCCCAAAGGAGCAGCCCCCTTTGGGGAACCACATGAGGGCTGCTATTCCCTGGGGGACTGAATAGGTCCTTTATTGTCCCTGGAGTTCAGGCAGTGAGGAGGCAGACACTTGTCAGTTTTAGGTACATTCTCTTGGTACGGTCAGAATGTCAACTCTTGGGATCATGCAGGATCTCCGTCCCCTTGAACACAAGAAGCTGATATCCTCAGACAATTTATCTATCAAGGACTGTATTGTCTGATTTGATGGGTGGTGGCTTTTGAGGGCCTCAGGCAGAGGTCTTTCACACCACCTATTGTGCGTAAAGCACTGCCAAGTCCCAGCTGATTTTTGGTGACCCTGTATGGTTTTCTTTCTTTTTAAAAAAATGTTTTTATTCAATTTTAGAACTGTAACAATAATCAAACAACAAACCAATATAATACATTGCATTTACAAATATTAACACAGTGCTTCAACTTTAATACATCAACAATGAGTGGTGGGAAGAGGGAGGTTGCAGATCTCTTGCTTCTATGAATTTGTAAAATGGGATCCATTTTTCCCAGAAGTTTGATCCCGAAGACTGATATTCCGTCTGATGTAGATTGTCAGTTATTTTTTCCACTATCAAATGGTTCCAGATTTTTGTAAACCAAAGTTCTGTAGTAGGTGGAGATTGGTCTTTCCCTTTGGTTGCTATTGCACTCCTAGCTGCCACCAGGAGAGAGTTGATAAGGTCTCTTCTAACATTTGGGATTGATGTCTGATCCCACAGTCCCAAGAAGATTACTTTTGGTGACATAGGGACACTGTACCCTGTTATTTCCTTAATAATATTTAGTATTTCTGACACTGTATGGTTTTCAAGGCAAGAGATGGACAAAGGTGGTTTGCCATTGCCTGCCTCTACATAGTGACCCTTGTCTTCCTTGGTGGTCTCCCATCCAAGTACTAACCAGAGCTGACCCTGTTTAGCTTCTGAGATCAGTCTAGCCTGGACCATCTAGCTTAGAGCCATCAGCTACTACTGGAGTCTTTTTTAGTTGAGATATCAGGGAATGAGTCTAGGACCAGTTGCATATGAAGCAGACGTTTTACCACTAAGACACAGCCCAGTCCATGCATGGAGCTGCCTTATATACTAAGTTAGATCACTGAACTAGCAAAGTCAGTATTGCCTACACTGACTGGCAGCAACTTTTTACAGTCTCAGGCAGAGGTCGTTCACATCACTTACTATCTGATCCTTTTAACTGGAGATGCTGTGGATCGAACGTGATCCCATCTACATGCTCCAACTGGGGAATGCTTGAACACACAACGCTGACTTATACTTTGCCTGTCAAGGTCAGTATTATCTACTCTGACTGGCCGTGGCTCCCCTGGCAGAGAAAGATGCAGTTCTGTCACTCAGAATAGACAGTGTTGAGCTTTATACATCAGTTACTGAACTGATACAAGAAAGCTTGATAGATTCAAATATAAACTTGGATTGTGATGTAATGGTTAGAGCGCTGAACTAGGAATGTCAATACCTGGGTTCAAATCCTCACTCACCCATTATGGTGTAACATAGAGTGAGCCACTCTCTTTCTCTCTCAGCCTAATCTTATCTCACAGATGGCTGCAATGATAAACACAGGAGGGGAGAACCAGGCATGTCCCTTGGAGAAGAAACGGTTGGCTAAATTTTTGTCGGGGCATTTTTGTAAGTAGTATTAGTAAACAACCAGGGCTTTTTCTCAGCTGGAATGCAGTGAAACGGAGTTCCGGAGCCTCTTGAAAATTATCATATGGCTGGTGGCCCCGCCCCCTGATCTCCAGACAGAGGGGAGTTTAGATTGCCCTCCAAGCTGCTCGGTGGCATGGAGGGCAATCTAAACTCCCCTCTGTCTGGAGATCAGGGGCGGGGCCACCAGCCATGTGACCATTTTCTCCAAGGGCAACTTAAACTTTTAAAAACTCACCCCTTGTTCCAGCTTACCCAAAGTGACGTCATTGGCCCTGGGAGCGTGCGTACACTTTGCACGTGCGCATGTGGTACCGGGGCACCACCTCCCGCCAAGAGTTGCCCCCTGTGCTGGCAACCCACTGAGTTCCACCACCTCTTTTCCCAGAAAAAAAGCCCTTGTAAGAACAACAACAATAACAAACACAACCACAATAATACACTTTGTTGAGTGGGCGTTAAGTTGTCCTGAAGGACAGTATATAAATCGAATGTTGATGTTGTAGTAGTAGTAGTTGTTGTTGTTACTGTTTGAATGATTGTATGAACACTAATGATTTGTATTACTTCCCCAGATCGTCGAATTACCTTGTTTCTGGAAAGCGTTCTACAGGATCCCAAAGTTGGAAGGAGCCATACAGAGCATCTGGTCCATTCTTACTCACTTTGGGAATCCAAAGCGTCCTTCAAGAGATGTTTCCTTCAAAGCAGGAGATTCCCTTATCCTTGCATTAATTGTTCCCTATGTCAAAATTCTCTTAAGTCTCAGGAAGTGTCTCCTAACGTCCAAAAAAATCTGCCTTTCTGTAACATAAGCCCATTTCAGCTGGGCCGCACCCCCTCATCACTGGATATTTCAGTACTGATTATTTTGTTTGTTTATTATAATTCATTTTTACCCTGTCTTTCTTCCTCAACGGGACCTAAAGCAACTTACATCTTTCTCCTCTTGTTCATTTTATCCTTGCAACAGCCCTGTGAGGTAGGTTAGGCTGAGAGTATGTGACTGGTCCAAGGTCACACAGTGAACTTCCACGGCAGTGCAGGGAATCAAACTTGAGTCTCCCAGATCCAAGCCCATTACTCGCGACACCACAGCGGCTCTATCGTGCTACAGCAATAATTCCTCACTGGACTGGCTTGCAGCAACTGTGCAATATCCAATGATGTGTGGATGCAGCCCAAGAGAACAAATATCTCCAAGTGATAGCTCTTCTGGTTTTTGAAGGATGTGATTATGTCAGCCCTCTTTTCATATAACGTATTTTAACTATGATGATAATTGTTATCCTTTGCATATTTGTTCACTGATGAGTCAAAACCCAGAGGTACTTTGCTGCTTTGGCCAACATAAGGACCCTCTTCCAGAAGAGTATACTTCTAATAGAGTCATTTGGGCAGTCAGCTGAGCATTCTCCTGCCAATTGTATCCATCTGCCACCGCATTCTGCATGTCACCTTGCTAAAATGTAGAGAAATTAAGGCCTATAAATAAACAATCTCCGGTGTGTATATGCTGGGCTGCATTGTGGTATCTCGGGGTTTGTTTCTTTTATCATTTAGATACCTTTTCCTCTCGATCGCCATCTGAGGCTCAGGATAGAGGTCCCAAAATATTTACAAGCTCTACATTAGAAAAGGAAAAGTGTGAGATAACATCAGTGTGAGATAACATCAGTAGAGTAGTTATCACAGCAGGACATAACTATGCAAGGCTAGCTGTCTTGAGACAGGTTTTTTTAGTTTCTTTCTTCATCAGGAAGAAGATGTATACATACGGTTACTAACCTCAAGGTGGAGAATGGAGTTCTTCTAGAATTACTGATTCCCAGCCTACAGAGATGCGTTCCCCTGGAGGAAATGACAAGAACTTCATAGAGCCAAGCTACAAGTGATGCCTGACACAGGTTGGACACTCGTCAGCTTACCTCAAGTTTTGATGGGAAATGTAGGCGTCCTGGTTTTACAGCTTGCCTCTCCATTACAGCTGCAAGACCAGGATGCCTACATTTCCCATCAAAATTTGAGGGAAGCTGACAAATGTCCAACCTGTGTCAGGCATCACTTGTAGCTTGGCTCATAGTATATAGAGTTGCCAGCTCCGGGTAGGGAAATTCATGGAGATTTGGGGGGGGGGGGGATGGAGCCTGGAGAGGGTGGGGTTTGAGGAGTGGAAGTACTTCATTAGGGTATAATGTTATATAATGACCTCCAAATCAATCATTTTCTCCAGGGGAATAACCTCTATGGCCTGGAGATCAGCTGGAATTCTGGGAGATCTCTAGCCACCACCTGAAGGCTGGGAACCCTAATATACCATAGGGATTAGGAGAAACTGATATCCTAGAGTGACATCATGTTGAAGTAAGCAATGTCTGGTGTACAAAAAAAGAGAAAAATATCCTACAGGGGCACCAAGGACTAGTTAGATAGGAATGCGAGGTCAGTACCTTCTTTTTGGTAAGTGCCTTCCTACTTTCAGGGTAATATCCTTCTTCTCAGCACTCTCTATAACTCTCTCAACTAGCAAAGCAGTTAGATTTATTTTTTTCTTTCCTATCCAGTTTGTTAGTTCTACTGTTAATTTTTTTGTTACTCTTAATCACTTCAGCATCCTGACTGCTGCATAAGCACTCTGCCAACACATCATATCCTAGCTCCCCAAACTCTGACCTCCCCTAAGCATCACCCAAATCTCCAGAAATTTCTCAAGCTGGGAGTTGGAAACCCTACACACGCTTGCAAACAGCAGAGATTTGAACTGGTGGCCTTGATGTCTATGGGTCAATGTTCCTTGGGGTTAGTTCAAGTGAGAGTGAAAGAGCAGTTTCCTGCATTTCCACTGTCATTTGAGGGCAGCTTTGCAGTGCATTGCAATGCTGTGAGTTAGCCAATTGCTTTCAGTTACAGGCACTGTCTTACAATCCTCTGCAACAGTCAGGAGTAGGCTAGGCCCTATAGCAATTGGGACATAGATAGGCATTTAAAGGGCTTTTTTCAGCTAATGAGAGGGAAATCTCCCTCCTCTCCTGAAAAAGGCAGCTGGCATTTAAAAGGCTTCTTTCAGCTGATGAGAGGGGAATTTCCCTCCTGTAGGCTGAAAAAAGCAGCCAGCATTTAAAGGGCTTTTTTCAGCTGCTGAGAGGGGAATCCCCTCCCATCAGCTATAAAGCAGCCAGTGCTTTGAAAGCAACACTTTTCTTGCTGCTTACAAGCAGTAAGAAAAGTGTTGCTCTTTGTCTGAAACTTCCCGAAGCGATACAAATCGCTTCAGGAAGCTTTGCTTCAGGATTCCCAAATCAGCTCAGCAATGCTGGGGTCGATTCGGAAACTCCGAATCTTTCCAAATTGGGCCCAATTCGGGTTAAAAACCTGAAATGGAAACCCAAAGTGCACACCTCTACTCAGAATTCCAGGATGCATCCACACATTGCTTGATAATGTGTTCTCATTGCACTGTAGCAATTATTTGCAAAACGGATTTTTGTGTGTGAGCGCAAAGGGAAATCCAGTTGTATATGATTACTTCACCCTGCTTTGGATGGCCTAGACTAACCTGATATTGTCAGATCTCAAAAGCTAAGCAGGGTCAGCCCTGGTTAATGCTTGGATGGGAGACTACCAAGGAAGTCTAGGGTCACTATGCAAAGGAGGGCAATGGCAAACCATTGTTCATCTCATGCCTTGAAACCTTAGGAGGTTTCCTTTAACGGACTGCAACTTAGCACCACTTTACACACACAATTGCTATATTGTGACAGCACCAAATTCAACCACCTATGGATCTAGCCCCAGTGTGTGCATGGTGGATTCAAGTAGCAGTGGGTGCAATGGTTGCCTAAGATAACTCTCTGAACACAAAGCATGTGCTCAGTCAGCACACTAAGCTAAGGACAGTCCCTAGCGGAAAATATGTTTTAGACCAGAATATGCACGTTAAACCCTCTTATGCCAATTTATTCTGGCTGCCATCCAAGCTCTTCTTCCTATTATTGCTTCCTGAGTTCTGAGAGATACTCGTGAAACCATAACATAAGAATGTCTAATCTAGATCCTTCAATACTTTAGTCAAGGGTTTGTAGCAGCTCAGTTAACTTAAATCCAGTTTCAGATGGCCACGCAAGTTAGCTGGTCTCCCGAGTCCTGGGATGCTTCTGTAATTGGTGAATAGACCCATCTGGTTGCAAGGGAGAAAGAATTAGCTGGGCTAATCAAGAGCTCCAATTTGAATGTGGCCAACAGGAGAGAAATGCCAAGGGGCCGGGGGGGGGGGGAGGAAGATTGGCCTCTCTGCTGCCACATCTCTCTCCCTTTCTCTCCTTCTCCCCTGCCCCCACAAGTTTAATTTGAATTACTCTCAAAACACCAGCTTTGGCATCACTCTGATAATATTGCAAAGGTCACCAAAGGGGATGTCAGATGTTACGGTCAAACATTCAGACAGAGATTCTAAGCCATAAGTGCCTCCCACCACATGTTTATTTAAGTGCTACTCACATACGGTCTGACACTATCTGCACAGGTCCAAATATTTGCAACTTTTATTTTGTGCATCCTCTCCGATGACTTATGAACAAGGGCTTTGTCATATCCTAGAGCTGCTGCTGAAGCTCAAAATCGAAAAAGGAGGCAAACTTCAAATCCAAGTGATTTTGAGCTTTTCCTTTCTGCTGTCTCGAGCCCCCCAAATCCTCTTTTCAGTTTCTACGCTTTTGCAAACCATTGTCTGTTCCCTGTAGCATGTATATATTGTGAATAAAAATGATAATCAGCATTGCACATTAATTATATGCATAACAGTACAGTCTTTGGAGCCAGCATGGTGGAGTGGTTAGCGTGTCAGACCACGGACAGGAAGATACAAGTTCAAATCCTGACTCTGCCACGGGAGCTCGCTGAGAAATCTTGGGCTAGTCATTTTGTCTCAGCCTGACCTACTTCACTGAGTGGTGGCTGTAAGGATAACATGGAGGAGGGGACAATGGCGTTGTAAGCCACTTTAAGTTGCCATTGAGTTGAAAAGCAGGTTCTAAATACCTAAATAAATTAAGTTACCCCAGTTTAAAGCAAATCCATCGATATCAATAGACTTAAAATGGGGTAGCTCTGCATAGGATTGAAGAGTAAATGACATACAGCCCATTCCCAAATGGCATGTTTAAACTGTACAATATACACACACGATACAAAGAATCTACAACCCGCCCCCCAGTGAAAAGTGGAGAACCCAAACCACTCAAGAAAAAACGAGAAGCAAACAGCCGAAGAAACAAAATGAAGAATATTTGCACATCCTTCAATGAAATATAGACAAGAGTCCAGTAGCACCTTTAAGACTAACCAACTTTACTGTAGCATAAGCTTTCGAGAATCACAGTTCTCTTCGTCAGATGCACAGTAAAGTTGGTTAGTCTTAAACAGGGCTTTTTTTCTGAGAAAAGAGGTGGTGGAACTCAGTGGTGGAACTCAGGACTGCACAATGACATCACTTTGGGTCAGCTGGAACAAGGGGGGAGTTTTTTAAAGTTTAAATCACCCTAGGCAAAAATGGTCACATGGTTAGTGGCCCTGCCCTCTGATCTTCAGACAGAGGGAAGTTTATAGCCCGGAAAACCCACAACAACCATCGGAAGTTTAGATTGTCCTCCGTGCCGCTGGAGCAGAAGATCCCAGATCCACTCTTTGGCATATACCCCAGTTGAATGATTTGTGATCATAGGCGCTGGGAAAGACCTTTCTCTCTTTTCTGATATCTTGTCAAGGTCATAGCTTGGTGGTACCATGCCTGCTTTGCATGCAGAAGGCCCTGGGTTCAATGGTTGTTAAAGGCTCTCAAGCAGCCAATGTTAAGAAAGACCCATCCTGCCTGAAACTCCAGGAGACTACTCTGAATTAGGGTTGGCAGGCCTGCACCTGCTATCCCCAGGAGATTTTGGGGGTGGGCCTGGGTCTGACTGAAGTGACATCACTTCATGTTCACACTATCGGTTTCCTAGAGCATTGCCAAAAGATGATGTCACTTCTAAGGTAAAATGCCGTTCCCCACCTCCTTTTCTCCTGCCTTAAACATTAGAAGTGGCAGGCAGGTGAACAGGCAGGCAGTGGCTAATCCATGTCAGAATAGACAATGCTAAACTTCATGCAGCAATGGTCTATAAGGAACCTTGATGTGTTCAACAGCCTAAGTGCATAAAAGCAACAACTAATCCATTTATGTATTTTCTCAGGCCCATCAGAGATGGCACACTTATATCCTCAAGGTGTACTAAATGAAATTCATTTGAGCAACTGCAACAATATTTTAAGATTGATCTGTTAAATCTTTGGGGTCCAAGCTGCTATGGAGGCAAGCAGTTTTCGCTGCCAAATGCCTAGCAGAAAAGTCATAAAGTTTTCCCAGCTCAAGTCAATCAGGAGCGAGAGTGCAAGCTTTTGTTTGGTTTTCAGGGTTTTTAAGGTTTGCTTTTATTATGTATGTTTTTTTAATCTGTTCACTGCCTTGGTGGCCCTGACGGGGGCAGAAAGGCGTAGTATAAATTCTGTAAATTAACAAACTGTAAGGAAAAAAGAGATTGGAGAAATGAAAAAATCAATAGAACGCCCCTGTTAATAAAAATGTTTTTGCCTGAGGCTCAAAACACAATAACCTTAGCTCCAAAGTAGGAGGATCGAGTTTCTGAATCAGGGATGATTTTCTTATGAGTTTGGGGCCTTCAAAAAAGATGTGTAAGGTTGCAGCCACACGGCGGGATTCTTCATTTTGCATTCATTGCTCTTGCAAATGCAGAGGCATTCCCATTAGGAATGTAAGCCGAATCTACACAGGTCAGTTTCACGAGTTCAGTTCCCATACTGCAGGGGGATTTTTTCGTGACTATCTACACCTGATTTGCTGCCATGAGTAGCCACTCTGGCCATTATGCAGCTTTTCTCCGGCTTTCCAGGGAACACTTATACCCTGACTTTCTAAAAAAATCCGCTTTGTGGTAGGTTGTTTCCCCATGCATCCTCTTTATTCCGTTTTTGGTGTTCTACATTCTTCCCCCTCTCCCGCCCCCTGCCAGCCCACTGCATTGTGATTGGCTACTCTCATCTAGCCAGCTACTCCCCCTCTCCTCCTTTCCATTCTTCCCTGCTCCCCGTTTTCCTCTTATAATTTTTTTTTTAAAAAGTCCAGTACAGGATCAATGAATTGCTGGTTTGAAAGCATGCAGGGGGCAGTTCCTTTTTTATTCTTTTTGCTTTGGCACAGGTGGGAATACTGTATAGGGGGCTAAATATTTGGGTATCAAAAATAAAGATTTTCATATCGGCTATTAGAGAAGTGCAAACGGCCACACATGAGCCAATTCCATGCCTTTTGGCTTGATTTCAAGGAAAGTGAAGAGTTACGTCCCCTGTGCAGAAGGTCTATAATGTCCACATAGGCGTTTTCTGTCTGCTTTCCTATGTTAGCTGCATTTTTCGCCAATCGCCACTGTTCCACTGGAGTTTTTTTCAGAATTTTGATTGATTTTTTTTAAAAAGACACAGAAAAAAGCCCTCTAGGGCAATAGTCAGGAGAATGGTGTTTTTGAGGGTCTGATAGAAGGAAAATGGCACCAAACATGGGTGGGACCTTTGAAAATGTGCCCGGCCCATACAGATGGCATAATGATGCTCTTGCGCAGCACTCTTCCTGAAAACCTCATAGCAAGGCAGGTCTGAGGAACGGCATTCTGAAGAGGGAGAAATCATGGAAAGTGGATGATTAGAGGACAACATCATGTGGATGTTTAAAAAAATACTCCAACTTGGACACATAGAAGCAACCAAAGAAGGGATCCAATAAAGGTGTATATAATTATTGTTGGGATTATAGTAAGTGTCCTACGTTTGGTCATGAAGTAGTTAAATTGTCGTTCTGTTATTTAGTTAGTCAACTAGTTTACATAGGACAACTTAGCCTTCGAGTTAAGTTTCCCACTGTAGAAAGGAGAGTCTTTATGCTTAATGGAAGAACATTTAGGATTCACTATCAGGCAACCAGTTTTGGGGGGGGGCAATTAACTAGCAACATATACTAAGGTTTTATTGCTCTTTGTTTCAGTCTGTGTAACTGAGTAATGTAGTGTGTGTTTAGAGTCTCTCTGACTGAGTCTAAGCTAAGTCTCACCATCAAGATGTAGTAGCCAGTTAGTTAGCTATTGTATTGTCGAAGGCTTTCACGGCCGGAGAACGATGGTTGTTGGGGGTTTTCCGGGCTGTATTGCCGTGGTCTTGGCATTGTAGTTCCTGACGTTTCGCCAGCAGCTGTGGCTGGCATCTTCAGAGGTGTAGCACCAAAAGACAGAGATCTCTCAGTGTCACAGTGTGGAAAAGATGTAGGTCATTTGTATCTACTCAGGAGGGGTGGGGTTGAGCTGAGTCATTCTGTAAGAGTTTCCCAGGGTGTGGAATGCTAATGGCGGGAGGCTTCACTGTACAGTGAAGCCTCCCGCCATTAGCATTCCACACCCTGGGAAACTCTTACAGAATGACTCAGCTCAACCCCACCCCTCCTGAGTAGATACAAATGACCTACATCTTTTCCACACTGTGACACTGAGAGATCTCTGTCTTTTGGTGCTACACCTCTGAAGATGCCAGCCACAGCTGCTGGCGAAACGTCAGGAACTACAATGCCAAGACCACGGCAATACAGCCCGGAAAACCCCCAACAACCATAGTTAGCTATTCTTCATTTTCTCACCAATGTAACCTTTGAACCTAATACGTATTAAAGTATTTTTCTAGAGCTAAACACTGGAGTCTGTTCTTATTATGTTCTAATGTGCAATAATTTACTCTGCTAATTAAAACCCCACAATTATGCACAGGGTAGAGAAAATAGGGGGAGAGAACTTATCTTCATCTCCCAGCATATTGAAATATACCATAAGGGTCTCATTAGACAATGTGTTAAACACGAGTTGCCCTCGCCCAAACCAATTTGGAGCCAGTTTGGTGTAGTGGTTAAGAGCACGGGACTCTAATCTGGAGAGCTGGGTTTGATTCCCCACTCCTCCACAAAGCCAGCTGGGTGACCTTGGGCGAGTCACAGTTCTCTTGAGCTCTCTTAGCCCCACCCACCTCACAGGGTGATTGTTGTGGGGTAATAATAACACTTTGTAAACCGCTCTGAGTGGGCATTAAGTTGTCCTGAAGGGCGGTATATAAATCGAATGTTATTATTATTATTATTATAATTCACATTTACTATGCGACCCAATGTTTGCCTTTAAAAGGTGGGGCCGCAAATCAGCTCCTCGGTGCACACGGAGGCTGGAGGAGAATTGCCCTTCCCTCCCTTCCACCCCCATGTTCTCTAAGTAGCAGAGAAAGGGGGGAGGGCTATTTATCTTACTGCCGCTTACACGTCTGGGTTCCCTCAACCCGACCCTTATTTAACGTTTCGTCTAATAGGAAAATTGCTGGGCAGTGGATTCAGAACAAGCAAACAGCAGGACTTCTTTACACAACAAATAATTAACCTGTGGAACTTACTGAAGGCTTCAAAATGAGGATCCAGCAACTTGGTAGGTATCTTGAGACTTGTCAACGGTTATTAATTATGCTGCTAAATGAAACATCCAGGTTCCGAGACAGTGTACTTCTGAATGCTAGTTCTGAGCAGGCTGTATACAGAGGGACGTCTTGGCCTCTGTGCCACTGTCTGTAGGCTTCATGGAGGCATCTGGTCAGACACAGTGGGAAACCGGATGCAGACTTGGGCGGTTGAAAGGGGCACCTTTATTTAAAAAATGCCTTTGGTGAAGCCTGAAGCATTGCCCTGAGAATGGCAGCATTTAAATTTTCCTTGCTGCTTGGAAACGCTACACTGTGTCACATCATTTTCTGCACAGGGGAAATTAGTCCTGGTTGCCACTGGCTTGGTCAAAGAGGTTTGGCGAATCCCAGTAAGTCCTGCCATTTGCCTGGCGAAGAACAGCCATCTTGGATCTGCCTTAGAGTGACAGATGACACATTGCTCTCTTTTTTTGCTGCTACTGCTGCTGCTGCTTTGATAGATTTCACAGTGACTTTTGTACCAGCCCAAAGGGAAGAGACTGTTCCGTGTTCCGTCCAATTATGTTAAAATGTACTTCAACATACCATTGCCCGACATTATCTCTGCTTTCACAAAGGGAGCAAGAGGGCCCTTTATCAACATTAGAACGACATCCCTCATTAAGACATCATTGGCCTCTCACCAGCAGAGCAGAAAAGGTAAGTCTATGGGATAGCCTAATAAAGGTATGATAATGGGACACAGGAAAGAAGAAGATTAACAAGGACACAGTCCTCATGCTATCCTTTCCTTTGATTTCAGGCCTGCTTCTCCAGAGATATATGAGCTCTTGGTGCTTCTCTTTCAGTATTATCTGCTTGGACTGCCAGCAGCTGTCCAGAATGTCTTTTCTAACACCTGCTCTCTTTTACCAAGAAGTGACAAAGGGAAGCTCTAGGAATTGCCAAAATCTTTATGGTAAAACCATAGATTTTTCAGTGATTCCTAGAGCTACCCTTTGTCACATCCATTTTTTACCTGGAAATGACATAGTGATGTCAGCAGTGTTGCTGTTTCCACACCCCCCTCTACTGCCTCTACTCTAAGCAGCAGCAATGGTGTTTGCCACTAGGAGGTCTCCCAACATAGCAGGAGGTCTGGAGCTTTCTGCTGGCCGAACAGATGCTCTACCAGTGAACTGAATTCTTTCTGAATGAAGAGCATACAACTTGCTGTGAGGAAACCAACCAGGCATGGCAGCCACCATGTGAGCAGAGCCTAAGCCAGCTCTTCTGCTAATAGGAAGCAATCTTGTGGCTGGCTGGTGGGACCAGAAGTAACATTGCAGCAGCTAGACTCTAGTTAGGCAGCCCAGGGAAGGGGAAGGAAGCATTAGAGTAGGGACTAGGGAGGCTGTCAGACTATGGATGACAGGATATGGAAGGTAGATCGTTGGATCATTTCAGCAAGACACAGGTCCTTGGTTAAATGACTTTTATTCAGGAAATCAGTCTTTTTCCATATACACAGGTCCATAGGATTACATGAAATGCATATGAGCATGGCAAATTCTCTTTGAAAGGAATAAGGTTTAATGCAGTTACAAGGCAATATACTCAATCAACCCCCTCCCTCCTAAACCACAAGTACAGAGTCAGTCTAGGAAACATTTTCAGAGTTCACACACTAGGCAGACAAGATACTGAGCAATGCAACACTTCAGACACTCAAATATTATCAATGGAAGAGATTGTCCACAGCTTTGCCAGCTGCCGGCTATGCTGTGAGAATGAGAAAATGGAAGTGGTTATTGAAAGCTAAGGAATGTACTTATCAGTTACAACATGAGACCAGTTACAAGACTGAGGTAACTCAGGACCATAAACGTAACATTGGCATGGATGAATGGGTGCAGTCAAACATGACACTGGCAGAGTATCTTGGGGGAGAAAGCCTCTTGGGGGGGGGAGCCCAATAAAACCCAAGCTAACCATAAAACCCAAACTAACCTTGCTACCCCACACCTCTTCAAGGGAGGTGTATTTTGAACTTAGAGAAAAAGGGACTTAAGGAGGAACCAAAGGGCCTGAGGAATGGTGGTGGTACAGTTAATGTGGCTGTAGTGGATAGTCATGCATGAGAGCCAGTGTGGAGTAGTGATCAGAGTGCTGGACTAGGCTCTGCGAGACCTGGGCTATTTTCACATGTCTTTACATAGTGCAAAATTCAAGGAATGAAGGTGTCTTCATGGCACGATTTCTGACATCATCATGCCATTATTCCGGAATCATGGCACAATGATGTCAGAAATCGTACCATGAAGACACCCTTGTTCTGTGAGTTTTGCACTATGTAAAGACGTGTGAAAGTGGCCCTGGGTTCCAATCTCCACTCTGGCATCAAGCTCACCAGTAACCTTGTCCATCTCGTTCAGCCTAGTCTACCTTGCAGGATTGTTGTGGGAATCTAATGGCAGAGGGAAGAATGATGTATATTGCCCTGAGCTCCTTGGAGGAAGGGTAAGATAAAAATGTAGTACCCTCCTCTCCCAGCCTATGCTCCCTATTTGCATATATAGTGCGTGCCACTACTGAACATGCATGCATTTTCTGGTGTGCGTGCCTTAGGATGTTCTTCTCTTCCCCTTCAGAACAAAGAATCACAGACATACTCCCAATCTGATAAAAGTCAGCACATCAATATTCTAGGATTCTAGGGTTTTTCTAGCAAGGATGTACCTCCATGTAGTGCAAATTTCCTGCACACACACCCACTGTGCAAGCAGCCAGTGGTCATATTGAAATAAGTGTTGTTAGTCTTTAAGGTACCACTGGAGTTTTTTTTAAAAAAAACTTCTGTATAAAACTGCATGTTACCAAAAGTCCCCAAATGTTCATAACAAGAATGGTATTTTCATAACTATAATACTGGACCAAAATCAGGGTTAAATCTATACACGCACGCACGCACACATTGCACAAGCAGTCAGTGCTGTGAATCCCATACCACTAACCCTCAATTAAGAAGGCTTTGATGCTTCTAGAATTCCACAAACTATGGGCCAAGCTACACATGACAAATGACACTTGAACAGCAAGTGTATTTCTCCCTGTTCACTTGCCCTCCACTCAATCCACTTGCCGTTCAAGTGTCATTCGTCATGTGTAGCTTGGCCCTATGTAAAACAGAATTGTTCAGGGGGGTGCACTTTTATAGAAGTGATAAGGCTATATTACAAGGAATCAACTGTTCAGGAGATGTTTCAATGAAGGGAAATGGCCTGTGGACTTTGCTACTGTGATATGTGTTCTCTGCTGCTGCACGCATTATCTTGTTCTCAAAGCATTGGATTTCTACTTACGTAATACCATTTACTGCTTGTTTAAAATATTGTGCTCAATACTTATTCTTTGTTCAGATTTCTGCCATTCCAGTCCTTTCTCATTGCTTATTAGAGGTCTCGCCCTGTTGCACTGATTTACACTGTGTAATCTGTCTTGAGTCTCAGTCAGAAAGGTGGACGATAAATGAATGAATGAATCCACAAGCTGAAGTGGCAGAACTTTTTGGAACTGGAGGGGAAAAGGAAGGAAGGAAATGGTAGATGAAGGAAGAATAGACAAAGGAAGGGGGGGGGAGAAGAAAGACATTAAGGAAGAATGGGAAATGATTAAGAAAGGGATAAAGGAAGAGAACACGAAAGAGAAAGAGAAATTCACTGCAAATGCCTCTTCTTTTCTCTCTTCTATAAGGAACAACTTAGATCCACTTTAGACACCACATATGCAGCTTCACAAAAACTTAGTTACCACTAGACATGGGCACAAACAGAAAAAAACCCGAACATGGTGTTTGTTGTTAGTTGCCATCCACGAACAACGAACATTGACAAACATGATCCTGTTCATGAACATGTTAGTTGTTCGTTGTTCGTGGGGGCCAGCAGGCTCTCCTCCAGCCATCAAGATCCCTACCACACCACTCAGAAACCCTACCTGAGCAGGCAGCAGGAAATGGACCAATAATAAATAATAGCTTGGCCCCAGAGCCTGGCAGCAGCCCTGGAACCTGAAGGGGTACATCACTATCCCAGCACACACAAAGAAAATTCAAGCACCAGTGCACTCACTCTGTCTCTCTAACAGCAACTGTCTCTCCCTGAAAGCCAGAACTGGGAGCTCCTCTCACTCCTGAACTTTTCCTCTTGTAACAAATTTGGAGCTCCAGTCCACACTTGGAAGGAAGACCTTCTTATCAAGCTAAATTGGGTTTAGATTGGGGTTTCCAGGGCAACAGCAGGAGTTCAGACAGAGTTCAGACAATCCCTGCCTAAGTTGTCAAGGGAATTGATTGCAGGTGCCAGACTGTCTGGCTTGACGAAAAGCAACAAACAGCAATGAATGAGGCTTTCAACAACCACCTGTTCGTTTAGAATGGGGCCTCAGGAAAAAGCTTGTTCGCGAACAGCAGATTGGGCTGTTCGTGGGTTTTTTTACTTCGTATTGCTGTTCATGCCCATCTCTAGTTACCACTGCAGCTTTTTCCCCCTATTTCCCAAAATGTGTTGAGTTACACATCAGAATAAACTCTAATCTGAATTCCTTTGGGGGCAAATTTCCACTTTTGGCTGCACTCAAGAGAGGCCCAGTTGAAAATATTTCATACAAGCAGTCTGAGGGCCAAGCTACACATGACGAATGACACTTGAACGGCAAGTGTATTTCTCCCTGTTCACTTGCCCTCCACTCAATCCACTTGCCGTTCAAGTGTCATTCGGCATGTGTAGCTTGGCCCTCAGTTCTACCAATGCATTGCCCAGTGTTGCCGCTTTGCAGAACTGAGTGGCAGTCTTTTCAGGTTCAGCCAAACTGGAGGCTAGTAATGCTTAAGCTATTAATGAAGGTAAATCCGTGCTTATTGTCACTGCTTTCTAGAAATTGCAGGAGAGGGATTTCCAAATCCTTTAAAGATTTACAAAATGCCTCCTCTCTCTATTCCTTTAATCTCCCGATGCTGAGAGCAAAATCTTTTTTGTTCACTGCCTGAATGGGCTCCTACACTTCAGAAGCAAAAGCATGAAATGGAATCAGGGAATGAAACAAACAAACAAAAAGCCTTGCTGTACTGACATTTATTTTTTTCTAGATTACAGAAGGGGTTTCCCCCCCACACTGAGACTCAGAGCAGAACCACAAGTGACAAAAGGCACAGATTGGACACTTGTCTGCTTCCCTCAAGTTTTGATGGGAAATGTAGGCAGCTTGGCGGAATGTTGGACAAGAGACAGTTGAAAAGTCCATTGGACAGCAGTCGGAGAGTGAAGCTGCGAGACCAAGATGCCTACATTTCCCATCAAAACTGGAGGGAAGCTGACAAGTGTCCAATCTGTGCCTTTTGTCACTTGTGGTTCTGCTCTAAGTGACACAGCTTTACATTTAAGGAAAAGAAAACCATATCACATGAAAACCATATCTGAGAAAGAATCTCTGCAGTTTGGAATCAGAATCAAGGACATTTCAAATTTCTCAATCCCACATGTTTTCACCGCAAAATCCCCACTCAGATATGCTTTTCCCTGTGTGAACAGTGAATGTTCGCGTATCCCTAGCACCAAGAACCAGTAATTCACAAGCTTAATTGGTTTGTTTGAGAAGCACCATCAAACTGTCCTGTCACTTATATCCTTTGGTCTCTCCTTCCCTTCCAGGAGCATGAGAAACACCAAGACCAATGGGATACCAGTAGCAAGAGAGCTCCTGGTCTGCTAGACACATGCCATCTTTCTTTTAAAGCCGCATGCCAATGAAGAGGACATGGAAAGATGTGGGACATCTTCCTGAATATTTTGCATGTGGCTCACACTTGATTCTATCTGTTTATACTAATTCAGGGTCAAACTACAAGTGAGGAATGACACTTGAATGGCAAGCGAACAGACGTGGATTCCTCCCTGTTCACTTGCGCTCCATTTGATCAAGTGGAGTGCAAGTGGAGCGCAAGCGAACAGGGAGGAATACACATGAGTCTGTTCACTTGCCGTACAAGTGTCATTCGTCGCTTGTAGCTTGGCCCATAGGAACACGTACTAGGGTTGCCGGGCAAACCTGGCAATCAGTGGCAGATGGGGGGATGCAGGATCTTTCAGGAGGAACATGGGATTACCATCCCTGCACAATAATATCACTTCCTTCACAACCTGGAAACAACATTACAGCCTATGCTTTAGCCCTCAGCCAAAAACATAAGCGCTAAAGAATTGGCTCCGGCATGATGTCATCCCTTCTGGGTTACACCAGGAGTGATATCATTGCATGGGGACAACTATTGCAAGCCCCTCCCCTTTGTTCAGCCTGCTTCCATTGGCCAATCAGCTGACTCTCGACGGACAGCAGCCAGAATGCCTGGGAGATTGCCTGCCATAAGTGAGCACCTGGGAACCCTAGACATGACTTAGTGGTAGAGTATCTGCTTTGCATTAAGAAGGTCCCAAGATTAGTCCCTAACACCTCCATTGTTCAAGTATCTCTACCAGAGACTCTGACAGTCAGAGAAGATGATATTGACCTTGATAGACCAAGGGTCTAAATCAATATAAGCAATTCTATGTGTATCCATCACACAGTTTTCCACCACTGCCAGAACAGTCTGGGCAGTGACTCTCCAGTCTCCATAGCCTCAGACAGAGGCCTTTCCTAGCCCTTCTCATCAAGATCCTGTTATACAAGGGTTTCTGGGCTTCAGCCTAGGACCTCTGGCATAGTTTGAGCTCTTCTCCACCCCAGATTTCTTGCTTGCAAATTATGTGCTCTGCCACTGAGATATGGCTGTACCTCAGTTTGGTGAGAGTGGTGAGAGTAGTTAAGATGAGAGCTAGTTTGGTGTAGTGGTTAAGAGCAGCAGGACTGTAATCCGGAGAACCAGGTTTGATTCCCCACTCCTCTGCTTGAAGCTAGCTGGGTGACCTTGGGTCAGTCACAGCTCTCTCAGCCCCAACCACCTCACAGGGTGATTGTCATGAGGATAATAATAATACACTTTGTAAACTGCTCTGAATGGAAATTAAGTGGACCTGAAGTGTGGTATATAAAATGAATGTTGTTGTTGTTGCTGTTATCTGTTTGCATCATTCATTGTTCAAGTAACTTCAAGACTTCAGGTCTCATGTGAATTGTTTTTCTTCTTTGTGGAGCAGCTATTGTATTGTATGGGTTCACATCAGAAGGCAATAAAGTATACAGGCTCATATGGTTCACATTCAAATCAGAAGGAAATAAAATTGACGGGCAATAGAGTCAAGGTGAACAAGAGGAAGTGCTTCCTTATTCAGTGAGGAACTGAAGAATTCCTTATTCAGTTAGGTGGTTATGATTATGATTATGATTATTATGATTATGGTTATGATTAATAATAATAATAATAGTAATAGTAATAATAATAATAATAATAATGGCTCATTTCCAGGGGGAACGCACCAGAACGCCATTCTGGCAGTTCCCCCAACAGTCAGGTGGCCTGGAACTTCTGGACATTTTGGGCCATTTAGGCCTCAATTGGGGCTGAAACGGCCCAGATTGGGTCGGTGCCAGGCGGGGGGACCCTCAGTGCCAGGCATGACCCTGTCCCAGCTGTATTGGTCCCAAAATGGGCCTGTTTCAGCCTGGATTGGGGCTGAAACAGCCCAAATTGGGGCCAAAATGGCCCAGATTGAGTCGGTGTCAGGCAGAGGAACCCTTCCCTGCCTGGCACTGATCTGATCCTGGCCATTGTAGGCCCAATCCCAGTAGAAATGGCTCCAAAAGGGCCAAACAGGCCAAAACAGGCCACAATAGGCCTGAAATGAAAATGGCCATTTTTGGCCATTTTGGGCCCATTTCAGTCGGGATCGACTGACTTGATTTGGGCCATTTTGACCCCAATCCGAGCCCAAAGGGGCCCAAAATGGCAACTTTTCGCCATTCAGGGCCATTTTCTGAAGAGGATCTTGGCCAAAATGGCCAGAATCAGGTCGTTGCTGGGTGAGGTAAACCTCCGCTGATTGGCACTGACCTGGTCTGGGCTGTTTTGGCCCTGATTCGTGCCCAAACGGGCCACAAATGGCCATTTTTAGCCATTGGGGGCCAGTTTTGGCTGTGGTCAGGGCCAAAACCACCAGGATTGGGTCGGTACTTGGTGGAGGACCCCTCCCCTGCCCGGCACCAACCCAATCTGGGCCGTTTTGGACCTGATCCAGGCCAAAACATGCCCAAAATGACAATTTTGAGCCATTTTGGGCCCATTTCGGTCTGGATTGGGGCCAAAACAGCCCTGATCGGGCCACTGCCAGGTGGTGGACACTCCCCCATCTGGCAGCAGCTGAATCCCAGCCATTTCAGCCCAATCAAGGGGTGTGGCATATGCTAATGATTTATGCTAATGAGTTCCGGCATCTCTTTTTCTATGAAATGACCCCTGATAATAATAATAATAATCTTGTGGGATTTTAGAATACAAACTGATCGACACCTTGATCACAATGCACCAGCTATAACAGTTGTGGAAAATTGAAAAGTTTGCATAATAGACATTGCAATTCTGGGGGATGCCAGAGTCGAAGAAAAAGAACAAGAAAAAATGATTAAATATAGAGATCTGGTGATAGAAACCACCTGCCTATGGAAGAAGAATGCAACAGTAGTCTTCATTGTCATTGGGGCACTGGGAACTATTTCAAAAAAATTTGCAACCTATATGGAAAAACTGCAGCTTTCTGATGTAACACCTACAGAATTGCAAAATACGGCGTTACTTGGAACAGTGTACATATTGCACCGATACCTGGCTGATACTTAGGTCTCTGGCAGAAACTTATATCAGCTCAGCAAGGCCAATCCATGATAACATGTGATCTTTATTTATTATTGATTGTGTTGCGTGTAATTTTAATCATCATCATCATCATCTTATGCTTATATACACCTCTTCAGGTCAACGCCACACTCAGAGCAGTTTACAAAGTCAATATCATTATTACTCCCACAGACAAGAAAGCAATCTTGATGTGATTGCGTGTATGATGGGAATGTATGCTTGGCTATATCCAGTTCAAATATATACCCCCCAAATACCTTATAATAATAATAATAATAGTCGTAGTAGTAGTAGTAGTAGTAGTAGTAGTAGTAGTAGTAGTAGTAGTAGTAGTAGTAGTAGTAGCAGCAGCAGTAGCAGCAGCAGCAGCATATATATTGCCCTTCAGGACAACTTAATGCCACACTCAGAGCGGTTTACAAAGTGTGTTGTTATTATTATCCACACAACAATCACCCTGTGAAGTGGGTGGGGCTGAGAGAGCTCTGAGAGAGCTGTAACTGACCCAAGGTCACCCAGCTGGCTTCAAGCGAGAGAGTGGGGAATCAAACCCGACTCTCCAGATTAGAGTCCTGCCGCTCTTAACCACTACACCAAACTGGCTGTGGTAAACTAGCACCAAACTGAAGAACTAACTGCCAGCAGTAAGAGCCATGGTGACTAATGTAAACTTTCATGTCCAGAGGCAGCGCATCTCTGAATTCCAGTGTCAGGAGACAATATCCGGAGGAGGATTTGGCCTCTATGCCCTGTTAGCTGGTCCAGCAGGGCAAGTGACCAGCCACCGTGTGAAATGGAGGCTGGACTGGATGGACCACTGTTCTGATCCAGCAGGGCTCTTTTTATGTGCTTCAAGCCATAGTTCAGGGGCTGGGAGAGGGTGGTGGTGAAGCCAGCCTTCCTCATTTAACCCAGATTTATATCAACGTCCCTAAAATGATTTTGCGCATTGCCTTGCCTGCCAGACTTCCTGTGGAGAATGAAGATCTTGATTGACATCCTCTCTCCTCCAATACATTGTCCTCTGATTCTCATGCTTGAAGCTCAGACAGGGCATAACTCAAAGCGCTATTGCTCCAGTGATGTATTTCGAAGGGAGACCATTTCCACGCCACACTCCATCACCGGAGTGACAACTCTTTGTGGAGTACATCACGGGGAAGATTACATGCTGCTCTTGTATTTTAAAGTCTTGGCAATAGATCACAGAATGGGCTGCCTTATTCCCAACACCTCAAGGCAAAAGGGGCTCGTTGTCTTCAGAAAGAGCAGAAAAACTTTACAGACAATGTCAACAGGACATATTTGCATCGGAAGACAACTCTTTACACACAAACACACACATTCACACGAAAGAGATTGGCTCTCCTTTCCTCCATACTGCTACCATTATTTTAACAGAGAATGTACATCCCGCAATGTGCTTGATGCCATACGCCACTGGAAAGAGTGGACACATGGCACCTGTAGACTTCCCATGACTCAGTTAAGAGGGCATTTTTAGAATAGGGAATAAGGTTGTGGTTCACGTTTGTGACATTTTAGGCAATGTTCATTGCTTTGTACACATTACATTCTTCTTATTGCACCATTCCTGAGTTTTGCAGTCCACCTCTGTTGCCTTGTTTCTATGTATTATCCTGGTCTATTCTGATCTAGTTCATTGTTCTCTGATTTTGTAATCCACCAGCTACAGTCCTCAGATTGCTACTTTGTTTAAGCATGCCACCTGGGAGCACTGGGCAGGGGGGGGGCTCAAAAATTGGTGTTGCATGACACCATAACATCACTTACCGTCCTGGGCCTGGAAGTGACATCATAGCGCCCGGAGCACTCCAGGAATTTCCCAAATCTCTGAAATTTTTGCACAGGGCTTTGGGAAATTCCTAGAGCATCATACAACACCATGATGTTACTTAGGAGTCTGAAACCAGAAGTGACATCACAGCGTCGTGCAATGCTGATTTTTCATCCACGTTTGCTCCTGCTACCCCACAGAGAGGCAGCCAGAGCACAGACCTCAAGGGAGAACAGATCTCAGTTGGGAGCTCTGTGAGAATCTGAGTTGGCATGTACCAATTCATGCACAAGTAGTTTAAGTAAGCTGTGATCATTTAAAGAAGGTGTTCATTCTAAAAGCCCAAAGCAAGCAACCTGACAGCCCTAACTATGCTTAAAGAACCGTGTCTTTTCTATCATAGCTCCCACCATATGGAATTGGCTTCCTGAGGAGCTGAAGGGGGAATAGTTGCTCAAAGTTTTTAGGAGGCACTGCAAGGCCATTTAATTTGATGGGGATTTTAACGGGGAGTAGGTTGCAGTCTTTTTTTAATAGGGAAGGGTTTTTATTTTATATATTTTGAAATGGGTTTTCTAAGCAGCCTTGAGCCATGGTGGAAGGGGATTATAAATACTTTAATCAATTAATTGATCGATAGATCAATGGGGATTTAGGACAGCTTACAAGAAACAATATGTACTGATGTTATAACAGAAACATGCATAACAGCCACCAGGGACTCATGACTAGAGATAGGCATGGACCGAAATACGATCCAAAATTAAGCACGAACCAGGCCAGCTTGTGGTTCGCGAACCACTGTTCGCCAGATCCCATTTCTGATGAACCACCATGAAATTTTAGGCTGGTTCATTTGGTTCATTTTTTGGTTCGTCACTGCAGACAGCCTGGTGCCAATCAATCAGTTTCCTAGGCAACAGGGGATGAACTTCCTGCAGACCTTCTGCTGACCCAGAAGTGACAATTTTCTGACCTGGATATGACGTTTTCACGACCCAAATGAACTGGTTCGCGAACCAGGGGCAGGTTCGTGAAAGTTCATGGTTCGTAGTTCGTGAAATTTGACGAACCACAAACCATATGGTTTGGGGTTTTTTTCTGGTTCATGCCCATCTCTACGCATGACAAAAATTAGCTATTCCCAAATAGGGCAGTCTCACACGACCCCTGGAAATGGGCCGGCATGAGTGCCCTCCTTACCTCCTCAGAAAGAATATTCAGGTTGTCTGGATCCACATCCCAAACTGGCTGATCTTGTAGACCCAAGGGAGAAGACGGCCAGTTGAGAGCTCTGTGGGAATCTGAGTTGGCAGGCGCTGATTCATACACAAGTAGCTTAAGGAAGCTGTGATTTATTTAAAGAAAGTCTTCATTATAAAAGCTTCTGAACTTCGTAAGTACTGATCTTATTCCACATGTCTGTTTCTGATACTAAAACACACAGACATTTGATCTTGGCAGGAGGGTTATATATATTTCTGTTAGTTATCAGGGAAAAACTGATTCTCTGTTCTAATTTCTTTGAAGCTGCATGCGGAAATGTGACAACCCCAGGTAGCAGGAAAATAGGACAAGGTCCCCAAGTTCTGATTGCATATATACAGACCAAACATCAGCCTTTTTGAGGTCCCAGGTGAATGTCTAAAAAACGGAGATGAGGATACCATTTTAATATCTCCTTTCGAACAGCAAAAAATCTTCCCTTCAAACGCACGAGACTTATAGAGCGTAACTAGATTTAATTTCATGCTGAAGGGTCTATGAATATTCATTTTAAAAATAGTCACCAACAGCCTACATTCAATTTCGCAATATATTTCTGCTGAACACCAGGGCCCACATAAAGTATCCATTCAAAATCCTTAAGAATATTAATGAACCCTTATAGCAATGCAATTTTTTAAAGATTTCAAATAACCATTACAGGCTTTTAGTTTTAAACTCATGTTAAACAGATTTCATTATTAGCAAAAATGTGTATGAAAATTAAGCACCTCACCATTATTATTCAATTCTGAAATTTATGCTAAAAAGATTTAGGGCGATTCTCTTATTACATATCTTTGGAAGCAGTCATACTTACTGTAAAAAGGAGACAGTATGGTATATCTTGGCACATAATGTGCACTCAGGAATAACTGGCATCTGTTCCATGTTAGGGAGGGGCCATGGCTCAGTGGGGGAGCCTCTGCTTGGCATACAGAAGGTCCCAGGTTCAATACCTGGCAGCTCCAGTTAAAAATACCAGGCGGTTGGTGATGTAAAACACCTCTGCCTGAGACTTTGGACAGCCACTGCCAGTCTGAGTAGAGAATACGGACCATGATGGAACAAGGGTAAGTTAGCCTGTGTAAATGTACTCTTAAAAGCCAGTTCTCCTGACTATTTTTAACAGAGGAAGAATCCTGCTGGATCTGACACAATGGCCAACCCGATGCCTCCAGGAAGGTCTTGTTACCCCCTAGTAACCATCACACTGCCTCTGAAGATGGAGTTTCCATTGCACCATCATGACTTAGAAGGATTAATCGACCTCTTCTCCTCTGTAAATGCGTCTAATTCACTTTCAAAGCCAATTTAAAGTTACAGAGCCAGTTTGGTGTAGCGGATAAGAGCGGCGGGCCTCTAATCTGGAAAGCCAGGTTTGGTTCCCCGCTCCTCCACTTGAAGCCAGCTGAGTGACCTTGGGTCAGTCACAGCTTTTTGGTGTTCTCTCAGCTCCACCTACCTCACAGGGTGTCTGTTGTGGGGACAATAATAACATACTTTGTAAACCACTCTGAGTGGGTGTTAATTTGTCCTGAAGGGGGGTAGATAAATAGAATGTTATTATTATTACAGTTTCTCCTGTGTGTTTTGATTCCAGCCTTCCTCCAAGGAGCTCAGGGCCGTGTGAAGGATTTTCCCTGTTCCATTGTCTCCCCTCCCCACTGAGGGCCAAGCTACAAGTGACAAATGACACAGGTTGGACACTTGTCATCTTCCCTCAAGTTTTGATGGGAAATGTAGGCATCCTGGTCTTGCAGCTTGGCTCTCCGACTGCTGTCCAATGGACTTTTCAACTGTCACTTGTCCAACATTCCGCCAAGCTGCCTCTATTTCCCATCATAACTTGAGGGAAGCTGACAAGTGTCCAACCTGTGTCATTCGTCACTTGTAGTTTGGCCCCAAGAGCCAATATGGTATAATAGCTAGAGAAGTAGTTCCCAGCCTTTTCAGTTATGGTGACCCATGAGTCCAAATTTGCTTTGTATGATGACCCATCCAGGGCTCGCCCAACAGACTGAGGAGGCCCTGGGGTAGGGTGGAGGGACCGGGTTGAGAAGATGCAGGAAGATGGCGGGTGTTGGCAAAGAGGTGGATGGCAAGTGGCTCAGTGCAGTACAGCTCCCACAGCAGGTAGAGGGCAGTGAGGCACTGTAGGAGACTTGTCAAGAGTTTGAGATGCTGAAGGAGTGCCAAGACAGAGTCTGTGCTCACACACACCTCTTTCTCTCCTCCTTTTGCTTTCCCATGAACTGAACAGCTCCCACCTGCTCTCCGGCCTTCTTCCAGCTAAAGTTACTCATTGTCAGGCAGCTTTCCCACCCACCCCTCTCATTATTGTCACAAAGGGCAATGTGAGAATGTGAGAAGCGCACAAGGATGAAGAGGATAGAAAGAGAAACATGCAAAGAGCAGGAGCCACTGTTTGTGACGGCTGGCCTGCGACCCACTTTTAGAGGCTTTACAACCCACTTTTGGGTCCTGGGTTGGGAATCACTGAGCTAGAGTGATGGACTCAGATCAGGAAGACCCAGATTCAGTTCTCCGCTCTGCCGTGGAAGCTTGCTGGGTGCCTTTGGGCCTGTCCCAAACTCTCAGCCTAACCTACCTCACAGGGTTTGTGTAAAGACAAAATAGAGAAGAGAGGGGAGTGATGTAAGCTGTTTTGGGTTCCCACTGGAGAGAGTGGAGGGTGGGAGGGGAAAATAAAGTAAAATAAAAATAAATAAAAATAAATTGTATCCTCACAACAATCTGGTAAGGTAGGGGAAGCTGAGAGTGATTAACTGGCCAAAGATCACCCAGCAAGTTTCATGACCGGACCAGGGTTTTGACAACATAATCATTGAACTTCTTGCTCATATTACAATATTTTGGTAGTGTTTTTATCTAAGGCATATTTAATATGGGGGGGGCACGTGAACTTAGGGAGCTGCAGCAAACTGCACATGTACTAGCACTCTGTACAACATTTAGAAATAAAAAACAGAATGGGTTTATTTAATTCAGTTCGATTCCACTTTCCTCCGCAATGAGGACCCAAAGTGGCTGACAACTTTCTCTCTGTTTTATCCTCATAACAGCCAAGCCTGCTTAACAGCATGAGGTGGCAAGACCCCTGGAGATCACCCTCCACTGGCAGGCACCTTGGGAACACGTGCAGTGTGTGCGTTCACTTCCTTGAGTGACATCATCACACTGGCCACGGGCGTGCTCCCACACTTCGCTGGGGCCAATTTTGACTCCAGAATTAGCCCCACAAGAAGCATGGGAGCACACCTGCAGCCAGCGTGATGATACCACTTCCCAGAATTGACATTCTCATGCACACACCAGGAGCTCATGCACATATGGACGGAGACAGCACAAGGTAAGTACTAGGTGTCTCCCACACACAGGGAGGATAAGGGGACCTGGTAATCCTACACAAGGGCCCAATTCTCATCCGGCTCAAAATGTGGCAGCCCAAGATACAGAGCATGGTTTCCAGTTCTGAAAAACACCAGGCTAACAAAACATTCTATCCCCGACAATAGCCCTGCAGAGAAGATTAGCACATCAAGTACCAATCCATATGCAAAAGAACCTCCTCAGGATACAGTGAAGCCTCCCACCATTAGCATTCCACACCCTGGGAAACTCTTACAGGATGACTCAGCTCAACCCCACCCCTCCAAATGACCTACATCTTTTCCACACTGTGACACTGAGAGATCTCTGTCTTTTGGTGCTACACCTCTGAAGATGCCAGCCACAGCTGCTGGCGAAACGTCAGGAACTACAATGCCAAGACCACGGCTATACAGCCCGGAAAACCCACAACAACCAAGATACTTTTGTTTCCCCCTGGGCCTTTTTAAGTGCTGAAAGAGCTGAGTGGGGCGGAGCAACAATTTCAGCACTTGAAAAGGTGCAGGGCAGCAAGAGTGCCTCAGTCTGCCCCGCTGCAGGATCTCACAGCATTTTAAAATAACTTTAAAATGGCAGTCGTATGCCCGTGGTGGACATAAGGACACTATGACGTCTAGTTTGGCCCTTAGATCAAAGCTGGCAGCTTGAAGAGTGAAAGGGGAAACTCTGCCCGGACACACACGCTTAAGGGTCCTGAGAACTGTCCTGGAATGGGGTTCCATCAGAAATTGCCATACAGTGCTAAGCCATACGGATTCTATTGTCAAAAACAATCCCAAGCCCTTGTCCCTGTTCCAGCCTTTTTCCAAATGGCTCCATCTAAATGCAAATGTGGGGCTGTGTGCCTAAACGAGAGCCGAAAGCTTTTTTCCCATTAAAAAGGCATGAGAAGGGGGAATTAATTTAATTCTAAAACATTCCCCCGGATAAGAGGAATCTCTGCTCCGTGCTTTGCATCATTTTCCAGCCATGATGTCCGCAAAGCCTGTAATATGATAGATATTTTAAATCTCCCTCCCTCCTCCAAACCTTACTGAAGGGAACAGCAAAATAATCTGTTTCTGGAAATGACTTTACTGCTGGCACTCTATCAACTAAAATGCAGATATTTGTATACTAGGAGAAAGAAATACCCAGAGGAGAATGGAAAGAAGAAGGTGGCCGGAACAACGAGATTGTTCACATATGTAATAAAAGCAAGAGATAGCTCTGAACTGGAGACAGTCTTTTTGATGGGCAGCCTTTGATAGCCTTAGTTGGCCGAGAAGTTGCCCTGGCATAGAGACTGAGGCCTTCCCAGCACTGGTGTTCAGGTGTTTTCTGCCTCTGAAAGTGAAGGTTCCCTTTAGGCACTACCAGTGAACCTATCCTCCGTGAATGGAGGATGCCCTATTCTCTACCCTTGTTGCCACCACCACATCCTCTGGTAGTGAATCCACATTTCAATCACTGAAAACTTCTCTGCACGAGACATCTTACACAGGGATGCTCAAATGTAGGGTGATGCAAAGTTAGTTTCACCTCTCCAGCGGAGATCTCTTCTCAGAGCGTTTGTTAATTTCATCTTTGCCTCCCCAAAGGCTCTGTCAATTTCACCTCTCCTTTGGGAGGCAAAGATAAAATTAACAAAACTTCTGAGGAGCGATCTCTGCCATCTCTGTCTTTTTAAACTACGCTTCTCAGCTAACATTGCATCTCCTTACACATTGCATCTCCTTACACTGTGAAAGATGTCTCGTATAGAGAAACTCTGAGTGAAGAAGTACTTCCTTTTGTCCATCTTGAATCAATTGCCCATCAACTTCATTGGATGACCCCCAAGTTCTAGTATTTGGGGAGAAGGAAACCATGAGGGTGTCAGGCTATGGATGACAGGATACAGCAGATAGATCTCTGGACCATTGCATCAAGACACAAGTTCTTGGTCAAAATGGCTTTTATTCAGAAATCAGATCATTTCCATATACAGGTCCATAGGACTACTTAGAAGCACGGGAGACATCTAAGCAGCATGAGTAGAAGTTGACAGAAATGACATCATGTGAGAGAAACTTCTCTTTTAACATTCTAGTTTACTCCTTTCCCCCCCTCCCAACCGTAAACAATACTTTGGCTCTCTCTTGGTGTGAGAACATTTCACATATTTGTGATATCACGTTGAGTTACTAGGAAGCAAGACACAGCACTGTCTGGGAATGAGCACAAGGTCATAAACACTGGAAGTTGTTACAGTCCAACAGATAACCACTTGTGAAAGCCTGAGAAAAGAATAGTTATGACCAGGGCTTTTTTTCTGGGAAAAGAGGTGGTGGAACTCAGTGGATTGCCCTCAGAGAAAATGGTCACATGGCTGGTGGCCCCGCCCCCTGATCTCCAGACAGAGGGGAGTTTAGATTGCCCTTGAGGTCAATCTAAACTTCCCTCTGTCTGGAGATCAGGGGACGGGGCCACCAGCCATGTGACCATTTTCAAGAGGTTCCGGAACTCCGTTCCCCCGCATTCCCCCTGAAAAAAAGCCCTGGTTATGACACTAGCAAAATGATATTGAGCTATAGCAAGACACACTGTGTTCAGCAAAACAGAATCAAAATTGGCATGGATGGGGCTCAGACATGACAGAGGGGAGTTGCCATAAATTGGCTGTGACTTGATAGCATTTTACATACATTGGCTGTTGTAGGTTTTCCGGGCTGTATTGCCGTGGTCTTGGCATTGTAGTTCCTGACGTTTCGCCAGCAGCTGTGGCTGGCATCTTCAGAGGTGTAGCACCAAAAGACAGAGATCTCTCAGTGTCACAGTGTGGAAAAGATGTAGGTCATTTGTATCTACTCAGGAGGGGTGGGGTTGAGCTGAGTCATCCTGTAAGAGGGTAAGAGTCTTACAGGATGACTCAGCTCAACCCCAGCTCAACCCCACCCCTCCTGAGTAGATACAAATGACCTACATCTTTTCCACACTGTGACACTGAGAGATCTCTGTCTTTTGGTGCTACACCTCTGAAGATGCCAGCCACAGCTGCTGGCGAAACGTCAGGAACTACAATGCCAAGACCACGGCAATACAGCCCGGAAAACCTACAACAGCCATCGTTCTCCGGCCATGAAAGCCTTCGACAATACATTTTACATAGACATTGTCTACTCTGACCAGCAGTGGCTCTCCAGAGACTCAAGCAGAGCTCTTTCACATCACTGCCTACCTGATGCTTACATCATGTCTATCACCAAACCAACACCCCTCTGATGTACTTCCCTACCTCCTGTCCATCATACCTTTGATTCAGCCTGTTGTATCCCTGCATCCCAAACCTCTTTCCGCTTGTTCTTCCTCTGATCTACTTGTGCATCATCACACTTTCATGAGATTAAGAGCCATATGATTATATTTTAATTGAGGCCAGATTAGTACAGGAACGGCCTTTTTAACTCAGGAGGCCTCCATTCCATTGAACTGTAATGAACTAATAATGAATGTGCTCGAGTCATTAAATCAAAATTCATAAAGGGGGCAAATATTGCTTTCTTTTTTAGAATAAAGCAATTCAAAAAAAATGTTGAGGGTGGAAGAGATACTATTGAGGTGTTGAGAAAATGCTCTTGTAAAGAGGTCAATGTTTTATGCCACATTATACAATTTTTCAAGGATAGCTAGAAAATGGGACAACTCAACTCTTCAGGACTGCTTGAAATGCTTTTCATGTCTGCTTTGGTTCAGAGCCATTGCCTGCTAGGAAACATGGATGTTATTTTATTACCAGGGTTATGGAACCCGTTTGTTTTAATGAATGTCGACTCACGCTGCAAGACATGAACATTTTTAAAAGCAGCTAAAAGGGCTGCGGTTTCTCGTTCGTTGCAAATGATCAGTCTGTTCTAATTAGAGGCAATTTGACTTTTCACAAATAAGATGTTTGAAAAATCAAACCAACTGTATTCACAGTGCCCCTTTTCTCTCAGTTTGAGCCATACAATCATATGGATTATCAGTTCACCGTTTAAAACATGCAGTTCGCAATGTAGTTTTGCATCTCGTGTAGTTGGCGGTATTCAGCATAGCAACCAGCTGAATGGCTGCTCTTGTAATTTGTTGACTAGCTTTGACAAGGTAAGCTGGGGAGGCCGTGCATCGTTTCAATCCAGCTTCCTTTCCAGTGAGCATGCTGCTTTTGTGCCTTTGCATTCGGCAGCATAGTGATCCTGTTTGCAGATGTTCAAGACATATCCTTATCAAACAAGTGGCAACAAGAGAACATAAAGTATTTGTGATCCAGTTTAGAACACTCATTCAAAACTCAGCTTTGGGGAGTCAGGTGGACAAAATGAGCGAAATTTCGGTACTAGAGAGACAAATCAGGCATCTCCTGTTCCCCCACCCAGAAAACTTCTGCAAGCTTGAAAGAAAACACCTTGTTTATAAGTCAATTATTTTCTTCCAGATGTGTAGGAAGAAAGCAAGGTGAGAGACAGGACCGGATCTAGGGTTGCCCGCGCCCGGGTCAACTCAAGCCCCGCAGTCCCCCCCACGCGTGTAAGGTGTGCACATGCTCCTGGCACTGCATGATGATGTCACTTTTGTGACATCATCACGCGGGGCCCCCCCGGGGAAAAGCATGCCACCCACTGCCGTGGGAGGGAAGGGAGTGCATGGCAAGCCAGCCGTCCCGGAACATGAGGCGCTGCAGAGCTGGCAGTGGCCATGCGGGCAGCCAAGTGGAGGGCTGGAAGGCTGCCTGCATATGTTCCTCTTCCCTGCTGACAGGGCACCCAGCTTGCCGCTCACTCCCTTCCCTCCAGTGGTAGGTAGTGTAGGCAGCATGCTTCCAGGGGGCACCCTGCTCTACTGCCAGCCACCCCTTCAGCAGGGCAAGCAAATGGCACAGTGGCCTTCCAGCCCTCCATTCAGCTGCCCGTGCGGCTGCTGCCAGCTCTGCAGCATGCCATGTTCTAGGGCAGCCAGCTTGCTGCCCCCTCTTTGGTGGTGCCAGGGGCAGGGTAACCCCCCTGCCCCCCCCTCGATCTGGCCCTGGTGAGAGAAGGGGATGGGAAAGCAAATGCAAGCATATTCATGTGTGCCAAATAATTTAGAACAGTTTTAAGGGTTCAATAAAAAAGAAAATGTTTTTGAGCATTGGAAGGAGCTGCCCGTAATTAGCAATCAGGCTACAATTCAAACAGGAGTGTTTCCCATCATGGACTGTAATCCATCTCACCAAAATGCTTTGAACAATGGAGCCTAAAGTTTTAGGATGGAGAATCCACTCACACCCCCAGCAATCACCAGTATGGAGCAGGAAGGGGGAATGGCTTCTAGCACTGGCCTGCTCAGATATGTACAGCCAGTTAGCTTTGCATATAGGTATGTGGTGGTGGAGAGTGCCCTCAAGTCATAGCTGACTTACGGCAACCCCCGGTGGAGATTTCATGGCAAGAGACAATCAGAGGTGGTTTGCCATTGCCTACCTCTGCAGCCGTGGTCTTCATTGGAGGTCTCCCATCCAATTATTAACCCAGTCCAAGCCTGCTTAACTTCTGAAATCTGACGAGATCAGGCTCACCTCAGCTATCCAGGTCAGGGATATAGATATGTATAGATATGTATAGCCAGTTTTTTCCCCCAAGGGGGAACCAAAGTATTGTTCTCTCATCCTCAATTTTATCCTCACAACTGCCCTCTGTGTGACTTGCCCAAGGTCACCCAGTGAACTTCTATGGCTAAGTGGGGATTCAAACCTGGGTCACTCAGATAACAGTCTAGCAGTCTCACCACTTTACCACGCCAGCTGGCAGTGACTGAGAACATAAAAAGGATGGACAATTCTAGGAATTCACACATGGCTCCATCTAAAGATGGGGTAAGAGATGCTACCAGGCTGACCAATTATCTCCCTTCCTTATTTTGAGAAAGGCATTCCTATCTATTACATTTTATCCTACCTCTTTCCTCCTAGGGCCCTGACCTAGATAGCCCAGGTGTGCCTGATCTCGTCAGATCTCAGAAGCTAAGCCTTGGTCAGTAATCACATGTCAGCAATGCCTCTCCACCTGATCGGCCCCTTCGACAAAGAATTAATGGACATAGTTATTCTGCAGAGGAATTTCAAAAGGAGATTAGAAAGAGAGACTGCTGAATTGCAACTGATAATGAAGCTCAAGACCATGCATCCACCTGGACTGAATCGAGACCTGGGATTCCTGTCTCATTACCAATGCTAATTTCTCCACACCCACTGCCCCTCTGCATACTCTACCCTATTCAGTCATGCCTGCCGTTGTCATTACCCAGTTATTAATATTTGGCTTCTGCAATCACTCCACTCGCCAAGATATAAGGACAAATTGACTCACATTCCAGCTGTATCTGAAGAAGTGAGCTTCTTGATTATATTTCCACCATTTAATTTTGACTTCAGAATTTTTTGTACTCTCTTGATATATTCTTTCTGAGTCAGTTCTTTTACTTTCACACGCAGGATGTTATCTAATTCTAATATTCCAAGATATTTATAATTTTTATTGTTTGATAATGATTTCATAATGTCACCATTTTCAAGTTCTATTCCATCAATATTTTTTACTTTTCCCCGCTGCATGGAGAGTACTGCACATTTGTCTAAGCCAAATTTCATTTGAATATCATCACTGTACATTTTCACTCTATTAAACAATGATTCAAGTTCAGTGGGACTCTTTGCATACAATTTCAAATCATCCATGTACAGGAGATGGTTTATTTTCCCAGCCTGATCAGAAATATAATAACTCATTTTTGTTTTCTCTAGGATCATTGTCAAGGGGATTAATGAGATATTGAATAATAAAGGCGACAAGGAGTCCCCTTGAAATATAACTCTTTTGATACAAACTTCCCCAATTTCTTCACCATAGGACATTAACACGGTTTTCCATTTTCACATATTTTCCTTAAGGAACAGCTTGACATTTTCACTAATTCTAAAAATTTCCAGGCAGGTATTAATCCAACTGTGTGGCAGTGAATCAAATGCTTTTTTGTAGTCAATTTGTTGTTGTTGTTGTTGTTGTTGTTGTTGTTGTTGTTGTTGTTACATGTGAAGTTCACCCCTCATTTGTCCTCCCAACAACCTTGTGAGGTAGCTTAGCTTAAAAGGGAGGGACTGGTCCAAGGTCACCCTTCATGAATGAATAAAGATTTCAGCACCAGTCTTTGCAGTCCTAGTCTACCATATTAACCGCTATACTACATATAGCATTTCTATAGGAACCCCCAGAGGAAACTTGATCTGTAGGTATTCCACTAAAGTTAAAGAATACTTCTATTGAGCACTGTTCAAAAGAAATTAGGTTTTTCCCTGGCTACTTAAGCCAGATTTTTAAAAGACCCTTGAGAAGTAAAAATATTTTTAATATGCATTTGGGAACAGAAAGATCAATATCCGTGAGGTTGTGGTGTTGGCAGATGACCCACAACAGGATAGAGCAGAAGGCTTATAATATAAAGACAGTTGAAAGAAGACTACCAAATCAAGAACTGTTTGGTCGAAATTTCGACTGGAACACACATGTTCCTGTGCACTGATATGGACAAAACACTAGGTACAATTACATATATAATTACATCAAGATTCCAGTTTTTGCAGTGTTATAGCTTGCATTCATGCACATCAGTAACATTTGTGCGTGTGCATGCACACATATACTGGAGGAAGATGTGCGGAAACTGCAAGCTTCCGCAAATCATGTGTGTGTGAAACATTTGGTGCAAAAACTGACAGCAAAAAGAGAGAGAGAGAGCAAAGAATCAGTTTCATCATAAAACAAAGCAAGCTCATTCATAATTCCAAAATCTGGAGAGAAATTAAAAGCAGGGAAACTTTGGAAGCACTCCTAGAGGTAACCAATATTCCAAGATGTTAATAATGCTAAAGAGCAATGCAGAAGAAAAGCCATTTCTTCCTGACACCTACTTTTATAAGCACTGCTTTTCATGCTGCTGCATTAACAGCAGCAAAAAAAGGGTCTATTATTCCTCAAACATTAAAAAATGAGAGCTGGTGGTAGCGGAGAAAGGACCTATAAAACATGAACTATACAGCAGAAAAATCCTATCTCCATGTTCCATTTCAAATATATAAATATTATTATACCAAGGGGGTTTTATGCTAATGGATAATAGTTGGCACTGCATACTTAACCTTTGTTCGCTCCACTTGACTCGGCAGTTTTTACCTACAGAAAATCAAGCATCAACGTATCCAAATTGGCCACAGGAGCAAGGCACCCTGCCAAATGCCTGCCTTCGACACAAAAGCGTGCGCTTACAAGAAGAACTGCCGATATCAGCCCTGCCATTTGGGGAAGCTGAAATAGTCAATGTTTGAATGTGAATCCCCTTGAAGGGCCAGGGTTCCTGAAAGTCCCAGAAAAAAATGCATACTATCCTTTAAGATCGGGGAAGAGAAATGGAGCAAGTGAGAGCAGGGCTGTTCCCTGTGTGAACTGAGCATCCTGCATCCATTCCGGCCTTCACAGCTAGGAGCCTTCGAGCTCCCAGGCCCTAGAATCTCAGGATCTTATAGCTAACCAGCAAATCAGTGTTTCCTTTATTACAGGTAGATCACCGTTTTGTGTAGGCCTGCGCTGGAGAAAGTAAAAGCACAAGGAAAGTAGTGAAAATCCTCCCGAGGCCATCCACGAGATTCCAAAGCTTGAAAGAGCATGTCACAGAAAAGTCATGTTGCGCTGAACTACTTAGCGGAATGTACCCGAGGCTGTTGTGCAAAGATGCTGGGAAAAACTAAGCAGATGCAGTAATAGCCAACCTTTTTGAGGTAGAGTTTATTTGTTAAAAGATTTACTGGAGCTATCTTTTACCCAGTCGGCTCACCGTTCTATCTAGCCCAGTCCAGGTTGAGAGACAGCGACTTTGCAGCCTCCGAAGCAGGGAAAGGTCACTTCTAACACTAGCTGCCTGAATGCTTCAACTGGAGATGTCATTTAGTGAGTTTCCTAATGCAAAACAACCCTTGAGATATGGACAAGAAATAAGAGGAGGGGTAGCATGTATGTAGTTGGAAGGTTCTGAATAAAAGACCTTTGACTTTATTTCATTCTCAGGATATCTAAGGGAAGGAGTAGAATTATTTATTTGCTTCATTTAACATCCATTTTTCTCATTGAGACTCAAGGCAGATTACAGAATTGTAATACAAAGCAACAAAGGCCAGTGCCAGTCCCTGGCAGTTAGGGCCCTTCGAGTTCTCCACAGTTAACACACAGATGTTCCAGTTGAAGCAACTTTATTAGAGATCCATACAGTTCAAGGTGTTCACACAAAGGTAGCACTTGGCAGAAGTGACTGTTCAAAAATGGACACTACTAATTATAGGGAAACTTCCCGCCTTTTGGGTCTGTTGACATTCTGGTGCGAAACCCCAAAGAGTTACATGGGAACTGATTCGTTTAGGCTAGACAGAGAGAGAATGAAATCATCGCAGTCTCTGAGAAAAGATACATTGCTCGCTGCCCGCAGTTCGCATCCAAGGACACTTGCTCCAGAAGTAAAAGTAAATACTTGTAACAGATAACAGACCGCCCCCACTGGCTCAGTGCATTGTAAGTTAGCAGTTTACACACACTCAGGGTCATGTCTGTGCCCCATCCATGCCACTACTTAATGCTGTCCTGTTAGTTGCTGACCTGTTGTTTGCTGGCCTGTTGTTTCTGAACCAATGTTTCATGCTATAACTTGATGTCATATTGCTAATGCCATAACTGTCTCCTTTCACAGGCTTATTGAAGCTGCAGGTGCCTTATCTAACAGGCTATAGAAACTCTCAGTGCTTCTGACCTTGTATATTGCTCACTCCCATGCATTGCTATGTCTCGACTTTGATCTCTTGCTTTCTCAGTGTCTTGACTTAATAATACAAATATGTGAGACGGTCTCAGGACGAGTTCGTGCCAAAAGTCCTGTTTTACTGTTGGGAGGGGGAAGAAGCAAACGTGTGTGTTAAGAGGAAGGATTTTCCCACAGGTTACCATTCCTGTCAACCTGTTCTTACTGCTTAGATGCTTACCTTGCTTCTGAGTAATTCTATGGACATATCTGTGGAAATGATCTGATTTCTGAATACAGCCATTTAACCAAGAGCCTGGATTTCTTGCTGCAATGGTACAGGGTTCTATCTGCCATAGCCTGTCATCCATAGCCTGACACTCAGATGATTTATACAGAATACAGAATACAACCTTAGCAAACAGTTATGATCAGCACAAGATACATAACACGATATTGGCAGGTATGCTGGCATACGTGACAGCTAGTATAGTACATACAATGCCATAAAACTGGATAACACATTGAAGAACACTGAAACAAAACAGTATAATGCATCTGTAACATGTTGTGTGGGATGGGTAGTTATTGTTTACTTATTGGTGGGTGGGTGATAGAAACCTTGTGGGCCTTTTCTATTTTGGCGGGAAGGGCCCCCCACTTAATAAAATGCCACTGTTTGGCAAAATTGGAGGACTTACATCCATACCAGTCTACCCCATCAACAGGCAAACTTAAATAACAGAGAGGCCAGAAAACTGTTTAAATGCTGGCCTGCTAGGGTTCCATCATTCACTGGATTTTAATCACCTGTCAAGTAAAAATGATGTCACTTAAGCTGTGGATATACTCTTGACCATCCCCCCGCTTTGATATTAAATCTGTTATGTATCACATAGTCTGTTAAAAACGCCCTTTGTGAGTGGTTTGAGTTCTTCACTTTTCACTTGTGATTTTGCAGATTCTTTGTACTGTGTATGCGGATTGTACAGGTTTTAACATGCAATTTGGGAGTATACTGTATGTCATCTTCTCCGCAATCCGATGCAAAGTTACTCCAGTGTGTTGAAATCAGTGGGAATGGAGTAGATTTATTTATCTAGATATTTTGACCCCATTTTTCTCGCAAATGGGAACTCAAAATGGATTACATCATCATTCATATGTCCTCCACTTTATCCTTACGACAACCCTGTATGGTAGCTTGGGCTAAGAGAGAGTGTGTCTGGCACAAAGTTACCCAGCAAGCTTCCTTGGCCAAGTGGGAATCGAACCAGGGTCTCCCATATACTAGTCTGACATGCTAACCACTATACAACACTGCCTCTCCCCCAAGCAAGGGTTTTGTCTCCCCAAGCTCTTGATGGTTCTCCATCCCTTAAGCTGAAGACAACATCTACAGTAACAGTACAGAAAAAGCACTAGTCCAAAAGAAGACCAAGAAGTCATCTAATTATGAATGTAGACTTCTGCGAGCCGATTAAAATTCTGCCCCCTGCCCAAAAGGCTAGTCCGTCTTTCAACAGGAACTAAATGGCAGGCAAATGCTAATAATAGCTGGAGTTCATTAGAACGACTGAGTCACTGTGTCTTCGTGGCAGGTTTCTTGTTAATTCACGCACCAGTGCAAAAGAGCTACTGATGCTCCATCGCCTTTCTGTCTGGCAGAGATGTTGAAGAGCACAATCCCTTGGCCGAGTGATACTCTTGCCTTGACTTTTCCATTACAATAAACACGGTGTGGTGAAAGCCCAATCCGTCGATCACTAGTTGTCCGTTAGGAAATTTCACAAAAGTCACACTGTTCTGTTTTATCGAGTTTTCCTTTCTCTTAGAAAATGATGATGGGAAAGGATGAGTGCGTCCATCTTTAAATGCCCTCTGAGGCTTGACAAGGATATGCAGGTTGCGTTTCATTTGAGGGATTTTGAACGGATTGCCTCCAGAACATACAGCACTTCAGATATTCCTGGCAAAGCAGCAAAATCATCCCCAACGAATCAAATTGTACATCCCTGAACAATCGGATCGAATATCCCCAGGGAATACATCAGATCTTCAGACAGTTTCTTCTATTGCTATTTAACGGGATTCAAAAAGGTCTCCAATGGCGTTTGGCTGTTAATCAAGGAAGATCCTCTTTAGTTGATAGGGAACCCATGAAAACCCCACTTCTGCCCATGATTACTACAATATCCTCCTCTCTGGTCTTCTGTTGTCATTCCTCAGCCCTCTTACCTCTTTCCAGAATTCTGCTGCCCAAATCTAACACCTTTATAACTTAGAGCCAAGCTACAAGTGATGCCTGATACAGGTTGGACACTTGTCAGCTTACCTCAAGTTTTGATGGGAAATGTAGGTGTCCTGGTCTTGCAGCTTGGCTCTCCATTACAGCTGCAAGACCAGGATGCCTACATTTCCCATCAAAACTTGAGGGAAGCTGACAAGTGTCCAACCTGTGTCAGGCGTCACTTGTAGCTTAGCTCTGAAACCATACAATTTCTCTCCTTTGTTTTTTTATTGGCATCTAGCCCAGACCCAGATCCAGCTCAAATCCATCCTTAACTTTCGAAGACATCCATAGCCCTGGCAACCTTACTTCTCCATTCATACATCCTGATATATATCTACTCACGATTTTCAGTTCTCCAGTTCCATCCAAAGGTTTTCTTCCCCTTCAAATAACTCCCTTCCTTCTACCCTTGCTCCCATTTTGCCAGGAACAACCTCTGAAAGCATCCGAAGGCAGCTTCTCTCCCATCATCAAATTCCTCCTCAAAACTGGCCTCTCATTTGTATATGATGAAGTGACCTTTGACTCATGAAGGATTACATCCTGGAAAATTTTGTTAGTCTTTTAAGATGCTACTGGACTTGAATTTGATTGTACTACTAGAAACTAATCAAGAGACATGAAGTTAGCTGGGAAGTGTAGTTTTAAAAGATAGGTCTGGCAGAGATTGCTCCTCAGAGGGTTGATTTCATCTTCGCCAGCCCGAAAGCTCTGTCAGTTTCACCTCTCTAGACTAAAACTGTGTGAGATTGCATCCAGAGGGTAGCAAGGAATGGAAATGGGCTGGAGCTGCCTTCCAGAGCTGTGCTTAGACCTGGAGTGGTTATAATGGGCTGAAGTTTCCCTTCTGGCATTTCATAGCCCCTTCACACAGCTCCAGTATATAGCAAAGCCTTTGCCCTGCCACCAGCTCTGTTTTTTAAACTACCCTTCTTGGCTAACATTGCATCTCCTGGCACGTGTTCTTCATGTGTCACATGTCTTGTGTAGAAAGACTCTTAGTGGGAGTCTGAACCCAGGTCTCCTGAACTTGACATTCAACTAAACCACATAGTTACCAGCTGTTATCTTTAATAGCAAGTTAAGTCCAGCCTTTGTCCCATCTAGCTCAGTACTGTCCATACAGATTGGTAGTATCATTCTAAGATCTTCCCTAATTTGGCCAACTGAGATCCTATAAACTTTAGATGCGGGAAACTGAATCTTCATGCTCTACAACCAACCCACAAACTATTTACAGAGCATCAGATTTGTCTAATTTCTAAAATTTCCCTATTTATGAAAAACCCCTGGCAATTAGCAACTTCCTTCCTATATTTCGCAGTCAAAAGTCCTGTTAATGCTAAAAGGTAATTCCCATTGCAGAATTCCCAATACGGGCTAAATTTCCATTCAAAATCATAATAAGGTCATACAGCAATCCAGTATACAAGATTATCATAATGGTTGTTACAGCTATTTTAAAAAAATCTGTACATTCTGACTCTTGCATCAGATATGTGTGAAATCTCCCTTAACATAATTACACCTCCAACATCTTCCATCCAAGCCGTGTAATGTATCATCATTAAATTCCAAGGTGTGTTCTACCACCGTGAAACAATTTTTATAATGATTTCCTGCTATTTTTACAGAGAAAAATACTCATTCCTGTACTCCCTACACAAGACCAAATCTCATTTGTAATCTGCTGCCCTCAATCTTTCTCTCATATTTTAAGAGTCTTCTGGATCTACTTGTATTTTGCAAATTACATCGAATTGGCGGTGTATCTTGTAGTTCTCTTTCTTTAAAGAGAAGTAGGGATAAACAAGCTTCTCATTCCCCTAGAACCTACATCTGTGTTGTTTTTCATTCTTCTTCAGTTCTGGTTTACTACCTTTAAAGAGCAATCAGACATTTAAAAAATGGAAACACTCAAAAAAATAGTGGGCAGGGGACCATTCCAACCTCCCAGAACATTCAATGAAACTTAAAAATTACCATATTCAATCACCGGGCTAAATTCAAGGTTTTGGCTATCGCATACAAAGCCCTTCATGGTCTTGCCCCCTCAAATCTACTGAACTGCCCTTCTCTCTATACTCCGCTACCGCAGCTTTGCTCCTCTCCAAAGGGCCTTCTGCAGGCACTACCTTACAAATGGACAAAATCAACAGCTGTCCATACACCTGCATTCTCTGTGGTGACCCCCTACCTTATGGAACGGCCTACTTGAAGAGGTCAGGAAAGCTCCTACTCTCCTGTCTTTCCACAAACTATGCAAAAGTTATTTAGAAGGGCTTTTTTACACAGGTAATAGGACTGTGCTGTTAGGAAACGGTTCAGAGTTGTGTTGGTAAAAGGATAGGGACTGTTGACTATACTATTGTGTACTGCCTCTTGCTATAATTATGCTTCTACTGGATAGTTTCTCCACCTCATTTAATTGGCTGTGTCAATTTGCTTATGTTTTGTTTTGGCATTGTTTTAGCTCTGTATCAGATTTCTGTTTACTTCAAATCCCTATTGAATTGTTTATTGAATGTCCCAGCCATGTATCATGTTGACTTATACTGTATAATCCGTCTTGAGTCTCAGTGAGAAAGACAGACTACAAATAATGTAAATAAATAAATATTTGAACAAGCAAGATGTCCAAGTGGAAGTGCTAAGTTTGAATCTATGTTAACATTTGGAAAGTGTATAGCATAATCCCAAGTAGGTCTACTCAGACTCTTACTCAAGTCCATCCAGTGAGGCTTACTCCCAGGCATATGTTTTTAGGATTGCACTTGTTTATCTATTGCAGCCTGTTTCTTTATCTCAACAAATCAGCATTATACATTTGATGTAGATTAGAGATATATGTGACAGACATTGTGCAAATAAATGCCATGTACCCTGCATACACAACCTGTGCAACATGCATACACAGTTCAATCAAATGCACAAAGCCAAAAAGCAAGAACCAGGGAAATAAAGTCCATGACCCCATTAACCAATGACACTAAAATCATTTGATATTCGTACAAATAAATATCAAACAAGAGGAAATAAGGAACATTCCTTCATCTCTCTATGGCATTTGAATATTGCTTGCTTGCAGGTAAGAATTGTGTCCCCAGACATTAAGAATCCTTTTTTTTTAACTTACTTTATTTGCCTTTCTCTCTAAGGCTCAAGGCTTATTATATAGTGTAAACCAATGCAATCAAATAGCATGAGAAGTCTAAAAGGTAATGCAATAAGACTGAGATTGCAAAATTAGACACAATGCAAAAAAAAGAATTAGACAAACAATGCAGAAGATGGTATTACAAAAGTATAACAATGCAATTAAGAACAGGAAAATATATACAATAAACAGATGATACAATACCATACAAAAAGGCATAGACTATAGTCTGGTTATCTTTATAAAAAGTTCCTGCCTTGAACCATTCTGTTATACTATATCCCTTTTATCTTTATCAGAATACCCTCCTACACAATTCTGATGTTAATAGTAGTCCCTTCATTCCCCCTAGGGACTTCCTCCCCTTTGGAATTTTGTAAACGGCTGCTGAAGTGGAGACAAACATTCTAAAATACATTTCAATCATCTTCACACAGTTTAGCTTAATTCATTGGCAGCCGTACAAAATGCTATTTACAAGGTACACCCCATCAGCTGGGAGCCTGCATTAAGCATTTCAAATCAATTTGCCATCAATTTTCATTCCTTTTTATTTTTCATAGACGAGAAAGTTATCGATCCAAAGTGTTTCCAGTCTCATTTAATATACTGGAATGGCCTTTCAATTTCTCCATGTAAACCTTGGTAGACATTAGCACTTCTACCTTACTTAAGGCCTAGGACATCCTTGTTGGCCACTATGGAAGAAATATTGAAGTAATAGTTATCCTAAGCACTTCAACGCATTAGTACGTACAAGCAGCCCTGAATCAGGCCCACGGTCTATCTAGTCTTTTCTCACAGTGGCCAGTCTAGGATTATCAACCTCATGGTGTGGCCTGGAGTTCTCCCTAAGGTTGCCAGCTCTGTGCCAGCAGATTTTGGAAGGTTTGGAGGGCAGTGCCTGAGGAGGATGAAATTTTGGGGAATGTGATGTCACTTCTGGATGATGATATGCAGGGCTTTTTTCTGGGAAAAGAGGTGGTGGAACTCAGTGGGTTGCCCTCAGAGAAAATGGTCACATGGCTGGTGGCCCCGCCCCCTGATCTCCAGACAGAGGGGAGTTTAGATTGACCTCCGTGCCATGTGACGCGGAAGGCAATCTAAACTCCCCTCTGTCTGGAGATCAGGGGGCGGGGCCACCAGCCATGTGACCATTTTCAAGAGGTTCCGGAACTCCGTTTCCCCACGTTCCCCCTGAAAAAAAGCCCTGATGATATGTACCATAGAGTTTGGGGAAATTCCTACAGTGGCACAGAGGATGTGATGTCACTTCTGGTTGGAGGGGCAATAGATGTTGTCACTTTTTATTGGTGCTCTAGATATCCTTTACCATAGAGATTGGGAGAAATTCCTAGACCATCACCATCTACATCACCCCCCCCCTTATTTTTTCTCCCAGTCCTCAAATTATCAAGGGTTGCAGACTGAGAGAGAGATGGGAGATTGCCTGCTGCCGCTGAATAAATGGTAAACCTAGTTGTTCCTAAATTACAACCAAGAGATTAGCTCCCCTGGAGAAAATGGCAGCTTTGGGGGGCATACTGTATGATATACCGTAGAGTTTAAAAGTAATATCACATCCCTCTTCAAACTCCGTCCTCCCCAGGCACCACTTGTCTCTGTTGTTGTCCTCAGCAACTGATACTCAAAACAATTCTGCCTCAGAATACAGATATTCCGTTTAGTCCTTATGGCCAATAGCCACAGGATAGGTTTATCTTCCATTAGTCAAATCGCCTTTCAGGAAGTTAAACTATAACATAACAATTTAAGAATACCATCCAGAAAGCGAGTCTGAACTCTGTGGCAGGCTTTCCTTGAAAACAGAAACTTCAGCTAATTCAGAACACAGAGGCACATTTCCTGGTTAGAACAAATTGTTTCTATCGTCTCATATCAATTTTAGAATATTTACCTTGGCAGCCCAATTGCTTTCAGGCTCAATTTAAGGTGCAGGGTTGGCTTTAAAGAGAAGCAGGTAGATTCTGGGCCTGAGGGATATAAATCTTTTAAAGAAATAATAAATGGCCTGGGACCCACACGTCTGAAGTATACACAGACTGTCAATAAAGCCCAGCAATATTCTTCCACTGCTAAGTTGATTTGTACCACCAATTGTGGCTAGCTCATTCCTAATATCATGCTCCCCCCCTTTCTTGCTGCTGCTGCTGCTGATACCTCTGCTGCCGCCCAGCATACAAATCGGACACTGAGCAACAGATCCTCCTCATCCATGTGGAAACCAAAGAGAATCTGTTACTCTAGGACAGGGGTGGCCAAACTGCGACTCAAGAGCCACATGTGGCTCTTCGAGACATATCATGCAGTTCCTGGAGATCTCTGAGCATCACCGTGGCTGTACAGTTTATTTTAGTGCGGAAGGAGGGGGAACCAGGCAAGCCTGAAAGCTCCTCCCCCTCTGCCAGAGGTCGCTGGGAGAAAAGAGAGAGCAGGAGAGTGCGCAGCCACATAGTTTATCCCAGAGTCTAGAATTACTGTCTTGATACTCATTCCCACACTCTGCATCTGGACCTTGCCCCGAACTTCAAAGTAATCTCTTATTGGTTGCAGCCAAGTCAATATGCATGGAGCCGCTACATTCCTCACTGGTGAAATTGAGATATAATGCATTGGTACCTTTGGAGACCCCAGTGGGGCCATTTCAGTTCAGGGAAAGTGGCACAGGAGAAAGCCTGAAGCTTTCATTCCCTGCATGCCATGGTCCCAACCTAATCAGGCCCGTGCATGCCTGGGAAACAGGTTTCAAATGGAAACTCAATGCATATTTTCTTGACAGTCCCCATGGCAGACCCAAGGACAGGCCCAGGAGCAATGTATCATGTATCATGGTATCAAAGACACTGAGTCTGTGACACTGAGAGACCTCTGTCTTTTGGTGCTACACCTCTGAAGATGCCAGCCACAGCTGCTGGCGAAACGTCAGGAACTACAATGCCAAGACCACGGCAATACAGCCCAGAAAACCCACAACAACCATCGTTCTCTGGGCGTGAAAGCCTTCGACAATATATCATGCATCATGTTCGGCATAAGGTAGTTTCATATCTTCATAATGCAAACAGCCTGTTTCTATGCTGCTGAATTTTCTTTCGAAATCTGCAGTTCAGGTTCCAGACATGGGCCATATCCACACATCCTTAAAGGGGCAGCCCACTCCCCAGATGCTGCTGGCTTTCCCTCTTCACTCCACATGTCTCTGATTTCAAAATGGTAGCAGGCTGTTTGGCTTCTGTTTTTTCGGCACCTTTTCTGGGAATGCACTTTCCCATGGCCCCTGAAAAGGCACCAACAAAACAGAAGCCAAACAGCCTGCTACCATTTTGAAATCGGAAACGTGTGGAGTGAAGGGGGAAAGCCGGCAATGTTCGGCGAGTGAGCTGTCCCTTTAAGGATGCATGGAAACGGCCATGGTTTTGAAAAACGGAATCCCTCCATTGACTTTTGCCCACACCTTCAAAAAAAACCCAACAGAAATCCAACTTGGAACCCTTCATTTAGTTAACATAACAACCCACTTGAGGATCTAAGGCATGTTATTAGAACCAAGGCTCTCTGCTACAAAAGGAAATTATCCAAATACAGGGGAAAGGGAGATGAGTAGGGTGAGAGAACAGTAATAAGAAAGAACATGATGAAAGCCGCAGTGTCCTATGCAAAGTTACTCTAGTTTAAGCTTGTTGAAATCAATGGGCTTAGACCAAAGTAACTCTGCATAAGATTGCACTGTAAATTTCTTTTTCAGGCTGGAGTCCAAGTCTTCCTTTTCATCCCAGAAAAGCTCTTTCTTTTCCTTTTCATATTCACCATTGTTTGCAAATTGACAAGTATGGCTGTTAAAAACATCTTTGTTTTATTTTGTGAAGGCTTCATTGCATGGAGCATTTCTATGTTTTACAGAATAAGGGCAAGTCATTCATCAGTGTTTTTTTGGCAGTTAGGCTGCCCAAGCTCCTGAAACCATTGCTCAGAGATTCCACAGAAGTCCAGAGCTGGAAGCAAGATCTATGGCTGCTAGAGTTGACAGATCCACCTTGGGAAATTCCTGGAGATTTGGGGGGTGGAGCCTGGAGGGGCAGGGTTTGGGGATGGGGGGGCTCAATGGGGTATAATGCCAATAGAGTCCACCCTCCAAAGCGGCCATCTTCTCCAGGGGAACTAATCTATGCCATCTGGAGATCAGTTGTAATTCCAGGAGATCTCCAGCCACCACCTGGAGGCTGGCAAACATAATAGGTGGGCCTCCCACAAACTTGCTCATGAACAGTATGAAACTAGATAGCAGATATTCTCACTACAACAGCTATTAGCCACAATTACTAAAGGTAACCACCTTAAACTTCCAAATGACTAATGCCTGAATTACAGTTGATCTCAAGGCCATAGAGATCAGTTCCCCTGGAGAAAATGGCTGCTTTGGAGGATGGACTCTATGAGATTATACCCTGCTGAAGTCCCTCCCCTCTCCAAATCCTGCCATCTCCAGGCTCCACCCCCCCCCAAACATCCAGGAATTTCCGAACCGGAGATGGCAACCCTAAGCACCAGGCAACATCAATGCTTTGTTGGTTGCCCCTCCAGTACAGCCGGTTGGCCATTGTGTGAAGCAAAACGCAGGCCTGGATGGACCACTGTTCTCATCCAGTGTGGCTGCTCTTAGTTATATGGGTCCTGAAGCCCACAGTTATGCAAGTCCTTTTCAGTCTCTCCTCTAAGTACCATTACAGGAATTTACTGTGTTGAAAACAGCATCCTGGGGGTCTGATTACTGGAGACATTAAATGCAAGTTAGGTTGGGAGAAACTTGCATTTAATGTGCAACTGACATTCATCTTCATAATAGTGTGAGTGTGGGGGGTGGGGTGGAATGGGCTCCTGAGCACAGGTACAGAGGCAGGAGAGGCTTTGCATTTACTCCCATCTGGTGGGCTTTTGCAGGCACAAAAGGGCCATGGTCGCAGGCTGCATGTCTTACTGCTGGCTCCATATGGCTGCCCAAGACCTGGATGGACCAAAGATATAATTCAGAGTCTCTCTACACAAGATATATTACACGGGGATGCTCAAGTGAGTTACTTTCTGTGTGGTCTTATATTCAGGTGTGCTCTGCCTCCCTAGAGGTGCAGGTGTATCCACAATGGGAGAACAAGTGTAAGATCCTTCACCTGATCCTACTCCTGGAAGATGTCTTGTATAGAGATAGCTCAAGATGTTTGTCTGTAGCAGTGGAAAAGAGCAAGAATCCAGTAGCACCTATAAAGATAACAAAATTTGTGGTAGGATATGAGATTTCGTGAGCCACAGCTCACTTCTTCAGATACAGCTAGAATAAGAGTCCATCTGTCCTTATATCTGGGAGAGTGGAGTGATTGCAGAAGCCAAATGCTTATAGCCGTGGAATGACAATGGCAGGTGTGATTGAATAGGGTGGGGTATGCAGAGGGGTAGTGGGTGTAGAGAAATCAGCATTGGTAAGGAGACAGGAAGCCAATGCCTCGATTCAGTCCAGGTGGATGCATGGTCTTGAGCTTTGTTATCAGTTGCAGTTCAGCAGTCACTCTTTCTAATCTCCCTTTGCAATTCCTCTGCAGGAGAACTGCTACTTTTGGGTCAGCAACTGAATATCCTGGAAGGTTGAAATGTAACTCTACTGGTTTTTGAATGTTGTGGTTTCTGATGTCAGACTTATGTTCATTAATTCTTTGTCGAAGGGGTTGACCAGTTCGTCCAATATAGAAGGTGGAAGGGCATTGCTGACATGTGATTACTGACCAAGGCTTAGCTTCTGAGATCTGACGAGATCAGGCTCACCTGGGCTATCCAGGTCAGGGCCCTTGGAGGAAGGAAGTAGGATAAAATGTAATATATAGGAATGCCTTTCTCAAAGTTGGGAAGGGAGATAATTGGTCAGCCGGATAGCATCTCTTACCCCATCTTTAGATGGAGCCATATGTGAATTCCTAGAGTTGTCCATCCCTTTGAAGTTGGGACTGCTAATCCAAGTCCAACACTCTAGTTGTTACATCTCACTGACATAACTCACCTTCTGGATTTATGTTAGGCTTCCCTCACTGAAGGAATTGTAATGCTAATGCTTTCCCAGATACTCTCTCAGAGTGTCTCTAAACGAGACACCTCGATATGTGTTCATCAAGTGTAGGGAGACACAATGTTAGCCAGGAAGAATAGTTTGAAAAGTTAGAGCCTGTGGAGATTACTTCTTAGAGGGTTTGTTAATTTCATCTTCGCCTCCCTGTCAATTTCACTTCTCCAGTCTAAAACTGTGTGGGATCGCAACCAGAGGGCAGCAACGAATGGAAATGGGCTGGAGCTGCCTTCCAGAGCCGGATTTGGACCTGGAGAGGTTATAATGGGCTGAAGTTTCCCTTCTGGCCTTTCACAGCCCTATTGCAAAGCCTTTGCTCTGCCGCCAACTCTATCTTTTTAAACTACCCTTCCTGGCTAACATTGCATCTCCTAACACGTGTTCTTCACATGTCAGATGTCTCATGAAGAGAGACTCTCAGTGGAGAGATGCTGACCCAATGAGGTAACATCAGTGGAAAAGAATTCTGATTAAAACCAAATCATTTCAGGCAAGCAATCTGTCAGTCATTGTCTACGAGCATGTGATTGCTGAGATGAAATATTCCTGTACTTTAAAAACTTGAGAGCCCTAAGCTTTGGTTTAATTATTTTTGAAGGGTCTTTCATCAGTAAAGGTTACTCAGAGCAAGAAATGGCACTCAGGCAGCAGCCATAATCATATCATTGACCTCATTGAGACATTTGAGTGATGGAGAGTACCATGAAGTCATAGCTGATTGAGACATTAAATGCCTCGTTCATCACCTTGGTGATGGTGATGGCTCTCCACAGTCTATTATCTTACCATAACTGCTTCCATCTTAACCCTGGCATATCATTTGGCTGTGTCTAAATGACTCCATAAACCCTTATCCTCACCTAAGTCAGGTGTATAAGATTGCTCCTAATCTTGCCTTGCCCTCAAAAAATCCAAGAAGAACACCGCAATTTAGGATAATCTGCAAAACCATGTGTGTATGTCAGGTGTGTGAATTCTAACAATTTCACCCTTCCATCAAATAGCCAAGCACAGCCACTGTATGGATCAAAAACATTGCAAAAGGGTTTACTCTGCAACTTAAGAGTTCTACAAACCCACAGCTTGCGGGGCAGGCGGGCGGGTGGGGGGAGAATCCAATTTGTTAAAAACTTACCCAACGTTAACATAGATTTTAATGCATGTGCGCACACTGCATGTACAAGCACCCCGGAGTTCAGCTGGCACACGGGGGTTATGCAAAATGCTGTGAGAAAATATGGCAGCAATGTCAGGAAGAGAGGGCATGGTATCATGAGCTTCAGCTTGCCTAACTGGCCCAGCTGTGCTTGAAGGGATAGAGAAGTGAGTGGGCAGGCAGGAACAGGGAGAGAAGAGTTGGATGTCAGGGGGGTTGGATGGAAGCAGAGCTGTAGTCAAAAGAAGGGAGGAACTGGGGGCCAGCAGAGGGAAGAATGGGATCTTGCCTTCCCTGGCAAGGTTTTGCAGTTTTGCATAGCCTTGAAGTGTTCCACCTTACCAAAGACGCTACTGGACTCTTTGATTTCCCTGAACACAGGTGCCACAGCTCAGCAGTAGAACATCTTCTTGGCATGCAGAAGGCCCTGTTCTGGCCTCAGGCTTTGGATCTGTGGGCCTCCTTGCAAGCCAGGACTTACCCTGCAGATATTCACTAAAGGCCAAACTACAAGTGATGAATAACACAGGTTAGACACTTGTCAGCTTCCCTCAAGTTCTGATGGGAAATGTAGGCAGGTTGGCAGAATGTTGGACAAGTGACAGTTGAAAAGTCCATTGGACAGCAGTTGGAGAGCCAAGCTGCAAGAACAGGATGCCTACATTTCCCATCAAAACTTGAGGGAAGCTGACAAGTGTCCAACCTGTGTCATTCATCACTTGTAGCTTGGCCCTGAGTGTCATGTATGCCAACATACCTGCCATGTTTGTATTCTGCATTTTATACTGTTCAATGCTGTTTGCCAGAATTATATGCTGTACTCTGTGTAGATCTGTGTAGATCATCTGAGAGTGTCTTCTGATATTAATTGCAGGAGAGCCAGTGGGCCCCTCCATTATCTGTTGAAAATATGTACTTTCATTTTTCCAGCAAGTGTCCTTGAGGAGAGCTGCTAGCAGCGAACATTGTAACTTTCCCAGAGACTGGGATATTTTGCTTTGTACTTCATGTAGTCTAAACTAATCTGTTCCCACGCAACCTCTTTGGGGTTTCGTGGCAGAATGTCAACGGACCCCAGAGGGCGGGAAGTTTCCCTATAATTAGTTATGCCTTTGTTTGAATTGTCACTTCTGCCAATTGCCACCTTCGGGTGAACACCTGTACTGTATGGATCTCATTAAAAGCTACTTCAACTGGAACACCTGTGTGTTAACTGTGGAGGGCTTGAGAGACCTAACTGCCAGGGACTGACACTGAGCAGGGTCTGGAACCAGTTATAGCACTCAAGATTGTATACTTGTGGTGGACTGGTTGAACCAGCAAGGCTTTCTGCTTAGTGCAGGGCTTAAGTACTCTGGAGAACAAGAAGCTGCAACTGTTCATGGGCTTTACAAGCCCTGATCCTATGAAGCACTACGTGTACTTGGGCTGTGATGTGGCTCAGTAGCTGGGTTGCAAGCCTGGTGCTGCTCTCTCACTGCATTGCCTCCTTATGGACCTGCCATCTCTGTCTCTCTTGCCAGGTGAGGGGAGAACTTGGGAGACTGGGAGTCCAGGACCTGGCCTACAAGGACCAGGCCTACCCTGGATTCTGATACAATATACAAAGTAACCTTATCTGTTTATAACTCATTTAAAGTGACATAGTGCACTTTCAGAATTTCATACAAAAATAGATTCTCAGGAAGTACATAAGATTTAATTCACAAATATATAGGCAACCGGCCAAATGCTGCGCAAAGGCACAATTATTATCTTCTTTCAGCAAAATTGCTACTTCATCGGTGCAGTCAGAAAAACAATAATATCCAAATGGTATTTTCTTTCAATTTCAAAAAGAATGTCTCTGTGCTGATACTGATGAACGCAGATGGCAAACTTCCAAGGACCGTAGACCCGACAAGGAACCGGTCCTTGACAACACTTGTTTCTGAGAAGAACGCTTTATCAGGGGTCACACAGACCCAGCCATCATATCTATAATAAAACACATATCTCATAGAAACATTTGGATGGACTCTTCTTAAAATCCGATTCTACTTCTCTTATTTACACATTCTAACTCACCCGCGCCGACGCGTGTGAATTCTTAAGCAGCAGCCGGATGCACCCTTATCTTGGCCATGTGCAAACCAACAGCTGCTCATCCTCCAATCTGATATATGCCCTCATGTGCCAACAATGTCCTTCTGCTCTGTACATTGGACAAACCAGCCAACCTCTACGCAAAAGAATAAATGGACACAAATCTGACATTAGAAATGGAAACGTCCAGAAACCAGTGGGAGAACACTTCAATCTACCAGGACATTCCATCAAAGACTTAAAGGTCACTGTAGTTCAACAGAAACCTTTCAAAAACAAAATCCAACGGGAGGCTGCTGAACTGGAATTCATATGCAAATTTGACTCTGTCAAGCTGGGACTGAATAGGGACTATGAATGGTTATCACATTACCACAGGTAACAGATTTCCTTTACAGAGGTGGGGTCTGGGGGAGCTCAGTCGCACCTGGTGTGGGCTTTCGGGAACCACAGATCTCTTTGTCAGATGCATCTGGCAGGGAGAGCTGTGGTTGTCGAAGGCCCATACTACATTGGAATTGGATGGTCTAGCTGTTTGGCTGCTACAAACTAACAGGGCAAACTCCTTTGAAGCCAACTGATACACACACCAAAAGGAGATGTTTACATATACTAGCAAAGGAATGTTTTGATTGCTCCCTCCCCCTCCCCCCCTAATTGCCGCCTCTCTTCTCTCTCCTGCTCTTCTGTATTTGGCCAGTATCTGTATCAGGCATCTGACGAAGAGAACTTGATTCTCGAAAGCTTATGCTACAATAAAATTGGTTAGTCTTAAAGGTGCTACTGGACTCTTTTTGATTTTACAATATAAAGGAAACCCTTAAAGGTGCAGCCCCATATATACAATTGCGAAGAATCAAGCAAAATTTCGGACAGTCAAGCAAAAATACAATGATAAAAAACATGATAGATGGAACTCTTGATTCAAACCAGAAGGAATCAAGAGTTCAATCTATCGTGTCATCCCTCAGAATGGGTTCTCTCTCTTCCTGGCCATGACAAATTCATGACAGGCCCCTGATTCAACCCTCAGCACCTCTGCCTAAAAGGATCAGGTAGAAGGTGATGTGAAAGAACCTCTGCCTGAGACCCTGGAGAGAAGCTGCCAGTCAGAGTAGGCAATACTGACCTTGAGAGTCTTGGTATAAGGCAGGAATCATAATCCAGATTCCCGAGTCCTGGTCCCTGGTATATCAAAGTCTAATGAGCTCACTTTTGCCACAACTAATTTTCCTGGATCAATGGCAAAATCTTAATATCCCCATAAGATCAGATCTCATAGCAAGTTTATTAGTGGCTGCGAAAACAATGAGCACCATAAGTTGTAATAAACAAGTTCCTCCTTCAATAGACCAACAGTACTCAAAAGTATGGAACCACTTTATCATTGAAAAAATAACAGACAGCCTTCAACAATCTAATATATATCCTAAAACAACATTATTTTACAACAAATGCTTACCCTTTTTTTGAACGTCACCAAAAATGAAGTATAAACTCCAAACCAGGGCCCTTTTCACACTGCCTACCTTCACTTGCAATGACCCGGAACATGGCGCAAAGAATGCGGAAGATTGCGTTTTTTCACGCGAGATTTGCATGACATCACATAAATCTCACGCGAGAAAATGTGATCTTCCGCGTTTTTTGCACAATGTTCTGGGTCGTTGTGAGTGAAGGTAAGCAGTGTGAAAAGGGCCCGTCTATACCAATCTATTCTCGACTCATAAACCGAACAACTGTGAAATTATCACAATGTCAAAATCAATACAATTAAAAGTAAAAAGGAGACAACAGTAAACATTGAGACAGTTAGAAGGCTTTGTTCTATGTATAGAGTTAATACAGTAAAGTTCATTATAATGTATGTTCTTTACCCTATGCATCAATACAGTCATATTTGAATAATCTACTCAATAAAAACTTTTTTTTAAAAAAAAGAGTCTAATGAACAATGATCTCTGAGTATAAAAAGCCAACCAAATTTGGGTTTACTAACTTCAAGAGCAGAGCCACAATCTCTGATCTCTGATTATTTTGGTCTCTAACATAACTACAGAAAAGGGTAACAGGCAAACACATCTGTCTGCAGGTTGCAGGTTGCTATCATCTTTGTTTTGTTATACCACACGATGGCATTTGACCAGCCCACCACTTAAATCCATCATGCCCCTCAATGCAGCACGCTGGGGAAGGACTCTGAAAATGCCTCTGAAACAACCACTTTGGCAGCGGCCGTCATTTTCTCAGTGGTCGCTTGAGCAAAGCATCGGGTTTTTTTATCCATGCCGTTTCACATTCTCGTTGTGGAGTCGGTGGACTGTTTTGTTTCATCCTGTTGTTTCTCTGAAGTTCCTGCCTGTCAGTTTCATCTGCTGTGGAGATCTTCCACACGCTCAGTCAAACAAAATGTGGTCTTGGTCTTTGGGGCCTTGAATTGCACTTCGCATAGGATTTGGTGGACGTTATTCTGAAAATCTCTTCATGGACTGTGTTAGGGTGTTGTAAACCAGACCTATATCTTTTCCTCTTGAAAAAGAGAAGTTCCTTCTGAAAAAGAGGAAGTCCTGGAATGAGGTAGTTCTTCAAGTATATCCTCTGAAGGGTAGGTGCTTTCTTTCAGCACTTGGGAGGACAGTCCATAAGACAAGAGCAACCATACATAGCTTCTAGTCTCACGCTGACACAGCCCTATCTAATGAACAACCCCGACTGTCTAGTCCGGGAACACCTTAACACAATTAACATGATTTCCAGGGTATAAAATGTTGACAGTCAAAGCTCCCTTTGAAGTAGAAGAGAGAAAGAGTACAGTAGCACCTATAAAACTAACAAAATTTGAGGTAGGGTATGAGTTTTCATGAATCACAGCTCACTTCTTCAGATACAGCTAGAATGTGAGTCCATCTGTCCTTATATCCTGGAGAGTGGAGTAATTTCAGGTGCCAAATGACGATAGCCGGTGAATGACAATAGCAGGCGTGATTGGATAGGGTGGGGTAATCAGAGGGGTGGTGGAGAAATCAGCATTGGTAATGAGACAGGAAGTCTTGGTCTCAATTCAGTCCAGGTGGGTGCATTGTCTTGAGCTTCATTATCAGTTGCAGTTCAGCAGTCGCTCTTTCTAATCTCCCTTTGAAATTCCTCTGCAGGAGAACTGCTCCTTTTAGGTCAGCAACTGAATGTCTTGGAAGGCTGAAATTTTCCCCCACTGGTTTTTGAATATTGTGGTTTCTGATGTCAGGCTTATGTCCATTAATTCTTTGTTGAAGGAGCTGACCAGTTTGTCCAATATAAAGGGTGGAAGGGCATTACTGACACGTGATGGCATAAATCACATCAGAGGATGAGTACCTGAGATGGTATGGCTGATGTGGTTGAGTTCACTGGTGGTGTTGCTGAGATCCATATGAGAGCAAAGTTGGCATCTTGGTTTGTTGCAGGCCTTGGTACCAGTTCTTGTTGCTCTTCTACTGCAGGGCAACACGGTTGCCCACCTGAAACCCCAACTGTCTGACCTACAGACATTTAAGACTACAAAGAGGGTCAGTTTACTGAGTAATGCATTGTTTCTTTATATCAGGCCTTTGGCAGCTGTATGTTTCACTGTGAAGAAGCTCCTAGAATCAAAACATAGGCTGTGATTGCATTTAAAAAAATCATTTCTGTTTGTTTTTAGATTCAAGGCAAGCGGCTGCATTTTTCCAAATCACCAACAGCCAACAAGCCTGCATTAATCCACAACTGAGTCCATGGCAAGTGATAAAAACATTTTTGGCTGGCAGTCAATTAATCCAGCGCCGTTCCACGTGGGCACTTTATGAGCTTTGAAGAGGCTATTGAACACATCAATGGGAGTTAAGGGGAAGAAGGCAAATTCACAACCAACCTACAGAATGTGATAAAATGGCATTTTCTCTCTCGGGAAGATTGCCTGCTTCTCATTCTGTGCTCCCCCCCACCCCCGTTTTTGTCGTATCTGTTTATTGTGAAAGGTAAACAGTTATTTTGAAAGCTTCCAGGAGTATCATTAAAAGATCAGTCTAACTGTGCTGTCAAACGACTGGTGTTTGAATGGCAAGGGCTGGCGTTCTGTTGCAACAGCTGGAAAGAAACGAGGAAGCCGCTGTACCATCGTCCCCTACAGCTGAGTTAAAAGTTTGTGAGCAAATATTTCCATGTGTAAAAAGGAGTTTTGGTGGGCCTGAAACATTCTCTGAAGTATCACTCCAAACTTTACCTCTTCTGCAGCATCTTGCATTTGCTTGGTGCCCCTCTTGATATCCAATTTGGTGCTATATTTTTAAAGGAAGATTTCCTGCTTTCGCTCACTCTGTGATCAAACCAATCAGGGATCACATAGCCAGTGTGAGGACTTCATATGATACATAGCCCAACAAATTTTAGCTATTTGACTACAGCACCGAGCATCCCGTGATCATTTTGGAAATAGAGCTCTTTCATCCTGTTTCACAGACCCCTCCTCCACAAAAATTAACCTCAAAATGGGAGGCCATGTTGAGAAAGCTGCATACTTTTTCATGAGAAACACAGTTCAGCTCAGCTATATTTCACCCTGTTGGTAACAGTCTGTTCATCAACCATTTGTTGATGTACATGCAAAGGAACACACTTTCCCTCTCCTTTACATCCATTCAAGGGGTTGGATCCTAACTAGAGGTGAGCACGAACCGAAATATAAACCAAAGTTCATCATGATCTGGGCCGGTTCGTGGTTCGTGAACCGGCAATTCGTTGGAAGGTATTTCTGACGAACCATGATGAACTGTGATGATTTTTAGGCCACTTCGTTTTGGTTCTTTTTTCAGTTCATCACTGCAAACATCCTGGCACTGATCAATCAGTTTCCTAGGCAATGGGAAGGAAGGGCTTTCTGCAGACTTTCTGCTGACCCAGAAGTGATGTATTCACGAACCAAATTTACTAGTTTGCGAACCGGGCAATTTCATCCCGGTTCGTGGTTCATGAAACACTATGAACCACGAACCACAACAAACCACCGTTTTCCCGGTTTGTGCCCATCTCTAATCCTAACGGCTTTCTCATTTGATTGTGCCCCATTCCCTTCTGCACTGCACACACCCCCTGGCCTACAGGCTTTGTCCATGCAGGTCTTATGATCTCTCGTGCCATTTTCTGTCATTGGTGCAAAGGTGTGCCTTCTTACCCTTTCACCAGTGGAAGTTCATAAGATCTAACCCAAAGTTTCCAGTGTTGGAAGAAGATTCCTTAACAGAAAGAAATATCACTGCTCCTGTTTTTATCCCACAAATGTTTAGATGGCAATCCTAACCAATTGAGAAGCAAGCAAACTGTGTGGTCAGCAGATCTGTCAAGTCAATTGTATGTAGTAGCAGCCATAGTATTTGCAGAGTGAGAAGGGGAAGTATGCCTTGTGTGAGGGAAGCCTAGAGTAAATTTCCACCAACAGTTGGTGCTTTTCACAAGTTTACCCCTCCCACTATAGACCTCCAATATGCCCTCATGCTATTTCCAAAAGAGGGATGTTCTGTCCTCCAGGAGCAACATTACAGGGATCCTTTAGGACTACAATGGGAGGAAGGAGGTCAGGAAGTCCTGTTCCACTAATGGAAATGTCTACAGTTAGCTGAGATTTATCAAAGGGTATAAATAAGCCTTTGTTGGCTCACAGTGGTGGCAATTCCCAGGAGACTAGAAGAGGTGGGACTTATTGTAATAGTGATCTTCCGATGCTATGAAGTCACTTCCAGCTACCCTGTGACATCACCTCATCATTCATGGGATGCTCTATGATTCACCCACAACGTAAAACGATAGTTTGGCGGTGAATTCTAAAGCATTCTGCAATGCAACGAAGTCACTTCCGGCTCCATAGCCAGAAGTGATGTCACAGCGTTTGAAGACCACCAGTTTACCTACTCCCCATTTTCCCCGTGCTGCCTCATTGAGTGCTGGCCAGGAACGGGGGAGTGCTGGTGGGTGTTCCCCAGCCGGCAACAGGGAAATGCCACCCCTACTAACACATCTTCTAAATCAGATACCTGAGCTACAAAAATCTTCCCTGTTTATTCCTGGCAGTGGCTCTCCAGATCCTCAGATGGTGCTCTTTCACATCATTTCCTACCTAACCCTTTCAGCAGGAGAAACTGGGGATTTAACCTGGGGTCTTCTGCATACAAAGCAAATGTTACACCGCTGAGACACATCCTACACCGCTCCCTGTAGTTTCTTAGGTAAAACCTTAAAACCACTGAAGAGTATGCAATTCTACCTATATAGATCTATTTTAGGGGTAGGGAGAGATCTTCCTTCATGTATATCACCCTGGCTGAAACTGCCCTGACGTATTGGCCGTGGAAACAGAGCTGCCTCACTGCCACTCGGACGAGGCTGTCTGCTCCAAGACTGGGTCATAATGCAACATAACGAAGTACCATAAGAGGCAAGGCAGCTTTGTAGATGCTGAGATCCCCCACGCCCTCCCCAGTTCTTACAGATGTAACTATCGATCCATCTGTAACTGTAATTGCAGCGAGTCATTATTGCATTACTTGTATATTTAGTCAGGTGTATATACTCTAGGAATCCTTCACCTCTCAGGGCTTCCCACCATGTGCATACATGGAGGATAATAATGACCACAGGTTACGTCTTGCTGACTATTTTTATTGCAGTAGTAATGCTTTACACAGGGCTTTTTTTTCAGCAGGAACGCAGTGGAATGTAGTTCCGGAACCTCTTGAAAATGGTCACATGGCTGGTGGCCCCGCCCCCTGATCTCCAGACAGAGGGGAGTTTAGATTGCCCTCTGTGCTGCAGAGGGCAACCCACTGAGTTCCACCACCTCTTTTCCCAGAAAAAAAGCCCTGGCTTTATGACTGAACACCATGATCCAGCTTTGGCAGTTAGTTACAGTTTTACAACACGGGTTCTGTACATTTTTACTGTATTTGTTCTATTGTATTAATTTATGCTCCGGCTTTTGGAGACCCAAAACAGCTTACCTTGTTCTCCTCTTGTCCATTTTATCCTCTCAACAAACCTGTGAGGTAAGCGAGGCTGAGAGTGTGTGACTGACCCAAGGTCACCCAGCAAGCTTCCATGGCGTAGTGCAGATTTGAACCTGGGTCTCCAAGATCCGATTCAGACAATCTAACCACCACACCGCCTCTCATGTTGTATATGCACACACATATTCATTCCGAGCAAAAGATCTTTGCTGTATCACCTATATGTGGTGGGCACAGAAATCTGAGCTTGGTTCCCAATTTGTATTACTGTAGACAGCAAATGGAGGTTCTCACAACTGAATGGCCCTCTGTACAAATAAAAATACCTTGCATATTGAAAAGTAACTTGGGAGAGGTCTATGCATAACCTCTTCTCCCTGACATGCTGGTTGTCTGTGTGTGGGGAATTTGTTTGCATGGAGGCATCTCAGCAGTCAATGAAATGGCACTGCTTGTGTACAGGTTTTACCACCCAAACAACAAAGAGAATGAAATGAAAGCTTCGTGAAGATTTCATCCATTTTCAGACTTCCAAAATATTTTGTAAATGAATCAATTTGTTCCTAGGTTAGCACAAGAAAATCAGAAGGCATTCTCTTATGCACACAGCACAGTGTGTTCATTACACAGGAACACACATGAAGCTGCCTTATATTGAATCAGACCATCGGTCCATCAAGGTCAGTATTGTCTACTCAGACTGGCAGCTCTCCAAAGTCTTTCACACCACCTACTGCCACCATCTCCTTTCAACTGGAGATGCCAGGAATTGGATCTGTGGCCTGCTGCTCTAGAGAGAAAAGGAAGCCTGAGAAATGCCATAAGGGGGCTTCAGAGGGAAGGGGAAACCTGTGGAAACTGCAGGTTCAGTCTGGATGCAACCCAACAACTTATGCACATTTTCCCATCCATGCATAGAGAGCCAGCGTATTGTAATGAATAATGATTGAAGTGTTGGACTCCAATCAAAGAGAGGTGGGTATAAATCCCTACTGTGCCGTGGAGGCTCGCCAAGTGACCTTGGTCTCATAACGAGAGTCCAGTAGCACCTATAAGACTAACAACATTTGTAGAAGGATATGAGCTTTCGTGAGACACAGCTCACTTCTTCAGATACAGAGCTGTGCACAGTGACTCACGAAAGCTCATACCCTACCACAAATGTTGTTTGTCTTATAGGTGCTACTGGACTCTCACTCTCTTGTATTCTACAGACAGACTAACACGGCTACCCATCTTGATCTTGTTCTAATTACTTTCTCAGCCTAACTTCTCTTGCAGAGATGTTATAAGGATCCAATAGAGGAAAGGAGAATCGTATATACCACCCTGAGCTCCTTTGGGGGCGGGGGTGGGGAGGTAGTCCTCTTTTTTAAAAAAATTTTTATTGGTGAGTACATAAAATATTATTCAATACACAAATTCCCCATCTTATCTAAATTATAACAGCCCCCCCTTCCCCCCTCTTTATTGACTTCCAACAGCTTTCCAACCCCTAACCCATCTTATTACTCAAATTACTCTTAACTATAATTTTTCTAAATCTTATATATATTATATCACTTATTCTAAGCATATTCAAATTCTTCTATATCTCCAATTTTCTAAGATATCGATCTACATTTCACTGTTTAAACTATCTATTTTTAATACAATCTCCTTATTACTACTATTAGCTTAGATTAATTAATAGCTAAGTTTCCCCATTAATGGTAAAGTTACTTTGCTCTCCCCTTTATAAAATCACATATTAATAATTCTCAAACTGCCACAGTCCTCCTTTCGCATCCCATTTTTTTTCTAGGTATTGTTTCAATTTCCCCCAGTCTGCAATGTATTCTCCTGGATCAAGATCTTTAAGTTTTCTTGTCATTTTGTCCATTTCAGCCATGTACAGCAATTTGTATATCCAATCTTCTATAGTTGGTATCTCTTGCACTTTCCATTTCTGTGCGTACAAAAGTCTTGCTGCTGTAATCATGTAAAATAACAATGTTCTGTACTGCATTGGGACATCTTCCATTCCAAAGTTCAGTAGCAACAATTCTGAGTTCTTGTTTATTTGGGTTTGCAAAACCTCATTAATTATTTCTGTTATATCTCCCCAGTATTGCTTAGCTACCTCACAAGTCCACCACATATGATACCATGATCCTTCATGCTTTTTGCATTTCCAGAATTTGTCTGACATATTTGTATTTCCAAGCGCAATCTTCTTAGGCGTTAAATACCACCTATACATCATTTTGTATACTTTCTCTTTAATATTGGTACAAGTTGAAATCTTCAAAGTATTTTTCCACAAATGTTCCCATGATTCCATTGTTATTTCTTTATGAAAATTTATTGCCCATTTCACCATCTGGACTTTGACTGTCTCATCTTCCGTATACCATTTTAAAAGTATTTTGTATATTTTCGAAATATCTTTTTTACCTTCTTGTAAGATCACTTCTTCTAACTCCGAGTTTTTCAGTCTTATTCCTCCCTTTAAACAATCCGAGTTATAAAGGTCCCTGATTTGCCTATATTGAAACCATCCATAGTGAGGAGATAACTCTTCTTGTGTCTTTATTTTTGGTATTCTGTGTTCTATCGACATTATCTCTTTATAAGTTAAACATTGTTGTTCATTATAGACAGTTCTCGGGTCTATTACTTCATATGGTACCACCCATGAAGGGATACCACTTTCCATGTAATTCTTATATTTCTTCCAGATTGTGAAAAGGTTTCTTCTAATATAGTCACGCAGAAACATAGAGTCTGCTTTAACTTTATCATACCACAAATAGGCATGCCATCCAAACAGTTTTTTGTGTCCCTCCAAAGCCAGCAGTTTACGGTCTTTTAGCGTTATCCAATCTTTTAACCATGTCAGACAAATTGCTTCATAATATAATCTTATGTTTGGCAGTTGTAGCCCCCCTCTTTCTTTTGAGTCTTGTAATACTTTCATTTTCACTCGGGGTTTCCTGCCTGCCCACACAAAGTCTGAAATTTTTCTTTGCCATTTGTCAAATTGTTTGAAGTCTCAGATAATTGGAATAGTTTGCAGCAAAAACATCACGCGCGGTAACACATTCATCTTCACTGTTGCTATTCTTCCCAACCATGACAAATTTAATCTATTCCATTTTATCAAGTCTCTTTCTATTTGTTGCCACAATTTCTCATAGTTATTCTTAAATAAATCTATATTTTTTGCAGTCAACTCAATTCCTAAATATTTCACTTTATTAGTTACCTCACAGTCCGTTATATCCATTAATTCTTGCTGTTTTTGCTTCGTCATATTCTTACACAATATCTTCGACTTCTTTTTATTCACATAAAATCCCACCAAATTCCTTTATTTTATCCGTTATTTTTGGCATATTGTCTATTGGATCTTCCACTATCAACATTACATCATCCGCAAATGCCCTGACTTTGTAGGAAACTTCCTTTGTAGGAAACTTCCTTTATTCCACGAATTGTATCGTCCTCTCGGATTTGAACCAGCAGAATTTCCAAAATCAAAATGAACAACAATGGAGACAATGGGCACCCTTGTCTTGTACCTTTACTTATTTTCAATTTTTTAGTCAAATCATCATTAACTACGATAGTGGCACACTGGTCTTTGTAAATTCCCTTAACTGCTTGTATGAACTTTTCTACCATTTGCAGCTTTTCCATAGTGGCAAACATAAAATCCCAGTTCAAATTATCAAACGCTTTTTCCGCGTCCACAAAAAAGAAACCAACTTCCCTATCACAGTGCTTATCATAATATTCAATAGCGTTTATTACTGTCTTTAAATTGTCCTTAATTTGTCTGTTTGGTAGGAATCCAGCTTGTTCTTCTGCAATAAATTCCGACATCCATCCCTTTAATCTTTCCGCCATAATTTTCGCAAATATTTTATAGTCATTATTCAGCAGCGAAATTGGCCGATAGTTCTTAACGTTGGTCAAATCCTGTCCATCTTTCGGGATCAATGATATATTAGCTTCATTCCATGAGTCAGGAATCTTTTGGCCTTGTAATATTCCATTAATTACCTCGCTTAGAAACGGTGTCAGTTCATTGGCCATCATTCTATAAAACTTTGCTGTTATTCCATCTGGTCCCGGTGCTTTCCCTAACTTTGTTGATTGTATAGCTTCTTTTATTTCTTCCTCTGTCACTTCCCTATTTAACTTCTCTTTCCATTCCTCAGAAATTACTGGAAGCTTTACTTTCTCCAAGTATTCCGCTATTGAATCTCTATTCACCTCTTTTTTTTGGTACAGCTTTGCATAAAATTTAAAAAAGGCTGTACTAATGGCTGATTGATCTGTCAATGTTTTATCCTCCTCTCGAATCTTAGTTATGGTTTTCTTCTCCTTTTTTTTTTTTAATTGCCACGCTAAATATTTCCCAGGCTTATTTGCACCTTCAAACGACTTCTGTTTCATTTTTTTAAAATTCCACTCCAATTCTCTATTATTCATTGCCGTCAATTGTTCCTGCAGGATTTTCATATCCTGAAATATTTTCTTTTTTCCTGGTCTTTTTTTAAGTTGTATCTCTTTGGCTTTAATTTTTTCCATAATTTCAAGTCTCTTTTCTTCCCTTTTCTTCCTAGCTCTTGCATTCAGATCCGTTAGCGTTCCTCTAATAACAGCTTTATATGTGCCCCATACCTTGTTAGTTGGTACATCCTTATTCAAGTTGCACTGTATAAAAAATTTGGTCTCTCTTCGTAACAACGCAATATTTTCTTCCGTTTGCAGCAAGTCTTCATTTATCCTCCATCCTCTTTTTTTTTGTATTTTTCCCAAATCTCCACATAATTGGATTATGATCTGAGCCTACCTTGGGCATTATTTCCACATCTCTAGTCCATACCACCAGATCTTTAGAGGCCCAGATCATGTCAATTCTTGATAATGTAAAATGTCTTGCAGAGTAGAATGTGTATTGTCTATTTTTCGGATTTTGTCTCCTCCACACATCTTCCAGACTTTCTTGTTCCTTAATCGCAAAACACGATTTCGGTAGAAGTCCTCTCTTTTTCTGTGCACTTTTAGATTTCTTGTCTTCTTCCAAGTTTGTAACTCCATTGAAGTCACCTGCCAGAATTATTTGATTATAAGTCACTTCATCTAATTGTTCCTGTAAGTCATTGAAAAAATTTTCTTTTGCCCCATTAGGCGCATAAATTCCAGTCACCAAAATCTTCTTAGAATTCCAAATTATTTCCACTGCAATATATCTAGCTTCTGTATCACTTAGAACCAATTTTGGCTGTAGCTCCTCCTTTATATATAATACAGCTCCTCTCTTTTTCTTTTTGGAGGCTGCTACAAATTCATTTCCAAGTTTTGCAAGTTTCAAATATTTCACATCCTGTTTTTTGATATGTGTCTCTTGCAAACACACTATATTACATTTTTGTTTTAAAAGCCAGTGGAAAATAGTCTTACGTTTAAAAGGTGAATTTAGTCCATTTACATTCCAAGATATGATTTTACACTCCATAATCAAATTTTAGCTCCTTTTGGTAAGTCTTTTTCATTGTCCCTGATAAACATTTCCATCTCCTGGCCAGATCTGATGATTCTCCTTACACCACCAAGTTCGAAAGCCAGTCCTTCAGGTATTTCCCATCTATATCTGATTGTCATGTCTTTTAACATCTGGACCAGCTCTCTATACTTCTTTCTCTCCGACAACACCGATCTGGGCAGTTCCTTCATGATTCTCACCTCTTTCCCATCAACCCCTAATGGGTTCTGAAATTGTTTACTCACAATTGACTCTCTTGTCTTTCTAGTTGTAAATTGCACAATCATATCTCTTGGTAACTTCCTTTGAGCTGCAAATTTTGAGTTAATTCGGTATGCCACGTCCAGAAGCGCTGCAATCTCCTCTTCTTCTTTTCCCAGGTATGCCGCCAAAATTTCTGTAATCTGCTCTTGGGCTGTTTTTTCCAAAACTTCCGGGATTCCACGAAATCTAACTTGTCTTTCCATTTGTTTACATTCAGCTACGGCCATTCTTCCCTTCACACCTCTCAGCTCCATTCTCTGCACATCTGCCAGAATATCGGCCGCCTTTTCTACTGCGTTAACTCTCTGCTGTGTAACATGCATTTCTTTTTGAACTTGATCCATATTCTTAACTAGTTCAGCCATCTCCAATTTAAGTGCCTCTTTAAAGTCTTTCAAATTTTTCACCATCTCTTGCATCATATCTTTAAGCTCTTTGTTCCCTTCTGAAACTTTTTTGTCTAAATTTTCCAGCGCCATTTGCCACTCCTTCTTCGACATCGTGGGGCTAGCTCTGCTTCGCTCCCACGAGTCTGCTCTTTTCCTTAAGTCCGTGGCACGATTTTATTATTTTCTTTTATTTTTGAAAGTCAAAGTTTAGGTTATTTTTATAAAAACTGATATTTGCGAAGTCCAAAATGTCAGGCGTCTTTTCTCTATGGTTTTGTATTGAGGCAACTGCCCTTACCCTTGTTTAAGATGGCCTACTTCCGTTTTCCTTGAAGTCGCAGCTTTGCCCTCTTTGAAAATGGCGATATTCCACTTCCGCTGCTTACAAGCTGCTCTCGCCAAGCTCTTTATGATTCTGATGCACTTCCTGTTCCTCTCCGTTTCACAGCAGTTCTCGCGATATTAAAACTTTCTCACAGTCCGCTATCTCTCTCTAGCCGCAGGTATGTAAACAAAAAACGTTTTTCCGCTCTAACTTTTCTTTGCAATGTCACTTTTTAATAATTTATTTGCCGGAGTTTTCTCAATTATATATCAAGTCTTTTGCAGTTTTATAGTTCTCTTTGGCACTTTATTTCTTATTATAATCAGTCCCGTAATGAGAGATAGCAATCTTTACCTTCTTTGATGTTTCTCTTGGGTTGTAATCGCTGCTTCGATTATCCAATTGATTCAGGTTCCCTTCTTAGTTTGCTGAGGCTTGGGCATGTAGGTCTTATGCCAAAATTTGACTCCAAAGTTGCTGCAGAGATCTTGGCAACCTCTCTTCGGGTGGGACCTCAAGGGTGGGTGGGGGCTTGTTATGTAGAACCCCCCTCACACCCGAGATCAATGCGCCCTCAAGGTCTTAAGCGTACTTGCCTGTTCTCCGCCTGAGAACAGGGGGCTACGGGCAGTTTGCGCCCCTCCATCCCTACAAACAGTGACTCGGACAGCCCAGCTCCCTGAGCTGCGTTAGACCTTCATGGATCCCAAACCGGAAGTCGGTGGAGAGGTAGTTCTCTGTGCAAGCACTGAGTCATTACTGACCCATGGGGGGATGTCGCATCATGACGTTTTCTTGGCAGACTTTTTATGGGGTGGTTTGCTATTGCCTTCCCCAATCATCTACACTTTACCCCCAGGAAACTGGGGGCACATTTTACCGACCTCAGAAGGATGAAAGTCTGAGTCAACCTTGAGCCGGCTACCTGAACCCGGCTTCCGTCAGGATCGAACTCAAGTTGTGAGCAGAGCTTGGGCTGCAGTACTGCAGCATACCACTCTGCACCACAGGGCTTTCCTTGGGAGAAAGGCAGGATAAAAATATGGCAGATAGGCAAGAACAGAAAGCCCCAGAAAAAATGCACAGCGTGCTTTCTATATAATTTGGAATGAACCCTCCACTCCACCAGATACAATGGATGATGGATTGGGTTCCATTTTGGAAGTAAGGCCAAAGCATTCCTAAATGTAAGCTCCAGGAGAAAATGACGGAGGGAGAATTTCAGAAGCTCCTCCGCTCTGTACAGAAACCGAACATTGCCAGTGTCTTCATTCAGAACGGTTCTCTTTTTTCTCAGGGAAATTAATTAGCTCCAGAGCCTTATGCAGGTAGACTTAGCAACATTCCACTGCTCTAGAGATAATTAACCTCACCTCCTAAATGAGCTGCCAGCCCCCTCCCCCTCTTTTCATTATTAGATTTCTTATAATCACAGGGATTCACTATTTTGGACAGCTAAGCACCCTGGAGTTCAATTTAAAATAGACATATGACAGAAATCCCTAAAGTGCTCTTCTAATCATTAATACTCTCTCTACCCTCCACAGTAGACTGAACTGACAGCATTCCTCCTGGAGCACTCTGAAGGCTGGGAAAAAAAGCTTCCTTAAATCAGCAGTCAGTTTGATCTCCAAAATAATCACTCCTTGATACTGAAAAGCCTCCAGCCTGACAGCAAAGAAAGGCCTGGATTCTCTTCCCAGCAAAAGAAAATGAGGAAAAAACCAAAAAAGCCTCCCAGAAACTCCTAGGACCTGATTAGGAAACCTTCAAGCTCAGCTGGAACCTTTCATGTCCCCTGCAGTGTTGGAAGATCCTCTCCAAAGATACAGCAACAACAGCATCTAGCAATGCTACAACCTTTGGACAGAATGTTTTTGAAAATCAAACTTAACACCACGCACAATACCCACTCCCCCTCGCTGCTTGCATTGATGATGTATTTAAATGATTGTTTATTATTATTTATTCGATTTAGAGTTCACTTTCCCCGTAAGCAGGCTCAGAGCGATCGCATCCAGTTAAAATCTGCCCTGAGCCTGACAGTGTGGGGAGGATGGAATAAAAATCAAAAGTAATTAATTAATTGATTGATTAAATAAAACACAATACAATAGAAAATATAGACAATATGGACAATTAAAACTGGTAGCATTAAAAGAACAGTTGCAACTGCACAACCCACGCTTGGCAGAGCATATTGAACAATCCCACAAGTAATTATTTGTTGCCGATGGCAGACAACAAATAAAAGCAGTGGCTGTTGGCAAACAACAAAAGCAGGAGCTGGGATAGGGAACTCCCCAGTCCCCACCCCCAGCGGGAGGCCGGGGAAGAGGCCCACTCACCTCAACGACGAAATGCCTGGCGGAACATCTCTGTCTAGAAGGCCCAGCAGAATGATAATAAATCCCACTGGGCCCGGGTTATCTCAGACAGAAAGTTCTACCAGGTTGGAGCCAGGCAGGGCTGGATCAAGGGGGCAGGGGGTAGCCTGCCCCTGGCAATGCCAAAGAGGCATGGCATGGCTGCCAGCCACCTGGGAGCGTGCCATGGCTTGCCGTGGCAGAGGCTGAGTGCAGGGTTGGGAGGCCCTCGCCAGGCCCGCCGATGGGGCGGCAGGCTTGCCACACGCGCAGGACCTCCCAGCTCTGCACTCAGCCACCCATGTGGCAAGCCAGCTGCCCCAGCGCATGCCCTTGCCACCGTTGCCGTGAGCTCCATGGCGCACCATGCGCTGGGGCGGCCGGCTTGCTGTGTGGGCAGCACAGGGCAGAGGGGCACACAAACCACATGGAGGGTCTCCGAGCCCTGTGCTCAGCCGGCTGCACAGCAAGCTGGCCGCCCTAGCACACGGTGTGCCATGGAGCTGGCAGCAGCAAGGGTGTGCGCTGGGGCAGCTGGCTTGCCGCATGGGTGGCTGAGTGCAGGGCTGGGAGGTCCTGCACGTGCGACAAGCCAGCCGGTCACCCCAGAGCATGCCTGCGCTGCTGCTGCCAGCTCCTTGGTTCACCGACTGCTGGGTTGGCCAGCCCTCCTGCCCTGCGTGATGACGTCACAAAAATGACATCATCACGCAGCACTGGGAGCGCGCGCACGCTGCGCATATGTGCAGAGACCCAGGCAAGGGTTGCACTGGGCGCCTGCACCCCTAGATCCAGCTCTGAGGCCAGGGCCAAAAAGGCCCAAGCCCCAGTCGAAGCAAGACAAACCTCCTTGAAGCTAGGGGCCACCAGTAGAAGTTTTCCTGCTGATCGGTAATAAGCAGATTTTCCAAATAATTTTTGCATTTTTGTTGGAATTTGGCATAGCAACTGGCTACTGCTGGCCACTATTAATGCATATTTATTTATTTTTACTACACTTTTCTCCCCAAAAGGACCCAAAGTGTCTTATAATATTGTTCTCCTCACTCCATTTTATCCTTACAACAACAACCCTATCAGGCAGGATAGGCCGAGAGAGTGACTGTTTCTAGGTCCCCCAGCCAAGTTTTCATAGCAGAATGGGGATTCGAATCTGGATCTTCCAGATACTAGACTGACCCTCTAACCTCTATATCATATTAGCATACCCACAAGTTAGAGGCCAGCTGGGATTACTGATGTCTGTGGTCATCTCAGCAGGTCAAATGTCATTTTAAATCAGCAAAATTTCAAGACAAGGAGATACTTTTGTTTCCATGGAGTAGGCAGTATTCATCATGTTGGCGTATGCTCAGAACTGCAACCTCTAGGAGAATGCATTAATTATTTGTGATTCAATTTAGAACACTCAGTGAATAAATCCAGCTTGGGTGTGTGCTCTGCTTCCCATATCTAAAAAGCAGCTTTGCTCATCTCTTGGCTGCTAAGGTGTACAAAAAGGGATTTCTAGTGTGAATTCAAGGTCTCCTTCCACACCCCAGAACAAGTCAAACTTGCCAGCCCCACAATGGCAAATATTGGGAGAGTTTTAGGACATTGCCTGGATAGAGTGGAATTTCAGGTGAATGTGATGTCACTTCCTGGTGACACTGTAGAAACTTCCTCAATCTCTATTTTCTTTACCATAGAAACTGGGACAATCCTAGAGTAACATAATGTATATGATGTCACCAATGAATGTGAGGTCACTTCTGTGTGATGCTCTAGGAAAAATCCCCCCAAATCTCTATGGTTTCTACCATAGAGACTGGGAGAAATTCCTAGAGCATAACCGTCAATGTCATTCCTCCCATTTTCTCTCTCTCCTCAAATTATTAAGGATGGGGGATTGAGGGCACAAGTGGAAGGTTGTCTGCTGCCATCAGGCAAATGGGAAACTTAAAACAATCCTTTGCTGTTATGTGTACTGGGTTGAATGAAGAAACATGCACTCACACAGACAGACACAAGCACAAGTACATTGTGTTTCTGATAGGGGAGATACAGAACCAGAAACCTACCAATAATCTGACCTGTTTTTACTTTATTAATGTTATGTATATTACCCAATGAGCATTATGCCAAGTAAGACCATTGATCCATCCAAACCAGCACTGTCTACTGTGTCTGGCTTCCAAGAATGTCAAGCAGAGAGATTTTTCCTTACATTGTGTCCAAACTATGCGTGATACTAGAATTCCATACTGGAAATCCAGATTTTGGTCCTAATGTGAAAATCTGCTCTCTGTGAGTCTGCCTGAAGAGGTACAGTAGATCGTGATGACCAGGGACTGTAGCATGACTGCTCTAATATCACTTCATGAGTTTCATAGCCAAAGCAGGGAGTTAAACACAGGTCTTCCCAGCCCAACTCCAACATCTAATCACTACCCTTCTTTTCAAGAAGGAGCACAACTGATGTACCAAGTGAAGTTTATCAAATGAGCTACGAGCAATGAAACACACTCAAGAATCTAAAGATGAGCCACATGGACATGAGAAGCTGCCCGATTATGATGGTGATGGTGATGGTGATGGTGATGGTGATGGTGATGGTGATGGTGATGGTGATGGTGATGGTGATGGTGATGGTGATGGTGATGGTGATGGTGATGGTGATGGTGATGGTGATGGTGATGGTGATGGTGATGGTGATGGTGATGGTGATGGTGAGCCAGACACTTGGTTTACCAGGGTTAGTACTGCATACTCTGAATGCAGCAGTTTCCTGGGTCATAAGAATGTCAGAAGAGCCCAGCCGGATCAGACTAGTAGTCCATCTTGTCCCTCTAATGGTCCACTTAGTTCAGCATCCTTCTTGCAGAAACCAACCAGTTTCCCTAGAGGGGCAACAAACAGGTCATGGAGGCCAAGGCCCTCCCAGATGGTGCCTCCCAGCACTGAGTCTCTTGTAGAAGACATCATATCACCTGCTACCTGAACGTATTAACTAGACATACCAGGGATTGAACCCAGGACCTTCTGCATGTCAAGCAGATGTTTTCCCACTGAGCCATAGCCCTTCCAACATGCATAAAGCAGCCTTGTCCTCCTGAGTTAGATCCTAGAACTATCAAGGTCGGTATCATGTATTCCAACTGGTAGCCACTGTCCAGGATCTCAGGTCAAGATCTTTCACATCACCACATGACCTGATTCCTTTGCTGGGATTGAACCAGGGACTTTTTGCATGCCAAGCAAACACTCTTCCACTGAACCACAGCCTGCCCCTGATCCAGGAGCTCCTACATGCTGTTGACTTGATCTTTTAGAGGCGGAGTTGCCTTAGAGCAAAGCAAGAAGGAAAGGCTATTAAATTCTGTTCCTCAAGTAAGTAGACTGAAGCAAGAGAAAGGAGAACTTATCCCCAAACCTGTTTCTTCCAGCTCGCCATCAATATTCCATGCTTCTGGGAAAGGCCAATAGCAATCACAAAGCAATGAAGCCAAATATAAGAGGAGACGAAAGATGGGTAAGTGATAAAACATCCGGTACAGACAGGACACAAAGAGGTTATGCAATAAATAAGAAAAAAAATAAAGAGAAAATGTGGTGGAGGTGGGAAAAAATAAGTAAGGCAAAGAGCTTTTCGAACACAGAGACCCTCATAAAAAGGTTCAGCAAGTACATTGTAAGGGCTCTGGGGAAAAGGAAGGGTAATTTATTGTCAAAAGAGGCAGTCGGTGGAAGAAATAAATGCATCTAAGTGCATATTCCTCTGTGTTCAAAAGAATGGAGGAAAGAATCACAGCAACAATACAGCACAGCAAGCATTCTCAAGGGCTTTTTGAAGAAAAAAAATTGTATGGGTGGGGAAGAACCACTTTATGAAAGAGTGTTACATAAATTCAAACAAAATGGCAGAAAGAATAAACTTGAAGACAGGGAAGCACACAAAATGCACAGCTTACTTGCAAAGGGAATTTGCACCAGTCCCTCAATATTACTAAGTGGCGGCTGTGAGTTTCACAAATGACATGCTTAGAATTCAGACTTGCCCTTCTCACAATATCCTTTTTCTCCAGTTTGGTGTAGTGGTTAAGAGCGTGGGCCTCTAATCTGGAGAACCGGGTTTGATTCCCCACTCCTCCACTTGAAGCCAGCTGGGTGGCCTTGGGTCAGTCACAGCTTTTAGGAGCTCTCTCAGCCCCACCCACCTCACAGGGTGATTATTGTTTGGGGATAATAATGACATACTTTGTAAACTACTCTGAGTGGGTCTTAAGTTGTCCTGAAGGGCGGTATATAAATCAAATGTTGTTGTCATCGTCATTATTTCTCGAGCACTCCATTCATTTGCACTGATCATTTGTCTGTCAGTTAAAACAAGCAGGATTCGGAGTGTTTGGATCTTACACAGCTGACAGCATTTCTTCTTTTACATAAACTTGTAGTTCAGTGAGATAAGTGGAATATAAATATAATATGATATAGAAGCTAATCCTCACCTCACTATGCTGTTTTATTGCAAATCTGCCAAGCTCCTAAATCCAACATAGAAAGATATTTTCAATATGTTTCATAAACTTTGTGTGGTTACCACCAGGAACTCCTATAGCATACAGTAGGACTACAAATTGGCTGTATTCTTCCAAAGGTTGAGCTTTACTTCCAGATCACAGGATCCTCCAAGGAATTCTTAGAATAAGAAATGCCCCAGGGATAGTGATGGTGTCAGGGGCTGGCAAAGCTGGGAAATTGCCTGGAGAGCACAGAAGAGCCCAATCTCATTGGATCTCAGAAGCTAAGCAGGGTCAACCTTGGTTTTTAATTGGATGGGAGACCTCCAACAAAAGACCAGGGTTGCAGAGTCAGGCAATAGCAAACCACCTCTATTAGTCTCTTGCCATGAAAATCCAACCAGGGGTCGCCATAAGTCAACTATGACTTGAGGGCAGAAATTCATTTAGTAAGGACGAGCTATGAGACTGACAATGCAATGGCTTGGCACAACGATCTCCAGTGCTCATGGACACCATAGTGCCCACTGAGAACGAAACTGTCAGCATTTAATTCTCTTAGTTTCTGCCTGGCAGGATCGAGGGATGAAATAAGCAGATATTTCCTACTCGAACGCCAAACAAATGTCAAAATAGATTAAGCAATGCATGTAATGAGAGGAAACAGTTGCATAAGAGGCAGGGAGCTGTGTTTTGTCACCTGTGCAGGTGAACGGCAGCGCATGACTTTCCCTGACTCCTCAGTAGAGATGGACACGAACAGCAAAACAAACTAAAAAACCCCACGAACAGCCCAATCTGCTGTTCACGAACAAGCTGTTCATGAGGCCCCATTCTAAACGAACAGGTGGTTGTTGCAAGCCTCATTTGTTGCTGTTTGTTGCTGTTCGTCAAGCCAGACAGTCTGGCACCTGCAATCAATTCCCATGGCAACTCAGGCAGGGATTGTCTGAACTCTGTCTGAACTCCTGCTGTTGCTCTGGAAACCCCAATCTAAGCCCAATTCAGCTTGATAGGCAGGTCTTCCTTCCAAGTGTGGACTGAAGCTCCAAATTTGTTACAAGAGGAAGAGACCAGGGGGGAGGGGGGCTCCCAGCTCTGGCTTTCAGGGAGAGACAGCTGCTGTTAGAGAGACAGGGTGAGTGCATTGGAGCTTGAATTTCCTTTGTGTGTGGTGGGATAGGGATCTACCCCTTCAAGTTCCAGGGCTGCTGCCAGGCTCTGGGCCAAGCTATTATTTATTATTGGTACCTTTCCTGCTGCCTGCTCAGGTAGGGTGTCTGGGAGTGGTACGGTAGGGATCTACCCTTCAAGTTGCAGGGCTGCTGCCAGACTCTGGGGCTAAGCTATTATTTATTATTGGTCCATTTCCTGCTACCTGCTCAGGTCAGGTTTCTGGGAGTGGTTCGATAGGGATCTTGATGGCTGGAGGGGAGCCTATTGGCCCCCACAAACAATGAACAACAAACATGTTCATGAACAGGATCATGTTCGTCTGTGTTCGTTGTTCATTGTTTGTGGATGGCAACAAACAACAAACACCATGTTTGTGTGTTTCTGTTCGTGCCCATGTCTACTCCTCAGCACTCAGGTCTTAGAGATTGCCCACTGCTGTGTTTCCTGGTGTCCACTTGCTTCTTCCCCCATGTGCCTCTTTCTCAAAGCATCAACACATGAAGCTGCCTTGTAGTGAATCAATCCCCTGTCTCCTGAGTCTGCAAAATGCCCTCCACGGTCTTAGGTAAAGGTCTTTCATATCACCAACTATCTGACCTTTTTAACTGGATATGCCAGGGATTGAAGCTGGGACCTTCTGCACACCAAACAGATGCTTAACTACTGAGCCAAGGCCCCTTCCTGATAAGCAAAGAGTTAATCTTGGCCTTCTCCCAACTTATTGAAGAAGATGCATCACTTTTGGCTACAAAGTGAGCACCCATTCAGAAAAAGCTGCCACCATCTTTGAAGGATAATTGGGCTCAAACATTCAAATGCTTTATGATTGCTCACCTTCCATGGCAGTCATTTTGTGGTGTTGCCCACAGTCTTCCTCATAATTCCAGAACTGCCCACTAGCTCAACAGATTTGGGGACCTGTAGCCTAGAGTGATCTGGGAAAAACCTAGGAAGCACCTGGGCACCTGGGAAGCAATCAACCACAGTGGCAGCCAGGCTTAAAGGAGTTCTTAGGCCAGAGCGCTTACACTCCACAGTAGTTTTCTAGGATAGGCCTCAAGTCCTGAAGATTTTGTGCAAGTCCTACACAGTTCCTTTGACATATTCATATACTGTGGATACAGCATCCAATACACTCCCCTCACCAACCCCCAAATCAGAATCAAAGTCCATTTGTCTCTCTTGGCATGGTTTGATCCCTGAATAAACGAATCCTTAACAATATCCCATTCAGTGTCTCTTTTTACTCAACCCACTTTGCCTTGTGGAAAAACAATTGTTGGAAGCGCTTGAGTTGTTCCAAGGATAACTTGGCTAGATGGAGTTACGCTTGGAGCTATCCTCAGGGCTTCTGCTCTGGTCCCTGCTGATTTTTATTTCATCCTCATGTTGTATTCGCTTCAGCTCTTCCCTGCGGAAATATCTACAGAGACTAGTTCAGAAACCCCAAGGATAAGTACAAATGTAATTCCACCAAAGTGTCTGATTCGGTAAACAACACCAGTGCTTCAGTTCACGATAATATTGTAGCTCTGTTCCTCAAATCCTTGCCTCACCGTACTCTTTTCAAAACTCTGTGCTAACACATTTGATATCAACCCAATCTCCCACTCAAGTTTCTCTGCCTCCTGCCACCTCTTTTGCTTTCTCTTATCCTTTAAGACACTGCTCAATTTAAAGAGGACTCTCTTTGATGTCACAGTGGCTAGAATGCTGAATTTGGACCCGAGAGAGATTGTGCCTTTCTTGCGCTAATACTCTTTGTATTGACCAATGGCAAATTGACCCAAAGCCACCGATTGAGATTTCCTGGGGATCTGGATTCAACTGTATAGCACAGGGGTGGCCAAACTTGCTTAATGTAAGAGCCACATAGAATAAACGTCAGATGTTTGAGAGCCACAAGACATGATGCATTGAAGTGACTTCAGATGAAGAGGGTTTGGGGGGAGTGTCCTGAAAGTGACATCACAAGAAAGAGTGGGGTTTGGTGCAGTATGCTGAAAGTGACATCATCAGAAGGGGTGGAGCTTGGGAAGAGCCATCACCTGACCTTTGCCTTGGAAGTGATGTCACATCCTTGCTAAGCTTCACCCCCAAAGTCCTCAGGTATTTTCTGAGTCAGACCTGGCAATCCCAACATTTTTATTAAAAATATGAACGACATGGAAAGAAGGAAGGAAAAAAGGAAAAGGGAGGGAAAGACATGGAAAGAAAGAAGGAAAAGGAGGGAGGGAAATAAACGAAACTAAAATAAAATGTATGGCCGTGGCACTACTCAGAGACCACCAGGAGCCACACAATATGTCTAGAAGAGCCACATGTGGCTCCCAAGCCACAATTTGGCCACCCCTGGTATAGCAAAATGGGTGGCCATCGATCAATCGTTCATTTCTCTAAGCATAACCTACCTCTAGTGATGATCTGAAATTCTCCTCATCCAAGTTTCTCCCTCAGTTTTGGAGTTGTGGATTACCTGGTCTTGTTTCCAAAATGCAACTGATACAGGTAGGAATTCCAAATTTTCAGTTATCTGTATTCAAATCTTGCCTCATACTTCAGTTCCTTCAATTCATATATATATCTCCTCCCTTTATTTTAGCAACGCACTCTTCCACAGTGATATGGCACTGGTGGTGTTGGAGAGTGCCGTCAAGTCATTGCTGGCTTATGGCAACCCCGGCAGGGTTTTCATGGCACCACAAGAAAATAGTTCTGATGTGACTGTCCAGTACAGCACAGTGGTTTGAATAACACAACTGCAAAGCAGCTCACAGAGTGACATTTGGGTCAATTATTCTCTCTCAGACTTACATACTTCACAGGGTGTGAGGATAACAAAGGGAAAGGAAAATCATAGTCTACGGGCCAAGCTACACATGACGAATGACACTTGAACAGCAAGTGTATTTCTCCCTGTTCACTTGCCCTCCACTCAATCCACTTGCCGTTCAAGTGTCATTCGTCATGTGTAGCTTGGCCCTACCACTCTGAACTCCTTCCAGAAGGGTAGTATAAAAATGCACTAAACAGATAATTCGATCAAGGTGCTGTTTATGTAGTGCATGGGAGTTTCCCATGGTAGAGAAGGTTTCCTCTACCAATTAGGGTTGCCAGCCTCCAGGTGGTGGATGGATAAAGGAAAAGCCCCAAGTCATTACTGACCCATAGGAGGACGTCACATCATGACATTTTCCTGGCAGACTTTTTTTTATGGGGTGATTTGCCATTGCCTTCCCCAGTCATCTACACTTTACTCTCAGGAAATTGGGTACTCATTTTACTGACCTCGGAAGGATGGCTGAGTCGACCTTGAGCTGGCTACCTGAACCTGGCGGAAGCCAGGATCAAACTCAGGTCGTGAGCAGAGCTTGGACTGCAGTACTGCAGCTTGCCACTCTGCACCATGGGGCTAGGATATCTTCCAGAATTACAATTGATCTCCACGCGACAGAGATCAGTTCCCCAGGAGAAAATGGCTGTTTTGAAGGGTGAAGTCTATGGCATTATTATATCCTGCTGAGGTCCGTTCCCTGCCCAAATCCTGCCCTTCCCAGGACCCCCCCCCAAATCCCCAGGAATGTCCCAGTCTGACAAGCCTAAAACTAATGCATGTTAGATCTCAGCGACACACATCCCCTTCTCTCCACTCTGTAGGCCTTTTGTAAAAAAAATAGTACTCCCATCAGCTGGGATATTTTGCCACCACTTTCTGAAAAATGTAAAATAAATATTTCCCTTCTATACATCTGCCTATCTCTCCTACAGCATATGGTACAGAATAAACCACCCTGTAACAAAAAATCTGCCAAAAAAACGTGATGCGACGTTCCCCCATGGGTCAGTAACGACTCAGTGCTTGCACAGGGGACTACCTATACCTTTTATCAGCCTAAAACTCACAGGGTGTCCCTGGATCAATAGCATAAGAAAGAGCCTTCAACAAGGGTTGCCAGCACCAGTTTGGGAATTCCAGGCAATTTAGGGATGGTGCCTGGGAAGGGCAGGATTTGAGGAGGGGAGAGAGCTCAGCGGTGATGTGATGTCACTCAAGGACTTCTCTTTCTCCTAGCCCCATGGTATCCAAAGGGTCTGCCCTGCAAGGCTGCCATTTCCTCTACTACAGAGAACTGATCCCTGTAGTCCGGAGATCAGATGTTATTCTGGGAGAACGCCACGCCCCACATTGAGGTTGGTAACGCTACTTTAAAAAGAATTAGACCACAGGCCTATCCTACTCTGTGTTGTCTACTCTATCCAGGTGCAAGCTGGTCTTCTCCACCCACTGTTTATCTCAGTTTACCATACGCCATCACATTGGACAAACTGGCCAGACCCCTCGACAAAGAATTAATGGACATAAGTCTGACATCAGAAACCACAACATTCAAAAACCAGTGGGGGAAAATTTCAGCCTTCCAGGACATTCAGTTGCTGACCTAAAAGGAGCAGTTCTCCTGCAGAGGAACTTCAAAGGGAGATTAGAAAGAAAGACTGCTGAATTGCAACTGATAATGAAGCTCAAGACCATGCATCCACCTGGACTGAATCGAGACCTAGGATTCTTGTTTCATTATTTCTCCACACCCACTACTCCTCTGCATACCCCACCCTATTCAATCACACCTGCCATTGTCATTCCCCAGCTATTAGAATTCAGCTTCTGCAATCACTCCACTCTCCAGGATATAAGGACAAATGGACTCACGTTCTTGCTGCATCTGAAGAAATGAGCTGTAAGCTCACACCCTACCACATATTTTGTTAGTCTTATTGGTGCTACTAGACTTTTACTCTTTTCTACTGCTACAGACAGACTAACATGGCTACCCATCTTGATCTACCATTCGTCTGTAGACCATTGTCCCTGATCCTTACCCTCCCAGGGGAAAAATTAGTTGCTTCAAGTGATAAACACAGATTAACAACAAAGGGAGTTAGCTGCTAAAGATGAGATCTGCATAGATTAAAAATGGATTGAGAAAGGCAGTCAGTGATGTCTGTCCAGTTCCAGGGTAGCCTTAAGAACTCTCCATTTACTTGCAGCAGTCTCTCAGATCCGAGCACTGCGGAGTCAGGGAAAGTCCTGTGCTGCCGTTCACCTGCAGAGGTGACAAGACCCAGCTCCCTGCCACTTCTGCAAGTGTTTCCTCTCATTACATGCATTGCTTAATCTATTCTGACATTTGTTTGGTGTTTGAGTAGGAAGTATCTGCTTATTTCATCCCTCGATCCTGCCAGGCAGAAACCAAGAGAATTAAAATGTTGACAGTTTCGTTCTCTGAAACATCTGTGGTGGGGCATAACAGAGGAAGAATCTTTCACCAAACGGAATGAAGCCTAATCTGTTGTTTTTTTTTTAAAAAAAGCCTCTCTTGTTGCTTTTTCTTCTATTAAATCAACACTAACTTTATGTATAATGGAAGGGGGGGGAGAAGTGCATATTTCCAGTGATTGTTTTCTAAGAGACGCATTGAAAACTAAGTTGTCTTGCAAGCCACAGCTGCTAACTTTAGAGATGAGCAAATATTCCCCCCATTCCAATCTTTTATTGTTTCTGAAGTTTGTGCTATACCAGATTCCTCTCCTCCTTAATGCCAGTTTAATTTGGAGAATTTCTAAAAGTAATTCCAGACTTGGATTGTGCCCAGTTAGTATTTCTTTGCATTCCTTCTCATATTTGGGGCAATTATTAAACACTAAAAAAGCAATCGTGATGGGATCATTTATGTGCCTGCTGAAAATATTTTGTGCACTTTTTACAGATATGCACATGCCCTCTCAAGCATTAGTGAAACACCTGAAAAAAATTATTTTATTTTATTAGATTTATATGTGGGAATTTAGCAAGTGTTTTCATTTCAGTCATGAAAGAGTTAAACTGTTTGTGTTACATACTTAATTAGTAAACATACTTTGTTTTTTGGTTTTTTTATAAATTTTTATTTTTAATTGCTAATATCAAAGAAAAAAAACTACATACAGAAAAAGGAAAAAAGGCAACGGGGAAAGGGAAAAAACAACATATAAAAAACACAAACTACAGCTACAAGTATTGCATTCCCTTCATAATACAATTATTTAAAGTTAAACTTTCTAATATGCTATTAGATTGGTAGATCTTATAAGATACAAACTACAGTCAGGATCAGGTCTTCTTCCCCCCCCCCCCCCTGCGTCTTGGTCTCAGTTCTCTTTGAACAGCTACAATAGCTGCGCTCACTCCCTCCTCCCCTCTCCCCCCTTCAGATTCTGAATCTTCTTCTTGCTGGAACTCTTGATGATTAAGCACAAAGTCCCTCAGCTGTACTTCCGATACTATCTTGTAGGCTTGGTCTTTATATCTGAACCAAATGCCTTCCGGAAATAACCATTTGTATTTTATATCACGCTTCCTCAGAAGAGCTGCAAACCTTTTGTACTTGAATCTTCTTTTCCGAGCTAAAAATGGAACGTCCTGCAATATCTTAACCTTGTTGCCAAGAAAGTCCAAGTCCACATTGTTCGAATTATATAAAATGGTGTCCCGAGTCTTCTTAGATGAAAAATCAATAATAATCTCGCGAGGCAGCTGATGCTTTGTTGCATATTTTGAAGATGTCCGACGGACTTCCAGAATATCGCTTTTTAACTCTTCTTTAGTTGCCTTTGCGGATGTCGCCAAAAGTTCCGACACCAAATCCTTTAAGTTTTCACTTTGCTCCTCCTTCACATTCTGTAGACGCAATACCGTCTGCGCACGATCCACTTGTAGTCCTATCAATTGATTCTCCAAAAGCTTTACTTCTTTGTTTGTTGCTCTCATGAGTGTTGCATTTTCCCGAGCAGATTGCTCTGCCCCGAACGCTACATCTTTAATGGTTTTCACTTCACTTTCAACTGAGCCAACCCTTTGTCCGATTTCATTTAGCTTATCAACAAAGGGCTTCATAGCTTCAACGACCGACCGTTTAACCACCTCTTCAAGAGAGTCTCCCTTCCCTTGTAACGCCGCCAGAACAGATTTGCTCACAGCAGGGCTCTGCTTTTTCATCGCCATCTTAGGGGGGGGGAGTCCGCCACCTAAGTTCCAAAACTCAGTGAAGGAGAATATATCCGAACCTTCTTAAGCTTCAACTCCCACCAATCCTTCGCATACGCTTAGAATAACAGAAGGGATTCGCTTACTTACAGGTTTTCACCTTAAATCTGCTTGTTGCCATTCTCCATGGCCCGGCAGCACGTGATGTGCTGCGCAAGTCTGCCTGCCTCCATAGGAGCAGATGGGCTATTAACCCCCTGGATCGACTTCAGGGGGCTCTTCCCGCAGTACTCCGGACCTTGACCCCCTGACTGGGAGTCCTGGGGGTTAACCCTCGCAGGTCAACCACCCAGTCAGGCTGCTCAGCCGCTTCCTCCCGGACCTGCGGAGAGGAGCGTCCGACATGGCCGGGAAAACAAAACCGAATCCTTAGTAAACATACTTTGAATGTAACCATTAGAGCTTCGAATAAGATTCCCGCCATAGAAAGGGGAGTCACTAAGCATAATGAAGTAGGATTAGGATTTTCTTTTGGGCAGTTTGTTTATTGGGGGCAATTAATTGATGATATGTGCTGAAGTTTTATTGCTCTTTGTTCACTTCACTTCTTCACTTCTTGTCTCTACTCTAAGTCATTTTCCTAGCGAGATGTAGTCATCTTAGCAATTTATTATTTTCTCCAAATGTAACCCTAATTTTTATCCTTTGGTAAAGTAATTTTACAGAGCTACACTGGAGTGCGTGTGTGAATCTATTCTCATTACTTCCAATGCACAATCTTTGCACAATCTCTGCTATATTTTCCTACATTATATCCTGTCTTCCTCGTAAACAGGCTGAAGTATAAGGTCATACTTTTGTAGTGTTTTAGCAATGTACAGATTAAAATTAATAATGTTGGAAGGGGAGATGAGCATTGTGTTAATTTGCACGGGCACAGCATCGTATATGAAAGGACATGTGGAATCCAGGAGGATTCCTTAGGTATCAGTTCCACTTTGGAACAAGGCAATGCAGGAAGAACTTTGGACAAAAGGAACTTCAGAAGCGCTCCAGGCTGAACTGCAGAGGCAATTCTTTATTCCAGACTGAGAGACATTGGTTGCAATGTACTCCTAAGTGAGGCTAAATGGAATATCCCCAAATTACCTTTGGAGTTCCTCACAATCCATTCATTTTTTTCACCATCCCGAACAACTTATTGTCCTCCACAAAGATTGCGACCTCACTACTGAATCCTGATTCTGGGTCATGTATAGATGAATTAAATTGAACTGATCCACTGCAAAATTTGTCAATTTATGTCCACCCTTTGGTTCCTCTTCCTCAATCAGTTACCAAGACCATGAAAGGACATGTCTTTTTATCTTCTGTCTGTTCTGTTGAATCAGAAGCCTTTGGTGAAGAATGGTGAAGAACCTTGCCTAATATTTTTGTACATCCAAATGTACAGTGTCTACCAGGTCTATACACTTATTAATCTCCTCAGAGGATTCTATGAGGTTGGTAAGGCAGGACTTCCCTTCTGCAGAAGCCATGCTGTTCCTCATCAGCAAGGCTCTTTCTTCAATGAGTTTAACAAAACTGTCCTTAATAACACTTTCTACCCATTTGCCCAGGACACACCTTCAGCTAACCAGGCAGCAGTTTCCTGGGATCTCCCTTGTATCCTTGTATTGTGGCATTGGCTGTCTTCCAATCCACTGGCACAGAAGCTGATGGTAGACAAAAGAGCAACATGTTTTATAAGCTGTAAACTCTGTTTTTTATTAGCTATTTAAAAGCCACTCTTCACAGTGTGGCAGTAATATTAAAAGGTTAAAAGCTCATGAAAAGTGAGTAAAGCAAAACAATCCTCATTTATTGTCAAGGTGAAGGCATGCCATTGCTTAATCTGTGGGAAATGGACACCGATCAGTGAATCACGTTTGGGGAAATGTATTGCTTATATAGGACAAACTGCATTAAAAGACATAGAGGCTGTAAGAGGAGCACTGGCAGGGCAGCTCTGCTTCTCAGGGCAGAGGTTCCCAGAGACTGAAGTTCAAGTCCTAGAGATTCTAACAATGTCAAATGGTAAAAAGGCTGCCTCTTTTCTTGAAGTATTATGGTGCAATCTGCCAAGTGCATTACAAATGAATACATTATTGATTGTAAACAATGCATTTCATCAGTACGTGTAGTGCTGTGTTTTCATATGGCACTTTTGCTCGTTCGTTCCAAAACAGCATGAAGAAATTTCCATAGATTTCAATTTGTTTGCAACCTTTTGTTCTACCAATAACACTCTACAAAAAATGATCTTGATATGAAAATTGTATTCAGATTCCTTTTGGTGTCATATTTTACTTGTGTATATTTATGCTTCTGTGCGTGCGCAAAATGTGACACCAAAAGGATCTTGGTGTTACCAGTCTGGCAATTACACCAGGACTGTTTTTTGCAGTGTATTATCATTGCATATGGACTAAGGAGTAAAAGGACAGGCAGACCTGAAAGTACTTAAGACTACAGCAAACCTTGCACGTACAGCCTTCAAAATTCGGAAATAAAAAAATGGAACATTGGAAAATCCGAGATGTATTGTTTCCATTTCAGAAACAAAACCAGTGCTTGTATGCAACCACCTATGCATGGAAGGCACAGGGAGTTTTACAAGGTTCTTCTCTGTTCCTGGAACCTGTTTTGAGCTCCAGAAAGATAATTGAAGTTTCAGAGTTTGGGGCTCTATACAGATAAATAATTGATCTTTTAATTCAATGTTGGCTTTAGACTTTGAGAGGGCCATTGGGCAAGGTTTTCAAACCAAGGGCGTTTCCACACGTCTTTCCCCCTCATGGAAAATCGTGCAAAACTTACAGAACGACGGTGTCTTCATGGGGCGATTTCCCATCATGACTCCATTTCCTGGCGTGATGATGTCATAAATCATGCCACAAAATAGATTCATGTAGGGAAATCGCACCACACAGCGTCATTCTGTAAGTTTTGTGCGATTTTCCATGAGGGGGGAAAGACGTGTGGAAATGACCCAAGGATTCTTATTGCCTCTGACCATTTTTGATGGCCTGTGCATAGTGAGAGTGGTAGAGCTCTTGGGTCAGTGGACCCTTTGCTGGTCTTGGGTGAGCAACAAAAGCCCAATGTGCAGGTCATCCCTGGAGCCAAGGCTGAGCAATGAATATAAAACACATTACTAGGCGGTGGAGATACATATGCGGGTCTTATGACTGGAGGCATAGGGAGCAAACAGGAAGGAAGTGTCACTTATGAAGAAGGAAACGGAAGTGGTCGTTTAGGAAAGAACAGGAAGGAAGGGTCTCTTATGATGAAGGAAAAGGAAGTGGTTATTTAGGAAAGAACAGGAAGGAAGAGTCTCTTATGATGAAGGAAAAGGAAGTAGTCATTTAGGAAAGAAGCAGGCAGTGGCTCAGCTGGCAGGAAGCAGAAAATAGGTGCCAGTTTTGAAGGAAACAGGGAACAAATGTTGGCTGCTTTCACACACATTAAATAATGCTTATAACGCATTTTGTAAAGAAAGGAGAGGTGCCTACTCACAGTATACAGCAATGGGAAGGGAAGGTGAAACCAGCCGAGTAGGAACAATGATGAAAAATAATGACTAAAAATAATTCATTATTTTTCATCCTTGTTCCTACTCGGCTGGTTTCACCTTCCCTTCCAGTTCTTATAAAAGGAAGCTGCCGACTCACCGGCAAGCTGGGTTGGCACCTGGGGCCGGACAGAGTGGAGGCGGGTCGAAGATTGGAGGATGAGCGTCCATCCAACGCCTGTCCAGCCGTGTGGTCAGAGCCATTGCTACCCGAGCATCTGCAGGAGCAGCTTATCACCCTCCCAGACTCCGCAGTTTAGAGCTATCGAGGGGGCTCTGTCACAACTTTATGGGTTGGCGGTTTTTTGAGGCATTGGGCTGGATCCCAACAGGGTGAGTGGGCCTGCGGGACTGCTCACCCTGACGGATCTGGAAGCAAGGGTCGCCAGGCTGAGCCGGCGACGGAACAACATGTGCCAGGGTGCCAGCGGCAGGCTGGCGGGTGATGCATCAGCCTACGATGCCAACGGGGATCCAGCCCAGATGCCAGGCCAGTGCTCCATACAGCTGTAATCAATAAAGTTGTGGCCATTTCTAACCCATACAAGTGTCTGGTGTGATTACTTAGCCGCAACGTAGTCTGATATAGCACCTAGGTGGCAACGCATTTTAGCAATGGTCTGCAAGTGGGTTTTCTTGTTTCGCGCAGGAAATCCAGTTGCAAACAATTGCTAAAGTGCATTCAAGGTAGAAGCTGGATGATGTTTTATCGCTTACCCCCAAGAAACCTGTGCCCCTTGCTGATTCTTTTTGTGATTCCTATTGCATCATACTTGTCACCACTCGAACCAGCCCTGTATAGAACAGAGCAACTTTTAAAGTGCAAGATGAAAGGAAAGCAAAGCAGAAAACTCTTAATGAATTTTGAAAGTTTTGCAGAAAGAAATAAGTGGGGTCCTCTGTGTGGGTTCACTGTTGGCAACCAGTGAACAACATAATCTGTTTTATGGGCCTTATTTAGGAAATGTACATGAACTGCCAATGTCTGTGATTGTTACTGTCACCCCCACATGACACCAACTTGGCAGGCTCCGTGCTGAGTAGGCTTTTTTTCTTTTCCCCAACGGTGCCTTGATTTACAGATGTCTCTAGCTTCGTTTTTGGATTTCCCAGATTTTCACATCCATATATTTGATGTATTGTCGAGTAAGGCATTTGTTATCTCCTCTGACAACGTGCATGTAGCTTGGTAAATCTATTTCCAGGCTGTCTTCCGAGACGGATACTACAAGATCTCTTTCTGAGGCATCAATTTATCTGATGCAAGGAACAAAATATGTGACAAACGCAAAGGGGTCTCTAGAGCTTCGGTTTCCTGCATGATTTCCCTGGCCTTCCTCTGTCGTTTTCAGTATCAGGCTGCTTTGGTGTGCCCCAGTACCCAAAAATGAAGACACAAAGCAATGATACAGCGTCAAACTGAATTAAATTACAGATTTGCAACACAGCCTTCAGACACTAGAGGAACTATGGGCCAAACTAGACATGATGCTATCCACAGGTTGGATCTGTGGAAGCCACTGTCATCCATTTAAAATGATGTCGTTGTCCATAGGTTGGAACTAGGGACACTGTCACATCTAGTTTGGCCCTTAGCCTCTCTTAACACCTATTGCCCCATAACTATCAAGACATGCAGACTATACCACAGACCATCAAAGAATATGACAGCCTCCAGAATCATATAGACTCTATTGTCTCTGCACAGGTATGGTGGTAAATATGTAGGTCAACTACCGCATCCAATACACCATCAATATTGCATGCAAATCCGACTTCACCTTCTGTTTAGGTTGGACAATAATAATAACTGTGCTTATATTCTGGTCTTCTAGACAGATTAGTGCCTCACCCAGAACGGTGAACAAGTTAGTGTTATTATTATCCCCACAATACAGCTGGGAAGCTGGGGCTGAGAAGAGTGGCTTACCCAAGGCCACCTACTGAGCTCATGGCAGTAGTGGGATTCGAACCAGTAGACTGCTGATTTGCAACCGAACCACCAAACCACTGTGCTACATTGTGTTTGAGCTAGGCTTACCATTTGCCCACCCATGGCAGGAAAATCCCTGCCCTCGGCCCCAATCCCCTGCCCTCAAGAAATTGAGAAAAAATGCCTAGAAAATGGCTTCCATAGAGACATTTGAGTACTTTCCCTCTCTCTCTATGGTTTTCACCATGGAGATTAGGAGAAATTCATAGACCATCATCCAGAAGCGATGTCACATCCTCCCCAAGCTCCACCTCCTTTGACTCAATCCTCTAAATCTCCCTGCATTTGGCAAGACAGTGTTAGCGACCCTAGCTTCAGCAGAACAGACAAACTCCTCTCTTGAGCATTTTGAACTAAATCATGGGCTGATTCCGCACACGTTGGATAATGCACTTTCAATGCACTTTATCAATCGTTTGAGGTGGATTTTTTGTTCCGCACATGAAAAAAATCTGTTCCAAATTATCTATAAAGAGGATTGGAAGTGCATTATCCAACATGTGCGGAATCACTAATGAATATACCTCATAACCTAATTGGCACCGCTCCCTCCAAAAAGACACAGGACAACCATGGCTGAATCCACATTACCTCCATGATTCAGAAATCGAGCTTGAAAGACGCTATACTTCCGGGTGTTTAGCGAACATTTAGTGCAACACCAGGACACGCAGAGGTAATGTGGATTCAGCCCATGTCTGGGTTTAACTAGTTTATTTATATGGCTGGTCCATGTCGTGAGCTGCTAGCATCTTTTGAGGGCAGGATACAGTAGGCAGCCTACGGCTACCATCAGCACCACGCTGGCTCTGAATTCAGCCAGCAGATTTTTCTGACTTTGTTTGACTTTGCCTGCACATGAACTTTTCCTAGAGGTGCCAGTCCTCATCTCCTTCCCTCAATGTACTACATAAGGCTAGAAGTGATGAATTACACTTGAATAGCAAGTGAACAGACTCAGGGCCAAGCTACACATGACAAATGACACTTGAACAGCAAGTGGATTGAGTGGAGGGCAAGTGAACAGGGAGAAATGCACTTGCTGTTCAAGTGTCATTCATCATGTGTAGCTTGGCCCACAGAGCCAAGCTACAAGTGACACTTGAACGAATGACACTTGAGTGGAGAGCAAGTGGAGGGCAAGTGAACAGGGAGGAATACACTTGCCGTTCAAGTGTCATTCGTCACTTATAGTTTGGCCCCCCACATGTATTCCTCTCTGTTCTCTTGTGCTCCACTTGCACTCTACTCGATCACTATGGGCCAAGCTACAAGTGACGAATGACACTTGAACAGCAAGTGTATTTCTCCCTGTTCACTTGCCCTCCAATCAATCCATTTGCCGTTCAAGTGTCATTCGTCACTTGTAGCTTGACCCTCAGTGATTGAGTGGAGTGCAAGTGGAGCACAAGTGAACAGGGAAGAATACATGTGAGGGCCAAGCTACACATGACGAATGACACTTGAACAGCAAGTGTATTTCTCCCTGTTCACTTGCCCTCCACTCAATCCACTTGCTGTTCAAGTGTCATTCGTCATGTGTAGCTTGGCCCTCAGTCTGTTCACTTACCATTCAAGTGTAATTCATCACTTCTAGCTTGGCCCATAGGCAACTAAGAGTTTGTTGCTGTTCAGCTGCAAGGGTGTTGCCTTCCAACCCATCCTTCCAGGAAGTGCATGAAGGAATGAATAATGCTTCAGGAATGATGCCTCAAGATGCCTGCCAATTCGCCCTACCTATCACGAGCAACCAGCCTCTATGTCGCTACTAGACCTGGCCTATTTATCCCCGTCTCTCCTCGGACAACATGAAGCAAGTAAAAAACGGACTTCTAACAAGCCAATCATAGGAGACTTAAAAAATCCTGCTTGTTCCCAAAGAAACCAGCTAATGCCATGTTGCCACTGGGCTGGGGATTAAGGGATGTCACTGCATGTGTGCATGGAAGGCAGGGGCCCCCTTTTATTGCTTTCCTGAAGCCTCCCCTAATTTCTGAGCAATTTGCTACTTTACCAAGCCAGTCCAGCTCCTTATCTGAACTCTTGTACAGTCTAAGGGCCAAGTTACACATGACAAATGACACTTGAACGGCAAGTGCATTTCTCCCTGTTCACTTGCCCTCCACTCAATCCACTTGCTGTTCAAGTGTCATTCGTCATGTGTAGCTTGGCCCTAAGTCAATAGCCTTCATGACCACAGATGAAGTTGAGCGTGGAAATTCAGTGAGAAACCAGTGTTACAAGCCAAGGGTTGCCATTTGCCCAGTAGCATTGGGCAGCCTCCTGTCCTTAGTCCCCCATCCTCACTAATTTCAGCAGCAATACAAAAAGTAAGGAGGAAACAGTGTTGATTGTGACACAGTAGGAACTTCCCTGTCGTAGCAACCCTCTATCCAGAACTGACGCCACATCATCTGTATCACCCTAGGAATTTCCCCAATATCTATGGTAGAGACCATAAAGATTGGAGGAATTCTTAGAGTGGCCTGGAAGAAGTGACACACCTCACATACACTCTACCTTCCACAGGCACTACCCCCCACCCATTTCCCAGCATGTTCTGTAGCGGGAATTCTATACAAATTCTATACAAACCATGCAATTTTCATTTAGGTGAATGACTTGAAGGAATGGGCCAACCTTCAGGTACAGAAAAGGAAAGCAGGCAACTGGCTCTATGGTATTCCTTACCTCCTGAATCATTCCATGCTGGCAACCCAGCTGATGCCCCAGCTGTGTTCTGGTGCAGAAGCTACCTGCCTTCCTTTGAACCCAGACAACAATGCTGTAGCAATAACAACAACAATAAGTGTTGTTCTCATCATTATATTAAACAAGGCCTTCCAGAGATAAATTTGGTGGTGGAGAATGCCATCAAGTCTTGGTTGACTTATATCAACTGCTGGTGGGGCTTTCATGGCAAGAGACTACCAGAGATGGTTTGCTATTGCCTGCCTTTGTAACCCTGGTCTTCGCTGGAAGTCTCCCATCCAATTACTAACCAAGGCTGACCCTGCTTAGCTTCTGAGATCTGACAAGATCAGGCTCACCTGGGCTATCCAGCTCAGGGCACAGATAAATTTAGGAAAGGAGAATTTCAGAATCAGTGGAGGATGAGGAGATCAGCACTGTGTAGACACAAACTTACTCTAAGAGCTGAAGGAGTTAGCCATGTTAGTCTGTAGTAGCAAAACAATAGAGTCCAATAGCACCTTTAAGACAAGCCAACTTTATAGTAGCATAAGCTTTCGAGAGCCACAGCTCTCTTCGTCAGATGCATCTGATGTGCACCTGACGAAGAGAGTTGTGGCTCTTGAAAGCTTATGCTACAATAAAGTTGGTTAGTCTTAAAGGTACTATTTGAAACTTACTCTAAGTCTCTCCTGCAAATGGTACCTGTAGACTTCATTATCAAGGGTAGTTTCCTACAGGCACATCATTCAGGGCGACTGTATGTGTGTGTACAAGAGCAAGAAACCTTGAATATATTAAGATTACATAGCTAGCTGCATAGACATTTGTGGGCTGCCTTGCACTGTCAATGTAATAAGCAGTTTTCTGAAGGACAGACAGAGTAATGAATGGGTTGTGGAGCACTCTCATGAAAACAATGGCATTCATTCATTTTCTTTGATTTCCTGAATACTCTTATTCACCAGTTTCTGATCAGTTTTTGTTCTATTTTATTTCCTTTCATCATTTTGTTTAAAAATTTAAACATTTGACATGCTGGCCTTTTTTTCTTCTTTTTCTGTTATTAAATTTCCCCTTTCATTGCAGGGTGATAAAACTTTTATGATGGTGGAAGAATCATGATAAGGCAGTCAGAGGGTTCATTATGTCGTAATTAATACATGTTTGTTACTGTGTAAATATTATGTTGCAACGGCTGTAAGTAGACACATGTAGGATCTTTGGCAGCGCCTCTTTAAAAAAAAAGAAATGTTAGCAATTAATCTCTCTTAAAAGGCTGACATGTCAAAATGGATGTTCTTTAAAAATTACAATCTGGAATGTCAGAAGCAAGCAGGGAGCCAGTTAGCGTTTTAATTACGAGACTTTCATATTGTCAAAAGGAAATATCCCAAAGCATACATCTCCCACAAGCCCACAAAATCTTCTTTAAAGTACTCTTAAAGGGTGGAACTTAAGTAGTCCTACACTAGTTATGCCCTTCACAAACCACTTATGGCTGGTTCAAAGCACATGAGTGGAAGTTAGTCCATTAATCTCAGTATAATCTACTCTGATTGATGGGATCACCAAGAAAAGCTTTCCAAGTAGCTGCTAGAAATCCTCTAGCTAGATGTGCTGAGATTCAACCTGGGACTTTCTACATACAACGCACATGCTCTTCTGCTATGACTTTTCATCTACTCAGCATCGTGTCCATAGCCATTTAGCCTTTTCCAGATGCTGTCAGCTATGTGCCAATCCTCCCAATAAGTGTGGCCACCATGTTGTAGGGAATAGAGGTGGCACACTTATTTACCACAGACACCATCTCTGGTATGTACAAACTGACCGCTAGATTTTTCAGGGTTAGCATTATCTTGTTCCAAGGCTACACAGGGCCAAGCTACGAGTGACGAATGACACTTGAACAGCAAGTGTATTTCTCCCTGTTCACTTGCCCTCCACTCAATCCACTTGCCATTCAAGTGTCATTCGTCACTTGTAGCTTGGCCCACAGAGAAGAGGGCAAAATGAGGATGGAACAGCAATTGGTGCAAAGGGAAGAATTCTTTAATTATAAAGTAACCCTTACGTGTTTCACATCGGCTTCGTCAGGGGGAATCTTCAAAATTCCTTTTAGTGTCTATCCCGTATGTGCAGAGACTCTGCAATACTTTGGGGGAGTATTTTATGTTGATTTTATGATGAACTGTTGTTTTATGGATTGTTTTTAATATTTGTATTGTATTTTTATAACTGCTGTACCGTGCCCTGAGCCCGCTTGCGGGAAGGGCAGGTTAGAAATGTAATGAATAATAATAAATATTTGGTCATCTCATGCCCTTCATACTACCTTTTTAAATTCGGTATATCAAGCATATAAATTCCTCACTTGGTGGCACTCTACTCTGTCCAAAATAGCGTATATTAATCCGAGATACAGTTCTCCTTGTTGGCAGAGTTGTGGAGGGGTGGGAACCTACATTCATTGTTGGTGGTCCTGTCCAGTGATTTTCAAATTTTGGGGAAAGTTTGTCCAACAAATAACTCACGGTACTGGACATAAAATCCCACTTATAATGTTTTGCCGGACTTAGACATCCCAGATATACATAAAACCCTAATTGTAACGCTGCTATTGGTAGCAAAAAAAGTAATCACTTCTCATCGGAAGGCCCCCCAGTTACCAGAGATAAAGGAGTGGTACATGTGCCTGTGGGATTATATAATCTTTGACAAAATAGCAGATGTTAAGATGTCATAAGAGTATCTTATGTCAGAGTCTAATTTCCTGAAAAAGTGGTATCCAGTATTGGAAAAACTTTTAAAGAACAAAGGCTCTCTATATTCATTTTGTAATCATCGTTATTTTAATTACATTTTGCTAACTTCACAAGTAAGATCTGTATAAATTAGAATGGTCATCTACTCTGCAAGAATGTCATTGTGTTTTCACGGAATAAATTTTTAAAATTAAAAAAAAATCTAAAAAAATTCAAAGAATTCTTCCCTTTGCACCAATTGCTGTTCCTTTGTTCCAAAGCGACACATTCTTGGTATGTATATGTGTGTGTTAACTCTGTTCATGTAACATGGCAACTGTGTGTATTATAAGCGTTGCAGGGAGCGCTTCTTCCTGATATGCGCAGTTTGTAGGCTCCTGCTAAGTATATTTGTACTGGATGAAAAAGGAGTTGCTCTACTGGAAATTTCAAAGCGGTTCCTCCAAAGGTAAGGCCATGGACCATGCACATAGCACAGCCTTCTTGTTTCCAAGTGCTTCTGAACAGATACAGAGTTTATACTCCTGAGGGAATACGGAAAAAAGACAAATATAGGCTTGCCGTTTGCCTGCTCCTGGCCTCCATCCCTGCCTTTGAGAAATAGAGGAATGTGAGAAAAAGAGCCAGAAAATGGTCCCTGTAGTGACAAGCTAGGAATTTCCCCATGTTTCTATGGTTTTTACCATAGAGATTAAGGGAAATTCCTAGAACATCAGCTGGAAGTGATGTTGCATCCTCCCCAAACTGCACCTTTCCCTGGCACTGCTCTCAAAATCTCCTAGTATTTGCTGAGACAGTGCTGGCAACCTTCCATAAGTATGATGAGTATGTGAAACACAAAGATCGGCTTTCTCCACCATTTGTACAAAGTCAAAAGGGGAATGAAGTGGTAGGGAAAGCCTAGCTCCATCATTCAGTCCGAAGTTTGCTCTACAGCTCAGAATTCTACCAAGTATGGTTGGGTTCCTTGGCCTCATGGAAAATTTCCCATGTGCCAAGAGGCATCCAGGACTTTATCGTGTGCTGTTGTCTGAGCAACAGTGTCAGGTTATCCTTTGTACCCTTTCCCTCCGAATGATATCATGAGCTGCAGAGGCCCTTTAGGCCCTACCATGCCGATTGGAATGAATAATTACAAAACAGAGCCCAAGATTCTGAAAAATCACCAATTAATTACAGAACGAACGTGAGAAGCTTCGTCTATTCTCTCTTCAAATCCTGACTTAGTTCTTGACCTTTTGACATTATCTAGTACATAATACAGCCCTGTTGATGTTGACTAATTGGCATAACTGATGCTTTGTTCTGCTGCACAGTCCTGTGTTTTGATACAATTCCACCATGTTGCGCTGATGGATTAATATCAAGGGCCAGAATGTACCTGCATGTACATTCTCTGGCTGGGATCCTAAACAGCCACTATCAATTACAGCAGAAAGACCAACTGGTTGACTTGTCACAAGGCAACTTCAGACGTTCCTCCTGCATTAAGAGTCCATGAATTCCAGTCTCAGTTTCATCGCTCAAATATTAGCATTTTGAAATCTGACAGATTTGTCTTTCTTGTCTAGTTCGGCTTCAGTTCTACCAAGTACCCAGAGGAAGGCTATTTTCGCTCATACTCTGTGTCAGTTAAAAGCTTTGCATCCCGAGGTACCGTCAAGAGCCAGCTGTCGACCATTTCGCTTGTTAATTCATTAAAACTAGTTCTTTATCCTCTCAGGAAATCACAGCGCTCACACTTACTGGCAGACAATAACGTTCAAGGGCTTTACCGCTGAACTCGCTGACAATATCAATTATTCAGTTTTCTGCCAATTCCTATTAGAGTTTTCAAGCTAGAGAATTTACACTGTGTTATTGAATTAAACACACACACACACAGCTCAAAGCTTTAGGGAACTCAAACTAATTAGCCAGCCTTGGTAAACCCCTTTGTTCATGGTAATTTGTTTACAAGAGTAACTCAACCTTTTAATTATAGCATGTTCACAGGCCACAATACTGTACCTTTGTCTTTTTTCCCCTTTCTTTTTTCCCCCTTTTGCATTTGTTGGGGAGTAAAGGACAAATGCGCGGAAACTAATTTTTGAATTAATGAGCGGTGACAACCTAGCCCTCAAGTGTTTGACCTGAAACAAAAGTGTGTTTTTAATTATATTGAGGAAAAATTAAATGCTGCCGTGTGAGGTGCTGGGCACAAGCTCTGTTCTACGTCAGTGTGACATTTCCACGTTGCCAGAGGTGAACGTACAAACACCATATAAAATTGCCTATAAAAACATATGTACCTAACACAAATGACCGCAAAAAGCAGAGAACCAAATTGTCGACCAAGAAATTAATAAATGTTAAAAAAAGAACATTAAATATAGAACATTCCCTCATTTCTTCTGTGAGAGAAGGAGGACTAGCCAACTCAGGTGGAGGATTTGGGGCACCATTTAAGGCTGCAGCTCTGGAGGCTGAAAAAAACAGGCAACGGGATAACAATCCTCCAAGTGGTTCTCTGAAATTTTTTCAAAAACAATGTTAAAAGGTTAATTAGGACAATACACAGATTTATATGTAGTGTGAGCCTTATTTCCTTACCCACCTAATGTCCTGGCCCTGTTATCAATGCCACTGGCTATCTATGCAAATTTGGTCAAATCCAAATGTAATTCCCATAGGCAGTGCTTTTTTCCTAAAAAAAACGTTTAGGGGTACTCTCAGTTTGACTCAAGAAAATCACCATTTTATAGTTCAAGTAAAAAAAAATGCAGTCAATGGACAAAATTACCAGGAGTTTCGGTGTAGACAAACAAAGAGTTTCGGTGTAGACAAACTCTTTGCACTCTTTGCACAAAACGTACACAAATTGGTCACCACCATCGGGGGTAGCAACAAGACTGACCAATCACCGTGCTAGATTCCAACTACCAGAGCTCCAAGTGGCTTAGAGAAGACTTGTTTGTATTTGTCTGCACCCTAACGATCACCGATTATGCCAGTGATCTCAGTGGTGTGTTCGATGCTCAAAGATGCTCCTAGTGAGTTTAAATATAACTAAACATCTTTGTTGCCAACATACGCTACATAAAACTTAACAAATCACATAAATATCCATAATATGTTTGGAGCTGGTTTAGTGGGACTTCCAACATTTAAAAATTTTTACTTTCTCCCATTAGATTCACAAAATGTTTAGGTGTATGCATACCCCTGTTTACCCCCCAGAAAAAAAGCACTGCCCATAGGTAAGAATTGATTCCTGGATATTCCTCCTGAAATTCCTCCACATTTCACAATACCATGTGGATTATTGGAGGCAGGACTGGTGGGCCAAGGGGGTAGGAAAGTAAAGTATTCTCTCCTTCCCCTTCCCATCCACTTCTCATCATACATAGAGCCATGTATCACTTGTACCAGCTCTATATGGTATGATTGTTGTGGGTTTTCCGGGCTGTATTGCCGTGGTCTTGGCATTGTAGTTCCTGACATTTCGCCAGCAGCTGTGGCTGGCATCTTCAGAGGTGTAACACCAAAAGACAGAGATCTCTCAGTGTCACAGAGATCTCTGTCTTTTGGTGCTACACCTCTGAAGATGCCAGCCACAGCTGCTGGCGAAATGTCAGGAACTACAATGCCAAGACCACGGCAATACAGCCCGGAAAACCCACAACAACCATCGTTCTCCAGCCGTGAAAGCCTTCGACAATACATCTATATGGTATGTATACCCTGCAGAACCTATCTTTATAAGCCATGGTAAAAGTATCACTGTGGTACAAGATGATTCAGAATGGACCTGAAAAGGATATGATGAATCTTCCTAATTTCTTTCTTCTTAAGGAATTTCATTCTGCAGTGCAAAGTGGGTATAATGTACACATACCCTATAATCTAAAGTTTGGGAACAAGGCAACAGAAGATGAGATTACAACACCACTTGATGGACTGCTCTGAATGCCTCCATTAAAGATATGAAATTGACAAGTCCATTGGGACAGGGCTTTTTTTCTGTAGCAGTGGCCCAACAAAATAATCCCTTGACCTTCTATTGCCTTCCCTTCTGTTCTTCCAGAGACATGTGAAAAAAATAATTATCCCTGCAGGAATTTGGTACTTCTATTCCCTGAAGTTGTTCTCAGTTTGTAGATTCCAGTTGGTCTAATTGGAGAAGGATAATTAGGGCTTTTTTCAGGGGGAATGCGGGGGAATGGAGTTCCGGCACCTCTTGAAAATACTCGGCAATAGTGCTTGAAAATAATATTTCAAAGAATCTCGTTTGCTTCTTTCTCATTTCCCTCTGGAGAGTTCCACCACCTCTTTTCCCAGAAAAAAAACCCTGATTTTATTACTGCTTTTTAAAGCTTTTGTCCTGTTTTTACTTTATTAATAATAGCTGTCATTCTGCCACTCGTGTTTTGAGGCTTATCATTTTATTTAATCCAGTGTAGACTGCTTGCATTCCATTTCAAAATGAAATGAAATAAGTAAAAGACCCACTACTTGTTTGAATGGACCATCGATGAAAATGTTTTTATTGACTTTTGAGGAAGTCTTCAAGCCAAAAGAAAATGGAACACCTGTTGGTATACAATAGCAAAAATATTACCCATAGGCTTGGCTTGGCTGTGACATGAAACCATGCATTATTTCAACCAGTTAGTTTGTGAAACCAGGATTCAAATCTTGGTCTGTGTTAACAAATGCTTATATCATCATCTTAGCCACTCCTCCAGCTCTCCTGCAGAGACTCAGGTAGTCTCCCGGCTTCCATTGCAGTGAGGTTGGTGCTTGGGAACCAGTCAGGATTAAACTAAGATATCTGCATTCATACATCCCACAAAACCGTAGTTAAGACCAGGGGTCATTTTGTAGAAAAAGAGCTGGAGGAACTCATTAGCATAACTCATTAGCATATGTCATGCCCCTTGACATTGCCGGAAGTGTGTCATTAACATAACTGATTTGCATATGCCACACCCCCGGACATCACCTATCCTGGCTGTTTTGGACCCAATCCTGGACATTCAGGGCCGAAATTGGGCCCAAAATGGCAAAAAGGGGCTGAAAATGGCCGAAAAGGGGCCCAAAATGTTCAGGATCAGGCCACTGCTGAATGGGAGAGTGATCCACCACCCATCTGAGGCCCAATCCGGGCTGTTTCAGCCCCAATCCAAGCCAAAATGGTCCCAAAATGGCCAAGAGTCAGGTGGGTGGGGCCACCTGACATGTGACCTCTTTGGGGAACTGCTGGAACTGTGTTCCTGCGCATTCCCCCTCAAAATGAGCCCTGGTTAAGACCAACTGTAGTCAATACACTAAGGGCTTTTGTGCACCAAGATTTCGTAGCAGTTTGATTCTTAACTGCATTGGTCTTCCCCCAATATGCACTGTATCATTTGCTTAATGTTGCTTTCTCAGTTTTATTTTGAGTTTTTCCTGTGTTTTGTTCAGACAATGGCCTAAAACAATGGAAGAGTGATGAACAGCCAATGATACTGTGAGTAAAGGAATGGAAAAACTAAGATCTGTAGCAATTACTTGCTGCGGAAAAGATCGGTAGCGAATACTTGTTGCGGAAAAGCCCCCAGTTTCATATCCTATTAAACCATAACTAGTGGAATGGCTGACTTTTATCAAGTAAGCAAAGTTATTTTAAACCGTGGTGTGGCACACTGCCTGTTCTATATTGTGTCTACATATATGTCAATGGCTTTAAAATGCCCCCTCTCATAAAAAAAGATGGATGAGAACACTGTGGATTATAAATTGGATGAATGATCTTTGGCAGTTCCTCCCCCCTTCCTTCCTCCATATGCATTGTTCATCAGATGTTCTATTCTGCCTTTATTTCATTGTATGATCCAGTTTATTGGATGTATTGTACTGTTTTTATTCCTTTGTTTTCTACTGGTGTAATCTAATTTTATTGCATTGCTTATTATATGTATTATACCCATCTTTATTACACTGTTTTATAATTCTATAAACCGTCTTGGGTCTTAGAGAGAAAGGGAAATACTGTTAAATAAATGCTGTAAAAATTACAAAAATACAGTATGCTATTTTATTTTGTTTTGTTTTATATGATGAATAATTGATGGATAATTTAGCCTTAGACCAGTGATTCCCAAACTTTTTTGGGCTGCCACCACCCTCTTGGTTCCATAAACTCATCTCCAGTGCCTACCCTACCCTATCTTTATTGTTGTTGTTGTTACATTTATATTCCACTCTTCCCACAAGTGGACTCAGAGCGGATAACAACACATAAGGTATAATCACATTAAAATCACATTAAAAGAACATAAAATTCAATAAGCATGAAATTCTAGGCAGCAACCCATATTGCTTAACCCAGCCAAATTATCCCATGAGGTGGGAACTGGTAGACAACATTAAGTTTATCGGTGGGGAGCCTGGGTGAGGGGAGTATCCTACCCAACACTACCCTATATTCAGAATTGTAGTTTGCACGGCCCAATAAGGAAGATAAAAACAATAAAATTCAGTCATGGTAAGTATAACATTCAAGACACATAGTAACAACAGTTTTTTAAAAGTTGGTATACTGGTCTGACTAGAGCTCTTGTGATGTGTTTACTAAAAATTCTGATAGTTCCCACCAGATTTCAGCACCGTGCAGAGGTGGTATCTTGAAGCGAGGAAAGTGTTTTGCTCTAGGCTCTAACCTGGTCAATCATCATAAATAAATGATCAACACAGAGGAGGCCATCTCCAATGCCCCCCTACCACCCCTTTATCTCTTAATGCCTCCTGGGCGATCCCACTACCCCCTGGGGATGGTACCACCCACTGGGAACCACGTCCCATCTGTTCTTCTCCACCTAAAGAAGAAAACAAAGAGATTGATGTTATTTACAATGTGTAACACTGTCCACTTACCTTCTCCAGCTTTTTGTATGGTTAGATGAGGGATCTTGGGGTCCCCTTATCTTTCCTGGATTTCACCTACTGGGAGAACATGGGACTTTTGAGGTCTACTGAGATTCACCACAAACCCTGATACCGGTATATCCTTTGAATTAACGGCTACGCGGGATTCCCTGGCACTTGGATTGTTTTTGGTAGTTGAGAATAAACGAACATTTAATTAAGAGATTTTTTCCAGCGCTGGGAGACTTTGCTGGAGGGGCTGGGTCTGTTCTATGAGTTTAAATCTTGTAATTTGTCTGTATTGATGGCGGAATAAATTTTTGTATTGATGGATGAATATCTTTGTACTAATGAACTGTATATTTATATCATTGCACTGAGCACTTTAAATATAAAAGAAACTATTCATATTTTTCTCAAATTGAAATTCATAAGTTGTTCTTCCTCAAAGGAGGGCAGGAAAGCATGTATGGTTTTGCCTCCATCCTCACAACAGCCTGTGTGGTAGGCTAAGGTAAGATTTGAGCAATTCCCAAATAACTTAGGGCCACATGAATATAAACTGGAGATTTGCAATCCAGTCTCCCTGTGTGGTTTTTGACCTTAACAAGCAGCCATCTCAGAGTTGGATTTGGACTGTAACTGTAGCATCAGGCAAGCAAAGGGTTTAACCCCCCTCCTCCCATTTTCCCAATAAAAATTGGCCTTCACCTCCCACAGTCCTCAGATCCAGTAGGGAAAGAAAACAGGAAAGTCTCTTTCCCCACAACAGTATTTATTTCTTAATTTCTGAGGCTATTTTGGGGCTTTGAAGGGAACCTGAGATACAAGCTATTGAGGGGGGAGGCTATTAAAATCTTCATTATCTTAGGGCAGGAAGGCTAGGACTTTATTCCTCATTGGATTGTTGTCACAAGAATGTGATTTCCTTTATGTCACAGTTATGTCACATGTTTTCCCGGTGCATTTGGCCCAAAGAAGATAAATCAATTTTCATCTAATTAGGTTACGCCTGAAGAATTCATTTGTTCACTGTTTAGACTGTTGGAGTGTATTCCTAAATGCAATTAGGAGAAGAGGGGGAAAAAACCTTCTCCTTTAATTTAATTCTTCATATCAAATAAGACTTGCACAAGAGATTTGAGAGTGTTTTCAATGACATGTGATTTTGGTTGTAGACGTCCTCAATGTATAAGGAGGAGAAATGCAGGGAAGATTTATGTTTCGCTGGTAGTTAACCTAGAAATTGTGCTTTCTAAGTCTACGAAAATAGGAGATGATGGACAATATTTAACAAGCAAGGATAATTCTCACAACCACTCAAATCAGCCTCAGACTTTCCCAGATACTTCCCTCTGCTGGATTGGTTTCTTCCCAGACTTTATATGGGTTGAAAGTTACAATCTTTCACTGTGACCTTGTCTCTATATTATCTCTCTCACACATACACCAATTTTAGCTGTATGTTTGTTGATATCATTCCATGTTTTTAGTCCATTTCTTTAGTGTTTAGAACATTTCTTTGAAGGACTATTAGGAAGAATATTATTATTCAGACCATTGAGTAGGATTCCAATAATAATATCCATTAACTGAAAATACTTCAATTAGCAGAACTTCCCTGTCTCCCCGTTCCACCACTGAACTCCCCAAATTGCTGCTCCTGGGTAAATAAGGACCCCTGGAACAACTTGAAGGGTGAATCAGAGGTCTGCAGTTAGAGGGGAAAACCAGTAAAAATCAGCCCCCATGTACATTCTCACAATACTTTGATGCACTGTTGCCTCCCCAAAATAATGTTCGTTCCAAAAGGGAATCCACTTACAAACAGGTTATCTGTCCATTAGGGATGAGCTTTGACTTGTATCTACCAAGCAGTATATCAAAACTTCCCTCTCCCATCTATTGAAGATGTAATTAATATGACCATGCTCTCATAAGAAATCTTGATATGATCATATGATTTCATCACCTTTGTATTTCTCCGTGTGCAGGAGTGTACGTGAACATAGGTGAAACAAAAATGAATTACAATGCAATCATTATGTATGGTGATACCTAGACTGCTTTTTTGCATTGTTTTATCAGTGTGTGTGTGTGTGTGTGTGTGTGTGTATGTGTGTGTGTGTGTGTGTGTGTGTGGACACACATACAGGGTTCCAACCCTCCTCCAACTGAAGTTTTTTGTTCTTTAACTTCACTTTTCCCCATCGAGTTTACTGATGTACAAATATGTATGTTCATAAATAGACATGGGCATGAACCGAAAAAAATTAATGAACTAGCAGTTCGTGGTTCGGTGCCGATGACGAACGTGAACCAGCGAACCACAACCAACTTTTCCCGTTGCCGAACCGGTTTGAGGTTCATGGTTCATGGGCATCAGAATGGCCCCCATTAGAATTAGAGACCCCATATTCCCGGGGAATGTTTAACAAGCTCTCCTCCAGCCATTACCCAAATTTGACCAAGATTGCAATAGGGATCCAAGCTCCAATTAAACTCTCTCTGTCTCTCTCCACAAAGGCTAGCAAGTAGCAAGCAACAGCTCTGTCACACTCCACTGCTAGCTGAAAGTGAAACCCAGCCTGGGAGCCCACTGCTTTTTATAAGCTGAGGTCCCATTGAGCAACACAGGAGGTCTGTGTTTGGCCGTCAGAGCTGCCTATCAGGGTTTGCAGGGATGAGATTGGAGTTCCCATGGTTACAGAACACCCCCTCCCCTCCCTCACCCGGGTGTCTTCTCCCAGGTTGTAATCACGAACTGTGGAAGAATGTACCGAACCTCGCCTCTAATGAACGCTGGTTCACTGGCCAAGGACGCTCATGAACCGTCGGATCGTGAACAGATGATTGGGCGGTTCATGGTTTTTTTTGGTTTGTAATGCGGTTTGTGTCCACGTCTTTTCATAAAACACTACAAAAAAGCAATTTTGATTTAATTGCATCAAGATTCATTTTGTGCAGTAGTGTACTGATTTACACATACACATGTAAGCACCACACAATGTGTGATAACACTGAGCTTTTTTTTGTAGTTTGTATCTGTGAACAGAAGGGTACCCCTATTATAGAGGAGGGGAAAGAAACAAATGAACTGCAAGAATTGAAGTTTCAAGAAATTGCTCCTACCCAGTGGTCCATTCAAAATTCAGGAAGAAAAAAAATTAGCAATAGAGACTTCTTATGACATCAGTTCCACTTCAGAAAGCAGACCATACTATCTGGAATTCCAAAATCTAGAGATAAGTTCAGATCATGACAATTCCAGAAGCATCTTTACACACACACACAGCACCCAGCTTCATAGACCACCATTCTTGCTTTTCAAAATGTTCATCTTCTATGTTAGATGCTTTGCCATGTTATTTAAAATGTATTCAGAGAGCTCTGCCTAAATCTTTTAATCCCATTTGATCTACAAACAGAGCGGCAACATGACATGTTGGATTAGCACATTTGGGCATTTGTGAAATTATAGATCTCAAGCCCCTGTACAAGGAAGCCGACAGCTGCGACTTCAGATAGAGTTTCTTTCTTTCTTTTTTTCCCTCCTCCTCCTTCTCCCTTTCATTTGTAACCCTGAGCTAGACTGGAGTAAAGCCTCTCCTTCCATCTCTGCTTGATTGAAAGACAGGCGTGCGGGAATAAAAAAAAGATGGAAACCTCCTAAGCTAAAGGCTCAGTGAGAGATTGATTTTCTGTCGGAGCTTTGATGCTTCTCTGGGATGCTTCTCAAGATCACTTAATGTGGATTAGTTAACCCTGAACATGTTTTAGCTACTCTTTCGTGCAGACGATAAGCAGTGCTTTCCCATCCAAAAGCTGCTTGCTCCAACCCTGTTGCTCCTTGCCAGAACTGCAACTTGATTCATGGGTTGGAAGATGTATCCTTTAAAAATGAATTCCCACCCCCCACCCCAGGTTCCCATAATTACTCTCCAAGGGCTGAAGCCAACTGGCATTGAGTATCACCTCTAGGCGATGCTATCGTGGCCATATTGCTACGATTATGGATTTTACACAAACAGCAAATCATAGCATGATGTATTTATGTAAAGCATTTTAATGCTCCCTTTCCATGAAGAGCCCCGTGGCGCAGAGTGGTAAGCTGCAGTACTGCAGCCCAAGCTCTGCTCACATGACCTAAGTTCGATCCAGGTGGAAGCTGGGTTCAAGTACGCGGCTCAAGGTTAACTCAGCCTTCCATCCTTCCAAGGTTGGTAAAATGAGTACCCAGTTTCCTGTGGGTAAAGTGTAGATGACTGGGGAAGGCAATGGCAAACCACCCTGTAAAAAGGCTGCCAAGAAAACATTGTGATGCGACATCCCCCCCATGGGTCAGTTATGACTCAGTGCTTGCACAGGGGACTACCTTTACCTTTACCTAATGCTCCCTTTCCACCCAAACAGGATCCTCAAAGGGGTGGACATGAAAAGATGAAAACATTTGAAGATTAAAACAGCGTTTAAATGTATTTATTTATTTATGTCATTTATAGTCCGCCTTTCTCTCTGAGACTCAAGGGGGATTACACAGTGTGAGATGAGTACAGTCAATATCAAGGACATTTCAATAAACAATGCCATAGGGTAAATAAATGCAAGTTTACAAAGACATAACATTAGCAAAAAATCCAATACAGAGTTAAATAAACGCTGAAACAGAAATTAAACAATTCTAGGACTGACATTAGATAACATAGAACTGTCCAGTAGGGTCAGACTTAAAGCAACAGGTAGTACATAGGAACACATACTTAAAGCAACAGATTGGACATAAGGTAACATACTGGTGAAATCTATGGTCCCTGACTTGTTAGTGAATCATCGCTTTGAGACCACCTCTCTGTAATACTGCCCTCCTATCTGTGTAAAAATCCTGTTTCAATAATTCAGTTTTGCATCATTTGCAGAAAGCATATAAACACATGACACCAATACCAGGGAGGAGGGCCAATAACAGTTATTGGGCATATGCCAAACTAAAGAAAAAAGTCTGCACCCACTGATGGAAGACAAAGATAGCAGGAGACAGATGAGTCTCTCGGGGAAGGGAATTCCATAATCTTGGTGCTATGACCAAGAAGGTCTCTTTTCCAGTTGCCACCCATCTAGCTCAGATGGTGGGAGCACCCAAAATAGGGCCTCTGAAGATGACTGGACTGGAGTGGACAGATAGCTTGATATGGGAGAAGGCAATCCTTAAGGTATGCTGACCCCAAGTCATATAGGGCTGTAAAGGTCACTACCAGCACCTTGAATTGAACCCAGAAACAAACTGAAGCCAGTGTAGATGGAACAAGACTGGAGCGATATGGTCCCTATGACCTAATTCAGTCAACACTCTGGCCGCAGCATTCTGAATATACTATGGCTTCCAGACTGTCTTCAAGGGCATTTGTATCCTGGAGTACAAGTTCAAGGAGTACAAAATATGTATATACTTTACCCTGTATTTTTTTGAAGATTGTTTGAAATACAGAATGGAGATTCCATCTGATGCACAGCCAGTGAACATTTTGGATTGCACATTGCAAGAAGTGTCTTTAAAGAGAGACGTTTGGGCCTTTTAGTCCTCCAAATCTCTGTTCCCCTCTCCCCCAAAGTGTTAAATTTTTGCAGAAAGTGGAATCTGCATGGCTACAGTCTCAGGCTGGGTGCAACTTAGAAAGCATTTGTCTCCCCTCCCCACACCTGACCTCTTCTCAGCTAAGAGGCACTTTTTAAACGAGGGGAGAAAGTTTCAAAATAGTCCAAACCTACAAATAAAAAACATCTCACCGCAGCATGGCACAGAAACATGTTTTCCATACTGCCCATAGTCTCTGCAGACTTCAGAAGGCCCAGAATCCGGATAAGTGAGGGGAGGGTGGGGAGGGCAGAAGAAGGACCATTCCCTCTCTCAGTTCTGGATTCTACTCCTCAAACTTCATGCAGGTCAATGGAAGATCATCCTCAAAAACAAAATGCAATCAAATCCTAAACGGGATGGAAATGGAGGCGTCCAAATATCCTTAGAGAAAAATATCATACAACACAGTCTGGAATACAAGACTGGTGTGGCTCGAATTTTAATTTAGGAGGAAAACATTCTACCCATATAAAAACATTTGGGGAACCGTGGCTCAAGAAGACCCGTGATTCCACGATCCACGTCTTCTTATTCTCCTGAGTCCAGCCTGCTCCCAGTGTAAAACATTTATATCTCTCTGTGTTGTTTTGCAACCAATCACACTAAATGACACTAATTAAAATGAAGCTCATAAAAAAAAATCAACTGGGTTAATCAGTAATAAAGAATGAGACTCTTTTTTCCCCCTCTGTTTTTGGCGATTGTTTTTAATGAACAAACAGTAGCTCTTATATTCATTATTTATCTCCATCTGTGTTTTAATGACTCAGTCCCAGCACTCATTAACAAAGCTCGGTATTTATGGAAAACTGGTACTTCATAAATACAAAATTCATCTACAGTGGATATATATTAGTTCAGAAATTCAGTAATTGCAACTCACACAACTATTCATTAAAATTCTAAGGCCATTAAATTATGAACTGAAGTTTGCCAGCTTATTATATAGACACACAAAAAATTGTTTTAACATCATGTTGAGTTTTCCCATTTCACGATTAGGGGACTCTTTGACCAGTCTTGTTATACTATGAACTTTGGTAGGTTTCATCTTCATAGAAATTAATCCTTTCTCAACAACTCTTCACCACAAGGTTCAGAATCAACACAGTCACCATCATGGCACTAAATCCAAATCATGCTATGAACATGTGGCTAGTCCTTATTAGAGATGGGCACGAACCAGGAAAAAACCGAACCATGCGGTTAGTGGTTCATCAAATTTCACAAACCATGAACTTCCATGAACCTGCCCCTTGTTCGCGAACCGGTTCATTTGGTTCGTGAAAATGTCACACCTGGGTCAGGAAAACGTCACTTCCGGGTCAGCAGAAGGTCACTTCTGGGTCAGCAGAAGGTCTACAGGAAGTCCATTCCCTGTTGCCTAGGAAACTGATTGATTGGCACCAGGCTGTCAGCAGTGACGAACCAAAAAACCAACCAAACGAACCAGCCTAAAAGTTCATGGTGGTTTATCAGAAATGGGATCTGATGAACCGCGGTTCATGAACCACGAACCAGCCTGGTTCGTGCTTAATTTTGGTTTGTATTTTGGTTCATGCCCATCTCTAGTCCTTATTGCTCAGGAAGAGTTGTGTAGTGGTTACTAAAAAGACCCAGAAGAAGAAAGCCTGGCTTCTATTCCTTGGGAATTGTTCATGACAATGGGTACAAATAGACATTACTAAGTACCTAGGGATGCTCAAAAGAACCTCATTTCACGTCCCCTCCCTGCACTCGCTTGCACAGTAACACTTCAATCTGCTCCCTGTGAATATGTTTGATATCAGTTCCTTCTCAACTGCTAAAAGTATCCCACTTTCCCCTACATCCATTCATTGAAATGCAGATCTTGAACTTTTTCACACTTTAAAGAAATGCAAATTGGCAGTCAAAGGAGCCTACAGCATTTGTTCTCACAGTGAAAACAGAGCTGAGTTGGTGCTTTGCCTTCTGGAATCACTTGCAGATGTGATCACACAAAGGGAGCTCCTGCAAAAGCAGCATTCACCTGCACCAAGCAAGAGCAGCCTGAATGTAAACTGAGAACTACACATACAATCCTGTACTTGAACATCCCTAGGTACTTAGGGTCAAAACACACAAGATGCACGGGCGAGTGTCGGATCCTGCAAGGATCCCTGGGAATTGTAGTTAAAAAAAACTAGCTGCTCAGCTCAGCCGGAGAGAATCACAGCTGGAGGGACTTTCTCACACACACTCTCTCTTTTTCAAAAGTCCTCCAGGAGCCAAGGATATGGGTGGGGAGAGGTTGGAAACAATGTAACAAGAGGCAGGAAAAAAGCTGAGGTGTTTTGGAGAGAAAGAGAAACCCAATGCTCTCCCATTCTTCTTCTCCCGGCAGGGAATTGCAGCACGGATTCCACACACACACCGCCTCATCTCTGAGCTCTTGAAGGAAAACTGGAGCGGATTTTTGAAAGAAAGAATCTCTCCACCCATTCACTGTGGCCACTCTCAGCCTCAAACTCCCTCCTCATCTGGCTAATACTATACACCCGATCTGGATGGTACAGACTAGCCTTATCTCTTCAGAGCTCAGAAACTAAGCAGGGTTGGCCCTGGTTAGTACTTGGGTGAGAGACCAGCAAGCAAGTCCAGGCTTGCAGAGGCAGGCAATGGCAAACCACTGCTCATCTCTTGCTTTGAAAGCCCTATGGGGTTGCCATAATTTGGCTGCAACTTGATGGCATGTACACACATACAAAACTACACACATTAGGTCCATCCACCTCGGCGTAGCATCCCGAGACACCACCCCCATAACACCTGGGGTTGAGCTCTGTCCCCAACGACTGTACTGCCCTGCCTCAGATAGGCAGTAGATAAGAGCAAGAGTCCAGTAGCACCTATAAGGCTAACAAAATTAGTGGTTGGGTATGAGCTTTCATGAGTCACATGAAATAATACTGCCACAAAATATGTTAGTCTTATAGGTGCTGCTGGACTCTTGCTCTTTTCTACTGCTACAGACAGACTAACATGGCTGGCTACCCATCAGATGGGCAGTTAGAGCTCCTCATTGGCCTCTCCCTTGGTCCTTTTAAAGAGATGCTGGCAAGTCACACATGCACCCTCAGGACCCCCATCTTCTCATTATTAAGCCCACTCTCCCATATGACCCAGTGTGCCACTTGATGGCCCTCAACTAGCTACTTGCTAAGTGTTCCCTCACTTAGGGTAGCCCACTTGAAAACCTAAGCAGACGTTGCCATAATTTGGCTATGACTTGACAGCACTCTTCACCACCACCACCAATGTGCATATGCCATTGAAGCACATACTATGAAAAAGTAACTGCTTGGGGAGGGGGCATTTTATCAATGCACACAAAAGCACATAATCAAAGTTCCTCGCCAAAGAAATCTTGATGTAATTGGATATGGTAACATAAAAACTGCATGATTATTGTGCATGATAATTGCTATTGCTGAGAAGAGAATTGGCACAAATCAACTGAGAGCTGTAGCAAACTACCCATGTGCAGTCCCTAGTATGAAAAAGCAGAAATCAATAAATGGAGGAGGCCTGATATTTTGATTCCATTTTCCAGACTAGACCAGGTAACTTGAAACTGTGGAGAGAGAGAAGGAGAATTTGGAAAGCATCCCCGATGTCAGGAGATTGGGACAGATCACTACTAGAGATGGGCACGAACAGCAATATGAACTAAAAAAACCCATGAACAGCCCCATCTGCTGTTCGCTAACAAGCTGTTCGTGAAGCCCCATTCTAAATGAACAGATGGTCATTGCAAGCCTCGTTTGTTGCTGTTCCTTGCTGTTTGTCAAGCCAGACAGTCTGGCACCTGCAATCAATTCCCATGGCAACTTAGGCAGGGATTGTCTGAACTCTGTCTGAACTCCTGCTGTTGCCCTGGAAACCCCAACCTAAACCCAATTTAGCTTGATAGGCAGGTCTTCCTTCCAAGTGTGGACTGGAGCTCCAAATTTGTTACAAGAGGAAAAGACCAGGGGGTAGGGGGGCTCCCAGCTCTGGCTTTCAGGGAGAGACAGCTGCTGTTAGAGAGAGAGGGAGAGTGCATTGGAATTTTCTTTGTGTGTGGTGGGATGGGGAGATACCCCTTCAGGTTCCAGGTCTGCTGCCAGGCTCTGGGGCCAAGCTATTATTTATTATTGGTACCTTTCCTGCTGCCTGCTCAGGTAGGGTTTCTGGGAGTGGTGTGGTAGGGATCTTGATGGCTGGAGGAGAGCCTGCTGGCCCCCACAAATAACGAACAATGAACATGTTCGTGAACAGGATCATGTTCATCAATGTTTGTTGTTCATTGTTCATGGACGGCAACAAACAACGAACACCATGTTTGGGTTTTTTTCTGTTCATGCCCATGTCTAATCACTACCTATATTGTGACTTTTGTAATATGAAGACCCTTAAGGTCCACCTACTCCTATATGAACATGCCCAATCACCTACAGTCATCTTTGGAGGACATCCTACAAGTGTCCCTGCCATTTGAGGGTAGCTGGGTGGCAATCCAAGCAAGGACCTTCTCAGTCATGGCACCAAAATGACAGAATTCTGTCCCTAGGAAAATTTGTCTGTCCCGTTCTTTCATTGTCTTCTTCCACCAGGTGAAGACTTTTCTGTTTTTCTGGCATTCCCTCACTAATTCTCATTGACCCTTCCTCCCATTCATAGCGTTTGTGTGTTTTAATTGTTTTTAATTGTTTTATACGTATTTATACATCTTTTAAATCTCACTTTAATGTTTTTGTTGTTAGCTGCCACATTGACCCTAAGTTGGGCAGAAAGACAACTAAGAAATATTTTAAACAAAAATAGTTTTAAATAAATAAAAATAAAGAAATGTAAGAAGCACGGAGCGTACAGATGATTCCTGCTGGTTAGAGTGGGAAGAACTAGAATGGTAAGTTAGAGCCAAACTACAAGTGACGAATGACACAAGTTGGACCCTTGTCAGCTTCCCTCAAGTTTGATGGGAAATGTAGACATCCTGGTCTTGCAGCTCGGCTCTCCAACTGCTGTCCAATGGACTTTTCAACTGTCACTTGTCCAACATTCCGCCAAGCTGCCTACATTTCCCATCAAAACTTGAGGGAAGCTGGCAAGTGTCCAACCTGTGTCATTTGTCACTTGTAGTTTGGCCCTCAGAGAGCATCTAGAAACAGTGTTTGGCAATACAATATGATATTTAATGCTTCTTTGATTTGTCCCTCATGTGTCACACCAAGCCCTCGAGTTACAATGATGTCAACAATACCTAAGCCAAGTCAAATACAGGGAGGGGAGGAACTTGGTTACCATAGTCACAGGGGTGTGGCTTATAATCTTCATTGGCTCAGACCAATCATACCTTGTTTGTGTTCCCCATCAACCCCCCAGCATACAGTCATAGCCACCCAGGGTAGCTCCCCTCATCTAATTAAATTGTCTTTGTGCTTTGTAGGATGAAAAAGCATTGTGGAGAAAACAGCATCTGTTGATTACATAAAGCGAAGCAATTTCTTTCCCAATCCTGGCAGGAGTTAGCTAATCGCAGGGTTAGAGAGCCTCCTGCCGTGTTCCCATTACCTTGTAATTTTGGTCTTGTATGCTGTTGCTGTGAAGCCCCCTCTGCTTTGAATTCCTCCGACATCCTCCGCTCATCTTCTCCACCACTTGTGTTAGGACGTCGGATGCTTTCTGCTGGGGGATTTATTGAGCTCAGTTATTTGAGTTTAGCAGCGAGGCAAGCCTCTGGTATTATGTTATTAATCTCCCAAATTTATGTCCGCCACTTCCTTTGAAGGCTTAAATGTAATCAGAAACAATTTGTTTTGGAACGGCGTTTAAAAATTCATAATTTTCTCGTACAATGCGCGTGTGGCGGGGGAGGGGGGAACTGCCGCACTTGCGGCTCATTAGCAGAGAGATTCACAAAACATCTGGCTTTTTTTGCTCCTTCTGATGAAATTGCTGGGTGCCTAAAATTTCACATTCATTCCGTACTGCTCAACAAGGATGTGCAATCGCTCTGCCAGGAACTCATTAAACGTGCCTACAAGTCAAACTGTATAATCATCCAAATGTGTTTGCGGAGAATTATAATACATTTCTCATCCCTTCCCACCCATTGCTGTTTCTTACCACTGTTGATCAGGCCAGGGACAGCGGCAATCGTATCCCATACAAACTTCATTTGCAAGTGCGGTCCTAATTTCAAAGGGAAGGTGCAGATATGCACCATAGGATCTAAAAGGAATATGGCTGACCTGTATTGCAGTGGTGTGAGAGATCTGTAGTAAATGTTAAGAAAGAGCACCTGCCTCCTGGTGGCATCTGGAAGGATTATAGAACTACACAATGAAATTGCCGGTGAAAAATAAATAAATAAATAAGTCCTGTACGTTTCATGTATTATATTCAAAGTGCAAAAGTGCTTCAATCAATATACAGCATATACAGACAGTACTGAGCAATAATCACAAAGTTCTCAAAGATCCAAAGTCCAGTTCCAGGATCAGTGGAATATCTATTGCGCAATGGCCGGGTCAGTAGAATTACAGTCGCACAATGGCCCGAGTAGTGGTTGCTTATTCCCGAAGACAAGGTGGATAAATAGCTGGGCTTCCTCCTCAGCTACGGGTTGCAGCCAGCAAATTTTCCAATACCCATTTGGTGGTACACTTCGTCAGGCAATATTGTCTTACTGCACTTTTCATCCAGTATTTTTGAGGCAGCCTTTTTTGTATCTGTCTTTGATAATGTAGCAACCACCATTCGAGAAGCCAGTGTGAAAACAAATACTGCAGTACAGGTGCATCTCATGGCAGCTTCAGCTATTCCAGTCAACTCTATTTTCTTATCAACGATTCGTATCTTCACACCAGTTTTCCCGGGGCAAAAGCGACTCGGAAGTGAAACCATCTGGAAGGAAGCCGCTTTGGTGGTATTGTTAAGATGGCCGCTGGAGTTGCTGGAGTTAAAAATTGACTTGTATAATGTGCAAATAAACTTGTTGAGGTTCTTTGCAAGCAGCTGGGATCTGTCCTTTGGGGAACCTGGAGGATCTTCCTAGCTTCCTGTTATTACAGGATCTTCCTTTTGGATTATTCCTTGCTTCACTGATAGGGTTGTGAGGTACTTACCTTTCCTTTTCCTTTTAATCCCATTTTCATCTGAAATGTTATTTGTTTTGAATCATGACAGTATTGTCAAGGAACCTGCCTCCACTTAGGAGGAAGACTCTTCAGGGGAAGGGGAAGATGGTAGGATCTTCTCCACTCACTCCCATCAGGGTTCTGTTAAAGATCTGGTTGAATTGGCAGGTCAGGAAGTCCAAGTGCACCTATCCAGTACAGCCTTCCACAGGAGTAACAGAAGAAGGACAGAGCTAAAAGTTGGATCATGAACAAACATTCCCATCTTGGGGCATCCCATGTGATGTGAGCATAATACTCTAGTTCTTTGCAAAGTTGAGGACACTATTCCATTCTCAAAAAAGGGCAGAGTTATCAATTTCCTATACAACTCATTGCCCTGACCTGGAGAGTCCAGGAGAGCCTGATCTTGTCAGATCTCAGAAGCTAAGCAGGCTCAGCCTTGGTCAGTAATTGGATGGGTAGACCGCCAATGAAGACCAGGGTTGCAGAGGCAGGCAATGGCAAACCACCTCTATTAGACTCTTGCCATGAAAACCCCACCAGATGTTCCCATAAGTCAACTATGACTTGAGGGCACTCTCCCTCACATATAACTCATCAATTGGGCTCTAACCTCTGCAGCTTCCACACCTTTTTATGAACTAGCTTGTGCAGCAGTCTGGACAGCTCCCTGCTGAGCTTGTTCCTTGTGTACAAGGCCCCTGTCTGCCAGTTTGTGGATCTCGTTGGTTCTCGCTCCTGATCTGGTGGATGGCTACAACTTGTTTGATCTTGTCCACCTGTCTGTGACCCTTCTGCCTTCGTAGATGGATGGCCAAGTATTTTGCGAGGTGTTTGACAGTGAACAAGCATTGAGACCAAAATCTCTGATTTTTTAAAAATATTGCTTTTGTGAACATCGAAACACCCCTATTACCATTGAGCATATGCAGAGAAAGCAGTCTTAATACGGTTGTATATATGATGGCCTCAAGATCTTTGTGTGTGCATGTGTTTATCCAATGTACAGGAATGTATGTGTGCATTAACAGAACATTGCACTAAAAGAATCTTTATGCAATAATAGTATAAGCCCATCATTTAGCAGACTTCTGTCACTGCATGCACGTACATTAGTAGCTCAGAGGGAGCAGGGGAATAGATGCAAATAATCTGAAGGAACTGAAAACAGCAGCCAAACGCACATGCTCCAAATCTGTCATGCGTTTTAGAAATGTAAAAAAATATATATAAACACATCTTTCTCCCAGATAACTTGGAATCAAGGTGGGTAACAGCAGTTTTAAAAAATAATACATAAAAATTCTTCTAGATTAATTGGAATTTAGAAGGAATGGAACTCAGGGCAGATCAAGAACATGAAATGGAACTCAGGGTAGAGCAAGAACATGAAATAGAATTCAGGGCAGAGCAAGAAAATGAATGGAAAGGGACAGGGATGGCACGTCCATTGAGGCAGGTCCAGCAGCTGCCTCGAGAGCTGAAACCCTGGAGGGGGTGCCGGGGGCAGGGGCGCAGGCCGCGGAGCTGGTGGTGGCAGTGCTGGCACCTGAGTGGGAGGGATGGGAAGCCACCCGCATGCCACCCCGGCCGCCTGCTGCACCTGGCCCACAGCCTCCCAGCCCTCCTGCCCTGGGCACAGCAGCCATGGGCCAAGTGCGGCCGGCGGCCAGGGCGGTGTGCAGAGCAACAGAGCGGGAGGGCTGGGAGGACGCATGCACGCCTCCCCAGCCACCCGCCACGCCTGGTTGGGAGCGCGAGCCAGCAGCAGCAGCATGAGGCAGTCTGAGTGGGCAGCCTCCCAGCCCTCCCACCCAGCTGCCCCATGGCATTGTCAGTACACAGCTTTGGGCCAGGTATGGCAGGCGGCCAGGGTGGTGCATGGAAACCGAGCAGGAGGGATAAGAGGCCACCTGCGCATCATCCCAGCCACTTGCTGCACCAATGGGGCCGGCTCCAGCAGCATGCTGCATGATGACATCACACATAGTGACATCATAACACAGTTCAGGTGCGCACATGCTCTGCGTGTGCATGGGGGGCAGCAACAGATATGAAACTGCCCCCGGCCTCAGGCTCCAGAAACCCTGGTGCCAGCCCTGGAAAGGGACAATCCACTTATCCCTTCCCACAACAGCCTCTACTGTGTTTCTAGTCAGTACTGGGCTAGATGGACCATTGATCTTATCTAGAAGCTCTGTAGGTGCAAAGGCCCCCAATATCCTGGCTGGGTAGCACACAACACAGTGCAGCTCTAGCATCTGAGCATAGGGAAGAAGAAATTTCCAAAGCCAAAAATCCTATTATTATCCATTCAAAAAGGGATAAGAGCTCTGGTTGACCTTGTTTATTACTCGTATTGTGAGCAACCGGCTTTTAAAGGAAACTGAGAGAGAGAGAAATAGCCTTACCGTCTCACTATGCAGAACAACCCCAGGTCTCAATACCAGACAATTGATTTCATTGGTAGCTGGTGAGTGTCATAAAAGGCTGCGGTAAAGCGGACATTTTTGCATGTTCCAAATTTCTTATGAATCTATAACGCCATAGCTGGGTGTATCACATTCAGTTAGTTTGAGTTATGTAATGGTGCAGAACATAAGAACAGCCTTAAGTACAGCCTGCTAGATAAGATCCTGGATCCTGGATCCATCTAGACCAGCATGCCCTCTAGTCCAGTCCCTGTTTCACACGGGAGCCAACCAGTTACCCTGGAGGACCAGCGACGGGGCATAGAGGCTGAGGTCCTCCCCTGCTGCTGCCTTCCAGCCCAGATATTCAGAGGTGTGCTGCCTCTGTAGATAGAGGTTCCCATTCAGTCACCATGGCTAGAAGCCTCTGATGGACCTCTCCTCCATGAATCTATGCTCATAGCTGTCACTACTTCCACTGCTGGTGAATTCCACCATTTAATTACTTGCTGAGTCAAGAAACATGGCCGAGGTCAGCAGTCTTCAAGCTTTCTCCATTTTGGCAAGCCATTCTACACTGAGCTGCTGCCAAGGAATGCTTATATACTCCAGAACCTGGACACTGAAGTAGACAATGACAGCCAAGGTTAGAATGTCAGACTAGGTTTAGAGAGACATGGGTTCCATTCCTCATTCTGCCATGGGGCAACTGCCTCAAAAGGTTGTTGGGAAGGTTAGAATCAGGAAAGAAATGGAAGAGAGGAGAATCATGTCTAACATTCTGAGCAGCGTGGAGGAAAAGCCCTGCTGGGTCAGACAAATGACCATCTAGTCCGGCATCCTGTTCCCCGCATACCAGCACATGGACTATCTTTTTTAAAAATCAGCTAGGAGAGAGTGTGATGGTGGTAGAGAGTGTCCTCAAATCATAGCTGACTCACACTGACCTATGGCAGGGTTTTCATGGCAAGAGATGAACAGAGGAGGTTTGCCTTTGCGTGCCTCTGTGACCTGGTCTTTGCTGGAGATCTCCCATCCAATTACTAACCAAGGTATTGGTTATTACTTACAAAGCTCTTCACAGCCTTGATCTTGCATATCTATGGAACCGCCTCCCTCCCTATGTCCCTCCATGACAGCTTCGCTCATCTGGACAAGGTCTCTTGCAGGTGCCAGCCTGCACATGGGCAAAATCAACAGTAGCCCATGCAGGGGCTTTCTCTGTGGTGGCCCCTACCCTGTGGAACGGCCTGCCTGGGGAGGTCAGGAGAGCCCCCACTCTCCTGGCTTTCTGCAAACAATGCAAAATCGAATAATTCAAAAAGGCTTTTTACTCAGATAGGAGGGCGGTATTGTAGGGAGGGGGTCTCAGATGCTTTGCTAATGAGTTAGGGACCGTAGACTTCACCACTATGTTGCCTTGTATATTATCTGCTGCTTTAAATTTGTACTCCTACTACCTGTGCTTCATGTTGCCTAATGTCAGTCCTAGAATTGATTATGTTCTGTTTCAGCAATTCTTCATCTCTGTATTGGATCCTTGCTACTGCTATGTCTTTGTAAACTGTATTTATTTATCCTATGGCATTGTCGATGGAAATGTCCTGATACCGTATGGAAATGTTTTTGATACTGATTGTACTAATCTCACACTATGTAACCTGCTTTGAGTCTCAATGAGAAAGGCAGACTATAAATGAAATAAATAAATAAAGGGCAACTCTGCTTCGCTCCTGCGATATCCAGGTCAGGGCAAGAGAGACTGAGGGCCAAGCTACACATGACGAATGACACTTGAACGGCAAGTGGATTGAGTGGAGGGCAAGTGAACAGGGAGAAATACACTTGCCATTCAAGTGTCATTCGTCATGTGTAGCTTGGCCCTGTATGCACTATTTTTGTACCTGTGTAGTTGGTAGCATTCATCCATTGATTGCATCCGTCTTCCCTTCCCTGGCCCTTCACATGCAGGCAGCTTTCCCCTCTTTTTGTTCTCCGTTTCCCAGTACTGCACACCTTCTCATCTCAGAAGGCCTTGACCAACCTTATTTTCAGTAAAAGGGTATGCATTTGGATGGGAGTGCAGCTCTGAGGCTAGGAACTTGAAATTGGCCAAGGTTTTCTTAGCTGTGTGAATACTGTGCGCCTTTTGGAAATACAGAACCACAAAACGTCTTGGCTGTGAAGAATTCATTCCTAATAGAGAGACCACCTGTTTTGTAGACTGGGCAGCAAATGGTTTGAGCAGAAAATGGTTCTTCCTTCAGAAAATATACTTACCTTTGGGGGGGGCAGAGGTGTGAAGGGGGAGGGGACAGTTGTGGGAAAGCCTTGTGTGACCACGCACGCAACAAGTATTTATAATCCAATTCCCAGCATCTTGGAATGTTAAACAAAAGTAAATTTTGGTGAGTGTTTGAGAGTGCTGATCACTGCTTGCTCATAAATGATGATCCAAGCAGAGGCAATCATGCATTTGTCTTCAAGGTTGCCTTTTGTAGTGTTTAGTCGATGTACATGTGTGGATTAATAAAATGGGGAGGGAAGATGCAAATGAACTGAAGCAAAGTGAAAGCGTATTTATTTTATTACAATATTGGAAGACTGCCTTTCCCACAAAATGTGGGTTCAATCAAAACACTTTAAATTTTGAAACTGATGCATTGTAAAAAAAAAAAAGTTGTCAAACTAGAACTAAGGAGGAATGGAATGTAGAACAGAATAAAACTCTAGGATAATAGAGGAATGGAAATCCACACATGTCTTGTCTCAGGCAACCAGGTTTCTCCTAGGATGCCCTAACCCACAAATTTGGTGTAGTGGTTAAGAGCGAGTTTGGTGTAGTGGTTTGAGCGAATTTGGTATAGTGGTTAAGAGCGCGGGACTCTAATCTGGAGAGCTGGGTTTGATTCCCCACTCCTCCACTTGAAGCCAGCTGGGTGACCTTGGGTCAGTCACAGCTCTCTCAGAGCTCTCTCAGCCCCACCCACCTCACAGGGTGTTTTGTTGTGGGGATAATAATGACATACTTTGTAAACCGCTCTGAGTGGGCATTAAGTTGTCCTGAAGGGCAGTATATAAATCGAATGCTGTTGTTATTATTAAATGGTGGCTGCCACTGGCTCTTGTTCCACACAAAGCTGTGCTGCAATAATATGCCAAATGTGAGCCTGGAAAAGCTTCCACAGGATGAGGTACAAGCTGGGCCGGCAAATCATACAATTGCAATATGCTATTCTGGGAAAACTGTCAACAAGTGCTGGCAGGGACAAAGGAGTGTGGTTGGAAGATGGCCATTGCCACCCACTGGAAGTGACAATGCTCAGCGGGAACGAGGGCATGATCTCATTGGAGCAGTCACATTTGGCTTCAGTTCATTTGCATCTTCCCTCCTGATGTTATTAATTCACACATGTGCATTGACTAAACACTACATAGATTGGTACCCACCACTCCTCACTGCATCTTCACACTCAGAGCAGCATCACTCGTAAAATTTCTGTTAAGGAGATTTTGAATTTCTTATTTCTTGCTTTTCTTACTTCTTATTTCTTGCTTTTGATCTGAAAATCCCTAGTTTGATTTTATTCCTCCCCTGGGCGAATCAATCCCGGATTTCTCTGTTTTTGTGCTATCTCCTGTGTCGTGTTGAAAATTTCTCATTAAATGTATACCCTTTCATCACTGATAATTCCAGGGCCATTTCCACACCTTCTCACCTTCACATCTACTCACCTTCATCTGGAACACTATGGAACATCACGAAAAAGCCGCAGAAGATAGCGTCTTCGCGTGCAAGTTTTGCAAAACATTGCGCAAAACTTGCGCGAGAAAACGCTATCTTCTGCGGCTTTTTCATGACATTTCACAGCATTCTGGATAAAGGTGAGTAGTGTGGAAATGGCCCAGATGAGTAGCACTGTTAGTCTATAGCAGCAAAATAAAACAGGAGTCCAGTAATACCCTAACACTATTTATTCCAGCATAAGCATTCACACTCTTCAAGATCCTCTGCCTAAGCATCTGAAGAGACACGAGTTCTGAATGCTGATGCTGGAATGAATTGTGTTAGTTTTTTAGGTGTCACTGGACTTACTTCTTGTTCATTTTTCTAGCACTATTTGTGGCCAACTAAATCAGGCAATATACATTATAAATCCATTTCACATATAAATTGCATGCACCATGCCATGAATACCATGTGCATCATATGTTAAAAGTACAGTAATGTGCAAACAGAAGTATAGACAGCACAGTTCACTTGAGCCAGATCTTGTGAAATACCTAGTGCTTTCCTCCCTATATATTATAGTGCCCAGAAATTAGTTGCTCAAGATTTTGTGCAAGCAGAAACACAAGCGATACGATGTTTGATATAGCCCAAATGGGTATTATAGTGAATTTTTTTGCATTTCTGCTTGCAGATTAGAGCGCTAGTACAAGTGGAAATTTTGCACTGGATCCAACCCAAATCAATCCTCTCTCCCCCCAAAACCCCAGTGAACTGAAAAGTACTGCAACTGCTGACAAACCATAAATATTCCCCCCTCCCAAACTTGTGTCTGCCCTATAGCTGTTAACGGAATTCCAGGAAAGCGATGGTGGCTCTGGCAACCATATGGAGAAAGGACCTGAACAGTGGTCAAATGGCAAGAGATTAAAGCTCTTCTGAACATGGAGTAGAAATAAAGAAGGTAGAGAATTAAGTGGTAGACGGATAGAGCAGTTGAGAACTGGTGTACTGTTGGAGATAGTGCCATTTCAGCAAATGCTGGGAGAGTTTGAGGGTGGACATCTGGAGAGATGTGGCATCTCTTCTAAGTGATGCTCTAGTGGGAGACAGAGCTGGTAAGTTCCAAGTTTGTATCAGAGATGCTTCAAAATTGTATGAATGATCCCCTTCAGTCAGGTGTAAAACCTGAACCAGCACCCTTCTTAGCACAGGAGTGAGGCCATTTCCAAATGTCCTTAAAGGGACAGCCCATTCATTGAACGCTGGCGGCTTTTCCCCTTCACTCCACATGTCTCCAATTTCAAGATGATAGCAGGCTGTTTGGCTTCTGGTTTTTTGGCGCCTTTTGGGGGATGCAGAAAAGTGTGGGAAATTGCGTTCACATTAAAGGCGCCGAAAAATAGAAGCCAAACAGCCTGCTACCCCTTTGAAATTGGAGATGTGTGGAGTAAAGGAGAAAATCCGCCAGTGTTCGGTAAGTGGGCCATCCCTTTAAGGATGTGTGGAAACAGCCTGAGAGATGGAGAAAGGAAGGTTTCTTCCTTACTCTTCGGCATCCACAGAGTGAATTCGGAACAAACTGGACTGGAAAGTGCACCTCATTCACCTGGAAACAAGTATGAGTACACACCTGGTCTTCCTGACCAGGCATGGTATCAGTATGTGTTAGCAATGAAGAGAGGATAAAGTTCCAGGTGATTTGAAATCTGCTGAAACTGACATACTTCAGTTTTGGGATTAATTTTACTATTCTTGTAATATAACAGTTCCAAGAAGTGGGCCTCTGGAGAAGGCAAAGGTTGGAAATTGACTTATCCCTATCTGTATAAAACCGTCTGATTTCACATATGAGACAGCTGAATTCCTCTGGAATGGACTTTGCATCTTTCTTCCACAGGGGAGGCCATTTTCCTTTGAGGCTGGCTGGGGGCGCGAGATGTGTGTGACTTTTTTCCCAAAATAGTAAAGATGTCTTCTACAACACACACAGCACTTGGATTTTAGATACCTTTGTACATAGCTTCTTGATGTGATTAGTGGCAGATGCTACTATCTGAGGGAATCTAAATTACTTCTTCTTCAGCTAATGAACTACTGTACTGTAGTAAGCAGGGATCTGAGAACAAGATAGGTTTATTAATGAGCTCCTAATTAAAGGAATGGCATTCAATGGTCTTATTGCCTTCAGAAAAAGAAGAACTCCACATCTCCTCCCCTCACACAGCAGGTGGGCCCTTTTCATTACCTAGGATTACATTTTCTGTAAAAAAAAAAAAAAAGTCCGGTGTAAAATAAGCAAATCGAGATCAAGACCAGGTAAGAGTCAAATTCCAATAATTTTGTAAGGGAGACTGATTCAGAAAATAGATCCAAAGAAATTAGCCGTGTTGGTCTGTAGCTGCAAAACAGTAAAAAGTCCAGTAGCACCTTTAAGACTAACCAACTTTATTGAGGCATAAGCTTTTAAGAACCACAGCTCTCTTCATCAGACTTTTTACTATGATTAAGAAAATGGAATTCATTTGGAATCTCTTTCTAAAGTGCTTTAAACATTATAAGGATAAGGTATTTCTGCTTCTTTTTGCTTGCCGATGTGATGATTAGAGACGGGCACGAACAGCAATACGAACAAAAAAAAGCCATGAACAGCCCAATCTGCTGTTCGAGAACAAGCTGTTCATGAGGCCCCATTCTAAATGAACAGGTGGTCGTTGCAAGCCTCGTTCGTTGCTATTCGTCAAGCCAGACAGTCTGGCACCTGCAATCAATTCCCTTGGCAACTTAGGCAGGGATCATCTGAACTCTGTCTGAACTCCTGCTGTTGTCCTGGAAACCCCAATCTAAGCCCAATTTAGCTTGATAGGCCAGTCTTCCTTTCGAATGTGGAGCTCCAAATTTGTTACAAGGGAACAAAGACTAGAGGGGAGGGGGGCTCCCAGCTCTGGCTTAGTTTACAGACAGTGGAAAGGGAGAGAGTTGCTGTTGGCATTTTGATAGAGTACATTGGAGTTTGAATTTTCTTTGTGTGTGGTGGGATCTACCCCTTCAAGTTCCAGGGCTGCTGCCAGGTTCTGGGCCAAGCTATTATTTATTATTGGTACCTTTCCTGCTGCCTGCTCAGGTAAGGTTTCTGGGAGTGGTGCGGTAGGGATCTACCCCTTCAAGTTCCAGGGCTGCTGCCAGGCTCTGGGCCTAGCTATTATTTATTATTGGTACCTTTCCTGCTGCCTGCTCAGGTCAGGTTTCTGGGAGTGGTGCAGTAGGGATCTTGACTTGGATGATGGCTGGAGGAGAGCCTGCTTGCCCCCACAAACAGCCAACCATGAACATGTTCGTGAACAGGGCCATGTTCGTGGATGGCAACAAACAATGAACATCATGTTTGTTTGTTTCTGTTCGTGCTCATCTCTAGTGATGATCCCCTTTGATTTCCATTCATCTTATTTTTATCTCTTTTATGCTATTTTTTCGCCGTTTATACACAAATGACAAGAAAAATCATGCAAAAATGTATTAGTTTCAGTGGGAAACGTTTGGTGCAGGAGAAAAGAAACTGGTTTGAAAACTAAGACTTGGCAGTCCATGTCCTACAAAATTGAAAAGAGCAATTGAATCGAGCCAGCAAGGTTTCAAAGATCGTATCCCTATTTTTTTAAAAAGAGAAAACACCCAGAACAACATTATCAACAGATAGTGACAGAATTTAAAGTATTAAAATGAGAGTGCGCCATTCAGCAGATAAAACTCTACTGGTGATCCCTGGCCCCAAATAGGTTCACCTTGCCTTGACCAGGGCCAGGGCTTTCTCAGCCCTGGCACTAACCTGGAGGAACTCTCTGTCTCTGGAAACTGAGGCCTGCGGGACATATTATCGTTCTGCTGGGCCTGTAAGACAGAGATGTTCTGCCAGGCATATGGTGGTTGAGGTAGGAAAATCATCCAACCAGTCTCCTGCGGGAGTGGGGGGGCTTGTGCCCCTTCTGGTTTTGTTGTTCATCTGACAGTTGGCCACCCTGCCCCACAGGTTCTAATGATTCCTTTTTTTGCCCTGTTTTAATTAATGCTCACAAGCTTCAGTAAGATAGAATGGGAAAGGCGTGAAGGAAAGAAATGGTCTGTACACTCTGTACAAAATTCTGAAACAAAACAGTAGACGATTCCAAATACTTCTGTTCTGCTTCAGAAACATGTAGCACAGAAATCCAAAATCTGGGGTTGCCAACCTCCCACCAGTAGCTGGAGATATCCCAGAATTAGAACAGATCTCCAGGCTACTGAGATCAGTTCCCCAGAGAAAATGTCTGCTTTGGACAGAGGATTGTAAGTATTATACCTTGTTGAGGTCCCTCCCTCCCCAAACTCCACCTTACCCAGGCTCTCTCCTCAAAATCTCGATGAATTTCCCAACCAGGAGCTGTCAACCCTAGGGAAGATGTTGAGAGGACTGGAAATCTGGAAGCTACCTGGTTCCTCAGAAACGGCAGCTTTCTTTTCAAAGAGCCTGTTATTCTGCTTCCCAAGGTGACTGCTACCAGAGCAAAGAAGAGACAGCTTATTTGCTAAAATGGCTGCAACTGACAAGAACAGGATGAGGTCAAAGATGAGGTCATGGTAGCAGTGAGAGCTCCTCCTTTCTCTCCTGGACAATCTGAGGTGGCCAGGGTAAATGAATAAATATGTGTTCCTGTTCACTGTTACATAGGAGTAAGCCTCACGAAAGCCAGTGGGAATTACTTCTGAATAAACATGTGCAGAAGTGGGCAGTAAGATGCTCTCAGGGCAAAGAGGAGCATAAGAAGAAGCTGGCTGGATCAGACTGAAGGTCTTCCCACAGGCAGCAAGCAGGCATGAAGACAGCATCAGTGCATGTCCATCTTGTACTCAGCGGTATACTAATTTCTGTCCATGGAAGTTCCCTTCTATACCATGGCTAATAAGATTCCTACAGGATCAGCACAAAACTCTATCTAGTTCAGCATTTTCCTACGATACCAATGAGTGCACGCATCATGATAAAACTCCACAAAAAGCCTATCTTAGTGTGTTTATGACTTTCTGTGTGTCATTTTACCCAGGCACAGGAGCACATGTGCACATGTGCCAATTCTGGAGATTCTCCTTGTTGAGCCAGAATTCAAGAGGAAGGGAACACAAGGAAGAACAAACGCAAAGATTAATAAAAGAATGGAACAAGGCAAAGCTTTTCACATTTAAATTCTGACAGCGACCTCTTTGTAAGAAAGCTCTACTTAATGAGAGAACACCAATGGCGATCTTGAACAGGAAAAAATGGGTTCTGGTTATCAACACCATATTGCCTTGTAGAGCTGGGAACCTGGATGTATATCTCCTTTTTACAGAAGGTCTATGAAATTATCTGCAAAAACCTTCTGCAAGCAACAGCCTTCCTCCCTGTGCCACCCGGGTTTCTCTTGAGTTCCTTGTCTCCTCTAATAACATCCTTTTCTAGGTGGATTATCCATCACCATCATTCTTTCAGATGCAATTAGTTTAATTAGCCTGGCACAGACAGAGCTGGCAGTTGATTCAAACATGGCAAACAACGCACGGTGCTTTCTACCAGCCGTGCATGGATGTAGTAAACCACTTGAGAATATCAGCCAGCTGCAGGCACTGAAGTAGCTTCCTTCTTGCTTGGGCTGTGCTTTCATAGCATCTTCTGCGAAGTGTTGGGGGGGCAGCAAACCCTGGATTGAAAGCTAAAATGACATGCTTCAGGGTGAAATGAAACTGTGGCCATTTCCACACACCCTTATAGGGACGGCCCACTCACGGATCACTGGCGACTTTCCCCCAGGAATCCAGATGTCTCCATTTTCAAAATGTTTGTGGGCTGTTTAGCTTCTGTTTTTTCGGTGCCTTTTCTGGGAATGCATTTTCCATGGTCCCAGAAAAGGCACCAAAAAACCCAGAAGCCAAACAGCCCACAACCATTTTGAAACAGATTCCTGAGGAAAAGTCGAAACTCGCCAGCATTCTGTGAGTGGGCTGTCCCTGTAGGGGCGTGTGGAAACAGCCTGTGTTTGGATTGTCCTTATCCAAATTCCCCCTCACTTCTGAATTTCCAGACTACCTTCATTTTCAAGAGGAAACCAATGTATTATTAGGGATCCTTCATGTTAGAAAACATCAAAACATACACAGAGCTGAACATGTTCATTTAGTGGCCTGGATCCAGTGGAAGAGTCCATAAAAGAAGCTAGCGGAGTGGCCCCTTCCTTGCCTTCCCTAAGGGCAGCTCTAGCAGATACCAGTTTGAGAGCCAGTTTGGTGAAGTGGTTAAGTGCGCAGGGCTATAATCTGGAGAGCCGGGTTTGATTCCCCACTCCTCCGCTTGAAGCCAGCTGGGTGACCTTGGGTCAGTCACAGCTCTCTGGAGCTCTCTCAGCCCCACTCACCTCACAGGGTGTTTTGTTGTGGGGATAATAATTACATACTTTGTAAACCGCTCTGAGTGGGCATTAAGTTGTCCTGACGGGCAGTATATAAATCGAATGTTGTTGTTGCTATACATTTCTACATGGGCATGCGCTCATTTTAATGTGCACTGCGCAGTCACACAGTAGCTGTGGGGAACTGCATTTTTTAAAAGGAGAGCTCCGATGGGCTCAGAAAAACACCATGAGGGGAGGGAGAGCTCCTGCCTTTCCCCCGAGCCATTTTTCTGCATAAAAATAGCAGGGAGAGGGGAGTTATTTTGCCAATTCTGCTGCTCCACATGAAGAATCTTTGCACAGATTCTCCACCTGGAGCAGCAAAATTGGTAAAATAACTCCCCACCTTCCCACTGTTTCGTTGCAGGAAAACAGCTTGAGGGGAGGGCAGGAGCTCTTCCTAACCTCACAGCTCTGTTCTGAGCCTGCTTGGGGTCTCATTGTTTAAAGAAAGAAGTTCCCCTCGGCTGTCACGTGACTGTGCATTGCACATTAAAACGAGTGCATGCCCATGCAGAAACATATCGTCTAGAGACTTCCTAAGTAGCCTGAAACTCCTCTTTGAAGATCAGATGAGCAAAACGTGCACCAGGTTTGAGGATGTGCAGCAGTGAGTGGGAATTGGGTAAATTGGATAAAATTGCCTCTTTCTTTTCCATTTGAGGCTTACAACAACAGACAAGGGAGAAAGGTGATTTGGCCTTATTTCCTCCTTGTTGTGCTGGCATATTTTGCTTGGGAAGCTCTGCCAATCCTCAGAGATGTTTTGGGACAAATGGCAGGGTGCTTGGAGAAGGTGCGGGGGGGGGCGGGACACTCTACTAGCTGCTTTGGTGAGCTCTTCTGCTGCATCTAAAGCTGTCTGGAAAGCAAGACAAAGAAGTGGCATGATATTATTGTTATTGTTGTTGCTGCTGCTGCTGCTGCTGTTTTAAAACAAAAGCTACTACAGGCAGAAGTGAAGTGAAATTACGCATGGTCCCAGCAACAAAACCCACAGCTGATTATAACCTAAGCATTGAAAATAAATCCGTAACAACCACCAATTGCTTTGCACTTACATTCTGTGGCAGTTTTCAATTGAAGGAAGGCCTTTGCGGTTTTGTAAGCATTAATTAACCTCTGATAAACAATTCTGAACCAGGTAACTTGTTGTAACTTGTAGCGGAGAGGTGAAGTGGATTTAAGTTATATGAATGGTTAAAGGGAAGTAACTGTTTAGGATTGGCCAGTCGTGTACCATTCAGCTTTTCACAGATGAAAATAAGGACATACTTTGAACATTTCCGTTCTTATACTCAAGGTCTTTCCCACCATTATAAATTACTGAAGGCCAATTTTATCCACTATAATCATTGACTCAATAACATGCTTTCATCTGCTGATTTACAAGCCAGGAAGTTGTTTGGATTATACTACAAAAGCCTCATTCTCACATGATAACTTTGTGAACAATTCAAAATCTTTCTTGGCAGCAGGGATTGAAATGAACAGACATGAAATACCGTTATACTGAATCAGACTATAAATCTATCAAGGTCAGAATTATCTACTTAGAATGACAGCAACTCTTCAGGGTATCAAGTGGAAGTTTTTCATATCTTCTATGATCTGATCCATAACGGGAGAAGCCAAAGATTGAAGTTGGGAACTTCTGCATGCCAAGCACACTCTCAACCGTTGAGCAATGCCCACCTACCTCCCACTCCCAAATGGGAGATGTATTCTCCATGGTAATGTAGTGTCCATGCACAAAGGGCTGTGCACCAGAGCCAAAATGCATTCATGCTCCCAAACTGGTAGTTTCACTTGCCAAATGTGAGAAGTGTGCGGCATCCCAAGGGCTCAGCCCCCCTCTCCCCAACCCCGCGTGTCTTGTTGATTCTGCAGATCAGCCACGAAACCTTTCAATAGGGGGTGGGGATGAAAGACAGACGCTGAAGGTCACTTGATGGCGTGCTGCTTTCTCTCACCAAAGTGCATCTTAATTATTGAAAAGATAGGCTGAATTACGGAGAGGCCTAAGTAATTACATGTCCATTTAGCCAAGCGCCGGATCAAAAAGAAAAGAAAAGAAAATGGATCGCCTAGCAAACTCAGGTTTTAGTCATTAGGAAACCTCTAATTACATTTAAATTGCAAAGTGAGAATTAAGACAGTTCATCCCCCAATAATGCATCAATGTTACAGAGGGATTTTGCATCTCTAATGAGCTGTATATGTGATTGTTCTTCAAGCGTTTCTGGCAGATTGGCTGGCCCAACTTTCACAGGGTCCTTCCCCTTTCAGATTCCATCAGCGAGCAACCACTTTGCCAGAGAGAGAGAGCGAGAGAGCAAGGAAGTCCCATAAAAGGCAGACACTATACAGGTGATGCATGGGGGCAGAGGAAGTGGGTAAAGAGAGCTTTTTCTCGCGAAGAACTAGAACTTGGAGGCACTCAATGAAGCTGATGGACAATAGACTCCGAGCAAACAAAAAGAAACACTCCTGTACCTAATAAGTAGTTGGATTGTGGAATTCAAGGCCAGTGGAGGTAGCGATAGTTACAAGGATGAATGGCTTTAAAAGGGGATTGGATGGATTAATGGTGGAGAGATCTATCAACAGGTAACTAAAGGGGAACCACCATATTCAGAGGCAGCAAATCTCTGAATACCAGCAGTAGGAGGCAGGGCCGAACCAAGGGGGCAGGGGGGTAGTCTGCCCCCAGCGCTGCCAAAGAGGGGGCACCGGGTACAGCTGCCAGCTGCCGGGAGTACGCCGGCAAGCCCAAGAGAAATTCGTGAAACCTAACTAACAAAAATAACAGTAATATACAAATGTATGCTTCAATCACTTATAATGTGTCAGATATAACAACTTAGCGCCCGTTGTATGCTATATAATGACCAACCGCACAAGAACCATTCAGCAGCATCACAATTTTACAGTACATTAATTTGTTGAAGGATCAAGTGGATCCTTCGTTACCATGGAGAATAAATCTCCCATTTGGGGGTAGGAGGTAGGTGGGCATTGCTCAACGGTTGAGAGTGTGCTTGGCATGCAGAAGTTCCCAAGTTCAATCTTTGGCTTCTCCCGTTATGGATCAGATCACAGAAGATATGAAAAATTTCCACTTGATACACTTGATCAAGTGGAGAGCAAGTGAATGGCAAGTGAACAGGGAGGAATACCCGTGAGTCTGCTCACTTGCCAGGCAAGTGTCATTCATCACTCGTAGCTTGGCTCTTAGTTCTCAGTTCCTTCCATTCATTTTCAACTTTCTCTCCTCCTCCCGCCCATCTATGGACCAGTTTGGATAACACGCCAACCCTATGGATGATGAGGGTTGTGCAATCAGGAGAAGAGTGCATCACCCTTCTGCCCATCCAGTTCACCTGCCCCACTAGTAATATCATTGGGCATCCATGTGGTGGTATAAGAGATGGGCAGATCCCAATCCGATATTTTTGCCTTCAACCATGTATTTCAGCGAATATATGTTAAATTTGGCCAAGTTGAACATTAAATCATCAAGTGACTTCCCACTGGTATCATTGGTGGTTGGAGAGGTAAAGCACATGCCAATTGCATAGGGGTGGCATATCATCCAAACTACCCCACTGATGAGTATCTACACATTGATAAAACACTGCAAAAATACAATCTTCAAATGACTGGCTGCATGACTGCATTAAAATTATTTTGGTGCAGTGTTCTATTGTTCCTTCTTGGGAACAGGGTGTAACTTCTATAAGGGATAGTTTTGTTACCTTAGACAACAACTACAGGTTGTCTATAAAAATAAAACTGAGATAATACTGCACCAAAAGACTCTGGATGTGTACAGTCACATTGAGATTGCTTTTTTGTAGAGTTTCATCAATGGGTACATGGATATTTGTAATGCACAGAGAGAAAAGAAAGCAAACAAACTAAAGAAAATGAAAGTTGCAACAAACTGCCTGTGTACAGCCCCCTGAACCAAATTCAGAAATGCAAAATGAAACAATAAAGGATCCTAATGCATCAGTTCTGCTTCGGAAACAAGATGGAAATAATTTAGAACTCCAAAATCTGGAGTAGGGGGTGGATCAGGATACTTTTGGACGCATCCCTAAGCTTGGAGAGTAATGATGCTTGAGCTAAGTTCTGCATCATCACAAATTCGGTAGCTTCAATCCTTGAATCTTTGGTCTTGTAGTCTCTCCCATATCCAGAACTTGCGGCCTCCAACAAATGAAGCCTGCAAAGCATTAGCCTCTCTACAACATGCCTCTGAGCTGGAGCTTTGCCAAGGAAAATGACACCTGGGAAATTTAAAGCTGTTGTGTATTGTTATTTTACAAGACCTTATACAAGGTTTGTTTTAAATTATGTGTGCTGTGATTTACTGGTGCCTGCAGTAAAGAACATGTAGCACATTATGCTGGCAAACACAGCTGCATCTTCTAGGAAGTAAGCAAAGGAATTTCACCAGGGAGTTCCCAATGACAATTAATGTCCAATATTTCTAGGATGCCAGTTCATGTGACCAGCTGGTACACAGAGCATATTGATGGAGTTGATCTATGCACAACAAAGAAATGGATTTTCCACATTTCTTTATTGTTGGGCAATTTTGCTGTGCCCTGCACTTCACTCTTCTTTCTCTATAAGGAGAATTTCTAAAATTCATCCTAGAATTTAGGCATGTGCTATATGTCAAAAGTTTCTTTTCCTTCCTTTCATACGTAGCTTTCCCCTTCTTCATTAACAATGGATAGAAAACTGCAAAATAGTAATCTTGACACAATAGCATAATGATTCTTTTAGAGTAGAGCCTCAGTGGTATACACATGCACTCCTGTGCATTGGTAACACACCACACAAAAAGAATCCTAATACAGCTGTACATTTTATTATCACATCAATACTATCCTTTTTTGCTGTGTTTTAGCAATGCACAAGAGTACATCAATAAAGCAAAAGAGAGAAAGAGAGAAAGGAGCTGAAGGGAGCTTCAGCAAGCTGTGCATGAAGTCTAAAATTTGGAAATAAAAAAAAAACGAAACAGCAGAGGATTTGTAACACTTTGGTTCCGCTTTGGAAACAAGACCATTTAATTTGAAACTCTAAAATCCAGGAAGAAATGTGGATGGGGAGAAGTTTAGAAGAATCCTCGAATGTATAAGCTCTTTGACTGTGTTGAGATTGCCAGCAGCAGGTCAGGCTTGGTTACTAGAGAAATGGGAGGGATGGTTCTACAAATCCTTTGTACTTTAAGTAGCTTTTACAGATCCCTTTTGTAGGCTGTCTGGTTTCAAGATGAGGCATCTGAGCCCTATTAGTGAACTAGCCAAGCAGGGCAGGTAGCGGCAGGTTACACTAACAAGCCAATTAAAAGGGTTTATAAAGGGAGTCTGGCAGGGCAGAGGAGGAGAAGAAAAGACCAGCTGTGATGGTGGAGGAGGCGTCCGTGTATAAGCTGAGATGCTGCAAATTTGCAGATAACAACCAAACCTTATGTACTTGAGTGGGTGGGAGAGTTTTTGGTGCTAGTTTCATAACCTAACATATGGCTGAATTCTGATGTATTATGAATAGAGGTGGGCACGAACTGAAATCCGAACCAAAGTTTGTCACAAACCGAGCTGGTTCATGGTTCACGACAAACCTGCGGTTCGTCAGAGCCCATTTCTGATGAACCACCACGAACTTTAGGCCAGTTTGTTTGGTTCCTTTTTCAGTTCATCACCACAGACAGCCTAGCACCAATCAATCAGTTTCCTAGGCCATGGTGGAGGGGATTTCTGCAGACCTGCTGCCCCAGTAGTGACATTTTCACAAACCAAATGAACCGGAGCAAGTTTGTGAAAGTTCATGGTTCGTGAAACATGACGAATGTTTGGCATGGCTTTTTCCTGGTCCATGCCCATCTCTAAACAGGAACAATAGTTTACTCCAAACATTTTGAGTCAGTGGGCACCTTTGGAATTCTGACACTGGGTGGTGGGCACAACCCCAAAAGGGCTGCCACAGGAGACAGAGCCAACCACAAAATGCCAGAAAGTGTAGTTATAAATAACTTTAATAGTAACTCTTCAACGTATCAGACAGAAGCTTTGTTTAACATGACGCCTTTTAAAATGAACATGTTGTTTAGAGATATTTTCTTGTATACACAGTTTGCTTTCAGTCACACAGTGAAGAATCCCGTGTTGTGGTAGCAGCTACTGCCAAAGAAAGATTTTAAAAAATCTGTACAGCCAATCAAATCTCTAATGGCCAATCAGAAGCCCTACTGGGGAAAAGCCAAACTTTGTCCCATTCACTTCCTGAAAACACTTGGCAGGCACCAGGAAAGGTGTTGGCAGGCACTATGGCACCCCTGGGCACCACACTGGAGATCCCTGGCTTACTCTATATCAAGAGTGAAGGCTCTGTAAACAGGAATCTTTTCTGCAAGCAGCATATCTTTTGCAGATACAATTTTTTTTAAAATGAGATGCTATCTTAGGCTGATTCCGCACACGTTGGATAATGCACTTTCAATGCACTTTATCAGTTGTTTGAGGGGGATTTTTTGTTCCACACACAAAAAAATCCGTTCCAAATGATCTATAAAGAGGATTGGAAGTGCATTATCCAACGTGTGCGGAATCACTCTGTGTGCTTGCTCACAGTGGAAATATTAGCACTATACATGAGCATTTGTTACCTCCAGTATAGCATCCTATGGCCTATTTACATGAATCAGTGTGTGAATGACACCCAGCTCTGTTTCTCCTTTTCAACGGAGTCCATAATTGACACCCTGGAAGAAGTAATGGACCAGTACACTGAAGTGCAATCTAAGATGCTGCAGATTTCACAGCAAGCATATTTTGCAGGTAACCTTATCACTCTTGACATCCTCAATCACTTGCAAGTTGTGCTCCACATCTCCTCATCTCACTGCCATCTGACTTGAGCGGCTGCCGAACAGATTTGCAGCTGATTTTGTATCTGCATCGTAGGTGAAATCAATTATCATTGGTGCCTCCTTCTGCCACCTCCAGTTTCACCTCTGTAGTTTTATTCTTCCCCATCCCTCCTGCTTCTTGTTACCCCTCCCTTCCTTCTCCCCCACAGTATCCCCTTATTTCTCTTCCCAATGAGACTCCCCTTGATAGTTTCCCACACCCCAGTTACCCCCTTCAAATCCCTTCTGACTATCCCCTCTCTCACTCCCCCACAGCACCCCTTCCTTCTCTTCCCTGTCCTAGTTCCCCAATTCCTGTAACTCTCTCCTTCTAACTGGAATCTGATGTTGCTGTAATCGTTGAATATTCTGTTTATGCTTTTGCCTTTTTATGCTTCTGTTTTTTATGATGTTTATTGATTGTATTGTTCTGAGGTCGAGCCCCTCAGGTTAAGGAGCCAAGGTCCATGCCTAGTGATCTGGAACCATCAATGAGAGAGGGCTTTGTGGTTTGGGGACAGCACTAGGGTGCAGAATGTGGGCATGAGTATAGAGGGGTGTGAGAATGAGCATAGTGGCCGAGAGCCAGTTTAGTGTAGTGGTTAAGAGCAGCAGGACTCTAATCTGGAGAGCCGGGTTTGATTCCCCACTCCTCCTGGGTGACTTTGGGTCAGTCACAGCTTCTCAGAGCTCTCTCAGCCCTACCCACCTCACAGGGTGATAGTCATGAGGATAACAACGCTCTTTGTAAACTGCTCTGAGTGTGGCATTAAGTTGTCCTGAAGGGCGGTAAATAAATCAAATGTCATTGAGAATAACACCTGCTCCTTGGCTTTTAGTTTGATTTGGGGAAATCTGCCAATCTCTGATTGATCTGCTTGCTGTACAAGGCTGCCACTGCTCCCAATATTACTTCTTTATTATATATTTATTTACTTCATTTATACCCTGCCTTTCTCCTCAGTGGGGACCCAAAGCAGCTTACATCCTCCTCTGTCTCTCCTCCATTTTATCCTCACATCAATTCTGTGAGGTAGGTTAGGCTGAATGTGTGTGACTCGTCCAAGGTCACCTAGCGGCAGAGTAGGGATTTACAAAGCAATCCTAAGCAAGGTTACTCCAGTCTAAGCCCATTGAAATCAATGGGCTTTGACTGGAGTAACTCTGCTTAGGATCTCTCTGTTAAACCTGGGTCCCCCATATTTTAGTTCAGCACTCTAACCACTACAGCATGCTATCTCTACACATTAGGAGGGAAAATATCACCACACATTACAAAATATGAGGTACAGCATGGAGGGTGGGACCAGCCATGATGGGTGGTAATTAGAGATGGGCATGAACCAAAATACGAACCAAAATTAAGCATGAACCAGGCCGATTCATGGTTCGTGAACCACCGTTTGTCAGATCCCATTTCTGATGAACTGCCACAAACTTTTAGGCTGGTTCGTTTGGTTCATCACTGCAGACAGCCTGGTGCCAATCAATCAGTTTCCTAAGCAACAAGGGGATGGAGTCCTCCAGACCTTCTGCTGACCTGGAAGTGACCTTCTGCTGACCCAGAAGTGATGATTTTCTGACCTGGATGTGGCATTTTCATGAACCAAACGAACTGGTTCGCAAACCAAGGGCAGGTTTGTGAAAGTTCGTTGTTTGTGATGATGAACCACAAACTACATGGTTTGGGTTTTTTCCGGTTCGTGCCCATCTCTAGTGGTAATCACTATAGACTTCTCAGAACAAGGCCGCTGTTTTCACAACCAACACTATGCCTATGAGTCTTTCCCAACACTTATTTCTTGAAATTGTTGGAGATGCTACATGCTAGAATGCGACCTTGTGTAAGAAAAGGAGGTACTGTTCCACTGAGCCATAGGCCTTCTTCTAAAATCATCCTTGCTACAGCACAGCAGTTCTGCAATAGCCTCTACCCCAGCGCAGAGGTAGACAGAGACGACCCTCTCCCATCCATGACTGGAAGACACTCTTGTGTTAAATCCTGCGAGGTGGAGAGACAGTTGTGGAATAGCTTTTCTTTAAAAAAAAAAAAATCACACCGAGGCAAATGGAACCAACTGAGGTGAGTATGTCCCTATCACCGCCGACTTAATTCCACATATCTTGTTCTTTGGAGAGAAAATGTAAAGATAACAGAAATAAATCAATGCTTTTGAAAAGCTGACAGCAAAGTGACATTTCATGCAGATTGTTCCCTCACCGACTTCTTTCCGGCAGAGAAGATCTAATCTCAGCATCTTCTGATCCTTTTCCATAGTTCATTACTTTCTAATCACTTATAACCCTTATCGAAAAGAAGCTCGGAGCTTCTCTGACTGGAACAAATCCATAAATCAAAGCCAGAGAGGGCTTCAGCAGCTTTCCTTTCCCTTCAGATTTCACCTCCCTCTACGACTGAAAATGCAGGGCACTGATATAGACAGAGCTAAAGAAGACTTCCAGAATTTCAGTATTAAAACACAGCTGCACTAAATGTTCAGAAATGTTGATTTTCAGACCAAAAGCAGAGCTTTGAGGGTGGCCAAAATATTCCCCCTTGATCACTTAATATTTACCTTTTTGAGCCGGTTCTCTGCTATTATCCACTGTTATCTCCCCTTTTTCATATACTGCCCCAAAGGCAGGGGGAGTTTCTTAGCAGATGCTGGGAGGGAAAGCAGCCGGGGTTAAGACTGGGGGACAAGAAGGAAAGATGGAGGGGGAGCAGTCAAAGTTCCTTTCTGCAGTTCCTTTAGTGTGATTGCTTTGTGGTACTGGCTTCATCCCAGAGTGGTCTCAGCCATTCAAGGATGACAATCCAAACATAGTGATGTCACTGTGTTGTACAACCATTCAGATTTGACCGAGAGTCTCTCTACAGCCTTGGTGCGTGTTCGTCAAGTGTAGGGAGATGCAATGTTAGCCAGGGAGCGTAGTTTAAAAAGACAGAGCCTGTGGAGATCACTCTTCAGAGGGTTTGTTAATTTCATCTTCACCTCCCAGAAGGCTCTGTCAATTTCACCTCTCCAGTCTAAAACTGGGTGGGATGGCAACCAGAGGGCAGAGAGGAATGGAAATGGGCTGGAGCTGCCTTCCATGGCCAGGCTTTGACCTGGAGAGGTTATAATGGGCAGAAGTTTCCCTTCTGGCATTTCACAGCCCCTTCAGACAGCTCCAGTGTAGAGCAAAGCCTTTGCCCTGCCACCAGCTTTTCCAGCTAACATGTCATCTCCCAACATGTGTTCTTCACGTATTCAATGTCTCGCATAGAGGGATTCTAAGCAGGGCTCTGAACCTGTGTCTTCCCAGCCTGACATTCTACTATACCACATAGTTACCAGCTGTGATAATTAATAGCAAGTTAAATCTGACCATTGTCTCATCTAACTCAGTACTTTCCATACAGATTGCCAGTATCATTCTAAGATCTTCCCTAATTTGGTTAACTGAGATCCTATAAACCTTAGATACGGGAGGCCGAATCTGCATGCTCTACAACCACCCCGCGAACTATTTACAGAGCGCCAGATTTTTCTAATTTCTAAAATTTCCCTATTTATGAAAAACCACTGGCATATAGCAACTTGCTTCCTGTCTCGTGTGGAGAGGCACTAAGTGACAAGTAAAAGCAATTGAAAGCCGGGGTGAAGCTTCCCATATCAGCCCCATGGGCAATTCCAGCCAGTCTGATTTCTTTTGCATGGATGACAACATTCATTCTCATTTGATGCAACCTTCAAGAAATTGTCAAAAGGGAGCGCCCTTTTCAATTCTCCCAAAAATGTGTGAAGGGTACCCTTCCTCCCCTTTCAGTCTAGCCCTAACTAAATATGATTCTTGCATCCTTATATATTGAGATTAGTTACTTGGGGTGTGCGTAACAAAAATCCCAAGCTGTAAAATCACAAAAATACCTTGGCCTTACGTGTGCCTCTCCAGAATGGAAACACTAGTCCGGGCTGCTTGGTAGTCACGGAAACTCCTTCCAGAACATTCCATGATATTTTTCAGTTTCGAGTGCTTTCAGTGCTGCTTCATCTCAGTAGCGCGCAGGCGCTTCTCAGTTATTGCATCCCCTCCCTCTAATTTTTCCCCCCAGGCAACTGATGGCATTTATTCTTTCCAGTGTGATAACAGAGCATAGCGCTGTCCCAGCCAATCACCTAAGCCCCAGGGAAGACATGTGGAAGGCAACTTGGTTTTTTATGATGTTTTTTCTGGGCAACTGGTAATATTTATTCCTTTCAGTCAGAGAAATAAGCACAGAGCTGTTAGCGGAGTATGGAAGGAAAGGTGCTCCTTCTTTTTCTGTTCTGATTACCCAGACTACTGGCCACATGTTTCCCTTCCAATCAGATCAATGAGCACCGAGCTGTGCCAGCCAATCACTACAGCTCTAGGGTGGTAACATGGACAGCGGACAGTGGCATCTCATGGAAACATGACCAGCAGCTCACAAAATTGTGTGCCTCCAGTGCCACGCCTGTCTCTTTCTCTGAACAGCACTGCAATCCTGTCTGTTTGAGTGGGTATGTCTCCAGGACTGGCAAAAGGATGATTCCACCAATTGCCATGAAAAGAAGACTCGGGAAGGGACAGTAAGCTAAGCACCTGGCCTCCTCCTCCTTCAGTGCACTTGGATGGTTACGGAATATGGTCACTGCAAGTTCGGAACTAGAGCAGACCCTTTTTAAAGAGGATAAGAAAAGAATATCTAAGGTATACCAAGTACTGTTGAAATGGTATACTGAGGATGAGATAGTTAAAACACAAATGGTGAAATGGGCTATAAATTTCAATAAAGAAATAACAATGGAGACGTGGGAATACTTGTGGAAGACTACAATGAAGATAACGACATGTATTAGTATTAAAGAGAACATTTACAAAATGATCTATCGTTGGTACATGACACCAAAGAAGATTGCGCTAGGGAATTTGAACACTTCTAATAAATGCTGGAAATGTAGGAAGCATGAGGGCTCCCTCTATCATATGTGGTGGTCGTGTGAGGTAGCTAGGCAGTACTGGGGGGAAATAATAAGAGAAATGAGTGAAATTTTGCAATTTCAAGTAAATAAGAACCCAGAACTCCTGCTACTAAACTTGGGAATGGAGGGAATTCCAGTCCATCATAGGACGTTGATATTTTACATGACGGCAGCAGCTAGAATTTTGTATGCGCAAAAATGGAAAGTACAAGAAGTGCCAACTATTGAAGATTGGATCTACAAATTGCTGTATATGGCAGAAATGGACAAGATGACAAGAAAACTGAGAAATCTGGACTCAGGGCAGTTTAACACAGACTGGGAGAAGCTGAAACAATATTTGGAGAAGAAATGGGAGGTGGGAGGAGAACTGTGGCAGTTTAAGAACTATTGAAGTACAATAAAATGTAGAGGGGGGTGACTTTACCGGGGGGGAGAAGAGGTAAACGTGAATCTCTAAGCACTTAGGTTAATAGATTGATATATATATAGAATAACAAATAGAATATTGATAGAAAATAACTAACCATAAGGGTTAACTATAAGGACTGACTAACTAATAATATTTTCTTTCTGGTAAGATTTGTATCAAACTGAATTTGTTTATTTGAAGATATATATGAGTCAAATTGATTGATTATATGATGATAGTTATATAGATTTATTATTGAAGGGGAATAGAAATATTAATGTAATTAAATATAACTAAAATAGAAAGAGAAGATAGAATGAGTAGCATATAGAATATAAGTTAAATTGTTTGATTTATATGAATGTATGATTTATATGGTTTATGATCTATAGAAATATTTGAAACTGGAACTATGTAAAATGGGATAAATTGTCTATCCAATATGGAAATGACTCATAGTTTGGGTACAGAGTATTAAAAATAGTTAAAGAAGTATCGCTTAGAATAAAGGGAGAATATACATTTGTTAGATAGAGGAATTTAAAAGGAGTAAGGGAAAAGGGACAAAGGGTTGGAAAACTGTTGGAAGTCAACAAAAAGGGGGGGGAAAGGGAGGGGGTTAGAAATTGGAAAATGGGAGAATTGATTGTAATGTGAAAATAATTGATCCTAACCCAATAAAAATTTTTCAAAAAAAAAAAAAGAATATGGTCACTGCAAGGAAAAGTGACACTGGCTGGGGTCAGTGTAACCTCATGGTTGATCAATTTTCTACAAAAGCCCAGAATGACTTCATAATCATAGTCTTTCTGGGCTCGTTCTTTCTCTGAGTAAAATGGCAAGTCTGTACAGCAATGAAACTTCCACCCTTCTCCATTCCAAGGGCCATCCAACATTCATAAACAAAATAAGGGAAAAACAATCATGGTATACCCTCCTGTTAATTCCAGCATCTGTCACTGTTTGTGCCTTTCCAAAAAAGTTCACCATCATGCCCTGCTGTGCAACTGAAGGTTAACTTGAAGTTCATGTACACAAAAAATACATTGTTGGAAAAAGCATGTGTTGGGGGGGGGTGTTTTTTTGGGGGGAGACCCAGATATGCTGGCAAATTGATGGCTGAGGGCCAAGCTACACATGACGAATGACACTTGAACAGCAAGTGGACTGAGTGGAGGGCAAGTGAACAGGGAGAAATGCACTTGTTGTTCAAGTGTCATTCGTCATGTGTAGCTTGGCCCTGAGTGGCAAATGGTGAGAATGGGAGAACAGACACCCCTCGTTTGACACAGAATGTTGAGCGTCAAATGTAGTTGGATGTTGCACCTCATCATATGCAAAAATTACACACGAGAGCTTTTCTGTCCTTTTAAAGGGACCTTGAAAACAGGACACCAATCATTTTATTGCCACTATCATAGTACAAGGAGAAGAAAAATGTAAGAACAAGGCAGGACTTCCCCCCACACACACACCAAATGTTGCTGGCTAGCACAAGCCAGTGGTGCTTTGATCTCCTGCTTGGAGGCCAGCCCATCACAAACAGTTTGCTTGCAGTTTCCTGCCATAGGTGTCAGTGAAACGACAAGCACGCACCACCATGTGCCTACTTCAAGGTCTGAACACGGACCCTCCTTGCTTGTACGTGCTGGAAACACAGTGAGACAATGGAAAGTCTGTATTCTGTGTGGTTTTGGTGCCACTGTGTGACTCCATAGGAGGCAGCTCCATGTGTCCATATTTACTCTGAAGTAAGCCTTGTGGCAGTCAATGGGTCTTAATTTTCATATAAGTGTACTCAAAATATACCCTTAGAGAGGAACGCTTTTGTCAAAGGACCAGTGGAAGGATCCATACATTCAAACACCCAGCAGCACTTATCAAATGAAAATGATTACTATTGCATGCAAGCTTTGCAAGTGATAATAGAAAATTATGTATGCTATAAGATGTCCCTTTCTTCATTGCCACTTAAACATCTGGGATCATTCAAAAGAACACTCCACAGATTTTTGTAAAATAAAAGCTCAGCTGCTTTAGAGACTTTCTCTGCAGGGATGAGCAAATTTCTGCTGTTACGTTCCTTTATTGTTCCATATTTTTGTTCTTCACTGCATTTCATCACAGTTCCTTAATTTCAGTGTCACTATGAGAACTTCTGACATTCACTCCAGAATTAAATCAGTGAAAGTTTGCACTCGCTTTCACATCCTTCATCTTATTTGCATCTCCCTCCACTCTGCATCTCCATTACTACCGAGTGCATGCGCATTGATGCAGCCCTACAGTTAAGAAACTGTGAGCCTCGCTACAAGTGACATCTTCCACGCGAAGGGCACTTGATCATTTTCGCAAGTCTTTCTGGGTACTGAAGTCCCTCTCCCACACCCCTTTTCCTTCTGTTCCTTCCCGTCTCCGTTAGCACGGCTGCCTGAAGAGACGGAGAAAGCCTACAAGAGCAGCTTTTGCAAATTGTCTTGCTGGGGGGTGGGGAATGCTCTAGAGAAAGCTGACATGTGAAGTCCTCCCCTCTCTGTTAGAACTGTTAGGATCGCTGCCTTAAAAGTCAGAGAAAGCCTGCGTTTGCAAATAGTTTCTCTAGTCGCAAGCCTGCTCTCAATGATCTTTGGGGGCGGGCAGCTGCAACTTTCTAAGCTTTCTCTAGAGTATTCCCCCCCTCCCCGAGCTGCCCGCTGCAACTTTGCTAATCGTCTTGCTCGGGGAGGGGGGGAAATACTCTAGAGAAAGCTTAGAAAGTTGCAGCTGCCCGCCCCCAAAGATCATTGAGAGCAGGCTTGCGACTAGAGAAACGATTTGCAAACGCAGGCTTTCTCTGACTTTTAAGGCAGCGATCCTAACAGTTCTAACAGAGAGGGGAGGACTTCACATGTCAGCTTTCTCTAGAGCATTCCCCACCCCCCAGCAAGACAATTTGCAAAAGCTGCTCTTGTAGGCTTTCTCCGTCTCTTCAGGCAGCCGTGCTAACGGAGACGGGAAGGAACAGAAGGAAAAGGGGTGTGGGAGAGGGACTTCAGTACCCAGAAAGACTTGCGAAAATGATCAAGTGCCCTTCGCGTGGAAGATGTCACTTGTAGCGAGGCTCTGTGACATGATTAGGAGAGCTGTCTGCTCAGTGAAATCAGCTCTGCATGCCAAAAGTCTCAGGTTCAATCCCCAGCACCTTCAGTTAAAAGGATCAGGTAACTGGTAATATGAAAGACCTCACCTTGAGACTATGGAGAGCTGTTGCCAAACAGAGTAGAGAAGACTGTCTTGGGTAGACCCAGTTTGGTGTAGTGGTTAAGAGTGCAGAACTCTAATCTGGAGAGCCGGGTTTGATTCCCCACTCCACTTGAAGCCAGCTGGGTGACCTTGGGCGAGTCACAGTTCTCCAGAGCTCTCTCAGGGCCTAGCTACAAGTGACAAATGACACAGGCTGGACACTTGTCAGCTTCCCTCAAGTTTTGATGGGAAATGTAGACATCCTGGTCTTGCAGCTTGGTTCTCCTACTGCTGTCCAATGGACTTTCAACTGTCACTAGTCCAACATTCCGCCAAGCTGCCTACATTTCCCATCAAAACTTGAGGGAAGCCAACAAGTGTCCTACCTGTGTCATTTGTCACTTGTAGTTTGGCCCTCAGCCCCACCCACCTCACAGGGTGTTTGTTGTGGGGATAATAATGACATACTTTGTAAGCCGTTGTGAGTGGGCATTAAGTTGTCCTGAAGGGCAGTATATAAATCAAATGTTGTTGTTGTTATTGTCGTTGCCGTTGTTACTGTTACTGTTGTTGTTGTTGCTGCTGCTGTTGTTGTTGTTGTTAGACCCATGGTTTGACTCAGTATATGGCGGCTTCATGTGGTGATCATATGCAGGATTGCACAGATATTCATGTATTTTACTGAGGGCCAAGCTACACATGACGAATGACACTTGAACGGCAAGTGGATTGAGTGGAGGGCAAGTGAACAGGGAGAAATACACTTGCTGTTCAAGTGTTATTCGTCATGTGTAGCTTGGCCCTGAGTTGTTATTGAAAATAGTTTTATTCCACACTCTCAAACAGAAGGTTCACAAGATAGCTTACAGGCAAATCTAAAACTACAGCACAATAATGCTATATACAAAAGCATTCATTAAAAACAGGGACAAAATCTTTAATAAATATAAAATCAGAAAAGACCCAACAGGTCGAGTGAAACATATAAATGCTCCTCTCCTATTTTAAGAAAAATGCCAAATGAACCTCGACACAATTCTTCGGAAATGTATCTTGATCTGATGCATTCTGATAGACCAGTAAGTCCCATTAGGGACTGATTCCAAAATTAGGATCATTACTGCAAGAGGATTATTTAATAAAATAAACATTTTAATTTAGGAATGGTAATAAATACAAGCATATATATTAGAGCTGTCAGAAATTTCAGCCAATTAAACTTGCAAGTGTGCCAATTGAGTAATCCATTCATTATAGGCACACATGAGAAAACGTAGTTGTAAAGAAAAAAATACCTATTTTTAAATTGTGTACTTGCTTTACTAGCAAGTATTTTAGAATATTATTATTTTAGAAGATGCATTTTATTTTAGAAGATGCATTCTCTCTCCTATCACACAGAAGAAGGAATGCCTCTTCTAAGATGGAAGCATCACTACATGAAGATGCAAATACTCTTGCAGCTAGCAAGCATTCACTTAAGAAGAGGATTGGGGGATGATAACAGGAGTCAACTGCATGCGGACAGATCCATGTTCAATTTCTGGAATCACCAGCTAAAGGATCTCATATGTTAGGAAAGACCTTTCTTTGCCTGAGACCTTGAAGAGCTGCTGCCGTTAAAGGGAAAACAGCTTAAGCTATGCAGACCTCATGATCAGACTTGATGATGGTGCCTTCAGTGTTTCCTGGTCAGGACACCTCCAGGGCTGATCCCTGCCCTGGAACAAACTCCTCATCTGAGGAAGAGCAGGAGGACTGGGGAACTGATTGTGGTTTAACCATAGAGTTTGGGATGAATCCTAGAGAGGCACCCTGATGTGATGATATTACTTCTGGTTTTGTGCTGGAAGTGACATCACATGACACACCACCCATGAGATTGACCCCATCCATGGATTTCTATCTGTGTGGTTCCAGCTATGGCTCGCAACTCTAACACAGAAACATCAGGTCAGTTGATTGAGCATTCTCTCTTGGGGTCTCCTAGGGGTTGCATGAGCTACGGCTAGCAGAGTCACCAACACAGGTACCAGACCCTGCAATAGACCCAGATGCCAACTCTGCCCTTATATCTACCCAGGAAATACGATTTCAGGATGCAATGGCGCCAACTACACTATCTCTGGATCTTATAGCTGCTCATCCTCCAACATGATACATGCCCTCATGTGCCAACAATGTCCATCTGCTCTGTACATTGGACAAACCAGCCAAACTCTGTGCAAAAGAATAAATGGACACAAATCTGACATTAAAAATGGCAACATCCAGAAACCAGTGGGAGAACACTTCAATCTACCAGGACATTCCATCAAGGACTTAAAGGTCACTGTAGTTCAACAGAAACCTTTCAAAAACAGAATCCAATGAGAAGCTGCTGAATTGGAATTCATATGTAAATTTGACTCAGTCAGGCTTGGACTGAATAGAGACTATGAATGGTTATTATCAGAAGTAACTGATTTCATTATCAGAAGCAAACTGATCCCATTATCAGAACCTCCCCTCTCCACATATATATATTTGGACAGTTTCTTCATACCCTCCATGCATCTGAGGAAGAGAGCTGTGGGTCTCGAAAGCTTATGCTACAGTAAAGTTGGTTAGTCTTAAAGGTGCTACTGGACTCTTTTCTATTTTGCTACTACAGACTAACACAGCTAACCCCTCTAAATCTATGAGCTACTCTGTAACAAGTGGTGAATTGATGGTAGCTCATGATCTACCTGTTGCAGACCCCTGCCCTAGCTTTTGCCCCCTACCCCCAGAATGCCATGTTAAGTCACATAAGTCCTTAGGCTGGACCCATTCACAGTAACCAGGCTCCAAACTCACAACCCTCGGAGGAATTGATCCAAATGTCGCATCCCTAATTATGATTGCTCAGGAGGTTATAGGATTGACAGCAATTATGATGAAGTTGTAGACCCAGCACCAGTAATCATATTAGTGATAAGAATATACTCTCTCATCTCAGAGACAAGATGCATATTTAGACATACTCATTATGAGACAGAGAAGGTGGTGGGGAGCTACTACAGCAGCTAAGCGAAGGATCTCATTACGGGTCCTATTTTTATTCCTGAAGTGTCTTTCTCTGTGTGCGCAGCACACATACACCTGTCCCATTTCCTCTCTTGAGGTTTCTTCCCCAATCTGGCAGTCATGATGGAGCTTTCCTGTCAGTCAGATTCCATTAGGCAAATCAGCCGGCTTAGTGACAGGAAGACGGAGACGGGAATTATTTGGCCTTGAAGCGAGCGAGCTGATTCAGCAATGACACGGAAGGGTGTGTGTATGCTACCGAAAGGTTTAACAAGTTGTCTGATGTAATGTCCTTTTGGAACGTCATCGCTGCGGTGCCTCTAGAAAGACTTCCTCTTCCCCCAGTGAGGATGGAAGAGAGGCGAAAAGGAGCTAATGGCAAAAAGTCATTGACAATAGCAACATTTTTCATTTCGCTGGAACAGGAGGTTGTAGAAAGTGGTTTTTATTGCATTTCTCTCCAGAAGAAGCAATGGAAAGAACAGAGTATAGGAACTCACCAATCCCACTCGACACCAGTTTGGTGTAGTGGTTAAGAGTGCAGGACTCTAATCTAGAGAGCCGGGTTCGATTCTCCACTCCTCCACTTGAAGCCAGCTGGGTGACCTTGGGCTAGTCACAGTTCTCTGGAGCTCTCCCAGCCCCACCCACCTCACAGGGTGTTTTGTTGTTGTGGGGATAATAATGACATACTTTGTAAAGTGCTCTCAGTGGGCATTAAGTTGTCCTGAAGGGCAATATATAAATCAAATGTTGTTGTTGTCGAAGGCTTTCACGGCCAGAGAACCCACAACAACCAAATGTTGTTGTTTGTTTATTCATTTATTTGGTACATTTTATTTCATCCACCCTCTGAGGAGCTCATGCTTCATTTATCCCTTCTCCATTTTATCCTAACAACAACCCTACAGGGAGATGAGACTGAGAAACTGATGGGCCCAAGGTTGCCCAGTGAACTTCATGGAAGTGTGGAGGTTTGAATAGAAATAGAATAGAAGAGCCAGTTTGGTGTAGTGGTTAAGAGCACGGGACTCTAATCTGGAGAGCCGGGTTTGATTCCCCACTCCTCCACAAAGCCAGCTGGGTGACCTTGGGCGAGTCACAGTTCTCTTGAGCTCTCTTAGCCCCACCCACCTCACAGGGTGATTGTTGTGGGGTAATAATAACACTTTGTAAACCGCTCTGAGTGGGCATTAAGTTGTCCTGAAGGGCGGTATATAAATCGAATGTTATTATAATGTTATTAAATCACTAAAAAAACAATAAAAAACCAAATAGCATAAACCACAAAAATATACTAAAATGTAAAACTCCACAGAGCAAAAATTATAAAACCAACCAGTAAAAAGCTGTGAAGTCACAGTACATGGATCACAAAAAAACAACCATAAATAACACGGCACTCTAGAAAATTACCTTAAGTGCCCGAGAGAGAGTAAGACCACCTATGACTAAGGCAAAATTTGGGATTGGTGTGTTCCTATACTCTGTTCTTTCCATTTCTTCTTCTGGAGAGAAATGCAATAAAAAACACTTTCTTCCACTTCCTATTCCGGCAATACACAGAATCCACATAGGCAAAGCGAAAGAAACAGTATAGGCTGGCCCCCTTTCCTCAATCTTGGCTGCTGTAGGTCCTGCCTCTGGAGGGCTAGGAGTGGGTTCATGGCCAGAATTTCCCTTTGTACCAAAGAGGGCAGCCATTGCTTCTAAAAAGAAAAACACCCCTCTGGCACATTCTCCCACTCATATTTCTGTTTATCACACTAGAAACTGTTACTGTAAATGAGCAGCCTGGAATTCTCATGTATTTGCAAACAACTGCTAAAATGGGTCATGCAAAAGCCCTCAGTTCTTGTACATGCATGAGGATTCCTGCACATCTGGCAATCCTGGTTAGCCAAAGTGGATCACAAGGTTCTCTTTGAGGATTGCAAATAGCCAGTTCCACTTAGGACCTGCTCACCAAATGGAAGCAGGAAGCCAACCATTTGGCAAGGTGAATCTGGACAAATCTGGATGCATTCAACATGCACAATCACACCGTTCTGTTATATGATGATTATTTTCTCACAGCCACCACCCCCACAATCCATCCGCTGCTGCCTCCAATTATTAAAAGGCACATATTAAAAAGAAGAAGAAACCATTTGAGAGGCCGAAACTTATTATTTAGTTATCCGTGTGTGCCCGTGACGTCTGCCCATGAACCTGCTAATCTTGTGCAATCACTTCTCAAATAGTTACTGCTCAAGCAGGCGATGCAATTTATTCTACGCCACTCATTTCAAGGTTTTGAAATACCCAGACCAAAAGAGGGGATCAACCACGTGTGATTCCCTGCTTCACAATACAAGTCATTTTAATGACCTGACCGTGATCCTAGGGAATACATGCCAGTTCTCTCATAAACTAAGTGATTTCGTTGTCAGGCCTGTCAAAAAACAGCTGCCATCTGCAAAAGCCCGGTGGCAAAGGGGCTCAGCGGAATGGTACGCTTGAGACCAGCTTCATCAGGGAACACCGAGGTGAGTCCAGGTGAGTTCACCTTGCATATACTTGAGAGGCTGAGCAAGGTAAGGTCACCAGGCAACTGTGCTCTTCCTGAAGTTCTCCGCTCATCTCCTTATAAAGGCTCCCAGATCAGGTTGGCTTTCTGGTTTGAGCAAGGAAGGGTCTCTGCTGCCTCCTTGCTACTGCCTCCCCTTGGGGAAGGAAACGTGCTTTATTGCTTAACCTTCCCATGCTTGTCATTTCTTTCCTGTAAATGCACATGTCTGGAGGACCATCTTTTATTTATTTATTTTTATTTAATTTATATTCTGCCCTCCCCACATCAGCAGGCTCAGGGCGGATCACAACCAAGTTTAAAAATGTATTTCATCATATATACAATTTAAAATCATAAAACATCCCAATACATAGATTAAAATACATGTAAACATATTCACACACATACACACACACACATATGTGTGTGTGTATGTATGTAAACACAGCGGCACATAATCCAGATGACCCCCTGTTTAGCCAACTCCAGAGTATTTTTCCAGGGATGTATGAGAGATGGGGGTGTCACTAGTAAGGAGGGCATATACTGTGTGCCCCCGACTAGGGGGCACCGCCTGGCATCAACCATATGCCTGGCGGAACAGCTCCCTGGTCCCATTGGACAGAGCGTTCCACCAGGCTGGGGCCAAGACTGAAAAAGCCCTGGCCCTGGTCGATGCCAGGCAGGCCTCCCTAGGGCCAGGAATCTTTAATAGATGCTTATCGCTAGAGCGAAGAGTCCTCTGGGGTTCATATGGGGAGAGGCGGTCCCACAGATATGCCAGTCCCAGTCCATATAGGGCTTTATAGGTTAGTACCAAAACCTTGAACCTGATTTGGTACTCCACTGGCAACCAGTACAGCTGACGCAATACCGGTGTTATATGCGCATGCATCGGCATTCTGGTGATGACCTGTGCTGCTGCATTCTGTACCAGCTGTAACTGCCGTATCAGGTGCAGGGGAAGCCCAGCATAGAGTGTGTTGCAGTAGTCCAGCCTAGAGGTGACCATCACTTGGACCACTGTAGTCAAGTCACGGGATGAGAGATAAGCGGCAAACTGCCTGGACTGTCAGCTGGGTTTACTTTCTCCCAGCTGGGTTTACTTCCCATTTGGGAACCCAGACAGTGAAAAAAATGATTTAAAATGGACACAGAGACAGCCATTGAATGGAGGATGAGTTAAAAACTTGCCACCTATCAATTCTCTCCTACCAACCCCTTACTCCCAACACCAATTAGTTTCACAAAACAGACAAGGGGTTAGGCACCCTCTTCGTGGCATCTGGTTCTTCACCGGCTGGTGCATATGTTGAGATCCTGTTCTGTTTCATCCACCAATGGAAATGTTCAGTGGAGAAGAGAAAAGGGGGTTGGGGGTGGTCAGGGCATGGTGCAAGACACACAATTCTACCTTTCCTGCCCTGTTTTTGGATGCTAAAGAAGCGGCTCCTGGAAGAGTGGAGGAAGGATGCAGCATTTCTCATCTAAATTTAGTTCTGGCTCATTCTACTGATTCAGCCCGTTTGATGCGCACCAGTGAGAAACTGATTCTGGCTTCTCCAGCTGGTTGCCTCAACACCAGTGCCAAGCCCTGGCTTTCGTTCTGCATTTTGCTTATTTATGCTTTTGTTGGGGGAGAGACAAACCATTCTTGCTTAGTGTGAGAAATGTGAGCACATGAGTCAGTGCTGACCTGCACATCGCTGCACTGTCCTGTAAGATGATGTAGGTTGCAGCAAAAATACAAATGCATTTCGAATCATGCAGGAAGGAGACTTACGAATGACAAAGCCCTGGGTGCCTTTGAAGTTGTTACACAGTTTTTAAAAAAATCTTGGGGGACGAATGCAAAGGCACTGCTCAAAAGATGTGCAGGCAATCAAAATCTTTGCAAGGATGTGTTAACTTTTTTTCAGGCATTGGGTTGGATCCAGCCAACTTTTCCAGAGATGAAGAAGGAAGGACAAGATCCTCATTGACAGATCTCTAGGCTATCCTAGGGATCATGCATAGACAAATCCATGTGAGACGAGGGCTGTAGTAATAAGGAGAATTCACTAAGCAAAAAAGCTGCCTGCATCCAACCAGTATTGTCTTCATGTATCAAAAATTCAGGGTTGAATCACCCATATGTGTTGTACATCATTCTTAGGGATGAGCATGTGCACTGTATGTTATTTCTTTTTAAATTCATTCATATTTGTGTCAACTTCTTTCATTCTCTGCTTTGCCCTGTTCATAGCATTCTTTGTGTTGTGGACTGATGTCACTTGCTTTTCATAGGTCGTTTTATATACTCTGTTTATCAACAAGAAGAGGGCCCTTCTTGAAGATTCCTACGGAAGGGAAAACTGCATTCCTCTGTCAGCCCCCTTCATCCTCACCTCTAATTCCAGCTCTGCTTTCCCTTCTTCCTGCTGGTTCAATCCTGCACGCACATGCACACACACACACACGCACTGGTAGTAGCCCCGTGCACATGACCCCTCCATGCATTCAGTCAAGGCGGAGTGGGTACAAACACACCAGCCCTGCCCCCAAGTGTGTACAATTGCTGACTTGTTAGCATGCATCTACATGCAGAGGAGGCCTAAGCTTTCGTCCTCTGGGTAGGACTGTTCAGAAAGCAGCATTCTGATCAGGAGAACAGGGGCTACGCAGGTACCCTCTTCTGCAGACAGATGCTTTTCTCATGGCTAACTCCTCTAGATCTTTTCTCAAAGATAGGGCTACTGTGCTCATACTAGGACTGCCTTCCCAGTACTGGCAACTTATAGGAGACACTAAGGGGTGGGAACATGTAAATTGCCAATGCTCTAAAGGCATGATATCACTTCTGGTACAAACCCTCCATGTGTCCACCAAGTAATAACATCACTTTGTCGGATTGATAGCAATTTCTCCTCCATTTTCTTCCTTGCCACCCTACTGAACAGTGACAGGGGCCCAGAGATGCTGGACGGGAATTCTCCTGCCAAAGTGGGAGAACTGGCCAACTTGGTTTGTACCCTTTCCCTCTCTATTGGTATTGATTAAACACGTGATTGGAAGGTGTGTGTGTTTGACTCCATGTCTCTCCTCTCGCCTCCTCTTTCTCCTGCTGGTGGCGGCCACTGCTACTATAATATTGTCTGCCATTTGGGGTTTCTTTGTCAATCTATTAGGATCCCTGAACTTTGGTTTCTGTTTTGTTTGTTTGTTTTGTGATTCCCTCTTAATATTTGGGGGGCGTTAATTCCACAATTGCCCTGACCTGGATAGCCCGGGTGAGCCTGATCTCGTCAGATCTCTGAAGCTAAGCAGTTTCAGCCTTGGTTAGTAATTGGATGGGAGACCTCCCACAAAGACCAGGGTTGCAGAGGCAGGCAATGGCAAACCACCTCTGTTAATCTCTTACCATGAACACCCCACCAGGGTCACCATAAATCAGCTATGACTTGAGGGCACTCTCCACCACCACCAATCCCACAATGAGGTTTTTTAAAAAAAACATTCCAGACTTTCTGCAAACCTGGGAGGCAGGGGTCCCTCAGGTTTGGAGATCTTTATATGATATAATGATATGATTATTATATGATAGCCATGGCTGGCTGTGTTGTAGGGAAATGTTTATCTGCACGGAGGCCAACCATTTGGCTATTAGATATAAGGATGGATAATGCCAATTTACTTTTGCACATGTCATTCCCACCCTCGTACACCCTTTTCCTGGCCAAAAGCTACTAAAGGAAGAAATTAGAATTCTGATCCCTTTTGGGGACCACATGAATGTTTCTTCAGGCTAAATGACATGTTTAGGGGAAACAGCCAGGGCCCTTAACATACTGTATTTATATTCTGGCTTTTCTGCGTGGCTTCCCACACCCCTAACCCTTAGGCCCGCTGCCCACTACATTTCAGGCAACCCACATGCAATGTGACATGAACAACATCAGGCCTTTGAGGTATTCTAGGTTTATGTGCACGACAGCCTGTCTCCCATCACAACTTGCCAAATTTCAGATGATACTGAAGTAACTTGACTCCAAACTGGGGGAGGGGGAACACAGTTCAATGGAAGAGCACATTTTTCCATGAAAATGATCCCAATCACAATTCCATGCATCTCCCTTCAGAGGTAGCAAGGTCAAGATAGGTAGCCGTGTTAGTCTGCCTGTGGCAGCAGAAAAGAGCAAGAGCCCAGTAGCACCTGTAAGACTAACAAATTTTGTGGTAGGGTATGAGCTTTCATGAGTCACTCACCGCTCACTGCAAGAGGTAGCAAGTTTAGGAAAAGGCCTAACTTTGCTTGAGAGCAGATGCAAGTCAAAGGAAACAATACTGAACTAGATGGCCCATTGAGATGATCTACTCTTACGCACCTTCACGGTGTGATGATGGAAGAGACTGTGCCAGGGCTACCCAATTCCCCCAAAACTGTCTGCAGAAAGGAAGAGGCCACAATTTAGGGGTAATGCTTGCTTTGAATCTCAAAGGTCTCAAGTCATGCCCTCGCATGTCCAGTTAAAAGATCCAGTTTGGTGTAGCAGTTAAGAACGGCAGGACTCTAATCTGGAGAGCTGGGTTTGATTCCCCATTCCTCCACTTGAAGCCAGCTGGGTGACCTTGGGTCAGTCACAGCTCTCTCAGCCCCACCCACCTCACAGGGTGTTTTGTTGCTGTGGGGATAACAATGACATACTTTGTAAACTGCTCTGCGTGGGTGTTAAGTCATCCTGAAGGGCGATATTATTATTATTATTATTATTATTAAAAGATTTCAGGTGCTGGAGAATTCTTCTCCGTGCTGGGAGCTGTGGCCATTCCGAGAAGACAATGTGGAGGTTGGCGGTCTGAGTCGATGTGAGACAGTTTCCGCTCTTGTCTTGACCAGGAGACCCACATCTAGCAGGCAGCTGGCTGTAATACAAAATCCACTGGCTCCTTTTTTAGAATTGAATTGTGTAGTGTACTCTACATCTCTGATCTGAAATGCATCCAACTTCTTGGCAGGCTGGCTTCTGAATGCTGGATCCTGGCTACTGGAAAGCATCTAGAAATACTCACTTTCAGCCCCAGAAAGTCCCATTGCAGTTACAATGGCATTCCTGCAAGGCGAGGGTTTTTTCCCCCTAAACTCCCCCTCCTCTACCCCTCTCTTTTCAGGAACAGATGAAATATACACTTAATTTTCAGGCAAGTGACTGCTGTGACAGCAGCTGTGGGAAATGAAATGCACAGCAGGCTGCTATAATTCACCATAATGTCATGCAGCCGTTTTCGATAAAGCAATATCAAGTAAAAATTATCCCAGTGACTTTCCAGAGGCATGCATCTTTAGCGAGGCTGGATTCAAGGTCGGCTGCTCTACCCCATGCTCCAAAGTAGGGCTGCGTCCAAGATTTGAGAACCCTGAGCAAGATGTTCTACAGGAGACCCTTCTTAGTTCTAATCATGGTACAGCACAGATGGAAGGCAAGCCAATTAGCAATCCAAGTTCAACACTGCTTCTAGCTCACCCATTTGGGCAAACTAGCAGTTGCTGTCCAACTCTTCCAGACAGGTCAACTGTCACTACAGCCTAGAACCTGTCTTAAGGACACCTACTCCCATACAAACCTACCCAGCCATTATAATCATCGTCAGGGGCCCTGCTTTGGGTGGCCCCAATTGTTTGTGGCTATATTCAAAAAGGCTTTTGTAAGGCTTTTGTAATGTAGTGAGAGGATTTCAGATGCTCCGCTAATGAGTTAGGATTAGAGATGGGCACGAACTGGGGAAAAAGAACCATGTGGTTCATGGTTTGTCAAATTTCACGAACCACAAACTTTCACGAACCTGCCCCCCAATTTGTGAACCAGTTCATTTGGTTCGTGAAGATGTCACATCCAGGTCAGAAAATTGTCACTTCTGGGCCAGCAGAAAGTCACTTCCGGGACAGCAGAAGGTCACTTCCAGGTCAGCAGAAGGTCTGCAGGAAGTCCATCCCCTGTTGCCTAGGAAACTGATTGATTGGCACCAGGCTGTCTGCAGTGATGAACCAAAAAATGAACCAAATGAACCAGCCTAAAGTTTGTGGTGGTTCTTCAGAAAAGGGATCTGATGAACCACTGGTTTGCGAACCATGAACCGGCCTGGTTTGTCATGAATTTTGGTTCGTATTTTGGTCCGTGCCCATCTCTAGCTAGGATCCGTATACTTCACCCATAGACTTCACCACTATGTTGCCTTATGTAGTATCTGTTGCTTTAAATATGTGCTCACATGTCCGCCCTAGAATTGCTTGTGTTCTATTCCAGCATTTCTTCAACTCGGTATTGCTAGAATTGCTTATTTTCTGTTTCAGCATTTCTTCATCTCTGTATTGGATTCTTGCTAATGTTATGTCTTTGTAAGCTTGTGTTTTTTTTACCTTATGGCATTGTTTATGAACTTTTCCTTGCTATTGACTGTACTGATCTCACATTGTGTCATCCGCCTTGAGTTTCAGTGAGAAAGGCAGACCATAAATGACATAAATAAATAAAATAAATAAATAAAAATATAGTCGTAATCCAAGTATGGACATTTTTAGTTGTGGCACCAAGAATTGAGGACTTCTCTCCTCAGGGAGATTAATCTATCCTGTTTGTCTGTTGTCTTCCACCAGCAGGCAAAGAGTTTTCTTTTTCACCAGGTGTACCTTTACTGACCCTCCTTCTTGGTTTTGCAGGATACACACGCACACTATTTTTCAAAATTGATTTTTAATGTTTTTCACCAGGGAGGGAAACTGGCATGGCATAGCCCAATCTCATCAGATCTCAGAAGCTGAGCAGGGGGTGGGGGTCCACTGAGGAAGACTCTGCAGTAGAAGGCAATAGGAAACCACCTCTGCTTCTCACTTGCCTTGAAATGCCTTGTTGGGGCTGCCATAATTTGGTTTCGATTTGACAGCAGATCTTTAATACATAAAAGGCAAGCTGTGTTGCTGATGACTCACTTTTTATCCTGGCACAGGTTCAGTGAGTTGTCGGTAACATGGCAACAGAGAAGCCTGGAGAAGCAACAGCCACAGAGGCGGCGGGGAGGCCTGGCGCAGCACCCCTCCTAAGACCCTGCAATGACCATGGAGGAGACAGGGAGACACAGCAGGGAGACACAGCCTTCCCAAGGCCTCCATGGTGCAGCCCTCCCAAGAACTCCATTGCAGGGCCTTGGGAGGGCTGCGTCACCGTGCTGGGCTTCCTTGCCACCTCCACAGCCACTGCAGGGCCTTGGGAGGGGCGCAGTGCCATGCTGGGCCTCCCTGCAGCCGCTGCGGGGCCTTGGAAGGGACACGCCACTGCATCAGCCTTCTCCGTCCCTGTGGCTACCTCAACAGAGAAGCCTGTTACAGTGCCACACCCCTCTCAAGCCCATTGTTTACACAATGGGCTTTGTTAATAGTATATACATAATTGTTCACTGCCCTGTGAGCCCGAGTTAGATGGAAAGGAGGCAGACAAATATTTTAAATAAATGCATACTCATAGAGAGCATGTAGGCACCATAACTGTTATGGCTCAGTGGCGAGCTAAGCAACTATGCCAAGCCTTGACATGAGCAGAGTTTCCACCTGGCCTTAATCCCATTCTGGCTGTAGGGTTGCTTCTGAGCAGCTGCTCCCATTGGGTCCAGCGGCTTCCTCTCCATAGCGTATTTCCTGGATCTGATCTCAGTCTGCACTTATTCAACAATTCAAAATTAATTTATGGCCTGTATCTGCCACCAGCAATTTTGTAGAATTGTTAAGTGGAATTCTCTTAATTTCTCCTTGCCAATTTTCTCCCTGAACTACAGTGATCCATTCTCATTCCCCTTTTTAGGAATTTGAGTCAGTTTCAAATCGAGTCCTCAAAAGGAAGATTTGATTTAGATCACTAAGAAGTAATGTATTTATTTATTTATATACCACAAGAATGGGGAGGGAAGGCGGCATGGTATGGCCCGATCTCATCAGATCTCAGAAGCTAAGCAGGGTTGGTACTTGAATGGAAGACCACCAAGGAAGACACTGCAGAGGAAGGCATTGGCAATCCACCTCTGCTTCTCACTTGCCTTGAAAGCCCCTTGCTGGGGTCACCATAAGTCAGTTGTGACTTGGTGGCACTTTACACACATACTACAAACATAGTTGAAAAATTAAGAACAAGGTGAGCCGTTAAAGAAATAAACACCAATCTAGGACTCGTCTGAACATATCCTTGCTGCACCAGACAGCTTTTTACCCTTTGTTTTACAGTGGCACAGCAACAGGCAGAAATTCACAGGCAAGGGAATCTACACTATGACATGGTTTTAAACAATTCTAAGATAAATTAATGAATAAACAAAGATCATTCCTTTTCTGAAAGAGGAAAAGAGAATAAGAGGAACCAATTGCTATATCAAAAAAAGAACATTTTGGAAAAAGAAATACCACCCCCTGTAAAAACCTTACAATTTTACCAAGCCTGTATAGGAATGAGAGACCTTCGGAAGCCAATCGTTGCCCCACACGATATCCCCTATACATGCTCCCTTGACTTCCATGCTGGATGAATATAAATTACAGGGGATTTGACAAATGCATGGTAGATGGGTCCATCAAGTTTAACACTCATCATGTTAAATGGAACATGTGTATACTGAGGCAGTATATCTCTTAGTTTTGGGTGCTGGGGACATGCAACAGTGGAAGGCTGTTGCCTTTGTGCTCAGCCTGTGAGATTCTGAAATGCTCCTGGCAGTTCGCTATGGAAGACAGGAAGGTAAATAGAGGAATATCAAGTCTGATCCGGTTATTATTAACTAGGACAGGTTGGAATGGAACCTCTATGTACAAACACATTCTTTCTTTTAATACCAGATGTTGGAGACATATACCAGAGAAGGGCTATTGTGCTCAGGTGGCCTCCCTGGAAACATCTGGCTGGCCACTGTTAGGAAGTGGACGGGCCTTTGGTCCAGCAGTGCTCTTGTTATGGTCCAGGGAACTCTTGCTCAAATCACCCACTGGGTGGCCCTAAGGAGAAACTACTTTCTCTCACCCTAATCCCCTTAGACAAGACTGAGGTGCTGTTGGTCAGTTACGCTGATGATCAATATTCAAGGAGACAGCCTGTTCTGGATGTTGGCTCTCCTTCTTAAGGAGTAGATTTGCACACTTGGGCAATAGGACTCCAGACCTAATGACGGAAGCCCAGCTGTCCTATTTAGTACTTAATGCCTCTGCCTTTCATCCCAGCTGCAACTGTTCATTTATTGATGGAATATGGTGGCCCTTATCCATGCTCTGGTCCCATCTAGGCTGGTTCTTGCAATGCACTCTTGGGGGTTGCCATGGAAGGCTGAGTGGAAGCTTTAATTGGTTTAGAATTCAACAGAGAGTTGAATTCTAAGCCAATTGACTTTCAACATTCGACTTTCGACTTTCGACTTTCGACTTTTGACTTTTATTCCACCCTCCCCTCACAGGCAGGCTGAGGGCGGATTACAACAAATAAAAAAACATGCATATAAAACTTTACACCTTAAAACTGTTTAAAACACCAGTACAGCAATACAATATAAGATTAAAAATGTACAAGATAGCCGCAATCAGCTAAACGGAGGCAATCAAACTGCCACTTAAACTGTCATTTAAAAACTGGATGTGCTGAGAATACTTTTTTGGAAATTTCATACCCAAAAAGAGAAAGATTTGTTTCTTGGCACCATTTAAGTGTTGGTGTCTTTATGTCCTAGCAAGTATGCGATCAGAGCACTTGGAATGCTTCCTCCCCACCAAGACTGCCTGGCAAGATTTGTCCTCTTACCTGTGTGTTCCCATCAGAAGCGAGGCAGAGTGGCCAGTGACAGGGCCTTTGTTGCAGCAGCTCCTCATGGATGGAACACTTTTCAGCTAGCTGTCCACTTGGAGCCTGACCGTCTTACTTGTAGAATGCTTCACAAATTTGCGTATCATCGTAGCACAAGGGCTATGCAAATCTTCTCTGTAGCATTCCAATTTTAGCATGTGTGTTGCCAAAGTGTGTTGCCTTCATACTCGTACATGGCTTGTTCAACACATTTTCATTTATGGGACCACTGGGCTCATTTTGTAGAGTTTTGATGGTTTCTAAGAGAGCTGAAGAAGTTTATGGAAGATAGGTCTATCAGTGGCTCAAATCCATTGATCCTCCATGTTCAGAGACAGTATACATATGAATCCCAGTTGCTAGAGGCTATGACAAAGAGAGGCCTCCATGTCCTGTTTATAAAGCCAAAGAGGGCCTTTCTTGTAGGAAAGAGGACCAGTAGGACCCTTGGTCTGATCCAATTATAAAGGTAAAGGTAGTCCCCTGACCAAGCACCGAGTCATTACTGACCCATAGGGGGGCATTGCATCACGATGTTTTCTTGGCAGACTTTTTACGGGGTGGTTTGCCATTGCCTTCCCCAGTCATCTACACTTTACCCCCAGGATACTGGGTACTCATTTTATCGACCTCGGAAGGATGGAAGGCTGAGTCAACCTTGATCTGGCTACCTGAACCCAGCTTCCGCCAGGATCGAACTCAGGTCGTGAGCAGAGCTTGGGCTGCAGTTCTGCAGCTTACCACTCTGCGCCACGGGGCTCCTTGATCCAATTATAGAGCTCTAAAAATTATATGTTTACCCCATATTTGGAGATTTAATTCTGGGGGAGGAGTTAAATCCTGAAAGTGACCCTCTAATATCTTAGATGAAACATTTTAACAAGGCAAGGCAGAATCAGGATTTATCAAGGACAGGAGAGGCTGACTGTTCCCCTGCTGCTGGCAGGAGATCCTCTACTGCCAGTGGGCACTTCCCACTGTCATTCAGCTGGCCAGTGGAGGAACAAATGGTGGGAGACAGGAGGGACTTTAGCAGCATCCTGATGCACTGATCACTCTCCATGTGCCCAAAAGTGATGTCAGCACATCTCTAGGGGATGCTGAGGACACACTCCATGGTTTGGAGGACTCTATGGTTTAGAGTTCTGTCCCCAGCATCCACCACCATCGTGCTGACATCATTTCCAGTTGCATGGGGAGTGATGTCATCATGTTACGGGTGTCATAATGACATCACCAGCAAGTCCTGTATGACCCAGTAAGTCCCCCCTAGCTGCTGGTTGCCAACAGGGACTTGGCAAATCTAGACAGGGACCAGAATCTAGGGAACATTCTTGGTAAACGAGGACCACTGGAGTGTATAGATTCATCCAGCTTCACTCCACAGGTAAACTTATGCTGTGTGTTTCTCCTACTTCCTCAATTTCCAGAGCAGTTCAATAATGCCGACCGGAGAGTGTGGGAAGCTGCCATGAGAACATGTCCTTGGCCTGCCCTCCACTGCTATTTCTACAGCGAGGAGTCTTTTATGGCAGGTTAAAGTGGTTTTGTGGTTGGAGCTGAAGACACAAATCTTTGCTGGAAGAAGGAAACCCCTGTAGGGAATAATGACACGGCTTCCTAAATCCAAGCTCTGCTCGGTCGAATGGTGAAGATTTACACACAGAAGTGAGTACAACGTGGGCTCACAAAAATTAGAGAAAGAGGGAAAGAGAGCAAAGAATATCTGTGAGTGTTTGAGGATGGCTTGGACCAACCAGTCTTCAAGGAGGAAATAAAATACAGCAACGATGGGGGGGGGCTTCTCTGCTCCATCATTACTACTCTCTTATGACTTCAAGGCAGGTAGCATTGCTATCAAAGGAAGATTTACACAAGTCCCACAAAAGAGAAGGCAAAGCAATAAAGGGAAGAAAAATCTCCAAGGGCAGCGAGTTTGCAGAGTTTATTTGTTGCAAGTTACTAATTAAAACAGCTTCAAAAGCACAAGCTTAACTCTGTATGACACCGCTTTGGGGGCCATTTTCTAAAAAGAAAAGTTTCAAGAGGTGGGGGAGAACAATGCATGAGAAGCCGGGTGCAAAGCATTTCAAAGAGAAGCCTGGAAAACACAACCACACGTGCATAAAGTCATTTGAATCCTCATTTGTCCTAATGTGATATGATTCACATGGTTGCAAACATTGTAGGAAATGGGTCTAGATGGCTACTTGGTCTCATCCAGTTATGTGCTCTAAAAACGACATGTCCACAACCTTGTGACGATTCTGACATCCCAGACGCAACATCCCAGACTCGAGCAGAAAAATCTCACCCTATTGCAATTCTCACCTGGGATTCTCTGGGTTTTAGGGCTGGTTTTGTTTGTTCGAATTATATGTACGTCCCATTTCGTCATACATGCACTTGGGTGGCTGATAACCCTTTCAACAAAACAAGATTGTAAAAAAAAGTAATCCCCAATATAAAAACAACCCTCAAAGCACATTGTTAATTTGTTTTATTATTTGTATATTGATTTTAGTTTTTGTTTTTATCGATTTTAACTGTTCACCGCCCAGAGCCCCTGGGGATGGGCGATATATAAATTGAAAAAAAAATAAAATAAATAAATAAAATTAAAAGGTATGGCAGCGAGATTCACTTAGAAGCTAAATAGCAGAAGAGAGTGTGCCTGTAAACTACATTAAAAGTGCAGCTCTAATGAAAGCCAAGAAGTTAGCCCTAAGGGAGGAGATAAGAAGAAGTTGACCTAACGAATGGAACAGAGGGTCATACAGTGAAAGACAATCCTTCTACTAGCTATCCCATTTCTAACCAACTCTTCTTCCAAGAATCTCTAGACAACGTAGCTTGTTTTCGCTTTTCCACTGTACCCTCATAACCCCACAAGGGAAGTCTGGCAAAGAGTGATTGACCCACCAAGGGCCAACTGGCAAATTTCAAGGCTGAGTGGGGATTTGAACTCAGGTCTCCTAGAGCCCATGCCAAGTTTCTAACTACTACTCCTCTGTGACTCAATGCATGAGGTTCTGAAGGGCTTTAAATAAATGAGCAAGCACTTTCCCTCATATAGCACATTAAATCAAATGGATTGTATGCACAAATCCGGAATACGTTATATGGCATGTGTATCCAATACAAAACAACCTACAAAAGCGACATCCAAAACTCCAGAACTGTCAACAAACAAAATATAAATGAATGTTAAGCAGCACAAAATAGTTGATCCCAGTCCCTTAACCTTGAGGTCTCTTAAGGGTAGGGATGCCCCTAAAACCATCGTCACCCAAATTACCTGGGTTTTGGATCAGTATAGCTGCCTTTGCTTCAGAAGAACGTTTGGGAATCTGATGTTCCATTTTTCTCATTTCAGTTTTTGTACAAGACACTGAGCATGCACTGGTGGTTGACGTTTCACTCATTTTTCCACTGCATCGTTTTCCCACTGCATCACTGGCATCTTTTCCCACTGCATATCACTGGCCTGTTTTACCACCGCATATCACCAGCACATTTTGCCACTGCATATTACTGGCCTGTTTTCCCACTGACTATCACCGGCACACATGGCCACTGTCACAAGAGCAATTTTGAGATATAGTTGTTCTAAGATTTGATGTGAAGTGCTTTACCAAGGTAATATGAGGAGGTTGGGATTTTAAACTGCCCCCCTCCCTACATGCCATGACTTCTGACAGCCAGCAGAGGAGCAAATTGATTCATAATACTCACCCTACACTGAAGATAAAGTCTCAGACCCTAGATTTTCTCTCCAGACCCTAAAAAAGTGACACACGGCCAACAGAGATCCTACATAACATTAAGAAATTGGCTGATGGCCATTAGGCCCAAGGATCTCATTTGAACACATGCCTGAGATTAGAGATGGGCACGAACTGGGGGGAAAATGAACCATGTGGTTTATGGTTCATCAAATTTCACGAACCACAAACCACAAACTTTCACAAACCTGCCTCTGGTTCGCAAACTGTTTTGTTTGGTTCGTGAAAACATCACATCCAGGTCAGAAAATCGTCACTTCCAGGTCAGCAGAAGGTCACTTCCGGGCCAGCAGAAGGTCACTTCCAGGTCAGCAGAAGGTCACTTCTGGGACAGCAGAAGGTCACTTCCAGGTCAGCAGAAGGTCACTTCTGGGACAGCAGAAGGTCACTTCCAGGTCAGCAGAAGATCTGCAGGAATTCCATCCCCTGTTGCCTAGGAAATTGATTGATCTACACTAGACTGTCTGCAGTGATGAACCAAAAATCAAACTAAACGAACCATCCTAAAGTTCGTGGCAGTTCGTCAGAAATGAGATCTGACAAACCACTGGTTCATGAACCATGAACCAGCCTGGTTCGTCGCAAATTTTGGTTCGTATTTTGTTTCTTGCCCATCTCTACCTGAGATCTGTGCATCATATGTATACCACTATGTATCATACGTATACCACTATGACTATATATGTATACCACTATGCATCATATGTATACCACTATGAATAAATATACCACTATGAATAAAGTTGCCCTATCTGGAATACTGTTTTTAATTAGTAAGTGGTAATGAATTAAAGGTAAAGAACCACTACTGTAGACAATTAATTTGACCCATGCGCTGAAAGTCTCGTTGCTTAAAGAACAAGATGGGCAAGTGACTTTGACTTATTTGGTTTTCTTTCAATTTACTTCATTTATACCCTGTCTTTCTCCCCAGCAGAGACCCAAAACAGCTTACATCATTCTGTTCTCCTCCATTTTATCCTCACAACAATCTTGTGAAGTAGATTAGGCTAAGAGTGTGTGATTGGCCCAAGGTCACCCAACAAGTTTCCATGGCAGAGTACAGATTCGTCCCTGGATCTCCCAGTCCAACACTCTAACCACTCCACCTCACTGACTTGTATCAATAACAGTGCTGGAATTAATGTAAGCTCTTTAAAAAGTAACGATGCCAAATGTTCTTAAAATTAAAGACAGTATCTTCTGGCTTTCAGAAATACTTTTGTCATGGCCAAGCTGATCATGAAGGTTACCTTATCTGTGAAACAAGATCTTGCCATGAAATGGTTAGTTAGAACCATGGAGCAAAATACTTCTCAGCTTCTAAACCTTTTAAAGGTTATTTGGTGGAGACAGAGGTTGCTAATGAATCATGCTTATTTGCTAATTATGGGCTTGGCTCCAAACCATGGGACTTGCTCCAGTAGTGTTCTTCTGTTCGTGGGACCCGAAGATGCCCGTCTAGTTTTTGAGAAGACTCTTTTTCTTTGAGTGAAAGATTATCTTAGCCCTGCCATTGCCAATCCACAGTCCTTTGAGTGGGGTGTGTTCTTATGTATGGAATTTCAACATATAAACTGCAGCCTAGCTCATGTCCTCCAAACCAGGATGCCAACTGGTGCCAAAAACATGGAAACCTTTGGACAGCCTCTTTGGGATCTTGATTCCCCTCCCCTCATTGAGCAGAAAGTAGATTTTCTTCAGAATCCCCCCTCTTTTGGCTATTTGGTAGGGCTCTCTATGCTCCCTGATAGTTTATCAGCCCACTCTGATTGGTTTGGTTTGACCCTGTAGCCCGTACAGGAGGCATTCATCATATTCACTCTAAACAAGCCCCATTAGCCCAAGCCAATCTACACACACACACACACACACACAGAGAGAGAGAGAGAGAGAGAGAGAGAGAGAGAGAGAGAGAGATTTGTTGCAGTGTGTTGTGGCATTCTTATAGTTGGTGGGTGATCTCAGATAAGTTCATGTCACTTAAGGAGAAATCATACACTCGTCCTCTTAGCTAGCAAATGAATTGGAGTGGGAACTGGTGCAAACAGCTAGGAAATGGCATGTTTAAGGGGAGTTCTCAGGAGGTTTAGCTCCTCCTCCACTCTTGAAATCATAACTTTTAAACTGGAAATAAAAACCTATAGAACAGTTGGCTCAGCCTTATTGTTAGGCACTGCTTTTAAAGAGAGGGCAAAAGGAACCCGCCTTTCCTGGACAGAGCAGAACCAGTAAGAAAAGAATGTAGACAGTGCATTCTTGTGTGCTCTTGGGCTCCCTCTGCTGCCTCATTTGTGACTAGCCAACCTTGTAGATTCACAGAGAGAATGAATACTTTGGTTTTTTGTGTGTGCATGTTTGTTTTATGCAGACCTGGTGCCTTTCAGTTATTTCACAATTAGGAGGTGGGACAAAAGAAGGGCATTGAGGTTGTTTTGTGTACAGAATTCATATGGACTGAGTTGATTTTGGTAAAACTTGGGTAGGAAAGCATCTAAGGCATCGAAATGATTCAGGTTGGAGTAAGTTTCAGGTGGTTCGCCATGTTGGTCTATAGTAGAAGAGCAAGATTCGGGTCCAGCAGCACCTTAAGGACCAACTAGATTTCTAGACTATGAGCTTTCAAGAGCTCGGATGCTATCATTTGATTAGAAATAGTTCTCTGGATCAGAGTTTTCTTAATGAACTCCTGAGGTTTGGGGGGGGGGGGGTAATCCCATTTTTTTTAATCCCAGGGTGGTTTTTTGTTTCCAGAAAGCAAACTGTAAGTGGTAACTGGCTGCACTTTGATGACACTGTTTACTACCATACATGTGACAATGTCCTAAGAAGAAAATGTTCTAGGGCTACTTTTCTATGCATTCTGCTAAAAAAAATTACAAGTGCAGTAGAAAATACATCCCAAAAGCAACATGTAGATTAACTATACACATTTTAATCAGAGAATGAACAGTGCACAGATCTGCATATAAATAAAACAACAGTTGTGGAGGTTTTTTTAAAAAAAGGATGTATGTATGTGTCACAGATCTTGGAAGAGGCATTCTCGCTTGTGCAAAAGAAGAGGCATTCCTAACATGCTATCAAAATCCAACTTTTTATAATCATTGATCCAATTAATTGACAAAATAGTGCAGCCCTAATTTTGTTAGAATTAGGAACATCCCTCCACTATTCAGACTGGCAGTGTGTTTTGCCCAGCACTGGTTTCCACTGATCCACTTAGCTGTAACTGAGGGCTGCCCTGTTTCCACAGAATCCTTCTCTTATTCCTCCTGGGATTGTTCTGACGGACCCCTTCCCCCTGTGCATTAGAAGTCCAGAACATAAGACACTGAGCTGAGATGCCTGGAAACAGAACTTTTCCACCCAGTCAGTTTGTTCACACATTTGTTCTGGGTCTGTTCTGAGTCAGGCTGCTTCCACACACGTTGGATAATCCACTTTCAATACTCTTTAGTGAACATTTGGAACTGCTTTTCCAGGAGTGATTCCACACACGTTGGATAATGCACTTCCAATCCTCTTGATAGATCATTTGGAACAGATTTTTTTGTGTGCGGAACAAAAAATCCACCTCAAACAATTGATAAAGTGCATTGAAAGTGCATTATCCAACGTGTGCGGAATCAGCCCAGGTGTGGAACAAAAAATCCACTTCCAAAGGATTGCTAAAGTGCATTGAAAGTGCATTATTCTACGTGTGTGGAAATGGCCTCAGTCAAAGCCATCTCAGCTGTCCAGCTCATCTGAACTACAACTCAACAAAAGCAGGGCAAAGGGGCTTAATAGTGAGCGAAAACAAAAACCAAGATGTTGACATGCTGCAACATTTCAGAGTCTGTGTATCAGTTTCATGCACATTTGCAAAATTTGTTCCAAAATTTCAGTTTAGAATGATAATAAATCAGACAGAGTTCAGGCAAATGAACATACCAAAGAGCCTTTTGGTAGGTATTTCCAGGACTTTTAAACAGGAATATTTGGAACGATAGTCCATGATTGTGACTTGTGCTCCGCTACAACATACTCGTGACTTTTTCCTGTGTACGTGCAAGTACTTGGTTGGTTATTTCGGGGCATTTGGATGTGTACAAAGAGTGGGAGAAAATCCTCAGAGCTGGAAATTTAACAGTACTCATGCAGAGAAATCGTTCAACTGCACTAATGCTCTTTTGGAACTTCTGCACATTTCTTTTTCCAGGGACTGCACATTTAGTGCCTAGTTCTACATTCTTTTAAAAGCCTTGAGGGTGGACACGAGCCCATTGAGCTCAGTAATGTTTGCTTAGACCAGTGACAACTCCGTGGCATCTCAGGCATGGAAACAGGCCTTTGCTAGCATCAGCTGCCTGAAATCCTTGGAGCTGAGATGGCACCGGTTGAACTTGGCACCTTCGGCATGCAAAGCAGGTGTTCTGCCACTGAGCCGCGGCTCCCAGAGGGCCCTCTCTCAAACATGTGAAATATCACCTGGCCCAATACAGTGCATTTACACCACCAAACCAAACAGCATTCTATTATTAGGAATGTTAGTCATTGCAAGTTAGAAAAATATGAATGTGCTTTGCTGAAAGCAAATTTAATTAGGGGGATTTTCTTGCCTTTTTTCTTCCAGATTCCCGGGTAAGGAGACTTGTTGATATGGATTTCCCCCCAGACATCTGTTTGTCAGTCATAGTTGTCATGTGTGATCTGTTCAAAGTCAATCAAAGTTTAAAGCTAGAGAATGTCCTTTAAACAGTCCTATTTGAACTCTCAATTTATATTTATTATTTATTTATAGTCCGCCTTTCTCACGAAGACTCAAGGCAGATTACACAGTACAAGGCAATATGATCAATAGCGCGATCATTCGGTGAATAAAAGTACAATTTGATCAACAGCTAGGACATTCAATGAACAAATACAATAGGGTATGAGTTCCAAAAATCTGAAAACAAGCGTAAATCTGAAACACAGAGATGAACATCTTTAACACTGTGAGAAAACTACTTAGTGGGAACATATCTACATCAGCACAGTACCCAGTAGAATAGTCTACAGTCCCTGTCTTTTCATATGGCACAGTGTAACCCCCAAGTGATAATTGGTTTAGCCCAGTAGGGGGAAGTTAGTATTTGGATCCAGGCAGCTGAGAAAGAGGCTGCCTGCTGGAGAACTTAGTAACATTTCACATGCTCTTATCACCTCGAATAATGGCTGTAATTCCCCAAGAAGAGGCCAGAAGCCAGGGTTCCAGTTGCTTTATAATTGGAAGGATTGTGGCAAAGGACTTAATCACATGGTGAGATCAGGCAAGTTGAGTGATTTTCAAAGACATTGTTGGCTGAATGTTTCTGTTTTTGTTGGTTTGGTTTGGTTAAAGAAAAGGAAAAAATAGTTGTATTGTTCTAATCGTTAAAAGGTTTGGAAAAGAAAAAAAATGTTTTTCTTAACTTAGGCCGTTTCCACATGCCCTTAGAGGGATGGCCCACTCCTGGAAAGGGTGATAAACACATGGAATTCGTTGCCACAGGAGGTGGTGGCAGCTACAAGCATTGCCAGCTTCAAGAGGGGACTGGACAAATATATGGAGCAGAGGTCCATTAGTGGCTATTAGCCACAGGAGATAGATGGTATTCTCTTTGTGGGGAGGTGGTGCTCTGTTGTCTTGGTGCTGGAAGGAAGGCAGTGGGAGGGCTTCTGGTGTCCTGGCCTCACTGACAGTCCTTTAGATGGCACTGGATTTCTAGCCACTGTGTGTGACAGAATGTTGGACTGGATGGGCCACTGGCCTGATCCAACATGGCTTTGCTTATGTTCTTATGGAATGCTTGCGATGTCTCCTTTTGCAAAATGTTTGCTGGCCATTTGGCGTCTTCTTTTTTTTCTCACACCTTTTTTGTGAGTACAGAAAGTGTGTTCCCAGAAAAGGTACCATTTTGCAAATGGAGACTGGATTCCTGGGGGAAAGCCACCAGCATTCGGTGAGTGAGCTGTCCCTTTAAGGGTGTGCAGAAATGGCCTTACATTTGTGTGAAAATTTGCTTCCTAAATTAGCCCCATACAATAGAGGTTAAACAGCTCTGGTATCTGAGTTTAAAAGCCCTCCTGAATAATTCAGTTTTGCACAGTTTGTATAGTTTCCAATGGCTATCAAATTTCAGAGTGTTGGAATAAGATTTGGGAGACCCAGTTCAAATCTCCACTCTGCCATGGAAGCTTGCTCAGTGACTTGGGGCTTGTCACTTTCTCTGGGCCTAACCTACTTCACAAAGTTTTGTGAAGATAAAATGGAGGAGAGGAGAAAGATGTTGTAAGATTCTTTGGATACCCTTTGAGGAGAAACTGTGGGATACAAATATCTAAATATTTATCTGATAAATTTCTTATCCCTATTGTTTAACAAGAAAATCCCCTGATTATGGCCAGGAAACTCAGAGTGAAAACACAAGAGACGACTTACACATGAAGAGCACGGGTTGGGTCATGCAAGCTTCCCTGGGAGTGGAAGTCTTACCCTCCCCCCCTCTCCAAGCTCCTGGAGGAAAACTGAGCTGAGTGGGTTTTCTTCCAAAGAACAGCCCCTCGACTGGAGAGATTCTATCCTTCAAAAATCCACTCCAGTTTTCCTTCAGGAGCTCAGAGACAAGGGTGGGGGATCCACGCTGCAATTCCCTGCTGGGAAAAGAATGGGAGGGACTGGGTTTCTCTCTCGCTTGCAAAATACCTTGGCTTTTTTCCTGCCTCTTATTACGTTGTTCCCCCACCAATCCCTATCCCAAGCTCCCAAAGGATTTTTGAAAGAGAGAGAGTGCGTGTGTGAAAGAGAAAGTCACTCCAGTTGCGATTCTTCCCAGCTGAGAATCACATTGAGCAGCTGCTTTTTTAAAAAAAAGACTACATTTCCCAGGGATCCTTGCAGGACCTGACACGTGCCCGTATGTCTCATGTGGTTCCACTCTCAGTCTTGATTTCATTCAATTGACACACAGAAGTTTCCAGCCTTTCTCTTCTTCTAGGAAAGCCTATGGCCTCACATAAGTTAAAGCTGAGTCCAGACTTCCTTCAGCTGGCAAAAAAAGATATTCATTACCTTCCTTCCTCTCTGATTTTTGACTGATCAGACCACAACATAAACAGGATGGTGCTGTTTTTCATTAGATATCAGTAGAAATATGTATGTGTTTTTATTTATCAGGATAAATTTTTCACCTGTGGTTAGTTGCGCAAGCCATAAGAGATTAGTCCTTTCAGCAATCAAGTTCTTATGGCAGAGGAGTATCATCCCATCATTTTCTCTGAAGCTTCCTCGCCTGCTGTTGACAGATGTGCTCTTCACACCACAGTTTGCATGATAGAACACTGTTCAAAATCTATTCCATATCTCACAGATCATTCACACAGAAAAAGGCAGGAGGAGCACGGAAATTTACCCCGAAAGATCTGGTTGCTAGATTGGTATGAAACAGACAACTGTGGTACATAAAGAAACAGGATGGTTCCAAGCTACTTAAATAGGGCATAATTACTGTAATTTGTACAATGATTTTTAAAAAGTAGTTCCATATATCACCAGGGCTTTTTTTCAGCTGGAACACGGTGGAACGGAGTTCCGGAACTTCTTGAAAATGGTCACATGGTTGGTGACCCCGCCCCCTGATCTCCAGACAGAGGGGAGTTTAGATTGCCCTCCGCACTGCTGAGGGGAGATCAGGGGTTGGGGCCACCAGCCAGGTGACCATTTTCTCCAAGGGCAACCCACTAAGTTCCACCACCTCTTTTCCCAGAAAAAAGCCCTGGATATCACCATCACCATCTTGCTGCTCTCCTTTGCTTTCCTAATCTTCAAAACAGCCTCTAAAAAACTTACACATATTGCATCTGGAGGTCTATTACCATCCCAAACCAAATTTCCCATTTATCTATGGGTTAAAACATCCCATTAAGTTTTTGTGTGTGGCTGTCATGAAGGGCTATATCTTCCCAGAGTACTTAAAAACAGTTTCCTAGTTCAAAGGGTAGGAAAAAATACCCCAATAAGGTATTTTAGTAGCCTATAGGGTAAAAGAATACTCCAATGACAAAAATGTATATATTATCTGGATTTTAATTTCTACATAGGTGCCTGTAAGTAAACTGTAAGTACTCTGTGGCTATACATTGAGGACATTGGGAGCGATCCTAAGCAGGCTTACTCACAAGCAAGTCCTATGTTGTTCAATGGGGCTTACTCCCAGGAAAGTGTACTTAGGATTGCAGCGATTGTATAGTAGTGTATAGGTGACTGTGTCCTAAGCAGAAAAGGCTGTCGAGCCAATTTTCTATTAATTTTACCCCTCAAAAATAGAACTGTGCTAGCAAATTCATCCCAAAAGTGTTTTCAGGGCTAGATATGGTCCTTTTTCTTAAATCAGCTTATCGGTTATTGATATGTTGCTTTTGTGCAGAACAGAAGCACAGTTTCTGTGTGGATAATCCACACATGCTCTTCTACCACGTCTGTAGACTAATGTGTATTTTAGCTCTTGTTGGAACACATATTTCAAGCTATCAGCTTCTTGCTGTGGCTGCTACTCTTAATTTTTTGAAATTGCACTGTGACTCCATTACAATATGTGGACTATTCTTGATAGGGCTAATTGGCTCAAATGGTTGGGAAAAAAGAGCAAAAGTATTTGTTTGCTCAGGTCACTAAATGTGGGCTGGATCTCTGATCATCCAGCCTCCCAGTAGAAAAGTGCACTGAAAAAAAATTCCATTTCATTTTTGGATCCAGTGGTTCCAAACCAATTATGTGCTGTTATTAGTTTTTTCTGGGTGGGGTGTGGCCAGCTCTGATCTAATCTGTTTTTTTCCTCATTATTGTGAGTTTCAGCCTTGCACTTTGCAACGAAGGGCAGCTGTTTGTCCACTTAAGGGCACTAAAATCGCACAGAACACAGTCCGCTCTCTTAACCATCAATCCATCCAGTTTTTCCTCAGTTACTGTGTTTACTCCCAGGGAAGTGTCTTTAGAACGACAGCTTATGATTAAAATCTCCCACGGCTTCCACTTGCACACATGCACCCCAGGGGCACTTTTTGAACAGCAACCATCCAAGTGCCCTGATGGGGTGGCGGAGACAGACCAATGCCTGAGTGAGCTGCAAAACAAACCAAGATGCACCCCCCCCCAAAAAACCCAGGTCTACTCAGATGTACATCCCATGTTATTCAATAGTGTTTACTCCTAGGGAAGTGTCTTTTGAATTGTAGCCTCTGATTGAAGTCTGCACATTCCCCCTTCCAGATGTTTCAAAGCTCTTCAGTGGGGAGGGTTCTTCCCTTGCAAGAACCCGATTGGCAAGAAGACAATGCCTCTGCCCCGGAGAGATGAGGGGAAAAGACACACTTAGGTGCTTTGTGCACATTTCCCCTTCCCATGAGCAGAGTTAAATAATAAAACAAAGGCTTTCTCCCCTTGGAAGCCGATTGATGTATCCCATTGAGGAAAACAGGAGGCTGCCCTGTGAGGTGAGCCCAGTGCCCGCCTGATGGTTACTGCTAGCTGCAGACACACAAACTTTCTGGTGGGAGGGACTCATTACAATATAGTTTCCCAGATTTGGTTCAGCATTTTGGAAGCTGCTTTACCAAAACAAAACAATGATTTCTGGGTGTATTTCCGGCTCATTTGTTTAATTTTGCTCACTCCATCGAAGACCAGGGTTGTAGAGGCAAGCAATGGCAAACCATCTCTGTTAGTCTCATGCCATGAAAACCCCTCTAAGGGTTGCCATAAATCAGCTATGACTTGAGGGCACTCTCCCCCAATGTGTTTGAGGCTGTTTTTAGCCCTGACCTGGATAGCCCAGGACAGCCTGATCTCATCAGACCTCAGAAGCTAAGCAGGGTCAGCTTTGGTTAGTAATTGGATGGGAGACCTCCAACGAAGACCAGGGTTACAGAGGCAGACAATGGCAAACCACCTCTGTTAGTCTCTTGCCATGAAAACTCCACCAGGGGTCGCCATACATCAACTCTAACTTGAGGGCACTCTCCACCACCACCTTCCAATTAAAATCCCTTTCTCAAGTCTTGCTCCCTGAACCCTTGCCTGTAGAGGTATGCCAGGTGGCAGGCAGGCAGGCAGACAGAAACAGAGTGGCACCACACCTTTGGAATCTCCTCCCTATCACGGCTCAACTGGTGACAAGACAACCTTACATGTTTTAGGCACTAAGCTAAAACATTCCTCATTGCCCAGTCTTTTGAACAGGGGGATTAATCTTGTTTAACTGTTTTATATTCTCCTTTGAGCTTGAGGATTGTTTTATTAATATCATCTTAGACCAGTCTGTTAGTTTTATGTTGCTTTTATGTCCTATCATTTTTTTTATGGGTTTGTCTTTTTTTGTATTTCTGTGTTGGTATTTTTGTTGTGAGATGCCACAAGCAGGTTCTGAAGAGGTGGCATACAGATTGTAAATAAACAGAAGAGAGCATGGATTCACAGGCATAATGGATCAGAACCTCCTGCCCACATGGGAAAATTTCAAAAGCACAATATCTAGCAATGTGTTTGGTCCTCTATAATTCCACTTGGTGCTAATAACAGAACAATGATGACATTTGTTTGTTTGTTGTGAAGAATGGTTCCAGTGCTGAAACACCCATTGTGTACATACAGTAATTCACTCCCATTTCTCTTCTTTATTATTAGTATTTTTTTAAATCACATAGAAAAATATGTAAAATACTTTTACTGTGCTACATAACATGCAATCGGATCATTAACTTGAATTCATCACAAGATGTTTTGCCATCTTCTGGGCATGCAGTAAGGGTCGCTGGGTATGGAGGGGGGGGGAGGTAACCATAAATTTCCCGCATTGTGCAGAGGGTTGGACTAGATGACCTTATAGGTCCCTTCCAATTCTATGATTCTACAACCTTAGCTTAAAAGTTAGGAATTAATATATCAAACAATATTAATACCAGATCACCAAAATTAAAAACATAATATATGCATCATCTTAAGGGAAGGTTGAAGCCAGTAGGAAAAGAGCTGAAGGCAGTAAGAAAAGAGGAACACTCAACATCAGATGGATTGACTCAATCAAGGAAGCCATGGCCCTCAGTTTGCTAGACCTGGGCCGATTCCAGACGACTAACCTGAAGGCGCTGCATGCTGCCATGTTCCGGATCGCGATGGGGAAAACGCAAAATATTGCATTTTCTTGTGCAAGTTTGGCACGACGTCGCACCAAACTCGCGCGAGAAAACGCGATATTTCACGTTTTCCCCGTCGTGATCTGGAACATGGCGGCATGCAGCGCCTTCAGGTTAGTCGTCTGGAATCGGCCCTGAGCAAGGCTGTCAATGACAGGACATTTTGGAGGTCATTCATTCATAGTCACCAAAAGTCAGAAGCAACTTGATGGCACTGAACACAGCCACACCAGGATACAGGTTTGGGGGGAGCTAGATAGAGTACACAAGTCCCCCTCCCTTTCTCTGCTCACCCCCTTGCTGACCTGTTTGCACCTCCCTTCCCATCCACTAGGGTTGTCAGGTCCGCTTATCCTCCCAGCAAGAGTGGGGAACTAGCACTCACCTTTTCCAATGTCTTTACACACGCTACTGGGGTGATGCAATGATGTCACTTCCAGGAAGTGACATCATCACACAGGGCCCAAAAGTGTTCCCACACTTCGCAGTGGGCCAATTTGGGCCCCAAACAGAAAACGTGCCTGGAAGGCATATTCTTCCACCTTTTCCCTTCACCGGACAGGTGAGTGGTGGCAGGGGGAGGGGGAGCGGGGGATCCCCTACCAGGGGACTTGGGATCCCTCTCCCAGGGCAAGAGAAGGAATTACGTGTTGCAACCCCCTTCCCTGCTCATCTGAAGCCTGAGGACACCTGCCTTCAACCACTGGCTGGCTGGCAGACTGCCAAGATGAAGGAAAAGCTTCATAGTCTACCTATTCCCAAACCCTTCCACCATCCACACTCAAAGTTGCCCACGTGCCCTTTTTCAAGGTGCTGGGCTGTGCACCGCTTGGAAGTGCCACCACTGTGTGGCCATCAGAAATACCACACCCTGAATCATCTGCTCACACTTCCCCAGTGCTGCTGGGTAGTGCACACGGTAGAGAGCATGGATGGAACAGCACTCATAAGTGAACAGGAGAAAGGCCTCCTTGTGGGTGGCAGGAAGGAATACAGGAGGGTCAGTGGCAGTGGGCCCTGCTAGAAGGGTTGGGCAAACTGATGCCAGCCAAGCATCTTAGCCAAGCACCCTCCCATCCCTCTTGTCTCCAATGGGGTTGAGGGCATTCAGCACCATCAAAAAAAAAGATAAATAATATATAACCGGAAGAGAATCTTCCATTCAAGCTTCTTACATATTGAAGAGGGGGATCGGTTCAATTTCCAGATGATTTATTCATTGTAGGCAATCAGCCACAATAGGGGTTACCCACTGGTTTTACATCTAATGTAAAGTTAGGCATTTTGATGTGCTCATGAAATAATAATGCATTTACGTATTTTAATTATATTTTATGGACTCTGAGCACAATGCAGTCCGAGGGCTTGGCAACAATGATTAATGGATGTGGATGGCTGGGCCTGCCACAGAAGCCACCAGACGGGATAAACTTTGATAAAGCACACGTCCATTCCTTCGAACACAAGCAAGCCTAAAAGACAACTCACGCTGACAGTACTGCAAAGGAACTCACGCTGACAGGCAAAGGAATCTCAAAGCACTGAAGGGAACCAGAGACAGTAAAAAGGATTATAAACATTTGTTCTTCCGTGTGTTGTCTGATTATAAAATCCTCTTCTACTGAATTTCTCCCTCGAGTTTCAGAACCATTTAGACGCGTTCCCAAAGCTGGGATTGATGCATCCACAGGGGTGAAACAGTGGCCGTTTCCACACGGCTCCCCGCTGCTCCTAACAACCCAGAATATCGTGAAAAAAACGCGGAAGATCGCGTTATCTCGTGCAAGAAAACGCAATCTTCGGTGTTTTTTTCGCGATATTCTGGGTTGTTATGAGCAGCGGGGAGCCGTGTGGAAACGGCCAGTGTCTGTGAAACAGTGTCTGTGAAACAGGGAAACGAAAGCTTAAAATAAACCAGACCTTTTAAAAGTTTTGGGGAATGTAACATCCAGCTTGATGAAGAGTTCGGATGAGCTTGAAAGTTTGCATGCTGTTGTACGTATATAGTTTATTATGATGATCAAATACCAGCACAGAACATCCAAAAAGTGTTCCTTTGGATAGACCATACAAAACTACAAAACGTAAAACGTAATTTATACATAAACTACAATATAAAATCCCCAGTAATGAATATTTAAAAATCAATTGCATTACATACTATTCGCTTACGAATTTTGCAAGCTGCTGCAAGGAAACTAGTACAGGGAGCAGTAATTACTGGGCTGGTGCCTAGAAGAAATTTACTAGTAAGTCCCAGATCAGAACAACCCACGAGCCTGCCTAGGAAAGGAAAGATAAACTGTGCACGGATTTCCATGTAAAATCGACAGTGGGGCAAAACATGCTCATTTGTTGTATGTCATTTGGTCAGTCCTAATAAGAGGCATTATGTGGACTGTCGGCCATTTGGGCAGATTTTAATTTGGGGACCCAAAAGGCTGCTAACAACTTTCTGCATAGGAAATCCACCATCCAGTCACAAGTCTTGTACTCACAGTCTGAATAATGACAACTCCCCTTAGTTTGACAATCACCGCAGTACCTTGGTATCTGCTAAGTAAACAGACTTGGTTTTGTATCATGTACCACACGTGCCTCTTCCGCAGATAACAAGGCCCTCGTGCTTACATAGACACTTAATTCCATTTGGCCATTGATTTGTCATTTGGAAATTAAATAATAAACATGGACAGAAGCCAGGATAGCAAGGGCCTGTTTTTCTCCTCCCTCTCTCCCTCCTCGTTCTCTCTCTCTCTTATGCTTGATTTATGTGTTTGCTTATTTACTGATAAGTCTAAGTGTTCCCTGTTGCATTTCACGCATAATCTAGCAAATCCGATGGATTTATTCTTCTTTCCCCCTTGCAATTGATTAGAAAAGTCAATGTTTTACACAAAGGATTAAAAAGAGAAATATCTCCAAGCCTCGATGAAATCTCCTTATAAAAAGCTATTATCTCCAACACGCTCTCGGGCGCAGAGAAACCCGTGTTGTGTTTTGTCAAGCATACAGAAATTCATGAATGCGTAAATATGTTTCATGTTACCGGCACTGTGGCAATTACAAACGGATGCTCCCTAATTTGCACAATGAAGCTTTTCATGCTAGGCTGCTAGAAGTTGTTATGATCTTTGCATTTTGCTTAACGTTTATTTCTTTTTAAGCATTTTAGTCCTTGTGGAATCTCTTTAAAAAGGATATGCTAGTGTGCAGGTTTGGATCTAATTATTTGCTGTGAAGCCTCAATGAACAGCTGTTTCACTAACAGGAGAAAATGAATAATACAAACATCTCAGAACATTAGCTGTAACCCACACAGTCAGTGAATGCAGTTTAAAGAAGATTTTGAATTTCTTGTGCTTGTTGTGTTGACCCCTAAAATCCATTTTTTCCCTACTGTACAAATTGAACCTGTAATTGTTTTTGTGTAATTTTCAATTTCTCTACACTGATTATTTCCCATGAAATGCATGCATTTTTTATTTGTAAATATATTTGTTTAGAAAATGTATATGTCAAGACCTGCTTGAGGCAGCTCATATAAAAGATCGTAAAACAAAAATAAATATGATCAATGTTATAGCAAGCCACAAAACCCACAACCCATAAAATGGCCCCAAGGCTAGAAGCAGGTCATTAAAACAGTAGTTAAAAAACTTGGAATTCTTCATCTAAAAAATGTGGAACTCTCCAACTCTGGATTTTGAACTGGTGCCTAAAGGAAAATAAAGTAGGTGACAGATAAGCCTTCAATATGCATTCTGATCCAAAGGCCACCATGCCACCATGTAAAAAGCACTGTCTCAGAGTCTCTCTACATGGGACATCTTACATGAGGACGCTCAAGTGTAGGGTGATGCAATGTTAGCTGGGAAGTATAGTTTAAAATGTCAATTTCACCTCTCTACATGAGGGTGGTTTAAAAAGGCAGAGGGGAGGTGAAATCCAGAGAACCTTTGGGGAGGGGAAGATGAAATTAACAAACCCTCTGAGGAGCGATCTCTTCAGGCTCTGTCTTCTTAAATGACCTTAGTGTAGAGAGGTGAAATTGGTAGAGACATCAGCTCTGTTTTTTTACACTACAAAATTTAAATGGGATATTTAAACTGAATCGGCAAGCCTGCAAGATTAAAGAGCATCCCAAAGGGGTTAAAAATGGGTTAAATGGGAGGGCCCACACTGCTGCAGTGCTTTCATAGTGGGATCCCCTTCATGTGCTGGAAATGACATCAGTGTTCAGCAGTGGTAGCACATGTTCCGAATCACAGTGGAGAAGGGATCCTTCCAGAAGGAGAGACAAAGATCAGATTCTGAACATGGTTCCCGAGAGGGGATCGAAAAATCTACACAATGGGGCCATGTACAGAGAACAGAGATTTTTCCACAAACCTAGAGCAGCCTCGGGTTTGCAGAAAAGAATGGGGGGAAATGGTGAGGGGGATTTAAACCTCCCCCTTGTTAAAACTGAGATCTTGTGATGCGACATGACAGGATATCAGCTGTCATTCAGGGGATTGCCTACTATCCTGCCCACTCTATGCAGAGACAAGGAATAAATTCCTAGAAGAGTTTTTAATTGGTTTAAACTCCTCTTCCGACTCTGAGAAGTTGTTTTTTCTCTTGTCTGACACTGCTGCATTTGTTTCTTATAGAGTCTCTCTGTTCGCCTTAGCAGCCAAGAAAATTCGGGCTAGAGCTGTTTCCAGAGGTAGCAATGGTTTTAACTGACTGGTATTTTCTGCCTAGATCATTTTAATCTTTTAATATCTGGACATATGTTTATATGTTAGGGTGTTTTATGTGTTCTGTGTGTATGGATTGTAACGGCCCTTGGCCACAAACAATAAACCTACCCACCTACCTGCCTAGCATTTGCCATAAACAATGCAGCTGTAGCAGGATGGAGAGGCGGAGAGAGAGAGAGAGGAGGTGGCAGCAGCAAGGAAGGGATGAAGGAGGATGTAGAGGGAGGGCTAGGGAGGGTGAACCCAAAAAGGGCAACGGTAAAAGAGAGGAAGACGCCCTGGAGTGTGTAGGTGGGTGCAGGGCTGGATCTACAGTTGCCAGTGCCCAGGACAACCGAAGACTGGCCACTCGCGTGTGCGCGTAGCGCGCGTGCGCTCCTGGCGCTGCGTGATGACGTCACTTCCATGACGTCATCACGCAGGGCGGTGCGTGCCGCCCCATGGCAAGCCGGCTGTCCTGGCATGCCATAGAGCTGGCAGCGTCAGCACAAGTGGCTGGGAGGCTGCCCACGCCATTCGCCTGCCCCGCAGGACAGGGGGCAACCAGCTTGCCACACACACCCTGTTCTGTGGAGCAGACAAATGGCACGGGTGGCCTCCCAGCCATCCACGCTGCCTTTCGCCTGCCCTGCAGGACAGGGGGTGTGCAGCAAGCACGCCCCCTGTCCTGCTGGCCATGCGCTCCTGGAGCTGGCAGCTGCGCCCGGTGCCCCCTCTTCGGCGACGCCAGGGGCAGACTACCCCCCCCATCGATCTGGCCCTGGGTGGGTGAGGCAGGAAAGAGACAGCAGGAAGAGATGGCTGTATTGGGAGCGTGAGAATGAGAAAGGTGATGACAGCTTTTGGGATTTTTCCTCCCCTGTGAGTTCTTTGTGGACCCCACCAAAATAAATAAAAGAATTCTGGCACCTTGAAGATGAGCAAGATTTTATTCCAGCATAAGCTTTTGTAGACTCATCAGAGGAGGAAGAAGTGATGGTGCCACGACATAAGAAAACTCTTAAAGTTGAATAAGCTGCCTTCTCAAATACCCGCAGCTGAAGTGAGGCTGGCATGCAAAGAGAACTCCGCAGCTTGAGATCACACAACCTTCTGTGACACTAACAGTGCAGTAATACCCTCTTCGGGAAAACTTGTAAGATCTATCTCTGTCTATGGTCTGAAGGCTTCTCTTTATACCCTTTGTAGTCAGGGCTTTCTGAATCTTTAAGCCTGATCATTGATGGAGAACTACAAGTGCTTTATTGAAATCTAGGGGGAGGATACAGCAGAAGGGAAATTACACACTCACACACAGTCGTGCCAAAGCGAAAAACTCTAGATCACCTGAAGGAAGCTCAAAGCCTCTGAAGAACAAAAGCTGTGTTTGTCAGGTGAAAAGATCTATTTCACTGAGCTCTTTTATTTTATGGGATTTTGCTGGTTTGTGAAGAGCATGCATACAGCAACGGCCAAGTGACTGGGACAGCCATCTAGGAGTCCTTGGTTCGTTTTCACTATGAATACCCTCAGAGGGCTCAGGCCGGCCATTAAATCTTCCCCAGTCCCCCACCACCACCATCCAGCAGCAAAATGGAGATAATACCCACCCGTTTTATAATATTAAGGTGTAGAGAATGGTAACTGAGTCATAATTGTTAAAGAAGGTAGAATTTGATCTAGGGATGCCAGGCCAGTTTGGTGTAGCGGTTAAGAGCAGCAGGACTCTAATCTGGAGAACCAGATATGATTCCTCACTCCTCTGCTTGAAGCCAGCTGGGAGACCTGGGGTCAGCCACAGCTCTCTCAGAGCTCTCTCAGCCTCACCCACCTCACAGGATGTCAATTCAATTCAATTCAAATACCTCTAATGGCATACAAAGATCTAAGACAGCAAACAAGTCACTATAAAATTACATAAAATATCAGAAGTCAATATATTTATAAAAAACTTGTATGAATCTTAAGCGCACCCACTAAAAACTCCACAACCATTTTAGAAACCTCTGTATCATTAAGGGTGATTGTTATGGGAATAATAATAACACAATTTGGAAACCGCTCTGAGTGCGGCATTATGTTGTCCTGAAGGGTGGTATAAAATTGATTGGTGGTGGTGGTGGTGGTGGTGGTGGTGGTGGTTGTTACATGGCACCTCCAGGAGCATTGAAGGTGGCATACGGGTAGACTGCTTGATGTGGTGCTATTTGTCAACATCATAACCAGAAATGACATCAACGTGTCTGCCAATGCTCTAGAACCCCACCTCATGCCGTTTTCCTGAACTGAAACAGCCCCTGGAGTGGTTATTTACCTCACTGGGGAAACTTACATATACAGGCAGCTACATAACAGGACCAAAAGCAGCTCCCCAAGGCATTTTCAGGCCAGGAAAATGACCTTGGATAAGGCCCAATCCCCCTCTCCCTGAGCGCTGTGGCTCAGGGAATTAAGTTCCAAGCAGGGAACTCCCAGATCACAACTATCAGCCAGCTACATGGGGCTTTATAATGTGCAAATAAGTTCTCAGCAAGGGCTCAAATCACAGAGACACTGATTCCGCACACATTGGATAATGCACTTCCAATCCTCTTTAGAGATCATTTGGAACTGAATTTTTCTAGTGTGAAACAAAAAATCCACTTCCAAACGATAGCTAAAGTGCATTGAAAGTGCATTATCCACAAAGCGACAGTTGCCTCGTGAGATCATTATTGACTTTTCATCTAAAAAGATTCGGGACACCATCCTATATAACTCATACAATGCGGATTTGGGCTTTATGGGTTTGAAAGTCAAGATTTTGAAGGACGTTCCATTTCTAGTCCGGAAACGGCGTTTTAAATATAAAAAGTTTGTAGCACTTCTGAGGGACCATGGAATAAAGTACAAATGGTTATTCCCGGAAGGAATATGGTTCAGATATAAAGATCAGACCTATAAGATATTATCAGAAGATCAACTAAAGGATTTTGAGAATAAAAACCCAGAACTCTGCTGCACCAAGAACGAAGAAAAGGAGGAGCCGGAGGGGGGGGGGGGGGGAGGAGGAGAGCATCGCAACAGCAGTTGCACAGAGAGAATTGCGTCCGGGACCTAGAAGGGGGAGGAAAGTTTAACCAGAATTTGAAATGTTTATTCTCTGTATGATTAACCACTCCATCATTATTTTATGGAGCTATTTTTGTATTGACAGTATGAAGGGAAACATTGAAGTGTAGTGTTTAGTGTTTGTAGTTCATTCCCCCCCTTTTCTTTTTCCACCCCCCCCTTTGTCCCTTCCCTCTCCCCTTTCCTTGTGATAGTTTTGTGTAGTGTTTTGTAGCTATGAAAAATAAAAAATTTATTAAAAAAAAAAAAAAAGAAAGTGCATTATCCAATGTGTGCAGAATCAGCCAATGGGAGTGCAGTGAATGGTGCTCCCTGTATTTTTTCCCTCTAAAAGTCTGTTGAACGGGGCTCTGAGTTTCAGTCAGGATAGCGGTACAGGGAGAGAGGTCCTTTAAGCCTTTCCCCACACCATTTTCTCAATCTAAAACGGCTTCAAGGAGCTGCTCTTTCCCTCAATTGGAAATATATACAGGTTTGGTGACGGAGTTGAGATAATGACAAGAGATTCATGTTCTAAACACCCTGCTCACCAAAGCTCTGACCCTTTAAATGGGGCATGGTTCAGATGTGGCACTATCAGTATGGTTTGGCACCATCTGAATAAACTTCAAGCAGGGATAAAACAAATAATATAGTCTGTCAGATACACCCCAGTATATCTGCCATGTTTGTCTTGATGCATGGTGTTCTGAACCTCTGAGAATATGCAAAGGGAACATGTTTGATTGCTTGGCTGCTTATCTTGCAGGTGTGCAGTTACTATTTCCCGGCCGGCCTGAGAACGTGGCCTTGAAGTTCCAGTTGAAGCCGTATTACCTCCCTAAGGACTGGGGTGAGCTCATCCTTCCCCCCTCCTCTCCAAGATCCTGGACCCTTCGCACCAAAATCCTAACGGACTTTCTCTCCCAGGGGCGGGAACGTCCTCCTATAACTAACCTTACTTTGCCACCCTTGGGGTTTTTACCCCATGGGTATAGGGCAGAATATCTCACTTGTTTAGTGGCCCCACATTATCGCAGAGCTTATTTGTTAGCTCGGTTTAATGTGCTACCTTCTGCGATATTTTACGGGAGATTCCATAAAATGCCATATGCTAACAGGTTATGCACTTGTGCTCAGCGAGACATAGAAACCCTGAAACGTCTTTCTGTATTGTACTTATTACTGTGATATACGTCCCACACTCATTGACCCACTGTTGAGAGAGCAAATTGGAAAATCTGATAAATGTAAAGTTATCTTCCTATTGGCTACTCAGAACCAAAAAGTTATCGAAACTGTAGCTAATTTCTTGTATCTTGCATCTATGAGGCAAGTTGTGTATTTGTAGACTGAGTTCTGGTTGTGTCGAGTGTTTTTGTTAACATGAATGTAACGCCAATAAAGGTTGCTGATTGCTTTGCTTTGCCACCCTGCATCACTTCTGCCAATGCTCCTGTCTGAATATCTTGATACTGGTATATCTCATCAATAAAGTACCTTTAACTCATAACCTGAGGTGATGCAGTGAAGTGCTTGGAGATTTACCTGGCAAGACCTGACAGAGTCCCCAAAACATTAACTATATAGTCAGTTATGCTATCCCCCCCCCCAAAATCCAATCAGTACACAAAGCAACTTACCTGCGGCATGGAGCTGTGGAAGACCTTTCCTCTTCCTAATTTCCTCCCCTTCCTCCATTGGGGATACTCAAGCCCTGCTGGGAATACCTTGACCTCCTTTGAATTGTTTCCTGCCTGACACCTACCACAGCATCAAGCGAGCGCCAAGCCTTTCCCCACCGAGAAGCTGAGAACTCATCTCCACAAGTTCATGGAAGCGGCTTGAGAAGCACGTAACTGGCAATTTTGGAAGCCCGTGTGCACAGCATGCTCAGAACTCAGCAGCAAGGTTAATGGGACTGATTGCTCGAGGGCGAAGAGGAAATCATGTTTTTGTAGTTCAAAAACTCTTGTGGCGGTTGCAGTGTTCCCGGGCGGTGATGCAAGCGCCCTGTAAATACCATGTCAACCAGAATAACAGTTTGACCTTTGTGTGTGGGGGGTGTGTGTGTGTGTGCATGTGTGTGTGTGTTGCAAAGCAGACCTAAGGATTATCTGTGGTGCATGCCAGCAGGCTGAGAATACAGCACTGAAGCCGCTGTTCAGTTGTCAGATCATTGTCCGACCTAGATCAGTACTTTCTATTCTGACTACCAGCAGATCTCCCGGATCTCAGGGAGAGGGGACTCTTTCCCTCAGAACCTTTGGCTTGAAATGTCAGGGGTTCAAACTAGGACTCTTTGTATGCAAAGCTGATGCTCTGCCACTGCGGCCCAAACTTCACGTGGCACGGAACACATGATCACCATCGGGACAAAACGTTCAAGTCCTTATACAACTGTCTTGTTATCTTAAGTTATTTCTTTCAGGGCTGCCGGGAACTGCATGGTCTGGAAACCAATGAGAGTTTGGGAGGGGGGTGGCATCATGGTGACAGCACTTTGGGGTGACATCCCCCAAAACATGTACCCCGGAGAGCCCTTAGATCGGCAGGTAAACACCTACTGGTGGTCCCTGGCCCCAGGGAGGTTCGGCTGGCCTCAACTAGGGCCAGGGCATTTTCTGTCCTGGCCCCAACCTGGTGGAACTCTCTGTCGGAAGACACTCAGGCACGCCAAGAATTTATATCTTTTTGGCAGGCCTGTAAAACAGAGGGAACTTGCTCTGTCGAATGCAGTGTGAAGACAAGCGGAAGTGGAACTCACTCCAGGGGAGAAAAAACAAAACAAAGCACAGCAAGCCCAATTTAACAGTTCATTTGGACACAGCCTTTATTGTTTGGCATAACTAAGTAGTCTATTTAATTACTTTTTCCCCCCCAGAGGCCAAGGCTTGGTGCTTTTAAAGCTGTTATTCTTTGAGATGCCACTGGACTTCTGGCTTGTTTTGCATTTAAATAGACTTTCTCCATGACCAGTGTGGGGTGCTGATGGTTGGAGGGGTTATGTCTTGCCATTCTCTCTTCACTGAAATATCCAGGTCTCAAGCGAGTCGTATGTGTCAGATGCTACAGAACTAAAATAACCTCCAGCCCTGTAATTACCTGTTCCTAGGCGGACACCCCCCCCCCCCCCCGTTTCCAATCATTGCCTTTTTCTTACAAGCTTTAGAAAATAGAAAAGGATAGACAGATGAAAGATTGCAGGCAAAGCTCTCATTTGTTTATTTATTATTTATTTACTTACTGGACTTCTATCCCACCCTCCCAGCAAGTAGGCCCAGGGCGGGTTACAACAATATAATTTACATATAAAACATCAATAAAATAGTGGAATTCCCATTGACACCACCCCCAGACAGCAGACTTACAACCACAAAAACACAAAAGGGTAGGTAAAAAGAGGGGGAACAGGCCTTTTTTGATCAGGCGGTAACTCATATCGGGGGGGCAGATGATCACATGCCCCCCCCACCAGAAGGCCGGTTGGGAAGCTTCCCGGATGACTGCTGATCCTGCCTCAACCATATGCCTGGTGGAACATCTCAGTCTTGCAGGCCCGCTGGAACATTAAGAGATCCTGGCAAGTCCATCTATCCTGATATTTCACAGTTCTTTGTGATAAAGGGGAGACAGCCCCATAGTTAAAAACTCACTGAACTTGTGTTCCCCCTGCTAAATCCAGAGGGGCAGATCCACCTGGTGGGAGGGACCTGATCCTTTCTGTCTACCAAATGCAAGTGTTGCCACCTGTTAGGCTCTTCCCCAGGCAGCGTCAGAACTGTGATGACACAAAACAGCTGGGTAGGATAAGGACATTTGCATATAAATAAGGCAATAAATATAAGGGCGAGAATAGAAATAGGACATGAGCTGATGTCAGAGGGGATGGGGCTTAATATGCAAAATGCCTCATTAATATGCAAGGCGGGGCCCTCCTACTACTCAGCTGCTTTTCCATCTTTACCAACTGCCCATTCACTGGGTGGTTGACTTTGGCTATTAGCACTGGAATAAATGTTCAGGTTTTAATTTCAGTTCTTGCAGTCCTTTGAGGTTGCAGCCCATTGCCCCCTAAAAATATCATAATTGATTTAGAACATACTTTTAACTATGTTTAATGCTATAATTTTTCATCAAGCTTGAGAGTCAAAGCGCTTTATGATCACTCACCAGAACAGTAAGATCCATTGTAATTTTTTTTAAAAAATACCAACACACATGGAAGAGTAGCTTAAAAATTTGGAGAGAGCAGCAGTCCTCATGCCCCAGGGGTGAGCAACAACAGGAAAAGAAGCAAAACAAAAAGTGGTATGCCAAAACTTCAAGCAAAGAGCATGGATTGCCCCGGAAAAGGCAACAGAAAAAGTAACTAAGGAGATCTCTCACAGGAGGCAGTTCCGGGACGGAGGGCAATCTCAACTCCCCTCTGTCTGGAGATCAGGGGGTGGGACCACCAGCCATGTGACCATTTTCTCTGAGGGCAACCCACTGAGTTCCACCACCTCTTTTCCCAGAAAAAAAGCCCTGGGTATAACCAAGGAAAAGACATATGAACCTGCTTTGTATGGAGGCAAACCATTGTTCCATCTAGTTCAGTATTGTCTACTCTGATCGACAGCAGCTCCTTCCAATCTTAGGCAGAGAAAGGTCTCTCCCAACTCCTGCTATCTGAGATCCTTTATGGGAAGACACCCTTTTATAGAGGGATTTTGCCAATACCAAGAGCCAGTTTGGCATAGTGGTTAAGAGTGGCAGGACTCTAATCTGGAAAACTGGGTTTGATTCCTCACTCCTCCGCCTGAAGCCAGCTGGGTGACCTTGGGTCAGTCACAGCTCTCTCAGAGCTCTCTCAGCCCAATCCACCTCACAGGGTAATTGTTGTGGAGATAATAATAACATAATTTGTAAACCGCTCTGAGTGGGTGTTAAGTTGTCCTGGAAGGTGGTATATAAATTGAATGCTATTATAATGTGATGTTATTCATTCCCTGGGCAGACAGGGTATCTCAGGTAGCAATTGTTGGCAAAGACCTTTCTTTCTCTGAGACCCAGACATCTGCTGAAAGTTAGAGGAGAAATGCTGAACTAATCACATATGAAGCTGTCTTTCACTCAGGGCCAAGCTACACATGACGAATGACACTTGAACGGCAAGTGTATTTCTCCCTGTTCACTTGCCCTCCACTCAATCCACTTGCCGTTCAAGTGTCATTCATCATGTGTAGCTTGGCCCTGAGTCAAACCACTTGTCTGACAAGGTCAAGATTGTCTGCTGTAACTGGCAACATTTCCAGAGTAACTGTACAGATACTTCAGAGCAGGGCTTTTTTTCTGGGAAAAGAGGTGGTGGAACTTAGGGCCAAGCTACACATAACGAATGACACTTGAACGGCAAGTGGATTGAGTGGAGGGCAAGTGAACAGGGAGAAATACACTTGCCGTTCAAGTGTCATTCGTCATGTGTAGCTTGGCCCTCAGTGGTGGAACTCAGGACCGCACAATGACGTCACGTTGGGTCAGCTGGAGCAAGGGGAGAGTTTTTAAAAGTTTAAATTGCCCTCGGCAAACATGGTCACATGGCCGGTGGCCCCGCACCCTAATCTCCAGACAGAGGGGAGTTTAGATTGCCCTAAACTCCCTCTGTCTGGAGATTAGGGGGCGGGGCCACCAGCCATGTGACCATTTTCAAGAGGTGCTGGAACTCCATTCCACCGCTTGCCAGCTGAAAAAAAGCCCTACTTCAGAGTATTGGGTATTTCCCATAATCTCCTATCTGATTCTAGCTGGACCAGTGGTCTGTAGGAATGCAGCAGCTTCTTACAGTGATAAAGGAAGCTATTCTCTTGTCACTCTAGAAATGCGCAGAGCTCCAATAAGAATACCTACAAATCCCTCAACTTTCCGGGGCCTCTGTGTCATTCATATGCTTGGCGCAACCCTCCTCTCACGAGCAATTATTTCCTTGTGAAACAGCATGACAAGTGGGTGTAAATATTCTGTCTGATACAACAGCTGGTCTCACCACCACCCCTTTGATTTATACTCTGTTCCTCCAGCAATACACACAAAACAATATGCTCATTCTTTTCACTGCAGCTGCACAAGTTGCAGGAAGCACAATGTGCAATATCAGTACATTTCAGGAAGGGAGCGTAGCACATGCTTTGCATGCAGACAATCCCAGGTCTGATCCTTAGCATGTCTAATTAATTTGGTCTGACCAAACCCCTGGCCACAGCTTTAAAGAGATGTCGACCAGTGTCCATAGCCAAATGTTCAAACGCAGCATAAGAAAGCTCCATATATTTTGACTATATAGCTCAGTGGTAAGAAAACGTGGTTTAAACGCAAGAGGCATCAGCTTTGATTCTTAGCTACCTGGGTTGAAGGACTGAGAGCCAAGCTACAAGTGACTTTTTTCACGTGGAGAACACTTGATTGTTCTCGCAAGTTTTCCTGGGAAGTGAAGTCCGAGTGTCCTTCCCCTTTCTGTTAGAATCACTGCCTGAAGAGCCAGGGAAAGCCGGCGGTAGCAGCAGCATTTGCAAATTGTTCCTCCAGTCACAATCCTGCTGGACAAGAGGGCTTCCAATGCTCTAACATGCCCTCATTCCAGTTTTTCTCCAGGAGCTCAGGAGCAGGGGAAGGGCATGTTAGAGCAGCAGCAGGTTCTTCCGCTGTCGCTGCGGCTGGAGATTCACAGACATGACAGCTTTCTCCAGAGCAGCTCCCCGGGAGCAAGACCCCCAGGAAGAAAGCAGCAATTGCCCATCCCTAAAAAATCGTTGGGAGTCCTCTTGTCTAGCAGGATTGTGACTGGAGGAACAATTTGCAAAAGGTGCTGCTGCCGCTGGCTTTCTTCAGCTCTTCAGGCAGCGATTCTAACAGAGAGAGGAAGGACACTCGGACTTCATTTCCCAGGAAAACTTGCGAGAACAATCAAGTGTTCTCCATGTGAAAAAAGTCATGTAGCTTCGCTCTAAGAAAGGCCCTCTTTGGCTGAGACCATGAAAAGCTACTGCAAATCAGAGGAAATAATACCAGGCTACTTAGCCCAGGAAAGCCTGATCTCGTCAGATCTCAGAAGTTATGCAGGCTCAGCCTTGGTTAGTAACTGGATGGGAGACCTCCAATGAAGACCAGGGTTGCAGAGGCAGGCAATGGCAAACCACCTCTATTAGTCTCTTTCCATGAAAACCCCGCCAGGGGTTACCATAAGCCAGCTATGATTTGAAGGCAGGATTTTATTTCAGATAAACCTATGGCTGCATTCAGATGTTACTCTTAGCCAGCATTAAGATACGATGAGCATGAACCTAGCCTGTTTGCAAGCTCCCAAGCATGTTTTGTGCCTCCCTCCTTCCCCACTTACATTGAGAATCTGTCACACGCCAGCCTGACCCAGAGCTGAGTTCCAGTAAGGACTACACAGGAGCAAGGGAGCCTAGCATAGCCAGTGCAGACTTCTCAGAAGAAGTAGAGCTGAGAGTGGCCATGGACTACTCGGGAGGAGGGAAGTCCCAGGCAAGCAACCCCAATGCAGTCGACACCAGCAATCAAGGAGAACAGTTGCTGGCAGAGCAGAGCTCACCGGCACCAGCTGAGGTACCAATACCCTCAGGCTCACACGCCACTGGTGAAGCCTGGCCCAGGACTTCCCAATCTCCTAGCTCATCCCCACCCAGGGAAAGCTTCAGGCAGCAGCAGAGGTTGAAACTGCAGGAGAGGCAATGAAGTGCTCTCCTCCTGAGCCAGTGCCAGCTGCTTCTAGAGAGCAATAATGAGCAAGCAACGAGCTCTCACACAGCTGGTTATGATCAGCCCATTGACTATAAAGGGCAGAACAAGAGAGCTGCAGCGTGTGGAAGTTACAAGTCTATACTCTTGATGCTGCAGCCGCTGCCGGAAACCCTACCTGAATTGTAGTGATGGACCATGTTGATGTAGCTCTTGCCTGATTATTTGGACTTACTGGTATTGGACCCTCTAGACCACCCCACCCCCTGACCTTGCTTAACGGACTGGCCCTGAAACAATGTTCCTATTGGCTGGATTTCTGTGCCTTGACTTCGGACCAACTCTTGACTCCTCTCCCGCAGTGCAAGACCACCTGCACTGGGCTGCACAGCCCATGACAGAATCCTAGTTAGAAATTAGATTTGGTTACCTGTGGATGCTCTGATGCAGATCATCTAGGGTTCCCTCTTCCCATACCCAGAGTTTGTTTGTTCAATCATTCAATCAATCAGAATTTATTACAGTCTTTAGACCAGCATAGCACAAAACAACAGATTGCACAGTTTAAACTCTACTACCCATATGAATTAAAAGCTAAAAGAGAGTATTTACCTATAATTATTTTAAACGATTAGTGCAATAACATGGCAAAAATCATTTTAAAATTATGCCCACTGATTAGTATCCCCCAAGTAACAGTAGCTTGATGTAAATTTATTGTTATTCGTCTTAGGTATTTTACCGAGCTTTACAAATGGCTGCGCAAAATTTTGCAGTTGATACTGTTATAAGCTCATTTACTTCAGTAAGCAACTTGTGCTTGGTCTGAGCAGCCTAGAAATCTTACAAGTAGGGAGGATATGTACTTTAGATGAATCGGTTGATGGAGAGGGCAGTGGAGTAAAATATGTTGTTGTTTCCACTTCTCCTCTTCCTCATGAACAAAGTCTCTCCTCCCATGGGAGCTTCTTGTATTGCCCCAGAGTTTAATCAGCGTTTGCAGGGTGATAATTAGGGGTGTGCACTTCAGGTGTCCAATTCAGATAAATTACCCAAATTGGACCCTATTTGTAAAGATTAGGGATTCCTGAATCAGGGCCAGCATGGTGGCCCCAATTCGGGAATCCCAAATCAAAGCTTCCACAAAATATTCGGGTTGCTTCGGGAAGCTTCGGGGCAACATTAAAGGGCCCCCTTCCTGCCACTTGCAAGTGGCAGATCCCTTTAAAGTATCAGCTGTCAGGCAGCAGGGCCCTTTAAACAGCCCAACCCCACTCCCATAGCCAAGCCCCTCACCCCCCCAACCCGAGCCCCCCAACTTACCTTACCTCTGATGCTGGGGAGGTGGAGGCCTCCTCCGCTGCCCTGCAGGCCAGCAGCAGAGGAGAAGGGGGAGAAAATACCCTTTCCACCCCTCATAGTTTAAAGAGACCTGCCGCTTAAACCGGCATGGGGGGTGACCGGTGGGGGGTGGGGGTGCTGGGAGAAAACCCAGCCCCCTGAATCACTTTGGAATGCTCCAAATCTTTACGGAGCATTCCGAAACGATTCAAACACTTGAATCTGAAGTGGCTTGCTGCTTCGGGTTTTGGGCGTTTCAGAATGTTTTGGGGCTGCATACTCCTAGTGATAATAACTCACATTCATTTGCATGGCAAGACATAAGGGAAAGTCAATAATCATCTCTCTGTGACAATTGAAATGGGATGCTAAGGTGTAACTCTGTTTAGAATTGTACCAGTACACCTCTCTGCTGGGATTTTAGCATTTCCATTTCAGTCATGAAAGAGTATTTGTGTTAATTAATTAGTAAACTTATTTGCATGTAACCACCTAGGCCTTGGATTTGGATTCCCACCATAGACATGGGAGTCTCTAAGCATAATGAAGTAGAATTAGGATTTTCTATTGAGCAACCTGTTTATTTGGGGGGGGGGGCAATTAAGTGATGCTATATACTGCAGTTTCATTGCTCTTTGTCTCAGTTGCTTTCTTAGTCTCTCTCAGTCACTTTTCTTGCAAGATGTAGTCAGTTTAGCAATTTATTATTTCTCACTAAGGTGCCAACAAAAACAATGCAATAAGAAACAGTGCAATATATAGAACCAAGAAAATGCATTTATCCTGACAATAAAGGAGCATATTTTTGTGCATGCACAATTCACTTTCAGTCACACTATAACTGCATTGGTATAGCACAGGTAATCAGAGTTTCTCACTTAGGGTTATTGACATGAAAAGGGTGGTGTCAGGTCTCGCCTGGTATTTTCCCCAAGCACTTCACTGCATCACTCAGGTGTATGAGTTAAAGTTACTTTATAAAAGAAGAATACCAGTATCAAGATGGTCAGATAGGATCATTGGCTGAAGTGTCACAAGGTAGCAAGGTTAATTATAGGGCAAGCTCCCCACCCCCAATGAGAAAGAAAGTCCATTAGGATTTTGGCACGCTGGATCATGGAGCCAGGAGAGAGGGGAGGAGGGAAAGGATGAGCTCTGCTCAGTCTCTTAGGAGGTCAATGTGGTCTCGGCTGGAACTTCAAGGCCACGTTCACAGGCCGGCCAGGAAATGGTAACCATAACACCTGCAAGATAAACAGCTAGCAACCAGTCAGCAAAACAGGTTCCCTCTGCATGTTCTCAGAGGTACACTACACACTGCAGCAAGAAATTTATAACACATGGCAGATATGCTGGAGGAATGACCAAATACACATTGGCTTGGCCACATGTAGGATTGCCAACTCTGGGGTGGAAAATTCCTAGAGATTTGAGGGTGGAGCCAGGGGCGGGTAGGTTTTCGGGACCTTCACAGGGTATAGTGTCATAAACGCTACCCTTCAAAACAGCCCTTTTCTACAGGAGAACTGATCTCTCTCATCTGGAGATCAGTTCTCATTCCAGGAAATCTCCAGGCCCCGCTTGGAGCTCGGTATCTCTAGCAACCAGCCAGTCTTGTTTCCTTTCCAGTTTAATGTCAGTTACAAATGGCACATTCTTATTTTCCAAGTGCAAATTCTGCCCTGAGTCAGCCCAGTTGTGTCTTTTCCTTTGGTTTGAAATCTGGGTTCTGCTAGGAGGAAGAAAAGTGTGGCCCGAATACTAACTTGTGAAAGCCATTATCAGTTCATCCCAAGTCTGAAGGGAGGAGGGGGAACAACCTCTCTTTATCAGTCTCCTGCGAATACTAAGAAATCCATCCACTTTGTTGAAACATTCTGATAACAGGAAGGAGCTACCAATAGAATATCTTCACTTAGATAGTTTTATCACTGTCAAAATCCCTATTTCCCTCAAGTAATTATCTGTTGCTAATTGGGTTTAAAATTAGAAGGTTTGTGTTTCATCAAAACTTATGGCTCTATGTTCAAAATAAGCACAAGAGTGTATCATTTTGATACAGAAATCCCAGGAAGGAAGATTTATTAGAAAACCAGGCCAACAAACTGGTTGTTTTCGTTCACGTAGGCCACCACTAGGCTACCAACAGTGGTGAGTAAAATGTAAAGGTTCTTCTGGATTGTAGATTCGTTTAATACATTTATCCATCACTTTTCAATGTAGAAAAATGGAAGAAATCGCCTTTTTGTAACAATAGAGTTCAGAGTCACCCGCTGAAATGGACATGAAAATAGATTTGGGAACAGAGAATACAAAGTACTTCTTTACATGTCATGAAATTAACATAGAAATCACTGCCACAAGAGGTTTTGATAGTCATTGGCTTACTTTAAAAAAGGATTCGAACAAATTAATTGAAGGGTAACTTTATTTAGTTTAAGTTTATCTGGTTTTGTGCAACCAGACACAAAATGTGGAGTTCTTGCAAATAATATGCAGTTCCAAAAAGAACATTGGTGCAGTTCAAACATTCAAGTCCTTATAAAACTGTATGGTTATCTCAAGTTACTTCTTTCTTTTAGGGTTGCCAGCAATTGCATGGCCTGGAAACCAGTGAGAGATTGCGGGGCTGGGCATCACAGTGATGATGTGATGGCACTTCTGGATGATATCTCATCTCCCTAGGAATCACTGGAAACCACAGAGTTTCCAGCAATTCCTAGAGAAGGCTGATAGAAATGGGACTTCCTAGTGGTTCCAGCTGGATATGATGTTGTTTGTGTTAAGAAGAGTCCAAGCTTGTCCTTTTAAACAGCCCTTCAGTGGCTAGAAGCCAATGGGTCATCTATGATCAGAGATAGATTCTGAACATGGGAAACACACTTCTTCCAAGCCAGACTATTGAGCTGTCAAGATCAGTATCCTCTACATGGGCAGGCTGCAGCACTCCAGAGTGTCAAGTAGAAAAAATGGGCCACCTTACAAGCTGCACAAATTTGACTTTGGTTTGGACAAAATCCCAACCCATCTCGTGTTTTAACATGCGACTTTAAGCTTCCTTTTAAAACACAGGGTAGGGGCATCAATCATCTCTCGTGTATAGGCTGAGGCAGGGGGAGAGTCTGCATGCCTTCCACTCACTTTGTGCTTTAACTAGCCAAGAAAGGCCATGGAGGGAGAGCTATGGAGGGAGGGCACTTTGCTCAGCAGGGAAACATCTACTGGTGGTCCCCGGCCCCAAGGAGATCCACCTTGCCTTGACCAGGGCCCGGGCCTTTTTGGCTCTGGCCCCAACTTGGTGGAACTCTCTGTCTGAGACAACTCGGGCCCAGTGGGACTTACTATCATTCCACCAGTCCTGTAAGATGAAGATGTTCCACCAGGCTTTTAGTGGTTGAGGCAGGCGGGCCTCCTTTTCAGCCTCCTACTGGGAGGAGGTCCCTCTCCTGGTTTTTGGTTATCTGTTGTTGTCACCAGCCACCGTGGACCCTATAATTATGCAGGATTGTGCAATGCACTGCCTATTTTTGAACCTTTGCTACCAGTTTTAATTGTTTTAGTTTGCCACTATCTATTTATTGCACACTGTATAGTATTTTAAACCTGGGCCGTTTCCAGACGGCCCCCCGCCTCGCGAAACGTCGCGCGTCGTCGTGCGTCGTTGCGCAGAAAACGCAAAACTCGCGCGAGAAAACGCGATATTTCGCGTTTTCTGCGCAACGACGCGCAACGACGCGCGACGTTTCGCGAGGCGGGGGGCCGTCTGGAAACGGCCCAGGTTGTGATCTGCTCTGAGCCTGCGTCAGCAGGGAGAGTGGACTATAAGTCAAACAAACAAACAAATATTTGCACCACTGATGATTTTGCATGGCCAGCAATGGTTTTCCTATATCGTCTAATCACAATTAGGCAGATGTGTGGAACCAAGAGGTAAAGGCAAATAGCCAAGGTTGGCAAAATAGCCAAGGATGACTAATCCTATGGCCTTTCTTGGCTAGTTAAAGCACGAGGGGTGGGGGGTGAAGACTCTCCAACTGTCTTCACATGCTCACAGGAGGTGATTTCTACACACCCCTCCATTTTAAAGGCAAGCTTACAGTTACATGTTAAACTCAAGGTGGGTTAGGATTTTATCCAAACTGAAATGGAGATTGTGTATCATGCAAGGAGGCCCCGTCTCTCCAAATATATGAACTCATGAAGTTGCCTTATATTGTATTGGACCATTGGTCTATCAAGCTCAGTAGAATGTACTCAGACTGACAGCAGCTTCCCAGGGTCTTATGCAGAGGCCTGTCACATCACCTGTTACCTGATCCTTTTAAATGAAGATGCCAGAGATTGAACCAGGGACCTTTTGCATGCTAAGCAGATGTTCTTTCACCAACCCGCCCCTCCACAACCCTGGATTACTAGTTGCTGGAGACAAATGCTAAAAGATGTTTGTTGCAGTTGGAAATGGTACGTTGGAATAAATAGGTCTGGTTGAGCAAAGCAACTTTGGCATTTTCAGGCTGGATACAGTAATCGCGCTGGAGTTCAAGCAGCCTACAACAGCCTGGTACAGATCAAAGACAGGCAGATCTTTCTTAAGCAATTTGATCAAGGAAGAAAAGACACCAGGTCTCATGAACGCTATCTTGTTCTTGCAGCCAGCCAGGAATGGACTCGTTCTGCAATCCTTCGATTGGCTTGCTAGCGGGTTTGGAGGGAGCTTGTTTTCACATACTCCAACACACATTGGTGTTGAACTTCTGCTTGCTGCTGTATTGACATCTCTCCGGCTCTTTGCTGAATTTATCAAAATGCACTGCTGTACTCTTAAGAATGTATTCTTAAGAATGACTCCCAGCAGCCAAACAACATTTGTATCGATCTGAGAACAGAAGCCGCAGAAGAAATTTCTCTTCTCCCCCTCCCCACGTGTGCTGTTCTTTCATAGCTCAACCCCACACTCATTCTGACAGTATGTGTAAAAAAAAATATAGCAGAGGGTTTGCTGTGAAAAACCACCTAGCTCTATTGGATTTCTCTATCTTGAAGAACGGAAGAAGATCATAGTTAACTAGAAAGTCTTCTAGTCCTGTTCACACTTCATAGGTTTTAGATGTACCCCTAAATCTCAAACCAGCTAAAAATCTACAAATTCAACGGCTGGGTTTTGTTGCTAAATAGCAGCCAGAGTGGAGAGAGGGAATACAATTCGGACTGGGATTGAGACGTTGAAAGAGCCTTTGATCTGGCCACGATTTGTTGATTCCCTTTCAACCTGTGAATTGCCCTTTGAAAATCTAAACCAATCTGGAGTTCAAGGAGTTCTTATTCCTACCTAACTATCATACAAATAAGCTTAATTGACATGAATGTAATGAAAGAGGAGGAGGAGACAAGTTCACAGTACGGTATAATTGGGTGTAATGTACCAGCTAAAGGCCAAATTAGACATGATGCAGAAAATCTGTGAACAGTTTCCTGATCTCTGTTTTTTTAAAAAATAAAATGTACCACCACCACTCCTGCTCAGTGGAAGCGATGATTAGATAAGGAGGGCAGTAAAAAAATGGGGGGAGCTGCTTGATCCTTTCTTGAAAAAGGCAGGGTGGATCCAACCCCATTATACTCGAAAGTGGAAACTTCCTTGCTTGGAGTAACCATTTCCTTGCAGTTAAGCACTCTCTGTACAAATGGTTTCCTTCTCTGCAATTTAAAGTGAGCCAGGTTTGCATTTGTGTAATTGGCAATACTCGCCTTCACATTGGCAACTTGCCAATAGTTGTCGTTGGCACATTCTCGGTTTACTGGGTGGCTATATGCACTGTGGCGTTCTGGATATCACGATTCCCTTCAGGAGGCCTCAAAAGCCAGAGTTTCCACCATCCCTCACAGGAAGTCATGCTTGAAGAAGGTTGCAAGAGTAATTTTCCCTGTCTGAAGAATCTTCTGTCCACCATGGTGGATTACTCCTCCTCTTGTGTAGGTAAAACGGGGTTTGGTGAGAGGAGAAATTGTCTGGGAAAGTGGAAACAATGGCCGTTTCCACACGTCTTACCTGCCTGTAGAACATCGCGCGAAAAATCATGCCAGAAAGACGCTGTTATCCGGAAGTTTTGCGCGAAATCGCTGTGCTCTGGGACTTCCGCGCAATGTTCCACAGACAGGTAAGACATGTGGGAACAGCCAATGTTGAAGGGAGTGGGTGCCGGTGTTGGTTTATTTATACCCCACTTCACTCCCCAATAGGAATCAAAAGTGGCTTAAATTATCATTTCCCCCATTTTACCCTCACCCTGTGAGGTAGGTTAGGCTGAGACAGAGTGACTGAAGCATCCCAGGGCCTGCACAATAATGTCACCAGTACTCCCAGATATCATCACAATGACCAAATCAAGGTGAGTGCCAGCCCCCCTCCCCCCGGGAAGGTAAGGGAACCAGGCAACCCTAGTCACAAGTGACAAGGTATAAGGCCCCTTGGTTTCACCAGCCCTGTTTCTAGAAGACCTTCTTGCACATGTAGATATTCAAGCACGAATGTTCCCAGAACTCTGTCAGGGCCAAACTACAGGTGACGAATGACACTTGAACAGCAAATGTATTCCTCCCTGTTCACTTGCCGTCCACTGCTCTCCGCTCGATCCAGTTGCCGTTCAAGTGTCATTCGACACTTGTAGCTTGGCCCTCACTCACTCAGGTTTCAGAGGCAGCTTGTTCTCAAACCACTCTCTTGCCCTGTTGAGTGAAATCAGACTTATTGAGTGAACTTCCTCAATAAACGGCATTCATCAGTCAGCAGAGCAGGGAAGGGGAACTGAGAGGAGGGGACATTTTACCAGCTGCGCACCATCTCAGCTGTGTCTCTCCTTCCTACCTGCAAGTTTATGGGCTGAGTTTGGCCAGAGGTGTTTGTGTTGGGATTTAGCAAGTGTTCTACGTTCAGTCATGGAAGTGTTAAGCTTAGGGTTGCCAGCACCAAGTTGGGAAATTCCTGGAGATCTAAGGGGTGAAACCTGGAGAAAGTGGGGTTTGGGGAGGGAAAGGACCTTGGCATAAAGTGGAGTTTGGGGAGGGAAAGGATGTTCCATAAAGTCCACCCCCCCAAAGTAGCCATTTTCTCCAGATGAACTGACCTCTGTGGCCTGGAAACCAGTTGTAATTCCGGGAGATCTCCAGCTACTACCTGGAGGCTGGCAACCCTAGTTAAACTGTTACTGTGTTACTTAGTAAACTTAAGGCCAAGCTACACGTGATGAATGACACTTGAACAGCAAGTGTATTTCTCCCTGTTCACTTGCCCTCCACTCAATCCACTTGCCGTTCAAGTGTCATTTGTCATGTGTAATTTGGCCCTGAGTCAATCTGTTCTCAGTTCTCGCTCTCTCTTGCAAGCAAGATGTAGCCAGCTAGATATTCTTTATTTTCTTACCAAATATGTAACCTTTTACCCAAATATGTAGTAAAGTCTTTTTCTAGAACTAAACACAGTGTGTTGTTATTATGATCCATTGCATAATTAATCCTAACAGTTTGCTCTCCAGCTCCTAGCCAGTGCCTTTAGAAAAACTGGCTATGGTAACCTAACCGACATGTATACAACTGTTTTGTTTGGTCAGCTTATTTATGTTGTATTCTATTCTTGCTGTGAGAACCTTTGTGTACCATCAAGGAGCAAAGCAAGATATAAATACTTAAATCATATTGACAAACGTTCAGCATTTATTGAATGAGGTTACAGTTCCCAGATGGCAGTATGAGAACGCACCACATATTTGCAGTCCAATTTAGAACACCTGATGAACACACGCAACTTAGGACTCAGGCAGAAATACTTGAGAGAGAAGTGACACAGCTTCTCCCCTCACCAGAAGATATAAATAATCAAAGAAAGTTTCTGGACACTTATCCAGTCAAGTTTGCAGAACAAGTAGTGAACTGTGAAGGGGACAGTTGTGGGAAAGCAGTGTGAGAATATGCAAGAACAGATCATTTAGAACAATATTTATATATGTGTGTGTGTGGCGTCGAGTCACAACCAACTTACAGCAACCTCATCAAGAAGTTTTCAAGGCCAGTGAGGATGGAGCAGAGGTAGTTTGCCACTGCCTTTCTCTGCAGAGCAATCCCGGTCTTTCTTGGTGGTCTCCCATCCAAGTACCAACTTGGGCCAACCTTGCTTAGCTTCCAACATCTGACAAGGTTGGGCTATACCATGCCACCTTCTTACCTGAAACAATTTTTAGTACTTAAAGCATCCCTAATGCTGAACGAGCACGGCACAGCTTACTGTTACAGTGCCTGCGTTGCAGAAACTCCACAAGTACAATCCTTGCCATTTCCCGCGAAAGGATCCCAGGTAACAGATGCTAGGAATTAGGCCCCTCCTCCACCTGACATCCGGGAGTGCTTCCGCCAGTCAACGTAGACAACTGAGCTAGTTGGACCAATGGCCTTACTCGTTATAAGGCAGCTTCCTAAGTTCATAAAACTATGACATTTGTCAGTGAAGTGGATCAGAAAGTTTCCGACAGAACGTTTGTTCCCAAACAATGGATTTTTTGAGTGTCTGGAGGTACTTTTTGCAATTACAATAAAACCGGGATCCGGGTAGAAGAGTGATTGCACATCTCTGCATCCAAATATTACCTGGCCTAGCATCTCTGCTGGCCCCCATCTAGCAATGATGATGATATTTAGGAACAGTAAGTTTCCTTAAGATCCTCCTGCACCAAAAGTGCTGTCACGAGTTGAGCGCCATCCCACCCAAGGTTGTTTCATGGCCCATTCATTAACTTGTACCATAATGTACCATTCCCTCCTACGCCTCCGGCTTGCAACAGAGAGCAGAGTTTTATTTTTAATTCTCCTCTAGTTACTTAGTCATGGTTTATTAATTGCTGTCACTGAATGGGTCTTACTTCAATTTCCTTGATTTAATTCAGGGATGCTTTCCAGCTAGTGGCCAGAACATAGGCTTTGGCTTAACTAATGAAATATATAATTAATCTACATTAACGGCTGTTAACAGTGCCACAAACTCAATTGGCTGAACACTTTAATAGCTCCTTTTCGAACAGAAATGTTCGGCGCTGTCTCAAGCAATGAAAGCAGGCGATGGAGGGAAAACTGGAAGGTTTCTCCTTGAGGAGTGTGTGAGCCATCTAGTGGCACTTCCCTGTAGCTGCACCCAGAGATGCAGACAAAATGGCTGCCTTAACACGACACGCTTGACTGAATGGGCCATGCTTTATCGAGGGTCTTCGTAAGTTAACATAGCAATACGCTGAGAGGATATCCAAAAAAAGGAGGAAAACACACAACACCCACAACCCTGGGTACTGAAAGACATCAGAATGAATGTGCCAATAAGGTATATCCTCTTCCATGGTTGGTGACATTTTATGATGCAGCTGAGGTTTAAAATGAGAGGTTCTCTCAGAGCGGAACTACAAGTGACAAAAGGCACAGGTTGGACACTTGTTGTCAGCTTCCCTCAAGTTTTGATGGGAAATGTAGGCATCCTGGTCTCACAGCTTCTCTCTCTGACTGCTGTCCAATGGACTTTTCAACTGTCACTTGTCCAACATTCCGCCAAGCTGCCTACATTTTCCATCAAAACTTGAGGGAATCTGACAAGTGTCCAACCTGTGCCTTTTGTCACTTGTAGTTCCGCTCATAGTGGCAAAATAAAGAGTTCACCATTCTAAGTCCATAAAGAGCCAAGCACACAATTCCACTGAACTCAGACTAACATCATCACAAGCTTGCTGCCAGCTTGTTCTCCATGCCAGTTGTCCCCATTTTCTAAGCAAACTTACACTTGTGGAGAGGAAGTTCAATGAACTCGGCCTGAAGGAACTTCACTGCAGCAGCAATGGATACTCCTGTTGTAGTCTGACAGGGATTTTGATGAAGCCCACAAGTTTCTGCTATGACAAGCCCTCTACTGCTAATCTAGGCCTGTCAACTTTAGGGCTGCCAAGACCCCAGTAGAGGTGTGGGATCCCTGCCCCCAGGACACTGTTGCCTTCTGCCATTCCAAGTGGTGGCAGGGGAAAAAAAATTAAAAACTAGCAATGGTGCAAGCATGATTGGAGCAAAGAGTTTCTGCCATTTCCTAGAGCTACCTAGAAGTGATGTCATGCTTGCAATGCACTCCCTCCCACCACACCTCTGTCCCCCAAACTCTCCTGCTGGTTGCCAGGCAACACCAGACAACCTCCAGCTGGGTCCTGGAGATCTCCCAAAGTTACCATAGATTTCCACTCTACATAGATCAGTTCCTGGAGGAAATGGTAGCTTTGGAGGGGTGGACTTTATGGCAAGACAAAGTTCTCCCCCCTTCCAAAATTCCACTAACCCCAGGCTCTGCCCCACCCCCCAAATAGTCAGGAATTTCCCAACCTGGAGTTAGTGACCTTAAGCTAACCCCTCTTCCCTCAGAAGGGTAAAACAGTTTGAGGAATAGGGGGTGAGTAGGACTGTCCTTCAGTAGCACTAAGATATCACATTTTCTCAGTCTCAGTAAAAAAGCCAGGGGGTGGAAGCTTGGGGGAAAGAAGCTGGGAGGGGAGTTAATTATAAAAGGAATACACCCATTCCTTTGGGTCAGATACTCCCACCTCCTTCAGAAAGATTATTTTCAGGGGTTGCTCTTTGTCCCTCTGTATTTATAGCTGTCCAAAATCTGCAAAACCTGTTTCCGTGAACCAAAAGCCCAAAGTATCTTTGGGCTCATGAAACTAGCTTAGCATACTTTTGGTTCTTGGCCATTATCGGCAGGGCTCATTTCAAGGGGGAACGTGCCGGAACGCAGTTCTGGCAGTTCCCCAAAGAGGTCACATGTCAGGTGGTCCCGCCCACCTGACTCTCAGCCATTTTGGGCCCGTTTCAGCCTGGATTGAGTCTGAAACAGCCTGGATCGGGCCTCTAACAGGTGGTGGATCACTCTCCCACTCAGCAGTGGCCTGATCCTGGCCACTTTGGGCCCCTTTTCAGCCATTTTCAGCCCCTTTTTGCCATTTTGGGCCCAATTTCAGCCCTGCATGGCCAGGATTGGGTCCAAAACAGCCAGGATAGGTGATGTCAGGGGGTGTGGCATATGCAAATCAGTTATACTAATGACACACTTCTGGTGACAGCAAGGGGTGTGGCATATGCTGGTGAGTTATGCTAATGAGTTATACTAATGAGTTCTTCCAGCTCTTTTTCTACGAAATGACCCGATTATCAGTGAGAAATTTCTATAATTCAACACAACACAGACCCATTTTCCTCCCTTCCTTCCTTCCTTCCTTCCTTCCTTCCTTCCTTCCTTCCTTCCTTCTCCCTAGCAGAGAAATTTGCCATCTCTCCAGTGAAATTCTCCATTATGGAAGCAGCTGGCCTCTAACAGGGAAAGCAGCAATCATTTTTTAATGAAACCAAGCTGCCCATTGAAACAGATGATTTTTTAAATAGGATCTTAGTTTTTGGAGTTGTGCCCATACCAAGAAGCACAGAGGACTTGCCATACTGCATGATGGATGGACCACTAGAGAAGGCACTGCTTGGCATGACGTTCTGCTAATTCTAAATCAAAGCAAAGTCATTGCAATGTGGGTCACCAAGGTGGCTACAAGTTGGCCGGTGAGCACTAGTTGGCTCATTTTAAATTTCTGCAGGACAGTCTGATGCAAACGCCATCCATTGTGTCAATACCAAGCCTGCCAGTTTAACTGGGAGCCATGAAATCAACAGGAGGAAAAGTCTAAGGGCGAACAATTGTGTTGATTTCTGGCCACAGAACGAGATCAGAGTTTTATTTTGGGGACAAGCAGCTGGGAATCAATAGCTAGCATTTTAATACCCAAAATTCTTCCTTTGCCTCATTAACTTTCTTTATGTATCTCCCGAGAACCAAGACCAACACTAACGGGAAACAATAGACCATTAAGAGCCAAATGGGACTATAGTTTAAATAAATGAATGGGCTGATTTTTTTAATTTATTTTGCCTGACATGTCTTCTTTTTGTCTTTTCCTGTTTTCTTTTATTCTCACTATGTTTTGTTTCCAAACCAGGTAAACCATCCAAGTGTTCATTGCATTAACTGAAATAGAAAAGCATTTTTAAAAAATTACTTTTCACCATTTGATTAAAAATGTTCAGCACAGTTGTATTGTTTGTTGCGGGAGGACAGGGAGGTGTTGTTTTTATTTACAGAGTGTACCTGCCTCTTGTCACGCAAAAAATGAAACCATCATTGAAAATAGCCTTGATGTTCCAAATATATATATGATCATTCCTCATGGGTTTTGGAACTGTAACAGCTTTCACGAAAATGCAAAATACAAGAAAAACACCCTACATGCAATTAGAATTCTACCATCTACTGTAGGCAAAGAAATAACAGAATATTACTGATTTAAATTTTATAGCGTCTACCTTTTACTTACCTAGGAGATCAGGACAAGCTGTTTGTTTACCCACCCAGGACAGGGAATTACCTGGCCGCAGCCCACATTTCCCATCCCTTAGGAAATGAGGATCTGAGAAAAAATGGCCTCCACGTAGTGACTCTCTAGGACCACAGAGACTAGAGGAGGTAACCTAGAACATCATCTGAAAGTGACATTAGCCTCCTCAAACTCAATCTTCCCCAGTGTCGTGTATGACTGTACCCATTCATACATGCCAATGTTAATTTTGATGCTTATGTTCTAATGCCAGTTAATGTAACCATGATCCTGGTGTAACTCAATTTCCTGTTGCTAGTATTCTAATGGTTTCTCAGGCTTTCACAGGTGGTTATCTGTTAAGCTCAACTATTTATGACCTTGGACTTCCCCTCGGACTATGATATGTCTTTCTTCCTAGTGGCGCAATATGATAGCACAAATATGCAAAATGTTCTCACAGCAACAAAGCGACAAGGGATTGTTCGGGAATTGGGAGGGGGAAGAAAAGCAGGGTAGAAAAGAGATGTATTTTTCCCATGTTGCCATTCTTGTCAAACTTCTACTCGAGCTACTTAGATGTTTACCTTACTCCTAAGTTGACCTTTGGACCTGAATATGGAAAAGATCTGATTTCTGAATAAAAGTCATTTAACCAAGGACCTGTGTCTTGCTATAATGAACCAGGGATCTGTCTGCCATATCCTGTCATCCAGAGCCTGACACCCAGGCACCACCCCCAAATTTCCCAGCATTTTTGAGATAGTGTCGGAAAACCTAGATCAGGGTGACATCTTCACAGTTTTGTCCTCGCCACAGCCTTATGAGGTAAGTTGGACTGAACACTGACTGACCCATTCACCCATTCAACTGAACTGAGCGAGGATTGAAACCCAAATCTGACACACTAACCACTACACCACAGTGTCTTAGACTAAAGCAACATGGTAAGTGTGCATATAATTAATATATTATTGATCAACTGAAAAAAATGTGTTCGCATTCCTAAAGAATGCTAATAGCAAGGGAGCCAGGCAGACTGCTTGTAAACTGAAGCGGATGAGGTAGGGCTCCATCTTCCAGATTGGACCTGGAGATCTCCTGGAAATACAGCTGAACTCCAGACTAGAGAGATCAGTTCCCCTGAAGAAAATGGCAGCTCTATGGCTGTTGACTTTGCTCTTCCCCTCCTCAAACCCTGCCTTCCCCAGGCTCCACCCCCAAATCTCCAGGAATTTTACAACCTAGAGTTGGCACACCTAAGGAGGGGTCTAAAGTTCTTCCAGAATGACAATTGATCTCCAGATCACAGAGATGAGTTTCCTGGGAGAAAATGGCAGCTTTGGAGGGTGGGCTCTAAGCATCACTTCTCTACTGAGCTAACTTTCCTCCCCAAGCACCGCTCACAGATCTCCAGGAATTTCCTAAACCGAAGTTGGCACCCTTAGCTTCAAGGCAGCTGTTGAGAAGTTCTTGATCGTCATAAAACTAATGCGGCTTTGAGTCAATACCTGCAACAGGACTTTCCTTGATGTTCTTATATTGCAGGGAGGTTCACAATACTGAAACATATCTAATCTGGCGGCGTCATGAGGCTTCAAGGATGAAGGGCCTGTGGCTGGGTATATAAACTCCCACAGCTCAAAACAATGGAAGAGCCTTCATGTAACTTCTACAGTGCCTAGGGTAGAGAACAGGATTGTCTGGGAGGGCAGAGGAGCTAAGGCATCAAGGATTTCCCAGAATAGGGCTAGCAGCTGACAGCATTCATTGCCTGGAGCTGCAGCAGGAGTTTTTTTTTTTAAAAAAATGGCGTTATCTGCAGTGTTACTTCTGGGGGGAAACCAGAAGTGATCTCAGGTAGCTCTAGGAATCACCAGGAACTCTATAGAGTTTCTGGAGTTTCCTAGAACTGCCAACATCGTTTCTAGGTTTTCCCAGAAGTGACATCATAGCACCTGCCCTCCCCTTAGGCTCTCGATGGTTGCTAGGCACAGCCTGGTGGCCCTGTCCCAGAAACAGGAGACAAAATTCTATTTCATAATGCTATTTCATGGCAAAGGCATGCCAATCCACAGCCAGCTTCCATCTCCTTTTGCCTCCCTGCAAAGAGTCTGTCTGATGCAACCAAAGAGGAACCAGTTGCTTTCAGTGCTTATGAAGGCGTTTGAAGTAAATCAGCCCCAACTGCATGATGTCGAATTAGATCTTTCTTGGCGTGCTGCTTATTAATCTCACCTAATGTTAATATGACTCCAACGACAAGCCTACATTTTTACATCCCATCATCGGTAAATTGCCACAACCGGTATTGTATCTTTGCTGACTGGCGCAGATGACTCTGCTACAAATTGCCACTTGGAATAAAGAACACTGCTTGGGGGATGACAAGTATTGATTTCCAATCTCTTTCCGAAATGACTCTATCATTGCGAGCAAAGTCAGACAATTTGCTTCCTTTTTATACTTCAGGATGTAGAGCCTCTGATCACCTTGACAACTCAGATCCCTCCAGGAAATATTTAATTAGAGGGGGAAAGGGAACGGAATTATTGTAACTCAGCTCCCGCTTAGCATTGACACGGCATTTATAGTGCAAGTGTTTTGGCCTGAATGTCACTTTCTGCCCTGCAGATTCCAAATTGGATTTCCTGGTTTTGCTCTTCTTTTGGCCACGCTGCAATCTCAGAGTGTGACTGGAAGGCATATGACATGACAACTGTGTTAATTATTTTATTTCTTTAGGTAAAATGCTTATATCTCTCCTTATCTTCTAAGACACATGGTGGCTAACAAAGCAAAAAGAAGTTGCAAACACAAGGAACCAATCTAGTAGTTGATCCACAACATAAAAACAACAGAAGAGATAAAAACACACAGGATAAAAACACACAAAGTAAAAAACGCAAAGGATAAAAAACATGGCCACCTCTGTCAAAACAATTTACTTTCCATCAAATGCCTTTTGAAATAAGACCATAGCCATTTTCACATGTCTTTAAAATAAAACAATACTCACAGACTCCTCGCATGATTTTTTACGCCATCCGTTTACAAAATGCCATGAAAGCACCATCAACGCTGCCTGCCTCCATTTTGTACATGGATAGCATAAAAAATCGTGCGAGGAAGCCGGCAGCCTTTTGTGAGTATCGCGCTGTTTTAAAGACATGTGAAAACAGCCCATTTTACATGCCTTCCTGAATGCAGAAAGTGAAGATACTCTTTGCACCTTCTCTAGTAAACTGTTCCAAAGGACTAGACCTACCAGAGAAAAAGACCAAGACCATTTCAGGACAGTCAGTCTTGAGGGACTGCAGTACAAACAGAATGTTGTTTGAAGAGCGCAGCTGGCACATAGGGGTATATGCAAGAAACGGATATATAATTTCTCATAGCATGTGGAGAGAAGGAGCTGTAGTCCATGGTGGAGCATCAGCTTAGCATGCAGAAGTTGCCAGGTTCAATCCCTGGAATCGCCAGTTAAAAGTATCAGATAATAGGTGACACGAAAGATTCTGCCTGAAATCCTGAAGAGCTGTTGCCAGTCTCAGACAATACTGACTTTGATGGTCCCAAGAGTCTGCATCAGTGTAAGCCAGCTTCATGCGTTCATGTGTACAAGCTAACAGGAGAATTTAAAAAAAACAAAAAAATCAGAAAATAAATCCTATGACCAGCCAGTGATGATACAAAACCAACCAAAAAAACATCTAAATCAGCTAAACAAACTGAACAACCAAGAGAGGAAAATTCTAATATCTATCAATAGGGGAAGCCATCAAGAGAAGATTGAGGAGAGATCTGACTAGCCTCTTCAAATCCCCGAAAGGCTATCCCATGGAAGCGGACAAAGACTTGTTCTTTCTTACTCCAGAGGGCAAGACTAGATCGAATGGGCTTAAGTTACCAGGGGGATCCTTGAGAGAAAATTCCCAGTGCTAAGAGTGGGAGGACTCTCCATCTCTGGAGTTCTTCAAGTGGATGATGGACAGCGCTAGCGATGGATTTCCTGCACGGAGCAGAGATTTGGCCTTAGGGGCTCCCTTACCTTATAGGACTCAAATGGCTCTTGCATTGTTTTGAGGACATGAGAGCATGGAAGCCTCCCTGGGGTATGTGCAATTTGTCACACACGTTGTGATATGCAGCTATCTGGCACATGGCAGACATCTTCAATGGAGGAGGGGTGGTTTTAAGAATACACACATACCAATATAATTAAATCAAAATGGTGATTCTCAGGTTCCTAAAATACGTGAGTCAAACACATATTTTAAAGACTGGAGTTGTCTTTTAATCTCCTGTAAATGTTTTGATCTATTTATTTAGAGTATTTATTACCTGCCTTTCAACTGTTGTTAGTACTCAAGGAAGTTTCTGGAAATAAAAAATATGTACAATATTAGTTAGGGTGTCAGACTACATTTGGGAAACCCAGGTTTGAATGCCCACTCTGGGTGGCCTGGGGCCAGTCACTTTCTCTCTCAGAGCTGAACTAGATAAGACAAAATACACAAGTCTATGTGAGTGTCTACCATCGTGTCTGTTCTCACCTGCCCTTGTTCAGTCTGTCCATGATGACCACACATCCTGTAGCTCTGCTCCATGCACGTGTCGGAAAAACTGCGTGGTTGTGTCTGTGCGTGTCCACAGTCATTATCATCAAGTCATTGTTGCAGACCAACGAGTTTGCTCATCTTATGCTTCCGCTTCTGCGGAATGATTTAAGTGCATGATGGGATACCATTTCCACGTCTTGGAGGAGTGCCTAAGAAACCCATGCCAGCATGAACACAGGATCAAGTGCAGTCTGGCTGAGCTGGCGAGTATATAGGACAGCAACGAGGAAACACATGTAAGTCCATTCATGTGTCGTTCGCGAGTAATTCATCTCGTATAGTTTGGCTCTCAACCTAATCTTCTTTATAGGTTGCTGTGAGGATAAAATGGAAGACTGGAGGATAAAGTCCGCTGCCTAGAGCTCCTTGAAGGAAGGGCAGGATTAAAATGTACTAAATAAATACGTAAAAGAAATATGCCTATTTTAGTTCCGTTTGGCAAACAAGCCTGGGGGCTTTGGGATGCCAAAATCCAGAGAGGGATTCAGATAAGGAGGATTTCAGAAGCATCCCTAATGAGAAACGAGCAGGGCATGGCTTACATTTATAGTGCCAGTCCCTGACATTTCCAGTGAAAGGATCCCAGGTAACAGATGCTAGGAATTAGGCCCCTCCACCTGTCAATCTGGAGTCCTTCCACATGTTGGAGTAGACAACTGAGCTAGCTGGACCAATGGCCTTGGCTAAGGCAGCTTTCTAAGTTCATAAGACTATGACATTTGTCAGTGAATTGGATCAGAAAGTTTCCAACAGAGCGGTCATTTCCAAACCGTGGCAACCCACAAGTCCAAATGTAGTTGGTGCAGTGTCCAGAGTTACTAGCCTTGCAGCTGCAAACCCCAGGAATTTTGGTGCAGGGGGTGGGGTTGTGTCTCAGACCCTGAGATATCATTTCCGGGTTATCATCCAGAAGTGCTGTCACCTTGTTTATGACACTCTGGGAATTCCACCACCTCCCAACAGAAACTGGGTAAATTCCTGGAGTATCACAGACAAGGTAACATCACGATGGGTGATAACTCAGAAGTGATGTTGTGGCATTTGTGACGTTGTTCCTCCATCCATTTGTCTCCCACTGCTCGACACATCAAGCCCACGAGGTGGGGGCATGGGTGGGAGTGCATTTTGTACACCACAAAAAAAAACAGAGCCTGCACAAATAATAAATAAAATTGCAACATCTTGAAACCCTGTTTCATGGGCTTCACCACCCACTTTTGGACCAGATCCCACTGGTTGGGGTACGCTGTGGCTGAGGGCTGCTTTCAAAATCTTTCAAAGGAAGGGGAGTGGGGAAAGAGGGAGCCGTAGACCAAGGTTCTTTAGAGCCGCCTCAGTTCATCATCTGTGTCAGTCTAGCTAGGCAAGCAACAACATCTTGAATTGCAGGAGGCAGGAGAGTAATGCCCCGTGGCCGATTTTCATTTCATTGCTCTTTTTACCCTGAAAAGAGAGCACTCCGCGACTGGGAAATGAAAAGGAAGGGGAGCTCGTTTTGCAATCTCCTCTAATAAAATCCATAATGTCCTCCTCTGCCATTATCATAAAAGTTGGGCCTGATTTCCCGTTATCTTGGCTATTAGGTTGTTTTATTTCTCCCCAACATCACTCTTCATACCCCATTATTTTCCAAACTGCCTTTGGCATCCCTCGCTTACCCTCCTGTTTTGTCTTAACAGCATCTTTGCTCCTCGTTGTAAAGAGTGAGGGATTAAATGCAGGCAAATTATAAGGACTGCATCTAATTTTGATATTCAAATGGGCAGCCCGGCTGGCAGTTCTAAGAGGAGAGACCGAATGCATACGGTCCATGTGCATATCCTGGAATGGACTCCTCTTGGCTCCAACAAGTCCTGAGGCTAAAGATGATGGTGAACTTTCAACAGGGAGCTCACCATTTTAGAAGTGAATACAAACTCCATCCAAGTTGTCCCTGAAGCGAGAAGGCCAGGCAACACCTACCCTCTTCTAAACCACGAACTCGACTTTTCTGGAGGGGAGGGACAAACCATTCAAACATGAACTGATCCTTTCGATAAACTCGACAATTTGTCCATTTCAGCCGTCTCAAGTATTTTTTCAACCAGGTTTTCTTGTGTTGGGATAGTTGTCATTTTTCAAAGTCTCGCATATGCAATCCTAGCTGTTGTAATTATATTCAGCATCAAATGCTTTTGCTCTTTATTGACCAGGATCAATATGTGGTTTAATTTAAAAAGTTCTGGTTTCAAAGGTAGTGGAGTCATGAGTATCTGTTGTAACATTGTATGTACCATCTTCCAAAACTCCACTGCTTTGAGTGAATAGTGCAATGTAATAGGTATGCAATTTCTTTTTTGTTGTTGTTCTTTCTTCTCTTTCTACCCCCCTCCTTTTACTTTCTATTCCCTATTTTCTATCTAAAAAATAAAAATTTTATATATATAAAAAAAAAACATGAACTGATCCTACAAATCACTCTTCCCAAGTCTCCTGAGCCTGCTTGCGGGGAGGGCGGAATATAAATACGATAAAATAAAAAATAAAAAAAATGGTAGTTTCCTCAGCCTTCTGATTAAAAAGGGCAATTCTCAGTAACCCTGGTGAAATAAACTACAATTCCCAACAACATGCACATGCATTTTGCAAGCATCCCTGAACATCTGCAAATGCCCATCAAGCATTTTGGGGAGTGCTTTCGGGTCAAACACGGCGATGGCTCAAATCAGTCATTTTCTTGTAAAAATAAAAGGGGCTGGTACTCATATATATAGAGCCCCGTGGTGCAAAGTGGTACGCTGCAGTACTGCAGCCCAAGCTCTGCTCACGACCTGAGTTCGATCCTGGAGGAGGCCGGGTTCAGGTAGCCAGATCAAGGTTGACTCAGCCTTCCATCCTTCCGAGGTCGGTAAAACGAGTACCCAGTTTCCTGGGGGTAAAGTGTAGATGACTGGGGAAGGCAATGGCAAACCACCCTGTTAAAAAGTCTGCCAAGGAAATGTCGTGATGTGACGTCCCCCCATGGGTCAGTAATGACCTGGTGCTTGCACAGGGGACTACCTTTACCTTTACTCATATATACAGTTTCACTGATTTCCACCAACTCCCCCCTTAGGACTTGGGAGAGCCCCCCCCCCATGAGTACCACCACAACAAAAGGCCTAGCTCAAACACTTTGGATGCCTCTATAGTATAAATCGAAACCAGTTAACAGTTTTTCCCATATGACTTTTAGGGATTCGAGAATGCTGAGAATGACTTGCTCAAGAATCCTAGTTTGTTCTTTCTGGGTTTTTTTTTCCTCCCTAGAAGGGCAGCCATGAACATTCAACAAGATTTATACTGATTAAATGTGTGATGTAGACATGCATTGTTCTTCTCCAGCTGCGTTTCCCAACCCTTCCCTACCTAGTTTCCATTATTTATGCACTGACAACTTAAATCCACAATTAAAGAGCCTTACATTAATATTTACAAGAGGAAAACGAAAGGCATGAAAAGACACCGTTCCACATTAAATAGTATCAAATGTCACTGCAACTGAGTCAATTTAGCTACAATTATCTATTTACAACGTACCCTTTTTATGCAGAGCTGTAGACAGACTCAAGTTATATTTACTCAGGTGTATATTTACACAGAACTCATATATTCTAGTTGCTAAGGATGTCGTCTCAGACTAGATTTTGGAATAGCAAAACAGAAACAATGTTCTATTGTTTTGTTTCCAAATTTTATGCACCGTTTTATGCAAATTTTATGCACCGCTTTTAGTTCCACTGTATTGTATGTCTTTCTCTCTCCAGTATATTAATGATGTGCATACGTGCACTGATAATTTAGGAATGCTCACACACTGCCTGGTTCAGTTTATACTACGTTCGCTGGTTGTGAAAAGGGAGCGAATTCTTTGTCAAACAGTTCAGGCTGTTGGTAAACTGCTCAAACCTGTTTGTCCAGTTCCTTTTCATACTGCAATACAATGAATTCAGCACTGCATTTCATGCATGTGCGTTCTCACACAGCCTGATGAGAGTCCTACTTTCCCCTTCATCACAGGCCTGTTGTCCCTACAGGCCACTTGCCCGTCAATCATATAAACAGTAAACAAACCAATCAGTCGGCCTGTGATTATAAATAAAACTCTTTTGTTTAAAAAAAGTCTTCCCTATTTGTGTTTATTTAACTGCATGTTTTCAACATTTTCTTGCACATGTATTTTCATTCAGACTTACAGGAGGCAGAGTTCCTCCCTCATGTCATTTAATAACCGGACCAATCCATGGATGATCCTGAGGAGGATTATCTCAGTTACTGCACAAACGCAAAGCCCCCACAAGGCAAGAAAATGAAACGAGTGCCACAAGTATTGCGCCACTATGAAGCTGTTCTATTTGCGATTCGAGGTGGACAACCAAACAGATTGGACTTGGGAATTTATAGGGGATCAGGGCTGTCAAATGCGATGGGTGTGCCTATAGAAAACATTCACTGTGAAGTCTGCAGGATCTCTATTGAGAATAGGCCATCAAAGAAAGACATTTTTGCTCATTTTTGCCCCATCTCGGAAAACTGGAATTGATATCTGTTGCAATTTTGATTGACTGAATGTATGTTTTTGAGATTTGTGATTTTACTGTTTTATTTTTTGTATTTATCCTATTGCTGTAACCTGCCCTGAGCTCGCTTGCGGGGAAGGCGGACTATAACTCAAATAGATGATGATGATGATGATGATGATGATGATGATGATGATGATGATGATGATGATGATGATGATGATGATGAAGAATCATTATATGCCTGGTTACATCAAAATACCTTTGATGCACGTGAGCACTTCTATGTATTTGTACATCACTGCAAAAAAAATGCAGTGTTTTATCAATGCGGACATATTCATTAGGAAGTGGGGGCCGGGCAAAAGGAACAGAAAGCAGAGCCAAACTGCACATGCATCAATCCTTTACCTCATTTTAAACATTTTCTTAGTAAAGCCACAATCAAAGAGGAGTAGATCTTATAGGTTAAAATCTCTGAAATAAGAAAGGATTGAAAGCAGGGACATCTGTTTATCCTTAATTCCATCATCTTTTTCCCCGTTATAAATATCTTCCAGCTTGCACCTGATGTAGAAAAGGCCATCAGAGGGAGAGCAGGAAACAACCAAGCACGTTCCACCATGGTTAGTTCCATCTGCTCCCGGCTAGTTTCCAAATGTCGTTGGAATATAGCCATTCCTGATGGCTATGGTTATTTTACTTACATTATTTACACTCCATCTTTCTCACCAATGGGGACCCAAAGAAGTATACATCATTCTCCTGGCCTCCATTTTATCTTCACAACCACCCTGTGAGGTAGGTTAGTTTCAGTGTGTGTGTGTGTGGTTCAAGGTCACCGAGTCAGCTTCCATGGCAGATTGTGGGTTCAAACCTGGGTCTTGCAAATACTAGTCCAACACTCTAACCACTACACAGCACTGGCTCTCTGTATTATAACAGAATGGTGCAGGAAGGTGCTTTTATAAAAGGAACAGGGGCCATTTCCACACTCCTTACCTTCCCTCGGAACGACCCAGAACATCGTGCAAAAAATGCGGAAGATCGCGTTTTCTCGTACGAGATTTGCATGACATCGCATGATATCGTGCAAATCTCGCGCGAGAAAACGCGATCCTCCGTGTTTTTTGCGCAATGTTCCGGGTCATTCCGAGGGAAGGTAAACCGTGTGGAAACGGCCAGGGTCGTGGAATATACCACATGTATTATCTGTTTGCTGTAATATTATTCTGCTCTCGCTGCATTGTTTTCTATGCAATACCATTTTCCACTTTTAACATTATATCTAATACTTTATGTTTTCTTTCAGATTTCTGTAATCTTAGTCCTATTATATTTCTTATTAAGTATTTCACCCTATTGATTGATTGGCTTACATAGTGTAATCCACCATGAGTCTCAGTGAGAAAGGCAGCCGATTGATTGATTGATTGATTGATTGATTGATTGATTGATTGATTGATTGATTGATTGATTGATTGATTGATTGATTGATTGATTGATTGATTGATTGATTGATTGATTGATTGATTGATTGATTGATTGATTGATTGATTGATGCCCCCACCAGTTGGTTGGTTGGTTGGTTGGTTGGTTGGTTGGTTGGTTGGTTGGTTGGTTGGTTGGTTGGTTGGTTGGTTGGTTGCAAGAAGCAGCCATCAGAGAATCCCTTTGGCAAGAAGCATTTTTACTCTTGCTGAATACAGAGTGGTACAGTGGTTGGAGTGTTGGACTAGGATCTGGTTCAGCCATGGTTCAAGTCTCCACTTTGCCACAAAATTCACTGGGTGATGTTGGGCTAGTCAGTCTCTCTAACCCTCACCTACCTCACAGGGTTGTTGTGTGGATAAAATGGGCAAGGGAAAACCATGTATGCTTTTCTGGTCTCCTTGAAGGAAGGGTGAATTCAAAATGTGTTCAATAACTGTCATTTGCATTATCTTTTGATTTCTGTGAGCTACTTTGGGAGCCAATTTCTCATCCAAATTGGAATTTAAAAAAACCCCTAACAAATACATAGATATGCTATACCCAGCAAGCCATATATGTTCCTGAGCTCATTCTCCTATCCCTACATACATGGAATACAGACCTTGGGATCTTCTGGACTGGCTAATTGCTTGTGTTTTAATAATGAATCTGCCACATTTATCACTCCTTTGAACGTTTAATTAACTGATATTGCAAGACAATTAGGTACTGAATGAGAATAAATTAAACTCTCTAACACACTGGCTTTGGGGGTAGACAGAATCCATGCAAACGTTAGAAAGGAATTTAGGGAGGAAAGCAACAGAAGTAAAAGTTTTTTTTTTAATGTACATGATCTTAACACTATCATCAGGGCCAGATCTAGCACTCCGGGCACCCGGGGCAATGCTTGCCGGCCCTCGCGCGTGCACAGCGCGCGCTCCTGACGTGGCGTGATGACGTCATTTTGATGACATCATCACGCTGTGTGCCGGAGGCAGCATGGGGGGCTGAGAAGCTGCCCGCGCCATTCGCTTCAGAAGCAAATGGCGCGGTCGGCTTTGCAGCCCCCCATGCTGTCTTTCGCCTGCCCCATGGGACAGGGGGCGACTGGCTTGCCGCACGCCCTCTGTCCTGCAGAGCAAGCAAAAGGCAGTGCGGGGGGCTGTGAGGCTGCCCGCGCCATGCGCCTGCCCCACGGGACAGGGGGCGGCCGGCTGCCCCCTCTCCTGCGGGGCAAGCGAGTGGCGTGGGCGGCTGCACTGCCCTTTGCCTGCCCTGCAGGACAGGGGGTGCACTGCAAGCCAGCCACCCCCTGTCCTGCAGGGCAAGCAAAAGGCAGCGCGGGAGCCTGTGAGGCTGCCCGTGCCATGCACCTGCCCCGTGGGACAGGGGGCGGCCGGCTGCCCCCTCTCCTGCAGGGCAAGTGAATGGTGTGGGCGGCCACGCTGCCCTTTTCCTGCCCTGCAGGACAGGGGGTGCACGGCAAGCCAGCTGCCCCCTGTCCCGCGGGGCAAGCAAAAGGCAGCGCGGCTGCCCATGCTGCCGCCTGCACGCTCTGGGAGCTGCTTCCGGCGCCCCCTCCCTGGCGGTGCCGGAGGCAGACTACCCCCCTGCCCCCCCTCTAGATCTGGCCCTGACTATCATCTGAAAGAACCACAAGTTAGGCAAGGTTAGGAGGCGCTCTTGCCTCCTTGATTTTTTTGAAAAAATTTTTATTGGGTTAGGATCAATTATTTTCACATTACAATCAATTCTCCCATTTTCCAATTTCTAACCCCCTCCCTTTCCCCCCCTTTTTGTTGACTTCCAACAGTTTTCCAACCCTTTGTCCCTTTTCCCTTACTCCTTTTAAGCTCCTCTATCTAACAAATATATATTTTCCCTTTATTCTAAGCAATACTTCTTTAACTATTTTTAAAACTCTGTACCCTAACTATGAGTCCTTATTTCCATATTGGATAAACAATTTATCCTATTTCTTATAGTTCAAATTTCAAATATTTCTATAGATCATAAACCATATAAATCATACATTCATATAAATCAAACAATTTGACTTATACTCTATGTGTTACTCATTCTATCTTCTTCTTTCTGTTTTGATTATATTTAATTACATTAGTATTTCTATTCCCCTTCAATAGTAGATCTATATTACTGTCATTATTTAATCAATCCACTTAACTCATATATATCTTCAAATAAACATATTCAGTTTGGTACATTATACAAATCTTACCAGAAAGAAAATATTATTAGTTAATCAATCCTTATAATTAACCCTTATGGTTAGTTATTTTCTATCAATATTCTATTGGTTATTCTATATATATCAATCTAATAACCTAACTGCATAGAGATTCACGTTTACCTCTTCTCCCCCCCGGTAAAGTCACCCCCCTCTACATTTTATTGTACTTCAATAGTTCTCAAACTGCCACAGTTTTCCTCCCACCTCCCATTTCTTCTCCAAATATTGTTTCAGCTTCTCCCAGTCTGTGTTAAACTGTCCTGAGTCCAGATTTCTCAGTTTTCTTGTCATCTTGTCCATTTCTGCCATATACAGCAATTTGTAGATCCAATCTTCAATAGTTGGCACTTCTTGTACTTTCCATTTTTGCGCATACAAAATTCTAGCTGCTGCCGTCATATAGAATATCAACGTCCTATGATGGGCTGGCAATCCCTCCATTCCCAAGTTTAGTAGCAGGAGTTTTGGGTTCTTATTTACTTGAAATTGCAAAATTTCACTCATTTCTCTTATTATTTCCCCCCAGTACTGCCTAGCTACCTCACACGACCACCACATATGATAGAGGGAGCCCTCATGCTTCTTGCATTTCCAGCATTTATTAGAAGTGTTCAAATTCCCTAGCGCAATCTTCTTTGGTGTCATGTACCAACGATAGATCATTTTGTAAATGTTCTCTTTGATGCTAGTACATGTCGTTGTCTTCATTGTAGTCTTCCACAAGTATTCCCATGCCTCCATTGTTATTTCTTTGTTGAAATTTATAGCCCATTTCACCATTTGTGTTTTAACTATCTCATCCTCAGTATACCATTTCAACAGTACTTGGTATACCTTGGATATTCTTTTCTTGTCCTCTTTAAGAAGGGTCTGCTCTAGTTCCGAATTCTCTGTTCGTATACCTCCCTTTACAGAGTCCGAATTATATAAATCTCTAATCTGTCTGTACTGGAACCAGTCATAGTAAGGTGATAGTTCCTCCTGCGTCTTTATTCTAAGTTTAAATGCTTCAGTTCTAGTTATTTCTTTGTAAGTTAAACATTGTTGCTCATTATCAACAGCTCTCGGATCTATCACCTCATATGGAACTACCCACAAAGGGGTTCCTTCTTGTAGATAAATTCTGTACTTCTTCCAGATTGTATATAAACTTCTCCGTATGTAATGATGCAGGAACATCGAGTTCACCTTTACTTTATCGTGCCATAGGTATGCGTGCCATCCGAATATTTTTTTGTATCCCTCTAGGGCTAGTAATTTCTTATTCTTTAACGTCATCCACTCTTTCAACCACACTAGGCAGATTGCGTCATGGTAAAGTCTCAGATTGGGCAGTTGCATTCCGCCTCTATCTTTTGCGTCTTGTAGAACTTTCATTTTCACTCGAGGCTTCTTGCCTGCCCATACAAAATCTGATATTTTCCTCTGCCATTTTTCAAATTGCTTAGAGTCTCTGATGATTGGTATTGTCTGTAGCAAAAACATTACTCTTGGTAACACATTCATCTTAACTGCTGCAATCCTTCCCAACCATGACAGATTCAACCTATTCCATTTAATCAGATCTCTCTCAATCTGAGTCCATAGTTTTTCATAGTTGTTTTTAAATAGGTCTATATTCTTTGCAGTCAGTTCGATTCCCAAATATTTCACCTTACTTGTTACTTCACAGTCCGTTATTTCCATTAACAATTGTTGTTTCTGCTTAGTCATATTTTTGCATAGTATCTTTGACTTCTTTTTATTAATATAAAAACCTGCCAAATCTCCAAACTCCTTAATCTTACCTATCACTTTTGGCATGTTCTCCAATGGGTCCTCTACAATTAACATTATATCATCCGCAAATGCTCTGACCTTGTATGAATAGTCCTTTATTTTTATTCCTCGAATTTCTTCATCTTGTCGTATTTGTATCATCCGGATCTCCAATACCAAAATGAACAACAGTGGAGACAACGGGCAACCTTGTCTTGTTCCTTTACTTATAGTCAATTTCTTAGTCGCTTCATCATTCACCACAATTGCTGCAGTCTGGTCTCTGTAAATTTCCTTAATTGCTCTGATGAATCTTTCTCCCAATTGTAGCTTTTCCATAGTGGCAAACATAAAGTCCCAGTTTAAATTGTCAAACGCCTTTTCAGCATCAACAAAGAAGAAACCAACCTCTTTGTCACAACGCTTGTCATAATATTCAATAGCATTGATCACTGTCCTTAAATTGTCTCTAATTTGTCTGTCTGGCAAAAAGCCTGCTTGTTCCTCCTCTATAACTTCCGAGAGCCACCCCTTCAGTCTCTCCACCAATATCTTCGCAAAGATTTTATAGTCATTGTTAAGTAACGATATAGGTCTGTAGTTTTTCACATTAGTCAAGTCTTGGCCCTCTTTTGGGATCAATGATATATTCGCTTCACTCCAGGTATCTGGAATCCTTTGATCCCTTAGAACTCCATTAATCACCTCTTTTAGGAATGGTGCCAGTTCATTGGCCATTGTCTTATAAAATTTAGCCGTAAGTCCATCTGGCCCTGGCGCCTTTCCTAGATTTGCAGATTGTATTGCCTTACTTATTTCCTCATCCGTTACTTCACTGTTCAATTTATTTCTCCAAACTTCCGAGATTACTGGAAGCTTTGTTTTCTCCAAATATGACGCTATTGATTCTTTATTTACCTCTTTCTTATTGTACAGCTTAGCGTGGAATTTATAAAAGGCTGTACTAACGGTAGTCTGTTCCAAATACGTTTTATTATCTTCACAAATTTTATTTATTATTTTCTTTTCCTTTCTCTTTTTCAATTGCCATGCCAGGTACTTCCCAGGTTTATTTGCGCCTTCAAACGCTTTCTGATTCAGTCTCTTAAGGTTCCACTCCAATTCTTTGTTACTCATTGCTGTTAACTGTTCTTGAAGTATTTTAATTTCCTGATATAATTTCTTTTTCCCTGGTCTCTTTTTTGACTGTATTTCTTTGGCTTTTATTTTCTCCTCAATTTCTTGTCTTTTCTCCTCTTTCTTGCTCTACCATTTAAGTCCATTAGTATGCCCCTTATAACCGCCTTATAGGCATCCCAAACTTTATCAGTTGGTACTTCTTTATTCACGTTGTATTGTATGAAGAACTTTGTCTCTCTTCTCAACATCTCCATATTCTTTCCTTCCTGTAGCAAGTCCTCATTTATTCTCCATGCTTTCCTTTTTCTCCCTTTCCCTAATTTCCACATAATTGGATTATGATCTGAGCCTACCATCGGCATTATTTCTACCTCCTTAGTCCATAACGCTAAGTCTTTTGAGGCCCAGATCATATCAATTCTTGATAATGTAGAGTGCCTTGCAGAATAAAAAGTAAATTGTCTGCTTTTGGGATATTCTCTTCTCCATACATCTTCTAGAGTCTCCTGTTGTATCAACTCAAAAAAGAGCTTTGGTAATAGTCCTCTTTTCTTTTGTGCCGCTATTGTCTTTTCTGCAACTGACATTCTCCCCCTCATCAGTCTCATCTCTGTTTGTTGCGTGTCTGCTAAGTTCTCCATCGCGTCTTCTACTGTTTTAACTCTCTGCTGCGTTCCTTGTAGTTCACTTTGTATTGTTTCCATACCTTTTTTCACTTCTGACAGCTCCGATTTTACTGTCTGTGTAATCTCTTTAACCTCTTTAATCAGCTCCAATTTCGTGTCCTTAAGTTCTTTAATCACATCTAAAAGTTTTTTGTCCAGGTTTTCTATTGCCGATTGCCACTCTTTTTTTGACATCGTGGGGCTTGCTTTAGCTCGCTCCCACGAGTCCTCTCTCTTCCTTAACTCCGTGGCATAAAATTTAATGTCCTTTTATTTCAAATGTCCCGGTCTTCTTGCAAAAATTAAATTTTACAGAGTCCAAAATGTCGGGCGTCTTTTCTCTATGGTTTCTCTATGATTTCGCAATCCAAGATGGCCTACTTCCTTTTCCACTGAGGCCGCGACCCTTCCCCTTTCAAAGATGGCGATTCCCTTCTTCCTGCCCTCCAGCAAGGGCCGCTTCTCTCCAGCAACTCTATTGTTGTTACGCACTTCCTGTCTCCCAACTTCCCACAGTAGGTCTCGCGATGGTGTCTTTTTCTCACAGCTCCATAACCGCAAGTATTCAAAACAATAGTCCAGTTTCTTTAATAACTTCTTTAAACTTAGTCTCTTTTCAAATGCAACTCTTGCCGAGTCTTCCCCTCCTTTTCATTAACCTGTTGCAGTTTAAAAATCTACTTTTATTCCTCTCTGCTTTTATCAATCTGTCCCGTATCAGAAGATAGTGATCTTTACCTTCTCATTCACTTTTCTCGGGTTGTAATCACTGTTTCGATTTTGGCTTCTCCTCTCCACTTCTTCCCCCAATCGAAGCTTGGGTATGTAGGTCTTATGCCAGCCGAATTGGCCCCAGAACTGCCGCAGAGATTGTAGCCGACCTGTCGCAGGGTGGGACCTCAAGGATCGGGAGGGGACCCGTTGTGCAGAGCCCCCCCTCGTCCGAGATCTAACTCACCCTAGGGTCTCGAGCGTTCTTTGCCTGCTCTCCGCCTGAGAGCAGTCGGCCGCGGGCTATTTTCACCCCGCCGGCCGCTTAAAACGGCAGTCCGGTCAGCTCCGCAAATGGAGCTGCTTCAGACCTCCATAAATCCCAAACCGGAAGTCCTCTTGCCTCCTTGATTAAAGGGTCTGTAAAGGAAACACTAAACAAAACACAGCTTTTCAAAAGGAAAATTTGGAAATGTGCAGCGGTATGTGATGATATTTATGCACCACTACAACACTGCTAGGCATTTTCCTTGTGTGTGCATGCACACATACTCTGTTGTTGAGAGTATGGAGTTCCTATAAAAAAGAACTCCTATTTCCTTTCTAAATATAAACAAGGGTATGCTTTGTTATTTTCTCTCCTGCACTCACACCAGCCAGGATAACCAGCTCACACCACCTATAATCACACTTTCACTGCAAACAATAGACTCTGCTAATGGCCCAACTACGGAATCCTTTAATTGGGTTTCTGGGGCCAACATATGATTTATTTATCATGTTCTGCTGTTGTCTCTTTGTTTACTCAGAATACTACTTTTGGGGGTTCCTTCCTTCGGGTTAACTCCCTGCTTCTCTTTCTAGCTGCCATCTCTCTTCCTCCTAAACTAGACTAACAGCAAGAACACTTTCTCTTACTTTCCTATCCAAATATGGTGTTCCTTCAAAATAAAGGACTTACTTCTTTGCTAATGTAACACGACTGATGTGGTTTTCTGTTCATTTAGCTGATGCTGAGAATGTTGAATAATTATGTTATAATAAGAGCTTAGAATAGAAGCAGAGATTCTATAATAGTATTTTTTTACTATACCTGGTAACGAACCTAAAATGTTATTGAGGTGTACCTCTTACGAGGAGTTAATTGATGTGATATAGGCAAGCTGGCTGGATGCTTAGGGCATACCCTAGTATGTGTAGATAACTGGGGAAGGCAATGGCAAACCACCCCATAACAAAAAGTTTGCCAAGAAAACATTGTGGTGTGACATCCCCCCATGGGTCAATAATTACTCGGTGCTTGCACAGGGGACTACCTTTACCTTACTCTACCCTAGTCAGTTCTGATCTAGCAGCAATAAGAACCCAAATTTTCTAGGTAGTGATTCAATGTAATTCAATAGCAAGAGCATTGGCGGGGAATTGCCTGAACAGTCAAGACTCTAAGGGTTATAGTTTGCTGTGCATACAGAAGGTTCCAGGTTCAGTCCCCGGGATGTCCGATTTGAAAGTATCAGGGAGCTGGTGATGGGAAAGCCCTGAGACTTTGGAGAGATGCTGCCAGTCCGAGCGGACAATACTGACTTTGGTAGAGCAAGAGTCTGACAGCAGAAGGAAGCTTCATGAGTTCCTGAACAGCCACAGCTAATTCTTTCACAACTTCTCCTTGCTGGCCTTTTGGTACCAGCCCATGAGATCATAGGCAAGGGCAACCCTCCCACCCCGGCTTCTTTCCTCCCCTCTGTAGCACTCCTTCCTGGAGCAGAGAAGTAACGGTGTTTCTCCAGCTTCCTTCATGTGTAGACAGAGCCAGAATCATTTATCATTCTAACTACCACCTCGTACCATTCCATATGCACACATATCTTAGCCAAGGGGGCACCAGAAGGACTGCGGGAAGACAGATGGGACCCTTCAGAAGTTACGTCAAGACACACGGTGGAATTTCTTCCAGCCAAGCCAGCACAGTTAGCAAATAAATCATCCTCTCGGAAACGAGCGGGGCTTTTTTTAAGGTAATAGCTGTCAAATGACTGTAAATATTTTTATAATTCAGAGCACTGCGTAATTTAACAGACTCTATTTTTTAAGGCTAACTCAGATGGTACACTTCCCTAGTTGGGGAATTATCCTTATAATGATTTCTGTGCAGTTCATGGGAACAGCAAACAAATTATGCCATTGTGGTGCCAAGTATGAGATTTTCTGAATAGATCTGATTAAGCTGATGTAACAGTCATTTCTTCTTCCTGGAGAATGCCATGGGTTATGGTTCTCAGCATGCATTACAGGGTGGAAAGGAGTGGAATTCACCCTTCCCATTCATTCACTGTTCCAGAATTGCTATGTGCACTCCTCCGTAATTCTGGTTCAACTAGGAGGATCTCAAAAATGAATTCCAAAATTTGAATATGTACATTTGTCTGCACCTATAATATTCTTTATTTCCTTGGTGGCTTTTCCTGCCTCTGCATTAGACATGGGCATGAACAGGGGGGGAACCCAAACATGGTGTTCATTGTTCATTGCCATCCACGAACAACGAACAATGAACATTGACGAACATGACCTGTACACGAACACGTTCGTTGTTCGTGGGGGCCAGTAGGCTCTCCTCCAGCCATCAAGATCCCTACCACACCACTCCCAGAAACCTTACCTGAGCAGGCAGCAGGAAAGGTACCAGTAATAAATAATAGCTTGGCCCAGAGCCTGGCAGCAGACCTGGAACTTGAAGAGGTAGGTCCCTATCCCGCCACACACAAAGAAAAGTCAAGCTCCAATGCACTCTCCCTGTCTCTCTCTCAAAATGCCAACAGCAACTGTCTCTCCCTCACTGTCTGCAAAACCAGCGCTAGGAGCCCCCCTCCCCCCTGCTCTTTGCTTCCTTGTAACAAATTTGGAGCTCCACACTTGAAAGGAAGACCTGCCTATCAAACTAAATTGGGCTTAGATTGCAGTTTCCAGAAGGAGTTCAGACAGAGTTCAGGCCCTCCGGTTGCCAAGGGAATTGATTGCAGGTGCCAGACTGTCTGGCTTGGCGAACAGCAATGAACAGCAACGAACGAGGCTTGCAATAGCCACCTGTTTGTTTAGAATGGGGCCTCAGAAACAGCTTGTTCATGAACAGCTGATTGGGCTGTGCCTGGCTTTTTTAGTTCGTATTGCTGTTCATGCGCATTTCTACTCTGCATTACCTGGATGCAACATGGGCTGGGGGTGGACTGGCCATTTAACTTACAGGGAAATTTCCCTGTGGGCCACTGCACTAGTAGCCCACTGGTGACTAGGAGCAAGCAAAGCAAAGCCTCGCTTGGCTCACACTCTTCTTTGGCAGTGGTTGCTCAGCTTTGCTGTTTCCAGGGCTGCTTCCACTTCCCAGTCCCCTCCTGACACATGCTGGAAGCAATTCTAGGACTGACATGAGACAACACAGAACTACTCAGTAGGGTTATACTTAAAGCAACAGGTAGTACATAGGGGCACATTATTAAGGCAGCAAATAAGACATAAGGCAATATAGTGGTGAAGTCTGTGGTCTCTGACTCATTAGTGCAGCATCCCTTTGAGGCCACCTCCCTACAATACAGCCCTCCTATCTGTGCAAAAAAGTCTTTATGAATAATTCGGTTTTGCATTGTTTGCAGAAGGCCAGGAGAGTGGGGGTTCTCCTGACCTCCTTGGGCAGGCCATTCCATAGAGTGGGGGGGCACCACAGAGAATGCACAGGCATGGACAGCTGTTGATTTTGCCCATGTGTAGGGTTGCACCTGCGGGAGACCCTGTTCAGATGGGTGAAGCTGCCCTGAAGGGACATAGGGAGAGGGGTGGTCCCATAGGTATGCCAGACCAAGGCCATGAAGAGCTTTGTATGTGATAGCCAATACCTTGAACTGAGCACAGTAACTGATAGGAAGCCAATGGAGTGACTGCAGGATGGGAGTGCTGTTCATGATCCTGATCTCTCCTGATAACAGCCGAGCTGCAGTGTTTTGCACCAACTAGAGTCTCCTGGTTAACTTAGACAGGAGTCCTCTGTATAGTGCATTACAATAGTTGAGTCTTGATGTTACCATAGCACGGATCCAGGTGGCCAGATTCATTTATTTAAAATATTTCTCGGCAGGGTTCCCACCAAAATAGGGTCTCCAAGGTGACAAATATTGAAACATTAAAACACCTGAGACATTAAAAGAATGTTTAACATAAAGTATATATAAAATATTTAAACAATTCAATAAAACATACAAACACACAAACATGCATAACACAACCAGGGAAGAGGGCCAATAACAGTTAGTGGAGGTCTCCAAATGAAACAAAAAATAGTTTTTACTTGCTGGCCGAAGATAACAATAAAGGGAGACAGACCAATCTTCCCGAGGAAGTTTGTTTGCTTGCAAAGTTTCTTAAATGCATGACTGCATCAAGATTCTTTTTGTGTGGTGTTTCACTGCTGTGCACTTGCCCTCCTGTACAACACCAGAAGAAAGAATCTTGATCACCACAATTCCCTCAGTCCCTCTTCAAACATTTAAAGGAGATGGGGGAGGGAAAGCAGAAGACAGGGAATTCACCGATCATTAATTGAGCAAGCTACTCTAGGAGTCCATACATTTTAACCCTTCATTTCAATGGAAAGCAATCACCAAAGTTCCCTCTGTTCCCTCTCACAAGGTTTACAATGAATGATTATAGATTCCTAGAGAAGCTTCTTTCTGCTGGTGAAGCCCAAGATTACATGCATCATGCCAGATGAGAATGTGAGAGCAAAATGAAAACGGTCAGCCTCTTGAGCCCCTTGGAGTAGCCCAGCCATGGACAATTTTGTACCTCCAGTTTTGCCCCCCTTGGCAACCCTGAACTTGATACAATTGTACATATAATCGCATCAAGACTGTTTTTAAAAAAAATTAATGCATCCATGCAAAGAGGAAATGAAAGATGCTCATAAACTGAAGCAACTTGTAAGTTAAATTACGAAATAACAATGCCTTTAGCGCACTTATATGGCAGATTCCAAAAATAGCCTACACTGCCAGACTCTCTCTGTGTGAATTGAAATGTATCAAAACAGTCCCACGTTTCCTCTTTTATTGTCCCTTTACTGCAAATATTCAAGTATCTTGATCCTATTCTTGGAAATAAGATGGGTCTGTCTGATCATATTAAAGCCCAATATATCTTGAAGGACACCTCTCCTGGTACAAGCGAGAAGGTTGCTTTGTTTCTCCAATACGCCATCAAGATCCATCAAGATAAGACACAGTGATGATCCAATGTTATACTTATTTTATCTGTACACATTTTTATCCTTTTATTATAACGATCCTGTAATTTGTATTAGCCCATCCTGTATTTTATTATGTCATTAAAGGTCCTGATTGATTGATAGAAAATAACAATGCAATTTTCCCAGTGCATCAATTCCAGTTTGGAAATAGGATTAGGTAATTCCTAGCTCTGAAAACCAAGGAGAAATTTGGATAAAAGAGAGTTTGGGAAGCAACCCAAGTTCACGGATTCTAAAAAGAATTCACAGCATCACACTGAATTCCAATACAGGGAGCCTCTGGGGAGAATCAAGGTAACCATCAAAGTGATACCCAGCAGATAAAAATTTGTAGTGTAAATAGGCATCTACTTCTGGAATCATCCCTCCACCTGTGCTATGAAAAAGACTCAGGAATGCTGAATACATAATCTACATCTATGCAAAAAAAAAAATGTTTGCTGCATTTGTGCCGAGGCAAAAATGCTAACCTGGCACTCAGTGACGAGTCCGACTATCTGAATGGCTCTGTGAATTATGATAGATCTCTGTTGCAGGCAATGTGGTGGAATAACAGGCTATTTCATGGCAGGCTTGTCGCTCAAACATCAACAGAACAGCCATCAAAATGGCAAGAGGGTATCTTATGTTCCAGTAAACACCCTGGTGGTTCCAGTGTGTCTGTCCACAGAACCAATTCCAGGGAGACTCCTTTGAATCCCATCAATGATTCATTCTGCAATTGCAAGAGGCTTTTATCACCTTTCCAGTATTGCCAGATTCAGAGGTATTTGCTCTTTATTTTTTTTTAATCTCTCCTATGGAGCATAAAATGTTTTATGCCTTCAAGCATTTCACAGTTGACACAACAGCCAGACAGATTGGAGCCATGCGTTGCTTTGCAACAGCTGCTGGAAGAACGTGGATTTCTCCACATGCGTGCAAGAGAAGCCAGCATTAAACTCAGAACTGGAAAACAAGAATTCTTCCATTAGCTTTTAGTAAATCATTCTCAGTCTCAATTCCCCATCCCATCTGTAAAGTGGGAGCAAGGGGAGTATAACGCTAAAAAGAAGTCTGTGCTCTGCAACTGGTTGGCACCCAGGAAAGACTGTATTCTAGGATCTTTATAAAATTATGCAATTTAAATAACGTCCTGATATCTTGGGAATACGAACCTTGTGGGCTCATAGTGGCCGTTTCCACGCGCGTTGAATAATGCACTTTCAATGCACTTTAGTTATCCTTTAGAAGTGGATTTTTTGTTCCACACATGGAAAATCCGTTATAAATGTGCACTAAAGCGTATTGAAAGTGGATTATCCAACGTGTGTGGAAACAGCCAATGCTTACTTGTTGGAATTGTTGCAAGTGTCTTACACTCAGTCATGAAAGAGTTAAATTGTTGTTCTGTTTGTTTAGCCAGATAGCTAGTTAGCATAGGACCACTTAGGCCTCGAGAGAAGTTCCCGCCAGAGAAAGTGGGTGTCTTTAGTCTTAATGAGGGAATCCAGGATTGTCTATTGGATGAGCCTGTTTATTGGGGGGCAATTAGCTAGCAAAATATACTAAGGCTTTATTATTCTTTGTTCAGTCATCTTCTGCTACACTACTACTACTTCACTAGACCATGCATTCTATGCTTTTCTCTCTCTAGTAACTACTATCAAGATGTAGTCAGAAACTGTTTGTTGTTTTTCCTACCAAATGTACCCTTTTTATTCTATTATGTAGGAAAGTATTTTTATAGAGCTAGAATCACAGAAGTCTGTCTACTTATTTCCATTGCGCTATTATCAAATTCTGCAAAATTATATCTAATTGCTGTGCAACCACCAACATTACTTTCAATTATTGTTGTTGTTGTCGTCGTCAACTTCATCATCATTATCTTTACCATTGCTATTATCCTTATCATCATCTTTCTTTAGAGCCTGCCTTATTCACTGAGATTCAAGGTAGGCTACAAAATATTAAAAGTTTTTCAATGCAGATAGCATAGCAGTGGGTCTACGGTTACAAAACTGGGAAACAGTGAGAATAGAATAAGGGCTGGAGTGGTGGGTTCGGATCTGAGAGACCTAGGTTTGAATCCCCACTCTACTATGCAGAGGAGTTAGCCGTGTTAGTCTGTAGTAGCAACATCAAAAAGAGTCTAGTAGCACCTTTAAGACTAACCAACTTTATTGTAGCATAAGCTTTCGAGAATCACAGTTCTCTGCATCTGACGAAGAGAACTGTGATTCTTGAAAGCTTATGCTACGATAAAGTTGGTTAGTCTTAAAGGTGCTACTAGACTCTTTTCGATTTTGCCACTCTACTATGAAGCTTTCTGGGTCACCTCAAGACTAACCTGCCTCATAGGATTGTTGTGAAAATAAAATGGAGGTGGACCACTCTGAACTTCTTGGTGGAAAGACAAGATAAAAATAAATAATGAAGGCAAGCATTACGGCCCTAAGATCTTCTCCAATGACATTCTTCCATCCAATCACGTTGCTCTGGTGACATATTTTCTTTCCCCTCCTCTCCTAGGCTATGTTCTGACTATGGATGGTAGCAATACTGGTAACAACCACCACTACCAATATAGAAGGAAGGGAGGGAGGGACATAGGATAAGATTTAATCCATTATTGGAAGGGAGCTATTAAAGGAACTGGAAGCTGCAGCCAACTTTTATGATGTAACATTTAGAAATCCTCCTAATTACACTGGAATGCAAGAGAATTAGAAGTTCGTACAGAGCAAAATTCTGGAACAATAAACGGCAATCTGTTACTCCTTCCCTTTGATTATTGTATACACAGGTACAAAAAAAGATAGAACAGAGCCAGCACACATTCCTCTGCCCTTCTCAAATCAAGGGCCTTTCTATCTTTCTGCTGGAGATAAAGTGCTTTTATTTTCTTATATTTTTATATTGCATGTATGTGCACGCGCACCATCAAGTCGCAGCTGACTTACTGCAACATTGTGGGGTTTTCAAAGGCAAGAAATGTTCAGAGGAGGCTTGCCATTGCTCGCCTCTGTATAGCAACCCTGAACTTCTTTGGTGGTCATTCAAACATTGCCCAAGGCTGGTCCTGTTTAGCTTCTGAGATCTGACAAGGATAGGCTACCTAAACCATAAAGGTTAGGGTGCATATATTATACGATACGATGCGATATGATACGATACAACACGACACAGGCCGTTTTCACACTACTAACTTGCTTCCGTAACGTTGCGAAACGTTGCGCAAAACCCGCGGAAGATAGTGTCTTCTCGCGAGAGTATTGCGTGATGTTGTGCAAAACTCTCGCGAGAAGACGCTATCTTCCGCGTTTTTTGCACGACATTTCACAACGTTACGGGAGCAAGTTAGTAGTGTGAAAATGGCCACAGTTCAACGTAATATCATATCTTATCTTAATTTCTATAAATCAGGAATGAGGGGCTGTTGCAAAGGGTGGGAAAACAAAAATTAACGTCTCTGAAAGATGCATCCCTTTTCTTGATCTATTTGCCAGCTGTTGATGCTGGTGGAGTTCTTTTTTGCATAAGAGCATTTTCTGAAGTGAGGCTGGTTCAGAGGATAATAGTTGTTTCAACTCCACAATTGCTAATAAACTATCCTAAATTGTACTTGGCATGTTTAAAAAAAATATGCCTATACTACTTTATTACTTAGAAATATGGTAAACTGATCCTCTTGACCTCAGTGTAAACAAGCAAGGCAGAAGACCGATTATGGAGGCTAAAGCTGGTGTTTATACACATTTATCTTAAATAATTATATCTCTGGGGGTGGGAGAGAAGACATGAAGAACCACAAATAGAGAGGAACTGATTTATGAGGTGGTAATGCAGTTGGGTGGGTTGTTTTGTTTTGTTGCAACCAAGTCTGAAAGTAGCTGCTATCAAGTGGCAATTTTCTGTGTTCCCTCTGTGGTTGAAGAAGAGAAGTAAAAATGATCAATCATTTAACCTTAGATAAATGGCTCAGCATCACCGATTCTATGGAAAGTCCATTTCCACAGGAACAGATTGCACCTTGGGAGGAAATGAGTGGGGACGTTTCAGTCGCTATTTCCCACGAGGGCCAGTGTGATAGAGAAATGAGCCAGGAATGTGGCTTTCTCACATTATAATAGTACCTTCCAGATGCAGCCTCTTCCTGTCTCATACATTTTTATCCCACTCATAGATCTTCCAATGGCCCTGACCTGGATAGCCCAGGTGAGCCTGATCTTGTAAGAGCTCAGAAGCTAAGCAGGGTCAGCTTTGGTTAGTACTTGGACGGGAGCACCGCCGGCACCAGGGTTTATGGAGCCTGCAGCCACCCTCCCATGCGTGCCCCCGGACTGTGTGATGACATCATCACATGATGATGTCATCACACAGTAAAGCCGTGGCCATTGGCCGGCAGGTGGCTGGGGCGGCGCGAGGAGACTGCCCGCACTCCGTATGCCGCCCTGGCCACCTGCCGTCCCTGGCCTGTGGCTGCTGTGCCCACCCAGGGATGTGTGGCGGCGGCAGGGGGGGCTGGCTGGTGGTGGCAGCATGGACCAGACACACCAGCTCTGTGGCGTGCACCTCCGCCCCGGCACCCCCTCCAGAGCCCCCTCCAGCCCCGCGGCGCCCACAGCCCCCACCTCACCGCCTCAGTTGTGGCACCAGGCCTGGATGGGAGGCCTCCAACGAAGACCAAGGTTGCAGAGACAGGCAATGGCAACCCACCTCTGTTAGTCGCTTGCCATGAAAACCCCGCCAAATGTCACTGTAAGTTATCTATGACTTCCACCACAATAGGTCTTCAGATGATGAAATTTCTTGAACAAAGTAAGAGCAGCTAACATTGAGCCATCCGCCACCCCAGTGTTGCCTTCTTCCCTTCAGCTCTGCTCTATCCTCTTCCGCTCTTTCCCCCTTTTCTTTGTTCATCCTATGATCTGGAATATAGCAATATGTAAGATAATGGAAACTCTGACCTGGATGGTGCAGGCTAGCCCAGTCTCAGCAGATCTTGAAAGTTAAGCGGGATCAGCACTGGTTAGTAGTTGGATGGGAGACCACCAAGGAAATCTAGGGTCTCTACACAGAGGCAGGTGAGGGCAAAACCCCTCTGATAGTCTCTTGCCTTGAAAATTCCATGAAGGGTCACCATACATAGGCTGTGACTTCACACACACAAGAGCATGGTTTGGAAAGGTCATCTCCTCGGTTGGAATCAGAGTCACCAATCCCCCTGAAGTCCAGCAAGGACCTCCTCAAGGCTCTGGTGCCTGTGAGGGTCTGGAGGAGTTAAAACTCCTTGAAGAAGACTCCAAGGAGGCCACTAGGGGAGCGGCACTAGCGAGCCCTGCTGCATCCTGGAGCCAGAGGCACACAACTGTCACCTGATGGGCCCCCCCTATCTACCAGCCCCTTCCATAGCCAAAGAAGCAGCGGGCGTGAGCAGAAAACAGAGCAACTGCTCAGTAACACAAAGTCTGCTTTCCCATAGTCCTACTCCTGAGGAGAGATCCCAAACGTAAGGAAGAGCAGGTCTGGCTCCTCTAAGGCACCCCGAAGAGGCAGAGCTGCAAGGCCAGCTGTAAAGATTTTCAGAAGCCGCCTGGGCTCTAGATGATGCACCATCTCTCCAGAACAGCCCCTATCACATCTCCTTGGCTTTTGCTACCTGGCTGGACACCTCCTCTGCTGTTTCAACAACCTGGCCCTGGAAGCTGCTCCATGGCTTAGCAGTTTCCCTGCAACCTGAGCAGCCCTTTGCCCAGCTGGATTTATTTGGCCAGTACGACAGGGGCTCTAATTCCCCCAGAGTCCATGGGATGAGCACAAAGCAGGGAAAGCCAGAAAGATGGGAGTGCATAGGGCAATAGCTGGTGTAGAGGATACCAAATAATTATTAAAACAAAAACTTGAAATGACAGCTAAAAAGAAAAAAAGAGGAGTTATACAAACGAAGGCATACCTCGAAAATATCCTGCCACGTCTTCCTAAGAATAGAGAACTGAGTTGCATCTTAGAATGGCATGGGTTATGTGATTTGTTTCTCCTTTGTGTATTCCCGGTGGGAAAAAATGCCAAAGGGACCGGCACGTAATGACAGTGAGTCAAACAAGGTTACTTCGCATGACCATTCCAGCTGTGCCCGAACTGCAAGCGATTTCTTCCGTCTCTCTTGTCAGAAGAGCTCAGCATTTTCCCGCAGTTATTTTCACCTCCTGCTTCTTTTCCCTTCTCCTGGCGGTGGCATCACAGCCAGCAAGTCAACAAAAGCCTTCCGGCATACTGTCATAGAGCCACAGAAGCTTGGAAGCTTTCAGGAAACAGCAAGCAGGTAGTAATGCTGTTGCATGCCTGTTGCATTAAGTGTTATTCTTCTTAAGCAGGATTGCTTAGGTATGGCTCTAGGAGTCCCTGGTCAGCAACTTAGAGCCAAGCTACAAGTGATGCCTGACACAGGTTGGACACTTGTCAGCTTCCCTCAAGTTTTGATGGGAAATGTAGGCATCCTGGTCTTGCAGCTATAATGGAGAGCCAAGCTGTAAAACCAGGACGCCTACATTTCCCATCAAAACTTGAGGGAAGCTGACAAGCGTCCAACCTGTGTCAGGCGTCACTTGTAGCTCGGCTCTAAGTGTGCCAGAAGACCACTCTGAGGAGGAACAGGATGAAGGCAAGGCAAAGCTCTTCTCAATGGCCCACTGCCACATCCCAATTGCCGTTGATAACATGTATCAACACCCTTTTGTTGATTCTAAGGTGAGTGAACGGGAAGGAGTAAATAAGACCACTTAGCAGGCCAGATGTAGAGTAACAGCTGGTGGTGGAGGAGAGTGACCTCAAGTTGTAGCTGACTTGTAGTGACCCCTGGTGGGGTTTTCATGGCAAGAGACCAACAGAGGTGGTTTGGGAGGTCTCCCATCCAATTGCTAACCAAAGCCAACCTTGCTTAGCTTCTGAGATCACAAGATCAGGTTCACCTGGGCTATCCAGGTCAGGGCAGAGTAACAGCTGCCAGGTGCAAAATTAGGATTAGAATTAGGATGCTAAGAGTTCAACACAACTAAGATTGAACTGGGTGTAAGGGTCAGGTTCTCTGCTCACCGCACGAGTGCTGCTCCGAGAAGGAAGATTTCAGTTGGGATATGCCCAGTACCAGGCAATGATGATTCTATGACTCAACATGAATGTACTCAGATCAGGACAGGGAGGGCATGAAAGGATGAGCCGGTACTAGGCTCTTGTGGCCCTTTTTTACATGCCCAGGGTAGTGCCAGTGGAAACTTTGGGGTCAGGAAGGAATTTTCCTCCAGTCCAAATTGGCCAGATATCCTGGAGGTTTTTTGCCTTCCTCTGGGCATAGACCAGGGATCACTGGGTGGAGGTAGCTGTGGGATTTCCTGCATTGTGCATGGGGTTGGGCTAGATGACCCTTGGGATACCCTCCAGCTCTGTGTTTCTATATTTCTAACTTTCAGGAGGATTCTAAGCTGTAGTGCACTGCAGCAATTCGTAATGAAAACCAGCCGTTTGTCAACATCATCCAAAGCTAATAAGCATTGCTCAGCATTAGGGACTGAGAGAAAACTTTTCTGTTTAACCAGGGCTTTGAGCCATTTTAAGGAGAGGGGATATGACTTGGTTGTAGAGCACTTGCTTTGCATGCTGGGGGTTCCAGGTTTAGTCCCTGGCAACTCCTGTTAAAGATTTCAGAGAGCAGGAATCATGGAATAGCTTTCTGTACCGTCAGTCAGAGTGTGTGTGTGTGTTATGTGTCGTCAAGTCATCTCCGACCTATGGCGACCCTATGAATGAAAGACCACCAAAACGTTCTCTCTCTAACAGACCTACTCAGATCCTGCAAACTGGAGGGCGTGGCTTCTTTTATTCAGTCAAGCCATCTTGTTTTAGGTCTTCCTCTTTTCCTGCTGCCTTCCACATTTCCTAGCATTATTTTTTTTTAATTATATTTTATTGTAAGTATAACTGTGTAAACAGGGCATAAAGTACAACAACGAACATTCAATAAAACTTGTGAACTTTTTCAGTGTGAAATTAACCATACATAATCATTAGTCTCAGTTAACAATTGACGACCAATCAGCACCAGTCCAACTGTTGTCGGTGTCTTGATCCAACTACATAAAAACAAAAACCAAAAAAAAAAAAACCAAAAGGGGAAACAGAATTGTCACATCTCCCAATTCTGATATCCAGGTATCGTTATAGTAAGAATTAAGTATATAACAATTAAAGATAGGCCATGGAAAAGTAGGGGTCTTGATTCACCTTATTATTTGTCCATTTTTCCTCTTTAGTCAAGTATTCCAAAAGTGGAAGCCTCTGTTCTAGGAAATAAGATTTGTAATTTGGATTTTCCCCCTGTCCTATTTGTTCAGTAATTTTCTGCATGATGAAATGATCCCATATTTGGACTTTCCAGCTCTCAACTGAAGGGGCAGATCTCTGTTTCCACTGTGCAGCAATTGACAATTTGGCGAGTGCCAAGAGTGAATAAATAAGATTTAGGCTGTTAGGTGGGATCCCTGGGTCTTCCCAGTAATTTAGTAGTATTATTTCAGGGGTCTTTGGAATCAGATGCCCTGTTATAGTTTTGATTTCTTTGATTATTTTGTCCCAGAATGAGCTTACATACTTACATCCCCACCAGCAATGCATGTATGTGCCAAGCTCACTGCATTGTTTCCAGCAATTGGCCGACTGTGTCTGGTTGATGTGGTGTAGCTTGACTGGGGTCATATACCAATTTTCCTAGCATTATTGACTTTTCCAGAGAATCTTGTCTTCTCATGATGTGACCACAATTAAGTATGATATCCTTAGTCTTGTCATTTTCATTTCTAAGGAGAATTCAGGCTTGATTTAATCCAGTACCCACTTATTTGTCTTTTTAGCTGTCCATGGTATCCACAAAACTTTCCTCCAGCACCACATTTCAAATGAATCAATTTTCTTCCTGTCAGCCTTCTTTACCGTCCAACTTTCACATCCATACATGGCAATGGGGAATACCATAGTTTGGATTATCTTGATCTTGGTTCCCAGAGAGACATCTTTATCTTTAAGGATCTTCTCTAGCTCCCTCACAGCTACTCTTCCAACAGTAGTCGGTCAGATTAGACACTGCTGATTTAGATATTGACATCTCAATTTTCCCCACAATGGAAATCAAAGTTGGTTGTTGTGGATTTTCCAAGATGTATCACATGGTCTTGGCATTGTAGTTCCTGACGGTTCGCCAGCAGCTGTGACTGGCATCTTCAGAGGTGTAGCACCAAAAGACATCTGTCGGTGCTACATCTCTGAAGATGCCAGTCACAGCTGCTGGCGAAACGTCAGGAACTACAATGCCAAGACCATGGCGATACAGCCCGGAAAATCCACAACAACCATCGTTCTCCGGCTGTGAAAGCTTTCGACAATATATCGAAATCAAAGTTGCTTACAATATTTTCCCCTCCATTTTATCCTCACAACAACCCTGTGAAGTGGGTTAGGCTGACAATATGTGATTAGATAGATTAGACTGAGAATGCGTAAGAATATAAGGTCACCCAGCAAGCTTCCATGGCAGAGTGGGGATTTTAACTTGGACCTTCCAAGTCTAACCTGCTTACCACTGCAGCATTCTGACTTTCATATGCTCAACAAGGGAAAATGCGAACCCTTGGGTAAGGGGTGAAGCCAATGGCATCCTGCCACCCAAGCATCTTCTATTACAGTTTCCACTGCTGATGCAGAACCTCATAGGGTTCATCTAACCCAAAAAACTCTAGATATCATTCCGGTTAGATCCTCATGACACAATATCCTTTGTTATGATTCCCAGGGCTTTTTTTCAGCAGGAACGTGGTGGAATGGAGTTCCAGCACCTCTTAAAAATGGTCACATGGCCAGTGGCCCCGCCCCCTGATCTCCAGACAGAGGGGAGTTTAGATTGCCCTCCATGCCACTGCAGGGCAATCTAAACCCCCCTCTGTCTGGAGATCAGGGGGCAGGACCACCAGCCATGTGAACATTTTCTCCAAGGGCAATTTAAACTTTAAAAAACTCCCCCCTTGTTCCAGCTGACCCAAAGTGACGTTATTGTGCGGTCTTGAGTTCCACCACCTCTTTTCCCAGAAAAAAAGCCCTGATGATTCCTATAAATTCCCCTTTTAAGTTGCAGTCCATTGTTTGGAAAGCTTGGAAGTGTATAAGGTATGGAGCATCAAGAGGGAAATCTCATACAAGAAAGCATCCGTTTTCCATGAGAAATACCACTCGGCATGTTGTATGCGTCCCTCATTCGGTCGCCAATGCTGACTTAGACAGGTTGAGATCTAGGATTTACCATTCCAACCTACTTGAATGAGCATGAAAAATGTAATAAAATAATTCATGCCGACAAGTTTAGAGAGCGGTATTCCCGACAGACAGGAATCTGGCTTCCAGTCACATAACGCTTACACTTTGTCAATAACCCAGCAAAGTAAGGTGCGCATGAATCTTATTTCATTGGACAAGCAACTCGGAATACAGATAAGACCAAGGGAGCGTGTAAACCCTTAAATAAATGTTTTAGCACCACCTTGGACGGGGAGGAATGCCATTGATCCCAATCTTTTCTGACAGAAAATCAGTTCCTCTAAAACTCTCAGGGCAACCGGCACTAACTTGAGCCAATTCCTAATAAAAATGTGTTAAGTTCATCAAAATAAAGAATACGGCAGCATTGGTGATTTCGTGGCACCTGCAAAACGTTCCTCTTAGTTTGCCTTTTAATTTGAAACGCCGCTGATTGGAATTCGTATGACGTCGACGCATTCCACTGCAGTAGGAGGGCACCAGCTAGCTTGCCAAAGCTGAGTAGGTATGGGTCTGGTATTTTTAAAAAAATATTTTTTATTAAAGCAAAAGGGGGTACAGAAAAGAAAGGAGAAAAGGGGGGGGGAACAAACTAATATAATACTGTGTTCTACAAGGATTATTAAAATATAAAATACCAGAGTCATGACCCTTATGGATATTAAAATAGCTGTTGAATATGTTTCCAGAATAAGCAACAGATACAAAGTTCAAACCTAGATCTACCTGTTATTCTAGTAATAATACAAAGAGAGAGAAAACAATTGTGAACATTAACATTGCTTATTACTTAATATAACTGATTATCACACAACCTTTGATAGCTTTAAAATAAAGTACTATTATGAGTTCTAACCTATTTCTACTCCATATTTTCATTACCTTTTGCTTATGGGTCTGGTATTGAACTTCAAGAAGGAATATAAGTGAAATATAAACAAATATCGGGTCACCAGACTAATCTTTGGGGGAAGTGGCCTTTCACTTTCCAAACTCCTCCGCTACCCCTTTTCATTTCAATCTTCAGTGAAACAGAGATGCTTCCAAGATTATCCTCCTCCAAATTTCGGCTCAGGCTGGACTTGTGGCAATATGCATCATCTAGTTCAGAATTGACCTAGAAAATGGCTTCCAGTTTGGTTTCCTTTGGGGAAGGATTGTAGCTCAGGGCCAACCTAGAAGTGATGAGTTACACTTGAATGGTAAGTGAACAGACTCACGTGTATTCAGGGCTTTTTTTCTGGGAAAAGAGGTGGTGGAACTCAGGGCCAAGCTACAAGTGACGAATGACACTTGAACGGCAAGTGAATTGAGTGGAGTGCAAGTGAACAGGGAGAAATACACTTGCCGTTCAAGTGTCATTCGTCACTTGTAGCTTCACCCTCAGTGGTGCAACTCAGGACCGCACAATGATGTCACTTTGGGTCAGTTGGAACAAAGGGGGAGTTTTTTAAAGTTTAAATCACCCTTGGTGAAGATGGTCACATGGCTGGTAGCCCCGCCCCCTGATCTCCAGACAGAGGGGAGATGCGGAGGGCAATCTAAACTCCCCTCTGTCTGGAGATCAGGGGGCGGGGCCACCAGCCATGTGACCATTTTCAAGAGGTTCCGGAACTCTGTTCCACCGCGTTCCAGCTGGAAAAAAGCCCTGCATGTATTCCTCCCTGTTCACTTGTGCTCCACTTGCACTTCACTCGATCACTACATGGAGTGTAAGTGGAGCGCAAGTGAACAGGGAGGAATACATGTGAGTCTGTTCACTTGCCATTCAAGTGTAACTCGTCACGTCTAGCTTGGCCCTCAGTGAAAGACAGCCTGCTTTCTTAGGGTTCATTTGCAGGCATCCTTAGTTAAAAGGACTAGACAACCTTTCTGTACCTAAAACATACAGCAATTGCCAATCAAAATACACTATGCTGACCTAGAACCTTAATTTACAGCAGCTCCATCCATAAATTCATTTATTTATTTTACTTCATTTCTCCCCAGTGGGGACCTAAAGCAGCTCACATCATTTGCCTCTCCTGAATTTTATCCTCACAACAACCCTGTGAGGTAGGTTAGGCTGACAGCGGCTGATTCCGCACACGTTGGATAATGCACTTTCGCTGCACTTTATCAATCGTTTGAGGTGGATTTTTTGTTTCGCACACAAAAAAATCCATTCCAAATGATCTATAAAGAGGATTGGAAGTGCATTATCCAACATGTGCGGAATCACTCAGTGTGTGACTGGCCAAAGGTCACCCAGCGAGCTTCCATGGCAGTGCAGAGATTCAAACGTGGGTCTCTCAGATCCTAGTTGGACACTCTAACCGCTATACCACACTGGCTCCAATTAAATGGCTGCCCTCATAGAAAACAAGGTGGTTTATTTCTCATTGTTGGCCAGTGACTACCTTTCTTCTTTTTTACATTCACAGCCGTTGCTGCAGCCTGGAAGCTTCCACGTTTCCATGAAGCTGCTTCTCACAAAGAGAGAGAGAGACAGTCCTGATGGAGATGTACAAAGCTCTTGTTCCCCCCCCCCCCGCCGCCCTAACAGTGGCGAGGGCTCAAATTGATGCCATCCAAAGTGCATCACTCGGCAATGTCCCCCCCCCATTCCCCTTTGATTAATAGTCCCATCCACTAGCAAAGGGGTCTCCAGCACAAAATGCCAAGGGAAGCAGATGCGGCGGGTTTTATATTCTCGTGACGGCCAGAATCTCATTCCGCGGTGTCAGCCCTGACTGCAGGATTCTGATTATGAAATACGATGTGTGTGGAATTTAATGGCTTCTCCCTCTGCCCTTCTGGCGAGTTTGTTTCTTCCCAATGTCATTTTTTTTTGGCTTCTCATCTGGAGGGGTAATAAAAAGAATATCATTGACCTCACTATGCTCTGTCACCACTCTATGCTTTGCAATAAGTTGTGCGGCAGGACCTCTCTCCACTCAGGAGCCCGTGGCAGGGCCAAAATCATTCATTTTTCACTTTGAGAGCCCAACCTTTCCCCCTCAGGAGTCCAGGGAGTATGAACGGGGGAGTTAATCCCATTTAACCTCACAATTAAGGGCTCAGCCACATGAGACACTGGGAGTTCTGTGAACAACGTTCCCAGAATTTTTTCCCCTCTAAAAATCAGGCATGAGGGGACGCATGGGACAGTGACACAGGGAGGGGGGGGGGCTTCAGGCTTCCTCTGTATGGTTTTCCTGACCTGACGTGGTCCCACGGAGCAAATATTTTCACTATTGGGGCAAAATAACAGGCACCTTTATTGGGGAGAGCCAGTGTGCTGTAACAAGAAAGCCAGTATGGTGTAGTAGTTAAAGTGTCAGACAAGAATCAGCATACCCTGGTTCAAACCCCCATTCAGCCATGCAAGTTTGGGGTGACCTTGGGCCAGTGAGGCAGTATCAGCTTAACCTAATAACAATAACAACAACATTCCATTTATATACCACCATTCAGGACAACTTAATGCCTGCTCAGAGTGGTTTACAAAGTGTGTTATTATTATCCTCACAACAATCACCCTGGGAGGTGAGTGGGGCTGAGAGAGCTCTGAGAGAGCTGTGACCAACTGGAGGTCTGGCTCCAATCAGAGGAGGGGGGAAACAAACCTGGTTCTCTGGATTAAAGTCCTGTTGCTCTTTACCGCTACACCAAACTGGCTCCAAAACCTACCTCACAGGGGTTTGGTGAGGATAAAATGGAAGAGAGATGTCACTCCGGGTCCCCAGTGGGGAGGAAAAGTGGTGTATAAATAAAGTGGAATAAATAAAAAATAAACTGAGGAAGGAGCTGTGACTCAGTCAGTGGCAAAAGCGTCAGTTTTGTACCCAGAAGTTCCTGGGTTCAATCCTCAGCACTTTCTAGTTAAAGGACAAACAGTGTGAGAGACCCCTGCCTGACCCTTCACAGCTACTGTTGGTCAGAGTAGATGGCCTGACATTGATAATCTAGCAATCTGACTCCGTATAAGGCAGCTTCATGAATACCTGCATTTTGCCCCAGTGGGGGAGGTTCACATGGAGAATACAGCACAAGGGAAGCTTAATCCCTCCCTCCCTTTTTGCCCTTGTCCTGAACAAAACTGGAAAGACATTTGCCTAATTGTTTGAGAAATTCATGGAATTCCCAGTGTGCTGTGTAGCTGACCTCTAAATTGGGCAAGACTGAGCCAGTGTGGTGCAATTGTGAAAGTGTTGCACTGCAACATGGGGAGTGGAGTGGAGAGTGTGCCCTTAAGTCATAGCTGACTTATGGAGACCCCTGGTGGGGTTTTCATGGCAAAAGACAAACAGAGGTGGTTTGCAATTGCCTGCCTCTGCAACCATGGTCATACAGATGCATATTTCTGAGGGGCGTCTACGTATCTCATGTAGTATATGGCCTTGTGTGTGTGTATGCTTGTACATACACATGGATAACAACTATATGCAGTTGCAGATAATATACACACAGTTCAGGTCAGTATTAATGCAGTGTACTTACGGTTGTCCATGTATATATAATTGGCCTATGTTACAGAGGAAACACACAACTGTGGGTTGGTATGTTTGTATCTACATGAAAAAGAAATCCTGCTCTCAAGTCATAGCTGACTTATGGCAACCCCCTGGTGGGGTTTCTATGGCAAGAGACTAACAGACGTGGTTTGCCATTGCCTGCCTCTGCAACTCTGGTCTTTGTTGGTGATCTCCCATCCAATATACTAACCAAGGCTGACCTGCTTAGCTGTTGAGATCTGATGAGATCAAGCTCACCTGGGCTATCCAGGTCAAGCCACAACATGGGGACCATGGTTCAAATCCCAACTTGGATATGAAGCTCTTCCAATTTTTTTAACCTTTAAAATCTACTGTCAAAAAAGGAACAATGAGGAATACAGCCACGCCACTCGGGCAGCTTGCTCTCCTTACCAGCGCTATATTTGCTCTGCAAAAATTGTGCCCCAAACTGAATACAGTAGCCCTGACCTGGATAGCCCAGGCTCATTTAAGCTCATCAGATCTCAAAACCTAAGCAGGGTGGGGCCTTGGTTAGTACTTTAACAATAGACTACTGAGAAAGTCTAAGGTTTCTATGCAGAGGTAGGCAATGGCAAAGCGCCTCTGTTCATCTCTTATCTGGACAACCCTATGGGGTCACCAGAAGTCTGCTGCCACTTGATGACATCTTACACACACAAACAGAGGGAACAAATGCATATCTCAGTCTTTTTCCCTACAAGGGTGAATAGCCATCATAAAACCTACATGTGAGCAGTTCGGTTCCCATAAATACTGTTATAGGGTGTATTTAATCCACCCTAAGGGGAGCTGTAATGCGTACTTTCTACTGGTTCCCAACCTTTTTGAGCTTTTGGACACTTCTGGAATTTTGATAACAATGTGCTGTGCCAGTTACACTGGCTCCCAGTGGAGTTCTGGATCCGGTTCAAGGTGTTAACCTTGGTGTTTAAAGCCCTTCATGGACTGGGACCTGCATACCTGCGGGACCGCCTCTTCCATTACATCCCCTGCAAGGTGTCTCCTGGTGGTCCCCGGCCCGAAGGACATCCATCTGGCCTCAACCAGGGCCAGGGCTTTTTCTGCCCTGGCCCCGGCCTGGTGGAACGCTCTCCTGCTGGAGATCCAGGCCCTGCGGGACCTGTATTCACAGGGCCTGTAAAACGGAGATGTTCCGCCGGGCCTTTGGCTGAGTGCCAGCGGGTGTCCTCCTTCTTCCTCCACTTTTTCTGGGGCTGCCCTTGGCCATCTGCTATGCCCATATATGGACTCCCAATACTTGTTTAAATAGCCTACTCCTTGACTATTTTAATGAATTTTTAAAAAATTATTATTGATTTTATGGTTTTGTGACTTTTAATGTATTTTTTAATGTTGTTAGCCGCCCTGAGCCCATTTGTGGGGAGGGTGGGCTATAAATCAAATCAAATAAATACATAATAAATAAATTTTGAGAACATTAAGCGGGTGCCACCACTCATGGGTTGCCTGGGGCCGGGGGGCACAGCCAACCACCCAATGGCTGCCTTGGAGGCTGGGTCCAGTCACCAAATATTGGAAGGTTACATCAAGCATCCCCATGTGATGAAAGCAGGTGCTTCTGTGTGGGTGTTTCTTGCAGACAGAGTGGTGACACTTCCTGGTCTCTTCTGAAGCACTTGCTGTTCCAAAGGGACGGAGGAAAGCTAGCATTAGCTATTTGCTTTGGGGGAAATATGCTCTGTAAAAGAAGGGCGTGGACAATAGAGAACACACTGGTGGGGCACCGTGTTGGGGATCACTGATTTGGAGCCAATGGAATGCTGCTTTTCACTGCATCTGGTTCTGCTTCCTCTCTGCTTGTAAATACGTTCTTACACCCGGTAGGTCTCTCTATAACTGGGAAGTCTATAATTAGTTAATGCTTTTTGCAAATCCTATCGATGCAGTAAATTTTATAGGATGCAGCTCTGTATGTGTGGGACTGGTTTATTTCCACAATGCTGCTGACAATTTCTACCAAGAAAATGGTGCAGAGGACAGTAATCAATGCACATACCTTACAGCACCACAATGGTCCAGTCCAACCAGGGTCAGCCACAGCTGCTTTTTAAATTTAAAAAAATGCCACTGATGCAATCTTTAGCAGAGCTAACCCTTCTAAGCCCATTGACTTCAAATGACTTTAAAGAATGGCTTCCCAACGTGGTGCCCATGGGTGTCGTGGCATCTGCTAATGCCTTCCCTGGTGCCCACCAAGTGCTTTTAGAAGGAGGACAAGGCCAGGGCTTCTGATTGGCTGCTGGAGGTCCAATTAGCTGTGCAGATTTTTTTAAAATATTGGCAGCACAAGGATCTTCACTGCATTACTGAAGGTAAGCTGCTGTTGTGCAAGAAATTATTTTAAAACAATAAGTTTGTTTTAAAAGCCAGTTTGGTGTAGTGGTTAAGAGTGCGGGACTCTAATCTGGAGAGCCAGGTTTGATTCCCCACTACTCCACCTGAAGCCAGATGGGTGACCTTGGGCTAGTCACAGCTTCTAGCTCTCTCAGCCCCACCCACCTCACAGGGTGTTTGTTGTGGGGATAATAATGGCATACTTTGTAAACTGCTCTAAGTGGGCATTAAGTTGTCTTGAAGGGCGGTATATAAAATTGAATGTTGTTGTTGTTGTTGCTGTTGTTGTTATCCTGTTGAACATGGCTTCTGTCTGGAATGTTGAAGATTTATTATTAGAGTTAGGTATTACTTTACACCCTACATTTGTGGTTGGCTCCGCCTCCTGTGGCAGCCATTTTGTGATTGTGTCCACCTCCCTATGTCAGAATTTCAGAAGTGCCCACAGGCTTAAAAAGGTTCAGGACTTCTGTTTTAAAGTGCTTAATTCTATTTAGGATGGCACAATGGGTCTCTCATTATGTGTAGAAGAGCCCTAATGCTGTGAGGGGGAGGGATTAGGCTTAAAGATCCTTCTGAACTTCTCCTCATCCAATTTTCTCCCCAAGAGAGTTTTGAAATTGTTGATTATCTAGAATGCCCAGTCTCCTGCTCAAGTTTCTTCACTCTCTTAATTCCTAGAATAGTATTCGTAGGATGACGCTGCTACATTAAGAATGCCTAATTGGTCTGTTTGTTTGTCTGTTCTTAATTTTCAAATTTTGTACAAAGGCCTGAGCACACGAGGTTGGACCAAATGGTTCAACTTCACTAGGTATTGCTGAATGTTCCCTATTTCATTTTTATATTGATCTATAGATGCATTAATGGTGTCAATTCTCTACTTTTCCATGCTGGTTTCATATGTAGGCAGTTTGTATGGTCAGGGCCAGCACACGCATTGAGGCAGGTCCAGCCCCCGCCTCGAGCGCTGAGGCGCCAAAGGGGGCACCGGAGGGGGCGCCAGGGGCAGGGGCATATGCCACGGAGCTGGCAGCAGCAGCGCTGGCAGCTGAACAGGAGGGATGGGAAGCCACTCATGTGCCACCCCAGCCACTTGCCGTGGCTGGCCCGCAGCTGCTGCAGCCTGCCAGCCCTCCTGCTGCCACCACCAACAACACACACACCCAGCTGGGCGCAGCAGCCACGGGCCAGGTGTGGCAGGTGTCCAGGGCGGCGTGCGGAACAATGGAGTGGGAGAGCTGGGAGGACATACGTGCACCTCCCTAGCCACCCACCGCGTCTGACTGGGAGTGCAGGCAGCCTCCACGTGCTGTCCCAGCTGCCCACCACACCAACGGGGCTGGCTTGCTGCATGATGATGTTACACACAGTGATGTCATCACACAGTCCAGGTTGCGCGCACTCTCTATGTGCATAGGGGCAGCAACAGACCTGGCACTGCCCCCAGCCTCAGGTGCCAGAAACCCTGGCACCGCCCCTGTGTATGGTTTTGAGATGCAGTTGATATTGTGTTTATATGATTAGATGCCCAAAGAACATAGAAAAATTGCATTTTATCTGGAATATCTAATGTGAGGAAATGCCGTGAAACTGAAGAACCAGAGGTACAATTTGCACAAAGAAGAAGCAAAGTTGAAATGGGGGGGTTCAGATCTAAACATTCGAGACATTAAAAATCAGCACCATTGCCTCCATCCCCAGGATCTACTTCCCAAGAGCTTCAAGGGACTTGGCAAGCATCCCAAGGAAGGAGAAGGGAGGTTTGATTTTAAAATAACTGCCTGCAACCAAAGGTGAGATCCAATAGTAATTTTATGAATGGTTGAAACAACCAAAATCCCCAGTTAGAAAACCGAGAAAACTAGAATCCCCCATGAATAAGTCATACTGGGGCCAGGGCTGTATTAACCCATGGCGGGGCCCCTAGGCTTTCAGGTATTTTGGGCCCCCTCCAACACTTCAGTCTTTCTCCCCACTACAGCTGATAGCCTAACCCTGGTACAGTGGGTAAGAGACCGCAGTACATTGCCCGATATCAATTTTGAGGGTCTCCTGAAGAATTCTATTCACATATACTTATGAGAATATATATATGGATAAATCTTTTTACCACACTAGCCTTTCCTCTGTTTGAAAAGCTGAGGTAGATTACTTCCTCCCCAAACAGGGGGAGACAACGGTATGGCCTTTTCAAGCTGGGATATTCCCATTTCAAACTGACCCATTCTGAATCCATCAGCATCACTCTTCAAGGTCGTGGCTGCATCTCCCGGAGCTGTGACAAAGCTTGGACCAAGGAACCGGACACCTCCTGACGCTCCAGTGATGGTTTGGACTAGAGATGGGCACGAACTGAAAAAAACCCGAACCATGTGGTTCATTTTTCATCAAATTTCACAAACCACGAACCACAAATTTTCATGAACCTGCCCCTGGTTCGCTAACTGGTTTGTTTGGTTCGTGAAAATGTCACATCCAGGTCAGAAAAGCATCACTTCCAGGTCAGCAGAAGGTCTGCAGGAAGTTCATCCCCTGTTGCCTAGGAAACTGATTGATTGGCACCAAGCTGTTTGCAGTGACAAACCAAAAAATGAACCAAACGAACCAACCTAAAAGTTCGTGGCAGTTCGTCAGAAATGGGATCTGACAAACCATGGTTCGTGAACCATGAACCGGCCTGGTTCGTGCTTAATTTAGGTTTGTATTTCGGTTTGTGCCCATCTGTAGTTTGGACTGTCCTTTGTCGACCATTGTCTCCCCCATGTCACTTCTCCAATCTGCTTTCTCTGTTTTTCTAAACAATAACTTTGCCATGGCAATTCTCAGGGTTATTTTCATAATTATCTTTATACCACCATTCTCTCCTCCTCCTCCTCCCTCCCCCGCCCTTTTTAATGAGACATACATTTAAAAGCATGATCTAATCTCGCCTTGATTGCTGTTGCATTGTGCTCAAGGTAATTACCATTCATTTGGCTTTTGAGGCTGTGAATGAATTTTCCACAGGAGATTCCTTAATTTGTACATATTTTATTGCTATGAAATACACATATTGGCAAGCTGCCTAAACTGCAGCAGAGGCCTTTTAAATTCTCATCCTTGTGTGATAGAAGCAAATTAAGTGCAAATGCAGAGACTTAAGCGACAGCGGCCTTTGCAAAGCAGTTTTATGGGCTCTTCTAAATCATCCCGATGCAACATAAATCACGCACAGGTGAGATTATAGCCATTCAGTCTTGTTTTTAAAAGCCTTTTTTGAAGAGACAGAAGATAACATCAGTACAAGACAGAATTAATTGACTGGGCAGATTAATCCATGAACATTTAACCTAGGGATGCTCACAAACAGCATGCTCAAAATTCGAATTTCTACAGCTCGTTTTTCCAGTTTCTGTTCTCCAGTTAATAGGATTATTATGGGACTAGCAACAAAACCCGTTGTGTTTGACAATACAACAGGCTCTAGTAGGGACTTGTGACAGCATGCGCTGCCCCAATAGCATTCCTATGCTCCGCAGTGGGCTGATTTTTACTTCAAACGGGCAAAAATTGGGCCGGTGCAGACCACACAAGCACTCCAGGGCTCGTTGCATGGCTCCAGACAGCGTTCCTGCACCCCACATCGGCCCAATTCAGCTTGAAACAAGCAGAAATCGGGCTGGTGTGGAATGATGCAGCAACAGCATTCCTGCACCCTGCACCAGCTCAATTTGGACTCAAACAGGCAGAAATTAGACCAGTGCATATCGCAGGAGCACTCGAGGGCCCATCACGCTTCTCTGTGCTTTGTGGGTGGAAGCAAAGGCAAGCCGTGCTGCCCCTTTGCCCCAGATTGAGGCTTGGAGGTAAGGCTTGGGAGGAACCACAAGCAAGCCATGCTGCCCCCCCCATGCCCTCATGCTGCAGACCGAGGCTTTGGGGGCAGAGTGCAGGCCGGCCGGGCATGCCCCACGCTGGCCCTGACCCAATCGGGGCTGGAAAGGGTGAAGCTGATCTGCAGGCCCTTCTGAGGCCAAAGAAGCTTTCAGAGACTGTGCCTGCGCCAAGATAACAAGGTGAGTCATCGTAAACATGGCTCCACTTTTATGTAGTTTCTTTTTCCAAAATTCACTTTTTTAGATATAGTCACTGATGTTTATTAATCTCTTTTTTAAGAGCAGGGATTCTCCTTCATTTCTTTTTCATTTCTTTTCAAAGAGAAATCAAAGTGCTGTTTGTTAACTTCAGCCCTTACAGCTGTTTTACGTTATACATCCCAGGGTGGTGCTGTAGCAGGAAGACAGGAAGACATTGCTTGCCTCTGAGCATCTACAGAGTGAAATTTTGCAATTCTGCAGAACCTCCTTTCCTGCCCCTTCTCTCTGAAATTTCTCTTTGATCAGAAATGAATTGATTAGAAATTAACTTCAAATTCCTAAAAAGAGGGAAAGAAAAAGATTGTTGAATTACACAGGGAAACTGGGTAAAGCATTAAGAGAATTTTTCTTAACCACCATACCAGTTAGTAGAGATGGGCATGAACCGGGAAAAAAAATGAACCGTGCAGTTCATGATTCATCATTTCACGAACTACGAACCTTCACAAACCTTCCCCAGTTCGTGAACTGGTTCATTTGGTTCATGAAAAGTTACATCCAGGTCAGCAAATTGTCACTTCCGGGCCAGCAGAAGGCCACTTCTGGGTCAGCAGAAGGTCTGCTGGAAGTCCATCCCCTGTTGCCTAGGAAACCGATAGATCAGCACCAGGCTGTCTGCAATGACGAACCAAAAAATGAACCAAATGAACCAGCCTAAAGTTCATGGCAGTTCATCAGAAATGGGCTCTGACGAACCACCAGTTCGCGAACCATGAACCGACCTGGTTCGTTACAAACTTTGGTTTGTATTTCAGTCTCTACCAGTTAGTCATCCATTCTCTTGAAGTGCTGATATAATTTAAAAAGAGACTTTTTCAAGTGTCCATGTTCTTTTTGCAGCCAGGCATCTGGCAGCATTTGTCATCCCCTTTTAAAGTTGGCAGGTAGCTGCTCCTGTGGCATGCTCAGAATTTACTGGATTGCTGTCAAAAGCACGTAGGTCCCAGGGTGGGTCCCAGGCACCATTTAAATCTATTTATTTATTCAGGAAACTGAATGCTTCTTTTCAGATTTGCTTACAACTAAAACAGTAAAAACAAAACCAATCAGGACAACAAAATAAGTCAGTAAAACCAATCACACACAAAAAAATGGGATAAGCTGAGAGAAACAACAGCCAAAAGAATATGCTGGGAAATATAAGGTTGGGGGGATCTTTTAAGAACATTTTGGGCTTCTCAAGAACGTTTGCCCACAAAATTTCAGCTAAGCCCTAAGGGTGACAGTTTCAAACTCCTTGTAACATAATTGGGGCTCCCCATCTGCCAAGAATGCCCCACAGGTGCTCTGTTAAGTAGAAGCAAGTTAAACTTCAAAGCTATTATCCTCCAAGCCACCCTGAAATACCTCTTTCCCCAACAGTTAAAAGTAACGGAAAAGTCCGTAGCTGTGGGAGGGGAAATGCCAAGAAGTTTCCAAGGGTAAGTCTCATTTTTCTGTTAATACACTCACTCGAAGACAAGGCCAGAAATCTGAGTAATTTTTAATTTAACGCAGCTTTCTCCTTATTGCCGAACAGAAAGCAGAATTGATTCTGCCCACTTCAGGCTTAATGTGCGAACGCCCTGACTGACAGAAAAAAAACTAAAGGGTAATAAAACTGCCAAATGTTTTGTTAAAACAGCCATTCAGCTTGAATTGAATCTCCTGGAGAACGAGACTAACAATAGCCCATGGTAATGTATTCTGCATTAATTACATAGTTGACAAGAAAATTGCCCTTCAAATCAACATCATTTTCTAAAAAGGAAAAAAAGCAAAAGAAAATGCTGCATGCGATCGTTCAGCTATTAGCATTTAACTGTTTTGTTCAATTCCACCATGTGGATTTTCTTCTCTTTTTTTTTTACAAACCTCTCTCAACCATGTTAAACGATCAAGGCGAGTCAAATGTTTCGGAAGGCGCTGATAGAATTGAATTCAAACTAGATTATACTATTAACATTTAAATGCATTATTAGGATGCTCAGTACAGAATGCAAAAGGATATGATTTTTGCAAGGTAGCACATCAGGGCAGCAGGCCATGAAGTCCTGCATCTTTTTACATGATTTTGCTAAGAAATGCATCTCAGTTGTGGCCTTCTGCGTTGCTTGGAAAGGGACTGCAAAAACCATTCTCTTAGAAGTGTTCCAAAAGTCTTCTAATTTTGACATTCCCTTTGAAAATCATGCATGTGATGCAACAGAAGAAAGGTTGCCCCAAATATTTACCTTGGCTAAACTGTGACAGGTTTGATATTCTTTGTCCTTCCCCCCTTTAAATCCTCCTGGTTTGACGCTATTTTTCTTCTTTACTTTCCCTGTCTTCAGTCCTAGTTACCATTTAGTCAGACTGGCTGTGGAGCCTACATGGTTTTGTTTACAGCATCACTGTAGTACTGTGACAACTGGGTGTGCTTTTGAAATTTTCCTCACTCAAATTTCTTCCTAGATTTTGATAATCTTAATTACCTGGTGCCAGGGCTTTTTTTCAGCTGGAACGCGGTGGAATGGAGTTACAGCACCTCTTGAAAATGGTCACATGGCTGGTGGCCCCGCCCCCTGATCTCCAGCCAGAGGGGAGATTAGATTGCCCAGCGGTGCAGAGGGCAATCTAAACTCCCCTCTGTCTGGAGATCAGGGGGCGGGGCCACCGGCGATGTGACCATTTTTGTGGAGGGCGATTTAAACTTTTAAACCCCCCCCTTGTTCCAGCTGACCCAAAGTGACGTTATTGTGTGGTCCTGAGTTCTACCACTGAGTTCCACCACCTCTTTTCCCAGAAAAAAAATCCCTGCCTGGTGCTGTCATTGAAGAGGCCCTGCTATGTGTTACCATCCACCATACTTTTATTTTTTAATTTATTTTTCTCATTTATAGTCCTCCTTTCTCACTGAGACTCAAGGTGGATTACACAGTGTGAGATTAGTACAGTCAACAGGGACATTTCCATAAATAATGCCATAGGGTAAATAAATACAAGTTTACAAGGACATAGCATTAGCAAGAATCCAATACAGAGTTGAAGAAATGCTGAAACGGAGCATAAGAAACATCGAACAAAGGCCTCAGAAGATTACTCAAATGCACAGGGAAGAGGCAAGCCTTATAATATCCTGGGGCCAGACCATTTAGAGCTTTAAATGACAACACTGGCACTTTGATACTATTTGTTGTACGATTGGAGTAATCAGGGTCCATATGACTGACGCCTGCTACTAGACTGGCAGCTCCATTTTGCACCAGATGTGATGCCCAGACATTTTTCAAAAGCAACCACATAAAGAGTGTTGCAATGGGACCCACTTTTGAGATCACCCCTAAGACCTGAGCAATTGTGGTCAGATCCTTCCCAGGCCAGCCATGTTCCTGCTGATGGCAGGGGATCCCCCACTGCCAGCAGGTGCTTCTCATTGCTGCTCAACTGGGTGGCAGAAGCAAAATAGAGGGAAAATGAGGTGGGACAGGCAGCATCCTGACATGCCTACATCACTCCTCATTTGCCTGATGTCACAGTATCACCAGGGACGGTCTAGCATCTAGCCAAAACTCTACGGTTAAACCATAGAGTTTTCTCCCAATGCTAGAGAATCTAGGAGAAACAGAAGTCCTTCCTTCACGTACCTCCCCGAAATCTCCAGGATTTTCCTGAGCCATAGCTGGCAAACATAGCTACTTTCTTACCAGTGCTCTATACCGGCCTGTACCTCAGCTCTATATTCTGATAGAAAAGACAGAGAGAGAACTGAGAGTCATCTGTTTAAACTGATGGCATTTCATTCTGTAACTCTAAGTGACCTCTCCTTAGTATGCATGAAAACATTCTTGCCTATCCTTCTCTGAGAGAGATGAATGAATGTGAGGGGAGGTGCAGCAGCTGACAGCTCCAGATATGCCTCAGGGAGAAAGGAGACATGGGAGTTTTAGCTCTCCCTCAGGAGGAACATAGAGACAATTTGCCTTCTAGTGGTGTGGAAACCCTTGCCCTTGGCTTTAATTCTCCATATTTGAGAAACTGAGGAGCAGGAGGGAAATGATGGGAAAATAGTGATGGTCTAGGAATTTCCCCATGTCTCTGTGGTCTTTATCATAGAGATTAGGGGAAATTCCTACAGCATCACTCTGAAGTAACATCACATCCTCCCCAAACTCCACCCTTCCCAGGCACCACCCTCAAAATCTCATGGCATTTACTGAGGCAGTGCCAGAAACCCTGGCTGTTTCCACACAGCTTACCTTGTTCCGGAAAACAGTGAAATCTCAAGCAAAATCTCATGAGAAGACGCTGTTATCGTGTCTTCTCGCGTGATAACAGCGTCTTTGTGCACGATTTCACGCAATAACAGCGTCTTCTCGCGCAATTTTGTGAGACATTTCGCTGTTTTCTGGAACAAGGTAAGCCATGTGGAAACAGCCCCTGAGAATGGAGTTTAGCTCAGGCAGAGGGCAGTTTAGGCCTATTTTTAGTAATTAGGAAATATTTTCTATATAGAAATGTTCAGTTGTATAAATTGCTTCCACACAGACACAGGTTCAGCACCCTAGAAAAAGTTGTATTTGAGATGTTCGCAATGGCCAAATCCTCACTGTCCGCTGTGAGTTCAGCTCGTAATTGTACTTGAGCACACAGCACCCAACTCATGCCAAATGTTACTGCCAGCATTTCTGATCCTGCAAATTAAGAGCTCGTTAAAAAGAGACACACAGAGAAAGAGATGTTCAGAAGTTATATCCTCATGGCAATGTTTGAAATGGTGAAAGCAGCCTGGCTTTTTTACAAGGCCGTCCCCATAAAAATTAATGGCTCAGATCATCATAATTCCAAGTGTTTCTCTTTCATATGCAACTAATTTTTGGTGTGTTCCCATTTGCTGCATCAACACAGACCCATAAAGAGGGAGGGGAATAATAAAGCCTCATATTTCCACTCTGGACACAAGGGGGAAAGTATGTGGTTATAGGAGGCGTTGACAGCAGGATTTGTGAGGCTAATTTGTTCAAGGAGTAGGAATTGCACTCAAAGCTAAAAGCTCATCAAATATCTCTCCATACCAGAATTGCCTTGCACTGGCTACATAGTTTGTATCTCACAAATCAACAACAAACGGGAAAAGAAAACAATCCTGTTTATTAGACTTGTATCCCGTCCTTCTAAGGAAGTCAGAGTGGCAGAATTTTATGCTTCCAGAAACCCTGTGAAGTAGGTCAAACAAAAAGACAGTGTTCACTTGTATAAGTTCGCCCAACAGAGGATCTCGACACTGACCGTTCTCACATGTCTTAACCGCCACGCAGAATTGCACAAAACTCACAGAACGACGGTGTCTTCATGGTGCGATTTCCCGTCATGACTCCGTTTTGTGGTGCGTTTGTTCTGTGAGTTTTGCGTGATTTTGCGCGGCGGTTAAGATATGTGAAAATAGCCACTGTCTCTGAAATGCCAAGAGATTGGGGTGGGCTGTGCCTGAGTTCAGCACAGTTTGGGCACAATGTGATATCATTCCCAAGCAATGCTCTGGACTGCCTCCTTTACAGTGAAATTCTAAGCAGAGTTACTCTAGTCTAAGCTCACTGAAATCAATGGTCACTCTGCTTAGGATTTCACTGTCTGCCTCTGTGGTTTTTATCATAGAGATTAGGGGAAATTCCTAGAGCACCACTCTGTGTAGGCCATTTTTCTATACGGGGGGCGGTGTTGAGGCAGCATGCATGTATTTTGCTGCCCTGGGTGACCATAACAATATACTGTTGAAGAGGAATTAGACAGTAAAACAGACATGGAACTTCAGACTCCAGATAACAGGCCACTTTTTTTTAATGCCCCTGTGTACAACCCTCCCCCTTACAAGTAAAATAGCTAGCTCATCAGGAACAAGGCTCTATCCCTGGTATGCTAGTTTTCTACTTGCAAGGAATTTTTTACCATAGCCTTCAAGAAATGCCACCACAGGGATGGAGACCAGTGGTGTTCAAGCTCAGCACAGCACCAAATTGTACTGAGAAGTACAAGAAATGAAATTTTGGGTCTAAACAGGTCATATTCTGGACAGTACAAAGTTCAACCCAAATAATTCTAGGGGGAGCAGAAACCTAACATCTAACGTAAAGATGCTGCCACATTTTGGTGTTCTTGTAGTATTTATGTATTTAAATATTTGTATCTTGCTTTTTTCCCTGGAGGGACCCAAAGCGACTCACAAAAGCAAGAAAAAACACAACATTTAAAAAAAAACACCAACAAACAAAACAAACAGCCATCTACTATTGAGTTTGTTAAGAATTATCCAGCAACTGGCTCACCCAAGAGCACCAGCTAAAAGCTGGAAGTGTAAGGGCTTGTGCTTCAGGCAACATTCACACTTTACCACAGAACCAAAGAGAAAAAGCAACTGCTTAGCAAGATGCTTGTTTCCTTTCTTCCTTTCTTACAGCAGGAACTACTGCTAAGTCGTTCCTGCTGTAACTACAGTATTTAATGCAAAGCATGTATCAAAAATATATACCTGTGTTTCAAAGGCTGACAAAGTCTTGGCTTGCAAGAGATGGCCAAGAATGGGGGCAAGGAAGACATAGGGCCAAGCTACACATGACGAATGACACTTGAATGGCAAGTGTATTTCTCCCTGTTCACTTGCCCTCCACTCAATCCACTTGCCATTCAAGTGTCATTCGTCATGTGTAGCTTGGCCCAAAGTCTGAGGCAAAGGACCCAAAGTGAGAAGTAGGGATTGGTTTTATTTACTTATATCCTAGTTTTCTAGCCTGCCGTTTCCCATCCTCAGCTTCTCGAGCAGCCATTAAAAGCTATAAAAATAGCATAAAATATTTAATCATAGCAGCATAATAAAAGTATTTGCTGCAATTTAACCCCATAAAACTGCAGGCAACACTCTATGATAAATGCCAACAATAAGATTTTAGCAATAAACCATTGGCAGCAGTAAAAGCTTCAAGCAGGCTGCAAGTGCCTGTGGAAAGCTGATAGAAGAAGACAACAGGCCCCTCCCCAAGGCAAGATATTCTGAAGCTTTGGGAGCACAAAATCTGAGACCAGTAGCACCTTAAAGACCAACACCATTTCTTAAGAGAATAAGCTTTTGTGATCCTCTGACCTGGATGGCCAAGTCTGAGTTCATCACATCTTGGAAGCTAAGCACAATTGGCCCTGGTCAGTATTATTATTAGAATTTGAAGCAATGGGCTTAAATTACATGCAGAAAGGTACCGGCTGGATATTAGGAAAAACTTTTTGATGGACAGAGTAGTTCAAGTGTGGAATCAGCTGCCTAGGGAGGTGGTGAGTAGAGAGGGGTTGGACTAGAACATCTGCATGGCCCCATCCAACTCTATGATTCTGTGATGATTATTATTAATAACAACAACAACAACATTCAATTTATATACCGCTCTTCAGGATGACTTAACACCCACTCAAAGCGGTTTACAAAGTATGTCATTATTATCCCCACAACAACAAACACCCTGTGAGGTGGGTGGGGCTGAGAGAGCTCCTAGAAGCTGTGACTGACCCAGGTGGCTTCAAGTTGAGGAGTGGGGAATCAAACCCGGCTCTCCAGATTAGAGTCCTGCGCTCTTAACCACTACACCAAACTGGCTCTCACACCAAACTGGCTCTCTGCCTCTGCTAGTCTCTTGCCATGAAAACCCTATGGGGTCACCCTCAATTGGCTGCAACAAGACAGCATCACACACAAGCTTTTGTGCGTCAAAGCTTACTTTGTCAAATACACATGAATACTACTTGTGAGAACGACTACAGAATAACACAGCTTCCTTGGAAGTAGTGGTTTGATTTATCCCCCTGACTAAAGGCAGTCCTTTATAAATTAACCACCCTAGGCCTCTCTCCAGAGGCTCTGTTAGCAATGGGATTAGACCAGGTGAAGACCTCCATCAAGCAGCAGGTGTTAGACATTGAACAGCAGGAGGATATTAATAGAGTTTCAAGTTTTCTGGCTTCTGAGAACACCAGATATGTTGTAGTCCCTGCTGCCTGTCTCTCGTTAGAGACGTCCACCCATCGTGGGGTGTTCTTGTTAGCCAGGTGAAATGCACTCCCCTCGGCGGGGATAGAGGGGCGTTATAGAAAGATTCCTATGTGCGAGAGGGTTTGCCCTTCTGGAGAAGGCATGATAGATACAAATGAGCATGTTTTACTCTGTTGTCGATTCTATGTGGGTATTTGAGCAAAGTTTTACTTTTCCTTTGCTACGTAGGTTTCTGGGTTGTTCTGACTTGGAACTTTCCAGGAAACTGCTTTTAGGTTCCAATCCATTGCAATATTGCAAGATTCCTTGCAATATTCATAAGGAAATAGTAAGAAGTATAATTGACTTTTAACAAATATTATTTGTTTCCAAGGAATTTTATTTGTAAAGTATGTACAAATTAGTGTTGCAATTTTATATGCTTTATTCGAAGGAACAGTTTTGGACATTCTGTGATGCAGAGGAGTTAGCCATGTTAGTCTGTAGTAGCAAAATCAAAAAGAGTCCAGAAGCACCTTTAAGACTAACCAACTTTATTGTAGCATAAGCTTTCGAGAACCACAGCACTCTTCATCAGATGCATCTGACGAAGAGAACTGTGATTCTTGAAAGCTTATGCTACAATAAAGTTGGACATTCTGTGCTGATCCTTGACCATATTGATAAACTATTGATTGATTGTGGTTTGATTTATGCAAGGAACACAACCAAAAAAACTTGAATATACTCTGCTTGCCAATGCCCGTTTCTTCTCAAGCTGAGCCACCCATTACAATTGCTCTGATGATCTATGCACAGATTACTGCAAGTATTTTGAGCCACTTTGCTTCCACGCACTTGGAGGCATGCAGCACAGTGGCTCTCAGTGGCCACAGTTGGTGCATGTTCACAATTTATGGGATGGTTGGGCCCAGGGTCATTACAGGAAGATTGTACATAATTTAACATTCTGCCTGGGACAGCCCTCCGCATGGTAGTGTATGCTCAGAGCTTAACTGGACTGAACTACAGTTCCCAGGGTGCACTGCAGGAATGCACCAAGTACCAGCAGTTCACTTTATAACAACAGCAACATTCGATTTATATACCTCCCTTCAGGACAACTTAAAGCCGACTCAAGGGTGTTCACAAAGTTTGTTATTATTATCCTCACCACAGACACCCTGTGAGGTGGGTGGGGCGGAGAGAGCTCTGAGAGAGCTGCGACTGACCCAAGGTCGCCCAGCTGGCTTCAAGTGGAGGAGTGATGAATTAAACCCGGTTTTCCAGATTAGAGTCCTGCCGCTCTTAATCACTACACCACTACTCACTGAACTCACAGGCAAAACTGGACATATTCTACAGTCACATTTAGCAGCTCCTCAGGGTAGGAGGCAGAGAAAGGTCTTTTGCAACACCTGCTGCCTTTAATTGGAGATGCCGGAGACCAAAACTGGACTTTTAAGCATGCAAAGCATGTGACTTTGACTTCAAAAAGTTCTGGCAAGAATCTTCCCTGATGCCAAATACCTGTGGAATATTCATTATGGACTATTCATCCACCACCACAGGGTTTTTTTTGGGGGGGGGGGGGTTGCCACCCACTTGCTTGAGCCATAAAGCCCGATAGTGTGGTGCATGCTTACAGCTTTCTGGACAAAGGCAGATGTTACAGCTGGCAGAAACATTCTATGCCTACTTTGAAACCGGATGCAAGCCTGCAGATATTCTCTTCCCATTATGAGAAAGCGCAGCATGGGGGAAAGAAAGACAGCCTTTTAGAAGAAAAGCAGTAACTCCATGTTTGTGAAGCAAGGGATGTGTTCACTTGTAAAAATGTATCCAGCGTGTTATGTGAGGTTCTATATTGATTTCCCATTTGTTTCCATTTAAAATTACCTGCTTGAATCGGCTGCCAAATGTACCTGCTTGGTAATGTGTCCAAATTTATTAATGGCCCCGTTTTAATAATATTTTCATTGGAAATTTAATTTCATCGACACATTAGCCCTGTATTACTTATGCAAATACGAAGTTACGGCTCTATTAGCAATAATTCATTATCACTCCCTCCTGGTTTGAGGAAGAGATCAGTACGTTTGGAGTGCATCCAGATGTTTTAATTGAAGCTACTTGGGAAACCTCCCTGTGGTTCAGATCATTCACACGCACAGGTTTAAAGATGGTTAACAGATCTTTTGGAGAGCTTTCACTTTTAAGAGCTAAATAGAGATTTTTACCTGGAGTTGCATGGGGAAAAGCCAACTGGTAACAGTGAGGGATTCGATAGGATGGGAAAGTCCAATGGTCCGATCAAGATTTGACTCTTTGCAAGGGTCATTTCATAGAAAAAGAACTGGAGGAACTTATTAGCATAACTTATTAGCATAACTCAGGGCCAAGCTACAAGTGACGAATGTCACTTGAACGGCAAGTGGATAGAGTGGAGGGCAAGTGAACAGGGAGAAATACACTTGCCGTTCAAGTGTCATTCGTCACTTGTAGCTTGGCCCTCATTCGCATCTGCCATGCCCCTTGCCATCTCCGGAAGTGTGTCATTAGCATAACTGATTTGTGTATGCCGCACGCCCTGACATCACCTATCCTGGCTGTTTTGGACCCAATCCTGGCCATTCAGGGTCGAAATTGGGCCCAAAATGGCAAAAAGGGGCTGAAAATGGCCAAAAAGGGGTCCAAAATGGTCAGGATCGGGCCACTGCTGAGAGGGAGAGTGATCTACCACCCATCAGAGGCCCAATCTGGGCCGTTTTGACCCCAATCCAGGCTGAAACAGGCCCAAAATGGCCGAGGGTCAGGGGGCTGGGGCCACCTGACATGTGACCTCTTTGGGGAACTGCCAGAACTGCGTTCCTGCGCGTTCCCCCTCAAAATGAGCCCTGACTCTTTGTCATCACTAAAGGGCAGCTAAGGGTGAGCAGAGGTAACTATTTTGGTCTCTAAACCAAAATCCATAAGCAACAGCCTTTTAATACCTATTATTATAAGAACAACCAAACTGACACAGAACAGTGTGCAAGTTTTTGAGTTCTCTGGAACACATCATCAGGTTAGATGAGTACGAGAGACAGAGAGAGAGAGAGAGAAAAGATATTTCACTCCCTGACTTGAAGGCCTCTTGTCTACATCACACCAAAAAGCCAAATAGACGTGATTGAATCTGTGATTCTCCCATGTGGAAAATTATTTTTAAAATATTTGCTAAGTTCAAAAGTACCAATAATTAATTTGGGGAAGCAAAGTAAGTAGTATCAATATTGTCTGATACCGTCGTGAATATTCATCAACACCCTGAGAGATCCCCTGGCCACTCTCAAGAGAAGTTCTGTGACACAAAGCTCCAAGAATTCTGGTAACTTGTTTCTTCTTCATATTCTCAGTTACTACTTAAGACTTATAGGTCAGAAGAGTAGAGGGAGGAAGGAAGGAAGGAAATCTTTTTTTAATTCACTCTGACAGTGAATTAGTAAGACAAGATCCTGTATGTTTCTCAGAAGGTCTAATTAAGTGAGAGGAACCTCTTGTCAACCCTGGGCTACTCCCGGCCTTAAACCTATTGGGAAGCTAATTTGATGCAAATGAGGAAAAGAACCTCTTATCCTCCTATGTGGCTCTTATATCTGCCAAACAAAAAGCCATTCTAGGTAGACTAATGTTAGAATGCCAGGCACACATAAACAAATAGAATAGTGCTGGAGGAAGTTGTACCTTTGCCATCTGGGAAAGAAAAAGGAGGGATAAGGGCAGCCTCCTGCCGAATCTATAAAACCCATTAGTTGATCAAATGTCTCTCTAATTCCAGACAGAATATGCAGGTTCATTAAATAGCAGTGAGCAAAGGGAAAATATGGTATTCTACAGCAAAGAACTGGAGAATAATTCTTAGATGAGGCACCAGATAAAGAGTCAATGTAAACAGACTGGGTAATATGACCTAGTGGTAGGGAAATCATTCCAAAATTCATTAAAAGAACGTAAGAAGAGCCATGCTGGATCATACTAGCAGTCCATCTACTCCAGCACCACGTCTCACACAGCGCCATATGCTTGTTCTGGATGACCAACAAGAGGGCATAGAGACTGAGGCCTTCCCCTCCTGTTGCCTCCTGGCATTCCTCTGATCTTGGAGGACCCCTTTAGGATACCTACAAATCAGTGATGGACTTATCTGCCATCAGTTGATCAAATCCCATTATAAAGCCATCTATGCTTATGGCCATCACTACCTCCACTGGCAGAGAATTCCACAGTTTAATTACTCAACATGTAAAGAAGTACTTGTTTTGTTTGTCCTGAACCTATTTGGCAACAATCTAGTATTATGGGAGAGGAAGAAAAAGCTCATTCTATCCACTTTTTTTTGACCTCATGCATAATTTTATAAACCCTTATTATAAATCTCAAACATAGATTTTACCATAGAGTTTCTGGCGATTCCTAGAGCTACCCTATATCATGGGTTTTCCCAGGAAGTGACATTGGTGATATTGCACCTTCCCACATGCCTGCTCCAAACCCTCCCACTAGTTGTCTGACTTAGCCTGGCAACCCTAAGAAGACTCAAGTTTGTATCCTCCCTCTGCCCTGGAAGTTTACTGGTGGGTGACCTTGAGCCACTCACACTCAGCCTAACCTACCTTACAGGATTGTTGTTGGGAGGATAAACTAGAGGAGTGGAGAAAGATGTTCTAAGTCCCCATTGGGGGGAAAAGTGGGGAATAAATATCTGAATGAATAAATAACTTCTTCCATCCCTTTAATACTGGACCTCATTTGAAGTTGATGGGCACACAAAGTTGAAGTTGATTCAGGACACACAAAAAGAAGTCCTTCTTCATGCAACACAGAAGTAACTTCTGAAATCTACTGCCATCGTACAGCTGTTAACTTAAATGGGTTAAAACAAGAATTAAACACATTTGTGGAGGGGAGGTCCATGATGGCTAAATTTAACCCCCATGTTCAGAAAGAGTTTATTTCCGAGTTCCAGCTGCTAACGATAAATCACAGAGGACACCCGTTGCATTTGTGCCTTGTGTGCAGGCTCCCCAAAAGCATCTGGCTGGCCTCTGTGGAAAAGAGATCCAGAGGAGTTAGCCGTGTTAGTCCGTAGTCACAAAATAGTAAAGAGTCCAGTAGCACCTTTAAGATCAACCAACTTTATTGTAGCATAAGCTTTTGAGAACTGTGGGTACATCTGATGAAGGGAACTGTGGTTCTCAAAAGCTTATGCTGCAATAAAGTTGGCTAGCCTTAAAAGTGCTACTGGACTCTTTACTATTGTGGAAAAGAGGACATTTTCCTTTGGCCTGTTCCAGCAGGGCTTTTTCTTATATGTACCTGGGCCTGGGCTATAGCTTCTGTTCTGCTTCTTAAGGCTTTACTTCTTCACATCATTTCTCCCCCCACTGCCCTGCTCGCAGGCGTTCGGTGCATTCCTCTCAAAATGCTGATCACAAGGTAAAAATTGCCCACTTTGCTATTATTTTTCTTTCCAAATTGGTCTCTGGGGTGGTGTGGGGAGGGGATAGACAAAACCTGCAAGCCACAGTAAACCTAACATGCCAGCAATACTACTGATTAAGTTTCATCATCTGGAAGGCAAAAAAAACCCCAATATTTTCAAAGATGCATGAAGCTGCTCCTTCCCCTCCCTGCCTCCCTGAAGACTCTTCCTCCCCAGGGCAGAAATTAAGTACAAGCCAGGCTCAGGGGACTGGACTCAGCCTTAATTTCTCAAGTCCTCATCAATCTTTTCTCTTCCTCGATAGAGACGAGCAAATGTTCCCTGATTTATTTCTTTATATATTTCTTTATAATGGTGTCAACAGTTTCGGTCCCCTAGTTTTTGCAGTGGGTTTTGATTTGGGGTTTGTATCGCACATGGTGCTTTTGTACAAAATCTATTAAGTACAGTGTATGTTATCAGGCAAAAAGCTTTCATGGAATGCATAAAGCTGATTTTTATTGAGGGACATGTAGTGTTGGGGAAAATGCATCCATTTCAAAAGAGAAATTCAGGGAATGGAAACAGAAAATATCAGAGAATCACAGGTTCCATTCTCACAAAGAAGAAAAGGCTGTTATTTAGCAGAGGGAAGGGAGCTGTTGGCAAATGAGGCTAGGACTTGGAACAATGGGTTTAAACTACAGGAGGGAAGATACTGGCTGGACATTAGGAAAAACTTCTTCACATTAGGAGTAATTCAGCAGTGGAATCGGCTGCCTAGGGATGTGATAGGGTTCCTCTCATTGGCAATCTTCAAGGAGCAGATGGACAAATATTTGTCGGGGATGCTTTAGGCTGTTCCTGCATCGGGCAGGAGGTTGGACTAGATGATCTATAAGGCCCCTTCCAACTCAATGATTCTATGAAGAAACAAAAATTAACACAGGGATGGGGGGTCATTGAACAAGGGGTGCTGTCCCATTTCCCCCCCTGTACAAGAAGACTCAAGGCGCATAGAAAAAGTACCAAAATATCACTCATCCAACAAAATTAAACAGCCAGAACAATAAAACCAAACTTTTGTGTCAAAGGTAACATCAGGACCAGTCCATTGACAGACCATCCAGGTTAACTGGTCAGTATTCCTCAGCAGTCCAAAGATCCAGTTCCAGGGAGCTGAGAGCACTACAATTACATTGAGGTTGCTAGTACTTGTGGAGAGCTAGTCTACCTAACACCATGAAGAGCATTCAGAACCTGCAGCTAATGCAGAATGCAGTTGCTAGACTGCTGGTCGGGGCCTGCTAAGAGGAGCACGTTCCCCTGATACTGCAGCAATCACACTGGCTACCAATCTGCTCCCAAGCACAATTCCAGGTGTTGGTTTTGGCCTTTAAAGCCCTATATAGCTCGGGACCAGGATATTAGAAGGACCATCTTCTACCATATGTTCCTGCCTGGGAGTTAAGAGCACAAGAAGAGACTCTCTTGATTGTCCCATTGACCAAAAAGGCTTATCTGGTGGGTACGCAAAACAGGGCCTTTCCGTTGGCAGCCCCACAATTACGGAGCAACCTACCCAGGGAAATGCACCCAGCCCCCTCACTGCCATTTTCTTCAGCAGAAAATGTTTTTATTTAGAAATGCTTTGAATTTAATTTGTTTCTTTGCTTCCTGGCAGTCTTAAACTGTGTTTTTAAAGTATTGTCGAAGGCTTTCACGGCCGGAGAACGATGGTTGTTGGGGGTTTTCCGGGCTGTCTTGCCGTGGTCTTGGCTTGCCAAGACCACGGCAAGACAGCCCGGAAAACCCCCAACAACCATGTGTTTTTAAACTTTGTTTTTATTCGTTTTGTGATGATTTTATTTATGTTGCAAGCCGCCTTGAGTTCTTGCGAGGTAGGAAAATGGCTAATAAATATTTTAAATCGATAAATAGAATATTTTATTTATTTATTTATGTCATTTATAATCCGCCTTTCTCAGAGACTCGAGGCAGATTACATAGTGCAGGATAAGTACAGTCAATATCCAGGACATTTCAATAAACAATGCCATAGGGTAAATAAACACCATTTTACAAAGACATAGCATTAGTAAGAATCCAATACGGAGTTGAAGAAATGCTGAAACAGAACAGAAGCAAGAGTAGACAGTAATGACCAATGGTTTGACTCGGCGGCTCTCTGCACATGACACTTTTTCAAAAGCCTGTGCACATGAAATTCCTATGAGTGTACACTTTGCGCTCACAAGTCAGCTATCATTCTTTGGTGGGGAGAGTAGAGATGGGCACAAACAGCAATATGAACAAAAAAAGCCACAAACAGCCCAATCTGCTGTTTGCGAACAAGCTGTTCATGAGGCCCCATTCTAAACGAACAGGTGATTGTTGCAAGCCTCGTTCCTTGCTGTTCATTGCTGTTCGTCAAGCCAAACAGTCTGAGACCTGCAATCAATTCCCTTGGCAACTTAGGCAGGGATTTTCTCAACTCTGAATTCCTGCTGTTGCCCTGGAAACCCCAATCTAAGCCCAATTTAGCTTGATAGGCAGGTCTTCCTTTCAAGTGTGGAGCTCCAAATTTGTTACAACAAGGGAGCAAAGACCAGGGGGGAGGGGGGCTCCCAGCTCTGACTTTGCAGACAGTGGAGAGACAGTTGGTGTTGGCATTTTGATAGAGAGAGTGCATTGGGGCTTGAATTTTCTTTGTGTGTGGTGGGATAGGGATCTACCCCTTCAAGTTCCAGGTCTGCTGCCAGGCTCTGGCCCAAGCTATTATTTATTATTGGTACCTTTCCTGGTGCCTGCTCAGGTCAGGTTTCTGGGAGTGGTGCAGTAGGGATCTTGACTTGGATGATGGCTGGAGGACAGCCTGCTGGCCCCCACAAACAGCCAACCACGAACATGTTCATGAACAGGGCCATGTTCATGGTTGTTCGCGAGTCCCTGTTCGTGGATGGCAATGAACAACGAACATCATGGTTGTTGTGGGTTTTCCGGGCTGTATTGCCGTGGTCTTGGCATTGTAGTTCCTGACGTTTCGCCAGCAGCTGTGGCTGGCATCTTCAGAGGTGTAGCACCGAAAGACAGAGATCTCTCAGTCATGTTCGGGGGGTTTTCTGTTCATGCCCATCTCTAGGGGAGAGTCATGCCTCCTCTCCCTCTAGACATCTTGATGTCAATACACAAAGCGTTATTGGCAGAGAGCTGGTACAAGGCAGTTTCATATGTTTACATAGTGGCAATCGCCCTTTTCTCTTGTTACAGTTTCAGTGCTCCAGCCTTGCATAATACGATAGCACACAACCTGTGATTCTCTCAATACACACTGTCACTGTTTTGTGTGAATAGGACAACGCCATGTGTTTTCCAGCTTCAGAACATGTGGGCCTATGAGCGGAACTACAAGTGACAAAAGGCACAGGTTGGACACTTGTCAGCTTCCCTCAAGTTTTGATGGGAAATGTAGGAGTCCTGGTCTTGCAGCTTGGCTCTCCGACTGCTGTCCAATGGACTTTTCAACTGTCACTTGTCCAACATTCCGCCCAGCTGCCTACATTTCCCATCAAAACTTGAGGGAAGCAGACAAGTGTCCTATCTGTGCTTTTTGTCACTTGTAGTTCCGCTCTATGTCTGCGAGTAATCTGCAGGTACTGAAGCTGGAAAATATATGCCTTGAACTATTCATTCAAAATAGCATCTATGTTGGATAGCTGATGCATATCTTGATGTGTCAGAGTGGACTGATAAGGTTTACGAATATGCCTCAATGGTCAAATTAACTAAAAGGATGAAACACAAGGAACGTTTAATAAAATAGTTGATATCAAATTTTGTATAAGTAACCAAGGAGAGGGAAGGAGATTCATTACACAACTAACTCTGTTATTTTATATATATATATATATATATATATATATATATATATATATATATATATATATATATCAGTTTAACTCAGTTTTAAATGTAGTGCTTGTTTAAGTTACAAATGAATTTCAAATGTACTATTTGTGTAAGTTAGGAAGTTAATTGCAACTACTGCCTGTATAAGCTTCATTATGGGCTTTCTATTGTCATATCCTATCTTTTCTTTTAAATGGAAAATTCCATTAAATAAATAAATAAATGAAAGAAAGAAAGAAAGAAAGAAAGAAAGAAAGAAAGAAAGAAAGAAAGAAAGAAAGAAAGAAAGAAAGAAAGAAAGAAAGAAAGAAAGAAAAGGGGGGGATCAAAATAGCGGCTGATTCCGCACACGTTGGATAATGCACTTTCAATGCACTTTATCAATCGAAGTGGATTTTTTGTTCCGCACACAAAAATATCTGTTCCAAATTATCTATAAAGAGGATTGGAAGTACATTATCCAACGTGTGCGGAATCACTCATCATCTATGCCTACCAATAGGATTGCATAAAGCAAGATCTCCCTTTCAAGTGGTTGGATCACCAGAACTGTAACAAGAAAGCTACGCTGACAGCCATTCACGAGAGCAGGAAAAGAGAAGGTGATCCAAATCAAAGTTAGCCTCATACATCACCGAATTTAGGCTAGCCATCAACATGGCAGAAATACCAGCATGGGTCTGACAACAAATACTGAGCCTCAGCCCAAGTCTATTGGAAAAGCATTTGGGATTTGTCCGAATAAGACATTTATCCTTCAAAAGGCAGAGCAAGGGAATGCCAGTGTGCCAAAGCTGAGCAGATCAATTCTACTTAGCCCCTGAACTATCAATCCTTATTACATCTTCACTGGCTCCAAAGGTGTAAAAACCATCCTAAGCAAAACGCTGATGAGATAAAGCCACACAGTCGGAGGGGAAGGGATACAGTAATTACAGCAGAGATTGCGAGGGGGGGCTTTTTTATGGGGACTGCATTGATTATTCAGCCAGAGGAACACTTCCCCCAATGATTTTGTGAGCATCTATGGATGCACTAAAAAAAAAATTATGCCAAAAAAAGTGCTACACATTCAAAAATTTGAATCACAGAGTACTAACTTGGGTTATTTCCAATCATATCAGATAACACACTTTAAATGAAATTTAGTGATGATTTCCAAACCATAGCTGAAGTGCATTGGTGTGTGAAAGCAGTTGAAAAGCAGCCTCGGGAGGCTGCAGTTTTGGAAAGAAAAGCAAAGTGTAACTCTTTCCCCATCAGTCATTTTCATAATAATCATTGCTTTTTATTCGTGCAAAAATTTAATGGCACTTTATAGTGTGCTTCACAGACATTCTCTTCTTATGCTTAGTTTTATTTTTAATGTTTATCCTGCACATTCACAACTGGTTATGTCTCCCAAGGCAGCTTACAGGAGGCTCAAAGTAACACAAAAACAAATGAATCATAAAAGTATTATTCCCAAAGTCTTAAACCAGGCAGTCTCTTATATATTTAAAAAACTGTAAATTAACACATCAAAATTAAATCAGAGCAGTGAAAAGTAAACACTAAACAGATACGGGAAATATTTTGTTAAATATCCTACCATCCTTGAAGGATTATAGGAAGAACCCTCTTGTAAAGTATATAACTACTGTTATTCCCTTTATTTAGGAGTGCACATTTTAAAAAAATAGGCACGATTTGGATCCAGATATCAGGAATACCATAAATATTAGATATTTCTGATATTCGTGTCCAAAAATACAACTATGGTATTTGGAACTCCACGTATATTCAGAATTCCGAATATAATTGGCTCCATTATTTCCTATGGGGAATTTTTTCCAGAGGGCCGGAGGGGCCATTTTTCAAGCAAACTATGTCAAAATAATGCTTCCCATCCACTAAATACATCCCAAGTTTTAAATGAATTGGACCAAAAAGTCCAGTTCTACAGGTCCTTGAACAACGTCCCTCCAGCCACTCCCCATTTTTTTCCTATAGGGGGAAAAATCCAAGGCTTTCTCTAGGAGCCAAGCTACAAGTGACGCCTGACACAGGTTGGACACTTGTCAGCTTCCCTCAAGTTTTGATGGGAAATGTAGGCATCCTGATCTTGCAGCTATAATGGAGAGCCAAGCTGTAAAACCAGGACGCCTACATTTCCCATCAAAACTTGAGGGAAGCTGACAAGCATCCAACCTGTGTCAGGCGTCACTTGTAGCTTGGCTCTCAGAAAGCTTTCAAGAATCTTTGGAGGGTAGAAAACACCTGTGTCTGCAGACTGGACCCAGAAGTTGTGGGGGGGGGGATATGGAGGTGTTCAAATACTTGGCCTGAATTCAAAAAGAGAGCAGAGAGGATGGACTGCTTCTCCATGCACAACATTCCCAGCATATTGAAAAGCAGCATGCCAAAAAGCAGACTAGTTTTCTATGTGCAGGGACACAGGAAGTCTTAGCCAATGCACAACAGCAACCAATGACCAAAAGCCTCCCGATGCAAACAGAACCAACAAAGTCTTACAGAACCTAACATCAAACCAGAGAATCCCAGCAGAATCAATGTCAAACCAGAGAGTCCCAGCATTCACCCTTGCAAGACAGTAATACCAAGGCAGCATCCAGACCTGTCAATGGCATATGGCAAGCAAGCAACACTGACACAGGCAGAGTAATGCTGCCTGCCTCCCCCTGCTCCTGTTGCCGGTGAAGCTTGCAAAGGGGGAAGGGGACAGATTTCTGCAACCTTTAAAATGTGATTCATCAATATTCCAGAATATATCCATATAATTCAGTTATGTAAATACCAGTTTATCCAAATATATACAAATATGCCAAACATATCCAGATATACCTAAATAATTCTGAATGGTTATGGGAGGGGGGGTATATATTCAGTATTCCCAAGCTGAATTGCACACCTCTACCACTATTGTAAATGGGAGGTTTGAGGCTCAGAGTGAATGGCTTGCTAAGGCCGCTTAGTTAGTTTGTGGCGGAGCTGTAGTTCAAATGAGGGCCTTTTGTGATGCATCGTCAGCAGCGTAAACCTGTGCAGAGCTGATTTCAGCGGGCTTAGATTGGAGAAACTCTGCCTAGGAATACTACATTGTGAATCTCTGGAGAGGAAGCAAGATCAGAGGGGCAAACTCTGCCCTGACTGTCGTGTTTCAGTAGGAACCTTTGTACATAGCCCGTTTGGCCAGGAACCCTGAAATAGCAGGGGTCCTAATTGGATGGAGAGAGCCATATATGCCTGTGTGCATCCATTGAGTTAGGCTGCTTTCACACACGTTGGATAATGCAATTTCTGAACCCTGAAATAGCAGGGGTCCTAATTGGATGGAGAGAGCCATATATGCCTGTGTGCATCCATTGAGTTAGGCTGCTTTCACACACGTTGGATAATGCAATTTCAAGGCACTCCAGTGATCATTTGCAAAGGCAGAGACACACCCTCCTCGTGCATTTGTTCCGCTTTGGAAACAGGATGGGACTGCTGCAGTCTGAGGCCGAGTCACCCCAGGAAGCCCACTGAGAGCAATGGCTGGAGCAAACCCTGCATGGGATGGCACTGGGAGCCTTTCAAAAAAGCAAACGGCGAAGTCAGGTGAAAAGAATTTGTACTTGGCTGGCCAGGCACCCCCAGAGCTAGCCAAACCCCAGTCGCCCTGCAAGCCCCTCAAGGCTTTGCTTTGGACTCGGCCAGTGGCTGTGCAGCTCTGAGAGTTGATGGTGGGCATCAGTCATGCCTGTTGCCTTCTCCCACACTGTCGGCCCCAACAGTGCTGCCAAAGTTTCCATTGCAGAAGTCTGGCCGTCGGTGCCCAGAAGAACAGCACGGGGTATTTTGTCAGTAGCACCTCTGCCTTTGTAGGCTCTGTGGGGCTAACTCCAGAATTAGAACTTGCAAGGCAATGACATTAATCAAAACTTCTTTAACTCAGAACTCCAACCCACAGGCCATAGCCAAGATATATATGGCCAAAACCCAGGCAATATGTCACCAACACTTTAGGATCTATGGGACCATCTCTCCCCATATGTTCCCCAGAAGACACTCCGATCAGGGGACAAGCAGCTGTTGGTGGCCCCTGGCCCCAAGGAGGCCCACCGAGCCACGACTAGAGCCAGGGCCTTTTTGGTCCTGGCTCCCACCTGGTGGAACGCTCTGTCTGCTGAAATCAGGGCCCAGCAGGACCTACTATCTTTTTGCCAGGCCTGCAAGACAGAGTTGTTGCGCCAGGCATATGGCTGAGGCTGGGCCTCTGCCGGCCTGGAAAAAAGGGATGTATAAATCTTAACCCTCCCTGTGAAGGCTGTCCACCATCCTGTTTTAAATTTATTGTTTTTAATGAGCATGAATTTTTAATTGTTGTTAATTGTTGTTATCCACCCTGAGCCTGCTCATGGGGAGGGTGGAATACAAATTTGAAATAAATAAACAAACAAACAAACGGGATGTATTGATCTCTGGAGATCAGAAAAATCCTAGGGCATTCGTGGCATCACTTCCAGGTTTTAGCAGGAAGTGATGTCAGCGTGTTGATGACATTTCTTCCCCGAGCACACACTGCCCATTTGAGCAGTGGCAGGAGCCAAAATGCAGTAGTGAGAGATTGCCCATCATAGTAGGTAACAGAAACTCGCAGTAGATAGTCTCTATGGATTGAAGTAAGCAATGGCTTCTTATCTAGTAGTATTGATTTATTTACTTCATTTATACCCAGCCTTTTTCCCCAGTGGAGACCCAAAGGAGCGTATGTCATTCTCTTCTCCTCCACTTTGTCCTCACAACAACCCTGTGAGGGAGGTTAGGCTAAGAGTGTGTGTCGGGCCCAAGTCACCCAGCAAGCTTCCACTGCAGGGTGGGAATTCAAATCCAGGTCTCCTAGATCCTACTCTGATATTCTAACCACTACCCCACATCGGCACACTGGGTCCTTGCCTGTAACAATTTTGGGGTGAGCCAAGTCCGACTTCTTCCAGTCCAATAAATGCTTGATTCTTCCCATGCACTCCTCTTGCAAAAGGAACAAACTGGACAACACAACACAAAAAACAAGGTACAGTCTTCTGCTTGATAAATATAACCCTGCAATGATATGATTACAATAACAATACTACTCAAGCTAAATATACCCTCCCCATTTTTTTCAATTAACTTTTTAGATACATAAATGTCAGTTACCTTATACAAGAAGGGATAAGAACCAAGAAGTTTTATCCAGCTCTCCAGCAAACAGACATTCCCCGCTGCTGCTAACCTCCATTCGCTGCCTCTGCTCCTACCAAGGCAAACCAACTCATGCTGTGTGTTACATAATAGCAAAGAGTCCAGTAGCACCTTTAAGACTAACCAACTTTATTGTAGCATAAGCGTTCGAGAGCCACAGCTCTCTTCTGTAAGATGCATCTGACGAAGAGAGCTGTGGCTCTCGAAAGCTTATGCTACAATAAAGTTGGTTAGTCTTAAAGGTTCTACTGGACTCTTTGCTATTTTGGTACTGCAGACTAACATGGCTAACTCCTCTGTGTGTTACATTAGCACACATATTGAGGGTGCAGCACGACTCTTGCTCTGAGCTCTCAACATTTTCTCTCCCCCTCTCCTCAACTCGCCAGTGTTCTGTACCTCCTGAAGCATACCCAGTCTTGATTTGGGGTGGGGGGAAGATCTTGGGGGGAGGGGCAGATTAATTTACAAAGCCATAGCTCTCTAAATGCCTGGGGAGTTCTTCAAGTATGCAGAACCATCAACCTTATCTGCTGGTGCTCTGATATTGCTGTTTCATGATTGTAACAAGCAGGGCTTTTTTTCTGGGAAAAGAGGTGGTGGAACTCAGTGGTGGAACTGAAGACTGCACAATGATGTCACTTTGGGTCAGCTGGAACACGGGGGTGGGGTTTATAGTTTAAATTGCCCTCGGCAAAAATGGTCACATGGCCAGTGGCCCCGCCCCCTGATCTCCAGACAGAGGGGAGTTTAGATTGTGCGGAGGGCAATCGAAACTCCCCTCTGTCTGGAGATCAGGGGGCGGGGCCACCGGCCATGTGACCATTTTTAAGAGGTACCGGAACTCTGTTCCACCACGTTCCCGCTGAAAAAAAGCCCTGGTAACAAGTCGTGCCATTTATGGAGGGAGAGGGGAGGAATATAGTTCAAGACCCGGAGCTGGAACTTGAGCCACATCACATTCCAATCACATCAAGGGCAATCAGCTTCATGCAACAGAGAACATAACTGCTGATGAACGAGATGCAAATTCATTTTTACAGTGCAGCCAATTACTTCTGGGTTATTCCATTTTGCATTTTTTTTTGCTGAATTGCTGGAGAGGGGAGTTCTCCCCCCACCGCCAACTTTAAACTCCAGCAATTTTCCTTTTCCACAGGAGGAAAAAAAAAACTCACATTACAACCTGTGAAGGAATTTGGAGAGTGGAGGAGAGGCAGGGTGTCGAGGACAAGAAAAATACAAACCTCAAAGAACAAGTCCGCTGGCAGCCCGCAAAATGTAGCAGGAGACGAGACAAAATGCTGTTCTCGGCCCCATCAATTACGGGCACTCAGGAGCCCATCCTGTGGCGAACTGCTGGGGCCGTCATTATCTGCGGCGCTGACATTTGGAACCTCGGCATCCTCGCTAATTTATTGAAAGGGTCTTTATAGGCACGGTGGCAGGGCTGTGTGAAAATAGCTATTCATCAAACAGCCCCATCATACAGCCGCAGGCACTGCGACGTGGGATTTTTTTTTTTTTGGTTCTGCGTTCAATGAGGGCTAAAATCTTCTGCATCCTGCAACCAGGCTGAGAAACACGCAGTACATAAATTGTGTCGATGATGCCGCCATTCATTTCCTAGGCTAGATTGTTATACTGTGATGTGCATGGGGCTGCCCTTGAAGATGACCCGGAAACACCAATTGGTGCAAAATGTAGCATGTCATAGAGCCAAAACACACGTTAAGAAAAACCTAGGTTCAGCACGTGTTCTCTTACCTCAAGGTTTGCTGGGATCTGTAGGCGTCCTGGAAGCTTAAAGTTTAGCATTTACAGAGCAGCAAAAAGGGAAAGGGAAATACAGGCGCCTGTATTTTAAGCTTTAAGCTTCCAGGACGCCTTTAAGCTTCCAGGACGCTTGCAGATCCTTTAAGCTTCCAGGACTTTAAGCTTCCAGGACCCCTACAGATCTTTAAGCTTCCAGGACGCCTACTTTAAGCTTCCAGGACTCCTACAGATCCCGGCAAACCTTGAGGTAAGAGAACACGTGCTGAACCTAGGTTTTTCTTAACGTGTGTTTTGGCTCATATATATATTGGGTGACAGCTGCAAAATCAAGGGTATCTGCAGAGGAGGCACTTCTCCTCGATCTTAAATTTACTGTTCTGGGTCAGGTGATTTGTAATTACAATTAGTAGACCTTGCCTTTTCTCCAGAATTATTTCTGCAAATATCATCATCATCAGGGCTTTTTTTCTGGGAAAAGAGGTCGTGGAACTCAGTGGGTTGCCAGCACAGGGGGCAACTCTTAGCAGGAGGTAGTGCCCCTGGTACCACATGCATGTGCGCAAAGTGCACGCACGCTTCCAGGACTGCACAATGACGCCACTTTGGGTCAGCTGGAACAAACAGAGAGTTTTAAAGTTTAAATTGTCCTCTGTGAAAATGGTCACATGGCTGTTGGCCCCGCCCCCTGATTTCCAGTCAGAGGGGAGTTTAGATTGCCCTCTGCTCCCCTCTGTCTGGAGATCAGGGGGCAGGGCCACCAGCCATGTGACCATTTTCAAGAGGTGCCGGAACTCTGTTCCACCGCTGGAAAAAAACCCTCCTCCTCATCATCAACAAAAACAACAACAACATCACAACAACAATATTCTATTTATATACTGCCCTTCAGGACAACTTAACGCCTACTCAGAGCAGTTTACAAAGTATGTCATTATTATCCCCACAACAATTACGCTGTGAGGTCGATGGGGCTGAGGAAGCTCTGAGAGAGCTGTGATTGACGCAAGGTCACCCAGCTGGCTTCAAGTGGAGAAGAGAGGAATTAAACCCGGCTCTCCAGATTAGAGTCCTGCCACTCTTAACCACTACACCAAACTGGGTCTCTTCATCTATTATTCCTATCTTCGGGTCCTTTAATCAGTTGCCTATTCGTCCTAGATCCAATTCCAGGTTAAAGGCTTCCATGGCCTGGGGCTGACATGTTCCCATTGGGTAGCTTTATTCTTCCCGGCAGGGCCTGTTGATTGTGGCCCCGAAGTCTAGGGCACATTCTGTAATAGCACAGGCTTGGGCTTTTTCTGTGGCTCCCCCCATGTTTATAGAACAGCCCCCCAGAAGAGGTTGGGGGCTTCGACCTTCCTAGCTTTCTGGCAAGGCTGTAAAGTGGTCCATAGACCACTTGGGCCAATCTGAATCTGGGCCACAGAGAATAAGGCCCCCAGTCGTTATTAATGTTTTCATGTATTTTATCCATTGCTTTTATGTTTTTAATTATGTACTGTTGTATGCTTTTGTTGTATTTTATTTTACTGTTACCTTGTTTGCATCTCGACTTGGTCAGAAGAAAGTCGGGCATATACATATTTTAAATAAATAACATAAATATTTTGCATAATTACTTTGTAATTATCTATCGGGCTGGGAGATTGTAAAAAATCATGGGGAGAAGGAAGGGAATCGGCTGGATAAATCGCAAGGGATGATTTTGAATTTCTCATCCCTCTTGTATTGGACCTGCAATTCCCCATTTTGCTTTTCCCTTGTGTGAATTGAATTATTCATTTTTGTGCCTTTCCCCCTTTACCCTCATACCACAACAATCACATTAAAATGTGCATATTCTTCAGCACTAGTTATGCATCAGTAAATCAGCATGATACTGTTATGTGTGTCCCACTTCTTCAGTTGAAGAGAGAAGCTTTGCCAACTTTCAGTGGAGCCTGGAGACCTAGAATTACAGCTCCTCTCCAGCTGACAATGATTAGTTCCCCAGGAGGAAATGGCTGCTTTGGAGGGTGGATCCTATGGCATTACAATCCCACTGATATCCCTCGCCTTCCCAACCTCTGTGCTCCTCAGGATCCAACGTCAAATCTCCAGGAACTTCCCAAGCTTGAGTTGGCAAGCTTAGGAGAGAGGTTCCAGATGTTACCACTTACTCAAGTTGGTCCCCATGGTAGAGGACTCTTGCACCGAGCCTCGTGCCACACCTCTACATAACAAGTTAATGGGCGCTGTGGGTGGAGTTTATGTAGGGTGGTGGGTTCCATGACTGGGCACCAGGGAGGGGGATCGGCCACTGGTGGAGAGCGAGTGGATAGGTCACAGCTTTAGTTGGCATCCTGTGCTTCTCCGGGCTGCTTAGGTGGGGCAGTGCATGGGGGGGGGGGCAATGACTTTCCCCATAACATGGGCACTTATGGGCCACACCACTCGTTTTCATGGTATAATTTTCTGCTACAGTTGGGGGCGTTCCCAAAGCTGGCATGGCTTTGGGAGCTAACTAACTCCCACCTCACCTCCTGGACTGCTGGCACAAGGATTTATGCTCCAGATCTGCCAGCGCTCAGCTGCAGTGGGTCTCGGCTGGCAGAAAATCAAGGCAAAGCGGCACCAAAGAGATTCACTGTTGTAAGCGGGGTTTACAACGGCTTGTCAGCCAGCTATGCCACTAGTCGGCTTCCTTTTCACCCCTCCTCGCTTAGGATTGAGCTGTCAGAATTTGATCTATTACAATGATAGCACACATTCTAAAGTAGAGTTTAATACTGTTCCTTCTATATTTACTATATAGATTACTAAATATAGATATAGATTACTATATAGATATAATAATCTATATCTATATTTACTATATACATATAGAATACTATATATTCTGTATTTACTATGTAGATCTATATTTACTACTATAGATTATTTACTATATTTTAATTGGTGGCTTTTTGGTGAAATATACATTCGACTTAATTTCATACTTTGTTATTACAGGAGGCGGGGTGTGTGTAAAGTATTACCCATGCCAAAATTTCGAATCCTTCATAAAGAGTTCACTCTAACTAATGCTATTTATTTAAACTGTATTTTGTTCGTTTAAATCGTTCTGTTTTTTCTTGCAAACCACTTCATATCTCTATTGGGGAGAAAAACAGGATATGAAGTGCTTGAGATCAGTAAATAAATGCCAGTGTGGTCTAGAATTAAGAGTGTGGGGAGACCAGGGAAGAAGCATGCTGTGAAGATCAGGGGGGGAAAGGTGTAGGTGTCACTGAATAAATCTGGTCATTGTCAAACTTACCTAGCTTCCCAAAGCCTCCTTTAACAAGTCCAGAACTTAGTAAGAGTCTAACATGAACATGTTAGGTTGTGTATGAAAGGCCCACAAGTGGCTCACCTCCCATTTATAGGCTCACTAGTGTCAGAGCCCGTTGTGAAATAATACAACGGGCTCTAGCTGTGGGGCCTTGGGAGGGCTGCACCCACAGCACAGTCTTCCCATGGCTGGACTCTGGGCTGCCACGCAGGGCCACCACATTACAGCAGGCTGCTGTGCTGCAGTGGACCACCAGGTCAGGCTGCCCCACCCCACAGTGGGCTGCTGGGCCAGGCCACTGCACCGCACTGGGCCCACGGCACTAGGTCTTCCTGGACATCTGGAAGCTCTGAGGCAGTGGGAAGGCCCGGTGCCATGCCGCTGGGCCTTACCGCAGATGCTTTGGGCCTTTCCGGGCCTCCGAAGACCCCAAGGAGGCAGCGGGAATGCAAACTGTGTTCTCACCAACTCACTGATCCCACCTACTGTGCCTGCACAGGGATAAAAAGTGAGTCATCAGCAACATGGTTTGCCTTTTATATAGTAGGATAAGCCAATCAGATTCCATGGCATTCTCTCCAATCCAGGATGCAGGTCAGCAACTGTGCTTCCCTTTTTCCATATAAAGTGGCTAACAAAATACTCTATACCCGACAATAGCCCTGCAGAGAAGATTAGCACATCAAGCACCAATCCATATGCAAAAGAACCTCCTCAGGATACAGTGAAGCCTCCCGCCATTAGCATTCCACACCCTGGGAAACTCTTACAGGATGACTCAGCTCAACCCCACCCCTCCTGAGTAGATAGAAATGGCCTGCCAACATCTTTTCCACACTGTGACACTGAGATATCTCTGTCTTTTGGTGCTACACCTCTGAAGATGCCAGCCACAGCTGCTGGCGAAACGTCAGGAACTACAATGCCAAGACCACAGCAATACAGCCCGGAAAACCCACAACAACTAACATGGCATTCACACACACAGCCGTTATTCTCAGCATTGCCTTTGGGGGAGGTTAAGAGAGATGCTCCCTTTCTCCTTACAGAAAAGCTCATTGGGTCTAACCCATTGGTTGAAAGAGGGACTCCCACTGAAACTTCCATGAGGCTCAGAGTCTCTCTACAAAGACACCCCAGCACATGTTCATCAAGTGTAGGGAGATTCAATGTTAGCCAGGAAGCATAGTTTTAAAAGACAGAGCCAGCAGAGATCGCTCCTCAGAGGGTTTGTTAATTTCATCTTCGCCTCCAGGAAGGCTCTGTCAATTTCACCTATCCAGTTTAAAACTGTGTGGGATCACAACTAGAGGGCAGTGAGGAATGGAAATGGGCTAGAGCTGCCTTCCAGAGCCGGGCTTGCACTTGGAGAGGCTGAAGTTTCCCTTCTGGCATCTCACAACCCCTTCACACAGCTCCAGGGTATAGCAAAGCCTTTGCCCTGCCACCAGCTCTGTCTTTTTAAACTACCCTCCCCAGCTAACATTGCATCTCCCAACATGTGTTCTTCACGTGTCAGATGTCTCGTATAGAGAGACAGCCTAACCTACCTCACAGGGTTGTTGTGAAGAGAGAACTATGCCACACTGAGATCCGTGGCAGAAAAGTAGGATTAAAAAAAATCCTAGTGAGATGAAAACAAATGTAGTGGGGTTTTATGTTTAAAAATGAACTGAAAAAAACACACACAATATCTGCATATCCCTAATAATCTCACCAGATCAAGGCCAGATACCTGAAAAATACCTGAGGAGTGTCTCGACAGTTAATACAGGCATCATATTGGCCTGCTTGGCTTAAGAGCATCGATGCGTTCTGAAAATAAAGACACTTGCTTTGATTAATGCAGCCATCGATATTAGCAACAAACTGAATGGGCATAAAAATAATTAGCACCATCCAGCTAGATATTTATTTCTTCCTAATTGTCTCACAGCTCATTTCCTTGACAGCCCTGGAACACTGAGTCAATAGCAGTGAGTTATTAAGAAAAGCACATTTCCGGCTCAGATTGTTGCAGAGGTGGGGGCTCTCCCTCTCTTCTTTCTCAGAGAAAGGACAGCAGGACATGTTAGGATGGGAGAATAACAGCTGCCCTGGGCAACACAGCCAATGTGGTGTCGACAAAAGTCAACTTTTTAAAGTCGCCTTGCCTCTCGAACATGCTTCTGCCTCAAAGATGCCCCTTCTTCCCTCCCTTCTTAAACGATCTGGGGATCCTCAGTCGTTTAAAGACCAAACAGAAATTTGGAGGAGTTTCTTCTCAAAGTGAACCTTTTTCTTTTCCCCTGCTTCACCTTGTTTTAGTAGGCCTGTGGCTAACTAAAGAGACCTGATCCTGAGAGGTTGATTAGGCACAGATAGGGGCTGGTTTTTAGTGCAAGTAAGGTAGGGTTTCCAACTCCAAGTCAAGAAATTCCTGGAGATTTGTGGGTGGAACCTGGAGAGGGCGGGGTTTGGGAAAGGGAGGAACCTCACTGAGGGTTTGTTTGTTTGTTTGTTTGTTTGTTTGTTTGTTTGTTTGTTTGTTTGATTGATTGATTGATTGATTGATTGATTGATTGATTGATTGATTGATTGATTGATTGATTGATTGATTGATTGATTTGTAGTCCACCCCACCCCCTGCAAGCAGGCTCAGAGCAGATAGACAACATAATAAAATTCATACAACATAAAAACTTGGTAGCAATTAATAGATGCAGCGTACATATTGCACCCCATTTCTCAACAACAGGGTCCACGGGGCAAGGTGCCCAATGATCTAATAAATAGAGGTGGGGCACATATCCCCTCTCCCCACGGCCAGATTCTAGAGTCCACCCTCCAAAGCAGCTATTTTCTCCAGGGGGACTGATCTCTGTCATCTGGAGATCAGTTGTCATTCCCAGCCCCACCTGGAGGAAGGTGAAGGGGTGAAGTCATTAACAGGGCCATGGCTCAGTGGCAGAGCATCTGCTTGGCAGTAGGTGATGGGAAAGACCTCCGCCTGAGACCCTGGAGAGCCGCTGCCAGTCTGAGCAGACAGTAATGAACTTGGACCGATGGTCTGATTCAGTATAAGGCAGCTTCATGTGTGTTGATGTGTGTCTGGCTGCTTGATGGCTTATGCCATTTCCACCCGGACCCTGGACCCTTCTCCCTCTGCGTCAATATCTGGGTAGGTTTTCACAGCTTGGGTCATAATGAGAACTCCCAAAGCCTTGCTGGTGCACCATAAGTATCTGTCTGTCTGTCTGTCTCTACCTCCCTCTCTCTATCTCTGTCTCTCTTTCTCTTTCTCTACCCCTCTCTCTCTCTATCCCCCCCTCTATCTCTGTCTCCCTATCTTTCTAACCCTCTCTCTCTCTACCCTCTCTCTCTCTACCCCCCCCATCTGTCTGTCTGTCTGTCTGTCTGTCTGTCTGTCTGTCTGTCTGTCTCTCTCTCTCTCTCTCTCTCTCTCTCTCTCTATCTATCTATCTATCTATCTATCTATCTATAATATTTTGTTAGCCTCCTTTCTACCTTATGGCACTCATAGTGGCTTGCAACAGGCATTTAAAGATACATAAAAACCTCAATTTAAAATCATGATCTAGAACTATCAATAAATAGTAAAATTAATTGAATGCAGTTCTAAGTAAAACGGTCTTCAGCTGCCTCCGATAGACTGAGGGCCAAGCTACACATGACGAAAGACACTTGCCTGGCAAGTGGATTGAGTGGAGGGCAAGTGAACAGGGAGAAATACACTTGCCATTCAAGTGTCATTCGTCATGTGTAGCTTGGCCCTGAGAGGGAGGGGGCAGGCATCTTTCCCTTGGAAAATTGTTCCATAACGGTGGGGCTGCCATCAAAAAGGCCCTCTGACATGTATCCACACAAGACACAGAGCACACCCCTCCATTTAAACATTTCATACCAAACTGCGAATGTGAATCCCTGCAGTGGCTCAGTTAAGGTCATCTTAGACTCTGGATTTAATGTTCCTTTCCTCATTAATGTTGGGCATTCTTGGAATTCTAGGAATGTTCTGGGGAAAAGATGTGGAAAAATAAAGATGGAGGTGAATCGAGCAGAGCTTGTACATCTTTGCTTACAGCCTGCATTCCACCCTACCCCACCCTGAGCTAAGCTTATTGGGATTCTGGACTCTCATCCCAGAATCTGATCTTGCCACCCCCACTGAATGCTTAAAATGAAGCACTAGTTTCCCAATGAACCGCAGATAAACATGACATTGGTGGTCATGCCTCTCACATCGCTGGATGTAATTAAATGCCTGCTTCTTTAAAAGCTAAAATAAAAACCTTTTGATGCAGATTGTCTTATTGCTTAAGACAAGGCTCGGATGTGAATGACGACTCCTGGCCTCAGTCTGTCAGATGTGTCAGTATTTCATGAATGCTGAGAACATCAGTCTGAATTCCATCAACTGGTTGCAACAACCCGCTCAGTATTAAACCACCATGTTGTCTGCATCTAAGTGGTGCAACACCACCCCCGTGTGCAGGAAACTTGTGTAGCAGGGATACCAGAAACAAAAGGGTTCTTTTCCTCCTTTTACTCACAACCGCTGTGAAACAAGAGACTCAACCGTAAGAAGCACAAGAACCACATCAGACCAGAGTGGAGGCCAGTGAATTCATTGGCCTATTATCCGGCAAATCCACACATCTCCGCATGTCCCAGCATCGCTGTAAACATTCGCTAAACTTCCGGAAGTATAGCGTCTCTCTAGCGCGATTTCTGACTCATCGCACGATGAGTCAGAAATCACGCTACAAAGACGCTATACATTTAGCGAATGTTTACCGTGAAGCCGGGACATGTGGATTCAGCCATCATTTTATTTGAACTGTATTTGTTTGGATAGTTTTTGGATGTAAAGCAAGCCACTTTGAGTCCCACTGATTGGGAGAAAGATGGCATATAAACATTTTAATTAATTACCCATTACTAGAGTTGTTTCCAAAATTCTCTTCCAAATTTCTACCCAGATTTTATTGTTCTGAATCACCTAGTCTTGTTGTAGAACCGACACGTTAGGAATCCACCGATGTTCTGGCTTCTTCATTTCCACATTGTGCATTTGATTTTGTTTTGACATTTATGCTTCGACCAATGTGTGCACATGCAGTGCGCCGCAGCTCTCGGCTCACTTCCCTGTTAATCCCTCTGTCTGTTACCAGTGTGCATCTGTGCACCAAGAGAACATTACCATTTATTATGTAATCATTCATACAATAGAAATCAAGATGCTTTTTGTGGCGTTCTACCAATGTTCAGGAGTTCATGTGCACATAAGTTGCATGTGACACAAGAATCTTGATGCATTTATACATACGATGACATCCAGGTTGTTTAGGGGGAGAGGAAAATGAAGGAATGAAATGTCATCGTCAATAACCATGGTATTCTTATGGAGAGGGTGGTTGGACTGGAAGTAGGAGCAACATGCTTCCACTCTTGCTTGACCAATCAATTCCAAAAGGTCATGCTGGGGAACTGCTGCTTGGCCCCTTAGCATTTATGATACGGGGTCCTGCAGAATTCCATCTTATCCCCCCTTCTATTTAACAGCTAAATGAAACTACTGGGAGAGATAATCCAGGGATATGGAGTGAGGTGCCACTGATATGCGGATGACGCCCGCACTATTTCTCCTTAAAAGCAAAGCCAGGAAGGTCAGTGGCAGTCCTGAATAGATGTCTAGAGAAGGTAACAGAGTGGATGAGGGTCAATAAACTGAAGCTCAATCTAGACAAGACTGAGATGCTGTTGGTCAGTAGTAAAGATGGGCACAAAACGGAACACGAACCAAAAAGAACCACGAACCAGCCCAGTGGAAGCTCATTTCCATGAACTTCTGAACTGCTCTGCTGGTTCGTTTGGTTCATTTTAAATGCCCCTTTCCATGCCACTGCTCGCTGTTTAAATGACCATTTCCCAGCCGCTCAGAGCAGCGAAGAAAAGCCCATTTAAAGAGTGGGTACGGCTTGGCTGGCCGGCTGGGAAAGCGGCACGGAAAGGGGCATTTAAACTCCATGAACTACGAACCACAAACCAGTTCGCGAACTTGCACCAGTTCATGGAAGTTCATGGTTCGTTAAAATGCACGAACCATGAACCGCATGATTCATTTTTTTTCACTGTTCGTGCCCACCTCTAGTCAGTAAAGAAGCTGCTTGCGGGCTGCAGAGTCAGCCTGTCTTGTGGAGGTTGCATTCCCCCTGAAGGAGCAGATTCATGGCTTGGAGGTGCTGTTTGATCCTGGCCTATGATTGGAAGCTGAGTTCTACTCCATGGTCTCATTGAAACAAATAGGAGCTGCCTGCATTCGTTTCTACCAGTTTTGTATAGGACAATTTCCCAGTGACTCGTGCCACTGGTTAATTGGTGAGAGCCAAGGAGGTGCCCCTTGAAACTCCATGCTCAGGCGGAAATATCTTGGCACATCTTGTCCAGATTATTCAAGCAACTGAGCTGAGCTTCCTCCCCAAAAGCCAGCCACACACACACACACAAGTTTCTAGATACACACACACCTCAGGTCAACATGACTATGGGAAAACTCCTTTTTCAATCCACATCATGGGTCAATTCCTGATGAGGAAAGTAAACTTGGAGAATTCCATGCTGAGGCAGAACCTCCAATCTAGGGCTGATGCAAATTACTTTGATACTCTTGAGGAAACATTCATTCTGTGCCCCCCCCGGCCCCACCCTTCACAAAACACAATTCATATCAGCTATGGCTGGTTCTCCAACTACAGTGATACATGCTCTGATCATATCCATGTTAGATTACTGCAATGTGCTCTACATGGGGTTGCATTGGAAAACAATATGGAAACTTCATTTGGTGCCCAATGCTGCAGCTAGGCTATTGTCAGGGGTTGGTTGCAGAGATTGTGTTACCCTTGTAACACAATCTGCACTGGCTACCCATCTGTTTCTAGGCACAATTCAAAGTGCTGGTTCTTAACTTTGAGGCCCTAAATGGCTTGGGGTCAAGGTATCTGAAGAACCATCCCCTCCCCTATTCTCCAGCCCGCCTCTGAAGATCTGCCTCTCAAGCCCTCTTCTCTTTGCTCTCACATTCAGAAGCGTGGCAGGTGGCAACTAAAGACAGGGCATTTTCTGCGATGGCACCTCACCTTGGAATGCCCACTCCCTCAAGACTTACCTGGTGCCTACTTTAATTTCTTTGGGGCACATAGCTAAAACACAATGATTTTGTAAATGATCCTTGACTTTGATTATTGTGGATTGTCCGGGCTGTATTGCCGTGGTCTTGGCATTGTAGTTCCTGACGTTTCACCAGCAGCTGTGACTGGCATCTTCAGAGGTGTAGCACCGAAATTACCTGCTAACGTCTTTTCCACAGTTTGACACTGAGAGATCTCTGTCTTTTGGTGCTACACCTCTGAAGATGCCAGCCACAGCTGCTGGCAAAACGTCAGGAACTACAATGCCAAGACCACAGCAATACAGCCCAGAAAACCCACAACAACCATCATGCTCTATTCATTCTTAAGGTCTCTTCTTTCCTGTTGAAATTGTGCTTATGCTTATGAATTTCAATGGCTTCCCTGTGCAATCTGATGAAGTAGTTGGAAGTGTTGTCCAGTATTTTAGTGTCCTGGAATAGGATACTGTGTCCAACAGTTCCAACTACTTAAGCCTCCCTCCATTATCATTCCACACCCTGGGAAACTCTTACAGGATGACTCAGCCCAACCCTGCCTTCCTGAGTAGATATAAATTACCTGCCAACTTCTTTTTCACACAGTAAGACTGAGAGATCTCTGTCTTTTGATGCTACACCTCTGAAGATGCCAGTCACAGCTGCTGGCAAAACGTCAGGAACTACATGCCAAGACCACAGCTATACAGCCCGGAAAATCCACGACAACAACAACCTTTGATTTATATTCTGCCCTTCAGGACAATTTAACACCCACTCAGAGTGGTTTGCAAAGTATGTCATTAGTATCCCCAAAACAACAATTACCCTGTAAGGTGGGTAGGGCTGAGAGAGCTCTGGAACAGCTGTGACTGACCCAAGGTCACTCAACTGGCATCAAGTGGAGGAGTGGAGGAATCAAACCTGGCTCTCCAGATTAGAGTCCTGCCGCTCTTAACCACTACACCAGACAAAGTGAGTTCTGACTCTCAAAAGCTCAGCCCCTGAAAATCTTATTTTTCTTTAAAGTGCTACTGGACTTAAATCTTGCCCATCTCACCTCTGGCTGCTGCAGCTCGACTGTTAGCAGGAGCAAGCAGGAGCATGCACATCACTCCCATCCTACAGTCACTCCATTGGCTACCTATCAGTTACCGTGCTCAACTCAAGGGATTGGTTATTACATACAAAGCTCTTCACAGCTTTGGCCCGACTTACCTACGGGACTACCTCTCTCCCTATGTTCCTCTACTAGGGTTGCCAGCTCCAAGTTGGGAAATTCTTGGAGATCTGGGGGGTGAAACCTGGAGAAACCAAGAGAAAGTGAGGTTTGAGGAGGGAAAAGACCTTGGCATGGCATAATTCCATAGAATCCACCCCCCAAAGTAGCCATTTTCTCCAGGTGAATTGATCTCTGTGGCCTGGAGACCAGTTGTAATTCCGGGAAATTTCCAGCCACTACCTGGAGGCTGGTAACCCTATCCTCTACAGCAGCTTCACTAATCTAAACAAGGTCTCTTGCAGGTGCCATCCTACACATGAGCGAAATCAACAGCAGCCCATACACGGGCTTTCTCTGTGGTGCCTCCTACCCTATGGAACAGCCTGCCTGAGGAGGTCAGGAGAGCCCCCACTCTCCTGGCTTTCTGCAAACGATACAAAATCGAATTATTCAAAAAGACTTTTTACTCATATAGGAAGGTGGTATTGTAGGGAGGGGGTCTTAGATGTTTTGCTAATGAGTTAGGAACCATAGACTTCACCATTATGTTGCCTTACATATTATCTGTTGCTTTAAATATGTACTCCTATATACTACCGGTGCTTCATGTTGTTTAATGTCAGTCCTAGAATTGATTATGTTCTGTTTCAGCAGTTCTTCAACCCCATATTGGATCCTTGCTAATGCTATGTCTTTGTAATTCGGGTATTCATTTACCCGATGACATTGTTTATGGAAGTGTTCTTGACACTGAATGGAAATGCCTGCCCTTATCCTTGCTACTGATTGTACTAATCTCACACTATGTAATCCACCTTGAGTCTCAGTGAGAAAGGCGGAATATAGATGACATACATACATACATACATACATACATACATACATACATACATACATACATACATACATACATACATACATACATACATCTAAAATGCTCTCCAAATGCTACTCCTAGAGGACAGGGAATAACAGGAGAAGGAAACCAGCAGTCTGCTGCAGTAGGAGGGGGGGGGGAATTGATGTAAATCATCCTCTACATCAGAAATTGTGGTGCTTTCCATGGTCATAGATGCAGAAGAGTTAGCCGTGTTAGTCTGTAGTAGCAAAATCAAACGAAGAGAACTGTGATTCTGACGAAGAGAACTGTGATTCTCGAAAGCTTATGCTACAATAAAGTTGGTTAGTCTTAAAGGTGCTACTAGACTTTTTGATCAGAAATTGTGAATGTCTTGCATTGTATCTAACCCGATGAATCCACTGGATTCCTGCAATTCATTCACATCTCTCCCTTCCCCATTAACGATGTACTTGTGTCTATTGATCAAACACTGCCAACAACAAGCAATGCAACTTTCCTTAGAATTTATCAATAATGAGCGACTTGCTGCTGATCCATACATGCACTTCTGTGCATGGGTAAGAGAATACCCTGCCTTTCCACTGGAGGAATCAAAGATACGCGATGCTCTTTCAAATGCCAGTAAAGGAGCAATGCTTCCTGCATAGGAACGGCAGCAGTACAAGCTAACAGGCAGCCTGCCCTCGTCAAGTCTATATATCCAAGCAGATGCGCAAGTGATGCACAGCGGTGCTCTGAACGCCGTCATGAAACAACAGAGCTGGAAAGAAGAGGGGGCAGAAAATGCTGTTAAATATTCTCTGCTAAAGCTGGAGGGTTTTTTTTTTTATTTCCTGCCTTATATTCGCCAGGTTTTCAAAGCCATCTGCTTTCAGAGCCTACCTGCCTTGTTGTTTACCACAGGCTGTCTGTCTGTTTTAACAACCTCCGGAGGGATTCTGCACACCTCATTATGCAAAGTTGCTGCTTATGCATTCACTTCGGCGCTTGTCTAAGTAATCTGCACGCACCAAACCTTCCACCAAAGATGCAACATCCCCTTTTTAGAGCCTGCCGATCAAAAACAATAGTCGGCTGTGTCATAGCAAGACAAAACACAGCCTCCCGTGTATTATTGATGTGATACAGGGCTGATCTGAGTCTCTGCTTGCAGCTGGGTTTTTTTTTAAAAAAAGAAAGAAAAGATACGGTTTTTGCTCTCTCCGGCTCATATGCAGAAACGCAATAAAACACATTCCACTTTGAATATTTCTTTTTAGTGGTATAGCAAAAATGTCTCTCCCAAATCCAGCACCTCTTTCAAATGGAGTTTTAAGAGCCCTGGATATCACAATGGATTGGGATATGTCACAGACAGAGACAGCATTGTTTAGTGGTTAGAAGGCTGAACCAGAGAGAGCCAAATCCAAATCCTCACAGCCCAGAAACTCACTGGGTGACCTTGGGCCAGTCTCAGCCTAACATGCTTCACAGAGTTGTTCTGAGGAGAAAAGGAAGGAAGGGAGAATTACATTGGTAGTTTACCTCAACAGGACAAATAGCAACTCCCAGGCCCATTTCAGGTTGGGAAAAAGGCACAAAGGACAGTTTAACCACCTCTCCCCTCATATTAGGCTTCCCATTTACCTGTCTGGGCAGGGAGATTTACCTCTTCCCCAGTCCCAATTTTCCACCACCAAGAAATTGAAGAGTGGAAGAAAATGGCCTCCACGTAATGTCAGTCTAAGGGCCAAGCTACAAGTGACGAATGACACTTGAACGGCAAGTGGATTGAGTGGAGCGCAAGTGAACAGGGAGAAATACACTTGCCGTTCAAGTGTCATTTGTCACTTGTAGCTTGGCCCTAAGAATCTCATCTAGTCTTTGTGGTAAAAACAATGGAGACTCTGGGATGCAGCCTAGAGCATCACCCAGAAGTGACATCATCACCCAGAAGTGACATCATATCATCCCAAAATTCCACCCTCTCCAGGCACTGCCTCCAAAATCTTCCAACATTTGCTGAGGCAGTGTGGGGATCCATTCCCCACCCTGTGGTCCTGATCAGGCTTGGGCCTGCACACACCTGCTTATGGCAATAAAAAAAGCACCAGGCTGTCTTTTTCTTAGGGAAATTTTGCCATCTAGGCTGAGTTTTTCCACCTGCTCAGCTCCCCTCATGACTGACGATGCCTTCCAAATGAACCGCAATATGAAGGAAGGTGTTGCCTTTTGCCTGGGGAGATTTGCCAATCACTTGTTTGATGTATTTTGATGAAATTTTATATTTGTATTCTTCTAGGATTTGGTATGGGTTTGTATGCTGATAGAATATCATATTTCTTAGCTGCCTTGGGTGTTATTTTGAACAGAAAGATGGGATATAAATAAACAAACCCACAGATGCTTGGACCACACAATTGCCAACATCAACTCTGATTTTGCCCTGAGGATGTAAACCAGGGTCGGGAACCACTTCACACTGTAGGAGGCAATTCATGTGATTGTACTCCCCCACAAAAGAAGATCTGTACTCCACAACTAGCATGTTGGGGGGGGGGTGATGCTAGAATGTTTCTCCCTGGCATGCTCATTTCATATGAGCTGCGACTGTTTTGGATATGTCAAGACACATTTGGTCATGTGATCTGCCCCCCCCCAACCCAGATGCAGGCTGGCCACCTCAATGAAAACTAAGCCTTAGGCGTACACCTAAATAAAATCCTCAATTTTTTTTAATGACATCATCTCTCCACCGAAGTGCTGAAGGCAGTTCACAGAATAAAAACCATCATACATTCCAAAGGCAAGACAATACACCTGACCCTGAAAACACACATCCTCAAACCAGTGCAGGTTCATGTCTTGGGGTAAACCCCAAGGAGGGCCTCTATGGAAGGAAAGGGAGCAATTTCCATCCATTCTCCCCTCCCACAGCAGACATATGAATGCACCCTCACACCGTTCCTGTCACCCAAGAGCAGCGTCTTGCTAGAATTTTTAGCTGTAGCAGGAGAACGAAGCAAGGAATTTGCACTCAGCATAAAAAACTCCTTTTAGTTCATGACTGATGGATTCAAGCTGGTATATTTGCCAATCAGAAACAGCCTCCCTACCATTAAGCTATCCCTACCCATAAAATTTAGAATAACTTTCAGTAGGGAATTTTCACCATAATACCAACAATCTCTTGCTCCAACATGGTCATGGAGATATCAACTTACCACCTTAACCCAAAATTCCAGCACGCATAGAAATGTTCTCCAAAGAGGCTCACGCTTATCTCAATCTCCATAAATTGTGGGACAGGTGAATAGAATGTCTATCCATACATCTAGGAATGTTTAGACACTAGCCAGTTTGGCTCACGTCTACTTGTGGGTTGGGAACAGGGGTCCAATTTTTCAACAAGGAGTGCAGCTGACCACAAACAGTTCAGAACTGTTCAGGTTACAGTACAGTGCAATGCAATCTTCAGTGTTTCACACATGCACATTCTCAGCCAAATGGAAATCCCATGTTCCCCCTCTTCCACAGACACACCAATGGGCAGCCAATCATATAAACAGAGAACAAAGCAACCAGTCAGGCAGTGATTATAAACAAACGTATTTTTTCATCTTAAGCCCTGATGTTCATTTAAATCCTGGCTATCAGTTTTATTATGCATATGTGCCTTTTTACACAGCCTTATTTAATGACCTGATGCTCTGTGACTCTGGGTTGCCAGCCTCCAGGTGGTGGCTGGAGATCTCCTGGAATTACAGCCAATCTCCAGGTCACAGAGATCTGTTTCCCTGCAGAAAATGGCTGCTTTGGAGGGTGGCGTCCATGGCATTACACCATAGTGAGGTCTCTCCCCCTCACCAAATCCAACTCACCCCAGGCTTTGCCCCCAAATCTCCAGGAATTTCCCAACCCAGAGCTGGCAACCTTACTGAGTAAAATCATCTTGCCTACTACGCAGGTGGACAAACCTCAGTGAGGTCAGGAACGAAAACTCCACCAGAACAAGGAAATGAATCTCCTCACTTACAGCTTACGCACAGCAGCAAAGCGGTTCAACAACCATTCGGGAGAGATGCCAGACAAGCAAACAGATCAGACGTTCAATTCATGGATGATCACAGCTGTCAAACACGGTTATGATCACTTATCAAAGATGTCCACTGTAAAAGTTTGCAGAATCCCTAAATACATCTCGGCGATCTAATGTGGCACACGGATCAGATTTTTCTGCGAGCGCTCGTGGGTTTGGGGCATCCATATGAAAGCTGCAGCTGCCTTCTCTGGCCTTCTTTTGGCTGTGAATGGAACGTGAAGGCACACAGCAAAGCCAAACGACTACAGCTGTCAATTGTTTTGTGCTCAGATAAGTCAGCCGAGTTGCTTCTAGCCAATTCATCTAAGGCTTGGCTAAGCAATCATCTCAAAGCAAATGGGAATTGAATAGGCCAGAAATGGGGTGGGAAGGAACGGTAGAGGCTCGCTGTTGCCTGGCCATTCCAAGGCTGCGTGAGAATCTACAAGCAACCATGCTGGGGCTGATCAGAAGCCCATCTATTCCTGCATCCTGTTTCCTACAGTGGCCAAATAGATGCCCCGAGGAGTCCCACAAGCTGGAGTTAAGAGGCCAAAACATCGCCCTGGGTTGGCCCCAGAAGTAGACTGCCTCTGACCATGGAAGTTCTTTTCCTACAGCATCATAACTGATAAGAGCGTGAGAAGACCAAAGAGCCACTAGCCCAGCATCCTGTGTCCCGCAGAGCCCGCTGAATAGCTCTGTGTCAGGACCTGCCTTGATTTGGGAGGAAGACTCCATGAAGGAGAGGAAGGCTCCTCAAGGGAAGGGGAGCAGCTGAGGCTCCATGCAGCCTGGAAGCTCCAGGTATGATTCCCTAACACACTCACACTCACACAACAGCAGGGGAACAGGCAGATCAAGTTTCTCCAGAGTGGCCCAGTCTGCCTTCACACACCTAAGACCCTAGAGACAAAGAAGGTGGAGGGCCAGAGCTAAACCACGAACCTGGGAGCAGAACACGTGCCTGGCAGCTTGAGGCTTCCCATATTCCCATCCGGCAGAGAAAGAGAGCAAAACGTTCCAGACCTTGACAAGAAAAGGGTGCCTACTCTGTCTACAGGAAGGGTGGGGCTCAGGCATCAGCACGTGGAGCGGGGGCAGCTGGCAGGGCGCTGCTAACCCCCTACTCACGCCTCTTCTCTGATGCTTGCACCCACACCCTCCTGCTGCCTGCTTAGGGGTGCTTTGCCACCTCTGCTCCCAGCTGCATATGCTGCCTAGTGCTCTGGAGAAGAGCATGTGGGTGGTGTGCGAAGCATCAGCATTTCTGGTGGGCACAGCAGTGGCACTCCTTGTTCTACCCAGCACCTAGCACCATCAGGGTATGGAGGGCGGCTGTGACAGCAGGTAGTGAGAGAGCTTGTGAGAGGACAGAGGAAGGGCACACCAGGGCCGGACCAAGGGTTGCCGGCACCCAGGGCAACCCAAGTCTGGCTCCTCATGCGTACGCAGCGCACACATGCTCCCGGCGCTGCGTGATGTCACTTCCATGACATCATCACACAGGGAGGAGTGTGCCGCCCACATGGCTCGCTGGCTGCCCTGGCATGCCGCAGAGTTGGCGGAGGCAGTGTGGGTGGCTGGGAAGCCGCCCGTGCCATTCACCTGCCCCACAGGACAGGGGGCCCACTGCAAGCCAGTCGCCCCCTGTCCTGCAGGGGAGGTGAATGGTGCAAGTAGCCTCCGAGCCCCCAATGCTGCCGCCCGTGTGCTCCCAGTGGCTGGCAGCTGCACCTGGCACCCCCTCTTTGGCAGCGCCGGGGGCAGACTCCCCCCCCCATCGATCCGGCCCTCGGGCACACAGCAGGTGGGGCACGTGGGTGGGAGGACCAGAAAAGGAGCCTAGTATTGATCATGGGACAGCCCTGAGCACTCTTTGCCCATGGACCCCCCAATCTGGAACTGGCCCTGGTGGGGCTGCCACATCCCTAGATAACTCTTCAGTTGGGCTGTTACGTTTTTCTGTCCTCTGACTCCCCCTTCATGCTGTTCATTGGGTCTCCAGTGTCCCAGGAGCAGCATTGGGTGGGCATTTTGAGCCACAATGGGAGGGGACAAGCAAGGAAGTCCTGCTTCATTGGTGGGAAACCTTTGCATGGCCTCCAGCTCATGTCTCATACAGCCTGTCATTCCATGCAACCTCTAGGGCGGGAGTCTTTAACTAGTGGCTCTAGAGCCAAACGCAGCTCAGCATGGGATCAAATATGGCTCTTTAAATGAAAAAAATCTCATATTTAAGTTAAGATATATTGGAGGGCTAGGCAGGAGGCCAGAATAAACAATATGTGAATGGCAGAAAAGAGTTCTTTGGAATGAAAGGACGTCTTAGAGATGCTTTACAGAAAGAGAAAAGACGTCACTGAACCATTGCCATGTGCAGATTTATGCCAGTGCGCTAAACAATTGCACAGGGTGCACCAGTGTATATTTGAGGAAAGTTCGTCCAGTTGCACTATACAGACCAACAAGATTTCCAGGGTATCTGCTTTCAAGAGTCAAAGCAGCTTCCACCTCATACTTTGGGAATTTAGTTGGTCTCTAATAGGGGTGTGCACTGTTGATTCGGGTGGGGGTGGGATGATGTTTAAAGGGCCCCGTCGCTGCTTGCAAGCAGCAGCGGGGCCCTTTAAACTCAGCCCTGAAGCTTTCCAAAGCTTTCCGAAAGCTTCGGAAAGCTTTGATTCGGATATCCAGAATCTTTCTGGATCAGCTCCGCTTCGGGTATTTTTACCCGAAGTGAATACAGAAGCACACAGCCCTAGTCTCTAACAGCCACTCGACATGTTACTTCTTTTACGAGTTCTCCACAGAGCCATCCTATGCTCTATATAGATGCACATCGCCTCAGGGAATGGCTTCTATTTTTTTAAAAAAACAGCATGCAAATGGGCTCAGAGAGCTGCTTCCTGGGGAGGGGAAACTCCTGCCTTTCCCCAAGATTATTTCCCCATGCAAAAACAGCGCATAGAGGAGACATTTCCCCATTTCTGCTGCTCCACATGGAGGTTTTGCGTGCACATGCAGCAGCAGAAAGGGGAAAACTCTCCTCAGCACTGTTTTTGCATGGGGGGAAAAGGCTTGGGAGAAAGGCGGGAACTTTCCCTTCTCCAGAAGCACCTTTCTGAGCCCATTTGCATGGGATTTTTTAATAGAATCCAATTCCCGAGGTGATGTGAGAGCGGAACTACAAGTGACACCTGACACAGGCTGGACACTTGTCAGCTTCCCGCAAATTTTGATGGGAAATGTAGGCATCCTGGTCTTGCAGCTTGACTCTCTGACTGCTGTCCAATGGACTTTTCAACTGTCACTTGTCCAACATTCCACCAAGCTGCCTACATTTCCCATCAAAACTTGAGGGAAGCTGACAAGTGTCCAACCTGTGTCAGGCGTCACTTGTGGTCCCGCTCTGAGTCTGCACAGAGCATGGGTTGGCTCTGTAGAGAACTCATTTAAAAAGTGTCGAGTAACTGTATGGTGTAGCCAGACTTGAATCTTGCTCTTCTATTCCCAACCCACACGGCTATACACTGGAAACAGTGTATGTTTATCATTTATTGTGAGAACTCGTGTGTGTGTGTGTGTGTGTGTGTGTGTGTGTGTGTGTAACTTCCTAATAACAAACTTGCAACGACTAGAATTTGGGCTTTGGAAACTTCATGGATTATCAACCCTTGCGTCAATTATCCGTGGTGTTAATTTGTAGCTTTTCAGTGACGCAAACGGGCTTTCCTGTCTCGATCTCTATGTCGCTCTTGCTCTGATTTTGGTTCTTTATAAAATGTTGATAACCCCCAACTCTAGGGGCACCACAGAGCCACTTTCAAGACTCACAAACTCCTCTAGAGTATTTTGAATATCAAACGGATGTATTAATCTCCAGGGGCAAGGCATTCGAATCAGATCCCCGAGAAGAGAGAAATGAGTGAAGAAGATTCAAGTGCAATTTATGAAAAGTGACTAGAAATCCTGATAACACAGAACCCTATTGAAACTGCAAATTTGATTATCTCTCTTCATTTCTTCTCTGCATCCTCCTTTCTCCTCCTTTTGATCACCTAAAAAATCTTATTATCTATACATTTGACTACAGACGCCTCCGCTGAGCGAAGACGGGCCCCTTCTAGCACCCACTTAATGAACACAACATAATTCACATCAGGTTTTGATTACCCTTATGAAAATACTGGCCTTTGCCGTGCTTTCGCAATTACAGCATCTCTAACTTCCAATTACTTCCCTTTTATTAACAATCACCATTAAACGCATTAAATAATGTTTCCATAGCAATGCCATTCTACTCAAATGCGGCTTTCATTTGGACTACAGGAAATGGGAATCCCTGCCTAATTTTCATCGGTGAGCAAAGCTATAGACTCAATCTTCTCTTGAAGGTAGAAAGACCCTTAGATAAGAGGTGGTTTTAAATGAAGAAGACGGTCCATAAAGCACCACTTCAGCTTCGGATGCTTCTGCATCCAGACAAATTCCCTCATCTTGGAGGTATGAATGACCAGGGCTGTTTCCACACAGCTTACCTTTTGCCGAGATGCAGCGTGATCTTGTGCGAAATCGCACGATAACAGCATGATCTCATGCAAAATCGCTCAATAACAGCGTCTTCCTGGCACGATTTCACGCGAGAACATGCTGCATCCTGGCAAAAGGTAAGCTGTGTGGAAACAGCCCAGGTTTTGGTTTCCAAACCAGAATCAATGCAGTGTTCCAGTGTTTACTTCAAAATTGTGTATAGAGTAGTACAAAGCAGGGGATCAACATGATGTAACAACAACATTTGATTTATATACCGCTCTTCAAGATAACTTAACACCCACTCAGAGCAGTTTACAAAGTGTGTTATTATTATCCCCACAACAATCACCCTATGAGCTCTGAGAAGCTGTGACTGATGCAAGGTCACCCAGCTGGCTTCAAGCGGAGGAGTGGGGAATCAAACCCGGTTCTCCAGATTAGAGTCCTGCCATTCTTAACCACTACCTCAAACTGGCTCTCAGTGTAATGGTTCGAGTGTGAGACTAGAACATGAGAGACATACGCTGTGATCCTAGGAACGCTTCCTTGGAAATAAACGCTTCAGAATAAAATTTATTGGTTGCATTCGGGCATTTTTAAAACAGGATTTCTGAGCAGACCTGCTTAGGATTGACCCCATAGTTTCAAATCCCCACATTGCTCTGATGCTTGCTGGATGGCTTTGAGGATCATGTGCTTTTGGCTTAACCTACTCCACAGGGTTGTTATGAAGATTAAATGGGGAAAGGAGAACCATGTATGCTACTCTGAACTCCTACATGTGTGGTCTGCCACAAATTTCAGATCATTTATGTCCTATTCTGCTTCACTGGTGCACATGTTCATCGATATAACCAGGGCTTTTTTTCAGTTGGAACGCAGTGGAACAGAGTTCCAAAACCTCTTGAAAATGGTCACATGGCTGGTGGCCCTGCCCCCTGATCTCCAGACAGAGGGGAGGTTAGATTGCCCTCCGCACCACTCGGCAGAGCGGAGGGCAATCTAAATTCCCCTCTGGCTGGAGATCAGGGGGCGGGGCCACCAGCCATGTGACCATTTTCTCCAAGGCAACCCACTGAGTTCCACCGCCTCTTTTCGTAGAAAAAAAAGCCCTGGATATAACACCGTCTCCCCCCGCCCCAAGTAACTTTGATATGATTATATGTAGAGCGGTACCCAGATTCTTACGGGTGCTGCTTTTCAAAAACATTACACACACACTTCATCTGATCAGATCAAGATTTTTATATGTGGTATGGTATAGTTGATAGTGCCATCCCACAAGAGCAGGGTTCAAATCTCTTTCACCATGTCCTGAAAAATGACCAATCATGGGCTGTTATCACACACCCTCATAATGCTCCGGAAAATTGCGCAAAATTTACAGCATGAAGTGTCTTCCTAGCCCGATGACGTCAGAAATCGCGCCATTAAATGGGATCATGATGGGAAATTGCACTAGGAAGATGCTTCATGCCGTGAGTTTTGTGCAATTTTCTGTATGTTATGGGCGTGTGAAAACGGCCATGTACTAGACGCAACACTATTATAAACTTGCGATTCATTTTTATTTCTATATAATTTCCAGAATTTGGCAACACCTCATTAGTGGACCGCCAACATACACAGCATAGGCAGCTTTAGAAGTTCCTCGATGCTGCCGCTTCTGCACCATTATGACAAAGCCCCTCCAGGAAAATGGCGTTTCTAAGATAGCAGGGCCCAAACACACCACGTAAATAGACCCCAGCCCCAGCCTACCACAAAACCCCAGACACAGTCAGAGTGAACCTCGCTCACCACAAGACCCCAGACACAGGCAGGATGACGTCATCCACAATCACGTGATCTTGGAGAAGACAGGAAGGGTGCATCAACTGAGACAGTGCAGATGATGTGGAGCAGCCAAGGTAAGCCTATCATGAGAGACTCCATCTAGTCTCCTCCTTCCTCCTAAGTGCAAGGGAGACCCAATTCCTCCTGACCAGCTTCTCCTGGCAACTAGAGCTCTAGGGTTGCCAGCTCTGGGATGGAAAATCCCTGGAGATTTGTGGGGTGGAGCTTGAAGAGGGTGGGGTTTGAGGTGAGAAGGGAACTCAGCAAGGTACGATGCCATAGACTCCAACCTTCAAAGCAGCCATTTTCTCCAGGGGAACAGATCTTTGTTGTCTGGAGATCTGCTGTAATTTTGGGAGATCTCCAGCCATTAGCTGGAAGCTGGCAACCCTAGCTCTAGAACAGGCAAAGTCCATAATCCAAAATGAGGTTGTCACTCTAGCCTCCCTCACTTCCTGTCTTGTGCTTCTGGTGTCACTTGACTACCTGTCATGTGTTTATCTTTACTGCAGATTGATGTAACACACTCCTATACACTGGAAACCAGAGTGCAACAATAAACGAAGAGCCGTGTGTGAATGCAGTCCTGGATCTACTGCAATATTTGTAGTTTATCACACAATACTAGAGCTCTAGATAAAACGCTGGGAGCATTGCATGATTGGTTTCTATATGTGCGGGTGTGTTTGATCATAAATTGTTTACAATTAACCACTGAGGAAGACCTTAGGGCCGAAACACATCTGGTCGGTTTGCACTGTACCTTGGTCTATTTGTGTTGGTCATTGCACTGTACCATCATCTGTATTTTGAGATGTTTTTGCAAGTTTTCGTATATATATGTAGCCTGCCATTCAGGCCTTATGTTTTAAACTTGTTTTAAATCTATATAGGTGCACATCTATAATAAATGCTCTTTTATATATATATATACATAGGTTGTTACTTAACCCCTCGATTTTGTTTGGGTTGAGTTTGGGGGGGGTCCCCCCACCCACCCCTTTTTTCGTCCTTGCTGAACGCTGCTCCAAAACACATTGCAACCAGGCACAAGAGTTATTTTTCCAGCCCAACCATGCTAAATTTTCAAAGCCTCTAGAGGCCTCTCAAAAGAGCTCAGCCAACCAACTACAGATGATACCTGGGTTCAAAACCCTCCATTCTGCTGCCAACCTAACTAGGTAACGCAGGACACTGCCTTATACTGAATCAGACAAATGGTCCATCAAGGTCAATATTGTCTAGTCAGACTGGCAACAGCTCTCTAGGGTCTCAGGCAGAGGTCTTTCTCGTCATCTTCCTCCTGATCCTTTTAGCTGGAGATGCCCGGTATTGAACCTGGAACCTTCTGCATGCCAAGCGAATGTTTTTCCATTGAGCCACAGTTACTCTCTCAACCTCACAGGACTGTTGGGAGGATAGAATGAAGGAGGGGAGAACCATGTAAGCCCGCCTGAACTCCTTAGAGGAAGGGGAAGATATAAACAGGACTAATAAACAGAAATTGCTGCCATCTTCATGTAGTTAACGCATGCCATTTTTCAGTAGTGACCAAGCTAAATTCCTCCCCATACTGGGGGGAGAAAAATCAACGCTTTCATCTTCCAGGCTGTCAGAGGGCTAGAAAACGAGTTCACATCAATTCTCTTTACAAGGGACAGCAAGTCTAATTGCTACCTGGCTTGTGCAGAGTGCAAAGTGGTCGTTTAAATGCAATCGATAATCCCCAAGTAAAGGCATGCTGCCCACTTAGCAGGACACGGTGGAATGAAGTTTTCAAGTTACAAATGAATGCTGAAGGAGCACGGGGTCACCCTGAACACCTACTTTGGAGATCCAGCAGACCGCTGGCTCACTTTCAAGCAACACCCTCTGGTCACTGGACAGAAATGTCTTCACCCCTTCCATTGCAATTTGCATTCAGAGCCACGGAGAGGAGAACAACTTCTGACAATGCTGTGTCTTGGGTGGACGTGCTCTGCAATTCTATACCAGGAAAGATTCTGGCATTAAGTGCATCCTTCATTACCCAGAACTATTCCCGTTTACAGTTTTAATTTTCTTAAAAACAAACCCAACAAGGTTCTAGTCCACATGGTTGCGAACAGAGGCTCAAAATCTCAGAAGACAAAGTTAGGGATTCTAAGAAGGCTTTTCTTGAGTTATCATAGGTAAGGGTGGGTGGATGGACAGATAAATAGAAACTTAATGAACTAATGCAGGTTATCAAATTAGGCTTTAACTGGTGAGGCATTTTAGTAAATTAGTTAATTTGAGAAGAGTGGACATACTTCTTTTCTAATTTGCGATCCAGCTGGGAAAATCTGATTAATTACTTGAATGTCCAGTGGACGTCCAAACAATTAATTAATTTTCTCCCAGAGTAGTCGTACATGATTCATTATGGCTTCTAGGCCTTTTCTGTATGCTCACTGGGGGCATGCCAGGGACCGGAGCTCCCTCTTGCATCTTGCAGTCCTCTTTCATGTGGTCGTTCCTGCTTTGTGCTAGTTTCTGGAGGGTTCCTGCAGGGCACACACCCGTTGCCATTCTTCAACTCGGTTAAAAACTACGGTCTCCTTCTCATCAAGAACAGCCTGCTGGGATCAACACTCTGTTTCCCACCATAGTAACCCAGCAGCCAACCATTTTGCCCAGAAGAACCACAATAATCAAGGCCAGGGCTTTGCCCTGTCTTACCCCCTGCCTGACTCTGTTAAGCTGGCAACTGAAGGGCACCGAAATAAAGAACACATCTGTGAGACCATTCGCGCATTTATTTATTTACTTCATTTATCCCTCATCTTCCCAATGCAGACCCAAAGGGGCTTATTTAATTCTTTCTTCCAATTTAGCCTCGCCACAACCTTGTGAGGTAGGTTAGTCTGAGAGTGTACAACTGGTCCAAGGTGTCCCAGCCAGCTTCCATGGCAGAGTAAAGATTTGAACCTGGGTCTTCCAGATCCTAGTCTGACACCTTAACCACTCCTGATGTCTCACATGTGCCAGCGCTTTTTAGGGTTTCCAGGTCCCCTCACCCTCCTGGCAGAAGGGGGGGACACAGCACTTACCTTATTTTTGACCCTCAAGTGCATTGCAAAATATGCAAAATATGTGATGACGTCACTTCTGGGAAGTGACATCATTATGCAAGGCACAGGAATGCGCATGCGCTTCTGGGTCCCAAATTAACCCGATTTGGCCCGTTCAGAGCACAAATCAGCCTGCTGCAAAGCACGGCAGCACTCTTGGGGTAGTGCAATGACATCATTGACATTGGCCGTTTTCACACATCATCATCACACATCACGCAAAGTTCCCACAAGGACAGCATCTTCCTAGCGTGATTTCGTGTGAGAATCAGGAAATCGCGCCAGGAGACGCTCTCCTTGCGGGAGCTTTGTGCAACATACCAGAGCCGGTAAGACGTGTGAAAACAGCCATTGTCGAGCCGCCCCTGGGAGCACACCCAGGAGGCTCGTTCCCTGCCTTTAAGGTGGGAGCGGGGAATCCCTCGCCCCGACCAGGGGAATGGGATCCCTAGCGCATATCCAGTACTTTATTACAATCTAGCATCTTCATACGGTATAAAATTAAAACTTTGCACTAATGATACATCTCTTCTTTTCCACAAGCATTTCTGACATAAACGCTATTCCTGGAAATAAGGAGCATAAGGCAAGCCTACATCCGAGAGGGGCTGTGGCTCAGTTGGATGAGCATCTGCTCCACATGCAGAAGGTCCCAGGTTTGATCTCCAGGAGCAGGTCGTAGATGATGTGATAGATTTCTAAGATCCTGGAGAAACACTTCCAGCCAGTGTGGGAGATACTGATCTTGATAGACCAATGGCCTGACTCAGTAGAAGATGCTTCATGCATATGTGTTAATGTGTTAATACATTGATAAGGTTTTGATTGATTGATTGATTGATTGATTGATTCGATTTTTAGCCCACCCTCCCCACAAGCAGGCTCAGGGTGGGTTACAATCATAAATAAGGTACAGTAGATAAAACCAATAAAATAACATCTCAGTGCAAACATGAATATCCGCATTCCAGATGGGGCACCCTTCCCCCTTTCCCTGCCCACCATACACAAGGGAAGAAAAGGGTGAAGGTGTGGGTTGGTGAAACTCTAACTCTTCACGCATGGGGAGGGAGATGGACCATATGCTCCCGCCCACCACCACTGACAGAAGACCGGCAGGAAGGCTAATTAGATGGATCCAGTGCTGGCCTCAACCATATGCCTGGCGGAACATCTCTGTCTTACAGGCCCACCGAAAAGATACAAGATCTTGTCGGGCCTGAGTGTCTTGTATTTTAACAGTACATTTGTTGGAAGCCATCCTGAGCCCACTTGCGGTAAGGGCAGGGTATAAGTTGAGTAAAATAAACAAACAAACAAACAAATATGGATGTTCTAGTTTGTTATTTTGGCTAATAGCTGTCCATAAACCATAAAGTTACCTGAACTCCTTTAATCACCTTCCTAATTAGGACTTCTAAAGAGAGTCAGTGTGGTGTAGTGGAAAGAATGTTGGAATAGCATCTAGGAGACCCAGGTTTGAATCCCCACATTTCCATCGAAGATTTCTGGGAGACCTTGGGCCAGTCACACTCTTTCAGCCTAACCTACATAACAGGGTTGTTGAGAGGATAAAATGGAGGAGAACAATGTAAGCATGGGGTCCCCGATGAGGAGAAAGGCGGGGTATAAATGAAGCAAATAAAAGATTATCGTGTAGATGACGTAGTAAAGTGTCTAAAGTGGCCATTACGTCCTGTGGCAGTGAGTCCCACAAGTTCATTATGCATCACGTGAAGAAGCGGGCTTCTTTTCTTTCCCCATGCCTTCTGCCTAAACTAGCACATTTCCTTCTTTACTGGTGTTTGGAAATGGAAACCCAAAAGAGGAAAACAGACCACTAACAGATTGCAGGTCCTTGGTGAGATTATGAAAAGAGAAATGATTATAGCTTTCCCCCACCGGCTTCATATCTGAACGTAACTGGTAATTAACGGAAAGCGACTAAATAGCTGGTTTCGTTGAAGTGATCTGATTACCTCGTCCTCCAGCTGATAAACAAGCTATATTTTTAAAAATTAAGCAACTATTAGGCTAGAGGGATAATCCAATCTGAATAATAATCCTTAGTTAAGCTGTTTAAAAAATGAATGAGCGAGTGAACCACCTGGTAAGTGCATGAGGGGTAACATCTGAAAAATCTAATGAGAGGGATGATGGCTATTTTTTTCTTCTTTTTGTAGTATTGTTGATCCAATTAAAGATCCCTACTGGAGCAAAAATCCTATTCTCTAATGAGCCTGTAGTATGGAGTTGCAAAGAAAAGGGGAAGGGGGGACCAAGGCATTGATATGTTTGCTTTAGAGTTCTTTGCAAATGAGAATCTCTCTACACGAGACTTCTGACGCGTTCTTCACATGTTAGGTGACATAATGTTAGCCGGGAAGTGTAGTTTTAAAAAACAGAGCCAGCAGAGATCACTCTGGAGGGGATGGATTCTCTCACAGCCCTCTGCCGCCTCTGGCGTGCCAGACTGTCTCCCTTTCTGAAGCCTTTGCCCCGCCAAGGCTTAGTTAATTCAGAGTTTTAAGTAGCGAGGGCAGCAGGGCAAAGGCTCCAGAAGGCGAGGCAGTCTGGCACGCCAGAAGCAATGGAGGGCTGTGAGAGAATCCATCCCCTCCAGAGTGATCTCCGCCGGCTCTGTCTTTTAAAACTACACTTCCCGGCTAACATTGTGTCTCTCAACACTTAACGAACACGTATCCAGGTGTCTCGTGTAGACAGACTCTGAGCCACAGGGTTGGAATACCAGGATGTGAATCCACTGGCACCTTAGAGATGAACAAGATTTTCAGGGTGTAAGCTTTGGAAAGTCAGAGCTCCCTTCTTTGGACCCAAGAGTTGGAATATCTCTCACATTTGTATCTTGCCCTCCTTCCTATCCTACAATTTCACAACAATCCTGTGAAGTACGTATGGTTGAAAGAGAGTGACTAACTCCTGGACTAGGGTTGCCAACTCCAGGTTAGAAAATTCCAGGAGATTTGAGGGTGGAGTCTGGGCAGGTAGGGAAGGGAAGAACCTCAACAGGGTATAATGCCGGAGGGTCCATCCTCCAAAGCAGCAATTTACTCCAGGGGAACTGATCTCTGGCGTTTGGAGATCTGATAAATTCCAGATTTCCAGGCCCCCCTGGTGGTTGACAACTCTAGGCAGATCCCAGACACTAGTTGTAAGGAATCATTATGACTATTAGTACAATCTTAAGAGCATTTTATGAGAGTAAGCCAGACTGAATAGACATACTTCGGATTGCACTGCAAACGCACCACCACAGAGATCACGGTTGAGTGGAATCAGAAGAAAGAGTTTATTAAAGGGAGTAATTCAGCACCACATTCATGGGTCTTTCTCCCTCCATTTAGTCCTCACAACAACCCTGTGAGGTAAGTGAGGCTGAGAAAGAATGACTGGCCAAAAGTGACCCAGTAAGATTCATGGCAAGTGAGGATTTTACCTGGGAGCATCTAGATCCTATTCTGGCCCTCTAACCACTATGACACACTATCCTCTGAGGAGAAATGGAAGAGGAGGTCTATTTCATTTTGCACTTGTTGGCTTCCTTCATGCACCTGGCTGTCCCCTCTTGGAAACAGGGTGCTAGACCTTTAGTCTGACTTGCAAGGTAGTTTTTACATTCTTATTTCCTGGTATGTGCAAAGGCTTGTGGGATGGATCGATTTTGCTGTGCATTGGGTTTGGGGAGTATTCAGAAGTGGCAAAAAAAATCAATCTTGCTGCTTCCAGAAGTGCCTTGAAGCGCAGGCCAAGGGTGGGGCAGGATTAGGAGCAAGCACAGATAATGGGTGGCTGTGAAGATCACCCAAAATGAGTCCAGAGAGAAAGAGAGAGAGAGAAACCAGACAGGCTCATTAATAGAAAGACTTCCCATTGCTCAGCCAAAACTCTTTAACAGCCAAGAGCAGGAAACCAGAGCAGACAAGATTCCTGCAAACGGCCGGCCAGCTGTTTGGGGGGAAAGCTTTGCTCTTCAAACAGCCTTTTTCTCCAAAGAGCTTTGCAGCCAACAGCTTCATAAAGCGGGCTTGAAAGGCTCTAGTCTGTATTCCACAGTCGTTCTGTTGGCTCTTGGAATATCTGGGCATGCACCTGCTTCACACACACGTGAAAATTTCAAGAGATTTCTCCTAACTAATCGCATCCAAGTGGCCTTTGTGCAATGCAAATGTTTGCTTTGTTCCTTCAGAGCGACTTCCAATTATGCTAAAAATTGCCAAGGAATCAAATTACAGCAGGTTGATATATTTTTTTTTGAAGATGGGGGAAGGAGGGGGGCTAGAAGGACATTTTCAGTTAGCCTATTCCAAAGGATCTGAATTTTCCCCTTTCCCTGCAACTGCAGATGTCAAAATGAAAATTAAATGGAGTAAAGCCGGTTCCCTTACAGTGGAGAGGGGGGCTGGAAATGGACGGCTTCGCTCCTTTGTCTGCATGCCACAAGAGTAAATGGCATCTGATTAGCTCTGTGTTTAATCTCATTAAGACTTGTCTGTCCATCAAAGTAGGATTGACAGCTCTTGCCAAAACAAGCCCAGAACAACAGCGTTTTCCCCCCTCTGCCGACAGGTCCAGTCGAATCAAAGAAAAACCTCTGATTGTACGTAGCTCGGTTCCAATTATCAGCAGGCGACATCCAACAGTGTTGTCATGAAACGCAGCCAGGAATATTCATATGCCCGCTGAGCTCAGCCAGACATAATAAAGAGATTACACATTCCGAGTTGGAATGAAGGCATCTAGGAACCGGGTGTGATTTTTTTTAAAAAAAGAAAAATGGGCACCAGATGAAAGCAGAGAGACTATATGCCTAGATAGCCTTAAGTACTGAACACAAAATTTAAAAATGAAAAGAAATTACCACTTCGGCATTTGGCGTCCTGACATAATACAGGTAGGCCACCTTTAGGAAATGTACAGGAGTGTTTTTAGGATTGTGTTGCATGGGGTCACACAAAGAAAAGCCTGAATTTTCAGACATAAGGCCAAAAAGATATGGCTGATATGGCTCTGAGCAGGGCTCATTTTGAGGGGGAACACACAGGAATGCAGTTCCGGCAGTTCCCCAAAGAGGTCACATGACAGGTGGCCCCACCCACCTGACTCTCGGCCATTTGGGGCCCATTTTCGCCTGGATTGGGGCTGAAACGGCCCAGATAGGCACTCTGATGGGTGGTGGATCACTCCCCCGCTCAGCAGCGGCCCAATCCTGACCATTTTGGGCCCCTTTTCAGCCATTTTGGGCCCAATTTTGGCCCTGAATGAACCAGGATTGGGTCCAAAACAGCCAGGATAGGTGATGTCAGAGGGTGTGGCATATGCAAACCAGTTATGCTAATGACACACTTCTGGTGATGTCAAGGGGTGTGGCATATGCTAATGAGCTGTGCTAATCAGTTTCTCCAGCTCTTTTTCTACAAAATGATCCCTGGCTCTGAGAGACGATATAACGAACATTCCTGTTAGGACACAGTTCCTCATAGACGAGACAAAGATTATGCATCTCAGTCTTCCCATAAAGTATAAATTGCAAGCTGATGCAGCCTCAGTGTGCCTTGGGGCCATGCAAGAAAGGTATTTAACCCTTCAACTTCCTTACGGTTTTCGTATTAAAAACTGGCTCTCTCACTCTGCTATGACCATTTTAAAGGAAGAAAGATGTGTGCCTTAAAAACATGCATTTTCGCCCTTTAAAGCTCTCAAGACAAAAAAATGGAGCCCTGTTTCAAACAGAGAAACCAAGTTGAAAGTCTTCAGTGCCCTTTTCTTCTCCTACATGGCCTCCCCTAGGTAAACTGAGGCTGTACAAACTTACTATTTGCATTTCATGAATGAAACAAGATCCTCCTTACAATTGAGATAATCTGATTATGGCTGATTCCAAATGCCCTTAAAGGGACAGCCCACTTATCGAACATTGGTGGCTTTTCCCCAGGAATCCAAACATCTCTGTTTGCAAAACCTTTTCGGGCCATTTGGCTTCTGGGTTTTTTGGTGCCTTTTCTGGGAACACACTTTTCACAGTCACAGGAAAGGCGCTGAAAAAACGGAAGCCAAATGGTGTGCAAATGTTTTGCAAACGGAGACGTCGCCAGCGTTCCATGAGTGGGCTGTCCCTTTAAGGGCATGTGGAAATGGCCTATATAATGGAATATATGAAATAGTCTGTGTGGATATCATGAGCAAGGCCAGTGGACATATCTTCCTCCCCATATATGTACAGTGGGAGGGAATTTTTAATATCTACATAGGGATTCTGCTTCGACTGATTATAGAAATGTAGTGCCAGGGGTCAAGCAGTCTGCATTCAGACACTACATTAAGCTACCTTTAAACCAGTACTGCGTATAACTAACCATGTCACCAGGTTCATAAGTGTGCCCCAGTCCTGCCTTCCCACCTTCATACAAAGCATGAATAAATTATCCTGGTTTAAAACCAACTCCAGTTACTTAGGACTTATGATTGAGAAATGACAAATTAGACTTATAAGTGTAGGCACCTTGGTTCACTGGTGTTAGTTTGGGCATATGCATATGCAAACTGGGGTTCTTAACCTGGAATAAACAAGGGTTTGGTTTGGATTCTTTTAAGCCAGGATTCCTAGATCGTGTTCTGTCCAAGAAAGAGGTAGAGAGCAAGGAGGAGAAAGGCGTGTGTGTGGCAAATGTTAGCTTAATGTAGCTAATCCTAACATCCAAATACAGCTGCGGTGACGTCCCCTTGCTCTTTTCCCCCTTTCCTCTAAAAATCTGGCATCGCAAACTGAACTGAAAGCCCATAACTCATCTGACATGCTGAGCCATGCTTTCGTAATTTCTGCACTTGACTGATGCCTCTTAAAAAGCAGCATGTTATCAATCATTTTGTTTTATACCTCCATTAAAGTGGGGGGAACAGCCTCTAGATTCCCTGCTTTGTGTGCCAAAAGGGCTTGGGTTTTGCAAAGCCATTCTATTGGCCTGCAGAATTCCCCTGTTGTAAAAATCCAAGCTTTTAAAATGGATTAAGCAAAACTATGCTAGCTAAGAGTGGACCTTACATGTTCACATGTGTAAACCAGCAGGGGATTGCGATAACCAACATCCGCTATTTGGGAATTTCCAAAAGGTATTCTGACTAGCCACTGTGGGTCCTTTTATTTATTTTATTTATTTATGTCATTTATAGTCTGCCTTTCTCACTGAGACTCAAGGCGGATTACACAGCATGCGATTAGTACAGTCAGGATCAAGGACATTTCCCTAAGCAATGCCGTAGGGTAAATAAACACAATTTTACAAAGACACAGCATTAGTAAGAATCCAATATAGAATTGAAGAAATGCTGAAACAGAAGATGAGTAATTCTAAGGCTGACATTAGACCACATGAAGGACAAGTAGCTCATAGGAGCGCACATTTAAGACAACAGGTAGTACGTAAGGCAACATAGTGGTGAAATCTATGGTCCTTAGCAAAGTATCTGAGAGTCCCTCCTTACAATACAAAAGCCTTTTTGAATAATTCAGTTTTTTATCGTTTGTAGAAAGCTAGGAGAGTGGGGGTTCTCCTGACCTCCTCAGGCAGGCCGTTCCACAGGGTAGTCTAATCCAGCAAGACTATTCTAGTTGCTTTGCTCCCCATGTCCAGTTTCACATGAAGTCATGCTATTTCTCTCTTAACAGCATTACTCCCTTCCTGTCTGTCCCCCACCCCAGCCTGGAAAGGGAGGGGACCTCTGTTTTTTCCACTCACCTTGATTATTGCAATCTAGAGTTGCCACCTACGGTTGGAAAATTCCTGGGGATTTAGGGGAGGAAGCCCGGGGAGGGCGGAGTATGGGGAGGTGAAGGACTTCAGTGGTGTATGTTGTACAGTCCACCTTCCACAGCAGCCCTTTCCTCAAAGGAAACTGATCTCTGTAGTCTGGAGATCAGTTATAATTCCAGGAATCTCCAAGCTACACCTGGAGATTGGCAACCCTACCACAACCTCCTCCTCAGTCACTCCTGACACACACACTCTATTTAGGAGCCCGCCAGTCAAAATCATTCCCCACTCTCATTATTGAGCCCTTGTGAATACTTCCCTGCTTCGGTTCCTACCCTGGCTTCCAATCTACTCAAAATACAGCACAAAAGTGGGAGACCCCAGGTTCAAATCCCCTGTCTGCCACGGAAACTTGATGGGTGATCTTGGGCCAGTCACCCACCCTTAGCCTAACTTACCTCACCGGGTTGTGGTGAGGCGAGGATGAAATGAAGGAAAGGAGAATGATGTTGTGTTGCCATTGGGGAGAATGAAAGCGCAAAAATGAGGTAGATAATTTAAAAACAAAACCCTCCACGGCCTTGTCCCTCTCCCCAATTCTCCGTTCTCCCATTCTGACGTCCCCCTGCCCATATCCTACACTGCCCTCAGAGCCAAAACACACGAGAAGAAATACCTAGGTTCAGCACGTGTTCTCTTACCTCAAAGTTTACCGGGATCTGTAGGCGTCCTGGAAGCTTAAAGTTTAGCATTTACAGAGCAGCAGGAAGGGAAATACAGGCGCCTGTATTTCCCTTCCCCTTCCTGCTGCTCTGTAAATGCTAAACTTTAAGCTGCCAAGACACCTACACTTCCCAACAAACCTTGAGGTAAGAGAACAAGTTTAGCATTTACAGAGCAGCAGGAAGGGGAAGGGAAATGCAGGCGCCTGTATTTCCCTTCCTGCTGCTCTGTAAATGCTAAACTTTAAGCTTCCAGGACGCCTACAGATCCCGGCAAACCTTGAGGTAAGAGAACATGTGCTGAACCTAGGTATTTCTTCTCGTGTGTTTTGGCTCTCAGTGCCCACAGTGCTCCTGCTCCCTCCAACAGCTCTACCCCTTCTCCCTTGCTGCCCCTCAAAAAACCCGCTCTTCAGATCCCCCCTCAAAGGCCAGGGATAGGTTTCTGAACAAACATATCATTCCTTGTTGCCATTATTTTGGTGTCCTGTTTTAACCTTTGGCTTGCGTTTTGTTCACAGGAAACAACAGAAACGATGGTTGTTGTGGGTTTTCCGGGCTGTATTGCCGTGGTCTTGGCATTGTAGTTCCTGACGTTTCGCCAGCAGCTGTGGCTGGCATCTTCAGAGGTGTAGCGCCAAAAGACAGCCCGGAAAACCCACAACAACCATCGTTCTCCGGCCGTGAAAGCCTTCGACAATACAACAACAGAAACGTTTAAAATTTCGGTTTCCTTTGGGTTTTATTTGAATCAACAGATAAATATAGATGTCAATACACACCATGGAGCTACCTACAGAAGCATGGTCTCTGCACACATTTCTTGTTTTTATTTTGTACTTGTGTCACATTGTAATAGTCTGGATTACAGCAGAGGTAGGCCTTATAGCATCAGTTACCTTCCTCTTGAGATCGAATTCCACTTTAGTCAAAACTTACAGTGAGGTAAAATTCCACACTTCCTAAAACCCACCACCGTTTCCACACACCTTTTCACTCATCCTCCAAGTCTTATTGAATGAAACTTGAGCACATGTGAGTAGAATGAATGTTTGTTCTTCCTCTCTTTATCCACACCTCCCTCCCCTCCTTTTGGTTTTTCCCTTGTGTCTGAGAGCCAAGCTACAAGTGACGCCTTACACAGGTTGGACATTTGTTAGCTTCCCTCAAGTTTTGATGGGAAATGTAGGCGTCCTGGTTTTACAGCTTGGCTCCATTACAGCTGCAAGACGAGGATGCCTACATTTCCCATCAAAACTTGAGGGAAGCTGACAAGTGTCCAACCTGTGTCAGGCGTCACGTGTAGCTTGGCTCTGAGAGTCTCTGTATGCAAGACATCTTACACGGGGACATTCAAGTGACTTACTTTCTGTGTGGTCTTATATTCAAGTGTATTCTGTCTCTCTAGCAGTGCATGTGCACCCACAATGGGAGAACAAGTGTAAGATCTTTCACTTGAGCATCCCTGTGTAACAGTCTCTCTACACGAGACCTCTGACATGGGGATGCTCAAGTGTAGGGAGATGCAATGTTAACCGGGAAGCATAATTTAAAAAGATAGAGCCAAAGGCTCTTTCAATTTCACCTCCCTACAGGGGTGTAGTTTAGAAAGACAGAGCTGGCAGAGATTGCTCCTCAGAGGTTTTGTTAATTTCATCTTCGCTTCCTGGAAGGGGAGGTGAAATTGATAGAGCCCTCAGGGAGGTGAAGATGAAATTAACAAACCTTTGAGGAGCAATCTCCACTGGCTCTGTCTTTTTAAATTACCTGTTGGGTAAGTTTAGTTGCAGAGGAGAGAATTTGCACAGCAGATAAAGAGTCACAGACACATGTATGTTCAGCTTCTAAAATAAATGTTTACTACATAAAGGGTAAAATAATAAAGATTACATCGGAGATAAAATAAAGAAAAGCTAACTTAGTTCCTACATCCTTACATCCCTGGAGATAACGGTCTAACTCACTGGAGAGCAATGGCGTCCTGAGTAAAGGAAAGAATGTTAATTGCCCCCCAATAAACCTGGTCTGCCACTAATCAATCCTAGATCTGTTCATTAAGCATGCAACTCCCCTTTACCCTGGCGGGAAGAACAACTCGACATTGAACTGGTCTTATGCTAACTAGCTGTGTCTAACTCAACACAAACAGATTAACCCTTTCATGACAGAAGAGAATGACACTTGTAAAATCCCAACACTACCCTACTGTAGCAAGGTAGAAACTACACTTCCCAGCCAATATTGCGTCTCCCTACACGTGACCATCCTCGTGTAAGAGGTCCTATGTAGAGAGACTCTAAGAGCGGAACTACAAGTGACAAAAGGCACACGTTGGACACTTGTCTGCTTCCCTCAAGTTTTGATGGGAAATGTAGGCATCCTGGTCTCGCAGCTTCGCTCTCTGACTGCTGTCCAATGGACTTTTCAACTGTCACTTGTCCAACATTCCGCCAAGCTGCCTACATTTCCCGCCAAAACTTGAGGGAAGCTGACAAGTGTCCAACCTGTGCCTTTTGTCACTTGTGGTTCCGCTCTAAGATGTCTTTTGCAGAGAGACTCACATTTTCAGTTGTAAGCTCCTTGGGTCAGAGCCACATCCTCCTCTGTTCTGTAAACCACCATACACATTGCTAGCACCCTACCTATCAATCTACCAATGGATAGGTAGGTAGATAACAATAGCAACAAGTTTGGCTACTTACTCGCAAACACCAGTATTGCTTGTCTTACTAGAGACAGAAGGAAGATTCACACAAACATTTCCATTCAGATCATGGCTTGTTTTACTGTCAGGGAGTTAACCAAAAGCCCGTGACCCTGGCACCTGCACTGATGGGCAATGCTCTTTGTTGGCTTTGATTATGGGCTACTGGCTGGCCGTCTTGTTCTATCTCAATTAGCGGGCAGAAAATGTATTTAGAAAGCTGACAGGGACTATTTGGGGAATTGATGACCGCTGATTTATGAATTTTGAGTAGCACTGCAGAAACCCCAATCGCTGGTTGACTGATCCCTCTCTCCTGACCGTTATCATCTCCAGCAGTCACTGAAAGGCAGTTAAATGATTTTGATTTATGACCTTAACCTAACAGAGCTCAGTACATTTGCTTTATCAGTGCGTAAATGCCTCTGATGCAATTCCCCACACCTCCAAAGAGCCCATTTAAAGTCAACGTTATGCATGAGCCGAGAGCGCTGGAATTCTCAGATCTCTTACTTCCTCTCATTAAGTTTGCACCAAACAATCTTGCAATTAAAATTTCATATAGATTTTCTACTTATGACTGGCATTTGGCCTTGGAAAAACACACTTAAATGCAGGTCCTCAGAAAATATCAAAGTGGGTAGATTGATCTCGGCATTGTTTTTCTACACAATGAGGACAGATGCTAAAGCCCTAATTAACATGGGTGCTCCCACAGGGAGAGGAAACGGAGGGGAGTTGCTGTTATCTCTAAACATTATCAATAAAGAGCAATTCAGTATTCAAAATACACAATCCAAGATGCTTTGCTCGATCAGTTTCTCAACAGGAAGACAGGAGACAGCAAGAAAAAATAATGCCAATCCGGGAAAGGATCCAAATTCAGTGACCGCCATTTTGAATACAGCAGTGTCAAGAGCTAATGTGATGAGTCCCAGTGCAATGATCAGCGTATCAGAGTAGAATCCCCAGGTTCAAATCCTTTCTCTTCAGTGAAACATTTACTTATTCATTTAAAACATTTACGTGCCGCCTTTCCACCCAAGAAGGGTCTCCAAAGGACTTCAACTCACTGGGGGCCATTGGCCCAGACAAGCATTTTCACCCTAACCACAGGGATGTGAGGATGAAGGGTGGGAGAGTAATGCACAGAGGCCTGAGTTTGTTGGGGGAACAGCACAATAAAAATAGTTGTGTATCCAGCCCAACAGTGAACTATGTGAGGTCCCAGGCTTTTAAGCAAGGGATTCCATGTTTTAAAGCTGGTTTTATGGTTTGCTTTTCGTCTGAGGAATGTTTTGTAGATACTGTTTTAAGCTGCTGAATGTTGTTTAATGCTGATTTATGGCTTAATAATTCTTGTGGTTATTAGTCCTTAGAAACATTTTTGTTGTATTGATTTTGAATACTGATCAATAACAGTGAATGCTGTGAGGTCCTAACCCCACCCCCTGACTAGAGATGGGCACGGACAGCAATACGAACAAAAAAAGCCATGAACAGCCCATTCTGCTGTTCGCGAGCAAGTTGTTTGTGAGGCCCTGCTCCAAACGAACATCTGTTCGTTCCAAGCCCCATTCGTTGCATTCATCTGCCGTTCGTCAAGCCAGACAGTCTGGTACCATCAATCAATTCCCTAGGCAACGTAGGAAGGGAATGTCTGAACTCTGTCTGAACTCCTTCTGTAGCCCTGGAAACCCCAATCTAAGCCCAACTTACCAAGTGTGGAACTCCCATATTTTTACGTGGGAGCAAAGAGCAGTGGGGAAGGGGGTTTTCCGTAGCCATGGGAACACCAATCTCATCCCTCCAAACCCTGTTAGGCAGTTCTGACCACCAACCACAGACCTCCGGTATTGCTCTATGGGACTTCTGGAAAAAGCACAGTGCTCTCAGCTCTGGCTTTCAGTTTCAGCAGAGAGTTGTTGCTGGCATTTGAGAGAGCGAGAGAGGGAGAGTGCATTGGAGCTTGAACTTTTTCTGGGAGTGGTTGGTAGGGCTCTACCCACCCTCAAGTTCCAGGGCTGCTGCCAGGCTCTGGGGCCAAGCTATTATTTATTATTGGTACCTTTCCTGGCGCCTGCTCCTATTGTATCGAATGGGAGTTTCCTGGGGACGCCGGCTTTGGGAATGTATAACTCTGATATCCGTATTGCAATCTTGACCAAACTCCGATATCCATATTGCGATCTTGACCAAACTTGGCTGATGGCTGGAGGAGAGACTGATGAACACTCCCTGTGAATATGGACTCTCTAAGTCCCAAGGGGGCCATTCTAGCCCCAACGAACATCCAACCACAAACATGTTCGTGAACAGGTCATGTTTGTACATGTTCGTGAGTCCCTGTTCGTGGGTGGCAATGAACAATGAACATAGTGTTCGAGTTTTTTTCCTGTTCGTGCCCATCTCTACCCCTGACCCATGAAGCACATGAATACATGAAGCCACCTTGTATGGAATCAGACCCTTGGTCCATCAAGGTCAGTACTGTCTAGTGAAATTAGCAGTGGCTCTCCAATGTCTCAGGGAACAGAAGCTCATGTCCTTTTGACACTTCTCTCTGTGTCATTTTCCTTTTTCCTCTTTGCCCTCACTGTCCTTGGCCTCACTTGCCGACATCGCTGTTTAATCCTGTTGACTGTGGCAAAGCACATGATTTTATCAATATCACCATGTTGCTCATTTTGTTATCAGGATAGGACAGATGGTCATAAACAAAATCATTTGGTCCCCACAAACAACAAGATTAAAGGGCAGTGTGGACAAATGAGGGCAAGAAAGAAAAAGGGAAATGGTGATAAGAAGAAGAGAAGGGAAACTATATGTGTTTCCCCACTAAGTTGTTTATTTGCTACCAAATGGCTACTTTGAAAGCAAATACTAAAGATAATTTAGCACAGTAACTGTCACCATGTCCACGGAAGGCTGCATAGGCAGTTATAGGAATAAGTTATTGTTTTCCAAACAGAAACTTCACAGAAAAAAATCAGACCCACAACTTGACCTTGATATCCACAAACCAGTTCACTCAAATCTACACAAACCCCACTTGCAAGTGCAATAGCAATTAAAAGAAAACTTGTTTCCAGTAGGTAAAAATCAGTTGCCAAATTAAAGTATGTTTCAGCTGTGTGATTAGCCCCTGGGGATCTTTTAAAAGGAAAAAAAAATCTCTGAGGAATATCAATTTGGCAGAAATTCGCTCCTTCTGTTTCTACAAAAAGGTCAGAGCATATGTTGTTAACATGAGTTTGAAGCAATCCTTATTGTAAAATCAAAAAGAGTCCAGTAGCACCTTTAAGACTAACCAACTTTATTGTAGCATAAGCTTTCGAGAATCACAGTTCTCTTTGTCAGATGCATGAAGCACATGACGAAGAGAACTGTGATTTTCGAAAGCTTATGCTACAATAAAGTTGGTTAGTCTTAAAGGTGCTACTGGACTCTTTTTGATTTTGCTACTACAGACTAACACAGCTAACTCCTCTGCATCTATGGCCTTATTGTAAATGCTTTGTTTCTCCAGATTTTTAGAACTCATAGCCCAATGCTGGCACATAATTGGAAAGAAAGCAGCTTCCATGAAGCAGGACTGCTGTCCGATGTGAGGGCTTTTTTAAAAATTTAAACACTGTTCATTTTGTTATATTCATTATTATTCCTTTTTGTTTCATTTTTATATTTTTTATATTTCCATTGGTTTCAATTGGAAACATTTCTAGCATTGCTTACAGCGATGAGTTGATGTAAAGAGTTCTACTATTTGACCAGCTGGATACTCCAGCTTAAATTAGAGACAGTGTAATAATTTGGGAACAAACCAAGCTGTGAGCATTGCACATGGAATTTTTTTTTTAAATGGATGTTCAAAAAAAAAGATTAAAAGGAGGAGAGGCATACAAGAGAATCTGTATGATACAGTGGCTAGAGTTCTAGAATGGAATTTGGGAGATCAAGATTCAAATCTCTACTCTACTGTGAAGCTTGCTAGATGATGTGGGGCCAGATACTCTCAGATTTTCATGAAGAAGGGAGAACAATGTATGTCACTCAGAGGAAGGGTGGGATAAAAATTTCCAACATAGATGTTCGTTTTCTATCTCTGGATTTCCCCTCCTGTTGAGGATTCTAAACCAGAGCACTCCAAGCCACTGAGCCACTAATGATTGTGTAAATATTGTGGAAAGAAAAACCTCTCAGCACAATCCTATTCTAATGCAATACCTGTTTGACTTTGATGATTGGAAAGCTTTAATGTCAGTTTCAAGCTTGTTGATCTCTCCTCCCTTTTTCCCTTTAATAATTGACAGAGCCTTCCCGGAGGCAAAGAGGAAATTAACAAACCCTCTGAGGAGCGATCTTTGCCAGCTCTGTAGAGAGAGGTGAAATTCAAACTATGCTTCCAGCTAACATTGAATCTCCCTTCACTTGAGCATGCTCATGTAATTTGTCTCGTATAGTTTAGTTCTCAGAGAGAGCCAGTGTGGTGCAGCTGTTAGAGTGGTAGACTAGGTTCTGAGCTACTCAGGTTCAAGTCCTTGCTCTGCCATTGAAGTTCTCTGGGTGACCTTGGGCCCGTCTCACACATGCTCAGTTTAACCTACCTCATAGGGTTGTTGTAAGAAAAAATGGGAGGAGACGAGAATGATGTAAGCCACTTTAAGCCCCTGTTAGGGAGAAAGGCAGGGTACAAATGAAGTAAAATAAATATAAATAAACAATAAAATTAGAAGGAGAGCATTACTGACCATTTTGGTATGTTTGCATTTGGCAGTCTAAGAAGACAAATTCCTGTGATGTAAGGAACTAAGAACCCCATTTCAAGGTTAGCCATTACAAGGAATTGCCATGTTTCGATCAACGTGCTAGAAAACTATTACTGCCAAATTGTGCATGGGTTCTTAAGTAAAACTCATTACCTTGAGTTCTTAAAATCCTTCTGTGAATGAGGGAAGGGTAAGAATTGTTGCAATATAATGGTCTGGGAATGAACTAAGCTTCATGCGCTGCACACTAAATGAATGTGCAAAAAGAATGGAGCACTGAAAAAAAAGAGCAAGACAGCCATGCGTTAGAATGAAAGAGCAAGACAGCCACGTAATGGTTAGAATGTCTGGGAGATCCAGGTTCAAATTCTCCATGCTGATGTTTAGCTTTTTGTGTGACCTTGGGCTAATTACTCTCTCTCGGCCTATAACATGGATAAAAGGAGGAAGGCAGCACTGTATACGTTGCTCTGAGCTTCTTGGAGGGCAGGTGAGTTATAAAAAGCCCTGGTTAGGGAGATACTGTTTGACGTCATCTCAGATGCCAATCAGAGTAGAGATTACTGACCTTGATAGACCAAAGATCTTATTCAACATAAGGCAGCTTCATGTGTACAGGAGAAGAAATGAATGCTTGAACTACCAGGAGGAACAGAAGTCTTGTTTCATTCTGCAATGCCCTTCCCTATCTCTACGCTGTCTTAAGATTTCACAAGTGTGAACCTGGTTCTCCCAAGTCCAACCAAGCCAACATCCTAATCACTACACCAGAGTGCCTCCTGCAGAAGCCCACTGTGGTTCTGTGGCCATTTTCTCATATGGCAAAATGGCAATTAACAATGCAACAATGAAGCATGAAAAATGCAAAAAGAGAGGTACCGTAAAAGAAGGAACCCATCTTGTAGCAGCCGGGGATACGCACCCCAACCTTGATCCTGCACATTCCCTCATTAAGAGAAAAATCAAAAAGAGTCCAGTAGCACCTTTAAGACTAACCAATTTTATTTTATTGTAGCATAAGCTTTCGAGAATCAAGTTCTCTTCATCAGATGCCTGATCCGAACTGGTCAAATACAGAAGAGGAGGGTTGACCAGTTCGGATCAGGCATCTGATGAAGAGAACTTGATTCTCGAAAGTTTATGCTACAATAAAATAAAATTGGTTAGTCTTAAAGGTGCTACTGGACTCTTTTTGATTTTGCTACTACAGACTAACACGGCTAACTCCTCATTAAGAGAGTAACCGTGCGTGGATCAGTTCTTGGGGTGTTCTGTTGTTGCCTTCATATTGTTCAGCAGCTTGTTCAATCTGCTCCCCCTCTGCCTTTTACTAGGTCAACCCTTCCTGAACCGAAAGAAGCCATTTACAAAGACGCTAAATGCTTATAATCAGATAATTGGAATCTGGGATATGCTTTTGTACCACCGTATCCTTAAGCTTCTCTGGTTCTTGATTTACATAATTGCTACATTTTTAAAAAAGAAGAAGAAGAAAGCATGGTAGAAAGGGGGAAATCATACAGGGAGCGCACACCAAAAAAAAAAAATGCCCGGCTTAAGATATGAAACAGAATTAATTCAATAAGGATGGGGGGAGGGGGAACCATCAGACTTACTACACATTTTGGCTGCCTCCTTTTCAAGATGTAATATCGTAAGAGGGAGTAATTAATTTAAGGGCTCTTGTTCTCCGAGCACTTTTCTTCGTTTGTGCTGTTATTAATAGCCATTTATTCTGGCACCCCCACTTTCCTTGGAGGGGTTTTGAGCGCTCCGTTGTTTCCACGTAACTTGACACAGCTATATAAAAGCAATCTAGGCATTAAAGGCAGCAGAAAAGAGTGAGCTGCATTTGTGATGAAGGTCCAGTCCTTTTTTGAAATGCCCAGTTGCGGTGGGGGGAGGGGGGCTGTGGCTCCATAGCAGAGCACCCGCCTTGCATGCCAATGACCCCAGGTTCAATCCCCAGCACCTCCACTGATGGACTTCAAGGAGCAAACACTGGGAAAGAAAACCTGCTGTCAGTCAAAAAAGGCAATACTGGGCAAGATGGACTAATTATCTGACTCAGTATGCACATACCGTTGGCTATTGTGCTATTATTGTTCTACAGAAATCATTTGCAAATGAATTGTCCTGTCCTCATATGATTGCTATAGGACTGATACTCAGAGTCTTTTTACACGACATCTGACACATGGTCTGATGGGAGATGCGCTGTTAGCCGGGAAGGGTAGTTTAAAAAGACAGAGCCAGGGCAGGGCAAAGGCTTTGCTATACACTGGAGATGTGTGAAGGGGCTGTGAAATGTCAGAAGGGAAACTTCAGCCCATTATAACCTCTCCAGGTCCAAGCCCGGCTCTGGAAGGCAGCTCCAGCCCATTTCCATTCCTCGCTGCCCTCTGGTTCCCATCCCACCCAGTTTTAGACTGGAGAGGTGAAATTGACCAGAGCCTTGGGGGAGGCAAAGATGAAATTAACAAACCCTCTGAGGAGTGATCTCTGCTGGCTCTTTTTAAAACTACGCTTCCCAGCTAACATTGCATCTCCCTACATTTGACGAACACAAGCCCAGGCGTCTTGTGCTGAGAGACTTCTTGAGGTGCAGGCCTCTCATCAGGAATGGAAATAAATGTGGATCTTTCGGTTGAGGGTAATTGCAAATGTGGCTCTTCTCAAGCCCCAGGGTGAGTGTGCATGAAGTACCTGTACGAAAGATTCTAATCACAGTGAGACTGCTTTTTTGCATTGTTTTTATTGACATGCAGGTCGCACAACGGTAACGCAGAGAGGAGAAGAAAGACACAAATGAACAGAAGGAAATGAACATTGCCACAAACTGTGCATGGCCTTGTACAAATCTAAAATTAAACCATGGAGGATTCCTAATTCATTGGTTCCGCTTTGAAAAGAAGACCAAGTAATTTAAAACTCCAAAGTCCAGGGAGAAATTTGGAAGAGGAGAATTTCAGAAACATCCCTAATCCGTTATTGCCTTCTTCCTTTTTTCCAGATGCACCATCTGGAATGGTTCCTCCTTTGTGGCTTCCCGCCACCTTCAATTGATGTTTTCTTTCCATTTTGCATTTTTATGCCCACCAAGCAGACGCAAGCACCTTATGAGACATCTGCCTAAGGAGCCCCCGAGTGCCATTTTGTTGCTAACCTTCAAAGGAACGTTGCGTGTTTTCGGCAGCAGGCTTAAATTCACTGATCAGCGCATCGTTCCTGTTGGTTTCAATGGGATTTGCAAGCAAAATTCTAAATTGGATTTTAAGGGGAACTGCCCCAGCCTGCTCACTCATATTCAAACGTCTTTTTTATTCCAAACTTGAGTTAGAAAAAAAATAACTCCAGTTAGGGGGGATGTTCAGTGCAATCCTATGCAAAGTCTAAATCCATTGAAGTCGATGGGCTTAGAATGGAGTAAGTTTGCACGGGATTGCACCATTTGTTGTAGCTGTCAGCCAACTTTAGCAGTCCAGGATATAGATTTTATCATTGGGAGCCAATGGTTTGGAGGTGGTCACTTGACAGCTGGGGCTCTCATTCAAGTGTTTCAAATGAAACAGCCTCTAAGGGGTTGTATAAGCGAAGCTGTTCCAGGTAAAATAGGGAATATCAAGACTGCCAGAAACAGCAGTCTGGCAACAGATTTGAATGGTAAGGCACATTGATCCAGTTCAGGTGTAACGTTTGTGATTTTGCCATGATGTAAACCAGCTGGGGCAGGGGGGAAATAGCTTCAAGCTATTGGGGGAGAAGTAGCCAGTTTTATGTAGTAGTTAAGAGCAGCAGGACTCTAATCTGGAGAACCGGGTTTGACTCCCCACTCCTCCGCTTGAAGCCAGCTGGGTGCCCTTGGGTCAGTCACAGCTCTCTCGGAGCTCTCTCAGCCCCACCCACCTCACAGGGTGATTATTGTTGTGGGGATAATAATGACATACTTTGTAAATGGTTCTGAGTGGGCATTAAGTTGTCCTGAAGGTGGTGGTGATGATGATGATGATGATGATAGGATGCACTCAAAACTCTGGCTTAAGCCTACCCTATATTCTTCTCTCAAAAGATTCTCTTTGACTCTCAAAAATGTATACCCTGTTGGTGTTTAACGTGCGCATGGACTCAGATCTCGTTCTACTGCATACCAACACAGCGGCCCACCTGAAAATTCCCTCACAAACAATCTCACACATACCTTTTCTCTAACAAGGGAAGCTCTCAATTTTTCAATGACCCTCTCTTGGCATGCCCACCCACCACCTATCCCAGAACTGAATGTTAATTGTAGCCAATCTTCTCTTTAAAGTCAGCCTGGAAGAACTGCTGTCGAATCTCTCTTCCACTCGAATTGATGAACCATCCATCAGCCCCACTCATACTCTTCCAATTCCTAAAGCAATTTGTCCTGAGCCTGGAATTTAAACAATTGAGATTCGTTTAAAGCTAAATAATATACCGCCTCTCTTGCCGATTTAACACACTCTCTCGACAGACAGAGATGAAAATCGAGAGTGACACGCCGTGAATAAACTATCCCCCAATGTACAGTTGGCAGCTGTAATTTTATCAAAAGGTTTTGCGGTGAATATAAACAGCATTGCTAGAAAATTGCAGGCTATAATAACAGTTCTGCTTTATGGCCAGGGTGGGCTGCATTTTGGGTGGCTGTGCTGCAGAGTGGGTATGCAACAGGCAGGGTCTATTGCTTTAATCATAAAAAAAGAGCAAGAACACAGAACCCCTGCTTTGTTATACTTCAGAATGCTTCGCTGTTGGGTCCAGCACTGTCCAGACTGCCCCATATAATCACTCTCTCCAGGATAGAAAGTGCTTTGCTATCACCTCCAGCTGCCATACAGGAGACCATTACAGGAAAGGCAGAAAGTAGAACCCAACTTGGACCAGGCATTATCATATGATTCCTGGTGCCACTGATAAAAGTGACATCGTGCACTCTCAACGGGATTTCCAGCAGCACCTAGCAGGAGACTGGGGGGTGGCAGGGACATGGGGGAGAGCTAGGTTGGCGTAGTGGTTTTTTTGCTGTAAGCTGTGCTTAGTTTGATTACTGGGGAGTGTGTTGTAACAGGTGTACTAGGATCTGGGAGACCCAGATTCAAATCTCCATTTTGCCATGAGTCTTGCTTAGAGTGGAAGAGTCTGAATTCTGAAGTTAAGCAAAGTGCTTCTTTCAAGATTTTTTAAGGAGGATGAGGTCATTAGAGTTAAAGTTAGAGTTAAAGTAATAATAATAATAATAATAATAATAATAATAATAATAATAATAATAGATTTATATACTGCCCTTCAGGGCAACCTAACACTCATTCAAAGCAGTTTACAAAGTATGTTATTATTATCCCCACAACAATCACCCTGTGAGGTGGGTGGGGCTGAGAGAGCTCCTAGAAGCTGTGACTGACCCAAGGTCACCCAGCTGACTTCAAGCGGAGGAGTGGGGAATCAAACACGGCTCTCCAGATTAGAGTCCTGCCGTGCTTAGAATAAGAAAGATTTATAATAAATGGAGATGAACACATCATTTTAGCAGAATTTTTTTTTAAATTTACATACACACACACACTTTTTGCCTGCCTCTGTGGGAATACTATGAGATGCTTTCATCTCATGATTATTCGACAGCAAATAACCCAGAATTTCACTCCATGAATATACCTTCTTTTTCTCACTATAGCCATCAAGCCATTTGCATTTACATCCATAGCCATTTTTTAAACATACAAAAATCCAACCTCTTCTGTGATCTTAACCCCTCTAATATATTTCTGGAGTGCAACTGTATCCCTTCACATCATGGTTTTGTCTTTAGATTTCTTTCCATCTAATTTAATTCAGTTTTTAAGCCATGCTGTGGTTCATAGTCTTAGTGAGTGCCATTTTCATCCAGACGTCGGATTTGAAAATCCAATTAAAAACTTAGCACTTAGAATATGGTGTCATTAGTTTTGCCCTCCATGACAATTCGAAGAAAACGAGACCCTAAACTGTCATTTAGGCAGAAAGAAACAGGAGACGATGGGGTGGGAAGAAATGTTTTAATTTAAATCTGTTGCTAAGGGAAAATACATACAAGTCTCAATGTATGCATGAAGAAACCAAAAAGCAATGCCTCTGTGTCCTATTTTCTGCAAAAATTGAAACAATACGGAATATCTTCAGCAGGGCTTTTTTTCTGGAAAAAGAGGTGGTGGAACTCAGTGGGTTGCCCTCGGAGAAAATGGTCACATGGCTGGTGGCCCCACCCCCTGATCTCCAGACAGAGGGGAGTTTAGATTGCCCTCCGCACCACTGAGTGGTGCGGAGGGCAATCTCAACTCTCCTCTGTCTGGAGATCAGGGGGCGGGGCCACCAGCCATGTGACCATTTTCAAGAGGTTCCGGAACTCCATTCCACCACGTTCCAGCTGAAAAAAATCTCTGACCTTCAGTCAGATTTACTCGGAACGAATCTGAAATATGCATACACTCATGCCCCAGTTCTTCCAAGCCTGTTTAATAAAATAAGGTTATCATAGATCACATCATTTACAACAAAGGATGCTACCAACGTTCAGCTGCCTCTGGTTCATTTTGAAATGCGGAGCTACCCAGCCCTCATGATGAAATTATGACAAAGTTTTCTCCAACCAACGTTTAAAAATGGCATATTTGTACATCCCAATTCACGAGTGATGCTTCCAAACTTTTCACATCCACATTCTTCTCTTCAGATTCTGGAGTTCCATATGGTCTTGTTTCTGAAACAAACCCCCGTCCTTTCATTTGCTGAATCTAGATTTTGCTTCTCTCCTTTTCTTGACCTCTATAACCTTGGGAGCTAGCTTTTAACACAAAGCTCATGCGGTGTAGCGGTTCGACTAGGACTCAGGTTCAAATCCCCGCTCTGTTATGAAGCTAGCAAAACTGACCTGAGGACCATCATGCTTTCTCGGCCAAGCTTCTTACAAGGATATCTTGGCTGATTAATACCGTTAATCCTTTAGTCCATTGCTGAATTATTTCGACATGCATATAAACCCAACAATAGTTCTGGAAAAGGGAAAAATTTTGCTTTGTGATTATAAGCATGTATTGCAGCTGCTGTCTTAGAAACGGCATTCCCTCCCTTGTCTGAAAAAAGGGGGAATTCCTCTTCTAAGAAGGCACCATCACAGAGGAAGTATTCCCTCCCGGTGTGAGATGAAAATTTTGTGTTTGTTTGTGCTTCCTGCCTGTTTTAAGTTGGGGCTGCCTCCAAAAACTCCCAATGCTCATTTTCTTCCACTTGAAAGAGAGGCAGAAATGCCTCTTCTAAAACAGCACTGTCTTGGAGGAGGGATTCTCTCCTGTATGAAAGAAAGTGAGAGTGCTCTTCTATGGAAATAAGGTGCCATTTCAGAAGAGGCATTCCTTCTTGCGTAAGACAGAAAAGGGGTGCTTCTAAGATGATCCTTGGCACCCCTGGATTTATGGCAAAAATATCTTTAAAAAATTTGTTCCCTGATAAATAATGGGCACCTGTTCAATAAACACTATAATCTTAAAAAGAGTCACTGCAGTCTAAGGCCACTGAAATCAGAATCTCTGGATATGATTGCACTGAAATTAACCTAATCCAAGGATTAATTTGATGCTGCAGCTTTAATTACCCTTAGTCAGAAGTCGTGCCTCCTATTTCCTGTTTTTTCTACAATGAACTTCACCCAATGAGCTCAGTTGGCATCACTTTGGGGGAGGGGGTAGAGTTATTTTCCCCCTCCCAGGTAGTAACCATGGGGCTACCTCTCTTTCTTCAGAGATTCATTCCTTCTTTCCTCCTGTACATGTTCTTTGGGGATTTCATGAGGAAAGAGGAACCTGGGACAAAACACATCTCCACGAATTGGGGAAAAATGGACAGATGTGAAGAACCAGACACTTACACCTTGATACAAGATCTGACTCGCTGTTATCCCCTGAGATGAACACTTGACGTTGAACTGTTCCAAAGGAGAGGCGGGCTGAGGGAGAGAGGAATCAGAGAAGGAAAAATGGAACACTTCTGTAAATATCTCCTTCAATATCTTTTCAAAAATCAGCATCTCCTACACCTCTAAGCCTGTCACGGTGATCTATAGCTCTCAGCTCGCCAAGTAATATAAGCTAAATTGCCTGAGTCAGAACCAGCGATAGAGTCATTCTACAGGAAATTGGAAATCAATTCTTGTCATCAGTGTACATTAACTTCCTTATCAGTTCCAGAACACCCATTTTACGCAAGCGGGGAGGGCAAGTTGTTCACTGGCAATCTTGACAACTCCAATTCATGCCTTCACTGATGGAGATACAAACACACAAATGTGTAATCCTGACACACAAACATCCCTAGGGCAACAGAAGGAAGTGTGGTTTGAGGTAACAGGAAGCCAACATAGCAGCAGCATTCAGGTATCATACACCAAAAAAATGAGAATTCATTAGGGTTTACGCTACGCCTTCCAACTTTGCCCTCTCGTTCAAGAGGGAAGATTTCCTGCTTTAGAGATACCACAATTTATTTGTGATGTCTGAGGGCCAAAATACACATTAAGTGTGACACAAGTCTGGTCAGGGGTGCCTGACTTGACTTTCAGTCACACATACAACTAAGGACCAGGGCTCATTTCAAGGGGGAACGCACAGGAACGCAGTTCCAGCAGTTCCCCAAAGAGGTCACATGTTAGGTGGCCCCGCCCACCTGACTTGGCCATTTTGGGCCTGTTTCGGCCTGCATTGGGGCCGAAACAGCCTGGATCGTGCCTCTGATGGGTAGTGGATCACTCTCCTGCTCAGCAGTAGCCCGATCTTGACCATTTTGGGCCTCTTTTCAGCCATTTTCAGCCCCTTTTTGCCATTTTGGGCCCAATTTTGGCCCTGAATGGCCAGGATTGGGTCCAAAACAGCCAGGATAGGTGATGTCAGGGGGTGTGGCATAAGCAAATCAGTTATGCTAATGACACACTTCGGGTGATGGCAAGGGGCGTGGCATATGCTAATGAGTTATGCCAATGAGTTCCTCCCGCTCTTTTTCTATGAAATGACCCCTGCTGAGGACTAACCTTTAAAAACCTGGTACAGACACATGGAGACTGAGGGCCAAGCTACAAGTGACGAATGACACTTGAATGGCAAGTGGATTGAGTGGAGGGCAAGTGAACAGGGAGAAATACACTTGCCGTTCAAGTGTCATTTGTCACTTGTAGCTTGGCCCTGAGGAAGGGGCAACACCCCCTTCATGTGGCCATTTCTGCCAGCCAAAACACAGTGGGAGGAGCCTGAAGCCCTCCTTCATCTCTTGCAGTGTTCAGAGCCATGCAGAGATTTTTAAAGGTTAGTCCCAGCTTGAACATGTGACTAAGAGAGCCAGTTTGATATAGTGGTTAAGAGCAGCAGGACTCTAATCTGGAGAACCAGGTTTGATTCCCCACTCCTCTGCTTGAATCCAACTGGGTCACCTTGGGTCAGTCACAGCTCTTTCAGAGCTCTCTCAGCCCCACCCACCTCACAGGGCGATTGTCGTGAGGATAATTTATTTTATTTATTTATGTCATTTATAGTCCACCTTTCTCACTGAGGGCCAAGCTACACATGACGAATGACACTTGAACAGCAAGTGTATTTCTCCCTGTTCACTTGCCCTCCACTCAATCCACTTGCCGTTCAAGTGTCATTCGTCATGTGTAGCTTGGCCCTAAGACTCAAGGCGGATTACACAGTATGAGATTAGTACAACCCATATCAAGTACATTTCCATTCAGTATCAAAGACATTTCCAAAAACAATGTTACGGGGTAAATAGATACAAGTTTTAAAAGACATAGCGTTAGCAGGAATACAATACAAAGTTGAAGAAAATACTGAAACAGAACATAATCACTTCTAGGATTGACATTAGACAATTTAAGGCACAGGTAGTACATAGGAGTACATATTTAAAGCAACAGATATTATGTAAGGGGTTTTCAGGTTGCAACATTAGTGATGAGAAATTCTGAGCCGTCCCAGGAATAGCTAAAATGGCTTTTCAAAGGCTACATTGCTTCAAAAAGAATCCCCTGCCCTCCCCCACAAAGGAGCACCTGATGTTCTTCATCACTCTATAAGGTGAAAAGGAACTTCCTTGTACATCACTACCAGCCCCAGCTGGGAGTCTCAAGGAACATTGCTCTCCTCACATTTGCAACTCAGGGCCAAGCTACACATGACAAATGACACTTGAATGGCAAGTGGATTGAGTGGAGGGCAAGTGAACAGGGAGAAATACACTTGCTGTTCAAGTGTCATTCGTCATGTGTAGCTTGGCCCTAAGATTTGGGGAAAGGGTTGCCTCTGGCTAGAATCAAAATTTAGGCACAAACTGGGGGTGGAGTTCTCACATTCAAGAGAGCCAGGAGGAATTGTATGAACCAACAGCACCATCCGCTGGTGGGTGTTGGCATTTTTGATCGTTCTTTTACCATATGCATCGGGGTTGGCATGAAAGCGTTTTTGCAGTACACTGGGAGCATCGTTCACTTTCCAAGCAGGGAAAGAGCATCATCTTTGAATCATGGAAGAGTTTTCATAGAGCCAGGAATGTTTTAGTGCCATAATTTCAAATGAGGCACATATTCCATTGGACGCCCCTACCAGTGGAAAAGGGAATGGATACTGCTCATAAATAGGTTCTACTTGTCCAATGTAGTAGGCACCACATGCTGCTGGGTTTCTCCAGGCCTCCTCCGACACTCCAACCACTATGCCATAACTTTACAGATCTGCAACATCACAATTTTCAGACCATGGACTGGCTTCATGTGCACCAATGACATGCACTCAGGCTACTGAATAAATATCTCTGAAGGCTTGCCTGCCTGGCGTGTGCATTTCTTCTCTGCAACTGAAAGTGTATAAGCCAAGAGGGTGATTGTTTTTGAAGTTAAAGATACACTAGAATTGTCCTAACACTGGTTATTGACTGCTCAAACTTTGCCTCAGGCATGGCAGTATGGGAAAAGAGCAGGCAAGGCACCAGGGACAGCATCCTCATACCCTGAAGAAGAAGAACAACAACATTCGATTTATATACCGCTCTTCAGGACAACTCAATGCCCACTCAGAGTGGTTTACAAAGTATGTTATTATTATCCCCACAACAATCACCCTGTGAGGTGGGTGGGGCTGAGAGAGCTCCGAGAGAGCTGTGACTGACCCAAGGTCACCCAGCTGGCTTCAAGCAGAGGAGTGGGGAATCAAACCTGGCTCTCCAGATTAGAGTCCTGCCACTCTTAACCATTACACCAAACTGGCTGCAGCAAGGGAAGCTGTTGTGGCCCAGGATTTCAGATTGGGGCCCATTGCCATCACCCGCCCCCCGCCCCCCACCATCCATACACTTCTCCTGTTGTCTATCCCTGCTGTCATGATGAGCACTCCACTACCTGTCCTTCACACTAAACATGCTGTCCAGCATTGTTGGGGAAGCACGTGCAGGTGGCGCACAGTTGCAGCACTCCTCGCAGCCACGACAGCAGCACTCACAGCAACATGCACTGGCCAGTACTGTCAGGCAAAAGTATGCAAGCAGTGTACCCAGCTATGAGCCCAGGGGGTGGAAGGATTTGTGAGCGGGAGAAAGATGTACAGGTGAAAGAGGGGCAGAAAGGAAGGTGCAAGAGGGAAGGTCTGCTGGTAGGCAGAGGGAGGCCCTGGGCATTCTCTGCCTGGGTGCCACCAAACCCTGGAACTGGTACAGCATTGTGCACTTCCTCAGCTTTCATACGTAAATGTGCAATAAAAAGATGGTGAATATATCACGTATTTATACCACGCTTTTAGCCAGGCTGGCTCCCAAAGAGACTCCAATGCAAACCAAATTTTTTCTTTAAAAAATGCAAAGTTGTTGAAGGTGCAGTTTTGTCACAATTTCCTCCAACACAACAAATGCACAAAATCTGCATATCTGTTGGGACCACCCAAAACAAAAAGACAGTCGGTTGGTAGAGAGATCATGTTGGGAAAGGAACATTCAGATATTCTTCCTCCACTCCTAAGGCCTCCTTCTAGCTGCAGAGGGCATCAATAGCTGGCCCCTGTGATGCTGTAGCCCCGTTATAAGGGCTACCCTGATGAAAGTGCACACCAATAAAAATAACCTGGGCAGCATATATGGCCTTCTTTGGAAGGGACTCGGCCACTCTTCAGACCTGCCATAATATGGACCTAATCTACCCATTGAAAATTGCCTAGATTTGCACCTGTGCACCAGGCAAAGCTTTGCCTGTTGCATTTCTATTTGTCTTGTAACTGATAAAGGCACAGGAGCCTTGCCACAGTGAAAAGTTGACAATGCAGTCCCTTTTTCTTTAGGCAACTGCGTTTACAGCCGCTCGTAAAATATGAATAAAAGTTTTGCCTTGTGGGTTTTCTTCCACCAGCCTAAATTAAACCCTCCTGTTCTAATATGTAGGCTCAAGCCTCAGTTGTTGAGGTCCTTGAACTTTCACGTAGGCAGAGCTTAATATATATATCCTATCATGATGAGCTTTCAGAAGCACTTACTTTTTAGTGCTCCCACAATTACCCCATGGCATTCCACTGTTTTGATTCACTCCGGTCCTTTCCACGCAGGCTGTTAATACGAATTTAAACAGGTAGTTCAAAGATCAATATTTCCCGACAGTTCGGGGACTGCACCTTGCCATAGATCATGCAGCACAGAAGCCCTGGCTCACCTAGCAAGAACTTTCACTCCCAAGAGAACCATGGATTTATATACAACTGCCTCACCATTTGTAATTTACAGAGGTGACTGTGGTTTCTATTATGGCCCAACCCTCCCCCTCCCCCCCAACACACACACGCACAATAGTGACATGTAGACATAATAGCACTAGGCCAATTAGTCACGGTGAGGAACAACCCTGGTTGCTGTTTAGTGCAAACTCAAATCAGATCGGAAGTTAGGATGACAAATGAACCTCCAGGAAGAATATGACATATTCTGGTGAGCTGCAGTAATAGCATTGCCAGAAAATAATTCTCTCTTCTGTACAAGGACAAAGAAGGGCAGAGAAATAGCACAACCTTCCTTAAGGACTTGCGCCTATCACCTTTGGGTTGCAAATTGGGCCCCTGCTGCGTTGCTCGGCATTCGTTCAGCAGTGTGCTTTGTGGCAGCTTTGCAGCATTTTTGCAGCACTGTAATTCATCAAAATACCACTGTTTTCAGAAGCAGCCACTTGCCGGGTTATTTTCTCTAAATAGGTTTGCCAGGTCCCTCTATTGTCTCAGCGGGGCGGCATGATGATGTCACTTCCAGAAGTGACGTTGTTGTGCCAGCCGTGGGAACGCTCCCACGCTCCGATTTGGCCGGTTTGGGGTCAAATCGGAGTGCAGGGATGCTCCCGCAGCCAGTGCGAGGGGTGGGAGTGCACGCATAGGGCACGCTCCTGAGGTGTGTGACAGTGGCGGACACGCTCCAGGAGTTTTCCCCCTCCCGCCAATCGCTCACCGATCAGCAGATAAGGGGGCAAATCCCCGGGAGTTTGACCACCACCGGCAGGCACCTGGCAACCCTATGTCTAAAGGACACAGGAGGCTCTAAGCCCCAAAGATGCAAGAAGACACACATTTTGCTGTTTGATTGACCCAGCTTTATCTTGGGTGTTCCACATTGTTGCTGGCAATCAAAAGTAGCTAAAGCAGCACAGATATGTCCCAGTTCATTTGGCCTCCCCAACACAATATACATCTGTTATAAGCCTGCGCCTAATGCGGCCTAGTGTCTCTGGGGAACCCCGCACTAAAGTGACTGCAGGGCCTACATTTCCCAGGTTCCCTTTGGCAGCTGTGACTGGTTAACAGGGGATATGGAAGGGAAGGGAAAATTGCACCAATAGAGAAGTAGGGGGGTAGTGCCTGAGAATAGGGTTGCCAGCCTCCAGGTGGTAGCTGGAGATCTCCCAGAATTACAACTGATCTCCAGGCCACAGAGATCAGTTCACCTGGAGAAAATGGCTGCTTTGGAGGGGGGACTCTATGGCATTATACCATGTTGAGGTCCTTTCCCTCCCCAAACCCTGCTTTCTCCAGTTTTCACTCCCCAAATCTCCAGGAATTTCCCAACTTCCCTACCTGAGAAGAAGGGATAAAAGACCTTGTCCAAAGTGGGAGGGTGTCCTCTCCTAGGGAGCAGAGCTGAGGTGAGGCTGCTGCAAATGGAGGAATCCCTCATCCAGAAGGGGTGAGACAGCCATGACAGTAATTCTGTATAAGATGGTCTCACAGGTGCTGTCTAAGGCCCAGGGAAGCTCTCTAGAGGCTGCCACCACTCTGGTACAGGTTTCCACCAGAAGGGCCCAGAGCACCCAACTGACCCCTTCTGTTTACTCTTTCCCAGTAGGTTTGCTTTATTATGTGACTGAATGAGGAGTGAGGACCCTCATTACTCATAAAGAGATTAGTAAAGGTTGGTGAATAAACAGAAGGAGTTCAGACAGAGTTCAGACAATCTCTGCCTAAGTTGCCAAGGGAATTGATTGCAGGTGCCAGACTGTCTGGTTTGACGAACAGCAACGAACAAGGCTTGCAATGACCACCTGTTCATTTAGAATGGGGCCTCACGAACAGCTTGTTCACAAACAGCTGATTGGGCTGTTTGTGGCTTTTTTTAGTTCGTATTGCTGTTCATGCCCATCTCTACTGCTGATCCTTTTACTGGAGATGTCAGGAAGTGAACCTGAGACTTTCTGATAGCTGGTACTCTACTACTTAGCTACGTTCCCTCTTTTTGCAGCCCTAGATTTTCACAATCTAGGCATGACTGCATTGCAAATTTCAACCCATTTTAAGCATAGATCGAACCCATTTTTTCTGCTGGTGAAAAGATAAAAGGAAGGGTTCCCCTTTCTCCATCTAAAAAGGCTATGCGGCAATTATGGGACCTACCTGGACAAAAGCCATGTGGGATGGGGGCTGCGATAAGGAGGAGAACTGGACAAGACTGGGTGGAAAAGCTGGTGGGATCCAACTAGGGATCCCAGACCCCTGGTGGGGGCGGGGATTCCCTGCCCCTGCTCCCCCACCCTGCCCCCACTTACCTAATTGGGGGGCATGCACCTTCCCTGTGGGCTCCCCCATAGCGCTGCACACTCCCGTGCACAGCAGCCACCAGCATTGGGCCCGTTTTGGCCCAGATCGGGGCCGCTGCAGAGCACAGGACCGCTCCTGCACTCCGCAGTGCCTGAAAACTGGCCCGATCCATGGCAATATGGGGTTGTTTTCGGGCACTAGGTTGCTCAGGAAAGCTCCTGCGCTCCGCAACGCCTCAAAAACGGGCCCATTTCAGCACACATTGGGCCTGTTTTGAGCCCCTGCGGAGCCTGGATGTGCTTCCAGGGGCTGTGCGATGACGTCACTTCTGAAGTGACGTTATCACTCCTGTGGGGGTGAGCACACACCCTCTCTCCCCCAAGGTAAGTGCCAGGCCCCTATCCTCCGCCCAGAGGTTGAGGGGGCCTGGCAACCCTAGATCCAACCCTTAACCCCATAAAAGCTCTTGGCCTTACTGAGTGCCCAGCACTTCCTCCCACTGCCTGTTTGAAAAGCCTTCTGACTTGCTTAGCAATTCAAATGGACCAGCCAAGCAATTATCCCCTTTCACACACTGGCATTTTTCATTGCATTGAAAGTGACACAAACGCCTGGTTTTCTAATGTTATAGCACAGAAATAAATGCTGGATAGGGGAAAGAAACACCAGCAAGGGGAATATTAACTCTTCTTCTGGGAAGACATATCGCCCTTGCAAAGGTTTTTTTTTTTTTAAATGAACTAAAAAAGTACTATTCCTCATAACAGCTCATTTATCGAGAGCTGCATCGTGTTGCTCACAAGGTAGAATTCATTCTGCCTGCTAGAGGCAAAATAGAGGGGCAGGAGGTAGAAAGGGACCATCTCAAAAAGAAGCAAATTTGTCACCTTGTGTGAAGATTTCCCAACCAGTATTATAAATGATGTAAAATGGGAGAAAAATTAACCAATCTGGGGCACAAAATTTAACTTTAAAATTTGAATTTTGGTAAGAGGAAGTGACCTCACAGTAAGGGAAGTAATTGGAGGAGCTGACCTTAACTTGGATGTGACATCACAGGGTGACATCATATGATTTGGTATCACATGCCTGCTGAGCTCCCTCTCCTCCCCAAATCTCCAGGAATTTTTCCTGCAAATAAAACCGGTTCACTTCCTTCACAAGCAGTTCAGATAAGGTTGTCAACTTCCAAGTGGGGCCTGGCAATATCCTGGAATTACAATTGATCTCTAGTCTACGGAGGTCAGTTCCCCTGAAGAAAATGACTGACATTATACCCCAGTGATATCCCTCCCCTCCTGAAACCCAGTCTTCCCTAGGATCTATCCCCAAATCTCCAGGAATGTCCCGATCCAGAGTTGGCAATCCTAGGTTAGGATCAGTTCTTGTGGAACCAGGAAATCTTCCTAAAATCCCATTATGACATTGTGCTTTTGTTACTTTTACTGCTGTGGACATCTTTACAGCTCTGATGACCATTTTTCAGCTACTTTTGAGCATGTGCACTTCCACTGTTACCCAAATGGAGGGTCTCCTTGCAAGTTGGGGGAATTAGAGTACAAGGGAAAGCAGCAAGAGGGGCTAACAAAGTGAGATTTTTCCACCTGTGTATATGAGGATCGTTCCTCTAGAGAGCTCTTAAAAACAAGCGTATGTTCAATGGAAATGGTTTTTATTAAAGGGGTAGCAAAAGCAAACATAGAAAATCACACACAGAGCTAACTAGAAAACAGGGAGGAAAAATAGAGAGGAGTGCAGGGTTGGGTGATATTTACCAGTCTGGAAAGCAGGCACAGTAGTCTCTCAAAGCTACTCTCTCATGGATGCAAGAATTTATCAACTATTTTCATCTTTGCAATGTTAGCTAGTATTCACCTCTAACATAATAAGAATTGCTCTGATAGATCAGACCAAAGATCCATCTAGTCCAGCATCCACAGTTTCCGGCAGTGGCCAACCAGATGCCCTAGAAGACCTGCGCTGTGGTCTCCCAGCAACAAGGAACCACACCTGAAGATTCCATTTACCTTTGATAAGCCTCTCCTCCAGGAATTGGTTTCATCCCCTTTAAAGCCATCTGAGCTAGTGGCTGGCATATGAAGATGCCTTATAATGTTTGTCTGTCTCAGCTATAATTGTCTCCTACTTAAGAATATAAGAAGAGCCCCACTGGATCAGAGCAGTGGTTTATCTAGTGCAGCATTCTGTTTCACACAGTGGCCAACCAATTACTATGAAGGGTCAGCAACTGGGCATAAGGGGCAAAGCTTTCTCCACTGTTACCTCCTCGCACAGGGATTCAGAGGTTTGTTGCCTCTAGATGTGGAGGTGCCTTTTGGGCATTATGGCTCGTAGCCGTAGATGGATATCTTCTCTATGAATTTCTTGAATCTCCTTTTAAAGTCATCTGTACTAGTAGCCATCACCCGGACCTGGATAGCCCAAGTGAGCCTAATCTTGTCAGATATCAGAAGCTATGACACAGCCTTGTGTAGGAGCCTGGCGGGTATGCTTGCTTAAGAGCAAGAACCACCGGGATATTTATGGAGTTGATTATGTGACTGCACTGAGGAAGATAAGGAAACGGGGTCGGAAAGCAAACTGGACAGCCCATTCAGTCACACAAGACTCTTGAGCTCCAAAGGCCAGCTATACTTCTATGCACAACAGCTCGGGTTTTTGACTGGACTCGTTGAACTGCTTCACAACAGCACATTGAAGTGCTTCACAATTGATTTACCCAGAGCTATTTATGGACTTAATCATACCAGAAGAGTTCTAGTGCAATATTGATTTGATTATTTATTGTATAGTATTTATTGTATAATATCTATTGTATAATGTATATTTAAATGGTGAATGTTTGGTAATAAGCACTACCACTTTATGGATATGGAATGACACAGACACCAACACTGTGGATGAAATGTGATATAGGTATTCTTTATTCCATAAATTGTTGTTACTCATGTAAGTGTTATTTATAAGAACATTGTTGAATAAGTATTGATTATAGAAAGCCTGCTTGTTAGTAAGCTGTCACAATTTGGGGTTTTTTGTAACCTAGATCTCAGAAGCTAAGCAGGGTTAGTCTTGGGCTGAATCCACGTGTCCCGGCATAGCGCTAAACTGTCGGAACGATAGCGTCATCCTGGTGCGATTTCTGATGTCATCACGCCACAATTCTGCTCTCATGGCATGATGACTTCAGAAATCATGCAAGGAAGATGCTGTCTTTCCGACTGTTTAGCACTATGCAGGGACATGCAAATTCCGCCCTGGTTAGTAATTGGATGGGAGACCTCCAATGAAGACCAGGGTTGCAGAGGCAGGCAATGGCAAACCACCTCTGTTAGTCTCTTGCCATGAAAACCCCGCCAGGGGTCGCCATAAGTCAGCTATGACTTGAGGGCAGGATTTCATTTAGTGCCCTGACCTGAATGGCCAAGGTGAGCCTGATCTGGTCAGATCTTAGAAGCTAAGCAGGGTTAGTCTTGGTTAGTAATTGGATGGGAGACCTCCAAAGAAGACCAGGGTTGCAGAGGCAGGCAATGGCAAACCACCTCTGATAGTCTCTTGCCATGAAAACCTCACCAGGGAACAACATAAGTCAGCTATGACTTGAGGGCACCACACACACACACACACACACACACACTAGTAGCCATAACTCGGTCCACTGGCATTGAGTCCCACAATTTACTTACTTGTTGAGTCAAGAGACAATTTCTTTTGTCTGTGCCAAATGTTTGACTAGCAGCAGGTCTCCAGACGGGGGCGGGGGCGGGGGGAGGAAAAAGAATGTGTATTCCCATCTCCAGCTACCACAATTTCTTGAACTGAAGATGTAAAAGACTGCATCCAGCCACTGAACCTGAGAGCCAAGGCTCTCCCCTGCTAAATTTATATGTCTGCTAACGCTAGTATTGGTCTAAGTGATGCACAGCTCACTTTCCCCCCATCCCGCACTGTCGCTCCGCTAGTACCTTATTACTTTTATGATAATTGAAGGATAATTGCAAGCCAGCTAATATCCAGTGGGATTTGGATATATTTAGCTAGAAAGAACTAAAGCTCTTAATAGGAGAGAGGAACGTAAATCAGTGCACCTATGGACCAAATGGCATTTTCCTACTCTACGTTGCATAGTCAGGCTTCTAATTGTTGCTTCTTTTCTATCTGTTGACCATATTTAGGGCTTCCATTTAATGACACGTGCTCAGTCAGGGGCTGGCCTGGCTTTGTGTCAAGTCTTGGCCTCACCAAGACTCTGAAAACAGAGGAAAGTCCCTCAATTGCCAGGGTACACAGCACCAATGCTGAACCCAACTAGACATGGGCATGAACAGCATTACGAATGGAAAAAAACCACGAACAGCCCCTTCGTCTGTTCGCGAACAAGCCGTTCGTGAGGCTCCATTCTAAATGAACAAGTGGTCATTGCAAGCCTCGTTCGTTGCCTTTGTCACCCGTTCGTCAAGCCAAACAGTCTGGCACCTGCAATCAATTCCCCTGGCAACGGCAGGGACTGAACTCTGTCTGAACTCCTTCTGGCTTTCCTTCTGGCTTTAACCTTTCAAAGTACTTCCAGCAGAGAGTCCAGTTTTTGCCACTGTAAAGAGAAAATGACAGCAAGGGGGGCACATAGATTATGCCTTTCCTGGGGTGCAATCTCTCTGAAACTTGGGGGGTCTTCGGAGGACAGTGAGGACAATGTCCCCTGCAAATTTGGTGGGTATTAGACATTGGGAAGGTCAGTTTGTAACCCCTCAAATTAGCTTCCACCAGAGAGTCCCGTTTTTGCCACTGTGAAGAGAAAATGACAACAAAGGGAATGACCCATGGATCATGCCTTTCCCGGGGTGCAATCTCTCTGAAACTTGGTAGGTCTTTGGAGGACAGTGAGGACTACGTCCCCTGCAAATTTGGTGGGTATTGGACATTGGAAAGGTCAGTTTGTAACCCCTCAAAGTAGCTGCCTTCCAACAGGCAGTTCCGTTTTTACCACTGTGAACAGAAAATGACAGCAAAGGGGGGGGCGACACATGGATCATGCATTTTCCGGGGTGCAATCTCTCTGAAACTTGGGGGGATCTTTGGAGGACAGTGAGGACTATGTCCCCTGCAAATTTGGTGGGTATTGGACATTGGGAAGGTCAGTTTGTGGGGTGTTTAAAGGGCCCTGCCCCTTGCACATGGCAGGAAAGGGCCCTTTAAACTATCAGCTGGCAGGCAACAGGGGGGAATTCCCCCTGCCACCTGCCAGCTGATAGTTTAAAGGGATCTTTAAGGGGTCACGAACAATGAACAAGGAACATTTTTTGTGAACAGGGTCATGTTCGTTACTGTTCATTGTTCGTGGATGGCAACGAACAATGAACAGCTTGTTCGGTGTTTTTTTTCCCCATTCATGCTCATGTCTAAACCCAACTGGTTGGGACTTGAAGGATTATATGCTCTATTGCTTCTACCTAGGCACCCCTCCCAGCCAAAAAAAGTTTTTTGGAGAACGCTATCATATCACTGGAACCACTTGGGCAATCTCCCATTTCCAACTGGGCAAGGTACTAAACTTACCAGGTGCCAACTTCAGGTGGGTGACCCACCACTACCAAACTCACATTCCCGCCATCTGGGATGTTCACAGTAGGAGAAAAAGGAAGGGAATAGCATCTGACCCAGAAGTGATGTAACTCTAGGACTCTTCTAATCGATGATTTTTATGATAGAGTATTGGGAGGATGGTTCTAGAGCAACATCTGGAAGTGACGTCACTTCCAGGTCAGACATGACCTTCCACAGGACCCACTCTAGAAATCTCCCAGGGGTTGTATGCAGGGATATGGAAATCCTACGGGTATTATTGCATCCTATGGGTATTGCTTGCTCCTTCAAGCCAGTATGGAGGATGAGGGAACTGGTCCAAGGGAGACGATGGAGCCCTGTAGATGTTGTCAGTACTTGGGAAAGAACGAAGGAGTCTGCCTTCCAGGAGGGAAGGCAGAGCACAAGTGTGATTGCATTCTGCCATAAAGCACATTGCTGAATAATACCGCAAAAGATAACAGACTTGTGCTCTTCTGCTGTCTCGGAAATAAAGGTTCTCTGGGTTGTTCTGATTTGCCAGCCGTTATATACGGTCTGTTTTTATGTGAGGTAGCACAGAAAGAATTAAATAGGATAAAGCTATCCTTGGCATTGCTGCCCTTGCAAACTGGCACACCGCTTCAAAGAACTGGCACCGTGCCATCCCAACAGCTGGCGGCAGAAACAAACAGTTAGGCGGCTATTTACGAGCATCAAATTCATTTGCCAAGGACAGCAAATTGAACCATTGTGGTGTCAAAACCTGTGTGTTTGTTTTGCTCTGAACCTACAACCAAAAGAATGAATTTCTAATCACTCCAGCTTTTAAATGGGTTCACTGTGGGAAATTTCAATCAGCAGAGACAACAACATTTTGGAAAGGTTTCCAAACCAGATTGGTTTGCTGGCAGGTTTGGGCTGGAGGAAGATTCCAGTTCGGAGACATTGCTACAATGGTCTTGGCATACATTGCTTGCTGATTTAAGGAAATGGTCGATTTTGGATGAAACATTCCTCCGCTTTGGATGTGATACATACCAGATCCATACAAGCCTTTATTTACCAAGGATCATTCCGTTTTTCTCTTCCTTGTAAAGCACTTCTATTTTGACCCAGATAGTGCCTTTGGGGGCAATGCCTTGTTGAAAATGTGAATAGTATGCGTTTCTAGTGCTGTCGAGCTTCAGAATTCTGCTCCCTCCTCTATGTCTATAGAAGTTAAATCTCCGGTAGTGATGAATGCATCTTGGCTGTAAAACACATGGAGGAATAGATGTGCAGCACTTTCTACTGAGCACTGCCTGCCATTGCAATGGCCAAACCAAAGCCCTGAATGAAGACACAAGACATCAATATATGGCTGATCTGCATAAGAAATAAACATGCTTTTCCCTTGTTGTGTGAGTTGCCATTAACAGGCAGTCTGTAAAGACCATGGCCTTACTAGTGTGTAAGACAAGCACTAACCCCAGAGTGTGTCCAAAATGTTCTACCTCGTATCGTTGACAAGGACCTGCAACGATTTACCCTCAACGAATGGTGGTAGAGGCAAGATAACAGCAGGCTGGGTCTCCTTTAGCCCCCTAGCCTACACAGAAATAACACGTTTCCACCCACCCACCATAAATTAAGCACTGGTTTTAATGTTATTGACATTTTGATTGGTGTTTTCGAGAACTATAAAAACGACAGCAGTAGAAACAACAATAAAAGCAACTGCTATCAAAACAACTATGATAAAGATCATAATGAACTGATGTTCACCGCCCAGAGCCCCTGAGGACGGGCGGTTTAAAAATCGAAGTAATAAATAAATAAAAATGATTTCTGCAGCACCATCTACTTGCATGGCACTGCATAGCGAAGAGTTGTCCTAAGTCACAATTTTAAATTTAACCCCAGGCAGGCAACCACAGAGGAAGAGGAGATGGAGATGGACACGGGAAGAATCTGGATTCATTACAGTTACACATGCCTGGTGTCGCCTTCGGCGAGCAAAAAGAACTAAGAGGTCATGCCAAGGGCTTAGTGTCAATAAAGAAATAATGCATTAATACTGTAATATTCAACTGTGGGCCAGGACCACCAGGTAGGTCATGAAGTCCCACCTGCTGGGTCACGAACCTTTGTAGGGCAGCCGTATCTTTTTGCCTTATGGAAGGACCTTGCATGCCTAGAACACAAGGAGGCACACTTCCTCCCTCCTTGCTCACATGCTTAGGATGGGGAAGAGGTGAGATCACTCAGTGACGAATCCAGGGCTCTGGCATTTGGCTTGTTCATCTGTAGAGTACGCCTCCTGGGGTCAGTTTATATTTCCCTTCTGTGGCTCTCTTAGAGCCAAGCTACAAGTGACACCTGACACAGGTTGGACATTTGTCATCTTCCCTCAAGTTTTGATGGGAAATGTAGGTGTCCTGGTCTTGCAGCTTGGTTCTCCATTTAATTGAAGTTTACAGAGCGGCAGTCTATGGGAGGGAGAACATGCAGTCCGGAGGGGAGTGCAGGCGTCGTGCTCTCGCCGGGCGCCCCCCTTCCCTTCTGCTGGGTGTGTAGGTGGGGGGGGGGGGGGTTCTGTAAACTTTCTATTAAATGGAGAGCCAAGCTGTAAGACCAGGATGTCTACATTTCCCTTCAAAACTTGAGGTAAGCTGACAAGTGTTCAACCTGTGTCAGGAGTCACTTGTAGCTTGGCTCTTAGTCTGCCCCTATTCCTGGTCTTGACCCTAGAGATGGAGGTGGAAGAGGAAGAGTTGGTTTGATACCTTGCTCCAAGTGGAAGAGTAGGAAATCAAACCTGGTTCTCCAGATTAGAGTCCTGCCACTCTTAACAACTACACCAAACTGGCTCTCACAATGCGAGCTTTCCCTCTTCCTGTCACATGATTTCTTGTCATATGCTTGCAGCTCATTGGCTCCCACAGTCAGAGGATCCTGTCCTTGAGTTGGGATTTGAATCCTGGCATCTCTCAGCTGACTCCAATACTCTAACTGTGAAAAAAAAAGAAATCCTGCCCTCAAGTCATAGCTGACATATGGTGACCCCTGGTGGGGTTTTGACATCACCCCCCCACAACCACTGGCTCAAGACTTTTGCCGAGCCCATCATGACTTCCACTCTTGGCTCTTAATTCTCCCACACCTTGCTTTTTCAAACTACAGAGGCAAAGAAATAAAAGGGGACTTTTGCAAGGAACCTCAACGATCCTTTTAGTTCCCGTCTGCGAATTTGCGAGAGTCCCTCAGAAAACTGTTGAGTGACTTTTAAAAAGACTTCTCAGGCTGTTCTCTTCTCAAGGACGTGTGATGGCCAGATCAATGGACACATACCAAGATCATTAACTCTGACTTACCTTGTCCGTTTCTTCCTCTTTTCTGCCTCAGAGGCTCTTTTGAATGCATCCGTTGCGTTCCTCGGGAATTTCATTTAATATCTTGGCAGTGAGCTCAATTCTCCCTGTCATATCCTTGAGGCAGTTCTATAAATAAAGACCAGCGTGCTTCATTATTAGACCTGGTGGAAGAGCTAGACACAATATACTGAACTCCGAGGACTCACTCTCTCGCTGAGGAGGTCTGCCTGTGCCTGAACTTCTGACTGCAGGGGGAGGGCCCAAACAGGATAGCTTCCTATGAAAAGATACTCTGCATCTTTTCTGCATGACATCTAGCATGTCATGGAGAAAGCCGGGCAACAATCATGCAGCAATCTGATATGTTCGTGTTCTAAGCGCAGGACATTGTTGTGGATGGAGGAGCACTGAAACCAGGAAGCCTTCCATCTGCAGCGTATAAGTATAGCCTAGGGGTCAGCAATCTTTTGTAAATAAAATGTAAGAAATCAACAAATAATATAGGAACATTCAGTCGCTGGAATATTTATTTATTGAATTCCTAGATATATCTTCCAGTATGGATCTCATAGTTACTGACAGAGATCTTGCAAAGCTTAGTTTCAGTGAGGTGCACATTCGGCTCATATCCCTCATAGGCCATGAGTACATAACCCAGGTGAGCCTGATCTCGTCAGATCGCAGAAGCTAAGCAGAGTCGGCCTTGGTTAGTAATTGGATGGGAGTCCTCCAATGAAGACCAGGGTTGCAGAGCCAGGCAATAGCAAACCACCCCTGCTAGCCTCTTGCCATGAAAACTCCGCCAGGGGTCGCCATGAGTCAGCTATGACTCGAGGGCACTCTCCACCACCACACAGATTGTAAAGGGTGTCTGTGTGTGTAAGACGGGTTTCACACAAATAGAAGAGACTGAATTTCAAGTGAACCATTAACAATTTAGATACATTTCCAATGCAAGCAATCTGTTTCTTAGATGGAAGCCTTAGCCTGGCTAACTTGCAGCGGCCTTTCGTGCAGAACTGGTGTTTTTGTGATCGTTCATACAATCTTTTATGCTGTCGCTGGGCTGTTTGCCTTCTGTTTGCCAGGTTTTTTCACATTTCTTATGCAAGAGCAATGACTGGCTAACATTAGAGATCTGCAAATATGCTTTGACATGTTTCTTCTTACCCTGGTTTCTATTTAGTCAAAGATCTCAGGTCTCTGATGATGGGTGGCCTCTGTTTCATTGCATGTGCATGTTGTATGTTTTTAACAAGCAATTTATACAAACTTTCTACACATAATGCTACCTGCAGCAAAATCAGTGCCTTTAGAGACAGAGTGAGCACTCTGTCCCCGCACACCTGTCTGGGGTCTGAGGCCCAGCCCCCAGACTTACTGGGAGGAAGGACGGGAGACAGACGGGGAACAGCTACCCAGCTGCCCCAACTGATACCCCGGTCCAAAACACAACAGCAACAGAGGGATGGAGAGAAACACCAAAGCCTCAGAGGATCAGGCAGAGCAGGTGGAAGCCAGCTAGTCCCACCCTCCAGTGGGAGACTAAAAGCCCAGGCAGGGAGAGTAGGGGAAGCCAGGAGGGGATCAGACCAGAGGAAGAAAGCCCCGGAAGCAGGGACAACCAGCCAGCAGCAAGACAGCCAGCAATCTTACCTGCAGTAGAGGAGGGGCAGCACAGGGCCATGCCCCAGCCTGCAGGCAGGCTAGAAGGAATCAGCCAGAACCAGGTGGGGCTGAAAGCACCACAGCCACAGGTGGGGCTGCCTGAGGCCCTTAGCAGATAAAGCCAAGGCAGGCAGCAAAGCAATCACAGGTGTGGCTGCCTAAGACAGACATGGCTGTGGCTAGGGTGCTGGGGGTGTGGCTGGCAGGTGGAGTCAGGAATGGGTGAAGGGATATAAGGGAAATTCTCTCACAAGGTGGGGTGGTGAGTTAGGAGCAGGAAGAGGGAGAAGTAGGATGGTGTGGATGGTGTAGGAGCATGATGGGGTTTGGTAGAGTGAGAGAGGAGATGGAAGGAGGAAGAGTGTGGAAGATGGAGGAGAGGAGGAAGACCAAGCCTGGAGGAAGCAAGGAGGCCGAAGGCTGTGGAAGGTGAGAAGGAAGGGGAGGCAGACGGGACTCCATCAGGTTGAGCAGGCCTATGAGTGGACTAAAAGAGAGTGAGGGTGATGTATACCCCCCTCCTTCCACAAAATGAGAACCTGCATTGTCCCTGATGACCTCCCAGAGTCAGGAGGATCAGGTGTGTTGGCAGCCAGCCTAGCGGTGCCCAGTGCAGAACCTGACAACACCAATGCATGCCATTGATGCATGCTGTGGAGTTTACACGTACAGGAAGTGTATGGATTCAAACTCCTTCCCTGCAATCAGGGCTGTTGCTTCTTCTCCATGACCATGAATATTAACAGGTATTTGCAAGGGGCAAGGGAGCACTTTCCCCCTGAAATCCTAAATTTACTAGCTTTTAAATGTACCCTTCCCATTCCCTTTCTGCACACGCTGAAATCAGTGTGCATAGTGTTGTGTGTAATGGGCAAAGCTTTTTGTATGTAGGTACATCATTTAGTTCAATGCACAAGTACTGCGTGTTGATCAATATGTACATGTAAAGAGGAAAATTCAGTGCAAGGAAGCAGAAAAATGTATGAACATTAAGAATCACAGGTTTGATTTGCACAAAAGGAAAATCGAAAGAAGGATTTTCAGGCTGGAAGAGCAGAGGTGAGAAATTCAATAGAATCCCTAGCTAATATGGTCCCCTGGCCACGTTTTTAAAGAGGTCTCAAAATTTACCAAATTATGAAATAAAACATTGCAATTTCCACTTGTACAGCTTTCCAAATTAAGGGAGCCCCGTGTGATGGTGGTGGTGACTTGTTATGCTCCATCACCCATTGATTCAGCATCTCTTGTGCTCTTTCATCATGAATAGAGATGGGCACGACCAGTAATATGAACAAAAGAAAGCCACGAACCCCCAATCTGCTGTTCGCGAACAAGCTGTTCGTGAGGCCCCATTCTAAATGAACAGGTGGTCCTTGCAAGCCTCGTTCCTTGCTGTTCGTCAAACCAGACAGTCTGGCACCTGCAATCAATTCCCTTGGCAACTTAGGCAGAGATTGTCTGAACTCTATCTGAACTCCTGCTGTTGCCCTGGAAATCCCAATCTAAACCCAATTTAGCTTGATAGGCAGGTCTTCCTTTCAAGTGTGGAGCTCCAAATTTGTTACAACAAGGGAGCAAAGACCAGGGGGAGAGGGGGGCTCCCAGCTCTAACTTTGCAGACAGTGGAGAGACAGTTGCTGTTAGCATTTTGATAGAGTGCATTGGAGCTTGAATTTTCTTTGTGTGTGGTAGGATAGGGATCTACCTCTTCAAGTTCCAGGGCTGCTGCCAGGCTCTGGGCCAAGCTATTATTTATTATTGGTACCTTTCCTGCTGCCTGCTCAGGTAAGGTTTCTGGGAGTGGTGCAGTAAGGCTCTTGACTTGGATGATGGCTGGAAGAGAGCCTGCTGGCCCCCACAAACAGCCAACCAAAAACATGTTTGTGAACAGGGCCATGTTCATGGTTGTCCGTGAGTCCCTGTTCGTGGATGGCAATGAATAATGAACATCATGTTCATTTTTTTTTCTGTTCGTGCGCATCTCTAGTCATGAATCAAGGGCTAGTTGTTCACAAGTTGTTTAGATGCACGTGAGAGAATTCAGATATATCCTGTTTGGATGGTGATATTGTTTTCTTGCCTCATTTCACTGCTTTCTTGCTGCTCTTACCCCCCACCCCTGCATCTGTCTCCAATTTTTAAAAAGTTGATAGGAAAAAGAAAAAAAACTAATTTGAAATTATTGAGCCTTACTGCTTAGGTATCTCTACAAGCAAGTCATGCTCGGTCTCAGAAGGCAATATGCAGACAGGACTAGCTCCAGGTTTGGGAAGCAGGACTCTCACATATATGAGCATCCGCATGTATGCATGTGCATATATACCTAAGGAGAGAGTGGAGCACAACTGGTGATTCCTTCAGTGGTAATTGGGCTTGAAAGAAGACAGAAAGCCTTCCAGTGACAGGGGCTTCTAGGGCAATATTTCATTTCTGGTTGGAAGGGGCACCTCTGGAGAAGTGGGCGTGCTCCCTCAAGCTGTTCCATGCTGAGGCCTTGTGCTGTGACAATCAAGGGGCTCCGTGGGCTCTCTTGGGGGCCTGGCAGCCGTTTGCTGGGAATAGAAACCAACAAGCTAGCATTGGCCTCCTTCAAACTGTCTTCACTTAATTTCCAGCTCTGTAGCCAGAGGAACTCGAGCCCAGGGCACCTTCCATCAATCAGCAGTTCATGCATTCTAAGAACACAAGTTGTTACTGTGCCAAGTGTCAGCATCAGAGATGCAAATGTTCAAGAGTCCATTAGATGCATTAAAGATTTATTGGGTGTATCTTCATTCAGCTTTATAGCACACCAGGGGTGAGATGGGAGGCAATCCATTCCTTCTAGCCATACAGGATGAAATGCAATCACCATTATGGGTCTCGTTACGGACGTGAACTGTTGTCCAGAGCTGCAGTGTGCCGTGCTTTTATATATGTACACAAATAGCCATTTGTTCTTTAATTTTAATGGTCATGCAAAGTATGCTAATGGAAGGGCCAAGATAAAGGACCAGGGAAACAGCATCGCTCTGCCGCCGAATAATCTTCAAAAGACCTTCAAAATAATCAGAAAGGGCAATTGCTCCCAAAGGGCAAAGTTTACTACGCAGCTAGGTCTAAGAGATTTATTAAATTATGCATGGCTTGGAGAAATTCTTCCTCTCTATCTGGTACATATTTATTGCACCCTTCCTCCACGAAGCTCAGAGTGACATACATGGTTATTCCTCCCTTATTTTATTCTCATGGTAATTCCTATGAGGTAGGCTAGGCTGAGAAGGCATGATTGGCCCAGGTCACCTGGCAATTTTTATAGAACGCTGAGATCTCCTGGGTTTCCCAGATCCTAGCCAAATAGTCTGGACTCTACACATGCTGGCTTTTCTCCCTGTTGTCTTAACACCAAAAATTGGTTCATCCAATGAAATGGGGTTAGCTGCAGTTTTAGTAGTTATTCATGTAACATAAATTGGCTTATAGAACTCGCTGCCACAAGATGTGGGGTGAACGCTGCCTTGGACAGACTGAACTGGGACAAGCAAATTTATGAGAGATCTCTCTCTCTCAAGATTTCCAACCATCATAGACAAATGTTGATACATCGGTATCTGTTCCCTGGTTGGAAAAGCATCCAATCCTGTAAGCCCTCTCCTGAAATCTGAAGTGGTCCAGGCTGGACACACATTAACCACCTCAGTAAGGGCCAAACCGGATGTGACACTGTGAGACTCATGATGGGGGGACCCAATTCGGATCAAGACTGTGACATGAAGGATGGGGATTTAAGTTTTTCCACTGTCCAATTTTCCTATTCTCCTCAGCTTCTAGAGATGGACACGACCTGGGAAAATTCCAAACCATGTTGTTCGTGGTTCGTAGTGTTTCACGAACCACAAACTTTCACAAACTTGCCCTGGTTCACGAACCAGTTCATTTTGTCCATGAAAATGTCACTTTCGAGTCAGCAGGAGGTCTGCAGAGAGCCCATCCCCCCTGTTGTCTAGGAAACTGATTGATCAGCACCAGGCTGTCTGCAGTGACGAACTGAAATACGAACCAAATGAACTGGGCTAAAATTCGTCATGGTTCATGAGAAAGAAGCTCCCACGAACCACTGGTTCACGAAGCATGAACTGGCCCGGTTCCTGACAACCTTTGGTTTGTATTTCAGTTCGTGCCAGCTTCTATCAGCTTCTATTTGACCACTGAGTGGGCCTTACAGGACACTGGTGCCTACATATTTCTCCTTCTGGCTAGTTTGTGGCAGCGGGGGTTGGGAAACAGCACAATTTTTTAAAAAGAAGCTTTGATTTGTATTCACAGCCCCAGTTGGGATTACTCACTCTCTCGCTTGCTCATGCACACACACTTCCTGTTTATTGATTTAGTTATTTATATCCCACTTTTCACTGCAATGTGGACTTAAAGCCATTTACAACAGTGTTTCCCCCTCTTCTGTGTTATCCTCAGTATGACCATCAGATAGAGTGCCAGGCCCCAGTCAACCCAACAAACTTTCCTGCTACTGTTGGAATTAGAACCCAAATTCCAATCCAATTTGGATTCCCCAACATGGCATCTGTGAGCCCCGTGGCATTCACCAACACCTTTTCTGGTGCCCACCAAGTTTTTTTAGAAAGTTGGTGGGGGTCTTGCCCAGCAGAACTTCTTGATTGGCCACTGGACAGCTTACTGACTGTGCAGATTAAAATAACATTGTTAGAGAGAAGTTGTGTGTAGTGGTTAAGAGCGGCTGGACTCTAATCTGGAAAGCCGGGTTTGATTCCCCACTCCTCCGCTTGAAGCCAGTTGGGTAACCCTGGGTCAGTCACAGCTCTCTCAGAGCTCTCTCAGGACCAAGCTACACATGACGAACGACACTTGAACGGCAAGTGGATTGAGTGGAGGGCAAGTGAACAGGGAGAAATACACTTGCTGTTCAAGTGTCATTCGTCATGTGTAGCTTGGCCCTCAGACCCAGCTACTTCACAGGGTGATTGTTGTGAGGACAATAATAACACACTTCGTAAACTATTCTGAGTGGGCGTTTTTTCTTGAAGGGTGGTATATAAATCAAATGTTATTATTATTATTATGGCTGCAGCTGACCCCCACAGTGTTGTTTTTATTCTCTCACTTCTCTTTCCCAGTGTATTTTAAAAATTACCCCTCTTCTCTGCACTTGGGCTTTCCTTGTATGTGTGTGGCTCTTCCTCTCTCAGCAGCCATTTTGGGGTTAGCTCTGCCTCCCACGTCAGCCATTTTGTGGTTGCAATCACCACCCTTTGTCAGAATTCCAAAAAGTTTGGGGGGCCCTGCTCTAATCATTAGACCACATTGGCTCTTTTTAAATACTCGATTTGACTCTGGGAAATGGACTATAATATGGAATTCTCATTAAAAATCACTAAAGACTAGACACAAGTCCCATCAAATGTTGGTCTAATCCAAACAAATGTTATTATTATGTAATAATGTAATGTTATGTCATTATTATTGAATCTGTTGTTGTTGTTGTTATAAAATGCATTGCCTGCTGATGCCAACCCTCACTCAAATCTGATTTACCAGAGTCTGTTCTTACAACGTGGAGTTTATATCGTTGCCCAAGTCACATTGTGTGCCTTCCTCAAGGATGGCTGGAGATTTCCACAACAGGAAGCAATTATTAGGAAGCCTGCTGACATGTCTTTCTCCCCAAGTCAAATGTTGAATTCCACAGTACGGAGTTTGACAATGCAGTCCAGACTTGGGTTCAGCCAGAAAGCAAACATCACAGGAAGGAAAGGAGCGGGGAAGGGGGTCACCTGCTGCTAGGCAGACAAGGTTTTGTCAAGATTGATTGACAAGCCACACTTGGAGAATTGGTGAATCCTGCTGGAGAGTTTGCAAACGAATGTTCTCTGACTGCCTCTAGGCTCCTCAAGTCTCCTGACTGAGAAGTGGAAACCCTATACACTTTATGCTCAGTACATTTATATGCCATACGTCTCAATCCAGAAGACCCAAGATAGTTCACAACCATTGTAAAATATGGCTTTAAACCCAGTAAAAAGTCCATATAGCCAAAGATAAAACCAAAGTGCATCCAGCAGTGATAAAGTAATACAAGGGCATCAGCAATAAATGGTGAGAGCCTGCAGAGAGCATCAGATAGCCATAAAAACAGTGGAGAACAATGATAAAACAAAAAGATCCAAGGAAGTGCAGAAGTGACAAGCCTCTAACTATTTTAACGTCAATGTTTTAAATATTAGAATTACTGCAGTTCCCAGAGAACTATATACATTTTAAGATAAGATTTTAAATGCTAAATGTATTTTTCTATGTCCTTTACATTTTTATGCTGGATTTAACTATTCTATTGATTGCTAAGCAGGGGTCATTTCGTAGAAAAAGAGCTGGAGGAACTCATTAGCACAACTAAATAACATAGCTCATTAACATATGCCACACCCTTTGCCATCACTGGAATTGTGTCATTAGCATAACTGATTTGCATGTGCCACACCCCCTGAAATCACCTATCCTGGCTGTTTTGGACCAAATCCTGGCCATTCAGGGCCGAAATTGGGCCCAAAATGGAAAAAAGGGGCTGAAATGGCCAAAAAGGGGCCCAAAATGGTCAGGACTGGGCCACTGCTGAGTGGGAGAGTAATCCCCCACCCATTAGACGCCCAATCCGGGCTGTTTCGGCCCCAATCCAGGCTGAAACAGGTCCAAAATGGCCGAGAGTCAGGTGGGTGGGGCCACCTGACATGTGACCTCTTTGGGGAACTGCGTTCCTGCATGTTCCCCCTCGAACTGAGCCCTGTTGCTAAGGATGTATTGCCATTGTTAAGGTCTCTCACCGCAAATAAATTCATTCAATTCAATTCAGTTCAACCTCTACTGAATGCTGAGCAAAAGCCTGGAGGATGTCTTCAGATGACAAGCACAGATGCCAACAAGATGTATCTGTGGTCCTCTGAGAGGATGCTGTGAACTAAAACATGGTTGCCAAGTGAGCATAACATTGTTGAAAGTTGCAATCACTCGTGCGCTGAACTTTAGATCTCCTTGCCTGCCCAGCTCACGTAGTGTGCTGATGTCAGGTGCTTAGCATCACCTGTCATACCCAGCAAAACCCTGTGTAATGTTTGTGCTCTAATGCTATGGGTATAACTAGCGGCTGAAGCTATTTCTTGACTGTGATGTGAATGTATGCAAGGGAGGGGCTATCTTTACTGTTATCTGTATGTTCTCCTAAACTCCTCTCACCATAGCCTGGGAAGAGATGCTTGCACGGACACTCACGGTCACGACCTTGAACTTAGCTGACAGTTACCTTGAGGAGGTGGGGATTTGGGAATTCACTCGCACTTAGAATCCTATATATGTCCTATGCTTGTAGAGAAACGTCATTCCTGGCAAAGATGGAGTAAGATTCTGACACTGGTAGCTTATCAATAAAGTTCTTTAACTCATGCAGTGAAGTCTTTTTGAGAGTTGTTTGGCAGATCCTTACAGCTGAAGACCTTTACATCTGCACAGTAGCTGGGCTGGGAGAGGTTCATTTCTGTCCACTTGCGGGTGCTTTTGGCTCTGTTCAGTAGGTGAAATTGATTCTCCATAAGGGTCATGGAAGACTGGGTCAAGTAATTAAATGACTCTGACTTGATATATGGCAGTTCAAAAAACATGCATGAACAAAATAACTTTGATAATGGGGACTTAGATTCTAAATGGTAAGACTACTTATCAATAAATGACCGATTGTTTTGCTTTCCCTATTTAATATATTGGCTTGTGAGTGGTGTGCAAACTAGTATTCTCTCTGGGCTGTGTAAGAACATGCACATGTGAACTGCTGCCAGTTTATTGTTTGATATGCTGAAAATAATCCACTAAACAGGCTCAAGCTGCTTATGAACAGACAAACTGCCTGAAGAAAACTCGCTCTCTGCTTGCAACCACCAAACAAAATGAGAGCCAAACCAGCAGGTGACCTCCATAAAGGCCAGGCTTGGGCCACTGACAGCCTGGTCCAAAGACAGCTACTAGGAGTTCTTCAACAGAGGGGTCTTGGAGCTGGATTGATATTTAGGAGTGATATAGAAATATTATTTTTTATCCCAGTTCTGCTTATGTGGCAATTGGAAGATAAGGCTCTGTTACTTATTGAAATGCTGACTTTGGGAGATACTCCCAAATTCTTCTTCTTTGAATTTCTTCCTGGATTTTGGACTTCTAAATTACTTGGTCTTCATTCCAAAGAGGAACCCATTCATTAGGAATTCTCTGTTGTTCTGCTTTTCATTTGCACCTTCTGTATAGTCGGTACTCCAGAGTGGCATGGGCTTCTTGACCACTGCACCACACACACGTGTTCACCCATAACATACAAGGAAAGACCTAGTTGGGTGAAATTGTAGAAATACTGCACAGAGTTCCTGGAGACCCAGGTTCAAATCCCAACTTGACCACAAAGCTCAATGGGTGACCATCGGCAAGTCACCCTCTCTCAGCCTAATCTACCTCACAGGGTTGTTGTGAGGATAAAATTAGGAAAGAAGAGCCATATCTGCCATCTAAGAAGAAGGACAGGATAATGTACCAAACAGAAAAGAAGGAAGACAGACAGACAACTGAAAACAGAAGTTCCGTGATATTTTTTATTAAGACTAGACAATTACAAAACAGTTCTCCGAAACTGAAGGGGTCGTCTCAGTGCATCAGCTTCGATATAACCGATGTCTTATTAGCAAATTCAGATCAGAACCTAATCAGATCAGTGGCTGGCTTTGTGTTAGCTGTGGGTAAAACCCGCCAAAGTTTCTTGGATGCTTATGTCAGTAATTGTAGAAGAGCTGTGTGTGATGAGATCATTAATTTCCTAGTGGCCTTTTATATGAATGGTGACGATGACATTTTTGCACCACTGCTGGTTTTATTTTGCAGACGCTTCAATTTTTAGGCCTATGTCCAATGCAAGATAAACTATTTATTTTCCCCAACTGTGGCTTCCACCGAGCTGGGACAGGACTTGCGTCCCACACACTGCATTCCAGATGTGTTTTTTCTCTTCAGCCTATCAATACACCATTTTGAAAGTGCTCATGAAATACACGGGATCAGACTGTCCTCATTGGATCCTCTTGCACTTTTTACTAGCAAGTCATCTATGGCAAGAATCTAGGTAAACTGGCAGGAACAGTTGTGACTTGGAAAGACTGATTTTCAGGCTCTCTTTTTTCCCATAGGAGTTTTCAACATCCCCTAAATTACTTAAGTCAGTTGAGCCAAGTACGATTTTTTTGAGAGTGAATAATGTTTGCGGTCTTATTTTCACAGCTTTCATTCCGGTTAATAGTGTTATAGCTGCTGACCCACCCTTCTTCATTAGGCAGGCTGCTGGTTAATATATCCAGGATCATTGGACAATGTTAATGGGAGCTAATATACCTCCAACATTTCACAAATGAAAATAGGAGCATGTTTGTAACATCCTTGCTAAGGACTGCTGCCTAAGCTCATCATTGGACACTTTATTGATGCCTCAACTCCATGTTTATATGCATTTACTCTGCAACTTTATCAATTCTACAGCCAATAATGTGATTAAAGATATGCAATGAAACATATATTCAGTTGTGAAAACTCACCTGTGGAAATCCTTCCCCTTGAGGCTCACCTGGCACTGGGGTTGTGTTGGAGGGTGAGATTAAAAAAGAGACAAGTAAGATAGCAGATTTTGGTTTTAGCACATTGGAAATAAGTAGACAGACTTCTATGGTTTTAACTCTATAAAATTACTTTACTACATAACGGGGAAAGGGTACACTTGTGGAGAAAATAAAGAAGAGCTAACTAACTACATCTTGATGGCTAGACTAGGAGCTTAGAGCCAAGCTACAAGTGACGCCTGACACAGGTTGGACACTTGTCAGCTTCCCTCAAGTTTTGATGGGAAATGTAGGCGTCCTAGTTTTACAGCCTGGCTCTCCGTTACAGCTGCAAGACCAGGATGCCTACATTTCCCATCAAAACTTGAGGCAAGCTGACAAGTGTCCAACCTGTGTCAGGCATCACTTGTAGCTTGGCAATTAGAGAGAGAAACTTAGAGACTGACACTGAGCAAAGACTTAGGCCGGGAGATCGTGCAAACTCACAGCATGAACTGTCTTCCTAGCACGATCTCCCAGCAAAATCTTCTTTAATGGCCCAATGACGTCAGAAAAAGGGGCATTAAACGGGATTGTGCCAGGAAATCGCTCTAGGAAGACACTTTTATGCCGTGAGTTTTGCGCAATCTTCCGGGCACACGGCCGTGTGAAAACGGCCTTAGACTGACTTGGAACAAAGAGCAATGAAACCTTAGTATACGTTGCTAGCTAATTGCTCCCCAATAAACTGGCTCGTCCAATAGACAATCCTGGATCCCTTCATTAAGACTCAAGATTCCCCTTTCCATGGCAGGAACTTTTTCTGGAGGCCTAAGTGGTCCAATGCTAACTAGCTGTCTGACTAAACAAACAGAATAACAATTTCACTCTTCCATGACTGAATGTAGGACACTTGCAAAAATCCCAAAAAGTTAGAACGGCATCTGAGATTCATTGAGACTGTATTGACTTTGACTGTTTGGATTAACTTGAGCATAGACGGACTGAATGTGGTGGACATTGTGCCCCTGAGGAAGTTATGAAAACGAAACTGTGGTATTAAGCCGGCACTGCACTTCAGGCACCGTGGATTTATACAGCTGCAACCCACCGTCAACACTTCATCTGAAAAAGAAGAATATTTATTACTGAAATAGTTATTGACTTTACTGATACTCACCTGTTGAACTTCTTCCTGTATAGATTGTTGTATTGTGGGGTATTATAATTGCATCTCACCATCAACATCAACAGGTAGATACCTACCTGTTGAATATCTTCCTTTATTGATTATTGAATATCTTCCTTTATTGATTATTGTTCTTGATGCACTGAATTGTTCTTGATGCACTGAATTGTTGGTGCATGACATTTTGATGATAACATTTTTGATTCTTTGATTACAATTGGAGAGTTTTCTACTCTATTATATTACTGTGATAATGTTTAGTGACTGAGCTTTATTTCCTACTCGTGTGTTATTCACTCTTTCTACAAGCCTGGCAACTGGCGGGAGGGTTGGGGATGGGGAAATGGGAGAACAACATTGGCCACATTGCAACATCACATCTGAGGAACGCCCAGAAGTGACATAAGGTTACTCTAGGAATCACTAGAAACTATGGTAATTGTGTTACTGTATCATTGTATTTTTTTCATTTATTGGAATCACGATGGATACATCTGAATTAGATTTATCTCATAGTGATGTATAGGAAGAAAGAACCAACGCTTTACCCCCAGAAAACTGGGTACTCATTTTACCGACCTCAGAAGGACAGAAGGCTGAGTCAACCTTGAGCCGGCTACTGTGGCGCAAAGTGGTAAGCTGCAGTACTGCAGCCCAAGCTCTGCTCATGAACTGAGATTGATCCTGGCGGAAGCCAGGTTCAAGTAGCCAGTAAAATGAGTACTCAGTTTCCTGGGGGTAAAGTGTAGATGACTGGGGAAGGCAATGGCAAACCACCCCATAACAAAGTCTGCCAAGAAAATGTCATAATGCGGCATCCCCCCATGGGTCAGTAATGACTAGGTGCTTGCACAGGGGACTACTTTTACCTTTATGGCTTTACTGTAATGTATTTATTTGTGAGCCACTTCAACCAGGTCTCTGGAGTGGTGGCATATGAATTACTTAAATAAATAAACATACTGGATGAGCACACTTATCCTACAGTCTTTTATATATAATTCAAAAATGGAACTTTGCTTTTTCAGACAAAAACTCCGTGAGCTTGGCAATCGAGTGAGAGAACATCAGTTGGGACTCTGAAGTGCTGCTCAGCCATTGATACTTCAAAGATCTTGTTTATCCAGATGAATATTTGAATTTAATGGTTACGTATTTTAAAAGCCTCTATTTCTCCAGCATACTTTAAACAGTATCACCCAAATGTTAGGCATCCTCAACTGGTCCTATTGAGAAATGCTCTAGTTTTAGAAATGTCACTAGTGAAGCAACAGAGACATCTAGTGGCCAATCTATATCATAATATGAAAATGTTAACAAAACAAAACCCAGTGGGTTTTCTCCCGCACTAACACTAACTGCGATGCTGCTATGTTATAGAATGTTCACAAACATTCTCACAACCATGGTTGCCAGCCACCAGGTACCGTGCCACACAAGTCAATAGACAAGACTTATGAGCTAAGCTGTGGGAGCGGTTTCTCCTCTCTCATCCTGAAAAAAGAACAAGAAATAAAGAACAGGAATCATCCAACACTGCAAAGCAGTTTGCTTATAACTTCTATGGACTTACCTGAAAATTATACTATTCATGGTGAATGTTATTTATTCAAAGGTATAATTTCTATGAACTGTATTTAATGTTTGAATATTTTATATGTGGATTTTGACCTTGGTTTACATAGTTATTGACACTTTACACTGAGACACTTTATCACATTATACTGCATGGGATTATGAATATGTAAATCTACGAGTGATGTTGCATATCTTGAACATTGGTTGGAACAATATATTAGGAATGATTTTGATGTGGACTTGATTCTGTGACTAATTAGTAGTTGGGGTGGGTTTCCTTGTTTACCTTAACCTCCAGATGGTGGCTGGAGTTTTTCCAGCATTACAACTGATCTCCAGATGACATATATCAGGAGAAAATGGCTGCTTTGAAGGGTAGAATCCATAGCATTGTACCCCACTGAAATGCCTCTCCTCACCAAACTCCACCCACAAAATCTCCAATAATTTCCAAACCCAGAGCAGTCAACCTACATTGGAGGAAACTCTTGTTAAGGAATGTTGGGAAATGGTGCAGCACTTGAAAGAGGTAGACCGCCAGAGGGACTCCACAAGTAGGAATTCCTCCTTGTATGTAAAGAATGGGGCTTTGAGTCTCAAAAGTTCATACCCTGGAAATCTCGCTGATCTTTAAGGTGTCACTAGACTTGAATCTAGCAGTTTTACTGCAAACCAACAGAGCTACCCACAGAAAATATGCACACAGGGGCTACATAATCAACTGCAAGTTGTAAGGGGGCAGAAATTGCCGGGAAGTTAAAGACAATTAGATGAATAAGTGAAAGCAGTAACACAGGGAGTTTGAGTGAGTTGGGTAGCCATGTTAGTCTGTCTGTCTGTAGCACTAGAAAAGAGCAAGAGTCTATTAGCACCAGGGGTCATTTCATAGAAAAAGAGTGGGAGGAACTCATTAGCATAACTCATTAGAATATGCCACACCCCTTGACATCGCCAAAGTGTGTCATTAGCATAACTGATTTGCATATGCAACACCCCCTGACATCACCTATCCTGGCTGTTTTGGACCCAATCCTGGCTATTCAGGGCCGAAATTGGGCCCAAAATGGCAAAAAGGGGTTGAAAATGGCCTAAAAGGGGCCCAAAATGGTCAGGATCAGGCTGCTGAGTGGGAGAGTGGGAGAGTGATCCACCACCTGTCCAAGGCCCAATCTAGGCCGTTTCGGCCCCAATCCAGGCTGAAACGGACCCAAAATGACCAAGAGTCAAGTGGTCGGGGCCACCTGACATGTGACCTCTTTGGAGAACTGCTGGAACTGCGTTCCTGCGCGTTCCCCCTCAAAATGAGCCCTGATTAGCACCTTATAAGACTAACAAAATTTGTGGTGGGGTATGAGCTTTTGTGAGTCCCAGCTCACTTCTTCAGATACATATGTGAAGAAGTGAGCTGTGACTCATGAAAGCTTATTCCCTACCACAATTTTTTTTAGTCTTATAAGGTGCTACTGGACTCTTCCTCTTTTCTACTGCTACAAGGAGATTGGTGTTTATTCATTACATTTTGTATTTATTGTGTTACTGTGTTTAAACGTTTATATTCTACCTCTCCCAAAATTGGTTTCCAAAGGGACTTACGGGGGCAGTATTGGAAAAGGTAAATTTTGGCGATATCAAAACTATAAAAGTATAATGTTTGTTAAAATATGATGGGGTTGTAGAGAAAAATGGAAAATGAAATATGTATTACTGTTCTTTGTTATTTCTAATCTTTGTTTTTTTTCCTTTTTTTGTATTATTTTCTTTTTTATTTCTTTGCCCTTTTTATTGGGCTTTTAATCTTACTAATAAAGTAAATGTTTCTCATGGCAGGGGGGAAACCCCAAAGGGACTTACAGGTATAAAAATCCCACTCAAAATGTGATAAAAATGTTTCCGAATTGAGCTTTCAACTGAGCAAGATCCAGGCACGATGGGAAGTACCCAGCTGCTTCCAGTCTCCTCTTAAGTACACTTTTGAAGACTGACTGTAAGATCACTAAAGTGCAAAGTCCGAAATTCATGGATTCCTGGAGGAGCAGCTGCAGAGGGCCCAGCTTATAGGAGCGGCCATGACTCAAAGGTTGAGCTTCTGTTTTCCATGATCCCAGGTTCCGTCTCGGCCATCTCTAGTAATGTGAAAAACCTCCACCCAAGATCCTGGAGAACTGCTGCTAATCAGAGTAGACAATGCAGAACTTGATAGACCAACAGTGCAATCCTAGGCAGAGCTACTCCCGTCTAAGCCTATTGAAATCAATGGGCTTATAGTGGAGTAACTCTGTTTTAGATTGCACTGCAAGGCTATAACTCTATATATATTGAAAGGGTCACAGCTCAGCAGTAGAACATCTGCTTTGCATGCAGCCAGGATAATATATATATTTATATAAGCACACTTCAAGTTATTAAAGCCAAATACAAAGTTTATAAGTGCTACTCATCATATAAAGTGTCTTAGTGCATTAATAAATTTAATAGTGTAAACAAGTCAAAAACCTTCCATAATTCAATACTGAGGTAGAACAATCAATAAATACAATGATACATATCTGGAACCAATATAGTAATGGCTGCAACTATTTAAATAAAAACCAAGTGCAAATAAGCACTTAAAGGTAAAGCAGTCTTTCTTTTTTCTCTTAGATGTGCTGAGAAGATAAGCTCCGGGGAAGAAATCCATGTACAAGGTAAGTATTCCAAGTAATCATGAACAGCAGTAATATTCAACTTTGTTTTCTTCTCTTTCATGTGGAGTAATAGAAGTTGGGGCATTGCTGGTCCTCACTAGAGCTGGGCAAGAATTGGAAAAAAACCGAACCATGCGGTTCGTGGTTCGTTGCATTTCACGAACCACAAACCACAAACTTTCACAAACCTGTGCCAGTTCGCGAACAGGTTCATTTGGTTCGTGAAAATGTCACATCCAGGTCAGCAAATTGTCACTTTCGAGTCAGCAGAAAGTCACTTCCGGGCCAGCAGAAGGCCACTTCCAGGTCAGCAGAAGGTCTGCAGAAAGTCCATCCCCTGTTGCCTAGGAAACTGATTGATTGGCACCAGGCTATCTGCAGTGAGGAACCAAAAAAATGAACCAAATGAACCAGCCTAAAGTTCGTGGCGGTTCGTCAGAAATGGGCTCTGACGAACTGCCAGTTCGCGAACCACGAACCGGCCCGGTTCATCATGAACTTTGGTTCATATTTTGGTTCATGTCTATCTCTAGTTCACACCCGCCTAGCCCAACAGGGGGCTCTTTTGGATTCTCTTGCATACAGAAGTTCCCAGGTTCAATCCCTGGCATCACCAGTTAAAAGGGAAAAGGCTCTATATAAGACAATTTCACACATTCAGCTGCTGGCCAATCTGATTCTTTCAGCTTCCAATTTTGGAGCAGAGGGACAATTGGATCCAGGGGAAATGGACAGGAAGAAATTTACAGGAAAGGGAGATCATGTTACAGAAAAGTGTAACTGCAGACAAAGGTGATTGTCAGGGTTAGCTGAAGAAGAGGTAAATTCTTCCTTAAATTATGACAGAGTTGGTGGGGGTACACAAAAGGCTTAATGGAAGGGATGCCAGCCTCCAAGTAGGACAGAACAAAGAAGGATATATGTATCTACTAGGATAACCTAACTAAATAATAAATAAAAAGATTATCAAAAATAGATGCACAATTTATAAATAAATACAAAGAGTTAAAGTATTTGGAAAATCATAAGCAATCATTCAAAAATGCAGCGCTTAAAGCTCCATATCACAATAATCAGAAAACAATAATTACCATTTTATAATGAGAACACTTGATGCAGAAACATACACTAAACAAAATTTCACCCCCCAATAATGTGATTCAAGTCCAAATAATATATATGCAAAAGTTTTTTTGAGGTTCATCGTGGGGACAGAAATACTTCTGGAATTACAACTGAGCTCCAGACTATGGAGATCAGTTCCCTTGGAGATAATGGCAGCTTCAGAGGACAGACACTGGCCGTTCTCACACTGCTCACCAGCCACGGAACATCGCGCCAAGCTCCCAGAATGACAGCATCTTCCTGGAGCAATTTCATGCAAAATCACGCCAGGAAGATGCTGTTGTTCCGGGAGCTTGGTGCGATGTTCTGTGGCCAGTAAGCAGTGTGAAAACAGCCTCTGTGGTATATTGTAGATGTGAAACCCATCCCAAAACTCTCCACTCCATAGACAAATCTCTAGGAATTTCTGAAGCCAGAGTTGGGAACCCTACTTATTGGATATAATTCTAGGCCAACCTTGTGTCTCTGATGCTAGGACTTAATGAAGGTGTGTGTGTGTGTGTGCGCGCACGCACTTCGTACACAAATAAAAGACTAGCCTTGAATCCCAGACTGCATTATTGACTCCGCTACGAAACACCATCAAGAGTATGTTCCCCTTATCGGTGGTAACCTAAGAGCAGTCAAGTGGCTAGCTTTGTCCTTCTGAAAAAAACCTTCGCTATCTACAGGCAAGCAACGTAGCAACAGCAACCGATTGCTCAGAGTCACGAGGTTTTCTCGACAGGTGGTGTTGCAAGGGCAATGTGTTTGCAAGCCATTAGCAGCACTTCCATGCTTCAAAACCCAAAAGCGTCACAGTAGACTCTGCAGGTACCAGAAACAAGTTGGAGGGGGATCTCTGCTGGCAGCAAAATATCCTAATTTCAAACTTTCAATCTACACAGAGAAAGGACCTAGACAGATGCTCTGGGGCTATAATAGGATTGTGGACCACCACTTGGGGTTAATGCTGCAAGCCATTCACCCTCCATCTCTCTTATGCCTGCAACTTCCCTCTGAGAAGCCCAGCTTGTATTTGTGAGGGCTTGGATCCTACCAGTCAGTTCAACAAAGTGGGATGCCTTATTCTAGCCTAAAAAGCCTCCCTCTGATGGAAGAGCCACTTTGGTGTAGTGGTTAAAAGTGGCAGGACTCTAATCTGGAGAGCCAGGTTTCATTCCCCAGTCCTCCGCTTGAAGCCAGCTGGGTGACCTTGGGTCCGTCACAGCTCTCTCTGAGCTCTCTCAGCCTCATCCACCTCACAAAGTGATTGTTGTGAGGATAATAATAACACACGTTGTAAACTGCTCTGAGTGGGCATTAAGTTGTCCTGAAAGGCGGTATATAAATTGAATGTTGTTGTTGTTGTTGTTGTTGTTTTGCTGGAAGGAGATTCCTTAGACTGGTGGAAGGTGTCGAATTTTGTGCAGTGGTGTGGCAGGATTCACACCAAAACATCCCTCTCCGTGTCGAAAAACTAATGCTCCAATCAAATGCCAGTATGGTCATCCCCTTATTCAGATGGAGGACAGAAAGTGAGGCAGAGATGGCTGCTCTATCTACCTAGCAAAGTGAAGTAAATCTTTACAATTCTATGCAGTTAGAGAGTAGATTTTTAATGAGTTTTGACTGAACTTAATTCTGCATAGAACTGCCTGTCAAACTAACAAATGTCTGAATCGCTGTTCACTCTCTTAACTGCTAGGTGACATGAGCTCCCAAGGTCCCCATTTCCACAAACATGATAATTCCCATATTCATTTGGCAACTTGGAACTCCTACACAGGGATGCCAGACAACCAGTGGAAGGTTCAGAGGCAGAATCTTGGAGGTGGCCACGACATCATGTGTGCCGCTACTTCACATCCTAGGAAACCCCAGAAGTGACATAGGGTAACTCTAGGAATCATCAGAAACAAAACTGTAGAGTTTCCAGAGATTCCTGGAGCTATCCTATGTCACTTCCAAGTTTTTTTCCGGAAGTGACATAGCAGTGCACAGGATGCTGACACTTCTGTGGTTTGCAAGGACACCTGCCTGCAAAAGGCAGTTCCGCTTTTGTCTGTGTCCATATCCCACTTCAAAAACCCACCTTTTACTCCCAGTTCCTGGTTTAACTCCTTCTCCCAAATCAAACTAATATCTAGCTTACATCTCTTGGCCCACACTCATCTCTTCTTAACTGCACCTCTCCCATCTCTTTTCTCCACTCCCTGCTTGTTCCTCTTGATTTCCTCCTTCCCCGCCTCCTTGGTGTCCCTCCTATTGTTTACTTTTTATAGCACCTCAGCATCAATTTTGCCTCACCGCGAGTCAGCAGGATTGTTTTCAGGAGTAACCAGTTGCTGCTCTTCTCCCCCATTAAAACTACCGACTCTCAAAAGACAAACTGGAATCAGATCAGTGGCCCTCTCTTGGTGGGTCGTGGAACAAACACTCCCTAAAGGGATTGGCGGTTACTGCCACCACCCCAAAACAGCCTTGAATGTGGGCAAGGGAATAACAGATACAAGTTGGTACCATTGCTGGTCACATACCCACCTGCTCACTCACCTGCAGCTGCCAGTCTCTTTGCAGAGGTCCCTGTCTCCCTACCACCTCTCCTCTTGACTGTCCCTCACTTTCCTATGTAGTTTTCCCCACTGACTACTAGATTGGAAGATCCTTGGGGGCAGAGATTGTCCAGTTATGCCTATGAAACTTTGTAGGGCACTTTGTACGCTGGTGCCTCTCTATAAAAGTATTTATTCCTACTACTTATCATTAATAATAATAGTCAGGGCTCATTTTGAGGGGGAACACGCAGGAACGCTGTTCCGGCAGTTCCCCAAAGAGGTCACATGTCAGGTGGCCCCAACCACCTGACTCTCGGCCATTTTGGGCCCGTTTCAACATGGATTGGGGCCGAAACAGCCCAGATTGGGCCTCTGACAGGTGGTGGATCACTCTCCCACTCAGCAGCAGCCCGATCCTGACCATTTTGGGCCCCTTTTTGGCCATTTGCAGCCCCTTTTTGCCATTTTGGGCCCAATTTCGGCCCTGAATGGCCAGGATTGGGGCCAAAACAGCCAGGATAGGTGATGTCAGGGGGTGTGGCATATGCAAATCAGTTATGCTAATGACACACTTCCAGTGATGTCAAGGGGCATGGCATATGCTAATGAGCTATGCTAATGAGTGTCTCCAGCTCTTTTTCTACGAAATGACCCCTGATCATAGTGCTATTATTATCCTGAACCTCACATACCTTAGGAGCCTCCTCACACTAGATTGTGTGCCTGTGTTATTGCCGTCACATCACTTCCAACTTATGGCAACCCTATGAATGAAAGACCTCCAAAGTATTTTATCATTAATAGACTTGCTCAGATCCTGCAAACTGGAGGACGTGGCTTCCTTTATTGAGTCAAACCATCTCATTTTGGATCTTCCTTTTTGCTGAGCAATTGAGGCAATTGCTGAGGCAATTCGAAGCTCTTTGTTTGTTTTTAGGAGGGAATGCAGTGCATTCCTCGTTTTCAGTGTAATCCTAAAGACACTTTCCCAGGAGTAAGCCCAGGGCTTTTTTTCAGCAGGAACACGGTGGAACGGAGTTCCAGAACCTCTTGAAAATGGTCACATGGCTGGTGGCCCCGCCCCCTGATCTCCAGACAGAGGGGAGTTTAGATTGCCCTCCCCACCACTCGGCGGAGCGGAGGGCAATCTAAACTCCCCTCTGTCTGGAGATCAGGGGGCGGGGCCACCAGCCATGTGACCATTTTCTCCGAGGGCAAACCACTGAATTCCACCACCTCTTTTCCCAGAAAAAAAGCCCTGAGTAAGCCCTATTAAATAGACCTATGTAAGATTCCGTGTAGACTTGCTTACTAGGATTGCTTTCTTTGTCTGACTTTTGGTTTGACCATCTAAACGTTTACTGAAGACATGTTGTGTTTGGTTGTGTTGCTGATCATTTTTTTCCTGTTAATTTTATAATTTCAGGTACTGCATTATATTTTTGTAGGCCACTTTGAGCTTTGGAAATATGGCACAGAAACATATAAAAACCAGTCCTGACCTGGAAAGCCCAGGAGAACCTGAGCTCCTCAGAACTCATAAGCTAAGCAGGGTCGGCCTTGGTTAGTAATTGAATGGGAGACCTCCAGTGAAGACCAGGGTTGCAGAGCCAGGCAATGGCAAACCACCTCTGGTAGTCTTTTGCCATGAAAACCCCACCAGGGGTCGCCATAAGAGCTATGACTTGAGAGAAGGCTTTCATTTCATAGTATAAATATTAGCATTGGACTAAGATCTGGAAGTCCCAAGTTTGAATCCCCACTCTACCACTAAAGATCACTGAGTGCCCTTGGGCCACATGCTCAGCCTAACCTACCTCACAGGGTGGTTGTGGTAAGGATGAAATGGAGGAGACAAGGAGGATATAAGCTGCTTTGGATCCCCATTGAAGAGAAAGGCAGAGTAAAACTGAAGTCAATTAATTCATTAAACTTGTCACAATGGTTTTCAATACAATTGGAGGAAAGCCAATATTATATGGCACCACAAATCTCTCTGTCCAGAGAGCATTTTTAAAAATTCTCTTTCTATAAACAGATTCACAACACTGCCAAAAACTAAAAAGGGAGTGGTAAAATCCAGTGAGATTATATCTCTCCTGGAGCCCCCATTCCCCCCGCCCCGTCTTCCCACGGACCACAAGATCAAGCTGCAACGCTGCACAAAGCTCCAGCGTATTTAGATTTAATCTTGCACACTAATGGGAAATTAAATTGCCACTGAAGGCTTAGCGCTCAGGCTAGCAAGAGCAACAACAACAATAAAAAACAGTTTCCAAAACCAGATTGGCTTAACAATGAAAGCATTCAACATCTGTGGGTTGGGTAGAAACATAATACCTTCTCCCTCCCCTGCCCAGACTTCTTTATGTAAGCGCAACTGCTGGGTGCAGTAGGTGCAGGGAAAGCCCAGCGCAGACGCCTGCCCTGTTAGGTCAAGAGTCTGCAAGGCATAAGGAATAGGGGCCAGGAATGGAATGATAAGAAAAAAATGTATCAATTGACTTCTAGCCCAGTCCTTTCTACTCCGACTGGCAGCAGGACTGCAGAGGGTCAAGGCAGAGACTCAGCAGGCCTGCTACTGGTAGGTTACCAAATCTGGGTTGGGACAGCAAGCCCCCTGGAGGTTGCCCACCACTGGCAGGCATTCAAGGAACACGTGTCATGCACACTCTCCCTGGGGGCATGGTGACGTCATTTCCGGAAGTGACGTCATTGCGCTGGCCACAAGAACATTCCCACGCTTTGTTTGGGGGCGATTTGGGCCCCAAACGGGCCAAATCTGCCCTGTGCAGAGCATGGGAGCACTCACATGGGTGGGGTGGTGATATCACTTCCGGAAGTGATGTCACTGCAAAGAAGCACCGCCTGACTCAAGGTAAGTAGCAGGTTCCCTACACTCCCAGCGGGAGGGGAGAGGAACCTGGCAACTTGAGTCTCAGTGAGAAAGGCAGACTATAAATTTAGCTTGTGTCTCTGGCCTCTCCTGGACTTTTATGGGAAGAGAGACAAATGCTCAGTCTCTGGGTAGAAATACACATTACTAAGTACCTAGGATGCTCCAGAGAACTTCATTTCATATGTCCCCCCTCCAACATTCCATGCACTTGTTCGCAGTCACACTTCAATTTGCTCCATGTGAATACATTCATGTGTTTGATATCAGTGCCTCCTCAACTGCTAAAAGAATTCCAGTTTCCCCCACCTCCCACCAATTCATTGAAATGCTGATCTTGACACTTTCTCACACCTTAAAGAAATGCAAATTGGCAAGTCAAAGGAGCCTACAGGACTTGTTCTAGCATCAATCTGCCCTCCAGACACACTGGCAGATGCAATCACTCAAAGGGAGCTCCCGTGAAAGTGGCATGCATGTGTGCCAAGCAAGAACAGCTCGCATGTTTAGTTGTGGACCACACGCAAAATCCCCAGGACATTTGCAACTGTATTTCCACTCTCAGTCTCAGCTGTGGTTCCACACTCCCTCCCCCAGGTGAGTTTGCTTTGATTCGTCTTGCACAGGACTGAGAATTTCCTCACTCACAGCAAAATACAAAGCCCCAATCCTCAAAAATCAAACAACCTACATTAGAAGAGGTTCAAGATGGAGAGAGTAAAGAGGAGAGAGCAGATCTGAAGCTACGTACACATTCTCAAGTCAAAGAGATCTTGCAAAAGAAAAACTAAAGAAGAGATCCGAGGGAGTGAGTCAAGAGAGAACCAGAGATATGAAACTGACATCTAAGCTTCTCCATTGTTTTCAGTAGAGGGAAATGAATATTATAATAAAACAAAAAGGGAACAACAAATGATGCTATTATTCCTATCATGAGTAGTCTGGTAACCAGCCTGGTTTGAATGCTGTTTACATTTTTCCACTTTGAAATTTTCAATTTCCTGTTTAACATGTCTGGAACTTCATTGTATAAATGTTTGTTTGGCTTCAAGGGGTTTAGCAAAAAAACACTTCTTTCTAAATACTATATTTACAGCTAGAGTCATGTTTTTTTTTAATCTCTTCAGCTTACTTTACTAAACATGATTACATGTTATTTGGCCTCTCTCCATTTCAAGCTATTTTAAAGTAATTCCTCCAAATTGTGCAGGCGGCGATAATTCTAAAAGACTCCTGAGATTGCTAAGCATGACTCGAAGGACAGGAGGTAACCAAGTTCATTAAAGCAAATGACAGCGCAGTGTTTTTCAAAAAGATACAGTGATGAAGTCATTGGTACCTCAATTGACTTTGAATGAGATCGAGTGTGGTGTACTGGTTAGCGTTGTTGGACTAGGATCAAGGCGACCTGAGTTTAAATCCCTACTCTGCCATCAAGTTTTCTAGATGACTTTGGGCCAGTACTCTTTCTTGGCCTGACCACCATCACAGGGTGCTCTGAGGAGAAAATGGGGAAGGGAGTCATGTATGCTTTCCTTAGCTCCTTTGAGAAAGGGCAAGAAACTAGGCAGATGTTTCTGACACCATCTGTAGATACTAGCCAGGTCATGAAACAAGGAAAAAGCAATATATGTTTTGCATTTCATCCTTCCTTTTGTAGACTTGTTTTCAGAAAATTCTGGTGCTTTGGACTGAGAAACATAGAGCCAAGCTACAAGAGACAAATTACACGAGGAGGTGCACGTGAAGGGAGTCCTAATGTTAGCCAGGAAGCTGAGTTTTAAGAGAAATCGGAAGGCTTTGTCAATTTCCCCTCTCTACAGAACCTGGGAGATCCCTGCTCAGAGGGTTTGTTAATTTCCTCTTTGCCTTCCAAAGGCTCTGTCAGTTTCACCTTCCCTTTTAAGAGGCCAAGCAGAAATAAACAAACCTTCTGAGCAGGGATCTCCCTGGCTCTGTAGAGAGGGGAAATTGACAAAGCCTTTTGATCTCTTTTAAAACTCAGGTTCCCAGCTAACATTGCAACTCCCTTCATGTGCTCCTCCTTGTGTAATTTGTCTCTTGTAGCTTAGCTCTCAGAATGTGGGCAAACTTTCTTCCTCTCGATGATAGCAAAGTTTAAATTTAAAAAGGTTTAGAGAAAAGTGTCCCTTGCCAGGATCTGTCACCTCTGGAGTTGCCAGTCCTTGCTGACCATTCCCAGGAGGGTTGGAGGGTGAAGACTTGTGAGACATCACTTCCTTTTTGGAACAGTTTCAGGTGGGTATCCATGTTGGTCTGAAGTAGAAGAGCAAGATTCGAGTCCAGTAGCACCTTAAAGACCAACAAGACTTTACAGAGTATAAACTTTCAGAAGTCAAGACCACATCACCAGATACTTCCTGTTTGGGAACAGGAAGTGACATCATGTCACTCTAAAAACCGTAGAGCGTTGAAAAGTCCTAGAGTAACATGATGCCACTTCCAGTTCCACAACTTCCAGTTCCACAAGAAGTGATGTCCAGGAATTAATTGACACCATTTCCCTCCCCCATTTTCGCCTGCTACTCCATTAAGCAAGGATGAGAGATGGGGGCATTACCAAGAAGTCTCCCACAAGAACTGATTAAATGGCAAACCTAGTCACTTCTGTGAGACTGAGGGAACTGCCTCAGAATAGATGGAGCTCACTGATGTCTTTGGTACATTGTGGCCTAGAAAAATTCAGCATCTCTTAGTGGAGGCTCTGGACCTTTGCCTATAGAGAATAAATACCTCATTGATGCATATAATATATAACAGGGCTCAACAAATCCCAGGCACCAAGGTGCCATGGCCCACAGAAATTTTATTGAGGTGCCTAGTATATATCGTAGTGCCTCTTGGTGATTCTCAGGAGAAGTACAAAGCTTATTTAGGTGAGAGATAGAGCCTAGCTTTTTTATTACAGCCAGAATTACCACATGTAAATTTATATATTTACAACACATAGCTTTTTTAAAAATGGCAAGAAACTGTGAAGGGTTTAGGGTCAGGTTTGTGATAGAAATAATTAGAAAGTATGATCATTAAAAAATAAAACCAAAAGGCTGAAAAATAAGTCTGGTTTCTAAATTTTTTGGTTCTCCAATCCCACCCCCTGAGGAAGACAATGGCAAACCACCCCTTAAAAAGTCTGCTAAGAAAACGTTGTGGTGCGACATCCCCCCATAGGTCAGCAATGACTCGGTGCTTGCACAGGGGACCTCCTTTACCTTTTTATAATCCCACTCTCAAAAGACAAGGCTCTTTATTGACATGCAAATTCTGTTGGAAAAATGTATACATCTTGTGGATGAAATCCTGTGCAAGAAAACTGAAAACAGCACAAATGTTAAGAATCACAGTTTAGATTTGAACAAAGGAGAGGCTACAATAAAACTGATTCTTTTAAAACTGGGGGTTTAAGTAAAAACAAAAGATTGGAAATGTTGATATTATCTCTAGTCAGAGTTCATTTCATCAAGGTGAACCTACCCACTTCCCCTCTTCCTGACAGCCAGTTGGTATAGTGGTTAAGAGTGGCAGGACTCTAACCTGGAGAACCGGGTTTGATTCCCCACTCCTCCACCTGAAGCCAGCTGGGTGACCTTAGGCTAGTCACAGCTCTCTCAGAGCTCTCTCAGCCCCACCCACCTCACAGGGTGTTTGTTGTGGGGATAATAATAACATACTTTGTAAACCGCTCTGAGTGAGTGTTAAGTATATTAATCAAATGTGGTTATTATTATTATTCCTGAGTATGTAACTTTTTTTTTTGAGTTGGCAACCCTAGTGAACTTTGAAGGGAAGACTGGGAGGTGCATTTTATCTCAGGACACATTCAATGACTCCCAATAGCAACTGCATACTGCACACACGTAGTGATCGATTGGAGTGCAAGTGGAATGCAGCTGAACAGGGAGGAATACAGGTGAGTCTCTTCACTTGCCATTCAAGTGTAATTCGTCACTTCCAGCTTGGCCCAGAGACATGCTTTTAAAACTCTCTTCCCAACGGAGCAACCAGCTCCTCCATTACAGGAACTTCCCTAGTGCCGATAGCAGAAGTATCTTTCGCTTGCAACGCAAGGCATTCAAAGAACATGCCAAGCTCAGCACAGCTGAATATTCCAGGGCAGGAAAATGCTGGAAGCCGCCCAGGGCCAAAAATGCCTTTGCCATATTCCATCCTCCCCCCCCCCATTCCTCTTTCACTCGAGTTCAAACAAAGCTTTGTCTTTGCCCCGCCTCCGACTTGGTCAGCCCAAACCCTCACAAAAATCTTCCTTTTTAAAGTTCTTCACAAAAACAAGGAGGGAAATTCTACTTAATTTCTAAAATGAGAATTGCTGAGATTTACACCAAAGGTGACGCGTAGTTGTTTGAGCGTCAGACTAGAATCTGTTCAACAGACCAGAATCTGTTCAAGTTCAATTATGATGATGACGATGACGACGACGACAACATTCGATTTATGTACCGCCCTTCAGGACAACTTAATGCCCACTCAGAGCTGTTTATGTCACTATTATCATCACAACAAAACACCCTGTGAGGTGGGTGGGGCTGAGAGAGCCCTGAGAGAGCTGTGACTAGCCCAAGGTCACCCAGCCGGCTTCAAGAGGAGGAGTGGGGAATCAAACCCGGCTCTCCAGATTAGAGTTCCCGCACTCTTAACCACTACACCAACTGGCTCTCAAAACCCCCATTCCACCATGGAAGCTTGCTGAGTGACCTTGGGCCAGTCACATATTCTCAGCCAAACCTACCTGAGGGGAACTTGACTCTCAAAAGCTTATATCCAGGAGAAAAGAGCAAGAGCCCTGTAGCACCTATAAGACAAGCAAAATTTGTGGTAGCTTTCGTGAGCCACAGCTCACTTCTTCAGATATGGCTAGAACGTATCTGAAGAAGTGAGCTGTGGCTCACGAAAGCTCATTCCCTACCCCAAATTTTGTTAGTCTTATAGGCGCTACAGGGCTCTTACTCTTTTCTACTGCTACAGAAAGACGAACACGGCTACCCATCTTGATTTATATCCAGGAGATCTTGTTGGTCTTTCATGTGCTACTGGATTCGAATCTTGCTCTTCTACAGCATACTAACATGACTACCCACCTGAAATTTCCTCACAGGTTTGTTGTAAGGGGAAAAACGGAGAAGGGGAGAAAGTCGTATGCCACTTAGATGCCCCATTCCAGAGGGGGGAAAGTGAAGTATAATGAAATACAATAAGTAAAATAAATCCTAAACTCCGTAGAAGCCCAAATCTCATATCCCAAATGTTTGTGATTTTTAATTCTAGAACTCCAATCTGCTTTAACTGTACTTATTTGTCTGCAAAAGTCCCTATTTTTTCTTATCTGTCCCTGCCAAACCACAGTTCCTATTTTATCCTTATGTTTCTCTTTGGGTAATGCTTTTTTACAACTGGGGTAGCACAAGTCTGAGCTAACATTTTTACTTTACTTGGCTCCTCTATTTTATTTATTTATTTATGTCATTTATAGTCTGCCTTTCTCACTGAGACTCAAGGCGGATTACACAGTGTGAGATTATAGTACAGTTAATATCAAGGACATTTCCATAAACAATGCCATAGGGTAAAAAAACACAATTTTACAAAGACACAGCATTAATAAGAATCCAATACAGAGTTGAAGAAATGCTGAAACAGAAGATAAGCAATTCTAGGGCTGACATTAGACCACATGAAGGACAAGTAGCTCATAGGAGCACATATTTAAGACAACAGGTAGTACATAAGGCAACATAGTGGGGACATCTATGGTCCTTAACTCATTAACAAAGCATCTGAGAGCCGTTCCCTACAATATAAAAGCCTTTTTGAATAATTCGGTTTTGCACCATTTGCAAAAAGCTAGGAGAGTGGGGGGGGGGTGTCTCTGTCCTGACCTCCTCAGGCAGGCTGCTCCGCAGGGTAGGGGCCACCACAGAGAAAGCCCATATATGGGCTGCTGCTGATTTTGTTAGGAAAAAGGAACCTTCAAGACAAGAACTATAGAGTGAGGGCCAGGCTACAAGTGACGAATGACACAGGTTGGACACTTGTCAGCTTCCCTCAAGTTTTGATGGGAAATGTAGGCGTCCCGGTCTTGCAGCTTGGCTCTCTGACTGCTGTCCAATGGACTTTTCAACTGTCATTTGTCCAACATTCCGCCAAGCTGCCTACATTTCTCATCAAAACTTGAGGGAAGCTGACAAGTGTCCAACCTGTGTCATTCGTCACTTGTAGTTTGGCCCTCAGACAGATAGATAGGCTAGTACCAGTCTCCTTCCTGCCTACTCTACTATCACTCACTGGCCATTTCCACACATCTTACTTTCTGCCGGAACATTGCGGAAGACAGCATCTTCGCGCGTGAAATCACGCCAGGAAGACACTGTCATCTGGGATTTTTGCACGAAATTGCATCTTTCTGGTGCAATTTCGCTCGAGAAGACGCTGTCTTCCGCGATGACAGCATCTTCCTGGCGCAAGTTCGCGTGCAAAAACACTGTCTTCCGCGATGTTCCGGCAGAAGAAGGTAAGGCTGTGGAAATGGCCACTGTCTCTGATTGGTAGAATGTAGTCCAAAGGAACTTCCCTCCTCCTTTCCTCCTCTTCCTTCCTCCCTTCCCTGCATGCATCAGAAGCAGCATGATATCGCCTCCTGGGACAAATGAAGCAGATGGCCTGTTATCAATCTGAAGCCATCCTAGTTAGCTAGATTAGTTAGTCACTTTTTCGCTTCACTATACTTAAGTTAATGTACTTCTATAAATAAATAGGCCATTATTGGTTCTTTAACTCAAGGGAGAGGCTCTCTGTGTGCAATTTGTAAGATAGAATGGTAAATATTAGTTTAGGCCACACTGCTGCGCTGAAGCTCAGGAGGCGCATTTTGTTAATAAGGAAAGGAATGGCTGTCTGACTGGTCCAGCCATCCTTAACTAAACCCAACAGATTTCGCCCATGTGCAAGGTGGCACCTGTAGGTCTTAACTCAAGTATGCATACGCATGAACATGTGTGGATGCTTGAACACTAATGCACCGTACAGGTTACAGCTAGTTCCACCCATCCCATGGCAACCATTTTGTTGGGACATCCACTCCCTCTTCCAAGTCGGCTCAGGCTAGGGTTCTCAGCCTCCAGGTGGTGGCTGGAGATCTCCCAGAATTACAACTCATCTCCAGGCCACAGAGATCAGTTCACCTGGAGAAAATGGCTGCTTTGGAGGGTAGATTGTAAGAAATTATACCTTGCTGAGGTTCTTCCCCTCCCCAAACCCGTTTCTCCAGGCTCCACTCCCAAAATCTCCAGGAATTTCCCAACATGAAGCTGGCAACCCTAGCTCAGGCCCTATGGCAGCCATTTTGTGATCATTCTCACTCACTCCTGACAGCCATTTTGTTAGGGCATCAACTCTCTGCTCTTGACATTCCAAAAATGCTCAGAAGGTCAACAAGTCTAATTACCAATAGTTCAAAGGTCTGTCCCAGCACTTGCTTCCTTTGAATTGGAGATGCCAAGGTTGAACCATGGGACCTTTGCCTTTCAGAACAAGTGACAACACCACGCCACCTCTCTTAAAATTACATCACCTGCCCTGACTCAGAATCAAGAAGTAGTATGTTTTCCTTACAATAAAAGGTTTTTTTGCCAGTTTATTCTATCAAAAAGATTTTGTATCAGGGCTCATTTTGAGGGGGACTATGCAGGAATGCAGTTCTGGCAGTTCCCCAAAGAGGTCACATGTCAGGTGGCCCCATCCACCTGACTCTCAGCCATTTTGGACCCGTTTCAGCCTGGATTGGGCCCGAAACAGCCAGGATAGGTGATGTCAGGGGGTGTGGCATATGCAAATAATTTATGCTAATGACACACTTCCAGTGATGGCAAGGGGTGTGGCATATGCTAATGAGTTGTGCTAATGAGTTATGCTAATGAGTCCCTCGAGCTCTTTTTCTACGAAATAACCCGTTTTGTATGCATGAGAAACTGAACAAATACAAGAATTAAAAACACAAACTGTATTTTGATTTTAACTAGCAGTCGAGCTCTCATGAAGCCTCTTTGTTTCCATTTGTGGTGTGTCTTGCTCAGAAAAAAAAAAACCTTTTGGTTCCATCACACCCTTTAGCCCGGATGTGAGCCAAGGTTCAGCCACAGGACCTGTTCTCATTTAAAACTGAAATGTACAGAGATTTGTACAGAGAGATTGGAAAGCAAATAAGATGCAAGGCTCAAAAAACATGCAATTTTCCTCATAGATTGGTGCTGCAGATGGCAATAAGAAATCTCCTGTGTTAGGTATAAATCCTTGGAACACTGGGTTAATGTGAGTCAAGAGTCAACCGTAGAACCGATTTCCAATATTTGGATGCTCCTGAGTTTATACAAAGTGATTTCCAGGCTCCACTGAGTCATGATAGAGATGGGCACGAACAGCAATATGAACTAAAAAAAGCCACAAACAGCCCAATCAGCTGTTCGCAAACAAGCTGTTCATGAGGCCCCATTCTAAATGAACTCTAAATGAACAGGTGGTCTTGTAAGCCTCGTTCCTTGCTGTTTGTCAAGCCAGACAGTCTGACACCTGCAATCAATTCCCTTGGCAACTGGAGGCAGGGACTGCCTGAACTGTTTCTGAACTCCTGCTGTTGCCCTGGAAACCCCAATCTAAACCCAATTTAGCTTGATAGGCAGGTCTTCCTTTCAAGTGTGGAGCTCCAAATTTGTTACAAGGAAGCAAAGAGCAGAGGGGAGGGGGGCTCCCAGCTCTGGTTTTGCAGACAGTGAGGGAGAGACAGTTGCTGTTGGCATTTTGAGAGAAAGACAGGGAGAGTGCATTGGAGCTTGACTTTTCTTTGTGTGTGGTGGGATAGGGACCAACCTCTTCAAGTTCCAGGGCTGCTGCCAGGCTCTGGGCCAAGCTATTATTTATTACTGGTACCTTTCCTGCTGCCTGCTCAGGTAAGGCTTCTGGGAGTGATGCAGTAGGGATCTACCCCTTCAAGTTCCAGGGCTGCTGCCAGGCTCTGGGGCCAAGCTATTATTTATTATTGGTACATTTCCTGCTGCCTCCTCAGGTAGGGTTTCTGGGAGTGGTGTGGTAAGGATCTTGATGGCTGGAGGAGAGCCTGCTGGCCCCCACGAACAACGAACAATGAACATGTTCGTGAACAGATCATGTCCGTCAGTGTTCATTGTTCGTTGTTCATGGATGGCAACGAACAACGAACAGCATGTTCAGTTTTTTTTCTGTTCATGCCCATATCTAGTCACGATTGCCCCAGTCCAGGATTTGCAGAAGGACTTTCCATATCTGGTTTCCAGGAAGACTCACATCTGACCCCCCCTCTCTTATTTTTGAAGTGGCAGTTCTGATTCTCCGCATGCTTACCTGGGAGCAATCCCTGTTCAACGCAGCAAGGGCTGCATCCACACCTCACCGGATGTTTCACTGTTATTGCACTAAAAGGGTTCAGCAACCTTTTATAATTAAAGAGTCAAACTAAGTCAAAATTTAGAGCAAAAGAACAACAAACAGCCAGTAGAAGGAAGCCCATGTGAATAACTGAAAACACAGCTTAACGGTATTGATAATTGACATACTGATTAATGAGATATAAAATTTCCAAAGCCCAAATACCAGCTGCTGAGTCCTTTATTAGGAAGTGGCAAATATGAGATCTCACAATAAGGAGTGTCCTGTGCAATTGTTTTAGTACACAGGCACAAATCTGCACATGGCTTGCACTTGGAAATCTCAAGAAGGGGAGCCATGTTAGTCTTTCTGTAGCAGCAGAAAAGAGCAAGAATCTAGCAGCACTGATAAGACTAATAAAATTTGTGGTACTGCACAAGTTCTTCTACAAAAGAGTGGTAGCTTATCTTGATGATGTGTTGATCTACACAGATATCTATGAGGAGCATGTGAAACTGGTCAGAGAAGTGTTAAGTGCTCTTCATGCAAACAAACTGTACACTAAATTGTCCAAATGTGAGTTCCATAAGGAGGAGCTGGACTTTCTAGGATATCGGGACTCCCTAAAGGGCTTGGGGACGGACCCGACCAAGGTGCAGGATGTGTTGGGGTGGGAAGCCCCTAAAACTAGGCGGCAGCTCCAATCGTTTCGGGGCTTTGCGGACTTTTACAGATCATTCATAAAGAATTTCACCCAGACGGCCCTTCCGTTAACCAATCTGCTAAAGACCGAGGGGAAGGGGCCGGATGGAATAAAGCCGAGTGCTAAATTGGCCTGGTCTAAGGAGTGTCAGCAGGCGTCCGAAAAGCCGAATTCTCTCTTAACTCTGAACCACAGCTAGAGTTGCCAGCCTCCAGGTGGTTGCAACAAAAATAGAGGCGTCCCCAAGGGATCTAGTCAATGACACAAGCTACACAACTCCCAGGAACAACGCCAATCAAATATACAGTGTAACAAACCTCGAGAAATACTCACACAATTGAATTCTCTTCTATACAAAAGTATCTATTTATATACAAACTTATATGATAATTTTACTCTCTCGTTAATGTACAATTATAATGATGATCACAGACGGTGTAAGTTCCAATAGTCTCTCAGTGCAAAAATAGTCTCTCAGTGCAAAAATATACAAAGTCCCAATTACTTGGTCATGTGGATTCTTAAATAGTCAACACTATACGAAGCACTGAAGACACTGAGAAGTCCTGAGAATTCTCATCCAAATGGAAGACGAAAAAGAAACTGCCGGGAAACGCCGTCCCTCTCCCTCCTTCACTCACATGGAGCAAAGAGTAGGTGAGTCCTGTGCGTAATCCCGAGTGTGAATTCTTGTAAGTTGAAACTTCTCTTTCTTTTATCTCTTTCAGGTGGAGTCACAAGAAACAAGGGGACCCCCAAAGAGTCCCTCCCCTCACCAAACTCCGCCCTCTCTAGGCTCCACCCTGCAAGATCTCCAGGAGTTTCCCAACCTGGAGCTGACAACCCTAGTCACAGCTAACTGCTTCAAGTACCACTTGGATTTCTAGCAGCTGATTGCCTTTTTATCATTTCCCTTTCTCTAAAGCATCTCTAAGAAACCTGTGCCTCTCATTCCCGTCACAAACTGGTTATTCTAGCATCCCACCTTCCTCTCCAATACACCTTAAAGATTTCATTTTCTTTTTTTAAGATGTTGCTTTCTTTGGGTTCCCTACGGAGCTGCATTTGGCTCTACAGCCGTAGGTTGCAGATTTCTATAGCCGCCACACACAACCGGATCGTCTTGAGGGGTGAGAAGAATCCTGCTGGGTCAGACCAGTGCTCTATCTAGTCCAGCATCCTGTTTTACAGGGCAGCCAATCCAAGTGAGAGCCAGTGTGATATCATATTTCAAATAGGACCTGGGAGACCATTCCCACTCTCCCATGGAATCTTACTGGGAGCTCTTCAGCCAGCCACACTCTCTGAGCCTAGCCTACCTCACAGGGTTGTTGTTGAGCTATAATGGAAGAAAGGAGAATGCTATAAGCTGCTTTGGATCCCCAGTAAGGAGTATGGTGGAATAGAGATGAAAGTAATCAATCAATCAATCAATCAAATAAATAAATAAATAACAGTTGCCCTCGAGGGCCAATAAACAGGGCCTAGAGGCCGACATCCCCTGCTGTTGTCTCCTAGGACTGGTTTTCTAAAGTTTACTGCCTCTGAATATGGAGGTTCCCTGGCCACCATCCTCCACATCCCATATAAGCAAATCCATCCCATTGTAAACAGTTGGTTAACGTAGCAAGAGTGCAATTCCCAACACTGCATGGATGCACCCAAGATTTGTGTCACACCCTCCAACATTTCACAGACAAGAATATGGACCTATGTGCAATGTTCATGCCCTAGGCATGCTCAGAAGGCACGTGATGTAGTGACACTGCTGAACCTATGGACTGAGAAGTGCCTGCTAGGAACCTGATGTATGCCACCCTGGACTCTGTATTAAAGAAAGATGCAATAATGATAATAATAATAATAATAATACCAAGGCCATTGCCTAATTCTTACACATTGCCGAAGGTTCTGTTCGGCTGGGTTACTTGTGTGAGTAGCTTACCCTGCTGCCAGGCTGCACACAGGTGAAGTCAGCAGCAGCCCGTACACAGGCTTTCTCTGTGGTGGCCCCTATCCTGTGGAATGACCTGCCTGAGGAAGCCAGAAGAACCCCCACTTTCCTGACTTTTCATAAATGATGCAAAACTGAACTATTCAAAAAGGCTTTTTACTCAAATGGGAGGGCTGTATTGTAGGGAAGATGCTTTGCTAATGACCATAGACTTCATCACTATATTGCCTTACATATTATATGCTGCTTTAAATATGTTCTCCTATGTACCACCAGTGCCCCATGTTGTCTAATGTCAGTCCTAGAATTTATTATGTTCTGCTTCAGTATTTTTTCTACTCTGTATTGGATTCTTGCTAATACTATGTCTTTTAAACTTGTATCTATTTACCCTATGGCATTGTTTATGGAAATGTCCTTGATACTGTATTGAAATGTACTTGATATTGATTGTACTCTCATACTGTGAAATCCGCCTTGAGTCTCAGTGAGAAAGGCAGACTATAAATGACATAAATAAAATAAATAAATAAATAAAAATGAAGCCAAAGAGGATGCTCATTTTGAGATTCAAGGTCCACTAAAAGACCAAATTATCCAATAGTGTCCCAAGTTCCAAGACGGAGGTATTCCAAGGCTGTGTGATGCACGATGCCTTAGTGCTCATGCACATGCTTATGTGCTAGACACCAGATGCATTCATCCCTGCACTCAACGATTCTGCTTCTTAAAGACGCTAGAGAAGGATCTGAAGCCGGAAGGATGACAACCATTTTACAACTTTATGCTAGCAAAGATTTTGTTGCCCTTGAGTTTTGTTTACTGTTGAATAAACACACATTGGTTTGGGAGTGTGTAAGTAAACATGCATTGATTTGTGACTAAGAAGCATGTGCTGTGTTCGAATTCCTCACAAGTTGCTGGAAAGATGAGCTCGAAAGAATTCCAAAGATGAACTAAAAAAAATAAAATTCCAAAGAATACCTGTCTGAAAAGAGAGAGAAATTGTTTTTAAAAGAAAACATCCTCTGAAAGAATCCACTTCATTGTCATGTCTGAATGTCACCCAACGCATCTTGAAGGTGTCTGTTTGTTTCCTTATTGTTGAGGGACTGCTGTACCCCGCCCCCCTCTGTTTTTGTCAAAACTCCTAGTGATGCCCCGCCTTTAGACTACATCTCCCAGCACGCTTTGCTCCTCTGCGCATGTCCAGTGCAGCTCCGTTTGAGTGGCAAGTTGTTTGTTACACTGAAACACCAGCAGCTCTTTCTGCGCTCTGGAGGTCTCAACTCTCCTTCTAGCTTCTGCTCTCTGTCTCTATCTTTTTAATTGCTTTGCGTCTTTCTTTTCCTCTTTCTCCCCCTCCCCTCCACTTCTCCTATAGTTTGCAACATCTCCTTCCTCTGTCTCTCTATTCTTATTTATATATATATATATATATAAATCCCATTTCCCACCCCCTTTCCAAGTCATTATTTCTCCCCTCTGCCTGCTTGCACTGGAGACGTTAAAGGAACAGAGTGGAAAAATACCCCGTTGACAAAAGGGGGGAGGGGGCAAGAAGAGAACAAACAAACACTCACAACAGATCAAAGAATCCACCAACCAAATCCCAATAGACGAACCACAAATGACCAAAAGGAAAAAATGGAACTGCACATTTTAGAGCACCGGCTGAAAGTGGCCAGTGTGGCTAAGGAGAGGATACAGTTGTTTACCTATGGCTTGATCAAACTGGCTTTTCTCTCCTCCAAAACAAGGTAAGCGCAACATTTCTTTAGAAAAAGAGAATTATTGCTGATCTTTGAAGGAGGGAAGAACATTGTTGCAAAGCAAGGCGCGTTCGAGACCTTGGCTAATTCAGATGCCGGAATCGGGGAGGGGGGGGTGCTCAGGGGGTTGGGTCAAGCAGATAGAAACCCCAGGACTTATTTTTTAAAATCTTTCTTTTATCCTCTCCTCCAAAACGATTGGAGCTCCCCCCAATGCTGTCTTTGATTTTCTTGTCTTTTACAAAGAATCTTAGAGGTGTTTTTTTTTTGCACAAACACGCCCCCCTCCTTCCCCTCCCCCTCCTAGAGTCTTTTTTTTAAAAATCATGATTACCTTTTTAAAGCTGTTTAATACAAACAGGTGTTTGCAATGTCTAGAGAACAAAAAAAAAATCGAAAGTTTAGAGGGAAGGTGAAACTGAATTTAAAAGAGGGTGAAATAGGAAACTCAACAGAGACAGGCAGGACAACAAAGAAAGCAGTCAGGAGGGGGGAGGGGGGGGAAAGAGGAGCGGTGTGTGTGTGTGTGTCAGTGTGTAAGTAAAACAAATTTTGGCTTGCAGCAATTTTTTTAATAATTCATGTCATCTTTGCAAAAAAGAAGTGTTGCTGGGAGGGGGGGCGGGTAGAGGGTTCTCTTGGCTTTCTTGAAACATCCTGCTCTTCTTATTAATTTCTCTCTCTTTCTTTCTTTTGGGATAATGTTGCTTGGCCCAGCTAAATGAAGTGGACACTTAAAGTTAGACCCATAAATAAATCTTTATCACAGAGAGGCATTCCACTAGTGAAGGGGGGGGGGGTTCCACTGTCCAGGAAAACAATTTGAATTGCAAATACATAGTAAAGAGGAGAGTGTTCACTTCTTTCTCCCCCCCCTTTAGTTAATGCAGATAGGCTTAGCTGTTGGGGGCAGAGAAATAATATAAGACTCAACTGTCCATTTTCTAAAGACTGGTCAATTAAATATCCTTTTCTACTTGGACTCTATTTTGGACTCCCCCTCTTTTTCCATAACCTTTTTGGCCAAGGGGAAGGCTGTCACTAAGTTCAAACTGTGTTTGTTCAAACTGGAAAAGCCATTTAAAAGTGCCAGCCAAGGCTTCTTTCTTTCCATTTTAATAAAGCACGTGAACAAAGGGGGCGTGTTTTAATTGGATCGCTGTCCCTTACCTCAAGTGAAAACTTGATTGCATTCAAATTTCTCTCTGATGTGTGGTGTTTGGGGCATTCTTTGCCGTGTTATGTTCTCCCAACCCCCTTTGTTGACTGCTTCTCTCCAATATCTCAACAGGGTATTAAAATGGAAAAATCCAACACAATTTATTTTTAAATGTACGCTTCCCCTCTTGCTGATGGACTGTGACAGCTTTCTCTTCATCGCCTTGTTAATCTGGTCTCTTTGGTGGCAGTGGGAAATCCCAGAGGCTTTTAAAAGGCCACCAATATCCTTCAAGATCTTACTGGACTAAAATATCGTGTTTTGGAGCAGAACTCCAGTTACACGTCCTTATATTGCCGTGATTGACAAAAGGTTGTTCCGCAAAATTGGATGCTTGGATAAAAGAACACAAAAAAAGTTGGCCTACAATAATCTGTATGTGTATCTCAGCATTTTCTCATTATAATTCCAAACCATTATCGCTCTGTCTCAGCTGACCATCCGTAAAATGGGAATAAGCCAGAGCCACTTTGCCGTGTCCTTGTGAGTCATTGCTACAGCCGGCCTTCTGGGAGAAATGGATCATATCACGCCTGCAATGGCTGTTTCGGGACACAATTCAAAGTGCTGGGGCTTACTTTGAAGGGCCAAGATGGATCAGGCTAGGCACATGTGAAGGCCCACTTCCTCCCGTACTGCCCAGCTTGTGTTTTAAGAGGTACCTCATACGCCCAGCTCTCCCATGCTCCTACCAGCCGAGGGGAGCCAGGTGGCAACCAAAGACAAGGCTTTTTCAGTGGTGACTCCTGTCCTGTGGAATGCCCTGCCCCTTGAGGTTCATCTGGAACCTACCCCAAGTATATTTGAGGCACCAGGTTTTTTTACCTAAGGAGTCTGATCTTTTTTAAGAGACTGCTTCTAGCCTGTTTAACAAGAATGCTTTTAGGCTGTTTGGTGTTTGGGGCTGGATCAGGCTATGTTTTCTATCCACACAAGGCCCTTCTTCTGTCAAGGGAAAACATTCCTTCCTCCCTCCCCTTTACCCCACACTGCACCCACAGATGGGGGTCCCTCAGAAGCAACATGAGAGGCAACTCACATGCAGGAAGAGGGAACTGGTAGAAATTACCTCACTCCTGTCGTTCATGGAAAATTTAGTCTGGATCAAACCTTTTGTGCTGCTTTTATGTTTTGGCTGTTTTTTAACATCCAGCTTTTTATGGTTTTAATTATTTTTATGTTGTTTTTAATGATTTTTATCATGTTTTACTTTGTGTCCTGCCTCAAGCAGGTCTCTGGATAAGCAGCATATCAATTTCTTTTAAAATGGCCTAATTCAAACAGGTTGAGAGTTGCATCATCGTTACACTCTTAATATCTGGTCTGCACAACTCCCAGTAAAGTGAGACCTATTCTAAAAGGTCAACGTTTTTATGTTCCACAAATTCAAGTGCTTACTGGGTTGTACTATCTCAGCCTGCAGCTGGGGAGGTTGTTTGAATGTTTCCTCCATGAAGAAGCCTACCTCTAGGCTCACGAGAAAAGTCCTTTTTGGAGAGTCCTTTTCCCTGATGTGCTAGTTTTCTATGTGAGGGGAGATTTTTTTCCCCATTAAGGACCAAGTAAACATGCAAGCACATACATTATGAAATGATACAGTCCTGGAGCTGCTTTGTTACTACAGCTCTATTGAAAACATGTAAAAAACAGAATAAAGTGGACCATTCCGCTTCTAGGCAGGTAGGGATAATTTTTTTTTAATGGCTCTCTACATTAAAATAAAATCTGAATGTATTGCACTAGCACATAAGTCACAAGGGGTTAGTGTTGTTCTCTCACTGATGGGCTGGCTTTCTACATGCAGGGAGATTTTGTATATGACAGAAATTTAAAATGCAAAAAAAGTTCCCATCAGAATTTTATCTATCTCATTGCATGTTTACCCTGCTTTTACAAACATACACACATAAAACACCTTTGGCTCCCATAACAGTTAATAGCATCAAAGATCTAAAACAGATAACAACTAAAATATAATTTTAGTGAAGTCTCAGTCCAAGATGAAAAGATGCACAGCTGCTATCTCATTTCCTTCTGGCCTCTTCTATCAACATATTTTATTTTATCCTGCCCTTCCTCCAAAGAACTCATACCTCCTATTTTATTAGCACAACAGCCCTGTGGAGTAGGCTAGACTGAAAATAACTGTGGGGCCGTCATTTTCAGCCTAGACTGATTCACAGGGCTGTTGTGAACTTCATGGCTTAGTGGAGATTTGAACTTCATTTGTCCCAGTCCCTAGACTGGCACTCAAATCGCTATGCCACATTGATTCCATGGCCTAAAGTGTAGCATGAGTCTAAGAACTGGACAAGCACGTTGGCTGGGCATCTGGTACAAATCACATCCGTGTGTCTGCCCTCCCTCTTGATCTGGTCTTCTGTAGTCACATTGATCTCCCATGTCATTTCTGCCTCTCTCCCACCACCCTGCTCATATATATTTTACCAGCAGACAAGCGTCCCTGGAAAACAAACAAACATGCTACTCATATAATTTAAGAGCTGAAGCCAGTAGGCTGTAGGCATAGGTGGGCCAACCAGCCCCTTCCTTCAACTTCTCATCTGCCTCCCAGTTTGCCCCCTAATCCCTCACTAAGCTCCTCAGCCACTTTCTCCTACACAAGCCAAGATCTGGGCGAAGGGCTCTTTAAAGGGCTCGCTGAGTGAGCCAGAAGCTTGGCCGGAGATCATCCTTCGGGTGCCTCAAACCAATAGGACTTAGTAGATGAGTTGCATAAGGGAAAGAATTCGGCAATTTGAGGGAGCTCTTTGCTTGTATCTTGAAGTCAACGGCCAGTCAGCGTTGTCCAGGGAAGACTTTGCCAAAGCTTCTGTCAGTGTCCCTGCTGGAAAAGAGCGGCTTAAAGAGCCCTCTTGCCTCCATGTTTCAATAGGGAGAGCTGTAATTGCCTTTCGCTGTTTGTGCTGGAGAGGTGGCGGCTCAGGAGCCCTTTTTGTCCTCGAAGTGAGCTGTGTTATATAGGCAGGGATCCACCAAAGGTGTCTTCCAGACACCTTTACTCCTCCAGTTCACTTCATTACCAGTTTTTTTTCCTCACAGCTTTGTTGCCTATCCCTCGCAATCCCGTCTTTTCTCCACTCTTTCTGAAGCCTGTTTTCCTCCAGTCTTTTCTTCTGAAATGCCTTGATTGCATTTTTTTTCACCTGTCTGTAGCGCCTGTCTTTTTTCCCATGGCTCCGCCCACCTTGCCATTTTGGTTTGGTATGTTTTTTTTTTTTTAATTGCTTGCTGGCAATATATCAAAAAAGCAATATATCGGACTTCCTGTTTGGGATCCATGGAGGTCTAACGCAGCTCCACTTGCGGAGCTGACCGGACTGCCGTTTTAACCGGCCGGCGGGGTGAAAATAGCCCGCGGCCGACTGCTCTCAGGCGGGGAGCAGGCAAAGAACGCTCAAGACCCTAGGGTGAGCTAGATCTCGGACGAGGGGGGGCTCTATACAACGAGTCTCCCCCCGATCCTTGAGGTCCCACCTTGCGACGGGTCGGCTATAATCTCTGCGGCAGTTTTGGGGCCAATTCGGCTGGCATAAGACCTACATACCCAAGCATCGATTGGGGGAAGAAGCTGAGAGGAGAACTTAAAATCGAAACAGCGATTACAACCCGAGAAAAGTGAAGAGAAGGTAAAGATCATTATCTTCTGAGACGGGACAGATTGATAAAAACAAAGAGGAAAAAAAGTAGATTTTTAAACTGCAACAGACTAGTGAAAAGGAGGGGAAGACTCGGCAGGAATTGAATTTAAAAAGAGACTAAGTTTAAAGAAGTTATTAAAGAAATGGGACTATTGTTTTGAATACCTGTGGCTTTGGAGCTGTGAGAAAAAGACACCATCGCGAGATCTGCTGTGGGAAGACGGGAGACAGGAAGTGCGTAATAACAATAGAGTGGCTGGAGAGAAGCGGCCCTTGCTGGAGGGCAGGAAGTAGGGAATCGCCATTTTTGAAAAGGGAAGGGTCGCGGCTTCAGCGGAAGAGGAAGTAGGCCATCTTGGATTACAAAATCATAGAGAAACCATAGAGAAAAGACGCCCGACATTTTGGACTCTTTAAAATTTAATTTCTATAAGAAGACCGGGACATTTAAAATAGAAAAACGTTAAATTTTACGCCACGGAGTTAAGGAAGAGAGCGGATTCGTGGGAGCGAGCTAAAGCAAGCCCCACGATGTCAAAAAAAGAGTGGCAATCGGCAATAGAAAACCTGGATAAAAACCTGGACAAAAAACTTTTAGATATGATTAAAGAACTTAAGGACACGAAATTGGAGCTGATAAAAGAGGTTAAAGAGGTTACACAGACAGTAAAATCGGAGCTGTCAGAAGTGAAAAAAGGTATGGAAACAATACGAAGTGAATTACAAGGAACGCAGCAGAGAGTTAAAACAGTAGAAGACGCGATGGAGAATTTAGCAGACACGCAACAAACAGAGATGAGATTGGTGAAGGGGAGAATGTCAGTTGCAGAAACTAAACATATGGAGAAGCAGCTACGTTTTCGTGGCTTGCCAGAAGTGGAAGGAAAGTCAGCGCAAGAACAGATGACTGAGGTGTTGGCTGAGTACCTGGGGAAGGAGGAGGAGGAAGTTGTGGCTATCCTAGATGTGGCATACCGTGTGAATTCGAGAATAGCAACCCAGAGGAAACTACCAAGAGATGTGATTGTGCAGTTTACAACACGAAATATGAAAGAGAGGATTGTGACAAAACAGTTTCAAGATCCATTGGAGATTGATGGCAAGACGATTATTATAATGAAGGAACTGCCCAGATCAGTGTTACTGGACCGGAAAAAATATAAAGTGCTAATTCAGATTTTGAAGGACATGAAAATCAGGTACAGATGGGAGTTACCGGAAGGAGTGTCCTTTGAGTTTGGAGGGGCCAAAAAACGCATCAGATCTGAGCGAGAGATGGAGCAATTTATTAAGGACAATGAAAAAGACTTACCAACAAGATCATGAGTATGGAGTGTAAAGTATTATCTTGGAATGTAAATGGACTAAACTCACCGAATAAGAGGAAAAATACTTTTCACTGGCTACTAAAACAAAAATGTGACATTGTTTGTTTGCAAGAGACCCATATCAGAAAGCAGGATGTAAAATATTTAAAATCTGGAAAATTGGGCAAAGAATATGTAGCGGCCTCCAACAAGAAAAAAAGAGGAGTGGTGTTGTATATAAAAGAGGAGCTACAGCCAAAATTTGTTATGAGAGATGTGGAAGCTAGATTTGTAGCAGTGGAATGTATTTGGAATTTAAAGAGAGTGTTGGTAGTCGGACTTTATGCACCTAACGGTGCAAAAGAAAGCTTCTTTGAGGATTTAAGGAAGCATTTAGACGATCTTGCATACGACCAGATAATTCTTGCTGGAGACTTCAATGGAGTGACAGACTTGGAACTAGACAAAAAGACTACAACGGCACAAAAGAAAAGAGGACTATTACCAAAGCTTTTTTTTGAGTTGATTCAACAAGAGACTCTTGAAGATGTATGGAGGAGAGAATATCCTAAAAGCAGACAGTTTACTTTTTATTCTGCAAGGCATTCTACATTATCAAGAATTGATATGATCTGGGCCTCAAAAGACTTAGCATTATGGACTAAGGAGGTAGAAATAATGCCTATGGTAGGCTCAGATCACAACCCAATTATGTGGAAATTTGGAAAAAAGAGAAAAAGGAAAGCATGGAGAATAAATGAGGACTTGTTACAGGAAAGAGAGAATATGGAAATACTGAGAAGAGAGACAAAGTTTTTTATACAATACAACGTGAATAAAGAAGTACCAACCAATAAAGTTTGGGATGCTTACAAGGCGGTTGTAAGGGGCATACTAATGGACTTAAATGGTAGAGCAAGAAAGAAGAAAGAGGAGAAAAGACAAGAGATTGAGGAGAAAATAAAAGCCAAAGAAATACAGCTAAAAAAGAGACCAGGGAAAAAGAAGGTATACCAGGAAATTAAAATACTTCAAGAACAGCTAACAGCAATGAGCAATAAAGAATTGGAGTGGAATCTCAAAAGACTGAATCAAAAAGCGTTTGAGGGTGCTAATAAACCTGGGAAGTACCTGGCATGGCAATTGAAGAAGAAAAGGGAAAAGAAGATAATAAATAAAATTTGCGAAGATAACAAAACGTATTTGGAGCAGGCTACCATTAGTAGAGCCTTTTATAAATTTTACGCTAAGCTGTATAATAAAAAAGAAGTAAACAAAGAATCAATAGCGTCATATTTGGAGAAAACCAAACTTCCAGAAATCTCGGAAGCTTGGAGAAATAAGTTGAATAGTGAAGTAACTGACGAGGAAATAAGTAAGGCAATACAATCTGCAAATCTAGGAAAGGCGCCAGGGCCAGATGGACTTACGGCTAAATTCTATAAGACAATGGCTAATGAACTGGCACCATTCCTAAAAGAGGTGATGAATGGGGTTTTAAGGGATCAAAGGATTCCAGAAACTTGGAGTGAAGCGAATATATCATTGATCCCAAAAGAGGGCCAAGACCTGACTAATGTGAAAAATTATAGACCTATATCGCTACTCAACAATGACTATAAAATTTTTGCGAAGATATTGGCGGAGAGATTGAAGGGGTGGCTCTCGGAAGTCATAGAGGAGGAACAAGCAGGCTTTTTGCCAGACAGACAAATAAGAGACAACTTAAGGACAGTGATCAATGCTATTGAATATTATGACAAGCGTTGTGACAAAGAGGTTGGTTTCTTCTTTGTTGACGCTGAAAAAGCGTTTGACAATTTAAACTGGGACTTTATGTTTGCCACTATGGAAAAGCTACAATTGGGAGAAAGATTCATCAGAGCAATTAAGGAAATTTATAGAGACCAGACTGCAGCAATTGTGGTGAATGATGAATTGACCAAGAAATTGACGATAAGTAAAGGAACAAGACAAGGTTGCCCGTTATCTCCATTGTTGTTCATTTTAGTATTGGAGATTCTGATGATACAAATACGTCAAGATGATGAAATTCGTGGAATAAAAATAAAGGACTATTCATATAAGGTCAGAGCATTTGCGGATGACATAATGTTAATTGTAGAGGACCCATTGGAGAACATGCCAAGAGTGATAGATAAGATCAAGGAGTTTGGAGACTTGGCAGGTTTCTTCATTAACAAAAAGAAGTCAAAGATATTATGCAAAAATATGACTAAGCAGAAACAACAATTGTTAATGGAAACAACGGATTGTGAAGTAACAAGTAAAGTGAAATATTTGGGAGTCGAATTAACTGCAAAGAACATAGATCTATTCAAAAACAATTATGAAAAACTATGGACTCAGATAGAGAGAGACTTGATTAAATGGAATAGATTGAATTTGTCATGGTTGGGCAGGATTGCAGCAGTTAAGATGAATGTGTTACCAAGAGTAATGTTTTTGCTACAGACAATACCAATCATCAGAGACTCCAAACAATTTGAAAAATGGCAGAGGAAAATATCAGATTTTGTTTGGGCAGGCAAGAAGCCTCGAGTGAAAGTGAAAGTTTTACAAGATGCAAAGGAAAGAGGCGGAATGCAACTGCCCAATCTGAGACTTTATCATGATGCAATCTGCCTAGTTTGGTTGAAAGAATGGATGACATTAAAGAACAAGAAACTATTAGCCCTAGAGGGATATAAAAAAATATTTGGATGGCATGCATATTTATGGCATGACAAAGTAAAGGTCAACTCGATGTTCCTGCATCACTTTGTTCGGAGAAGTCTATACATAATCTGGAAGAAGTACAGAATTTATCTACAAGAAGGAACCCCTTTGTGGGTGGTTCCATATGAGGTGATAGACCCGAGAGCTGTTGATAATGAACAACAATGTTTAACGTATAAAGAAATAACTAAAACTGAAGCATCCAAACTTAGAATAAAGACACAAGAGGAACTATCACCTAACTACGATTGGTTCCAGTATAGACAGATCAGAGACTTATATAATTCGGACTCTGTAAAGGGAGGTATACGAATAGAGAATTCGGAACTAGAGCAGACCCTTCTTAAAGAAGATAAGAAAAGAATATCCAAGGTATACCAAGTACTGTTGAAGTGGTATACCGAGGATGAGATAGTTAAAACACAAATGGTGAAATGGGCTATAAACTTTAATAAAGAAATAACAATGGAGGCATGGGAATACTTGTGGAAAACTACAATGAAGACAACGACATGTATTAATATCAAAGAGAACATTTATAAAATGATCTATCGTTGGTACATGACACCAAAGAAGATTGCGCTAGGGAATTTGAATACTTCTAATAAATGCTGGAAATGTAAGAAGCATGAGGGCTCCCTCTATCATATGTGGTGGTCGTGTGAGGTAGCCAGGCAGTACTGGGGGGAAATAATAAGAGAAATGAGTGAAATTTTACAATTTCAAATTAATAAGAACCCAGAACTCCTGCTACTGAACTTGGGAATGGAGGGAATTCCAGCCCAACACAGGACGTTGACATTTTATATGACAGCAGCAGCTAGACTTTTGTATGCGCAAAAATGGAAAGTACAAGAAGTGCCAACTATTGAAGATTGGACTTACAAATTGCTGTATATGGCTGAAATGGACAAGATGACAAGAAAATTGAGAGATCTGGACTCAGGGCAGTTCAACACAGACTGGGAGAAGCTGAAACAATACCTGGAGAAGAAATGGGAGGTGGGAGGAAAACTGTGGCAGTTTGAGAACTACTGAAGTATTGAAGTAGAGGGGGGAGACTTTACCGGGGGGAGAAGAGATAAATGTGAATTAATAAGCAGTCAGATTACTAGATTAACATATATATAGATATATATAGGTTAACAAACAGAACATAGAGAAAATAATTAATTATAAGGACTAAATATAAGGAGCGATTAACTAACAATATTTTCTTTTTTTTCTGACAAGTTTTGTACCAAACTGAATGTCTGAAGATATAGATGGGTCAAATTGATTGACTACGTGAGGAGAGATATATAGAACTATTATAAAAAGATAGAATGAGTAATATATATAGAGAATAAGTCAAATTGTTTGATATAAACGAACGTATGATCTATATGGTTTATGATATATAGAAATACCTGAAATTGAAAAATTGGGATAAATTGTTTATCTAAGATGGAAACAAAGGCTTACAGTTTGGGCATATAATGTTAAAAATAGTTAAGGATGTACTGCTTAGAATAATGGAGAATATATATTTGTTTTAGATAGAGGAAGCTAATAAAAGTAAGGGAAAGGGGACAAAGGGTTGGAAAGCTGTTGGAAGTCAACAAAAAGGGGGGGGAAAGGGAGGGGGTTAGAGATGAAAAAATTGGGGAAAATTGAATGTAAATGTGGAAATAATGGATTCTAACCCAATAAAAAATTTTCAAAAAAAAAAAAAAAAAGCAATATATCGCACGTGCACTGAACAAACTGGCAATGACCGACCTGAATGTTGAAAACAATAACAACAACATTTGATTTATATACTGCCCTTCAGGATAACCTAATGCCACACTCAGAGCGGTTTACAAAGTGTTGTTATTATCCTCCAACAAACCACCCTGTGAGGTGGGCGGAGCTGAGAAAGCTCTGAGAGAGCTGTGACTGTCCCAAGGTCACCCAGCTGGCTCAAGCAGAAGAATGGGGAATCAAACCCAGTTCTCCAGATTAAAGTCCTGCTACAAACTGGCTCACAAGTAGCCTGTCCTCTCCTTGCTGCCCCCTGGCACATTCCTTCTAAGAGAAGACCTGAGCACCATACCTGGGCACCATTTTCAAGCTCTGTGCATTGTGTACTAGATTCCTTGTCAACATGTGATCTAAAGAGGAAAGCAAGCTTGTGGAAGTAAGTGGACTCTCCTGGAAAGAAAAGGGAAGCCATTGATTTGCTATTGATCTGGGATGAGAAGGTGTCTGTGCCGAAGAAGAGGGGCCAGTTTGAAGCAGTTCAAAAGTATACAATAAACAGCGCAATCCTATGGAGTCGATTTACAAGGCCACAAGTGACAAAAGGCACAGATTGGACACTTGTCAGCTTCCCTCAAGTTTTGGCGGGAAATGTAGGCAGCTTGGCGGAATGTTGGACAAGTGACAGTTGAAAAGTCCATTGGACAGCAGTCGGAGAGCCAAGCTGCAAGACAAGTACGCCTACATTTCCCATCAAAACTTGAGGGAAGCTGACAAGTGTCCAACCTGTGCCTTTTGTCACTTGTGGTTCTGCTCTAAGACCATAGATTTCAATCAATGCATAGGATTGCACTGAAAATCATTAAAGACAGCACAAAGCTAACAACATCCATCTGAAATCTGAATGGTTAAAATAACAGAAGACAAAAGCTGGCAGCCTAGATGAGCCCCCTGATATAGTCTTGAGGTTGAAAGCTGGAACTTACTCCCCCCCCTGCCCCCCGCCCCACAGCAGTGGTGTGGCAATTGGCCCCGATCAGGCATTCATAGCTTCCCAATGCAGCAAAGCTGATAGGGAACTGAAGCAGAGATAGTGGCTTGCACAGAGGGAGGAGCATGCCTTCACAGCTGGGCTGGCATCCAGGGTAGACTGCTACCCCAACCCAATGGCTTGAAGATGGCCCTCCCTTGGAAAGCAGCCACAACTTCATGCTGGCATCTCTCTGGATGGTGGCACTGGGGGCTTCTGGAAGGGCTAGACTTGGCCACCCCTTCACCCTCCCTTGGCACCTCTTCTGCCACTGCCACAAGTGGAAGCAGCAGCATCTCCTCTCCCTCTGTGCCAGAAAGGACAGGACGCACTGGCTGCTCTGTGTGCCTCTAGCCAATAATCTGCCTGAGTAAGCAGCAATGGTTCCCGGGGCAGAAAGAGACATCAGCTTAAGGTAGAGGGCGTGCAAGTGAGCAACAGCAGCTCGTGTACCTTCACAGGAGAGTGAGAAGCATCAGAGCTTTCTGTGTCACTGCTGTGCCCAGGAAGCGGCGCTCTGGACAGCAGCTTACCAGAGGACCTTCCCGGATGTGGAGCTGGCCCTGCTCATTTGCAAACCTGGGATTTTGTCTTGCCTCTTCTGTTTTGATTTGTCAAGAATTGCTTTGCCAGATCCATCGAATACATCCTTGCTCGGTGGTGGTGGTGGAAAGTGCTGTCAATTCGTAGCCGACTTATGGTGACCCCTGCTGGGGTTTTCAAGGCAAGAGGCTAACAGAGGTGGTTTGCCATTGCTGGCCTCTGCAGAGAAATGCTGGGCTTCTTTGGAGGTCTCCCATCCAATTACTAATCAAGGCTGACCCTGTTTAGCTTCTGAGGTCTGATGAGATCGAGCTTCCCTGGGCTATCCAGGTCAGGGCAAAAGCCCCCCAAAATTAGTCTGGAGCACCTAGTAATCCCAGGTGGTCCCTCATACAAGTACTAACCAAGCCCAATGCTACTTAGCTTTTGGGATCAAACAAGATTGTCCATGTTCAGGCTGGTATGGTCATAGGCTTGCTCAGTGGGGCCGCTGCATTTTCCAGGTGGGGCATCCAAGAAATGAATGGGGAACTGGCAAATTCCTCCAGACCCAAATAAACCATTGTGGGTCCCCTTGCCAAGTGCAAGGGTCCATGTCACAGAGGGGCTGCGGCTGGCAGAGCACCTGCTCTGCGTGCAGAAGGTCCCCAATTCAATCCCCAACATCTCCAATTATAAAGGTTCAGATTGCAGGTGATATGAAAGACCCTGGAGGGCTTATGCCAGAGCAGACAAGATGGATCTTGACGGATCCTGGGTCAGATTCAGTGTAAGGCAGTTTCCTGGGTTGGTCTGATGGTGTACCTGTGTGGTCAAACTCAGCTCACCATATGTTGATGCTCCTGGTTTTAATGACAGCTATGTGATTTACATACAGCCCTGTGGTGCAGAGTGGTAAGCTGCAGTACTGCAGCCTAAGGTCTGCTCATGACTTGAGTTTGATCCCGGCAGAAGCTCAAGGTTGACTCAGCCTTCCATCCTTCCGAGGTCAGTAAAATGAGTACCCAGTTTCCCGGGGGTAAAGTGTAGATGGCTGGGGAAGGCAATGGCAAACCACCCTGTAAAAAGTTTGCCAAGAAAACATCGTGGTGCAACGTCCCCCAGTGGGTCAGTAATGACTTGGTGCTTGCACAGGGGACTACCTTTACCTTTACCTTTATGTGATTTACATATGTTTTCCTTCTGCAACCCTCTTTTAAGAATGCTGATTCAATACCTAGTGGAGATTCCCCCAGTATTATGTGCATGAAAAAGCAGGTGTGTCAGCAGGGAAGGGGAGGAGCATATAATCCACATGTATCCATTTGCAGCGTCCCATAAACTCTGTCTCCAAGCTTTGAGTAGCAGAATTTTCTTTTTTACAAGCAAAAGTTATGCAACTAATGGGAGTAAGAGGGCCAGGATCTTCTGGCCCAAGACCCCCATTCCCCACCACCACTTGACAGCCAGTGGGGGAAATGAATCTCCAGGATTTTCCCCACCTCAGGTTAGCAACCCTATGTCTAGTTTGGGCCTCCTGTAAAATGATCTATGAGTCAATTCCTTCCTAAGGTTTTGCTTACCAATGATACAAGAATTCTAATCCGCATGGGTAAATGTTACCATGGGACCAGGGTAGTTAATCTCCATAACTGGAAATAGGAAATTGTGGCCTCCCATTTGTCCCTTGGTGAACATAGAAACTGACCCATGGATTCTGAACGGAGAGAATCCTGGTTTGGGAGTTTGCTGGATTTCACTGCCAAAAGATCTGTCTTATCCCACCCACACTCACCCAAAGCTCAGCTCCGTTGTGTGTAGCTAATGAGGGGGATATCATTATTAAGAGAGAAGTCAGTTAGCAAACAAAAAAAAACGCTCTTGCGTTATAAAGGGTTGGCTTGGCAGCTTGTACGAGCGGCCCAGCTTTTCTGCTTGCTCTACAAAGCCCGACATTGCTGCCCTTGCACATCGGAGCTTTGGTGACCCTTTCAGAGTAATTTTTGCTCTGTCACAAACGTTTTGTGCCACTTGCTGAACTTCTGCCCTGTCGTGCCAACAAATCTGGCTGGCATTTAAACTTCGTAAATGCATGAAGCTACGTTATACTCAGTCAGGTTATCAGTCTACTAAGGCCAGTTGTCTAAAGTCAGACTGGCAGCGGTTCTCGAGGGTCTCAGGCGGAAGTCTTTCCCATTACGCACTACCTGATCCATTGAACTGGAGATCCCGAGAGCTGAACCTGGAACCTTTGCATGAAAACGAGATCCTGCCCGTGGTTCCTTAGTTTTAATGGAACTGTTAACAGATAGCCATATGCTTGCCCAGCTGATGCCTTGCCCTTGCAGGCTTCCCTACTCACCTGGAGTGGAGTCTTTTGTTCAGAAACTTGCAGATGGAGGAAAAGGATGTGTGTATAAGGTGCTGTCTAGTCTCAGCCAACTTACGGTGGCCCCTCAGGGCTTTCAAGAGACAAACGGAAGAGGTTTGCCATTGCCTGCCTCTACATAGCGACCCTGGACATCCTCGGCGGTCTCCCATCCCAGTATTAACCACATCTGATCTCGCTTAGCTTCTGGAATGTGATGAGATCAGGCTAGGTCAGGGTAGGAGAAGGATGACATCCCTGAAAGAGAATGAAGAAAGCTGCAACAAAAGTGAGCAGGTGACACACCTTCTGTTTAAGGAAAGGCAAAAGAGTTGGGGCTTTTAAATTACAGTGAGGGAAAAAACCCAAAACTGGGAGTGGAGGTATGGAAGAGGGTTACCAAATGATGTGTGTGGTGGAAGGAAGGAATAGAGAGGGTTTTTCTGTTTCTCCTATAATACCAAATGTTGGGAATACCCAATGAAATTCATCAGCAATAGGTTCTTCATGCAATTAGGATGTGGAACTCTCAGCTGCAAAATATAGCATGCTTGCTGAGATTACTAGAAAGGGATTAGACACATTTTTGGAAGGTAGGTCCATTTGATGGCTAAGTAGAATCTCCATGTTAAGAGGGAATATACCTCCAAATAACACTTATTAGGGTTGGACAGCTACAAGACAGAGATTCTTGTCTTGTTTGTAGGTTTGTCAGGTCCCCTTGCCCTCTTGGCGGGAGGGGGTACGGCACTCACCTTGTCTTTGCTTCTCGCACACTGACTCCTGCACCTGCACAATGGCATCACTTCCAGGAAGTGATGTCATCACACAGGCACAGGAGCACTCACTCAAATCAGCCCACTGCGAAGTGGCCATATCAGTCCAGGAAATGACATGGTTACGCCAACCCTGGGAGCGTGCCCAGGAGGCCTGTCCCCACGTCTTCCTCCCTCAGGTAAGGGGGGGGCAGAGGATGGGAGCAGGGGATCCTTTGCCCCTACCAGGAGACCTGGGATCCCTACTTGTTTGTGGACTTCCCAGAGTCATCAGGCTGGCCACTGTGAGAAATGGGGTGCTGTTTAGGGCTCTTCTTCTATCATTTTGAAGTCCTGGATCCTCTCGAGACCAATCTGATCTCACAGTATTGATCAGTGCCTTTGTAATTTTCCCACTTGAGTGCTACTGTACATAGTGCTGCCCTTGATGACTAGGTGGGAGCTTCAACTAGTTCAAGGATGCCCATTACTTGTCCAGTGTTTGAGGGGTTGAGTATATCCAGCCTATTTTCTATTGCTTTCACTGGTTGCCTGCTGATTTATTTATTTATCTCATGCCCTCTAAGTATTCCCAAGGCAGCTAACAACAACAACAGATAAATACTTTTTAAACCCCCTAACATTAAAAGCAGCATAAAAAACATAAAAAGCAGCAGCTTTCTTCCCAAAGACAGTGAGAAAAACATGAAAGCCATCAAAGCCAGTGAGGAAAGTGCTTCAAGGCAGGAGAAACAATTATCCAAATGCTTGGGAAATGAAAAATGTAGGGGCTGACCCTAGGCAAATATCTGTGTAGAGGAACCAGTAAGGCCTTTGTGTTCTTTTAACTTCTGCCAGCGGGGACACACACAGGAACATTTCACCCATCCCAACACAAAAACAACTGCTTGGGCTCCTGTTGTCCAGCAGGGGGCACCTTAGCAAGCTCAAAATATTTTTATTTTGAAAGCAAGAACTCTGTGCATTTTCTCTGGGTCTCTCGTTGGTGCGTGCCCTATGATTATCTGTGGCAGCTAAGATCCAGAAAAGCCTGATTGTTATTTATCTCATTAAACTGTACCTGATACCCTTTCTGAGACTCACTGTAGTTGATGAGCCTTAACAATTACAAATGTTGATCCTCCTCGCTATGTAAGTTGGCTAGTTCCTACTTTCAGACCACCAACGACCCAGATTTACACATCTCAATTTATTGATAAACCATCAAGTGGAACATTCTTCCACTGGGTTAATATAGATTTGGTGCAGGGTTTCCTAGGGTTGCCAACTCCAGGTTGGTAAATTCCTGGAGATTTGAGGGTGGAGCCTGGGGGAAGAGGGATTGTAGAAGGTGAAAGGACTTCAGTGGGGTATGATGCCATAAAGTCCTCTCTCCAAAGCAGCCATTTTCTCCAGCAGGTCTCAGTAGTCTAGAGATGAGCTGTGATTCCAGGAGATCTTCAGGCCGCACCTCAAATTTTGCAACCCAAGTGGGACCTGGAGATCTCCCGGAATTACATCCAGATTACAGAGATCAGTTCCCCTGCAGAAAATGGCTACTTTGGGATGTGGACCGTATGGCGTTACACCTCCCCAGGGTTCACCTCCAGGAATTTTCCAGCCTGGAGTTGGCAACCCTACCACGATGCTGGGAAGCAAGAGCAAGAGGGGAAACCAGGAGAGTATTGGGGAAGGGGCTGCTGCGGTGGAGGGATGGCTCTGCCCTCCTGCTTGACCTTGGGCTCATAAGCAACCTGCTCTAGAATTCTAAGTGTGTGGAAAAGCAGGGCACTGCTGTTATTTAGTGATGAAACAAAGGCATTCTGCACGTTCTCAGAAGTACTCTTCACTTCTTTGCTCGGACTCATAAACTAAGCACTGGTGTGAACTGGAAGCAAAATGAGTCAGGGTGGTGAAGGTATGCAAGGAGGGTTTGCTTGTAACAGCGGAGAGAGAATTACACCAAAGAGACTTCTTTGCCTGAAGTGCAAAGGCACATTTTTAAAGGGGAACACTTCCCCAGTTATAGTTGCTGGTGGGAATTCAGAAGCGAGAGGTGCTGGGGTTTAAAGCTGTGTGGGGCTTATGCTGCCATTCTGTAAACCCCATGTCTTAATTCTTATAATGCTGAGAGAGGGGAGAATGTGGTTGTTCTGTGGTGAGGGGAAAGCCCTCTGCGTATGCTGAAAGGCACTTTCCTTGGGATTCCATCTTTAGAATTTGGAGCCAGTGTTGCTCTAGTCACTTATTGGTGTGCTTTGTCTGGCTCAGAAGCTAGGGATGTCAGTCCCCCACTGGGGGCGAGGGATCCCCCGCTCCCACCCTCCACCCCCTGCCCCCGCTTACCTGGCCAGTGGTTACACACACATACACCCGCTTACACACACCTCCCGGAGGGCATCCCCGGGCAGTGCGGCACACTCCTGTGCTCCACAGCAGCCTGATTCGGGCCGAATCGGGCCACTGTGTAGCATGGGAGTGCTGCTGCGCTCTGCAGCTGCCCGATTTGTCCCCCTGAGGAGTACAGGAGCGCTCCCAGGGCAGCCTGTGACCCGTCCAATGTTGTCACTTCCTAGAAATGACATCATCGCACAAGCCGGGAAAAGTACAAGGTAGGAGCCGGGTCCTACATCTCCTGACGGGGGGCTATGGGGACCTGGCAACCCTATCAGAAGCTGTCAATGGTAACGCTGCCCTCTAAATGGTATCGGTGCGTTTTTGGGGAGGGTGCGTGCCCGTGCGCAGGTCAGAGGCTAAATTTGAAACAGGCTTCCTGGTGGACAATTCTGTCTCATTGTCTGAACACAAAGCATTTTTATATTAGTTTTTGGTGTAGGTGTGGCTTGGAGCTGTCCATGAACATTAGCTCAGTAGTCCTTCCATGCCCAAGATCTACTGACATGCAAGCACAAGACAGGAAGACCGGGGGGGGGTGAGAGTTATGATCTAACCAGTGTCCAGGCCAAGAAGCAAACCTACAGAACATAAATTGCATACCAGGAGGTGTACCATAGAGAAGAACAAGCCAAGGTCAGAGCCCTCTCTATCACCCCACAGCCCTGCCATTCCCCTCAGTGCATGCAAAGAGAAGTGGGGGTGGTGCCCACCCTTGGTCTTTGCACATGTACACAAGCACCGCATCATTCCAAAAACCAGCAACGAAAATGGTGATTTTACCGAGGCATGTGACCCAGTGGGCGGGGCTCCATGACAGGATGCCAAGTGCTGTCAACTGGTGGGAAACCTGGGGAGATATGGTGAAATGGTGTTGCATGGCACCACTTTCAGCTGCATAGCAGGAAGCGATGTCACCACATCACACCACACTCTTGACTTTCCCTGAAACTCTATGGTTAAAAAAAACCCCATAGAGTTTCAAGGAAATCTTAGCAGTCACTTCCAGGTCCTTAGCCTGAAACACAGTGCAACACTATCCCCCTACCCCACCCTATTTGTCCCCCTGCCACTCCATTGAAAACTGGTAAGAGACAAGGAGAGCCAGTGGGGGGGGGTCCCCTGTTCCAGTGGGTATCTGGAAATCCTCCTCCGTGATCCACACATTGAAGCCTACTATATTAGGTTCAGCAATCTATACAACAACCCTGTAATATAGCCTTTCTTCAGTGAATACTGGAGTTGAGAGAATATTAACCTGACTAACGCCACAACAGTAGTTCTAGAGACCACCACTGTTTGTGCAAACGTTCTTGGGTGTTCAGTCAATCCCGACAGCTAATTTCCTTACAAAGTTCATTGTATTTTACTATGGAATAGTGAACTGTTCCCACTAAAGCCAGTTTAGTGTAGCAGTTAAGAGCAGCAGGACTCTAATCTGGAGAGCCGGGTTTGATTACCCACTCCTCCACTTGAAGCCAGCTGGGTGACCTTGGGTCAGTCACAGCTCTCTCAGAGCTCTCTCAGCCCCACCCACCTCACAGGGTGATGGTTGTGGGGATAATGGTAACATACTTTGTAAACAGCTCTGAGATTGGCATTAAGTTGTCCTGAAGGGTGGTATACAAATTGAATGTTGTTGTTGTTGTTGTTGTTTGTTGTTGTTGTTGTTGTTGTTGTTGTTGTTGTTGTTGTTGTTGTTGTTGTTGTTGTTAGGGTTGCCGGTATCCAAGTTGGGCTTGGAGATCTCTTGGAATTACATTCCAGTTCCCCTGAAGAAAATGCCAGTTTTGAAAGTTGCACTTTATGGCATTATACCTCTTTGTGTTCCCTCCCTTCCCTAAACTCCTGGAATTCTCCAGCTCAGACCTGGCAACCCTAGTTCCCACCTGATATGCCAGGCCTCCTATTATTTTATGTGATCCTTCATCCTGGGATGAAATGGAAGCGAAGTTTAAGTTGCTGACTTCCATGTGTATTTCTTGAATGGGCGAGGTTGTTAATTTTGGAGAAATGATCTTGTAAGTCTCCTAGTACGTCCTAACTTGATGGCCATGGTTCATACTCAAGCTCAGCACTTTTGAGTGCACATTTAGCCATTGCCTAAAACTGTGGGACCCTGATCGTCTAGATAATTGCTCTACAGGAGCGGTCGTGTATGAGTTGGGAAGAGACTGATTCAAATCTCCCATGTAAACCCACTCCTGTCTCACCCCATAAATCTGCGATATGGGGATAATTCTGACTTGCTTTAACTTTAAGGAAACTATAGTTTATGAGCTTGTGGTAGATTATGAACCCATCTTTATGAACCAGTCTTTATGTGACTATGAACCCGTCTTTATGTCTTCTGCAGGCTGGTTCTGCTGAAGGTAGTCTTCACTAGAGAGCAGCTTATACAGTAGAACTTGGTTCTTTTGGGTTCAGTTCTAAACTCTGGTTTAGAGTCCTTTGGGGCTTAAAACCCTGGTACTTGAAGGACGCTCTCAGTTTATTTTATTTATTTATTTTAAACATTTCTATGCCACCTTTCCACCCAACTCAGGGTATGAACAGCAGGACCTCTTGACAGTTGCATTGACTCACCGGTAAAGATTGGTGGTAGTAAGGATGTGAATTTTTTCCATAGTGGTTCCTATCTTGTGGAACCACATCCATGAAGTTGCCTTCATTTCTCCAAGCTTAGCTCAGACTTGCTTTCTCTGACTGGTGGTGGCTCTCCAAGGTCTCCCACAGAGTAAGGTCTTTCCCAGCATTTGCTTCCTGAGATCTTTGAACTGTAGGTGAAGCTAGAACTTCTCTGCGTGCAAAGTAAATGTTTAATTTAATTTAATTTAATTTATTATATTTATATTCCGCCCTCCCTGCTTTCGCAGGCTCAGGGCGGATAACAAATACAAACATGTTTAAAAACATTTAAAAACATTAAATAATACATTTAAAAACATTTAAAAACATTAAATATAACAATTCATGCTGCCCAGTGGTTCATACATGCCTCTGTGTTTGCATAGGGGTGATGGTTTAACCCCCCCCTTCACGGGGGGGGGGCGGGCACTGCCCGGCGTTAGCCATATGCCTGGCGGAATAGCTCTGTCTTACAGGCCCGGCGAAATGCAAGCAAATCTTGCCGGGCCCTTGTCTCGCAAGACAGAGCATTCCACCAGGTCGGGGCCAGGACTGAAAAGGCCCTGGCCCTGGTCGACGCCAGGCGGGCCTCCCTAGGGCCAGGGACACTTAAAAGATGTTTTCCGCCAGAGCGGAGAGTCCTCCGGGGCTCATATGGTGAGAGACGGTACCTCAGATACGTCGGTCCCAGTCCACGTAGGGCTTTGTAGGTTAACACCAAAACCTTGAACCTGATTCGGTACTCCACTGGCAGCCAATGCAGCTGGCGTAGCACCGGTGTTCTACCACTGTGCCAACTCTCCTTCCCTGAGAACCATGGTCGCTTCCACATGCTCCCATTTTTTCAGGTTTTCCCTGTCCCAAAGTCACATCTTCCAAATCCGCTTCGAGAACTCACCTTTCACATGCATCGTCCATCATCATGCGTGTTTTGTGGGCGTTTGTTGCGAAAAAAGGTCCCAAAACAGAAAATGCATTCATTATCTGCGCCTCATCACAAATGACATTGGCACATTCCCGCCCCACTTTCCTTTTTTTTTTTTATTCATGCAGGATTGTGCTATACCATTGTCCCATCTTTCAGCTTCTGTAGAAACTGGGCATGCGTAGTACAGCATTCTCTACCGTTGATTTCCCACTCAAAATTTTAAATGCAAAAGTGTTTCATAAATACATGAACAGTAGATTAGTGTGATCACACAATTCCATATCCGACTATATAAAAGGCAAACTGACCACTCACTCCTTATCCCCATGGAGGCATAGTACACAGGGATAAGAAGCGAGTTGGGGGCAAAACGGTTTGCCTCCCTGCTGCCTCCTGGGGCATCCAGAGATGGAAAGGCTCAGCACAGCAGTGAGGCCCTCCCAAGGCCCTGCAGCAGCCAGGGCGGGGCTCCCCACCGCTCCACAGGGCCTTGGGAAGGCCATGCACAAGCCAAGCAGCGGCCAGGGAGCCAGAGGAAGAGGAGCCCCTGATCTCTTCCCTGATCTCCCCTTCCTGATGCCATCAGGGGAGGTGCAGGGTGGGGAGGAGTGCCCATTGTAATTGACAGTCCGATCACTAAGTGATCCAATGGAGCAAGCACTGCAGTATGATATGGTAGATAATTGCGCGAAAAAGGCGGCATCAAAAATGAAAACGGAACAAAACAAGTTTCACAAAAAAAATGCTTAAAAACTGGGATCATCACAACCTGCTCGCGCATGGGAAACCATGATGTATGTAATAAGTGAAATAACCCGCCAAAGTTCCATTAGCAGGCCGTCCCATTGAGGTCGTCTGGAAACGACCTGCATATCTTTTGGGCAAGTCTGGCCAATAAAAAATTGTGTTTGGAACTGGGGAACAGCTGATACAGCTGAAGTAGCGGTGACAGCAACTTGTTGGGTATTCTTTTTCTCAGTTGTATGCTCCTCGGCTGGCAAAAGGCCAAAAGGGTCAGATTCTGGCTGGGTGCCCTTCATACTTACCAGTGATAGACCCTCTTTCTAATATACGAAACCGTCATGCTTTATGTCCTATTTAATGGCATCTGGCTGACTTACAGAGGCCATAATATTCCTTTGGCTCCATCATGTCTGCCCTGTGAGCATCTTTAAGTAACATTAGCTACCCGAGGTTGTAGCTAAATTTTGAATGATGCAATTTTTTCAGTTTTCATGTTCTTTCCCCCCTGTTCAAAATAAACAATATTCTCACAGTGATTTAGAACAACATCGGGAAATATTTTATCTCATCTGTCTCTCCCCCCCCCCGACACACACACACTCAAACAACAATGAAATCTTCAAGACACATTTTCCATTTTCAGATCATCAAGGATATTGATAGATATTCTTCCACATTCACTCAACTATGGAGATAGTTTCATGTGAGTAGCCATGTTGGTCTACAGTAGAACAGCAAGATTGGAGCCCAGTAGTACCTTAAAGACCAACAAAATTTTCAGATGAAACTTTCAAGAGTCAAAGCTCCCTTCTTCAGATACATCATGTATCTGAAGAAGGGACCTTTGACATTCGGAAGCTTATATCTTGAAAATTTTGTTGGTCTTTAAGGTACTACTGGGCTTCAATCTTGCTGTTCAAGTGTGGGGAGACTGGAGGGGCGATGACCTGGTGAAACAGCATTGCACAACATCACTTCCAGCTGTGTAACTGGAAGTACTGTCACTGCATTATGTGACGTTCTAGGATTTCCCCAAAACTCTACGGTAAAAACTATAGAGGTTGGGGAGATTCCTCAAGCATCAGGTCATAGGTGATTTGAAAATCTCTGCCTAAGACCCTGGAGAGCTGCTGCCAGTCAGAGTAGGCAATTCTGACCTTGATATATTGGTGGACTGATATAGTATAAGACAGCTTCATATGTTCACTTTCTTTGCACCTATAACTGTCCATATGTAGGCCAAATCCACACGCACTCACCATCCACTTATCCTGCGCAGTCAAGGTAGTTGGGTTCATTCCACTACCATGCTGTGCATCATCACATTCACCCTCCCAATGCATCTTCGTGGCGCAATCAGTTCTCCACACGCCACTGAGTAAAGCGTTATAGTGGGCGGTTCCCTCTTCCGTCGTCAGCGTTGACGGCGCATGTCACTTCCCTTTTTTTAAAAAAAAAAAAGTTAATTTTGCGCTATACCGATATTTCGACTTTTAAGAAATGGCAAGGTTCCCTCCCCCTCAACTTTGATTGGCCCATTTTTTGCTCTACTTTCTAACAATTGGCTGGTGACATGCGCATGCTCCAGGGACCATTTCTTTTCCCGCGCAAACCGCTGCTCACTAAAGTAGGTTTTGCGGTATACCAACCTTTCTTTATTGTGCAAATGTGCTATGAAAGCCCTTTTTTTAAAAAAAAAGGGCCGGGCAAAATCAGATTTCCGCCATTATCATGTGGTACGGAAAGGAGGCACAATTGTGGCACAGTGATGGCGGGGAACACACGGAATGGGAAAGCGTGTGAGTATCTGCTTGAACAGTGCCGCGGTTGCAAAAAAGGCGCGGAAACAAAAAGGAAGTGTGGATTCGGCCGTAATCTTTGGCCTCTCCAGTTATCTTGGGTGCTGGGAAGGGTCTTTCATGCCTGAGACTCCGGAGAGCTGCTGAAGGTTAACTGCACACAGTTAAGATAGACAGACCAAGTCATCCCATTGGTGTAAGGGAGCCTTATACCAGATCCTCATAGGAAGATGGCCCCTTCTTGTTAAGGCTGATAAAATACACCGGATTTTTTACTTCAGAGCTTTATTCATGCTGGCTTGAATCCCAAAACTATTTACATCACTGTGCATCAGTTCTCGAGCCACACAGCTAGGCAAGTTTTTCTCTGTTTAGAATACCTGTGGCTTGGCGGCAGACACCTGCCTGCCTTTGCAGTCAGAAGGTTCCAAATCTGTCTCTGGCATCTCCAGTAGGAAAGATCTTTAGCAGGAGATTCTAGTGATGTTAGAGAGCTGTTGCCAGTCAGAGTAGGCATTAACAGGCTAGAGGAACCAATTGGCTTTGTCTTATATAATGTGCGTGTGGCTATATCTCCCCCTATATGGTGTAGCGGTTAGAGTATTAGACTAGGATTTGGGGGAGACCTGGGTTCAAATTCCCTGTCTGCCATGAAAGCTTGCTTAGTGACCTTGGGCCAGTCTGTCAGTCTGTCACTCTCTCTCTCTCTCTCTCTCTCTCTCTCTCTCTCTCTCTCTCTCTCTCTCTCTCTCTCTCTCTGTGTGTGTGAGAGAGAGAGGGGGGGGTGAGAGAGAGAGAGAGAGAGAGAGAGAGAGAGAAACTCAGCCTGACCTACCTCCCAGGGTGGTGGTTGTAAGGATACTACGGAGGAGGGGTGAATGATGTTGTATACTTTGATTTCCCATGTGGGGCTGTGGTATAAATAAAGTAAATATATGTACTCCAAAACAATTAGGAGGCAATTGGATCCACAGGCCCAAAGACAATAGGCATGCACAAGTGTTTTAATAAATCAGACCATTGAATCGAGCAACCAAAATAACAATTAACTTCTTTTTTCTTTTTGGCCTAGCATAGTCTGGTTGCTCAACCTGGGGTTTAATGGTTCCTATTCTCCCCCCGTCCCCCAAGACCTTTTATCCCTTCTCTTCCTAGACAGTGCGCCTTGGCACCCCATCCCAGCTTGCGCACTGGAACATATGGTTTAGCTTTATCTCTCGTTGTTTTTGTGCTGTATAGCTGAGAAGCATGTCTGTCAGCGTTCTGTGGCACAAAGCCACTGTTTGCCTCCTCTCGACCAAAGCGCTTCAGAGATGGCTGAGAATGCATGACAGTGCCTTATATGGAGCCTGATCATTGGTTCACTGAGCTAGGAAAGTCTGCTCTCACTGGCTCCCACAGATGCAACCTGAGTTCCTTGAGAACTTGGGAGTGGTATTGAGAGAGTCAGGCTCCTCTATCCCGGTGCGGGCGAGGGATCCTCCAACCTCAGCCTCTGCCCCCTGCCACCACTCACTGGCCAGCGGGGGCGGGGGGGAAAGGCTCAGGGAACAAGCCCAGGAAGCAAAAAACCTCCCGGGCCAGTGTGCAGTGGGCACACTCCCGCTGGCCAGGACAACATAACATCATCGCACCTAGTGGCATGCTCCCACGCTTACGAACCTTCGTTGGGAAATCATCATATATTGGAAGTTCTAGGGCTGCTATTCCCCTGCCCAGGGTGAGGGAATCCCCTGCTCCCACCCTTCCCCCCCCCGTGCCCACTTACTTGGCCGGCAGGGAAGCACACTCCCCGGGGTGCCCCCCCTCAGGTGGTGCAGCATGCCCCTGCACCCACAGCAATCCAATTTGGGCTGAAACGTGCCCCACTGTGGGCCTGATTTTGGATGAATTGTGCCTCGCAGCAGGCCAATCAAGCACGGGAGTGCTCCCAGGTAGCCCTTTGACCCATGTGATGACATCACTTCCCGGAAGTGACATCATCACGCAAGCCAGGAGCATGCACACACTGCACGTGCACATGAAGCAACAACCTCAGAGCACAGCGAGGTAGGTGCCAGGCTCTTAATCTCCCGCTGGGGGAGTCAAGGGACCTGGCATCCCGAGTTGGAACATGCATTACAAACATAAAGATTTGGGGGGAGAGGGATTATATTCATTTTACTGCGATAAAAACAGTTCCGCAAAGCCTTTGCAATGATGAATGTCTGCAAATTCACCGACACCCATTATCTCTGTCAGACCTTGTCAGACTATGTCAGAAGGATGGGAGCATGCCCACCGCAGAGCGTGATGATGTCACTTCCGGAAGTGACATCATCCCCCCTCCCCCAGGCCTGAAGCAAGCACACACAACCTGTGTGCACGAGAAGATTATTAAATTAAGTGCCAGGTCCCATCCCACCCCCGCCAGGAGGATAAGGGGACCTGGCCACTTAGTGCTAGAGTCCCTGGATTGGGACCACTTTCTCCTTCCACCTGCCCTCTCTTGATGCCATTGGCTGCTTACATTGTGGTTTTGTGGGCAGAATTGCCACAGTGGCTGTCATTGTCTCAGCTGCTGTGATGTCACAGTAAGGTATCTAAGTTCTGGGAGAACCAGGTTTGAATCTCCACTCTGTCATGGAAGCTTGCTGGGCGACCTTGGGCCAGTCACACACACTCAGCCAAACCTACATCACAGGTTGTCTTGAGGATAAATTAGAGGAGAATGATGTAAGCCACCTTGGGTCCCCATTGGGAAGAATGGTTGGATATAAATAAAGTAAATAAATTAATAAAATAAATAAAGATAGCCTAGGATTAGCCAATTATTTGCTAAGAAGGAGACTTGGTCAGTCTTAGATCTGGATTCCCCAGGCCCTTGAGCAACTGTTATTAAAAATCCGCTTTATTTGTCTGTTTGCCATGGGCTGTTAATTGAAGCCTAATGGGCCAATCAATCAGTTTCGAGGCCTTTTGACAAAACAAGATCTCTCAGTCGTTTCTGTCTCCTCTGTTTTATTCTTACGACAGCCCTGTTAGGTGGCTTAGGGCCAAGCTACACATGACGAAAGACACTTGCCTGGCAAGTGGATTGAGTGGAGGGCAAGTGAACAGGGAGAAATACACTTGCCATTCAAGTGTCATTTGTCACTTGTAGCTTGGCCCTTAGACAAAGAAAATGTGACAGGCTTAAGAATATTGGGAAATGATTTCTAAGGCCATTTCTCAAAGCATAAGTAAAGAGTTACCTTTCCCTTCTAAATGTTTCTTGTTGAACTATGTCGACTTCCCTAAAACACTCAAGAGTGGGGGTTTTTTAATATGCCATACCATCTCCAAGATTAGTCTTTGCCAAATATTGGGAAAGGAACATAATCCCAAATAAAAAGAAGTGGTTGGAGAAACTAACGAAATGAGTACAGTTGAGTAAACCAACCTGTATGTTGCATGGGTAAAAGTTAAACAGTTTTGAAAAATGGAAAGTTATTTTGATTAGGATGCTGAATTGAATTTACTTAACACCTATATTATTTGTGTATAGAAATGGAGTTGAATTTGTAAAGCTCTGTATCCAATTTTCTTTCAATACATTTTTATTATTTTAAAAAAGAATTTGACAGGCTTAAGGGCACCCACTGAGCTCCATGGCCACATGAGGATTTGAAGTCTTGTCTTGCAAGTCCTAGTCCAGTACTTTAGCCATTATACCACACTCAGGGCTTTTTTTCAGCTGGAACGTGGTGGGACGGAGTTCCAGACCCTCTTGAAAATGGTCACATGGCTGGTGGCCCCACCCCCTGATCTCCAGACAGAGGGGAGTTGAGATTGCCCTCCACGCCGGTGCAGAGGGCAATCTCAACTCCCCTCTGTCTGGAGATCAGGGGGCGGGGCCACCAGCCATGTGACCATTTTCTCTGAGGGCAAACCACTGAGTTCCATCACCTCTTTTCCGAGAAAGAAAGCCCTGACCACACTGATTCACAAGGTTAGGTGACACTTGATGTCTACAGATGTGACAATGTTTGGTTCAATGTGTGGATGGATTTGTTTTTTCTTGCTAACTTTTCCCCACACACAGACCTCAAATTCTATTAGCATAGGGGAAAAAACATTAAGCAACCAGCTTTTTGAGCTGGCAACAGCTCGATCTTGGAGTAGACTAGCATCCCTTAGCTTCCCCCAGGAATTGTCAGCCGGCGCCCAGACATGTTCCTGATTGGAATGCATTCTTTAACCTAATCACTTGAGTTGCTCTTCAGGAACCAGTTGGCTGAAGGCTGCCTTTGGACAGTTAATCATTTTGTTCTCTGGCTCTCACAATGTTAGACTTAACTGCTCTTGGACGTGCCAAAAAACCCTTAATGGCCACATCCTGCTGATGGAAGCATTCCTCCTACCAGTTGGTATTCTGTAGGGTAGCTTCTGACATTCTCCTCTTTCAAAATTTCTCCCCAGATTTTGGATTTCTGATTTGTCTGGTCTTGTTACCCACGTAGAATTGATGAATTCATGGTTCATTTTTTTTAAAAAAAGGTTACAAATATATGTACAATTTGCCACTTCAGCTTCCTCACATTTGTTTGTGTCTTTCACCACCACCACCACCACCACCACCACCCTGCATTACTGATACACTTTGATAAAACACTGCAAAAGAGTAATCTTGATGAGATTGTAGCAAGATTCCTTTTGTATGTGATGTGCACATTACCCTCTGAAAGAGTGGGAGAACATCAGCAAAATTCCACACAAAGAAAGTTAATACAATTGAATGTAGAGTCACATCAAAATTGCTTTTTTGCAGTGTTTTATCAACGCGTATGGGAATATCAGTAACATGTGGGGAAGAGGAGAAGCAAATATTGTATATGCTGCAGCAAACTATGCATGTGCCAATTCTGGCAATATTTTTTAGGAATATACTAGAATTATGGACTAGTGAGATAATTCTGGAAAGATAAAGGAATGGAATCAGGAAAATCTGCAACACAAAAGATCGAGGCCTTTTTCACACTGCTTACTGGCCACGGAACTTTGCGCCAAGCTCCCAGAACGACAGCATGAAATCTCACCAGGAAGACGCTGTCGTTTCGGGAGCTTGGTGCAATGTTCCGTGGCCGGTAAGCAGTGTGAAAATGGCCAGAGTGTGTCTCTCTCATACATTTTTGTTCCAATATGCCTTCAGGAGTTCAGGACAAAATATATGCTTCTCCCTCCGTTTTATCATCTCAACAATCCTGTGAAATAGGTTAAGCTGAAAAAGAATAACTGGCCCAAAATCACCCAGCAAGCTTCATGGCTGAGGGGGGATTTGAACCCAGGTCTTCCAAGTCCTAGGGCCAAGCTACACATGACGAATGACACTTGAACGGCAAGTGGATTGAGTGGAGGGCAACTGAACAGGGAGAAATACACTTGCCATTCAAGTGTCATTTGTCATGTGTAGCTTGGCCCTCAGTCTGGTACTTTAACCATGATCAAGCACTGGCTATCGATCTCAGAAGTAATTGTTTTATGCCCTAGACTTTTTCACCAGTTGACAAGAACCAAGTTTGTTAAAATATGCACATCCTGCCTTTCTGCTCCTCCTCTTCCTGTCATGTGACACTTCTGTCACGTGCTAGCATCCCATGCTGCAGTCTGTGGGTGGAAGGTGATTTTCTGGTCTGAAAGGCTGAGGACTACTAGCCTAGGTAGACCCACGGTTTGGCTTTGTACAAGATGGATTCACATTGGGAAGACCTAGCCAGCTCTTTGAAGCTAAGCAGGGCTGACCTTAGTTAGTATTTGGACGGGAGACCATCAAGGAAGTCCAAGGCTGCTGTGCGGAAGCAGGCAATGGCAAACCACAACTGAATGTCTCTTGATTTGCAAACCTTAGGGGATTGCAATCAATCAGCTGCAACATGGTGGTGCTTTCCTCCACCACCACATAGCTTACTCAGTAGAGTACATGATTTGCATTCAAAAGGTCCTCCACCAGGGTGAACTAAATGAAGCGATGGTCTGATTCAATTTAAAGCAGCATTATATCTTCCAATACAAACAAAAACAGACAAGCAGCTCTAAACCATAGTTTGCCAATGCATTGGGAAGTGCAAACTATGGTTTGCACTTCCTAGCAGCTCCTAGAGAGTTACGTAAATGAATGCATCGTTGTAATGCTTTTTTTCTTTCTTTAAAAAAAAAACCACGCGAGTCTCCTTGCCACAAACAGTCTCCGTCTTGTCCTGATTTGCTCATGTCCTTGCTACAAGCTGGAGCCTGTCTGAAAATAGATGTGTCACTTGTCAAGCAGTGGGAGGTGGCAGGCAGTGAACTGTGTGGGCACAGAACATATTGGAGGGATTGCATTTAGAACCAGCTGGATCAGATCGGTAATCTAGCTAATCTAACATCCTGTTTCCCACAGTGCCTTGGGAAGCCCACCAGCAAAGCAAGGAAGCAGTAGCCCTCCTTTATGATGTATCCCTCTTAAACTGGTATTCTGAGGTTCCACCCCATCACGACTCATAAGAACAGGGCTATTGATCTAACCCAGCAACCTGTTTCTTGCAGTGATCTAATAGATATTTTCAGGTACACAAGCAAGGCAACAACTCTTTTCTGGCGGATGTCCTCAGCAGCTGGTATTTAGAGGTAGATTGCCCTTGAATATGGAGGGTCTAGGGTCTGGCTCTGAAAGGCTGTCTGGGTATAAGTGGATGCTCATTCCCCTTTTCTGTGATATGTCTTCACCCTTTTAAAGGATTTCACCATAACATAAAAACTGGAAATTAAGGGGTGTTTTCCTTACAGGAGGGAGCAGGGAGTATAAGAGTGAAGCAAGGATCCTTCCTAACCAATCTTTGGTGTGTCTCCCACAAAGGTTTTGAAATGCCTTTGCCTGGAGTTGTCCGTCGCTGGTGATTATTCTCCTGGGATAGAAATACACAAAGCAAAGTACATATTTAACTGGCTTTGTAATAACCCTTGTCCACCACCCCACAGTTTGATCCTTAATGTTCATTTAACCTCTTCTGAAGATTTCATTTGCACAAAGCTCTGTACATATTGCCCTGAGAACTGGTGCCATAAATAAGTTTATTCTGGACTGTCAGGCAAAAAGAAAAGAGAGAGAAAGAAATAGAACATTGCACAGTCTGTTCTTTGCTTTCTGCTGAAAAACAAGACCATTAAAGAAAAGGCAAAGGGTCGACTCTTAAGAGGCAAACGTAGCTGAGCTTTGAGGTAACATTTTTCAAAGTCCAGTGACCCATTAAGAATGGTGTTCCAAACAGATTCAGGCTGGGATTGGCTAACATCTCAACGGTACTACTTTTTTTCTTTAAAATAAATAAAATGCCTCCTCTCTGCCATCTCCCCTGGAGGGCTGAGTGGTGGCAGCTGGGCAACTATTACTTAGTAACAACAGCCCTCTTTCTCCTCCTTCACCACATCTGGCAAAAGGGCCTGCTCCTAAAGAGTCCTGCTGAATTGGACCAAAGGTCCAGCATTCTGTTTTGTGCAGCGGCCTGCACGAGGAAGCGCTGCCTCCCAAGCAAGGAATGTTACTTCTTGTCCCGACAGTCTGTTACTCAGTTATACTTTCTCTGCACATGGAGGTTCTCATCTTATTTGTCACGGCTGATAACAGAAACGAGCTGATCAAAGGCCCATTGAGTCCAGACACCCTGGAAAATCCACAAATAGGGCACGAACAAAACTGGTTCCTCTGGCCCCATCAATTGGTGTACAGAGGCAGGGCTCATTTTGAGGGGGAACACACAGGAGCGCAGTTTTGGCAGTTCCCCAAAGAGGTCACATGACAGGTGGTCCCACCCACCTGACTCTCAGCCATTTGGAGCCCGTTTCGGCCTGGATTAGGGCTGAAACTGCCTGGATCGGGCCTCTGATGGGTGGTGGATCGCTCTCCTGCTCAGCAGTCGCTCGATCCTGACCATTTTGGGCCCCTTTTCGGCCATTTTCAGCCCCTTTTTGCCATTTTGGGCCCAATTTCGGCCTTGAATGGCCAGGATTGGGTCCAAAACAGCCAGGATAGGTGACGTCAGGAGGTGTGGCGTATGCAAATCAGTTATGCTAATGACACAGTTCCGGTGATGTCAAGGGGCATGGCATATGCTAATGAGTTATGCTAATGAGTTCCTCCAGCTTTTTCTACGAAATGACCCCTATACAGAGGTATATTGCCTCTGTCCATGGAGGTTCCATTGCTAACTGTCATGAGTAACAAAGGACAAAAGGACTAAACTGCTGAACCAGACAGAAGCCCTAATGCCCCAGTCTCCTGTTTTAACAATAACCAGCTATTCGGTCCTAGGGAAGCAGGGTAAGAAGGAACAACCTCCCCTGATATTTATTCCAGAAAATTGTAATCAGCAGTTCAGTCCTAATTAGGGATGCTACAAATTTGCCATGAACATGTTCAATGATTGAACTTACCATGTTCAAAGGTCAAAGGTAAAAAACGAGCTGCTCAACTAGGCTGTTCAGTTCCTGCCGAACAGCTACACATACCTGCTGGACAGTTTGGCATCAGAATCTTTTTTGTTTTTGTTTTGTGCAAAACTGCATCTACACAAAAAAGTTGCCGTTTCAAACGGATCAGCAACCATTCGTGTCACTAGAGACTATTTAGATGACCATCAAGGGATAGGAATTTATTATAACACAGCATTTATTTATGACATTTATATGAATTGTAACTGTCTAATTGTCTCTCAATATATCTTCTTCTTAACATGGCTAAATGTGGATACTCAAATCCAGAGGTTGGAGCCATAAACAGACAAAAAAAATCTTTCTACAAAACTGAAAAGCACCCCAGGTTTGCAGAAAAATCTGAAATATTAAAAAAAATGATAAAAGGTGTGCCTATAGCTTTAAGAAACTGATTCTCTCATTGGCCATCGTTTGGCAACTACAACAGTATCACCAGCCTTCAAGCCTTGTTTTCTGTCAGTAAAAGATGGGGGGGGGGCAGGGCCATTTCCAGAGCTGTTTGGGCCTTTGAGAGAGAACTCATCAGGGCCAGGGCCACCAGCAACCACCAGTCAACTTGCTACCACCAGACTTGCATGACTCACCCAGGACTGGCTTCTTGCTACTGTTCAAAAGCAGCCACACCATGAAAGCCAGTGTGATGTAGTGCTTAGAGTTTCAGATTAAATTCTGAGACACCCAGGTTCAGTTCTAAGTAGACCTGCTTCAGACTGGTCTGTTTGTGGTGTACTGCTACTGAACATGGAGGTTCTATTTAGTGATGATAACTAATAGCCATCGATAGACCTGTCCTCCTCTATGAATTTGCCTGATGCCCTTTCACATTACATCTTGTAGCAGGGAGTTTCATAAACGAATTATGTATTATGTGAAGGAGTGTTTTCTTTTTCCATCCTGAATTTACTAGACCACCCTAGATGGAATAGAAGAGGGGCAAGAAAAAAATCTCTCTCTCTCTCTCTCTCTCTCTCTCTCTCTCTCTCTCCCTGCTATTTCCTTACTATGCCTAATTTTATAAAGTTCAAAGAAGTAGAACTGACACAGGAATATGATAGTTAAAGGGAAGGGCAGTCTGCAAGGCACACGTACATATCAGAAAGGGCTGGAGCGTCGATTTGTGGCATTTGCCTGTGATCCCTTCAACGTTTTGTCCACAGGCATCAGTGCAGTGCTGTTTCAGTCTATTTAACTTTGTGAACTGTGTAATGTTTTGGATGTCAGTGGGGAGTTTGGAATCTTCTCAAACATTCAGTTAGGCTTGGATTGACTTGGATTTTATTCATTTGTCTCTCTTGATTTGCAACCGGCGTGTTTCACCAGTTTGGGGCAAGCGCCATTAAATCTGCACAGAGGAAAGAGATTCTTCTTCAGTTCGTTGACTTTGTTCATTTGACGTCCAAGGCCTACAAGAACAGGGTGGAATGTGGAGACAGAGTACAAAATCAGTTGCTTTGTAGAGTTACAGAATTACAGGTGCTGTCCAGTATTCTTTTCTATAAATGGAAATCAGTACTGCCAACCTTCAGGTGGAACCTGAAGTTCTCACTAGATGACTGCGGATTGCCAGACTACAGAGATCAGTTCCCCTGGAAAAAATGGCAGTTTCGGAGGGCAAACTCTATGGTATACCATAAATTCTAGATGAAATCCCTCCCCTAAATCTCTCTTCCACACACCCCAAATCTCTAGGAATTTTCTAGGCCAGAGTTCACAACCTATTAGATTTCCCAGATACCCGCCAGTGGAGGGCAAACTCCAGGCAGTTGATTGCTGGCGATCAGCAAGAGATGGCAAACTGCCCAGCAATTGCCCGCTACCGGCAGGCATCATGGGCAAACATGCAGCACGCGTGCTCCCGGCCAGGAGTGATGACATGCTGGCTGTGGGAGTGTCAATCAGCAGTCAGCACAATGATGTCACTTCCAGAAGTGACATCATCACACACTGGCCAGGAGATCATGTGTGCGAAGAAGAACCTTGGTAAGTACCAGGCACTCCTCCTGCTAGTTGATAGGAAGATCTGGCAACCTTACAACCCATACAATCCACCCTCCATTTCTTTCTGGGGAACAGATCTCTGAAGTCTGGAGATCAGTTGCAAATCTGAGAGAATTCCAGACCTCACGGGAAGGTTGGTACATCTGTATCACAGTGTACCATCGCTTGACCTTTGACCTGGAAGTGACATTATAGGACATGACATAACAAAGTTACATCGCATCCTTGCTGACAGCTGTAATAGAAACGGCCACTTACTGGCTCAATTAACACTTTACAGCACACTCTGTTGAAGGGAGCTTTAACTGTTGTTTTGGTACAGTGTCTGAATTGAGTCATCGTGGTGTACGATGAGCTGTCAGAGCAAATTATTCTTCTACCATTTTCCACTCAGAAACTACCATTCCCATGAAGCTCAGCAGGAAGTCATTCTGGATAATATGGAAAGAGGAATGTGCAGGGAAGGAAAATAACGGCCTGTCTTCTGTGGGAAGGTAGATCCCTTTTGAAAAGGCATGGGGTAGCTGCGGCATGTATTTTGCTCACCGATGAGAACCAGCTTCGAGAACAGAGTTGCCGATTCCAAATGGGGAAATTCCTGGAGATTTGGGGCAGTGCCGGGAGGGGGTTGACTTTAGGAAGGGTCAATTGTAATTCTGAGAGAACTCCAGGCTCTTTGAGGTTGGTAAGCCTATTGGAGGAGGTCTGTGCGTGACTTTAAAAAATGTTGTCCATTATTGAACAGGGGAAGTTAACTCTTTCAGCTCCACTGCTCTCACTCTGTCAGTATCAGTAGTTTGAATTTGTGCCAAAAGTTTGTCCGTAATTATTAACTCTCGTGCCTTCTAGGTCCATCTGAATTTTTTTTTAAAGATCCAGGATTTTCTCACCTGTGTGCCAAAGCAAAGCATACCATTTTCAATGGATGGTGTATCATTTTTTTTTACTGCATTCAGCATTAGTAAAGGAGTAATCATTTTACTCATATAATGTAATTTTTTAAAATCTTTCTTTGAACCCTTATCTGGAAAGACTGGATATCAGGGTCAGTTTACTAGAGATAAAAATTGGTCCTGGACTTAGAACATCCTTCCCAACACAAACCATTTTCCAAGCGGTGTATACGATGGGGTTTCATATGCCATGCAGCATTTTGCTGTACACGAGGATCTCCGCACACCTGCCTGCCAACCAGATGGTGAGCTTAGGAGTGGAGGATTCCAGAAGGTGGAATCAATCTAGAAGGGGAATCCAAGTTCAAAACATTTCAGAGCCCCTACTGGGTTATAGTCACCAGCCCACGAAGCAGGTGGGTCATACATTTTCACCCTTAAGCGGTAGAGCTTGTAAAGCAAGTTTGCAGACTCCTCGACAGGCTTGGCATGTGAATGACTTGAAAGCCCAGCTGTTTTGAGAGACCGGGTCCATTTCCTTTGCAGGGGCATTAATTGCACAAGTACAGTTGATTCTTGCCTCAGTAAACTCCTAGATGAGAATTGTTTGGGAAGAGATACCAAACAGTTGAGGCTACTCAGGAACTGTTTCTTATTGGCCCAGGAGGAGGCATAACTTGAAAACAACGGAGGGACAGTATGCAAGGCAAACCAACAAAGTCCAGCAAGAAAAGAAGTGAGAAAACATAACGGTTGACAAAAATATGCAAGAAATAAAAATAGGGAACTTTTTCCCTCAATTGTTCCATGGCTGAGGTGAGCATCCAGAGTTCATGTATGATTCAGTTCTTCCTATTTTTCTGTGAGCATCATCCAAGCTCGGCTCTCCTTTTTTTCCCCAGCTTGGGCTGGAAAGGAAACAGAAGTCTTTTACTCATGGTAGCAAATTGAAAACAGTAGAAGTGGGTGGATTGGGTGGAACAGTGACTACATTGGTAAATTGGAGCAGGATCCAAATCAGCTTATTGGAGATTGCTTCCCGTATGGTGTTTTTTAAGACATTTGTTGGGGGAAAACCAGTGCACAAAATGGACCTGCCATCTTTTGTTAATTATATCTTGCTGTGGTTGTATGTGTTCAGAAGTCCTTGTAATTGTGGCAAAAAAGGAAACTTTCCACCCATATTATGGTTAGGGTTACCCACAATCTGGAGAAAAAGTATCCTGTTCTATTTAAGAGAAGCATAATATATGGAAATAGGCAGACGAAGCTTTTCATGGCATGGAGTTAAGTAACATCAGCTGGTACATACTTCCCATTAAGCCTGTTAAAGAGGCAGGATGTTTTTTTTCCAGGCTGTGACAATCTGAATTATGGTACTCCTGTTTTTGAAAATGCTGTAAGCCTCAAAGCAGGAAATGAGAGAGAAAAATAAAATATAAATATTTGCAAGATATGTACGGGAGGAAAAATGTGCTTGCATTTCTTTTCAGATAGCACATCATTTGATGCTTAATAACATTTTAGCCTCAACCAAAGAACACAAGGAATTGCCATGTCTTTCCTGATCTGGACATTGGACAAACCAGCCAACCTCTGCGCAAAAGAATAAATTGACACAAATCGGACATAAAAAATGGCAACATCCAGAAACCAGCGGGAGAACAATCTACCAGGATATTCCATCAAGGACTTAAAGGCCACCATAGTTCAACAGAAACCTTTCAAAAACAAAATCCAACGGGAAGCTGCTGAATTGGAATTCATATGTAAATTTGACTCAGTCAGACTTGGATTGAAGAGAGACTATGAATGGTTATTATCTCATTATCAGAAGTAACTGATCCCATTATCAGAAGCCAATGATTGCGTCTACTCCCCCCTCCCCTCTTCACCTATATATCTGACCAGTTTCTTCATACCCTCCATGCATCTGACGAAGAGAATTGTGGTTCTCAAAAGCTTATGCTACAGAAAAGTTGGTTAGTCTTAAAGGTGCTACTGGACTCTTTTCAATTTTGCTACTGCAGACTAACACAGCTCTCCTCTGGATCCATGTCTTTCCTTGTAGCAGAAATTCTCCAACAGCCTTATTTGTAATACGATGCTTTTTTAAATCTAGGATCCTTTCTCATCTCTGGGCTGATTTGCACTTTCTCCGTTCATTGTATGTTTACCCTGATTTTCAGCCCTCTCCCCTCATTGGCTCCTAAAGAGACTTGTAGCAATTAAATAGTGATACCAATATCAAATAAAATTAAATTACAGCCAAAGGGTCTGCCACCTCTTCCTTATTTCACAGAACTTCGGGTTGCAACTGCAGTGGAATCACGAATATATATTATACTTAGGGACTTAGAAAACTTAAAGCATCAATGGATTAAAATGCAATAGAGGAACAGTTGATCAAAGGGTTGGAATTTGCAATGATGACAAAATTTACTTCATTGATTAAAGAGAAGACAATACGTTTGTTTACTGTTGAATGGGAACCTCTTCTAGACTTGCTATAAGAGATAGACAATAATGATTTGATGATCTGTGGATTTATGGACTAAGGAATTTGGACATTAGAAAAAAGAGAACCTATATCTTCAACCTAGAATAAAATTTGAAAATGATACTTAGATTGTCGTAGAGAAAATTAGAAATCTTTTAATTTATATGGTTTTTCCTTTTTGTTTTTTTTTGTTTTGTCTGTGAGTTCTATTGGTTAGCTGATTTTTTATTTGGTTAATTTTTGTGTAACAGTCTTTTTTATGCTTTATTTTATAAAACTCTTAATAAAAAAGGAAATGGCATGAGAAATCATTCCATAGGTGGGATGTCCAAATCATGAGGAGGAGAGTTCCCCTGGAGAAGATGGCTGCTTTGACTACTAGACTGTATAGTATTGCACCCTGCTGAGGACCCTCCCCCAAACCCTGCCCACCCCGTGTTCCATCCCCAAATCTCCAGGAATTTCCCAACCCAGAGTTAGCAACCATATCCCCAGCAGTAGAGCAGATAACTTGGTGTGGGGTAGGGTAAAAAGCAAGGGAGGGGCATTCTTCTCTGTTTTGGACTTACCATTCAAGCCAAAGAATCATTTGGCAGCTGGAAGGCTTGGCTCAGTTTACGAGGCTTTCCGAACGACTGAAGTTCGTACTCCAACTTGCAGGAGTACGACTGCACAGCAAATGAACGTCAGTGTTGCAGACAACATATGCAATCTAAACAGTACACGTTTTACAAAATGTATGGTTGGATATGAGTAGAGATGGGCACGAACCGAAATACGAACCAAAATTAAGCACGAACCAGGCCGGTTCGTGGTTTGCGAACCACGGTTTGTCAGATCCCATTTCTGACGAACCGCCACGAACTTTTAGGCTGGTTTGTTTGGTTCATTTTTTGGTTTTTCACTGCAGACAGCCTGGTGCCAATCAATCATTTTCCTAGGCAACAGGGGATGGACTTCCTGCAGACCTTCTGCTGGCCCGGAAGGGATCTTCAGCTGACCCGGAAGTGACATTTTCCTGACCCGGGTGTGAGGTTTTCACAAACCAAATGAACCAGTTCGCGAACCAGGGGCAAGTTCATGAAAGTCCGTGGTTCGTGAAATTTGATGAACCATGAACCACATGGTTTGGTTTTTTCCTGGTTCATGCCCATCTCTAGATATGAGCTTTCATGAGCCCCAGCTCACTTCTTCAGATACCACAGTAAGCTATGGCTAGCTCATACCTGACCATAAATTTTGTTATTCTTCTAGATGCTACTGGATTCTTGCTCCTTTCTACTGCTACAGCCAGACGAACACGGCTACCCATCTTGATCTAGTACACGTTTAGGAAATCTTTTAGGGTCTAGCACCCAGTTCTGCTACTGAGAGGCCACTTACTTAAAAAGTTTTGTAAACAAGCATAGTGTTCAATTGACTGCTTGGGTTTGTAGAAAATGCATTTTGCTTAATAGCAGTTGCAGGGGTGGGGTTTCTTAAGTTCACTTTTTTTTGTTTGAGCAAGACAGAAGTGACGCTTTGATATAAACATTTCTCAGTCATCTCTCTGAGGAGCTGCGGAAGATGGCTGTATGGAGCCAACTCCCTGTTGTTAACAGCACTTTTATAGATGTAAACAATCTCTTTGAGAGGAAAGTATGAGGGGAGAGAAATGCAGCTGGAAAGAGCAATTTATAAGAACCAGGGAGGAGCTCCGTTTTTGCAGTTTGCTGTGGGGAAGAAGAGTGGATGAGGAGTGGCTATTTCTTCATCTTTTTTTTTTAAATGGCGCTTTGTAAAACAAATAATTTTTTGCCACTCCTTAGTGAAGATGTGGCAAGTCCAATCGCTGGGTGTCCACTTAATACTGACTCAGCTCACATCTCGCGCCTGATGATGGTTAAGGAAGCTTAACTGTGGTTTACATGACCTCCAGATTGACAAATTGTTGCTGGTTTAGTCTGACGCTGGCTGTGGTGAACGATGCTATAATGACACAGCCAGAACTATGGTGATGTTCTTAAGTTATTTTTTAAGAGACAGAACTGTTAACTAACTAGAGTTGCCAACCTCCAGATGGTAATTGGAGATCTCCCAGAATTACAGCTGATCTCTAGGCGAAAGAGATCAGTTTCCTTGGAGAAAATGGCTGCCTTGGAAGGTGGGGTCTATGGCATTATACCCAGTTGAGGCCCCTCCCCTCCCCAAACCCCACCCTCCCCAAGCTCCACCCCCCAAATCTCCGGTAATTTCCCAACCCAAAGTAGGCAACCCTGTAGCTAACTAACATGCACAGCATACATACGAGGTAGGGCTGCCAATACCCCACCCGGGCTAACTAACTAGAGTTGCCAACCTCCAGATGGTAATTGGAGATCTCCCAGAATTACAGCTGATCTCTAGGCGAAAGAGATCAGTTTCCTTGGAGAAAATGGCTGCCTTGGAAGGTGGGGTCTATGGCATTATACCCAGTTGAGGCCCCTCCCCTCCCCAAACCCCACCCTCCCCAAGCTCCACCCCCCAAATCTCCGGTAATTTCCCAACCCAAAGTAGGCAACCCTGTAGCTAACTAACATGCACAGCATACATACGAGGTAGGGCTGCCAATACCCCACCCGGGCAGGGGATCCCATGTTCCCACCTCCTCCTCCCAACCCCACTTACCTAACCAGCGGGGGGCATGGCCGCCCCGGTGGCACAGTGTGCCCCCATGCCCCACCACGGTGCTCTCCTGCGCCCCACAACGGACCTGTTTCAAGCCAAATCAGGCCTGCGGGGGAGGGCAATTCGTGGGAGCACACACCGGGCTGCCCTTTGACCCGCGTGATGACATCACTTCCCGGAAGTGACGTCATCATGCACTCCTGGAGCATACCTGCATCGCGTGCATGAGAGGAGGCACACCACAGAGAGTGGAGGGTAAGTGCCATGTACCTAGTCCCCCACTGGGGGACTCAAGGGACCTGGCAACCCTAGTACAAGGGGAGAAATGACCTTGTGAGTGGTGAAATGAAGCTCAGGCAGTGATCTTGTGCACGTGTCCCTTTTTTTCATTTATCCATCATGTTTTTATTCCAGTCTTGGTATGCTTGCTGACACACCAACATCTTTATGGGTAGATGCTGCAGGTTTTTGGCTACTCTTTGTCTGGTTTGTTGTAAAATAAAGGGCTGTTAGTCTTGTAGGTAGGTAGTGGGGCAGGTATGTCCTGTCAAGTATGATGACCCTGGAAAGGAACTTTCAAGGCAAGTGAGGATCAGAAGTGGTTTGTTATTCTTGGAGTCTTCCTTGGTGGTCCCTCATCCAAGTACCAACCCTGCTTAGCTTCCAAGATCTGATGAGATCGGGCTACACCATGCCGCTTTCCCTCCCGATTAGTCTTATAGTGAATGCAAAACAGTTCTCTTTTCTGCATTGTCACCACAATACAAATATACCACCTCTCTGAGGAGGCATGCTTCCTGCTTTATCAGCCATCCATTAGATTGGTAACTAAGGTTCTTTCTCTCCACTCGTCTCTACAGGTGCAAGTTTTTCAGCCTGACGGAAACACCTGAGGACTACACAATCATTGTAGATGAAGAAGGCTTCCTAGGTAAGCTCTGGATGATGCCAGCGGTCCCTTAGATTGTTACTTTAATCAAAACGTTCACAACCTATCTGGCCATTGTTGACAGTTCACACTGTTTCACTTAATGAAACCTCAAAGCGCATAGTTTACATCCACAAAGTTTACACCTGTGTTAAGCAAGTGCACTTATTTTATAACTTTTCCTAAAAGCCTGGAGGCAAGACCAGCTAGACCAATAGACAAGCCTGGGGGTCCAGGTTTTGAGGAACGCCCAAAATGCAAGAGGAACCTCCTCTCCTGGCTTGAATGGAAACTTTAACTGGCTTCTACAGTTTCTGTATCTGTTGACTTTGGTCTTCTATAACTGCCAGGGTGGAGGGCTTTTGAAGATCTTATCTACTTTTATTTTTACATTGTTCATTTGGAATGCCCTGTAAGTAGAACATTCATTTTAGACTTCTCACATTTCTCTCTATTGAATAGGGGCACCCAAGTCTTAGTTTGCCAAGGGTGCCAAAAAAAGTTGGGATGGCCCTGAGAGGTTGTTATACATTCAGGGTAGTGACCTCATTAAACTCCTCTTGCTGATAAAGACCTCCCCTCACATTATGGACATGTTTGAAGTAAGACTTACAGTTATCTAATCGACCGGTCACAAAAATGTTAGTCACTTGACAGGTCAAATATTTTTTCAAGGATCAGTTTCATTAGAACCAGGGCTTTTTTTCGGGGGGAACGTGGGGGAAACGGAGTTCCGGAACCTCTTGAAAATGGTCACATGGCTAGTGGCCCCGCCCCCTGATCTCCAGACAGAGGGGAGTTTAGATTGCCCTCCACGCCGCTGATTGCCCGTGCTGAACTCCCCTCTGTCTAAACTCCCCTCTGTCTGGAGATCAGGGGGCGGGGCCACCGGCCATGTGACCATTTTCTCTGAGGGCAACCCACTGAGTTCCACCACCTCTTTTCCCAGAAAAAAAGCCATGACTAGAACAAAAGATATTTTTTCACCAACAGATTTGGTTTGAGAATTGAGAAAAAGTTGCCCTAGAGGGATATAAAAAAATATTTGGATGGCACGCATATTTATGGCATGACAAAGTAAAGGTCAACTCGATGTTCCTGCATCACTTTGTTCGGAGAAGTCTATACATAATCTGGAAGAAGTACAGAATTTATCTACAAGAAGGAACCCCTTTGTGGGTGGTTCCATATGAGGTGATAGACCCGAGAGCTGTTGACAATGAACAACAATGTTTAACGTACAAAGAAATAACTAAAACTGAAGCATCCAAACTCAGAATAAAGACACAAGAGGAACTATCACCTAACTACGACTGGTTCCAGTATAGACAGATTAGAGACTTATATAATTCGGACTCTGTAAAGGGAGGTATACGAATAGAGAATTCGGAACTAGAGCAGACCCTTCTTAAAGAAGATAAGAAAAGAATATCCAAGGTATACCAAGTACTGTTGAAGTGGTATACCGAGGATGAGATAGTTAAAACACAAATGGTGAAATGGGCTATAAACTTTAATAAAGAAATAACAATGGAGGCATGGGAATACTTGTGGAAAACTACAATGAAGACAACGACATGTAATAATATCAAAGAGAACATTTACAAAATGATTTATCGTTGGTACATGACACCAAAGAAGATTGCGCTAGGGAATTTGAATACTTCTAATAAATGCTGGAAATGTAAGAAGCATGAGGGCTCCCTCTATCATATGTGGTGGTCGTGTGAGGTAGCCAGGCAGTACTGGGGGGAAATAATAAGAGAAATGAGTGAAATTTTACAATTTCAAATTAATAAGAACCCAGAACTCCTGCTACTGAACTTGGGAATGGAGGGAATTCCAGCCCAACACAGGACGTTGATATTTTATATGACAGCAGCAGCTAGACTTTTGTATGCGCAAAAATGGAAAGTACAAGAAGTGCCAACTATTGAAGATTGGACTTACAAATTGCTGTATATGGCTGAAATGGACAAGATGACAAGAAAACTGAGAGATCTGGACTCAGGGCAGTTCAACACAGACTGGGAGAAGCTGAAACAATACCTGGAGAAGAAATGGGAGGTGGGAGGAAAACTGTGGCAGTTTGAGAACTACTGAAGTACTGAAGTAGAGGGGGGAGACTTTACCGGGGGGAGAAGAGATAAATGTGAATTAATAAGCAGTCAGATTAATAGATTGACATATATATAGATATATATAGGTTAACAAATAGAACATAGAGAAAATAATTAACTATAAGGATTAAATATAAGGATTGATTAATTAACAATATTTTCTTTCTTTCTGATAAGTTTTGTACCAAACTGAATGTCTGAAGATATAGATGGGTCTATTGATTGAATACGTGAGGAGAGATATATAGAACTATTATAAAAAGATAGAATGAGTAATATATAGAGAATAAGTCAAATTGTTTGATATAAATGAATGTATGATTTATATGGTTTATGATATATAGAAATATCTGAAATTGAAAAATTGGGATAAATTGTTTATCTAAGATGGAAATAAAGACTTACAGTTTGGGCATACAATGTTAAAAATAGTTAAGGATGTACTGCTTAGAATAATGGAGAATATATATTTGTTTTAGAGAGAGGAAGTTAATAAAATTAAGGGAAAGGGGACAAAGGGTAGGAAAGCTGTTGGAAGTCAACAAAAAGGGGGGGAAAGGGAGGGGGTTAGAGATGAAAAAATTGGGGAAAATTGAATGTAAATGTGGAAATAATGGATTCTAACCCAATAAAAAAAATTTTCAAAAAAAAAAAAAGAATTGAGAAAAAGTTTAGCCGTTTGACAGATAAAAAATTATTTACAGTGCATTCCTAAGGGGAGTTGTACCCTTCTAAGCCTACCAACTTCAGTGGGCTTAGACGGATGTAACTCTGTTTAGGAATGCATTGTCAGTATTTGAACTAGTCAAATATTTTAAAGCATTAACTTTATTACACAAAAAATATTCATCCACTTGCTTGATATTCATTGCAAAAACAAATTTGTTAACTGTTACCATGAAACAAGGAAAGTGGCTTTTTAAAATTGTAATGAATTATTATAATGTTAAACCATGTTATATTAAGATCTCTGTAAAACAGTTCACTGAACTTTTCTTTTGCTTTTATCCTAGTACATCAGGGCCAAACTACAGTCACAATTAAAAAGAAGACAGCTAGTTAAAAGTGACCCTTTTTATTTAAAAGGTCATTTTTTCTTGATGTGACTGCTCTCTTAGCAGGTGTCTAGTAGGAGCAGGTTTGATCTAGGCTGTCCAACTTTCAGGTGGAGCTGAAAGTTCAGGAGGAGACACCCTGGAATTACAACAGAACTCCAGACTACAGAGATCAGGGCTGTTTTCACACGGCCATGCGCCCGGAAGATCGCACAAAATTTATGGCATAAAAGCATCTTCCTAGCACGATTTCCCGGCATGATCCCATTTAATGCCGCTTTTTCGGATGTCATCGGGTCATTAAAGGGGATCATGCCAGGAGATCGTGCTAGGAAGACGCTTCATGCCATGAATTTGCGCCATCTCCAAGGGCGCATGTGAAAACGGCCCAGTTCTCCTGGAGCAAGTGGCTGCTTTGGAGGGTGGACAATTGGCAAAGCAATTCTGATTGAATTGACAAACATACTTTACTCTGCTGCTAGGTTTGTTGTAAGCTCATGGAACAAGTTACCCTCACTTATCTGCTTTACAAATCACACCAGAATGAAATACGTATAAAGAAGCAACCTCCTCCAGAGTTGCATTCCAGCCTTTGTGGAATATTTAGCTGTGAGCAAATAGTATTGATTTATTTAAAATATTTATAACCCACCTTATCTCCTTGATCTCAAGATAGGAACAAGCAGTTGCAAAACCCCACGAACAGCATAACAGCCTGTCAACCAGATAAAAACGTCACACAGGTTAAAAACACCAATAGATCTGTCTGAAGAGTTTGCCCTCCATTGAATGCCCTCTGCAATGAAAATGTCCTACATGCCTTCTTAAAGACAGCAAGCAAGGGCACCTTCAACCGTGAATATTTATTATTTTTCCTTACAGTTAATTAAACCAATCTGTGATTTAGGAACCATTCTAAAAATCAGTACAGGCTTTTCTGCGATGATGTCTGTTATTCTCGATAGAAGGCCAACAAATAAAAGGATGGTCCTTTGTTGCTTTTTATTTACTATGTTTGCAGCAAGCCACTCTGAGGAGTTCAAGACTGGTGCATCTGCCTGACCACCAGTAAAACTAGGATACAGGAACCTGTGGTCCAATCCATCAGGGTGCTCCTTACATTCTTACGAAATCAGAAGGGGGAAAGGATCGGTCAAATCTTTCCTGTTTCAAGCTAGAAGATCAGGAAGTCTGTACCAATTAGGGTTGCCATGTTCCCTCACCCTCTGGGCGGGAGGCTAGAGGCCTGGCACTTACCTTTGTGGAGGTCTTTGCGCACATGCTCCCAGGGCCACGTGATGACATCACTTCCGGGAGTGACATCATTGCACAGGGCCTCGTGTTGCCCCTCGGAGTGCTCTGCGGCGAGATGACTTTGGCTCATTTGGGGCTGAATTGGACCCATTTGGGGCCTAAATTGGCCGGCTGTGCAGGAGTGCTCCTGGGCCCTCTGAGTAGGGTTGCCATCCTCCAGGTGGTGGCTGGAGATCTCCTGGAATTACAATTGATATCCAGGCTACAGAGATCCGTTCCCCTGGAGAAAATGGCTGCTTTGGAGGGTGAACTCTATGGCATTATACCTTGCTGAGGTCCATCCCCTTCCCAAACCCCACCCTCTTCAGCCTCCACCCCACAAATCTCTAGGAATTTCCCAACCTGGAGCTGGCAACCCTACCTCCCAGCAGCACTCCCACACTCGGCAGCTGGCTGAATTGGGCTGGTGTGTGGCCAAAATCAGCCCGCTGCGGAGCGCAGGAGCACTGCTACGACAGCATGAAGGGTCCTGGAGTGCTCCTGCACTTTGCAGTGGGCTGCTTTCGGCCCCAAATGGGCCTGATGTGGCCTGCTGTGGCATGCAGAAGCACTGCCAGGAGGGCCCTGGAGCACTCCTGCACTTCACAGTGGGCCAATTTAGGCTCCAAACGGGCCTGATTCAGCCTGTTTGGGGCCCAAATTGGCCCACTGTGGAGCACGGGTGCAAATTGCTCCATCCAGGAGCACGCCCAAAAGGCGCATTCCCCTGCCTCTTCCCCACTGGCCAGGTAAGCGGGGGCAGGGGGTGGAGGTTAGGATCAGGGAACCCCTAGCCCCCAGCGGGGAACTAGCAACCCTAGTACCAATGAGGGCTATAAACTTGAAATTCTGCATGCCCATAATCACAGAACAAATTGCTCTGCTAAAAAGGTGATTTTGATCTTCTTGGACATGGTCAGGTGTTATAATAGAAGTATGGAACATATTAAACAACCCCCTCCCCCTCCCGATACTGGTCTTCAAATGCACTGCTTTTAGCAAAGCAGAGATAGTGTGTTTTGACTCCCCCCTCCCATTTATTTAAAGCCTTTGCACTTATAAATGTCAGGGATAAATTGTGTGGAAAATTCTTTAAACTAATGGCCTGCGAAATATTCTACAAAAGCTATTTTCTGCCCTCAATTCTAATTGCATCTTAAACTTTAATAGCCTCCTCAATCGGAGAATCGCACGGCACGCTAATGTCACAGTTCACTTGGTGCAATTTGTTTTATAAGATAATGAACTGTATCAGCAGAAGTTTGAGGAGGAGACGATGGCAATCGACTGGCTGTCTTGTTTGGAAGGGGCCGGCTGGGCTTTCGAGGAGGCCAAGTGCATCTTGGGATTGTAGTATGCAAAAGAGACTGCCGGGGGTGGGGGTAGGGTTGCCAGCCTCCAGGTAGTGGCTGGAGATCTCCCGGAATTACAGCTAGTCTCCAGGCCACAGAGATCAGTTCACCTGGAGAAAATGGCTAATTCACCCTTCAGAGCAGCCATTTTCTCCAAGGGAACTGGTCTCTGTTTCCTGGAGATCAGTTGTAATTCCAGGTGATCTCCAGCTACCAACTGGAGGCTGGCAACCCTAGTGATGCATCATTTATGTGTGATGGATTTTATTGACTTTTGCTTTTATATTTGCTGCTGGTTTTGATTGCTAGTTAGACAGGAGTTACCTTGCTGCCCTTTGGAGTGTAACATTTTGAGACTATTGCAGTGTCTAAACTAGAGAGGGGGTACTAAACTGACTATACTACCATTTTAATGGGAGAAAGGTGGGATATCAAATGACCTAAATAAATATAAAGTTCTGGTACTCAAATATCTGGAGGAAGAATGGCATAGTGGTTAGACTAAGATTTGGGAGAGCCAGGTTAGCTCCCACGAAGTGTGCTAGTTGACGTTGGTCTGGTTACTCTCTCTTAGCCTAATTTACCTCGCAAGGTGGTGGTGGTGAGGATAAAATGAAGGAGAGAAGAATGATATTGTAAGGCACTTTGGGTCCCCATTAGGGAGAAAATCAAGCTATAAATATCTAAATAAGGGATCCCCAACCTTTTTGAACCTGTGGGCATATTTGGAATTCTGACAAAGTATGGTGGGCGCAGCAACAAAATGGCTGCCACAAAATGGCTGCTGCAGGAGACAGAGCCAGCCACAAAATGGCTGCTACAGCTTATCTTCAGTCACACAGTAAAAATTCTTGTGCTGTAGAAGCTGCCTCTGCCAGAGCAGTATCTGACAACAGATCAAATCTCCCATGGCCAATCACAAGCCTTGCTGGGAGAAAGCCCACCTGGCCTCACCCACTTTCTAAAAACACTTGACGGGCACAAGGAAAGGTGTGGTGGGCACAATTGTGCCCACAGGCACCATGTTGGGGACCCCTGATCGAAATCACTGAATAAATATGCAAGGCGAAGGATGTAAATGCTAGAAGGAACATGTTCGAAAGAAAACCCAGAGCAAGCTTTGGCTGCATTTGCACATCATTAGATATTGCGCTATTGTTGCGCTATAGCAACCTTTCACAACAGGATAATATTGTGGACAAGCCAATTCCATTGTGAATGAATGCTGTAATGCCAAGAGAGCACAGTATCAAACAAAATACAAATGCAGCTTTTGAGAGAGGAGTATTCTAAAGCTTGAGTCTTTTTAGATCATAACAGCATGCTTACATACCACTTTTCTAGACCGATTAGTGCCTCACCCAGAGCGGTGAACAAACTCAGTGTTATTATTATCTCCACAATACAGCTGGGGAGCTGGGCTGAGAGGAATGAATTACCTGAGTCAACCGGCCAAGCTCATGGCAGTAGTGGGATTTGAACCAGCAGAGTGCTGACTCACATCCCAGATCCCAGCCTCTTAACCAATATGCCACAGCAGCTCTCAGCAAATGAATTTAGAGAAAAGAGTTTGTAGGACCTTGGCCGTTTCCAGATGGCTTACCTGCACCTGGAACGTCACGCCACGTTGCGGGGAAAACGCAAAATATCGCGTTTTCTCGCTCGAGTTTTGCGCAACGTCGTGCAAAACTCGTGCGAGAAAACACAATATTTCGCATTTTCCCCGCAATGTGGCGCGACGTTCCGGGTGCAGGTAAGCCATCTGGAAACGGCCCTTGGCTGAGGGGCTTATTTCCCCACGGTTTACTCAGCATTTATTTGAGTCTAGAAAGAGTGTTGTTTGGGGCTGGAGACCTTCAGATAGCCCTTAATATTGAGAAATTATATTTGGCACAGATACTATTTATTCTTCTTTTGCTCACTCAATTTACTAACTTAAATTGAAACGTCCACCCCCCAAGGAAGACATCCAAGGTACAGGCAGGGATGGGAGGGGACAATTCAGGCTGCTTCCCTCTGCTGCCCCAGTTTGTTTACAGCCTGACTTGTTTCCTGTGGGTGGAAATTACCATCCTGAACACCCCAAGTGCTCTTTTTGTGTTTGATCAACAGTGCACAGCTGTATGTTCAGCTGATGGCTTCCGATGGTGCCTTTTCTTGTTACCTCTTCAGGCACGTTAATACTGTGGAAGAAATAATTCAGGGTTTGGATTGCTAAGAATAGATGCCTGGATTCTTTTCCTGTAGTTGGGCCTTTAAAAAAAAATCTAATTAACACCAGCAAACACACACACAAGAATCAACTGGGTAGAACTATGTGTGTTTTACAGCATAATAAACAGCTATCCAAACTATATATAAAACATGAGAATTTGCAAGTCAAACCTGTCTGAGCTGTTCCGGGTCAGGGGCAAATAGAGGTTTGTCCTGTTTTTTTCTATTCAGGCTCAGTTTGACTCCCAGATAGGGGTGCCATTCCTCTGCCTGGGGTGGGAGATCCCCTGCTCCCACCTTTCCCCCCATGCCTACTTACTTGGCCGACGGCAGGAATGACACCCCTGCTGACCGGGAGCACCCCCGCACCCACAGTGGCCCGATTCAGCTTGAAATGCGCCCCACAGCAGCCCTGTTTCAAGCCAAATTGTGGCTCACAGCAGGCCAATCCAGCCCTCCAGAGTGCTCCTAGCCACCCTTTGACCCCCGCACAATGATGTCACTTCCCAGAAGTGATGTCATCATACATGCCGGGAGTGCGTCCATTTGCCAGGCTCCCAATCTCCCGCCAGGGGAATCAAGGGACCTAGCAACCCAACTCCCAGATCAAATTGAATTTGAACCTGAAACTGGCAAGAGTTGTGTTTCCTAAACCTGAGCAATCACTTGAAAACTAACCTGAACTGCGGGAGTAAGTCCCAGACTATAGCCAACTTGAAAGTATAATGGATTTTAGGTTTCTACTATAATCCACCATCGTATGAACATATATGAAGCTGCCTTATACTGAGTCTTATAGGTGCTACTGGACTCTTGCTTGTTTCTACTGGCACGTACAGACTATCACAGCTACCCATCTTGAGGAATCTGATTGGTTCCAGATATCAGTTTTGCTTTGTTTGTTTATTGGCTATTATTTGCTACCTTTCTATGACTGCTTTTCTTCTGCCAGACTGAAGATAGTTTCCATTTAAAGCTAATTGCCTTCAACAAGTGGAAAGTTTTGAAGTGGAAGTCATTTCTAAACTTAGGGTACTTTTCGGCTCCCACTTGCACAATAATTATGAACTGTTAATGATGTATCATACAGATTGTGGTGTTTTTCTAGTATATGGCACATAAGAAGAACCTTGCACAGGCCAATGTCCATCTAGTCTAGCATCCTGCTTCACGCATTGGCCAACCAAGTGCCCTGGAGTGCCAACATACAGGGTATAGAAGCCAAGGCTTTCCCTCGATTTTGCTTCCCAACCACTGGTATTCAGGCGTATACTGGATGTGGAAGTTCCCTTTCATCATCACGGCTAGTCGCCATGATGGACCTCTATGACTCTGCCCAATCCCCGTTGCCCAGTCCCCCAATCTATGCTTGTGGCAACCATTAGGTCAGCTGACAGCAAAGTCGGCAATTTAACGACTCATTAAATAAAGTATTTCCTTTTGTTTATCCATGAACTTCTTGGGTGCCCCAGAACCAAAACAATCATCATCACTTCCTTGGCTTTTAAATGGAAGAGGGGCCATTTCCGCACATCCTTAAAGGGATGGTCCAGTCACCGAACACGGGCAGCTTTCCACTTTACTCCAGACGTCTCCATTTCCAAAACGTTTGCCAGCTGTTTGGCTTCTGTTTTTTTGAGGCCTTTTCTGGAACTGTGTTTTCCCACGATGCCAGAAAAGTCACCCAAAAAATGGAAGCCAAGCAGCCAGCAACCGTTTTGAAATTGTAGATGTCTGGAGTGAAGTGGAAAAGCCACCTGCGTTTGGTGCGTGGGCTGTCCCTTTAAGGACGTGCGGAAACTGCCAGGGTCAACTATTACAAAGAATCTGGTGAAGGGAACTTAATTCTCGAACAGGTATATCCTGGGAGATCTCATTGGTCTTTAAGGTGCTACTGGACCACAAATGGTGAGGAAGGATCACAATCCTTGGTATAAGAAGTGTGTCCTTATTTTAGGGATGTCAACCTTCAGGTGGGGCCCAGAGATCTGGAATTACAACTGATCTCCAGACTCAGTTCCCGTGGAGAAAATAGCTGCTTTGGAGGGTGGACTCTGTGGCATTACACCCTGCTGAGGTCCCTCTCCTCCTCAAACCTCATCCTTCCCAGGATCCGTTCCCAGATCTGCAAGAAGTTCCCAACCTGGAGCTGGCAGCCCTACCCCATTTTCTTCTAAAATGTTGTAGGTTATGTTGCAAATGTTTAACGACTATTGCGGCAGACGCTTTTGTGAACTTGAGTAAATTTCTTTATATGCAGGATGCATTGTCCTCTGCACACGCTCTCTCAGAGGAAAGAAATGGCAAACAGAGACCAAAAGGCCACCAACATTAGGGGTCTGTGACCTTTATGAGCAAAGCTCAAATGTATACAAGATAAGCACAGGAACCATTTGGCTACAGTCTTTCTAGCATTGCACCGATAACACCTGTAATGGGAAAGAAAATCCTGGTTTATCTGAAGGCCTAAATGAATGCAATCAAATCTGCTGTTCAGGTTGGGTGCCCGTGGGCCGGTCACCCTTCCTGAACCAAAGATGTTTCAAGGGTTGTTATGATGATAAAAGGGAGAAAAAGGAGAACATTGTAAGCCACTTTGGATCTCCACTGGGGAGAAAAGCGGGATTCAAGTATCTAAATAATGGAGTCCTGCTTTGTTGATGGAAGAATGGTGGCTTTTTTCATGTCACCAGTAGACATTTGTGTAATTCAAAAACCTACACACTTTTTCACTGCGATGATGATGATAATGATGATGATGATGATGATGATGATGATGATGATGATAACAACAACATTCGATTTATATACCGCCCTTCAGGACAACTTAATGCTCACTCAAAGTAGTTTACAAAGTGTGTCATTATTATCCTCACAACAATCACCTTGTGAGGTGGGTGGGGCTGAGAGAGCTCTGAGAGAACTGTGACTAGCCCAAGGTCACCCAACTGGCTTCAAGTGGAGGAGTGGGGAAGCAAACCCGGCTCTCCAGATTAGAGTCCCACACTCTTAACCACTACACCAAACTGGCTCTGCAAGGAGCTGGCCTGCCCGTTTTATTTCTCAGCACAATGGCAGGACAAAGAGCTCAGCATATGGTTCTGTGCGCACAAGCCCAGTTTGCCACTAGCTAAAAAAGAAAAAGAAGAGTACCTGCTGTTCATCACTGGACTTCTTTTTTCCCTCTTTTCTGATTTTTCTTGGAAGCAGCACCTATGTCAGAAATAGAACTGACCCTCCAAATATATATATATATATACGTACACATATCAAACACACTTAGTCATGTTGCTACAATTGGCAGAGATGTGCCTGCAGCTTGATGTAACAAAACAGTAATTAGCAGCCACTGTGGTGTGAGGTGGGTTGCGTTAATGTGGTAACTTGCCGATTCTTTTTTTCTTTCTTTTTTTAAAGAAAAACCTTAAAGGCTTTATCTGCAACCTCAGCTCCATTCTGTACCTCTTGCTCAGACAAGGAGCCACAAGCTGTCCCTTGCTGGCTGCTGTTTACATGTCTACAGAGTTCCTAGAGAAGGTTGGGCTGCTTACTTGTGAATACAAGTACCTCTGAGCTCACACAGAATGCGTTTTGTCAAAACGTTGCCAACAGCTCGTGCAATCCATTTCCACAAGCTGCTTCAGGTTACACTCTGTCTTATTATGAACAAATCATAGAATCATAGAGTTGGAAGGGGCCATAGAGACCATCTAGTCCAACCCCCTGCCCAGTGCAGGATCAGCCTAAAGCATCTCTGACAAATATTCATCCAGCCTCTTCTTGAAAACTACCACCAAATGGGGAAAACTTCCTGAAAGAACACCAAGAAAGGGAGAGCAAACAAGCTCAAGGAAGTTGACAAAAAACTTTGTTCAGAATATACAATATAGAAAAGTCCCAATAGACATACAATGTAGTCCCAGTCTATTTTGAACCCAAATGGGTAATAATAACCAACCAGTCCTGGAATAAAGACTGAAGAGCAGCCAAATACCCCGTAGAACAAAGGTGAAGTATCTGAGGGTTGGTGTTCGTAGTCTGCTGCGAGTTGCAAGCGGAAGCAACGCAGTTCAGGGGAGACCGCAGCGCTGCATCCACTGTAATCGACAAGCACTGCTGATGGCAACGAGCTTTGCCGGCCTTTTTGCTATTGGCAAGCTCGTTGCCATCAGCAGTGGATTACAGTGTCAATTGAGGCCCCTCCCCTCCTCAAACCCCACCCTCTTCAGGCTCCGCCCCCAAAATCTCCTGGAATTTCCCAACCTGGACCTGGCAACAATTTTCTGGCACTTTCTTCCTCCCATTTCTCAAGGGCAGCCAATTGGGCTGAGGGCAGAGGTTTGCCCATTGTAGGCAGGCAAAGGGCAAGCCTAGCTGAGAGACAGTGGTTGCATAATAAATTTATCCACATGGGCTTTCTTATAGCAGCACATGACATCGTCCTCTTATTTGCCTGTTTCCCTTTCCCCCTGCTTTGCTGCAGTATCTCCCAAACTTGGTCTTTTTGGAACGATGCCACCTAAAAGTGCCTTTGAACATCATGTGGACAGAAAGGTGTGCATTTCCACTCATATCAGTGCCATTTTGTTTGCCTCCCCCACCCTTCTCCACACACACAGCCACCCTTTGTCCTTGCCACCAAAGGGATTTAAAAAAAAAAATCAACAATTGCCCTGTCATTATACCATTATGGCTCAGCAATTTAGCAATTGCCTTTTTTAAAAAAGCCTTCTGGTAGAGGAATGGCAGCTGGGGTGGGGTTGGAGGCAAGGAAAGTGTACAGAAAACAGCTGTGTGAATGCTCTGTTGCTGCCGCAGCAGTGAACAGTACATGGAGAAGTGTTGACGTGTGGGAGCAACTTGTGTTTGGTCTGAGGTAGGCTTACCAGGTTGTCCACCATGATAGACAACCTCTCACTTTTACCAGCTCCTCCTCACTCTCACAGCAGGAGGAAATGGGGGATAACATCACGGATGTCGTGACATCACTTCCGGTTGCCATGTCCACATCGCTCTAGGATTTACCTCAATCTCTAAAGTCTTTACCATAGAGATTGGAGGAGTTCCTAGAGACTTGCGCAAGGCTGTGACGTCAGCATGTCATGCAATACTCCCTCTTCCCATGTCCTGCTCCGACCAAAGTCCCAGGATTCTAAGTTCACTGTGGTGTTTCAAAGCAGAGCAAGAATTTAACCCTGGGTCTCTCGAGACCTAGTCTGATACTGTAATGATTACACCCTCCTGGCTCTCCAACCGTGAAGCTGCACCTGCTCCGTCCTCTTGTTCTGTTGCTTCCTTCGCTTAGGAGCTGATATGAGTACTGAGAGGCTGATCTCTTTGTCTTGCTATGGTCAAGCCCTCCCTTCCCATGGGCGTCAGCAAATTCCTCATCCCTCTTGAACACATGCTTGAAGGACAGGATGCCCGCAATGTGTGAGGTCAAGCTAACCACAGAATAGAGTCCGACTTGTTTAGCAGGTCCCCTTGTTTCTATAATTAGGCCTGTGAGAGACGGCCCCACCAGTGGCCCACATGGTTTCCTCATATCAAGAATGTGTTTACATCAAAATCTGAACCTACAAAAGGCAACAGACAGGCCGGATGCAAGCCAAGTGCAAAATTCTTTTCAGGCCCAGATGCGCTTAACACTTTGAAGGCCTCCTAATCTGATAAGGTGCTCAGGGAATTATGTGGGTAAACAATGCCCCTGCGGAGATAGAACAGGGAGCAGAGCTGGCTCTTCCTGCAGGGAGAGAGAAAGCTGTGGGTGTTTTGCATTGTTCCTGGTGCCAGAGGCACATAATCTCGGCTGCTGTCCAGAACGTGGGAAACAATCCACAGATCAGAGATTTCTGAGTTGTCGTGTGGCCTTATTGGAAAAGAAAGGAGCAAATGGTGAAGTTAGGGGAGCTGCAAGGATGGATGGCCCCACCCCAGTTGTCCCAGAGCATCTTCCATGGGTGTTTAGGGAGATAAACTGGAGGATGCTGGGAGGGGTTGAGTGGGCGATGGCTTCTTCTGGTGAACTGAGGAGAGAATGAGGTGGGCAGAGGCAGCCCAAGAGATTTTGTTGCATGAGTCAGAATGCATTTGTCAATTTGCTGCCTGCAAATTGATACCAAAAAATATCTGTCACTACCTTGGAATGGAGAGCGTCGTCAAGTCATAGCTGACTTATGGCGACCGCTAGTGGGGTTTCATGGCAAGAGACTAACAGAAGTGGTTTGCCATTGCCTGCCTCTGCAATGCTTCATTTGAGGTCTCCCATCCAATTACTAACCAAGGCTGACCCTGCTCAGCTTCTGAGATCTGACAAGATCAGGCTCACCTGGGCTAGCCAGGTCAGTGGGTCACTACTTTAGCCAAGACATAAGAAGACCCCTGCTGGATCATGCAGCTTCATGCAGCACCGTAGCTTCCAAATGAGTGAAGTCAATGTATCATGCAACAATCTAGGAATTCCCTCAATCTCTATGGTACTAATCAGGGATTAGGGGAATTCCTAGAGCATCACGTGATGCTGTGATTTCACAGGAAATCACGTAATTGTGTCATACAGTGTTGTCCCCCCTCCATTTTGCTCCCACCACTCCCTTGAGCAAGGACAAGAGCTAGAACAGTGGGGGTGGAAAGTTGCTTACCATGGGGGGCAGCTGGGTAAGCCTAGATCCTAGCTATGATAAGTGAAGGCAGAGAGTGTCACCCGGCAGTTCAGGGAGGAAGAACTTGGTTGAAGGAGATAAAGAGAAGCATGCAGCAAAATTTCCCACTCCTTAGCAAAAAAATAACTAATCTTGATTCACCCTGAGATATTTACTTAGGAAGTTGTGTTGAAGGAAGCAAACTTCCTGAAATTTCAGGCCAAACCCTGCTACTCAGCATTTCGGTGTAAGAAGCATCTGGTGGCACACAAATCTGGGCAAACTCCTTTGATTTATGATTCAGCAAAAGAAAAGAGGGAGAAAGAGAGAGATGGCTCTCTTTCTAGAAGGAGAAGGATTGTCAATTCGTGCTTCACTGCATTGGAAGTTATCCTGGAGTATATTTTTAGTTGCTTTTTCTCTTATGTAACCTCTATTATATAACGAACCCTCCAGTTGGGGGGCATTTTGTGTGGTTTGCTTTAGGCATAGCAGCCGTGTGTCCAAACAGAATAACTCTCTAAGGACAGGCTTAAAAAGAGGGGGGGGGATCTAATTATCCCCTTGCGGCACATTTGATCAAGAATCACAGTGGATCCAATGAAGTGGTCTAATCCTCAGAAGAAGGCCAAAAATATTCTTTTTAAAAAATGCATTTCTTTCCTTTGCCCCTCCTTCCTGTTAGCCTAGAAAAGAATTAATCCATCCCAAAATAGAAATTCCAGTCAGGCTTACAATGTAGTGTTTAAAGGGATGAGATATCCCCCCCTCCTTGTTTGTGTTTCAAAATCTACACAAAGAGATCTCTTCCTTTACTGCAACTGGTACCTGTAATATACCTGTCCAAGTACATATTCTTTAGTGCTTGAAAATTCGCTGGCTTCTATTTGTCAGATGTTTGACCTGTCTTACCACCAAGGAGTTCAGAGTTGTGTTCGTGGTTCTCCTCTCCTCTGTTTTATCCTCACAACAACCTTGTGCGGTAGGTTAAGCTGAGAGGGGGGGACTGGCCCTAGGATATCCAGCAAACTTCTTAGCAGAACAAGGATTTGTATTTTGGTTTGCCTCACCAGTCCTAGTCCAACACTCTCACCTCTACACCACAGTGAGTATCATCGGACTCCCTACTGTGGCTGGAGCCAGGATTTTGCAGTCTTTTGTGGGAAAGGGATCTTCTGTCCTGAGCAAAAGACCTACACCTCCTAGTGTGGTAGGGGGGGTCACTTCTTTCTTCTACAATCCTAATATGATCAGGTGGAGGGCTCTCTTTCTTTGGAGGTTTTTAAGCAGAGGCTCGATGGCCATCTGACAGCAATGCTGGTTCTGTGAACCTAGGCAGCTCATGAAAGGGGGAAGGCAGGAAGGGTTACATCAGTCTTAGTTCTTGTGGTCCTTTCTTACATGCCCAGGGTAAGGCCAATTGCCACCTTGGTAGCAATTTTCCCCAGGCTAGTTCGGCTAGGGATCCTGACAGTGTTTTACATCTTCTGGTCATGGAGCAAGGGTCACTGGGCGTGTGTGGAGGAAGGGGAGGTAGTTGTGAATTTCCTGCATTTTGCAGGGGGTTGGACTAGATGACCCTGAAGGCCCTTCCAACTCTATGATTCTATGATTCTAGAGTGGTCCTGCTGGATTGGACGAATACCCCATCTGAACCAGCATCCAGTTTCCCCCAGTGACCAACTAGAAGCCTCCATGGATCCTACAAGCAGAGAATGAAGGAAACAGCCCTTCCCTGTTGCTTGTCCCCAAGATACTCTGCTTATGTCCATGGAAGCTCCATTCCTAACTATTATGGCTAATACTAACATAAGCCAGATCAGATCCATGGTCCTTTTAGTCCAACATTCTGTTACGAAACAGTGCCAGCAAGATACCCCTGGAAGGCCCTCAAGCAGGGACTGAAGGCCTAGGATATTGTCTAGGGCAGTGGTCATCAACCGTTCTAGACCTGATACCTACTGCGCTGTAAGCACATGACAGGAAGAGGAGGAGCTAGAGTTATGACTATGGGCAACAGAAAAAGAGAGCAAGGAACAGGAAATACAAGCAAGCACCACAAGATGCACCATGCTGAGGAGCAAGCCACATGACAGAAGAGCCCTGCTGGATCAAACCAGCAGTCCAGCATCGTGGTTCACAGAGAAGACAACCAGTAGCCCTGGAAGGCCAACAAACAAGGCATGGAAGTGAAGGGCTTCCCTGACGTGGCTTCCAAGTCCTGCAATTTGGATGTTTACTGCCTCTGAATGTGGAGGTTCCATTTAATCACCAAGGCTAGTAGCCACTGATGGACCTCTCCTTCATAAATCTGCCTAATTCCCTTTTAAAGCCATCTTTATGTCTCCTGGCAGTGACTTCCACAATTTAGTGACTTGTTGAGTAAAGAATTAGAGCCAGTTTGGCGTAGTAGTTAAAAGTGGCAGGACTCTAATCTGGAGAGCCAGGTTTGATTCCCCACTCCTCCCCTTGAAGCCAGCTGGGTGACCTTGGATCAGTCACAGCTCTCTCAGAGCTCTCTCAGCCCCACCCACCTCACAGAGTGTTTGTTGTGGGGATAATAATAACATACTTTGTAAACCGCTCTGAGTGGATGTTAAGTTGTCCTGGGCGGTACATAAATCTATTATTGTTGTTGCTGCTATTTCCTTTTGTCCATCCTGAATAAACAGCCCATCAACTTCATTGGTTGTCTCCAAGTTCTGGGATGATGTGAGAAGGGAGGAAAAGTTCCCTCTCTCCACTTTCTCCACCCCATGCATCATTTTATAAGTCTCTGTCAGGTATTCCGTTTGTCCTCTTTTTTTCCTCAACTGAAAAGTTCCACCCTCATAGCAGAGGTGCTGCAACAGACCCCGTAATCATTTTCTATTCTTTTTTTCCTGCCGGAATCCTTTTTGCCACGGAATGAGCTCACCTCATAGTCCCGCTGCCCCTTATAGCCTGTGAGCAAAGTAATGCCGGTGGCTCGGCCCACTTGCTGGCGCTGCAACAGACAGCCCCACAAATGGAAGCTGTATAGTGGGTCATGACCCAGCCGAAGAGGCTCCTCCCCGCTTTCATTTTAGCCTCACAACAACCCTGCGGAGTAGGTTAGGCTGAGGAAACAAGCAATGGGCCAGTGGGCACCCAGGAGGTAAGTGAGAATTTGAACTTGGATCCTCCCTGGTCCCAATCCCACCACTTTCTGCCTCATGAAAGAGTCTCTGCTCGGTTTCTGTTTCTGAGCCAGTTCTCATCTCCTAGTCCTTTCCAAGCAAGCTGTTCTGCCCATTAGCAGATCGTACCAACCAGGGCTTTTTTTCTGGGAAAAGAGGTGGTGGAACTCAGTGGGTTGCCCTCGGAGAAAATGGTCACATGGCTGGTGGCCCCGCCCCCTGATCTCCAGACAGAGGGGAGCTTAGATTGCCTTCCGCGCAATCTCAACTCCCCTCTGTCTGGAGATCAGGGGGCGGGGCTACCAGCCATGTGACCATTTTCAAGAGGTTCCGGAACCCCGTTCCCCCCGTTCCCCCTGAAAAAAAGCCCTGGTACCAACTCTATTTAAATTCCTTGAAAGAGAGAAGGTGTGTTATTAGGGGGAGATTTCCCACCCTGGCTATTTTTATTATTGTTTCCAATGGGCATCTTTCTGGTTGGGGAAGTCCTGGGCTTGTACTAATGAATGAACAGCCAGATGTTAACTCTTGGAGCCGTTCACTGGGTTGCAGAATGGCAAGAGTTACGACAGAATGTTAATGTTGATTTGAGTTTCGGCATCTGCTCCTGTTTTTCTGCCTCTAAGGTGAAGGGAAGGGCAAAGAAACACACACACACACACACACGCCCCTTCTCTGGCGTTTCCAATCCCAGACTGCATTTAACTGCAGTTAGGCTTCACTACTTCGGTACATGTGGAATTCTAAGCAGAGAGCAGAAATCGATAGGAAATCAGCGGTTTAAATCGGTGTTTTGAAAATAGGTTGTGACGCTTCTCATCTTTTGGGCTTGCTGGCATCGCTCTTTAGACTCAGGGCTGCCCGCTGCTCATCCGGTGATTTGGCTTTTCAGTTAAAAGGGCAGCTAATCTGGTCTTCACTTGCATTTTCACTGAGAAAAGAATAGATGATGCTTCAGCGAAGTTAATAGAAACTTCTGAAAAGGAATTCTCTTATATCTTTGATCACCTCTTGCGTGTTCCGATTCGTCGGGGAGAGGTCCGTCAATGAACTTCAGAGGCAGTAATCCTCTGCGTATCAGTTCTAGCAGGGCTCATTTTGTGGGAGAACGCGCTGGAATGAAGTTCCGGCAATTCCCCAAAGAGGTCACGTGTCAGGTGGCCCCGCCCACCGGACTCTCGGCCATTTGGGCCCGTTTCAGCCTGGATTGGGGCTGAAACGGCCCGGATCAGGCCCGACAGGTGGTGGATCCCTCTCCCACTCTGCAGTGGTCCAATCCTGACCATTTTGGGCCCCTTTTTGGCCATTTTGGGCCCAATTTCAGCCCTGAATGGCCAGGATTGGGTCCAAAACAGCCAGGATAGGTGATGTCAGGGGCTGTGGCATATGCAAATCAGTTATGCTAATGACACACTTCTGGTGATGTCAAGGGGTGTGGCATATGCTAATGAGTTATGCTAATGAGTTCCTCCAGCTCTTTTTCTATGAAATGACCCCTGAGTTCTAGAAAACCACGTCCTGGCAAGGCCTCAGCCTCAGTCCCTGATTTGTTTGCCCTCCAGCACAGGTACTTGGCTTCTGTGTGGAACAGGATGCCAGACCAGAACTGCTGTTTGAGGGTAAAATGGAGTAGAGAAGAATGATGTGAGCCATTTTAGGTCTCCATTCGAGAGAAAGTTGGAGTATAAATGAAGTAAAATTTTAAAACGTGCCTCCAGAAGGGCTCTTTTTATGTTAAGACTTTGTTCACACTTCTTATGACTGTTAGGTCAGGCCAGGCTTGCCAGCCATACACCCGAGGGCTTACCCTTTTCACTTTTAAGGGAATGGCAATCTCGAGGGCCTTTGATTGCTGCTGTTTAGGGCCAGAGTTGCCCGCTGTGCACCCATAGATCTTGCTTTGCCCTTGAACAGCTAGGAGAAAACAAAGGGGTGTGTTGCAATAGAGCTTCTGGCCCCTGGAGCCTGACGGGCAGAGGGAGCACCGGGGTGGGATGCATCACAGAATGTGAGATTCTTTGGGAGAGCGAGCATCTCTGCTTAAGGCAAATCTGCACCGCACATGTACAGCAATTTCAAGTCCATTTAAATGCCATGGCTTCCGGGGTTCTTATGCAAGGAACCATGAGAATTGCAGCTCTTTAGAACCGATGGCGTTTTTAGCACTCTTAGCAGCCAGTTCTTAGTATTCCTGGGAGAAGCCATGGCAGTTAAATTGGTTTCAAAATGACTGAAAGATGTAACATAAATGCCCGCTGTTAGTGTTTTTGTGCTAGTTATTCCAGGTGCTCTTTCTATGGAGAATAGTAGAGTCTAGTAGCACCTTTAAGACTAACCAACTTTATTGTAGCATAAGCTTTCGAGAACCACAGATCTCTTCATCAGATATACATTGCATCAGAATTTATGTACACTAGAACTTACCAGCGAAAGCATTGGCTAGGAGACCTGTAATCAGAATGTTAAATTCTCTGTAAAGGGCCATGGATATGGATTGTTTTCTCTTTCTTCCCAGAGGAAACTTTCAAAATATTGTTAGTGCTGCTGCCAGTCCCTTCTTAAGGAGAGAGGGGCAGTTTCCTCAAAGCCTCACACATGAAGAGGGGGGAGTCAGTACTGACACACTTTATATTGTTGCCATGTTTGTACACACTTTATATTGTTGCCATGTTTGTACCTTTTCCTCATGAGGCACTAATAGTGGTCAGAACAAATGTAATCTTGCCAGACCAGGATTAATTTCAGGATTTGGGGGGATTCCTCGAACCCTATTTAGTAGACCTTTGATCTTAGAGGAAGGGTAACAATATAATAATATAATAACGTTCGATTTATATACCCTGCTTGCCAGATGATAGTTTAAAGGGTCCTGCCCCTTGCAAGCGGCAGGAAAGGGCCCTTTAAATGATTAAATGCCCCTTTCCCTGCCGGAAAGGGGCATTTAAACCCCACGAACCACGAACTGGTTCATAACTGGGTCAATTTCGTGCCAGTTCGTGGTTCGTGGAAACCCCACAAACCACAAACCCCATGTTTCAGTTTTTTTCTGGTTCATGCCCATGTCTAATTGGGAGTCACTGGTTTAAATTTCAACTTGGCTACAAGAACCTCATTTGCTCAAAAACCTCAGTTCCACCATTGGAAGGCGCGTGTCATCATAATACTGGCCTACTTTACAGGACCTATGCTAATACCTGTGAAGTGCCAGGAATACTGAAAGGGTACAAATGTTTTGTTGTTGTTATAGTGGACTAGGAACTTGAAACTAGGACTAAATCCTTCTCATATGATATATGAATGTTCTAGCTGTCGATTATATTGTCCTGTCACTTGCACTATTGTAATCCGCCTTTGATCGCAGTGAGAAAGATAAGCTATCAATTAATTAATTAGTTTATGGAGTTCACTACCGCAAAATGTGGGGTTGCCCACTGATAAGGCTTTAAAAGTGAATAAGAAATCAGTGGAAGTGGATACATCCATCAGCTGTTATTAACCTGGATAGCCCAGGTGAGCCTGATCTTGTCCAATCTCAGAAGCTAAGCAGGGTCAGTCTTGGTTAGAAAGTGGATGGGAGACCTCCAAGGAAGACGGGGGTTGCAGAGGCAGGGAATGGCAAATCACCTCTTTTAGTCTCTTGCCATGAAAACCCCACTAGGGGTCGCCATAAATCAACTGACTTGAGGGCACTCTCCACCAACACCAGTCAGTGAAGACTTTCATGGCTTGCTTTATGGGCTTGTTATAGTTAACAACTTCCTCCACGTGGGGCCTGGAGATCTCCCAGAATTGTAACTCATCTCCAGACTACAGAGATCAGTTTGCCTGAAGAAAAGGGGTGGTTTAGAGGGTGCACTGTATGGCAGTATGCTCCGCTGAGGTACCTCCCCTCCCTAAACCCTTCCCTTCTGAGGCTCCATGCCAAAATTTCCAGAAATTTTCCAACCCAGAGTTGGCAACCCTACGTACTTTGTTATCTTTAGTCCAAGGGAAAGAACGTCCTGGCCATTACCTCTCTGTATTTTGAACTCTATGATTGCACCATCATAATGTGCGCTTGGGGTTCTGATTTCTGCACCCCATCAGGTGTGCATGGAGCCACAGACATGTACAGTGAAGGCTGAGGCCTTCTTTCCTTTGCACTCCAGTAACCTGCATTCACTGCCACAATCAACCAGAGTCTACAAGTTAAAAACGTGTATGCTATTTTCCTGAACCATCCATAACCTATTGTATGTTCATTTTATAAAAGAAAGAAAATGTCTAGCCTTTGCATCAGGAAGTCTGGGTCTCTGCATGGAAGCAAAGAGTGAGATACAGAACACTAGAAAATGATAATTCAGTTGTGGGAAGGGAGGGGCGTTTACATTTTCAGAAAGGTCAGGATTTAAATTGTAAAAATACCCTAAGGTATTTTACTCCACATTATCTCAAGGTTCTGTGATCCCCATCACAAAAGCAAGTCTGTTTCACCAGTGTAAAGATACAGGAACAGCTTTTCTTATTTTGTTCCTGTTTTCTAGACGCTATCTCAGGTAAATTACTCTCTGACGCTCCCGTTTGTGTTTGCCGTACTAGAATTCATCCCAGTTCTTCCACCCCCTCTTTCTACTGAAGTAAAATCTGAGTGATGTTGGATGAATCTTGTCACTAACATACATTTATGTAAATGCCTGTGTATGAACGCTAAGGCTCTATACATATCTATATATGCACATTAAGAACAAGCCTGACATGACACACGGTGGCATATTTTGATATTTGATAGCTAACACGTTTAAAAAAGAAAATTGTGTCTTGTAAGGCGCTTAAAGTAACTTACGGATGGTCTAAAAAACAATAAACACATATTAAAATCACATTTTTTTAAAAAGTTCTAATAAATCTTTAAATAAATGGTGAGGCAGGCTGTAGGGTTGCCAGCTCCAAGTTGGGAAATTCCTGGAGATCTGGGGGTGGGGGGTGAAACCTGGAGAAAGTGGGGTTTGGGGAGGGCAAGGACCTTGGCATGGCATAATTCCATACAGTCCACCCCCAAAGTAGCCATTTTCTCCAGGTGAACTGATCTCTGTGGCCTGGAGACCAGTTGTAATTCCGGGAGATCTCCAGCCACTACCTGGAGGCTGGCAACCCTAGCAGGCTGTGATGGAGGCTTCTTCCACTCAGATGTTTTTGTTAGACATGTGAAGGTCTGGGAAAAAACCCAGATTTTTTCTCCCAACGTTTTCAAAATCTCTGGAAATTTTAGTCTGCCTAAGCTTTCTTACTGTGACGCTGTCTTTGGGAGCATCCAGATAATGTTGTTCTTTATTTGTCCTGTTTCTGTTCCCCCCCACCCCCGCCCCATGCGCACACACTTTGTTGCAAGTTGCAGGCCTTCCCAGACATGGCTTGGCCTGATGGAAAGACTGCAGTCAAAGTAACTTTAAACACCACGTGGTCAGGAATGTGTGGATTTGTGAAGGTCTGGCCCACATCAGTGTCGTTTTCTTTACCTCAGTCCTCACTACTGCCATTCCCCACCATCACCAGAAAAAGGGGGGGATTATAGGCAAAACTCTCAGAGTACATATTTCCCCTTATAACTCCTCAACCAACACCTCTCCTAGGGTTGCCAGGTATTCATCCCCTCCTGGGGGAGGGACCCGGTACTCATTGGTGACCTTCACAAGAGATGAAGCAAGAAGTTCAGGACTGAAATCAACCTGTATGGAACATTCTGGAAGGATCAGAAGATCGAGATCAAGTGTATGGGCTTGCATCTCCAGTTAAATAATTTCAGGTAGCAATTGTTGGGAAAGTGCTTTATCTGCCTAAGGACCTGGGGTAGCCATTGGCAGCCAGAGCATAAGCTTTTGTGAGCTAGAGTCCACTTCATCAGATGCTAGCGATACTTCATTCAGCAGTAATATATGCATCAAAGTGAACGGGGGAGAGAAATTATGAACAGTGGAATAAAAGGCAAATGTTCATGACATTTCTGTGCAAAGTTCAAAAATATACAAGATAAGCACGGCTTTTGTAACTTGTCATAATTTCGCCTTAAGCTGTTTAACACCTGAAAAGGCTAAGAAAAATGTCAGATCTATTTTTAAAAAGACTTCACACCTGCTGATCAATTCTAATTCAGCTTGTTGAAGAATACTGACTTTCAGGTCAGCAGCAGAGCATTGCAATGCCGATGGGCGGAAATGATGTCCTCCCACTGGATTCTGAACGCTGCTGTTCTTGATGTGCTATGTGTGCCCCTGTATTCCTTCGTATGGAGACCAACCCATTGCATATAGACAGAAGAAAGATGTTGTGGACAGAAGCACATATATTGGAGAAGGAGTAAATGAAAGGAGACTCAGGTGGTATATCTGATGCTGTTAAGCCCCATAATAATAGTAGAAACAAGGAGAGAGTTGGCAGCTAAGCTTGTTGCAGGATCTGGGCCCTAGGTTAACGATGCCTTTACCCAGGGGTCATTTCATAGAAAAAGAGCTGGAGGAACTCATTAGCATATGCCACACCCCTTGACATCACCGGAAATGTGTCGTTGGCATAACTGATTTGCATATGCCACACCCCCTGACATCACCTATCCTGCCTGTTTTGGACCCAATCCTGGCCATTCAGGGCCGAAATTGGGCCCAAAATGGCAAAAAGGGGCTGTAAATGGCCAAACAGGAGCCCAAAATGGTCAGGATCAGGCTGCTGCTGAGCAGGAGAGTGATCCAACACCCATCAGAAGCCCGATCTGGGCTGTTCCGTCCCCAATCTAGGACGAAATGGACCCAAAATGGCCAAGAGTCAGGTGGGTGGGGGCACCTGACATGTGACCTCTTTGGAGAACTGCCAGAACTGCGTTCATGTGCGTTCCCCCTCAAAATGAGCCCAGCCTTTATCTGATAGGTTTTTGTTGCAAGTGAGTACTTTTACAGTGAAATCCTAAACAGAATTACTCCAGTCTAAGCCCATTGGAACCAATGGGTTTAGACTAGAATAACTCTGCTTAAGATTTCAGTTAGAGTAGCATGCTGTTTGTAAACAAGATATGACCTACCTCCAAGGCTTTGAGAATGAAGGCTTATAGTCCAGGATGGATTTTAGACCATACAGTGTAATGGAGGAGGTTCTATTATTGATGGCACTACTGGAAGAGTGGGTTCTAGATAACAGAATGTAGGTTCTAGCTCATTGGTGATAGGTAAGAACTAGATCGCTGATGATCCACGAGAGTCAGCAATGACCATGTAAAATCATGACAATATGCCTCCTGCTTGCTTAACTTCATAAAGATAAGGTCACACTTAAAAGAGGGAATCAGTAAAGAGGGAATGCAGATTATTTTTTCCCCTGAAGGAGGATCATTCAGTCATGACGGCCTCCACCTGGCATTGAAATAGTATAGTCAACATTTTGCCACTTGAGTGAAAACCAAAACTACAATAATGGCCACCCTTGTGGGAAAAATTTCATGACCTCCCTCCAAAAGCATTCCTTTCAATAAGATCTGATGCAGCCCTACTTGAGGAGATGGTCATTGGTAGTCTCCAAAGTTGAGACTGGCTTTAGTGGTATATCAACCCCTCTCGTTTCTCCAGACAGAGGCAAATCGGCAATGCCTCAAGAAGATGTCAGACGCTGCGGGTGGCGTTTGCCAGTGCCATGTAATTCAATCTAAGCATCTATTATATAATCTCCAGTTGTCCTGAATTTGCCTGTTTGACTCAGTTCTCAAAATAATCCAAAAATGTTCCCTGACAGGACAACACCAGGACCATCCACTCCGCAGGCTCTTGATCTTCTGATCTTTCCAGAATGTTCCATGCAGGTTGATTTCAGTTCTGAACTTCCTGCTTCATCTCCATGTCCTCCACTTATAGTTGTAGACAGTTGTTACAATGTCAGATTACAACAAGGGGGAGCAGGGCTTTTTTTCTGGGAAAAGAGGTGGTGGAACTCAGTGGGTTGCCAGCACGGGGGGCAACTCCTGGTGGGAGGTGGTGCCCCTGGTACCACATGTGCACACGCAAAGTGCACGCATGCTCCCAGGGCCAATGACTTCACTTTGGGTCAGCTGGAACAAGGGGGAAGTTTTTAAAAGTTTAAATTGCCCTCAGCGAAAATGGTCACATGGCTGGTGGCTCTGCCCCTGATCTCCAGACAGAGTTTAGATTGCCCTCGAGGGATCAGGGGGTGGGGCCACCGGCCATGTGACCATTTTCAAGAGGTTCCGGAACTCCGTTCCACCGTGTTCCAGCTGAAAAAAAGCCCTGAGGGTGAACCAAATTCACATCACCACAGGAGTGCTCTTGGTGATCTTGGGTCAACCACTGTTCCTGAACCTGAACACAGTTTTTGCAAGGATGAAACTGGAAGAAATCATGTAAATGGTCTTGGTTGGGAGGAAAACCGGGATAAGAACTGAATAGATAAATGATATTTGTGTGGTGTCATTTTCCTCACAGAGCTCCCTTCATCAGAACACCTGAGTGTGGCAGATGCTACATGGCTGGCCCTCAACGTCGTTTCCGGAGGAGGCAGTTTCTCCAGCTCCCAGCCCATCGGAGTGACCAAGATCGCCAAGTCAGTAATAGCTCCGCTAGCTGATCAGAACATCTCAGTATTCATGCTCTCCACCTACCAGACGGACTTCATCTTGGTAAGGAAACACGGCACAAACAGGGGCCAAGGGACTGAGATGGTTATTATTCAAGTTCTGACAGGGTGGCTTTTGGAATACTGCCCAAGTTTGAATGCTGAGATCATTCTTCACACTTGATATTTTGAGGTGTACCCTCAAATGGAATATTTGAAGTCAAGATGCCACCAGATCTCACACTCTTTTGGCGCAAAGTACGAGCTTTAGAAGATCAGAACTCTCGTATGCAAAGCACCGCACATACTACCTGTCCCACATTCGTTTCTGGCTCAGATAATACGTCCGAGTCAAATCCCCCTCTTCCAACATACCTGCTGCTGCATGGTGGGCCAGCTGGCAAGCTCAATGAAGGGAAAGTTCTCTTATCCCAAATGGTCGAACATTTTTCGAAAACAGGGTTGCACTTACCTGTCACTGTTGTTCATCGAGTGTTCTTCTGTGCAGTCCCACATGGAAACTGGGCATGCCCAGGCCAAGCTGCATGCGCAGTTCCCATGTGGGACTGCACAGAAGACCCAGTGATGAACTACTTTTACGAGAGTGCATTGGGTATGCTCTAAAACATGGGTGAGACACAGGATAAGAAAAGGAGGAGAGAGCCTTATTTCTGCCCACTATCCACCAAGCTTGCTGCAAATACATGATATAGCAGAAGTTCGTGAACAAGAGATTGCGGGACTCCAGGAGTTCTACAAAGCCTGCAAACTCTGGAATTTTGTTGGAAGGAATCCACAGGAGTTAGGGGTCAAATCCCAAACAAGACAAAGCCGGATAATCCTATCATCCCTGCTTTCCTTCCAGCTAAGCTAACGTGGACTTTGTAGCAAGGCTGGAGGAGGAGGAGGAGATCAGGAGAATGACCACAGCAGAGGAAAAATGCATGAGAGTTCCATTTCCCTCCCCTTTCGGCAGGCACATGCCCCACTTCATAAATGTGGTCAAATCAACAGGCTAATGGGGTGGATCCAACCATCCTCTAAGGTTCTCAGTAGGATGGTAGGACAGGAGTAGGATCCACTCCAGTGTTGGTGATTCAGGAGTCCCACTGGCTCCCGTGCCGTATTATGGGGTCCCCCTGAGGAAAGACTCAGCCACCGTTAAGCCATCACACTGTTGGTTGTTCACAAGTCAACATCTCCCTTGCACAGGTACGCGAGCGGGACTTGCCCTTTGTAATGCACACGCTGGCTGCCGAGTTTACCATCCTCCGGGTCGTGAACGGGGAGACGGTGGCCGCTGACAGCCTTGGGATAACGAACGGATTTATGAAGCCAAAACTAGGTACGATCCTCTCCGCCCCAGCGCCTTTGCTGTAGCGTAGCTATAGAGTGGGCAGAGCAAGTGTCAAGACAGGATCCGGCATGTAGCTAAAGAGGCTTCAATTCAACTCAGAGAGCCAGTTTGGTGTAGTGGTTAAGAGCGCGGGACTCTAATCTGGAGAGCCGGGTTTGATTCCCCACTCCTCCACTCGAAGCCAGCTGGGTGACCTTGGGCGAGTCACAGTTCTCTGGAGCTCTCTCAGCCCCACCCACCTCACAGGGCATTAAGTTGTCCTGAAGGGCAGTATATAAATCGAATGTTATTATTATAAAATGTTATTATTAAGTTCACTTAAGACCACCTGGGGTTAGCTGACATCCAGTGGGATGTGAAAACTTTGCTTCGTGCTATTGCATGTCTTGCCTTGACCTGGATGGGCCAAACTCCCCCGATCTCATCAGATCTCATAAGCTAAGCAGGGTTGGCCCTGAATAGTCCTTGGATGGGAGACCACCAAGGAAGTCCAAGATCGCTACACAAAGGCAAGCAATGGCAAATCACCGCTGAATGTCTCTTGCCTTGAAAACCCTAATAGGTTGCCCTAAATCTGCTGTGACTTGACAGCACTTTCCACCACCATTGTATGTCCTAGGCCTAGTTGGGGGGTGGGCATGATAAACCTGTGTTCCAGCTGCACAAGTTCAGACTGCAGTGGGAGTTAATGTGCCTAAGTGCTTCTCCATACACGTCCCTGCAAGTAGAAAACTAGAGAAAATTCACTGCCTTTTAACTAATATATGATTCTTACATATAGAAAACTAGCATTTCAGGGCTCACCTGTTCGTTTTTTATGCGCAGTGAGTTGTGTTTTGCATGGGGGAGCCTGGGGTTCTGAGAACCCACCCTCTTAAATGACATAACCCAAATACGAGTATGCTGTCTCAATAAAGACAAAGGACTAAGTTTCTTTCTCTCTTTCAGTCCAGAGACCCGTCATTCATCCCCTTTCCAGTCCAAGTAATATGTTTTGTGTCACCAGCTTGGATCCTGACACCCTTCCCTCTGTTGCTACACTCCTTATGGATGTCATGTTTTACTCCAATGGGTATGTTCAGATCAAGGAACTAGAAACACTGGCTTTAAGGTCTGTTATAAACTCTTTATAGTGGCTGCAAAGTGCAATCTTTTCCTCAGTCTTTAAGGTACCACAAGCGGCTTCGTTGCCCTGTGATGCTCCAAAGGAAATTATTGTCGTTTTTTAAAAAAAAAATCTTCCCTTAACTCTTCCAAGCAGTACAAGACAATATAAATGCATCATCTACATGGTCTGGATGCGGGGTTTTATGGGCCCTTCAGGAAAGCATGTGCATAAGTCTCCCTATCACAGCCACATTCCCATTTACCAGATCCTGATTTTTCTCTGTCTTCAGTCATGCCTCTCTGCTCCTGCTGGAGAGAACAAGGTGCAATTGTTTTCGCACTCATTTCAGCCCAGTTGGCACTTGTGGGACTAAAAGGATCTAGCAGGGGCCTCAAGGCTAATTAAAAAGGGTGCCCGGAGGAGGCAGCAGTGCCCGGTTCTCTGGCATTCTGCTTCCTGAGCTGCCTCCAGGCATTTTCCCCAAGTAATAAAGGGGAGATCAACTCAGTATCTCCAGTCAAAGGTGGCCCTTTGCTAGGTTGTGGGCATTGGCAGGTGCCCAACCATGTCAATGGTTTCTGACACCTGCCCTGGGTGCTCTTTATATCTTTGTTTTAAAAGACTTTTTTTGGCCACCTCACCCTTAAAAATGCTCCAGGAGGCTGCCAGTGTCAGAAACGCAGTATCAAAACCTGAAACCCTAAAAGAGCATTAACAAACGATTATCAAAGCAGCAGTCAAAGAGAAAGACAGAGAGAGAAAGCAAAGTCACGGGGATGGAAAGAGCAGACATGACCAAATGCCCAGGCACACAGGAAAGTTTTCATCTGGTGATTGAAATTTATCAAGCCGGAACCCAACAAATGAACAGCTGTGGGGAGGGCACTGTGCAGTCAAGATGCCACCACAAAGAAGGCCCTGCTACCGTTCATCTTCCTCAGAATACACAGAAGGTCTTCAGTTACTGACAGGAAGGCTCAGACAAGAGAAAGCAAATTGCCTTCCATTATGCGGGTCCTGCTGTACTGCAGTAGAATTGTCTAACCTGTTACACACCCCACCCCTGATTGGTTGGAATGAGGCCATGTGCCAGCCCTCCATGTCATGTTAATAAGTCATGTACACATGTTTTAGCTCCTCTTAGTTTAGATTCTCAACTCTGCTCTTGCTTTCCACTAGAGTAAAAGAGTCTGCGGCGAGCAGTGAAGACTCTGGGCACATTCGCTTTTTCTCGTTTTCTCTTATCGAGGGTTACATTTCTTTGGTGATGGATGTACAGACGCAGAAAAGGTAAGCTGGCTTCATAACCCTCTTCACTGAGCCTTCAGCCAGACTGCAGGAGACTTTGTGCCTGCGCACGCACCATGTGCCAAAAAATAATAATGATTCCAGCTGATCTCCTGACTACTGAGATCAGTTCCCCTGCAGAAAATGACTGCTTTGGAGTGTGGGGACTTGATGGCATTACACCCCACTGACATCCCTCCCCTCCCCAAGCCCTGCCTTTCCCAGGCTCTGTACCCCAAATCTCCAGGAATTTCACAAATAGGGCTGGCAAACCTACTCTGGGACCTCTTGGAAACAATAAGTGATTAAGGGCAGCAAATTATTTCTCCTTCCAGAATTGACAGTCTTGTCATTATTCTGGAGGAGGAAGAGCCAAAAACATTAAAATTGCTGGATGACCTTGAGACAACACTCTTAAAAGAACAACAACATTCAATGTTCATACTGCCCTTCAGGACATGTTAACGCCCACTCCGAGCAGTGTACAAAGTTTGTTATTATTATCCTCACAGCAATCACCCTGTGAGGTGGCTGGGGCTGAGAGAGCTCTGAGAGAGCTGTGACTGACCCAAGGTCACCCAGCTGGCTTCAACAGGAGGAGTGGGGAATCAAACCTGGCTCTCCAGGTGACAGTCCTGCCGCTCTTAACCACTACATCAAAATGGCTGTCTTACAAAGTAGTTGTGAGGAAAAGTGGAGTAGAAAAGAATGACATTGTAAGCTGTTTTGAGTCTCCACTGGGGAGAAAAGCAGGGTATCAATTTCTAAAGAATATACAGCCACGTAACCTGTGGCAATGTCATAGGTCAGCAAAGACGGATCTTACAACTGACCAGAGAGTCACCCATAATTGTAGGATGTAGCTAAGCTGTTCTGGATATCTGTGGAAACAATAAATGATTCAAGGTACAAATACTTCTGATATTTTATTAGTTTAATTTTGTTTGTTTGCATTTTCCCCCTCCCAGGTTTCCTAACAATTTGTTGTTTACAAGCGCATCAGGAGAACTCTGGAAGATGGTTCGGATCGGAGGGCAGCCCCTCGGCTTTGGTAGGTTGTATCCCAGGCCACCAACATCCACCAGGTCAAATCTCTCCCTCAGGGCTGTCCTGGTGGCTCCCCACCCTCATCAGAAATTCCTCTCCTCTCCCGTTTTGCTATCCATCATTGCCAACCGTAACATTACAGCTAGCTTCCCAATCCCTGCAGCTCACTAGCCACCAGTTTTCTGAGGTACACTGCCTCTGAACATGGAGGAGTGTGTGTGTTCCATTAAGCCATCAAGCCTAACAGCCATTGTTGGACTGCTCCTCCATGAACTTGTCTAATCCCCTTTTAAAGCCAGCTAAAGCATTTTATCCTGAGGCAATGAATTCCACAAGTTAATCACTCTTTGAGCAGGCCAGTGGCCTGACTTGGTCTCAAACAGTGTCATATGTTTAAATAATCGAGCTATTATGTGGTCTGGCCTCCACTAACAGAAAATCAGTGAGGAAGAGGGGGACAACCCATGAACAGAGAAGCAGTGCACCCCCACACACACACACTCCGAAAAGGCCCTGTGTTATAACCTTTCTCTTTCGCCCCATTTCAACTCCATCTTAAAACTCCATCATTTTGCTAGATTTTCTATCTATCTCATGCTAGTAAATTAGCAAGTTATCTTTTGGGGTGGGGGTCCTTTCCCTCCTTTCACAGGTAGGTTGAACTGCTCTTACAGGAGCTCGCAGATGCTTTGAGCAAGAAGGAGGTGCTGAGCCAGAAACATGTCTGTGCTGACAAACCATGTAAACAACACATATGCACAGGAAGTTGTGCACCAAACCCTGGATAGATGTGTGGAATGCGCATAATTCTGACTCGACTCAGGTCCAGTAGACGTTTCTTGGCTAAAGCAGGATTCGGCTGAGCTGTGTTTTCTCCTCCTCTTCCTAGATGAATGTGGAATCGTTGCTCAGATTTCTGAGCCTCTGGCTGCCGCTGACATACCTGCCTATTATATCAGTACTTTCAAGTTTGATCATGCACTGGTAAGTACCTTAAATAACATAAGGGCATACAGAAAGTCTTTCCGGATCAGAACAAATGTCCATCAAGTCAGATATCCTTTAGCCTACAGTGGTCAGCTAGACATCCCAGAAGGCCCACAGGCAGGTTTCAGAAGCCCAAGTCTGCCCCTGTTGCTGCCCCACCCGGCAACAGGCATTCGGAGGTACACTGCCTCTGTACATGGAGGTTCCATTTAGCTATCGTGACTAGTAGCCGTTGATGGATGTGTCGCCCATGAATTTAAACTACTTTTTTTAGCCATTTACAGCTGTTTTCCATCTCTTCCACCTAGAAGGGTACATTTAGGTTGGGGGACCAGGGGCTGTCCCACTGAGGAGTTGTATGACTATACCAACCTTTTCAAAAACCATCAGCCCATTCCAGCATTCCAGAGCATGCCCTCTTTGGTGTGCATTTGCAAGTTACGCAACGCGGTTTGGCTTCCATGAGCTTTTTCTTGCTAATCCACACATGGGATTTCATCAAGGATATTCTGTTGGGCAAGAAGAAAATTTAGACTGACAGGGGCTCTTTGTTGCAACTGCATTTGTTTTAGTTGTGTTGTAATTATATATTGCTTTGTAAGCTACTTACAGTGAAATCCTAAGCAGAGTTACTCCAGTCTAAAGCCATTAAAATCAATGGACTTAGACTGGAGTAAAATCAAAAAGAGTCCAGTAGCACCTTTAAGACTAACCAATTTTATTGTAGCATAAGCTTTCGAGAATCAAGTTCTCTTCGTCAGATGCCTGATACAGAGACTGTTTCAGGCATCTGATGAAGAGAACTTGATTCTCGAAAGCTTATGCTACAATAAAATTGGTTAGTCTTAAAGGTGCTACTGGACTCTTTTTGATTTTGCTACCACAGACTAACACGGCTAACTCCTCTGCATCTATGAGACTGGAGTAACTGTGCTTAGGATTGCACTGTTAGAGCATTTCGAGAAGTGCGTAAAAACTGTGTTTAAATAAATTTCAGCTGCGGGGAGTGTCCCCACCATTTGCAGAATTTTTATTTTTGTTATTTGCCATCAATTTGCATAGAGCTTTACAGCAGAGCTTACAATCTAACGTTTTATATATGGGATGTCAAAAAGGGAAAAAGAGGGCGGTAGTAGTGGTTGGGACAAACCAGAGAAAAATCTGCATTTATATGCATGGACTTAATTTACGTATGGGGGAAATGAAAGGGCTGTTCACATCTTCACAGACAAAAATCACAGTTGATCCTCATTCCCTGGTTCCTGTAGCTGGGGCTACCCCACAGAAGTTGGTACTTCTTATGGCCTGTTTTGACCTGTTTTGGAGGCTATTCTTTTGAACCATCTGAAATTTGGAGGAAGGGGGGTCCCAGAGAGAGGAGATTTTTTTTGTGGCAGAGCACTTCTACTGGAATACCCTCCTCAGACAATTTCAGGAGGTGCCACACTGTATATTCTTTTTTCCAGGATTTTTTCATGTTTTATCTTGTTACAGCGCCTGCTTAAATGGCTACTGCCAGTCCGTTCTTCCTTTGCTGCTTGTGTGATAATCTCTTTGGATTTATTTATATGATCTGCGGAAGGGGGGTGTCATTCAGATTCATTCTAAATTCTTTGCTGCCGTTGATTTTTCATTGTAAGCAGCTTCAGAGATTTTATAGAGGAAAATAGAGTAGATTTTTTTTAAAGGTAGTACAATGTTATCTCTAGCCATTTATTTTTGCCCAGCAGGGCTGTAGTTAACCCACACATCTCTGGAAACATCTGCTCACACAGGCTCTCACACACACCCTTTGCCTCCATCTGTATTTTCATATGTAGATCTCCAAAACAGATTCAAGGAAAGGCCCATTGTGCATGCAGAAGGTTCCAGGTTTGATTCTGGCAACTTCAGTTCTAGTAGCAAGTGTTGGGAGAGATCTTTCTCCTCCTGAGACCTGGGAAAGTCATAGCCAGCCAGAGTGCCTAACTTCTAGAGCTCACCCTGGGAATAAAATGCATCTGTGCAAAAGTTTTATTTGATTTATTTACTTTATTTATCCCTCGCCTTCTCCCCAGGGGAAACCCAAAGCAGCTTACCTCATCCTCTCTATTTTATCCTCACAACAATCCTGCAATGTAGATTAGGCTGAGAGTGTGTGACTTACCCTATGGTCACCTAGCAAGCTTCCGTGGCAGAGCGGGGATTTGAACCTGAGCCGCCTAGATACTCGTCCAACACTCTAACCACGATGCGGGTTCTAGAAGAAGGAATGCCTGGCCCAACGTTGGTCAGCTGATTGAATATAGTTACTTGTGGGGGGGTAATTTTCAATGCTTGCCTCTTCCTATGAGCATCATCAACTGGGCTAGTACAGGGTATCCCTTTACGGAGTCACAGGCTGTGTGTTTTTGGTCCCTAAGCAACCCTACAAGATGGTATCCATTTCCCATTAGAATGCATCAACCCTCTTTCACCAGCCTAACCTTTTCACCTATAAAAGACTCAGGCAACAGCCTGTTGCCCCACCACCACCTTCCTTTCTCGTTCTTGGCACCAACCCCCTTCCCAGCCTGTGTGTGTGTACACAGCAAAAAGTCAACATTATCTCAGATAGCAAAGGTCAAATGGTTATATTCATTGGGTTTACTTTCTTGAACATTAACCATGCTGATAAGATAAGCTCATAAAACCCCTATTTTAAAAACTAACATACTGGCCTAGTTCTTGCAAGTAATGATCAAGCCGTGTCAGAAGATCCATTCCGTTTCAGATTGCAGGAGATGGCTTACCTGACCGAATACATCTCCATACACAAAACCCTGCACGTAGGACAAACAGCATGACTAAGCTAAAACACGTCTCCCAGATAGACTAGCTTTCTATGTATAGGGGGATTGGTTTTGGAAAGAGGGACAGAGGAGCATGATGATTTTAAGTAAATGTGTGTATGTGTCTTTAAATGCTTGGTGTGGTATAGATGAAGAGTGGGGGTGAAAGAGAGGGATGAGTGAGTGATATGGTTGATGACTGAGAGTGTGGGAAGAGTGAATGCAGTTTTAGACGGAGAGTGGAGAGAAAAGATTCAGGGCCAAACTACAAGTGACGCCTGACACTAGTTGGACACTTGTCAGCTTCCCTCAAGTTTTGATGGGAAATGTAGGCAGCTTGGCGGAATGTTAAGAATTGAGAATGTTAAGAATTGAGAACTACTCTTTGGAAACCATCAAGCTTTAGAAAAAATATGAAACTGATACGCTTCTTATAAAAATAAACGTTTGTTTTTTTAAAAATCCCAGTCATTTCCCATTCCTTTCCTCAGGGCCACATAGTACCACGAAAAAGCCTGACTCTTGGGCACGTTACTAAAAGGAGAAATTTAAGTTATTCTGGAATTTAATTCCTGGTGGCAGCAATCTACCAAGAGGGGGCAAGAATAAAAGGCTTAAAGGCCAAATCTACCCAAGAAAAAGAAAGGGGTCGTGTAACAAGGAGCATTCAGTTATTAAATCCGCACCTGCCTTATCCCACTTCAAGGTTGGGTTCCCTGAACATAGAAAACTATTATGTCAAGAGGAAGGCTTGGAGCCTATCTTCCTGAAGTACTGGCTTTCTTGATGTGTGGGGAGAGAGCATATGTGCTGCAGAACTGGTTTGGTCTTGTGGCTACTGTCTCTCCCTGACTCTTAGTTCTCTCTGGTGAGAGGAGGTATCTCTCAATTTCTGAACTTTCATCACCATCCAAGTACAATTCTGAGGGGGTTGGGGAGGAAAGTTCTTGGAAGGGATCTTTCTTGCAAGCCCTCCTTTGTGGAGATGAGGTGGGTTTGGCAAGGAGACGCAGGGCTTTGTTGTAGAATGATCCCCCACCCCCAGAAGTTTATCTGGCATGCACTTTATTATCCTTTAGATGCCAGGTAAAGACCATTTTGTTTACTTGGGCTTTTAACAGAGGTTTTTTCCCGCCCATTTTTATTTATTTATATCCTGCCTTTCTCCCCAACGAGGACCCAAAGCAGCTTACATCATTCTCTCCTCCCTTTTACCCGCACAACAACCCTAGGAGGTAGGTTAGGCTGAGTGTTTGTTGTGGCTGGTCCAATGTCACCCAGAAACCTCCCTGCCCGAGTGGGGATTCAAGCATGCATCTCCCAGATCCTAGTCTGATAAACCACAACACCATACTGGCACACTGATTTTACTAGTCTCATCATTTTATCTCTAGTTGTTTTATCTGGGCTGTCCTGGTTGGCTTTTAGGCAGACTTTACCTTGCTTCTCTGGGTGTGTTTTTGGGTTTTGTTTATGCGCATAAGTTTTCCGTGCATTGAAATTAGCAGGATGGTTAGTGTGTGAGACGGGGAAATGGAAACACTGGGTTCAAGTCTGGGCTCAGCCATGAAATTCTCGTGGGCCAGTCGCACTCTCCTCCTCAGTCTAACTGAACTCAGGGCCAAGCTACACATGACGAATGACACTTGAACGGCAAGTGGATTGAGTGGAGGGCAAGTGAACAGGGAGAAATACACTTGCTGTTCAAGTGTCATTCGTCATGTGTAGCTTGGCCCTCAGAGAGTTGTTCAGAGGAAACAGAAACCATGTACAACTCCCCTCCCCCAGTTCCCCACAGGAAGGGAGGGATAAAAAGGTGCCACCGGAGCAGTTTTCTGGAGAAACGGCTAAGAAAGAATTTAAATATGATAAATAAGTACATGGAATTAATGGGAGCTGAATGATATTTTCCATTCATTTCACAATAATCACAAAATAGGTGCAGAGAGGAGGATGACTGAGGTTACCTACCATTGTCAATTAGGAAGAAATAAAAATTTCTTGGGCAGGAAGGAAAAAAAGGAATGGACCTTACATCACAAAACGGAGGGTTCCCAAGCCTGAAAAATAGAGTAACTCATCGTCAACTTATTTTTATGACAGCTGGCAAAGAAGCAATATGTGAAGGTCAACAAATGGAACTGTGGGGCATATTTAGCTTCATCTTTCATAAGGGCTATTCAGCCTCACAGAGGGCAACGATTCCTAATAGGGATACATTAACAGTGCAATCCTGTGAAAAGTTATTCCAGTCTAAATCCATTGACTTCAGTGGGCTTAGACTGGAGTAACTCTTCATAGGATTGTGCAGTAAATCACCAAAAGAACATTCATTGGACCTTGTTAGAGGACAGCTTGGTTGCCCTGAGAAAGGCTGTCCAATCTGTCCGTCTTAGATCCCCCGTAGTTCCCAAAGAAAATTAAGAGGGCAGCTTTTACTCTATTAACTGAGCTAATTAAAAGTATTGGTTTTGATTTAAAAGGTGTCCCTAGTTAATAAAGCAGATTTTTAAGACTCGTACAAGTGCTATCTTGTGTGTGTTATGTGCTGTCAATTCGCCTCCAACCTATGGCGACCCTATGAATGAAAGTCCTCCAAAATATCCTATCATTAACAGACTTGTTCAGATCTTGCAAACTGGAGGATGTGGCTTCTTTTATTGAGTCAAGCCATCTCCTTTTAGGTCTTCCTCTTTTCCTACTGCCTTCCACTTTTCCTAGCATTGATTTTTCCAGAGAATCTTACCTTCTCATAATGTGACCAAACTACAATAGCCTCAGCTACCTTAGGGAGAGGTATTACACCTTCTTTTGCATATAAAAAAGAATGTCTCATCTATGAAATAACCAGGTGTAAAGCATTTTTTAATATTTAGAATTTTTATTTTTATTAATATTTTTATTATTCATATGCAGGGTTCATTGATTAAACTGTTTATTGAACTTGTGCTTAGTATAAATGGAAGCTACTATCTATGGAAGTTGGGTTTTAATCAGCATTTAGCAACGTAATTTTCATTTTTGTTTTCACAGGTACCAGAAGAAAATATAAACGGTGTTATCAACGCACTCCAAGTTAGTCAAGCTGAAAAACATTAGGGCCCCTTCTGAGTGGGATCTAGGTGCATTTTACATCAATAATAATAATACTTCTCAGTATTTTCTTGCGGGGGGAATAGGATTTTTTAACTCCAAAAAGTGTGTGGGAGACAGAATGCAGCGCCGCACAGAAAATCACCACCGAGAAGGCTGCAAACTACTCCTCGCTGATAGCTTTTTAAAATAAATAATTTTAAAAAAATAATCCTTGGGGGGGAGGAAGGGTGAAGAATTGTTGGGATAAAGAACTGTGAAGGTTTTTCTGAAGTTAAACTCCAAAGCAAAATTGTGCTTTTTGTGTGTGTGTGCGTGCGTGCGTGTGTGGTGTGACAGAAATACATGCTGAGGTTTGAAACGACAGTAACTATAGTAAAACAGTAGAGTGCAACGGTGGGAGAAAAAAATTGTGAGGGGAAAGAGCCATTTCTGTTACAGGGAAGCTTGGCAAGTGTAAACGGAAGCGCCTAGAATGTGGCAGCAAGGGCACCTGTCTCTCTCTTCCTCTGCTGATTGACGTGATCATTCAAAAGCTCTTCATCACAAAGTGTTTAGCTCAGTTGAATTCCTAAAGGGGTTCGTGCCATATTGCTTCCCCTTGCTGGAATCGAGCGACGTAGAACGTCAACAGAGGGCAAGTCCATGTGACCCGTTTTGAACAGGGAAAAGCAACGTAATCCTGACAGGTGAAATTATGACCTGAGGGAAATGTGACTGCCCAAAACTTTGAAAAAAAACTTCTGTCATATCTCATTTTCACCAGATCAGGGCCAAAGGAGAGGGACACAGCCTTGATTAGAAGGATGAGAAGAATGGTACCTGATGGTGACACATTCCCCGTGAAAACCCAATTGTCCAGCAGGAACTCTGTTGCCACACATCTCTGTGGAATGCACAGGAAATGGTACAATGGCAAAGCTCTCGTACAGCGCCTGTCAGTGCCTTTTGAAGTGTGTACAGAACTTCTGTGGCACATTGTAAGGTATACGACTCACCCTTCATACATCTTTTGACAACCAGGTTGTACTACTGTGATAGATCATTCCACTAACAATCCACGCAGATTGTGAGGGATTCAGGCAGTGGGGTGGTTACCTGGTTTTTTGGATGGAGAAGGGATTACTTCTGAACCGCTGTACACCAGGCCCTTCCTCATGTTTCTGCAATCATATGCCTCTACAAGAGCCCTCTACAGTGACTGAATACATTTTTGCTGCAAAGTTTTCCAGTCTACGTCAGTTTGCTTTTTTATTTCCCTCTCTCTCTCTTTCTGCTGCCGCTGCCTCAGTTTCTTCTGCATATTTAGACACTTCTGCACATTGTAGAACAAGTCAAGGTGTTACTCTGAAACGCTTTCCAATTAAAAACAACTGCTGGATTGTAAATCCCGTATCTCAAGGGATAAAGCGAATTATCTGCTGGGTGAAGGCGAGTTATGTTGCTAAAAAATATTCTCCTAATATTGGCAAGGGGTTAATTCCTACGGTGCATATGACACTGTGACATATGGTATACACTCTGGACTTCGTGTCTAGGAAAGCGCTGGGCACAAAACGGGGCTTGCAGAGAACTGGTTCTCTTTTGTTTAACTTTCCCGATAGGTTTCTAGTCCTTAAAACAGACAACATAGGCTTGAAAGTATATTTCAATAATGCTTCACAGGAACATAAACACAGGGTGGATGATTCTGAGCACAAAAAATCAGCTATTCTCATTCACACACACCCCAACTCATTTCAGTTTTAAAGTTCCCCATAGCTGCATTGCATAGAACAGCCCTAGGGGGGAAACTTCACAAATCTAGTTGTCCCTTTTTTGAAAAACAAGAAGATGGCTCACCGCATTCTGAGACACTGATTCTGTTCATTCTGAGGGAATAATCCCCATAAACGTAGATGGAGAATCCCAGATACCCGCCCTCGCTTGTCTCCTGTACGCTAATTCCCTCAACTTATTAGCAGACTGCCTACCTGCACCCATGTTTGTTCCAGGCTGGCAAGGGGAGATCTTTGCTTATTACAGAACTTCCGTGTGTATAACCTATTTGGGTAACAACTCTGCACTCTGCATTTTTTTTCTAATTATTTGATTGGATGAGCGCAAACGACTCTCGAGACAAAGAATGCTTTTAGAAGTTTCTTTCATGCGAGCAATTACTACCCCACTGCAAGGCTTTTCACAATCCCCTCTAGAAAGTTGCCACTGCCATCACGCAACTCAGAAAGTGAGATCTATGGCTGGAAGGAGGATCGTTGAAAACGGGGCAAACATTTTCGGTGCACGCCAACATGGTGCAAGGGCCCAAAATGGTGAATATGAGAATGTTTTCTTTACTCGTCCCTACATAGAATACTGAAACATGGAGGTTTTTCTGGCACAGATACGACACACACAGACCACAGGTTGGCACCAGATAAAATTTTTCTTTAATGGTAAGCGTGGGGTAGATTCCACCTTCATGCTGCAGACCCCCATTTTGCCTTTCATGCTCTTCCCACCCCCCACCCCCGAAAGCAGCATTTTGGGGAGATCAGTGGGCTGCAGTGGGGTACGTTCTCTTCCACGGACTGAAGTGCCTTGTGCGAGTGGAAAACTGAATGGGGTTCCAACCCCATGACAGGCTTTAGTCAGGTCGGGGCCACTTGTAGGCTCAGAAAAGAAAATAGCATACTCAGTGATCAAATACAGCTTGCAGGTGTTTAATGGCACTATAGGATCCCGCTTGGGGAAAGCAGAAAGTTGAATCAGCTGGGAAATTTGGAGTCTTCCACACAGCCTGGTGGAGTCAGCTTTCTATCCCTCCTTCCTCCTCTCTGTCCACAAAGAGCTGTTACCTGCACTTTGGGTATAGGTGTATAGTGGATTATAGTGGATCCTGCTGAAGGTGATTACATGGGAACAAACACGACAATGTTCGTTTCTGGTCCAGCACTTTTATGAAGCCCAAGGCAGAGCTGCCCCCAAACAATAAATTGGAGGGGGGGCGGGTTTGAGAGAGAGGGAAAACAACATTAAATCATCTCAACTGGCATCTTTAGCCTGTTCTGTTTCATGATTCAAACACACATTGTAAAACAAGAGGGCACAAATTTGCTTCATGAACTGTAAGCCTCTCGCAAAGGGAAACAATACCACGGGTTGTCCCGCAAGAGTGTTCATTAAAACAGCAATCTCTGTAAAACTCTTTCCGGGCTGGAGTATTTTTCCCTTCAGTTATGTTCACACGAGTCCCCCCAGACTTGGGCTCACTGTTGCTCATGAAGGTGCCAATAGAGTGCGCCCTCCATGGACCTGCGTGCCAGGAATTCAGGGAGAAGCAAACACCAGCACAAAAAGGACAGTACTTTCCCATGTTGGTTGTGTCCTTCCAACTCCAATGGGCTGGGCAATTCATGGCATTGGCCAGGTACTGCTAGATGAAGGACTTGGCCAGAGTAACCATGTGGTCCACCCCACAAGCCACATCGAACACCTCGCCTGGCACTGTCACCTAGACAAGGGGGACAAAAAAAAGAGATTCTAATTAGCTTCTTTTCTGGATGGTGAGAAGACAGCAATTTGCACAACTCGACTCAAATCCAGCCAAAAATCTGGTTCCCAAAGCAGCTCTTGGAGATCCAAACCTCATAAAAATTGCAAAAAAATAACAATGCAAAATCGGATTCTCAGCACAGTGGAAGCCAGGCTCACTGAAGGGAAGGGATGGTTGGCTCCTATCTACCCTCCATCTGATTTTGCTTAAAAGGTTAAAGGAAAGCCTCCTACCCTTACCTCCCTGTAACAAGTTAAAACATGTCCAGACAAGAACCATATCAGTTCATATCCTATTACTGGGTCTTGCTGCTCCCCGCATCCCCTCCAGTGGTAGCAGAGGATCAGAAGTAACAGCACAATACGGCTACTCTTGTGATTAGTTGCTATATACTGAAAACTGCAGCTGTGCTTTCAATTACCACAGCAGTAAGCCAATGCTGGACCGGCCACTTCCCTGGCCACCTTTGTTTAAAGTCATTTAGGCTAGTTGCCACTGCAACATCCAGAGGTGAGGAGTTCCACAGAACATCTGGTGCCCGATCAGTCCCTGTTGATCTCTGCTTGTGTGAATGGTCAGGCCATGGAAAACCGACAGCAGCTTGGTGCTGCCCCAAACGCACACAAGCACACACTTCGGTCTCCTTTCAGAGTGGCTGCAGAACGATCCTTACCCTCCATGGGAAGTACTGGTCTTCCATCCTGCCAATTCCCAAACAGCCCCGGATGTTTTTTCCCCAGACAAAGAGCTCTCCTCGATCTGCAAGCCAAGAGAGCATGTCAAACCATCAGTGAGGGAGAGGGGGAGGCATTGGCTGTATATCTGGGGGCAAGAAAACTAAGTTTCCTTACCACTATCTCCTTTTCATCTATTTTTAAAAAGCAAAGTTTCCTGCCAGCTTCCTTCTTATAAATACAAATCTTCTCTTTGAGTGTTTTAAGTCTGGAAGCCTACAAAAGGGAAGACCGACCTGTTTCCACTGCTTTGGGTGCTGCTGCCCCCTACAGGGTGTGCTTGACGTGAAACATTTGTGAGATCATCTATTTGTTGAAACACATACGCTGGTTGGTTAGTCTTTAAGGTGCTACTGGACTCTTCACTATTTTGTTGAAACAAGAGACACCAATCCACAAGGAAACCCATACTAACTGTATTTTAAATTTAGTTCCAGAGGAGTTAGCCGTGTTAGTCTGTAGTAGCAAAATCGAAAAGAGTCCAGTAGCACCTTTAAGTCTAACCAACTTTACTGTAGCATAAGCTTTCGAGAATCACAGTTCTCTTCATCAGATGTGCATTTGACGAAGAGAACTGTGATTCTCGAAAGCTTATGCTACAGTAAAGTTGGTTAGACTTAAAGGTGCTACTGGACTCTTTTCGATTTTAAATTTAGTGTGTGCCTCAATGGGGGGGGGGCTGCAAGTGATCACTGTGCATGCGCCCCCACTCTTTCCAGGCTAGAAAAAACACATAAGATTTATTCTAAATCACTCGCCTTGGTCCATCGAGCAGAGAATTGCCTACTGCGATTTGCTACACATCTCTGCGTTCTCAGCCAGAGAAAGGCCCTTCTCAAAACCTAAAACCAGCGATCAGGTAACTGGAGACGTCCAGAACTGAACTTGGGATCTTCTGCAAAGTCTGTAACTTTTGAGCCACATCTGATTCATAAAACCATCCCTCCCTTAAGACTTCTCAATATACAGAACATTCCAGCTTTCTAGTTCTTACTGCTCTAGAACCAATATATAAGAGTGAGTATAAGAAACATCATTTGTATAACTGAAAATATACACATCATAAATATTACCAATAACTGACATATTGATAAATAAAGTTTCTACAGGCCAAGCACTACTCGTTGTGACGCTTTCATTAGGAAATGGCGCACACAAGATCTCACAATTACTAGTAAATATGCATTGCACGATTGTTTTAGTGCACTGGCATAAATCTGGGCACGGTTCACGCTTGGACTGCTGTCGACTGTTCACCTCCCTCATTTCCCTTTCTGGAAAGCTTCTCTAAGAAGCCCTTTGTGTGGAAGGTACCATCAAGTTGCAGCTGACTTACGATGGCTCCCTCTCTTGGGGTTTTCAAGGGAAGAGAAGTTCAGAGGTGGTTTGCCACTGCCAACCTCTGCATAGCAACTCTGGACTCCCTTGGTGGTCTCCCATCCAAGTATTTACCAAGGCTGCTCCTGCTTAGTTTCTGAGACCTGACAAGATCAAGCTATCCTGGACCACACAGGTCAGCATAAGAAGCCCCCTATAAGCTTTGCCTGACATTCCCTTCATACGCTGGTTATTCTAACATCCCACCTACCTCCTCCAATTTATCTTAACTTAAAGATAAAGAGCCGCATTTGGCTCTAAAGCCGTAAGTTGCAGACCCCTGTCCAAAGTCATGACGCTTTTTCTCAGCCTTCAGTCTCCAACCAGGCCTAGTCTCTCCAGGCTTCTACCAATCCACCCCTCCTGTCCCCAAACCAGACATACCTCCTCTTGTTCTTACACCCTAAGTGCAATTTTTGTTTGGCCAAACAAATTTCCCCCTTCCCACATGGGTGGCACGATATTTCTGAAAACATTCCCGTGCTAACACACTCGGCAGATAAAATGTTTCTGAACATTCCAGAACATGAAGATAACTCAGCCCAGGGACGGCAACAACCTCTTCCAGCAGAGTGTCCAGATGAAACAACATTTAGGAAGCTTACTGGTAATAGCAGCAAACTGGTTGAGTCCACAACGGATCCGAGCCACGCGAATGTCTGGGCTGAGGTCTGAGAAGCCGAAGAGGGAGGGTGGGATCATTTCAGGGACTGCTGCCTCCATCAGTTTGGGACCTTTTCCAAGGATTCCATAGCCCCATACGAAGACGTGGCCTTCCTCTGGATTTCATTCAGAACAGCTTGTTGTGAGCAAACTTATGAATATTTGCAACGCCACATTCACCAGACCGAAATGGCTATGCCATGACGTTTTAGCAAGTACTGACAGGCAATAGTGAGCAGCTCCTTTCCGCCCAGTTCAATCCTACCCCCCCCCCCAATTGCTCTGTTAAAGTAAAAGCATTTACATATATCAGGATAACCAAAACAGACAAAGGATTGGAGACGGGAGAACCTGTAATTGCCTAGAAAGTAGGCTAGAGGTTGGATCCGGCCAGCACTGTCAACCGATATCGTTCCAACTCCCTTCCTTGCTACAGCTCCTGCCCCACTTGTCTTTTGTACACGTAGGTCCCATAATCCCTTTTGGTGTTTAAAGGGGGCTCCACCTTCTTCTTGCGCAAGCAGAAAAACTGGTTGGATCCAACCCTCTCGGATACGGCCTTATATTTTCATGACAGCATTCACTGTGTGCTAGGTCATGTTTGTTTCATTTAGGTATTTTATTGATGGGGTGCTATCTGTGATATTTTTATACAGGGCTTTTTCTGGGAAAAGAGGTGGTGGAACTCAGTGGTGGAACTCAGGACTGCACAATGACGTCACTTTGGGTCAGCTGGAACAAGGAGGGAGTTTTTTAAAGTTTAAATCGCCCTTGGCGAAAATGGTCACATGGCTGGTGGCCTCGCCCCCTGATCTCCAGACAGAGGGGAGTTTAGATTGCTCTCCGCACTGGAGCCGCGTGGAGGGCAATCTCAGCTCCCCTCTGTCTGGAGATCAGGGGGCGGGGCCACCAGCCATGTGACTATTTTCAATAGGTGCCGAAACTCCGTTCCACTGAGTTCCAGCTGAAAAAAAGCTCTGTTTTTATACCACTGGAGAAGGCCCCTGGGCCGAAATGCATCTGGCTTTATTGGTTCTGTATATATGGCAATGAGTTGTACTAATATACCTGTACATTAGTGATTTTACTTTATTTATATACAAGATTTTAGTACGTATATGTAGAACCATATAATTTATGGTTCTACATATACGTTTTATATACAATTTAGAAATACAATTTATGTATTTCTAATTAAACTTCATACCGGCATTTTTAGTTCATATTTTTAGATATTCTCCACAAGTTTATCATTTTTTTCCTGTTCTGCTAACCTCCTTCGTTAAACACTATGATGCTCACCTAGCCCCCGCTCCTTCCCTTTTGTTTGCCAGCTCACCAACACAGAGAGATACTGTGGGGTTACTTCGGCACTTGTGCTAAGAAGGGCTGCCCTTCCCTCGTTTATCCAGCAGCAGCTTTCAACTGAAAGACCTCCTCAGGGCCAAACTACAAGTGACGAATGACACAGGTTGGACACTTGTCAGCTTCCCTCAAGTTTTGATGGGAAATGTAGGCAGCTTGGCGGAATGTTGGACAAGTGACAGTTGAAAAGTCCATTGGACAGCAGTCAGAGAGCCAAGCTGCAAGACCAGGATGCCTACATTTCCCATCAAAACTTGAGGGAAGACGACAAGTGTCCAACCTGTGTCAGGCGTCACTTGTAGTTTGGCCCTCAGTCACTGCAACAGTGTTGCGCACTTCCCTTAGCTGCAGTAAAGCCACCCATAAAAGCTGCCTGTTAAACCTCAAAAAGCGAGGATTCCTGAAAAGTTCCCCTTAGAGATAAGCTCACCATTTAAGAGAGCGTTGACTGTTCCTCCGCAAGCAGCTTCTTTCACCTTCCCAACTCTGAACGGCAGGTGTCTTGGCACATTCACCTATTGAGGATGCAAGTTTGGAAGGTGACCCCATGGATATCCCCCCCCCCACAGTTTCCCAAGAAGGAATCACATTTATGGATTCACATTTACAGAACAAAAAGGAAAAGAGGACTCAAAACTTACCTAAATTAAAACCAAATCATGCTTTCCCACAAAGCACTGGCCTTGAAGGGGATGATTCTATCATTGCACTGGGTGCAGAACTTAGTCAGTTAATATTAAGATAAATCTCAGCCCTTTTCACTCTCTCTCTCTCTTGTAAAGGCCAAGTTTCCAACCCTTAAATGTACTAGCAATGCCCAGTGAAATGAACAAGAACTTTGCTGGCAATTAGATCAGCCAACAGGGCTGGTGTTCCCCCCACCCCACTCAACTAAAGATTATCAACATGCAAGTAAGATCACACAGAACGAAAATCGCAACAGGAGAAGGACCTATGCACACCCCACGCGGTCCAGGACAGCAAGTTATAGCAGGGCAAATTCCGTCAGGATCTTCCTAACCTGTGTCAGTTCTGTAACAGACGCCAGCTGCAGGTATTCCGAATTCCCCCAGCCAAAAACGTCGCCGTCCGCCGACACAGCAAGGCAGCAGTCTCCGTAAGTAGCAACCTGGACAATGGGGACCCCTGCAATATCGCCACCCAGTTTGGTCGGGGTGCTGGCACAATCATAGTGGCCGAGACCTGATTTGCAAAGTTGGGAGAGAAACACAACTGTAGTTAGACCCCAGATGGCATTAGCAGGTGGCAGCAAAGCAGGAGTCTAGACCCCGAAAGAAAACGCAATTTATTCTAACACAAACGTTCCGTGAACCAGAGCTCGCTCCATCCGATGCATCAATCTGTCTGATGAAGTGAGCTCTGACTCACGAAAAGCTTATGCTGGAATAAATTGTGTTAAAGGTTTTTTTTAATAACTATTTTTATTTTATAAATTTGTTCCAACATTAACAAAATGTAAACTTTTAATACCAAACGAGTGATTTATATAACAACATTTAAGATACTGAGATACACGACCTGATATATACCACATACAATTAATAAAAAAGAAAATTCTTATATTTTTTTGGTACAGAGTTGTCAGTTGTAGCATAGTTGGTTACATATTCAAAAAATGGGGACCATTTTTCTATATACGAAAATTGATGATTGGGATTATTTATAGATGCAGGGCTCATTTTGAGGGGGAACGCGCCGGAACACAGTTCTGGCAGTTCCCCAAAAAAGTCACGTCAGGTGGCCCCGCCCACCTGACTCTCTGCCATTTTGGGCCCATTTCGGCCTGGCTTGGGGCTGAAACGGCCCAGATCAGGCCTCTGACAGGTGGTGGACCACTCTCCTGTTCAGCAGCGGCCCAATCCTGACCATTTTGGGCCCCTTTTCAGCCATTTTCAGCCCCTTTTTGCCACTTTGGGCCCAATTTCAGTCCTGAGTGGCCAGGATTGGGTCCAAAACAGCCAGGATAGGTGATGTCTGGGGCGTGGCATATGCTAATGAGTTATGCTAATGAGTTATGCTAATGAGTTCCTCCAGCTCTTTTTCTACAAAATGACCCCTGCATAGATGTTGTCTGATCGGTTATTTTCTCCATTATCAACAGGTCCCAAACCTTCAGCAATCACTGTTTGACAGTGGAGATCTTGTCTGTCTTCTAATTTTGAGCAAATGCAGTCTTAGCTGCAGACAACAATAAAGAAACAAGTTCTTTTCTCAGTTGAGAAACATCATTATCGTTCCATAAGTTGAGCAAGATGGTTTCTGGACATTTTTCTATTTTGTGTCCTGTGATCTTTTCTATAACTTCTAGAATTTTATTCCAATATTGTTGTACATGTGGACAGGACCGCCAGCAAAGAATAAATGATCCAATGTTACCACAGGCTTTCCAGCACTTGGGGTGTTATAGTTTTTAAGGGACCACTGGACTCCTGCTTCATTTTGCTGCATTATTAAGAGAGCGCGCGCGTGCATGCAAAAGTGAGTGTAATTATGCCGATTTGCTTTTTTACCATTTGCAGCGGCACAAGGTCCCACAGGGCACACACACACTGCACGCTGGGAAAGATCTTCTGGTGCAGCAATGAGCCAGACAGACTAAAGGCCCACTGTGGCTGAAGGCAGTTTCAAAAATCAGAAGGACTGCTTGCTGCTCAGAAGGTCCCACCTCCAGCTAAAGGATCTTGGGAAGCAGACCTGGGAAAGACCATCCTGCAGATCTGTTGCCCGTCCACACCAGGACCGACGGAGGAGCAGCCCACTTGGGCGTACGGCAGCAGCAGACGCTCAAGCAGACGGAAAAAAGTGAGCCACTGGTAGCCTCTGGCTGTAAATATCAAAACCAAATATCTAATAATATTTGGTTTTGACATTTACATCTGCCCCAGATGTCCTGGAACGTGCCTTCGGAGCTGTGGCTGGATGGTTGAAGCAGAGTCGGCTGAGACTGAATCCCTCGAAGACGGAGGTCCTGCATGTGGGTCTAGGGTCCATGGGTGCGGGACTCTGGCTCCTTGCTCTTGACGGAGCGCCACTTACGCTGGTGTTGAGAGTGAGGAGCCTGGGGGTGGTCCTGGATGCTTCCTTGTCTATGGAGGCACAGGTCGCAGCGGTTGTTCGATCCTCATTTTTCTATCTAAGACAGGCTCAACAACTTGTCCCTTACTTATCGACCCATGACCTTACGACAGTGATCCAGGCAACGGTCACCTCCAGATTAGACTACTGCAACTCACTCTACGCAGGGCTTCCCTTGGGCTTGATCCGGAAAACTGCAGCTGGTTCAGAATGCAGCTGCACGGGTGGTTGCCAGAGCACCAATCATGGCTCATATAACACCCATCCTCCATCAGCTGCACTGGTTACTGGTTGAGTACTGGTTCCAGTTCAAGGTTCTGGTGCTGACCTATAAAGCCCTATGCGGACTGGGCCCAGCATAGCTTCGGGACCGCCTCTCCCCATATGTTCCCTGGAGGTCGCTTTGATCAGCCACTAAGCACTTGCTGATGGTCCCTGGCCCCAGGGAGGTCCGCCTGGCCTCTACCAGAGCCAGGGCCTTTTCGGTCCTGGCTCCGACCTGATGGAACTCTCTGTCTGAGGAAACTGGGGCCTGGCAGGATTTGTTATCTTTCTGCCAGGCCTGCAAGACGGAGATGTTCCGCTGGGCATTTGGCGGGGGCTAGGCTGTCCTCTCGCCGGCCATACCACTGAAGACCATCCACCACCCATGCAGGAGCTCATAAGTCTGGCGCAGGGCATGATGCAAGAGCCAAGCCCTGCGCCTAAAATGCTGTATTTTAATATTTATACCCGCCAATTTTAATTGTATATTGAATAATGTTTTAATGTTTTTATTGTTTTTAATCTTTATGTAAAAATCATATGTTGTTACACCGCCCTGAGCCTGTTGTCCGGGGTCTGAGCCCCAGCCCCCAGACTTGACAAGAGGGAACAGCAGGTCAACCGGGCTGACGGGCAAACAGAGGGGGCAGCCAGCAGCCAGCAGGTCAACCGGTCAGCCAGCAGGCAGTAGGTCAACCGGTCTGACTGGCAAGCAGAGGGGGCAGCCTGGGGACAGCAGGTCATCCCCTCCCACGGGCAAATGGAGCCAGAACCTGCCGGCGCCAGGGGCAAGAGGCAAAGGCCCAGGGCCTCAGGAGTCAGGGGGAGACAGAGAGGAGCCAGCGAGTCCACTCCCCTGGGGAAGGAAAGGGGACTAAGCAAGGCAGAAGGGGGCAAGGGCAGAGGGATTGGGGGCCCAGCAGTCACCCACCCAAAGACCTTACCTAAGGAGGAGAAGCAGCAGCAGCCCCAACAGCCCAAAGCCACGCCCCAGCTAGAAAATAGTAGCCTGGCCCAGAAGTTGCCAGAAGCCAAGCCACTCCAGGTGGGGCTATTGGAGGCACTCTGCAGGAAGCCCTGGGCAACCAGCCAAGGAGCCGCAGCTGGACCCACCTTCAGCCATCAGCTCAGCCAGGGAGGCCGAGCTGCTAGCCAGGGGACTGCAGCTGGACAGGCCTTCAGCAATCAGCCAAGGCAGGGAGGCTGGGCAGCCAGGGAACAAGGCACAGCTGGTGCTGGTCAGTGGGGCCAGATCAGCTACCCCAGCTGCAACTGCTTGGTGCAGCCCAAGACTGGGCTGGAAGAGGGGTGGGGCAGTAGAAGGAAGCCCTATAAAAGCTGGCTGGGAAGAGCCCTGTGGTGGTGGATGTGAGTAAGGAGTGATAATGTGGAGTGAGAGCGGTGCAAGGCAAGAGTGGAGGTTTGGAGGAGAGTTCTGGAAGGAGGGGATGAAGAAGGACACAGGGGGCAAGCAGGCCAGGTTGAGCAGGCCAGCGAGTGGACTGAGAGGGAGTCTGGGTGAGGTATACCGCCCCTCCTTTCACAGAGCAGGGTCCTGCAGCATCCCTGGCCCCCCTATGACGTCAGGAGCAGACCGCCCAATGCCACGCCCAGCGGCAGCGGCGGCAAGCCCTGACAAGTTGGTGGCCCGTACGGGGAAAGCCGTTCCGACGCAGGCGCCAGTCGAAGGGATGTATCCCAATGCCGTAGCCCCAGCAGACCTCAGACTGTGGCTGGAGGAATGCTTGGACAGGATGTGGAGGAAGTTGGAGGCGGCCTTCCAAACAGCTCAGGCAGAGCTAATGCAGGCCGTGGAGCAGCGGATGCAAGCCTGCACACCCACAGCCTCCTCGCCAGTGGTATGTGCGTTGGCTTGGGAAAGTAACCCACCACCTGGCAAGCAGGTGCTGAGTCTATGCGCCACCGTGAGGATAGGCCAGCTGATCCTACAAGCCCTGTTGGACTCCGGGAGTGCAGTCTCAGCAATTCGGCCCCAACTCCTCCCAGCTGCCACCCCAGTGCACCGCTGGATCCCGGTGACGGATGTGATGGGCCGCACCCAGCCGTACCCTACGGCCCTAATCACGGTAGAGTACCTAGGGGTCTGCCACCAAATGGAAGTTGCCCAGGTAGCTCACCTACCCGTGCCAATGCTGCTGGGAAGAGATGCCCCGGGGTTCTTCAGGCTCCTCCAGCAGGCAGCGAAGAAATCGGGAAGAGACGCCCCAGGGATCGCCAGGCCTCAGCGGGAGGCGGCACGGGAATTGACAGACCCACAAGTTGCCACCACTCTGCAAGTGGAGGAGGCCGACGACCTGGGAGAGGGTCCCTCCACCAGACCAGGGGCAGAACCACGGACTGAAGACCCAGCTGGACCCCCAGCAGGTCGCCCATTCTGTGATGCCCAAGGGGCAGATGAGTCCTTGCAGCGCTTGCGAGAGACAGCCGCTCGTGAGGAGGAGCAGGTGCGGGATGAACGGAGGTCCCAACGGCTCCCTCGCATTGAGAAGCAAGGAGGGGTTTGGGTTCGCATAGCTCGTGCCCCGAATGGCCAGGGAGAGGTCCGCCAACTACTTGTGCCAGCAGGCTATCGGCCGGAGGTCCTCCGCACCGCCCATGAGCACGCTTGGGCCGGGCACCTGGGGCACCACAAGACCCTGAGGAAGATCCTCGAGCGTTTCTTCTGGCCCTCGGTGAATGCGGACGTGAAGGCATACTGCCGCTCATGCCCCACCTGCCAGAGGGTGGCAGCGAGACGCCCGCCAAAGGCCCCTCTTTCCCCGCTGCCAGTGATGGGGGTGCCCTTCCAGCGGATAGCGATGGACTTTATCGGCCCACTGCCACGCACACCCCGGGGCTACCGTTTTGCCCTGGTGATCGTGGACTACGCCACACGTTTCCCGGAGGTCATTCCTTTGAAAACTATGCAGACCCCGGGGGTGGTCCGGGCGTTGTCCAAGCTGTTCGCAATGGTGGGGCTGCCCAGCGAAATCTTGACAGACCGGGGAGGGCCCTTCCGAGCAAAGGCCATGCGTCAGCTCTGTCAGAACTTGGGGATCCGGCAGGTGTTCACCTCTGCCTACCACCCCCAAACAGATGGATTGGCAGAGCGCCTGAATCAGACTGTTAAGGAGGCCCTGAAAAAGATGACGCATGACAAACCTCACCAGTGGGACCTGTATATCGACCCCCTGATGTTTGCCCTCCGAGAGACCCCCCAGGCCTCCACTGGCTTTAGCCCATTTGAACTGCTGTATGGGCGAAAGCCACGAGGAATGCTCTCCCGCCTGGTGGAGCAATGGGGCCCCCAAGCCAGCCCCCCAGCCCCCCCAGTCCAGGAGTACGTGAGCCAACTCCGCGAGCGGGTGCAGCAGTTCCAAGCAGAAGCAGGCCGACGGCTGGCCCACGCCCAGACACACCAGAAGGCCGCGTACGACCGGGGTACGCGACAGAGAACCTTCCAGCTGGGGGAGAAGGTCCTCGTCCACCGCACAGTTTTTCCCAGGGAGGAGGGGGACCCCTGGCGAGGCCCCTATGTGGTGACAAAGGTACTAGGACCTACCACCTATGAGGTCCAGTGTGGGCCTCGTCGACGCCAGAGGAAGACGCTCCACGTGAACCTGCTGAAGAGGTGGTACGAGCGGGACAGCGAGGAGTGCCAGCTGGCGGAGGACCCCCTGGAACTCCCTTCCAGTGAGCTGCCGTGGACCACAGAAGGCCCAGAATTCGAGGAGCCCAAGGTGGACCCCCAGCTCGACCCAACTCAGCGGGCCCAGCTACAGGCTCTATGGGCCCGGGTACCAGGCGTCTTCTCCCGCAGACCAGGTAGCACCAGCCTGATACAGCATGCCATCCCAACCGAGCCAGGGCAGGCGGCTCGGGCTACGTGGCGACCCATCCCTAGAAAGCGGTGGGAGGCGGTGGAAAAGGAGACGGACGAGATGCTCCAGCTGGGGGTGATTGAGCCCTCACAGAGTGCCTGGAGGAGTCCAATAGTCTTGGTGCCCAAGCCGGACGGGACCACCCGCTTCTGCGTCGATTACCGAGAGCTGAATAAGGTGGCCAAGTTCGACGCCTATCCCATGCCTCGAGCAGATGTGCTGGTGGATCACCTGGGGTCCGCTCGCTACCTGTCAGCTCTCGATTTAACCAAGGGGTACTGGCAGGTGCCCGTGCGACCTGAAGATCGGGAGAAAACAGCCTTCGCCACTCCCCAAGGTCTTTTTCAATTTAAGAAAATGCCTTTCGGGCTCCATGGTGCAGCAGCCACGTTCCAGCGACTAGTGGACCAGGTGCTGGGCAAGTGCCGGGCATACGCTATGGCCTACATTGACGACATCATTGTCTTTAGCCCGGACTGGCCCACCCATCTCCAGCACCTGGAGTCAGTCTTGAGAGCCCTTCAACAGGCCGGACTGCGGGCCAACCCAAAGAAAAGCCACCTGGGGTTCCGGGAACTCCAATACCTGGGCTTTGTGGTCGGGGGAGGACGAGTCAGGCCACCACCGGACAAGGTGGCCTCAATAGCCGACGCCCCACAGCCCAAGACCAAGAAGCAGGTTCGGCGATTCCTAGGACTGCTGGGGTATTACGGGCGGTTCATCCCCCACTTTGCCTCCCGAGCGGCACCCCTGACAGACAGCTTGAGGAAAGGGCTGCCCAACCAAGTCCGGTGGACCCCAGAACTAGAGGCAGCTTTTAAGGACCTGCGGTCAGCCCTCTCCAATGCCACTGCCCTATGGAACCCAGACTTTGACCGGCCCTTCACACTGGCCACGGACGCCTCGGACACCGGCCTCGGGGCCGTGCTGACCCAGGAGCGGGATGGCGTGGATGTCCCAATTCTATTCCTAAGCCGGAAGCTCCAGCCCGCCGAGAAGCGCTACGCCACAGTGGAGCGGGAGGCCCTAGCGGTCAAGTGGGCAGTTGGGGCCCTGCAGTACTACCTGGCCAACAACCCCTTTGTACTGCTGACAGACCATGCACCCCTGCAGTGGCTCCATCGCATGAAGGCGCACAACCCCAGGGTGCTGCGGTGGTACCTCTCCCTCCTACCCTTCCAATTCACCGTCAAATACCGCCAGGGGGCGCGGCATGTGGACGCGGACTTCATGTCCCGCATGTTCGAGGCTGAATCGGACCCCCACAACTCAAAGCCAAGCGGGGAGGTGTGTCCGGGGTCTGAGCCCCAGCCCCCAGACTTGACAAGAGGGAACAGCAGGTCAACCGGGCTGACGGGCAAACAGAGGGGGCAGCCAGCAGCCAGCAGGTCAACCGGTCAGCCAGCAGGCAGTAGGTCAACCGGTCTGACTGGCAAGCAGAGGGGGCAGCCTGGGGACAGCAGGTCATCCCCTCCCACGGGCAAATGGAGCCAGAACCTGCCGGCGCCAGGGGCAAGAGGCAAAGGCCCAGGGCCTCAGGAGTCAGGGGGAGACAGAGAGGAGCCAGCGAGTCCACTCCCCTGGGGAAGGAAAGGGGACTAAGCAAGGCAGAAGGGGGCAAGGGCAGAGGGATTGGGGGCCCAGCAGTCACCCACCCAAAGACCTTACCTAAGGAGGAGAAGCAGCAGCAGCCCCAACAGCCCAAAGCCACGCCCCAGCTAGAAAATAGTAGCCTGGCCCAGAAGTTGCCAGAAGCCAAGCCACTCCAGGTGGGGCTATTGGAGGCACTCTGCAGGAAGCCCTGGGCAACCAGCCAAGGAGCCGCAGCTGGACCCACCTTCAGCCATCAGCTCAGCCAGGGAGGCCGAGCTGCTAGCCAGGGGACTGCAGCTGGACAGGCCTTCAGCAATCAGCCAAGGCAGGGAGGCTGGGCAGCCAGGGAACAAGGCACAGCTGGTGCTGGTCAGTGGGGCCAGATCAGCTACCCCAGCTGCAACTGCTTGGTGCAGCCCAAGACTGGGCTGGAAGAGGGGTGGGGCAGTAGAAGGAAGCCCTATAAAAGCTGGCTGGGAAGAGCCCTGTGGTGGTGGATGTGAGTAAGGAGTGATAATGTGGAGTGAGAGCGGTGCAAGGCAAGAGTGGAGGTTTGGAGGAGAGTTCTGGAAGGAGGGGATGAAGAAGGACACAGGGGGCAAGCAGGCCAGGTTGAGCAGGCCAGCGAGTGGACTGAGAGGGAGTCTGGGTGAGGTATACCGCCCCTCCTTTCACAGAGCAGGGTCCTGCAGCATCCCTGGCCCCCCTATGACGTCAGGAGCAGACCGCCCAATGCCACGCCCAGCGGCAGCGGCGGCAAGCCCTGACACCTGTCTGACGGGGAGGGCGGTCTAGAAGTGTAATAAAATAAATAAATAAAATATAATACCAATGGGATGGCAAGTAAGCACTTCTGGCGGTCGGTGGGCGGCTTCACTGCTTTTTGCCCCCTCCCCCACCCCCAGCCAGAAACAGGAAAATAATGCAAAGGCGCATGTCAACTTGTTCCACGGGCAACATTTCCTCAGGGTACAGCTTTCCTTTGACTTTTTCCCTTTCAGATAATTAATATTTGACAGCAGTGATAGCTGATAAGCTGTTGCCTTATAAAATCAGATAGTTCTCGGACTCCAAGGAGCTTCCAAACTAAAGCAGTTAGGGAAAAACAAGAGAAAACTAAAAAGGAGGGGGAGATATATAGCCCCGGGTCCAGCATAAGCCAAAGGTTGCTTCTCTCTCGACCCGTTTTTCCCATTCTTAATTAAAGAAAAGGCAGCCATTTCCACGCCATTACTGCAGCCTCTTCCACTCCCTGCTGCCTGCTCAAGAGCTTCAAGAATCCCTCTGTTTCCCGAGCAGAAGCAGCAGTGCCGTCCAACCCCTGTGTTTCTCAGCCCATGGCTATCGAGGCCCCCAAGTTTGGTTCACCTGTGTTGTCCTACCTGTTTGGCCGTCAGCTCCCCACCCGCAGGAGTAGACGTCTCCTTTCTCAGTTCGAAAGAGGCTGTGGTCCTGCCCACAAGCAACCTGTAGGCAACAACAAGGGGAGGGGGTAGAGAAATAAAGAAAAAGGTCTGAAGACTATTTCATTTGAAAAACTTTAACACATTTTTATGCTACAGCACCCCACTAAGACAACACCTAATAACAACAATACTTAGAATTTATATAGTTCTTGTAGTATTTAAAGGTCTTCACACAATGTTGCTGTTAAGTCTTACAAAAGCCCTGGAAGGTAGGCCAACATTATGAGACACACACACACAACCCATACGGCAGCTAAGGTAAGATGTGATCTGAGGATTGCAGCTGGTTCTCTAAGATGCTACATTTACATAAGAACATAAGAAGAGCCCTGTTGGATCAGTGGGTCCATCTAGTCCAGCATCCTGTTAAATACAACCAGTCACCATGGCAGGCCAAGATAGCATAACAGGAGCCCTACAAAGCAGGCCACTCTTAGTTTAGTTTGTTTGATGTTTAGCCCACCCTCCACACAAGCAGCTTCTCTCTCTCTCTCAATCTCTCTCTCTCTCTCTCACACACACACACATACACAAACTCTCTCAATAGTTGTGGTTAATAAACCAATTACAGATTCTTCCTTCATAGATCCTGTGGGCTGCATAGCAATTAATTTGCATTGTTTGCTATCAAGTTGCAACTGACTCAAGAAACCCTATGAAGTGGGTTCATAAGCATAAGCACAATTTCAACAGGAAAGAAGAGACTTTAAGAATGAATAGAGCATGGTTTCCAGTCCTGAAAAACACCAGGCTAACAAAATACTCTACATCCTACAATAGCCCTGCAGAGATTAGCATATCAAGCACCAATCCATATGCAAAAGAACCTCCTCAGGATACAGTGAAGCATTAGCACCCCATTAGCATTCCACACCCAGGGAAACCCTTACAGGATGACTCAGCCCAACCCCACCTTCCTGAGTAAATATAAATTACCTGCCAACATCTTCTCCACACTGTGACACTGAGAGATCTCTGTCTTTTGGTGCTACACCTCTGAAGATGCCAGTCACAGCTGCTGGCGAAACGTCAGGAACTACAATGCCAAGACCACGGCTATACAGCCCGGAAAATCAACAACAACCATCAAGTGATGATACACAGGCAATGGAATTCTTACCTGAACAACTCGGTCCTCGAATCCCCGCAGTCTGTGAATTAGCTGACTTTCACTGCATTTGCACCATGAGAGAAGATAGCAAGGCAGTAAAAGGATTAGAAATGAATATTTGCATGTTTAAAAGAACACAACAATAACAAGATTTACCAACAACCAATAATTATAGTCAAGTTACAGACATCCATTCTGTGTTACTGTAGACAATGGTAGGCAAGTATCCAAAATAAAGCAGTTGTCACATTGAACCAGACGTTAAAGATGTGGAGGGCCAACACGTAGTGGTCAGAATGTCAGAGAAGGATCTGAGAGACCTGGGTTGAAATTCCCCCGCTGCCCTGAAGGTTGCTTTGGATCAGTGACTGTCTCTCAGCTCACAGGGATATTGTGACAATAAAAACAGAGGGGAAGACAGTTGTAAGCTTCTTTGTAGAGAAAGGCAGGGTATAAATATCTCAGTAAAATAAAATGCATGTTTCCAAGAAGCATAACAGCAACAGTCCTTCCCTTCAACTGGTATTTGGGGTATACTACCTCTGTACATGGAGGTTCCACAAGCAGCAGCTTTCCCAGGTCACAGGCCAAGGTCTTTCTCATCACCTTGTAACTAGAGATGCCAGGGATTGAACCTGGCACCATAAACATGCAAAGCAGCTATTCTGACAGTAAGCCATGGCCTCTCCCCCGAATAAGGTTCTGAGCGGAAGAGATCTTCTCACCTGTAAATTTCCCCGTCGATCACCTTTCGGCCACACTGCCCGTAGAAATTGTTGCCCATGCTGAAGACTGAAACGAAACCAGATGATTTGGTCAGACAAACCTCACAGAGCACCAAACATCCCTTTTGAGGACGCAGACAAGAGGTCGCTTTTTCCGTGAACGTCCGGAGCTGCTCTCTTGATCTATCCAATTCAGCACTGTCTGGAGAAGCCTTTCCTCCCCTTCTCTTCCTTCCTCTCCTTCAACTGGAGATGAACTCGGGGCTTTCCACACAGAAAGCAAGTGCTCTGCCTCCAGGCTACGGCCACTCTGTCTGGGCTTGTACTTTGCTTGTCGTAGAGTGGTACAGCATGACCTGGAGATGTGAAGGCCTAGGAAAAAACAGGTTTTTCCAAACAGGCCTGTTTTCAGTTTTTCGTTGGAAAGTTTAGAAGAGAGGAAGAAAACTCACACATGATGCTGCCTTATAATTTCTTTCAAGCTCCTTTGATCCAATGATCTTGAGCAGTGGATAAGGAGTCTTTGTTTCTTTAAGGAAAACATGATGGAGAGATAATTGGCCAAAGCCAGCGTGAGGCTTGGGTCTCTATCCACCAGCAAATAAGGGACTATATTGTCTTTGGATACAGTAGGAGGTAGTTTAGTGAAAATAGGAGCAATCCACAGTTCACGATAACAGTTGTAATGAGGGCGTTCCAATATCATATGGGACAAAGAGTCGACTGTTTCCAAATCGCATTGACAAAGTCTACCCAAGTAAAGTATATTACAGCATCTCCCATATAAAACTGCTGAAGGGGCAGCGTTCAGATGTGCGAGCGTAAATGCTCTGCAATAGCAAGGAATTGTTAAGAGTTTAATATAGGCTGGGATTGTTGAGGATGGAAGGTTGCCAAAGAACTGGGTGGAGCATACTGTCCGAGCGCATATAACTGAGCTAGAGTAATCTAGATATTTTATGCATTTCTTGAGCTGCCTTATACTGAATCAGACAATCTGTCCATCAAGGTCATTGCTGTCTACTCAGAGCTAAACTACAAGAGACGAATTACACAACGACGTGCACGTGAAGGGAGCCGCAATGTTAGCTGGGAAGCTGAGTTTTAAAAGAGATCTGAAGGCTTTGCCAATTTCCCCTCTCTACAGATCTCTGCTCAGAAGGTTTATTTCCTCTTCGCCTCTTAGAAGGGGAGGTGAAACTGAGCGAGCCTTTGGGAGGCAAAGAGGAAATTAAACCTTCTGAGCAGCCATCTCCCTGGCTCTGTAGAGAGGGGAAATTAACAAAGCCTTCTGATCTTTTCTAAAACTCAGCTTCCCAGCTAACGCTGCAACTCCGTTCATGTGCTCCTCCTCGTGCAATTCATCTCTTGTAGCTTGGCTCTCAGAATGGCAGCAACTTTCCAGGGTCTCAGGCAGCGGTCTTTCACATCACTTACTAACTAGTCCTTCCAACTAGAGATGCTGGGGATTGAACTTGGGACCTTCTGCATACAAAGCAGGAGTTCTTCCACTGAGCAACAGCTGCTCCTAAGGAATATTTTATCTTGAATGAGGGAAATGCGTCTTGAGGCAGGTTTATACATAGTCAAAATGTATAGTATGAAAACTTTTTTACATTTTTCCAATAAGGAAGAACTGGAAAATTTGCAGGTACAGTGAGGGGGGAAAATCTCCTATGAAATAGTTTTTTTACTTTGTGAGTGAGAAAACCCTTGTCTTACCACGCATTTCACCCATTCTAAATGAACAGCAAGAAAAAGTCTGAGAACCTTCTCAATTTTTCCAATGGAGAAACTGAGAAATTTTGAGGAGCATTGAAAAAAAGCTCAACACTGTAGACATAAACGTTTTCAAGAACATGTTTTGCAAAAATGTAAATATGCTATAATAATATGATATGTTATTAAGGAGTTCATTGTTTTCAGTGCAGTAAGATTTAGCTTAATATCTAAATATGTTAGCCATCCTACCTATTATGACTTTGAAAATTTCTGTCCAAATAATACACTCTTTTTTTGTTTACTACCTTCAATTTTTGGTTTTTTCCTACTTTTCAAATGACAAAAAAATTAAGATACATGTGCTATGGGAGCATACAGTGCAGCAGATTATAAGTTCTCAAATACTTGCAATTTTTATTATAGAAAACAAAGACATTTATACTTTTAAATTCCATGAACGTACCAAATACTACCATTTTATATGCTAGCTAAGTTATAAATGATGCAATATATACTGCTGAATCAGTAAAAATGGTTTAATTTGATAGGAAAGTATTGAACAAATTTCAATTTCCCCCCAAACTTCTAATTCTTTTGCCCATGTGGCTTCAAAATTAACAGAAATTTTACCATTTGCCCAATCTGTTGTTTTCTTTTTTAAAAATGACCCTGAGAACTTGAAAAGTTCCAGAAGACATCTAAAATCAAATGTTTCAGACTTGGCAGCCAAAGAAATACTGAAGTAGACCATCGATGAGACGTGGCCTTTCTTCAGGATATGCAGTGCTATCAGCTTACCTCCTTCGTTATCTGTCAGCACCAAGGAGTGGGCTCTGCCACACGACACTTGTAAAACTCGGGTCTCTTGGGGCTTATCCAGAGGCAATGGGATGGGGCCTGGCTCCAGGACATATTCGTAACCTCGCGCTTAAGGGAGAGGAGAAAGGGTTTAAAAATGACTTACTAACATGGCTGTGAGAACCTTCGACCAGCTGGCCTGTGAAAATAGAACTCAGAGAATGAGAGCCAGTGTGGGATAGTGGTTAGAGTGTTGGGACTAGGAACAGGGAGGCCTGAGTTCAAATCTGCCCTTTCCATGGAAGACTGCTGGGTGACCTTGGGTCAGTCAGGAACAGGGAGGCCTGGGTTCAAATTTGCCCTTTACCATGAAAGATTGCTGGGTGACCTTGGGTTAGTCAGGAACAAAGAGGCCTGCATTCAAATCTGCCCTTTCCATGGAAGATTGCTGGGTGACCGTCAGGAACAGGGAGGCCTGGGTTCAAATCTGCCCTTTCCATGGAATATTGCTGGGTGACCTTGGGTCAGTCAGGAACAGGGAGGCCTGGGTTCAAATCTGCCCTTTCCATGGAATATTGCTGGGTGACCTTGGGTCAGTCAGGAACAGGGAGGCCTGGGTTCAAATCTGCCCTCTGCCATGGAATATTGCTGGGTGACCTTGGGTCAGTTACACACTCTCAGGCTAAGCTACCTCACAAGATTTTTGTGAAGATAAAATGGAGGCAAGGAGAACAATATAAGCCACTTTGGTTTACCAGAGAAAGGCAGGGTATAAATGACTTTAATAAACAGATAAATAAATAAAAGGACGTAAGGATCAGGCCAATCTATTCTAGTATCCCATTTCCAACAATGCCTGACCAGCACAATATAGTTGTTACAGCATAAGATTAGAATCTAGGAGAACCAGGTTCGAATCCCCCCTCTGCCACGGAAACTTTCTGGGTTACTTTGGGTCGGTCACTCTTTCTCAGCCTAACCTCCCGCAGAAGGTTGATAAAAATGGAGGAGAAAAGAACAACGTAAGCTGCTTTGGAACCCCACTGAGGGAAACAAATGGGGATGTAAATAAAATAAATGCTTCTGGGAAGCAAGACAGCAATAGCCTTCCCAAGTATACACAACGGTATAGTCAGCACCAAAGTGCCAATGAGTTTCTGGGTTATCTCGGGTAACTACACTGCCGTGTAGACTGGTATACTGGGACATTTGGTCTTGTAATCGTTTCCAGATTTACTGGTTATGTAACTGTTTATTTAAGCATGTGGATTCTGGTTGCCTTGTATTTTGACAAATTGGCACTAGTAACAGTATCTGTGTGTTAACTCTAGAAAGGACTGACTGTGATATATGTAATTGGAATAATATTTTGTATATATATGATTGATTGCACCTTTGCACACTTATATTTTAGTAAACTGTTGTTATATTTTTGAAATTTAAGAGGAGAGCTTTTTTTGTCAGGGTGAAGATTTGGACCTAGATCTTCCAGAGTTCCAACATTCTAACCACCATAACAACAACATTCAATTTATATACTGCCCTTTGGGACAACTTAATGCCACACTCAGAGCAGCTTACAAAGTGTGTTATTATTACCCTCACGACAATCACCCTGTGAGGTGGGTGGGGCTGAGAGAGCTCTGAGAGAGCTGTGACTGACCCAAGGCCACCCAGCTGGCTTCAAGCGAAGGAGTGGGGAATCAAACCTGGCTCTCCAGATTAGAGTCCTGCTGCTCTTAACCACTACACCAAACTGGCTCTCAGTGTATCATGGGAAGACATTTAACAAGGAAATGAAAAATCAGAGTTTATACACCAGAGAGGTGCGAGCTCTTAGCCATGAGCTAAAGGGCTAAAGCACTCTTAGTCCATGACTCACAGCCTAAGGTCTGCGTAAGCAAACCAAGACCAGTCCAGACACATTTGTCTTATCTGTTTAAATGGCTTAGCTCTTTGGAGTTTTCTGTAAGCAGCTGTGGGTCTCTTCAGGGAGAAAAATGGCACAAACCTAAATTAGTAATAATATGTGCAAGCAACTGAGCAACAGCCATTTGCAACGCTTCAGACCTTACCAAGGTGGCAGGTACTTACACCGATCCTTCCTACTGCGATGAAATCCAATCTGAGAGTCCTTGTTCAGCCCCATCCCCCAGACTTTGGTAATGTCAGTGGTCCTGGACGAAAGCAGCGTGAATCCATAGCCACAGGCAGCGGAAGAGATCTTTTAAAAAAATTAAGAGTTTAGGTCCAGATAGAGTTTAGGTCCAGATAGTAAAGAGATTCCTGAGGCAGGCAGGTGTGGCTGCATTCAGATACTGCAACAAACAGAGGTTTAACTATGATGGTCAGGGACACAGCTTGTTGGCTATGCCTCCTTCCTTCCTCTCATGCACTGAGTGTGACTAAAGGGTTTCCATTGTTTGAGACATTTTAAACCAAACTCCTGTTTTCCATGATGCAGATACCTAAACAAACTGAAGCCGCCACCCCCCCCCCCATACCATCCCATACCATCAAACTTGGAGAGCCAGTTTGGTGTAGTGGTTAAGAGCATGGGACTCTAATCTGGAGAGCCGGGTTTGATTCCCCACTCCTCCACTTGAAGCCAGCTGGGTGACCTTGGGCTAGTCACGGCTCTCTGGAGCTCTCTCAGCCCCACCCACCTCACAGGGTGTTTTGTTGTGGGGATAATAATGACATACTTTGTAAACCGCTCTGAGTGGGCATTAAGTTGTCCTGAAGGGTGGTATATAAATCAAATGTTGTTATTGTTGTTGTTGTTAAACCTCAGCTAAATCCTAATTTATAATCTTGAGGGTGGGGAGGGTGGGGAGGGGCTCTGATTCGCCCAGGCACCTGTGTCTGGACATCACAAAAAACTGGAACTACAGACAAGGCTTCCCAAAGCAGGAAAGGCCTTCAGGTGTGTTCCATATGGGGGGAGGGGGAGGCAAGCACAGCAAAAAGTCGCGTTCATACCCACGAGGACAAATTTCTGCTCTGACTAACATCTCTGGGTTTCTATTTTAAGACAGCCCAGAGCTCTGAAGAAATCAATGGAGTTTGCAAAGTTAGTAATAAGTAATACTAAGGGATTTCTGTGAATATGCATTCCCTATTACAGGAACTTGAAGAAAATGGGATTAAATGCCACACGCAGAAGTGGCATAAAAATCTTTGGTTAGGCACTGGATTCTGTTGTTTGGTGAGATATACGTTCATGAAGTTCTTTGCTTTCTGTAGACAAGAGGAAACTGCTTTAGAAGGCTACAACAATGGCATTTATTTCCATGGATATTATCCGAAATTTATCATGTCATCAGGCGAAAGCTACTATCATTTTAACAGAAGAGCCGATATCTACCGTATGCAGGGACTCTGTGGCAGCCCCCTTTTTTTGGTAAATGATAACTGGAAATATACAAGAGGTATTTAATACTGATTTGCCTGTTAAAGCTAAAGTTTTTCTTCTGAATGATATAAAAACAGTCTATATGCCACATCAGTATTTATTAAACCTGTTAACTAGTGGTTAGAGTATTGGACTAGAACTGGAAGACCCAAGTTTCTGCCATGAAAGCTTGCTAGATGACCTTAAGCAAGTCACTCACTTTCAGCCAAACTTACCTCATAGGGTTGGTGTAATAAGGATAAAAGAAGAAAACAAAAGGAGGGACAAAAGGGGAGAACAATGCTGTAAACCACTCAGTTTTGTCCCTGAAGAAAAATAACAGGATATAAATATCTAAATAAATAAATGAACAAGCATAGCAATAAAGGTATTGGAAGATGGTACTGAAAATGACACTGGAAATCCTGTTATGCTACACTGAGAACGAGATGATCAATAGTTTTACATTAATGTACTGAATCTTGTACTAACGTATTTAAATGTCCTGGGTTCAACCTGAGGCATCTCTAGCTAAAGTAACTCAGGTAGCAGGTATTGGGAATGATCTTTCTCTCCCTGAGATCCTGGAGGGCCACTGCTAATCAAAGCAGACTGCACTGTCTAGACAGCCAAAGGATCGGACTCAGTATAAAGGCAGTTTTTCTACGTTCAACAATAAATATCTGTTTTATGGGAACTCAAAACTTTCCAAGAAAGGAGACGATTGGTCTCTCTCCCCTCACCCCTCCTCCTCACCTTCTCCTCAATATCTAGACGATATGGAGTGGGCTGGATCCTCCGCCGTTTCTTCCACCCCACATCCGGCACGACAAAACTAGGGATGCCCAAAGCTCCCGAGTAACAGAAACCCCACACAAACAGTCGACTTTTCCTCTTGGCGTGTCCCCCCACATATTGGAAAATGGGGGCAGCATCGTCGGCTTCTTTGAGGTCCCGGACACTTTTTGGGCCAGCCGCTTTGGCGAAGCTTCTGGAGAGCCCTTCAGATGGGATTCCCTTGGGGAGGCTTAGGAACGACCCATTGGGATCACTAAGGAAACTTCTCTGTGGGGTCAGAGAAGCCCCCAGGGCAGAACCCTGCAACCTCCTCGGGAAGCCTAGAAAGAGCCTTCTCTGGCACACTAAGGACATCCCAAAAAGAGACCCAAATACCGTTTTCAAAGTATCAAGCGGTATCAAATAGAGATTATAGATGGCACCCACAGTACCTTACTGACCACCAAAGAAGACCTCCAAGGAAAATCCTATATTCTTAGCAACAACCTCTCAAATTTCTCCCTGGAGCCTTAGCAGTTGCAGGACTCATGTCAGTGGTTGTCCCAAATTCCCTCCTGATGTAACAGAACCACCACATTAAGCCTTCCGCACCACCGTCCTGCCTCGAGGGGCTACACTTGCTCCCCTCCCCTCTACCCCCTTCCCAACCCCTCCCGAAATGTCACATCTAAATCCAGCCCTGGGAAACCCGCAGCATGGACGGCGCCATCTTGCCCACCTTTCCCCGTTAGCTTCGTTTGACCTCTCTGCGCAGGCGCAGCTCGACGAGGCGTACACCGCCATGACAGAAGAGGCAAGAGGCCTCGGCCTCGCATCCGCTGGAAGTTCTATCAGGCGGGTTGGGTTGAGTTAGCGAAGTGGCACCCGAGACGGCGGCGGCCATGACACTAGAGGCAGTGCCTGCCTGCCTGCCTGCATGCAACGAGATAATCTTTCATACCTGTCGTTCTTTCGCAGCGGCGCGCTCACCGTCCGCCGCTGCTCTGCGCGCAAGCGCAGAGCCAATTCGCCGATAGCGGCCATAACGCGAGAGGCGAATGCCTTCCCTTCCCAGGCGTTTAGGTTGCCTATAGCAACGGCCACAGTTAGCAGCAGAGGCCATGCTGTAGAGGCGCTGCTAAACTGGCAACTTTATTATAATCCTTACGTTTTATAGATATTATTAAATTGTTGTCCACAATGACAAATACATTTGCGATGGCTTAGTTGTAACTTTTAAATAAATGTTTTTAAAAATTAACTTTTTTCAAAATTATATGGCTTATATTGATAATATACATGACAAATGGATCAACAAGAATGTACATTTTAAGAACTGGGTAAATATGTTCCAGCAGGTCTCAGTGAAGAGCCCAGCAGTCTTAACCAATTAAATTTTAAAACCCCTTTGTTTGTCTAGCATACTTTAATCAAACCCTCCTCCCAAAGAGCTCGGGGTGGGCAACTGGCATACATTGTCCTGTGCCCTTCCATTTTATCCTCGCAACAATAACATATTTATTCAGCTCTTTAGGATCCAAACGTAGCTGCAGGATTCCATCTTTCTACTGACTAAAGAGGTAACCCATTCTGTGGATACTTCAGCCTTCTCTATACTGTCCAGTTCAATCAGTCTATCTAATTCTTCTTTTAGCTTTTCTCGAAGAGCTAAGGGAATGTTTCTAGGTGCGTGTAAAATTAGGTTCTGTCAGTTCTATTTTATACTTCTGAGAATTTTCCTGTGCTAATAAAGACATCCTAAAATTGATTTTCAATGTTTGTGTGCCCCTGTTATTCCACACTGTACAGCTTTTCAATAAAACCTAGAGTCTGACATGATTTAAGTCCTAATATGGGTATCTCCTTACTTTCAACAATTACAAACAATAATTGTACCATGTTACTGTTTTCCTGAACATCTATGTCACAATGAGCTCTCCATCGTAAGATTTTAGTTGGATTTGTTTGTAATTCAATGCGGCTTGACTTTCTCTTTAAGTCCCTTAAAGTAACCTCAGATGCTAGATTTACTTGAGCTCTGATATCCAACTTGTAGGTAACAAAAGTCCCATTTGTGTTTAGAGTAATTGTCCAATCACTGGATGCTGATCTATCTTGCAGACTTCCCAAGGAAAAGGTTTCTCCTGTGCTAGTGCTGTAGTCTTCTCCGTGCAAAGGAGTGTTTTGTCTCAAATCTATTTTTGCAAGACATGTTGTGTACCTATTGTAGTCCTGTCTGGTTATGCTCCATAGTTTGACTGCTATGAGTTTCAAAGAGTTTGTGGTTTCCAACACATTACTTCACTGGTGGCCTCAGTTATAAGGCACAGCAGTAATTAGTCCTGACGAGCTGTTGTGGCAACAGCCTCTCTTTCCAGAAGGGGGCATGCCTAGCACTTCATCTGAAACATGTCTACTCAGAGAATCTTACTCAGGTCTAGTCAATGGGACTTGCTCCCAGGAAACTGCTGTTAGGATCACACTGTCCATCACCATGCTGGACAGTGAAGCAAAATAAGTCCTGTGAGAACTGAGCAAATGTTCCATCCCAGAGGTCTTTGCAAGATTCCCTCTGCATGAGAATGAAGAATGGCAAGAGGGCTTAGTGAAAGTAGAGCTGCTCTGACTGAGAACGGGACCACAAGTGACGCCTGACACAGGTTGGACACTTGCCAGCTTCCCTCAAGTTTTGATGGGAAATGTAGGCAGCTTGGCGGAATGTTGGACAAGTGACAGTTGAGAAGTCCATTGGACAGCAGTCAGAGAGTCAAGCTGCAAGACCAGGATGCCTACATTTCCCATCAAAACTTGAGGGAAACTGACTAGTGTCCAACCTGTGTCAGGCATCACTTGTGGTCCCGCTCTGAGAGTCTCTCTACACGAGACACCTCAGCACATGTTCGTCAAGTGTAGGGAGATGCAATGTTAGCGCGGAAGTGTAGTTTTAAAGGACAGCCCTTGGAGGTGGCTCCTCAGAGGGTTTGTCAATTTCATCTTTGCCTTCCCAAAGGCTCTGTCAATTTCACCTCTCCAGTCTAAAACTGGGTGGGATGGCAACCAGAGGGCAGCAAGGAATGGAAATGGGCCAGAGCTGCCTTCCAGAGCCAGGCTTGGACCTGGAGAGGTTATAATGGGCTGAAGTTCCCCTTCTGGGATTTCACAGCCCCTTCACACAGCTCCAGTGTATAGCAAAGCCTTTACCCTGCCACCAGCTCTGTCTTTTTAAACTACCCTTCCCAGCTAACATTTCATCTCCCCACGTGTGTTCTTCATGTGTCAGATGTTTCATGTTGAGAGACGCTCAAAACTGACAAACAGAAAAGCCACTTAAGTTGGAGGGAGGCTCCTTAAATCGGAAGATGGCTTCAAACTTGAGCCAAAAAGAAATGGGTGAAAAGGGGTTTCCTCCATTTTCACAAAAAGGGAGAGTTTGCGTCCTTGATGGGTTTATCCAGCAAGCTCTGGTGACTCAGTCCAAGTCAGATGGCTCAAAAATTCCAACCCACTGAAGAGCAAAGTCACACATTACTTAGTGTTGAGATAAGAGGTACTTTACTTCAAAACCCTTCCCTATCAAAATCCCCTTTTCTACCCAACAATTAGCAGCATGGGCTTACTGTTCACTGCAGGGAGATTTTCAACGTCCTTTCTTGTATTTCTGATTTCCCAATCAAAAAAAAGAGGAGGCAGCCTCGAACACCACAATGGCAAACATGGGTTGAAAGCAGAATCAAGATGACATAAAAAATGGGGCTATTCAGAAACTACGTGGAGAACATTTCAGTCTTCAGGACCCTAAGCACACTTTCCTGGGAGTAAGCACTGTTGAATAAAATATACAGATATACCTGCTTAGGATTCCTTCCATATTTTAGTTAATTATATGAAACAAGCTATGTAAGGAATCCTGGGAGGACAGGACAACTGGGAAGTTCCTCAATATCTCCCTCCAGAATTCTAGAAACTTGAGCAGTGAGAGACTTGAACAGATTAATTCTCCCCTCCCCACTTTTTCTCTCATTCACAACTGCTCTAAACATCCATGGCTCCTAAAGCAAGCTCAGTTCCCATTGGCCAATTTCTGACATTAAAAGTCACCATTATTCAACATTCAAAAGGACAGATGATCAACTAAAGCTGATCAGGAAGCTTGATGTCACATGTTTAGGTGTTAAAAAAATCAAAAAGAGTCCAGTAGCACCTTTAAGACTAACCAATTTTATTTTAGCATAAGCTTTCGAGAATCAAGTTCTCTTCGTCAGATGCCTGAACTTGATTCTCGAAAGCTTATGCTAAAATAAAATTGGTTAGTCTTAAAGGTGCTACTGGACTCTTTTTGATTTTGCTACCACAGACTAACACGGCTAACTTCTCTGCATCTATGTTTAGGTGTTGTAAGCTGCTTTGGATCTCCACCAGGGAGAAAAGCAGGATATAAATAAATACATACACAGGTGTTCAGTTAAGCTTAGCAAAACTAGGAAGATGATGCTGTTGCCAAGGACTCTGGTTGTGTGAATGATCACTGAGCTTATCTTATGCTTTGCAAAGACGTGTACCTAAAACTTACCATTTTTCCCCTTGATGTGTGTATATGTCTGCCAAGAGAGGATGACACCTTGTGCATGTGATGAAGTGGCCTCTGAGTGTAAACCTTACAACAGCCCTGTAAGATAGGCCAGTATTATTTATCTCCATATTACAAAATGAAGAAAGAGTGGCTTACAAATACAGGCAGCAACCCTTTTGCAGAATTGTTAATTCGTCTCTGTCAGTCTCACACATGAGACATCAGGGCTGCTGCAATGAGTCACAGCAGCCACCAAAGGCCAAGATTTACCCCAAAGGATTTCCTTTCTGGCGCAACACTTGCTGGTTACCGAAAACAAGATTTCCTTTCTTGAGAGAAGATTGAAAATGTTGCTTTCCCATCAGCCTGTTAATTTAGCAAACATTTGGACATTTGCAGAAATATTATATAATAGATTCAGCAGAAATATGCCAAGATCCTATTTACCCAATATACACTGAACCGGAAAAAAAACAGTATTATATATGTTTTTAAAGAAATTATGTGGCAAGAATCAGAGGGAGGGAGGAATCAATGACCGGAAATTTGAGCAACACCCCGCCCCCCGCCGCCTCTTGGGTGCTGAATTGGCTCAAGCTTACCAGGCAATAAGCATAGTCAGTCTCTAGACCATTCATGTTGTTAAAAAAAATAGTTATATTTTCTTGCATTCCCCCCCCCCAATACATGCAGAAAGTCTAACTTAGTCTGCGGGTGCCCCCATTTCACAGCCCTGTTGATAGGTGCTCAGGCATAACATTTGCTATTAGAGGGAACAGTTCATTACTCATATTTTTTATGCTGCCTCTTCCTTCCTGGAAGTCAGGGCAACAGCATACATGTTTGGGTATTGTGTTCCCACAACCAAATTGCTAGGCAAGTGAGATTGAGAAATCATGACTGGGCAGGGTCACTCGGTGAACTTCAGGGCCAAGCAGGGATATTTTTTAAAATACATTTATTAAAATTTATTAAAATACATTTATTAAAATAAACAGGGTTACAGATATATACAAAAGATACCAATGCTGGTAAAATACACTGTCAATCTAAGACCCCTCATCCTGCTTCCATAGACATGTAAAACATTTCACCATCAACTGACAATATCAATACTATTTCCAATTATATAATTGCTAGTTCCATTCTTTGTATTGCTCTAGACCATAAAAGATCTATACTATCTCTATTTTTCTGATAAGTGGCTAATTTCACTCAAGTATAGATCTCCTTTATGTTCAACAACCAATCTTTTAGTCTAGGAGTAATTTTATTTTTGTTTCCATTGCCTGGCAAAAACCAGTCTGGCAGCTGTAATAATATGAAAGGCAACCGTTTGCTGATTTCTAGATAAATCAGGTCAATAATTCAGCAGCAGTGTCTCTGGTTTATGGGGAATTTGCTCTTCCAATCCTATTGATATAATTTTCACCATTTGTTTCCAATAACTGGAGGCACATACACACATGCCCAACACATATGAAAAAAAATCTACCTTATCTTCTTCACAGAACCAGCATATGCAGGTACTAATCTTATAAATCTTTGCCAGTCTTAAAGGAATTAAATGCCACCTGTAAATCATTTTCCACAAATTTTCTCTAAATGATAGGCAAACTGTGAAGGAAATACCGTAAGTGAAAATAAATTTCCATGCTGAATCATCTTTCCTATATTTTTTGCTACCTACTGCGAAAAGTTTGAGCATCATTTTCAATAAACAAATACTAGAAATAATACCTTTATCATCCGCTAAAAGCAATTCCTCAGACTCCGTTATGGACCTTAAAATAACTCTTTTTTTGTATCCATTCAGATAGGTACCCTCTAACTTGGAGATACTAAAAAAACTGAAATGCTAGAATCTGGAATATCTTTAATACAAGCAGGGCTATTATTTAATTTATACCCACCTTTTGCCCCAATGTGTACCCAAGGTGGCTTACAGCATTCTCCTGCCATTTTATCCTCACAACAACAACTCCATGTGATAGGTTAGGCTGAAAGATGGTAACTGGCTGAAAGGCCACCCTGCAAGCTTCCATAGCAGAAGGGGAATCACACTTGGGTCTCCTAGTCTGAAACTCTAACCCCACAACACCAGATTCAAATCCTCAGTCCAGCACCACACGAGCTTTCTCAATCATTCCTTCCTCTTCCATCACCCACAAATCATGGCAAACTAACTGGAGAAAGAGACACCCTACAAGCATCATGTATGGCTGAACAGCATCCGATCCTCCACCATTCAGTGAAAACTCAAGACATCTACAGACATTCATGCCACCTTGCTCGCTATATATAGCAGCCATGGCTGTAGAATGCTACTACTACCAAACATGTCACTAGTCCATAAGCTTTTCAAGATTGACATGGGATGTGACCTTGAAGGACTAGCACAATACACACAGGTCATATTCAATATGTCTTGCACTGATTTATAGTCATACACATGTACAAAATGTTATATACATTGCTGAAAACCCAAACGAGTAGATGTGACATTCTGGAATATACTGTTATATGAGCAAAGAACGTTATTGATTCCACTGTGGCCATCGTGTTGCTTTGAGATGTTTCCGGGGGTACAAAGAAGCCACATGCAGCTGCTTCTCTCATTTGATTTTGCTCTTAGTGCTCTCTGAGCAGCGGATCAGAATCAAGTCCTTACTGGGTCTTGGAGGAACGGCTGGCTGAGCCTCTCCTTCATCCTTCTCCACTATAAAACAAAAAGAAAGAATCACTCTTTGTGTTTCACGGCAAGCGCTTTTCAAACTCCACACTGGCCAGGACCATATTATTCATAAGGCTGACTAGGCCGAAGCCTAGGGGCCCCGCAAGGACTAGGGGCCCATCAATTTTTTTTGCTGAGGCACCCCCCCCATATAAATTACAATCAATTGATTCTCTTATATAACCTCTATTAATAAGATAATTAACTGCTTCCTTATTGAAGTGAAACAAATTGTCTCTTATATTAAAACAATTATCCATAAATAATATATATTTTAATAAATAATAAAAAATTATTCATTTCAAAGTATTACCGTATTGAACAATTATAACCCCAAAATGTGCTTTCCTGAAGAGTTCTACTTGCACAATAAAAATATTTTTAAAATTGTGAATAGAATTCTTCAGGAGACCCTCAAAATGGAGATAGGGCTATGTACTGTGGCCTTTTACCTACCGTACCAGGGTCAGGTTGTCAGCTGTAGTGGGGTGAAAGATTGAAGTGCCGGACGGGGGCCCGAAATACCTGAAAGCCTAGGGGCCTGGCCATGGGTAATAAGGCCTTGACACTGGCAACATTTTTAGCACTTCTGCTTGAGAAAAAAGCAGATCTTCCTTCTAAACTGGACAACTGTAATCTGTACCTTGAAGCTATTACAACTATAAGAGCCTAGTTCTCAGTGAGAATTGGACTGGAAAATGCTTTTAAGTGGCATGTGTGAACTTGGCCTGAGCCACAACCTTCAGGTGGAGTCTGGAGATCTCCCAGAATTATAATTCATCTCCAGTCAAGAGAAATGAGTTCCCTTGGACAAAATGGCTGCTTTGGAGGGCGGACTGTATGGCATTATAACCTGCTGGGGTTGCTCCTCTCCCCTCTCTCCAGGGTCTACCCACAAATTTTCAGGAATTTCTCAGCCTGCAGTTAGCAACCCTAGCCACAAGCCGTTCACAAGGTTTGTAACCTGTCATCCTACCTCCTCACGCCTTTCAAAGGGAGACATTTTTTTTAAAAGTTAAACTCTAGATTGGGCATTAAGGAAGTCAGATGTGGCCCCCAGAAAAACTTACCAATGGTGTTGCCCTTGTTCAGGAAGTTGGTCTTCAGTTTCCTTCTGCTCTGCATATACTTCACGCTGTTCCGTCTGTAGGTGTCCTGGCTGATTTGTTTGCGGTTTTGGTTGTGAATGCTTTTGATATTCCGGATGGTGGATCTACCAGGAGACAGAAAAAGGAGAGCTTCTTCAGCATTCATACTGTTAAGAATCCTAAAAGGATCGCTTCAGAGACTTCAATCATCATTTGAAACATTAAAGCTAGATTGCCACTACCAGAGGCCACCTCTCTCCCATTTTAAGAGAGCTTTGCTGACCAGATCTTCCCTTCAGGGTACAATTCAAGGGGCCAGCCATCAACCTGAAAGCCCCAATTGATATGGAACAAAGGTCCTTAAAGGACCAAGTGATACCACATACATTTGCCTGCCTATATTAAGGTCTTATGAAGAGAGCTTTGGGAAATTTGGTAGGAGGCTACCAGGAACAGGGTCTTCTTGGTTGTAGCTCCTCATCTCTAGAACTTCGAACACATGAATCTGCCTTATACTGAATCAGACCACTGGTCCATCAAACTCTGTGTTGTCTATTTGAACTGGTAGCTGCTCTCCAAACTATGGTATTCTCCATTACTATGTATGGATGTGAAAGTTGGACAGTGAAGAAAGCTGACAGGAAGAAAACTGATTCATTTGAAATGAGGTGCTGGAGGAGAGTTTTGTGGATACCATGGACAGCCAAAAAGATAAATAAATGGGTTTTAGACCAAATCAAGCCTGAATTCTTCCTAGAAGCTTAAATGACAAAACTGAGGCTATCGTACTTTGGTCACATCATGAGAAGACAAGATTCTCTGGGAAAGTCAATCAGGCTAGGAAAAGTGGAAGGCAGCAGGAAAAGAGGAAGACCTAAAACGAGATGGCTGGACTCAATAAAAGAAGCCAAGCCCTCCAGTTTGCAAGATCTGAGCAAGTCTGTTAATGATAGAACATTTGGAGGTCTTTCCTTCATAGGGTCGCCATAGTTTGGAGGCGACTTGATGGCAAATAACAGACACAGCTGCTCTCCAGGCAGGGCCGGCGCGCCCATTGAGGCCAGGTAGGCAGTGTCCTCAGGGTGCGGGGTGCCGGAGGAAACGCCAGAGGAGGCACGGGGGGCGGGAGCGCGCACCATGGAGCTGCAGCCTCCTAGCCCTCCCGCCCCACGCCGCCGCCGCCACCAGCACACGCCCCCGGCTGGGCGCAGCAGCCGCGGGCAGGCGTCTGTGGCAGCGCAGGGCAACTGAGCGGGAGAGTTCAGAGGCCACCCACGCCCTGTCCCAGCCACCTGCCACAGCGATTGGGCTGGCAGCGCGAGTGCACCCATGATGACGTCACATGTGACATCATCATGCAGGCTGGTGTGTGCATGCATGCGCGTGTGCTGGGGTGCCCGGCTGGCTGGCCGGCTGCAAGTGCTGAAAACCCTGGCGCCACTGCTGTCTCCAGGGTCTCATGCAGAGGTCCTATACATCACCTAATACCTGGTTCTTTTAGCAAGAGATGCTGCGGGTTGAACCTGGGCCCTTCTGCATGTCAAGCAAATGCTCAACCACTGAGCCATGGCTCCACCCCTAACTTTCTCCCTACAGAGATTTGCCTGGCACCTAATTTACAGCCCAGTCATTTGCATATATATCCAAGAAATAACATCTCATTGATTTCAATGGGATTTTCTCCCAATTAAGTGGACACAGCTGTTCCTGGGGCCCGTTCACTCATCAAAAAATCCATGCAGCCACCATGAGGACTTTTGATCAAATGTATGCCTGGAATTATGCGCTGGGAAGTCAATTACCCAGCGAGTGGCAGCAGCGAGCATAGAGAAAGGGCTTAAGCCTACACAGACACCATTTTCTCTACATGAAATGGCCCCTAGGGTGTGCTATCTACCCCATTAGGGAAATTTACATATATTGATGGCTAGATGTAACTTTCCCCAGTGGAGCAAACAGCTGTTCCTGGATCACAGCTGTGTGCCACGGTGGCCAATTTGAATTGATCCCGGCACTCCTGGGAATTTTGGTCCCAGCAAGTAATTCCAGGCAAACGAATGTTGACAGCAATTCTGCCCATGCCGCAAGGACTTTATAACACATGAATCCGCTTTTAACCTTACAGTGCGATCCTAAGCAGTTACCTCCTTGAAGGCAATAGGCTTTGAAGGGTTTAACTCTGTTTAAGGCTGCACTGTTAAGCACCGAGTAAAAACCTCTTTTTATACAGGTTTTCCACTGATGCGGTGATTTGATTTCTTGGTCTGTTTTGCTCCCATTCTCCTCAAAGATTTTCTTTTCAACATCTCCGAGGCAGCAATGTGATTGTTGGTTTTATTTTTAATCACTTGATATCTTTATTCAGCAACAAATCGGAAGCAGCCTCAAGAGCTTTTAAGGAAAGTTTAAAAAAAAACTGTCTTGCTCTGCCAGGGGTTTGAGATGGTGGTAATTGTTCACAGACCGTTGCATCCAGATCTGGGATAGAGGTAATGTCTGCTGCAGATCCAGCTGCCTGGACAGGTTTTTTTTGGGGGGGGGCAGATTGGTCAATTGTATTGATTGCATTATATAGCCTGCCCTTTCTCAAAGGAGTTCAGGGTTCAGGACGGTGCACGCGGAGGGAGGCTTGAGGTTACACCTGTTCCTTCTTCCTGGGCTATAGCCAAGCTGAGCTCTTACAACAATACTGCAATTATTCAGCTCAGACTCATCTGGTGGTGTCATGAGTGCTAGAGTCAATAGTCATCCCCTCCCACACCATCAAGGGCTGGAGCGAGTCATGGCTTGACCGTATGGCAGTCCCCTCCTGAGTTGTTGCTCCTTCCTGTTATCCTTACAAGAAATCTGAGAAGTCAATTCAGCTAGAGAAAATGAATGGCCCAAAGTTGCCTGGAAAGAATTTGAGTCTGGGTCTCCCGAGGGTCAATTTCTACAAGATGGACTTCACAGGGTACAAGATAATAATAATAATAATAATAACAACAACCGCAGCAGCAGCAACAACATTCATTTATATACCACCCTTCAGGACATCTTGACACCCACTCAGAGTGGTTTACAAAGTATGTCATTATTATCCTCACGACAATCACCCTGTAAGGTGGGTGGGGTTGAGAGAGCTCTGAAAGAGCTGTGACTAGCCCAAGGTCACCCAGCTGGCTTCAAGTGGAGGAGTGGGAAATCAAACCCTGCTCGCCAGATTAGAGTCCCATCGCTCTTAACCACCACACCAAACTGGCTCTGGTGGAGATCTAGGTGGAGATCTAGGACCCATCCAACAAACTCCTGTGATGGACCATCATAGTCATGAATGATTTATATGTTCTTTTCATGCAAACTGTTCCTACTCTGGATGAGAGAGTGATGCATAGGCAGACGGTGTTTCAAAGTTACACACACACCATTACCCTGAACAGAAACAGGGGGGAACTGTCTGGTCTAGGGTTGCCAGCTCAAAGTTGGGAAATTCCTGGAGATCTGGGGCATGAAACCTGGAGAAACCTGGAGAAAGTGGGGTTTGGAGAAGGAAAGGACCTTGGCATGGCATAATTCCATAGAGTCTACCCCCAAAAGTAGCCATTTTCTCCAGGCGAACTGATCTCTGTGGCCTGGAGACCCGTTGTAATTCCAGGAGATCTCCAGCCACTACCTGGAGGCTGGCAACCTTAAAGACTACATGGTGCATTTCAATTGGTGAGTTTTAATTAAACCACCTCTAGCAGGTTCTGGAGAGCAGGCATTCAAACTTTCTAAACAATATAATTGGTATTATTTTTAAGCGCTCTCAACCACTTTGCAAACTGACACTGAAACAAATCTACAAATAGTCACTTATTCTGCATAACATATTCTAATTTTGCAGCTCTATGGCTATTCAGAGAGAATAGTTGTTGTTGGTGATGCACACAAGCCCTTAATTGCAGAGGAGTTAGCCATGTTAGTCTGTGGTAGCAAAATCAAAAAGAGTCCAGTAGCACCTTTAAGACTAACCAATTTTATTGTAGCATAAGCTTTCGAGAATCAAGTTCTCTTCGTCAGATGCATGGTACAGTTTCTGTACCATGCATCTGACGAAGAGAACTTGATTCTCGAAAGCTTATGCTACAATAAAATTGGTTAGGCAAGCCCTTAATGTTTATTCCTGTACCGCCCCCCCAACAACCCCCTTCCTCCACGCTACCTTCGGGGTGGTGCTCCTCTGTTCCTCAGCTGGTTCTTTTCTGGGGTGTTTTCTTCTCCCAATTTTTGCAGATACATAGAAGGGTAATAGCCTGTGATTTCATCTTTCCTGGAGTTGAACAAGCAACAACATTTACACACAGGGTCAAGGAACAGGAAATGCTGAGAGTGGAAGTCATTTTATTTATTCATTCATTTATATCCCACCTTTCTCCCCAGAGGGGGCCCATGGTGGCTCTCCTCTCCTCCATTTTACTCTCACAACAATCCTGCAAGGTAGGTTAAGTTGAGTGTGTGCGACTGGCCCAAGGCCGCCCAGTGAGCTTCCAGCACAGGGTGAGGATTCAGACCTGGAGCTTCCAGATCCTAGTCCGACACTCGAACCCCTACACCCCACTGGCCCATCACAGAAGCATCCATCCGCTCTCTTCCAGGCAGATTCAAGAAGCTTGAGAGCCACACACCAAACAAAAGTCTCTAAGGGCCAAATTATGCCTAATGTTGGAGCTCTGTCATTACAACAACAGATATGTAATTTGGCTCCAAAATGTAGCCACAGTGGGCTTTTATATAGATTGGGGCCATCTTATCCTGGGAAAATGGGATTGCTAACTCTTTCTGCATCGTTTCATATATCAAAACTGGGGCCCCATGCTCCTCACCCCACCTGCTGCCTACTTTTAGCCCCAGAAAGGAGAAAAAGCAGATACCAGAACATAGGTGTGAAAGTATACATGCTTCTCTTCGTTCTGTAGCCAATGATACACAAATGCCTGATGACTGACAATTGACAGGAGGTACAGATGGATAAAAGGAAGTACTTTTCCTCCCACAACGTATTTTTGTCTAGGGAATCCCTTGACTTTTGCAGAAGTAGGTTTTGAAAACACACACATGGGGCTATCAGCAGATAGAAATGGAACCTCCATATTCAGGGGCAGGATACCTCCAATTAGCAAACGATGAAGGAAAACCACAGGAGATAGTTGTCTTGATAAGGCTCTCCTTTTGAGCTAGGGTCCTAGGGTATTGTTCGAGGGAACTGGAGGCTGCCAACCTGATAAACCCAAATGGATCTATGTCTGCTGAGTCCCAAGATATGAGAGGGAGAAACTCATGTAAACGTGCATTTGATCTTTTAAAATATTTTTTTACAGTCTGCTTCCAGCCTGAGAACTATTTGACAATGATTGTTTTAGGCTGCTTAATGTTTTGTGCTGTTTTTATACTCCTGCTGGGTTCCTTTTAAATGGCTGTGTTGATTTTAATTATTTTTGTGTTGCTTTTTATGATTTTAGCATGTTTTATTTATTTATTTTATTTCCTTTTTAGCCCACCCTCCCCACAAACAGGCTCAGGGCAGGCTACATCAGACATAAATACAATTTAAAAATCACAGTAAAATCATACAGTCCTAATACACATAAAATTTACAGTTCACAGTTTGTAATCCCCAAGATATTATGCCTTTATAAACTGGTTTGAGCTGGTCTCTGGAGAGGTGGCATATAAATTTTCTTAATAAACCACCTTGAGTTCCTTCATGACAGAAAAATGAGGTCTAGATTTAATTAATAAATGAGCTTCCTTGAGGTCTCACCTGACAACCCACCAGCCATCAAGCAATTTATGGATAACTTCAATGGTTTCTCCTTCCTTCAATGTGATCTCATCTTCTTGGGCAGCTGTGTAGCCTTTGCGGACAATGTGGAGTTCACCTGAGCGGAAAAAAGATGAGGAATCATGAAGAAAAGTTCTTTGAGGAGCTAAACACAGCCAAGGAAGATTTCACGGCATTTTTTATCATTCATTTTGCTCCTTAAAAATTGCAAAATGCTTTGCAAATTTAATTGCATTAACTTTCCATGGGAAGAAGGTGACAACGGTTCCCATTTTAGACATGTTGTGTTGGAAGTGAGATCTGAACTCAGATTTTAATTCAAATGCATTTGAGGGATGATCAAAGCTCAGCAAGCAGTCCTGAAATAAATTCATTTTCTGGAGAAGTTGTAAGAGATATGATCCTAAATATGGATTTTCCCACCTCCAACCTCTTCCATTTGAAGATAACAATAAATTTAAGAGTTTTACACTGCTGTCCTAAATAGAATTATATCCTTATAACTCCATGGGAGTCAATGGGCTTAGGACTGCAATGGGCTTAGGACTGTAACGTTCATGGCAGAAAAATATTTTTAAAATTAGAAAGGTGAAACTCGATCTAGTGTGGTGTAGTAGCTAGAGTGTTGGACTAAGACCTCGGAGACCGCAGTTCAAATCCCCACTCAGGGCCAAACTACAAGTGACGAATGACACAGGTTGGACACTTGTCAGCTTCCCTCAAGTTTTGGCAGGAAATGTAGGCAGCTTGGCGGAATGTTGGACAAGTGACAGTTGAAAAGTCCATTGGACAGCAGTCAGAGAGCCAAGCTGCAAGACCAAGACACCTACATTTCCCATCAAAACTTGAGGGAAGCTGACAAGTGTCCAACCTGTGTCATTCATCACTTGTAGCTTGGCCCTCAGTAATTTGCTGGGTAAATTTGGGCCAGTCACCCTCTCTTAGATTAATTTATTTCACAAAGCTGCTGTGAGGATAAAATGTAGATGGAAGGAGCATGTATGGGAGAAAGAGTGGGGGATAAAAATGTATAGAGAGATACAATATTGTTTCAAATGCCTCAAGCTTTTTCCAATTTGTTGAAAACGTCGTATTTTGAAGGAAGTTTAAACATTCTCCTCATCTCTTCTTACCCTTCCCCCATTCTTCCTAACCCTTTCCCTGATTTCTCTCATACACACCCTCCCTTTCTTCCCCCCCAAATTAAACAATGAAACATACTTATAACTAACAGGTTACGGAAATGGTCACATTGGTGGAAGGGTGGAGGGAGGAGTGGGGAAATGAAATCGAAAAACCAAATAAAAGAAAAACAGGAAAACCCACAAAAAGGGTTGCTGCAATCATGTTCGCGGCAGTGCAAGGGAGATGAGCCCACTCTTGTATTACTCAACCAACCATTTCAGGAAATTACCTCAGATATTTTGAAAAGTGATTGACTTTTGGAATCAGTTGTCTGTTGTACGGCAACAAGGCTCGAGAAAGAGATGTCCCAAACTAAAAGAGGTTGGTTTTTTTTAGGACAACGAACATAGTTTCTTCTCAGGCCGGCTTGTCTCCCTTCTCTCCCCTCCCCTCTATGCATGGTGAGACAATTGTAGTCTTTCTTCCTGGTTTAGGAATCCAGTGGTGCCATTCTAGGCAGTGTTTGCTTCTAAGGCCATTGAATTCAGTGGCTTTAGAAGGGTATAACTCTGTTTAGGATTGCACTGCAATTTCCTGTGATGTCTAAATGCAGGAAAGTCAGGGTTTAGAGTCAGGGCGAAACAAACTCCAAGTTTAGAAAGCAGCTGCATTCAAATATCGCAACAAACTGAAGTTAGACTGAAGAGTTCCTAAACCAAGAAACCATCTATCACAGCACAAGGGAAGAAGCAAGAGGAAGCATTTCTGGCTACAGGAGGGACTGTGGAAGAGGGAAGGGGCTGTGGTTCAGTGGTTGAGCATCTGTTCTGCATGCAGAAGGTCCCAGGATCAATCCCCAGAATCTCCAGTTAAAGAAATCAGGTGGTAGGTTGATGTGAAAGACATCTGCCTGAGACCCTGGAGAGCTGCTGCCAACCAGAGTCAATAATGCTGACCTTGGCAGAGATGAACGGTCTGATTCGGTGAAAGACAGCTTCATGTGCTGAAACATGGAAGCTCATCAACAAACAGGTTCAGGCATATCATGAATAAACTCCTAGGTGTTTATGACATATGAATAGAGCTTAAACCTCTGACCCTGTGCTGAGTTTTCAGAGAGGTCACCTAAGTGTAGCTCAAAGGAATTATGTGACTAGGCATTTCTGTCTGGCCCATGGCATAAGGAGACATCCCAAAATGATGTGTATTTTGGTAAATATCATAGGAGATGGTGTTAAGAATCATATTGCCTTAAGTTTTTTTAAAAGAGTCTCTTAAGATCCAAAGCAAACTACAGAACATTTGAAAGTACAGTTGAATTCATTTCAAAGTTTCAGTTTGAAAGTTTCATTTCCTTTCTCCTCCATCTAGTTTTCCCAGCACTAAGACAGGAGAGCTGCTCTATGCTATACTTATCCCAGTGGACAATCCAGCCCATAACTTTCATGGACTTCCTTGAGAAGGGATGAGAAGTTCTACCTGCATAGTTGGGTTCCTGATCTTCAGCCTCATCTGGACCTTCCATAGGTTCTAGGTACGCAGCGGGGACCCAACCTCGTTTATTCTTTAATTGACAGAACCACCAACCTGGATCGACATACAAATATATATATATTATATATATTTTCCCAATGCCACTCAGAGTGGCTTCCTGCTGTAAAAGCTGAAAAACCACACAGCAGTAAAAGCACAACAAACAAACCAGCAACTTAGATAAAAGCCAATAAAAGGAATCTCTGTACTAATGGAGCAAACGATCAATAGGAATCACAGTCAATAAAAGAACAAAGATATTAAGAAACCATTTTTATAACTTTTCTGTATTTTTATGTAAATGTTAACATCTGGATACATTATTACTATTACTATTATTAAATTTATAGTCCACTCTCCCTGCAAGCGGGCTCAGAGGGGATAACATCATATAATAAAACCATATTAAAACAGATTGAAACATAAAATTCAGTACAAAAGACAGAAACTCTACATAGCAGCCCATATTGCCAAACCCAACCCAATACAGGGCCCTTTTCACACTACTTACTTGCTTCCGAAACATCGTGAAACGTAGCACAAAAAATGCAAAAGATAGCATCTCTTGCAAGAAGACGCTATCTTCCGCATTTTTTGCGCTACATTTCACGATGTTTCGGAAGCAAGTAAGTAGTGTGAAAAGGGCCCAGTGCCTCTTTAAAGACTAACAACATGTAAATTTGTGATACACAACTCACTTCATCAGAGGCATTGGCTCTGTCTAAAAGGGCAGGCAGAGTAGGAGGAGCTATCTCCATGCATATCTATAGGCGGAGACATTATAGGAGATATTGTCCAGCCCCACACCCACAAGTCACCAACTGCTATTGGCCTTGTATGCACACTGCCACAGCAAAACTGCTGACTCCTCTAGTGTAGCAATAAAACTGACCCTGCTTCAAAGCAAGTGCAAAAGACATTTTTTCCCCCTCTTTACCGCTTTCACTTTTCTCTACCACATCCACAGCGTCGCCGGTCTTGACCCCCATCTCAGTGGTGGAGTTCTTCTCGTAATCAGCAATCGCTCGATATGTCTGGAGGATAATGGGTCCTGTGATGTCTAGAGGGGGAAGATACATTTTTCAAAAGTATGTTTCTTGTCCTCGGGGTAATTGATAAAAAGCCTGTTAGCGCTAGTCGCTTTGAAACTGCTAGAACCCACATTTTCAGCAATTTTCACGAGGACTAAAAACATGCATTTTTAATCTAAAGCATCATTGGGGCACCACATTGTAAAAGGAAGCAGGATTTTGGGACTCAGCGGCCACGTCTCACCTTTATCCATGCCTTTCTGCTCTCACACCTTTTTAGCTCCCCTCTATGTCCTGTGCACAGCTATTAAATTTGTGATTTCGGCCCATAGTGATTTCAGCCAGGCAGTGATTTCAGCTCATGAGAACATCTTTATTGCAAATACAATTAACAACTACACTCCTGAAAGAGCCAGATATATACACCCAAACTACGCCCCTTTTCAGTGACCCACCAATAGGAACACATGCAACTAGGATCCTTCATTTGCATGCCCTGAACACAACCAAACATGTTTACCAAACAGCAATTGGCCCGCATCCCAGAGAATCGATTGGCTGCTGCTAATTTACTACCCAATAGGCCTGAGGAGCCTAGCTTTACCTGAAGCTAGCCCAATACATAACAACTGCCATGCAGACATACCCTGATTGGCAAGGGAGATGCACATGTAGGAGTGAGCCTCCATGCCTACAGCCGGATGATTCTGATGTTGGTATGGGTGAACATTTGCATCGTGACTCCTAATTGCACTGTGACTCCTAATGCTTGTGTGCAACTGGACAGGTGCTCTTGAGAAAGGCTGGGGAAGGGTTACATTCAATGGCCTGGATGCAGCCACACCATAAAGAAAAATTAGGGGCACTTAAGTTTTCTTAAGAAGAAGCAGCAATCTCTACCAATTGCCCCCTTCATCTGCAGTCCAGTGAACCCCCTGAAACTTTGTTCTGGTCAGCAGACCCTGGGGATATACAGTGGGAGGGAGAAACTGGTAGAAACTGCCACCCCCTCTTTAAAGAAAAAAAAAATCTAACAGTGCAATCTTAAGTAGAGTTACTCCAGTCTAAGCCCATTGAAATCAATGGGTTTAGACTGGAGTAACTCTGCTTAGGATTGCACTGTAAGGGCACTTAAGTTTTCTTAATGTGCTTGGACACAGGCCAAATACTTCCTTCACCATATCCTTGAATAGTGCCATTCTCACAAGATCAATTCTGTAGCCAGCTTGAAAAATCATCCCGCAAAGCCATTATAACAAGAGATTAGAGGGAAGTGCTGTCGCTCACTGGTAGCAAACCTGCTTTACACGCAGGGGGGCCCAGGTTCAATCCTTGCTACTTCCACTAGAGTTTCAGATACTACAATCTCTGTGTCTTACAAACTTTGCCATTTAGAGTACATAAAACCGAGCTCAGTGGGCCGACTTATGTGTCAGATTTAACTTGTGCAAGACCTGTAAAAGTTCAGGTTCCCTAGAAAGGCAAGGAGAGGTGTTCACCACAGCCCAAGCATGCGTTGCTTACCTGCTATACCTTTCTTGGAGTCCTTGGGCATCAAAAAGGTTTCTGGTTTCCTGAAATTGGGAGAAAAGAAAACCCCACTGTAATTCCACATCTCACCTCTTGGCCACAAACTCAGGCAGGCCCCTCAGAAGCCACTCGATAAGGAGTGCCTCCTGAAACCTCTACCTTCCCCTTCCCCTCACACTTCACCACCCAGAAGGTCAGAGGCAAAGGTGTGTCTTCTTTCCTCATGCCCCAGCTGGCATCTTTATACGCAGCTCATCAAACTGGACAGGCCCAATCGGACTTTCCAAATTTTTGTGTGCTGTGTATGAAATGGAGGGGCTCAGGTGTTCCGCTCCTTGGTGGCCGTGACAGGTTGGTGATGGCTTGAAATCTGGGCAGAACAGCCCTGGTAAAGTGCCACTTCCCCACCCCACGCACAATACTTTGGTCCTGAATAGGATAATATGGGGATCTCCATTTGTGTTGAGCCTATGAGCGCTTCTGGAATTTTTAGAATGGGAAGTGGGCCCACCTAGGCTTCCCGTTTCCCTGCTGTGTGGGAGATCTCCTACCCCCAGCTCCTGTTGCCTTCTGGCACAAGGGGGGGGGGATTTAAAATTACAGTGCAACAGTGTTATGCCACTTCATGGGAACACCTGGATGTGATGTCACATCTTTCTAGGAGTCACCAGAAACTCTATGGTAAAAGTTTCTGGTGATTGCTAGAGAGACACTTCCAGGTTTTCCCAGGACATGACATAATGCCGGTCCCCATAGCACCCCTCTCCCATGTCCCCACCAAACAGTTTCCAACTCTGGTCTGGGAATTTTCTGGAGGTTTTGCAGGTGGAGTCTGGTGAGGGCAGGGTTTGGGGAGGGGAGGGAAATCAGTGCCATAGAATCCATAATGCTAGAGAATCCACCTTCCAAAGCAGCCCTTTTCTCCAGGTGAACTGATCTCTGTTGCTTGGAGAAGAGTAATTCTGGAGATTGGCAAGCCTACCTTGCCCCCCAGATCCCACCAGTTGCCAGCAATTCTAGCACCATCGCAAAATGGCTGCCACGATGGACAAAGCTAATACATTGTGACTTGTGAGAAGGAAAAACACAAATGGCACAATTCCCTCAGTCACAATAAAATAATACAAACTGTAATAAATGGCTGGAATTTTGCCCCCTTTCAACTGCTATCTGAACCAGGTGGCCTCATTCTACTACTACTTTGTATATTCTTGCCACAAATCTCAGACTGGGGTCAAGGAGTTGTAGCTTCCATTTCTCATTGCAGTGCCCCAGCCTCTAAAAAAATCCAAAAGGCCACTCCATCACATCCCTCCCAGCACCCTGCTGCTACTCACTGGCTTGCTGTAGGTGGGTTCAGGTCATCACTTCTGACCTTGAAGAAGTTCAGGATGTGTGCACATTGGGAGATTTTGCGAGGCAAGTTGATCAGTGCGGAGCAATATTCTGACAGCGTGCTTTGCCTGTTCTGAGTGGATCTGTGGCTGTCAAACCACCTTGGGGCTACAGAAAAAGGTTTTTAAAAGTCAAAAAAATTATCACTTAAATCTACAGCCTAGAACCACATCCCAGGGTGTCTTACTTATTTATTTAGGGGATTTATATGCCACTTCTCTAGAGACCTTCTTCAGGATGCTCACAAGGAAACAATGAATACCATAAAAACAGCAATATATAATTAAAGGATCTCTTCCCATCTGAACCCACTTATTCGCTCACGGCCAAGCTAGGAGGATCCATCCCCTCTGAAAAGGAGACAGGAAGGTTTTAATGAGCCAGTGATGATGTGGCTACTACAGGTACACACGAACCATCTTATCCAACAGGAATCTACTTGAACGCTCACATTATCTACAAAGGCCCCTGCACAGTGTTCTCCCCATGATAAGAGTCAGTGAGTGGCTTCTCAGGACCGTCACTCACAGTTACATTCCTCCAATCAAGGCCCGTTATTGGTTCCAACTTGTAGGTAAGTTTGGACTTTGGCTGATCAGGCTAGGAGGACATTACCTGGCAAGCATATGTGCCGAGTGAGGCAGGAGTGAAGGGGGCGAGCATAGGGTGACCCTCGGGCCTTAGGACATTGGCCATTTTCACACTGCTTACCTTCCCTCGCAATGGCCCAGAACATCGCACAAAAAACGCGGAAGATCGCGTTTTCTCGCGCGAGATTTGCGCAATGTTGCGCAAATCTCGCACGAGAAAACGTGATCTTCCGCATTTTTTGCGCGATGTTCCGGGTCAGTGCGAGGGAAGGTAAGCAGTGTGAAAATGTCCATTGTCTGTGGCACAACCAGCACAAAACAACTTTCTTGAGGACATGAGGAAGGAGCAGAGTCACCTGGGCTCAGGAGCACATGGTCTGCAGCTGCTAGAGGAGGTAAGGGCTTTTTGCCTTTCTTGGCTGTGGTGGGTTAAGCTGAGAAGCTAAGGGTGGTCCTCTCTAGCTTTGGGGCTTTTTGTGTGTAGTTTTGTGTTGATTTGAGTGTAGTTTTGAGGCTGAGTGTGTTTGGGCTTGATTGTGTTTGAGGGTGAGTGTGTTTGTAAGGCTGCTGGGGGTTGCTGGAGTACAAGCCACACACCCCCTTTGTGCTCGCCTCCTGTGCTTAGCAGGAAGTGACCTTTTGCATTGAAAAGGCAACTGCTGGGCAGGGGCGCGAGCCTTTGGCGCGAGCCGAAGGGCGAGAGCTAAAGGGCTCTTGGCCTGTGGCTCTTAGCCGGGGGATCATAGCCATCTTCTTTCCTCTTAGTGTGTTATTCCTAAAACAGAATAATGAAGTCAGAATGCCAGCAGGGGGTTGGGGGCTTTCCAGTGTATTGCACTGAGTGTCACATGTATGACTATCTGCCTTCTGGTCAGAAGTCCTGGATGTGTGCTCGCTGCAAGGAGCTCCTGGTTCTCAGGGAACGAGTACGTACCCTTGAGGCCAAGGTGGCTGACCTGGAGAAGCGGAGACAGTTAGATAGGCACGAGGACAAGATTCTCAGGGACAGGATAGATGTGTCCCACTCTAAAAATGGCAGCGTTCTTGTTGTCAAGGAGAATGAGGATCTTGTGGAATCAGGGCACCGTACTGAGGATAAGGGGAACATGCCCTCAGAAGGGACCTCTTCTTCAGTTGGTGAGCAGGTTTCCTTTCGCATCAAGGAACCATCCCTGGGTGGGGCGGGAGGGAGGCTCTTGGTAGTTGGTGATTCGATCCTTAGACAAGTAGATAGCTGGGTGGCACAACCGCGTTCTGACCGTATGGTGACTTGCCTGCCTGGTGCGAAGGTAGCGGACATTACGCGTGTTATAGATAGGCTGGTAGATAGTGCTGGGGAGGAGTCAGCGGTCGTGGTCCATGTTGGAACCAACGATGTTGGGAAATGCAGTCGTGAGGTCTTGGAACAAAAATTTAGGCTGTTAGGCAGGAGACTCAAGGCCAGGACCTCCAAGGTAGCCTTCTCAGAAGTGCTACCTGTTCCACGCGCAGGGCCAGAGAGACAAACGCAGATCAGGAGTCTCAATGCGTGGATGAGACGATGGTGTAGGGAGGAAGGGTTCAAGTTTGTTAGGCACTGGGATTCTTTTTGGGACAAGCGGGAGCTGTACAAGAGAGACGGTCTCCACTTGTCCCGAGAAGGAACCCGGCTGCTGGCACTTAAAATCAAAAAGGTGGCAGAGCAGTTTTTAAACTAAATGCTAGGGGAAAGCCGACAAGAGATAAAGTGTCTCTGGTTCAGGATGGTTCATCTCAGAGAGATGAAGGGCTAGGTATAACACTTCTACAGGGAGATAGATTAGAGTTGTCAACTGAGATGGAGACAAACAGTGCAGATGACCTAACTACGTCTCGAGGCAAAGTGTGCCGGGGAAGTTACAGGTGTTTATATACAAATGCTAGAAGTGTCCGAGGTAAAATTGGGGAGCTGGAATGTTTAGTGTTGGGCGAATCCATAGACATTGTGGGCATATCAGAAACTTGGTGGGATGAGGAAAATCAGTGGGACACGGTGATTCCTGGATATAAATTATATCGGAAGGATAGGGAGGGAAGGGTTGGTGGTGGGGTGGCTCTATATGTCAGAGAAGGTATACATTCCAGTAAGATTGAGAAGGTAACTGAATTAGATTCGCTTCTGGAAATGCTATGGGTTGAAATTACGGGCCCAAATGGAAACTTAACTGTGGGAATTTGTTATCGCCCTCCAGATCAGAAAATAGAGGAGGATTATAAAATGATGACAGGATTAAAGATGGCTGCTAAACAAAAAAACTGTGTTGTAATGGGTGATTTTAACTACCCACACATTGACTGGGCCAATGGGTGTTCGAATCGGGGGAGAGAAAGTGAGTTTCTAGACTGTCTCAATGACTGTGCTATGGAACAGATGGTTACAGAACCTACTAGGGGAGAGGTGATCCTGGATTTGGTCCTCAGTAATGCTGAAGACCTGGTGAGAGATGCAAATGTGATTGCACCACTTGGGAACAGTGACCATAATGTTATTGAGTACAACATATGTATAAATAGGAAATTGCCAAATAAGACCAACACAGCCATGTTTAACTTCAAAAGGGGTAACTTTTCTGAGATGAGGGGGTACGTGAAGAAGAAACTGAAAGGGAAAGTAAAAAAGGTCAAAACACTTGGGGAATCTTGGAGACTATTTAAAACTACAATCCTGGAAGCTCAAATTAAATATATACCGCTGGTTAGGAAAGGCACAAATAGGTTTAGGAAAAGGCCAGCATGGTTAACAAGCAATGTAATAGAAGCTGTAAAAGGTAAAAAGGATTCTTTTAGGCAGTGGAAAACTAGTCGGAGTGAGGTTGATAAAAAGGAGCATAAGCTGTGGCAAAAAAAGTGCAAGTCTGTGATCAGACAGGCAAAAAGGGAATATGAGGAGCATATTGCAAAGAACATAAAGAAAAACAATAAACAATTCTTTAAATATATTAGAAGTAGAAAACCAGCTAGGGAGGCAGTGGGGCCCTTGGATGACCAAGGCGTAAAAGGATTACTAAAGGGTGATAGGGAAATGGCCGAGAAGCTGAATGCGTTCTTTGCTTCTGTCTTCACTGTGGAAGATAAGAAGTGCATGCCCACTCCGGAAGCACTGACTTTGGGAGGGGTTTTGAAAGACCTGAGTCACATTGAGGTGACGAGAGAGGAGGTTATGCGACTGCTAGATAATTTAAAAACTGATAAATCACCGGGCCCAGATGGCATACATCCAAGAGTTCTGAAAGAACTCAAGTGTGAACTTGTAGATCTCCTCACAAAAATATGTAATCTGTCATTAAACTCTGCATCTGTTCCTGAGGACTGGAAGGTAGCTAATGTTGTCCCCATCTTTAAAAAAGGTTCCAGGGGAGATCCGGGAAATTACAGGCCAGTCAGCCTGACGTCAATACCGGGTAAGTTGGTGGAAACTATTATCAAAAATAAAATTAGTGGGCACATTGATGACCAAAAGCTGATGAGGAAAACTCAGCATGGGTTCTGTAAGGGAAGATCTTGTCTCACCAATCTGTTAGAGTTCTTTGAGGGAGTGAACAAACAAGTGGACAAGGGAGACCCGATAGATATTGTTTATCTTGACTTCCAGAAAGCTTTTGACAAAGTTCCTCATCAAAGGCTCCTAAGTAAGCTCAGTAGCTATGGGATAAAGGGCCAAGTCCTCTTGTGGATCGAAAACTGGCTAATTAATAGGAAACAGAGAGTGAGTATAAACGGGCACTTCTCACAGTGGAGGGTGGTGAGCAGTGGGGTGCCACAGGGGTCGGTATTGGGTCCAATGGTTTTTAACTTGTTTATTAATGATTTGGAATTGGGATTAAGCAGTGAAGTGGCTAAATTTGCAGATGACACGAAATTGTTCAGGGTGGTGAAAGCCAGAGAGGATTGTGAGGCACTCCAAAGGGATCTGTCGAGGCTAGAAGAGTGGGCATCCATGTGGCAAATGAGGTTCAATGTAGCCAAGTGCAAAGTAATGCACATTGGAACCAAAAATCCAAAATATAAATACAAGTTGATGGGGTCTGAACTGGCGGAGACTGACCAAGAGAGAGATCTTGGAGTCATGATAGATAACTCACTAAAAACGTCAGCACAGTGTGCGACTGCCATAAAAAAAGCTAATGCTATGCTAGGGGTTATTAGGAAAGGGATTGAAAACAAATCAGCCGGTATCATAATGCCTCTGTATAAATCGATGGTGAGGCCTCATTTGGAGTACTGTGTACAGTTCTGGTCGCCACACCTTAAAAAAGATATCATAGCACTGGAAAAAGTACAGAGAAGGGCAACTAAAATGATTAAAGGGTTGGAACACTTTCCCTATGAGGAAAGATTGAGGCGCTTGGGGCTCTTTAGCCTGGAGAAAAGACGACTGAGGGGAGACATGATAGAGGTTTACAAGATAATGCACGGGTTAGAGAAGGTAGAGAAAGATGTGTTTTTCTCCCTTTCTCACAATACAAGAACTCGTGGGCACTCTATGAAATTATTGAGCAGTCGGGTTAGAACAGATAGAAGAAAATACTACTTTACACAAAGGGTGATAAACACATGGAATTCGTTGCCACAGGAGGTGGTGGCAGCTACAAGCATTGCCAGCTTCAAGAGGGGACTGGACAAATATATGGAGCAGAGGTCCATCAGTGGCTATTAGCCACAGGAGATAGATGGTATTCTCTTTGTGGGGAGGTGGTGCTCTGTTGTCTTGGTGCTGGAAGGAAGGCAGTGGGAGGGCTTCTGGTGTCCTGGCCTCACTGACAGTCCTTTAGATGGCACTGGATTTCTAGCCACTGTGTGTGACAGAATGTTGGACTGGATGGGCCACTGGCCTGATCCAACATGGCTTTGCTTATGTTCTTATGTTCTTATGACCCTCGACTTTAATAACTTTCCCACACCACTTCACGGCTGAATTATCAATTATCAATTACTATCAATTATCAATTACTAATGGAGCATTAATTATTAATTAATTGCTTTATTGAATATTTTCTCTTATATTTTGATCATTAATTAAATACTTATTTCTTCATTATTGATTAATTAATTGGTTATTAATTAATTATTTTATTTTATTGATTGTTTTAAAGGATTTTGAAAGTTCTTAAAGGACTTTGAAAGCAATTTCATTCTCAGGATCAGCTTGTACATTTTTAGTTGGTTTTTAAATTCTGGTTTATGTGTTTTAAATGTGCCGTCTTTATTTTGTAATTTTTGTAAGCCACTTTAGGGCCTTTGGGAGACGGGTGAGACAGAAATGTTTTTTAAAAGAAAGCCAGATTTAGCAATGGCAACAAAACTGGCAAAATTCTCTCCTCTATAATAATAGTAATAACATTCAATTTATATACCGCCCTTCAGGACAACTTAATGACCATTCAGAGTGGTTTACAAAGTATGTCATTATTCCACAACAAAACACCCTGTGAGGTGGGTGGGGCTGAGAGAGCTCCAGAAAGCTGTGACTAGCCCAAGGTCACCTAGCTGTCTTCAAGCGGAGGAATGGGGAATCAAACCTGGCTCTCCAGATTAGAGTCCCGCGCTCTTTACTACTACACCAAACTGGCTCTCCTACACCAAACTGGCTCTCTAGACATCATTCAAGCCATTCTGGTTCACATGCATTCACACCAATGACTAAGGTCTGAATTCCTGAGGTAGTTCTTTTTATGATGGTTTGTTTGAGCGAATTTGGTTTGTGTTTGGAGAAGTGGTAGAATTTCATAATTTGGTAATTTTAGACCCTGGACACACACATGTGCACACACAGCACGTGTGCTCACACACTCCTCAAGTGAATAATGCACACTTCCTTTCCCTGTACTTAACAGCCTACAAGCCATACATCAAAGTATTTTAAAAATTATTTATAACTGCATAGGGAAATATGACTAAATCACATGTGCGCTTTTTTATCTAGCCTGACAGCAACATCTTTTAATTTCTGTTGTTCTGAAATGTTCTGTAGGTGGCCAGTCCAGGGAGTATTATATTGGTTACAAAGTGAGATATAATGGAGACGACTTAAAAAGATATGGGCAATTGAGTCAACTTGATTTTTACAGTAAGTACAGAAATGTTTCTCAGGAGGGGTTCTACTAAAATGGCCCTTCATCTCAGCAGAAGGTAAAACGCATTGCATCTAAGTAACAGGAAAGAGCGACAATACTTTGAAATTGTTAAATAAAAGAAGTATTGCTCAAGCATTTTCTGATAAGATAAATGGAAGTAAACAGGAAAGCATCTCCAATCTGAATGCACTTTTTAGTATAGCCCAATCTTTTTTCAGTAATTGATTTTGTACCATTAACAGAAATGTTTTCAGTGAGTCCCTAAAATTTAGGCTCTACTAGTATAGCAAGCTTTGAGTCAATTGGGCTGAGACAAGCTTCCAGGAGCCAGTTATTACTAATTGATAATGCATGCTTCAAATATGAAGCTAGAGCCTGCTCTTACACTGCAATCCTAAGCAGAGTTACTCCACTCTAAGCCCATTGATTTCAATTTGCTTAGACTAGAATAAGTCTTCTTAGGATTGCACTATTAGACACGCCCCACATGCTGAACCAGCATCCCATATTTCTGCTCCAAAGTTTAATCCTGACATTTCCCCTTAAATGGAGGGTTTTTCATTTATGCCTGAGCCGGTTTGGTGTAGTGGTTAAGAGCGGCAGGACTCTAATCTGGAGAACCGGATTTGATCCTCCGCTTGAAGCCAGGGGGGTGACCTTGGGTCAGACACTTAAGAGTGGCAGGATTCTAATCTGGAGAACCGGGTTTGATTCCCTACTCCTCTACTTGAAGCCAGTTGGGTGACCTTGGGTCAGTCATAGCTTTTTGGGAGCTCTCTCAGCCCTTCCCACCTCACAGGGTGATTGTTGTGGGGATAATAATCACACACTTTGTACACCACTCTGAATGGACGTTAAGTTGTCCTGAAGGGTGGTATATAAATCGAATGTTGTTGTTATTGTTGTGATTGTTGTTGTTGCTGTTATTACATTTCCTTTTCTGGCTTTCAGCATGGTGTAAGCCACTCTGTAGAGGGATCAAAAAAGCAGGGCGGCCATCTTTCAAATAAAAAAAACAAATGAATACAGAGAAGGCACACCAATATCCAGAATCTCCTTCTTTGGCCCTGATGTCATTGTTACAAAAACAGAGACAACGTTAGCCATAACAACAGGCGATGCCATTTGCTTGTTTGGTTGGCCGGCCACATGGGAACTCTTTCACTTCCTCCAACCCACACAGTGCCTCAATCCTGAAATCAAAAAGAGTCCAGTAGCACCTTTAAGACTAACCAATTTTATTTTATTGTAGCATAAGCTTTCGAGAATCAAGTTCTCTTCATCAGATGCCTGATCCGAACTGGTCTCAATCCTGAAATACACCAGTCTGGGCCAACCGACCCTCTAAGTCAAATGCAGTTTACCCCTTGGGAAGTCCCCGTTCTAATGTTATTGCATAAAAGAGTAACTGATCACACATTTCCTAAATCTGGACACTGCAGAGTTGAACAACTGAAATGTTTTTAATTTAAAGAACTATAAATGCATAGTTTTCATCAACTAACAACGCAGCGCCTTGGCACAGTTATACCCAGGGCTTTTTTTCAGCTGGAACGCAGTGGAACCGAGTTCTGGAACCTCTTGAAAATGGTCACATGGCTGGTGGCCCCGCCCCCTGATCTCCAGACAGAGGGGAGTTGAGATTGCCTTCTGTGCCGCTGAGTGGCGCGGAGGGCAATCTCAACTCCCCTCTGTCTGGAGATCAGGGGGCGGGGCCACCAGCCAAGTGACCATTTTCTCCGAGGGCAAGCCACTGAGTTCTACCACCTCTTTTCCCAGAAAAAAAGCCCTGGTTATACCCCTCTAAAGTCATTGGATTCAATAGGTTTAGAAGGATGCAATTCTGCATCAGATTGCACTGTAAAATGTCTTAGCCTAGAGAAGCTTCTGTTAAACTGCAACCAAGTCACTTACCAGGCAAGTGAGGGATAATCCGATTCTCTATGTTGATATCCCCAGATTCGATGGGAAACATTTCTTTTAGAGCTTTCTGGTGAGGGAAGGACAGCAACAGTCATCACGACAAGTTGAAAGTTTCAATTTTCCCCCTTAAAATGCTACCTGATCTCATCAAATCTCAGAAGCTAAGCAGGGTCGGCCTTGGTTAGTAAGTGGATGGGAGACCTCCCAGGAAGACCAGGGCTGCAGAGGCAGGCAATGGCAAACCACCTCTGTTAGTCTCTTGCCATGAAAACCCCGCTGGGGTGGGGGTTGCCATAAGTCAGCTATGACTTGAGGGCACTCTCCTCCACCACCAAAATGCTAACAGCACACAGGGAGATCAGTTTCAAGTAGAAAAACAGCATGAGGGGTTCAATCCTCCCCTCCCCACACAGTTGCCAACTGAGTGGAGGTTTTACACACATACCATTTACCGTTATATCATTGCCAGTATTCAGATCTGCTGTGCCTCTGAGCATGTACAGAATGCTTTTGGTCTTTCCACTGAGAAACCAATGAGTCTTGCTCCCAAGTAAAGCGTGCCCAAGACTGCAGCCTTAGCCCAGCACCCCAGGCAGCACAGACCAGATTTTTACTTACATGAAATTCATATATCTCGGTGAACTTCCGATACACGACTTTTTCGGTGAGATCTTGCCATTTCACCAAGAACATGTAAACCTGACAACAAAATGACAGCAGCACGTTTCAAAAAATATTCTGAAGTTCAAAATGCCCCCAAGACTCACCCAACAATGCAATAGGCAGAAACCACACATTTTTATTCTCCACGTTATAAAAATGAAGTTATAACTATCACAAAGGCTCATGAAGAAAACTAGGGGGTTCTTTCGCCCCTTGATCTTGATTAGATCTGAAATCGGGTGTTTGGAGCTTGTTGTGAATCTCCTTCCAAACTCTAAAGTGGCAGCCCTGTTTTAAGAGGATGCTTCAAGTATTTCTGTGGAAAATTCCAGCCATGGAATAGACTGAAAACTCCGGTGAAATCTAAAACCCCAGTATTTTCAGCCACAAGCAAGTGGCATTATTTAGGTCTGAAAGCTAAAACTTGCATTCTGAAAGACTAATTCTATCTTCTTTTAATCCCTAGTTGAAAAGGACATGCGGTTCTCCCTTTCCTTATTTTATCCTCACAACAAGCCTGTGAGGAAGGTTGGTCTGGGAGTGACAAGCCCAAGATTATGCAATGAGCTTTGCATCTGAGAGAGGGTTTGGATCCAGGTCTCCCTGATATTAGCCCAACTATCTAACCAGCTCTACCACGTGGGCCCATATTGGTCAAGGCCAGAAGTGTCTCAGGCAACAGATCTCAAATGAGTTTTGCTAAAGCACAGCAAACTCATAAGCAATCACATCATCTCTATAATATCTATCTATCTATCTATCTATCTATCTATCTATCTATCTATCTATCTATCTATCTATCTATCTATCTATCATAGCCATCAAATTTAACATATCAACAGTTATTTAATTTATTGACCATTTATACTCTGCCTTTCTCCCCCATGGTGACCCAAACCAGTTTATATCATTCTTCTCCCCTCCATTTTATCCTCACAACAACCCTGTGAGGTAGGTTAGGCTGAGTGTGTGTGAATGGCCCGAGGTCACCCAGCAGGTTTCCCACGGCAGAAGTGGGGATTCAAACCTGGGTCTGCCAGATCCTAGGGTGACATCTGACCACTGCCCCACACCAATCCCAGCCCAACACTGTAACCTCTACAACCCGCCCCCCCCCCCTGGCTCTCCATACAGTTTATGCAGATAAAAAATATTACACACTGCCAGTTTCTAGGTGAATCCCCAATTCGACCATCAGGCCTCCACTGGGAAATATTGCTTTCCAAGCCCAGATAAACCACAGACAGTCCTTCCTTTCTCGACAACATTTCGATCTCGCCCTGCACCCCGCTTCCCATGCTCTTGGCGCACTTTTTGAAAACCATTTCAAAACCACATAAGACTTTGTCATGTCACTTATAACAGAAGATTATTACGGCAGCAAATTGAACAGAGAATTCCCTAACGCTTTCGGCTGCACAAGACCACCCAATGGAATAAAATTAAGGTCCAGCTAAGATAAGAGCCATGGCCGGATCTTCCCAGCGTTTTCTGAAAAGTAAATTGCAGCCCTGTGTGGCCCTGATTCAGCCCAATAAAGCCTTATAGGGTGGAGTTAAACCCTTATACCCTTGCCTGATTTCTCTCCCTACGTTTTGAAGGGCAAACAGGGCTGCCATCTTTATTATCTTTTAGGGCTAATAATGCCCTGATCTGGGTAGTCCAGGCTAGTTGGGAAGCTAAGCAGGGTCAGCCGTGGTCAGTATTTGGATGAGAGACCAGAGCACCAAGGAAGTCCGGGGTTGTTACACAGGGGCAGGCAGTGGTACATGACAAACAACTTCTGTTCATCTCTTGCCTTGGAAACCCCTAAGTCAGCTACACCTTGACAGTGTAACACACAGGGCTAATAATAGCAATGTGAGGGGTCAGTTCTGGTTCTCCCAGGGCCACACAATCACATCTCCGCAAAGAAATTAGCCTCAGTTTGCTATTGTTGTTTCATTTGCGGAACCCCCAAGAACCATTGTATCAATGTTAAAATGGTTTTTAATCAGTCAAACATCCTTCTTTCTGCATCCTCCAATTGCATACACATGCTCATTTACAGTGCAATCCTACGAAGAGTTACTCCAGTCTAGGCCCATTGATTTCAATAGGCTTAGACTGGAGTAACTCTTCATAGGATTGCACTGTGTTATTCAACCACAAGTGTTAGTGCACCACAACTGTTTCTAGTGGATCCACTGGACTAATGGATCACTACAGCTACTTTCCTACAAAATAATGACCAGGGAGAAAATGGCCCATATATATCCTGCCTTTTTAAAAAAGGTAGTCCAGTTGCTAGACAAACCCAAGATTTCAATGAGATAACGCTATTTGCAAGGGTTATTATTTATTTCTTTAGAAACTATCTGTACCACCTCTCCGGAGAACTTGCTCGAGCCACCTTATGCAATAAAAATATAAGTAATAAACACTAACAATTAAAGCCCCAGTTTAAAACAGTTGAAAATTAATTTTAAACAATTAATTCATTAAAAAATAACAATTAACCAAGAGCGTAAAACAGCTTTAAAAGAGTCTCGTAAAAATGGCTAGAAGCAGACTGTAAAATCGATTTTAAAAGATCAACCCTTAATTAAAAGCCAAGTGAAAAGAAACATTTTGGGCTGGTACCTAAAAAAGAATGAAAGAGAACAGGGCAGAGTAGTGGCTTGTGAACGCACCCGTATGTAAAATTGCATCCCCATGTACTTACATAGTGTTGGCTTGGGAAAAATCGCTTCTCGAACCCCAAAAGTTCAATGTGTCTGATGTAGGCATCCCCCATCTTTGCCACTAGTACTCTAGATACACCTTGGCTACTACCAGAATACTCACTGCTTCTTCCCTTACTCTCTCTTGTTCTTTAGGCATCTGTGCCAATTGTTTATTCCTTTTATCTTACGTAAAAGGGGAAGTGAGATGAGCTTCATTGCCCAACGTGGACTTTCACAAAAAAGAAAAAAAATGGTTTCTGTTTTCTGCAGCTGTTATGTACACCTGAAGCAAAAAGCCCCCAAATGCAAATACATTGGCTCAAGACATTCTTTTGGTCTCCAGGATTTTGATAATAAAGTATAAGTTCTATGACTGTTAATTTAAGAAATTCTCTCATCTTTCCACATATTCCAAAGTGACTTGGAAAAATCCAAACAGAAGAAGATACAAGAATCAACATTACAAACAGTTAAAATGGCAGGGAAACTGAGGAAATGTAAAATTATCTTTCATAAAAAGCTAAAAATATAAAAAAGAAAGATAGTCTTCATCTGGCGCTGGAAAGGTAATCAGGAGCTAGGCAGATATTTCTGAGGAGGGCTGTTGACAATTCCACTCTGTCCTGAAGCTGGCCAGGTGACATGGGCCTGTCATATTCTCTCTTGCTCTCTCAATCTCACCTTCCCATCAACGTTGTTGTGAGGATAAAATGGGAAACGAAGAATTTTTGATGCCACGCTGAGTTCCTTGGAGGCCAGTTGCAGTTAACCCCTCCAAAGGGCTGGACCCAGTTAGAACTAGTATTTGTTTTGTGGGTACTAAAAGCATGTTTCAACTAATCTTCTATAAAGCCCAGCAAGAGGTAATGAATGGAGAATTAGAGATGGCCAGTCAAGCTGTTGATTCAAATCCTTACTCAGCTATGATTCTTTCTGCAACTGCTGGACCAGTCACCCAAGCCCACCTCAAAAGGTTGGTGTAAAGATAATATGGGGTGGGGTGAACCTTGAGCTTTACGTAGGGTTATGTACCTTACTAGTAGAATTGCCAACTCCAGGTTGGGAAATTCCTAGCGATTCACTAGAGTATACTGCCTTAGAGTCTACCTGCCAAAGCAGCCATTTTCTCCAAGTGAACTGATCTCTGTAGTCTGGAGACCAGCTCTAATTCCAGAGATCGCCAGGCCTCACCTGAAGGTTGGCAACCTGCTTACTAATCCCATCCTGGCAGTGGTATTTACTCCAAAATAACAAATAGAAATTGAACCCAGACAAGACTGAAGTGATGCTTGCTGGGAAGGCAGAGATCTTGAAAGACATTGTACTCCCCGTTTTCGATGGCGTTCGTCTGACCCTTGCAGACCTAGGGGTTATACTGGATCCAGCACTACTACTAGAAAAACAAGTTAAGGCAGCTGCAAAAAATGCTGTCTACAACCTCACTCTAGCCTGGAAGATGGCTTCTTATCTTGACACAGCCGACCTGGCCACCTGGATCCATGCTATGATAACATCAAAACTTGACTATTGTAATGCACTATACATAGGTCTCCCATCCAAATTAACTAGGAGACTCCAATTGGTGCAAAATGCTGCAGCTCAACTGTTAGCAAGAGCGAGTAGGAGCATGAACATCACTCCCATCCTAGAGTCACTCCATTGGCTACCTATCAGTTTCCGTGCACAATTCAAGGTACTGGTTATTACATACAAAACTCTTCACGGCCTTGGCCCAGCATACCTACGGCCAGGACTGCTTCCCTCCCTATGTCCCTCCACAGCAGCTTCGCTCATCTAAACAGGGTCTCCTGCAGCTGCCAGCCTGTACATGGGCAAAATCAACAGCAGCCCATGCAGGGGCTTTCTCTGTGGTGGCCCCTACCCTGTGGAACGGCCTGCCTGAGGAGGTAAGGAGAGCCCCCACTCTCCTGACTTTCCGTAAACAATGCAAAACCGAATTATTCAAAAAGTCTTTTTACTCAGATAGGAGGGCTGTATTGTAGGGAGGGGGGGTCTCAGATGCTTCGCTAATGAGTTAGGGACCATAGACTTCACCGCTATGTTGCCTTACATATTATCTGTTGCTTTAAATATGTACTCCTATATACTACCTGTGCTTCATGTTGTCTAATGTCAGTCCTAGAATTCAACTCTGTGTTAGATCCTAGCTAATGCTATGTCTTTGTAAACTTTTACCCTATGGCATTGTTTATGGAAATGTCCTTAACATTGTATGGAAATGTCCTTGATACAGACTATGCAATCTATGCAATCACACTATGCAATCTGCCTCAAGTCTCAGTGAGAAAGGCAGACTATAAATGGCATTATATAAATAAATAAATATGAAACCAGCAGCCTCATGTCCGTTCCCTTGACTTCTCTGTAATGTTTAAAAGGCCCAAACCACACCTTCAAATGGCAAACTCGCATCATCAACACAGATTAGAGTTACAACAGTGGGAGAAACAGTGGGAGAAACTAGAGCTTTCCCCATTTAAACTGCAATGACTAAACACCAACTACCCAGACAACGGCAGTGTTGAAATTTTAGTAATTCAGAGAACAGGTGGTACGTGGTTGCAGTTTAGTAAACATGTGAGCGGTAACCTTGCAGACCGCTGGTTCACCTCCCACCTCAGCCCTAAACCCCGGTTTGCACAAGTAACAGCATCACCAGCTGCTGGGATCACTTTTTCCATTTTTAAGATCTTTGCACTGCTTGACAGTGCAGTTCTGGGTTCAGCCAACACTAGTCTTGACCGTTAAAGTCTTCCATAGTCTGGAGTCCACATACTTGTCAGGCTGCCTCTCCCTCTATGAATTCCCATAGCAGTTTCTGGCCAGGTCCTCAGACCCTTCCCGTGGTATATTCAGCCACAGCTTGTACATAAACTTTCTTCGTGGAGGCCCCCATGCAAGGGTGGCGAGCTGATTTATGCTCACCCACGGAGACTTATGAACCCTATCGGGTTCCAGAATGCTTTGTGGGATCCAATGTTCCATGGTGGTTTGTTAGATGAGCTGGTGGAGGACTGCCAGTGCCGGCTCTCTGAAGCCATCGACGAAATTGCTCCCCGTTGCCCTCTTTGCCCCCATGCCCGAGACGCTCCCTGGTATTCAGAGGAGCTCCGACGGAAGGAGGAGGAGAGCCAGTTTGGTGTAGTGGTTAAGAGTGCAGGACTCTAATCTGGAGAACAGGGTTTGATTCCTCATTCCTCCACTTGAAGCCAGCTGGGTGACCTTGGGTAAGTCACAGCTCTTAGCTTTCTCAGCCTCACCCGCATCACAGGGCATTTTGTTGTGGGGATAATGATAACATACTTTGTAAACCGCTCTGAGTGGGTGTTAAGTCATCCTGAAGGGCAGTATATAAATCGAATGTTGTTGTTGTTTTTATTAAGACGGCTTGAGCGAGTGTGGCGATGATCTCGGGACGAAGATGCAAGATCATTTTATAGGACATTTATGAAAGCCTATGAAGTGGCGGTGAAGGCTGTGAAGAAAGTTTTATGCAGCCTCCAACGCGTCAGCTAGCTCACACCCAACAAAATTGTTTAATGTGGTTTGGTCACTGGTCTCCCTGCTGGAGGGAGGCCGTCAAATTTTGAATGTGGACATTAGCTGTGAGGCTTTTGGGAGCTTTTTTGCTGATAAAATCTTGTCCCTCCACCGCGACTTGCCAGCCACAGTTGATTCATTAAATGAGCTAGAGACCCCTTGGCTGTCTTCAGGGCCAATATCTGATCATTTCTGTCCACTCTCTGGGGAGGAGATTGACAGGACCCTGCGATTAGTTAAGCCCACCATGAGCCCCTTGGACCCATGTCCATCGTGGCTGGTGAAAGCCAGTGCTGATGGGCTGTGGTCCTCATTGGAGGCCATTGTTAATCTATCCTTAGGCTCTGGGGGTTTTTCTGGGCCATTAAAGGAAGCCGTGATGAGGCCTCTTTTAAAGAAACCATCACTGGACCCCACTGACCTGGTCAATTACTGCCTGGTCTCGAACCTCCCATTTCTGGGAAAGGTGATTGAGCAGGCAGTGGCGGAACAGCTGCAGGGCTCTCTGAAGGCTGTCTCGGCTCTAGATCCCTTCCAGTCCACGTTCCGCCCGGGACATGGGACAGAGACATTGCTGGTCACCCTCACAGATGATCTTCGCAGACATCTGGACCGAGGTGGCTCAGAGTTGCTAATATTACTGGATCTGTTGGCAGCGTTTGATACAGTTGATTAAGATCTTTTGACACACTGCCTCACCGCTTGTCTCTTTTCTTCATGGTCGAGGACAGAGGGTGGCACTTGGGGAGAAATTGTCATCCCGCCACCCTTTGGTGTGTGGGGTCCCGCAGGGAGCAATACTCCCCCCATTACTGTTTTATGTCTATATGCACCCCCTTGCCCAGTTGGTATGAAGTTTCGGAGTCGGGTGCCATCAATACGCAGATGACACCCAGTTGTATCTGATGATGGATGGCCAGCTTGACTCGGCCCCAGATGTCCTGGAACGTGCTTTTGTAGCCACGACTGGCTGCTTGAAACAGAGTCGACTGAAATTGAACCCGACAAAGCCGGAGGTCCTCTACTTGAGCTGCGGGGGGTTAGGCTCGGGACTCCGGCTCCTGGCCCTCGATGGGGCACCGCTACTGCCAGTTCCAAGGGTTAGGAGCTTGGAGGTAATCCTGGATGCCTCCCTGAAAATGGAGGCACAGGTCACAGCAGTTGTGATCTGTGCCAGATCAGGCAACTTGTCCTGTACCTGTCAACTTGGGACTTAACTACAGTGATCCAGGCAACAGTCATCTCTAGACTAGATTACTGCAACTCGCTCTCTGAGGGGCTTCCCTTGAGCCTGACCCGGAAATTACAGCTGGTACAAAATGCAGCGGCATGCGTTATTATGAAAGTGCCAAATGGGGCGCACATTACTCTGATATTACACAAGCTACATTAGTTGTCTGTGGAGTACCGGATCAGATTCAAGGTTTTGGTACTGACCTATAAGGCCCTATGTGGACTGGGACCAGTGTATCTGCAGGACCATCTCTCCCCGTGTATTCTCCAGAGGACACTCAGGAGATAAACAGTTGTTGGTAGTCCCTGGCCCCAGGGACGCCCACTTAGCCTCAACCAGAGCCAGGGCCTTTTTGGTCCTGGCTCCCACCTGGTGGAATGCTCTATCTATTGAGACCAGGGCCCGGCAACACCTACTATCTTTTCGCCGGGCCTGTAAGACAGAGCTGTTCCGCCAGGCACATGGCTGAGGTCTGGGCCTCCAACGGCCTGAAACAACAAGGGATGTATAAAATCTAACCCTCCCTGCAAAGGCTGTCCACCATCCTGTTTTAGTTTGTAAGGCTGACTATATATCTAAAAATATGTTTTTATTTTAATGGTTTTAAAATGTTTTATGGAAATGGAATTGTATTGTATTTTAATGGTTGTGATCCGCCCTGAGCCTACTCGCGGGGAGGGCGGAATAGAAATGTGAAATAAATAAATAAATAATAAATACCTATTGGAAAAAGAAGAGAAAGCATCTAACTTGTTAGTGTTACTGAGAGGCTTTGAGAGAGAGCTTTTGGGGCTCCCTGAGAGGGTCAGGTTGGGGTGGGGTTCAGTAAGTCTTTTTTTCATGTTTAGTTTATTTATCATCTGCCTTTTTCATTGGGGCTTAAGACAGATTACTGAATTATAAAAACAACAAGCAACAGAGCCCATCATGAGAAGAAATACAATGGGCTGTAGCCCTCCCCCCCCCCAGCGTGGCCTTCCCACTGCCTGTACGGCCGCTGCGGGGCCACACTGTGCCTTACCGCTGGCTTTGTAGCTCCTCAAAGGCCTGCTGCACATGGCACTGAGGCCCAGCATGGACCTCCCAAGGCCCCACAGCAGCCTCAAGGAGCCCCACCCCCCTAGCGCTGCCTTCTCACTGCCTCCATAGGACGGCGGTGCACCTTCCCGCCAGCTCTACAGTCCCTCAGAGGCCTGCCACAAGCATCACGGAGGCCCAGTGTGGACCTCCCAAGGCTCTGCAGCGGCATCGCCACACCACGCCAACGACTCACTTTTATCCAGGCGTAGGCACACCCACAGGCCCTTGTGTGCCTGTGCCAGGATAAAAAATGAGTCATCACCAACACGGCTCAGCTTTTATATAGTAGGATGCGATAAAGACCAGTAGGATGAGGGGAAGGGAAAAAACTAAAAAATTAATAGAGACTTAAAACTAAACACTCTTCCCCATATAAAAAGTGCCCTCGAGAACAATTCTGGTTTACCACATCCTTATTTCTTTTATAAAAATGCTCTCCCAAACAGTTCTGTTTCCTCATTCTAGAAAATTATAGAAGCGCGGGAATCCTTTCTGACCTCCTCAGGAAGGCCACTCCAGCAAGTTGGAGCCATCATGCTCAGGTATGAGTAACTATTCATGAAGCTGTTACAGTAGAATATATCGAGAGGCTGTACTGCAGATATCTGGATCCTATGAAGGCTACTAGCACAGGGCAATGTCCAGTTGATGGTGGCCTGCAGTGCTGAGCTAGTACTAGGGTTGTCAGCTCTTCTAATATGCCAAAGGCACCAGTGGGCGTCAAAGTAAAGTACTAGGAGATTGCATGACATAAGAAGGCACCTGGAAAGGCAACTAGGCTCAGTGGTCACCACCACCAGGCCAGATAAGGCCAAGTTGTGTGGGTAGTGAGTCTCCAGTAATCACTATTGTATCTGTCCCCAGTGAGTTATCCTCCACCAAAGTCATGACAGTATGTGGCAGAAGACTCACAGGGGAAGGGGGTCAGTATGTAGGCTGGCGAGCCTCCTTGAGCACTGGCAGAAGAATTTTTTTTTAATGGCCATCAGGCCAATGGCATGACAGCCCATCTGGGGAAAACCCATACGTGATGTTAGTCATCTCTAGGAATCTCTGAAAACTCTTATCGTTTTACCATAGATTTCCAGTGATTCATAGAGAGGCATGATGTCACTTCCAGGTTTCCACAGAAGTGACCTCACACCATTGCCTATGGCCAGTCTCCCATGACCCTGGCTCTCCACCCAGGTCAGGTCAGGCCTGGCATCACTATTACTACATTGCCAGTGACATGATGACATTACTTCTGGTTGCTACAGAAGTGATGTTGTCACATCACTTGAGTTAGAGATCAACCCCCCCCCCACACACACACACACATTTTTCTGGGTGGTAGGAATAGCCAGTCGGATAGGAGGGAGGTCTTCAGTAGGAGACTTGGCATCTCTGCAGTGGAAGAGAGGCTGTTTCAGCCTCCCTGTCAACTCCCCTCCCCATACCTTTGCTTTACAGAAGCCAAGGTTCTGAAGCCTTAGTAATATTGTTGTCGTGGCCTAGCAACCCCCAGCAGCCACTGAGAGTTCTGTGGGCATTCTTTTCTGTTTGTTATTTAGGGAAATTTTAATCCCCTGATGTTTTTTTTTAAATCATCTTTTTCTGCATCGCTGAGACTTCCTTCATGTTTGTAGAAAAATCCCCTGGTTCTATCCTAGCTCCATGTTGATAGTGTCAAGTGAGTAGCTATATTGGTCTGCAGTCGAAGAGTAAGATCTGGGTCCAATAGCACCTTAAAGACCAGTTAGATTTTCAAGGTATAAACTTTTGAGAGTCAGAGCTCCCTTCTTCTGAAGAGAGTTTTGACTCTCGAAAGCTCATTAACTTGGAGATCTAGTTCATCTTTAAGATGCTACTGGATCTGAATCTAGCTCCATTTGGTGGTTCTATCAATCATATTCTCTATGATCCAGTTTGGGAATAAATATATTGATGAGTGCCCCACCTAGCTCTTGAGAGAAAACAAATTGCAGCATTCTGTACCAGCTGGAGTTTCCGAATTGTCTTCACGGGCAGACCCATGTAGTGTGTTACAAATAGTCTAGCCTCAAGATTACTGCAGCATGGAGCCAGGCGGCCAGATCCTCCAGAGCATGGAAACATTTTTCACAGCTGAATAAAAGTTACACTAGATCCTGTATAAGCCCCTGAGTCAGCAAGGGTCAGTTGATGCCTCTCAAATTTGGGAGGCACAACGGCCTTCCAAGACTTTACCCTTGACCCTATTATTCTGCCAACTGGTCTCTGGAGAGGCCACCTATAAATTTTCTAAATAAATAAAATGGTACAGACTTATCACTCACTGGATGACCTCAGGCAAGGGGTGCTAACTGATTACATTTAAAATTATTTTTTCCAGGGAGACGATTCCAGGTTCAGTCTTTAACATCCCATTAAGAGTCTCAGGGACAGGGCCAGATCAAGGGGGGCAGGGGGGGGTAGTCTGCCCCCGGCGCCCCTAGGGAGGGGGCACCGGGAGCAGCTGCCAGCGGGCGCAGGCAGTCTCGCAGCCCCCACTGCACTGCCTTTCGCCTGCCCCGCAGGACAGGGGGCGGCCGGCTTGCTGCGAACCCCCTGCCCTGCAGAGCAGGCAAAAGGCAGTGCGGGGGTCTGCGGGGCCGCCTGCGCCGTGCTGCCTTTTGCCTGCCCTGCAGAGAAGGGGGTGCACGGCAAGCTGGCCGCCCCGTCCTGCGGGGCAAGCAAATGGCACGGGCGGCCTTGCAGCCCCCCATGCTGTTTTTGCCTGCCCTGCAGGGCATGGGTGCGCGGCAAACCAGCCGCCCCCTGTCCTGCGGGGCAGGTGAAAGCAGCGTGGAGGGTTGGGAAGCCGCCCGCGCCATTTGCTGGGAGGCGAATGGCGTGGGCGGCTTCCCAGCCCCGCACTCTGCCTCTGTTCTGCCCTGCGTGATGACGTGGTTGCCAACCTAGGGTTGCCCCGGGTGCGGGCAACCCTAGTTCCGGCACTGCTCAGGGAATAGGTAGTGGGAAAGAGTTCTCTCTGACTGAAGCACTACTGCCAGTTGGAGCAGTCAGTACTGAGCTAGATTAACCAGTAGCATAAGGCAGCTTCATATGTTAACAACAATGGTTGTTGTATAGATTACAGAGAGGGGGTATTCGAACTGTTCTGAGGTCAGCAATTCTCCAGAGCTATAGTGTGGTGTGCCCTGACCTGGACAGCCCAGGCTAGCCTGATCTTATCAGATCTTAGAGGCTAAGTAGGGTCAGCCCTGGTTAATACTTGGATGGGAGACTACCAAGGAAGAGCAGAGTTGCTATCCTGAGGCAGGCAATGGAAAACCACCTTTGTTCGTCTCTTGCCTTGAAAACCCCTTGAGGGGTTGACATAAGTGGGCTGCAACTTGACAGCACTTTACACACACCATGTGCTGTAATTGATTAGTTTGTCAGACAGAGAGACCTTGGGTTTAAATACTCACATGAAGATCACAGGATGATCTTGGACCACTCACACTATCTCAGCCTAGTTGGGAGGATAAATTGGATGGGGGGGGATGATGTATGTTGTTGATCTTGCTGCTAGGCTTGAACGCACACCTAACTAGTCATCCCCCCCACCTTCCATGGAGAACGCTAGCTGAAAACTAAATACCAGTTACTCAGGATGTCCCAATGCAGGCAGGCCAGTTGACCAGAGTAAATTCCCCCCACCCCTACCTCCCAAAGCTGGATTCAATGAAGACCAACTATGTATAGCAGCACCCCTAAATTATAGAGTTGACCAGAATTAGTTTCTAACTGGGCTTCACCACTCAAGAAGGAAGGAGAGAAACAATCCAGATTGATTGATAATGGAATTTAGTTTTGAAAAAGTGCTTGGGCGTTCATCATAATATGAGGCCCTAAACAGTAACTTGCTTACTTTGTGTGAAGATACAACTCTGTTCACACACATCCCAGTTTAATGTTGGTTGGTAGCAGGCGAGAGAACTAGGAATTATAATTTTGTCAGTACATCAACCGCCTCTCTTAGGTGCAGCTGAAGAGAGTGATCCCCAAGTATGCTCCCCAAGGAGTAGAATCCAGTTGACCCCCCCGTTTACTTCTGCATAAACATGCTTAGGGACACAGCGCAAGTTTTATGCAATAATGTGTTGTCTAAGGGACTGCGGTTTCCTGGGCCATGTGAAATCTATTTGGATGTGGTTAGCAAAAGCAGAACCCTTGCATACCACCTCGTTTCTGCCTTCAGCACGTACACTAAATATCGCTTAGCTGTGGAACTGGCGGATAAGTGGAGAAAGACAGTCTCCGGAAGCTGGTCATGGGAGAGAGAGAAGCAACATTGCTTGTGCCATATTTTATACTATAAAAGCAATGTGTTTCAGAATTAGAATGACAAACATCCTCACAAGGGGGGATTCTGCATGATCGACTTTGATCGGACTTTCTGAGCAGTCGTGCTGTAGTGGAGTCGTATGAATCCACCGCTCCCCAATTCCACATTTTTTGTTTTGCATTGACATTTCATTTCATCATGCTCAAAGTCCATCGTGCGGAATTTGCCAGTATAAAAATCGATTCCTCGTTGCTTTTTCTGGGGGAAGTGTCGACAGACGTGCATCTTCTTCATTTTTTTTTTAAAAATTCCCCCCAAAAACGTTGCTACATATAAACATTGCCTCAAACAAACACATCTGATAGGTCAGAGCATTTCCCACTGATATTGTGGAATGAGTATTGGTTATTGACATTTGGAGGGAAAATTGTTACCGATGACCCCACTTTCCCTCTGCCTCAGAAGCTGTCAGCTGTCAGCAAGCAAGTAACAAATTTGGCACGTTGAAAAACGGACCCGTTATTGGTCAGCTGTCATTACATGACACAGGATATGTTTCTGCATGGACTTGTAGAAACGTTGCAACATTTTTTATAATTTTTTTTTTAAAAAAACAAGAGTGGAACACAAAGGTAGTGTGTGTGGCTTAGAAAATGTGATCGGCCAATCAAATTAAGTTGATTCGAAGGGCGCAAGAGAAGGCAAGGGTGGGAAGAACATTGGATAAAGAATTTTGCATGATTAAAATCCCTAATCTGCTGCGAATGGACAAATAAGTCGGGGGAAAGCAGGATGGGGGGGAAAAAAAGACAAAACCTGCAGTGACTTCAAAGCTGCTGCTAGGATCGCCTTCCCACATGTGGAAACTCAAAGAAAAATCAATGTCATTTGGAAGCTGAACAGCAGAAAACCACTAGTGCGGAATCACCCAAGGTCTTGATCTGGAAAAAGCAGGCTCAGGAGGACCTGATGGCGTTGCCTTTTGAACTTTTTCAATCGAGACTGAAGATATGGAAAAGGGCCTTCAGTCCAGCAGTGTGTAACCACAATAAATGGACATTTGCTGGAAGCGGAAGCAGCGATACAACCAAGTCCAAGTCCAACAGAGTAGCACCAGATGCTTTAACGATATTTATATACCAGACTGAACCCGAATGATACTCTATAAACTGTCTTCACATCTATTCTATGAGACTATCCTGTAAGGCTACAGAGACTACCCCCCTCTCTGTGCCTAGAGCTCTTGGGCTCTGCCCGTGCTTGAAAGTGAGAAGTGATTTTTTTGTTCCCAGCACTTGATCAGAAAACTCAGCCCAGAACACACACCAGACTTTCTCGAAAAAAACCACTTCCTGACACACCTAACCTGACTGGAAATCAAATATTTTCAGTTTTAGCGTTTTCATTTCCCGTTATTCTGAAAGGATTCAGAAACGAAAATGGCTGGCTTTCTGTCATGAAGACGTCTGTGACAGGAAACAAGTCTAGTTTGTGAGGAAAACCTGTTGGGAGTTTCCAAGTTTGTACAACCGTAGAGGCAATGCATGAGGGAGGAAGAGGAGGGGAACTGTTAATTCAAAAGCAGGAACTAGGGTGAGAATTTATCTATCGCGGGAGGTATGGTGGTGGGAGCAGATTATGGAAGGGAAGGGCATTGAGACATGGTAGGGCTCGGTGCCCTTCCAATCTGCGTCCCATCCCAAGATATACCTGTTGTGGGGCTAGGATATTAAACCACTCTCCGACACTGGCGCTGTGCAATGCCAGGTCCATAAATAATAAGACCAAAACGCTGCAAGATTATCTTGCAGCATTGAATGTGGACCTGGCTTGCGTGACCGAGACATGGGTGAGGGAGGGCGAGACGGTCGCTTTGAAAGAACTAGCCCCCCCAGGTTATACGGTCCTCCACCAGTCCCGGACAAGTGGTCGGGGGGGAGGCGTGGCTTTGCTCATTCGGGAGTCTTTCTCCTTCAGACCACTCCCCACCCCAAAAATTACTGGCATTGATTGTGTGGGCCTAGTGTTGGACGCCGAGGAGAGGTTGGCAATATGCGTGGTGTACCGACCGCCTACTGCACCTGCATCTTCCCTGTCTGGTCTCTTGGAGGCGGTGGCCAGTTGGGCCTTGGAATTCCCGAAACTTTTGGTTCTCGGGGATTTCAACGTCCATGCTGACGACGATGCCTCCATGCAGGCCATTGACCTGGTGTCCTCCATGGCGGCCCTAGGACTCTCCCAGTTTGTTTCGGCTCCCACACATCAAGCAGGTCACACGCTGGATTTGATTTTTGGGGCAGGGATGATGGTGGTCTTGGATGCCTATGATGCAGTGCCATGGTCAGATCACTTTGTTCTGAAGGCTCGTCTGAGCATGCCGCTCCTTTCCCGGGTGGGCGGTGAGCGGATTTACGCTCGCCCGCGGAGGCTTATGGATCCAATTGGTTTCCAGGCGGCTCTGCGGGATCCGATGCCCCCTGGCAGTACGTTAGATGAGCTGGTGGATGATTGGCATGGCCGTCTTTCCGAAGCCATCGACGCTATTGCCCCCTGCCGTCCTCTCCGAGCCCGCAAACGGGTAGCTCCTTGGTTTACCGAGGAGCTTCGCCAGATGAAGCGGTCTCTGAGACGACTAGAGCGAGTGTGGAGGCGGGGGCGCGACGAAGAGGCAAGAACATCTTATAGGACGTTTATGAAAGCCTATGAGGTGGCAGTGAAAGCAGCAAAGAGGGATTTCTTTGCTGCTTCCATTGCATCCGCTAGCTCACGCCCGGCTCAATTATTTCAAACAGTTCGGTCCTTGGTCTCCCTCTCTCAGGGAGACCACCAAATTCTTAATTCAACTATTGGCTGCGAGGCTTTTGCGAGCTATTTTGCGGGTAAAATCTTGTCCCTTCGCCGTGGCCTGCCACCCACTGTTGATACAGTAAGGGAACTGGAGACCCCTTGGCCGTCTTCTGGATCCGTATTAGACCATTTCAGCCTGCTCTCTCAGGACGATGTGGACAGGATCCTGCAGGGGATGAGGCCAACCACCTGTCCTCTGGACCCCTGCCCATCCTGGCTGGTGAAGGCCAGCTCGGAGGGGCTACGGGACCATCTGGAGGCCATTGTTAACATCTCCCTGAGCTCTGGGGTTTTTCCAGGAGTGTTAAAGGAGGCGGTAGTGCGGCCCCTCCTGAAAAAACCATCTTTGGACCCCACTGACCCGTCCAGTTACCGCCCAGTGTCGAACCTCCCGTTCCTGGGCAAGGTGATTGAGCGGGCGGTGGCGGTACAACTGCAGGAATTCCTGAATGATGCTCTAGTCCTGGACCCATTCCAGTCTGGCTTCCGTCCTGGCCATGGGACGGAGACAGCCTTGGTTGCCCTCACAGACGACCTTCGCAGGCATCTGGACCGAGGCGGGTCAGCGCTGCTTGTGTTACTTGATCTCACAGCAGCGTTTGACACGGTTGACTATGATTTGTTGGCCAGCCGCCTTGCCGACGTGGGGATTAGGGGGACAGTCTTACAGTGGCTGGTCTCCTTTCTCCAGGGTCGGGGACAGAGGGTGGCGCTCGGGGGAGATCTATCGGCCCGTCACCCTTTGGTGTGCGGGGTTCCCCAAGGGGCGATACTCTCCCCAATGTTATTTAACATCTATATGCGCCCCCTCGCCCAGTTGGTGCGGAGGTTTGGGCTGGGTTGTCATCAATACGCGGATGACACCCAACTTTTTCTGTTGATGGACGGCCGGCCAGACACGGCCCCAGACAATCTGGCCAGAGCTTTGGAGGCTGTGACGGCATGGTTGAAACAGAGCAGGCTGAAATTGAACCCAGTGAAGACGGAGGTCCTGCAGCTGGGACGGGGGCTGCCAGATGTTGGGATCCAGCTCCCTGCCCTCGATGGGACACCACTGGCAACTTTGCCAGTGGTAAAGAGTCTGGGTGTGCTCCTGGATGCCTCCCTATCGATGGAGGCCCAGGTCACGGCGGTTGCCAAGTCTGCATTTTTCCATCTTCGTCAGATCAGGCAACTTGCCCCCTACCTGACGCCCCAGGACCTGGCTACAGTGATCCATGCAACGGTCACCTCCAGGCTAGATTACTGTAACTCACTCTACGCTGGGCTACCCCTGGGCCTGATCCGGAAACTACAACTGGTCCAGAATGCGGCGGCACGGGTCCTGACTGGTATACCTTACCAGTCACACATCACACCTGTCCTGCGCCAGCTGCACTGGCTTCCAGTTGAATTCCGAATCAGGTTCAAAGTGTTGGTTCTTACCTTTAAAGCCCTGAGTGGGTTGGGACCGGCATATCTTCGGGACCGCCTCTCCCTGTACGTTCCCCGGAGATCGCTCCGATCAGCGAATAAATATTTACTTGTGGTCCCCGGCCCTAAGGAAGCCCGCCTCGCTTCAACCAGGGCCAGGGCTTTTTCAGTCCTGGCCCCAGCCTGGTGGAACGCTCTGGCAATGGAAACCCGGGCCCAGCGGGACATATTATCGTTCCGCCGGGCCTGTAAGACAGAGCTGTTCCGCCAGGCGTTTGGTGATTGAAGGGGGCGGTGCCATGTCGGCCTCCCACCTTTGGGGTGGGGAAGGTTCTCCCCACCACTGCACCTTGTTAATTTGTTTTATTATTTGTATATTGATTTTAGTTTTGTTTTTATTAATTTTAACTGTTCACCGCCCAGAGCCCCTGGGATGGGCGGTATATAAATTGAATAAATAAATAAAATAAATAAATATATCCTATTTTTCTCTTCTACAGGGAAAACAGCTCGTCACATCAGTTTCCCTGCCTTCATTTTCCCCTCGCAACTACCACCCAGTAAGGTAGATTAGACTAAAATCAAAACGTTTATTAGCTGCCTTTCTAGATTAAAGAACAGGCCTACACAATCTCCCAAAATGGCTCTTCCACCCCTGCAGGAGTCCAGGAGTTCGTGTTGCTGTGCCCTAGTGCTTGTTTACTGCCAAACTGTCCCTCCCAAGGCACTGGCCCTTGCATATATCTGAATTCTTCACTGGGGAACACCCTGGAATTTCTCTGATTCTGTAAAGTGATCTTTGTAAGTTTCTGGGTAATCTGGATTGGCCATGCTTCCTAAGTTCACAGGAAAGAATGTGAAACCCCTTGTGTAGAGATCCCATGAATCTGGAAGTTACAGGACATGTGGCTTTCCATACAGCTGAGTGTTCTCTGCCTTCACTACTCCTATTTTTGTGCTGTATATGTGAGGCCAGGGCAACAGCAAGGAGGCATACCAACATTGTTACACAGTGGTTGCCTGTTTCCATATACAGCCAAGATAGGCCATTAGCAACCAGACACTCTGTGATTGGTGGATGGCAAGTGTCAGCCATAGACTCCAGTGCAGTTGCTATGCTCTCAGCTCCTTTGAGGCGAGTCTTTTCTGTCATTTCTTTTTCCCAAGAGCACAGGATACTGACTAGCTCATCTGTGTGTTTAGGGCTCTGCTGTGAAGACCTACCTCTGCAAGAGTTCATATTCCAGGGACAGGCAAACTGTGGGATCATGATTCAGTCCTGATGGTCTGTTCCTTACAGATCACCCTTGAAATGGAAAGCAATGGCATCTTAAAGCAGCGAAAGGATCGCAGAGCACACCGCAACAGCTCTCAAACCACGCTGAACCTTCACAGAGTTTATCCTGCACTACTGTGATCCTTGAACTCAAGAGCACATATCAGTCTTAGGGCTTATGATTTCTACAGCATAAGCATTTTCTCTTATTCTGGGCAAGCCAACATGAGGTTCTTCCCCTTATACTGTCACACACCAAACCAACAAGCACATGATAAATGAGGAAACCTTCTTTTAAAAAATACAAAACAAAACCTCACAAGTGGGAAATAAAAGTAAACTGTAGGAGAGCACGCATTCATTCCCAATCCAGACCAACAAAGAAAAACATTAATAACTATCTCACACACTCTCTCTAAAGAATTTATATCACAAAAACCAAGTCTGCAATTCCTGGGAAGTTCTTGTACACACTCCATTTTGATTATGAATGGGAGCTTGCAAGTTTTCCTGTATTTTAACAAGGTCAATCAGGAAAAAATGTTTAATGTGACTGTGCTCTTTTTTGATATCGGGTGGAGAGATGCAAGATTTGACTGCTAAGGCACTAATACTTCATAAAAGCTGAACGGCATCAGTTTGCATAGGCAGCTTAATTTTGCCTGTCTTAAATTTTAAAAAAACTTAGAATTTCTGTAAGCCAACCTACATACCTTCAATTTACAAAGCAAGACTGCTTCACTCGTATGTCTTATAATGCAGTTCTCCATCTTAAATCCTGACTATATGCTCTCAGCGTAAGAACAGAAACAGTACCTATCTGGATAAGACCAAGACCACCTCATCCAGACCTATGTACGTCACCTTGTTCACATCAACCATCCCACCAAATATAATCAGCATGTAAGGTCTGTTCACTACAATCCCACCTTCCGAAATGAGTGTGCAGCAACCAGAAACGGGGCTTTTTCAGTGACGGCACCTCAGCTGTAGAACGACCTCCTAATAAGACACTAACTTTTTAGGGCTCTGTTTTTATCTGGCTATGCTTTTTCTTAACCACATGTCTGTGGATGTCCCCTGGATGAGACTGTTTTGTTGCTTACACTGTCATAAACACACACACACACACACTTTAACTTTACTATAATTGCTCTATCTGAAATATTTTCTTCTTTCATTTACAAAATAGGGTGCAGTTTCTTGTACACTTTTTGAGTCTTCGGGTGAAAGGCTGTTTTACTAATTTCACTGTATTTTAAAAATGATTTAAAATCAATGCATTCCATTGATACCATTGTAAGCAGCTTTGGACATATTTTATGAAGCACTATAGAATTCATTTCCGCTCACAACACACTCCTTCTGCCCATTTGACACTCACATGAGTTTCTGCTGGGCCTTGACACCTTTACAAGTGGACAAGTGTATATAATCAAGTGGAGACGATCTCTAAAATGGAATATAAACTGAAGGGGAGAGCAGAATATAAATTGAATAAAATAAATAATAATAAATGTACTGGGAACGTTTCCCTCTGCTATACCCCCCAAGATATTCAGACGGCAAAATACCAATGAATTAAAACATGCCATGGTGTCAGGAAAACCAGCTTTTATTAAAAACATATGAGTTGAGAGATATATATCATAGGAAAAAATTATTTCAAATATACAGATACTATTCAATTAGCCATTAAAGGAGAAAGAGAATGAAAACTGCAGTGAATAATTTCAAATCCCACCCCCTCCCACCTCCCATCTCAACTCCCCCCCCAGCAGAGGGGGGGGGGAGACAAAACAAACCCCTGACAATCTGAACTACAGCAGGCATAGTTTTTTTCCTTCTTCAATCAAGGCCAAGATGTATCTAGGGGCAATAAAATTCTGTTTTACTCAGAAAGGCAGGTTTTCTTTATTTTTTTAAATGTAAATCACTGTTGATTTCATTTAATTTAAAAAACAAAAAACTAACAATCATTAAGTCATGTGTCCAGCATCTGTTCCTCCAATCAGGTCTTTAAAATAACGTAAGCCATTGTGAAGACATTTTCATTGCTTCATGTCAAAATCCCGGGACTTTTGAACAAAGTAGACATTTCTATCTAAAAGTTAAAATTAAAAAAAGGAGGGCAGGAGTGAGGGAAGTGAGGGAGGGTATATAGAAGGTACTTCTCTTATACAGTTATATTACACAGCCCAGAGCCGTCCCAGCAAACTCTTCGCAATTCTGGATGCTTTTGACTAGAGGGAGCAAAAAAGAAGGAAACAAAACAGCAAAGGTTGAAGTTACGATGGCTAGACGTTCAATGAAAATAATGGCTACCCTGATGAGTCTTGAAGTGTGTAGGTTTTATCTGTTTTAACTTGCTCTTTTATATGTGTCTGTATTTGGTTAAGCCACTGATTCTTAATGGAAATCATACAACCTCCAGGGTATTCTACACATCTTGGGAGGCATACGCACATGGGGGGGAGGGGGAATATGGTATCAAGTAGAGTTGCCAACCTCCAGGTGAGGCCTGAAGATCTCCCTGAACTACAACTGATTTCTAGGCCACAGAGATCAGTTCCCCTGGAGAAAATGGCTGCTTTGGAGGCTGGCCTCTATGGCATTATAACCTGCTGAGCTCCTGCCCCTCCTCAAACCCAGCCCACCCCAGGCTCCACCCCAAAATTCTTCTTTCCCCCCTTGTAATGGCCTAATAGTCACACAGAAGAGTGGGTTTTTGTTAACTGCAGATTGTGGATTTCCCCCAAAGACCGCCCCCCGCAAAAGTGGAAGCAAGTATCAAGACAATATTAAGGAATCCATTGATGGCCATCAGTACAAGGGTCTCATTTGAACATATATGCCTGAGATCAGTGCATCATTATGTATATATCATACTTTCATTTACAAAAAGATGCGGTGCTGTTTTAATGTCCTAATTTTTTAAATTTACAGCTGAAGGAAGGGGGCCATTTGATGATGCAGTTGCAGAAGTTAAATTAAAGGTTATAAACCACTGAGTTAATCTAAACAGTTCAGCTGGGGCTAAGAATTAAACAAAAAATAACCCAAGGGCAGATAAGCGCAACCCAAAGACCGCAACACCGAGTTAAGCAATCCATATAATTACAGATCAATATATAACAACATTTTAATCGCAAACTATATTCACTGCAACTTAAGTCCAGTCTTTCTATCTAAAAAGATGAATCTCAATACCACCCACTGCTCCATTTCTTTTATGGTTATTCATTTTACCCTAATGCTGATGCTGTCTACCACGTTGGATCTGGTTCCTGTTTTATTGGAGTGTTTTCTTCAGTCTGTACCGAATCTGTGTGGACAAAAATGGATGCCTTTCAACAATTCTAGGATTGTAGAAAAACAAACAAAGCACTGGGGAAGTAAAGGCACAGAGACAACAATTTAAGAGTCAGCAAACATTGCCATTTACAGAAAGGAGGAACAAGGCACCAAAATGGGCTTAATTAAGAGGGTTGGTTGTTTCCCAGGTGATTGCAATTCTGTCTTGGTGAAGTGTGGGCAACAGCTGCATGCGAGAGAAAAGCAGCAGATGGAAAATGATTTCCTATTCAGAAAAAAAACATAGAACCAATGGGAAATTACATCTTATGGTTTAAAGAATGGGGACGCCAAATACTCTGAGCTGTTAACAGCGTGAGCGTTGCAATGAAGCTACAAATTATATTTTCTAAAACTGCTTTTGATCGCAAAAGCCAGAAAGCATTTTTATTGAAGTAGAAACATGGGGAGGAGTTGGGGAGAGGATGGTTTGACGTTAAATCTGTTCTTTGTTTTGTTCACATGGACAACATTTCCTGACTGCTGCTTTTCTGCCATCAGATATTGGATACTTACCATCCTCCACAGATACTTCTACTATTTGGTCTGGTTCAACTGGCTCTAAAAACATAAAATTAAGGTATATATTACTTCAGTGATTTATAATTAACTATAAGATTGAATACACGATCACAGTCGTTCAAAAAACACCAAGCGTTATTGATACGGTTACATTTCATCTTTCAGCTGCAAGGGTAGAGTCTTTTATTGAGTATGGGATTCAGTGTCAGAAGGCAACCTCTCCAGCAATGACAGACTTCCACAAAACAAGCCAAGCATGACAGAGCCCATCGTTTGCCCCAAACACTGGGGAAAGAATTTCTACAACTCAATCTGAAGTCCAGCCGGACACCAAGCCTATATATGCTTCACTTCTAGTTTCACTTGATGCCTCTCATCCTTTTTGTGGCATTTTTGATTTTTTAAAAAAATCTCTTTCAGTATCTTGACAGACGAAAATCACTACTATTTTCCCCCCTTAAATCATTTGCCCTCTAAGCCAGGTCTTGTTTGCCATTTGCTCCCCGCACCCTACTTCAATAGTTTGCAGGAATTTCAAATAACTAAGTGTCTGCAGCCCCCTTCCTAGTCGTTTCTGGCAGCATTCAAGCCCTGTCCATTCCAGTTGCCAACCGGGATGAGACAATGCTGCGGGGGCACTCCTGTCCCTGTCTTCTAGATCTAGAGGCATGGTCTGGAGCTGGCACCAGCTACCAACCAGGGCATGGCTCATCAGGTCTGCAGACTCCCTTCAACTGTGTGAACTGCTTGCAGGCTGAAAGCCTGGTGTGGCTCAGCCACTCAATTCAGTGAGGGAGAGCAGACCAAGAGAGCGCAAAGGGGAACAAAGCAACAATATGGGCTTTCAGAGGACAAATGGAGTAAAAACCATTATGAGCCCAAAATAAAAATGGGAGAAACTGTGACAGTGCAGTGAAAAATCACGGAACACAAAGTGTGTGCATGTGAAGGGAAAATGGATTAAGAAGAAAACACTGAAATAAAATAGTAATAAACATGGTTCTTGCAGTCAGCATACTGTAGGCCTCTTCATAAACCTGTAAAAGTGACCCTCGAGACTGTTTTCAGTTAAGCATCCCTGCTTGGCAAACAGGGCCACAAATCATCGTTTCTCCAGCTTTCCTAGGTGCTCCCAACTTGGCTGGCTCTCTCCCTTAATGGTGGCAAGCCGAATTAGACTCATAGCAGAGTATAGCAGTTCCTCTGCTGTCTTGCACACGATGCTTCTAAGCGGCCTCTCCAAAAGGGGCATCTGCTTTCTGACTAATGCATGTTCAAAACTATTCACCACCTAGCATGTACCTTGCGCTGCTGGTTCCGGGGCTGGTGCAGCTGGTGCTTCTGGTTCAGCTTTCTCGGTAACTTCTAAAAAAATGAATAGAGTCAATATTACACTTTGTAACAACTAGGCCCCTGCAGGACTAAAACCATTCATATTTAGAAAAAGAATGAAACAGTTGTATCATGCAAAATATTAGCTAGCCCTGAACAATTTTACATGGAGATGACAGTGTACATGAATGAGCACAAAATAGTTTGGCTCCTCTATTCATTGTTCCCTTTCGTTCCCACTGTTTAGTAGGCTTGCTATCATGTTTTAAGATGTTGCTCAACAAACTGAAATTGACAGAGAATTCAAGTTTACGCTAACAAGTCCATCACCTAAGCAAGGGATACCTACGCCAATAATCCAAACTAAGCAGCAGGCATTTATTACATTACATTCCTGGCACTGTGACTGTGCATTTAGGGTAAGAATGTGTACCGCAACCCTCCCAAGACACATGATCACCATTTCATCTCAAAGGGACAACATGCAGATTTTCTAGCCTCAGACTGATCACAGTATGGTACCCATATTCCAAAGCTGGAGAAGAAATGGAAATCATTTTGTGTATGTAATCACAGCACCAGAGGTGTTAATCATGCATATCACATGCACAAACGTAAATGACAAAACAGAGCTCTGGCTATTGAGAAGCAGCAAATTTAGCTGCAGCATTCTCTTCTGCGTATTTAATTTGCTCGATGACACTGTGTTATGGATGCTCTTTTGCCATGGGGATAAAATACTACACACAACCAGCGACACTCCCAAGTTACAGATGTGAACTTCGGAATCACTACTATAAAATACTTACGGTTATTCATTACAAGTCCAGGGAATGGTCTGTTGGAAAGAAGGAGGGAAAAAAAGGAAGGAACACTTTAACCCTAATAGCTATCTTGCGTACATTCGAGAGACTTAACCTAAGAACCCAAGATGTTAAAAGTATGCATAAACTGTATTAACAAGGTGTCAAGGGGGTGATAAAAATTATATACTCCTCTGTGCATTTGTACATATATCCATTTCTAAGGAAGAAACACACAATGAAAGTCTGCAGATGAGGAGAAGCCCAAAGCTCACTCTTGTCAGACCACCATGCTTAAAGCCATTCCACCCTTATGGAATTATGAAAACAGATTCCAGGCTTTTCAGTCAGAGTGGATGGCAGAGAGAGAAATACACTTATTTTTTGAGCAACTACCTAGATCTATTCCTGTTTCTCAAGTGACCCACAGGAGTGATGGACTAAGGATTCTCTAAAGAACTCTAGGGACCCCTAGGGACTCTAGGAACTCTAATAAATCTAGGGATTTATTAGATGTCTAGATGTATGAGATGTGCAGATTAGTGGCTAGACTGTCCAACTAGGATTTGAGAGATCCAGATTTAAATCTCCACTGCGCCATGGAAGCTTGCTGGGTGACCTTTGGCCAGGCACATACTCTTAGCCTAATCTATAATACAGGGTTGTTGTTGTGAGGATAAAACAGAGGAAGGGCAATGTAAGCCACTTTGTGTTGATATCAGTGAGACAGCCTTATCAAAGGAAGCAGGTATACAAAATCAATATCCTAATAATTCAATGGCTTGGGTTGGATCCCAGATTAAATTAGCAATTTCCACCAATTTCCCCCTTCCTGCTGCAGCCCACTCTCCTATTGTTTTTCAGGGTTCCTTCCCTATTCCCCAGGAGCAGCATTTATTGGAGATTACTGGGCTGCAGTGGGGGGACAGGCACAGGAAAGTCTGCTCTTAGTGCCTGGAATTTGGAGGAACACCACCTCTAAAGGCAGGGATAGCATCAATTCATGCTTCTTATACCTGTTGGTAGGCCTCCCATCCATCCTCTTGCACTGTGCCCATCTAAGCCTGGCACATAGGACATGTCAGGGTAGCTTGAGATTTCCAAAGGACACAGGTGTTCTTTCCTGAGTCACTCGCCCTTGTTCTATCTAAATTATTACTGAAAAAAATGTAGCAGTTTCCTACATTGTCTGAACCAAAAATTCAATCCATCACCCACAGCAACAAAAATCCATGCCTACCAGATGCTTCCCCTACACCGCAGCCAGCTAGGCTGACAAAAGTTATATTGCATGTAACTGAAAGCTGTATACCTAATGACAGTAAATTTGATGAACTCGGCTGAATCCAAAATTTTCCTCATGGAACTGATTTCAAGATAACTGGGAGCTTTGAATGACACGCCAGGGGGCATTCCGTCCACCACCACGCAGCCAGGGTTGACAGTGATTTTTCGGTATGGGACTTTCACTGGGTATCCCATACCAATGGCTTCCCCTAGTAAGAGAGAATCAAGAATGCAATATATAGTAGAGCTCCAAGTTTACATATATTCCATGGAATAAATAAAAGAAGTATGTATATGTGAGCACAGCAGCCAGGCCAAAGAGAATGCACAATTTACATGACAAGCTATATAGTCACAAGGACAAGAGTGCCATAAAAAGCAACACCAAGTTCAATGGAGACATGTTTTTTGCTGAATTTCTGGGATCCTATCCAATCTATTATTTAAATTGCTCTCAAATGGTGGACATTTTCTATCCTTGCAGCACATGTTTACAGAAGAAATAGAATGAAAGGTGAAAATGTGCATCGGATTGGATTAACAAGGAGTACAAGGGCGTAAACTTGTAAAGAACACACCAAATTTACTTGAGAGTAAGATGACCTTGAATGTAAGCCAACCTCCATAAAAAGTTACACACAAAAGCAGGTGAGTCCAAACTGATGACAAATCCAATAAAGAAGTGGACAACAGTATGGACATTTTTATTCTATACCAATCAACATACAGTATAATAAATATAATCAAGAGAAGAATAATTGTCTGCTTTCCCTTTTGTGCATCATATGACTCCTCGTCATTTCCTGCATTGTCAATATCTTCAATTTCTTTATCACCTTTACTGTCTCCATTCTCAGTTTCTTCACAATCAATCTTTGGTTCCCTCTGTGAAAGTTACAATACTGCATTTCTTAAAGCCTTAATTGTAACTTGAGGAATTACCGGATCCCATGCTGTTTTAATCCACTGACAAATCCACTGACTAGGCCTCTATAACTTCCCTGTAGGGGTCACAGCATGACCCCTCCTAAGAGCTGTTCGGTGTACAATGACAGTGGGTTTTAAAGGGACTTGCACACCACTATAGCAAGCACCTGTGGTTGTGATACATTTTCTCTTGGTATGACCACGAGATCAGTATTCATTTCTTGGATTGTATTAATAGCTTCTGGCGTGGTATGCCCTCTAAATGCGTTTAGGGCAAGCATTCCCCTTTTTCTTATCAACACCCCTGGTCCCTTATTCTAAATAACTTTCAGCTAATCCTTCATTAGGTCTGTTGCAGACATCCAACTTTTGTTGTGACACCAAAGATTACTCCAATAGGTAGCTGCCTTGCACTTCAGAATCACATACCGTGGCAATTTCAGACCATCTGCTACCACCATCAAATTACTGTAATGTGCGTTTTTTCATTCCTTGAAGATTTCACGTGGAAAGGTTTTGTGCCCTTTTCTTCTAGAGTTAATTGGATGCACATCAAATTTCATCTGCATTACCCATTTGGCTCGCGGTATAACTGTGATTGTTACATAATCCAGTCACATATTTCTGGAACTCAACGAGTTTTTCAATGTGTAGTCAGAAGACAGAAGCTGGCAAAATGAAGTTCTTCACAGGCAAAAATCCATTACAATGAATTTTTACCATGGACTATGTCACACCTGTGCTATTTGTTGAACTTTTGGTTTAACAATTTCCCATGTAACTGATTTCGAATCTCTTGAGTGTGCACAAATTCTACAACTTGTTCTTCAACTTCTTCATACCATCTTCTTTTGAGTACACTGAATGATTTCTGCACTGAAATGCTCAAATGATCAAATGCTTCTGCTTTGATCGTTTCCATCTTCTAACATTTCCCTTGGTCACATTAAATTTCCTCCTGGCATCACAATTGATAATTTCTTCAGTATACTGTACTACCATGACTAAATTTTGCATTGTAACTTCTCATGGTACATTTTGGTACTGAGCTGCCATTTCACAGCTAGAATCCGGAAAGGTGGCAAAAAATAAAAATGGAACTCTATGAACTGGTGTGCAGACCACCACTGTGGGAGGAGCAAAGGTGAGGCTCGCACCCAGATTCAGAAACAAGTGCAGAACATGGTACTGCCTAGTTACAACAATATAGCCCGCAGGACCTTGAGCCAGGTGAGGACAGAAAAGGGGAAAGCAGGAGATGACTCAAGATGTGTTACAAGCATAAAAGAGTGAGCCTGTTTTCAACCATCTAACAATGCTATAGTTCATGCTGTCAACCAAGGGTAAGACAACAAAACAACGGCAGCATCAGCTGTGAGGGCTGTTCTACCTTTTTTAATGACCCTAAAATACCAGAGTCACAGCTGAACATCAATCTCCGTGCCACCCATCCCAACTGGTTTTACAACAAAGGAGGCCATAAACCTAGCAGAGCCAACCAGGAGAAAAAAAAATGTCCTGTCTCTTTAGAAGAGGCGTGATGTATGGCAATAGGCAGTTGAGGCCTCTCACGGCACGGAGGTCATTATCATCACCTGATCTTCACTTCAGATCAAATAGATATTAAAGGGACAGCCGGAGCTGCCAGTTTAAAAGCTGGCAACCCTACCCCTGTTTTTAAGAAGTTGTAGGAGGCAGCAAAGCAGTCAGTCCTCAACTGCAATAATTAGCATCCCCTCCTCTTTCTTTCCTTTGATGAGCTAACCAGAGAATAGTATTAGGCATTCTTTTCCTACCAACCTCTACACCTCATGAGAACTTCAGGTCTTGCCAGGCTCCTGTACTGCAGCAACTGCAGCCTCCAGCCTTACCTCGGCAAGAGGCAGAGAGCCCATGTGGCAGCCCCAGCTGATGAGTAGGAGCTGCTCTTTCTGCCTCCAAGGCTGCCAGAAGCAGCAAGGTCTGTGAGCTGCATGCAGACCCCTGCCCCAGCCAGCAGGCGAGATCACTGTTCCCCTCTCTCTCTGCAAGCCCTATGGCAGAGGGAGCTATGGTAGCCATGATTAGCTGAGTTGCAGGGCTTGAGACCCAGCTGATGTACATGGGAGGCCAGGCTACAAAGGTGCAGGATGTGGCCTCACCAATGACCTTTGTCCCGGGTGTGGTAGATTCTCATCACCCATTGGAGCCTACCAGACGTGATTCTAAGGTGAAACACCACCACCCCATTATATAGAGGGACAAGTTTCTTAAAAGATTACCGTGTTTTTAAGTCAATATGGTAACTGTAATGTTTTGTCATGTAAATGTTTTATTTAAGCTAATGAATGTGGGGTTTTAAAGATATGTTTGCCGTGGTTAAAAATGCAGGTCTCTAAAGCAAAAAGGAGGGACGGTGAGTGAAGCAGGCTATGACTGGACTTTAGCTGCTTCCAGGGGCCTGAATGGGCTATAGGTTTTATAGAAGGGTTCTGAGGGAAAGAGTTCAGTGAGCTGTTCAAGAGTCGTGAAGAGCAGTTTTGGGGAAAGAGACAGGAGCAAAGTCCTGTAAGCCAACATAAATTTGTGCGTAGTTTTCTTTGTAGATATTATTAATCTCAGCGGCAACTGGGCAAAAGAAGTCTTCGTGACGGAGTCCTTATAGAAATGTTTGAAGATCTGTACCTAACTTGAAACCGTCACACTTGTGAACTATTTTGAAACCATTATGCCTATGTATTTATAAACAAAACATCTTAAGTAAAACATCTATTTCATCTAGTATAAAGGATCCCCTTTTACCTCAGAGCCCCATCCATGCTCTGGCAGTTCTGTCACTGTACCAGAACTATACTATAGGTCAAAGTGAGAGAAGTAAGGGGTGAGTGAGCCTTTCGTGGTAGTGAAAATCTTTTGGGAACACTAAAGAAGTCAGGGAGGCAGCATAATATTGGTCTCATAAAGGGGGCAAAATGCCACCACAATGAATTGGCTTTTCTATGTTAAAGAAAAAATTACCAAACTTCCGACTGAAGAGGTCATTCACTTGCTCTCTCAGCTGTCGAGCCTTCTCTACTTTGGAGGTTCTTTCGTCATCATCTGCAGGAAATTTCAAGAAACAAGAAGGATTTGAGGCAGGGATAATTCCATTTGCAGCAGATTCTAACACTGCAGCAACAATTCTTTAAACAGGAAGAAAAGTTGGCTCAGGTCAACCTTACAGAGCGCATTTTGAAAGGGAGGCTTTCTTAGACTATGTTATACTCGTCAGTAATGTTTCTCCCATTCCAGAAAATAAAGGCCAAAGAAGTACAGTTAAAAAAGAGACCAGGGAAAAAGAAAATACATCAGGAAATCAAAATTCTTCAAGAACAGTTAACAGCAATGAGTAATAAAGAATTGGAGTGGAACCTTAAAAGACTGAATCAAAAAGCTTTTGAGGGTGCTAATAAACCTGGGAAATATTTGGCATGGCAATTAAAGAAGAAAAGGGAAAAGAAAATAATAAATAAAATTTGTGAAGAAAATAAAACGTATTTGGAGCAGACTACCATTAGCAGAGCCTTTTATAAATTTTACGCTAAGCTGTATAATAAAAAAGAAGTAAACGAAGAATCAATAGCATCATATTTGGAGAAAACCAAACTTCCAGAGATCTCGGAAGCTTGGAGAAATAAGCTGAACAGTGAAGTAACTGACGAGGAAATAAGTATGGCAATACAATCCGCAAATCTAGGAAAGGCGCCAGGGCCAGATGGACTTACGGCTAAATTTTATAAGACAATGGCCAACGAACTGGCACCATTCCTAAAAGAGGTGATGAACGGAGTTTTTAGGGATCAAAGAATTCCAGACACTTGGAGCGAAGCGAATATATCATTGATCCCAAAAGAGGGCCAAGATCTGACTAGCGTGAAAAATTACAGGCCTATATCATTACTTAACAATGATTATAAAATTTTTGCAAAGATATTGGCGGAGAGACTGAAGGGGTGGCTCTCGGAAGTTATAGAGGAAGAACAAGCAGGTTTTTTGCCGGACAGACAAATAAGAGACAATTTAAGGACAGTGATCAATGCTATTGAATACTATGACCAAAGAAGACAAGAAAAGAATATCCAAGGTATATCAAGTACTGTTGAAATGGTATACTGAGGATGAGATAGTTAAAACACAGATGGTGAAATGGGCTATAAACTTTAATAAAGAAATAACAATGGAGGCATGGGAATACTTGTGGAAAACTACAATGAAGACAACGACATGTATTAATATTAAAGAGAACATTTTTAAAATGATCTATCGTTGGTACATGACACCAAAGAAGATTGCGCTAGGGAATTTGAATACTTCTAATAAATGCTGGAAATGTAAGAAACATGAGGGCTCCCTCTATCATATGTGGTGGTCGTGTGAGGTAGCTAGGCAGTTCTGGGGGGAAATAATAAGAGAAATGAGTGAAATTTTACAGTTTCAAATAAATAAGAACCCAGAACTCCTGCTGCTAAACTTGGGAATGGAGGGAATTCCAGCCCATCATAGGACGTTGATTTTTTATATGACTGCAGCAGCTAGACTTTTGTATGCGCAGAAATGGAAAGTACAAGAAGTCCCAACTATTGAAGATTGGATCTACAAATTGCTGTATATGGCTGAAATGGACAAGATGACAAGAAAACTGAGAGATCTGGACTCAGGGCAGTTTAACACAGACTGGGAGAAGCTGAAACAATATCTGGAGAAGAAATGGGAGGTGGGAGGAAAACTGTGGCAGTTTGAGAACTACTGAATTTGAATACATCTAACAAATGCTGGAAATGTAAGAAACATGAGGGCTCCCTCGATCAATGCTATTGAATACTATGACAAGCGTTGCGATAAAGAGGTTGGTTTCTTCTTTGTAGACGCTGAAAAAGCGTTTGACAATTTAAACTGGGATTTTTTGTTTGCCACTATGGAAAAGCTACAATTGGGAGAAAGATTCATCAGAGCAATCAAAGAAATATATAGGGACCAGACTGCAGCAATTGTAGTGAATGATGAACTGACTAAGAAATTGACGATTAGTAAAGGAACAAGACAAGGTTGCCCGTTATCTCCATTGTTGTTCATATTAGTATTGGAGATTCTGATGACACAAATACGACAAGACGAGGAAATACGAGGAATAAAAATAAAGGACTATTCATACAAGGTTAGAGCATTTGCAGATGACATAATGTTAATTGTAGAAGATCCATTGGAGAACATGCCAAAAGTGATAGATAAGATTAAGGAGTTTGGTGACCTGGCAGGTTTCTTCATGAATAAAAAGAAGTCAAAGATACTATGTAAAAACATGACTAAGCAGAAACAACAATTGTTAATGGAAACAACGGACTGTGAAGTAACTAGTAAGGTGAAATATTTGGGAGTTGAGCTGACTGCAAAAAATATAGATTTGTTCAAGAATAATTATGAAAAATTATGGACTCAGATAGAGAGAGACTTGATCAAATGGAATAGACTGAATTTGTCATGGTTGGGCAGGATTGCAGCAGTTAAGATGAATGTGTTACCAAGAGTAATGTTTTTGTTACAGACAATACCAATCATCAGAGACTCTAAACAATTTGAAAAATGGCAGAGGAAAATATCAGATTTTGTTTGGGCAGGCAAGAAGCCTCGAGTGAAAGTAAAAGTTCTACAAGATGCAAAGGAGAGAGGCGGAATGCAACTGCCCAATCTGAGACTTTACCATGATGCAATCTGCCTAGTTTGGCTAAAAGAGTGGATGACATTAAAGAATAAGAAACTATTAGCCCTAGAGGGATATAAAAAATTTTTTGGATGGCACGCATACCTATGGCATGACAAAGTAAAGGTCAACTCGATGTTCCTGCATCATTTTGTAAGGAGAAGTCTATATACAATCTGGAAGAAGTACAGAACTTACCTACAAGAAGGAACCCCCTTGTGGGTGGTTCCATATGAGGTGATAGATCCGAGAGCTGTGGATAATGAACAACAATGTTTAACGTACAAAGAAATAATTAAGATTGAAGTATCTAAACTTAGAATAAAGACGCAAGAGGAACTATCACCTAACTATGATTGGTTCCAGTATAGACAGATTAGAGACTTATACAACTCGGACTTTGCAAAAGGGGGCATACGAACAGAGAACTCGGAACTAGAGCAGACCCTTCTTAAAGAAGACAAGAAAAGAATATCCAAGGTATACCAAGTACTGTTGAAATGGTATACCGAGGATGAGATAGTTAAAACACAAATGGTGAAATGGGCTATAAACTTTAATAAAGAAATAACAATGGAGGCATGGGAATACTTGTGGAAAACTACAATGAAGACAACGACATGCACTAATATTAAAGAGAACATTTTCAAAATGATTTATCGTTGGTACATGACACCAAAGAAGATTGCGCTAGGGAACTTGAATACTTCTAATAAATGCTGGAAATGTAAGAAACATGAGGGCTCCCTCTATCATATGTGGTGGTCGTGTGAGGTAGCTAGGCAGTTCTGGGGGGAAATAATAAGAGAAATGAGTGAAATTTTACAGTTTCAAATAAATAAGAACCCAGAACTCCTGCTGCTAAACTTGGGAATGGAGGGAATTCCAGCCCATCATAGGACGTTGATTTTTTATATGACTGCAGCAGCTAGACTTTTGTATGCGCAGAAATGGAAAGTACAAGAAGTCCCAACTATTGAAGATTGGATCTACAAATTGCTGTATATGGCTGAAATGGACAAGATGACAAGAAAACTGAGAGATCTGGACTCAGGGCAGTTTAACACAGACTGGGAGAAGCTGAAACAATATCTGGAGAAGAAATGGGAGGTGGGAGGAAAACTGTGGCAGTTTGAGAACTACTGAAGTATAATAAAAGTATAAAAGAGAGGGGTGACTTTACCGGGGGAGGAAGAGAAATGTGAATTTATAAGCAGTTAGATTAATTGATTGAGATATATATAGATATATATATAGATATGTATAGGTTAACTGATAGAACATTGATAGAGAATAATTAATGATAAGGTTTAAACATGAGGATTGAGTAAATAACAATATTTTCTTTCTTTGATAAGATTTATATGCACCAAACTGAATGTACAGAAGAGTTAAAGATTATGCGAGGAGTTATATAGAATTACCATAAAAAGTTGAAATGAGTAATATATAGAGAACAAATCAAATTGTTTGATTTAAATGTGGGAAATTTTTATGGTTTATGATATATAGGTTTATATAGAAATATTCAAAACTGGAAAATGGGATAAATTGTTTATCTAAAGACGTATAGTTTGGGTGTATAATAAGTAAAGGAGTTAAAGATGTACTGCTTAATATAATGGAGAATGTATATCTGTTTTAGACAGAGGAATTTAACAGAAGTAAGGGAAAAGGGACAGGGGGTGGGAAAGCTGTTGGAAGTCAACAAAAGGGGGGGAAAGGGAGGGGGTTAGAAACGAAAAACTAGGGGAAAATTGACTGTAATGTAGAAATAAAAATGGTCTAACCCAATAAAAAAATTTTCAAAAAAAAAAAGTAATGTTTCTCCCATTCCTTGGCACTTATGGTCATGACAAGTAATCACAGCTCTAGTCTGGTCCCAAAGGATATGAACAAATCCTCTAAGGCTCAAAGAGGAGGATGAAAGTAGAGAATCTGAGCCTTGCACACCACCAGCTCACTGCTTTTTCACAGGATACTGCCTGCCTGGCAGTTGTGCCTGCTGCTCAAGTTCATTCTCTTGAAGCTTCCAAAGGGATGTTTGGTCACTTAAAGCAAAAGAAAAGAGCATCCCACAAACAGACAGGCCATGAGGTGCTTGTCCAGAAGCAACTATCACTTACCAGAGAATGATTTAAAGCAAGGAGTTCATTGGTAAAAAATAAAGATAAACGAATGCACAGGTCACCAAACGAAAGCTTATGCAAACATTCAGAAAGAGAGATAATTCAACAGCAACGTGGTGGTTAGCTAAGAACCTGGAGAAGCATGCTGATAACGACTGGATTTGTTGGGTTTGCTCATTCTCTTTGTACCCATTGTTTCAGGACATGAAATAATCATGAGAATCACAGAGTGTTTCTGGAATCACTTAATGTACTTGGCATGGCAATACCCTGGTATTTAAGAGTGGCCTAATTTTTAAAAGTAATGGGGCATTTGTTTATAAGAACAGCCAAACAGGACTGGACCAATGGCCCATCTAGCCCAGCATCCTATTTCCAAAAATGACTAGCCAGAGGCCACAAACAACAGTCCTCTCCCCAAGCATCTGACAATGACAGAGCCATTCTGCCTGTGAACCCAGAGATCCTATTTAGCTTTCGTTGCTAACTGCCAACAACAGTCTTGCCCTCTCAAAATCTGCCCGACTCGTCTTTTAAATCCATTTAAGGCAGTGGCTATCACCACATCTCGTGGCAATGAGCTCCGCTTCCCTTTGTGTGGAGTAGCACTTCCTTCAGATGATTTTCAAAGACACATGCTCTTACCTTCAACCTGATGACAGCACAGGAATGTCAAACTGTGTCAAACCATTGCCTCTTCTTACCACATATCAATCAAATCGTCTGCCAAGCCGTGCTTGACTTAAGAATCAGAACGTCTACAACTGTAGTTCTTATTCTCAAGCAGGCCACAAAGAGGCCACAGTGCTAAAGAACAGCAGTCAAGTTCCCCTCAGTTCCTCATTTGAGCCAGGAGTCGGGGTGCTGGTATTCATTTTACCCCTGTTCATTCACACAGACCACTGTGGGTGTAAGGCAAGTTCTCAGCCCCAATCCCTTGCAAGGTTCTCAGGACAGTCAAGGCCTGACAGATGGGGCAATAGAATGAATGCCAAGTATCTAACAGCTGCTGAACTGGGCAGCCTTGCACAAGCCATTTCCCCTTTCTGTTCCCCAGAATTTGTTCTTGTAGAAAGAACTGCTACAGGTGATTAAAATAAGTAGCACAAGGCACTTCATAGAATATATGTGCTATGCTTGTTTGCCCATTATTTGGACAAAAGAAGGGCTCTGAAGACAAGGCTGGCAAACATCTGCTTTACTCTTTCAGGACAACATTTGGTTCGACAGATTTAATGATAATGGGTCGAATCCAGACTACATTTTCCAATGACAGAACGGAACTTTCTTCTCTCCCCATTCCCACTGATCTCCACCCAATGTTGTTCCTGGTGGGATAGGAAACCTTGGGTCTGCAACAGGAAGGAGAGAAATCAGAAGAAATTGCCAATTTAGTTTGGATCCAGTCCATTTTTAAAAGACTTTTCAGAGCCAATGTAGTGTAGTGGTTTGAGTGTCAGACTACAATCAGGGAGGACCGGGTTCGAATCCCCAGTCTGCCACGGAAGCTTACTGGGTGACCTGGGACCAGTCAAACAGAGCCAGCCTAACCTACTATGGCGGGTGTGGGTAGACCCCACCTCAAAGACACACAAGCCTTTCACACTCCTTTGCCTCCCAGGCAGGTAAAGGCTGGGAGTTCAGCACTACACGCCGCCCATCTACCCTCCTCTACAGCAGGCAGAGAGCTCTGACCCAAATCCTCACAGAGTCCCCTCTCCCCTCTTCCAGAGGTTCCATCAGACAGGCAGCCAGTTCCCTGTATTTGCCTCCCCTCACCCAGCTACAGCCCAGGGCTAGTGGGGAAAAGGGAACTCAGAGGTACTGTCCTTAATTATATAGACCCTGCCACCATATAATTCACTAGGCTCTTTTAACGTGACCAGATCATTTGTGTGTGTGTGTGTGTTAGATATGTCCCCTCAGCTAACGATCTCAAGCCAGCCAGGGTTAAACAAAACAAAAACAATCTTTATTTACAAGAAGGAACATAGGAGTGAATAGATTTTAAACTAATAAAAAGGGAGTGTTTAAGTATCAGAACAGGTCTGTAATCAGTCCCTCTCTGCAACCTTCCTTCAGCAGAGTCAAAAACCCTTTTCTCTCAGTAGCTCCCAAGAGCCTCCTTTTCCCTCCAACGGACTCTAATTCTGATTGCCCAGCATTCCACCTGCTCCCATTGGCTGTCTCTCAGAAGTGGAGCTGGAGCCAGCCCTGTCACACGTACCTCACAGGGTTGTTGCGAGGATAAATGGAGGAGAGAACTATGTAAGCTGATTTCAGTCCCCACTGGGGAGAAAGGTGGCGTATAAATGAAGTAAATAAATAAAAATAAAACTATTATTAAACAAAGATTTTCAAATGCAGCACACGACAAGGGTTTTATAGAGGCCCAGATTTTACAGCGGGATCTTTTAAAAATAAAATACTTGATAGATTATTTAGAACAACTGAAAAGTATTAGAGGTAGCAAACGTTTTCTCAGATAAAAGGTACAACATCGGCTTCATATATAGTATCCTGTCATCCTTACAACAACCTTGCTTGATGGGTAAGTATTATCATCCATGTATTGTAGATGGCTTGCCTATCGCTGCACCATGAGTTCATGGAAGAGATGAAGGTTTAGACCAGAGTTTTCCTGATTCATATAGCTCAGTCTCATATACACCAGCTGCCAAATCCTCCAAACTGGGTAAAGTACCTGGTATTGTCACTTGAATGATGTTAAGATCTTCCACTCCAGCTGCTGTGTTCACCACTGGGTCGGGCACACTGACTGGATTTATCACAGTATTAGATAAACTGGTTCTTCCTTGCAAAACACAGGAAATCAAAGTATGAGCACAAAATGTCTCAAGGAAAGCCAGATTTATTATTTATTTTATTTATTTATTTGATTTGATTTAAACCCCGCCCTCCCTACAGATGAGCTCAGGGATCAGTATCACTTCTGAATAGCTGAAAGTATTACAAACAAGTACCCACGCTTTGTACCCATGATCAACCAATGCTTGAGGCAGCCCCAAAATTAACTCGAAGACAATGGTCAAACATGCCTCAAAATCCTGCAGAAGTGCTGTCCTGCCCTGCCACTCCAAAACAGAGAAGGCACTCCCCTGAAAAAGTCAAATGATGTTTTATGGTCCAGGGCCTTTCCAGAACGTAACATCATAGCACCACAGAAATAAAGAGGGGGGAAATACACCACACGTACAAAAAGGCAGCTGATTAGAATTAGGTCAGAGAGGGAAAGCAGCACAGCAGCAGTCTGGCCTCTAATCCTCATCACTCCTTTGCCAGCTCAGAAGGAGAGGTGAACATAATCAGCTCTGCAAACTGCCAAGGGTTGTGGGTGTTGTGCAGAAACATGCGTGCATACACAAGTGTGTGGAACAATCTGGAATATGCATAATCCAACAGTTCAAGACTGTCAAGAAGGGCTTCCATTTCAATCACAGCTTCATTTTCATTCTGCCCCTGCTTTCTCTAGGCCCCTCTGACCGTCTTCGAGAGCTGCCAGGAAATGGTCTGATGCCCTTATTGGTGACGCCCTTTCCATGAAGTATTGGGGCAGGCACCCAAGAGCTTAGCCATGATGTAAAACTCACTTTGAGGGCTTGGAACAACAGTGGCGTTTTCTTTAACTGCTGCCTCGAACATTTCAGGCCTGCAGAGAAACACAAGTGAAGTTTTGACATAAGAATATAAGGAAGAAGTGAAATCAGTAAAGTGAACACAATTGTACAGTTTCACTTCCCTTCAAGTCAAAGGAGATTACAAGCCACGCAAGGTCATCACCATCTTGGGGGCATCCTGGAGAAATGGGGAGCCCCTTACAATGGAATACTTTAAGCAGTCCTGGAGGAGGCCGGCACCACGGTCACACTCAAACCCTGCTTGCTCCAAACTCCTCTTGGTTTGTTCTCCTGAAGATGCCACTCCCACCCAATGGCACCCAAAGGAGACCAAAAACCTTACAGAATCCTTTTCCCAAAAGATCAACACCAAACTGAAATGAAACTCTCTGCACCTAGCTTAAATTTATCTTCACTACCTCGGAAGGAGCCAGGAGGAACTCTAGAAGAAACAGGAAATTGGGAAAAAAGAAATTAAGAACTTTTCTTAATCAGGCAATAAGGCCCCACAAATTCCAGCACTTTGTTTCTCACAAGGACCATCTAGATGCTTCTGGGAAGTCCACAAGCAAGGCATGAAGCCGACGGCCCCTTCTGTTGTTGGTTCCTAGCATGTAATACTTTGATGCTCTACTGTTAACATAGAGCTATCCAAGGTGGTAACTATGGCTAGATCTAGCATCCATGAATTTGTCAGTTACTAGAAGTTGTCTCCAAAGGTTAAAGAGGGCCTCTGTAAAAAGGAGGAACTCTCTGCTACTTCAGGCTCTAGTGAAAATAGGTATAACCTCTTCTCTGCCATTGACGGACTACAGAGAGCACTTATGAGAATGCTGTAAGCCACTTATGTGGATGTGACACCCACCCATTTTCTGATTTAACCTTACAAATCTTTGGACAAATGGGGGGGGGGGGGAGGAAGGGGCACAGCCCTTAATTCCAACTCAGGGTCCCTGAAGGTCTCTTGCTTCACAGGTCTCCAAACCTTCCCTTTAAAGAGTGATTTGCCCATTGTTCAATCAGCATCAAAGTACTGGGACAACTGTGAACCTATGCAGATTTCATCTGTTATTCTTCTGGCAATACTGAAGAACAGTTAAGCAGTTTAAGAACCAACGAACTGTACACTGTTTCAACAGATTCCTACAGACTGATTTCCAGTTCAACTTTCTGGCGTTAATGATCTTGATAAGGTTCTGCTTTCTGATGGAAGAAAAACACAACGAACACATTAGGCTGCTTTATTGCCATCTGCAGCCTAGAAAAACAAGAGAACAGTTGGCGTGGCCACACTGGATGCTATGCTCTGAAGATCATCCAACTTAAATGCATTCCTTTTTCCCTTTGAGTTTGAGTGATAAAGACCCCTTCAACAACTGTTCTGAACAGGCTGCTCATTCAGCCAAAAGCTTTCTTTTGTTCTTAAGAGTTATGAATATTTGTTCATATTATTATTATTATTATTATGAATTCTTGGTTTCCAGAGGATGACCACGATACAGATTTAAAACACAGACTCGCTCTGCTGTTGAGGCAAGAATCCTGCTCCTGTCTAGGTTGAATTCTCTATTCATTTAAGCGATGCAGAGGGGCAGCTCATGTGGTATGCATGCATTTGGCTTACTTTTTAATGATAAATTTTATCTTAGCTTTGTTTCTGAGGATTTTTTCCAATCTTGGAATGCCAAATGTAGATGGGCGCCGGAATGGCACGCCCTCAGGCAGGCCTTCGACATAGAAATCTTCAGGGTAAGATTCAAAGAGTGCAAATGGGACTTTCACAGGCTCAGTCAGGCCAAGAGCTTCCCCTAAAACAAACAAAAAAAGTACCTTAAAAACCTTTGAGAGACTTCTTAGGCCTTGAATCTTCCATGCTTCAAACATTTACTAGGACTGAGGGAGGAGCTTTTAAAATACGCCCCCCCCCCAAAATCTGGGCAAACTGTCAAGGGGCCACTGTAGGCTGCGGCAGCTATTTAGAGGAAACACTCCATATTCCAATGTGATCCTCTCACAAATGTCATCTACTGATGAGATAAATGAACCCCATAACAATTCAGCTCAGTCCTGTTTAGTAACAGAGCACAAGGGTCAAAGTTTCACAGGCGAATGAATAGGAAGAAAAACATCAATCAAAATTAAATCTACAGAAGTCATCCATAGGAAGAAATACAAGTTCATTGTACAAAAGTTCTCTTTATTCATACCAATAAAATCTGACTGTTGGTTGCAGAAGGTAAAAGAAAAAAGCCCACCCACAATTAAGGCAAATTTATTTCCTTTATCTTAGTAACCAGTAAGTTATTTCCCTAATATTTTATTTATTTATTTATTTATTCAATTTATATACCGCCCATCCCAGGGGCTCTGGGCGGTGAACAGTTAAAATTGATAAAAACAAAACTAAAATCAATATACAAATAATAAAACAAATTAACAAGGTGCAGTGGTGGGGAGAATATAAAATTGTTACATCCTTGAAAGGTTTTGAGACAGATCTATGGTTGTTACAGAGGCCCATGAAGTCCCGAGACATACCAGCATGGATGTGAAATTCTCTCCACACTAAAAATTGTGGAAACCTCAATATCAAGTCCAGGACCACCTCTTCCAGCTCAGGAAGGGAGACTTAAATAGTAGCTATGCAGTCCCTACTGTGTCCCATCCCGAACACCAGATAATGAAAAATCAGAGTTCAGTATGGCAAAACACACAGAGAAAACAATAGCTGAATAGTATTACAGTGACTCCCCCCCAACCCCCGGTAACTGTCAAGTCTTGACTGCTAACCTACTGAGAATCCTGGCAGACAAAAATGAAGAGACCCACACCTTCTGCCTCATGAAAGGTCTTTAGTAATATGTGCCAGAACAATCTTTTCTTCTTGGATCAAGTCCTGGAGGATAACTGACTTCTCTTCAACTAACCAGATATCTCTTGACAGTACTTTCAGATAGGGATATGTGATCCAGGATTCTTGATTTGGCTAAATAGCCGAATTTATGCCAATCTAGCATGATCCAGCTATGCTGGATCATACTGGAAAATCCCAGATCAGATCCAAGGAGCCCAACTCTGCTGAGATGGATGATTTTGTCACAGGCAGCCATGGGGCAGCAGCAAGCGACAGGGCAGTGGCACAGAATGGGGGAAAGCTCTGGACCGCAGCAAGAGAGCGGTGCGAGGCTGGTGGGGGACAGGAGGCAGCAGGCAGAGTGCATTCTGATCCTGTCCCTCCACCCACACCCAAGCTCCAAAAGAGCCTTTCAAGCCACTGGCCACCTTTTAAAACTGAGCTTCTGGCAAGTTATAACCCACCCTTCAGTTTGAGATCCTCTACTTTTACATTGGGATTCTTTGGTTTGACACTGAGATACTCTGATTTGACACTGGTTCTGTTGGGCTTTGTAGGTTCAGCTTGCCTGAGAGTGGGAATTGCATCTGAGACCAGCTTTTGGCCAGGAGTTGCCTTTGCTTAAGGTTTCCCTTTAATATCAAAGAGCAAATCCAAGAGGGGTGGTCCCAAACAAAATGAAACGAAGCCGAAGAACAGGACCACGTACAAAGGAGTTTAATTTCTTGCTATCAAAACTCAAATATAAGGCACGACGAAAAGCCAAAATCAATTTTCTTGCTTCCAGAACAATAATAATGAATATAACTTTAAATAGTGGAAGTAGTCAGCACTACCCCACCCCATGAAGTAAAATCATTCAAAAACAGAAGCTTCTAAGAGAAAAGTAGTAGTAGCAGACTATAATTGGTGAGTTTTTTTCTGTAATGTTTGTATCTGCAAGGTCTGTTTAAATGTAATTCGCATGTGTTGTTAAAGTAACCTTGCTTTTGGAAACTGGGATTCTTTGCATCTATGCAAAAGAGAAAAGTATCAATAGCAGACTATAATTGGTGAACTTTTCTCTCTGTAAAAACTTTTGCTATGATTTCTGCATGGCTGTATATACCAGCAAGGGCAGTTTAAATGTAATTTGCATGTGTGGTTAAAGTAACTTTGGCTTCTGGAAATGAGAGACCTTGTAACCTTGTAACTATGTAAGACTGTTTGGCACACTGGCTATTTCAAATGATGTATTCTTTTGTTCATTTTAGATTTACATGTGGCTTATGACAAAGCACATTGTGCGAAACGGGGCCTAATTTCCAAGCCGGCAAACCCGTTGCCACCTCCAGCCGGGAGTTTGGGAATTCTTCACAACTCCTCGGTTGATTTTGGCTTATCATGTGCCTTACAATTGTGTTCTGGAAGCAAGAAAATTGATTTTGGCTTTTCGTCGTGCCTTATATTTGAGTTTTGATAGCAAGAAATTAAACTCCTTTGTACATGGTCCTGTTCTTCGGCTTCGTTTCATAAGGTTTCCCTTTGCCTGGAAACCCTTGGAAATTTCCCCCATAAGAAACAATGGAGAATGGCTGGGGACAGCTTGTTCAGGAAGTCGGAGAACTGGATCGTGGGGTTCAATCTTCATGAAACTTGGGGGGGGGGGTCCTTAGCAGACAGGAAGGAGAAGGTTCCCTGCAAATTTGGTGGAGTTTGCTTGAAAAATCACCACCACCACCACCCTGATAGTTTTCCCTATAGTTAATAATGGCCCAATAAATTCAGGATTTTCTAACTGAATTAAAAAATCTGACACAGATTTCAGGGACACCAAATTTCTTTGGCATCCCTGAAACCCGGATCTCGATCACCTGAATTTTTTAATGCACACCCCGACTTTCAAAACTGACAGTCAACTGACGTGCCCACTCAGGCCCTACTGGCACCTACATAATGTATCAGAGCCTCCATCTCCTCAGATCTTCTTCCTCTCCCCACAATCAATTGAACAGCAGTGCAAATCCTCTCCTTGCAAATTCCAGTTCCCAAGCCCATACCTCCAAGCTCCACCAACCACAACCAAGCGACCACATCCCCATTAACCAAAGAGTTTCATCTAACCTAGTCTCTGCTGATCAGCTGGGGCTAGAGATGGTATTCCAGCTGCTGCTTTTCTTTCTAGGGCAGACTATGAGGAACTGAAGGGGCTCTAGGGTGGTGAATAAGAGCTTCTCTCCAGTCCTCAGATGACCCTAGCTGCCTCTGAATTTGTTTTGAAATCAACAGGATTGTAATATGGGCAGTTAGTGTTACACGGAAAAGGTCTGCCTTCCAAAAGAAAATCAATGGATAAATCCCACTGACCAAGCCCAAGGCCTTCTGCATACCTAAAACAGTGCTTCGGATCTTGGTCTATGTCACCAGTGAAAAGATATATTCAGGCATTTCTGCCCTGAAGTGCTAAATGTCTCTACTCTTTATATTAAAATTTGACATACGTACCACATTTTTCATTGAAAAGGTTTTCAACTTTTTGCTTCAAGTCAGTAATCTTGGCATTCCAGGCCTCTGTCAAGAAATCAGACAGGATTAATTATTTCTTCTGAACAGAAAAGAACCAACATCTATTCAAGTTCCAAGTGATGCATCCTTTACAGGTTTATACCGATCCATTAAAACAGTAATAACCTGGAATAACAGAAACCTCTTTCAAATCACTGCTGGCCAGTAGCTATAGAACAATATTGGCATTTAGAATGGGCCCTAACTTTGTATGTAGCTCACTTACGAGACCTACAAGTGAAGCCCACCTTTTCAAAAGAACCCGGGCTGGAAACAGCAGCAATACATAAAGGGGTAAGTAACTTAAACATGGAACATCTGTCAAAATTTAAAATTAAATGGTGACCATGGGATTGTCCAAGAGGTCAAAAGTACCAAGAAAGCAGAATTGAGAATATTATTCTTCCACCTTTTGCTACAAGGTTCAGGACAAAAATATGCTGAATGAACATCCAAAGCAGACCTGCCGAAAGCAGCATGTGGGCTCTAAATAACCATCTATTTAGCAAGTCTGTCTGTCTGAATAAAAATAATTTAAAGTAATATAAAAGACACTCTGTTAACTTGCATCAATTGCTTCAAAATCGAGACAAGGAAAACCAGGAGGCAAACATTTGAAGGAATACATTTTTGCCAACCATGTGCTAAAATAGATTGACAGATCTGCTTTGTGTGTCCTGTAATGTGTTTTTTAAAAACTCATGGCTGCAGCTTTACTTTCCAATAAATCTGCATAACTAAAAACTTCATTTTGTAATACGGCAATAGCTTATATGCTTGTGACGGGAATATCACGGCCCCAAGACCGTTCAAAATCCTGCTCAGCCAAAAACTGACCTCCTCAATTCTCTACTAGTGAAAAGCTAATGATGCAATGTAACTGTGTTGTAAAATTCATTGCACATTCAAATTGCTACATACAAGTTTTTCCAAAAGTGTTTTGCAAAACTAAAATGCAGGCACGAGCCCATTTAAGTACATCAGATGAAGGGGGAGTAGAAATTGCTGCTCTTCAATATAATTTTTAAAAGAACTCGAGTGATCTCTCCTCTCACACCCCTTGACATACCTTGCTCTATCACTCAGGCAACTGACTTTTATCCAAATCAATCTCAATCCCAAAGCTAAAAGACTGACATTCATTCACCTCGTTAAGAACATCTTACTGGACAACTCAGATTTAAGTTTTCTTGACTAAGGTAATTCTGAGAGTTTACACTTTGGGCACCACTACAATTAAGAGGTTCCATGGATGGCAACACACAAGAGGACATTTCAGCATGGATGCCTTCCAGGAAAGCAGCTAACACATAATTTAAAAGTTTGACAAAAGTATGCCATGTGGATCCCTCAGCTATGGAGTCAGATTTAAGTCCGTTTATGATGACAAGCTGGCCACAGCAGAAAACTGGAAAAGGGCAAAACCCTTTTCTATGCATGAATGAGTTTAATCAAATCCGGTGTACTACGCTATTGACAAGACGAAGTATCATTAGAGAACCCAAAGGCATAATTTCCAAAAATCCTGACATTTAAAAAATGCTAGATACTGTTTAATTACTTTCCGTAATGGGAAAATAAGTGTCACTGTCAAGATATACCTAATTGTCTTTTATGATTTACTGAGTATTATTCTTTCGTGTGTATGAATTTCCTTTTGTTTGACCATATATGTATACCTTTTCTCTGTGGGTTTGTAATTATAAGCAATAATAAATGTAAAAATAAAAAGCTTGATAAAACAAGTAAGGCTGACTACTTTTCTAGTGCTGCCACCTCCCCAACTGATAAGCTGTTTGTAATTTTACTGTGATTTATGGTTATGAACTGCACTGGGGGCACTGCATGTCAAAAGAACTGTGTTTTACCAATTTATTTTAATATTTTATTTAAAATATTTAGTAGCCGCCTTTCCTCCTGAAGTACTCATGGCGGCTTTCCTGTTTCATAACCCACAGCTTTCCTGATTCATAGCTCTCTTAGCTACTATGATATTCTAACTCTTAGGGGGAAAAACTCTTTAGATTGAATAGCAAGCCACTCCCACCCCCTTCTCACCACTTTGGTCACAACTTACCAAAAGAAAATTCTCTTCCTCTTGGCTTGAAACCAACATTGGATCCATTGGTTTGAGGATTAGTTCTGACTTCGGGGGTCTGCGTCTTAGTAGCAAGACCTGTGTTAGCGTACACACACACACACACGCCATATACTTAGCAACTGTAACACCAGATCGATAAAGTTTTACATTTAGAAGCACATCAAGAAAATGGATCAAGGGCTCCCAACACTTCTCTATAAACTTAGTCTTGCAAACAGCTAACAGCTACTCTGGACCAAATCTGGAATTATTAAGTTGTGTGTGGAGAGCAAAGTAGCTAAATTTAAATTTGCAGAAATCTGGGTGGCTATTTTGAAAGCACCATGTCCTCTGGTTGTCACTTAAAGCTCTCTGCACCCTCTCCATCCACGAAAACATGGAGAAAAGAGGGTTAAAAGTCTTCCACCTCTTCTCAGCCTCACCCTTCTACCTTCAGAACAGATTTTACAGAATCATCTCCTTGGCTTTCTGCACACCCTCTTTAAATATAGTATGGTGGTCCTTGTATGCCCAGCAAGAGCTTCCAAGCTTCCTTCTTCCATATCCCCCCAAGAACTCAGAGTCAGGAGCTGTGTATCTCTTTGCAGTATCTCCCTTGGCTAGATCAGCTCCTTGCCCACACACAACCCAGCATTTTCTCTACAGAAACTCCCTCCCGGCTCTACTGCCTGCAGCTTCTTCCAAAGGAGGCATCTTGCATCGTTCACCTGTGCTGTTCCTGCCGCTCAAGAGAATCAAATGGGAACAGTTAACAGAGCAGCAGGACAGTGAGGACAGATCACTTAGGTGTCAAGAGGATTTCTTAAATGCTCTGATCATTGACTTGTTCCTCATTATGGTACATCTCCTGGTGCTTGGTTTGAATTTCCCCTCCTCACCTTTTGGTCTACTGCCCATGTACATAGTTATGACATCATAACTTTGCTTTCCCCTCTTCCTATTGTGTGAAGTCCTGCGATTGCACCCCAGCTGCAACCTGGGGGTTGTTAAAAGTAGGTCCTGGCTCCAGAAAGGCTGAAGGCTGCTCTCCTAACCTACAGGGGAGAATTTTAGCTATTTCGTTCCTACTTCCTCTTGACTTCTCCTCCCCACCCCTTGCTGCTCCACCGTCTCTGCATTCTCCATCAAAGCACGATCCCCAAAAAACAAAAATCCCCAGACTTAAGCCATGTTGGTTCTCTAAACCCCTATCACCCACAAGAAGATGATGGAGAGATCCAGCACCACTTACGTTACTTTGAATTGAAGATGACTGGGAAATAATATTTTTTTAAAAGACTGATAAAATTCTCTTTTCTTTCTAGCCCAATGAAGCCACACACACAAAACTACTGGAGTAAGTCTCGCCAATCATGCCCTCTTTCCAACTTCCACAGAGAGGAAGTGGAAGCCCCTTTACAGCTGAAGAAATCTTGGTTGTTAAATTGGTTGGGGTGGTGATCTCGCGACAAGGAAAAAAGAGCATCTCATAGATTGCTTATGAAATCCTATGAGGTGGCAGTGAAGGCCGCAAAGAAGGAATTTTACGCAGCCTCCATTGCATCAGTTAGCTCACGCCCCGCTAAATTGTTTTAATGTGGTACCTGGAACGTTGAAGTCCCCCAATACTATCAACCTGGGGTACTCCAAGGCCCACCCCGCCACCACCTCCAACAGGCGCGGAAGGGTGTCTGCTGGTGCGCTGGTTTGATGTGTCATGGGCAGTTCCCAACTATATGTCCTTCCTCTGGAGAATGCCATACCTTCATCGACAGTAACTTCAATCTCTGGAACCTTGGAGTTGCTTACAGGACTTGAGCTATTTGGACTCTGGGATCCTGAAGAGAAAAATCACATTGATTATCTTCTTTTTTTCTTCTATACAGACAAACTGCAGCACAGTCATTAGCAACAATTTTCCACAGAATTCACAATTCCAGTGCTTTTCTAAAAGTTGACACATTCTGCATCAGAAGACTCTAAAGTCTATTCCAAGCTAGGTATTATTTTGAACAACATAAGCACAGCAAAACTAAAAATGTCATCAAGTTAATATGCATATTGCCTAGATTTCCGTTTTATTCCTAAGCAGTAGGTGTGCTTTGGGTTTCTTATTTGGGTAAAATACCCAAATTGGACCCGATCTGTAAAGATTCAGGATTCCCGAAGCAGAGCCAGCAGCTTCCCCGAAGAATTTGGGGTGCTTCGGGAAGCTTCAGGTCCTGAGTTTAAAGGGCCATTTCCCTGCCTCTTGCAGGCGGCAGGACCCTTTAAACTTCAGCTGGCAGGCCGGGGGGGATTCCCCCACCTGCCAGCTGAAGTTTAAAGGACCTTTTAAACGTCCCAACCCCCCCAAACTCTCAGCCCCAGCCCCCCCCCCACCCTACTTAACATGGCCTTGCCACTGCAGTGGTGGAGGCAGCCAGCTGCTCAGCAGGTCGCTGCAGCTGCAGAGACAGTGGCAGCTCCAGCCTTCCCCACCGCCCTGTGGGGCTGAGCGCCACCGGATGCAGCCTTCACAGGTGCCCTGCGGGCCGCTGCAGGCCCAGAAGTGGTGGGGCGGCGGCAGCTCCAGCCCTCCCTGCAGTTCTGCGGGGCCGAGCAGTGGCGGAGGAAGCAAAAAAGGCCCTTTCTGACCACTGCGGCAGCCACTGAGGGGCAGGAAGGGCCAGAGGAGGAAAGGCCCTTCCTGCCCCTCAAATGTCCACTGTGGCGGCCATTTGAAGGGCAGGAAGGGCCAGAGGAGGCGGCTCCAGCCTTCTCTGCTGCCCTGTGAGGCCGCACGGCGGCGGAGGAGGTGGAAAAGGCCTTTCCTGCCCCTCAAAGGGCCACCACGGCAGAGAAAGCCCAGCCCCCCGAATCACTCTGCAATGCTCTGAATCTTTAAGGAGCATTCCAAAGCGATTCAAATACCTGAATCCGAAGCGGCTTGCCACTTTGGTTTTTGGGTATTTCTGAATTTTTTCCCCGCTTCGGGTAAACTAGAAGCAGGAAACCCGAATATTTTCAGGGTGCACACCCCTACTAAGCAGACATTAAGATCAGAGTTTAGCTTCCCAAGACAGGAACAGGGTTGCGACTATCCCTCTTTCTGTCAGATTAGTAACTTCTTTAGTTATGCAAGTATCATTAATTTTGCTTCTATTAGGACAAAGGAAAAGAGTAAGCTTTTGTGAAAAATTCCTATATGGAAACTTTTTTCAAGGCGGGTGTGTGTGTCTTCTCACCCATTAGCAGACCCTCTAAAATCACAGAAGTAAAACAGGTTTGTGCATCAAGACTTAAGCAACTTAAACCATGAAGGGAATAGGGAGGAGTGTGGTGACACCTACAGGATTTCAAAAGTCTAGCTTTCAAATTGCCAATCTCTGTGCAGTACAATATGGTAACTGAGTATCTATCCTATTTATGACCTGAAAGAGGCACATATTTGTTTCTTAGTCACTTACCTGAAGTATTCACCTTACTAGCCAATCCAGGAGGCAAGTAAGAAGTGACGAGTTCTGGCCTATAAATCAGACAATTAATAATAAAGTTTGCTCAGTACAAGGCATGCATAAGACCACACAGCCCATAATAGCTACGTTTGATTGGAAAAAACCATTCAAACTGAAACAGTCCCTACAAAAGGGTTTCCCATGCACTTTGACAGAAACAAGTTTTCCAAAAGTTGGACGAAATGCCCCATAAGCATGATGTGCATCATGACATTAAAGTTCTGACTTAGGACATAAAAAGATGATATCTACAAAAAATAAAACAATTTTTAAAACAGCAGAGGTAAATGACAAGCTTACTTTTTCACCACAAATTTGATTTTTCCACTTCCACGGACAATCCTTTCCAGACGTGGGATTCCAAACCATGTGGGACTTCGAAAAGGGATGCCTTCAGGCAAACCTTCAACGTACAAATTTTCAGGGTTTGACTCAAAGACAGGATAAGGAACCTTCACTGCTTCATTAAGACCCAAAGCTTGCCCTGGAAAAAAGGTGACAGAACCATTAACTTTGGAAGGGACTCAAATGGAACACCCGAAATCAAGCCCCTGCCTTAGAGTCATGTGTCCCTAACAGATACTTGTCTAGCCTTCCTTTGAAAAACTATGTAACAGCTATATACTCAGATTCAATTTTTGTAAGTTTGGGGTGCAACTAGTTTGGTTCTTCTGATTTGAAAGGGGACCTAAAAATGTCAACATTAGGAAACCAGTTGGAGAAAATTTCAATGTAATAGGACATTCTGCTATTGAGCCAGAACTCACCATTTTTCACCATCTTGTATTTTATGCCTTTTAAGACTGGCATCCATCATTTGTATGTATACATGTATCTGCTAACTGAAGATTTACTTCATGCATATGGTCGCATCGGCTCAAGACCATGAATGCTCATACTAAAATGAACCCATTATTCTTTAAGGTGCCACATGATTCCTTTTCATTTTTATGACAGATATGGCTAACCCAATAGAATTTTTAACCAAATATGTAATTCTGTTCATCAAGATCTTTTAAAAACTGTTTCCTCTTGAAAGGTAACTGTAGCTGGCCTCAAAAGTAACGCAGGTACAAGACAATAAACTTCACAAGGAAAAATTCAATAAAGCCAACATCAGTAGAGTCTCCTGGGGAAGACTGTATAGTTGGCTTGTCTGGTAGGAAATGAACATAAGCTACAGAGCAACATGCTAAAGTATGATAACACTATGGCACATTTCTCCTCCTATGGCATGTTCACAAAGCAGTACTGCCAGCAGCTGCTATCTACAAGATGAAACTTACCAAATTTCAAATTAAAGATTTCTTCTACTTGCTTCCTCAATTTTGTGATTCTGACATTCCAATCTTCTTTGACTAATTTTGTTTTAAAATAAAAAATGCAATTTTATATTTTTTAGAAGTATGGATTTTTAAACAAGAAGACGGCAACTATAAGTTTATCAATTCAAAATGTGCCTCTAAAAGAAAATCTGTAAGTAGAAATGGTAAATGCTTTGCCTGTTTTTAATCAAAAGGCAGCATACGAAAGTTTAAAGACTGAATACATACACACAGTTGAAAATTATGACATGTTGATCCCTCGATTTTACATTCTCTATTGTTTTACATTCTTAACTGTCATAAAATTGTCATGTCTGAGCCCCATCCATGTCAATTTTGATTCTGTTCTGCTGAACACAGTGTATCTAGCTATAGCTCAATATCACTTTGCTAGTGTCATAACTATTCTCTCTCAGGCTTTCACAGGTGGTTACCTGTTGAACTGCAGCAGCTTCCAGTGTTTATGACTTTGTGCTCATTCCCAGACAGTGCTGTGTCTTGCCTCCTAGTAACTCATCGTGGTATCACAAATATGTGAAATGTTCTCACGCAAAGAAAGCACCAAGGTATTGTTTACAGTTGGGAGGGGGGAGAAAGGAGTAAACCAGAAGGGTAAAAGAGAAGTCTCTTTCACATGATGTCATTCCTGTCAACTTCTACTCATGCTGCTTAGATGCCTGCCTTGCTTCTAAGTAGCCCTATGGACCTGCATACGGAAATGATCTGATTTCTGAATAAAATCCATTTGACTAAGTACTTCTGTCTTACTGCAAACAGGCCAGAGATCTGTCTGCTGTATCCTGTCATACATAGCCTGACATAGCCTGATATTTTTAAGTTACGAACTCTTTCTGAATGCACATTCTAAATCACTTGTAAATCATCATCATTTCTGAATGGCATTTACAAAACAATCTCTTAGGACACTCATTTGAACAGGCTTTAGAGCACTTGGCAGATTTTATCAAGCTGTTCCCTAACTCTTGGAACAGAGCCTGTGGCTGCCCAGGAACTGGCGGAGGGAACTTCCCTTCTGAAGGCAAGGTTTGGCAGGTAGCTGAAAAGGAGCTTTTTCTATAGCAACCCTTAAGGCCATGGACCTCCCTAATCCAGGAGGCACAATTGGCACTGTCCTTGTTGGACTTCAGGCAAAAAAAATATTAAACATTTGTGTGTTCCGAAGAGACTTTGAAAATGAGTTTTCAGCATCTGTGAAGTTTTAGATCTTTAACTGCTACTGTTTTATTGCTGCTTTTACTTCTGTTTTATTGTTTCTTTGTTATAAATGGCTTTAATTGCTTTTTTCTTTTGTTTGGCTATATAGTTATAAATGGCTTTAATGGGTTTTTTTGTCTTAGACACTCATTTCGTTTCACTGGATAGATGTTTCACTGGATAGATGTTTTAGTTTTATGGAAACTGCCTTGAGTATTCTTATGAATAGAAAGGTGACACAGAAATCATTTGCACGCATAAATAAATATCTCAAAGAAACCAATACACGGTAAGGCTCCAAAAGTTCACATTCTACCTCTGCGATTAATCAACATGTTGAAAAGAGGTGGAGGAGAGAGAGATTGGAATCTCCCATGTGGTGTGAATAAGCTATGTTGTTAATCTTCAATCACATTAGAAGAGCACATCCTACCAGGCATGTTTGTTCTTGGCTGAGCAACGTCGGATGGAGTGACAGTTAGCAGTTCCGGCCTAGAATAAAAAATAAAAAGCATTAACAAGTAATGAGTGAATGGCTGCACTTAAGCCTCAGAGGTCTATTTATTTTATTTTTATTTATTATATTCTGCCTTTCTCCCTAATGGGGTCCCACAGTGGCTTACAACATTCTCCTGTCCTCCATTGTCTCCTCACAACAAACTCCGTGAGGTAAGTTAGGCCAAGAGTGTGTGACTGGCCCAAGGTCACGCAGTGACTTCCACAGCAGAGCGGGAAATTGAACCTGGGTCACCTAGATCATAGTCCATCCCTTAAACCGCAATGATTCTCTATAATATTTCTATACTAAAACATCTAACCGTGAATATTCAACACATCTCTCTGTTCTGCACTAACAAATTGTCTTTGCTCAAAACCTGCTTAATAACTAACAGTTCAAAGACCAAAGCAATGAATCTTAAAATGTAACTTCATAAAAATGCAAACCAGGTACGGACCCACATGGGAATTACAAAAGGAGCTGCCACTTCTAATGCATACTTACAGTTATTAAGACAGTAATATATCAGCCACTACACGTTAATCTAATGATTGTTCTACAAATGAATTACGCAAACTCTGGCACACTATAGACTCCGGTTTGCTTATTTTACATATCATAAAACTGTCCTATAATGAGCAATCCTGGGATGATTTTGCAATGCAAGAAAGAAAAGAAAATCTGAGGAAAAGTTTTCATCTCAGAATGATGATTTTTGGTCCCTTTTAGCAGAGATGAACTCAGAGACAGGGATTTGCTAGTATTGTGCAGGACAACATTTATTGCACAAATGTAACCTCAAAATATGGAAATGCAAAAAAGTAATTTAACTTACTTTTTTATTACAAATTTTATCCTGTTGCCCACTTGAAGGATTTTCTCCAGCCGAGGAATACCATACCAGGATGGACTCCGAAATGGAATGTTCTCTGGTAGACCCTCAACATAAAGATGAGTGGGGTGCGCCTCAAATTTCTGATAAGGAACAGCTTTCGGTTCAGTGCTCCCCAGTGCCTCAGCTGTTAGGAGATGTAGCCAAATAATTTGGGTTTTATTTTAAATGCTTTGATTCAGACATCATTGTCACAATTCCCAGGACAGTATTTTTTCTTTTTAAAAAGTCACATGGGCTATTTTTTCTAATCTCTCTCTCTAGATATAGATTAGAAATTTGAATCTATACTGAAGATAGCACCAACAATATCCAGTGTTTTATCTAGAACATGATAAGCTGCATTCACAAATCTATCCCTTTTCCTTTTAAAAGGATGATAACATTTTCTTCCCTCGTATCTGCAACCAGTGACACTAAAAGGCAATTCAACCAAAGCTGCCATTGAAAGCCACAGTCCCACCCCATCCACCTCCACCACAAATTAGCAAGCAAGACATTTTTACAAATAAGAAACCAAGGCCACCACAGTGTGAGTGGCCACAGCTACCAGAATACAATGGCTAGATTGCAATTTGAATCCAGAACGTTTACTTTTTACATCTATTCCAGCCTTATCTTTTTACCAACAGTTAGTTCCATATAGGTTCATGTATCATCATAGACATAATTTGCCTACTCCAAGAGTGGGTATCCATGGTTAGGGAACGGTGCACAAGACAATCTCACATACCTGAATGAGCAATCTGGGTAAATTGGAAAGTCATAAAAATAAAAATGCTGTTTATACAGAGGTGTAAAGAAAAACTGGATAATTAGGAAATCTGCACAAAGAAAGAGATCTTGCAAGCTATACCCCAGCATGCATCAAGCAGGGATGAGGAAAAAATAATGTATGTTTCACGGCCAAAATACTTAACCTACTTAATTCTGACATTTTCTGGACACTTCAGAGCCTCAGCATTCATGGACAGTCTCCCTCAACTACTTCATGTAAAAGCCTAATACATTCTCCAGATCTCTTAAATGCTACAGGAAAAGGCCCTTTCATTTCAATAAGGCTTCTCCTTAGGTACCAACTGAAATATCTACTGAAACTGACAACTCAATTACTCCACAAGCTGCGTTTTCTAGCAGCAAGAGATTGGAAAAATATCCTTTGCCCTGATTGCTACACTACAGAGCGAACAAGCACATTTTTAGTGGCTGGTAACTTGACAGAAACCTCACTGTGAATACAAGCCCCACCATGTATTGCTGTCAAGTGAACTTACCAAATTTTCGGCAGAATAACTGATCTACCATCTTCCTTAATTTAGTGATTCGGGCATACCACTCTTCTTTTACTAAGAAAAAAAATCAAAAGGTGGAAATTCAGTTATATTCAATACTCAAAAATCCCAACGTTGATATTCTGTTCACTTTGCAGAACTCGTTAGCTTCATCATCCTTGTCTTGGCAGGAGACAAAGACTGTAAGTGCCAGAAGCTACTAGAAAATGCCATGGAAGTAGCATGAGAGTACCTAGGAAGCCTGCCTCCTTGGGAGCCCCCACAAAAGGCAGGCAGCAGGCATGAAAGGGATAGGAGGTACAGGAAAGGAAAAGAGGAGGCAAAAATGGGTAATGATGGCAACCTGGGATACAGGAGAGACTGAAGGAAGCAGCAAGTAGCTAGGCAGAAGAGAAATAGCAATAGGTATTGAAGGATGGCGGGGAGGAGAGGGAAGTGCAGAGGAAGTAGTATTTTTGGAACAGTGTGGCAGCCAAGACAACTACCCAAATGGACTTCTCCTTTAACAGGACTGAACTATCTGTTAGATCACTTAAAGATTCCAATGTGCCATCATACCAAGTCATTCCCATTGGTCCAGTACTGTCTATGTGAACTTGTAAGAGCTCCCTGGGAATCTCTCAGCCTTGCTACCACTTGCCCTTGGGATGCCACGGATTGAGCTCAGGACATCCTCATGCATGGCATGGGATCTTCCAGTGAGCTATGGGCCCTCAATAGTCGTCTTCCCAGTTATAAGGCCCCCTGTCATGGGAGATTTGCCAATGATCCAGCGTGCAAGCTTTTCAGAAACATTTAAGATCTGTTGGTGATGGCATCCGGTGGGCAGGGTTACATGGGCAGATGCAGAGTATTACTACAGAGTATTTAATGCCTTGAGGATGCATGACATTGCTTGCAAACTGCAGAAAAATACATACTTCATTCAGTTGGGTTACCTGAAGTTTCCACAGCCTTTTGACTTGAAGCTTTAAAGCAGAGAGCCAACCGAGCACCCAGAGATGCCTGCTGACATTTTTCCTGGATCCTTGTGGACTCTCACCCTACTATTCAACACTCACTTCTTGAGAACTAAGATTTCACTGAAATGTTAGTTACATCTGATCCAACAGAGAAATCAGAAGTCCGTAGAGCTGAGCCAACCAAATTCATCCATGCTTACCTCCTGCCACAGGTTTGTCTAATGGGAGATCTTCTCGAGTTGAATTTAGCAAATCATGCCTGCAAAGAGTAGCACAACAATATATAAAATATACATTTCAGTAACCAAGATGTCATTGTTACATTCCCAAATTAAGCTCCACAGCAAGCACTATTTCATCAATCAGCAATGCCCTTCTAACAACCTTACTGATTAAACAGAGAAGCTGAGCAAAGATTATTATAGTTGTTTATTTATCCAACGTGGATTACATACTGCCAGTGAATACAATCTAATCAATAGCTAGGACATTCACAGAGCAAAAATACAAAATATGATCAAAAGGGCATTCAATGAAAACAGGTAGGATAGGGTATGGTAGCTGCAAATTTGAAAATTAGCATGAAGTCAAAAACATAACATAAAACCTTTCTGAATTAAAGCATAAGTAATTAACATGACATCTTTGGTAACATTGAACTACCCAGTAGGAGCATATCTACATCAGCAGACAGCAACCAACAGCCTAGTCTACAGATCTTGGGAGATCTTTTTTTCCTGCTGGAATGCTTCGGAACAATGTTCCGGCAGTTCTCAAAACTGCCCCCCCCCCCCCGCTTCCAGCCATTTTTAGCCCAAACGGGCTGGAAATGGCCAAGATCAGGACTGAATCAGCCTGGAACAGGCCACTGCTGAGTGGGGAAATGCTCCACCACCCAGCAGCAGCCCAATTCTAGCTGTTTCAGACCTGAATTGGGCCGAAACAGGCCCAAAGTGGCCAGCATTGGGCCTCAGTGGCCCAATCCTGGCCATCTTGAACCCGAATTGGGCTCTAACTGGCCAAAATGCGCCCAAAACGGCCAGGATCAGCACTCTGCCGGGCAGGGGAACACTCCCCGTCTGGCAGCGGCCCAATCCTGGTCGCTTCAGGCACAAAATGACCAAATGGGCCCGAGACAGCCAGGATTGGGCCAAAAATGGCCAAAAGAGGCCTAAAATGGGCACAAAATGGCCAGGATGAGGCCGCTGCCGGGTGGGGGGACACCATCTGTTAGCGGCCCAATCCTGGCCACTTTGGGCCCAATTTGGGCCAAAACGGGCCCAAAACAGCCAGGAACGGGCCCAAATCAGCCTAGGGCGGGGTGGCAAGTGGATTCAAATCACGGGAGCGCTCCTGGGGTTGGCCACGCCCTGCACAATGATGTCACTTCCTGGAAGTGACATCATTGCGTGGTCCCAGGACCGCACGCGCTTCGTGCGCGTGCATATGGTACCACTGAGTTCCACCACCTCTCTTCTCAGAAAAAAAGCCCTGGTTCTTGTCCCTTATCAAGGTAGCTATTTCTTATGACATAGCCTTATAATCTGAGTAGAAAGACCTACTGAATAATTCAGTCTTGCACAATTTGCAGAATGCCACAGGTCTAAGTTGCAGGAGAAATCTATACACCTATGGTGTAGAGGCTACAACTTGTTAAACAATCCATGGTAGAAGGGGGGAGGCTTTAAAAAAAAAGAGAGAGAGCAGCAGCCCATGGGCTTTCAAAGCAGTTGCTTCATGCTTGATAAAGGGAAGGATCCCAAATACCCTACAAAAAAGCTTGCACAACTGTATGTTGCAGAGATTACTGACTGACAGCAAATACCACTAACAGAACTTTCCACTTTGAGACATCAGCATGGCCATGGCTTCATCAGAAGCTTGAACATTGCTAAAGACAGGCCAAAATTTACGTATCAACTTCAACTCCCCAATTTCCAGTTTATCTTTCCAAAACTTGGCTAATAGTCTGACAAAGACAGGCAAAGTGGGCACTGCTATCTTGTAGTTTTTCAAACGTGTTCAAGACAGAGGTGCTCATAACAAAGATGGCTGACTCCTTTAAGATCCTGGATTCTTCTAAGCACATATAGTCAGTGTACTGGGAAACAATGGCAGCACCACTGAATACCAATCTAATGCAATAAGAATTTGGACATCTTTCAGGAAAAAGAGAAACGGAAATATTAACAGCAGGAATTTTTCCTGCTTCTCATTTTTAATTCAAAGTTAGCCCTTCAGCATGCTTCCCATTGAAACAGGAATATATATCCACTCTCATTGTGCAAGCTAAGGGAGGCAACTCATCTAAACATTGTTTTTACTGCTGCAAGTCACTCCTCCTTTTATGGAGGGCAGACCTGGGGATTTGCCCTGCATTCTTCTCACAGCAACCCTGTGAGTAGATGGTTTACAAAAGGTGACCATATGCAGTGAGCCTCATAACTGAATGGGGATGACAGGGCTCCTTGATCTGAATGCAACACTCTAATAACTACCATTCACATGCTTCCATTAAGCAGTAACCATTGTGGTGCTTCACCTAGCTTCAGCTGCCAAATCTTAACTCTTTGGGCTCACTGTTTATGCCCCTCTTCTCCTCTATGCAGCCAAATACAGTTATGCCAATGTGGACGAGAAACACTTCTAAAACTAAGCGAGGCATGTGTGGTGTGTGACCTAACAGACCTAATGAAACTATGTATGTCCATTGTTCCAATGATAAACTCGTATCTAAAAGGCTGAACAACTGAATTTCATGATGTCCACATTTGGCTATAATGTCAAAGTATGCGACTCCCAGGGCTTTTTTTCAGCATGAACACGGTGGAAGGGAGTTCCAGCAACTCTTGAAAATGGTCACATGGCCGGTGGCCCCGCCCCCTGATCTCCAGACAGAGGGGAGTTTAGATTGCCCTCCGCGTCGCTGGCACGGAGGGCAATCTAAACTCCCCTCTGTCTGGAGATCAGGGGGCGGGGCCACCGGCCATGTGACCATTTTCGCTGAGGGCGATTTAAACTTGAAAAAACTCCCCCTTGTTCCAGCTGACCCAAAGTGACATAATTGTGCAGTCCTGAGTTCCACCACCCCTTTTCCCAGAAAAAAAGCCCTGGTGACTCCACTTATTTTACCATCTTGTTTTCATATTTATACAGATTTCATGTGATTTTAACCAAAAGACTCCAATTCCTTTCACTCACAACAGACTGCTTACATGAGTAAGCTAAGACAGTGCTTGGGAATTCACAGATCTCATCTGCCACAGCATCAGAGCTCCAAAGTCTGTTTCCAAGTCCATGAAGCTTGTTACACAGCTACAGCTTTCAGCATATGCACAGCACTGCTTGTGTGAATGGTTAATCCGGGGGAGTTCCCGTAAGTACAAGGTAAATCCAATAGTCTGACCTGGCCCTTTGCAATTCTAAGAAACTGTTTCTAACCATTCCTTCACAGATGTTCTGGAAATACTTTAAGTGGCAACAAAAGCCTAGAAGTGAACAATTTTACAGAAAAAGATCATGTTTACTCAGACTCTAATCAAAACCAAACTACTTACTTCTTAATCACAAATCGTATCCGTTCCTTTGCCAGTAGGATCCTTTCGAGGCGAGGGATCCCATAAGTAGAGGGCCTTCGGAATGGAATTCCTTCTGGTAGCCCTTCCACATACAAATCTTCAACATGGGACTGGAAGAGTGGATATGGTATAGAAACTGGGCCTTTTGCATTAATAGCTTCAGCTTTGATATAAAGGAGAAAAGGAAACAAAAAAATAACCTTTAGGCATAGCACAACTTCCTCTCTTTTGCAGAAAGCAATGAAAACAGTAAAAGAGGTTTCAAATTTCATTTCAAGTTTGTAGCCCTTATGGGTGGGGAAATCTAAGAAACCAGAGGAAAGGCTAAATACATACAAAAGGACAGTATCTTGGCTTAACTCCATACCACACTCACAAAATAAAGAAGTATACACAACCCATTAACAAAGTAAGCACACACACACGAATAGGCTACTCTGCTTAATGTATACAGCTCACAAAAATGAAATTGGAACTGCTATGTATTTTTTTAAATTGCAGAATACAGACATTAATATTAATCTTCTGCCACTCTGTGTCTGTTTCTACCTCTCTAATTCAGAAGAACCAACACGGCTACAAACACCCTTCAGCACTGGCAGTCTTTAGCCAAAAGCAAGACAACATGCCAAAAGAATTCAGACTTGATGAACGGGGGAATTCAAACCTGTTTTAAAAAGCAATTCTGGATTTCCAAATGCTAGAGGGCAAATTGTTTTTTGGAAGAGGAAATAAATTTGTGAGCACGTACCATATTTTCTTTCAAATAACTCTTCAACTTGTTTTCTCAAGTCTGTAATTCGGGCATTCCACTTCTCTGAAAGGAAAAATAACATTAGCCCAATATAAGATATATCAAGCTTCTAACAATGTGTCCTGGTGTTGATTTGTTGATTACTCATTACATCTCATTGCTTATGCATAATCAAGAAAAAGGTAAACCTTTAAAAGGAGTAATGTCCACATACCTTCTGGAAATAACAGTTACTTTTGTTAAAGAATTTGACAAAGGATGCTAAACTTTGTCCAAAAATGGTTTTTCTTGGGCAGTTCAGTCAACAGCTCACTATCAGCATGGTTCTGGTCCATTTGCAGCCACTGCTGACAAGTTGCTTTAATGTGGAGCATGAAAAAAATCACTTGGGAAGTTTCTTAAAAAGCCAGAGTTACAAAGAGTGTGTGAAGCCGTATTGGCAAAAGCCCTTAACTAAGGAGGGTGGGGTTTGCAAGAGGTTAACCCTCCCTTCTTTGTTACTCCAGTCCTGGTGGTAGCATCCATTCATGTCCTATTTTTGAATACCTCATACAATTATGGTCCCCCAATGTACGTATCTAAACACACCCACTATTCTTATTCCCTACTGCTACCTAATTCATTCCTAAACCACGAATCATACTATTATTCATGCTTTCGACCATCCATTCTGCTTGTTCATGCGGTCAAGCAACATGGTTCCATTGACAAACATTCAAATTCTGGAAGATTGGGGAAAGAGATGGATGGCGTTTGCAGGAATGTCTTCTCCCACACGAACTTCTCAGATCTTTGACACCTTTGGGGTGGGGGGAACCTTTTCCCTAAAAGAAGCAAAATCAACTGGGACTCAAGGCAGGGTTTTTTCTGTACAGCCACCATAGTCTCTCTAGAAAGGTCCACTTATCCATAAAGACTATCTACATTTATCAAGGTTTTTTAATTTGGAACTTCGCTTAGAGAAGGCTTGCTCTCTCCTTCTGCTATACTGCATCCATCTAGTTTTGACAGCCATCAGCTGGAAACCACACCAGATGTTCAAGAGTTATGAAAATTTCCTCAGCCATCAGCCAAAAAACTGAGCTGCCTGTGTTATCTTCTAGAATACGAAGGCCTTGATTACACACATTTTCTCATTATGAGGGTGAGCTCAATCACCTCTTACCTGCCATGACAGAGAAAGTACACATACTCAATTTACTTTACTGCAGTTTCTCTTAGCACACTCCTAGATTTTAGAGCATGACAAACCTTTGCTGGAAGACACTGGAATTTTGCTCTCTCTCTGACCACATGATCCCCTAACATCACCTTTAGGGGTGTGCAGTTCGGTTCAGAATTTGGATTAAAATACTGCATTTTGGCTGATACGGTAAAACCCAGGTATTCCGAATCAAAAATCAGATATCCCGAATTTTTACCAACTTAGCCCAACAGAACCAGTATCATTCCCAGAAGCGAGATGCTAGGTTCAGCCAGTGGGGAAACACCACAGAAGAGAACCAAGCAGTACCCAACCACATGCCATTCCCTTCAGTTTGCTTCTGTTGGGCTAAGCTGCAACAGCGTCCCTTGTTTCAGTTTGGTCTGGTCGGAACAGATGTGATTCTCTGATGCAGCGTTGGTTCACTTTGGTTCGGGGGGTGGGGATACCATTTCTGTTCTTCAGTTTGGTTCTATTGGGCTTTCTCTGGGATGAGATCAGTTTGCATTTGGGAGTGTGCCCTTGGCCACGGCAGCCTTGCCCCAGTGTGTTTCTGCAATGGGAGTCAGCCTTGACTTTTTTCACATAAGAAACAATGGAGTGGCTGGGGACACCTTGTTCAGGAGCTCACAGAATTGGTCCCTGGGGTCCAATCTTCCAGAAACTTGGGGCGGGGGGTCATTAGAAGACAGTCAGTAGTAGGTCCACTGAACATTTGGTGCAGTTCACAGGAAAAATGCCACCTCCAGACCTCCGGACAGCTCCTAGATATTTTTCCCCATAGGGAATAATGGAAAGTGGGTGGGGCACCTTCTTTGAAGGCCCATAAAATTGGCTCCTGGGGTCCAATCTTCATGAACCTTGGGGAATCTTTAGAGGACAGTCAGGAGCTGGTTCCCGCCAAATTTGTTGAAGTTTGGTTAGAAAATGACCCCTCCAGCCCACCTGATAACTCCCAGAGTGATTTTCCCATAGAAAATTGTCAGCTGAATTTTTCAGAAATACCCAAACTGAATTAAGGAATCAATCTGGAATTTGGCAATTTGAATTTTTTCCTCAGATTTGATACAAAAAAAATCAGATTTACCAAAAAATTTTGGTGCACTGTCAAGACCAGCCTTAAAATCCTATATGGCCAACCTGTTTGTGTGACTTTGGTTCAGGAGTGTGAGTTTCCACAGGCCCCTACCTAGCCTGACCTTGGAGAAAGAATGTAGGCCTCCTCATTAGCTGCACCTGGAGCCCTCACACTCACAGAAAATGTCATTGGGCAGCAGGGAGTATCAGCCTCCAGCCACCCTCCCTGGCATCTCATGCTAGCACCGCAATTATCTAAATGTGCCCTGATTGGCCGACAGCTCTTGAAAAGATGGCTGCTCACAGCAGTGTGGATCCTCTCTATTCGGAACCATTCTACCAACATGTCAGAGAGGCTCTTTGCTCCATGCCAAATACTGAGGTGACCAGAACCATTTGGCATGGTTTGGGACTTTCTAAGTCTGTGAGTATGAGCAACCTGCCTGGAACTTACTTCAAAGATGCAAGTTAGCAAGTTTTTAATGTCTAGTTAGTCTTAGCCAGCATAGACAAGCTGTTATGTTCATTGCCTTTTTCTCTGTGCTTTAATAGAGTGGCTCCTACCCTGCATTCACCCTTCCTAATCTGAACTACTTAATAAACAAAATATATTTTACTTCAGGTGTCAAATGTTACTGACTGAATGTGTGCCTGTACTCTCAGAAGTGAACCCAGAGGCTAAGGCGTTTCAAAACTAAGGGTCAGACCCCCATAAGGCGGCTAAGAGTTTCAAGTGGCTGTTGGTTCAGCACTTGGGAACGGTAGCAGGGGCTCTCTAGACCTTCCCCTTTTGATTTTTGGGAATCCTCTCCTAAGAGGGCCCCTCAACTGCTTCATTTGGGGGGTGGGGGGGAAATAGGTCAAGCTGCTAATAATAATCATTATCATATATCTAATAATTAAGTTTGGTCCATAGTCAGATTTAAAAATTCACAAAAGGATGGCCACACAGGACTAAGGTATGCATTTCTGCAACCCTGGGAGAAAACCAAGTTTGCAAAAACTATCAAAAATCCTTTTGAAAGATTTTGAATCCCACATCCAACAGTTAAAGCGATGTCTGTGCATGTGCACATAGGATAAAATACTTTAGGGGCATTTTGGGTCACTAGAGCAACTTCCCAAACCAGAGCCACTGAAATGAGAAGGTGTGTGTGTGGCGGGGGGGGGTCCCCCCTCAGGGACCATAAGAGAAGAAGAAAATAGTGAGCAGCTGCGGTGAGCAGCTGAGGGAAGACAAGAGTGGGTGGGCATTAAAGCAAGGGTTCAGGAAGTAAAAGAAATAACAAGGATGCATTACTGGGCAGCAGAAAAAAGCAAATGGGTGTGGGGGCAGGAGCAGGGGAGCAGTGTCTAAATAGACGAAGGGAAGAATGTCTAACAAGCCCGAGGAAGCAAGACAGCAATGGGATTTCCAGTCCTCTATGAGTCCTCCTACGCCCCTCTTGCTCCTTCTAACAGCAAATTCAGTCGTCAAGTGGTTACCACAGGATAGTGAAACAGGACAAGATCAGGGGTTCTGCCTGCTCTAAGAACTCCCCAGGTATCCAGAAAACTATTAAGAGAAACAATCCTTCCCAGAAGTCCAAGACTGCTCAATGCCTTCAGAATACCAAGAAAAGAGGAGAAGGCAAGCAAAGGGATGGAAACTGTCCTGAATAGGCTCTGAGTATTATACTGGAATGAGATGATTTGAGTCGAGGAGGGGAGAGATTTCAAAACTGGTTATCCTCCCCCTTTCAATTTCTTGCAGACTCCCAGTTTGTAAGTGCAGTAATAAACAAGTAAAACAAATAATACAGCAGAAGCAGTGGACTTTTTGGTTAGGCCGTCATCTGCTGGGTCTAAAAACTTTTGTATGTCAGGGGTCAGCAGCCCAGCCCCCGGACTTGCTGACAGGCAGCTGCGGGGGGCAGCCGGGAGACAGCAGTTCAACTGCTCTGTCTGGCAAACAGAGCCAGAACCTGCCTACTCCAGGGGGAAGGGGCGAAAGGCCAAAGACTCAGAAGGCTGGAGGGAGCAGGGAGAAGCCAGCTAGTCCCACCCCCCAGGGGGAAGAGAGGGGGCTAAGCAGGCTAGAGGAAAAGGGCCAAGGCAGGGGGAATAGGGACCCAGCAACAGCCCAAACAGAGCCCTTACCTGCCAAGGAGGAGAAGCAGCCACTACAGCCCAGAGCCACACCCTGGCTAGAGGACAGCAGCCTGGCTCAGGAGGTGCTAGGAGCCAAGCCCCTCCAGGTGGAGCTGCCACAGGCATTCTGGGGGAGGAGATGGGTAGCCCCGCCCGGCATCAATGAGCAGGCAGCCCAGAAGCTGGCCAGGGCAGCTCCTCGCGAGCAAGGCCAGGCATGCTCAGCAGCACAGAAGCCAGCTGGGGCAGCTCCTCACGAGCAAGGCCAGGCATGCTCAGCAGCACAGAAGCCGGCTGGGGCAGCTCCTCGTGAGCAAGGCCAAGGAGACCTCAGCTGGGGATGGCTCGCATTCAACCCCACCCTGCCAGCAAGGCAAGGAAGCCAAGAAGGAATTAGTGGTAGGAGGGAAACACCTGAGGGAAGGCACGGCTGGGCCAAGTCAGGAGAGGGAACAAACCTAGAAGGAGGGCGGGGCGGGGAAAGGAAACCCTATATAAGGTGGCTAGGAAGAGCTCTGAGGTGGTGGGCGTGAGTAAGGAGTGATGGTGTGGAGTGAGAGCAGAGCAGTGCGAGAGTGGAGGTGTGGAGGAGAGTTCTGGGAGGAGGAGATGATGGAGGATGCAGAGGGTAAGCAGGCCAGGTTGAGCAGGCCAGCGAGTGGACTGAGAGGGAGTCTGGGTGATGTATACTGCCCCTCCTTCCACAGAGCAGGGTCCTGTAGTATCCCTGGCGCCCCTCTGACGTTAGGGCCAGCCCAGCTGGGGCCCCGCCCAGCGGCGGCAGCAACAAGCCCTGACATTGTATTAGTAAAAACAAAACACTGTCCTATAATTTATGGCTCAGAGCTCTGAAGTAGAGAACATGCTCTTGATGCAGGTCCCAGGTTCAGTCCCCAACAGTGCCAATTAACAGCTCTTGGGAAGTAGGGCTAGGAAAGATCTCTGCAAGAAACCTTAGACAGTTGGTCATATTCAATATAAAGCTGTTTCATGTGTTCAAAAAGAGACTTATTCAGCTGCCTTTCATTCTCCCCTCTTAGAAGTACAGTGTAACTGGAAAGTCTGCATATAATTTACCCAACTGCTCCATCAAAATGGTGAATGTGAATGAGAAATAGCTATTAAACTTGTTTTAAACTTACCAAAATTGAACTCTCTGGCTTTTCTCCTTCCAGCATTGGTAGTATCAGGTGCTGGTTCTATGCTCTTGGTTTTCTTATGGGGTGGTAAATAGTCATCATCATCTTCAGAGAGAAAGAGACAAACATGTACATCACGGCTGCTGCTAGACCATGTTGGAATGTATTGTAAGATGCAACGGCTCTACTTCATGGTCTGTTCTATATATTTCTCAGGTATTCACTTTTGGAGGTGGTGATCCATTCCCAAGTAAGGAATGCCACATGAACTGGGCCTAGTAGTCAGCACCCGGCATCCAGTATTTTCATGCCAACTATGTTCAAATTATGCTAATGGCTTCGAAGTAGAATATGCACTGAAGCTGTGCCCATCCACTGACAACATGCTTCCAAGGAGAGCTTCATTACTGAGCAAAGTATCCTTTCCTACCTTTAAGGGTCACCTAGCAACCCTATTGCAGAGCTGCAGTACTAAATATATAGACAGACACTATGTCAGATAAAGTTGTTTGGAAACGTAAGGAATATCATAAAAAGAAATTACAGGACACAATCTTCTTTTGGTTTCTCAGGTGCAACTGTTGAAGTATACAGAAGATATAATTAGGAGGGGAAAGACAGAAAGCTGGCTTCTATTCCAACAACTGCGTGAATAGAAATCGCAAGCAACTAGGAAAAGATTTCAGCAGAAGACTCAGTAGAAAGTACAATTTTAAACAAAAAATTTCTTCCAAAAGAGTAGGAAAAATCTGTTGTGCGCAAAATGTTAAGTTGTCAGTTACTTAAGCTACACATGATACAGATTTGTTAGTGGATTTTTGATTGTTTCAAACTTTTTATTCTGGCATCATGTGTTCTTATACAATGTCTGAATGAATGTGATACAAGGATACAAACATCTGGAGTGGAGTGTGGGATGGAAGGAAAGAATGCCATATCCACATCCCCCCCCCCCGCACGTGCACGTACACACCTCACACAGGAGTTTCCCTATCACTTTTGTCTTCAGTAGTTTCCTTTAAACCTCAAAATGACTTCATGCATTCCCTAAAGCTTAGGGCCTTAAAAACCTTAGGACTTCACCCACAAACTGCTAAAAGCAAAGATGATAAAGAAACTCCAGTTCTCAAGCACTGCCAGTCAACAAAGCAATAAATGAAAATTATCACAAGACTGAGGGTTTTAAGCCATTAAAAATAAAGAGAGACGCACACAATTTTGCCATTGCTGAAAACAATCACAAGGCACATACTGTCTGATTAAATGGACACATTAAAATCACCTACATTCCGGGCCCTCCATTTTCTGTATCACATCTCTTCGTTCACTGGTACTTTAATAGGCACACCAAAGCAGTCAGAAAAGCAAGGGGTTCTTCTCCCCCTCTCTTGCTAACCATATTTACAATCTCCTCGTTCACAAGCTCCTCCTGTGCCCAGAAGCTACCAGGAATTTCCCCACAGGTAGAAACGCAGCTACTGCTTCTCTATCAAGGCACAAAAGGAAGACCCACTATGTGGGCGACAGGATCAGAAACTCATCGTACAGAAATATCACACATTCTCAGCTTTAGCAGCAACACTCAACTAAGCAGCACATTTCAGCACAAGAATAAACCCTGCCTCAGTTATGAGGGCTTTCCCAAACTCCCGACTCAGTACAAGCAACTGTGAACTTTTGAGTCTGTAGAACTTGTAGCAAAAACCAGGAGTCACAAACACCTAGAAAGGAAACAAAACAAATGAGAAATTCCATGCTAACATTTCAACAGCTTTACGCTAATTTGCTCTGCATTCTTTCTTCTGAGACACCGACAGTGCCCTTAACACTCTTACTTTGAGACAGACAATATGAAATTTTGCCATCGAGAAGGTGAGTTTTATAGAAATCTTATTTGCTCCAACAGGACATTCCCATCAAGACTTCTGACCTCAAAACTTTTGACTTCACAACTGAAACAGTACCCAATCTGCTTCCCCAAATCCACTAGTCATTGTGCTAATGCAAAGAGTACCAACTGCCAGCTGACCTCAACTACCCTCTGACTAGCAAAGGTTCTACCACACTTGAGCGATACTGAGGAACAACAGTTAAATATGACAGTTCAGTTACTACATTCCCCAAGACGACATATCCTTCTCAAGGACTGCTGTCTCTCCAGAGGACCTTTGTAACCTTTACCTTCATTTACTAATGTCTAAGCAACTTTCATCTTTTAAAACTGCATCTGCCCAAACCACGTGCGTCATTCCAAAAAGCAGCAAAACAAGGCACAATGACTGCCTAACCATATGGTACCAGTCCCCGCTCACACCCTGTACTCTAAATACCTACACCTGAAGAACAGCTTTGTAATAAACCAACAACTTAGTTCCAGTTTTTAAAAAATCTAATTGGTTCAGGATATGTCAACTTGCAGCATGAGAAAGGTATTCTTTTTGGAGGGAGGGGAGTGATGCACACTACGCCACAGGACTAAGATTCTTCTGAAACAAGTGAGCAAAAAAAAAATGTTAGTTGAGAAAATGGCCAACCTTCAATGGTCACTTCCACTTCAGGATCCTCACTTGTTTCAGAAGTGGCATGTTGAGAAGAATCTGAAAAAGCAAAACAAAACAAAAACCAAGTCTGAACGGCGCAGGCACAGTAAGAGTGGATTTACTGCACAATAGTGAAAACACGTGTGTTGCGCACTATGAATAAAACAGACCCACAAAACTCACAGCCAAGTATTTTTATCGCACGCCTCAAGCCCTTTTGGGGGATGGTAATAAAAAAAAATGTTCTAAAGGGCCAAACAACACATGCAGCAGCTGCTGAAAGGTGCCTTCTTGGGGATCGTTAACGAAATTTTTCTCAGCAACATGATACAGAGATTTATAAGGTTCTTGCCTCAGGTTAAGAACGTTATATACACACAGCTGAATGAATTACAGTACAATAGCATTTGTTAAAACCTGCACATTAGATCGCAAAAGATGAGGGGCTATATGAGGGATCTGTATCTTCTCCAAGAAGTAAGGTGGGTCCTACAGTTCTTCTCAAATCACTGGCTAGGTGACGTCTGTATGGAAATTAACATCATCCATTTTCAAGCTTTCCACAACATCAGAATATCACAAGAAGCTGGGATTCACACCAACACAAACAGGAGTTTTTAGAAGATGTGACAGGGACCACTAACTATGCAGGATGCTGTCTTGAAATTTTACACTTTCTCTTCTCTTCCTTGCTCCTACATCGAGTCACAAATAATCAGTGGAACGACAACTCATGAGAACTTGCAGAAGCTCAGGAGAGCAGGGATGGGTTCCAGGGACATCACCAAAAATGGTAGTTTAATTCTGTCACTGCAAAAATACTGGCTGCATCAAATGCGTCCTATTGCTCTGCCAACTTTAAGTTCCCACTACTGGAAGAAAATGAAACCTTCTCCGCACACAACACGACAGAATTAGTCTTCATCATTTATAAAGAAGAGAATTACTCAAAAGAGTTCCAACCAATACGAAAGATAAGCTAACATTGGAGCTACACTGGGATGTAGACCCAGTGCCTCTGTAATACTTCGTATGACATTGTCAGAAAAAGATTGACTGCTCTTCTGGTATTGGCAGACCACATCCTCTCTCAGATTCAGAGGGGATTCTCCCATTAACCCAAGAGAACGATTGTCCTTTAGAGGAACGAGGGGTAAGAACCACTTAGCTTCATCTTACAGTAGGGCCTCAAACAGCACTATTTCTTGCAGAATTGTTTGCCAGAGTCAATAGTCCTTTAGATGTACTTTGCAGTAATGCAACTGTGTATACTGCCTCCATTGTCAGCCAGGAACATTTAGGCGAAAGACGACTCAGACAGGTTACCAGAGTTGCTGAAAATTCTAGCAGAGAAAGCATCTTTAAAATGATCCAGCTTGGTTTATATCAAAATGCGTCTCAGTAGGTCTACAAACTTGGTTGCTTGTCATGAAAGTCTTGCCTCCAGGTAGCGATGCTGCTGCTGAAGTCTGTAACTGACTAGCTGGGATTACAAATCCATTCTACTTGTAATGTTCATCTGTATTACCAAATAAACCAGCACTTCCCTCAAAAGTTCTTCTCTGGCTGGAAACGTAAAACGTGTACTCGTGGCCGGTTTTCAGCAGAACAGGTGCCCAAAGCCTGCTGTTTTGTAGGAATATGCTCAAAATTTCTTTCATATTGACCTCTACTCTCCAAACTCTCATTAACTGCTGTGAACTATTGTACAAGTCAGACTGAACAGCCTTTTATTTAGCACTATCTTCTCTATGGGAGCCTGCGCTGTTCACTTTTCAGTTCTCACTCCACATCCCTGATGCTGGGAAACATTATCATAATGATGGCCGGCATCATTAGCACACAGGTATCAATGTTACAAGCCACAGGAGAGCTTGTAGAAAAGAATTTTTTCTGAATGCTTTTAGGAAATATTATAATTACTGAGCCAACTCAATGAATTAAGTGTAATTTGTCCATTACTACCTCCAGGCAACCTGGCAGGAAAGCTTGTGAAAAAGAAATCTTTTCTCCCTCAAATGACACAAATGATTAATGTAGGTTTTGCAGGACCCCCCCCCCCCCAAATTGTGACAATTTGGAGGATTTGTAAGAGGATGTTCAAATCTAACTGGTCTCCGATTAGCTCTACATTTATTAGCAAGATGCACCTATTATGCCAAAATCTCCTCTTGCAATCTTGATGGCTGCTTGGCAATTTTATGGATTTGCCCACACAGTTTCCATTCAAATTGACCCCAGGATCGTACTAATTCAAGCTTAGTTTCATGACATGCGAATGTCTCTCTGAGCGCACTTGTAGCTAGCCAGTTAAGAACTTATTGCAGTCAGGCACAGCAGACATCCAGCCACTTTCTAGCTGGCCCTCCTGAATCAGCTGGGGACACCTGATATTACAACATCCATATCATGCGAAGATTAACCATCTCCTTTCACATGGGTAGAATCACATGTTCTGAGATAAGCAGAAGCATTTCTCAGATCCCAGTCTGGCAATTGCCTTAAATTACGAATACTCCTACTAGGAATAGCAGATGCTGGTCATTATTTTTCCAACAGCATACTTAGGGCATGAAAAACCTCACATCCCATTGCATCACACTTTATATCTAGCTCTAGATGGGCCAGGTCATGATCCCTTTCATAGAGGACATGTTCAGAAACCGTAAGATTTGGAATCTTCGTAAGCCAGCCTTTTACTCACCAAAATACTTCCAAAGTCACATGCAGCCCTCATGCTTTCAAGGTGAACATATTGTCTACGTATTGTAATACTGTTACCTACCCAGAGCCCCTAGGAAAGAGTGGGTTGTAAAGTACAAGCCACCGCACTCATGAAGGAACTCAGTGGGATGGGGAAAACCAATATCATGAACTGTTCTACAACACCTTACAAAGATTACCAGGAAAGAAGGAGGAAGGGGGAACCATCTTGCAAACGCTTCTCAATAATTGTCCACAATAACCATGCAGGATCACAATTCAGGGGGAGGGGGAAAAAAATACAACCATGTGGAATATGGGGGGAAAGAACGCAAGACACAGACACAATGTACACGTTTGCACTAAGTGCTGTCTTTTTAATTTTTTTTTAAAAAAACCTTCCAGAGTTTATTTTTCAAATAAAATAGTTACATATCTCTAACCTTCTACTGGCAATTCCACATCTGTTCCTTCACTGCAATCGGAACCCTGGTTGCTCCCTTTAGACAAATATAAACAATACCATCATAAAAATACGGAGGATGCTGGTTAACGCTTGAAATTTCAGAATTAGCATCTCAAGTAAGTAGGGGAGGTAGAGAAGAAATGTTATGACGCAGCAGCACCTAAGCCGTACTGCATCATAAAACACAAACAGGGTTCTTTTCAAAATGAGAACTAGCTAATGTCCAGGGGCACAGTCAGTCCACTGAGCTCTGCTCCCATACAAACTTTCATGTAAACAGAGAGGCGCTGCAAAACACAGTTCTTGGTGGATTGTACATGTTGTGAAAAGCAAATGTCTTCAAGCCATCTGTATAGCTCAGAAAAGTAATTGCCTCAGATGTGTTCCTAATTTGGATGGCATCACGTTCAAAAACAGATTGAGGAAAAAAAATATGAAGTGAGATCAACATTCTTCCAAGCTCTGCCATGAAGCATTCAATAGTTTTTCTTCATAATATTGAAATGTTCTCTCTCATGACTCAGCGACATGAACAATTTGGAGAGGAGAGATGAAACAGAACATAATGAATCTGTCAAAAAATAATCATTTATTGCCTAATTTCATTAAACAATTTAATCATGATATTTTGCCTTTCTGTATTTTCTGCAAATGAATAACTTACCAGGATTTGACTGCCCAAACATAGAGAGGACAGCATCTAAGCTGACACTGGTCCTCTGAATGTATCTCATGTTAGACCCTGGGCGAAGGGAGAACTTTTATTGATCTCTTTCATAAAAGTCAGGCCACAGATCGGAAACCAAGCTTGGAAGAACAGTACTGCCAGCAGGCAGAGCATGGCCATTGAGGCATCAATGCTGTTGTAAGAAAGAGCACTGTGAAGATGAACAAGTGAATTGCTATACCTGTGTAAGACTTTGCCATGGCGATTTTCTCATCAATCGCCGAAGTTTCTGAAGGACCTGCTTTGATAAACAAAGACAGCCATAAAAAAATCACTTTCCAAGGTTTGTTCAGTTTCCATTACGACAGCATGCTCAGCTGGGTGGGAAGGGGACAGTTTTACAGAAGAACGGTACCAAGAAGGTGGCTTTCATCTATGCCAACCTCATGCAACAGCAGGATTTCCTAGGCAATGGCTCTGTTCAGACATCATGACAACCACAGTTTACTCTATAGCTGAGAACTTGAACAGTGGCTTGAATAGTGGCTTGAACTTCCAAACTTTCAGCTGGCACATCATGGATCCAGAGCTGCTTGCCTGCTCTCATTTTCCACCTGCTCAGCACTTAAGTCCCTAGAAGCAGCATCTCCAATTATGGCCAGTCCATTTAGACATTATGCCAAGCCACAGTTAGCACAAATCATGGCTTTTAAACCCAACTCATGCCATGGTTTCTGATTCCAGTTTGATCACAATTTCTCGTTTGACAATTCAGACTTTACACAGAACTAAAATACAGACAAGCTTCTTTAATCATGGTTTGGTATGATATCTGAAATATGTTTCAATTTCCCCTTTCTGATCAAGACCCACTCACTCTTCTTTAGTACCTAGGATGGAAGCCCATCTCACAACCATCAATAATTTAGTCATTTTCTGTCTGATCAGTGTCCCATACATCTAGGTTTCAACCAGTAAACAGTGCAGCAGAAAAGGTACTGATCTGCAATGTGTATCCACCAGCCACACCAAGGAGGGAGGTCATACAATCTCATTAAGGAAACTTAATCCTAAACACAAACTATTGTTCACCTGGCCTCCTCTTCTTAGCATAAGAACACTCTGCAACTGCACCTTCAAAAAAACCTTAGTGACTATCTTTGCCAAGAAAGGAAACCAACACCGACAAACTTATGACAGCAGTGCGACGCTAGTATCTCTAGCATGGGCACCTTGATGAGGAGAACTCTACCCTCTATGCTGTTGGGCCATCTTAAGCCTGTTATAACCATAAACTGGGATACATCAGGCATTTGTCTGCCAGGCTTATTTAGTTCAAGGTTAACTTCTTAATTCCACCTCACAAAGACTTCCCCTCCTTCCCCTTTATTTTTCATCTCAGGGTTTGGGGGGTCATGTAAACCAAAACATGGCCATCAGTCTGACATGAAGAAGTGGATGCCATAGGAAGTTATAATGAAGACAGGTGACCTATGATGAACCAGAATGCATGGCCGAAACACCCTGCAATTCCTCACTCATGTACTACCCTTGTATGCAATCCTTTTCCAGTATAAAAATCAATGCTCATTTCAAGAAAACAAATTCATGCAACCACTACCTCTCTTCTTTCAGCAGTGCTTTTATCCACTGTAAGGCCAGAAGAGAGACTTCACAAAAAAAAAAAAAAGACGAGAAACCCAGCACCATTCCAGGGCTGAAGGGATAGGACTACTCTCCAGGTGGAAAAAGAGCAATGTAGTGGTATCACCAAGATGTGGTAGGAGAAAAGAGAACATAGTAGGACACGCTTTACAAGCTCAGTCAGCCTGTGACTACATACAAGACACTGCAAGGGAAACCTGAACTGCCATACATTCTTTCTAGCTGTTCGTCTGTGCCATAGCATGGCTTCCTGTACAACACATCTGCTGGTAGCATCTACATTCTGATGCCAACCCACCCTGCTGCGTTGGCTTGCAATGCCAGCACTAGGCGACGGGTCATAACCTTGGGCTGATGCCCAGTGTTAGCATATGTTATCCTTCACACATCTCCTGGCAAAGCAGGTCTCACAATTTGGGCGACCATTAAAAAAAACAACATAGCAGAGCAGCCAAAGGAACTTACAAGTAATGGGTGGGGGTGGGGGACTCTGACTGTATTCTGTCACCGTTCAAGTCCAGAACTAACATGCCGATTTCCATATGCACTACTGCTAAGCAAGCCACATCTGAACAAAGGAAACTGAAAGTTAACAGCTTTTCGGTCATGACAGATTCCCAGAAGATAAATGTAAATAATGGGGGGGGGGGGGGAATGCCACTCCAATACAACCTCTGCTAGAAATTGGTTTCAATTGGCAAGAAGATGGTTCGGCCAAGAGGGCTTTTGGGGGGAAGGTGTACGTGCGCAAGCTTCACCTCAAGGATAAACTTGAGATAAAATTGTGAAAAAAATGCAAAATTTGTTGTGGTTATCTCTAACAGCAGCAGTAGCAATGTAGGCAAGCTATTTTTTTAAGCAAAGGGATTTAAGCAGTTGGCATGCCTATTCAGTACATGGACCCATTTAATTGCTTGTTACAACAGTCACTCAGTGCACAGAAATAACAAGGGGGCAAGATGTATAAGCACTCCTAGCAAACAATCACAAGCAAGAAATGGGAGAAACCAGGAGACACAGCCATCCCTCCCACTCCCCAAATGGTATCTGTCTATACACAGAAAAAGCAGGGCTTTTCTGCTCTGTATGATATGAAGTTGTGATATCGAGGTTATAAATATACATATACAAACAAAGGCATATAAAGTTGCCTACTTAGTCCTACTTTTTAAAAAACATCCTCCAAGGCTTTAACAGAGAGGGGGGGGGGACAACAAAGTATGGTGAAACAAAGAGCAAAAGCAGCAGACAAAGAGCGGAAGCCATGCACAGGATTCCCCTGGCTGAAGAAAAATCCTATATTTCAATTCACACTGGAATAAACTTTCTATCTCTTCCAAGAGCTTTACAGCTTGTACCATCCCTAGCATATGTTAACAGCTGAGTTTTCCGCCGCTAAGGTTTAAACAGCTTTACGCTCAGTATTACCTGGAATGTTAAACTGATAATAGTCTGGATCCTCCGATTCTTCCTTTACTGTTACCATTTCGAGTCCTGAAGAAGCAACAAGAGTTACTTGTTCGCAGCGGCAGCTTTTGGAATTCAGGTTTCTTTCACGTCAAATGGACTCTCAAACATTACGACATTCACTTGGTGCGCAGAAACAACGAGGCAGCAGCAAAAAGCAAGAACTAACACTTGTGCTTTCTCTCTTGCACTGTACCAAACTAACCCCAAACAGTAACCACCTTATGAAGAAGGGACTTTTAACTCCCTCAGTTTGTGCCTCTCTGCTCTCATTAGTAGGCATCCAACTGCACTGCCACATGGACAGCAGATAACCACCAGAGGCACAGACAAAGTGAAGATAAGGGGGGAAATAACAGTATTCTTTGTAGATTTTTACCATTGTAAACTTCAGTGTCTCAGTCTGTGAAAAGTTAGTCCAAAGAGTTTAATATAGAGGGTTTTTTAAAAAACTGATACAAGCAGGCACATAACAGAGGGCCTTTGGTGGACTGGACAGATCACTCCCTGCTACTTAAAACCAGAGCAAGCCCTTACAAAAAGGGAGTCAGAGAGTAGCCATTCATTTCTATAGTCTGTTAGAAGTGTTCCAGACTGGAAAGAGAAGCTCCTTTTTTCAGGCGTGCTACAACCATTTCTCAGATCCGCTAACTACACCTACACACACACACACACACACACACAAATAAAGGCTGATCAGATCATTCAAAAGAGATCAGTTCCTGTCTGGGAGGGATGAAGGAGAGAACAGAGAGATGTATGGAGAAAGGATGTTAAGCCCCGGTTTAATGCTCAAAAAGTACCCACACTACATTTTCAGGTAAAGGAATGTGTATATACATTACTGCCCTGCATGCTCATGAACATGGATTAAGAAAGCAAAAAAAGCAGTAATACACACCAGAATCTTCACTGGGTTCAGTTTTCACTTGGATGGGAGGACAACTAGAGGGAGAAGTATCAGAAATAGTGTTTAACATACATAGCGGGTGCTACAATAAGATCATATAGTCATATAAACTAGTCTTCTGCCAAACCACATTGTTCATCCACTTATCAAACTACCATCCACTCTAATAAGCATGAGCCATTCAAGGCCTCAGAAGGAAATCAAAATCAGTCCTAACAGCCAAGACCCTTTTAACTGAAAGTAAGAAGAATTGGTCCTTCTGAACGAAGACCAGGCGCCTTAGCACTAAGCTTCTGTTCCTTCCCAAGAGACTGGAAGCAACCCAAACGTATCAAAGGCTGTGTGCATCAAACCCACATGTATCAAAGTGTACATACTGGTGTCAAAGCTCACCCAAACAGTAAAATAAACTTGGAAAGAATCACAGCATAATGCTTTTCTTGGGATTCCTGGCCTACTAGGCACACTGCACTGTTTTCAAGCTGTTGTTGCTGCCAATGGCAGCTGAGATTCTTGATCGCCATTAAAGAGCTCCTTAGCCATGCAGAATAGATAGATGGTGTATATTACCCGTCTCATTATTAATGAGGGAAACCCTATCTTTAGTCATTCATATTTTGTACTAATGACAGACAAGGATCACTGGTACTAACGTGTTTTTAAAAAAACACAAATAAGCATGAAAATTATAGTACCTTCCACCTGGGGATGTTATTGTGTGGGAGGCGTCTCCCATGCGAGGTCCTGAAAGGGAGAGGACAGAATCTAGCTTCCACAATGTAACAAGGCATATTGAATATATACTACTTACACAAGTTATTCTGTCAACGAAGCAGTGTTTGCATTTTACCCCCTAGTTATGTTGCTTCAAGAGAATCCTGACAACCATAATTGGGATCTCACGTACCACTGATGGAATTTGGCTGTCAAGAAATAGCACCTGCAGCACAGTTTTCTTTCACTGGCTGTGCACATACTTGCAAAAGAACACACACATGAGTAGTAGAACAAACACATGCTTCTTGGATCTGTAGGCAAGTTAGCCACCCTACACAAAAACATATTCTGCCCTAGAGGAGTTGTCAGCAATGTGTAACGCTAGTTGCCCATAGCTGGTCAGGAAGCAGGTCTCAAGGACATCAAGCAAAGATTCAACCTCTGCTCCAACACCTAGGCTCTGCTGATAGAAGTGAAGTCAAACCACAGCAGCCATGGAAGCATCTTAACAAGCCACAGAGGGTCAGATGATACCTACACCCCAATACCATAAAAGCTTCCACTTGCTTGAGTAACTAAGAGATTCACCTCTGCCTCATCTCCAGCTTGAAAGTAGCCAGGCCTAACACCCAACTGGATGGTTCTCCCCATCATGCTTCCTATGCACTGCTGCAGTTATTGATGCTGCCTGGATAGTTTATGCAATCTCAAAAGACACTAATTCCACTTGTGAACCACCTACTATCTGTAAGTTCTGGTACCGCCAGCCTGCTCTAGATGGGACTGCACTCTCGCCTCAAGGAGCAGGTCTGTACCTTGGGAATGCTATGGGATTCCTGTATATAGAGCCCAAGGTCTCATCTGTGATAAATAGCATCTTTTACCAGCTGTAGTTGGTGTACGACCTGTGGCTTTTCCTTTTAAAAAAAAGTTCCAGCCAGAGTTATCCATGTTCTGATTACTGAAACACACTTTTACAAAAGGGGATGCATGTTCAGAAATTTCACCAGGTTCAAACGTGGCAACAAGACTGCCACCTGGCTTAAGTCATATGAGAACACATCTTGCTGGTTTTAAAAGAACACCACTGGCTGCCAATTTGTTGCCAGCCACAAGTCAACTCTCACCGTCAAAGCCCTGAATGGTCGGGAACGAGACCCGATGAACCTGCTCACTAGCCAGTCTTCAACAGAGCCTCATGTGTGTGCCCCCACTTTCAGAGGGATGGAAGTAGCGTCCAGCAACGAGGCCTTTCCTTAGCAGTCCCTCAACAGAAGAATGGCACAGTGCCATGGCAGTTAGCCTGGCTTTATTATGCTTTAGGATGCCATGTCAAATGTGGTCAGTCGCCCAAGCATTTAGTTAAATGTTGTTTCCCCTCAAATTCTCTGCTTTTGTTCCTAATATACGTATTATACATAATGTGTTAGTAAAACGAGATTTTATCAGGACACACAGAACAATGGGTTTAATACAGGTTAGATTTTCTAGAATATGTTAAGAGTGACTGATGTTTAAGACTGACAGTAAATTGGTTTTCTATCTTTTGATTTTCATTGGATTACTGCATGCATTAATTTGATTGTAAGCCGCCTCAAGTGTTTTGTACAGACAGGCGGGGTATAAATCTTTTAAATAAATAACCAGTTCCCCTCCCCCCAAACTGGAAATAACAGGAAATTTCACCAACATGGCTCAGCTCAGGAAATCCTCTCTCTCACAGTAAGAGATTCCTCAGAATTCTGCAATATAGAGCTTTTCATACTACTGACTAGTTCGAATTTCAGCTTGGATCCAGTTAAAATGTCCTTTTTAGCTATGAGAAAGGCTTTTCAGAATCAATCCATAACATACACTTGCCTGTTCAATTTTCAATGTTCCTGCAAGCATAAGCTTTGCAATTACTGAGAAAGATTCAATTGCAGTCCTATGATTAATCAGAGAATGGTTTTCTTCTTTGAAAATACAAAGGTCACAAAAGGTTCACTTTCTAGTCTTATAAAAAATAAAAGAAAGCACATCTTGCAAAAATTCTTCAATGTGAATAAAGTACCATCACATGTGCATCAACAGTTCCAGTATTTAAACAGAGTTGTACTGTAAACCCTGTTACGTTTTTTTGTGGTGTAACATACCACTTTGCAAGAAAAGGCAGCAAAATCTGTTAATGCCAGATAAATATCTACTTTAAAATAGTCAAAATAAATGATCTCACTGGTCAGTAATACTTGTGAGTGTGCAAGAAAAATTAACACTGGCCCTACAAAACAGTGAATGGGTGATGAAAAGCCTGAACATTTATGCTGAGGGGTTAATCTGCAACTTCACCTCTTTAAAAATAATGGTGCATTAAGAAGCAAGTACAAGTACAGTTCAATAAAAATAGTCTTGTTTTCATTACAGTGCAGACAAATATTTACTTACCAAGCTGCTTCTTTGGCTCAAGGAAAGGCCTATGTTTAAAGCAAAGAATTCTATTACTTGGAAATACAGCAACTCAAAAGGTAATACTACTACTCAGCACATACAGAATTTGTGAGAGTTCAATGAATTCCATATACATTCCATAAATCATCACAACAGTCTTGTAAGCTATGGCTGTTGTATCACCATTTTGCAGAAGCATGGCAGAGTGCCAGCGAGTTTGTGGCACTGCTGAGGTCTGAACCACAGGTACTCTTGGTCGCTACAGCACGCCACGCATACCCCAACTTTTTTCAAATGACAATTACAGAAAGCTTAAAACAGAGACATCTAGAGGCAGTTCTATTTAAGTGAACACACTGAGCAGAGGCATCACCTTTTGATGATAAATGAGATCCCGGATTTGTTTTCCAGAATCCATTTCAGTGTGGTGGCATCGTAGCTGCCCGGATGCTTGAAGGCAAGTCCTTCTGGGAGGCCATGCACCATCAAAGCGGAGGGGTCCCTCTGAATCTTATCGTACGGTACAGGAACTACTGTTGATTTTCCTAAAGCTTTTCCTGAAACAGGAGGAAAGTGAGAATAAAAGCCGTATCAATAAGGTATTAGATTCAGCCAAGCTCAAATGCTTTTGTCTTTGTGTTAATTTTTTATCCTGCTGCTCAGCTAAGAATTGGTTTCCAAAGCAGCTCAGAGGAATAAAAATCACAAAAATTATAATTGAGTACAGTAAAAGATTTGTTATCTGGCACCTGACTATCCAGAATGCTCAGTTAACCAGCACTGCTCTAATTGTGAGCTCCTCTCTCAGCCATCACACCTCTGTGTCTTCAGGCACACACAAGCATACTCCGCTTTCACTTCTGCAGCTGGCCAGCTCGATGCCCCTGGCCACTGCTAGGCTTCTGACAGTTGGCAGTGCCAGCTGACATCCTCCTCAGGTGACTCCTTCATTCTTGAGCAGCCAGCTCTGCCAGAAAGCTCACAAGCCTCTTACAAAGGACAGCTCTGAGGCTCAGAGGAAAGGAGAAGGGTCTAACCAGGCACAAAGCCTGTTGCTATTTATTTTATTAATTTATTTAAAGCCCACCTTTCTCACCAAGATTAAATGTGGATTACATGGAGTTGCTATGGTGTTCTCAATGGGGTGGGGTCTGGTCACTGCAGATTCTTCTGAGTCAGGGGCAGGACAAAGCAATAAGACTGGACATCCAACTCATTTCATTAACCAGCAACTCCCATTCCCTAAGTACGCTAGTTAACAAAGCTTTACAATGTACAATGTGCTGGTGGGAGGTGCCACCGCTGAGCTGGATTTAGGCACCATGGAGGGGTTCATGGTTGCATCCTGACTTTCTTTCCATAGCCACATTGAGGGATGTTGGAAGCTACAGAGAGGAAAGAAGTCCTCAGCTGGAACTGGACCAAGCCTGGCTAGCTTCTGCCCTTCCTCTGTTGATCCCATGGACCGTAGCTGAAAGCTCTAAGCAAAGGGGGCAGTCACTGTCTTTCTCAAAAAGATGCCATTTAGGTCAGCTAGGAAACCTAGGATTAGAGGTACTGTGATGTTATTGTAAACTGCCATGTCACACGAGACATTTTTCTCTCTCTTCATCAAATGGAGGATAATCAATAAACCACCTTCATTCCTCTAAATATCTAAAAGAAAATTATGTACCATAACAAATGCAGAAGTAGTCCTCCACAGATTTCCTGAGGGCTTCCATTTCCACAATATCTACCGTCATCCTGTTATCAAGTGAGGTCGATTTCATTTTTTGCAGCTCTGCAGCCTTTGCTTCTTCGTTAACACCTACAGAGCAGAACATAGAATCTAACGTCAAAGCCAAGCTCTTCCCATTCATGTAAGTCCCCCCTACTTATTTATTACGTCATTTCTATGCCACTTTTCTTCCAAAAAGGATGCAAAGCAGCTTACAGACATTTCCAAACTAATCGATTTAAACAATATAATTTGAACAGCCAAGACAAAACACTGAGAACAGAATCATTCTGAGCAGGCCCTCATTTGCTGGGTTGAAATACTGTAGGCCTCAGGCTGCAAGCCATGGGCTAACAGCCAACGGCAGAAGCGCTCTGGCTCATGCCCAAGGACTCATGCCTCTGGCTTCGCCCAGGATTAATTACCTGCAGGCAAACAGTAAGTTGCCCTAGCCAGCCATTCCCAAACTCAGCCAGAGGATACAAGAAAATTCAAAGTACATTAACTGTCCTTCGTATTCTCTGAAGCCTTATTCAATTAGAAAGTACCGATAAAACTCCACTGGTTATTCAGTTGCCACTTGGCAATCGCACTGGGAAAACATGGAGTATCCATCCGGAGCTAAGAAACAAGATGTGTAAGATTCCCAAAATGAAAGAACAGCTAGTATGAGTTATGTGTGTAGATGCAAGCGCACACATTTAGCAAAGAAATACAGTATACTGAGTTTAATTTTAGGGTTATCTGCTAGAATGGGTACACTCATGACAAAAGGAGACCCATTGTGACATGGTGGTTAAAGTGTCCGACCGGTGTTCAAATCCTTACTCTGAGTTGGATCCAACAAGTTTTTCTGCTGGTATCAAATGGAGGAGCTGCTAAAAAGGTTGTGGAGTTTGACCACCAAAAAGGTTACGGAGTGGGACGTGAAAGGACAAAAGCCACGTGGAATAGGGACTGTAGTGAGGAGAGGAATTAGATAAGATTGAGTAGAAAAGCTGCCTCAGTCCAACCCAATGTCATGAGGCTCACTGGGTGACCTTGAGCCAGTCACAGTCTCAGCTGAAACTACCTCATAAGATTGTTGAGAGGATAAAATGAAGAAGAAGAGAATGGTGTACTCTGCCCTGAGACCTGTGGAGGCAGAGTGGGACAAAAGTGCACCAAATAAGGAAAGAATAAAAAGATAACTCTGCTGGAAGCTCACTGCTGTCCTTTGAAAGTGGCCTTGGGAAAAGATACAGTAATTTGATTGCGTTCATTTGCAAAAGCAGTTGCAAACTAGAAAGCACTAGAACTGTATTAACCCAGAAATGCCCAACTTCATTACAGAAAGTGTCTCCCAGTTTTAAGCCAAGAGGCTTAGCTGCAATGACTGCCTTACTTCCAAACTCAGACAAACAGGAATAAAGGAAGCAGCAGACAGATAAGGCTAACTATATGCTCTTCTCAAATGCAACCACTAGTATTTTTCAATGCAACCATCCATCTCCTTGTATAGAGTATGACTGCCCTGTGGCCATGGCTTGTTGAGTGGAGTCACCTGCCACCATGCTTGAAGGCACTAAGGGAGCATCCAAAATTAGAAACTCGGTAAAAAGCAGGAAGCGCTCCCTCCCCTGTTGACTTTCAAAACCACCTTAGTGAAGAAGTGCCAGAGCGAGGAGAGCGAAAACTGGATGATGTGGTCATCTTCTCTCCTGAACCAAAACAGGGACACGTACAAATTAAGAAAGAGAGGGGAGGTGGCCAGGGGTGGGGTTCCTGCACACTCTGCAAGTGCCCACACCTCCCACTTCAGGGACTCTGATATTAGCCTGATTTACTCATGCGTTCAGCAGAAAGGAGGTAACATTTCCTTGCCCCTTATGCTGCCAACTGAAAAAGGGGGCACCAAATCCGATCTCCCAGAGCTCTTTTCAAAACTCATCTATATGTTTATAGTACACCCAGGTACAAAAGGAACATCATGTCACAACACACGTCAGGTGCAGGGGAACAATGAACAGCAAGGGATATATCTGTGAAAAATATTTGTTCAGACTTACAGTACTTCACAAAATCCTTCTGAAAATCTTTCCTTGTATTGACAAAAGCTCTTCCTCTCTCAGTTCCTACCACAAACACATCTGTTTCATACACGGCAATACAGGCAACTTCTGCCTTAGACTTGGCAAGTTCTTTACACTGCAATGAAGAAAAAAACCCAGCTTAGGTAGAGAGAGAAATACAGTTGGCACAATTATCTGTGGGGAAAAACATGGCAAGTTATGCTGATATCCCACTCATGCACGAATTTTAACTCCAGCAACAGACTGCAAGGGAATCCAATAGAGCAGTGGTGTTCACTTGGCAACTAGTGGAGAGCCACATTTACAATTACCATCAACCAAAAGAGAGACATTACTACTGCGTGCCTGGTACACCACCCTGCAGTCACATATACAATCATATAGATACAGCTATTCATATTAAATGTAAAATCATCTTTTAAATTAGCAGACTAACTCTGATCATGTGGTGCTGTCTCTCCTCACGGCTGAATCTTAGCCAGCTCCTGTACATCTGAAGTAGAGGGCTTCCCTCTCAGTCTTCTGCTCCCTCCTCAACATGAGGCACAAGTGAGAGAGTGAGACCGCCAGGGAGGACAGCAAGCTGGCTCTGGAGCAAGGGGAATAAAATCACCTCTGACACTGTGGCCAGCTTGCTCTTTTTTGTGCCATAGTGGTTGCTCTATTCTCTTTTCTGTGGCCAGCTTGCGTTCTCTCGACAGTTGTCCAGGTGCAGGGCTGAAAGCATGGAGGCTGCAGAGCGGAGAGTTGTTAGAGAGGATGGGACTTCCCATCCCTGCCTGAAGGCTCACAGATCAGGGAGGCTTGCCATTAGACTCCCTCCAGGTCTTCCAACATTTCAGATAGGAAGCACCTACCAGCCACAAATTCCTACTGACCTACTTTCCTGGAACAGTGACCCTCTCTCAAAGGTGCCTTTGCCAGCTACCCAAGGTAATTTTAAAGATGCCAGAAACTGAATAAAGAAATTTACAAAAAAGGAAGGGCAAAAGCAAGCGTGTCTGACCCAAGCTCAAACTCTTCTCCCTGCAATGCTACTTTTCTATAGGTGCAGATTAATTTTTCCTTGGAAAAGAATGTGTGTAAGACAGGACAGGTTTTCTTAGGATTGGAGCATTTCAGAAGACAGGTGGAAGACAAGGCTCTCCCTCAACAACATCTTCCTGAAAGTTAGCCCATTAGGAAGCAAGTGTATAGCTCAACCATCTAATCGCGCAGGTGTTTTGGCATTCAACTTGTTTTTGTCTTCTGAAGCAGCATCAAACCAGAAAGACGGGCCGATGAGATTTCACGAAGATCGGCATTTTCATGTTTCTCTCTATGCTCTAAGCTCTAAAAATTTGGCATTAAAAGGAGAAACAAGTTTCTCTGGATATTAAAAGCTGTACTAAAAGCCAAAATCTGTGCTTTTGTGGCACATGGTCACAGAAGTGCAGAAGATACATAGCCATGCTTTACTATTAGGACGAAAACATCTTATAAACCTCCAATACTGTGCCTACCACTGTATACAAATCTCATTCTCAGTTCCTGTTACATTTGTTGATTTGTACATGCTGTCAACAGGCTGTACTAATGTCTCTCTTGGTGTTAAGAAAGAAGGGCTCTAGAAGTAACAAAGCCTCTCCCACACAACAGGAACAGGTAGAACCTGGGGAGCATTGAACAGCTGAGGTTTCTGAGAAGAACTTAACCCTCATATATGCAGGGATGCATACTGAAGAGGGGCTATTTGGAAGGTGAGGGATGGAAAAGAGCCTCTTCCAACCTGATCCCAGACTTATATGTCACTGCTGGGCTAAAGGCACTATGACAGCACACTGATAAAGGCATGCATATGAGAAGCACCCAATAATTACTCAGCAGTGCAGTGTAAGTAAGTGATAAGCACTCAAAATGGGAAAGGAAGGAATATTGGGACGCCCCAGTTACATCTTCTGCTGTTTGTGAGTTAATGGATGCAAAAGAAAAGCAACTGAGTGAACAGGTGCGCATTCAGGCGCCCAGAGATGCTGTAAGAAACAGAAAGCACGATATAGCAGCCATGCAAATCATCTAGTGTGGTGGTGTGATTATAGAGTCGGAATAGAACCTGGGAGAGTCAGGTCTGAATCCTCCACTCTGTCACAGAAGATTGCTGTGTGACCTTGGGCCAGTCATGCACTCTCAGCCTAACCTGCCACACAGGGTTGTTGCGAGGATAAAATGGAGATGACGACAACGATGAAAGCCAGTCTGGGACCCCCACAGGGGATAAAGGCAAGGTATAAATGAAATAAATGAGTGAAGTCTCACCATTGACTCAAGGGCTGACATGAGGAATGTTACAACCATTCGGCTTTCAGAGGAGTCCTCGTCGTGGCTGGATGCTGCTGCCATAGCTGCCTGAGCCATTTTTGCTGCGAATGAATAATATAAAGATGGGCATGAATCAAAATGAGGGGCATCCACAGATGAAATACATTCCCTTTTGTGCAGTACGAAACACAATCAATAACCTGACTAAGTCAGGTCAGAAGACCAGTTTATTACTAACAGCATTTGTGGAGGCTTTCAGAAGCAAGGCATTTTACTGCTGCAGATCTAAGGCCATCAAGCAGGTGGCTGCCAGAGGAGGTGTAAGCATCTCTCTCTTCTGACCCTCTTTTCGAGTGCCTGTACAAGTCCTAACTAGGTAAAAGGACATGAGCTAATCCCATCAATCAGCTCTATACTCTGCCATTTATGCTGAGGAACTACAAAGCAAAACTTTTGTTAGGCTCTGCCCCTGCCCTGCCCCTTGACACTGTTCATTACATTAGCCAGCTTGGCTCAGTTCAGCAAATTTTAAGAGAGTGCACAACCCAAGTCAACAACTACGTTTTGTAAAGGGGCACTCTGAGAAGGCACTGAAGATCTGTTAGCAAGTCCCACTGTCACATTCCCCATGCTTCTTGTTCTTCAATGTTGGCATGGTTATTTACTTAAGCTTTTAACAGATAAGCACCATTCAAGGCAGGGGAGATTAAGTCAGTAACATTTCTTATTTTAATTCTTAACATTGTTTTACTGGTATGAATCACACTGCTCTGGCCTGTACGTATTGCTGTAGTTCAGTTTAGGTTAATAGTCAAATGACAGGCAGCATTATCAAAAAGAGTGAGTTCAAAGCTCAACTAAGCAAACCTCTCACAGCACAGTGTGATGGCTCCTCTTTCTCCACATTAACAGAGCTATAGTGTTATTTGTCCTCTTTGCTTTCTCTCCTACTCCATTCAAAACTAGGGAGTGTCTCTCCCTCCGTTCCCTCCCTAAAAATTGCTTATCTCTTGCTTCAGGTTCACAAACACAGATGGACACATCTGTGTACAATACACAGCCTGTTAAATTTGGAAGCATGAACTTGCCCAAACCTCCAAAAGCAAGCAGCGAGAATATATTGCTTTCCTCAACTGTTTGTGCATTATCTCATGCAAAGTTAAAATTCGAACTGGTGTATTAATGGTAAGCACCTCCATGGTAGTACACTTCCTTTTACTCTATGATGCTTCACGGATATGTATATGAAAATGTGAAAAAGAACTGCGCTACAAGCTCCACATGGCAACAGCACCCCATCAAAAATTATTTCCAGGCCTGTAGGGAAAAGCCTGAAAGTTCAATTGCCAGAAGGAAAGCAAGATGGCGAAGTTATATGAACATATGCATCTTCCGCATAATTCACAGGCTTTAGGGGACTAACAGCAGACATCATAAAAACATACATATCAAGCTCCATATGAAACTCAAAAGCTAGCCTTTGTAGCACTTGCAAAACTGTTAGGACCAGGGAGTCAAGTATTCAACGGGCTCCGTATGGATGGGAAAAGCCTGCCACAGACCCCCTTCATAGACCCAACCTCACCTCCCAGGAGGATGGGCCCCTCCCTCTGGATTGCACAGAGAATTTGCAAGAAGAGAAACTCAGGCTGTTTCTTTTCATGCTACTGTATTCGAAGTGCATTTGTTTTTCAGGACCTGGCAAAGTTTTTTGGATATTCAATGTCAGCAGCCCCACTAAAAATCAGACACGTGTTGCCCTGCCTCCTCCAGCAAATGCAATCGTGGCCATCTAGTGAAGAATATGCCTTGTGGGTCATTTTCTGCAGCTCACTTTCTACTTACTCTCTTAAAAGGTTTAGGCTGCAAAGCTTATTTTCCACCTGTTCCTTTACGCACATGGTTGCATTTCATTCTGAGCATTTTCTCCCTTTTCCACACTCAATTCTTACTAACTTATTTACTGCTACAGTACACCATTCCCACAGCAGAGAAAAGATTCACAACCCCGTTTCTCTCTTTCCAGGATCCTAGTAGGCTTCACAACCCATGCTTGGGAAACCCTTACTCACCACTACGTACAAGCCAATTACCAATATGACCTGAAACTAGCTGCACTTTCTCCAACAGACACTGTTGTTCCATGCCCCCACCCCAGTTTGAGAACTATTCCTGTATCTTATACTTTATTTTCAACAGCCAATGAAAGTTCAGTTTGTATTGTCATACCTATTCTCTGCATTACAAGAATTCTGCACAGCTAAAATGGAACCTGAAACAGAAAAATGCATAACTGAAAAGTGTTCATATTGTCTGAGCAAGATGAGCTTGAGGCACTGTTCCTATAAACCTTTTTGGACAATGAAAAATAAAGTCAACCACATTTCAACGTGAAGTGCTATATTCATTATTTCCACACAAAGAACAGATATACAACATGTAATCTCTACACAATGGGAAGGGAGAGTGAGAGAAAGTGCATCTTACTCAGAAGACAACATTGTTGTTGATTGGAGATACATATATAACCTCTTTAAAGTTTTGTTTCTTATTGCTCCTCTGTAGGATACCTCCTTTAAAAGCTTTCCTTTGTCAATTTCACTTATAGCCCAAAACTATGTTGTCCACTCAGAAATCATGCCAATGAAGCTTATTGACTGCTTAGATCCCAAAGTGTTGGGCCAAGGTAAATGGAGCAGTATATACTCCACATTTCAATTTGCAGGTCTGTGGTGGATCGAGAGTCTGCACAGACACCAAGGACATGTTTAAAAGCTGGGCCACTTATCAGACAGCTCAGGGATTGGGGCAGGAATTGGAAGAAACTTCACACATACTGTCTGATAGGTACCCGTGACATTAGCTCAACAATTATCCACAATGCACTTGGATAATGAACAGCTAAATTTGCAGGACAGTGAAATCGCACTTCCAAGCCACTCAAAATAATCTTGAGCATTGGTTTGTGCGTGTGCGTTGATCTCACTGCAACAGATGAGCAAGCAGGGCAGATTTCAGCTGGATGCCCTGCAACAACGGAGCAAGTAACACACTTAAGCCCTTGAAATCCAGCCACTTGCTTGGAGGCAAACCTAGCAATTAACGTACACCAACCCACTTCATTTTGCTGTGAAGGTTTTTCCCCAAGGAAGGATCTCTCTGCAGAATTCTTGTGTTCTGGATCTCTCCACAGCACTGGCTTCAAAAACACTGTAAGATGCAATGATGCCAAGGCTAGACTAGCATTACAAATCAGAGGATGCTCTCAAAAGGTAGGGTTTTCAGCGTTTATTTATCACCGGCTTTAAAAACACTGGGCTTGGATCAGGGAGCTCTGAACTGAAACCGCTCTTCAGGCAGAACCATGGGCATGGTTAGTGGCCACATGCAAGTTACTATTTTTTGTGGCAATTAATAATCTCCAACAAAAAAATACATAATTATTTCTTTCGATAAAATGAAATCAATTCAACACAAAGAGCTTAGATTTTGCTATAAAAAAACCTGAACCTTATTCCATCTAAGTAAAAATGATTGCATGGAAACAGCCTCAGCGACTGTACCCTCAAGCATCACTGAGTTATGATCTCTGATTCAATTATTTATCTGATATTTGGAAGGGATCAAATGAACCAAATTTACATTTTGTGACTTTGTATTTCATTTATTCTTCTTTTTAAAATTGTATAGCTTTTGTAGTCGGCATTCCTCTAGAAGACTCAACATTATCTCTCATGGATACCGCTAATGAGGAATTACAAGATGCAAATGGGATAGACAGATTTTCTCTGAAGCAAAAAGCACTAACCCCAGAAGATTTCACTCTAGAAAAAGAGCCGTCACTATTGCGGATGGACTCTGAACAAACCAAGACTCCAAAATTACAATACAAAACTTTATACTTCAAAAGAGCTCTGGCAAGATTTGGTGATTAGCACTACAAATATGAAGGTCCTGGGGGGGAAAGGGGTGGACCCAGTTTTTTCCCCAAGGACTTTTTAACAATTTTTCCAAGGGAATTTTGCAGAGCACTGAAAACAGCTAATTTGAATTATTTTCCCCTTTTGTAATGCATGAAATATTTTTAAGACAATGTTTTAGTAGCTCAAGAAGTCTGGAGATTTTTTTCACTGGAAAATTCTGCAAGGAGTTGGAAAAAACTTCTATAAAATATCTCTTTTTGAATGACTGAAATGGGTTTACATAGCAGAGGGTGCAGAACCCTTCATGGCCTTGGTCCCTCATATCTATGGGACCACCTCTCTCCCTATGTTCTGCCACAACAGCTTTGTTAACCTGAACAGGACCCTTCGTAGGTGACATCCTGCAAATGGACAAAATCATCAGCTGTCGTCTCTGCTGTGGCCCCAACCTATTGAATGGCCCACCTGAAGACTTCAGGCAACCTCCCACTCTCCACAAACTGTGCAAAACTGAGGACTTTCTTACATAGGAAATAGGCTGTACTATAAGGAAACGGTTCAAAGAAATGCTCTGATAAAGGATAGGGACTGTAGACTATACTACTGTGCACTATGTTATTCTAAGTATGATCCTACTGGATCGCGCCCATGTTGTTTAATATGTTATGTCAAATTGCTTATACTTTTTTCAACATTGTTTCAGCTCTGTATCAGGTATCTGCTTGTTTTCAGATTTCGGCAACCTATACTCTACTGTATTGTTTATTGAATGCCCCAGCTATTGATTATACTGAATTACACTGTGTAATTCGCCTTGAGTCTCAGTGAAACAAATTATAAATAATGTAAATAAATAAAACTGCAATGATCTCATTTACAATTTTTAAAATGTTGTTTGCAATTTTGCTGGTATAAAACTAAAGCACTTATACTTTTAAATACCGTAAATCTGCCAACTAATACAATTTTATATTGCTAGCTAAGTTATAAATGATTTTATGTTGTCAGAGCAGCAAAATCAGTTTAGGTTTGACAGAAAAGTAAATATTGTATGTATTTCCGATTCCCAAAAAATCTCCAGTTTTTTCCAGAGGCTGGGGGGAAACACATTTTTCCATATTTTTAGCACTTCTGGAAATTTTACATCTCTAGAACAGACAGGAGACCAAAAAGGTCTGATGAAAAACATCACAGGAATGAAGAGGGAAGAAGTTTTAAAAGCCCATCACCACAAAGGAATAAATGGAAGAAGCAAGAGGAATCACATTACAGGCCATTGTTTCCATCAGTGACTGGAAACAAGTGGTGGGATACAGACATTAAGCAAGCAAAGGGTGGAAAAGGACTAGGAGAATGAGGGGCTCTTCCTCACCCCAATTAAACCTAACAAACAACGGGAAAAAATCAGGGTTAAACTGGAAGAAAACAGTTATTTCCTGAAGCTGAGAGAAACAGATCTTTCCCACCCTATGCCAAGGAATCAGGGCAGGTAACTTCTTCATGCCTAGAGCTATAGATGAATAATATATTACAGTCCTAATTATTCATCTCAAATATGTAGGGAACACCATCAAGCTTTAAAGATACAAAACCTGCACAGGGCATGAAAAATCTATTTCACACAGCTGACTTGCCAGCATCAAAATTCTAGGCTCTTAGCAACCAAGTTGAGATTTAAGCATCACAGTGAGTTTCACAGCTGATAAGGGATTAGATCACAAGCTGAGTCTCAGTAACAAATCTAATGCTCTGTTCACTGCACCAAACTGACTATACCTGGGAAAAGGGAGAGGGGAGGAAAGAGCAGGTGAAAGGAAAGATCTCGATCTCTCCCTCTCTGGAGATGGCACTTTGGAGGATTTAGAAAACCAACAAGAAATAGCAAGGAATTTTGGACTACAAACTACCCATTCTGGAAAAAAAGCATTTTAGGAAAATGGGGGACTCCTCTTCAGCAATGAGAAGTTGTCGGGACAGAATTCAGGAACCTGCTTCAGTCACTGATGTAGGGATTAGCAACACCTACCATCACAAATATAAGGAAGTGTTTACTCAAAATATGCTCCCTTGCCTCAGCATAGGTTCTCTCATTACTGACCGGCTTCTATTAAAAGTGGGAAGGGGGGGGGGGACGGACAACGACATAAAGCTTAGCTACAAGACTTCCAGCATAATCAATATAGAAATAAACAGTATTTATACACTTCAGAAGCTCTGCTGTAAATGAAGTCCTTTGGCTGCTAAAAGACAGAGAGGAAAAACATACGGCCCCTCAGCAAGACACACGTTTTGAGAGGTAAAGATCACCCCCATTGACTTTCCAACAAGAGTGGTTGGAAAATCAAACGAAAGGGAGAGAGGAGGAGGAGCATGAAAGTATTGGGGGGGGGGGGGGAGAATACAACTTCCAAAATGGAAATTAAGGTGGGGAGGTAGAAAGTCACCTGGAAGTACACATGAACATGTAATCTATGTCTTCCCACCAACAAGGTGAATAGAAACTTTCAGGAAATACCATTGAACAGTAAGGGGTGCAGAGATTTTCCAAAACAAAACAATGAAATTACAAAAGATTAACCTTGATCCCTTTTATTGGCATGGGAGAAGAGTGGGGGGGGGGGAATCCTCCCTGTATGCCGAAGTGTGCAGCAGTGTTGATGGTGGTGAGAAAAGAATTAATTGTTTTAAACTCATATCATTTTGGAGAAGAGAAAAAAAGTGTATTTACATTCCTTATTACATCTGGGGGTGGGAAGAAGATAGGTAACAGACTAAGCTTCTGATTCAACTGCTCACTTGGGAATAAGTCCAGATGAACACAACGGGACTTACTTCTGAGTAAACATGCTTCTATTTATGTATTGACCATATTTAATGCACCACCTTTCTACCAATGCACTGAAGGTAGTTTACAACTGCAAATAATGGTTCACAATCTAAATAGAATCAGGAACTACCAGAGAAATTACTTATATACCCCATCTCTATAAAGGAGAGGAAGGGACAAAATAGAAGACGTTTGCCATCCAATCCCACTGCAGGAAGAAGAAAAGGGGAGGGAAGATTTACTGAAATTAGAAAAACAGAGCATGGCATTCATCAGATCAACAGATTGCATTAAAATTCCTTTAGAAATTTAAAAACCATACAAATTTTGAAATCGCAAACATAAAAGAACTGAGCCACAAAAAAGACAGTGGAAGATGGAGACCACAGGAGGAAGAAAAAGGATTTTATCTTCGCCCCTTTCAGAAACAGACTTTCATTTGAAGGCAATAACTGGGGGGGGGGGGGGTGACTTTAACTGGGGCACACTGATAGGTAGGGAGACAGATAATAAAAACTGTAACTGACCAGAATAGGACAATTTAGTAAAATCAACTAGACAGACACAAAACGCAAGGGGGGTCATCTAATCATCTTTCATCCCCATGGGCAGATGAAAAATAAACTTTGTAGTGGAAATAAAAAAGATCAAACCCCATCCAAATGAAAAAAATTGAATAAAGTAGTCCTCTCCTTCCTTTCCCAAATTAGGGGGTGAAGTATGTCAATGTGAAGAGGAAGGAAAATTAACAGCAATAATATTACCAATAATGATAGTAGTTAGAACAAAAATAAATAAGGAAAAGCGTTACACGGATGATCATTTCTTCCTCCCCACAGATGCACCATTTCCATTAATTTTGGGGGGAATTGGGGGGGGGGGGACTTCTTTATATGCTTTTCCTAAAAGGGAAGACAGGCGCTCTGCTTATATTAATAACCAGAACAACATGCCGTGCAGAGCTTCAACTCTAAATCAGCTTTTTAAAAGTCCTCAAATCAGGAAATTTGCAATAGGGGGAGCGGGGGTTAACCCCGAAATTAACATTTTTACAGAAATGTTTACATTCCTTTCTCTACATGAACCAACCAGTGGGGGTGAGAAAGAGGCTGAGGCTCCGTCTAGATTATGGGGATTATTAATTCATCCAAAGCCTCTGCTAAACCCCCCTCCCCTTTTTTTTCCAGGAATACCGACTGAAGAAGTCCTCTTAAACACACACCCCCGCGCGCCTCAACTGAGGAAAGGGCGCAAGAAAACAAATCAACCTGAATAATAATAATAAATAAAATAAAAAAATAGAAATAAAATGTAGCCGCTCTCCTGCTCTCCCCCCCCCCCCGTCATTTTTTCCTCAGAAAGGGCACAATGACCCTTTTCTCCCCCCCCCCCCAGAAATGGGTCTGGATCCCCCTCCCCCATTCCCCTCACGAGCTCCTCCCCCTCCCCCACTCACTCCTCGCTTCGGCGTCGCGCTTTCCGTGAGGGGGGAGGAGAGCCGTCCCTCCACTTCTACCGCCCACGAGGCAGCGCCGGCCCGGCCTCGGCTTGGCTCACAAACTCTTATCCGTCTTATTCTCCAAGGGTGACTTTCCCCCTCTCCCGTTTTTGGGCCTTCCCCCTCCCTCAAGTCTCGGGGCGGCGCGCGGGCCCTCCGCTCAACGGCTCACCCTGAACCCAGAACCGGAGAGGGAGGGGGGACCCGCTGAGCGAGACGAGAGCTTTCTCCTTTTTTGCCTCGGTGCGCATGCTCGGCTGCCGCTCGGGATGCCGGGCGATGGAGTTCCCTTCCCGAGGTTCCAGACGCTCTGGACAAGCGTCCGAAAGGGAGGCGAGAAACTACGACTCCCAGAAACCGCCGCGGTCGGGAGCAAGAGTAAAAAAAAGAGCTACGCTGGCCTCTTTCTTAGGGCCAGTCAATGAGGAGGGGGAAAGATGGCTGTGCGGGGGGGGGGGGCAGGGCAGGCTTGCAAAGGCCTCCGCAGCTCCGTGCACTCGCAGGGGACGAGCATGGAAAGGGGGCAATGCAAACCTAGGCCGATGTAAGCAGAAGATCTGCCTGTTTTTAAATCCCCAATGCCTAAGAGAGGGGAAAAACACAAACTGAAGTCCCTTTTGTGCGTGTGTGTCTGTGTGCAAAAGCGCTGCCACAAAAATAAATCCCGCCCCCTTTTCCATGCACAATGAGGGAATCTTGCTGCAGAGGCAGGAGACTTGGCAAAAGCAGGCCTCGGAGGAGGAGGAAGGCCGGGTCTTTTTCCGTCCTCCATTTCCAAGGCAGCCTTTTCAGTACATGCATGCCTCGGAGGGGGTTTTTTAAAAGCCCTGTGAACTGGCTTGTTGTGCAAAGCTCTGCCAGCATAAGAATCATACAAAATTAAAAAGTTGTTTGCAGAAGAGAGAGATAAAACATTTTTTTAACCTTTCCCCCCCCCCAAATCTTAGTTTGTAGCAACAAAATAAAACGGGGTTCCTTTTATGGCCCAGATAAAACATAATCGTTTTTTATCCCAACCTTGAGGGCTAGAAACATTTTAGTAACACTGTTATTAATTTGATTGCTTATTCCAAATTAGGCCAGATCTGTTTCACTGTGTGATTATCTATTAAATGTTGCCCAAGCGTACTTGAAAAAGGAGGCACTGTCCTTTGCCCTCCATTTCCAATGCATCCTCAATATATAGGTATAAAATCTGAGTGAACTAATTAGTTCTTGTTAACGACTATGCAATCAAACAATTAGTAAGATTTCAGAATGGATATGTTATAACTGAGACTATTGCCATCTGCTGTGATAATTTAAACAGTGGCCCAAAAGTACATACTTTTCCCAACCTTGAGGGCTAGAAACATTTATGAATGTTACTAATATGATTGCTTATTTGAGATAAGAACAAAATGTTTCTCAGCATGAGTCACTACTAGTAAAATATTTCCCATATACACTTGAAGAAGAAAGCCATGTCTTTTCCATCTTCCATTTCCTATACCTTCTCACTACATACACCTTACTTAAAAAAAAAACTAATTTCCATAATTCTGTATCATCACACGTACAAGGGAGAGAAAGAATGTCAGCATTTATCATACTTTAAAATATGGCCTGAACCTTTTTAAAAAAACCTTGAGGTCTAGAAACATATTTAGCATACATAAAATTTACTAACATTATTAATTTGATTGGTGATTCAACGTATAAGTAAAACAATCTCCAGACTCTGTGTGACTTTCTATTGCCATAATGTCCAAGCATAATTTTTTCATGCGGGCTAGAAATGTTTTAAACATATACAACCTTTATTTAATAGTTTATTCAAGCTTCTTTTTAAAAACCTCACATTTTGAACATTATTACAATGTAATTTCTGTTCTATTCTAAAATTCCATGAATTGGCCACATTTCAATGGCTATTAAAATAGTTCTGGCATTCTGTGTGACATCTGGACACAGCTTATATAAATACGATTCCATTTCTGAATAAATGACAACAATAATATCATCTATTACTACTATTACTATTACTACTACTACTACTACATCCTGTCCTATACTAAAGGCTAAAGATGGGTAATAAGACAAGGAGAAAATCTTTTCTGAAGGGAATTTTAAAATATAGTTTGTGAAATTATGCTAATATTTTTTTTAAAAAATGGTTTAAAATATTTGTATATCTGCCTTTCTCTCACACATCATAGGACCCAAGGTAGGTAATAACAATGTAAAAACAATTTGATAAAATAATAAACATTAAAACCATAGTTACAAAAATCCATTCAAAACCAATTCAAAAACACGTTATGCCCTCAATAGCAGGGGGCATAATAAAGCTTTAAACTTAATTTTTAATGTTTTAATATTATACTTTTTATGTTTTAAAATTGTTTTAAACTTAATGTTTAATGTTTTAATATTATACTTTTTATGTTTTAATATGTTTTAAACTTAATTTTTAATGTTTTAATATTATACTTTTTATGTTTTAATATTATGTTTTAAACTTAATGTTTTAATATTATACTTTTAATGTTTTAATGTTTAAAACTTAATTTGTTTAAACTTAATTTGTTTTAATATTATGTTTTAAACTTTAATTTTAATGTTTTAATATTATGTTTTTATTGTTTTATATTTTAATTGTTTTATATTTTTAAGGTTTTAATATTATATTGTAAAATATTTCTCATTTATCCCCAAATCACTTTTCTACCAAACCTGAGAGGAAGGTAGGACTGGGGAATGTTGTTGTGTTGTATATGTTGTATATACCTCACCCCCATCATTTTTCAGGAAGACATGGGGGTGCATTTTAAAAATAAGTGATGGCAAAAACATCCACACTTGAACAAACATTCTGTTAATTCCTTTTTTAAAAACTGATTTACAGGATTTATTGGCTTGTTTTCAAAAAATTCAAAACTGTGCCTGCCAAATCATGATAAAAAAAGGAAAGAAAGCAACAACAAAAAATGCTTTAAACGTTAAAAATATGACCATACAACAACAGAACAGGGTTTCATCCCAAAGTTGACTTAAAAGCTATAGGGTTGCCAACCTCTAGGCGGTAGCTGGAGATCTCCTGGAATGATCTCTGGGCAACAGAGATCAATTCCCCTGGAGAAAATGGCTACTTTGGAAGATGGACTCTATGGCATTATATCCCGCTGAGAACCTCCCTCCTCAAACCTCGCTCTCTCCAGGCTCTACCCCCCACATCTCCAGGAATTTCCGAACCTGGAGCTGGCAACTGTTACTGCAATCCAAGGTTTAGTAAAAAGCAAGAGAACCAGTTTAACTTCTCAGCAAAGCAAATATAAAAAAATCAGACCAATCTACCCTCTCAGCCCAATGCAGGCCAAAGCTGTAGGGCAGCTACAGAGAAGGCCCTGCTGCGAGTGGCAGCCATGCTGGTCTCCCCGCAAGATGAAGCCCTAGGCAGGATTTCCTCAGCTTTCCACTGGAGGAGGTCTATTGGTCAACATGGTATAGTGTAATGGTTAGAGTATTAGACTAGGACTGGCCCAGATTCAAATCCCTACTTGCCATGAAACTGACTGGGTACTTTGGGCCAGTCACTGCCCCTCAGCATAACCTACCTCACAGGGTCTTTCAAGGAGAACGTGACCTCATTTAAGACAGGACTGTCCCCTTCCAGTCAACTAAGCCTATACCCACCACGTCACTTCAGTTTTGTCTCAGCTGAGCTTGTGTTTTTGTTCATCCACACCCAGTCCATTTTAAATGCATAACCAAATGAAAGCTGGGGGTAGGGATGCCACGCCCCCCGACCCTCCTGCTGACCTCATTGTTCCTGGGTGCTCCTTCCAGGAAGTGACATCATTGCACGGGCATGGGTTTTCACATGTGCTTCTCAGAGGGCTGTTTTGGCCTGTTTGGAGCCAAAATTGGCCCACTGAGAAGCACAGGAGCGCTCTCAGGGGTGGTGTGATGACATCAGTCCCGGAGGTGATATCACTGTGCTGCCCCAGGAGCACATCCAGGGTGGCTTTCCCACACCTTTCCTCCCCCACTGCCCAGGCAAGTAGAGGTGGAGGACGGAAGGTGGAAGTGAAGGATCCCCTGCCCTCAGTGGGGGAATGGCATCCCTACCTGGGGCTGTGGGAGGGGGTGTAGTTGTGCATTTCCTGCATTGTGCAGGGGTTTGTACTAGATGACCCTGGAGGTCCCGTCCAACTCTATGAGTCTACAATTCTATGAAGTGCCATTCTTCATTGCACAAGCCACACCTAGCTGTCACACTAGGGTTGCCAGCTCCAAGTTGAGAAATTCCTGGAGATCAGGGCGGTGAAACCTGGAGAAAGCTGGAGAAAGTGGGGTTTGGGGAGGGAAAGGACCTTGGCATGGGATAATTCCATACAGCCCACCCCACAAGTAGCCATTTTCTCCAGGTGAACTGATCTCTGTGGCCTAGAGACCTGTTGTAATTCCGGGAGTTCTCCAGCCACTACCTGGAGGCTGGCAACCCTATGTCACACCGAGGTTAGCTCTTTTTCTGGCCTACAGGTTGGATCATTTTGGTAGGATACCCAGCAGACTGGCAACACAGAACTATCTATCAATTTTTTTTTTAGTGCTATTGTTTCTTCAAGAAGCTTAGGGCAACATCCTTAGTTCTCCTGCCCTCTGATTTCACCTCCTCACAACCCTAGCCTTTTCTGCACTGCACAATATTAATTGGTTCTGGCTGCATACCTCTTCAGGTTCTCTTCTGAATTCTGCATGTTCAGATTTCAATGTGGTGTCTTCAAGGTTTCTCTTTGAATTTTCTGCATGCATTTATTCCCCAATGTTTTTTCTCAATGTGGATTTTTAATAGTGCAAAATTTTCCTTTTGGACCCAAAGCTACTTACATAGTTATTTTGTTTTCATGTATCATCAATTTTTATTTATATCAGGGCTTTTTTTCAGCGGGAACACGGTGGAACGGAGTTCCGGAACCTCTTGAAAATGGTCACATGGCTGGTGGCCCCGCCCCCTGATCTCCAGACAGGGGGGTCTAGATTGCCCTCTGAGCCGCTGAGCAGCGCATAGGGCAATCCAAACTCCCCTCTGTCTGGAGATCAGGGGGCGGGGCCACCAGCAATGTGACCATTTTCTCCGAGGGCAACCCACTGAGTTCCACCACCTCTTTTCCCAGAAAAAAAGCCCTGATTTATATTATGTTGAAAGACCTCACAAATTGGGGGTGTCCTGGATCTCTCTTGACTTCAGAGAGGGCACAGAGGTATCCTAGTGTAAATTTTCCCAAAGTTGGCATTTTTGATTGGGTGTAATAGCTCTAGAGTGATGTTGTTTTCCCACCAGAGCCAAAGAGCTGTTATAATTCTTTGGAGTTCTCAGTCTTTAAAAAGCTAGCCAATGATAATATTCCTGAGTCCCACCCTGCTGGGAGGGTAAGAAAACTTACCAGCCCTAGTAAGAGCTGGTCTGCTGCGTGGTATCCTTCCTGATTCCATGCCATCCATACAGTCTCTAGAGCTATGAAAAGTGTATATATTTTATTTGTAAAATATCATAGACCATACCAGGGCAATGGGTTTGTAGTATCCTCCCTGGTAGAGTATATATGTTCTCCACCCACTCCTGTGCTTAGGCCTCAGGTGGAAAACGGGACATTGGATAAAATCCTTGGTCTTATCTTATCCAACCTTATGCCGTTTTCTTCCTTATCCTGCAGATAATGAAGGAGTCTAAACAAGGAAGAACAAAGCTGTAAATTACTACAGTATGCCAGGAGATACTATCCTACATAGCACTGCAAGGGTCTACAGGGCAGCTAAAATTGTATCTGTTTTAAAACCTTGCCTTTCAATGTGTTTTAATCATTAGAGAAAATATTTCATAAGTTTTTAAAAATGTCAACCCCACCCCAATGCTGCCAAAAAAATGTTAAGTTTTCCTAAGAAGGAAAGCCTGTTTCTCATTTAGATTTCATCACTGAGTGCTATTTAAGTTAATTAGGAGACTTTGGTTGATTCTGTTATCTAGTGACTTCTGAAATATAATCTCTGGTGTTGTTAATAGCAGGGCTAGTCTATTACCTCCCGCTTTGTTTTTCTTTCTTCCAAAGCACCTGTAGAAACATATTCCAGCCACTGGCAATGTGTATATTTTCCAAAATATATTTTCCAAGAACCAGTATGGCTTCTTTATCACAGTACACCTCTACATAGTCTGAGATCTTTTGGGGGTTTTAATCAGTCTTAATTAATTTAAGAATGAAAATATGAAGTTCTGTTACAGAGCTGTAGCTAACCATGCCCTGACCCGGATAGCCCAGGCTAGTCTGATCTTGTCAGATCTCAGAAGCTAAGCGAGGTCAGCCTTTGTTAGTCATTGGATGGGAAGACCAGGGCTGCAGAGGCAGACAATGGCAAACCACCTCTGTTAGTCTCCATGCCCTGAAAACCCCAACAGGGGTCGCTGTAAGTTGGCTAAAACTTGACTGCACTTTCCACCGTAGCTAGCCTTCCTTGTTAGGCGAGATTGTAATGTTTTCAGATGCTGTCACACCTTTCCAATTTGTATGGGGGGAGGGAAGTAGTGCTCTCATTTATACACTCATGGTGGGGGAATTACTCCTTGCCCCCCATTTCCCCTTCCTGAGGAATTGAAGAGCAGGGGAATACATGGGCTCCACACAGTGTCGCTCTAGGAATTTCCGTAGTTGCTATATTAAAGACCATAGAGATTAGGAGAGGGAGCTGAGAGAGTCACCCAGAACTTACGTCATATCCTCCGCAAACGCTGCCCTACCCAGACACGTACACACCAAATCTCCAACATTTGCTGAGGCAGTTTTGAGAACCCTAGAGGAAGAGTTGTGTCCTCACAGGCAGAGGATCTGCCTTCCTGTGCTTAGTCAAAGAAGTTAGCCATCCCAGTTTAAGTGATTTTGCGCATCACCATCATATAACACCCTCCCCTGGTCATCTTTTCTCTAAACTTAAGAGCTTCAAGGTCTCCATGTTTTCATCACAGGAAGGTGTCCACCCCGTTGGCCATCTGGGTGACCTTTTCTGTATTTTATTATTATTTATTTTTTATTTATGTTATTTATAAACTGCCTTTCTTTCTGAGACTCAAGACAGATTGCCTAGTATATGTCAATATGATCAACATTCAATAAACTGCGCAATAGGGTAAGGATAGCAGAAATGTGAAAACAAGCAGAAATCCGATACAAAGTTGAAAATGCTGAAACAAAACATAAGCAGATTGAGACAACATATTAAATAGTATAGAACTATCTAGTTGGAGCATATTTATAGCAACAGACAGTATACAGTAGTATAGTCTACAGTCCCTATCCCTGTCTGCTGCATCTCTCTGAACCATTTCCTTACAGCAGGGGTGGGCAAATTGCGGCCCGAGGGCCACATGCAGCCCGCTACAGAGTTTTTTGTGGCCCGCCAAGACAGTCAGAAAAATCTACCTTGAATCGAGATTTGCAGCTATAGATGATATGAAATTAGCACAATAAATAAATTGAATAAAACTACCACTATTTTATTTAATTTATATTTATTGATTTTTATGATACAATTTATACCTTTTCTGAAATGCAAAGTTAACTAATGAATGCAATCATTTTAAAAGGTGCGGCCCTCCGCTAACCTCCGCTCCCACAAAGTGGCCCCCGAGCCAAAACAATTGCCCACCGCTGCCTTACAGCATAGCCCTATTACTTGTGTAAGAAAGCCTTGTGAATAGTTCAGTTTTGCACAGTTCAGTTTTGCATCTAACAAAGAGAGCTGTGGCTCTCGAAAGCTTATGCTACAATAATGTTGGTTAGTCTTAAAGGTGCTACTGGACTCTTTGCTATTTTGCACAGTTTGTGGAAAGCTAGAAGAGAGGGCGCTTTCCTGGCCTCCTCAGGCAAACCACTCCATAAGGTGGGGGCCATCACAGAGAAATCACATTTGCTGGCAGCTGTTGATTTTACCCATCTGTAGGGCAGTATCTGCAGAAGGCCCTGCTCAGATAAACAAAGCTGCCATGGTGGAGGACAGGGGGAGAGGCTGTCTCACAGATATGAGGGGCCAAGGCCATGAAGAGCTTTGAACGTGCCAGTTACAACCTTGAATTAAGCTTGGTAATGATGGAAAACCAATGGAGTGACAGCAGAATAGGAGAGATATGCTTACTCTGCCTAGCTGATGAGAGTAAACAAGCTGCAGCATTCTTCTCCAGCTGGAGTCTCCAAGTTAGCTTTGAGGGGAGGCCTATGTAGAGTACATTACAGTAATCTAGTCTCAATGTTACTGTGCCATGAATCCAGGTGGCCAGATCAGCCGTGTCAAGGTAGGGGGCCATCTTCCAGGCTAGTCTGCGTTGTGAGAAGACCTTTTTTGCATCTGCCTTATCTTGCTTCTCTAGCAGCAGCTCTGGATCTCGTATAACCATTAGGCTCTTAACTGTGTCAGCCGGGCCAACTGAACCCCTTCAAAGATCTGAAGCTCAATGTCCTTCAAGATCTCTGCTTTTCCAACCAGCGTCACTTCTGTCTTGTCTGGATTCAATTTCAATTTGTCTGCTTTCAGCCAATTGACAACAGCTGTCAAGCTGCAACTCAGTATCTCTACTGCATCATCAGGGGATTTGGATAACAAGATACAGAGCTGGGTATCATCTGCGTATTAATGGCATCTAATTCCATAGCTACAAAGGAGTTCTCCTAAAGGCTTTAGATTGAGGTTGAATAACATGGAGCCCCGTGGCGCAGAGTGGTAAGCTGCAGTACTGCAGTCCAAGCTCTGCTCACGACCTGAGTTCGATCCCGGCGGAAGCCAGGTTCAGGTAGCCGGCTTAAGATTGACTCAGCTGGCTCATGGTTGACTCAGCCTTCCATCTTTCCGAGGTCGGTAAAATGAGTACCCAGTTTCCTGGGGGTAAAGTGTAGATGACTGGGGAAGGCAATGGCAAACCACCCCATAAAAAGTCTGCCAAGAAAACGTCGTGATGCGACGTCCCCCCATGGGTCAGTAATGACCTTTACCTTTAAGAGTGCGCATTGTGGAACCCCACAAGATAATTCCCACACTGATGATAGCTGATCTCCAATAGCAACCCTTTTGAGTCCATCCCATGAGGAACAATTTAAACTAGTCCAAGGCACATCCCCTGATACCTACTTCTGCCTCCAAATGTCTTAGCAAGATGGCATGATCTACTGTGCCAAAGGCTGCAGATAAATCCAGGCAGAGCGACAAAGAAGCCTGGCCTTTGTATACATTCAGGCAGAGGTCATCCACTAGAGCCACTAGAGCCATCTCTGTCCCATAGCCTGGCCTAAAACCAGACTGAAAAGGGTCCAAAGCACCAGAGTTGTCCAAGAAGGCCTGGAGTTGGTCAGCTATTGTTCTCTCTCAACCACTTTGTCCAGAATGAGTAGATTAGAGACTGGGTGGTAAATGGCTATATCATTTTTGTCTAAGGATGATTTTTAAGCAGTGGGCAGATGACCACCTCTTTGAAAGGCTGAGGGAAGATGCCTTGAGTTAGTGATTGATTTATGATAGACATCAAGGGCTCCTTTATGTGGTCTTTACAAGATTTTAGTAGCTAGGATGGGCAAAGATCCAGAGTACTAGTAGCGGCCTTAACAGATGCTAGAAGTCTGTCAAAATCCATCACTATGACCAGTCAAATGATTTCAGAAATGGACCAGGCAGTATGTTAAGCATTACTTCTGGCTCAGCTATTTTGCAGGTTCCATCCAAACCAGAGCGTATTTGAGGTATTTTATCAGCAAAAAACTTTGCAAAGGTGTCACAAATAATTTTCTGTTCTTGAATCAGGGAAGGTTCAGATTTAGGGGTCAAAAGATGCCAAGATGCCTTAAACAATTGGGGTGGGCGTGACTTAGCCGATGCAATGGTTATAGAAAAATAACATTTCTTTGCTGCTATCACCGCCGCTTCATAAGTTTTCCAATGGGCTCTATCAAATTCAGCATGAGTTTTCCGCCAATGTCTTTCCAGTTTCCAGACATCTTCCAGTCCTCCTTGTCACCCAGCTCTGTGGTGAAGCATGGGGCTGGTTTCTGCTGCAACGGAGGAAGGGGTCTGCAAGAAGTAATCTTGTTAACAGCTTCAGGGACCTTCGGATTCCACGCTTCCGCCACATCCTCAATATATCCTGAGTTTGGAATTCCAAAATCCCCCAGGGCATTTTGGAATCCGGAGGGATCCAGAAGCCTTCGTGGGAGGACCATTTTAACTGGGGAGCCCATTTTGTGAGATACCAGGGTCATGTTCACCCTTGGATTCACCAGGTCCTGAGCCAGCCCTGATGTGGAGCATTCTGTATGGCAGTCCCCAGTACTATCAGCCTAGGTATCTCCAGTACTGTTGTGTATTGGGCTGAGCTAGGCCAAAAAAGGCCTGAGGTAATTGCTATATTGAATGTATTTACTGTTACACACTGAGCTTCAGGTTATGCCAGGGTTCCAAATGCCTGCACTCTCATTGGTTACATTTGCCTGCACTTGACTATCATTGGTTACATTTGTCTGCACATTCATTGGGTACTTTCTGGGGGCAGCAGCCAATCGGTCCTCTCCAATAAAGACCAATCAGTGGCCTGCCTGTCTTATACATTGTATATAGTTCATGCAAATGATGGTATTGTAAAGTACATGTTCCTATTGGTTACTGGCTATTCTTGGGGCGGGGTTTCTGTGTATATATTGAGGGCTTCTGTTCAGCTTGGGTGTCTGTGTAGTATGTGTCATCATCACTCTTGGCTTCCCTGAACCCAGCTGCAATCTGGCTGAAAATGCGAATGACCTCACTGCAAGCACCCGAGGAGGACCCCCTGAGACCGGAGAGGAGCTCCCCGATGCCAGGACCCACGCCCGATGGCTGCAAGTAGTGAGGAAGTCTGTCCACCCACCGCTGGCCACCCAAAAGGAAGGCCAGGGCTCTACCCTGAGCCCAACCAGTTGGACTATTTCCTTAGAGACTCTAAACAGACTCACCCCAACAGGACTTGGGCTGCATGTTGCAATATTTCAGCCTGAACAATGTTTTGATTGATCCAAAGGACTTTTACATGCACCTGCAATGACTGGGATGGGGTTTTGTATGTATTTGCCATTTTCTTTCATTGATTGTAACTGAAACATTATTTGAATAAAGTCAATCTCATCTAGTGTATAGTGTCTGCTGTTGTCTGTCCTGGCTTGCAATAAAGAGCAGTGTTTTGGCTGAAATCACTCGGGGCTGAAATCATTCTAAGTTCCAGGCTCAGTACACACTAAGTACCACCTGAGAAAGGTTGCCAGGAACTAGGTTGCCGGTAGACTAGAAATCTGTCCTTAGTTCCCAATGTAAGGAGCATACAGTCAATGCCTGCTATAGTTGCTACTGAAAGTTGGCAGAAACTGAAAGTCTCATGGAGCTCTTACCTCATCACTTCTTTGGATTCGGATCTCATATCCAGAACAGCTAATTATTACCTATTGCCGTAAACTTTGGCAAGGGAGATGGGGCGTCCCCCCTTGTTCCTTCAGGGTCTGAACTATTGGGGAAAACTATTGGTCATAAAATGCAGAGACATTTTAATAGCTTGTTTATTTAATTGACTTAAAGCATTTATAATGGATATATTTATAACAAAATATGTGTAATATTCTGTCATACAGTCACAGTGGTTATTAAGTTGATTACCTAAGTATGTATGTGCTCACCATTAGAAATAAAATGGGAATTTGTTAGGGACAGGCAAGATATTAATTGCTAAGTATTGATATTCTCCTGATTCTCCAGCTTTGTTTGAATAGATAAGGAAATCCTAGAATTTTAGCTGAGATGGCTAAAATCTTTAATATATTCAATTAAAGAACAATAAAGAAACTTTGCACTAATGACAGAATTAGACTGAGTACTGTGAACTGGATTTGATAGTCTGTAGATCTTTTGTAACTCTTGCTTCATTGTTTTGTTTATGAGTTTTTATTAGATGAAAATAAAGTTGTTTTTTAAAGAGGATGACATGGTGTATTCCGGGATTTCCCTGTCTTCATTCAGTTCGTTTTGGTTTCTGTTTGATGGTAGCCATGGAAACAGCATCACACTGACATTTCTATTTCATCTCCATTCATAAAAAAGAGATGGAGCAAATGACTGCGGGAAGCGTAATTAAACGTCGCAATGGTTTTGATGGGCGATACCTGATCACTCCTCTTTTTACAACACAAACTGTCAGCAGCACCCTTGACATAATGTTCACTTTTAAGTGCTCAAAATTGTTCTAAATCATATTGCAAATGTTTTGAGTGCTAACGCTCTTGCGCTGCTTTCCTGGGTCTAGCCTGCCCTTATTGGCCATTTGCTGGAGAGGAAAAAAATCTACTAACTTAAAAGTGTTGGCTTTCCTCGGTGATCCTATTGGGGTGTACACAGGAGGTTGGGGGAGCAGAGTGTCCTTATCTCATATTCCAGCCTAATCCATTTTGAGGGGACATGGCTCCATGGGATAGCATCCTCCTTACATGCAGAAGGTCCCTGGTTCAATCCCTGGTGGTGGGATAATGTGAAAGACCTCAGCCTAAAGCCTGCAAAAGCCATTGCCAGTCTGAGTAGACAATATTGACCTGGTGACACTGGTGACACTGAGAGATCTCTGTCTTTTGGTGCTACACCTCTGAAGATGCCAGCCACAGCTGCTGGCGAAACATCAGGAACTACAATGCCAAGACCACGGCAATACAGCCTGGAAAACCCACAACAACCATCAATATTGACCTTGATGGCTCAACGGTGTGATTCAATATAAGGCAGCTTCATGTGTCCATGTGTCTACCTAATTCCTTCAATCAATAATAATAATAACAGCAACATTCAATTTATATACCGCCCTTCAGGTCAACTTAACACCCACTCAGAACAGTTTACAAAGTGTGTTGTTGTTATCCTCATGACAATCACCCTGTGAGGTGGGTGGGGCTGAGAGAGCTCTGAGAGAGCTGTGACTGACCCAAGGTCACCCAGCTGGCTTCAAGTGGAGGAGAGGGGAATCAAACCTGGCTCTCCAGATTCGAGTCCTGCTGTTTTAACCACTACACCAAGTGTACTCAAGTGTTCTATATTGGCTCACAAATACTTTATGCATTCTTGCACTGCCACTTCAGGAGCTGTAGGTTGATCCGGTGGATTTCAATAGGCAGCAGCGCAAAACCAAACTTCAGTGGATTTTAACTGGTACATGCAAGCAATGACTCTGGGGAGCAAACAGGGTTGCCAGCTCCTGGTTAGGAAATGGGGAGTAGAGCCTAGAGAGGGCGGGGTTTGAGGAGGGGAGGCACTCTAGCTGGAGTTAATGCCATAGAGTCCACCTTCCAATAAAATCATTTGAGCATATGTTAAAAGCTGCTACCTGGCCAGCCTCTGCACTATGCTACCTACTGCAAAATGCAGAACAACTTCCAACACTGCTTGTTTTTTAAAAATATTTGTGAAACAAATAAATCTTCGTGTTGGGATGTGATCAAACTACTATAATCCATACTAATATAATGGGCTGCAAACACAAAACAAGAAATATGTGCAGGGCCAATAACCCTGTTGTCTGATGCATGTGTAATTTTTCAGTAAAAATCAAAAAGACACACGAGAGCCAGTTTGGTGTAGTGGTTAAGAGCAGCAGGACTCTAATCTGGAGAACCGGGTTTGATTCCCCACTCCTCCGCTTGAAGCCAGCTGGGTGACCTTGGGTCAGGCACAGCTGTCTCAGCCCCACCCACCTCACAGGGTGTTTGTTGTGGGGATAACAACAACACACTTTGTAAACCGCTCTGAGTGGGTATTAAGTTGTCCTGAAGGGCGGTATATAAATTGAATGTTATGTTGTTATGATGTTTCATTTTCTAAAAATGTCTGTTGTTTGCTGTTATTACACAAATGAAAGTTTAAATACTCAGAAACTTATACAAGTAGAAGGTTGAATGAGACCTCAAGATGATTGTAACTGTGCCTGCTACAAATTCAAACTCTGACTGGCCCTGCCCCGGTGGTCTCTTTATTTGTACGCACAATCCCACAGAATAGTATTGTTTCCCATAGCAGTACTCTCCCACCACTGGATATGTGCGTGAAGAAGGCCCAAGACATACAAATGACTAAGAAACTCTGAAACTGAAACCCTTATATCTCTTTCCCTTGAAATGGGAGGCATGAAATGAAGTATTTCAAGAAAAATGAGAGCCCACGATGCATAGCTGCTAGAGCTTTGGACTTCGACTGCGGAGACTTGGATACAACTCCCTTCCAAGGTCCTCGGTTTACTGGGAGCATATCAACTGGCTGTAATGGGGTCCAGTTAGATGTTAGGAGAGATACAGCTTCTTTTGTTGCATTCTAGATGCGCCTGAAGTTTGGGGGGGGGGGAGTACACTTCATGCGTCTGTTCTAGAGGGAAAGTTAGGTGGCTAGCCATGTTGATCTGCAGTAGAACAGTAGGATTTTAGTCCAGTGGCATCTTAGAGACCAACAAGATTTTCAGAGTGTAAGCTTTTGGGAGTCAGAGCATGCCTGAAGAAAGAGTGCTGACTCTCTAAAGCTTACACTTTGAAAATCCTGTTGGTTTCTAAGGTGCCACCGAACTAAAATCCTGCTATTCTAGAGGGAGAGATGACCACATGTCCCATTTTCTGATATATGTAACTATGGGCCAAACTACAAGTGACGAATGACACAGGTTGGACACTTGCCAGCTTCCCTCAAGTTTTGATGGGAAATGTAGGCAGCTTGGCGGAATGTTGGACAAGTGACAGTTGAAAAGTCCATTGGACAGCAGTCAGAGAGCCAAGCTGCAAGACCAGGATGCCTACATTTCCCATCAAAACTTGAGGGAAGATGACAAGTGTCCAACCTGTGTCATTCGTCACTTGTAGCTTGGCCCTATGTGTCAGGGTATCTTGGATTCTGTGGGTACCACTTATGCGCAGGTACCTTAACAATTTTGACACCCCAATGAGTCAGTCAGCCTTGTATGTCTATGTATATGTCTATGTATATAACACCTTGGCATGCTTCAGGGCCAGCTCCAGGTTTTTGGAGAACTTGTGGGCAAGATGTCCTCTGGGCAGCCCTTCCTCTTCCTCCTCCTCCAGGCAGCAGCCCCCCAGCAGCCAAAGGTGCTTGGCCCACATCTCCAGGGAGGCGAGGAGCTGACCAAGTGAGCAGTTAACAGCAGCCAAGCCAAAAGAGGCGTTTTAGGAGAGGGGTTGTGGCTCCGTGGAAGAGCACATCAAAGGTCCCATGTTTCTCAAGAGCGCATAATAATAATAGCAGTGCTATTCACCATCGCTTAACTCTCTCCTCTTTTTCCATACGAACACCAGATAACAGGTGCAACACTGGAGAAAACAATAGGCGACAGACTCCAGACATGCTACGGACCAGACTGTTCTTATCCCAGCTTCTTTTTGCAACCTGACATCCCATTCCTCCGCCGTCCTCCAGTTGCTATGTGATCGCTGCTAATTTTAGGCACAATCTTCCCTGAACAAGGCGTTGTATGTAGGTTGATATCCTGCCAGAAGAAACACCAGGAGCCAAAGCTTGCAGCGATACACCTTCAAGTTGCAATGTACACAACTGCGTCATTGCCTTCTCTACGCCCACCAACTCAGTGTCAAACCAGGATCCACAAAGGGATTTCTAGAATGATTTTTACTGCTAAATAGCAGCCATACAGGTCCTGATTCAGATCAGGGCTGTAGGGCAGTGGGAGAAGCTGTTAATTCTTCCTTCTCTGTGCTGCTATTTTCTGATCATAAATGCAAACACTCCAGAAATGCCATTTGCTCTGTTAGGGGAAGCAGGTGAACTCCATGAGACATTGGCAGTTCCCTAAATAGAGCTCCTTGCAACTGCTTTCTAGGGTTACCAGCTCCAGATTGGGAAATTCCTGAAGATTTGGGAGGGGGGGTGGAGCCTGGAGACGGCAGGGTTTAGGAAGGAAATGGACCTACCTTAGCAAGGTTAGTAGGGTTACCAGTCTATAAGTCATCATGCAGGATGCACTTTGTGCTGGGCTGATTCTTAAAGAATTGGCCTGTGTGGGGCCCAAATTGGCCTGTTGCGGAGTGCAGGAGCATTCCCGCAGCCTACATGAGGACAGCCCTGGGAGTGACATGGTCGAGCTGCACCGGGAGCACACCTCGAGAGGCCCATTCCCCCACCTTTTCTCCCCACCAGCGAAGTGAATGGTGGTGGGAGGGTAAAGGCTGGGAGCAGGGGATCCCCTGCCCCCACTGAGAGACCTGAAGCCCTATAAAATCAGTCCACCCTCCAAAGAAGTCATTTTCTCCAGGGGAATTGATCTCTGTGGCCTGAAGATCAATTGTAATTCCAGGATACCTCCAGCCACCACCCAGAGTTTGAAACCCTACCTTTTCCCTTTAAAAAAACCAGGCAGGGAGGGGATTGGGAATGTGGCTCTGGGGGGAGGAGGTCAACCCTTGTCTCTAGCACCTATTCCCTGATCTGAAATGAGCTCGTGGAGCCACTGCATGCCCCATTGTAGTAACATATAATAAGTGTTCAATGTCCGCATCTGTACGTTTCTTCCGACGGAGGAAATAGCAGCACTGAGAAGCTATTTGAAATTTGGAAAAGGACATCCTCTTTCCCGTCTTGCTGCACCCCTGCTTGAAACCGAAGGATCGGCGCCCTGAGGCTGCTATCTAGTTATCTATCAGGAAGGCTAGTTCTTTTTTTATGTGCCATCAAGAAAAGGGGGGGGGATATCTTAAAATAGCATATGCATGTGTGTGCAGTCAAGTTGCAACCAACTCACAGGGACCCCCCATCAAAGGGTTCTCAAGCCAAGAGGTGAGCAGAGGTGGTTTGCCAGAGACTTCCTGCGTATAGCAACCCCGGTCTTCCTCGGGGGTCTCTTATCCTAGTACTGATTGAGGCCAACCCTGCTTAGCTTCCAAGATCTGATAAGATTGGACTATACTATGATGCTTTCCTGCAACATGGTGGTCTTCCTTTCAGGTAAATATGGGAATTAGCAATAAAGAATGTACTAAAGATCAGTTCATGGTTCTTCAAGGGATTCCTCAGGTTTGACCCTCAAATACTGCTGAGAATAGACTGGAAAGAACTGGAAAGATATTGGCTCTCTTCTCTAAGCACTATTTCTCCGAGCTCAAATTTGCTTGCAAAATCTCAAGTATCTATCTATCTATCTATCTATCTATCTATCTATCTATCTATCTATCTATCTATCTATCTATCTATCTATCTATCTATCTACTTCATTTTCATAGTATTTTCAATCTTCAGAGGTAGGAGCAATGCATGATCTAGGGACATGAACAGAGGGTGCAAAAAGTTTTGCGCTGGGCTTGAAATGGATCAACAAGATGGAAGAATGATGCTTTTTTCTAAAACCCTCAGATCATTTTTAAAAGAAGCATTTCTCAAAAGTTGTAGAGGCCAAATGCAAAGAATTTCACGGTATCTTGAATTTGGATGAAAGGCTGTTGCAGCTGCTCTGCTCTAAATACCAGCTGTGGATTTAAGATATGGGCTTGAATCTTGGCTTCGTTATGTTATGGAGAGCCAGTTTGGTGTAGTGGTTAAGAGCACGGGACTCTAATCTGGAGAGCCGGGTTTGATTCCCTACTCCTCCACTTGAAGCCAGCTGGGTGACCTTGGGCTAGTCATGGCTCTCTGGAGCTTTCTCAGCCCCACCCACCTCACAGGGTGTTTTGTTGTGGGGATAATATTGGCATACTTTGTAAACCGCTCTGAGTTGGCATTAAGTTGTCCTGAAGGGCGGTATATAAATCGAATGTGATGATGATGATGATGATGATGTACAGTTGGATTTTGCACCATTCTACTATGACCCTTCTGGGGGTAGATCGCCTTTATATGGAGTAAATAGTTCCAAGGGGGCAACTAAGGTCAGAAAACTGTGGAAGGCAGAGGTAAATCGTCCCTCTGCACTGCGGCCCTGATTCAAATCCTCCTCCCATGGGAATCTGTTCCCATATTTTCCACTGAGTCTAGTTTGATGTGATAATAATGAACCTGTGGTTGTAACTCTTCAGAGCTCAGCTGGAGACTCACATGACTAAACATTCCTCCATACAACAATCAGTGCACATAGCAAAGTAGCATGTCAGAGAGAATTTAGCCTTCTCTCTGACAAGCTAGCTTTCTATGTGCAAGAAACAGTTTTTCATCAGGAAAAGCATTCAGTCGTCTGACCTCCCACTTGCAATCTACAGTGGTGTGCCACCCATCTTTGCCACCTCTGTGAATCTCCAAAGATCCTTCCAGATTACACAGGGTAGATTTCTAAGTTTTTACATACTTTACTGCCAGACCAGTAACAATGCTATGCTCATCACTCCTGGCCTTTCGTTGCTGGTGGCGCCTGGCTGATTTAGGATGTCATTACGCATTTTCTCTCCAATGCATTCTGAGCGCAGCCTAAAAGTTGCAGATGCTGTTTGTTCCAACTTCTCTAGCATCCCGGCGTCATCTCGTTTCAAAGAAATGATTTTAATCAAAGCTGTCATTCTTTAATTAAACCCCATTGAAATGCCATCTGCTTGGGATTTTTTTTTAAAAAGCCAGTTTCATGTTTTACCACTTCTAACGAGGATTGTTATTGAATTTAGAACGCGTGAGTGCCCACGCAGCCCCCCCCCCCATCACCAAAACTCCTTCAAATGTCACAATAAAGAGGGAGATGTAGGAGGATTGCGTCTCCAGGATCTTAATTGCGATGGAATAAAAGTTCCTTCTGCGGATAATCACTTTATATACAGAAGCACACATGAAGAAACAGGCTCCGTTTGAAAAGATGGACAATTGCAGAAAATAGCAAGGATTAGCGGCAGACTGAAAACAGTAATAAAACAATCAGGAATTTCTCTTGCAATCAAGCAAAGAGGCAGATTGGCTTTTCCCCATGCTTTAGAGGAGTCCCTGTTCAACCGGAGGAGCAATCCCAGCCCAGGTCATCCTTTAGGGCAACAATATGAACACACACACATACAACACATCTGCCGTACAAAGACCACTGAACTATCTTGTTCATTATCAGCTGCAGGGGACACGATTCGGTCTCGCAGAAGGAGACGTTAGAAAAGAGCAAGAGTCCAGTAGCACCTATAAGACTAACCACATTTGTGGTAGGGGTATGAGCTTTCATGAGTCACAGCTCACTTCTTCAGAAGGCAACATGGTATCGGTCCAATCTCATCAGATCTCAGAAGCTTATTAGAGCTGGTACTTGGATGGGTGACCAGCAAGGAAGGCTCCATAGAGGAAGGCAATGGCAAACCACCTCTGCACCTCACTTGCCTTGAAAGCTCCTTGCTGGGGTTGCCATAAGTTGATTGTGACTTGATGGCACATACACACACACACACACACAAACACACAGGCAAACTACGGCTTTGGCGCCCCCATCTCCCATTCAAGAATAATAACATAATAATAATAATTTTTGATTTATAATATCGCCCTTCAGGACAACTTAATGCCCACTCAGAGCGGTTTACAAAGTATGTCATTATTATCCCCACAACAAAACACCCTGTGAGGTGGGTGGGGCTGAGAGAGCTCCAGAGAGCTGTGACTAGCTCAAGGTCACCCAGCTGGCTTCAAGTGGAGGAGTGGGGAATCAAACCCGGCTCTCCAGATTAGAGACAGAAAAGTGAGAAGGCTAAAATGAACATTTTGCTCACCATGTGGGCATACAAAATGAACAATATAAAAATAAATAAGCTCTTCAAAAGGCCTCCATGATCCATCATGGCAGCTATAGAAGACCAGAGTCAACAGATATGGAGATTCTAGAAGCCAGTTAACTCCCAGCTTCCCCTCAAGCCCGTAGAGGAAATTCCTCTCACCTGGTTTGGTGCCCCTCAAAATCTGGAGCCCTAGGTAATGGCCGAGGTTTACCTAGTGTTCGGGCAGGCCCTGGTCTTAGAGAGCTGCTGCCAGTCACAGTAGACAACGCATGGCTAGATGTGTCTCAACGGTGCGACTTCATTGTGCTTCCTTCTGTGGCCACAAACCCACGGGCCTGGTTTCTCCTGAAATAAAAGCCTCTGTGCAGATGTGGACGAAATTCCAAAGTGTTGACCAATGAGAGAGGGAGTTGAGGGAATATGGCTGTCAACTCGTAACAACCAGGCTGCGTGTTCATCCCTCTCCTGTCGCAGGTATTTAAAGCCTGGCTGAGGGAACGAACCGAAGGTCTTAGCCTGTGGCCTTGACGGACTAACCTGGCAGACACCAGCCCAAGACGTTTTGTCTACCTTTTTTTGACGTGTCCTTTATACTGTTTCGTTTATTTCAACTTATTTAAATTGTATTTGTGCGGGGTTCTTTTTTTGTAAGGGTTTAGACAGGCAATCTGTGTGGAAGCCTGAACTTTGTGTGTCTGTGAGAGAACATTTGTTCTATCTGAAGCAGGCAAACTGTGTGTGCGTCTGAAAAAGTTTATGTATATCAGTGTGACTGAGCCTATGAAAAGAAACTTTAAGAACCGAGAACCATCTTTGAACAGGGCCGGATCTAGGGTTGCCGGCGCCCAGGGCAACCCTAGTCCGACCGCTCATGTGCTCCCGGCGCTGCGTGATGATGTCATTTCTTTTCCTGCCCAGAAAGGGTGAGATTTTATTCCACAATAACTGGAAGCACTTTTCATAGCAAGGCAACACCTCCTTATCTTTTTTTTATTCAAAAAGGCCCTGGAGGCAGGAATATAGTGTAAAAATCATTGGAAAAACTAAAAGGCATTGATACATATTGGAATATACATTTTGTACATAAAAAAAATTACAGGTCATCATTGTCTGTGATTCGTTCGTCTGAGGTTCCGGTTCAGCAGCTGAGATCTTAATAGTTGATGGGTCCTGGGATTTGAACGTTAAGCCCGCCGTAGTCCAACATGTACATGGGCCATTGCTGGAAAAGAGCAACGTGTTAACAAAAGGATGAAGGAAGAAATCACAGCAGTGCATGATAGACAGCCAGGTCACCAGCTGAGCCCCCCTCCCCAATACTCTCTCAGCTGCCTTCTACCCCAGTCATAGTCTCGGTCCAGCTATTTCTTTGTTGTCGATTCTGTGGCTCTGGAGTCTCAGACTTACTACTTGAGATTCTTTAACTGGAGAAGCCACTTAAACACAGGGCTTCTAGCATGCAAACGTGCTCTCTCACTGAGCTGCATCCCTTCCTAAGTAGGGAGAATGCCCCTTAAAAGTCTTGGAGGACAGGGTGCTTCCAGCTCTCAGGGTGGTGGTGGTGGTGGTGGTGGGGAGTCCCCAAATTTGTTGAACCTGAGAACACTTTTCAGATTTCGAGAACAGGAGGCAAGCACTTCAATAAAATGGCTGCTGTCCTGGAGGGAGGAACCCATCACAAAATAAGGGCTACGGCAAATTACAAAGCACTGGAAAGTTCCATAAAAAGGAGGATCCAAGCCGAACATGCTCGTAAGAACAGCAACAACATTCGATTTATACACCGCCCTTCAGGACAACTTAATGCCCACTCAGAGCAGTTTACAAAGTGTGTTGTTATCCTCATGACAATCACTCTGTAAGGTGGGTGGGGCTGAGAGAGCTCTGAGAAACTGTGATTGACCCAAAGTCACCCAGCTGGCTTCAAGCAAAAGAGTGGAGGAATCAAACCTGGTTCTCCAGATTAGAGTCCTGCTGCTCCTAACCACTACACCAAACTGGAGGCAGCTGTTTTCAAATGGGTGCTCCCTGTAGATAATGTCTCCTGGGCTCTGATATGCACCCCCAACTCTGATAAAACTGAGGCCCCAGGAAACATATTGGCAGGCACCATGTTGGGGATCAGTGCCTTACAGAGTATGGTGAACAAACTGCCTTCTGCTAAGGCCTTACTTTACTTTTGAGTATATCTGAGGCTCCCTTGTCCCAAGTCATATCATTGGTCTCTCTCAGTATTGTGCTGGCAGTGGCTTTCCAAGGTCTTGGAGAAGCAAGTAGAAAATGCTGACCTTGATAAAATGGTATTTTCCCAAAGTGCATGGAATGTTTTTCTCCAAAGGAGCAAAGCAGCACATCCAGGAGAAAGAAGGAATAAAGCCCTTCACCCTGACATGCTGTCTTTCTATGTGCATGGATGTTTTTCTTTCATAGGGAAGACCGTTCAAGCATGTGTGCTTCCTCATGCAGTCTGGAGTGGTCCAGACCAGAAAGAGGTGGACTGCCTTCGTGAGAACTACAGTAGTTTTGTTAATATGTTTACCACGAGTGAAATCTGATTTGCTGATGATGTGGACTCCAGGTTGGAAGAGGAAGAGGAAGATGAGGATGAAGAAGAAGATACCGAATTCCCTTCAGAGATCCGCTTCCGCTTCCGTTTGGGAACGCTGCCATCAGTTTCTAGGAGAATTCAAAGGAAAAAATGTGCTTTAATTTGAAGGTTGTCTTTCCCCGTACAGCTTCCTCCAAAGATACATTCTCTGTAGTGTGACAAACACACACCAGGGCCGTTTCCAGATGGCTTACCTGCAGCCGCTCCATGCCGCAACGTCGCGGATCGTGCCGGGGAAAACGCGAAATATCGCGTTTTCTCGCGCGAGTTTTGCACGACATCACGCAAAACTCGCGTGAGAAAACACGATATTTCGCGTTTTCCCCGGCACAATCCGCAACGTTGCAGCATGGAGTGGCTGCAGGTAAGCCGTCTGGAAACGGCCCTGGAATTTTGACAGAGAAACACAGTACATTGGTGTATGCGTGGTGGTTTAAACCTCATCCTCCCATGCACTCTTTCTCCCCTGCAAACTGAAACCTCCCATCTGCCTCTTCTCCCCCTCAAATCCCACCCTCTCACCTGTTCTCCCCTTTCAAATCCCGCCCTCTTACCTGCGTCTTCTCCCCATCAAATCTCCCCCTCTCTCTATTGTTTTGCAGCTGCTCAGCAGAGACTGAACTACTTAGATGTTAGGTAAAAAGGTAAAGGTCGTCCCCTGTACAAGCACTAAGTCATTGCTAACCCATGGGGGATGTCACGACGTTTTCTTGGCAGACTTTTTACACGGTGGTTTGCCATTGCCTTCCCCGGTCATCTACACTTTACCCCCAGGAACCTGGGTACTCATTTTACCGAGCTCGGAAGGATGGAAGGCTGAGTCTGTCAGGGCTTGCCGCCGCTGCCGCTGGGCATGGCACTGGGCAGTCTGCTCCTGACGTCACAGGGGGGCCAGGGATTCTGCAGGACCCTGCTCTGTGGAAGGAGGGGCGGTATACCTCACCCAGACTCCCTCTCAGTCCACTCGCTGGCCTGCTCAACCTGGCCTGCTTACCCTCTGCATCCTCCTTCATCTCCTCCTTCCAGAACTCTCCTCCAAACCTCCACCCTTGCATCTTACTGCTCTCACTCCACATCATCACTCCTCACTCACACCCACCCACCACAGGGCTCTTCCCAGCCAGCTTTTATAGGGCTTCCTTCTACTGCCCCACCCCTCTTCCAGCCTGGCCTTGGGCTGCACCAAGCAGTTGCAGCTGGGGTAGCTGATCTGGCCCCACTGACCAGCACCAGCTGTGCCTTGTTCTCTGGCTGCCCAGCCTCCCTGCCTTGGCTGATTGCTGAAGGCATGTCCAGCTGCAGTCCCCTGGCTAGCAGCCCAGCCTCCCTGGCAGAGCTGATGGCTGAAGGTGGGTCCAGCTGCGGCTCCTTGGCTGGTTGCCCAGGGCTTCCTGCAGAGTGCCTCCAATAGCCCCACCTAGAGTGGCTTGGCTTTTGGCAACTCCTGGGCCAGGCTACTATTTTCTAGCTGGGGCATGGCTTTGGGTTGTTGGGGCTGCTGCTGCTTCTCCTCCTCAGGTAAGGTCTTTGGGTGGGTGACTGCTGGGCTCCCAATCCCTCTGCCCTTGCCCCCTTCCGCCTTGCCTAGCCCCCTTTCCCTCCCTAGGGGAGTGGGACTCGCTGGCCTCTCTCTGTCTCCCCCTGCCTCCTGAGGCCCTGGACTTTTGCCCCTTGCCCCTGGCACCGGCAGGTTCTGGCTCCATTTGCCTGTGGGAGGGGTTGACCTGCTGTCCCCCAGCTGCCCCCTCTGCCTGCCAGTCAGACCAGTTGACCTGCTGTCAGCTGGCTGACCAGTTGACCTGCTGTCTGCTGGCTGCCCCCTCTGTTTGCCCGTCAGCCCAGCTGACCTGCTGTTCCCTCCTACCAAGTCTGGGGGCTGGGACCCAGACCCCGGACAGAGTCAACCTTGAGCCGGCTACCTGAACCCAGCTTCCGCCAGGATCGAACTCAGATCGTGAGCAGAGCTTGGGCTGCAGTACTGCACCTTACCACTCTGCGCCACAAGGCTCTTCTCGCTCGCTTAGATCTTGGACTCCACTTAATTTCTGTTTCTGACTAGAGAATTCCTTTAGTCACCCCACACCACACATCTTTACTGAGAAATATTTCTGACTAAGTTCAATGGGACCTAATAAGCATTCTTGGGAAGTAAAGATCTTAAAGCTGTTTTAGTCCAATTCTTTTCGAGAGGACTTGCTTCCAGACAAGTGTGTCTTTCACTTTCAGGCTCCGAGTCAGATCAGAGATCATATCAAAGCTGCTCATCAAGGAAGCAGCGAGGGACCCATTTGAAAATATTCAGGGTGGCCTTTTCACTCTATAAATGGACATGAGAAATTTAAAACATTTTAAGAGCTTTAGATAAATGTATGGTGGTCAGGCCCATCAATGACTATTAGAACACTAGTTGCTGGTGAGGACAACATGGGCAGGCTTTGGCTTCTGTGTTGTCTTTCCAGGGCAGCTGATCGACCATTAGGGCAAACAGGATGACAGACACTTCATCTTATCCAGCCAAGCTCTTCATAATAGTTTGCTCTACATGGACCCGTTGAGATCAGTTTTGATAAGAATAAAGACGATCAAGATTCCATTCATATGACCCCTTACTAAAGGCCCTGTCATCACAGAGATGGTTAGCTTGTGTGTGAGCTGTACCACTCCAGATTTTAAATGCAGGATTAACATGTTTCTGATTGTAAATGGAGGATTAATAGCATTTATTTCATTATGAGCACTTGTGAGTAGGGGTGTGCATCCGAAAATGATTTGGGTTTACCGAAGCAGGAAAAAGATCTGGAAAAACCTGAATCCTGAAGCAGCAAGTCACTTCAGGATTCGGGAATTTAAACCCAGGGGTTTTTTTTAATGGGAAAAGAAGTGGTGGAACTCTCAAGAGGGAAATGAGGGACAAACACATGGGATTCTTTGAAATAATATTATTTTCATGTGCTATTGCCGAGTATTTTCAAGAGGTGCCAGAACTCCATTCCACCACATTCCTGCTGAAAAAAAGCCCTGTTTAAACTGCTTTGGAAAGCTTCAGGTAGAGCTGCTGCAGCACTTTTCTGCAGTGCTGCAGCTGCCGCCACTCTATTCGAAACTTTCTGAAGCGCTTCGGGAAGCTTTGATTCAGTATTTTTGAATTGGTTCAGCAATGTTGGGGCCAATTCGGAAATACCGAAATCATTCTGAATCAGGCTTGATTCGGGCTAAAAACCCGAATTGGAAACCCGAAGCACACACCTCTACTTGTGAATCACAGCTCCTTTCTGCAGATACAAGAAGGAGAGAGTGTACTGATGATTCTTCTTATGAGGAAGATTACAGGGAGGTGATTTCAGGGGGATGAAATCAGGATTAAAAAATGGGGCGGTGATATCCATGTATGCTGCTCTGAGCTTTCTGGAAAAGGGTGGGATAAAAATGTACCAGCCTGATAAATATGGTTAAGATGAGCAAAGACAGTTTCTCTCCAACATGCTGTTTTGGGCTACCCCCCTCTTTTCATTTTACAACTTACCTGGCAGTTTGCCCTCAGGGCCCAGGTCTGCAAATGGCCTGCATTTCAAAACACAAACAAAAATATGTGATTTAGATGAGGGGACATCCAACATCTCTCTCAAAAATTCATCAAGCTGATGCTGGCTAGTCTCATTGCACAGTATACCTGAGTGAAAACCATCTCGAATTCCAGACTGGAAAAAAAATTCTATAATTATAAAGGATTTATATTTCCTTCCTGCTTTTCAGCCAAAAAACTGGCTCCAAGAAATCAAAAGAGTCAATATAAAATGTTTCTCAGGGGCTGGGGTGGGAGGGTTTCAGCTTGAACTGGATCCAGGCATAGTGGAAGGGTACTTGGCTGCGTTCTGTTGCCTATATCTTGTAGATATAGAGTGATGAACCAATCCCTTCTCGTTCTGTGATGGGGAGGAGTTGGCTGGTTAGCTTTCTTCACAATTGCTCAGGAAGCTGTCAGAAGACTGGCTGTTTTGGTTCAGAATTTAGCGAGCAAACCAAATTGCATTGGTAGTATCCAATTTGGTCCTAGAGTTGGAAGGGACCTTCCAGTTCTTCTTGTGCAGCCCTCTCTCCACTTTAGGAACTCCAAAGCTAGATCATTCCTGACAGATGACTGTCCACCCCTCTGTTTGAAGACCTTCCAGCAAGGGAGGGCCTTCTCCAGGTCATCTAGCTGAAACACAAGAAGTTGACTTCTACAAAGGCAGACCATTGGTCTACCAAGGCCAGTATGGCCTACTGAACTGGCAGCAGCTCTCCGGGGTCTCAGGTTGAGGTCTTTCACATCCTACCTGGTCCTTTTTAAACTGGAGATGCTGGGGATTGAACCTGTGACCTCCTGCACACAAAAGCATATGCACCAAGCCACAGTCCCGCCAAGGTCAAACTGCTCTTATTGTTAGGAAGGGGCTTCTATTATTTAACCCAATCCTGTCTTCCTGTAACTTAAGTGCATTAGGTCTCCTCTGGCCTTCAGAAGGAGGAATAAAGTCGCCCTCTTCTATGCAGCAGCCCTTTGAAAAGCACGTTCATATCCCCGCTCGGTCTTCTCTTTTCCAGGCTGAACATTCTCATTTCCTTCAAACTCTCCTCACAGGATTTGTTTTCCAGACCCCAAGCAATCCTAACTGCAGTCCTCTGAACCTGTTCCAATTTGGCTACATCCTTCTTAAATGAAATCTTCCCAGCCTGTCACATGCGGTGGGCAGTTCCTTTCAGCTCACGTCTGTGAGAGGATTTTCTGACCCCTTTGGCAGTCACAAATTTACCTCTTCACTACCCATTTCCTCTCTTGCTTCTACACTATCTGGCAACAAACCCCAATTCTCCAATAACCACATGGCCTTTTGGGTGAATTCCCTTGGACTTGCCGCAGTGGACCAGTTCAGATTTATGGAATTTGTTGGCAGAAGATATGGTAAATGGCCACTTGCCTAGATGACTTTAAAAGAAGATGAGACACATTCATGAGGACATGTCCGTCAGTGGCTTTTAGCTACACGGAACCTCCATATTCTGGGGCAGTATACCTCTGAATGCCAGTTGCTTTGTGGGGAGGGGAGGAAGAGACTTTGGCCTCCATGTTTGCTTTTATTGGTTGGTCACTGGATGGACTTAAAAAGCTACAGGAAACAAACATTTGGGGACTTGGACTTAGAGAATGGATTTTGAAAGTTAATACAAAATTATTTGAAAATACAAGGTGACTTCCCAGAGACTGAGCAAATTATTCAAATTAACACGTCGGAATAAGGTACCTAATAAAGTCACTTTTACTCAAAAAATCAAAGGATACGATTTTATTACAACTCAGAAAGAAACTGCTAAAAACTGAAGGAAAAGAAATACAGATATAATAAAGAAACAAAAAGAATTTAGAAATCTGAAGTGAGTGTTGCAGCAGAGGCAAACAAGATATCGCTAGAAAATCCCTTTTGCCCTAGAAATATTCCTGACACAGGGGAAGAATATAACAACAACAGGTGAAGAAACGGAAGCATTTCTACAAGACTTGGAAACGGAGAACAGTGATCAAGGTTTGAGTTCAGAAGACGTGGGCGCTTCAGCTGGAGAGAAAGAAGGAGCAATCAGTAGGAGAAAGGAAGGGAGGAGGGGAGGAGAAAAATGAATGGAATTAAAATAATTTCAATGAATTTGAATGTCCTTCAAGTTAGAGGAAACGCCCATGTTTAGAGGAAGTGAGCCTCTATATACTAGTTGCTGGAGGGCAGTGAGGGGAGGGAGTTGTGGCCATCAGACCCTGCCTGTGGGTTTCCCGAGAGGCTCCTGGCTGGCCCCTATGGGAAACAGGATGCTGGGCTTAGATCGGACTTTGGTTTAATCCAGTGGACTCTTATATTCTTGTGATCCGGGTCTGCATCAACCCTGACTCTGGCTTTATGTCCCACGGTTGGGGAGGGACCACATCCAGCAAGCGTGCAACGTCCTAAAACATGCTGGGCTTCGATCCAGGCTAAATCAGCAAGTTGAACCGATTCCTCCTTCCTGCTGCAGACCCCCCCTCATGTCATTCCTCGGGGTCTCTTAGCCCCCAGAAGCAGTTTTTCATGTAGATCCGAGGGGTGTAGGAGGAAGGGTGGAAAGTTCCATTCTGCTGATGGAATTTCTAGTTTTAGTCCAGCCCACTATCATGACATATATAATACCAGGGCTTTTTTTCTGGGAAAAGAGGTGGTGGAACTCAGTGGGTTGCCAGCACATTGGGCAACTCTTGGTGGGAGATGGTGCCCCTGGTACCACATGTGCGCATGCAAAGTGCACGCATGTTCCCAGGGCCAATGATGTCACTTTGGGTCAGCTGGAACAAGGGGGGAGTTTTTAAAAGTTTAAATCACCCTTGGCGAAAATGGTCACATGGCTGGTGGCCCCGCCCCCTGATCTCCAGAGGGCAATCTAAACTCCCCTCTGTCTGGAGATCAGGGGTGGGGCCACCAACCATGTGACCATTTTCAAAAGGTTCCAGAACTCCGTTCCACTGCGTTCCAGCTGAAAAAAAAGCCCTGTATAATACCATAGCAACAGTGGAATGTATGAAATTGATCCACATGTTAATATGTCAACCAAGATTGGTTTTCTTTTTTAAATACTTTTTAATTATAAAATTTGGGGGGGGTTGTTTTGTTTTTTGTTTTCATTTTCCTATAGATTAGTTTTCAAGAATCATTTATAATTTTTTTCATCCCCATTCCTTCCCTAAAGCAAAGCAGGCACTAGCCGAGAAGCCAAGGGAGGGAGGGAGGCAGAAATAAAAGGATCCTCGAGGAAACTAGGGCATAAAGTCTTTGGAGATTTCTGCATTTCAGTGAAAGAATAAAAGGTGGAGATTAACTGACCACAGCTTCTCAGAGAACATGCTGTAACCCTACACCGCAGCAATGAGGTTAAGTTTACGGCCTGCTGGCATCTTACAGAGGAAGCCAGCAAGTTCAGACCTTTACACCATGGCTTGAGAAATGTTTTCAACCATTTTATCTTTTTAAACTTTATAACATCAAGCCTGACCAAGAGACCTGGTGGTCTGGAAAAGCTTTCATGGTGTTTCGTGCTAATTTGGTTGGTCCAATAAAAGGTGTTAGATGGGTTTTGTTCTTGTTCTGGGGATTTTGCATGGATCGATATGGCTGAGCTTTAATTGCAGAAGGAAAAAGCTGTTCTGACTTCACACCGGCAGAGGGCACTGTCGCTGCACAGACTGCTCATCGAAGTGGCAAAACTTACTGGAGCTGGTTGATAATGGCCATCCGGATACGGTCTCGGGCTTTGAGAATCTTCTCCAACCGGTGGATGTCGTATGTGTTGGGGTTTCGAAAAGGGATGTCGTCTGGAAGGCCGGTCACTTCAATGGCATCAGGACTGTCCCTGATCAGTTTATATGGCACCAGGACTGGCCGGTTCAGACCCAAAGCTTCTCCTGTAGCAACAGCCAAGGTGAGGTAGAAGGGTTATGGAATAGAACAGCATCATTCCAGCTACAGAGCTCCACAATTCCCGAAAGCAATAGCTATCAAAAACGTGTGTTGAAATTCTCTTCTATGTATCTAATTCTCAACAGAGAGCCAGTTTGTATAGTTATGGAGAGCGGCAGGACTCTAATCTGGAGAGCCAGGTTTGATGCCCCACTCCTCCACTTGAAGCCAGCTGGGTGACCTTGGGTCAGTCACAGCTTCTAGCAGCTCTCTCAGCCCCAACCACCTCACAGGGTGATTGTCATAAGGATATTAATAACACACTTTGTAAACTGCTCTGAGTGGCTGTTAAGCTGTCCTGAAGGGCAGTATATAAATCGAGTGTTGTTGTTGTTGTTGTTGTTAACAGAATTTGGGAAAACTGAGTTTGAATCCCCACTCTGCCATGGAAGCTTTTAATCACAGCAAACTGAGTATCAGGGGGGTGGGGAGCAGAGAGAGGTTAGGGGATACTAAGAATCCAAGTCTGTGCTGGAACCCACAGAGAATCCAGCTTAGGGAGTGGCCACTCACCGTATTTTTCATTGAAGAGCTCCTTCACTTGCTCTCGGAGAATCACCTTCTCGCCCAACCTGTTGGCGTCGTCTTCATCTGCAAAAACCCCCCAGAAACAGAGTTGTAAAATTAACAGCATTTCCCTGAGGTCTCCTGTTGAGATCAGTGTGTTGTGTGTGTGCGTGTGTGCGTGCATGTAAAGCGCTGTCAAGTCACAGTCAACTTATGGTGACCCTGCAGTTTTTTCAAGGCAAGAGAAAAATAGACGTGGTTTGCTATTGCCTGTCTCTGCGCAGCAACCTTGGACTTCCCTGACGGTCTCCCATTCAAGAACTAACCAGGGCCAACCCTGTTTAGCTTCTGCGATCTGATGCAATTGGACTAGTCTGGGCCATGTAGGAATTGTCCCCAGGACTCCTGTTTCTTTTCACTGCAGTTGACTAAAGGCCAACCTACACATTCCCAATGGGGAACAGGCAGCTGTATTGCAGGAACTCATTAGCATAACTCATTAGCATATGCCACACCCCTTGCCATCCTCAGAAGTGTGTCATTAGCATAACTGATTTGCATATGTCACACTCCCTGACCTCACCTATCCTGGCTGTTTTGGTCCCAATCCTGGCCATTCCGGGCTGAAACTGGGCCCAAAATGGCAAAAAAGGGCTGAAAATGGCTGAAAAGGGGCCAAAATGGTCAGAATTGGGCCGCTGCTGAGCGGGAGAGTGATCCACCAACCGTAAGAGGTCTGATCCTGGCCATTGTGGGACTAATCCTGGCTGTTTTAGGCCCAATTCTGGCCATTTTGGGCCCAATCCAGGCCAAAATGACCAAAAATCAGATGGGCAGGGCCACCTGACATGTGACCTCTTCGGAGGACTACTGGAACTACGTTCCTGTGCGTTCCCCCTCAAAATGAGCCCTGCTTGAATGCTGATCTGTATCTTGTATTCTAATAAATATGTTGTCCCAACTCCCATTTATAGAAATAACAGGGAATGCTGGGGACAGATGTATATGAATGGACAAAGCTATCTTATACCGGGCATGTATTACGAACAGTTGAAGCTGCTTTATATGCAGGGGGGCCATAAGAGTATCATTTAGCTCGGTCTTGCTTGCTCTGACTGGCGATAATTTTCTTAGGGTCCCCAACTTCTGCTCTCAAAGACCTTTTAAATGGCAACGGTGGGGGCCAAGCTTGGGATCATGCAAATTCTTAGCAAGTGCCAACTGTCCCACTGAGATATAGCGGGATCTGTAGGTAGAAAGTAAAAGGGACGAACATTTACCCACCTAAGTGCCTGCTGACCATACCCCAAAAATATCCTGTCGCCACACCACCCATGACCATTCACACCAATGAGGCACATCCAGTTTTTCTGTTAAGCTGGGGGTCGGGGGGAGACATGAAACTGCTAGATGAATTTTCAGGGGACACTCTGTAGATGGGGGAAGGGTTAAGCACCTCCCTTGAGCTTACCGATCCTTCCCTCCAGTCCATGTTAGTGTTTCAAGAGGAAAACAGAGCTTAGAACCCCCATGTTGCCCTTAACAACCAGCTCAGCTTTTATTTCAGGATGAAAGACAACCTGTATGGTTAGAGTGTTGTACTCAGATCCGGAAGACCCAAATTCAAGTCCCCCACTCTTCTGTTGAAGCTTGCTGGGTGACCTTTGGCTAATCAACACATTCTCAGCCTAGCCTACCTCACAGGGTTGTTGTTGTGAGGACAAAATGAAGGAGACGGATGCATGCGCCTCAGAGGAAAGATGGGGTGAAACTGGGACAGATAGAAAGGGAGGAAAATGCCTGATGAAGCCGGGGACCACTGATCAACTCCACTCGTCTTCTGATTCATCTCCAGAATATGAGAATAAACACGTGGTATCAGCTTGTCATTTTTCTTTGAATAACTCATGAAAGTAAACAGGCCACAGAGATTACTGGGAAAGGATGAGGGACTCTGGGAAATTGTTGGGGGGGGAGCATTTACCCCCAAGCAAAATAATTAAAGTTACATGGAATCCAACCTCAAGCATTTCTGCCAATTCTGGAACAAAGCCAATTAACTCCAATGCAAAGAAGAACTGATTTTTTTGTCTGGCACCAGAATGCCTGTCGGCTGTGGGGGAGCAGGGAGGCATATCAATATGACCGAGAGCCAGACATCCCCAGCCATGCTACCGTTGGCATTGGTGCATTCACCCTCTGCTTATGAATTCTCTAAGGCAAACAGATTCCTGTGCAACACAAAACGTTCCTATCTCGGAGCATCTTTCCCGTACTGCCCAAAAACGTGCTGAGAGGGAAGTCTGACTGCAGAGCAACCTCTGACTACGCAATTTCGCAATTTCAATTCTTAGCAAACCAACCACAGCCCTTCCAAGTGCTCACAATATCTTTGAAGTGGCAAATATGGTAACAGCTTTCCCTGTAGAACAAGACTGCAATTCCCTATGGATCACCCTCCATCTTCGAGACTGTTGACTTGAAGGGGTGGATAGAGCTGGAACCCTGGGGGGGGCAGTTAATGAAGAGGTACAGGGTCGACTTCCACCACCCCTCTTTCCACCACTGATGCTCAGTTGGATACATGTGGGTGCGTAGATGGTAGCAGACAAAGAAAGGGTTAAAAGGGAGGTTTGGGAGGAGATGGGCACATTTGCTTGGTTTGGAAGAGTAACATTTTCTAAGTAGTTATTCGCAACATTTTCATTATTGCCATTTTTTAAAAAATTACAAACCACAATAACATCTGTCCCCAAAATCAGAAAGCCACCTGACAACAGAATAAAACTGTGGACTATACCACAGTCTGGGCTCTGCAAAAGACATTGTGGATTTTTTTTTCTTTTTACACTTTCCTTCAAAATGAGGCTCTAGATGTGGGAATTCTACATCCTTGGGGCAACCAATAAAAAGGCCCTGTCTCACAGATGGTGTGACAGATGGTTTTGAATTCACCAGCAACGGTGCCCTGACCAAGACCTCAACAGTAGGACTTGATAGCTAATTGTTCAGGAGTAGGTGCTTCCTAAATTATTCTGGATTTTAAAAATCAAAATCAGCCCAGGAATATGATGAAGTACAGGCTATTGCACAGGGTCCTTGGGTTTGCAAAATGCCACAAATCAATGCATAATTTTAATGACTGTTTTAAGATTGCTGTTGATTTTATAGTTGATGATTAATTTATTGTATTTTATGGATGATGTGAGCCACCCTGAGCCCATTCATGGGGAGGGCGGGATATAAATCAAATCAGATCAATCAATACATAAATGACTAAAATTGGATTTTTTAAAAAATGTTGTTTTAGCACCTTTGCCATTTTCCTGCTGTTCTGTTGCATTTGAGTTAGGACGATGAAAAAATGTTATAATGCAAATATGCTTCAAATAGGCTGTAATTTACATTTGGAACCGCAAGTTGCCCGAAATGCTCTTAAAATACTAAAATGTTGTCCCTCACGCTTGTATCCTTCCTCCAAGGAACTCAGGGCAGCGTGCCAGAGTGGCAGCTATCCCATTTTGACCTCAGAACAACCCTGCGAGGTAGACACAGAGAAACTCGAGTCTCCCCGTTCTAAGTCCACCAGCCTCCCCACTGGCTTCAGCCTTTATTTTTAAGAAATGCAACAGAAACATTTGAAGCTGCCTCATCTGTCTGCTCATCACATTTTATCCCAACCTTGACCCCAAGAGGTCAGAGCAGCAGGGGTGGTCTTAGTGATTCTGAGGCCGTGGGCAAAAGTCCAGGTTGGGGCCACGGAATCACTGCCCCCCATGCTGCCCCGAGCAAGAGGCAGCCTCTGCAGCCGCCCAAACAGGGTGGCCACCGACTGCTGCTGCTGCTGCAATTGAGCAGCTCAAGTCTCAGAGATGGCAGGTGAAAGCACCTGGGCAGAGCCTCTACTGTAGTGAGTGGGTGGGTGGGAGGAGCCTCTGCCATGCTGAGGCATTTCCCCCTGCACTGACTCCTCCCTAGCACTCACCTGGCCCTTCTGGTCCAGCGGAACGCTACACCTGCCCTGCCCTGGGAGAAGACGGCACCCCACCTCAATCCCTTGCCTCCTCTCCACAGACAGTGTCAGAGGCGCCGCAGCTTCTCAACTGGCTTTTCCTCGCCCTGCCCGTCATTGCACTGCGCAACTGGTTGCCAGCCCCTACCTGGCCAGCTGCACAGCTACCAGATGTGACTTACTTGATGCCTACCCTCCTCACCATGACAGAGAGCAGAGAGCGGTGAAGTATAACACTTGGACTGTCACCTGTGTCCCAGAACAGCTATCCCGGATGCTCTGGGGCTAAGAGTCTCTCTACACAAGACATCTGACATGTGAAGAACACATGTTGGGAGATGCAAAGGTAGCCAGGAAGGGCAGAGTTGGCGGTAGGGAAAAGGCTTTGCTATACACTGGAGCTGTGTAAAGGAGCTGTGAAATGCCAGAATGGAAACTTCAGCCCATTATAACTTCTCCAGGTCCAAGCCTGGCTCTGGAAGGCAGCTTCAGCCCATTTCCATTCCTTGCTGCCCTCTGGTTGTGATCCCACACAGTTTTAGACCAGAGAGGTGAAATTGACAGAGCTTTCCGGGAGGCAAAGATGAAATTAACAAATCCTCTGAGGAGAGATCTCTGCTGGCTCTGGCTCTTTAAACTGCGCTTCCCAGCTAACATTGTGTCTCTCTACACTTGACAAACACACGCTGGGGCGTCTCGTGTAGAGAGACTCTAAGACCGCCCCTGCAGAGCAGCACACATAGTCCTTCCCTCTTCCATTTTGTCCTCATCACAACCCTGCAAGGTAGGTTAGGCTTAGAAAGACCACATCTGACTCAGGATGATGGGGTGAGCTTCATGGCCAAGTGGGGATCCCGGGACTCTCTGGTCCAAATCACTAACCATTAAGCAGCATTACCAGGCAGGTGTCTTTCCTAGCCCTGCTATATGAGATCCTTTGAAGCAGAGACACTCGGGACTGAACCAGGAATTTTCTGCTATCGGCCTCTGAGGCAATGCACTTTCTTGGACCCACGAGAGGACCGTGGGTCTGTGTCGCAGAATCCAGAGAAGAGCAGCCACGCTGGATCCAACCAAAAGTTTCATCCGCAACGTTTGATCCACTCCAGCATCCTGCTCCCCACAGCAGCCAATCAGAGGCCTCCAGGAAGCCCACTAGCAGGACATGAAGCCAGTAACATTCTGCCTTTGTTCACCCTCCATCAACTAGTATTCAGAGGTACACTGTCTCTGAACATGGAGGCTCTGTTTAGCTATCATGCTGAGTAGCAATTAACAGACATACCCTCCATGAGACAAGCACGTAAGAGTAAGCAAAAGTAGTATACTCTCCTCCTCCAAGATCATCCCGATCCCAGAATGCTGGGAGCTCTGTTTATCACACCCCACCTTTCCCTTACAATTCCACATTAGAACCAAACATAATACAATAACACCCCAAGGAAATGCCTCCTGCTCAACCCCACATTAAAAGCCATCACGAATTAAACAGCCTTATAGCTCCTCCTAAAAGCTTCTGAAGACAACACCCCATCATTCCTTTAAAGGAGCCCATGCCACAAAGTAGGAGCCACTATAGAGAAGGAACAGTGGGGGAACAACTAGAGGTGGTGGAACTAGAGGACTATAACTGACATGGGGGGTCTAAGAGGGGACATGGCGTCTCTACACAAGATGTCTCGGTGCATGTTCGTCAAGTGTAGAAAGACGAAATGTTAGCCGGGAAGCATAGTTTAAAAAGACAGAGCCAGCAGAGATCACTCCTCAGAGGGTTTGGAAGGCTCTGGTCAATTTCACCTCTCCAATCTAAAACTGTGTGGGATCTCAACCAGAGAGGGCAGAGAGGAATGGAAATGGGCTGGAGCTGCCTTCCAGAGCTGGGCTTGGACTTGGAGAGGATATAATGGGCTGAAGTTTCCCTTCTGGCATTTCACAACTCCTTCACACAGCTCCAGTGTATAGCAAAGCCTGCCACCAGCTCTGTTTTTTAAAACTGTCCTTCCCAGCTAACATTGCATCTCTCAACACATGTTCTTCACACGTCAGCTATTTCATACAGAGTCTTTCAGATATTTTGGGCTTAGCCATAAAAGGTGCCCTGACCTGGATGGCCCAGGTGAGCCTGATCTCATCAGATCTCAGAAGCTAAGCAGGGCTGGCCTTGGTTAGTAATTGGATGGGAGACCTCCAACGAAGACCAGGGTTGCAGAGGCAGGCAATGGCAAACCACCTCTGTTAGTCTCTTTCCATGAAAACCTCACCAGGGGTCGCCATAAATCAGCTATGACTTGAGGGCACTCTCCACCACCACCTGTGAAAGGCACTTGGAACTGAAGGGGGAAGCAGCAGCCAGCACAGCTATTTTAAAACAGGGGAAACATGTCGCCATAGGGTAGTCCCTGATAATCAGGCTGCCCCGTTCTGAACTAACTGCAGTTTCTGGGTTATCTTCAAGCGCAGCCCCACGTACGTAGCGCATGCCACAGTAGTTCAGTCATGAGGTTCCAAAGGCACAGCTGTGTCACCTGATCCTAAGAAAGAGGTGGGTTTTTTCAGTAATGTGGCACGTATTTATCTCACCTTTTCTCCAAGGGGTTCAGGGAGGTGTACAGCAGTCTCCCTATCTCCATTTTATCCTAGCAACAACCCTGCAGGGTAGGTAAGGCTGAGAGAGAGTGACAGACCCAAGGCCACCCAATGAGCTCCGGTGGCAAAGTGGGGGTTAAAACTCGGGTCTCCCAGATCCCTGCCTGATGTTCTGACCATGACACCACCACTTTCAAATAGTTTTTTGCAACTCCCTAACTTCGGACCAGGGATATCCCAGATCATAAGCATCACCAGCTACGGCTGCAATGGGAAATTATTCTCCCCCCACCCATCCTGAAATTTAGATCCTTCTTCGTTTTTCCTCTTCTTTTGAAGACACCACATTTTTTTAGTAACGCGTTCCTTGTCTGCTACCATCCACAACACAGCAACTGAGCAACGTACCGTGCAAAGCAGCATAAGCTTTTTCCAAGGTGGATATCCGTCTAGGGGCTACGGCATAAATTAAGAAAAAGAGAGAGGGAGAGAGAGAAAGAGGGATAAAATGGTGAGTGGGATTTAGTTCACTGCACAAGACAAGCCCAGTAGAAATCTGGGCACAACCTTCTGAAGAACACACTCCTCCGCAGTCTGGGATCCTATGATAGTAAAGTCAGATAAATACTTTTGAAGTGATCCAGAGACACGGTTGTCTGTGGTGTATGTACACAGACACGTTTCCTTGGTCCCACTGCAGCCTCTGATCAGAGACATTTGTGGATGGAAAGCCTGCTTTGCAAATCCAGAATGTCCAGGTTCATTCCCGTTGCATCTCCAGTGAAATGGATCTCAGGGAACCAGGTTAGGAAAGAGAGCAGCCCAAAACTAGAATGCTGCAGCAAGTCAGAAGTGACAATACTGAGCTCGGTGAATCAAGGATGTGGCTTAGCGTAAGGCAAATGTATGTATTGGGAAGGACTCAGCAGGCAAAAAGACTTCTGCCTTGGAGAGCTGTTACCAGCTAGAGAGGATAGTACTTGGGGAGGGGTGAGGTTTGGAAGAACAGCACCTTTTGCTGAACGGTCCCAGCTTCATTTCCACAAGGCATCTCACACTAAAGTATCTCAGGTAGCTACTGTTTGGAATAACTCCCCTTGTGCCTGAGACCCTAGCCGGAGGCGTGCTGCCTGCCAGAGTAGACAGCAGTAAGCTAAATGATTAGTGACACTTTCACATGCACCATATCCATCTTTCATGGACAATCAATTGGAAAGACGTTTTGGAACTTTATTCTTAAATGATTATGGCAGCAAGACTAATGTATGCACAAAAATGGAAAACTCCAACATTGCCTACAATGGAGGAATGGAGGATAAAGGTTTTGGAATTTGCATCGATGGCAAAACTTACTTCACTAATTACAGAAAGGACAATATCTACATTTTTGGTTGAATGGAAACCGTTTATAGACTTTTTACATGAAATGGATAATTATTTGATGGTATGTTGATTTATGGATTAACGAATATGAACTATAGAAAAAAGAGGGCTTTTATTCTTAATATAAAAAGAGCCCCGTGGCGCAGAGTGGTAAGCGGCAGTACTGCAGCCCAAGTTCTGCTCACAACCTGAGTTTGATCCTGGTGGAAGCCGGGTTCAGGTAGCTGGCTCAAGGTTGACTCAACCTTCCATCCTTCCGAGATCGGTAAAATGAGTACCTACCCAGTTTTCTGGGGGTAAAGTGTAGATGACTGGGGAAGGCAATGACAAACCACCCCATAACAAAAAGTCTGCCAAGAAAACGTTGTGGTGCGAATTCCCCCCATTGGTCAGTAATGACTCAGTGCTTGCACAGGGGACTACCTTTACCTTTACCTATTCTTAACACAGAATAAGTGAGAATTTGAATATGATATATACTTGTCAAGGAGAAAATCAGAAATCAGCTTGTAGTTTAGTTTTTCTTTCATTTTTCTTCTTTACATTTCCTTCTTATTATTAGCTGTCTTTTCTGTTCTCTCATGTTTATATGTACTGTTAGTTTGGTTCTTAGGTGATTGCACTTTTTCTTTCTTTTACGTTTATTGTTTAAACAAACTTAAGTTATCACAAATTATCATATGCACCATATCTGTCTTTAGAAATAACACACCACTAGTTTGATTTTACACAAACTGGGTGGTGGGTGGGGAGGGGGAGCACAGCATTAGCTCTGCTTGCAGGAAGTCCCAAAAATTCAGTCCACAGCATCTTCAGTTAAAGAATCTCAGTTATCTCTCACGTACAGACCCCCAGGTGACATCAAGAGACTTTATACCTAGCTGGTACCCAATCTTAGAATGCCTAATGAAACAACACGAAATCCCCCCAAAGACTTAAAGATGAAGATCTGTGGTAATTTGGAAGTATATAATTCCTCTGTATCTCCACGACTAGTTCTACACATCCGCTTCTACACGCTCAGATACAACAGCACATAACAGGATGGATATTCAAAACAGTAAGATATAATCATTGCTCTGTGACTGTATATGAATTGTAAATATATGTTATTTTCGAAAACATACTGAATGTAATAATTGTTTACAGATACCTATTCTTGTAAAATCAGAAATCAGCTTGTAGTTTAGTTTTTCTTTCATTTTTCTTCTTTACATTTCCTTCTTATTATTAGCTTCTTATAATTGTATGCATGATATTTTCAAAAACATACTGAATGTAATAATTGTTTACAGATACCTATTCTTGTAAAATCAGAAATCAGCTTGTGGTTTAGTTTTTCTTTCATTTTTCTTCTTTACATTTCCTTCTTATTATTAGCTTCTTATAATTGTATGCATGATATTTTCGAAAACATACTGAATATAATAATTGTTTACAGATACCTATTCTTGTAAAATCAGAAATCAGCTTGTAGTTTAGTTTTTCTTTCATTTTTCTTCTTTACATTTCCTTCTTATTATTAGCTGTCTTTTCTGTTCTCTCATGTTTATATGCATTGTATTGTTTATATGTTATTTGTATTGTTGCTGATTTTGAAAACAAACAGAATTTGGGAAAAAAAGAATCTCAGTTACAGGCACTGGGAAAGACCTTTCTGTCCTAGACCCCCGAGAGACACTGCCAGTAACAACACGGAGCTGGACAGATCCCGGCGTGATTCGGCATTTTAGGTTTATTCTATTTATTTAAAACCTTTTAAAGCCGCTTTCCCATCCAACTTAGAATCCCCAAGACAGCAAACGATAAAAACATTAAAATAATTTTACCCACCCACCCCCACACACATATAAAACAGTTAAAAATACACAGATACATGAACGGGAAGGAGAGTGGATGAGAATCAGTTAGGAAATGCAAAACAAAACAGAAAAATCTTCTGGCAAAAGGCAGTAAGAGGAGGGAATTCCACAGTTGGGTGCCGTGACCAAGAAGGCCCTTTCTCGGGTTGCTACCCAAATAGCCTCAGATGGTAGGGCCACCTGAAGAAGGGCCTCCACAGATGGCTGCAGTGGTTAGGTGGGTTCATATGGGAGTAGGGAGCTTCATGCGCTAGAAAGGGGCACATAGTTCCACGGTAGCGCATGTGTTTTGTTCTGGCTGGCTAATCTGCCCATAAAGCAGAACAAACGCTACCATTTTATTTAATGTGTTTATTTATGGGATTTTAAGCCATTTTTCTCCCAAAGGTTCCAAAAAGAAAAGAAAAGAAATACAGCAAAACCACCAAAAAGAGAAACAATGCACCATCGTAACATGAAAAATAAAGAATCTTTATGTCTGTATTTACAATCAGCAGCCGCAGCTGATATTCAGGGATTCTCCCACCTTCTGCTACTACTGCTCCGTGACTATGATCACACAGGATCCAGATACTATCTTCTCATAATAGAAAAGAGTCCAGTAGCACCTTTAAGACTAACCACCTTTATTGTAACATAAGCTTTTGAGAACCACAGCTCTCTTCGTCAGATGCATCTGACGAAGAGAGCTGTGGTTCTCAAAAGCTTATGCTACAATAAAGTTGATTAGTCTTAAAAGTGCTACCGGACTCTTTTCAATTTTGCAGCTACATACTAACATGGCTAACTCCTCTGGATCTATCTTCTCATAGAATCTTTAAAGTTGTTTTTATGTATCTACTTCTGTATTTTTGTATACACTTCTATATTTTTGTACTATTTCGGTTATTCTACCTTTCCCCCCCGCCCCCCTCCTTGCATTTCTGGGTCCACTTAAGTCTTCCTTCTCCCTATGCTTTCTCATGCAAAACAAGTGACTGCAACCGTCTTACATACAATTTTGCTTAGAAACTTTTAAAAAAATAAGAGACAAGCTGAATTCCCCAAAAACTATGCAGAGGAAGCATATCAGTATACAGGGCTTTTTTTCAGCAGGAACGAAGTGGAACTGAGTTCTGGCACTTCTTAAAAATGATCACATGGCTGGTGGCCCCGCCCCCTGATCTCCAGACTGAGGGGAGTTTAGATTGCCCTCCGCGCCGCCAAGTGACGCGGAGGGCAATCTAAACTCCCCTCCATCTGGAGATCAGGGGGCGGGGCCACCGGCCATGTGACAATTTTCGCCGAGGGCGATTTAAACTTTAAAAAACTCCCCCCTTGTTCCAGCTGACCCAAAGTGACGTCATTGTGCGGTCCTGAGTTCCACCACCTCTTTTCCCAGAAAAAAAGCCCTGTCTGTATATATTTCTTCTTCTGTTTGCATATTCTGCTTCTAAATGGCGCATGAATTTCCAGTTGATGTTTTTTTAAAAACATTTCACAAGATTGAGACAGCCTCCCACTGGGCAGGATTTTTGATATAGAGAAACATCATTTTCTAAGCCACCATTCAAGCAATTATCATTTTCTCCCAGGAAAAATAAGATTCCTCCACTCCTGCCTTCAGAAAGAGCAAACCAGTTACTGCATTTAAGGGCTGGGTGGGTCACTGTTGCATAAGTGAAAGAGGTACATCTTGGCTAGCACCTGTGACAAGCAGTACAAGTCTCCCCAGTCCCTGCGCTCGCACCATCCTGAAAACTTCTAAAAAGAGCATGCTTTAGCTATACTTTTAAATTCTCGAAAAGCTGAGCCCTAGCCAGGCCATAATGACATAGGGCAAGACCACACATTTATTTCATGTATTTATTTCAAATACTTTCAATCTATCGATCCACAAGGTGGCTGACAAACAACTGCGTTCAAAACAAACATCAAAACTATACAGAATAATCCAAAATGAAATGCGACTGACGACAACAAAAACAGGCAAAATCAGCACAGTAAATCAGCCGCAGAATCAAAACCATCTGGAGTCATCTTCAATTCAAAAATCCTACTCTACCTTTTTTAAAGCATTTTTTTCTTGTTTGCTGATAATGCATGCCTTGAGCACAACAAAAACCATCTCAAAAGAGCTTTCCCCTTCTCGGTGATACAGGAAGATGAATGCTTTCCCACTTCAGAATGAAGGGGGGGGGGCCTTTTTAATCAAGTAACACAATTTCTAATCTAATCAATGAATCAACTGAACACTGCCAGAATAGTAATAATACACCAAACTCTGGAAGCTACCCATAGCTGGTGATTATTCTGAGCAATACAGAACAATAAACAGGTCTGGGAAACAGGAGTGTTTGCCACGACACACACAGTTGGGGGCGGGAGGGAGATACACAGAAGGGAAGAGGGAGATGGTACCAAATGATTACCTTCCGATACCTGGGAGGATGCTGCGGTTTCAAATCAATTGGGGCAGGGGGAGAAAAAGGAAATAAAAATCAGGCAAAAAATGTTGAATAACCTACAATGGGTATTAGCAATCCAGTCTGAAAGCGCTTGCGCCAACGGGCTGGCCGGCAGCCGTGGTGGTGGGCCACATAATGATTTCTGCAGTGGCGCATCAGCTGACACATTGCTGTTTGTGAACCAATGGCTCTGGAGCACAAGAAGAGCACCTGGTGCACAGGCCGAGTCCCCTTGGCACACAATAGCTGCTCCCTTCTCTTCTGTGAGTGATGGAACAATCTACACAGGCAGCGAGGAACCTCCATCCACCTGCAAAACAGTTCCAACTGGGGGGGCAGGGAGAGAACTACAAGTGAGCACATCTGTAATCAAGTCAAGCCATGGGTCCGCCTAGCTCAGCATTGTCTAACCGGATTGGCAGAGGCTCTCCAGGTGTTGGCAAAGAGCTTCCCAACACCTGAAAATCATTTAAATTGGAGATGATGGGGAAAGAACTCCACTACTGAGCCATAGCTACTGAGCCATAGCCCATAAGAACATATGACAGCTGCTCTCCACCACCTCAGGCTGAGGTCATTCACATTACCTACCACCTGATTCTTTTAATGGGAGATGCCGGGGATTGAACCTGGGACCTTCTGCATGCCAAGCAGATGCTCTACCACCAAGCCATGGCCGCTCCCCTTAACAAAAACACAAGAAGATGCCTTTTCCTGAATCAGACCCTTAGCCTATCAAGGTCAACACTGCCTGCTCTGACTGGTAGCAGCTCTCCAGGGTCTCAGGTCAAGGTCTTTCACATCGAGAAAGATGTGTTTTTCTCCCTTTCTCACAATACAAGAACTCGTGGGCACTCTATGAAATTATTGAGCAGTCGGGTTAGAACAGATAGAAGAAAATACTACTTTACACAAAGGGTGATAAACACATGGAATTCGTTGCCACAGGAGGTGGTGGCAGCTACAAGCATTGCCAGCTTCAAGAGGGGACTGGACAAATATATGGAGCAGAGGTCCATCAGTGGCTATTAGCCACAGGAGATAGATGGTATTCTCTTTGTGGGGAGGTGGTGCTCTGTTGTCTTGGTGCTGGAAGGAAGGCAGTGGGAGGGCTTCTGGTGTCCTGGCCTCACTGACAGTCCTTTAGATGGCACTGGATTTCTAGCCACTGTGTGTGACAGAATGTTGGACTGGATGGGCCACTGGCCTGATCCAACATGGCTTTGCTTATGTTCTTATGTTCTTATCCCCTACTACCAGATCCTTTTAAATGGAGATGTCGGGAATTGAACCTGGGATCCTTTGCCTGCACAGCAGGTGCTCTCCTCCTGACACTCCCCCCCCCCCAAAATTTGGCTTGATGTTGCTTTTTGCTGCCTTCAGAAGCTCTGTTTTGGTTTGAATCCAAAAAGCAGACATTTGCTCAGACACACAATTTATTTCCCTCCGCTCTAAAATCTGGGCAAACTTCATCTATTTTCTTTCTCCTTATAATGGACAGAGTTCTCGTCACCCAGACAAAAATGATCAGAACGGGTGTCAGTCTTCACTCCCAATTATCTGTAAAATGGACGCACGTATGACTCCAAAAGTCACCAAGGAACATCCGTACTGAAGTTCAATTGTAGTTTGCAAGGATAAATGCATCCTGTCGTTGCTTGGAAAAACAAGCTTGGAAGGTACAAGACTCAGATCGGGGGCAAGGGGTGTCTCCTCCGTAAAACCAAGTGTCATTTTCATGTCATAAATATTTTCAAATGTATGATTGCACTCATTGGCGACAAGTAGGAGGTGGCTTTTGTCTGGTAAACAGAAAGCAGGCTTTACTCCCCAACGTGGAAAGCACCAGTCAGATTACTGAGGCCTTAACATTTCTGGAAAGGCAAAATATATCACACGTTGGCTCTTTAAAGCATTCCACACTTACCAGGTTTAGGGATGAGGCCTTGGAAAGGTCTGGAAAACAGAACAACATAATAACAATCAGGAAACCAAGGACATTACAGACAGGTTTCAATCAATCATTGCTGCGGGCATGCGCCGCTTGCCGCGTTACAAGTGTCACCGAAACGGCAAGCCTTGGCTCTGTGCCATGGCACTGAACTTGCTTTGCCCACAAAGTCTCAAGTGCAGTTCAAAGGCGCTCAGGAAACAGTGGTTGGGAGAGACCTTTCTCTGCCCAAGGCCTGGGAGAGCCACTACCGATCAGAGCAGATGATACGTGGCAAGAAGACCCAACGGTCAGCAGTTATAGAGGGTATAGGGGAGGGTTTACAGATCAGTGGGAGAGCACTGTCCGGTATCCAGAGTGGCTCTGGGCTGAATTCAGTTAACAGAGCTTGGAAACGATGTGTTAGGAAAGCTGCTTCCCTGACCAAGACCCTGGTGAGCCACTGCCAGTCAGCAGAGATCCAGTTTGGCGTAGTGGTTAAGAGCGGCAGGACTCTAATCTGGAGAATCAGGTTTGATTCCCCATTCCTCTGCGTGAAGCCAGCTGGGTGACCTTGGGTCAGTCACAGCTCTCTCAGAGCCCTCTCAGCCTCAACCACCTCACAGGGTGACTGTTGTGGGGATAATAATAACACACTTTGTAAGCCACACTGAGTGAGCATTAAGTTGTCCTGAAGGGTGGTATACAAATCAAATGCTGTTGTTGTTATTCCTGAGCTAGACAAAGCAACAGTCTGACTTGATATAAAGCAGTTTCATATGTTCACCATGTGATACATCCCCAACTGTATGAGATTTCTCCATGCATGGCTCCCAAACTAGTGCCAAGAAGGTGCTCTAGCCCTCTTAATTAATGGCTAGTCGTTAATTAATAAAGGTCTAAAATACAGATTATGAAATGAAATGACACAGCCCTCCCACGTCAACAACCTGGCAAAATACCTTGTTACCGTGAACCTGATTTTGTCTGCCACAGCTAATATCCTCTCCAGGTTCTGGGAGCCGAAGGTGCACGGTTTCCGGAAGGGGATCCCTGGGGGGAGACCTTCTATGATCACCGACCCTGGGTTGCTTTTGATACGCTTGTAGGGCACTTGGACGGGGTACTTGATGCCCAAGGCCTCACCTGAAAGGAAGGCAGGCAGGTGAATTTTTTAAAAAGCAAGAGGGCTCTTCCAAGAATTCTTCATGTCCTCGCAACGGACAGCGATGGTTCCGGGAGCATGAAGGACGCAAGACCTATTACAGGGACCTATTACAGTTCCGCTGGGCCTGCAAAATGGAGATGTTCCACCAGGCCTATGATTATGGATATAGTTGAGGAGCTGGCAAACTCGCCTGGTCTGCTCTGCATTTTCCATCTTAATCAAATGGGAAGCGAAACCTCTCTCAATGCTTTCAACTCTTTAAAAAAACCTGTTCTCCATCTCTCAGCCTAACCCACCTTGCAGGTTTGTTGTGAAGATAAAACAAAGTAACCCCATAGACAATGCCCTTAGATTAACACCTAGCCTTCTTGCTCACCATATTTCTTGTTGAACAAATCTTGCACTTGTTCCCTTAGCGTATTTGCGATATCGATCCGGGAAAGCCGAGTGTCATAGTTTTCTTTACAGAGAGAGAAAGGGAAACCAATAGAAAGCCCCTGATGTTACATTTGCAAGAAATATAAAACCATTTTTAGACAACATGCTTCAGCAAGTAGGAAGGAAAATCAGTATCTTTCTCTTAAGTCAGCTTAGTAACTGAATCAACATCTTTTGTTAAAAATGAAAAAACATTAATCTACAGTATTCTATTACTCATGTGATTTTATTTTCGGTATAAGGAAAAACAAACAGGGGCTTGGAAGGAATCGTACCTGGGGGAAAGGAGGGAGAACTTCTCTCTCTCTCTCTCTCTCTCTCTCTCTCTCTCTCTCTCACACACACACACACACACACAAACACACACACACACACACACACACACACACACAAATCTCTTCCTCCAAATTTCTATAGGTTCTTGAGCAGGCTAATTTCCACACTATGTTCCATCTCCCCCCACCCCACCGCCTTTTAACTAGCTCTGAACCACACTCAACATTTCATGCCACCTGGAGCACACGCCACTCTCACCAGGTCTTTTGATAGTTCTCCTTTTTTTTTTTTTTGCACACCTGGGGGCATTCTCCAAGTATTCAAAAAGCTCTACCTTGTCCATAGGTGGTCCCTGTACCATTCTTTCTGACAGTAAAAAACAGAAATATCCAAAGCCAATACTGAAATCAAATGAACGGGAGGATTCGATGTGTTCCCCAATTCTCACCATGAAATCCGGGTCTTTTCACAGGTTCTTCTATAAGACGATCACTGGAGTCTCTCTCATTCGCTGCCGACAGGGGAAAAAAAAGAAGAAGAAGAAAATACACAGGAGAAAGATTCTTATTTATTTTACTGCATTTTATCTACTCTCCTCAAACAGTCTGAGCCTGATTTCTTCTTTTAAAAAGGATCAAATCGTGTCCACTATAACCCTTACTAATTCTCAGATGCATTGTCAGAGAGCTGTGGTTCCCGAAAGCTTATACTACAATAAAGTTGGTTAGTCTTAAAGGTGCTAGTGAACTCTTTGCTATTTTGCAATTACAGACTAACTCGGCTAACTCCTCTGGATCTTTGTTTATTGAAACACTGTGCCATCATAAAGTCCTGGGAATCAATATGTAATACCAATACATACCTATCGTCGCTGGGCTTTCAGAGCTTGTATCCTTCACTGCTTCTGTAAGAAGTTCTGGTCTGAAAAAAACAATAATTATGATGATACAAAAATCCTGCCCTCATTTATTTATTATTTATATCCTGCATTTCCAGCTTCCCCAAATTAGGAACTGGCCGCACAATTTGGGAATACGTTCCCTGAGCTATTTTGCTAGCACACCTCCTTCAAAAATTACTGCTGCACATGGGTGTTTGGGAGTGTCTGAGGTGGGGTAACTGCCCCCTTGGGGCTAGGGCAGGAAGGTGTTACTTTTGCTTCCTAGCCTAACAGAAAGCAGAGTTCCCCAACAGGGTGCCCCAGGAGCATTATGTCTCCCACCATTACTTCCCCTGGTGCCCTCCAAGCTTTTCAGAAAGTGAGCAGGGCCACTGTAAGGCCGATCTTGTTAATGGTTATCCTCATTCAAGTGAAAGGGATCTCCATGGCACAACAGCATCTGCAGAAAGCGACTGGAGGATCAGCTGGACTGAAAAGCAACTAGGAATTCTTTAGTGTGTGGTTCCCTTACTTCTTCAAGCCTAACGGACTGTTACCCTGAGCTTCCTCAAAGCAGAGAGGAATCTTTGTTCTGGTTTTAGAGTCCAGGCAGCTAGTCTGTTCCATGAGGGAAAATTTAGTATTCAAGAGGAGAGGCCACCTATTCCTTTTCCAGACTTCTTATTAGAGGTGGGCACGAACCAAAATATGAACCAAAGTTCATCATGAACCAGGCCGGTTCGTGGTTCGCGAACCAGCAGTTCGTCAGAGTCCATTTCTGATGAACCGCCACGAACTTTAGGGCAGTTCATTTGGTTCGTTTTTTGGTTTGTCACTGCAGACAGCCTAGTACCAATCAATCTGTTTCCTAGGCAACGGAGGCTGGGCTTTCTGTAGACCTTCTGCTGACCCAGAAATGACCTTCTGCTGACCCAGAAGTGACTTACTGCTGACCCAGAAGTGACATTCTCATGAACCAAATGAACCAGTTCACGAACCAGGGCAGGTTTGTGAAAGTTTGTAGTTCATGGTTTGTGAAACGTGACAAACCACAAACCGCATGGTTCGGGTTTTTTTCTGGTTCGTGCTCATCTCTACTTCTTATCCTGCAAGAGGCTGGACCATGGTCATAGCCAAACTACAGATAAAACTAACCTTGAGAGATCACAGGCTGGACTCTGAATAACAACAAACCACAAACAAGAGAGAGTTGCAGCAATAAGCTAGAAAACAGGAATCCCCACCGTAACTGACTAACTAGTTAAATTTAAGGCTATATATATAAGAATTAATACAATCGCTTGTATCATACAGAGATCATTCAGTTATATTCATCCAGCTTTGCATCCAATTACAGAGTCACAATTCAGCATGAATAAAATAAATATTTGAGCATCATAAATACTCTTAATGGAGACAAAAAACAGAGTCCAATGAAGTGACTAAAGTGCAACTTTTTTCTTTTCTTGCAAGAAAAGAAAAAAGTTGCACTTTGGTCACTTTATTGGACACTTGGACTTACCTGTCATGTATACTTCATGTCAATGAATGGTGCTTATTTATAGTGTTTTTATCTCCATTTATGATGCTCAAATATTTATATTGTTCAAGTTGAATTATGACTTTGTAATTGGATGCGAAGCAGAATAAATATAAATGAATGCTTTCTGTATTGTATAAGCTATTTATTAATTCTTATATATATAGGCTTAAATTTAACTAGTCAGTCAGTTATGGTGAATTCCTGTTTTTTGGACTCTGAATAAGTCAACTTCAGGTGTTCAGTGTGGTTGCCATGCGATTCTTTTGCAAAGCACAGAGGCAGGTATTGCGTTTGGCTCTGCCTCTGGCAGGAGCCATTTTGGGTTTGGCCCGCCTCCTGTGGCAGCCATTTTGGAGTAGCACTCGCCACCCCCCTTTCAAAATTCCGAAGGTGCCCATGGGCTCAAAAAGATTGGGGAGTCCATGATGAAGATGGACATTGATGGTATCACCCAGACTGAGTCACAGCAAGAAATAAAGCCAGCAGTTTCCCTCCCCCTCCCTACCTTTTGATGACAAACTGGATACTGCCGCTCGCCTGAAGGATCTTTTTAAGCTTTGCGATCCCAAAGCAGTTGGGCCGCCTGAGCAAGATGCCATCTGGCAAGCCCACAACAAAGAGGTCTTCTGGGTACATCAGGAACTTGGAGTAGGGGACTTTGACAGGCTCTGAAATTCCTATGGCTTTAGCTGCAAACATAAACATTGAAATGCGGGAGCTCAGAAATTGTTATTGGGCATCCATATTTAAATGGTGATTCATTTGAGATGTGGTGCTGGAGGACAGTTTTGTGGATACCGTGGACGGCCAAAAAGACAAATAAGTAGGTTCTAGATCACATCAAGCCTGAATTCTCCCTAGAAGCTAAAATGACAAAACTTGGAAGGGAGAGGGTAGCCTCCATCTCCTCAAATCTCGAGGGAACAAGAAGGAAGGCATTGGCTCACAAAAACTATGCATGGATCCATGCATGGGCAACTGGTTGGCCACTGTGTGAAAGAGGACGCTGGACCAGGTGGACTCGTGGCCTTTTTTAATCAGGGCTTTTTTTAATTAGCCAAGGATGTCGGAAATAGAGCATGTTCAGAGGCAAGCTCCCTTCGAACGGCAGCTGTCATTGGGCAGGGCCCAGTGGTAAGTTTCCCAGAGGCACAGGCGTGGTCACTTGAGAAATAGGATGCCGGACTAAATGGGTCATTGGTCCGGTCCAGCAGGAAACCAGGACATGACTCTAAAAAGCCTTAATAAAATAAAATGAGCATAACTTACCATATCTTGTATTAAACAAAATTTCGACTTGCTTCCTTAAGTGACTTAAAACATCACTAACGCCGTCTGGAAAATAAAAAAACAGCAAACCTAGCAATGAAATAACGAAAACAACAACAACAACGATCACATCAGAAAAAGGAGAGGTGACACAGTCATGTTCATTGGATGCGGCAAAACCACACTGAAGTCTTGTGGGACCGTAAAGATTTAACAAGCTTTTATTGCGGAATAAACTAGTCCACAAAAGCTTATGCCAAAATAACAACCTTTTAAATGGTCCCACAAAACTGTATATACAGAAAAAAGTGAATACCAAAGGCTGCACCAATCTGGAATTTGGCAACAAAAGTGTGAATAACAGAGGTTTTTTTGCAATCTATTTTTTACATCTGCACATTTATTTTTTCAGCATAAAAAGAGCTTGGTGGCTCAAAGCAAGAGTCTATCTAGTGTTTCCCACACTAGTCAATTAGTTGCCTCCAAATGGCCCACAATCATGGGAGAGGGGAACCTCCTCTGTTGTTTCTCCAGGTATATTGCTTCTAAAAATGGAGGTTCCATTTAGCCATCATGGCTAATAGCCACTGAGAGAGATTTCCTCCTCTATGCATTTCTCTAACCCCTTTTAAAGTCATGTAAGCCACAGGCCATGAGTAAATCCTGTGGCACTGAGTTCCACAAGTTAATTATTTTTATTGATCTGTTATTTATAGTCTGCTTTTTTCACTGAGACCCAAAGAGGATTATATAGTATAAGTCCATGTGATCAACAGCTGGGGCATTCAATAAACAATATAATAGGGTATAAATAGCAGTAATTTGAAAAGCATAAAATCCAAATGGTAGTGGGAAGAAATAATTTCTTTCATCTGTACTTAATTATGTCGCCCCTCAACTTAAATTGGGCACCTGCAAGTTCTAGAATTCTAGAAAGGGAAAAAATCCTATCCAATCAAGGCATACTTTTATAAACCTTTTTCATGTTAACCTCTCCTTGATCATCTTTTTTTCTAACCTAAAAATCTCCAAACACTTTAACTGCTTTTGTAACCTTTTGTCCTATGTAAAGCCCATCCATGAGGAGTGTAATGAAACCCCAGGATGAAAAATACAATAATAAAAATTACCACAAAAATGTAAAAAAGCATTAAAAGCTTGTTTTTTTAGATCCCCTTGTCCACAAACCGGACAAAATTATCCCAACTGGTTTCAAAAGGACAGTGAAGTCTAGTCATACGAGCAAAAAACTAGAATATTAGGGACAAAAATAGGCTAAAATTCTTCTCCCTGCTAATTTTCTACTGCTGGGGCTTGAGGTTTTTTGATATGGAGTTATAATGTATAATTTGCGTGGAGTCTCAACATGAAAAGAGGAGTATAAACAGGGCTTTTTTCCAGCTGGAACGCGGTGGAACAGAGTTCCAGCACCTCTTGAAAATGGTCACATGGCCGATGGCCCCGCCCCCTGATCTCCAGACAGAGAGGAGTTTAGATTGCCCTCCATGCCACTGGAGCAGCGCGGAGGGCAATCTAAACTCCCCTCTGTCTGGAGATCAGGGGGCGGGGCCACCGGCCATGTGACCATTTTCACCAAGGGTGATTTAAACTTTAAAAAATTCCCCCCTTGTTCCAGCTGACCCAAAGTGACGTCATTGTGCGGCCCTGAGTTCCACCACCTCTTTTCCCAGAAAAAAAGCTCTGAGTATAAATAATATAAATAAATAAGTAAGATGGAGTAGCATTCAGTTATCCAAGTCCTTGCCATATGAAGTGGTATCAACTCCAGTAGGTCTGCTTGGTTAAAGATCTTATGAAAGAGGCCACCACTCACAGCCTCCAGTTTTGCCTGTGAAGGCCTTACTCAAAGAAAATCCTTATACAAAGAGACACCTGCTACCCAATTCCACTTTCTTTCCCCCAAAGTAAAAGCCCAGATGTTCCCTGCAATCTCCAGTGGGCAAGACTGTTTTCTTCTTTCCGACATGGAGGTTAGACAGTTTCAGACTTCACAGCAATGGAATCTAGACTAATTTTATGATAAAACGCACCTTTGCCCTCCATCTGTTTCTCATCATGTTGCAAATCACTGCTGGACCCTTTATCTGAAAGCACAGAGAAAAGACAGAAGTTTAGCAGGAAAGGATATTTTGACCAACAGGGCTGAGGAAGAGTCCTGTGTAATTTGAAGTCTTGCACACTGACTGGCTCTCTATGATCCCAGCCAGAGAAGAGACTTTCCCTGTGACCTGAGATTCTTTTTCACTGGAAATGTCAGAAACTGAATCTGGGACCTTCTACATTTGAAGCACATGCTCTGTCATTGAGTCACTCATAACCCCTCACCCATGTAATGGTACAGTCCAGGCAAAAGTCATTATTTCTATTTCTTCTATTTATGGTAGAACAGATCTGGTCATGTGAGTGTACCAGTCATAGGGTGTAACCCAGAGCAAACAAATTCTTAGGTCTTTTGCTCAGCCTCACGAATGCCATCAATAGATAATGTCACACATCTAGGACATATATCCAGAGGAGTTAGCCGTGTTAGTCTGTAGTAGCAAAATAGTAAAGAGTCCAGTAGCACCTTTAAGACTAACCCACTTTATTGTAGCATAAGCTTTCGAGAGCCACAGCTCTCTTTGTCAGATGCCTGTCTGACTAAGAGAGCTATGGCTCTCAAAAGCTTATGCTACAATAAAGTTGGTTAGTCTTAAAGGTGCTACTGGACTCTTTATATCTAGGACATAATATTTAAAGATGATCTTCATCAATATCTATGCATGCTGCTGATTCAATCAACAGGCTTTGTATTTGACTCTGTAAAAAACTGCCCTGAAAGTCAACGTCAAAAGCTTGGACAGGTGCAACCTGGCTAATCCACAAACTTTAGGAACAAACACATTGAAGGCTATTAGCCTCGTGAGGCTCCATGGCAACATATCCACTATGCCCACAACCCGCTGGCATATAGACATGCAGTATATAAATCACAAAAAGCCAATGGTTGGAGCTAAACATCAATGAAGATATTCATTCAACAGCATACACTTCAGAGTTTCTCCAACTATGTTCCTGAAAAGCTGGAGAAAATACTTCAAAGAGGCTTCTCAGTTGTCTGTGAGTGATGCCACAGCTTATGGTTAACAAGTGAATATTCCCAATTGTATGCATAAACACCCAATGCAAATATAAAACACATACAGTGGGGCCCATTTGAAAACCCCTCGTTTGCAATCACCTGCCAGCCTTTCGCGCATGTAGCCGGGATCGTCTGAGGTCACGTGGTTGGCCGTTGAGTCGTGCAATTCATCAGAACCAGGTGATCGGTCTGTTAAGAGGAGAGAACCAAAGGATAATAACCTCTGGACGATCCACGGAAGTGCCAAAAGTCATGGCCTTCTTGTACACGGGGATGATTCTCTGTTGTGGCTCTCATTGCTGCTGCGCATGCACAGGCGTCTGCAGCAGCAACGGAGCACCTGCACAGAAGTTATTCCTGCATATTCCTTGCCTCAGCCCCCCACAGCAGCCATTCCCCTATTCCCTGTGCCATTTTGAGTCAGCAATTGCTAGACTGCTATAGTGCAACAGTTCTATAACAATCTATTGTCACGATCTACCAGCTCTTCTGAATTCCCAGTTTCCATTTTAAAACAAGAAAGAAAGAATCTTGAACAATTTTCGAATCCAGAGAGCCTTCACTGGTCACAGTAGAAGGTACCAAACTGGGTGCATCAGAGTCCTGGCTGCAAATAAGGCAGCTTCGTATATTAATATTACAGATGGGGCCTGTGGCTCAGCAGCAGAAAACCTGCTTTGCATGCAGAAGGTCCCAAGTTCAATTCCAGTATCTCCTGTTAAAGGATCTCAGCTAGCACAAAGATCCCTCTGTTTTTATGCCCCTGGATAGTCACAGCCAGGGCCAGCGCGTCCATGAAGGCGGGTCTGGCAGCCACCTCGAGCGCTGAGACGTTGGAGGGGGCGCCGGGGGCGTGGGTATGCACCGTGGAGCTGGCGGCGGCAGTGCTGGCAGCTGAGAGGGCTGGTAAGCCCCCCATGCACCACCCCGGCCACCTGCCACGCCTGGCCCACAGCTTCTGCGCCCAGCCGGGAGCGTGTGCTGGTGGCGGCAGCATGGGGCAGTCTGAGCACACAGCCTCCCAGCCCTCCCGCTCAGTTGCCCCGTGCTGCCGCCGACTGCACACCGCTGTGGGCCAGGTGCAGCAGGCTGCCAGGGCAGCGCGGGGCAACTGAGTGGGAGGGCTGGGAGGCCACCTGCGTGCTGTCCCAGCTGCCTGCCGCGCCAATGGGCCTGGCTCGCAGCGGTATGCTGCGTGATTACGTCACACGCAGTGATGTCATCATGCAGTCTGGGTTCCCACTTTGCATGCACGCATGGGGGCGGCAACAGCCTTGAAGCTGCCCCCGGCCTCAGGCACTGGCCCTGGTCACAGCTGTCAGAAAATAGATGGACCAACAGCATAAGACACTGTCACAGGTTCAAGCAACAGATTGCTTCCAGTGGCTCCATTCAGAAGTTGCACCAAAGAGGGAGCATGGTGTAGAGTGTCTGACTCAGATCTCGGAGACCTGAGTTCAAATCCCCCCATGCCACAGAAGCTCACTGGGTCACCCTGTGCCAGTCACACACTCTCAGCCTAACCCGTCTCATGGGGATTTTGTAAGGATAAGACAGAGAAGGGGAGGTTGGTGTAAGCTGCTTAGGAGTTCCCATTGGGGAGAAAATTGGAGTATAAAGGAAATAAATTTGGAAAACACAACAAAACTCATGCACAGCCCTCTCCTAGAAGTATGTGGCAAGGGGCTTAGCAGGTAGCAGAGGCAGGAAGGGACCCCACCCTACCCCGTGTGCATACCACAATGTGCTCTCGGTTGACTTTATTAAATACATCAACAAACCGGGGAACCACAATTCTGGAAATTATTGTTGTATATTTTTCAAAGTGCAAGGTGCAAAAGTGCTAAGTAAGTTTAACATGCATCATGAATATATTTACAAAATACAAAGTCCATCCAATAGAACATCAAAGTCAGCATAATCTCAAAGTCCATCCATTTATGAACTGAATCTTCACCGTCCGGAATATGTATGAAACTTTTAAAGTGCAAATGCTGAATATAATGAAAAAAGCCGGTGGGAGGGGAGACATGTGCAGGTTGTTTGTTCTTACACGGTCCAAAGTAGTCTACTTTGGACCGTGTAAGAACAAACAACCTGCACATGTCTCCCCTCCCACCGGCTTTTTTCATTATATTCAGCATTTGCACTTTAAAAGTTTCATACATATTCCGGACGGTGAAGATTCAGTTCATAAATGGATGGACTTTGAGATTATGCTGACTTTGATGTTCTATTGGATGGACTTTGTATTTTGTAAATATATTCATGATGCATGTTAAACTTACTTAGCACTTTTGCACCTTGCACTTTGAAAAATATACAACAATAATTTCCAGAATTGTGGTTCCCCGGTTTGTTGGTGTTCTTTGTTTGGACTTGGGGCCGCCCTTTGTTTTTCTTTTTATTAAATACATCAGCAGCACCACTGGGAGGTTTTGTTTACCATACCTGGAACAGTGATTTGAATGATGTCCACTTCGTCGGGCTCGATCTTGATGCGTTTTATCCCTCCCAGCTCTCCTGAGGTGCCTACAAAAAATGGGAGGAAACAACAATGAGAAAGAAGGCAGGAAGAGAGGGGAGGAGGAGGCTGGACGATGGCGTACTTACAGGATCATAGCCTAATATTTTGCGTGTTCCTAGTTTAATACCTTTTTAATTGTGCTCTTCCTCTAAAGAGCTCAGAGTGGTGCACATCATTCTGCCCCCTTTTGTTTTAGCTTCACAACAACCCTGTAAGGTAGGCTAGGCTAAGAGACAGCAATTGGCCCAAGGTCACCCAGCCAGCTTCAGGGCCAAGAAGGGATCTGATCCTGGGTCTCCCAGATCCAGTTCAATTCTTCACCCATTTTACCATACTGACCCTCCTTAAAAACGTAAGAGTCCTAAGAGCATAATGTTAATCTAGTTCTTCATCCTGTATCCTATAATAGCCAATGAGACACTTCTGGGATGTCCACAAGCAAGGCATGAAGGCAACAGCACTTGCTTGTCCTCTCGACCCCAGCTATGGGTATTCTGAGAGGCACTACCTCTGAACAGATACACTGCCGCATAACACGGAGGTAACACGGAGGTTCCACTGAGGTAACTCGCCTAATAGCCATAGATGGACTTCTGCTCCATAGATCCATTTGAAAAATGAAATCCTGCCCTCAAGTTATAGCTGACTTATGGTGACCCCCCCCCCCTGGTAGGGTTTTCATGGCCAGAGACTAACAGAGGTGGTTTGCCATTGCCTGCCTCTGCAACCCTGGTCTTCGTTGGAGCTCTCCCATCCAATTAGTCCCTTTTAAAAGCCACCTAAGCCAGTGTCCATCAGTGTACCATGTGGCAACAAACTCCTTTCTTCAAGGTCTCACTATGGAAGTCGTCTATCCTAGAGGAAGACAAGACAGTAACTAATAAACTGACTGCAAGGTGCTGGGTGCGAGAAGGAGGCTGCTCACAGTTAAGACTGTAGCAGCAGAACCAGGCCCGTTCTTGCTCACAAACCAAGGGAACTCCTGGTTTGAGCTCTGCAGTGTAATGCAACTTCAAGCCCAGAAGAGGCCAGTAAGATCACACCTGTTCCTATAAAGTTGCTGATTCTATCCTGGCTCCTAAGCCTGAGCAAGTTGTTATTCAGGTGCAGGCTAGGCTGCTTACAGACCATTTTTGATTCCTTGCTCAACCGCCCGCAAGCAGATTCTTCTTCTTATCTCCAGCCAGCCAGCTGAGAAACCGTGTGGTTCAATTATGCCAAAGTCAGCCCAAATTAGGTATTAGATTATTCTTATTATTATTATTTACAGACATTGGCCAGTAAACAGTTTGAAGGGAAACAAGTAAATAACAATTAAAACAGTGATGTTAAAAAACCAAAATACATTCTCATATAAACAGAGGTTTAAAATTTCAAATATTCTAGAAGTTAAGATAAAATATCAGAACTGAAGAAACAAATAAACCTATCTATATACTTATCTCTACTATATTTCAAAAGCAAGTGCTTCTCAGACCCAACTTTCTCCATCATTCTCAACAAAGATCACAAGGATTAGAAATTCTCTTTCTAAACGAAACCTGATCATGGTTTAATTGCAAAACAATAGTAATAATAATAATATAGTAATGATATTTGATTTATATACAGCCCTACACGACAAATTAAGACCTGCTCAGAGCGGTTTACAAAGTGTATTATTATCATTCCCACAACAATCACACTGTGAGGTGGGTGGGGCTTCAAGTGGAGGAGTGGGGAATCAAACCTGGTTCTCCAGATTAGAGTCCTGCCGCTCTTAACCATGACATCAAATTGGCTCTATTCATGCAACCCCAATTGTCCTCTGCCTATCCTGGGAGTTTCTGACAAAACATCAGCAGTTGTTTGTGCTTACCTGGTTCACAGTCTCCTGAAATGGAGGACTTCTCAGACCTGACAAAGAAAAAATGTCGTATTTTGGTTACTGAACAAAAGGAGACCCTGCTAGGACTCCCCCAGGCTTGTTCACGCAAGGATCAAACCACGGTTTGTTATTATGTCCAAATGATGACTAACATCAAAGTTCATGGAGAACTGATAGGTTTCAGGGAAGTTACTTCAGCAAAATTATGAATTTTGTTCCTCTAGACACTTCTGATGTCTGCTATGGGCACACCATGTTTTCTAAACATTAGCTTTAAATATTTAGACATTTATACCCTGCTTTTCCCTCCATTGGGAACCCAAGCGACTTACAGCATCGTTCTCTCCTCCTCCATGTTATCCTCACAACAACCCTGGGAGATGGATATGAGAGAGTGAATGGCCCAAGGTCACCCCACGAGCTTCCAGGGCAGAGAGGAGACTAGAACCGGGGTCTCCCAGATCCTAGTCTGACATCTAACCCCCTGCACCACGCTGGCCCTTAGATTATTTGTAGAACAAAACAAGCTTACCTGTGATTAGCCTGTGACGACCCTCCCAGATCAAGAAATGCCATTCTGTGCGGTTCAGGAGAAATATCCCCAGAGGGGCTGGATGGCTCAATCTTTGTTGAATCTTTGGTAAATTTACTTCCTGGTTGCAGTCAAGACACAATGTTATCCCAGCGTGAAGTAAAGAGGCAAAGGAAGCCGAGATGTTGAAAGGGAGAGAGGAAAAGAAAGGATTTAAAAAAAAAAGTTTTCCAGAGGCAGAATTTACAACTTAGTAGCTCCAAATTCCAGGTATAATTTCCTCTTTTTCTTTTAACAAAAGTTAGGAACAAATGAAGTTGTATGGGATGGGGGTGATGATCCCAAAGCTGCTCGAGAGATTTGGGCATCACATTCCAAGGGAAATAAAAGAGCCCCAACTCCTTTTGATATAATTAGAACACAGGCTGTGTTTCCAGTCACCAGGAAAACAACCACGCATGGATGGAGTCCAGTGGTCATTTTCAAACAGCCTGGCTTACTTCTGCTATCAGAGAAGGGCTGCAGGGAAACTGGTCTATGGGGCCATAGAAATATGAGGCAGGGAAGGGTCTCATTTCCCCAGTCATCAGTCACAGGCTCTGATTGAACTTAAGGTCACTCACAACTCTCCTCCTGGGGTCATACAAAAATGGAAGGCAAAATTCAGTGTTGAATGATTTAAACACCAATTATGGAGAACACCGAGTCCCAAGTCAAGGTGATGGTAACGTTTTAACTCTTTCCACCCACAATATTTTCCTAACCTCAAAACAGGCCCCTTTAATTCCCTTAAAATCAGGTCCATGATATTAATGCCTAGGCTCTGGTTCTGACTTCCTTGAGAGAAGTACCATGCAATTCTATGCAGTTTTACTCCAGTCTAAACACACACATTTCAAATTGATTTCAATTACCTTAGACTGGAGTAACTCTGCAAAGGATTGCACTGGCTGCCATCTTATTGGTTGAAGTGTTTAATTTAAAATGGCATCGAGTGCAGCGTTAAGCATATTAAAGTTCTATTTCAGCCCTCCTGCTATTCGAACAAGGGCCAACCCTCTGACTCTGGAGAGAGGTCAATTCTGTCTCATCAAAATGGGATCTACTTTTGAATTTACTGTACTTACTTGGCAGGACTTGACTTGCAAAGTAACTCCATTCTACTTTCCCCTCTCCTCGACATAAAATGCAGGATTTGGTGAACACTAAACATTCCATTTTTCATTTTTGATATTTATTAATCAAAAGCATTATTCCGCAGCAGGCGATGTTTCACAGCCCTTCACATATGATGCAGAAGCAAAGTAAAGTTTGATCAAGCCTACCAGAATATCCAGGGCTTTTTTTCATCTGGAACGCGGTGGAACGGAGATCCGGAACCTCTTGAAAATGGTCACATGGCTGGTGGCCCCGCCCCCTGATCTCCAGACAGAGGGGAGTTTAGATTGCCCTCCGCGCTGCTCCAGTGGCGTGGAGGGCAATCTAAACTCCCCTCTGTTTGGAGATCAGGGGGCGGGGCCACCAGCCATGTGACCATTTTCACCAAGGGTGATTTAAACTTTAAAAAACTCCTCCCTTGTTCCAGATGACCCAAAGTGATGTCATTGTGTGGTCCTGTGCTGGCAACCCACTGAGTTCCACCACCTCTTTTCCCAGAAAAAAAGCCCCGAGAATATCCATTCTCCACTCACTCCATTTCTCCTCCTGGAATCAGCATGCCAAGAGGGGAGGCAGCTGCCAGGGCCCAGGGTTTCTGGCAGGACACACCCTTCACCTAGACAAATCCCCTGACACCTGCACACATGTACTCCTCCCCTCAAATGCTTGCAAGTGCTCATTTCCAGCTGCAGATGTTGGGTGGGTGGTGCACAGAGTCAGTTCTCCTGGTGGCCCAGGTGATGGCATTCCAGGAACATGTACCACCCAGCACCATTGTACATATATTATACTGCCTTATACTGAATCAGAACATTGGTCCATCAAGGTCAGTACTGTCTGTTCTGACTGGCAGCAACTCTCCAGTGTCTCAGACAGAGATCTTTCACAGTATCTGCCACCTGATCCCTTTTAACTGGAGATGCTGGGGATTGAACCAGGGATCTTCTGCGTGCCAGGCAGAGGCTCTACCACTGAGCCACAGGAGTTGTGGGTGGCTGTGATGGCAGATGAAGTGGAACTTGCAGTAGGTAAACTAAGGACACAGAGCCAGGTGGAGAGATAATGTGAGTGTGTTAATGGAAGGGGGGCTCGTGGTGCACGTGGGGGTGCACATTAGTCTCTGCGCAGGGACCTCCAAATCTGGATCTGGCCTTGAACTTGAGAATGAGGATTTAAATATCTTCTTACTGATATGGGGCTGAATGAATTTTGACAGGTATAAATTGTTTCCATGCAGAACTAAAACCAAAATGCAACAGCATAGTTCGAAAAGGCTATTTATTTATTTAGGGTATTTAATTGCTATCTGTGCAGAGTCCTGCTCAAGGTGGCTTACAGAGAAAAACAAAACCACAAACTGAGTGAAACATCATAAATCAGAGGTCCACGTGGCTTCTTTTTACTAACAAGAGCTATTTTGAAGAGCCGTTCACAGATCTTCAAACATCTCATTTGTGTCGGCTTGGAGAAGCCAGCGCACTTGAGTTTTCAGTAGAAGTTGTGACTGCAGCATGTGAATCAAAACACATTGTTGTCACAGTCACTGGCCAAGTAGCAGAATGAAGTAGGATACAAAATCATCTTTTAAAAAACCAGGATTTAATCACGGTGCAGAGAACATGCCTCCATACAAGTTTTATCTAGGCATACAAGACATCGGTTTGTTCAGAGAGAGACAAGGGAATTAACGAAGGCGTTTGGCTTACCTGTAAAAATTCTTTCATCAAACATCCTGTAAAGAAAGGAAAAAGGAATATATCAACTAATACTTCGGTTTACAATCTCATCTGAAGACCTTAAAACAATCTACACGACGGAGGACCTGTTGCTGCTCCTATTCAACGCTATGCAAAGTTGAATCGCAGCAAGGAGTTTGTCCACATAGTCTTGAAACGGGCTCACTACAAGGCTCAGTTCTCCAGATTTATCAGCACTCACCTTGACTCTTAACATGTAATGTATTTGTGTGTTATGTTTGTATCTGGCCTTTCATACAAGGAGATCAAAGTAAAACTAGACGTGACAGTGGAAGACCTGGCTCTCAAAATACAGGTTCAAGCACAACAGGTACCAATTGTGGGGTGATTTTAGGCAGAAAAGGGGCACTTTTGGGGGGTGGGTGGGAGTGGAGTAACTGGAGTGCCTGTTTTTCAAATGATACCAAAATTACAGGAAACTTAATGCTACCTGTCTACTAAAGAACCCCCAAGTTTCACACAAATTGGACCAAAGAGTCTAATTCTATCGGCCCCTGAATAAGACGGACCCCCAACCTTCCCACCTGTTTCCAAATACACAAGAGCAACCACTGGCTGAGAACAGAACCAACAAGCCCCATAGAGCCAGTGTCAAACCAAAGAATACCAACAGAGCTGTGGGCCAATGTGGCACTCCAACACAACAGACGTCAAACCCGAGAATCCTAGCAAAACCAGCTTAAGTAAGGGACACTGATGGAAATCTGCTGGGATTCTCTGGTTTGACACAACCAATGTCAAACCAGAGAATGCCAGGGAAGCCAATCTGGCAAAGAACCAACCATTGTTCATCACTGGTGCTCCTGTCCCCTCCCAGCTCTGCAAAGAACAAGCACAACAACAATGCAGTGTGCATGAGCTTCACTTTGGGTGCTTTTGTGAGATCTGCGGCTTCTTATTTTAAATTGAGATACACATCTACGTTCCGAAAAACTTTTGTTCCAATTATATTTGGGAGGAGGGTTTTTTTCTTTATGAGAGCAACAAAAACAACATTTTTGGCACCATATTTATTTACCTCTCGCACAGAAGCATTCCCCTAACATCTGATATCATTGCCTGGGAGAGCTGCCTCCCTCCCCCCCCCTCCCTCTCATTGCCCCCCAAACTTGTAAAATTGAAGAAAAACAGGCCAGAGAACCTTAAAGTGCCAGCCCTGAATATTTCCGGATATTCCCAAATATTTCCAGAATTTTTCAGGAATCACTATCCAGTATTCTTGAGAATCCCAAATATCACCTGGATATCCTAATATGCCCCCCAAATACCAATGAAGTATTTTTCAGATATATATTTGGACTGGAAATATCCAAATGCATATCCCTATTGAGAACAAATTCTTAAGAAGACATTGACCATTTCCACACACGTTGAATAATGCACTTTCAAGGCACTTTAGCAATCCTTTGGAAGTGGATTTTTTGTTCCACACATGGGCCGTTTCCACACGGCTTACCTTATTCTGCAAAATAGCAAAATCTCGCACGAAATCTCGTGAAAAGATGCTGTTATCACGCGAGAAGACGCTGTTATCACGCGAGAAGAGGCAATAACAGCGTCTTCTCACGAGATTTTGCGCGAGATTTCGCTATTTTGCAGAATAAGATAAGCCGTGTGGAAACGGCCATGGAAAAGCAGTTCCAAATGTTCACTAAAGAGTATTGAAAGTGGATTATCCAACGTGTGTAGAAGCAGCCATTCAGTTTTTATACGCAAGTTGTTTTAATGTTATTTGTATACTGTTTTATCTGTTTTTAACTGTATTTATGTACATTGAAATGTTGTACTCCACCCTGAGCCCGCCTGGTGGGGAGGACGGACTAAAAATCTAATCTAATAAACAAATAAACAAATAATTTATCTGTCATTGTTGCTGTCACAAAGAGACTGGGAAAACTGCCCTAACTGTGGAAGCAGCAGTGAGCAGGGTTGAGAGGGCAGGTGGGATTGCACCCGTATGCCCCTTCCCACTCGCTGCTGTCCCACCATTGAGGGGGTGCAGAAGTGCTGACATGCTGATGATCACATCAGGTCTGTCCACTGACTTGTTTCCCCTCCCCATATTCGCTGTGCGTACAATGTCCACCCACAATCACTCCACGCTTCTGCCTTTGAGCTGAAGTAAAGGAGGTTCTTTGCCCTAAGCTCAAAGACAAAACCTGCAGAAGCCCCACGAGTTGTGCTCAGAAAGAGTTCTCAAAATGTTGCAAGCTGCTTAAACTGTATCCTTTTGCAGAGCAAAACAGTTTAAGCCAGAAGCCTTTTTGTTGGGATTAATGGACAAACAGTTGGAAATTAGCATTTTGGTATATTTTTGTGTATGACTACAGCAGCTAGGCTTTTATATGTGCAAAAATGGAAAAGCACAGAAATGCCTTCAACTGAAGATTGGAGTATGAAAATGACGGAGTTAGCGGACGTGGCTGAACTTACAGTTTTGATCAGAGATAAAACATTGTCTGCTTTTTTGGCTAATTGGAATCCCCTTATTAACTTTCTGCGTGAAACAAGGAAAAGTGATTTGATGATTTGTGGCCTTGATTTTTAGGAAGATAAATCTGAGAAAAACAAATAGAAAGGAGGCAGTAGAGAAAAAGAAAATTTTGGAGAGATTAAATTTTAAGTATGATGTTTGTTAAAAAAAAGATGTGTTGTAGAGAAGAATGGAAATGAAATATGTATTATTGTTTTCTTTTATTTCTAAGTTCTGTCTTTTCGTTTTTTTTAAGTGTTGTGAGTCAGCCAGGGCTGAGTGATAGTGAGGACTCCTCAGGGGAAGAGGAGCTCCAAGCAGCTAGCCTTGAACAGCCAGAAGCTAAGGACTCCTCAGAGGAAGGGGAGCTCACAGAAGCTGACCAGCAGGGAATACCTGCTGCTCAGCCTGCACCGTCAACAGCTGAAGCAGGGCCCTCTAGCTCTGATCCAGCAGGTGAAATCCAGCTAGCTGACCCAGCCCTACAGATTCACCTCCACCCTTTGAGCGCCGCAGATGGAAGCTGAGAACTGAATTGCAGGCAAGGAGGCAAAGTGCGCGCCTCCTGGCCCGACACCAGCCGCTTGTTGAGAGTGATGAGGAGTGAGCACAGGATAGCTCCCAAGCAGCTGGCTTCAAGCCCAGCCTGTCTATAAAAGCCTGCCACAGACAACCAGGGAGCGTGGAAGCAACACGTCGGAATCCTGTCCCCCGTACTGTGCCTTGACTCTGCCTCTGGATAGCCCTTGCTCTGACTGGTAACTGACCTACGGACCTCTTGACTTAGCTTTTGAATTCTGGACTTTGGACTTGAAACACTCACCTGGCTTTGAACCCATGCACTGACTTTGGACTGGACTCAGACTATCCTGCCTGTGCTGACCCGGCCCACGACAGTAAGCTTTTTATTATCCTTTTTTAAATGTTTGTTTTCTGCTCTTTTTATTGGACTTTTAATTCTATGAATAAAATTTTAAAAAATGTTGCAAGCTGCTTCAGATCCCTTTCTGGGGTGAAAACAGGAGAAATACTTAAATAAACAACTAAAAATTTAAAAAGGTGATTTTCAAAGCTGAAGCAGCAGGGACGTAAAAATTCAAAGTCATTCCTGCTGTATCAAGACAATGAATCCCAACCGACTGTCCCACATCCCACTGCCCTTGGATTGCCCTGCACAAAAAGTGAAGCAACTTTACAAGCAAGTACCTAAAATATTACCCTCAGACTTATGGCTCATACAGCCTCAGCAGCCTCTCAGAAATGGTTATTTGTCCCGGTATGGTTGGAAATGCCTACTTGCAGCAACTTTGAGTCTGCTGTATGAGCCACGTACCTTTTGATCACAAAGTGGATGCGATGCCTTTCCTCCAAAATCCGTTTGAGCTTTGGGACACCATACGTGCAAGGACGCTTGAATGGGATTTTGTCTGGGATCCCGATGATTTCCACTGCCTCTGGGTCGCATGCAATTTTCCGATAAGGGACAGGAACCATGTGATCCAAACCCAATGCTTCCGCTGAAAACAATTTGCAGAACAACATTAATTCCTTTAGAACAGTGGTTATCAACAACTTTTTGATGTGGGACCTGTAAAAGAAACATTCCCCTCCTCCCCTTCCTTCTTGGTTTCCTTGCCCAAGAGATAGAGGGGACTCCAGTCTGGTGTAGCAGCAGGACTCTAATCTGGAGAACCGAGTTTGATTCCCCACTCCTCCACTTGAAGCCAGCTGGGTGACCTTGGGTCAGTCACAGCTCTCTCAGAGCTCTCTCAGCCCCACCTACCTCACAGGGTGATTGTCGTGAGGATAATAAAAACATACTTTGTAAACCGCTCTGAATGAGCATTAAGTTGTCCTGAAGGTTGGTATATAAATCAAATGTTGTTGCTGCTGTTATCCACGTGCATGTGAAAGGACTTGCCCCACTTTCCCCCTTCCTTCCTGCTGTATGGGGTAGCGTGCCCTCACTCAAGCTGTGCCCTTCCTTTTTCTATCCACAGACTGAGGCATGGATAAGGCTATATTCATTTGAGTGTATGTGCATATTGTCTTACACTCCCCTCCCCCTTAGCCAGCTAACCTCCTGTAGCCCAGTCATGAGTTTTTGGTCTATGTGTAGAATGAGCAGTCAAGCACATAGGTGAGGGGTTTTTTACCTCAGTGCGAGATCTTTAAAAAGGAAGAGATCTTTATTCACTGAGAAAACACACTTGATTCACTAGAGCACAAAGCATTGGAATCAAGTTGGTGCAGAATGCTGCAGCTCGATTGTTATCAGCAGCTAGGAGGATCGTGAATATTACTTCCATTCTGCAGTCACTCCATTGGCTACCTATCAGTTACTGGGCTCAATTCAAGGTATTGGCTATCACATACAAAGCTCTTCATGGCCTTGCATCTGACGAAGAGAGCTGTGGTTCTCAAAATGCATCTGATAAAATGTATCTCGAAATGTATCTGACATGCATCTGATGAAAAGAGCTGTAGTTCTTGAAAGCTTATGCCTCAATAAAGTTGGTTAGTCTTAAAGGTGCTACTGGACTTTTTACTAGTTTGCAACTACAGACTAGCACGACTAACTCCTCTCGATCTATCTTCATGGCCTTGGTCTATCATTATCTACAGGACCGCCTCTCTCTCCCTATGTTCTGCCATGGTAACTTTGTTCATCTGAACAGGGGCCTTCTGCAGGGGCCACCTTGCACATAGGCAAAATGAACAGCTGCCTGTACACATGCATTCTCTGTTGTGGCCCCCACCATATGGAACAGCCTCCCTGGAGGTCAGGAAATCTTCCACTCTCTTGGCTTTCCAAAAACAATGCAAAACTGAATTATCCAAGAGGGCTTTTTACTCAGACAGGTGGGCTGTACTGTAAGGAAGGAAGTGGTCTCAAGGAGAGCCATCAGTACAGAGATAGGGACCATAGACTTTACTACTATGTACTGTTTGTTGCTGTAAATATGATCTTACTGGGTAGTTTCTTTGTTGTTTAATATGTCAGGCTTAGAAGTGTTCATGCTTTGTTTCAGCATTTCTTTAGCCCTGTATTGGATTTCTGCTTGTTTTAAATCTTTGCAAACCTGCATTTGTATATCCCATTACATTATTGGTTGAAATGTCTTTTACATTGACTGTACGAACACACAATATGTTATCTACCTTGAGTCTCGATAAGAAAGGTGGACTATAAATAATGTAAATTAAATAAATAAATACAGTATATAAACTGTGAACCCAGTCACTTGTATCAGCTGCTCCTCTCTTAGAGAAATGGCTGCCTTTAAAAGCACTACTACTCACAAGCAGGGCCGGATCGATGGGGGGGCAAGGGGGGTAGTCTGCCCCCGGTGTCACCAAAGAGGGGGTGCTGGGCGCGGCTGCCAGCCGCCAGGAGCACACTGGAGCTGGCGGCAGCAGCACAGAGGGCTGGGTGGCCGCCCGCACCGTTCGCCTGCCCCACCGACAGGGTGGCTAGCTTGCCACATGCACAGGACAGGGAGCATGTAGCAAGCTGGCCGCCCCATCAGCAGGGCAGACGAACAGCGCAGGCGGCCTCCCAGCCCTCCACTCAGCCGCCCACGCTGCCACCGCCAGCTCCACGGTGCACCCTGCGCCGGGGCGGCCAGCTTGCCGCGAGGGTGGCATGCTTCTGGGCCCCTGCATGATGACCTCACAGAAGTGGCATCATCACACGGTGCCAGGAGTGCGCGAATGCATAGCGCGTGCACAGGGGCAATACTGGACTTGGGTTGCCCTGGGCGCTGGCAACCCTAGATCCAGCCCTGCTCATAAGACCAATCTGATCAAACAAAGCACAAGTCCAACACTGTAATACTGAACGCAAGCACCTTGAATGCCTGGATACTCAAAAACCAGGCTTAGGTACAAGATGCAAAAACCGAGAGTCAGCAAATTATGACAATGCAGCTCCCATAACCTGTGGTGAAGCGTGTCATATCAAATCAGGCCACTGATTGTTCTAGCTAAGCTGTCTACGGTGGCATGGACTCTTCTGGACTTACAGACTTAATTCCACACGGCCTTAATTTGGAGGAGAAGACATCGTTATTAGTCTAATCTGCCTCTTCCTCTCTTGCTGGTGTCTCCTGAGAATGCCATGCTGATAGTTTCCAAAACCTGTCACCTTGGTTCCCAGGGCACCGAAAAATCAGCTGTTACAAAGCAGTCAGAAGCCCAAATGTTTTAATTACAGGCTTTTAAACTCCTCTGCTTCGTCTCTGACTCACAAAAGCTTAAACTGGAATACATTTTGTTAGTTTTAGAGGAGCTGCTAGACTCTCGATTCATTTTATTTGCATAAACCAAGATCCTGAATCTACCGGCTTGCGGCCCGATTTAACTGCTTTAAAAGACACATACATTTTATAGGCAAGGCATGCACATGATACAGACAAGAAAACACAGTAAGGTTAAAAGGGCATGAAATGCAGACGGAACCCTCCATATTGATTTGTTTAAAATATTTATACTGCCACCTTTCTCTCAGACAACTGGAACCCGAGGCAGGTAACAAAAATAAATCAATAGGGGGGAAAGCCCAATAAGAACAAAAATACACTCTTCACAAAACGGCAACGAAAATACCCTCTTGACTTAACAATGTCCCTGGTTTCCTGTCAACCTTTAAGTTCGTAGATCTTCTCCATTATCAGAGGACCCCAAAGAACCTTTTTGAACCCTTTCGAAGTTCTGCAACCCTTGCGAAATTCCCTCAAAGTCAAAGCCCTCCTCGTTTTTCTTGGGAAGCCATTCCAAAGGGTGGACGGAGGGGGAGGACCTGCCCAAAATTGTAGGTCTAATACAAATAAGCACCATGATAATTCAAAGCAGCTCTGCCTAGTAGTAATAGTGCTGTTAAGCTAATTCAACACCCGTAGTGTCTGAGAAATGCTCTCTCTCTATTCATGCCCTGGTTAATGTAAAACACGAGCTAGAACTTGAGTAGCTAGAATCTACCATACCAAAAGAGCAGCTAAAAGAAGGGACATGTATCATATGGCTTCTACTGCTATGCTGCTGCTAGGAAATATTTTTTTAAAAAAAAATCCACCGCAAAAGCAAAACAAGACAGCTCCCCTGATGATATGCAAAACATAAGCACCACAGATGAAAAACGGGCGTTTTCCTCCCACTCACCATATCTGCTGTTAAACAGAATTTGCACACATTCCCTCAGGGTGTTGATGTCTTCGGTTTCTTTGATGAAACTGTCCCATTTATCTAGCAGAAACAAAACGAAGAAAAAGATTCCGTACGGCAGCAGAACAACAGATCCCCAGTCTCTCTTGCCCCCACTTGGGTTGGATCCAACAGTTTGCCCCCTAAAGCTAAGTGAGGAATCTTCTGTCGAAGGATGGAGTCTTCTTCCAAAAGACAATTCCTCCGTGGATGTGAACCCAGTTACTAGAAGATCGCTGTACACAGTTTCTGTGGTCAGCCACAGCTCCGGTAACAACATTATTCAGTGTCGCTGTCAACTCCCAGCATCTTTTTTACCGGCCTCCCCTTTTCAAGAAAATAGCACTTTCAACTTCAGCATTGCCCACATCTCTCAAAGATTATGGACAGAGATGAGGAGAAAATGACATGTTATGTAAGAGACCTGTGAACTGATTTTCCAATGTTAAAAAAAGAAACTGAAGAGGGTCTCTGATTTGATATGGGAAGTGGTTCTAGCACAGAATAAGCTCTCATTCATTCCATATGCTGTTTCTTTGAAATAAATCTGCCCCCCCTAAGATAGTTTCAGGTGGGCAGCCATGTTGCTCCACAGTAGCACATCAAGATTTGAGTCCAGTAGCATCTTAAAGACTAGCAAGATTTTCAGATTATAAACTTATATCTGAAGAAGCAAACTTTGACTCTTCAAAGCTTATACTCGAGAAATCTTGTTGCTCTTTAAGGTGTTACTGAACTCGAATCTTGTTCCCCTTTAAGATGTCCCAATTCTTAGCTAGAACTGGGGAAAGAGAGGTACATTGTGGACATCTGTCTCTCCATTCTCTTGGGGGAATCAACGCAAGGGAAAGGGTTAAACTTCCCCTGTCCCAGAACTGTAGCCCTGAACCACATGTAGGGTTGCCAGATCCCCTTACCCTTTGGGAGGGAGGGAGGAGACTATTGGGCGCTCGCGGCCTGTGCGATGACGTCACTTCTGGGAAGCGACATCATCATGCAGGCACACGCTGCCCCTGGGAGCACACCTGCACTCCACAACAGGCCAAATTGGGCCCAATTCAGCCTGAATCGGGGAGCTGCAGAGTGTGTGAACGCTGTCAGGTTGGCGCAACAGGTCCTGGAGTGCTCCTGCGGTCCGCAGAGGCCCAATTCTGGCCAAACTGGGCCAGATTTGGGCTGAATTGGGGGCTGATTTAGACAACTGTGAAGTGTGGGAATGCTGCTGGGGTGGCATGACAGGCCCCAGAGTGATCCTGCACTCCGCAACAGCCCAATTCGGGCGAATTGCACAGCTGCAGAGCACGGGAGTATTGCCAGGGCAGTGCAATGGGCCCTAGAGTGCTCCTGTGCTCTGCAGCAGCCCATTTTGGGCCAAAATTGGCCTACTGTGGTGCGTAAGAGCACATCGCACCACTCAGAAGTGTGCCCTGGGAGGCGCATTTCCCCTCCCTTTCCCCCACTGGCCAGAGGGGATGCCGCAGAAAACACAAAATGAGGGAGAGATCAAAAATCTCCCGCGGTCAAAACTTACAACTCCTATCAACATTTAAAGTGCACTGTGCAAAAGCCAAGTGGGGGATTGGCAACCCTATCCACATGCTCCCCCTGCCAGCAGTGCCCCCACCTCCCGCCCAGCCAACAGCTTTTCAGTTTTATAAAGGAAAACAGCCAGAAATCTAAACACATGTCACTTGTAGTTTAACCCGGAGTGTCGTTTAAACTCCATGGTTGTTTTGTTAAAACCATTTAGTGTGGCATTTTAAAACACAGAGCAGACTGCCTGGTGTGTAACTTGTTGCCTAACACACAAATTCTATCAGCTAAGCTCCGGAAGTAGACTCACTTATCAACTGCAGAATTGTGGAAGGGTAAACTGTATAGTGCTAAAGAACAAGTTAAGTTTTTGCAACCATTGGTAGGGTAGGAAGGGGAGCAAGAACAACCATTTTGGACCAAGGCAATGCCCCCCCAAAAGCATTATACAAGAAGCACGGGTCTTGATTTGAGTTAGTACATTTGGGTTGAGAGACTGTCAATCAGACCATACTTCTCAACCCAGAAATCATGATCCTTAGGTGGGTCAAGAAGTCTTCCTGCTGGGTTATGAGCCCCCATAGACAGAGAGCCAGTTTGGTGTAGTGGTTAAGAGAGCGGAATTCTAATCTGGAGAGCCGGGTTTGATTCCTCACTCCTCCACTTGAAGCCAGCTGGGTGACCTTGGGCTAGTCCCAGCTCTCTGGAGCTCTCTCAGCCCCACCCACCTCACATGGTGATTATTGTTGTGGGGATAATAATGGCATACTTCGTAAACAGCTCTGAGTGGGGATTAAGTTATCCTGAAGGGCGGTATATAAATCAAATATTATTATTATTATTATTTATTTTAAACTGGGGTAACTTTGTTTATTTAGGTATTTAGAACCTGCTTTTCAACTCAATGGCAACTTAAAGTGGCTTATTTTAAGATCCAGTTTGGTGTAGTGGTTAAGAGCGCAGGGCTCTAATCTGGAGAGCCAGGTTTGATTCCTTGCTCCTCAACTTGAAGCCAGCTGGGTGACCTTGGGCTAGTCATGGCTCTCTGGATCTCTCTCAGCCCCACCCACCTCACAGGGTGTTTTGTTGTGGGGATAATAATAACATACTTTGTAAACCGCTCTGAGTGGGCATTAAGTCGTCCTGAAGGGTGGTATATAAATCGAATGTTATGTTATTATTATAATTTTGGCTGCCTTTTCAAAAGAGATTGATTGCACTTTAGCCCGGATTGGAGAGAGGCTTGTTGAAAGGAATTATTAGTCAGAGGAAGATAAAGTCGTGCTGAAAGGAATTATTGGCCAGAGGAAGACAATGCTCGAAACGAGCCAATATGGAAGAAGCTGGCAAAGCTCGTAGCCGACGCCAACAACGCCCATACCTCTAAGTATGACTTTCAATTGACAACACAGGAGGAATTCCTACGACCAATATTTAGTGTGTGTTTAAAGAAGGGGACACATATGAAGTATTGAAGAACCAACTGAAGTCCACCTAGTATTTTGAATGGGAAAGGGGACTATGTGATTGGTCATATGTTATACGTTATGTAACAATCGAAGGATATTTCACCCAGTAAAGGCAATGGGAAAGCTGACGATATGAGTGTTTGTATTATATCAGACAGACATTGTGTGGTATATTATATTGCTATTGACTAGTGATATTTGTATAGAGGGGTATGTTATTATTATCCTCACAACAATAATCACCCTGTGAGGTGGGTGGGGCTGAGAGAGCTCCAAGAAGCTGTGACTGACCCAAGGTTACCCAGCTGGCTTCAAGTGGAGGAGTGGGGAATCAAACCTGGTTCTCCAGATTAGAGTCCCATCGCTCTTATCCACTACACCAAACTGGCTCTTGAAATGCAATTTGAAGAGGCAGCACAATTGAAATCTATACACTACTCAATTCTTTGCACCTCCCAAGGTTCACCTGCCAAAAAGCATAACCATACCTGATTTGATGGTTGTTGTGGGTTTTCCGGGCTGTATTGCCGTGGTCTTGGCATTGTAGTTCCTGACGTTTCGCCAGCAGCTGTGGCTGGCATCTTCAGAGGTGTAGCACCAAAAGATAGAGATCTCTCAGTGTCACAGACACAGAGATCTCTCAGTGTCACTGTGACACTGAGAGATCTCTGTCTTTTGGTGCTACACCTCTGAAGATACCAGCCACAGCTGCTGGCGAAACGTCAGGAACTACAATGCCAAGACCACGGCAATACAGCCCGGAAAACCCACAACAACCATCGTTCTCCGGCCGTGAAAGCCTTCGACAATACATCATACCTGATTTGTCATGGACGATAGAGAAAAGGATCCGTTTAGAGGAGTGCACGTTCTGGATGAGTGGGCCACTAGGAAGAGCAGATTTCTGACTTGGACCTATCAGGAAAAGAAAGGAAGCAAAATGAGAGAGAAATCAGGATGATAAAAACAAGGAAAAGAGGGCTCTTGTACATTCAGTGCAGCAGTTGCAGAGATTAACTGAACACGCAAGTGCAGTCCACTGGGAATTTGTGCCTTCACATGAGCATCACCTAATCCCAAATGTGCGAGGATCTACTGCAATCTACTCAGGTATTGGGAGGGGGGTCTTAAAATAGGGCCCTCAGAAACCAACTCCAGCACCTTTTCTCCTGTACCGCTAGAACTGAGTTTCTGCCACCAGCTTTGCAAAAACAAGCCATCTTCCTCAAGGGTACCACATTGTAGCTTGCAGCACCAACCAGCCACGCCCCATGACAGAGCATTCAGTCAGCTAATCTTAAAGGCCTATCTCTTTCCACCATAGCCCATAAAAGCCCTGGCCTCAGAGCCTGCCCTTGTCTTAATTTTATTAATTATATCAATATGCAGCATGTGCTATAGCTTGCTTCCCTCATCCAAGGCAGAATTCCCAGGAGGAAGGTCTCCCATTCAGGCATCGATTAGTCCCAGGCCTGCTTTGTTTCAGTAAGATTGTTGCATTATAGACTTTACATATGTTCCCTGGGACCTGGTCTGAAAGCCCCCAAGACAGGGTACCCTGCAGCTGGATTTGATGTGGTACTGAACTGAGATGTAGGCTTGAAGAATGCCATTTGGACTGTACCACTAGTTAGAGATGTGAAGGCTCAGGAAAAAAAATAAAACCAGAAAAATACAAAATTTGGAGCTTAGATGCTTAAGGAAAATATGAATGAAATGCCTTTTATGATCAGGTTTTACTTAATCAAAATGTATAGCATGGAAGTCTGAGGCTTTTGCAGCAAAGAGTGGGAAATGTGTGAGAGCGCTGCAAAAAAACTTCTATGAAATATTTTTTTCCTTTTGGAATAAGTGAAATGTGCTAAGACAGAATACAGTGCAGCATATCGCAGCTCTCTCATTTTAGCACTGGGATTATTTGCAATTTTGCAACATTTAAAGCATTTATATGTTTAACCTACAAAATTATAAATGATTCAGTTTATGTTGTTAAAGTAGCAAAACAGGTTTAGGTTTGATAGGGAAGTATTGCATTGCAATTTCATTTCGATTCCTCGCCCCCCCCACACACTGATTTCGGGGTGGGGGGTGGGGGTCCAGGAAGCTGAGCAGGCTGTATAAAGCTCTACATTCAGACCTTTGTTCTCAGCCCATTCAGCTCTTCTCAGGAGATGACGAGCGAAGGATCTTGCCTAACTCACACCCTGCTCTCTTGCACCCTGCTCTCTCTGACTGGAGCTTGGCCCTTGCTTGGTTTGACTCCACCTTTGTAACTCCCCTGTACCAGCTCCCAAGTCCATCCCACACAGAGTGTCGATGTAGTGTGGTGACCAAGAAAATTTGGTTGTGACTGGGGAGGTCTCTTGATCAAATCTCGCCTCATCCACGAACTCTCTAGGCCAGTGACCCCCAACAGGGTGCTATTAGAAATGACAGGAAAATGAAACTTTCAGAGACAGAAATGGTATTGCTCAGGGGTTATTTCGTAGAAAAAGAGCATGGGGAACTTATTAGCATAACTCATTAGCATATGCCACACCCCTTGACATCACCAGAAATGTGTCATTGGTGTAACTGATTTGCATATGCCACACCCCCTGACATCACCTATCCTGGCTGCTTTGGACCCAATCCTGGCCATTCAGGGCCGAAATTGGGCCCAAAATGGCAAAAGGGTCTGAAAATGTCCGAAAAGGGGCCCAAAATGGTCAGGATCGGGCTACTGCTAAACAGAAGAGTGATCCACCCACCCGTCAGAGGCCCGATCTGGGCCATTTCGGCCCCAATCCAAGACGAAACGGGCCCCAAATGGCCGAGAGTCAGGTGGGCAGGGCCACCTGACATGTGACCTCTTTGGGGAACTGCTGGAACTGCGTTCCTGCACGTTCCCCCTCGAAATGAGCCCTGGTATTGCTGTTGCCAGGGGACAACAACAGAGAGGTGCTTCGAGCTCCATGTTTGCAAGTCTTGTTGGGGGCACTTAGTGGATCGCTGGCAATGGGATAATGGGCAATATGGACCTTTGTTTTGATCTAGCAGTGCTCTTCCAATGTTCTCATCAGCTTTGATTAGGAGTGGCAAGTCTATATCTTTATCAAAGCCATAGTGGCACACTTCCTCCCCCTGCCCTCTATTAAGTTCAAATCCAAGGAATCTCAGGGGTCTTTTCACAGCCATTCCTTGGACAGCAAACATGAATGCCATTACCACAGCAGTCACCGAACTCCTGTGGCGAAGGCACCTTCGGTTCTCCTGTCAGCCGGGGCCTCGGTATCTCGTTGGTCGCATTCACTCCATGCCGACCAGCAGGGCCCTCCTGCTTTATCTCCATGGCAATCTGCGCAGGTAGTGACACCCCGTACAGGAAACTATTGGTGGTGATTCCAGAAAGAGCGTCTTGATTGGCTGGTTTAGTGTGTGTGTTGTTGAGGCTGGGATCTCGACTGCCCTTTGACATCAGGGTGGAGGAGTTCATTTCGGAGCCAGGGGTAGTTTCTCTAATGGAGTCCTCAGGCAGCCTGAAAAGAGAAGGAAACACCAGGTAACTTTCAGTCCATCGTCATGCGGGAGGGATGGTTCAGCACTGCAAACAGGATCATATAATTGGAAGGGGACCCCCAACAGCATGTTTTATAGCGGCTGCAGATATGTGCTATTTCTCGTTGAGGAAATGGTATGTCAGATGGAAAGGTTAAATCACCTACTTCAGCCCTGCTTTTTATTCTGGGTCATACCCCCCATGGCTGCTTGGAGCCCTAACAAGGTTAGGAAAACTGACAATGAATCACCCAAATACCAAACGAGAGATCTATAAATAGTTCTCCCACATTAAAACAAAACTGTACGCAGCAATTGCGTGGGGCATTCAGATCGAGGCTGTGGCATTTGCGGGGGGAACTGTGAACTTCTTCATCCTACATAATTTTAGTGATCTCAGTCATCCCATAGTACATCGGTTTTGCTTGAGGGACAAAAAACCTCGGGAGCAATAATGGTAAAAGAAGAATTGTGTGTTTTAATTTCATCATCCCCGTGTTACAACCTCCACCCAAATTAGAATGTCCACAATTGCTATTTATGGTTACACAAAGAGTAGGAGATGGATTGACTAATTTCCCATCATCTTGATAGTCTGACCCTCAAAATCACCGAGGCAGGACAGCAAAGATTCTATGCGTTAACAGCTGCTTAAGAGGCAAAAAGTCAACCAAGGTCTTTTGGTGCTACACCTCTGAAGATGCCAGCCACAGCTGCTGGTGAAACGTCAGGAACTACAATGCCAAGACCACGGCAATACAGTCTGGAAAACCCACAACAACCAACCAAGGAATGCCTTTCATAGGAGGCACATAACAGACTTTATTAATTTCTGCCAGCTATGCAGCTGTTAAAGGTAGGGAAGTTGTATCTATAAGAAAAAGAGCACTCGTACCCATAGACCTGACACATTTGAAGTCAGCACTTTATGACTTTACATCTAAACTCCACAGCCAACTTTGATGCTCGAATCTTCGGTCAAGCATATTCGGTGACTCCAAGTAAGAACTTGAACACAAACATATCAACTCCCTCCTACTCAGTGCTAAATCCCTACCCAACGTTCCTCTTACCTTTTCAGCCTGAACCGCATACTGTGGCTATGTTCTAAAATGGCCATCAGAGATTTCGCATCATACTCCGTGGGCTTCCGGAAGGTGAGCCCATCAGGCAAACCAGCAACCACGAGTGACCCGGGCTCTTTCGAGAACTTCTCGTACGGTAATGGCACCACGCTGCTCTTCCCTAAGGCCTCACCTGGTTCAGAAGTGATGAGTTAGAATGCGAACGCAAGGCACCATGTGATGCCAGTCCCTCCTTGGCCGCAAACCCAAATGGCGGTTTTAGGTAAATCCCTTGATCTCAGCTGCAGCTCCCCAACACCAACTGAGATAAATGGAATTATAAGAATGATCACCCTGACCTGAACAGCCCAGGCTAGCCCAATCTCCTCAAATCGTGGAAGCAGAGCAGCGTCGTCCCTGGTTAGTACTTAGATGGGAGACTACAAAGGAAGACTAAGGTTACTATGCAGATGCAGGCAATGGCAAACCACCTCTGTTTGTCTCAAGCCTTGTAAACTCTGCAGGGTTGCCATAAGCTGGCTGCAACTTGATGGCACTTTCCACCACCATAAGAGTGAACTTTCTTAGAGGTACCACAAGAGAAGCTGCTTTACTTAAGTCTCTACTGCAGCAAAACAACAAAGAGTCTTGCAGTTCTTTGATGATTAATAGGTGTTCAGACCTTTGAAGACTGGAGCCCGTGTTTGTCAGGCAGAGAGAAATGGATAATATGAAAGCTCTTGCCACATAAATAGACTTTAAGATAATAAATAAGTAACAAATAGCCTTTAAGAGGTCACAAGACCCTTTGTTGTGCCCGTTTATAGGGTGGTATTCTCCAAGAAAGTTCGGGAAGCATGCTGAATACTAAAGAACTTGTGTAAAGTATTAATTATAATAGAAATTAATAACAATAGGAGACCTTCTGAGAGTCCGTAGCCTTATTCTGCACTGTCAACTCAGCTTACTAGAATTAGTGTGTTCTGGCAGTGTGGCACATTGGTTAGAGTGTGGCACTGGGGAAACCCAGGTTCCAAGTCCTCCTCAGCTACAAGGGTTAATGGGCAATCATGGATTGGTCATTCTTACCCTCAACCACATGTGGTTGGATGGGAGCATCTTGGATGAAAGATGAAATAAAAACCTAATAAATGATATTCAGTGCTTGGGCGCCACCACTACAGATGGCCAGAACTCAATACTGCAGCTACTAGGTTAGTAGGGAGTTAACTGACAAAAGGATCCATGAAGGTACCACGAGGGCCCCTAAAACTCCCTCTGTTTGCTCTGCATTCTGAGCAAGCTTGATCCAACCTGCTTCTCTTCCTCTCTACCTAATTTAACCTCCGCTATCCACCTCCAGCCCCAGATGTGATGGATCAATAATTTCAGAACACTCTCAAAGGGAAACCAAGCACACACCACAGTAGGAAGCAACCTCAGGAGAAGGAAAATGGAAATGGTTCAGGAGTGTTCCTTACTATAAAGCACATCAAAGACTTCTTCCACCATCTTCCTGAGAAGGTAAACATCCGATCCCTGATCTGGGGAGATCCGTGGAATGCTCCGGCCAAAGTCCTTGGCTTTCTTCTGGCTGTCTAGATCGTGTTCTTTCCTCTGTTGGATTCCTGCCAATGTGGTGGGGAGTATGGAGAAGAGAAAAAGAGAGAGGAGAAACGAAACTGTTCACTCTTGCGCCCTAGATTCTATACCCCTTTAAGCAGGCTGTGTGTATTCTATCTATCCACCCATTCCATGTCAACATGTAATCTGTTATCTGGAGCAGAACATGGTATCCTCTTAGCTGGGGCATGTGACCTCATCACCAGGGGTGCTGGTAGACTTTCCTTCATTTTCCTATGCCAACTAATCTGCCATGAATCTCAGTGAGAAAGGTGGGCTATAAATGAAGTTAATTAGTGTGTACAGACATATCTATAGAAGCCAGAGTGCGATTTTTTTGAGTATGCAACAAGGATCCCTCCCCGCAACTTGAAAAAACTATTCTGGGCACAGAACGGTGTGGAACTGTTTCCTCTTGAACTTGATTCTCTTAGGAGGTGTGCTAGAGCTTAACGGAAGAAATCTATGTTCAAATTTCTGCTCAGCCATGAAGTTCTCTGGATGAGAGTCAGTGTGTGCAACAACAACAACACTAAATTTATATATCACCCTTCAGGACAACTTAACACCACTCAGAACAATTTACAAAGTATGTCATTATTATCCCCACAACAAACATCCTGTGAGGTGGGTGGGGCTGAGAGAGTTCCTAGAAGCTGTGACTGACCCAAGGTCACCCAGCTGGCTTCAAGCGAAGGAGTGGGGAATCAAACTCGGTTCTCCAGGTTAGAGTCCCGCGCTCTTCTTAACCACTACACCAAACTGGGTCTCAGTTTGTAGTGGCTAGAGAGATGGACTAGGATCTGGGGAAACCACCTTTAATTTCCCTCTTCTGCCTTGGAAGCACATTGGGTGACCTTGGGCCACTCATACCTTCTCAGCCTAAGCTACCCTGCAGGATTGTTGTGAGGGGGGGAATGGAAGAGAGGAGAATGATGTAAGCTACTTTGGGGAGAAAGGTAGAGTATAAATGAAGTAAAGTTTTAAAAATAAAATCTTGGGCCAGTATTGATCATTTAGCCCCACATACTACACATGGTGGTTGTTTGATAAAATGAGGAAAGGGAATCTGGAATCCCCTATCTACGCAGTTCTGAATTCCTTATAGGAATGGTGGGTTAAAAATGTGTCCGACCGAAGTCTGCACACACCCTAACTTCTCTTCTGCTTCCAGTCCAATTGTAGTTGATATCTCGAGGTATAGAATGCCCAGCTACCGTGTTTGTTCATTTGTTTTTAAAGGGGTTTTGCACTTTATTAATTGTATGTTAGGGATGGCAGCTCTTGAAAGAATTGGAAATGTTGCTGTATCAACCTTGCATTGGAATTTGTAATTAAAAAGACATGCCAGCTCATGAGAACACCTCTCTTCAGCAATAAGGCAAGCACCTCTTTTCAGTACATAGAAAATATTTTCCTGTACGCATCTCAGGGTAACTGATACGATGTATTTATTTTTGCAAAATATTTGCATCTTGCATGCTCAGCTTTGCTCAGGAGGTAGTTTCCAAACAGATTTTTTTAAAAAGCAGTTAAAATACAACCGTAATCATAAAATAAATATCAGGACTGTGGAGGAAAAAGGTCACAATACAGCAAAAAAAAATAGCATACCTTGCTTTCAGGTGCTTGAGTGGGTCAGTCTCCCTACGGTGCGTTCCCCGCCTCCAACTGTCAACTGCACTCAACATTCCATGCCTCTTGGAGCATGCTCAGTTCTTTGGGGATTTCCCCCCCTTTTAGTTAATGTGTATGTGTTCTCACATACCAGAGGAGTCCTCTCTGGTGAAATCTTCCACCCACCTCACCTGTCCCAAAAATCCATCTCAAATTTGTTTTATGCTGACAATGCCTCCCCCAGATTAACTAGGCTGACTTTTCTTCTCCCACCCCACGGCTCTTTTCCCCTTTAATGCAGCCGGCCTTGACATTCTATCCAGGGGTCATTTTGTAGAAAAAGAGCTGGAGGAACTCATTAGCATAACTCATTAGCATGACTCATTAGCATATGCCGCGCCCCTTGCCATCACTGGAAGTGTGTCATTAGCATAACTGATTTGCATATGCCACACCCCCTGACCTCACCTATCCTCGCTGTTTTGGACCCAATCCTGGCCATTCAGGGCCAAAATAGGGCCCAAAATGGCAAAAAAGGGACTGAAAATGGCTGAAAAGGAGCCCAAAATGGTCAGGATTGGGCTGGTGCTGAGCAGGAGAGTGATCCACCACCCGTCAGAGGCCCAATCCGGGCCGTTTCAGCCCCAATCCAGGCCGAAATGGGCCCAAAATGGCTGAGTCAGGTGGGCAGGGCCACCTGTCATGTGACCTCTTTTGGGGAACTGCCGAAACTGTGCTCCTGCCCCCTCAAAATGAGCCCTGATTCTATCCCATCTGAAGCATGCCCACTCCCTCCTCAGGCTGTTTCCTTCTGTTAAATTACGTGTATTTGTTAAATTACATATTTTTTGGCAGATGTAGGGATTTCTCCTGTAAAGCAGGAGACCCTTACCTTGCCTGTAGGTAGCCCATTGAATGGCTTCTATCAGTCACAAATGACTCAGCCCCTTTACTATTACATTTAATGATAACACACTGAGATTTTTTTTTTTATTAAAAGAAGCTGAACCACTATGCTGTAACTTTCGGGCCACAGCGAACAGGTTAAGGTATACGACAGAGCAGGAGAAAGATATCTTTGCTGAAGGCTGAATGCTTACAATGGATTAGACCTGGGGCGAATTTTACAGCTGACTCCCACTCCACAGATAATCCCAAGCAAGCATTGACCTTGACAGACCAGCAGGGCTAATATTTGCACGAGAATGAACTGTTCCTGAGCAGTTCCACCAAGGGGATTAAACACGAACGCAAATGCGCTTTCCACCAGCACTGAGCATGCAGGCACTCCCCGATGCTTGATTTTTCTATTGCACGAATACTCACAGGATTATAATTAAACAAATACGTTCTTTTTCTCCCCTCATCCCAGGGCACAGACCCAGTTCTCTAACAACTGCCTCCAAAGTGCTTTGAGAGACCAAATCAACGGGGCGAGATCGAGGAACCAGCTACACTGCACAAACAAAACTTTTTGTTTTTCTTTTGCGACTTTAGCTGCCTGGTTTGCTTTATCAAGGAGAATGGTATGGCAAAGGATTAACCCTTTCCTTTGGGGCAATTTTTTCACTGAAAAAAACACTTCCAAGCTGCTTTTACTTGTACTGGGGAAAAATATATAGGTATCTAAGCTTTCTGCAGTGGAGTTAAAAGCAACTCAGGGGTTGCTTTTAACCCCTGAACATGGCTTTTTTTGAGCCAGAACACCCCAGAACGGTGTTCTGGCACCTCTTTAAAATACCCACGTGACTGGTGTCAAGAGGATATTTTTAAAATGGCCTGTTTGGGCCATTTGGGGTCTGTTTGGGCCCAGATAGGGCCCAAAATAGCCAGGATTGGGCCACTGCCAGACGGAGGAGGGTTCACCTGCCCAGCTGCGACCCGTTCCAGGCCAACTCAGGCCCAATCCAGGCCATTTGGAGCCCATTTTGGCCATTTGGGGTCCATTTACGGCCTGAAATGGCCCAGATCCAGCCACTGCCAGGCGGGGGAGTGCTCCCCTGTAGTGGAGTGGCCCATTCTGGGCCGATTTTAGCCTTATCTGGGCCAAATTGGGCCCCACCATGGAGCATGGGAACACTCCTGGGGCGGCCACAGCCTGTGTGATGACATCACTTCTCTAGAGAGAGGCACGCCACCTCCTCCCGGGAGTTGCCCTGGGTGAGAGTTCCTCCATCTCTTTCCCCAGAAAAAAAGCCCTGGCTATGAAGGAATGGATTCTCCCTTTTTAAAAAATTCTTGCAATAGAACATGTGATGCTTAAGCTAATTACAGAAACAAATTAGTTAATGGTAACTGTGAAACAGCAAACTTAACTTTACAAAAAAGTGTGTTAAGTATATATGGCTGATCCTAGGCAGTGACCATTGCTGCTGCTGTCTGTTAATATTCCTGTTCCAAGACGTCTAAGAAGCTTTTGAGGTAAAGACATGGGGGGCACAGCATTGTGTGTCTCATGACACCACTTCTGGTAAAACCCAGAAGTGACATCAGGCAGCTATGGGAATCACCAGTCAGTCTATGGTAACTATAGAGTTTTTAGAGATTTCCAGAGCTACTCAATGTCATTTTAGGATGCCAGCTTCCAGGTGGGGCCTGGAGATCTCCCAGAATTACAACTGATCTCCAGTCTACAAAAAGCAGTTACCCTGGAGAAAATAGCTGCTTTGGAGGGTGAACTCTATGGCATTATACTCTACTGAGATCCCTCACCTCTCCAAACTCCACCCTCTCAGGTTCCACCCCACTTTCACCTGTGGAGCATGGCTTCTTCTTCTGCAGGCCAAAATGTCTCCTGAAATGCTGCTTCTGAAGGGACCCCAGCATTTTGGGGGGCATTTTAATCTGCAGCAGGAGAAGGGAGGCAAGAAAGTCACATTGGAGGTAGAAATCCTTCCATCTGGTGAAACTGCTCTGATGGATCTAAGTCAATGTTTATTAGAGAGGTGACCGGGGTGGTACTCAGTTTCCTGCTTTGGGTTTCCCGCTTTGGGTTTCCCTGAAGCAGGAAAACAATCCAGAATAACCCAAATCCCGAAGTAGCAAGCTGCTTCGAGTTTCATGTATTTAAACCACTTCGGTATGCTCCGTAAAGATTTGGTGCATATAAAAGTGAAAAAGCCAGGGGAAGTTTTGTCCTAGCTCACCTCCCCACACCCACTGACTGGCTCCACCAGTCAGCTGAAGCAAGGGCAGGGGTTTAAAGCGCCCCCAGTGCCGCTTGCAAGAGGTGTGGGGATCACTTTAAAGTTTGTGGCATTGCTCCAGCTGACTGGTGTGCTCTGCCAGTCAGCTGGAGCAAGAGTGTGGGTTTTAAATGACCCGAAGCCTTCTGAGGCAGTCCAAATAGCTTCGGAAAGCTTTGATTCAAGATTCTCGAATTGGTCCCTCGATGCTGGGCCTGATTCAGAAATCTCAAATCTTTACAAATCGGGTCTGATTCGGGTATTTATCCCGAATCAGTAACTCAAACTGCACACCCCTAGTGGTGACCATGGTAACCACAAATTTTCAGTAGTGCAGTCTCAGATTATGGAACCAGCTACGTACTGTGATTTGCCACATTCAGGATCTTTATTCATTTAGAATATTTATTTTGCCATAGATCCATATCAATGCCCGATGAGGCTTATGATAGGAACTATGAAATACTAAAATCCAAAACACACACACAAAACAATACAAAACAAAATGAGAGTAGCGAGTGCATTTTTAAAAAAAATACCATTGCACCAAAAAGATGGAAGAGCAAAACCCAACATGTTGGCCTGATATTGCTTTTGGCATTAAAAGTCTCACTTTTCGAGCAAAGGATTTCTGCAATTAAAAAAATGGGTCAACGGTTCTCTAAAGAACTCCACTCACTGCAGAACTTCTTGAAATCTGCCTGGACCTCCTTCCGAGTGTTCATAAAGACCCTCCCCTTCTCTGTCCCAACGACAAAGGTGTTTTCATCATGAACTGCAATGCAGGCAACCTCCGTGTTGAGTTTAGAAAGTGCTGAACACTGGAGAAACAAGAGAAAGAAGCACAATTGAGAACATCAAAAAAGAGATCGCATCCATTAGGCTCTTGCATTATCTCCACGCGACCACAAAACTATGTGCATATTTTCTAAAACTGACTATTGCAATACCTTCTATGTGGGTCTGCCTTTGAAGACCCTTTGGAAGTTTCAGAAACAAAAATGGTTTTTATTCATTAAATATTGTGACAATACAAAAATTCTGACCACCTCCATATTCTGGAGAACTTATTAAGTTTAGAAACTCAATAAAAGCCAGAACTCTGTACTGCCTGATAGTCACCCCAAATCTGTCCAATGACATGTCTGCGTTACACATTTAAACAGGGCTTTTTTTCTAGGAAAAGAGGTGGTAGAACTCAGTGGGTTGCCAGCACAGGGGGCAACTCTTGGCGGGAGGTAGTACCCCTGGTACCACATGCATGTGCGGAAAGTGCACACATGCTCCCAGGAGCACACAATGACATCACTTTGGGTCAGCTGGAACAAGGGGAAAGTCCCTGACTTCCTGACAAGCAGCTGATCCGCAGATTTAAATGTCCCTTTCCCTGCTGCTGCTAAGCAGCCGGAAAGGGGTATTTAAACCACACGAACCACGAACTAGTTCGTGAACTTGCCCCACTTCGTGAAAGTTCGTGGTTCCTGGTTCGTGAAAATGCCACGAACCACGAACTGCACGGTTTGGGTTTTTTGTGGTTCGTGCCCATCTCCACTGCAAACCAACATGGCTACCCACCTGGTATTATTGTTATAATTATATTGTTATTTCAAGACCCTCTTTCAAGCTGCAGATTGGAGTCTGTCCAATTTGTTGGAACTGAATTCCTTCCTCCCCCCACCCCCCGCACCTTTCCCCTAGAAATACAGTGGAAGAATCCAGTACTTTGTTAGACTGGAGCATTCAGCTCACTACAAAGGTTTTGCAAGCAAGAATCATTTGTTTAACTGAACTCAGAGAGACTATCAGTTGCATGTTCGTTGCTTTAACTACGTGTTTGGTTATGCGAGATAGTGTTGTACTGTTTCATATGGTGGAAGGTTTCGTGTAACAGACATTTTCTTGAAATTATCTTGCAAGTTTAATTCTTGATTTAGCTCCACAAGTTATACCAACTTAGAAATGTTATTTTGTTAAGTATCATTTCATTAATGTTTACATTGCCCTCCCGTAATACATAATATGCCCAAGATCACATGGGAAGGAGGACTGATGCCTGATAACATACATGCATTCTCTAAAACAAAGGAAACTAGGCTGTTTCCTTTAGAACTATTATTTTTACTAAGCAGCAGAGCACGGGCTTTGCATGCAAAAAGTCCCTGGATCAAATCCTTGGTATTGTTCCAAGCAGGGCTTTTTTTCTGGGAAAAGAGGTGGTGGAGCTCAGTGGGTTGCCCTCGGAGAAAATGGTCACATGGCTGGTGGCCCCACCCCCTGATCTCCAGACAGAGGGGAGTTTAGATTGTCCTCCGAGGGCAATCTAAACCCCCCTCTATCTAGAGATCAGGGGGCGGGGCCACCAGCCATGTGATCATTTTCAAGAGGTCCCGGAACTCCGTTGCACTGCGTTTCAACTGAAAAAAAGCCCTGGTTCCAAGCATCAGGTACTGGCAAAACGCTTTCTCTGTCTGAGATCCCCCAAGATTCCCTACCATTTGAAACAGGCACTCTTAGGCTCCGTTGGCCATTGATCTGACTCAGCATAAGGCAATGCCACATTTTCACAGGCAAACATATGCAAATGTAACTGCTTAATTAAGCCATGGACTACGACTCATACGATTTAATTGACTAGGATTTTTAAGGGACTGACAGACCCAATTTTTATTCAAATTGATGCGTTCTTGAGCTCTGATGCTGCAAAGACGCACACACACACAAATACCCACACACTTCCTTGCCTGATTCATTCGCACTTAAAAAAAATAAGCTACAGTCTTTTGCAAGAGACATAGCCAGGCAGATATCTTGTTTGTGGAAACAAGACGGTCTTATGTAAGAGTTCTACTGGTTTTTTTTTTTCAGATGGGGAATGGGAGAAAGACATTCATGCAAATTATTTTCTCTGTCATAGGAGAAAAAAGCCTTTGACATCTTGTTGTGGAAAAGCACACAGAGAGATTGGTAAAGGGACTATCAAAACAGCAGATTCCAACAAAAAGGTTAATAGAGAAACACAATATGTGTTTTTAAAGATTGACTTCAAAAAACACTTCTGAATGGATGTGGAAGCGATTTTCACTTCAGATCCCAAAGAAGTGAAGTGATTCGTCCTAGCAGCAGCCTAGAGAAAGGAATGCAGCAACCTTTCGTTACCAACAGTGCTAGCATGAATTCAAATAAAATCATGTCACCCCTCCTGTCCCTAGGCCTTTCCGGTGAAATTTTTACTGCTGTCAAACCCCATTTGCTTCATAGCCGCTTAACCAGTTTGTCGCATTCCATGACTGCCCCTCCTGCTGCAGTCTTTAGAATATTTGCAAACATACCATGATATCACAGAAGCTTGACAAATGGGAGGCAACGAACATTTTAGGGCATGGCAGGGTTTTTTTGCAGCTGGAACGTGGTGGAACAGAGTTCTGGCACCTCTTGAAAATAGTCATGTGGCCATTTGTGTAGAGAAGAAGGGGGAGACGCTTTGAGGTCCACAGGAGAAGCTGGTACAGGCCCAAAACAGGAGGGATGTAATGTGATTCTCATGAGAAGATTGCTAGAACCCTGCATAGATGTCCACACAGTAGATTAATCCTGATGGTACCTTCCTCCGTCAACACACTGGACAACATGTTTGCGTAAAGGCCTATACACACTGGTCACAAAATTGCAGTGTACACATTTCATTTTGTGATAACACACATTGGGGCCTAAGCTTATGGGGCCTGATGCAGACATGATGGCCAACCAGAAGATACACTGAGGATGCAGGGAAAAGGGGGCAAGCACTAGGGTTGCCAGCATCCAGGTGATGGCTGGAGATCTCTCAGAATTACAACTGATCTCCAGGCCACAGAGATCAGTTCCCCTGGAGAAAATGGCTGCTTTTGGAAGGTGAACTCTATGGAATTATACCATGCTGAGGTCCTTTCCATCCCCAAACCCTGCCTTCTCCAGGTTTCACCCCCCAAATCTCCAGGAGTTTCTCAACTTAGAGCTGGTGACCCTACAACACTATGTAGAACTAGTGGGATACTGACAGGAGTAGAATACTCCAACTGGATGAACTCCTGGCCGAATTCAGTGATGACATGGGCTTTTTTTCTGGGAGAAGAGGTGGCGGAACTCAGTGGTGGAACTCAAGACTGCACAATGATGTCACTTTGGGTCAGATGGAACAAGGGGGGAGTTTTTTAAAGTTTAAATCACCCTTGGCGAAAATGGTCACCTGGCAGATGGCCCCGCCCCTGATCTCCAGACAGAGGGGAGTTTAGATTGCCCTCTGCACCATGGTGGGGAGGGCGATCTAAACTCCCCTCTGTCTGGAGATCAGGGGGCAGGGCCAACAGCCATGTGACCATTTTCAAGAGATGCCGGAACTCCGTTCCACTGTGTTCCCGCTGAAAAAAAGCCCTGGCAATGACAAACAGTATCTTGCCAGAAGGACATCTCTATCCCACCACACTTCTCCACCCTACAGGGCCTTCCCCTTCAAAGCAAGCATCAGCCCCAAGAAGGTGTGAAATCTGACATGAGGGTGGGGATATTTTGGCTTATGAAAACAGCAAATGGGAGGGAAGGCAGAAGCCCCTTTCAGGCCCCAGCTTGCTCAGAAACGGTAGTCCTGCAAATTCATGTTTTTTATGTTTTGTTGGACTATAAAAGGAACCCCAATACAAATAGTGTTGGATGTCCCGTTTAGTTTGGACCTCAGATGAGAAAGCAAGATTTTCACCCCCTAGCTGTTCCATACCTCTTCTTTGCCACACTTTCAGCTCTCATAACAAAAACAAAAATGATACACAGTGTAGTGATTGCAATATAAGCAAACTACTATGGAAACCGGCTAATCACAGCCAAAACAAAGCGCTATATATAATATATCCTATATGAGCATACAATATGGTTGTTTACAAAATAGATACACTTAAATATAAAATACTCGTACATACAATATTGTAATAGCCAAACACAAAGAACTGCAAAGTCTACAATATGTTGATAGTAGACAGCCTTTACCTTGAGAGTTCCAACTTCAACACAATGTGCCATTCGTTTTAAACCTCTGTTACAGGTATGTAAGAGTATTTTATATTTAATTGTATAGATTTTGTAAATGTGTTTATTATGCACAACATATATATAACACTCTGCACAACAAAGAATCACAGGAAAACCTTCCATAGCTTCTGCCATGTGTGTTTAGAGGCAGGCTGGACATTCATTCCTCTTCCCTCCCTGCAAACCTGCCCACCTGCTTCTCGTACTGGCTAGGTTGGTCTTTCTAGAGGAGTGTGGCCCTCTGACCCACGTGCCATTAAGTCCCAGTGGGTCCAGCGACCACGGGAAGGGTCAGAAGGGTCTACTAAAGGGAGAGGCCAATGCAGGAAAGATCCATGATTCTTGTGCCAATGGATCACAAGATCCAATAACGGCATTATTCTCATTCCACCTCTTAAATCCCGGACTCTTGGTAGGTAAGAAAGACTGCAAAACCATAGTTTGTGATGTATTGTCGAAGGCTTTCACGGCCGGAGAACGATGGTTGTTGTGGGTTTTCCGGGCTGTATTGCCGTGGTCTTGGCATTGTAGTTCCTGACGTTTCGCCAGCAGCTGTGGCTGGCATCTTCAGAGGTGTAGTGACACTGAGAGATCTCTATCTTTTGGTGCTACACCTCTGAAGATGCCAGCCACAGCTGCTGGCGAAACGTCAGGAACTACAATGCCAAGACCACGGCAATACAGCCCGGAAAACTTACAACAACCATAGTTTGTGACTTGGACAAAATGGTGAACTACAGTTTTCCACAAATCCAAAAGGTTTTTTTCCCCCCAAAGGCCACACGCCAAAGGAGGAAGAAGTGTGTGAGGATCCGCCACAATTTACGTATTATCCGCTGCTTTAAATATGTACTCCTATGTACCACCAGTGCTCTATGTTGTCTAATGTTAGTCCTAGAATTGATCATGTTCTGTTTCAGTATTTTTATCTACTCTATATTGGATTCTTGCTAATACTATGTCTTTTAAACGTGTATCTATTCACCCTATGGCATTGTTTATGGAAACGTCCTTGATACTGTATTGAAATGTACTTGATACTGATTGTACTAATCTCATACTGTGTAATCCGCCTTGAGTCTCAGTGAGAAAGGCAGACTATAAATGACATAAATAAATAAATAAATTTCGTCCATGTATGACCAAAACTCTAATGAGATCAAATGAGCCTAATTTCATTAGATCTTAGAAGCTAAGCAGGGTCAGCCTTGGTTAGTCAGCGGATGGGAAACATCCAATGGAGACCAGGGTTGCAGAGGCAGGCAATGGCAAACCATCTCTGTTAGTCTCTTGCCATGAAATCCCCACCAGGGGTCGCCATAACTCAGCTATGACTTGAGGGCACTCTCCACAACCACCAATGGCCAAAACCACAGCTTGCCTCAGAAAAACACCACAGCCTCTGCTAGAAATTCCACAGAAATCCCACATTTGTTTTGTGCAAAGATCCAACATCTTTGTAGTGGTTAGAGTTGGACTAGGCTGTGGGAGACCAGGTTCGAAGCCCACTCTGCCACAGGTTATCTTGAGCTAGTCACCTTTCCTGTCAGCTTAACCTACCCTCTCAGGCCCTCAGGCCTATTTTTGTGAAGATGAAGCACAATGTTGTAAGCTGCTGTGAGTCTCCATTACAGAAAAAAGCAGAGTTTAAATAAATAAATGCCAAAACCTTACCATAGAATCTAAGGCAGATACTAAACTGGTGATGACTTCATCTTTCTGAGAGAACACCACGTGCCACTGGTCGTGTCTGGAGTTGTTCGGTGGTCCATCGGAGAGCTTCCCCAACAGAGCCATCGTCACCTGAAATAAAGCAACACCACACGCTTAAGGTTAGGCACGTTTATTTGTTTCATTTACAGTTCACCTTTCTTCCTGAGACACAAGGCATATTATACACTTTAAAACAACACAATAGGCATAGCACGTAGAAGAAACCTCCAAGGACTCACAGGATGCATCTCATTTGCCCCACTATTTCTCTTTCCCTTTCCTGAAAAAGAACATAGCATCTCCCCTTTTCCTGCCTTCTTCTCTCCTTCCCACATACCAGCCAAACTGCCTTTATCTACCCTGCTGTCTTTAGCTTCCTCTCCTTCCTTCCCCCTGGCAGCCTCTATCTGGGAAAACTATAGCCCAATTATACAGTGCTGACTGTCATGCTGTTGCTCCAAACTTGCAGGGGCATCTCACTGTACCCTGTATCTCCCTCCCCACACTATTTCCTCTTTCCCTCGTCCTGGTAACCCTCACATCCTCACCTTCCCTTCTTCCTGCTCTCCTTCCTACCCACCAAGCAACCTACTTTTTATCTGTCCATTTTCAGCTAAATTTATTACTTCATTCATACCCCACCTTTCTCCTCAATGGGGTCGCAAAGCAGCTTACAAAATTCTTCTGCCCTCCATTTTATCTTCACAATAACTCGAGGAGGTAGGTTAGGTAGGGAGTATGTGACTGGCCCAAGGTTACTAGGCAAGCTTCCATGGCAGAGCTGGGATTTGAAGCTGGGTTTCCCCGGCCTTAGTCTGAAACAATCTCAATTACACCACACTGACTTTCTTGAGGTGAGTGCTGTTGAACATCAGTGAGTATCTGGGCCTGAATGAATCATGAAGTCATGAGGCAACAAGATGCGTTTGGCTGCTACCAGGCCTGGCCCTGATGAGTTCTCCCTCAAAAGCCAAAATAGTCCTAAAGAGGGCCCTGCCCCTCTCCCTGCCTTTTACAGACAGAAACCAAAGCTTGAAGGCTGGCAATACTGTTGTGGTTGCCTAGCAACTTGCACTGATGGCATTAGATTCTTAAAGCTACAGGCACTGCATCTATTATTTTAACCTTCCAATGTATTTTTTCCCATTTCAGATTTTTCTGAAAACCTGAGGCTTTACCAAGGTCTGTAGAAATATCTGTACTATCCAGGGCTTTTTTTTTAGCAGGAACGTGGTGGAACGGAGTTCCAGCACCTGAATAAAGATATCACACGACAGGAAATAGCAGAAGTATTAAAGGGTCTAAAAAATAGAAAATCCCCTGGTTTAGATGGATTTACTGCAGAATATTATAAAGAAATGGCGGAGTTACTGATACCAGAAATGCAAAGATTATTTAACTATATATTAAAAGAAGGTAAAATGCCAGATTCATGGAAGAAAGCTGAGATCCTTCCAATTCTAAAACCCCAGAGAGACCCTTTAGATACATATTCTTATAGGCCAATTAGTTTATTGAATCAAGATTACAAAATATTCGCAAAAGTTCTAGCTAATAGACTGGAAAAACATTTACCAAAACTAGTTAAGGAAGATCAATATGGTTTTGTCAAGAATACATCTATAGCCCATCCATTGAGAAATATATTAAATGTTTTGTTTGGTAAAGAAAAGAAAACCCTAGCTCTGCTAAAATTAGATGTTTATAAGGCGTTTGACACCTTAAATCATAATTATTTAATGCAGGTATTGGAGAAATTTGGTTTTACTGGACCGTTCCTAAATACTATAAGGGAAATTTATAGGGGTGGTAAAGCAGTTATTAGAATAAACGATAGACATACTAGAGAAATTTCAATCCAGAGAGGAGTAAAGCAAGGTTGCCCATTATCCCCGATGCTATTTGCATTAGCAATGGAACCCCTAGCAGACAGGATTCGAAATAGTGGTAGAATTCAGGGATTTCAAATAGGTAAGGAAGAACTTAAGTTAAATCTTTTTGCAGATGATATTCTGCTGACAATAAGTAATCCACTACAGGCAATAAGAGAACTGCTAGTTATTTTAGAAGATTTCAAGTCAAGCTCGGGGCTTGGTGTCAATATTAAGAAATCTGAAATAATGTTTCTTAACGTAGATAGGGAAACTAAAAGAGAGATATTAGTTCTAACGGGGATGAATTCAGGAGTAAGTAAAATTAAATATTTAGGGGTATATCTTACTAGAAACATAGAGAAGCTACAAAAAATCAATTATAATAAGGTTTGGACAAAGATAACAAAGAAACTGAAGGATTGGAAGAATAAACATTTGAGTATTTTAGGGAAAATTAGAGCAGTTAAAATGTTTATATTACCCAAGATGTTATATCTACTTCAGGTACTCCCAATAGAACTGGACCAGAAAGATATAGGGAAATGGGATGAAAATATTAAAAATTGGGTGTTCGGCCGGAAAAAAGCAAGAATCTCAAAAAAATTGGTATATATGCCCCAAGATGATTTAGGATGGGGACTCCCACATTTGCAAGCTTATTATGATGCATTTCAGTTGAAAGCATTGATGGAGCTAGAATGGAGGAAAGGGGATAAGTGGGTAAGATTTGAATCTGCAATCAATAAGGGAGCAGGTAGTTATGGAATTTATACTAGAGATCTGCAAAAGGAGATAAGACAAGCAAAAGGCCCAAGAAAAATAGCCTTGATTGCTTGGAAGAGGTGGAAAACGGCTATGATGCCACAGAACTCAAAATGGACTCCACTCAAGTATATCTGGGAGAAGGAGATGAACTCGAAATTTTGGGAAGATCTTAAGGCGGAAGGTATAACTAGAGTGAAGGACATGTACAATGGTCAAGGGGATTTGTTACCACTTCAGGAATTGAATCAAAAATTGGGGGAAAGATATTGGTTAAATCTAATGGGGTTACACCAGTTAATTAAACAAGACAAATATAAAGAAGCTATTAAAAGGGAAGACAATAATATAGAACACGCATTATATGTGGATGAAATAAAGAAAGGGCTGGCAGGGAAAATTTACCTTGAATTGGTGAGGGATAAGGAGTTTATGTTTAGAACTCTAAAAAATAAATGGAATAAAGAAAAACAAATAACTTCTGAGGAGGTTAATAAGTTAATGGTGAATTTGAAGGCAATTAAGCTAGAAAAGTATAGAGAACTTGAAAGGAAGATTATTATGAAGTGGTATAGAACTCCTGCCCAATTGGCATACATGCTTAAAGGGATGAAACCTAACTGCTGGCATTGCAATGCAAAAGAAGGGTGGTACTCCCACCTATGGTGGGAGTGTCCAAAGGTCATAGATTTCTGGGACAAGGTACGGGGAAAAATAGCATTGGTATGTAAGGTCAACCTCAATATAGATGTAGATCTAATATTCATGGGTGTATTGGGAAACACTAGAATTGAGAAACAAAACCAGGATATTTTCAAAGCGATGATACTAGCTGCACATGCAGTGATTGCATACGGTTGGAAGGAGAAGTTAAAATGGACCTTAGAAAGATGGAATGATTACTTGTATGAATATATTCAATCGGATATGTTGGAATGTTTAAAAAAAGATAAGGCATGGGATGGAAAAATGGAGGAGATAAAAGAGAAATGGTCTGTATATTTTCAATGGGTATATAATGGAGAAGCCAATACAACTATATTTGGAAAATTGGAAAAAATGTGCTCGTGGCTAAAAATTTAATTTGTAATTATAGGATGGTCACCTTGCGGGGGGGAGGGTTACAAAAGGGGTAAAAGATGTATCATAGGAGAACTATGACTGTATTGAAATGTAATAATAAGTGATGCATCAATTAAAAAAAAAAAAAAGGAACGGAGTTCCAGCACCTCTTGAAAATGGTCACGTGGCTGGTAGCCCCGGCCCCTGCTCTCCAGACAGAGGGGAGTTTAGATTGCCCTCCACGCCGCATGGCACAGAGGGCAATCTAAACTCCCCTCTGTCTGGAGAGCAGGGGTGGGGCCACCAGCCATGTGACCATTTTCACTGAGGGTGATTTAAACTTTTAAAAACTCCCCCCTTCTTCCAGCTGACCTAAAGTGATGCCATTGTGTAGTCCTGAGTTCCACCACCTCTTTTCCCAGAAAAAAAGCCCTGGTACTATCTAGTCATGACTCCAGCCTCTGGATTTAAGTATCCACACATTTGGCTAAGTTGAAAATTAGACATATAGATATTCAACAAACATGGTTAAAAACATTAAAACTGGATTACAAAATTAGAGATTGATAGATATGATAAAGCAGGGTTACAAAACTGAAGAATAATGTAATAATGAGAACTACCCATAATTTTACCCAGTTGTCTTTATTAAAAGGCCCTCTTGAACAATTCCATTTTACTCATTTACATTAAATTCCCAGTGCAGCACCCCGAATTTCCATTTCATCCAGCATCTTCTTCCCCAGTCTAACCAGATACCACAGGAATCAAGCCCCCCTTTCACGGTTCCGCTAGTGCCACATTAATTGCTTTTCTTTGGGCTTGCTGCATAGGGTTACTGTACCTGCGATTCTGTGGACAGAGCAAATCAGAGATCCATATCACAAGATTGATGCCTTCAGTATAAGACCCACATGCCCTGCCCCACCCAGGCTGCAGAAATGCTGGAGATGAACCCACAAAGAAATCAGTCCCACAGCATCCACAAGTCATTTAAAGAGGCTCCTGGAATGCTCATCTTCTGTAATTCAATGGAAGCCAACAAGAGCCAGTGTGACTCTCGCTGATGCAAAGTCTCGTCTCAGCAACAAGGTATCTGATTTCCCCTACTCAGACATGATGCTCCATGGCCTCACAAGATCAGGCATATTCTTTCAGCCTAACCCACCTCACAAGGTTGTTGTGAGAAGAAAACTGTAGCAAGAAGACCGAGATTAAAAAAACATAACAAATAAACAGGACAACCTAAGTTCTCAAAGGGGGTCTGCCCTTTTCCCCTGTTAGTCTTCCATAGTATCTAATGATCTGGCAGCTTTTTTTCCTCCTCACAACACCCCAGTGAGGTAGGGCAAACTGTGGGTGCAAAACTAGCACTCAGTTTGTTTTGCAACTTGCAGGAGGATTTAGAGATGGGATCTGAAGGATTCTGAGGATTCTTATCAGCAGCCCTTTTGACCAGCCAACAACAACAAAAAGCCCCCAGACTGGCAAATCTACATCCAGCCTTTCCCCCTTTTGTGCGGGTCGCATGCCCTATTGTTATCTTTCTATCATATTTTAATCTTCTCTTTCTTCTAAAGAGCTGAAATCAATAAACATAATTCTCCACTCTTCCATTTTATCCTCATAACAAGCTGGCGAGGTAGGCTAAATTTAAAAGAGTCAGCAACCGGCTGACTTTGTGGCTTGCACAGAGGGATCGTACCCGGGTCTGGCTAGTCATAAATAGAGATGGGCACAAACAGCAATACGAACAAAAAAAAGCCATGAACAGCCCAATCTGCTGTTTGCAAACAAGCTGTTCGTAAGGCCTCATTCTAAACGAACAGGTGGTCGTTGCAAGCCTCGTTCCTTGCTGTTCGTTGCTGTTCATCAAGCCAGACAGTCTGGCACCTGCAATCAATTCCCTTGGCAACTTAGGCAGGGATTGTCTGAACTCTGTCTGAACTCCTGCTGTTGCCCTGGAAACCCCAATCTAAGCCCAATTTAGCTTGATAAGCAGGTCTTCTTTTCAAGCGTGGCGCTCCAAATTTGTTACAAGGAAGCAAAGAGCAGGGGGGAGGGGAGCTCCCAGCTCTGATTTTGCAGACAGTGGAGAGGGAGAGAGACAGCTGCTGTTGGCATTTTGAGAGAGAGACAGGGAGAGTGCATTGGAGCTTGAATTTTCTTTGTGTGTGGTGGGATATGGATCTACCCCTTCAGGTTCCAGGGGTGCTGCCAGGCTCTGGGGCCAAGTTATTATTTATTATTGGTACATTTCCTACTGCCTGCTCAGGTAGGGTTTCTGAGAGTGGTGTGGTAGGGATCTTGATGGCTGGAGGAGAGCCTGCTGGCCCCCACGAACAACGAACATGTTCGTGAACAGGTCATGTTCGTTAATGTTCATTGTTCGTTGTTCATGGATGGCAACGAACAACGAACACCATGTTTGGGGTTTTTTTTCTGTTTGTGCCCATCTCTAGTCAATAAACCAACACTTTAACTGCTTCATCATAACATTGAACCAGATAGGCACAGTTTGGCATTCATGTTTGCCTGGCTACTGTACTGTGGAAGCTGTCCCTCACAAGAAATATATTCCCACACGTAGAAAATAGTGGACTGGGGAGACGTGCTACTTTTCTGTGCAGGGAATTCTTTTTCTTAATGGGGGAGCATTCAACCAAGACAGTCCCACCTCTCTGATCTGAAGTGCTATGTCCCAGAAACAGGATGACTCGATTTCTGTCTGGTGATTGAGATCTTTTGTTTCTTTAGGCATACCCACAGTAAACTCTTGTGACCCTCTTCTCAGGTTGTGTTTTTTGTATGTATACATGTCTTTACCATATTGTTACACACATATACCACACACACACATTTTAATGCTGTTGTTCATGTTTTAAATGTTTTTAATGCCTTGATGTTCGCCACCTTGCAGAGCTCATTTGGATGAAAAGATGGTGCATACATGATTTAAATAAAATAAGCAAATACATCTGTCCATACAGCCATACCCATGAAACTTCCAACAGCAGAGAAAATGCACAGAACTAAGGTAATAATATTTAGTGTTTGCACACCTTATCACAGCAATCCTTTCTAACAGTCCTGCAAAGTAGGTTGGTGTTACTTCCCACATATTGCAGATAGGCAGACCGAGGCTGAAAGAAAACAGCTTGCTTAAGGCTGTTGAGTGAGTTTGTAGCAGACATGAGATTTTGAAGCAGCAATCATCCCCCCATCCGAAATCAAAGTCACAATACTATTCTAGCTCCTGGCTAAGGAGGTAGAGGCTGGTAGCTGTACCTTTCAGGAAACGCAATCTACCGCCAGGCTTTGGTAGGGTTGCCAGCCTCCAGGTAGTGGCTGGAGATCTCCCAGAATTACAACTGGTCTCCAGGCCACAGAGATCAGTTCACCTGGAGAAAATGGCTACTTTGGGTGGGGGGGTGGACTCTATGGAATTATGCCATGCCAAGGTCCTTTCCCTCCCCAAACCCCGCTTTCTCCAGGTTTCTCCAGGTTTCATTCCCCAGATCTCAAGGTGTTTCCAACTTGGAGCTGGCAACCCTAGGCTTTGGGTATTTCAATCAAAACGTGCATGGCATTTTGTTCAGCAGTAATTCAAGGCCGATCCAAGCAAACCATGCAATTCACACAGCATGGACCAAAATGTGCGTGTGTGTGTGTGTGTGTGTGTGAGAGAGAGAGAGAGAGAGAGAGAACTAAATAGCTTGTGGATGCGGGGGAGAGACAGGAAAATCTCTAATGAAGCAAAATTCAGGGAGGCTGCCTGGAGAATTAGAATGAAGCTAGCTCCACTTAACTCAATTTGCTAACTAGGCAACAATTGCCGAAGAGAGAGCTCAGGGCTCTGCGGGGGCTTGAGATCGAATGTTCCATGGGGTGAGGAGATTTGGATGCAACGGACAAAAGGAAGCTTGTTTAGAAGGGGAGCAAGTTAAGCAACTGAGACGGGACTTAGTAAAACGACAGCCGCCTCACGAAGAATCGCTTAAGGTGTGCATTATCTGTTTTCAGAAGCACAACCCTTGCACTACCTCCAGTTGTTGCACTGGGCCCTCTTTTCTGCTCCCTTTCTCGATTTTTGTCCAGTGCTCAAATTATAGGAGGGAAGATGTATGTGGAAGGGGGGGAGTCTTTAATGCGCAATGGCCGAAACAGTGATGCCCAAAGAGTTAGAAAATATTAGCTAAAGAAGCCTTCACAAAAGGATCCAGAGGAGTTAGCCGTGTTAGTCCGTAGTTGCAAAACAGTAAAGAGTCCAGTAGCACCTTTAAGACTAACCAACTTCATTGTAGCTTGCTGTGGTTCTCGAAAGCTTATGCTACAATAAAGTTGGTTAGTCTTAAAGGTACTACTGGACTCTTTACTATTTCACGAAAGAAGAAAGGTAAACCATCCTCTGGTCCCCTTGTGATTCAAGGACTGCTTTGTGTTTGGGGGATGCCATGAAAACATTTAGAAAGATTTGCTAGACTTGTCTTTCTTCAAAGTTCAGCTCCATCCCTGGAGTCTCTATAAGGCAGGTTGCAGAACAGGGAGGGGATGCCCTCTGTTTCCAGCACTCAGAAATTATCCGCTCTCTTAAAAAGCACAAGTTTCTAGCCCTTATGCCCACAGAAATCACCCTGAGGATACAAAGGCTGATGGCATCAGAGAAGCCAGAATGGAATTTCCATTTGTTTGCAAGTGAGAATTCAGTGCTCTGCTCTTTGTCCTTCCTATCTTGCCAATCAGGAACAAATGAAGTCTCCAGAATCTACCAGTTTCCCAAATAAATCAAGAACTTAGGAACCCGCTTATTTTACCTGGCAAAAAGAAAAAGGTGTGTCCCTTCCCCCCAACCTGTTACAAAATGCAGAATACAAATGTGCCTGGCCGTCTTATCTGCATGCAATTCTGTTATGGATCAGTAAATTGAATTAACCCGCAAGCCGCATCCAGCGCCTGCATAGACAACAGCAAAGGAACTGTCAATTACTGCAGTCTGGCATCAGCCATCATCTGCACAGGGCCACATCCCGTTCTTATTTGTTTTTAATCATGAAGGATAATTGTCATACTGAATTTTTGCCTTTCCTCTAGAAAACACAGAGTGATTTATGGGGAAGGACAGCCTTCCCTTACTCAAGTTTTTATTTGGTCTGTGCCTTCTTAGCTTCATGGGAACTAAAGCAGTGGTGTTGCACCCATGGGTCAGGAGATCCTTATGCGCATCACAGAACCACACGACACCCACCAGCTTTGTCACTTATAGGTCCCTATAGAACCCTGCCCCCAACCAGGCACCTCTCTCTGCCACGTATGGCAGAGGGAGAAGGGGAAGTCACCAGGAATACTTCCATAGCATCTGGCCTAAGACCTCACTTAACTTAGATCATAGTGACATTTGTATTTGTTTTTAATTGCTCTATGTTGCTCTTAAATTCAACAAATATGTTGCCACAGTTATCATGGTGTCTCCCATGCCGTTGTCTTTTACAAGCAAGCCAGAATTTCTGGATCAGATTTGCAAACTGCAGAACCTCCATGGCTCATTTAATGGCACTTCAGTAAAGTCTTCACTGATCTCCGCTCGTCACAGGAGAACCTTGTCCTGCAACGAGGAAATCCCAGAATGAAAGCAATGCTAGCCCATTGTTAATAAAAAACCACTAAGAACCCACCAGATTAGGTACAGGCCTTGATGGATCAAAGCCTGCCTTGAGAGACACGTTAATGTTATCCTTAGAGAGTAAATAACTATTTACAAGTTCAGGTCCACAATGAACTGCAGAAAGGGAACAAACAATTTTGGAAAAATTCATCTCCACCCCTAAAATCTCTCCCCTTTGGCAAGCTCTTAGGTGCTTAAGTAGGTTCTCTCCCCCTTTCCCCTGCTTAATTGAGACTCAGCTGCTTGTCAGCATTCTCTACCTTCTGGAGCATGCTCAGTTTTCATCAGCTATTCTCAACATTCCCTCCTTTCTTTGTCAGCTACTGTCAACATTCCCTTCCTTCTGGAGCACACTCAGTCTTCATCAGCTAATCTCAACATTCCCTTCCTTCTGGAGCACACTCAGTCTTCATCAGCTAATATCAACATTCCCTTCCTTCTGGAGCACACTCAGTCTTCATCAGCTAATCTCAACATTCCCTTCCTTCTGGAGCACACTCAGTCTTCATCAGCTAATCTCAACATTCCCTTCCTTCTAGAACACATTCAGTCTTCATCAGCTAGCCTCAAATTCCTTCTGTTCTGGAGTATGCTCAGTCTTCAGCTACTGTCAACATTCCTTCCCTTCCAAAGTACAAACATCAGCTAGTCTCAATGTTTTCTCCTCTCTGGAGCATGCGCAGTCTTCATCAGGCTAATTTTTAAAAAGTTTTTCCCCTCTTCCATTTAGTTAACAGAGTTAGATTTTTCTGCATACCTAGGGAGTCCCCTGAGTAAGTAGACATCTCCTCTTTATCTGCGGTTGACCTGAGAGCTTTACAGACAACCCGTCCATGCACTGACGAAGGGAAGGGAAAGTGGGCATCAGTATACTGGCCATGTCCTCTACATGACCGCTGGGTCATCTGCATGGTGTTAACAGTAGGAAGAAGTGTCCATACATACATCCCTCCCCATGATCAGCAATGGCCAGAAAGCATTGCTGATCATAGAGGAGCTATGCACAGAAACTTCCTCTGCGTGTTTGAACCAAGCAGACCACTCAGTAGTTGCATGGAGGCAGAGGACAGGGCCAACATGCTCATGCCTGCTCTCCCTCACCACACAAGCTAATCAACATGCAGATGGCTTGTTGTTACAGGGCTCTGGTTTGGCTGCTTTCATCTTCCATACAGGGCCAACCATTTTGCTTTTCAATTTGGCAGCATGAGTATAAAGAGGAAACAAGCCAATCAAGAAATCAGTGGGGCCCCAAAGTCACAAAATGCAGAAGACCCCCAGCCTATAGTGATTCTAAAGCGCACCAAGCTCAAATGTATGTACAGTAAGCTCAGTGACCATCGTAATCAGTTTGAATCTTACCTCTAGCCACTCATAAGGTGTCCTTAGGCAAGTTACTCTCTTTTAGTCTCCCCATCTGTGAAATGGGCATAGCAAAGGGGAACCTGCAAGGTCTCACAGGGAAGGGAAAATTGCACTCCCCCTTTGTCACCTGCTCCAAATACCCAACACCATATGTATCCCAGGTCCCTTGGTGGGGGCGGGGAAAACCCCGCTCCCACTCTCCGCCTCCCACCACCACTCACCGAGCCAGTGGGGGGAGAAGGGGAACACGCCTCCTGGGTGTGTTTCCAGGGTGGCATGATGACGTCACTCCCGGGAGTGACATCATCACACCATCCCGGGAACGCTCCCGTGCTTCACAGGGGGCCGATTTGGGCCCCAAATCAAGCCCATTTGGGGCTCAAATTGGCCGGCTGCAAAGCACAGGAGCATTCCCGGGCCCTGCACGATGAGGTCTCTTCCTGGAAGTGATGTCATTGCACTGCCCTGGTGAGTACCAGGTCCTCCTCCTCCCACTGGGAGGATAAGGGGGCCTGGCAACCCTATAATACCACCAATTCCCTGCAAGCTCACCTTTCCCCACCCCAACTACCTTTCCTTTCCCCCACCAACATCAGATCAGTTCCTCTCTCTTTACCTTCCTCTTTGCATACCATTTTGCCTTGCCTACTGAAAGGGGGCAGGAAAAATGACAATCACTGCCTTTTCTTTCTTTTTGTTTACCCAGACAACATTCACACATGTGCTAGCTATCAAACTGAGGACGTTACCCCTAAATCAGGGTACGGCGTCAACGTTTTTTGCAAAACCTGGAGGCACCCCAGGCTGTGGCTGGTTTTGCTTTGTAGATTTGTTTACCTGCCGTGTTACAGCTCTTGGCAATTAGATAAAGAAATAATATTCAGCTACCCTAAAGGCCTATTTTAAAGATAATTACACAACTGTAAGAAAGGGAGTGTTTACACTTGACAGTTCTATCTAAAAGCTATGCATTATCATATATACATCTGAGCTTTTTGCATCGGAGCAATCAAGAACAAATTGTAAGCCACACTATATGTGTGCCGCACGCAGTGTGAAGTGGCAAAAAAGATGAGAATGGAGGAACCACAATCTTTGTTGAGGAAAAATAAAGTCCCCTCAAGCTTCTAGGCCTCACGGCTACTTGAAATGACTTTTGCAGAACTCCAGAGCTAGAAAAGTATTTTAACAGTTGGGGAGGTAGAAGATTCAGGAAAAGTGTTGCCGTCTCATATCTGCCTCTTTCTGATCACTGCTAGCACACAGACAGATCTTGGCTGAGCCTCTCAGAGATGCGAAAACCTGTCCTCTCTGCCAAGGCTTGGAATCACTTTCTCTAGCAGCCGGAGACAAAAAGGATTACAAAAACAGAGACGCTGGGATGGAAAAAGTGGAGCAAAAGCGACGTGACCCGGTTTTAACGGTTAGAAGCAGGTTTCCGGCAGCAGCCGACGGAAGTGAGGGAGGAAGCATCTGGAATGAGGGGGAGGGGAGCATTCAGGACGCATTGCAATAAGAGGCATCTTTAGACCTATTTGTAAACGACAGATAAAGCTGCCTTATACTGAGGAAAAGAGCAAAGAATCCAGTAGCACCTATAAGACGAACAAAAATTGTGGTAGGGTGCGAGCCTTTTTTGTTAGTCTTACAGGTGCTACTGGACTCTTTGCTTTTTTCTACTGCTACAGACAAAGACGGCTACCCATCTTGATCTGCCTTATATTGAGTTATACCATGGGTCCATCTAGCCCAATCTCTCGAGTCTTCTGACTAGCAGTGGCTCGCCAGGGTTTCAGGCACAGGAAGTGACTTTCCAACACTTTTTGCTTGTGATCCTTTAACTGAAGATGCCGAGAACTGAACTTGGGTCCTTCTGCATGCAAAGCCCATGCTCCACCACCAAGCCACAGCCCTCCTTCTCTTTGCCCCCTCAACAAAAGTCAGTCTTTCTTTGCAACGTCTCCAGGTGATCTACCATGCTCAAGGCCCTGGGCCGAGAAAGACCACTTTTATGCCATTTGCAAAAGCGAGTTCCTCAGGGTTCTCAAGGTCATCCTGAATGAGCGTGGACAATATGAGCAGTAAAGCCCAAGAAGAAAAAGAGAGTCAAGACTGAATGCCAACAGATCAGAGGAAAAGGGCAAGGGCTTAGGGGGAGAGTATCTGTCTTGCATGCAGAAGGTTCCAGGTTCAGTCCTCAGCACCTCCAAATAAAAAGAGATCTGGTAATATGTAGTAGTAGTAGTAGTAGTAGTAGTAGTAGTAGTAATAATAATAAACATTTGATTTATATACCACCCTTCAGGACAACTTAACGCCCACTCAGAGCGGTTTACAAAGTATGTTATTATTATCCCTACAGCAATCAGCCTGTGAGGTGGGTGGGGCTGAGAGAGCTCTGTAAGAGCTGTGAATGACCCAAAGTCACCCAGATGGTTCAAGTAGAGGAGTGGAGAATCAAACCTGGCTCAAGGATCACTATATCATATGTGGTGGACATGTGAAGTAGCTAAACAGTATTGGGGTGAAATAATCGAAGTAATAAATGAGATTTTACAAATACAAATAAATAAGAACCCAGAATTGTTGCTACTGAACTTGGGAATGGAGAACGTTCCAGTGCAGCACAGAACATTGTTATTTTACATGACAGCTGCAGCAAGATTATTGTATGCGCAGAAATGGAAAGTGCAAGAAGTACCTACTGTAGAGGACTGGATTTACAAATTGCTGTACATGGCAGAAATGGACTAAATGACAAGAAAACTTAAAGACCAAGACCCGGAACAATTTATGGCAGACTGGGCGAAAATGAAACAATATTTGGAGAAAAAATGGGATGTGAAAGGAGAACTGAGGCAGTTCGAGAACTTTTAAACTATGATACTACAAACAGAAGAGAGAAGTGACTTTACCAATAGAAGAAATGTGTGTTTATATTAATCTAAGCTAGGATTATAGTTAACTATAGGAGGGGTAGAATTTATAACTGATACTTAGAAGTGGGATTGATATACTAGAAAAAGTAATATAGCATACATATAGTCATGTAAGGGAAGAGGAAATTATTTAGAGTAATAAATGTTATTAAGTTAGAATATTAACTTAACTATCATTAAGTTTGAATTATGGTTAAGTATAAGATATGAGAAGTATGCTGTTAATTATGGGAAGAAGTATTAGTAAAATTAATTTGATAAGTATGTTATTAATTTTGGGAAGAAATATCAGTAAAACTAATATAGTATGTATAGTACAGAGTAATTAGGGCTTAGAGTAAGGATTGCTATGTAGGGATGCTTGATTGTTTAATATAGGATATGTTAAGTAATAAAGGGGGTAGAGGGTTGGAAAGCTGTTGGAAGTCAAGAAGGAGGGGGGAAAGGGTGGGGATTAGGTTAGATTTAATCAGATAGGGTTTAATTGAAATATTGTTTGAAATTATGCTCAACAATAAAAAAAAAATTTAAAAAAGAGAATCAAACCTGGCTCTCCAGATTAGAGTCCTGCCGCTCTTAAGCACTCCACCACTCTGGTGCTGCTGCCAGACAATACAGTCTTGATAGACTGAGGATCTGACTCAGGAGCATGTTTTTCATCCTTTATTTGGCTAGAAGAGGAAGAATGCTAATAAATGCACATTAGCTCATTTTCACTAGTTTAGTGTCAGAACCAGGCTGGTGCTATAAAGGGCCATCTCCGTTCAGGTCTCCATCTGAAGGATAACAAATTTTGCAGGGAAGACAAAAGCTGACTTTCTCAGGAATTTAAATAGCAGGTGTGCTGCATGCAGGGATAGTGAATCACATTAACAATAAAGTGGTAAAAAGCACACTTTGAATATGGAGAAGGTGCCAGGTTTAATCCCTGACATCTCCAGTTAAAGGACCTCAGGTAGGAATCGTTGAAGAAGACTTCTCTCTGGGGATCCACTGCTCGATCTGACTACAAGGAGGCGGTTTTAAATGCTCTGACATGTCACCCCACTACAACCATTTCTCAAGTCATTTGCATGGTAGGTAGGGTTGCCAGCCTCCAGGTAGTGGCTGGAGATCTCCCGGAATTACAACTGGTCCAGGCCACAGAGATCAGTTCACCTGGAGAAAATGACTACTTTGGGGGGTGGACTCTATGGAATTATGCCATGCCAAGGTCCTTTCCCTCCCCAAATCCCACTTTCTCCAGGTTTCTCCAGGTTTCACCCCCCAGATCTCCAGGAGTTTCCCAACATGGAGCTGGCAACCCTAATGGCAGGTCATTGGCCAAAGAGTGGTATGTTTTTGGATGAATGGTTCAGCTGACTATTTTTGTGGTGTAGTGGTTAGAATATCGAGCTAGGAGAACAAGGCCCAAATTTCCACTCTGCCATGGAAGCTCACCGGTTGACCTTGAGACAGTCACACACTCTCAGGCTAACTTACCTCACAGGGTCATTGAGAACACAAATAGAGGAGAATTATATGAGCCCCCTTGTGTCCCCACTGGGGAGGAAGGTGGGGTATAAATGAATAATGAATAAAATCTGGACTGGGAGTCTTACACCAAGCCAGGGTTCCCCGAAATAACTCTCTGATTCTAGAGATGCAACCGCAGCACCCCACTCTGTCAACCCAACAAGAGCTGAAGGCCAGAATTGAAATATTCGTAACAATTCTGGCCAATCCAGAGGATTTATACAGCCTACCAATCGCAGGGGGTGATTTTGTATCACTGCTGTTCCTTTCTGAAGAGGGCACTGAAGCCTGTATGTCCATGTTGGAAGAGCAGCAAGATAGTCCAAGGGATCAGCTTGATATGCTTAATAATAATAACAACAACAACAACAACAACAACTGTACTTATATACCACTCTTCTAGACAGATTAGTGCTCTACTCAGAGCTACAAAGTCAGCATTGTTATTATCCCCTCAAAAAAGCAGGCGAGCTGCAGCTTAGATAGGGTTGCCAGCTCCAAGTTGGGAAATTCCTGGAGATCTGGAGGGTGAAACCTGGAGAAACCTGGAGAAAGTGGGGTTTGGGGAGGGAAAGGACCTTGACATGGCATAATCTCATAGAGTCCACCCCCCAAAGTAGCCATTTTCTCCAGGTGAACTGTTCTCTGTGGCCTGGAGACCAGTTATAATTCCAGGAGATCTCCAGCCACTACCTGGAGGCTGGCAACCCTAAGCTGAGAGGAGTGGCTTACCCAAGACCTCCTACTGAGTTCAGGGCAGTAGTAGAATTCAATTTGCAGCCCAGCCACTTAACCCCTATGCTACAACAGCTAGAGCATCCATCAGTCCTGACCAGATAGGTCCTTGGTAGATACTGATCCCAGTCTTGTTGTCAGTTGCACCCCACGGCATCAAGCCACAAGTGTGAGAAGCCACAGACCAAAGTGTGGGGAAACTTCTGCCTTCTGCACGTTTTTAAAAACCCCAAACAGCCCTTAATTTTGGTTACGGGATTTGAACTAGCCTGCAGAGGAGCTAAGTTCTTGCGAGCTCCATTGACCTAGCAGCTCAGCCCGTGCAAAGCCTTCATTGCTCATCTTTAATTGTTGAATGATTATGGGGAGGAAAAAACAAACAAACCGCAAGGCAGTTGTATAAATCCCAACAGCAATAGGGAGGTCTTATGTGGGCAGTGTTCACAGATCCAAGCGGGACTTTCCCAAATTCCTGTCTTGCTTTTTGCTCCTCTTCATTTTTGCTTCCACGTTCTTCCTGCCTCTTTCCCACTGCTGCTACCTCCTAGCAACCACTCTTCTGACTTGCCCAGGAAGGTCTATCTCACACCATCTCATAAGAAGACAAAGCTGTGTGTTGCATTCGGTAATACCGCTTGCTCTTCAGCCCCATGCAGCACTTCCAATCACTTCCTCCTCTCCCTGTGCAACAAACTCACCAATAATACCCCCCTTGGGTCCAGTAACCCAATATACTTCCATCTCCTGCATTTATGAGCTGGTGGGGAGCACTTTCAAGATTCCCCCCAGAGGTTTTTTGTGACTGTTTTATTAAACTTCTACAGCTGGAACAGTTTGCACATTGAACAACTGCTTGGCTTGCTCAAGAAGGAAAATACAAACACACTAAAAAAAATGGCAAAAATCTATTTTTCATCATCTCACATATCTAGATACCCTGGGATCTAGATACAGACTACAGCATTTAATACATAATCAGGTTTCTAGCTCTCACAGTATCTCTCCAACAACAACAACAACAACAACAAATCCCGAAAACCTTATGGTAGCTTTTGCCAACTACACAGAAAATAGGAAGGTCAGGATTAGGGTCACAATAGGTAAGACTTCATTTTCTACAACTGCATATATCTGCATTTCTCCCATAGTTTTCTCCAATGTTTCTCTGAGCTGATAATTTCTTACAACTTCTCCTCCTTTCTGTATATCAAATAAAGCTCAACAACAAAAAAGTTCCAGACCTGCCAGAAAACATCATAGTTGCTAAAGCGGGAAGAATCTGCTATAAGCCCTCTGTGCCTACTACAAGGTTACTTTCCAATTTTTTTTTACCCCCAAATTCCCCATTTTTGATTTCACTGCTTCCTTGCATAAATCAATCCCGATTCATTCTAGAGTTGCCAGGGAGGTGGGAGGCCCAGCACCTACCTTCTATTCCCTGATTGCGCGTGCTCCCTGGCCATTCAATGATGTCACTTCCTGGAAGTGACTTCATCTCATGGGCTGCAGGCCACCCTGGGAGCGCTCCTGTGCTCCAAAGGGGCTTGAAACAGGCCTGGATCGGGCTGCTGTGGAGTGTGGGAGCACTGCTGCACTCCGCAGTGCCCCAATCTGAGCCGATTCGGCTCTGGACCGGGCTGATTCGGGCTCGGATTGGGCCGCTGCAGTATATGGGAGTGCACCACGTAGCCTGGGAGCTTACCGCATGGCCCGGGAGCTCACTGCATGGCCTGGGAGAGCACCCCGGGAGACATGTTCTCACCTGCTGGCCAAGTAAGCGGAGGCAGGAGGTGGAGGGTGGAAGCGGGGGATCCCCCACCCCTAGCAGGGGACTGGCAACCCTAATTCATTCCATGCACTTATATTAAATTTCCCCCATAAAACATATGCACTTCTCACCATTATTGGTACCTCAGCATCTGTATGAACCATGTACATTGTATATATTGCATATTAAGACACAGCTAAAGTGAGCAAGCCCTGTCCTGGATGGCCCAGGCTAGCCTGAGCTAATCAGATCATGGAAGCTAAGCAGGGTTGACCCTGGTTATAAATAATTGGGAAACCACTAAGTAAGTCCAGAGTTGCTATGCAGGGGCAGGCAATGGCAAACCACCTCTGTTTCTCTCTTGCTTTGAAAATCCTACGAGGTTGCCATAAATTGGCACTTTCCACTACCAATTGGAGCATACCATCCAGATGCATCAACAGGGAAAATAAAGAACTGAAATGGGTGAGAAAAATACACATAAAAATAAAACTGGCTTATCCCTCCGGTCATCAGGAAAATACAGCATGAGTGTTTATGAAGCTACTCTCTTGTCAAGCTTTCCATCTGATTTTTCCCCCTTTAAAAAAAGAGGGAGGTCTTCTAACTGCCACTCAAACCACATTAGTGTTTACTGACCGCTTTCAGCTTTTCACTTTAAAAACTGTATTTTTGTGTGGGGTCCCCCCCCTTAAAAAGCAAAAAGTTCTTTCTGCACTAATTCAAAGCAGATCGCAACCCAACTGAAAGTTTCATTTCTTCAGGAAATAAATAATTGGTCCCATGTGCCCATTAAAACCACGAAAGCCAGAAGGGCGGCGGGGGAATGATTCGCCAGGTAAAGAAAAGGACATCATGTAAGCCCATGTTTTAACTAACTGTACATTTTCAAACCAAAAAGTCTCTATTGCAGGTTTTATGAAGGGGGTGGAGGGACAGCAACTTTGACAAAAAGCTAAGAAAAATGACCTATATCCTCTAGCAATTTTGGTCACAATGGAAAATCTTATTACAAAAAAGGACTGTTTGAAGTGCAGCCAAGAAGCAATTAAAGATTAATCTCTCTTTCCACCCCCCCTCCCCAATATACACACACATTGCTCCAACCTCCAAGTCAGTAACAAAGTGCCTATTGATTGCAAGCAGGGCAGGATCTGACCTTCACTGCAGGCTTGCTCCAAATTCCAAAATCATGGGGTGGGGGGGCGAGGGCTGAAATTAAAGCACACAAAACTGCAACCGTTTTGAAAGCAAAATAAAATCACAGCTAAAAGGCGATTGTGCAATTGAACTACCCCACCCCTCAAATTACACTGAAATTTGGTAGCAAGACAACCCCAGTTCTGCAACAAGACTGATGATTGTGCCAAATAAATCTATTTGTATCCATCTCTGAACACTTGCATATTTCTGCCTGCTTCCAAACACCAGATTTGGAACGGATTGGGCAAGATTGGGGGGTAATGGTAAGGTACAAAAATGTGGGGTGGGGGAGAGGGGAAGACAAGGCCACAGAATAGCTACTACCTCTTTACTGTCTCCGGACAGTTAAAACCCAGACATTTTCTCACAAGATCCCAAACTATTCTTGCAGGTGGCAAGTTACATCATCATTTTGGTTCGTGCCCATCTCTAGTAGTTATATGTTGTCTAATGTCAGTCCTAGAATCACTTGTGCTCAGTTTCAACATTTCTTCAACTCTGTATTGGATTCGTGCTAATGTTATGTCTTTGTAAACTTGTATTTATTTATCCTATGGCACTGTTTATGGAAATGTCCTTGACTGTACTAATCTCACACCAAGTAACCCGCCTTGAGTCTCAGTGAGAAAAGTGGACAAAAATGACATAAATAACAACAAGTGGAAAGAGAAGGTGGCAGATGCATAGAATGGGGACAAAACTACATATCTTTTTATGCCTTGATCTGATTTTCCCCAAAGAGATGAGAGGCTTAGAGTAACACACAACCCAAAGTTCTGATATAACTCCAAAGCCGCCATTACCCTCTATATTTTGTATTGCAAAAGGGAGTGGCAAACCATTTCTGTTTTAGATTAGAAATGGCGAGAAGGATTGCGCTGGGATCGGGCCTCCTTGCTTTCTCCACTGCTTTGCAATTACAAGGCGAGGTACGCCTCTTCTAAAGAGTAACACTTAACAGCAACAAACTGCGTAGTAGTCTTCACAGGCTCAGTTCAAACCAAATTAACCATGGTTTCTTGTAACTATGGTTAGTTGGTCAAACCAGGGATGACAGATGATCATCCATATGCCAGTTTGAAGCAGCAGTGCGGATTTCATCACTTTTGCTCTTCTTCTCTGCAGAGACCAAGTTGATATCCTGTGATTCCTGTCCTGCACTGCAGAAAAGCCAATGCCAAGGGAAAAGCCAGAATTAAGCCACAATGTCCCTGTGTTCATACATCACGCAAAACCATAGTTAAGAGTAACTGTGGTTAATAAACCAACTTCAAGCCATGGTTTCAGATCCTGGTTTGACATACCCTAACCAAATATAGGCCGATTCCAGACGGCCCTCTGCAATCCAAAACGTTGCGCGTTGTTGCGCGTTGTTGCATGTCATCGCGCGGAAAACGCGAAATATCGCATTTTCTCACGCGAGTTTTGCACGACCTCGCGCAAAACTCGCGCGAGAAAACGCGATATTTCGCGTTTTCCACGCGATGACGCGCAACAACGCGCAACGTTTTGGATTGCAGAGGGCCGTCTGGAATCGGCCACAGTTAGCGGAGTGGGTCCATACTTGGACAATCACCCTAACTGTAGCTAATTTATCTAAACCATGGTTTTGCATGCTGTCTAGGCTAAGAATTGTATTTAGCAAGTAGATATGTTTTGCTTTTTTATTTTATGCTTTGTCTTCATGGTTTGTTGAGCTTCGATTCTCTAAAGAGATCTGTAATTATTTCAGTCCATCCCCTCGCATCCTACCTTGTACCTAGATAAACTCTCTTTTGAGAACTTGAATAAGAAAGGCTACCTTCATTTGCACTCAACACATACCATGGTTACCTTGTGGAGGCAAAACCACCTTATGTTTTTCCCAATGATAATAATAATAATATTCGATTTATATCCCATCCTTCAGGACAACTTAACGCCCACTCAGAGCAGTTTACAAAGTGTGTTATTATTATCTCCACAACAATCACCCTGTGAGGTAGGTGGGGCTGAGAGAGCTCCAAGAAACTGTGACTGACCCAAGGTCACCCAGCTCGCATCAAGTGGAGGAGTGGGGAATCAAACCCGGTTCTCCAGATTACAGTCCTGCCACTCTTAACCGCTACACCTTGAGTCAAGTCACAGACCTGTTCTGGAAACTCTGCAGTTCTCAAGAACATAGAGAACAAACTGAGATCAGGACCACAGCAAATGGGGACAGCAGTCTTAGACTGTCCTCCCCACACTGTTATCCCAATTTGCAACAGTCCCAAGGAGCCACTATTTGCCCCACTAGAGGCTGCATGTGTACCAATCTGGGGAACTAGACATGTAGCTGTATCAACACAGATGAAACCCCCAACGGGTAAACAGAGGTCCATTTCAGGTCAAGAAAACTGCACAGAGGGAAGACCTAAGCTTTCTCTGACCCACTGTTTTTATTTAGAATTGAGAATTATGATACTAATATCAGAATGGGAGAAATGGAATTAATCCTGGGGGGAAAATAATGTTACTGTTTATTTTGTTATTGGTGCAGATTTTGAACTACAAGGATTTTTTAAAAAAGATTTATTGATTACAAAACTAAAATAAAGAAAACACACACAATGCCTCTGCCTGGGGGGAAATTGGTTAACTCTTGTTCACTTATGGAAGGCCAATTGTTCCAGTTTCTTAAAAGGCCAGAGTGATATAAACCTTAGGGTGTGACTGCCAGGGGATGTTGAATCCATCTCTCTCCATTAGGGTGCCAGCCTCCAGATGTTGTCTAGAGATCTCCTGGAATTACAACTGATCTCCAGATGACAGAGATCTGTTCCCCTGACTCTATTACATTAGAGCCCAACTGAGGCCCCTCCTCTCCCAAACCCTGCCCTCTCCAACCCAAATCTCCAGGAATTTCACAGCCCAGAGCAGACAACCATACCTTTCATCACAGGAGTGTCATTTCTGGGTTCAGAAATTCCTGGAGATTTGAGGGCAGTACCTGGGGAGATCAAAGGGCTCATTCAGGATTTGATGACACATAATGGTCCGTCCAAAACTGCCATTTCCTCCAAGGGAACTGATCTCTGTAGTCTGGAGATCAGTGGTAATTCAGGAACTCCAGGCTCCATCTTAGAGTTGCTAATTCTTCCACCACCTCTGCTGGCCACCGTTGTTACCCCCAACCACCAGTGGCAGCAGGAGAAAAATTTTACAAACACCAACACCGCAGATGGTGAGATGTCACTTCTGTGGAAAAGCCCAGAAGTGATATCATGTTGCTCTAGGGATAGTTGGAAACCCTATGGTTTTACCACAGAGTTCCCAGCATTTCCTAGAGCAATGTGATGTTACTTCCAGGTTTTCCTGGAAGTGACATCATGGCACACACATCACCAGTGCCCCTCATCTCCCTGCCGCTTAAGTTTCCAGTGGTTGCCAGGCAAACCTATCCCATCTTGAGGCTTGTAGTCTCAAATCTATCCCATCTTGAGGCTTGTAGTCTCTTGCTAGCCTTCTTCCTCCCCTCCCCCACCCAGTTTCTAACCTGCCAGGAGTATCAGGTTATGTGGCTGGCCAGCACTCACTACCCCCCAGTTCTCATCCCTCCTCTCTGTCACCTGGTAGGCTCAGTAAGTCCGTACACAGCATCTGGTTGGAGGATATTGGGCATGCCAGCCTACCACAACTCCCAAGTTGTTACAACAACCCTGTTGTTTTAGCTGGAGACTACAGCTGAAAACCCAACATGGCTCCAGAACTTTCCAAGCCCACCAGTGAAATGGCTTATACATGGAGACTTGCTGGTTCATAACCACAAACAACAGTCAAACAAAACGGGAGCCTTTGAGGGGGAAATGCTGTGGAAACCACTTTTTAAAAAAAAAAACAGAACAATGACAAGCAAGCTTTTATAGACCAGATTTGGGCTTCAACCGGTGGTGTTGCTAATCGCTTAGGCAAACATTGGTACATTGCTGCCAACAGGAAGCAACCAAGCCTAAATTCACAAGTAAACGGGGAGGGTGAGGAGAAGTTACTTGGGGCAGGCCAAAGAAGGGGCGCTTGCTTTGGCCAAATTAAGCACAATACAGCCACAAGGGGCATGCTTATGTGGAAAAGCGCATAGTTTCGTCACCTCATCATAGACTGAGAGCCAAGCTGCAAGTGACACGTGACATGAGTTGGACACTTGTCAGCTTCCCTCAAGTTTTCATGGGAAATGTAGGTGTCCTGGTCTTGCAGCTTGGCTCTCCATTTCATTGAAGTTTACAGAAACCCCCCCACACACCCAGCAGAGGGGAAGGGGAGGTGCCTGGCGAGAGCCCGACGCCTGCACTCCCCTCCCAACGGCACGTTCTCCCTCCCATAGACTGCCTCTCTGTAAACTTCATTTCCCATCAAAACTTGAGGGAAGCTGACAAGTGTCCAACTCGTGTCAGGCGTCACTTGAAGCTTGACTCTGAGCCAGTGAGAGATCCCGTGTGGTGCAGCGTGAGAATGTTTGACTCAAATCAGGCAACCAAAATTCAAATTCCCACTTGCCATAAAAACTCACTGTAACGCTACAGCCAGCTGCACTCAATCTCAGCCACCTCACAGGGAAAAGTGTTGTGAGAATGAAATGGGGGGCAGGAATAGCATGTTCCTTGGAGCAAGAGCAGGATAAAAAGGCTTGAAATATATGGATATTAATATGGATATTGAGACGATCCATGGGTTGGAGTATTTTCCATACAAGGGAAATCTAAGGTCAAGGTCAAATCCACATTACTCATTCTAAGTCGCATGTTCCCCGCATTCCCCACGCAATCCCGAGTGCCGGTCACATTACCTCATTAAATAGATGCATTTCATTCACATTTCTCCCGAATATGTGGTCACAGGTTTTCAACGGGAGTTTCACGGTGGCCGTGAACTGGCCAATGCGCAATTTACGTTTTTTTTTAAAAACCACCCCCCTTCCTGTCTCTCCGGCCGTTCCGAGAGTTCCTATTGGCTGATTCAACTTGCAAGTGCTCTGTAGTCTGCAAAAGACTGTTTTTGACTTCATAGTATTGGATTTATTGATTATGCTGTTTCTGAATCAAATCTGGTAGTTTGAAAAATCATTTTGGGGTGAATCCATCCTCAGAACGGACTCACGAAACTTCCTTTTTAACTGTTTTTTATTTTTTTTATTTTATATTACTGTAATATCGAAATTACGAAATATCAAAATAATGACACTCCAAGGAAGTGAAACTGCAGTAAAATTCAGGCACTGAACTGTCCTGCATAGGAAATGCCCACGAAAGCTTCCCACATGCTTCCAAATTTCCAAAAAAAGAAACGGGAGAGAGCCATCAGTGCTGTCAGTGGGGGAAAGAGAGTCATCATTATCTTCAATGATGTTTCTTTATAAGGCAAGATCGAAATAACGGAAAAGTGCACTCAAAAAAATAAAAAAAAATGGGCGGGAAAAAAGGTCCCGCCCAAAAAAGCGGTTTTCGAGCGGCCGTGTGACCGGAGGGACACGCGAGAAAGACGGATTGGAAGCAGGAATGTGAACGAAGAGGAAAAAATCGCGGATTGGAGGCAAACGGAAGATATCCGATAAACATGCAGGTAATGGGTGAATGTGGATTTGACCCAAGTCTCCTTCACTCCACACGGCTCAAAATTTCAAAAGGCAGATGATTTGCAAATGGGGAAAAAAAGCAAGTGTTAGCATGTTTTTGGAAGATCTGGAGGGGATACACTTTCGCTTCCAATTCAAAGGGATAAATAAAGCTCCCTGGGGATCTTTTTCCCTTCAGTGATATAGGGTAGTTGGACATCAAAGGCAAAGCCCACAGTAGCAAAGCAATCTTCACACACGTACCCACCCCCACACACGTACCCACCATTGCTGTCTTCTCTCTTATTTCAAAGCTATCTTGAGGGAATAAAGATGAGCACAGTAATTATTTAGAGGCTGTTCCTCTTGTGCACGTACCCAACAGAAATGCTGAATTTGCTTAGGGTACATACAGGATAGATTACCATGCAGGAAACGTAGAGAAGTTTGTTCACTTCTTACATGTGTACTAAAACGCTGCAACAAAGATAGGGCTGCCACATTCTCAGCGCCCCAGATCCTAAAATTCACAGTGTATGCATTGATGATGTCACAACAAACAGCAGCCACACCTATAACCAGGGGTCATTTTGTAGAAAAAGAGCTGGAGGAACTCATTAGCATAACTCATTAGAATATGCCACGCCCCTTGACATCACCAGAAATGTGTCATTAGCACAACTGATTTGCATATGCCACATCCCCTGATCTCACCTATCCTGACTGTTTTGGACCCAATCCTGGCCATTCAGGGCTGAAATTGGGCCGAAAATGGCAAAAAGGGGCTGAAAATGGCCGAAAAGGGGCCCAAAATGGTCAGGATTGGGCTGCTGCTGAGCGGGAGAGTGATCCACCACCTGTCAGAGGCCTGATCCAGGCCATTTCGGCACCAATCCAGGCAGAAACGGGCCCAAATGGCCAAGATTCAGGTGGGCGGGGCCACCTGACATGCGGCCTCTTTGGGAAACTGCCGGAACTGCGTTCCTTCACGTTCCCCCTCGAAATGAGCCCTGCCTATAATACTTCTTCTACATATCCCTATATATCTTTTCACATGGAGGCTTTCCTGTAGTTTGGGTGTTGAACTGCAACCATTTTTATCTGTGTGAACTGCAACCATTTTTATCTGTGTGAACTGCAACCATTTTTATCTGTGTGAACTGCAACCATTTTTATCTGTGTGAACTGCAACCATTTTTATCTGTGTTTATTCATTTTCCATTCATTGTTTTTCTGTGGTCTCCGTGCTGTTTTTCTCACTTTCTCTCTCTCTCTCTCTCTCACTCACTCACTCACTCACATGCACAGTGCGCCCTACTATCATACAATGTATGAACAAACTTAGTAGCAGAAATCTGTTTCCCCATTAAAAGTGCATGAGTAACTACCCATTCATATATCAACAAGAATTAAAAGGGGGGGAACCCCTAAAAATTGACATTTATATTTTTGAAAATTGATCAACACCACTTGGTATTGCGATGAAACTTGAAAACCATGGCAAAAAAAAAAACTATGGAAGACAAACCATTGCTTAAAAACCAAAAAGAGTCCAGTAGCGCCTTTAAGACTAACCAACTTTATTGTAGCATAAGCTTTCGAGAATCACAGTTTTCTTCTTCAGATGCATGGAGGGCAAGAAGAAACTGGTCAGATATATAGGCGGAGAGGGGAGGGCGGAGTAGATGCAAACAGTAGCTTCTGATATGGAGATCAGTTTGCTTCTGTTAAGGAAGTCAGTTACTTCTGATAACGAGATAACCATTCATAGCTTCTATCAGAAGCTACTGTTTGCATCTACTCCGCCCTCCCCTCTCCACCTATATATCTGACCAGTTTCTTCTTGCCCTCCATGCATCTGACGAAGAGAACTGTGATTCTCAAAAGCTTATGCTACAATAAAGTTGGTTAGTCTTAAAGGTGCTACTGGACTCTTTTTGGTTTTGCTACAACAGACTAACACAGCTACTCCTCTGCATCATTGCTTAAAAGGAAGATTCTAGCCATGAAACTCTATGGCTTGCAAGAATACCTCCTCATCCAATGTTACCTGCCACAATTCAAACAATCTTCTGTATGGGAAATTTAATTGTTAATTGTTTTTATCAGGAATGTAAACGTTTTCTTTGTATTAGCATAACTGCACTTCCATGTTTTGTACTGGTTTTGCCTTTGGCTGATTATAAGCCGCTTTGAACTTTGAATAGTGAAGAATATGTTTTTAAATACACAAACATTGCATCACCTGCCCCAATGCTCTCGCACTGTTATACCATCCTCTAGCCATCCATGGTAATGACATTGTGGCCCATCTTAAAGCAGAGCAGTAGCCTTCTCCTCTACCAAGCTATCATGATGCTGCAAAATGTCACTTGATACCACTGAAGCTTTGCAAATTGCTGGATACATTGCCCCCAAAGAAAAATTATGCATAGCATATTGCTATTTTCCTCCACAGAGAACACTTCAGCTTAGAAAAATATGGCTTCGTCTACATTGCTTGAATGACCAAGTGTTACAGGTAGAACTTAGCAGAATCTGGAATTTATTGATATTCCAAAAGTCCCTGTACTGTTTACCTGGCCAATACTCGTTCCCAATCCATCAGTGTTTGACAACTTTACTTCATCCCGGAACCTGAAAACCAAACCAAGGTCCTCCTTCACAGTTCTTAGAAACAGATGCCAGTTGAAAGATCAACACGGTGGTTACCATTCCACGAAAAGAATAAAAACGCTCTCCAAATACTAAGCAAGGACTCAGATTGCACTCCACGGAACAGACAGCTTCAAAAGACTAAAATTAGCCGGGTGTATTAGTGAACTAAGCCTGTCTCTCTTCATCAACAGCAGTCTATTCCCTCAGCCCCCACCAGCACCTACCTTGCTAATCACAAAAATTACTTTGTGTTCCCTGGAGAGGTTGTTAAATTCCTTGCCAATCAAAGTGCACTTTCCGATGTCATAGATAATGAAGTACTTTTTATTTGGACCGACTAGAGTTTCAAAGGCAGGATGCAAACTTCTGAGTTACACCGATCTCCTAAACTGGATATTTAAGAAAAGAGGATGAGAAAGTAATTTTCGTGGACTCAAATATCATTTTGCCCCTTCCCGAAAATACCTAAGCAGAAGTGCTTGGCCCTTAGAAATTGCATATTGATATCTAAAAATAAAATATTTTACTAGAATTGTTCCCTGATTGTATTTTAAAAGCATACAGAAAAAGATGGTAAGGTCCAGGGCTTTTTTTCAGGGGGAACGCGGGGGAACGGAGTTCCGGAACCTCTTGGAAACGGTCACATGGCTGGTGGCCCCGCCCCTTGATCTCCAGACAGAGGGGAGTTGAGATTGCCCTCTGTGCTGCTTTGGCGGCGTGGAGGGCAATCTAAACTCCCCTCTGTCTGGAGATCAGGGGGCGGGGCCACCAGCCATGTGACCATTTTCTCCGAGGGCAACCCACTGAGTTCCACCACCTCTTTTCCCAGAAAAAAAGCCCTGGTTAGGTCCCATTAATAAAAAAAAATCCATCTTAAAGATGAGATTGAGATTCCCATTTACAGTAGATTCATTTCCTAACTATGAAAAGGGAATGATATTAACTTCCCCCTCAAGCTTGTCATAGGGGTAAACACAGAAATGAAGAAGCCTTTAATAAATTAAATTTTGTTCATACATTATTAGAACCAGTTGTATATTGGCATACAGAAAGCAAGTACAAACAGTACAAGTTGTGTGATGGGAGGAAAAGATCAGCTTAGTTTTCTTATCTGACTTGCTGATTATGTTTGAGACTACAGGCTCAACTACAAGCATTTCGGATGGTTTCTGAGAAGAGAGAAGCAAGGGAATATTGAAGAGGAAATGCTTGGATGCATTCTTTTCCATTCCTTTTTCCTTACACACAGTTACAGTTGCTCTGAACAGCAGTGGTGGACTTCAAAGTATTTAATTTATACTTTACTTTTTCCACCAATATGCCTAGGAAACCAAAGACATCATCATACATAAAATGATCACTAAAGTCAAAAAGAGAGCAAAGTGGGACATCCAGGGACTGCTCCAGATTTCAGAAAGGCTTGGGCAAGATCCTTTCTGGGCCCCACACTAAATATGCCATCCCCTTTTGCACATGTGCCCACACACAACCTGGACGAGGAAGCAACTAATTCAGGCTCCTTCAAGCCTCAGTCAGCACTGGTATAAAGAGTCAAGCTTTGCACTTTTCCTTACATCAAATGAGACTGGCACCGAGTTGCCTCCAATGTCACACAGGCCTCCAGATCAACACAATTCCCAAGGGGAACAGATGGTTAAATGTGTCTGGTCAGTGGTGACCCACTGCTAGACTACAGGTCTTTGCTGGTATCCTACCATGGTGACTTTGATGCCAGCCCCCAGGGTGACACATTCTATAAATCCATCCCGACCCGATGCAAATATGTTTACATAGATGGCTAAAACCATCAAACCATAGTTTGGCCATTAGACAACCGAGCATCAGGCATGTGTAAAGCTACCAACTCTAGGTTGGCAAATCTCTGGAGATTTGGGGGGTAGAGCCTAGGGAGGGCAAGGCTTGTGGCGGGGAGGTACCTTTGCCAGGATATAATGCCATAAAGTCCATCCTTCCAAAGCAGCTGTGTTCTCCAGGGGAACTGATCTCTGTCATCTGGAGATCAGTTGTAATTCCAAGAAATCTCCAAGCCCCACCCAGAGGTTGGCAATCTTATGTGCCCTCCTCTCCCGACCCTCACACAAAACTTGATTAGCATGGACTTCTGGATTAATGCCCAAACAAAAGTTTGTCCCTTTGACCAAACTGCAAACTGTGGGTCTTCATTCCAAAAGAGTATTCCAAACCGAGGTTTGATTTGGGTTTGGAATCTTTCTCCTGAAACACTCCGCTTTGTGTCTTAGGGTCAAACTGCATGTGACATGATCGGATTCTCCAATTTTGTAAGACACAAAAGACAGACTCAGAATGGATGGGGGGAGGTAATTAATTGGGGCTAGGGTACTAAGGAAGGTGGAGTTTAACTCTTCTCCTTTGTGCGTCCTTACACTCCTGCCCATATACATGCATACACCCATAGTCAGATGGGAAATTGTCATCGAAGAAACAAGGTTGTGCTGGAGGAAGGGATTAAAATCTCCATTCCCTAGCACCACAACTTCCCTAGCTTTGAATCCAACATGGATACCCAAAGTCATGTGTAATCTGGCAGCAAAATAGCGGCACATCAAAAGAAATCCCATCATAGGCACTGCTGGAAAACTACATCTCTCCGAGTCCCTGGAACCCAAGAGGCCAATGTTCTCAGCACTGGAAAAGAGGTAGAAAGGTTTCTCAGCCTCCAGCTGCCAGAGTTCCCTTTCTGCAGCTACCACCATTCGCTGCCTCTGCTGGACCAGGAAAAGGAAGAAGGAAGTGAATAGTGGTGCAACGGCAAGGGTATTTTTTTCTCCATTATGATCCAAGAAGCTCTCAGGAGACAGTGCTGAGTTCAGAATAAAGCCGAGTATTAGGAGGCAGGAAAATGCAATATTCTGAAAACCCACAAATTTTGGTAGCCTCTTTACAGACAACACTGGTGGTCACTACTGAACTGCCATGAGCCTGCTGGCATGGGGAGGGCGGAATACAAATAGAATAAAATAAATAAACAAACAAACCAGAACTAGGGTTGGCCATGGGAGTGGTCAAAAGAAATTGCTCAACTGATTAACTGTTTAAAAGCAAGCATTATTTTAAGGCCTTATTAGAACAAGAAAAAATATTATTCTTGTGAAACAGTGAAATTAACTTATAAAATAGTTTAGAGAGTGACCTTGGCCAAAGATGCCTGCTTATGCAGGAGATACCTTAAGAAGTAGCAGGTGGGAAAAGGGCTGCTTTGCCCCATGCGCTGTAGAGCTGGAGGGACAAGCTGTCCCAACTCCATTCACAATTGGAATGAAATAAATTGTAAACTGCTGGCTACACAGTGGATATTTTGGCGTCATAGAAGGTTCAACTAGTCAACTCTCCTGGTGCGCCATCCCTAAGCAGAACAGAAGCAAGTAAATGATGGTCCTTGCTCTTATAACCAAAACGTCATGTAGGAACAAATGGTGACAGCCCCCAAAGCCCAAGTGCCCGGGTGGTGATCTCATAGCTATGTACTGATGTCGTCTTCTTCAAACTGGCAGCAAGAACAAACTTCCCCCCATCCAAAGCAAGGGTGAAGGGACAGAGAAAGATCAAGATGGTTAGCCATGTTAATCTGTCTGTAGCAGTGGAAAAGAGCAAGAGTCCAGTAACACCTATAAGACTTAACAAAATTTGTGGAAGTAGGATATGAGCTTTCGTGAGTCACAGCCCACTTCTTCAGATATCTGAAGAAGTGGGCTGTGACTCACGAAAGCTCATATCCTACTTCCACAAATTTTGTTAAGTCTTATAGTCTTATATATCTGAAGAAGTGAGCTGGGACAGAGGAAGGAAAACTAAATAGAAGAAACGGGGACAGTCCACAAGCAGAAAAAGAGAACATTTCCCCCAAAATTTCGACAAGACCAAGGAAGAGGACCCTTGCCAACTTAGGTCCAATGGAGAGGCTGTGGTGGCAACAGGAGTTATTAATTTTTATCACGGATTGTCATTATTGTTACTGTTGTTGTTGTGGATTAGGTTTAAGACTGTATCCATAAATTGGTGCTTCTGCCAAAATCCCTTAGAAAGACGTCACACAGCCACCCTCCAAATTAAAAATGAGGGCCAAGTGATACAGATTCTAGCGTCGGGTTTTTTGATATTATAAGACGAAACTCTCATTATTTCAGAGTCACAGTTTTCTTTTTTAAAAAAACAACTGTGGCTCAGCTACTGCTTGCTTGCGTGACCTGGGTGAAAAAATCCGCAATCTTAATTCCAGGCCCCATGGTGCCTATGGCAACTGGCATCCGTCGCCTTGGAAACTAATCTCGTGGTATTTGAACAATGTAACGAGGGCCTTTAATCTCCCAAACACTGTAAATCTTTATTCTAGCCCGCTTGGCTAGGACCACAAGAGGCAGTATGAAAAGGTCGTTGTTTTCCACCTAGTCAGGGAGCTCCCACAAGTAGGGTTTTTATACATATATTTGTACATTCACAGGGAGGCGGAGCGGCCTACCCAAGGCCTTCCTACAAGTAAATAATTAGTCATGTTTTGTGATAGGAAGAATTTGGTTCCCTGAGGTGTTAAGGAGCCAGAATTACAGAGGGAGCCCATTCTCCCCCACCGTTTCCATTTCTATCTCTTTCCCATGGAAAAAAAAAATAACAAAAGAAATAATTAGGCACAACACACCTTTTAAAATAGCAAAAGTTAAATAAAAAGTATGCTAAGCAAAAACACAATCAAACCAGGCTGGGTTTTTGGAAAGACCAAGTGGAACACAAAAATGATACCAATGGAGCCGGTTCGTATACAACGGCATGTTATTTGACTTCATTTTGTGGGGATAAAGGTATGAAATTGAATATTTATTCAACTTATTCAACAAAGCGATTGATATTGCTGAAAAAGAGAAAGGGTTCTGTTCACAACATATACATCCAAAATGGGAAGGGAAAAAACGGGAGATGTGGAAGCCATGTTTGATTAAGGCAACGAGGACTTCAGCAATGCTTTTATTCAGGCCGAAAAGCAGCCCCTAACACTCCCCATATTCTTTAGTGCAGGTACTGTTTATAAACTAGTAACAGCTTATCTGCAACCAGAAAAATATTTATTTAGATGTTTATACCCTTTTCCTCTCAAATGGGGACATCATCACTCTCCTCCGCCTCCATTTTATCTTCAGAACTTGTGAAGTAGATTAGGTTGAAAGAATTCACATAGCCTTTGTAGACCGTTTTGGCTGCTGATTGCTAGTAGATTGTAACATTTCAGACACAACTGGTTTGTCTACGAGTTACTAATGGGTTTTTAAAAACATTTTCTTACCTTTCACCTGTGCCCTGTTTGCAATGGGGGGCTGAGATACAGGGTTTTTAAGATTTTTTTTCTTTCATTCCAAAGAGTTCTGTCCACCTCTGATTTACTGCAGTGCACTGTCGGAAATGTTGGCAGTTCTTTTGCTAGCACTTTTTTTTTTAATGGCTAGTGATTAGCGCTATAGTGCTACAGCATTGTAATGATAGGTGTAGAGGGTTCTCTGAATTCCCAGCTTTCATCTTTAAAAAAGTAAGTCTCTAGCCCCTTCACTTGAGGAAATATGCCTTCTTCCTTATATCTCTACAAAGGCAGGGCTCAATACTTTTTTTTAAATGAAAGCTGAGAATTCAGAGAACCTGTTACACTTTTCATTACAATGCTGTAGCACTATAGCACTGTAGCAATATTTTGTGCAGATTTTTTAAAAATGTAAAAACCCTGGTGGCTCAGCGGGTGAGAAGTAGCCATTTCCAGAGCTAGAAAAATTGGTGCTGTTTGAAATTACCACAGTGATTGACATATGAATCATAAATAAATGCAAATGCTATTTGGAACTGCCACACCTACATCAGTTTACACAAAGTCGAGGCAGCAACAGATAACAACCAGGTTAAACCAGAAATGTGAAAAGGGCCTTAGCCTCGTCCAAGGTTATCCACACAGTTGTCATGACAGAGTAGGGATTCAAATCTGGATCTCCCAAACATAACAGCTCCAGTTAAATCGCTCTCAGCTACAGTTGTCAACTGTACAGGTTGGGAAACTGTACAGGTTGGGAAACTTCTGGAAATTTGAGGGCAGAGCACATGGAGGGCATTGTGTGGGGCGAAGGAACCTCAGTGGGGTATAAATGCCATAGAGTCCATCCTCCAAAGCAGCCATTTTCTCCAGGGGAACTGATCTCTGTCATCTAGAGATCTGTTGTAATTCTGGGAGAACTCCAGGTGCTACCTGGAGACTGGCAACGTTGCTTCTCAACAGAATTCTATAAATGAGGCACAAGAAACTCCCATCAAAGAGACCACCAGAAGTGATAGCTAATAGCCCCCTTCCAGCTCTTAGCTGCCATCAATGAGATCAATGGCAGAAGTGAGGAAATGCCAGCATGGTGTAGTGATTAGAGAGCCAGATGAGGATCGGAGAGAGCCAGGTTCAATCCCTACTTTGCCACAGAAGCTCTATCATGCCTGGATCCAGCTGCAGCTGAGAAGTCTTAAATACTGGATTAGATCCCCCCAAGCCACTTCAAGTACCAATTTTTAGCTGAAAATTGGGATAGGAGTCTACCCACCGAATCTCAGCAAAGATGCTGGGTCCCTGTAAAGACACACACACAAATCGTTTTGCCTTTCTATCATTATATTTCAACAAAGGCGAAGGGTATGATGGGGAAAGGAGGTTAATCAGCACCCTTCATTGCATCCGCCTTTATGTGTTAAAATTAGAGATGGGCACGAACCGAAAAACCCCGAACCATGGGGTTCATGGTTTGTCAAATTTCACAAACCACGAACCATGAACTTTCACGAACCTGCCCCTGGTTCGCGAACCGGTTCATTTGGTTTGTGAAAACATCACATCCAGGTCAGAAAACCATCACTTCCGGGGCAGGAGAAGGTCACTTCCGGGCCAGCCGAAGTTAACTTCCGGGTCAACAGAAGGTCTGCAGGAAGTCCATCCCCCATTGCCTAAGAAACTGATTGATTGGCACCAGGCTGTCTGATTGATTGGCACCAGGCTGTCTGCAGTGACGAACCAAAAAATGAACAAACGAACCAGCCTAAAAGTTTGTGGCGGTTCATCAGAAATGCGATCTGGCGAACCGTGGTTCGTGAACCATGGTTCGTGAACCATGAACCGACCTGGTTCGTGCTTAATTTTGGTTCATATTTCGGTTCATGCCCATCTCTAGTTAAATTGAGACCCTACCCACACTTTATACCTCAACAGGGCACATGTATTATCAGGGCCAGCTCCAGGTTCTGGGTACACTGGTTAAGCACCCCACAGTCTACCAAGTAAGTGTATCACTGTTACCAGTTTCATCCTCCTCCACCTCAGAGCCAGCGTGATAGTGATCAGAGTGTCAGACTGATTCAAATCCCCGCTCTATCATGGAAGCTTGCCAGGCGACCTTGGGCGCCCTCAGCCTAACCTCACGGGGTTGTGAGGTGAATGGTTTTAAACCAATAATGCCAAGAGTTTTTAAATAAATAGGTAGAATCGACAGGGGAAAGGGGGGGAAGTATCTGAAGCTACTTCATGACTGAACCCCACCTCAACTCAAATACTGTTATACAAAAAGAAGGAAAGAAAGAAACGTGGCACAGAGAAGGAAAATTAATTTGTACGCTGCTGGGAAATTATTTTGTCTCCTGTAGCCCGTGTGTGGCATTACAAACATAAAAGCTGCAAAGGGTCTCCACGGTTAACAGCGTGGCGACAAAACAAAAACGCAGTAACCTTTTGGATCTGGAAAAGGGATTTTTGGAATAAATGGCTGCAACCAGCTGGGATTTAGGAAGGCTTCTGAGAGGCCTTGGTTCTGACACTGCTTGCCACCACTTAACAATAGGATTTAATTCATTAGGAAGGAGAAAAAGAACAATTAACAATGGGAAAAGGAGGGGGAAAAACATATAACGAAGGCCTAGCACTGCTGCAGCCCACTGCTGGATTTAAGCCTCGTGAAATTCCAAGCTAGCAAATTAAATCCAATCACTTGTGCCATAGGTTTAAGAAGCCAAGGTGGGAATAAGCCATTCACTTGTGCAGAAACTGTTGCAAAGAATTCAGGGAAGAATCTCTCCTCCCCATAGTCTTACCATTAACCTGGTACTGGCAGGGAATCCCCTGCCGCCAGCTGGTGCTTACCACCATCAGTCAGCTGGCCAGGGCAGGGGGGATTGGTGAGAATCTGAAGGAAGAGATGGACAGCATTCTGATGTGCTGATGTTGCTCCCTGTATGCCTAGAACTGATGTCAGTGCATTGCCAGGGGACGTGGGGATGCTCTGGTAATAATAAAGTCCCCTAGTGATGCGCTAATATCATCTCTGGGCACACAGGAAGTGACATCACAGCATCACAAGTGGTGTAGTAATGTCATCAGTGAGCTCCCAGTAAGTCAGTGGTCAGGGGGGGACCCGGAAACCGTACCCCCACAGGTATATATGCTTCAACTGTCCTTATTTACCAGAAGCAATGTCTATTTCCCAGTTCTCATTCCTGGCAAATTGGGGTCCCAGGTGCCCACCAGTGGCAGGCAAACTCCTGGCGGTTTGTCTCTCTGTAAACTCTCTAGTGATCACCCACCACCAGCAGGCATCCCAGGCAAATGTGTGACACGCACAGTCCATGGCAGGTGCGATGATGTCACTTCCTGACATCACTTCTGCACTGACCACAGGAATGCTCCCATGCTTCATGCAAGACTGATATTGGCTCCAAACAGTGCAATGACATCACTTCTGGAAGTGACATCATTGTGTGCCAATCAGGAACACGTGCACAAAGGAGAAGAAGCCCAGTAAGTACCACCCTCCCAGTCTACAAATTATGGCCTCATTTTTGTTCATCTTGGGCAGGCTTCCACAACATGGCACCTGTGGGCACTGTGGCACCAGCCATCAGTACTTCCCCAGGTGCCCACTGAAAGTGGGAGGGGAATTGTAAGGCAGGCTTGTTATTAGCTGACATTCAAATGAAGAGGTTTTCCGTGGCTGCAACAGCAGCTGCAACCACTAAGGTGGACGGGTAAGCACTCAGGTTGTCACCTCCAGGTTAGGAAATTCCCGGAGATTTGGGGGGGTGAAGCCTGGAGACGGCAGGGTTTGGGGAGGGGAAGGACCTCAGTGGGGTATAATGCCATAAAGTTCCAGCTGACCCAAAATGACATCATTGGCCTTGGGAGCATGCGTGCACTTTGCGCGCACACATGTGGTACCAGGGGAACCACCTCCCGCCAAGAGTTGCCCCCTGTGCTCGCAACCCACTGAGTTCCACCACCTCTTTTCCCTGAAAAAAAGCCCTGCATTAATGCATCCCATCGCATTCGTGACACACACCCCATTTTCACCTGTGGGTGGGCAACCAGCAGCCCTAATTTTAGGGCAATTTATTTCTCTAGGTTATCCTGAACCATACAAACCATAGTCTTCTCGGTTTTTGACGCAATATGCTATTTAAATGACTCAAGCCTACCAGCAGTGAATCAGAACAATAGGTGGGGTTCAGGCCAGAATTCTGAAGCATACACCTATTTTTGTTTTGGAAATGTTGGCGGATAGGCAGGTGTTCCTTGAGCAAGTGAGTAGGGGGGAGGGTGATTTTGTATCAGGTGTTCAGTGCCATGATCTTTCCAGAACCCCAGATAGGTAAGACGAGGTAGGACAATACAGAGTAGTGAAGAGAAATATGGCAGGCAAAAACAAGTGCAGAGGGAGCACCAGAAGTCTGCCAAAAGCTCGTAGCTTCTTTAAATGATCTTTTTCAGGTGGGTAGCTGTGTCGGTCTGCAGTGGAACAGCAGGGTGTGAGTCCAGTAACACCTTAAAGACCAACAAGATTTCCAGGGTATAAGCTTTTGTGGGTCAAAGCTCCTTTTGTCAGAGCCAATTCGGTGTAGTGGTTAAGAGCGGCAGGACTCTAATCTGGAGAGCCGGGTTTGATTCCCCACTCCTCCACTCGAAGCCAGCTGGTTGACCTTGGGTCAGTCACAGCTCTCTCAGAGCTCTCTCAGCCCCACCCACTTCACATGGCGTTTGTTGTGGGGATAATAATAGCATACTTTGTAAACTGCTCTGAGCGGGCATTACGTTGTCCTGAAGGGTGGTATACAAATCTATTACTATTACTATTACTATTACTATTACTATTACTATTACTATTACTATTACTATTACTATTACTATTACTATTACTATTACTATATCTGACGAAGGGAACTTTTGACTGTCAAAAGCTTATACTTTGGAAATCTTGTTGGTCTTCAAGGAACTACTGGACTCGAATCTTTCTCTTTTAAATGAGCCAAAACTGAGGAACATGTTGTGGGGAGGGCTTATGTTGAAGAAAAAATGAGACTAATGATTGGTTCCTGAAGATCAGCTGACTCCCTGGCTGGGGGCAGTTTCCATGCAGAGATTTTTGACAGGTCTCCGAGCTTGTTTTCTGGCCAGCTGCCCAAGTAGGCCAGTATGTCCGGTGCCAAGCCCCACCCCACCCCCCGCTCTCCACAACGTGCATGCTTTTCCAGCCTGTGGCTGGGATTGCCCTGTTGCAATCCCCCAACTCCAAGCTGCCTAATTTACATATTCTCCAAACCCATTGCTAATTATGCAAATTGTGCACATTTCACTGTTTCCTCCTCCGTTTGATTTGTGACTGATGCTGGCAACGAGTACGAGAAGCTGGGGGAAACATCAGAGGAACATATTTGCTTTTTTTTTTTTTCACCCATCTCTGGGTAACTAAACTCATGCAAAGGTTTCTTCCCTTAGACCACAGCAAAGCTCCAAGAGGAGGGGATGCAGAAGGAGGCATGTCAGGAGTTCTCTTGTTGGCTGGAACAATGGAAGGCAGAAGCTGCCTTGCTTCCTATTAAATCGTTGGACAGGACACTGCCTGCCTACATTTTGTCTCCCGTTTCTGGATCGACAAGGACTAGAAACTTGGTTCAGAAAGGAGCAAAGAAAAAACAAAAAAGAGAAAGGGAATCAATGCCAACTAATGGCACAAACAAGTACTGGGTGGCATGCACAAAATCTGGATAACATCTACGCAACTGGGCTATATGACAGCCATACATTTTATTTATTTATATCCCATTTTTCTCCACAACAAGGAGCAAAAGCAGCTTACAACACAGTTCTCCTTTCCTCCTTTTCCTCTCAGATCAGCAGGTGCCATCAAAATGTGAGATTTATTTACTTAGATATTTATACTCCCTATTTCTCCCCCAAAGGGAAGCCAAAGTGGCTTAAAACATCGTTCTCACCTCCATATTATCCTCACAAAAAATCCTGTGAAGTTATGCTAGGCTGAGATTAGGGTTGCCAGTCCCCCGCTGGGGGTGGGGGATCCTCCTCCCCCCTCCCCCCTACCCCCACTTACCTGGCCAGCAGAGGGGAGGGAACGCACCTCCCAGGGCACGCTACCACACACTGCAGTGGCCCAATTTGGGCCCAATTCAGCCCCCTGCGGAGCGCGGGAGCACTCCCAAACGTGGCATGTGGCCTACTCAATGATGTCACTTCCAGGAAGTGACATCATCACACATGCGCAGAGACTGCCACAGGTAAGTGCCAGGTCTCCTGCTTCCCGCTGGGAGTGTAAGGGGAACCTGGCAACCAAAGCTGAGAGAGAGCGACTCGCCCAAGGTCACCAAGCGAGCTTCCATGGCAGTGTGGTGGAGATTCGAACCTGGATTTCCCAGATCTTAGCCTGAGACTCGAAACACTACACAACACTGGCTCTCATTCAACCCCATTCCTAAGGCTACTTCATCACCAAAAGCCAATGTCCAAACTTCAGCAGTGGAGCGAAACTTTCAAGAATCATTTTCTCTTCAATCATCGCCACAAAGACAAATTTCCGTTTGCTCACGGAACCGTTCCAAAGGCCATCCCTTGGGTGCTGATTGTTTCCCAGGAAATACCTCTTCAGTTCTCCCCAATTCCATCACTCTACTGTTTACAAATGAATTTTTAGCCGATGCATACCTGAGCACAACTGTTTACTTTCCCTCCATTTTCATTCCTCTAGGATTTTGGGGGGTGGGTCGGATAAACCTTATAAAAATAAGAAATTCAGTACGCTGACAAACACTGCCTAATCTCATCCCCAGCTTCAACCGCTTCCAATTCTCTACAGCTCCGGTATCTTATCAAGACCCATTTGCATAGTACATAAATATTTATTTGCCTTTAATCCAGCAAACCAAGCCTGCCTTGTGGCATTTGGGGACCTGGAAGGTTGGAAGGGGGAAATAAAAATCGGGGGAAAGGGACCCCCCCACAGCTCTAATCAGAAAATGCAGCCTTTGATAAACTGAAAGCTGAAATGGAGTGTTAGATTTGCGAAAGGAGGGAGAAGACAGAGCAATGTAAATAATGGGATAGATGCTGTTTGTACTCCAAATGTCTCTTTTGTGCTCTGATCCACGGGTCCCTGCCCCTTTCTTCAGGGATCTCAGAGTGGCATACATGCATCAGACTTCCCTCTTCCATTTTACCTTCACAACAATCCTGTGGAGCAGGTTAGGATAAGAAAAGATTTGACTTTCCTGCCTCAAGGTACAAGGATAACCTCTGGGTTAGAGAACTTTAAAAGGGGAGCAGACAAATCCGTGGAGGCCATGAAGGCTAAATGGAACTGCCATGTTCAGAAGCAGTGCACCTTGGAAGTCCAGGTAGCAGGCAAGGGAGGCCCCTTGCCTTCATACCTTTCTCATGGGCTCCCCATAGGCATCTGAGAAACAGAATGCTGGCCTTGACAGACTTTAAGCCAGTCCGACAAGGAATTATGTCCTTATCGGCCACGATAGTTAGGAATGGAAGCTCTGTGCACAGAGGCATGTCTGTTGCCAAGGAACATTTTATAATGTGTTGAAGTTTTTATAAGTCTAGTGCCTTGTATTTTTGTTTAATTGGCATTTTGGGTTGCTAGCATCTTTTGTGCTAACCACTTGTAGCACTTTCGTGGAAGCACCAAAAGGGCACCTGCAAGCAACAACATAACTTTTCACTGTTTCCCACAAAGGAATCAAATTAAATTGGTGGCCCAGATCTAAAGGACTAACTGCGTAAATCATGACACTGGAACCTTGATACCACCTTAATTATCCCTCGCTGTGGGCCAATAAGACAAAGAACCACCTGTTCTTGTGATCAAGTGCTCAAGATCCAGAGCTGGGTAAGCCCAAGATTACAATTTTGTTTGGATTGTTCTTAATCAGTTTCCCACTTGGTTGTTTTGGAGTTTTACTCTTAATAAAAAAGATGACAGTGAGTGGCAATGCAAGAGAATCTGCTCGATCCATGTCAGCATCAGTGGCGCAAAGAGTCTGTTCCTCAGTGAAACATGACTGCTATGAAGGAGCCTCCAGGAGCAATCCCAAAGGGCAGACAGAGATGAAAAAACATTGTATTACACAAAGGTACCAAATGAGAATAAATACAAAGCTCATTCTGAATTATAGTTAAACTAGCAATAAAGCCCGTTGTGGTGGAAAATACAATGGGATCCAGCGAGGCCTTGGGAAAGCCTTCCCACTGTCACACCGGTCCTCCCTGCACTGGGCCTCTGCAGGGCCTTGGGAGGGCCTTGCTCAGCCAAACTGGGCCTCCCCCCTCCCAAGGCCCCACAGAGGCCCGGCCTGGAGGCAGGGAGGCCCAGTGCAGCCCCACAGCCCTCTGGAGGGCCCCATTGCAGTGAGGAGGCCAGAGCAGTGACAGAGTATCCCGGCGTGGCGGTGGCCTCCTTGGGGCCTCGGGCAGGTGCACCAGGATAAAAAGTGAGTCATCGGCAACATGGCTTGTCTTTTATATATTAGGATATTGAAAGAGAAAGTTGATTTCCTCTACCTTGGGACAGAGCACCTCCCACCTTTCCCATAAAATCGTAAGAAGAGCCCTGCTAGGTCAGACCAAAGGTCCATGTAGGCCAGAATTTTCCAAGCAGGGTTCCTCAGAAGCCTAAAGATCTATAAGCATCCTCCGAGGTTCTGCGAGGATTTCCTCACCTCAGGCGCTGTGCTCTCCCCTCTTTTCAACTTTGACATCTGTGACTGTTAAAAAATGAATTACTTATTACCCGTTTTTGCTTGGTTGAGAGTGGGTTCCACAGAAGATCAGGACATATTTCAGGGGTCTCTCAACTGAAAAAGGGCCGCAAAGCACTGAAGCAAACTGTCACCCCCATTTCCTATGGTGGGCTAACCAGATGCCGTCGGGAAGTCCAGAAGCCGGATAAGAAAAGCAATCGGTTCAATCCTAGCAAAAACAAGAGCTCTTTAAAGGACTTAACAAACTTAGCAATAAATCGGACCCACTACCTTCCTCCTCTCCATGGGTTTACAGATCTTGTGAGCAAAAGAACAGCCATTTTTTTCTTGCGAGCTTGAAATACAAAGCTGTTTTTGCCTGGCCTTGAGTGTTAACTGTACAGAGAAATGCTTGGCCAGCAAAAGCAGAAGCAGTAAACAGCTACTGGTTGAAACCAGCTAGATAACATGGGAAAGTTTTCACTGAGAGCTGAGAAAAGAGGCTGGGCCTTTTGTCTCAGCAAGAAGGTGGGCTTTGCCTCAGAATGCAGCAAGGGGTATAAAAAGATCCTCCCTACCATTTTAGGGTGAGCAAAGGGTATTTTTACTGGCTTGAAACTCTGTACCCCTTCATTCCTGGAATAAACTCTTTTCCTCTTCAAAGTTCTCCAAGTCTTGGAGTAATCATGGGGCAAAGCACCAGGTCACGAAACTTGCTATTTTTGCAACTATCTGCCATCTTAGGATGACGCTTTCACTGCCTGTTTTTACAATAATAATAACATTCGATTTATATACTGCCTTGTGGGACAACTTAATGCCCACTCAGAGCGGTTTACAAAATATATTGTCTCCACAAGAATAATCACCCTGTGAGGCGGGTGGGATTGCGAGAGCGCCTAGAAGCTGTGACTGACCCAAGGTCACCCAGCTGGCTTCAAGTGGAGGAGTGGGGAATCAAACCCGGCTCTCCAGATTAGAGTCCCGCGTTCTTATCCACTACACGAAACTGGCCTGGAGATGAGTTGTCATTCTTAGAAATCTCCAGCCACCACCTGGAGGTTGGCAATGTGTGTGTGTGTGATGTGCCGTCAAGTCGCCTCCAACCTATGGCAACCCTATGCAGAAATGACCTCCAAAACATCTTATCATTAACAGACTTGCTCAGATCCTGCAAATTGGAAGACATAGCTTATTGAGTCCAGCCATCTCATTTTAGGTCTTCCTCTTTTCCTACTGCTTTCCACTTTCCCTAGCATTATTGACTTTCCCAGAGAATCTTTTCTTCTCAGGATGTGACCAAAGTAAGATAGCCTCAGTTTTGTCATTTTAGCTTCTGGGGAGAATTCAGGCTTGATTTGATCTAGTAGCCACTTATTTGTATTTTTGGCCGTTCATGGTATCCAAAAAACTCTCCTCCAGCACCACATTTCAAATTTTCTTCCTGTCAGCTTTCTTCACTGTCCAACTTTCACATCCATACATGGCAATGGGGAATACCATAGCTTGGATTTCCTTGATCTTGGTTCCCAGAGAGACATCTTTATCTTTAAGGATCTTATCTAGTTCCCTCACAGCTGCTCTTCCATGTCTCAATCTTCTGATGATTTCTTCATTGAAGTGTCTCTTTTAGTTGATGATAGAGCCAAGGAATAGAAAATCTTGAACAATTTCAATTTCCTCATTGTCAACTTTAAAATTGTGTAATTCCTCAGTAGTTATTACTTTTGACTTCTTGATGTTTGGCTGTAATCCTGCTTTGGCGCTTTCTCCAAACTTCAGCTCTATAGGTTTACTGTAGCTACCAAACTCCTAACGAGAAATTTTTCCTTCAAAAGTTTTCCTGGAAAGTTTTTTTTTTTTTAAAAAAAGCAACACTCCCATTCTGTTTTGTTTCCTGACCTAACCAGAATCAATTCGTACACTTCATTTCATCATGAAAGAGTCTGGTCTGCACATCTCTCTGAAGATAGGGTAGGATTTATGCAGGTGTAATTCCCACAGAGATAAAGAAGGTGTCTTTTCAAGAACTAGCAACATCGAACATGAATTATCACCTCAAAGATCAAAACAAAAAGGGCTCCCCTCTTTTTCACAAGAGCATAACTCTCATCTTGGTGAATTAAAGGCAAAATAAAAATCATGTCAAAGAATAAACATGAATGAGGCTTTTGAAAGGGGGGAAAGGTCACAAGCTACGTGCCCTAAGGCCAACCTCCTTTTCAAATCACCCTCAGCTATTTAAGATAGTAAGTCTGCAGTAGAAAAAAGAACTCCAGAATCCCAAAATAAATGCAGTAAGAGAAAGAGAAAACATCATCAGCCAGCTCCAAGAGGAGAAATGGTGACTCTCAGAAAGTCACTAAGGGGACAAAAGGAAACTGAGCAGGAAAGCCTGATGCCTCCAACTTTAGTCATGAGTGGCCCAAGACTCCATTTTTGAGATCCCAAGTAGAGATGGGCACAAATCGAAATATGAACCAAAATTAAGCACGAACCAGGCCGGTTCGTGGTTCACGAACTTGCGGTTCATCAGATCCCATTTCTGACAAACTGCCACGAACTTTAGGCTGGTTCATTTGGTTCATTTTTTGGTTCATGACTGCAGACAGCCTGGTGCCAATCAATCAGTTTCCTAGGCAACAGGGGATGGACTTCCTGCAGAGCGCCTGCTGACCCGGAAGTGAACTTCTGCTGGCCTTGAAGTGACCTTCTGCTGACCCAGAAGTGATGATTTTCTGACCCGGATGTGACGTTTTCACAAACCAAATGAACCTGTTCGTGAATCAGGGGCAGGTTCGTGAAAGTTCATGGTTCGGGTTTTTCCAGTTCGTGCCCATCTCTAGTCCCAAGTAGATGTGCTGGTTTTCAAAGAGCTGGATCCAACTTCCCTGGACCCAATTCTATTTCCCTGGAGCCACACACTAGCTATGGAATGGCTGTTAAAAAGTTAAGGAGAGCCCATTTGGGCTCAGAATGCCACCACAGATGGAGGAAAGGCTCCTGCCTTCTCTCCCCAGCCATTTTCCTGCACCAAAACAGCAATGGGCTAGGGGAGGTATTTTCCTGTGTTTGCTACTACGTGTACATAAAATACTCCACGAGGAATGGCATAAAGTGGGGAAATAACTCCTCCACAGAGCCATTTGGGTGCAGGAAAATTTCCGGAGAGAGAAGGCAGGAGCCCATCCATTCCTTGTAGTGGCATTTCAAGCCCAAATGGGCTCTCCTTTATTTTTAAAAAGCCATAAAACAGAACCCAACTCTTAGAAAACCAACACATCTACAGACTTTCTACACGAGACATCTGGCACGTGAAGAACACATGTTGGGAGATGCAATGTTAGCCAGGAAGGGTAGTTTAGATAGAGCCAGTGGCAGGGCAAAGGCTTTGCTATACACTGGAGCTGTGTGAAGGGGCTGTGAAATGCCAGAAGGGAAACTTCAGCCCATTATAACCTCTCCAGGTCCAAGCCCAGCTCTGGAAGGCAGCTCCAGCCTGTTTCCATTCCTCGCTGCCTCTGGTTGTGATCCCACATAGTTTTAGGCTATAGAAGTGAAATTGACAGAGCATTCAGGGAGGCAAAGATGAAATTAACAAACCCTCAGAGGAGCTTTTCCTGCCTCTGTCTTTTTAAAGGATGCTTCCCCAGCTAACATTGCATCTCTCTACACTTGACAATCATGCACCAAAGCATCTCATGTAGAGAGACTCATAGTTTCAGGCAGTGGGGGAGATCATTGAGCCAGAAAAGCAGCTTTAGAAGGTTAGGAACTGCTGCTCCACAAAGCCCATTGGTGTGATGCACAAAGACGACAGGGTAGTAATGGCACATATTCTGGGGGTGAATCCTTGGAATCAAGACAATGAAGACAGGGTTACCATCCCTGGGATAAAAAGTGAGTAACTTCATTGTTCCCTGTAGCTCCTCCTATGGTGATCTCTACCAAGGCAACTACCTCCCAAGGAGAGGGAAGGAGATATATGCTGTCAATGATCCACATTCTTCATGGCTTTGGACCCCTGTTCTCATCATGAAGCATCATAGCCCTATGTTGGGACACTTGGTCATCTGGAGGCATTTCTCATTCGCCACAGGTGAACAGGCATGTACCTGCTTATAAGGCGTTTAGTCCTCAGCACTGGAAAGCTTATTATTGAAAAGTTTGAGAAACCCTGGTCAGGACACTGTTGGATGGCACCGGAATAAATCAGTGTCGAGGAAAAGAAAAAAAAACGAGAGAATTTGGAGCACCTTGAGCATATTTACCTGTCCATGTCACTTCTCTCTGCCGCTTTCCCTCTGCACCAGCTGTGTGGCCCTCCCTTTATTCCCTTTTTAATCAATACAACCTGACACTAATTCTAATGGTTTTAATAAATGTTTAATGCCTCGCTAAAGGTCGCCCGCCTCCTGTTCCCGCCGCAAGATTTGTATTAATAGCGCGCCGACCGCTTGGTTTTTAACTGCACTGTTTTTGCCAGGATTTCAAAAGCTTTGGCATGGAGTCTCGTCCCGTGTGATGCATTTAAAACAAGAAACACTCTCAGTGGGTTCCATAATAAACTGTCAGGGAGCTCGGTGGCAGGAGGCCAGAGAGGATGAAGGGAAGAGAAAACAGACAAATTAGCATGGACAGAGGGAGAACGATGGAGCGCTTGGGGCAGGCATTCGGCAGCTAACGGCATCCCTGATTTGAGCTTTACTTAAAATCTGCAATAATCATAAAACAAACCTCTGTTTTTCGTTCCCTAAAACCACAGCTGAAGCGCCCAAATGATACAACCAGGGCTTTGTGTGTTCTGCACAAGCATAGCTAACATCCAAAAATGGCTCCTGGGTGGACTGTTTAGCATCCTGAACCTGCGGTGAATAGTCACTGTGTTAGTTTTGCGTACCATCGAACTTTGCATTGAAACATTACAAGCCAGACAGAAACCTTTAATCTTTAAGGTGCCCATTTTTCCAAATCTGCATTACCAATAATGTAAATATTTTAAAAGACAGCCAATTCATTGGGGGAGGGGGGTAGATCACAATATGTTTCATCAATTCATCTGACCAATTGAAATTAACTCATTGTTGCAGTCGTAATTCTACAACGAGGTCTCAGAAGCACGGTTAAGAATCCCGTCGATTTCCACAATTCAGCCATTTCAATGCAAGGTCAAGCGAACAGGCCTTCCAAAGCTCTGCCTGCTTAATCCAATGCAGCGGAAATTCCATCTGAAAGTAGTGCCTGAAACACATGTTTAAGCCCGTCGGGGTTCCGTCAAAGTACCATTCCCAAAAAGGAAGCACCAGGCTTTGATAAGGGCCGACTGAATTTCATCAACAAAAATCTTAGCTATTTCCTGTGGGAACAGCATGTTGAAAGATCAGCAGAATTAGGGACACTGCAAACAAAACAAGAAAAAAAGACACTCTAGACTTTGAGTCCCCGTGAGACTTTCGTGTTCTTCAAGGCCTCAGGTGACGTCTTGCTGAGTGAACAAATAAGTCCTGTCCATTCCCTGAATTGCTCTTTGCTGCCAACAGAATGGGTCAGACATACAGTACTCAACCATAACAACAACAACAACAACAACAACATTCAATTTATATACCACTCTTCAGGACAACTTAATGAACCACTCAGGGTGGTTTACAAAGTATGCCATTATTATCCCCACAATAAAACACCCTGTAAGGTGGGTGGGGCTGAGAGAGCTCCAGAGAGCTGTGACTAGCCCAAGGTCACCCAGCTGGCTTCAAGCGGAGGAGTGGGGAATCAAACCCAGTTCTCCAGTGCCGCGCTCATAACCACTACACCAAACTGGCTCTCGAATTCGAACCCAGGCTTCCCTGCATTACCATTCTTGCTATGATATTTTTCCCCTTCCTGAATTGTGAATTAAACACAGCCCTGGACATGTCCTAAGGACAAAGGGGTTGGGTGGTGGTGGTGGTTGTGGTTGTTGTGGTGGTTGTTGTTGTTGTTAATAATAATAATAATAATAATAATAATAATAATAATAAGCAATTACAGCATCATTCCCCCTAATTACCCCTCTCAAGCACCTCTCCGATTACATCTGCCTTATTTTGCTTATTCATACACATTCTGCATTTCTTCCCAAGGAGGACCCAAAGCAACTTACACTGTTCTTCCCTTCTTCCATTTTATCTTCGCAACCACCACCCTTTGAGGTTGGGTTAGGCTGAGAATGGCCCAAGGTCACCCAGCAAGCTGCCATGGCCAAGGGGGGATTCAGACCGGGGACTCCCAGTCCAGAACTGTAACCAGCACATCACACTGGATCTTTGTCCTTAGGACCTGTCTGGGGCTGTGTTTAATTCACAATTCAGGAAGAGGAAAAAAGTTCATAGCAAGAATGGTAATGCAGGGAAGCCTGGGTTCGAATTCTTGTCGAGTCATGATGTTTGTGGGGAGAATTGCGAACCTAGGAATAGCTTTAGGCTGCATCCACACATTATTGGAAACTGCAATATCCTTTGCATGAGAGTGATCATTTGCAACTGAATTTTCCTGTCTAGGTAAGACAATCCTGTTGCAAATGACTGCCACAGCTCAACAAAAGAGCAAAAGTGCAATAAATTGAGACATATGCCCACCTGTCTTAGTATTGTCTCCTCTGAGTGGCCCAGAAAGGTCTTTCCCATCACCTGTTATCTAGCAGCTTTTTGATTGGAGATGCTGGGGACTGAATCCAGGAAATCCTGCCTGCAAAATGTCTTAAGTTCACCGTACTTATTTCTATAGACATCAGCCACAAATAGGCAGATCAGATTAATAATGAGGGCTTGTCCTCTAAATGAAGACCAGGTGGAGCCAAATCCCTAAGTCCAGAAGTTCTCTCTTGTTTCTAATGTTCCTGTATTTGATGGTTGCTTTATTGCAAATAGGTCAGAGAGGTTATGGGCCTTCAGAATTGCTGCTAGCTATTCAGTCTTCTTGGTCACAGTTTTAAGCTGGTGGCTTCCGAATCTGGTACCCAGGTTTTGCTGACATTGTTGGTAAATGCCCTGGATACTCCATAAAGTACTCTGCTTTGTCATCCTTCTACATACATGTATATAGCACAGGTGTCTTTAGCATCCAGCTGTATCCTTAAAGAATCCAGAGCTTACTAATTTGCAGCCCTACCGAGCTGATTGGTGGTGCAGCGTGCCATCAAGTCATGGTGAGTACCTCTGGTGGGGTTTTCATGGTAAGAGACTAACAGAGGTGGTTTGCCATTGCCTGCCGCTGCAACCCTGGTCTTTGTTGGAGGTCTCCCATCCAATTACTAACCAAGGCTGTCCCTGCTTAGCTTCTGACTAGATCTGACAAGATCAGGCTCACCTGGGCTATCCAGGTCAGGGCATTGAGTTGGTTATAACTATATAATTTACGAAGCTGTTTCAGATCGTTGGTCCATTTGGTGACGGAAAGTGCTGCCGAGTCGCAGCCAACTTATGGTGATTTCCACCCACCCCCCGGGTTTTCAAGGCAAGTGAAATTCTGAGGTGGTTTGCCATTGCCTGAAGGGCTGACCCTGCTTAGCTTTCAAGATCTGACAAAATCAGCCTAGCCTGGGCCATCCAGGTCAGAGCACTGGTCCATTTAGTCTCATACATATGAAGTCATCTTATACCAAGTCACACCATTGGTCCACCTAGCTCAACGATGTCTCCACTGCCTGGGCAGTAGCTCTGCAGGGATTCAGGCAGACAGAGGTCTTTCCCCTAACAATAGCTACCTGAGATCCTTTAACTGGAGATGCTGAGGATTCAACCTGAGACCTTCCGCATGCAAAGCAGGTACCCGACTTCCACCACGGCACTTCCACTCACAATGCAAATATGAAATGAATAAAATGTTTTTGGAAGGAGGGTCTCATTCATGCAAATGATTAGTGTTGCTTTATTAAAAACAAAAGAGCCTTGTAATATTAAAGACTAACAGACTTATTACAGCACAAGACTTTGTGGATAAAAGTTCTCTTTTGACACAATTCTGATGACTAACACTCGAAGGGGGTGGTTCTAGTCTACTAAAGCTCATGCCATGGTAAATCTGTGAATCTTCAAAGTGCAATCTTTTTGCTGGAGCAGACCAATACAGCTGTGCCTCTCGAATTCGGTCAGAGTAAAGTGCAGGAGCTGTTGAAAAGAGTGAGTGATCTGCTAAGAAATATAACTAAAAATGACTTGTTGATGGGTCCTTCCGGGTCTACGAGAAAGATACGGCGTCAAAGGTTGATGTTCCTTTGAACATACTTACATTGCTTAGTATCAAAATGGTAAGTTGCCAAGGACTTCTCCAGAAATTGAACTTTTGCAGAAAGTTTAGGACACTGGAGAAGGATGGAGTTCAGCCGCCTGTGGCTACTCTGGAGTCGGACTGGTTAATCTAGGGTAACTATACAAAAGCATGACCTTCCAGAGGCATCACAAAGCAGAATTATTTAGATACTCATTCTATTGAAGTTGCTTCCGCAAAAGGCAGCTTGGATTAAGAGTACCATAAATAAAGAAATCTAGGTTTGATTGTGGGTCAAAATAATAATAATAATAATAACAACAACATTTGATTTATATACCACCCTTCAGGACAACTTAATGCCCACTCAGAGCGGTTTACAAAGTATGTTATTATTATCCCTACAACAAAACACCCTGTGAGGTGGGTGGGGCTGAGAGAGCTCCAGAGAGCCGTGACTAGCCCAAGGTCACCCAGCTGGCTTCAAGGGGAGGAGTGGGGAATCAAACCCAGCTCTCCACATTAGAGTGCCACGCTCTTCACCACTACACCAAACTGGCTCTATAGACTCACAACTGGACGTACCCTCCATCCTCCATCCCAGCCACAACCTGTTTATTTCCTCACAGAAGGGCTAATAGCAACTAGAACTGATCCATCTGAGGTTCGGAAAGCCTCACCAGGAGTGGGGGAGGGGGAGAATTTTTCCCTGATTCCCAATTTTTCCTTGATCATTTCCTCTTTCATAATTGAGAAGGATTTTATTCAACAAATAGATTTTCTTTTTTTTAAATATTTAGATTTTGCATTGCTGTATAGCATTTTATGACAGCATCTTAATTAATCAGCTTAATCTGCAGCCACAATAAATAAAACCATATAATAAATTAATGAACAAACAGAAACTGCCAATCCACAATTAACATCGACAGCAGGGAAAAGGGAAGAGTCAGAGAGGGAGGAGGAAACGGACGAGGCCTGACAATAGAAACTTGATTGCTGGCTACTCTGGTGAGTATCTAGATTAAAATCGGAGAGAGAATTCCATGTGACCCACATATAGCCACAAGCATCTATGTTTTCGATGCTGTAAAGTAAGTGGAATTTAAAACCCTGAGCCTTATCAGAAAAGGCCGTTCAAGCCAAAAAGGTTTCACAATACACTTTGGATCCAGATTAGTATCTTGTGCTGTCACCCTAAGCGCCAAATCGTTCTTTCTTTTGCAAAGGGGAGGTCACCGTAGACAACGCACCTGCTATCCGGCTTCATAGTTTTAAAAATGTCAGGTAACTCGCACAAGCCTCAGTTGAGCTGCAGAGTGAAGAGAGACTCAACAGAGCTCAGACAGCACTGCAGCCCAGAGAATAAATCAGCTTCTAATAGCCAGTTTTTTCTGGAGGGCAGAGGCATTTTTCCCCTTTGCAAAGAGAGTTCAGTTCACAGGACGCATACATGAAATGCTTGCAAGGATAAGCTGCCAGCTCCAAATAAAATGGGTGGAAATGTGTGTGCATAAAATCCAAGCTGATTTCACTGAAAACGGTAACTGAGTATGCAATACATTCTGGGGTAAACAACAGCAAAACGAATGGCTCTGGGTTAGAGATGGGCACAAACCAAAACATGAACCAAAGTTTGTGACGAACCGAGTCGGTTTGTGGTTCGTGAACCGGTGGTTCGTCAGAGCCCATTCCGCAAAGAACTTTATGCTGGTTTGTTTGGTTCAATAAGTTTCCTAGGCAACAGGGGATAGACTTCCTGAAGACTGTCTGCTGACCCAGAAGTGGCCTTCTGCTGGCCTGGAAGTGACCTTCTGCTGACCCAGAAGTGGCAATTTGCTGACCTGGATGTGACATTTTTACGCACGGTGGGAGTGTGTGTGCACTGCGCATGCGCATGAAGAGATGCACTGAGGACTTCAGAAGGTAAGTGCCAGGTTCCCAATCCCCTGCTAAGGAACTCAAGGGATCTGGCAACGCTAATTTCCACACAAGTCACTGTCTGAGCTTACTGGCAGGTTGTACACTACACAATGCCTTAACTTTCATGGACATGCATCTATGCACATGCACATTAGTCAAGATGATGCATCTGCCTCCAAAACTGGGGATATCAAGACAGAAATGGGAACTCTTCTGCACAAACTATTGATTGCCTAAAATAGGTATCTTTGAAGTGTCCTCTAAGGACATAAATCAGGACAGCAATTCAAGAACGAGAGGGACTAGAAAACAATGTGATGGCTCCGACCATCCTCCAAGTAGCCTTCCTCCGGTGTAAAGAGGAAGGCTTCAGACTTGCGTCAAAAGGAAATGTGGGGTATAAATATTTTAATTAATAAATGAACACACTTTGCACAGCGGAGTGGTACAATCCATGTCAATGACTAGCACTAGGTTAACAGGGAGGATATATTTTGGACCCCAATCTCCAGTGAATGGATTGTCCACTTTACTCCCCAAAGTAAAATTGACAATTCTGCATACCGCTACAAAAAATATCAGTGAAGTACAGCATCTTAATTTTAGGTAAAACAATACCTCAAAAAAAACCCAATCCCTTAAAACGTTTATCCAATAGTCCAAACAGAAATTTCTACGGAAACAGAAAAACTCTGTTTAGGAAAATAAACAAAACCAATACCCTGCAACTTTCAAACTGTCCAGTTTGAGTGGTCTTCTTTCCAGCTGCTATGGCTGCTCACTCATTTCATGAAAGAGTGTGCAGACATCGTAAATTTTCTATGTGAATATTTCTGCCCCACATCACTGTTTCCAATTTTCCAGGTTGCAAAAGCTACAGATTTGCTGTAAAATGGGAACTGCAAGCCCAAAGCTAAAGTTGTTACATTCCAGGATGTGGGCTATGAATGGAGAGACCAGGGCCGTTTCCACACTACTGTTTGCACGACATCGCGCAAAACTCGCGCGAGAAAACGCTATCTTCCGAGTTTTGTTTGCAACGTTCTGCAGCATTCCAATTGAAGGTGAGTAGTCTGGAAACGGCCCAGATTATTCCCTCATCCATAAAGCTCACCAGATGACCTTGGACTGGCCACCCCCTCAACCTCGACCATCTCACAGGATGGTTGTTATGAAAAAATGAGGCAGGAAAGAACCACATGCACTGTCCTGAGCTGGGACAAGATATAATACATAGTCCGGTATTTTAAACTGAGAGCCATTTAGATAAACTTTAATACTATTTTTTAAAGCACACTTCCCCACTTTTATTGAGGAGGGGCCACATCTCAGCAGTAGAACATCTGCTTAGCATGCAAAACATCCCCAAATCAAACCCCTGGCATCTCCAGTTGAAAGGACTAGACAGTAGACAATGTCTGAGACCCTGCACAGCTACTTCCGGTCTGAGTAGACAATACTGAACCTGACGGACCGAGAGCCTGACTCAGCAGAAAGCAGCTTCCCAGAACTTTTATGACTGGTCAGAATCCAGGAAGATTCAAACAATTTAGAAACCAACACGTTTTTCTCCCCATCTGCATAAAGGTGACTACTTGCCCCTTAATAATAATATTAATAATAACTGTGCTTATATACCGCTCTTCTAGACAGGTTACTGCCCCACTCAGAGCAGTGAACCAAGTCAGTGTTGTGGTTATTATCTCCACAATACAACTGGGAGCCGAGGCTGAGAGAAGTGGCTTACCCAAGGCCTCCTGCAGAGCTCACGGCAGTAGTGGGAGTCGAACTGGCAGAGTGCTGATTTGCATCCCAACCACTTAACCAGTATGCTACAGCAGCTCAAAAGGATCCAAATGAGAAGATCTATCAAAAACCTTTCATATATCATTAAATGCATGTCAAACAAAGTGGTATTTTTGCAACCATACACAAAAAACCGTTTATAAAGTGCAATGTGCTTTGTAAACATAATACATTCCTATATGCAGGGCTTTTTTTCAGCTGGAACGCGGTGGAACGGAGTTCCGGCACCTCTTGAAAATGGTCACATGGCTGGTGGCCCCGCCCCCTGATCTCCAGACAGAGGGGAGTTTAGATTGCCCTCGCAACCCACTGAGTTCCACCACCTCTTTTCCCAGAAAAAAATCCCTGCCTATATGTGTATACAAAGTGCTAATGCCTATGTTACATAAGGACCTTGGCTTTACACTATAATAAATATGTAATACCACCCATGAAGCCTGAGCACAATGAACACAAATACTATATAATTCAAATGCTTTGTTTGGCATTGCATAACGTAAAGTCCCAGATAGATTGATTGGTCCGGTTAACCCAACGTGCAAAAATCCAGTATATGGTATGCTGGGAGCTCTTCACAAGAAATCCAATTGTGAGTGTGATGGGGAGCTAGCAAGATTTTCCCATTTCAACAAAAATTCTTCACCATGGCAGTTATGAAGAACACAAATATCAGTCAGTTCCTACAAACAGTCATATGGTATTTGTGTTCATTAATGCCCACTCAGAGCAGTTTCCAAAGTATGTTATTATTATCCCCACAACAATCACCCTGTGAGGTGGGTGGGGCTGAGAGAGCTCTGAGAGAGCTGTGACTGACTCCAGGTCATCCAGCTGGCTTCAAATGGAGGAGTGGGGAATCAAACCAGGTTCTCCAGATTAGAGTCCAGATTAGAGTCCAGCTGCTCTTAACCACTAGACCAAACTGTCTCTACTACGGAGCCTAGACTAATAGCCGAATCCAGATCCTAACTTAATGCATGGAAGGAAGCCACGTTCAGCCATTATGGTGGTTTTTGAAGCATCAGCCCCCTGTAAGTGCTACTTGGGTAATACTACAAACCAGGGCTTTTTTTCTGGGAAAAGAGGTGGTGGAACTCAGTGGGTTGCCCTCGGAGAAAATGGTCACATGGCTGGTGGCCCCGCCCCCTGATCTCCAGACAGAGGGGAGCTTAGATTGCCTTCCTCGCAATCTCAACTCCCCTCTGTCTGGAGATCAGGGGGCGGGGCCACCAGCCATGTGGCCATTTTCAAGAGGTTCCGGAACTCCGTTCCCCCGCATTCCCCCTGAAAAAAAGCCCTGCTACAAACCATCACATATGTAAACTGCCGAGGATCTCAGGGAGACTTATATAGAGTTCCTTATCACACACACACACCACAATTTTATTCTCACAATAACTCGAAGAAGTTGGTGAGGCCGAGAGCATGTGACTGGCTCAAGGTTACCCAGTGAGTTTCACCCACACCACAGAAGCTTACGATGCAATCCTAAGCAGTGTTACTCCAGTCTAAGCCCAGGGTTTCAATGGGTTTAAACTGGAGTAACTCTGTTTAGGATTACACTGTTGATCTAGAATCACTTGATACCCAACATTCTGGAACCTGGAGAAAGAGACAAGAGTGGAAGGACAGGTAAAGTCATGCAGGTTTGGAGGAGTCCATGGACAGAGCTCAGTGCAAAATCTGCCAGTTCAAATAAGCCTCCCCCCCCCACCTTTTTTTTTTTAAAGGTTGCAGGAAGAAAGAAATTACCTTTCCTCTTGAGTTTCTGGCAACTGCCCCCCTCCAATAAGAAATAACTCAAAGAGACAACGTTGGTAAGGGACTGGGACTTGGGTGCCATCTGCTCATGTAGATATGCTCTTACCGGGTAGTTCAACATAGCTAAAGATGTCGTGTGAATTACCTGTGCTTTAATTCAGAAAGATTTCATTTGTATGTTTGGCTTTACGCTAATGTTCAAATTTGTGGCTGCTGTACCCTACTGTATCTGTTTTTACTGAATGTCCTAACTGTTGATATTGTAGTTTTGCTCTACGAATGTCCTAGCTATTGATTATATTGTATTCACTTGCAGTATGTAATCCGCCTTGGATCTCATTGAGAAAGGCAGACTATGAACGAACAACAATAAAATAAAAATAGAAAAGGCTAGCTGTACGTTTCTTTCTTTTTGCCAATTGGCAACCCTATTTGAATTATGCCTCTGCACCATCTAAAATAAGACTTTGGTTTTTTAAGTGGAATGGACATACCCTCCAATATTTCACAAAGGAATCCCGGATTATTTATTCATGCGTTTGCTTCATTTATACCCCACCTTTCTCTCTATCCAATGGGGACCCAATGCAACTTTCATCATTCTCCTTTACTCCATTTTACCCCCACAACAACCCTGTGTGGTAGGTTAGGTTGAATGAGTGTGACTGGTCAAAGGTCACCCAGCAAGATTCCATAGCAAAGCAGGGATTCGAACCTGGGTCTCCCAGATCCTAGTCTGATACTCTAACCACTACATCACACTGTACAACACCCTAATTATTAAGGATCACTGCTTGGGCCCTACCCACTCAGGCACTACGACACATTGCAAAAAGCCTACAGTTTTTGCTATATTAATTTACTTGGCAACCCACCTGCCAGAAAGAGGTTAACTCACTGGGTTAAAGACACACTTGAGTGGGAAAGAAAAAACAAAATATAAAATTGTCCTAAAATAGATCCAAAACACTCCAAATATAACTCAGCAGCTGTAGTATGCGAAATGGCAGGTTGAACACTGTCTGGTGCATTAGTGTTCATGTATATGCAAGCATGAACAAGAAAGAGACATCCATCTATCCAATCGAGAAATTTCACTTCTAGAGATTCTGAAAGATAACATCACTAGGAATCTGCATGGGGAAAAAAACCGTAACAACCATCCTCAAGCAGGAATAAAAACAGGGACGAAGGAAAAGTACCGGAAAATAAGGGGAAATAGGACATGTTCTGCTAGTCAGCGCAAGGCTTTATTTACACGTTCTATTTCTGCCAAGTGATGGTTTTCATTTTTAAAAAAGCTTGTGCTCGGTGTCCCTGCATATTCTTCCTGCCATCTCTGTGGCGGCACGTTTTCTTCAGGGGTTCCATATCCTACGGTTCAAACCAGGTACCTGCTGTGTCGAAGAGAAGCCCTCTGCTCCTCATGCTGCCGCAAAGAGAACTGCAAACCTCTGAAACAGAGATGCAACCGTCCCCCAGAAACCTTGTGATACTGCAAACCAGGAGGGCCAATCAAGTGCTACTGCCTGCTATAAAAGCTCCCTGGCCTCAGTTCTCAGGCATTGGGTCACCAAGCTTTCCTTCTGCACTTACTTGTTCTCGGAGCTAAACACCAAATCGCAAGAAACTGGGTCTTCCCTCTTGCTGCTATCGCCATCTAATTTGTCAAGGACAGTCATGTCAGGTAAGGGCCTAAAGATGGCTCTGGACGCAGAGATTTTTGGACTAGGCTCAGATGTTACTGGAAGGCTTGGCTTGGATTAAACTGCCACTTCTCTTCTATTGCCAGATTCTGATCGCCTCTCAATCTTAACTCCTGATTGGCTAGGAGCCCCATGTGAACCCATTTCCAGGTCAAGTCAATACAGTCCAGCCTAAGAATTTTGTCAGCAAGCTACAACCAGCGCAGCATATACTAACTGTAGGTCATTCTGTAGGAGCACCGGACATGTTGCACAGAATTGAGAATTTTACACAGACAGGCACGAAAACTCTATGGAAATCTTGGGTGAAAGAATGGAATATGTTTAGACAGAGAAATTCATTTTATATCCTGTTCTCTCAGCTAGCTTGGCTCTTCAGAAAGCTTATGATAAAAATTAAAAAATAGAAAAATAAGTACTATTAGCTGACAGTCTCACTATGAGTGTTTGTGGGTATTCCATAACATCGCAACACTTCACCAGCAGTTGGACTGGGAGTGATCCTTGCAGGCAGAGAGGTGATACATGACAGAGAGTTTTTAGTGTATTACATATATAACATGATACCACTGGTGGGTATTAGTAGGATTTCAAAAGTCAATGATAGCATCACAACCACCAACAACTGTAAGAACAGCCAATCGGGTTGGATCCTGAAAGCTTTTTCTATTCCGTCTCACCCAGTTTCCCTCCAGCTCTTGACCCATGTGGCTTCTGCCCATACTGAACCCACAATCCCCGGCATAATCTTTTACAGAAGCAAAAAGGGCCTCTGCTGCCTTCTTTCCCTGTGGAAAAGCTGGTAGGATCCAACCCTGCATATCAACGGAGAAACCATGTGATCCAGAGGAAACAATATAGCTGTCGTTCAGGGAGCCATTCGCTGATGCTAAGCTACAACATCCTTTCTCAGCTTCAGTTCCCTTGTCTAAAACATGGAACTTCCCCAGGTCTACTGTGATACGGACGTCACGAATGCACCACAAATCCACTGCTGCTCCCTGTTATTTATACAAAACATTTCATTTGCAATCCCTCTTGAGTTTCTTGCAACCTTTGAGAGGGGCTGAGGCTCACTGGTCCATCACCTTCTTCTTCCACAGAACTTCCAAGATTTCATCCCTAGCATTTCCAGTTAAAGGGTTGCAAGTACCTGGTCTTGGGAAAGACCCTTCTCTACCAAAGACCCTGAAGAACCTCTGTCAGTCAAACGAGTCATTACTGCACTAGATAGACCAATGATTGACATGCAGAAGACACCAGCAATCTACGGATAAGCAACTCTGACAGCAGGGCTGGGAAAGGCCCTGGAGAGACACTGTTGGTCAGAAGAGACAAGACTGAGTTACATGGGCCAAGTATTCACAATATATGCTTCACGTGTCCGAAACAAGTAATAATTATTATAATAAGAGCCGTTTTTGGACTTGTAGCTGGGAAATCTAGGTTCGGACAGCCATGACATGGTGTAGTGGACTAGGATTAGAGAGACCCAGGTTCAAATTACCACCCTGCCATGGAAACTTACTGGTTGACCTTGGGACAGTTACACCCTCTCAGATTAACACAGTTGTTGTCATAAGGGTAAAATGGAAGAGAGAAGAACGATGTTGACAGCCACTCTGAGTCACCAATGAGGAGAAACGCAGAGTATAAGTAACTAAATAAATAACACTGTGAAGCTTGCTGTATGACCTGGGTCTGTTACTCCCTCTTCATTTAGCCTACCTCGCAGGGTTGCTGTGATGATAAAGGGAGGAAGCATGCACACCGCTTTGAGCTCCCTGGAAAAAGGGTGGAATAAAAATTGACTCGACAGATATGATTTATGAAATATCTAAAAGCTAGGTGCTGTGCAATACGCATATTCCAAAAAAAGGTTTTGTTCCTAGTTTACAATGTGGAACAGAAGTGGCTCACCCAGGTCTGTGGCAGAGGTGGGAACACACTTTCCAGTCCAAATGTAATTCTTATCAGTGGGCTCATGCTCCCCTGACCCAGAACATAAAAGCAACATACTCATCCATCTTGCCACACAGGAAGGTAACAAACCTTCTGGCCTAATAAGCAGATCCAGCACCTATCATAACACGAAGGGGAATTTAAAACTTCCATCACAGGTCAAATGTACCCAAAGGGAACTGATCCAAAAGAAACTCTTGTTTAGCGCTTGCTGCCCAAATTCCACTAAAAACTCCATCAAGGGGGAACTCTCCCCCACCCGGTCCAAGAGCTGACGCACCTTCCTTTCCATGAGGAACCCGGCCAGTCATTTCCCTGCCGAAAGAGGCAGTGTGAGAGTTGCATTTCTCTGCATCTGGATAGCGGTTTTGTCCAAAAACGAGGGAGTGCCTCGCCAGTTAAACCACTTGTTTCTATTTTTAAGCATGCTTCTGTGGTTCCACTCCGCTCCCCCCGCCTCTCCCTATGCATGGATAAATATGTTTTGTTTTTTGAAAAAGCCTCATCTTCTCGCTAAGCGTCACAAACCTGAACGATGCAACCCACACGGCAGGCTGCCCACGCCAATGCCAATTTAGACACAAGGAACCAGGGATGCTCTATTCGTGCCAATGCAATAACATCCTTTCTTTTCTTTTCTTTTTGAAAAACAGAAGCTATCACATGCGAGAAAAGTTGCATACATGCACCCCAAAGGCATAATCTTCTACGCATTTAAAGAGTCATTAAAAACACACACACACACAGCGGTGGTACCTTCTGCATAAAGTGTAATTTTGAGGCTTAGACCAAGACATTTCTGAACCAAACAGCCCTGTTGACGGGGTAGTGTGGCTGATAATGCTTAATTTGACTTATCCAAAGCTGATCCTCAGAACCCTCATTCAGGACTGAACTCCAGCATACTTAAAGAACAAAGCCTCCAAGCATGTGCAGAGTGCCTTTTCCTAATTTTGGACCCAAAGCAGATGTAGGCCCCATGTATGGGTGGGAACATTTCTAGTGACTTCTAGGAAGGTTTGCGTCCTCTTATTTTACAGGGAGGGAGGGTCTTCGTAACAATAAACGCAACTTATTTGTGAAGGACTTTTAAAAAAGCTGCATGTGTAAAAAAAAAAACAGTGAAAATGATTACAATCACAATGCATAACAAAGCCAAGCCAAAAACTTAACATTAAAGTATAAACGCATGATTGACAAGAAGCACTAAAAAGATTAAGTTATTTGGGGAGGGGGTGAAAAGCTGTACAGGTTTGATTGCAGAGGAAAGAGAAAGGGCTTTAAAAGTGGCGAAGTGTCATGGGGGAGGAGAGAGAAAAAAAAGGAAGCAAAATAAAGGGAAAGGGAGAGATTTAGTAAATGATCTACTCACTTTCCTCTGCCAGACTCTTTCATATTGACCTCACTGCCCAACTGCAGCAGCGAAGAAAAATATAGATGTATACGTAATTACACGCACACACACACACACACACACACACACACACTGTCCACCCTCCCAAGCGAACAACGAGGTTGCCTCCAAACTCTGCTTGAATTAACCTGCCTCCCTTCTGCCAAAAGGAAAAAAACAAGAGCAAAAAATACTGCAAACCCCATGCAAGGCACCAGACCCCCTCCACATACATACAGATGTGTGGCATACAGATTTCTCAATGGGTGTCTAACAGGCCACCTCCCAGTCGGAAATCCCCCCTAAAAAAACACCCTCTTTTACCCCATCACACCATTTCTCTAATTTCGAATAATCCCAACCTCCCCCATCACCTCTGCAACCTGCATTAAGAAAAAAGAAGCAGCAGCCACACTGATCCATGTACATCTAAAGAGTTACGATGCAGCGGTGGGATGGGGGGGATTTTTTTTTATTTTCTCCCCTCTTTGAGATCTGGGGATTTTTCCCCCCGGGGGGTGGTGTTGGAGAGAAAAGGGGTGGTGGAAAGTTTCTCTTACCGCAGGGATGGGACGTCTTCCAGCTCCGCCCGGATTGCAGGGCTGAATTAATCTGCGAGGAGGAGGAAGGAAGGAGAGAGAAAGGAGGGGGGGGGGATTGAGGAGGGGGGGTAATTCCCACCCTGGCTGCCTAGGGGGGATGGATGCTAAAGGGAGGGGGGTGCTGGGCCAGGCAGGGGGGCTCCATGCAGCCACCCCCTGCTCCCGGGGGCTGCAGACAAACCGAGGGGGAGGGGGGAAGGCTCTTTGTTCTATAATCCCAGTAAGATTGCCAGCCATTCGCCCCGGCTCTAATCCCAGCCCCGCTCAAGAGCCGCATCCATTGGCTGCCATTTACATACAGGATTAAGAGGCAGGCGGAGAGCGAGCCGAGCAGCAGCGCCTCCAGTTTGCAGCGCCTTCCTGCCCTCTGGCCAGGTCGATGCAGGCGCAGGACGGGGGAAGCCCGCAGTGGTGGGGGGCCAAAGGGGGAGAGAGTTCGCAGCAGCGGCTGCCTGAGAGTCGGCGTGGAGCGCGATGCAACTGGGAAGCCCTTGCTCCAGCCTGATCCTGGGCAGGCAGATGCAGGAGCAGGACGGAGAGGGGAGAGCGGCCGGCAAGGTTCTTTCATTCATTCGTTTGCGGGCAACGACCATTAAAGCCATTAACATACATTTACAACAGTCCCAAATAAAACGGGGTCCGTGTAAAATCGCAGCGTATAAAACCAAGATGGGTAGCCGTGTTTGTCTGTAGCAGTGGAAAAGAGCAAGAGTCCAGTAGCACCTATAAGACTAACAACATTTGTGGCAGGGTATGAGCTTTTGTGAGTCACAGCTCACTTCCTCAGATATCTGAAGCTTTTGTGACTCAAAGCTCACAAAAACTCTTGGTACTGGACTTCAGGTATCTGAGGAAGTGAGCTGCGACTCACGAAAGCTCACAAAAACTCTTGTTACTGGACTTCAGATATCTGAAGAAGTGAGCTGTGACTCACGAAAGCTCACAAAAACTCTTGCTACCGGACTTCAGATATCTGAAGAAGTGAGCTGTGACTCACAAAAGCTCGCAAAAATTCTTGTTACTGGACTTCAGATATCTGAAGAAGTGAGCTGTGACTCAAGAAAGCTCACGAAAACTCTTGCTACTGGACTTCAGGTATCTGAAGAAGTGAGCTGTGACTCACGAAAGCTCATACCCTACCACAAATTTTGTTAGTCTTATAGGTGCTACTGGACTCACGCTCTTTTCTACAGCATATAAAATGTGAGGTATAATAAATACATAATAACATTTAAAATACATGTTAAGATCATTAAAATTGTGGCAATCATGCCAAAAGGAAGGAAGAAGTAGATCTCTATGTATGACCTTGTTGCTCAAAGAACGGGTTGAACAGAGATGTGTATGTCTGTAAGGTGGCCACCCACTCAATCTACCAGCAACATTAAACTCTGCTTTTAAACCCCTTTCCCTCCACCAAAAGGGGGGGGGGGTCAACAGCAAGAGGAAAAAACCTGCAAATTTAAGCAAATTATAAATCCAAGGAGTAAGTGGATGACCTATTTTGAGGGATTGGTCACACGCCCCCTCCTGAGCAGAATTTCCACATCCAAACCCCAAAAGGATGCTAATTCAGAAATACATATTTTTAACATAACAAAAATACACACTCTTGCGCAGCCTCTGCCCAACTACTTAGCTAATCTCAGGTTTTATCCTATGAGGATTCCAGTACAACCTTCCTCTTTTTTTTTTTAAAGAATTGAATCAAAGCTTAGCCACTTCACACCATTTCACTACCAAGCAGGAAGGGTTACATCATTGCTTAGTTCTTGCGGTCCCTTCTTACATGCTCAGGGTAAGGCCAATCGCCACCTTGGGGTTAGGTAATAATAATAATAATAATAACATTCGATTTATATACCGCCCTTCAGGACAACTTAATGCCCACTCAGAGCGGTTTACAAAGTGTTAGCAATTTTCCCCAGGCCAGCTTGGCTAGGGATCCTGATGGTGACTTGCCGTCCTCTGAGCATGGAGTAAGGGTCACTGGGGTGTAAGGGGGAGGTAATTGTAAATTCCCTGCATTATGCAGGGGGGTTGGACTAGATGACCCTGAAGTTCCCTTCCAACCCTATGATTCTAGGAGATGTGGTCAGGATATAACTTTTTTTATATCAGGTAAGATTTATGAACAAGCTGGCTAAGATGACACTAGGTGACTTGTCCAAGGTCACCTCAGCAGTCCAGGGCAAAAGTGACGCTTGAACCCCAGGACCCCCCAAACCCCAGCTCATTTTCTTAGCCCCTATACTACCCTGTCTTGAGGACTCTATGTGTTGCTGCTCCCCCCTTTTTGTTTTATTGTTTGAGTCGAATATTTGTTACAAATTGGGATTTAATTACTGTAACGTGACTGGAGAAATTTTCCAATGGAAAAAAAATGTGATTTAAATGCTAAGAAGGAATCCTGCCTTTCGCCATTATAATTGGTTTATAGAAATTCTACTCAAAAACTAAAACACTTATGGGGCACACTTCGATAGAATAGGCGAGAAAGCGCTTGATGCCCCTCTTCTTACCTCAGTGAATTCCTCTGAGATCAGGACTGCCAATGTTCCACAGTTGGTCCTCCAGAGTCATAAAGGTTGCTCTAGAAGGGCTCTTCTGTTGTGTCAGTTACAGTCTAAGCAGAAAGCACTGGTGGTTGATATTAACTGAGGAGAAGGAGCAGCAGTTCCTGAAAAGAAGTGTGGACCTTGGAAACAACAGACCTGTATATAGCATATGCAGGGGTCATTTCGTAGAAAAAGAGCTGGAGGAACTCATTAGCATAACTCATTAGCATATGCCACGCCCTTTACCATCACGGGAAATGTGTCATTAGCATAACTGGTTTGCATATGCCCCTGACATCACCTATCCTGGCTGTTTTGGACCCAATCCTGGCTATTCAGGGCTGAAATTGGGCCCAAAATAGCAAAAAGGGGCTGAAAATGGGCGAAAAGGGGCCCAAAATGGTCAGGATCGGGCCGCAGCTGAACAGGAGAGTGATCCACCACTTGTCAGAGGCCCGATCCAGGACAAAATGGGCCCCAAATGGCTGAGAGTCAGGTGGGCAGGGCCACCTGACATGTGACCTCTTTGGGGAACTGCCGGAACTGCGTTCCTGCGTGTTCCTCCTCGAAATGAGCCCTGAGCATATGACAGTTTGCTGCTTTAGTCTAGAAATCTAAATTGGGGGGGATGAATAAGATCACGGAGACCACCATGGCAACTGGTTACATTGTTGACTCTTTACGGCCTCTTCATGGTATCCAAAATCTTACCTGGAGACAGGTCAGTTAACCTTACCTGGCAGTAGAGTTGACTATTATTTAGGGTTGTCAACTCTGGCTTCAGAAATTCCTAAAGATTTGGGGGCGGTGTCTGGGAACAGAGCTTGTGGAGAGAATGGAGAGCTCAGCGTGGATGTGGTGCCATAGAATCCCCCCTTTGAAGCTAGCAGAACTGAATTCTGGATTCTGGAGATCAGGCCCCACCTTGAGGTTGGCAACCCTACTATTAGTAGGACAGGACAAAGAAAAATGGGGTGAAGGGAATATTGCTTTAAGAACATAAGAAAAGGATGGCTGAATCAGACCAATATTCTATCTAACTAAACATCTTGTTTACCACCATAGTGGCCAAATGGGGGCACAATTTCTCTGCTTGCTGTTTTCTCCCTCCCAACTGGTGTTCAATAGTACACTGCCTCTGCACATGAAGGTCCATTTAGCTTTCATAGCTGTTAACCACTGATGGACCTATTCACTAATTTTTTGTTATGCAGTAGCAGGCAATGGCTAACCACCTCAGAGTATCTCTTGCCTTGAAAACCCTACTGGGTTTCATCATGAGTCAGCGGCAACTTGGCACTTTCTACCGCCAAATGCCATCTAAACTAGCAGCCATCACATTCCCTGTGAAAGCCAGTTCCATAGGTCAATGTTAAGATCAGGGCTTTTTTTCAGGGGGAACACAGGGGAACGGAGTTCCGGAACCTCTTGAAAATGGTCACATGGCTGGTGGCCCCGCCCCCTGATCTCGACAGAGGGGAGTTTAGATTGCCCTCCGCACCGCCAAGTGGCGCAGAGGGCAATGTAAACTCCCCTCTGTCTGGAGATCAGGGGGCGGGGCCATGTGACCATTTTCTCCTAGGGCAACCTACTGAGTTCCACCACCTCTTTTCCCAGAAAAAAAGCCCTGGTTAAGACCAATTTCTTAAGCCATCATGAAGGACTCCCTATTAGAGTCAAATAGTAAAGAGTCCAGTAGCACCTTAAAGACTAACCAACTTTATTGTAGCATAAGCTTTCAAGAATCACTTGCATCTGACAAAGAGAACTGTGATTCTCAAAAGCTTATGCTACAACAACATTTGATTTATATACCGCCCTTCAGGACAACTTAATGCCCACTCAGAGCAGTTTACAAAGTATGTCATTATTATCCCATAACAAAACACCCTGTGAGGTGGGTGGGGCTGAGAGAGCTCCAGAGAACTGTGACAAGCCCAAGGTCACCCAGCTGGCTTCAAGCGGAGGAGTAGGGAACCAATAAAGTTGGTTAGTCTTTAAGGTGCTACTGGACTCTTTACTATTTTGCTACTTCAGACTAGCATGGCTAACTCCTCTGGACCTATTAGAGTCGTCTACCATCTAGCTCTAATTGGCAAATTGATTGCTCCAAATAGCGAACTGCTGTTGTGTATATGTTATGATGTTTGTTGATTTTAAACTGTTTTTATGATGTAAGTATATAAAATGTTTTTATCTGATGTAATTCAACCTGGGCCTGCTTGCAGGGAGGGCGGAATAAAAGTCTAAAATAAATAAGTTTAAACACCTCCTCCACTGGATCACAAATGGAAAATGTGATCAAAACAAAAATTTGCTTTCGGATGGTAACGATAAACTATGGTATATAAACCCCAGTCAGCTGCAATGTATGAACACAGATTGTTAGTTGGCATCCAAATTTCAAAATAGGATTTGTAGCTGGTTGGTTAACCACGGCTTATACTAATGGAGGCTTTTTGTGATGTCTGAATGCATAAGCTACAGTTCATGGAGTGACATAACCCCTTGGAGATCGCTGGCCACAGACACAGCAGTAGGAGGAGGATTTTCTTCCTGCTGGAAGGTGGAAAGGAGATGAGGCATGATCAGCAGGAGAACTTTATCGGATCAAGTCCTCTCATTTGGGATGAAATTCCGATCAGATTGCCTCAATAGTTGCTGTCAAACTTCATCTCTAGTTTCACACTGAACAGTATTATGTATACTCACCAACCACTAGGCTATGCCTTCATAATAAGGAACAGGAAAGTTGTGGCTTACAGCCATGTTTACCAGAGAAGAGGCGTGTATCCCCCCAAGTCATGCCCAGTTTATTAAATTCACTTTGTTATCAGACGTGGAATCACTTGCATTTATTTCTTATTTGTACCTGTGCAGTCGGATGCATACTTTATTCAACCCTGGAGACGTTGCCTGCTTTTTGCACCTAAACTGAAGGCACATAAAGAAACCCAAGCAGTAAATCTCAACTAAAAAATCTTGAACTTAAAAAAAAAAATTGGAATGTAGCCCTGTGCCGTCCACATGTTGACTTACCACGTGGGGAGAAGAGCAGGCCTAAGCACACTGGCCCCTCCCCCTTCTTTTGTGCGATCACTGTAATCTGCACGATATAAACATGCGGAGGAAGCGCATGTGTGTATACCCCTTACCCGTGATCAGTGATTTGCTTTCCTAATGTTGCTGATGAAGGGGAGGGCAGCAAGTATTTGGGCACTTCCTCCATACGTTTATACCATGCAGACGACTATACGATCGTGTACAGATGAGGGGCAAGGCCAGCCATCCATGCCAATCTCCTTCCCATGCAGTGAGTTGAGATGCAGATGGGTCATTTTAGTAAAGCTACTATACTTTTTAACAATTAGAGAGGGGCACAGAAGGAGGAGCAGCAACTGTGAGTGCAGTGTAATGTGGTAGAAACGAACAAGAGTCCAGTAGCACCTATAAGACTAACAAAATTTATGTGCTTTCATGAGTCACAGCTCACTTCTTCAGATACCAGATACCTGAAGAAGTGAGCTGTAACTCATGAAACCTCATATCCTACCACACATTTTGTTAGTCTTATAGGTGCTACTGGACTCTTGCTCTTTTCTACTGCTACAGGCAGACTAACACAGCTACTCGTCTTGATCTATCTCAGTGTAATACAATAAAGGACACATTCAAATACATTTGGATGTGTATCCCAAGAAGAATAGGCTGTTGAGTTGCAACCAACGCATGGTGACCCCGTCCATGGGGCGTCCCAAGCAAAAGACACGCAGAGATAGTTTGCCATTTCCTTTCTCTGCATAGTGTCTTCCTTAGTGATCTCTCATTCAAGTACTAACCATGGCCACCCCTGCTTAGCTTCCTAGGCTGCTAATAATTAAGTGCTGTCAAGTCATAGCTGACTTATGGTGACCTCTGGTGGGGTTTTCAAGGCAAGAGATGAACGGAGGTAGTTTGCCATTGCCTTCTTCTGCATAGCAACCCCAGTCTTCCTTGGTAGTCTCCCATCCAAGGACTAAGCATGGCCAACTCTGCTTAGCTTCCGAGCTCTGACAAGCTTGGGGCATATCTGTGCAAAACAATCAGCTCCATGATCCTGAGCCAGGGGCTGGATGTGAGCTGAGCCCACAAGTGATCAAGCATCCCTGGAGGAGGCAAGAAGCAAACAAACCAGGGATAGGACCAGACTGGGACTTGTTGCCAGCTTCTGGAAGACTAGCCAATATTCATTGCATAAACCATGTGTAATGATTTTAAATGTGTGTGTGTTTAAATGTTTGGTGTGGTACAGATGAAGAGTGGGGGTGAAAGAGACTGGTTGGTGACTGAGTGTGGGTGGAGTGGACTGTTGTTTTTATACTCGGGGCCAGGCTACAAGTGATGAATGACACAGGTTGGACACTTGTCAGCTTCCCTCAAGTTTTGATGGGAAATGTAGGCATCCTGGTCTTGCAGCTTGGCTCTCCGACTGCTGTCCAATGGACTTTTCAACTGTCACTTGTCCAACATTCCGCCAAGCTGCCTACATTTCCCATCAAAACTTGAGGGAAGCTGACAAGTGTCCAACCTGTGTCAGGCGTCACTTGTAGTTTGGCCTTGAGAGAGAAAAAATTCAGTCTGGGGAAAGCAGGCAAGCTGTGTGCAGCCTGAGTGTGTTTAAGCATTTCTGAGAGAAATATAACCTATGTGGAAGCCTGAACTGTGTATGTTTGAGAAAGAACATTCAGTCAGGGCAAGAGAGGCAAACTGGGTGTGCGCCTGAGAGGACGTCTTATATGTATTTGAGTGATATCAGAATTCAGAACAAAGCAGGCAAACTGAGCGTGCGGCCTGAGAGAAGATCTGACTGTGTCTATGAAAAGTAACTTTAAGAACAAATAACACTCTTTTGAAACCATCAAGCTTAAGAAATAATATGAAACCGATACACTTATTGTAAAAATAAGTTTGTTTTTTCAACCCAGAGTATCTGTTATTCCCATATCCCGTTCCTATCCTCAGGGCCACATAGTCCCACGAAGGAGCCTGATGCTTGGGCACGTTATTAAAGGGGAAATTTAAGTTATTTTGGAATATAATTCCTGGTGGCAGCAATCTAACCAGAGGGGGCAAGAAGAAAAGGGTTAAAGGCAAAATCTAACTGAGAGAAAGAAAGGGTCATATAACACCATGGTTTAAACAAACCATCCTTTAGCATCATATCTGAATGCCCAAGAACAAAAGATCTGGCAATTATATTCTTTTTTTTTTCTTTTCTTTTTTTTTTGGCAATTATATTCTGTTTGCTTAAGCAAAGGATTACTGTGACCAAATGGCAACATCTCCAACGAAGCACCACAATGCCCGAGGTCAGGACGATATTGATCCATTTTTAATAAGACCCACAGCTGAGCTTACAACCAAAAGCGCCCTTCAATCTTTTTTTAATATTAATATTCTCCTAATTTAATGAAGCACAGAGCTGCAGAAAGAAGAAGAGTGGACAATACAGCTTGGAACAAACCGGTTTACAAAAGATATCACTTCTTGGGAATATTTTGGACTGCTCCAGACAGTCGTCACTTGGGTGACCACTGGGAAAAAGGAGGGAAGGGGCAGATGCTGCATTACGTCCCCTGCAGGGTGTTGCGCTCTGCAGACAAGCAACTCCTGGTGGTCCCCGGCCCGAAAGACATCTGCCTGGCCTCAACCAAGACCAGGGCTTTCTCTGCCCTGGCCCCGGCCTGGTGGAACGCTCTCCCACTGGAGATCCGGGCCCTGTGGGACCTGTTACAGTTTCGCAGGGCCTGTAAAACGGAGATATTCCGCCGGGCCTTTGGCTGAGCGCCAGCGGGTGTCCTCCTTCTTCCATCTAAGACTACCACTTCTTCTGGGGCTGCCCTCGGCCATCTGCTAGGCCAGAAACGGACTCCCAATATTTGTTTAAATACCCTGCTCCTGGACTATTTTAATGACTTCTTAAAAATTATTATTGATTTTATGTTTTTGTGACTTTTAATGTATTTTTTGAATGTTGTTAGACGCCCTGAGCCCAATTGTGGGGAGGGTGGAGTATAAATCAAATAAATAAACTTGCAAAGAGGCTGTAAGATTCAGTGCGTAATAGTCTGCTTCTGCTACCGACCCAGAGGGCAGTGAATGATCTGGGTCATATCTTTTTCATCTTTGTGCTACTAGGTTTGTGCTTTGGTGTTAAGTAACACAAGCCACAAATGAGGCCTTCTAGGTGTATAGCCGCTTTTTGGAAAAGTCATTCTGCAGACCCAGAAAGCCAGATTTTACAGTGCTACAGACCAATAGAAAGGGGCTTTGGTTCAGGGATAGAGCATGTTTTGCCTCCCGAAGGTACCAGGTCCAGGCCCTGGCATCTCTAGAGAAAGGGTCTGAGGCAGCAGTTGATGCAAGAGACTTTTCTCTGCCCAGGACCCTTCAGAATCTCTGCCAATCAAACTGACAACTCTGCGTGCAGTGTGAGAGCTAATAGTTGAACATTGTCTAAGGCAGTTTTCGTAAGATCTGAAAAGTACTAAAGGGTTTCCTGTGTTTTATTTATTTATTTAACTTCATTTCTACCCCACCTTTCTTACCAATGGGGACTCAGAGTGGCATACATCATTTTCCTTTCCTCCTGGGGTGCCCAAGGTCACCCAGCAAGCTTCCATGGCAGAGTGAGGATTCGAACCTGAGTCTCCAGATTCTAGACACTCTACCCACTACAGCACAATGGCTGTATTGCAGGTGGTACTGCAGGGGGATATTGTATGTTTGAAAGAGGGATTTTAAAAAACCTCCCCAAATACAGAAAATGAACTATTCAAGGAAAGGGATTCAGCCAGGCCAGCTCTTTGATCCACTATTTTTTCTCTACAAAGGGAGTTTGTCTCATAAGTTTCCCACCTACCTGTCTACTGGTATGGTAACCTCCCTCCAAGGAGCCCAGGGCAGCATAAATGGCTCTCTCTTCCTCCATTTTATCTTCATAACAACCCTGCCATGGAGGTTAGGCTAAGAAATTGTAGCTGGCCCAAGTTTGGGTCTTCTAGTCTAACAGAAACCCTAGACCTTTATCTGATGACAGGAACTTTCATTCTCGAAAGCTTATACTCTGGGAATCTCATTGGTCTGTAAGATGCTACTGGACTCAAATCTTGTGCTTCTATGGCTACCCACTAGAGATGGGCACGAACTGGAAAAAAACCGAACCGTGCAGTATGTGGTTCGTCGCAATTCACATACCACGAACTTTCATGAACCTGCCCCGGTTCATGAACTGGTTCATTTGGTTCATGAAAACATCACATTCAGGCCTGCGCGTCACTTCTGAGTCAGCAGAAGGCCACTTCCGGGTCAGCAGAAGGTCTGCAGGAGGTCCATCCCTCATTGCCTAGGAAACTGATTGATCGGTGCCAGGCTGTCTGCAGTGACGAACCAAAAAACGAACCAAACGAACCAGCCTAAAGTTCGTGGTGGTTTATCAGAAATGGGCTCTGATGCAACAGTTGATGCAAGAGACTTAGCAAACCACAAACCGGCCCAGTTCTTCATGAACTTTGATTTGTATTTCAGTTCTTGCCCATCTCTACTGCCCACCTGCAGCTACCTAGACTCACAGAAGATGGATGCCTGAATGGAAGCCCTCTGCATCAATTTCACTCTCTAGCTTTTGAAATGGAAAGAAGTTGGAAAGAGAGCAGTCCCCCAAGTCTGTATACAGAATTAAGAGAGCATGCCAGGGGACCCAGTAGGGAAGGAGTTATTCTAAATTTTTCTGCTCAGCCTGCAAGTAGACATCCCAGGTTTTTTCCCCCTTCCTAACCAAAAGGAAAGAAGCAGAAATCCCACAGAAAGAGAGAGAGAGAGAGAGAGAGAGAGAGAGAGAGAGAGAGAGAGAGAGAGAGAGAGAGAATTTATCGCCTTGCAACACTTTCCCTGCTGTACAAAACATCCCCATAATAAACTCTCGTGCAAGAGACAAAAGAAGCAGCTTTGTACCAAATCTAACTGTTGAGTCATCTAGTTCACGATCTCCCCCTTCCTAATGGCAGCTTTCAGGCAACGGTCATTCCCAGCCAGTCAAGTAAATTAACCTTATTGACCCTTCCATTTTTGCTCAGTTCGAAAGAGGTAATTGTAAAAAAATAGATATAGTCACTAACTGGGATGCTAAACTTTTGCAGCTCTCACAAAGGACACCAGAAGAAGGCAATACACAGCTTAGTGAGATGCAGAAGGAACGCTTCTATATCCTTCATCCTTTGCATCATTCTTAATTAATGACTTCAAAAGGATTGAACTCAAGAGTTGTGCTATTCCTCTAACAAAGTTTGATGGGACTTTGTGGATTTCAAAGCCAACCCTTTTGACAATAACTAAACAAAACAAAACATTATACTGGTTATGTTCCTGGGCTGATTCTACTGAGGATCGAATTTTCGCAAATGCCACAGTAAAAAAATCTAATGTATTTGCTCGCAGTGCCAGCTCTCTTCCCCGACCACCTTGCACAGTTGCATTTGTGACATGTTCCCAATTTGGAACAAGTAGCATTTCCAGTGGCTTTGCCACTGTCAGCATTCACTGTTGGCTGGCTCACGCTTCAAATTTGCTGGCATGGTTGGATTCCTTATACCGCAAGGTCATCAAGAGCAGGCCGTGAGTCATTTAAAAATCAGCTCTAATTTGAGTGTACGCACTGCTTTGACTCTTGTACAATCAGCAGCCAGCAGCTTCCGTAATGTGGCACACGTACAGAAACGACTGGATTAAACTACATTTCCCATACATCATCGTGAGAATACACAATGGATCCTCCTGAAGTAGGTCAGTGGCAGAGCGTTGATGTTGCTGTAGGAAAAACTCCAGCGCACTACAGAGACTAAAAAAACACAGAGCAGGGGCATGTGAAGCAGACCGTCCAGGTAAGGACTCTTCTCCAGTAAATGGGATTTCGTTGTCAGTCTAGGCAAAAGAATGTGTTCCCTGTGCCGTCAAGTCGCTTCTGTCTTCTGGCGATCCTATGATTTAAGGATCTCCAAAACCTCCTATCATTAAGAGCCTTCCTCAGATCTTACAAACTGGAGGCTGTGGCTTCTATTATGGAGTCAAGCCATCTCATTTTGGGTCTTCCTCTTTTCCTACTGCCTTCCACCTTTCCTAGCATTATTGTCTTTTCCGAAGTCTTGTCTTCTCATGATGTGACTAAGTCCAATAACCTGAGTTTCATAATTTTAGCTTCTAGGGAGACGCAGTAACGGTGTGCTTATATATTGCTTTTCGACAGATTAGTGCCTACTCAAGAGCAGTGAACAAAGTCAGTGTTGCTATCCCCCCCAATACAGCTAGGGAGCTGGAGCTGAGAGGAGTGGCTTACCCAAAGCTGCCTGCTGAGCTCATGGCAGGAGTGGGATTCAAGCCAGCAAAGTGCTGATCTGCAGCCCAACCACTTAACCACTTTGCTGCAGCAGAATTCAGGCTTGATCTGCTCTACAACCCACTTTCCATGGAGATAGATCAAGATGGGTAGCCATCATTGTTCCCGCTAATGTGAGCATGTGAGCAATTGCTCACAGATTCTGACTCCTCAATTCCCAGATTCTCAGCTGTAGCTCACAGGTATTAACTCTCAGATGGCCCCGCCCTCCCACTCAGCCGGTGCCAGCAGGCAGGTCCAATAGGGATGGAGCAGGGATGGAGCCCTGTCCTGCTTCTCTTCTTCCTTCCTGGCTGTGGCTGGCTTAGCCCTTGGGGGTGGAGCCAGAGAGCGGATCCAGTTGCCTCCAGCTCTCTAGCTGGGGAACAGAGCCAAGCCAAGTGATGGAGCCCAGTCTGACCCCGCTGGGATCCCCTCAGCCCCAGAGAGCAGAGGAGAAGAGGTGGCACCTCAGCCGTTGCTATGGTGAAGGTGTCATTTAACTTGGTCTTGGTGCAATAGGAGACCAGAAAGAAGAAGGACGAGGAGGGGAAGGAGGGTGGAGAGCTGGGCCAGGTACTCATCATGCCCGCTGACGGCCAGATGAGGAGGAGAAGACCACTGCAGTGCTGAAGGAGGCTGGTTGGACTTTACCGTTGATGAGGCCTCCTTTTCGAGGGCTCTTCCAAAGTAGCTTTTAGAGCCTGAAATGCAGACTCGGCCAAGAACTGGATCTGGCCACCCTGTCTCGGCAAGCTGAGCATCTCCATCTAAAATGCAATCAATGGACATAGACCAGAGTAACTCTGCATAGGATCGTGCTGTTGGGGTTCTATTTTAGTGCAGTCACTGTGGGGCTGGCTCCAGCTTGGCTCTCTCATTCTTTGTCCCCCACGCCAAATCTGGATCTGAAGCTAACATGCGCCTCCAAGGGCAGCTGTGCCTGACTTGCCTTCTCTCCTGCAGCGGAAGCTGAGGGAAGGCCTCTTCGTTCACAGAGGAGTCTGTAGGTGCAGAATTAAACAGGAAGCCTCGAAGATTTTGCAAGGTTTGAGTCCAGTGGCACCTTAGAGACCAACAAGATTTTCAGGATATGAGCTTTGCAGAGTCAAAGCTCTCTTCTTCAGATACAAAGGAAAAGGGAACTTTCATTCTCTAAAGCTTATACCCTGAAAATCTTGTTGGTCACTAAGGTGTTACTGGACTCCGATCCTGCTGTTCTACTGCAGAGACCAAGACGGCTACCAAACCGAAACTTCTTTGGTGCCACAAAGTCTCCTCTTTCACTTTGTCCAAAACCAGTGGTTACTGGCCAATTCCAGAGGTTTACGTTTTGATCCTGTTCATGTTAACTGGCTTGCAACCTGCTGATGGGCCCAGTTTTAGAGTATCCTAACGATGATAGATCGAAGCATTCTGGAAACGTTTCCTCCTCTCATCCTGACTTCTTAAAAATTATGTTGTTTTCTGTTTGTGAGCCACCTCAAGCAGCTCTCTGTACAAGTGGTACATAAATATTCTAAAGAAATATCAAAGCTTGCAATTCTGTATTTGCAGGTCCTGCTATGAGCTAAAACACTGTGCAGATCTTGTTTATCTACCCCAGAAAAGTGGCAAATGGACTTCAAGTTATTGAAATTGCATGACCAAAGTTGCTAAGGCACCAGGTTTGCCATTCCTCAGCCTCTGTCTAAAATGAAAGGGTTAGATGAGCCACATTTTCTTTGTGACATGAAGAAGTCTATGAGAGAGACAGTGCATTTGGACAGCTTTTATGTATTTTGTAATTGTCTAAAGCACAATCGTTCCAAATGTTGTATGGTGTCAGATTTCCAGGTGCTTGTATAGGGTAATGGCTAACGGCCTGAGCTGAGAAATCCAAGTCAGAATCGCATCTGAGCCACAAGAAAGCCAGTCTGCATGAATGTAAAACAAAAGTCCAGTGGCGCCTTAAAGACTAATTTTTATTTCAGTATGAGCTTTTGTGAGTTACTGCTCATTTCTTCAGATGTGGAAATCAAACTTACAATTCTTCTTATGGGGCAGGTTGGGCAGGGGATTAAGATCAAAGATGAATTCTGTCATGAGTCTTTCAAGTGCAGATTCATTATGTAGGGAAAAAAATGTGAGAATGCTTCTCAGGTCGATTTCCATACATATCTGAAGAAGTCAGCGCTGACTCACAAAAGCTCATCTTGCAATAAATGTGCCACTGGGTGTCTGCTTTATTTTGCAGCAACAGACTAATACAGCTATCTTTTTGCAATCAGCATGAATATATCCATTTTTATACAGAAGTATACTCTGATTTTTGTGGCCCTTTCACCTAATTGGATTAGATGGTCTTGGACAACTGGTTTTTATAGTTAATTTGTTTTAATTGTAATCAAAATGTATTACATGGCTTTTGTTTTTGGATTCTACAGAGGCTAGAAATCAATGAGTTTAGACTGGAGTAACTTTGTACAGGATTGTACTGTACATCTCTCCACCTACCTGCTGCAATCTTGTTGGAATAGAGAAGGCTAATGTGTGCTCAGGATGGGATGCAGACCCTAGCACATGTTCACAGATATATATTCATATTTGTATATCAAATAGTTGGGAAGGAGAAGTATTAATAACTTTGCCTGCAGAGTAATTTAGTTTGATATTTAGAATCCATGTTTGAATGGCTGCTTGAATTGTTGCTACTAAGCGAGAAACAATACAAATTAGTTTGTAGTTTGTATGTTTTATATGTTTGTAGACTGAATTTTTTTTAAAAAGGAGGTGCACTCAAAACTTTAATGAAAGTTGTTGTTTCAGCTCACAAAGTAGATTTTTAGCTCACAACACTGCACAGCTTAGAGGGAACATTGGTAGCCATGTTAGTCTGTCTGTCTGTAGCAATAGAAAAGAGCAAGAGACCAGTAGCACCTACAAGACTAACAAAATTTGTGGTAAGGTATGAGCTACCACAAATTTTGTTAGTCTTATAGGACCTACTGGACCCTTGCTCTTTTCTAGAACCCACTTATTTGTCTTTTTGGCAGTCCATGCTATCTGTAAAACTCTCCTCCAACACATTTCAAGCGAATAAATTTTCTTTCTGTCAGCTTTCTTCATTGTCCAACTTTTACATCTATACATAGTAATGGAGAATAATATAGTATGAATTATCTTGATCCTGGTCCCCAAGCAAGTAAGTATGCAAAAGCTGCAATGAACCAGCCCTGTAACAATGCAGCTACCGTGCAGCCTCAAAACAGCTCAACACAATGGTGTGTTCAAGATTTCACAGGGGAACATCTAGGTGATCTGATTGGAGATTGCCTTACATGGAATTTGAGCAAGGTAAGTTTTCCCAGCAATGATACAGAAGTTCTTAGCATGTCTCCAGCAGCAGATATGGAGAAAGGCCTTTTTCTGGCTGAGACCCTGAAAAATGCTGTCGGATAAAGTAGACAAACAGAGCCGGATGGGTCCATGTTCCAACCCAGTAGAAAACAGCTTGTAACATCATCGTCGTAATGAATGGATAAGTTTATATGGAAGACGTCAATCTTTAAATTAACCTAGATGTAGACAATTTAGGTCTTTGGGGTGGGGAGTTACTTTTAAATTCTAATTGGCCCTAAAAACAAATTGAAAACCAATGTGATCATCACAACAATAAAATGATTAGGATAGAGGAAGCTGAGTAAAGGAGAATGTATAGAAACAGGCAAGGACATAGGATCCAATGTGGTGCTGAGGTGTGCAAAGTCAACAGTCATGTATCTGATTAGTACAAGAAAGGGAAATAAAAAGAACATGAAACAGGAATTTTCTGTTCAAAACAACAGGGCTGAGAAATTTAAAACTGAAAGGCCTATCAACATCTTCTTTTGTCTGCCATTATCACACAGAATGTTCACAAACATTCCAACCATGGAGAGGGAGAAGATCAGCCAGTGTAGCAACTATGAGGAAACTGGGTTGTCCGTTTGGGAGGAAATAGGGAGGGGGGGGCGAGAATTGTACATTTTTGGTCAGAAGAGGGGCCAAAGAAACAAGAGACTGAGTGAACAGCAGGCCAAAAAACTGTCCTCTGACAATGGGGGTGGGTGGGTATAGAAATTGGAAGCCAGGAAAGATTTTAGGTTCACTTTGTGGTTTTAGGTTCACTCTTGTGATTTTAGGTTCACTCTGTGAGACCAGGGCCAGAACTTTTTCAGTACTGGTGGAACTCTCTGTTGGAGGACACCCGGGCCCGCCAAGACCTTATGTCCTTTTGGTGGGCCTGTAAAATGGAGTTATTCCACCAGACATATGGTTGAGGCCAGTCTTTGACCTTTTGACTGCTTAGGTGCCTCCCTACCGGGCTTCCACCAGGGGGGCAACAAAGTCATCTGCCCCCCATAAGTGCTGTCACCAGAATATGATCAACTATGGACCCCACCCACTCCTCTTAGTTTGTTATGTTCAGATTGGGGAAATTGGAGGGGGCCGCCATCTGATATGCTGTTTTAGGTATTTATGTATTTATGTTTTTAGTATTTTAAATCTTATTTATATATGTTTATACTTTAAATGCTCATTGAGCATTTTATTGTACCCCGCCCTGCGCCTGTTCGCAGGGCGAGCGGGCTAAATATCAAAGTAATAAAATAATAATAAAGTTGCATTGATGCTAGCTGAGAATATAAAATTGTATGGTTAAGGATCACAGTGACACCTGGTGGTAGATTGAAGCTATGTTGAACAAAAGTATCTCCAAAAGATGTTTGGGGTCAGAGTCTAAAGGTCACAATCGACTTCTTTTTTTAAAATTTAGCTACTTATATCTTGCTTTTCTCCCCAATGAGGACAAAAGCAGCTTACGAATTCTCTTCTCCTCATAATATCAGGACATCCTTAAATGAATCTTAGACATTTTTTTAAAAGTATTAACACACCTTGTGTGAAGAGAGGTGCTAATAGTTACGGAGCAGGAATAGGGTAACCCTTTCCCCCATGCCAAACTTAACAGGTCCCACAATGTGTTGTTTGCCAAAATGTAAGTGTGTGTGTGTGGGGGGGGAGTCTCTCCACACAAGACATCTTACATGAGGATGCTCAAGTGACTTGTTTTCTGTGTGGTTTTACGTTCGAGTGTATTCTGTCTTCCTAGCGGTGCAGGTGTATCCACAATGGGAGAGAGATCCAGAGGAGTTAGCCGTGTTAGTCTGTAGTTGCAAAATAGTAAAGAGTCCAGTAGCTGTAAGCTGTCAGCCCGGCCTCCGCCATCTTTAACAGCCATTTAATGTGGCTACCTGTGATATGAAATCACAAGGCCCCTAGTTTTAAAAGGGCAGTTTGGTTTGGTGGACATCCCGTTGTTACCGCCTCTCGCTTACCTTACCTCTTCCCTTGCCGCTAATTCCCCCCACTCACTTGCAAGGACATCCATTTGCAAGGAGACCCATTCCAGGTAACATAGCTACTGGAGTCTTTACTATTTCACAATGGGAGAACAAGTGTAAGATCTTTCACTTGGTCCTACTCATGTAAGATGTCTTGTGCAGAGACTCTGATATCTATGGTGATGATAACAGGAGTTGCCCAGTGACCCACCTGACCCAGTCCCTGCCCACTCTGCTGTTATTTACGCTCAAAATAACCCCCAGCAGACCCATTCACAAATTTCATATCACATCTGGATTCATCTTGAGTCAGGTCATAATTTGTGTCCTCTGTATAGGATTTGGAGGAGGGGAGATGCAGGGCTTTTTTTCAGGGGGAACGCGGGGGAACGGAGTTCCGGAACCTCTTGAAAATGGTCACATGGCTGGTGGCCCCGCCCCCTGAACTCCAGAGGGGAGTTTAGATTGAGAGCAATCTAAACTCCCCTCTGTCTGGAGATCAGGGGGCGTGGCCACCAGCCATGTGACCATTTTCTCTGAGGGCCGCCCACTGAGTTCCACCACTTCTTTTCCCAGAAAAAAGCCCTGGGGAGATGTACAGCAGTCCCTGTAGCTGTTAAAGGTGCTACAGTCTTCATGAATTCCATGGGTCTTTGTATGGATTCTCCTCTTTTACCTTCTTTCCTCCTCCCTTCAACTAGAGTAGCTAACAGCCTGTTTGTGGGTTTTCTGGTGGCACCCAGTTGGCCACTGTAAGAAACAGAATGCTGATGGACCGTCGCTATGATTCAGCCAGGTTCTTCTTCTGGATTACAGTTGGTTTTGAGACGTTAGTATGGAAACAGCTGCACTCTGGGCTATTCATAGACTGGGAGTTTACGATGGGGCCAAAGGACATGCAGTTAAGGAGACAGTTTTCCAATACACACATTTTCAGTCACAAAAGTTTGCTCCAGCTCATATAGTAATTGTACTTCACACCTTCAAATACACATTTAAAACATCTCAGTTTATGCTTAAAAAGTCATAATAGGTGAAAACCAAGTTAGGACCACCAATGGACTGACTCACTGTGCGGTATGAGGGGTTCGTGGATTGATGTTTCTCTTGGTTTGTACTTAGTTTTTTGGACTAAGAGCCAGGCACAGAGGCCAAAGCTTCCCCACCTCTTGATTATTCCGACGGTTACGGCCTCCAAATATAGAGATTCCATTTAGCTCTCAGGGCCAGCAGCCATTAATGGATCTATCCCCCCACAAATGTTTCTAATTAGAGATGGGCACGAACAGCAATATGAACAAAAAAAGCCACAAACAGCCCAATCTGCTGTTCACAAACAAACTGTTGATGAGGCCCCATTCGTTCACTGCTGTTCGTTGCTGTTCGTCAAGCCAGACAGTTTGGCACCTGCAGTCAATTCCCATGGCAACTCAGGCAGGGATTGTCTGGACTCCGTCTGAACTCCTGCTGTTGCTCTGGAAACCCCAGTCTAAGCCCAATTTAGCTTGATAGGCAGGTCGTCCTTTCAAGTGTGGAGCTCCAAATTTGTTACAACAAGGGAGCAAAGACTAGGGGGGAGGGGGGCTCCCAGCTCTGACTTTGCAGACAGGGGAGAGACAGTTGGTGTTGGCATTTTGATAGAGAGAGTGCATTGGGGCTTGAATTTTCTTTGTGTGTGGTGGGATAGGGATCTACCCCTTCAAGTTCCAGGTCTGCTGCCAGGCTCTGGCCCAAGCTATTATTTATTATTGGCACCTTTCCTGGTGCCTGCTCAGGTCTGGTTTCTGGGAGTGGTGCAGTAGGGATCTTGACTTGGATGATGCCTGGAGGAGAGCCTGCTGGCCCCCACAAACAGCCAACCACGAACATGTTCATGAACAGGGCCATGTTCGTGAGTCCCTGTTCGTGGATGGCAACAAACAACGAACACCATGTTCGGTTTTTTTTTCTGTTTGTGCCCATCGCTATTTCTAATCCCCTTTTAAAAACAACTGAAGTTAATGTCCATCTTAACATCTTATGCCAATTAGTCTCAGAAGGTCATTACACTTTGAGTGAAGAAGTACTTCTTTTGATCTGTCCTGAATTTACTGCCCATCAGTTTCGCTGTGGGAATTCTTAACTTTTTTTGACCATGTTAAACATGTGGCAATTATAACCTGCCTTCCGGATTGTACTTTTTTTTTTAAGTAAATTTTTACCTCATCTTCTAAAGCAGTTCCAACCAGTTTGTGTTGTTATGCATCTTTAGAGGAGGGACCAAACATGTTGCTTCTCTTCCACCACAAGTTTTTATTGGTTTAGTATGAGTTCACCACACTTCAGAAAGCCAGTTTTAGGGCCTGTGATACATGAATACATATTCTGTAGAAGTAGTTACACTTAATAGACTCCCGTCTGTAAAGCTTTTGTACAGAGGAAACAAGGAAACAGAAAATTTAAGCCCATAACAAAATAAGACATTAGCTGTCAAACCAATTTTCTTTCTCTAACAAAATTTGATAGCCAAAAAAGTGACTAAAACTACAAAATTGGAATACATACCACATGGGTAAAAGGTTATCTTTTTTAAAAAAACATCTATTATCAGCTTACCCTATAAGCTGGATTTGTTTGTTTAGTGGATTAATAGATCCATACAAGATTAAGTGTTGAACTGCTCGAAAGCTGCCATTAACATTGGATTTTCTGATAAGACAGTTTTATTGGTATCTTGCTCTTGTTTTCAGGTGAAATCGACATGCATATTTACCAGGAGCCAAAAGGGGTGGGAGGGGAGTCCATACGGGGTAATCGGTGTCACTCATCTATTTGCAACTTGTAAATAATCATGATAATAATAAACTTGTGGTCTAATTTGTTTGGGCTTTTGTGTTGCGAAGCTGAGCCTGAACTTCAAGATCTCACCTTGCAGCCAAAGGTTTGTAAGCTTCTCTTGACCCCAACAGTTTGGTTGCTTAGATTTTTGCTTGGATTTTTTTTGCCGCATGGTGAGATCAGGATCCCAACAACACCAAATCCTCTTCTATCAGCCCCAAACCGTACAATGGAGGGGGGAGGAATAGCATCTCCTTTTCACATCTACCAACTTGTTTAGGGTACCACCTCTTCCCGCTTGGGAAGAGGATACGTCCACCCCAGATGGGTCGATGGTATGAAAATTCTTTGAACTGTGATTGTAGGTCAGAAAGCTATTTAGCCCATCTTCAAGTGCTTTTTTTCATGGTGGATCAGTTCTGAACTAGTTTTGGAAAGAAAACTTTCAAGGACCGATCAATGGGATCAGCATGATAGCTATTCCCGTGTCTTTACAGGAATGCGGGGCGAGGAATGAGAAGCCATTGGGACTGCTGCCCAAGGGATAGAGTCCCTCGGCACTTAATGGGAAGAGGCTGGCCGCCTTTCTCTGCCCAAAGGCAAAGCTTAGAGCAATCTGTTGAGAAGTATTAACAATGGAAGGGTCAGAAAGAACCACAGTCCATTTACAGCGGTTTCTGTTCATTCTTCGACTGATATTCTTGTATTTCAACAGTCAGTTTGATTTGATGTCCATCAGAATCTTGGCTTGGGGTGGGGGTGGGGTGGGGGCTAAAAAGATCCAATCTTGGTTATTGTCTAAGAAGCAAGGCTTTATATATATCTATATCTATATCCATTTCCTTTATTCATCATGAAGTCACAAAGTAAAAATGGTACCAATCTTTCTCTAGCTTATACGTCAGGCTGTGCAAAGGTTTGGTAGGAATTTGGTGGGTGGCCAATGATCAAACAAAGGAAACAACAGCTGGATCCCCCCCAACCCCCCAAAACTGTATCTATTGTTCAAGTTTTATTCTACAGAGAAAGAGCTCCAGGGCTACATCACCTGGGAAGAAAGCCCGTTTCTTTCTCCACCAATCTCCGTCATCAGCTGTATCAAAGGGAAGCAGATCCAGAATGCCGGGCAAGGCAGGGAACATTTCCCAGAAAGATGCAAGGGAACCTGGAGGTCAGTTAGAACTCAATATAATTTCATTACAGAAAGCGAAGCTGGATCAGGAATACAGACACACAAGCACACACACAAAAAAGCAAGCATAAAATGGTTTTAGGGGCCTATCACATACCCAGAATACTAAAATAAGATTGTGCAAAAGGTGCGGGGCGGGGAACAATAGCTGCAGACGAGATGAATTGTGGAGTTTGGTGATTAGATCTTGTAAAAGGGCCATAGCAGCTGCGCATGACGTTGATTAAAGTTCCAGCAATGCCAAGGGGAGAATGGATTCCAAACCTCACACCGTTTTGCCAATCAAAACTGCCCTTCCTGCTGGGTGTTATCAGATCTGAATATGAAATCTGGAAACTGGCACTTTCAATTGGCAAAAATGTGTAGGGATGGGAACCTTAAGACCACCAGAATGGGCAGAAACGCACTAACCTGTGGTCGAATTGTTAGGAGCCCTTCTTCCCTTTTGCCTGGATCATGAGACTGGCATTAGGTCAAACTGCAGGATAAGTTTCCACTCCTCTGATCCTACGGCCCTTTGCCTTCCCACCCCCCAAAACGGCAATCATGGAAGTAAGTTTCTCTTATTTTCGACATCAGTGTTGTTAACGGTTATCTCATTCCACTGTTCTTTTGCCAGACTTCCATTAGGGTATGAAAAAAGCCAACTTAAGACAGCCAGGAAAAAGGTACTACCAAAAGGAGGTACAAATATTCACCCAGAACTAGTGGGAGTTCTGTTCCAGCCACAATTAGTAAACAGCGAAACAGAAAGTTTTGTCTCAGAGATCTCTTCTCAACGATTTTGCTCTCTGCTCAACTCCACTTCATAGATTTAACCATTTCCAATACTGGGCTTTTCTACGTCAGGTTTTTGATGCAACTTGGCTTTTTAACTGTGTTGACTTTTCTCCTCCCTTACAGACAATATCCTTTGCTATTCATTCCTCTCTCTCTCTTTTTTTTCTTATTTGGGGGGAAAACTCGGGGCGGGGGGACCCAAGAGAGCAACAGCCAGCAAACAACACTGTCTATATGGGAGGCAAAAATTCAATGCTGCTAATAAGCTGAGCTGCATCAAAAAAGCTGGTGTGGAAAAGCCCTCTGAGGTTAACCTCCATTTCAGAAAAGGCAGGCATTTTGGGACACACACCAAAAACACGTCTCTCTCAAATCTCTGTAACCTGTAATAGGAAGAAAACACACGCACACCCACACCCCATTCATAGGTTAGAAAAGCAAACGTTCTTCCTTATTTGGAGATTAATCTCTGCATTAGAAAAATTAACATATGAGGTCACTTCAGAACTTCAAACTTGGTGAATTAAATGAAAGTCACAGGGATAGAAGATCCCAAACACCTTCAGAACTTTGCTGGGCATATAACTCCATCACAGCAAGACATACATCTCTGCTTTTGCTTTAGGACCTTGGTATGGATGAGTTTAAAAGATTTCCGAACAGACCAAGGGAGTCTTTTTTACGGGCACTGGCAAGAAAGAATCCACTGCCATTTTGTAAACTCCAAATAACCAATGACTTAATAGTTACTAAGTTAAGTTAAAATAAGTTAGAGAAAGTCCACCAGAAAATCTGTAGTCACACATTATATGATTAGAACTCCACATTCAGAAGTCTTAAGACGCCTTTTTCCCCTCTGGATAATGTCTAGTGGATATCTAAGAACCGAGTTGGCCAATGCAGTCAATGGCTGTGCACCAAAGGTCTCTGTGGCACAACCAAGCAAAGAAAGGGAAGGGAGCGCTTCCAGAAGGAGGATGCTGAGGGAGGAATTAAATGCCACATGCCAATCCTTAGATACTCAAGTGTCTCGGGGATCAACTAAGCAGCCACCAATATTTCCAACAGGCAGCCGGAACAACACGTCTCCCTTGAGTGATGTAGCAAGCTGTCCCCGTGAATGGGCAGAGCTAACCCACGCTACCACCACAGTCGTTGAATGCTGCTAAAAGCTCAAGGCAATACTGGAGGAGAAATTAAAACAGAGATACAACCACTGTAGTGCTTCTTCCGCAACAATGCTTAGCTTGGAAAATCTGAACTGTTGGCAGGAAAACTCTTCCCTGTTCACGCCCATGAATAGATGCGAGAAGCGCAGTTGTGCTCTTAGAGCGGAAATACTGGTAAATGGCCTTCAGGTGGCGCTAAAGCTGGGAATGGGATTGGGAAAGGCATCTCTTGTCTGGCCCATTTCCAGGAGCAGATCCTAGTGTCATACAGTCCTCTTCACCTCTATCAGTGCTTCTCCTAGAGAAAAAGGACAGAAGGGATTAGAATAAGATCCATTCGGTCAGAACTTTGGTCTATCAAGGTCAATATTGCCTGCTCTGACTGGCTGCAGCCGTCCAGGGTCTCAGGAAAGACTTCTTACACATCACGGATTACTCCAGTCTTTTGAAATGGGACATGCCACTGAATTGAACCCGGGATCTTTTGCATGTGAAGCAGACACCCCACTGCACTACAGCTCCTCTCCAAATAGCTGATCACCTGCGTACACTAAGGAACAGTTAGCATTTAGGTTGAAGCCAGATGAGAAGCTGGGATAGCTTAGAGCTCTCAGCATTCCCTCGTCCTTTTAAATAGTTGGCGTGGAATGCATGGAGCACAGGGGGGAAGAAGTTTAAGGCTTCTCCGTCATGCCATTTTTCTGATCTGAAATGTATGGGTACAGTTTCAACAAACATACAGGACCTTAGATGTATAGACATCAGCGGGGACTGCCTAAGTTGGTGTGGTGGTGGAGAATGCTGTCAAGTCTCATAGCTAGCTTATGGCGACCCTTGGTGGGGTTTTCATGGCAAGAGACTAACAGAGGTGGTTTGCCCTTGCCTGCTTCTGCAACCCTAGTCTTCACATGAGGTCTCCCATCCAATTATGAACCAAGGCTGACCCTGCTTAGCTTCTGAGATCTGACAAGATCAGGCTTGCCTGGGCTATCCAGGTCAGGGTACCTAAGTTGGTAGAAAACTTTCTGCCAGGTTGTAGCTCAAAAACATGAAAAATGGATGATGAAGTTCCTTAAGAAGGAGGTGACAGAGAGCTCTCCACATTCTGAGATAGTGAGCCTCTGAATATCAATGTCGGGAGGAAACTTTGGGGGAAGGCCTCAGCTTTTATGTAGCATAGTGGTTGTACCATAGTGTAGCATAGCGGTGAACTGGCTGAGTTGCAAATCAGCACTCTGCTGGTTCGACTCCCACTCCTGCCATGAGCTCTGCAGGTGGCCTTGGGTAAGCCCCTCCCTCTCAACACAGTGTTACTGTGTGGGGCTAACAGTAGCACTGATTTTGGTCACTGCTCTGAGTTGGGCACTCATCTGTCCAGAAGGGTGGTATCTAAGCACACTGTTATTATTGTTGAGTTTCCATAGTGACCATAAGAGCCCTGTGGCACAAAGAGGTAAGCTGTAGTACTGCAGCCCAAGCTCTGCTCACAAGCAGAGTTCAATCCCAGCAGAAGCTGGGTTCAAATAACTGGCTCAAGGTTGACTCAGCCTTCCATCCTTCCGAGGTTGGTAAAATGAGTACCCAGTTTCCTGAGGGTAAAGTGTAGATGGCTGGGGAAGGCAATGGCAAACCACCCCGTAAAAAGTCTGCTAAGAAAATGTTGTGATGTGACGTCCCCCCATGGGTGCTTGCATAGGGGACTACCTTTACCTTCTTTACCTTCCATAATGACTGGCTGGTCACTGTGTGACAAGATGCTGGACTAGATGGACCATCGGTCTGATCCAGCAGGGTCCTTCGTATGTGTCTCCACTACCTGACTGAGCTACCACCAGGGAGGAGGAGGGTTTGGAGCATGGTTTGCAGTTTGGAGCAGGGTTTACATGCAGAGTGTGGGTACGAGCACAGGGACTGAAATAACAGAATAACACACACACACCCTTGGTTTCACGTTTGATTTGGGAAATCCATCCATCTCTGGCTGATCCACCTGCCAATGCATGCTGTCAAAATGGCAGCGCGAAGGAACTATTCCGCACTATTGATGCTACACCTATGTTTCAGTGGGCACTACTGCTCACCTTTGACTTCAAAACAGCCCAAGCGAAGGGGAGATACAGGAAATAATCATAATCATAACCATAATCATCTGCACTTATATACCGCTCTTCTAGACAGAGTGCCTCACCCAGAGCAGTGAACAAGTCAGTGTTATTATTATCTCCATAATACAGCTGAGGAGCTGGGGCTGAGAGGAGTGGCTGACCCAAGGCCTCCTACTGAGCTCATGGCAGTAGTGGGATTTGAATCAGCAGAGTGCTACAGTAGTTCATATTGAAATAAATGTTGATAGTCTTTAAGACTTTTGCCTTATTTTGCTGTGACAGACGAACACGGCTACCCCTTTGCAGTCCTCGCAGGAGAGGTGGCTTGGGGCCTATTTGAGTGGGGTGCTGCCATTGCCATGAAGTGGCCTAAGAGCTTCCACGGCAGAGCTGGGATCTGATCTTGGGTCTCCCTGACCCTAGTCTGTTACTCTAACCACTAGACCACATGGACCTTGGCATCAGAAGTCCATCTGGCCAAGGCAAAGCAAAGGAGAGAGACATGCATGCTAGATAGATGATCACCAACCTCCTGCTTGTGAGATTTATCCTGTTGATGGATCCCATTTGCAGAGCCGGAATTTCCTATAGTCTAAAACAAAGAGGAAAGGGGGGGGAATGAAAATCACTTGGTTGGGCTTGGGTGAGTTATGAACCCACATTATACAACCATCAGCGGAGACACTTAAAACAGAGCACAATGACAGTAAAGCATCAAATCACAGCATTCAACAAGAAAGCCGCAGTATCTATTATTTTTTAATAAATGTGAATGTTTGCATTTACAAAGGCAGGCATTCCTGAAATCATCTCCTGAAAAGAATTTATTTATTTATTCGTTTCGATTTCTATTCCGCCCTCCCCACACCAGCAGGCTCAGGGTGGACTGCATTCCATAAAAGCATTTCAATAAAACTTATATTCACAATTTAAAACAACAGTAATGCAATATAAATATTTTAAAAAACATAGAAGATGCAAAAGAATTCCTGGAGATGCCAGGGGCCTTCTGCCTGCAAAGCAGATGCCCTTCCGCTGCAGAAGTGGCTGCAGAGACGGGGACACCTACCTGTGTTTTTTCAGGACAAGTCCTCATCGCCTCCATGAGCTTCTCCATCTGCTGGCCCTGCTCCAAGGCGTTTCGCAGGACATCCTCGGTAGTGACCAGGCGATGCTGCAACCGGAGAACCTCCGACTCCGACGAAGGGTCTATCAGAGAATATCGCCTCTGATCCGTTACAGATTTCTCTTTATCCTGTTGCAAAGGGAGAAGAATTAAGAACCTACTCGTTCCCGTGGGAGTCTTTTTGAAGAGACTCTCAGAACTGGGACGGTCTCTAGTTTGAACCTCACCTCTGCCTGGAACTCATTAGGTGGCCATACCTATAGCGTACGCATGCGGGCATTTATTTATTCATATCCTGCTTTTCTCTTCAGCTGGGACTCAAAGCTGGGTCTCAAACGTTATTCTCCACTCCTCCATTTTACCACAAGAGTGAGGACAGTCAAGCTGGTAGTATGCAATAAGCCCAAGGTCACCCAGCAAGCTTCCATGGCAGAAGCGGAGATTTGAACATGGGTCTCCCAGGATCCTAATCCAAGACTCGGGGTCATTTTGTAGAAAAAGAGCTGGAGGAACTCATTAGCATAACTCATTAGCATATGCCATGCCTCTTGCCATCACCGGAAGTGTGTAATTAGTATAACTGATTTGCATATGCCACGCCCCCTGACATCACCTATTCTGGCTGTTTTGGGCCCAATCCTGGCCATTCAGGGCCAAAATTGGGCCCAAAACGGCAAAAAGGGGCAGAAAATGGCTGAAAAGGGGCCCAAAATGCTCAGGATCAGGCCGCTGATAAGCGGTAGAGTGATTCACCTCCCATCAGAGGCCCAATCCAGGCCGTTTCGGCCCCAATCCAGACTGAAATGGGCCCAAAATGGCCGAGAGTCAGGTGGGCGGGGCCACCTGACATGTGACCTCTTTGGGGAACTACCAGAACTGTGTTCTGGTGCGTCCCCCCTCAAAATGAGCCCTGCCAAGAATCAATCCATTTTGCCATCCACAATGGCTGGGAAAGAGGATGTGGTTGCTCCAGAACCGACAGCTCCTGACAGCCTAGCTGCTGCACACTTTTGCTCCTTGCTGCGGTTACACTAAGCTCAGCAGCGGCCTGGTAGCATGTCGGCATCCCCATCCTGGAGCAACTTTCTCCTGCTACTGGAGACGCTGTATGTCCCGCTTGCGAGTAGCAGCTAGGTACAGGGGCCAGGTAGCTCCTAGGCAGACAGGCGAACTGCTTACCCTTGACCCCAGGTCAAGCTATCAAAACCCAGCCTGGGAGGAGGGACACAGTCGCCGATCAAGAGGGGACTGTTTGTGGTTCCATTTTGTGTGTACTGTATTCAAAGCAATGTGGAAATATTTAGCTACACGAGCATGTTTTGGAAAGGATGATAACAAAGGGTAGGCAGGCCCAATGATCCTCAATGCTACAGAGTCCAAAAACCTTAGGAAGCAACACCACTGTTGCATGCTGAAGTCCTCAACCTCTCTCTCAATCTGAGCAATTCTTCCCTGTTTACCCGAGGATAATACTGGGCCTACCTTACAGGGTTGTTTTACAAGATCACAAAAATGGCAAACAGCACAAAAACACTGCATGCTCTGAGAAGGGTAGTCATTGGGTTGGTGCCAGTCAAGTTTAATAAGCAACTGACTTTTTTTTCACCATTAAGCGAACTCATGCTATAACATCAGGATCATAGATTAGACAATTCATGGTGCATATATGAGACAGTCTGTGTAATGGTTAGAGTGTCAGTCTTGGATCTGGGGGCCCTGGGCTTGATTCTCCGCTTTCTCATAAAGCTTGCCGGGTGATCTTGGGCCAGCAGCTCTCTCTCAGCCTAACCTACCTCACAGGGTAAGTTGTAAAAGGCATGCACGGTGCACAGTTGCAAAATTCATGCACGGTGCAATAAAGTCCTTGGAGGAAGGGTAGGAGAAGGAGGGTGGGAGAGAGATGCAGCTTTATCTGAAATGCAGAAGTTATTCTACACATCTGTATTGGGGCTGTCACCCGAGGAAAGCGATCTGGCGGATACAGGGCGGGGTGCTTCGGCCCTAAGTCCCAACCCTTAGTGCAGTTCAAGTTACCCTGAATGTCTCACCAGCCTTGAACTCACCAGAATAATCAGTTTCTCCCTCAGCCCTTTGATGTCATCTTTGAGCTTCTGCTCCTTCAGCCGCCATTCAGCTTTATGTACTTCGCGGCTCAAGTCCCGCTCGGGCCCAGGCGAATGTCTGTTGGCTTCCAAGAGCAAAGCACGCAGTTCATTGAGGCTTCTGGATGAAGGGCAAAGAAAGCATGAAAGAGGTTTGAAGGCCGATGATACAAAGCTGATTTATTTATTTAATTTCATACCCTGCCATTCTCCCAATGGCAGAAAGCACCTTACGTCATTCTCTTCTCTTCCACTTTATCCTCACAACAACCCTATGAGGTAGTTTAGGCTGAGCGTGTGTGATTGGCCCAAGCTTCCATGGCAGATTAGGCTTTCAAATCTGGACCTCCCAGATCCCTAGTCTAACCCCTACACCACAACAGCTCTCAGATTTTCTCAAATCAGACCAATTGTCCATCTAAGCAACGCCTTTTTCAGCAGATTCCCCCGATGGGTTTCCAGAGCTCAATTGTTTCATCAACCAAGCATCTGTTGCCCAAAGCAAACAGCCAATCCAAGTTTTCAGGAGTTCCTCATCTCTCATCCTCACCAGGGAAACTTTGTTCAGTTATTTAGAGAATTTCTACACTGCCTCACCAGAGAATCTGCTGCTTGAGTGGCATACAAATTAAAATAATACACTATAAAAGTTGTCAACAATTAAGAAACGTTGAGTGGCTTAAACTGAGTCTCACAAACCAGTGCTCAGGCTGGAAGTAGATGATAAAAAGAATGTTTTTAAAAACTTCTTAATTGAAAAGTCTGAGCGAAAAGAAATGTCTAATGGAAAGTAGGATAGGTGTCAGGTGAGCCTCAAAAGAAAGGTTTTCTTACAGTCTCTCTACACAATACTTTTGATGTGAGTCCGTCAGGCTATGGGTGGCAGGAGATGGTAGACAGGTCCCTGTACCATTGCAACAAGAAGTCCAAGCTCTTGGTTAAATGGTTTTATTCAGAAATCCAATCATTTCCATATATGTGTCCATAGAATTACTCGGAGGCAGGAAAGCATCTAAGCAGTACACGTTTCCTTGACAGGAATAGGAACTTGAAGAAAGCACAGCTCTAAATACTCAATCATTTCCCCCCTCCCACTTAGAGCACAAGTTTGCACGGGAAAAGGTCTGGGAACTTCTTCTGGAGTTTATACGTCAGCCTAGACGGGACAAAAAGCTGTAATATTTCAGACAGTACAAGGTCACTTCTGTGAGCTTCAAAGAGAAGAGATAAGACAGCTGTATTCTCAGGCTGCTTGAGAAATGAAAGTGATGGTTAGATCATTTGCAAAATGAAATTAAGGTACAGCATTAGCAATGGTTCACCACCTGGAACAATAACATGGATGTAGGGGTACAGACATGACACCATCAAATGGCAGGAGACGCAATGTCAGCCAGAAAGCGTAGTTTTAAAAGACAGAGCTGGTGGAGATCGCTTCATAGCCAGTGGAGATCAGCCCTCTGGCGTTTTCCCTTCCAGAACCTTTGTCCTGCTGAGGCTCAGTTAATTCAAAATTTTAAGCAGTGAGGGCAGCAGGGTCAAAGTTCTGGAGGGGGAGACAGTCCAGCACACCAGAGGTGACGGAGGGCTGTGAGAGAATCCGTTCCTCCGGAGCAATCTCCACTGGCTCTGTCTTTCAAAACTACACGTCCCAGTTAACATTGCGTCTCCTGACATTTGACGGACACACATGCTGGTGTCTCGCACAGAGACACTCTCCGTGAGGAGCTGCCACAGAAAAGTCCCTGTCTGTAGTCACCACCTGTTTCATTTTTAAAAAAAGGGGCACTGATCGCAGAGCTCATGAAGCAGATCTTAACTCGTGGGCTGGACGTGTTCAAGCATCACTGCTTGAATATGTTTTTAAAGCATTTCTTCCCACACCATTTCACTGGTAATTCTGTTGGGAGGCTCACATTATTTCCCAGGTGCCACTGAGAATCTGAGCTCCTGCTGTGCAGATAACACCTTCTTCCAGCACTAACAGTACAATCCTAAGAAGAGCTACTCCAGTCTAAGCCCATTGATTTCGATGGGATTAGACTGGTGTAACTCTTTTTAGGATTGCACTGTAAATCTTCCATCTTTTATCTCTGAGATGAGCAAGGAGGAGGGGAGGAGGGGCTGAAAAAACTGACCTTTCTTTTTTGAGTAGCTCCTGGCTGATCAAGACCAGCTGTCCAGAAGCATCGTGGGTTTTCTTGGACACGGTTTCCAGTTCTGATTCCAGCCTCTTCTTCTCTTTCAAGAGAGAGTCTGCCTTCTTCTCCGTACTTTTGCATCTGTTTTCCAGTGCTGGTGGACAGAACGAAGTAACAAAAATTGCAAGCTAGAGCAGAATCCTTTTGGGAGGAAGTTATTATTCATATTAATTTTGTATTGGAACACACATTGATTTTTGAGGATGTTTATGTACTTTTAAACAGCCCGCCTGGAACCTGGAACCGAACCAATGGTCAACGTAAATGGACCCTCCATGTTCTTAAGGTAGCTAAAAGACTCATATTACAACACTGGAGAGACAAATGCCCACCTCCCATAAATCAATGGATGGAGGACCTTACAATGTTATATTTGAACATACGGCATATACACGACAACTGTGGATAGACTTATTTTCAGACATTTGGAAGCTTGCATGTAGATTTCTTATTATTGTTATCATATTTTTATTTCTATTGTGTATGAGGTTAATCCCCCTCCCCTCTTTTTTCTTTTCTTTTCAAATGTAAAAAAGCTAGACCACAATCTTGCTTTTTGGAGCACTTAGGTAGGAAGAGGCCAGTTTTGGGCTGCTATCGAATGTCAAAACAAAGATTGTTTTGTCATAGAGGAAGAGGGAGGGAACTCAGATGTCCAAGAACTTCCTGGCTCATGGTGAGAATAAGAGACTCTCTACACAAGACATCTTACACGAGTTAGATCAAGACATCTTACCCGAGAAAGATCTTACACTTGTTCTTCCATTGTGGATACACCTGCACTGCTAGGGAGACACACTTAAATATAAGACCACATAGAAAATAAGTCACTTGTAAGATGTCTTGTGTAAAGAGACTCTTAAGCCTGAAGTCTTTGGGCTCTCTTTCCCTACAGAGATTGAAGACTTCCTGTTAGGAGGAAACTTGTTGCTATGTCTAAATAAGGCAAAAATGATAAACCCTGGCTTTAAACAAGAGACCAAACCACGGGTTTGTTGCATTTGTATTTGGATGTCACAACAAATGGACATTTGCTTCAAAACAGGTAGTCTTCAAGCTCCATGCTGTGATTGGAGGGAAGAAGCAAATGGATGCAAGGACTTTGTGCCTTGTCCTTATTGTGAACCAACTGAGGTTTGCTTGTGATGCCGGACAGAATGCAGTCTCTCTGTGGTCCACATGTTAAAGTCTATGGTCATCACCAGCTCTAAGACTATCGTATACAATTCATCCAGCCCATCCTAGCCATGTCTACTCAGAAGTAGTCCCACTGATTTCTGTAGGATTAACTTGCAAGTAGATGTACAAAGGATTCCAGTTTTAGACAAACCACTCAAGTTCAAAATAGTTACATGGGAGATTGGTGACCAGATTTTACTATGTTTACATAAATATATTTATGTCTATTACAAAATTGTTAGTGTGTTAGTAGCAATGCAGTTCCTGTAATATTTCTGGAAGGAAATGGTGTAAAACAATTTTAATCCAAACAGCAACTCAAATATCTTGTACAACCATTTCTAAGCCTTGCTCTAGAGAACAAGTCATGCATTCTTAGGGCAAGTTCACACATTACTAATTCCTTTGACTTGGCAAACTGTAAGTGAATGTCTCTAAACTGCAAACAACAACAACAACAAAATTTGATTTATATACCGCCCTTCAGGATGACTTAACACCCACTCAGAGCAGTTTACAAAGTATGTCATTATTATCCCCACAATAACAAACACCGTGTGAGGTGGGTGGGGCTGAGAGAGCTCCTAGAAGCTGTGACTGACCCAAGGTCACCCAGCTGGCTTCAAGCGGAGGAGTGGGGAATCAAACCTGGTTCTCCACATTATAGTCTTGCACTCTTAACCACTACACTAAACTATAACTACAGTTGCTGGGGGGAGCAATCTTGATTGGGGCTATTGGGGAGGAAGGTCACCCTATTTCCCCCTCACAGAGTTCCCTCCTAAGATGTTATTAGTTCCAGTGGTGTGGGGGGGGGGACGACACCACATTATATCTGTTGTTTTTCCTTACCAAGACTTACAGCAGAATAGCAGGGACGGGGAATCTAAGGGCGAAGCTACAAGTGACGAATGACACTTGAACGGCAAGTGTATTTCTCCCTGTTCACTTGCACTCCACTCAATCCACTTGCTGTTCAAGTGTCATTTGTCACTTGTAGCTTGGCCCTAAGTCAACAAACAGGAGTGCCATTAACTCTCTACCCTGATTAAAACTACTACTTTGCACAATTACCCTGGTAGATCAAATCAATTTTCTATTTCATTCTTGCTTGGTAATTGTTATGACGAAATATCTTTTCAAGTAGCTAGATTTGTGCCCTGGCATGCTTCATTAGGCAGAAGAATATGATTTTATCCTAGCAATTTTAATTAAGAACCATATTTATGTACAGTATATTTTTATATCTATACCCTATATTTTTATATCTATGACCTGAATTTAATGTATATGCCTCAATTATTTTGACTTCTGATCTCGAATCGTAACAATAAACTATACTACACTAACGGCTACCTTGCCCATTAAATTTGCCCCATCACTGAACGCAGCTCCATAATGGGTCACCACACGAACTTCAACCCACAGTCTGAAGTGGTACATCCCAGATTCAGGTGAACTCCCAACTAGGCCTGTGATGGCTGTTGCTCTGGCAACAGTGCATGATCCTGGCCAACACAAGTCTTAGGAAACTTACCACTTACTTGGGCCCTTAGAGTGTCTGTCTGGGAGACGAGTGATGAAACCTCTTTGTCTTTTTTGCTAAACTTGTCCTGGAGATCTTTAAAAGGAGAACAGAAGGTCAGGTCACCATCCAGACACCACTCGCCACACACTTCACAAGGGGCTTCTTCAAAAATCCGTAGGTCAGGCCTTAACAATGTACGGCAAGCCACAGGCCAACCTCAGGCGCCATCTTGTGACACCTTTGATGGGCTTTTTTCATTGCCGGGAGCAGGTCCAGCAGACAAAAAACAAAGCATTTTCCAAATCTAACTAGAAATTCAAGGGAAGACGTGGCTGCGTTACTTCTACGCTCATTCTCACACTTCGCATCCAGACCCCACCTCCAAGCCATCTCTCACTGGTGACAGCCAAGCCAATAGATGTGGACACCCACAACTCCTGCTGAGGAATGATAGACTCCATTTTGTTGTTTGTTTTGGAACCATAATGGTTCTCCTTCCCCTTTGCGAGAAGGGATGGTTGAGTCTAGCAGCTGAGGTGGCAGCCTCAGCAGCTCCTTCTGCCGCTGCTAGATGTCAGCTTCGGGCTCCCCTCACTGACTCTTTCCCTCATGTCCGTCTGGCCCTGCTGATGCTGATGGCCGAACTACACTTCCCCAGGTAAAGTTGCAGGAACCTGACATGTGTTGGGCACCTCATGTAGTTTAGCTCAAATCCCCGCTCTGCTGCCTGTGAGACTTTTGGCCAGTCACAATCTCAGTCTAGGCTACCTCACAGGGTTGTAGAGAGCATAAAATGCCACCCAAGCTCCTTCAAGGAATGGTGGAATAAAAATGAAATAGAATTCACCATGCCAAATTCTAAAGTAGATTTGGAATCCAGAGTCCCGCACGAGGTTACCTTCCATCATCTGCTTCATCTTGATCTTTTCCTCTGAAATGTCATTTGTTTCGATCATCTGCAGCAAATATTTTAAAAAAAAACCCACATACAAACATAATGTTTATATTGCTGTGGTTTATGCAAGTAGAAGGGAAAACTTTCATTAAACATCATTGTGTTTTCTCTGGACTATATAGAATTATTTTATTTACTTCAAATATTTTTGTCCTGCTTTTCAGTCAAAATTGGTTCCCAAAGTAGCTCAGAGGAATCAAAAACCTATACAGGAGACACTTCAAATATAATGCAAAATGGTCTTCGAGGAGGGATTAGCAGTTCCATCCAAACTCAGTGGGTAAATTCTGCACATTTCCCAGTCAATGTGCATAAATCCCCAAGTCAGGTTATAAGAACCTGGAGGGTTAGCCAGAAATCCATGTGGTTGGTGACATTTTGGTGAAATGGCCTCTGAAAAGGGGATGTGCCATTGTGTAAGACTCTGCTTTTTGTAAGACCCTTGTACAGATTAGGATTTGGGAGATCTTGGCCCAATTCAGGACTCTGCCATGAAGTTCACTGAGTGACCTTGGGTCAAGCCCCCTCTCTCAGCTTTACCTACCTCACAGGGATGTTGTGATGATACCACGAGAGAGGAAGAACCATGTTTGCAGCCTTCAACAAATGGAGGGCTAAAAGCTCAAGAGAGCTCTTTCTTCTTGCACCTGCAGTTTATTTTCATTTGATTTTTTTTAATCTGCTTTTTATCTGCTGCTCCTTCTTTTACTGCTATCTTATTATTGTCATAAATAGTTTGTGTTTCTGATTTTATTATTGTCTTATCAGCTTGGATCCTGCCTAGAATTTGGTGGGTGATGTTTGCCAATCCTGTTCTCTCTCCCAGCCCAGGACATCCCCCTCAAATGCTGTCCTTAGGCATGGAAGACCCCTCCCCTTCTAGGAATAGCTTGAGGGGAAGCAGAAGTCTCCCACTGGAGGTGGGAATCAGCCAAGATCAGCCTCTTCCTTGGGCCTATGGAAATTTTAGGTGGGGTCCAAGCCATCAACTGTACTGGAAGCCACTTGAATGGCAGGTTAAGAAAAATACCTAAATAAGCAAGCAAGCAAGCAAGCAAGCCTTTATTGGCATATAGAATATAAGCATTGAACGGTTTGCTATGAAGCTTGCATAATGTTGTAGGCTCGTATATGTTAAGTGCTGTCAAGTCACTTCCAACTTATGCTGGCCCTATGCGTTAATGACCTCCAAAATGTCCTATCCGGTCCTGCAAACTGGAGGCTGTGGCTTCTTTTATTGAATTAAGCCATCTCACATTGGGTCTTCCTCTTTTCCTACTGCCTTCAACTTTTCTATCATGATTGTCTTTTCCAGTGAGTCTCGTCTTCTCATGATGTGACTAAAGTACAAGAGCCTCATTTTAGTCATGATAGCTTCTAGAGAGAAGTCAGGCTTCACTTGATCTAGAACTTTGTCTTGTAGCTTTATTCTTATGCAAATATCTCCAAAAGTTTAGAGAGAGTTTTTTTTTTAAAAAAGGAGTCATAACAGCAGTACGTTGAAAAACAAATTGTCAAAGATGGACCCAGGACGATTAACCCAAAGACCTACATTGGCATGTTGAGAAGGATGTAGCGTCTCCATGGACTGTAATTTGTTTTCCAACACGAGGACTTTCTCCTGCAGCCTCTGGATCTCTTGCTTACTCTGGGCTTCGGTATTCTGCAGCGTCTCATAGTCCAGCATCTTTTTCTCAGCCAGAGAAATCTGCTCTTTCAAGAACTCAATGGCTTGCGCTTGATCCTTGTAGTCACCATGCAACTTCTCCAGTTCGTGCACTCGGAAATCTGCATCTCGACACTTCTCCTTGAGGTCTTGAAGCTCAAGGTGGTGCTGGTTGGCTTTGGTTTCCAGCTGCACCCTCCAATTGTTGCTGCTTTCCTCAAGCTCATCCTTGGCTTCTTGCAGCTTCAGCTTCAGGCTTTCCTTTTCTTTAATGTGAACCGCGGTCTCAATGTCATGCTTGGCTTTGAGGTTCTCGAGTTCCAACTGGTGCTCCATCTTGATGCTCTCTACTACAGCCTTCAACTCCACAATCTCCTTGTGCTGGGAGTCAGGACCCGTGTTCAAGGTTGCCTTGAGATCCTCCAAGGACTTCTGGTGGTCCGATGCTAAAGTGTCCAGTTTGGACTTCCAGTTGTCCATCAACCCCATATTCTCATTGGTGGCTTGCTGAACTTTCTGCTTGAGGTCCACAATTTCCTGAGAATATTTCTCATTGAGCGCTTTCAGTTTCTCAACCTCTTGTTGATGTTTCTTCAATGTTTTTTCATACTTCTCCTTTAGCTGGATGCTCTCTTTTTGATGCTCTTTATTAGCAGAAAGCAGCTGGTCTCGTAAGCGGAGGGCTTCTGACTGCAGGCCGAGACTGTGGTCTGGAGAATCTAGTTGGTGAGAGTTCTTGAGGCACTGCCTCAGTTCCTCCACTTCGCTTTTCGTTAAGTTCAGTTCTTCTTCGAGTTGGAGGATTTTTGATTGTTCTGCTACTGTGGTCAACTGAAACAGTTTATAATAAAAACACACAGAGGGGAAAAAATCAGCTTTTCCATGCTTTACAATTCTCCAGGGCCTCTTCACACATTATGATGTTTTAGGTACCAAGATGTTTTACGCATATGCCTAGGTATGGAAAGTACAAACACAGATGTATTTGGAAAGACAAGTATCATAACGGTACATTTGCCTGTGAAATGTAGCAGCTCAAGTGCTTACTCCATAGCAAACCCAGGTTTGCTGCAGCATAATGTGTGAAATGACCCTTAGTGGAAGAAAGGTGTCAGGGCCCCTTCCAGAGTTGCACCCAGAAATAGACTCTGCACCAGAGGGAAAAGAGGAGGGCCTGGGAACTGTCCCCGAGGAACTTTGGGCGCTCAGGAGATCTCTAATGCTGCTAGAGCCCCCAGTCTCCATCCTTAGCAGTTAATGTCCTACTGTCCCTCAGAGCAGGAGTCTGTTCCTTGGGTCCAGCCCTGGAACGGTTCTGACAGAAGACAGCTTTCAAGTACTTTAGTAATGCAAACATTACTAATTTGAAATATAACTTTTTTGCACCAGGGTAATGTAAGTAAAAACAACAGGGAGTGATGGAATCACCTTGTGTGCTGTGGGCCTGCTACCAACCTTGCAAATTAAGAATGGAAATCTAGGCAAGGTACAATCTCACTACATTGCCTTCAGCAAACCCCTCCTGCTCGGCCTCCATTTCCCTTGGCTGTAAAATGGGCAGTCACTGCATAGGGGCGGTTGCTCATTTACTTCAATGTCACCAGTCCCTTCAGTCATATGGCTTACCCTGGTGTAAAAGGGCCTTTTAAAAAAATTAAAAAATCCCATGGAAAGTACTCAGAAATCGTTAGCAAAGTTTTAGAAAGGAATAAGTATGGGAGGATGCTAGATGGAGAAGCGCGTTGCTAGCCATGGTTAATGTTTAATGATGGGGGCTTGGAAGCAGCTTGCTAGCATATGAGGTGCAACATGTTTGGCTGGCGAATTATGGGAAGGAAAAAATGGAAGGAACAGGAAGGCATTTCTAGGGCATTTCAGACGCAGGATGTCTGGCCAGGAAGGTCAAGCTTATTCCATCAAATCCACCCAAGGTTGAAGAAACCTGGATAGAGGCCCGGAAAGTTTCACCTTGGTTCCTGCCAAACCAACGGACCGTGATAGCCTAGAGAAGCCAGGCCTCTGGCTGCTTGATAAAGGCCGTTTCCACACACCCTTAATGGGACAGCCCACTCACCGAATGCTGACGGCTTTTCCCCATTAATCCGTTTGCAAAATGGTTGCGGTCCGTTTGGCTTCCGTTTTTGCGATGCCTTTTCTGGGAACGCACTTTCAGTGGTCACAGAAAAGGCGTCAAAAAAACAGAAGCCAAATGGCCTGCAAATGTTTTGCAAATGGAGACACTGCCAGTGTACGGTAAGTGGGCTGTCCCTTTAAGAGTGGGTGGAAACGGCCAAACCCAGCATTACAATCCAGCTTTCAACTGCCAGCCAGTACCATGGACAGCTACCCCCTAACTCTCAACCTGGAGCCTGGGCTTCCCTGGCCAGGAGTCTAGAAATCCATCAATGAAGATGGAAAGCTAGAGAAAAAAAAGCAAAAGGGAGGAGCCTGAAGCGCAGTGAACTGCAGGCACTGCTCCATTGGTCAGGCCCAGGCAGAAGGCCCAGACTCCAATTATACCAAGCCCGACCAATCCAGAAGCTTCATACTGTCTGCCTATCACAGGAGCTGATGTTGTGAACTACTGTTCCCTAGTTTGCCTGAAGGGGGCTCCAAGGCATGAGTGTAGATAGTCCACAGTAGCTCCTAGCTCACACCTTGGTGGGGGTGGTGGGGGTGGAGAGTGCCCTCAAGTCATAGCTGACTTATGGAGACCCCTGGTGGGGTTTCCATGGCAAGAGACTACCAGAGGTGGTTTGCCATTGCCTGCCTCTGCAACCCTGGTCTTCCTTGGAGGTCTCCCATCCAACTACTAACCAAGGCTGACCCTACTTAGCTTCTGAGATCTAACGTGATCAAGCTCACCTGGGCTATCCAGGTCAGGGCAGCTCACACCTTACGAGTTAGGTTGTAATGCTGGGCTTAGTATGAAGCTGAAGGGTAAATATCATAATGCCTTCCTATGATGAGAGCAGCTATACTATAACTTTCCACTGCCATGGGTCAGGAATGAGCTTGGTATCAAATTTCAAAAGCCTTGCTTGGAGGGAGTGACCAGGGTTTCTAGCGAGGAAGCATCTTATCCCATCCCTAACATCAAATGGAAAGAGATTTATGGGAAATAAGGAAATACTAATTTAGATTGTAAGTTTAATAGGGGGTAGGGATTTGTATCCTGGTAGCCACTCTGTAAAGCATCGTGTATGTTGACTGAACAATCGAATTTGTCCACTCTTCGCAGTTAACTCAGAATATATAAGTTGTTGGGCCTTTTAAAAGTGTAAACTACACCTTGGGGCAGCTTAAGAGGAGGGGAAATCTGATTTCATTTGTGTTGACCCTTGATCTCACAAGTTACAAAGTCTTTCCATATTCAAAATAGGGTTTGAGGGGTGGGGTAAGAGAACTTTGAATCAAGCCCATATTTTCAGAACATAGCCTTGTGCAGAGGTTTTTTTTTCACACATTAGGGCACTGACTTTCTATAGCAGCCGTCATGGGATCGGCAAGCCAGCACGCAGCATGACAAGCGAGTCTCAGAAGCTCACAGGTCTCTGCCACAGCAACTTGTGCAACTTCTCACACTGTAAAATGTACCTTGGAGGTCACGTACATGCTTCGGCTACGGTTCGGACAACATGACGTGGCAGTCCATGAAACTTGTGGCTAGAAAAGGGGTTATGAACAGCAACACTTGCAACATCCCTGAAGACACCTCACAACTCAGACACATCAGATAGTCTGGTTGCTACTCCTCCTGCTCAATGCTCTTCCATAATTAGGAGCCCCCAGTTCTTAATTGCACAACCTTTAAAGAGTTTCACAATTGGACAAGAAAGAAGGATCCAGGGCCACCAGCCATCTATCAGTGTGCATGGCAAATGTATGAATCTCTAGTGCGATGATGAAATTCAGCATCTCATGGTGCGGACACCAAATTCCAAGAATATCTGGGTCTAGCTGCTAGGTCAGTTTGGGTGGGGCTTTGGTTTTTCTGAGTAAAACACTTGGACTTCAATGATTAAAAACATCTCAGGACAACCCCTTGGGTGCCTGGGGATATCTGGGCGTCTGCAACCAGGTCTGGAGATCTCTGCCCCTCTTGCAGTGGATCAGGCCCTTCAATTCTTCAGATGGCCCCATGGAATAGGAGCAGAGTGAGGAGGCATAACCCGTTCCAGATAGAGCAAAGCAGATGCAGGGATCTCAGTTCTCAGCGCCCCACATCTACCACCCCCTTTACCCCTTTGACACACACCTTCTTCAATCAGCATTACCACCCTCTGGACTCAGAATTATGGAATTTGGTTTTGAAGCAGAATTCTTCAGAGACCCTGGAATTTCTGCAGTGATAATGAGTGAATCTAGATTTACCAAGTGGCGATTAACCAGGGTATGCAGGTGTTTGTAAAGTCCTGCCATATTGTAGGGAGAATTTTACCTCCCACTCCTTTGCCAGCTTTCTCACTGGATGCAGATGCATTGGAAAAATATCCGCAAGAACACAGACATAGCCTTCCGCTTGTGCTAGGGTGCCTGGACTAACAGCACCTTAGGATCCAAACCATAAACATTAAAGAAGACAACCCGTGGGTTTTTTTAAAAAGCTGAAAAGAAATTTAGATGGGCTGCGTTCACACACATTAAATAATGCACTTTCAGTGCAATTTAGCAATTGTTTGCAAGTGGGTCTTCCTCTCACACAGGAAAATCCAGTTGCAAACGATTGCTAAAGTACATTCATTATCCAACATGTGTCAAAGCAGCCAGGATCAGTTAAAAGCAACTAAAACACACTGCTCCACCTCCATCTCCCCCCCCCAAATATCCCCAAAAGAAACACTCCGTTAGAACATAGCAAAAAAAAGGAGTTTTCATACACAGCAAATCTGGTGCTGGATGGTTATTTGGAAGAAGGGAAGTTCTATATTTTGTTGTTTTAATGTTGCTCACTGGTATTATGGTGGTTGCTTGATGGGATTCGTTCCTGGATTGTTTTAATTGCTCAATAGTTAGTGGCATGTGAATGCATTCTAGTAAAAAATTAAGAGATTCCTCCTCACACCTTTGTGTAGAACGGTATAGACTTCAGAATGTACGGAAGAATTGCATGCCTGCTATGGGGTCAATGGCCACATGTAAGTCAGGGGATGATTATTATCAAGGGGTTAAATTGGATGGCAGATGGCACGCAGCTCCAGCCCAAATGGAATCATGTGGCATGAGAAGCTTGCAGACAGGGGCGGACTGGCCATGTCACTTACTGGGAAATTGCCCAGTTAGTCTCCCTCCTGGAGGGCCTCCAGTGGAACCAGAATCAAGCAAAGCCAAGTGCTGGCACAGGTGCCAGCTCGGCAGCAGCCACTCAGCTCAAACCTTTCCATGGCCACAGCAATCAGTGTCAGCTCACCAATTGCTTCCTCCTGTACCACAAGCAAAGCCAACAACCAGAAGAGGCACCACAGGTATATATGCTGAAAACCAGAGGGTACCGCTGCCAGCTTGCAGGAGAAGACCATAAGTGAGCCAACTCCCCTCGCTGGCACCGCTTGTTGGGTCTTAACTGAGTGGCCCCCACAGTGTTGGCTGGTAGCATCACAGGGGCAGCTCAGCTTGGCTTGCCCCTGGGGCTGTTTTAAGTTTCCAGTCTGCCCCTGGCTTGGGAAGAAAGGTTTGCTATTCGATAACAGAGATGGCAAACCTGCAAAGATTTGCCTCCTCTAGAAAAAGTGAAGAAGGGCGGGGACATAGCAAAATAAAAAGCAGGATGAAATCATGGTAGCCCAAATGATAGAAAAACTGAGTTATCAGTGTCGTCAATGCAGCAGGCAAGCAAGCTGATCCGCGGGCATTGGCTACTGTGGGACGAGATGGAGTAGGGAGGGGATGGATTACCCTGTTGTCCTCCAACTCTTTGAGAAGCTTTGCTGCCTGTGTCTTCTCAAACAAGAGGCTCTGCTCGAGCTCCCGTATTCGGGCATGCTCCAGCTGGGTCTGAGTCTGCTCGCGCGCCACGAAGAAAAGAGGAACCAACCAACAGAAGAAAGAAAGAAAGAAAACAAAAGATGGGGAGAAAGCAAAAAACAAGGGAATAAAAAAGAGGACGAGAGAAGGCTACAACATTATCTTCAGCATACAAGACAAAAGAAAGGCAGTTCACAGTAAGGGGCGGGGGAGAGATAATAAGGTCTGAAGAGGCGAGAAAAAGCCATTCAAATATGATGCATCCCTTAGAAATAAAAAATCCCGCAAGAGGACTGTCTTTGGTTCCCACCTTTGAAGAACTGAAACATGCACCCTCCCGATGTGGAACATGTACACTGCAAATTATTTGGCTCGCAAGCAGTCCCTGGGCATGGTAACGTCCCTCCTGCTCCTTCCCACTGGTCAGTCCACTGCTTACGGCTAAAACGCTGGTAGGAGCCACCCAGATCAGAGCCAGGCATTATAGCCCGAAACAGCGCCTCTGCCCATCTCCCCCAGTAATGGTAAGTAATGCAAAAGGCATGACCTGATATTGTTGCATTGTACACACTGTGCATCAGGGCCAGAGAAATTCACAACATGATAATGCATTACTCAACATTACCAAGAGGAAGCAGAGCTGCTCATTATGGCAGGGAAGAGCAACCAAATGGATCTTCTAAGATGTTGTCTATTGCCTATTTGTGCTAAAAGTCATTAACCTTTTTCTTAAAGCACTGCAAAACAATGTTTGCTGTGGGTGACTGAACGCATACAGAATTTGCTAATCATAACTGAGAATTATAGCGGTGCCTCGAAAAACATACATATCGTTCGTTTTCGTGAGCTTCAATTAGGCGATTGAAACCAGAAGAAACTGCAGTTAATGGTGTGTGTTTAACTCTCATTTCCCCAGCAAAGACGGACATCTTGTTGATCATGTGTTTGAGCGAAATCAGACGGAGGAGGTGCATTCGTCAGGCAAACTGCAGCTCCTACATCTGACCAAGAAGCAGTTAGCAGTTGCAGTCTCTCTCTCTAGACCACACAAGGCAGTCCTTGTAGAGACAGCATGAATATAACAGAAGAAAGAGTGGGCAAGGAAGAGACACACACAGGCCATCACATGCCAAGGGAGAGTGACCCAAAGAGAACCCAAACTGCCCATGCTCCAACAGGGACAACTGATGGGCATCCTTAAACCACGAATCCCGGACTGGCCTTCTTAGTCAAGTCTCAGAATCCAGATCCCAAGAAAACCCAAGTCTTGAAGTAGCAGGGCCATCATTCTGAGGCTTGGAGAAAACTTAGGGAGGCCTCCCCCATATTAAATTTTCTAAGAGAAACAGAAGCAACTATGAAGAAAGCCAACCTGTCTTACTGCCCTTTATTGGACCCATAGTTTAGGAAGCACTTCTGAACCAGAGCAGCAATGCTTCCCTGTTGCAATATAAGAAAGCTCACACCTGCAGCTCCATCAGTATGACTTGGTTAAAAGTCTCCGCATGGACAAAGTCACAGGAAAACCAACAGGTACTAACAGCTTTCTTTGGCCTTTGGACAAAAGTGGAGCACCACCCGGGAATGAAAAGACAATGATACTTCAAACTCTTACCGTGTCAATATTCAGAAATCTTACACATTTATCATAAAGCAAATGCTAAATATTCCAATATATACACCTTAACAATATTCCAGTCACAAAGGACAACACTCTCCCATCCCGTGTATTCAAAGGAAACAGGATATACTCTCCGAGATAACCAGTCAGGTAAGTCCAATGTTCAATCCTTTCTACCATGCAACAGTTCTCATGTTCTTTTGTTCTTTTTGTATCCACAGGTAATTCCAAGCGGAGACCCTGCAGACAAGGTAGCCCAAGCCGGGGGCCGGCTGCAATGCCAGATTTCGTCTCCTGACTTCCTCAAGGGCAAACCAAGGATCCCCGAATTAGGACCGGTTTCTTCTCATTTTCATTCCATAACATGCTCGGAGGTTGACACAGATCTATCAGTATATCCTGTTTCCTTTGAATACACGGGATGGGAGAGTGTTGTCCTTTGTGATTGGAATATTGTTAAGATGTATATATTGGAATATTTAGCATTTGCTTTATGATAAACGTGTAAGATTTCTGAATATTGACACGGTAAGAGTTTGAAGTATTATTGCCTTTTCATTCCCAGGTGGTGCTCCACTTTTGTCCAGTTGTGTGTAACCGGAAATTGCCTTATATTTGTTTCTTTGGCCTTTGAGCAGCCATTAACATTCACCTGTGTCCCACCATTTCCAAAACCATACAAGATCCTGGAGTTTGGAAAAGGCTCATAGCTCAGAGGTGGACCTCCAGGCAGGCATGCAGAAGGTTCAGCGCCTAGCATCCCTGGTAAAGGATCTCAGGTAGCAGAGGATGGGAAAGACCTTTCTCTGCCCAAGATCTTGGAGTGCTGCTGCCAGTCAGAGTAGGCAATACTGAGATCGTCAAACCAGGGATCTGACTCGACTTCCGATTTTCATACACCATAAGGTAGCTCTTTAATGTTTGCTATAGTGTAGCTTGGGGTATCTAATAACATTTTTGAGCCTGTAGGCACAGGGTGATGGGTGCAATCACAAAATGGCTGCCACAGAAGGAGGACGAGGAAGAAGCAGGGCTTTTTTTCAGTGGGAACGTGGTGGAACGGAGTTCCGGCACCTCTTGAAAATGGTCACATGGCCAGTGGCCCCGCCCCCTGATCTCCAGACGGAGGGGAGTTTAGATTGCCCTGCACGGAGGGCAATCTAAACTCCCCTCTGTCTGGAGATCAGGGGGCAGGGCCACTGGCCATGTGACCATTTTCACCCCCTTTGTTCCAGCTGACCCAAAGTGATGTCATTGTGTGGTCCTGAGTTCCACCACTGAGTTCCACCACCTCTTTTCCCAGAAAAAAAGCCCTGGGAAGAAGTAACTGCAAAATGCCCAGGAGTGAGGTTAGGCATAACTCTGCTATTAAGTCTTCAACATTTCAAAAAGAAGAGCTTCTTCTGCCTTTTAAAATGAACATGTTGTTCTAAAATATTGTCCTGCATACCCACAGCTTACCTTCGGTCACACAGTGACGGTCCTTGTGCTGTGGTAAGTAGCTGTATCCAAAGCAACATTTAAAAAAAACTGCACCAGCCAATTAAATCTCTAATGGCCAATCAGAAATCCCTTCCAGGTAAAAGCCCCATCTTGTATTGCCCACTTTCTAAAATAACATGGGCTGTTTTCACATGGCTTACCCAATCATGTAAAACTCCCGGAACGATGCGCCTTTCTGGCGTGATTTCCCGCAATAACTGGAATTATGATGGGAAATTGTGCCACGAAAACATGTTGTTCCGGAAGTTCTGCACAATTGGTAAGCAGTGTGAAAACGGCCATGGTGGGCACCAGGAAAAGTATTGGCAGGAACCATGGCACTGTGTTGGGAACCCCTCGTATAGCCAATTGCCATCCTTTGCAAGGTAGGACACTTCAGGCACAGATTTACTCAGTCACTACCCTCGCAAAGCTTCTCTCTCTTTCTGGAGATCTTCCAGTTGGGGCTGCAGCACTTGTCTTCCATCGACTGAAACTCAGATGGTTAGGAATGCGTTAGCAAGTGTGCATCTGCACACAAGTGATCCCCTCTCATACATACACACAGCGCATGATGTTCCGCTCCTTAGCCCTCACTGGCTCCCCTAGCCACTAGCACTGGGTCTCTTTCAAAACAGACTATGGTATCTATAGAAGGAGATTCGTGGGGGAAGAGAGAAGTTTTGCACAAACAAAAGCAGGAAAAGGCCTCCTTTCATCTTGCATGTACCACCCATTTCACATGCTAAGGCACCACCCTAAGAATCCTTGGAGCAATGCTGCAACTCCAGTGCAGACTCCATTCTTCCCCCTTTTCTACAGAAAGCACATGTACAGGAGATGTCTAGCACAAAAACTGGAGAATCTTAAGTTGATCATATGGCTGAAGCCCCTTCCCTACAAGGAAACATTCACAGCTCTGCACTTTGAGGCATCTATTGATGAAGGGAGTTTGCCAAAGCCAGGCATGTATTGGCTGCATGGCTGGTGCAGGGGGCAGCACGGGGAGGGTGATCCCTTGGTACTGGGTGGCAGTCAACTGAACCCTAGCTGCTGAACAGCACCAGGGGGTTGTGGGTGGAGCTCAGCGCCTCTGGGCACAGTTCTGTGCAGAAAAAAAGATATGGTGCAAGAAAGGGTTGTTCTTGTTACTGTCATTTAATAGCCCCCTCTCAAGAACCACAACAAGGGGGGAGGAGCATTCACAGCTCTTCAGTTTAGGAAGGAGAAAGGGAATGATCAAGATTTATAAAAATTATGCACAGGGTGGAGAAAACAGACAAGGAGGAACTTTTTACTCTCCTCCTTTAAGGAACCACAAAACAACTGTGGGGAGGGGGGAAGTGATCCAGAAGTCACAAATGTCTGTAAATTTGCTCTGCAAGCCATCCATCTTTCAGATGAAATAGATAATCTCAAAAGAGAATTAAAAAAAATAAAATGTAAAATGTTATCCATTATTGACCACAGAAACACAGGAATGCTCACCAACACACAACTTAGTTTTCCTTTCTAAACACCATTCTGCAAGAACACACCAGCCTACATTTCACCCAACCAATGCCTGTCTGCTAATAACAAAACTGGGCAACAGAACAGCAGAACTGCCAGAGGGGGGTTACCAAACGCCATTAACTAAATCAGAACATACAGCAGACAGATTACCTCCAAGTCTCCCTTTGTAATGGACTCTTCCTCTACACGGAATTGTAGGTCTTCTACCTTCCTGTGGTAAGAAGGGGGGGAAAGAGAGGAAAGGTTAAAATGGAGATTTAACATACATTTATTTAGATATTTATACCTTGCTTTTCTCCCCAGCAGGGACCCAAAATGGTTTACAACATGCCAAGCAAGATATGGTGGAATTTCTGAAAGCTGAAGATTCAGGTTTCACTTTGCTACCGGAAAGAAGCCATAAAAGCAAGAGATATAGATCTGGTAGCCCTGGGTTCGAATCTCAACTCGGCTAAACTACAAGTGACGAATGACACAGGTTGGACACTTGTCAGCTTCCCTCAAGTTCTGATGGGAAATGTAGGCAGCTTGGCGGAATGTTGGACAAGTGACCGTTGAAAAGTCCATTGGACAGCAGTCGGAGAGCCAAGCTGCCAGACCAGGATGCCTACATTTCCCATCAAAACTTGAGGGAAGCTGACAACAAGTGTCCAACCTGTGTCATTCATCACTTGTAGCTTGGCCCTCAGTCATACAAGCTTCCTGGGTGACCTTGGGCCCGTCACACACTCTCAGCCTAAGCTCCCTCACAGGGTTATTATGTCATAGATCCAGAGGAGTCAGCCGTGTTAGTCTGTAGTCGCAAAATATCAAAGAGTCCAATAGCACCTTTAAGACTAACCATCTTTATTGTAGCATAAGCTTTCGAGAACCACAGCTCTCTTCGTCAGATGCACGGAAGGTATAAAGAAACTGGCTGGAGATATATAGGTGGTGAAGGGAGGGGGAGAGGGTGCAGGGAGTGAGGGCCACGTAGATGCAAATCAGTTGTGATTTGGATTTACACTGTGGTTAAGTATAAAATGGAGGATGATTATGTAAGCCACTTCGGCTGTCCCTCAAGGAGAAAGATAAATAAAGTAAAAAAACACACGTCTTGTCTAGCATCCTGCTGCCATTGAAAAAAAAATTAGAAGCACAAGACAACCAACGTCATCTTTGATCTAGCTAAAACGTAGGTAGCTACAGGAACAAAGGCTCGAGAAGGAATATGATGAGAAACTAAAATGGAAAGAGACGGAGGAAGAGAGGGCAGGTATTAAAAGGGGTTCCTGGTTTCTGTGTTCAATGGTAAATTAGTGGGCATTTTTGGAAGGTATAAGAATCTTCTTTAAAAAACAATAACAGGTGGAGAAATCAGACACTTTGCTCTTCTCTGAATATTTCAGAGTCAAAACACTGCATATTGCAACATGATTAGTAGCACTGCTGAAAGCATCTTGGACCGAAATGCATCTGCCGTGATTCATTAATCTTTTGAAACAGCAGCAAGCAAATCTAAAACCCTAGCACAGAGTGTCTGACTTAACCAATCTTGTGATTTTTCTATTAATAAACCAAAAGCCATCTTCTAATGCAGATCTCTCCGTTGCCGCTCACATGCTACCTAGCGAGGGTTGGATAAGAGGCTGCGTGGGTTTGGGTCTTCTTTGTGGCCCAAGAGGAACTATCTCTCATTTTGCAGCCAAGATTTGGCCCTCCTGCAGTTCTCAGCAGTCTAAGAAAACTGGGGGCTGTCACCAAAGACCTGGCTGGTTATTTCAGTCAGAGAACCTTCACCTCTGTAGCTACTGGCTATACACGGGTTTTCCTTGCTCCCTATTTCGTCCTCTTACAGCCAGCTGCAATAGAGCCCCGTGGCGCAGAGAGGTAAGCTGCACTACTGCAGCCCAAGCTCTGCTCACGACCTGAGTTCGATTCTGGTGGAAGCCAGGTACAGATAGTCAGCTCAAGGTTGACTCAGCCTTCCATCCTTCCAAAGTCGGTAAAATGAGTACCCAGTTTCCTGGGGGTAGAGTGTAGATGACTGGGGAAGGTAAGGGCAAACCACCTCGTAAAAAGTCTGCCAAGAAAACGTCGTGGTGCGATGTCCCCCCATGGGTCAGTAATGACTCAGTGCTTGCACAGGGGACTACCTTTACCTTTACAGACAGATGCATATTTTGGAAGCTCCCAAGAAGTATACCAGCCCTGTTGTACCTTTCTGGAAGAGGGAGCAGAGCGCTGCTTTAAGTTCCAGCAGCATCGAGGACAGAAGAAAAGAATTACACCCCCAGGCATCTCTCCCAGCACCAATGCGCAGATTCCCCATTTAGCCCCTGCTGATGTCACATGGCTCTCTGGGGCAAGTCCCCATTCCCAGTACAAGCATGAGGGCATAATGGTAGGCAGTGGGCCCTCAGCTGAACTCCTCAACACCAGTTCTTTCCCTCTGCTCGTTTCTCCAGATAGCTCCCTCTTCCAAGTCCAAAGCTCTCGTTCCCCAAGTCTTTTGGACCACTGGATTCCCAGTCCAGTGTCTGTTGGTTTCCTAGGTCCATGTTAGCCCCCTCCTGCTTTCCTAAGCCCGTCTGACTGCTTTTCTCTAAAATCAAAGCAACTCAGCTGGTAGACACATAGTCTGCCCTGTCTCTCTCTGACATCAGAGCAGCTCAGCCAATCACCACCAGAATCTTAATGAGTGTCAAAGCAAAAAAAAAAAAATCTTGACTGAAACACAGGACATGAGTTCCTCTGAGCATATGCATGAGCAATCACTCACACACACACACACACACGCTAGTAAACTGTAGTTTGCTCAGTCCTTCCCTCCTCCCAACATCTTCTGGGGCAGATACCTTTTCTCCTCTTCCAACTGGTTCAGCAACTCAACTTTCTCCTTCTGAGCTCCGTCAAGCAGAGTTCGTGCTCGCTGCAAATTCCCCTCTGCTTCAGCAATGTACTAGGAAAAGGACAGGGGGAAATGGAAAATCAAAATACGCACAGAAAGAGACAGCGTGGTGTAGTGATTAGAGTGCCAGACTAGGATCTGGGAGGCCCAGGTTCAAATCCCTGCTCTGCCATGGCAGCTCGCTGGGTGATGTTAGGCCAGTCACAAACTCTCAGCCTAACCTACCTTACCGGGTTGTTGAGAGAACAAAATGTAAGAGGGGGAACAAAGTACAACAGTCTGAATTGCTTGAAAAATAAATAAACAAACTATGATGTGACACAGATTGCACATGGGGATTTGCAGTGCTCATGGTGAGCAGGCAATAGGTCCCATGTTCAAACCCGGGCATCTCTAGAATGACCTTCAGACCTCTTTCTGATTGACAGCTCCATCCTGGGTCTCGAACGTAGCCATTGAGACGAGAACTTGGATGCCAAGGGAACTTTGTTAACCAAACACATGCTTTGTTTTAATGATTGCATTGCCGAAAGGTCTGCTGACCATATAATAAAGCTAGAGCCATTCAGTGCCATGCACCCCATCTCATGGGCGCCTGTGGCCACAGGTCATCGTACCTGCTCATGCTGGGCTTTCAGGATAGCGATCTCCTTCTCCACTTCGCAGATGCGGCTGGTTGCCTTGGCAACCTCCGCTCGTTCCAGGTCCCGCTCCGCCAGCAACTGCTCGATGTGCTGTTGCTTCTCCTTCAGAGCCTCTTGCAAAGCTGTTGTGCCGGAGATCTTCCGGGCGTAGCGAGAAGAGGTCTCGGTCAGCTGGAGCAGAAAAGGTAAGGCTTGAACCATTGCTTAGTTGTACAACCCGTTCCCTCGTCTTTCAACAACCTCAATGCCCAAACACCATCCTGTACCTTCTGCCCAGGGCTTTTTTTCTGGGGAAAGAGGTGGTGGAACTCAGTGGTGGAACTCAGGACCGCACAATGATGTCACTTTGGGTCATCTGGAACAAGGGGGGAGTTTTTTAAAGTATACATTGCCCTCGGCAAAAATGGTCACATGGCTGGTGGCCCCGCCCCCTGATCTCCAGACAGGGGGGAGTTTAGATTGCCCTCCGCGCCGTCCAGCGGTGCGGAGGGCAATCTAAACTCCCCTCTGTTTGGAGATCAGGGGGTGGGGTCACCAGCTATGTGACCATTTTCAAGAGGTGCTGGAACTCCATTCCACCGCGTTCCCACTGAAAAAAAGCCCTGTAGGTAACACCCCTTTTCCTTACCTTCAAACTTCTCCACAAACCCCGCTTTTTCTACATGGCTCATCCCCGTAACCCTCACTCCCAACTGTAACCAAGTTTTAAGTGCATGCAACTGGACAGAGGAGTGATTTTAAATTTCTCGTCCTGCAGTTTTGATCCTTTTCTGATTTTGCTTCTCCCTGGTGCAAAGCAAACCTGTGATTCTCAATTTTTTTAAAAATTTTATTATTAACTTGTAACATACAAACTATAATAATAACAATATTAAATACTCAAATCTCAACCAAATCGTAATACAGAGATAATCTTATCAATATATCTAATTTTAAACTTTCATCCAATCATGAAATGAGAAACAGACCTTTATAACAGTAACCTTCTTGGTATAGTTTCCCAATAGTTATTTTTACCAGAAACCCCACTTTTCCATTTCCATAATTTCTTGAAATCTCGATTTTGTTAGTAGAAGTTCGTTTTTAGCTAGAAAATCTAAAAAAGGTTCCCATTTTGTATAAAAATTTGTATTTCTTGTTGGGTTGGCTTGAAGATACAGCTTCTCAGTTATCTCTTCCATCAGTAGGAAGTCCCAAACTTTGTTATACCAGGTGTTAATTGTAGGGATTGAGTTCGCCTTCCAGTGTGATGCCAGTGATGTTTTAGCTGCATTGAGCAATATTATAATTAGATCTTTTCTGATAGAAGGTATTCTCAATTTTTTTTCATACCATTTGGCGCTCCCTTGCACCACGCCCCACCCCAAAGAACAGAGTTTGCTGTACAAGCATAGGCCAAGTGCGCTGTACATATCAAGTCCTTCATACAGCCATATGCACGTACACACGCTCCCAGACGAGACCCTGGATTTTTAAAAATAGGGTATCGGTCCACAGGAACAAAGCTATCTTCAGGTACGCACACTCAAAAATTAGTACCCATGTACATCACACCTTTGAGTTCGTTGTGAGATGAGGAAAGGAAGTACAGAAGTCATTTCATCAAAAACAAATAAAACACGAATGTGTGCACAACAGGGTTTTTTAGACTTCACGTTGTTTATGCCTCCATCCATATTACACTGGTATGTCCAGCTGTTCAAGTGAATTTCTGAACGCACCTTCGTTCCAATTTTACACATGTTGCTCAACACTCTCAAAAATTTCAGTTCTGATGCACACATAATGAATGAACACAAGTCCAGACGTGAGAATAATAGTAGCGGGGGGGGGGGGGAACTAGGGTATGAAGACTGGAAGGGATGGCTGCCTACCCATTGCAGGACCTGGCATGGATCTGCAGACTCAGATGGACAAACCAGAGACCCAGAGGAGGCCTCTGGGGCAGGGATAGTCCAGGACTAACATAGCGAGGAGCTGGCCGGATGTTGTGGCCACTATTGGTGGTGACAGCATCCTTCTGAGGGCCTGGGAATGCAGGGGAGGCCCTGGTCAAGGGGGGGTCCAAATGCTCGGGGTGGGGCTTAAATGAAGTGGCCAAGAGGAGTCTGGGATGAGCAGAGTAAGGAAGCAGGAGGCAGGTGAAGTGTGGAGGTCGGAGTGAGGGAAATCCCCCAGAAACCATGCCTGGTGGTCTGGTACCTGCAGCTAGGAAAACAGAATCAAAATATTTTTTCCACAACTGATGGTGAGAGGAGTCCGTGGAGTGACTAAGGGAACAAACAAATAACACTTTCCTCCCTATATATTATAGTGCCCAAAGATTGGTTGCCCAAGACTAGTAAAAGGGGAAACGCACGTAGGGATACAGTCAGTTTGATTCAGGGCAAGAGGCTACTACAGTCTTTTGCTTGCATTTCGGCTTGGGTAAGAGCTCTAAGGCCAATGGAAATTTTGCGCTGGATCCAACCCTGTCTGCATACACAAACACCAAGTTGTTTGCACAACAGCCCCCCAAATGTGTTCAATGCATGCAACTAAGACCTTGGATCTTTTGAACCCCATTTTTTGCAGGGTATAAAATTGGAATGAATGCATATCCAGATTCTCAAACAGCGGTATACACACACACACACCATGGAAACCCCTAAAGAAAGTCGCCTCTTACTAATCCGCTTCGGCTGGGTCGTCCCCCGACAGAGGAGGCTACGGAACTGACTGAGCTGATGGAGGAACTGCTGGGGCTGTGGGTCAAGGCCGAGACCCCCATGGCCAGCCTCTTGCTCTTCTTGGCTTTGGCCGGGCTGGTGGATGGGAAGCCAATCCGGATCACCTTGTGAATAGGAGCAAAGAGGCCGAACTTGGGTGGACACTGAAAATATCTGGAAGAGAAAGCAAGACTAATGTCATAACCTCATGTTGAGGGGCAATGGGTCTCTTCTTGGGTCTTGATGACCAAATGGAGCCTCCATGTTGAGAGGCAGTCTCTCTCTGGATATCAGCGGCTGAAGGAGAGGCTGTGTCCTCACCGTGGTAGTGGGTTCACAGAAGCATCTGGTTGGCCGCAATGGGAAACAGGATACAGCCCTAGATGGAACATTCTGAGCAGGGCTGCTCTTGGGTTCTTAAGAAATCAGCTTTTTTTTATCATTCTTGGAAGTTTTTGTCTTTTTAAACCATCACAGAGGAGTTGCTGCTACTCACTAGAGTGGGTCATTTGAGGTTTTGGCCGGGGGTCTGAGCTGATGCACAGGCTGAGAAGATCACTCAGTTCTCAATGGCCACTGGACCTTGTTTCAGCAGCAGATGCCACCACAGTGTTGGTTTTATTCTCTCTCACTCCTCTTTCCCAGCGTATTTTTAAAATTACTCCTCTGTGTGGTTGGCTCCGCCTCCTCTGGCAGCCATTTTGTGATTATGCCTACCAAGGGTCATTTCGTAGAAAAAGAGCTGGAGGAACTCATTAGCATGACTCATTAGCATATGCCACACCCCTTGACATCATTGGAAACGTGTCATTAGCATAACTGAATTGCATATGCCACATCCCCTGGCATCACCTATCCTGGCTGTTTTGGACCCAATCCTGGCCATTCAGGGCCGAAATTGGGCCCAAAATGGAAAAAAGGGGCTGAAAATGGCCGAAAAGGGGCCCAAAATGGTCAGGACTGGGCCATTGCTGAGTGGGAGAGTGATCTACCACCCGTCAGAGGCCTGATCCAGGCCATTTCAGCCCCAATCCAGGCTGAAATGGACCCAAAATGGCCGAGAGTCTGGTAGGCGGGGCCACCTGACATGTGACCTCTTTGGAGAACTGCCAGAACTGCGTTCCTGCACGTTCCCCCTCAAAATGAGCCCTGATGCCCACCACCCTGTGCCAGAATTCCAAAGATGCCCACCAATTCCAACAGGTTAGGGATTTCTGTTATCAGCATCAAGTCCTGTTATCAATATTTGCTCTTCCAAGTCAGTCTCTTGAAACAGGAGATTCCAGGGATTGAACCTGGGACCTTTATCATACATGCTCAGCAACTTAACAGGTAACTGTTTCTGAGCTGCACAGCTTCAAACTACAGGTGGGGGCTCACATGATGAAATACTCCGCCCTTAAAAAAAGTCATTGCACAAAGAAAGCTAGCATGTTGGGTGAGAACCCGTTATCCTGACAGGCTACTTTTCTATGTGCAAAGCTTCTATTTTTAAAAAAGAACACTTCGTCATGTGCATCTTTCCCCCGATCTACCCTCTGAGTTAGTATAGATCGGGAAAAGGTTGATGACTTTAGCAAAAACTAGGCCTAGAAGGAGCTCATCCCAGACTTCTGAAGAGATCCAGAAAAGTTAACGGCATCTCATTTGTGTCTGTGGGTGACCTAACTTTATCACACCCATAGCACTGAATCTACAGCAAGCAGCAGAATTGGGCCCATTGAAGACCAATTTTGAATTGTTTTGCAAAGGCAGGACAGAACAGCTGCTCCAAAATGATTCATTTTCTCCTCCAGTGGGAAAGCTTAGCAAGGTTTCCTTTCCCTCTCCCTTGGCTGTGCCTTCCTTAGACAGACAAGCGGGACCAGCTGCCAGCTGCTTGTGCGAATTTGAGGAGGTATTTTGGAACAGCTGCTCACATCTGGGGAAACTCCTCAGCAAGCTTATAAAAAATCTCCCCTTGACTTTTTCAGTAGTTAGCGGATATAATATTACTAGTGAGTCATCGACTCTACTCATGCAAGCCCTAGTCTTCTCCCTTGGGACCCCACCCCCCATCATTAGAAAGTGCCTCCTTCACGTCACTGTGGCTTCTAAGTCTCCTGCCACCAAGGGTAACGGTGTTATTTCCCTACTGAAAATCACCTTGATCCAAAGCTGTTTTTACCCTCACCTGCGAAAACTTCCATATAATCCTTTTGCAAAAAAAAGGCTATTCAAAAGGACATTAGAACTGCACCTAACATTATGTCACCTTGCCCTGAGGCAGATGGGGTTTTTTTGCACAGACTGAGTTGAAAAAATGATCAAATGCAAATCCAAAATCTTCACGCTCTCCCCTCTCCTTAATGCAATTATCCACCGCTGTATGCTTTGTGGAATAGACCAAAAAGTAGTTAGGAATTTCATAAGCACCCAGCATCTTCTTTCCGAGAGTGGCCAGCCTGATTCGTCCAGATTTGTCAAAGGATGGTAACGTACTCCTGGTTGGCTGGCAGCTCCTGTAAGGACAAGGTGGCCACAGGAGCCAAGCCTGAGACAACCCCCGGCAGCAACAACCAGCATTGTGTGGTTCACTGCTTTGGAACGTGGCAGTTCCATTTAGCCATCACAGCTAAAAATCATTGAGAGTTCCTTTTCTATGAATATGTCAGGCCTCCCTTTTAAAACCATCTATGCCAACAACCATATGAGTTCTATAAGGTAATTACGCATTGGGTGGAGGACTTCCTTTTATTTGAATCTAGTGCACATCAGTTTCATTGGATGCCACCAAGATCCAGTAAGTTGGGGTAAAGAGTTTTCTCCCCCTCCTAAACTGTTCTTGCGCGGAAACATTCTGAAAGATGGAAAGGGGACATAGCTCAGTGGTAGACAGGGCCGGCATGCCCATGGAGGCCAGGTAGGTGGTGGCCTCAGGCGCGTGGGCACTGGAGGGGGTGTTGGGGGTGGAGGCGCGCGCAGCGAAGCTGGCATGACTGGGCTGCTTGAGCAGCGGCTCACGGCTTCTGCGCCCAGCTGGGGCGCACGGCGGCGGCAGCACGGAGCTGGCTGGATGGCTGCAGCAGCAGCTGTAGCCAGCCCACGCCAGCTCCGCTGCGCACTCCTCCGCCCCAGTTGGGCGCAGAAACCGTGAGCTGCTGCTGGGGCGGCGCATGGAGCAGCCTCCGCGCGCCGCTCCAGCAGCAGCCTGTAGCTTCTGCGCTTGGCAGTCCGCACGCCGCCCAGCCCCCTGCAGCGTGTGATGACGTCTGCGATGATGTCATCACGCCATGCGGAGGCGCATGCGCATGCCGCCGCAGGCGCTAAAACCTCTGGCGCCGGCCCTGGTGGTAGAACATCTCTGCTTGCATGCCAGGGTCCCAGGTTCAATCTTGGACATCTCCAATTTTAAAAAGATCAGGAAATAAATTACGTGAAAGACCTCTGCCTGAGACTCTTACACCAAATCAGACCATCAAGCATTGACCTTGATGGACGGATGGTCCGATATGACATAAGGCAGCTTCGCATGCTTGTTACCATTTAGTACCTTGTTCCTGCCACGGCGCCGTCATTCTTCCCCAACGGTTCATCCAGCTCCACTCCGCACCACTCTCCTTTGGCAAAATCCGTCTCCCCCACATAGCGCACAACACCCGTTTTAGTTCCGCCAACCTGTTGATTATGGGAGGGAGAAGCAGGGGGAGAGTTTAAACTTCAGTTGACTTCTTGTGAATTGCTTCTAAAACAATAGCATCCATTCCAATGATCAAAGAATGGCTAACTACGGCCTCAGAGGCTAGTGAAACAGACAAACTCACTTATGTGTCCACGGTAAAAACACGTTAATTTTTTGGGGTCATATGGAAAAACCCAACTCCATTGTTTGGAATACATATTGTAATAGCATCACTATTCAGAGAGGCGTTTTCACGTAACATTCAGGTAGATATTTTTAAACTTGAGATGAAAAAATAAATAAACTGAATATGAAAATATGGCACAGGAAAACGGAAACAGGATTCTCCCAGTATATTCATTGTACATGTGTACAGACCACATGCGAAAACAATACGGCGATCGTACTAGCCTAACGGCTATGGCTGTTGAAAGGATTACTAGATAAAATGTGTACACTCTGACTGTGCTGCATAAATACCAAATATTTTTATTATATACACAAACTAAGGGCCCACAAGAAATCGTAGGAGGTGGGCAAAATGTGAAACCCTCCCCATCCCACCAACTTCTTCCCTTCTGCAGGATTCTCAAAGCTCTTAAGGACCTGAACAAACAATTTCTCCGCCACTTCAATGACTCTCGAGTACTCTCAGTATTCTGGGCTTCCTGGAGCAAATTGAGTTCTTATTGGACCATCCGGTTAATGTACAGATTTTTATCTACATACCTGGGGAGTTCCCCAAATATGTAGGAACCCTTACCTTGTCTGTGGCTAGACTACCATTGCTCCTTATATCTGTTGTGAGAATTTTGTGGGTGGCTGGCTTCTCACTGCTGTGAGGGGGGAGCCCCCATCAAGCCCTATAGCTCCCCCTTGGTTCAGCACCCAATTTTCCTTGCAACCAAGATGACTCTGTAGGATGCAAGCTTAAAACACCCTAGCTGTCCCTGTCTTAAGAAAATCCACTCTATACAAGAGAATACAATGCTTAACCAGAATATGAACATTTATTATAGAAGGCAACAAGAAAAGAACAGAAAGACAACTTAACACAATGGATTAATATGAATAAAGTCATACAGTCTTAACACTAGAGGTACCAACACACTTACTTAGGCTCTATAATTAATACTCTACAGCTTAAAGTCCTATCCCATCTCCCAAAACGAAAGCTTTCGGGCCACCCCCACCAACATCTTGGAGAACTTCCTTAAAGGTGGAAGTCCCCTTGCCGAAGGGCAAGTGTGGCAAAGATGGGCTGTGAGCTCCTCCCTTTTATGGACACGAGTCAGAATGTGTTGTGTACAGAAGGTGACTATCAGCAGGACTAGCTTGTTCCTCCTCAAGGACCAAATGGACTTCTACTTCTCACTTAGCCTCCACCAGTTGGGGAAAGGAATGTCACACTCAGCTCACCCAGGCTCTGTTTTGTTTCACTTAAAACAGGAGAAAGGGACCTTAAAACCATTTGTCAGAATGACTTGCTAAAATTTAGAGGCAAAGCTAGAGACCTTGGAAACCACTTAATGCCAACAGGGCTCCAATTAGGCTCACATCCTCCCCCTCCTTTTCCCAGGAAAGGAATCTCCGGCCAGCCTTGAGAGGGACCGATACAGAAAATGAAAGTTAGAGGCCTCTTCTAAGGCCTTTGGGAGCTTCTTTACACAGAGCCTGGGCTGAATCCATTTTATTAATGGCCTGGTCTCAGATCCAAACCCCAAAATTCTTACCACAATATCCTCCGTATGGGGAGAGAGGCAGCCATTTTACTGTTGGATATCATGATAAGCATGCAACTATTAATAGGTGTTACCATTAACGACATTAGGCTTTTCCAAATTTAAAAACTAGCATGGAAGAATACATTTTCTCATGTCTCTCAAATGGGTTGTCATATTAGTCTACAGCAGAACTGCAAGATCTGAGTCCGGTAGCATGTTAAAGACCAACAAGATTTTCAGGGTAGAAGCTTTTGAGAGTCAAAGTTCCCTTTATCCAATGAAGGGGTTCACTCTCAAAAGCTTATCCATGGCAACATTGTTGGTCTTTAAGATGCTACTGGACTTAAATTCTATTCTCCTCACCTGTGGCTTCTGGATGCTGGTCTGGAGGACCACTTGCCACTGGATTAAGATACAATCTCATCATGACTTTATGGATGATTGTTCAACAGTGGCTTACTCTCCTTTCTGCATCTTCTTCCTGCCTGCTCCCTATCTATTTCCTGGGTGACATAATGGGTTAGTGTTCAACTAAACCTGAGACAACTGGGTTTAAATCCTTCATTCAACCATGGAAGCCAGCTAGGTGACCTCTGGCTCATCACAACCTCTCAGCCCCTCACAAGGTTGTTGTTCTGAGGATTAAGTGGCGGAGGGGGGAACGACACAAAAAGACACTTTTGAGTTTCCAATGAGGGAAAGAATCAGGATATAAAGCAAAAAATAAGAATTTCACCAGTCCAGTTTCTCATGAAGGCTAGGGAAAGACATTTCAATTTCAGAGGTTTTTTTTAAATTAAAGAATTACTGGGCCCATGGCCATACATATTCATGGAATGGGGGATGCACACACATGTGAGTGTGAAGAGATAATTAAGTTCAGAGCAGGTGGGAAAACTGAAGGAGCCAGACAGGAACGTGGAAAGATGGGCTGCCATCTAGTAAAGTCTAGGGCCAGAGTTTATCTTATCTCCTGTTGCTGATACTGAACACCCAGCAAAGCAAAAGCCCTTGACTGTGAGGCAAAGGGCAAGAGATATAGGACCCGTGGCTCATAGCCCGTGGCTTGCAGCCTGTGGGCAGATGGATCAACCCAGTAGATACAAGCCAAGTCCAGAATGTTTGATGTGTTTTGCTTCCTTTATAACTGTTTGTTTAAATTTAAATATTAGTATTTTTCTAAGGCACTTTGGGTTTCTACTGGGGAGAAAAGCAGGATAAAAAACCATAAATAAAGTTGGTTTCCCCTAAATCTTGTCAGTTTCATGGTAGGGGGAGGGGGTGAGGGAAGGAAACGGTTGCACTGCAGCTGTTCCTGTTCTTGGAAAAGGAGAAGGAATTGGGTAAGGGAGCCCCAACTGTGAACAGCAATAAAAAAGGCACTTGCAGAGAGAAAAGGGAGTTTGAAGAGTAAAGTTTCCAAATGTATGCAACGATTGAAGAAATGATGGATAGATGACTAAAAATACACAGTAGGCTGAGCACAGACTAAGAAAGAAAGAAAGAAAGAAAGAAAGAAAGAAAGAAAGAAAGAAAGAAAGAAAGAAAGAAAGAAAGAAAGAAAGAAAGAAAGAAAGAACGAACGAACGAACGAACGAACGAACGAACGAACGAACGAACGAACGCTGGAAGAAGGAAATTCCATTGTAAACCCACCTTCCTGTGTGGCGATCAGTCCATTGAGAACTTGATATGAACCCATTTAAAAGTATATGCCTGCCATTCACACATGAGCGCCAACCGCACAAGTGTTTCAAGCAGCACATGAGAAGAAAAAAAAACCTGGCCGAACCACGTTCATTTATGATTATTTTAACCACTTGAACCAGGAGCGAGTCCTCGACAGTGATGTAAAATAGGGGCTGCCGCTCCTGTCTTCCAGTTTGCTTCAAAAAAGATTTGCGAATAGATTTTTAAGCTAATAATGAGGGATTGAGGCTGCTGTTAATTGCATGACCTTGCCAGCATTCCAGCCGTTGGACTCACTAAAGGAATTCACATGCAGCGGCAAGCTGGGGGAGGACGCCATCTGATCGGCAAGCCTGCCTAGTCAGCCCTGATAATCTGCTAATGCTGCTCAAATAAATGTGCTTTTAATTTTAAAAAGGCTGCTGACAGTCCTGATTGCTGCGCCAGTGGAACGGACTTGATGAATACTCGGCATTTGCTGACAGCCATGGAATGGGAGCATCCCGAGTAGAGAGAAATTACATTGTTATGGCTATTGAGTAAGCAGCCACAGGTGACCTTTCGTTTGGCAGATAAAGATTCTTCCTCAATGGCCAACAGAGAGCTAGAAGATGTTTCTTATTTATTTAGTACATTGATGTTCATTGATGCTTGGCCAGTGGCGACAGTCCACTTGCTTAGGTGAGGACTTAAACTGCCTAGCCAGCCTGTACATGGGCAAAATCAACAGTAGCCCGTACAGGGGCTTTCTCTGTGGTGGCCCCTACCCTACGGAACGGCCTGCCTGGGGAGGTCAGGAGAGCCCCCACCCTCCTGGCTTTCCACAAATGATGCAAAACTGAATTATTCAAAAAGGCCTTTTTTCTCAGCTAAGAGGGTGGCATTGTAGGAAAGAGATCTCAGATGTTTTGCTAATGAGTTAGGAACCATAGATTTCACCATTATGTTGCCTTACATATTATCTGTTGCTTTAAATATGTACTCCTATATACTGCCCTACCTGTGCTTCATGTTGTTTAATGTAAGTCCTAGAACTGACTATGTTCTGTTTCAGCAATTCCTCAACCCCATACTGGATCCTTGCTAATACTATATCTTTGTAAACTTATATTCTTTTACCTCGTGACATTGTTTATGGAAATGTTCTTGACACTATGGAAATGCCTGCCCTTGTCCTTGCCATTGATTATACTAATCCCACACTATGTAATCCGCCTTGAGTCTCAGTGAGAAAGGCGGAACATACATGAAATAAATTAAATAATACATACATACATACATACATACATACATACATACATACATACATACATACATGCAGCTATTGGCCTTTCAGCTATTTAGAACAAAAGCGCCTAGATGGATCAAATCAGGGATCCATCTACTTCAGCACTAGGTTTCTCACAGTGACCAACCGGAGAAGGCCCAAGTCCAGCGAAGAAAGCCTTCCCTTGTTGCTGTCCCTCTTCCCATCCATGGCATCAGGTGCACAGGTATACTGCCTCAGAACATGGAGGTTCCAGTTAGTCATTACGATGGACCTATCTTCTGTTTCATGTGCCGAATCTTTCGGCCACCTGTACTGGCGGCTATCACTACCTGGGCCCAGGCTGAGGGGCAGACCATCTGTTTTGCACACAGAAGGACCCAGGGTTCAATCCCCAGTTCAAAGGTTCAGGCGGCAGGTGATGTGAAAGGCCTCAACCTGTTTGTTTATTGTTTACAGTCAATGACCATTAAGAACCCATCAAGAACAGTTACAAGAGTTCTAAATTCCAGTGTATAAAACGTGAGAGATAAAAATACATCATAGAATTTAAAATACATATTTAAAAGCATAAACGTTGTTAATATCCTACAAAAAGAGAGGGAGCAATAGGTTTTTTTTATGTATGACCTTGTTGCTGGCTGCGAGCGAGCTTTTATCATATAAGCACAACTTGGCTATAAGCCTGGAGATAGCTGGATTTTCATCTCTTAAAAGTTTCTCCAAGCAAAAGCCTCAACCTGAAACTCTGGAGAGCTCCTTCCCATCAGAACAGACAATACCAACCTTGACAGACAAATGCTTTCACTCAGTCTAAAACAGCTTCATGTGCATAACCCTGCGGCAGCAAATCCGTAAATTAACTTATCAGATGGTATTTAAAAATCAGGATTCAGGCCGTTGTCCACAGAAGTGGGTCTTAGTGATTCTGGGGCGCCAGATGAACGTCCAGGATGGGCCCCCAAATTCTCTGCCAACCCTACACTGCCCCACTGGGGGCAAAGAAAGAGGTGTCCCTCACCCTGTGAGAGACGGGTGGAAGCTGTCCCTGGAAGCCAGCTGCCCAAGCCCTGGACGGACGGGGTGGGTGCGATTAGCAGCTGTTGTGAGCAGGCAGCCTGAGTACTGGACAGGACAGGTGCAAGTAGCGGCCGTGGAAACCTGCTCTTTCTCTTCTCTTCCTGCCCTCTCTTGGAAAGGCAGGGCCGGGGTAGTCAGTCCCCCACAGCAGCATAGAGGGTATTGCCCATTGGCTAAGACTGCTCCAACCTCTCATGGCCTTACTGTGGCCTTCAAAAAGAAAACAAAAGCATGCTTTGAAATTCCAGAGCTAGTTTGGAAGCTAACTGGGGAAAAGCCTTTGGAGGTGGGAGCTGCTCTGTGCATGACATTTGCTCTGGGGGGACTGCTATTAACTAGGCTAACATGACCCATCTAGGCACCCACAGCTTCAATAGTTGTAAACAGGGCTTTTTTTCAGCTGGAACGTGGTGGAACGGAGTTCCGGAACCTCTTGAAAATGGTCACATGGCTGGTGGCCCCGCCCCCTGATCTCCAGACAGAGGGGAGTCTAGATTGCCCTCCACGCCGCTCGCTATCTAAACTCCCCTCTGTCTGGAGATCAGGGGACGAGGCCACCAGCCATGCGACCATTTTCTCCGAGGGCAACCCACTGAGTTCCACCACCTCTTTTCCCAGAAAAACGCCCTGTTTGTAAACATGGGCGCACAAAGCTGCTTTCTACAGAGTCCGTTTCTTGGCCTCTCAAGGTCTCAATATTGCCTACTCTGACTGGCAACAGCTCTCCAAGGTCTTGGGTAGAAATCTTTCACGCTGCTCACTACCTGCTGCTGCTAACTGAAAATGCCAGGCGGGGACTGAACCTGGGACCTTCAGCACGCAAAGCGGATGCTGTACCACTGAGTCACGGCTACACCCCAAGAAAAACAGATCGTACAGTTAAACTCAAGTGCTCTCTCCTTCCAAGGGAATGGACCCCTGGTAATTAGCCCTGGAACTTCCTACTGCTAGAATCACACAAGGCAATAGAGTGCTCTTTTCCCTCTATGATTGCTTGCGACCTCTTAGGGCTTCTCTGAATTACCATTTCCTCTGCCTTCGCTTCAGTGATCTGTCCACCACCCTCTTTTCCCATTCGCTTTCTTCCTAATCACCGCAGCCGAGCTTGGTTATCACAAGACCCTCAAATACAGCTGAGCCAAGACAGGCTTCAAAGGACGCTTCTTGAACATCATGATGAAAATAATCTTGCTGGGATTCAGAGGGGAAAACCTAAAATTACCACGTCTCATAATTGTGGGGTTGTTATGACTCCGAGACCGCCCACGCTTTCCCCTCCACCATAGCCCGCTGATGTCCAGAAGCACTGATGGAAAGTAATGCAAGTGGAAAACTAAATGAGGAAAGCATGTTTGCCCACAGACAGGGGCCGTCGTCACACGGGCATCTCTTCCGTTAAATTTACAGCATATAGCGTCCTACCTGTTATCGGCACAGTAACGTTTCTTTGGGTCACCTAACAGCTCTTTGCGCCACCAGCTGTCCACACCGAAGCACTCTGTTCTGTTCTCTCTAACCGCGCAGAAGCAGCTCCTCCCCCTTTTAAAAAAATTATTCTGGCGTTTAATTCCGCTATAACGGAATAACAGCATATAAACGTTCCGTTAGAGCAAAACATTACGACCCTTTTGTTTTCCCAACTTTGAAATTATATAAATAGCCCTTTGCCCGCAGAAAGCTCCCTGTCTGACGTGATCCCCATCGCTGAAGACTCTGCCATGGCGACTGAGTCATTTTTACTTCAGCAGAAAGTTTGCATTGTGTTATGTCGTTATGGCGTTATAAGGACATAATAAAATTTTAAAAAGGGGAGTCGCAGGAAGAAATGGATTCTGGGATTGAAGGGAGGGCATAGGACGTTGCGAGGCGAAATACATCGATGTGAGGCATTCACACTGAGGCGCAAAATAGCGCGACTATCAAGCACAAAGCAGAAGAGAGAAAATCGCTACAGTGTTGGAATATGGTGGGTGTTTGCCGGGAAATAGCGCCATTTTAGCGCTAAATAAAAGCCCGTGTGACGACGGCCAGGGTTAATTGGAACTAGGCTCAACCCTCAAATGTATCCCTACATCGACTTTCAGCCCCAGTTTGCAGGAAACAATCTGAAATGTTCCTCCAAGCAGAAGCACGTCACCGACGCACCGCTCTGTCTCACTTGAGAGAAACCATACTTTATCCCTACCCACAGGGATGCTAATAATATTTGTGTTTCTGTAATAAGAAAAAGCCCTGATCTGGATAGCCCAGGTGAGCCGGATCTCATCAGATCTTAGAAGCTAAGCAGGGCCGGCTGTGGTAAGTAATAGAATGGGAGACCTCCAACAACAATCAGAATTGCAGAGGTAGGCAATGGCAAATCACCGCTGTAAGTCACTTCCCATGAAAACCCCACCAGGGGTCGCCATAAGTCAACTCTGACTTGAGGGCACTCTCTACCACCACCAATAAGAAAGCAGGCCTAGTTATCTTGGACTATGACATTGGTGCAGAAGTTAAAAAATTAAAAGTATGGAGACACAGGTTCAAATCCACACCCAGCCATGAAGCTGAACAGATGACCCTGGGCTCGACACCTTCCAGCAGCCTGGCCTACCTCACAGGGCTTTGGCAATGTCCACGAACTCCTCAGAAGGAGGAGAGGATAAAAATGAACCAGACAGAATAGGGGTGTCTAACGAAGTGGCTTGGGGAGAACAAAGAGATGATAAGGACCATTACTAGGAGAGCAAGAATTTTTGCTGTGCAGTTTGAACATTTTACAGAACAAAGATAAATATAACTTTAATCCATGCCACGGTGGTGGTAGAGAGTGCCATCAAGTCATAGCTGACTTATGGCGACCCCTGGTGGGGTTTTCATGGCAAGAGACTAACAGAGGTAGTTTGCCATTGCCTGCCTCTGCAACCCTGGTCTTCGCTGGAGGTCTCCCATCCACTATACTAACCAAAGCCGATCCTGCTTAGCTTCTGAGATCTGACAAGATCAGGCTCACCTGGGCTATCCAAGTCAGGGCAATCCATGCCATAGGACCCAAAGAGACCATGACAGAACGATGGAGAAACCCAAAGCTAGTGAGAAAGTAGTCCTTTTCATGTGTTGCATCCACATATACTGGGAGTGCAGCAATTGCACAGATTAGGAGCACGTGCTACCTGTGATGCTCCCCAAAAGCAGTCTTCATGTAGATTTTGGTGGGTATCCATGTTGGTCTGCAGTACAACAGCAGGATTTGAGCCCAGAGGCACCTTAGAGACCAACAAGATTTTTATAGCGTAAGGTTTTGAGAGTCAGAGCTCCTTTTTTATTCTTCATAAAGCTGCTGTAGCACAGGGGATAAGTGGTTTGGCTGCAAATCAGCACTCTGTTGGTTTGACTCTGACTACTGCCATGAACTCTGCGGGTGGTAGGGTTTCCAGGTGCCCACAGTGGCGGGCAAACTCCCAGGGGTTTGCCACCTTGCTCACAGACATGCTAGTGGTTGGTGGGAGGTGGAGATCGCCCACTGCTGGAAAGCACCTCAGGATTATGCACCGCGCACGCGTGCTCCCAACAGGCACGGCGACATCACTTCTGGAAGTGATGTTGTCATGCTGGCTGCAGGAGCATTCCTGGGTTTCATTAGGGACTGATTTGGGCCCCAAATGGGCTGAATCGGCCCTGTACAGAGTGCGTGAGTGCTCCCGTGGTCAGCACGATGACGTCACTCCTAGAAGTGCTGTCATCACACAGGCGCCAAAACCTCACCGCTGGCACGAAGTGTCAGATTCCCCACCCCCACGTGGGAGGGTATAGGGACCTGGAAACCCGAGCAGGTGGCCATGGGTAAGCCACTGCTCTCAGCCCCAGCTCCCCAACTGTATTATGGGGATAATAACACTGACTTCGTAGGCTGTTCTGAGCGTGGCACTAATCTGTCCAGAAGAGCAGTATATAAGCACAGTTTTTAATATTGGTAGTAGTAGTAGTAGTAGTAGTAATAGTAGTAGTAGTAGTAGTAGTAGTAGTAGTAGTAGTCTGAACAGGGGTAACACAGGTATTTTGCATATGAGTACAGTGCGAACCAGAACCCTAAAAACTCCTGCGGTCAGTTTGTGTGTATAAAAGCAGGAGATGCATGAAAAATACATCCATTGCCCCTGTTCAGGCAACATGGCGATCATGCATATAGGGAGAATCTACATATGGGTATGACGTTTGAAAAGGACTACTGTGTGAAGGGCTTGATAGGGTCGCCAGTCTCCAGGTGGTGGCTGGAGATCTCCAGGAATTATAACCGATCTCCAGGCCATAGAGATCCATTTCCTGGAGAAAATGGCTGCTTTGGAGAGTGGACTCTATGGCATTATACCCACTGATGTCTCTCCCCTCCTCAAACCCTGCCCTCTCCAACTCCACCCCCCCAAAATCTCCAGGGATTTCCCTAACCTAGAGCTTTCCTAGCTCTTCTTTGGAGTAATCTCTGCACATGGAGACTGGCCTAGCTCTTATGCAATACTTTCCAACTTCTCACAGACAGAGGTTTTGGGATTAACTATAATTACGTCCCCAATTCCCCATTCTAAGGTCACCAAGTGTATATCTTAAGTGAAGGGTGTTCTCTTTTCCCGGCAATGGACGACTTTACCACAGGAGTCGAAATTAGGGGTTGGGTCAGAGTTTAAAATTTCAAAAGTTAAATGTGGGAGCGGGAGGAGATAAGCTGTTTCTGTGTATGTCTGATTTCCAGGAAGAGAGACATGATTTTTAAACAGTGGCTCCAAAAATAGTGTAGCCAAAAGAACACAACAGATACTTCTACGCTAAACCATTTATTTGGAGGGGGGCACCTATCTGCAAGATCCAGAGGAAAGCATATGCAAAAACATAAACATTTCCCTGTTTCTGGCTTGTTGGGGGAGGATGCTCATTCCTAACTCCTTCTGATGCTTTTAACTAACCAACAGCAACTGAAAGCCGTCTGTCTCTACAAGCCACACTGGTGCAAACTGCTATAAAGCTGCCATGAAGCAAACTGCCAAAAAAAGCCAGTAATAGAAACTGTTGGAGTCAGTAATGTCTTGTGTATGAAGAGGAGAAGATCCTGGAGGGGCATAAAGCTACAGCTAGACAAGACTGTAGGGGGAGAACCTTCTTCCTAAAGGGGCTTTTCTTTGTCTGTCTACAGAATGCTCTTCCTATGCTTTTCCTATGCTTGCCAACCTCCAGATGGTGGACGGAGATCTCCCAGAATTACAACTGATTACCAGGCAACAGAGATCTGTTTCCCTGGAGTCAATGGTTACGTGGGCTTTATGGCATTACACCTTGCTGAGGCCCCTCCCCTTCCCAAACCCTGCTGTCCACAAGCTCCACCCCCCAAATCTCCAGGAATCTCCCAACTTGGAGCTGGCAAACCTGGCTTTTTTCCAGAACTCCATTGAGAACATTCTGAACTAGTAAGGCAGCTAGTTTTATTTCTTCTCTTTCCTATCCAGTTTGTAGTTCTATTACTAAAGCTTCTGTTATTCTTAAAACATTCAGTGTTCTGATTTTTGCACAGATAGGCACTCTGCCAATAAAAATCACAAAAGCAGTGGCCAAAAGAGGCAGTAAACAGATACACAAAAAAGGGTAAGCACGAGAGGAGGCGAACAGGAGCATTCAGGTTCCCTTTCAGAATGTCCTCTTTTTGAAATGATTTTTTTTTTTTGCCTATGAATGTTCAGTGCAGCCCTAAACACAACTACGGAAACAGGCAAGTCTCTGTATGAACTCCTCACTGGGAAACACTGCTCCCGTCTTTGCACCCCAGCTGAGAAACATCTGTCCCAACCAATTCTGATTGCTTTAAAGAAGTATGTATAATATTATACCAGAACAGATGACAGTGAAGCACTTCACCCAGTCTGCAAGAGCAGCCGCCAACCCTGAGCTCAAAAGGCAGCCCAAAAGCAACGATCTTATTTCCTTAATGGGAGGCTCTGTCTATCCAAAAGGGCCTTTGACTATAGCCTCAGATGAAGATAAAAGCCTCTGAGAAGAAAGGGAGGGGGCGGGAGGGGTTCTCCTCTGCAATCTGAGTCTCAGGAGCGCTTCTGCAAGCTTCGCATTGCAAAAAAGATTTCAGGGGAAGGAAAAATGCAGGCACAGGTGGCAGATCAAAAGAGTATTCTGTGTCCAAATTCTCCATTTTTAATGCAATGAAATAAAACATTCTTGAATCAATTTATATAGTTAAAAAACACACCATGGCACTGGAGAATCCAGAAGGAAAAGGATAAATCTAGCGAAAGTCTATGAAAAGGTGATCCACGAGGTCTCATTTTTCTTTCTCAAATGCCGGATGGTGCTAGGATTCATCCCCGGCCTTCCAGACAAAAAATCATGAAGCTGCCCTATACTGCATCAGACCATTGATCCATCAGGGTCAGCGTTGGCTCCTCAGACAATACCAGTGTTTGAGCATCTGCTTTGCACACAGAAGGTCCCAGGTTCAGTCCTCAGCATCTACTAGGGTAGCCAGGTCCCCCTTACCTTCCCAGTAGGAGAAGGCGGGAGGACCTGGCTCTTACTTTCTTTCTTCCCCTCTTTCTTCATTACTCGCATGCACACAGTGCGCATGGTCCTGTGGATGTGCGGTGACATCACTGCGCAGGTGCAGGAGATGTGCCTGCTTCACAGCAGGCCGGTTTGAGCCTCAAACGGGCCCAATTTGGCCCGTTTGGGGCCCAAGTCGGCCTGGGGCAAAGCGTGGGAGTGCTCCCAGGGCAGCATGATGATATCAGTGACGCCGTTGCACTGCACCAGAGCACACACAGGAGGCCCAATCCTGTGCCTTCCTCTCCTGCTGGCCAGGTAAGTGGAGGAGGGGGGCAGATGGTAAAAGCGGGGGATCCCCGGCTCTTACCCGGGGAATGGGATCAATAGCATTTACAGTTAAAAAGGGATCCAGTAACAGGGGGATGCTGAAAGATCTCCGAAACCCTGGAGGGCTGCTGCCAATCAGAACAGACAATACTAACTTTGATAGACCAAGGATCTTACTCCTCATCGGGCAGCTTCATTTGACTCCCTAGCAAGTAATGGTTCACTAAAGTGAACAAACAAACAAAGAGAATGGGAGAGAAAGGCAGAGGAGGATTGAAATCAAAGCTGTGAATGGCTGACAAGGTCCTGCAAGCAACTGGTACAAAGCATCCAGTTCCGTATACTGAGTAAATCTCAATTGCACCCAAAAAAGCAGACAAGTTTCTAGTCCTTAAACTCAAATCTTCATACAGAGATATGAAAATGGCCACTGAACATAAGCGCCAAAGCAAGCAAAAGCACAACCACAAAAAAACGGACCGTGATTCTAGATTTGTCCGTGTCACAGGGGAATTATCACATCATTACTTTTTATGCATTATGGAAATACCATTTTAGTTGCCTCGGAGAAGTAAGAATGATCTCCAGGTGACTGAGCTGGACGCTTTTGCAAATGTTAAAACAATTTGCGCTTTTAATATTTTTTTAGTTTTACTTTTCAAATTGCTAACATCTTGCAGATGTTTGGGCAAGGGAACTAGCAAGTTGTGCAAATTCTGTGAATTTCTTTACAAAGTTAAGGAGTTAAGGCTCACTGACGAACCAGCTGCTTTGCATAAGCTATTCAATTAACATCACCCTCTCGCCTCCCTGCACACTCGCACAATTCAACAAAGCCCTGGCATTCGCAATGTACTGCAGAATGAACCAAAGCAACATCACAAACAGCCAAGTTCAACAGCAATTTGCTGAGCTGTGGCATGAAGTCACCTCCAACACCGGGCGTCAAAGCAATGGTTGTGTTTACCCCTCAGCAGGTCACGGAGAACAATGGCTGGCACAGCAGCTCTGCCAGACATGTACGAAACAGCCACGCAGAGAGAAAACGGTTCTCTGATCAGTCAGGCAGCCAAACTTACCCACAGATTGCCCTTTACGTGTCATTAATGCCTGTTTGGATCATAATGGTAGGTAGCTGTGAGCCAAACTAGGCTTTACACTTTTTAGCTAGGTGAGTCTGGGTTCCGCTGACCCAACTTGTGATCCCCGCAGCCCAATGGCAATAGAAAAAAAGCAAGAGTCCAGTAGCACCAATAAGACAAACAAAATTTGTGGTCGAGTAGGAGCTCTCGTGAGTCACAGCTCACTTCTTCAGATACACCCTGTACCAGACCCTGCAACAGACCCAGATGCCAACTCTACCCTCATATCTACCCAGGAAATACGATTACAGGAGCCAATGGCGTCAACTACACTATCTCTGGTCCTTACAGCTGCTCATCCTCCAACGTGATATATGCCCTCATGTGCCAACAATGTCCATCTGCTCTGTACATTGGACAAACCAGCCAACCTCTACGCAAAAGAATAAATGGACACAAATCTGACATTAGAAAATGGAAACGTCCAAAAACCAGTGGGAGAACACTTCAATCTACCAGGACATTCCATCAAGGACTTAAAGGTCACTGTGGTTCAACAGAAACCTTCCAAAAACAAAATCCAACGGGAAGCTGCTGAATTGGAATTCATATGTAAATTTGACTCAGTCAGACTTGGATTGAATAGAAGACTATGAATGGTTATCTCATTATCAGAAGTAACTGATTTTCATTTACAAAAGCAAACTGATCTCATTATCAGATTTGCATCTACTCCCCCCTCCCCTCACCACCTATATATATCTGGCCAGTTTCTTCTTACCCTCCATGCATCTGACGAAGAGAACTGTAGTTCTCGAAAGCTTATGCTACAGTAAAGTTGGTTAGTCATAAAGGTGCTACTGGACTCTTTACGATTTTGCTACTGTAGACTAACATGGCTAACTTCTCTGGATCTAGAATGTGAGTCCATCTGTCCTTATATCTTGAAAAGCGGAGTGATTTCAGATGCTGAATAACAATAGCCAGTGAATGACGTTCTAGCTGTATGTGAAGACGTGAGCTGTGACTCACGAAAGCTCATACCCTACCCCTAATTTTGTTAGTCTTATAGGTGCTGCTGGACTCTTGCTCTTTTCTACTGCTACAGACAGACTAATACTACTACTCGTCTTGATCTATAGCCAAATGACAGTTACAGAGAACTAGATGCCAACGTGCTGCCGGGTCCCATTCAGGCACGGATCGTGGCACAAGGGGAAGAGGGCTCCCCCCCACCTACAGTTTCGAAACTGCTCTGAGGGCATTATTTGCCCATTTGGGGGGAGCGGGGAGCAACTTGCACATGGACTGAATGCTGCACTGCACCCCCCCGGAGAGGCTAACAACACGCCCCTGCAGCCTTCTGACCGTGCAGAATGAGAGTTGGGCTCCTGTTTAATTTTGATACAACAAACGAACACAGCTACCCCTCAAGAAAGGTACAAGACTCTCAGGTTTCAAACCAAAACATATCCAAGGGCCTAAATCTCAGCTTGGACATGAGAGGGTTAAACCCAGAAGCGCAATAGACTAAAGGGCTGATGGGCCTTCATTCTCTTTGTATCTGATGAAGTGAGCTTTGAGTCAAGAAAGCTTACACCCTGGAATATGTAGTTGGTCTTTAAGGTGCTACCGGAGTTCTGTTATGTCCTACTACCACAGACCAACACAACTATCCACCTGAAAGTACCCCGATGCTTGTTTTTAGTACCAAATGAGAGGCTTTGGCTCATTGGCTTCTTCCATGTTGCTTCAGCATGTATTGATAAGGAACTTTTTTCCTGAGAGAGCAAGAACATATTTTTTTTAAAAGAACTCACAAGAACTCGGTCTCCAAGCCGGAAATCTTTATCCCCTTTCTTCACTGACCCACTGTCCGACAGATTCGATCCAGATTCGTTCCCTGTCTTCATGGTGCTGTTGAGGACGCTCTCCCTCAAGGGAATGACGCGGGTGGAGAGAGGTGGCGTGGAGGTCCCCGAGTGGAGAGACAAGTTCTGAGCAGTCAGAGACTCCACAGAGTGAGCATCGCTCCCTGAGCCCTCCGCCGTGGGCTGACGGGTCAACTTGGAGGGCCGTGTGAAAATCCCCTGCAGCGGCTGGCATTCAAAGTAGCGCACGCCACCCACGGAACCGTCATTCTTCCCGACCGGGTCATCCAGAACTACCCCTGCCCACTGTCCAGGGGCAAACTGGGTCTCTCCCAGATACTGGATCACTCCTGGCTTCACTCCATTCACCCAGACACGTTCGCCCACCACGAAGTCTCCCAGGAAGTCATCGCCCACCTCAGCGACCTTTGACCCCGGGGGCTTCTCAGCAGCAACTGAAGAGGCGGAACCCTGTTTGTGCAATGGTGAGCCTGGAAAACCAAAGATGAAAGGTCATATTAGATTAAGACCTTCAAGGAACCTATATATGGTTTGAATTATTGGTAAACTGAACACTGTAGAAATGGTCTGCATAAAACGGGTGGAGTCATCTGCACAAAAACCAAAAGACAAATCATGGTTTAGAAAGCTGATGAGGGGGATTATGGCTGTCTGTGGTGCATACTCTATCTCAGTTTGGTGTCAGTAAAACTGGCTTTTGTTTCAAAAACCTGCAAAACTTGTTTAAGAAATGGGACAAAAGAAAAAGCAGTAAGTGGATACGTTTCTATCGACATACATATACTATGTGTAATTGTTCCCAAGCTTCTTCCAGTACTGTAATTGTGCATTCATTTAAATTGAGTAAAACATGAACAATATTTGTTTTGCTTATTAGAGTAAACAAGAACAACAAAAATGAATGGAAGTAACAACGGAACAAAGTTCATTGCTTTGCCTGGTGGTAGATTAAGAGAATTCATAGAGGAAGTAAGGAAACAGTAGAAGATAGGAAACTGACATCAAAGCTTTCCAGTCAGCAAACTCAAATATGTGCTGCAAAGAGGTTTAAATGGGAGAGTCTGTATAAAGAAGGTGATATGAAAACAACATCAAAGCTTTCCTGCTGAAACCAAAAACAAATGTAATGATGAAACAAATGCAGCTTTTGAAACAGAAGAGAATTATTTTCTACAGATACCTGAGATCAGTCTCAAGTGAAAACCATTTCCCAGCAGTATGCTTGCAATACACAAATATTCATGCAACACCATCTCATATTTTGGGAATATCAGGCACTGTCCAAAAGGATCAGCAACACTTTGTATACTTTGTATACTAGGAATTGTAGCTTGACCCTCAAAAACAACAAATGCTCAAATTAGTAAAGAGTCCAGTAGCACCTTTAAGATTTACCAACTTTATTATAGCATAAGCTTTCGAGAACCACCGTTCTCTTTGTCAGATGCATCTGACGAAGAGAACTGTGGTTCTCGAAAGCTTATGCTACAGTAAAGTTGTACTGGACTCTTTACTATTTTGCTACTACAGCCTAACATGGCTAACTCCTCTGAACAAATGCTCAAAGACATCCAGTAAATACACTCACCAATCTTTTCGCATGACAGTTCAGAAATTCCACATTCAAAACCGAGGAACCCTCCAGTCCACATATAATAAATGGAGTGGGGAACACAACGTGGGCCTGTTTGCCCTTTTGTTCTCAAAAAAAGGAGAAAAAGCTCCTGCCCTCATATGTTGCCAATCCTAAAACAGCATTCCTAACTGCAGATTCATTTCCTGCCACAATTCAAAGCACTGGTTTCTACCTTTATGACCCTAAAAGTCCATCGACCAGGTTACTCCAAGAACTGTTTGCTGTCTTCTCTCCCTGCTTCAGAAAACATGTAAGCAGAGCTTAAGTGCAACAGCTCCCACCCCTGCCAACATGTCTCCAGTAACTGTCACTCAAGAGATCTATTACCTCTGAACATGGAGTGTCCGTTCCTAACAAGAATGTAACAATTATCCCGCTGGATCAGACCAAATTTTGTCCCAAACGGCAGCCACTGGATTTCAGTGGACATTCCATCCCCTGTCTTTGCCTCCCTTCTCAAGGCCGTTTTCACACTGCTTACCGGCCACGGGACATCGTGCCGAGCTCCTGGAACGATGGCGTCTTCCTGGCGCAATTTCACGCGAGAACGGGTTCTCACGCACCAGGAAGAGGCTGTTATTCCAGGTGCTTGGCGCGATGTTCCGTGGCCGGTAAGCAGTGTGAAAACGGCCCTGGTGAACATACTGCCTCTGAACATGATGGGCCCATTTAGCTGCTCCACCTAACAGCCTTAATATGAAAGCAGAGATGTGAAGGCTGCCTCCACATCCATACAGAAGTTTAAAAGGACCTGACAGATTCCCTTCCAAACTCAGAGCAGATGCTCTAAAATTTCTATTTTTTAAAAACCCAACAGCTACCCCTGAAGATCTAAAGCAAACAGTTAATGTGTTCTAGTTAGTGCCACATGCTCTGAAGACTGCTGCTCACATGAGCGTCAGCGAAGGATTCAAAGCACCACTGACCTTTTCAAGTTCCTGCGTTGCGACTGGCAGCCCAGGGGCCAAATCCTGCCTCCAGGCAGGTGCCACCAAGAAAATGTAACACCCCGAACATAACCTCAGAAGAGCCCTGCTGCATCAAACCAGTGACCCATATCGCCCAGCACCATAACCAAGACAGAGAAAGACGGCCCGAATACAGCATGAACGTTCGCCCTGCCTTTCTCATCAGCGGCAGAATCCGGCACTTAATCCTGTTATGCCTGTGAAAAAGTCCTTGCCAAGAATGCCAGCTGTCAGGAGGAGCCGAAAAGCAATGGAGCTGCCCTGTTGCTATGGTTATCCGGTATACTGAGAAAAACGATGCCTCCATGGGAAAACACAACCGATTTCAGACTGTTCTCAGACACCCGCAGGGGAACGCTGTGTGGCCTTTGCACAGGTAGCAGCCCAGATTAAACAAGACACTGAGTGAGTATAAAGTTCCATAGAAGAGTATTGTAGTTTCACCAACATCTTTTTGAACTTGGCTCTTAGATAGGAAAAAGCAGATTTCTCATGGACCGCTAGCAAAGTGCCGATCCTTATGACAGATGGCACCCATTCCAGAGGGCAGGCAGGGCTTGAATACGTCTAGGATCCAGGATAATGAAGCAGTTAGTGCCAGATTAGAATCGGAGAGGCCTAGTTAACCCTTTTTTTTTAATTCAAGGTTTGCCATATGACCACAACCTCCACCAGCACTCCACCCTGTAAGCACTCAGCGGAGTGGAGAGGACGAAATGGCATGGGGCAACAGCACTTCCTGCTAAGACCCCAGAAGTGATTTTGCCACGACACTCTAGGAATGTCACAGAGACTGGGGGAGATCCTAGAACATCAGGGTAATGTCACTTCTGGGTTTGTAGCCAGAAATGATGTCCTAGGGTTGCCAGCTCCAGGTTGGGAAATTCCTGGAGATCTGAGGGCAGAACCTGAGGAGGGCAAGCACCTCAGCAGAGTACAATGCCAGAGAGTCCACCCTCCATAGCAGCCATTCTCTCCAGTGGAACTGATATCTGTAGTTTGGAGATCCTTTGCAATTGTAAGAGACCTCCAGGCCCCACCTAGAGGTTGGCAACCTTAGATGTTGCAACGTCTATGTTACTTTGCCAGTCTTCACGCCCCTCCCTCCAATGCTCCTGCCACTGTTGGAGCCAGGGCTGGCAAACTGACACCTCCGTCATTCTTCCAAGATCCACTTCCTCCCCGAAATATCCATAATCTCAATAACTGAGTATAAGGTAGAAACATCTCGTGTCTAGCACACATCCATACAAATGTGTGTGCATGAACACTAACTCTGTACAGCCTGCTGTTTTACACCCTGCAGCTACCAAGGCATATTTTGAACCTCTTTTAGGACAATGGTGCTTTTCTAGTGCAAAAGCACAAAAGCCCCAAGGATGTTATTCTTTTGCTTTAATTGCTGGAGTTGAAGGCGATGGCAGAGAAAATGGTTACAGTACAGCGCACAAAAGGCAGATTTAAACTTTCAACAATGGTTAATTGGCGGGGCAGGAAGGGATTGGTTAACAATCCTTGTTAAGAGAATTCAGGTGCTAAGAATGAGTTGTGTGTGTGTGTGAGAAAGACATGCCTGACAAACCTATGGCCACTCTGAGCAAGAAAATATTGTAGAAGAAATGGGCAGGGGCCGTGAGCCAGTGGTTCAGCACTTGCTTCTCATGCAAAAGGTCGCAGGTTCAATCCCTGGTATTGCCAGTTTAAAAAAAAAACAGATGGCAGATGCTACAAAAGATTTCTGCCTGAGACCATGGACTAGGGTTCCCAGGTGCCCACCAGCAATGGGCAAACTCCTGGCAGTTTGCCCTCTGCCTGCCTATCACTGGTGATTGGCAGGAGATGGCAAACTGCTGGGCAACCACCTGCCACAGGCAGGCATCCCAGACAGATTCGCAGCACATGCTCTTCTGACTGGGCGCAATGGTGTCACTTCCTGTGACCACTTTAAACAAGAAGTGATGTCATTGCATTGGCCACAACAGTGCTCTTATGCTTTGCACAGGGCCGATTTTTGCCCTAAACTGGCCAATTCTTAACAATGAAATGACATCACTTCTGGAACTGACATCATCACACACTGGCTGGGAGTGTATGTGTTTGGCAAAAAAGAAGTCTGGTAAGTACTACCCCTCTCCTGCCAGCTGCCAAGGAGACCTGGCAACCCTACGCTGGACAGGTGCTGCCAGTCAGAGTAGACGATGCTGACCTTGCTGGACAGACTCAGTATAAGGCAGCTTCCTATATCCATCAATGCTCCCAGATATGCAGCACCCTCGTTGCAGGAAAAATGTGTGCATTGCTTGGGTCAGTGCTGGCATTCCAGGTTGGCATGGCCGGGTCCCAGTCAAAGCCCATACCCTGGCAGAGGACTCAGCAATGAAAAATTGGGGAGTTTAATCTAGAAGAGGAGGAATGGCAGCAATATACTGAAAGACTGGGCCACTATTTTCAGGCAAATGAGACCACAGATGCAGCTAAGCGGAAAGCAGTATTTCTCGGTGTCTGTAGTAGCAAAACCTATAGACTCTTGTGAGGCCTATTGCATTCTGAGAAGCCTGGAGACAAACATTTAATGGATTTGCAAAAAGTTTTGAACATTACACTCCTAAACTTAATGTCATTGTGGAACGTTTGAAATTCCATAATCAAATGAGGAAAGAAGGAAAATAATAAAAAACTAACCAAAAGAGGTTACTGATTCAAAAGTGATTCAAAGTGATTGAAATGTGATTGAAATGTGGTGCTGGAGGAGAGTTTTGCGGATACCGTGGACAGCCAAAAAGACAAATAAGTGGGAACTAGATCAAATCAAGCCGGAATTCTCCTTAGTAGCTAAAATGACAAGACTAAGGCTATCGTACTTTGGTCACATCATGAGAAGACAAGATTCTCTGGAAAAGGCAATAATGCTAGGAAAAGTGGAAGGCAGCAGGAAAAGAGAAAGACCTAAAACAAGATGTCTTGACTCAATAAAAGAAGCCGTGCCCTCCAGTTTGCAGGATCTGAGTAGGTCTGTTAGAGAGAGAACATTTTGGAAATCTTTCATTCATAGGGTCGCCATAGGTCGGAAACGACTTGACGGCACATAACACACACACACAACCTAAAGGGGGAGGGATGTAGTAAAATGGAGTTAACTGGATTATGGGATGGAGGAAAACTCCACCCCCTAGACTGTTCTCTTACTTACTTTCCTTTTCTATGTTAGATCGCTGTTGGTAGATAATTAAGCAGAGCGTTACATTCAGCAGCTCCGGTGAGTATAGCGATTTATTGCACTACCACAGAGTGATGTCAAAACAAGCCAATCTGAAATGTGACGGCAGTGGAGGGAACAGAGCCAGAGAACAGCACTTCTTGCTACCTCCTTTCCATCCACCCGATCAGCTGATGGGAGGTTGGTCCCAGCAATATTTCCGGGACATCTGGGGCAATCCCCCACTTTGTGGTGGGAGAAATACTGGAAGGGAAGGAGAGAACCCCACAGCTCTTGCACAACCGTTAGGCATATTTCATTTTATTTAGAAATTTATGCTCCACTTCCCTGTCTATTGGAACCCCAGAGTCACTCACAACAGCATTCTCCCTTTCTTTGTTTTGTCCTGTGAGGTATGATAGGCTGAAAGGAAGTAACTGTCCCCAGGTCACCCAGTGAGCTTGCATGGCAGAGTGGGAATTCGAACCTGGGGCTCCCAGATCCGAGGCTGATAGTCTAACGGATACACTTTGCTTCCTCCAGCAACGGACAGGAGAGACAGGAACTTGAACGGAGGGGCTCATGGCCACCTTGCGTCCAAGGGCCCCGAAAAACCCTCAGATATCCCAGGAATGGGAACATGTGGCTTGTTTCCTCTATAACAGTAACGCATTGGCCGTTTTCATACGGCCATGCGCCTGGAAGATCGCACAAAACTCATGGCATAAAAGCGTCTTCCTAGCGCGATTTCTGACGTCATCGGGCCATTAAAGGGCATCGTGTTGGGAGATGGTGCTAGGAAGATGCTTCATGCCATGAGTTTGCGTGATCTCCCGGGGCGCATGAGAAAACGGCCAATGGATGTCACTGTCTGAAATAAACGGAAATTCTCAAAATTATACATGTGCAGAGAAAGAAGAATACATTGAAAGAATCTTTGTGTTATTCACAGGGCTTTTTTCCAGCTGGAACGTGGTGGAATGGCGTTCCGGAACCTCTTGAAAATGGTCACGTGGCTGGTGGCCCCACCCCCTGATCTCCAGACAGAGGGGAGTTGAGATTGCCCTCCACGGAGGGCAATCTCAACTCCCCTCTGTCTGGAGATCAGGGGGTGGGGCCACCAGTCATGTGACCATTTTCCCCAAGGGCGATTTAAACTTTTAAAAACTCCCCCCTTGTTCCAGCTGACCCAAAGTGACGTTATTGGCCTTGGGAGCATGTGTGCACTTTGCAAACACACACATGGTACCCGAGGCACCACCTCCCACCAAGAGTTGCCCCTTGTGCTGGCAACCCACTGAGTTCCACCACCTCTTTTCTCAAAAAAAAAAAAAGCCCTGATTATTCATGATTTCAAGCCTGTTCACCTATTCACCAATCAGGGGTTTTTCTCCCCAAAAAATAACAACAAAGGAAATAAGGGGGGCAGAAAAGAGGTAGCTCAGAGGCAAAACCAGCAACCAGAACAACGTCCATCCTTTCTCTGAAGTAGAAAACATCCTCTCTCCCTCTTTGCTTTTGTATAAAAGATTCTGCAGTCCGGCACAGACTTGACCAGGATGCAATATTTGGGAGAAACGGTACAAGATCCAACAGCATATATTGGAACCACCCATGCAAAAGCTTGGCCAGTCTATGCTGGTAAATCTCGCCCAGCTGCACGGCAAATCTTGCAACTGAGATAACCAGAGGGGAAAATCACATTAATGTCAGAGCTGAAAAGGAAGCACAAAAGACGGAGGCGGAGATCAAGGAGGGGGAAATCCATCAGCTGTAAATTCTTGCTGCTCACTATGAAGAATAAAATATACGTTTGCAAGGCCAAGGAGACGTTCCCATCCATTAGCGCTCTTTGGGGGAATGGCCTTCTGGTGTAGTTTAGTGCTGGAACAATAAGGCACAATCTGCCCTCTGTAAGTTAGCTGGGGTGAGCTGGAGTAATAGACTCCCTCCCGCTTTGCGTCCATTGTCTCCAGTCACTGTTGGAAACGGGCTGGAGGCCGTAATCCTCTTAGCATGGAATCCTCGTTACAGGTACTTGTGCAAAATCTTTCGGGGTACTTGTGCAAAATCTTTCGGGGTACTTGTGCACAATCTTTCGGGGTTATATATTCATACAATTCATACCTGCCTGCAAGGCTGGAAAACTGTTTAAAATTCTTGGGGAGGGGGACAGGATTCGAGCTGTGCAAAGTTTTTAAACATTCCGGAAAAAAGTGGTGGGGTGTTTACCTAGGGTTGCCAACTTCGTGTTGGGAAATTCCTGGAGATTTGGGGGCAGTGCTTGGGGAGGGGAGGGAGTTCAGTGGGATCGTGATCCTTTAAAACCCACCCTTCAGAGTTGCCATTTCTTCAAGGGGGATTGAACTCTGCTGTCTAGCGATCAGTTGTAATTCTGGGAGAATTCCAGACCTCACCTGGAGGTTGGCAACCCTATTTTGCCATTGAATAAAGAAGTCTGTGGGACCCTTGACCTCCCTCTGTCTTCTCACTCCCTTCTCCCTTGCAGCCCAGTAATTAGAGACTTCTGCTTTCATATAGTTTGCTGTCAACATCCCCAAGCAACTTCCAGTTTGTGATTTCCTTTCAAAACTGGACTCCAAGTACTGCTTTAATCCTGGGTTTGGAATCAGTCTTTGCACTTAAACTCTATTGTGGACGCAACAGCAAATTTGATGATCATAGAGCTGCAGCGAGCCATAATTAAGGGGTCGTGGGCAAGGGGAGGGGAGCAGCCTAAGATCCGCCCCGCCCCCCTTCCCAAGGCTTTGGCCTCTCTAAAGATCTGCTCGAGGCAGCTCACAAAATAAAAGAACAAAATCATAAAAAATTATCTCTGCTAAAGAACGCTCTAGGGACATATAAATAGCGTAGCATAAAAGCAGTATCTGGTAGCAGTAAAACAATTCAGCAGAGTACATAAAACGACGAGTCACTGAATAGCCCTCAGGCTGGAGAAATACAACTAAAAAGGCTTTCTAATACTTGGTATGGAGATGGAGGAGGGAAAACCACACAGACACACACACACACACACACAGAGCTCACACACCTCTCCTTGATTTGCAGTGAGTACAGGGATAGTTAGTTTGCCCTGCTTGCACACTCTCCTTGCTCTTCTCCGACCCCAACACACACTCCTGCCCAGCTAGGGCTGCCAGCTCCAGGTTGCAAAATTGCTGGAGATTTTGGGGGTGGAGCCTAGAGAGGGTGGGGTTTGGGGAGGGGAGGAGCCTCAGTGGAGTATAACGCCACAGAGTTCACTTTTCAGAGCAGCCATTTTCTCCAGGGGAACTGGTCTCTGTTGCCTGGGGATCATTTGTCATTCTGGGAGATCTCCAGCCACCACCTGGAGGCTGGCAGCCCTATGCCCAGCAATATGCTGATGTCACTTCTGGGTGCCCGGAAGTGGTGTCAGCATTTTGCTGGTGAGGCGATGATGTCACCACCAGCAAACCCCCACAAAACAGTACTTCCTAGGGGAGATCTCTCAGAATTACAACTTATCTCCAGCCAACATTGATCAGTTCCCTTGGAGAAAATGGCTGCTTTGGAGGGTGGACTCTAAGGTATTATACCCTGCTGAGGCCCCTCCCCTCCTCAAACCCCGCCCTGTCCAGGCTCCACCCCAAAAATCTCCAGGAATTTTCCATTCTGGTGCTGGCCACCCTAGTAAGTCCCCACCTAACCCCTGCAGGTTGCCAGGGGGCACCTGGCTAACCTAGGTTGTTGTGAGGATAAAACTGAGGACAGAACAGTGTATGCTACATTTAGTTACACAAAAATAATTGGTAGAATAGACTGTATGGTAGATAATATTGAAATATTGGCAAAAAGTCAACGTTGTTATTGTTAAGAAATACATAAGTAAAAGGTAATGATAAAAACAGGGGAAATAGAAACAGGTTGGAATTCCCAGTATTACTTTACTTTAACACTCTCAAAAGTTATGACAGTTAGTTATATTAAATAATAAGCATTATTATTATTAACAATTGTTATTGTTAAGAAAAGGTAACAGTAAAATGGGGTAATAATGGAATAATGAGCTTTTTATTTTAAAAAATAAGGAGTAGAAGTAGGTTTGAATTCTGCACACATTGTTTATTTGGGAAAATATACACTAAATAGGCTTAATTATTATTTTAATTATTCTAATATCTAGAAAGGTTATGATTTTTGTATTTTGTATTTTAATAATCCTTGTAGTGCACAGCTTTATATTTGCTTTGCTTGTCCCCTCTTTCCATTTTTGTTTCAATAAAATAAAATATATTTTTTTTAAAAAATAAAAAATTAAAATCCTAAAACAAAAACAAAAACAAAAACAAAAGAGCAGCGTATCCTGCTTCGGTTACCTACTAGGGCGAAAGGCGGCATATAAAAGAAGAAAATAGTGTGACGTCTGAATGCAGCCTGGGTTTGTTTTTGTTTCATGCCCATGGATGCACATATATACAAACTCTCCTAAGAAGTTCAGGATGGCCATCAAACATTTTAAAACCAATAAAAACTTTAAAAGAGTATGCATTTTTCTTAAGAGTAGTCATTAACAGCCTCATTAAAAACCTTGTGTTGCTCATCCCTGGCTTAAAAACAAAATAACGAACTGAATGCAGCATTTTAGCATTGCTTCTACAAGTTATTCGGGTGGTGTTATTGCACAGCGTATTTTTTTTTAAGAGGAGTTCGCAAACGGGGTTGAATTCGCTGACGAGCAGGGGACCTGGGAGTGGAATCCGTAACTGGCAGGCATCCATTCATCTGCAGCAAGCAGAAGGAGCCAATATGAAGACGCTGTCGTTTTTCAAAAAATTGGCTGTAAAAGAGCTACTGTACGTTAAAACCAATAAAAGAGCCAATTGTGCAAGACGCGCTTCGTGCCCTGGAGAGCAACCATTTTTATTGTACCAAGTTGTCTGTTGCTATTTTAAAAGGGAGGGGCAAGTTTTAAACAGAAGACATCTTGCTATTTGCTTTAGACCTGAACCAGACGTTATGTTTGATACATGATCGGAATGGAGCCTTACACCCAGACATCAGCTGAGAGTCTCCTGTGAGTACCCAACTGCAAAGCTCCACAGCGACATGATTTGGATCACGTCTGTAGTGTGGGGGGAGCCGACTTCAGCCTTTACTTCTACGCTGTTTCCTGACCCAAGATGACCCTAGGGGCATTATTTGCCCCCGAGATAAAATAGGGACAGAGGCTTGGAAAAGGGGATAGAGTGTCAACCTAGGAGACCCAGGTTCAAATCCCGCTCTGCCATGGAAACTTGCGGGGTGGCCTGGGACCAGTCACACACTCTCAGCCTAACCTACGTCACCCGGGTCTCTGTCAGAATTAACTGGAGGAGAAGAAAACTGTGTCAGCTGCTTTGGTTCCCCGCTAGGGGAAAAGGTGGAATATAAATAATTTTTTTTTAAATTAAGTGGAAAGAGGCCTCACTGTGACTTCTTCTCATGGCAACAGTATGGACCATTTGTGCAATTCATCTGTACCAGAAAGTGTCCAATAAACTTCCAATATCCTATCATTAGACTTGTTGTTGCACATGGAAATTGAAAAACAAGCCACAGCACCCACGCTCAGCTTTCATGAACAGCAAAGAGTCCAGTAGTACCTTTAAGACTAACCAACTTATTTGTAGCATAAGCTTTTGAAAACCACAGCTCTCTTTGTCAGTTGCATCTGTCGAAGAGAGCTGTGGTTCTCAAAAGCTTATGCTGCAAATAAGTTGGTTAGTCTTAAAGGTGCTACTGGACTCTTTACTATTTTGCTACTACAGATTAACACGGCTAACTGCCCTGGATCTTTCGTGAAAGTGTTGCTGTTTTCTACAGAAATGGGCTTCAACATACACATACGTACATCTAATCTTTTCTAGTTAAAAAAAAACGGTTCCTAATCTATTGATGGCAGGAAAACACATCTGCATACACTGAGGAACATAAGATCCATTCATAGATTCCCCGAGGTCTTGTTTTGCTCTGTGTAGGGGAGACGGGACACAAGTTGGTGGTAAGAAAAGGAGTAGAAACACTGGATTCCACCGATCAGTTCAGAATTACCAAGCCCCTGCTGGCCTCCTGGTTGATGCAAGGAAGTGTCAAAAGTTAACAGCTAGAAATACTCCCTGCACCTCGCTCACCAGTGCAAATGTCCAGAAAACAGATACTGTTGTACCTTATACAGATTAAACCAACTGCATATAATTAAGCCCAGCTCATTTGGGCACAGTGCAAAATGGGTCTGGCATTTACATAACAGTTTATGCTCAGACCTGATCTACTGAGAAACTGGGTCATTTCCAAGGACTTCAGGGAAGACTGCAATCAGACCTGTCACTTACCTTCTTTCGTGACAGTGGTGGTTGTGGTGGCTGCGGTAGTCGCTGTCCCCCCAGGTCGTCCCACGGGGCTGGAGTGCTTCCCAGCACGCCCAGGAATTTTAAGTCCGCTTGGCTTTAGCATGGTTGCCTTGATCTGTGGCTGAAAGTACAGGATGCCCTTTTATAGGATAGCTGACATCACACCATCAGGCATGCAGGCGATGGACCTCTTCTTCCATCTTCAGAGACTGAAGGGGGGGAGAGACACACAATTATAGGTGAAAACAGCTTTTGTCAGAAGTTGGGGAGGCTAATGTACCCAGCTTTTCAACCTGAACTGGATACAGAACAAGCGTCATCATAACCCAAATGATTTTGTCCCTGCCACCTCTTGCTGCAGGCCAGAAAGAATTTGGATTGGAGAGGGAGCTCAAGCCTCCAGGGAAGAAAGTTCTAAAAGTAAAGGATGACTGCAAAACTTACCTCTCCTGGGGACTTAAAAATTGCTTTGCCAAAAATAGTCAAGCATAACATTGCTGAACAAGGTGTAGTTGCTAAGACCACAAGCCAGGCACAATGGCAGCCACCCTCTGGCGCTGTTTGACTCCCCACGCAAACCTATTAACTGGAGGTAGACTGCTACTGTACATGGAGGTTCTATTGCTACTGAGTAGATAAGAACATCCCTGCTGGATCTCACGAGGGCCTGTCTAGCGCAGTATCCTGTTTCCAGCAATAGTTAGCTCATAAGCAGCAGAGAGAAGCAATAGTTCACTGCTGTTTGTCCCCCCAGCAAACTGGAATTCACAAGTGTGTTGCTCCTGAATGTGGAGGCTCCATTTTGCTGTTACAGTAAATAGCTGTTAATGGACATGAGGAATTTGTCTAGCCTCCTTTGAAAGCCATCTAAGACAGCAACCATCACCAGATCTTGTAGCAGTGAACCCCACAAGTTAAATACACACAATGTGAACAAGAACTTTTGTCTGTCCTCAATTTACCACCAATCACAGAGTGACCCAAAGAAAGTCCTGATGTTATGGGAGAGGGAGAAAAAGTTCTCTCTGCTCCCCCACCAGGCATAGTTTTATAAGCTTCTCTCACATCATCCCATCCTAGAGTTGCCAACTCCAAGTTTGGAAATTCCTGGAGCTCTGGGGGGTGAAACCTGGAGAAACCTGGAGAAAGTGGGGTTTGGGGAGGGAAAGGACCTTGGCACAGCATAATTCCATAGAGTCCACCCCAAAAGTAGCCATTTTCTCCAGGTGAACTGATCTCTGTGGCCTAGAGACCAGTTGTAATTCCGGGAGATTTCCAGCCACTACCTGGAGGCTGGCAACCCTATCCCATCCTCATATTTCTTTCTAAACTCACAGCCCAAATGCTTTTAGCTTCTCCTCATACCGAATGTATTCCTTGAGCATTCAGTCGCCTTTCGCAGTATCTTCTCCAGCTCCCATCATATTCCCCATGTAAAATATGTCTCCAGCACCCTCGCCTCCAAAAAAAAAAATTAAGTTGTATCACTACTAGGAAGAGTAGGAATTTAAGCTGCAAGACAGCTAGCCATCTTGAGATTCTGTACCTCTTTTTCTCTCAGCCTCCTCCCACCACTTTTTAGATCAGCTTCAGTAGCTGGGAGCGGTGCCAGCAATCTTCCTCCCGCCAACTCGGCCTGCCCTAAAATCCCTTACTCATGCGTTGATTACTTCCTGTCTCGGCTACCGCCATCCCTTCTTTAATGACATTTTAAAATTCTTACGCTGTTCATTCCATCCAGGCCTACTCTGAGCAGGAAACAGCCAGTTGCCTCCATGTGGCTTAAGAAGTGTATAAAAGCTCCCACTTTTTCTATTCTCGTTTGATCAAACTTTAGTCAGTAGAACTATTCATCAAACCAATAGGAAACCAGAATAAATTGCTTATGAATTACAACGAGCTGTTTTATAATGTGGTGCAATTGATTATTAGTTGTATTTCCAATACCGTAAACCGTCTCAGGAGATTTTTAGGATGAGATGATAGCACAGGGCACGGAGGGCAATCTAAACGCCCCTCGATCTAGAGAGCAGGGGGCAGGGCCACCAGCCACATGTCCATTTTTGTCGAGGGCAATTTAAACTTTTAAAAACTCCCCCCCTTGTTCCAGCTGACCCAAAGTGACATCATTGGCCCTGGGAGTGTGCGTGCACTTTGCGGGTGCACATGTGGTACCAGGGGCACAACCTCCCGCCAAGAGTTGCCCCCTGTGCTGGCAACCCACTGAGTTCCACCACTTCTTTTCCCAGAAAAAAGCCCTGTGATAACATATAAATCTTTTAAAACATTTCGGGATAAATTTCCTTCCTGGTTGTACTTTTTTTTTTGTCAGAATGCCTTGAGAAGTGGCTCTCACTGTCACTTGTGCTTCACTAAAAACAATGTTCCTAAATCAAACCCACTTACAATTTTCTCTCCGCAAAACAGAAAAACACCCGAGGCCTAACACACCCCCTCAAAATCATCAGATTTTGCCATTGGGGCATTTTTCCGTCACAACTGGTACAACATGTTAGGAATAGAACTGCCCCATGAGTTTCTGCCAAGGAAAAATGCAGGCAGGCACTGAGGTGAAGTGTAATAGCTGTCTGTAGAATAGCGCAAACCATAGATCTTCACTAGAGAACGTTTTCCTCATCACAGATAGATACAATGCAATGTGTAGAAAAATAATCCCATAATCTCTACTAATAATGACAGAGATTAATAATGATAGATTTCCTACCTGGTTTATGTTGCTTTTCCCAACTTTTTTGATTCAGTCTGGATACTGTGTGACACACTCAAGCATAGCTTAGTGACAGTTGGAATTGTAGTAAATATGTCACCCGGACAAGATTTATATATTTTTTTCACATAATGAAGCAGTTGTATTTTTGGCTATCACTATGGGGAAAAAATCTCACCCTTCCTCTCAGAAATTTGGGGCTGCACACACAGTTCGCTCTTCCTCTATTTTATCCTCTTAACAATCGTGTGAGACCCGAAATTCATTGATGGGCACTGTGGCTAAGTAGAGATTTTACCCAGGTCCTTGTAAACTGACACACTAACCACTATACGACATTTCACTTACATTTTCACACTTAGAATTACCATGCCAACCACCTTCTAAAATGAGAGAGGCTGCACTCCAATTTTCAAATAATAAACAACACCAAGAAAGTATATCTGTTAAGTTTCACACAGCTTTAATGCAGATGTAAATCTGCATCAGCTAGAACAGGAAGTGAGTTTTAAAATAATGCTCTCTCACGCTCTTTGTTCTGAACTTGTATATTTGCATGTATGCATTTATATGGTGCCATGGGTCAGGCCTCCCTGCAAATGGATCCGTTCACACAACTATGCAGCCAAGAGATCCAGTTTAAATACATTTGCAACAGCTTTCATCCCAGCTACAAAAGCCAGTTCCCCCTTATTCACAAGTGCCAAAACTGTCCTGTCACTTGGGGAGGCAACAAAGCAAGACAGTTAATCTCTTTTATTGGCTCTTGCTCCAGGGCATTTGAAAGGTGATTTTCAAAAAAACTTTTCAGCAGTCTGTCACTGGTTTATCCCACCAAAAGCTCATGGTTCTCCTGTTTCTATTTATCCTCACAACAACCCCACAAGGTAGGTTAATTCAAAAGAGTGAGTTGCACGGCTGAGCAAAGAGTGGATCCATTCCCAAGTCCATCCAGTTTAACTCCCAAGGTTCCACTCACAACCCCACCCTAGGGTTGCCAGCCTCCAGGTAGTGGCTGGAGATCTCCCGGAATTACAACTGGCCTCCAGGCCACCGAGATCAGTTCATCTGGAGAAAATGGCTACTTTGGGGGGGGGGGGTGGACTGTATGAAATTATGCCATGCCAAGGTCCTTTCCCTCCCCAAACCCCACTTTCTCCAGGTTTCTCCAGGTTTCACCTCCCAGATCTCCAGGAATTTCCCAGCTTGGAGCTGGCAACCTTACCCCACCCTGCTGCAAAATCAGGATACGGTTGCCAACCTCCCAGTGGTGGCTGGAGATCTCCCAGAATTAAAACTGATCTCCAGGCAATAAAGATCAGTTCCCTTGGAGAAAATGGCTGCCTTGGAAAGTGTTTTGACATTATACCCTGATGAAGTCTCCCCCCAAACTGTGCCCTCCCCAAGCTCCACTCTCCCAAAATCTCCAAGACTTTCCCAACCTGAACCTGTGGCAGCCCTATAGGTGACACACATCAGCTGAGGTACTGATTCACGTACTGCCCAGGAAAAGAATCACCACACAAAATATAGCTCAAGATGTACGTGTAGCATTGGGAAAAGGAGATTCCCGCAAACTGAGCTGGTTTTTAATGTAGTCTAGAAAGATAATAATACAGAAATTCTTGTAATAACCAAAAGAGAGAGGGGCTAAGGTTAAACAAAATAGGAACAATGAAAGAGAGAGAGAACCATCTTCGAAGCTAGCCATGTGGCACAGGCAACAGTGAGCCCCCAGAGACCATTTGCCAAGAGAAAACCATTTCGGAGCTCGGCTCATACAAGCAAGAGAAGCGATGGAGAAAATTGGAATGCAGCAGGAGGGACTGCCACTGCCTGCCAGCCCGACAAGGCAATCCGCTTACCTAAGGAAGAGATCCAAATACATTATTTAGTGTCCAAAAGAACCGGTTCCAACAGCCGCTCCCCTTTTCTTAAACTATCTGAACTCTGTAGCGTGCAAGCAGCTGAACAAATCACTGAAAGTCTGGGTCCGATCCTTGCAAGAATGGGAAACTTTTGCCTTTTTCTCTCCCCCCTCCTCTGCCCTTTTTTTTTAAAACAGGAAGTGGGAAAACCAAGTGATGTCAAAGCAGCAACAGATGGGCTTCAGGCAAGAAAACGTTTGTGCAGGCATGTCGGGAAGGAATTCTGCCTTTCCATCAAGTTTGAAAGAATGCTCTCAAGCCAAGACTGTGAATACACATAAAGACAGAGACAGAGAGGTATGATCTAGGCAGAATCCAAAGGGGTGTGTGTTGCTGTTCCTTTAAAAAGTTAACAAAGTCCAGGGTTCGCACACATACGGTTGTCTTCAATCATTTTATCTACCAGTGCATTCTTTGCCAAGGAATCCAGTTTCACAGCTGCATATGGTTTACAGACAGGGCTGGTGTGAATCTGTGAGGAACGCTGATTTATTGGGAGCAATATCTCTCTTCGTTTAACAAAAGGGGCTTTTCCAAACATGGGAAATGTTTGAGGATATGCAGCTGTGATTTTCAGCCCACAATTCAAAGCTTAACAATGCTGATCGCAGAACCAGTGAGGTATAGTGCTTCGAGTGTAGGAGAAAAAGCTGAAAGGCGTGGGTTCAAATCCTACCATTACTGAAAAGCTCCCTTCCAAAATTCCAACCATGCTGTTTTCAACAGTGACAACGAGATGCCCCCAGAAGGCCGGCAAGGACATCAAGAAGGTGATGGTTTAGGACCTGGGAGACCCAGGTTCAAATCCCTGCTTGCCATGAAACATACTGATGGGACCTTGGGACCTTCTCTCTCATTCTAACCTACCTCACCAGGTTGTTGTGAAAATGAAGAACCACTGCTCCATGTAGGAAGGGTAAGATAAAAACAGGCCTACACAAACTGGGATGTACTGTGTGCAAATGCTTAACAATTTGTCAAACACAGCACATAGGTGACTTGCGGAATTCACTGCCACAAGATGTTAATAGTGTAGCTTGCCACTATGCATGATGGGGAATGAAGTTCCAGGGCCATCCTATCTCCTTCAGACTGCCATGACGGCAGGGACGGCATGAGAAAGAGAATCACAGCTTCAGTCTGGGATCTCTCCCCTTCTTCCGTTGCCCCAAGTTCCACCTTCTCAGCTGAAAGAGCTGGCCCACGAAGGGCTCGGGTGCAAGAGAGATTATTGCCCTCTTCACTTGCCACTCTCTTTGTATTTGTATGCATGTTTTATTCATGAAAGGTTTTGGATTGTGAAGACCTATAACCAGGGCTTTTTTTTCAGCTGGAACGCAGTGCAACGGAGATCTGGCACCGCTTGAAAATGGTAACATGGCTGGTGGCCCCGCCCCCTGATCTCCAAACAGAGGGCAGTCTAAACTCCCCTCTGTCTGGAGATCAGGGGGCAGGGCCACCAGCCATGTGACCATTTTCGCGGAGGATGATTTAAACTTTAAAAAACTCCCCCCTTGTTCCAGCTGACCGAAAGTGACATCATTATGTGGTCCTGAGTTCCACCACTGAGTTCCACCGCCTCTTTTCCCAGGAAAAAAAAGCCCTGCCTATAACCATATACAATAAGTTTTCTTGTTCTTGGCTAAAAAAAAAAGATGTGGTAGTAGCCACTGACTTAGAAGGGTTTGGAAAAACTTATGGGCGACAGGTCTATTGTTAGCTATTGGCCATGATAGTGGAATGGGCTCACAGGTGGAATGATTCCAGTCCTCAGACGCTGAGAAGCAGTTAGCAGGTAATTCTTCAGAGGCCTGGCTCGTGGCCATCCACTGCTGTGAGGGGTGGGTCCGATCACAAAACACTGAGAGCTTGCACAAAAATGTTGGGGGGCTCCAAGCCAGGCATTCTCCATTTACCGAGGCCGCTGTTACCTAATGAGTAGTCTCTGGAGACACAAAGTCGATGCCTTCTTAAATGCACTCTCTACTCCAGTGAACTTGATGAAAGCAGGAATTGGCTCTTTACTTCAGAGCAGAAGGGTGTGGGTGCCAGGAAACACACCCACAGGCATCACGGTGCCCAAGGATGCCACACTGAGGATCATTACCCTACAGCGTAGCCACTCTGCACATTATCTCAGGAGGCAGCCAAAAGCCAGTTCTCCGTTGTATACTCAAATATGACAGATGTCTACCACCAAAGGTGATCAAAGCCCCTCTTCCACTACGAACGCACAAAGCGCATTCTGAATCTACTTGGCTTGGCATAATGAGGCCTCCTTTTGAAACAGAAAAAGCCTTGGGTGACTCACCCAAATGTTGTCAGGCAGGGGGGTGGGGGAGTGTTTATTGATCACGCTGCAGAATTCAAACATATGAATAGCCCTGCTGTTGCAGACCAATGGTCCATTAAACCCAGCATCCTGCTCCCAACAACGGCTAGTCAGAGGTTATGGGGATTGGGTCGCCATCCTCCAGGTGAAACCTGGAGTTCTCATGGAATTAGAACTGATCTCCAAAGCTAGAGATCATTTCCCCTGGATGAAACGGTGGTTCCAGAGGGTGGGCTCGATGGAATCACATCCTTTCTGGTTCTTCCCCCGGCTCCGGCTCCAGATCCCCAGGAGTTTCCCAAGATGGAGTTGGCAACCCTACTGTCAGCCTACCTTTGTATTTTGTTTTTAAAAATCTCTTTTCCATGAGGATGTTAATTCTGTAACATTCCAGGCTTAAAATACTGGCTTCTGACTTGCATACTTAAGGAAGACAGAAAAGTTTGGGTTCTTTCTAGAAGCAGCTGCAGCTTTGCTAGCCCTTGCAGATAAATTGAACTTTCTCCAACACTAATTGGAGAGCATCAACTTTTCTTTCCAGAGTGTGAAGTGAAGGACAAAGGGGACTGGCAAGAGAAGCAGGTCACCGGAAGAAAGGGAACTGTCAGCAACTTCAGCCGTTTAATTTAATTGAGCTTGGACAGGAACTAGGGTCAAAGTTTGGGGTTTGGATTAGGCCTAAATGGGGTTTGTAACTTCTTAAAAAGAAGCAAAATTCTTACAATCAAGCCAGATCATACCTCTGGACTCTGAACTCCATTACTTTCATTGGAAGATTGGACTGGAAAGATGATGAACTTAGCTGAGATGGCCAAACTTACAGTATTAATTATAAATTAAACACTCTCTATATTTGGGGCAAATTGGAAACCCTTTATGGACTATCTGCGAAACAAAGAAAAATGAATCAATGATTTGTGGCTTTGATTTTTAAGAATAAGGTTCTGAGATATCAAGAAGATGAGACACAGAAAAAAGATATTAATGAGACCACAAGCTGATTGATAACAAAGGAGGAAGTGTTGTAGGTGAAAAACTGTAATGGGTTAATAATATGCCTATTATGTTTTTTACTCTTTTTGTAGACTGGTTTGTAGGCCATTCTTGGCTCTTTGTAGTTGTCTTTTTGTTATGTTTTACTTTCTTTCTTTCGCTCTATCTTTTAACTTTTCCACAATAAAAATAAAATATAAATGAAACTGAACTCCAGTTCTGTTAGGGGAGCTAATTGGCTATCCTTTGCTAGGCTGATGGCTTGCTAATTGGTTATTGTAATCACTTGATGGTTCATCCATGGGTGCTAACAACAAGAGAAGTTCTCCTGATAGCTGAAGACCTTAAGCAGAGTTTGGGAAAGCGACTCCCTCTACCTCAAATCTTGAAAGAGGCGGCTATTTGGATCCAGTGTGCAGCTTCAATTCAGACACAGAGAGCTGTTAAGTTGGTGGAAGCGAACCGGGGGATACAGCCACTCACTTTGGAAACCTGATATATAGTTTTCGGGTAGACTCAGCAAGTAGGTATAGGGGAGGGAAAGCAGGCACAGTTTTGCTCCCACTCTATGCATGATGTCTACAAACTGGAATCCAGGGCAAGGGAGATTCACAAGCGCATATTTCTCCTACAACTTCCTGTTTCTTCATGCCTTCAAAAAGTAGGAACTGACATGGCAAATGCACTTCAAAAGAGCCTTATTGTTTTGGCAGTGTGCTATTGGATTTATGTGCACTTGCTCAGCAATAAGTCCCATGGATTTCAGTGAAGGTCTCCCCCCACCAAAGCAGCATGCATAGGTTTATAGCCTTAATCTTCAATATATACGAGCGCCTTGGAATCATATGGTGACTCTCCTCTTGAAATGCAAGTGGTTTTGCCTTTCACTGAATGCATTTATCATTCAATGACTTTACATACTAACAGGGCTTTTTTTCAGCTGGAACGTGGTGGAACAGAGTTCTGGCACCTCTTGAAAATGGTCACATGGCCCGTGGCCCCGCCCCCTGATCTCCAGACAGAGGGGAGTTTAGATTGCCCTCCGCGCCACTGGAGTGGCACTGGGCGATCTAAACTCCCCTCTGGAGATCAGAGGCAAGGCCACCGGCCATGTGACCATTTTCGCGGAGGGTGATTTAAACTTTAAAAAACTAACCCCTTGTTCCAGCTAACTCAAAGTGACGTCATTGTGCAGTCCTGGGAACGTGCATGCACTATGCACGTGTGCGTGTGGTACCAGGGGCACCACCTCCCCCCAGGAGTCGCCCCCTGTGCAGGCAACCCACTGAGTTCTACCACCTCTTTTCCCAGAAAAAAAAGCCCTGTATACTAACTTCCGTCTCCACTCTGTTTTAGCTGCAGATGACAGGTCCAGTCAGACCCTTGGTCCATCCAGCTCAGCATCAGAAACAGAATTGCCAGCAGTTCCTTGAATTCTTTCCCAACCCTTGGTATCCTGTAACTGGAGAGGTCAAGGAACAAACCCCAAGACTTTTGCATGCCAAGCAGATGCTCCACCCACTGGACCTCAGCTGGTGCACAGCGGCTCTCCAGGGTCTCAGGCAGAGGTCTTTCCCAACCTCTCTACTGAAGACATCCTGGGATCAAACCTAGGACCTTCTGCACTCTACCACAGAGTCACACCCTAGCTGCTCTTCCTGGAGCTGGGTGAGACAGCAGGTCAGCAGAAGAGAAACCGGCTCCTCATGCTCTCATTTCTGAACCAAAGAGAGGCTGCCAGAAGAAGCTGCAGTCTGACATCATGAACTACTCTGCTGGACAGATGCCCAGAATCTAATAATCTAATAATAAAGATCCTCTTTTAAACAGCATTGTCCCTCTAGAAACCCAAATGAATTAGCCGTGCACTAATAGGGGCCTTCCTAAGTGCAGTGGACAAGTTAGCATGGTGCAGAGGTTACAATGCTAGACTAGGATCTGGGACACACCAGTTCAAATCCCCTCTCTGCTATGAAGCTCACAGGCTGACCTTGGGCTATCTCGCAGCCTAACCCACCTCACAGGGTTGCTATGAGGACAAATGGAGGATAAGAGCATCCTTTATTCAGCCATGAAGCTAACTGGGTGGCCTTGGGCCAAATACACTCTCCCAGCCTAAGTTACTTCATTGGTTTGTTGTAGAGATAAAATGGAAGAAGAGAGAATCCAAAATAGGCAACATGCAGGTTATTATGAGGGAAAGCACTTGGTACATGCTCAGATTTCAATCCAACTATGTTCCCCGCAGGGCCTTGTGCTCTGTGGATAAGCAGCTCCGGGTGGTCCCTGACCTGCAGGACTTTCATCTGGCCTCAACCAGGGCCAGAGCCTTTTCGGCCCTGGCTCCGGCCTGGTGGAACACGCTCCCGGTTGAGATATGGGCTCTATGGGACCTGTAACAGTTCCACATGGCTTGCAAAACAGAGATGTTCCACTGGGCCTTTGGCTGACAGCCAGTGAATTGTTCCCTACCTGTTTGCCACATCCCGTACTCCACTGGCAGCTGCTCTGGGCTGTGCCACAGCTATGTACATTTTAAAAGATATTTATTATAGCCTAAGGTGACCATGGCACCAGTTGTTTGTATTGTTCTTTGGTTTGTTTAGATATGTATCTGGTTTTAATTGTATAATATATGTTAGCCGCCCTGAGCCCGTTCAGGGGGAGTGCGGGGTTTAAATTTGATAAAATAAATAAATAAATAAATGTTAGTATCAAAAATGGGTTTGTTTCAAGGGCTTTGGCCCTGGCATGATTACAAAGGCGATTCAGATTCCACCGCAAAAACCTTCAGCCCTCCAGCGATTTCAGGACTGGGTTCCACAAATATTTCCTACAGAAAGCAACAAAATGCCCCCAAGAAGCCTGCAAAGGCAAAGAGCTGTTCCCCGACCATCTTTCTTTCAGCATCCCAATTTGTAATTCTGTCTTAGCAACACCAATTCTAAATATAATTTTCAGACCCCACCAGTTAAAGACGAGCCCCACTGCTTAGTCCATTGAAACCTCAGTTCATTTAGTCGCTAGATTCAGAACTGCAATCTTTGCTTCTAGCGGCAGAGCTGGCAACAAATCCCATTGCGGTGATTTAACTGCTCTGCCTGGGCTGCTTCCACCACCCAGAGCTCCTTGGGAGAACAATGAATGCAAAAAAAATGATAAATAGGTAAAAAATGTCCCTCTGGATGCCAATTCTATACAGGAAACAGCACTGATCACAGAATCACAGGCAGATGAGTGCAATCATCACACACACACACATGCAAGGTACACACCGTTTTCTTCCCAGAAGAGATCTTAGAACAGGAAATTAATTCTGCATGGAACTTTTGCCACCAGAGACCAGCGTGCTTAAGAAACATAAGGGAAGAGGTGGCAGGTGAGCTGCTGAAACCTGTGGACAGCTCCTTTTGGTCAACCACACGGGGCAGCTTGCCTGATTCACAGCAGGCCTCCCTTTGAATGGGGCTCTTCCTAACTGCTACAATAAACTCCAGTTATCCCAGGATAGCATGACCGCAACAAGTTTCAGCCTCTGATAGATTTAGGGCTGGAGAGGTAAATGAGGCACATGGTCCCTTCCAGGAAATTAAGACCAGGACTCTTAATTTTGCTTTCAGCATTAAATGATCTCCACAGCTGCAAGCAAAAGCTAAATTCAGACAACCTGGTAATAGTCATAAGAACTGCCTGGCTGAGTTAGAGCAGAACTTGTTCGGGTCCAGCACCCTGTTTCCGATAGTGATTATCCAAACGTCTCCAGGAAGCCCACAAGCAAGGCATGAAGGCAACACCTATCACTTATCACACCCTCTGTTACTCACAGATACACTGCATCTGTACATGGAGGTTCAGTTGCTACCCCTAATGTCTAAGAAGAGTCTTGCTGGTTCAAACCAAAAGCCCATGTTGTCCAACATCCTTTTTCACGCAATGACCAACTAGATTCATCCAGAAGGTCCACAAGCCAGGCATGAAGGTGCTGAGCTAGGATATGGGAGACCCAGGATCAAATCCCCTCTTGCCAAGAAATAGAATGATTGGCCCAAGGTCACCTAATATTTCTCTGCCCAACCCGCTTCACAGGGATGTCGTGAGGATAAATAGGAGAAGGGGAGATCAACATACAGTGCTCTAAGTGGCTTGGAGGAAGGGTGGGATAATAAAGGTCTAAAAAAAATTACAGTTTTCTTCCAACTGTCACCTTCCAGCAAGTGGTATTCAGAGATATACTGCCCTTGAACCTGGAAGTTCTATTTAGATGTTATTGGCTAATGATAGATCTGTCCTGCCAGAATTTGTCTAATCCAATTTTCAACCCGTCTAAACCTGTAGCAATCAGCACATCAGTTCTCATGGAGAAACTCATTCCAGGGACTATTCTCTCCCAGGCTCAGAAACCCTTGCTCTCCATTCTTACATAGCCTGGAGCTGATGGCTCAAAATAGCATCCTTCAAATACCCCTTGCACAGGGTTTTTTTCCAGCTGGAACGCAGTGGAACGGAGTTCCGGAACCTCTTGAAAATGGTCACATGGCTGGTGGCCCCGCCCCCTGATCCGCTGGAGGGCAATCTCAACTCCCCTCTGTCTGGAGATCAGGGGGCGGGGCCACCAGCCATGTGACCATTTTCTCCGAGGGCCACCCACTGAGTTCCACCACCACTTCTCCCAGAAAAAAAGCCCTGCCCTTGTGTGTAAATGTTCATAACTATGCACCACAAGCATACAAGTTGGGCAGTTCCAGTATATACTACAAACAACACTGAAATACTGCAATCCACTTCCACCTGGGATCAGAGTGCTAGAGTGCTGGGATAGGATCTGAGAGAGCCAGGTTCAAAACCCCGCTCTGCCATAGTAGCTTGTTGGGACCAGCACACACTCTTAGTTTAACCTCCCTCGCAGGGTGGGTGTGAGGATAAAGTGGAGGAAAGGAGAACAATGTAAGCTATTTTGGGTTGCCACTGAAGAGAAAGGCAGGGCATCAATGAAATAAATAAGTTTCTATTACAATTAAATGATACTTTTTTAACAAAATCTTCCAATTTCAGGTATAATAAAGCTAGAAAATTCTATTCCCTGAATGCCTTTTTGCTACATAGTCAGAAACCTTTATTTATTTATTTTGCAATTTCACACACACAGTTGGAGCCTTTAATGTTCTGACCATTCTGACAAAGGGTGGAGTCCCATAACAATCTCCTGCATGGTTCTGATTCCATATACATTTACCCTGTGATTGCAATACCAGGTGGACAGCCTGTCCTAGGTTATCGCCGACAAGCTCAACAGAACCTTACTTGCTGCGACCTGTTTTTTCAGCTGGTATGGGAATAGAGAGATAATCGTATTCTCTCTCAGTCTACCATACTACACAGGGTTGTTGTGAAAATAAAAGGGAAAACCAGTTTGGTATAATGGTTAAAGAGACTGGTTTATAGCAAGTACAACACAGTAAGTCAGTTTGGTGTAGCAGTTAGAGTGTTCAATGGGGATCTGAGAGACACAGGTTCGAATCCCCACTCTGCCACGGAAGCTTACTGAGTGACCTTGGGCCATCAAGCCTAACCTACCTCATAGGGTTGTTGTGAGGATGAGAGAGGAGAATGACTAAATAACTTTTATTTAGTATCAAGGTTGTATTGCCAGGGAATGGAAGGGGTGCCTTCTCCCCACCCTCAACACTTCTGTGGTGGAGAGTGCCCTCAAGTCATAGCTGACTTATGGCGACCCCTGTTTGGGTTTTCCTGGCAAGACACTAACAGAGGTGGCTTGCCATTGTCTGGCTTTGCACCCCTAGTCTTCACTAGAGGTCTCCCATCCAATCACTAACCAAGGCCGACCCTGCTTAGCTTCTTCTTTTTTTTTTTTTTTGAAAAATTTTTATTGGGTTAGAATCCATTATTTCCACATTTACATTCAATTTTCCCCAATTTTTTCATCTCTAACCCCCTCCCTTCCCCCCCCTTTTTGTTGACTTCCAACAGCTTTCCAACCCTTTGTCCCCTTTCCCTTACTTTTATTAGCTTCCTCTATCTAAAACAAATATATATTCTCCATTATTCTAAGCAGTACATCCTTAACTATTTTTAACATTATATGCCCAAACTGTAAGCCTTTGTTTCCATCTTAGATAAACAATTTATCCCAATTTTTCAATTTCAGGTATTTCTATATATCATAAACCATATAGATCATACATTCGTTTATATCAAACAATTTGACTTATTCTCTATATATATTACTCATTCTATCTTTTTATAATAGTTCTATATATCTCTCCTCACGTAGTCAATCAATTTGACCCATCTATATCTTCAGACATTCAGTTTGGTACAAAACTTGTCAGAAAAAAAAAGAAAATATTGTTAGTTAATCGCTCCTTATATTTAGTCCTTATAATTAATTATTTTCTCTATGTTCTGTTTGTTAACCTATATATATCTATATATATGTCAATCTATTAATCTGACTGCTTATTAATTCACATTTATCTCTTCTCCCCCCGGTAAAGTCTCCCCCCTCTACTTCAATACTTCAGTAGTTCTCAAACTGCCAGTTTTCCTCCCACCTCCCATTTCTTCTCCAGGTATTGTTTCAGCTTCTCCCAGTCTGTGTTGAACTGCCCTGAGTCCAGATCTCTCAATTTTCTTGTCATCTTGTCCATTTCAGCCATATACAGCAATTTGTAAGTCCAATCTTCAATAGTTGGCACTTCTTGTACTTTCCATTTTTGCGCATACAAAAGTCTAGCTGCTGCTGTCATATAAAATATCAACGTCCTGTGTTGGGCTGGAATTCCCTCCATTCCCAAGTTCAGTAGCAGGAGTTCTGGGTTCTTATTAATTTGAAATTGTAAAATTTCACTCATTTCTCTTATTATTTCCCCCCAGTACTGCCTGGCTACCTCACACGACCACCACATATGATAGAGGGAGCCCTCATGCTTCTTACATTTCCAGCATTTATTAGAAGTATTCGAATTCCCTAGCGCAATCTTCTTTGGTGTCATGTACCAACGATAGATCATTTTATAAATGTTCTCTTTGATATTAATACATGTCGTTGTCTTCATTGTAGTTTTCCACAAGTATTCCCATGCCTCCATTGTTATTTCTTTATTAAAGTTTATAGCCCATTTCACCATTTGTGTTTTAACTATCTCATCCTCGGTATACCACTTCAACAGTACTTGGTATACCTTGGATATTCTTTTCTTATCTTCTTTAAGAAGGGTCTGCTCTAGTTCCGAATTCTCTATTCGTATACCTCCCTTTACAGAGTCCGAATTATATAAGTCTCTGATCTGTCTATACTGGAACCAATCGTAGTTAGGTGATAGTTCCTCTTGTGTCTTTATTCTAAGTTTGGATGCTTCAGTTTTAGTTATTTCTTTATACGTTAAACATTGTTGTTCATTATCAACAGCTCTCGGGTCTATCACCTCATATGGAACCACCCACAAAGGGGTTCCTTCTTATAGATAAATTCTGTACTTCTTCCAGATTATGTATAGACTTCTCCGAACAAAGTGATGCAGGAACATCGAGTTGACCTTTACTTTGTCATGCCATAAATATGCGTGCCATCCAAATATTTTTTTATATCCCTCTAGGGCTAATAGTTTCTTGTTCTTTAATGTCGACCCCGCTTAGCTTCTGAGATCTGACAAGATCAGGCTCACCTGGGCTATCCAGGTCAGGGCAATATGATACTTCTACAAACAATTAAATTAGAATCAGCCCATTTCACATTGCAGTTTCTTTTCTGTATGGAGGTTAAAAAAAACTAGGAAGAGGTAATTTCAATAAATGAAAAAGCATCGAGGTAAGAGAGGAAAAGAATTAACCCCCCCACACATACATGCACACATAGGGGTGTGGCCTTGATATCCCCAGGGCTGATTATAGGGCCAAATTCATCTGGAATTCCAGCCCAGAACTACATGTCACTTGATCCCTTACACAAGTTTGTTTACTTAGATATAAACTAAAGCATTGCCATCTTTCAACTGTAAGCACAATATAGCTTTATACACAGAGAGAGAGAAAGACATGGACAATGGATAGTCCAAAAACCACATTAGCCCTCACTTTGCAGGTCACTTGAAGTCCCTGCCTGCCTGTCTAGACAAATGATTTGTTTTCCAGCAGGCTGAACGCCCACAACAGCTATTGATGCTATGCTGCTGGCATTAGACACCTTTGGAAAAAGAAAACCAGGTCATTGCGGATTTACAACCCCTGGCCATCACAGGGCCTTCTGGCCTAGTTTCCAACATTTGCGTTATCAACAGAACATTTTTGGGTTCACTTCTCCCCTCTTCTTGGTCTAGTGGGTGTATTTATAATTGACGGAGCTGTCTGTTCCACCCACAAGTGAAAACTGTGCAAACACCGACATCGTTTGTTGGGTGTGTTTTTTTAAACCCACTCCAACATTTCATGTACAAAAACAGGGATATTTTTGTGTCTCTGTGTCCAGTAATCTGATGCGGAAAGAAGTTTAATTGCTATATTGATCAGGGTGGAAGAAAAAATCCATATCTAAATGAAATGAATATTTATTTATTTGTTGGATTTATATGCCGCCCTCCCCGCAAGAAGGCTCAGGGCAGGTCACAAAATCATATAACCACAGTTTAAAAATATATACAATAAATAACAGTTAAAATCATAAAACAATAAAATCAATACATATTACTCTGGGTAGGCATAATGAATAGATGCATTTTCTAGCACAAGAAAATGTGATAGATATAGATATAGATATAGATATAGATATAGATATAGATATAGATATAGATATAGATATAGATATAGATATAGATATAGATATAGATAGGGCTTTTTTCTGGGAAAAGAGGTGGTGGAACTCAGAGGTGGAACTCAAGACTGCACAATGACATCACTTTGGGTCAGCGGGAACAAGGGGAGTTTTTTAAAGTTTAAATTGCCCTCAGCGAAAATGGTCACATGGCCGGTGGCCCCGCCCCTAATCTCCAGACAGAGGGGAGTTCAGATTGCCTTCCACGCCGCCGAGCAGCACTGAGGGTAATCTAAACTCCCCTCTGTCTGGAGATCAGGGGGCGGGGCCACCAGCCATGTGACCATTATTAAGAGGTGCCATAACTCCGTTCCACCGCGTTCCCACTGAAAAAAAGCCCTGGATATAGATATAGATATATCAACTTTAAACCACATTAGAATCTGTGCAGGGGGGTGGTTAAGACTACACATGAGAGCCTATTTTAGAATCCCCGCCACTCACCTATGAAGTTAATTGGGTGACCTTGGGCCCCTCACCATCTCTCAGCCTACCTCACAGGGTTGTTGTAAAGATACTCAAGAGGAGGGAAGAAATATATACGCTGCCTTAAGTACTTTGAAGAAAGGACTAGATAAAAATGATAAATGATTGATTTCCACAGTTCTCCAATCGATTAAATACAGTTCCTCTTTCTCAGTTCAGCGATTTTTGGCTCTTTTTAAAAAAACGACCTTTTTACAGCATGAAAAGTTAACAAGACACATTTTTAACGCTTCTTTTACTTAATGCAAATTAAGTCAATGTGCTAAAATTAGATCCCCATCAATTTAGGGCATCAGCTGAGGCCCGACTCTGTTTTATCCTAACAGGAATTTTATGCAGTGTTGACTCTGTGGCTGGCTTTTAACAATTGTTTATTGATTGCTGTTTTTATACCATTTTAATTTTTATACAGTTGCTTTTAGTGACTATTATTTTGATTTTATGGTTCATGAAGTGGCTACTAGGCGCTGCCATAAACATTATAAATGGAGCATGCAGCATATTAAATTTTTTAAAATTCTAGTTCAAAGTTTACCAGGCCACCAATGTTACTTAGGGGTGCCAACCTCCAGATGGGGCCTGGAAAGCTCCCAGAACTGATCTCCAGACAACAGAGATCAGTTCCCCTGGAGGAAATGTCTACTTTGAAGGGGGGGACTCTGTAGCATTATACCATCATGAGATTCCTCTGCTCTCCAAACCCCACCCTCCCTAAGGCTCCACCCTCAAATTTCCAGGACTTTCCTAAACTAGAACTAGCAACCCTACTTACACAGATCCAAAGATCACTACCCCAATGTCTCCTGCCTCCCCTAAGAGCACACGTTGTAGAAGGTACTTCTGTAATTTCTGTGTGTAATTTGAATTTGCCCAGCCATAGTCACCATGTAAGCAAGGCAACTATGGTGCCATTTTGAAGCCAAGCATCTTCCTATGCCTATGGTACATAAACACATGGCCTTGAATATAGTTTTCTCTCCTCCATCTTCCAACTCAGTAAACTGAGAGAGATGCAACTTTCTATCCTGTGCACGTACAGAGTTACCTTATACCACGTTTGACTATCGGTCCAACTAGCTCAGAACAGAACGGTCTGTTCTGGCTGGAGCAATTATCTAGGCATCAAGTAGACAGAGCTCTTTCCCATCCACCGTGTCCAGGAATTAAACCTCGGACTTCCTGGGCAATGGCCATGTGTTCTACCCACTGAGCCACAGTTCTTCTCAATGGCCAGACCACATGGACCTCCCCCCACACCAAGGGTTGCCAGCTCCATGTTGGGAAATTCCTGGAGATCTGGGGAAGTGAAACCTGGAGAAAGCTGGAGAAAGTGGGGTTTGGGGAGGGAAAGGACCTTGGCACAGCATAATTCCATAGAATCCACCCCCCAAAGTAGCCATTTTCTCCAGGTGAACTGATCTCTGTGGCCTGGAGACCAGTTGTAATTCCAGGAGATCTCCAGCCACTACCTGGAGGCTGACAACCCTACCCATGCTCCTGGGCAGGGTCAATAGCAAAAAAAATATATCCTTATTCAATAGGGTTGCCAATTCCAGGTTGGGAAATTCCTGGATATGTGGGGGTGGAGTGTTTGTTTCTCCAGGGGAACTTATCTCTGTGACCTGAAGATCAGTTGTAATTCTGGGAGATCTCCAGCCACCACCTGGAGCCTCGCAAACCTATCTTCCAGTAATAGTTTTTGCTCCCCATAATGTATCATACTCTCTTTCACACACAACTGCTCTCACGCATGCAACAGCCATAGCTAAATTGGCTGCCTTCAGCTACAGTATAAGGGAATGTGCTAGGAAAGCGCTCTATAAAGGGAACAGGATGCTACTGTTTATGGTTATGTATTATCAGTTTAGGGTATGTCTTATGCTGCTCATATTGCATTGTGTTCTAATTCCTGTAATTCCACTTTCCTCATTTTTTGACATATCATGTCTGATACTAGGTTTCTTTTTTTTGCACTGTTTTTAATTGATTGCGTCTGATGCTTTTTTGCACTGTTTCTAATTTTTGTAATCCCAGTCCTATTATACTGTGCTGATTAGATATCTCCTACTGTTTGATTGCACTGTTTTATACTGTGTAATCTGCCTGGATTCACTGTAAGAAAGGCAGACTATTAATAAAGTAAATAAAATAAAGGCAAACAGGGTAAAAGAGGAAAGGCACAATTATTTAATCAAAACTTCTCAGTTCCCAAAGTTCCTTGTAACCTCCATCTTTGAAAACATGTGCAGAAGCACATCGTTTCACCCAATCATAAGAAGAATTCAGAAAAAAACCACAAATATGAGTCTACCCATAAAACTCACAAATCATACATGCACAGAAATATAGAACAATCCAAAGAGATCCCGTGGCCCCACCGATCAAGGTTACAAGTTGCATTTAGGAATTGAATAGCTTCTACCACAGTGCCAGTGTGGTGTAGCAGCTCACAGTAAAATCCTAAGCAGTTACACCCTTGATAGGGTTGCCAGGTCCAGGTTGGGAAATTCCTGGAGATTTTGAGGGTGGAGCCTGGGAAAAGTGGAGTTTGGGAAGGGGAGGAGCCTCAGTGGAGTATAATGCCACAGAGTCTGTCTTCCAAAGCAGCCATTTTCTCCAGGGGAACTGATCTCTGGGGCCTGATCAGTTGTGATTCCGGGAGATCTCCAGCCACCATCTGGAGGCTGGCAACCCTAACCCTTGACCAAGGGTGTACTTCTGTTTAGGATTGTTCTAACAGAGTGCCAGAAAAGACTTGAGACATCTGGGTTCAAATTCACAGCCGCAACGCTCCTGTCTCTCTCCTTCCCATATCTTCATAAAGACCCTAACGTGCATAGAAAAAAAACTAGCTTAAGGTCGTCCATCAAGCTACATATCCAAGAGGGATTTGAACACTCTATCCATTACCATGTACTTGTAAGAAAGCCCATTTGAAAATACATTTTTAAAAAGTAGGTAATTTGCAGGGCTTTTTTTCAGCGGGAACGTGGTGGAACGGAGTTCCGGCACCTCTTAATAATTGTCAGATGACCAGTGGCCCCGCCCCCGATCTCCAGACAGTGGGGAGTTTAGATTGCCCTCTAAATAGTGGGGTGGTGCGGACGGCAATCTAAACTCCCCTCTGTCTGGAGATCAGGGGCAGGGCCACTGGCCATGTGACCATTTTCGCCAAGGGCAATTTAAACTTTAAAAAACTCCCCCCTTGTTCCAGCTGACCCAAAATGACGTCATTGTGCGGTCTTAAGTTCCACCACTGAGTTCCACCACCTCTTTTCCCAGAAAAAAAGGCCTGGTAACTCATGACAGAGAAAAGCAGAATCTACTTCCTGGTATTTTTATACTATAGTGATTCAAATAACTCTGAAAGACTGTTCCTCTCGAAAGTCCCGTATCTTCTATCAGGGTCAATCTTGGCATGCCTGCAACGTTCCACAGCCTCCCAAGGGAATGCAAGTGCCTTTCTGACTCCAGCTGGACGTCTCAAATCCCTCGAATGTCACCAACACAATGCAACACAGACTACCAAACAATGCTCACATGCAATCCTGCTCCACCTCCCGCGCTTCCATCTGGTTCAGTTGAGAATTAAGCTTTCCACCAAAAACAACCAAGAGAACATAGCTGAAATTAAGACACACGCCAGAAAAAAAAAACAAGCAGACAGCTCATATCTTTCACTCCAAAATTCATGATTAGCTCTGCAATGGATGATATTCAACAGCTATCCTCATGCTGATTTTGAACCATGGTCGCTACCCCTGTGTTGAATGCCATTTCAGTAAATGTATCCCCAAATGCTTCCAGGGAATGGTTAGTTATATTTCCCATCATGCATTGGGAGTGGTTTTTGGTTACTTTTTCTCCACACGCAGGGAATAAATTCTGACCTGTGAGTTAGTCTGAACATGGAAAAAATAAATCAACAACCCCACAGGCCCAACGATGCAAGCATACGACACGCTGACCATATGATGGGAATTGGCACAAGCTGGAGAACCGGGTTTGATTCCCCACTCCTCCACTTGAAGCCAGCTGGGTGACCTTGGGTTAGTCACAGCTTCTAGGAGCTCTCTCAGCTTCACCCACTTGACAGGGTGTTTGTTGTTGTGAGGATAAAAATAAACCACTTTGTAAACCACTCTGAGTGGGTGTTAAGTCATCCCGAAGGGTGGTATATAAATCAAATGTTGTTCGTTGTTGTTGTTGTTGTTATGGACACCACAAGCCAGCGGGTTGTGAGAATTCTAGGAACATTCCCATAATTTCTCCTGGTTTCTGGTCACTCAATAGAGAGTTAAGCAAAAAATTCTATTATCTATGCCTCAAAAAGTTCCCAATTCAGTTCTCACCTTGCTACAAACTTGCACAGTGCCTTGCCTAAGTCCATCTCACATCGGCCCTCCACTGCAACACGAGATAATAATAGTGTGCCTAGTTGGCTGTTATGAAGATTATAGAGATAATGTACAGTGAAGGGTTTCCATCTTTTGCAGTGCCATATAAATTGACAGAGTCATCATAACACATTACCCGGGCTTAATTAGTTTGGTTTGCACAATATTTTACAATTGTGATCTCATGCAATCTCCTCGAGGAAATACTTCTGCAGCAGGGTTGCCAACTCTGAGTTAGGAAACTCCAGGAGATTTCAGGTAGAGCTGAGTGAGGGAAGGAGTAGGAAATAGCTGGGGTATAATGCCAGAGTCCACCCTCCAAAGCAGCCATTTTCTCCACGGGAACTGACATCTAGAGATCCGTTATCACTCTGGGAGATCTCCAGTTGCCACCTGGAGGTTGGCAACTCTAGTCCTTGCCAGAAACCACCACCCATTGACCTTGAGACAGATGGAGGCATCTTCGAGCACTCTCATCCCAAGTTATTTAGAGATTAAAGAACCACACCAGTATCTTGAATGGAGCCTGGAAACAAATCTGAGCATAGTATAACTGAAGTATCACTGGTTAGATATATTTATTATGGCAAATCCCAGCGATGGCTCCAGCAGCTGCATTAGAAAACCTGCTTTGGTTTCCAAACCATCTTCAAGGGCAGCCCCACACTGATCCCATTACAGTAATCTAATGTGGATGTCATCAAACAGACTGTGGCCAGGTCAGCTTTCTCCAGAAACAGCAACAGCTGTCAAGAAACCTCAGCTGATCCAAGTTACTCCAAGCAGTGGTGCTGTCAGAATCGGACTTTGGGGCAAAGGTCCAGGGGCCCAGCTCCCTTGCAAGCTTTAGCTAAAGATCAGCAATCACGCACCCGGTTCTCCTCCATTTTTATTACTCCATTTCCTTCTCCTCAGTGCAACCTGGGAACTGTAATTCCCAGCAGACGTGCTGCTAAGACCATTAAGTCCAGAATATAAAATTAACTAACTACACCGGCAACTCCAAGCAACTTCAGGCACCTGTTTGGCCCAAGACAATGGGGCACTGCACAGCATCCCCAGAAAGTGTGCACCTGATCTTTCAGAGGGAACTCACGACCTTACCCAGAACAGGCTACTGAATTTGCAGCTGAGCACAGACGACAGATTAGAACTCAAGTCTCCCAGATCCAAGTTACAGCTTCTATTCCTTGCATGCCACGCAGTTTATATTTTTCTTAAAAATCTCCACATTAATACTGCCTAATGTATATCCTTTGACCTGGACGCCCATTGGCCTTCCCCCACATACATTAGCCCAGTTCACACATGCATGTTTGCTGTTCAGCACAGAGATGTGTCTAAATTTCAGAAGCAAAATGCCCCAGGTGGAGCATTCTGTCTCACATCTCCCGTAGCATGCTCATCTCCACGGCATCCCCACCCACCTTCTTTGAAAGGGTGAGCAGCGCATGGCGGTTCTTCCATCTGCCACTATGACTGTTGCCTGTTTGCTAGTCCAGAAAGCAGATGAAGCAGGAGTAGTGCTAGGATCTAGGATCCAGGTTCGAATCCCTAGCTTAGACTAGGATCCAGGTTCGAATCCCCCCTCTGCCATGAAAGCTTGCTGGGTGACCTTGGGCAAGTCACGTTCCACCTAACTTTCCTCGCACGGTTGTTGTGAGGATAAACACAGAGGACCTGCTGCCCTTGGCTAATTGGAGAAGGGTGGGATAAACATGTGCTAAATAAATTGATGCCACTTAACACAGGCAAGCAAGTGGCCATAGCAGAAAGTGTTAATAGGTCAGAAGCTGACAGAGAGGACCAGGGTTTGGGCCACTGCCAGTCAGGCTAACACTCTGACCCTGTCTAGAGGACTGCAACATCCGAGACAATTTACTCATGCACATGAGCCATCGTAGATGTCTTCATGTAATCTCAAGCTTTTTCAGGGCTCCCATTCACGCCTTCTGCAAATACCAAGTACTCACAGATGACAGCCACATATACGGATGGGCTTGCTAGCAGCAAGGGGCAAAGCACTCTTTACTTGCTCAGAGACATTCATACTTTCCTCTCTCCATGTTTACCCCACCCTTCCTCCAAGGAGCTCAGAAAGGTAGCCATGGTTCTTCCCTTCCCTGCCTTATCCTCACAATGCTCCTGTAAGGTAGGCTACGCCAAGCAACTCGTCATGACTGAAGGTTCCTGGCTGGCTGGTCAGACCCTGATACAATAGGCCACCCACCTTCCCAGCCCCCTCATCAACCCCATTCCAAGCAGCTCTGAGTCACGGGGGCATCCTTAGCTAACATATACCCATCCTGATCAAAATTCAAACCCGAGTACGATTTCAGAAGTGAGCATGCAAACAAGATGGGCCAGGCTGGTGAGGGGGAGCTGCCAGGTATTGTCATATTTTTTAAAAAGCATGCCTCCCTGCCAAGCTTCTTTGCTCTCCTCCCCTTTCCGCTTCTCATCCTCATCCTCCAGATCTTGATCAAACAGCATAACCCAGCAAGGCCCAGCCTCACTGTTGTGCTCCAGCCACCCTAAAAGGACACCCCATAATAAGAGCCTGGCTGTCGCTTTCTGCCACACAAGGACAAAGCTAGGCTGTTCGCTAGAGAGGAGGGAGTGTGCAGGGCTGGCCCAAGCCTGTGTTCATTCATTGCAATGGGGCTTGCGCAGTGTGGATTTTTATCTTCCCCATGGGTTAGAGCTCCGCTCAGTTGCCCTTAAGAGCACCCCAAATTCTCCGCAGGCAGCCTCCGTTTCCCAAACCCTTCTGGGCAGGATTCTGCCCAGGATTCCAAACACAACAGTGTTTCAAGGACCCCCCCCAATAACCCCCCTTAGTCACCCCTAAACAGTTCCCTGCAAAGCTATACACCCCCTTTGGTCCATCCCTTTTCTCCTTCGTTGCTTGCTCGGGATTCCAGCTAGGGTCTCCCTCTGCTGGCTTCAGTGCCTCCCTCGCCCCCCTGCAATCCACTCACCTTTTCCTCTCCTCACCCTGCAGTTACACACGGGGGGGTTCAGGCCTCTTCAGCCTGCTTCAGGCTTCAAGCAGACCCCCCAGTCTCTGGACCAGAAGGAGCCCCAGCAAGGCACCCAATGCCACTCCCTTCGGATGAAGCTTGCAGCATCCAGGCAGGCACAAGGAGAAATGGAGGTAATTCGCAAGATGCAGGACCGCTTGGGAAAAAATAATAAAAATCAAAGGATGCTGGTGCTGCAAAGAAGCATCAGTGGAGCCTGGCTTGGATGCTCCCTTCCAGAGAGGAGAAAAGGCTGCGTGAGTCTCCTTAGAGGCAGGCTAGCTGTTCGCAGAGAGAATCTCTCCCATCCTCCGGGTGGCTGCTGGCCTCAGTGATTTCTTACATGGAACAAAAGGGGAAGGAACTGAGGAGCTGAGAGAGGGGAGGGGCATTCCAGCTGTTTTTGTCCAGGCTGCACACAATTTTTTTTAAAAGCTCTCGGTTTCTCAGGCTTCAGCTTTGCAGGAGAACTGAGGCGGGAGGGCGAGATTTACCCAGCGTGGATTTTTACAGTTGCAAAAAAACCCAGAGGCTCCTGTAATGTTCTTGTTTTATTTATTTAGATATTCATACCAAGCGACTCTTCTCCCCCAAAGCAGCTGACATCATTCTCCCCTCCTCTTTTTTATCCCACTTTCCCCCCCAAAGCAGCTGACAACATCAGTCTCCCCTCTTCCGTTTTATCTTCACAACAGCCCTATGAAGTAGGATACCCTGAGAGAGTGGCTGCCCCAAGGTCGCCCAGCAAGCTTCCGTGCCAGTGGGAATTCGAACCTGTCTCCCAGATCCTAGTCTGACACTGACCACCACGGCTCTCTGGTTAACTGATATATTGTGGTGCAATCCGCACAACAGTTTTGATCCCATCTCTTTTAAAAGGGCCCCAATCCTCCTGCATGCTTTTTATGGTGTGCGCAGACATATTCCACCCTCAGAACATCCCAGTGTGTTGAGTGGATTTACACTGGATTCCTGAGCTTAAGGCTGTTATACTTTTCATGCCTACTGTAGGAAATCAATGGGACTTGTGAGAAAACAAACTGATCCAGGTTCATTCAGGAGTACGTTATCCAGAAATATATCTTGGGCTGTACAGAAGGCCTCTGGCAGCAGGGCTTTTTTTCAGCAGGGACGCGGTGGAACGGAGTTCCAGAACCTCTTGAAAATGGTCACATGGCTGGTGGCCCCACCCCCTGATCTCCAGACAGAGGGGAGTTTAGACTGCCCTCAGCGCTGCCAAGTGGCATAAAGGGCACTCTAAACTCCCCTCTGTCTGGAGATCAGAGGGCAGGGCCACCAGCCATGTGACCATTTTCTCCGAGGGCAACCCACTGAGTTCCACCACCTCTTTTCCCAGAAAAAAAGCCCTGTCTGGCAGGATTGCTGGGCATCGGTTGTGAGCCTTTGCATATTTACTAGGAAGTAAAGAGCAAAAATATCTTGCAGCACCTTAAAGACTAATAATAATTGCTTATGCTCTGTTTCAGCATTTCTTCAACTCTACATCAATTTTTTTCTAATGTTATGTCTTGTGAAGTTGCATTTATTTATCCTATGGCATGGTTTATAGAAATGTCCTTAACTGTACTTATCTCACACTATTTAATCCACCTTGAGTCTCAGTGAGAAAGGCAGATTATAGATAGATAGATAGATAGATAGATAGATAGATAGATAGATAGATAGATAGATAGATAGATAGATAGATAGATAGATAGATAGATAGATAGATAGATAGATAGATAGATAGATTATTGTGACATTTAATTTTTTTCTACATTTTTATCCTGACATTTAACCTTCCTTCATGTGACCATCACAACATGAGGTAAAAGAGGTTGGTGGCATTGAAATCAGTAGGGGTTACTTCTGAGGAAAAAATCTTAAGTCAATCCCATGCAGGTTTCCTCAGAAGTGCATCCCACTGTACTACGGTTGTCAACAGGTCTGGAGGGAAAATGTTCTGCCCCATTAATAGAGGCAGCTGGAGCTTTTTATGGCATGGAGGTAAGGAGGATCATCCGGTAAATAACATCCCGTTAAACTTCTGTTAAAGGGACAGAAGAGGGGTTTTTTTCCCTCTCCAGAGGAAAGCACAGCATGGAATGGAGGAATTTTAAAAACCTCTCCCTTTTGGTTGCTTTTTAAAGCCAAAATACTAACTGGGGGTTTCAATCACAGATTTTCGCCGTCACCTGCATTTGCCTGCCTGCTAACCAGTGTGGCGTAGTGGTTAGAGCATGGGACCAGGACTGGGGCTACACCTACATTATTGATGAGAAAGAAGAATCATTATCCAAGATGGGCAATAAATTATTGATGATCAGGGCTCATTTTGAGGGGGAACGCGCAGGAACGCAGTTTCGGCAGTTACCCAAAGAGGTCACATGTCAGGTGGCCCCGCCCACCTGACTCTTGGCCAGTTTGGGCCCGTTTCAGCCTGAATTGGGGCCAAAATGGCCTGGATCAGGCCTCTGACAGGTGGTGGATCACTCTCCAACTCAGCAGCGGCCCGATCCTGACCATTTTGGGCCCACTTTTTGGCCATTTTGAGCCCCTTTTTGCCATTTTGGGCCCAATTTCGGCCCTGAATGGCCAAGATTGGGTCCAAAACGGCCAGGATAGGTGATGTCAGGGGGTGTGGCATAAGCAAATCAGTTATGCTAATGACACACTTCTGGTGATGGCAAGGGGCATATTGTATGCTAATGAGTTATGCCAATGAGTTATGCTAATGAGTTCCTCCAGCTCTTTTTCTATGAAATGACCCCTGTTGATGATGCATTTGAACTGGGAGGCAACAGTGATGGTCAATTGGGGTTGCCAATCGGCCTGGAGAAAAGCGATCTGACTCTTTAATAGAGATTTAATGGGTAGAAAGTTTTTAATGGCACACAGGTGAATTACACTACCTGGTAAATAATATCCCTAAACCACAATTAAAGGGATAGAACATCTTTTCTCCAGTCAGTTGGGAAACCCACAACCAGGGCTATTATGTTGTTCTCTTTAGTTTTACCACATCAAACTGACGTGGCTAAAAGGAGAAGTGGCCATTCACAGCAATAGAAAAAGAACACAATAATCCTAAATTTGGTAAGGTAATTGAAAATCTGTAGTTAGGGAGAATTCTTAACCTTGATTCATCCCTAAAGAAATATAAGCAAACTTTAAAAATATATATTTTAAAGAACAGATAGGATATCACGATAGAAAGTGCATAATAAAGCTCAGGGCTTTTTTTCAGCTGGAACGCGGTGGAACGGAGTTCCGGAACCTCTTGAAAATGGTCACATGGCTGGTGGCCCCGCCCCTTGCTCTCCAGACAGGGGGGAGTTTAGATTGCCCTTCACGCCACGACACAGAGGGCAATCTAAACTCCCCTCTGTCTGGAGATCAGGGGGCGGGGCCACCAGCCATGTGACCATTTTCACCGAGGGCAACCCACTGAGTTCCACCATCTCTTTCCCAGAAACAAAGCCCTGATAAAGCTTATACAGGCAGTAGTTGAAATTAATTTGAGACTTATACTAACTTATACAAACAGTACATTTGAAATTCATTTATAACTTAAATAAGCACCACATTTAAAACTGAGTTCAACTGATAAAAATATAATAATAAGAATTTTAATAACAAAACTTAGTTTTGAAATAAATCTCCTTTCCTCTTCTTGGTTACTTATACAAAATTTGATATCAACTATTTTACTAAACTTTCCCTGTATTTCATCCTTTTATCTTTATACTAAGTTAGCTTAATTAATAATAGTTCTAGCCTAAGTAATCAAAGAAATCCCTCCGTTTCCCCCCAAATTCAGCTGTCTATTATGTACATAAATATTTAATTTGGTCACTGAGGCATATATGAACATGAATAATCAAACTTTTTGATACATTCTAGTTCAGCCATTTCACAGTAGCATTTGGCCATGGCAGAAATCGGGAAGCCGATCTAGGCAGACATTTGCCCGAAGCAGAACTCTTCTTGTATTCTTATGTTCCCCACATGGGATTCTACTTTTTTCACATTTGGAATTGATCTGGCACACTGTCGCCAGTCAGCCAAAATGCAGTGATGAAATCCAGATGCCAAGATTCCCCGTAATGTTTTTACAGACTACCCTACAGACGGAAAACGTACTCACCTGTTTCCCACTTACCTGTTCTTCACATCTCGATAATAACCCTCCTGCGGAAAGTATCTGAAGTCTACTTTATCAGCAAGGTCTGAATTAATAGTGCCAACTGCTGATTAACAGGGATAAGTTGGGCCAGTTTCTTGCTGACGGTTTTTGATAAATTTGAGCTGTTCTGGACTTCAACTGGAAGATAGGTCTTCTAGGAAATCAAACCCATTGCCTGAGAACTTCCCCCATACAAAAGCCTGACAGTAGTGCTTAAGTTTTAAAATCTTCAGGGAAGATCATTCGATGACTGTTAGGACAGCCAAGATGGAGCTTCCACGTACAGAGGCAGGATACCTCATAACACCTGCTGTTCAGAATATATAACGAGGGGTAGCCATTATTTTCATACGAGCTAAAAATCTTGATATTTTTTTCCCATTTTTAGGAAATGTACAGCCATGTCCCAGAGTCCCCTTTTCCCTTCAACCAGTTATGTTTAGCCTTTTAATAAATATTTCACACGGAGACCCAGTGTGGTATACTTCATTTATACTTCCTTTTCTCCCCAGTGGTGAGCTACGTAGCTTACAACATTTTTCCCTTCCTCTATTTTGTCCTCACAACAACCGTGTGAGGTAGGTTACACTGAGACAGTATGACTGGCCCAAGGTAGCCCCCGAGCTTCCATGACAAAGTGGTCATAGATTCAGAGTTAGTCGTGTTAGTCTGTAGCCATGTTAGTCTGTAGTTGCAAAATACTAAAGAGTCCAGTAGCACCTTTAAGACTAACCAACTTTATTGAGGCATAAGCTTTTGAGAACCACAGCTCTCTTCGTCAGATGCATGACAGAGTGGGGATTCGAACTTGGATCTCCCAGATCCTTCTCCACTATACCACATGGGCTAATATATCTTTACTAAAAAAAAAATTGCCCCCACAGATTTTAAATCAGTGAAGGGCAGGTTATTGGAAAGCAAATCAATCAATCATACACCTAAACAGAACTGAGCCTTCCATAATATGTAACAGCAGCTGAGGTGTGTGAAGAATTTTATAAATACGCTCCTAAAAACATTCTCTAAAAAATACCGGTGATCGCCACAGGCTCCATTTGATTCTCTCACAAGCCATTTTGATGTCTATCAGCATTCATTCGTGTATCTCCAAGAAATCTGACATCGCCAGGAGGTAAGGCTGACATTGACTAGTGAACAGTTGCCAATCTCCTGTCTTCAGCCTTTCACAGTAACATCGACAAAGCCGTCCCCCCACCAGCCTCCTGCCTATCCATCATTTCCTATCAAGGCTGCCACCACAGGATCTGGAAGACGTTTCAGGGGCAATCAAGCTCCTTTCCTCAAATCATTATCTTGCATTTGACCTTGCTCTCCTGCCCTTGAGCCTGAGAATGGTTGATTATGAGCGTCTCTCAGCACCCTGGTCCCTGTCCCCAGCGCAGGTTGCTGCGTGATCTTCATGAAAATTACTCTTTGAATGACACCCAGCGATGACCTTTGAATCCCAAGAGGCCAAGAACTTGCAGCTAATGGCTCCCAATTCCCAGTTTATGGAGTGACTCATTTATCATTTTGAAATTATACAGATGCTGGGACAGGAGCGGATAACGGAGAACCCCTCACCCACTGCAAAGTTGATGCTTTCTATCAGGTTGAAGGAAGAAATGGGAATGAGACCTGAGTCTGGTCCATTAGAATTAGACATTACAAAGTCCAAGGGGCGGCTGCCAAAAGCTTTAACCTCCTTCTCCATTTTCTCTCCAGATGCTGACTTTTTGAAAACATGTGACTGATGGATTGCTTTAGAAAAGGTATATGCTGCCCCTCCAGACTGCTGACAATTTAAAATATAAAACAATACCAACAAGTAAAATTAAAAGTCAAGCCAATAAAACAGGTCAGTATAAACATTTCAGAGGAGAACCTGTATTACTTTCTTGTAGTAAAACAAAACAGAACACCAGTAGCATTTTATAGATGGACAACATTTATTTCAAACACACCAGGGCACAAAAGTACATAAACAGAGCAGTCTAAAATGATTCATTCATTCATCCATTCATTCGATTTTTTGTCTGCTCTCCCCATGGCAGGCTCAGAGCGGAGTAACAACCAGGTTAAAACACATTAAAACATACATAAAACACATAAAATCATACAATGATAAAACTCAGTTCGTACAATAAAACTCAAGATGGTCGTCGCCAAAATATACCCTGCCCCATTAACATTCAAGGGGTGGGAGGTAGATATAGATAAGACAGTCCTCAGGCTCGAAGCAGACCATAAAACAGCTAAAAAAGATTAAACCTCTTATTTAAAACCCCAAGCAGTGAGAAATGTTTTGGCCTGGTGCCTAAAGGAGGGAGGGCATTCCAAAGGCGAGGGGCCACCACTGTTCTTTGAAATGTATGGGTTTAAATGTTTGTATTCTTATTATATCATGTTATTAGGTAACTTTCAGTGCAATCTTAAACAAAGTTACTCCAGCCTAAGCCCATTAAAGTAAATGGGCTTAGATTGGAATAACTCTGCTTAGGATGTATTGTCGAAGGCTTTCACGGCCGGAGAACGATGGTTGTTGTGGGTTTTCCGGGCTGTATTGCCGTGGTCTTGGCATTGTAGTTCCTGACGTTTCACCAGCAGCTGTGGCTGGCATCTTCAGAGGTGTAGCACCAGAAGACAGTGACACTGAGAGATCTCTGTCTTCTGGTGCTACACCTCTGAAGATGCCAGCCACAGCTGCTGGCGAAACGTCAGGAACTACAATGCCAAGACCACGGCAATACAGCCCGGAAAACCCACAATAACCATCTGCTTAGGATTTCACTGGTCATAGATGCAGAGGAGTTAGCCGTGTTAGTCTGTGGTAGCAAAATCAAAAAGAGTCCAGTAGCACCTTTAAGACTAACCAATTTTATTGTAGCATAAGCTTTCGAGAATCAAGTTCTCTTCGTCAGATGCATCTGACGAAGAGACCTTGATTCTCGAAAGCTTATGCTACAATAAAATTGGTTAGTCTTAAAGGTGCTACTGGACTCTTTAGGATTTCACTGTAAGTCTTACCGCAAAGAAACATCTTTTAACTTTGTGACTGCAGCAAACGTTCAATATGCATGTGTTTTTATTTTCAAATCTTCATGAATCTTACTCTCTAACATGAAATGTAGAACTGATCAGGATAATTAAATTAGAGTATTTTCTCTGTTTAAAGCACTTTACGTACATCATCACAATAAATCTGAAAATAACTGTATGGTAGTGCCATATTATTATGCTCCCGGGGGGGGGGGGGGTTCCTAATAAGCTTGTGACTGAATTGCGATAGAAATCCATGACCTAAATCAAAGCTCATCCTCTTCTAGTCCAATTCTAAAAACAGCTCCATTGACTTCAATGGACAAAGAAGAGTGTACCTTTGTTAACATTAATTACACTGTTTCCATACTCTGTCAGGCTCCTTTCTGCTTTATCCCATCTTTTGATGATAAGCTTTAAAAAGAAATGCTTGCCATATCTTATAAGGGGAATAAATTATATTTACAAGCATCCTTTATTCTGTCCAGAAGAATACTGGGCTCGGACCCAAGTTCAAATTCTGCCATTGCTCCAAAAGAAGTAGGTAGCTCTGAGCAAAACTTTCTCTTTTGGTTTTCCAAGGGTGTAGGTGTAAATGTCAGCTGTCAATCCTAACCAGCAATACACCCTTCTAAACCTGTTATGTCAAAGGTTTTAGGAGGGTGCAACTCTTGTTTTAAGATCACACTGCAAGGTTCTTTCAGATCTATCCCCCAGCTTCTCCCACCCTCTTCCCATGGAATTTCCATGCAGTTTTGGCCAACTCCCATATTTGCTCATGAATTGCTGCTGAATAATTCTGATCCAGGCCAAAACGGCAAATTTGAGTGCCAAATTTTCAGAGACAAAAGGAGAGATTGTCCTTTCTCAGCTTCAAACGGTCGCCCCCCATTTCTGATTATCCCATAGCTACAGACTCCCTCTTCTGGCCAACAGAAAAGCATTAAAAAGTTTTAGAAAAACATTTTCAGCACAACCACACATTCAAACCATTAGGGTTTCCGGGACAGTGACTAACGATAACAAAATTTAGTGCCGCCAGCTCCAGTTTGGGAAATTCCTGGAGATTTGGGGGTGGAGCCTGGGAAGGGTGGGGTTTGCGGAAGGGACGGATCTTAGCTGGGTATAATGCCATAGAGTCCACCCTCCAAAACAGCCATTTCCTTCAGAGGAACTGATCTCTGTGGACCGGAGATCAGTTGAAATTCCAAGGATTCTCCAGCTACTACTTGGAAGTTGGCAATCCTGAACTTAAAACACAGTAGAACACTGAAATAAAAGAAAAATGCATTTTCCAAAGGGGAGTCAGGACAGCCCTCACTCTCCTGGCCTTCCACAAACAATGCAAAACTGCATTATTCAAAAGGGCTTTTTACACAGATAGGAGGGCTGTATTGTAGGGCGGGGGGTCTCAAAGAGATGCTTCACTGACGAGTTAGGGACCACAGACTTCACCATTATGCTACCATACATACTATCTATTGCTTAAGTATGTGCTCCAGTGAACTACCCTGGGCTCATTTCGAGGGGGAACGCACAGAAACTCAGTTCCGGCAGTTCCCCAAAGAGTTCACGTCAGGTGGCCCTGTCCACCTGACTCCTGGCCATTTGGGGCCCGTTTCGGCCTGGATTGCGGCCAAAACAGCCCGGATTGAGCCTCTGACAGGTGGTAGATCACTCTCCTGCTCATTTTGGGCCCCTTTTCAGCCATTTTCAACCCCTTTTTGCCATTTTGGGCCCAATTTCAGCCCTGAATGGCCAGGATTGGGTCCGAAACAGCCAGAATAGGTGATGTCTAATGACACACTTCTGGTGATGGCAAGAGGTATGGCATATGCTAATGAGTTATGCAAATGAGTTCCTCCATCTCATTTTCTACTAAATGACCCCTGGAATTACCTATGCTTTAAGTATGACCCTATTGGGTAGTTCTATGTTATCCAATGTCAGCCCTAGAATTGCTTATGTTCTGTTTCAGCACTTCTTCAACTGTGTATTGGATTTTTGCCTATGTTATGTCTTTGTAAACCTGCATTTATTTATCCTATGGCCTCGTTTATTGAAATGTCCTTGATATTGACTGTGCTAATCTCACTCTATGTAATCCACCTGGAGTCTCAGTGAGAAAGGCAGATTATAATAAATAAAATTAGCTCAATACCTGGATAAATATATTTTACTTGTAGCTTCCACTGGAATTTTAGCCAAATTATAAATGTATTTTATTCCAGGGTTTTATTGTATTATTTATTCGTACAGATACTTTAAATTTATAATTTTATAATTTATATTTTAAATTTTATTTATTTGTTTTTTGCTATGATGGACTGTCTAACTGGTACTGAAATGATTTGTGCTATTTGTATTTTGTTATGATGGACTGCCTAACTTGTACAGTGCTATGGGGTTAGGATGTTATGGCCCACAGCTACAACAACAAATATTTAGCTTATTTGTTTTTAACCTGACCCTGAATCTAAGAAGCCAGTAAACAGCACAACCCAGCAAGGAAAATGGAGGGGGGGAGTTCAGACCTTTAATTTCTCCTTTCTTCCAGCAAGGACTATTAGTTCCCGCCCACCTGCTGGCAGAAGCTTCAGCAGCAGCCACTGAGCAGGCGTCAAGGGAGAAATCCCTTTCTCCGCCCTTCCCGTACCCACAGTTAAGATGGCGCGGCTGACAGACGTGTGACGCTATTCGGGGCGGGGCCAACCATCTTTTCGGCGCGAAGAGATCATGGCGGCGGTTGCGATGGAGGTGGCGGGGCCTGAGAGGCGAGAAGGGAGCGCTGCCGCCTCCGCCTCCACCTCCGCCTCGGGGAGCGGCCATTACGAGCTACCCTGGTGAGGGGGGAATCCCGCTACCTCCTTGGGGCGGGCGAGGGTCGTTGGGACGGTTCGGTGATGGCTGCATTGCGGGCAAGGGCGAACGGACAGCCGGGGCAGGTTTCCTTTGAGTTCACCCTTAAGCAACATGTGAAGCCCGGCTAGATCAAGACCACCGTCATTTTTAACAGGGGCGAAGCAGACGTTTCTCTGGGAAGACCCAGCCCTTGTGCTGGTTGTCCTCTGGGCCGCAGCGCGCACACTCAGATAGACTGCCTCTGTAAATGGAGGCTCCATTTCTCAACTGGTATAAGCACCTCAGAATGGGTCACCTTGTGTAGCATCCTGCTGCTACCCTTGCACTCCTACAAGCTCAGGGCAAGCAAAGGTCAATATCCCCCTACCTCTGTTATTGCTCTTCAGTAACTGATATTTGAAAGAATACTATATTGGAACACGGACGTTTATTTCCTAAACATCCTGGTTAATTGCATTGCCAACCTATGGGGAGTTTGGTGGCTTTGGGGGTGGTAGTGTGCTGTGCTGTAAGGAAATGTTTCCGAGAGATGCATTGCTGCAGGGATAGGATCTGTATTTATTTATTTTATTTAGAGTCTGTAGACTCTACTGCTGTGTATTATCTGTTTTTGCAAATATGCTCCCCATAGATAGTTCCACATTTGTTTAATAGGTCATCATGCTGCTTATGTTGTGTTTCAGCATTGTTTTTCCAGCTCTGAGTCAGATTTCTGCTTGGTTTTGAAAGTTCTGCAGTCATCCTATTGTTTTGCTTATTGCATGCCCCAGTTGTGGATCATATTGACCTACATTATGAGTGTCTCTACACAAGACATCTTACACAAGTAGGATCAAATGAAAGATCTTACACTTGTTCTCCCATAGTGGATAGTGCATTGTTAGGGAGACAGAGTACACATGAAAATAAGTTCCTCCATGACAACTTCGCTCATCTGAACAGGGTCTCCTGCAGCTGCCATCCTGCACATGGGCGAAATCAACAGCAGCCTGTACACGGGCTTTCTCTGTGGTGGCCCCTACCCTGTGGAACAGCCTGCCTGAGGACGTCAGGAAAGCCCCCATTCTCCTAGCTTTCTGCAAAGATGCAAAACCAAATTATTCAAAAAGGCTTTTGTATTGTAGGGAGCGGGTCTCAGATGCTTCGCTAATGAGTTAGGGACCATAGACTACACTACTATGTTGCCTGTTGTTTTAAATATGTGCTCCTATCTGTACTTCATGTTGTCTAATGTCAGCCTTAGAATTGCTTACGTTTTGTTTCAGCATTTCTTCAACTCTGTATTGAATTCTTGCTAATGCTATGTCTTTGTAAACTTATTTTTATTTACCCTATGGCATTGTTTATGGAAATGTCCTTGATATTAACTAATAATCTCACACTGTGTAATCCGCCTTGAGTCTTGGTGAGAAAGGCAGGCTATAAATTGATAGCTGAAGCAATTAAGTCACTTGAGCGTCCCCATGTAAGATGTCTTGTGTAGAGAGAGAGGCTGTGTCATCTGCCTTGAGTCTCAGTGAGAAAGGTGGACTATAAATACTATCAATCAATAAATTGCAAAGAAGGGAGATGGTGAGTCTGGTTTGCTGTTGAGGGGATAACTAGAGCAACCCCCCCTGGATTAAGGTCATTTTAATTTCCAGTCATGGCCCAGTAGATGTTTCTAGAGAGGCACCATATACATTTTCAAACTAAATAAGAGGGAAAGAAAGGCCACAGTGGTTCCTCTAGTTCGGCATCCTGTTTCCATCTGTAGGCAACCAGAGGCCAAGGAAAACCCACCAACAGGGTTTAAGAAGCAACAGACTTCCCCCTCCACAACTTCCTGTGCTCAAAGGAATACTGCCATTGCCCTTGGAGGTTCCTTTCACAAGTGCCTCAGACAGAAAGAATGTAAGATAGGCTCTCTTGGATCAGGCTTAAGGTGCATCAAATGGCTTCTCACTGTGTGCCAAGACAACATGGAAGCAACAAACTTCTCTTGATGTAACCCCCTTCCAGTGGCATTTGGAGCTAGACAGCCTCTAAGCATTAATACTTCACTCTCAGCTCTTACAGTAATAAAAAATGTGACCCCTGCCAGGGCTAGACCACAGAGCCATCAACCAACTCGCATCTTTTTCCTGCCCATAGATGGGTTTGTTTTTTGTATTATTGAAACGTTTTCATGTGATTTGTGTGGCATAGGGTTGAAAAATACAGACCAGTGAAGCTCTGTGAAATAGTTGGGAATGAAGACACAGTTAGCAGACTAGAGGTATGTAGATGGTTTCAGTTAATTGATGATATTTTTGAGATGTGTCAATCCAAAGCATTTTCTTTTATTAAAAACCATGTCCTAGAAATCAACCATAGCAGCTTGATCTCAAGAGCCTGCAGTGTTTGTTTACCCCTATCTTTTGGACTTTCTTTCCCAAAATCAATACCTCCTATATGTACTATCTTACCACTCCACTATACTGTAGAGCTTTCATGTTTGCAAGATTAAATATTATACCTGCAATGGTTTTATAGAGGAGATTTTTGAATAGGCTCTATTCCGACAGAATTTGCCCTTCTGGCTTTAACAGGATCTTTTCATGACTTGTTCAAATTTAGGTTCTTCGAATATATAAGAGGTTAGTATATTAAGCCTTTAATTAACCAACCGTCCTCTTACACTTCAGAAACACTGGCTCTTTTGCTTAGCAATTGCAAAATATGTCTTATTTCTTTTAGCCCTTGCATCCAAAAAATAAGGAATAAGTTTTTTCTACTGCTCAATATTTATGAATCAATGAACTTCTAAGGGAATAAAAGGAAAGGTAGATGGTTTCACTATGGGAGATAACTTTTTTTTAAAAGCTGCATTTTGTAAAAGAGCTGATTCAGGGTGGCATCTTAAAACCAACATGGCTTCCCATTGTGTCCATCAGGTTTTGATTCATGTTTAATGTTTTTAAAAAGGCCGACTACTGCTGAAGGTTCTCATGAATCCTCTCCAACTCTACATAATTTATGAAGAAACAAAATAGCACTGACTCCAATACCAGTCCTTAAGAGGCCTTAGCACTTATGTCCCTTTATCACAGGAACTGTCCAATTTTTTAATCGGCAGGGCTTTTTTTCAGCAGGAACGCAGTGGAACGGAGTTCCGGAACCTCTTGAAAATGGTCACATGGCTGGTGGCCCCGCCCCCTGATCTCCAGGCAGAGGGGAGTTTAGATTGCCCTCCGGAGGGCGATCTAAACTCCCCTCTGTCTGGAGATCAGGGGGTGGGGCCACCAGCCATGTGACCATTTTCTCCAAGGGCAACCCACTGAGTTCCACCACCTCTTTTCCCAGAAAAAAAGCCCTGTTAATCGGTAAGAGGACCCAGCCTCTTGTCCCTACTAAGCTTTGGGGAGGGACTTCATCAAAAGCCTTTTTGAAGTCCGACTATATACTGTCCAGGTCACCTTTCTCCACGTTTCTTAACCTTCTCAAAGAGCTCCAAAAAGTTGGTGAGCCAGGACTTCTATTTACAGAAGCCAAGCTGATTTTCATTCGCAGCAATATGCTTAATAATTTTTTCTTTAATAACAGTTTCTACAATTTACATAATTGGCCCTAGTTTCCTGGATCCTCTCTTGACCTTGTTTTTTAAAAAAATCTATGTAATGTTTGCTGTTTTCCCATCATCTGGCAAAGAAGCTGACTTTAGGAGCAAGTTACATATGCTGGTTAGAAGACGGACGATTTCACCTTTGAGTTCCTTTAGAACCTTTGGGTGTATGTTACCCAGATTTGGAGACTTACTAATTTTTAATATGTCAGGTAGTCCTAGAAGTTTATCTCTTGTCAATTCTGTCTGATGCAGTTCTTCAGACACCGTAGCTCCAGAAAACATGTTCTTCTGTGTTTCATCAACTTAACCCTTTTCTCATTTCTCCCCAAGGTCTTCGCAAGGGAAGGGAATGTTCCAAATATTATAATTGCAGTGAGTATTTATGAGTGTGGTAAACTATCTTCTTGCGAATCTTTGCTGTTGTTGAGCATACATTTCAGCAGAGGGCAGATACAGAAGGGATAATAAAAGGATAGCACTGGTGCAAGGCATTTGTTTTAATTGCATCTCTCTTGAGGGTCATTTGTGGGTGAGAGGAGATGTTGTGGAAGAAGCAAGCTCCAAAATACCCCAGGGGAATGCTGTTGGCTTCACTGGGCCCCCTGGGTTCCATTTCTGTTTCAGAGTTTCTGTGACCCAGCTGGCGATTCACTGGGGAGGGGAGGGGAGGGCACACATACAACAGAAGTCCTGGCAATGTCTTGAACTTCACTCTTGGCCATCTTGCATCTGAAGGGTCCTCCAGGAACTGGCAAAACCACCAGTATCTTGTGTCTGGCGCGAGCGTTGCTGGGGCCTGCCTTTAAGGATGCTGTTTTGGAGCTCAATGCTTCAAATGACAGGTGAGTCGTTGGGCTCCGCTATGAGCTGGTCCAAGTCATATATTCTGCAGACAGCACTGCACGCTGGGTGTTAAGCTCCAGCCCAAGATCAGCAGTGTGTCCTTTTTGCCTTACACTGGCTGCTTGCTTGAAGCCCTGTCAAGAGGCCGCTTCGGCTCTCTAAAGCAAACTCCTGGCAGATTTTCAAATATTTCTCTGCTGCCTATACAGATTGTAGTTTGCACGTGTTGCAAAATAAAACTGACTTTTCTCTAGGCGTGGAACTTCTACACCTGAGTGGGTGGGAAGGGGGGCTACCCATTTCTGACATTCTTGTTGCAGGAAAGGCACAGAACAAAAGCGATTAGGGTCCTTCCCTGAATTGGTTTTTCCCAACAGCTGTAGCTTTCACCATCTGCATCTTCCAGGGAAACTAAACTTCTCCACTGCATTTCTAGACAGAAAACGTTTCCCTTTGCTCTCCCCAACTTGCCATTCTTGGCTGCTCCAAGCTGAACAAAAGTTAACCATACATTCTGATTTTCAGAGGCATCGATGTCGTGAGGAACAAAATCAAGATGTTTGCTCAGCAGAAGGTGACGCTCCCAAAAGGCCGGCACAAAATCATCATCTTGGATGAAGCCGACAGGTGCACGACTCATTCCTTTAATCCCAGAGACATTCCACTTGCTAATTTAGTTATTTGAATGCTTTTAGCTTGCTTTTCTCCACTTCATTTAGACTCAGAGCAACTTATGATATCACCCCATGTGCACACGGAGAAATACAAAAGAACACACATTTCAACAAATCTACCTATTCGGAGCAGATGGAAGCAGTTCTGCCCTTAATAGCAGCAGTCTCTATCCAGGCAGGGATGCAGGCATTTATTTCCTTCCTCCCCAACTAAGAGCTGGGACGGTTACACCAAAGAGCTTTTGAGTGAATCTACAGTTTGTCGTGATGTCTGAACACAGCAATAAATCTGTACCTTGAATTACTTAGGCTGCAGCGAGTGTCCCCTGCTGTATTAGAGGGAGGGGTGAGACAGGCCACTTCCATCAGTGCTGGCTGGGACGCAGCTGATCCCCCAGCCCCTCCGTGTGCAGAACAATCGCCTTCAATGAGTAACAGTGCGATCCTAAGGGGAGTTACTCCAGTCTAAACCCTTTGACTTCAGTGGGTTTTGATTGGAGAAACTCTTCGTAGGATTGCGCTGTTCGTGTGGGTACAGTGGCTAGAGCGTCAAACTAGGATCTGGGACCCAGGTTCAAATCCCCGCTCTGCCGTGGAAGCTTGGTGAGTGATCTTGAGTTAGTCATATCTCACAGTGTTCTTGTGTGGATAAAATGGAAGAGAGGGGAACAAAATAAGCCGCTCTGAGTCCCCATTGGGGAGAAAGACAGGGTATAAGTGAAGTAAATAAATAAAAATGACTTAGTTATCTTGTTATGGCACCAGCAGGTTAAATGATCCAGGTGTCAGTACCAAAGTTTGTTCGTTTCCTTCCCCTTCTGTTATATTTTTAGGCTGTTGTTTTGCATAACTGCTGCCTTCAATGCAGCAGTAGCAAAAAGATGGTCTATAAATAAAGTAGAGCCAGACTTTTTCATAAGGCAAAAGCAGATATAATTGGGCAACGTGAAAGGACTCCTGGGACCTAAATATTGGCTTGTTTGTTTCTTCCTCACAACTAGCATGACAGACGGAGCCCAGCAAGCACTGAGGCGGACAATGGAAATCTATTCCAAAACAACACGCTTTGCTCTTGCCTGCAATGCCTCTGACAAGGTCATTGGTAAGAGGGGGTGCTCGTCAGGGCTTTTGGGGGGGGGGGAAAGAGGTGGTGGAACTCAGTGGGTTGCCAGCACAGGGGGCAACTCTTGGTGGGAGGTAGTGCCCCTGGTACCACATGTGCAAAGTATGCTCGTGCTCCCAGGACCACACAATGATGTCACATTGGGTCAGCTGGAACAAGGGGGAAGTTTTTTAAAGTTTAAATCACCCTCGGTGAAAATGGTTACATGGCTGGTGGCCCTGCCCCCTGCTCTCTAGACAGGGGAATTTAGATTGCCCAGCGGTGTGGAGAGCAATCTAAACTCCTCTCTGTCTGGAGAGCAGGGGGCGGGGCCACCAGCCATGTGACCATTTTCAAGAGATGCCGGAACTCCGTTCCACTGCGTTCCAGCTGAAAAAAAGCCCTGGTGCTCCAGAGCATGTTTCTAAAAGCAAGAGTCTAGAACCTTATTAAGTTTGTGGGTATATTTGGAATTTTTAAATGGTTGCCATGGGAGTAGGCCCACTCATAAAATGAGAAGTCCTGCGTTAAGAGTCCTCTTGCCACAAGGGCAGACACTGGATGCCAGCAAAAGCAGCAGTAGAGGAGGCAGACCAGGTTGGGCACCCTCTGACTTACAGAGCAATCCTAAGCAGAGTTATACCAGTCTAAGCCGGTTGAAACCAATGGGTTTAGACTGGCATAACTCTGATTAGGATTGCACTGATAATCTCTTAGGGGCAAGGTGTTCTGCATAGCTCTTTCCACTTCAATGAAGCTCCTACAGGAGAACTTAGCAGGGAAAATATTTGGCAGCTCTGTCATTGGCACCCAAACACCTTGGGCCATGCTCTGTTATAGACCTGGTGATGGTGGGCTTGGGGTCCAAAAATGGCTTGGCAAAACTGCATGCAGGAGCCAGAATGCAGGGCTTCTTTTCCAGAAGAAGGTACGTAAGATTGCAGCAGTTGGGAGGGAAAAATAAGGAGGCTGTTTTTCAATCATTAAAAAGCAAAGCAGCCTCCCACTTCTGTCTCCGCAGAGCCGATCCAGTCCCGCTGCGCGGTGCTCCGCTACACGAAGCTAACAGATGCCCAGATCCTTGCCAGGCTGATGAAAATCGTGGAGAAAGAGAACGTGCAATATACGGATGACGGCTTGGAAGCCATTATCTTCACAGCCCAGGGGGACATGAGGCAGGTGGGTGGAGAGCCAATAAGGGGCCTTAGCACCAGGGGCTTAAAGCACGCCCCTGGTATCTCCAGCTAGGAGTTGTTTCCATGATCAGGGCTGGCAAAGAACCCCCCTCTCTTCCTGAAACCCTGCAGAGCTAATGCAAATCAGAGGATACTGGACTGTGCTAAACGGACCTTTCGTCCAACCCAATATAAGGCAGCTTCACATTGGAAGCAAGGGCTGGGAGTCTCACCCTGTAGACTAAGTTTTTCTGATTCGCATAGAGGCGTTGTGGGAAATGCCCAGTTTGATCTGCTTTCTATTTTGTTATCCCACGTGGTTTTGCACTTGTCAGTTTTAAGGCCCTGCCATCAGTCTGAAGTGAGTGCTCGTCTTTGCAAGAAGGAGTGGGTGTTCTGCAGAGGGCGTGTGGTTAGTGTTAAACAGGTTAGCAGGGCAGGGTTGAGAATGTCATCAGAAACCACAATGGGGACTTTACAAGTCAGCAAAGCCACTTCAAACTGAAGAGCTCTTCGCTTCCATGATGCTGAATTATGCCCCCCCCCCAAGTCCTGGTTGTTCGCTGGGCCTTTATGTGACCCCCCCAAATTATGTGCCTTAACATAATATCAGCTGCAGTCTTTCCCTGCTGGAAGTGTAAGAGGTCCCAACCGGTTACTTAGATGTCAGTGTGGCAGAACAAAATATAAAACTTGTCACAGAGCAGGCTGAGCCCAGAGCAAAGAGAACTAGAAACCTCAGGTGTGCCACAGAGCAGGGCTGCCCACCTACAAGTCCCTGTCCCTCCATCAAGCCGCACTGCAATGTGTCATAAGCACAGAGCCAGTGCATTAGCAAACATTTGCTAGCGAATGCTGGCTGAACTCATTTTGCCTCCCCAAGTGGTTGGGAGCACCCCGGAACAGGCATCCCCCTCCTGCACACTTGTACTTCTGCTGCTCAGTTCCAAGACCATGCCTCCTGGAGACGGGCGGCGGCAGCACAAACGCATGAGGCGCTCCTGCTCCCAAGCAAGAGAATTTGAAATTGCTCTGGTACCATTCTCTACACATGAAATGGTTAATGCAGAGCTCTTGGTGCTTACAGTGCTTCACACACATTCACCTGCAGACCTTGCAACAGTCCTGCAACATAAGCTAGTATCATTTATCTCTGTGTTGCAAAGGCAGGGGCCCACGGTTGGCTTGCCTAAAGCCATAGCGAGCTGGTTGCAGAAGCAAAAACTTGAACCAGGAGCCGTTGAATCTCTCAGACAGAAGTCTGTAGGCCCCTGTGGCACTGCTGGTCATAACACATCAGTAGATTCTCATGTACAGAGTTAATTACTGTGTGATGTGGTTTTTTTTAAAAAATCCAAATTTAATACAAGAAATGATAAAACCGTACAGTACAAACAAGAAAGGGATTAAAACTAAGCCATAAAAGACATTATCAAAACCACTCTTGGCAAATTGTTAAAAACTCAAGAATTACAATAAACAAGCATTTAAACTTTGTTGCATTGGGGGAATTACTTCGTTGGCATTTAAAACATCTAAAATTGGTTTCCATATTTCATCATATTCAAATAAAGGGACTGCCATATGCAAGTTCCCAAAAAACGGATTGTGCATAATCCTACCCATCAAATATTGCTCCCATATTTTCTGATACCATTTTTTTAGCAATGGGCCTTTGAGGGATTTCCAATTCCCAGCAATGACCAGATGAGCAGAGGCAACTATTGTCGAGACAAGAGATCTGGTATTCCTATCTAGCACAGAGTTGGGCCAAGAATCCAATAGGAAATATTCTGGGGAGTATGGCAACGAAAGACCCATCATGTTGAACATCTCTTTGTGAACCACTCTCCAAAATTCCTGAACAAAATGGCATTCCCACCACATATGTAGGGTCGTGCCTTCCTGCTTGCAAGATCTCCAACACAGAGGGCTCAACAACCTGTTCATCTTACCCAATTTACGTGGTGTTAAATACCAGTTGGACAGCAGCTTGTAAAAGTGTGATGTGGGTTAATGCCTATATGCTGTGAGGTTGTATTTACACCGATATGTAGAAGTAATCTTTCTCTTCAACAGAGAATGAGCCACCCTTCCATTCTGGGTAAACTGGCCATCATTTTTTCTTTTAAAATGTGCTATTCTTACAGGCACTGAACAACTTGCAGTCCACCTATTCTGGATTCAGTTTCATCAACAGTGAAAACGTGTTCAAAGTGAGTGAAAAGCCCATCTGCGAAGCTTGTTGCAGTTGAGTTGGCGTTTCAAATGGAAACTGGCCGGATGCTCATTATAACTAGCCCCCTTCAGGTGTTCAGGGGACAGAATAAATGTGTTACATATTATTAGAGGGGTGACGGTGGTAGCATTCCCTGCCCCTGACCTGGGCACGATCTTTTGGACTAACATATGTCTATATATGCCTGTCCTGGAGAGCCTGATCTCGTCAGATCTCCGAAGCTAAGCAGGGTCAGCCTTGGTTAGTAATTGGATGGGAAACCTCCAACGAAGATCAGGGTAGCAGAGGCAGGCAATGGCAAACCACCTCTGATACTCTTGCAATGAAAACCCCAGCAGGGGAATCGCCATAGGTCAACTATGACTTGAGGGCAGGATTTCATTTTTCATGCATGTGTATACCTTTCTTTCTGCATATGGCAGTCCTGTTTTTTCAGATTTCATGGAGCTACTCACACACGTGCCTGTATGTCAGAGGTAGCATTGTTTGCATGATCCTGCTTCCCCACCACACACACTTGACCAAATCTGAATTTGCGCCAATTTAGGCTCATAAACCTAAAAACCCCACAGGAGGCAATGAGTTGGGCCTTAGGACCACGTGGTGTGGTGATACAATGTGGAGGATGGATGTGGGAAGATCTTAGCTCAGCTGTCCAGTATGCCAAGATGGCCTTGGGCAAGTCATTTTATCTTATTTCCCGTTTGCAATCGCAAATGTTGTAAAAGGCGCTAAGCAGTTTGTACCTTTGAGTGTTATCAAAAACTTCATCAACCCAATTGTGTGGGACGTTCATGGAAGCAGAATGGTCTCTCTCATTCTCCTTTGCAACATCCCCTCTCCAGGGAAAAGACTTTCCATCACATTTTTCACAGAGGTCTGATTTAACCGTGATGTTGGCAAAGACTGTGGATGAGTAGGGGCCCATTTTAGCAGGACATTGCATGAATGGGAAGCCTCACAGTGAAATGCTTTTGCTTTGACCAGCATGAGGTTTGACCAGCCTTTCACAGTGGACACCATACTGCCTTTGATGGACGTATTGTTCTTTAACTGAAACTCTTGTTGTCAAGAATGGGAAGCTGGACTTTAAAACGAGAGTGTTCTAATTACAAAAGGAAGGGAGACAGTATGTTTCGGTTTCTTGGTTCCTTTTCCTGGAGTGTCTTTCTACTGTGTTTAATCCAATTTTATCTTATGATGTCCCCCCCTTCCCCCCCAAATCATTCTGGCAGTCGTAGTTTGAGAGGCAGCGAACCCTCTGTGGGAGAGATACTTAGCCCCATCTCTCAGGAAAGAGGAAATTTACTACAGAAAAAGCTCCAATCTGCAGTACAGATTATGTCCTGGGGTTTTCCCAGCGTTGAGATATGGGGGCACAGCACCAGTCTGCAACAAGACCAGTAATCGGGCTTGTGTGTTCAAAGCGGCCACTTCATTGTGTCCTCTGCTCCGCCCCCAGGTATGTGACGAGCCCCACCCCTTGCTGGTGAAGCAGATGATCGGGCACTGTGTCAACACAGATATCGATGAAGCTTACAAGGTGAGCGCAAGGGCCGTGCCCACCTTCTGAAAGTTCTTGCTGTTCATGTGCCCCCAGGATACGGGCAAGGGGCAGGCCCAGGGCCGAAGCAGCCATGAGAAAGATCACAGCTCCCCATCTGGCTGAGAAAGGAAGTTTGCGTGTGCTTCTTCATGTAGGATTGGGACCACCCAGGGAGAGGAGATGTACCTCGTCAGCCTCTGCTCATTTCTGCTGCTGGGAGTTCACCTTTCCGCTGCCGTAGCTGGGTGACTCCCAAACCGCTTCTAGTTGGAGGCCTGTTTTATTAACATTTTTAATGCCGTTTATGTCTCTGGGCTCCTTCTCAAGGCTCATTTTTATATTGATAAATTATTTTAGTTGTCAGCCACCTCAGGCAGGACTCTGAAGAGGTGGTATAAACACCTCCTAAATAAATAAGCCAGTCAGGTGCTGCAGGACTTGTTTTTGCCACAGTAGACTAACTGGGCTAACCCACTGCAGTCATTAATAGTGCTTTTTTAAAAAAAGTTACAGGTGCTCTTTCCTCCCTTTTTCCAGATCCTCGCCCACTTATGGAGACTCGGCTACTCACCTGAAGACATCATCGGCAACATTTTCAGAGTGTGTAAAACCTTTCAAATGGCCGAGTACCTGAAGCTGGAGTTTATCAAGGTTGGTTTTAGCATCTGGCAGGGTTGCGATACGAGCAAGGATGGCCGCCCAGTGGCATAGTGGTTAAGAGGTTCGGCTGTGAATCAGCACTCTTGTTGGTTCAAATCCCACTACTGCCATGAGCTCAGCAGGGGGCCTTGGGAAAGCCACTCCTCTCAGCCCCAGCTGCATTGTGGGGATAGCACCACTGACCTTGTTCACCACCTTGAGTGGGGCACTAATCTGTCTAGAAGAGCGGTATACAAGCCCAGTTATTATTACTCTTGGACACATGCATGCTTGAAGCACCCGACAGCACAGCAACGGAAGCAGTACCAAAATCTTGTCTGGTGCATGATCCCAGCCCAGAGCCTTGCTTTACAGCAAGTCTGTCTCTGCCATTTAAAATCATGGGACAACCCTGTGTATGACAAATGGGGTGAAGAAGTGTGTGTTTGCCTTTGTGGTATAACTGCCATTTGTTTAGTGTGGCAGTCTGAATCCTGCTACCTGAAATATAGGAATTTTGCTTTATATGCAAGATTTGGAGGGGGGAGAGGGGTAAAAAAGCCGTGCGTCACTGCAAGGTGGTATACTCCCCACCCCTCAATTCCACTACCCTTCTAGCTGCTGAGATGTCACACACTTTTCAAATATAAAACTACCAACTTTTAAAACAAGTTGAGGTTCTCAGATGTTTAATGCTGCAATTCCATAGAAATGTGAATAGGTAGCCCTTTCTGGCTTCTGCAGTTTCAACAGGCACTGCCCCCCACACTTTTCAAACATGTAATCATAAGGTCTGGCAACTTAAAACCATATACCTTGCTGTGTCTTCGTGTTAGCTGTTTCCCTGAGCCCTGTCCCTGTCCTTTTTATGTAGCTCTAACAGTAGCAGAAGCTTTGGTACTCTGCTAGAGGGGGAAGGCATAACCTCAACCATCCCATAATGTTACTTCTGCTGTACCATTTTATTCAGCTCCCTCGCCTAGCTTGCCAGTGATACATGGGATGTTCCTACTCCACATCCCAAAGCGTGCCTGATTCAAAATCTCAAGTCAAGACACTGTTCCGCCTTCCCCCCCATTCTATAGGTGTCAGAGTTCTATCAGGCAAATCAAACTGAAGAGCCAGTTTGGTGGAGTGGTTAAGAGCACAGGACTCTGACCTGGAGAACCAGGTTTGATTCCTCACTCCTCCACTTGAAGCCAGCTGGGTGACCTTGGATCAGTCATAGCTTCTACCTCTCTTAGCCCCATCCACCTCACAGGGTGTTTTGTTGTGGGGATAATAATAGCATCCTTTGTAAACCACTCTGAGTGGGTGTTAAGTCATCCTGAAGGGCGGTATATTAATCGAATGTTGTTGTTATTATTCACTCCCTGTTGCAGAAAAAGTGGATCCAATAGAGTTTTTTTAACAGCTGTCTTTCTGTTGCTAGGAAATCGGCTATACTCACATGAAGATTGCAGAAGGGGTGAACTCGCTGTTGCAAATGGCAGGGCTGCTAGCCCGGCTCTGTCAGAAGACTGTTGCTCCTACGGCAAGCTGAAGGAGGACAGATCAGGCCTGTGAGGCCTGCTTACCGCTGTGAGGAGAGCATCATGCAAAGCCAATGTGCAGACTGTCTACTAAAACAGGTTGCAGTTGCTGACCTCTCATTACACGGGATGGTTCTGGCTAGAAACATCCAAACTGTTTCATGAGATTCCTAATTTTGTAACAATGATCATAAATACTTTTGATAGAAAAGCTGCCTAGAACTCTGTCTATGCTTAAAGAACGTAAAAGCCTCCTGGATGTGGTGATGGCAGGTCTACTGAAGCTCTGCACTGGGCCACATAAAAAAACCCAGCTGGTAAATAAAGCCCCTTTGAAAGTAGCCCAGGCAGATTCCTGACTTTGATCCTAATTATGTGGCTGCTCTTTTTGCTTTTACTGTACTAGAGAGGAAAAGCAGAATTTTAAAGAGTCATAGGGGAGGGTCTTAAAACCGCTTTTGGAGCATGACAATGAAAGGTAGATTAGGGAGCTATGTGCAGGCTGCAGATTAGAGGCAGAGTCCCTGCTTTGCTGAAACAACCTGGGAACTTCCACATGCATCTTTGGGTAAAGGGCCTCAGGTAGCAATCTCTGCTGCCAGTCACAATGGATAATTTTGAACTTGGTGGACCAATAAGGCAGCTGCATATGGTTGGAGAGGGGCCAAAGCAGCTGCTCTGCAGGAGATCTGAACTCAAACCTTCAGGCAAAGGATCTGAGCAGAAACCTCAAAACACATTTAACACACACGGAATGGTTTAAGAAATCTTTGAGTATGCTGCACACTTTAGTACATTTGACAGACATAGATTGGAAGAGTATACTAGTCTAGCCCTCCCTTGCCTTGTCAACATACCACAGTAGCTGCAATTAATTTACTGGAGATAAGAGGGAAAAAACTAGTAGAGCATTAACAGGTTTAATGCATTTAAGGAAAGGAAGAGGACCCTGTTGTATACATTTCTAGCTGCAGAGGCAGGGTTTTTTTTTGCTAAAGAGCCTTCAAAGAGGGGTGGCAGAGCAGAAGCTCTCTGTTAGTTTCAGTTCAAAGCACTTGAGGTAGCTGCCATTGGGAAGAGACCTTTTATTTTCTTGAGCTACTGTATATCACAGTAGGCAATCCTGAGTTAAATGGAGCCACACATTGTCTTGGCATATGCACCCCTTCCACGTAGTCATTAAGACGACAAATTATTCCTATAATGCAAACATACAGAAGCACATTTGGGCATTCAAAATTGCCGAAGCTGTGCAAAGCTTTAGGACAAACAATCCCTTTGAAACACGAGGGAGGGATTTTTCCTTCTTTTGGGGGGCAAACAACAACCTTTTAAAACGAGGATTTGAAAAACTTCAGGATGTGAAGATTCAGCAACTTGCATAGCAGTGAAAGCTCTTTACCAATAAACATTCTAGGAACTATTTCACAACACGGATTACTCCAGTCCTATCCCCTACTACACACATAAGATTCAAGTCCAGCAGCAGAAACCAGATACCTGACAAAAGGTGCTTTGACTCTTGAAAGCTTATACCCCGAAAATCCTGTTGGTCATTAAGGTGCTACTGGACTCAAATCTTGCTGTTTTACTGCCGATGAATACAGCTATTGACTTGAAACTACTACACATAGTGTTCTTAAACTCTACCTAGAACCATTTTCCTTTTGAAGTCTTCAGGATTTGCATGAAGTTCATAAACCACGATGTCGCTATGTTTGAAACGTAAACTGCCTGCGAGCCCTGTCCCCTGCTCTGGTTGACTTTGCAGCGGAGTTCTTGCTTTTGAAGTGACAGAGTATTTGCTCAGAGGTGTAGATCAGCATGAAAGAAGGTGGCTTTCTTTGCATGAGACTCGGAAATCCTGAATGGGCATCTCACTCTCATCTGGGAAGACTGACGAGCTCTTGGCGGCTGTTGAGTCATTCATTCCCAATTCCTAAGCAGGAAACCTGGGCAAGGAGAAAGATTCACCATACTTAGCATTTCTATAGTGGTTTCGGTGTGCAAAGTGCTTCATACATGTTATGTGTAATCTTTATAACAGCCCTGTAAGGTGGATCAACTTTATTACAGGGATTGATAAATAGCCGCTTGCCTAAGGCCACCTACAGAGTTTGTGACAGAAGCAAGATTTGAGTCAGGCACTTCCTGGATCACAGCTCCTTCCCTTAACCATTATGCTGTCCCAAAGCAACAGAAGAGATAGTTCTTCATTATTCCTTTTAATTCTGTCCCATTTTGGAACGAACATTAGTTAATTACGTGGCTGCTCTTTTTGCTTTTACTGTACTAGAGAGGAAAAGCAGAATTTTAAAGTCATAGGAAAAAGTATCTATATATATTTTAGCTAAATAAAATCCCTGCAGAGTTGCACGCAGCCAGCAGTAACTATTTTGAACTTAACATGTCACCACCACCGCCACGCATCAGTGTTCAGCATTAGGTTTCCCCCTCTGTATTCCTGCTTTTGCCGCAACCTAACCTCATAGGGGGAGGGGATGGAAGGACAGCTCAAGGAGATGTCTTCGACATAGGCACTGTGCTCCTTTTAGTCTTTTCTGCAGCAAGGGGATATTTTTTTTACAAAATTTATATGCTGCCTTTTCAGATGGCTGCTCAAGGTGGCTCACGGGAAAAACCTAAGTCAAAAAACCATAAATATTAAATTTAACAAGCCACTAAAAACCCAGCTAGAGCTAGAATCCAGCTAGATCAACATCCCTAAGTGAAAGCCAGAAATATTTTGGCCTGGCGCCTAAAAAAGGAGTAGCCTAGGTGGCCAGATGAGCCTCGAAAGGGAGGACAGTCCACAGATGAGGGGCCACCCCTGAAAAAGTCCTGCCTCTAGTAGCCACCCACCTCATGTCTTGCAGGTAGGGGCTCAGAGGGCAGGGCTTATGAAAGTGTTTACCTGGTAGTTTGAAATTGCTTGCGAAGGAAGTGAGACAGCCCAGAATGTTAATGGAAACTGATCCACATAAGCACCAACTCAGTGTAATGGGGAGACACATGCATACATCCATGTGATTACCTGCCGTTTGGCGCACAACCAGGCCCGGCGTTGACATAATCTGGCTCATCATCACTGGAGCATCCTGGAGAAGAGAACAATTCATGAGCTGAACCGAAGGCGGGAGAGCCTAGCACGGGAAATCCAAACACTCCCTCCCGCACTGATCAGCAGAACGGAGCAGCCACAAGCACGTCTTCCTCCCTGAGCCCTCTTTTACAGTGAGTGTGCCCACGTGGTAGACTGCAGAAGCTTTTCTGGAAGGTCACGCACCTTGGAGGGCTCAGATTCTTCTCCTTTATTCTGCTGTCTTTCAACAGCCACCTCATTGCTGAATGGCTCGATTCTATTTCCTGCAACCCTCCCCTGCTGCATTTCCCCCCTTCTCTCTTGGACGTTCCCTTCTCAACGGCAAAAAGTCACTGACCTGCTCTAAACACAGGACTTGCGCTGGTATGCACAGCACGTCGTGCCTAAGGTGTTCGTTGCACCTGCAACAGCTATGATCAATAGAACAGACATTCCCAGGACTTACCCGAGCCAGGTGGGGTTTGCCATAAATGGAGAGCTGCTCTGTTTTCATAGATGCCCACCTCTGCAAAACCTAAAGGGGAAACAACATTTAACCAAAAGCCAGGAGCTAAAAATTGCATCACATTTGCTTTCCAAACATTTCCTCCTGTCCGGTTTAGCACTGACTTCCTTCCCATGTTAATACAATTGTGCCAGATGTAAATAATACTAGAACTCTGGGTCACGCAATGAAGTTAAAGGGCAGGAGATTCAGGACAGGCAAAAAAGAAAGACTGAATTTATGGAACACTCTGCCGGAAGGCATGATACCCTGGGCTTAGAAGCACAAATCATTGACCGGAGCAATCGGTGAGAATTGGCTACAAACAATAAATGAAACCTCCATGTTCAGAAGCAGTATACCAGTTGCTGCAGGCAGCAGTAGGGGAAGGCCTTCATGCAGGCATCTGGCAGACCACTTGAATGCAGGACTCAGGACTAAATAAAACTTCTGCCTGATCTAGCAGGGCTCTTCTTATGTCCTTATTACTCACGTTAGTCAGGAAGGAAAAGTCACATATTAATATGGCCCTTCCTTACAGGGTTGTTGTAAGGATTACAAAATAGTCTACATGAAGAACACAACAAACGGTAAGCATATTTAAGGTGGGCAAAGATATTGGGCAAGTACATTTTGCAACTTTTGCTAGCCAAAGTCTTTAGAGCAAAGCACTAAGGTTTTTCCTTTGACACAGTTCAGGTTTAAGAAGCTCAAGTAAATGGATCAGTTTTGGTTGAAGTTAAGGGCAAATTGCTAATCGGTCCAGTAACATACAACGTACATGAATGTAAGAAGCTACCTGCTCCAAATCTATCCTCCAGGTCTGTATTTGTTTATTCCAATTTGCAGCGGCTCCCCCAGAGGAAGACCCCCAACACTGACTATTATCCATTTCAGTTGGAGATACCGAGGTCTGAACCTGAGACGTTCTATAGGGAAAACCGGTGCTCTCCCCCTTTGAGACACGGCCCTTCTGCTACCCTGAACTGCCAGAAACCATCTCACTAGCAATCAGGATCAAAAGCAGGTGAGATGGTTTCTGGCAGTTCAGGGTGAATTTGTTTGCCTTTTACAAAACGTCTGCAATTACACGAAGCCCAGACAAGGCCAATACGTATAGAAAACATTCCCTTGCAGTGCTCTTAACAGCAAGACAGAAAATCCCCTACCCAACAGAACTTACTGCATCCGGTGCCATTCGACGGCCCAGCGACGTTTTGATAAGAGCGCGAATCATCATCTGAAAGAGAGGGAAAGATGAAGTTTACTGCAGAACAAAAGCGGAGGGATACAATCTTGGAGGCCTTGACCTGATTGCTCCAGGAAAGCGAGTCACCACTCTGGTTCAGAATGCTGGACCCAGATATGGAGCTCAGCCAGACCATACCAAAAGTACTACAGCATCCCATTCCCAGCAAGGTGACTCCAGGAAGCCCAAAAGCAGGGCACAAGGCCAACACTCCTCCCCTGTTGTCTGTCCCAGCACCTAGTACTCCGAGCTATACTACTGCTGGATATGGAGGCTCCAGTCCTGACCAGCTACATTAGAAGTGCCCTCCTAGATGAGGTCTATCAAGTCCAGCAATCTGATGCCTCCAGGAAGCCCACTGGCAGATTAGACATTTGCGGCGTGGTGTGTTGGGACTAGAGCGAGAGCTGAGTTCACCCTCCGCCCAACCAGGAACCTGAGCAGACAACGTTGGGCCAGTCACTCTCACAGGATCACCAGGAACATGAAATGAGGACAGGAAGATCCATGGATGGACTCTGAGCTCCTGGGAGAAGTACTGAGATAGAACATGAGAGATGGAGGAAAGGCAGCAGCTACTTTTCAGAAGTTTGCTGCTTCCAAGCACGCTGGAAGTAGCTCACTATTCAATGGAGATTTTTCCTTTTCCTTCTCATTCTTCATTGGCAACAGCAAGTCAGATCCAACAAATCTGTTCCACTAATAGTAATGCTTTCCTTGAGCACCAAGAAGCTTGACACAGAGGTGTCGGCAGAACAGATCCGCAAGACCCGTTCCATTATTTTCTCTCTTAGGGCAGTGGAGAGAGCTACGGCAGACACTCCCTTGACCCTCCTTCCTTGGCTTACTTCTGCCCTTTTCTCTGCTTTACAAAACCTGTGCTGTCCCCCCCCCCTACCCCGCCCCGATCTTGGGAACAGTTAGCTGATGAGCCGGTGTGGTGTAGCGGTTAGAGTGTCGGGCTAGGATCTGGGAGATCCAGGTTCAAATCCCCTCTTTGCCATGGAAGTTCACTGGGTCACCTAGGGCCAGTCACATGCTCTCAACCTAACCTACTTCACAGGGTTGTTGTGAGGATAAAACAGAGGAGGAGAGGTGAATGATGTAAGACACTGAGTCCCCATTGAAGTAAGTAAAGATATAAAACCTCTTAATACAGGTCAGCTAACAAATCATGTGTCTTTATCAAGCTTACCACTGGGTGGTCTTAAGAGTTTTCTGCAGTTGTAATAATCCATAGAAATGGGTTCACTGAAACAGGAAAGAAAGATTTTTATAAATACTGAATATCAGCCATCGCAGATGAGAACTGCTACCCTGAGAGTCTGCCCAGCTCAAGGGTTTTCAGAAGCAGAAACGGACGGTGCTGATTATTCCACTTGGTCTTTAGGGGTTCTACATCTGAACTCACTTCAGGCTCTCCAGATCAGCCTCAAGAGAGAGACTTTTCCATCAAACACTTGAATAATCCTTTTGCCCCCAACTCTTGGCAGTAATAAACTCCCACTTCCTGATAGGAGGGGGCCCCAGGAGGAGGCAGCAAGGGAGACGTTTGAGAGCCTTTGAGAGCGGAACTTTATTGCCTTCCCCAGGCACCTCTCTCAGCCAAGCAAAGCGAGGCTGCCCCTGAGGCCTCTACATCCTGCTCAGCATAAGACTGAATGATGTGGAGTGGACAACTTCTGACACCCGTAAGCCCTGCCTCGCTGACCACCAAGAGACAAGCAGGGTCTCAGTGAGCAACGGTGTGTATATGCCAGTGGGGGGGCATGGAGAATAGGAAGGTGAGGCATCTTGGTGGGCTTAATGGAGCAGAAGGGGGAGAACACGCTACCAGGTTCCCCAAAAGCTGGAACCAGCCTTGCTTACAGCACTGGCGAGAGAGAAAGGCAATCAGCTTAGAAGGAGGGCTAAGTTGGAATCTCTCTTCCCTGCTATGAGAATTCTGAAGCTGTGGGCAAGCTGCAGAAAAACACCACTGGTGTTTTGCCAGGAGTGGTTGTGTTTGCGTGTGGGGTGTGACACAAATGTTTGGTGTAGTGGTTAAGAGTGGTGGGACTCTAATCTGGAGAGCTGGGTTTGATTCCCCACTCCTCTGCTTGAAGCCAGCTGGGCGACCTTGGGTCAGCCACAGCTCTGTCAGAGCTCTCTCAGTCCGACCCACCTCACAGGGTGTCTGTTTGTGAGGATAATAATGACATTGAATTGGTAAACCACTTGAAGTGTGGTGTTGAGTTGTCCTGAAGGGCGCAACATAAAGCAAATGTTACTATTATGTTGTTATTATTATTATTTCAAGACGCTGCCCCAAAGCCAGTTGCCATTCCGGACTTACATATAAGCAGCATCCTGATCCGGCTGGGTTTCTGAAAAGACAAACGATTTGCTGTTAGTTCCCAAATAAATACAGAGGAGGTGAACGTAATCAAGGCACCCAAGGTCGGCCTCCTTTGAGAACATTTTCTAACCTAACACACAGATGCTGGTGCAGGGCAGTGGCTGGGAAAGGGGTGGGGGCACTGCTTTGAATCTTACCTCTGTCATAAATTCATCAAGGGGGTTTAGAAATCCTCTCTCAGCCCCCAGCCTAAAATACCCACCCCGTGCACAGAATGGAAAGTTTTCCTGCCTTCCTTTCCATCCCTGCAGCCCCTTCCAACGCCTAAGAAAGATCATTCCTGGGAGCACAGGACCCACACAGAATGAGCCCGTGGGTTGGGGGCTGGAGGGCGGAAGGGAAGGGAAAGGGGTGAAATTGCTCCTCCTTCCACCTTCTGCAAGGATCAAAAGGGGCTGCCAGAAAGGAAAGCAGGAAAACTTCAATGCTCCAGTGGTTGAATACTGCCCATTAATACAATGCCGACTTAACCTTACAGAACGTTTGTTAGGATCACAACATACACGATGCAATTTGAACCTGCTAATGGGAGCATACAGAGGTCCAGTATTATTGTTAGATGGGCGTGGGAGGCAGGGAAGGACAAAGAAAAGCAAAAAGCCTTAGAAAAAGGGCTTTGCTGTTAGTGACAGCCAGTGTGGTGTAGCAGCTAGAGTGTCCATTAGATCAAGGAGAGCCAGGTTCTAATCCCCACTCTGCCATGGAAGATTTCTGGGCAACTCTGGTCAGTCATTCTCTCCCGGCCTAACCTACCTCGCAGGATTGTTGTGGGGATAAAATGTAAACTGCTTTCAGTCCCCTTTGGAAAGAAAGGTGGGGTAGAAATGAAGTAAATAAATGAATAAGAAGGATGGTGTAGCTAGGACGCCACATATAAAGGATAAGATCAGGTTCCTACGCCATTAACAGGTGTGCAGAGGAGGGAATTCTGAGCAGTGCAGCTTCTCATTCCCCGCCCAACCCTTTGTTTGCAAGTTCTGTAAACACCAACAGCCAAGAGTGAATCTTAGTCTTAGTTAAAAAGAAGAAAGCAGAGATGTGCTAAACATTTTACACATACCTTTCCCACTAACGTTTTGATACCTAGGCTCGGCATAGTCGCCTGAAAGCAAAGTTAACAAAGTTAACAAAGGTGGAAGAATTTTTCTAGATACCAATTTTTTTGCACAATGAATCTCTCTTAGATTTGTAACCTGCTCTCGTCTCGAGGATGGGGACACGACTTCCTCTGATCTTCATTTTAGTCTCTCAACCACCAGGTGAGGCAGGTTAGAAGACTGGGAGCCCACAATTTTCCCAAGGTCACCCAGCATGGCCGTGGAAAGTGTGGTAGAATTTGAACCTGCAGCTCCCTCATCTTTGAGTTAGAGCCAACCAGCTTTGGGGCTTGTGAAAGGGGAAGAAGGAGTCCCCTTTAACCACCAAAAAGGGCATGTCATGAGACCTGAATGGACAAAAGGCATGTGGGATGGAGGCTGTATTAAGGAGCAGAATTAGGTAATGTTGCATGAAAAAGGGGAGGTTGCAGGATCCATCCCTTTATCCAGCATTAACTGCTACACTGCTGTGGCTCTCTAATGCAAGTTGCTTACTAATTTCTGGCACTTTTCTTCAAGGCTGCGTTTCTATTACGGGGTTGCCTCTCACATTTTCTAAGAGCTCAAATGGAGAATGGCTTAGGTCCAAAGATCCAGAAGTTCCTAGAAATCTGCTTTGCCATGTCCCCCTTTCTTGCTGCATCCCCTGAAAAGCTACTTGAGAGGTCTGAGGATCTTCAAGTGTGATGTAAGGTGCAGCAAAGAAAGGGCAATTAGCAGAAATCCCCTCGCACTGCACAAGCTTTTAAAGTCTCCCCATGCGGCATCCCACACTGTTGCCAACAATCCCGCCCCCCACCCCCACCCTCAGGGGCATCTCTTTAGGAGCGGCAGCAAGAATCTATCCTCTGTTGATTCTGCCCTGTTTTCTTATCAGAGGAGGTCTTGAAATACCCTATTTCAGATTCAGATGAAAAGTTGATAAAGAAAACATTTCCTAATGGAAATGAAAGAAAATAAAGGGGTGGAGAAATGTAAAAGATTATGGATACAGAACTTCAGTAATCAAGTACAGTGGAATAAGATATGGAAAGTAAATGTTAAAATAACTAAATCTGCTGTGTTTAAAGAGAATTTATACAAGATGTTCCATAGATGGTATCTAACGCCAGATAGACTGGCGAAAATGTTTAAAAATATGTCAAAGAAGTGTTGGAAATGTAAAGAAGGTATAGGGACATTTTTCCACATGTGGTGGTCCTGCAAAGAGGTGCATAGATATTGGATAATGGTACATAAGTTATTACAAAATATCCTACAGATAACAATTCCTTTGAAACCAGAAATTTTTTTATTAACCTGTATGCCGGATATAAAGAGAGAGCAAGAACACTTGGTAATCCATATAGTAACAGCGGCTAGAATCTTATTAGCAACTTATTGGAAACAACAAAGAATCCCTCAGCAAGAAGGATTGATAACAAAAGTAATGGAGACGGTGGAAATGGATAAATTGACATTGTTAATGGAAGGGCAAATGGAAGATTTTTCTGTACCATGGGAACCCTTCTACAAATGGATGACAAATAATTACAATGTTTAAACATAAATATGATACTAGACTAACTGTATAATGACATAATAGAATTCACAATTAAATATGTAACAAGATGAAATATAAGAGGTAAAGAAATAGATAACAGATATCGACAAGCAAAATGATAACTGTCTCATATCTGCATATGTATGTGTGGAAAAATAATTAAAAAATATTTTTTAAAAAAAGAAATTCCCTATTTCCAAACCATATGGTTTGGAACCAAAACCGGCAAATGGAAATGGCCTGGGAAAACAACTTAGAAGTCAATGAAGATCATTTAGCAGTAGGGAGGCAGTTCAGTTTTTGGCAGTACCCAGACGAAGGAAGGCGGGTACCCGGAAATTCAAATCCCCTCTTCAGCAATAGAAGTTTGGCTGAGCCATGGTTTCTCCTGGTCTGTTTCCCATCCGTGAAAGGGGAATTTTTAACCTCCTATTTCACATGACTGGGATGAGATGATTGCTGTGGGCACATTCCAACCCCTTTTCAACCCCATTGATGCTAGTGGGAGAAATCTGACAACTAGCTACATGAGAATTAACTTCCATTAACTGAATTGTGCTATTTAAATGTTAAAATAATTTTTAAAACCCCTTACCAGCATCACTTGGAATTGAATATTTGCGGCTTTTGCTAAAATAAAAAGGCAGCGAGGAAGAAATATGTTTATAATTTATTATATTATTACTAGAAATCACCATAACTTCAGCTGATCTAGCACATTTTCTCCTCACAAAGCCTCCATGAAAACTAAGATGTCATGCATGGATTGTTTTCCCCTCCTTATTTTATCCTCACAAAAACCCTGTGTGTTAGGTGAGCTGATGGACAGTGATGACGACGATGACAGCAACATTCGATTTATATACTGCCCTTCAGGCCAACTTAATGCCCCCTCAGAGCGGTTTACAAAGAATGCTATTATTATCCCCACAACAAAACACCCTGTGAGGTGGGTGGGGCTGAGAGAGCTCTGAGAAGCTGTGACTGACCCAAAGTCACCCAGCTGGCTTCAAGCGGAGGAAGGGGGAATCAAACCCGGTTCTCGGACAGGTCCAAGGCCTACCCAGCAAGCCTCACAACAGAGATTCAAACCCAGATCCTAGAACACACAGCACTCAGCCTACTCATAATAGATATGACATTGTCTACCTTGTCTTCTGCATGTTGCACGGCATCTTAAACTGTTCTTGTCTTGACACTATAGGAAAAAATGGAGAACCCGATATCAAGGAATGATTTTGAAGGGAAAGCTGCAAATATTACTGTGTTATTGCATGTTTCCCAAGAGCCATCTTGTGTTGCTGTCCCTATTTCTACCTTTCAGAGGATGTCTTGTTAAAAACTAACCCTTTCCCTCAGTCTCTAGACATGACATTTCTGTGAGAGGAGGAGGGTTCATTTTCTCTAGCACACATCCATGTTAAACACACATGCCAGGCATCGAGCAATTACACAGTTCTGTCACATTCTCTCCACGCCTTGTCATCTTTTTTTCTAAACAAGAGTCCCAGACTCCTTAGCCTTTCCTGATAGGTGGGAAGAGGGCTGGGGCGCAAGATCGGAGAGATACAGGAATAGTCTGGTTTTCACCTGTGAAATGTTGCCAAGGTATGTTAGGTTTTCTTTTGGTAAATGGAATCAACATTCTCTCTCTGATTGTTCAAGTCATCTATATGGGCTCAAAGTACCCCGAGATTCATTTTCTCATCATAGGATACACCTTCGCCTTCTGTATCTTCCGCTCAAGCACTACAGAGGATTTTACATCATGAGGTGTGCATCTGTGGCAAATTATGGGAGGGAATGGCCCTAGCCAGAGCTTTTTTTCTGGGAAAAGAGGTGGTGGAATTCAGTGGGTTGCCAGCAGGAGGTGGTGCCCCTGGTACCAGAAGTGCGCGTGCAAAGTGTATGCATGCTCCCAGGGCCAATGATGTCACTTTGGGTCAGCTGGAACAAGGGGGGAGTTTTTTAAAGTTTAAATTGCCCTCGGTGAAAATGGTCACATGGCTGGTGACCCCGCCCCCTGATCTCCAGACAGAGGGGAGTTTAGATTGCCCTCTGCGCCACTCCAGCAGCGCGGAGGGCAATCTAAACTCCCCTCTGCCTGGAGATCAGGGGGCGGGGCCACCGGCCATGTGACCATTTTCAAGAGGGTCCGGAACTCCGTTCCACTGTGTTCCAGCTGAAAAAAAGCCTGGCCCTCGCATCCCACCTTTGTTAGCAACTGCTCATTCTGACACACTCACTTGAGTAGGAGCGTACCACTTCAGTTATCAGCTGGTCTTCACACCTGGGGAGGGGGAAGAGAGAGACTCTTGTGAATGCCTTAGGCAGTGACATTGCCAATGAAGATGATCGCCAAACTACAGGTTTCAGTCAGTGAGATTCTGCATTCGTGCCTGTTGCACAGCTGGACAGAAGCACCAGCTTCCAAGTTTTATCTGAACTAAAACCAACGTACAACTTCCACACCGTACGTTATATAAGATATTTTGCTCTTAGAGCATGTACAGAAAACCAGCCTCTTCTGCTTGGGTTAACACAGCCAGTTCGTCTGCATCGGGTGGGAAAGGGAAGAGTTTTCATGGAAGATGGCATTTCTCCCAGGCCCCTGTTGATGCCACCTTCTCAAAAGGAACAGCCAACTGGCAGACAACGGGTCAACCTGGCCCACAAAGCAATGTCTCTTCAGCACAATCCTACACAGGTTTGTTCAGGTTCAGACTCACTGGAATCAGCTCAGACTGGTGGAATTCTGTAGAGGATTGTACTGTTCAGGTGGGCCCTATCAAATTTTAATCATGCAGCAAAAAAAGGGTTAATTCACCAAAGACATTGTGAGGGTCTATTTCACTGCTAGTCTGAGCAGACCTTTCTGGAAACAGATTAATTACAAAGCCCTTCAACCCTTTATGTCATATCAACACTCCATCCGGAGAATAGAGCAGTCCCCCTCCCCAGAATACAGAAGACCACCGCTATCATAAGTCTTTCTTACTACAATTTCCCTAGGACCCTTCTCCACATAAGACGGGAGTTAGCCCTTGGTGTTGCTGACTGCCAAGAATCCTACCAGGTAATCTTGAGCCACAGCAGGGATTCAGGCCTGTCTCTCCCAAATTCAATAACCATTCAACACACTGGCTCTTAGAATTTATTCCTTGGAGTGAAAATTGGTAGAAGGAACATTAACAATTTGAGATATGCCGATAAACACCAAGTTCCTGGCAGAAAATAGTGAAGACTTGAAACGGCTACTGAGGAAGGTTAAAGGAGAAAGCGCCAAAACAGGATGACAGCTGAACATCAAGACGACAAAAGTAATGACTACTGAGGAATTACAGTTTTAAAGCTGACAATGAGGAAACCAAAATTGTTCAAGATTTTCTATCCCTTGGCTCAATCATCAACCAACAGGGAGACTGCAATGAAGAAATCAGAAGAAGATTGAGACTTGGAAGAGCAGCTGTGAGGAAGCTAGAGAAGATCCTTAAAGATAAAGATGTCTCTCTGGGAACTAAGATCAAGATAATCCAAACTATGGTATTCCTGATTACTATGTATGGATGTGAAAGTTGGACAGTGAAGAAATCTGACAGGAAGAAAATTGATTCATTTGAAATGTGGTGCTGGAGGAGAGTGTTGCGGATACCATGGACAGCCAGAAAGACAAATAAGTGGATACTAGATCAAAACAAGCTGGAATTCCTCCTACAAGCTAAAATGACAAAACTGAGACTATCATACTTTGGTCACATCATGAGAAGACAAGATTCTCTGGAAAAGTCAATAATGCTAGGAAAAGTGGAAGGCAGTAGGAAAAGAGGAAGACCTAAAACGAGATGGCTGGACTCAATAAAAGAAGCCACGCCCTCCAGTTTGCAGGATCTGAGCAAGTCTGTTGATGAGAGGACGTTTTGGAGGTCTTTCATTCATAGGGTCGCCATAGGTCAGAGGCGACTTGACAGCGCATAACACACACAAATGAAGACATGGCAACAAGAAGACATGAGGCTTGAAATACAAGGGAGATGGTGGCTGATTTACTTACCGATTCCGCTGACTGTTCAGTCCCTTCTTCTCCTGTTTACTCCCTACAAAGAGGGGGGAGACAGAAGAATTTGTGAGCAATGCCCCAAAGCTACCGAAAAAGAAACATGATTAAGAACAGCAAAATCAGGGCAGCTAGAAGAGAAGATGCAAAGGAAGGCACCCCAAGATATGCAAAAGCAGGGGCATCTTTTCTGAAGTTCTCCAACAGGTAGCCCAACAGCTGTTACAGGGTAGAGTAACTCATGCTTCTGGTAGAGGACCCAGGAAAAGATAGCCAAAAGATCTGCTCTGGGACTGTCCTGATTTTTAAAAAAGCTTTTACTTCATAGGGGTTTTGTTTGCACAACTTAGCTGACAGCTTCATTTCTGGTGCTCTTCCTAGTCCACCTTCTGCTTCTCAGAGAGAACAAAACTTGGTAATGTGCCCCTGAGTTGGAGGAATAGCTTGGAATATTTTTATTTCACAGAAGCAGCTCTCATTGAAGAAAAAAAGTTGGGGGGGGGGATCCCTGATCTATTCAATGGAGAGAGCCTATCATCATTGTTACTGTACCCATTTTATACAGATAGGCAAACTGAAGTTAAGCGCTTGTGGCTTTCCCAACACCACACGCTGAGCACAAGGTCTGAGCCAAGAGCCAAACCCAGATCCTCTTCCTCTTCTCCTAGACCACACCTAGGGCTCCTTTTCACATAGATTTAGGTGGTGGGATAATACCTGCCTCTTTCTGCAGGCAACTATTTCAACCACACACCTTTCCAGGTCACAGTCCCCGAGATCCCAAGACGAAAGAGAAGATAGTTAAGCGCCATTAGGGAGAGACACGGTTAATCCTTACTGCCCCGTTGACATTTCATGCACATGCTCACAAGAGCTCCCAACAGCAACAACGAGACGGCCGCCCAAAGCAGTTCCACCTGGTTCATAGTTTAATCTTACTCCAGTTTCAGTCTTGAACACATAAAAACAATGGAGAGAAATAAGCCAAATGGGACCACATAACCGCAGGCATCCAGCAGATGACAAAGGGAAGGGATTTCAAGAGCTTTGGAGGACGGGATATTTCATTCAAAACAATTTCAACAAAGGAGGGAGGAAATTTTTTTTTTAACATGCATGCTGTCAATATATGGGTGAGGAAAGATGACCCCCGCCCCTCACAGAGACCTTAGTTCCATATGGTCTTTTCCTACAGGCACATTTCTTTCCCAACTCTCTTCAGGTATATACACTTTTACTCATAAAGACCAGAAACGAGTAAAGAATCTAGTTTGGTTCTAGGCAATTAACAGCAACCCAGTAAGGTAGGACATGGGAGGAGGGGGGGAGAGAACTGAGGGGGCCCTCCTAAAGTCCTCTAGTGTGGCGCTGTAATTCAAGTGTCTGATTAGGATGTAAGAGACCCAGGTTCGAATCTGCACTCTGCCATGGATGCTTGCTGAGCGACCATGGGCCAGTCTTGCTCTCTCAGCTTAACCTACCTCACAGTTATTGTGAAGATAAAACAGAGGAGAATAGTGTAAGCCACTTTGGGTCCCCACTGGAGATAAATGTGAGGTATAAATGAAATATATAAACAAACAAAGCACACGCTATTCAGACAACCAACTTTTCAAGATGTTAGACAGTTCCTGATAGCGAAATCGAAGAGTCCAGTAGCACCTTTAAGACTAACCAACTTTACTGTAGCATAAGCTTTCGAGAAACACAGTTCTCTTCGTCAGATGCGAAGACATATCTGACGAAGAGAACTGTGGCTCTCGAAAGCTTATGCTACAGTAAAGTTGGTTAGTCTTAAAGGTGCTACTGGACTCTTTTCGATTTCGCTAATACAGACTAACACGGCTAACTCCTCTGGATCTAGTTCCTGATAGGTAATGGACTGTCTGTGCTGAGCATCAGCTTGTCCAACAATCCAGAAGCCAGCATGAAAACATCGGAGGAAAAAGTTGGCTTCCCTCAGACTGATGCTGGATGGAACAAATCTTGTCACATGAAGACTGATCACTCAGCAAGGAAAGGAAACAAACAAACCCAATGACTCTTCGGAGCAGAAAGGAAGAGCAGCTTCTTTTAGAGGCTTAAAATCTGCTTCCGCAGTGAATGGAAACTGGAATCTTCACGAGGGAGGATGACCAAGAAGTCATCAAAGCCAATGTGGTTCTTCTACTGCAAGGAAGAATTCATTCTCCCGCTCTCCCAAGGCCCATATATACCAGCCTGTGCTACCTGAGGACTGCAAACTGATCCAAGGCAGAGACTAGATACACTGGAGAAAAATGTACCTTCAGACAGGATACTCTGCCAACCCAAGAAAGCTCAAGTAAGCAAGTCAAACTGGAAACTCACACTAGCATATATAGAGAAGTAGCAATGGGAAAGGAGGGAGGGCTCATTGGGAAATTAAAGCAGGAGGTCTGCTTCGAATGGAAAAACCAAATAAACTTATCCAACCGATAAGGCAGAGAGCTTGCAGTAATGCGGATTATTGCAGGTTCTAGAGGGCTCAGCCTTACCAGGAGGCTGGACTTTCGGCCTGATGCAGCAGGACTCTTCATGGGTCCTTATTAGCCAGGTTAGGGAAGGAACTTTCATGTTCAGAGGCAGTAAAACCAGTGGCTGGTGACAGGGCTCCAAAAGCGGGTATTTAGGGGTGGGGGGGCATCAAGGACATGCAACCTCTCCTGAGGCCTGGGTTGTTCTGGAGGCCTAAGAAGGCCATCTACTTGATTTTGCTCTCATGCAAGAGCAAGGAAGCAGTCAGCAAGATGCATGTGAATTTTGGCTGATCGCTTAAATCTCGGGGCTTCAGCAACAGCTAGAAGTCTCTAAGAACCCAAACCACTCAATTTCACCCTTTGCCAGACCAGAACACAAAGCTATTGCTTTTCCGCAGCAATATATCCCTTGTATGTTTTCCAAATATGCAAAGAGTTGAGTGAGGAAACTGGAGTTCCTAGAGAGGCTTCTTAGCAAATAACTTACATCTTCGAGACTGGGTCTATAAGGGTGATGCCCTGATAGACAGGCAGTCTTGAACAGTCAGTCAGCCTCTTGGTTTAAACTCTTCAAGTGCAATCATTCTAGAGCATCTTACTTAGTATTGCAAACTATAATCTTAGAGCAGCCTTCACATCCCTACGCTTCGAAACAATGCCAACCGCAGTTTTAGCAGGCCGCTACAGTAAAATACCTAAGGACCAGCGCTTCTGTCCCTGTGGAACATCTGCAATTGAGGACTTACCTCATTATATTCTTAACGGCCCGTTGTATGCCCAACCTAGGACTAAATTTCTTTCTGAGATGTTGTCCAACCTTTGTACCCACTCAGATCCCGAGAAGATTGCAGTTTTATTAGCCGACTCTGATGCTAACACATCCTACAAAATGGCTTTATATGCCCTGGCTGCAAAAAAAATACGGGCTAATGCTGTGCTTAAGGGATAACATTAACATTGAACATTGGGGATTTTTACTGTTTTAACTATGTATACTTTTATTGTCCTGTATGAATTTGACAACCAGAAATGGTTTGATGGTTGTATCTAGTTTTAAATTTTAATGCTTTGACCATGTCACATCAATTTTATTCAAGCTTTTGTTTCTGTTTTTGTTTGTGACTTGTAACGGCCTATGGCTGAATACAATAAACCTTTCACTATTCACTAGAGAGGCTTCTTCCTTCTACGTTCTCTTAAACGTTGGCAAAGTCCATCCCTCCTTTTGTGTCTGAGGTCTCTCTCTTACCGTGTGGTTTGCCATGCCGAGAGGAAGTAATGAAAGAGAAGTAAATCCCACAGAATCTAGGCAGGGCTTATTTCTATCCGCACACTCCTTTTCCTTCCCCCTTCTTGCTTTCCTTTGTAATTTTGTGTTTCTTTAATTTTTTTCCCTATATATTTTTGTATACATTGGAATAATAAACCAATATACATAAAAAGACATGAGTTTGGAGGAGAGGGTTTTGAACAGGAGTTGACCTTAATGTTAGAAAATTACCCATGAATGTCAGTGGCTTCATACAGCGTTCTGGAAAATCTCCAAAAGCAAGTAAGAAATAGAGATACTCAGGGTGTCTAAATGAGATCTGCATAGAACAGGAGAAACCCCATAAGTATTTAGGTATGATCATACAGGATAACGGAAGGGAAAGCTCACAAATTAAATATGTTTTTTCTAATGCACAAAAGAGTGCTGGAATGATACAAAAATCTTACTGAACCAGAAGATGTTACAAGATACTTTAGGAAAAATGTTTATCCCCATGTGGAGATGGGAGTGTTGAGTCCCTTCACTGTAAAATTTATGAATATATTAAGGGAAATGTATATTAAACCTATAATTAATAGTCTGCCAGGAAAAGAGAGACCATCGTATAATAATGTTAGATGAAACAGGGATATGACTCTCAAAGTGGCAAAATTTGGTTTCAATGGTCATTAATAGAGGAGGAAATCCTGGTTAAATACGGTGAACCCTAGGTAAGTTTTGATGTAATACAATAATATAAGATAACTTGAATTCTACACAATTTACATTATGTAAATTATAGCAAGGTACAATTTTACTGATTGTTTAGCAATATTTTAAAGTATATATTGTTGATTGATTAATTATGCTTTTAGGATGGTATAATTATGCTTTTAAGTAAATTTTAAATTTAGGTAATTGCTGAATTGTTTAACGTTTGTTTTATACGGCTTGTGCCGTGCCGATGTTTGATGATTTGTAATTTTGACTTGGCACTGGGAAAGTGATGGCCTTTGGTAATGAAGACTACTTACTTACATTAAAAAAATAAGATCCAGAGGAGTGAGCCGTGCTAGTCTGTACTTGCAAAATAGTAAAAAGTCCAGTAGCACCTTTAAGACTAACCAACTTTATTGAGGCATAAGCTTTTGAGAACCACAGCTCTCTTCATCAGAGGCGATAAGAAAAATAAGAAATCGTTTCAGATGTTAAATCTCCCCACCTAAATTTTGTGTGTGTGTGTGTGTGTGTGTGTGTGTCTTTATATGTGTGAAAGAGAACAGGACGAGTCTTTGTCAAGGGGCCTGAAGCAGTTCTCAGCAATCCAGACTGGGGGGGCAAATAACAACAACAACATCCAATTTATATACCACCCTTCAGGACAACTTAATGCCACATTCAGAGTGGAGCTCCGAGAAAGCTGTGGCTGACCTGAGGTCACCCAGCTAGCTTCAAGCGGAGAAGTGGGGAATCAAACCCACTTCTCCAGATAAGAGTCCTGCTGTTCTTAACCATTACACCATACAGGATACCCTGCATGTATAGCCACCCCAAAACATCTAATCTGGCCATTATGACAGGATGTTGGCCCTTTGACCTGATTCCAGCAGGACTCCAGCATGATCTAGTGGTTAAAATGTTAGATTAGGTTTATTTTTTTTAAATTTTCTTTGGATTTCTATTCCACCCTCCCCACGAATGGCTCAGGGCAGATTACAACATTTTAAAAACACATTAAAATTGATTTACACAATTGAAACCATAAATTAATTTTTAAAACATTCACACATAAAAAGAGATACCCAAGATACCCAAATCTGAATCCCCACTCGGCCATGGAAACTTCTTTGGTGGCCCATGGCCACCATGGCCACCAGTCTAACCTTCCTCACAGTGTTGTTGTTGTGAGGATAAAGTGAAGGAGGGGAGAATGATGTTGTAAGCTGCTTGAGGTGCCCGTTGGGGAGAAAAGCGGAGTCTAAATAAATAAAATATTCCTATGACTCTCTCACACTGAATGGAGTTCTGGGCAGAGAACACCTTATAAGGTCCACACACCCAACCCCGCTTTGTGTTGATGGTACCAACATACCTTTGGGTTGAACAAACCTGTAAGTCTTGTGGTTGTAGATCAAGGTTGGGAAATGCTATTCCAACATTTCAAAAACAACTGGAAAAGAAAACGTGAGTATGGAATAAAGTTCGGCGATTTGTAATGCTGGGTAAAGAAAAGTGGCACGGCTAAGCAAATGATGCAAAACAAATTTATCACCATCAGGTATGAAATCAAATTATTTTAAGCAAAATCCCGTGTCCCTACTTCATTTAATGGGTTTATTTTGACACAGATCTCTTGAGATCTTTCTGAGGTCATTGTAAGAAAAAAGTGGAATAAAAATAAAGATAGGAGAAGGATTTTCTCTATACAGGGAAAAATTGTGCTGGCAAAGTTAAGGATCAATATATTGTCGAAGGCTTTCACGGCTGGAGAACGATGATTGTTGTGGATTTTCCGGGCTGTATTGCCATGGTCTTGGCATTGTAGTTCCTGACGTTTCGCCAGCACCTGTGACTGGCATCTTCAGAGGTGTAGCACCAGAAGACAGAGATCTCTCAGTGTCCTGAGAGATCCCTGTCTTTCGGTGCTACACCTCTGAAGATGCCAGCCACAGCTGCTGGTGAAACGTCAGGAACTACAATGCCAAGAACACAGCAATACAGCCCGGACAATCCACAACAATCAAAGTCAAGGATCGTTTACAAAATCATTTTTCAACAACATGCAGTAATGTGAGCCAAGTGTTCCGAAAAGTTATTCCACAGTTTGGAAAAACCAGTCTCCACCATCCTTGAACCATTGGTACTCCAGAGTGTGGGACCAGCTCATTATAGATAAAATAACAGACAATTTATTGGCTAATTCCTTGACATCTATTATGAAAAATGGTGGTCTTTCTTAACACTTCCTCCCAACCATCTATACCAAGATATATTGAAAGCCTAGCACTATGAACTAAACCAACTATACCAATATACTGTGACTTATTCTTGTGGTATATGAACTACAAATTATAGTAAGCAAGTGTTTTAAATGTTTTTCTTCGAAACCTGCAATCTTGTATAACCAATATATTACTCCATGTATTTGCTATTTAATGTTTATTGTTATTGTTTGTTTTATAATTAATAAAAGTTGTTTATTAAAAAAAAGTTATTCCACAGGAAAATGCAGAAAATCTTGATGTAAACTGCTTTGTAAAGTTTAAAGATAAATGAAAATAATATAATCCCCTTTGTGCAGCAGTAGGCCCCTTTACAAGGCTCCAGGAGAGCGGAGTAATCATCTGAAGCACTCCTTCATTCTCTCACTGCATCTGACAAAGAGAGCTGTGGCTCTTGAAAGCTTATGCTACAGTAAAGTTGGTTAGTCTTAAAGGTGCTACTGGACTCTTTTGCAGTGTTGACGTAATTTTTGGTTGAAAAGTTGTGTATCATGGCTGAAAAAAACAGTGTTATTACATTACAAAAATGCATATCGTCACTTTCATCAATATTTGACGCCAAACTTTAATATGCTGAAAATTTGTCCTAACTACAAAAACCCAATCCTCTGAAAAAAGACCCCAAACTATTACCTACAGTTGCAAAATATAAAAGAAAAAATGGGATCCTTTTGTTTTTAGGTTTTTGAACCAGAAGTTCAAGGGATTCTGAAAAAAATAAAAAGTTGGCAGCACAGCCTACCAAGACCTGGAGGTGAGCAATGCATTCATTACTGCTATGGGCTGAAGGGCGATTATAGCGATATGTAGGGAAAGGAGATGGAAAAGTGTCAGTAGGGCTATGCAGAGATTAAATTTCTAGCTCAAACAAGGCAACAAGAGCAGAACCCTCCCCAAAGCCCATGGACCACTAGACTGAGCGCAGAGCAAACCTACAGCACAATCCAGTGCAGATTTACTCTTGGCTAAACTCATCGATTTCAATAGGCTTACAGTGAAGTAATTCTGCAATGCCAAAGGGCCAGGTTTGCCACTGATGCAAGAGGGAGGAGTCCCATTGGCCACCATATAGGCTATGGTGGGAATCATGTGAACCATCCCATGTGTAACAGGAGGCTTTTTAAGAACAAAGGGAACTGGGCAAGGTTTCGTGAAAAAGCTGGGAGGGTCTAACCCCAAGTCCTGAAATCACTCCTGGCTCTAGGTTTACATTACTACTAACCAGCGTCATAGAAGGAAGACCTGAACATTTCAAATGTGGAAACAAAGTACAGTCAGTTCATGGTAACCAGGCTTCTTTGATAACTGAGTCCAAGGGCAATTGCCCCCGTACCACCCCCTCCTTTAAAAAGGGCCTGTACAGTAGGAACATGAATGCCCCTCCCCAAAAAGACAGTCCATCAGAATGCAGGGTGTTACTGCTGCAACTGTCATCCAGCTTTGGAAAAGGAAATATTTTAAATAAAATTTATCAATTCATAAATAAAGGCTGGTGTTTACCCAGATGTTGTAGATAATGACTATGACCAAATTTATTTTGAATTAGCTGATTATAACCCGTTAAGTTTCAGAACCTCTGTGTTACTGGATTCAAATATTGTACTTGTAATGGAGCAAAGAGGTTGAGATTATGACCCCCCCCCCCAAGACAGCAGCCAATTTGTCCATCACCAAGTACAGGAAGTCCGATTAATCTTGGGCACATTGAAATGTAGTACGTAGCAAACGGAACTCTCTCACATAGACGCTTGAGGGAGCTTGGTTGAAATGGCGAGATTAGAGCAACGGTCCAAATCGTTATATATATACACAACCCATTTTTGCTAAATCATTAACTTTCCAATAACATACCATTTTTGGCTAGATAAGTTATACCTAGCAAGTGTTAAATTATTACAAACTGAAGGCAAGAGGGGGAAAAAAGAAGAGGAAGCAGCAGTTGAGTGAACAGAGAGACTATTCTCAGCACAAGGAAGCCAAAGGGTATAAAATCAAAAAGCTGTCATTCGAGAAGGGGTGCAAGAAGCAACCCAGAGGTGGCCATACCTTGTCACTTGGAGGTGTTCTTGTTAGCTGGAGCAGATGTTGGTCCTTTCTTGTCAGGCCATCCCTCGCTCTCTTGCATGTTCCCCGTTTTGCAGAAGCAGCCGACCTTAATGTGGTCACTTGCTCACAGGGGGACAGTGAATAGGCCTCTGGTTTCCTGTCTCTGAGTCAAGAAACCCAACATCCGCTGCTTGAGCATGGACAGCGAAGCGTTCTTTGACAGCCGCAAGACTCGCCCAGCAGAGAGACCTTAGAACAGCAGGGTCAACGGCCATTTCCCAAACTGAAAAGCAGTGCCTAGATTTCGCATTTTCTCTCCGTAGGCCAAACATATCTGACTCGTACTGCTGAAAAACATGGTGCAGGAGAACTCAGAAAGCAAGTTTCCCCTGCTCGAAAAACATGCCATCAAATCCGGGCCAAGTTCGAAACGGCTTGTGAAATGCTAATAGTAGTTAGCATCCACTCCAACCCACAAACTGTGCCTCTCTTAAGGGAAGGGAGTAGGTCCACACAGTACGTGGCTCTTCAGAGGATCAGCACCCGTTTTTCTCACAAGGCAAGTCACTCTTAATGAACGTCCCCCATCCAGACTTCCTGCTTCACTGATGAGAACTGTAGTTTACACACACACTTGCATTTCGAAAGGTGCTCGGACAGGAGGTAACGGGCAAGACGGAGACATGCGTACAGGTGTGTACAGGCACAACAGAGCACACACTCATTTGATGCGCATTCCCTTCATAGGCTTGCAAACACCTATCGAATGTTTGACAGCGAAGCATTTGGAGACAAGCACTAGGATGTTCACCTACCACTGCCTCTGGACCTAGAGGAAGTCTTTCAGTGCATTAACCCCCACGTCTTCACCTAATGTACCTTTCAGAGGGCTGGTGTGAGAATGAAATAAGAGAGTACAGAGGTACTTGTTTGCTGCCCAGAATTTTTGAGGAGAATAGAATAAGAAGGCAGGTAAAGAGGGACGTGTCGCCCATACAGCAAACTAACTCCCAGCATCCGAAACAGTAGAGATGTTATTGAACAAAAGGGTGTGTAGCTTCTAAGCAGGTTTCCGTATCAGCCTAATTTTGCACAGCTAAGAATACACACTCCCCCCTCAAAGAGGAAGTCAAGGTGCAAGGTGGGAAACCATTATGTCCCCCTTTGTAGAGGTTTTGCAAAGGAAAAATACAATTAAAATAAACCTGGGTTAATGCTGAATTGGGGGGCAGGGTGAGCTTCCTGGCCTGCGGCCCAGTATTATAGGAACCAAGGGGCTCGCACTAGCAGTGGTGCTGGCTTGGAGTGTGCCATACAGGCAAAGGTGAAGCTCCCGACATAATTTAGCTCAGTGGAAAGAACGAAGATCCTTTTGCCTTGCCACAATCTGAGTGTCTAAGAAAGGTGAAAACACACCAGTAGGGACAAAGTACAACTCTCATAAATAGTCAATCCAATCAGTAACACGAGTCAGGTAAGAATACAAAGACGGGTGCACCAGAAGTCATGTGCAACTGACTAACATATATGATACAAGAAATCCAACAGGAAGACATCCAACAGGTAAGTCCAGAGATTCCAAGTATTTGAATAAAGTCAATCAAGATATATAATACATATTTTCTTTCAGGTGGAGCTGTGTTCAAAAGCTGCTGCAAAGAAGCCCACGATGCCCGACAGACCGTGCCGGCTGAGTTCTGCTGTTTCCGGAGTTCCGTATGGATGCCGTGTGAGACTCAATTGACTGTCCTGACTTGGGCATGTTGGAAGTGTGAATTAATTTCTGTTTAAGGTGGTTAAATGTTGCCCCTGATGACGTGGGAAACACGAAACAGCGGAACTCAGCCGGCACGGTCTGTCGGGCATCGTGGGCTTCTTTGCAGCAGCTTTTGAACACAGCTCCACCTGAAAGAAAATACATATTATCAATCTTGATTGACTTTATTCAAATACTTGGAATCTCTGGACTTACCTGTTGGATGTCTTCCTGTTGGATTTCTTGTATCATATAGGTTAGTCAGTTGCACATGACTTCTGGTGTACCCATCTTTGTATTCTTACCTGACTCATGTCACTGATTGGATTGACTATTTATGAGAGTTGTACTCCACGATAGTATTTTTGATACATTTTGTGATTACTTTGTCCCTACTGGTGTGTTTTCACCTTGCTTAGTTACCTTTACCTTTGCCAGTGGGTTCCTCTTTTGTTTTTGAAAATCTGAGCGTCAGCTGCAATACCCCCTCCAGCTCAGGCTCCTGCTACCGCCAGAGGGCCAAATCAACCTCTGCCTCCACCCTCTTCTTCTTCCTGCCAGGCTCTTCCCTGCTTGGGATCATCCTCCTGTCTTTTCTCCTATCACACCCTTTGGCCCAGCTGGCTACCACTGCCAGCTTTGCCCAGCATCACCACTTGCCCCAGTCATGAGGGAGGCAAGAGGAGTTGCTCCCCATCAGGCCTGCTGTAGAGGCCAGTCAACCCAGATCTTTCGGAGCAGCAGCAGCACCAGACCTGCAAACCAGACACCACTGTCTAAGTTAGCTGCAGAGGCTCCATATGCAAAAGGCTTTCTGCAGCTCACCAGAGGTATGATGCCCATTCTGACCTCTCTGCAGTTCCTCCTGACCCCCCCCCCCGCCCCCGCTCGCTACCATACAGGAAGTGAAGGGCTCCAGCCTTGCCGTCAACAGCTGCACTGTCCTCATGTTGTACAGCTATATTCATCCATGCAAAAAACAAGAACAATATCCACGTAACACCTTGTATTATGACTGACCTAAAGCGGCACAACTTACTGTGCAAGTTTTCAAGCTCACCAGAACTTTTCAATCAGGCTAAATATTACAAAATTTTTATTAAAAGGGTAGAAGACCCCAGGTCATGATCTTAAGCTCAAATCTTGCAGGCATCCTTCGTGAGACGTTCCCATTAGGGCGAGGGCAGCCCCAGCCACGTTATACCATTTCCCCCTAACACCTTCAACTAGAGATGCCAGAGATCTCCTGCGCACCCAGCAAGGGCTCTATGATTGTGCCAGCGCCTCTCACACAGATTTGAACCTGTCTCTCTGCAATTCTAGTTCAACAACCACGACACTGCAACGGCTCTTCTGTCACTGGGGAGTCTGGCAGTATTTTGTTCTCCTGTTACTCGAGTCTCTCCACTTTCCCCCCTCCAAATAAGTACAAATTTCAAAACAGACCAGCCTCAAGTATTACTTAATGTTTTCTTTATTTAAAAGATCATTCACAAAATACCATATCCATAAATTTACTTTATCATGAAGCAGAATGTGTTAAGTGTCTGGAAGGTTTTTTGGGTTTTTTTTTTTTTTTTACACATTTTAAAAGTCAAATGTATCGACTCTAAGTGAGCTCTGCACGGGAGTCTTTTTTTGTTTTGTTTGGGTTCTTAAAATCTTGGGGTCTTCCCCACATTTTTGAACAAAAGAGAGGGTTATTGGATGGATTTTGTTTGGAACACAACCACACAAAAATGCATGTCAAAGAACATTAGTGTTAAATCAAATGGTTCTTATCTTCAAAAAATAGCTTTTAAGATAGGAGTGGGAGAATAAAGAGATATTTCTACTTCCATACATTGCTGAGACTGATCTATTTCCAGAGAGGATCTATTGTGTTAATCTAACTGGACCGCCGCCTTCTGTTTTTACACAGTGGACATGGCTTATTTTAATGGAGTGGGGGAGAGGGGGCTATCACACCCCTGCAGTGTAGAGCTCTAGAATCTGTACTAGAGCAAACTCCCACTACAACTTGACATCCTACCCTATCCTTGGTAGTGTTAAGCAGCCACCTTGCCCAGAATGAACACTAAAAGCCTTATAACCAGGGCTGATGTGGACACCTTAACAAAAGATGCTCTCCCCTCTCGACTTATACACAACTGTCCAGTTACCTTTCCCTCAGACTTGCATTCAAAGTTTCCAGCAGAGCAAAATATCCCTTCAGGTATGGAGATTCAGTTTAGTGCTATCTCTTTGGGAGATGCTTAATCAGGCCTTTGCATCCTTCAGTGCCAATTTGGGAGGGAAGGGTTAACTAAAATCTAGTAGGGAGTCACGGAGGCCGATTCCAGAGTGGGAAAGGCCAGACACTCCTTCAAACGAAGCCAAAATAAAACAAAATAAAACTACTGGTTTTAAGAAACTAGTTAAAAAGCTGGTAGCAAGTGTGTTTTAAAAACTGAAAAGCTGGAAGAGGCAGTCCTTGGGGGCTTGAGTAGGCACTGATTTATAGCACCGACCAGTGAGTGCAAGGAAGAATTATGTTGGGCAAGACAAGACTGCAAGAAAGGCCTTCCACTCTAAGCTTGATACATTTGGGGTCTATCTAGAACAGGCAGAGGTAATGTGCTCTGAATGGGATCTCAGCTCCGATACCCCTCCCTGCTCTTGTAGCCACTCCAAATCTTTACATCTTTTAAAGCTGCCTGCAAAAAAACCCCACAACTGACAACTTCACATCAATTCCATAGTGCCATGTGACCCAAGGTGGTGATCCTATTTTAATTCATCATTTATGTAAGCTATCTAATTCTATGGAGAGCAGTATTCTAGGGCTCAAGTGTCTTTCACGTGGCTGGGACTCTGAGTTGAGGGCCACAGAAAGGGATAAACGTGCAGTGGGAAGAGAAGCACCGCGCAAGTTGGAAGGAACGATACGTAAACAGGCCTCAAGACTTAACCTGTGGGTCTTGGAAGAAAAGCTGGAGGAAGAAAGATGGAGAAGCACCTCAGTTTAGAGAAGTCCACATCTGTGAAAAAGGGGAGTGCTTTAGTGGCTAAAAGCCATGAACCACGGTTTCGGCGGGGTGGGGCGGGCAGGGAGGAACTTATTACAATGCAGGCACTAAATACAGCAAAGCCAAGAACGTACTAAAAACCACTTGTTAACAGCTGACATGCATTCACAAGCTCTGGTTTGTTTGTTTTTTCCATTTCTGTTTCAAGGAGGACAAGTGTCAGATGACAGGAACGGTGGCCGCAGGGTTAATGTTCGAGCACAGGTAGAGACACTCTGGGCTGTCTTGCATTTTCTTCCTTCCCACCCTCCCCATGTCCCTCCCTCAACCCCATTCCCCAATTTCGCCCCAATGTCGCCCCCTCATTCCTGTTCTCCCTTTACTACTTCCTCCCTTGGCTTGGCTCCACCGAAGATCGCAGAGTTGGGGTTGGCTACTTGGTTGAGGGGAGTAGCAACCGTCCGTGGTTTGAGCTGGAGTCTGGGCCTCTGGGCTCTTTCCTCTGGAAGCAAAGAGAGAGATGGACAGGTCTGAGATGCAAAAGGAGTAAACAAGCTCCCAGGAGAAAAATCAGTCGCACGCGCACACAGGTCAAAACAATCCCATTGGGCGCCTCATTGATACTGATAGGCAGTTGATCCAGGACAAACGAAAAAGGAAATGCTTCTTCTAAGTTGGCAGCAGTGGCGAAAAGTGCCATCAAGTCATACCTGATATAACTCTTGCTGGGGTTTTCAATGCAAAACACTAACAGGCGAGGTTTCCCATTGTTTGCCTCGGCAGAACAACCCTGGCCTTTTCTGGAGGTGTCCCATCCGATTATTATCCAAGGCCAATCCTGTTTAGCTTTCGAGATCAGGCTTGCCTAGGCTATCCAGGATTAGCTTCTGGAATCCACCACCCTCGTGGCTCTAGAAGACTGTTGTTTAGAAGCAATGGCAAGGAAAGGATGCCGCCTTCATGCCCTCCTTGGACATGCTCTGCAGGAAGCAGGACACTAGTTTAAAACGGCCCTCTGCTCCCGTCACAGCAGGGCTTCACAGAAATCCAAGGCATTCCTGAAGTCTATCACAACAGCTTTTGCAATATCACAAGTACAAAGATGTTGGATAATTTGAAACGGATGAAATGCTGCTGGATTGTAGAAACACTGTTTGGTCTCTAGATGGCAGTTTGGACCAAATTAGATTCCTTTTGCTCTATGTCAGTTTAAAGAACCCCCTTGTATCCTGACCCTCCTATGGTATAGTGAAGTGGCTAAGAGGAGGAGCTGAACCCAAGGGCCTCCCAATTCAAACGTCACCCGTCACCATCTCGCTAAGTAGCGTTAAGCAAACCGCTCTTCAGCCTCAGCACCAAGCTCCGCTTCCCACCCCCCTCCCTGCACCAAATCTGCAACAATGGAGACAATACAAGCCCAGTCTACCTAACAATGTTGCTTGTGAAGATAGTAGTGTGTGTGAAGTGCTTTGAAACAGTGACATACAGATTATTATTCCACAATATGCTGCCAAGAGTAAAAACAAACTCACAGAGCCTGCTAAAAGAGAAGGGAACTGCATGTTTCTAACAGATTCAGAAAAAAGGCAGTCTTTATACTACTGTAGCTAGAAATGCGAAGGAAAAAAGAAAACAAACGTTTAAGTGGGAGCTATGCTTTACTGTGTTTTTCCTGGACTTCTTTTTCAATGTTTCTATTAAAAACCTGGAAATTGAGGAGCTTGTGGGGGGGAAAACCCATGAAGCATTTTCTTTTTTGGAACGAATGAAATGATTTTTGAATACAGGTTTGACTCGTGCCAAATCTGTAGCATGAAGATTTTTATCTAAATCTACTTCAGTGTATTAGCAATTCTCCAGTGAACACTAAAGAGACGGTAAGAGTTGCAAAGTGCTGTGCGAGCCTCGTGCAAGCATCTTAGATTCTACAGTCTGAGAAGTAGGGGGGGGGCTGAAAGTAAATAAAAGAAACTTAACAGAAAACAAAAAAAGTATTACTGGGCAGACACAGACATAATAGGGCTAGCACCATGTTTTAGCATCACGTTAAAATTGGTAACATGGAAACTATTCAATAGTGAATCATACACATTATGTATATGAGTATGCCAGTTTGGTGTAGTGGTTAAGAGCAGTAGGACTCTAATCTGGAGAACCAAGTTTGATTCCCCACTCCTCCGCTTGAAGCCAGCTGGGTGACCTTGGGTCAGTCACAACTTCTTGGAGCTCTCCCAGCCCCACCCACCTCACAGGGTGATTGTCGTGAGGAAGAATAATAACAACACGCTTTGTAAACCGCTCTGAGTGGGCGTCAAGTTGTCCTTAAGGGCTGTATATAAATCAGATGTTGCTGTTGTTGTTATATTGATCATTACCAAAAATTATTCACATTTTAAGTAACATATTCTTGAAAACACGCTGCATGACTACAGTATACACGGGGATTTTCATTTTGCTTGTAGGCATTTACACTTTTTAATTTCACAGGGGTAAACAAAGAAAAAGAAAAAATGTATGCAGTGTATCAATTAAAAGAAGCAGGCCTGACACTGAAAAAGGCACACAAGGGAAGAGGTTGCAGTTTAGAGGTCTCAAGGCGAGTTCTCCAGCCAAGCAACCCAAGACTCTGACTGGGGTGGCAAACTGAAGATCCAGGGCTCATTTCGAGGGGGAACACGACGGAACACAGTTCCGGCAGTTCCCCAAAGAGGTCACGTCAGGTGGCCCCGCCCACCTGACTCTCGGCCATTTTGGGCCCATTTCAGCCTGGATTGGGGCCGAAACAGCCCGCATCGGGCCTCTGACGGGTGGTGGATCACTCTCCCGCTCAGCAGCGGCTCGATCCTGACCATTTTGGGCCCCTTTTCAGCCATTTTCAGCCCCTTTTTTCCATTTTGGGCCCAATTTCGGCCCTGAATGGCCAGGATTGGGTCCAAAACAGCCAGGAATAGGTGATGCCAGGGGGTGTGGCATATGCAAATCAATCATGCCAATGACACATTTCCGGTGATTTCAAGGGGCGTGGCATATGCGAATGAGTTATGCTAATGCGTTCCTCCAGCTCTTTTTCTATGAAATGACCCCCGTGAAGGTCTGTATGTTCTCCAGGGTGTCAGCTCACTCTCAGATTACTGATATCCCCTCCTTGTCCTGCAGCAGCTGAGTCTGAGCCAATACCTCAGAGGCTTGTCTTAGAAATGGCTGGCAGCTGCAGGGTAATAATAAAAGACTTAAGTCATGAGCAGGAACCAGAGAAATCTACATGCAAGACGGAAACCAGTTCAAATCCAAATAGGGCCTTCCATTACCCAGGCCACAGAGGAGGACACGTACAGAAGGATGTTTATTTTTCACGTTTTGAAAAGACGCTTCCTCCAAGGACCCATGTGCAGCGGCTACCGTCAGTCTGGTGTCACATTCACTTTGCAAATATGGCCTCTTGCTTAATCCTATAAGGTGGTAAGTGGAGAACAGATCCTCGTGGTCAATGGCGGTGGCGACAGTGGCGTTGTACCAGGCTTGTAGGATCAGGCGAGTCAAGACACCACAATAAACTGCTGTAAGGAGGCAGCGTGATGAGGAAAGCATTGCCCACTGGGGATGCTTTCAGTGTTAGGTATGTATGGTGCTGCTTTTGCTAGGGCTTGTGTGGAGGCAAACTGGGATACCAAGACTGCCAAGTTCCCAACTCAGATCATAAAACTTGAATCTCAAGTGTGTCAGTTCACATGCCAGGTGGTGGCTGACATGGTCAGAGGGAGCCGTACTCAGGGCTTAATCCGATCCATTAAAAACTTATCAACAGATCACAGAGAAGCTCCATGTTAACTTGGGCAGATTAAATTTAAAAATACAAGGATTTAATGGAGCATGAGTATAACACTTCGGACATCTGAAGAACGTCACCACCCTATATTATCTTCCTGCAACCCTTACATCTGCCCTCCAGAAGAACTGCTTAAATCTCTCCTTTGAGTCTGCAGAAGAGGCGAGGTTTGAACCAGGAACCTCCTACACTGCAACTTGTTCCCTTTGCCACTATGCTAAACCCGCTACCAAGTACTTCATCAAAAAAGAAGCATTCCTCTAGTTCAAGAAGGAATTCCTCTAGTAAGAAAAACACTTGCTCAACTCATGTAGGCATTTTCTTCCCAAAAAAGGGGGTGGGGCAGAGCGACCAAACATTTGCACATGAGAATAGGATTGAAGCATTAAAGGGTGCATAAGCCAAAGGAAAAGAATGGACCCTTCAAAACATTTAGCAAGTGTGGCCCACAAGACTACTAGTAGCAGCAGCAGCAGCCATCTAGTTTTGCTGAAACATAGCCCCAGCATCAGTGTACCTTCTGTTGGCTCTCTGAAATCCATGGAAGACCCACGAAGAGGGGGGCCATCCCGAAAGCGACCAGTGCCCCCCATTGGTGGACCGCCTCCTCGCCGATCTCCAGGACGCGTTCTGCCTCTGCCTCCCAGAAAGTCGTCATCTCGAAAGCCTGCTATAAAAGCAACATGGGATTCAGCACCCGCTCTTTTAATATCTCGGGATCCAGAAAAAGGCTGGGCTCGGTGAACAGGGCAGCAGGTTGCCCGAAGCTGTAGGAATGTGTCACAGACAGCTAGTTTTGTCACTTGGTGCTACGAGCTGCAATCCCATGTGTCAGAGAATCATTGTAAGATTTTGATACAAGAACAACATATTACTTATAACCAAACAAGAGGCTATTTCAGGCCACTGACTATTGACATTAGCAAGCTCCTACTTATAAATGTAAACATCATGAGAAGGGGACCAAAATAGAAAAGGGAACAGAGAGAGCCACAATGTCCTAAAAATGCAGACACGAGAAGTGGTGCTACCCTGAAATGACTATCTCATCAGGATCTGTATCACTTTCGGAGAATTTCAAGCTAGGTTTTTTGCTGCAGCACTCGCTGATTAGTTTTGCTTTTGGAAGCAAGGTCTCTCTTGGTGCTACTTAGTGGCACAAATGCATTTACAAAGGAGGTCTCTTGGGACTGACAAGCGTCCGTTCCTTGTCTAGACTGGTCTTGAATCCAAATGAAGGGCTACTGGACCCACTGCCTGGCCTGGGAGCATCTAAAGCTCAGCAGGTTTGGTGTGATAAAAAGCTACACGTACCCAAATTTATCCCATACGTCTACGATGTTTGACTTTATTTTTATGCCAATAAAGGTACTGACTGACCTCTACAATGACCCCATTTTTATATAAAGAGGAAGCCCAGACCGAAGTCTGAAATATAAGGAGTCATGTCAAAAGCAGCCCATAATCACCAGGCACAGGAAAGCAGAGAAGAACCAGCCCTGTCCAAATGAAAAGTTATTTTATGGTCTGCAGCACATGCAATGCCCTCAGCATTCTCAGAGCTGGTGTGGTGCAGCAGTTGAGCAAGGGGGCCACCACTTCGCTTTGGAATCTCACTACTGCCACGAACTCCCCAGGTGCCCCCTGGGTGAACCACTCCTCTCCGCCACAGCAACCCAGCTTCACTGTGGGCATAACAACACTGGCTTTGCTCGCCACTCTAAATGGGCAGTAATCTGTCCAGAATAGTGGTATACAAATGAACTGTTATTATTATCCATTGGTCTAGTAGACCATGGCGCAGCAGCCTAGCATTACCAACTGGCCTGGAGAGAAATGTCCTGCCCTTTTAACAGAGGCTTAATAGGATGTTATTTACCAGGTGATATTTACCGCCGTGCCATGAGAAGTTTCAATAGCCCATTTCCACACATGAAGCTTCTATTACAGGGACAGGACACTTCTCTCCAGGTCAGCTGGCAACTTTACAGCAGCCAGAAAGCCAATCTGGATTTGGGTTAGAATCCCGCCACTGCCACAAAACCCATGAATGCAGGCATGAGCAAATGAAAAGAGCTACAGTAAAGCAAAAAAAATCCACACAGGATTTTAAATAAAAGCTATATACTGCCTCTTTGGACTGTTCTGGCAGGGCTGATGAGTACAGGGACTCATCACGCAGGGAGATAGCTCCTCACCCCTCTCAGCTGCATGCAAGCCTAAACTGTGCCCCTCCTCCCTTAACAAACCACTCCCTGTTTATACGGCTACAGGAACGAAGCTGTGATCAATGAGAAAGTTGTTAAGACTTCAAAAGGAAAAACAAAAGGTTAGCCAACAATCAAGGCTCATCTTCTTCGACCAGAGGTGTGAATGAATTCAGAACTGCTTGCTGTACCAGAAGCAAAGAGAGAGATGGATGGATACGCCAAATCCTATCAATGGCAAAGCAGAACGATCTCGAATGTTTTTATGAAGGTTAAATCCGCTTTGAAGGCGTTTCAAGGAACAAAGAAATATACATGGGGTTGTCAAGAAGACTGCAACATTTGTGCCCTGGGGCTTCAGGAAACAAAAGCTCCCCTCCCTTATCTCAGTGTAGGTTCAGGCCACAGACACAGCAACTCTTCTACACCAACTCCATTCTCCCCGCACAAGAACACACTTGCGACTTTTGCCAGTAAAAATCTTCCACAAATGGAACCTTCTGGATAAAGCCTCTGAATTCCACCTTAATGGCAAATAAGACCGCCTTGTGAAAGTCTGTGTAACCAGCAAAATGATTTCTTTTTTTAAAAAAGGAATGGTTTTGAAAAGTTTTCAATAATACAAAAAAAAAAAAAAAAAGAGGAGTAGAAATACTGCTACCAGAATTGAAGTCATCTCTGGATTCCCATCCACCTCCTCGCGATTCCCGTGGACCTCCGCCCATGCCTAAAAGGAAAGCCACAGTGCAAGCATGGGTCAAAAGAGGAAGTCCCACCTCCAAGTGTACTCTGCAGGAAGAGGCAATGTCTGGCAACCTGGGGAAGGAAAGACTGCTTGGCTCTTGAAGGGAGCTCATCTCCTCCTTGGTACAGTTAAGGAGCTGCAGCAACTGAGCCAGACTGGTGACTCATCCATGCCTGAACCCATAAGGGCTGCGGTGAGGAGGTCTGCCAAGGGTCTGCTTCTTCAGGACAGGCGCAACTTCTGTACATAGCTTCCTTCTTTCCTGAAGCTGTGCGGAAATCACTTACAGGCACTTGACTGCAGGAGGAGGACCATTAAGCTTAGAGAAGTTGTGGGGTTTGTTACAGAAAACACATCACATGGTTGTGTCAGCTACTGTGCCTCTATTTTGGGAGTGCTTATCCTCACGAACAATACAAAGTTACCCAGGTTCATGAAGAAAAACATTAGAAAAGTCCAAGACTCTTGTGTAAAGTACGCAGTAGAAGATATACACATTTCCTTTTGGTCAACCACAAATTACATAATTTTCAACTGTTGGCAGCTACATTGGTCCCAATGAACTATATCAGTGCACCCAGGATCCACCTTTGACCCCAACTAACAGTATCGGACCCAGTCAATTCTTTCCTTTCCTTTCCTAGGAGTTCCTGTAACTTTGTGTAGAACAGGGAGTTTGAGCAGGTATGTTGTTTCTGCAGGAGTGAGAAAGCACGTGCCTCCTGGAAGGGCTGATGGGGCTGGGTGTGTTGTCCTCCCATTGGAATGGACCATGTGTGAACACATTTCATTAACAAAGCAACGTGAGTGGTGCAACACTGAAGGAGAGAACAGGGGCAGCCCCCAATGCAGGTGTGAGAGACAGTGCGCTTCCTTCACTACACCTATCAAAAGTAAAGGCACGTTCCACTGCTTTGCATGTGGAGATCCTCCCCCTTCTCCATTCTAATCCTGCTCTCTTTTTCTGACTTTTTTTTTTTTAAACCCTGATTATTGGTGATGGCAACTGTGCAACTGACCTTGTGCTGGAGGTGTGACACACGTTGAAAAACACTGGTCCAAGCAGTGGATCAAATGGAAGAGTACCCTTAACAGACCAGAGTGCCTTTGAATTAAGTAAGTGTCCTGCTCCCAGGTGAGGGCCAAAAAGGTACACATAAGGCAAACAACCGGGCTGAAATGAAGGAGGATGGTGTCCGGTGAGGCCTGGGATGGGAGTCTTCCCTTATACATCTCCCTCTCAACACACCAGGATGGGAGCCAGGCAGGGTAAGTGTAATGAATAAAACTCTGTTCGTACTCAGTGTAGGTCCAAAGTTAGCATCTCGTATTTAAGACACTACTTCCCAGTAAGTTAGTGACTCATCTGCGTGCACACATGCTCTCTCTCTCTCTCTGGGTAAAAGTCACAGCCCCAAGATATGCCCTGCCTCTGAATGCATACAATTAAAAATGACTTGAGCAGGAATACTTCTGAAGTTTGGATCCCTACATGACATTGGCCTCATAGAATTACTACTGAAACACACTGCTTTTAACACATGGTCACTTCCCCATGTTGCGGAACTGTGAGCTGTTTTTAAGCATTTGGTGAAGGTTCAGCATCTCACATTTGCTTCCAAGCAAACAAGAATACAGCCGCATGTGCTGGAAGATGTATAATCCCATTTAAGCTCTAGAAGGGGAACACAGAAATACTTTCTCCAATCTGAAGGTCTAACTGTTATATAACAATGTGGTATAAATCTTAATAAAATAAAAGAATGGTAACAGGGATAGGAAAACAACCAGGTTTGGGATGCCAACCCAGACTTTTGGGTTGCTATGAAATCTGAAGAACGTAACACCTGTTAAGTAGATTACAGCAGCTTGTATCCAATAGCTCCCCTCCCATACACACACACTTTTGGAAGGACACCTGTCTGTGTGAGTGAAATCCCACTAATTCTCCTTCCTGCTGCCAATCCACATGCATTGTGTTCACCACTATTCCGGGAAAGCCTACTGATCCCCCGGGGGCTACGCTGGGAAGCAAAGGCAAGAAACTCATGTTGCACAAGTTTGCTCCACTCACGAGTCCCATTAGATACCAGGCGATGTGTGTCCCACCTTCTGAAGTAGAGAGGATGAAACCCAGGGATAACCAATGTTATCTGCTTTGGCACCTTAGGCATAAAATTTTCTCCCTAGAGAAATTTATCTGGTGCGCAGCTTGTTAAGTTTGCGGAACCAGGAGAAACATTTTCATTCACCAAAGCCATCTGTTAAACATTGGTTCCTTCTGTGATTGGTCCACACACCGCTCTGCTCTTTATTGAGTTTACTGTTCATTTGAAACTTTATGGGTTACAGAGATGGTTTTATTGCCCATTTCAGGACTGGTGACACCATTAATTGTTCTCTTTTTTATTTATTGTTTCAACTACTGTTGGAATTTGCCTTGAGAAAAAACACCTAAGAGGAATGTGTGTAATTCCAACATAAAAATAACAGGAGACCTCCCTTACTCCCCCACCCTGCCCTAAAGTTGGTTCCTTGAGGATGCAAGCTAAAAGGACTTTACTTTTCCATTCATCTGCCTGGTTCTGAGTACAAGCATCAAGAGCTGTGCTACACCCTGTAAAACTCAAGAATCCTTCACCCCTCCAACACACATTTGTTGACACTTGAGATTATATACACTGACAGGTTTGCTTGAGGCAATCAGCACAATAATCCCAGTGGGCAGCACATATAAATCCTCACTGAAAATATCACCTCTGTCATCGGGGCCGCCACCTTTTCTAAAACCAAAACCACCTTTGTCTTGTTTCCGGCCTTCAGCTATGTCCACTCGGAGCGACCGGTCACCCAAAAGCTGTCAAACAGGAGAGGAAGGGGGGAGAAAAAGAGAGATTTTGTGGTTCACATAGCCTACTCCAGAGAGCTGCTACCATTTCTTGAAAGCTATTTTACAAATATAGCACACTCACCGCTCCATCGTATGTCAGTGCTTCCTTCAGCGAATCAACCTCATCGAATTCTACGTAACAAAATCCTACATAACAAACAAAAAAGATAAATTTGATTTAAACTAACTTTCATATATACTGCTGGGAAGTTATGAAGCTCACTAGTGACCCTGGATCAGCTGTTCTTGCGTGCTAACCTCACCGGATATGAGGAGGTGGAGAGAGCCCCATGGCCACGCTAAGCCCCATGGCCAAACACTGGGGCAGAAAAAACCGAAATACTTACTGGGGGGGGGGGGGTTGATTTTTTCAAGCACTGGCTTGCATTCAATGTAAAGGAGCAACTATTTAACTTAAAAGGAATTCAGAAGCACTCCTGTGCTCCACCGCAAGCATCTTCCTCATCCAACATCTCAAGTTGGATATTAAAGCAGTTCCGGCTCAAAGTAATATGTCGAGTTGAACATATTACTTGTTAGAATATTCCCATGAACCTGGAAAACAGTCTTATTAAATCTATGGCCTGAATATGATTTACCAAAAGGGACAAGTAAAATAACAGCAGTATTATTAGCCACTTCCAAAGCAACTATAGATAGGCAATGTTTGGAAGAGTCCCAACCCCCCAACACTGAAAATGTGGCACGGTAAGATTTGGGATCATTATCTTATGGAAAAGATTATAGACCAAATTATGCTCTCCAAATCAACTCTTTTCCAATCAAGCTTTTGGGAGGATTGGCAACCAGTTGCAGACTATATGACTAATCCTAATACAAACTATTCCAGTTTTGATCTATTTTTATATAAATGGTCATTTAATAAAACTTACTAGCATTGTTATAAATAAGAGGTTTTACACTGTTATTCCTAGTATAATTTTTCAATTTAGATCTATGTTGTTACTATACAATGTTATGACAGTTCAAGTTCTTTCCTTATTCATGTTTGTTTTTTATTATTGTTAATACTGTTGTTTATTTTTTTAAAAATTAATTTAAAAATATAAAGGTGGGTTTTTTAAAAGAAAAAATGGGGTGTTATTATTCACTAGTGTTTCACAAACGCAATGTGAGTAGGAGCATAGCTGTTTCAGGTTTTCCAAAAGTTTCACTTGTTTTGTTTTATTCTGAAACAGGAAAGCCTTAGTAACAAAAGTTAGGAGTCTCAGAAGGTTGAGAAGTTCCTTATGATTGCTTAAATTAAAGCTGAAATGCTTTATACCATTATGACCATATGTTTCACATGGAAGCAGGCACAGATGTTGTTTACTCTTGAAACGTACCTTTGCAAAACCTCGTTAAGCTATACATAGGAACGGCAGCAACAGCATGACATAAAGCTTGTATGCTTCTGCCCTCTGAACTATCTAGAGCAAGCCCCCTCGCCCAGCTGCTGCAAAGTTTTGGACTTGGGGGTCATCAGTATGCTGATGACACCCAATTATATCTGTTGATGTACGGCCGGCCTGGAGCATGCTTTTGAAGCTGTGACTGGATGGTTGAAGCAGAGTCGGCTGAAATTAAACCCCACATAGTCCGCAGACCAACTCTGGAGCGGTGGGAAAGCAGAGCATAGAACTGTTGTGAATTTCATAGACAGTCCTAATTGCTTCATGCCTGATGATGAAGTGAGTTTGCCTCACGAAACAGGTTAAATAGAAATATTGCTTGCTAAACCCCGTCGGCACCATAATGTGTTTATTTTGGGACTGTGAACCTTCATGAGAAGACACTCGGTTGGCTTTCCACCAAGCAGCGCTTTTCCACCTCGCCGGAACTTTGCACTTTACTCCTATATTTCGGACTGTGAATTGTTGATTGCATTTATTGTATTTTGTATATAATGTATGGACGCACCTTTTGTATTTTGAACACCTATTTATGTATTTATTAAGTTATTTCACTGGTATTGCATTTTTGCATTGCACTTTGGCACTTTTATAAATTAAAACCAAAAATTATAATTCTGGTGGGTTTTGTAGTTTTGACCTTTGGTCCACCGGATTTGCCCCCCTCTTTTGGTAGGCATATGGTTGAGGCTGGGATTGGCCTCCACTGGCCAAATAGAGGAGATCAGATTCCTTCCCGATCAGATGCATCCACCATCTAGCTCTTTTACCCTGTTACTGAGTGCTGCTATCTATTTTATATTATTTTTATACTACGTTGTTTTATACTGTTATTTAAACTGTTTTAATATAATTTATACCATTAATGCTTTTTATCATACTGTATTCCGCCCTGAGCCTGCTTGTGCAGGGAGGGCAGAACATAAACTGAAAATATAAATAAAATAAATAAATAAAGCAAAGCTCCCCCAAAAGGTTAGACCAGTACTAGCAATTCAACACATGCATTTTTCAACAGGGAGCCTTCACTGGCTCCCAATAATTAAAAAGGTGACTCAGGATTTTTCCCTAGCAGGCTTTCTATATGAAGACCACCTCAAATTATTATTCCACCTGTAACAGATACAGAAGTTATCTAACTCAAAACACACAATTAGAGTAACAACTACACCAGAAATAAAGCATGCAAGTATCTGTAAGGTGTGGCTGGACAGTGCTGTTAACTTCAAGGTGCTATCCAAACCAGAGAGACAGCGCGCACGCTAACAAGCACATAAATGATGTTTAAAGAGGCACAAAATGAGAACCCTGGTACTTTTAAATACTTTAAAATGGTTCCCCCCAAAGCATAGCCGGTTGCTTCCATTTTTCCTCGCCAACTTGAAGCTTTGCTTCAAAAAATTTTTCTTTTTTATTTCACTAGCTGCTGAAACTTTGCTTACGCTACTGTACACCTTATGCTAATTTACAGCATACAACTAACTCCATACGATGCTGGTGGAACAATTACAGCTTTACTATCCTTTTTCCCCCCAGCATGTTATTATGTTCCTGCTTGTATCCTCTGGTTGCTGACCTTATAATGAAAAGCCTTCTTCAATAAAAAACAGAGTTCTTTTTTCAAAGCGGCACAGTCAATTGTCATCAGATACTTGCTCAGTCAGTTCTGGCTTACAAATTTGTGTTCTTACTTATAGGGCACAAAAAGGTTATGACTAGGTTGTTCCAGGGAGTTACTATCTAGATACTCCCCACGGAAAAGTGACGCGGCCATCCCTCCTCCAAAATTAGTATAAAGAGGAGACATGGAGGCACGTACCTTTAAATTTGTCTGTCTCTTTGTCTCGGACTAGTCTCACACTCCTTACACTGAGATCCTTGAAGATGGCATCGATGTCTCCTTGAACCGTGTTGAAGGGAAGGTTTCCGACGTATGCTGTGAAGGGGGGCTCTGTCGGTAGCTCTTTCTGTTTGCGTGGGCCAAGGCCAGAACTGCCACGAGACCTGTTGACAAGCACACGATTACAGTCTGCTCCCAGCAGGATGAAGGAGCAGCAGCTGGCTTCCACTTGGAAAATGCATTTGCAGTGAAGTGCCTTTGGCACTAAGCTGGCATCTGATACTTTAAAAAGAAGAAGAAAACAAAGGAAATTGGGAGAAACATTTCGTAGGGAGAAAAAACGTCCGTGTCAAACTCAGATGCATCAAGGCAGAATGGTTTCTTAGGAAACAGAATGGACGGTAGTCATTATCACCCTGTATAAGCAGATGAGGGTGCTAAATAAAAAGTGGCACTTCACAGAATACCCCCCTGGGGGGGGCGCAATAAGTCAACTGTGACTTGAGGGCAGGATTTCATTTCAGCTCAGAGGACCTTAGAATCTACATATGGAAAACAGAGGAAAGGGAGGAGCAACAGTCATGGCAGCAAGAAAAGGCAAAGGAGAGTAAATGCTTTGCATGAAAAAGAATCCAGGTTCAACTGCTGGCATCCAGAGTTAAAAGCTCTCACATAGCAAGTTGGGAAAATAATCTCTCTAGCACAGGGTCTCTGGTCAAACAATAGCCAGTATTTCAGAAGAAAAAACTGCTACTGCATATCTGAGGACTTGTAACCGTAGCTCCTCCTGCCAGCTACATTAGGACTGCAGACATCTCTAAACAGGAAGGATACAAGCAGCCTTCAGTGGCAAAGCCACTGGTTAGGCTGCCCATGACACCCATCTTAGTCACTTGTAGGAATTAGGGAATGCTGCCCGCTAGCTGGCTTCCTGCTCTGTAAAGCAAGACTGGCCTTCAAACGGCTTGCTCCTTGCTTGGTACTGTTGCCTTCCAAAACTGACTTTTGCTTATGAGTAGCACCCAGCTTTGCTTACTCCTCATTTTAATTATTTTTTGGGGGGGGGGAGACTATGTAACTGTAGGCTGGTCTTAGCATTTCATGATAAAAATAAAAAGATTTAAAAAGTTGTCCGGAGTTGACACCTTTCCTTGAATGATACATTTTTAAAAAACAATTATCAATAGCCAGTGTATTACAGCGGTCAGACTGACTAATATCTGCTACAGAAGCTCACTGGATGACCATGGGCCAGTCACACACTCTCAGCCTAACCCACCTCAAAGGGTTGTCTCTGTGAGGATAAAATGGAGAACATAATGTAATCTAGCCAATATAGTGTAGTGGTTAGAGCACTGGACTAGGACCTTGGAGACCCAGGTTTGAATCCCAGAGGTTGCAAAATGTCAGTTGTTTCCTCCCAACATCACCATCACAACTTGCACACAACAGGGATAAAAGAAAGGTTGTGATTTGACAAGAAACACTAGAGAGAATAGTTTAGCGGAAGTAGGAGTATATCTTCCTTGGATGGACATCAAAGACAAGAAAGGACATTTCTTCTTAAATTATTCTTATAATACACACTGGCCTGGCATACAAGCATACCTTCCTTTTTCTTACCTGCCACTTATTTGCACAAGGAATCATTCATGCAAGTTCTTTGAGGAGAGAAACGAGGCATTCCTTTTTTGGCTTAAGCTTGTAATTAAGTCACACTTCTAATTACTCTTTGCCACAAGCCATTAACATCATACACAGACATTCAAGAAAAATAAAATGCTTTACATAGACATGTGCCCTGGAGGTAAGCATAGAGTATAACCAAGCTTTCTTCACCTACAAATTGGAAAATATGATTGACAACTTAATTGCACAGTATGCCTTCATCATTACAAGTATCAAATGCACTGATTGCCAATTTCCAAGCACCAACTGTAGCCTTGGCAAACCAAGCCAATAAGTTTCAAACTGCGTTTCAGGGAAATGTGGAATTTCTCATAATTTCTTCCATGGGAATTAATAACTGCAAACAATTTATCATATTTTTTATCCAGCCCTTTCTACAAGGTTTTCAGGGTGACAGGCGTGACTCCCGCTCTTCCATTTTATCCTAGCGTAAGGCCCCCCCAATGAGTTCATGGCTGAACGGACATTTGAACCTCTTATCTCCCAAATTCTAGTCTGACACTATTATACCACAATCAAAAAGAGTCCAGTAGCACCTTTAAGACTAACCAATTTTATTATAGCATAAGCTTTTGAGAATCAAGTTCTCTTCATCAGATGCCTAATCAAAACATCTGATGAAGAGAACTTGATTCTCGAAAGCTTATGCTATAATAAAATTGGTTAGTCTTAAAGGTGCTACTGGGCTCTTTTTGATTTTGCTACTACAGACTAACACGGCTAACTCCTCTGGATCTATGATATTATACCACAATACCTCTCTGTATGACCGTCAAGACATATCAATCTTTCCTAGCTGTGTGTAGCCATGTGAGAGAAGTGGGCGTGTTCCAAGGTGCGCAGAGTGGCTGGGCTGATTTTAAGGTGTAGCAATTATCCAATCCGTAAGAGTTTTAACAGAATTTTGCACATGAAGTTCTCATGAAAATAAGACGGTTTGAACTCACTGAAATAAGTGATGGTTTATGAGCATCCAGTACATAAGTGAAAAACAATTTAAGCAGCAGAGAGCCATATTTGCAATTGCCATCAACCAAAAGACCAGTATTTACTTCCATGAAGTATGAAACCTGCACCTCGAGGAGGTTCACACTTATCTATTCCTCTGGAAGTTGTTTCAATGTGGGAACCATCTGGCAACCACAAACCCACCAGGCAATGACCGAGCCACAAATGGTATATCAGAGAGCCTGAGCACCGAGTATCAGTGTAGTAAGGGGATCATTCATTCTGCTTATCTACCCTTCTTAATATCCTTTAACTATATCTGCTTTATGTTTAATTGGGATGATTAGAATGGGGAAAAGAGAAGTGAGCCTCACCGTTTTAGAGCACAGGATGTTCAACATTATGGGTTTTATTATGATGAATACAGATCTGAGGGGTGACAGTTACTATTAATGCAAACCAACTTTGTAGACATGGCAATAAGCTTATCAACTCGTCCAACAGGCCTTAAACCAAGACTGTGTAAATCCACTCCATCTCCCTCAACAATATTTGAAACGATAAAGTATCCCTGCCAGCTGGCTCTGCCAGTTGGAGCTCATCATTTAGATGTTGACAGGCAGTTTACACATCGCATACACCACCAGCCATATCCAGGCAATTTTCTACACTTAGGACATATTGATACACAAAATGCCTCCTACGTGGCAGCCATCTTCCTAGGACAATTCTTCTGCAACCAATGTGAGAAACGGTCTAACAACCAAATTACGGATTTGGTTACAAAATGCTTACTGGTTACTGCAAGTGCAGCAATCATTTAGACAAGTGGTACAATATTGCTTAGTCAAAAAGCAATGGATTCAAGATACAATGCAGGAACATAGAAGAGATGCCTGAAAGCAGAAGATGGAACATCCTAAAAAATTGCTTGGCACATTCCATTAATTTTATTCTTTGGAATACATCTCAGCTGTTTCATGTTAACAGCAATATGCCAGAGGTGCCCAGAAAAATCAATCCTATGCCTCAAACGCCAACAGACCAAACCCAAACATTTCTTAACTCTGTTCGGCACTTCCATAAAAGCTAGCAAGGAAAGGGACCAGACCTGTAGAGGAAAACTAATAGACATTACTATTAAGAAAATCTTAGGCATAACTTGTATTAACTTATATTATGGCACTTATTAAGTTTGTCATGTTTTTTGCTCTATTTGGCATGCAAAACAAAGGGACAGAACATAACAATGAAGATTTTCTGTGCTCTGGTGTTTTAAAAGTTTAGGTGGAATGTAGACATTAACACAAAGGAGAGAGTCAGTATGTTGGCCCTGGATCATTAGGCTCTGACTATAGCCTTGAGACCCACCTTCCAAGATCTGTATATCAACACTAAGGATCAACAGATACAACCACTAACAGACCCCCCAGTCCCTCATCCCTTGACACAAGTTTTGACCGCAAAGGCACAATAACACAAATAGCAAGAGGACTGGATGCCTGGGACCGTGTTGCTTGCAGACTTAATATATCAAACCAACCCAGGAACATAATCAATTCAGGGCCATGGAGTTTATTCCCCCACCCCATGAGGTTCCAAGGCAGCAGATGTCATTGTCAACTGGACCTCTCTATTCTATCCAGACCCCCTGAAGTGTCTTTAAAAATGCAGCAGTTTTTGAGGGAAGACCCTTGACGTGGGTCAGGGGATTTGAAAACTATATTCTCAGCCAGAGTCCCTTTTGTTCCCAACTCAGAGTCCTCAAGAAAATGGTTAGACATCATCTCCTTACTCTTAACTGCTATTGGGGGGATAAGTATAGATGTATTCTTTGGGTAGGGGTAACACATTGTACAGGACAAAGGAGAAGGAAACAAAATCAGAGGCATGATATGAGAACAAATGGTCCCTCCAAGCACTGAGTGCGCTTCTGACAGCCTCACACTTTCAGAGGAATTTACACTTTCAGAGGAAGTTGCTAATGCAATTGAATAGACAGTCAATCAGGTCTGAAAGAGTTTTGAAGTAGAAACAGAAAACTGCCATCTTCTAGCATCAAGTTCTATTCTCTTTGCCCAAGACTGTCTACTATGCACACTAGTCAGGCAACCTACAAATAAGATACCACCAGTGTTACAAACTCATTATGTGCACACTATGTTCCCAAGTGCATGACAAATTACATCTTACGAACCATGAAAGCAAGCTGCTGAGGTAAGATGAGTCATGCACAAAAGCTGCAAGTTTCAGTCTTGGTCTGTCTCCTCCTTTCCATACCAACACAAATAAGATGGCTCTTAACACAGGAAAGAGCCTGATGGGATGTACCACTGTCATTCTATAAAGGGAGGCGGCTCAACTTCCAGAAACTAGGCTACAGAAATGGCACCTGGTCATAAGACCCAGATGAGCAATCATGAGTGATTTAGGAGAGATGCTGAATTCTAAGTAATTATTCAATGAATCTGCCTGGTGGGTCAGCATCACCACATGGCCAAATGCCCAGATAAGATGGCATTACTTGCGCCCAGCAGCTAGTGACAAGCCAATTCCAACCACCACATTACTGATGACAGACACTGTATATACATGTACCTTAAGGACATGCTGCCCTGGCCAGGCTAGCCCAATCTTATTGGATTCTGAACATCAAGTAGGGTTGGCCTTGGTTAATAATTGGATGGGAGACCACCAAGGAAAACCAGGGTTGCTACGCAGAGGCAGGCAATGATAGCAAACCACCAGTTAGTATCTTGCCTATCAGGGATCACTGTAAGTTAGTTAAACTTGACAGCACTTTTCACCACCACTAAGGACACACTAGCCAGGATGAGATTCTAGGTACCCACCAGAGATGTCATAAGAGCAGTGGAAGGGAGGAAGCAGAGGTCACATTACCCAATAGGATTAAAACAACACTGACTTTAACTGAAGTTTACAACTGACATACTTTTGCAGATACCTGTCAATGGATTGCCTGCATCTGCTACAACTCCACAGGAAACAAATGCTTTCCTTTGTAAAGCAATAATGAGCAGAGTAGTCATCACCGCAGCATGAAAACAGCAGACCCTCCTGAAACCATACGCCTGTGAACCAGAAACAAAATTCTCAGGTGGCGCTCCTATGTAACCTTTCACAGGCCCTGATTTTGCTTAGGCAAGTCACTAGCCCTGGTTCAAGACCTGATGTTGGTCAGATGCTTGAAAGAGATGCCTGAAACATGCTTGTTAACACCCAACCTATAACCGATGCCAGCAGTATGTAACAAAAACTGAACACTGGCTCGGGGGGGCAGGGGGGCAGAAAGGATAAACAACAAATTAAGGCATATTGCAAATACAGAAGGGATGAACCAGCCAGATGAAAAAGGAGGCGAAAGTGGTGAGGGAGAAGCAAGGACTTGAGCCCAAGGTTAAACCAGGCTTGCTCCCATTATTGCCTGCAATGATGAACAGTGAAGAATATGTAAAATGCTCATACCCACTAGCATAGCTACCAAACCACAAACTCAGCAAAAAGGGAGAAAGAAGAAGTGGAGTGTAGATCTCAGCTCAAAACTGTTTTCCCAGAGGAATACCCATCTGTAAATGTTTCAGGAATTTATAAAGCTAAAGTACCTATTTGCAAAAGTTCAGAGAGATTAGATCTTGTCCAACACAGAGAATTTGCCAGAAAAGTAAAAAAGTTCTTTGCCACAGATTGAAAACTATTATTCGCAGCCCAGAAAGGAAGACAATACCTTTGCTATGCAATTACAGAAAAGCTACCCTTGCAATTGCGGATTGTTTCACTTTAATTCACACAGGCTAACTGAAAGCAAAATGGAGGGGGGGGGGGAGAATCAAGGGACAATGAAGCAATTAGAAACTAACAGCACAGTGCAGTAGCCATAAATACGCAGAGTTTGGCACCTTTGGAAAGGTTTCAATAATTGAGTACCCCTCTTTCAGGCTTGACCTCCACTGGTATTAAAACTTACTCAGGCTATGCAAGTTTCAGATGATCCATGCAATTTCAGTAATCTACAAAATGGCTACTACAGTCAGCATTTAGGAAGAAACTAGTAAGTGGCTGATCTCATTTCAAGAGTTGTCATCATTTTACTGCTATCAGGAGCTTCTGAATAAAAACAGCATCAACAAATCAAGACCAGAGTGCCCCACTATAACGGCGTTTCTCCACCCTACGTCATATCCTAGTTTTACACATACTTCTATCCAGGGGTCATTTCATAGAAAAAGAGCTGGAGGAACTCATTAGCATATGCCACACCCCTTGACATCACTGGAAGTGTGTCATTAGCATAACTGATTTGCTTATGCCACACCCCCTGACATCACCTGTCCTGGCTGTTTTGGACCCAATCCTGGCCATTCAGAGCTGAAATTGGGCCCAAAATGGTAAAAAGGGGCTGAAAAGGGGTGAAAAGGGGCCCAAAATGGTTAGGATCGGGCCGCTGCTGAGCGGGAGTGATCCACCACCTGTCAGAGGCCCGATCCAGGCCATTTCGGCTCCAATCCAGGCCGAAACAGGCCCAAAATAGCTGAGAGTCAGGTGGGCAGGGCCACCTGTCATGTGACCTCTTTGGGGAACTGCCGGAACTGCGTTCTGGCGCGTTCCCCCTCAAAATGAGCCCTGCTTCTATCATCCCTTAGTATCGGTTTGATGAACCATGAAATGAAAGTAAGCTACAAGTACATGAAATTCCCTCCCACCTCCAGTAACCCTAAGTAATTCCAAAATTCAAAGCACCAAGTATGGCTCCCTCCCCACACGTTAACACTACATCATCTGGCACAAAGTCCTTTTCTTCCAACTCTCAAGGGGATCCCTTTGACTATCAGTAGCCTTACCTTCATCTCCAAGGAGGTGCTCTTGACTGCACTCTATTCATTTCAAGACACCACTAAAAAGAACTGGCCAGAATATTGCCACGAAAACATAATAACCTTTCTCTACATAGAACAACCCCCTAAACTGCTTCACAGAGCCAAGGTCCTTCTCAGACTATCCTTCTTTAACTGGTGTTCTGTATCTCACCACCCATAATTTGCATATACACAGAACCAAAAAGTAACTGGCAGACTGTGGACTATAATAACATGAATACTTTGTTCTGTCTGTTGCTTCTATATCATTTAATGCATCATATTAACTCTTATACTGTACTTCATCTCTGTTCAGATTTTTGCCTGATTTCAGACTTCTGCAATCCAAATCTTATTGCCCATTCAGTTGATGGTATTGAGTTACGCTGTGTAATCTGCCTTGAGTCTCACTGAGAATGGTGGACTGTAAAGAATGTGAATAAACCCGACAACATACACAGGAAAACCAACTTCAGCTTCCTTCCTTCTTAATTTTCCACCATTACCTCTGAGGAGGAAATCATAAACCATCCAGGACCTCCCTCTTCAAGAATCATGGACCCATCTATGCCCAGGATCTCACGGTGCTAATCCCCACCCCATCCCACCACACGACCTGTACCCCTACCCACAAGTACCACTGCTACTTCTGCTTGAAAGCACCTCAGAAAGAACATTTTTATTTCTCCTGCTCCCTTGACCTCCCATAGGCATTCCACATACACCTGGCATTGATACAGCCCATCTGAAGTATTTATAATGCTTGGCATATCCTTAGAATTTGATTGCACATAAACAAAGTACAGACATACAACTGATCTGGCCCTTGACATTCTTCCCTCCCATCTATTTCTTCTGCTCCACTATCAAAATTTCAGGTCAACTTATCAGAACAGGACTTTTGTATCCCGTGAACCTCACCCTGAGCCCTCAAATACATTGATGGTTTATGTTTACATTATGTACAGAAACAGCAACCCTTTAAGATTCATAGATTAGAAATTGGAAGAGTCAAACTCAAAAGTGCTGCAAAAAAAGGCTTTAATAGAACGCTTCCTTGTAGTTTAAGTAACGGACTGGAACTCTGCCCAGGATTGCATTGTAGGCCCTCCCGGTAGCATCATCCAACTCATTTCAAGCTCAAGAGGGTCTTCAGGCAGTGTTGCAACCCTTCTGTCAACAAAATGTGCAACTAGTTAAACTGAGTGGAGATAATGGATATATTTTACTTCAGAAACGCCAACAATTCCCAAAGAGAATGCCTTGTGAGCACAAACTACATCATCATAAATGATGACTTTCCTGGAGCTACAATTTATAATCTCACCTCTGCCACAAATTCACTAAGCTGTCTTTGGCAAGCTGTTTTTCCAACTCCACCTACTGTCTGCACTGTGCCACTCCAAGCCCTAGAGAGTACTTTATAAATGCTTATCTGGTTGTTCATCGTTTCCGGTTATATGTCACTTTTCAACTACACTAGTTCCCAAAGCGCCTACAACAAAATTAAATGCAAGTCTTATTTATTCTACAGTTATAGAAAATCCTATCCAAGTTACTAGCAAACTGACTAAGAGAAAGATAAGCATAAAACAAAGCACAGGAAACTTTACAAGTTTATTATTTAACAATATGTCAGCTTTCCATCATCTAAGAAGCACAGGCCTATTTTAAACTCAGCTATATATTTTATTGATCCATCTCACTTACCCAATTCATTCTTGAGTTTTAGCAAACATCACCCAAGAAAACTCAATACAAAATAAAGAGCCGGAGAAGGAAAATAGAGGTTATGTTGGCAGGGCCTGAAACCTCAAACAAAAATTTACAGGCAGTTCCTATGAATAATATTATTGCCTAAGAATAAATTGTTTGTGCAAGAAAAAACAACAAATTAAAAAGGGAGATGGTGGAGGTTAGTCCCATTTTAATGCTCATGCTCAAGGGTTCTTTCCCTTGGTTTATAAACTCACTCTCTCTTTAAGTTAATCCCCATGCATGAGAGATTTCAGAACTAGCCACGAACATATAAGCTGTCCCTCACAGGCCCCCTCCCCTTCCTTTTTAACCTCTTTTGCCCAACACTACTTCAGAAAAAGCCTTCCTCTAGACTCAGCCAAATCCCAGATTTTCCTCCCCATTTCACACTAAAGGGAGGTGCAGTGGCACAGTGGTATAGTATCTGCCTGGCATCCTTGATTCAACCCCCAACATCTCCAGTTAAAAGGATCAGGTAGCAAGTGATGCCAAAGATCTGTGCCTGAAATTCTGGCAAGCCACTCCACATTGGAGTACAAAACAGTAACCTTGATAAACGAACAGTCTCACACAGTACAAAGTAGCTTCACGCATCCACCATGACTCCCCTACCCAGTCATAAAAGAAGATCTGTATCCAAATCCTACTTCAGCCCCATTCCCTTTAAACTTAACCCTTTTACACCCCTCCCTTGCCTACAGACCAAACAGTGCAATAAAGAAAGCCTGCTCCACCCTTTATCTACTCCCAGATTCTGCTTCCACCACTCCACAGATTTACATCTCTCAGGGTGCAGACAGGGCAGGTTCTTCTCATCTCAAATCCCACACACCCCCTTTTGTTTCTGTGTGATCCCTCCCTTCGCACCTTGGATCACTCCAAGAACCCGATCCCCCCCAATCATACCACTCCTTCTCAAACAAAAGCAAAGATAGAAAGCCCACAGACTATGAGAAAGTCCTTCACTTGGTTTTCACCTGTCCCTATTCTAACTGCTGGGGGTGGGGAGATATAGAATTTCTTCTAGTTCCTCTATCTATATCTGATGAAGGGAGATTTTCTTGAAAGCTTACACCCTCAACATTTTGTTGGTCTCTAAGGGGGCACTGGACTCAGAGCCTGGTGTTCTACTGCAGACCAACACAGCTGCCCACCTAAAATCCCTCCCTTGCTTATTAATAACACCACTAACAACAATAATAAAAATAATAATTCGATTTATATATTACCCTTAAGGACAACTTAACGGCCACTCAGAGCGGTTTACAAAGTATGTCATTATTCCTATAACAATCATCCTGTAAGGTGAGTGGGGCTGAGAGAGCTGCGACTCAAGGCTGCCCAGCTGGCTTCAAGCGGAGTGGGGACTCAAACCCAGTTCTCCAGATTAGAGTCCTGTCATTCATAACCACTACACCAAACTGGCTCTCAAACAGTACAACACAGAGAGCGTGCTCCACCCTTCAGCTATCCCCAGACTCTGCTTCCACCACCTCACAAATTTACACCATCTCAGGGTGCAGACAGGGCAGACTCACACCCCACACACCCTTTTCTGATCCCTTCTTTTCCCACCTGTATCACCCTAAGAGCATCCCTCCCACCCAGTTATACACCCCCTTCCCAAACCAAAAATTGAAAGCCCAAAGACTATAATGAAATTCTTCACTTGGTTTCTGCCAACAGCTGGGGCAGAAACCTTTCTACTTAAACCTTTACCTGTATCTGAAAAAGAGAGTTTTGAGTCTTGAAAGCTTATTTCCTTGTAAAATCTTGTGGGTCTCTAAGGGGACACTGGACTCAGAGCCTGGTATTCTACTGCAGACCAACACAGCTGCCCACTTAAAATCCCTCCCTTGCCTATTAACCAAACAGTGCCATCGAAAGAGCCTGCTCCACCCTTCATCTCCCCCCAGGTTCTGCTTCCACCATCTCACAGATTTACACCATACAGGGCATGTTCATACCTGACACACCCCTTTCTGGTCCCTTCCTTCCCCACTTGCATCACTCTAACAGAATCCCTCCTACCCAGATATACATCCCCTTCCCACACAAAACCCAAAATCTAAAAGCCCACAGAAAACCTTCACTTGGCTTTTGCCAACTATTATGGGGAGATAAAGGCTTTCTTCCAACTCTCCTAGTTCAACCCTTACCTGCATGTGAAAAAGAGCTTTGAGTCTTGAAAGCTTACTCCCTCGTAAGATCTTGTGGGTCTCTAGGGGGCCGCTTCACCCAAATCCTACCCCTAACCCTGCCCGTCCCCCCTCTTTCGCCATGCAGCTACTCTGGATCCCAGTCCTCCCACAGAGGCCCTGCTTCCCCGCCGGCTTCGCTGGGCCCGACTGCCTTCCCCTCCTGGCCTCCCCTCGCATCACAATCCCCCTCCCCGCGTCGCGCGCCCCTTTCCCGACCAGGCCCCGAGGCAAACCCTTCGCTTCCCCCTTCCCCGGAGCGGGCGCCGCTTGCGCCTCCTCGCGCGGCCCCCTTCCCCGCCGCTCACCCGCGACCGCCGCCGAAGCTGCTGTAGGCCCGGTCGTCGTAAGCGTCGTACTCCGCCATCGCTGCTGTCGCTTCTGCCGCCACCGCCGCCACAGCCTCCCCCAAGCGCGAGCGAGCGCCGCAGGACCCCGCGCCGCTTATATAGCGGGCCAAGAGTGGCGGTTGTCTGCGGCGCTGCCTGACGCGCAGGGGCTCTCTGCGCGTGCGCTGGCGCGGGGTTGCCTGTGGCGGTGCCTGACGGAAAAAGAAAGGGAGAGGGGGACACCAGGCAGAGACTAAAACAGGCAAAAGGACGGAGAGTGATTCGAGACTATGGAGGGCGGGGGAATGCGTGCTTCATGCAGGCTGCACCTTGATCTCAGTTTGGGAGAGGAAACAAGGAGGCACAGTCCAGTCTCCCCTTTTGAGCTATGGGGAGGACCCATAGAGCACATGTGTCTTTGCATACACAAGGTCTCCAGTTCAGGTCCTGCCTGCCCCAGTGTGTGTTTTTTTCCTTATTATTATTTAAAGGGTGTCAGAAAAACCTTAACAGGAAAAAAAATATATAAGGCCCTGGATTCGGGAAAGCACATGATCTGACCTCAGTTATAAGTGAAATTATACTATAATGCACATTTTTTAATCTCACCATCTCTTACTGTCTCACAATTATAAAGACCCTTTGTGGCGGCTTCCAATATAGAAAAAGAAAAGATCTAGAAAGGAAATATACAAAAAGAAAAGATCTGTGAGTATACTGTATGCGTGTCATATAGAAGCACTATATGTATATACACACAAAAGTATATGTACTGTATATAACATGCAATGCACATTATTTTATACATTATTTTATAACAAGAAGTTACCAACTTCCTCTTCTAAACTACCTTTGTAGTTTGAAAATGCAATGGGCTTAGACTGGAGTAACCCTATCTAGTATTGCACTGTAGATTTACAAAAGTTTATTAAAAAAACTAAAAGTCAATATTTTTTTTGCCTTCTACTGTGTTGTGTGTTTATCTAGTTCATTATTAAACTTACATGCTTGTTATATCATCAGTGCAGGCATGCTGTTTTCTGTTTGTTCAAACAGGAGTCCGGGGCACCCCAAAGGCTAATAGAATTGATTTCAGTGTAAGCTTTCATAAGTCAAAACTCACTTCTTCAGATGCCTCTCCCCCACCTTTCTGTTATGTATATGTAGACATCGGGCCGGAGGGATTTACACTAAAGCATCTGACAAAGTGACCCCTGACAAAAGCTTATGCTAGAATCAGTTTGGTTAGTCTTTTAAATGCTACTGGACTCCTGTTTTATTTTGCTGCTACAGACTAACAGGGCTACCCACTTGGAATCTTCTAAGTATTCAATTTTCGCACAACTGAGTGGCTTCCCTTCTACAAAATTAAATAATTTTTTTTGGTCCTCCTTCACAACCAACTCATGGCCACCTCATCCACAGGTCATTCCAAGCAAGAGACAAGCAGAGGTGGTTTTGCCATTGTCTTCCTCCATGTAGCAATTCCAGTCTTCCTTGGTACTAACTGGGGCCTAACCTGCTTATCTTCCAAATTCTGACAAGGTTGGGCTAAACTGGACTATTTAGCCTAATGTTAAAAGATAATGTAGATTTCTTGTAGTTATTCGACTTTACCACTTCTAAACATATACACACAGTCTAAAACCATTCAATGTATGTGAAAATGTATGAATATATGTTACAGTATCTTGCAGTACCTTATAGCATATGAATGTACAATGCCACACAATTGTATCAGCATATGAAGCTGCCATATACTTTGTACATAGTGTAGTGGTTAGATCATCAGGTTAGGATCTGAGAGATCCAGATTTGAATCCCTACTCTGCAGAAACTTATCGAGTGATCCTGGGCCAGTCAAACTCAGTCAGCCTAACCTACACCACAGGACTGTTGTGAGGACAAACAAATTAAGGGAGAATGTTGTCAAGCATTGTTTACCTCAGTTTTATTGCTGTGAGGATAAAATGAAGGCAGGGAGAACAATCTGTAAGCTGCTTTGGTTCGTATGCGAAGAGAAGAGCAGGGTATAAGTAGACAAATACGTTAGTGGGAAACAGCACTAGAACAGCCATTGGGACCTAGAGAATCTACCATAGTGAAATACTTAATTCATTACCAGAAGGCAAAATAGTGCTTACAGATATCCGGTTACTGACAATCATATCAGGAACCAAAAGTTAATATGTGGAGAAATTTTGGCAAACAGTTCTGCGTCAAATTTTCTTAATTACATCATATAATATACCTTTAAGACTGGAATTGATCTTTCTTGATACATGGAAAAACCAAAATATACCATGTCTTCACAAAGAATTAATATCATCACTATTAGCAGCTGCCAAAAACCTTATAGCCTCAAGGTGGAAACCGCATTTTCTTCCAAACCTTAACATATGGTATTTAAAGGTTTGGGAACAACTTATCGTGGAAAAAATCTCGGAAAGGTTGCAATTATCAGTAGCTCCTCTTAAATCAACAAATTTTTATGAGAAATGGTACTCTTTTTTGGACTTTCTCTCTAGGAATGATCTTTTAATTACAAGATTACCTTATTATACGATCATTAATCCGGAAATTTGAATCTATATATTTAAGTATTTTATAGTAAAGGCAACATCAATAGATATAACTGCTTTGAACTTAGAAATATATAATGTCTGATATATATTAGTATTACCTGTTTTGTTGTGAAACTTTAATAGCAATATTGCACTATGTGAACTGTTGAAAGTTACTGTGTTTTTTGAAAATTTAATTAAAAAATTATTTTTTAAAAAAAGGAACCGAAAGTTGGGGGAACAGGACTAACATCCATACCTCCAATCCGTAGAGCACTGTCAACAACTACACAGCCAAAGGATGTTTTGTAGTCCCCCCACCCACCCACTCCCACTGTTATGCAGACTCTCTGTCCCCCCTATATACGTTGAGCATATATGAAATCTGAAGATCTAAAAACCGGATGTGGTCTCCCACTAGAAATAGTTGGGAGGAGTATCCCTTACCCCAACCGGCACACCTGAGACTGTTCAGTGCTGTAGATAAACATTCAGACATACTTTAAAATGTTGTGAGGATAAAATGGGGGAGGTCTGGGAATGAATGACAAGGGTTTTCTGATTAGTCAAATAGCACCCCCTGGACTCTTTCAAATTGGAAACATGGTCTGGCAGGGTGGGGGATGCTGCAGACTTTTCTCCATGTATGCCACAGTCTGAATTGGGCACTGTGACACAGGAATAGAGAAGCATCGCTCACATCTGCCTGTTCCGCAGTCTTAAGAATAAAGTAAGATGTACGATAGAGTTCCAAATACTGAATACAAACCATCACATACAATCCGTCTGCTAAAATTAGGAGTCACTCGCTGCAGTGGGAACATAGCTGTGTACAGAAATGCATGGCTTTTTTTCAGCTGGAATGTGGTGGAACGGAGTTCTGGCACCTCTTGAAAATGGTCACGTGGCCCTACCCCCTGATCTCCAGACAGAGGGGAGTTTAGATTGCCCTCTGTCTGGAGATCAGGGGGCGGGGCCACCGGCCATGTAACCATTTTCGCCGAGGGTGATTTAAACTTTAAAAAAACTCCCCCCTTGTTCCAACTGACCCAAAGTGACATCATTGTGCGGTCCTGAGTTCCACCACTTCTTTTCCCAGAAAAAAAGCCCTGTGGAAACGTGTTCTGAAATGTCTGGCCAGTGCTCCTTGGTAGGAGCATACCTCTGTTCCCCTCTGTTCCATCTTATTTTGGCCAAGACCCCCCTCCTCCCCTGTTTCCCCATCAATAATAAAATTCAATACAATTCAAAACAGTAACAATTAATTACACTTTTATTCAAAATTTCAAACACACACAGCGATTAAAGGTTCTCAAAATGTGGTATACTGGTCTGACAAGAGCTCTGACTGCATGTTTATTAAAAACTGAAAGTTTCTACCAGATTTCAGCACCATGCAGAGGCAGAACTTTGAAGCGAGGAAGATGTTTGGCCTGGTCAATTGTAAATAAGCGAAAAACACACTCAGAGGGGCCCACCTCCGGTGCCCCCTGCCACCCCCTTGCCTCTTAGCACCCCTGTAAGGGAATCCCACCCACCCGTCCAGGGAACCATACTGCCTACTTTGGGAACCACTGCTACAGACATTCTGCGGGACGGAGAGAGAAACTTGGACTGAAAGATGTGCTGTCTCTCCCTGCCCCTTCCTTTTAACATCCAGCCTGATGAAGAGTTCTAGAGAAGTCAAAAGCTTGCACACTCTTTTGTGTTATTTCAGTCGGTCTTGATAAAAGGCATGACGCAGCTTTTGCAGAATACAGATAAACGCAGATTTGGTATTTGCATTACAGATAGGCTGAAGACCATGTGTGCTTTGGGTGTGAGGCATGAAAACCCTCCTCGAGTTGCGTTCTTTGCTTTACAGACGTCTTTGCAAGGCCAGAGGAAAAACCACCTGGAACTTTCCCCTTTGCATTCCCTATTGTAGGAACACACCAGAATCCAACGATAAAACAAATATCGTTTTTACTATCACCGCCAAGGGTTAGCAACGTCTAAAGCTTTAGTAGATTAATTTTTCATTTCAGCTCCCTCTTCCTTCCCTGTGAATGCTCTACACATGTCCTTTGTCTTCTGGCTGTCCTAAAACATAGCACAAGAAACTGGCCTGCCTAGGCAAAGTACTTGGAAGGAATTGTGTGCAGCTCCTAGCACAAGACAGTCCTGATCGTGGAGTGACTCTCTGCAGTCTCCTTTCCCCTGATCTGAAATGCCACCTACTGGTTAGTCCGGGGGTGGGGAACAAAATCTATCAAAGCAGCTAACCACAATCATTGAAAACAGTATTTAAAAAATCAAACTTTAGAATACATTTGTACATGGGCAGGCCCGAGTGACTGCACTAGATCATTGTTCAGGAGGCATTAGAAAAGCTGTAGTACTATTGAGTGGCTCACAAAGAGTATCCTTTTAGTGGACAGGGGCCAAGCAAAATTTCTAGGGTTGCCCGTCTCCAGGTGGGTAATTAGAAGAAATACCACTATGCTAAAACAGAAATTCCAAATATTTATCTACCATTCAGTAATAGTTACAAGTGTTAGTCTTATAAAGATACACAATTCTTTAAGAGATAATACAACACTCCAAGGGTAAGTGCAACAAATGCCAAAGTCTCTTATACCTTCTTTCTTCCAAGTGCTTAAAAAGATCTCGTTTCCCAGCAACCAAATGTGCTACCGGTGTGAACATGTTTTTGCAGACTGAACACGGGGACTGAACCTGGGACCCTCTGCATACAAAGCATTTTCTTTTCTAAAAAAATAAATGCTCTGCATGCAGATGGTTCTGTGTTCACTATGGGTACTCCATACTCCCAATCACCCCTTCTATGCAGGGCTTCCAAAAACCAACATGGGACCCTGGATAACAATGACATCTGGGGCTCCCATATGACCCTGATTCAAACCAAATATCATAACAAAACAAATCACTTGACTTCCTGATACCATGAGTGCAATAATATTTGTTCATTAGGTAAAAAAACAGGAAAGGAAAAGGGAGAAGATTATTACAGAAGAGATTTTATTTAGCTTATCATTTATGCTGGTTTCTTTTGGGAGGCCACCTGGCAATAGGGTTGCCAGCTTCAAGTTGGGAAATTCCTGGAGATCTGGGGTGTGTGTATGTGAAACCTCGAGAAAGTGGGGTTTGGGGAGGGAAAAGGCCTTAGCATCGTAGGGTTGCCAGGCAGGGTTGCCAGCCTCCAGGTAGTAGCTGGAGATCTCCCGGAATTACAGCTGGTCTCCAGGCCACAGAGATCAGTTCACCTGGAGAAAATGGCTACTTTGGGGGGTAGACTTTATGGAATTATGCCATGCCAAGGTCCTTTCCCTCCCCAAACCCCACTTTCTCCAGGTTTCTCCAGGTTTCACCCCCTAGATCTCCAGGAATTTCCCAACTTGGAGCTGGCAACCCTAGCTGGAAAAGATTTAAATACAGAAGCCAAATGGATTAATAAACAAAACTGAGGTTATATCATTTGAACTTAAATTGGAGGAATTCAGCTGAACCTTCTAAGAAGTCAGTCTTGTTTACACAGGAACAAACCACTTGGAATGGAAATTCAGGTTCAGTTCTGTATCAACTAAATTTATGCAAACCAAGCACCTGACGCCTGACGGGGATATAGCCACACTGTCTTACGCATCGTTTAATCTCTCTGCGAGGTAACAATTTGTGTAAGATTTGTCTTGGGAACTGTGTTTTTAATAACTGCACAACTGACAGAAATTCAATGGGTATGAAGATGTTTTTGCTGTTTATGCTGTTAAACTGCCTTTTAGGATTCCTACTTCCCACTATTATGAGCTTGGGCCTACATAGTGAGGCCTAGCGGCTCCAGGGAAGCCTGTACTAGATTGATTGCAGACTCTACATTTCCCAGGTCCCCTTTGGACCCTGTGATTGGTTAACAGGGGCTCTGGAGGGAAAAATTACACCAATAGAGAAATAGGAGGATGGTACCTGAGAAAAGGGATAAAAGGGCTCGGCCACAGTAGGAGGGTGTTCATTCCTAGGGAGCAGAGCTGAGGGAAGGGTGCTGCAAATGGAGAGATGTCTTGTCCAGAAGGGGCGAGTTAGCTTGAAGCCAGTCACCAATAGATAGCTGGGAACAGTCTAGATACATGCGTCAGGGGGGTTTATTTTGTTTGTTCATTTGCCTTCACTGTTCTCCTTATCCTACAAAGTTTTGAAAACCAGTTGTTACCAGACCTCTTATATACAATTGTTTTTTATTCTGCCTGAGTCCTCACACCTCATTCAGTCACGTATAAAGTAAAATCTACTGGGAAAGAGGGGAGCAAAGGGGTTGGTTGGGTGCTCTGGGCCTTTCTGAGGAAACCTGTACCAGAGTGGTAGCAACCTACAGAGTGCTTCCCTGGTCCCCTGACAGTTATGAATACACAACATTATTTTTACTTTTAAGCTGTGGTCAATTCTATTAATTTACTTGCCTGTAATTCCAAGCAAGGATCATCAGTCAGAGTGACCAAGCCATTTCAGTTCAAAACCTAGGTCTGAATTCAAATGGAAAAGTATAAATAATTGGTAAAACAAAAAAGCCTGTCATAAACCTACACAGTTGTCATCAATAAACACAATTATCCTTCAAGTTTTGTCACAACTTTAGCCAGGAATATAAGGAAGCAGCTGCTGACACGTTTGTGGACTTCCTTGGGGACATCTAATGACCCATGGTAGGAAAACCAGATGGATCTTTGATCTCAGCCAGCAGAGATTTTCTTATGTTCTTGCTAAACTCACTCTGAGAAACATGCTCAGTCAAGCTTATTAAAAAAATATTTTTGTATAAATGCCAATGATTCCAATTTGTCATTAGGTCCCGTAGGAGAGAATGTGCTAAGAGGGTAAATCCAAAGTGCTTTGACAGAACCAGGGCCTGGACAGATAGCCTACCTTGCAGTTCCCCCAGAATACTTCCAAGTCCACATGATTTTGTATGAAAAAAATCAATAATACTAATACTGATGCTACTAATAGTAATAGTAATAATAGCACAAGCAGTGCACCTCTTTTTAAGTCACCTCCTAACATCTTCCTGTCTCCATTTCTTTTTTTAAAAAATTATTAAGAAACATAATTACAACTACACAAGAAACAATAATAAGTTGAACAATAACAGTAAAATCGTGGAGTAACAACAGCAAAGATAAGATACACTTAGAACAGTCTTAACTATACTTACAGATGGAGTGATTAACTATCAAGAATTGTCTGGTATAAGTCATTCGGAGGAGATATATCTTTACTAGCAATAAATTCAAAGAAGGGCCACCACTTTTCCTGTCTCCATCCAATAGCGGCTCAGTGGCCATCAACCAAGCATTAGCTGGGTTGAGAACAGAAGAGGTAGCCTCACCCATTCTCCTCCTCCTCCAGCAGGCTGGCATTGAGCTGAAATGCCAGCAGAGACAGAAACAAAGAATGTCCTCATTTAGGAGAACAGTAGTCAGAATGGTACAGGTGCAGGCAGACAGGATGCCAAGGAGAGGGCTGGCCGAGCATGCAGAGCACTGAGGTTGGGGGTGGGTGTGCAGAAGACCGCGGTTGATATCAGACCGAGGAAAGCGTGCAGCATGAGGGAAAGGGGTGGTGTGGACCAGTGTCGGGGGTTGGGGTGAGAAGCGTGCTGTGGATGGTGTAATGCTCTCCGGCAGCCTGGCCTGTTATCCGCCAGTCTGCCGTTGCACTGCTGCCGCTTTCTCAGCCTAATTTGGTTTGGGCCCCTTTGGCTCTGGCACGGCGGAAGCCAGAAGTGTCCTGTTATCCACATGTCCACTGTTGTGCTGCCACTGTGGTCCTCAGTTTCTCCCTTACAGCAGGGACAGTCCTCCCTTTATCCTTCATGGCTCGGGTTTCCGCCTACCTTTTATCCTTCCCTCAGTGAAGGCCACGCCCTGGGCCATGGTGGGCTTTGCCCCAATTCAGCCTCGCCATCAGACGGGAGGGCGTTTCCTGGGCCTGCTTCCCTGTTGGGTGGGTGTGCGGAGGGTGGTCCCCTAAGTAGCCTCAGTTACGGCGGAAGAAAAGGCAGGGTGGTAAGCCCCTGAACCATCTCTTCACCTAGGAAGCTGCCCATACAGCAGGAACAGTCTTCCCTTTATCCCTCATGGACAGGGCTTCTGCCTGTCTTTTATCCCTCGCTCAATGAAGGCCCCCCCCCTTCTCCTCAAGAGCCTGCCCTAGGGTTGCCAGCTCCAAGTTGGGAAATTCCTGGAGATCTGGGGGGTGAGACCTGGAGAAACCTGGAGAAAGTGGGGTTTGGGGAGGGAAAGGACCTTGGCATGGCAAAATTCCATAGAGTCCACCCCCCAAAGTAGCCATTTTCTCCAGGTGAACTGATCTCTGTGGCCTGGAGACCAGTTGTAATTCCGGGGCATCTCCAGCCACCACCTGGAGGCTGGCAACCCTAGCCTACCCACATGGCAAGGCCCAACATCTGGCCATGGTGGGCCAGACGGCCTTGCCCAAATTTTGCTCCTCCATCAGGTAGGAAGGAGCTTCCTGAGCCTGCTTCCCTGCCCTAACTCGCTTGACCGGTTTTGGCCCCAGCAGGGCAGAACCAAGAAGCGACCTGTTATCCACCTGTCTGTCGCACACAGGGCTGGGCACAGCAGACAGGAGGCTCACTGGTACTGCAGGGCTGAACACAGCAGGCAGGAGTTCAGTATTACAAGACAGCAAAACCAGGGTCCAGGAGTCAGGCCAGGTGTCAGGGTCAGGCTATCAGTCAGAGAGAGAGGGGCAGGCAGAAGAGTAGTCAGTAAGCAGGCCAAGGTCAAAGTCCAAGCAAGCAGTAGAGCAGGGTACACGAACGTCCAGGTAGCAGGGAGTGGCGAGCTGAGTTGTTTCCACGCTTGGTTTCCTCAGCGTCTTCCTTTATTGCTGTCCTAATGAGGGACAGCTGTTGCCTCTCCCTTGAACAGCTCAGCCCGGCGTTGTGCTTGCAGACGGCCACTCCTACGCCTCTCCAGAAGCGCTGCCTTATCTCTAAGTTTCCTCCTTTCAGTTGGCCCCAGAGGCTCAGATTTCGCTCTTGCCCTGGGGGAGTCTTTGTCTCTTACAGCCTCTGTGGAGGTTTCTGGCTGTTCCTCGTCCCTGACAGTCTCTGCAGAAGCTCCAGGCTGTTCTTGCTGAATTCCCTCTGGAGCAGCAGCAGTGGTTTCTGACTGCTCCTCCTCTCCAATAGCTTCTGCAGGGGCTTCCGACTCTAGAGGAGATCCTGCTGGCCCTTCCTGCTCATCTTCTGAGGAGGACTCTGAGGAGGACTCTGAGGCACTAGGTAAGGTGGCCAGTCGGGGCTGGGGCTGACTCATGACACTGTCCATCGTTGAGCTGCTGCTGTGGTCCTCAGTTTCTCCCGGGGTGGGTCCCTCCCTCCCGTCAGGTTACAGGGCCATTGTGTGGGTCTGCAGAGAGCGGTCCCCTAAGTGGCCTCAGACACGGCGGAAGAGAATGTAGGGCGGTAAGCTCCTGATCCCTCTCTCTACTAGGGAAGCTGCCCTTACAGCAGGGACAGTCCTCCTTTTATCCTCCATGGCTGGGGTTTCCACCCATCTTTTATCCCTCCCTCAATGACGGCCCAACCCTTCTCCCCAAGAACTCACCCCGATGGCAAAGCCCAACGCCTGAACCATGCCATAATTCAGCTCCATTGTTGGGCAAGAAGTTGTCTCCTGGGCCTACTTTCCCGTCCTAACTCAGTTTGGGCCCCTTTGGCCCTGGCAGAGTGGAAGCGACCTGTTATCTGCCCGTCCTCAGTTGTGCTGCTGCTGCACTCCTCGGTTTCTCCCAGGGTGGGACCTTCCCCCCTGTGGTCGCCCACCAGGTCACAATGCTCTTGGATGTGAGTGTGGAGGGCAGTGTCAGGCTGTGGCTAAATAATGCTCTTCCTACAGATTCCCCTCCACAATCAAACAAGAGTCCATTGTTTGAATAAGGAAACTTTACTGCAGAAAAAGTCCATTATAGTCCACGGTCCTGAATAGAGAACTCAGGATGGTACATGATCATTGTTACCAATGAAGAGCAAAGCATGAGGTACAAAGTAACAGTTCCCAGCTGCACCAGCCTCCCCCCATAGTTCTCAAAACAACATCTTTCAGTTTTGGGAAGTTGCTCCCTCTCAAGGCCAATCCTTGGTGGAACGGTGTTAGACACAACAATCTCGTCCGGTGAGAAGTCTGCTTGGGAACTGGTGCACCTGTGGGGAAAGCACTCAAACACTAGAAGCATTAGAAAATGGAGTCAGTACAGGTTACATATACACTGGACCTGACATTTCTGCCCCCCTTAAAATAAATCCCCCCCTGGCTTATATGGGTAGCGAGTATGGAAAGCTTTGGTTAATCTAGGAGCATGAACATGCACAGAGTTCACCCATTCATCGTAACCAGAATCAAAGTCCTTCCATCTGATGAGGTAAAAAAGCTGATTCCGTTTGAATTTAGAGTCCAGAATTTGTTGCACTTCATAGTGTACTTGGTCGTCTATCAACGTTGGAATGGGTGGAGCTTTGACATGCCACTTGTCATCTGTTGGAGCTCTTTTCAAGAGGCTGACATGGAACGTGTCATGAACATGGCGCAAATTCTTGGGTAAATTCACAGCAACAGTCACTTTATTGATTACTTTGCGTACAGTAAAGGGTCCAAGGAATTTTAACGCTAATTTGCGGCTGGTTTGGGCTAGTTTCAGATTTTTGGTAGATATGTAAACATGATCTCCAGGTTGTAAATCCCAATCGGCCGCACGATGGCGATCTGCGTACTTTTTGTAATCCCGTTTGGCTTTTTCGAGATGTTGTTTTATAAGAGTCCATTGTTGAGCGGCCTCCCCCCACCATGAAGACACATCCGGCGAACTAGAGGACTGGAGAGGGGGAGCGTCCAGCGGGAAAGGGTTGAAGTGAGCTCCATACACAACTTTGAAAGGAGCCTCTCCAGTGGAAGCATGCACACTGTTGTTGTATGAGAATTCAGCTAGCGGGAGAAGGTCCACCCAATTATCCTGTTGGAAGTTAATGTAGCAACGAAGGAACTGTTCTAAGATCTGATTAGTTTTTTCGGATTGTCCGTCGGTTTGTGGGTGGTGGCTTGAGCTGATTCCCTGTTCAATATTCAACATTCGTAAAAGCTCCCGCCAGAAGTTGGCAACGAACTGCCCGCCGCGATCCGAAATCACCTTGGACGGAAAAGAATGTAATTTTACGATGTGTTTTAAGAATAAATCCGCCAATTTTCGAGCGGTGGGTACAGCAGTACATGGAATAAAATGCGCTTGTTTGGAAAACAGATCCACCACTACTAAAATGCAATTATGTCCTTTTGAAATAGGTAAATCAGTGATAAAGTCCATGGATATTGTTTCCCAAGGTTTGTTAGGTGTTTCCAACGGTTGTAAGAGACCCGGAGGTTTCCCTTTCCGAGTTTTGGCGCTGAGACAAATGGGGCAGGAGCCTACATATTGGGAAATGTCTTTGCGCATGCCCGGCCACCAGAATTGCCGCTGTATTAAATGTAACGTTTTCAGGTACCCATAATGACCAGCTGTGGGGGCATCGTGACATCGTTGCAGAACCTCCCGTCGGAGGCTGTCCGGGACATAAAATTTGTTCCCGGCTAGCCAATCCCCCTGTGGGGATTGATTCAGTTTGTTTTTAGGTGCTTTACCCCCCTCCTTTTCCACCTCAGCTTTAAGTTTCGATTTCCACTCCTGGCTGTGCGGGAGGGGTTGGCTTGCTCGGCTGCGGGTGGTCACCACGCCTCCCAATTGCGTAGGTGAGAAGACTGTGTCTATAGTCTCCTCCCGTTTGCTTTTGTGTTGGGGCATGCGCGATAGGGCGTCTGCGAGAAAGTTAGTTTTGCCTGGGAGGTAATTCAGAGTAAAATTGAATTTGGAAAAGAATTCTGCCCATCGTAATTGTTTGGCATTCAGTCTGCGAGGGCTCCGCAGGGCCTCCAAATTTTTATGGTCTGTCCAAACCTCAAAGGGGTGCCTCGCCCCCTCTAGCCAATGTCGCCAGTTAGTGAGGGCTGCTTTTACAGCAAAGGCTTCCTTCTCCCACACATTCCAATTTCTTTCAGCATCAGAAAACTTTCTTGAAAGGAATGCACAAGGCCGCAGCTTCCCATCCTCCCCCCTTTGCAATAATACCGCTCCAATGGCCGTATCGCTGGCGTCAACCTGCACTATGAACGGGCAGTTTTCGTTGGGGTGGCATAGGACGGGTTCCGTTACAAACTGCCCTTTCAGGCATTCAAAGGCTGTCTGGCAATCGGGAGTCCATTGTATTTTGGAGGAGGGTTTCTTTGCCTTGTCCCCTTTATCTTTGGTTTTTAATAGTTCTGTTAAGGGGAGCGTGATTTGCGCGAAATTTGCAATGAAGTCTCTATAGAAGTTGGCAAAACCCAGGAAGGACTGCAGTTCTTTACGGGTGGTGGGAGTTTGCCATTCTTGGATCGCTTGTATTTTAGATGGATCCATCTTCAAACCCTCTGGGGATATACAATAACCAAGGTAAGTAAGTTCGGTTTTATGGAATTCACATTTGGATAACTTGATGGGTAATTTATTCTCCATTAAAGTAGCTAGAACTTTCTGAACTAGTTGAATGTGGTCCTCCTCGGTGTCTGAGTAAATTAATACATCATCAAGATACACCACAACTCCTTTATAGAGGAATTCATGTAATACTTCATTTATCATGGACATGAATACGGACGGGGCTCCCGTCAAACCAAAAGGCATAACTAAGTATTCAAACTGTCCGAGGGGCGTATTGAACGCTGTCTTCCACTCATCTCCTGCCTTTATACGAACGTGGAAGTAGGCATCTTTTAAATCTAATTTCGTAAAGATCTTACCTTGGGCCACGACGTTGAGTAGGTCTCGGATGAGCGGGATGGGGTAGGCGTTGTTGGTAGACACAGCATTCAGTCCCCTAAAGTCCGTGCACAGCCGAAGCCCCCCATCTTTTTTCTTCACGAAGAGGACCGGAGCCGCATGGGGACTATTGGCTGGGCGGATGAACCCCCGTTGGAGATTGGTGTCGATGAATTTCCGGAGCTCTTCTCGTTCATGGAGATTCATAGGATAAAGTCGGCCTTTCGGTAGTGAGGCTCCGGGTAAGATCTCTACTGCGCAGTCGGTTCTTCTGTGCGGGGGCAGAGCATCAGCTTCTTCTTCGGAGAAAGCGTTTAAAAAGGGCCAATAAAATTCGGGTACTTGATTTATGTCTTCCTGGGTAAGAAGAGCCTTTTCAGTGTGAGTGGGGTCACTACCCCAATTTTGGTCCCATCGATGGGTTTTACAGTTGGCGTGGGTAAAGGTGACGCATCCTTCAGCCCAATTTATGTGGGGGTTGTGATCACATAGCCACTTGCTGCCTAGGATTAACGGGTATTTGGCTGTAGAGCTGATGACGAAAGATCTTTTCTCCCAGTGTTGGCCCATACCTGTGACCACTGGAATTGTTTCGGTGGTAACAGGGTTCATGTTGGTGCCGTCCATTTGTTCAAAAATAACTGGGTTCCGCAATTCCCGGACTGGTAGGACCAGTCCGTTGACTAGGGCTGGGGCAATGATGTCTCTTGAACAGCCCGAATCAATGAGTGCTTGCACACGGATGTGCATCTTCCTCTCCGGGTTAAACAAAATCACTGGTATGAATAATATGGACCCATGCGGCCGTGTCGTGACGGGCTTGGGGTGGATCTGTCGGTTGGGCCCTTTTACGACAGATCCATTTCGTTTCCCGACTGAGGACTTTCTGGGTTTCCCTCTACATTTGGGGTAGTGGGGTCGTATTCCATGACTTCTTCCGCTTCTAACCCCCTGTCAGAGGTAGGTCGCTGGGGAGTGCCACGACCCCTGCCCGCTCTGGGAGCTGGTGTTGGGCGTTGGAATGTAGGAAATGGAGTAGGGGTTGGACGCCGTAGTTGGAGTGGAGGTCTTTGCACAGGCCTGTAAGGGCATTGTGCTGCAAAGTGACCGGCTTGCCCGCATTGCAAACACAACCCTTGCTGCCATCTAGCATCTCTCGCTCCGCGGGTGGCGTATCCAGTACCCCGTCCCCCCTTCTGTAACGTTAAGGATCGTCTCTGTCCCGTTTGTTGTTGTTGTTCAACCAAACGGACTTCCAAAATGCGATTTTCGACTTCGCATGCAAGTTGAATCCAGCCCAATAGAGAAGGAGGGTTGTCCTGCATAAGGGCTCTATCCAGGAGTCTCGGGTTCAGCCCTTGTTTGAACAGAATTATCTTGGTGGATTCTTCACACCTAGGGCATTTAGCGGCTAGCTGTCGGAATTTCGTAACATAGTCTCTTGCCGACATGCTGCCTTGTCGAATGGCTTGCAATTCTGTTCGGGCCCTAGTTTCTTCCAAGGGGTCTTCGTATTGTGCTCGGATAGCATCCACCAACCCCTGTAAAGTATTGAGTTCTGGGGCCCCAATATTGTATAATCCTACATACCAGTCTGCTGCTTTGCCTTGTAAACGAGAACCGAGATGCTCGATTTGGCTGGCCTCGCTACCAAAGAGATGTCCCCACCGGTTGAAGAACTGTACTACCTGCACGAGGAAAAATCCCAGTTTGGAGGGATCCCCGTCAAAAGTAGCTTCCAGTTTCACCCAGCCCATGGGAAGGTCTTGTCTCGGGGCTGGTGCCGGGTAAAAGTCCATCGGAACCATCAAGGGCGCTTGCGGCACGGGGAGAGGTTGTTGGGGCCATGGTTGTGGCAGCGGTGCTGGCTGTGCTGGCGGCGGTAGCACCGGCTGGGCTGGCGGCGGCTGCGCTGGTTGGGCTGGCGGCGGTGGCCTTGGTTGGGTCGGTGGCGGTAGCACCGGCTGGGCTGGCGGTGGCAACCGCGGCCGGGCTGGCGGTGGCAACACCGGAGGCGCAGGCCGTAGCGGTTGAGTAGGAGGTGGCCGAATAAGTTGGGCCATGATCGGCCGCTGCGGGGCGGGCCGGCGGGGTCGTAGTGGTATAGGCCCCACTGGTTGATTAGGAGGTGGTAATATTGGCAAATCTGGAGGCAAACGTACCGGTTGCTGTAAAGGTATTAGTTGCGGTCGAAGCGGGAGGGGCCGCAGCGGCGAAGGCCTGATGGGTGCTGGGCCGCGCGGGCTTGCCCCTCCTGGCGTCGTTGATCTGGGAATTAGAGGCTGTTCCCGTGGCACTGGTAGACCGTCCCCTGGGGTTTGCTGAATAGGAATATTTACTGGCGGTTGATGTGGCGATCCCTCCCTTGGAGGAGCTGGAGGTTCTTCTAACTGATCCGGCTGGATCGTTATTGGGGAAGCTGGAGGGGGTATCACCGGCGACGTTGTCGGACGGGTTGGCCCTTCTCCATGTTCTCTAGGCACCTCAACTGGAGTATCTTCGGAAGGCGGACCTCCGTCCGTTCTAGGGGTTTCCGTTGGAGTTTCCCCAGGCACCTCAACTGGAGTATCCCCGGAAGGCGGGACTTCGTCCGGTCTAGGAGGTTCCGCGGGAGTTTCTCCCGGTTCTCCAGGACGGGTTTCCTCCTCTCCTTCCAATATGGGAGGGTCGATAGGGCCCTCGCCAGTGAGGCGGGATCCTTCTTCACCCTCAGCAGGGTAACTTGAGTGCGGCGGCTGCCACGGGACGAAATCCCTCATATGGGGAATAACGCTTTGTAGTGTTGCTATTTGTACGGCCATCTCTTCAGGTGATGGTCTCTCACCTGCTACCATCACCGAGAGCAGATGTATGGCATGAGCTAGGCTTTCCTCCATGTCGATCAATCTAGCTTCCAGCTGTTGGATTCGACCTGGACCCGGTTGTCCCATCGTAGAATCTCCTGCGGCGGCGGCTGCAGGGGAAAACGGCCCCCAGGGTGGAGGGTCTCCCTGATCGTCTTGCGATCTCGCTGCTAGAATTCCTTTGGCTAGGCCCGTCACTGCCGAAATGCCGGAATCTACAGCAAGGGTGCGATTTTGCATCTGTACCCAACTTGATTCAGGAACCTCCGGTGGCTCCTTCCACTGGGCAAGTTCCGAATAATCCCAACTTAGGACGCCGCGGCGGGACGTGTCCCATTCCGTGTGCTCGGTCGTCCTATTCCAAAACAGCCACGGTTGGCTGCTGTCAAATTCAGGGACTGTCTCTAGGCTCCAGCGCCCGTCCATGGATAATTGTTGGTGCACCCCACTGGCCCTGCGCTCCCTCGTTTCTCGGGGTCTGGGTCCCCACTCCGACGGTGTGGGTAACGAGAACAAGGGGAGGGCAGTGGCCTTCGGCCTTTCCCCTCCACTGCCGAGATCGATGAGAGGCGGGGTAGTATTCGAAGCTCCGTTCCCTGTTGGCACAGGTTCCTGAGGTTCTTGGGGTTGCACTGGTTGATCGTCGGGAGGCGCATACGGATCAAACAAAGGATCCCTGTCCGGGACTACCTTGGATTCCGCTGGGCCCGACTCAGGCATGATTGGTAACAAAATGTCAGGCTGTGGCTAAATAATGCTCTTCCTACAGATTCCCCTCCACAATCAAACAAGAGTCCATTGTTTGAATAAGGAAACTTTACTGCAGAAAAAGTCCATTATAGTCCACGGTCCTGAATAGAGAACTCAGGATGGTACATGATCATTGTTACCAATGAAGAGCAAAGCATGAGGTACAAAGTAACAGTTCCCAGCTGCACCAGCCTCCCCCCATAGTTCTCAAAACAACATCTTTCAGTTTTGGGAAGTTGCTCCCTCTCAAGGCCAATCCTTGGTGGAACGGTGTTAGACACAACAATCTCGTCCGGTGAGAAGTCTGCTTGGGAACTGGTGCACCTGTGGGGAAAGCACTCAAACACTAGAAGCATTAGAAAATGGAGTCAGTACAGGTTACATATACACTGGACCTGACAGGCAGTCCCCTAAGTGGCCTCAGATACGGCGGAAGAGAAGGCAGGGTGGTAAGACCCTGAAACCTCTCTCCGCCCAGGAAGCCACCCTTACAGCAGGGTCAGTCCTCCCTTTATCCTCCATGGCCGAGGTTAAAGCCCACCTTTTATCCCTCCCTTAAAGAAGGCCCACACCTTCTCCCCCCGAACCCACCTCCATGGCAAGACCTAACACCTGGGCCCTTACAGCAAGGATGGTCTTCCTTTATCCCTCATGCCCAGGGTTTCTGCCCGCCTTTTATCCCTCACTCAATGAAGGCCCCACCCTTCTCCCCATGAACTCGCCCCTATGGCAAAGTCCAACGTCTGGGCCATGGTGGGCCAGACAGTTTTCCCCCTATTCAGCCCCTCTCTTGGATGACAGGGCACTTTCCAGACCTGCTTTCCCACCCCTAACTTGGTTTATGGCCCTTTGGCCCCAGAAGGGCAGAAACTGGAAGCAGCCTGTTATCCACCTGTCTGCCATTGGGCTGCCACTATGGTCCTCGGAGTTTCTTGAGGTGGGCCCTCCCACTTTGGTCGCCTGTCACGTCCCAGGGCTGTTGGGTGGGTGTGAGGAGGGCAGTCCTCTAAGTGGCCTCAGACATAAGATATGAGAAAGTGTGGTGGTAAGCCCCTGAACCCTCTCTCCACCCGGGAAGCTGTCCTTACAGCAGGGACAGTCCTCCCTTTATCCTCCATGCCCGGGGTTTCTGCCTGCCTTGGTGGAAGAAGCCCGAGGAGAAAGCAAGAGACCGCTGAGGAAAGGGGCCTTTCTTGTTCTATTATTATTATTATTATTATTATTATTATTGCTATTTTCATACAAAAGGACCTGGACCTTGAGTGTTGAAAGTGACTAGCTGTCACCTGAGGGTGACAGCACCTGAGGGTGAACGCGGGATCTGTGCTGGCCAATCTACCTTGTCAGCTGCCACCTTACTGGTTGTCTGCCACCACTGTGTGCTGTGCCCAATGTGCTAGGTTGAGGCTGTGGTGAAGGTTTTTATCTGAACAGCTGCCTCACCCAGGAAAGAAAGAAAGGGATCCAGAAGCTGGACTGGCAGGTGGTTTTGATGGTGGAGGCGACACTCTGAAGATTTGGTGTCCTTTCCTTCCCTGGTTGAACCTGAAGTAAAAAGAGAGTCCACCCAATGAACTTGTTCTAACTGTTATGGCTTCTGACCAAGGAATTCTGGGAACTATCGTTCTGCAAAGGAAATGTGGAATCTTTCTCCAGACTGCTTTTTGTACTTCAGATGGGGCAGGGGGAGGAGGAGGGAGGTGGCTTGGTGGCCTCTGCAAGGCCAGCCAATCAACAGTGTGTATAGCTGAGAGAGGAGTGGCTTGAGGATTGTTCATCAGCCCAGCCAATCAGATGTCTACACAGCCAGGTGGGGAATGAGGGATGATGTCCTCATGAACCAGCTAATTTGCTCTTTCCACAGGCAGCTGCTTCTGGAAACAGGGAGAAGCAGTTGCTCCTGGGCTCAAATCCATTTGGATCTTGGGTCTTCCTCTCCATCTTGATTTAATTGATCTTGAACAGTTGCAACAGAGGCTGGTCAAATAACAAAAGGTTGGGAAAAAAAGAACATTTGCATTTGCTATACTGCCATAATGATGTGACAACCAAAACCATAGGAAGGGCACAACGGGAAATAGGCAAGCAAGTGTCCCAGAAAAGCCTTACTCGTTCTCCCGACATGAAGGTTTGGTTTGCCCTTAAAGAGAATTGTGACTTCTCTGGCCCCTTCCTCTGTCTTCAAGGACCAAGAGGAGGGTCCCCATGTCCACCCTTATTGTGCAGCATTCCTCTCGTCAGACTGCTGATGTTTGTTTCCTGTACAACCAACACCTGTGCCCTCAGTTTGCTCAGGTGGTAATATATATCCTCCCTTCTACTTGGATTACACAGTGTCTGCAGTTCCACATAGAGATGTTTAATTCTAAAAATATTGTTGTTGATGGTGGCCAGCCTAATTCGCAAACGGTGAGGCCACACTTGGTTGAGGTCACTGTCTGGTAAAGCCTAACCCCAAAATCCGTTTTTTCTGTCCATCATGTCCTCTCTACAAGGTTTCAATTTCCTCCATTCCAACAGTTTACTCCTCTGTTAGTTCCACCACTGTTGAATCCACCTCTCCCTGAGTTCAGGGGGTGCAGCCTTACTAGGAGAAGATGTCGAAGGTGTCGTGGTACCTTCTAAGTTAACAGGTGGAGGGCAACTATGCTTCTGTTGGAAGTTCTCATGATTGGGGTGGGTGGGCCAGAAGAGTCACTGGATGATGAAGATTTTTCTGGGTTCGAGACTTCACCCATCCTATTGATGTCCTTTGTTCTCTCTCCCCCCTCCGCTGCCACTTCGTCTTATCTGTGTCTCTGCGTCTGGTTCCGGTCTCTCTCGCCTCCATACATGTTCCTGGTTGCTGTTCATTTGGGTTCCTTACCGTGGTCTCATCCTTCCCCGAAGTTTCCTCCCTGAGTATTGTTTGGGAATCGCGAAGTAGCTCTCGAGAAGAATATAACTCCTGATATCCACCTCGCAGTTTATAACAGCGATCTCGTCTCTCCAATATAATTGCTTGCTTTTCAGTGCCGCCTCCTTCTTTCCTGTCAAGCAAGATCTCTTGGGCTACAGTCTCCAGTTTCCTTTTAGTCTCCTCAAGTTGTCATTTGAGTTCCTGCTCTGTCATGGCCCCCAATGTTTTAAAGTCTGCTTTCATTGCTTCGTTTTTCTCTTTATTCTCTTTAAGTTTTCCCTCTTTAAGTTTTTTCGCCCACATCCGTCTCTGAATGAACACTCCTCTATATCTTTCCTCCGACATGGTCGATTGTCTGGACACCAAAGGGACCAAAGATATTTCCTGCATATGTTCTTCATTGAACGACACTTCTCCCACTCTGTCATCCACACTCAAAGCTTTGAATCTGTTTGAATCGTCTGTTTGAATCATCTGTTTGAATCGTTATGACGTTGTTGTCATCATTTTCGGCGTCAGGTTGTACACTTCTCACCTCACTGCTCCTGGGTTAGTTCTTCTCACCTTTTCCCATTCCCCTTTGACCTGATGTTTGTGTCTCTGTTTCTCACCTTGCTGGGTCCCTTCTGTGGGATGGGTTGCTGAACAGGCATTGGTAAATGCGCCTTGAGTGGGGTTAAACAAGTGAGGATGGAAATGTATCAGCTTAGAATAAACCTCAGGGAAAGCCTAATTGTAGTACTCTTTGGGACATAGGAAATACTTTTGTCCCTGCTGACCACACAGATTACCCACCACCCTGACTGAACAGTGAGTAGAGGTGTGTCCCCTCCTCCCAAAAAGAGAACACATGGGCATCAAAAAATGCTGGTGGATGTCGTCGAAAGCTCCACACTGGAAGCAGGCCAGAGACTGCCCACTGTTCCTTGTAACTCCTCTATCGCCGTCCAAAAAGTAACATTTAGGGATGTGCTGGAAGTTGTTGTGGTGAACCCTCTGCAATGCCACCACTGCCTTATATTCCCCCTTCCACACTCTCCAGTCGTTGAGGGCCTTTGGTGGGGGGGGGGGAGCAGAACTTTACAGTGCCACCTCAGCCAACGCGCCACATCCTGATCTGGTACGTTTGTGGTACAGAATGCTACCGTCAGCACCCTGGACTCTCCTCTAAACAGGGAGATGACATCATAGTCGTAAAAGGAGTTGGAACTTGATCATATCACATCCCAGAGCTTACTCCAGAACTTCTGATAAGCCCGTTCAGACACAAAACATACATCCGTCTCTCAAAAACAGCGGGGCATGATGACCGTCAATATCTCCCAGTGTGGGACTTGCATAAGGCCCAGAACGTCCTCCTCTATCTTATGGTCTTCTGTAAGTTTTCTCCAGTCTAATCCCTTATATCTTAAACAGACTACAAATCTTGACCTGGGGTCCTTTTCTTCCTCCTCTGTATTAAAAAAGAGCCTCTAAAACCTCTTCGTTATCCTCTCTTTCCTTCTCCCAATCAAAACTATGGTGTGTGGGGGGGGGGTTCTCCACTCATTTCCTCCTCTGCGAATTGCTCTGTTTATTAAAGAGCTTCCCAAGCCGTTTTATTTTCACTTTCCATTCCTTTCAATAGTTTCAGCACAAAGCTTCCATTGTTTACAATGGGGTGATCTTCCCACACTTTTTCTGGGTCCCCTTCAGCTGAGGACCCCCACCATTTTGGACAAGTACTGTGGGGGCCCTTTTAACTGCTGTTATTTGTCAGTTATCCGTCCAATAATAAACAAAAAAAGAGGCAAAAGACCAAACCAGGAAGTGGGAGGTCCTGAAATGTCAACTGTCAGCCACCAGTCATAGGGCATAGCATACAGTAATGCTCGGCTGATAAATTGGGATGGTTATGAATTTATCATGACTTCCTCGATCTGGAAAATCCATTTCGATTTTCTTTATCATTTGTATGAATTGAACCTATGACGTTGATACCGTTTCTTCTTTATGTACAGAAATTCATGTAAAAAGGAAACGTTTTCAACACTATTCAAAAATCAACAGAACAATATTATGCATATTGTATACGTTTGCAGAGAAATGCTTTTATTTGTAGAATGGATCTTCACCATTACCTCCCCGTTCAAAAAGTTGGAGGTGGGAGGGAAAACCAGATGCGTTCTCGGTTGCACTCAGCCTTAGCTTTAGTCATAGATACGTGGCCAGAAGGCTTTCCAGGTGTCTGTGGGGGTCTTTAAATAGGTGCCAAGAGACAGAAATATTCCAAACAAGCTTTTATGTTGGACAGAAGAATTCTGTAAACAGGGAGGGGGATGGAAGGATGCAGGACTTTCCTTGTGGGGGTGGCACACAAGACAGGGAGCTCCAGTGGGTTGTGCCTACAGTGCATGGAAGTGATAGGGAGGAAGAAACTCCGTAGAGAGGATGAGAGATTTACTCTTCAGCGGTGTTGCCTGTGTCAAAGTCATTGCTGCTTTTCACCAACTCCTCCGTTTGACTCAACTCTGATAAAAAGGTTTAGGTTGTTTTCAACAGCCTCCTCTTCTGCTCTCTGTTGAAGCTGCAGGGTCAAAGTGTCGAGAAAGGTTTAATTCAAGACACGTCTGAGATCATCACAGTCTACCACGTTTGGAAACAAACAAAAACTGCATAACAAGTACTGCTCCTGGCGGAATGGGACCCTCAGGAATATCACAGGCGGGGCTTAATATAAAATAAAGATAGATATATTTCTTTATTTAAAGGAGGGCCTATGTAGCAGAATAACCTTACTAACTTTGAGGATATAGTTTTCTTCTACCCTATAGCTAAAAATAGAGTTCCCAGTGCCCTGTTGGGTGCACGAGATCCCCCTTGCCCACCGGGGGTTCGGCAACACCTGGGCCATGGCGGGCCAGACAGCTTTGCCCCAGTTCAGCTCCGCCATCAGGCGGGAGGGAGCTTCCTGAACCTACTTCCCCACACTAACTTGGCTTCGTTCCCTGTGCGCCACAGCAGAGCAGAAGCTGCCTGTTACCCATCAGTCTACTGTTCTGCTGCCACCGTGTTCCTCAGTTTCTCTCAGGGTGGGACCTCTGCTTTTGGTTGCCTGTCCTGGCGCAAGGCCATTGGGTGGGTGTGTGGAGGGAAGTCCCCTAAGTGTTCTCAGACATGGTGGAAGAGAAAGTGGGGTGGTTAGCCGCTGAACCCTCTCTCCCCTCCAGGAAGCTGACCTTACAGCAGGGACAGTCCTCCCTTTATCCTCCATGATCGAGGTTTCCGACTGCCTTTTATCCTTACCTCAATGAAGGCCCCACCCTTCTCCCCATGAACCTGCCCCATGGCAAAGCCCAGCTCCTTGGCCATGGTGGGCCAGACAGCTTTGTCTCAATTCAGCCCCTCTGTTGGGCGGGAGGGCAGTTTCTGGGCTTTTCCACTGTAACTCGGTTTGGGCCACTTTGGCCCTGGTAGGGCGGAAACTGAAAGCGGCCTGTTAACTCGTTGTCTGCCATTGCGCTGCCATTGCGGTCCTCGATGTCTCTTGGGGTCAGTTCTCCCACTTTGGTTGCTTGTCAGGTCACAGGGCTTTTGGGTGGGTGTGAGGAGGGCAGTCCTCTAAGTGGCCTCAGACATAAGATATGAGAAAGCGTGGTGGTAAGCCCCTGAATCCTCTCTCCACCTTGGAAGTTGCCCTTACAGCAGGGACAGTCCTCACTTTATCCTCCATGGCCGAGGTTTCTGCCCGCCTTTTATCCCTCCCTCAATGAATGAGGTGGCAGTGAGAGGACAGGGTGGTGGAAGAAGCCAGAGGACAAAGCAAGAGACCACTGAGGAAAGGGGTCTTTCTTATTCTATTATTGTTATTATTATTGCTATTTTCATACAAAAGGATCTGGACTTGGGTGTTGAGGGTAACTAGCTGTCTTCATAGCACCTGAGGGTGAATGCGGAGTCTGTGCTGGCCAATCTACCTTGTCAGCTGCCACTTTACTAATCGTCTGTTGCCACTGTGTGCTGCACTCAATGTGCTAGGTTGAGGCTCTGGTGAAGATTTTTCTGAACAGCTGCCTCACCCAGGAAAGAAAGAAAGGGATCCAGAAGCTGGACTGGCAGGTGGCTTTGATGGTGGAGGCGACACTCTGAAGATTTGGTGTCCTTTCCTTCCCTGGTTGTAAAAAGAGAGGCCACCCAATGAACTTGTTCTAACTGTTATGGCTTCTGACCAAGGAATTCTGGGAACTATCGTTCTGCAAAGGAAATGTGGGATCCTTCTCCAGACTGCTTTTTGTACTTCAGATGGGGCAGGGGGAGGAGGAGGGAGGTGGCTTGGTGGCCTCTGCAAGGCCAGCCAATCAACAGTGCATATAGCTGAGGGAGGAGTGGCTTGAGAATTGTTCATCAGCCCAGCCAATCAGAAGTCTACACAGCCAGGTGGGGAAGGAGGGATAATGTCCTCATGAACCAGCTAATCTGCTCTTTCCACAGGCAGTTGCTTCTCAAAACAGGGAGAAGCAGTTGCTCCTGGGCTCAAATCCATTTGGATCTTCAGTCTTCCTCTCCATCGTGATTTAAATGATCTTGAACAGTTACAACAGATGCTGATCGAATAAAGAAAGAATTAAAAAAAAGAATTAAAAAAAACGCTTGCATTTGCTATACTGCCATAGTGATGTGACAACCAAAACCATAGGAAGCGCACAACAAGAAATAGATTAGAAGCGTCCCGGAAGAACCGCTATCGTTCCCATAAAACGAAGGTTCGGTTTGTCCTTAAAGAGAATCACAAGTCCTCTGGCCCATTCCTCTGTCTTCAAGTACCAAGAGAAGGGTCCCCATGTCCAGGCTTATTGTGCAGCATTCCTCTCCTCAGACTGCTGATGTTTGTTTCATGTAAAACCAACACCTGTGCCCTCAGTTTACGGAGATGGTAACATATATCCTCCCTCTTAGCCTGTTTATGCAGTCCCTGCAGTTCCATGTAGAGATGTTTAATTCCATAAATATTGTTGTTGATGGTGGCCAGCCTAAATCACAATCAGTGAAGTTAAAGTTGATTGAGGTCACTGTCCAGTAAAGCTTAAGTCCAAAGTTTGTTTATTCTCCTGTCCCTTCTCTCTACAAGGTTTCCAGTTTTCTCCTCTGTTAGTTCCACCACTGTTGAATCTACCTCTCCCTGATTTCAGGAAATGTGGCCTTACTAGGAGACAATGTTGAAGGTGTTGTGGTGGGGGGTAATTATGCTTCTGTTGGAAGCTCTCTTGATTGACATGTGGGCCAGAAGAGTCACTGAATGATGAAGTTTCTTCTGCGTTCGGGACTTCACTCATCCAATCCATGTCCTTTGTTCTCTCTCTCGCCTTCACTGCCATTTCGTCTTGTCCGGGTCTCTGTCGTCTGCTTACCGTCTCACCTCCATACATGTCCCAGGTTGCTGTTTGTCTGGGTTCCTTACCTTCCCCGATGTCTCCTCCCTGAGTATCATTTGGGAATCGCGAAGCAGCTCTCCAGAAGAATATAACTCCTGATCTCTTATCTTATCCAGCTCGCAGTTTATAATAGCGACCTCGTCTCTCCAATACAATTGCTTGCTTTTTCAACGCCGCCTCCTCCTTTCTTGTCGAAAGCGGTCTCCAGTTTTCTTTTAGTCTCTTCGATTTGTCATTTGAGTTCCTGATCCATCATGCCCTCCAATGTTTTAAAGTCTGCTTTCATGGCTTCATTTTTTCTCTTTATTCTCTTTAAATTTTCCCTCTTTAAGTTTTTCACCCACCTCCTTCTCTGAAATTACGCCCCTTCCCTTCATCATTGCTCCGAGACAGTCGATTGTCTGGATACCAAGAAGACCAAAGATACTGCCTGCATATGTTCCTCATCGAACGACACTTCTCCCCCTCCGTCATCCATACTCTAAGCTTTGAATCTGTTGAATCGGTCATTGTTGCCATTTTCGGTGTCAGGTTGTACACTCCTCACCTCACTGTGCCCTGGGATCCGTCCTCCTCACCTCGTTCCATTCCCCTTTGACCTGATGTTTCTGTTCCTCTCTCCCCTCACTCTCTTTTTCACCTTGCTGGGTCAGATTACAGATTACACACCACCCTGACTGAACAGTGAGTAGAGGTGTGTACCCTCCTCCTGAAAACGGAACACATGGGCGTCAAACAATGCTGCCGGATGTGGTCGAAAGCTCTGCACTGGAAGCAGGCTGGAAATTGCCCGCTGTGGCTTGTCACTCCTCTGTCCCTGCCCAAAAAGGCTGCTGTGGTGATCCCTGCCCAATGCCGCCCCTGCCTTATATTCCCCCTTCCACACTCCCTAGTTGTTGAAGGCCTGGGGGCGGGGCGGGAGCAGAACTTTACAGTGCCACCCCAGCCAGCGCTCCATATCCTGTTCCTGGTACGTTTGTTATCTGAAACGTTACCACCAGCACCCTAGACTCTCCTCTAAACAGGGGGACGACATCATAGTCGTAAAAGTGGTTGGAAATTGATTGTATCACATTCCAGAGCTTACTCCAAAACTTCTGGTAAGTCTGTTCAAACCCGAAACATACGTCCATCTATCCAAAACAGCGGGTCATTATGATCCTCAATATCTGCTAGCATGGGACTTGCATCAGGCCCAGAACGACCTCCCCCCATCATATGGTCTTCTGTACGTTTTCTCAGGTCTGATCCCTTATATCTAAAACTGACTGCAAACCTCTGCCCGGGGTCAAAGTCCTTTTCTTCCTCCCTTTTATCAAAAAATGTCTCTAAAACCTCTTTGTCATCCTCTCTTTCCTACCCCCAATCAAAACTAGAGTGGGGGTGAGGTCTCCATTAGTTTCCTCCTTTTCAAGTGTACAGTTCATATTTTGTTGGTGTTTGTATGGCTTATGGCTTCGGCCGGAAAAGCCATATACTATTATTATTATAGTTTCCTCCTTCTCCATTGCTCTTTTTGTGAAAGAGCTTCTCAAGCCGTTTTAGTTTCACTTTCCATTCCTTTCAATAGCATCAGCACAAAACTTCCATTGTTTACAACACTTTTTCCAGATCCCCCTTGGTCGGAGGGGGGCTCCATTTTGGACAAGCACTGTGGGGCCCCCTTTAACTGTAGAAATCCATCCAGTATTATACAAAAAAAAGGCAAAAGACCAAACCAGGAAGTGGGAGCTCCTGAAACGTCAACTGTCAGCCACCGATCTTACGGCAACAAATGGGCAGGCTTCTGTCATTAGCATACAGTAATGCTCGGCTCATAAATTGGGATGGTTATGAATTTATCATGACTTCCTTGATCTGGAAAATCCATTTTGATTTTGTTTAACGTTTGTATGAATTGAACCTATGATATTGATACCGTTTCTACATGTACACAAATTCATGTAAAAAGGAAACATTTTTAATAGTGTTCAAAAACCAACCCAGCAATATTACACATATTGTATATCTTTGCAGAGGAATGCTTTTATTTGTACGTTGGACCTTCACCACCACCTCCCCGATCAAAAAGTTGGAGGTGGGAGGAAATGCCAAGATGCTTTGGCTTTCCAGGCGTCTGTGGGGGTCTTTAAAATAGGTGCTGAGGCACAGAAATATCCCAAACAAGTTTTTATTTTGGACAGAGGAGTTTTGTAAATGGGGAGGGGAATGGGAGGATACAGGACATTCCTTGTGGGGGTGGCACACAAGACAGGGAGCTCCAGAGGGTTTTGCCTGCAGAACTGGGAAGTGATAGGAAGGAAGAAACTCCGTACAGAGGATGAGAGTCTTACTCTTCAGCAGTGTTGCCTGTCTCGAAGTCATTGCTGCTCTTCAACAACTCCTCCTTATGACTCAACTCTGACATAGAGGTTAGGTTGTAATCAAGAGTCTCCTCTTCTTCTCTCTGCTGAAGTTGCAGGGCCACAGCGTTGAGAGAAGGTTTAATTTAAGACACGTCTGAGGTCATGATAGACTACCTCTTCTTTGGAAACAAACAAAATGCATAATTATCCTGGAATCAAGTACTGCTCCTGGGAGAACAGGACCCTCAAGAATAGCATGGGAGGGGGCATAATATAAAATAAAGACAGATAAAGGAGGGCCTCGGTAGCAGAATAACCTTACTACCTTTGAGGATATAGTTTTCTTCTACTCTATAGCTAAAAATACAGTTCCCAGTGCCCTGGTGGGAGTACGAGATCCCCCTCACCCACCGGAGGTTCGGCAACACCTGGGCCATGGCGGGCCAGTCGGCTTTGCTGCAGTTCAGCTCTGCCCTTGGGTGGGAGGGCGCTTCCTGAGCCTACTTCCCTGCCGTAACTCGGTTTGGTTCCCTGCGGGCCCAATCAGAGTTGAAGCCAGAAGTAGCTTGTTATCCATCAGCCTATTGTTCTCCTGCCACCGTGTTCCTTGATTTCTCTCGAGGTGAGACCTCTGCTTTTGGTTGCCTGTCCCGGCACAAGGCCATTGGGTGGGTGTGCAGAGGGTGGTCCCCAAAGTGGCCTCAGATACATTTGAAGAGAAAGCAGGGTGGTAATCTCCTGAACCCCCTCTCTATCCGGGAAGCTGCCGTTACAGCAGGGACAGTCCTCCCTTTATGCTCCATGGCCGGAGTTTCCGACTGCCTTTTATCCGTACCTCAATGAAGGCCCCAACCTTCTTCCTATGAACCCGTCCACATGGCAAGGCCCAACACCTGGGTCATGACGGGCCAGACAGCTTTGTCCCTATTCAGCCCCTCTGTTGGGCAGTAGGGCACTTTCTGGGCCTTGTTTCCCACCGTAACTCAGTTTGGGTCCCTTTGGCCCCGTCAGGGTAGAAACCAGAAGCGGCCTGTTATCTGCCTGTCTGCCATTGGGCTGCCACTATAGTCCTCGGAGTCTCTTGAGGTGGGCCCTCCCACTTTGATCGCCTGTCAGGTCGCAGAGCCGTTCGGTGGGTGGGAGGAGGGCGGTCCCCTAAGTGGCCTCAGACATAACATACAAGAAGGCATGGTGGTAAGCCCCTGAACCCTCTCTCCACTCAGGAAGCCACCCTTACAGCAGGGACAGTCCTCCATTTATCCTCCATGGCCGGGGTTTCTGCCCGCCTTTTATCCCTCCCTCAATGAATGAGGTGGCAGTGAGAGGACAGGGTGGTGGAAGAAGCCAGAGGACAAAGCAAGAGACCACTGAGGAAAGGGGTCCTTCTTGTTCTATTATTATTATTATTGCTATTTTCATACAAAAGGTCCTGGACTTGAGTGTTGAAGGTGACTAGCTGTCTCCACAGCACCTGAGGTGAACACGGAGTCTGTGCTGGCGAATCTACCTTGTCACCTGCCACCTTACTGGTCATCTGCCGCCACTGTGTGCTGCTCTCAATGTGCTAGGTTGAGGCTCTGGTGAAGGTTTTTTTCTTGAACAGCTGCCTCACCCAGGAAAGAAAGAAAGGGATCCAGAAGCTGGACTGGCAGGTGGCTTTGATGGTGGAGGCGACACTGAAGATTTGGTGTCCTTTCCTTCCCTGGTTGAACCTGAAGTAAAAAGAGAGTCCACCCAATGAACTTGTTCTGTTATGGCTTCTGACCAAGGAATTCTGAGAACTATCATTCTGCAAAGGAAATGTGGAATCTTTCTCCAGACTGCTTTTTGTACTTCAGATGGGGCAGGGGGAGGAGGAGGGAGGTGGCTTGGTGGTCTTGGTAAGGCCAGCCAATCAACAGTGTGTATAGCTGAGGGGGGGGGAGGAGTGGCTTGAGGATTGTTCATCAGCCCAGCCAATCAGATGTCTACACAGCCAGGTGGGGAAGGAGGGATGATGTCCTCATGAACCAGCTAATCTGCTCCTTCCACAGGCAGCTGCTTCTGGAAACAGGGAGAAGCAGTTGCTCCTGGGCTCAAATCCATTTGGATCTTGGGTCTTCCTCTCCATCTTGATTTAATTCATCTTGAACAGTTGCAACAGAGGCTGATCCAATAGAATATGCAAGTTTGAAAAAAAGGGGTGGGGTGGGGGGAGAACGCTTGTGTAACTTCTCTTTTCATGCATTCTACGGGGCTTAGGAAGCAACTTTCACACAATGTTTTTTTCCTTTTAAACTTTTTAACAATTAATAAAATACAGCTTCTAAAAAAAACTAACTTGTAAGTGCAACCATCTAGAAAACTTTAAATCAACCATGTTTTTGAAAAGGTAAAACAGTTCAATATTTCACAAAGCGATGAGTCCTCTTTCATTAATTGGAAGCAACTGTATCCCAGGCTTCTGTCTTCTTGTTGGGGAATTACAGCCCTGCAAAAATAATACAGTCCCAGTAACACCAACCAAACACAATACACAAACACCACTTTAAATCATATTGTTTACATACAACATTTGATTACCTTATTCAAGGTGATAAGAACATAAAAATTATTACGCTCCCCAGCAACCAGCCTCCTCCTCAGCAGCCTGCCTCTAGCTTCTGACTCCACCCCACTGGGCTAAACCAATTAACCTCATAGGGGTTACACTTGCATTTGCTATACTGCCATAGTGATGTGACAACCCAAACCACAGGAAGGGCACAACGGGAAATCGGTGAGCAAGTGTCCCAGAAGAGCCTCTGTCGTTCTCACAACATGGAGCTTCAGTTTGTCCTTAAAGAGAATTGCAATTTCTCCAGCCCCTTCCTCTGTCTTCAAGGACCAAGAGGGGGGTCCCCACATCCAAGCTCATTGTGTGGCAGGCACTCCTTTCCCTCGGACTGATGATGTTTGTTGCCTGTAAAACCAACACCTGGCCCTCATTTTGCTCAGATGGTAACATATATCCTCCCTTCTAGCTGGTTTACACAGTCTTCTACAGTTCCACGCTGAGATGTTTAATTCCATAAATGTTATTGTTGTTGATGGTGGCCGGCCTAAGTCGCAATCGGTGAAGTCTGTCAGCTCCTCTCTACGAGGTTTCCATTTCCTCTGTTCCAGTTTTCATCGCTGTTAGTTCTACCACTGTCGAATCCACCTCTCCCTGAGTTCAGCCAGTGTGGCCTTACTAGGAGACGATGTCGAAGAAGACAATGTCGAAGGGTACCCCTTACACTTAACCCTTACCCCTTATCTTTACCCTTATCCTGACTACTCAACTTTCCTTTAAACCTTAACTTTACGCTTACCCCTTCCTCTTACCCCTTTCCCATTCCTTTAGCCTAACCCCTTAACTTACTGTGATCCCTTACCCTTTCCACTTACGCTTACCACTTACCATTAGCATAACACTTAAACCTTCCCTTATCCCTTAACATTACCTTACAATTACCACTTTCCCTTACACCTTACCCCTACCATTACCTTACACTTAATCATACCCTCATATTTACAGCTGAGTTTCCCATACCCCTTAACCTGATGTCTACCCTTAACCATACCCCTTAACCTTCTAAATTAACAGGTGGGGGGTAATTATGCTTCTGTTGGAAGTTCTCATGATTGGGGGTGGGCCATAAGAGTCACTGGATGACGAAGTTTCTTCTGCATTTGGGACTTCACTCATTCAATCCATGTCCTTTGTTCTCTCTCTCCCCTCCGCTGCCACGTCGTCTTGTCCGGGTCTCTGTTGTCCACTTACGGTCTCTCACACCTCCATACATTTCCTTGGTTGATGTTCATCTGGGTTCTCCTCTTGACTCTGCCCCTGCTAACCACAGGGCTTGTCAGCAAGTCAGTTCTAGATCTGGGCTTGAGCTGCAACTAAATTCAGGACTAGCCTGTTTGTCTCCCTTCTCTCCTTATGTTTTTTTTAAAAAAATTCTTTTATGACTGTCAAAGTAACGTGAAGCCATAGGTCTTCAGCCATAAGTTCATACAGGAGCAGCAGCAAGAATGGTGATGCGTTAGTCACATGAATCATGACACAAAGCACCTCATGATGTATTCTCCTCATGAACAGAGGCTTTGTAGGTGTCCCCTCAGTGGCTACCACAGAAAAGAGACCCCTTGTCAAGGTGAGGAGGGCCTCCAAAGTGGCTCCCCACAGGACAAGTACAGTTCTATCCTCTCTCTCACTTTAGCACGTGAACCACATTTTCCATTCTTGCCCACAGGGAAGGGTCAGCTCTAAAAGTATGAATGGGGTAGCATTTATTTTGAATAGATGTGATTCACACACTTGTACTTTATGTCCCTTTGAGTATTCCTAATCTCTCCTGAGGCACCCATATATGGAGAACTGTGGCAGTTCGTTCACTGGACATTGAAAAGTTTCAGAATAATAGTCTGCATGTGAAACAGTCTCTACCCTAGAACTGGCAGTCAAAATACAAAGTTCAGCACAGACACTTATCTTAAAGCTGGATAAAAGCAGGAGCGATGTGCTGGTGTATCTACTCAGGACGCCATCTTGCCTCCTCTCCCAAATGATGTATAGCTTTTTCTAGAAGTGGCAGTCCACCACAACATCTCTAACCTCCCCCTACTCTTAGGGCAACAAACAGGCAGGCTTCTGCTGTTAACAGATGGTACTACTAGGTTTATAAATAGGGATGGTTATGAATTTAGCATGACTTCCTTGATCAGGAAAATCCATTTTGTTTATCGTTTGTGTGAACTGAACCTATGCTATTGATACCGTTTCTTCTTTGCGTACCCAAGTTCCTGTAAAAAGTAAACATTTTCAACACTGTTCAAAAATCAACAGATCAATATTACACATACTGTATATGTTTGTGGAGAAATATTTTTATTTGTAGGTTTGGACATTTACCACCACCTCCCCGTTCAAAAAGTTGGAGGGAGGAGGGGAGGCCAGATGCCCAGCCTTGTCTTCAGTCATAGAGATGTGTCCAGAAGACATTCCAGGGGTCTGCGGGGGTCTTTAAAATGGGTGCTGAGGCCCAGCAATATTCCAAACAGGCTTTTATGTTGGAAACACAAGTTGTGTAAACGATGAGGGGAATGGGAGTATACAGAACATTACTTGGGGCAATGTCACACAAGACAGGGAGTCCTGGAGGGTTGTACCTGCAGAGCGGGGAAGTGATAGGAAGGAAGAATATCCGCAGAGAGCATGAGAGTTTTACTCTTCAGCAGTGCCGCCTGTCTGGAGGTTGTTGCTGCTCTTCACCAGCTCCTCCTTTTGACTCAACTCTGACATAGTGGTTAGGTAGTTATCAAGAGTTGCCTCTTCATCCTTCTGAAGCTGTAGGGCCGATGAGTCAACAGAAGGTTTAATTCAAGACATGTCCAAGATCATCACAGTCTACCTCGCCTTCACAAACAAACAGAAAACGGCATCATTAACCTGGTGTTGAGTGCTGCTCCTGGGGAAACGGGGCCCTTAGGAATAGCACAAGGGGAGTTGGAGTCCTGTAAGCGCAGAGGTGTTGGGGCAAGTTGTTTCCCCTCCCATACCTGGAAATCATCCATGGCCTTCAAGCCATTGAATACTTGGGTATAATGACATGAATGGTATCTCCATATTCAGAAGCAGTCTACCTCTTAATAGCAGATGGTAGGGAATAAAAAACAGGGAAGGAGCAGCTCGTAAGTTTTCTGTTGTTAGCAAGCCGCTCTCTTTTCCAGACAGAAGGCTGTAGGAAATAGACCTTTAGTTTTGTGGGATCCTTCTCCAGGTGTGTTTTGTACCACCTGTGCTGACTTCTGTTTTCCATGGAAGTATCCCCCTGGAAAGGACGTCCTTGGGGGAGGTGGGCCACATCTTCTTTCTGTCCTCCCCACAGCTGGGGATCTTCTAGCTTTTACACGAGTGTCTGTTTCATTTATAAGAACATTTGCACCACCTGATAAGAGTGCCAGTTTGCATGTCTTACTTCAGCCAGCCAAATTTCTCCTGCCTTCTATTTCTCCTTATGGTTTTTGTATCCACCCCTCCCCGCCAGCCTCCCAAATTGTAGAGAGAGAGAAAATAATTCTTACCAGTTTTCCATCCATGATGTGTTATTGGTTGCCACTGAAATACTAACTGGAGTGGGAATTTGCTTCAGCAGCAATAGCACTGGATGCCAACTGACCAAAGGAATGGCTTCATTCAACTGATGGCTCAATTGAAAAGCCAGGCAAGGTTCCGAGCCAACATCACGGCGGGTTCTGGATTTTTTCACTAGTGGAGAATCCGTCCCTTTGGGTGTTGCTCTGCTAACCCACAAAACTGGGAGTAATGGGCAGCTGACTCTTGAAGGAAAGGAAACAGCTTTAAAACTGTGTAATTTTGACTGGAATTCACTTAAAAATTGATATTGCTAGGAAGAAAAAAAACCCTCCATGCACCAGTTCTTTTAGTCTGGACTCATCTCCAGATGAAAGAGATGCATACTAGTTTGCACATGAAACGTGAATAGTCTGCCTGCATCTTCCCACAGCCAGTGATGGAGACATGAGAACTACCATTTAAGCCTTCGCTATACTGGATCTAGCTCAGCTGAAAACCTCTATCTCTATCTCTAATTTATTAGATATATATTCTGCCCTCTCCACACCAGCAGTCTCTCTCTCTCTCTCACACACACATAGGGCTGCCAGCTCCAAGTTGGGAAATTCCTGGAGATCTGTGGGGGGGGGGGTGAAACCTGGAGAAACCAGGGTTTGGGGAGGGAAAAGACCTTGGCATGGCATAATTCCATCCCCCAAACTAGCCATTTTCTCCAGGTGAACTGATCTCTCTGGCCTGGAGACCAGTAGTAAATCTGGGAGATCTCCAGCCACTACCTGGAGGCTGGCAACCCTACTCACACACATACACACTCAAAAAATGTGGGAGGCCACAATGATAGATCTTTTCTCCTCCTGACTATATGAATTGGCTGCAGCTCAGATTCAGAGTAGTCAAGAGCATATGCTATGTTTGTTAATTTTTAAAAGTACCATAAGACATTTTTTTTTGGTTTGTTTCCTGCAATAAAACTAACATGGTTACTTATCCCAATGGCTTTTGAACACCTTTTAAAAGACTGCAGAAACTGCAGCCTGGGACGTGCTGTTCATCACGCTTTGAAATCTACAGTTGCCAGCCTACATGTGGAGGCTGGTGATCTGGAATTACAATTGATCTCCCGGCCATAGAGATCAGTTATGGCAGCTTCAAAAAGGCAGATTCCCTGGCTCTGTACCCTGCTGAAGTCTCCCATTTCGAGGCTTTAGCCCCCAAATCTCCAGGAACTTCCCAACCTGGAGCTGGCAACCCTAATTTATTCTCCTCTTTCCTTCACCTCCCCCCCCCCCACCCCCGTTTGTTTGCTGAATCTCCACCCCGACGAAGCATTCGAGAGAACTCAAAAGCTTGCTCATCGCTGTGTGTTCATTCGGTGGGTTGGTCCTGATTTTAAAAACAGAAAGCACGACACAACTTTTGTGTTTGGATTTTTATGACAGCGACTTCTGCACTAATCTGGGGCTGCAAAGACGCGGGGAAAGCTCGTGCTGGAAGAAAGAGTCTGTTAAGGGCCGCTGGACGTCTGCTTTCCTTTGCAACGCCCGCCCTGGGATTGCAAAGCCCGGCCACCGATTCCCGGACCGCGTCTGCCAATGCCGGGAGTTTCCACGCGGGGCAGCCGAGGCTTTGCGCGGAGAAGGGCCGGCGTTTGCAGCTCAGGACCGGCTGGGGAGGATCCTGACCCGGAAGGGGAGGCTCGCGTCGAGGCCCGTCCCCACGTGCGCTTTGGCAGCGCTGGCTCCAGCATGGCCGGAGATGGCGGCGGCGGAGAGGCTCCGGCTTTGCACCCGGGCAGGCTCCTGGGGCAGAATCGGAAATTCTTGGACTTCTTTTGGGACATCGCCAAGCCCGACCAGGAGGTCCGCTTGGCGGCCACCGAGGGCCTGATCCGCTACTTGCAGGAGAACCAGGAGGTAAGAGGCGTCTGAAGTCCTGCAAGCAAAATGTTTGCTTTTTAAAAAAAGTTTCTGCAGTTCTGGATATGTAGACCTTTCCCGTTGGATCTGCTCATCGAATGCCCTTACTGTGGTTCATTATTGCACCTTGCTCAGTGAATGTCCTTGCTATTAATTGTGTTGTATTTCACTTGCACTCATGTAATCCGCCTTGGGTCTCAGCAAGAAGAGCAGACTATAAATAAGATAATATGTTACTCCTTCGTGCTTGGAGTGCTTTCTTAGCATGCTCAGATGCACGATTACCTTTACAGCAAGATTCGAATCCAGTAGCACTTTAGAGACCAGGTTTTTCCAAGGTACACGCTTTCAAGAGTCAACGCTTAGATACCTCATCGTACTTCTGTGTATTACCACCCGATGGGCTTTGAAAGCCTCAACGGAGCCTGCCTGAAGTAGTTGGTAGGTGGGTGGAGAACCAGCGAATTACCCCTCCCTCCAGCCCTGACATTTCCCCACAAGTGATCTCCCATCCTGTGATCTTGGCAAGGGCATAACTGAGTATTGTGAAAATACAAATAAGAGAATTTTTTAGGGCTTTGTCTGAATTGATTTGCTGTTGGGGTTAATGTTTTTATGTCTTTTCCTTCTTGGGAGAAAAATGGAATGCAAATAGCTTATTGTTGGTGTAAGTCACGAGTGATGTTAAGTATATGCATGATTTATAATATAGTAATGGACTGCAAATGCTTCCCTGACTCTAGGGGTTTATTAGCATCTGTGCATCTTTCTCTCCTAGTCTTCTTTCTCTGAATAAATTGGGTTCAAGAGGGGGCAACCCTCTTGAGTGCAGCAAGAGGCTTGCTGGATTAGACCAGCAGTCCAGAATCCTGTTTCACACCAGGATCAACGGGTTGCCCTGGAGGGATAGCAAACAGTGTATAGAGAGGCCAAGGCTTTCCCCTGATGTTAAATCCTGGCGGCTAGTATTTGGAGTTTGACCGCCTCTAGCTGTGGAGTTTTCCTTTAGTCATCATGGCTAGTAGCCATTGATGGACTTTTTTCTAATCTTTCTAACTCTGTTTTTAAAGCCATCTAAGCTCGTGGCTGTCAGTACCTCCACTGGCAGTGAATTCAGTTACTTATTGAGTAAAGAATTAATTCCTTCTGTCTGTTACGTACCTGTTGCCTATTAACTTCTTTGGGTGCCCCCGAGTTCTGGTACTAGGGAAGAGGCTGTGTGCATAATTTCACTGCTCTGTGCATAATTTTGTAAACTGCTGTCACCTTTTAGCCTTCTTTTTTTTCTATTCTAAATTAAAAAGGCCCAGACCCTCCAGTCTTTCCTCATGGAAAAGGTGCATCAAGCACCTGGGTCATCTTGGTTGCCATCTTCTGAACTTTTTTCCAGCTCTGTAATATCCTTTTTGAGATACAGTGACCAAAAGTGTATACAGTATTCCATATGTGACTGCACCATGGTTATAAGGACATTGCCATATTTTTTGGTTTTATTCTCAATCCCTTTCCTGATAATTCTCAACATTCCTTCTTCACTGCTGCTGTATATTGGGCCAACATTTTCATTGAGCTATCCACTGCAACCCCAAGGTCTGTTTCAGTCTTAGTCTCTGATAGTTCAGAATCCATTAGCATATATTTGAACTTGGGAATTTTTTTGTTCCAGTAGGCATCACTTTACCCTTATCAACATTGAACTTCATTTACCAAATTGTGGCTCACTCACCCAATTTGGATGGATCCTTCTGTAGGTTTTCACAATCCACTTTGATTTTTACCATCCTGAATAATTTTGTATAATCTGCAGATTTGGTCATTACACTGCTCACCCCCAATTCCAAATCATTTATGAATGTTCAATATTACCGCCCTCCATACCAATTCTTGTGAGACCTCCATTCTCCCTCCATTGAGAGAATTGTCTATTTATTCCCACTCTCCGTTTTCTGAGGTTTTACCAGCTTTCATCCATAAGATCCATCCTTATCCCATGACTACTAAGCTCATTCACAAGTGTTTGGTAAGGTTCCTTATCTAGTACATAATATCCAAGTCCAAATATAATACACTTTCTTTTGGTTCTTTCTTATTCACATGGTTGTTGACCTTCTCAAAAGAACTCCAACAGGTTAGGGGAGCAGAAGCTATGCTGATTTTCTCTCAGCAGGCTTTTTCCCTCAGTATACTTAATAATTCTTTAATAACAGTTACTGCTAATTTACCTGGAACAGTTGTTAAGCTAACTGGCTTCTAATTCCCTGGGTCCTTTTAAAAAAAACTGCCACTTTCCGATCGCCTGGGCCTGACTGTCATAACTTTTTTTTTTTAGGATGATGATGCTCTGAAGTACACATTGAAGCGCCTGATTGATGGATTGGCAGCCACTCGGGAGGCATCCCGGCCAGGATTCAGTCTGGCATTGGCTCAGGTTGGTGTCCCTCAATAGAATTTGTTGAGCTGTTGTAGAGGAACTGTTCTCTCTAAGCCTTAGCTGGTTCAATTGCGGTATCATTCCTTTTGTTTTAATGTAGCTAACAGTAGATTTGGTATCTTGTGCCGATCATCAACGCTACAAAACCAAGCCACTTGCTGACACAGTTAGGTTTCTAAAAAAGCCACCCCAATGGCCTATGGAGGGCTGAGCATGCCCCAGGAGACACGGAATGTGAATTAGTCCTTCCTCTCACAACATGACACATCAACATGAGCACACTCAAATGGGGAAATTAGCCTGCTAAGCCCCTGAGAGTACAGAGAGTTCCCAGAGGCAGAATTTGGTTGCGTTGGGGTGTGTGGACATTTCTAAATATTTTATTCTTTGCGGGCCTGCAGCTCCCCCCCCTCCCCTGGCAAGCTTTATTTTGAAGTGCCTGTCATGAAGGGAATCCTGTGTGGAAAGCCTTGGGGTTTCTGCCCACTGAGAGCTTACTGGGATAATTGGTGAGTGGCGGGCAATATTAAAAAAATTATATGTAAGATTATGGTCCTTCATGGCTATCAGGCAGAAAAATTGTGATCCTTATGAACCACGTGGATCTCAGGATCTTACATAGTTTGTGTTGACTGTCAAGAGTTCATCATTTAATAATCACAATAAGAATTGAAATATCTAATCTGTGGTGGTGAAGTAAATAGCTGGAGAAGTGCTGCGGCATAGTGATTAAGCTGTCTAGAGAGCCCTGTGTTCAAATCCAAACTCTGCTAGGTTTAGGTGGGTAGCCATGTTGATCTGTAGTAGAAGAGAAAGATTCAAGGCTAACAAGATTTCAAGGCTGTAATCTTTCGAGACTCAACCTCCCGTCGTCTGCTCAGAATCTTACTGGGTGATCATCTCTCAGCCTAACCTATCTAAAAAAGTTGTATGGTAGTTTTAAAAAAAAATTGAGATCCCAGTACTGTTTTGTTATTCCATTTGCGTTTCTTTTGTTAAAAGGTGTGTGTGGAGCAGACTAGTGGTACGAGTTTTCTTTCTTTTCCAGGTGTTGCAAGTTTTTGAAGAGATCCCGCTGCGCACAGTCCTGGAACAGATTCAAGAAAAACACAATCTTGGCAGAATAAAGAAAGTAAGTTTTCAATATGTCATTTGCTGTTGGGATGAACCGTACAGTTGTAAGGTGCTCTGAAGGTTATTTGTTCCATATGAGCGCAGGAATGGAACGTGCCATTGCCCAAACAGCCTTAAAAAAAAAAACCGGGCTTGTCAACTTTTCAGCTGACCACAGTAACTATACCTGTAATAGCATTTTAACATTAGTAGACAATAATTCTCTGTGCAAAAATGAACACAGGGGACTGATAAACACATAGCAGGAGGCGAGTTAGCTATATTTGGTCTGGGGGTGACATTACAAAATGTGCAGGCATGTGCCAAGAATATTTAAAGGGCCAAATGATGCAGCATTTGAGCATTCTTTGACTGGAACTCTTAAACTGCTTTCTGGCCATAAAAAGCATACCAAGGGGAGGAGGCATGATAAGAACTGCTGCTCACCCCCCTACACACACTGCTTTAAGCCTCAGTAGGGGGATGAGTACCTGTATTTTGCCTTTTACTTATCAGATCTTAAAAGTAGCCTAACATGGGGGCATTTTCACTCAAGGAAACTGCAGGGGAGGAAAGTTAACACTTCTCCTCTTATCATGATTCATGTCCATCCCATTCCCCCCCCCCCAATTTTGGGGGACCAAAGAAGACACTGGAAGTTCCAGTTCTGGAGCTCCTAAAACGACACATGCTTTTTTCTGAAAGATCTTTGAAGCAGGTATCAGAGGTTCTTTTGTGACCTCTTTCTAATGGAATGTTTCTGCCTTGCTGATTTTCTGTTGTTCCAGAAACTCTTCAGAAATGCCCTGTTTGGCAACTTCTTTGGGGTGCTTGCTCTGTTCCAATCAGGACGCCTTTCAAAGGTAATGCAAGATATGACAGTTGCGTTTCAGGGCTCTGTGTGTGAATTCTGTGCCAAGTAAAGGGATGCTACATGAATTTATACAGAAGGAACGTGAGAGAGATTTAAAAAGGGCAGGGGAAGCGGGAAGAGAAAAAGACGTTTGAGGACATGAGGGGGAAATGTACAGTCTGGCAAATGTTAAAATGGAGGCTGGCTGTTTGGGTAAACTTGGTTAAATTAGATCCAGAGGAGTTAGCCGTGTTAGTCTGTAGTAGCAAAATAGAAAAGTCTTTTCTATTTTGGTTAAAGAAGAAGATTCTAGACGCAAAACAGAATTAAAGTTGCGCTAAGGGTTACTGGGACAGCAAAGTGCAAAAATGCTGTACTCTTGTACTAAATACAGTAGTAATTTGGACCAGTCTTCTCCACTGATCAAAATGCGCAGGTCCCTCACAAGGCAGAAATTAAGAAAAATATGGTAGTCTTTATATGTTAGCAGAGGTGGAGATTCAGGGTACTGAAACCCTGCTCTCCTTGATATTTCACTCAGCTTCTTGCTATGTCTGAAATGCCATGCCCTAGGCCACGTTTTCAGGCTTTCTTCCTCAGTGAGGTCTAGAAAATTGTTTTTAAAAGAACTGAGACCGAAGCTGAATTTTATCTTGTCTTCCAAATTCTGCAGTTGACTGGGGGAAGTGGGGTAGGTCACTCAGAATATTCACAGGCTTGCTTGATGGGTTTAAATCCTTTGCGTCGAGAGTGAAGAGAAGAGCAAACAGTGGGCTGTAGATCCTCTAAAACAGACTCATCCTTGAAGCCTCCTCTGTCTACTTTTTAGGACTCAAAGGCTCTCCTGGGGTGCGTGCAACTTCTTCAGGGCCTTTCTGAGCATCATGCGCACCTGAAAGATCTCCCCAGGAAGACGTTGGCCGACATTGTCGCTGAGGTAAGCCTGTGATGCGGCCTTATACCGTTCACTTCTTGAGCAGCCGTGGCTCTCCAAAGTCTCAGGCAGAGGAGCATCTTTCCCACCCAAACAGGAATCACACTTTTTTTGTTCAGTGTGGGGTCACAGAGACCCTGGTGTTCTCACTGGCACCACAAGAAGGCCGTTCTGTTGACAGCTAAACCAAGCATTGTTAACAAAGAGGAAAAATAATTTTTTTCTTCCCTATAATTTAATCTTCCCTATCCCCAAAATAAAGAAATCAGTAAGAACTACGTGTGCTACCTGTGCTCCTATAAAGAACAGTGAGATAAAATTGTACTAAATAGATAGACATAACTATTGATGCGGAAATTGCTTTACTCTCCAGTTTCCACTGCAGGCTCTTGCGCAACTAAGCTTGCCAGGTCTCCTGCTATGGTGGGAGGGGGGAAAAAAGCCTGTGACATTGCTATGGCACTTTCGAGTACAACCTGGAACTGACAGAGGGTAGGTTTAGGAATCCAAACACTCTTTTTATCATAGAGTTTCTGACAATTCCTAGAGTTACCCTTTGTCACTGTAAGGTTTGTACCTGGAAGTGACTTCACCCCCCCCCCAACCATCCTGCTGATGCACAGCTGCTTTGTTCTTGCCAAGTTATTGCCATATTGATTGTCCAGATTTCTGTTTGACCCTTTTAGATTCCAGAAGGTGTGTTTGAAGAAGTCCTCTTCAGTGCCCTGGAGGATGACCTCACATCCGCACTCAGCACCCCAGGGCAGTTATATCTCTTGCTCGTGGGTATCCAGAAGTTCCCAGGCGTTCTCCACCCAGAAAAACTGAAGGACCTCTTGGGGACGGATGCTGTCATTACATCTGAAAATATTCCCAAGTAAGTTGAGCAGGTGGAGTCCAATGTTTCTTTTTTTTTAATTAATTTTTAAAATTTTATTAAAACAGAAAACGTTAGACAATAAAGCATCAAAACCAAAATACATAACAAAAAATAACATCAGATAGTAAGCATGATATCCTAAACAGAATATGTAACAGAGCATTAAAGTTTCAGAATATTTCTCCTCTCCACCAGCATACTTATATTAAAATACATTATATGAGTCAACATTGTATTCAGCATTTTGAATTTTGCATTTTAAAGTGCTAATTTAACAGTTAATACATTTTATTAATTATTTTTTGCTATTTCTTAATTTTCAGCTACATAGTCAAAAGAAAACTATTCATTTATCCTGGAATTCTGAAGCTGGTCTATTATGTATATAAGAAGTTAGTTTAGCCGTTGATAAATATACATACAATTTGTTCATCCATTCAGTCACATCTGGACATGATTCTGCCTTCCATTTTTGTTGCATACACTCTTCTTGCTGCCATCACCATATACTTAAATAGTTCACTATGTACTTTTGTAATATTACTTGGTATGATATTTAATAGCTTATTTTTAGGAGAGTCCAGTGTTTCTGTCTTACTCTTCTCCCAAGGAGCTCAGAGCCTCCTTGCTGGTTCTCCTTTCCTCCATCTTCATATCAGCCCTGCGAAGCAGGTTAAAGTGAAAGGGAATGGCTGGCCTGCGCCTGTTCACTGGGTGTGGGAATCAAACCCTGGCCTTCCCAGCTCCAGTATGACACACTTAAAACTACACAATGATCAGTCAATAGAGCGTTAAAGACTATCTTTGTCTTGCTTATGCTGTTGACTTGTATTTTAATGTGTCTAGTTGATGGATTTGATTTTTCTAATGATGATACTCTTATCGGTCACATTTTTATCCTGCCCCTTCTTCTGAGGAGCTCAAGTTAGTGTACATGGTTACGCTCTCTTTTCTTTTATCCTTGCAACAACCCTTGGAAAGGTAGGTTAGGCTGAGACTGTGTAGTTCCCCCTGTACTAGTTTGACATTCAACCTCTGCAGGACTTTTAAATTATTGTAGCCTACCCTGAGAGTGGTTTTTCTAGGAGGAGGGATGGATATAATCCCTTTAATTAATAAATTTACACCATACGTGGGGCATTTGTGACACTTCATACATATCAGTATTCAGTATTATTTCCCAGTGACATATGTATACTTACTGTGAGCCCTTTTTCTCAGGAGTCTGTGGAGTTGCCATTAATATTTATTTTCATTCCGACTTTTTCCTTTCCAGACTGGTGGAGGTTTTGAAAATGGCTGTGAAGTCAGAGAAGAAGGACAGAACGTTGCCGAGTGTTGGGCTGGACTTGATGAAGGTTGCCCTGAAGGAAGGGTCCTTTGAGCAGTTCTGGAAAGAAGTTGTTGAGGACGGGCTCCTCAAAGATAATGTCGGACCCTGCAAGTTCGTTGAGAAACTTACTCTAATATGTTTTTTTTCTGCAAGTCTTTCAATTGTTTCTTTGTCTTCCCTGACCCTCAAGCTTTGTTCCAGAGAACTTTGCAGCTCCTCCAAAGCTGAATGAGGAGATAATGGCAAACGAGCTTCCCTCTTCATTGCTAGTATCTTCTCCTTCACTATTTATGTGTGGTGGAAACATTGGGTTGGATCTAGCAGAGATGATCTTGGGATGAGTTGGCAAAATGGATTGTTCCTCTCCTTCCCTAGGAGCCTGCTCTTTGGTCCGAAGGTCCTTTGGGAAGGTCAGGAGAGCTTTGTGAACAAAATGCTCCAAGGCTGTGCAAGTCCAGAGAATGGGGTAAAATCGTATTCTCCCTTCTCTGCTCCTCCCTTCTCTGCTGCTGAAGGCCATTAGGGGAAGAGAGGCAATTTTGCCTCATTTTTTTTCCTATTCATCACTACAGCAGCCTATAATGTTGTACGCTTTGTTTGCAGGGCTTTTTAAAAAACCCTTGGTGAGGGTTTTCAGGCAAGCAGTGGATTGCTAGGGGGAAGGCAGGAAATGATTCCCTCCACTAATCCGTTCCATGAACTTTTCTGCAAAATCTGAACCGTTCGAGGTTACTTGTGTCAAAAACATTACCGAGGCGGCCACATATTTACTGTAGTTTCTAGATTTGGGCCTCAAGCAGAGCAACTGTGAGGCTCCACAGGTTTGTCTGTTGCGAACTAAGTGTGCACCCCTAAACGTGCACCCCTTGTTGCATTGCGGGTTTCCTGTGATGGATGCACACAAGTTCCTTGTTGGGCAAGTTGATGTGGAAAAATTTCTATGAATTTGCCTGGAAGTCAAGGTCCGCGTAAGAAACTCTCTGTCCACCCCCTGCTGCTTCAGAGAATACAGATAGCTTAATGGTAGAGCACCAACTGTGGGTGTGAAAAGTCGTGAAGTTCAGTCTTCACCATCTCCACTTAAGAGGGTCATAGCTGGGAGATTGTGGGGAAGATCTCTCAGTCAGAGGAGAGAGCCTTGAGCTAAGTGGAATCATGGGTTGACTTGGTATGAGGCAACTCCATATGTTTATACACCAGGCGCCTGCTTTATCAAGTGAAGTCCATTCTGTTCCTCTGTGCTTTTAACTGTGATAGCTTTAAAAAGAAAAGAAAAAAACCCTGAACACTTGGAGTCTTACTGCTCTTCTTGGGCCTTTGTTAGAATGTGATGATACTGTGAGCGGAACTACAAGTGACGAATGGCACAGGTTGGACACTTGTCAGCTTCCCTCAAGTTTTGGCGGGAAATTGGGAGGTGGGAGGAGAACTGTGGCAGTTTGAGAACTATTGAAGTACATTAAAACGCAGAGGGGGGTGATCTTGCCGGGGGGGAGAAGAGGTATAAGTAAATCTCTAAGCAGTTATGTTACTAGATTGATATATATAGAATAATAAATAGAATATTGAGAGAAAACAACTAATCATAAGGGTTAAATATAGGGATTGATTAACTAATAATATTTTCTTTCTGATTCTGTACAATGTACCAAACTGAATATGTTTATTTGAAGGTATATATGAGTCAAATTGATTGATATCATATATAGATTTATGATTGAAGGGAATAGAAATATTAAGGTAAACAAATATAACTAAAACAGAAAGAAGAAGATAGAATGAATAATATATAGAGTATAAGTTAAGCTGGTTGATTTATATGAATGTATGGTTTACATAGTTTACGTTATATAGAAATATTTGAAAATGGAATTATGGGATAAATTGTTTATCCATTATGGAAAAAGGGACTCATAGTTAGGGTACAGAGTATTAAAAATAGTTAAAGAAGTATTGCTTAGAATAAAGGGAGAATATATATTTGTTAGATAGAGGAATAAATAAAGAGTAAGGGAAAAGGGACAAAGGGTTGGAAAACTGTTGGAAGTCAACAAAAAAGGGGGGGAAAGGGAGGGGGTTAGAAACTGAGAAATGGGAAAATTGACTGTAATGTGTAAATATATGATCCTAACCCAATAAAAAATTTTTCAAAAAAAAAAAAGTTTTGGCGGGAAATGTAGGCAGCTTGGCGGAATGTTGGACAAGTGACAGTTGAAAAGTCCATTGGACAGCAGTTGGAGAGCCAAGCTGCGAGACCAGGATGCCTACATTTCCCATCAAAACTTGAGGAAAGCTGACTAGTGTCCAATCTGTGCCTTTTGTCACTTGTAGTTCTGCTCTCTGTGTGTGTAAATCTACACCAAACTGGGAGAGCCAGTTTGGTGTGGTGGTTAAGAGCGCAGGACTCTAATCTGGAGAACTGGTTTTGATTCCCCACTCCTCCGCTTGAAGCCAGATAGGTGACCTTGGGTCAGTCACAGCTTCTACGAGCTCTCTCAGCCCCACCCACCTCACAAGGTGTTTTATTGTGGGGATAATAACAACATACTTTGTAAACTGCTTTGAGTGGGTGTTAAGTTGCCCTGAAGGGCGGTATATAAAATGTTATTATTATCAAATTCTCTGGGTATTATTTTTTAAGCAGAAAGGCAGAATAGAAATAGCTAGAGAATAGTTTACAAACCACTAATTAACTCTGGCCCCTGCGGTAGAAGCAGGCCTCAGGGTATGTGTGCTCTGCTAATTTTTTTTAAAAAATGCTGTTTTGTACCCAGTTTCTTGCATGTCAGTTGCTCATGAGAATCTTTCCACACTCACCCGTGGAACAGGCTGTTGGTGTTCAGTTGTATGGTAGAGGATGTTCAGAAAGGCTGAGAAACTGAACAGTGATGTTTGGATTCTGTTTAATGTATTTTGGGGCTGCCCATTTGGGACGAAGAAGAGAGGCAGCATGTTGCAGTAGGAGCTGGGAGACCCAGGTTCAAATCCCCTCTCTGGGTGACCCTGGGCCGGTCATGCACACTTAGCCTAACCTACCTCGCAGGGTTGTTGTGAGGCGGAAATGGAGATGGGGAGAATATTACAAGCCACCTCAGGTTCCCATTGGGGAGGAAAGTAGGGTATAACTGAAGTAAATAAATAAACAGGTTCCGTGGAGGAACTTGAATTCAGACGGAGCCCTGTGTTCTGGTGTATCTGCTCCCAGGCTGTCTTTGTGGTGCTATGTTGGTCTTTTTTCTGAGCTCTGTATCTTTACGCTTCCGCAGTTACATGTGCTATCGGTTGCTGGGCAGTGCTCTCCCGCTCCTGTCTCTTAGCCAGCTGAAGATGGTTCTTCAAGGGGAGGTCATGCGCCACTATGGGACTCACGTGGTGTCCACTCAAGTAAGTGAATACAACAAGATCAAGGCTGTGTCACGGCAGATGATGGTTTGATCGGACCCTGATTGGTTGTGACATGCAAACTGGGGTTTCAAACTAAAGTTTGTAGCTGGTCTGTTTTACCACTTTTGCCATTCATTCTGAGGGCTTCCTACTCAGTCTGGCCCCACCATGCCAGTCTTGCCTTCTGCTACCATTCTTCGCTCTTGCCTGTTTATTTCAGCTGCCCGACAGGTTCAGGTTTGCGCCTGAAATGGAAGCCTACGTCAGTTCATTCCTGGAGGGATGTTCCGATGCTGAGAAACAGTTGGCGGTGATGGTCAGTTTCTCCACCCTCACCAACCAAGGGAATCCCATCATGCCGACCTTCTGGAAAGTGGTGAGGCACCTCCTTCCTGCAGTCTTGCTGAAATACATCAGTTGGCTTAAGGACATGTTCCTGAACCCAGACTTAGACACCTGTGTGGATTTTGCCACCAAGCGGCAGAAGCAAAATGAGAAGAAAAGCCATGTGTAAGTTTCTCTTGCAATGTAGGATCCAGTGTGCATTAGGCAGCAGTGCCCTGGCTCAGCTGCTGCTAGCTTCATTCATTCATTCAGTTTTTATACCATTTCTCTTCAATTAAGATCTCGAAACGGTTCACAACAATTACAACCAATTGTAATACAAAACCAATACAAAAATATAGTCAATAAAATCACAATAAAATAGTAGCCTAATACACATCACAGGAAGACAAGATTCTCTGGAAAAGTCAGTAATGCTAGGAAAAGTGGAAGGCAGTAGGAAAAGGGGAAGACGTAAAATGAGATGGCTTGACTCAATAAAAGAAGCCACGCTCTCCAGTTTGCAGGTTCTGAGCAATGATAGGAAGTTTTGGAGGCCTCTCATTCATAGGATTGTCATAGGTTGGAGACGACTTGACAGTACATAACACACGCACACACACAAATAATTTTTAAAAACTCTAGTTGCAACCCCAACCTATAAAACCATGCAAATATTGCAGGTAGATGAAATGCACAGCAGTTTGCTCTGCCTCATAGAAGAATATTAGATAGCAAAAGTATACTGGAATAATTCTGCCTTGCAGAGTTTCCAAAACATCAATGGGTCCTGCTGAGCTTGAGTGCCTTCTGACAGTGCATTCCAAAGGGAGGGGGCCAGTCGTAAAGGATGTCTTCCTGGTGGAAGAAAGTCATGCTATTGCAGGGCCAGGAACCACCAGCAAGCCCTGCGAAGATGAATGAAGCAGGTTGAGGGGTTCATAATGGGAGAGGCAGACCCAAAGGTATGAGGGTCCCAGACCATGAAGGGCTTTGAAGGTGAGGACCAACACCTTGAATTGGATCCAGAGGTAACCAGTGCAGCTGCTTCAGAATTGGTGTTGTATGAGCTGACCATGGTGCTGACCATGGTCAGCAACCTATCAGCCGCATTCTGCATCACTTGAAGTTTACGCCACTTCTTCAAGGGTAGCCCTATATAGTTTACTGAATGGATGAGTGTCCTTATACACAGTTTTCAGCCAGATTGGTTTTGGCTTGCAATTAAAATCCACTACAATAAATAATATGTGGAATAGTAAGCTGGGGGTGGTGGGGATGTTTACTGCTTGCTCATTCCCCCCCCCCTTTTTTTTAGTATCTCTGGCCATTATCCATCGCTATATATGTATTTATAAGGGAAGCTATATTTGGAGTGAGGTTGTATGTTTAAGACAACTATTGTCTCATTCTCCTGCTGCCCTCTGGACCACATCTCTTCCTCCAGTCACTGGCTAGCTGTCCCCACCCCTTAGTGCGAGAGAGGAGGCGCTTAGTAGCACTCTCAGACCCACTTCCTTGTTCCGTCTGCCTCAAGGTTTTGAGGCAGCCAGGAGGGAGTTGTGGTTCAGGTTTGAAACCTATTGTGAAATTGTAGCACAGTTATGTATATAAAACTCATTCTCCAAGGTTGGAAGACTTTAAAAAAAATCTCCAATCAGGTGTAAGTCGAACATCTCCTTTGAAGAAATAATCCTATTGTTAGCCCACTTTTAGGACAAGAGAATACTTCAAGACACCTGTCAATTAAAGCCAGTATAAAAGAACAAAATACACAGAAATGCAACCAGGTGAACCAAAATGAGCAACAGCTCAAAAGAAAATAATAGCTGTACTTATATACCGCTCTTCTAAACAGATTAGTGCCTCACCCAGAGTGGTGAACAAGTTAGTGATATTATCCCCACAATACAGCTGGGGAGCTGGGGCTAAGAGGAGTGGTTTACCCAGGGCCACCTACTGAGCTCATGGCAGTAGTGGGATTCGAACCAGTAGAGTGCTGATTCGCAGCTGAACCACTTAACCACTGTGCTACAGCAGCTCAGAAGAAGCTATTTCCAAAACAAATCCCTCAAATGGCATGCTGAGATACAAATTATTTGATTTTGTAGTGTTTAACCATGCCTTTTTCCTGTTGAGGCAGAGAAAAGAGTGGGCACAATGTCACACGGCTGAGGAAATGGATCATTGCCCGGCTGGTTGGAATAGTTGAAAACCCACAAATAAAGAGAGAAGAAGAGTTTGTGATGGATGTTACCAGGTAAGAAAAGCAAGACATCTGAATTGGCACGTGCTGTTTTCTGATTCGTTTCCTATCTGCAGAAGTCAAAATGACTATCCTCAAGTTTTGGTGTGCCCTGACCAGGATAGTCCAGTCTAGCCTGATCTAATCAAATTTTGGAAGCTAAGCAGGTTAGTACTTGGATGGGCAACCACCTAGGAATACCAGGGTTGCTACACAGAGACAGGCAATAGCAAACCCCCTCTGAATGCCTCATGCCTTGAAAATTCTGTGGGATGGCCATAAGTCAGCCTGAAGGCTAAAAAAGAGTTGAGCATCAAGGTGTTCATATGACTGAGAGAACAGTAGCAACCATGGCCCAGCGTCCTTCTGGGGACTGAAATATGGCTTCGGCAAGTAGGCCAGGCTTTTTTTGGACTTCCTGTCTCTTCCCTCCATTATCTGTAGCAGCAAGTATGGGTTCTTTCTGTCCTGTGAACCAGTTGCTAAGGAACTTCACCATTCATGGGCTTGTATTATAGGAGAACCTAGCTCCTTTTCTTTTTGTGATGGCCACTGCCTTTAGAGGGGACCATGATTTGGCCTTAATTCATAAGCCTCTTTTGGGGTCTTTTGTAGCAGAGTTGTGACTCGTGTGCAGGATTCAGACAAAATGTAGATTTAGGGTGAAAGCAGATTTTCTGCAGTTTGGTTAAATGGTGACTGAATGGTTTTTCCTTACTCAGCTTATGTTCCTGAAGTAATCCTGAACAATGACTGAGGAGATCCAAGATCTCATTTTCCACACAAGCGAGAGAAGAATGTCTTTTAATAAAATTATGCTTGGTTCTTAATGCATGCATCCAAGCTCTATGAGTTGGATAAATTGGCACTCCAAAACGAGTCATTTCAAAACTTCGGCAGCATTGCTAGAATAGCCCCTTAATGATCTGTAATCTCCTACTAAATGGTGAGGAGGATTTCACAATGTTGGAGGTTTGCCCATCTTTGTGATTGGATGTAGATGTGTTCCAAAATTGTCCTAACGTCAACCCTTTTTGGTGTAACACTTCGCCGTTCTAATTTGTGCTCTAAGTCATTTTTAGCAGATCCTTTTTTTAAAAAGTGCTGGTTTGTGATAGCCTTAATACAGTCTAGGAACCTCTCTCAGCAGCCACCCCTATCTTGTGCATGTTTTATCTTGTGCAAACGTGAGAACCAGAAAGGTATTTTCAGGTGGAAATTAATATTCTTGGAACAGAGTTGCCCGTTTCTTGTGAAGACATTTTTCTCCTGGCAGCTTGTATTAAGATGCTGCGGTCTGTTTGATTCTTCCAGGTTTTGCTTCTTCCATGCCTTTTTTGAAACTAAGAAGCCAACCTCAGAGATCCCTGAGACCAAAGCCGTTCCTTCAGTATCTTTGAATGAACCATCTCGCACGGCAGCTGCAAATTCATTTTTCAGGTATCCGAGTTGCCTGTCTACGACTAGCCTGGCTTAGTGGGCAGAGTTGGACTTAAGCCTGAAGGGTGTGTCAGTGACCAGAGTCAGAGCTGAGAACGGCACAGAGACTGAATCCTTTTCCTGTGGGATTAATCAGACCAAAAGTGGCATTAAGCCCTGATGCACAGAAAGAGTTTTTCAGTTTTCTTGATGCCTTGCAAGACCAACACTTGAGATTTGTCTAATCTATAGGCAGACACTTAGGTAAGACGAGGGATCTTGCCTAACTTGGTGTTAGAGCGTTGATTTGCATCCAGAAGATTGCAGAGGTTCAGTTCCAGGCATCTTCAGCTAAAAGGCTCTCAAGAGAAAGACTGTTCTCTGCATAGGTTGTCCCTGCCGTTTAGGAACGGCAGTACTGAATGCAAATGACAAATGGTTTGACTTGATATAAGGTAGTGTCAGATAATTAAACTGACCACTCGAGGAGGCCTTAGTGGTAGAGAATATACTTTGCATGCTGCAGGTCCCAGGTTTAACCCCTGACATCTCCATTTAAAAACTCGGGGAACAAGAAAGTCCTTCCTCTGCATAATATCCTGGAGAGCATCAGCCAGTCAAGGAGACAGTACTGGGCTCGGTGTCAGGTAGCTTTAAATGTCGGGTAGCTTTACATGTTTGGAATGCCCCATATAGTTGAAAGCTAAAGCATATGTTGGACTTTCCTCATCTGGGTGTTGACACCTTGCCCGCTAGCAATGGCACAGGTCAGCCCAAGACACCTTGATGTGTGAGACAGGAAAAAACCAAGTTACATCTTTATGCACTCATTTCACATCCTTGGGACTATACAGGCTCTCTTTCAGAAGTTTGTAGTTGACCAGCTATATCTCAGCTATATCTCAGCTTCACTGCTTGAAGACCTGTTATTTTTGCTGATTGGGGTTACTCTGCAGCTTGCTCCAGCACTTGAGCTCAATGCCTGCCCTGGGGGATTCTGCGAAGGCGGAAGATATGAGGAAGAAGCACCTCCACGGCTTGATGGCTAGCGGGGATCCTTGGATTTATGCCATTGCCCAGTATGCCAACGTCCTCCTTTCTTGCCCCAAATACGTCAAGGTCGTGACACCGTTCAGTAATGAAGCACAGACTGCTTGGGACCGGTAAGAGACTACGGTGGGGTCTTAGCAGTGTAAGACAACACATGAATTGCTAAAAACTCGTGTTAGTGGACAACATTGGACTGAGAGCTTGGACGGCTGATTCACTGCTCTGCTATGAAGCTCATGGGCCTGCCTACCCTGAGTGGATGGTTGTTGCTCAGCATGAGTATCTCAGCCTCCGCAGGGCTGTTGTGAGGCAAAATGAGGGAGAGGCAGAGAATCAGGTGGGATAGAAATGCTCCATTTTTAAAAAGAATTAAGCACTCCTTCATACAGACTAGGCTAGACCTCTCTTGATGTGTTTTCTGCACGTGGATTTTTGTTTGTGTGGAGGAGTGCTTAATCATACGAACCCCTGTTTGCAGACACAAACTTGCCGCTCTCTCAGAACTCTCCTTCTCCCCCATGGGAGGTGAATTGATTTCATAGCTGATTTCATTGAGTACCTTCTCTGGGTTTCATGTTTTGTGGACGCAAAGAGTAAGGCTTCTTTAACAGTGGCATGTCCACATTTGCCCCACTGCCTGCCTCTTCTGTAGGAAATTGCCCAAAATGTTCTTGGCACCCCAGCTTTTGTGAGAGAGGCATCTGCTGCTTTTAGAGCTGCTGTTTTTTTTTTCTTTCGGGGGGTGGGGTGGTGGTTTGGCTGGTTTCACTGGATTCTGATTTTCATCATTTTTAGCCTGTAAACTGTTTTGAATCTTTTTGTTGGAAAGGCAGTGTGTACAGTTTGTTAATATATCAATAGCTGTATGCTGCAGTGTTACAATTCCCCCTCCAGCATGCTACAGACAGTGGAAGATCTGCGGAAGAAAGAGAAAAAAACTCCTGCCCTGAAGACTTCTGCCTTCCAACATCTTCTGCTGTTAGTGGGCGTACACCTTTTCAAGGTAGTATCTGACAAGCTCTTGAATTTAGCTGTAATCAAAATCAAAGTTATCCGGTGTTTTTACATCCTAAATTGTAACACGTCTGGTTTTATTGGTTTCGTACCTATGGCTATTAGTTATACTATTATACCTCCAGAGGAGTTAGCCTGTTAGTCTGTAGTTTCAAAACAGTAAAAAGTCCAGTAGCACCTTTAAGACTAAACCACTTTATTGTGGCATAAGCTTTCGAGAACCACAGCTCTCTTTGTCAGGTGCATCTGACAAAGAGAGCTGTGGTTCTCGAAAGCTTATGCTACAATAAAGTGGGTTAGTCAAATCAAATCAATTACCTTTATTGGCATTAGAAATAATAATAGTCTACAATCAGAGATAGGGACAATCAGAGACAGGGATAGGCAGAAGCATAAGCATAAACAAGCAATTAGTAGCAGTTAATAATAAAATTAATCAACATTCAGCAATCAGGTACAGCTATATGCTTGGATTTAACTTTATAAACTTCTGCTAGAAATTTTGCAACACTTAAAGTAACACAAGGGTTACGATCTTCTAAAAGGTAAACTAAAATTCCTCCTTTAATAGAATTATTATACTGAAGGTGTTCAGTTAAAAATTGTTTGCGTAACAGACAGCTGATCTGGCTGGCTAGGTGGGTGTCCCCTTCCTCCCTCACCGCTCCATGTGCGTCCCTCCCGAAGCTGCGCGCTCGGTGGAAGAGGACAACCATCCCAGATAGGAGTGTACCGTTCTTCGGTCAAGGGTATACGATAGCTGCGCTCCCCTGCTAGAACCTCCAAACAAGTGGGTTAGTTTTTAGAGGTACTACTGGACTCTCTGCTATTATCCTTGTATATTAATGATTTTACTTTATGTATATACAAACATCTGCACAACCATATGAGGCTATTATTCTAATCTATGTATTCCTATTAAATTTTATACTGGTGTTTTTAATTTATATTTTTGGTTATTTTTGTTGATTTGGTCTTTAAGGTGTTACTGGACTCGATTCTTGTTTTCCATGTTCTGTTTTTAATTCCTCGTTTCTCACCTTAAATCAGTTGCCTGCTGAGTGTATAGACCTTCTGAATGACCTTCAGAATTGCACCAAGAGAGCCTTTGGCGAGAAGCCGAAGAAGAAGGAGGCGGCGGCGGCTGCAGGTGAGTTCTCATCCTGCGATTGCTTCTGAGTCCAGACTGGCTGCCTAGAGTGCCAAGAGAATTCAGGTTGCCTGTGTTTCGTTCTGTGCAGGTGGCAAAGAAGAGCCAGAATGGGTGGAGGTGACAGTGGAAGTCCTTCTGTCCCTTTTAACCCAGTCTAGCGGGCTGATCCGAAAGGTCTGCAAAAGCGTGTTCGGACTCATTGCTCAGCACATGACCAAGGGGGCCCTGCAACTCATCCTGGATGTGAGTTGTGGGTCTTGAGGGTTGCTTGTGTTACTGCAAGGGCTGTTGTCTAGTTATTGAAATCTTAACAGTGCTGTCCTGAGATTACTTTCTTGGAAGTAAACCCCACCGAAAGGGCTTGAGTTTGGATTCTGAGCAGACCTGCCTAGGATAGCTCTCTGAGTCTATTGTGTTTGCAAATAGTTGCATATGGAAAGCCCAGTGCTGAAGAGAAGAGCACATTTTCCATACTTTTCATGTTTTTGATTATTCACATATGTCCTGTACCAGGCAGACGTGAACCAATCACCCAGTTGGAGGTGCTACATTTAGTATAGTTTTCCACTTCGCTGATTTTTTTGTTTAGTGTCTAAAATTACTCTATTTGAATATTATGTACATAATTTTGGGGGACAGGGACGGGGGGAGAAAACAGCCAAGGAAGGCCCGACTGATCACCGGCAAATATATTTTGGCTTCTCCCCAAGGTTTTTGACCCACAGCAAGATCAGGACGAAGAAAGTGCCGTTGTGGTGGTGGAAGAAACACACAAGAAGAAAACTTCGCAGCAGAAGGATGTGGTTAGTCCAGTGGACTTCTATATATTAATTCCCCAGACTTGAGTGCTGTTTTCTCACAGTGAAATCCTAAGCAGAGTTACTCCAATCTAAGCCCATTGAAATCAGTGCGCTTAGAGTGGAGTAACTCTGTTTAGGATTTCACTGTAAGTAATGTAATGTCCACCTGTTTGTTTTTGAACCATTTTATTATAGAACTGAGGTTACGGACCTCATGGTTTGGTGTATTGTCTGAACAGGCAAAGTGTACTTCCCTTGCACTTCAAGAAGGGAGGACAGAGCAGACTTAAAACAAAAGCCAGCTGTAAAAGCCACGATTTGCACATACGTTTTGGAAACTCATACCATGGTTTGGATTCTAGTCTGTGGCTGTTTCAAACTGTGGCTGAATCGAGGCATCCTTGGCATAAGCCAGGATTTATGATCCAGTTATGATTTCTGATTGCCAGCTAGGCACAAACCATAGTTTGTCAATTCAGTCGGCATGCTAAAGGATAGTTAAGCTTCCTTGGCCTTAGTTTGGCACGCCTTCTCAAATGACCCGAGGTGGTCAGAAAAATTAGAACCTCGACACACACAATGCAGCCATGGGAAATTTTTTAAAAATTGACTCTTTCATGGGGAAGTGATCTGCTGTATCTGTTCGATGGTGAATCTCCAAAAAAGGATTCCTCTCTTTTTCCCTGTCCCTGCTTCCTTGGTATAATTTTGAGGCCTGAACCCCCCCGAAAGCTCTTGGTTGTATTTGGCTACAAGGATCTTTCGGTTTGGGACAGGGAAGAAATGGAGCTGCTAAGGACAGTTCTGAATCTTCGTGTGAGGATGACTCTGACGACGAGAGCGATGAAGAAGCAGAGAATGGAAAAACAGACAGCGAAGACGAGAAGGATGAAGAGATGGATGAGAACTTCCGTCATCAGCTGATGAACGTTCTGCAGGCTGGGAATGCGCTGGTAAGTGCTCGGAGAGCTGAGCCATCCGCAGAAGACTCGGATCTTACGTTAATCCCCAGGCTCTACATTTTCTGTCACTGGAGGGAAGGTGCCTTTGGGTGGGTTATTCCTCCTGCTGTCTTCACAGGTGGGTCTTATGCAAATTAACTTGGCCAGGACTTCCAGGTCTGACTGGAGGTGGACTCTTCCATGCCCTACCTGCTCTATGGCAAAGTCACTCTGCTAGGGACTTCTTTCTTCTCTTTAGGGCTTTTCCCATCATCCTCTGCCTTCTAATGATCAATTCTTTATTTATTCATAATCCCCACCTTTCTCACCGTGATTCAAGCCAGATTACGCAGTGCAAGTGAAAATGCAATACAGTCAATAGCTAGGATGTTGAGCAAAGTTCGCATACAAATATATTTCTAGTTGACTCACTCTTTTTCGTGGAGAGTGAAGCTGAAATGCAATTCAGAGGTGGTGGGCCAATATAAATAAATAATAACAACATTCAATTTATATACCGCCCTTCAGGATGACTTAACACCCACTCAGAGCGGTTTACAAAGTATGTTGTTAATATCCTCACAACAAAACACCCTGTGAGGTGGGTGGGGCTGAGAGATCTCTGGAGAGCTGTGACTGACCCGAGGTCACCCAGCTGGATTCAAGCAGAGGAGTGGGGAATCAAACCTGGTTCTCCAGATTAGAGCCCTGTGCTCTTAACCACTACACCAAACTGGTGTATCTTAGACAAAGTCAAACGGCAAGCCCCTTTCCTTCTTCAATCCAATTCAGAGTTCTTCCGGGAGAAGTTTTTAGTTCAGCCTGGAAGGCATCTAGGGCCAACATCAACCGGGGGTGGTGGTGGCAAAAAAAGCCTTCTATCAGGTCCTGCCCAGGCTAGTATTGGGTATTGTGGGTTCTCGCCGGGAGAGCACCGTGCATGCATTTCAGAATCGGGGCAGGTTGATATGGGTGGAGGTAGTTCTTCGGGAGCTCTGGACCCAGATTATAAAGCTTCCTTATCATTTGGACTGTTTTATAACCTCAGGGTGGAGATGACAGCGATGAGGATGTCGACGACGAGACCATGATGTCCCTGGACGAAAACTTGTCAGCTCTCTTTGCCGAGCAACAGAAGCGCATTCAAGCCAAGAAGGATGAGAGGGAGAAAATGCGGAAGGAGAAGATTTTGCGCAGGGACTTCAAGATTAAGGTGAGAGGGGCAGGGTTGAAGACCGCTTATGTATGTAAAGCACTTGGCGTATCTTGAAAGTGTGTTATAAATGATAATAACGTGTCTGGAGCACTGATTTGTCCCTTTGGAAAAAACAATAAAATACATTTTTAATTTTAAGATTTTCATTTAATGAAAACTTGTTTTGGAATAGGAACACTTTTAATTGGAGCTGGGGAGTAGCAGCCGCTGGTGCCTCCCTTAGTGTTAAAGTTCTCTACTTCGCCCGTGCCTCTTATCTATCTTGCCAAACTTCCCCTTGGTTCAAGTTGCTCTTTCAATAGTGTGATCATTAAGCAATCCTAAGTCACTATGGCTGTGTTCAGTCCTCACAAATAATGGTAATTTGATCAGAGCCTGGTGAGTTGCGACATCTGTGCATGCAGACGTTCCAGCGAATTGGGACATTGGTGGTGAACGCCAAGTTGAGATCTCAACTTAAGAGTTTAGAGCTTGTGTGTTAACTGCTGTGTTGTGGCCGTTGGGATTCGTTGTGACGTTTGAACTTGCTGTCCGCTGTTGGTTGAGCAGTGCCTGTTCTTGCAGCTGGTTGACCCCAGACACGGAAGGAGCGTGGTGTTCCCTGCTGGGTGGTGAGGGAGAGGCAGGAAGCAGAGAAACCCAGATTCACACACCATTCAGGAGTTGTTACTTAGGGCCTGGTAGGATAAGCAGAATTTGTTGCACAAACCACTTTCAACATTCCTTGTTTCTTATAACAACATTCGATTTATATACCACCCTTCAGGATGACTTGACACCCACTCAGAGCGGTTTACAAAGTATGTCATTATTATCCCCACAACAACAAACACCCTGTGAGGTGGGTGGGGCTGAGAGAGCTCAGAGAGCTGTGACTGACCCGAGGTCACCCAGCTGGCTTCAAGCGGAGGAGTGGGGAAGCAAACCCAGTTCTCCAGATGAGAGTCCCACGCTTTTAACCACTGCACCAAACCAAATATGTGCCGTCTGAATGTATTTATTAAATGCTGTTCCCCATGGCTTAAGGCAGCTCGCATATCCCAACTTTAAACATACTGAAAACAATTTAAAAAAAAAAACCCCATTCCTGGAAATACCTGCAGTCTACACCCAGCAAATGAATGCAGTCTAAAGCCTGTGGCCGTTGCTGGATGCTTAAGTGGGTTCAGGTGTAATTTAAGGAGGTTATTGTTTAAGGACGGTGACTGTTACAACTAGCTATAAAGCCTCTAACGGCCGGCTGCTTGCTTTCTAACTAGTCTCGCTGCTTCTCCGATTGCAGTGTTAATATTGTTGTGATATTTGTTTTTGTGTGTTGATTTGTGTTTTTTATGGTTATTGTGGCTTGGGGAAAACTCTTGTGTTGGGAACACTTGGCGCCAAATGGCAGGATAAAGGTATTTTAATAGATTGGGAAAAACTTCTGGAACTCTGAAAAACCTATGTGCCTGGTGCTAATAATATTATAAGCACCCAGAGGAGCTTGGTTCAGAGTTTTTGTGGGTTTCCTAGTTTTCCGAGTGGATTTCACAGGTTTCGGGAAATGATAAGAGAGGCCTGATGCGTCTCAGAGTGGCTGGAAAGCTGCTAACATTCCCCTTGTCCCAAGCAGCTTGGAGAAGCAGCCTCCCCAGCCACCTCGTTGAACTGATCAAGGTTTTCAAGCCCGTTTGCTGAGATGAACAGATCAATGGGTCTGATGGCCACATAATACATAACATAGTACGAATTGTACTAATCTCATACTATGTAATCCATCTTGAGTCTCAGTGAGAAAGGCGAACTATGAATGAATGAATGAATAACACTTGGTTTGGGGGAGTATGGAGCAAGCAGCTAACCTCCTTCCGTGCTTCCAAATGAGAGCAATATGGGTCAATTAGATCTGTAGCAATCCTAACCTGAAAGTCAGGGTTTGGGGGTTTATGGATCTAGGGTTGGGGCGTTTTCTGCAAAACTGCAGCTCTCTCTTGCTCCAAGCAAGGTGCCAAATATATTTTATTTTGAATCATTCTCCTTCTCTGTGCGGTTCAACCTTTGCAGAGGAGACCAAGCTTTGCACAGGATTATTTTAACTGTGGCCTCTAGGAGTCAGTAGATGCTTATGCAATAGAGGTAGGAATTGCTAACGTTAAGAGTTTTTGCTGGCGTGTAAGCCAGCCATCATGAGCTGGAAAGAACTTGCCTTAAAGCCATGCTGCTAAATATTAAATAGGATCATGATTCTCTAAAAAAATGTAAAAAATGCATTGCCCTTATTTCAGTGCTTGAGATGTTGTTATAGCTCATTCAAGGGTGAAACATGGATTGTAACGAACGTGTTTAAGGGCTGGGTGGCACGTGGCATATTCAGCATTCATTGAGTATAGCATAAATGGCTGAATTCCATGTGTGAATGAGCCATCTCTGATCTAAGGTGCCCACTCCAAGACCAAGGTTGGTGTAATTGGCCAGGCCAGTCTCATCCATCAATCTTTCCACCTCACCCCCAAAGTATTAAACTTATGGGTCGGTTTTTCTGTTGGTTCCTGCACTTGACTGAGCCCGACAACTAGCAATTTTTATTTATTTTCTATTCTGCTGTCTCATTCCATTGATGCCTGAAGCAGCTAACAATTGATTAATACAGGATAATAGTCCATACTATAAAGAACAAGGGTCTAAAAATATATGAACACGAAGGCATTCTAGCAGCAGTAGAGTAACAGGTAGCTTTTTTGAATTACAAAAGAAAGGTTATGCACAGAAAGTTTTTAGTTACTATATATAACTGTAACTTGTATGCATGGACCCTGTTTTTCTTGACAGTGCTTTTTGGGGGGAAAACAATTAGTGTTCCTTTCAGATAAATAAGATAGCAAAATGTGTGGACCAGTTGTTAAAATACCACTTGGTATTGTAAACTAACCAAAAGTAAATGCAGTTAACATTAAGTTGCTGTAGGGACAGGCAAACCCTAGAGATACGTCTGCATGTGGGAATCCCAGGGTTACCCTACCAGCACCATCTTCCTTGACACATCCAGTATAAAATCGGGAGTTTTTCTAAGGCAGAGATGATTGAGCCTTTTCTACAAAGATGCCAAGGAATAGTGAGATGTTGTATTTGACAAAGGGAGCTTTGACTCTCAAAAGCTCATACCCTGGAAATCTAGTTGGTCTTTAAGATGCTACTGGACCCAAATCTTGCTCTTCTAATACAGACCAATATGGCTGCCCACGTGAAATTATATCCGTAGAGAATCCTAAACAAAACATTGATCCGAAGGAGTTAACCATGTTAGTCTGTAGTTGCAAAATAGTAAAGAGTCCAGTAGCACCTTTAAGATGAACCAACTTTATTGTAGCATAAGCTTTCGAGAACCACAGCTCTCTTTGTCAGATGCATGGAGGGTATGAAGAAACTGAGCAGAGATACATAGGTGGCGAGGGGATGGGGGGAGAGGGTGCAGGGAGTGAGGGCCATATTGACTCTTTTGCTTTTAGAAAGGAAGGTGATGTCTGCTTATATCAGAGCTCACTTCTGCTTATACATAGAATGTAAATCCACCAGGCTTGCATTATATATAGAAGCGGGGTGGGTGGGTGTGTTACAAAGAGAGGCTGGTTCCAACAAGATCCAATCCGCTGAGCAGTCAATCCACTCAGCATAGGGGTTCGGCATTTCTAACAGTGGTTAAATAAATCATCACAAACTTAGGGCATGATGAGAATGCTACATTCCTGTCTTTATTTATTTCTATTCCTTCCATTTTATCCCTGTGGGGAATGTTAGGCTGCGAGGGAATTAACTAACTGTACAGTGAGGTTTAAGAGCTGAGCAAAGGATTTTCATGGCTACTGGTTGCTTCAGTCTCATACTAGGTTCTGTGATATACTGGTCATAACAGCAAAGAACATCTGAACATCTCCCGTGAACACTGCTGTCCCTGATTGCCGCATGCACAGCCCTCAATTGGCACATGAGAATCTTCTAAATTTTCCCAATGCCTGCAGCTCACGTAGGGTTCTATATGTCTTCATCCCATCTTCTGTTTCCAGGTTCTGGATTTGGTCGAAGTGTTCCTGATGAAACAGGCAGAGAACCCCCTCGTCTTTGACATCATCGACCCGCTACTCTTGGTGATCGAACAGAGCTTGAGCTCAGAGGCCAGCAAGCAAGAGCAAGATTATCTCCGGAAGACGGCCGACATCTTCACGTGAGTTTCAGGGCACTTTTTGAGGTTAAGTGTCCAGTGCGTATTTGACGATGTGTGTCTTGGCTTGGGCAGGGTTAGATCCTCTTTAACAGTTTTGATGGAGGTGAGGAGTGGTGATGGATGTGCTTCATTTTCAAAAATAAGGTCTAGATTTTCTTACAGTAGCTTGCTAAACAGGGCTTGGTAATCCTCCATCCCTTTTTGGAGCATTTCTTAAGTGATTCAGGAGCGAAGCACCTCATGATCAGCCATTCTTTCTTTAGCGCACCAGAGATTTATTTTAAGGACATGCGCTACCTTTTTACTGGAGGTGTAAAGGAAGCTGGGAGACGCACACCTCATGTTTGCCTGCTTACTGATGCAATTTCTGTCAACGTGGTGTTGGCGAGGATTTCTTTTATAGATGGACCCCACTGAGAAATAGAGTTTGCACTGTGCTTTCAGATATTTGTTGCCGTTAGAAAGTTTGTGGGTCATCTTTTCATGGAACGTCTGTCTGTCTGTCTGGCTGGCTGGCTGGCTGGCTTGCTTGCTTGCTTGCTTGCTTGCTCGCGCTCCCTCCTCTGACCTATAGGACTTGAGTAATAAAGGAAGAATTCAGGCCAGAGAAAATTAATACATAAACTGCAAAAAGGCTGATTTCTTGTAGATTGCCCAAATTCTCATGGCTTGAACTAAAACGCTGTCTAAAATAACTAAATTTTCTACTCTCGAGTCTGCTAAAAAATTGGAACTAAAATATCTACTGTAGACTCTGTCCGCTGTAATATCAAGGGTTTGATCCATTTCTGTCTCGCATTACGGCTAGCCTAAAACTCTTCAGGTGCAATTAGGCAATTGAATTTTTTAAAGACTTCAAAGCGGAGGCATCAGAAGGTAAGAAGAGTTTTGCAGAGTCTTGCAGGAGTCCATTTAGTCCCGTTCTTCTAGCAGTGGCTAGTCAGGTGCTTCTGGAAAGCACACCACATAGCGCCTGAGGGACTGAAGGCGACAGCCCTCAAGTTTTGCTCCCAGGATCTTGCATACAAAGGTATACTGCATCTGCCCATGAAGGTTCCATTTGTATAATGGGTCGATCAGGCCATCTAACACAGCATCCTGGTTTCCATGGTGGGAAACATACAGTCCAGTTATGAAGGCTGTATTCTTCTGGCAAGGTTTCTCCTTGGCAACTAGCATGCAGAGACACTTCTGTCGCTAAACCTTCCATCACACATTGCACATGTCTGTAATCAAATGTGCCTTTTCCTAAAAATATTTTCCGATAATTAATTGATAGGAAATGCATACAATTAATGGATCAGGAGTTCTTTCTGTGTGCCAAGGTAGCTAATCCTTTTACAGGAAAACCAAATGCCTTCAACCAACATAAATACATGCAAAGGAGGCATATTTGTATTCTCTCATTTAACACAATTTGTCTGTTTTTACTCCTTTCTGCTAGCCATGCTGAGGGCCAAGGAGTCTTGATTCCTCCCCTCTAATTGTTCTACATGCACCTCTCTGACTTCTGCAAGTTAATTATTGCTGATAGATACTTCCAAGTCATAAAGCCTAGAAATTTGTTTTCTATTTTTGTTAAAACATTTCTCATACAGCAGACTTCTACAGCTGCTGTTTAAGTGCTTTCCCACAGAATTGGGAGCATGTGCATGGACCCTGATTGCGGTGCTGCATTTAAAGGGATGAGTCAGAGTGCCACTGAAGACTTTAGTTGCTGGGGTGTGTGGAGGGTGTGTAGCGCAACCCCTGTTGTGCCTTCTTGGGTCATGTGGGGGGGGGAGTATTCTTCCATTGGTAGCCTGCCGCAGATTTTTTTTTGGAAGGCCTAACATTCCTGGGGTTTCTTTTGCTTATTAACATTGTTTGTTGTTCCTCTTGTCTTTCAGGAATCATTTGTGTCGATCCAAGCAGTACTGCAAAAATGTGGCCCCCATCCGGGAGGAACTGCATGCCCTCCTGGAAAGCCTAGTGAAGCGAGCTTGCAAACAGAGCGACTCCTCAGTGGCCCTTTACTGCTTCAGGTAGGCAGTTTGGGCAGATATTTAGTGCTATGGGAAAAGATGTTTGTGTTTGTATGTGTAACCCCCAGAGTCAAGAGGACCAGGTTCAATGTTTATCAGTTCAAAATATAAATGCAATTTATTTAAACACAACTATGAAACGTTCCCAACGTTAATCATACTGGATCAGTAACCAGTGACCCCAGAGTACAGTCCTACTCACAACCCCCTGGTGAAGTGTGCAGACAGTTCTGTAGATTTGGCCAGAGGCTTTGCCTGGAACAGCGTCCCAAATATCTAGCAGGCCTTGCCACAGCAGGACTCTTCTTGTGAAGTTGCTGTCTGAATCCCGGGGCTTGCTTGTTGCCCTAGGAGCAGTTCCCCTTTTCTCTTAGCAAGATGAAGTGGGGCAGCTCTGTGCTAGGGTGCTGGTCTCAAGTAGTCAGTGAGTTCATCTGCCAGCAATTCCTGCTCTTGCTTCTTCAGCTCTTCTCAGCTACTGCAGTTCTTCCAGGGAGAAGAGTTCAGCTCTTCCAGCCAGTAGTTTCAGCTCTGTGATGATCTTAGCTCCAAAGCTTGGAAACACGCTTTGCCTTCCAAGCCGCAGCAGCTCTCTTTAGTATTTCCAGCTAGCCTAGTCCTGTATAACACTACTCCTCTTCGTCATGGTGACCTCTTTTTTATATACATGCCCCATGGGCCTTTGCTAAACATGCAAATTAAACAACCCTAGGTACAGCTCAGTTATCTGTTAGTCTGGTATATGTATCTGCAGTCTATTAATCAGGCCTAGGTCCTAGGCCCCAAACCCTTTTTCCAGTACAGGCTTACATATGAATGAAACTCGGTGGCTGGCACCCCAAGATTTCCAGCTAACAAATAAAATGACCATGTGTCAGGTCCTAGTCTTCATGATTTTGGAGGAAATCTGTAGGCAGCATCTGTTGTAGATTCCAGCTTGGTGCACATGATAGCCCCATAGGTTCACTGAATGTGCGTAAGGGAGAGCAGGCATGATTGTGCTGGCCTGGCCTCCTCCACCACACATTCTCCTGGAGCAGCCATGCAGAGGGCTACATGGGCTTTCCCTTCCTGCGATCAGTTATGTTCCAAAACAGCAAGATTCAAATCCAGTAGCACCTTAAAGACCAACAAGATTTTCCAGGGTATAAGCTTCGCAAAGAAGGGAGTCAGAATATAGAACAGGGAAAGAATTGCACAAAATTAGCATCTGTAGAGAGATAAGAATCTTACGTCCCTGTTCAGCCCAGAGGTGGGCGTGTGTATATGTGTGTTTCCATTGTTCTGAATTTGTGAATGAACTCAGTTTCAACAGGCTCACCCATTGTACTCCCCTTGAAGCATCTCCGTTTGAGGACTTCCAAAAAAGCATCACTGATCATGGGGGAGGGAAAAGGTTTTGCAGCCACTTCCTCCGTACAGTTGCCTCTGTGTGACTGTGTGGGGGCATGGGGTGGGACCTACCTGGTTGCTACCATTTTCCCTCCCCACACACCCAGTAAACCTGTGGGGCTGTCATGTGCACTGGACGCCTGTAGAAAGGGTGCATGTGTGTGAGCATGTGTGTTCTCCAGGTCGGAAAATATGGTGGTGCGCTTCCAGAATTGGTGTTTGGGAGAAAGTGGGAGGGGCAGTACATCTTTAGGAGCACTCACCCCCTACAGTCTTCAATCTAGATTGTTGGGTTTTGGTGATCCTTGACCTGAAAGAAAGCTACTTATTTTTCAAGTTGTGGAGAGGTTCATATGGGACTTTGAAGACCCATTTTCTAACAGTTGGAGGTCTTAGCCCTGACTCCTGCTTGACTTCACAAGCGTTGCCCACCTGCATTCAAGCCATCCTTTACAGCCCTAAATTCTAGAAATTTGATTTTTGCATTTACCTTTTTTTAAAGCAAATGCCCTGACATTCTGAGGATTCCAGATTAGATGCCAATACATTCCAGGGCTTGCTCACTGAGTAATTCACATGGTCTTGTTTCTGATTTCCCCAAGCTGCAGCTTAATTTAGGATAAGTTCACTGCCAATGATTCCTTGTGGCTCAAAACAGGGGGCCTTTTTTTTTTTTTAAAGATTAAAAATTGGGGTGGCTCAATTACTACAGAGGTGTGGGGATCAGCTGTTTGGAAGCCCTGCATCCCCTCCTGACTGTATTGGAGAGGGGTTTGCAGTTAATCAGTGGGGAAGAGAAGGCATATTCTGCACATGCCAAGGGGCAGCCTTCTCTGCTTCCTATTCTGTGCTTGAATTCTTGTGCCTAATGGGGGCTGACTGAATTTAAAGGCTACTGAACTCGTGTGAACTCTCACTGAGATCATTCTCAGTGGCCAAGCTGCATGTCCGCACAGTTACCTGGAATCCCCATTGTTTTCATTGGGGCTGATTTCCAACAGTTTAGGCTGCAGCCCAGAGAATCTACCTTTCTTAACCACTACAGAGAATTTTACAAATGCGTTTCTGTGCATGCAGCTTTTCCCCAACGCTACATGTGAACTTTTTTTCAGCTGGAATGCGGTGGAATGGAGTTCCAGCACCTCTTGAAATTGGTCATGTGGCCAGTGGTCCTGCCCCCTGATCTCCAGACAGTTTAGATCACCTTCCACACTGCTCAAGTGGTGCTGAGGGCGATTTAAACTTTAAAGAACTCCCCCCTTGCTCCAGCTGAATGGTGCCAGTCACCTGGAGCAAGGGGGATGATTTAAACTTTAAAAAACTCCCCCTTGCTCCAGCTGACTAGCCCCAGTCAGCTGGAGCAATGGGGGGAATTTAGATCGCCAGTCCTACGGAGAGCGATTTAAACTCCCCCCCGCCTTGCAGGAGCACTCCCGGGGGGTGGCTGTGTCCTATGTGATGATGTCACTTCCCGGAAGTGACGTCATCACACAGTCCTGGGAGCGCACACGCTCAGAGTTGCCCCATGTGCTGGCAACCCACTGAGTTCCACCACGTCTTTTCCCAGAAAAAAAGCCCTGGCTAAACCATCTATGCAGTTCGTATAATGAAGGATCCCTGTCCTGTCTGAGTCCTGCTAATTCTGAACTGAACCCGTTTCGGGGCTTTGATGCTTCCTTGTCTCCTTCATAGTGCATCTTTGTACATCTTCCGAGTGTTGAGGGGAAATTTAGCTATTGAAGCGACCCCGCTGGAAAAGAAGCCAAAAAATGGCAAAAGGAAGAACACACAAACGTCTCTGGTAAGGAGATCCTGTTTTGATGAATTTGCTTATTGGACATTCTGTGAACATTGATACATTTCTGGCTGCCACCGAAGATCTGTTTACAGGCGTGTTGGTGCAAAAAAACCCCCCAACTAGAGCAATAAAGTCATCTCAGCCAGGGCTATCCGCAGGCAGGCTAATATTAACAAAAAGCCTGACTGGAGGAAATCTTTTCACCAACACCTAAAAGAAGTGGGCATCAAGCAAATTTTATTGGTAAGGTTTTCCGTAACTGAGGTACCGCCACTGAAAACACCCTGCTTCAGGTGACCACTTCAGAAGGTGGAAGCATACAGAACAGGGTTTTATTAGCCTGTCGTAACTGGTGGGTAGGTTGATACCAGAGAATCAATCCCATTTTTATTCTACCCTTCCTCCTTGGAGGTCATGACAACGTATATGGTTCTCCTCTCCTCCATCTTTCTTGCCAGCCAGCCAGCTTAATCTGTTTAGTTCATTTTACCTAATCCAGCTTATTTTATCCGTCGATTATGTTTTTGTCCTGTCCTTCCTTCAGAGGTTCTCAGGGTAGTGTACATGGTTCTCCCTTCTCCCTTTATCCTCATAATTGACCCACTCAATTATGAGCTTTATTGCTATTCTCTAAAATATATTGACATAAAAACCATAATTGTCTGAAATCATACGCTAACACATGCACTAGCAAACATGAGGGTACAGCTTGTTTGTGATGCAGCACTTAATCCTGTTTGTAGACTCTAAATTGGAATACTGTTATAAATACCTAATTGCTGACTTTGGTTAAACTCAGAGGAGTTATCCATGTTAGTCTATAGTAGCAAAATAGTAAAGAGTCCAGTAGCTCTTAAATTGGCTACTGGACTCTTTACCATCTGGTTAAACTGTTACTGGTTATGTTGTTGTTAACATTAATGTTATAATACATGAAAATAAAGTATTTTTTAAAAATAACAGCCCTGTAAGGTAGGTTAGACCAAGAGAGATTAACTGGGCCCCACATCACCCATTGAGCTTCCGTAGCTGCGTGGGATGAACTTGGTCCTCCTAGCTGGGTCCAATATTCTCACATCGATGTGATTGGTGCAAGGTGGCCAACTTAGCCATAAGAACTAGAAATTTGTTAGTTGCAATTCTGGTGCACAATTCTGTGATGTATACTGCCTTCTGAGCTGACGTTGATTTGTTTAGATGGCCAGCTTCCGGGGAACAGACAACTTCTCTACAGTGTATAGCACCCTGCACAGGCACTGTCGTAAATGAATAAGTGGAATAGAAATACAAACAAACAAATAAATAAATAAATAGCAGTGTCAGTATAGCTTAACAAAATACATGTGTTCTCTTTATGCCTTCTCTTCATAGCCCTCTGTTGTAGGAAGCCTAGACCTGGAGCGAGTGACCGCCGCATACAGAGACGCTTTGAACTTGTTTCTGACAAAGCGCAACAGCCCCCTCACAGGATCCATGTTTCTCGATCTTTTTGAACGTCATCCGGTAGGTGTAAATTAAGAGTCTCTCTTTACAGTCACAACAGGAAAAAGCCCTCCAACCTGATCCTTTTGAGTTTACTGAAAAGCATGTTTGTGGGGATTATCTTTTCAGTTTTGAAATGACTGATTATCAGATGGACTGATTGACCTTCCAGTAACCATATTCAGAAGTTGGATGAGAAGGGCATGGGAGGAAGATGCAAAGACATTTTAGGTTTGTAGAACTGTTGCAAGCCTCCAATAACCATGAACTTTTCTTTGGCTGTAGATCATGTGCAAACATCTCATTGACACCGTTGCAAAGTCGATCACTGCAGGGGCCAGACAACACCAGCAGGTAAATTGTGTGTGCTCGCTGGCTGAGAAACTGTGTTTTGTGTGTTGGGGTGAAATTTGTGCAAGGTGCCCAGTGCAGAAGTAACGGTATCCTTTAACTATTGCTAGAAATGTAAGAAAGGTTAGAGCTCCTTCCAGTGAAACTGATTGGCAGTTGATTCAGAATAGACAATAGCCCTCTAGCTCCTAAGTAATGCATGGAGTTAGCTGGCCCACAATGGCCAGCAGGGCCTTACCAGTTGCCCAGTAATGCTCTGCTCTGATGCCAGCCCTGCATGAACCACAGCAGCTTCTGTAGCCTCCAAGCTTCACCTGCTCCCAGAAAACATTTCTTTGCATTTTTGGAAAACTTCTTGGATTTCACTGCCGCCAATCCTTTTTGTGATTTTCTCTGTTGAGGGGGAGGGCGCTGTGGCTCAGTGGGAGAGCCTCTGCTTGGCATGAAGAATGTCCCAGGATCGGGAGGGGCTGTGGCTCAGTGGAAGAGCCTCTGCTTTGCATGCGGAAGGTCCCAGGTTCAATCCCCGGCATCTCCAGTTAAAAGGACCAGCCATGAGGTGATGTGAAAGACCTCTGCCTGATACACCACAGAGCTGCTGCCAGTCTGAGTGGACCAGGAGTCCCTGGTGTGGGGGGCACCATGGTGCAAACTGACACATTTCCTGGTGCCCACCAAGTGTTTTTAGAAAGCGGGTGGGCCCAGGCAGGGCTCTGGCCCAGCAAGGCTTCTGACTGGCCAGTTGAGATCTAATTGGCTCCGCAGATTAAAATACCATTGTTTGAGCAACAGGTGCCACCACACTGTTGATTTTATTATCTCCTCATTCCTCATTTTATTATCCTCATATTATTTTATTATCTCCTCATTCCCAGTGTATTTTTAATAAATATTCCTCTTGTCTCTGTAATTGGGCTTCCTGTGTGGATGTGGTTCATTCCCCCTCCTGTGGCAGCCATTTTGTGGTTGGCTGCACCATCCTGTGTCCGAAATCTGAAGGTACTCGCATGCTCAAAAAGGTTTGGGATCTTTGGACCTTGATGGCCCAGTGATCTGATTCAGTATAAGGCAGCATCGTGTGATTTTTGCCCCTTTGGGGGTTGCTGTTAAGTTGGTGGCATTCAAATTTGACCCGTCACCTGCCTGTTAGCGTGGCAGATGTTTTCTCTCAGGCTGTTTGTAATAAATAGTTTTGAATAAATATTTGATGGGGAAGGAAGTATTTAATGGAGCTGCTAATTGGTTGCATCGAAGTACTGGCAATTCTAGTACTTACAATTACTTTTGAGGAGAAATGCATTTGGAATATTAAACAATGTGGAACGATTTGAGATGGAACTCCTGTTTATTTTTGCTCTTCCTGAGGGTCTTTTGGCTTTTTGCTGGAATTAATTTGACATTGTCCGTAAGCACTGAACTCTTCTTTCCAGTCTGTAACGTGCATGGATGGAGTTTAATTCCTCTTGATTCTCCATTGATGTAGTTTGAGCTTTTTGCTGTGGCAAGCACCCTCAAGGAAGCTGACCTTCAAAATGGCTTCCTTGAGTCATCTTTCCTTGAACAGAGGGAATTTGTTTCATTTTCTGAATGCGTGTTTGCAGTTCTCAGGGTTGGAGGGTTTTTGTATGTGTATACATGCTTCTTTTCCTGGATAGAATTTAAGTTATCCTAGTACAACTTAGCTGCCTCTCAGAATCTCTGGTGTTTTAAGTGAGATAATAGCTTTGTAGATTTATCTTTAACGTTCAGTAATGTGTCTGATGATCTCAGCAGTCCCTTTTTCCTCTCTAAAGACTCACATCTCTCCTCCCCACCCCTTAAAAAACCGAATCATAGTTGGTGTGAAATATTGTCAACAATAATTTTTTGTACAGGTGTGTATTTGTCAGGAGACAAGTTCTCTGATATGTGAGGAGCATGGTTAGGCGCAGGGCTTTTTTTCAGCGGGATGCGGTGGAATGGAGTTCCTGCACCTCTTGAAAATGGTCACATGGCCGGTGGCCCCGCCCCCTGATCTCCAGACAGAGGGGAGTTGAGATTGCCCTCCATGCTGCCGAGCAGCACGGAGGGCAATCTAAACTCTCCTCTGTCTGGAGATCAGGGGGCGGGGCCACCGGCTGTGTGACGATTTTCGCCGAGGGCAATTTAAACTTTTTTTTAAAAAAACCCTTGTTCCAGCTGACCCAAAGTGACATCATTGTGCGGTCCTGAGTTCCACCACCTCTTTTCCCAGAAAAAAAGCCCTTGTTAGGCGTGATTCTAGCACTGAGTCGGCTCTTTTCCATTCCATCTGTAATGCTTTGAAAAATGTACAGGGAAAACTTTTTTCCGAACCATTAAGAAAATTAAATGAAGGGAGGGGCTGTTGAAAAGATCTGAGCGCTGTTTATAGTATAACAGCATCTTAAAATTGCCTGCTGTGAGAAGGACAAATACCTTGTTCGGATCTCATCACTTTCTGCATAAGGAAAAAGCCCTGCTAAAGTGGACCAAAATTCCATCTAGTCTGGTGTCCTGTTTGCCACCGTGGCTACCAAATGCTTCCAGGAAGTCCCTCAGCAGGTTGTGAAGTCAGCAGGTCTTCCCTATCTGTTGTCTCCCCAGCACCTGATATTCTGAGGTACGCTGCTTCTGAAGCCAGTTTGGTGTAGTAGTTAGGAGCGGCAGGGCTCTAATCTGGAGAGCCAGGTTTGATTCCCCCCCTCCTCCACTTGAAGCCAGCAGGGTGACCTTGGGTCAGTCAGAGCTCTCTCAGAGCTCTCTCAACTTCACCCATCTCACAGGGTGATTGTCATGAGAAGAATAACAACACACTTTGTAAACTGCTCTGAGTGGGTGATAAGTTGTCCTGAAAGGCAGTATATAAATTGAATGTTATTATTGTTAAACAGTGATGTTCCATTTAACTGTCATTGCTGATAGTTTTGCCGAGACCCATCGTCTCTGAATGTGTCTAATAAACTCAACGTGTTGGCGAACCATGCTTGTGCGCTCTTGTTTTCTCTGTGCTTCTCATCTGCAATGTTGCGGTTGTAGGGATTACTGAAAGCATGTGTGTCGGTGTGTAAGAATAATCAAAATGCAGTCTATGTGGTTCAAGGGATAGGTGATGGTGTTTTTGATGGAGCTCTCATTTGTTCCAAGCACATTTAAAAAAAAAACTCTAGGCAGATGGAGGGTTTTGAGGGGAAAGCGGGTGTACTTTTGAAAAGAGTTCATTCCCACTCCACTCCCTGGGCAGCTTGACCTGTTCACATGGTGGGAGGAACTAAAGGAAGTTAAATTCTGAGCAGAGAAGTTTCTACTCTGCCACATGCTTGCATAGAAGGACACATTCTCTTGCTAAATAATCACAGTAATAATCTACAATTTTTGTAGTGTTTTTGAGAGTTCAAAGCACTTTGTGTATGTTATCTTGCTGTAATCCTTACAACAGCCCTGTAGGATCAAGCTACCCATCTTGATCTTGCGCTAAAGGTAATCATGCATCTGAGCATGCTAAGAGAGCAATCTGAGCATGGAAAAGTAACATGTTTATTTATTTATAATCCGCGTTTCTCACTGAAACCCAAGCCATGTTAAGTTTGTAGCAGTAGAAAAGAGCAAGAGCTAATTTGCGGTAGGCTATGAGCTTTCATGAGTCACAGCTCGCTTCTTCAGATGTAGCTAATGTGAGTCCATGGCCGATTCCAGACGACTAACCTTAAGCCGTTTCATGCCGCCCTCTTCCGGATCGCGACAGGGAAAATGCGAAATACCGCGTTTCCTCGCGCGAGTTTTGCGCGTCATCGCGCAAAACTCGTGCGAGGAAACGCGATATTTTGCATTTTCCCCGTCGTGATCCGGAAGAGGGCGGCATGAAACGGCTTAAGGTTAGTCGTCTGGAATCGGCCCATCTGTCCTTATATCTTGGAGAGTGGAGTGATTACAGAAGCCAAATGATAATAGCCGGCAAATGACAATGGCAGGCGTAATTGAATAGGGTGGGGTATGCTGAGGGGTAGTGGGTGTGGAGAAATAGCATTGGTGATGAAACAGGAAGCCTAGGTCTTGATTCAGTCCAGGTGGATGCATTGGCTTGAGCTTCGTTATCAGTTGCAATTCAGCAGTCTCTCTAACCTCTCTTTGAAATTCATCTGATAGAGAACTGCTTCTTTTTGGTCAGCAACTGAATGTCCTGGAAGGTTAAAACATTCCTCCACTGGTTTTTGAATGTTGTGTTTTCTGATGTCAGACCTATGTCTGCCTGTAAAGTAGGCCAGTAAAACAGCCCTGTAAGGTAGGCCAGTATTATGCCCCTATTGCGGATTGGGAAAAGTGGTCTAAAAGAGAGGCTTGCTTATGTGTGTTTGTGGCACAGGAGACATTCGAAACAGGGACATTGTGATTCACAGCTTCAGTGTTCAGTATAGCAGTCTATCCTTACAATAGCCTTGTGAAGCAGTCCTTTTACAGACTGAGAACCAACACTGGGGCTGCATGACTTAGGCCAAGGTTCTTCTTCTTCATCATCATCATCATCATCATCATCATCATCATCATCATCATCATCATCATCATTATTATATTCAAATGACCAGCAAGAAAAAGATCACATACACAAACCACAGTTCCTATCTACATAAAAAGAAAGGGAGAAGGCCAAGGTTTTGCACTGAACCAAAGGCTTTATGGACATGTGAAAAGACTGGAATGTTTTCAAAGGGCAGAAATAAAATGGCGCTCAGCTTGTATTTTTAGATCACTGGCATGCCTGTGTGACCTCAAGACTCTGGTTTTTTTTAAAAAATAAAAAGCTGAAAATTAATTTCCCATATACACTTTACATACGACTAAAAGGTAGCAGAGCATTAAGAGCAAAGATTTCTCACCTCCCCTCCCCTCCCACCAGTAAAACATAGGCTTCTGCCTGCATTGGCGATAAAGTAATGACTAATTTTTGCTTAAGGATCTGACATTGAGCGCCTCCTCCTAGGATGTTTTCCAGCAGGTGGTAAAAGGAGAATTCATTATAAAACACTTGGCATAAAATACTGGAGAAAAGTTGCCTCAAATGCCTCTTGGGTCAGAAAGACAGTATTTGCTCTTTGAAAGGAATGAAGAAATATTAGCGAGAGCGCTGTTCCAGGGACGACTGTTTTGTTTTGCAGGAAAAATGATTTCACTTTTTCCCCTATCTTTGTGTTCTATGTGGTGACTTATAGCATCAAAATCACCAGGTTGGATCCTACCAGCCGAAAAGTTGGTAGGCTCCAACCCACTAAAGCAATAAACGCAAGACAGGGTGAGTGTCTCGGGCTGCTTTCATGTATCGTGGGATAATGCAGCCTCACTGCATTATAGTAAACGATTGCTGTAGTGCATTGAGAGAGCATTATCCAATGTGCGTGAAAGCCGCTTCAGTGGTAAAGCACTTGTTTTGCATGCGGAAAGCCCCAGGGTCAGTTCCTGGCATCTTCTGCTAAAGGATTTCAGGTAGCGGGAAAGACCACAATATCCTCCTGCTATTAGCTGTTGGGTTGTTCTGGAAATGGGAGTTGATCTAAAGCATCTAGATGCCACCTTTCCCCCGAAATATGGTCCCCAAGGCAATGAACATGAAGGCCTTAGAAGCTTTAAAACATTAAAACGTTTAAAATATATATATGAATATTTAACAACACAGTAGAAGCATATAGACATACCAAGGGAGGAGGGGCCAGTAAGAGTTCTTGGGGTGTGGCAAGCAAAACAAAAAAGTCTTCAACTGCTGGCGGAAGTCAGTGGCAGAGGAAGACCGGCGAACCTCCCAGGGGAGGGAATTCCAAAGTTTTGGAGTCGTGACCTTTCTTGGGTTGCCGACCATCTAGATTCAGCCGGCAGGGGCACCTGAAGCAGGGCCTCCAAAAATGACTGGATGAATGGGTAGGTTCATATGCGAGAAGGTGGTTGTTAAGATGCGCTGGTCCCCAAGTCATATATGGCTTTAAAGGGTAATACCAGCAGCTTGAATTGGGTCTGGAAACGAACTGGGAGCCAGTGTAGATGGAACAAGACTGGAGTGATAGGATCCCTGAGACCCACTCTTGTCAACGTTCTGGCTGCAGCAGAATGTTTTTTGAGTTTATTAACTACAATTAAAAAAAACATTCTGGCTGCAGCATTCTGTACCAACTGTAGTTTCTGGGCAGACTTCAAGGGCAGCCCCACGCAAAGCAGATTGCAGCAGTCTAATCTGGATGTTACCAGGGCATGCACCACAGCAGTAAGAGTTGTGCTTAGCACCATGTGAATTGGTGGTTGTTTGCTACTGGAGTGGTCTGGTCAGGATTTGGTCGGGCCCTTTGAGACAAGGGAGAGGTTTCATCAGGCCCTCTGGGATGAGGATGGAGGCAGAGCCCAAGACATACTGTCTCTCTGGTGGCTTACTAATTCTTGCTGTTAGATGAAACCTATAGCTTGATGTCATTGTGTGTGTGTGTGTGTGCGTGAGAGAGAGAGAGAGATTCCAGCCCATTTTAGACAAGAAGGAAGAATGGGAAGGTGTCTAGTGTTGCAAAATGGAGATGGAGAAGACCCTGGCCCTTTGCCAGAAAAGCTCTTTAGACATTTTTAACGAGGGAGCCGATTGATTTCTCTTGTTGATGCTTGGTCCAGGGTATTGCATTTCAGCTATTCTCTTGGATCGGTTATTCCGCTCCTTCTCTCCAGCGATGTAGGTGCATGACAGCCAGTGTGGTGTAGTGGTTAGAGTGTCAGACTGGGATTGGGAGACCCGGGTTCAGATCTCCGCGCTGCCCTGGAAACTTACTGGATGACCATGGACTCAGACACACACACGCATGCACTCAGACTAACCGTCCTCACAGGGTTGTTGTGAGGATAAAATGGAGGAGAGAAGAAGAATGATGTAAGCTGCTTTGAGTCCCCTTTGGGGAAGAAAGGCAAGGGGTGTATATGTAGTAAAAGAACAGTTAAAAAGTCTTAGGGTAGATTGGTTAGGGGGAGGATCTGTGCTCTCTTTGCCTCCCTATCTCTTGTTCATATGCTGATTTCCTGATCCTGTGCACACATCGCCCCTCAGTTACATCTTTTCCTTTCTTCTTGGTGCTTTTTTGGAGAGAAGAAAGGAATCCCATTGGAGTCGGCCAATGAAGTTCACTAGCAGTACGTTCAGGATAGATAAAAGTCCTGGAAAGCCCGGGTGAGCCTGATCTCGTCAGATCTTCGAAGCTAAGCAGGGTCAGCCTGGGTTAGTAATTGGATGGGAGACCTCCAACGAAGACGAGGGTTGCAGAGGCAGGCAATGGCAAACCACCTCTGTTATTCTCTTGCCATGAAAACCCACCGGGCGCTCTCTACTACCAGACCTATCAATGCTGGTTGGACACTAAATGGAGCCTCTGTGTTCAGACTCTGTATCAGGCATCTGACGAAGAGAACTTGATTCTCGAAAGCTTATGCTACAAGAAAATTGGTTAGTCTTAAAGGTGCTACTGGACTCTTTTTGATTTTACTACCACAGACTAACATGGCTAACTCCTCTGCATCTGTGTTCAGAGGCAACATACCTTAGAATACTAGGCACTGACAATGAAGGGGGGTGGGCTATTGTGTTTCTGCCCTGCCTGTGGGCTTTCTGGAAACATCTGGCTGGCCATTGTCAGCAACGGGGGCGAATTGGGGTACTGGACTGGATGGACCTTTGGTTGCATCCAGCAGAGCTTTCATTTCTAGAAAAAAACTTTGCAATAAAGCTTTAAAACAGCTTTTATTTTGTAGACCTTTGAGTGTCCAATGTAATATCCTTGGCATAGAACTTGTAATTAGGTCGAGAAAGGGAAGGCGGCAGGAAATTAGAACAAATCACTTTGGAAAATCCAGAATCGTCACATTGCCTCCTGCTGACAGATTTAAGGCCCATTTGCGCCGATTCGGAGCCTCTCTGGCTTTGTTAGGGATGTGGCCTCTGAGGTCTGTGTTACCCTTCTTATCTTCATTGCCACAGGTTACAAGGGATAATGAGGACTCCCTGTCTGGAGCAAAATGGATGAATTGCTCACTGGGGCGTAGCAAACCTGTCTCTCAACAGCCTGACTGTCTTAGCTGAAATGCACAGGGCAGTCCGGGAGGACTTGTAAGGTTGAGTAATTTCCCTAACACGTTTGAATTATATTTGCCATTTGATGCGTAGAGAGCCAAGGCTTTTAAAGAGATATGAGCTTGACATGAATCCCTCCCTACCGGTGCTTTTTGCAGCATCCGTCAAGCGTAGCTTGAGGGGAAAGAGTATTTGCTCGGTTGCAAGGTCATCGATGGGTTGTAATTTTGATGTAGCGTTAAGGCGGCCCCGGTGCTAAGAGATCTCCTGGTATTCCTCTGTTTATTCTCTGATTTATCACTCTTTTTGGACCCTTTCTCAAAGACGATGAGGGCAGCAAATTGTAGGGTTATCCCAATTTATCTTTGTAAAACTCTAGAGAGGTAGGATAGGATGGGAGAAAGACGAAACATTCAGTGACCTTCCGTGACCAAGCAGCAATTTGGGCCCTGATTACCTTTGAAGTGTGGTAGGCTGAGAAACTAACTGATTGTTCAGCGACCTTCGTAACAAACAATTTGAACCTCTTTCCTACATTTGTACTAGCCTGTGAGGTAGCATAGGCCAAGATGTGGCCAAGTGTCAGCTTAGGGCTTGGTTACCTGCGGGGTAGATGAGGCTCCGGCTGACGGATTGGCCGCTTTGAAACCTTCATGGCGAAGCATCAGTTTGGTCTCCAGTTATGAGCGGCTCATGAGGTAGGCCGTTTGGGAACCATATGATCCCAGATTCCTGTTGGATTGAGCAATCCTAGAAACGGGCTGCTTGACTTGAGACCTGAATAATCGAGCAAGAATTTGGACCTGGGTTTTTCTACATAGCAGCTCAAAACCTGAGATGCATATTCCTGAACATTTCATAGGTGTACATGTTCGTGTAGTGCCAGTATTCTCTGCCTGATTTGGCTCCATCTGTTAAGCATTACCGAAGGCCCTTTTCAAACTTTTCTAGCATCTATTCAATAGCTTGTCCTGCATCGGTTTCTAAACGAACATGGTAAAGAGTCCAGTAGCTCCTTTAAGACAAACCAACTTTATTGTAGCATAAGCTTTTGAGAATCACAGCTCTCTTCGTCAGATGCATGGAAGGTATGAAGAAACTGGCCAGAGATATATAGGTGGGGAGGGGAGGGGGGAGCGGGTGCAGGGAGTGAGGGCCACGTAGATGCAAATCAGTTGCAGAAGCCATGAATGAAGTGGAGCGCGCAATCCAGGCTGGGTGTGACCCCTTCCCTCCATTGCTGAATCTGAATGGAATGCCTGAAGGCAGTGACTTCTTGTAATGAGAGAACCATCCACAGTCTCTATTAAATCCAAATCTGACTGAGTCAACTTTACATGTGTTCTTTATTTATTATTCAGTACATTTTATCCCCTCTTCTTTCAAGGAGCTCAGCGCGGCGTATGTTCCATGCACCTCCATGTTACCCTCACAACTGCCCTGTAAGTTGGGTTTGGCTGAGAGAGACAGTGGCTGGCCCACGGTCACCCAGCAAGCTAGCCAGGCTCAGTGAAGATTTGAACTTCGGCCTCCCAGTCCCGGATCCTAACGTTTGACTCCGTCATAGGCAGCTCCTTTGTGTCTCCCAAGCCATGTGAAGCCCTGCTTGGGGCGGGAGGGAAGAAAGAGACATTTGAGGAAGAAGTAGAGACGTTTTTTTCTGAATGGAAGGTTGGTGCTTTAAACATTTACCCCTCGAAAGGCCTCCATAGAAAGGCTCCCCGTGTTTAAAGAGGCAGCCATTGACACCTTCCCCCATAACGGTGTAAGCTCAGCCTGCCAAATATGCCACGACGTTATTACTGAAGTGCTAATAAGCCGACTGCTGAGAGTTAGTGGAAAGGTCTCGAGCAGGGGAAGCGGGCCGCTTCTGCCAAGCTTCTCCATTATTTGTATTAAGACGTTGCAACAGCTGTCGTGTCTGCTGATTTAAGGGGTGCGCTGCAGGAAGGTGCTTGTTTTTAAGCGGTGGTGGTGCCGAAGAGCATGCAAGATTGCAGACTGGAGGAGTGTGTGTGTGTGTGTTGTGTGCGAGTGTATAACACAGTGTTTCTCGCTTGTCAAAGGAGTGATAAAATGTGAAGCCTTAAGTGGCTCTTAAGTATGCCGCGTGCGGAGATTTAGCCTGCAATGTACGATCCCAGCCCCTCCGCCTTCTTGCGTCTTGTTAACAGGTGTGTAAAAAAACTGAACGTGGCACCAGTTAACTTAAAATGATTGCGAAGAAAGAGAGAATGCTGGTGCCGTTTGCCCCTTTTTATTACCTGTCAGCTATGTTTTGCAACTAATCTACTGCTAATCATAATTAATAACACTTAACATTTATTTTACTGTTCTGATGGGCCGAGCACTCCATGTACTACTTGGGCAATCCTTACGACAAAGCTGTAAGATAGTTCTGTGTTTTTATTCCCCTGGGTGGGGGGGGTTTGAGCTTCTGCAAGAGGCTTATATAAGGCCGTTTAGGTGGCTTTCTTAAGGACACTTTCCAGGGAGTAAGCCCCATTGAATAACATGGGACATACTTCTGAGTAGACCTGCTTAGGATTGCTCCCTTAGTGAGTTTGCAGCGGAGGCGAGATTCACTGCTCCTTCTGTATCACGGTAACAGTGAAACACAACTCGGCCTTCCAGCCCGGGGTCCAGGCTCCATCACCGCTACAAATGCCGCTGATTCCGCACAGGTTGGATAATGCACTTCCAATCTTCTTTATAGATCATTTGGAACGGATTTTGTCATGTGCAGAACAAAAAATCCACCTCAAACGATTGATAAAGTGCATTGAAAGTGCGTTAGCCAACCTGTGCGGAATCAGACGCTCTTTGTGCAAAGCAGTATAAGGTAAAGTTCTGCTAATTCCTCTCTCTCTCTCTCTCTCTTTTTTTTTGCGTGTTTCCATCCATCTGAGAGACCCCTGTATCATCAGTGGTTAGCACAGCCTTTAATTGGCTTCTGTGCCGGCCAGCTATATAAAATTGTATATAAATATACAATTAATCTGTCCAGAAGGTGGACAGATTAATTGTAAGGTTTGTGGGTGTCAGGCTCTATAAACCACAAGGTAACAAGGCTTGCTGTTGGAATAGATTTCCAGCTCAGCTCAAATGTCTTTTCACTGGTCTTCAAATCTCTACCACTCCCAGCATATAAAAGAAACGAACATTATAGGTTTGTATGCATTTATTGTATTAGTAGCTATTTAGGTCTAAATGGGTTCTAGATCAAATCAAGCCTGAATTCTCCCTAGAAGCTAAAATGACTTTGTACTTTGGTCACATTATGAGAAGACAAGACTCACTGGAAAAGACAGTTGTCCTAGGAAAAGTTGAAGGCAGTAAGGAAGGAAGAAAACCCGACATGAGATGGCTAGGCTCAATAAAGGAAGCCACGGTCTTCAGTTTGCAACTTGCAAGACCTGAGCAAAATAGGACGTTTTGGAGGTCATTAATTCACTGGGTCACTGTAAGTTAGAAGCAACTTGACGGTGCAGAACACATGCACAAGTAAGCACAGAGCTTATGGGTGTCTGGAAAGTTTCCCTCTTGGAAGTCTTCAAGGTGGGAAGGACTGTTTAAATCAAGAATGCCTCATAAAGAGGAAGGAGTTAACACTCAAGCACTGTTTCCCAGTGCCATTGATGACTTAGAAAGAGATCTGGTCACAGCTCAGGAAGGGGCCGTGGCTTCGTGGTAGAGAATCTGTTTGGCATGCAGAAGGCCCCGGCAGTGGCCAGTATCTTCAGGTAAAGGATCAGGTAGCAGATGATGTAAGAGATGTCTAACCAAAACCCTGGAGAGCTGCTGCCAGTTTTTAACAGGGGACAAGACTTCCATAGATCATAAGACCAGGGCTTTTTTTCTGGGAAAAGAGGTGGTGGAACTCAGGACCACGCAATGACATCACTTTGGGTCAGCTGGAACAAGGGGGGAGTTTTTAAAAGTTTAAGTCACCCTTGGTGAAAATGGTCACGTGGCCAGTGGCCTCGCCCCCTGATCTCCAGACGGAGGGGAGTTTAGATTGCCCTCCACGCCGCGGCACAGAGGGCAATCTAAACTCCCCTCTGTCTGGAGATCAGGGGGCGGGGCCACTGTCCATGTGACCATTTTCAAGAGTTGCCGGAACTCCGTTCCACCGTGTTCCTGGTGAAAAGAAGCCCTGTATAAGACTATTGATATAGATCCAGAGGAGTTAGCCGTGTTGATAGGTGACTATTGATAGGTGCTAGCTGTGATAGGAATGGGATCTCCATGTTCAGATGCAGTGTACCCTTGCTTGTGTGCTTCCTAGAATCATCTGGTTAGCCGCTGTGCGGAACCCTCGGTCTGAGCTGGGCGAGCTGTTGCTATGTGTTTATATTAGTGCATAATAGAGTTTGATGTAGGTGGACATAAAACTGAGTTTTAAGCTGATTTTTACTGCATTCATTTGTAAAATCTATAACCAAGCTCCCTGCAACTGTGTTCTGAAGGGACATGAAAAATCATTATGGATTTAAGAGGGAAATGCTGGGTGAATGAAATTAAGGAGATTATGTAATGGTGAAATATACGTAGAGCAAAAAAAAAATCTCTTAACTGAAATATGTGCCAGATAAATGTTAAATTCCACATCCAGATTAATCAGATCTGCACATGTTTGTGTAACTTCTGTAATTCTCTCGTGTCTCTTGGGCTACTCTGTCTCTTGTATTTGTTATAACTAGTCAGCCAGCGAGGCACAACACCCAGAGCTTAAGGGGGGAATTGTTCGTCTGAGGAAAACTCAGCCTTCTCTGTGGGGATCCCTCACTTCTCTCCCAACTCTCTTAAGAGCTGTGGGTAGGGTTGCCAGGCACCTCCCGTCGGGAGGGTGGAGTCCCTCGCACTTAACTTGTGCACTTCACAAGCTCCTCTTATGCGCATGCCCCAGAGCTGGCATGATGGAAGTGACAGCACCACGCCAGCCACACGAGCGCTCCTGTGCTCCACTTGGGGCCCAAATCAGCCCCAAACAAAGTGCAAGAACGCTCCCTTGGGTGGCGCGACGATGTCACTTCCAGAAGTTATGTCGCTGCACTGGTTGGGAGTGCGTGGACAGCGTGTGGTCCTGAGGTGCCTGCTGGTAGCAGGTAACATCTGGGAGCTTGCCCCCTCCCGCCGATCGCTGGGCAATCGACGGACAAGGAGGCAAATCCCTGTGAGTTTGCCTACCACCGGCAGGCACCTGGGAATCCTAGCTGCGGGGGCTACCTTCTTCAGTAGCCGCCACCACCAGCTTCAACACACTTCTCTTACAGTATGACAGGAGGACAGTCCTAACCTTACTACATTGCTTCTTCGATGTCCTAGTCTGTTGATTGTATGGACTTACACTGCATTACCTTCCTTGTGGGAGACTATAAATAACATAAATAAATGTCCAGTTTGCAAAAGTTTTGCTTAGACAGCCAGAGTGATGTAGTGGTTAGAGTGCCAGACCAGTATCTGGCGGGCTCCAGTTTGAATCCCAACTCTGCCATGGAATTTCACTGTGTGACCTTACGGCAGATGCGCTCCGTCACTCTCTGGGGCAGTATATCTCTGAATACCAGTTGCTGGGGGCTAGAGCCCTCTGGAGGTATCTTGTTAGTCCCTTTAGAAAACAGAATGCCACCCTAAATTTAATTCTTAATCATCTGAGCTACCAGAGCTGTTCTTCTGTTCATAAAAGATCTAGCCTAGCCTTCTACTCGGCGTGCCATACAGAATCATTCCCTGCATGCTGAAAGGTAGCACATCAGGGGAAAGGCCAAGTTAGAAACCTCCTCCCTTCCCTGCAGGCTATGTATAGGCCCAGTTTGGTGTAGTGGTTAAGAGCGGCAGGACTCTAATGTGGAGAACCGGGTTTGATTCCCCCTTCCTCCGCTTGAAGCCAGCTGGGTGACCTTGGGTCCGTTACAGCTCTCTCAGAGCTCTCTCAGCCCCACCTACCTCACAGGGTGTTTTTTTTTTGTGGGGATAATCATGTCATAGTTTGTAAACCGCTCTGAGTTGGCATTAAATTGTCCCGAAGGACGGTATGCAAGTCGAATGTTGTTGTTGTTGTTATAGAGAGATGCTGAGTCAGTAAGAATTGTTTGTTCTTTGTTGTTTGTGCCCCCCCCTCTCCTTAATTGACTTCAAGGAGAACCCATCATAAGCAACTTTGTGGACAGAGAATGTAAGTGTCTGTTGTGGGAGGGAGATCTTTATCATCTTTTTTCTCTCAAGCATTTAAAGATTCCCGCTCTTGCAGCTTGTCTACGGCTTTCTTTCTCCCTCGGCCATGGGTGTGTGTCTTTTCCCCCCAGCTGATTTCACATAGAGTCTATCAGTCCAGCGTAGAATGTGAAGATAATATGGTTTATGTTCTTGAGAACGTGCAATAGGCTTCCCCCGTGCCCATGACGGTTGGCACTCTTAACGCTTGGGTTTAATATCAGGACTTCTGGTAGATTTGCTTCCAGGGCACACAACTCTCCAAGAGTACTTCCTACAAAACACTTTTGCTAGACGGAGGTCAAACTGGACCATGGGTGTACGGTAATTGGTGGTACGTCAGAAAACGTTTGGCTGTGATGCGGTTCAAAAGGTGTGGGGTGGTATAGTTTCCATAGAAGGAGGGGCTTGAGTCTACTTGGCTTGTCAATATGGGAGACAGTCTTGAGGTTCAAGGTGGGATGCTGAATGCAGAACAAGACAGAGGTAGGATCACTGGACTAACATACGCCCCTTGGCTTTTACTTTGATGTGAGATCCATTTATCTCTGCCTGATATTTCTGTGGGAAGAGCCAGGGGCCTCTTCGGGTTCATTGGTGCCTGCTAGTGTCCTGCTCCCTTAAGGGGGACAGCCGCAGCGGGGGCAGATGCTCTGTTTGGGGGGGGGCTTCATGGCCCCCAGGGGTCCCCTTTTTTCCTCCCCTTGACCGGCACATCTTAGCTTTCAGCGGCTGCCTGGCTTCCCTTCTCCTCCTTGGCTGTCCAGTCACCTTTTAACAGCAGGGCCTGCCCCTGGTTCCTCACTGCGGATTGGTTCCACCTGGGAACTTCAGTGGAGGGAGGAGACCCTACCTCCTTCTGGCTATATAGCCGAGTGGGCCGTATTCTTCCTTGGCCCCCTCTTTCCCGCTGGGGCCCCTGTATTGCCTGTGGGCAAGACCAAGGCTACTTGTCCAGCCCTGGGTTCCCCTTGAGTAGCCTGGCTCCCTGTGGAACCTGCCAGAGCTGTATGCGGCATCTGCTGAGAGCCCCAGGACAGCAGGTGGGTCTGAGCCTTCAGTTTGGAGGGAAGTTTTGCTGTCCTGTCACTGGGTGCAGAGGACAGTCTGGGAGCACTCACGCTGCCTCTGGACAGCTGCCCTACTCCTAGAAATGAACAAAAATGGCACAGTTTGGTGCGGCAACTCACGATCGGCAGCACATACTAAATTTAATAATGCTTGGGCGCTGCCGCGTACTGTTGATGCTCCGCCTCTGCCCAGGACCGCATTTGGGTGGAGAGCTGGTGCCGTGAAACAGCTAACAAAGTGGGTTTCAGACTGAGAAGTCCATGCTCTTAATTACAACTCACTCAGCTGTCTTACGCAAGCCCTATCATCCTCCCTGTTTACAACGTGGGAATAATCGTACTGACTTGCTCAGGGTTGTTTTAAGAATTACAAGCAGATTTGAACTCAAGTCACCCTAGTCCAACACTCTAACTTCTATACAATTTCTCTCTCTTAAAACAGGATACATGGTACTCTTCTTCTCCCTTTTATCCTTCTGAAATATTGAATTAATGTGTTAATTTCTTGGCTCCTTTTTGTGTGATCCCTAAAGTACTTCAGCGGCTTTTTCTGTTCCAGGCACAGGCCTGCCTGCTTCTCCAGAAAGCCCTGCAGACCCGGCAGTTCAGACTTTCAATTACGGAACGGGAGTGGGAGGAGCTGATCAGAGAGAGCACCGATCAAGTCACCGAGGTGAGATGTTCCAGTTCAATTAAAATCAGATTTTCTAATCCAGACATCTTTCCCCACTGAGAGTTCTCCTGTGTTCAAGCTTTGTGGAAGTGTGAGAAGCGCCCTACTGGATCACACCAGAGCTCTGTCTGGTTTGCTGTTCTGTTTCCACCAGTGACCTGTCAAACCACCCTGGAAGGCTTAGAACTGGGGACGGAGGCCAGAAACTTCCTAGCTGGTGCTTGAATTAAAATGGGCCGAGAGGGCCTGTCTCCCCTTGTCTCTTGCGCCAGGCCCCCCCTTATGTCCTGTTTTAGAAGGCAACAGTGCAGTGAACCTCCCCTTCCAAGGCACACCATGCATTCCTCCCCTTCTTGCGTCTCTCCAACACAGGTCTGTGGCTGTGTGTACTCTGGAAGGGATCTGGTCTCATAGCTCTGATTACTCTTTCCAGACCCCCGTGTGTTGTGATGACCGCAGTCCGGATCTCTCTTCAGCCAGGTTGCTGCCTGCGTTACCCGCTCTTAGTTGGGTCCCCGTTGCTAATCTGAGTCTCTTGCCATGCTCTTGAGAGCCCCGGCTGTGTTGGGGTCTGCTTCTCGCACTGGCTGATGGAACCTTCCAGCCAAGGGGGAAGTACCTCCCAAACCACTTCCCTTCTATCTGGGGCAGTGCAAGGCTCCAAACAGATCCTGGCTGGGGCCAAGGGGAGCCGTATACGTTCTTGAATAGATGCTTTGGGGGAGGAGAAGAGTCCAACCCAGAGGTGGCCGTTCATAAGCCATGCGGAAGGGGATGGGATCTTGTCTGTTTGGGCCGGCTGGCAGCCTGGCTACAGAAAGGAGTGGCAGAACTCCTGCCTAGGAGGAGCTGGTCTTAAGATCCTGAATGGGAAATGAAAGCAGCAAATAAATCCATGAAAATTCTCTTCCATTGTTAAGATGGTGGTAGCCCAGGGCTAGATGAGCCCCTGTAAATGTTGTATTGTCACAGCATGGAGAGAAACCAGTGGAGAGATTTTTCTTGCCATGGGAATTTGAAGTTTAGTGGAAGGATTGCATCACAGGTGCAACAGGAGATGTTCTTCCTCTATAGCAGGGGTGGCCAAATTTGCTTAATGTAAGAGCCACATAGAATAAATGTCAGATGTTTGAGAGCCACATGATGCATTGAAGTGACTTCAGATGAGGAGGTGGGTTTGGGGGAGTATCCTGAAAGTGACATCACAGAAAGGGGTGGGGTATTGGTGCAGTATGCTGGAAGTGACATCATTGGAAGGGATGGAGCTTGGGAAGAGCCATCACCTGACCTTTGACTTGGAAGTGACATCACATCCTTGCTAGGCTTCACCCTCAAAGTGCCCAGATATTTTCTGAGTCAAACCTGGCAACCCCAACATTTTTATTGAAAATATGAAAGGGAAGGAAGGAAGGAAAAGGGAGGGAAAGACGTGTTAAGAAAGAAGGAAGGAAGGGAAAAAGGAAAAGGGCGGGAAAGACATGGAAAGAAAGAAGGAAAGGGAAAGACATGGAAAGAAGGGAGGAAAGGGAGGGAGGGAAATAAACTAGACTAAAATAAAATGTATGGCCACGGCAATACTCAGAGACCTCCAGGAGCCGCATAGTATGTCCAGAAGAGCCACATGTGGCTCCCGAGCTGCAGTTTGGCCACCCCTGTTCTATAGCAAAAAGTCCAGTAGCACCTTTTAGACTAACCAACTTTATTGTAGCATAAGCTTTCGAGAACCACAGCTCTCTTCGTCAGGTGCATTTATTCTGGATCGATTCTTCCTCTACAGATCCCAATTGATAGTCCTTCCCTAGGGAGGCTGTTGGATAAGCCCTGAATTTGGGGGTGGGGGTGGGGTAGCATTGTGTAGTGGTTACAGAATTGGACTAGGCTCTAGAGTGGCCCCTTTGACACGGGCACTTGCTAGATGTCCTTGGTCTGGTCACCTCTCAGCTTAACCTAACCCACAGGACTGTGGTGGTGTGGATAAAACAGGATGGGAGGAGGAGAGTTATGTTGTGAGCTGCCACTGGGAAGAAAATCAGTGTACACATTTCTAAAAATGAAGGTATTTCCCATTTCTTACAAGCAAGTTTGATTTTAAAATGATGCTGGCGAGGCAAAAATAGCTTCCCTGTGCAACTCTGGAGCGGCTCGTTCTTGTTGCGACGCCGCTGCCACCCAAGCAGATCATCCGCACAGGCTTAATTAGCACACCGGCATGGGCTACAAATTGCCAGCATGCAACCTTAGCACAGGCAGCTTATTGCATGGTTGGCAAGCACAGTTCAGTTGAGACACAGAGCACATACCCGGTCTCCCAGGGAAGCTAGTTTGCTCCTCTGGTATTAAGCATAAACCAGCCCTGAGAACGAAGGAGAGGCAGGCTATCGTGCATCGCATTCTGTAGCAACAGAGCCGGGGTGTGCAGCTTACAAGGACTGCTAACTGGCAGTCAGCAAGTGAGAATCCCTTTAACGGCGGCCCAGGTTCTACGCTTACCACTGGAAAATGGGGCGATGCTTTGTGTTTTTAGCCCCCCTCTCAATGCAGAATGTATTCAGCATTGCTAGTTTTCAGTGAGCCCCCCCCCCCCCCCGGTATATAAGTCATTATGACAAACCGATATGCTTCCGAGTGTGTATACAAGTGGCCCTGGGTGCATGGCTGCAGGAGCAGATGCATTGCGTCAGTCTGGTGACCCGTTTTAAGCATTGCACGTGTGCCTTGTGCTGTGAGAAGTCAAGGGAGTGGGAGAGATCAGTTGAGAGACTCTGACAGCTCCCTGAAATAGCATCTCCAGCTCGCCGTAGGGCACTGCGCGCTGCTCTGTGCACTTACATAAGGGCACCTGACCTTGTTTGTATCCGAGTTTTATTAAAATGTGCAGAGATGCCACCAAAGGGGTCAGATGTCTTACAAGCCCTCAGCCCTGCTCAGAATAGCAGACAACCTGAACGGCATCTGGGCAGCTCATCTAGATGTGCACGCAGCTTGGAAAACAGTTAACAGAAACAGGAAACGGTCATGCTTCTGAGCAGTTCAGAACTTTAGAGGTTTGAAAAGAAGCCAACAGCGAGTATGTTCCAGGAAGGATGTGGGTAGGGGCTGTGGCTCAGTGGTAGAGCACCTGCTTTGCATGCAAAAGGTTCCAGGTTCAATTCCTGACATCTCCAAATAAAAGGACCAGGCAGGAGGTGATTTGAAAGACCTTGACCAGAGACCCTGGGATGCTGGTGCCGATCAGCGTAGACAATACTGACCTTGATAGATCAGTGGACATGCGAAGCTAGAGAAGCTGCAGAAGAGAAGACCAGGCTGCTGTAAAGCAAGGAGGTGGCTTTGGATTCTATCAAGAGCACCGAGGGGAGGGCAGGAAGAAGCCAGACATTCCTTCTCCATGCCTGGGTCCTCTTACGCTTGAGAAATTTACTTGCCACTTGGAATTTTAATTCATAGGAGTCTGTAGAAGCTAGGTTGCTGTTGAAAAGCAGGATAAATCAAATATCCACGGTGGAACAGATATTACAGATACTATTTACAGATATTACGGACTTTATTTCACTGGAAATCACAGCATAGCCAGGAATCCATTAGTGCACAGTCTTGCACCTCCTCCTGCCGTAGTGGCTGTTGAGCTCAAGGTGCTGCCTCCTTCCAAATACAATCTCACTCTTACTGCCCTGTTCTTTCCTTAAATAGTTGGGGTCGGAGGTTGCAGAAGTTGGGTGCTTCTGCTGTTTTGCTTTTGCTAAACCAGAACGCTTGAGGGCGTGTCCGTTTCAATCTGTCTCTAGTTTTCTTATAAAAACGGATCACCAGTGGCGTGAATTTGGAAGCCTGAAGAAGTGGAACTGAGAGGCACGACCAGGGAGAAAACATTGACGGCATTTTCATCCCACTTTTCAGCCAAAGAGAGCCCCTTTTTTAAAGGGTTCTTGCAAATACCTGTTGAAATATAATAGAAAATGCTGCGCGAGGAGGAGATTCTCAGCAAGGGCTGCATCCAGGCATCATGGAGGGGTGCCTAGCTGCTGCCAGTTTTCCTTCTGGCCTGTCAGCTGGGAAGAAGGAGGTTCGCTGGAGGGTGTGATGAAGGAGGTGCCTAGCTGCTTTCTGATGGCAATTGGAAGCTGGCAGGGGTGGGCTCAGCTCTGCATCTGGCTGCAGCCATGGTGGTGGGGTGCCTGGCTGTTGACCAGCCTAGGTTCACATTGCTTTAGGTAAGCCTCTGTCTTCTCGGGCTCAGCTCCGGAGAGTTGTATCCCACCACTTTGCTCAATGAAGTGTGGAGTCTTCTTTCCAGTTCTAGGAGCTTTGCGATGGAGGAAGCTTAACGGAGTGGATAGAATCTAGTATTATTAAGGATAGTTTTCAGTTCTTGTTAAGAATAATAATCGTACTTATTTATTAGATTAGATTTTTAGTCCGCCCTCCCCGCCAGGTGGGCTCAGGGCGGAGTACAACATTTCAATTGACATAAATGACAGTTAAAAACAGATAAAACAGTATACAGAACATTAAAACAATTTTATACAATACAGCTTCTCTTCAGATGGTGACAATAAAATACTGTTTTTCAAGCCCTGGCTCATATGTAGGGTGGTGGACCGATCTTTAGTGTGGCCAGTGGGGGGCCCAACCTAGCCTCCGCCTGGCGGAACATCTCTGTCTTACAGGCCCGGCGGAAAGATAATAAATCCCGCCGGGCCCTGGTTTCACATTACGGTTTTCACATTATGGTATTGTGCAAGTAGTATCCGTAGATATATTATTATTATTATCTCTGTTCTCCATAGTCGATCAGATGTTTGGTCCCTCACTGACTTGGATTTTAGCCAAGAATCTAGGAGTCTGTCAGGTATCGCCTTAGGAAATGGCATAGTGTGGATGTTTGCAACCGGCCAGTTGTTATTATCTCCTCTACGCTGATATCGCCTAGGTGTTTAGTTAGTCCCTTTGGAATTGCACCTAGCAGTCCTGTCACTTTTGGAATAGCCATTGTATGTTTCTCCTAGAGACGCTGAACTTCAGATCTTGATATTTCATTCTCTTTTCAGTCTTTTTCCTCAATTCGACTGTCACTATTACTGCTACTACTACAAATATGTATTTAAATTTTCAGTATTATACTGAGGATAATAATAATACCCACCTGGCAGAGTTTTTGTAACTATTATTAAGTTGACGTCTGAGCTCTTTGAGCATTTGATGCGTTTTCTGCAAAAGCTAGCCACGAATTTTTAGCTCTCTGTTTGTTTCCAAGGATACTTTTGCAGTGGATTGTGTGTTGCTATTCGTGAAGGAACCGACTCGCCAGCCTCTCTCCTATTCCTTCTGTTTGGCCCCCTGGAGGTTGGAAAAACCCTGTAATTGTTGCAAGTCCCTGCTGGTTGGGATCCAGTTTTAAATCTTAGGAAGATGATTTCTTTGGGTCAGATGTCTGTAAACAAAGATGCAAGTTACCCTGGATGTGAAAGTATGTTTGCATGCAGCTGTATGCATGGATATTTGAATGTGAGTATACCAACAGTGAGGGAGGCAGGTGTTCACATATAGTCTGATCCTGGGGCAGGCATCTTATCGTTGCCAGACCCAAGACTTACCTGGAATTTTAACAGATGAAAGCATACATATTTTATTAGATCAGATTTCCTCTGGCAATCAGGGGGGATGATGCTGTCTTATAAATAACAGCGTTTGTCAAAAAATAATCCCAGGCTTATGGATTTACTGCAACATTCCAAGAAAACATACCAGCCCAGTGATGGGAAGGGTATTGGGTACCATGCATTGCTCAGCAAAGGTGTTTCCGCGGCAACACAGAAGCGTACCTGGAGGCACTAGGCAGTACAGGGTGGCTGGACAGCTGAGCCAGATGCTGACATCTGGCAGGGGGATTCCCTTGTGAATTTACGTGGCTGTTCTTTTGGGATGTAGGGAGGCGCCCAGAAGGAATGCAGCTTGGCTGAGGTTCCTCTTGGACGTTGACCAGTCACCTGGGAGACAGGCTGATCTTTAGTTATATATGAGGTAGCATCTCTGGGAGAAGAGAGCCTCCTGTTTTTACTGATGCACGGGGGACAGGCTAGGAATGCCAAGCTTATCAGTAGCACAAACCTGCTGAGGATTTAGGTTCTTCAGTTTGAGGGCATTGCTACCCCAAATAACTTAGCAGTAGATTCAAGGTGGATAAAGAAGTACTTCACACAACATAATTATTGGTGTGTGGAATTTGATTTACACGGCTTGAAACAGGCTTGTTCATAAAGTGGATAGGTCCATCGACGCTTCTTATCACAATACCTAGTTGGGGAACCTCCATGTTCAGTGGTAGTGTACCAGAGGTGGATAAAGAAAGGGGTGTTGAATTCATATCTTGCTTGTGGGCGTTTCTGAAAGCATCAGGCTTTCAGAGTGTGTGAAACAGAATGCAGACTAGATGGACCATTGGTCTGATCCTGTTGATGATGTTCTTAGCCGTGATTGTTAGAAACAGAACCTCCTTGGACAGTGAGAGTATACCTCTGTGTATGAGATGGTGGAGATGAGCAACTGGGGAGAGCTGTTAATGAGCTTCCCCAAAGCCTGTGGCTGGCCACTGTGGGAGATAGGATGTTGGGCTAGTCTGTCCCGGCAGAGGGGGTTCTTTCTGTGTCGATTGTTTTAATGCAACCAATTCCAGAGTAATTGTATAGAATGTCTGCAGTGTTATTTCTGGTGGTCTGTCCTTCATTGACTGTGTTTGTGTGTGTGTGTGTGTGTGTGTGTGTGTGAGAGAGAGAGAGAGAGAGCAAGGGTGCACACGTATTGGTGAAGGGAGTGGGTGTATAATGCTTCAGTCCATCCTTCTCCAATTATTGCAACTCCACAAAGATCATTAGTCATTATTTAGTTTCCGAGTGGGAAGGCTAGAAAGCAGGTTTTCCCCAGAACAGCTCGAGGTATGATGTGGTGTTCACATTCATCCCTCTTCCACCTTAACTAAAGCCCAACCGTCTAAACACAAAGACATGGGAGCGTGTGTGCATTTGTCCTTCAGATGCAAAGCTGTGCAAATTAATTTTTTGTGAATTCCTTAATATTTCAGCCCTGTGAAGTGGGCTGGGGTGGGCCGGAGGGGTTCACAGCCCAGTAATTTATGGAATGTGTCCTTATTGTTGCAGATTTTCTGGGATTAGGATGGTGTTATTGTATCCTTAGGCAGTAGATCCAGGAAATAGAGGGCTGCTCTGTCTTCAGCAGAGTTGATTCCTCAGAGAACAATCCTGCTATTTAAATGTGGCCATGACCCAGCTGGAGATGATACGGTTGGTTCCTTGGCTCGGGAGAAGTTGGAGTGGCAATGCCATAGCTGTTTCCCTGCCCCCCCTGCTTCATTTCCTTCCCCCTCTTTTTCCTGGAAAATAACTCTACTGTTCAGATAACTTTGCCAGAAGCGAGTTCCAAGAAGGGTGAATGGCAGACGCTTCTGATCAGGAGGAAAGATGTGACGTGTGTGATGGATGGATGGATGGACGCTGTGATGGATGTCGAACCCGTCAGTAATTGCAACATCCCTGCATTGGGGGGCATCCCCTGGTCCAGCAGCAGGCAATGAACTTGCAGAAAAGAGAAAACAATGGCCAGTAGCAGAGCAGATTTTAAGGAGGGGCTGAGATACTGAGTCCTTCTGCAGTGGAGTAGCTCGAACCTTTCCTGCTTTTTTCTTCACCTCCCTCTAAAATTGCAAGCGCTTTGCTGGATCACGCTAAAGATCTGTGCAGCATCCTGTATCGTTCAGGAAGCGATCAGATCTCCAGCAATTCACGTTCAGAGATACATTGCCTCTGTACGTGGAGGTTCCATTCCTAGTAGCACTGTGCCAGAGAGCGCTGCTGGGATTGGGGAAAGCAACCTCTGGCAAATCAATAATCTAAAGAGGCAAGAACGACAGAATAAAACATCACAGCAGAAGACATACTCCCTTAATTCTGCAAGGTGCAGTGAAACAAACCCACACAAATCGTTTAAAAGAAAACAGGGAAGAAGGCTTACCCATAACCTCCCAGTGGAGAATGCAGTGGAGGGTGGAACCTGTCGCCTCCATCTCCTGCCCGCAGTCTGAAGTGGCATGGTCCAGTAAGAGTGGCACTGGTGCAATTCCTGTTTGTGCAGCTCAGCATTCACCTGGAGGTATAAAATAAACGCAAAAAGTGTTTTGCACTGAGATCAGGGAATGTGGTCTTTAATGTTGCATGGGGCTTTGATTCACCCGTACAAATCAATAAGCAGTGGATCTCTATGTGTGAACCAGCCTGTAACCCAGTAATGTCAGAGCACATTGGTGGGCTGCAAGAGAGACCCCTTTCTGTGATGTGAGAAACAGGGTCAGTAGTTAAAGTTTCTTGGAGGTTGTAGATCAGGGAGAAGACAAGGCAGAAATCCCTACTGTGTGTTGGTTTCTGTGCGCTCAAAAAAAAATCCCTTCTCCATTATTGTTTGAAAAGGAGGTTGGTTTCTCTGTTTGGAGCCTTACTGATTGTGGAGCTTACTGATTGTGGAACATGGCTTTCCTAAACTTGGGAGGCTCGCTTTGATAAAATTTGGGAACCATCCTGTAGAGGAGGCGAATTTTCTTTCACTTGATATTTGCTTTCCTTTTGCAGACGTTGAAGATGGTGAATGAGTTCAAGGTCAAAGTAGACCAGGAGAAGGTCTTGAAGTGCCTGGAGCTCTTGAACTTTCTCTTGAAAACTGTGACTCAGCAGGTACCTGTATCACTTCCTGTCTGGTTCTTTACCTTTATCTTTTGCACTTTATGCAGCTCTCATACAGTTCTTGTGTAGGTGCTCTTTCATCGCAAGGCAATTCCAGGTGGTTTTTGTAGTCCAGAAGTCTCTCTTGATAAAAGGAGCCTGCGCGGGCCACTTAATGCAGGCTGCTTTGGACTGAAAGCAAGATGACCCTGAAAGTAAGACAGAAAAGGGTTATACGCAAAAGTTTTTTTATATGCAAATTTAAAGTTTTATTTAATTTTTAAAAAAATACTTTATTGTTTTATTATTAAGAATAAAAGCCCAATAAAAAGGGCAGAGGGGGAAAAAGCAAGTAAGGAGAAAAAAGAATAGAAAAAGAGAAAGTTTTATTAAAATTTTAGTGTTCATTATAAAAACATACAGAAAAAGAAGAAAAAAGACGTATTTCTAAAAAAGAAAAGAAGAAGAGAAAAACAAAAAAGAGGTGGGGAAAGGAAAAAAAACTATATAAATAGGAATACATAGTGATTTGAAAAAGTAGAACAATATTACATTTTATATACTAACTCTATAAAGTTACCATAAACCATTACTTTTCCCCATCTAAGCATTCTGCTCCCTAATCTTTGAAAGCACAAATCATTAATTCATCTCTTTCTGTTTCTTGCAAAAAGTCTACAAGGGGCTTCCAAATAATCAAATATTTATCTGATGTCTTTTCCCTGATCAAAGAAGAGCTCTCTTTTTCTTGACGGCACCTGAGGGGTGGGGGGAAACCTAGTCTTCCTTTCAGGTAAATAGAGTAACTCTGTTCATATGAGAACCCTGTGCAAATATTCCTAGGCAGAATGTTTGTAGAGGGGGGTGAGATTGGATCTGCAAGCCTTTCCTGGCATTTTCTCATTCAGTAAAGTCTCAGAGCATCGTAAAGGTGTGCTTTTCTCTCTCATTTTTTGTCTTGCCCTTCTTCCAAGGAGTTCAGGGTGCATTCAAAGTTTTCTCCTGTTGTAGTCCAGCATTCTAACCACTGCACTGTGCCTTGTGTCATTTTGCACATGCTGTGAAATAGGATTCTAACTGTGCATAAGCTGCCTATGTAATTCTTCTTCTACTTCTTCTACTTCTACTTTTTCTTTACTACTACTTTTTCTTCTTCTTCTTCTTCTTCTACTACTACTACTACTACTACTACTACTACTACTACTACTACTAATAAAAACATTTGATTTATATACTGCCCTTCAGGGCAGTTTAATGCCCACTCAGAGTGGTTTACAAAGTATGTTGTAATTATCCCCACACCAAACACCCTGTGAGGTGGGTGGGGCTGAGAGAGCTGTGACTGACCCAAGGTCACTCAGCTGGCTTCAAGTGGAGGAGTGGGGAATCAAACCTGGTTCTTAAGATTAGTCTTTGTGTGTGCACAGCACTGTCTACAGATGAATGCAGGCATTTGGAGGCAGAGAGGCGTACTTGTGGGCCTAATCCACCTACTTAGGGACATTGCACGGGGCTGGAGTTGGGGTGTGAGAGAGAGGACTATGAATGGCACTTTTTGTTTGATTCAATCAGTGGAGCAGTCATTCATGTTCTCTTTCTGTCAGTGAATCTGATAAGAAGTACAGCAACAACATGAAAGAGGAACAGCAGTGTACAGTATCCCAATTCTGGCTGTGCAAAAAAGAAAATTTACAGTATTCTGTGTTTGCTGATAGGCAGGACTGGAGGGGCAGGAATATTAGTAGAGAAGTTAGCCGTGTTAGTCTGTAGTAGCAAAATCAAAAAGAGTCCAGTAGCACCTTTAAGACTAACTAACTTTATTGTAGCATATAATAAATGCTACAATAAAGTTGGTTAGTCTTAAAGGCGCTACTGGACTCTTTTTGAGGAATATTAATGTCAGCCCCAGTCGGGCTTTGATTTTTAGTTTTTTGTTATAGTAATGTACACAAGTGTCACCTCAAGAGGCGATTCTTCCTTTCTGTTTTTGGAGTAGTGAATCTTTCTTTTGAGCGCACTCTGCAGTCTGGAGCAGATGCCCACTGAAAAGAGAGTTTTGTCATATCAATATAACAGAGGGGAAAAAACCCAAATATTGACTTCACTGAGCCAAAATAGTATGTAGAACTGAGCCACAGTAATCAGATCTGCACCGTTTCTTTCTTTGTATGATGAACTTGTCATTCAGAATTTGGTCTTCCATGGGTTGCCGAATGCCAATTGCTCTGCTTTTATGGCCCTTTCCTAGAAGCTGAATGTGGATCTGACGGACTTGCGTGGTGTGCTGCAAGCACTGAGTCAGCACGAGGGATTTGGGAAATCCACACGACTTGGAAATATCTACTGGAACGTCATGATGCTCCTGGGCTTCTCGTGAGTGCTTTTGATCTGCCTCTTTGGTACTTCAATCCAGATCTCCCCAAGTCCCAAACTGCGCCTTCTGGGATCTCATCTGCTCTTTGTAAAGGGGCTTGATGGAGTGATTGAGCAGAAGGACTTTGGGCAAGCTGTTCCATTCTGGAGAGCATTTGACATTTTTACACCTTAACATTATTTTAATCTGTAGCCAATAGCTGTTGCTGGACCCCTCCTCGTCTATGAATCTGTGTGATTCCTCTTTTAAAAGCCATCTAAGCCCCTGGCCACCAGCCCCATGTAGGCAGTGAGTTCTGTATGCTTCTTTTGCAGTGGCTGTAGGAGAAACAAGAGGAAATCCCACCCCCTGCTGGACACCCACTTCTGCCCCTTTTGTCTGAGTAATTGCCTGGTTCCCCCCTTCCCCTCCTCAACCCATTCATTCCCTTAAGTTTCCTCTTACCAGCCGACTCAGCCTCGTGCTTTCCTTCTGACTTAACTGCCTGGCTTCTTCCTCCCTCCCAAATGCTCCAAACCTCCCCCCCCCAGTTCCCTCCCCTCTTCGCAATATACCCAGTTAGCCAGTTCCCCCTCCCTTCCTATAGCACTCCCCCGCCCCACACTTTCATGTGTTCCTTTTATGTGATGTCTGTGCATGTGCGGGCACCACTATCTACTTTTTGGAAGGGTTGAACATAAACACAGTTTGGGGGCAACTTTGTATATTTATTTTCTGCAAACCTAGGATTACTCTGGGAGGGGAAAGTGGCATGGTATAGCCCAATCTCTTCAGATCAGAGAAGCTAAGCAGAGTCAGCACTTGGATGAGAGACCGCTGAGGAAGACTCTGCAGAGGAAGGCAATGGCAAACCACCTCTGCTTCTCATTTGCCTTGAAAGCCCCAGTAGGGGTCACCATAAGTCAGTTGTGACTTGATGGCACTTTACACAAAGGATTACTCCCCCTTGAGAATCATAGAAGGCCCAGCTCTTGCTATGGTTTCTTTTCTGACTTCTCATTGAGTAACACTCTACAACTCCTGTTTTCTCCCATAGTGGGGAGTTTAACTGAAGGTGGCGAGGAGAGCCATTTTTACCTCCCATTTGCCTCAGAACATCTAGTAGTTGGCTGATTCCGCACACGTTGGATAATGCACTTTCAGTGCACTTTAGCTATTGTTTGGAAGTGGAGTTTTTGTTTCACATTTGAAAAATTCAGTTCCAAATGATCTCTAAAGAGGATTGGAAGTACATTATCCAACGTGTGCGGAATCAGCCATGGGCCGTTTCCACACACGTTGAATAATGCACTTTAGTTATCCTTTAGAAGTGGATTTTTTGTTCCACACATGGAAAATCAGTTATAAATGTTCACTAAAGTGTATTGAAAGTGGATTATCCAACGTGTGCGGAAGCAGCCGTTGTCTCTGTATGAGAGTGAGCCTTACAAGGAAGCAGCTTTTCTCTGCCCTTGAATATCTGTTTTCCTTTAAGATCTTTTACTAGCTCAAAGTCCCTCAAGCAAAGCCCTTCGGCTCAGTCCAGTTGCTTTGTCGACAAAGACCGTATGTACATTTCCATTCTTGGCTTACAGCCGGCCAGCAAAGGAGAAGGTGCCAGACCAGCCAAAGAACCCGAGCGAAGCAGAACCCGTGAAGCGGAAGAAAAAAGGTTTCCTGCCAGCTTCGAAGAAACGCAGCAATCGCAAAAAGGTTCCTCCCAACCAGCGCCAGGAGAACGGTGCTGAGAGCGGCAGCAAGGAGGCCGTTGCGGACGGTGCAGAGGCTGTTCCTGCCCGGAAGAGGAAGAGGAAGAGAAAGAACAAAAGAAAGAGAGGAGGAGGAGGAGAAAGTCAGATTCAAGCTCTCGAGCAGCAGGGCTCTCCGGCCAAGAAGTTGAAATTGCCACCAGGCAGTGCCAAAGAGACTGATTCAAAGCCTGTCAATTTGAAGAAGAAAAAGAAAAGAGAGAAAAAAGGCAGAAAGCCAGCTCGTGTAGATGGGAACTGATTCACAACTCTGGGGTGGGGGTGGCTTTTATAAATGTATAGAGAGTTAACATTTTGCACCCTTGTATTATTTTAATAAACTATCTGCGTTGTTAATAGCGTACACCCAGATTGTCTAAGTTTTGGTTCAACACCTCCCTCGCAAATGATAACTGGGATGCCGTATTCAGTCAGTCAGTTAACATCAGCCAATTAAAAAGCATTTTGATTATCTATGATTGGGTCCCCCAATTATATCGGGAAGCAGGTTTCTCAAACTAGGTGGCTGTTTTCCATATGTTGCTTAGCAATACTGCCAACAACAGGCGCCATTTTAGAAAAGGCATCCCGCCTTTCTCCTTCACCACAGGTGGGAATACATCTTCTGAGATGGCGCCAAACGAAGCAAATTGTTCTAAAGAAAAAATTGCATGTTTTTCTGTGGTTTGTAAATTCTTTAACAGGATTGGGGAGATCTATGCTTCAAAACCTCTCTCAGCCGTGAAACAAACTGGGTGATCTTTTCTTGTTTGATTTATCTAAAACATTTTTATCCCACCTGACCACAGATTCAAGGTGGCTTAACAGCGCAGCTTCCAGGTGACAAGGACACAAAATTTACCAGTCCAGTTACGAAGATTAAAATACAGGTTAAAATGCACAGATTACAAATTAAAACACTCATTTTAAAAAAACTTCCAGAACTAAAAAAAACATGCAAAATTAAAATAAACAGAACAGCTAGATTTGCTGAAACAATTTACCCTCCATCTTGGGGGCTCTCTCTCTCTCTCGCTGTCTCTCTCTCACACACACATACCTCACAGGGCAGTTGAGAGGGGGAAATGGTGGAAAGGGAAGCCGTGTATTGCCACCCTGAGCTCCTTGTAGGCAAAGGCAAAAGCTGGAAAAAAAGGAAGTTGCTTGTATCTTTTTCGTGTTGCTGCAACTTCCATAATCAGGTATTTGCCTCAACATGAAATGCCAATGTAATTAGGAAAGGATTTCTTCTCTGTAATTTAATAACTAAATAATTTAGGATGTTCAATTTCTCTTAAGTTTCTTTTTCTTTCAGGAGCTTTGATACCGGAAGACCAAACAAACAGGCCACGTAGGCCAGTGACTTTCCAGAGAGCCCTGGAAGTCCTTGGGATATCAAATGTGGGTGTTTCTGAGTTAAAATATCGTTCATGGCCACCAAGTTTGGCTAGAAGATAGTGAAATGTACAGATGGTGGAAGTTCCTAAAGGAATATGGGCTGGGAAGACGAAGACTCAAACCCACACTCAGCCATAATGTCCTGGGTGGGCCTTTGGTTAGTCACACTCTCTCAGCCTAGCCTCCTTACAGGGTTGTTGTGAGGATAAAATGGGGAGAGCCATGCATGCCACATCGTATGGAAGAAGGGAGAGTGGATCCATGCCTCATGTTCTACATAGCCATTAGTCATGATGACACCTTCCCAGATTGGCTAGCCCACTAGGATTCTAGGTTCCTGGCTGGTCACCCCCTACTCGCGCCTTGTGCATATTGTAGTTTGCAGCAGCTTTCCCACCGCTACTGAGTTTGTCTGCAAATGGTGGATGGGGGTCATTGAGTGGGTTGGTGAGTGTGAGTCCCTGACGCACTACGTTTTAATCTAGGGAACTTCTCAGCCATTGAACCTGTTCATACTTGCACAAGATTGTGGAGAATGCTGTAGAAAATTAGCTGTTTAAATGTGAGGACAATGTCCAGCCTGTGTGGCTGTGGTCGCACACGAACTGAGCCACGTGGGGGGCTGTGTTCCCTCGCTCCCTGCTGTTGCATAATGCAATGGCAGTATAATTTGCTTTAAAAAAAATCTTTCCTTCCCCACCTCCTCTTTGTCCTTCAGGCTTTCTTGTCCCGTTTCTGTGTGGGGGATAAGATTGGATGTTGATGGCGGCGTAGGAGGTAAAGAGCGCAGGAAGGCCATTAGCTCTTCACAAACTTTCTCCCCCTTTCTTCCTCCTCTTTTCAAATCCGCTGTTTAATTATTCTTTAATGATACAGTCAGAGCACAAACACACACATACCCCGTGTGCGCCTTTAAGGAAACAGCTGTTCATCTGTGGTGTGCGTGCGGTGAAAACCTCCATCAGAGAACATTCACAATAGCTGTTGAGTTTTTAGTTGGGAGATGCCAATCTCAGTTTGGTGCTGAAGGGCTGCCTAAGCACACAACTGGTGACTCAAGCTGTCTCCCCCCCCCCCCTTGAGACGCGATGCCATGGTGACGCTCCATTTTCGTCTCCCTTGGGGCTTGGGCCAGAGGCTTTTTGACAGGTCTCGTATGGACCTCCCTGGCCATTTTGCATCTTCTTCAGGAATATATGAAGAGGATTAGGTATCCGAGCAAAAGAGTGATCGAAAATGGTTAACACCAACAGCTCCAATCTCCGTTTCTCAGGGGCTTTCTCCTAAGGAACTCTTGGTATTGAGAACGTTTCAACCGTCTGGTTAGTTCAGTTTGGCCAACCACCAGGTATAATGTTTCCTGATGCCGTGCCAGTTTATCTTATTTGTGAAGCGGCCTTATACTAAGACTGTTTATCTAGCTCACCATTTTGTGCTCTGTGGTGTACTCCCTTTCTTGGGTCTCGGGCCAAGAATCAGCATTTCCTCTGGTATATAATTGCGAAATGCACCTGCTTATGAAACTGGTATTCCTGACTGATCCATGGAAAGCAAGTATACACTGTAGTTGATAGACTTGTCCGGGTCAGCCCCATATTTATCAATGCCACCTTGAGATCTTTGGAGCAAAAGGGTAAGTGCCATCCACTTGTCCATGTGAATATGCTTAATCTGAAACTCTGGAAGGGGTTTAATGCTTGCTTTGTGTCTTTGTATGAGAGAGAGAAGGAGACACTCCCATGTATAGCAGTTTTCACATGATAGAATCCTCATTAATAATAACAACTGCGCTTATATACCGCCAGGGCTTTTTTTCTGGGAAAAGAGGTGGTGGAACTCAGTGGGTTGCCAGCACAGGGGGCAACTCTTGGTGGGAGGTGGTGCCCCGGTACCACATGCGCACGTGCAAAGTGTGCGCACGCTCCCAGGACCGCACAATGACGTCACTTTGGGTCAGTGGAACAAGGGGGGAGTTTTTTAAAGCTTTAAATTGCCCTCGGTGAAAATGGTCACATGGCTGGTGGCCCCGCCCCCTGATCTTCAGACAGAGGGGATTTTAGCTTGCCCTCCGCTGCAGAGGGCAATCTAAACTCTGTCTAGAGATCAGGGGGCGGGGCCACCAGCCATGTGACCATTTTCAAGAGGTGCCGGAACTCCATTCCACTGCATTCCTGCTGAAAAAAAGCCTTGTATACTGCTCTTCTAGACAGATTAGTGCCTCACCCAGACTGGTGAACAAGTTAGTGTTGTTCTACAGCTGGGGAGCTGGCGCTGAGAGAAGTGGCTTTCCCAAGGCCACCTATTGAGGTCATGGCAGTAGTGGGATTCGAACCAGTAGAGTGCTGATTCGCAGCCAAACCACTTAACCACTGTGCTACAGCAGCGTGTGAACATGAGTAGTAAATGCCCCGTCCTTTGCTCGAAGCAGGCCTGCTATAGGCTATCAGAGGGGGAGGTTCAGAATTCTCTCCATTCAGTCTCAGTCACCCGATTTTGTTGACTATGTAATTAGGTTCTAAAGCTATGTAGATTTGCATTTCTTCTCTTGAGTACCTCCACCACACACCCAAGTGCTCCAGTTTAATGGGCACAATGCCGCCTTTTCCACATTTTGAATATAGGCTGCTGTTGGATGCCAAATTTGTACTCTATATTTGGATTTGTTTGGCTGTGGAATCTTGTCTAGACTGGCATAAAACAGGCTGAGCGTATGCCTTTGCTAGAATATATTGCCATTCTGCAAATTTCAACATTGGGGGAAATGAGATACGTAGCCTCCACCATTTTACAGATGAAAATAAGGCAGTAACAGTTTCAAGTGTTTTCCTCCCACGCTGTGTTCATTTATTCAGCGGGATCCTGGCCGGTGCTGACGTAGAAGCTGATGTTCCTTTGATTAAAAATACTGCAGAAAAACATCATTGTCCTATTTCTTATTAGTTCAAAACGAGTTCACCTGGACATCAGGCGGCACCACACAATCTTATGAGTGTGTTTTCATACTTGCATAGTATAGTCAAGATGCATTAATTCTCAGTTAGGAGGAAGGCCTGCTGTGAAGAACGGCTTCTAATAGCTTTAACCTTCTGAAATGGTAATCTGTTTGGACCAGGATAGTCAAAATGTTCTCAGCATGCTAGCTAGTCTGAGTCCCTGATTGTTGATATGTTCCTATCATCCAAGTCTAAAGCAGATGGCCGGTTGCAACAGGGCCTTTTCAGTGATGGTGCCAAAACACCAGACTTCCCCCATTTTGACTTTCAAGAAGATGGTTAAGAACATTTCTTTTATTAAAAAAATCAGATCTTTCAGTCCTTTTCCACAGGGAGGGCACTCCCTCTATGAAAAAGCAGAATATAAATGTTTTAAACTCTGGAAATGTGCACTAACAATTTTTAAAACGTAGCTGGTAAAAGCACAATCAGGACAGTGGTTTAAAAAGGAAAACTGGGACATGGTCCGGTTCTAAAAAGTTGCCCTAAAAGCAAGAAAAGTTGACAAAACAGCAGCTTCCTTGAAGACAAATGTGAGGCATACATTTTTGCAAGCAATCTCCCCCCCCCCCCAGAAGTCTTTAAGGAACCACAAGGCTATTATAAGGCTTTCTGTTGCTTCAACCACACTAGACTACTCCTGCTAAGTCACGGTGATGATTTACCAGAGACAAGTAAATAGAGATAATTTAAGCTAAAAATGCATTAAATAATAATCAATTTATATACCACTCTTCAGGAGAACTTAATGTCTGCTCAGAGCGGTTTACAAAGTGTGTTGTTATTATCCTGACAACAATCACTCTGCGAGGTGAGTGCGGCTGAGAGAGCTGTGACTGACCCAAGGCCACCCAGCTGGCTTCAAGTGGAGGAGTGGGGAATCAAACCTGGCTCTCCAGATTAGAGTCCTGCCACTCTTAACCACTACACCAAACTGGCTCTTGTCTGAAGTTTTAATATTTCAAATATTCCTTAACACATCATCTTTAAGAAGCTATACTTCCATCATTTAGCTTGTTTGTGGTATGGCAGCCCAATTTCCAAGGTGGACCGATCACCCTGGTGTTGGGGGACAGAGGCTGTTAACTTATGGTCGAAGGGTGGCATCAAAAACCAGTTTAAGCCCACTGTTTTTACTCTGCATAAAGGCCTTTAAGGTAATCCAATTACCACCCCCACACAACTGGAAATATATTTTGCAAATTGGCAGTAGGGTTGTGGCCAGATTTGGCCAGAGTCATAGGCATTAATGTAGAATTGTGGAGACATTCATTTTATTTGGTTTAACAAAACCTTCACATTGAGTTTTAAACATTTTTATCACTCCAAGTTGAAGACGGGCAGTTGCTCTCGAGACTTACCTAGTACCTGCCATCAAAGTACATATAATTCTCTTTCCCATTTAATTCCCCCAACAATCCCATGAAGTAGGTTAGACAGTATGTGTGCGACTGGGCCCAAGGTGACCCAGTCAGCTTCCGTGGTAGAGTGGGGATTTGAACCTGGGTCTCCCAGATCCTAGACTGAGAGCCAAGCTACAAGTGATGCCTGACACAGGTTGGACACTTGTCAGCTTCCCTCAAGTTTTGATGGGAAATGTAAGCATCTTGGTCTTGCAGATGTAATGGAGAGCCAAAGCTGTAAAACCAGGACGCCTACATTTCCCATCAGAACTTGAGGGAAGCTGACAAGTGTCCAACCGGTGTAAGGCGTCACTTGTAGCTTGGCTCTGACACTCTAACCACTACTCCACATTTGTTAAAGTGAATCATAATTTCCAACACGATTATAATTTCAAACACAATTGAAACAGACATAGGCCTGGATCAGTCTGCTCGGTCAGTATAGGAAACATGATACCGGCCTAATCAGATACCCCCAGGCCTACAAGTAGGGCACGGGAGCTAAATCTTTGCCTCCCAGCAATTGGTGTTCAGTGGTACACCACCTCTGAACATGGAGGTTCCATTTAGCCTTCACAACTTATCAGTCCAGCAGTGGCTATTGTCCATGACTTCAGTTTTCTCATCCTTAGCCCACTGAGCCAAGTTGAACTCTGCACAAAGCTTTCTTATGTTTATAGATTTTGACACATAATTTAGCAAAAACAGATTACATTCTGCAACCAATTCCATTTGGGGGCCTGTGAGAAATCCCTCCTGTTCTGAAGACGAATGTTTTGCAACCCATCTCTTGGGCTATTTGGGGGCGGTTACGAAGAATTACCTTCCCATCTTGTACAATTAAATCGTATTTCCATTACCGGTAAACTTATTGAAAGTGAGGGGCTATGGCGGCAGCAGCTGCATTTGAAAAGGTATCTCACCGTAATGGGAAACCTTCGAGCTTTGTATCGTGCCAACATCCGGCATGTTCTCACCTTTCCAATGAGAAACATGCATGCCTTCGCCCCTTGCAGGCAGGCTGGCAAACGTCTTTCTGCCCTCTCCAGAGACACAACAGATGGGACAATGTCGTGGACAAAAGCAGAGCAGCCCAGGGGAAGTCTTACTGTTCAAGGAGAAGTTGTTAGGGTACCAGGTGCATGCTACCAGGAACAGAGCAACAGCTGGGATGCTCTGAAAAGCTAATCTCTCAACAGGGATTTAAAGATCCCATTTTCTCACTTAGAAAATAAGATAAACTGGATTACTTGAGGTCTGCCAAGAAGTACAGGCGTGAGATGTATTGATTTGCAACAGGTAGGGATTGCGCTGCTCTGGGAATAGAGAAGGAAAAGAGACTTGGACAGCTATTAGCGTTTGGCCTGTCAAGACAGCAGCCTGTGTGCCTTGCATTTTGATTAAGGCAGTTCAGGACTGCTGTTTCCGATGGTTTTGAGAAGGCTTGGTTAATAGACATGAGCACTGAGCCCAAGTTGGCCATGCATACAGAATGGGTGCGCCGTATAATGAAATGCAGTAGCCGCTGGTCAAATAATGTTAAATAATGCATAATAAATAGTCACACTTCTAAGATGCATGTGAAAAAGCCAGCTTGCTCAGAGGCTTAGTGAGGGCAGCAGGCCTCACAGTGTGGTACAGAATATGCTTCTAGTTGCACCCCAACACAGTAAAACTTTTTTAGCTGCTGTCAGCGGGGGAGGAGAAAATAAGAGATGTAGGAAACAGAAGCCAGCAGGATTTGTGTAAATCAGCTTCTGACATGGGCTTAGCAACTGTTAACTTCTGTTGGTACAATGTCAAATAATGCTATATCTTCTTCTACAGAAGACTCTTACAAGCTGTCCTCCCATCACCCAAACCTTCTCCCTTTAATGTTCTAATGCATTCCCTTTTATATGCAAATATAACAGGAGTGGGAAACAAACAATTCATCAGGAGGACTCGATGACCGAAGAACAAAACTGTACAAAGAGCCCATGCTTGTTGCAATTTTCATCAGATCTCTGTAGGAGCTTTGGTAAATACTGACGGAAAAGCAGTGTCAACGCTTTATTTCAAAGCCAGAAAAGATATAATGCTAAGAAAGTTGAAGGCAGTAGGAAAAGAGGAAGACACAAAGTGAGATGGCTTGACGAAGCCATGACTTTCAGTTTGCAAGACCTGAGCAAGGCTGTCAATGATAGAACATTTTTGGAGGTTATGAATTCATAGGGTCATCATATGTCGGTAGTGACTTGATGGCACATTAACACACATCCCTCTCAAGCATTACACCTCATCTGCATTCCACAGTGTCAACCAGACATCCTTAACTGGCAGCAGCTGCAACGCTGCCAATGAAAAGATACTAGCAAGGTAAGAATTGTGTTTAAATATTTTTTATTTCTTAATTTACATAAACGTCTATATTTTTAATATATATGTATATATATACTGGACTATTTCTTTCTTATACTCTGAGATTCACAATCCATTTCATTGCTCTTAAAAAATAAAATAGCCATTTGAATATATATATATTCTTGCTTCTGAAAGAAATCAGAAAACGATTGAGTCCTTCCTTGTATAACAAGAAAACATACATTAATGCTCCCCATTCCTTCACGTTATCAAAGTGATTGTTAAGTCTCGCTTTATGGAAACCGCAGAGCAAGAGATAAATCTAATATTTATGGGTGGAGGAAAAGATGGGGAAGGGGAGGAAACATTTTATCTTCCCAGGTTGCAGGGATACTCTTTGATATGTATGTTTATACAACGATCGTTCATTCTTCTGACGCTTTTCTGTGGCTGAGGTTCAGATAATCCAACTCTTCATTGCATTTCTGCCCAGTTTTTAAAGTCTTCACATCTGACTTTTCCCCCTAGGTAGTAGTGGTATACCTTTGCTAGTTTTTGCACTTCTTAGTGCGCTTTTAGATGGCAGTTTCCTTTGCAACGGTAGCACCAATGAAAGTTGAACAGGAAGGACCTCCAAAAGGTGCTTCAGTTACCTAAAAGGGATTGGCACCGATCTCTTATCTTTATTAGCCGCACAGATCTAACTACTGTGTTTACATTAGCAGCTTGAGGAGACCCACTGTCTAGAAGTCTTCCCGGGAATAAGTGGCCAAAGTGAATTAGATGAACGCACGAAGATGTCTTTTACACAGTCGGATTGTTGGTCTGTCTAATTCCGTACTGTCTACTCTAATTGGAAGCAGCTCTCCTACATCTTGGGCAGAGAAAGTTCTCTTCCAGTACCTGCTTCCTGAGATTTCCTACCTGGCGGCTGAACCCAGGACCTTTTGCACGCACATAAAGAGTTCTAGGACTGATCCATAACCCCTCACTCAGAGAACAGCAAAGGTGACTGAACGAAACCTGAATACGAGAAAGCAGGAGCTCAGTAAGAACCTGTCATGGAGGTGGTTGAAGAAAAATCCGTCCAAAGCCCCGCTAGATAGAATTCGGTACCGTTAACCCACTAATCCTCACCGTTTTACTGAGTTCGACGGTGTCAAATGCAGCCTACTGAGATCTTCCTTAGGATGGAATTTTGTTGCTTGTGGTCTTCCTCTCTTACTAAACCCGCCAAGGAAAAGGGTGAAAACTGAAGTTTGGTGACCGAGGGATTCCTAGTGGGTCTCGGGCCAGCTGCCCTTCACTGAAATTGGAATGTGTGTGGCTCATGCCTACAGTTTTCAAAGAGCAATCAATGATCTTATTCCTGTACTGTAAACTTCAGCAGCAAATCCCAAACGAAAGCAACAAGAAGTTAAGGCTCCCAACCCTCTCTCCTCTACCCCCCCGAGGCTGGCGAAAACGTAGCAGCTTTTTCATAACCTTTTGTATTGAGCAGGAGAATATGGAGGATGCCACCTTTGAGAAACGGCTCCTTCAGCCAATGCTTTCTGCATGGAGAATCAGCCGCACTCCCAAGCACCGCCCCCCCCTCCAATATATTTGAATTTACTCCAGGATTTCCTAATGGAAATTTAACACAAAACTCTTGCTGGTCCAAGATAGCTCCAGCAGTAAACTGTTAATGCAAATACACCCTTAATTAAAAAGAAGTCCATCTAGTCCCATTTCTTTCACCTTCTGCTGAGAGGGAGAGAGTATCTTAGGAGACTGAATAAGCACGTATCGGGGCTCAATCCTTTGGCGAGGCTGGCTTCTCCAACTGGGATAACATCTCTGGCTGAAGATGGAGTTGCTGGCAAAGGCATCCAGGTGTTAAACAGGATGGAAGCTTGCCCCACGGAACAAGGCAAGGATCGCCATTGGCTGAAAGGCCAGCTGTACCACAGTCTTCCAGGTGACACCTACTGGAGGCACGGGGGAAACAATCCCGGCCAGAAGGATCCCTCGGGGCAGGGGTGAGGACCACCTTTGCTGATGCAGGTTAAGGATGCCCACCTATGCCCTCCATGTAGCCACAGCCAATGTGTTCTGCAGCTGAATTTTCCTCCGGCTCCAACCGCAGAGAGACTGGAGAGGGGGAGACCTCCACGCAGGTGGTCATCTCGATGCCTTGCGGCAGCCAGAGCTCACAAAAGGTCTCCTTCATCATCTGAGAAGGCAGCTGCAAATAGGCAAACAAAGGAGATGGTTACATTGGCGCAAGAGAGACAGAACTCCGCACAGAGAGATGCTTGACTCTGTATGCTGCCTTTTGTACTGAGACACAGGCTTGGACCATTAAGTGGATGTGGCCAGAATCCAGTGGGCCAGGAAACAGATTCTCTCTTCCAAGAAAAGGGTCACTTGGGTCTTTATGACCGACTGAATTGTGCCTTTAAGGTATGGGCTCGGCGACAGATTTTGTTATTTGAAAGCCAAATTGCTTGTTGTTTGTTGTTAGGGCTGGCTGCTGCTAATGAAAGTGTTTGTAGTTGACTCTGTCTCCCGCTGAACTGGTTGATTAAAGCAATGAAGTTTAAATAAAATGTTCATTGCATGAAGAACACAGTATCTCCCTGATTTCAGATCTAAAGAGAAGCGTAGGAACGCTTCCAACTTATCAAGAAAAGAGTGTAGTAGTTGCAACTAGTTGATATTGTTAGGAAAATTAATCGAGAGAGGCCAATTTGAATTAGGGCACATTTTTAATCAATAGGGCTAAGAGAACATTAATATTGTTGAGAAAGCATCATTACAGAGCCATTAATAGCTCATTGAAATCAGAATAAATGCTTAGCAAAAACAGAATAATAGCCCCACTGATTAAAATGTGCCTAAATTCTGTTGATTAATCAACTCAACTTTTTGGCTATTTTATCTACAAATTCAAGCTTGCAGGGCTAGTCACTGTTCACTTGCTGCTCTGTTTTCTACTTTGTACGCTTTTTGGATTCCGCCTTCACAAAACACATGCTAAAACATACACAATTACATTTCTGTAAGCCTGAATCCTTGGTGACCCTCTACTATCCCTCTCTAACGGAAAAACGTAATTCGGAAAAAAGGATTCGAAGATGCAAATTCCGATAGCAAAACAGGAGTTCATTCTTTTGATTTGGCAGCACTGTAAAAAGGTGGCGATGACTTCCCGTTTTGGATTTCCCACGTGCTAACCAGCGATCAGTTCTATTATAAGGTGGGTTTTCCCAATCCATTGTGTTTGGTTTGCTGGCAGCCCCTAAGAATCCTGCTCCAGTTCTAACAGCATGCTTGAATCTGTTGTGGACAAAATGTTTTAGCCCATGTCTACTTGTAGCAGTGCTTTTAACCCTCCTGATGAAACGCGTACAATCCCTGAATTTGGACTGCAAATATTTGACAAAGGAAATTAAAATACACAACGGTTAGCTTGAAACTGAGGGCTTTCTGAACGGAGACCTTTCTGCACCAACAGGAGAGAATCGCTTTGTTTGTTAATCAACTGCAAACACAATCAACAGGGAATGTTTTGTTTATCTGGTCCTTCCTGTTACAAGATGTATTGCTGTGGGCCGGTTCATACACAACTCAGTGACGAGGCATTTCTCTGCATGAACATCAAATGCCACGTTTTTCAATGGAGTGAACATATGTGTCCTTATTTATATTCAGACCCTCACCCCATCTCAGGTGTGACTGGCAGCAGCTTTTGAGAATCTCAAGCAGAATGAAAGAACAACTGAGATTCTTTAGCTCGGGATGCCAGAGATTTCTAAGATATTTTTCACCTCTACACTGTGCAAGCAGCCAGTGCAGCACCCTCCACTCCTCGCAATAAATTATTCCATCTGGAAGGAAGATAAGGAAGGAAGAGAAAGTGGCAAGACAGAAAAGATTAAAATGTCAGAGGAGAGGAAGGAAAGGAAAATGACAGTATTCGTTTTCTATTTCCTTTCCTCATCTCTTTGTTTTTAAGAGACAGCATCTCTCCGTATTCAATGACATGATGAGCATGTTGTGGGTCAGGTGGCCTGAAGCTGTGGCAACCGTTTTCCCGAAAAGAAAAACACAGAAATGTTTATGCACACAGGCGTGCAGACACACAAGTTTACTCCAGCGGCATTTCTCAAAGGTGGGTCACTCACCGCCTCAGACTTTCACAGAAGATGGAGGCATCATGAGCTGATTTACCCTAGAGAGGAAGGGAAAAAATGTAAACATCAGTTGTGTAAAAATACTTCCCTGCCCACAGACGCAGAGGGCAGATGTCTGTATGTCCACCCTCCTGCCCCGAAGCCCGTGGTTGGAACGCATCTTTTTTAAAAAATAAACAATCAGTTCTGAGACAGAAAAAATAAAGAAAATGAGTAAGTAAAATTCATTGCCCAGTTGTGCCTTAAAGGAGCTGCCCCAAGCCATTCCACAAAGGCGACTGGATGTGTGTTTTGTTAGCCACGACACCGGTCAAGGCAACATTTCACTTCTGAGGACTGACAAGGGCCCAGCCGGTCAATTCCCTGCTGCTTGCTCAGAGCCGAACAAGGTCACCTTGGTGTGGCAAAGGTTTTGCATGTTCATGGATGCCCTTTGACTGACACTTTGCCATTCAACAGGTTTGCCACTGACAAAAAGTGCTCCTCTCCCCTCCTTAAAGTGTATTGTCTATTATAACAAAAAAGTTATTGTAGGCTAAGCTCTTCAGTTCCCCAGCTCATCCCACGTTTCTGCCCGGAATACTGAGCTTCTCTCAAATGACGGTTCTGTTGTGCTCTGTGCAAAGGCGATTAAAATTCTGCCTCCAGGAAAGCCGGATCCTATGACCTGTCAGAATTGCATAATGAGCGCACATTTGCATTTCTCTTATTTTGCATCATTCATTCATGGTTTTAGAAGTCCAGGGGAGCCGGCTGCTGCCCAGAAGCCAGGTCTGCAAGCCGTGGAAGTCTTACTTTTGAACATATCGTTGCAGCCCTAACAGCTAGAAGCTTGCATTTGGGGGATTTTAATTTTGTTTAAATGGATTGGATCAGAGTACACACGGGGGGAGGGGGGGGAACCTGCTAGGAAGTTCTCCAAAAACATGGCAAAGGTTCCAACTTACAGTCACTGATACCCCGACTTTAAGGGACTTAAAGCAGCCGGTACTGGGAAAAAACTCTCTGCCTGAAACCCTAGAAGGCAGGCAGCTGCCGGTCAGAGTATACAATGTTACGTTCGGTGCGTCAGTCTCGCTTGCGGTAAGACAGCTTCATACAAGGACCGAGTGCCATGTTACACTGGAGATCAGTCACTGGTGTTTCTATCATGTACAGGTTAAAAAAAAGAGTTTGAGGGTATTAGAAGGGGCTCAACTTGGATTGGGGCCGTGGCTTGGTGGGTGTTTTACTCTGTCCCTTTGTGCTGCTTACTTAATATAAGTCTCTCTCTCTCTGGGCCAAGCTACAAGTGACGAATGATACTTGAACGGCAAGAAAACAGACTCACATGTATTCCTCCCTGTTCACTTGACATGTGAGTCTGTTCACTTGCCGTTCAAGTATCATTCCAAGACCAGGGGAGGACAAGCCAACAGCAAGAGATGGGCAGTGCTATTCACATGTCTGAGCATCCGAGCCGTACATATCGAAGTGATTGAGTCCATGGGCGCCTCCAGCTTCATAAATGCCCTCAGAAGATTCCTTGCCATACGGGGACCTGTCAAGCTACTGAGGTCTGACCGTGGCACGAACTTCATCGGCGCCTGCAAGGAGCTGGGAATCAATGGAAGCACAGATCTTGATCCAACCCTCAGCAGCTACCTGAGTGACCAGAACTGTAAATGGATCTTCAATCCACCCCACGCCTCTCATATGGGAGGAGTGTGGGAACGCATGATTGGCATTGCGCGCAGAATATTGGACTCTTGTGCTAGCAGGAAAACCTTCTCTCACTCATGAGACCTTGGCTACCCTCCTGGCAGAGGTGTCCGCTATCATCAATGCCAGACCTTTAGTTCCAGTATCCTCTGATCCTGAGAACCCTACCATCTTAACACCAGCCACCTTGCTGACACAGAAGACAGGCACCTGGCCTGCACCTCAAGGAGACTTCATCATCACTTGTAGCTTGGCCCCTCCCCCTCTCTCTCTCACACACACACACACAAACACACCAGCTTCTATGTCAGTTTGAAGAGATGTGCTACCTCTCCCTACTTGAGCACTGTTTAAACAGTTTTAATTCTACAGTTTTATGCTGCACTCTGATCTTACTTTCTTGATCCTTGCTCTCTGTTTTACTGTCTCTGTTGTATTTTAACTTTGTTAAAAACTTGACTGTTGGATGTTAAACTTTGGGATGTGAAAAATGACAGCAGATGGGGGTATAGATGCTTTAAATAAATCAATATTGGCAAAGAGAAAGAGTTAATTTCCCTCCCAGCACCATAGCCTCAATCTGTATTGCCTTCCCACTTCCCATGGCTGCTTATTAAAATTTGTATACATGCTGAGAGGCTCAACACACAGGCTCACAATTTGTGGAATTTGGCCCTCAATCCAAACTCGAAAAGAGCATTACTATGCTCCGTAGGGGATGGCCCATCACTTCCTCCTGAAGAAATTAGTTGCTTTATAAGAAGACCCGCCTAAGCAATTCTGTTTTGGGGTGTTTTTTTTTGCAACTGCAAATATTTTTTTTGTTGAAAGGAGCTGGAGGAGGTAATCCTTCTGCAATTTCCTGGAAGAGGAAGAAATAGCTCTAAAACCATTTTCAACAAGGAGGAAAGTAAAATCGGGGAATTTGGAAAAGCTCTCTTTAAAAAAATTGCTACTAGCTGCAGTAGCTTTAAAAAAACTCCAATCCTTTCTCTTTGTCCCACATATATTTTGCGGCTTGCAAAAGATGCTCAGCATTTCTCTACAACCAGATGAACTGAAACTCATTCCATAAATCCTTGGGAACTGCTATAATTAAGGGGAATATGTAGCAGCAATTATTTTATTCTTGACTACATGCTTCAAAATGAGTCGTGAAGCATTTTGTATGTATGCAAAAGATTTAATCTGCTGCGGTGCCTTACTGGAGAACACAGAGGGTATATTTGCACATATCCCTCTGCCCCTGCTTCTCTTCCTCTGGGAAACCACTCCTTTCATCTGCATGCTGCAATTTCGCCTTGTGCTATGAAGTGCTCTGTTTGCATTGGTTTCTCCTTTCTCCATGTGGCAGCTGCTTGAAATGCACATTGTCTGAAAATCACAGCCCCAAAGCACCATCACGCAAGAGGTGTGGTTTTTCAAACAAGATGGCAGCCCAATAACCTCACTGTGTGGCAGCCACATTCCTATGAGAAGGTGAATGTTCATGGCAAGAGGAAGCCGCTCTCACCACATTTTTGCCTCCATGCAAAATTCAGAGATGGCCTCTGTTGGTTAGAAGACCGGGTTGCCATGGGGCTCTGCATCGTCTAAAACCACCAGGGAAATGCTCCAGTTGGGAATAAACTATCCTTACAGGATCCACCTACATGGACAGAACCAAAGCCATGTAGAAGAACAGAGTGGGGCATGACACAGGAAGTGGGCGAATGGACAGAGGAGCCACCCAAGGAAAGAAATCTTAGGGCCAAGCTACACGTGACGAATGACACTTGAACGGCAAGTGAACAGACTCATGTGCATTCCTCCCTGTTCACTTGCACTCCACTTGATCACGTGATCAAGTGGAGCGCAAATGAACAGGGAGGAATACACGTGAGTCTGTTCACTTGCCGTTCAAGTGTCATTCGTCACTTGTAGCTTGGCCCTACATCAATAAACTGCATGTATTTCAACTGGTTAAGCCACTGATACTCAGTGGCTCTTTGACATGCCACCTGTGGCTCTTCCACTTCCCGAATATCGCACCTGCCCCCATGTTTCAGGAAAATGGGCGAGACTCATGGCTCAGCAGGACTTTGGTTGGCTCACGTCGGGGACGGAAGGAATGTGGCTGTGTGGCTTGATAGTAATTGGAAAAGTGGCTCCGTGAGCCACAGAGTGAGCACCACTGGATTAAGCCCTGTGGTATGTTATTTATTTATGCTACATCTAGTCCCTCTTTCTCACTGAGACTCAAGGTGGATTGCATAGTGCAAGTAACTATGATCAACAGCTTGACATTCAATGAACAAATACAAGCATAAATCTGAATACAGAGATGAAACTTTGCTGAAAGAAAGCATAAGTAATTAAACTTGACTTAATGATGTGGAAACTATCCAACAGCAGCATATCTACATCAACAGTACCCAGTAGTATAGTCTACAGTCCCTGTCCCTTTACCAAAGCATCTTTCTGAGCCATCTTTCTGAGCCATTTCTTACAGCACAGTCCTGTTCCCTGAATAAAAAAGCCTACCTGAATCATTTAGTTTTTCATAGTTTGTGGAAAGCCAGGAGAGTGGGAGCTTTCCTGACTTCCACAGGCAGGCCATATTAGAACATCAATAGTTTTGAAGGAATCCTACTTGGTATGATGCAGTCACATGACTGAGTAGGCTCCATTTTAGAAGATGCATGCCTTCCCATTCGTAAGAGATGGGATGCCTCTTCCAAGATGGCACCCACCATCTACCGATAATTATTTTTAAATAACACTTATCTTGTGTCCAATTAATTGGATACACCCAGTTAGTCAATCAAAACATTTTAAATCAGTCAATACAAAAAGCAATCAGCTAAAAACTGCAGACGGACATGATGAGATTTGGAAGAAAAAGAAAACGAGGCAAGGACGACCACCGCTGAGCTAAAAATATTCCATCCAGGAACAAATCGCTTGGTATGACAGGACAGCAGCCTTCGAGGGAGCCAGGTGTGGTTGAGGAACTAGAGGCCAGATTGCCCAAAGGAAAATCCACCACCAAGACTGCTTTAAAATGCTGATGTCAGAGGCAGCAGATACTGATTCCTGCAGCCTCAGAAGCGCAGGATACGTGCTTGGGCATGCAATGAGGCACAGCACTGCCTCCTTGGAGCACAACTGGAGTTATTTTAGCAAAACCCAGAAGGATGAAGGGAAATGGGAGGAAAAGGACATTAAAAGGCACAGTCCTTTTACCTGCGAATCAGCCCCACTGAATTCAGGGGGCTTTCAAAAATGCACGGGATGGAAACGTAAGGGAATAACAAATAAACAGAACATTAAACCCATGTCCGGTTTTACTGCGATCTACTATAGTTAGCAGTATGTATTAAAAGCACAATGCTTTTTAAAAAAATAAATTAAAAAGTTGGATTCTTCTATTTCAGTCTGTCTCCCTTTTCAAAAAGAACGGAAAAACTTAGGACTCACGGCTTGCTCTGATGTATGCTTACCCTACTCAGGAGTAAGTCTCCCTTTGTGCACTGCATCCTTCAAGGGCCGCCTTAGTATCTCGGCACGTGTGCAGAATCCAACAGAAACCTCTTTCATCTCCCTAAGCAGACATAGCTATGCAAAGCACAGGAGGGGCTGCATAGTGCAAATCAGATGATAAAACTCCATATGGACATGGACATGGACATGGACATGGACATGGACATGGACATATATATAAATTGTAAACAAAAATGTTTTTGTTGGTTAGAGCAACTAAACATCCATGAAACAGATAAATTTAAAAAATGGGGGGGGGTTGCCTTAAAGCAATGGTCTTTAAATTATCATAAGTTACAACAATCCAGTTTGGTGTAGTGATTGAAGGGTCAGGGTAGGACTTGAGAGGCCCAGATTCAAATCCTGATTGCCACGGAAGCTTGTTGGGTGGCCTTGAGCCAGTCACAAAGTCTGAGCTTCACCTACGCTTACGGGGTTGCTGTGAGGATAAAATGGGGGGAAAGAGAGCAATGTAAGCCACACTGAGTCTCCACTGGGCAGAAAGGCAGGTTATAAATGAAGGAAATCATTTTAAAAACCTGTACTGCTTCCAGGCCTTTGCTTCACCAACAGTGTCTGAAAGCCCCAGCCAGGCTCAGCCCGGTCATTCTGTCTATGACTGCATCATCCTTCTTTCTTTGATTGTGATTTGTATGAATTTCAAGATCATAATCTTTTGAAACTCCCCCACCCCATCCGGTGCTCTTGATTTACCTCCCCCTTTATAGCCTCCTCAGTTCTCTGCACAAACTCCATTGCTTATTTTCAAACGCCTTTTCATACTCCTCCCTAATTACCTCTGAAACTTCAGTCAAGAAATTACCTTTTGGCTAAGTTTAAATTTAGTTGCTAAACCTGTTTTGCCTTAACAACTGGTGGAGAAATGTAGGTCTGATTTTTTCCCCCGCCAGAGACATCTCAAGAGGATAAAGACAAGCATTAAAAAAGAAAAGAAAATCAATAGTATTCTGTCCTGTTCTCCACAGGCAGTGAAGTTTTGAACACAAACCTGTTAACAGCCCCTCATGAAGCACGGAGGGCTCAGAACGAAATAAACTTCAAAAAGATCAATCTGGGTTTCCCCCCCCCCCGCCCTTTCAGTGGGCCATTGACTGAAAGGCCTTTAGTCAGTTTGCCAAAACCATCCCCTTCTGTCAGAGATGTATGAATTCACAATACAACGTACTACTCTTCAGTCACAATGCTTCCCAAAGTGGCCCCCAACAACAATTAAAACATCTAACAAAAACGCTGATTTATTTAAGACTACAATTTAGCAATTTACACAATTCAATCAACTGCCCAGCAGCGAGGCTCCAAAACTGTCGGGTAAAATCAAGCCAAAAAGGAACGATGTAACAGACAGAAGAAAGGGCGGGAGAGTGCCAGCTTGACCTGAAGATGGGGGAAATTTGGCAGTTTGGCCACCAGCTTTGAGGCCCTGACGGTAGGTGATGCAAAGCTTCAAGTGAAATGGGCAGGGCTGGGGCTCCACGGCAGAGAACCACACGGTAGGCAGAACATTAATTCATTTACTGACATACTCGGGGCTTTTTTTCAGCGGGAACGCGGGGGAACGGAGTTCCGGAACCTCTTGAAAATGGTCACATGGCTGGTGGCCCCGCCCCCTGATCTCCAGGCAGAGGGGAGTTGAGATTGCCCTCTGTGCCACCGAGTGGCGCGGGGGGCAATCTCAACTCCCCTCTGTCTGGAGATCAGGGGGCGGGGCCACCAGCCATGTGACCATTTTCTTCGAGGGCAACCCACTGAGTTCCACCACCTCTTTTCCCAGAAAAAAAGCCCTGGACATTCTTCATTTATAGTCCAGCTTTCTTGCTGAGACTGAAGGCAGATTACAAAATATAAAAATCAATTCAGACAAACAGCAAGACCTCCAATAAATAATGCAACATGACTAGAATTGCAGTACTAGAAAAAAAATGCAAAAAAGAAAAAAAAACTGTCTAAGGCAATTAGCTTCAATCCCTAGCTCTGAGGTAACAATTGCTGGGAGAGACCTTTCCTCTGCCCGAGACCAGTCTGAGAGTACAATACTAACGTAGAGGGTTTGATCAAAGCAGCTTCTTCTGTTCACCACCATGTCAAGGTAAAGTTTACCAGCCATGCCTTCTCACTGACATGCTAACTTTCTGCATGCAGGGAGAATTCTTTTGAATCCCGAAGCATTCAAGCTGCATCAGCCCCCATGGGGGCTTAGTGTTCAGTTTAGTGTTTAGCATGCCAGATAAGGTTCTGGGGAGACTGAACTTTCAATCTTCACACACTTCGGTGGTTTTGGATCAAGTCATTTCATCTCCCTATAACCTAACTCGCAAGGCTACTGCAAGATCAAAGGGAAGAGGGGATCAGCAGGTATGCCTCCTGTGTAAAAGAGAGGGCTCGTTTAAAAGACGGAGCCTGTCCACCTCACTGAAAACTAGGCAGATGGGTCTTGAATTAAATATCACAAAACCACCACTTTGCATTCTTGCACCACTGAAGTGCTGTGCGATGCACCGTTCAGTTTCTGTACCAGGGAAAACACACCCAGAAGGGTCTGATGCTCTGTTATAAAACGAAGAACTGTTTCTTCCTTGGCATCTGCACGAATCGCTTTCAAAAATGATACGTTAATAATTGCTCCATTGTGGCAGCAGCTGCTAAACTTTGCAAACATTTCCTTCATGAGACTATTCACACACAAGCACAGAGGAAATATCACAGCAAGGGATGGGTGAGAGGAAGCCTCCTTTGGAAGCTGTTTTGTGACGCACATGCAGGAAATGCATTTTGTTTCAACCAGTCAACCCGTCTGGAGTCTCCAAATTAGACACAACTATTTGGTGCGGACAAGACTCACTGGAAAAGACAATGCTAGGAAAAGCTGAAGGCAGCAGGGAAAGAGGAAGGCACAGCATGAGATGGATTGACTCAGTAAAGGAAACCACGGCCTTCAGTTTGCAAAACCTGAGCAAGGCTGTCAATGGTTGTTGTGGGTTTTCCGGGCTGTATTGCCGTGGTCTTGGCATTGTAGTTCCTGACGTTTCGCCAGCAGCTGTGGCTGGCATCTTCAGAGGTGTAGCACCAGAAGACAGAGATCTCTCAGTGTCACCCTGAGAGATCTCTGTCTTTTGGTGCTACACCTCTGAAGATGCCAGCCACAGCTGCTGGCGAAACGTCAGGAACTACAATGCCAAGACCACGGCAATACAGCCCGGAAAACCCACAACAACCATCGTTCTCCGGCCATGAAAGCCTTCGACAATACAAGGCTGTCAATGATAGGATGCTTTGGAGGTCATTAATTAATTGGGCCACCATACGTCAGAAGCAACTTGATGGCACAGAACACATACACATTTGGAGTGAGGAAGGACTAGGGAGAAGGTCCCGCTGATCTTCAAAGTGATGGTTCTATTCTTAGCTTTCTCTATCTGATTCCTATTGGTAAAAGAGGAATTAGACGATTTCGTGGAAGATGGACCTGTCAACAAAACCTCCATGTACAGTGGTACTGCACCTCTGAGTGCCAGCTTCTAAGGCGAGAGCGTTGCTGCCTTCCTGCCCTCTTTCTGGGGCTTTCCAGGAAATCTATGAGAAATAGGAGGCTGGACTAGATTCATCTACCTTCATCCAATCCAGCTAAACTCTTACATTCTTATTAGTCAGGTTAGGGAGGAATGGAACTTCCATTCTCAGAGGCAGCGTACCCCTCCAAATACCAGATCCTCGGGACAAAAACCAAGGGGGGATTCTTGCTTTCCTGCCGGGTTTGTTGGCTTTCAGGTCCACGTCTAATTGGATGCCAGACTAGAGGGATGTGCAGTCTAATCCAGCACAGTTTTTCTTACGTTCTTTTCCTGGCTTTGCAGTAGGTATCCAGACCACCAATGCTGGGTTAAAGTTAGCCCCAATCTTTAGGACATGTGTGGCAATCTTTATGAAATACAGGGCCTCTAAAAGAAATCTCATCCTATCTTTATCTCATCCTTTGCCCAGGGAGCTCAAGGTAGCTCCGATTGGATTGGGCTCATTTTATCCCCACAGCAAGCCTGTAACAGTAGGTTTGATAAAACACTGTAGCTGGTATAACATAGTACAGGGGTGGGCAATTGTTTTGGCTCGGGGGCCACTTTGTGGGAGCAGAGGTTAGCGGAGGGCCGCACCTTTTAGCGGAGGGCTGCAAAGAAATATTTGTTTGTCCATTCTTCATTAAACACATGACATTCATCACCGATTTTACGTTTTTTCGGAGGGTTCATGGTTTCACTAAAGTTGGAAATTTATAGATTTACTGTTGCAAAGACAAAATTCAAATTAACCTGATCAACCAGAATAGCGCGTATCTACACTGCACATGCGTATTGACGTAGCCGTCCTAGTGGAAAATACTAGACGAATCTTCAGTCGCGCACGGGAAGGAAATCTCGGTTCAAGACAGATTTTTCTGATTGTCTTGGTGGGCCACAAAAAACTCTGTAGGGGGCCGCATGTGGCCCTCGGGCCGCAATTTGCCCACCCCTGACATAGTAGCATAGAAACTGAGCTACAAATTAGGAATCTCATGGTTTGAATGTCATCTCCGCCACACAGTGGTCTCAGGCAAGCCATTCTCTCAGGCCCTCCATCTTCAAGCTGTGGATAGTATCTCACAGAGTTATTACAAGGATTACCTAAAGTTCATAATAGTCCAGTAGCACCTTTAAGACTAACCAACTTTATTATTGCATAAGCTTTCGAGAACCACAGCTCTCTTTGTCAGATCCATGCATCTGACGAAGAGAGTTGTGGTTCTCGAAAGCTTTTGCTACAATAAAGTTGGTTAGTCTTAAACGTGCTACTGAACTCTACTGTTTTGCAACTACAGACTAACACGGCTACCTCCTATAGATTTAAAGATCATAGATCAGATTTGGAGATATCAAACATTAGAGAGAACAGCTTGTGCCCAGGGTGCAGAACAGAACTAAACCCAGATCTCCCTGTGTCCGGTTCTAATACTCACAATACTACGCTGCCTCTCTACACTCACCTCTGGTACCTTTGACCCGGCTGACTGCCAACTCTTACAGGAAAAAATGTAACTCGCATAGACTATCATGTGCAAAAAACAAGACTCCACATATGTGAGGTCTATTTCACTCTCTCTCTCTATTATGAAACAGATGCATATTCCACTTCACATGGTGCACGTGTGATTTTTCCCAACAAGGCCACACTCCTTCCCTGTTCTGTGTTACTAGCATTTGGTAACTAGCAAACCACATCTGCTTAGGTTCAGGTATTGCACTACAACTTATTTTCTGCCCTCTTCTTAAAAGGAGGTGTAGGGGTCAAACTAGCATTTGAACGAGAAGAGAATGATCATCCCAGATGCACAATATGAGAACATAAAAAGAGACTTGGTGGATCAGATTCAGGCTGATTCCAGACGGCCCCTCGCCTCGCGAAATGTCGCACGTCGTCGCGCAGAAAACGCGAAATATCGTGTTTTCTCGCGCGAGTTTTGAGCGACATCGTGCAAAACTCGCGCGAGAAAACGCGATATTTCGTGTTTTCTGCGTGACGACACGCGACGTTTCGCGAGGCGGGGGGCCGTCTGGAATCGGCCTCACAGTCCATCTAGTTGAGCATCATGTTCTCCAGAGCAGCCGAAGGTGCCCCTGAATGCTTGATATTCCAAAGTTCACTGCCTCTGTACATGGGAGATCCATTTGGCCAACATGGCCCTTGATGAACCTATTTTCTATCCAAGCTCCACTGCGATCTTTCACCGTTCAAGAGAATTATTGTTTTGCAGGGCGTTAAGACACTTCATTGGCTTCCTTGAAAACAGCCAGCGTTCGTTCACCTAAAAGCACTAAAACTGAGTCTCTGAACAGAGATACCAACTCTCATTCCAGTATTTCCATGAGTGAGAGAAAACACAAACAGAATGCCAATGGGTAAGTTGAACTTAGTCTTGTTTTGTGTGGTTAAACATTAAGAGCTCTTTTCTGACAAACAGAGGAGGTAACTGTATAGAAAATCTGTCCAGTTTCAAAACAGATCTTGAAATGTTGACAGCTATACTCACCGCTGCAACGTTTCAAGATCTGCTTTCTGAGGGTCTCCCATTGCTGCAGGTCAACACAGCTAAATCCATAAGCCCACAGTGAAAAAGAATGAGCGTGGGAAGGAAATTTCCCCTTTCCCCATAACCCTGATAATGTGTATGGTATACAGCAGGGATGTTAAAGGATGCTATGATTCCATAACCTCAAAATTTACCAACAATACCCATCTGTACAAGACACCATACGCTAGGAACACAACACCCAGATTAATTCATTAGCAAAGACCGCAACCCTTGACCCCTCGTGACCCAGCACTGCTTATGATGAATGGGTTTAATCTTAAATTTATGTGCTGGAACGTATTACAAACGAATGTGCCCAAGGCCCCCAAACATACGCAGCCTTTTTGGGTCGATCTGGCGGCTGCCTTCAACGAGATAAACCAGGATCTCCTCTGCTTTAAATGGGGGAATAGAATTATTGACAAAGGACTCTGAATTTGATTAGACTTTTGTACCCAGGCGCAGATATTAAAGGGCGGGGGGAAAGAGGCCAGTGGAAGAGAGATCATAATTTGCTGCATAGCTGTTGGTATTTACCTCACAGGAGAGACAATTGTTATCAGCGGTACTGATGGCCCGGGAAGAGAAAATATTCATTGCACAATGATAATAAATGCCTTATCTATATGAGAGCTCCATTTGCTACTGCAGTCCTTAAGTAAAAAATGGCACTTTATCACAGAAACCAGGGAGAATACAGGCCTGAGGATGTGTGGCCAACATCTGTGATATTTACCCACAGACAGACAATGTGTTAGATGCAAATCATTCCTTTGGGTCAGAGTAAGAGGTTCATCTAACAATCAAGTATTTTTTCATCTCCCCTATGAAGTCCTTCTGTTTTCCACCATTTCAATCAGATGCTGGATGAGTTCCCAGGGTTTTTTTCCCCTTTCTCAGTGGGAAAGAGCAAGTTGCTAGTCCTCATGATGGTGGTAAATAAGCTTGGAGATAAGGGAAATTTTCTATTGTGCTGTGTTGCCCAGGAACCTCAAGCAACTGCGGCATTCATCTCTCCTTTAAATTTTATAGTAGGGGTCTGCAACTCCTAGAGCCAAATGTGGCTCAGAAGGGAACCTAATACAGCTCTTTAAAAAAATTAAATCTTGGAGATAAGGTGGGATCCTAGAATTATCAACATGTGAAGGGAATGGCAGATGAAGATTATTACGGGGCAAAAGGGGTTCTGAGAGATGCTGTACAAGAAGTGAACCACTACCAGTAACCCAGATGCAAGCCACGCACAGATTTATGGCAGCATGCTAAAATATTCCCACAGGGTGCTCTCGGGTATATTTGTGACTTATTAGCCCTTGGATATACTCATTTTCTAATAAAAGACTTGACAGCAGCCAGTGTTTAGGCTGCAGAAACTGAATGGGTTATTATGTCAACTATCAGTAATATTAAGTTGAATAGTTATGCAACTGTACTTCGTCCTATGGGCTCTCTGTTGATCATTTCCTCCAAATTTTGATGCAGTCAGCCTCTTTAATTACAAAAGGTTACAGGCACCGGTTTTATAGAATTCAATATAGCTGATGTGCTGCAAACTTTATTTTTTGGGGGGTAGCAACCCTGTTTAGTTTTATAAATACAGAGATGGGATGGTCCCTAGCTCCCGCACCGAGACAAAAGTTCCATTAGAAGCGAGAGACTAGGGTCCAAAAATAAAGGGAGCTAAACAAATTTAAAAGGGCAAAATTTAAAGGAAGGAGGAAAAGAAAAGGTTTACTCGCGTGTTTTCATCTTGTTGCTTTTTATCAAGGTCATTTTACCACTCTTTTTTGTTAAAAGCAAATTACCAGGATGGAAAACAAAGATCTTTTTTTAAAAGGCAAGAAGCAGCCCCTGATATCTCCAGTTAATGGATCTCAGGTACTAGGATAGCCGGTCTGTGCTTGAGACCCCAGAGATATGCCGCTTGCTAGAGTAGACAACACTGAGCTACTTAGACTAGTGGTCTCTGAACGTTCATTAGGCAATTTCTGATCCTGTTTCCACTCTCCTGCTCCCCTCTGCAGGAGCGCCATTAGAACGAGCCCGGCTGCACCAGAACAGGTGGGAAGCGAACGCATCAGCCATGTGACTGCAGCTGCAAGAAAGCCACTTGGGGGAGGGAGTGAAGGTCTGTTTGTTTCCAGGGCAAGACTCCACACAGGGTGATTGCAGGCTGAATAATATTCCTAGACATGTCAGACAGAGCAAGTGGAAAGAGGAAGGATGTCAGAAGGGAGACGGAAATAAAAATAGACAGGTCTGTGTTGAAGAGCCTTTCATCACCACCCCTTCTCTGCCACACCTCCAATTTTTGCAAGAAGGAAGCTAGCTGCGAGGTTTTCGCTTGGAAGAAAATGACTCAACTGTTGACCTTTGCTCAAAGACCTTTGCCCCTAATGCCAGTCTTAAAGGGGATGGCACAGCTGCTGCCCCCAAATAGAAGTCATTCTGGAAAAGGGTTAGCACCAGGGCGGGTAACAGAAGCTGCCATGGATGAAGCATCAGAGCTTGCATTAAGGGTGGGGGAACAGCAGAATCTCAGAGCTCTATCGCCAAGATTTTAGTTCCTTTTCCTCTTTGAAATCCTTCCATTGATTTGGGATGATGCTGGGTACTTCTGAGTTTTCAGGGCTTTCCCTTTTTCAATAGCACCAAGAGCAAGTTGTTAGCCTTCAAAGTCGAAGGGATATATTTGGAAAGGAGTAGTATCGGCTGCTGCGTTTTCTAGTGTGATGGGGAGCCTCAGCTATGAAAGTTTTTTTTTAAAAAAAACGGAGACAGCCAACGGCACTCTCAGACTGCTGGTTTAATGTAATACGAATAGATCGAAGACAAGACCTAGAAGACCTTGAATGGATTCGCCTAGTCTTGGTCCTCTTCTGGAACAGTGACAAGGACCAAGGAAGAAATTCATCATGAGCTCCAGATCAGCAAGGAAGGCTATGAAGATGCTACAAGCAGAGTTGTGTTCTCAAGCTTTCCGCTAGGTTCTTTTATGAGCAGCACAGAGGGCAATCTCAACTCCCCTCCGTCTGGAGATCAGGGGGCGGGGCCACCAGCCATGTGACCATTTTCTCCGAGGGCAACCCACTGAGTTCCACCACCCCTTTTCCCAGGAAAAAAGCCCTGTGAAAAACAAACATACTCAAAGGGCAAAAAAGGCCACATAACAAGCTCAGAATCAACCATGCAGATGGAGAAGGTTTATAAAGAAACCAACTCAGGCGATTTCATCTGCTTACATGATTCAGTTTGATACTGGAGGTCTTCTAGGGCAGAGTAATAAATACAAATCTCCCCCCCCCCCCACACACACATACACACACACACACACACTGTATGCATGTCACTTCTTTTCCCTGAAACCAGTTCTGCCAGGAACGCCATTAAGAAACCCTCAAAGCTGTGCAATTCCTGATCGCGGAGGCATGCGAGATGAAATCCAGCAACCACGTTCATGAGTAACATCAACTGGGGTTTGGATTTGAAAATTCAGGTGTCTGCAGAAATAGCTCACCAAGAAATCCATGCATGACTTTGAAGGACAAGCACGAATGCCTTCCAAGGCACCAGACACTCAGCCTGCTGCTTCTAGATTTCCTTAACTACTGCACAGAATTATCTCCTCTCTACATTCAGAAGAGAGATGCCAGTGTGTGTTAATAAGGCAGCCTTAAAAACAGCTGTGTAGGTGTGGGTGTGGTATGAATTGGGTTTGCAATGCTGGGAATGGGTCTCTCTCTCTCAATAATACTCTATACCAGGGCTTTTTTTCAGCTGGAATGCGGTGGAACGGAGTTCCGGAACCTCTTGAAAATGGTCACATGGCTGGTGGCCCCGCCCCCTGATCTCCAGACAGTTAAACTCCCCTCTGTCTGGAGATCAGGGGGCGGGGCCACCAGCCATGTGACCATTTTCTCCGAGGGCAGCCAACTGAGTTCCACCACCTCTTTTCCCAGAAAAAAAGCCCTGCTGTGTGCCATCTAATAATAATTGTGTGCCCTCAAGCCACCACTGATTCATGGAGACCCCAAGACCCCAGGGATTTTCAAGGCAAGAGAGGAGCAGAGGGGGTCTGCCATTGCCTGCCTCTGCACAGCAACTCTGCTCTTCTTTGGTGGTCTCTCATCCAAGTTCTAAACCAGACCAACCCTGCTTAGTGTCCGCAATCTAACAAGATTCGGCTAGGTATCTAGGTCAGGGCATGCCTATGCTCTGTATGTGTATGAAGTGCCATCAAGTCACAACTGACTTATGGTGACCCCAACAAGGAGCTGAAAACCAGAGGTGATTTGCCATTGCCTTCCTCTGCAGAGTCTTCCTTGGTGGTCTCCCATCCAAGTACTGACCCTGCTTAGCGTCCAAGATCTGATAAAATCATGCTATACCATGCTGCCTTCCCGCCCTCTCCTATGCTGCAAACTCATATTTTAATTGTTTCATTGTCATGCGTTCCTCCAAAGAATCCTGAGCACCGCACCTCAGGAAGGGTGCTGAGAATTCTGTTCTAGCAACCTCCTCTCCGAATTAACATCTCCAGCGTACTATGGGAAGAGGGAAGTTCAGAAGTTCTGTACTAGAGACTTATCTGATAACAACGGCTCGTGTGACTCTGGCTGCCATCACTAGACACATTTAAGGTATATTGGCCATGACACCTCTAGATTCAAGAGGGATTCACTGTTGAATACTAGATGCTGTGGGGCCCAAGCAGGTCTATTGGCTAGTTACTCTGTATGCAGGCTCCTAGAAATGTTTGAATGAGTCTAAACAGGATGCTGCATGAAGCAGGCCTTTGGGCTGATCCGACAGAGCTTTTTTTAATTTCCTTATTATCCAGGGCAGAAACAGAACCTCCATGGACACATGCAGTATACCTCTGAGTACAAGATGCTGAAACACAGGGGAGGGATGTTGCCTTCATGCCTGTTTGTGGGCTTTCCTGGGGGCATCTGTCTGGCCACTGTGGCAAATAGGATGGTGGACTAGATGACCCACTAGGGTTCTTCTTAGGTTCGTGTTAGCAGATCTGGGGTGGGAGGTCTACACACATCCAACCCTGCGAGCAACTCATCTTTCAGCTCTCCCTTGCACAAGACAGCAAAATGTATGCCTAAACCCAGTCACGGCTGCTCTACAGATTCACACTACGGCTGTTATGTCACATGCAAAGGAGAGATTAAGTCTTAACAGGCAACACGGTGGTGCAGCACTGGTATGGGGCTGCATCACACTGCAGACATTCATCAAATGCCACTGTAAGCCCTACGCATGCACACCTGATGGCCTTAGACAGGAATGGGTGCTTGCAGAAGATTCTTTCCTCTTCCTCCTCCAGTTAAGCGGTATCACCTCCTCCCCCTCCTGCACAGGCATTTCTTCAGTCCCACTCATGAGTTCAAAATCTTGCACAATCTTGATTTGTGGTGTTAGTTTTTAAATCAACCGAGGCCAAGAATACCGATCTTCTTGAGCAAGTAGTCAGTTTAAAAGCTCAACTGAGGTCATCCACAAGCACAGATGAACCTCAAACCCCACCATATATATAAATATTTAAAAATTCCACCCCCTCCTCTCTAAAAACAACCCTGCATGCATCTGACCAAGAGAGCTGTGGTTCTCGAAAGCTTATGCTACAATAAAGTTGGTTTGTCTTAAAGGTGCTACTGGACTCTTTACTGTGTGCATCACAGGGACAGGGAAGAGATAAAATGTGGATGGGTCTTCTGATGGCTAACAAAAGAAGAATAAATTGGGCAGTTTTGTTTAATATTGCATGGTTTATGTAGATTACATAAGCCAGTTTTTATAGGACACAGAATTCATCCATTTTAAACATGGAGTATATACTCCTGGGCAGGGCTTTTTTTCTGGGAAAAGAGGTGGTGGAACTCAGTGGGTTGCCAGCACAGGACCACACAATGACATCACTTTGGGTCATCTGGAACAAGGGAGGAGTTTTTTAAAGTTTAAATCGCCCTCGGCGAAAATGGTCACATGGCTGGTGGCCCCACCCCCTGATCTCCAGACAGAGAGGAGTTTAGATTGCCCTCCACGCCGCTCCAGTGGCACGGAGGGCAATCTAAACTCCCCTCTGTCTGTAGATCAGGGGGTGGGGCCACCAGCCATGTGACCATTTAGAGGTGCCAGAATGCCGTTCCACCATGTTCCAGCTGAAATAAAAGCCCTGCTCCTGGGTAAAGGAAGAGGCCTGGGAATTTTATTCCGGAGCAACAGAAGCAATGCAAGGATTAGAACCATAATCCATTAAAAATAAAATTGTAGGGTACTGAAAAACATATTGTATAATGTAAGGACAGCCCCACAAAAGAGCATGCGAGACCACATGTTTTGGAACATTTGCCCACAAAAATCTGCCAGCTTCAAGATTTTTTTTTTTTAATGGAAAAAGTCAGATGTCCTCTTGGCATTGAAAATATTTATATATATGGTAGAATCCTTCCCGACTCCCACCCTCCTGGCCAATGAATAGTAAAGTAAAAAAAACCCACAACTAACCCCTAAAAAGTTCTTGTGGCTATCATGTGGTAGCATCTTCTGAGTTACTGGAGTTGCCAACAGGAAGGTGATCCAAATCAGTTTCGGTACTGAAAAACATGTAGCCCAATTTTTTTTTATTTTGGTTTTGACAAGAGTCAGAAAGAATTTTCTTTCATGGTGTGACTGTGCACCCATGTGCTATTATGTGCATACACACAGAGATACACACACTATTTATATATCAGTGCTGAGCTGGGGAAGGGGCAGAACGTTGTGCAAACATCTTCATCCTCCACAAAATAAGCCCAGCCATCTTGGCAATTTTTTGTACACCACTGGAGAAAAGGGTATGGAGTAGGTGCCAAGGAGAAGGAAGCTTTCCCAATGCAGAGACAACCATAGAATCATAGAGTTGGAAAGGACCTCCAGGGTCATCTAGTCCAACCCCCTGCACAATGCAGGGAATTCATAACTACCTCCCCTCCACGCTCCCAGTGACCCCTGCTCCATGCCCCGAAGATGGCAAAAACCCTCCAGGATCCTTGGCCAAATTGGCCTGGAGAAAACCAAATCTATGATTCCTCAATGGGATCCAAATTACACCTTAAGTCAACCACATGATCACACCTGGGAATTTCGGCTGTGAGTTCCTCATAGGAATTCAATTCAGGAGCACCCATGGACTAAATTTGGATTGGGACTGTGGTGCAGGGGAGGAAAGCCTCCTGTAAGGCTTCCCTCCTGCACCTAACCCAAAACAGTGACCCCCCCCTCCCCTGGAGTAAGCACATGTTGTAAATGCTTGCACAGGCAGCCCTCCATGGGACAAGTAACACCCTGTGGGGCCATTTGGGGTTGGGAAAATGGTAGGGAGCAGGAGTCTCAGCTGGCATTCCCTGTGGCAATCATGTGGAAGATGTGACGTGTAGTTTGGCCCCAGGATGTGCATCCCACTGAAAGTAACCCTGTGCAGAGGAACAACAGCTGCATTCAGTTGTGTATCTCTCAATCCAAAGAAGGCTATCTTAGCTGTCTTCACAACAAGGACTAGTTCCTAACCCAAAGTGCATCCAGAGAAGGAAATCTGGCACAGTGGCAAAACACCAAAATCAAAGTATTGGCATCTGCCACGTACCACTGGAATTTTGTTTGTGTGCTACTTTAACCAGATTAGAGCCATGCCTGTGCTGCAACTGAAATCAGTTTAAAATTGGTTTGGCCGCCATGGCTTATTCCAAATTCCAAACTGTTCCAAATCCTAGGAAATCTAATTTTAAGAGGATGCTAATGTTTTTTTTCATTAGGGGTCACAGGATCTTTTCACAGAACTTGGGAATTTTGATCAGGAAGACAGGGTGGAAACTGGTTAAAATGGACTCTTAGGCTACCTTCAGAAATTCAGTTGAAACTGTGCATGCACCTGGCTCATATGCACGCATTGCTCCTTCCCCTCTCCCACTCCCATCTTGTGTGGTAAGGGATGAAGGAATGGTAGTTTAAGATTAACTCCTGTAATCCATGATGTACAAATGTAGATACATGGTTTAACCAGAGTTAGATTTCCTTCTGCTAATTCTAAACCAGGATTAAATTCGGGGGAGGGGCCTAATTTTGGTTTGGTGCTACACCCACACCCTTACTTCACAGGTTACTGGAGTTGGTATTAAACCACCAATTTCTGGGTGAGAAGAATGGGGAAGGGTGGTGGCAATGGAGGATGCCGTCACATACATAAACCCAGCACAAGCCAGGCTCATACATACTTTTATATAACTTGTTAGAGTGCACGTCTGAATGCAGCCTTAGGCTCTGCCCAGTTAAAACAAGAAACTGTGGTTTATTTTGTAAGTTTGTGAACCCAAGATTCAGCTCGAGAAAATCAAAATTACTGGTTTGCCTTGACAGGTTGTGGTTTCATTGCCTTTGCTCTGTAGCTCAAGGCAACGCCAGAATTAAACCAGGATTAAGCCAGGATAGCTGTATTCGAAGTTAAGACTAACTGTAGTTAAACAAACTGGAGATCCTGGCTTCTTGTATCCCACCAAACCACAGTTCATGGAGCAGGCTGCATTCAAACAATCACACTTACCCTTAATGAAACCACGGTTTGCATGATGTCTGAATTCAGTATTACAGTGCTGACATGAAATTGGACAGACATTTTCTTGTACGGAGAGCCAAGTATCTCCTTGAACAGGATACAGCCAGAGCACAGCCATCAACAATCCGCTCCCCCCCCTCCCTTCCTTTCTCTGATGTAGATACTCACTGTTGTTCAGCTTTGGCTCTATCGCTTAGGAAGAAGAGGGCTGTAGCGAGGAAAAACATCCCTCCCAGGACGACGACAAAAGGGCACAACATGAGAGCGTAGCCTAAGCTGAGGAATTCCCAGAGCGGGGACTCTTTTGTGCTCTGGCGTATCAGATCGGAGATCTGGAGAGGAAGCAGAGGAAGGTGGGGGGAGAGGTTAGCTTATTTCCAGGGGCTCCGGTTGCTGCGGAGTGCAGTTTATTCAATATGACAAGGGGAAAGTGATGACTTCCTTACAGAGATGCGTGGGGGCTCTGCGACAGAAAATGAACCTTATGAAGAAAGGAGATCCCCTAGATAAACTGGTCCCCCTTTTTGACTTGCAAGATTAGTAAGCTGGGAGGCCTTTCTGTGTTGCTCTGACTGCAAAAAGCCATGGCACAATAAACTGAATGTGTGATTGGCCTGAAAGGTGCCAATTGCAAATATTTCTTTATACATAGGCCTTTAGTTGACATGGTGGAGAGGGGCTGTGGTTCCGTGGAAGTGCCTCGGTTTGATATGCAGAAGGTCCCGGGTTCAATCCTCAGCATCTCCAGTTAAAAGGGATCCGGTGGTAGATATTGTGAAAGATCTCTGCCTGAGACCCTGGAAAGCCACTGCCAGTCTAAGCAGACAATACTGACCATGATGGACTAATGATCTGATAAGGCAGCTTTATGAGTCCATGTTTGTTCATTGCTTTTTTTTTTTTTTAATGCTAAGGCTTTTTCTGACTTTAGGGTGTTTTTTTCCTTAGTTTCTTAGCTGCTGCTGTGTTGAATATAAAAGCCGGCGGCTTATTCTTATTCCAGTTTGGGGGGTGGGGGACATTGTGGGGAGGCTTAACTCCCTGCCAGTACTGTGATGCTGATCTGAACTGGGCCTCCATACACCTAATGTGTTTAAAAACCCAACAAACGTTCAAGGTCGTAACTGAAAGTGTGAAACCAGCAGAAGTGCTGGCCAAGAACAGAGCCAAGATGGACTCACCAAGAGTTTTGGTAGGCCCGTTGCTGGAGGCAACTTGTACCAGAGTTAGGGATGTTAATGTGAAAATAAACGTTTGTGTCTTTTTTTAAAAAAGAAAAGCTTTGAAAAACTGAGATGAACAGGAAAACTTGGCGATCTCTTGAGACGTCTATTGATTAAGAGAATTCACCTAAGCCAGCCACCTATCAGCTGTATGGCATATGGGTGTGTGACAGGTGCTCTGAGCAGCATTCAGCTGTACAGCAAGGGAGATGTTGGTGGGGCTCAGCACCTCTCAGCACAATTCTGTGCAGAAAATATAAATGGGGCACACACAAAAAACCCACAGGGAGCTGTTGAAAATGGGCACATCTGGTTTGACCCTTCAAAGGGCAGGCTTATTCTGAGCAAACTATAATTGTCGCTGATGAAGAGTTTGCATATTGGATTTAGATTAGGAGAGCAAATTAGCACGCCAGACTCTTTAGGACCAAAGCTGTAAGACTGACGTGTGAAGTGAGTAAACACTCTGAGAGGACTGCAAGGTCAAGGAGCAGCAATGATAGCTGGCACTTCTTTATCTCCTTGTCTGATCGTTCCTAATGATTAGACCTAATTGCTCTTCTTGCACATTGCCAGCTTGACACCCATTCAGTCCCTTGGCGGTGTCTGTAACTGATAGTGCTCACTGCTGCACAAAGCTCATCTTGTTGACTGTCGAGATGCGCAACAATCCTCCAGTGCTTTTGACAACTCAGTCTTATATCCCTTGGGATGAAAATTTACAGGGCACACATTAGAAAGCCCTTGTGGGTTTTTTGTTGTTGTTGTTGGACAACATGAGGACGTTGCATTTGTTTGTTTACTTTGTTTACAGTCCCCCTTTCTCATCAAGACTTGAAGTGAACTACACAGTTAAGAAACAATGCAATACGGACAACACAGATCAATACAATATATAATAAATGTATAATCAATACAATACAATACAATAATCATAACAATAAAATGTATAATCAATACAATATATAGATAAATGGTGCAGTAAATAAAGCAGCAAGCACTTACAAATCCGATCAGGTAGGGACTCCCAGCATCTCCCAGAAGGTGCGACGTGAAGCTCTGCAAAGCCACAGCTGTGGCCCGCCGTGTCGGGATGACCACATACTAAGAAGGGGAAAGAAGATAAAAGGTTAACAGTTTTTCAGGCTCTCATGAGTGCCAAGGGGAGGGGGACTTTTCCAGATGGTTTCTTGTGTTCGTCTGTTGAAGGAAAACACCCAAGAATCCTACGGCTTCTAAAGACGAATTGCTTTTATGGGTCACAAACCTACTTGGCCCAGCGGAGGGCCCAGGGTTTAGCCGGTAAAAGATCTGCTTCACAGCCAGAAGATCTCAGGTTCTATCCCTGGCACTTCTAGTTAAAAGCATGCAGGTGACGTGAAAGGCCTGCGATCCTGGAGAGCTGCTGCTATCCAGAGCAGGCAGTATTGGGAAACCAGCATCAGCCACCTTCAAAGGTTGGTGTGCTCTGCCTCCATTGGAAGCTCACACTCGGGTGACTGGGTCGATCCCGTTGTGATGTTAGTGCCCCAAACATCACTTTCAGCCCACCCAGCTATACGTTTGGGTAAAGTGATGGTACATATATATAAAGTGGTGCATATGGATAAACCAGTAAAGAGACCCACAAGTCCAAATTTACTTGATATGGTGTGTGTGTGTCATGTGCCACCAAGTCACCTCTGACCGATGGCGACCCTATGAATGAAAGACTTCCAAAATGTCCTATCATTAACAGACTTGCTCAGATCCTGCAAACTGGAGGATGTGGCTTCTTTTACTGAGTCAAGCCATCTCATTTTGGGTCTTCCTCTTTTTCTACTGCTTTCCACTTTTCCTAGCATTACTGACTTTTCCAGAGAATCTGGTCTTCTCATGATGTGACCAAAGTACAACAGCCTCAGTTTTGTCATTTTAGCTTCTAGGGAGAATTCAGGCTTGATTTGATTTAAAACCCACTTATTTGTCTTTCTGGCTGTCCATGGTATCTGCAAAACTCTCCTCCAATGCCACATTTCAAATGAATCAATTTTCTTCCTGTCAGCTTTCTTCATTGATATGGTGACCCACTTTAAAAACCACAGCATGCAAATCAATAAAACTGCAAAAGCCTGGGGTCTGTTTTTAAAGTCTTTGCTAACCAACTTTTGGGTCGTGATCCACAAGTTGAGAAAAGCTGCCATAGGGTTTTCCAGGCCTCCTCCAAGAGAGTGGTTCATAGCACTACTGGAGGAGCAGCTAGAGCTCTGCACCCAATTCAGTGCTCAGAGCAGCTGCCCCACCCTAATGATGTCACCGGGGGCTTCACAGCAGCAGCAGGGTCAGTCAGCACACAAATCATCAATGGAAAGGTTGTCTGAAAGCAAATCGTTGAACTGCTCTTTGAAGGGCAGTTTGGAAAATTCCAATTAACCAACAGTTCTGCCTTCATGAGACTTGATCGATCAGAAAGGGCTACCCTGCACTATTTATGCCTCTGGAAGAAAGAAGCTGGTGGAGAATTGATCACCTGGATGCAAAAGGATGACTATTTATCTAAAATAATCTATCTTCTGTCTAATCAGGAAAAGTGCGAGTGCGTCACCTCCAAAATAGCAAGGTTTGGGGGGGCAGCCACACAAACGGAAGGGAATTTCCCGAAGCGACCGTGATAAAAGTGTAAAGGCAGATGAATGAGATGTAAAACGCTGGCTTCTTTTTCCTCATTCCAACACTATTTGAAGAAGAGGCATCATTACATACCCCTGCTGTTTCAAAGGCTTCTTTGTTCATTAACATTGTTCAAAAGTTGCTAATCAAAAGCAAATTCAATTAAAGTAAGTGGTTCTCCTCTTCGCATCCCATTCTTTTATGAGTTTTGCAGTGATCCTTTTGGATAATAAAAAAGTTGAAAACCGCTGCCCCAGGGAAGAATAGTTAAAGGAAAGGGCTGCACAGGGTACAGAAGACCCTTCTTTGGACATTCAGATCCTAGGCCTGACCTTGTTTGGGTTTGGGCCCTCAATACTGAGGACTCTTTTTCTAAGTTAAATCGTAGGACTCGCAATACCATATATTGTAAATGTTTTGGGCACAATATGGGCATTCATTTTTTTAAGGAAAAAAAATAGATTCCCAGAATAACTGACCCACAAAGTGCAAAACACACACTCAGAATCAGTAATTTAAAATAATTAATCCATAGTATGGAAACAGTGGATTTTTCTTCTCTCTCCTACAGTAATAAAACTCGGGGACACCGAATGAAAAGGACTGGAAATAGATTTAGGGCAGGCAAAAGAAAAGATTTCTTCATACATAACTAGCTTACAAAACTTGCTGCCACATTTAGATAAGTGGCTTTAAAGGAAAACATAGGAACTCATCAATGGCTACAAGCCCTTGTCAGCTCAATGGAACCTCCATTATCAGAGGCAGTGTATCCTTGAATATCACTTGCTGGAGAGGCTTTGGCTCCTGTTTCCTCCCTCTAGGCCTTCTGGGGCATCTGAAAGGCCATGGTGAGAACCAGGATGTACAACTAGTGGTTTGGTTTATTGGTCTGATCCCACCAGATCTTTTGATATGTTCTTATTTTCTTAAGAAAACAGTAGCCAAGAGGAAAGAGGGAAATGGCAGTAGCAGAAACGGCCACATTTGGTGCCCCAGAGACCAAATTCTATACATATGTGGCAAGCCCTCAGCTGTTTTTATGTAACTCCATTAAAATAATACAGGAATGAGGCATGGGGGACTCCCAACTCCTTTCCCTTAAAGCAAAAACAAGAAAATAGAAAGAGTACATAGTAAAAACATCAGCTACTGTCCAGGTTTGGAGAGGAAATCAATTACAGACCCACAATGGCATTTCTAGGACAGAAATAGAGCCCAAACCAAAAAACCATACCCACAGGACTGGCTTTAAATGTCCCTGGCCAGAGGGAAGAGTCAGCTGGCGAAGTCCGCCAGCTCTTGGTGAAGGGAGGGATTGCCCTGTTTCCTCTAAGTGGCACCCACCACTCAGGAAGCGCCAAGGAAGACTGAGGGGGCTAGTCCGGTAGGCCTTAAGTAGAGGCTGAGGAAAGTTTTGGCCATGCCACCAATGTCCTCTCTTGCCACCACTAAAACCCAGCAGAGCTATTCATAGCATCCCAAAGAACCCATGTGGTGGTGTGGTGGGACGAGGCTGAGCCAAGATCCAATTGCCACTCTGCTATGAAGTTCTCCGGGCAACCAAACTCTGAGGTGTACCTATCTCAGAGTTTGAAGGTGAAGACAAAACGGGAGAAAAACTAACCATGTACACCAAACTGCTCTGAACTCTGTGGCGGAAGAGCAAGATTAGAAACGTACGTATATATAGAAGGCCACAAAACCAGCACTGAGGGCACTTGGCAGTGGCCGGAATCGGCACGGAACGCTTCCTTGGGTTTCCCACCCCAAAGTAGTGCATTGTTACTCTGACTCCTCCTTATCCCCAGTTTGTTTGTTTATTTAGACATTTATACCTTGTTTTTCTCCTTCCCTTTATTTCAACCTTAGAATAGCAACTTGTGTGAGGAAGGTTAGGTTGTGAGAGAGTCACTGACCCAAGGTCACCGAGCAAGTTTCCATGGCAGAATGCGGCACTGAAACCCAGGTCAGACACAGGATCCACTGACCACTATAACACTCCGGCTCTCTCGCTGCCAGTTAAAGAGATTGAAAGCCAGCTGCCGGAATGCACACTCTTCCTTCCCTCCCTGAATCAGGTTAGTGTTAACCAGGGTTTCCTTTTGATCTGTGGGTTTGTATTGCCCTCACTTAGATAGCCCAAGCAAGCCTGATCTTGTCAGAAAGCAGGTTTTGCCTTGGTTAGTAATTGGATGGGAGACCTCCAACGAAGACCAGGGTTGTTAAGGCAGGCAATGGCAAACCACCTGTTAGTCTCTTGCCATGAAAACCCCACCAGGGGTCGCCATAAATCAGCTACGACTTGACAGCACTCTCCACCACCACATGCGCTGTATCCAGTTACTTGAGCATGGAATACGCACAGCCCACAGTTTGACAGTGCTCTGCTTCAACTCACCATCAGTATGTCAGCAGTAATGGCCCAGTTGGAGAACAGGAGAGTTTCGCCAATGAAAATGCAGACCTGTCAGGGAAGTACATAAAGTCCTTATTAGCTGACTCAACCTCAATGTTAGGGCCGAACTACATTCAACAATGGAGCTCTGTGACTGGAATTCTAGATGTGTGCAGATTCAAGGGAGGATCAGAGATAAGGCTGCAGTACTCAGGGAGGGGTTTTATTTATTTGTTTGTTTGTTTGAAACATTTGGATGCTGCCTTTCCATCCCACTTAGGGCCCCTCCCCCAAAGCTATGGGGTAAAGAAGGCATTTTTAATCTGATAAATGGCCTGAGCAGCAAAGGGGGGGAGGGGAATCCTCTTTGCTAGGATGTACTGGTCCCTTAAATTAATGGGAAAGACCCTGGTGGCCTGCTGTAGTGAAGGGGCCCTGATGCGAACGAACAAGCTGACCGCCACGGGGAGTGCTTTGCCCGATTGCTTCAGGCCTCTTTTAATATTCCAGTCCACCCCACCCCCTTCTCCAGTGCTGCACCCCCGATCCAATCTCTCCCCCGGGCTGCGTTTAAGAAACAAACATCACTTTTGACAGTGTTAGTCACAGAAGCCCAGTATTGCTTAGCCTGCTTACAACTTATCCTGTTACTGTTCTCTACCTACTAGCGCAATACCATCTGTCCAATCAGCTCTGGAAATGTTTGAGGTCATTGTGAAAGCCACAGCATATTTAACTACTACATGCGCTGGAACAAAACACCAATCTATCGTGCTGTTCCCCTCCCTCCAAACATCATGTTTGTACGAATAAATTTGGTGGTCATCGACTTAGGCTTATTTAACAAATTATGTCTCGAGGTATTAGGCGTGTCCAAGAGATGAATGGGCCTACAAAGGTCCTTTCCCCATTTCTTTTCTCATGTATCCCTCCAGAACATCATCCATTCAATAGCAAGTCTGATTGATTTTAATAGAAGAAAATAAACTCGGCCAACATCAGGGACGCAGTATCCCATATGGACCTGCCTGGATGTCGAGGTGATCTTTGGAGGTTCTTAGGATCACAGTCCTAAGAATGGCGGATGGTCATTAAAAAAAGAATCCTGGTGGCAGTGCCAATGACTCAGACACACCAACAGAAATGTGCTTTGCCGGCGTTTTGCCCGTGGCTGAAGACAGTCCTCTTGTGGAGGGACTTTGTGCTTGTAAACTCTTCGTCCAGTTATGGAACTACGAATTGCTTTCTCAGAAGTGGCTTTTAATGCTGGGGGGAAATTTTAATAGTGATACTGGGTTGCAACTTTATTATTGGTGCATTGTATTTTGCTTTTGTATTGTTCTGAGTATTTGTTACCTTCCATGGGGGTCTGTAAGGATCAAAAGGGGAGCAAGGTTGTAAATCTTTTTAACAAACTAAGAAATAACTATTCCAGCTCTCAGCTGCATAACTCTGCCCTGAAAGCCCAGATATTTGTTCCATTACAGCACGAGAATCCTGAAGCCAAAGGAAACTTGACAGGGGCTGTTCTCACATGCCCTAACCCTCCAGAAAATCACGCAAAACTCACGGCATGAACTGTCTCCCTAGCGCGATTTCCCGGCACGATCCTGTTTATTAGAGCGTTTTCTGACGTCATCGCACCAGTAAAGGGAATCGTGCCAGGAAATCACGTTAGGAAGATGCTTTATGCTTTGAGATTACGCGCACGTGTAAAAACGGCCAGGATTAGAAATCACACACACACAGAAGCAGGAGCAACTGACAGTCTTTCTCCGTCCCTTGTTCATGTCCCCCCATGTAATCTTCTCTGCTCTCCTGTCCTCCTTCCAATCTCCTAATGAACATTAACTGTTAGACATAAGCTGTGACCAGTCTCCTAGGACTAGCTAGGCTTCAAGTTCCTCCTTTGGATAATGCTAAGAGTCTGATCGAATGTTTGGAATTGGAAAAGATAGATTAGTTACATAAGTTAGATAAACTAGATAAGTTAGATAAGGTAGTTAGCGATAATACAGTTCAGTCTTTCCCGTCCATACATACATAGGCTCCCACGATGCTGCTCTTGGCTGCGACAAAGATTAGACAGGTGAAGATGGCTGAGCCCAGCATTCCCACGGCGCACACAAGAGGGTCTGCTCGCTGAGTTTTCAACCGGCACCACTTGGTAGCCCCAGCCCCAGTGATCACACCCAGAAAACCGGTGAAGCAGGTGATGGCTCCAAAAATCAAACTGAGGACACAAGACATTTTTAAAAAATCTATGAACGTAATTTTTATACACTGACAATAAGGTAGTATACAGGTAGGGCTGAAAGAGGAATAAAAAGTATGAGTAAGTGGTGCAGAATAGAGTTTATTGACATAAAGCTGAAAATGTAATTCTCAAAATTAACTTCAAGATCAATCAAGGGACCATCCATGCCCTTTGGATGGAAATTCTACCGTCTTTCAAAATTACGATAAATAATCATGTGCCTTGGGTTAAAAAAAAAATCCACAGCAAAACTACTACAATATGCAAATGCATTTAAATTTAATCAGCCAAGATGAATTTACTGCATCTCAGGCAAATTCCCTCTTCTACATTTACTTATCATCTGTTCCTGGTTAAGTCACGTTGCTCATGTCCTAGTTCTGCTACCTATACAAAATGGGAATTCCTACTATGCAGGTTGGTGGTGAGAAATATGAAAGAGTTAAAGCACACTGAAAGCAATGTGGGGAGGGTCAGAGTCACTCTTCATTCAGACAGCTGACTTGCTGGTTAAGGATCCCAGGCACCTGCTGGTGGAGGGAAACCCCCTGGCGGTTTGCTGGCTGGTTTGCCTGCCAGTTGCTGGTGACCAGTGGGAGGTTTCAAGCCACCCAGCGATCCCTCACCACCAGCCGGCACCCCAGATACAAACGCAGCACGCACACTCTTGGCAGACGTGATGACGTCACTTCCAGAAGGAATGTCATAGAGCTGGTTGCAAGAGTGCTCCTGTGGCCGGCGTGAAGATGTCCTTCTGGAAATGGCGTCATTGCGTCAGTGCTGGATGATCGTCCTGATGAGCACCAGGTCCTCCCCTCTCCCACCAGGATAGCATAAGGACCTGGCAACCGTGAGTGGAATTACAAGTTGCGAAGTTCTTGGAAACGCTCAAGTGCATGGTTTTGTGTGTGGTCCTCAATTCACACGCAAGCTGTCCTTGCTCAGTGTACGTGAATGCCACTTTCACGGGAGCTCCCTTTGTGTGATTGCATCTGCAAGCGAGTCCTTCCTTGAAAGAACAAGTACTGCGGGCTCCTTTGACTTGCCAATTTGCATTTCTTTAAGGTGTGAAAAAGTGTCAAGTTCTGCATTTCAATGAATGGATGCGGAGGTGGGGGAAACTGAGATACTTTTAGCAGTTGAGGAGAAACTGATATCAAACACCTGAATGTATTCACACGGAGCAAAATGAAGTGTAACTGTGAAAGCCAGTGCATGGGAAGTTAGAGGGGGAACACATGAAATGAGGCTCACTTGAGCGTCCCTAGGTACTTGATAACATGTATTTCCACCCCCTATTGATGGCAGTTTAGCAGCCACTTGTGTTATTAATTAATTGATTGATTGATTGATTGATTGATTGATTGATTGATTGATTGATTGATTGATTGATTGATTAAATGTATATTCCACTCTCCCTGCAAGCGGGCTCAGAGATCTCAACATATAAAATATACAATAATAAAATTGGCAGCATAAAATATAAAATCGATGGTTGTTGTGGGTTTTCCGGGCTGTACTGCTGTGGTCTTGGCATTGTAGTTCCTGAAGTTTCGCCAGCAGCTGTGGCTGGCATCTTCAGAGGTGTAGCACTAAAAGACAGAGATCTCTCAGTGTCACTGTGACACTGAGAGATCTCTGTCTTTTGGTGCTACACCTCTGAAGATGCCAGCCACAGCTGCTGGCGAAACGTCAGGAACTACAATGCCAAGACCACGGCAATACAGCCCGGAAAACCCACAACAACCATCGTTCTCCGGCCGTGAAAGCCTTCGACAATACATCAAATATAAAATCGGCAATTAACAATACAACATTAAAAACAGCTGCACCTGTACTGCACCACCCATTCAGACCAGACAAATTCGTGAGACAGGGTGGCTGGTTACAGATGGCTACAAAGTCGGGGGGGGGGACAGACACCTCCCACCCCCATGCTACGAGGCCAGTTTAGACAGTTGGGACGGCTTGTATGCCTCAATCACCATATGCCTGGCAGAACAACTCGGCAGGAAAGATAACAAATCTGAATGAGTCCAGGTTGCCACAGACTGTTCCACCAGGTTGGTGCCAGGGCCAAGAAAGCCTGGGCCCTGGTTGAGGCAAGGCAAACCTCCTTGGGGCCAGGGACCACCAGTAGATGTTTGTCTTAAAAGGTTAAAACCAAAACCTTGAACCTGATCCAGAATCTGTTGCAGCTGGACGTGTGAAAAGACTGCACAGACAAGCATTATTGCAGTTGAGGTTCCAGTTCTGGTATTTCATCTACAATGATTCATTCATGTAAGTGGCCACACATTGCTAAAAAGGGGCAGAGCAGAGTCCAAATGACCAGCAAGCCTCACCTGTCCTTGGTCCCACAGGGTTGCGAGGTGCAGGTCTCTGCTGTTTTCTGGACCACCTGTGCTCTGTGGAGGTAGAGGGGGATCCACATACCCAGAGCCCCCGTAGCGAAGGAGACAGCTGAGGTAGCCAGGGAGGAGAACACATAGCTGCGACTGAAGAGACAGAGGGGTTGTGCGAGTGTGTGAGGAAGGGCTGCAGATCATCTCAAATGCACAGTTTCACCATTACAGTTTTCTCCACAGAATCCTGAGAACTGTAGTTCTATAAGGGAGCTCTAAATTCTCTGTTAGATGTCCCTCACAATTAGGGTTACCATTCCCCAACTGGGGGTGGGGGATCCCCTGCTCCCACCCTTCTGCATCCTGCGTCCACTTACTTGAGCGGTGATGCGTGCCCTGAGCTGTGCCGTGTGCCCTGAGTCACGCCGTGTACTCCTGCACCCATAGCGGGCCCATTTTGGGGAGAATCGTGCCCCACAGGGCCCGATCCGGCCCTTGGTGAGTGCAGGAGCACTCCTGGCCGGCCTTTGACCCCTGCATAATGACGTCACCTCTGGAAGTGATGTTATCACACAAGTGGGGAGCGTGCGCGTGCTTTGCACGGGTGTGAAAAAGAAAACCCCCTGAGCGGCAAGGTGAGTGCCAGGCTCCTAATCTCCCGCTGGGGGAGTAAAGGGATATGACAAACCCCCTGTTTGGGCTCCAGGGGACCTGACAACCCTACTCACAATTCCTAGGATTCTCTGGGGAGAAAGAAATGCTATTAAGATGGTTTAAATCTGTGGGTATAAATCAGGGTTTCCCAACCTTTTTGAGTCTGGTGGGCACAACCACAAAATGGCTGCCAGAGAAGGCGAAACCAGCCACAAAATGGCTGCTGCAGCGTACCTTCAGTCACACAGTGAAGATCCTTGTGCTGTGGTGGCAGCTGCTGCCAAAGCAACGTTTTTAAAAATTGGCACAACCAATCGAATCTCCAGAACTGTTGAGCAAAAGCCCCATGTGGCTCTATCTACTTTCTAAAAAATTTGGCAAGTGCCAAGAAAGGTGTCAACAGGCACCATGGCATCAATGGGACAACTAACTGTACATGATCCCAAAGTCCCCTATGTTAGGACTGCCACACTGCCATCACCTGTATAGCACCTGTTGAATAATTGCCACCATGGAAGACATGTTAGCAACCTCATGCAAGAATCAAGGATGATTTATTTCAGCAGGATACGTTTTTGCCCCTTGCTTGAATTTGCTCAACAGGAAAGCCCTACGTTTCTAAGGAAGGAGGGAAACTAACAGACTTAGAAAAATTAACAGGGAGCAATTCTTGAGGACTCTTGTTGAGAATGCATTCCCCACAACTAGAATCAATTAACAGGGGGTTGAGGCATCATGAACATGGCATAGAACTGTAGCTTATAAACTAGATGCCAATACATTAAATTATATACACACACATGAAGATCCCTTTCATCTCTGGAATTATATATACACAAAAGAAGACCTTTGTTAGTTTGTAGAGAAAACTGTTTTAAAATGGTACTGCAGTGGTATACAACCCCATGGAGAATCTCTAAGATACACGGCATATCTTCAACCTACTATTTTTCTAAAACAAAAAAGGAACACCCATTTTAAAAGGGAGGACTTTTGGCACTGCTTACTTTCTTATCAGGGCCTTCATATCTCGCAGCCACGAGGACCGAGCTTTCAGCTGCGCCCCAAGCTGTTCAGCGTTGCCTCTTTTCGCAGCGGGAACAAATATCAAGATGAGAGTCCCAGTGATCATTCCTAAAAGTGGAGAGACCTGAAAAAGAAAGGGGGTGGAGAATGGGCGTCAACAATCTCTCTAGCCTTATATAAGCAGCAACAAGACAAAGCAATTAGCTAGTTTTGATAAACTACTTAAAAGTCAGAGCTTTCAGAAATGACGTTTTTAAAAATATGAAATTTATCACCACTACCTCCCTGACTACATTATCTGTGAATGGTTGTGCCGCACAGCTACCAAGGAGAGGGTACATTTCAGAACGTTAAGGAGAACCTTCTTAACAGCAAGAATATGTTAACAACGGAACCAATTTCCTACACGGCTGGTAGAATCTCCCTCCTGGAATACTTTTGGTGTGTAGCCACTTTTAGGGATGTGCGTTTCGGCTTTCTGAATGCCGAAAGAAAGCCGAAACAAAAGTGTTTCGGCTTCTTTCGGGTTAGCAGAAACGTTTAGGAGAAAGCCGAAACGTTTCGGCTAGCCGAAAGAAAAAAAGCCGAAACGTTTCGGCTTCTTTCGGCTTTCTTTCAGCTTTTCAATGGGAAAATGCCTCCGTCTTCCCGGACGTCTGGGGGAGGCATTTTCCCACCGAATCAGCCCAAAATTGGTGGGGACCTTCCTCTAACCCCTCTCTAAAACCCCCCCAAGTTTCAGACCGATTGGACTTTGGGGGGCCACGTTATGGCCCCCCAAAGCAGGTCCCCCTATCCTCCCATAAGAAAGCGAAGGAGCAGCATATTGTTAGCATGCTGCTGCTCATCTTCTTCATTATTTCCTATGGGGAAAAATGAAGAAGCAGGCTTCCTTTGCCAGGGGTGGCATTTTGCATGCAAAATGCCCCCTTACCCTCAGGGGCCCTTCTCCCACCCTTCCTCCCACCCCCCACCAAGGCTCAGCCTGCTCCCACTTGGGGGGCCATTTCATGGCCTCCCCAAGTAGGTGCTCTGCTCTCATCTCTACCACTGACAGCTGGGGGAGGCTTGTCTTGCCAGGGGTGGCATTTTGCATGCAAAATGCCCCCCAACCCTCTGGGGCCCTTCTCCCACCCTTCCTCCCACCCCCCACCAAGGCTCAGACTGCTCCCACTTGGGGGGGGCATTTCATGGCCTCCCCAAGTAGGTGCTCTTTTCTCTACCACTGACAGCTTGGGGAGGCTTGTCTTGCCAGGGGTGGCATTTTGCATGCAAAATGCCCCCCAGCCCTCAGGGGCCCTTCTCCTACCCCTCCTCCCACCCCCCACTAAGGCTCAGCCTGCTCCCACTTGGGGGGGCCGTTTCATGGCCTCCCCAAGTAGGTCCTCTCAGCCCCTAAAGTCCACCCCTTACAGCCCCACACAAACCCAGTTCCCCCCCAGCTGCCACACACAGACCCAAATCCCCACATTAGCCCCTCACAGACCCAAATCCATCCCCACCTGCCCCACACCCATAACCCCAGGAACAGGCTGGCAAAGGCCAGCCCTCTCCCTTTGTTCCCTATGTTGGGAACTTCTAAACTCTCTTTCCCTGGGCAATTCTGCACAGCCCAGGGGTGCCGCAATGGTGGGCACACTTCTGAATGCCAGCTGGTCCCTGTGAAAGAGCACCTAAACCACAGACACCCTCCCTCAAATTCCCCCACCACCTACAGAGATGGCTGGCCAGCCAGCCCCATTGTTCCCTATGATGGGAACCAACTGCACAGCAAAGAATAAAACACGAACACAAAATAAAGTTTTTTAAAAATTATTTTCTCCCTTTCAAAGTACAAGTAGGCAAAGCATTATGACACATTACACCAGCAGTCCCCCACACAGAAAAATTAACACAACTCACTTAACATCAGAGAACCACAAAAGCACAATTCCTGTCAAAAACACTTTATTTCTTGAACAGCTTTAGGTTACACAGCAGGGGGGCTCACCAAAGGGCATGGCAGCAGTATCTTACACAAAAATAACACAACTCACTTAACATCAGAGAATCACAAAAGCACAATTCCTGTCAAAACCACTTTATTTCTTGAACAGCTTTAGGATACACAGCAGGGGGGTGCACCAAAGGGCATGATAGAAGTGTACTACACAAAATAATACAACCCACTTCACCGTTTTTGACAGCAGTTGTGTTTGTGTGATTCTCTGATGTGAAGTGAGTTGTGTTATTTTTATGTAGTACACTGCTTTCATGCCCTGTTGTGCCTTCCTACTGTGTAACCTAAAGCAGTTAAGGAAATAAAGTGCTTTTGACAGCAATATTTTGGGGTGATTCTCTGATGTTAAGTGAGTTGTGTTATTTTTGTGTAAGATACTGCTGCCATGCCCTTTGGTGCGCCCCCCTGCTGTGTATCCTAAAGCTGTTCAAGAAATAAAGTGTTTTTGACAGGAATTGTGCTTTTGTGATTCTCTGATGTTAAGTGAGTTGTGTTATTTTTGTGTAAGATACTGCTGCCATGCCCTTTGGTGTGCCCCCCCTGCTGTGTAACCTAAAACTTTTCAAGAAATAAAGTGTTTTTGACAGGAATCGTGTTTTGTGATTCTCTGATGTTAAGTGAGTTGTGTTTTAATTTTTCTGTGTGGGGGACTGCTGGTGTAATGTGTCATAATGCTTTGCCTACTTGTACTTTGAAAGGGAGAAAATAATTTTTAAAAAACTTTATTTTGTGTTGTTCGTGTTTTATTCTTTGTTGTGCAGTTGGTTCCCATCATAGGGAACAATGGGGCTGGCTGGCCAGCCATCTCTGTAGGTGGTGGGGGAATTTGAGGGACGGTGTCTGTGGTTCAGGTGCTCTTTCACAGGGACCAGCTGGCACTCAGAAGTGTGCCCACCATTGCGGCACCCCTGGGCTGTGCAGAATTGCCCAGGGAAAGAGAGTTTAGAAGTTCCCAACATAGGGAACAAAGGGAGAGGGCTGGCCTTTGCCAGCCTGTTCCTGGGGTTATGGGTGTGGGGCAGGTGGGGATGGATTTGGGTCTGTGAGGGGCTAATGTGGGGATTTGGGTCTGTGTGTGGCAGCTGGGGGGGAATTGGGTTTGTGTGGGGCTGTAAGGGGTGGACTTTAGGGGCTGAGAGGACCTACTTGGGGAGGCCATGAAACGGCCCCCCCAAGTGGGAGCAGGCTGAGCCTTGGTGGGGGGTGGGAGGAGGGGTGGGAGAAGGGCCCCTGAGGGCTGGGGGGCATTTTGCATGCAAAATGCCACCCCTGGCAAGACAAGCCTCCCCCAGCTGTCAGTGGTAGAGATTAGAGCACCTACTTGGGGAGGCCATGAAATGCCCCCCCCCAAGTGGGAGCAGTCTGAGCCTTGGTGGGGGGTGGGAGGAGGGGTGGGAGAAGGGCCCCTGAGGGCTGGGGGGCATTTTACATGCAAAATGCCACCCCTGGCAAGACAAGCCTCTCCCAGCTGTCAGTGGTAGAGATGAGAGCAGAGCACCTACTTGGGGAGGCCATGAAATGGCCCCCCCAAGTGGGAGCAGGCTGAGCCTTGGTGGGGGGTGGGAGGAAGGGTGGGAGAAGGGCCCCTGAGGGTAAGGGGGCATTTTGCATGCAAAATGCCACCCCTGGCAAAGGAAGCCTGCTTCTTCATTTTTCCCCATAGGAAATAATGAAGAAGAAGATGAGCAGCAGCATGCTAACAATATGCTGCTCCTTCGCTTTCTTATGGGAGGATAGGGGGACCTGCTTTGGGGGGCCATAACGTGGCCCCCCAAAGTCCAATCGGTCTGAAACTTGGGGGGGTTTTAGAGAGGGGTTAGAGGAAGGTCCCCACAAATTTTGGGCTGATTCGGTGGGAAAATGCCTCCCCCAGACGTCCGGGAAGACGGAGGCATTTTCCCATTGAAAAGCTGAAAGCCGAAAGAAAGCCGAAACAAAGCTGAAAGCCGAAAGCCGAAACGGCTGGCCGTTTCGGCTTTCGGCTTATTCGAAAGAGATTCTTCTTTCGGCTTTCGGCTTTTGGCTTTAGCCGAAATTTTTTGGCTTGCACACCCCTAGCCACTTTGGTCTGAAGTAGTACAGTAGGATTTGGTCCAGTGGCACCTTAGAAACCACAAGTGTAAGCTGAAGTGTCTCAAGAAGGGAGCTCTGACTCTCGAAAGCTTACAGTCTGAAAACCTTGTGGGTCTCTAAAGTGCCGCTGGACTAAATCCCTCTTGGGCAGTGTTCCAGCAGAGGCTGGGCTCATCATCTATCAAGGCAATCTTTGGATTGCCTGTGTTTGAACAAGGGGGCTGGACTAGATGGTCTATAAAGACCCTCTCTATCTCCACGACCTTCCAGAAAACATTTCAGGATATATTTCTCATGTTGCCCATGAAATTTCAGCTCAGCTGTATTTAAGGGGAGTTGGCTAGGCAGCTGCACAGCACATCTCACGACTGCAGAGCATGTGTGCATGTAGGTCTGTGCATGGAGGCATCAGCATAGCTTCATTACAATGCTCCCCCCGCCAGATTAACATTTTATTTACTTCCATTCTCTAAAATGTGCATTTAATGCCTGTAGTAAAATGCTTGCTCTTTGCCTCTCCCTTCAATCCCTCAAACTCAATTTTCAGTCATCTCACTTTGAAGAGAGAAGACCTATACACTTCCAGAAAAAAAGAGTGTTTCTTGGGAACTCTCTGCCATGTATTCAAATCCAGGCGTATGCATCAGAATCCTATGTGTGCAAATTTCTTATGGCCTGGCTTATGACTTGGCAATTCCCTACAAGCTGCAGTTCTGCCTCATTGACAAGATTTTAAACAGAACTGTCAACTGAGTACAGTATTCTAGTTGATCAATCAGTTAGCAGGCAGATGGTTCTCAGGCAAATTAATCCATTACATTTAATTAATTCACATATTATAAATGTGCACATTACATTTTTGCTAATGATGTACTTAAACACATTTTGCAATATGCAGATTGAATAAACTTTCATGTTGCTAATTTGCAAGTACAGAATGCTTTCTTGGGAAACTGGATAAAGGGGAAGTTAATTTAAAAGACTATCACTCATTGTTAGGAGGAAAGGCATTCTCTTTTCCATTCCATAGAACAGCTAACAGCCTAGAACGCTGCCACCTCCCCAACACACTAACATATCTTTAACACTGACCGCCCGCTGCATTAGGATCTGGGAGACCCAGGTTCAAATCTCCACTCTACCATGGAAGCGTGCTGGGCAGCACCTTGGGCCAGCCACACACTCTTAACCTAACCTACCTCACAGGATTGTTGTGAAATAGAGGAGAGGAGAATGTGATTAGCTGCTTTGGGTCCTCACTGGGAGAAAGGGAGGGTACAGATGAAGTAAATAAATTAACTTACAGGACCTCTCACAAAAGAGCCACCAATTAAAACTGCAGTTGATTTATCTATCCATCCACTGAATCAATTAAAGCTAGAAGCTCTGCTTTTTAAAATGTCAGTTAAAAACACAGATTTTCAGTCCAACCCTAAGAAGAGTTACTCCAGTCTAAACCCATTTAAATTAATGGCCTGAGACTGGAGTAACTCTGCTTAGGATTGCACTGTTTGCCAGACTGCAATGGAACTGGATATCTAAGTCCCCTATATTTCTGAAATTCAACAACTGAGAGGCTTCACATTTTTCTATTATTTGCTTCTTCCTATGTTCCAACTGTCCTTATTTAACAGGGAGTCTCCCTTTTTCCTGTCTATCAGACCTCAGAACTTCCAGCTTTAAACATTTGAAAGAGTAAGTCTCCAGCTGCTTTTGTTCCAGAAAATTCGATAGACAGATTGTGATATCATTAAAATTATATGTCAATCACCAGGGCTTTTTTTCAGCAGGAACACAGTGGAACGGAGTTCTGGAACCTCTTGAAAATGGTCACATGGCTGGTGGCCCCGCCCCCTGATCTCCAGACAGAGGGGAGTTGAGATTGCCCTCCGCACAACATGGCACGGAGGGCAATCTCAACTCCCCTCTGTCTGGAGATCAGGGGGCGGGGCCACCAGCCATGTGACCATTTTCTCTGCAGGCAAACCACTGAGTTCCACCACCTCTTTTCCCAGAAAAAAAGCCCTGTCAATCACTGATTTTAAAAAATGAAAAGCCTCTGGGTACACGGGATGGGGAAATGGCTACGGCAGGACACTGAGGCAGGGAAGATGCTGGAAAACCTGCCAAATGGAACCTCCCTCCCCCCCCCCCCGCCACCAGTGCGGTTTATCAGCAGCCAGAGCAGTAATAGGGAAACAACACAAGCCCCATGTGGGAAACACTTATGAACATTAAGGACCTGCCCTTTCCTGTCTTTGGCCATTTCCATACTACTTACCTTCATCCATAACGCCACGGAATGTCGTGAAAAAAAACACGGACGATAGCATTTTCTTGTGCGAGTTTTGTGCGACATCACACAAAATTCGTGCGAGAAGACGCTATCTTCTGCGGGTTTTTTCGCGGTGGTCCAGGTGAAGGTAAGTAGTGTGGAAATGGCCAGTGTTTTCTCGCGCGAGTTTTGTGTGTCATTGAGCAAAACTTGTGTGAGAAGACACTATCTTCCGCATTTTTTCGCGACATTCCGCAGCGTTCCGTATTAAGGTAAGTAGTGTGGAAACGGCCTTTATTTATGCTCACAGACCAACAGGTCATAAGCAAAACAGGAGCAGTCTAAACTCCACCAGTTTAGTGAGGCTCATTTGGATTTGTTGATAGCTTACTATAGGGTAGCTAAGCTTTTTTTAAAAAGCGTTATCTTTAAGCAAAAGAAACGCAGTTTTGGCTTTTAAACCAATGCAGGACAACTCATTTGCAGAGCAAATGAACACAGCAAGTCACTGGCAATGTACACTGGAGGGGAGCGAAAAGGAAGTCTTATAGGCAGCATCCTTTGAAACAGGTTTCTGTGTAAGGTGCAACCAGACACAAAAATGTGCATTTCTGGGAAAGGGGGGATGTGCAGTTCAAATATGTATGTCTTCTACACGAGTGCCATCCAGTTCCCACTCCTGAAGATTTTTCACCACTTATACATGTCTTGAAATGTGACTCTCAGCTACAAAGCTTGTGCATGCACACAAAGTAGATGCACAGGTGCGCTGCAGGAATCTGCACCACCGTGTGCGGGAATTACTGCCACATATCACTGCACAGCTCCAAAATTTCTGGGGGAAGGGGAAGCCCCACCTTCGTAGGAGGAGAACAGGGTGCTATGAGGTCCCAAGATCATCTGGGAACCGTTGCAGAGCGATGCCCTGTTATTTTAGATCACCCCCACCCTCCCCTTGCTCTGGTTCATTAGGAAATGTACAGAGATGTCAAGGCCTGAATTTCTCTTTTGCTGGCAATACTCCAGACAAGGTCAAAGGTCAGGAAACAGTTCTGCTGGCCCATTTCCTGTGAGCTATTTTGGCCAAGGCATCTTTTATTCACGTATGCATTGTGCGCTATTCTTCCCCACGCATTCTTTTACAATCCCCAAGGAAATGGAATAGAAGGAAAAAGAATGCCTGGATGCAGGAAAATAAGTGCTAAGTGAGACGAAGTATCGTTCCAGTCCCCAAACAGGAAAGCATCTTTGGCTCTGTTTATTGACAGCCAATGACACCAAGAGACAGCCAAGTTAATTCCTGATTGCAATCTTTGCTTTCCCACCCTGACAGTAATCTAATAAGAACTGGAAATATCCTAAATTCGCATACAAATTATATGGCTCAGCTAGGCTATGCCATGTGCTATTTAACCTAGAATCAGATTGCCTAACATGCAGATTATTAATTATATGTAAACAGCACCGTCTAATGCACATGGTCTAAACACAAGGTCCCTGCCTCCAAGAAGCTTACAATTCAAACACGGCATGGGAGAGAAAACAAAGTCAGGGTAGGGTGGTGGAGGTGTGCAAGGGAAGCACTAGGTGTGTATGGACTAAAAATCATGGATTAAACATACCAGTGTTCAAACCACCTCCCCACCTACAGCCTGAAGTGGTACAGTCCAGCAGGGGACACACAGTGTGATGTTTCTGCTTGCCTTTTTCAGCTCCCACACCCACCCAAGCTTTTCCTGGACTGAACCACTTCAGGCTGTTGGCAGGAGACAAAAGGGTCATGTCTTAATGCTCTCCATAAAAGAAAAGAAAAATCTCTGGAGGCAGAAAAACTATCATGCAAAGAAGGCTAGGGAGAAGACTACTTTAAGTGTGCTACCAGCAAGGCACAAGTGCTGCTTACCCATGGGACTCCTGTCACATCTCATTTAGTGACACTACCCAAGTAAAGCACTGCCATGTGCTCAGCACTGTCACACTAGAGATCTGTAGCCCATGCAAGTGTTGTGCTGGCGTGTTAATGGAGCACGCGTAGCTGCTTTGTATGGGTTTAAATGAGATGCTGGAAAGTTCATTTGCCTCATAGACATCACTTTTAAAATCAAGTTCTTGGTTCTCCTCCCTGGCACCTTAGCTTTCTACATGCAAGGTGATGTCTGGGCTTTTTGCTTGCAAGGCAGTATTTGAAAGTACAACCACCTTCTTTGCCCCACTTTTGGCCTGCTTGCGGTGTGAAGTGGTACAATCCCAAAAAGCTTTATTGTATATCATTTACTAAATATATAAGTCACTGATATAGACCTTTCCTAAAGATGTTTAAATAAACATGTTAAAATCGGCTGCTGCTCACCCGCAGGGCCCAGTGCCAGTCACCAGCGACTTGCTTGACGCTTGATCCGGTGATATACCCTAAACCACTGAAGAAACAAAACAAAATTAAGCATGTTAGAGGAAGATAAAGCATTATTCCATTAACTTATTGAATGTTCTTAGTCTGTCTGGTCCCTGTTGGATCCAGAAAGGGTAGCAACACATTCCAACATGGATAAAACAGAAACAGATCATAACGCTGGGGTTTAAAACTCCTGTGATGTAAAACCATCCAGCCATTAAACTGCAACATTAAAAGCCTGCTCAAGAGCCTTCTGAAAAGTTCAGCTTTTGTGATCTTCACGGGGCAGGGAATTCCACAGGTGAGAACTCTCAGAACAGTGCGAGTCTCTTGAGCCCATCACTGACAGCAAAACTATAGGAGCATCACTATCTACGTCCTAGAAATCTATTTTTTAAAAGTAAAAACCCAACATCTTTCTAGCTCTGAAGGTTAAGGCGATAAATTGGCAGATGTTCAACCAGGATTGTAGATGTGCCTAGTTACAGTTATTCCTTTTCTCCATGGAATACTTAGAGTTAAAGTTCTGTGAGGGAAGGGGTAATGGTCTCTACAGAATTCTCAGCACTTGCCTCTCCCAGGATTCTTTAAACAGAGGCGCTAGCTGTGTTAGTCTGTAGTAGCAAAATAGTAAAAAGTCCAGTAGCACCTTTAAGACTAACCAACTTTATTGTAGCATAAGCTTTCGAGAACCACAGCTCTCTCCACCAGATGCATCTGACGAAGAGAACTTGATTCTCGAAAGCTTATTCTACAATAAAGTTGGTTAGTCTTAAAGGTGCTACTGGACTTTTTACTATCTGGCACACTGTGATTTCTTAATGCTAGTATGTTTCAGTAAAATAATCCCTAAGCTTAGGAGAGATTAATTTGGGAGGATTTTGCTTATATATTACATGGACAAGTGAAGTTTTGTGCAAATTTGCTGCCAGGTAACAGGGATAAATTGTGCAGCACGGTCATGAAATGGAACACAGATGCAATTTTAGAAAATAAAGTATTTAAAGGAAAGGAGGGCATCAAAGATGTTCTTCACCTGGAGTAGTGTTGGGTCAACAACAAATCTTGCAGGGGGGAGCATTCTACGATTAAACACCATCCCCACCACTCGAAGTATGAAGGAATGCAGTTCAGCAACAGATGAACCTCTTAAAACTACCAAGAACGAGCTACAGAGTATGCAGCAGAGGTGTATAAGGTGTCAGATCAGAGAGACCTCGGCTGAAATCTCTGTGCCTTCACAAAGCTCACCAGGCAACTTTGAGCCAGTCTCTCAATCTCATCCTAATCTACTTCACGGGGTTGTTGTGACAATAAAAATGCACAGGCAACAGAACCACATACCTTGCCAAAGAATTCCTTGGAGGAAGGAAACAATAAGGGGAAAGGGTCTGAAGGCTGATGGGTCTATAATCTAGGGAACTCGGTTCTTATTTTTAAAAAAGTATACAGGAAAGGGACAAACTCCCTTGTTTAGTTTCCTGGAGTTTTCTTCAGGAAAAAACTACCGTTATCAATACTACAAGCCCTGGGCTGCATTTTTTCCCCTGAAGAGCTAAAGGAATGCTTTCAAGCCTTTGTCTCAAGGCTGCACATGATGGGTCTGGGATCGTGTGTTCACCCGTCCCGTCACGCAGATGTTTTGTCACCCGGCCGATTACTGGAAAGGTTTCCCCTGATGGAAAATGAGACTCACAACCCCGACTCTCTCTACAGGAAACAGCCCTGCCGACAAGCCTTGCATGCCCACCCTGTCTGCAACCTCGTGCTGCTGGGGTCATCCATTGTGAAGCCTGCGAATTCCTCCTGTCTACAGAATCAGATACTGCATCAAGCTGATAAAGGCAGCTTGTCAAGCAGAAAGAAAACAATCATCTTGAAGTTCGGCAGAACACCTGCTTTGCAGGCGGAGGGCTCCAGGTTCAACTCTCGGCATCTCCCGTCAAAGCATCTCGAGCGCCAGGTGCTGGGAAGGACCTTTCTCTCCCGGAGATCTGAGAGATCCACTGCCAGTTAGAGGACAAAATACTAAGCTAGAGGGATTTGACTAGTGGTTTTAAGGTAGCTCCATATGCTTTGCAGGAAGAGGGCATGGTTCTTTGATACACCTCATGCTTTGCGAGCATCATGGGAATTGGCATGATCCATTGGGTTGCCAGCTCCCGGTTGGAAAATTTGGGGATGAAGCCTGGAGAGGAGAGAGTTTGGGGTGGGGAAGGACCTTTGCAAGGTATAATGCCATAGAATCCACCCTCCAAAACAGCCATTTTCTCCAGGGGAACTGATCTCTGTGCCCTGAAGATCAGTTGTAATTCCAAGAGACCTCCAGCCACCACCTGAAGGTTGACAGTCCTAAGAAGACTCCATCCTTGGCCCTTCCAGTCAAAAAGGTCTCCAGTGGTAGGGTTTGGGAAAGACTTCTGTCTAAGATGCTGGAGAATGACTGCCAGCCAGCTGCAGCCCAGTGGTAAAACATTTGCTTTGCGTGCAGAAGGTCTCAGGTTCAATCCTTTGCACCTCCAATTAAAGGTTCTCAAGGGTTGAGAAAGACCTTGGAGAATGGCTAGCAACTTGACTCAGTGTAAGACAACTTCCTATGTTCATATAAAGGGAGAGGGCCCGTTTAAATGCCCAGCTGATTTGCACCAACATAGGGACATTTGGAAGGCTAGCAAAAAGTCACTAACTGACCTCAGAATACCAAAGCCTACAGCCTTCTCATTACCACTCTGTTGTTTGGCTCAAAGTTACCAAGATCACTATCCAGAGGAGTTAGCCGTGTTAGTCTGTAGTAGCAAAATCAAAAAGAGTCCAGTAGCACCTTTAAGACTAACCAATTTTATTGTAGCATAAGCTTTCGAGAATCAAGTTCTCTTCGTCAGATGCCTGATCAGGCATCTGATGAAGAGAACTTGATTCTCGAAAGCTTATGCTACAATAAAATTGGTTAGTCTTAAAGGTGCTACTGGACTCTTTTTGATCAAGATCACTATGACATCACAGCAGCTAAGCCAATGGACTGCAAGAGGAACTCTATGCCTGTCCAATCCTACTTGGATGTTAAAGTCGATAATCCACGCCCTGCTGGATAAGAGGCACATCCTGTGTGCTGTAAACATACTAAAAAAGATAACTGAGCCTTCCTTACCGGTAGAGTAACTAGTATTTCCCTGGAGATTTACACCAGTCTGATACTAATAGTGAAATTTGAACCATGTGCTACCCTTCCATAAAAACAAGATGAGAGAGCAGGTTTGGGAAACCATTAGGGATAGCAGAGTGGGAGAGAAAAATCTGAATTGCAGCTGGGATATAATCCATTGGGAACTTTCTCCCATGCATCATCCAAGCATGGAGGGGCAGGTCATTCCAACGGGATTTGCGTAAAAAGAACCTGTGCTTAATGCAGGAAGTGGAGGCATTCTTTGGTTTTTAACACCTCAGACTCCAAAATGCTTTGTGTTGTTGCTAATTCCGAGAGTGGGGAAACATTCCATCTGCTATGATCCCCAAGAGGAGCGGGGAGGGGGGAATCATGAATTCATGGCTGTGAACAGAAATCAACTGTCCAGTCACATTATTCAATTCAGATCTCGCTGCTGTCATCAGTAACTTGGAAGTGCAGGAGCAAAGAGACACAGATCAGAGACCATACCTGCCCAGGGGGATTGCAAAATAGAAGACTGAGAGCATCAATGTCCGTGTGTTCTTGGTGAAGAGATCTCCAATGATGGTGGGGGCGATGGTGGAGTAGCTGGCTTCACCGATGCCAACCAAGCCTCGAGAGAGGACGAACAGCCAGAAATACTACGGGAAGACAATGAAAAGGAGAATACCCAAGCCAGTAAATCAGCATTATTATCTCCATGGACAGTTTAAAGCATTTTTGAACGTCTATCTTGGTTAATTTCCCTTGAAGCAATCACTTAAAGTGGGGTCATAATAATTAGGCGACTGAGCTATGTATCGGGGCCCTCCCGAAAGCCAGTTTGGTGGAGCGGTTAAGAAGGGCAGGACTCTGATCTGGAGAACTGGGTTTGATTTCCCACTCTTCTGCTTGAAGCCAGCTGGGTGACTTTGGGTCAGTCACAGCTCTCTCGGAGCTCTCTCAGCCCCACCCACCTCCCAGGGTGATTGTCATGAGGATAATAACAACACACTTTGTAAACCACTCTGAGTGAGCGTTAAGTTGTCCTGAAGGGCGGTATATAAATCAGATGTTATTATTAGTAATGTTATAGGGCTGTTGTAAGAAATACAGCAAGATAATACATGAAGCATACTGAAAGTGATATATTTTTCTTTCTATGTGGAGGTAAGAGGTGGATACAGGGAAAGCTCAGCTCTCATCAGCTATACATCCTTTTCCCCCTGAAAACCAAACCCTTCCTACACCTCCCACTTCATTTGTGACTAGGACAGGCTCAGGTTCAAATCATCACCATCATCACCAAAATAATAAAAAGAATGATGTGTTTATACACGTCATCAGTACACGCAGGGCTTCAGAGAGTTACACAGGCCGAAACAGACAGAAAGAAGTATATAATTTAAAACAATTTTTATTCAGGATCTGGGTTTTACAACTGGAGGATGAAGCAGGAGAAATGTGAGGGGAAATAAATTATTGGGAAATTTTCCCCCTGACCTAAATCTCTGCCTTCCAGGATACTATAATTTCATAAGGGTTTCAGTATATCAGTTTCCACATCTGTATTCCCTCCTCTTTAACCAACACACAGCTATTCTTGGCATTCCATGTCTCCTGAAGCATGTTCAGTCCTCAACAGCTGATTCCCGCCCCCCACTACAACTACTTCTAAAAAAATTACAAAGTCATATTTCCCCCCCACATCTATGGATATGCAGAAGCCCCAGTCTTGTCTGTGGTACTGGGAGTACCTCACTACCTACAAACCATGACCTTTGCTACCATTTGAGCTTTATATTTACACATCGCTCAGGCCGTATGCTTGCTGAGAGCCCCAGGTTCCCCCACCCCCGTCCCAGCTCCTTTAAAAGCAAGCCACCAACTTGCTGTTTTGTAAGTTTTTCTCAAAGCAGATTAAATATGCAGTCCTAGCACCTACACTAAGCACATGCTTCAAATCCGCCGTCACCTTTTCTCCTTTTGGTGCCAGAAATTCCACCTTGATATCCATTTTGAGAACTGTAATGTGCCCTATAATTACAGGTATAATTACCATCTCCCACGGTCCTTGTCATATTGAAGACAGATGTGTGTGGGTCGAGCCCTAAAGGGCAAACTCATGACTCAAGGCCATTTAATTAGTGTCCGCTGCCCAATGCTTAACCACTCCGGGAATACTGCAGAGATCAGATGATGCCCAGGAAAGCCGCATTTTAGAGGAGCGGTAATTTTCGCAAAAGGGCATGCATGCTGAATGAATTAGCTGGGCAGAAGAAATTAGCAATGGGAATAAACAGGACAGGCAAGTTTTTAATTTCCTACAACATAGCAACACACATGCACAAAGATAAAAACAGAATCTAACACACCCACATCCACACAGTATACAGATAACTCCTGGAAAAAAAATCACATGCTCTGGGGTTAGCATAGCAGCTAAGAGAATGAGCTGTGAACCAAGTGGTCACGTCTCTACACGAGACATCTTACATGGAGACATTCAAGTGGAGGGTTATGCAATGTTAGCCAGGAAGCGTAGTTTAAAAAGACAGAGCCAGCGGAGATCACTCCTCAGAGGGTTTGTTAATTTGATCTTCACCTCCGGGTAAGCTCTGTCAATTTCACTTCCGCCAGCTCTGTCTTTTAAAACTACGGCTAACATTGCGTCTCCCTGCACTTGAGCATTCTCATGTAAGATGCCTCGTGCAAAGAGACTCATAGTTTTAGGCAAATTACTCCTTCTTGGCCCCAGGTCCCATCCACAATATTGGGAGAATACTGACTTACTGCTGAGAAGATTACTGTTTAATTTAGAAAATTTAGATACCACCTTGCCAGAGACCTGTTTGAGCCCAAAATGGCTGAGAGTCAGGTGAGCAGGGCCGCCTGACGTGACCTCTTTGGGGAACTGCCTGAACTGCGTTCCTGCGCGTTCCCCCTCGAAATGAGCCCTGCCTACAACAATGCCGAGGGCAAAGTGAATAGATGAAGCAACTGAACTGAATGCTCCTCTGCTGGCTTGTGATGTTGCTGATGTTGACATCTGGGGAACAAGTTCTGGGCCGATTCCAGACGGCCTTCCCCATTCCGAAACATCGTGCGTCGTCGCACCGAAAACGCGAAATATCGCGTTTTCTCGCGTGAGTTTTGTGCAACGTCGCGCAAAATTGGCCCTGGATGGGGGGAGTTTAATTCTAGAGTGATTCCACTTGAATGGCTACGGACGCCACCTATTGGTAAGTACCTGTGCCATTGCCACCATATTTCCTTCACTCCAGAACAGACTGTTTTACAACTTAAAATGAAACTGTTTGTGATAGTTTTTGTTAAGATCAATGTATATAAAGTATATGAGTTGCATTAAACATTGGGTAGCCTGGCTGGTACCTCAAGGGAGGGCAAGGCTGATTTGGTGTTTCGTTTGCTGGTATGGAGTTGAAGAACCTGCTGTGCCTGCTTCTACAATCCCCAAACCTCTCTTCAGTCAAAAAGAAAAAAAATAGCTGGTGTCTAGAAAAAAAAAACTGAAGAGTGACAAGGGCAGAAATGCCACCTTCTTCCCCTCAAGCATTGCATTTCCTGGGTTTAATTTTTATATGAAAATAAGACCTGCCAACATGCTGAAGGGTGAGCTGAGGTTTTATAGTCCCTTGGCAGAATAGCAAGCAATTTCTACAAAGAAGGCAGCGCTTACAGGAATGCTCCAAGGTAATATTTATGAGAATAAGCTTCCTAATGTTTAGAAATCCTGCTCAAGGGGTTATTATAATTCAACGGAAATCCCTCCTCCAGTTTTAACTCTCTGGAATTGAAATGCATAGGAGGAGCTGCTGGTGGAGTGGCTAGAGTTCTGGAGTTGGACTGAAAGGATCTGGGTTCAAATCCAGAAAGCTCTCTGCAGGGGGCTTTGAGTATATCAGTATCTTCCTCATTTGAACCTAGCTTTATAGTTAAAGCAAGTACCAATGACCAATGAGCGTGTTTCTCTGTTTTTCTCCATCAGTCAAGAAAGATACAGGAATATCTTACATCCCTGCACATCCACAGAAGATGTGCCATGTAAATCAGAAAACATGTGGTTAATCTGGTGGAACTGAATGTGGTGTACCAGTTGGACCATATGTCTTTCTATTTCAGATCTTGTCGACCTCACCAGCTACTGATGACATATCTAGAGGTTTCCTCTCTGTGTACCTTCAGAGTTGAAGTGGATAGTCACAAGAGACGGACTTTAGAGCAAGGAACTCAGCCAATGGGAGGTCTAGCTGGCCTCCTTCTTTTCAGACGGTGATAAAACCACACATGTTTAAAAGGCTTCTGGAGTCTAAACTGAAGGTTACATCTTATCGTCTAGCTATTGGCTGTTACTGAATTTGACTGATGGCTGATTTTTAAGCCACTGACTTTGTAGTTCTAGCTTTGTGAGTCTTCTTGTTTTTGGAGTCAGCAGCACTGTAAGTGTTGCACTAGGATCAGGGAGGCCTGGCATCCAATCCTCACTGAAGCTCCCTGGGAGATCTTGGACCGGTCACTCTCTCGCTCTCAGCCTAACCTACCCCATGAACTCCTCGAAGGAAAAATATAACAGACATTCCTATGATTCTGGCGATACATGGGATGGAATGGTGGCATAGAAACGTTATAACCACCACGGCCACAGCCAGAAGTATTGGAGTGATGGAGCCGGACAGGAAAGGGATCAATCCGAAACAGGCAGAGCTTGATTGCCAAGCTGACATGTTATTAGAAGTCCGGCGCTTATTCCATCTCTCTTTTCAAGGAGCAATAAGGCATGAAGCAAAAAGATCAGGGTTTTTTAGGGTTAGGGTTAGGGTTAGGGTCATATTGCCCTGCAACCCTTACACAGCTATTTTATATTAAATGGAATACAAAATACATATTTTATTTTTTAAAGGTTTGAGAAGGGCATTAGCACCCTCAATTTCCCCAGCTCCCATTCATTCTCCAGTTGCGGGCAACCAAGCAAGTAATCCACACCGTAATAGGCCTTAAACACGTTCTTGCACTTCTCGATCTCCTACTAAATTACTTCACAAAAAGAGAATTACGCTACTGTTCCTTTGTGGCTGCTGATAAAACTAATCTGCTCAAGTATGTCTAAAGCCCAGAGGCAGCAGCCTTGCCATCTCACAAGGCACATGATCCTTAAATCCTGGGTCACGAAGCATTCGAAAGCACATGTGATGTGACAGAGACCGCAAAGCACTCTGGAAATTCTAGGCAAGGCTTTTTACACATCCAGATCCCCAAACTATTCACTTGGAGATTTACCATGGGCTTCTTGCATATTTTTGCCCAACTCTGAAATCCTTATGGGTTTCCAATGGGAAACTGACATATTTGATCTGTGGGTTCATCCATCAGAGAAACATTTTGCTATGCAAGCATGGCTGAAATGAACAGAGCTGCATGGCCACACACAAAATAGCCTGGGCTTAGGGTGACAATCTACACACACGCATAGAGCACTTAGAGGAACTCATCTTGTGATTCCACCTCCAGAAGTAGAGTCAGTGGTGACCAGAGAAAGTGCCTCACTTGTCAAAGTGCCTCATTTTTGAAACTCCTGAAAAATCCACCTGGTGCCTCTATCAATCATTTAAAGTGCTGGATCATTCCTATTTTCTTGGGCCTTCAGATTATTTCTGTTCCAGACCATGGTTATTCTGTGGTTGTTTCCTCCTTCGGTCATTTAAATAATGAGTTTCCACATCCTAGCATGCTTTGATATTGTGGTACGTGGTGACAGTAGCAAGACTGCTATATGCAGCAAAATGGAAAACAGGTATGTGCCCTGATTTGTCAGAGTGGATAGATAAGATCTACGAATATGCATCAATGGCCAAATTAACTACTTATGTGCATAATAGACCAACAGTTGAATTTTGGGAAGAATGGAAAGATTTCTTTGATTACTTAGGCTAAAATTAAGATAACTAAAGTTTGAATATAAGTAACTAAGGAAAGGGAATGAGAGCTATTGTACAATTAAGCTGTGGTGTTCCATATTCTGAATGTATGTTTCTATTGTGGTGGAAAGTGCCTTTAAGTCATAGCTGACTTATGGCAACCCCTGGTGGGGTTTTCATGGCAAGAGACTAACAGAGGTGGTTTGCCATTGCCTAGCTCTGCAACCGTGGTCTTCGTTGGAGGTCTCCCATTCAATTACTTACCAAGGCTGAACCTGCTTAGCTTCTGAGATCTGACAAGATGAGGCTCACCTGGGCTATCCAGGTCAGGGTATCTTTCTATTAGTTTAATCTAATTTCAAACATAGTGCTTGTATACATTGTTATGCACTTTCTATTGTTACATCTTTTCTTTTTAAATAAAATCTTTATAAAACAAAAGAAAAAAAAGATACTGTGCAATTTGGGATTGGTAAGTCTATCAGTAGCTACCAGCCACAGTGACTAAAAAGAACTGCCACATTAAGAGGCAGTAAACCTCTGTATACCAGTGCCATGAGGCAACTTCTGGGGAAGGCCTCGGTCTTTATGCCCTGTCATTGCCCCCCCTGGAGTAACTGGCTGGCCTTTATGTGAGAGCAGGGCTTTTTTTTCTGGGCAAAGAGGTGGTGGAACTCAGTGATGGAACTCAGGACGGCACAATGACGTCACTTTGGGTCAGCTGGAACAAGGGGGGGGAGTTTTTTAAAGTTTAAATTGCCCTCGGCAAAAATGGTCACACGGCCGGTGGCCCCGCCCCCTGATCTCCAGACAGAGGGGAGTTTAGATCGACCACCACCGCGCAGAGGGCGATCTAAACTCCCCTCTGTCTGGAGATCAGGGGGTGGGGCCACCAGCCATGTGACCATTTTCAAGAGGTGCCGGAACTCCGTTCCACTGCGTTCCCGCTGAAAAAAAGCCCTGTGTGAGAGAGGATGCTGGACTAGAGGGAACACCGGTCTCATCCAGCAGAGCTCATCGTATGTTCTTATGAGAGCAATCATTTTCGAAAGAATGGGATATTCTATTGTTGTTGTTGTCAAGAAGGCAAAGAAAGAAAGAAGTTGATCAATATGACATCCATTACTGAAGATGGTAGAGGCAAAAAAATGGGAAGAGAACGCCCTGCTAGTTGGCAACTGAATAATATATGTAGAGTTTGTTTTCCTCTGCACACAGTTATTTATTTATTTAGGATATTTCGATGCCACCACTTCAGAGTCCTGTTTGAGGAGGTTTATAATTAAAATCACCACAATATTTTTTTTTTAAAAAAAACAAGACCAGGGCATGCCCAGAACTGCAAATATAAGGGCAAGAAACAAGGGGCTTGTCCTCTGACTCTTAGGCTAAAAGTTGATGGGCAGATCACCTAGCACAGAGAAGGAAGACCTGCTTCTGAGATGCTTTCTAAGCCTGCTTATCTCAGAGGTTGTGAGAGACTGGGTGAATTACTCTTTTCTCTGAGACTAGTTAAAATCTTGGCAGTAAGGCTCAGCTCAGAGAATGCAGTGTTGGACAGGGCAAGGCAGTGCACTGCGGGCTTATTTCCATTGTTGCCCTGAGACTGAAGAATTAACTCCTGGAAAAAAGGCTATTTTCCTGGTTAACCTCGTGAAAGTCAAGTAGAACCCAGGTTTTTGGCAAGCGTTCTGGAGCTGGCACAGGCCAATTAAGGGTTTTCCTTTTGGGGTCATCAATGGTCCTGCTGTATAATTATCTTGGTTTTTAATTGCTGTTTTTGTGCAATAGATAGTCCCTTTCATCACCGATTCTACCATGGCTGTATTCAATAGATTTGCAAGTTGCCTCGAAAATAGGAGAGGTAGAGTAAAAATAGCAAAAAAAAAATCATCAAACCAGATGCAATTGGATGAGTTGTGAATTGGGTGATGTTACCAGGATTAGATACGACATAAACCTTAGCCTAAAAGTATTGTTTTGTTTTAATTTGGCACAACCAAAATTTAGACAACCTTTAAAAAATATAAAAGTCCACTTACGCCAGAACAGCCACTCACAGGCTGGGTTGCTAACTCTGGGTTGGGAAATTCCTGGAGATTTAGGGGTGGAGACTGAGGGTGAGGGGACTGATGTCAGTGGGGTATAATACCAGAGAACCCACCCTCCAAAACAGTCATTTTCTCCAGCAAAACTGATCTCTGTAGTCCAGAAATCAGTTGTAATTGCAGGAGAATTGGCAACCCAACATACAAGCAATGCTCTCTTTAAAATATACATCTGACTAAGGCTGATTCTGCACACGTCGGATAATGCACTTCCAATCCTCTTTATAGATCATTGGGAATGGATTTTTTTGTGTGCGGAACAAAAAATCCACCTCAAACGATTGATAAAGTGAATTGAAAGTGCATTATCCAATGTTGAAATATTATCCAACGTGTGCGGAATCAGGCTAAATGAACTATTCCCCTGGATTTTTGGATGCTCCAGCACCATACTCTACTGGTTCATACAGATGTCGGGAATTAAGTGTGCATAACCAGAGTCTCGCTTTAAGCATCTGTTCTCGTACTGGGCCACCTTCCATGTTCCCACTGTACACATCCAGATGTGATTTCCAACTCCTACTGGAATCCTGAGAAATTCTGAATGCTTACTTACATCTTGAATTCGATGACTTAGAACAAAGGGAAAAAAGATAAAATCTCACTCCTCTTGAGACTATTCCCTCACCATTAACCAGTTTTAAAATAGGTGGGGGTCATAAGTCAGCATAGTCTGGAGTACCTGGTAAGGATCGTCCCGATCTAGAGACATCAGGCTCATCTCCCAGTTCTCAACTGGAGAAAGTGCCAGGCAACAATGGAGGAAACAGGGCTCAAGATCATCACACTTTGCTGGCTCTCCAGGTACCCCTTGCAACTGGCACAGAAAGCCCTGTGACTTCCTAGGGGGCTTCTGGGGCAATCACCCTCTAGCACTCCTTTCACCAGAAAACAGGAGCAGAGTACTGATTTTGCGCTCCCCTTAGATGACCTCCTGATTTTACATCAAACCCCTGAAGCAGTTCAGAATCCCTGCTTTGCCCTGAATTATGCATACTGGAAAGTGGATGGAAATCTATTTTTACACCATCCCAATTGAGTGTACGAGCATAAAGGTACAGGGTTATTTTGGGGATCCCCAAGCAAGCCATTGGTTCACACACAATTCAGTCTCTCCAGAGTATGGGAAAACCTTTGTGAGCTGCTAAAAATATCCCCAACCGAGGATGCCAGAAAAGAGAAAAGGAACAAAAAGTTATAATTTAATGTGCCAACATGGGAGCATGATGAAGCACACCGACTCCGCCAGATTTCCTGTTAATTGCCTGCATGTTTAGTCCTCCTGGGAAGACATATCAGCCAGTTTGGCAGCAGAGAAGGGGGCAGAGAAGCGCTAAATAAAATTTAACATTAAAAAAAAACCCTGGTCACATTAGATAAAATGTGAAGGGCATTTCAGGGGCAGTGAAGCAGAGGAAATTTGTTGGTACCTAATTTTAGGGAACTGCTACTATTTATATAGCATGCTGGAAAGGAAAACTAACCCTTTTTGAGATGTGCAGTCTCAAGAAACTGAAGACAGTGGGTTTCTATTGCCTATTCCGACTGCTAGTGGCTTCTCTGAGTCTTTTGTGGCTACCATAAGGACATCCCACAGTGCGGCATGCGCCCCCCTCCCAGTCCACACGTGCTCAAATGGCTGCATGCTTCCCATGGCTGTTTTGGCACTTGAAATAGTGAGGGGTGGGGGAGGAACAAATTTAGTTGATTTAACACGTCTAGATTGGCCCCTCCAGTAATTGAAAATTCCAGAGACTGAAATGGGGATTTTTTGCATGCAAAGCAGGTAATTTGCCGCTGAGCCTTTACCTGCATATAGGTGAGCAGTACTTTGAATTTGTCCAAAATTATGGATGTGAAATCCTCTGTCTCCCTTGGAAAGGATTCCATTCTGCTCAAAGGAGGCACTCTCCCCACAAATCCCTTGTTCAGACTTCCACTCCGAGCCAAAGCTGTCTGAAGCAAGCTGGCGATCTGTGTGCAGCATAACGAGGTAGCAGAACTTTGACATAGCCATTCCATTCCCTATGGGCGGGTGGGGGGGGGTACGTGTGAGTCCCATTTTAAATGCACATGTATTAAATGCCCCCTGCAAACAATCAATCTGCACATCAGGGAGAAAAATTCTGGCCCAGTTCTGCACTCGTTTTCCTCCTGCAAGGAATTGTTAATATAGGGGGATTTTTGAACAACGTGATTCCTGCAGTGGGAACTGGTACAGTCCATCTACCACCTCATTCTGTTGCACGTGGAGACCAGAGCTCAGAGTTCAATGGGAAGTTAAAACGGGCCTGGCACACTCCAAATAAGAGACAGCTTATACATCTAGCAGAAATCATGGCCGGGTTCCTGGATCACAGCACTTCATTTGCTTAGTTAATGTTATGATAACCTGCCTTTGTACTGGAACGAAACCCAAAGCAGTTCAACATGAAGGCAGAAATCATTGTTTTTGAATGCATATCTAAAGGACTGTCTCCTCCCACATAACCCCCTGAGGATAGATCAAGATGAGTAGCCCTGTTAGTCTGTACCTGTGGAAAAGAGCAAGAGTCCAGTAGCACCTATAAGACTAACAAAATAAATCTGTCCTTCTATCTTGGGGAGTGGAGTGATTACAGAAGACGAATGATAATAGCTGGTGAATGACAAAGGCAGGTGTGATTGAATAGGGAGGGGTAAATGCAGAGGGGTAATAGGTGTGGAGAAATTAACATTGGTAATGCTAATTTGGTAATGCTAACTCCACTCTCCAAGACAGAAGGACAGATGGACTCACATTCTAGCTGTATCTGAAGAAGTAAGCTGTGGCTCACGAAAGCTCATACCTTACCACTAATTTTGTTAGTCTTATAGGTGCTACTGGACTCTTGCTCTTTTCCATAACCCCCTGAGTTAGCTACAATCTTCAGGTTGCCACCAACTTACTGTTTCCCAACTTATGGTGGCCCGCCTGGCATCAACCAGACCCCCGTGCTTTCTCCATTGTAGAATATTCTTTGTCTTGTAAAATGCTTGCAGCGATCTGACATCAGAGATTGCAAATTTCATGCTGTGTCCTAAACAAGAGTTTCTAAACAAATAGTGTGGTTAGATAAAACCAGGAAAAGTGAATTTGCAGTTCTGATCTGAGTTTAAGAGATAAAGTAACCATGCGATCTATCACTGTCCTTACATCAGAGTTCTTTTGATATTTAAGATATTTAACGTGGGCTGAAAATATGTATATCGCCTTATAGCTTGTCAGCTTCCTATGCTGATAGAACTCTGGGTTCACAGCTATGAAACATTGTGTATCTGGGTATTTCTGTGTGTATCTCTGTCTCTTTGCAAATTTTGTTTATTCTGAGCTTGCTCTTGTTCTCAAATAAAAAAGTCTTTCATAGATCACTGTTTTCAGACTCATGTGTTAAAAACTGCCACTACAACCTCTTCCTCTAAGGAGTCGTACGTGGTTCTATCCTCTCAATTTTATCCTCAAAACAACCCAGTGACAGAGATTAGGCAGAGAGACAATGACTAGCCCAAGATTACCCAGCAAGCTTCATGGATGAGTATGGCTTTGAACCAAGGTTTTTTCTTCTGGTCAGACACTAACTACTACACCAACTCTCTCAGCCTAACCTACTCTTATTGTGACAATCAAACAGGGGAAAGGAGAACCATATATACAATCCTAAACTCCCAGATGTGATTGTAGGATAAAAATGTATGTAGAGAAATTTTATGCACAAAAAAAATTAGTATGTGAGAAAATGGGTTCCAGGTTGCTTTCTTTTGATGTACTAACTTTTTACAATCAGGTGATATCTTGGAGTCTCTCTGCACAAGACATCTGACATGTGAAGAACAGGTGTCGGGAGATGCAATGGTAGCCGGGAAGGGTAATTTAAAAAGACAGAGCCAGCTGCAGGGCAAAGGCTTTGCGATATACTGGAGTTGTGTGTTGGGGCTGTGAAATGCCAGAAGAGAAACTTCAGCCCATTATAACCTCTCCAGTTCCAAGCCCGGCTCTGGAAGGCAGCTCCAGCCCATTTCCATTCCTCGCTGTGCTCTGGTTGCGATCCCACACAGTTTTAGACTGGAGAGGTGAAATTGACAGTCTTTGGGGAGGCAAAGATGAAATTAACAAACCCTGATGGGCAGGCTCTGTCTTTTTAAACTATGCTTCCCGACTAACATTGCATCCCCTACACTTGACAAACATGCACCGAGGTGTCTTGTGTAGAGACTCTTATTTTCCCCATGGGCAAGTATTCAAATATGCAGCCTCTAGAGTGCCAAAGTCCTGAAGTACTTTAACAGCCAACTTTGCTGTAAGCGTAAAGTGGTCCTCAACTTAACAGGGGCTGCCCCGCCCCCCCTGAAAATTCTCTGCCCAGGAATTTTCAGTCAAGAAATGTCATTTTTGAGCATTTGGAGTTTAATAAGCAACCAACCACTGAGGAGTCTACAGATAAGAATTTTGTTTCTGTCAGCACCCTTGATCGGAACTGCTTGCCATCAGCGTTTCGCTGATTTGATGATAATTATGTCTCTGTGCAATGTACAGACACAGTTGCTTAAGGAGACAGAAAGCTTGGCTCTGGCAGAGGGACTAAAAAAGAAGCTCATGTGCCAGTCACAGGTCACTTCAAGCCATTCTCACAGGATGGGTAAATGTAGATTAGCGAAAGAAATGTGAACACCTGGGGAAGCAAAAAACAGAAACATTTGGGAGGGGGGAACCTTTTGTTTGGGCCAATGTCTTTATTCTTATTTTTTTCCCTACACAATAAATTCAAAACTGGGAGAGCACTGGGAGGGAGGGGGAGTATTCTTTTAGAACCAGTGAAATGCTGTTTAAGACAGTGTTTTACTCACTCAAAATGAATAGTCTTATATAAAAATCTTTGTACTATCTACAGCATTAAAGACTAATTCTTGTAGGTTGTAGACATTTACAACATGTTTGCAAGTATATATTTGTTATTTAAATGTGATCATTTTTATTCCCAGATGCTATAACATGTGTGATAAGAAACAACTGAAGAAGTCTTGTGTTTTAAGTATTACAAAGTTCAACTTCCAGCCAGTTTGGTGTAGTGGTTAATAACGGCAGAACTCTAATCTGGAGAGCTGGGTTTGATTCCCCACTCCTCCACTTGAAGCCAGATAGGTGACCTTGGGTCAGTCACAGCTCTCTGGAGCTCTCTCAGCCCCACCCACCTCACAGGGTGATTGTTGTGGGGATAATGACATACTTTGTAAACTGCTCTGAGACGGCGTTAAGTTGTCCTGAAGGGTGGTATATAAATCAAATGTTATTATTATTTATTATTATTAAACCAATATGCCAGCCCAGTAGTCTTTTGTGAATACATCCGTCTGTATCTGCTCAAACAGTAGCCAGTTTTTTGTTTGTTACAAAATTTGTTTTCTGTTTTAAATTTTTATTGTTTCCTTCCTCTCAGACAGCAAAAATTAAGGTGCGTGGCCTAAGTTTAGTATAGGGTGCACCACTCGGCAGCTTTCTCACACTTTCTGGTATGGGGTATATTTACAATTTTGCTTGCACCAAAGTACAGCATTTATACTTTTAAACTCCATAAATATGCCAAACAGTAAAAATTTTATTTGCTAGACCATAAATAATGCATTTTATGTTGTTAAAGCAGTAAAACAAGCTTAGGTTTTACAAGAAAGTAAAAGATTGCATATATTTCAAGTTTTCCCCAAGGCTTCAAGATTTCTGGAAATGTAGCATCTTTAGTTAGCAGCCCATTTAGTTCAGCGCCATGCTTCCCATTGTGGCCAACCTTGGAAAGCCTATAAGTAGAGTACAGACGCCAAAGCCTCCCCTCTCCTACAGCACAAAAGCAGCTAATATTCAGAGATATACTGCTTCTGAACATGAAGGTTCTACATACCATTAAAACCAATCATGATTGTTACCTTGCCTCCAACTGTCTTATATTTTTAGCAGAAGTACACAGAGACCTGACTGTGAAAACATTTGAGACTGAGAATTTCCTTCCAATGTACTCTCTTATATACAACTTTGTATACAAAACCTATGTATTTGGCTCCATTCTCACATTATGCATTGAAGGTGGTGAGCCAGATGGGCAAGGAGGTATAGTGTGTCCCTCTTATCCTTATTGTACACAGAACCAGGCTTTCTAAACACCAGAGCCGAGCTCAACTGTGATCATTCACAACCTAAATGGAGCATGTCATTTAGTATGCACAATCACGACATCTAATAGTAAAGGGGGTGCCCTTGCGCCAGTCAGGCAAGCAAGCATGCAGGCAAGCAAACAGGCCATCTACAGACAAGACGGGGATTTTCAGATATGCAGAAAAACACAGCTTTGTAAGTTAACCAAGAGAGACCCACCTAGCCCCAAATGTGGCTTAATGAGGACTTGGCGTGCTTCAGAAGCCACAAAATGTTGAGATAAGAATCTGTTCAAGGAAGGGGAAAAAAGAGGGAGAGGGATTCTCGGGGAAAAGGCGAAGATGAATCCTTCTCCCTGACAAGCTGGCTTTTTATATTTAGGGATTTTTTTTAAAAGGAGAATCATATAGCATGCAACCTCTAGGAGGCTAAGGCAATATAGTATGACAAAAGCTGTGTTTAATTCCTTCATTCTCTTGACTACATAAACTGGTCAGGGAGCCGGCAACCTTGGAGAGATGCCAAGGCTCCAGCACGGCCCACTGTCAACCCTCATCCATCACCATCTGCAATGCAGCAAAGATTTGGGGCCCCCCCTCCAGCTGCCCCCAATGGAGGGAGGGTGGGCAGGATCTAGCCTAACAAATGCTCCTTGCAAATGCAACATTCCCTTGATCTTGTGGGCAACGGTACAGCTCCTCCTCTTCGTGTGGGGTGCTGGTAATGGTGGAAGGAGCAGAGATCATCCACAGGGGCAATGCTGCCAGTATAGGGCTGCCAGCTCCAAGTTCAGAAATTCCTGGAGATCCGGGGAGTAAAACCTGGAGAAAGTGGGGTTTGGGGAGGGAAAGGACCTTGGCATGGCATAATTCTATACAGCCAAGCTACAAGTGACGAATGACACTTGAACAGCAAGTGAACAGACTCACGTGTATTCCTCCCTGTTCATTTGCGCTCCACTTGCACTTCACTTGATCATGTAGTGCCATTCAAGTGTCATTTGTCACTTGTAGCTTGGCTCATAGAGCCCACCCACCAAAGTAGCCATTTTCTCCAGGTGAACTGATCTCTGTGGCCTGGAGACCAGTTGTAATTCCGGGTGATCTCCAGCCACTACCTGGAGGCTGGCAACCCTATGCCAGTAAGATGGATATGTAGAGGAGGTACATGTTAATGGTGGAGGAATCGTCAGGAAATGTTTGCCCCCAACATCTGGAGCCAACCTGAAAGAATGAACTCTCATAAATCCAACCCAACTAACAAACTCTTTGGTAATCTCCCCTCTGCCAGCTACACCTACAGGATAAACATAGACTGGTTTCATTCACACTGGTTGAAGCATCAGGGTTTCCTCCCCGAAATGTGGAAGTCGTTGGCTGTGCTGTGAATTCTCAAGTTGCAGATGAAGCTGCAGATCCCTAGCCCCACCTCGGGGCCTAAAAACGTTACATTTTCCCAAGGCCGTATTAACTCATGGCCGGGCCCCTGGGCTTCCAGGTATTTCAGGCCCCCTCTGGCACTTCAGTCTATCACCCCACTACAGCTGTCAGCCTGACCCTGGTACGGCAGGTACTAGGCCGCAGAACATAGCCCTATATCCACTTTGAGGATCTCCTGAAGAATTCTATTCACAATTTTTAAATTATTTTCATTGTGCGAGTAGAACTCTTCAGGAAAGCACATTTGGGGGGTATAGTTGTTCAATACTGTAATATTTTGAAGTGAATAAAATGTTTATTATGTATGAAACTATATAATTTATGGATAATTGTTTTAATATAAGAGACGATTTGTTTCACTTAAATAAGGAGGCAGTTAATTATCTTATGAATAGAGGTTACAGAAGAGAATCAACTGTAATTTATGTGGGGGGGGGGTGCCTCAGCAAAAAACCTGACGGGCCCCTAGTCCCTGTGGGCCCCCTAGGCTTCGGCCCTGTCAGCCTTATGAATAATATGACCCTGCATTTTCCTTCTGAATTCCCCCCTCTGCTTTTCATTCAGACAACAGCTGTGAGTTCCCCCCACCAGGAACTCAATTCCCAACTTCTTGAGGTATCAGGACCATAGCCTACAAGAAGAAGGGGCTTCAGCTGTCCCACCATCATCTGGCCTTAAAATGGCTCAGGGTAGCATTATTTGCCTCACTGGGAAACGTTTGTGTACCCTATCAATATATATGTAGCCACCCAATGCGGTGTGTGGGGTGGGTGGGTGGGTGGGATCTAAAACATTTTCTCCCTGCATGCCACAGACCCTGTCCAAATTGGGCCACCTGTGTGGATAAACAGCTGGAAACTCCTTATGGTCTCAGCAGCAAGAGTGTTATACGCTCAAAAGTGGAAAGCCACAATATTACCTACAACAGAGGAATGGCTGGTGAAGAGATGATGGAGTTTGCAGAGATGGCTGAGCTTGTTTATTTGATTAGGGAAAAGACATTAACTAAATTTATTGCTACCTGGAAACCCCTTATAGCCTTTTTGCGGGAAACAGAAATAAATGATGGTTTGTGCTTTTGAAGATTAAGAGACAAAAACAAAATGTTTAGAGGGAAAGGAGAAGAATTTATTTATGGTAATTTTGGAGTTAGTGTATAGTATGTATTACTCATATATTTTTCACAGAGAAAATTGGAGCATATTCCTATCTTTTCTTCTTCTTGATATTAGCGGGGGGGGGGGGTTGTTTTTGTTTGCTTTGTCTTTTAACTTTTTCTTTTTTATATCTTTTTATACTCTGCTTAAAATCCTTAATAAAAACTATTTTTAAAAAGGAAATCTTTGGTGCCCATCAGTATACATGCAGCCACCCAGTGCGGAGGGTCTAAAACTCCTTCTCCCTGTATGCCAAAGACCCTGTCCCAAGCACCTGTGTGCTTGGGAATTGCATTCCCAGTGGGGAACTTGCAGTGACTTCCAACTAGAAGTTCTCATAGTGGGCCCAACAAGTGAAAAATGAAGCATGTCATAACACCCTCAGAGAACTGTATTTCTTATATCGGTAATGTAGACATGCCCAAAAGAGTTTATAGAATGGCTGCTGCTTGCAGACAGATGGATTTACTCAGCTTTTTCAGCCACACAACCAATAGCAACGGGACATCAGTACATACCCATTAAGATAATTAAATATGTATTTTTATCCCCAAGGAATCTAAACTCAGTTTTAAAAAAATGTTTAAACAGGCACAAACAAGCTTTACCTCAAGATAGTAAACTGCGGTAAGCCACAACATATAGAACTACTCCCATTTCCTACCCTTAGGTTTAAAAAAAGAAGTTAAGCCATGGTAGCTAAATGTTAGGCAAAAGGTGGGGTCCCTTTCCTTCCAGGGCACTCCCGTGAAGTGACCGCAGGAGGAAGTCTGTTGTGTGGGCCTGACAGCTAGGCATGGCAAGGGGCCTTCAGATACTACTGGGAAACAGAATGAGCCAGCAGTCACTGTGCCATCTCTCTCTTTTTCAAATGTCATCTTTATTTTTCACCCAAGCCTTTTGTGGTTGGAGAAGTAAATTCATTTGTATTTTGTATGCGTGTCATAGGTCTCTTTATAGGAAATGCAAGCTGCTGATTTAGCAATGTTCAGTTTTTAAAAAAAAAATGAGTACATTTGACAGGAGGACATTTGGTGTGAAGGAAACAGAAAGCAGACAAAAATTTGAAAGCGTAAGTCCTATTTACACAAGGGAAGCGACACTGAAATGGGGATTTGCTTGTTTTCTTGCTTGCTTGCAAGGTGAGAGAAACATCCAAGATGAGAAATCTGAAATCTTTCCCACGGAAAATGCCTTGGCTGATTAGGGATTGGATAAACAATAACAATAACATTCGATTTATATGCTGCCCTTCAGGACAACTTAACGCCCACTCAGAGCGGTTTACGAAGTATGTTATTATTATCCCCACAACAATCACCTTGTGAGGTGGGTGGGGCTGAGAGAGCTCCTAGAAGCTGTGACTAGCCCAAGGTCTCCCAGCTGGCTTCGAGTGGAGGAGCGGGGAATCAAACCCGGCTCTCCAGATTAGAGCCCTGCACTCTTAACCACTACACCAAACTGGCTCAGATCTAATCCATCAGATCTAGGACATCTTGTTCTGTCTGTAAACCCTGCCCAGGCAGGTCGCCTTGGGTTTTAACAAATGTGTAATAGGCAGGAATCCATGAGGTGAGGTTTCTCCAGTTACTGCCTCCCTATGTCAGGAAATCTTCTGTTCCTCTCTGCCTCGTGTGCAGCTGGCAAAAAGGCTAAGGGAGGAGACTGGCTGGAAAGGCTCAATTGCCCTTTCAGCATTTAGAGTAAGAGCAGAACTACAAGTGACAAAAGGCACAGATTGGACACTTGTCTGCTTCCCTCAAGTTTTGATGGGAAATGTAGGCGTACTTGTCTTGCAGCTTGACTCTCTGTCTGCTGTCCAATGGACTTTTCAACTGTCACTTGTCCAACATTCCGCCAAGCTGCCTACATTTCCCATCAAAACTTGAGGGAAGCTGACAAGAGTCCAACCTGTGCCTTTTGTCACTTGTGGTTCCGCTCTAAGTCTGAGAATCCAAAGATGCGGCTTCCTCCTTCAGTACTGGGAAGATGGGGGAAATTTAAACCTCCTTAATTCTGCCTCTTTGGGAATAACATTACCTTCCTTTGCTCTCATAGTGGTCACACTCAAATATTCACATCACACTTTTTGTTAAGGACTCAAAGCACCCTGTGATGCAGTACTCCAAGCATCAGGCTAGGTCTGAGCAAATGTGGCTGCCAAAACCCAGCTCAGCCATGGAAGCTCACCGGGTAATCTTGTGGTCGTCACTCCCTCTCAGCCTAACCTACCTTACAGGATTGTTGTGAACATAAAGGCATGTTCCTCGTTTTCTCTTTAGAAGATGAAAATATCATCCATCTATCTCATAACAGTCCTGTAGGAAGGTGATATTGTTATCCTCATACTTAAATTTAAAAAGGCCGAGGCAGGGAGATTGTGGTTTATCCAATGCAAGCCAGTGCGTTTGTTGCTGACGTGTAGAGTTGAACTGGAGACTTCTGCTATACCAGTACTGAATTTTATCATCGGGTCTTCCAAGCAGGCGACTGGCCCTCATGCTATTATATAATATTACCATATCTATGAGTAAAGAGAGTGTCTTGTGCCAATCCCGAAACCAGAAAAACCAGGCCGCCCACATACAAGACAGGGGTTCCTATAAACCTGGGATTTCCCAGATTAATTTGGTTTGTAAATTAGCCCAAAGAGGTGGAGTAAATGGCCTGAGGACGAGTGAGTGTGTTCCAGGAGGCATGGAATATTGTGGCCTGCGAAGAGAAGCTGCCTCATCCTAGTAAAAAAGGCTTCTCGGCCTTTTGGCTAAGATCAAGTTCAGTGTAGTGACAAAAAGTACAATTCAACTGTGCATATATGCATGAACAGGAACACCAGTCTGTGTCCTGTGACTCAACTGTGTATACTTACAGAGCTCATAATGCTGCTGCTAGATATATACTTTGTATAAAGATTTTACACCCATGGAAGCCTAGGCAGACAACCGAGATTTGATTGTAAATCATCTTTGCTGGATAACCTGCAACTCTCACATTCAGTTGCCGGACTTTTTCTATTGATGCCAGTATAGATTAACATTCCAGCATCTTACACTCCCATTCCACATTTAAAACATAGTTGCCTCTCCAGGTATGCCGAGAAATATTTTCTAGAGTTAAAAAAAGGAGTTAAAAAAGAAAGCAGCAGTCTGATGAGACTTAGGCCTGCTCATCATCCGCTAGATGCATTGTATAGGTGGGGCTTAGTTACAGGGCTCTTTTTTTGCAACCGTGAATAACACGAACAGGATAGGTGCTGTCTGGGAAATACACCTGTATGACTGGTTGACTTGCAATTTCCGCCCTTTCTCTTCGAGGCGGCACCCATGATTTAATAGAAACAGCCTGCCTGTGGGACAGGGTGGGTGACCGGCTAGGTGTGATGGGACCCATGCAATCTGTGGAATGTTTCCGGGCTGAGAGAATGAGCGAAGCGCTGCTGTTTGCCTGGAGCAAAAAAATCACTCAATGGAGCCGCAGCCGCTGACGTGGCTTTGATCTCTCTCCCCAGGAATGCATTAATTAGCCCTCCTTCATGGCAGGTTTCAAAAGAGCAGCACCTCTATTCTCAGGAGTCACCGCTTGTCACATCACACAGTGCCAACAACAACAACATAGACCCACATTAACTCAAACGGCCTCCTCCACTTGCAGCAGGCGCGGAAGAGGGCATATTGCACAACTCCCCAAAAGCTGTCCAACGCTGCTAAATTTATCCTTCCAAAATTAGGTGCAAACAAACTGGATTACATCTCACAGGCGTGTAGCTAGAATAGAGATGTAAAGGCCTGGAAAAGAAACTAAGGGCTCCCCCTCCCTCAGTATTTCAAATGGCTCCCCCTCCCTCAGTATTTCAAATGGGGGAGTTGGAGGAGCTGTGAAGAAAGTGCTTATGAAATGGTTTCTCTTTGGGGATGAATGAAGTTTTTTTTTAAGATAAGGCTTTACTCACCCAAAATATATAGCATGAAGACAACCCGATAATGATAATTCCTGTGTATACAGTACATGTATTTTTAAGGACACAAACAATGTGACTCATTTTATCCACAAATAGTGTGACCACTATAATGTATGTGATGCTATAATGTGTATGATAATACACGGTTGAAAAGTTTAATGTTTTCAACCTACTTCTAGTCCTATTGAGACTACACAAGGCTGTTTCTGCTCAAATGGTGGTGGTGGTATAGAGTGCTGTCAAGTCATAGCTGACTTATGGCACCCAACACTCCTTTATTACAAAATGTGTTTTCTATTTCCAACTTAAATTTTTCCCACCTCTCAGATGGCATATAAACTAAGTTAAATGCACTAAGGAACCCCAACGTACTCTGTCTGGCTGCAATCTTAAACACACTTACTAGGGTATAAGTCCCATTGAACTCAGTAGGATTTACTTCTGAGTATGCATTTGTTCAGACTGGACACTCACTCTCCCCACTCCTCCCTTCATATTGGATATACTCATGATTTTCCTTACAGAAAATGAAAGGTATTTATACTTTAATTTCATAAATCTGCAAAATAGTACAATTCTAAGTTAAAAAATGATGCATTGTATGCTGTTAAACAGTAAAATAAGTTTAGGGTTGACGAAGGTATTGCACATATTTCATTTCCCCCCCCAAATTTCATTCCCTCTCCCAAAACTCTAGGGGGGAAAAACCTCCCTTCCCTCCATGCCTTATGCATTTCCCAATATTTCACATCTGTAAACTAGAATAATTCTGTAAACTAGAATAATTACATCAAAGGAGCACACAGAAGGCCTCTTGACATATGGCAACGATGGACTGGTTTTATCCTTCTCCTTGGCTGAGGAACTATTTGTCTAGGGCAGGTCATTACAATGGCCATTAACAACAACAACAACAACAACAACAACAACAACAACAACAAATCATCTAAAGAGTCACTACGGTGTTGAAAGAGCTTCATGTTTATTATCTTGCTGCAATCTTAACGACAGCCCTGCAGAGTATTATTACCCACGAGAGGGGTCCTTCAGACCAGGGATCCATCTAGTCCAGCAACCTGTTTCATACAGTAGCCAATTCGTTGCCCCGGGGGACCAGCAAACCAGGTGTAGAAGCCAAGGCCTTCTCCTGATGTTTCTCCTAGCACTAGTATTTCAGAGGTATGTGGTGGTTTTGTTCAGTCACTAGGGCTAGTAGCAACTGATGGGTGACTCCTCCATGAATCTGTTTAATCTACTGCAGATGTGGGGGGACAGGATCTGAGAGCTGAGAAAGATTAGCCTGTCTAAGGTTACTTAGTAAACCTGTGGAACTTGTGGATAAGGTAAAATTTGAACCTGGGTGTTTACAGCTCACTCAATTAATCAGTATACTACATCGTGTTTTTTAGAGAATGTGATTGCCTTTAGAGAAGAGGTCATGCTGGAGTGTTTAAATACATCTGTTTATGCACAAATACACAGGCTGACCAAGCATAGAAGCAAGCACATAGTTAGACAGTGCTAGAATCAAAGCAGCATCAATCTAGTTCCATCCTCTACCCACGGCTGAAATTCAGCTCTCTCTCTCTCCCCCCCAAACTCAGCTTTCTCTCTCCAGGCTAAAAAATTGATTTTTTTTAGGTGATGATTTAAGATTTTTAACAAAAATAGTATTTTTTTAACAAAACAACGCTACTACCTGTTCTTTATAGAGGTTGCAGAAGTAGGTAATATGAAGACAAGACTGGAATTTATTCAATGTCTCCTCCGCTGCCACTCCCCCTTCCCCAAACCAGAGATTCCCTTTTTATTTGTTTGTTAAAAGCTTCTAACACCTTTATCCCAGAGAGGATCATAGTTATTTTGGTGAGAAAATGTGGATTTTTAATTCCCCCCCCCTCACAAGTTCTGAATAGCCACAAGCAGAACTTAAGAGGCAAGCATGAGCAATTCCCATTTTTGACATCCAACATCTGGACCCTTCTTTGACAGATGTTCTCTCTCTTTTCAGAACTAGTCTTCCCTTTCTCCTGACTGCTCTACCAGCTGAGAAAGCTGCTGAAGCAGCCCCGTTCCAGCTGTGGAGCTACAGTCCCCCTCCAAAGGTCTTACCTGCTCAGTGATGAAGGAGCTGGAAAAAGTGATTGCTGACCAGAAAAAGATCCCACAGCTGAGAATAATCTTTCGGTTGAAACGGTCGCCAAGGTAACCAAATATCGGCGCTGCCACCATGAAGCTGCAGATGAAAACTGCAAGACAATGAGAGAGAGAAGTGGTGGGTTAAGCCAGAACATCTCACATTTCTGAGATTGGGCATGGGGTCCTCTTAACTTTGGCTGCTTCCTGCTACCATCTAGGGACAGATGTGCAGATTGGGATAGTAATGTGTTTGGAGTAAGCTATGCCTTGTGTACAAAGAAGAGAAAAAGATCCTACAGGGAGCAGCAAGCTATAGCTACACAGGACTTCTTTCCTTGTCTTTGCTGGCAAGGCAGCTAAATTTATTTTCTTCTCTTTCCTATCCAGTTTATTAGTTCTATTAAGAACACTTCTGTTATTCTTCGTTCAGTGTCCTGACTGCTACTTACGTACTCTACCAACAGAGAAGAACGGATTAGGATCTCTCTGAACCCGCCCCCCCTCCCCCAGCAAGCCAAGAAAAATGGAAACAAAAGAACAAAGCAGCAGCTCCCTTTTTTGCAAATCCAGTTGGGTCAACTGGACAGTAACAGTAAAGTTACCCACCCACCAATCCATCATAAATCAGTGAAGGTCTGTGGCTAGGAGGAATTCGGTCTACCCACACAGTACCTAAAACCACAGTACTTATAAAATTCCTCTATAAAGTATTGTTATTTTATTATTATGTAACATGTGTAATAAGACAAATGGGGTTGCCAACCTCCAGGTGGGGCTTGGTGATCTCCTGGAAACTTTACAACTGATGTCCAGACTACAAATATCAGTTTCCCTAGAGAAAATTTGTGGTCTTAAGCAGGGTTGACATCACTACATGGCAAGGTGGGGCAGCTTCCAGGTGGGGCTCATTGCTACCAACTCCCTGTCCTTCATCTCCTCTGATGCCTGCTCTCAACACTCTTCCACTGCCTGCTAGTGAGCGCTTTGTCACCTCTGCTGTTAGGTGTATATGCTGCCTAGCACTGCTGGCAAAGGGCATGTGGGCAGTGCACAAAACATCAGCATGCCTGGTGGCCATGGCAGTGGCACTCCTAGCTGCACCCACTATCCGACCTCATTTGGGAAAGGCAGTGTGGACAGCTGTGTCTGCAGGTGGTGGGAGAGCTTGCGAGTGAGCAAAAGAAGGACACACAGGCAGGTGGGGGCACGTGGGTGGGAGGGCAAGAAGGAGAGCCTAGTAGCGGGCATGGCGGGTCCCCAAGCACTCTCTGCCCAGCCCCCCCCCCAAAATCTGGAACCAGCCTTGCTTTGGATGGTGGTGCACTCTATGGCATTTTACCCCACTGAGATTCCTCACAAAACGTCGCCCTCCCTAGGCGCCACCCTAAATCTCCAGGAATTTTCCAACATAGAGTTGGCAACCTGACTTGTAAAGGGAAGTGAAAGAAAGCAGTATTGAGATGGTGCGTCATATCGGCAGCCATGTTGGATATGAAACTTATATAATGTCAAGTGATAGCACTGTTGGGATAAGATTATTCAAATATGGGAGGTGTGTGTGTGTGTGTGTGTGTGTGTGAGAGAGAGAGAGAGAGAGAGAGAGAGAGAGACCCAGCCCTCTCTTGTGTGCTGACCAGTCTTGAAGCCTTCCTCCCCGTGTATATGCTTTCTAGACTCAAGGAGATTTTGGCACGGGGTGTTTTCCAACAAGCAATCTGCCAACAGTGTGCATTTAAGTGGACTGGAAGCAAAGACTAATGAAACCAAAGGAGTAAACAGAAATGAACCTATACGAATACTGAGGCCGAAGCCTGCTACGGCAATATATTTTAAAGCACCTCCAATTATGCGTGACATCGAAACACTGATTGACTTATAAACAAATTCGGAAAATGACTGTTAAGTCTGTCAGACAGATTGCTAACCAGCTTGTCTCGTTAGCTACCAATCAATTCCTGGGACTGCGGTCACACATGATGGATGAAGCCCAGGAGCTACTGCAGGGACAGCAACAGATCTTTGTTCACCTAGTTTATCTTCAGGGGTAACTGAAGCTGGGTATAGATCCAGAGGAGTTAGCCGTGTTCGTCTGTAGCTGCAAAATAGTAGAGTCCAGTAGCACCTTTAAGACTAATCAAGTTGGTTAGTCTTAAAAGTGCCACTGAACTCTTTACTATTTTGAAGCTCACGAGACATCCACTGTACCAAATCTGGCTCTGTTGAGGAAAGCAGGTTTGGGCCCTCTTTGGTCCATGACCCTATAGATGTGGGGAAAATATTGTAAGAACTGCATTCGGACACACATTGCTGTGCTTAGCTAGGAACTATCTGCAAAAATACTACCTGGAAATCCAGGGAAAAGTTATATCGCCAAGAACTTCCAAACCCAGAGTTTGCAACCCTATATGTGGCTTCTTACGTTATAGGAGAAGGGGCATTACTTAATAGAAGAGTACCCACTTTATATGAAGTCAGTCCCACGTTCAGCACCTCACATTTCCAGCTGAAAGAATAATCATGTAGGTATCATGGCTGGATAAGATCCCTTCCTGTAGGGTTCCAAGGTTTCCCCGCTCCCACCTCCCACCGTCTCTTACCAGGCCAGCAGTATGTGTGTGCATAGAATGGGAATGGGACGTCATTCCTGGCGCAACAGTGAAGACTCCAGAGTACATGTACCCGCCGCCTCCCACGATTCCCCTGTTCCTCGGTTTGGGCCCCAAGGGACCTGGCAATCCTACCTTCCCAGGGCACCTGTTACACAACCTGAATGCACCAGCCGTTTCAGATCTTTCCTTAACAGTGCTAAAATCTGCCACTAGGGGTGTGCGCTTCAGGTTTCCAATTCGGATTTTTAACCTGAATTGAGCCTGATTCAGGTAGATTCGGTATTCCCAAATCGGCCCCATCATCGTAGATTCGGTATTCCCAAATCGGCCCCATCATCGCTGAGCCGATTTGGAAATACCAAAGCAAAGCTTTCCAAAGTGCTTTGTAACGCTTCAGAAAGCTTTGTGTAAAGCGGGTAGCAGCTGCAGCACCTTTCTTGCCATTTGCAAATGTCAAGGAAAGTGTTGCTTTTAAGGTTCCCACCACCTTTTTTCACCCGATAGGAGGGGAGAGAAGAGGGTTCCCTCCTCCCCCCTCCCATCGGGTAAAAAAGGCAGTGGGAAGCTGCCAAGCAACACTTTTCTTGCCATTTGCAAACAGCAAGAAAAGTGCTGCTTCGGGATTCAGGTTATTCCAGATTGTTTTCCCACTTCAGGAAGCAGGAAACCGAATCTTTTTTGGGTGCACAACCCTAGTGGCACCCAAAAATAGTGCCACCTCTAGTGGCATCTTAGCTCATGTCAGGGCTGCCTTTGAGTTATGTACGCCAAAACTACTAGCATTATTTAAAGAAAATGCAGCACAAAATCCGTATCTAATATCCCCCAAACTCCTATAAAACTGTCAAATCTTGTTCCTAAAATGGCCTTTAAGAACAAAAACAACCTTTAGAGAACAGAATGTACGTCAGGATAGCAGGCATTTTGTAAGCCAAAAGGGGGACAGGGGCAGCACTTTCAGAGAGAGGCGGCCATACAGAAGACATTTCAAAATGGCACCTGTAAAAACACCACCACCCCATTTCTATAACAGAACAGGACATGCTTTCGTAGAACCAAAATACCAAGCGGAGGCCAGGTGAATAAAAATAAATGAAAGCAATTCCAAACACGCCCTTTCACTCTAAGGTTCCTCCACCCAGAAAACCAAAGGGGGTTGGGTTGATATTTTGGAACAAGAATGAAAAGACCCGTTTGTTTCTCAGTATCACCGCAGTTACAGAGAAAACACAGGAAAGGTTTAATTATCCTGACAGGATGGATGGCTTGGTATCTATTTCTGCCTGCAGTTGCCTGACCCACCCCAATACAGGTGGGCTGGCACCCGTGTCTTTTTCTCTCTTTCCCTTCTCTGTTCTTTTTTTGTATGTGGCTGGAATTTTCTCTTTTTAATTATGTGAAACACAGTCCATCTTCTCCAAGCTCCACTGCTCCCTTCACGCACCACTGCCCACAAGTGCCTGCGCAGATATTCCACCCGGGCTGCCATTCAAAACTGGGCACCTTTCCTCCCTCAGGAAATTTTAAGGTGCTATTGATTTGTTTGACAGAAAAAGACAGCATGCCGCCTTGAAACAAAGACTGAGCTGGGAAGGGAGGAAGATTAATAGCTCTTAATATTTTGGCACTTTTGAAGGCCTTTCTCATGTTGTTAGGTGAGACCAGGGCCTGGCACGATTTACTATCTTTCCGTCGAGCCTGTAAAACAGAGATGTTCTGCCAGGCATATGGTTGAGGCTATGCTAGGCATATTGTCTAATGAGTATTTACAGGACAGGGGTGCAACTTGTTGCCATAATCTCATCCACCCCCTTGCCTAGAATATGCATTCACGGTCCCCGTAACATCAACTGAAACAAACCACTTTATGAGAAAAATTCAAAATCCCTTTTATAATCCAGCCAACCTACTTGGGATTCCAAGATGCTACCACACAACTGCTTATACTAAGATGGGAGACGTCACTCACAGATTCTTGTTTAAACCAACAGTTTACAAACTGTGTTGCTTAGAAGATTTTCCAGTGTTCTTGAGGGGGGGGTGATCATTAATGATGGACAGTCCACTCTAAATAATAGCTTGTCTGCTATTATTATTAGCATTATAGCCCAGGCAAGCCTGATCTCATCAGATCTCAGAAGCTAAGCAGGGTCTGCCCAGGTTAGTCATTGGATGGGAGACCTCCAACGAAGACCAGTGTTGCACAGGCAGGCAATGGCAAACTACCTCTGTTAGTCTCATGCCATGAAAGCCCCACTAGGGGTTGCCATGGGTCAGCTATGACTTGATGTCTCTCTCCACCACTAACTGCATTCTATATCCTGCCTTTTCCCATTGTGGAACTGACGGTGATATTACTGAGAAGGCTTCTCAAGAAGCCTCCTATCTGCTGATTTGCTTTTTCTTATGTTATATGCCGACCATACTGTGGGATACAGTATTGCTCCGCAACGCCCAGCCTCAGAAAGGAAGTACTGGATATGAGCATAGACAGCTTTAAAAGGAGATTAGAAAGATCCATCAATGGCTGATAGCCATGGTGACTAAATTATGCGTGTAATGTGCCATCAAGCCGCTTCCAACTTAGGGCAACCCTATGAATGAAAGACCTCTAAAATGTCCTATCATTGCTCAGATCTTGTAATTTGGAGGCCGTGGCTTCTTTTATTGAGTCAAGCCATCTCGTTTTAGGTCTTCCTCTTTTCCTACAGCCTTCCACTTTTCCGAACATCATTGACTTTTCCAGGGAATCTTGCCTTCTCATGATGTGACCAAAGTTTTGTCATTTTAGCTTCTAGGGAGAATTCAGGCTTGATTTGATCTAGTACCCACCTGATTTGATCCAGTACCCACCATCCATGGTATCCACAAAACCCTCCTCTAGCACCACATCACAAACGAATCAATTTCCTTCCAGTCCGCTTTCTTCACTGTCCAACATCCATATTCAAAGGCCGTAAATTGCTGAACCCCCATGCTATGAGGCAACACTAGGGAAGGCTTTAGGCTTCTACACCCTGTTTGTTGGTGCAGGGGGCTGTACTAGAGGGACTACTGGTCTGACCTAGCAGGGTTATTTTTATGTTCTTATGAGGAACAAGCCTAGCTGGCAATCCCATACAAACTGATCGTGCCTCTTCAGCAGCAGGGAGAAGTGTGAGAGAGCAACTAGCATCCTAGATACCAAATCTGATTCTGCAAGTAAATGTCATCTGGCACAATCCCAGAGGAAAAAGAGGCAGCTGTGACAACCTGTGATTTGGCCATGAAGGGGAAAGGTCTTGCCTCCCTACCCCCCTCCACCATCTTGTCAAAGCAGACCTCTGCGGCAAGCCAATGGACAAAGGTCACTAGGGTGACCAAAGTGGGAAGAGCACTCTGTTTGGAAAAAAACCCCACTGGTTTAGCAGACAATGCTGCTTCAATACATGTCTAAGAACAGTTGAGATCATGTTGTTTGTCCTGCTACACAGAGATGGCTTGGAGCATGAAGCTGGGGGGGGGGAATAATTGATTTCTCCTGTGCTCCTAATTGGGCACAAAGCCACAGTCCTGCTGCAACGGAAGGATAAGCACCAATGTGCAATGAACCCAAGAAAAAGCCTAAATTCAGGGGAGTTTGCAGCAGAGCCTTTGCCCACAGCCTTTCCCATATTACACTATTCCTGCAATTTCAATGCAGAAGATGCTGACACCCTCTGGCCCACATCTACCCTGAGGATTTGAAACTGAGCTAGAATGTGATGGAAGCCTGGGCTTTGTAGCTGCATCAAAAGGAGGGAAAACAGCCTCCTCCGTTATTTCATGCCTCTCACCTTGCCAGAGTGTTCAAGGAGAAGCGCCATTCCTATCAGAGCGCTCATAACAGAAGGGCAGATCACATGGCTGGTATGTGGAAGGTCCAAAGTTCGAATCTGACCATTGCCATTTAAAGGAACTCAGGTTTTTAAAAAAATCCTCCATCCCTTTGCATGAATAACCTCTGCTAGCCAAGAGAGGCAGCCAGTTTGGTGTAATGGTTAAGAGCGCAGGACTCTAATCTGGAGAGTGGGGTTTGATTCCCCACTCCTCCACTTGAAGCCAGCTGGGTGACCTTGGGCTAGTCACAGCTCTCTGGAGCTCTCTCAGCCCCACCCACCTCACAGGGTGTTTTGTTGTGGGGACAATAATGACATACTTTGTAAACCACTCTGAGGGGGCATTAAGTTGTCCTGAAGGGCAGTATATAAATCGAATGTTATTAATAGACAGCAGTGCAGTACTTTGACAGGGGAACCTTGCTCACCGGTAGAGCACACACTTTGCGTGCAAGAGGTCTCAGGTCTATTTCACAGAACTACCAATTAAATAGGACATAGAAGAAAAAAACACATGCCTTTGAGATGTCAGGCTGACATGAGAAACGCTTCCAATCTAAATAGATGATATTGGAATGGATACATGGGAATACTGCTACAGGCAGCTTTATGTGACATCCCCTTGAGTCTTAGCAAAGGATATTCTCTAGTTCCATGTTAGCCAGTGTGAGTAATTGTATCAAAGGAACTTCTGGGAAATCCACTCCTTTACAGGGGAAAGGAAAAACCCAAAAGCAGATAAAAATAGAAAGTGAATCGCCCAAACAACAAATTTAACCCCAAAATGTTTACCACTGTGTTTCTAAACTGAAGAGCGTATTAGATGATGCCAACAAACATTGATTCAGTTAAACTTTCCATCTTTAGACACCCCTCCCCCCATAAATATGGAGGCTTCTAAACAAGCCTGTTATAGCTAATAATGATTTTAACTTGTGCAGTTGTGCAACCCCCTCCTGAGCTTGGTAGGTTTATCGGATTAATTAAGATGTAGTGGAAGAACACAGCTAGGTGCACAGGGTGACGTAGTTATTGTTACTGCTTATCAGGGCTCATTTTGGGGGGGGGGAACACGCAGGAAAGCAGTTCTGGCAGTTCCCCAAACCTGCCCACCTGACTCTCGGCCATTTGGGGCCCATTTCGGCCTAGATTGGGGCCGAAATGGCCCAGATTGTGCCTCTGATGGGTGGTGGATCACTCTCCCGCTCATCAGTGGCCTGATCCTGACCATTTTGGGCCCCTTTTCAACCATTTTCAGCCCCTTTTTGCCAATTTGGGCCCAATTTCAGCCCTGAATGGGCAGAATTGGGTCCAAAACAGCCAGAATAGTTGATGTCAGGGGGTGTGGCATATGCAAATCAGTTATACTAATGACACACTTCCAGTGATGGCAAGAGGCATGGCATATGCTAATGAGTTATGCTAATAAGTTCCTCCAGCTCTTTTTCTACGAAATGACCCCTGCTGCTTATAAAACAGAACGGCTCCCATTATCCCTTTTTTGATTTTTTGGAGCGCTGTACCCTTGCATTGCATGGACTGAAACAAGCCAGTTTCGTAGGCTGCATATCTTCCACAAAGAAAACTGTGCATCTACCCACTCAGCTTCCTCGGCAGTGTTGCTTCTTGTGGCTACATCCTCCTCCATCCATGATTCTCTGACCCTTCGAGGATCATGTACTGAACATGATGACATCATGACACCACACAGCCAATCAGATGTGGTCGTATCATGACACCATTGAAGACAAGTAAGGGCAGTGTAAAATTAACAATCAAATATTTCAGAGAAAACCTGGAGCCATATTTTCATACGGGTGAAAATATCTCCTTGTGCCTCACCCCAGTTTTCTTGGAGGCTGTGGCAGCCAGGTAGGTAGGTTTCATGCCACAAGACAACAAGTCCGTGTTTTTGTCAGACAATAGATTGGATTGCACACAGCCATTTTATGTTCCATTTCAGACTGTTCAACACCCCACTCTTTCCAGTTGTTGGCACTCGGGCCTCATTAACTCCCAAGGACTTATAAAAATAGGACAGCCAGACAATTCTGCATTTTTCGAATGGGAAAAGAACAAACAAATTACTATCTTCACCATGAAATGAAGATCAGTAAACACGATACAGATCAGGAGACTGTGTTTGTAGAGGGGTGGGGACTGGTGTGCATTTTAAAAAATGTGGACTCTTTAACAACACGTAACTAAAAGTGAGAGGAATTCTGTAAAACCAACACGAATGGATGATAGGTCTGTCCCAAAGGTAGATGAAAATCTCTGTATTGCAAGAGGAACTGCTCCCAAAGGCAGACGTGCTGGGGGTCATGGCAGTGGAAACTACTGCCCTTGTGCTCTGCTTGTGGATTCCTGGATGCATCTGGTTAACCACTGTGAACAGCAGAATGCTAAGCAGAATGGACCTTTGGTCTGACCCAGAAGGGTTTTCCCTTAGGTTCTTATGGCTCAGGCAGAGGGCCCTAACTGTTCAATCTCCACTGAAAAATGATGGGATATAATGGGACATTCCTTCCCTACCAGAAACATGGGCCGTTTCCACACGGCTTACCTTGTTCCAGAAAACAGCGAAATCTCACATGAAATTGCGCGAGAAGACACTGTTATCGCACGAAATTGTACAAGAAGACGTGATAATAGCATCTTTTCGCGAGATTTCGCTGTTTTCCGGAACAAGATAAGCCATGTGGAAACGGCCATGGTGTAGAGCAATTACAGGTCCATCTAACAACCTTGCTAAGATCTAACCAAATATCTCTAGCATCAATGGACAACCAGATGCTCCTTGGAAGCTCAGAAGCAAGGCATGATGGAAAGTCAGGAGTTTCACACACGTGACACTCTTTCGCTCTTATCCTGGAGTGCATGACATTCCAGGATAAGAGCTAAAGAGAACTTTTCGTGTATAGAAAACCTGCCCAACTGTGAGGCTGTAAAAACTCATTACAAAATTTTAAAAGTTAATTTAACCATTTTGCAATAATGGAAAACTCTTCCATTCCTTTTTTGTAATTAGATTAATTATCAAACCTGTGGATGGTTAAAGTGTTTTTTCCTGAAATACTAACAGAGTGAACGCTTGAAAATATTAGCTCAGTATGTGATTAAAACATGCTTGACTAAATATCCCACTCTAGATTTACTTAATGCATCAAATAACTGTGGAGGCTGTATTAAAATCATTTTCATGGTGCCTATGGGTTTCCTCGATAGGAAAAGGCAACAAGGGATATAAAGATCATCTTTGCAGGATCAAACTAAAAGGCCCTCCTGATCCATTCCTGTTTCATACAGTGGCCATTGCAATGCCCCCCACCAAAAGTCTACATGCAGAGGCCAAAGTCTCCCCCCCCCCCACACACACACACTGAGAGTCACTCAAAACGAGGCGCCTTGGTGCATGTTCGTCAAGTGTAGGGAGATGCAATGTTAGCCGTGTTAACTACTTATTGTCTCTGTTTGCCCGCTGATTCAGAACTGCACATTTTGTGTAAAACTGCATGTTATGAAATTCTCTGTCGACCAACAGAGAAAGAAGAAGACCTGGTGGAAAGCACTGTTGTCCTCTTGGTACTTTCTAGACAACCCTGAGATATGTAACTGCTCCTCCCGATGGAAGGAGCAACTATTTCACTGAATCTACTTTCTAAAACCAGATCAAAATTATGGGGGGGGGGGGGAGCGGGGGCTCAGAAAACATATTGCTTTTATGTTGCTTCCAGATACATTTCTGATCTTTTCTATCAAATAATAATCTGTACATGTGTGGCAGGGAAATCCATTAGTAGGCACAAGAATGAGACTAACCCGCCTCCCCGCCAGAAATCCATGTATATCGTTAAAATGCAGATGTATTGCTTTAAATTGTGCCATGTGCTTGTCACTGAGGTTAACTCAAATCCCCCCACAAAATATCTAAACGTGTTCAGCGAAGGCTGGGCTGGCTCTAGTCTCCTCTGATTCTCATTCTTCAAGAGTGGGCGAGACATTTGTCAGACGAAATTGGAATTCGAGGGAAGGGAGGGGATGTGCTATATCATACATCTTGTAAGCAGAAGCTGCATACAGAATGTGAAAATAGCCTATATTGGTTCACTGTCCCAGCCAGACCTTGCGGGACATCATCAAGTCCCACCCGCTCTTTGAGGCTTCATTTCTCTCTCCAGGGACACACAGGCATATTGTGTATAGGGAACGTGATTCAACTCCAGGATGAAAACTAACGCTCCATAAATAGTCTGTTATCGGAAGAAGGGAGCTTTCATTGTCAAAAGTTTATGCCCTGAAAATCATGTTGGTCTCTAAGGTGCCATTGGACTCCAATCCTGCTGTTCTAAACAGTCCTAGGAAATGACTGCATGCACGTGATGTAACTGTCTTCCAGAATGAAACCAGTTACACACCAGTTACATGTCATAGGTAGAATACCTCTGAGCAGGGCTTTTTTTCTGGGAAAAGAGGTGGAACTCAAGACCGCACAATGACATCACTTTGGGTCAGCTGGAACAAGAGGGGAGTTTTTTAAAGTTTAAATTACCCTCAGCAAAAATGGTCACATGGCCAGTGGCCCCGCCCCCGATCTCCAGACAGAGGGGAGTTTAGATTGCCCTCCGGGGCAGTGGAACGGAGGGCAATCTAAACTCCCCTCTGTCTGGAGATCAGGGGGTGGGGCCACCACCCATGTGACCATTTTCAAGAGGTGCCGGAACTCCGTTCCACTGCGTTCCTGCTGAAAAAAAGCCCTGCCTCTGAGGCTGAGGCAGGAATAAAAAGCAGAAGAGAGCTGTTGTCTCTGTGCCCAGTTCATGGCTTTCCCAAAACATCTGGCTGCCTACTGTGTGTAACCAGAAGACTAACCTTTGGACTGATCCTTAACATACATTCTTATGTTAAGTTTTTTTTATTCCCGCAAACAAGACTGCTGGCTGTTTAAATTTGTTCTGATATTCAATTCTGTTTAAAGGCAAAAAATTGCTTTTATTGAGGCTTTCTTGGATTTCTAAACACTGTGAACTCTGCAAAAACGGTTCTATTTTTTTTAAATGTATGAATTTGATGTGAGGTGGCTGTGCAAATCACACATCTTTGAAAGGGAAAATGTTGAACAAGTATCCTTCAATTTCTTTCCGCACTGGTTTCTGGATCAAGCAAGCCACCCAACAGCATAAGCAATCAACAGAAGATAAAGAGAGGACCTTTTGAACACATCCTGGGCAGAGGAAAGAGGATTTAAAAAAAAAATAATTAAGTTGTTTGGCATTCAGGACAACACAGTGGGACAGCTCGGGCACTGAACTGCTCCTTCTCTGACGCCAAACATTAATCTAGACATCGTTTGGAATGCAGAGCCCTGCCCAAAATCATTATGCTGTTATAAATTGGAATCACTCTGTTCTCATCTCTCCGAATGCTGTCATAGGTAACAAGATGCAAATCGAAGAGACAGGATGGTGGGGGCACTAGAGAAGTAAAAAACAGAAAGAGGAAGGACAGAGCAAGGAGAGATGCTATTTGCAGAGTTCATCCTTAGGCAAGCAGTTCCTACTTCTGCACCAGGAAGGTTTATGCAACAGCGATTCAGGTCCCCCTAGCCTGACTCATCCGGAGGCTATTTACAGCACAGTTGGCAACTTCCTTTGAAATGCACTGAAAGCCGTGGAGCAGCACACCAAAGAGCGCAGAAGTGCGCCCTGCAGCCATCTCATATTGCCGAGCTGAAGAAAGCACAGCTTCAGCGAAAAACTTAATTTAATGTACTGTACTTATACCCAACCTTTCTCCCTAATGGGGACCCAAGCTGGCTTCCATAATTCTCCCATTTTATCCTCACAACCACCCTTTGAGGTAGGTTGACTATGTAACTGGTTGAGTATGTCACTGGCCCTTGGTCACCCAGTGAGGTTCCTTGGCATAGCAGGGATTCGAACTTGGGATCTCCCCAATCCTAGTCTGGATCTTTAACCGCTAGACCAAACTGGCTCTCAAAAAGAGTTAGGACCAGTTTAACAGTTACTCAGCACCCCTCATGGCTTCCACTGAAAAAACCTTCTCTGTGTGAATGCAAAGGTTCCATTTAGCCCAGAAGACAATCCACATTACTATTCATCGTTTGGGAGAGGGAGAGAGAGAGCGCATATTTTGCATGCCACATCCCAGGTTCAATCTCTTGCATCTCCAGTTAAAGGATTTTAGGAAGCAGGTTTTGGGGAAGATCCTGAAACCTTGGAAAGCTGCCGCAAGTCAGAGGAAATATTATTGAGCTACACAGATCAATGGCCTGCCAGAATTTGGGCAAAACTGTATGTCTATATTTGGATCTGTTTCAGTGGCACAGCACATGTGCTGCATGCAAAAATTCCTCAACATCTGCAGTGAACCCTGAAAGATCTCAGGTAATGCGAAAGACTTGTCTCTGCCTGAGTCCTTGGAGAACAGATGCCAATCAGAGAGGACAATACTGTACTGGAAGGGATAAGGGCCTGCCTGTCTGAGTAGGAGGCAGTTTGCTTGTTCCAATGGTCCTTATTTACCTGGAATAGTCCCTGAGAAAGTCACTCACCCTAGGAGAAGATTTTAGGGTTGCCATTTCAAAGTTTTGTTTATTGGGGTGTTCAAGTTGTGATTCTTGACTTTCTGGTCTCTCTCTTATTTGACGTTCCAAAGTCAAACATCTTAACAGTGTAATCCTAAGCAAAGTTACACCCTTCTAAGTCCATTGAAGTCAATGGACTTAGGTGCAACATTGCACAGGATGGTACTGTATGTGGGAAAGTGGATGAATCTTGTCTCCAACAGACATAATAAGACCTCATCTAGCCCAGCATCCTGCATCCCATAATGCACTGCCAACAGGGCCTACAAGCAAGACAGAAAAGACAAGAGCATCCCTCCCCATGCCAATTGCCCTTCTAGTGGTAAGTATTTAGTGGCATAGTATCTCTGGACGTAGGTGCTATTGGACTTGAATCTAGCTCTGGACACAGAGGTTCCCTTCTTCATAAATGCCTGTGCATGAATACTAAGGCACCATGGCCCTTTTCACATTTATGGTTTAAACTGCCATTTATGAGCATTTGCCCCGATCACAGTGGCTTCAGCATTGCACCTGTTCATTTCACACTGTCCACTGCAGTTTCGATTTGGTGTCTGTGCTTCATTTCAGACTCGCTGTGAAGCCACGGTGCATTTTCAGGCTTTTGGGGCCTTGCAATTCTTTGAGCATGCGTAGTAATGTTGCAATGTTGGAACCCATCCCCCCTCTTTTGCTGATTGGGCTGTCCCCTACCCACTGGAGAGGCAACTGGTGGCAGAGTTCTGGGGAAAAACAATGTACCACTCTCATTTTTTTTTAAAAAAAAAGCCAAGCCAGGAAAGGGTTAAAATGCTGCTGCTTCATCCCCTCCAGCAAGCTGCAGCTTTGTTTCCAAAGGGCTGTGCAAAATGCTTGGGTTTTTTTTCTCTTTGGTAAAGCCTGAAAAAAGCCTGGGAAGGAGGGGAAAGCAGCCATTTAATCCATTCCTGGCTTTTAAAGCAAGGAGGAAAGTGCAGTAACGTTACCATGTTACCATGTTACAATCCATTCTTGCCTTTGGGGGGGGGAAAGCGTGTGCATACCTTAAGGGAGGAAGAGAATAGCAGCCATTTAACCCTTTCCTGGCTTTTAGAGCCAGCAGGGAATTAACAGGAAGCTTAGGAATCATTCCTGGCTTTGGGGGGAAAAAATAAGAGAGTGTGTGCATACCCGGCAGGAAGCAAACCAATGGAGAAGCAGCCTTATGACCGTTACCTCGCTTTACTAAAAAAATGGCGGACAAAGAGTTCAGAGAGCTGAGGAGGGTGGGAGTGGTTAATTCAGCACAGACCAATCAGCTCCCGGGGAAAAGGAGACGGGGGGAGAAGAGAAGCAGAAGAGGAGTACAGAATTCACATTGACATTAATCGGGCCAGACGCAATTGGGCAGTGGCTTCAAAATAACATCGCGGTATGTCCGCAGGGGGGAAATCGAGGATGCCGCGGACAAACATCAGTTCTCCGTCCCATGACTGCCTTGCAAGTGTGGAAGTCCCCCAAACATGGGAAGCAGAAAAGGTGCTGAAACGCTTTAAAGTCCCAGTGTGAAAAGGAACCATGTTATGAGCAACCTACTAATGTACATGTTGTAACCACCCCCTCCTCCCATTTAAAGAACTTTTAGCAACCTATAATAGAGATGAAGCAGAGGCACTGAGCCGTGGGGTGAGAAAAGGGTGTTACAAGCACTTCTGTTCAAGCAAACCAAATCCATGGAATGTTAGTATATCTGAAAAACCAGGAGACAGAACGAATGAATAAAGATCTCTAGAGCACATGCGTGCTTACACTGCCTGGGACACAACTGATAGAAGCTACTTCTCCCTAACAACAGTTAGCAAAGTTCTGGCCTTCTGCTTTCTACACACACTGCACGCATTTGCTTAGCCAAATGAAGCCTTTAAAAAAACCACACCATCTGGTCACATGTTCGCAAGCCAGCCAGGCCTGTACGGTATGACACAGGCTATCCAGAATTCCTGATGCTTAAGACTGGACTGAAAAAGGACCCACCTGCATGATCACAGGCCCCCATTTCACCTAAATAGAACAGGAGTCCTGTGGCACCTTAAACACTAATAGAATTTATTACAGCATAGCGAACCAGAGTTCACCTCATCAGATGGTCTCAGTCTAAAATTGGGCCTATGTACAGCTGGAAATTAAGTTCTGACCTAATCTGTTGACCCAAAATGTGAGGGACCAAGGACTTTTTAATGTGGGGATGGGCCCAGAGAGAGAGAAAAAAGGAGACGGGCTCAAGGTTACTCCCAGGAAATGTCAAGCACTCTAATCACTACACCATGCTGTCTCTTCCCTGGAAACCAAACTGAATGCAACAACTAGGGTTGCCAAGCTCCAGGTGATGGCTGGAGATCTCCCGGAATTACAACTGATCTCCAGGCCACAGAGATCTGTTCCCCTGAAGAAAATGGCTGCTTTGGAGGGCAGACTCTAAGGCACTATACCCCAATGAGTTCCCTCCCTTCCCCAAACCCCACCCTCTACAGACTTCACCCCCAGAATCTCCAGGAATTTCCCAATCTGGAGCTGGCAACCCTAGTAACAACTAAAAAATTTAATCACACAAAAAAGGATTAAAATATTTCCAAAATAAGATGACCTGGCCCCAACCTCGAGTCTCTGCACACCCCTGCCAGCTGCTCCTTTCTCCTTGAACAAGCCTGCCTGCCTTCTTGTACTGCAGAGAGATGCTGGCCCTGGGCAAAGATGCAACAGGCATGTGAGGCACTCCCTCCCACCACACAAACACACTCCGCTTTGGCGTCTGTTCAAACCCGAAAGACCAAAAAGCTGCAGCTAAGCCACAGCCAAACGGAGGCAGAAACGCATTACTGAATAACAAGCCACATTTGCCAGCTAATTAACATTTAAAACAAAGCCAGCGCACCCTCGCAAGGGCGCTGCGACCTTGGCTCGAGGAAGCCTTCCGATTGCAGAAGGAAAGCGAGTGGCAATCTCTTACCTGTTTGCAACAAACCGGCTCCGCTGTCTTTGACTCCAAAATGCTGCTGGATGTCCAACAAGACCCCTGGAGGAGAGAAAGGAAAACCTGGCTTTATATACACACCCATGCCTATATAATACATCAGTGCAAAGGTTTGTCAAAGCAGATGTTTCCAAACTAGATGCTAAGGAGCCTTGCAGTTCCTCAGAGGTTTACAAAGGCTCCAGAAGGAGGTCAGTAACAGAGGATGACTTTTCCCAAGGGACAGCTGGCTCACTCTTCCTCACCTTCGCTTGCAACGTGCTGTTGGCGGACAGCCTCGGGGCAATCTAGGCCACAAAGGGGGATGTTGAGATTGCAGGCCTGAGAAGTGCGTTCTAGAGCACGCCCCGGGTGTCAGTGGGTGTTCAAGGCACTCTGCAAAATGTTTTTCGGTGTTCCCCACCAGTTAACCAGGCTCTATGCAATGCTCCGCCATCTGCAGAGCAGTTGCTGGTTACTTGTTGCCCTCCAGTCCTTCTCTCTTCAGTGCCAGCTGGCCAGCTGTCTGCTGCTACCCAGAAGAGGAGAGAGTGGTAAGCGGGCAGCCATCAGTAGCTGAGAGCCATGTCTGGTGGGAACACCAAAGCCCACCACATAAGGAACAGCCTGTTCCTGTGGAACAGCCTGCCCGAGGAGGTCAGGAGAGCCCCCACTCTCCTAGCTTTCCACAAATGATGCAAAACCGAATTATTCAAAAAGACTTTTGTATTGTAGGAAGGGGCCTCAGATGCTCCACTAATGAGTTACGGACCATAGATTTCACCCATAGATCTCACCACTATGTTGCCTTACTATCTGTTGCTTTAAATATGTGCTCCTATGTCAGCCCTAGAATTGCTTATGTTCTGTTTCAGCATTTCTTCAACTCTGTATTGGATTCTTGCTAATGTTATGTCTTTGTCAACTTGCATTTATTTACCCTATTGCATTGTTTATGAAATTGTCCTTGATACTGACTGTACTATTCTCACACTGTGTAATCCGCCTTGAGTCTCAGTGAGAAAGGTGGACCATAAATGACATAAATAAAATAATAAAAAATAAGCAAGGCTGAATGATCAGCGAGTGAGAAGCCACGGCTGTCCCCAAGCAAGATGATAGGCCTTGGTCCTGTGTGAGGCCAAAGAGGCCAAGCGGCTGCTTGCTGCTAACCACCTTGGATGGCAGGACTGGAGGAACTGCTGCTAAGGAAGGTGAGTGGACAGTCTAGGCAAGGGGCAACGGCTGGGCTGACACCTGCCCACTCCTCTCTCCACTAAGGGTGACTGGAGAAGGGGTGCTCCATCCCACCTCTAATGAAAGACCCCAAATCCTTGCTGCTGCTCCCCAAGGTCAGGCAGTGATTGTTCCTCGGGCTAGGCAGCAATAGAACCAGCCTAGAGGCAGCAGATCCATTTAGGAGCTGTTGGCCCTTGGTAGATTCCAAGGATGCTGTTGACCCCTGGAACCAGCTCTGCCAGAATCCGGTGGAAAATGGGAGAACTGACATACAAGATTTCCTTAAAATACTGTGAAAAGCCATACACTCCAAACCGGAAAACCACAGTGTTATGGAGTCAACAGACCAGCCACAAAATAAAATTCACAATTAGATCTCTTTGGAGACTGAGTTCTTTTGGACTCCAATTCAGCTCAGCTGCAAAAGGGTAACTGCTGGGCTAGCCTGCTGCAGCCAAACCACCACAGTGCCCTGCGCCACTTGAAAGATTATCATCCTCTTTTGTTAGCTTGAGCCCTCTTGGTCAGATGCATTGGCAGATATAAACATATAGATAAGTACAACTCACTGAAGACAGCCAGGAGACATGTTATTACAAAAGAATCTGGAAGACGCAGTAATCTGACACAGATCGCTAAAGTTATGGCTTTAAAAGCCCTTCAAAAATCAATGGAACAAGCTTAAAAACTAAGCCTGGTGGTTGAATTTGAAAGGCAATAAAGAATCAGCTTCCCAAATTCTTGTTTTTTCTAAACGCCTTTAATCCAAACAGTAATCCCTACCGAGGGCACTGGGTGCGAAACAAACAACAAAACAAACTGCAGTTGCTATAAGTGAATACAAATTAGGAGCATTTCGCCTGAGAGTTTTTCTCTTGGCAAATTTATTTTTGCTTTCTCTACATCTGTAATCAGTCGCTCTTGAGGCCACACCCCATATCCCCCACATCACCTTAGCATCCTTCTCCAAGCTAATTTATTCTTAGGGACCTATAAACTGCATTTTAGAGCTTTCTAAAGAGGTGGCAAACAAGCCAAACCACAAACGATACCAAAGAATTCAAGGATGAGGATTTTCCATGGAGCATCCAAAACAATACCAGGAAAGCAATCACATCTTTTTTTTTTTTTAAAGAACATTTAAAAAGCAGGAAGAGGAGAAAATAGATGAGAGTACTCATTTTCCAGATCTGGGCCAACTAATTATGCTGTAAATCCAGAGGGACAGCCGTGTTTGTCTGTGCTGCAAATTTAAAGAGAAGTCCAGCAGTAACTTGAAGACTAATAAAATTTATTCCGGCATAAGCGTTTGTGAGCCAGCGCTCGCTTCATCTGATGCCGAGCATTTATCTATTTATTTGTTCAGGCAATTTAGAACATGTACATTCCAATGCATCCAGTGAAGTGAGCTCTGACTCTCCAAAGCTTGCACTGGAATAAATTTTGTTAGCATTCAAGGTGCCACTGGGCTCCTGCTTAATTATGCTTTAATAATTCAGATGTACAAACGTCAAGTTGCTGGCAGTATTCTTCTTCCCCACCCAATGTCTCTGCTACCCATTCAATTATCTTTTTATTAGTTTATTCTGATTAATCAGCAGATCAACTAATACGTGAGGTACCAACGAAACTAAATGGCCCACTTTAAGGGAAGAAAAGGGATCAATGGCTTCAACACTGTCAATTCATTATCACAAGATGAGATGATGGCCACAAGTTTGAGCTGGCGTTTTAAAAAATAGTAAAGAGTCCAGTAGCACCTTTAAGACGAACCAACTTATTGTAGCATAAGCTTTCAAGAACCACAGCTCTCTTCGTCAGACTCTTGTGACTACAGACTAACATGGCTAACTCCTCTGGCTTTTTAAAAAAGTATTAGACAAATGGGGGTGATAGACCTTATGGACAGGTATTGGCCTTGATAATGGAACTTCCTGTTCAGAAGCAGTATACTTCAGATTGTGACGACAACAACGACAACGACAACGACAACAACAGATTTATATATCGCCTATCAGGACAATGCCCACTCAGAGTGGTTTACAAAGTGTGTCACAACAATCACCCTGTGAGGTTGGGTGGGGCTGAGAGAGCTCTGAGAGAGCGGTGATTGACCCAAGGTCACCCAGCTGGCTTCAAGTGGAGGTGTGGGGAATCAAACTTGGCTCTCCAGATTACAGTCCTGCTGCTCTTAACCACTGCATCGAACTGGAGTCCTGCTGGAGGACCAACAATTACTACTGCATCAAACTTCTTGGAAAAACAGCCAGAGAAAAAAATACAGGACTAGGTAAATCTTTGGTCTCATTAGCTGTGTCATGTCTGAAAGACTTTTTAAAAAGTAGGGTCCCATGTGTTGAAGCAATGGGTCATTCAAAACTAAATTTAAAAAAATGGAAATTCAGCATGCTTTAACATTAAAATGTTGCTAAGTCATTCATTCCAGCATGTTGCCTCCAAGTTTCAGTTTATATGGGCAGTAGCCACTCCAAGCAGGCAGGCTTAAATGAAAGCCAACATGATGTAGTGGTTAGCATGCTGGACTAGGTCCTGAGAAGCCTAGGATCCAATCACCACTCTGCCACAGAAGCTCAATGGATAACCTTGGTCAAACCAGCCTAAGCTACCTCACAGGGTTGTTGTAGCAAGGATAAAATTAGAAGAGAGGAGAATGATATCGTAAGCTGCTTTAGGTCCCCACTAGGGAGAAAAGCAGGACATAAATATCTAAAATAAAATTAATCAAACGTCTTAGAAGGAGACATTAAATTTGCAGGCTAGCTGCCAGGCCAGCATTGAGATTTCATACTGCTGCCCTGAGAATAAGCACCTAAACCCGATTCTTTGGGGCAAAACCTAGCAGTCCTATTACACTGTGTTGTACAGAATACAGGCAGGTATCCAATAAATAGCCTCAACAGTTCTTCCATGTTTTGGCTGGTTTCACAGGCCTCCATGCCACATTTAAAATCGCTGGGGACGGAACCCAAGCACGCTGTCCCAATTCCTGCGTGAACACTCGAGCAAGAAATCTCCTGGGCTTTCATGGAGATCCATCGTACTAATTGGAACCAATTTCCTGTTTCACACATGAGCCCGTTCATAATATCCTTTGGGCCTTCCAAATGTTTTTTCTACAGTTTCTGAAGAATTACACCAAAGATACATCAGGGAGACCAAACACACCCTCACACACTGATGCAACACACAACCAGGGAAAGGAACGGAAAGTCTCTTTGCGGCAGCGATGACTTTTGCCCTCAAACTTTCACTGGGGAGTTGCTGTTTTTACCACCTTTCCTCAATTACGTTGGCTGCTCTCTCGAGCATCCGCAAATTGCCCAGAAGCATTTCCCAGAGGCTTTTATAGCTACAGCTCTCCAAGTTTAAGGGAGGCTCCCTCAAGGAGGCACAAGCTGTTGCCATGGAAACCAAAAGCTCCTTCCTGGCTCAGTCTCATTATGGGCCCCAGGTATAGGACTTACTGGGCAGTTGCCCAGGCCCTATGGCCTTGGGAAGGCCTGCAGTTGAGGCAGCCTGGCCTCTCCCTCTGAGGGGTGCTGCTGGTGACACAGGGTTGCCAGCCTCCAGATGGTGGCTGGAGATCTCCTGAAATTACAACTGGCCTCCAGGTAGGGTTGCTAGGTCAAAGTTGGAAAATTCCTGGAGATTTGGGGGGTGGAGCCTGGAGAGGGTAGGATTTGAGGAATGGAAGAGCCTCAGAATGGTATAATGCCATAGAGTCCACCCTCCAAAGCAGCCATTTTCTCCAGGGGAACTGATCTCTGTCACCTGGAGATCAGTTATAATTCCGGGAGATCTCCAGCCACCACCTGGAGGCTGGCAACCCTACTTCCAGGCCACAGAGATCAGTTCCCCTGGAGAAAATGGCTTCTTTGGAGGATGGACTTTATGGAATTATACCATGCTGAGGTCCTTTCCCTCCCCAAACGCTGCCTTCTCCAGGTTTTGCCCCCCAAATCTCCAGGAATGTCCTAATTTGGAGATGGCAACCCTACGGTGACACTGGGTCCTTCCAGAAAGATTAGGCTGGTCTGCACCTTCCAGCCTCTCTTAGCATGAGGGCCACCACCAGCCCTAGGTGAAAGTGGTGGCACCTCTTGGTCCAGATAGCCAGTGGGCAGACAGCTGCAGCTGTACATGTTTATTCAGTTGCCCACATGAAAAATGGCAGCTACTGTTCCTAGCACCTGAGGGAGATGCTGGTGGTTGCTCCTTTGCTCAGGCAGGGGAGAATAAGATGGCCAGGTCTCCCATAGCTGAAACCTCCCACCCTGCAGCCCTGGTTGTTTGCCACCACTCAGTAGGTTGGCAGGGGGGAAATGAGGGGGAAATAAAGAAATTGCAGCAGTGCCACAGTGTCACTTCTGGCATGAACCCAGAAGTGATGTCAGGTCTAGGAGAATTCCTATTTACATTTCCCCACCTCCCTAACCCTCCCAGCGGTTGCCAGTGCTCAGCAGGCAACCTTAGGTGAGCAAGACACAACCATCATCAGAAGTAGCGGCCTGATAGGGTTTCCAGTTCCAGATTGAGAAATTCCTGGAGATTTGGGTGTGGATTTGGGGAGGGCGGAGTTTGGGGAAGGGATAGACCTCAGCAAGATATAATTCCATAAAGTCCACCCTCCAAAGCAGACATTTTCTCTAGAGGAACTGGTCTCTGTAATGGAGATCAGTTGTAATTCCATGAAAACTCCAGGCCCCAGCTGCAGGTTGGAAACCCGAAGTGGCCACCATTGACTAATCTACCCTGTCTGTGTTGCAACTGTGTCAGAAGGGGACCCACCTGACAGCATCTTGCTTGACAGCCCCTCAAACCCAGAAGAGGCCCTGAGGAGAAAATGAGGGCCTACACATGGTGTCACAAGAAAACCAGAACTTACACATGGCAATCTCCAACATACCACAAGTATATCAGAAGTGCCCTGATGGACCATCAGACCAGTTCAGCATCCTACATGGTCATGAACCAGTTACCCTTGAGGGCTGACAAGTCACAGAGCCCAAGGCCTCCCTCCATGTTGCTTCCTAGCACTGGTATTCAGGGAGTTACTGCCTCTGGGTGTGGAGATTCTCTCTAGACACCCCCACACACACCTTCCACCACATTTCATGTTTTGTTTTTACCACAGAACACACTGGTATAGGCATGACAAAGATGGTGCCTACATAAAATGGCCCACAACTGAGGGCTATAGCAGTGAGGAAGCAGTTCCTTCACAGCACTAAGAATGTCAGGTGAGCCCAGCTGGATTGGACTAAGGGTCCGTCTAAGGGCCAAGCTACACATGACGAATGACACTTGAATGGCAAGTGGATTGAGTGGAGGGCAAGTGAACAGGAAGAAATACACTTGCTGTTCAAGTGTCATTCGTCATGTGTAGCTTGGCCCTAATTCAAGATCCTATTCCCCACAGTGGCCTATCACTTTGCATCCCATAAGCAAACATTAAGGCAACAGCCCCTTCCTCCTCTTCCCTAAAAATTGGTGTATGCTGCCTCTGAACATGGGAGACTCCATTTAACTATCATAGTTAATATTCAGTAGAGCTATCCTCCCTTATGAATGGTCTAGCCCCTTTTTTCCACCCCTCTAAAGCCAGGTCCTTCATCCTTGTGGCACAGAATTCTCAAATTATCTCTCTCCTTAGTGTGTTTATATCCCACCCTTCCTCCAAGAAACTCAGCACAGATTATGTGATTTTCCTTTCCTCATTTTATGCCCATGAGTGACAACTTTGTGAGGTAACTAGAGCTAAGAGTGATTGGCCCAAGATCGCCCAGCAAGCTTCACATCAGAAAGGGGACTTGAACCTAGAGCTCCATGCTCCTAATCCAACATTTGGTGTGAGAGACAGTTTGGTGTAGTGGTTAAGAGTGGCAGGACTCTAATCTAGAGAACTGGGTTTGATTCCCCACTCCTCCACTTAAAGCCAGCTGGGTGACCTTGGGTCAGTCACAGCTCTTCCAGAGCTCTCTCAGCCCCACCCACCACACAGGGTGATTGTTGTGGGGATAATAATAACATACTTTGTAAACCACTCTGAGTGGGTGTTAAGTTATCCTGAAGGGCAGTATATAAATCAAATATTGTTGTTGTTAGTTATTGTTATTTTAACCATTAGATCACCCTGGGTCATGCATTGTAATGATCATATTAAATCAAGCATCACATTGGAACCTTTGTTTCGTCCCAGGAGCTGAAGATGGCATGCAAGAGGACTGTTCTTCTAACCGGATCCTCACAACCACCCTATAAGGTAGGTTAAGCTGAAAGACAGTGTCTCGCCACCCAGCATGTTAGTCTGATAGGCTCTCTCATCTCTCTCCTACCCCCACTGATCACTCTGTTCCAGACTGACATTTCCGATGTTTGCCCAACAAGATCGATGTAATACTTTTTACTGGATCAACCAAATTAGCAAAAAACACCATGCAAGTTTTCAAGTTCCCCCTAGGACTCTTCATAAGGCTTGATGTTACAAGAAAGGTGTAAAACGGCTTTCTGGAACGAGAGGAATTGTACATATATGTCCATGCACCATGTTCCAGTGCACCGTTATGCAATCACGCGAGGCATAAGGGTGAGCTAATGACATTGTGCAGGGTGGAGCGAGGATAGCAGCAGCAGCTTAGGAGGTTAGCCCAGACAGCCGTTATAAACGGCTGAAAAATCATTTACCAGTTCTGAGCGATACATTCCACCCCTCCCCATGGTGTACAAACACCTGATGCAACTAGCAAAACAGCTGCCGGTGGCAGACAAAGCTTGACCTAATCAGAACATTCAATCACTGTGTCTCAGGAGAAGCTGACATGCTAGCCGGCTGGCAACACCCTTGCCTGAGAACTTCAGCCAGACACTTAAACGATCTTTTCATTTGATCAAATGGGACGCGGCTTACGACACCATTCAGCTATTGCCAGCGTCACAGATGAATACTGTGTATGATTATGCATTGGGTTACCTGCTGAGGACTCGCCCTGGATGTATGGCTCCAGCTCTGAATTAGGGTAGCCGCCCACCTAGTGGCCCCAGGACATTCGAAGGTTGGCAACCTCAGTTAGTGCTGAGTGAGACAGACAGACAGAGCACCGAGAGTGCTGACAGACAGAGTGAAATGCAAAGAATGCAGAAAGGAAACCCGCAAGATGGGACATAAGGGGCGTTTGCTTTGGGTATTATTTGCTTATGTGTCCATTCATCAGGTTGTGCGCGTGTGCGCGTGCACATGCGCATGCATGCATATCTGTGTGCTGCACCTGGTTCGGGGCTGTAGGATTCGGACCTTATAGTCCTCAAAGCTCTTTTTCTTTTAGGAGAGAGCCCAAGTACCTGGCATGTGGGTGAGCTATACCGCTTAGAGTTTTGAGTTCAAGCATAAGACTACATATACTACACGTACGAGAAAATGTCTTCATTCTTAAACAAGAAAGAACATAACCAGCAGTTTCTATCAATCCACAGAATGTGAAACAAATAGCCGAAAGTGTAACACTATGATAGCCAAAGGGTTTCGCTTCTGATGTTGTGAGAAACCCAACTCTGTATCCTTGTTTAGCCGCAGAACTTGTTTGATAGCCTGTGAGGCAACACTGCCACCTTCCCAGCCTAGCTTACTTCACATAGTTACTGCCACCTCTCACAACTGTATTCCACACATCCCTGCCAGGATCTCAGGACAACTTAGAGCGGAACTACAAGTGACAAAAGGCACAGGTTGGACACTTGTCAGCTTCCCTCAAGTTTTGATGGGAAATGTAGGCATCCTAGTCTTGCAGTTTGGCTCTCTGACTGCTGTCCAATGGACTTTTCAACTGTCACTTGTCCAACATTCCGCCAAGCTGCCTACATTTCCCATCAAAATTTGAGGGAAGCTGACAAGTGTCCAATCTGTGCCTTTTGTCACTTGTAGTTCCGCTCTCTCTTGGTTCTCAATTCCTCCATGTTATCTGCACAACAACTCTGTGAGGTAGAGCCTGCATGCTCTAATAGTTAGATTGTCACATCTAAGATCGGGGAGATGCCGGTTTGAATCCCATTCTGCCCTGCAAGCTTCCATGCTGGCTCTAGCCTACCTCACAGGGTTGTTGTGAGGATAAAAACAGAGGGAAAGAGAACGATATCGTAAGCTACTTTGGGTTCCCAGTGGGGAGAAAAATAAGGCAGAACTATCTAAATAAATAACATAAAATATAGCTTAGACCAAGAACACACAACTGGCCCAAGACCATCCAGCAGAGGTTTGGAGACGAACGTGGATTTGACCCTGGCTTTCCCCAGTCTAACCACTATACCACACTGTCTGTCACCATGCCATGTACCCCCCACTGGTTAGGATAATAAATGTTGCCGTTGCTATGCATCCAAACTGGGTTGCTTAATGCAGAAGGCTTCCCAAAAGGCATGCTGGCTTGCTCTTTTGGAGACTGTCCCACTCTCAGTAGGAGAGCAGCAGTTTCGCTGAGCGCCACATTGCCCGTCCCCACCCAACGATATTCATTTTGCCCAATCAGATTCACCCTTTCTACTTATCATCCCTGTGGGAAGATGATCTCTGAACTGTTCCTTCCTCCCCCAAAGGATTCTGGCTCAGCTCCAGGCCATGCAACAGGTAATTACAGACATCAAGAGGGGAGCAAAATGAAATGCAATTAGCATGAAGAAGAGAGAGAGGAGAAAACAGCTTTAAAAATAAAATGCCTTTCACTCTTGGGGAAGGGAAGGGGGGAGAGAAAGATTAGCAGAGATTTGTTAAAAACTAATTACGTGGCGGCATGAATCACAGGATCCTTTCTACACAATTTTTATTTATTAATTTGATTTTTTAAAATCCCGCCCTTCTGCAGAGAAGCTTAGAGCTGCATACATGATTCCCCCAATCTCCTCTGCCACCAGTTTATCCCCACAAAAATCCTGTAAGGAAGACTAATTGACTCGCTGAATGGAGATTTGAACCCATGTCACCCAGGTCTAATCATGGAAACACTGGTGACTCTGCCAAAATTTGGACGGAACACAAACCAACTTTTTGTTCATTAAATGTGCACATGTTCTTTTGGTGTGCATAATACACATAATCCTCCAGGGCACATTTCTCCCGGGAAAGAGGGAGTATTCCTCTTATTTTCCTGCAGCTGGAAGTGCAGTATTCTTCACCTGGGAAAACGCATTTCCCCCCTGTTAGTACGTGTGTACAATGCAACTGATTAGGTGTCATGGGTGGGCACTTCCCTGGGAATCAATGTTACCCATAGCCACAAAGGATTCTGCCGACCAAGAATGTCAAGAGCCACAACAGATACCAAAGGATGTTGGGCCTGTCCATAAATTATCCAGAGTTATGGATAATTTCGTAACTATTTAAGAAATTGCACGCAACTTATTATTTATATCCTAAAGTTTCAGTGTTTTACACAGTACAGATCTATGATATGAACAATACAGTGTACATCAGCCAATTCTTGTCTAGCTGCAATTCTGCCTCTGGGGCTATATTGTAACACCCCTCATTACAACTAGAAGACAAAATTATCTTTTGTCAACATGTACTGAAGAAACTTCTGGAAAAAATTTTTTAAAAAAACCATCCCAAGAAACAGCAATCATGTTTTATTTAGCTATTCCTTGTAAACACGGGGTTGGGTTGAATTGTTGCAGCATCTGAATTCAGTAAAACATGGAGAGAAGTGGCTATCGAGCAATCCTGGCTATATTCAGTCACGATGGTACCCGAGTGTGCACTGCTGACACAGTTCAAAACACTGAGCAGATTTGAAGGCTGCTTTGCATTCTTCTTGGCATATTTGTGGCTGTGGGGCTTGCATATCTGCTTACTCTGCAAGAATCTTTGTGCATTACTTCTGACACCCAGTGTTCTTAAGGGGCGGGGCTAAGAAAGGTGTGGTCAGTCAGGTAGGGGAAGCCGACACCTGCTTTTTGCTCCGAAAATGTCCATAAAGTGGGGAGAAGCAAATTCCATTCAAATCAAAACTGGCCACAAATAATCCTTATGCAATTTGCTTTATATTAGTCTACATTAATTATTCCTTACCCACAAAAAAGGTGTGGGGCCATCCAGAGAGCTTGCACGTGGAAGATTCGCACACCAATCTGACAGTGAGGCTACACCCTAATCAAGACTTTGATCTTACTCATTACAATAAAAAATAAAAACGCTGGTCTGCCGGTTCTCATGTCATGAATCCTTGGGAAGCAGAGCTTCTGGCAGGTCGGGCAGAGGGCAGAGATCTGAAGGCTACGAAACAAGAAACACATCGGGAGGGAAATACCTCGTGGAACTTTCTGTCTCCTGCGTTCCAAGTTTGAGTTTTCTCATGCCCTCCCCCTACATTTCAGGGCAAGTGACAGCATTTGAGGTTCTTCTTCACCTGCTGTGTTAGCAATTGGCCAAGGGCTGATACCGGTGAGTCATTTTGGTTTCCCGATATGCACACGCTCCTCTATTTGACCTGAAATGGCTCACAGTTTTGTGGGCATCCCTGCTGAACACTCAAAAGTGTTCAGCAGGACACCTGTAAAATACACGAAGGTGTGCAGCATATGCTTCCACCCAGGCCTCCCCTTCCCAATCCACCAACCTCGCCCTTGTCAAAAAGAGGCAGCAACAGTCTGATGATGGCTTTTTACTCAGAGGTCCCTATTGGCACTTAGCTTTCTCATTCATTGTCAAGTCCAAGCATGACTGGCTGCCAGGGCTGATGGGAACTGTAGTTTCTGCTGCCTCCCTAAATCGAATCAGGGAGCCTCCATTAAGTGCTGAGCATGTACTAACTGCAGTTGCCCTCTTAACATGATGACATCTATAATCTGTGCTGGCGCAAATACACTCAAAATGCTGTTTGTTTCAAATTGCAAACAAATCCTCAGTAGTAATGTATGGGTTGCACACCTTAACAGAAAAGAGGAATTGTGAACAAGGGTATGTTCTTTCCAAGAACCACTAAACCCATGCCAGCAACAGCATTTGCAGTAGCAAGAGCAAACATATGGGGCATTCATCTCTCACACACCACCACCTATTCTCTTGCCTCTCCCCTTTCCAGCTTGCTTTGTCCTTTCCCTGTGTATTGTATCCATTTGGGTTCCCACTGGAGAGAAAAGCAAAATATCCTAAATAAATAAGTATCCACAAGAGATAAGTAGAAAAGATCAAGAGTCCAGCAGCACCTATAAGACTAACAAAATTTGTGGTGGGGTATGAGCTTTCGTGATCCACAGCTCAAGGTTCACACTAGCCTGATCTCCTCGAATCTTGGAAACTAAGCAGAGTTGGCCGAACTTGGATGGGAGTCCAAAGTCCAGGGTCACTGCACACAAGAAAATCCTATACGTTCCCATAACTTGGCTGCAGGTTGACTGCACTTTCCACCATATAGAGATAAAAAGAACCTGGCCACTGGCGATGGGGTGGGGGATAACTGGCAGGAGGGGAAACAGAAAGACATGGAACCAGATGTGCGCAGAGATTTGCTGCTTCCCATCGACACTCTCCCCAAACCCATACTGAGCATGATCGTTAAAGAAAGATTGTACCAAACCAGGTTGGGGAAACTGCAAAGGAGAGGAGATAACCTGGAAGGTGGGCACAGGTACAATGGCATGTTGATTCTTTCCCTCAAAAGCACTGCAGGTTGGGGGGCGGCAGGGAAAGAACACAGAACAAGAGCTCCATATAAAAGCAACCCAGAGTAACACCCAGTAGGTTTATATTCCCTTCAGGATCACCGATACTGACATGCACATTCACTTAACTGGTTAGCAAGCAGAAAATCAACCAGTCAAACATTAATTAAAGAATTGAATTAAGAATTTAAAATAATGAAATGGGCTCCTGAATTAACTGATCAACTGCCTTCTGCCTGATTTCCTTAAGCTTGCCTGATACTAAAACGTCAGATGGCCAAGGCTAAACCAATCTCATCAGATCTCAGAAGCTAAGCAGGGTTCGGTCTGGTTAGCACTTGGATGGGAAACCACCAAGGAAGTCCAGGGTCGCTATGCAGAGGCAGGCAACGGCAAACCGCCTCTGTTTGTCTCCTGCCTTGAAAACCCCATGGGATCATCCTACGTCAGTTGAGACTTAACAGCACATCACATACACACAAAACCCCAGAGGAGGTTGAGGGGGTTTTGTGATCACAACGGTGTAAGTTTACTTACAACAACAAAGTAATTCTTTACAACAAAAAGTAACTCTGAATACATGGAAGTGCTTTATTCAAAGTCAGACCATTGGTCCATCCAGCTGAGCACTGACTTCTCCAACTGGTAGCAGCTCTCCAGGGTCTCAGGCACAAAAGTGTCTTTTCAAACACCTGGGATCCGTTAAATGGAGACGCTGGAGATTTGAACCTTCTGCAGGTGTTCTAGCACCAAGCCGCAGCTCCTCCCTTCTAACTAACTTTTAGAAGGAAAGGCCATCTTTAACAGTTTCATTCTTACATTATGGAATGTCATTCGAAGACAGATCTAGGAAGCATCTTCATAAGTATCTTTTTACAGGCAGTGTTGTGTAGTGGTTAGAGTGTCAGTCTAGGATCTGGGAGACGCGGGTTCAGATCTGCCATTGAAGCTTGCTGGGTGACTTTGGGCCTAGTCACATACTGTCAACCTAATCTACCTCACACGGTTGTTATAAGGAGAAAATAGAGGAGAGGGAAACAATGTAAGCTACTTTGGGTCCTTGTGAGAGAGCAAGGTGGGATATAAATACGCACACACAAAATCTCTTCAACAGAGCTTTTTTTCTGGGAAAAGAGGTGGTGGAACTCAGTGGGTTGCCCTCGGAGAAAATGGTCACGTGGCTGGTGGCCCCGCCCCCTGATCTCCAGACAGAGGGGAGTTGAGATTGCCCTCCGTGCCGGGCAATCTCAACTCCCCTCTGTCTAGAGATCAGGGGGAGGGGCCACCAGCCATGTGATCATTTTCAAGAGGTTCCGGAACTCCGTTCCACCACGTTCCAGCTGAAAAAAAGCCCTGCTCTTCAATATTCAGTGATGACTTGAGTCTCTGTAAGAAAAACTGACTATAAGTGAATAAATTTCTGTTCTTCATGACTTTTAATAGCTGAAGTGTGCCTGTTTTCCTTGTTTTGAAAATCTGATTCCCCCTCCCCGGTGTATTCTGAGTGAAATGTTCTATTTTAATTTCAATTGATTTTAAAAAGCACCTTATAATTAAAAAGCATAACCCACAAAAGCAGTCAAAAAACAAATTTCAATTGATTTTTAAAAGCATCTTATAAATAAAAAACATAACACCAAAAAGCAGACAAAAAGCAAACTTCAATTGATTTTTAAAATCATCTTATAAATAAAAAGTGTAACGCCAAAAAGCAGACAGTTACAGTACCCTTCATCAGATGCATCTGACGAAGAGAGCTGTGATTCTCGAAAGCTTATGCTACAATAAAGTTGGTTAGTCTTAAAGGTGCTACTGGACTCTTTACTATTTTGCAACTAGAAACTAACACGGCTAACTCCTCTGGATCTAGTTGCAGTACAGTATATGTAACAAACCAAAGCAGCTTCAAAAAGACAATCCATTACAACCTCAAGCCCACACAGCCTCAACGACACTAAATATTTCTGAAGTTGTGGATGGTCAAACAGACCATTAAAGGTTCTCCTTTAATGCTACAGAATGTCAAGGAATATGTTTCCTCCTTCCATGTATTTCCAAATTCAAGAGACAATAGCCACATGGCAGGTTCTCAGCCTCATCATTTCCTAGAGATGGCCTCTCAGTCTAGACTGTGTGTTTTTTTTTGACCAAACCAAACAAAGCTCATAAATAATCAAGCAAGGAAAGCTGCGTCCACATAGCAAGCGAGGGATGATTCACAGCCCCCACTCACATTTTACTGGAAAAATTAAGATGATCAAAGCGCTCCAAGTGATGGTGAATCCAGGGAGAACTGACAGCAGGCAACAAATGTGAAATCTTCAGTGATGATCTGTTACCATTTTGGGAGAATTCGCTTATCTGAAACACCAGTATCAGCACTGGCCTCAGAAGATTCTTCAATCTGCCATGCCAAAGATCCCAAGCTTCCTGGATTTAATACGATAGTCTTCCTTGCGCATGTTTGCGCATTTTAATATGGTTATCATTTTCATAATCCATCAGGATGCGTGACAGCTGGTTATTTTTGCTGTAAAATGGAAGAAAGCTGTCCCTTATTATCCTTTGGCCCAGCTCTGGTAGTTTGTAACCAGTTTATTCTTGATGTGTGCGAGGGGACTCACAACTGGTCCATTTTTCCAACACCCAGGTTGCTTCCACATAGAGCACTTGCCCTTCATCCACCACCACCAGCAGCCAACTGCAACTGTTTTTATTTTGGCTTATGCACAATATCAGTTATGCTTTTGGCAACCTTCCAGGTTTTCTTGTCCACTGTAAGTGGAAAAAATCATACCCAAAATGGGTTTAGGGAGACTGGACTCTTTGGCATCACATTCTTACTAAGTGCCCTCCCAGGTACCAATCCCAAATTTCCAGGAATTTCCCAAACTGGAGTAATCTCAGGCCTAGTAAGCCAGAAGCCAAGATCCAATGCTTACATTTAATCCAAGCCATTTTCCACAGGCCATTTTGGCTAGGGATCCTGGAGGTGTTTCGCCATCTTCTGGGCATGGAGCAGGGGTCACTGGGGCAGTTGGGAGGGGTAGTTGTGAAGTTCCTGCATTGTGCAGGGGGTTGGACTAGATGACCCTAGAGGTACCTTCCAACCCAATGATTCTATGCTTCTCTCCTATAAGGCGACTGACCAGGCAATCTCCCTCCTGACCACCCCTTCCTTCCTTTCAGAAGAGAAATCTTGACTTTCTGGTGGGACAAACCAAGGAAGGCATATTGGCCACTGCCCACCACACAAAAATTCAATTTTTTCTTGAGGCTGGAAGATAGAGAAAAGGTGCCATTGTGGGTGAAATTGACTGGTACAGCACCTGCCTGCAATATGGTCTAATCAGATCTTTTTTTCCTGGAAAAGAGGTGGTGGAACTCAGTGGTGGAACTCAGGACAGCACAATGATGTCACTTTGGGTCAGCTGGAACAAGGGGGGAGTTTTTTAAAGTTTAAATCACCCTTGGTGAAAATGGTCACATGGCCAGTGACCCTGTCCCCGGATCTCCAGAGGGGAGTTTAGATCACCCTGCATGCAGCAGCGCAGAGGGCAATCTAAACTCCCCTCTGTCTGGAGATCAGGGGGCGGGGCCACTGGCCATGTGACCATTTTCAAGAGGTGCCAGAACTCCGTTCCACTGCGCTCCTGCTGAAAAAAAGCCCTGGGTCTAATCAATTTCACTACTTGGAGGAGAACTTGAAGGAGGAAGTCTGCAAATCGGAATGGGAACAATGGACAAGACAGCATACTCAGCAAATGGTATGTCCTACATTTTTCAATGAACTGCCATTTGTCATCCCTGCTGCTGACAGAGAGAACACTGCCAGCAACGGAGACAGGGGCCAAGGACTGCTTGCGTTTGCTTTGAACACACAGCATCAACAACTGCCAGCAGAGAAGGAAGGTGCCAGCCCTCCATTTCAATTTGACATCAATTGAGCGTTTCCTTTGTGCCGTTTTGACTGTTGCTGCCACAATCCTCCACTAACCCCACCGCCCCCCTCTGCAAACATTTTCATAGAACATGAAGGGAAAATGCAGGCAACAGATCACGTTAATTAGCAACCGATGATTCTTACAGCAGATGACAGCTCGTTTGTCCAGTAACCAAAGGCTACATCAAACTTGTAATAAGAAACATAATGTACAATGTGCCTGCTCCAGGCTCAAGCTTATTATATTTGCCACATCTGGTTGCACATCCCTCACTTCCCCAAGTAGTATGTAGTTCCAGGGGCAATGCTAAAAGGTCTAGTTTCCTTTGGATGGCTGTGACTCAATGTGATTTTGTTCCATAAGCTTATATCCCAGGGAGGGGCCCTAGCTCAGTAGGAAGGGCCCCTCCATTGCATGCGGCAAAATAAAACAGGAACCCAGTGGCACTTTTAAAGACTACCAAGATTTATTCCAGCAAAAGCTTTCGTGAGTCAGAGTTCACTTCATCAGATACGAAAGCTTCTGCTGGAATAAATCTCGGCAGTCTTGAAGGCACCCCTGGACTCGCAGTTTATTTGGCTGCTATAATCTAAGCCATCTAGAATTTTCATCAAGAAAATTCCAGGTTCAGGTTTTAGCATTGCTACATATAGGGTTCTAGGCCACAAGCAGTGTGAAGGGTCTCTCTTCGAGATCCCAAACAGCGAGAATGGGCAGTACAGGATTAGACTGATGAATGACCATGAGTCTCTCTACACAAGACACCTTGGCACGTGTTCGTCAAGTGTAGGGAGATGCAATGCTAGCCAGGAAGCATGGTTTAAAAGACAGCAGGTGGAGAGCTCTCTTTAGAGGGTTAATTTCATCTTCACCTCCCTGAAGGCTCGGTCAATTTCACTTCTCCAGTCTAAAACTGTGTGGGATTCCAACCACAGGGCAGCAAGGAATGGAAAGGGGCTGCAGCCGCCTTCCAGGGTCGAGCTTAGACCTGGAGAGGTTATAATGGGCTGAAGTTTCCCTTCTGGCATTTCACAGCCCCTTCACACTCCTCCAGTGTATAGCAAAGCCTTTGCCCTGCTGCCGGCTCTGTCTTTTTAAACTACCCTTCCCGGCTAACATTGCATTTCTCGATATGTGTTCTTTACATGTCAGATGTCTCGTGTAGAAAGACTCCATGTCTTGGTATATAATTCAGCACTTTTGTATGTTCATAAAAGATTGTGCCTTTCCCAGACAGAATCGCTTCAACCTGCCACACAGGTCACATCATGGAGTTTCTCATGGATTTATACATCTATGTATAAGTGCAGCATGCTGAATATAGCATGTCATCCTTCCCAAACTTATATCAGAATGTCTCACCCTTTAATGAAGTCATTTACTTGTTATTCCGTAACTCAAAAGCAATCAGACGTGAACGGTGACCCTTCACTGTTTGTTCAGCTTGAGGGCCATAATAAAGATTGACATGGCCCTTCACTTTTTTAAAAAAAACACCTGCATTATTAAGACATCTGCTTTCCTCATCTTTCTCCCTTGGCCCTTTTGTGGAAGATTCAAAGAGATGCCACAGCAAAAACAGGCACGCATGTGGGTGGGTGTTGCATTAATCTTCCAATTATCAGATTCTGTTGGAGGTTTTAGATACTAAGAAAACTATTTAACCCTGCTTTTTTACTAACAAGTATACAAGGAAGCTTACAAATTAAAAAAAGAAACACCAAAAGAGAGGAACAGGTAGCAGCAGAAAGAACCACGTATGTCAGAAAAATAGCAAAAAATTTAAAAGATCAAAGACAGTGCAATCAATAGCATGCCCAGGGAAATCAATCACACCTATCATTAAAATCACACCTCTCTGATAGGAAACAATCAATCTCCAGAAAGTGGAAAAATGAGAAAGCCAAATGGGTGTTTTGAGGCAGGGAGTTCCAAAGTCTAGGGCCACAACTGAGAAGGCCCTGTGCTCTGAATGCCCACCGATCTCACCTCTGTTAATAAGGCCGTGCAGGGCAAGGCATCATCAGCTGATCTCAGATCACAGGCTGGCTGACATGGGTGGAGGCAGTCCCTTAACTATCCTGGTCCTAAGGAGTTTAGGACTTCAGCAAGCAGCATCAGCAGGGGTCATTTCGTAGAAAAAGAGCTGGAGGAACTCATTAGCATAACTCATTAGCATATGCCATGGCCGTTGCCAGCACCGGAAGTGTGTCATTAGCATAACTGATTTGCATATGCCACACCCCGACATCACCTATCCTGGCTGTTTTGGACCCAATCCTGGCCATTCAGGGCCGAAATTGGGCCCAAAATGGCAAAAAGGGGCTGAAAATGGCTGTAAAGGGGCCCAAAATTGTCAGGATTGAGCCACTGCTGAGTGGGAGAGTGATCCACCACCCGTCAGAGGCCCGATTCGGATCATTTCGGCCCCAATCCAGGCTGAAACGGGCCCAAAATGGCTGAGTCAGGTGGGCGGGGCCAACTGTCATGTGACCTCTTTGAGGAACTGCCCTGCGGGTCCCCCCTCGAAATGAGCCCTGATCATCAGGAAGGATTCCTACTGGGGCAAGCGTTGCAGCAGTATCTGAACAACCTGCAGTGGCTTCAAGGGCAACAACCTTGCCAGCTGCAACAGCAGTGTGGCCCTCTTTTACAAACTGGACTCATAAGGACTGCTGCTTGGTAACTGCAGGAGAGCCTGCATTCTCTCTATCCATGTTTATCCTGCCCTTCCTCCAAAGAACTCAGAAGAGTGTCCATGATTCTCCCATGTCCCCAGTTTGTTCTTACAACATTCCTAAGAAACAAGTGAGGCTGAGAGAGGGTGAATGGCTCAAGGTTAGCCAGCAAGCCTGACAGCTGAGTAGGATTTGAACCTGAGTCCGCCAGGTCCTAGTCTGACACTAACCACTATACCATATTACCACCTGGAGAGACTCATTTGGTACAGATACAGGTGGACCTACCTAGTGCTTAGGTGGGCTGGTCCAGTTGTAAATAGGTTGCACCAACTGGTTGGGATTCACAGCCTATCAAGCGGAAGAGGTCTTACTTTCTAAAGCTAGCATATCAGGGACAAGACTAAACTAAAAACCTTCCTGTCAAGCTAGATTTCTGCACGCAAGTTTTTTTAAAAAATGGGGCCGTATTCAACCAGCGAATCCTACTTGCAGACTGGACATAATCCAGACACAGGTTTGCCATATCCATGAAAACTAAACCTTACACTGCAATCTGTTAACAGCAGGCCTGGGTCGAGTTTCTGGGGAGAAAACTGGCGATGTCCTTGAAAAGGTACAAAGTGCTTTCCCTTCCTATTGTGTAAGCCACAGCCACTCTCCAAATACCTGAGATTAGGGGGAAAGGAGTTTCCAAGCCAAAGCCTGTTACTCATTTCACAGAAGAATTCAATCTATGCCTGTGAACTGGAGCAAAGATACCTACTGCTAATCTGCATAGGAAAAAACAGCACACGTGTACGCACCACCAAGAGAGATGGTGGCAAGAAGCAACAAAAATCCCTCTATGGTCTCCAGCCCCAGCAAACGCACACCCTGCCGGAAACCCCAACCGCTGTCAATGCCAGTTCTGTTCCCAACATTATTCCCATCAGTAGCCAGCCAGATATTTCTGGGAAACTCACAGAAAGGGCAGGCAGGCCCCTGGAATGCAGAGGTACGCTGCCTCTGAACATGGAGGTTCTGCTTAGCTATCACGGCGAAAAGCCATTGACAAGATCCTTATCCTCATTTAGGAAATACCAAGAGGTATTTCCAACTCACTAATTCCGGGCACCGACACGGACGGAAATAACAGGCAACAACCAAAATAGTATTTAGGAAATGCAATCACCCCTACCCTGCCCAAGAACTGCCCTGAAGTCAAAATGGGAGGGCTTGAGATGCGGAAAGATAGCAAGGGAGGAAATACTATGATAAGGAACAACTTCAACACTCTGAAGACACTGCATGTTGTATGTTCCCAGGTGGAGAACTGTCTCCTAGAGATACTTATTTAGATATTTGAATACTGTTTTTCTTCCCAGTGAGGACCTAAAGCAGCTTACAACGTTGTTCTCCCCTCCTCCATTTTACCCTCCTTAACATCAACCCTATGAGGTAGGTCAGACTGAGACTTAGGTCACACCAAGAGAGAGTGACCGGCCTACGGTCACCCAGTGAGCTTCCACAGCAGAGCTGGGATTCGAACCCCTTGGTCACCCAGATCCTAGTCTGGCAGTCCAACTTCTACACCACACAGGCTTTACGGCAGCAAAGGACCACAACAGGTGTCGCTTTTATAGAGGGACCACAGAATGTTGTGCAGAAGGGACAGCGGCAAAGTTCCTCGGGCCATAACTACAAAGACCTGCTCTCTCGGCCCCGTGGGCTTTCAAAGGGGGCCTTCTGATCTGTTTACATGATGCAGGGTGCGTTAAGGCAGTGTGCAGGCGGGGTGCTCTTCTCTTCCAAGAGACATGAAGCTCTCACTATTTTGCTCTATCTAAGAGAGTCTAGTAGCACCTTTAAGACTAACCAACTTTACTGTAGCATAAGCTTTCGAGAATCACAGTTCTCTTCGTCAGATGCATTTGGCTCTAACTTGCTTTTCACTTATGTTTAGGAAGAAACACTGTGAAAAAGAGGGGGCTATTTACCGCTGAATTTGCGCACTGGCTTCTCAGTCTGAACAATGGATCCTGTAGGTTCGTTCTGCTAAAAGAGCAGCTTGCACCAGGGAAAGCCTCCTCCTTCCAGTGCTTATGCTAGCAGAACAGGGTTGCAGCAGGTTCCAACTGATGCGTGTAACTACACTCATGGTGGTCAGTGCAAATGTAAGGCCAGCAGCAGAACGACGTTCTGACCAATATCGTCTACTTTGGCTGGCAGCAGCTCAGGCGGAGTTTTTCCCCATCACCTATTATCCGATCCTTTTAAAACTGGAGATTGAACCAGAGACCTTTGGCATGCAAAACAGCTTCTCTGTGTTGAGCCATGGCCTCTACCTTGGGTTTGCCCCACTATATTTACAGGGTTGTTGACTTCGGGCTGTTGCAGCAGCGCAGGTGGGTAATTTTAGACTCTGGACTCCCTTTAGACCAGTTCAAACTCAAAGCACAGAACGAACGTTCAGCAATGTCACATTCCATCCCTCCATCACCAAAGATCAACACACACAACCCGATTCTATGCATATTTACTCAGAAGTTAAGTCCCTCTGGGCTCAATCATATTTGCTAGTTACAGCCAGTCGCTCGGGTTCCTCTGCTTGCTGCACCAATATAGATAAAAGCACATGACAATAATCAATACTGAGCAATACTAGGCCAAGCACTTGTATTCTAGATGAACATTCAGACTTTGCATGAACCGTCTGTGTGTTTTTTCTGTGTTAGGTAATTCTAACAGGTGTGCTTCAATCTTTTGACAGTTAATTAAAATAGTGGACTCTATCACGATTAATGTTCCTCTATCAGAGATTCAACCAATAGTGATCTCTCAACTTTTTCTGACACTTCTCAGAGATTTATAGTTTTGCAAGTTTTAGTATAACGTAATTTTTTACTAATTGGAAGGTTGTACAATAGAAACTATGAATATTCAATGAAGCATCAGACCAATTATCATTTGTTTGTGCTATCATGTGAATAGACCTTAAATATTTGCATATGATGACTTATAAAATTGCAAACTCAGATAGAATGGCAGAGCTCTGATGGAAGAAATCTCTTGAGAGAATTTAGGTGAGAACTAATTTTGACAGGTCTGAGAACTAATTGCTGAAAGCTTTCCAAGAGAAAAGATACATCTTTCTTTTGGCTAGTAGAAGCTTCGTTTCAGACACGGGCAAAAGCTCGTTCCATGCTGACCCCATGAACCAGGTCCCTGGACTTTCACCCCAAAGTTCATCCTCCTTATAGCCCCACAAATATAATTAGATAGGGTCTGGAGTTCTCCTGGATTTACAACTGATCTCCAGACTACAACGATCAGCTCTCTTAAATGAAATGGCAGCTTTGGAGGGCAGACTTGATGGTATATCATAGAATCTAGGAGAAACTGAAGTCCTAGAGTGGCATCACATCCCTGCTGCGCTCTCCCTCATCTCCCCAAACTCTACCCTCCCCAAGCACTGCCCCAAATCCCCAGGAATTTCCCAAGCCGCAAACAGTTGTACTCTTCGAAGTCCACTGAGGTCAATGGGATTAGAAGGATGTGGCTTTACTGAGGACTGCGATGTCGATGGACCAGCATCCTGACCAAGTCCGCTTTGTATCAGAGCACAAGCTCTCCATGCAGAAAGTCCAAGGTTCAATCTCTGGATTTTCCAGTAAGTAAAACTCAGGTCACGTGTAAGGAAAGATCTTTCATTTGTCATTTCCCGAAACCAAGAAAAACCACTGCAAGCAAGAGAAGGCAGAGGGTTGGATCCAACCCATTTCCCTGCTGCTGAAAAAGGAAAAAGGTGATAAAGGCCACGCTGGGAACCATGGGACCTGCATGTACAGAAGTCATTCAGGGTGGTAGCTGTAGCAAGCGGGAGAACTGGGCAAGATGGAGTTTAAAAGCTCGCTGGATGCGAGTTAGAGCTTTGGTCCTTAAGCCTTGGCTCAGGACCTTCAGACGGGCTGCAGAATCTCACCTGCTGGGCTGCAAGCTCCTACAGAACTACCTTCTTTTTTGCTGTCTTTAGGAAGGCCCTGATGCTAGTACAGATGGGTAGAAGGCAAGGAGGCCCCATCACTCCCCTAGGAGAGAGCCAAAGTGGTAGAGTGGTTAGAGAGTCAGACTAGGATCTGGGAGAACCAGGTTCAAATCCCCACGCTGCCATGGAAGCTCACTGGGTTACCTTGGACCAACCGTACAGTCAACCTAGCCTATCTCACAGGGTTGTTGTGAGGATAAAATAGAGAGAAAGGGGATGATGTAAGTAGCTTTGGGTCCCCAAATGTGGGGTATAAATGAACGAAACAAAATAAATCTCCTGCCTCTCTGCATGTACAGTAAGAGGAGCCACAGGGTGGCAAGGAGATGTCGCTTAACAGTACAGAAGATTCCGTCGTGGCTTCTTCCTCACAACACAACCTCTCCAGGTGCTCAAAACTTGTGCTTCCCATCCCAGTCTCTTTGGGTCTGCTGCCCATGTACTGACACGTGTGCAGTTGTAATTCCAGATCCTTCTTTTCCTATCATGTTCTTGCACATCATGCTCAATGGATTCTGGAAAGGTTGGAGACAGCTGAGCTGGGTGGACTGACTGCCAGACGTGATAGCTTAAGGAGATGTATCTCCTTTAGTAGGTCCATGAGCTCTTTGGCAAAGCCCCTGATTTGCAGCTCTCAGAGGGCCACAGATTCCATCCCTCCTGCTTAAAAGGATAGCAGGTGCTGGGAAAGGCATTCCCTGGCTTTTGGAGAGCTGTTCCCAGCCAGAGTAACTCACTCGGGGCCAGGTGACTCAGCAGAAGGCAGCTTAAGGCATTCCTATGAAGGCTGAACTCCCAGCTCATCACCAGTTTCTGCCCTGCCTAGGTAAAAGGCTGCAGGCATCGCTTCCAGTTCAGCTTTGAACCCCCCGCTGAGAACAGAGTGTGCCGTACGGCTCCATTAGGATGAACCGCACAGTGAGATAGAGAGAAATGCGCCAGTTCCATCTCCAAGAGAGAAAGATTTTCTCCTCCTGCCTTTTCAAAGTTCTTATCTCCTTTGCCTGTCAGTACACTCTGGAAGGAAAATGTAATTAAGGCCCTCTCTGCAGAAACCAGTTTGTGCCAGGATCTCCCACAAGAGACCAACCGTGGCCACAGCTTGCAGTTGGGAATCCCGCTCCCCCCCCCCATACAGCCACTGATCAGGAGCTCCAAACAAGCCACGACTCACCAGAATGGTAAAAGCTGCTTCTACAGCAAGGCCTATCCAGAAGCCAGTAAGAGATTGTCAGGAGGCAGCCCTGCACAGCGTAGGAAAAATACTTCCAATGAATCATATGCAAGCATTTGTATTTTCCTTTAACATTTACAAATTGGTCCGAGTTGTATTTGGCTGTTCAAAAAGGAAACCCAAATTCTGTCCCTTGCATTCGTTACATAGCAGAGGCACATTTTGCAAACCGATTCTATGCACGCTTACTCTAGTGTGAGCAAAGGGCACACTGGGATTCAATCTGTCGCTGCTAAAGCAATGAGTCCCTTACTTCTGTGCCACAGGAAATTTTGCTCAGCCTTGTGAGATTTCAAAAGTCAAGTGGCACCTTAAAGACTAAGAGTCAAAACACACGAGATGAAAAACCTAGATTCAACTCGTGTTCTCTTACCTAAAGGTTTGTCGGGAACTGTAGGCATCCTTGCAGCTTAAAGTTTAGCATTTACAGAGCAGCAGAGAGGGAAGTGCGGGGGTCCTTGCAGCTTAAAGTTTAGCATTTACAGAGCAGCAGGGAGAGACGTGCAGGTGTCCTTGCAGCTTAAAGTTTAGCATTTACAGTGCAGGCGTCCTTGCAGCTTAAAGTTTAGCATTTACAGAGCAGCAGGGAGGGAAGTGCAAGTGTGGGGTGCCTTTCCTCCCACTCTCAAGGTGCATCACAGCATTTTCCCTTCCCCTCACCCGACCTGGCCCTGCAGAGCGACGCCTGGCTGCACCAGGAGACTTTAAGCTGCAAGGACCCCCGCACTTCCCTCTCTGCTGCTCTGTAAATGCTAAACTTTAAGCTGCAAGGACACCTGCACGTCTCCCCCTGCTGCTCTGTAAATGCTAAACTTTAAGCTGCAAGGATGCCTACAGTTCCTGACAAACCTTTAGGTAAGAGAACACGAGTTGAATCTAGGTTTTTCGTCTCGTGTGTTTTGACTCTAACATTTGTTTCAACATGAGCTTCCGTGAGTCACTGCTCACTTCCTCAGATATTCATGGAAATCAAACCGAGAATCCTTACCGGGCAAGTTTCAGGGGTGGGGGGTGGAGTTAAATCACAGGTTAATTCTATTATGAGTCTTTCAAGTGTAGATTTGCTATGCAGGAAAAAAGGAAGCAGAGAGCTGTGAATCCCACCACCAAACATCCAAGGTGCGAGCTCTGTGAGATTTTAGCCATCTAACCAGCATATTCTGCAGTCACTCCATCGGCTACCCATCTATTACCAGGCTCAATTGAAGGTTTTGCCTATCACATCCAAAGCTCTTCATAGCATTGGCCCCTCGTATCTGTGGGACTGCCTCTCCCTCTACGCTCTACCACGGCAGCTTTATTCATCTGAGCAGGGCCTTCTGCAGGTACCACCCTTCACTCCAGCAAAATCGACAACTGCCCATCCACATGTATTCTTTCTAGTGGCCTCCACCATACAAAATGGCCTGCTTCTGCAAACTATATAAAACTGAATTGTTCAGGAGGGCTTTTAAAAACAGGTAATAGAACTTTGCTGGAAAGAAGTGGCTCAGAGAGATGTTTTGGAAAAGGGCTGTGGAATCTACTACTTTGTAATTCTTTTGTTGTATGTTCCTACTGGGCAGTTTCCATGCCATTTAATAGGTCATGTCAAATGGCTTATGTTTTGTTTCAGTATTATTATCGGCTCTGTGTTCAGATTTATGCTTGTTTCCCAAATTTCTGCTATCTATCCCGTTGAATTGTTTGCTGAATGTCTCAACCGTTGATTTATTAACTTCCACTGTGTGAGCCACCTTGAGTTTCAGTGAGAAAGGTGGATTATACAGAGCATAAATAATAATCATAATAAAGATCTGTATCTCCAGTTATAGGGTCTGGAAAGACCTCTGCAGAAGACCTGGAGAACCACTGCTCTGCATGCCCGATCATCTGCTTTGCGTGCAAGAAGGTCCCAGGTTCAATTCTCGGCAACTCCAGTTAAAGCAATCTCTGGTAGCAGATGCTGGGGAAGCCCCTTCTTGGCCAGACATCCGGAAGAGCTTCTGCCTCTCAGAGGAGACCACACAGAGCTAGGTGGGCCAGCGCTTTGTCTCGAGGTAAGGCAGCTTCATCTCGAGGTAAGGCAGCTTCATCTCAAGGTAAGGCAGCTTCATCTCCTCCGTGTTGGGCTACTGCCAATGTCAGTTCCTTCTCCCCATGACTGTCTCCTGCAACACGCTTTTTTGACCCTCTATTTTGGGACTCATCAAAGCGTGTGCTCCAGAGCTGGCTGGAAGTAAACGAGGCGCCAGCTCGCAAGACGGCAGCTGCCCGGTTGCGAGGAGGACAAAATTACAATGTTGAGGGAACCACAGTGCCACAGACAAACCTGTAATCTGCAAAGAATTTGAACTACCGGAGAGCAAAACAAATTAAGACCACAGCAGGAAAAAAAACACAGAGGCTTAAGCAGGCCTCTTATTTGTTTTTTTAAAGCAGGCCACTCTCTGGATGGTTTGTTTGTTGAGGTTGGAGATGAAGGAGAAAGGAGAGAGTTTTGTTTGTTGACAAGCTGTTCAAGTTTCCGTGAAATTGGGCGGACTGCAACCACCCTGGACCCTAATTAGCTCTCGCTTTCACAGGCAGGGCAGAATTAGCCCCATGTGCTACTAGAAGAGGTCTCTCTTGGCCCTCCTGGAGTCCAGACGGGTGCATGTCTTTGAGAGGCAGAAAATCAGTTCTTTACAAAGCTGTCTGGTTTCAAGGAACCTTTTTGCTTATCCGCTGCAGAGGGACTCCTACATCTCGGCTAGAGAACACCTACCACTGCAGGGAAATGGCAAACAGAGCCGGCACCCTTGGAAATTGCCATGAGCCCATTCCCTCCAGGAGGGCTTATAAGTCACCAGTGCCCCGTAAGGATCCACGGCCACCCCAAATACGCCACCTCTCACCTGTCCCAAGCAGCAGCAAGGAGCTGGGCCCACCTCTTGGGCTGAGTTCTTCCTTCTCTTTCCTTCCCCAGTTGCAGCCAATGCCAAGGAGGTGAGCATTGACTGGGGCACTAGCCCTTTGCAGTTCACCCTCCTGAGCATCTTTCTCACTCTTTGCTCTCTGGAGAGCTTGCTGCCAGGAGAAGCAACAGCAAGAAAGAGTATGGTGACCTACAGGAAACTCAGTTATTCTTTCACTCGGCTCATTTAGGCCATGTAGGGTTGCCAGCTTCCAGGTAGTGGCTGGAGATCTCCTGGAATTACAGCTGGTCTCCAGGCCACAGAGATCAGTTCACCTGGAGAAAATGGCGACTTTGGGGGTGGGCTCTATGGAATTATGCCATGCCAAAGTCCTTTCCCTCCCCAAACCTCCCTTTCTCCAGGTTTCACCCCCTAGATCTCCAGGAATTTCCCAACTTGGAGCTGGCAATCCTAAGGCTATGCCACCTCCTCACTGTTTTGCTTGTTTAGAATGGAAGGGGGAAGAACCAGGAGGCTGAGCAATGCCACCCTACAAATGGGGTGTATGCATGCAGTGTGGTGGCCAGGTAGTTGTGCCGGGGTTTACCAGAGGTCACTTTGCCAAGCCCTCTGGAACACCTGGAAACGGCCTTGCTGGATCGCATTCTAGAGTGTGCAGTTCAAACAAGGTGGCGACTGCCAGTTAGGCCTCACCACTGCTCTGATGAAACGAAGCGTTCTTTCTTGACAATACCAAGCGCTCCCCTGTGATTGCACACTTGGGGAGACCATCCATACCAGCGGGCAACCTGTACTTCAGGGAACGGAACGCTGTCTTCTAATTGAGGAAGGCTTTGGAGGAGCTGAAATTTAAAAACCATCCGTCTAAAGTGCCTCGTTGAACATGCCATCTTTAAAAAGAGGAAGAAAATGTAGATATGAGGAATACTCTTTTAAAAGGTTCTTGCTGAACTGGGAACGGGCCGCACACAAAGATGGTGGAGGTACTAGACTGGTGAGGCTCACTATTGGTAAAGCGAACTGCATGCCAAACTAGATGGAGTGCTAAAGGCAGAGCTGCCGCGAAAACCCCTGCCATGCGGCAGTCTCCCCTACCCCACATGACATCATCATATCTGAACGACCCATATCTCCCCACCAACTACTCTCAGTGATCAATGACACGTAATAGGATGGGAGACACACAAAACGCTGTGATGCCTTATTACAAGACAGCTACTTAAATCTATTGATAGCGGTGAGTGCCCTCAAGTCACAGCTGACTGACGGTGATCCCTGAAGGGGTTTTCACAGCAAGAGAATAACAGAGGTGGTTTGCCATTGCCTGCCTCTACAGTCCTGGTCTTCTTTGGAGGTCTCCCATCAAATTACTAACCAAGGCCGACCCTGCTTAGCTTCTGAGATCTAACAAGATCAGGCTCACCTGGGCTATCCAGGTCAAGGTACATTCAGCTGCCATTTTTTGTAGTGAATGTGCAGCTGCTGCATCCTGCATAAATTATGTAAAATGGAGCAAATGTTACATCAGGGAGGGAAGAGAGAACTGCATAAGCCATCCCGTGCTCCTCGGAGGAAGGGTGGGATAAAAGTGTGGTAACTTGCAAATTACATACATTATTTTTGCAAATTAGTTTGCATAATCCATTTCGCTTCAGGTGATGATGGAAAAGAGCAAACCAGTCCACGCAGCAAAACTTGACCCGCGGTAGTCTATTTCAGCCTCTATCCTCACCGGTGTTCTGAAACATCTCCAGACTGCCTTCTTAACTATAAGGGCTAGAAACTTGGTTTTTAAAAAGAGAAATACAAGAATTTCAAGATGCTGAATTTTACATCCAGTACCAAATCCTGCACCTGGACATGGATAGCCCAGGTGAGCCTGACCTCATCAGATCTCAGAAGCTAAGTAGGGTCAGCCTCGGTTAGTAATGGCATGGGAGACCTCCAATGAAGACCAGGGTTGCAGAGGCAGGCGATGGCAAACCACCTCTGTTAGTCTCTTGCCATGAAAACCACCAGGGGTCGCCATAAGTCAGCTATGACTTGACAGCACTCTCACCACCACCAAATCCCACATTTTGGTATTAGATGTGTACACCATGTGCTGAAGTCAGCCTAGAGGCTAAGCTGGACTCCACTTGATTGTAGAAGCTTCTGAAAGAAGCTAATCTCCCATCTGACCAAAGGATTTTTGAGCACAGTTTTCAAAGAGGAAGTACACTTTGGGACAGGAACGCTATTTAATACAGGAATTGCTGGGTACCCCCCCATTCTGGAATTTCACTCTGCCTTTTACTCCACTCTTCTTCAGCTTGGAGAATTTGTAAAATTCTGGAACTGGAGCACGCACAGATTGCTGCAGCTTTCGGTTCCTTATTTCCCCTCCTCCTCGTTTTCATTCCAGATGTGACAGAACATCCATTTGTGATTATATTCAGATGCTTTCCACGCTACGTTTTACTGATGGGCACATTTGTGTTCTGGCAAAACACAACACAAAAGGAAACTAGTGTCCACTTGGGGGGAGTTTAAACCACTTTCCCTACTCATATCAAGATTGCTTTTTTGCAATGTTTTATCAATGCCTGCCAGATGGGAAATGAATGAACAAGATGAAAGAACCAAAGAATGCGGATTGCACAGAGATCTGAACAAAAATTCTTTATTTTTTAAAAAAGCAGCAATGCATTGGTTCTACTTCGGAAACAAGAAGACCCAGGAATTTAAAAATTCCAAACTCCAGGGAGAAATCTAGACAATATAAACTTCACAAGCACCCGCAAGTTAAACTCTGATACTTTAATAGCTGCTGGCCTTTCCAAAACTCATCGCCAGCTACCAGCAAGCTACAAGCCTCAGCAACAATTTGGAGGTAAAGCTAGTTTGCTTACTTGTCAGTGGGCCAATATTTCAGCAACAGGCCATAACTAAATGACAGGAGCACTACGCAAAGCTGCCGGAGCCTTGGTAATTTGCAGTTTGAGCTCTGCGAGTCTCTCCGCACAAGACTTCTGACATGTGTTCTTCATGTGTCAGGAGATGCAATGTTAGCTGGGAAACGTAGGTTTAAATGACAGAGCTGGTGGTGATCACTCCAGAGGGGGCAGATTCTCTCACAGTCCTCCATCGACTCTGGTGTGCCAGATTGTCTCCCCTTCCAGAACTTCTGCCCTGCTGAGTCTTGGTTAATTCAAAGTTTTAAGCAGTGAGGGCAGCAAGGCAAAGGCTCTGGAAGGGGAGACAGTCCGGCATGCCAGAGGCAGCAGAGGGCTGTGAGATAATCCGTCCCCTCCAGAGTGATCTCTGCCTGCTCTGACTTTTAAAACTACACTTCCCGGCTAACATTGTGTTTCCCAACGCTTGACAAACATGTGGCCAGGCATCTTATGTAGAGAGACACTACTTTTTAAATGAAACATGGGCTGAAAATTCAACAGCAAAGGCCTTTTTGGCTTTCTCACACCTAACATATAGATATTTATATTCTGCTTTTCTCCCCAAAGGGTGCAGGCTCAAAGCTACTTACAATATCGTCCTCCCCTCCTCCACTTTATCCTTACAACCACCAACCTGTGAAGTAAGTTAGGCAGGGAGTGTGTGATTGGCCCAAGGTCACCCAGAGAGCTCCCATGGCAGATTGCGAACTTGAATTTGAGTGTTCCAGATCCTAGTCTTACACTCTGAGCACTCCACCACACTGGCTCCCATGCATATAAAAAAGAAAAGGTAAAGGTAGTCCCCTGTGCAAGCACCGAGTCATTACTGACCCATGGGGGGACTACAGTTTACCCCCAGGAAACTGGGTACTCATTTTAATGACCTGGGAAGGATGGAAGGCTGAGTCAACCTTGAGCTGGCTACCTGGCTTCCGCCAGGATCGAACTCAGTTCACGAGCACAGCTTTGGCTGCAGTACTGCAGCTTACCACTCTGTGCCACAGGGCATATAAAGTTGTCGAAAAAGACTCTGTAGGACTTGGATCACTCGTCTGATACCCAAGACTTCAGATAACACACACATGCACTGGCTCCCCAAGCCTGCTGCACTGCTCTGGATATCACTTTCTAAAGAGAATGTTTTTGCTTCTCACAGCCTCCTAAATCCTCCTGATAAAAACCATGACAACACTACAGTAGAATCTAAATTACATATTCTAAATTATATACATTAATACGCTAAGGATGTCATTGGAAAGGACGTGTGTAATTACAGCATATTCTTATAACCACAATTCCTCACACGAAGGCCATTTTTTTTGCTCCCCCCCCTCCTCATTTTCAAAAATAGAAGCAACTTTAGCCTCCCATTTCAGGCCTGCCGCCGCCTCTTTCAACATCGGGGGCAAAAGGAGCCATGAGCTAAATGAATCCAGTTTCCAAGATTTCAGCAATGTATGGAGTAATCCCCTCTTCCTATTCTGAAGGGCAAGGCGGACTTCATTCTCTTTTTTCCTCCCCTGTGCTGCCAAAGAAGCACACGGAAAGTGTTACATCAGAACCGGGACCTAAACTCGGATTCCATTCTGTTTTCTCAAGTGAAAGAGCAAAGCCAGCTGGTTGCACACACAAGGAAGCTGGGGGACAGTAAGATGACTTGCAGGGGCGAATTTAAGACATTTAGAGAGCAATCCTAAGTATGGTTGCTCAGAAGTTTACTCAGGTCTATTCAGTGGGACAAACTCTCACTGTGCCATCAAGTCACAGCAGACGTATGGCAACCCCAGCAAAGGGCTTTCAAGGCAAGTGAGAAACAGAGCCAAGCTAGAAGTGACAAATTACACTTGAATGGCAAGTGAACAGACTCACGTGTATTCCTTCCTGTTCACTTGCTCTCCACTTGATCACGTAGTGATCGAGTGGAGTGCAAGTGGAGCACAAGTGAACAGGGAGGAATACACGTGAGTCTGTTCACTTGCCATTCAAGTGTAATTCGTCACTTCTAGCTTGGCCCACAGAGGTGGTTTGCCATTGCCTTCCTCTGCAGAGTCTTCTTCGGTGCCCCTCCCCATCCAAGTACAGACCCTGCTTAGCTTCCGAGATAGATCTGATGAGATCAAGCTATACTGTGCCACCTTCCGTCAAAAGTGTTCTCAGTATAGCACTATTATAAAGTTATATGTGGCCCAGAGAGAAAATATGAACTTATTTTCTCTTTCCCATAATACTAGAAGTTGGGGTCACCCAAAGTAGCCGAAGGCAGCAGATTCAAGACAGACAAAAGGAAGTACTTTTTCACCCAGCAGATCAGCTCATGGACTTCACTGCCACAAGATATAGTGACTGCTGCTGAATTAAAGGGCTTTAAAACATGATTAAGAAAAATCATGAAGAACAGAGTCAATCAGTTGCAGGGCTTTTTTTCAGCAGGAATGTGGTGGAACGGAGTTCCGGAACCTCTTGAAAATGGTCACATGGCCGGTGGCCCCGCCCCCTGATCTCCAGACAGAGGGGAGTTCAGGGGGCGGGAGCACTGGCCATGTGACCATTTTCACCAAGGGCGATTTAAACTTTAAACCCCTCCTCTTGTTCCAGCTGACCCAAAGTGACATCATTGTGCAGTCCTTTCAAGTAACATTTGCAGAATTACTGGGCACAGAATCCAGCAATCCTTCTGTTTCTTTCTCTCCTGCACCCTCCCCCACCAAAAAAAGTCTCCTTGCTATCTGCAATCTTATACAAGCACCCTACCAAAAAAAAAAAAAGCACTCCTTTCACTTTCCTAACACAGCAATGAAAATCAGCACTTCCCAGGTTGTAAAACTGCAGGCAAAACCCGCTTGGTTCAGCTTTTGGTGGAAATCAGTTACTAATATAAACGCTACATCTGCGGGAAGCAAGGAGAACAGCAGAGACGCTTCAGAGAAAGATTACCCGGGAAAGTTAGTCAGCAGTTTGAACAGCTCGGGACGAAGATATTGCAACTTATGAACAATATTAAAATTCATGTCACTGCAGCAGGGTTCAATCCCCTCATTTTTTATCTTCCTGTCACCATTAAAATGTTAGTATTTAAAGCTTTACTGGTTTAACCAGCTGAAGCGGAAGCTCTACAAACCTTCTTTTTGCAGGCAAACAAATATATTCACCGTAGGGCTAGATAAAATTCTAGGCAAGCTGGGGGGAGGGGGGGACTTGCATAATGGAATATCAGGTACAATATTCTGCAGACTTTTTAAATAAAAGTCTTAAGACTATGAGGGGAGGCTTAATAGAAAAGCAAGCAAACAATGTGTATTCCAAGCCAGAAAAAAGACTCATGGATTCTTGATGGTCAGGACGGAGGTGGAGGCTGTGTGCCCTTCAGTGTCTCTCAGAAGCCATCAGGCAATGGGGGGGGGTGTGATATTTTTCAGAGCACGTTTTCCTAGGAGCGCCACAGTATGTTCTGTGTGCACCTTTTTGATCGGACTCCACTCAGATGGAGAGCAGACAGCATTGTGGGCCTGGCTCTATACCAAAATTCAGGTCTACAGACCCTCTGGCTCTTTCACAAGAGCACCACCATGTCCCTTGTGGCCTTCATGCCATAGGTTGGCCCCTTCTGCTGTAAAGAAGAAGAGGTAATTGGCGTCAAAGAAAAAAACCCCACCTTGCCAAGAAACAGGGTGCTGGCTTACATGGAGCTTTGGCCTGACCCAGCAATGTTCTTATTAGCCGCAATGGTTGGGAAAACAGCTTCTGTATACAAAAACAATCTACCTCTGAGTAGAGATGGGCATGAACCGAAATACGAACCAAAATTAAGCACGAACCATGCCAGTTCATGGTTTGCGAACTGCGGTTCGTCAGATCCCATTTCTGACGAACTGCCACAAACTTTAGGCTGGTTCGTTGTTTGGTTCGTGACTGCGTACAGTTTGGTGCCAATCAATCAGTTTCCTAGGCAACAGGGGATGGACTTCCTGCAGACCTTCTTCTGGCCCGGAAGTGGCCTTCTGCTGACCCGGAAGTGATGATTTTCTGACCCAGATGTGATGTTTTCACGAACCAACTTTACACAGTTTAGGGCCTCAGCATGTCATAATCTGGCTGAGCTGTCAGGGGTTGGGCCCCAAAGGGTCAGATTTTGAGGTCTGGGTGAGGGGGAACTGGCAGTCAGAGCCAGAGGAGACAAGTACGGACGTCACTCTTGTAATGTGCACAAAATGTGGGGTCGTGCCTTTGACCTGTGACTTTCCCTTGCGTGTAAATCCAGCTCTGCCTAGCAGACTTTGACATAAGAACAGCCCTGCTAGGTCAGACCAAAGGCCTACCTGGCTCAGCAACCCGCTTCTTTCAGTAGCCAACAAGATGCCCCCAAAGCCATACAATCAGGATAGAGAAGCCAAAGTCACCTGTTGTGCCCCATTTCGAACAATTGGCATGCTGCCTCTTAACATGCATGTTCCATTTACTGACCCTTGGAGGGACATCGCATCACAACGTTTTCTTGGCAGACTTTTTGTTACGGGGTGGTTTGCCACTGCCTTCCCCAGTCATCTACACTTTACCCCCAGGAAACTAAGTACACATTTTACCGACCTCGGAAGGATGGAAGGCTCAGTCAACCTTGAGCCGGCTACCTGAACCCAGCTTCCACCAGGATCGAACTCAGGTCGTGAGCAGAGCTTGGGCTGCAGTACTGCCGCTTACCACTCTGCGCCACGGGGCTCTTTCCCGCAGGTTCCATTTAGCCTCCACAAATTTACCTAATCTCCTTTTGAAGCTACTTATGCCAATGGCCATTACTACATCTTGGGGCAGCAAGTTCCACTACTGAATTATGCATCTGGGAGAACCACAAGTTAATTAGGTTCTTTTAATTAAAAGGGGGGTTGATTTGAAATGGATCTTGATCAATTTGCCAACTCCTATCTGGCTGCCCAGGGGCATACAGGATGTCCCATTTCTGAACATCCACCCAATATGCAAAGGAAGGAAATTCCACAACCTTCAGACGAAGTTCTCCTCAAATTGAAACGGAGTCTTAAAAGCCACCCGCTTCTGCCAAATCAAATTAAGTGGCAACCACAGAGCAAATAAATGATTTAATTTTTACACCTGCTTATGCATTCTGGCACAACTCCCTTGAATCTGAAACGAGTTTCAGTTCAGAGATATGCAAAAATAGCCAGTGTGGTGCAGCAGGCAGAATGTCCGCCATGGAAGTCCACTCGGTGACCTTGGGCCAGTCAAATACTCTCAGCCTAACCTTCCTCAGAGAGCTGTTGTGAGGATAAAGTGGAGGAGAGTAGAATAATGGGAACCACTTGGGTCCCCCCCCCCAGGAGAAAGGCAGAGTATAAACTGAGTAAATAAATAAAGCTCTAGTCTAGGACTGCGGCGACACAGGTTCAAATCCTTCCCAACAACAAAGCATTCTGGGAGACTTTGAACCTGTCTCTATCTCTTAGCCTGACTTACCTCACAAGAATGTTAGGATAAAAGTAGAGGGACAGAGAACTATGTGAAAGAACAGGAGAATAAAAATGGGACAGGTGGTTCTGGTTTTAGACCCGCTCATACCCTTGTGTAAGACTGCCTGTCTAAAATTATACAAGGAGTGTAGAGAACTTTTTCTCCCGCTCCCATAATAGTAGAACTCAGGGACATCTAATGAACTTGATGAACAACAGATTCAGAGAAAACAAAAGAAAGAGTTCTATCTAGTTAACCTGTGGAATTCACTGCCACAGGAAACAGAGGTAGGCACTTGTTCGGTTGGCTTTAAAAAGGGTATTAGGCACATTTATCCAAAGCTAATAGCCGTGAAGGCTAAATGGAACTTCCATGTTCAGAGGCAGTGTACCTCTGAGTACCAGTCACTGAGAAGGGTAACAGTGGGGGAACCTGCTTGAGCATTTCTCAGAGGCACCTGCTTAGCCACTATGGGAAACCGAATGCTGGACTAAACAGACCCTGGGTTGTAACCAAAAAGGGTCATCTTACATTCCTGCAATACTATGCCAGATTTGAAAAGGGAAATAAGAGAATTATCGCCTGAACATCACCTTGCAAAGACAGAATCTGCTAGGGTTACGTTTATATGGAAAAACAAAGTTATAGAAACAGAAGGCAGGATTTAGGGGCAATGATTAGACTAGGATGTGGGTGTCCTGAGTTCAAATGCTGACTCTGCCACCAAGTTCAGCAGGGCCGTTTCCACATGGCTTACCTTGTTCCGAAAAACAGTGAAATCTCATGCGAAATCTCACAAGAAGACGCTGTCATCGCGTCTTCTTGCACGATTTCGCGTGATAACAGTGTCTTCTTGTGCGATTTCATGCGAAATTTCACTGTTTTCCGGAACAAGGTAAGCCGTGTGGAAACAGTTATCTTGTGTCAGTCATATTCCCTCGGCCTAACACGCCTCACAGGGCTGTTGTGCGAATCCATCAAGAAAGGATGAACCACGGACACTGCTCTGAGTTCTTTGAAGGAAGGGCGGGAGAAAAGCGTACTAGACAGTGAAGCATTTGTGTACAAAGTCAACAACCAGGAAAAATGTTAAGAGGAATCGCGAAGAGAGATACACAATGAATGAGTCAGTGGCAACGTGCATTGCAAAAACAACATTCCACAGCCCTGAAAGAAACGTGACTTCCCGGAAATTTCATCTGTGAGGAGGAGAATTTAAAAAACACACCTTGCCAAGATGCTTCTCTGGAATGTTGCTTTGCAGTTCTCTCACCCAGATTTCTAATTGCCTCAGATGACAACCTGCTCTCTCATATCCTCACAATTTCCTTTCTTAGCAACACCACAAACAGTTCAGCAGAAAAAAAAATCAGGTGGTGGGCTGTGCCTTTACAGCCAGGATATTCTAGGCAAAGGTGCCTCTTCTCAGGTATAGGACTGCCCATTTTTTTCTTCCCCCTTCTCCTGCGCCTTTAATGGACGCTCGAGCGGCAAATAAGAGAAGGTAATGCAGCTGTGGGCATAGGAGCAGCATTCACTCTGGTCAGTTAGCAACCCAGACTGAGCAACACTCGGTTCGAAGATCTGTTATAATAAAGCAAGAGGGCCAAAGGCAAAAGCAAGAGACACTGTGGCATAATGGTTACAGTCAGTCGCTCTCATCCCACTTTACATGGCAGTGGTTGTGAGAATACGGTGGAGGAAGGGAACACAACTTTGTAGGCCACTGTGGGTTCCCACTACACAGAAAAAGCAGGGATGAAGTATCTTAAATAACCAGATAACTAGCTATGGACTAAATAGAGGTTGTTGGTTTTCTTTCTTTGTTAGATGTATTTTAAATGTATGTAAATTGTAATCCGCCCTGAGCCTGCTGGTGTGGGGAGGGCAGAATATAAATCTAATAAATTAAATTAAAATTAATTCTGAGCCCTAAATCCTGAAGCAATTTGGATTTTTCTTACCATCTCTACAAAACAAACTTAAATCGGTTTCTAATTTTGTTTCTGTTGGGGGTTGCAGCAACAATGAGTTATGTTTGCAGAGTAGCAGAGTTTGATAATAGTGCAATGGAAATAAATAGCCAGACTTCTGTGACTCTAGCTCTATAAAAATAATACTTTACTACGTAATAGGGTAAAAAGGGTACATTTGGTAGGAAAAACAACAAACAGTTTCTGACTGCATCTTGATAGTCTCAACTAGGTACAAGAGAGAGAAAAGCTTAGACTGCATGGTCTAGTGAAGTAGTAGACTGTAGTGGTAGCAGACTGGAGCAGTGAACAAAGAGCAATAAAACCTTAGTATATGTTGCTAACTGCCCCCCAATAAACTGGCTCATCCAATAGACATTCCTGGATTCCCTCATTAAAACTAAAGACACCCACTTTCTCTGGCGGGAACTTCTCTCAAAGCCTAAGTGGCCCTATGCTAACTAGCTATCTGACTAAACAAACAGAACAACAATTTAACTCTTTCATAATTTGAGCGTAGGACACTTGCAATGGGGGCTACAGACTTTTCACACCCTAATGGAGCAGTAACTCCTCCAGTTCTTTGGGTAGCCATGACAGTTAAATCGCCTTGACTGATCCCAGTTCCAGCATTGATGAGGCCTACACATCACAATCCATGCTCAGGGCTCTTTCCCCTAGGACGGAGGCTGAGAATACAGTCTGACGTCTTCAGTGCCTGTTCTGCAGCTATGAACTTTCATCCCCTGGAGGTCCAAATTTTACATCTCAGAATCTTCTGCCTAAAAGGTATTATTTGAGTAAGCATTTGGTAGACAAGGATAAACACTGTTTAGTAATTCCAGCGACTCCCAGGTAAATACAGCTTACGTTCTTCCAGCTGAGATACATTGCTGGCGCCACTGCAAACCCACCTACTCTCTCACTGCGGAGATTGCAAAAGCACGTCGAAGGACTTCTGGCATGGCTTACTGCCAGAGTCATTTATTTGCATTCCTGGCTGCCATTGCAAGCCCCTTCCCCAGCTCAATCAGAGACTGTATTTGACAGGATTCACGTTCCTGGCTGTCACTGTGAACCTTCTCAGTCCTATCTGAGGCTGCCCCTGTGATTGACATGGCTGCCCATGTGAATCCTAATGGGCCCCAATCTGAGGTTGCTTCAAGCAAGTAAAGGTACAAATATGAAGGAACTCTCAGCAACCCAGGCCGCATGTGTTTTAGCTCGCTCAGTGCTGGACTGCGAGCTGCAGTTATGAAGAAGGCTTAAACATCCAAACAAGATGGGGGAACCCCCCCCCCCGTACAGTACAAGCAAGCAGAGTGTGTTAGACTCTCCATCTCTGAGCACCCCAGATATCAGCTTTCTATCTTTCAGGAGAAGATCCATAATAATTAATAGGCAAATGAGTCCAAGATGCTGAAGTTTAGCTGTCCTGCGGGGAAACTGTGACAAAGTTCCACGATAAAAAAGGCCGAGGTAGTTTCTGCTGCTTTCACCATCTGATCTCCTAGGCTCCAGCATAAGAGCAAGTGTGTTATTCTTTAAAGTGGCACAAGACTCTTGGTTATATGGCTTAGCTGCAGGGCTTTTTTTCAGCTTGAACGCAGTGGAACAGAGTTCTGGAACCTCATGAAAATGGTCACATGGCTGGTGGCTGAGCGGCGCGGAGGGCAATCTAAACTCCCCTCTGTCTGGAGATCAGGGGGCGGGGCCACCAGCCATGTGACCATTTTCACCGAGGGCAACCCACTGAGTTCCACCACCTCTTTTCCCAGAAAAAAGCCCTGCTTAGCTGCATGACATTTTTTAACATTTGTATTGTTTTTCCATCCACATCATGGGTTCCCGCCCCCCACCCCCAATTTAGCTGTGCTAGGGGTGGGGAATCTAGGCCATTTTCTTAGAAATTCCTTGCAAGTACCACCTGAGCAGAATCCATCAAACCAACCTGAATTCTCACCTTAAGGAAAAATTTTGTGACAAAATGACGACTCTTATTCGTGATGACAAAATCTCAGCACACACACACACACACACACACACACACACACACACACAAACACAAAGCATGATTGCCTGAAGTGTAGACAGGATGTTGCCCCAGAGTCATGGCTTACAGAAATATCAGGGAAAAGGCAAAACCATGGTAGGGGACATGATCCACCTGAAATGCCACTGTACACAGTTCAAGAAGTATCCCGTCATAGCTAGGATCCCAGCTGGCCTTGGGGGAGGGCAGAGAGCAACATTACGGAGCAACTACCAAGGCTCTATACCCTGGGAAGGGCTTGCAATTGTGCAGAAGCCCATATCATTCTCTCTCTCTGAGGGGTGGCAACTGGCCCTCCTCAAAGCATTGAGCCTGCCCACCTTCCCCCCACTCAGTATGCAACCCACCGCCATGGAGGGAGGCAGAGGTTTCACCTTTCCTCCCCATCTAGACAGGGCAGGGAACGAAGGCTGCTGCATTAGCTGATCAAGCAAGCAGTGATCAAAGGAGTGGCAAGAACTGCCAGTTGGGGGGGGGGGCAGGCTACCCTATTGCCCCACAAAATGAAGCAGCCTCCCCCCATTTGTTGTCCAAGGCTAGTGGACAAACCAGGTTGTATTCACTTGAACTTTCACTTTCGACCTCCAGGGCAGTGGCTTACTGCACAGGTCCCCAACGTGACGCCTGCTGGTGTCACAACACCCACCAATGTGCTTCCCGGTGCCTGCTTGCTTCTTCCGCAAAGCAGAGAGCCAATCCTGGCTTTCCTCCATTTCACCAGAGTAGAAGGTGCTTTAAGAAAAGCCCAGGAGGCATCGCCTTTGTGTCTGCAGGGAACACTCGTTTGGAAACAGCTGTCTCCATCGTAGGAGGACGCTTGGCTCACAACTTCCAACCATTCTGAGGAACCTCCCAATGTTTTCAGAGTTGGATCCACCCTCCACGGTTGCCATTTCCTGTTCTCAGCTTGCCAAAAGCGCCCACGTGGTCAACAAACAGTTGGGGACCCCTAGATTACAGTCTCAACTAGGAAGCCTGTTTGCTTAGCTAGTCAATCAGCATTCATGGCTATTAAAGCATATTCTACATTTGTTTGTTTGTTTGTTTAGATATTTATATCCCAGCACCAGTTTGGTGTAGTGGTTAAGAGCGGCAGGACTCTAATCTGGAGAGCCAGGTTTGATTCCCCACTCCTCCACTTGAAGCCAGCTGGGTGACCTTGGGTCAGTCACAGCTCTTCCAGAGCTCTCTCAGCCCCACCCATCTCACAGGGCGATTGTTGTGAGAATGATAATAACACACTTTGTAAACCGCTCTGAATAGGCATTAAGTTGTCCTGAAGGGCAATGTATAAATTGAATGTTGTTTTTATTATTCCTAAGGGGTGCTCAAAGCAGCTTACAAAATCACTGTCCCTGCTTCCATTTTATCCTCACAACAACCAACCTATGAGGTAAGTTAGGCTGAGCGAGAGCGACTAGCCCAAGCGAACTTCCACGTCAGAGCGGGGATTTGAACCTGATCTCTTTTGTCTTTGTTGGACATTCTGTCGCTCACAAAAAGTCAACAGGTAAGAATGCACATTGCAAACCAGGAATCAGGAAACCAATACACAAATACCTGGATTGCATTGCCGAGCCAACTTTAGCGATGACTTATCTGCTAAACATAAGGATGTGGCAAAGGCAGAAACTAATCTTGGTTCTGACACACACAGTATTTGTTGCCTCAATGATGTTCCAACTGCTGACTCCATTTCCTCCTCTCCATTTGGGGCAGTGCCCACATGGCAAATCTCTGGGGTTATTAACGAGTGTAATGTGCTTTGAAGGTTTAAGAGAGCAGCATGTGCTAATTACCACCTGTCCTGAAATACAAACCGGATTTTTCACCTGGTGACCTGATTCACACAAACACACACACACACACACACACACACACACAAACACACACCCCTCACACCTGTCTGGAGCTGAATGCCAGGTTAATCCAAAAAACGTGCTGAATCACCGATTCCAAATTAGAAGCAAAGGGGAAAAAAAACAGATTAATAAAAAATATTACAGGCTCGGTCGTTAACCTTAATTGTTCTTTGCATTAGATCAGTGCTGTTGCACTTCCATTCAAAGGGATAAGCGACCCACGATTTGTACACAACTCACATTCCAATTACATTGGCCCATAGTCACATTCCACATCAAGGTTCTAATCGTCGTTATTTAAAGAACACTTCTCCATGTACCTCCTTGCCGTAATGACGGGCTGCTACTGCATGGAATTCCTCTGCTATATTGTAGCTGCCACAATGTGGTAAGCCATTCCCTTAAGAGTGCAGGACTAGAATCTGGGAGACCCAGGTTCGAATCCCCACCATTGCCATGGAAGCTCATGAGGTGACCTTGAGCCAACAGCATGGCCAAATGGGAACCCATTTCAGCTTTTCGGGACTCCAACCCCAGAGGCATAGCTTGCAAAAGACAATACGAAACAACGTGCTACGACCTATGATACCACTTATTCCATGAAGCAGCCTAGCACCCTCCCAGTGTCTGTTTAGACAGATGTTTCCTGGCCTTCCTGAAAAACCGGCCACTTCGTGCATTCCCCACTATCCGAAGTCCCCTCAATACTCTCCTTTTCCTGTAAATTGTCAACTTCAGGTCTAATTTTTGATGGACATGAGCAACAAGGAAGGGGAGGGGATTTTTTTAAAAAAAGTGCATTTGTGGGGAGGGGGCTCAAAGAAGGAGGTTTCTGCATGCAACCTAAAAATCTCCAAAATCCAAAGGCTACAAAATGTCCCCCATGCTCAAAACTCAGTTTTTTGCAATAAAAAGCAAATCTTAAAAAAACCCTTTTACTCAAAGGCTTCTACTATATTTCTCAACCCCTTCCCCCAGTGGTGCGATCACACATTAGTCAATGGCTGTGTATAGAGATGGCTATTTTGCAGGCATTAAAACAAGATGTGTATGATCCACAGCAGCCAACCAGAGAAGGGGAACCACAAGTGGGGAGTGGGGGGGGGGAATAGACCAAATTCTTTCTCCTGCTGTTGCTCCCTGCCCCGGCAGCTGGCATTCAGATGTATACTACCTCTGAACACACTGCTAATCTAGCCATCATGGTTAATAACCCCTAATAGACCCATCAATCCTTTTAAAAAACCATCTAAACTAGTGGCCAATTCTATAGCATGTTGCAATGGAGCCGTATGTTAATGGTGCATGGCGTTACACCTACTCTTTCTCTGACAGCAGCGGCACATGGAGAAAGGTCTCTGAGAGTTCTCTCTTTCGGGGAAGTTCTTATGAGCCACCCTGCCTGGCAGGGTAGAAATCTTATAAATATTAATGAAATTAAATATGTACTTGCCTAAATGCTTGTCATAAGTAGTGAACCCCCTTTGATCTGAATGGCGGGAGCAGGCTTGCGTTTTACTGAGCAACTGGTTAAGAAACCAGCTCGGGGCCATTTAGCAACAACCTGAATAAGAAAACCTGGGCTCAGGTGAATGTTGCCAGCGTTCCCAAAACTCTAAGTTAGTTCAGCCTTGGGCACACTCACAGTGAAAGCCTAAACAAAGTTACTCCAATCTAAGCCCATTGAAATCAATGGGCTTAGACTGGAGTAACTCCGCTTAGGCTTTCACTGTCAGTGGTCTTAAATGTATCCAGAGGAGTTAGTTGTGTTAGTCTGTAGTAGCAAAATAGTAAAGAGTAAATAGTAAAGAGTCCAATCGCACCTTTAAGACTAACCAACTTTATTGTAGCATAAGCTTTTGAGAACCACAGCTTTCAGATGCATCTGACGAAGAGAGCTGACGAAGACATCTGTGGTTCTCAAAAGCTTACACTACAATAAAGTTGGTTAGTCTTAAAGGTGCTATTGGACTCTTTATGATTTTGGTCTTAAATAAGCGCTCAATATTGTAGAAGATGCTGTGACACGTGACTGTCTGGCACATGGGAAACCCAGGCTCTAATTTAATGGAATCATCTTGGGAAGTCACTAACTCTCCGCCTGAGCTCCTTACAGGATTGTTGGGAGAATTAAATGTTGCTCTGAGCTTCTTGGAAGCAAGGCAGAACACACAAGCCGTTAAAACACAGTATGAATGCCCACAGCTATTGCAATGCACACAACCCACGTAACAGGGGGAAAACACCCACTTTTGCCTCATTATACCATACAACAGGCCTCCAAGGTATGCCAAATGTATTTTATCGGTCCCTCAAGGGACAGTGAGATGCCCAAGAACCATCCTCACCCCATCCACTAAACGATGCACTGTTCCAAGAAGTTGCAGAAATAGAGAACTACAAAACTGCAAAGCGGGATACACAATCGTCTCTTGGACATGCACCATTTTGGGGGTTGTGGGCAGGGGGAGGCAGGCACATGCGTGTCTTCATTCTTGCTGTCTTCTAGCACGTCCCCCATTCCCCTCCCCCAGGTAAAAATCAGAAGCCAGTTTTTCCACCAGCTTCCAAGCTAGCCGCTAGCGCTCAACAAAGCCTTCCAGAGACAGAAGCCACAACCTCCGCTGCTTTGGTTTCAGAAAACTGGCTGGGGAGAGGGCAAGAAAGTGATCTGCCTACGTCGGTAACACAAACCATATATTTCCAAGTAAATGGGAAAACAGAGGTAATTCCAAACCCTCAATTTTCAAAGGGCCGCTTATCTCTCGAAGCAGCTGCCCCTGTCATCCTTGGAACATCCAGATAACCAGCCACCAGCAGGTCTGGCTCTCTTTCTTTTCCACCGTACCCCTCCCAAGAATCCGGGATTTGCAAGCGCACCAGTACTTCTCGGTCATGGCCAGAGCTGCGGAAACCCATTTGCTAAGCAACCATCCCCAAGTCTGACTGCTAAACTTAAAGGCAAAAGGCACCGCTAGAGAGGAGCACAGTTCAAGGTAGCACGGGAAACAATGCCTTCAAAGCCCGATGAATTACACAGAACCATTTTTACCTAAAGCGCTGCGATTCAACCTCTGTGCTCATTTGGGGAGGGGTGGGAGGCAGAAAAAGAGGGTGCTTCCTAGCATTTTCAATCTGCATGTTGTTTTTAAACACAGAAGCAGAGAGGCTGTTTTGGAGCTAACCACCTCTAGCAAACCTGCCTAGAATCAGAGCAATTTCAAGATTAAATGAAGCCGCCAGCAAAAAAAAGAAGAAGGGGGGATGCAGATCCATTACAGTGGATTCTGTATTTTTGAACCCTTTTTTCCCTCTGCAGAGATGGTGGTGATCTCTCCCTGCCTCTGTCCAGTCCGGGCATCCCGAAGCACATCCTAAAATCCAGAAGGATGCCTGGTTTCCAGGCGCCGAAGAGACCTCATTGGCTCCTTCCCCGGGCAGGCGGCTTTTGTATGCACGTTTCTGTTCTAGCCAAGGGAGCTGCTATTCCTAAGCAGCATGCGGCAGAACCCGAGCAGATGGAACCAAGCCGGCTGGTGGCTGGGGAGGGATGGAGGGAAGAGGGGCGGAAGGGCTGGGAGGAAAAGGGAACCGGTGGCTAAAAAATGGGGAGCGGGGTGGGGGGAGGGGGATCAGGGAGAGGGGAAAGAGGAAGAGGGCAGGAAATGGGGAAAATGGAAAGAAAGGAGAGAAATTATTGGGGGAAACAGGCCTCAGGAAAGGAGAAAAAGAAATAGAAAAATAGGAGGAAGAAATGGAAAAATAAGAGAAAAGGAGAAAAAGAATAATGGGGAAGGACGGGACTGGAAAGGAAAGAAAGGGGGGATAAAAGATGTGAATGGGAGAAAGAAGGTGGGAAGAGATGAGAATAATGATAACAATACTGAGATGATAATGCTAATAATAATAACCACACTAACAATTTTAAAGACCCAGATGGAAAGGACGCCAGAGGGCCAGAAGGAAAATCGGACGGGACCGAGGGAGGGAGGCGCCGGCGGGGCTGCGGCTCACCTGCCACCGTGTACCTGTCCAGGTAGTTGAGGACGTTGCCCACGCTGAGGATGCCGGCGGCGGCCACGCGGGCTCTGCCCAGGCTGGGCGCCGCGGCCGCCTTGGCGGCGCTCTTGGCCCCGGCGGGCGCGTGGAGGGCGCCGGAGAGGGTCTGCACCTCGCCGCCGCGCCCGCAGCAGCCGCGCTCCCCGCCGCCTCCGTCCTCCTCGTCCTCGTCGTCGCCGGCCGCCGCAACGCGGAGGCGCCCGCCAGGGCCGCCGCCCGACGCGCCGTCGCTCTCCAGGCACATCATGGGACGCGGCGGGGCGGAGGAGGCACCTGCTGCCCGGCCGCCGCTCAGCGCCGCATCTCGCGCTGCCCTGGCCGGCCCGCCGGGGTGGCTGCGCTCGCCCAGCCGCTCCGCCAGGCAGCGCCGGCAGGGGGCGGGACCGGCTCCGCCCCCGCGCCGCGGCTGCGCTGCGGGGGCCGCCGGGCCGGGGCCGGGGCCGGGGCCGGGGCCGCGGCGGGAGCAGGAGCGGCCGGCCGGAGCCGCGCGGGGCTGGGCGCAGGCGGGCGGCCAGGAGGGGGGCCCCCAGCCGGGCCCCGGCGCCGCCAGCCACTCAGCCCCGGCCCGCATCGCGCCGCTGGCTGCCCGGGAAGCGCGCCCGGCTCATACTGCGGCGCGGCGCTCTCGGCGCACGCCGCCCTCCGAGGCGGAACGGAACGAGCCCCCGGACTTTGGCTTCCTCGCAACTGGGAGGCGCGCCCGCCCGCCCGCAGCTGGACCGGGGGCTTCTCCGGGCAACCCGAGAAGACGGGCTCGAATAGTCGCCTCGGGGCGGGCGGACTCCGTGGAAGCGCGCCTAGGCGTCCGGGGAGGCTGATAGGAGCAATCCTGTTGACAATTAATTGATTAACTCTGTATTGGCGTATAATAAAGAAAACAGGGCGGCACAGTGGAAAATATTTATTTATTTTCGATCAGCCTTTATTGGCTTATAACAAAGAGAACAGGGTGGTACAGTGAAAAATATTTATTTATTTATTTATTTATTTATTTATTTTCGATCAGCTTTTATTGGTCTATAACAGAAAACAGGATGGCACAGTAAAAAATATTTATTTATTTATAGTCTGCCTTTCTAACCGAGATTCAAGGCGGGCAATACAATACAAGTCAATATGATCGACGGCTGAGACGTTCAGTCAGCAATACCATAGACATTTGAAAAGGAGCAGCGATCCGACACAGAGCTGAAACAAAACAGGAGCCAGTTGGCATGACCTATTAAGCAGTGCAGAGAAACTATCCAATCGGAGCATGATTGTAGCGACAGTGCACAGTAGTATAGCCTACAGTCCATACGGTTAAAGCATGACTACATATAGGAACGAGTGCTGTTGAAATTTCGAGCAGTTTACCTCGGAGTAAATGTGCTTCTGTGGTGCTTTAGAGTTACAGCCCTCTGTGTGCTTACTTGGGAGTAAACCCCATTGTTCTGGTGCTTGCTTCTAAGTAAAGGCTCTCAGAATTCGAGGCAGTAAATTTCCCGTTGAAATAACTGGCATTTACTTCTGAGGAAGCAGAGGATCGGGTTGTGAAAACTCTCAAGACTGTAGAGGCTCTTGATTGCCTTGTGCATTATCTCAGAAGTGTCACTGAATCCTCTTAAGTGTTCCTTAAAGAGCTGTGCTTCTGAGTAAACATGGAAAGGATCTGTTTGCATGTTGTCCTCCAAGGTGTTCTTACTGGAGTGTAAATCCCAGTCAGGACTGAGTTGCGCGTTGTGATGGCGCCTAAATTTGCAAGTCTGCTCAACTCATTGAGGCAGCCTGAGCCCACGTTCTATTAGTTACCCAAGCAGCAGAGAGTCGGAGGCTCCCTGGTCATTGCACAGTTGCCTGACAGGCAGAAATCAAACTGGGATAGCTGAATCCTCTCTGAAGGGCATCCCATTAGAGTGGGGAGGAAGTGCGGTGCATATAGTGTCAAGGCTAGGATAGCCATCCCTAGTTGTTGGAGCCTGTGGACGCCTTTGGATTTTTGAGAATGGGGAGTGGGCACCTGCCACCCCAAAATGGCCGCTGTGAAGTACCCAGTCCAAACACAAAACATTTAGAGATTGCAAGCCAAGTTTCAATCTAGGATGGAGGCAGTTCTTCCAAAATGGGGACGGACCCAAAGGTGATGCATTCTGAGTCCTTTTGAAGCACATCTTCCTGCCCCAGTGGCAAGAAAGCAGTGCTTTTTTTGTAAAAACAAAAAGTGCCACGGTGTTCGTATATGGTGGCAGAGAGTACCCTCAAGTCATAGCTGACTTATGAAAACCCCTGCTGGGGGTTTCATAGCAAGAGCCTTAACGGAGGTGGTTTGCCATTGCCTGCCTCTGCAACCCTGGTCTTCGTTGGAGGTCTCCCATCCAATAACTAACCAATGCTGATCCTGCTTAGCTTCTGAGATCTGATGAGAAGATGCACCAAATTTCACCATACGGATCCCTCCAATAGAGTGTTCCTGAGGGTCCCAGATTCAGGTCCAGTAGCACCTTAAAGACCAACTAGATTTCCAGGGCATGAGCTTTCAAGAATCGGAGCTCCCTTCCTCAGGTACCTGAAGGCTCACACTCTCTCTGGCCGAGTGGGTCACACAAGGATCAGGACTTGGAAGAGCTCTGAAAAAGGTGCCAGAACTCGATCCTGGTGAGTACACTCACAAAAAAAGCCCTGTGTATAAGAAAGCCAGGTGGCGCTTTGCAGTAGGGAAGAATGGGTGACAGGGAACACATAAGCAGGCACTGTGGTACCCAAAGGTACCATGCGGAAGATCAGTTAGGACCTGGGAAGCCAATTCCACCCCTGAGCCAGTCATGCAGCAAGTAAGATGTAGTTATAGGCTACTGGCTGACAGTCATGGAGACCTGGATTCTGCTTCCTGCTCACTGGGTGACCTTTAAAGGTAGTCTCCTGTGCAAGCACCGACCCATGGGGGGGACGTCTCATCACAACGTTTTCTTGGCAGACTTTTTTACAGGGTGGTTTACCATTGCCTTCCCAGTCATCTACAATTTACCCCCAGGAAACTGGGTACTCATTTTACCAACCTCGGAAGGATGGAAGGCTGAGTCAACCTTGAGCCGGCTACCTGAACCCGGCTTCCGTCCGGATCGAACTCAGGTCACGAGCAGAGCTTTGGCTACAGTACTGCAGCTTACCACTCTGCACCACGGGGCTCTTGGGTGACCTTGGTCCAGTCATATTCCCTCAGCCTAACCTACCATACAGGATTGTTGTGAAGATAAAATGGAGGAACGAAGAGCCTATGCTCCTTAGAGAGTGGGATAAAAATGTAAGAAACAAATAATTCTCCTCCTTAAAAGGTTGAGAGAAAACTCCTTGTTTACTCCTTGAAGAGAGAGCAGGATAAAAATAGATAGAGGATGCTTATTGTATTTTTAGATAATGGAGTTATATGGCACTGATTCTTATCCTTCCTAATCTATTTAAACCCAGCAATTTTTTTTCTCGTCGGTTCTAGCAATATGTTATTTTGAAGTATAGTTCAATTCAGCAATATTTGTTCTGATGATAAGAACGCAAAAGCCATAATCATAAGGCGAAACTGAAAAGAGAAACAGATAACAATCTCACAGCACGGCAACATCTGTGACAGTACACATCGCTTATACAGTTTATAGTTCCACCAGGGTAGCTGTGTTTGTTTGCGCAAAAGCTAACAGGACCATCAAAAGTGGACAAATTGGTTATGGAATGAGTTTGTCTGGTCCAGCATCTCTTGCTTGTGTGCCACAGGTGGACATCTGAGTGGGTGGGGGTATGTGTTTAAGGCAGTTTCCAAAGTAAAATTACACAGGGATAGGATCTGGGGGAGACCTGGGTTCTATTCCCCACTCGGCAATGGAAGCTTAGTAGGCCACCCTGTGCCCCTGATTTTTGTCTCAGCCTAGCCTACCTCGTGGGATTGTTGTGACTATAAAATAGAAGAGGGGTTAATGATGAACACAGCCTTGAGCTCCTTGAAGGGAAAGTGAGATTAAAATGTACTAAAATAAATAGGCTTAGGAGAGCATAACACGATGGACAGCTGCTTCATTAAAAATCTAAATTGAAAACTATCTGCATCAATTTTAAAAAAAAATCAGTTGGGACAACAGATCTAAATTGTCAACCATATAAACACAGAGTGTCTCTCTACACAAGACATCTTACATGGGGATGCTCAAGTGACTTACTTTCTGTGTGGTCTTATATTCAAGTCTCCCTAGCTGTGTGGGTATATCCACAATAGGAGAACAAGTGTAAGATCACTTGAGCATCCCCAGGTAAGATGTCTTGTGTAGAGAGACACATAGTTGTTAGGGAATAGAAGGTTATCTCCAACCCACCACCAATACACATATGCAGATACACACACACAAAATCAATAATTTGCCAATGTTAATAGGAAATTTGCAAACTGCAAATAGGAAAAGTTTGAGCCTGGCGCCAAAAAGTTAGCAAATTATATGTATTCTGAATGCAGAAAGAAGAAAAATGCCCTTTTTTTTTTGCACAGCAAGGCCAGAAGGTCAAGCTACGGAAGAGATAGCTGGAGGTGTGTTACATTCCGCTGTAGAACACATACCCTGACAGAATTCCACCAAATGAATAGGTGTAGGTGTGGCCCTTTCCCATACAGGGGTGAGGAACAACTTATGCAAGACTGATTGAGTACACAAAACCCCTAAAGAGGGACAATTACTTTCATAGGGAGAGAGAAATTCCTGGGATCTTGGAAGCCTGAATTTGCTAATGAATGCGTTCCAATCTAGTAGTTTCCCCCTTGGAATCACTGGTTAAAAGGTGATTTTGTTTTGTTTTTTAAACCTGGAATGTGGTGGTGTGAAGATCTACTACAGAATATCCTTGGAGACTGAACTACACTCTAACGGGTTTAAATGTTTAATTTTTGTCCATTCTCCTACCCGCAGGCCAGCTTGTTTTGTCTGGTGTAAACGGGAGAAGAGCTACTGTTTATAATGGTAGTCTTGGTTGATACCGCTATGTACTGTCTGCGACTATCGTTTATTATGTCATGTCAAATTGCTTATGCTTGTTTCAACATGGTTTCAGCTCTGTACGAGATTCTTGCTTGTTTTCAAATTTCTGCAATCTGTATCCTATATTATTGTTTATTGAATGTCCCGGTTGTTGATTTCATTGAATCACACTGTGTAATCTACCTTGAGTCTCAGTGAGAAAGGCAGACTACACACAAATATCCAGAAATTCCACTTGGGCAGTTTTCCAACATCACTGCAATGAGGAAATAATGTATCTGTTTGGTTACTGCCTGGATAGAAGCCGCATACAAGCTCAACCAATAAAGCAGGGAGATCAACAAACGTAGATTTTCTCCATCCATTCTAGTCTCTTCCTATGTTATTCTGTTAGGAAGACCCTGATCTTACCTCTGTCCTGGTTGTGCCTCTGCCTCCTCCCCCTTTTGCAATATGGGGATAAATGAGACTTGGAAGAATAGCCCTGAGGGATCTAGAACAGATCCTTAAAGATAAGGATGTCTTTCTGGCGACCAAGATCAAGATAATCCAAACTATGGTATTCCCCATTACTATACATGGATGTGAAATGTGGACAATGAAGAAAGCTGGCGGGAAGAAAATTGATTAATTCAAAATGTGGTCCTTGAGGAGAGTTTTGCAGATACCATGGAATGAGCAAAAAGAAAAATAAGTGGGTTCTAGATCAGATCAAGCCTGAATTCTCCCTAGAAGCTAAAATGACCAAACTGAGGCTATCATACTTTGGTCACGTCATGAGAAGAAAAGATTCTCTGGAAAAGTCAATAATGCTACGAAAAGTGGAAGGCAGTAGGAAAAGAAGAAGTCTCCAAATAAGATGGCTGGACTCAATAAAAGAAGCCACATCCTCCAGTTTGGAAGATCTGAGCAAGTCTGTTAACAGTAGGTCATTTGGGAGGCTTTTCATTCATAGGGTCACCATAGGTCAGAGGGGACTTGACAGCATATAACACACACAAGACTGACCCACTTTATAGAGTTAGTCTAAGGATTGCAAACATACAGGGGGTTTTTTTGTATTGTCTAATTTATTAAAATATTTATATCTCATCTTACCTTGCAACACAATGTGAATTACAAATCACAGTTTAAAACACGATCATTTGAAACATAGAAAAATAAAAATCTCTCAAATAACTAACCTCGTACCAAAAAAGATACCCGTAATCTGTATAATTTCAGAGGTGTAGCTGTGTTAGTTGTCACGAAATAAAACAGAAGTCGAGTGACACCTTAAAAGAGTAAAAACATCTATCATGAATTCTTTTGAGTCCTAGCTCACTTCTACAGATGCTATACCCCAGCCTCTATACCCCATTAAAAGCACTGGCAAATAAAAGGGCCTTATTGCACTGCCTGAAAAAATGGTGCCCCTTCCCCAGAAGCACATTTCACAAAGTGGGAGCTCTGACGGAGAAGGCACAGATTCTGGCTGATGCCAAGCAGGCTACCATATTGTAGCATGAGAACTGCTGTGGCATACCGGGTAAGTGGTTGGGTTGCGAATTAGCACTCTGTTGGTTCAAATGCCACGACTGCCATGAACTCAGCCGGTGGCCTTGGGTAAGCCACTCCCCTCAGCCCCAGTTTTCCAACTGCCTTGTGGGGATAACAACAACACTATGTTCACCACTCTGTGTAGGCACTAATCTGTCTATAAGAGTGGTATATAAGCATACTGTTCATAACTTAAGCAGGCAACAACCAGCAGTTCATTTGATTGATTTACATCGTGAAGAGTCTGCCTTTCTCATTGGAACTCGAGGCAGATTTAGCAGCCTGCGGACCACAGGGCGCGTGGGAAAAGACAGTCTTTTAAATATGTGTGTCCTGAGCTATTAAAGGATTTTATTTCTTTTTACTTCATTTATACCCTGCCTTTCTTCTTGATGGAGACCCAAAGTGATAGCATCGTTTTCCTCTCTTGAGATCTATCTTTCCCAACCCCCTGCGAGGTAGATTAGGTTGAGTGTACGATTGGCCCAACGTCACCCAGTAGGCTTCCATAGCTGAATGGGGATTCAAACCTTGGTTTCCCAGAGCCTAGTCTGACACTCTAACCACTATACAACACTGTCTTTCCTAAATAAGGGAATAATGAACACACCGCGTTTCCATTTCACATACCAAGGAACTGAGGCTGTTGCCTTTTCCCCTGGAGCTGAAATTCCCTTCTGAAAAATTCCTCTGCTGATGACTTTCTGCATTAAGTTGCCATTCCATAGGAAGCAAGCGACTCTGGCTGCAGAGAAGAACATGCTGAATCTCCTGATCTATCCGGGAAGCATTTTTTTTGGTCTATTTGCACTGTTCTCAGTGGGATACCAATGTTCCAAGTAAAATTGCTTTTGTGGTCTCATTGCAAATCTCAGCAGAGACAGTAATCTCCTGTGGACCACATCCTTGGAGCTCATGCGCTTGCTCTCTCTCTCTCTCTCTCTCTCTCTCTCTCTCTCTCTCTCTCTCACACACACACACACACACACACACACACTGCACAGCACTTGGAGGAAAAAAAAGGAAAATAGCTAACTTTAACTTTAACTTTAACTTCCCAACAGCGGTACCAAGTGCATTTAACTATAACCCAAAGAATTCCATCTTTTAAAAGCTGCCAAATTCTTGGAGGTATAATTAACTACTGTTCAGGAATCTCACGCAGAGGAGAGAGTTACGTAGGAATGATTCAGCATCGCCCTATCGATGAAGGCATGCCAGCTTGGCATGGGAACCAGGCGAACACACACCGTTTCATAACTAACAATGGCCCGGGTTTGGAAACAGACTTGAGAACCAAGTTATAATAATGTCTACAGACACGCTGTGGCTCAGTGGAAGAGTTGGCGCTTTGCATGCCAGAGTTCCCAGGTTCACATCTTGGCATCTCCAGTTAGATTTCAGATAGCAGCTGTTGGAAAGGCCTTTCTGTGCCTGGGATCTTGAAGAGCTGATGCTAGCCATATCTAGGTAGATTAATCAAGGGCATGAGTAATTCGGACAGATTGGCTCCCGAACTTACTGAGAAAGTTCCCAATAGGCATGCTTTGGAGGGCCAGTGGTGGCTCAGATTTGACTAGTGGTGTCGAAGTAGGTGATAGATGAACATCTGTCATCATTATGACTGGTTAGATCTGAGCCAAGTGGGCCACTGGTGCCCGGACTGCTTTAATGGCCCCGTTCTCCTGTGGAGCTGCTTCTTAACCAGAGGGCTCATAGCTTAGTAGAAGAGCATGCAGAAGGCCCTGGGTTAAATTTCTGACATCTCTAGTAAAAAAGAAGTAGCAGGGACTGGGAAAGACCTGTCTGTATCAGAGACCCACATAGCTAGATGGACTGAGCCAGCGTCAGGCGGCTTCAGTTCTCTGTCTTGGTTTATACAGGGTCTGTTGCCCTAATGTTTGTGTCCTGGGGCAACTAATTTGCCATGCTGGTAGGTAACTGCTTTGACGCATCCCCTATCGGAACAAAGTTGAAGCCCGTGTAAATGGAGTGAAATAGAGTCAGCTTATGTGAAAGTATATATTGTAAGCTCCTCAGGGCAGGGAACTTTCTTCTTCTTGTGCTCTGTAGAACATCACCCACATTGTTCCTTAGCAAATATTGTACACTAAGAACGTCCCCTGCCAAAGGCTTAACTGCTGCTTTGTGTAACAGGGACAGCAGAAATTTTAACAATACGAAAAATGCAGGTGAGACAGTTTCAGAATTTTGGAAAGCAATGCTGCCACAGTGGTTTTGTCTACCCTTAATATGGGCTGCTCTGTTTTAAACTATTATTATTATTATTATTATTATTATTATTATTGATAATGATAATAATAATCAGGGCTTTTTTTCAGCAGGAACGCGGTGGAAAGGAGTTCCGGCACCTCTTGAAAATGGTCACATGGCTGGTGGCTCCACCCCCTGATCTCCAGACAGAGGGGAGCTTAGATTGCCCTCTGTCTGGAGATCAGGGGGCAGGGCCACCAGCCGTGTGACCATTTTCTCCGAGGTCAACCCACTGAGTTCCACCACCTCTTTTCCCAGAAAAAAAGCCCTGATGATAATGATGATAATGTCATTTATAGTCTGCCTTTCTCACTGAGACTCAAGGCAGATTACACAGTATGAAATTACTACAATCAGTATCAAGTACATTTCAATACAATGCAATATCAAGGAGAGCCAGTTTGGTGTAGTGGTTATGAGCGCGGGACTCTAATCTGGAGAGCTGGGTTTGATTCCCCACTCCTCCCCTTGAAGACAGCTGGGTGACCTTGGGCTAGTCACGGCTCTCTGGAGCTCTCTCAGCCCCACCCACCTCACAGGGTTTTTTGTTGTGGGGATAATGATAACACACTTGGTAAACCGCTCTGAGTGGGCATTAAGTTGTTCTGAAGGGCGGTATATAAATCGAATGTTGTTGTTGTTGTTATTGTTGTTCTTGTTATTATTATTATTATTATTTCATAAACAATACCATAGGGTAAATAGATACAAATTTAAAAGACATAGTATTAGCAAGAATCCAATACAGAGTAGAAAAAATACTGAAGCAGAACATAATTCTAGGCCTAACATCAGACAACATGGAGCACTGGTGGTACATAGGAGAGATCCCGTGATGCCTGGAGTTTAGATGTGAAGAAAGTCTTTGGAAGCTGATAGGGATCATCCACTTCCGGGAGAACTAAACCAGCCAAATGGTTAGGAATACCCAGAAATGCTAGGAATACTTGTGGTCAGAAAACCCTCAGGCGATCTCTGTGGCTTTTCCAGGGCAGGCTACTCGGTTGGAGTCCTGCGGATCCATGTTTTTATCCTTTAACTGCTTGGCAACATTTATTTGACCTGTTTGGTTTGGAAGCTACTTTAAAACAAGTTTCTCAATGTCCTGGAATGGCAGTTTCATAAAAGAGATGGTTAGGAACCCCTTCTGCATGGGAAACATGACGCTGGCTTTATAAAGGAGTTTAGAAAGTTTGGTTTCAAATTCAGCAAGCCTGGGTACTTGCCATTGCAGCAGCAGTAAAAAACAACAGCGGGAGTTCCCCTGGTTAACAAGGAAGCACAAACTGAAGAAAAAGACCGGGGAATGCAGTTAGAAGTAATGAATAATCAATCTATATTGTGCAAAGTGCAAAGTGCAATATTAATTATAAATATTCCATACAATAAATAAATCCAATAAATATATTCAAAACTTGCAATACATATTCCGTGCTAAGTGATCCCCAGTCCAAGCCTAGATAGGGTCTATTTTAAATACAACTGAAGTTCTTCTCCTTAAAGGGGAGAAAAAACGGGAATTGGAAAACTTTGCTTGCATCATTCCGTCGGCAGATAGCCCCTTGGCCCCCTTTTTCCAGACTTGGACTGGGGATCACTTAGCACAGAGTCATCCTTATCCATCATCCATGCGCCCTCCTGTACTCTGTTTGATTGGACTGCTCATTAGAGCCCTTGAACTTTGGAAATGAGATAGACGGATACTGGAGACGGAATATGTATTGCAAGTTTTGAATATATTTATTGGATTTATTTATTGTATGGAATATTTATAATTAATATTGCACTTTGCACTTTGCACAATATAGATTGATTATTCATTACTTATAACTGCATTCCCCGGTCTTTTCCTTCAGTTATTGCAGCAGCAGTAGCTGCCATCACCAGAACGGTATACTGGGGAGGGGAGGGAAGTGTTCCACAGTGGCTCCAAATGAGAACAAAAAAAAAGCAATAATAAAAATATATGGGCATGGTTAATGAAAACAAATTATATTAATTTTGTTTTTTAAATTGGGCACTCCTATGAAACCTATCCCTATTTTGGAAGGTATTCTTTATGCATTCGCATAGCATTCTGTAGGAAGCGAACTGGTGGGTGTGGCTGGTGAGGGCTTGTGGACGGGATTAACATTGGTGTCAATCAAAATGCAGGGCCTCGGTATTTCACTAAGGGCCAAGCTACAAGTGATGAATGATACTTGAACGGCAAGTGAACAGACTCACATATATTCCTCTCTGTTCACTTGCGTTCCACTTGATCATATGTGATCAAGTGGAGCACAAGTGGAGCACAAGGGCCAAGCTACACATGATGAATGACACTTGAACGGCAAGTGTATTTCTCCCTGTTCACTTGCCCTCCACTCAATCCACTTGCCGTTTAAGTGTCATTCGTCATGTGTAGCTTGGCCCCAAGTGGAGTGATTTGAACCTGGGTCTGAGTCCAACCCTCTGCCACGATACCACACTAGAAGAACGTCAGGAAGTCTCGATTTCTGCTGTATTTCCCTGGCTATGAGAACAGAATTTTCTGTTTCCTGTTTTGTTTTGTTTAGCTTGCCAATTCAAAGACAGGAACTCGGGATGGCAAATGTGTTACATCGTTGCACGCAGCTTATGAATGGCAGGAAAAACATGAATTACTGCAGTAATTAGATCCCTCGACTGTAGGCCTCGTCATTTGCAAGACGTTATTTTTAATGCACTTTATTATCGAAGTGCCAGAAAAAAAAAAGGAAAAAAAGTGTGGAAATCACAGCCAAGGAAAGGAGAGCAAAAGACAAAAAGGTACAATGCAGAAGTGTGAATTCTGCTACATGTGCTATTTTCTCTCTCTTTAGCAAATGACGTCAGTTGGCCTCTTTCCAGCCTTCACCCGGTTGCTGTGGGATTCTCCCTCAAAGCTAGGATAACATTTAGACCTCCATTCTTTTTGCTGCCAGTTATATACAGCTGCCTTGCGCTAGATCAGACCATTAATTCATAAGGCTCATATATTTCAAGGGCAGTCAACATCCAGCACAGGTGCCAATAGCAATTCCACCAGACCATTTTATGTGGTGCCCAGGACCAGATCTGTGCCCCAAACCAGAGGCACTGGTAGCACTGCTGGGTAGGGCTGCCAACCACCAGAAGGGGCCTGGAGTTCCGCCGGAATTACAACGGATCTCCAGACCACAAAGATCCCCATCCCAAATTCCACCCTCCCAAGGCTTTCCCCCAAATCTCCAGCAATTTCCAACCCAGAGTTGGTAGACTACTACTGCTGGGGCCTGTGGTGGAAGAGAAACCAACAGCCCATCATTGCCTTCCAGATCTGCACGGCTGCCAGCTGAGTCCAAGGGATGCTGCCAGATCTGCTGGGACTTGGCTTGCTCCAACTGTGTCCGGCCATGTATACCAACACCAAGTACAATCCAGTTTGCGGACAAACCAATGTCTTCAAAAATAGATGTTGCATCAAAAGAAGGTTGTCGACCCCTGGTATACGCTGATTGGCAGCAGGTTTCCTGGAGCTCCGGCACAGAATGGTCTTTCCTAGATTCTGAGATCCATTCTACCGGAGAGGCCAGGGGTGGAACATGTTGCTTTTTGCATGCCCAGCAGGTGCCCACCTCCCTTCACTGGAGTTGTATCACCTTCTCCAAGCTCTGATGGGGCCTTGAACAAAGAGAACTTCCAAGAGATCCCCATCCAAAAATTAGCTCTCATGGGGAGAAATTGGCAGTCATAAGGAAATTTAACTTTATTCAGTCAAAAGTTCCATGTACCCCTTCCCCCGCCCCCGCCAAAGGTCCAAAGAAAAATCCAACAGCCAAAGCCACAACATGCCATTTATTTAAAACCAACCCAAAGGCAACAAACTCCTTTGTCAAAGGTCTTGGTTCCCATCAGATACCACTTTAGGGCCGTTTCCAGACGGCTTACCTTCTGCTGCTCCATGTCGCGGCTCGTGCCGGAGAAAATGCGAAATAGCGCGTTTTCTCGCGCGAGTTTTGCGCAACATTGCACAAAACTCGCGTGAGAAAACGCGCTATTTCGCGTTCGCCACAGCACGAGCCGTGGCGTTGCGGCATGGAGCGGCAGAAGGTAAGCCGTCTGGAAATGGCCCAGGTCTACCTGTAGTAATAACAGATCCATTTGCAGTAACTCACAAAGAGAGGGACAGGATCCTGGTGACCATCTGGGATGCCAGACTTGGGGGGAGGCACGCTTGTCGAGGCTACCAAATGCCCATGCAAAAGCTGAACTAGTATAAAAGGTCTGGGTAGTAAGTGATGTGAAAGACCTCTGCTTAAGGCCTTGAAGAGCCGCTGCCAGTCAGAGTAGACAATACTGATCTTGACAGATTAATGGTCTGGCTCAGCACAAAGTTGTTTTGTGAGTTTTCAGGGGCCATAGCTCTGTGGCTGAGCAACTGTAATGCATGGAGAAGGTCCCAGGTTCAATCCCCAACATCTCCAGTGAACAGCATCAGATTGTTGGTGACTCTGGAGAGCGGCTGCCGGTCAGAGTATACTGACTTTGATAGACCAGAGGTCAAGCTCCATATATGGCAGCTTCACCTCTTCATGTGAACAGAGTGAATGTTCCAAGTTTGTCCCTTCCTGCAATCCTATTTAATACTGGTCTACTCACAGTTAACACAAAATTCCATTTTTTTCTCATTAGGGCATTTCAGTTATTCTTAATTTAAAAAAAACTCCTCTAAGATTAGAAGAAGCACACGTACATGACAAAATACAGTTCTGCACATCTCAGTGGATAAATTGTGCACCTAAATTGCACCTCAAAGTCATGAAAAGGGCCTTAAACATGTGCCAAGTCAGAAGGCTGGCATCTCAAGCCTGGTGTGGCATATCTCCTCCCTTGTCAGCTCAGCACGAGTATTTACTTAGCGTTGCCGGCCTCCAGGTGTGGCCTGGAGATCACCTGGAATTACAACTGCTCTCCAAGCTACAGAGATCAGTTCGCCTGGAGAAAATGGCTGCTTTGGGTGGCATTATAACCCTCTGAGGTCCCTGCTTTCCCCAAACCTGCCCTCCCTGGGCTTCACCCCCAAATCTCCAGGGATTTCCCAATCTAGACTTGGCAACTCTATATTTACCTCACCCTGGTCCTTTTCTTCTCCCTGGGCATTCTGAGAGTCAGACAGGCCATTCTCCTGGGCATACTCTCCAGCTGCCTTGGCAGGCCTTGCCTACCTCCCTCAGTCCTTGGCACTCAGCCCAAAACCCAACCAGAACTGCCTGAAGCTCACCTGTGTGGCCAGCCCATGTGGCTTTTGCACCCCAGGCCCATGGGCTGTATTTCTCACAACAGTACTGGCCGCTGGTGTTGCGGCTGCTCCCTGATGCTTTTTTCTCAGGCAGAGGAATCGAGGGTTGCCAGCTCCAAGCTGAGAAATCCCTGGAGATTTCAGGGTGGAGCCTGGTGAGAATGGGGGAGAGGTCTCAGCAGGTGTAATGCTACAGAGTTCACCCTCCAAAGAAGCCATTTTCCCTAATGGAACTGTTCTCTGCAGCATGGAGATCAGTCGTAATTCTGGGATATCTACAGCCACCAACTGGAGGCTGGAAAATCCAGAGGGAGCATTGAAAGTTAACGAGAGATAAATTGCAATGAAAAAATAAGACAATCAAACTGGAAGAAATGGGAGCTCACAGAAAATGCTGGTCACCTGGCCTGAGGGCTGCCCACAATGTACATATCTGAGGACACACTTCCTGTCTCTGATGAAATTGACAAAATTCCACAAAAAGCTTTTTCTGTAACAAGTTGTATAACAATGTAAATGGAGCAATAATGAGACTTTAGTTAATTGAATTTTTTTTTAGAAGATTTGAAGTATTCGTTGAATACTGAGAGCTATAGAATTAGGATTGTGAAATATCTTTCTTTCATTTCCTTTTTCTTGTTTTTTTAAGCTGTATATCTCTTTTTTCTTTTGTACATTTATATTCTTTTTTTGAAATTTGTAATATATGCTTTTTTGCTATATTTTATATAGTTTGATAATAAAAATTATTCTATGGGGAAAAAACTTTTGCTGCAAACAATCTGTTAGCATTGTAGATAGCTGGAATGGACTAACACAGTGTATCTTCTTCAGGCATTTCTGCACTACCAGGTTTCAGTATTAACGTTACAAGTTCTGTATAACTGGATAATTTTATGTGTAGGGAGGGATGTATTTTTAAAAAAGAAAGTGTATGGTAATCATGTTCATTGGATAGGGATAGAAATGACAAAATGTATGTAAGTGGTTGTTGTGGATTTTCTGGGCTGTATCGCCATGGTCTTGGCATTGTAGTTCCTGACATTTCGCCAGCAGCTGTGGCTGGCATCTTCAGAGGTGTAGCACCAAAAGACAGAGATCTCTCAGTGTCACAGTGTGGAAAAGGGTAGGCCAAAACACTGTGGCAGCTTTTCCACACTGTGACACTGAGAGATCTCTGTCTGTATACAGCCCGGAAAATCCACAACAACCATCGTTCTCCAGCTGTGAAAGCCTTTGACAATGTATGTAAGTGAATTGAAAGATTTTTCCATACCCAAATAAGGTTGCCAGCTCTGGGTTGGGAAATTTATTTCTTAGTTTATGTAAAACAAAAATACCTGACATTTCCTCATGGTTCCAGGTGGCTTACAATAATTCCTAGAGATGATGGAGCTGGGAGGAGGGCAGGGTTTGAGGAGGAGAAGGACCTCAGTGGATATAATGCCCTTGAGTCCCACCTCCAAATCAGGCATTTTCTCCAGTGGAACTGATTTCTGAAATCTGGAATTGTCATTCCAGATCTCCTGCTCCTTCCTGGAGGCTGGCAACTCTGCTCCCAATAAATCATATTTCTGGTGGGTGTTGGTGAAAGTCATTATTCTGCTCTGCAGGAATTTGTGCGGAGTTCATAGCTGGTGTGATTTGTTAAAGGAATTCTTGCATCTCTGTGGCTTGTCTGATGTGTGACGTACTCATATCCTTGTGTTGAATATCACAGTGGAGCGAGAATTTTCTTGGGAGTGGTATTTTAATGATTTTTCCCATCGCTCAGGGGTAGCTTTGCAAATTGAAACCCATATACGAAAAATCTTATGTTGTGTAGAAAAATCATTGCTTTGTCGAATTCAATCCTTCTGCCAGTTTGTCTAGATGAAATCAATGGTCCCCTTACAGTGAAACACTAAGCAGAGTTACTCCAGTTGAAGCCTGTTGATTTCAATGGGCTTAGACTGCAGTAGCACTGCATACGATTGCACTGTTTGTCCTGTATCCTATTTCCTACAGTGAGCCCAACAGCATGGTGTACTGGTTAGAGTGTGGGACTAGGATCAGGGAGAACTGGATTTGAATCCCGCTGTGCCACTGAAACTCACTGGGTGACCTTGGGCGAGTCACTCTCTGAGGGCCAAGCTAGATCACTACGTGATCGAGTGGAGCGCAAGTGAGCGAGGAATACATGTGAGAGCGGGAGCACAAGTGACGCCTGACACAGGTTGGACACTTGTCAGCTTCCCTCAAGTTTTGATGGGAAATGTAGGCATCCTGGTCTCGCAGCTTGACTCTCTGACTGCTGTCCGATGGACTTTTCAGCTGTCACTTGTCCAACATTCCGCCAAGCTGCCTACATTTCCCATCAAAACTTGAGGGAAGCTGGCAAGTGTCCAACCTGTGTCAGGCGTCACTTGTGGTCCCGCTCTGAGTCTGTTCACTTGCCATTCAGGTGTAATTCGTCATTTCTAGCTTGGCTCTCAGCCTAACCTTCCTTACAGGGTGGTGGTTGTTAGAGCGAGTGTTAAACTACGCTGCGGAATTAAACGCCGAGCTGGTCAGAGAGGCAAAAGCTTTATTTGAGGAAGTTACATACTTGAGGGAAAGGGGGAGAGATAGATCCTAGCTATCTGACTACATCTTGCAGAGACAGAGAAGAAGTGTGGCAGGAGAGAGAAGAAGCAGGATATTGCCCTGTTTAGCCCAATAGGAGACAAGACAAGGAAATGACCCCCAGGAAACAAGAGAGGTGCTACTCTCACTGTCCTAACTAAGTGATCCTTGCTGCCCCCTGCATGGTAGGCTCTTCTTACTTCTTGCTGCTGCAGTACACCAGACATTGTTATTTCTAATACCCCTTCTCAATGTCTAGTGTACAAAGTCCACAAAGTTCAGTCTTTCTCGTAGACTTTGAAATTTCTCTTTGGCAAGTGGCTTGGTGAGGATGTCTGCTATCATTTCTTCTGTAGGGCAGTACTGTAGCTCAACAAGCGCTTCTTCTTGCATATTTCTCACAATGTGATTCTTTATGTCAATGTGCTTGGTTCTTGATCCAATTCTTTCTGTATTTGCAAGCTTTATGCAAGATTGATTATCTTCAAAGAGTTGTATAGGTTTGGGTTCATTTATCCCAAAGTCTTCTAATAGTTGGTGAATCCACTTGAGTTCTCGGCATGCTTCTGCTGCTGATATGTATTCAGCTTCTGTAGTTGATGCCGCTACTAGGTCTTGCTTTCTGCTTGTCCAACTGATTGCTCCTCCACCATAAAAGAATACTCGTCCACTGGTAGACTTTCTGTCTGTGATGTCTTCTGCCCAGTCAGCATCCGTGAATCCCACTAGTCTGGGATTGTCGCTTGCTGGTAGCTTGAGCTTCAGTTGTGCAGTACCTCTCAGGTATCTTGCCAGTCTTTTGACTGCTTGCCAGTCATTCACACTTGGTGATGCACTTTTCCTGCACAGTATTCCAACTGCTGCTGCTATGTCAGGTCTGGTCACTGTACTTATGTAGAGCAGTTTTCCAATTGCTTCTCTGTACACTTTGATGTTTCTCAGAGGTTCATTGTTTCCATTTTGTTTCAGGAAATCTGTTTCCATTGGAGTACATGTTGGTTTTCCATCTTTCATGTCCATGTAGTCTAGGAAATCCATGATCTTTTGCTTTTGATTGAGAAGATAGCTTCCATCTTCCTCTCGCTCTATTTGAACTCCAAGGTAAAAGCTGACATTTCCAAGACGCTTTACTTCAACCTCTTGGTTCAGGTGCTGAATTATTTCATCACAATCTTGTTGATCCTCATAACAAAGAAGAATATCATCTACATAAATCAGGATAAAAGTCCATTTGTTGTCTTTCTTTCTTGAGTACAGGCAGCGTTCTGCCCCGCCTTGCTTGAATCCTTCTTTGATGAGCATTTGGTTCAGTTTCTGATTCCAGGCCCTTGCAGCCTGTTTCAGTCCATAAATACTCTTCTGCAGTTTGCATACAAGTCCTCTGCCTTTGGACTGTTCAAATCCAGGAGGCTGTGTCATATACACATCTTCTTCCAGCTCTCCATGAAGAAAAGCAGTTTTCACATCCAGATGCTCCACATGCATCTTCCTTGTGGCTGCTATGCTCAGTAGTGTTCTTACTGAAGTGTGTTTCACTACTGGTGCGAAGGTTTCATCATAGTCTTCCCAGCTAGAAGGTTCTGGTACAGCTTCTGTTTTTGCCAGGTAAGAGAATTTCAGTGGTGGAACTCCTTTGTTTGTTCTGTCTGAGCGTCTGACACTTGGCTCTGCTTCCCCTTCTCTTTCTGTGGGCTCTGCAGGTGTCTCTTGCGTCTCAGTCAGGTCCCAGAGTTGCACAATCTCTGGCTGCTGTGCTGCATCAGCTTCCTTTGGTGTAGACTCTCTGGTGTCAGGCTTGCTTGCCTTCTCTTCTTCATCAATGTGCACCACATGGCGGATCTTCACCGTGTCTGTCTCTGGGTTGAGGATTCGATATCCCTTGCATCCCAGTGCATATCCAACAAATATGCCTGCTTCTGTTCTGAGATCCATCTTAGACCTCTTTTCCTTCGGAACATAAGTGTAGGCTTTTGATCCAAACACTCTCAGATGCCTTACATTGGGCTTGCGGTTGTACCACAGTTCAAATGGTGTGCTGCTTGCACCCTTTGTAGGTAGCATGTTCTGCAGATAGGCAGCAGTGTTGATAGCTTCTCCCCAATATTTTTGAGGTAGCTGTGCTTCTTGCAGCATGCTCCTGCACATCTCTGTGAGAGAACGATTTTTCCTCTCTGCTATCCCGTTGAGTTCGGGGGTGTATGGCACGGTCAGGTGATGCTCTATTCCTTCAGCTGCTAGGAAGCTTGTCATCTCCTTCCCCACGTACTCGCCTCCATTGTCTGTGCGGATAGCCATTGGTTTTCTCTGGAATCTGTTCTGCACCATTGCTAGGTACATCTTGAATTTTTCCAGTACTTGGCTCTTTTCCTTGAGCAGGTAAATCACAGTAAATCTTGAAAAATCATCAGTAAAAGTCAGAAAGTACTTACTTCAACTGGGGGTTACTGTTCCCATGGGTCCACAGACATCACTGTGAATCAGCTCCAGTGGTCTTGTCGTCTGCTTCTCACTCTGTTTGGTGAAAGAAGGTCTTGTGCCTTTGGCTTGAATACAGCAAACACATTTCTCTGCATCAGGACATTTTCTCATTTGCAAATCATTAGTCAGATTCTGCCTTTCAAGCTGATATATATAATCCATATTAGCATGTCCAAGCCTTCTATGGATAAGACTAGTACAATTCTTGTGAGTGCACTTTTCAATTAAATTCACTGCGCCTTCAGAGCAATCCAGCATATACAGGCCATCCTCTAATGTGCCTTGTGCAATTAATTCACCATCATTGCTAATAAAACATTTCTCTCCTTTGAATACAGTCTCAATTCCTCTTTTGGCCATTGCAGAAACCGATATTAAATTAGATTTAAGTTCAGGTACGTATAGACAATCAGTGATCTGCACTTCTCTAGTTTGGCCACTGGGTAGTGCACAACATGCAGATACGGTCCTTTGTCCCCGAGCCGTTAAAGCCTCTCCATTTGCTGTATACAATTTGTCGTGGCTTTCTTTCATCTCATTAAAAAACTTCTCTTGATTGCAAAGATGGTTAGTACATGCACTGTCAATTGCCCATTTGCATATGCTTTGATCATTTTTACCAACATTTAAACAATTCTTATCAGATCTGCTTTTCCTTTGACCATCGGCATTAGGTGACTTAATGGCTGCATTAGCATTCCTAAAGCCCTTTGTTCCCGTCCCTCGTGGCGGCTTGATTACTCTCTGTGAATCACGAAACCAACAGTCTTCCTTTAAATGTCCTTTCTTTCTGCAGACGCTGCAGGAGAAATCCCTTCTTGAACTGACTCTTAAAGCTAGCTCTCTTGGCTCACTTATATGATCCAGTTTGCTAAAACTTTCCTCTTGCAGTCTTGCAAGTACATAGTTTAAGCTTAAATTTTCTCTCATTTCCAAAACATGTACTATGCTTGTATAAGATTGAGGAAGGCTAGACAGCAAAATTATAGCTAGATCCTCATCCTGGATCTCCTTTCCAAGGGATCTTAATTTCTGTGTTAATTCCATGAAATTTGCAATATGATCTTTCAGTTTTTCCTGAGGCTTCATCTCAATCCGATACAATTGCCTCATTAGCAAAATTTTAGTTTTAATTGATTCTTGACGGTTTATTTCTAGAAGAGACGTCCACATTTGTCTAGAAGTGGGCTCATGAATTACTCTTATCAATTGTTTATCACTTAAAGCATTAATGATAATAGATCTTGCCTTATTGTCGTGCTTGACCCATTTGGCTTCCTTCTGAGGATCTCCAGTCGGTTTTTCATCTGTTACTGCAGACCAGACGTCCAGTTGAATAAGATGGGCTTTTATTCTTTCTGCCCAAAGATCATAGTTCCTCCTGTCTTGCAGTCGGTCGATCTGGAACCCCTGCTGCGCACTGTAGGAGTCAGCCATCTTTCCTCTATTGTCTGCCCTCTGTGCTTTAGCCTGCGGCTACGGCAGAACTTTTATTGCTCTCTCTTAACTTCAGCTTGCGTTAATTTGCCTCTGTGGCCCATTACCCTGTTAGAGCGAGTGTTAAACTACGCTGCGGAATTAAACGCCGAGCTGGTCAGAGAGGCAAAAGCTTTATTTGAGGAAGTTACATACTTGAGGGAAAGGGGGAGAGATAGATCCTAGCTATCTGACTACATCTTGCAGAGACAGAGAAGAAGTGTGGCAGGAGAGAGAAGAAGCAGGATATTGCCCTGTTTAGCCCAATAGGAGACAAGACAAGGAAATGACCCCCAGGAAACAAGAGAGGTGCTACTCTCACTGTCCTAACTAAGTGATCCTTGCTGCCCCCTGCATGGTAGGCTCTTCTTACTTCTTGCTGCTGCAGTACACCAGACATTGTTATTTCTAACAGTGGTTAGGATAAAACGGACGAGAGGTAGGGCTGCCAGGTCCCCCGGCGGGGGCAAAGGATTCCCTGCTCTCACTCTCCACCCCCTGCCGCCACTCACGTGGCCAGCAGAGGGGAAAGGTGGGGACACAGGCCTCCTGGGCACGCTCCCACGGCCTGCACAATGACATCACTCCCAGAAGTAATATAATTGTGCATGCATTGCACATGCATTGTGCATGCTTTGTGCATGCTTTGCGCATGCATGAGGAGAAAAGTGAGTGCCAGGTTCCCCCTCCCCCACTCCTGCTGGGGAGGGTAAAAGGACCTGGTAACCCTAGAAGAATAATGTTGTAAGCTGCTCTAGGTCTCTGCTGGGGAGAAGAGCAGGGTATAAACATGTAAACATAAATAAGCACAAACTTCCCTTTCCCAGTACTTGGCATTCCGAGGTGCACTATCTCTGGACATGGAGGGTTCACTTAGGGATTGTGGCTAATAAACCATCTGCCAAATCCCCAGAAAAGCGGTTTACAGTGCAAACCTATGCAGAGTTATTCCAGTCTAAGCCAATGTGAGCTTCTCAATGACTTAGTGGAATAACTCTGTCTAGGACTGAGCTGTTATCAGTCAACCTATTTTAGTAACCATTGTGACATCCTGCAACAGAGAGTTCCACAAGCTATACGCATTGTGCAAAACAATACTTCTTTTGTCTTTAAGGTATGAAGCTGCCTTATACCAAGGCAGGCCGCTGGTCTGTCTAGCTCCATGTTGTCACCTTTGGCTAGTAACTGCTCTCCAAGGTCTCAGGCTAAGGTCTCTTTACAGCCTCTTTTACTTGAGCTCCTTTAAATGGAGACAGCATGCCATGGGCTGCTTTTGGGACTTTCTGCCTACAAGAAGGCCCATAGATTTTAGATCTGTGCTCTGACCAGAAAAGACTCTTCTTATCTTGAGGGCTGGTATGGTGTTAGGGTTGCCAGGTCTCCCTGTCCTTCTGGTGGGAGATGGGGGCCCTGGCACCTACCTGCTGTGTTGGAGGTTGCACACTCGCTCCCGGACCCATACGATGACATCACTTCTGGGAAGTGATGTCATCATGCATAGCACAGTCGCCCTCAGGAGCGCTCCCACGCTCTGCGGGGAGGCTAATTTGGGCCCAGTCCAGGTTGATGCAGGACTAAATTAGCCCAGATCAGGCCTGAATCAGCCTAGAATGGGCTGCTGTGGAGCATGGGAGCACCCCTGCGCTCTGCAGCAGCCCAGTCTGGGCCAATTCGAGGCCGAAATCAGCCCAGATCGGGCCTGTGGAAGCATACTGTGCCACCTGGAGTGCGCCCTGGGAGGCCCATGCCTCCCCCGCCGGCCAGGTAAGCAGGGTATGGGTGGAGGCTGGAAGTGGGGGATCCCCCACCCCTACAGGAGGCTAGCAACTCCTCCACTTGAAGCCAGCTAGGTGACCTTGGGCTAGCTCTCTGGAGCTTTCTCAGCCCCACCCACCTCACCGGGTGTTTGTTGTGGGGATAATAATAACATACTTTGTAAACCACTCTGAGTGGGTGTTAAGTTGTCCTGAAGGGTGGTATATAAATCAAATGTTGTTGTTGTTACATGGTGTAGTAGATAGAGTGTTGGACTGGGGCCTCGAAGAACAGGATTCGAATCCCTGGCTCATCAGCCTAACCTACCTTTACAAGGTCGTTGTTGTAAGGATTAATTTGAAGAGGGGGGAAACGATGTGAAAAGCCACTCTGGTTTCCCAATAGGGAGAAAAGCCAGATATAATAATTTTTTTTAAAAAGCATCTGCTCATATTCAGTGTTTGCTGTATAATATGGAACCCCCTGGAAAAAATATCCAAACAACAAGTGGAGGAAGGGAAATTATCTTCCTTCTGAAGCAATTTGACGTAGGGGGAGATTCTAGATTCCCTCCACCTTAGATCTGTGGAAACAGATGGGAGATGGAACATCTTTTGAGTGGGCTTTTCTCAAGTTATATTTCTCAGAGGCCTTCCCCCTTAAATGGAACCAATACACCTAAAAGATGCTGTCTGTTAGAGAACATTACTTTTAAAAATAGCACACTTCTGACTGCATTCTTCATAGCAAACCTAGGGATGGAGATTTGAGGGGAAGGCGGAAATGTATTCAGAAGAAGTGGATGTGTTGCGCTGTAAGTCTTTCAGCTTTGCAATTAGGTATTTGATAGCCAGAAAATCCAGAACTTGCAAGGGCCTTTCAGAGCTGCTGGTATCAGAACTTGCAAAATATAAAATGCCGCTTCTCTGGAAAAAGTAAATCTGAGCAACCATCCCAAGTAAGGCTAAACAGCTCTTTATTTTTATTTATTTATTGACTTCATTTATATCTTGCCTTTCTCCCCAGTCGGGACTTAAAGCAACTTCCAGTGTTCTCTTCCCTACCATTAATCCTCAAAGAGGTTGGTTAGGCTGAGTGTCAGGGCTGTATTAACCCATGGCGGGGCACCTAAGCTTTCAGGTATTTCGGGGCCCCTCCGGGACTTCAGTCTTTCACCCCACTACAGCTGACAGCCTGACCCTGGTACGGTAGATACGAGGCCGCAGTACATAGCCCTATCCCCATTTTTAGGGTCTCCTGAAGAATTTTATTCACAATTTAAAAAATATTTTTATTGCGCGAGTAGAACTCTCCAGGAAAGCACATTTTGGGGGTATAATCGTTAAATACTGTAATATTTTGAAGCGACTAAAATATTTATTATTTATTAAAAATATATAATTTATGGATAATTGTTTAAATATAAAAGACAATTTGTTTCACTTCAATAAGGAAACAGTTAATTATCTTATTAATAGCGGTTGTATACGAGAATCAATTGTAATTTATGTGGGGGTGTGCCTCAGCAAAAAAAAAATGACGGGCCCCTAGTCCCTGCAGGGCCCCTAGGCTTCGGCCTAGTCAGCCTTATGAATAATACGGCTCTGCTGCGTGTGTGACTAGCTCAAGGTCTCTCTTGAACGGCAAGCTTCCATGGCAGAGTGGAGGTTCGAAACAGAGACTCCCAAACCCAACATTCAACTGTCGGCGAAGGCTGTTGTTGCAGTTCAAAACAGACCCGCCTCATTCACCACCAGATTCCCCCCTGAGTCCAAGGAAACTGAGGGGCTCATATCTCTCCCTTAGCCCGTCCTCTTGGTCAATATGGAGTTGGGATGCTGTTCTCTAGTCTATGGGGCATTTCCACCTAGCTTTTTCTCAGCAATTGCTGCCCCCTAGTGACAAAGTGATCCCGATGGCCCTAAAAACATTGCTACATAGGGCAGGAAAGAGAGATGGTTGGGGGCAGGAAAGGGCAGGAAAGAGAGAACCTTTGGAGGACCTGGGCCTGCCCTAAGGTTGCCAGCTCTGGCTTGGGAAATTCCTGAAGATTTAGGAGCGGTGGAGCCTGGGCAGGGCAAAGTTTGGGAAGGATAGCGTCCTCAGTGGTGTACGATGCCACTTTCCTCCAGGGGAACTGATCTCTGTGGATTGGAGATCAGTTGTAATTCCAGGAGATCTCCGGTCACCACGTGAAGGTTGGCAGTCCTGCCAGGCCCCAACACAGGCTGGTCACTGGCTGTGACCCGAAGGACCACTCCTCCATCATCCTACCCTGCCATGATCGGGGGCCTCTTTGTTTGATTGACAGTTCTCATTTATAATCTTTCACGGTTGGGCATGCAAGCCCCACAACAGGGAAAGGCCGCACACTGGCTTGCTGTTTGCTGAACCAGATGCAATATAGTTCAGCAAAGCTGTTACCTCCTTCAGTATTTCAAAGATGAAAAAGCACAACCCTAGCACCCCAATCTCATCCCAAGGATGACAGCCCCCCCCCCTTCAGTGTTACTGAAGGTGTTGTTTTGTCTGCTGTTCATTTGTTTTACAAATCCTTTGTCCTGTGTGGATTTTAAAGCTAAGGCTGTGTTTGCTCTTTTTGAAGGGAAAGATAAGCTCTTAAAAAAAACCTTGTCCTACAATCTGTTATCAATTCACAATTAGCCTCACCAGCATGCAGACTGGAGCATTTTGCTCCACACCGCACCATTGTGTTCATTCATATGCATTTACAAACATTTATTTACTTACTTCATTTATAATTTGCCTTTCTTCCCAATGAGGACCCAAAGCAGCTTACATAATTCTCCACACAACAACTTTTCTTTGCAGTGTTGGGATAATATTTGAGAATATCTATCTCAAACATTCTCAAATATTATCCCAACATTCTCAAATGTTATAAGATTTTTGTCCTCCAATAACCCTTGTAACACACAGATCCGTCTTTTTCTTTTTCTCTTTTTCAATTTTGTCCCCCTCTCCTTTTCTTTTTTGGACCCCCTTTTCTATTTTAAAAATAAAATTTTTTAAAAAACCACAAATTTTGAGGCAGATTAGTAGGGCTGCCAATCCCAGTTTAGTAAACTCCTGGAGATTTGGGAGCAGTACCTGTGAAGGGCAGAAACTCAGTAAGAATGTGGTGCTATACAGTCCACCATCTGAAGTGGCCATTTCCTCCAAGGAAGTGACACTGAGAGCCAAACTAAAAGTGACGTCTTACACAGGTTGGACACTAGTCGGCTTCCCTCAAGTTTTGATGGGAAATGTAGGCATCCTGGTCTTGCAGCTGTAATGGAGAGCCAAGCTGTAAAACCAGGGCGCCTACATTTCCCATCAAAACTTGAGGGAAGCCGACTAGTGTCCAACCTGTGTAAGACGTCACTTGTAGTTTGGCTCTCAGTCAAATGTGGCTCTTTGACATGCCACCTGTGGTTAAACTGAGCAGCGTTTCCCAATGTTTCAGGAAAGCGGGCAAGTCCCTTGCCTGGTAGGGCTTGTGGTTGGCAGATGTTTCTCAAGTTGAAACAGCTGTTGCCAGAAGACTGGGTATGTTGCAAACCTCCCTGAAGTGCAGGCCTCAGGATGAGGAAGGAAGGAAATGCAGCTCTTTGGGTTGATGGTAATTGCAAATGTGAAAGAATCCAGTAGCACCTTTAAGACTAACCAACTTTACTGTAGCATAAGCTTTCAAAAATCACAATTCTCTTCATCAAATGCATGGAGGGTAAGAAGAAACTGGTCCTGGTGGAGAGGGGAGGGGGGATTAGATGCAATCGGTAGCTTCTGATAATGGGATCAGTTACTTCTGATAATGAGATAACTGTTCATAGTCCCTATTCAATCCAAGTCTGACTGAGTCAAATTTCCATATGAATTCCAATTCAGCAGCTTCCTGTTGGATTCTGTTTTTGAAAGGTTTCTGTTGAACCGCAGTGACCTTTAAGTCCTTGATGGAATGACCTGGTAGATTGAAGTGTTCTCCCACTAGTTTCTGGATGTTGCCATTTTTAATGTCAGATTTGTGTCCATTTATTCTTTTGTGCAGAGGTTTGCAAATGTGGCTCTCTGTGAACCACAGAGAGAGTATCATTGCTCCAGGGGAACTGATCTCTGCAATGTGAAGGTTAGTTGTTATCCCAGAACACCAGATCCCACTTGGAGCCTGGCAACAGTATGTAGGCTTGCCAACTCCAGGCTGGGAAATTCCTGGAGATTTGGGGCAGCCTGTAGAGGATGGCACTAAGGGTGCTCAACAGGGTGCTCAACAGGGAGGTGGTACGGTAGAGTTCACCCTCCAAAGCAGCCATGTTTTCAAGGGAAACTGTAGTCTGTAAATCAGCTGTAATTTTGGGAAAACTCCAGACCCCACCTGGAGGCTGGCAATCCTGTTGAGCAGGGATGGAATTCTAGCTGAAGAAGAAGATAGCCCCCGCATGTTCAGACAGATGCTTTGGTACAGGGATAGGTAGACTGTAGACTATATTACGTTGTACTGTGTCTTGCTGCAAGTATGCCCCTACTAGGTATCTTCTGCATTGTTTAATATTCTACATTGTTAAATTGCTTATGTATTTTTTCACCATTGTTTCAGCACTATAGATTGTATCAGATTGTAGTTTGTTTTCAAATTCCTTTAACCCATACCCTATTATATTGAACATCCCAACCACTGATCTTATTGACATCCACTGCGTAATCTGCCTTGAGTCTCAGTGAGAAAGGCAGACTATAAAGCTGAGGCCCACCACTATTAATCAAAATGTGTCACAACATCAAGAACTGGAAAGGTATGCAGAGCCAATAACTCTGGTGTATGCATCTGTACCCAAATAAGCTTTTGATTGAAGTAAAATCCAAAGTGACTCAAAATGTAGTTTCTTAAACATTTCTATTGTTTTCTGTTAACTTTACAAAAGAAGCTAAACCTTGAGCGACTAGCACAAGTGAAAGGTCATACAACTAGGTAGGTCGCCGCCCCCCCCCAAGCTTAAAACAATGGGATGGGCCTCCTCTGAATACCAGCCCTGCCTGTGAAGTAGATTTGACTGTACTGAGGTTGCCAACTCCAGGTTGGGAAATTCCTAGAGATTTGGGGTGGTGGAGCCTGGAGAGGGTGGGGTTTGGGGAAGGGAGGGGCCTCAACTGGTTCTAATGCCATAGCCATTTTCTCCAGGAGAACTGGTCTGTAGATCAGTTGTAATTCTAGGAGATCTCCAGCCACCACCTGGAGCTTGGCAACCCTAACTGTGCCAGTGTTACCTCCCCCCAGACTATTTTGTGTGTGCTTTCCTCTGGGTTGTTTCTTAGTGGGAGGAAACATCCTTGCAAGAAAAGGCCTGGCCTGATGTTCTCCCCAATGGGCCCTAAGAGAGAAGCAATTTACACTTCTGCCGGTGAGCCCTTTGCAACTTAATTAATTAAGCTAATGGATATGTAGTGAAAAACGCTGATTCAACGAGAAAGAAAAGTGGACATAAATCACAAAATGGGATGCTGGAGAATGACAGCATGCAGGGTTGGTGATTATTTATCGACTCATTAAAACACCCGAAATTTCTAATAGCTGAGGGACATCTCTCTTTTTCATAATTGAATTTAGAGGCCTTCTTGCAGTTTAAAAGGTTTTCTTTGTCTGCAGAGGAGTACCAGCTCCCTGCAGAGCCCAGCTGCTGCCTTTCTGCGCCAGTCACTGTTGACTGGAAGAAGAATAGCAACTCATGCAGAGAGACGCAAGCAGCAGCCTCCTGTGAAGTTGGGCATTCTCCTTTACTGAAGTGCAATGAATAATCCAATTGCACTCAGTGGAGAGACATGGCAGAATTGCTTGGTCAACAGAAAGGTCTTGCTTGTGTTTGGGAAACTTACTGGGAGATCCGGGTTGTTATCTGCCCTGAGCCCGCTCGCAGGGAGGGCAGAATACAAATATGAAACAAACACACAAACACACAAACACACAAACAAACAAAAAGAAAGAAAGAAAGAAAGATTCTTGCTGTTCCTGGATGCTCTTGAGAAAGTTTGCTGAAACAGGAGAGCAGCTAGCCCCCCGTCGAGCGTTTCTCAGCAGCTACAGACCGCTCCTCTTTAGCTGGACGCTCCTTCTGCTGTCTCCTGTCTGGGAGTTGCAACGTTACAACTACAAGCAGAGAAACAAAAAGGACTGTCTTTGAAAGGAATGGAATTGAGGAACCTTTGTGGACTCTCCAGCCTTATTTTCTTTTGTGTACTAGAAGTATACTCCTCTTATACATGATCTGTCTTCAGGTTTAATTGTATTGTATAATTATTGTTGGATGTGAATTGTACATTGAATTATCACCTGATATATTTCATGCACTTTGCACTTTAGTAGTATAAATATATGTTATTTAATCTCTTGTATTAATTGCCCTTGCATGGTGCACTTTTAAACGTTATCTATTGTTTTCTGTTCTGCGGATGATCTTTGATCTTTTTTCTTGCCTGCTTATTCCGCGGCTTCCCCTTCTGGTGTTGTTTTGTTCTCTATCAAGACAGCCTGCGACATTTCGCTCTCCTCACTTCTGCCTCTTTGTTTCCTTTGAGAGTGGATGTGTCTTGCTTTCCTTCAGCCCTGTGTGAAGTGCCCTCTGCCTCAGCTCCTGCTGTTTTTCGTTCCTCAAATATATCCTCTCTCTTTCTCCGAGGAGCTTGGGGGAGCGCACATGGACAGAGCTGTCCTATTTGGATTCTCACAACAACCCTGTGAGGTAGCTGAGACTGAAAGAGAACAACTGAGATCACCCAGTGAGCCTCATGAGGATTCAGACTCAGGTCATCCCAGTTTGAGACCACAGTACTCTAGTGCTACACTGACTCCCTGACTCCTGCCCCCTTGCAACCCAGACCTACATTTCTGCAGCCCCCTCCCTCCCCTCCCCTCTGGATTCTCCGGCCTTCAATCCTCCTCCCCCAGTTCCCAGACTCCACTGTGCAGCTTGTAACCCAAGTTGCTGTCCACCTCTCTTTCTTATTTAATAACAACAACATTTGATTTATATACCACCCTTCATGATGACTTAACACCCACTCAGAGGGGTTTACAAAGTATGTTATTATTATCCACACAACAATAATCACCCTGTGATTCCCTCATCTTCCCTCATTGACCCTTGAACAATATACTGTTTTTACCACTTTCCCCTCATTACCATACCATGAGGATTTAAATTTTTTAAAAAACCCACTATCATTATTATTCCATTTTAAACACACAACACAAACATATTCTACTACAATATTACATAGCACAGTGAGTCGAGCAATCCATAAACAACTTTCTGTCATGGTGTCACGTATCTCTGTGAGTCAGGTGAATTATAAATAGTGATCCATAAATAAAGTGATTTAACATCAGATTATTCAGTGAGACAAGGTGACAATAAATAATAGGACACAATAAAACGACGATTATAGAATCATCCCCTCTCGTCTTACTTCTGCCATCTATAAGGCCTGTATCTCTTACCTCCACACATACCTTTTCTTTCTATACAACATCGCCTGTGAGTGCGATTTTCAGTTTTTTCATTTTCCCTGTTTCATTTCTCCACCTGTGCCCAGAACTATAAATTAAATAGTACTTTTATGCCAATATCTTTGAAGCAAGTTTCTGAGGGAAAAAATAGCACAGTTACACAAATCCGAAGCAAGGTGCCGTTTTTCACTCCAGAAATTATCAAAAGGTTGCAGCTTAGAATTATGTTTCTTTAACCTTCCATCTGAACTGTACTAATTTTGTTAATTTAAGTAATTTTGTCATCTGCCATACTGTTAAGATTGTTGTTTGGCCTGATATATTCATTTGGGGGTTTAATCAACCCAAAAGGTCCATTTAATTGGATCAGAACAACTGGGATGATTTGCAGTACATAAACTTCACCCCTGGTGCATCCGCTGGGCAGGAAGGAGGAGGAAGGTGGTTGGCAGGTACTAACAGCCCAGTCTCTAGAGAGGATGGCTGCAGTCTGTTGAAAGGCATCTTACACAGAGGTTGTGTTGAGGATAGATGGGGCTCATTTCGAGGGGAAACGCACAGGAACGCAGTTCCGGCACTTCCCCAAAGAGGTCACATGTCAGGTGGCCCCGCCCACCTGACTCTCGGCCGTTTTGGGCCCGTTTCAGCCTGGACTGGGTCCGAAATGGCCCGGATTTAGCCTCTGACGGATGGTGTATCACTCTCCTGCTGACCATTTTGGGCCCCTTTTTGGCCATTTTCAGCCCCTTTTTGCCATTTTGGGCCCAATTTCAGCCCTGAATGGCCAGGATTGGGTCCAAAACAGCCAGGATAGGTAATGACAGGGGGTGTGGCATATGCAAATCAGTTATGCTAATGACACACTTCCGGTGATGGCAAGAGGTGTGGCATATGCTAATGAGTTATGCTAATGAGTTATGCTAATGAGTTCCTCCAGCTCTTTTTCTACGAAATGATCCCTGAGGATAGAAATGGGATAAATTCATCCTTTGACATGAAGGCTTGCTAGAAGTACAGTCAAGAGGCCTTGTGGCAAACAATGCCATTCCCCTATGGTCCTTTCTGGCTGGAGCTTGCCAATTTACTTCCCTTTTCTCCACTCCACCTTGAATTGAGAAGGCAGGATTCTCCTTTCCTTTGCTATCATCCCACTATCTGCCTTGCAAGTTTTAAGAATGTAAGAAGAGCATTCCTGATCAGACCAGTGTTGCATAGTAGTTAGAGCAGGGTTACCTTTGGGTGCCATGGTGACCAACAGTGCTTTTCAGAAAGTGGGTGGGGCCATGGTAAGTCAGATCTTGCTATTGGCTGCCCTCCTTCAAATAAACGGGTTTTCCTCTGGAGGATCGAGGGGACCAGTAAGTAAGCACAGTGTGTGGTTTCATTCCCCCTTCAGCATTTCTTTCTTTCCAGGAGCTGTGAGGAGGAAGGTATTCCATTTGGCTCCGTCTCTTGCGGCAGCCATTTTGAGGTGACACTCACAACCCTCTCTTAAAATTCCACAGGTGCCCACAGGCTCAAAGAGTTTTGGGATCTTGTGCTAGAATGTCATACTAGGATCTAGGAGACCAAGGTTCAAGTCTCCATTCTGACATGAAAGCTCACGTGTGACGCTTTCTCCACCTCCCCAGCCTTATAGGGTTGTTATTGAGAGGATTAACTACTGAGTACATTACAAAAGTAATGATTACTGAGGAATTACACAATTTTAAAGTTGACAATGAGGAAATTGAAATTGTTCAAGATTTTCTATTCCTTGGCTCAGTCATGAACCAAAAGGGAGACTGCAACGAGGAAATCAGAAGATTGAGACTTGGAAGAGCAGCTATGAGGGAGCTAGAGAAGATCCTTAAAGATAAAGTTGTCTCTCTGGGAACCAAGATCAAGTTAATCCAAACTATGGTATTCTCCATTGCCATGTATGGATGTGAAAGTTGGACAGTGAAGAAAGCTGACAGGAAGAAAATTGATTCATTTGAAATGTGGTGCTGGAGGAGAGTGTTGCGGATACCATGGACAGCCAAAAAGACAAATAAGTGGCTACTAGATCAAATCAAGCCTGAATTCTCCCTACAAGCTAAAATGAAAAGACTAAGGCTATTGTTCTTTGGTCACATCATGAGAAGACAAGATTCTCTGGAAAAGTCAATAATGCTAGGAAAAGTGGAAGGCAGTAGGAAAAGAGAAAGACCTAAAACGAGATGGCTTGACTCAATAAAAGAAGCCACGCCCTCCAGTCGGAGGCGACTTGATGACACATAACACACACACAATGAGAGGATGGCTTGCCATTTCCCCAGTGGCGGCGGGTGATCCCATGCCCCCAGCCTCTTTCCCCTGCCACCTTTTACCTGGCCGGTGAGGGGAAGAAAAGTGTGGAAATGCCGAGTTGAGGGCAAAGCACACTCCCATGTGCTTTGGCGTGACCCATTACTTCTGCATTGTGCCAGGAATGAAGGCAATCAGAGATTTGCTCTGAATTTTTACAGTTTGGCTCTTTAGTTATGAAAGGTTGCTCACTCCTGCTCTAGCATCAGAGTCCTGAAATTGCAGCTTTATCCACCCCCACCCTCTGCTCCGCTTTACCCGGGTCTGAAAATGATGGGTCGTTTGGTCTTTGCCAAAGGGAGTAACTTGTAGTTAAACTATGCACATTGATACATACCGGTATGGAACCAGTGAACCATTTGGCCTGAATCTGCTTTATTCTTCTGCTGTAGGGAGCTGTAGTCATCAACTTGGCCTCAGAAAATGGAACGTGTTCTGTTACATCATTTGCTGTTAGTACTAATATTAAAAGCTTGAGAATTTATGATTGACCCATTTAAACTGTACCTTCCCCTTGCTTAAATACAAAGAATCCAATTGCTCCTTCTTTATGTCCAGAAGAAGAGGGAACACTGGAAGTATTGCACAAACAATCCTAGTTTATTCCTACTTGAATAACAGGATTCTTGGGGACTGTTCCTCTCTCAATAGTCCAGGCAAATTAAAGCAAGATATTATGTTACGAAAAACAAAGATGCTCACCAAAAATAACATCCCTATCTTGACTTCTCTTCTGTAATGAGCTTCCTGAGATTTTCAGTGCAACCCTTAGCAAAGTTGCTCCAGTCTAAGCACATTGATTTCAATGGACTTAGACTGGAGTAACTCTGCTTAGGATTGTACTGTTTAGTAGGCACTAGGGGTCTCACCACATGAGACAAAGGCTGTTTTCACAGGTCTTACCTGCTCCGGTACATTGCACAAAGCTCCCGCAAGGACAGCCTCTTCCTGGTGCGATTTTGCGCGAGAACTGGGAAATCGTGCCAGGAAGACACTGTCCTTGCAGGAGCTTTGCGCGATGTACTGGAGCCAGTAAGATGTGCGAAAATGGCCAAAATACACTCGAATTACACAGGTAATGCAAGCGTATTTTATAATTCAAGTGTATTTGAGTGTAATTCTAGTGTATTTTGTCTCGTGTGGTTTGACCCTAGTCGTATAGTTCTAAGCATTTGACCATCTTACAGCCTAGATCCTTGAGTGTCCTCTTTCAAACCTGAGATTCCCAAGCTGGTGAATTCTACACCCAATACCCTTTTCAGTGCCTTCAGGCTTTATCAGCCCCATGGGGCAGAACTGAATGAAGCTCCCTTTGTATACATTCTCGCCAGCAGCTCCAACCTGCCTAACTCTCAGAACAAAGCATTTTGAAAGATCCAAATAGGGCAGCTCTAAAATATTTACACCCCCCCTAAATAATACATCAGGTGGCAGAACAACTCTTTTCATGTATATATTTGCTGTCATTTTGCAGTTTGAGCAACCAGGCATATTTACACAATTTAGCTGTGGCCACAAAAAAGAAGCATCTTGGGCAAAACTATCAGAACATTTCATCATAAAAGGAGGAACTACCTCTCGAAGTGTGTGGCCAGAGACACAATCCATCAATGTAGGCATCGGCCTCATCTTCCACCATTTTGGGGGATGCCAATATAATTGAGCTGTCAGCATCTCATCTGTTATGTGACCCACTTTCTGGGAATTTGCTAATAGGCAGGTTTGGTGGATGGGATTCCAGTTTAAATATACCCTGAGTTCTTGCTTCATCATACCATGCAAAAGCCATATATCTTAAGAATAAAAGGAGAGCCCCTGCTAGGTAAGTTTAGTCCATCACTCAAAGCCAAGCTACAAGTGACTTTTTTCACGTGGAGAACACTTGATTGTTCTTCCAAGTTTTCCTGGGAACTGAAGTCCGAGTGTCCTTCCTCTCTCTGTTAGAATCGCTGCCTGAAGAGCTGAAGAAAGCCAGCGGCAGCAGCAGCTTTTGCAAATCGTTCCTCCAGTCACAATCCTGCTGGACAAGAGGGCTCTCAACGATCGTTTGGGGGCGGGCAGCTGCTACTTTCTCCCTGGGCGTCCTGCTTCCGGGGAGCTGCTCTGGAGAAAGCCGCCGTGCCGGTGAAGCTCCAGCTGCAGCGACAGCGGAAGAATCTGCTGCTGCTGTAACATGCCCTCATTCCAGTTTTTCTCCAGGAGCTCAGGAGCAGGGGAAGGGCATGTTCCCCTGGAGAAAATGGCTGCGTTGCAGGGTGAACTTGATGGCATTATACTCCGCAGAGGTCCCTCCTGTCCCAAACCCTGCCTTCCCAGGTGCCACTCCCAAAATCTCCAAGAATTTCCCAACCAGAAGTTGGCAACCTTAGGGCATGCTTTCAGTACTGGGTCGCCCGGGTCATGGGAATGTTTGTGGTCTGTGGGGATATTTACAGCAATGTAGTGATAGAAGATCAGGCTAGAACCCTGAAGATGTGAATTCACATCTTTATTGTGTTCTGAAGTTCATTTTGAGTAGTTATGCTATTTATTTAGGATTGCCAGGTATGGGTTGGGAAATTCCTGGAGATTTGGGGGTGGAGCCTAGAGAGGTGGAGTTTGGGTAGAGGAGTGGCCTCATTGAGGTATAATACTATCGACTGTACCTTCCAAGGCAGCCATATTCTCCAGAGGAATTCTCTGTCACCTGGAGATCAGTTGTAATTTCAGGAGATTTTCTCCAGCCACAACCTGGAGGCTGAAACAGAAATTAGGAGGGCTCCTCCGAGTCTGGAAAGCTACCCAATTGCAAAGAGAAAAACCTTGGAGGGACACTGGAAATTAAATGAAATAATTTTAATTAAAAATTTTGTGCAAAGTGCCAAAGTGCTAATATATAATTCATAATAAATATTATATATATATATATATCCAATAAATGCATATAAAAATACATATAAATTCAATCAAAATTCCAGCCGGTATAGTTTCACCACTAAGGTGATGAAGTAAAACCTCCAGAGATGTAGTTCATAATGTTAAAGACTTTTTCTGTTCTTTTGTAGAACCGTTGATTCCTGTGTGGAGATTCCTCAAATGGCAATGTAGTCTAGTGGTTACAGTCGAAGGCCAAAAATTATGGCTAAAGAGCCTGATGGGTTCTGCGAGCCTGTTATTCCGTTTTGGCAATGGTCCGTCGGATTTCATATCTACCTCGAGATGAATGTTATGGTGTTGGAGTAATTTATACAATGTATTTACGAGCCTTCGAAAAAGCAACTTGCCGAAATGAAATAACAGGCTGTCAGAACCCGTCAGGCTCTTTAGCCATAATTTTTGGCCTTCGACTGTGACCACTAAACTACGCTGTTCTTTGAGGAAACTCCACACGGGAATCAATGGTTCTACAAAAGAACAAAAAAGTCTTTAACATAATGAACTATATCACTGGAGGTTTTACTTCATCACCTTAGTGGTGAAATTATACCAGTTGGACTCTTGATTGAATTTATATGATTTTTTGTATGTATTTATTGGATATTTATATATAGTATTTATTAGGTATTATATTTTAGCACTTCTGCACCGTACACTCTACACAAAAAAATTTATAAAAATTCATTAATTTAACAACCTGAAGGCTGGCAAGCCTATGTTTATTCTTTGAGGACTCAAGCCAGCCAGCTTTTTCATATCATCTCACCTAATTCGCTGCCTCCCTACAACCCTCATTCCACATGATTTTTGTCTATGCTGGTCCCACGATCTCCAGCATAGCCTTTTTGGTGGTCAAAGGGGACCCCATCCTTCCCTTTTCTCACTGGGTAACCTGCCTCACCTACCTCACAGGGTTGTTGTGAGGAGAAAATGGGGAAGAAGACCTTTTTGCCCACCACAGCTCTTTGGAGAAAAGATAGCGTAAATAGATAGTTCCAATCTGTTATTTAGGCAATGGAGATGTGTGTTTTTTCCTCCTTTTTTTAGGGGTATTTTTTCTCTGTACACTTAGCAAGTAAAGACAAAACACTGGGTACATACAGGCATAGCCTCTCCAAGCATTTTTTTTAAAAAACCTTACATAAGTGCCCCATGGTGTGTATAAAGAGGATTTGCTACTACCCCCCCCTAATAATTTTCACTCTCATGCAATGCCATTAGTCTCTAGGCAATTAGTTTGAACAAATGTATTTTTTTCCTGTAAACCTCCAAAATATTTTTTTTGAAATCTCTCCGTCTGTGATTACGCAGCTCCTTATAATTACTCCAGTAATTCCCCAATTTATCATGCGGTGAGCCTCTCAGGACCCGTTTGAAGAACAGTGGGCTTAATGAAACCACGCAGGTTTGTTCTGTCCTTGCGCATGCCTGGCGATTGACAGTAGAGTGCTGCTTCCCGCGCTGGAATAATCATCAAATTCCTTTTGTACGCACAGTCTGATTATGCTGCGCACATTAGAGCAAAGTTAAAAAGCAGGGTGGGAGGCTTGCAGGTGGGGGAAAGAAGTCTATGTGCCTTGAACAAATGGATCTCTGCATGAAGCTAAAAAGCAAAAGCATTTGAATGGCATAAAAAAGGGGGATTGTCGTATTGAGGCATGTAATTCCGATTGGGACTTCACGCCCCCGCCCCATCCAGGAAGCAATTGGAAGCAAATGATATAGTTTGAAATTTGATGCAGTGTTGGGGGGGATACAGTCAGCGTGGCTTCCAGCTGAGACGCTTCTCTCTATGTGGGGGCAAATTCATTGTATATATAAGCAGGTCATTTTTTAATCGAAAGCCTTTCCAAGCTACTCGTACCAACAGGGCACCTTTGGAAAGCCGTGTATGTGCAGGCAATTGTTGCACAGTTAATTTTAGCAAACTTCTAGGGCCAAACTGGATACTTGAACAATTTTGGCTCCACGGCTGAAATGGCCCTCTCTTAGGCCAGAGGAAACAGTGCCAAATCTCCAAATTCGGGGCTTTTCCATCGTGCCCTGATAAATCTTTTTCAATCCCCCCCCCCCATTTTTTTTAAAAATTTGCTTAACATCCAGGCTGAGGAAGCCCCCTGGGGAATTCTGGGACATAGCTAGTCCTAATAGACATTTACCAAAATGTCTTCCTGCAATTTTTATAAGCCAATAGATCCCTGGAGATATTTCCATCCTAGAGAAAAAAATATTATTCTTACTATATTAGCATTTTGATAGCTCATATTCAAGATTAGTTATGCTGTTTATTCTCTAAGGGCTCAAGCCAGCCACCTTTTGACATCATCTCGCCCAATTCTCTGCCTCACTGCAACCCTCATTCCACATGACTTTTGTCTATGCTGGTCCCATGATCTCCAGCATAGCCTTTTCAGTGGTCAAAGGGGACCCCATCCTCTCTTTTTCTCCAGTGAAAATGCTGCTTGAATCCAACCCTGAGTTTGCATCAAAACATGATCTGTAATACTAGAATAAAACATTTTCAGGCCACATTTTTGTGGCCTTGAGAAGTGGTACATGGTAGCAAAATAATGACTGATGCTTAAGGAAACTTTCCTGTATACAGCAAGATGTTCTAGACAACATGAATGTACGGAGGGGCTGTGGCTCAGTGGCAGAGCACGAGCTCTGCCTGTAAAAGTCGCATGTTCAAATTTTGGCATCTCCATTTTAAAAAGGCTGGAAGGTTGGAAAAAGCCCTCTCTCTGCCAGAGACCCTGAAAGGCTGTTGCCAGTAAGACAAGACAATGCTGAGATAGACTAGTGATCCAACTCTGTGCTAGGCAATGTTATATATGCGTTCAAATTTGTTTTATTTGTTTCAGCAACACTATGAGATGCTAACAAAAAAGCTAATGCACAGAAATAACCTGCTATCTCCTCTTCTTGTTGAAGGGAAGCAGGCTGTCTCTTGCCGCTATTAATTACCCTATCCTAAACCCTGCCTCTAAACGTCTTGGGATGGCGACTGAGCCCTGTGTCAGCATATTCCAAAGACCCTTCAGCACCAAGCCAGTGGTGCACCAGTATGATCCCAGCATCGACAAAGAAATGGGCAGCATTCAGTACATGTTGGGAGTGGACTGCTGGCATAACTTTCAAAATTCCCAGACAACACATGCAGAGTGAAAATACAAGTTTGGGATGTCGAGTAAGGGAGATTTGAACCTATGGCTCAGTGCTACTTTCTGGGGATGTGCAATTGTGCGTTCTCTGGTTGCTGCCCTCGTCTCTGCACCCTCACCCCTTGCTTGGCAAGAAGGGGGTGCTCCTTAGGCTCTTCCCCCCACCCCAAGACCTAAATCCTTTTGCAGGAGAGGTTTGCGACTTGTTTTGGGTTGGGGTTGGAGAAGTGGGATGGGGTAGGGCTGGGGCTGGATCCGCTACGTTTCCTTCCCTGTGTGCCCACACAGCCCAAGGGAACATGTTAGCAGAAGAGAACTCAAACCACTTCTTTGGGGCTTTGTAGTGTGTGTTAATTCCAGGGTTCCAACCATGGGGTCCTCCTTACGAGGGGGGGGGTGTCTGTGCCCTTTGTTTCTCTTGCTGTGTTCTGTGTGTGGCAGTGGTAGGTTGATATCAATGGCTAAACCGGTAGCCTACTTCCCCGTCTGCTTGGTAAGGTGCTGTGCCAGGATTTGCTGTGTACTTTGCAGCAGATGCTCTACTCTGAACCTTCGCGTGACATTTTTTATTTATGTATTTCTCCTCAAGCGTAGGAGACGGACTAGGTGTAACAGCACCACAGAGGCATTGGGAGCTTAGGATAGGGCTGCCTGTTACAAGTTGGGAACCTGCAAAGAATCAAGGGGAGGAAGAGATAAACGAGGGAGAGATTTCCTTTTCTCCCCCTACAGTGAAAGAGTGCAGGCAGTTGCTCTCCAGAGCTAGATGAATATCTTCTGGCTCACCTAGCCCTGAACTTCAGAAGTCTAGTGCTGTCCTGCAACTACCCTAGTGTGCTAACTGTTGAGTCCCGGGTTAGGTGAGAACTAACCAAAACAGTGCAGGGAGGTGGGCATTTCAATCTCGTCTCCCTATGCTAGAGAGAAGAATTTGAGGTGTGCCAGTTCTGATTGTTCATATGTTTCTGGGATTGCCAGCCTCTGGGTGGGGGCTGGAGATCTCCCAGAATTACAACTACAGAGAGCAGTTCCCCTGGAGAAAATGGCTGCTTAGGAGAATGGACTCTATGGTATTTATACCCCATAACAACAACAGCAACAACAACAACATTCAATTTATATACCGCCCTTCAGGACAACTTAATGCTCACTCAGAGCTGTTTACAAAGTGTGTTATTGTTATCCTCATGACAATCACCCTGTGAGGTGAGTGGGTCTGAGAGAGCTCCGAGAAGCTGTGACTGACCCAAGGTCACCCAGCTGGCTCTCCAGATTCCTGCCACTCTTAACCACTGCACCAAACTGATAGATACTTCACTTCTGATGAAGGGGGCTTTGACTCTCTAAAGCTCATATCCTGGAAATCTAGTTGGACTTTAAGGTGCTATTGGACCCGAATCTTGCTCCCTCACATACCCCAGAATCCTATATGGGCCTCAAACAGTTTCCCAGGTACACCAATTTGCCCTCCTCCCTTTAACTGGCATTCAACTACCTTCAACAGTCCATGGGTTCTGGAGGGCAGCGAGCATGCTCGGTCCCATTGGGCTAGGGTGCGGAGAGTCCCCGTAATCTTGTCTGCAAGCAGCCCTATTGTGGTGACCTTCTGAAGCACGCTTGACTATATGGTTTATTATTAGGAGAGTGAGGGAAAATGGCACTTCAGCTGAGCAAGGAGAATGCCTGAAAAGCAAATTGCCAGCTCTGTTAACTGGTGGTGGTGGTGGGGACCTTTATTCAAACTGGCTAATACTTTCTCGTAGAGATTTTCTTTCAATAGTTTCTTAACGTCACTCTCTTACGCTGAAGTTCAAATTAACACCTGTGCTTATTCAGGGAGGGAGATAACCTTCGATGCGAGGTGGTAAACTGCCGAGCTAAGTGTTCCCATTTTTAGAAAGCAACACCCTCACCTTTCATTCATATATATATATATATATTTTACTGTGAGTAAGCCTGAGAATAAGAAAAATTACTTTCCAAGTCAATTCAAATAGGCTGCCCTTTAGAATTATTCTGCGGAAGCAGAGGCTGTCTGGCTGTGCTATCAGGGTACCAATTTTGCCTCCCTTTCATTGATGAGCTAACCAAGCTGAGATTTACAGCAGCACCCCACACACAAAAGGACTCCATCTCACACTCTCCTCTAGGTTATTGTACATTGGAAAGAGGGGGCAAGCTCATGGGCAAATAATTGTTTTTCATCACTGTACATGCAACGGCACACATCTGGTTAGGGATGCAACATGTATTGTATCTGTTTCTTGCTGCCCCAGACCTTCCTTACTGAGAGAATCTGAGGGCCAAGCTACAAGTGACGAATGACACTTGAACAGCAAGTGAACAGACTCAGAGCCAAGCTACAAGTGATGAATTACACTTGCCTCACAGGTATTCCTTCCTGTTCACTTGCGTTCCACTTGCAAGACTCACGTGTATTCCAGTGGAGCACAAGTGAATGGCAAGTGAACAGAGAGGAATACACGCAAGTCTGTTCACTTGCCGTTCAAATGTCATTCATCACTTGTAGCTTGGCTCTGAGCCACATGACTCCAGGTTCAGATGAACTAGGGATACATTGGTTGTTTTTATGCTTCTATTAAAAAAACCTTTTCTTAAAACAAAACTGCCTGACTAAACTAGGGTTGCTTTCTTTACCAAGTAAAAAGTTTTGATTAGTTCATCAGAGTAATTGATTCAAAACGACAGCCTTCCTTACAACTTTTCACTGGAGATATGTCTAAAAAATATCCGCTGGATGTAAGATGAAGCAAAACTGACAAGCCCTCCAAAGAAAGTTAATAGCTCATTGTACCAGTGTAGAATAGGGAACACTGTCTATTTAGTTTCTCAAATCAGCATTGCTAAATTGTGGAGCGGATAGATTGTTTGTTACCCTTCACAACCGAGGACCCTGAGCTCGGGCGACCACTTCTGGGCTGAACTGGAAGATCCCATCGTCTCACTGTTCACTGTCTGGGTCTGCCCTTAAAGACAACTCTGAAACTACATTTTGTACATTTGTACGTTTGGTACAGAATACTAGCTGGTCCAGGAGACGGGCTACTATCGGGCATCATGATATATATTCTTTCTGCAAATAGTTTCCACGGCCAAGGTCAGCTTCTGATGTGATCCCCCAACCCCTTGCGAGATCACAGATATCCCACCTTCATCTTACTTCTCCTTTCCCTAAATATCCTGATGGAAATAACTGTCCTCTTTACTTCTCTGTAGAGCATCAGGGAAAACAGAGGAGGAGACAGAAGGGGGAAAAAAATGAAACTTTCCTCTTTTAATAGTGTAAAGACTGCCATTTTCTAGTCAAAACCAACCAACAAACACAACATTCCAGGCAAGGAAAAACACTTTCCAATAATCGCGCCAACCTTCACACCTTTTCTGGCAGATAGGTCATTTTTGGAGCGATTCCATGTGGCTCTCTAATAGCAGCAATCTGTCCCTCTGTTACCCAATGAGGAAGTCTCCTTGTGAGTTGGGGGAATTAGCGTGCAAGGAGAGGCAGTGAGAGGCAGGTAGCTTCGGGATCTCCACCTGTGTATATGAGGACTGTCCCGGCTACAGAACTCTTTCAATGACAAGACAGATGTTTCAATCAAAAGGGAGGGGGAGGTATTGAAAATAATAAAGATCAACAGCGTGCAAAACACACACAACACACACTCAGAGCGAACTAGAAAGCAGTGGTGACAACCCGTGAAGGCTGAGTGGGTGAGGCACTCAGCGCCCTGAGTTGCCTGAGAATAGGAGAGTGGATTAGGGAAGATCGGTAGGGTGTGTTGTGATTAATTCAGGAACTCTGGGAAGACCATTTGTTTTAGGATCTATGCACAACTCCGGGGCGTGGAGGCTGAGAGCTGGCCTCGCCTGTCATCTCAGACGCTAACAATGTTCCGTCTCCCAGCTGGGATCTGGCTTTCATATTTCTGCCTGCTTGGGCTGTATTTTGTGTTTGAAACATTTAAAGAAGGGGCTTGTGGCATAGCCATATTCATAAGCAGAGCTTTTTCCTGGGAAAAGAGGTGGTGGAACTCAGTGGGTTGCCCTTGGAGAAAATAGTCACATGGCTGGTGGCCCCGCCCCCTGATCTCTAGACAGAGGGGAGTTTAGATTGCCCTCCGCGCTGCCAGATGGCAATCTAAACTCCCCTCTATCTGGAGATCAGGGGGTGGGGCCACCAGCCATGTGACCATTTTCAAGAGGTTCCGGAACTCCATTCCACGGCGTTCCAGCTGAAAAAAAGCCCTGTTCACAAGCCTTCTTAATATTCGAAGGGCAAGTCTGACTGCTAACACCACCGCATGAACAACAAGGCCTTATTGCTCATGCAGTGGAACAGATTGTCGTTGGAGAGCTGCTAGAGTGCATTGGTTAGCATATTGGACTTGGATTGTAAAAAACCTCATGCAACTCAAGATGTGACCTTAGGCCACTCCCTCCCTCTTGGTCTAACCTAGTTGTTGTGAGGATAAAATGGGAGAGGAAGAGAACCACATATGCTGCCCTCAACTCCATGAACAAAGGATGGGAGAAGAACTTGATAGATATCCCTCAGAGGGTCATGGAAACTCAAGATGTTTGTTGCCTGACTTGTAGGCAATAAAAACAGCACGGAAATCCATGAATGCCTGTTCCCAAACTCTCATGAGATTCCTTCTACTCACACGAGTTCAGCCACTATTTCCAGGTGCCTGTTGCCAGGGCCACCAAAAAGGGATCTTGTTTGGGAACTGGCCTCCACAGCATGCCACAGTGCTTTGAAGGGGGATCGGTTTGTCACGGCTATTAGCCATGTTGATCAAAGGGAACTTCCATATTCTGAGGTGGTAAAACTCTGAACACCAGTTTTAGGAGGCAACAACAGAGAAGAGCTCCTATGCCCTTTCTGTTGGTTCACTAGGGCAACTGGTTGGCCACTGGGTGAAACGGAATATTGGACTGGATGGACCATGGTGAGCCTCATCCTGCAGGGCTGTTCTTATGTTATGTTTTACTGCCACTGCCTCAGTTGACAAAACACCTTGAGGTGCCACCACTGCCCATAATGTCTGGTGAGATCTACTGTGGAGAAGTGGCTCTGTAGTCTTATAGGAAGGTCTCGTTGCTTCCACCTGTCTTTGTTTGTTTGTTTATAGTCTGCCTTTCTCACTGAGATTGAAGGTGGATTACACAGTGTAAGTCAATATGATCAACCACATTCAATAAACAATACAATAGGCGATGCATTGCAAAAATTTGAAAAGAAGCATAAATTCAAATATAGAAATACAGAGATGGAACTAGGGTTGCCAGCCTCCAGGTGGTGGCTGGAGATCTCCCGGAATTACAGCTGATCTCCAGCTGATAGAAATCAGGTCTCCTGGAGAAAATGTCTCCTTGGAGGGTGGATTCTTTATACCCTTCTGAGGCTCCTTCCCTCCCCAAACTCCACCCTCTCCAGACCCCACCCCCCAAATCTCCAGGGCCGTTTCCAGATGGCTTACCTGCCTCCGGAACGTTGCGCCATCTTGCGGGGAAAATGCGAAATATCGTGTTTTCTCGTGCGAGTTTTACGCGACGTCGTGCAAAACTCGCGCGAGAAAACGCGATATTTTGCGTTTTCCCTGCAAGAAGGCGCGACGTTCCGGAGGCAGGTAAGCCATCTGGAAATGGCCCAGGAATTTCCCAACCCTGAGCTGGCAAACCTAGATGGAACATTGTTGAAACAAAACATATGCAATTTGATGTGACAAATTAAAACACATGGAAATTACCCACTGAAGCATATCTACATCAACAGACAGTACTCAGCAGTATAATCTACAGTCCCTGTCCTCTTACCAAGGCATCTATGTTCCACTTGTATAGTTGAAAATAAAAGCACGTATTGCCTCCCCACTCCAAGGCCATAAGCACGCTGTCATCCACAGGAAACCAGACTCAGATTTCTACATGTCCTTGCACCTTCTCCCTGCTCAAGGTGTGTGTGTGTTGCATAATGAGGTGGTGGAGAGTGCCCTCAAGTCATAGCTGACTTAGGGCAACCCCCCGGCAGGGTTTTCATAGCAAGAGACTAACAGAGGCAGTTTGCCATTGCCTGCCTCTGCAACCCTGGTCTTCCTTGGAGGCCTCTCATCCAATTACCTACCAAGGCTGACGCTGCTTAGTTTCTGAGGTCATGTTACATAACAGTGTATGCTTAGGGTCTCATCACCAAATGAGACCAAATACACTCGAAACACTCGGGTAATTGAAGTGTATTTTGTAATTCAAGTGTATTTTGTCTCGTATGGTTTGACCTTTAGTCTTACATTCAACCGGTGGCCTTGAACAAGTCACAAAACAGAGAAACAGAGAAATCACAGTCTGCAGAAAGCATTGCCGCTACCCCTCATCACAAAATATGCTCAGGACTTGGAAAAATGCAACACAGGTGCAACCTTAAGGGAACGTGTACAGATTGGATACTACCAATGAGCAACAGACTTGCCTTTTTTTTTTTTGCACCTAAAACTGTTCATGGAAATCAAAAAGCTCCAAGAATCTTTAGAGGGGAAAAGAAAAAGCCTTTTGCAGAAAGACACCGGAACAGAGGTTGTGGACAACAATTGTGCCAGGTGGTCTAAACCAAAGGATATCTCGGAAGCTGAGCTCTTTGACAGGAGACAAAGAAATAGTGAGAGTGCGTCCCAATGAATCTCCTTGAGCGCTCAGTGATTTTAAAGCTTCCTTTTTCATTGCTATAGTAAAGCACTGAGGATGAGAAGATGTTCCAATTTTTTTTTTTATCATATACGTATCCCACTTTTCAGCCAAAAATTGGCTCCCAAAGTGGGGCAAAGGAATCTGAATCAATTAAAATTCAATGCAAAATGCTCCGAGGCGGGGGATTGCAAGCTGAAGGACTGCCCCGCTGATTCCTCTAATAGTCTCACTGACGGCAGTCTTAAACTAGTGGGTCAGAGGCTGTTAGCGGGATCTGGACCCAGGCATGATGCCCGTCTGCAGCCTTCCCTCCCCATAATGGAAGGAGAGGGCTCTCCTGGCAGATGGATTTGCCTGGAACTAGAAAACAGGGATTGCTTCCGGTAAATGGTTGGGAGAAAGGGAATCATGTACAATGCTGTGAGCACCTCAAAGGGGGGTGGAATATATATGCAGGGCTCATTTCGAGGGGGAATGCGCCGGAACACAGTTCTGGCAGTTCCCCAAAGAGGTCACATGTCAGGTGGCCCCGCCCACCTGACTCTGCCATTTTGGGCCCGTTTCAGCCTGGATTGGGGCCGAAATGGCCCAGATCGGGCCTCTGACGGGTGGTGGATCACTCTCCCACTCAGCAGCGGCCCAATCCTTACCATTCTGGGCCCCTTTTCGGCCACTTTCAGCCCCCTTTTGCCATTTTGAGCCCAATTTTGACCCTGAATGGCCAAGATTGGGTCCAAAACAGCCAGGAGAGGTGATGTCAGGGGGTGTGGCATATGCAAATCAATTATGCTAATGACACACTTCTGGTGATGTCAAGGGGCGTGGCATATGCTAATGAGTTATGCTAATACATTATGCTAACAAGTTCCTCCAGCTCTTTTTCTATGAAACGCCCCCTGTATATATGTGAATGTATTGTGCATGTCAGATTGGCAGATGTTTTCACAAGATGTTTTGGGTTGGGTCTATGTTGTGAAGGGGGGGCCAGAAGAAATCTTGGTCTGGGTGGAGGGCTGTGGTGGCTCTCAGCAGACCTGTCTAATTCTTGCCCACTCAACCTCTCTCTCTCTCTCTCTCATACATTTTTATACCACTCTTCCCTCAGGATGCCCAGGATGGTATATGTAATTGTCCCTTTTATCATCATAACAAAACTGTGAGGTAGACTGAGCTGAGAGAGAAACAAGGCCAAGATCTTCATGGCAGAATGGAGAAACTCATGCTGTATTGATGGTTGTTTTGGATTTTCCGGGCTGTATAGCCGTGGTCTTGGCATTGTAGTTCCTGACGTTTCGCCAGCAGCTGTGACTGGCATCTTCAGAGGTGTAGCACTAAGAGACAGCGATCTCTCAGTGTCACCAAATACTGTCTTTTGGTGCCACACCTCTGAAGATGCCAGTCACAGCTGCTAGCAAAATGTCAGGAACTACAATGCCAAGACCCCGGCTATACACCCTGGAAAATCCACAACAACCATCGTTCTCCGGCCATGAAAGCCTTCGACAATATATCATGCTGTATTAATCATGAGATGGTAATAATAATAATAACATTCGATTTATATACCGCCCTTCAAGACAACTTTACACCCACTCAGAGTGGTTTACAAAGTATCTTATTATTATCCCCAAGACAATCACCCTGTGAGGTGGGTGGGGCTGAGAGAGCTCTGAGAGAGGAGTGGGGAATCAAACCCAGTTCTCCAGATTAGAGTCCTGCTGCTCTTAACCACTACACCAAACTGGTACATATCAGGGTCTTTATTTCTTGGCCCTGGAACAGGTCTGGTGCCATCATCTACGTGAAAGCAGATTTCTAGTGCCCAAGAGTTGCCATCTAGGCCAACAAACGTGATCTCATTTCATCTAAGCGGCCTGTTGAAGCTGTTTGAAGAGAAAAAAGGAATGGTAAAATAATAAAAAATGTCACCTGTTCCCGCTTAGCTGTTAGCCGGTCCCTCTGGGAGTGCACTTAATTAGCCTCTCCACGGTGCCTAATTCAGTGGAGACTCCCTCCTACAGCTTCTTAATCAGGTCTCAATAAACGACACCAGCAAACCAGAGCATTTCAAGCAGGAGAGGTGCTGCATGGCTTACCCCCTTACAGATATGGAACGCCATCGGCCACAAAGACTACTCGCTACTTTGCTTCCCATTCGTCCCTAAACATTGACCCTCCTTGGTTTCTACTTAGAAGTGAAAGCAACAATATTTCAAAAAGGGAAAGGGGGAAATAGCTCTTCTAGCACCAGCTATGTGGCACAGATGTAGCGTAAGCATGCCTAAATCTTTGCCAAGGTAACCAGGAAGAGGTAAATTCAATGGGAAGTTTGTGAACATTCCATGACATCTGATCTGCTCAACCACTGGTGGGTGGGGTAGTGTCCTCGTTGCATCAACTGATGCCGGGACTGAGGCAGTTTCAGTACTCCAGAGTTCTGTGACGTCACAGCTGTTCAACTAACAGGTATGAATGGCTTGCTGGAAACAAAGAATCTGTGTATTTTGCCCTTTGAAAAACCATTCCTCTTCTCTTTGCAAATGCTCCGGTTTTTATTTCGGTATCTCATTTCTGTCTCGACAGAGATCTATCACATTCTTATCCCACCCAAGGACCTCAAAGCAGCATACTTGGTTTTCCCACACACACACACACACACACACACACACACACACTCATTTTGTTCTCACAATAGCCCGTGAGGTAGGTTAGGCAGAGAGGGTAAGGAAGTAAGTTATTGGCCCAAAGTAACCCAGTGAATTTCATGGCAGAGTGAGGATTTGAATCCATGACCTAGTTTAACATACAAATCACTATACTATCCCTTAGCTCACTATAATATATGATTCTTAAAATAATGTAGAAGATAAATAATAGGCAGTGGATATAGCAAAATGATACAAAAATGTGATAAACGTTAATATGAAAGAATTTTTTCTACAATTGGTATCTAACTCCTCTCTGTCTAAAATTTATGTATGTTAATGTACGCTGAATGCTGGCATGATTGAATGGCAAATGCTGGTCTGATTCATAGTTTTTGGAACTGTTGAATGATAATACCCCGATAGGTTCCAGACATTATTAGAGACAAAATTTCCTTGGATCCAAAAATTGTGCTATTTAAGAATTGCTGTTGAACTGATTCTTTGTCTAGCAACAGCAGTAAGAAATGAGAATGTGGGTTTTACATAGTTAGAACTTTCCTGCACCACCTGTGATGGGTCTCAAGGGTGAGGGTATTCCAAAGACAAGGTGCCACCACTGAAAAAGCCCCGTCTTTCTTCTGCCCACCTCACCTCTGCAGGCAACAGCATGGGGTGCAGGACTTGAGAAAAGGCTCTTAACTAGCATATTAAGTATGCTTTACAAAATGTCCTTTATATACAACATATTTTATCTTTTAGAAATGGGATACAGTCAGAGCTTTTTTTCAGCTGGAACACGGTGTAACGGAGTTCCGGCACCTCTTGAAAATGGTCACATGGCCAGTGGCCCCGCCCCCTGATCTCCAGACAGAGGGGAGTTTAGATTGCCCTCCACGCTGCTGGAGGGCAATCTAAACTCCCCTCTGTCTGGTGATCAGGGGGTGGGGCCACCGGCCATGTGACCATTTTTGCCGAGGGTGATTTAAACTTTAAAAAACTCCCTCCTTGTTCCAGCTGACCCAAAGTGACATCATTGTGCGGTCCTGGGGGAATGTGTGCACTTGCACACGCGCATGTGGTACCAGGGGCACTACCTCCCGCCAGGAGTTGCCCCCTGTGCTGGCAACCCACCGAGTTCCACCACCTCTTTTCCCAGAAAAAAAGCTCTGGATACAGTTATACATCATGTCTATGTTTTTTAATAATTTGCTGCAATTTCTCTAGGCAGGTAGTCTGGTTCGTTTGTGGATGATAAAAAGGTCTTGCTTTTTCTGCTCTTGGCGCCTCTAGCTGTTTGGAAGACAGGCAAATGGCTGGATTTCCTTTTGATTGACTGATCTCTTGTCAGTTTTCCAAAGGGGTGATTTTACTTGGCTGGATTGAACTGGCCATGGTCCTCTGTGATCAGGGGAAGCTGTCAAGTACATTGTCAAGTGAAGAGCTTAGCACAAAAAATGGGACAGGGTCATTCAGTTGCAGTTTGCTTCCAATTAAAAAGAGCTTATTAAAAAAGCGGTCCGGCTGCAAAGACTCTGAACCATGGAGAGCCCTGCAAAGCCCTCTGCAGGTAACAGCAGCAAAACACGATTGCAACTGGCAGATCAGCCGCAAGGGTTCCCCTCACATGCACACATGCACATTGTGGAATAAGTTTAATGCAGTATGTCATGTTGGGGGTAGAGAGTGCCCTCAAGTCACAGCTGACTTATGGCGATCCCTGGTGGGGTTTTCATGGCAAGAGACTAACAGAGACAGTTTGCCATTGCCTGCCTCTACCCTGATCTTTGCTGGAGGTCTCCCATCCAATTACTAATCAAGGCTGACCCTGCTTAGCTTCTGAGATCTGATGTGATCAGGCTCACCTGGGCTATCCAGGTCAGGGCACGTCACGTTAAGAAAAAGTTATTTTTAATTCACATTCATTTACTTAACCTATTCAGTTGCCATATATCAGGGATTCCCAACATGGCATACTACCAATGATTTTCCTGGCGCCGATTGGCTTTTACCACATTTTTATCCCACCCTTCCACCAAGGAGCTCAGGAGAGCATGCACAGTTCTCACAACAACCCTGAGAGAAAGAGAGCAACAGGTCCCAGGTGACCAAGTGAACGTCATAGCTGTGTAGGAATTTGAACCTCTGTATATTCCCAGGCCCTAATAGTTGCTGGCCTGCTTTTTATCAGTCAGGTCAAACAAGAACATCCACAGGAGAAGCACCTGAACAGGTATGGTTGCCTTATGCTCTGTTTCCTCTCTTGGCATCAGAGATTCCCACCATTAGAAGATGAGCCAATTGTGGCCCCTTGAGAATGAGAAGCTGCCTAGTTGTGTCAGTTTTTGACACCAGCCTTTGCGTGCACGCACACACAAAAGCGCAGAAATTTATTTAAGACATTTCCATGCCGCCTCTCGGGAGATCTGCTGAAGGCAGCTAACAATAAAAGACTCAACAAAACTAAAAATGCAAATTTGAGCCATCAGTCAACAAAACTCTTCAGTAAAAAGAACCCCTGCCAGCGATAAAGCCATCCCCTCCTGCAGTTATGAAACTGGCCACCAATAGGAACCACTAATGTTTCAGTGGCGTAAAACAAACACAGGGAGTACACAACCGCTCATAAAAACATGCAGGTAAAGCTTGTAAAAATCAGAATGAAAAGATGTATGAAATTTCCATTAAAAGCTCCTGCAAACGTTTAGATTGGTGCCTGAATGCAAATGGAGTAGCATTCATATATAAAGTGAACATAACAAGATGATGTGGTGGAAGGAAAGCGTGAAATTAATTTTCACCTGAAGCAGCGATTTAACTTAATCCAGCCCAAGAGTGTCCAGTGCAAGGCTCAGTACGCGGCATGTGAGCGTGCCGGAACAGGAGAGGAGCAGGAATAGGGCGTGAATAGCCGAGAAGAAGCTGTCTCCGAGAGAACTGGAGCCACTTGGGAGTCATGTTGGAGTTGCTTTGGGGGGCTCTTGACACATTAAAGAGAGCTGCAACTGTGGTGCAAATGAAGTCTCTCCCCCGTACCATTCTCCTGACCTGAAATGGTCCCTAGGGGGCCCTCTTTGGCCCATTGGAGAAACCCAGTGTACATGCATGTATTTCCCCAACAGGCCAAGCAGCGACCTGCCTGGACCATTTCAGGTCAGGAAAATGGCTCAGGCGGAAGACAGATGCCCCTTCTCCAGGTGCACCACCGTCACAATCTGAGTCAGGCATCAATCATATGGGAATTGAGAAGAACTCTGGACCCAAATTGTGTACTCTGCAAAGAAACTCTGTTAGATATATTGTTGAAGGTTTTCACGGCCGGAGAATGATAGTTGTTGTGGATTTTCTGAGCTGTATTTTCTTGCAAGGTTACCTGGGAAGTGAAGTCCTAGTGGTCCTTCCCCTCTCTGTTAGAATCGCGGCCTGAAGAGCCACAAGAGGGCTTTGTTTGGGGGCGGGCAGCTGCTACTTTCTCCCAGGGCGATCTTCAGGCTGCCTGCTCCCGGGAAGCTGCTCTGGAGAAAGCGGCCACGTCGGTGAAGCTTCAGCCGCAGTGACAGTGGAAGGATTTGCTGCAGATTCTTCCGCTGTCACTGCGGCTGAAGCTTCACCGACGCTACCGCTTCTAGAGCAGCTCCCCAGGAACAGGCAGCCCACAGGACGCCCTGGGAGAAAGTAGCAGCTTCCCGCCCCCAAACGAAGCCCTCTTGTGGCTCTTCAGGCAGCAATTCTAACAGAGAGGGGAAGGACCACTCGGACTTCACTTCCCAGGTAACCTTTCAAGAAAATCTAGTGTTCTCCACGTGAAGAAAGTCACTTGTAGCTTTGCTCCCAGGTTCCAATCCCCATTCGGACATGAAGGCTTGTGGTCTTTCTTGGCCTAACCAAGCTCCTAAGCTTGTTGTGAAGATAAAACGGAGGAAGAGAGAACAATGTTGTAAACCACTTTGGCTCCCCCCTGGGGAGACAAGCAAGGTATAAATGGCTAAACAAATAAATATTTCTCTTCTCCATGAATTTTAGTGTCCTTTTAAAGCCATCTAAATGAACGGCATGAGTATACTATGGCCATGAACACAGATGGATTTAAAAGGGGGATTAGACAGATTCATGGAGGAGAGGTCCCTCAATGTCTACTAGCCACAGTGACCAAGGGGAACCTTCATATCTAGAGGCAGTAAATTTCTGAATACCAGTACTAGAAGCAACATCGGGGGAAGGCCTTCGCATCTGTGTCCCATTGGCCAGCCTTCCGAGCAACTGGTTGGCCCCTGTGTGAAGCTGGATGCTGGACTGGATGGACCTCTGGTCTGATCCTGCAGAGCACCTCTTATGTTCTTAAAGCGTTAAGAGGTGGGGGGTTGCTGAGAAGAAAAACAGCTAAGACTCTCTCTACATGAGATATGTGACATGTAAAGAACATGATTTAGGTTTATGAAATTAGGGATTACATTTTCTTTCAGTTGGCAAGACTAGTGGTCATTTGGCTCTCTATCTCCTTCCTGGACTAGCAGTCCAAGGTCTCCATTTGTGGTCTTTCCCTGCCAGGCTATCTGAGATTTTTTTAAACAGCAGAGAAGCTAAGGATTGAATGTAGAACACTTTCCTCATGGAGCATGAACTCCACCACAGAACTGTAATCCCTGCAGAAGGAACTGCTTTATAGTTTCAAAGGGATTTAGCTGAAAAACTTTGCTTTCAGCGGCTTGATAGATAGTATGTGAAAATATCTTTCCTTGCTTTGACAGCTCTCCTTCCTGGGCTTCTGTAGTCACCAGATTCTCTGGCACGCTCCTCTGCCAGTTTTACAGTCGCAGATGGAGGCTTGCCGTATGATTCAGAGCACGTTTTAAATGCCACACGGACAAGTCGGTCCTCGGAAGCCTGTGTTGATCTTCAGACATTTTCTTTCAGTTGGCAAAGGGAGCAGGCCGTTCGCCTACTTCGCAGGAAGTTCGTGCAGCTGTTCTTCATGTGTGAGGTAACCTTTGTTCTCGATGCCTGCAAAAAGAGGGCCCCCGGTTAGAAAAGGCTGTAACAAAAATGTCAGTTGTGAGTGTTCCTTAAAGTGGGTGCTGTTCTTCATGGAAGCCTTCAAGGCAACGCAGGTGTGTAAAAATGTTCTGGGAATGTTTTAGAGTTTTAGATGATACCAGGACTACACAATTGATACACAATTTGCTGTTTCTGGGATTTCCCTGGCTCTATCCTTCAACTCATCAAGCAAGGCATGGCATAGTGCAGAGGTCCCCAACCTGTTTGAACCTGTGGGCACCTTTGGAATTCTGGCACATAGTGGCCGTTTTCACACATCTTACCGATCGCACAAAATCCTGCAAAACTCCCGAAATGACTCCGTCTTCCTGGTGCAATTTCCCGTCATGACTCCAGTTCCCAGCGCAATTTGACGTGTGAAAACGGCCAGTGGTGAGTAAAACCACAAAATGGCTTCCAGAAGAGGCGGAGCCAAGCACATAGTGTCAGGGAGTGAGGGCATGCATAAAAATAATAGCAACTCCTCAGCATTTCAGGCAGAAGCTCTGTTTAAAATAACCAACTTTACTGTAGCATAAGCTTTCGAGAATCACAGTTCTCTTCGTCAGATGCAGGTGCTACTGGACTCTTTTCTATTTTGCTCCTACAGACTAACATGGCTAACTCCTCTGGATCTATGTTTAAAATAATGTCTTTTAAAATGAACATATTGCTAAAAATTATTTTCTTGCATACACCTTCAGTCACGCAGTGAAGATCTTTGTGCTGTGTTAGCCGCTGCTGCTGAAGCAACTTTTTAAAAAATCTGCACAGCCAATCTGATTCCCAGCAGCCAACTGAAGTCCCAGTGCACAAAACCCCACCTGGCCCCACTCACTTTCTAAAAACTCTTGGTGGGTGCCAGTGTTGGAGTAATATAGATTAAAGCACATTACACAAAGCAAAACAAACACATGTATTCTGAGTGGACTTCTGCACTTTGCATGAACTGTCTTGTATTTTTTTTCAGAGTGTCATATAACTAACACAGGTGTGCTTTCATCTTTGACATTCAATTAAAAATAGTGGACACTATCTCGATTAATGTTCTCCAATCGTAGGATGGACCTAGGGTGAGCTACCAACTTAACTCTTTCTGTCATTTCTCACATTTATATTTTTGTTTTGCAAATTGGATATAACATCACTTTTTGGTTAATTAGAATGTTATACAATAGAAAATATGAATATTTCATTAAGCATTAAACCAATCATAGTATATCTATGCTATTGCATGAAAAAGATCTTAGAAATTTGCATAAGATAACCTATAAAACATGCAAATTCAGATAGTACGTCAGAGTTCTGATTGGAAGAAATCTCATGAGGATCTAGGTGAGACTCTTACCTTTGCATGCTATGGGGATCTGTATGCATTTCATATAAACTTTGATTAAAATTAAGAGTTAATTATGAAATGTTAGCAAACCCACTTTATTGCTTTTCTGTGTTCTATTTTTGTAGGATTTAATAATCATATTTGGTTTGATATCTTGCTTCCTTACAAGACTGGAGTGTAGTTTCAATAAAAAGAAATAAATAAACTCTAGAAGGTTTCTGTGTGCCTTGATGAGAAAAAGCTTAGCAAGAAGAACCCTATAAATAATGTACTAATAAGCAGAACTTGTTCAAACAGCAGTCTCTGTTTGACAGGTCTTAACTAGAGGCGGGCACGAACTGAAATACTAACCAAAGTTCATCATGAACTGGGCCAGTTCATGGTTCGCAAACCAGAGGTTTGTCAGAGCCCATTTCTGACGAACCACCACCAACTTTAGGCCAGTTCATTTGGTTCGTTTTTTGGTTTGTTACCGCAGACAGCCTGGCACCGATCAATCAGTTTCCTAGGCAACAGGGAGGAGAGGCTTTCTGCAGACCTTCTGCTGCCCCGGAAGTGATGTTTTCACACCTAGAAGTGTCATTTTCATGAACCAAATGAACCAGTTCACAAACCAGGGCAAGTTTGTGAAAGTTTGTGATTTGTGAAATGTGACCAAGCATGAACTGCGTAGTTTGGAATTTTCCTGGTTCGTGCCCACCTCTAGTCTTAACTAATTGCTGAAAGCTACCCAAGAATAAATATAAATCTTTCTTCTGGGATAGCAGAGGCTTTGGTAAGACACGGGTAAAAATCCATTACACCAGGAAAGGTGTTGGTGGGCTCCATGTTGCCCACAGGCACCATGTTGGGGACCCTTTGCAAAGTGGTTAGAGTGTCTGACTACAACCTGGGACAACTGAGTTTGAATCCCCACTCAGCCATGGAAACTTGGTCCATTGCAGTCTCTCATCCTACCATATAAGGTTGTTGTTCTGAGGCTAAAGTGGAGGACAGGAGAAAGATGCAACGGGCAATGTTGAGTCTTGATTAGGGGGGAAAGTGGGATATGTATTTTTAAAAAGTGCAAGAGTAGCAAATAAAATCCCTGATCTGGATAGCCCAAGTGAACCTGATCTCGTCAGATCTCAGAAGGTGAGCAGGGTCAGCCTTGGTTAGTACTTGGATGGGAGACCTCCAATGAAGACCAGGATTGCAGAGGCAGGCAATGGCAAACCATTTCTATTAGTCTCTTGCCTTGAAAACCCCACCAGGGCCGTTTCCAGATGGCCGACCGGCATGTGCGACGTCGCGCCACATTTCGGATTGTGCCGGGGAAAACGCGAAATATCGCATTTTCTCGCGCGAGTTTTGCGCGATGTCGCGCAAAACTCGCGCGAGAAAACACGATATTTCGCGTTTTCCCCGGCACAATCCAAAACGTGGCGCGACGTCGCGCATGCCGGTCGGCCGTCTGGAAACGGCCCTAGGGCCACCATTAATCGACTATGACTTAAGGGTACTCTCCACCACCACAGCAAATGAAATAAGCTGAACTGTCTCAAACATCAGAGAATGAAAGTTCCCATGGATCATTGGGGGAGCCATGACAGTAAGCTTGTCCAGCATTTGTGGGGACAGATCAAGATGGGTAGCCGTGTTAGTCTGTCTGGAGCAGTAGAAAAGAGCAAGAGTCCAGTAGCACCTATAAGCAGGGCCAGCACCTCCATTGAGGCAAGCCTGATGACCGCCTCCAGTGCTGAGGCGCTGGAGGGGGCGCTGGGGCCAGGGGCAGCGGGGCGCGCCGCAAAGCTGGCAGCAGCAGCACGCGGGCGGCTGACCAGGAGGGATAGGATGTGCTGCCCCAGCCAACTGCCGTGCCTAGCCCGCAGCTACTGCAGCTTCCCAGCTCTCCCGCGCTGCTGCCGCTGCCATCACCCCCCCCCGACCGGGAGCAGCAGCTACGGGCCAGGTGCGGCAGGCATCCGAGGCGGCGCATGGAGCAATGGAGCGGGAGGGCTGGGAGGATGCACGCATGCCTCCTCAGCCACCCACCGTGCCTGGCTGGGCCGGCAGCCTCCCAGCCCTCCCGCCCACTTCCTCACAGTCCAGGTGTACGCGCACACTCTGCGTGCAGGGGGCCAGGAGCAGTCCTGAAGCTGCCCCCCACACCTGGCCTCAGGCACCAGAAAACCTGGCACCGGACCTGTCTATAAGACTAACAAAATTAGTGGTAGGATATGAGCCACATCTGTGGCTCACGAACGCTCATACCCTACCGCTAATTTTGTTAGTCTCATAGATGCTACTTGACTCTAACATTTGTGGGAGAGAGTTGCTTTTTTTGCAAACAGAAACAAGAGCGGAAATTAGAGTAACCTTGAACTGATGGTGCAGCTTTCATGCGATCTTCTTCAATGTGAAGGGTAGTCAGGAGGAAGCAGCCTCCCCCTAAGATACTGACAAAAGCACACAATACAAAGCTGTACTGCAGGCTCCGGAAGGACCACAAGAAAGATGGCTGGGCCTGGTTCTTCTGGATGGCATCAGAGATCTAGAGATTAAAACAATTCACAGCGCTGTCAGCGATGAGTTGACCAAAAGGTGGGAGGAGAAAGCTGGACGTGGAACTCTTGAGATCCTACTATATTCCTGGGAAGCTGAGACCTCCAAAGGCTGACGTAACTTTCCCATCTATTCAGATTAGTGCCTTTAACCTTCCCAGACCCCAGACCCATGGAACTGCAAACATATGTTGTTATGTCCTCCCTGGCATCAAGGTCCATTATGAGGGCAGCAAATAAAGATAGGAAGTACAAGCTGGGCACCAGGAGGAATACCATAGCGTGAAACATGGAATTTGCCTATGCTCTGTTTCAACACTATGGCTGATTCCGCACACGTTGGATAATGCACTTTCAATGCACTTTATCAATCGTTTGAGGTGGATCATTTGTTCCACACATGAAAAAATCTGTTCCAAATGATCTATAAAGAGGATTGGAAGTGCATTATCCAACGTGTGCGGAATCACTCCCTAAGGCCCAGGAACCCTGGGTTCAAATTGCTACACCGCTCCCCATATAACTCTGGGTCAGGCACTCTTTGGAAAGAATTGCTCTGAGCTCCTTTGGAGAAGCATAGGATAAAAATGTGACTTGTTCAGATGCTTCTTCATCTAAATATTCTGGGTGGCAACCTGGCTTTCTCATTGCTCTAACCTGTTAACAGTTTGGACTGCAGCCACTGGAGGAAAAAAACCTGGTGTTTTCCTGTTTTGCAGCGGCCTTGGTTACATCCTGTCTTCTTCAATGGAACAAGCTACTGGCCACTGGAGATGGGGTTTCCGAGTAAGTTTTTTGCAGTAGATATGGCCCCTTTCTCCTTGTTCACACAAACTTTTTCCACATGAATTATTTGCACAACGTCAATTCTGCTCGGAAGCAGGATTTTTTCTCTGGTTCCCTACAGCATCGTGGTACATTTGTGCAACTCCCAGGTTTTCCCTGGCTTTTTTCTGATCTTTTCCAAACCTACTTTGCTCCAAAATTTGGGGAAATATTGCAGCAATGCCTGGATGGCATGTGGGTAGGATAGTTTTCCCTGCATTATCCAACGTGTACGGAATCCCTCTATTAAATCTTTAAACCGTTCTTTTCATTCTTTCTTTCTCTTTAAATCTTGCAAATTTCACGTATATACCCATTACATGTATATTGAAATGTTGTGATATTGATTGTAATGACTCACACCATGTAATCCCCCTTGAGTCTTAGTGAGAAAGGCATGACATAAATGACATAATATAAATGACATGAATAATAAATAAATAAACAAACAACCAAAGGGTCAGAGCCCTAGAGGAATCCTCTCCACGGTGGAGTGACCTCATCTCACCGACCTGCTACTCCTCCTCTCTAGAGGATCTCGCAACCCGGAACAAGGGGCTTTAAGACCCAGCTGAGGGCCCTAACCCACAGACTGAAGACTGAGGTCTAAATGGACCTTGGTTGGATTCAGCAAAGCTTGGATTGGGTGTCATTGTTTGCAAAACAGCAGTCGAAATGGCTAATAAAAAGAAGCCTGTTAGAATCAGTAGTGGACCTGATCCGTCTGCCAAAAACAGCAGTGCAAGATTTAAGTAAAGTGTAAGCAACAAACAAACAAACAACCCCAAAAAACAACCCCCCCATGTCTATTGTACTTTTTGTATCCCAATTCTGATCCACTTTCTAAATCAGCATTGCTCTTTCACATTAGCCTCTGGGCTCATCTTTGAGGGAGGTGATGGTTTTGACCCTTAATGCTGGGTATGGGCCCATTGCTCAGTGATTGAGCATCTACTTTGCACGCAGAAGGTTGGGGTTCAACCCCCAGCATCTTCAGTTAACATCAGGTAGCAATGTGAAACACCTCTACCTGGAAAGTTGCGGACAGTCTGAGCAGAGCCGTTCTGATCTTGGTAGACCTTTGTGATCTGACTCACTATCAGATCATTTCATTTCTTCATGCATGACCACAGCTGGTCTGAGAACTCTAGCAGAAATCCACCCAGATTCAGTCATCCTGTTTGAGTTTTGGTAGGGTGTTGAAATAGAAATTTTTGGAAATGTACTGGATTTTTGTGATAAAACGTGTTCTATCTTCCCTTCCATCCATAAAATGGATCCTCTGGGCACGTTACAGCCCATTACAACATGAATTGTAAAATTGCAATCAGCGCCATCAGCTTGATTATCTGATGGACCGTACACTAAAAACCAGCAGTGTTGAACCAACACTACTTTAAAGTAACATCAATCAAAACCAACATCTGTAAACAGCAGCAGCATCAACTAAAAATCTGATGGAATTCCAACAACGAAGGAACAAAATGAAATTCTTTCAGGAAGGAGGTCCAGAGCTGCCATTCACTATCGACTATATGTGCCAATAAAGGCTTATATGCCAATAAAGGCTAACTTGACTTGACTATAGACTATCATGGTCACTCAACATACTTATAGCAAGAAAGGTATAGCAAGAAAGACCTCTAAAAATTATCTCCATGCCCAGGCAGGTATGTGTGATATGGATGATTCTTGCCCAGCTAGTGAGTTGGATGCAATTTTTTTTTCTCAGACTCAGCCAATTCTCCTCCTTATTAACACCACAGTTTCACATGTTTTTTCGACAGGTCCCTTGACCCCCAATATAGCCTTTGGAGAAGAGGGAAACCTCTTCTCTCTTTTTCTCCCGTGGAAAAGCTGGTTGGGGCCAACCCATTGTGTATCCATTCACTGTGCAAGTTCCTATATTCTGGGTAAAATAAAACTGCACTGCACAATTCCCGCCTGACCTTACTCAGTGCAAGATCCCTCCAAACCCTCACAACTCACAACTCCAAGGAGATATGGGCTTCCGGCATCGCCCAGCAAATGACTGACGAAAAGTTGCAGTGACATCGCTGTGGACTGCCGTTCGGGTTTCACCACATACTGCAAAGGTACAAGAAAAAGGATTCTGAGGCTTGTTAGACATACCTGCTCCCCTTCCCCAGCAACACCTCTGTGGAAGACGAGAGGTTGATAGTGCCAGCTGTGAGGCCACTAGACAAGGACCCTGAACAGACCCCAAACAGTGGACACACCCAGGGCTCATTTCGAGGGGGAACGCACAGGAACGCAGTTCCGGCAGTTCCCCAAAGAGGTCACATGTCAGGTGGCCCTGCCCACCTGACTCTCAGCCATTTGGGGCCCGTTTCAGCCTGGATTGGGCCTGAAACGGCCTGGATTGGGCCTCTGACAGGTAGTGGATCACTCTCCCACTCAGCAGCAGCCCGATCCTGACCATTTGGGGCCCCTTTTTGGCCATTTTCAGCCCCCTTTTGCCATTTTGGGCCCAATTTCTGCCCTGAATGGCCAGGATTGGGTCCAAAACAGCCAGGATAGGTGATGACAGGGAGTGGGGCATATGAAAATCAGTTATGCTAATGACACACTTCCGGTGATGGCAAGGGGCGCAGCATATGCTAAGGAGTTATGCTAATGAGTTATGCTAATGAGTTCCTCCAGCTCTTTTTCTATGAAATGACCCCTGGACACACCTTTACAATAAGGACCTCTGAGCCTTAATCCTACGAGATGACACTTCTCTCCCCTGAGGAAATAGCAAACATGGTCCCCCATAGCTACATGACAAGAAGAGCTTCTGAAGTTGTCCGTACTAAAAACAATCTTTTCCACCAGGGAGTTATCTTGCCTCACTGTCCTGCCACTCTTCTCAGCTTGCATGCGATGAGAGACAGGTAATGTGGTGCTCTTGCTCTCTGTGCATGTGGGCTAGCATAATAAACATAACATTTGATTTATATACTGCTTTTCAGGAGAAGTTAACGCCCACTCAGAGTGGTTTACAAAGTGTGTTGTTATTATCCTTATGACAATCGCTGTGTCAGATGGATGGGGGCTGAGAGAGCTGTAAGAAGCTGTGACTGTCCCAAGATCACCCAGTTGGCTTCAAGCAGAGGAGTGGGGAATCAAACCTGGCTCTCCAGATTAGAGTCCTGCCACTCTTAACCATTACACCAAACTGGCATCCCGATCATCCGAAGACACAGCAGAAAAAATATGGTGGCTATAAAGGAGATCATAACCCAGCAGATGGAGTTCCACAACTCACCTGGAAGGGCTATGGCTCAGTGGCAGAGAGTGCGTTTGGCATGCAGAAGGTCCCAGGTTCAATCTTTTAAAACTGGAAAGATCAGGTGATGCGAAAGAGCTCCACCGGAACCCTTGGAGAGCTGCTGCCAGTCTGAGTAGACAACTGATTGGCCAAGGACTGATTCAGTATAAGGCAGCTTTAATGTGTTCACCAGAGGGTCCCAACTAATGGACTGAACAGTGTTTTACAGTGTTTTAATTGGTTCTTCTAAAATAATGGGTATTACTTGGAGAACATTCGTGTTGAAAAGTGGTATATCAATATCATAAATTAGTAGAAATAAGCACACATCTATACAACTACCGGCCACTCCCTCGCAGCTTCCTGTGCTCTGGCCAGTGAGGGCAAAGGGGCTGGGATTTTATTTATTTAGATAATTATTTCCTGCTTTTCTCTCCAATGCAGACACGGACCCAGACAACTTTCAACATCGTTGTTCCCCTTCTTCTATTGTATTCTCTCAGCACCACGCTGTGAGGCAGAGTGGCTGACCCATGCTCACCTCACGAGCTTCTATGGCCGACTAGGGATTCGAACCCAGGTCTTCCAGATCAGTTTGAGTCTCTTCCTGATCAGTTTGAGACTCTCACTGAAGCTCCTGGCTTCTTCTTGATCTCTAAGCGACAGCTATGCTGGTTGTCATGATTAACAGACTGAGAATGACTGACAGACCTGAGCAACTTGGGACCTTATTTTAATAAACCAATTTATTGAAATGCAAACTGTCTAGTTGGGGGCCAAACTTTTGCTCTTTCGTGTTAATGTAACAATGTTCAATCCTCCTCCCTGTTTCCTTGATATAACTTTAGTTCCTCTTGCCAAAGGGTAGAAAATAGAGACATTTTCTCTCATCTCAGAAGAGTGGAAATCCAAGAATAGATGCCTTGGTTTAGCAGTAAAATCTATATGGCAGTAAAAACAACGGAACGTACCAAGAGTATGTCAGTCACAACGGCCCAGTTTAAAGATAAAAGAAATTCTCCAAGGGCGATAAAAATCTGAAATGTTAAAAAAAGAGAGAGAAAGCCTGTTACTGTGCCATTGTGAGCTCACTGGGTAGAGGCACTGGAGAACAGCAAATAAATAGAGGGCAGCTGCTGCTTTCCTTTGACATTTTTCTCAAGCATTTCAGCCACTTTCCTTTGGATGCTGCCTGCTGGCTTATTAATGCATTTTGCTAACTTGTATTATAAAATATAGATTTGTCGACAAAATGGAAAATTGGCCAAGTTCACGTAGGTGTACATGAATGAGAAAGACTCTGGCTGACTGTAGCAGCCGGAGGCTCCAACAGCCATTACAAGCACCTGGCTTCTTCTTGATCTCTAGGTGGCAAAAAGGACCCAAAATGTTGCAGCCTCATTCCTCTTCCTCTCTGCTGCATCCTGCCAATGTACACATCATGAAATACACAAGTTGGGTCCAGGAACCCCTCCCCTCCCATGACCTGTGTAACCGTCAGACATGAGTTGTAGATTATCCTCAATTCCCCTAAGGAGGGAGCCTGATCAGGATTGGGACTGCGGTGCATTTGGGGAGGGGGCATCAGTTTTCTACCCAGCACAGTTTTCCTAACTGGAAACAGTCTGTGTGTGTGTGTGTGTGATAGTTGGCCCACTGGGGAAACCTACAAAGATACACATGGGTTTCTCCAAACAGTGCCCTCATGAGTCTATCTGTTTCAGCTTGGGAACATGGCATGGTGCGTGGGGGGCTGAAGCTCCTTTGCCACATGTGCTGCAGTTGTGATCCAAACTGGGTATACCGTGCAGAAACCATGCACCACTTCTGACTGTAACACAGAACACAGGGTGTGTACCCCAGACCCATTTTGCCCGTGTGTTCTATAACGTATAAATCTGAACATAAGAAGAGCCCTGCTGGATCAAACCAGTGGTTCATCTTATCCGGCATCCTGTCTCACGCCCGTTAATCTGGAGAGCCAACAACAGGGCATGGAGGCCGAGGACTTCCCCTGAAGTGGCCTCCTGGCACTGGGATTCAGAGGTTGACTGCCCCTGAATGTGGAGGTTCCCTTTAATGTGAGAACATCTGCAAATGCAAGAGGTCGTCAGGTGATGCTGGAAGGGAAATAAGGACGGGATTGACCTTTGGGTGCCCACTACTAATTAGAAAAGTCCAGGGCTTTTTTTCAGCGGGAACGCGGGGGAACGGAGTTCCGGAACCTCTTGAAAATGGTCACATGGCTGGTGGCCCCGCCCCCTGATCTCCAGGCAGAGGGGAGTTGAGATTGCCCTCCACGCCATGTGGCGTGGAGGGCAATCTAAACTCCCCTCTGCCTGGAGATCAGGGGGCGGGGCCACCAGCCGTGGCGTGGAGGGCAATCTAAACTCCCCTCTGTCTGGAGATCAGGGGGCGGGGCCACCAGCCACGTGACCATTTTCTCCAAGGGCAACCCACTGAGTTCCACCACCTCTTTTCCCAGAAAAAAAGCCCTGGAAAAGTCACAGAACACAGGACAGGGTAGTATTGGAAAAAGATACTCAGTAGCATGGGTTGGGGGGGGGGGGTTGTAAATTGAATTTTTCCTTACATATTGAAAGGTACATCCTCCAGTATTTTGGCTGGTCTTGTGACCATAATAAACCTTTGATTGATTGATTGATTGAATTTTCACAGATCACACCAAAGCCTCCCTCACCACCATCATGAAACGTTGCTGAAGGCTTTACTGCTCCTGCTGAGCAGTGCGTTGATTTATTCTGTAATAACCCTTCATTGGGAATTTCAAAACCAAGAGGAGTTTGGGGTGGTGGCACGTAAAATAGACTGCCCTGAACTGGATAGCCCAGGCAAGCCTGATCTAGTCAGATCTCAGAAGCTAAGCAGGGTCGGCCTTGATTAGTAATTGGATGGGAGACCTCCATTGAAGACGAGGGTTGCAGAGGCAGGCAATGGCAAAGCATCTCTGTTAGTCCCTTGCCTTGAAGACCACAGTAAGGGTTGCCATAAGTCAGCTATGACTTGATGACACTCTCCACCACCAAGGATACACTAGAAAAATGTATCAGCAGTCTAAAATATGACCTGGCAGCTGCAGTGTGCGAAATAGCAGAGTGCATAATGTCCCAAAATCGGGACAAAGCTTGATTTAAAAATTTTATAAGCCTGTTTTCCTTCCAGATAACTGCAGCCCAAGGCAGGGGACACCGATAAAATCAGTTTTAAAAAACCCCAAAATTATTTTTAAAAACAGGATTAAAACAATTAGCAAGGAAAAATAATTTTAAAATAAATGTCAACAAATATTCTTTCAATGCACCCACAGAACAATCATCGGAAGGGGCCAAAGTCCCTTCTAAAGAGTTCTGTTTTACAAGCCCTCCCAAATGGTAAGAGAGATGTAAATCTTTAAATTTCCTCTGGGAAGCTGTTTCATAACATGGAGGCTGCCACAGAAAAAGCAGTGGAACGTACCCTCACGGGGTCAGAACAACGAGAAGGCTGTAGCCTGACCCTGATAACAGATTTGCCAGGAGAGAGAGACCAAGAAAGCTGGTCGTGTCTCCAGTAAATAAAGATTGTTGGACTCATCATAAAAGATAAAGTTTCCAAATGACTTTCTGACCCACCTTTTACAGTTTATGCTTCACAAATATGCAGGTTGGCAAGTTCCAGTGAGTATAAATATCACAGGTATGTGGCACCAGCCACTGGGATGAGGCAGGGAAATTTGAGATGTGATGGAGGAAAAGGCATAAATACATCTCTCCCCCAGGCCCCCAGGGAACAGTCTGAGCAAAACACTGCCTCTTCCTCGATCTTGAACTGCACATGTCTACACTTGCAACTGAAACAGCTATTATCGAAGCCAAATAACGTTCTCAGCAAATACTTCTAAAGTTGTGTGATCTGCAGAGCGTTCGTCTTGTCCTGAAACGTTCTGCATGGCTACATAAATTCATTGCCTCCCCCTACCTTTAAATGAAATCCATCCACCCCTCATTGCTGCTGTGCAGAGTCCATGATTCCCTTCTGGACTTCCAGAGAACTCATGGGACAAAAAGTTCAGGACTGGGTCAGAATGCAGCTGCTGGCAGTGGATTGGCAGGTCTGCCTGCCTGCGTGTTGACCAACCGACCTATCTATCTATTTTTCAGAATTACATTTGGGGGTATCCAACTAGGCCCCCTGACCTGGATAGCTTAGGCAAGCCCAGGGCTCATTTCAAGGGGGAAGGCACAGGAATGCAGTTCTGGCAGGTCCCCAAAGAGGTCACATGTCAGGTGGCCCCACCCACCTGACTCTCGGCCATTTGGGGCCCGTTTCGGCCTGGATTGGGGCCGAAATGACCCGGATCGGGCCTCTGACAGGTGGTGGATCACTCTCCCGCTCATCAGTGGCCTGATCCTGACCATTTTGGGCCCCTTTTTGGCCATTTTCAGCCCCTTTCTGCCATTTTGGGCCCAATTTTGGCCCTGAATGGCCAGGATTGGGTCCAAAACCACCGGAATAGGTGATGTCAGGGGTGTGGCATATGCAAATCAGTTATACTAATGAGACACTTCTGGTGATGGCTGGAGGCGGGGCATATGCTAATGAGTTATGCTAATGAGTTATGCTAATGAGTTCCTCCTGCTCTTTTTCTACGAAATGACCCCTGGGCAAGCCTAATCTTATTGAATTGCACAAGCTAAGCTGAGTTAGCCTTGGTTAGTCACTGGGAGACCTCCAAAGAAGACCGTCACGCTGCAGAGGCAGGCAATGGTAAACCACCACTGTTAGTCTTGCCATGAAAAGGGGGTGACCATAGGGCTGCCAGGTCCCCCAGGGAGGGGCAGAGGATCCCTGCTCTCACCCTCTGCCCCCCCCACTCACCTGGCCAGCACAGGGGGAAGGTGGGGAAACAGGCCTCCCAAGAGTGCTCCCAGTGCGGCGCAATGATGTCACTCCCAGGAGTGAGGTCATCACACAGGGCCTGGGAATGCTCCCTTCACATTGGGCCAATCTGGGAAGATCACAGAGGTACCAGCCCCTCCCCACCCACTGGGAGGCTAAGGGGACCAGGTAACCCTATCTGTGAGCCTCATTATTTCTCCTGTTATATTGCTGAATACTCTTCACCAGGCACTGAGTACTGGGTTCATGTCCTCAGTGAATAATCTCTTATCTTTCACTGATTTGAAAGCCAATAGGGAAGTGGTACTTTTGGCCCAGGCTAGCCCAATCTTGTCAGCTCTCGGAAGCTAATCCAAAAAACAGAGGGAAACCCCACCTCCCTCACCGAGGAAGAGCAATCAAAAACCTGCACACGTCTATTAATGTGTATGGGAATGTATAGAATATTTATAATTGCTTTTCTATATATTTCATAAAGTGCTCACATGCTATAAGTAAACCACTAATGAATGTCACTAAATATCCCACAGATTCAGTAATCCAACTCACTCTTGCACAAATACAGTAAATACAATGATCTCAGTAAATACAATAGTATCAATAAATAGTATAAATAGCGGCCGCAAAGTTCAGATGTGGACTTAACTGGTCTGTTTCTCGTTATACACAGACACACCAGATTTAACCAGTCTCCACACTCCTGTAGTTCATGAAGGTAAGTGAGACTTAAGGTGGATTTCCAATGTAGTAATCAGTTCTTTCTCTTTTGTTTTCTCAAATAATCACAACTATGTGCACTCCACGGGAGTGAGGCATAACTTTTGGTTACTGATATTCGAGGTCAAAATTGAACCGAGCGAAGCGCACGAGCATGCCCACAGCTGACACAATGACATTACTTCAGGAAGTGACACTGTAATGCCCCACAGGGGATGTACCCAGTGCACAACTTCCCAGCGCTGATCACCTGTGATTGGCGGGCAACAGGGCAAACCCCCAAGAGATTGCCTGCCACCGGTGGGCAATTATGAAGTCTAGCATGCACAGATGTATCCACACTCCGAAATTTCACTTCTAGGGAATTTGGGGAGGGGACTGAATCCTGAAGAATAACAACATGATTGTGCCCCACACACACATCTTTAACAAAGTCGTGCCCCACTCTAATATCCACATAGTGATTTACCAGGAACAAGTACCAGAAAACAAGGCCTGCACACGCAGTTGCCCTCCTATGCCAGAGAGGAACGGGACCTTCCCTCACAACAGGCCCATTCATGCCTTTTTTGGACCCCAAATCTGTCATAATTATGTGGAGTTTTGCACACTAGGCCTTCCAAATGTTTCTTCTTTTCTGCCCACAAGGTGCCAACAGAACGGACCCCTCCCTCCTCCTCCTCCCTGAGGGAAGAGGCTGTGTTTTGAGAGAAGCCAGCATTTCAGAAGGACTGTTTTGGCAGTAAGGCTTCAATTACTATAATTAACTCTGCCTGAAGATGGTTGCGGTTAATTCTGGTCACAAGAACATGTCAGTCTCACCGCAGCTGTTCCAGGGAGGATTGCTGAGGTACAGCATGGAGTCTGGTTATCAAGCTTTTATCCTCACAGCAAACCTGTGAGGTAGCTAAGGCTGAGAGAGAATGAGAGAGAGAGAAACAGAGAGAAAATTGCCCAGAGTCACCCACTGTACAGGGTTGCCAACTCTGGGCTGGGAAATTCCTGGAGATTTGGATGCAGAGCCTGGGAAGGGTGGGGTTTGGGGAGGGGAGGGGAGGGACCTCAGCACAGTATAATACCAGAGTATCCACCTTCCAAAGCAGCCATGGAAACTTATCTCTAGTCTGTAGATCAGTTGTAATACCTGGATCCCCAGGCAACACCTGAAGGTTGTCAGTCCTACCCACTGAGCTTGGTTGGCTGAGGGGATCTTTGAACTCCAGTCTTCCCAGTGGTCTAACCACTGCACCATACTCTGGTTCTCCGCTGTCCTCCATCCACCTCTGCAACACAGAGCAGGGAAGCTAGCCTAGGCAGTGAAGGAAGACCGAGCCCATTCTAGACACTAAAGATTTTCCCTGCATGTCAGAGCAGCGTGTGTGTCATCTCCAACCGTAGAGAAACTGGCATGCAGACTGCTGCCAAGCTAAAAATCCCAGCAATCATTATGTTTCCCAAGATGGGAGGATACACAGAGGAGGAGAAAATATATTCCCTTCTTCACCAGCTACTGGAACAAAAACTTTGGCATACAGAAAATATCTCAGTGTCACTTACATACGTAACCACGAGGCTCTCCTGAGCCAGCATGATGGCCAGATACAGGCAGGGTGCCGAGGCGATCATGCCCACCGCACAGATGATGGGGTCAGCTTGTGCATTAATCTTCTTGTATCTTCTGGCAGCTTCTGCACCAATAACAACCCCTAAAATGCCCACAGCAACCGTCATTCCTCCGAAGATCAGGCTGGTGGGGGGGAAATTACACTGATTGGAATTTACACCATTTTGTTTTATTTGTAAAGCTAAAAATGTGGGAAGGGGAGAAGAAGCGGTGCCTTTCTTCTTGACAGGCTGTAGCCTTGTGAAACTGGTGGAAGGCAGATGTTCAAGGGGTGCAGCTTTTAGGCAACCGTCTGTCTCAGCACAGGAGGAAAGGCTGTCGAGTTTGGAGTTTTTTAAAATGGTCCTTGCTGCAGAGGAGCACTTGTGTTTGTCGGTGGAGGACACAGGAAATTTGTATCACATACACAATGGGAATTTTGTGCCACCCAGAAGCACAGCCCAAAACAACCAGCTGTGAAAACTAACTAGCCAGTTTGGTGTAGTGGTTAAGAGTGGCAGGACTCTAATCTGGAGAGCCAGGTTTGATTCCCCACTCCTCTGCTTGAAGCCAGCTGGGTGACCTTGGGTCAGTCACAGCTCTCTCAGAGCTCTCTCAGCCCCCCCCTACCTCACAGGGTGTTTTGTTGTGCGGATAATAATGACATACTTTGTAAACCGCTCTGAGTGGGCATTAAGTTGTCCTGAAGGGCGGTATATAAATCAAATGTTATTATTATAAATTGAATGTTATTACATCACAAGTCAAAGTAATATATCATATGCATCATTCAATGGCACATTTAAAGGTATATACCCAATAAAGTTTTAATTATATTTACTCATATGCTACTCTTTTAGTATCTAATAAAGTTCTCTAATGCCTAAGCAGTTTCTCAATAACATAACAGAGGTAGGCTACATAAATTTCAAGCCCACTCAAAGAACTAGCAAAATATCCATATCTTAGAGAGAGAGAGAGAGAGAGAATCTCAGAATAGTAAAGTGCTAGTGTATTCAAACCATTCCAGGAATATATTATACAAACAATTTTCATTCATCCTCTACGTAATACCAATCACTAAGAACAATATTTCATCATCTAATAATTCACCGTATAGCAGAAAAAGGTCCTTTCAAATCAACCTTTAAAGTGACAGCGCAAATATAGTCTATTCATAAAGTTGCAGACTGTCCTGCTATATTTGAACTGTGATGTGAGAAGCGGTTTCACCTCCCCCCACCACCACTATGCCATTTTCACATCTTCAGACCTCCACAGCTCCATTGTGAAAACCGGAAGTAACATGACTTTGCAGCGAAGCCTAGAGCTGCTCCGTGGGGCAATCTGAGGATGCAAAAACAGAGACTGACCCTTCTCCTCCCTTGCATGCTGTGGTCACGATCAGGAAAGGGTTCTTGCGTGTCCGAGTGGCACAAATTTCCCATTGCCCATCTGATACAAAGTCCTCATGTCTGTCTTCCCCAACAAGCATAAGGACTTTGCAGTGTGCATAGAGGGCCTCACAGTTGAAAGTGTTGCTGACTGTCCCAGAACCCAGCTCTTACCCCTGTACTGCGCTGTCGCTCATGTGAGGAAGAGGGTTTATGGGTAGTAAACATACTCCAGTGTTCCAGGCATCTGCATGCAGACATCTCAGTGGACTGGTGCTTCCTCAAGCCAGGAAGTTTTTAATCAAGTTCCATGTGCAGAGGGAGGGAAAGGGTCCCACACAAGCACAGCAAACGAGCTGTGTTCATGCCCCATCACAGCTGAATATCATCTGAGGGCCACAACACAGGGACTCTCAGAGTCTCTCTACATGTTACTAAGTATCGAGGAATGCTCAAGTGCCGGACTGTATGTATGGTCCTCAATTCACATGCAGGCTGTTCTTGCGCTGCGCACGTGAATGCCGCTTTCACGGAAGCTCCCTTTGTGTGACTCCATCCGCAAGTGATTCTGGAGGGCGATGCACCAATTCAGCTCTTTTCGCTGCAAGAACAAGTCCTGTAGGCTCCTTTGACTTGCCAATTTGCATTTCTTTAAGGTGTGAGAAAGTGTCAGGATCTGCATTTCAATGAATGGATGTGGGGGAAATTTGGGATACTTTTAGCAGCTGATATCAAACACGTGGATGAATTCACGTGGAGCAAATTGAAGTGTGACTGTGCGAGCGAGTGCATGGAAAGTTGGAGGGGGGACACGTGAAATTAGGTTCACTTGAGCATCCCTAGGTGCTTAGTAACGTGTACAGAGACTCTATATTGGAGTGTTTTTCTTTTCACCTAACAAAGATGGAGGCATGATCCAGCTCTGCTGGAAGTTGCTCTTCTAAGGCACCAGAAATGCAGTCCTTGGCTATTTTACTGAAGCAAGCTGTCCCCAAGGCCCAACACACTGAGATGCAGGTGCACCTTCTCCTCTTGAAGATGAGTTGACTGTGGCCTTAGGGAGTCAGTTTCCAAAGCGCTGAAAGGTGCTTGTGGTCTTGCAGGGCTAGAAATTCTTTGTCGACTGCACTAGGGAAGTAAATATCAGTGTCATCCTCAGCAGAGTTATCTACATCTAAGCCCAGTGTCTTCAATGGTTTTAGAAAGATACAACTCTGCTTGGAAGAACATTGTCAAGTTTGTGAAATACCCTTGCATTTGAATCGGTTCTGCTACACAACAACTTTTCAGATGAAGCCTTGGTTTTCGCGGAGGTTGGAGGCTATCAATCCAGAATCTGGGGCCAGGGTTTAAAATTGGGTTTATTAGCTGCAGAGTCTCTCTATATGAGACATCTTACACGGGGATGCTCACATTTAGGGATACGCAGTGGTTTAAAAAGAGAGAGCCTGCAGATTGCTCCTCAGAGGGTTTGTTAATTTCATCTTTGCCTTCCCAAAGGCGTTGTCAATTTCCCTTTCCCATTGGTGAGGCAAAGATGAAATTAATAAACCCTCTGAGGAGTGATCTCTGCCTGCTCTGTCCTTCTAAACTACACCTTCCGGTAAACATTGCATCTCCCTACACTTGATCATCCCTGTGTAAGATGTTTCATGTAAACTCAGTTAGTCTTAACTATGGTTTTGCAACTGAAAGTAGTTTTCTCTGTTCAGAGCTGCTCAGTTCTTTCTCAGTTCTTAACTACTAAAATACAGTAAGACATAACATGAGTAGTCAAGGAATTCCTAAGGAAGGTGAGCCATTCCCAGTGATTCTTCTCATTCATTCATTCATTCATTCATTCATTCATTCATTCATTCATTCATTCATTCATTCATTCATTCATTCATTCTCACTTAGCAAGAAATGCGGAGCAGGTACTTGAAACAATTTGCTAGATGGTGGGCAGAAATCTATTGAGAGCATTCCACCACCCAAGTCCTTCTTCTCCAGGAAGAAGCACACATGTCTCACCTGTTGGAGGCATTGCATTTTTCCTGCGTTGATGAAGAGCTGTTGCTATGGAGAAGGACCTGAGCTCTGCAGAGGAACACGGGGATCCAGAACCCCAGAGCTCCCGTGACAAAGGCTAGCGAGGTCACACCCAGTGAGGACGAGACAAAACTCCAGCTGCCAGAAAAATGAAAGCATTGTTACTATTTAAAATAAATTTATATCCTGCTTTTCTCCCAGTCAATATGCACAGTATTATATTAGACCCTGGGTCCATCACAATCAGTAACGTCTACTCATTCACATCACCTACGACTTAATATTTACTGAAGATGCCAAGGATTGAACCTGGGGCCTTCTGTATGCAGTGCGGAAGCTCTTCTAGCAAGCCAGAGCTCCTCCCCAAGAAGATCCCTATTTTCAGTCTGAAATAAGCCAGAGGAAGGGAGGAAGATGTAATCGAGTTTACATGGGGGGAGAATCTGCATTTGTTCTACAAAGTATGGTGTAGTGGTTAGAGTGCTGGACTAGGATTTGAGAGACCTGGGTTCTGCTCTGACTTGAATTTTACTGGATGTGTGAGTTGCTCTTTCTCAGCTTAACCTACCATTAGGTTCTTGGGAGAGAATAAACATGTGCTAAATAGACAGAAGTGAGTTTTGTGTGTTTATCTTAAATTTATCTTAAATTTCAGGGATATTAAGGGTACGTGGAAAGCTTCATAGAAAATGCAGGCTTTAAGGAGGAATTTCAAAGAAGAGAAAGGGGTGGAAGGATTCACGCACACACACAACCTTTATTGGCATGTTAGAGCGAAAAAAGGTACATTAAAATTAGTTGATAGCTTCCCTGATACAGATTGCAGATTGAAGAAAACTAGCCACATTAGAGGTTATAGAAAAGTTGTGACCAGATAGTAATCGCTGGACCTTGACATTATCAGAAAGGCCGCACCATGAATAAAGAAGGGAGTTCAAAAGTTTTTCTCAGATCTTAGAATAAAATAAACAGTATAACAGAACATGGGAAACAGATTCATTGACACCCAGGCCACAAGGGCATTTTCTGAGTTCATAAGGGGTCCCTTGGCATCTGCCAACGGAAATGGCCGAAGGCAGTATGTTGAATCTGGCCAGCATCAGTGCCAGATTGATGGGGCTCAGTTAAGAGAGCAGAAATAGGGTGGAGGGATTCTAGGCACAAGGTGGAGAAAGAGTGATTTAAGGAAGCAGGAGACCCTAGGAGCTGGAGGAAGGAAGGGACAGAGGGTATTGGGATATTAAGAACAGAAAGATAAATGGGGAGACACAGCCATGGAGGGTTTGGAGGCAGATTGGACCCATGCACAGAGCTGAGGGAGGCTATCATAAGGCCAGCCACTCGCCTACTAAAGGGAAAATGTACAGATGGGATTTCATAAGATCTTCCCCTTTCTCTCTAAAAAGGAGGGAATTCTATGCCAACTCCATGGTCCATAAACACAGGAAATGATTTGGGAATATCCTTAAGGGGCCCAGGGCCTGCCCTGAAGGTATCAGATGCAGCCACCTTGTTGCAGCGCAGCAGATCTAGGTCTGGTTAGTACCTCCGTGGAAGATTTGGGAACGCGACTTTGTGGTTTTAAGTGTTGTAAAGTAAGAAAGGTGGGATGTACAGGCAATAAATTATTATGCAAGAGAAGGAGCAGCTATTAGTGGGGAAGAAAAACACAGTGATGGTGGAGAACTCTAGTGGGTGGCTGGAGTGTGTGCCAGGGCACAGTGGGTAAATCAGTTTGCAACAGCAAAGGGGTAGATTGTGTGTCACCAGTTGAAGATTTCTGACGGTTCACGACCGATAGTAGAATTTCTGTCCCCACTTGATCCAACTGAGTTGATTCTTTCAGCTGTAGCAGATAACTTAGCTAATATGAAGCCTGAGCTTTTGCATGTTCACTCAGATGTAAATTACATTGGGGTAGCTGTGTTAGTCTACAGTAGCAAAACAAAACAGAAGTCCGGCGGCACCTTAAAGAGAGCTGTTTTGTCACTCTAGTTTAAATGATGTTTATTCCCAAGTAAGTTGCATACAATGGCAGCTTTGCTCATCTCCACACTGCAGTTAGATATCCCTGCCCTCCTGCCCCAAAGTTAGCAAGCGTTGGTTTAAAGATCTACAGATGATTTCTGTAAATCAACAGTGCCCTCTAGTGGAGATCTCTGCTCAGTGGAAATCTTAATGTCTAGAGACTTCAGTACAACATACATAAAAACATGTGAATTAATTGCACTCATCTTACATTTGTCCCATCCTGACCAGGATAGCCCAGGTGAACCTGATCAGATCTCAGAAGCTAAGCAGGGTCAAAATTGGTTAGTAATTAGGTGGAAGCTCCAAAGAGCAAGGTTGCAGAGGCAGGCAATGGCAAACCACCTCTGTTAATCTCTTGCCATGAAAACCCCACCAGGGGTCACCATAAGCCAGCTATGACTTGAGGACACTCTCCACCACCACCACCACCACCATGTTTGTCCCACCCAATACCTCACCTTAAGGAGGTGCACACAGTCTTCCTCTCTCTGTTTTATCTTCAGAATAACCACCCTGTGAGATAGGTTAAGCTGGGAAAGAGAGACTGGCCCAAGGTCACCCACTGAGCTTCATGGTAGAACAGGGACTCAAACTCAAGTCTCCCAGGTCTTTACTGAAGAGCTGCCATGTTTATTTACTTGTTTGTTTACTTTATTTACACCCTGCCATTCTCCCCAGCGGGGACCCAAAGCAGCTTGCATCATTCTTCTCGTGACCTCAGTGGCAGGGGGTTTCCTTACTTTCTGCAAAGCGAGGAGACATCTTCGCACCAAGTGGAATTCTCTTTGTGTTCACTAGCAGTCTTTGCATGCTTCTTAGCTGCACGGTGGGCAGATTCAGGGACCAATAGGATCAGAAGGATGAGGCCGACCGCTCCCATGCAAGGCGTAACCTACAAAGAAAGGAGCAACGGCTGATGTGCTAGGTAGAGGGCAGCTGGGTGCACCCAATGAATATCTTCTTACTGTCCAACTTGGCTGTCAAACCCTGCTCTCTGTGGGTCAAGCTAAATATGATGCCGAGCATGTGTTCTTTAATGTGTCGGGTGATGCAATTTTACCTAGGAACTGCAGTTTTAAAAGATAGAGCCACTCAGGATTGCTGGGGAGAGGAAGGATCAGGGCTTTTTTTCTGGGAAAAGAGGTGGTGGAACTAAGTGGGTTGCCCTCGGAGAAAATGGTCACATGACTGGTAGCCCCTGCCCCCTGATCTCCAGACAGAGGGGAGTTTAGATTGCCCTCCGCGCCGCTGAGCAGCGCGGAGGGCAATCTAAACTCCCCTCTGTCTGGAGATCAGGGGGCAGGGGCTACCAGTCATGTGACCATTTTCAAGAGGTTCTGGAACTCCATTCCACCCTGTTCCCGCTGAAAAAAAGCCCTGGGAAGGATTCTCTGCTGCCTCTGCCGGCTACTCAGCCCCACCCTCCTGCCTGGCTCGGGCTGCTGTTATTGCTCAGACAATGATGACAATTTGCAATTGTTTTCTTTAGCAATCTCAATGGAGAGAGGAATGGCCAGTTCTCCCCGTCCCCCACTCTGGGTGGAATCTGCTAGGTCTTAATATAAAATTTTTCAAAGGCAGGAAAGATTTAAAGCTTCTCTAGCACCACCTCTGCAATCAAATCAGAAGCCCCACGTGGTTGCTTTAAAGTTTTTTTAAAAAACAAAGAAGATCTCTCAGATCCTCTGCATTATTGTCCTGTTGGAGGAGCTGGTAGTTCCCTTCTCTGTTAAGATTATTAAAGGAAACAATTGCAAAGTTCCTCTCCCCCTGCAATCTCATGGGGTTCTGTCTTTTAAAACTACAGTTCCCAGGTAAAATTGCATCACCCAATTCGTTAAAGAACACGTGCCTGCTGTCACTTCTAGCTTGGCCTTGTGCCAAGCTAGGTAGGTGGAAGCTGGAGGCAGGGCATTTTCACTGGTGGCATCTTGCCTCTGGAATGTCTATTGAAGCTTGTCTGGCATCTACCGTACTGTCTTATGTGCCAGGCCAAAATGTTTATTAAGCCCAGACTTGTAACTAAGGGATTTTGATCATTTAACTGTTTTATGGTCTGCTTTTTTAGAGTGCTCAATGGTTATTTTATACCCATGGGCTTGTTTTGTTTTTATATTGATAATTCATGATGTTTTTTATGGTTTTATGGTATATTTATTGGTAAGCCATCTCAAGAAGGACTCTGGCGAAGTGGCATCTAAATTCAATAACAGAAATAAACAAATATCAGTAGGGGAGGATCCGAAGTTCTACAAGAGAGCTCTGCTAGCAAACTGGAACTTTTCTACATGCAACTAACCATGCTATCCCCTCTCCTGCAGCACTAGGGCTTTTCATTTTTTTTAAAAAAAACAGCAATTGACTATGTATCATCTTAATATTTAGACCAAGGTATGTACCAGGTTTTTAAAAGGCTCTACACCCTTTTGTTGCAGAAATATAAATGGAAATGCATATGTCCACAAGGAAAGGGTCTACAGAGTGATTTTTTTTAAAATAACAGAAAGCTGGGAATTCAGAGAACCTGACAGAGACATTGTTATAAGGATATTCAATTGCTAAGTAAAAAAACCAAAAAAAAACTGGTAGTGGTGGGGGATGGTTGCTGTGGGGGCAGAGGCAGGGGAAATGACAGGGGAAACGATCCTACCCACATGCCATCCAGGCATTGCTGCAATATTTCCCCAAATTTTGGAGCAAAGTAGCTTTGGAAAAGATCAGAGAAAAGCCAGGGAAAACCTGGGAGTTGCACAAATGTACCACGATGCTGTAGGGAACCAGAGAAAAAATCCTGCTTCCGAGCAGAATTGACGTTGTGCAAATAATTCATGTGGAAAAAGTTTGTGTGAACAAGGAGAAAGGGGCCATATCTACTGCAAAAAGACTTACTCGGAAACCCCATCTCCAGTGGCCAGTAGCTTGTTCCATTGAAGAAGACAGGATGTAACCAAGGCCGCTGCAAAACAGGAAAACACCAGGTTTTTTTCCTCCAGTGGCTGCAGTCCAAACTGTTAACAGGTTAGAGCAATGAGAAAGCCAGGTTGCCACCCAGAATATTTAGATGAAGAAGCATCTGAACAAGTCACATTTTTATCCTACGCTTCTCCAAAGGAGCTCAGAGCAATTCTTTCCAAAGAGTGCCTGACCCAGAGTTATATGGGGAGCGGTGTAGCAATTTGAACCCAGGGTTCCTGGGCCTTAGGGAGTGATGTAATAAATGTATTCCAGTTCCACAGCCTCAATCCGATGATTACATGGAGGTAAACTCATTACAGTCCATAGATCATTGTAATGTGTTCCCAGGGCTTTTTTTCAGCTGGAAAGTGGTGGAACAGAGTTCTGGAACCTCTTGAAAATGGCCGCATGGCTGGTGGCCCCACCCTCTGATCTCCAGACAGAGGGGAGTTTAGATTGCCCTCCACACCGCTGGCACGGAGGGCAATCTAAACTCCCCTCTGTCTGGAGATCAGGGGGTGGGGCCACCGGCCATGTGACCATTTTCTCCAAGGGCGACTTAAACTTTTAAACCCACCTCCCCTTGTTCCAGCTGACCCAAAGTGATGTCAGTGTGTAGTCCTGGGAGCGTGTGCGCACTTTGTGCGCACACATGCGGTACCAGGAGCACCACCTCCAGCCAAGAGTTGCCCCGTGCTGGCAACCCACTGAGTTCCACCACCTTTCCCCAGAAAAAAAGCCCTGTGTGTTCCTGTTACTTATTTCTTATCAAGTGGTCTCGGCAGGTTGTTGGAACAGTTCAGAAAGACACCTGCAAGGGCCAGTCAATAGAACAAATCATTGGTATACTGTGAATTTTGCACCTAGCACTTTCAGTAAGCACTTATAAACATTATTATTTGATGTCAGTCTTATTGTGGTGGGATTTCCCTCTGGGATCTTAGGCAGAGGTCTTTCACACCACCTCCTACCTGAGCCTTTTAACTGGAGATGCTGGGGGTTGAACTGGGAACCTTTTACACGCAATGCGTATGCTCTGATAGGCAGATGTACCTTCCCACTGGTATGAAAATGTAGAAGATGGACAGCATCCAAGTCCGGTGGTCTTTCTCAAATAAATCAGCAATGATGGAAGGAGCGACAGTGGAATAGCTGGCGGTGCCTGCACCCACCAGGCCTCGTGAAATGAAGAATAACCAGGCCATCTGGAGGTGGAAAAAATGCATGAGAACCTAGAAAGTGCATGTTAAGTAATAACCTCCTGCCAAACTGAGCAACAGACCTGTTTGCTTTACAGCAGAAACCTTTACTGTGTAATGTTATGCAACGTTACTCCAGTTGAACGCACCGAATTCAGTGGGCTTACAGAAGAATAACTCTGCCTAGGCTGGCACTTTGACAATGGGCTTAGACTGGAATAACTTTGCTTAGGATTGTGCTGTGAGTTATTTAATAGTTTTGGTCTGTCATTTAAACTGCTTTTATCAACTAACAAGGTATGCTTTAATTAATTGGTCAATAACAATTCATTTTCATTTTATAGTGCAAAAGTGCCAATGTGCAAAGTGCAAAGATACAGAACAATAAATATAATAAATACAATAAGATCTTATGTTTCTCGTGTCCAATCAATCATGGAATAATGATGTCCAAAAAGGGAATAACATGAAAACCCACACAGGGGCTGAACATAGAGTCACAATATGGGATAAGAGATGACCCCAGTCCAAATTGGAGTAAAATCCAAACGTGCCGACGGGATTATGCGAGCATCTTATACAATTCCCGTTTCGTATAGATGATACTTCTTCCTGGGCACAGTTAATTCTGGACTGTAACAAAAATATAATCTCTTCTTAAAATTGTGAAATTTCTTTAAAACATTCAACAACAATTTATCACAATACATACTTACTGGTCACCATATGAATAGATACACCAATGTGACAGTACATATGTTCATCCCAACTTCAATACTTCAATACATCACAGCAATGAACAATAACATGGACATGAAACATACAGGAAGAGGGAACCTCCTAAATACATAATTAACAAATTATTTAATGAATTGATTAATAGGTCCTGTCCTCCGGGACCACAAAACTTACAGCAATCATACAGCCATCAGATAGTAAAACTTACAGATAGTAAAACTTACACACAGCTAACAAGTAAACCCATCATATCTATGTATCTGAACTGGTTACCTAGTTGGGCTTATACTAATGTGCAAGGAGAAGTGGAAGGATTACTGGGGAAAGTGGAAGCAATACCAGCAAATTTCAATGTTACCCCCAAAAAGCAGGAATAGTCAATTTCATTATTAAGCCCGCCCGGGGCCAGGCTCCGCAATTTGAAAATCCACCTCGTTTCCAATTGCAATAGTCTCCTAGGACTATCTTCAGTGAATGGTTCTTTAATCATGTCGGCCACTGTAACCCTAAGGTCCCCCAAGCTATGATGATAATTCAAATAATGCAAGACCAGAGGTGCCTCCCTGACTTGGTTCCTTATCCTGGACACATGCTCCTGGACTCTGATTTTGAGCGGACGCGTAGTACTGCCCACATAATACAGTGGGCAGCTGCATTGGATGACATAAACCACGTATGAAGACCTGCATGTGGTAAAGCCGCGGCAATATTCCTGTCTATCCCTAATTATTTCCTCGAATTTAACCATATATGGGCAGACATTACAATCCCCGCATCTAAAATGTCCCTTGGGAGCCGTTCCACCACGATTCTGAGAAGGATCGTGACGTTCAAATTCAGAACGTGTTAGTATATCCTTGAGAGATTTAGTTCTACGGAGGCCGATAGCTGGACTGACTTCACACCCAGGGATATTATCTATTAAATGCCAATGCTTCCGAATAATGCGGGAAATTGGGGTAGCCAAAGTTGTGTAATTGAGAGCCCACTTTAAACGGTTATTGCCTGCGCGGGATTTTGGAACAAGTAATTGTTCCCGTGGCGTACCCACAGCTCGATTTTTTGCCGAGCTGATCGCTGGCAATGGGTAACCCCTGCTAGAAAATGCCCGTTCTAATTGGGTGCAGCTGGTCCTAAAGTCCCCTGTATTGGAGGAATTTCGCTTCAGCCTCAGGAACTGGCCCACTGGGATACTGTATTTCAAGCGTTGCGGGTGGAAGGAGGAAAAATGGAGGTATGAGCACCTATCTGTGCCTTTCTTAAAGGGCCGCACGCCAAGTTTCCTATCGTTAATTTTATAGACACTAACGTCCAAGTAGTTAATGCATGCACTGCTACCCTGCCAGGTAAACTTGATATCAGGGCTGATGGTATTTACCCATCTGCCAAACTGCTCTCCAATCTCCCGAGTCCTAATAATGGCCATGATGTCATCAATATAACGACAATAATATACAATATTGTCCTTAAGAGGGTTATTGTCCCTGTTCAAAATATAATCTCTCTCCAGTTGGGCCATAAAGAGGTTGGCGATGCTGGGAGCGGCAGCACACCCCATCGCCACCCCTTTAGTTTGATAATAGAAAACCCCATCAAACTTGAAATAATTCCGCTCTAGTATAATATCTAAGATGTTAAGAAGAAATGGAGTAGAGGGGCTTTGATTAGATCTGGTTAGTAAAGATGTTTCTACCACAGCCCTCGCCCCGTCGTGGGGGATCGAGGTATATAATGAGACCACATCCAGTGTCATCAAAAAAGCAGTGCTGGGGAGCTCCAATTGCTCCACCGAAGAAATAAAGTGCATCGTATCCCGTAAATATGCCTCAGTCTGGACCACAAGTGGCTGTAAAAAGTGGTCCAAAAAAATGGAAAGTGGTTCCAGTACGGAATTGCTGCCCGAAATGATTGGGCATCCCGGCGGTGGTCTGCCCTCTTTATGTATCTTCGGGAGCATATAAAACACAGGAGTGTGGGGATTCCTGTTCTGCAAACCCTCATAGGTTTTCTGATCTATTTCAGTCATCATTAAGGCCTCATCTAGAACAATCTTTATGACTCTTTGAATCTGTGGCAGTGGGTTCCAAGTCAGGGAGGCACCTCTGGTCTTGCATTATTTGAATTATCATCATAGCTTGGGGGACCTTAGGGTTACAGTGGCCGACATGATTAAAGAACCATTCACTGAAGATAGTCCTAGGAGACTATTGCAATTGGAAACGAGGTGGATTTTCAAATTGCGGAGCCTGGCCCCGGGCGGGCTTAATAATGAAATTGACTATTCCTGCTTTTTGGGGTAACATTGAAATTTGCTGGTATTGCTTCCACTTTCCCCAGTAATCCTTCCACTTCTCCTTGCACATTAGTATAAGCCCAACTAGGTAACCAGTTCAGATACATAGATATGATGGGTTTACTTGTTAGCTGTGTGTAAGTTTTACTATCTGTAAGTTTTACTATCTGATGGCTGTATGATTGCTGTAAGTTTTGTGGTCCCGGAGGACAGGACCTATTAATCAATTCATTAAATAATTTGTTAATTATGTATTTAGGAGGTTCCCTCTTCCTGTATGTTTCATGTCCATGTTATTGTTCATTGCTGTGATGTATTGAAGTATTGAAGTTGGGATGAACATATGTACTGTCACATTGGTGTATCTATTCATATGGTGACCAGTAAGTATGTATTGTGATAAATTGTTGTTGAATGTTTTAAAGAAATTTCACAATTTTAAGAAGAGATTATATTTTCGTTACAGTCCAGAATTAACTGTGCCCAGGAAGAAGTATCATCTATACGAAACGGGAATTGTATAAGATGCTCGCATAATCCCGTCGGCACGTTTGGATTTTACTCCAATTTGGACTGGGGTCATCTCTTATCCCATATTGTGACTCTATGTTCAGCCCCTGTGTGGGTTTTCATGTTATTCCCTTTTTGGACATCATTATTCCATGATTGATTGGACACGAGAAACATAAGATCTTATTGTATTTATTATATTTATTGTTCTGTATCTTTGCACTTTGCACATTGGCACTTTTGCACTATAAAATGAAAATGAATTGTTATTAACTGTTGATTCCCGGAATCGTTGTTTGTTTGCGTTCTTACTATCCGGGCGTTTCCCTTGTGTTGTTCATTAATTAATTGGTTGGCAGATTTTAATTTTTTTAAAAAATGTTTAAAAACAATTCATGCTGTAGGGTCCACCCTCCGAAGCTGCCATTTCTTCCAGGGGAACTGATCTCTGTGGTCTGGAGATCAGCTGTAATTCTGGGAGATCGCCAGGCGCTCCCTAGAGGATGGGGTCCCAGACACAACGCCAGCCCCTCCCACCGAAAGTCAACCCTTACCGACTCAGTGATGAAGGAGCTACCAAGAGTAACCCCTGACCAAAGTATTATTCCAGCGCCCAGGATGATTTTCCGATTGTATCGGTCCCCAAGGTATCCATACAGTGGTGCCGAGAACAAGAAACAGAGGATGAAAACTGCAAGGGGAAGAAAGCCCGAAAGGAAGAGATGTCATCTAATGATGTCACCAGGGCAGCCATTTTGTGTGCAGGGGAATTCCTCTTGGCTATGTTCAAGTGAAAAGCTGGTTGATACAGTGGCCAAAGATGCTGCCTGTCAGCTGTGTTTGGATCGCAAACTAAGGTCTGAGAGGAAAACGTTAAGTGCACCCAAACACACGATTTGCTAGTACTCTACTCAGTCCTAGAATCATAGAGTTGGAAGGTACCTCCAGTCCAGTGTCGTCTAGTTCAACCCCCTGCACAATGCAGGAAATTCACAACTACCTCCCCCCCCCCCACACACACACCCAGTAACCCCCTGCTCCATGCCCAGAAGATGGCAAAAAACGTCCAGGATCCCTGGCCAAAGTGGTCTGGAGAAAATTGCTTCCTGACCCCAAAGTGGTGACCAGCATTACCCTGAGCATGTAAGAAGAGGCCATGAGAACTAAGCACTGATGTAACTCTTCCTGCCCTGCCACATATGATCTTTTTCTAGCTCCTTTTCTTTAAAGACCAAAGTTTGCCGTACAGTGTCTGAGTTCTAGTCCACGAGAGCTTATGCTTGAATAAAAATGTCTTTAAGGCTCCTGTAGACTCCTGTCTCACTGGCTGCTTCCACACACGTTGGATAATCCACTTTCAATACTCTTTAGTGAACATTTGAAACTGATTTTCCATGTGTGGAACAAAAAATCCACTTCCAAAGGATTGCGAAAGTGCATTGAAAGTGCATTATTCAACGTGTGTGGAAATGGCCTTTGTTGCTATGTAACATTTATTCTGACCCTCAATGCAGGACTATAGATTCTTGCAGAACAGACCCAGCCGTGTCTCTGGCCGCTAGAGAGTTACGTGAGTGTGGAAAACCAGGCTGGCACAATCAACAGTTTGTTGGCTGCAGACTAGGGCGATCTGATTTCAAATTCTTGCCCAGCCATAATCCTTAGTTAGATGGCCTTGGACTAGTCTTGATTGGATTACTTAACGAGACTGTTCTTCCTACCTGGGGAAATGGGATACAAATATTTGGAGAGGAGATTAAACCAGGGATGTGCAATATTGAACCTACTGGTTAAGTCTGAGAGGACAGTACAGAAGAGGTATGGGCTTAGGGTTGCCAACCTCCAGTTGGGGCCTGGAGATCTCCTGGAATTACAACTGATCTCCAGACCACAGAGATCAGTTCCCCTGGAGAAAAACGACTGCTTTGGAGAGAGGACTCTATGGCATTATGCCGCATTGAGCTCCCTCCCCAAACCCTGCCTTCCCCAAACTCTATTCTACCAATCTCCAGGTATTTCCCAACCTGGAGTTGGCAACCCTGCACACAGGAACATCCTTTTACCTGTATGCAACAGGCCAGCCCTGCTGTCTCCAAGGTCGAAGTATATCTGTATCTTCTCTAGCACTCCTATAACAAAGATCAAAGAAAGATCAATCAATCAAATATCTCTAATGGCATACAAGAATCTAAAACAGCAAACAAGTCACTATAAAATTACATAAAATGTCAGAAAAAAATATATTTAGACAAAGTTTGTATGAATCTTAAGCATACAACCACTCTAGAAATCACTGTATCATTATCCTTCAACAGAAAACGACAAAAGTATAAATTGTTCTGGTATTCAATATATATTGGCAACCTCTCAAACAACTTACAAAGAAAGATTTATCATAGCCATGATGTGCCAGGGAGACAAAATTATTCATTTCTTATTTTTTTTAAACTGCCCTGTCTCCCACAACTCAGGGCAGCATATACAGTTTTGTCCATCGCTACTTTCTCCTCACAACAATCTTGTGAAGTAAACCAGGCTGAGAAATAGTGAGTAGCCCAACATTACCTGACGAGAGTCCTGGCTGAGTAGGGATTTGAACCCAGGGTCTCTCCATTCCTGCCCTGAGACATAATCAAGGCCTGCAGATGTTCCTTTAGGCTTTAAGGAATGAGACGGCAGCATAGGGTCAAAGCAGATGAGATACTGGGTCATCTGACATTAAAACTTCCCAGCAATTTTCAAAGAACAACTGGGTCTGCATGGGAGCCTCCATGCTTTCCTCAAACTGTGCCAAATTGAATTATTCAAGAGGACTTTCTTACACAGATAATAGGCTGTACTGTAAGGAAACAGTCAAAGAGATGCTTTGAGAGGGGATAGGGACTGTAGATTATACTACTGTGCACTGTCTGTTATTGTATATATGTTCCTACTGGGTCATCAAATATGTTTGTTTCAACATTGCTTCAGCTCTGTATCAGATTTCTGCTTGTTTCCAAATTTCTGCGACCTATACCCTATTGCATTATTTATTGAACATCCAAGCTGTTGACGGTATTGAATTGTACTGTGCAATCTGCCTTGAGTCTCAGGGAGAAAGACAGATTATAGATAACGTAAATAAAATAAATCAGGGTCATAGCACATTGTGAGTGAGGTTTAACGGTACCAGCCCTGCACATTTTTGCTAACTGAAACTGCTTCCCACATCATTAAAAGAAAAAAGAATAAAGGCAATACAGGAGCGATTATGTTGAGCAAAACCATGCAAGTCTGGAAGGGTTAGACCTCTTCATCACTCACCAGGTTCTGAGCCCCAAATCCAAAGCACCATCTTATCTGCTTAACTCACATTTGCTTAAATTCTCTTGATCTATTTCATGAGACATATTCTGGTCAATGGTCCCCATTTTGGATCTTGGAAAGATTTTAAGGGCATGCTTTAAAAACATTAGTTGTAAATTTTAAAAAAAGAAAAAGAAGAAATACAGAACAATACAGACAGAAAAATCAGCAGCATAATAATATTACTTCCAGAAAATTTCTTATAATCTATGTAATGTGGAAATCCTTTATATTATAGCTATTTGATCTTGATAAGAAATCAAAAGAAAGGAAATAGTTGGATATTAGTGAGCATAACTCCATCTCATTCTGGATAGAGATATTGTTAGGCTTTAACCAAAGGAAATGGCTGTGGTCAGTTTAATAACACCTCTTCACTTTAGAAGCCAGTACAGGAGAGTTTGCTGAAACATAAATGAATTCATGATTCAGCACGTCTTCACCAACGTACAAGAAAAAGAGTATGCGCACACATAGACAAAATGCTCCCTTTCTCATTTGCAAAGTGCTGTCAGCCATAGGTATGTAATATGACCGAACCATTCCAGTTGGCCCTGCTTTCTGCTAGCCAAGGTACAGAGGTCTTGCGAAGTAGCTTGTTTTGTTCTTGACAGCTCACGTTGTGCAAAGCCGCTTTGGCCACTCTCCGCTTGTAATGGAACTTGCAGCATTGCTTTGCTTTCACTGTGCTCTGCTCTTGCAAAACATATCTTCTTTGGTCAAGAACCACATTGAGGAAACCCCTCTGGAGATTTTGTTTTCCTCCGTGTAGTTTGGATGAAACAGAACACAGCTAAAAGTGCAAAAGGCGGCCAGAAAAAGAAAGGGCGCCTCTTCTCTTGATAAACTTGGCAAGCCTGAGGTGTTCTTTTTGGAGAAACTTGAGCAGATCAAAGGTTCTGATTTTTAAAATACTGGTCCTGTATGTGTGGCTAACAGGCAGAACTATGAAATGCCAGAGTAAAACCTGGAAGAGTACCCTATTTAGTTCAATATTATTTATTCTGAAGGACAGCAATGACTCTCCGGGATCTCGGGCAGACCTACTGCCTGAGATACGGGAACTGGAGATGTCAGGAATTGAACTGTCCTGAGTCTTAGTGAGAAAGGCTGGCTATAAATAAGCTGAATAAATAAATAAACCTGGGATCTTCTGAAGACAAAGACTCTTTGAATACAAAGCTCTTCCAATGAATACAAAGACCTTCTCAATACAAAGGTGCTATTCCACTCCACTCTAAGCTCAGTCCCCCTGACATTAAAAAAAACCTGTCCTGGGGCATAGCTATTAAATGCTCGCTGATGGCTCCTGATGGGCTTTAGAAGCCATTGATCACCTTACCTGGCACAACAAACCAGTCCATGTAGTTCACCAGGTTAATATAGCACAGGACAGCAACCGCTAAGTAACACCTTTCGGGCGAGAATTTTCCCCATCGCTCTGACTCTTCGTTTGGTCCAATGGTGCCATAAATCTTCGAGGGCTGAGGAGGCTGAGATGACAGGCCTGCCACTGACTCTTCATTCATGTCTGTGGAGCTTCGGGCAGGCTTGAGAACTTGCCTGCTTAAGGCGAGCTGTCCCCCAACTGCGAATCCCAATGTTATGAGGAACCTTCTCTCTGCTCAGTCATTTCCTGTAAAGAGCCACCCACAAACCCAGACGCAAAACCTTCGAGCTAGAGGCTTCCTCCTCCCAAAAAAAGTTGCATCTCTGCTAATAAAGGCAAGGGCCCAGGGTAACCTTGAAGGGGAGGCAAGAGTGTGCAGAGAGCATTTTAGATAAGCGTGTCTCTGATAGCAAACGGGCTGTACGGTTTAGTATCCTGCACCTAAAACATTCCAGTTTGCCATTCCAATGAGATAATGCCAGTCAATAATCAGTGCGAATTTGGGAGGGCTAACTTGGTCAGCCTGCTGTAGCCGAATCAACAAAGAATGCTGCAGCATATTAGAGGCTAACAAATGTATCATGGCAGATGATTTCCTGAACCCAGAACCCACTTCGTCAGATCCATGAAGTGTTCCCCTCCACTGGCCGACGTTGTCACTGCAGTTATTAGAGATTTATTTCCCACTTCTTACCCTAAAAGGATGGAGGGGGGCTTCTAAATAATTTACAAGTGGCATTTATAATAACCAGCCTCTCTCCCTACCAAGAACTCAAGGCAGGTCACGTAGATTTGTTAAAAACATCAACACATGACAATGTTACCTCGCTCAACAGCAAGAATGATTAAACCAAATGCCAAACCCAGCCTGGGACCCAATAATCATTTAAAATTTAACAAATCAGTATCGAGCAATGCTCTAGGAATCCTTCCCAATCTCTACGCTAAATACCATAGAGATTGGGAGAATCCCTAGAGAGTTGTTCAATGCGGAAGCCACCCAGAAGTGACGTGTTGCGCAACGTTATTTGTACCTGCCATTCCCCCCACCCAATTGCTCCCTTGAGTTAGTGCAGGAGATGAGACCAAGGGCAGAAATTTGCCCCGGGAAACTGGGCAACTGGTAAGCCTAGCCAGAGCATGAGAGTTGGGGGCTTCTTTAAAAATGTCATGTCTAGCGTGGCCCCTTAGGTTGCAATCACCTACTCTGGCTGGCAGCAGCTTTACAGAGTCCTAAGCAGAGAAACGTCTTTCCTAACACCTGCCGTTTGAAATGGAGCCTGAGGCTTCCTGCTTGTGCTCCACTGCTGAGCCTTAGCCCCTCCCCAAAAAGGCAGGAGGCTCACATTTATTTTCAGCCACAAAGCTCTCTGGGTGGTGTTGGCCAAGCGCATTATCTCACAGTTTGGATGATGGGATCGAAAGATACTGTAACCTCCCTGATGTGGGAAAACTGATTGTCCACCACCTGTTGCAACAGGACCTTGCCCACAGGCGCTTTCCCTCCTACGCATTTGCAGACATCCCTGCACACGTGAGATTGTAGGTCCAAGAAGCCAAACAAAAGCTGCAGCGTATCTTTTCATTAGAGCCAACCAAAATCTCACGAAACAGCACTCAAGACGTTGAGTTCTGCAGAACTCTATCAAACTGGATTTTTTAAAAAAGAAGGGCATGGTGGTGTAGTGGTTAAAGTATTGGATTAGGGTCTTGGAGAATCAATTTCCAACTCCAACTCGGCCATGTAGTTTTCTGGGTGACCTTGGGTCAGCCACGCTCTCTCATCCTAACCTACCTTGCATGAGTGCTGATCACCAAACAGTAGAGGGGAGAAAAAATGGATGCCGCCATGAGCTCTTTGGAAGAAGGGCAGCATTAAAAATGTTCTAAATAGTCCGGCTAGCCAGATCTCATCAGATCTTGGAAGCTAAGCAGGGTCAGCCTGGGTTATTACTTGGTTAGGACTGGAGACCACCAAGGAAGTTTAGGGTTGTTACACAGAGGCAGGCAACGTCAAACCACCTCTTGCCTTGAAAACCCTATGGAGTCGTCATAAGTTGGCTGTGATGAGATGGCAATAAACGAATGAATAAGAAAAAGGTTTTCAAGCCATGTTGTAAGTTTGCTGTCTGATTGCTGAGAATGGGTTGGCCCCTGCCATTGGGCCTGAAGGACCCCCACCCCCACCGGTCAAGGCCTTTGATAAAGAAATCATCATGTGTTTCAATAGCTAATTGTTAAAGAGATTCTCTCCTCTGTTCTTGAATGAGCACTCAGGGAAGGTCTACGTGAGCCTGTGAAGTAAAACCAGTTATTTTGGAAGGGACACAGAGGCAGACAGAGAGCAAATTGGCTGAAGGAGAACCCACTTGGGGTGTAGGGGCCTTTTGGGGGGGACCTGAAGTGGGGAAACAGAACGGTTCCTTTCGGCTTCCACTTGCCTGTCAATACTGCAAAACCCCCATAACTCTCCAATGAGTTCTTGGACAAAGGAAACTGTGCCTGGGTTGTGCTGTCGGACTCCTCGCTAGCAAGTGTATAATAATATGAATGAACATCCGGTTGCCCAGCTCCCCAGCCTCAAATTTGAACACAGGACGGCCATAGAAAAACATACTGTAACAGTCCTTCTTCAAGTGTGGTATAGTCCTTTCTTAGGGCTCATATATGTCTGGGGATGCCACTGTCTGATCTGGAAGCCCTTTCTTTAATCTGAGGAGACACCTTGTTATTAGCCAGAGAGGTGGAAAATGCCTTTTCTTCCACCTTTCAGTTTGCCCCCTGCTCTTTACTTCCATGAGCAGCCCTACCAGATTTACAGTAAAATCTTAAACAGAGTTACTCCAGAGTGGAGTTTAGACTGGAGTAACTCTGTTTAGGATTGCACTGTAAAGCCTCAATCCCAGGAAAGTTTACTAAGGATTAAGTTCATTAACATTACAAAGATCTCACAAATCTCCATGTACTCTCATGTTAAAGAAGGTGTTTAGGGTGATTTGCTGCGCAGTCAGGCTGCCCGGTTCAGTATAGCAGCGGTAGTCACACATCCACCAGTTCTTAGGGTTCCCAACTTTGGAGAGAGGGGCTGAAGATCTCCAGGAATTACAACTGATATCCAGACAACAACAGAGATCAGCTCCCCCTGGGCAAAATGGCTGTTTCACAAGGTGGACTCTATAACACGGCATCTCTGTAGAGCTTACCCTTACCCTCCCTCCTCAGGCTCCACCCTAGGAAAATCTCCAGGAATTTCTGTACCTGGAGTTGACAAACCTGCTTGTCTGGGCCCTCCAGCCAGCACTGAGAGCCAAGCTACAAGTGACGCCTTACACAAGTTGGACACTTGTCAGCTTACCTCAAGTTTTGATGGGAAATGTAGGCGTCCTGGTTTTAACAGCTTGGCTCTCCATTACAGCTGCAAGACCAGGATGCCTACATTTCTCATCAAAACTTGAGGGAAGCTGACAAGTGTCCAACCTGTGTCAGGCGTCACTTGTAGCTTAGCTCTATGTAGTACTTTATTTATGAAACTCCACACTTCTGCTTGCTAGGAACATGGTTTTGGTCATTTCATGTGCCAGGTAAAAAAATATCTGGCATGTACAGATTTTGGTATGTTTTATGTGTGGGTATTTGGACAAGCTGCTGGCTCAATTGTTGGGATGTGTTTTTTGCTGAAAGCAGAATATTGTTATTGTTATTCTTGTATCTAATAGCCCGGAGCTGACCATGTAGCATCAAGTCACAACTTACCCAGTTTTCAAGACAAGTGAGAAGCAGAGGGGGTTTGTCATTGTCTTCCTCGGTGGTCCCCTGTCCAAGATCCGATGAGATTAAGCTATATCATGCTGCCTTCCCTCCTACTGACAAAAAAAAAAATCGGCTCAACAGGACCAACCATAGCTACAATTTTGGCTTCTGGAAAAACAGAGGAAAGTCCACATTTGCCAAAAAAATTGCTTAAATAAAATGCGGGGATAAAACCTTAAATATGGTAAGAGCAATGTTAAAAAAAAAACCCTCATCAGAGTTCAGGCAGTATACTGGGTTGCCATAGCAACTCAAAATGGCACCCGGAGGAAGAGGAAGGAAGTTGAGCTGCAGCCAGAGTTGCGGGTGGGCAGGGGCCAGTGGGGAATGAGATTTCCCCTCCCTTGTCAGTCCTTTTGGGCCTTCTCTTGTTACTGTTGTTATTAGGCACCTTCCTGAAAGGCCAGGGGTCCGACTGCTCAGCAGTGTCTCCAACAGAGCTGGAGGATGCTGAAAGCTCCAGATTGGCACACACTGCCTGTTCAAGGTGAGAAAAGAGGACTTCAGGAAGCATGTCTATGTAGCAAGTTTCCTGAAGCCAACCACCAGAGGCTAAAAGTGCTTTCCACGGGGCTACTTCCTTAGAGATAGTAACAGGAAGTGGCAAAGAAATACCTCAGGGAACTGGTACTGTTTATCTATAGTTGGTGATAGTGTTGGGGGGGTTTCAACGCTGGCGTTATCAGATCTGCCCATAAGCGATGAACATCTCTTGCTAATCTAGATTCAGGCGGGCAGACGTGTTGATCTGCAGTAAGACAGGAGGATTTGAGTCCTGTAGCAACTTAAAGACCAACCGGGTTTCCTGAAAGAAAGAAAGAAAGAAAGAAAGAAAGAAAGAAAGAAAGAAAGAAAGAAAGAAAGAAAGAAAGAAAGAAAGAAAGAAAGATCAATGAAAAATTCCTGATACATCACATCACTTCCACTTCAGAATAAAAGGCAAATATTTCCGAACTCTAAAAATCCAGGGAAAATCTATCTAAGCAAGACTTTGGAAGTGTCCTATACTATGTATTACTGATCCTCGCCTGTTCTCTTCAGCCCTCTCCAGACTTCCTTCTATCATGAAGCTTGGATCTAAATCCCCCTGAGTTCAACAATGGGATTTGCTCCCAAGTAAGAAGGTGTAAGCTTCCAAAATGCTTGATAAAGTAGAGCTTTTATGCTTCGTGAAATGCTTTTTTGAAAGCTTTAAAAAGAACGTTCTCTGTTACTGACTCCTGAGTTACTGTTTCGGAGTAAGCAATTCAGAGGGGCTCTTGTGGCACCAAGACCTGTTTTGCACCTGAGAAATTAACGGAAGTGATAGGAAGGACTTCCTGATGGACGAGTCTGGTCCGAACTGATATAGGCTTGCAATTAAGAAGCCCTGAGTGTCCAATTAGCTTTCCTGTATCAAATCATTTAACTCCTAGCCAGGGGTACACCGCCGATAACATCTTTGGTTCATTAACAGGTATAGTACACAAATGATACAATTATGGAGTCTCCGCTTCCTTTTTATTCTTTTATTATTACAACATGCCTGCTTAGTATATTTAATAACAACTCAATCAACAGAAAATCGTACCATCCATTATAACAAATACAAAAACCATTAAGGAGCTCAATTACATGAGTCCAAAAGGTATCTTACCGAAAGATAAGAAGGTCACAGGCAAGGAGTCCCTTCAAAGAAGCTTGCCACCAGTTTAGCTTGTCGCAGGGCTTTTGTTCAGCAGGAACGCGGGGGAACGGAGTTCCGGAACCTCTTCAAAATGGTCACATGGCTGGTGGCCCCGCCCCCTGATCTCCAGACAGAGGGGGGTTGAGATTGCCCTCTGCGCCGCTCGGCGGCGCAGAGGGTAATCTCAACTCCCCTCTGTCTGGAGATCAGGGGGCGGGGCCACCAGCCATGTGACCATTTTCTCCAAGGGCAACCCACTGAGTTCCACCACCTCTTTTCCCAGAAAAAAAGCCCTGGCTTGTCATATTTATAGGGTTTCAGAACCTTTTCCTAACAATAGCGGCATCAGAGACTCAAATTCTTGGCTAATTTGTTATCTTATGATTTTGCACACAAGATTATCCATATTTGAAACATCTTCTTGAACCGTATAACAATAGTTAGTTCAGTCTTGCTACTTTTTGTGTTAACAGAGTCTATGTAGAATTAGTGATTACAAGTTTCTCATATATCTGAATATCTTCTGGCCCTCCATCAGTATGTCTATAATACTGCCAGCTTCTCTGAAGAGAGATATTCCTGCCATTCTGAGGACCAAACTACAAGTGATGCCTGACACAGGTTGGACCCTTGCCAGCTTCCCTCAAGTTTTGGCGGGAAATGTAGGCAGCTTGGCGGAATGTTGGACAAGTGACAGTTGAAAAGTCCATTGGACAGCAGTTGGAGAGCCAAGCCGCAAGACCAGGACGCCTACATTTCCCATCAAAACTTGAGGGAAGCTGACAAGGGTCTAACCTGTGTCATTCGTCACTTGTAGCTTGGACCTCAGATTCTCCTTGCACCTGGACCTTGGTACAATGTATAAATGAGTATGAATTAGATGGGTTTTCTAATCTACACATGGCAATACTACTTTGTGACTCTATTGTTTAATGGACCTCTCCAAGATGGTTTTATTGTAGGCCTCTAGTCTCCCTTTGTGGCCTGTCTAGTTATGGGTCCAAGCTAGCCCTTTTTCTGCCTGCATAAGTATCTTGAATAACTTTCTTGGTCACGTCCAGCAATTGTTCCCCTATAGTTCTAGTTAAATTATTTGATATAGGACAGCTAATTGGACATTCAGTACTTCTTAAATGCATGCCTATATCTGAATTAGGTCTGACCAGAGCCATCCAGAACAACCTTTTGTGAAGCAAAATGACGTAAGTATCGCCAAATCATTAAGGACTTGGTTGGACAGTTTGGGAACCTTTAGATGGGGAAAACTGCTAACAGCATATGTCCAGCAGTATTACAACAGCACCTTGTCCCAGAAAACTGGGATGGACTAGAAATACAATATATAAGTATGTGGTTTGCTTTGTAGGATTACCTAATTATGAAGGCTGTGTGTGTTTGCTTATTTATACCCATCTCTAATAATAGCTACTAAGTCACAAGGCGTAAAGGGCCCTCTGAATAGAGAGTAGAAGCTATTAAAACATTCCCTTCTGGTGAGTCAATAACACAACAGACCACAAGGTGTCACTACAAAATTTTTTAAAAACCCTAATTATTATAAAAACAAGAACAGGCCAGGAATATATGTGTTTAAAAACATTTGGGATAGTTTTTTGTGTAATCATTTCTTGCATATCATGGTATTAAATGAGAGAATTAGGAACAAAAATAATAAAGACGCCATATCCAACAAACTCAAAATGTCCCATAATACCTTAGGAACTAGCTGATTGATTACAGAATAAAATCATAGCGTAGTTGCCATCTTCCTCAGATGAAAAGGTGGCAGATATTTATTCAGTCATCTCATAATCACTCTTAACTTTCATGAAGTGGCTGAGCTGAATCGATCTCCTGATGTCTGTTCTCTCGTTCTTTCTGTTTTACAGAGCTGCTTTCTCTTTTACCTAGGATCGCCAGCTTCAGGTTGGGAAATTCCCGGAGATTTGGGAGGTGGAGCCTGGAGAGGGTGGGGTTTGGGGGGCAGAGGGACTTCAGCACAGTGTCCACCCTCCAAATCAGCCCTTTTCTCCAGCCTGGAGATCAGTTGGAATTCTGGGAGATTTCCAGCCACAATCTCCAGGCTAGCAATCCTACTTTTACCCCCCACCCCTTTTATTTTGCCTGCTGTTTTTCTGCAGCTATCCGGGTTTTTGCTGCTGTATCAAGAAGTGTAATCTGGCCACAATCACTCAAGCTCTGGTTGCCACACACACACACACCCAAACTAGATTACTCTTCCTCTCTCTTTGTGGGTCTGCCCTTAAAGATAGTGCAGAAACTTTACTTAGTCCAGAATGTAGCAGCAAGACATCTAGCTGGGGTAGCTGTCTACAAGAGCCATATAACAACAGTGATAAAGCTCTCCACTGATTGATGGTTTGTTTCCCTTTCCAGTTCAAAGAGCGGTTTTCAACCTATGAACCTGGTTACTTCATGGATTTCCTGCTCCCACCAGGAGTTGTCTTGGGGCCAAACCAGGGCTTTTTTTCTGGGAAAAGAGGTGGTGGAACTCAGTGGTGGAACTCAAGACTGCACAATGACGTCACTTTGGGTCAGCTGGAACAAGGGGGGAGTTTTTAAAAGTTTAAATTGCCCTTGGTGAAAATGGTCACATGGCCGGTGGCCCTGCCCCCTGATCTCCAGATAGAGGGGAGTTTAGATTGCCCTCTGTGCTGCTTGGTGGCGTGGCGCAGAGGGCAATCTAAACTCCCCTCTGTCTGGAGATCAGGGGGCAGGGCCACCGGCCATGTGACCAGGGGCGGCGCAAGGGTTTACCACGCTCGCGGCTGGCCAGCCGGGCGCCCCCACATGCGCACAAGTACGCACACACACCGGCCTGCGTGATGACATCACGCGTGACATCATCACGGGAGCGCACGCACCGCCGCCGGCCCAATTGCTGCGGCGGGCAGCCTCCAAGCTCTCCCACTCGGTTGCCTGCGTCGCCGCAGATGCCTGCCCGCGGTGGCTGCGCCTGGTCGGGGGCTTGTGCTGGCGGCGGCAGCGGCGCGGGGTGGGAGGGATAGGAGGCTGGTGCTTTGTGGCGCGTGCTCCCGCCCGCCGCGCCTCCTTTGGTGCTCCCTCTGGCACTCCGCGCCTGCGGCCACCGCCTACCTGGCCTCAATAGGCGCACCTGCATGTGACCATTTTTAAGAAGTGCCGGAACTCCGTTCTACTGTGTTCCTGCTGAAAAAAAGCCCGGGCCAAACTAGTCATGACTGGGTCCTTGTGGCCATCAAGAGGGTGTTGCTGCCATTTTAAAGTCATTTACAATTGCTGTGAGGGGCTGCAGCATGGTGCTCTTGTCCCCTCCCCACACCTTTTCAAGTGTCAAAACAGCTGTGTGTGGGGGAGTTTGGCATTTGGTAAGGCACAGCAGGGAACAAGAGTGGCTCAGCCTGCCGTGCTGCAGCATTTTTAACTGGGGATGCTATGGATTGAAAGTGGGACCTTATGCATGCCAAGCAGATGTTCAGCCACTGAGAACTAAACTACAAGAGACGAATTACACGAGGATGCTCACGTGAAGGGAGTCGCAATGTTAGCTGGGAAGCTGAGTTTTAAAAGACAGATTGGAAGGCTCTGTCAATTTCCCCCCTCTACAGAGCCAGGGAGATCCCTGTTCAGAGGGTTTGTTCATTTCCTCTTTGCCTCTTAGAAGGGGAGGGTAAACTGACAGAGTCTTTCAGAGGCAAAGAGGAAATTAAGAGATTAAGAGCCACAATCTCCCTGGCTCTGAGCCAAGCTACAAGTGACGCCTGACACGAGTTGGACACTTGTCAGCTTCCCTCAAGTTTTGATGGGAAATATAGGCGTTCTGGTCTTACAGCTTGGCTTTCCATTTAACTGAAGTTTACAGAACCCCCCCCACACACCCACGAAGGGGAAGGGGGCGTGTACAGCGAGCGCCTGACGCACTCCCCTTCCGTCCTTATGTTTTCCCTCCCATAGACTGCCACTCTGTAAACTTCAATTAAATGGAGAGCGAAGCTGCAAGACCAGGATGCCTACATTTCCCATCAAAACTTGAAGGAAGCTGACAGGTGTCCAACTCGTGTCAGGTGTCACTTGTAGCTTGGCTCTCTATAGAGAGGGGAAATTGACAAAGCCTTCTGATCTCTTTTAAAACTCAACTTCCCGGCTAACATTGAGACTCCCTTCACGTGTGCAGCCTCTTGTAATTTGTCTCTTGTAGCTTAGCTCTGAGTCATAGTCCTCTTAAGCTGTAGAAGCTTGCTGGGTGACCTTGGGCCAGTCACATACTCTCAGCTTAACCTACCTCACAGGGTGGTTGTGAGGAGAAAATGGAAGCGAAGAGAACGATATAAACCACTTCGCATCCCCATGGGGGAGAAAGGTAGAGTATAAATGAAGTAAATAAACAAGACATCTACCTGAGACCCTGGAGAGGTGCTGCCTGTCAGAATGGACAGACTCAGTATGAGGCAGCGTCAGGGCTTTTTTTCTGGGAAAAGAGGTGGTGGAATTCAGTGGGTTGCCCTTGGAGAAAATGATCACATGGCTGGTGGTGGCCCCGCCCCCTCATCTCCAGACAGAGGGGAGTTTAGATTGCCCTCTGCAACCCCCCTTTGTCTGGAGATCAGGGGGCGGGGCCACCAGACATGTGACCATTTTCAAAAGGTTCCGGAACTCCATTCCACTGTGTTCCTGCTGAAAAAAAGCCCTGGGCAGCGTCATGGGTTTATGTGTCCAGAGCAGGGTTTCCTTTCCCCATCACCTGCTCCTGTGAGATCCTTTTAAATGCAAATGGCAAATAGAAGATTCTGGCTCCTAGCACCACCACCCCATCTCAACTCTTTGAACCTACCCTAATTTTTTACAAGTCTCCACTTGTAGCTGGCACTTTCCAAATAGCTGAGCTTTGGAGAACCACATGAGCACTCCAACTTAACCTCTGACATAGCTGAGCTTTGGAGAACCACATGAGCACTCCAACTTAACCTCTGACATAGAGTCTCTCTCCAGACGAGACATCTGACGCATGAAGAACATGTGTTGGAAGATGCAATGTTAGTCAGGAGGGTAGTTTAGAAAGACAGAGCCAGCGGCAGGGCAAAGGCTTTGGTATACACTGGAGCTGTTTGAAGGGGCTGTGAAATGCCAGAAGGGAAACTTCAGCCCATTATAACCTCTCCAGGTCCAAGCCCGGCTCTGGAAGGCAGCTCCAGCCCATTTCCGTTCCTTGCTGCCCTCTGGTTGCAATCCCACACAGTTTTAGACTGGAGAGGTGAAACTGACAGAGCCATCAGCCAAGTGAAGATGAAATTATCAAACTCTCTGAGGACCGATCTCCGCCGCTCTGTCTTTTAAAACTACATTTCCCAGCTAACATTGTGTCTCCCTACACTTGACAAACACGTGCCAAGACGTCTCATGTAGAGAGACTCACCATCATGTTGATCTGCAGTAAAACAGCAGGATTTGAGTCCGGTGGGACCTTAGACCGTTGGGTATCTGAAGAAGGGAGCTCTGACTCTCAAAAGCTTATGGTCTCTAAGGTGCCACTGGCCCCCAATCCAGTCTGTGAACACACATGAAGCTCCCTTATACTGAATCGTTGGTCCATCAAGGTTACCACTGTCTGTTCAAACTGTCACCTACAACCTGATTCTTTTAGCTTGGATTGAACCTGGGATCTTCTGCATGCCAAGCAGATACTCTACCGCTGAGCCACAGTCACTCCCTGCAGCATAGAGCACCTCCACACCCCCAAAGTAGTGCTCTGTTGCCAGAAATATGGGAAGATGGCTACATCCGTTTTCAGCTTGGCTTAGAAGCTACATGAATCACAAAGTAGAAGAATCCTTGATTCTCAGCAAACATCATAGGTGTGACACGGCACACAGGAATGGAGTGATATTGGTACCTCCAAAGCAAACAGCCTTCTTTCCCCAACAGGCTACCTCTTGCAAGTCTGTCTTACAAAGTCTTCAATGGCTACATTCCATCTCCAAAACATTTCTCTGTGACTACTACCCAAGCAAGCAGGGCATGCCTAGTACCACACTTCATCAATGCCCTATCACTGCCCATTCAATAAACCTCTTTGGCTTTTTAGTTCTCCTTAGATAGGGTTTATCTCTTCACCTGACACCACATAATAACAGTCCACAGAGTCATTGCCTAATACGATAATGGATCCTTGTAACCTTGGAAAGGATTTCCAAGTAGCGTTGCAAGGTAAATAAGAAGCTCCCATCCTACCCCGTCATTGCCTCTTGTTTACTCTTTCCACTTGGGCAATAAAATTCGTATCTGGGTCACGCACAAGACAAGCCACGAGCTAAATGCAGACTGAGCTAAATCTCAGAGTTTTAAACCTCCCTTCTCACTAGTTTTCAGGAGAAGGAGAGAAAATTCAGGGTGAGAAGCAAGCGAACTTTCTATTGACTCGTACCTAGCTTTTTCCTCATTCTGAAGCATAAACTGTTGTTTCCTTGGGTCTTCTCTTAAGACCTTTTCTCTCCAATCCTGTCATCTACCTCTGTATTATCTACTTTGATGGGCATCCATTCTCTAGGCAGAGATGGATCTTTCCTGGCCTTTGTAACTCAATAACAACAACAACAACAACATTCAATTTATATACTGCCCTTCAGGATGACTTAACACCCACTCAGAGCAGTTTACAAAGTATGTCATTCTTATCCCCACTACAAATACCCTGTGAGGTGGGTGGGGCTGAGAGAGCTCTGAGAGAGCTGTGACTGACCCAAGGTCACCAAGCTGGCTTCGAGTGGAGGAGTGGGGAATCAAACCCAGCTCTCCCGATTAGAGCCCCACACTCTTAACCACTACACCAAAATGGTTCTCCTTTTAAATGCAAATGGTAGGATCTCAAGATCTCTTAACTGAACCTGATACTCACGATCTCCTCCACAGAGTGCACAAGGTCTACAGTTGAGCTAAAGCTCTTCTGACCATTCACTTATTCAGATAATTGTACCTTGATAATCTCCCCAGTGCAGACCCAAAGTGGTTCCCGACATTGTTCTCTTCTCTTCCTTTTTATCCTCTATAGTACGCAACCCTGTGTGGTGGCTTAGGCTGAAAGTGACAGTTCCAAGGTCACCCAGAAAGCGTCCATGGCAAAGCACAGAACTGAAGCTGGGTATCCCAGACCCAAGACCAGCTGTTACACCTCACTGGCTGTTCTCCTCATGGAGGGAGGACACAGGCAACAATACAAACATAATAAAACTATTATGAAAACTCATAAGAGAGAGCAATGATCCTACATTTAGTATCTTTAAAAAATCTGCAGCATCATTGTCGTTACATCACTGGTACTCTGAGTTATATACAGCAAATAGCTAGGGCAGAAAAATGGACACATCAGCTTATGGTGCAATCCTAAACAGAGTTACTCCAGTCTATGCCCATTGAAATCAATGGGCATAGACTGGTGTAACTCGGTTTAGGATAGCACTGACAAAGAGTCCAGTAGTATCTTTAAGACTAACCAACTTTACTGTAGCATAAGCTTTCAAGAACGACAGTTCTCTTTGTCAGATGCATGGGGGGTAGGACGGGGCTGTCAGAGTTGTTAAAGGTAATGCCACAATGTCAAATTTTTATGTCACGTGGCAAGATTTCATTTCATATACTAATCAGAACAGTACCCAATACCAGCATTTATCTGAACCTTCCTCAAGTTATGGAAAGAGATTAGATTCACAGTATATATAGCAATGTTTTTTTTTAAAGCTCCCATGTGCCATTAAAATTTCCTCTCTGTTTTTTATTGTGAAAGATAAATTTGAAAAGTCCTCCATTAACATGTATTGTCGAAGGCTTTCACGGCCGGAGAACGATGGTTGTTGTGGGTTTTCCGGGCTGTATTGCCGTGGTCTTGGCATTGTAGTTCCTGACGTTTCGCCAGCAGCTGTGGCTGGCATCTGTGGCTGGCCACAGCTGCTGGCGAAACGTCAGGAACTACAATGCCAAGACCACGGCAATACAGCCCGGAAAACCCACAACAACCATCCTGCATTAACAGTTTGATTCAACATTGCCAGTTTTCTTTTTCATCTTTTTTTCTTTCTCATTTTTCTTCCTTTTCTTATTTAATCTTTGTTGTTGTTGTATTATATGCTAATTTCTTATTCTTACATGCAGGGCTTTTTTTCAGTGGGAACGCGGTGGCACGGAGTTCCAGCACCTCTTGAAAATGGTCACATGGCTGGTGGCCCCGCCCCCTCCAGACAGAGGGGAGTTTAGATTGCCCTCCACACCACTCCATTTTTGCCAAGGGTGATTTAAACTTTAAAAAATGCCCCCCTTGTTCCAGCTGACCCAAAGTGATGTCATTGTGCGGTCCTGAGTTCCACCACTGAGTTCCACCACCTCTATTCCCAGAAAAAAAAGCCCTCCTTACATGTAATATTGTATGTTATGTATGTGGTTAAGATGGGGTGTGTGTGAGGGGGTGTTGTTGTTGTGTTTGAAAAATTAATACATTTAAAAAATTTAAAAATCAACACGTGATTTTGGGTTCCATTCCCTGGACCAACTCGTGACACACACACACACCCCAGCTCCCAGGCTGTGTTCTTAGTTTGTTTTGCAACTCTCCATACCCCAGCGTGTCTTAATGAAGGTGCTGCCAAGAATATGCACTTCCAAAGATAGCATCAAGGGGCCACGCTGCAGATGATGGCAGCTGGACTGAAACCCAGACCCGAGCAGAGTTCTCTGCTCCAGAATCTGCTGTCAGACGCCAGAGGCCAAAGTGCAGCCGGTGAACAGCAAAAAGCAGAGAGCTTTTCTCCTAGAATTTCTATCAGGGCGCCCTCCCTCCTCCTCTTTGCCAGCTTTCCTGGGCCAACATTTCACCCCAGGGTTCTGGGGTCTGATTTTAAATGCGGGAGGTCCGTAGTTTGCATGCACACCCCCAGCCCTATAATGTCCATGCTGAAAATAGGCGTTTGTTGACTACAGCTACTTCTACACAGGGATATTTCTGCCCTGAATGGAGAACAGCATGATGCCTCCACATTTGAGGGGCGCTTCCACACTGTCACATCCATTCCAAGGATGACTTATGGGGCTTCCCTGTTCGCTGCAGGTCAAAGAAAACCTTCTGTTTAAACAGGAAAATGTGGAACAGCAACCGGCAGCACTTCTATACGGAAACTCCACCCACTGGTAGCCAGACAAGGGAGGGGGCGGAGCTATGTTTCACTTTTCCTTCCCTCCCGTTTTAGCCTTTAGGTTTTTAAAACCCCTTTTCTCTGTTGAGAGGATGGCGGGGGGGGGGGGGGGTCTGGAAGGAACTGGGATTGTGGCAAGAAAGGGGAGGGGGTGGGGTGAGGTGAGGTGAGTTGGCCAGCGCTGAGAGGACAGAAGGACATGCCAACCCTGCTGGCTTCCATGTTGCTTGCTGCTGCTTCTGTATTAGGGGTGCCTTTTTGCTTCTCTGTGTGGAAGTGGCCAATGAGAAATTTGCCTCATATTGTAAAACTCGCGGATCGCATCCAGGGAACTGCAGGAGGAGTTCCACTTGTACAGGAGGCCTTGCTGCCTCTCTGCCCCACGACAACACACAGCAACCCCTGGACACACTGTCTTGGGGGGTCATGGTGTGATGTTGATAGGGCCTAGGGTTGCCAACCTCTCCAGGTGGGGCTAGAGTTCTCAGGTGCCCGCCAGTGGCAGGCAAACTCCCAGGGGTTTGCCTCCTTACCCACTGACTCACCAGTGGTCGGCTGGAGGTGACGAGCTCCTGGAGGTTGCCCGCCACTGGCAGGCACCCCTAGAACGCGCATCGCATGCTCCCAAGGGGTGCAACTACATCACCCCTGGAAGTGATGTCATCACGCCAGCTGCGGGAGCATTCCTGCGCTTTGTTTGGAGCTGATTTGGGTCCCAAACGAGCCGAATCAGCCCCGCAAGGAGTGGCCAGTGTGACAACGTCACTTCTGGTGGTGATATCACACAGGTGCCAAAGCGCATGCATGCGAAGCATGCACGTGAAGAAGACCTTGCTGCCAGCATGAGGTAAGTGCCAAGTACCCTCCCCCCACAGGGAGGGTATAGGGACCTGGCAACCCTAGGTGGAGCCTGGAGTTCTGGAATTACTGGTGATCTCCAGACGACAGAGATCATTTCCCCAGGAGAGAATGACTGCATTGGATGTTGGACTCTATGGTATTATACCATTTTGAGAAAATAAAATAAGCCCTACTGATAACTGCCTGTTAGTTCACCAGCCTAGGCTTCAGCCACGGGCCCAAAAGTCCCTGACTGAAAGCCTCCCAGGTGGATCTAAAGCAGCCCCAATAGGAACATTCAGAGAACTCTACTTTTGACCACTTACATTGATAAAGTGAGGGTTCCATGTTTGGGCCATTAGCAGAGTCTATCGTTTGGCATAGGAAGCATGATTATAGGTGGTTGTGAGCTGTTTCTGCTGGCTGCTGTGTGTGCAGGAGAGAAAATAATAAATCATACACTTGCTTTATATTTAGAAAAGAAATAAGAGTTCTTTATTGTAGGAACTCCGTATTCTGTTAGGAAAGGAGGAGCTATAGATCCTAACTACCTATCTATTCTAAGGGTGGATATGGATGGCAGGACAAGTCCTGCATCCATGCTGCCAAGATGGAGGGAGGAGAAGGAGAGAGAGGTTGCCTGGAACAATGTCAAGAAGAGAGAAGTGAGAGGGAGGTGGTCAAGAGGAGGAGATCCTGAGAATAGCAATCTGTATATCAAAGGACAGTCAGAGTAGTAAGCAGCAAACAGTAAACGGAGTGCCCTGACCTCTCTATCTTTCTAACTCTTTGGTTTGTCCCCCTCTGAAACCTGAGGAAAGGGACAGCGCTGGATCTTCCTCTTCCAATATACATGACCGCAGATTTCAGACTCACTTCCAGCTCTCTGCCACCACTACCATCCAATCAGGATTCCACAGCTGCTACTCAAGATGTGGGTGGCGGCGTGACCAAGCTAGGGAGCTCATTTGTGTGGGGAAAGTGAAGGGACTGACTCGTCACTGGAAAGCGGGTGTCTTTGACTCCATCTGCTGAAAGACAATTCCAAATGTTCCACAAGATGGGAAGTACCGAAAAGAGCAATAATGTGACTGTTTATTTGAATATTTTTTTTAAATCCTGGCCTTCCTCCAAGTTGCCAGGTGGAAGTTTACACGGTGTCGTTCCCCTCCAATGACCTAGTGAGATCATTTTGTCAGAGAGAGTGTATATGACTGGCCCAAAGTCATCCTGCAAGCTTCATTGCTGAAGAAGGATTTGAACTCGGGTCTCTCTGCCCCAAATATGACCCGGGGGGGGGGTCTGCAATCTTTTACAATTAAAAAGATCAACAAACAGCCAATAAAAGAAATCCTGCTCGCATAACTGACACTTAACATTGGCATTTAAATTGGCATTTTGATTGATAATATGTAACATTTCCACAGCCCAAACACTGGTTGTTGTGAGTCGTTTATTGGGGAGCAGCCCGCACAAGGACTCGCCTGCATTATTGTTTTAGTAAATGATTCACACTTGGATTCCTGGCGATTGTTTTCCCTCACTCATTTCATTTCTCAGTAAAGCATCTCAAAGAAGTGACTTGGTCTCATAAAAACCGCTTCCTGCCGTTCCCTTTGCATATTGGTGACTAGCTCGATACCCATGCTTCGCTATGGTATTTAACTACTTTAAGTCCAGTTATAATACTTACGGGTATGTAACATTTTTTTGGTTTATGTGGGTTTTTTTAAAAGTTGGTTTTGTAGTATAATAGCATAGTACCCAAGCTTCACAAAGGTGTTTGAATAAGGCGAAGTGTGTTATCCCTATTTAGGAGTCTTGTACCATCTTTCTTACGTAGGGGTGTGCCTAGGCTTGCCAGCTCCAAGTTGGGAAATTCCTGGAGATCTGGGGGGGTGAGACCTGGAGAAACTTGGAGGAAGTGGGGTTTGGGGGAGGGAAAGGACCTTGGCATGGCATAATTCCATAGAGTCCACCCCCAAAAGTAGCCATTTTCTCCAAGTGAACTGATCTCTGTGGGAGATCTCCAGCTACTACTTGGAGGCTGGCAACCCTAGGTGTGCCTCAGTAAAAAAAATTGAGGAGCCCATAGTACCTGCAGGGCCCCTAGACTTCAACCTAGTCAGCCTTATGAATAATAGGGCCCTATCCATGTGGTTCAGTCCTTCTCTTCCTGCCCTTCCAGTATTAGGCCTACCCAAATCTCTGCACCCCTCTTAGGTGTCACACTTTGATTGTTCTCTGCTGGCTAGAAATGTTTGCATAACCAAGCCTTAAGTCCTAGTTGCCTGTGAGAGCTATTGACAGCATGGAGAGAGAGGAGAGTGCTTGAGAGCAATTAACCGCTCTCCTGTCACCTGTCCTTGTACTGACAGAGAAACTTCTTAGAAGGACTGTGGCAGTTCATAAACCTAAAACTATCAATAGTGTGATATAGCAGCAAAGTGGGATGTATTTCTCCGCGCAGTGTATTGTCTACTCTGGCAGAAGCTCACCTTGATGTCAGGTAGAGAAAAGGTCTCCAACCGTATACCCAGTGCTCAAGATCCTTGAGTGAGACCCGAAACAGACGTGACGAGTTACCTCAATTCAACCTGGGTTTCCTTGCCTCAAGGTTTGACAGGAAGTGTAGGCGTCCTTGCAGGTGCATCGCTGCATTTCTCCTTCCCCTGCTTGCGTGGCCCGGAGCTACATAGCCACACATGCTCTGCCTCCCTTCCCCCACCCCCCGTCGCACTGAGCGTCACTTCATCTCCCCCCCTCCCTTGTCTGGCCCAGTCCCCGTACTTCTGGGCTGATGGGGGCTTCTGATGGGGGCCGGGCGAGTGAGGGGGAGATGCAGCATGATCCGGGAGCCTTTCCTACCGCTCTCCTGGTGCAGCCCGGTGTCGCTCTGTGGGGGCTGGGCCAGGCGAGGGGGGGGAGATGAAGTGACGCTTTAATTTGTATTGAGGCAGAAAAGTCTGTTGTCTGTTCATGTCTGTATGGCCTCACGGTCTCTGCCAATTTTGAACTGCTGCCTCTGAATGTGGTTTTCGGGTGCCGGTTTTGTCAATCGTATAAAGTCAATTAAACAAAATGAACCCATGTTTCAATACTTGAGGCTGGGACGTTATTGCATAGCAACCCCAGTTCTGCAAGAACCTGCAAGGAGAATTGTTGCTTTGCAACCACTTGCAAAATTATAAGCAAATAAGGGGGAAAATGAAGAATTTACTAGGAGCTGGTGACTGTAATGACACCCTATTTTTGTTTTCCAATGATGTTTGCTTTCCCCCATCACGTTTAGGAGAAGAAAGAGATTCGCTTCCAGTTGTGCTCTGAAAAGGTTCTGCACTTTCCAACCGGAGAGCTGACAGTTGCTGTGAAACTTAGTAGGAATAATGTCACAGAACTCTCTCCAGGGTGCTGCCTCTACCCAGGGGAGTCTTGCATGAGATATTGGAGTAAGTGCTGATTCTTCATGCCATGTCAAGTTGCTGTCCTTTGCAGTAAAATGAGCAGATCTGAAGGCAGATCTGGATGCCTATTTTTCTTCAGGGGTTGTGCAGCCTTCACTAGGCCTACCCCAGGCCATTGGCCCAGCAAGGAAGGCAATTAGTTGTGTCCAGGGGTCATTTCATAGAAAAAGAGCTGGAGGAACTCATTAGCATAATTTATTAGCATATGCCACACACCCTGACATCACTAGAAATGTGTCATTAGCCTAACTGATTTGTATATACCACACCCCTTGACATCCCCTATCCTGGCTGTTTTGGACCCTATCCTGGCCATTCAGGGCCGAAATTGGGCCCAAAATGGCAAAAAGAGGCTGAAAATGGCCAAAAAGGGGCCCAAAATGGTAAGGATCAGGCCGCCGCTGAGCAGGAGAGTGATCCACCACCCGTTAGAGGCCCAATCCGGGCCATTTTGGCCCCAATCCAGACTGAAACGGGCCCAAAATGGCTGAGAGTCAGGTGGGCAGGGCCACCTGACATGTGACCTCTTTGGGGAACTACCGGAACTGCGTTCCGGTGCGTTCCCCCTCAAAATGAGCCCTGGTTGTGTCCAGCATTTCAACCATTAAATTCAATTGCTGGAAAATGGCAATGTTCAGAAAACCAGGGAAAGACCGCTTTAATTCACCAGGGGGATACTCTGTTGCTAACCTGAAAGACACCATTCTTCAACAAAAGAGCTTCCAAAGGAGACTGCAGCGTGAAACTGCTAAATCAGAATTCATCAGGAAACTGAGTTGTACTTCCCAAGGTCTGAACAAAGACTAAGCATTTCTTGCCCATTATCAGTGTTAATCAGTTTAAGCAAAAACACACACACACCCCACCAAAAAAATTAGGGAGGTGGTATTACATCAACAATTGCTGCTATTGTGAATTCTCTCCAAGATTATTTCTTCTATTTCGTGTCCTTTTGGACTATTTACCATGTGTTTCCTCCATCATCCTGAATATATAAATCTGCTAACTGAGGGTCTCTCTCACAGATCTGATGAAACGGGCTCTTTGCCCTGAAAGTGTCTGACGCAATTAGTTAGATTTAAAGGGGCCATAAGTCACCTGGTGGGTTCTGGGGGGCTGTCGGGAAAATTGTGTACACTGCTCCCCGGGCACTTTTCAGATTGGGCTTAAGACCTTCTCCCAACATGCTATGGTCAGGAGCCAGTTTGGTGCAGTGGTTAAGAGCGGCAGGATGCTAATCTGGAGAGCCAGGTTTGATTCCTCCACTTGAAGCCAGCTGGGTGACCTTGGGTCAGTCACAGCTCTCTCAGACCTCTTTCAGCCCCACCCACCTCACAGGGTGATTGTTGCGGGAATAATAATAACACACTTTGCAAACTGTTCTGAGTGTTCAGTTGTTCTGAAGGTCAGTATATAAATCAAATGTTGTTGTTATTGTTGTTGTTGTTATCCAGACCAGGCCCTTCATGGCTGAGAATTCAGTCTGAAAAAACATAGGGCTCTACAGAAATGAGCACATCTAATTAGAATTTCAACGCAGCTACCTTCCATGGAATGTGTCCTGTGAAACTGCTTGTATATTACATTCCTGTTGACACTGCCTGACGTCACAGCGAGGCAAGTCTTCCGCCTACCTGTGTCATCTTTTTAATTAGATGCATATTAAATGATAGAATAATCCTACATGCTCCAACATTCCACACACGAAAATAGGGCCATGTGTGTAATGCTTCCTGGGTTTCATACCCAAAATCACTTGGTGAGCTCCCCACCAAGACCCCTGTTGTGGTCAGCGGCTGGAGGTTCACTCCATTCCATCTGTTGTATGCAAGATTGATATAGTCTGCATGGACGTGGCACAGGAAACTTTCTAAAGCTAAGCAGATCTCAGGCTGGCCAGATCCACTGATCTCTGAGGTCTGGTGATCAATTGTAATTCCAGAAGATCTCTGGGCCCCAGCCAGAGGTTGGCAATTCAGCTGCTGCCTCTTTTCACTCCAGTCGTGTTGATGGTCGGTGGGAGCTACATCCAGGCCCAATGGAAGGCACAATCCGGTCTGACTGCTGCTTTCCTTCCCATGGAGGACTCAGAGATGACTCTCAGCAGCTGGAAGGAAGGCAGCTCTCAGCTGGAGCTGGGACCCTACCAGAAGGAGCACGGCCTGTTTCTAAGGGCCAAACTACAAGTGACGAATGATACTTGAACGGCAAGTGTATTTCTCCCTGTTCACTTGCCCTCCACTTGCGCTCCCCTTGAACCACTTGCCCTTCAAGTGTCATTTGTCACTTGTGGCTTGGCCCTAAGGGGCCAAGTGAAAACGCAGTGCAATTATTGTCCAGATCTCTTTCTAAAATATATACTGACACTGATGGTGGTTTTAACGCTGACTTAGGGCTGTTTAGTACTCCTCTTTGACTGACAGAGGATTATATCTGTGTGTTTTTTCCCTTAATGGCAAGTTGCCTTGAGAACAATTTGGTGATGAGAGCAGCGGATTCTTTTGGCTCAGGAAGATACTTACGGGCAGGCCTAATTGTCCTCGAATCTAACTCTGAACACACATTACAGAGAACGCACATACACCCTGCTTGTAGGCACAGCGACCTGCCACAAGGGTCCCTCCATGATGCTCAAAATAAAAAGCCAAACAGAACAAACGAGGGGGGAAACCCTTAATCTAATGGGGAAGCCAGTTGCAATCCACTGGCACCTCTCAGCCGGCCTTTCCACATTCACAATTTAATCTGCTTCCACATGGTGTGTGTGTGTTGGTGTATGTGTGTGTGAGAGAGAGAAAGGCCATCCCTGCCCTGAAAGCAGCAGAATGTGGGATGGAGACAATGCAGGGACAACATTGCGTGCTCTGGCCCCACGTGACTCACTGTTGTCCCTGCCCTGGCCGCTGCCCCTTCTGTACCTCCTTCTGGCTGTCCCCCTAACCCTCTTCACAGCTGTTCTGGGGTGTTCACAGAGTTGTGGCTCAGCTGGGAAAAAAACCCATTAAAGAGCTTGAAAGAGGGGAGGGCATGTGGAGTTTAGCTCTGCAGTTTTGAAGAAGAGTTGAACGATGTAAAACCAATGTATTGTCGAAGGCTTTCATGGCCGGAGAACGATGGTTGTTGTGGGTTTTCCGGGCTGTATTGCCGTGGTCTTGGCATTGTAGTTCCTGACGTTTCGCCAGCAGCTGTGGCTGGCATCTTCAGAGGTGTAGCACCAAAAGACAGAGATCTCTCAGTGTCAAACCACTTTGGGTCTTCCTGGGAGGGACAAATGAAGTAAAGTAAATAAATAAGGGGCAACGTGGCTCCGCCCCCTTCCTGGGGAAAGGCATTTGCACAGACACTCTGTGCCGTCCCGCGGTTCCCCTTTGAGCTGGAGCAAAGGTGGTGGTTGTTTTGCACCTTGCTCCGACTTAAAGGGAGAAAGCAGGAGAGCCCCGTGAGTTGTGCTCTGAATAAGATCCCTACGTAGTGATCAAGTGGAGCGCAAGTGAACAGGGAGGAATACACGTGAGTCTGTTCACTTGCTGTTCAAGTGTCATTTGTCACTTGTAGCTTGGCTCGGAGTGTAATGTTGAGGGGATAGATCCAGAGGAGCTTTGTCCTGCATCTGACGAAGAGAGCTGTGGCTCTCGAAAGCTTATGCTACAATAAAATTGGTTAGTCTTAGAGGTGCTACTGGACTTTTTGCTATAATGTTGAGGGGAAGCATCTGCCAAAAAGCAAAGTCCTCCAGCTGCCCTCATGGGGCAAAGTCCCCCATGTGAATGCAGCTTTCTTTGAGAATAATAATAATAATAATAGCAACAACATTCGATTTATATACCGCCCTTCAGGACAACTTAATGCCCATTCAGTTTACAAAGTATGTCATTATTATCCCAAATGAATGATTCCAAAGCATCCAATGGAAGGCATCTGGTGCTGCCACTTTGTGGATCCAGGCAGTATCTCCATGTTTATATCTCCTTTCCTTCAAGAAGCCATACATTCTGTTCATTCTCTCCGGTCAACATCCCCGATGAGTCTCTCTACACCTTACTAAGTACCTAGGGATGCTCAAGTGCAGGGCTGTATGTCTAGTCCTCAATTCGTGTGCAGGCTCTTTTCGCTTGGCGCACATGCATGCTGCTTTCTCGGAGCTCCCTTTGTGTGTGACTGCACCTGCAAGTGATCCCAGAGGGCAAAGCGCCATTTCAGTTCTGTTTTTCCTGGGGTGGGGGGAAGGACTGCAAGTTCCTTTGGCGTGCCAATTTGCATTTCTTTAAGGTGTGAGAAAGTGTCAAGATCTGCATTTCAATGAATGGATGTGGGGGAAACTGGGATACTGTTTAGCAGTTGAGGAGAAACTGATATCAAACTCCTGAATGTACTCATTGGGAGCAAATGGAAGTGTGACTGTGCGAGTGAGAGCACGGAAAGTTGGAGGGAGGGCATGTGAAATGAGGTTCACTTGGGCGTCTCTAGGTATTTCGTAACATGCAGCGAAACTGGCTGTGAGGTAAGTTAGGCTGAGTCAGAGTGGCTAGCCCAAGGTCACCCAGTGACCTTGATGGCTGAGACGTAGGATTGCCAGCTCCAGGCTGGGAAATTCCTGGAGATTTGGGGGGTGGAGTCTGGAGAGAGCAGGATTTGGGGTGGGAAGGAACCACAGCAAGGTATAATACCATAGACTCCACCTCCAAAGCAGCCATTTCTTCCAGGGGGACTGATCTCTATGGCCTGGAGATCCGTTGTAATTCAGGGAGATCTCCATCCACCACCTGGAGGATGGCATCCCTAGCCGAGAGCCTCTAAATGAGACACCTGGACGTGTGTTCATCAAGTGCAGGGAGGCGCAACGTTCACCGGGAAGCATAGTTTAAAAAGACAGAGCCTGCAGATTGCTCCTCAGAGGGTTTGTTAATTTTGTCTTCTGCTCCCCAAAGGCTTTGTCAATTTCACCTCTCCAATCTAAACTGTGTGGGATCCCAACCAGAGGGCAGCAAGGAATGGAAATGAGCTAGAGCTGCCTTCCAGAGCTGAGCTTGGACTTGGAGATGTTATCATGGGCTGAAGTTTCCCTTCTGGCATTTCACAGCTCCTTCACACAGCTCCAGTGTATAGCACTGCTGCCAGCTCTGTCTTTTTAAACTACCCTTCCCAGCTAACATTGCATCTCCCCACACGTGTTCTTCATGTGTCAGATATCTCATGTAGAGAGACACTCTGAGTGGGGACTTGAACTCGGGTCTCCTGGGTCCAAGTTCAACACTCAACCATGCTTCTATTGCTGTGTTGCTGGTGTTTAAAAACCATGCTACTTCTGTTTGTCATTTATTTTGAAAACTTGACTGCTGCCCAACAGTGCCCACCCCAGACACTGGAAAATGTGGCACATTGGCCAAAGCTGATTAGTCCTCTTGTCGGGCCATGTGAAGCCCCACTGAGAGCATAAGATATGACCCTGCAGTCACAGATTGCCAGGGGACAGCAGCAGGCAGGCTTTGCTGATGGGATGTTTGCCCGCTGGGACTGGTTTTCTCATTGAGGAACCCTGAAAAAACTTTTGAGGAATCTTGTGTTTTTCCTAAACACTTAGAAAAACATTCAGGTTCCCTTGCTCCATTTACCAAGAGGAACATTTTTCCGCAAGTACAGTAACAAACATGCGTCCAACCTGGCAATCTCCAAAGACAACATGTTCCTTGAATTCCTTATAGACTTCCAGGAATGTTTTGCATGAGATCTGGTGCCCTTTGACACAATTTATTGCATAGATCTGAATAAATAAGGGGGGGGGGAGACGCTGAGCAGCAAACCTCCCTGCATTGCCAGGGCTTGAAAAACAATTGGTCATCTGAAGACCAACGAAGATGAGATGTGCATTGAAGGGACCTGCCTGGCATTAGCAGTCTCTTTCTCCCGTCTTCCTATAGGGAGGTCCGTCCCCCCCTCTGCCGCGCAGAGATTACTGGAAACAAAACAGCTTCTTGGCTGCTTTTCAGAATCTCTGCAAATGAACTCATGTTCCAGATGATTCAGTGTTCTCCATCTCCCCTTGGTAACACAGCAAGACACACAAAAGGGCAGCCTGAATTGTCAAAGGGATGGAGCACCTTCCTGTGAAGGAAAGTCCAAAGCATGTAGGCCTCTCCCCCATCCCGTTTAGAAAAAGGACGGCTAAAGGGTGCAGGGGATGATCAAGAGTTATAAAATGATGCATGGGGTGGAGAAAGTGAGTGTGCACGAGAGAGAGAGAGAGAGAGAGAGAGAGAGAGAGAGAGAGAGAGAGAGAGAGAGAGAGAGACCTTTCCTGTCTCGTTCTACTAGAACTCCAGAGCACCTAAAGAAGATGATAAGCAGATTGAGGACTGAAAAAAGAAATTAGTGCATGATTAACATGTTGAACTTGCTTCCACTGGAAAAGTATGTGGCCACTAGCATAAGTGGCTTGAAAAGCAGACTCTCACATATGCACAGAGGATAGGATTGCCAGCTTCCAGGAGATCTCCAGGAATTACAACTGATCTCCAGGCTATAGAAATCAGTTCCCCTGGAGAAAATGGCCAGACTCTATGGCATTATACCCTGCAGAGGTCCCTCCCCAAACCCCGTCCTCTCCAGGCTCCCCCCCCGCCCCCAATCTCCAGGAATTTCCCCACTTGGAGCTGGTCAACCCTAATTTGGAGGTTAGGACTATTCACCGTGATGGCTAAATGGAACCTCCATTTTCAGAGGCAGTGTATAGCAGCTGGTAGGACATCATGCTTCTGGGCTTCCTGGAAGCATTTGGCTGGCCACTTCTGGAGACAGGATTCTGGTGTAGGTGGGTCTTTGTTCTAATCCAGAAGGGCTTGTTTTACATTTTTACCAGTGCTTTCAGAAATAAACGGTAAGGGATACTTGATACATAGCACATGTTTTTCATAACTGATTCTCTTGCCAGTTTCACATGAACAAGGAAATTGGAACTTTTAAAGTGATGTACAGCAAGCTCTTGAAATGGGTTTTTTGGGCTATTGTTATTTTAAATCCTGCCTTCCGTCCATCTGGTCTATACGGCAGCAGCCAGGGCCTGTGATGACTTCTCTGTTGTGACTCCCACTCTCTGGGGGTGCATAAAGTAAGCCTTCTGTAGGGCTTCGTCTGCAGAGTTCTGAACAATGTTTGATGCTTGCTTGGGCTTCCAGACATTTAGTCCTTTGTGATATCATCGCTTTATCTCCATTGGATTTTATGTCCTGTGTGTTCAAACAATTTTACCTCCTTTATGACTTCACATTTTCATCCTGCCTTTCTTCCAAAAGCCTTGGGGCAAGATACCCGGTTAGGAGTAGATTCCCTACTCCTCTGTTTAATCCTCACAGCAGCCTTGCAAACAGTTGGCTAGACTGAGAGCCAACTCACACCTTACAAAGTCCTTCAGTCTCTTGCATGTCCATCCCGGTACTGTTGACAAGACCGGTTCTGGGATTTCTGTGCGTGACACGTCATTCCCAGTTGCATGTAGGCCTGATCCAGATTGGGATTGTGGGGCATAAGGCGAGTGGGCTCAAGCCAGGGCCCCGGGGAAGGCATTATTTGTCTGGCGGTGGAAACTATGCTGGACCAAGGCTCTTCACGGCCTTGGTCCAGCATACTTACGGGAATGCCTCCCTCCCTATGTTCCTCCATGGCAACTTTGCTTATCTGAACAGGGTCTCCTGCAGATGCCACCTGCACATGGGCAAAATCAATAGCAGCCTGCACGTGGGCTTTTTCAGAGCTGGACCCTACCCTGTGGAATGGCCTGCCCAGTGCCCACTCTCCTAGCTTTCTGCAAACGATGCAGAAACCGAATTATTCAAAAAGGCTTTTGTATTGTAGAGAGATGCTTCTCTAATGAGTTAGGAAGCATAGGACTTCCCCCCTATGTTTCCTTACGTACTACCTGTTGTCTTAAATATGTGCTCCTATGAGCTACTTGTGCTTCCTGTTGTCTAATGTCAGCCCTAGAATTGCTTATGTTCTGTTTCAGCATCTCTTCAACTCTGTATTGGATTCTTACTAAAGCTATGTCTTTGGCATTTTTAGGGAAATGTCCTTGATATTGACTGTACTAATCTCACACTGTGTAATTTGCCTTGAGTCTTAATGAGAAAGGTGGGCTAGAAATGACATCCATCCATCTATTCATATATACATAAATTGTATATAGCCCATTAATATGGGTGAGTTTCTCCAATGGGGCAAATAACTGCAGGGGAAAAGGTTTTAACCCCCCTCGTTTTGTGGGCATCACAGTTCTGATCCAAATCTTGTGTATGTGGGAACTCGGTTCCACGCATGGAACTCCCAGAAAATGTTAGATTGGTGATAGGACTAGGGTGAACACACAGGGGACACGTAAGGATTTTGTAATGTGTGGATTGAGAGAGGATGCCTAGGATTGCCAACCTCCCGGTGGTGGCTGGAGATCTCCTAGAATTACAAAATTACAGAGATCAGTCACCTTGGAGAAAATGACTGCTTTGGAGGGTGGGCTCTATGACATTATACCCCTCCACCCCAAAATCTCCAGGAATTTCCTGTCCAAGAGCTGGCAACAACAGCCTCACCTATTTCACACCCGAGTGGAGTGGACTTTGAAGCTGGTTCTTCCCAGTTCAGATCAGACGCCACACTGGCTCTTTTCCTGTTGATTAGGCCAGCTTGAAAGGCAGAGTATGGGTTTCTTTATTAATCTATTTTTTATTTTTAAAATAGAAAAGGGGTACAGAAAAGAAAAAGGGGACAAAAATTTAAAGAAGGAAAAGGAAAAAATACAGAAACTGTGTTACAAAGGCTATCAGAGTACAAAAATCTTATAACATTTAGGATATAAACAACATGCACAAAATTCAGACCTGCTTCCACTCCTCTTAAGAAAAAAACCTCATTATTTCCCTTATCTTGTCACTGCTTAATACTCATATAAAAAGGTAAAGGTGCAAGCACCCTGTGCAAGCACCGAGTCATTACTGACCCATGGCGGGACGTCGCATCATGACGTTTTCTTGGCAGACTTTTATTACGGGGTGGTTTGCCATTTACCTAATACTCATATATTCCTTAACAATATTTCTGTACTGACTTCTTAACAATATTTCAATACTAACTATAATACATTGTATTCTACTCAGGGCTTTTTTTCTGGGAAAAGAGGTGGTGGAACTCAGTGGTGGAACTCAGGACCACACAATGACATCACTTTGGGTCAGCTGGAACAAGGGGGGAGTTTTTTAAAGTTTAAATTGCCCTTGTCGAAAATAGTCACATGGCCGGTCACCCCGCCCCCTGATCTCCTGACAGAGGGGAGTTTAGATTGACCTCCGTGCCACTCGGCGGCACGGAGGGTGATCTAAACTCCCCTCTGTCTGGAGATCAGGGGGTGGGGCCACCAGCCATGTGACCAACTTTAAGAGGTGCCAGAACTCCATTCCACTGCGTTCCTGCTGAAAAAAAGCCCTGATTCTACTAATTATTTTACATTGATCAAATTAATAACCTTATCTATCTCGCTATATCTCTGTTCCTTCATTCTATAACGTGTTTAGCCACCCTCCACCTCCGCAGGGTATGGGTTTTGAAAGGATTAAAGGAGGGATTGGGTCTCTGGTGGTCTTCTGGTGTTTCTTCCCTCCTGACTTTACTCTCTCCCTGCCTGCACTGTGTCCAGGTGAGGGTCTGGCTTTCACTGTCGGCGTTTCCCTCTGCTTTCAGATGAAGACAGCAACTCATTTAAATGAGACAGCCTTTCAATGCTAGACAGTCTGCTAGAGAAACACGTTTGAATGAGGTATGTTAACATTTTGAAGAGAATGACATAATGTCTTTTTAAAAAGCAGCACATAAATTCTTCAAGTAGCCAAGTCTTCTGCTTTTGGGATGATCTAACCATTCCTGTAATGTCAATTGTTTGTCTTGAAAGTTTTCTTTCTCTTGAAAAGTTCACGGAGACATTATGGGGGAGAACTATTCAACTCTGGCCTTTTTCGCACAGGCAATTTTTGCTCCGTTTGGCCCCATACCTCTTCAGGTTTTCTTCCAAATTTCGGACAATTAACTCCCCCTTCAGATTTCAATGCAGCATTTCAAGGGTTCTCTTCGAAGTTTTCCCCCCATGAAGAAAAAGCGCAGGCTGAAGAGAACCCTTGAAATGCAGCATTGAAATCTGAAGGGGGAGTTAATCATCCAGAATTCGGAACAACCCAAAGAGGTATGGAGCCAAGTACGGCAAAAATTGCCTGTGCAAAAAAGGCCTCTGTTAACTGCAAGGCAATTTGGGCTTTTGAGATCTGTCACTTACCTTTCTGTAATGCTTATTAGAGAAAGTCCCATTGAACTCAGTGGGATTTACTTCTGAATATAGTCCATCACTGTAAACCTCTAAGGAGACTTTATGGCTGTTTGATAATTATTTTAATTTTGGTACTCCTTGAAACTGAGGAACAAACCTTTGGAGAATAAGAGGGGACCATGATTTGATATGAATGCTGTTCCTTGAAAAAGAAATTACGAAACAGGAAATAAGCTAGCAGCCTGTTGGGACAAGCTGGGACTTTTGCACCCTGGTCCTGCGGGGCGTGGGCTGGTCCTTGTGGATAAGTCCGAAGAGCGGTGTCTTGCCATCCAGTCAAAAGACCTAAAGTAAACAAAGGGATATAATGAGGAACTGAGACTAATTAAACTTACCTTGCAAGAACCCAGCTCTTATCTGCTTACATCACACTATCAGGAGCCCTTGGACCACTGTATCCATGACTTTACCAACACAATTCTACAGCACAACAGCTCATATAATATTTATTATGTACTATTTATTGTAATATTTATAGAAATATTTATTATAGTATTTATTGCATATTTATTCCTGCAATCGTCGTCTATATTATATCTGTGCATATTGATGAATGACCAGTCACTGCAGATTTATGAATGAAATTGCTCGTGAATACCATCCACTTGCTACGTAGGTCGGGGTCTTAAACAGATGTCTCTCCTATATTGTTTTATATTCATTGTTATTTATATTTGAGCACCTTGCACTTTAAAATTTTTAAAAAAATTTAAAAAGACTTTTAATGTGGTGATTGTACTCCACGGGGACTGTTTGACTTTTGGTCAGTTGCCTTATACCCATGTGCAGGGCTTTTTTTCTGGGAAAAGAGGTGGTGGAACTCAGGACCGTACAATGATGTCACTTGGGGTCAGGTGGAACGGGGGGGGGGGGAAGATTTTTAAAGTTTAAATTGCCCTCAGCAAAAATGGTCACATGGTCGGTGGCCCCGCACCCTGATCTCCAGACAGAGGGGAGTTTAGATTGCCCTCCGTGATCTAAACTCCCCTCTGTCTGGAGATCAGGGGGCGGGGCCACTGGCCATGTGACCATTTGCAAGAGGTGCCGGAACGCCATTCCACTGCATTCCAGCTGAAAAAAAGCCCTGCCCATGTGAGCCCTATTTTGTTTGTTATTTCCTAATGGGGCCTGAAGAGCTCCCAGAATCACAACTGATCTCCAGACTATAAAGATCCGCTTCCCCCTGGTGAGAATGGCTGTTCTGGAAGGTGAATTGTATGGCCACTATATGGCATTATGCCCTGCTGAGGTATACCCTCTCCAAATCCCTCCCACCCCTAGAGCGAATTTCCCAACCAGCCATGTGGAGACCAAGAGGATTTTGTCATGTATGAATCGGCATTTAGCCTTGCCCAGCAAGTAAGGCTAGTCTGACAGAGGGTCTTGGTCAAAAGCCACTTTCCCCACTCGGAGCTTGAACATAATTTTCCAGTACTGAAACCTGCACTCCGCAACCACTAATCATTGGACTCCATTGTAAGCTTGTAAACAGAGCTTACACTCTGAAAAGGTTGCATGCAACAACGATAACTGAACGCTTCTGCAAAGGGGCTTCTGAGGATGCACGGAAGCAAAGTCACCGAACTGACTGCTTGGAGAGATTCAGCCTGGCAAGACACCAGCCATAACCATCAAATCTCTTGTTCTTTTTCTCCAAAGGGCTTCTCAAAGCACGAAAGCTATTGGAGAGGGAAGAATGACAGACTGTGTAACTTTGTATTGCCAGAGAAAATAGCCCGACTAGTTTAAAGCTTCACGTCAGATAAATGTTCAACATCATATGTGACCATTTTCCACAATGAAATGGATGAATGCACTTCTATTTCCTACCTGTTCTGATAGTTAAGGTGCTCTTGTCAACGCTGCTGACCTTCTAATTTGATTTTCCACTCTCACTTGGCTGAGGGGGTTGTGACCTAAATACATTTTACAAGTTAGGAGAGACAAGTAGGGTCACCATGTCTTAACTGGCTCACAGTTCTAGCCACTAGTTAATTCTTTGTTAGCCAGCTAGATAAATCTTGCAATAGTTTTGGTTCAGATTTCAGCCAAGTGCCAGAACCGGTTTTGATACCAGGACTCAGTTCTTCCAGGACTGAACATATGTGTAGTGTGTTTTCATCCCAGCCACGATGAAAAGTTAGAGCTTCTTGATGAGAGAGTGAATCCTTGTCAAAACATTTCCTGTACATTACTTTGCAAGACTGGTTGAGACAGTCAAGGAACCCAACTAACTGTAGTCTGAAATCTGGAAGCCTGAACTGGGTGATGTAGCTTGTCTTTTAAGACAGTTTTAGGAGGTAAGCAAGTTACATGATAAACTGGTGGTGGAGAGTGCCATCAAGACATAGCTGACTTATGGTGACACCCTGGTGGGGTTTTCATGGCAAGAGACTAACAAAGATGGCTTGTCGTTGCTGCTTCTGCAACCCTGGTCTTTGCTGGAGGTCTCCCATCCAATTACTAACCAAGGCCGACCCTGCTTAGCTTCTGAGATCTGACAAGATCAGGCTCATCTGGGCTATCCAAGTCAGGGCAAAGGTAAACTAGGGATGCTTAAACACTTACTGATTGGACTCACATTCTGTTTGCCAGTTGCAGGTAGGGAGTTGAATTTTCATCAGGCAGTTTGACTATTCTGAGCAGTTCAAACCTGTGGATTGTTTCCCATGTATTCAAACAGTATAGAACAATTGATTGGCAGCATTTCACACATGCACATTCTTGCACGGCCTGATGGGAGTTTTAATTCCTTCCCCACATACTTGTTGCCATGCACACAGGTCTGAAGTCAATTATTTAATAAAGAGTGAACAAAGTGGTGTCTCATTTATAAGTAAACGCTGCTTTTGTTTTTTAAAAAAGCCTTACAGTTTGATGTTCCTCTAAGTTCACGTGATCAACTTTATTACACACCTTTCATCGTTTACTTCCCACCATGTCCTTTAATTTCCTGACCCAACCATCCATGACTCTGGAGGACAATCAATTTCACCTACTGCACAGATGCAAAAGCAGCCATGAGGCAAAAGGAAATGAAACTCTGCTGTTGCAGCAGGTGCAATCCTATTCGGATGGCAGCGATGAGACCCGAGGCTCAGCTCAGGAACGATCCCAGTTATCAAAAACAGTATGTTCGCCCTGAAGTTCACAGCACCTGTACTGAAATGCAACTTGGTATCTCGAAAGGCAATGCCGTGAGGGGAAGGAAGCAGAGGGCTGCGGAAGGCCTTGAGCACACTGAAGCAGAGAATTAGTGGCTTGCTAGCCACAGCTGATCAACAGATGTCCAGGACTGGAGCTGACATGAGTGAGGTTATATATATCAGAAGGCCAGGCGGAGAGCCAAGGAGGTCCAACAGAAACCTGTAATTCAGAGAAAAAGAAAGGAGGTCCATTCCCATCCACCCACCCCAGACCTTCCATGGTAGCTGAAATGGTGGAGGTTTCGATTCTCAACTTACAGTATCTGACACTACCCTGGTCATATAAAGATGTTGACCTTATGATACAGCACAGTATAGGTCAAATACTGGAGTACTGCATGTAACCTTCAGCACCCTGAGCTGGACTCAAGCCTTCTATTAATAGAGCAAAAGTCAGAAGCGTAATGTTCACAGTTGGACTGATGACTGGCGAAATGCTGTGTGCGCGCATGTGTTTTAAGGCAATTACGTGCTGGCCTTGACTGTCTGAAGAGTTAAGCCTTCCCTGTACACATGTATTGTTTTTTTGAAAATGCTTCTTGCCTTTTTTTCAATGCCAACAACAAAAAAGTAGCGGACAGTGTCCCTGGGAATAAAACACTCGCTCTGCAGAAGTGGGCTCAAATCCAAGGTCAGCTGTAGACCCACAAAGTGGTTTTGAACAAGTCCCTCTGTGCTTCTGCTGTACGTTTCTAAAAAAACTGGGGTAACCACGTTGCATCTTTGCAGAGACTGAATGTGGTATATGCAGTGGCTACACTGCTGAAAGCAATAGTCCATTGGGTACTATTAAAACCACAATAGCAAAACCTTGCCCTGACCCAGATGGCCTGGGCAAGCCCGATCTCAGCAAATCTTGGAAACTAAGCAGGGTCAACCTTGGTTAGTCATTGGATGGAAACCTCCAAAGAAGACCAGGGTTGTTATGCAGAGGCAGGCAATGGTAAGCCACCTCTGTTAGTCTCTTGCCTTGAAAATTCCAGCAGGGGTCAACACAAGTCAGCTATGTCTTGATGGCACTTTATACCACCATCACCAATGCTTTGATGGGACTTCGTGCAATATATCAGTTAGAACGTAGTCCTAGCATCTGGAAGAGCCAGGTTCAAATTCCCCACTCTGCCATGAAACTCACTGGTTTGATCACTCTCAGACTAACCTAGTTTACAGGGTTGTTGTTAGGATAGGTAGGGAGAACCTTGAGCTCCTTGCTTTTCCTTGTAATGTCCAGGCTGGATTACTGTCATGTGTTATATATCGGCCTAGTCTTTTGACATTTCAACTGCTTGAGAATAAAGGCAGCCATGCTATTAACTGGATCACTTTGTTTTCCGCAGACTATGCAAAACTTAGTTATTCAGGATCAGAAATAGATCATATAGGTGTTTTGGTAAAGTGGACAGGGCCTGTAGACAATATTGCTGGGTACTATCTGTTAGTGTAGATATGCTCCTACTGAGATTTTCCACATTGTTTAATATCTTCATGTCAAATTACTTGTTTTGTTTCTGCAATGTTTCATATATTTTAATCTATGCTTATTTTCAAATTTCCACAATCCATACCCTGTTGAATGGTTTGTTGAATGTACCAGCCTTTGGTTGTATTGATTTACACTGTGTAATCTGCCCTGAGAAAGATTTGCTCTGGTTTCCAGCTGACTTCTGGATGGAATTCAAGGTGATTGTTTTTACCTCAGAAAGAATTGACTAGGCCCTCTTCTGCACAGGTGATTTACTCCTCTCTTTTTGAGCGTTCATTCCTTAAGGATCAGATTCCTTTTGGCCACCAACCTTTTAATCCTGGCCACTTCTAATCCAAGTGTGGGTGCCATCCTTTTTTGGTCTGCTGCACTGTCACGAAATAAAGAGGGTTCTGTGGTAAGGTGTGAACATCATCGTTGGCATCACTGTTAGCGTCACTGGTGCCATCACATTACCATCACTCCTTTTTAAAAAAAATTGGGTATGCCCAATTGCTTTTGGTGTAGTGGTTAAGAGCGGCAGGACTCTAATCTGGAGAGCCAGGTTTGATTCCCCACTCCTCCACTTAAAGCCAGCTGGGTGACCTTGGGTCAGTCACAGCCCACTCAGAGCTCTCTCAGCTCCACCCACCTTACAGGGTGATTGTTGTGAGGCTAATAATAACTGCTCTGAGTGGGTGTTAAGTTGTCCTGAAGGGCAGGATATTACTGTTATTGTTATTATTATGTTATGACGTTACAATGTTATGACAACTAAAGGCACTCAGCACTGTTAGCAGTAGGGGAAAAAAACAAACAAAAGAGAAATGAAAGAAAAAAGAAACCCAACACGGCATGTGTACAGTGTTGGCACAGCATCATCCCAAACACAGAACTTTTAACCCAAAAAGCTTAGAAACCTAAAAGAGGTCCATGTCACCACAACACAAATTAACTGTCACTATATTATGAGGTCCTTTTTTGGCAAAGAAAACTTTATGACATTATCATCATCATGTCGTTAACTCATTATGTTTTGTTTTGCCCCAAGTGCCAGCCTCTGCCTCTCAGCTCTGGGTCAGCCTCTTTGGGGCTCTCCAGTTTGGTGTGTGCGCGTGTGTCTCTGTGTGGGGGATTCCGCATGATCGACTTTGATCGGACTTTCTGAGCAGTTGTGCTGTAGTGGAGTCGTATGAATCCACCGCTCCCCGATTCCACATTAAGGCTTTTGTTTCGCATTGACATTTCATTTCATCATGCTCAAAGTCCATTGTGCAGAATTTGCCAGTATAAAAATTGATTCCTCATTGCTTTTTTGGGGGGAAGTGTCAACAGACGTGCATCTTCTTCATTTCCCCCCTCAAAAAACCGTTGCTACATATAAATGTTGCATCAAACGAACACATCAAAATTTTTCTCAAAACACACGTGGCTACGTATAAACGTTGCATCAAACAAACACATCTGACAGGTCAGAGCATTTCCCGCCGATGTCGTGGAATGAATATTGGTTATTGACATTTGGAGGGAAAATTGTTACCGATGACGCCGCTTTCCCTTTGCCTCAGAATCTGTCAGCTGTCACTGAGCAACAAGTAACAAATTTGGCGCATTGAAAAATGGACCCGTTATTGGGCAACTGTCATCACGTGACACAGGACATGTTTCTGCATAGACATGTAGAAATATTGCAATGTTTTTTATAATTTTTTTAAAAGAGAGAGAAACAAGAGGGGAAGGGAAAGGGTAGTGGGTGTAGCTTGGAAAACGTGATCAACCAATCAAATTTAGTTGATTCGAAGGGCGGGAGAAAAGGGCAAGGGTAGGGAGAACATCGGATAAAGAATTTCGCACGATTAAAATCCCTAATCTGCAGCAAATGGACAAATAAGTCGGGGAAAAGCAGGAAGGAAAAAAACCGGACAAAACCTGCAGTGACTTCGAAGCTGCTGCTAGGATCGCCTTCCCACGTGTGGAAATGCAAAAAAACCAAGGCCATTTGGAAGCTGAAACGCAGAAAACCACTGGTGGGGAATCACCCCTCGTGAAAATGCCACACTGAAATCTGAGGGAATTTGGAAGAAAACCCGAAGAGGTATGGGGTCAAAAGCGGACAAATTTGCCCGTGCAAAAAAGGCCTCGATTTGAAACAAAGTAGCCGAAGGACTGTTTTCTTGTGTGTAAACCAGTCCAACTAATGAATTCAGCCTTGCCAGCTCTGCTTCAAGTGCTCCTGCCATCCAACGTTAGACAGGTGTCTCCATAGGGATAAGGTCTTTTCTGTGGTGCTGCCAATATGAAAGATCATTCCCAGAGATGGATCTTTTACTGATGAAGTGGAAAGCTGACAGTCCCAGAAAATTTGGTGAACACTCCCAGTTGGGATTTCACTGCACCTTACTCGCTACCATTAACTTATCTTATGGTGTGTTGTTGTGTTTACGTATTGATTCATTTTACTCATGATAGTTTTACTTAAGGTGCTATTTATTTATCAGCTTCACACACACACACCCTTCCCATAAACAACAGTAGCAACAATTCTGTCTTTGTAAATGGAGAGATGGAGGAATGGACAGCCAAGAGAAAAGCAAAAGTGGCAGTCTAGGGGTATAAGATTGGAAAGGAAACACTTTTTGAAATTGTCCACAACCACAATTGTCATGAGCCCATCAGAGCCAGTGTGGACAGAATTGGGATGCAGAAGGGACTGGCTTGTAGCCATTAGTATTCCTTGCAACTTCTAGCTGAGTTAACCCAATCTGGCATTCATCCAAAATCTGAACTGATGGATGTTCCATATTGTGTTACTCACTTGCCCCAGCCCCTCACCCCCTCTTTTACTGAACACTCCACCGTTAATGTTGCGCAGCAGCCAGCCTTCTCTCCTCTGCCCCCACTTCATCTGCTCTCTGCCATTGTTTAGCTTGGGGAGGGGAGGACAGGGAGGGAAACGCACATTCTCAAGCCTGTTAGCATGCATGTAGCAAGTGGCAGAACTTCTGGGAGTTCTCTTAGGCTCGACTTTACAGGAAAGAAAGGTGCAAACTTGCAACTGCTGCAAAAAAAAAATTCTCCTGCTGATATTAAGCAAATGTCCAGGGTTGGAATCTTCAGCTAACTGCCAAGATCAATCCCCCCCCCCACACACACACACAAGAGGGCCTGTTGCCAACACCTTATTTACGTATTTATTTATTGTTTATTTCACATTTCTATTCCGCCGTCCCCACGAGCGGGCTCAGGGCAGATCACAACCCATTAAAATACAATAAAATTCCATCTCCATAAAACATTTAAAAACATCATTAAAAAAAACATTTCTAATTATGCAGTCAGCCTTACAAACTAAAACAGGACGGTGGGCAGCCTTCGCAGGGAGGGTTAGATTTAGGGCTGCCATTCCCCTGCCCGGGATGTGGGATCCCCTGCTCACACCTCCTCCCCCCCGACCCCACTTACCTGGCCAGCAAGGAGGTGATTCAGCCCTTTGGTGAACGTGGGAGTGCATGCCGGGCTGCCCTTTGACCCACGTGATGATGTCACTTCCTGGAAGTGACATCATCACACATGCTGGGAGTGCATGCACGCGAGAGGAGAGAAAACGATGACTGCGGAGGGTGAATGTGAGGTTCCCAGTCCCCTGCTGGGGGACTCAAGGGACCTAACAACCCTAGTTAGATTTTATACGCTCCTTGTTGTTTCAGGCTGGTGGAGGCCCTGACCTCAGCCATGCTCCTGGTGGAACAGCTCTGTCTTGCAGGCCCGGCAAAACGATAGTAGGTCTTGCCGGGCCCTGGTCTCAGTAGACAGAGCATTCCACCAGGTGGGAGCCAGGACCAGGAAGGCCCTGGCTCTGTTCTAGGCTAAGCGGGTCTCCTTGGGGCCAGGGTCCACCAACAGTTGTTTATCCCGATTGGAGTATCCTCCAGGGAATATATGGGGAGAGACAGTCCCACAGATGCGCTGGTCCCAGTCCGCATAGGGCCTTATAGGTCAGTACCAAAACCTTGAATCTGATCCGGTACTCCACAGGCAACCAATGCAGCTCATGTAATATTGGTGTTATATGTGCTCCATTTGGCACTTTGATAATAACGCTCGCCACTGCATTTTGTACCAGCTGTAATCTCGGGTCAGGCTCAAGGGCAGCCCCGTGTAGAGTGAGTTACAGTAATCTAGCCTAGAGATGACCATTGCTTGGATCCCTGTTGTTAAGTCACGGGTTGACAGGTACAGGACAAGTTGCCTGGTCTGGCGCAGATGGAAAAAAGAGGACCTGACAACCGCTGCGACCTGTGCCTCCATTTTCAGGGAGGCATCCAGGGTCACCTTCAGGCTCTTAGCCTTTGAAATTGGCACCAGCGGTGCCCCATCGAGGGCCGGGAGCCGGAGTCCCAAACCTAACCCCCCCGTGGCTCAAGTAGAGGACCTCCGTCTTTGTCAGGTTCAATTTCAGCCGTCTCTGTTTCAACCACCCAGTCACAGCTGCAAAAGCACGTTACAGGACATCTGGGACTGAGTCGAGCTGGCCATCCATCATCAGATACAACTGGGTGTCATCTGCGTATTGATGGCACCCGACTCCGAAACTTCGTACCAACTGGGCAAGGGGGCGCAATATAGACTTAAACAGTAATGGGGAGAGTATTGGTCCCTGTGGGACCCCGCACACCAAAGGGTGTTGGATGACCATTTCTCCCCAAGCGCCACCCTCTGTCCCCGACAGTGGAAAAAAGAGACAAGCCACTGCAAGGTCGTCCCTCATATCCCCACATCGGTGAGGTGGTGAGTCAAAAGATCATAATCGACTATATCGAATGCTGCTGACAGATCCAGGAATATCAGTAACTCCGAGCCACCTCGGACCAGATGTCTGCTAAGATCGTCTGTGAGGGCAACCAGCAACATCTACGTCCCATGTCCTGGGCAGAACCTGGACTGGAAGGGATCTAGGGCCAAGACATCCTTCAGGAAGCCCCGCAGCTATTCCACCACCACCACCTGAGTGGAAGTCCAGCACCTCACCATTTCTCTCTCTGTAGGACTGAGTCCTCCACATCTAAAGGTGACTGCTCTGCCATGACTCACTGACTCTATGGCATTCACCCCTGATTGAGGAGGTCCCTCCCTTCCCAAAACCCTGCGTCCCCCAGGCTCCACCCCCAAATATCCAGAATTTCCCAAACTGCAGCTGGCAATCCTATCTACCCCCAAATATCCCATAATTTCCCAACCTGCAGCTGAGCATCTTGCCAAGCACCCCCCTCCCCTGAAGTTGGCCCTGCTGTTAAAGGCACAAAAGCAAGCCAAGCTGCTTTGCTTCCGGTCTACTGGCAACCTAAGTTCTCAGTGAAGAGGATACCCTGGACCTCGGCAACACTCAGAGGTCTAAGAATTGCAAAGAGGTGGCAAGCAAACAATTAATTGCCTAATGTGTATATTCAATTTGTATAACTTTGCGTATGGACAAAACCATAACTCTAAAGTATGGTGGGAGGGGGCAAGATAGCACTCTCTCAATGTAATGAATCTTCTAGCTGATGTTGTGGTTAAAGTTCTTGCATTGAAGATAGTAGAAATAAATCTATTTTTTGTCAACTGAAAAGAGTTTAAATCGATTAACCTTACTGATGCAGCTAAATGATACTATGTTCGTATTAACAGATGCTTTTCAATACTGGACCACAATGCTGTTTCCTTAACGTTTAAAGACAAGTGGCCTAATTTGTATTTAAAAATAAATGTGATGTGTTGAAGGCATGAGTTTAAGGTTGCCACTGTTCTGCCGCAAGGCTTTGTGGCTCCCCCTCCACTGTTTGAGTGGAACACCACTATCCTTTCTATCTAGGCTCCTGGGCTCATAAATATGCAGTTTTCTTGGCAAGGTGGGTGCAGTGGTGAGAAACTTTGGATGTAGAATTACAGCCTCTTAAAGTAACAAAAACCCTTGCCAGAGGAGGATGGGGAAGAAGAGTGTTAACCCTATGTAGGAGCTCATCCCCCCCTGCTCCCGATTAAGTGCTGGGTTGTTAATGCCATTTAAAATGACTGTGTACTACTTTTGCAGTTGTTTCATTTCCATTACACTATTTTTTTAAAAATCTTTGTTAAAATACTATATAAACACAACAGAGAAACTAAAGAAATTACAAAAGCTTGATATATTTGATGCGTTAGAAACATAATCCTTAAACCACCATTCACTAAAACATAAATATGTCATACAATATTAAAAATACACACTTAACTTTGGAAAATTACTTCATCAAATGGGTGTACAAATGGAATTATTCAGCTTGCTTTTACAAAGGAACAAGACACTGTTTATTGTATGCATTATCTTGCTCTTAATGTATCATTTTCTGATTTCTGTAATCGTTTTTGCTTTTCTTATAGATCTTACACTGTTTATATTGTATTATTTCTCAGACTTTATGGTCTAATCTTATTACTGTGTTAATTGTACGCCTTCTACTGTTTCTTGTTGTAATTTTTGTAACCCACCTTGAGTCTTAACAAGAAATGCAGGTTATAATTTATTTTTTTAAAAACCTCTTTGTAGAAATATAAGACAAAGTACAACGATCCTACTGGGTAGTTTCTGAGTTGTTTAATATGTCAGGCTTAGAATTGCTTGTGCTCTATTTCAGCATTTCTTTGGCTCTGCATTGGATTTCTGCCAGTTTTAAATCTTTGCAAATTTCCCTTTATATACCCTATTGCACTATTTATTGAATATCTTTGAAACTGACTGTAGTGACTCAGTGTAATCCACCTTGAGTTTCAGTGAGAAAGGCGGACTATAGATAACATATATAAATAAAGTATTAAAAAGAAATAAAAAGGCATATTTTGTTTCCTGTAATCGCATGGAGTTTCAACGAGAGAAAGGCAGACTGCAAGTAACAAGAGGAAAGAGCAAGAGTCCAGTAGCTCCTTAAAGACTAACAACACTTTGTGGTAGTTTATGAGCTTTCGTGAGGGAAGTGAACTGTGACTCAGGAAAGCTCATACCCTACCACAAAATTTTATTTGTATTTAAAGTGCTACTGGACTCTTGCTCTTTTCTACTGTTACAGATTTACACAGCTAACCATCTTGATAGGCAACAACAAATATAAAAAGCAACTTAATAAACCTAAACATGTAACTATTAAAAAGCGAGGTTGAAAGGGGGAAAAAAGACTGCTGCTGCTGAGAAGGAGCAAGAACCCGCTCTCCTTCCTCCACCTGAACGAACTTGTCAGCGTCGAAGTCAGAACTGGGCTCTGCCCTTCCCAACATGGCGGCGCCTTTATTTCTTTATTTACAGGCCGCCGTACGCCGCCGGGCGATTCGCTTCACTCGTCTGCCTCCCCACTGAACCCCATCGCTGGACCTCCCCAAGATGGCGGCCACGCTGAGGCGAAACGCCGATCGCGCCCGGCCGTAGGGGAGAAAGACGAGCAAAGAGGGCGGAGCGGGGAAAGGGAGAGCAGACGGCGGCGGCGACGCGTGCACCCTCAGTGCGCCTGCGCGCCACGGCGCCTCAGTGCAGTGAAATTCCGTGAGGGGGGAGAAGAGACGGGGGGTAAAAAGAAAAAGCGGAGGGAGGTTTGAGGCGAGAGAAAGAGGCGCGCGGCTCCAGCGCCCCCCCAGCCGTGGCCGCTGAGAGGAAACGAACATTTAAATAAGACCCCCCCCCCCGAAATCCCCTCCCCCTCCCTTCCCCCCTCCCCCCGGCAGAGGGACTCCGAGGCGCTGCCGTGGCGGCGGCGGTGGTGGCGAGAGGGCGAGCAGGCGTGAGGAGGAAGAGGGGCGACGACGAGGCTCCGCCGGCTGGCTGGCCGCCTCACGCCCGGTGGTAGCAGGAGGAGAAGGAGGAGGAGCGCCGCTGCCGCCGCCCCAGACTCCCTCCCCGGGCACCGGTGGGGAGAATGACGGAGCTCCAGTCCGCGCTGCTACTGCGGAGACAGCTGGCAGGTACCGAGGCTGCCCGCTCCTCGCTCGGTCCGGTCGGCCTGGGCTGGGGGGCAGAGGGGGGAAGGGAAGCGCACTCACACGAGGGGGAGGGGTCTGGGGGTGGGGGAGGGGCCGCTCGGCGGCCCTTGGGGGGTGGGGGAGTGGAAGTGAATGGGGGGGGGGCTCGAAAGGGGGGATCCTCTTGGGACTCGCAGGAAGGAACAGACTTTCTTGTCTGGGGGTGGGGGGGGGGTGATGGCTAAAAAGTGTTTTCTTGAGAAGAAAGGGGGGTGTAAAGAGTTAGGGGTGGCTCTCGGTGGAGTAGGGAGGGAATGTTGGAGGGGTCTCTTCCTGAGCGGGAGGGGCGATGGGAAATGGCTCCCCCCTCAGGCGAGGAAGGTCTCCCCCCTCAGTTGTGGCCTTTGGGATAGGTGGGGCTCCCCCCCCCCCGCATTTATGGCCTGTGGGATAGGAGGGAGAAAGGCTCTCCCCTCAGTTGTGGCCTGTGGGACAGGATGAGGAAAGCCCCCCCCCATGGTGGCCAGTGGGACAGGATGAGGAAAGCGCCCCCCCCCATTGTGGCCAGTGGGTGAAAAGAGAAGGGAAGGTTTAGTGTTGGTGGAAGAGGTGGTTACAGGGGAGGGAGACAAGCTGGAAGCATGATGGGGGCATCTAGGAAAGATTGGGGTGGCACATTGCTTGCTGTCAGGTGAGCCCCTCTTTGGCAAGAGGGGGGCAGAGGAGGGGACTAGTACGAAGAGGAGGTGTGTCATTGGGTTAGGAAGGTTTTCTCCATTCCAGCACCCTACTGAGAGAATGGGGAGGGGACTTGTATGAGTATGTGTGTTGGGAGGGGGGTAGCAGGAGGTGGAGAGTTCCCTGAAGGGCTTGTAGGATATGAAGTGTGTTTGGCTGAGGTTTGGACTTAGTGCAGGGTGGTGGGGGGTGCCACAGTGTGGCTTCTGGGCAGTAGGAGGGAATGAAGTGTAGTTGGGAGAAGGGAAATGATTGAATGGGGCTATCTTAAAAAAGTAGGAGCTGGGAGCAATTGTATGAGGGGAGAAAGTGAGTCAAAAGAGAGCTCTGTGTGAATGTACAGAGTCAAGAGTAGGGAAAGAAGTGGGATGGCTGGAGGTGAAGGGGGGGTCACTAAGCATAGACCTCATCAGTTGGCATTGAGGAGATACGAGGCACTCTAAGAACAGGCTGTGGGAGGTGCTAACTGAAAGAACCCGCAATACATGCTATATTGAGAGCTGAGGTGGTGGGCCTGAGTGTGTTAGTTGGGGTGTTATGCTTGGTAGAGGGATGAATAGCATTTGAGGCACAAACTAGCTGGAGGAGCAATAGATGGGCAGGGGAAGAAGAAAGTAGATAGAATGGTGAAGGGATCAGTGAGTATTGGCAGAATATATAGCCTGGCATGGAAGTTGGGTGTAAACAAATTCATAGTGCAGCAAGTGAACAGGAATAAAAGTAAGCAAGGTGCCTGGGAGCCACTCTCTGGTTCACCAAGGGGGAGGAGTTGGAACCTAAGACCTGCCCTACTGGATGAGAAATCATTCCTGCTCATGCCTGGGAGGGGTGCAAGGAGGACTGAGTTTGAAGGGACAGGCTCACTGTAGGCAGATATGTAAGGTGATCAAGGTGTCAAGGAGTAAATGGAAGGCAGTAAGCTATTTAGGGCAGATGGAGCAAGGGGGAGTGCTTGAACATGAGGAGGAAGTTTGAATTGTGGGATGACCACAGAAGTGACTTGATAAAGGGTGAAAAGCCAAGATGCTTGTGGGAGGGATACTATTAACTGATTGGGGAGCAGCAGCTAAAGAGAATTATGAGAAGTCTGAGGAAACTGTTTCTGGTGGGAATGGCTAGAATGTTTTGAGTGAGACTTGGGAAGATTAGAGCTGGTTTAAACCAATGAAGGCTTGAATGTGCTGAAGGAAGAGCCTGCAAATGAAGCTGAGGCTAGTTTAGGTCACTTGTGCAAGTAATAAAAAACATCCGAAATCAGGAAGAAGTCGTTGTTTTTGTAGTTGAAGTGCAAAGTGAGGGATGGGCTAGGGAGTGATATACTTGAGGACAGTCTACATGGTAGAGAAGTTATGTAAGGTAAAAGGGGGAGGCTATCAAGTTTAAGGAGGAGCATAAAGATAGTCATGATTGGAGATAGAAGCAGTCCCTGATTAGTCTAGTAGGGGAAGTATGTACTAGCTGTATAGGGCAAGGTTGGATAAGTCTTTGAGGGGAGTGGGGTTACTGGATTTGATGGGGTTAAGGGGTGATTTGGGGGTCATACCTGAGGAACAGAAGGGTAAACTGAGTGTCTAGGGATTCTGTGGTATGAACTGGCATTCCCTATGCTAGTAGGCACCTTGCATAGAGAGAGGGGGGAGGTTATGCTTTTTAACCATCTGTTTTAGGGAAGGCTTTGAGCTGCTGCCCTGATATTGTCCCCCTCCCCCCTTTTTGCTCAATCTATAGAATGAATTTGTACATTGGCTGCTTTGTTGAAAGCACAGTTGACATCTGTGGATTAGTATATTGGGGTGGGGGATGCAGGGGGATTAATTAGTATTGTTTCAGGTCCATAACAGAGAACTATCATAGGGTGTTTTTTTCAACTTCTTTCCTGCTAGGACTTCTGCCAGGGCTGTTCCTTTCCAACCACTATTTGAAGGTAGATGATATTTTGTCACAGAAGCTTTCCCCCCCCTTAAATCTCATTTTTGTGTTTCATAGTGATAGGGATATAAGTAGTGAGGATTCTTTGAAGAAGGCTGACTGGACCTGAAGACTGTGGATGGAATTGGTAGAGGATCACCACCTGGCCTAGGATGTTTTTGGAAGGCTGGCTGCTTCCTTCACTTTTTTTACATTCTTCCCCAACTTTTCCCCTCCTCTCTTTTGTCTGTAGCCTGGCCAGTCTTGCTTGGCTTACATTCTTTAGCTGTTGATGCAAGGGGATAGAGTTGAGCTTGGCCTGTCCCAGCTATAGCACCAAGCACATGTAGAGAATTCCTGAATGGTCATATTTAAAGAGAAATGAGCCAACAGTCACTGTGTGTAAAAACATGTTTTACAGTACTCCACTTTCTTGTCCTGCTCCCACCTGTGTCCAACTTCTTATTCCTGCTGTCAGGATGAAATATTCTTTAGATCTACCAGTCATCTGACTTACCTTGAATAAAAAAAAATTACCATAAGCAAACATATGGGACTGGGTATAGTGTGGCTTTGGGCTGCAGTGCTCTAGCTGAAGAGTGTTAAAAATAGTGCATGATGCAGAGTGGGGAAAGAAGACTGCTGCAACAGTACAAAATAATCTAGACTGGAAGAACTAGAGTTCTAGGTTTAAATACTAAAGTACTGCACTAGCAAGGGGAGTCTTTGGTAGCTGCCTTTAGGCTTGAATGAATGGCGAGTGAGGTGTATTACCTTTTTTAGCTCTGTGTACCTCAATGTCACACACATGGCATTGCAATAACTAGATACCAATGCTGTTCATTTCAGTAAAATGTACAGTGACAATTGCAAAATGCTTTGCATAGTGGTTTGAAAGCTAGGGCTTGTTTCATGGGGGTGGGCTGTATATGGTACCTTGTCATTGCACATGACATCAGAGTATCAGACCTCATGCAGTAAATTGAGAACAAGATGTTAGGGAGAAGCCCTTCTAATGCAAGTGTTGAATAGCAACTCCATTGCCCAGTGTTTCCCAAGTTTAGCAGTCTCTGATACTCCTGAAGGAGGAAGAAACACAAGATTCTTTATTAATTTGGGGAGATGAAGAAAGAATGTCTTGAAAATAAAGAGAAATCAGTCTAGTCTGGCAAATCTTTTGTACATGCCTATAAGTCCAGGGCAAATGTAAGTTAATATGAATGTTGTTGTAAAACTTTTGCCTCCTGTAACACCACCTTTTGACTTTTTCGTTTTAGAAGTGTTCTGTATCTAAACTCTTAACAGTTGTTTCCATGCAATAAAAATCTTAAATGCTTATACCATGTCCAAGCTCTGGTCTTATGTAAAAATGGATATTTATGTATAGCTTATTTGGACAAGATATAGACAGGGATTTAACTCTCATTGCAAGTAATGGAGGGTGACACTACTGTATTTGGTTAAACATCCAGTTTTTTCTTGGAGTTCTTGATCCAGCAGGTGACATGCATATGGATCTTGCTTCTGCATGCCAATCTCCTTATTGAGATGGGACATTAGCATATTTATACTGTGCTGTCAACCATTAATAAGGCTAGCTTAACATGAATAAGACAAATGTTGAAATTTTTATGTGTGCTTGTCAGTAATGGTATGTGGGTCAGAGGTCCCTTGAGAGTTGTGTGCACAGTAACACTTCTACATTTGTCTGTGTTGTCACTGTGGGGGCTGGTAGCATTTTAATAGTTGCGGACCAGGTGAGAGGTAGGGGTGTGAATGTATCTGTAAAGATGGAGATCTGTTAACAGTTGTGTTCTCTGCAGACATTTTGGCAAAGGAGGACTTCCTCTTGATAAGAGAATTCAACCCCCCACGCCCGCCCCAAAAACGACTGCTCAGGAAATTCAGACTTCCCAAGCATGGTTTCCTATGGCTGTCTGCTCCAAGAGGGAACTCCCTTGTACAGCTGATCTTCCCAACCCCCGCCCCCTTCTGTTAGTTGGCACTTACGTCCAAGTTTCAGCTGTTCTAATCTTTAAACAGTCAGAATGTTAGCAAGTTGAATTACTATCTACTTCTGTCACGCTTGCATATCAGCTGTTTTTTTAGGCACCTACTTCTAGGATAGCAGCCGTGTTAGTCTGTTGCAGCAAAAACATCAGTGTGTTGCAGGACCTTGGGTTAACATATTTATTACAGCAGTTAATACTACAATAAATCTATCTCTTATGATACGTGGCTTGTGACACATGGTGTGCTCTCGCACTTCAAATGCCTTATGAGGTGGGTGTAAAAATGGAGGTAGACTCAAATAGGCATCTGAAGGTGTTTATCACCACAATCTGTTGATTAGAAATTCTTAAACTTTGCTTGAGCACAGGCTGCAACTTAACTGCAATCTCCTGGTGTGCAGCACCTGCTGTGGGGGGTAGGAAGCCTGGAATTAAACTTTTCAGTACATTTTTATCCTGCTTTTTTATCATGGGTACATGGGTACTGACCAGACCTTCTTAGCTTCAGCGTCGCCACTTTATGTGCCTTCCAACCACATGCTAAGCCTAGGTCTCTCCATTGGTCTCCTGTGGCTTGTGAACTTGTGGCTGCCTCTTGAGATGGTAGAATGTAGTGTTAGAAACAACTCCTTATTCTAGTTCAATAATAGCATTAACTTAGTGAATGCTAATTTCACAAACTGCAGACAACCAGCTGTATGTATAGAAATGTTTGTAAATGGGAAGTGGGTGGAATTACAGGGGAGGGGGGAGCTTCTACAGTGTTGTGCTTGCTGGAAATTTTCTTGAAGACGACTGTCCCTTGGAAAATCTAGTTGTGCTTGCACTCTAAAACTGCTGCATTAATGAGCAGTTGAAGAAGTCTGCCTTGAGCGCTTTTGGTGTGACAGTTTCTAGAGTTGTTGAGCTTGGCAAGAACAAGGCATTTACTCTTACAGAGGGAAGACTTTAGTAACTTCTAAGTAAACAATTATGAGAAGTCACTTGGATTCTACAAAACTGGCTGTCATAACTTTTCCCTTGTGTAGGCATACAAGAGCTTCCATGAATATGCCTGGAGCTAGTTATAGAGCTCGCTGCAGAGAGCTGTTTCACAGAGATTTTATGTACAGATTTTTTTATTACTTTTAAAAGGGAGCTCACTTTCATGTATGTGGTGAACACTTTTTCCCTTTCTTTTCCTTCCCACCCCCACCTCAAACTGCTTGGCAGCTATGACAAATTGGAGAATGGAAATGCTGCTAAATAGACCATCAAATTTGGGGAGATACACGTAGAATTAATGTAATACCATAGCATTTTTATGATAAATCTTGGTGTACTTTCTGAAATTTGTTCTGTTATGTTCCAAGCTGCTTCCTGTCAAACAGAACAATGCTTTCGTCTGGCAAAGAGTATCCTAAACACATTGAATAGCCAAGCGCATAACCACTGGCAGGCTGGTACTCCTCACTTTGTCATGTCTTGACACTACTGTGATTTTGTGAAAGGCTTACTTGCCTACTGTAACTGATGTCCTTTTTCAGTAGTCTGTGAAATGAAGTTCAAAGTTTTCAAGTTTGCTTGTGAATGTGGTGCTAGCAGTGCATGTATGTTAATGGAGATAAGAGAAGCGAGGAGAAATTACTGTTGAATGTGACTTTAAGATTATATGAGTGAAGTAGACATGTTTAAATGACAGCATTTAAAAGAAAGTGGAATGCAAAGGTAATCAAAGTGATGATGGTAGCGTTTGACTTTCTTTTCCAGGTGTATTTAGCTGATAAATAACAAGGAACTTGATTAATATTCCATTGTTGGTGATGCACAAATACTTCACAAATACTTTCTTCTCTGGAGCACTAATAATGTTAGGGATAAATAAATAGAAATCTGTGCAAATGTGGAAGTACTGGATAAGGAACTGTTATGAGGAATCCTGCTTCACAAACAGATGTTGTCCAGGGCTGGGAATTAGAGCACTCGTGTCTTGTGCAGCCTTAGGAGGAAGAAGAGTAACACTTCAGCAGAAAGCCTAAACAAATTTTTAATGTGAAGAGTGGATGCTTAGTGTAACAGACTTATTATGACAGCTTGAAAGCTGAGCCATGCGGTGGTTCGAGGCACTGCTTTACTGATGTCATAAAAGGACATGCACATCTTTGTACCTTGGTGCATGGGGATACTGTTAATCCTGAGTTTATATTTAAAATAAGAGAGAGAGCTCTGGAAGAGCTGTGACTGACCCAAGGTCACCCAGCTGGCTTCAAGTGGAGGAGTAGGGAATCAAATCCGGTTCTCCAGATTAGAGTCCTGCCGCTCTTAACCAGTACACCAAACTGGTAATTAAATGGTAGGTACTACTTACACAAGGGCACTCTTGGCTTCCTAGAATATTTGATCGTTTAATATCTTATGCTATAAGATATATAACATAAAGTAGATGATATATATCTTATATATATGTTGTTATCTTCTAACATATCTTGCCATCTAAGCCCTGGGGAATTCTATAGATGCCTGTCTTGCATACCTGTTCAATGGTAGCTGTTTCATCCCTCCAATTTAGAGTTAGTTTAAATTCCATCTTGTCAGAATGTAAGGTCAGCTTTCTGAAGGCATGAGCAATTGCTTGAAAACATTTGAACTCCTCCATGGTCCTTCCTGTCTCGATTATTCTCTTAACTGGTCAGGAACATGGGTCTCCTCCTAGTTCTCTGCCAATGAGGCCTTAACTGATATCTTGACCTTCTCTGAAGTTACTCATTTTGGAATTCTTAGTATTTGTGCCCTTGAACACGATTTGACAATACAGTAAACATAATCAAAGTAAAATGTTTTCTAACTGTTGAAGTTACAGTACTCCAAACTATAAACTAATCCTTTTCCAGAAAGAACAGTTAAAGCATTGGCACTTAACTTTGCTACTGATTCAAGGGAGCTGTTTGCCAAGCCAAGTGACTCTTCATCCTTGTAGGGGAGTCAGGCATGAAAATCCAGTGTATTTTATATAAGAGGAAGTAAAACTCTTAGGTAGCACAATACAGTGTTAATCTTAGTTGAGTTTAGGACACACAGCAGAAGAATTTGCAGAAGCTATCATAATTAGTCAACATTTCACTAGGTGCCTCAGACCTCTCTAAAAGCTAAGGCTGTGAACAGATGCTTTAAGATCTTAAAGCACAGTAAATCACGTCAGTGATGAGAGCAGATTACAGTCAAAGCTATTTGGATTTTGTAAGTCTGCAAGTGCAGAGCTCTATATGGGATCCTCCCTCTGATATCAGGCTTAAATTCACGAGACTTTTGATAGGTACTTTTCAAAGAACTGTTTTGTTTAGAGATACGTATGTATGCTTCAAACTGTAAATGCATTGCCACTGTTTGTGACTATTGTATTTTATTCCTACCTCTTCTCTTGCATTAGAGTGCCTGGATTCTAAAAACTTCCCAAATTATTAAAGATTTTATTAACTATATAGCTTGATTCCCAGAATTTGAGTATAGAATGTCAATTGCCTTGCAGTCATACTTTAAGAAATATTGAAAACATACAGAAAGGTATGTGTAACATTCATTTTTGTTAGAGAAGCAACTGGGGAATTAAGCAGCATATATCAAAAATATCGTGATACAAGCGTCTACAATAATTACATCTGTGTACAACATTATGAACTATACAGCAGAACTTTGAAAGGATCATTTTTAATTGGTGATAGAATATACAAGTTCTGATTCTGAACTAACTTCACTTTTCATGTATTCTGCAAAACTGATGAGGGCTCTAATTGAAGGAAGGTTAGCTACTTTCATGTGTCCTTATTTTGGGGGTGGGATTATACACACCTCAAAATATGGACTAATTGGATATTAACTTTAAATGGAGACTCTCATACCGATTTGAGCATTACAAAGAATAAGAAGACTGCAGTAATCCTTTAAATGCCATTGTTACTGAGAAATATGTCTTGAATACTCAGGAATTATGATTGTATAAGAGACACAAGAAATAAAGGAAAGACAAATACGAGTAAAATCCTTTTTCTCCTTCTCTGACAAAATCCAGTTTGACCAGCTCTTGTATTTCAGTCAGTCCTGCACACTGCTTAAATATTAGCTTTGGGGATAAATACTTAGTCTGTGGCGAACAAGGGAGTGCCTTTACCATCTTATTTATTTCATTTATACTTCACCCATCTCCCCAGTGGGGACCAAAGCAGCTAACATCATTTTCTTCTCCTCTGTTTTATCCTCACAAGATGCCTGTGAGGTAGGTTAAGCTGAGAGTGTGTGACTAGCCCAAGGTCACCCAGCAAGCTTCCATGCCAGAGCAGGGATTCAAACCTAGGTCTCAAAGATCCTGGTCATATGCTCTAACCACTACCCCCACTGACTCTCCATCCCAATTTAAACTCTTCCTGTGGAAGCTTTCATTCTGCTCCATATAGCATGTATCCGCATAAAACTGTAGTGCTTGCCAGATCCATCCTGATCTAATTGTGTGATCAGTCTCAAGTCTTGGGGGAAAAGATGGACTATAAATGAAGTACATATATTTATAAAGCTGGTTAAGCGTACTAAGCAAGCTGGTTAAACTCTGAGAAGTATAAAATATTAAATTTCAAAGTATTTCTTGCTTGGGCGGTTGAATGTGGGTATCTGCATTAGAATGGGGTTGACAGATGATCAGGCAGCCTGCTTGATACGGACTGCCCTTTAATGGTGTCTCTGCCTGCACTGTGCAAGGTAATCACAGTAGTCTTGCATAACCTTTTACCTCAGCAGCAGGACGAGGAGTAGCATAGCACTTGTTTACTTTATTGTACAATTGAAAAGTAAAAAAAAAGAGAGAGAGCATTAAGGACAGGGCCTTAATCCAGGATGGTGCAATATTAGCCTGGCTGAAAAGTTCATTGGACTTAACACTGCACTACTTTACGCGTAAATGTGTAGGAGCAGTACAGGTTTCTCTCTGCTAAGAAGTTAAATGTTTTGATCACTGGACAAACTGATTGCTTTCTTACTAAAATAGTCTGTAAAGTTCATAAGCTTTAGATTTTTCCGATCTATTCACCCAGTAGAGAGATTATGTAAAGTACATTATAGATATGAATCAGGAGGCTCAAAAAATTCACAGAAGTCCAGGGCAAACTCACTTGTTTATATCTGTTGACTAAGACTGTAAAAAGTCCACAGGGCTGCCTTAGTGGCCCTTGACAAGGGATTGCTTGCTCCTCCGTCTTTCTTTGAATATACTGACTGAAATGCTGCAGGGTAACAATTTGTAGCTCCTGATCAGGTCTGGACATAACTGGATTAGCCGGATTCAGTGACTGGCTTGTGCCAGTTCAGATAGTGACTGTCAGTGTCTGCATAGATACTCCTGTAGTTTGAAAATATGGCCCAGCTCAATTATTTCACACCCATTTTTTTAGGGGATGTTGATTTTAGGAACATGAGTACTGAAATAGCAAAAGCGTGTCCAATGGTGTTCAGCTTGTGGAAGATAGGTAAACAGTACTTGTGTTGAGCCAAATGTAAAATTAAACAACTCTTTGTGTGTGTGTGTGTGTGTGTGTGTGTGTGTGTGTGTGTGTGTGTGTGAGAGAGAGAGAGAGAGAGAGAGAGAGAGAGCGCAAACGAGCAAATGAACGAACATGCAGTAAGTTGGCCAACATGAGCTCGGGCATGGAGACCGTTCTTAAAATTGGTGGTTAGTCTGTACTGACAAACCAGGAAAGAGAAGCTAAGTTTAACAAGTGGATGGTCTTGTTTACTCAAGTGGCTGCTCCTGTTTAGCAAATCCCTTTTATTATGGAGATGCATTGGTTAATGTTCATTTGTGTTGAACTAGGCAGAGTGGGGGGGGGGTTGCCAGATCTTAGTCTTTTTCTTGCTTGGTATTGTTATGAGCTCTGCCAACAGAACCACTTTTTCCTTCCCTCCACCTAGTTTCATGATGTGGTGTGCCTGAGGTAGGATCAAGTTTGGATTCCTGACAACTTCTGGCTTCTCCCCTGAGAGTAGAGCAAGAGAACGCATGAATGGATACTTTTCATATGCTGGTTATAGTATGATGTGTTCATAGCAAAATATATGGGCTGTTGCACAGTGCTGAAAGGATGGCTGTTGAAAAATACTTTGAAAGTACCTGCAGCAGTGATTTAGTGTTAATACTGCTACTGAGCAGCTTAAATGCATGGCTAAAACCTTGCAAAATTGTCTCTAGCATACTCCAGTATTACTGAAGGGCATATTGCTGTGGAAGTAGCCACTGTGTCTGGAAAATAATGGCATAAATTGGGTACATGCAGCATTTTGGATAACAATATACTTTAGGTTGGGAGTGCACTGCACAAACCATGTTAGTTCTGTAGTGGTAGTGGTTGGCCATGTGAGGTGAAGTACCCTTTCTGCATTTGCTGTGTGGACCTCGGTAGTTCTGTGAAGGAATATTTGGTTCTCTAAAATAAATCATAATCAGAGCTCGAAGGCACCTCAGGCACCTCTAGGGTTATCTAATCCAAAACCCACCCACCCCGTACAATGGAGGAAATTCACAGCTACCTAGAATCTAGATTGAGAACTGCTGTGTTAATTGTTGCCATCCTGGTTTGTTTAATACTAATCTTGTTAAAAACTGTAATTTTTCATGCTGCTTGCTTGGAGATCTTTGGTTAAAGTAGAATGCAAAGAACCTAATTTTTCTCTTTTGCATTCTGTGTATCTTAGCAGTAAACACTATGTACTGTTACTGCTAGCAGAAAAAGGTATAGAAAGAAGAATGCTCTGCTTTTCCATATCTCGTTTCTGCTGAAACATAGAACTTTTATTTTGTAACAGTTCACTATGTCTACACATGTTATATAGATAAAAATAGTTTGTATGGCCAGTTATTTCAGAAAATATCTAAGTTTTATATTAAGAACAGGTATCTATCAAATCTGTAGTTCCTCATCCACCTGCATTTATTTATTAAATGTTTTAACTGCTTTTTCCCCACACTGCAGGACTCAGAACAGCTTACAGAATAAAATTAGAAACCACATTTTTAAAACAATACATTCAACAAGCAAGCCCCTCTGTTGGCCCATGTCAATAGTCAGGGACTATCAAAAGTGCACTATACAATTTTGCTTTATTCTCTGTGCCTCACATTGTTTAACCAGTGAAGGCTTACGGACTGCTCCCTCTTGCAGATGGGTTAGAACAGTCTCTGCTTACTCCAGAACTTTTACAGTAATGGTCCAACATGATGAAAGGAACCCAAGGAAGGTCCCCACTCTGGTTTTCTGAAGGCTTTGCTAAACTGAATTATTTATAAAGGTCTTTTTGTGAGATCTCCCACACATTTGACTCTTGTGACAGTAGATTTATATTCATCGTATTCTGTTTTGTATGGTTTACTGTAACCCACCTTCAGTGCTTTTTTGAGAAAGGTAGGCTAAAAGTGTTGCAAATAAATTCATTACTTGACTTGAACATAGAAGCAAATCAGCAGCCAAGCTGCATCAGCCAAGTTGATGAATAAGCATTAGTCAAAACTTCGGATTTGTTCAGTTGTGATGGTTGTATAGACCTGTGCCTCCATACTTCAGTTTGTTATCTTTTGGCTCTATTCCAACGTGGTTCCAAAGCCAACCTTTTCTTTAAAATCAGGACTGATTCATACATGCAGGACTACTGCTGAGTTTCCTTCATGCAATCCTAGCTTAGTACTTAGAGCATCACCTAAACTATGTGGGAATTCTCATTATTGTAAAAGGTTCAAAAAAGGCTACTTCAATCCTGTGGCATACAATCCTGTGGCATACACGTCTCTGATTCATATGATTTGTCCTCCATGCAGTTGCAAGCATGTGCAAGTCTGAGGGTTGGATTGTCTGGTGGAAGTTTAACGGTGTTACTACATGCATGCTACATTCACCTTCCCTTTTTTAGGTCTTGCCTAACAAAATCTTAGAAAATATAATTGAGGATAAGAATATGGAAAGAATACCAGTTCTCTTTTGGATTCTGGTAGTAGGCAGCCTTGCAACATTTTGGATAACTATATACTTAATACCATATTCATACTTCAGTAATTTAGATTCAACACCTTGAAAGCAAAGCTGTTCTTCATTATGTTAGGTCAGAGGGTTTCTACGAATAATGTTAATCTCTGAGGTAACATGGTAGCAGTTTATAAACCTGTTTCAGAAAGAGAACTAGTTATGCTAAAATATAGAACAGCCTAGGATAGCCACATCTGTATGTTTCTTTTCTGTCTAGACCTTCATTTTGATCCAGATGTTGATCTTTGGTTGGATGAGAATTACGTCCCACCATCCTCCCCCCGCCACATGCATTTGGTTAAAGGAAACCAGGCATTTGATTCCAGTAGTCTTGAGAAACTAGTCTGATTGAGTTCTCTTGGCTTATAAAAGGAAACAAAACTAAGAACTAAAATGAATGATTCAAAAGTTGTATATGTTGGTTCCATAGGCTATTCAGCAAAGCCCAGGCAAAACCGTTGCCTTTCTGTTGTGTTCAGAGTGTCCTGGCAGAAATGTTCCAACGAAATGGCTGGCTGCAACTGCCAAAGCAAGTTGAAAAGTTGAGATGCCATGCATAGCTGCTGCTTTGGCCATAGGGCTCTGTCTGCTTAGTCATTTCAGCTGATGGTGCTGCTTAGACTCATTTGAATTTGTAGAGGGCGGCTTCCCCATAAGTTACTGTCATTCAGTATACCTTTGGAACCAAAGCCATAGCCTGTGCACGGTTCACTAAAGCATCTTGTTTTGGCTAGTTATGTGGTAGGCAGTGTGTACACTGATGACCTATGCCATAAACGGGGAATAAGATCTATCTATGCAGACAGGCCACACTCTTTACTTGGTTTTTAATTCTTGGCAGGTGTAGCAAATGGAAATGCTATTAGAGTAGAATGAGTCAGTTTTCCATTTCAGAGGGTAACCTTCTTGCAAGAGGGTTAGGCAGAAGTAAGGACTTGAACCATATTTTCCTTTCACTCTTCCCTTCTAACACTAACAGACAGCCTGCTTAGTCCAAAACTTTGTCTTATCCTAGAGCAAGGGCAGGGACAGCATTAAAATGGGGCAACTTCAAACAGTTCTGAACATGCAAAACTCCGGGGCTTTGATGCTGGAAACCCAAATGAAGAAACCGAGGAATTTCAGTTCTGTCTAAAGATAAGGGTGCTGTTGAATCTGCTCCCTTCTGTACAATGCACATCAGCCAAAAAATAAAAATGATCATAAGTGGCAAAATGCTTTATGTAGACTAAAGTATGCCATCTGTTTGACCTTAACAGAGAGGCAGAAAGCTCCTCTCCTGTGTCTTGGACTATTTCCATGGGCATCAGTTACATATCTGCTAAATTTTGCAAGCCTAGAACATAGCTATGGCATCCAATTGGGCCAATGCCTTACTTTACTTTTGTCCTTCTAACACAACTGTCAAATTCTCCCTGCAAAATCTTGACTCAGGCTTCCTACGCAACATACTTGTAAACTTTTATTTGTGGGGAAACAATCAGCTGTTCCTATTGCAAGTGAATTTGCACTGCCTGTTAAGTGGGTAGTATATGTCTCTGAAACTGGAACGAGTATGTTGTTGAAGGTTTTATTCTGTGAAGCTTGTGAGAGATCCAGTACATTTCAGAGGAAGTTAGCCGTGTTAGTTTGTAGTAGCAAAATCAAAAAGAGTCCAGTAGCACCTTTAAGACTAACCAACTTTATTGTAGCATAAGCTTTCGAGAATCACAGTTCTCTTCGTCAGATGCATGGAGGGCAAGAAGAAATGGTCAGATATATAGGTGGAGAGGGGAGGGAGGAGTAGATGCAAACAGTAGCTTCTGATATGGAGATCAGTTTGCTTCTGTTAAGGAAGTCAGTTACTTCTGATAATGAGATAACCGTTCATAGTCTCTATTCAATCCCAGCCTGACTAAGTCAAATTTACATATGAATTCCAATTCAGCAGCTTCCCATTGGATTTTGTTTTTGAAAGGTTTCTGTTGAACTACAGTGGCCTTTAAGTCCTTGATGGAATGTCCTGGTAGATTGAAGTGTTCTCCCACTGGTTTCTGGATGTTGCCATTTTTAATGTCAGATTTGTGTCCATTTATTCTTTTGTACAGAGGTTGGCTGGTTTGTCCAATGTACAGAGCAGATGGACATTGTTGGCACATGAGGGCATATTTTCTTTATAACTCTGGAAGAGCTGAAATCTGCTAATGTAAATAATATGCATGTCTGCTCAAAAGTTAGTCCCACTTTGTTCAATTAGACTTATTCCCTGTTAAGTGTGTTTAGGATTGCAGACTTAGCTGAGCACGACAGCTCTGGTCTCGAAGAATATCTAGTTTACGTTGGTAATAGGTGGACTTTCATTCCGAACATTGTGTTTCATCTGTATTCTCTTGTGGGGTGGATATCTTGTATATAAGGTTCATTTTGGTTGAAAGTATACATTAATTATTACAGTATTCCTCTCTTGGGGTTAACTAAATGGAAAACAATTAAACTTTTTCTTGGAAATATGTCAGGATCAACAAGTGAGATTGTATGAAGTAAAGTTTTATCTGTTCTGAAGACAGCAACTACTTACAGATTTTTGTGAAGGTGGAGCAGGCATTAATTGTTAAAATTATGGGAAATAATTATGACTAACATCTAGTCCCAGTGAGAAAGATGGACTAGAGATGAAAGTAAATAAATAAAAAATTGACTGGTTTCTTCGCTTGGTAACAATTTCAGCTGCCAATATTCTTAAATTACTTCTTGAAGCAAAGCTCACTCTCCATCAGAATCAAGTGTGCCACAATTTAACTTCTTATTTTTTAAAAAAGAACTCAACTATAAATCCCAACCTAAAACAAAAGTCACATATAACATTACAAAATTTAAAATTTTAAACAAAGCAAGTACAAGGCTGAATCAGAAATAAATTGCCAAGATACTAGTTACTGCTCCAGTCCCAACATTAAAATTATTCAATCTCTGTTTTGCTTCTTTTGGTTTATTCATATTCTGATATGTTTCAGATGAATACCACTGCCCTCTAAGTACCATATAAATGATTTTCTACCTCCATAGTTATTTATACACAGTCAAATTATTTAACAGAATATCTTCCGTATTTTATGTTCCTAAATAACTGGTGAGGCCAAATCTTGTAATTGCCCAGGTGCAGTCGGAACTTTTGCTGCTGGTAACACATAGATTGTTGGTTGCCTACGCACCACTCTTGGTCTTTGTCTCAGATGATCCAGTAGGATTTAGAGGGTTCATATACTCTAATCTTCCTCTGCATACCTGTTTCAAGTACACTTGTATTACTTCACAATGCTAACACGTATGATAGTATATTCTGACCTTTATCACAATGCTGACAAAGGTTGCTCAGTTTAAAGACATCTTTTAATCAAAGACTAGAAATACGTATTTCAAATTGAGATTCAAAATCCAAGTGTGCAAATTGCATTTCTCTTTGAGTTTGACTCATATTTGTGTGTTCTAGTCCCATTAATGTAGAGTAGAAAACAGAGTGTAGGAGAGAGATCTGAAACATAATTCTATAAAAGACAGCTTCAGTTGGGTAGCTGTGCTGGTCTGTAGTAGCAGAACAAAATCTGATACTGATGAAATGAGCTTTGACTTCTGAAAAATTATACCTTGGAAAACTTGGTTGGTCTCTAAGATGCTACTAGACTTGAAATTTTGTTATGTAAAAGATGGAACCTGACCTTCTAAGATACCTCTGTGGATTCAGATAGCTAGGTCAAACATGCCATATTCTCTAAATTTAACATTATGACAACAGATAATGCACATCAGGAGAGATATGCCAAGTATTAATTGCTCTCTATATTACCCCAGGCCGAGATGACAGAAATACAAATTTCGCTGTGATCGTTTCGAGAGTGCACAATCTGTTTTTTTTAGCTACATCCACACAGTTTCTAGATTATTTATGAGAATTTCCTCACTGTGCTAATTGAGTAATTTCCTTGTATCGCCTATATTATTGCAACCCGAATGGGTGATGGAAATATTCACCAGCATTTAGAACTGGTAACCCCCTGTGTTTTTTCAGTATTTGTCAAGTGCTTAGGTCTGTTTATTCGTCTAAATGAATGTGTTGCATTTTGTTGTTGAATTTGGAATAGCTGTGATCTTCCCCAAGTGTATCCCAGTTTTAAACATTTCTTGCCAGTTGTAAGTGAGCATTTTAGAGGCCAATAGGAGTTTTTTAAAAAACCCAGCTTTGAATCCTTTACCCACAACAAATTAGCTTGGTGTTGTAATGGTGTAAGTGGTTAGCCTGAATCCAAGGTGAATAGACAGACCTGAGCCTCCTGAAGCCTAACAGGATTCTTTTTTTATCTGGACAACTGTCTTTAGGGTAGTAACACTGGTTTCAAATTGGAGTTTCATCAGTACCAATATGAAGAACAGATAGCAAGGTCAAATCACTCCTCTCTACATTGCTAGGTTGCTGTAGAGGAACAAATTGTTGTGGTTTTTGTAAGCTTGAGATCTAGGATATTGTGCTGCATTTAAACATTTTTCTTAGCAGTGCTTGGATTTCAAAGCAGGCGAATCCTATACAGTACTCTGGGGTGTTTAGTTTATTTTCTAGGTGTTCAAGTGTTTAACCCCTTTTCAAAGACACCCTGCACCCTAAAGGAATTTAGCAAAGCTAAATGTTATGGTTAATTTTGGTAGGCTTGGTACATGGTACCAATTCTGCATCCTTAAAGGCAGCAAACTTTCATTATGCTGTTGCTCTTGGAAAGTGGCTTGTAGAGGCAGTTTTGTTTTCTTGCAATTAATGTAATCATAGATATGCAGTAGGGTGTTGTAGCATAATAATTCAGTTTATCACTAGGAGGAGACATGTCACAGGTTGGTGTAGTGGCTTGCTGTATGTGGGAGGGGGAAGAGTAGAGGAATGAGTAACCTGACTTGGATGAAATGACTTTCTGATCTTGGCATTTGTTGTATGGCCTTTCTGTTCATCAGATAACAAAACAAACTAGAAACCTTAAAAGTGAAAAAGCAGTTGAATGCATACCTAAAATTCACAAGCTCTGCATGTGTGCGTTATATAGCAAAAGGCACGAATAATTGTTACCATTACTCTAATAGTATTCGTCTGTTTGTGTTTTAAACAGAGCTCAACAAAAACCCCGTGGAAGGTTTTTCAGCAGGCTTAATAGATGATAATGATCTCTATCGATGGGAAGTCCTTATTATTGGTCCTCCGGATACACTGTAGTAAGTATTATTAATGGAACTAAAAATCATGCTGCTTAAGCATTTGACATCTTGCTAACTAGTTCAGCAAGATTGCTGCTCAGAATCCTCTGGTCTATTGATTTTACTAAGGATGTGGCTTAGTAGAATAATCCATTTTGTTTACTTGAATATTGTTGTAACTTTTATGTATTGCTCAAGCCCAACCGACCTTGATTATGACAGTTCCTCTATACTGCTTTCTTCTGTCCAAAGTTTAATAGGCACTTGTTGTGTGTGTGGTCAGGGGTTCATGTGTATCCTAGACACATGCCAGTATAAATGGGATCCATTTTCTATTTTAAGTCAAAATTCACAATATAAGGAGACAATCTTCCCACCACACCTCTCACCCATGCCAAAGAAGCTGCTGGTTAGGTTCTGTACTTAGTATAAGGAATACCCCCAGTCTGGGCAGATTATAAGATTGTAAGATGTTTGACGAAGTGGCAAGGTGCCTTTACAGACTTGGAAGGAATACAGGCATCCCTGTAGGATGAAATCAGAAACACAATTCATAGAGAGAAAAAACGAAAAACGTAGGCTGGAGATTTGGCCAGCTGGAGCAATCTAAATGTCAGTCACCATGATAGCACCTCCCAATATTAGAAGCCCATATCAGAAGCCAATCACTCCTTAAAACACTATACAAGTTGCACTATACTCCTTTTTGCAGAGAGTATAGTTGCAGAGAGGTGAGACGGAAGGAGGAGCAGGTGATAGTTACTTATCCATGCAGGTTCAGTAAAGGTGTTTTGGGACATTTAATAGCCCAAAATAGATCAATCTGACACACGAAATTGTTTCTTGAAGAAACGCTCCTGTGAAAGAGCACTTTTGTGGCTGAAGGCACTCTGGTTAAAAAAAGGACAGGCCTTGATTAGAGGCCTTGAAAGAACCTCCTCAGGATACAGTGAAGCCTCCCGCCATTAGCATTCCACACTCGTGCCAAGACCACGGCAATACAGCCCGGAAAACCCACAACAACCATCGTGCTACTGGACTGTTTACTATTTTGCGACTACAGACTAACACGGCTAATTTGTCTAGATCTATCACTCTGCCATGAAAGCTTGCTTGGGTAACTTTGGGCCAGTGATACACTCTTGGTCTAATCTACTTCACAAGGGTTGTTGTAATAAGAAAATGGAGAAGGGGAAAATGTAAGTCACTTGGGATCCTCATTAGGGAGAAAAGTTTAGTATGAATGAAGTAAATAAAATAAATATATGCACTGTAGTCTCTTCATTACTTTGAGCCAGGAGTGCCTGGCTAAAACACCAAGTTGCTAGTAAACTGTACAAGTTCTGTAATATAATAGGCCTGGCAAGTTCCTTGCATGATAGTCTTTACCCTAACTTAGTTTCATGGAAAGATCCACCGATTCTACACCATGTTTTATGAGAGGGCTTGTTGCCATATGTAGGTAGAATGAAAATTAAAACTACCCCTTTGCCCAGCCTCAGTCTAGGAAAGCTCTGCCCATATTGCTAAGTATATCATTGCTAAACCAGCAAAGTGGATCCATTCTTTTTAAAAAATGGCTTTTGAGGACCGTGTTCTTTATTTTGGACTACTTTGGCTTATTTAAGATGGTGTTGCAATACTCTGGCTAGTCTAGCATCTGTTGCATCGTAGAATAAATGTTGCCTGTACAAATGGCAGGGCCTGGGTGCATTTCAGGTGTTGCCTAGTAGAGTAGCATCTAGAAGATGCTGTTGCTTAACAAGCTGAGATGTTTTATAAACTGTAAGGGAAAGATAGAAGGGAGTTTACTTTCTCAAACCCCATATAGATGAAATATGATATTTGAAAGTAGGCATGGGTCAGTTGATCACATAGTTGATCATTTTCAAATATTCCATGAAGCTGAGGATGCTTCATGTAGGTAGCAGCTTCCGTTTGTTATGTTATCGCTTTTATCACTTGTTAGCAAAGGCAGGAGTGAGGGTTGTTTAACATCATGAGAAGTTAAAATAATTTATTACACTTTCTTTAAAAGCTCATTTCATTTTCACAATAGCAAGTTGCCTAATTTGTTTTTGCAATTAGTATTGGTATCACATTTTCTGATTAAAATCCTTTTTGTTCTAATAAAGCTAATGCATTGATAATCGTGAGCAGGTCAAATGGCCAACTGTACATGAAAATGCATGTCGTCCTACTTGACAAGTATGGATACAGGCATTTGTCTTAGTGCTACAATCACTTAACACCTCTTACAAGATGTTGTGTTAGGCACGCAGCCAATAAGCTGGCCATATCACATAATGGAGATGTTGGTGTAATGCTGGTGGCTCGGCAGCACTTGCTTGGCAACAAGTATTTGCCAGTGTGAGGAGCTGCGCCGTAGAAACCTGATAATGCTTTCTTGTCCAGGTGTATTTACAGTCTTCCGCTTTTCTTCCGACTGCTGTCTAGAGAACTTCCTCATCAGTGTCATGAAGGGGGGGGGAAGGTATAAAACAAAATGCTGAGTCATCTGTAAGGCCCATGTGACTGTTCAAAGCAGCTTAGGTGCAGGCGTGCAGTTAGTATGAATTATTGAGCAAAACGCTGGAGGGAACACAGACTAAGGCTACAATTTTGTGTGTATATTTGGAAGTAAATACCATTTGAAATCAGTGAGGCTTACTTCAGGTTAAAAACATAGTTGGCATTGAACTGCATGGGTTTCTTTTTCTAAATTAAGTTGGGAAACTAGATTAAGTGCATCATGACAGACCTCTGTCACATTTGCTTTTGTGACGTTCTAGATTTGAATTCCACTGAGGATCTCATTAAAGAGATAAGAAGTCCTAAATAGTAGTCCTGAAATATATTCTGGGTTCTAGACAGTAATGCTGAAGCACCAGAATAGGCACTTATCTGGAAAACACATGGCTTAAATGGTATAGCATTCAATAGCTGCGCTCTTGTTTACTTTATGTTTATACCCAGGGCTTTTTTTCTGGGAAAAGAGGTGGCGGAACTCAGTGGGTTGCCCTTGGAGAAAATGGTCACATGGCTGGTGGCCCTGCCCCCTGATCTCCAGACAGAGGGGAGTTTAGATTGCCCTCCGCGCCGCTCAGCCATGTGACCATTTTCATGTGACCATTTTCAAGAGGTGCTGGAACTGCGTTCCCCCGCGTTCCCCCTGAAAAAAAGCCTTGTTTATACCCCACCTCACTGGGGAAGTGGGGACCAAAGCAGCTTACATCATTCTCCTCTCCTCTGTTTATCCTCCTAACAACTGTATGCGGTAGCCTGACTGGCCCCAGATCACTCAGTACAGTGAGTGGCACAGTGGGGATTCTAACGGTGCCCCCAGATCCTAGTCTGATACTCTATAAACACATCACACTGGCATCAGCAGCATTTAGACAGGTAGTGCTGACTAAGATGTGATGACTCCATTTAAATTCAAAGCATTGCTGTTCTGCCGTGGTAAAATTAAGCCATTGAAGTTTCCCAAGGCCAGTTGCTGATTTTTTTTTTTAAATTCACGCAGTGAAGGCGGCGTCTTCAAGGCTCACCTTACTTTTCCAAAGGACTATCCGCTCAGGCCGCCAAAAATGAAGTTTATCACAGAAATATGGCATCCAAACGGTAAGCTGCTATTTTATAGTCATGTGTAAAATATTTTTGTTTTGCATCTGGAATGAATTTGAAGTTTGGTGTAATGGGGTGGAGGGATGAGACAAAAAATTATTAGTAAGATATGTCAGTTCTATAGGACTGCCTTCTTGGCAAACCTACCTATACACTAAAATACAATCTGAGGCCCTTCTTAGGATGTCTTCACCTCTGAAGACTGCAGGTAAAATATTTTTCTCCAAACTGTTGCAGTAGAGTGAGTAAGGCTGAGTGAGCTGTGAATCAAACTATTGCTTCTTGCACAAACTCATTAGGCAGTCTTAGGTAAACCACCATTTCTCATTGCAGCCCCCTTTTCCAAGATGGAACAACACTGAGCTACCTCATGTCCTTGTTAGTAAGGATTACAAATTCATATGTGTGAAGTGCTTTGTATATGCAAAAGAACTGTGTTGCTAAAAAGTTGATTATGAAGGCTCACCTTCCAAAACATATCCAGCAGGCCCTTGTGTTGCCATCTTCTAGGTGTGAAACGAAGGTGTATATTTCTTCTGCCTTTAGTGAAACCTAGCTTTAAAACTGTTCAGGTAATTAAAGAAGCATAAAACCTTAATTTGGCTCAGGCTATTCTTATAAAGCTAGACATGCATAAAAATGACTTTATAGTGTATAACATATAGTAATAGCTGATTATATTGTTAATTAAATATGAGGTTGGATTGTATTTTATAATTGTTTTCATTTGTGTTGAAATGATTGTTATTATAATTCTTTTTACAAATTACAATAAAACTTGAAAAAACCTGTTTGGGTTTTTAGTGTTAAGTGACTATTGCTGCCATTTATAGGGTTTTCTTAATAAACTGAACACTTTGTTTTGGAACTTGGTTAAGCTACAGTGAGAGTCTTGTGTAGACTAGTGGGCCAGAGTATCTGAAGCAAGCCAAGAATAGTCTTGGCCAAGCAAATCTTTCATTGCTAGTATATGAATTTGGCATCAAACACTTTATGGTGGAGTTGACTCTTATGTGTGCAGCTGGTGAATGAATAGTCTCCTTTTTTGGTAATCAGTTTTCCCTCCACTTGTTTAAAGTATAATATAACCAAATTGGCATTATTTTAGTCTTAATGCTGGAATTTTAAGCACATCTCCCCCACACCCTTGCCTTGGACCATGGATGTCTTGAGGGATCTTGGATGTAATGGTTGGCCTCTGCTCCCCAGTCTGTAACATGGAAACACTTGTGACTTGCATCACAGTATGCTTGTAATGTTTGAAAATAATAGAATTGCCAAGCTAGATGTTCTTCTGCTGGTGGATAACCTGCTGTGATTAACTAGCATGGTAACTAGCAAGCAGTTTAGCATAGCTATACTATATATAGTTTAGGATTGCTACTATTACTAATGTTTTTGTTTTTGTAGTTGACAAAAATGGCGACGTCTGTATTTCCATTCTTCACGAGCCTGGTGAAGACAAATACGGCTACGAGAAACCCGAAGAGCGCTGGCTTCCCATCCATACTGTGGAAACTATCATGATTAGTGTAATTTCTATGCTGGCAGATCCCAACGGCGACTCTCCTGCAAACGTTGACGCAGCGGTATGACTGTGGTGGCTTGTAAATGGATCTCTTCCCGGCATTGCAGTTGAATTAGTTTCAGGTCCTTGGCAAGCAGTTTTCTTCCCCATCGTAAAATCTTCTGGTAACAAATGAGATGGGAGCTGAACAAAAGCAGTCTGGTAATGGTGCTGGTTAAGCAGAATGGATGTCCTGCACCTTCTGCTTTCTGTACCACAAGACCAGTATCTCTGGATGGATGGATTGACATATGTTAAGTGGCGGTTTTCAGAAGTATGGGTATGGGTATAGCTGCTTGATTTGGTATGAATGAAATCCTCAGCAGCGTCTGGCAGACGTGGAGTAAAAATATGTCCCGATGGCTAGTGCAAGAAGAATGATTGTGCAAATCAACTTATTCAGAGTGCAGAATCCAGCTTTTCCTGGCACAGAAATTTGATTCTTTTCACAGAATATACGTAGTCCTGATCCTGGGCAACAGAAATATATTTGTTGTTAGGATCTGTGGAATGTTTGTTCTTTTAAAGTGAAACAAAAAACTAAACCGCTGCTTCCTCTGAAGCGGCCAAGAAAGCTAGGGAAACTTTCAAAAAGCTAATGCTGAATAGTCCTATACGTATGAACAAGAGAGTAGCTTCTTAACAGGCTCAAACATTTTAGGAGGTTCGGAGAAATACATTAATTGAGCTACTTGCTTTGTGTTGAGTCATTATTTTTGAAATCTGAATTTCAATTTATAGAAAGAATGGAGGGAAGATAGAAATGGAGAATTCAAGAGGAAAGTCGCCCGCTGTGTAAGAAAAAGCCAAGAGACAGCTTTTGAGTGACATTTAATTCCGCAGCTAGTAGCTTCACTTTTTTCAGGGTAAGTATTAAAAAAAAAACCCTCAGAAAATTCCCTTTTCAGTTGGAAGAGCCCACATGGGTCAGAGTTATTAAATATTACCACCACTATGATTAACAGTAAATGCAAACCCAGGTCACCTACACAGTGTTCTTGATTACCCCCCAAGGGGACAGAAAGCATCTCTTCATAAATGAATGAAAAGGACCAGGGCTTTTTTTCAGCTGGAACGCGGTGGAACGGAGTTCCAGAACCTCTTGAAAATGGTCACAAGGCTGGTGGCCCCGCCCCCTGATCTCCAGACAGAGGGGAGTTTAGATTGCCCTCCGTGCCATGGCGCGGAGGGCAATCTAAACTCCCCTCTGTCTGGAGATCAGGGGGCGGGACCACTGGCCATGTGATCATTTTCTCTGAGGGCAACCCACTGAGTTCCACCACCTCTTTTCCCAGAAAAAAAGCCCTGAAAAGGACCTTCCTCAAAGTGGTCTGATAAGGATGGAGCATGCTCCAGGAAAATAGACAGCAGTTGAATCAAAATAGGGGTGGGAAGGAGAAGGCGGGGGAAAGGCCTGCTCAAGCTTCTAAGAGTTTACTGATTTCTTGCAGGGGGAGATGGGGATGGAATTTCTCAGTCATTTTTATTCGCCTCCTCGCTCCCTCTTAGTTCATTATTCTCTTGTTAGATCCTGTGTGTTTAATGCATTGAGGTAAGAATCTCCACAAAACTTATTTCCTCTGTTCATTGCTTCTCAGTTTCTATGCGCGAGCTTACTACTTGCCTTGATTACATGCTGAGAGTTCTCTTTTGAGACTAAGAATTAGTCCTATGTGTGGGGTGGGTGTATAGGTCCGTTTTGTAGCTGGAGTCTCTGGGTAACTAGCTATCCAGTGTACATGTGAAATTGCTTAGTGGGACGCTCTCGTATGTGAAGCAGCTTGTTACTGAGAAATCTAGCACATGTTCCAAATACAGGGAGATGTTAACTGGGTGAGTAGGGCAAAAGTGATCCTGCCCTTGTGTTTCTTAGTATGTGCTATGATAACTGAATTTGACTTTAAGTAATTTCATTGCGCCCTGACCTGGATAGCTCAGGCAATCCTGATTTCGTTAGATCTTGGAAGCTAAGCAGGTTTGGTAGTTGGATGGAAGACCTCCCATGAAAACCAGGGTTGCAGAGGCAGGCTATGGCAAACCATGAAAACCCTACCGGGGTGGGTCATCATGAGTCAGCTGTGGCTTGACGGTACTCTCCACCACCAATTTTCAGTGCAGACAAATTCCTTTCTGCTGTTTACACCTGTTGATTTAGGAGTTGAGCTATCACCTTGGCATGGTGTTGTACTCTATTTACTCTTGATGGTATTGGGTGCCTAAGCTTAATACCTGTTGAGCAAAGGAGATGAAGTTGCTACAGCTTTCAACTAAGTTTGACAGCTATAACTAAGATATGTGTAGACTCTAAGTGGCCTTTAAACCTGTGTTTGATGCCTCAGCCTTTGCATGAATCCTTTCCCCTTTGCTGTAAACCCTAAATAGGTCAAGATTTTAATTTAAGAAGAACATACAAGCTTCTAAGTTGTACAAAAAATGTTCAACAGAAAGTATGAAAAGGTACCTAAACTTCAGCTACTTAAGTACCTGCATAAGTGTCCTTTTTATATTCTATTGCAAGGGGACTGAGGTAGCCTATTTTGTAAAGCACTACATACTTGAATAAGTGGAACAACAAATCTCAGAGAGGGGATGTCACCCAGCAGTGACAGACTCCTAGAGCGTGATCTCTGTCTGGATGCAGAAAAAGCATTTGATCGCGCTGAAAAAAATTATTTTTGTTAGAGCCTATGAAATTTGGCTCTCATTTAATCAAAATGTATGAAAAAACCCTCTGCTCATGTAAAACTATAGATCAAGTGAATAAAACAGGAATGCCCGTTATCCCTGTTCCTTTTTGACCTTTCATTTTTAACCCTTGGCTAACACAATCTTACTATATAAAAGGCTAAGCGTATTCAAGACAGCTCACTTCCTACCCTGGTGCACCTTCAGAGGGTGCTGCTGTGGAGGGAAGACCAGTTGAGGCAGCCAGACCTCCAGAGAGCATGTTGGGGCGGGAAGCTCAGGCCCAAATCAGGTGGGGAGCAGGCAGCAATGCTTGCCCCCTGCCTTCACCCATCTGGGATCCAGAGCGGAGCAGGTGGCAAGGCCTGCCCTTCACCCTCACCCAGCTGAGATCAGGAGTGGAGCAGGTGGCAATGCCCATTCCCCACCTTCACCCATACGGGATCAGGAGTGGAGCAGGTGGCAATGCTCACCCTCCGCCTTCACCCAGCTGGGATCAGGAGCAGAGAAGGTGGCAATGTTCGCCTCCCGCCTTCACCCAGCTGGGATCAGGAGCGGAACAGGTGGCAATGCCCACCCCCCACATTCACCCAGCTGGGATGAGTGGAGCAGGTGGCAATGCCTCGTCCCCTTTCATCCAGCTGGAATCAGAAGCAGAGCAGGTGGTAATGCCTTCCAACTGCCTTTACCCAGCTAAGATCAGGAGTGGAGCATGTGGCAATGGCCGCCCCCCGCATTCACCCAGCTGGGATCAGGAGTGGAGCAGGTGGCAGTGCCTAGTCCCACTTCAGCCAGCTGAGATCAGGAGCAGAGCATGTGGCAATGCCCGCCCACCGCCTTCACCCAGCTGGGATCAGGCACAGAGCAGGCGGCAATGTCCACCCACCCTTTATGCAGCTGGGATCTGGTGCGCAGCAGGGGGCAATACCTGCCCCCACCTTCACCCAGCTGGGATCAGCAGTGGAGCAGCAGTGGAGCAGGTAGAAATGTCCATCCCCTCTTCACCCAGCTCAGATCAGGAGCAAAACAGGTGGCAATGCCCACTCCTCCCTTCACCCGGCTGAGATCAGGAGTGGAGCAGGTGGCAATGGCTGCATCCCGCTGTCAGCCACGTGGGATCAAGAGCAGAACAGGTGCCAACTTCTGCCTTCACCAGCTGGGATCAGGAGCAGAGCAGAAGGCAATGCCTGCCCTGTTCAACCTGCTGGAATCAGGTGCCGAACAGGTGACAATCCCCCCCCCCCCACTTCACCCAGCCGGAATCAGGTGCAGAGTTGGATGCAATGCCTGTCTCTTTACCCAGCCAGGATCAGGCGCAGAGCAGGCAGTAAGCCCCGCCCCCTCACCCAGCTAGGATCAGAAGTAGAGCAGATGGCAAGGCCCACCCCCCTTCAGCCAGCCAGCCAGGATCAGGCGCAGAGCAGGCAGCAAGGCCCGCCCCTCACCCCGCCAGGATCAGGAGTGGAGCAGGTGGCAAGGCTCGCCCCCCCTTCACCCAGCTGGGATCAGGAGCAGAGTAGGTGGCAATGCCCGCCCCCTGCCTTCACCCAGCTGGGATGAGGAGCAAAGCAGGTGGCCCCTGCCTTCACCCAGCTTTCATCCGGCTGGGATCAGTGATGGAGGAGGAGGGAATGCCCGCCTGCCGTCCCTCCCCTTTCTAGAGCCTGTTGTTTTTCCCCCCATAACGGGCTTTGTTGCTAGTCACAAATAACTTCAATATCAAAGGAGTTACAAGGAGTGAAAACAGGAAACCAGATCCATAAAGTCATCTTATTTGCAGAATACATAATTTTATATCTAACAGACACAACCAATTTACTTCAGGCTTTGTAAAATTTACTTGCAGGTAAATTTTGCAGGTGGAGAACCAAAAACGTTATCAATTTTCAACATAAATTAACCACTGGCATGTGGAAATACCGAGGAGTTAATATAACCATAAATCGTAAAGATCTAATAAAAATTAATTATAGCAGTTTAAAACATGCAGTTGAAAAAAATCTCACTGATTGGAGCAAGATGAAATTCTCTAGGCTTAATAAGATCCTCATTATCAAGATGGTGATGTTGCTTAAACAATTATCTTTTTTTCAGAACTTACCATTTACCTTATCTCCCAAGTGTATTGCAGAATAGCAGATAACTTTCAATTCAGAAAGAACTTCTATATCTGCCACTGATAGCTGCTAAACTGCAAATAGTACAAAACGAAAGAGGGGAAAAAAACACATTCTTTCTACTCAGGCTTCATACAACAGAATATGGTATATTAAGGTACCAGATAAAATTTCATCATACTTAAAGGGAATGGAAAACCCAGGAAAAGTGGCTCCTTTTTGTGCTATATTTTGGTTTAAATGTTGATTCAAAGAAAAGCCAAACTTAAGTCTTAACCTGTACAATTTAAAAATAATGCAAGCAACACCACAGCTTACTCTTTCTAGATAAACATTTTTGACACAACTGTTTACAATAAAAATGCTTAGTGGTTTTTATTGTCACTGAGATCCGTCTGTACACAGCTTTTACTGTATTTACATTGTGTTACTGGAAATTGTATTTAGTTATAGACGTAGCATGTTTATGTGATAAACTGTGATTTTTCGAAATAAAAGAAATCTCTGCGCAACAAATCTCTTGTGCTGTATAGCTGAAAATAGTTCTGTGTAACTTGAAAACTTAAATGTTTTGACCAAGTTAGTGCTGTCATTTAGCGTTGGAATATAGACATACCTATTTGAAAAACATCCAGTACATAAATAGCATAAATATAAATAAAAGTTTTCTGGTGGAAGAAGCTTCTATATTAAAAACTACCATTTTTATCTTAGGAAATGGCAGTTAAATATTTTATGGAGATAACATGAAATTTTAACTACACAACCTGCTTAACTTACTGCTATTCTAGCTGTTTTAGCCATTCTCCAGCTGACTTTTCTAGGACTTCCTTGCAGTTAAGTTTGAATTGGGATTCTGACCAGCTGTTCTGATGCGGGTCGTGAGTATCTTAGATGCTTGTGAGAACTGCATCTCTTGGGTGTAAATAGTCAGTAGAGAGAGAGGTCTTTCAGAATTCCCAGTAGCATGACAATGCAACGATTGGTCAAATTGGCTGATAGGTTTCTGTATCTTGTCTTGCAGGTCTCCAATTGAGGAACGTGGCACTGTTTTTCCTGCACTCTACCCACCTATTGCTGGACTTCTGTTTATACCAAGTTGGCAGACACTGGCTGGAACTGGGCTGCAATAAAACTTGCCAGTTATCAATGCTGACAGAGCCTAACAAGTGCCAACAAAGATTTGTGCGTTTTGAAAACTAATGAACTGCTTTAACCTTCAGGAAAAATTGTAAAGATGTGTACATAGCACAACGTGATCCGGATAATATATATACAGTTCATGTACATCCACAAATACACATTGTACCAAATAATGCTGTCTTGTAGTTAGGATAAGTAAAGAATCGTGTAAATTCTAAAGATTTTAGCAGGTTTTCTCCCCCCTCCCCACCCCCTTGGTTTTTTCTTACCAGTCCTTAAAAATTTCTTGTGAAGCATGTTGGACTAAACCAATTAGGATTAAAAAATTCCGTTTAACTTTTTTTTCTTTGAGTCATTGATGCTTCATTAAAATCTTTCACTTTAATAAAGTTTAATATCTTTGTAATTCTCTCCCTTCCCCTCAACTTTTTTCCAGAGGTCCTTAATAAAACACTGAGATCTATTCCTTGATTCTAACAAAGACTTGAGCACTGTCACTATCAAGAGGTGCAGTTCTTCCTTTGACACTATAGCCCAGCTGTGCACATCTCTTGGATGGGATGTAGCAATAAAACTTAAAGCTGTGGAGCTCCCTTGAGCTTGAGATATTTCCCAAAGGGCTGAGCAGTTTTGCTTTGGAAATGGTTAGCCTGATGTAGGATGAGATGCTTTACTTTGATTTCTTGCCTGGTTTGGTTGGATAAATAAAAGCATGCAGATCTCTAGGCTTTCAAGTGAGTTCTGGTTTTGGTATTAAATGCTTTTTCTGTCCCCTACACAGCCTTGCCTCTCCCCTCTTATTCCTTTTTTCCCTCCTCCTGTATTTCTTTGCCTTCTGATCTTCTGCAGGTTTTCCTCACAATGTATAAAGATAAATTGCGATGTATATTTTCATGTAACTTGATTTTGGAATTCTGTCACCTTCTGTAGTGAGTTCTTCCAAAATACAATTTTTTTCCAATAGCTTGGTGTCATGTGGGCTGTCTGCAATATTAGGAACTAGAGAATACACTTTTTGGGGGGGACGCCCTTCGCAGGTTGAATGTGGCTGTTCTCGACAGCATATACTTGTTAACAGGTCCTTTCCAACAGATGATTCCTAAGTGCTGTGAACGTACATCAGGATCAAATGAGTTCCAGAAACCTGATGTGTCGTATTTAAAGTATCCTCTCTTGTTATCATAAAGATGAATCACCGACACACAAGTTAGTAGAGAGATTCATTCAATTTTGGTGCAGTTGATATGTCAAATAGCTGGTGAGGTAAGCCATCGTGAGGCAAGTCTTGTCTTCAGTTTTAGACTGTGGTTATGAAGGGGGAGCAAAGTTGCCATTCCGCCTCCTTGAGCAGCATGCGCCGTTACCAAAGACCGAGGGAAATGTGAAGCAATTGGTTCCTGTTCCAGGCTAGTAAGCAGGGAAGTGTGTGTGCACAAGTTCATCACAGGCATTCCGTCTTGATACTCTATACGGCAGGGTGCTTTTAAGCTTGTTTATCCTCAAACTTGTTTTAAAAAAAGACAAAGCTTTCCAAGCCTGTAAACTGGCTGTACGGAACTTCTTTGTTGATTGTATTCCTTTGGGTTCTACAGCAAGGGGTTCCTGCTGTTTACACCCCTCAGTAGCCACAGCTTAAAAGGAGTGGCTGGAGGCAAATCGCTTGCTTGCTGTTAAGTTGGAACCCGCGGAGGAATAGTTGCAGCCTCCCTCTGGTATAATCTGGGGCAGGTGGCACTTAGTTACATGACACAAAAATAAAAAGTGTCACAACTCCTTAATGGTGCTGCATTAGGCACTTGTTTCTGTAGCAGCTCTTGGCAAAGCACACGCACTGCCTTCATTTTAAAGCGTGATGGCTTCTGACTCCATGTAAATCCTCCTAGAAGGAGATATGTATTAATATAGCAAGGGGGCTAGGTTGAATGGGACTTCTGTGGCGCTTTTGTCTGGTGCAGCTAATTGCATGGGGTCTGAATGGACAGATCCAAACTAAACCTCTACTTCTGTATCCATCCTTCCAAAGCTGCCTCTAAGCTCAGCCCTCTGTAAACAGTTGGCCAGACTCGCCTGATTTCTGGGCTGTGGTTTCAAACAAAAGCATGTACTGGGGGTGGGGGGAGACGCATGTTAGGCTTCTGAAGGGAAAATAGTGATCCAATTATGAATGCCAGGGGAACCACCATTGGTACAAGCCAATTAAAAGGAACAGCAATTAAAACCTGAGAAAGGTAGCAGGTTCTTGCCTGTACCGAAGCAGAGAAGTGTTTGTCCCCTTGGCCTTACTACATGTGGCAATGCAATGCAAAGTTACTCAAAGAAGCCGTGAGTTAGAAACACTCCTTAATTAAGCGCTCACGCTTTTTCAGCAGACAGATGTATTTGCTGCTTCCGAGCTGTTGGTGCCCAGACACAATAGCTGGATTTAGACAATTGCTCCAAATGAGAACCAAATTTACTTGGCTCCTGCTGAGGTTGGGGGAGGAGATTTCTTACCAGCCAGCTGGCTAGCGTGTACACTCTTCTGCTTATGTAAGACATGGGGGGTTGTCCTGTATCCTGGCAGTGTGGTGCCATATATTTCCATAATTATGAAAGGGGGGAGAAAATCCTAGTATTTCTGGGGCAGCTATTGTAATCCAAAAGACAGCCAGCTGGATGTAGAATTAATAAGGTTTCCCAACTTGCCACTACATATTATATTTGCACATTTGGCCCTTGGATGAAGAAAAGGCATGGGGATGGCAATAGTTTGAGAAGGAATTCCACTTTGGGCTGAGCAGAAACATGATTGGGCTGTGGTGAAGCTCTGACTATCGTCTGCAAACCAGCTTAAGGAAGAATAATAGATGCCTCTTTGACATTATGCAAATCAAGAGTTTTGCTTTGAGATACTCATTTCTTACTATCCTTTTGTTTCTCAAAGCTGTTGGCTCTAAAGGAGGAGCTACAAGTCAAAACTAGCTGAGGCAACCTCTGCCGTTTGATATGGAGCCCAGCCTACTTTATTTCTAAAGCAACTAGGGTGTAGTCTTTGTCTGCTGCTGGTATTGGAGCATCTTGAAACTCGAAGTATCTGCTCGAGTTTCAAATTTTTCTTGCTGTTTGAGTTGGTTGCAGTTTGCTTCAAAAAGTTACAGCTGACAGATTCTAGTTTTGCAAAAATCTCTCCCCCCCCCCTCCAGCACTTCGTGGCAGTAGAACGGGCACTGCTTTCCTGGTTCCCTAGGGTGGCTGTTTTGGATGCGACTCTTGGAATATTAAATAAACTCTTGTAAATGGAGATCTCTGCCATATTGGGGCTTAAGGGTCACTATGTAAAAAAATTGGCGTTTTTAGCAATTGTGTTTAGAATGTTGGACAAGCTTCTCGGAGGTGCTGGTTTGAATCCCCACTTTGCCATAGAAGCTTGCAGGGTAACCTTGGGCTCGCTGTGTGCGCGTGGTCTCTTCGTGTCTTAACGTACCCCTCAGGCTTGTTGTGAGGATAAATGTGGGAGACAGCAGAATGGTATAAGGTTTTTTGGCTGTCCGCTGGGAGAAAAGTGGGTACACATGAAGTTAAAACCTCAATCAAATCCAGGCTAATCAGAAATGGCTTTTCCATCCCAGCTCCTCTTGTTCTGCTGAACAGTTTTTTTTAAAGTCTGATTGAGAAGCCAAATTTCAACCAGGCCTTGCTGTTTGAGCCGTTTGCTGTGGCAGGTGCTCAGTAAAAGGTATGGCTGATCTACCACTGGTTAGAGCCAGGCCATGCTTGGGATCTTCCTTTGTTCTTGAAAGTAGGAAGATGGAAACTTCCTTCCTGGCTGCATTCTTGTGTAGTTAGTTTATACCTACTTTTCTCCCCATTTGAGACCTAAAGTGACTTTAAACATTCTCCCCTCCTTTATCTATACAATGACCCTGTGAGGTAGGTTAAGCTGAAAGATTGGTGCCCAAGGTCGCCCAGTGAGCTTCCACGGCAGAGTGGGAATCCGAACCAGATTCTAACCCCACAATAACTACGACTCCACCCTCATGACTTGGTAACACTTACTGAATGGGTTAGTAAAAGTTAGGTCTGGTCCCAGTGGTACCACTTAAAAATAAACGCAAGATGACCCTCTTGCTTAGAAGTGAGATTAACTCAATCGTAAGCTTAGTTGCCTTGTAACGTTCTGCTAAGTACCTACAATCCCTGTCTCAGGAGTGTATCTTATCCTCTCAGTGAGCGAGTGAGGGAAGTGAATTTTCAGAAGGCACCTCTCAAAGCTGCTGGCTTGAAAGCGTGTACTGCAGTTATAGGGTTAATTACAATGGAATGGTGACATCAGTAGGCACTGTACCTCTTATTCACTTCCCCCTTCCCCCTTGGAAAGACTGAGCAAATCTAATACACAAATGGTGACACACTTATCCCACCCACCCCCCTGCATCCTACATCTATGCAGCTGTCATGCACAGACCACCTCCATGAGTCCAAGACCCTATTTAGACAACAGACTGAAGATGTTCTCACAGTACATGCAAGGGAGTTATCCATGTTCCAAAGAAATAATGCATGCAATGCTCTGGTTATACATCATTCCCTTGCGTTAAGAAGTATACAAATACATAAAGGTAAAATAGGGTTATAGTGGTATCTCTCCCACTTTCCCTTCATTTTTATCCCCTCTCAGTGGTTTTCAAACTTGGTGCTGCCAAATAGCGTGGGGCTCCTGTCTGACTTACAAAAGGGATTTCTCAGTGAGATCAATGATGGCAGGCAAGCTTCCCTGAAGCCCTGCTTGCCTATTGCTGCTGATTCCTCCCCACTCTACAAAACACTGCTTCAAGGGAGCTTGTGTTATTTCTGGTGGTATAAAATGAGGCCTGGTGTCCCCTAAGATCGTTCCTTTTCTCAACTTTTTGCAGTGTGCAGAAGTCCTGCAAATTTATAGGCTTTCCTTAGCAAACACCTTTGGGAACTGCTTGTCTAAGAACATCTACAACTACTCCTTATATTAATTAGAAGCACATTCTATTGATTTTGGTGCAGCTGTCTAGAGAAAACTATATGCTAAAGATTCTAGGCAATGATCCAGGAGTGCACATTTACTTAGGAGCAAGTTCTGTTGAAACGAATTGGCTACGCCTCTGAATAAATGTTTGGGACCCGGCTGTTGACTTGTCAAGCAGAGACTGGGTGGTGGCCATTTATTTTGGTCTAGTGCCTGGCAGTAGAACAGACCACCAGAAAGGCAGTGCTTTCCCCCCAAAATGCTGCAGTGGACTGGATGATTACAAGCTGAACAGGTGACGGTGAAAAGCGTGAAAACATGCCATGTCTCCTAGGCTGTGCTTTCAGAGAATTGTGGAGTGGTATTTTATGTATGTACATATTTATTTTATTGCACTTATATTCCACTCTCCCTGTAAAGCAGGCTCAGAGCGGATCACATCAAAAGTATAAAATAAGGTAGCATAATAAATATAAGCAATTCCAGCCAATAAAACCCAGCAGCATTCACGTTACACAGTCTCTCAACATCCAAAACCCACAGGGTGGGTGGCGCATGATTAGATGTTGTGCAGATCAGGGGAACAATGCCCCCTGCTGGCAGGAGGCTGATTGGTGGGATCTGCCCACCTCAGTCACCATATGCCTGGCAGAACATCTCTGTCTTAGAGGCCCAGCACAAAGATAATAGATCTTGCTGGGTCCATGTTTCCACAGACAGACAGAGTTCCACCAGGTCGGTCGGTGCCAGGGCTAAAAAGGTATAAAAAAGTGAACCTCGCTTTTTGTACCCTGCTTTTCTCCCCAATGGTGACCAAAAGCACCTTACGACAACATTGTCCTTCCGTTTTGGCTTCACACCAACAACACTGTGAGGTCACCCGAGGTCACCCAGCAAGCTTCTATGGCAAATTTGAATCTGGGTCTCCCAGATCCATGGGCAGGCTCTGGAAGTTTACTTGGGTGCAATTATAGCACAGTAGCTAGGACTATAGAAAGCTCAGCTTTTAATTATTTTTAATGGTAAATTTTTAGCTGCTTGTGTGGGAAGTGAGTGGTTGGTGTGACTTAGGCCTTAATGTAAAATTTCCCCATCGCTCAGGATCCTGTCCCCACCCACCCCAAACAGCCAACCCACAAGCAGTGAATGAAGCTTTCTTCCTGTTATTGCCAACTGGTATGCAGAGGTACACATAATCCATTTAGGTACGACTAAGTGTTAGATTCTCCATCAATTTCTCTAGTCCCCTTTTAAAGTGTAAGTTAGAGTGGTAGGAAGAACTACTTTCATGTTGTCTATGATGAGCTTAATTAGGTGAACTTGAATGTCAAGTTAAGGTGTCCTGAAGGGTGGTATATAAATTGAATGTTGTTGTTGTTGTTATATAAAATTCCTGTTGGTTCTGACTAGTGCCCTATTGTCCAGCATCCTGTCTCTCTCCCAGACCTGCCCTCCAAATAGCCAACCCACAAACAGTGAATGAAGCCAAGTTTCTTCCTGTTATTGCCTGCTGGTATGTAGAGGTAGATACAGAGGATCTGTTTATATATGACCAATAAGTGTTAGATTTTCCTTTGATTTCTCTAGTCCCGTTTTAAAACTATTTCACCTATTCACTCTGCCAGGCCTAGAGGCCAAGGCCTTGCCCTAACGTGGTCTCCAAGCACAGGTCTCCAGAGGTTTGGATGGAAAGATTCCCTTTATTCACTATGGCTAATAGCCACTGATGGAAGTCTTCCCCATGGATCTGTCCAATCCCCTTTCCAAACTGTCCGTGCTGGTGGCTGATGTGGCAAAATAATTTTGAAAATAGGCCTGATTAGATAAGACCAAATGGAGGTCAGAGAAAGAAGTGGAATACTGCAAGCATTAAATATTTTACCTATTTTGAAAGGAAGCAAAGCTCCTTTGTTGTCCCGTACTTGGATGGTGATCTCTATGGAATGGTTCAAATATAAGAGCAAGCCATAATTCGCCACTATACAGTTCAGTTTAGAACAGCAAACTATGGTTTGTTGCCTTTTTTCCCCTATTGCCTCCCTGCCTATGGTTAAATAACAAAAAGAAGAGGGACTGCACCCACATAGAAGTATCACTTTTCTTACTTGTTTTTAAATCTTTATTATGCATATATGCTTCTGCTTACTCCAGGATCAACAAGAACACACTACATATGCTCAGAAGTTTTTTTTTTAATTGTTCATGTTCTTTCAGGGCCTGAAGAGAAAAAAATACCGCTGATAAGAATACGTAGCAATTATATTTCCAGCGTGAAAAGCTCCTTGCCCCAATGTAGCCAATAACTCAGACCAGCATGCTGCAGCCTAGTGACAGACCACGCAATCTTCCTAAGCGAGTTACATCAGTCTAAGTCAATTGACTTCAAAAGACAGTGAGGTGTAATGGTTAGAATGTTAGACTAGGATCTGGGAGGCCCAGGTTCAGCTCCCCTCTCTGCCATGGCAGCTTACTTGGCGGCCTTGTGCCAATCACACACACTCGGCCTAACCTACTTCACAGTGTGGTTCTGAGAAAATGGATGCAGGAAGAATGAGGCTGTAAGGCACTCTGGGTCCCCTTTGGGGAAGAAAGCAGGGTGTAAATGTCTAAATGATAAGTGAAAGAGCCTGTGACTCTCATGTTCTGAATGCATATCTGCTACTAACTCACAAGATAGCAAAAAATTCTGCTCTTTATCTGCAAAATGAGGATAATGATACTGGCCTAATGTACAGGACTATTTTAAAGAATTGCAAAGACATGATGTACCTGAAGCGCTCTGATCACTGAAAGTGCTACATAAACGCTATCAGTGGTGGTTCTTATCATGCTGTATGGTAGCTCTGGACTTTTAATGGAAGTCCGGCAGCACCTTGACAACCGACATCATTTATTCCAGCATGAGCTTGCCTGAGTCAGAGCTTGCTTTTTCAAACGCTATGAAAAGGAAATCATATTCCAGATTTCTATAGGAAAAATTATCAAAGGGAGGCGTTGGGGCAATGATAGGCTTGGTGTTGAATCCCCTTACAAATCGTTCAGGTGTTGTTCTCGGGGTAAGGAACCAGAACAAACTGGATAATGGATGATGAGAGAAGTCAGAGGTTTCAGACTCTCCCTCGTGGAATGCAGATAAGCAAAAGTGTAAATAAGTAATATAAACAATAATACATTGGGGAAAGTGTATAAATAAATTTGCTGACATCAGTAAAGTGTTCAAAATAAAACACATTCTGTTTTATTTTGCTATGATTGACTGACAGGGCTATCCTTCCAGTATTTATAATGCCCTTACTGAACGTGGCTAGGAGACAGAGTAACTTAATACCAGGGCTTTTTTTCAGGGGGAACGCGGGGGAACGGAGTTCCGGAACCTCTTGAAAATGATCACATGGCTGGTGGCCCCGCCCCCTGATCTCCAGACAGGGGGGAGTTGAGATTGCCTTCCGCACTGCTGAGTGGCGCGGAGGGCAATCTGAACTCCCCTCTGTCTGGAGATCAGGGGGCGGGGCCACTGGCCATGTGACCATTTTCTCGAGGGCAACCCACTGAGTTCCACCACCTCTTTTCCCAGAAAAAAAGCCCTGCTTAATACCAAAAGCCAGCTAAGGTGAAAGATGAACTCCCTGACTCATAGGTAGATCCTAACCTGACACTAGCATCTACACTAGTTGTTAACAGTTGTCGTTACCTACATTGATTCTTAAATTCAAATAGGGAAAGACAGGTTTCCTTGATAGCTCTCTGTGCTGGAGATAGGTGGAACAGGGTACATGCATTTCCTGTGCATATGATGGAGGAGCAAAATTGTTGCTTTCAGGGGTAAATTCCATGGAGTTCAGAGCTATTTCACAAAGGGACCTATTTTATCAGCTGTTACGGAGATGATAGAGAAGATGGTGCATAAATATTATTTTAAATCTAGTATATTATTTTATCTTGAGTTCTCTGAGGAACTCAAGGTGATGTACTTTTATCTTCGCAACCACCCTGTGAAGTACATGAGGACAAGAGTGACTGGTCCAAAGATCAGCTTCATGGTATGGTAGAGATCTCAGCATCCCATATTCTAGTCACGCTAACCACGACATCAGAGAGGCTCTCTGTATTCTCTCTGGAAAATGTATGTTGCATGCATATGTATGTGGTGGAGCAGGATTTGAAATAATCACAAATAAATAATTCAGAGACACTTGTGTGGTCATGGGTACCACACAAGTAAACACACTCTGTGTACGCTTGGAGGCATACTGCCCTTCAGTCCTTTAAAAACCAACAAATCTCTATTCCACTTGAAAAAAGGCACCCTGCACATATTTATATTTATTTGTTTTGAATAAATACATGCATGTTCAAAGGCACCTTATTTTACTTTTTGTTATTATTGACTGTCATGAATGCCTTACAAAGGTTTTTCATAGAAAAGAGCATGAGTCTAGTAGCACCTATAAAGCTAACAACATTTGAGGTAGGGTATGAGCTTTCATGAGTCACAGCTCACTTCTTCAGATTTGCTTGTTTGCAAAAAAAAAAGTATGTATTAGTTTTAAATACATACATGTTCAAATATGTTCAAATGCACCTTGCCCTTGTTCCCTTTAAACCCAAACCAACTTTTGAGCCCCTGAGGGGAAAAGGCTGTCTTGTACCTTCATAAAGCAGGAACTAAGGTTACTTAAAATAAAACATAAATCCAGAGGAGTTTGCCTTGTTGGCAAAATAGGAAGAGTCCAATAGCACCTTTAAGGCTAACCAACTTTATTGTAGCATAAGCTTTCAAGAACTACAGCTCTCTTCATCAGATAAAACATCTTTGACATTACAGTGAAATCCTAAGCAGAGTTACTGCAGTGGTTTCAATGGGCTTAGACTGGAGTAACTCTGTTTAGGATTTGAGAAGAACACTCTGGACATGCTCAGAGGCACTCTGCTTGGCTTGCTGCTGCCGTTTTTTCACTTTGCAGGATACGAAAGAAAAATCGAGCCCTTCGCGCTCTCCCTTCTATAGTAGAGAAGAGCAAGAGTCCAGTAACACCTATAAGGTTAACAACATTTGTGGTAGGGTATGCGCTTTAGTGAGACACAGCTTGAAGAAATGAGCTGTCTCTCAGAAAAGCTCATACCCTACCACAAATGTTGTTAACCATAGGTGCTACTAGACTTGTGCTCTTTTCTATCGCTACAGACAGAAGAACACCGCTCCCCACGCGATCTTTCCCTTCTTCTAACAGCCTCCTTTGGGAGAAAGTGGAGTAGGTGGGGCTTGCACAGGAGGGCGCGTGCGCAGTCGAGCGCTTTTGTAAAACGCCCTCTTTTTCTTGCCCGCTCTCCCCACTTTCTTTTCTGGGTCGCCACTCGCCTCACATCTCGCGAGAGGTCCAAGCCGGAGGCCCGGGCCAACATGGCGGACGGTACGAGGCGGGGAAGCCTTTAAGGGGGGCGGCGGCGGCGGGCTTGTTCTTGTCAGGCTTCTTTGCGGCCGTCGGCGGCTTGGCGGGACCCCTCCTGCAGATATCACCGCGGGAGGGAAGAATGTAAAACGGGAAGGATGGGTGGGTGTGCCTGCCCGCTTCTCGTTTTTCTCGGGTCTGCCTAGAGGGGGGTGGTGGGGTTACCTCAGGTGTAGTAGTAACGGCAGCCTCCCCTCCCCGGGGGAGTGTGTGTGTGTAACGGCGGGGATGGAGTATGCCTCTTCTCTATGAAGGAGGGTAGAAGAGCGGGTCTGTCAAGTCAGCAGTGGGGGGGTGGGCCTTTAGGTATCAGGGTCGCTTTTTTAATATGTTATATTTATACTTTATAAAATGTTCCTGTGGGGCTGAGCACCCGCTTTGCATGCACAAGGCTCCTTGGACATCTCCAGGCTGAAGGGTCCTCAGGTGCTAGGGGACACCTCGCACCTGCTTTGCGTGCAGAAGGCCTCTGGCAGTCGCCAGGTAGAAGGACTTGAGCAAAGATCTTTCTTTGCCTGAGAATAGGAAGAGCTGCTGTCAGCCTGAATAGATGACGGAATGAACTTTAGGTGGTTTACTGGGCCCAACAGGACCCAAAGCTTCACGTGTTCCTTTTTTAGAGAGCAATCCTAAGACGGCCTACTCAGAATCCTATTTAGATCTATTCAATCAGGTTTACTCCCAGGAAAGTGTTATTAGGATTGCACTGTTAAACATTCTTTATATGTATCCTTATATCTTATTTTTATGTTGTTGTATTGCTTTGTGATCTTCCTCAGTCTGATCTCTGGAGTGGTGATATATAAAGTTTCTAAATATGTAATTCTGATAACAAGCTAAGAGGATGAGGCTTTAAGATCATGGTCTAAGAGGTCGTTTTGGGAGGGTAGCCATGTTAGTTGGTAGTCATAGAGTAAGATCCAGGTTCAGTACTACCTCAAATACCAACTAGATTTCCAAGTTATGAGCTTTTGAGAGTCCAGGGAGTTTTGACTCTTGAAAGTTGATACCTTGGAAATCTAGTTGGTCTTTAAGGTGCTTTTGGTCTGAGAGATGTCTTTCTTATCCTCCCTCCAACAAATATACAGTCTGAGGAAGAGGTTTGGAGAATTGTGAAGCTTGTGCAATTTGTGTTGCCTTCGTTGGCCTTAAAAAAAAGCTGTTATATGGGTTTTGGATTTTGCTTTGGACCAACATGTTTATCTTGGTTGAGGACCTGTTAGTAGGGCACTGAAAAGGACAATCTATAAATCAGGCAGGGTTTTTTGCTTGCTCTGGGTGCTCACCAGGGGAAATGTGGAGAGGTTGCATTGTACGCTCTCACCTCTCCCACAGTGCAACGGACTGATGAACAATTATGCTCCGGGAACTATGGGGTGCTGAGGCTGGTTGAGTTTCATTTGCAGGAGAGTGGGGAATCTATGAGGAATGGAGCACTGGCTTGACTGAGCAGGAATATTTAATTGTATTCTGTAGTAGGGGGAGCTGTGGGTCTCGGAGAGAGCTCTATTTTCCCTATGCTTCTTTGTGAGCCTCAATTTATAACTTACTAATATTCCATGTCTTAATTCTTAGGCCATTCTGGTTCATCACATAGTCCAACAGTTCTTATTTATCAGATGCAGCTTATGTTTTTACATCCCTACCTATTGTCTGTCTCATTCATATATTTCAAAAAATGCTTACTTTGGACTTGCCTTGCTCAAATTTTGCCAGGGTGGGTAGCTAGTGGTGATGTTCTTCAAAGTCCAGTTCCCTCTGCCAGACCTTGAAAGAAAATCTTGGTTGATGTGTTTTATATCTAGTGCACGTGTGTGAAAAAAAATGCATTAGATATAATGAACCATTAAGGCGTCAAGCAGGGTGCAGCCTGTTATATCACATGCAGCTGCTGTTGAGGCTTACTTTGAGCTTGTGATAACATGTTGGAGGATAACTGTTTTCTTGTCTATCTTTACCCAGAAGAACAGTTGGCCCCATCATGACTGTAAAGGTAGCTGCTGAGTAAATAAAAAGTATATGCAATATGACTTTCTGGAGGGTGTAACAGTAGTGTTATAAGCATTTTCTAACTTTTGTCTTTAAAATGTTGGTGAACAGGAGCATGCTATGCCCATCTGTGTGTAAAAACAAAACAAAGGGAATGTATTCCTACCCCCCCCCTTTTCTTTTATAGACATCTAGGTCTGGTTTTTTTTCCAGGTTTGAGTTCTGCGTGCAAGTTTTCTGTGAGTTAGGGGCTTCAGTGGGCTCCTGCATGTTAGGAAAAAGTCCTAGAAAGGAGAGGAGGTTGGTATAGTTCTCCGTTATGGTATTAGTTAACCTCAGACTTGCTATTGTATATACATGACTATTTTATTCCCAACATCCCATCACCTCCTTCTTTGTTTTATTTTACTATATTATATTTTGTAAAATTCCAGTTGTAAAAAATTGAGAACATGTTCCTATGCATGTTTACTTAAGCAATTCCGGTTAGGTAGCTGTGTTGGATAAAAAATAAACAGGAGTCTTTTGGTGCCTTAGAGACTAAAAAATTTCTCCCTGCTTGTAATTCCACAGAAAGTGCTTGTCCTCTGCATATGACCCATGATGCCCACAAACTTCCTCATTCTCTAAAGCCCAAAGAAGCTGGTACACCACCAGATTCTCTCACAATTCAGTTTTCCTGGCATGAATGAATACTTGGTGGTTAAATATCTCACAGCTTACCAACAGAGAGTCCTATTTACTTTGAAAACTTACCCACTCACATTTGCTGTGCTTATCTACCACCATCTGCTCACTCAGGGCAAGGAGAGCAAAACCAACTAAACTACAAGCACCTCAGAAACTAGAAGAGAAGGAAACCTAAAAAGCCAACCCTCTTCTAATTAGTTTCTTCCCGTTTTCTGATGGGACCTTCTGGGGAGTCAACAAGGTGATGAGCATAAGTTACGTCAAAGACTTTGCTTGTGTGAGAAAGTCAGGCCACAACTACAGGATTGCAAATTTCTGATACGTATAAGGTTACTGTGTAATTTTCAGCCTTCTGTTTTTTTCAGTGCTCACTGCTTTTAAACTCCTTAAAGCATTAAAACAAATTTCTTCACAGAAGTGCTTTCTGTGATGGAATTTTGTAACAGTTTAAGTATTCCTAAGCAAGTGTTAAAGAGTTTCTGGCACAGGTGTTCTAATTAAAAACTTGAAAGCTATACTAGTCACATAAATAGGTGGCAGAGGTATTAATAACTGCACTGCACTTACTGTATCTTCCTTTTAAAAAAAATTCTCTCTAAATTTTAACAATATAAAACAACAACAAATATAATAATAACATTCGATTTATATACTGCCCTTCAGGATAACTTAATGTCCACTCAGAGTGGTTTACAAAGTATGTCATTATTATCCCCACAACAAACACCCTGTGAGGTGGGTGGGACTGAGAGAGCTCCAGAGAGCTGTGTCTGTTCCAAGGTCACCCAGCTGGCTTCAAGTGGAGGAGTGGGGAATCAAACCCGGCTCTCCAGATTAGAGTCCTGTGCTCTTAACCACTACACCAAACGGGCTCTCAATAATACAACATTAATAAGACTCCAAACATGAATACCAGTTCATAGATTAGATAATTAACATATTTACAGATCATAAATAATTAATAAAGAGAGAAGTCAATATATTGGTTAGGTACTATACAGTCTATATTAGTTTGTTTAGTAATATGCTTTAGAAAGGGGAGCCATCTTTCCAAAAAGAAAGATGGATTATTGGGATTCTCTGATGAGGCTATTTGATCTGTTATTTTATCAGATATTAAGAGGTCCCAAACTTCTAGCATCCAATGCCTGATAATAGGTATTTTGTCACTTTTCCAATTTTGAGCTGTAGTTATCTTAGCTGCTGTTAGCATTAGTGACACAAGCTATAAGTAGGTACATTGGTTTTATTCCATAAGTTCAGCAGTATAGCTTCAGGATTACGTTGTATAGCCTATTATCGCTTTTCTAGCAGTAATGACTTTTTCCCAGTACACCTGGATTTGTGGGCACATTCACCAACAATGTAAAAACGTTCCTGTTTGTCCACAATATATTGTATCTTCCTTTATCACAACCTTCTTCTTGCATCTGCATGATGGTGTTCCTTTGGGATAGGTTAGGCTGTGAGTGTGATGGCTCAAGTCATCCATTGAGCTTCATGGCAGAATAGATCCAGAGGAGTTAGCCGTGTTAGTCTGTAGTAGCAAAATCAAAAAGAGTCTAGTAGCACCTTTAAGACTAACCAATTTTATTGTAGCATAAGCTTTCGAGAATCAAGTTCTCTTCATCAGATGCATGATCTGAACTGGGATCATGCATCTGATGAAGAGAACTTGATTCTTGAAAGCTTATGCTACAATAAAAATGGTTAGTCTTAAAGGTGCTACTAGACTCTTTTTGATATGGCAGAATAGGAGTTTTTCAGCAGCGCAATTCTATACAGAGTTGTATCTTTGTAAGTCTATTGAAATCAAAGGGTGTACTTCTGTTTAAGATTGCGGTGCAAGTCTTCCTGATCCTCGTCTGACCTTTTAACCTCTACACAGCATTGTTACCTTTAAGCGTGTGCAGCCCTGTACAACAACTGCATAGCAGGTTAGAAAGGAGGTGGGTAAGACACCCCTAACCACCAAGGGAGCCATGGCTAGCGAAGAATTAATCCTGGGTTAGCTGTACTCAAGATCTAATATTTTTGTACCATACTGGCTGCCCAAAATCTGTAAGATACATTGTATCCGCTTTGTATATCAATACAATTATTTTCAATAATTGTTCTGTTTTTCAACCTGAAGAACTTGAAAACTTGGGATATATTTTCCAAATGATTTTTTTTTAAATTATCTTTTAGAATGAGTCAAATGTTAAGAGAAGATTACTCAGTGTTTTACACTGAAAATATTTTCTAATAACTGTGCAGAATACTTTTCTATACTAAAATAGAAAAGAGTCCAGTAGCACCCTTAAGACTAACCAACTTTACTGTAGCATAAGCTTTCGAGAACCAGAGTTACTATACTAAGTGATTGCACATCTTATACTAAAGAGACATATAACTTAAATCCTACTTCAGATTCCTCAACTACTGTGGCATGCAAGAAAACCTGAAAATATCCACACCCAATCTAAAAACAAACATATAAAACAAGACTTCTTCCATTCTCTGGAGACTATGTTGATAAAATGAAAGTTCACAGCCGGAAGCTTAGTTGATTTTTCAGAAACTGGTTCTGGTTAAAAAAGACAACTTGTTAGTAATATTTTGAAGAATATTATTTAAATGATAAAGTGGTTCATATGGCCAGTTTTCTGCATGGCTACGACACTTTTTCCTGTGTTGATATGTTACTGAACAGATCAGTGTTATTCAGATGTTGACTTAAGCTTTAGAATATAGGGATCATTTTTAGCAGTGTGATCTGTTAATGGGAAGACACAGGATATTTTGTCACTGGAACTGGAAGCCATTTCCCCCACTGTGTGCAATAAATAAATAAAAAGCTCTGGGTGAACATTTCAGTCTCCAGAACACTTGGTGGTTGTTCTGTGAAAGTCAGCATTATCCAGTAGAGGAACTTGAGAGGGGGAGAGAGACTCCATCAGGAAACCAAATTAGAATTTCTGATTTATGTTGCTAGCATTGGTTAGGGGCTCAACAGGCCTGGTAGTTATTTTCAGTCTCCCAGTAGCTGTTAAATTTCTTAATGTAGCAACTGCAGTTGCTGTTACTGCATATCTGTATGTTTTTTCAGTTTTGCACAGAAATGTGCACAAAAAAATTAATGTTTGCTTTGTCTCCCCTCTTTGCGAGGATAAATCTTGCTGGCTTGGATTTATTGGTTCATTTGATGACATGGGCTTAGGCCACTGAAAGCTGATGCTTCAATAAATGTTAATGTTTAAGGCGTCACGGGACGTTTCTTGAACTTTGCTGCAGCAGGACTAATACAGCTACCCCGTTGGAATCTGGTATAAGATGCTTTGAAGTTCTTTATTTTTTTGGATACCACTAGCTCTTGGGAAGACAGATTTATTAGGACTTAAATACAAACTTCTTTTGGTTTACTACAGTATTTGATGGTTTGGTTTCTATTTCTTCTTACATGTTTTCTCCCATTACTTTCCCAGCCAGCACAAACTTAAGGTGGATTTGGATGCCATAGGTCAGCTTGCTGGTCTACTGGGCGTATCTGTCAGTCACATTTTTATCCTTCTGAGGAGTTCAGAGAGGTGTACATGCTTTGCTCTTTGATTTTATCCTTGCAACAACCCTTTGAAGTAGTTCACAGGCTTACATACTGAGCTCCATGTATTGTTGGGGATTTGAACCCAGGTCTCCAAGTCATAGTGTGATATTTCTACTCATCATAACACACTGCCTTTCATTGTAGGAATAAAATGCTTAAATATATACCCAACAATGCCATTGTGCTAACTAAGATGCATATAATACATTTTGTTCTTAAGGTAATAAAGTTTTTATCTGATGAGTGAAACATATGCAACAATTACTCTTTGAATTTCAGGTTTCTTCCAAAAATTGGACATAAATTGGTTTTTCTGAATGACTTTACAACTTCTGTGCACTTTGCACTGTAACCTCTCAACATCCTGTCTTAGCCAGAATCAGGATGGTTGAGTCAGTGTGGAGTGGCAGCCTTTGACTAGGCAAGCTCATATTCAAAATCTTACTAACTGAAGCAGCTTACTTCATGGCCTGGGCCAAGTCACTCCTACAGTGTTTTTGTAAGGCAAAAAATCAGTGTGCTAAATTCCCTGGAGAAAGGAAAGAGATGATTTTCTTGCCCTTTTATACTTAATGTGTGAAGCTAGTTTATTGAGACTGGACACATGTATCCTGGATGGGTGGGTATTTTCCAAGGATTTCCCCCCCCCCCAATTTATCAGATCGGGAAATTTAATTTAGGGGAGTATTGAAGAAAAAACTTACGAAGCTTTTAAAACAAAGTTTTACTTGCTTAAAACATGCAGCAAATTTTTGAAGGTGAATAGCTAAACACCACATGTGGAACCACCTTAGAAGCAGTTTCACTCTTGACTGAGGAAAAAAAAAATGGGAATGCCTTTTATTAAAAACATTACCTGTTGAAGAAGTATGACTTTCAGGTCAGAAACAATGTCCCCTATGTAGATTGAAATATTCTCCCACTGCTTTCTGAATGTTGCAATTTTGAAAGACAACTCAGTATCCATTTATTCTTTTACATAAAAACTGAGCTATTTGTCTTATGCACAGAACAAGAAGACATTGTTGACGCATGTCACAAGTTTTTGAGGATGAGCCCATGGTGGTAAAGCTGCTGCTGATAGGTCTTATAACAGTATTACCTTGGGTGTATTAAGGGATAAAACTGGCATTTTGCTTTGTTGCAGAGTGTGGTTGCTGGGCTTGTGTCTGCTTGGTGGTCCATAGTGGTTGGCAAGAGCTGTCCCAGGTTCAAGGATGGTCTGTAAACAAGGGAAGGCCTGTCACCCGAGGCCTGGCTGAGAGAGGAATAATTATCCAGTGTGAGCTGTAGTTCATTGATGAACTATTGATCATTCCAAGCACAGACTGTGTGGCTGAGGAACTATTGACTTGGTGTGTTGTCCTAAGACGTCAGATGAGGCTGGAAAAAATCCCAGATTCATGGGAGCCTAGATGCTTTAGATTAGGCTCTTAAGTACATTATTTCTTTTAAAAACAATTGAATTGCAGGGAAACTATTCTGCTTATCACTATCAGATCCACCCACTCAATAACTTGATATTCTGGCCAGCAAACCACTTTGTTTTTATTGACTTTCTAGTGCTCCAGGAGTTACTAACTAGACAGAGGAATTTTTTAGCAGGATTTGCATGATAAATGGCTAAAGGATGCTGGGCTAGGTACCAGAGTGTCGGCTTAGGCCAGTGAAGATGTCTTGTGGGTGATCAGATACAAGAATTATTAGATTTCATCAGTCCACAGTTAAACCATCAAGGAAAGATCCAGGTCCAATAGCACCTTAGACAAATTAGCTTCTTAAGGTACGAGCTTTTGAGAGTTAAAGCATCCTTCATCAGATACCCATCTGAAACTACCATCAAGACAGTTTTTACTTTTTAAAATGTTCTACCCCTTTTGTGGTCGTGTAGAGAAGATACTTTTTATTTCTTGGCTCTGAAATTATATATCATGGGTAGTTTGTGTTTTGATATAATTCACTTTGTCTCAACAATGAATATTCAGGTAGGTAGCCATGTTGGTCTGTAGTGGAACAGCAGGATTTAAGTTCAGTGGCACGTTGGAGACCACAAGAAGAAAGGAGCTTTGACTCTCAAAAGCTTACACCCTGAAGAATCTTGTGGGTCTCTAAGGTGCCAGTGGGCTCAAATCCTAATGAATATTCAGTTTCCTATGTATTTTAATTTTGGAACAACTGTCACGTTCTGCTAGAAAAAAAGGAAAATTTGAAATGTGAATCAATGTGCCCATGTTCTTATTTTGTATAATGTTTTCTGATATTGAGATGTTGGTTTTTGGGTTATAGGATGTGGGGAAATTGCTAGATTGTTTATGATAAATTAAACCAGTCGGCTAACTGTATGCAAGTGTGTCTGTGGAGCTAAATTTTGTAAGAAGCTTTTCTGTTCAAGCCTGCAATTAGCTGAAAGTATTTGGGAACCTCAGGCCTGTCCTATTCTGTTGCCACTTCTCCCACTGACATGTTCCATAGCGGTTGTGCTATAAGAATCTGCATTGCTGCTTCTGTCTTTTGATTTGTTACTATCATGGCCACCCTTCTGGAATGCACAATCACTACCTTTTGTCCCAGTTGAGTCTCCCAGGAGGTTCTGTGGACGGCTTAGTTTGGCTGACAGCCAGCTCCCAATGTGATGGGGCCTCCACAGTCAACATACATTCCATTGCAGTGTAAAATGCTCCTGTTGCGACTGTCTCTTTGATATTTCCCTGTCCCTTGGTTAGTTAAATTGCTTAAGTGTCTTTGCTTGCACTAATATAATAGGTAGTGCTTTGTTTGAGCTCTCTTCTCCTCACACAGCATGCATTCTGACCTTGTGCACTGGTTACAGTTGATGCAGACTTCTTCCAGAATAATTGAAATGAGTTGGATTCCCTATTTTTTTTTCCCAAGTGGTACCAAATTAATGTATTTAAAAACACTTTTATTCTGCCTTGACACACGGTTAGAAAGCATTTTAAATTAACGACATTAAAAACAGCAGCCACAGTAAAGATGATTTGTTTTACCTAAGTGGTTTCAAAATTACATTGTGCAATGCTTGCGAAACTTCCTGAGGGAAAGATAGCTCTGCATTGCCTCATAAGGTCAGTGAGCTTTCAGACAGTAAGAAGCAGATTGCTTTTATATGTCCTTAATGCTTTGGGTGTGTGTGTGTGTGTGTGTAAAATAGAAAGGAAAGAGGTAGGGTGATATTAAAATGGTGTGCCTGCCAGTCACTGTCAGGTGGGAGCAAAAAGAACAAGCCGAGTTGAATGGAGGTGTCTGAACAGAAGAACAAAAGCCGGAAGAATTTTGGGAAGAAGGAGCAATTTGGAAATTCCACCCCCTTTTAAATCTCCCCTTCCAATTTTTTTAAAGCTCTGAAGGGCTTGAGCAGGCTGATTTTTCACTCCCCCTTTCTCCTTTAACTGATACGGGGTTGCTTTCAACATCCTCTGTCTTCTGGAACATTTGCAGTCATTGGCATGTGAATTTGAATAGGAAGCCATATCTGCCGCATGGATATTTTTTCAGTCTTTCCAGCGTAGATGTCAGCAGGCATATCGATCCTTTCCCCCCCACTTTTCTTTCTCTAGTACTTCAGATTTTCCCACAATAAAGAATTCTTAAGAGGCTTTTCCTGGATCTCTCCTGGATTATGAATGATTCCCCCCTCTTTCATATAGTTATTTTTGTTTTATTTCTTTAAAACTTTTATATGCTGCCTTTCTACCCAAATAGGATCTTCAAGGAACTTGTTGGACAATTTGATGTCATATATTTTGGTGCTTCTATAGTAATTGCAACAGCCTAGTGGTGAAACACAAATCATGACTTGTATTGAGCCATAAATTTTTTTGGCAATTTGGGTCAGAAATAGCAGAACTTCCTCTTTATTTTTTTTTTGAGTGATGCCTTATTATGCCAAGTTTACCTCTGCTGCTAACCCTGTGAGCAGACCTCTGTGTAATATTTAGACCTGTTTTTGTATTGATACCCTCTTATCTGGACTTTATAGAGAGACCATTTGTTGTGATTTGACCCAACACATGCAGGTAAAGGAGAGAGGTTATTTGCAGAAGGCGTGGGAGGAGCAGACAAATGCAAACCCTACATGAAATTTGGTTTTTATAACAGGGATCTCAGCCATCTCAGCATAGCCAAAGGGGATTGGTCTTCAGCTTAATCAGTTTGCAGAGTATGCTAGTGAAGGCAACTCATCAAGTGCAGAAGATCAAGGTTAGTGTGTCATTACAGCACCCTTCCAGCATCTGTTGAATGAAACTGACTGACCTATTGGTCAGTTTCAACATTTGATCTTGTGTGTTTACTCATGGTTCCCGGACAGTTCAAAGTGATAGGTGAGTAGCTTAGTGTGGTTCCTAAAACTGTAGCTTCCCAATGTTTGTTCCATTTTTTAAAAAAAAACAATAGACTTTCTTCTCCGTTTGTTTTTCTCTGCTGTTTAAACAAGCAGCCTCAACCTGTTAAGTAGCTGAATGTAGTACTTTATTATATGATCTTTCACTCTGCCTGCAGAATTGTTGTTGAAGTGGGCCTGTTCACAAGTATCAGGCTGTTATTACAGTGCATTGATGCTTAACAGGGGCCTCTGGGGTGATCTACAATTCTTGGAGGGCTCTTTGAACTTTTTGAGGCAAGTGAGAGGCGGGTTTTTCAGGCACTCCCCCCCCCTTGCAGTGGCTTCTGACAGCTAACAGTGAAGAACTGTTATATACTGCTTGCTCTGCCATGAGTATGAACTCCTGGATTGCCCCCCACCCCCATCCTTGAAATGGCACACAGCAAATGGAAATCAAACACAAATGCCCCTTCTACTTTTAGGACACCCCCACCCCCAATAATACTCCTCCATCTATGAAACTAGGTATGTGTACGGAACCTCCAGAAAGAAATGCACTGTACTAGTGACAAAGATGAGGAAGAACAGGAAGAATACCCCCCCCCCAAAATGGCAATAAGGTTCAAATAAGAATTGTCTCTTCTTTGAGGAACGTTTTTGCCCTTTTCAGTATATATCATAAATATATCTAGATAAACTTGAGTTGTCCAGAGTCTTGTGTTGATGTTGGAATTGGGGGGGGTATTCAGTGATATTGCATACTTTGTAGGTGATAATAGATTAAAGTTTAAGACCCCCATATTGCACAGTGGGTTAGGGCTTCATATCTTTTGCCTGTGCTCCTTTGCTACCTGTTTGCCTATAGTATATTCAGCGAGGACCGAATGTCTCTTCCTGGAACAGGTTGGGTGGTTTGCCTCTGCCGTGTCCTGCTAAGGTGTGAACTCTTCCTGATGCTGATGTCAGTGGCTTTTGGCAGAGCTGCAGAACAGACCTGCAGAGTTGCATTTAGCGATTCAAGCTCTTTTTTTTTTTTTTTGCTCCCTTTGCACAGGGCTACTTGATGATGTGATATGTACAAAAAAATTTACAACCATTTAAAAATGGTAATTGCTGTCATTCGCCTCCATAAATTTTACTCTAAAAATGTATCAACACTCAGGTTATACCTTTTAACATCACTGATTGGGAAATCTTGCTGCCTGGTACTTAATGGAAGCTATCAGTCTTTGCCAGTGACTTCAGCAGCATAAAGGTCGATGAAATACAAAGGGAAGCCTTTTTATTATTGCCACTTGAATGCAGCATATTAATGTAATAGCTGAGCCACCCTGTGCAAGTGACTGAAATACTGGGCAGTGGGTGAGGCCACACCTGTTTCTCTCCCTTCCTTCCAGGAGGGGCAGAGAACGACTAGGGCCAATGTGTCCCACAGCAAATCTCCTTTCCTCTGGGGTAGTTCCAATACCTGAAAAATTATTGTATCCGTCTCCATTTGGGGTGCATTTCTAAAGAGCATAACCATGGCAAGAGGTTTTCCCAACCTTTCTGCATCTACATCGTTCACCTCGAGATGCTTAAGTTTGAGCCTGGGTCCTTCAGAATACGAGGCCTGGACTATCCTGCAGAGCTCTGTCCCCTCCCCAAGGACATATGAAGTTGCCTCCTGCAGAATTAAAACAATGATTCATCTAACTCCTACTGTCTACTTTGACTGGCAGGAATGCTCTGGGAACTCAGGCAGAGACCAGTCTTTCCAAGCACCTGCTACTGTTCTTTCCAATGCAGATGCCAAGGACCGAACCTGAGATCCATCTTTGTGCAAAGCACGAGTTCTGTGGTTGAGCTGAATCCCCTTCCTGTCTATGCATTGTGTTTGGTTGACTTTTTTTGCAGAAGAAGTGGCCAAACTGGAGAAACACTTGATGCTCCTCCGTCAGGAATATGTCAAGCTGCAGAAGAAACTTACGGAGACAGAGAGAAGGTGCACCCTCCTGGCTGCTCAGTCGAACAAAGAGAGTGCCAGCGACTCCTTCATCAGTCGGTTGCTTGCCATTGTGGCAGAGCTGTATGAACAGGAGCAGTACAGGTAAGAAGCCTTAATCTGACAGAAAGACTCCTTCCTTACTTTCAAAACCCTCCTTGACTTTGTCCTGCTCATGTCTTGATATGCCTGGGAACTTGTCTCCTCCAACTGCGCCGTCCTTGGTCTCTTGCTTCCTCAGATGCTTCCACTCTTTCTCCCATGGTACTTTTTTATACATGGAACTATCTTTCAGAAGAGCAGCATGATGCTACTCATTTTTTTTTCAAAATCCACCTTTTCCATGAAGGCTTTGGCATAATCTCTTTCCCTGTCAAAACTAAGTATTCATAATAGAATGAACTCATATCTCTTCCTGTTTATTCCTACTTCCCCCCCTCACCATTTCTCCAGTATGGCAAGCTTTAGATTGTAACCTTGGGACAAGGACCTGATATATGCTGTAAAACACATCAATTCTTTACAGATAAAGATGGAGACAAGAGCTGTGGATAGTTAATGAATGCTGAAAAATGTGTTCCCACTAGCTAGCAATAGAAACCATTCTATATCTTGTAAACCACTTCCAATGAGGTAGATAACCTGTTGTAGCAAAAACACTCGAGACTAACAAATTCTTAATCTTGCATAAGTTTTTGTTCTTGTACCTAGTACAGTTGGAGTGTGCGCGCGTGTGTGTGTGTGCATGTGTATTTTCTAGATTGGATTAACGGACAGATGCTGCTACAATATTTACATAGGGCATACTATTCTAGATGCTGTTTACTGTGCAGGAGTGTCAAAATTATGCAGGCTTGCCATAGACATTATATTAGACACTGATGCTTGTAAACATTTAAAAGTAAAAGATTTGGTCTTGTCTCTGGAACTAGGGTCTGGCACATGGCTTTGTGGTGTTGACTAAAAGATTGTGTGTGAGACCCAAGTACTCTGACTTATTTTCTTACCCTTCCCCTTATGGGTGAGAGGGTAATACCATAAAACCTGTAGCTTGAAATGCCCATTTTGTGACAGGCCAAACAACCCCTTTTTTGATTCTTGAGGCCTAGGCTAGTTTCTGCAGTTCAGCAAAGATGAAATAGATCTGTCCTGCATTACATGCTGAGGAATTGTGGTTTTGTGCTTATGATTTTACTGCACGCTATGGCTCTAGGTGCTTACTGTGGTTAAAAAGGATAGCAGCCCCTGCCATGTAGGTATACAGTCTAATGATTGTCAGATGAGGGTACCCCTTGCTAGAACTGAGCAGATGACTTGTGTGACAAAAATGATCGTAATCTGCATCTTCTTGCTAAAGAGCTTGGAGAGGACTAGATGTGGCACTGACAGCCATTCTGTTGAGTAAGTGATGTATCTGGATGGTAGGTTCACCATGTGTGAATTGCTCCGTTAAAGTGATTCATTTACAATGTTACCTGTATCCTGTCTGAATGCTTCAGTGGCTTCTCTTATTTCTGGGCTGGCAGCATTTCTGTGCTATATTGTTGGTGTAGAATGGTACATTGCCCTCCTCTCCCTTTTAATCTTGTTTCTTCCTTTTGGAGATGTAGGTATCATCATCTTTCCTTATCCTTCCACTGTCCCTGAACAGACACCGTTGGATCTTCTTAGCCATGTTTTAATCAACTTTGAAATTCATTTGAAGTTACTGTACTTAATTGTTTTTTTAATAACTAATGTCTATGCGACTTTTCTTAAAACTGATCAGAATTAATATTCCTCTTTTTTTGTGGTGTGTGTTTTGTAAGCCACCTGGGGCAGGGCTTATCCTGTCTTTCTCCAAGGAGCTTGAGCCTGGCATACCTGGTCAGACTCTCCACTTTCCTCCCTTGCTTTTGCCAACAATTCTGTGAGTTAATTGAGGCTGAGAGCATGTGACAGGCCCAAGGCAATCCAGTATTCTCCTCAACCCCGTTCTCCCTAGTCAGTCTGACACACTATCCATTATGCCGTACTTGCTCTGTGCTTGGTGAAATTGGTCTGTAGCAAATGTTCTTTGTTAAAAAGGAAAATGGGGATCTCACTTCACGTACTAGTGAAGGATTTAAAGCTTTGTGTATTTGAGGGCAGTGTGGAATAAGGGAACAGTGATGTATTTAGCTTTTAGAGGGACACATCAGAAATGTGGGCTCTTGCTGATGTTGCCTATTTGGGCTGCATGGATTTTATTGCTGTTCCAGAGGCCTGAGTGAGAAGCAGCTGTGGCCAAGCCTGATGGAACCTTGTGGCCTTCCTCTGCACCTATTCATATTTTATAGATCTGTATTTGAAATTGTTACCGTGCTGATTTGAGAACTAATTTTTGGTGGTAAAAAGCAATAAATATAAACTTTCTGGAAATAACAGTTATCAGATTAGCTTGGGAAATGCATACAATGTGTGCACCTCACTTATTCTTTTGACTGGATCTTGTTTTCCTCTGTGTTATGTTTCAGACACTTCTCTCTGTAATAACTCTTCTGCTGTTTGCAGCTTTTGGAATAAGTTGTTCTGTCCTCTGAGTGTAACACTATGTAGCTGATCAGATGACTCACAAAAAGTTATGCCACGATAAACATATTAGCCTCTATAGGATTGCAAGACTTTATTATAGCTGGTAAGAGACCTCAAGATCAGTGGGGAAAGAAAGGGGGTGTTTGCATTCTCTGTGACACTTTTCTTCCGAAGCTGATGGATTGTGTAATGGATTGGAATTGCAAGGAAAAGCCCTTTGAGAAGCCTAATGTATAGGCCGTAGTCTTGGTTTCTAACTTCTTTCCATCATGTTTTAGAATGTCTCAGCAAGAAGGAAGGGTGGAGTTGCCTTTTGTTCTGTAGTTCTTGGAACTGGAAGGAGCCACTAAGAGCAAAGCATAGCAATGCTCCTGATATGGTGGTGCTTCCCCCCTCCCCCCATCAGACTCTCCTGAATTAATTACAATTATGTGGAGTCATTAAGTCATCTAAGCCCAGGTGTATGTTGTGTGTGTTGTATCTCTCCAGTGACCTGAAGATAAAGGTTGGAGACAAGTATATCAGCGCTCACAAATTTGTATTGGCAGCTCGCAGCGAGGCTTGGAGTCTGGCCAACCTGGTGTCGACTGAGGAGCTGGATCTGTCAGGTTAGTTTCTGATGTGCGCCTTGTGTGTGAGATGCTTTCATTGCCTCTGGAAGAGCTGGTGAAAAGCCTCTTTGGAAGAGGAGGGGCTGCATCCTATCCTTCTGGAGGAGGTGCTCCGCCTACAGAAAGAGGCACTTGATCTGTTAATTACGAAGCTTTTGTCTCTGAAACATGCTAGCAGCCTTTGAGAGCCGAGTGTTAATGCTACTTAAATCAGTGGCCCGTCCTCCTTTCACTTTAATGATGTGGATGCTAAGCGTGGTGGTCTGTTCATCTTAGCAAGCAAGATCTTGTCATTGCCCCCTAACAAAGCTGTCTGTAACTGCCTGATTATTCCTTTGTTTTGATGATTGCTCTGTCAGAGTTGCTCATGGACCAGTTCCAAGTAAAAGCTCTGTTGTAACTGCAGTGAGTATGTTTTTGGAAACTTGAAGTATGTTTATTTGGTGTTCTAGTTTCCTCACCCTGTCTTCTCCGAAGGCTGGCAGCAGGCAGCTTTTTTTCCTAAAAATTGAGTGGTGTGATCAGAACACCAGCAGACTTGCATACACTTCCCTAAACGTTGCTGCAAACTTGAGGCTTTTGCAGGATTTGCAGTTTTGTTGAGAGGGAGTTGTTTGGCAGAGTGGAGCAATGCAAACTGCAACCGTGAGAAGGGGCTGGGGTCTGCTGAAAAGTATGGAAGCTTTATTTGTTGAAGCACTTATATCCTGCTCTTTCATAAAATAGTATTCCAGGGTAAGTTAAGGGACGTTAAAAATGCAAGTCATCATAGCAATAATGCAGAAAAATGCATCCTAAAATTGTATTACAAACCAAATTAAAAAGAATAACCAGTTTGCCCACATTAACTTAGAAACCAGGGTTAAAAGACTGGATTGAAACCCAATGAATATCACAGCAGCATAACTTGCAAAAGCTTCAGTATAAAGAAAAATATTATTTTAAGTCTTTACAATGTGAACAAATGCAGGCAAAGCAAACCTTGCTAGGGAGGAAATTCCAGAGCTGTATCCCTGCCACAGAGAAGCCTTTCGTATGGTCATCCATTGTGCTTCAGACAGGTATACGTTGGTTGTTAGCCTGTTAAAAGTTCATATTTTACCCTTCAGAAAAGGACCCTCAGGGCAAGCTACAGCCATTAAAAACACCTGAGCACTGTAACCAAATAAAACAAAGTCATCAGCTAGCACCACGAAGACCAGTGTTGTTAAATCTCTAATGGTCAGCAGCATAGCTGGGTTAGGACCATATTTAACATATGGCAGAATGTTAACAAGGATGGGTTGAAGTGGACCTCCCTTGGAAAGGAATTCCACCTCTCTCTCTTGTTCCTACCTGCTGGACCTTCGATAACGTGGATCACTGAGTACCGTGATTTCTGTATACCGACCGATTTGAAAGGAGGCAGAACTTGAGATCTTGCAGTCTGACATCATTTAAGACTTTAACGATAACTGGCATTTTGAGCCAAGAAATTTAGCAGCCAGTCAGTACAGATTAAACAAGAGTAGACTGGTTGCTCACCCCTGCCCACTCTCTATTAGCTGAATTGTGGACAGGGTCCACAGTTTGGTGTAGTGGTTAAGAGTGCAGGACTCTAATCTGGAGAACCGGGTTTGATTCCTCACTCCTCCACTTGAAGCCAGCTGGGTGGCCTTGGGCCAGTCACAGCTTCTAGGAGCTCTCAGCCACATCCACCTCACAGGGTGTTTTGTTGTGGGGATAATAATAACATACTTTGTAAACCGCTCTGTGAGTGTTAAGTCATCCTGAAGGGCGGTATATAAATTAAATATTATTATTATTAAGTGATTACATGGGCACTTGGGTTCATGCTTGTGTAGGAGTGGGTGATCCTTGAGAATTGCATCTGATGGAAGAGGGCTGTGGCTTATGAAAGACTCTGCCACAGTGAATTCATTAGTCTTTAAAGCACTACAAGACACTTCATTGCCTTGAAGAAGTATGATTCCCAGGCCATTTAGAACTTTAAAGGTTACAGTGTGTGACTTCAGAAGGCTGAATCCAACTTCTTCCTGTTTCATTTGCTCAATTTAATTGCTGAGACTTTATTTTTAAAAAGTGTGTATAAATTGTTTTCAATCTAGGTTGTTGATGACTTGATAAAAGAGCTCAAGAAAGCTTTAGTTGGCTGAGGATTGGTAAAGATTTTCAGCATTACTTAAGATTGCACAAGCATTCTGGAAAAAAAAACCCTTTGCTTTTATTCCCTTTTTAACTCACGCTCTTAAGGCAGCTTGCAAGAAATTAAAAACTCCATTGAGGCGATATAAAAAGGTTGCAGGATTAGCAGTGTTAATCATTTAAAATGTTAGCAATAAAAATGGAATAAAAACATAAGCCACAGCAGGTCTAATTTTAAAAAAAAATGTTGTCAGGATTGATCATTAGATATAAGAAATGGGCTGGCGCCGAAACCACAATATTTTAGGAGTGGCTTTCCTTTCTGAAACTGCTACTGAAAAGGATGCTGCAGAAAAAAAGAGTGACAAATTGCCTTTTTAGTGTTTCATTGACTTATAGTGTATGTGTGTTAATGTGGGGCTGCTCCCCATGGTCAGTATCATACCGCTTGCGTTTCTAGCTGCACGGCTGCTTCTAATATTAGAGCTTCAGCAGGTCTTCTTTCCAGCGGGTGGGCGGGAAGTCAGCTCCCATGCTGCAGAAAAGCTGTATTTCAAGAACCACCTGCCTCTTGAGGTAGGAATTCCATGTCACAGACTCCACAGGATGCAGCATTTCAAGGGTGAGACCTCCAGCCCAATAACTTGCACAGCCACTGACCATGTTGCATGATATCCATCAGACACTGTGAGAACCCATGTCAGCCACCCCCACTAACATGGAACGGGTCCCAGCAGCCCCATCTAGCCCAAGACTTGGGAGGGCTTGCATTTTCCTTGTCTTGGGAAACAAGAGGTATCATGGTGTTGCTGCAAGGGATCCCCCCCCCGCCCGCGCATTACTAGAACAAGCATATCTACTAACATCTTGAGCCTTAGAGAAAGCCTGTTGGTGTATAACTGAAGCCACTCTGGTGTGGATATATTGGTCAAAAAGTTAAGTGGCCTATCAGAACCTTTACAAACACAGAATGCTTTAATACGCTGCATAATATTAAGATATGTAGCTGATCAAGCCAAAATTTTTGTGTTATAAGCGAATGATGTGCCCATTGGAGAAATTTGCTATGTTAATGTTTACTAACACCATGTCAATTTTTGAACTGTTCGAAGATAAAAACAATCTATGTTACTATCCATTAACTCACAATAAAATAATTTCAACAAATAAACCAAACATCAGAACCGTCTACCTAAGATCCGGAAGCAATAGGGAAGGCTTCCGTTTTAAAGTCTTGGGAGTTGACAAGCACTGTCTCCCCAAGAACTAGAAAACTATAATTTTGGAGGCAAGCTGAAAGCAAGATATGAGCTAGAGAGAAATGCTTTGAGTTTCAGAGAAGGACTGGGTTTAGAATGTTATTGATTTTATTCACTTCATTTATATCCCACCTTGCCCGCAGTGGGAGCCCGACGCAGCTTACATTGTTCTCTTCCAAAATCCCAAATTCAGATTTATTACGGTCAAATGACCAGCAAGAAAAAGATCACATATACAAACCACAGTTCCTATCTACATAAAAAGAAAGAAGAGATTTAATTAAAACTGTTATCATACTCTGCAGATAATAAATCCTAAAAAATGGTTCTCTTCGCCTCTGTTTTATCCTTACAACAATCCTGTGAGGTAGGTTAGGCTGAGAGTGTGTGACTGGCCCAAGGTCACCCACAGCAGAGTGGGGTTTCAAACATGGGTCTCCCATTTCCTAGCCGATGCTCTACAGTCTGCCAACAAATCTTTTTGTGTAGCTACTACTCTATGCTTTATCGTTATTTTGCATTTGGGTTTAGGCATGGGCACGAATTGGAATACGAAGCAAATTTCGTCACGAAATGGGCCGTTTCGTGTATCACAAAACCATGTTTTGTGGGGCTGCGGTTATCACGAAATTCACAACATTTTTGGCCTGTTTCATTAGCTTCGTGAACGATTCATAATTTCAGACAGGCTGGCGCCGATCCTTGATTCCCTAGGTAACAATGGGCCAGACCTTTTGTTGCCTTTGGAAACCCTGATCATAGCCCACTTAACCTTGATTGGCAGCTCTCCTAGTCATCTGGAGAGCTTCCATTCTGCCCTATACAGGAGCTGGGGGGGAGGGTGTCAATCTCCTAGGCAACCAAGGAGGTGGACCTTCTGTTGCCATGGGCACACCAATCTCGCCCCTCCAAACCCTGTTAGGCAGGTCTGTCAGCCAACCACAGACCTCCTGTTCTGCTCTGTCAGCGTTTTTTATAAAAGGCACCTCTCTCTGCCTCATGTTTCAGTGACCTTTCTGATCAACGTGTTGCAAACTGGGAGGGTGGGTGGAGAAGAGCCTGCTGAAGTCTCCCTGTGAGTTTGACATCTCTGGGTATGAAGGGGGCCGTTGAAATGCCTCTTGGTTCTGATGAATCAAGAAACTAACACATCATTTTGGCAAACGTGTCAATTTTGTGAAATTTTGTAATTCGCAATTCGTGGATCATGACGAAACACGAAACTCTCGTTTCGGGCTTTTTCCATTTCGTGCCCATGTCTATTTGGGTTTCTAGTGGCTGGTCAGACACTCACCAGAAGGCTGAATCTGACCCAGGGTTTCCCTGGTTGGTGACCCCTAAAGTAAGCTCCCTCCAGTAATATACCTCACTCTTGTTGCCCAGATGCTGACCCCGAGGTAACCATGGCGATGCTGCGCTGGATCTATACAGATGAGCTGGAGCTGAGGGAAGACGATGTGTTCCTGACGGAGCTGATGAAACTTGCAAACCGGTTTCAGCTGCAGCTCCTCCGAGAAAGGCAAGCCTCTGAATAACCTGTTGCGTCTGCCTTGTAATTAGCCAAGCTGGATGCAAATTGGCTATTGGTCCTAATACAGATCATTAGTTCCTGGGGCTTTGGGGGAGGTGGCTTTGCATTTAGATGTTGGCATAATGCAAATATGTCTGTAGGTGATCCTAGGGATGGCATGATAGTCAATTATTGCCTGCAGGCTGATGGTTTTGACCATGGTCCAAGCATTCCCTGAAGCTAAGAATGCTGCTGTGCATAGGCAGCGCCTTCTTTCTTTCTAATATCTCTCAAACGTTATGTTAATGAAAGCACAGGAGTGAGGGCTGCTTTGGCCTTAGTCTTGCAGTAGAACAAAACCACTGTTAATATAAATTATCTGATAGTTAAACCTCATTCTTGTTACTGACTTATGTTCCTGCCCCTCCCACGCTCTTTTTCTTGATAGGTGTGAGAAGGGAGTTATGTCGCTAGTTAATGTCAGAAACTGCATCCGCTTCTATCAGACTGCCGAAGAGCTGAATGCCGGCACTTTAATGAACTATTGCGCTGAGATCATTGCCAGTCACTGGGTAAGTGCTGAGATCAGGCAAGGAGTGCTTGGAGATGATATCCCTGATATTCCAGGGCCTGGCATACTTATTCCAGCTATCATAAGTGGCCCTTTGTCCTCCTGTTTCTAAGGCAAAATTCTCTGTAAAGGATAGGGCTAGATTGAAGATCTGCATTTTTTGTTAGTTATTTCACTTTAAGAGCCAAATCAAAAATGCAACAAAGACTGTCCTACAGTGATACTCAGTGGCTTGGGAGCCACATGTGACCCTTTGGTATGCCACTTGTGGCTCTTATGAGCACCGTTTCCCCAATCTACTCTTTCCCATATTTCAGGAAAGTGGCCTTTGCATGGTGGACCTTTTGGTCCCCATCTTGAAACAGCCATTAGAGGAACAGGTATGCTGTGAGCCTCTCAGAAGTGTAGGCCTCCATCCATTCATGTTTAGAGGCAGTAAAACTGAATACCAGTGTCCCAGGAGGTGGCATCAGGGGAAGGCCCTCCAGAGTAACTGATTGGCCATTGTGTGAGACAGGATGCTGGACCACTGGTCTGATCCATCAGGGTGGTTCTTATGTTCCTTTCCAGAGATGGAAGTAAATATGGCTCTTTTGGTTGATAGTAATTGCAAATGCGGTTCTCCATGAGCTGTGGAGTGAGTACCACTGCTGTACCATTCCTAAAATGTGGGTGGGGAATTGTATATTTTGACTGTACCTCCCTCTCTAAATTCCCAGAATGTGAAAAGTTAGTTTGTAGCAAAGATGGGATTTACCCAGGTCCTCCTGTTTGACTTTCTAGCTTTCTGCATGCAAGCAGAAAGCTAGCTCTCTCAGCCCCACCCACCTCACAGGGTGTTTTGTTGTGGGGATAATAATGACATACTTTGTAAACCGCTCTGAGTGGGTGGTAACTCATCCTGAAGGGCGGTATATAAATCAAATGTTGCTGTTATTATTATTAAGGAATTATTAAGGGCTGCAGTCATGTAGTGGATATTTGTGCATCTACTTAAGATGGGATGTTATCACGGGAATAGCATGGGCCTTGTTTGCACTGAAAGCAAGAGGTTTCTGGCCTGCGATTACTAAATTGCAGCTTCACACTTGAGGCTGTTCTGGAAAACACTTCATAGAGTAGGAGCAAATTGCCTTGTTAAAGATCATCAGCCTATGCAGTATACTCAGATAAAAATTCTAGTGATTTGACAGTAAAATGTGGGAGGAAATAAAGTGATCCATACACATAGGAGAGGCTTGCATACAAAACTATTAGCTTGTATTCCAGAGAAGCTGTAAAAAATGGAATGTTACAATAGGTGGTACATTAGGTGAAGTGATAGAAGGCCATCTTCTTCCAGATCTCAGCTATCCCTTTCGGGTATTCTCCAGAATTGTTTAGTACAAGGTCCGCCACATTTTTCTTCAGCTCTGTGCCTTGCATGGGTCATGTGCACTTCCGTTAGAGCTGATGTCATGAGCAAACCAGTCTGTTAAGTATCTTGATTTTGGGGCTGGAATCTAACCTTACATAGCTTATGTGCCTGCATTCGGATCTCCTGACTAATTTGAGTAAGTTGAAGACTTCCGCCTTTAATCCTTGCATGCTGTGCAACTGGAGGAAGGAACGTTCATCCCCAGCCGTTTACCAGGGTAATTACTGTCACAGACTTCGCTCTGGTTTGTTCAATTGTCCTGAGCCAGAGTTTCTGCTAGCTTCCCTATTTTTAAAGGGAGAGCAGCCATTGTTTCTCATTTACAGAAGCCTTAGAGTAGCCAGACATTTTTTTTTGCACACACATCTTCTCCACTGCATCTTAAGATGGTTAAAGTTGGCAACATTTGGGCTTTCCATTCTGTACAATATCTTTATCCCTGCCCCCAGTTTTGTGTGTTATTTAATAGCCTGCCCGAAGAAGATGCTAGAGAGATACCAAGCTTGTTCACAGCTTTGTGATGTTTTACTTCATCTTGTTTAAGGTATCTCCTTACTGTGTCTTTGGAGTCACATTCAGTCTTTCTGCTACCTGAAAGAAGAAAGCTATTACTGTGCCCAGGGATTCTGTTCAGATATTTAAAAAAATTTTATAACCCATTTTTCTCTGAAAAGGACCCTTGTGAGAAAGTAGTGTGTATAAATAAACTAGTGCCTCTCAGGCCAGTCCTGGATTCTTTGGCTAGCTTGATTGGTCACAGGCTAGGAGCCCAAGGACCTGCACCTCTGGCCTGGCCCAAACTTTATAAGGTAACAGACAGGAAGAGAAAAAGCAACCCTCAGCAAAAACCGTCTTTATTTCATTCCTTCCCTCCTTTCCTTTTCCTTATTTCCTCTGTATTCATCTTGTCTGGGGTGGTGGTGATGCAGAAACGCTAGAGACAAAGCTTTCCTGGCATCATTCATCAATACCTGGGCTCATTTGTATTGCTAAAGGTCTTGTGTGGTGACATTTTCTGCCACATTAAATGGCTCTGTAGTAATAAACCAGTGGCTTAAAATATTAGTGTGGTAGTTGGGATTGGGGTGAACAACTGTTAAGATTCTTCTTCTTCTTCTCCCTCCCAGGATGATTTGAGAAAAGAGGACTTCAGCAGCATGAGTGCTCAACTATTGTACAAAATGATCAAATCCAAAACAGAATTTCCTTTGCACAAAGCTATTAAAGTGGAGAGAGAAGATGTCGTCTTCTTGTACCTTATCGAAATGGATTCACAGGTACAGTGTGGCTACCCAATTCTGCACAAGGGTTACTTTTGTAAAGCTTTCTGGCATGGCTGTCAAGATGTTACCTGGAATGGGCCTCCTTATGAGTAAGTGGGTGGAATTAGTGGCAAGGAGGAAGGCTATGCAAGTGAGTTAATGACGGGATATCTCCACCAGTATTTACGGAGTCCTTTCCCCAAGGTAGCAGACGAAACTTGGTGCTTTAAGGTCAAAGAGTATTTTTATTAAAAGAGGAAATTCACACACACAAGAGCAATATAAAAACAGTTTCTCTCACACGCACAGAGTCCTAGGAGGTTTAGCTAGAGATTGGAATAGAGTGAGGGAGGGGAAGTATATTTACCGATCCTGGAGAGTAGAGTAGTCTGCAGAGGGAGAGAGCTTCAAATGTCCAGCATTCTCGGCCAGAGAGACTTAGGGAGGAAGTGGCCCCAGGGGAGCAGCGCTTGGATCCAGTAAGCGTGCACAGTTTGAATGGGGCAAGAGTCCTGGTTCTAATAGGGCAAAACGTGTCCTGAGGCTGTGAGAGTCCCCTCAGCTGTTGGGACAAAGACTGTAAAAGTCAGTCTGTGGGAATTACAAAAGTTTGATTACTTGCTGCCAGGGTGTGTGAAAGGAAAGGCAAAGTCTCTCCTGGAACTGCACAAAAGGGGCAGTTTGCTAATGGGTTCTACCGGAGTTGAGTTGATGAATTTAGATATGAGAGAATGTAGGTTCCCAAAGAGAAATTAACTTATTGATGCTGATTGATTGCTCACAAATTTGAGGTGGGGAAATGTAATCATGGGAAGAGGACATTGGAATGTGCTGATGGGATGACACAGACGACGCTCACTATTGTTATGGTCTCAAGTGAGTTGCCGGGAAGATAGTAAATCCAGTCACCCTAGTCCTTTGCATTTACATGCACATTCCAGGCATACCTGAATCTCTTGGGCTGGGTCCAGCAATGTTCTGCCTAACCAGCGTGGAATTTCCACTGACGCAGACTAAGCTGCATTAATCCAGGGGCCCTGTGACCTTTTATATCACAGGCCTGTATTAAAGGTATATCAAATATGGCGAAGGCCAGGGCCGACTGCTTACAAAGATGGCTTGCAAAAAGATGCAAAGACATTTTTTTTAAAAAAAACGTAACCATCAACAATAAAACCAAGCATGTGAGCTGAGACTATTAGCAGCAATGAAAATAAAACCTTCATAAAACTAGTATAAAAGCGTCTTAAATACTGCAGTGTCATCAGAGTCTTAAGTTACATCAGCATTGCTTTTTGATACGATTCCCCCCCTCCTTTACTCAGAGGATGATGGGGGGAGGTGTATGCCACAGAGTGGCAACCTTGTAGATGCTGAACGTGAGATCTGGAAACCCCACATACTCCTCCATGGAAGAAAGAGGATATGAATGCATCACAAAGCCGTGCGCGGCTCAGGTCTTGCCCCCACAGAATCCTCCTCTCTTTGGTTTGTACCTCTCAGCCCTGTACCAGAAGCTTCTTTTGCAAGACCCAAAGTTTAATTCCTCAGCATGTAGGAGTCTGTCCCTGTACCAGATTCCCTGATGTTTTATTATAGCTTCATCCTGCTTTTCAAAAGAGGCTCATTTTTATGAGCCAGCCTGGAGAGCCAGCATGATGTAGTGGCTAGAGTGATGGACTAGTATCTGGGTGACCCAGGTTTGATTCCCTTCTCTGACATGGAAGCTTGCTAGGTGGCTTTGAACCAGTCACATCCTCTCAGCCTCACCCACCTCACAGGGCTGTTGCAAGGAAAAAATGGAGGAGAGGAGAATGATGGGAGCTGCTTTGAGTCCCCATTGGGGGAAAAAAGCAGGGTGTGAGTGAAGTAAAATAAAATTTTCAAAAATTAAAAATCATAGAAATCAAGCTCCTGTACAATTAAAATTTAAACTGATCGACAAAGAGGAAACTTTGGTGTGAAACCACACTACAAAGGGGGGAACCCCACCGAGGACCTAACAAGAATTACCAACGTTTACTTCTACAAGACGAGAAGGAACAGTTATATTACACTTTCTGGCCAATGAGTGGATTCACTGTTATTTACTATTGTAATTATTGTGTATTTATTATATTTAATGAAGAGTTATCATCCATATACTAGCATGTTTTGGATCAAAAAGGATATATTTATAATGAAATGTTTGACGGTTTTGTAGCACTGAGCACTTTATATTTATTAACACTTGTTTACATATCCTGTTGATTGTTGGTAATTCTTGTTAGATCCTCAGTGGGGTTTCCCCCGTTTGTTTGTAGTGCAATTAAAATTTACTGCAGATGTTGCTTGGGGAGGGGGAGTCTCACCTAAGCTGAATCCAAGCAAGATGGAGGGATGTCTGACTGCTGCCTTCCCCCTCTCTCTGGCTGCGTCGATAGCAGATGGTAACTGGGAGCATTCAGTCATGAAATAAGCACTGTCTTCCATTAATATGATGGAATTCGCTACAATCGCCTTTTTTGAAAAATCGTTTTTTACCAGCATAAATTGCCAAAGATTTTGTAAGTAGTAATTTTGAAGTCACTAAAAAAATATACCTGTAATTGAACTTTTCTCCTTAGAGTAATGATTACTGTTTTGGTGTAGTGGTTAGAGAATCTGACTAGTATTGGAGAGACCGAGGTTCAAACCCCCAGTTCACTGTGGAAGCTTGCTGGGTGACCTTGGGCTAATTGCGCACACTCAGCCTAGCCTACCTGACAGGGTGGTTGTGAGGATAACATGGAGAAGAGCAGAATGTATTATTATTATTATTATTATTATTATTATTATTATTATTATTTGAATTACACTCCACACAATCAATAATAAATAAAGATCACATGTTATCATTGATTGGCCTTGCTGAGCTGATACAGGTTTCCACCAGAGACCTAAATATCAGCCAGGTATCAATGTAATATGTATGCTGTTCCAAGTAATGTTCTCTTTTGGGAGTTCTGTAGGTGTTATGTCAGAAAGCTCCAGTTTTTCCATATAAGTTGCAACATTTTTTGAAATAATTCCCAGTGCCCCGATGATAATGGGGATTACTGTTGTATTCTTCATCCATAGTTGGGTGGTTTCTATTGCCAGATCTCTATATTTAATCATTTTTTCTTTTTCTTCGACTCTAGCATCCCCCGAAATTGCAATGTCTATTATCCAAACCATTTCCCACAACTGTTATGTCTGGTGTATTGTATTCAAGGTGTCGATCAGTTTGTATTCTAAAATCCCACAAGATCTTGACTTGATCATTTTCTAGCACCTTTTCCACCTGATGTTTGCATGAATTCTTTGATACTGGCAGATCATACTTTTTACTCAATGACCAGTGAATCAGCTTTTATTATCATCATCATCATCAACAACAACATTTGATTTATATACTGCCCTTCAGGACAACTTAACACCTACTCAGAGCAGTTTACAAAGTATGTTATTATCCCCACAACAATAATCACCCTGTGAGGTGGGTGGGGCTGAGACAGCTCCTAGCAGCTGTGACTGACCCCAGGTCACCCAGCCGGCTTCAAGTGGAGGAGTGGGGAATCAAACCCAGTTCTCCAGATTAGAGTCCCATGCTCTTAACCACTATACCAGACTGGCTTCTGCTTTGGGTCCCCATTGAGGAGTCACCTTAAAAACTTCCAACATTTATTTCAATATGGGTTTTCTTGGGTTATATTGAAATAAATATTGCTACTTTACAATATCTTAATGCCAGTCCTCTATTCCTGTTCCTGCAGCTACCTGGGAAGCTGAATGAGTTGGATCATAATGGTGACCTGGCTTTAGATCTGGCACTCTCTCGAAGACTGGAGAGCATTGCGACCACCCTGGTCAGTCACAAAGCAGATGTTGACATGGTGGACAAGAGAGGCGGGAGTCTGTTGCATAAAGCTATTCAGAGGGGTAAGAATGCTAGATATCCTGTGACAGGATCATTCACTTTCCTTCCGAGTATCTATCTGAACACAGCTAGCAAACATCTCAGATTCATAGGTACTGAAATTAGGTTTCTAGGTAGTCAGAGTGTTTTTCTAGACTCTTGTGAGAAAATGTGCATGATTTGGTGACACCTTATGTTCTAAGAAAGAAGTACCTTTTCTGGCAGCAAACATGAGGCTCTTTACTCCTTTGCCTGCCACTGAAGGAGAAGGCTGGAAGGAATTTGTAGGGAAGAAGCAATGGGTTGGATGTATGTCAAGTGCCATCAAGTTGCAGCTGATTCATGGTGAATCCATAGGGTTTTCAAGGCAACAGAAGTGGTTTGCCATTCCTTACCACTATGTTTGACCGTAGACTTCCTTGGAGGTCTCCCATCCAAGCACTAACCGGGGCCAACCTTACTTGGCTTCTGAGATCTAATGAGAGCCAGTGTGGTGCAGTGGCTAAAGTGAGGGACTAGGATCTGGATGACCCAAGTTTGATTCCTTACTCTTCCATGGAAGCTTGCTGGGTCTGTTGCATACTCTCAGTCTCAACCTACCTCACAGGGTAGGAGAGAAGATGTAAGCCGCTTTGAGTTCTCATTGGGGAAAAGGCAGGCTAAGTAAAAAATATGAGATCAGGCTAGCCTGGACTATCAAAGTCAGGGCATGGGTAGGATCGGGGTGCTTTCATTCTTTCCCCAAAACCCTGTGCTGGGAACTTGTGCATGATAAAAAAAAAGCATGCAGGTTGGGTGTGGGTGGATGAGTGGGGACTACTGGAAGGTAGGGAGCTGGGTGGAATTGGCCCTCCTTGTGCCAGCAGAAAACTGGTTGGATTCAATCTGTGATAGCTGCATTGGTGGCTCCAGGTGAGGGCAGAAAGGCAGGGTGTAAATTCTGTAAAATAAAAAAATAATAATAAACACAATACGTTGGGAATTCTGCTCAGGAGCCGAGTGTGTAGTTGTGAAGCTCTCTTTAGTGAGGGATGTCTGCTGATCTACCTTTAGATCTGGAGAAGTCAGCTGTGTGTTATTCTGATCAGGATCAATTTGTTATGACCATTGTAGAGTCACTAGACTAAGTCAAAATCTCCAAGAGGTTTGATGTAAGCAGATGCAGTTACTAATACAAGAGAAGGGATCGTCTTGAGGATTCGTATGTCGGCGAGGAATCGGTTGCCATGGCAGTGATGTCCAGAGACCTTAAGAGCATAGCAGCATCTTGAGTTACATCTTTCTCTGGCAAGATGAGCCTGTATGAAGCTTGGTTTTAATCTTAGTGGGGCTTTTTTTGCCTGTTCCTGTTACGTTAACAGTGTAAGGCAATGAGGCACATTCTTCGTTATGCCTTTGGGCTAAAAGCCTATGAAAAGGAAGTTACCTAAATGCATACAGGAAGAAAATTATTGTTCTCTACCAAAAAGGTTTTTTCTAATCTATAGACATGAATTTGTTTCCGTTTTTGATTTTTTAAAATTATCCCATCTGTCCATATGAACACACCTAGTGTGACTTTTGCAAACCTATGCACACAGGACCAAAATGTATGAGGCCAAAGTGCAACAAGATAAAAGCAACAGATGCTAAAACCAGAGCTCTAGAGAAACAAGCATGAATGGCAACCTTTTCAGGCTTGCTGAAAAGGGCTACTGTGATGCCTGCAAGCAACTGAAGATTTAAGAGGCTTCCGCAGTCAGGTTACAGGAAGGACCCTTAGCAGTTGGAATGCACAGCTTGCCAATAACTGGAAGCACAGCAGTACAGGTAGACAGAGGTAGCAGTCTCCTTTGCTGTTGCCATTCTGTGAGTGTGATCCTTACTCTAAGTCAGTTTGGGTAGATGACAATAGAGTGCATGTGTCAATAACTAGAGTGTTGAGCTAGAGCCAGCATATTGCAGTGGCTAGAGTATCTGGGAGTCGTGGGTTCAAATCCCTACTGTGCCATGGAAACTTATTGGATGATCTTGGACCAGTCACTCTCTTCTCAGCCTAACCTACCTTACAGGGTGATGGTTGTGAGGATAAAATGAGAGAGGAGTAAAATAGAAGAGGGGACAACAACGTTGTAAGCTACTTTGTGTTCCCACTAGGAAGTTATTAATAAGTTTTGGGAACAAATACCCATACAGTCATGAAGCTTTCTGTGGGTGGCTTTGTTTCAGACCCTCTCGGTCAGCCTCACTCATTTCAGAATCAACGGCAAATGGAGAACCACATGCACCAAGCCTGAGGTGCTTGGAGGAACTGGAGTGTAAAAATGTGTGACTTGGTTGAGCTGCATTCAGTCTAGTCCTTTTGACTTTGCATGTGGAAATGTGGGTAGCTTTGTTCATCCCCTTACTGTGTTTATGTCCACATTGTTGGGTGCTTGTGCTTTTCCTTAAAATGACTGCAGGAGGAGTCCCTTCAGATTTCATATATTATGGTACGAAAAAGTAGTTTCATATTTCTGAGAATGAGGAATGGAGGGAGAGGAACTGCTTTTTGAGGAATTGCTGCAGACAACAGATTAAGGAACATCAATGGCTGCCTCACTTGAAGAAAGCAGACCCTGATTTATCAAGATCCATAGCATCAGGGCTTGGGTTTAACTAAACCATTTCTGCCATTTGTGTTTAATCTTGGCGCTGTGTTGGGTAGAGCTTGAGGCATTATAATAATGGCTTCCTAGACACCCCCCCCCCGGGACTCAATTCTTTGGAACAAACTTAATTTTGGAGCCGTTGGCTGAAGTATGACTTCTCTTTTTGTTCTTCCTAAAAGGAGATAAATTTGCTGCTAACTTCCTGGTTAAGAATGGTGCCCGGGTGAATGCTGCAACCCTGAGAGACCAGGAGACTCCCCTGCACCTGGTGGCCTCTTACAACCCCAAGAAGCACACACCAGATGTCATGGCAGAAATGGCACAGATTGCAGAGTGCCTCTTAAAGGCAGGCGCCAATCCGAACATGCAAGACAGCCAAGGAAGGTAACTATATAGAAATAGCTCTGTTTGCTCCCGTGTCTTTTGCTCACTTCTAATGTCGCTTGACTTGCCCACTTGCATGGTTGGAATGACAGAATTGTTGGGGATTTGTTGCCAGGGTGACCGTGTTGTGGGCCAGATGCCCAATACAGAGGGTGTGCTTGAAGTTGGATATACTGTTGGAGACACCCTTAGTCTATGGCCTAGGCTAGATTAAGAGGCTGCATGATCACAGCTTTGATACTGATTCTTTGCATATAGATAGTTACAGGTGTGTTGGTCTGCAGTAGAACAGCAGGATTTGCATATAGATCCAATTGTAAATCTGAGTTGATGGTTGGAGAGAAACGACTGGTGCCTTGAGAACAGTAGAGAGAAAAGTTGAGTGTAGGAGGAGATGGGATGTGGATAAATGTACAGCTAGTGAAACTTCTTGAGCTGGTGCAGAAAGTTCTTGATGAATCAGAATATGATTTGATGCTAAAATGGATTTTATAGCCATGTACAAAAGGAAAAAATTCTGGAAGACACAATCAAGGGAATGGGATAGTCTCATGCTCTTTGGAAATAGGCCTGTGCTTGTTGAATTACATAGTAGATCTTGCTGTGAAGCCTTTGGGAGACTTGTCCTAATGGAGCTGACCTCTTTCTTTCCTAGGACTCCATTGCACTCCTCCATTATTGTTAGGAATGACCAAGTATTTAGTCAGCTACTCCAGTGCAAACAGTAAGTCTGTACTACCCAATAAAATATAACTTATTGTGTTGCTAACTTTTTGGGGGGGGTGGAGGTCTGATTTTCCAAAACATGGGGCTTTGTATGAGCCTGAGAAATAACAATACTTGGAGGGGAAAATACAAAAGTGCCTTATGCCAAGTCAGATCATTGGTTCACCTAGGATGATACTGTGTTCCTTTGACTGGCTGCTTTTCTCCAAGGCCTCAGTTGGCGGTCTTTTCCTAGACCTGCCATTTTAACTGGAGATGTATGTCTAAGCTGTGCTGTGTAATTATGGGTTACAGTTAGTGGCAAACTTGTACCTGTTTGGCACTTGGACTCCTGGGTAACTTTCAGTTCTGAAATAGTTTGGGTGTGATTGGCTAGAAAGTAGCTGCTCCAGTGCATCCTTGTCCATATAAGAGCAAAATTGCATCTCAAAATTGGCAACGCCTCACCTTCAGCAGGTGGCTGCTAGAAACTAGATCTGTGGTGCTAGTCAGAATTTGCAGTACCCTCCTTGGGTATATTTGTTGGATGCCTTCCCTCTCCAAGGTACCATATACAACATTTTAATTTACCTAGGCCTTTGACATCAGTTTAAGATTCTCTCTACTAGTTGCAAATTCTGTGTTCACTACTACGTATTACAGACCTTTTACAGAATTGTGTTTTATTTGTGTTCTAACCTGTTTTGTAGGCCAAATGAAGCTGAGAGATGGCGGTGGGCGGGGGGGGGGAAGTAAATCAAATTGCAGTTAGTGTATTATGGGTCAGAATATTTGCATCTTTTAAGGCTCGATTTGGAACTGAAGGACCATGAGGGAAGCACCGCTTTGTGGCTTGCTGTTCAGTATATCACTGTCTCTTCTGACCCTTCTGTAAACCCCTTTGAGGATGTCCCGGTTGAGAACGGCACTTCTTTTGACGAGAACAGTTTTGCAGCCAGGCTTATCCAAAGGGGCAGCAACACAGATGCTCCAGATACAGTAACAGGTAAGTGGAAGTGGTGATGGTGTGCAGAAATCAATGGTGGCAAGAAACCAACTGGGGTGAGATTTGACATTGCCTTTTGTGATTGGTAGGAAATAATTTCCATGTAGCTCCATGTCGACTTCTAAAACCCAGGTTGTAGTTTGTATGTCTTATATCTTACCCTTCATCCAAGGAGCTCATAGTTCTCCCTTCTTTTCCATTGGTGTGGAAAGCATATTTGTAAAAAGATTAATCTTCGCTGCCTGCTCTGCAGGCACAGCTGTGCTGAAGATCTTGAAAAAGTTCATTTATGAATGGCCCAGTTTCACCTACTGAGCTTCATGGTTGAGTAGAGATTTGAACCTGGGTGCGCTTAGTAGCTTCTCTTGATGTCTCCAAGAGACCAGACAGATAAATGCTAGAATTTGGTTATTAATTTGAACTGGGTAGTTGCTAACCTTCTAGAGTACAAGGTACACTCGATTGTTGATCTTGGGGCTAGGAACCTTGTTTTCAGGTGAAGACCATGCTGGACACTTGCTGAAGGCCTGAGGCTACCTTTCCTCACACAAACATTCTTCTTGTAAGATGCCACTGCTGCTATTCCCATTTCTCAGATAGAGGAATGAAGATGAGAGGAGGTGGCTTCTCTAGGGCTACCCATGAATGGTTGATTGAATTGACCGAACTCAGAAGTTTCTGGTTGTGCACAAAGAGTTGGCTGTCAGTTGTGTGTATGATGTAGCTAGTTGTTAGGAAGAAAAAGCCCCTGTAAGGTGAAATCTCTTTAGGCAATCTTGGTACAAGTATTGAAAGAAGCAATAACCTGTGACTGAATTCCAGCTTCTCAAGAGAACTGCAGAATGAACTTCAGAATTTAGGAATGTCATGTCTAAATGTTACCAGCAACTACATAGACGTTTTGAGATCTAAAGTGGCACACAGTTGGAGCTTTGACCAAGTCTAGCTGTGCAAAAAGTGGCTTCTGACTTTGAAATCTAGGCATGCCGGTTTAAAAGTCCTCAGAGATCTTACTCTGCTTGGAACGGGGAATTGGAGCACTTGTGATGTTAGCGACTGAAAAACTGGCCGGAATGCGTTGCCTTAATAGTAGTCCTGTAGGAAAAGAGTGAACTTGGAGAGAAAAGATGAAAGTCAAGTAGAAGAGAGCAGGGCAGCAAAATTGAAGTTATGAAAGGAATGACTGCTTTGGTGTAAAGAGTTGGTTATAAGATCATATGGAGAAAGGTACAGCGAGCATTTTCAAATAGTTGTTACTTTTGAATTATGAACCAAAAAAAAAATACTCCTGTCCTCTAATGAAACTAAGGTTTCAAACTGTTCTGCTTCATGGGAGAAAGAATCAAACCATAATTTAGAGTAGTTCAGGTATGTCCCAGTTGGCTCCAGATCCCTGTTGGAACAGAATTTGCTAAAAAGGAAAAAGCACCTTTGACCCTTCTCCCAGTGAGATGCTCCATTGCTTATTTCAAGAGAGATTCCCTCTTTCCTGAAGTTTGACCTCTCTGTTCTGAAAGCAGAAAATTAGGAGGATCAGTTACAGCTACTAAGGTGCGCTGCTCAAATGTGAACTCTTCTGGGGATTGTGAGCAGTGGGCCTTGTAATCTGCTCTCCCCCCCCCCCGCCCATGTCTTCCATGCATGTCTTGTTAAAATCTAGCAGAACCTCACAACATTGCTTTTTAAAATAGCTAGCCGTCATGGTTTTAAGTGGGAAGTCAGATGCTGATGATAAAAAAAACCTGTGCTATGACCTTTGCCATACTTGCTTTGGCAAACACAAGATGGTGACTTGAATGGTTTTTAATCTGTCATTAATTCTGTGTGCTGTTTTCCTGTTGCCTCCAGGAATCTGCTTGCTGCAGAGGGCAGCGGGAGCAGGCAACGAGGCTGCAGCGCTCTTCCTGGCGACTCATGGGGCCAAAGTTAACCACAGGAACAAATGGGTAAAGAAGAGAATTAAGGCCTGTTTCACTATACTGTTGTCCATAAATGTTGCTTGTTGGTTGTGTGAGATGAAGGGTGGATTTTAGGTTTGTACGTTTCATCCAATATGTCCTCAACCAAAGGGTGGGAAAAGTGAGAGTGGCATGAGATCTTGCATTTCTTTTGAACAGTGTGCTGGTGCATGTTTCCAAGCCTGGGACAGGAAAGATAGAGTAGGAAACTCGCACACCTGATACTCGCTCTTATTCTTGCCCCTATTAGATTCCACGAGCCAGGTACTATCTGCTTCATAAACCTAGTTATTAGCATTAGAGAGTTGATGGGTGTTGGAAAGAACCCAAGGGCTTGTTGAAACTTACGGATCATTCAAAGGTCTCAGCATTTAGACACAGAGGTGTAAAATTTATGTGAATTCTGAAGCCATGGAAGAAAATTTTGGGTAGGTGGGGAGGACAGATTCTAGAAATGCATCATTTGTAACTTGGCATATAAAACTGGGCCTGTTTGGCATATTTATGGAATTTGAAAGTATGAGCACCTGAGTTTTCTGCAAGTAGCACCGCAAGCAGATATATAGGCTGTTGTCTTCATTCCCTGCTTGTGGACCTCTTGAGGGCATCTGGCCACTGTGACAAAAAAGGGCGTTGAACTAGATGGGGTTTCAGTTTCATCTGGCAAGTCTGTTAGCATTCTTACGGTGCGGTCCTAAGCAGAGTTACCTCCTTCTAAGCCCATAGGTTTAGAAAGATGTAAAAATTGCCTAATGCGGCACTGTTAGTGGATAGCTCTATCATATGAGTGATTCTGCACACGTTGGATAATGCACTTCCAATCCTCTTTATAGATCATTTGGAACGGATTTTGTTGTGTGCGGAACGAAAAATCCACCTCAAATGATTGATAAAGCGCATTGAAAGTGCATTATCCAACTTGTGCGGAATCAGCCATATATAGATGCTGCTTTCAAGCTCTATTGTCTTAAGTTGACGAAACTCTTCTCTTAAAGGGAGAAACACCGCTGCACACAGCCTGTCGACATGGTCTGGCCAACCTCACAGCAGAGTTGTTGCAGCAAGGAGCTAACCCCAACATCCAGACGGAGAAAGCAGTGCCTGCCCAGAAAGGAGCGACTATACCAAGCACAGCAGATAATGTTTATTTGCAGACTCCCCTCCACATGGCAATAGCATATAACCACCCAGATGTGGTGTCAGTCATACTGGAACAAAAAGGTAAAGGGTCTGTTGGGAGGCTTGCATCCTGCACATCTTTTTGTAAAAACATTGAACTTTGTTCTTATGGGTGGAAGATCCTATGTCTGGGGATCCCACACAAATAATAAAGAAACTAACAAGACACAGTTCTACCTCCAGCATTTCTTTTCAAAACAAAAGGATAACTTGGATTGTAGTAATAGAACGTTAAAATGGTTTAATTTTTTGTTTTTCAGCTAATGCCCTTCATGCCACCAACAACTTGCAGATTATTCCTGACTTCAGTCTTAAGGACTCCAGAGACCAAACCGTACTGGGACTAGCATTATGGTCAGGTAAGTGTGAAGCTGTTATGGAATATGCCTGTGTTCAGTGGAGGATCTCAAGGAAAGTAGTACAAAAATGAGAAGCTAGATATTTAGACTTAGAGGCATCTCTCTTGTAAGGAGTTGGAGTAGCTTGCTGTAAAAAGTGGATCCGTGCCTCAGGGCAGTCCCTCCTAGCAACCTCCTATGATTATTTGCATGATTAGCTAGGGGAACCCATGATACATAGTCAGTTTCTTGCATAGGCGTGTGGCAGATTGGATGAAGCCAGTTTATGAAGGCCTTGTGTGGTTTATGGCTTTCCAAATGTAGATTCAAACTTCACTGGATTGGGGTTGTCGTTGTGGTATTATAACATCATAATCTGCAGTTGGTTTGGGCCGGCATGTCTATACCTAAATAAGCGTTGCCTGGAGTAAGGACCAGGATCCTGTTTGCTAGCTCCTGGACATTTTCAGCTTTGCAATACCTAGACCAGATTAAGAAGACACAGACAAGCATGTACTAGCTTTGGCAGTGCCGACAGAAAGGCAAGACAGATTCAAGTCCTAAAATTGCTGTTGAAGGGATATCACTGTAGATCTTTTCGCTGCCTGGAGTGGCCACAAGTTGTTGGTGGGGAGGAGATTAAATTTGGACCTTTGTAGGTCTGCCCCAATACTCAATCCATTACTCTGTCTCTCTCTTCTCTCCACCAGTTCTCCCACCCCCCATTAGATTCAGGTTGGGAAGCTGGCTAGGATGAGATATTAAAGAAGTAAGGCCAGAGAACTGGGCATGGAATGGTGCAAGATAGTTTGATGTGCCCAAGGATCCTTGGTTTTAAGCAGCAGCTGCCATGCGCAGTGGTAGTTGGTGTTCAAGCACCAGGTCCCAAGATCCCAGTAGGCGTTGTTTACAAAAGTACATATGGATCCCCTCTTCTGCAACAAGAACAATTTTGTGGAAGTAGCTCTTTCTCACTTCCTCTTCCCTCAGTAATGCAAGAAGGAAGCAGGGAAGGGACAGTTTTAGCCAGTTACCCCTTTTTGCCACAGTGTGGTGCTTCCCCTTTTATTGAACCCTCAGGAGTGCTTTTTCAGGGGAAAGAGGAGTTAGCAAACAACTTGCAGTAACCGCCACGCACGAAGGCACTTTACTGCTTGATACTACTATGCATAGGGGCATTGGGAAAGGATGGTTCCTTCTGAGGCCTTGCACATGCCCATAGGACCCATACCTTAATAATTGTGATCTCCCCGCACCCCCCTCCCCAAGCACATGCTTGCTGAACTTTGTTCAGAGGGGTAGCCTCAGAATTTGTGGATGGGTGCAAATGTTCATTGAGCTGTTCTCGTTGTTGAATGGAGAGGGCGTGAACTTTGCTGAAGTCTATCAGTTTATCTTTTAAAATCTGGCATTCTGTGACATCATAATATGCCTTGATTTCCCCCTAGGCATGCATATCATAGCCGCTCAGCTCCTTGGATCCGGGGCCTCCATCAATGACACCATGTCGGATGGGCAGACACTGTTGCACATGGCAATCCAGAGACAGGACAGCAAGAGCGCACTCTTCCTGCTGGAGCACCAGGCTGACATAAATGTCAGGTACAACCTGGGCCTGGGCCCTGAATTTGTAGGAGAGTAATTGGATGATATTCAAGACCATGTGTGCTCTGCGGTTTGGTAGTAATGCTGGGCATTGTGAAGTCTTGATTTTCAGTGCAGGCAACTGATGTCCAGTGAGGTCTTAAAAGTGGATGATTTGGAACATTTCCAGAGGTTTTCGGGGAAAGGGACTTCCATAGCTTCTTGTCCCAAAGCCACTATATAGTATCTTTCTTTTCCTGCCAGAGGGAAGGAAAGACTACAGTTCATGGACTTCCGTAGTTTTGTATCTCCCGCTATCTAGCCCCTGTATCCACTAGCAGCTCCTTCTATCCCCTTCATCTGGAGGGGTAGAACCTGGGCAGTGTCATCAGCTACCAGGGCAAGAGGAAGCTGATATTCAAACATCCCATATCCCTAAAAACGGATGTGTTGTATTTTAATAGCCACTTTGGGACCAGCTGAAGATTAGGGGGGGGGGGGGTCATTGTTACAAGCTTATGATGGTGAACTGCACTTCTACTACCTGATGTTTGTTACCTGTTTTTTTGGCAGGTATAACTCTGTTACCTGGCTTTGGTTTTCCTAGAGTGTCAGAGAGGTTTCCCTTAATACCTGCTTCTAAGATCCTTTAACTGAGGCTGCCAGTGACTGAACCTGGCACCTTCCTCATGCAAAGCATATGTTCTTCCATGGAACTGCACGCTGTTTCCATCTTCCAGCACAGGCTTGTCTTCCAGCACAGGCTTTCCAGGGGCATCTGTCCACTTACTACTTGAGACAGAAAGCTGGTCTAGATGATCCTTTGATGTGATCCAACAAGGCCATGGATACATTCAGTACAAAGCTGGAGGGGAGCATGGTGTGCTCCAGGATTACAGAAGAAAGGGCTCCTCAACAAGGTGCCAAATGGTCATTCTGCTAGTGAAGTTATGACTCGTTACGACACAGCAGCAGTGGCTGGTTCCACATACAGCCACGTGTGCTTTTATTGCAGGACGCAGGATGGAGAGACGGCCCTTCAGCTGGCCATCAAAAACCAGCTTCCGCTCGTGGTCGACGCAATCTGCACCAGGGGAGCAGACATGTCTGTGCCGGATGACAAGGGCAACCCTCCACTCTGGCTTGCGCTAGAAAACAACCTGGAAGATATTGCCTCAACTCTGGTAAGACTGGATGGCGGGCCTTGTACTGTCCTTTCTGGTTTTTTAAAAAAGAGGTTTGCATTGCTGCTGGATCACAATACACAAAATATTTTTTAATAAAAACTCTTTTACCAGTTACTTCTACCTCCCTTCTAAACCTTTAAGGTGGAGAAGAACTATGAAAAACTCCACCTCATCAGTAGTTGGGATCTATTAACTATCAGTGAAAGTTTCTGATGGATGCCAGTCTTTCCCTTGTGTCCCATCCCTCCTCCTGCAGGCCTTTCTGACTCCAGGAAAGTTGATTCCTAGAGTTGTAGGGCCCTCAGTGATTAATAGGCACTGGTAGGAAGGCGTCTGATCCGTTCTCCCCTCCTCAGTAAAGTCTTCCAATCAAGGTGACTTACGTGTCCGTGTAGGATCTGTGACCTTGGGGATCTGCAGTTCTGATGTCAGAAAGGACTGCTGAGGGAGGGAGGATAAGGGAAACACCTGTAATCCTTGTACCTATAGATAACTTTAATCGTGCCCAAATGTTTATTAGCTGTTCATTAGCATCTTTCTGCATCTCTGCCTGCAGGTAAGACACGGTTGTGATGCCACTTGCTGGGGTCCAGGGCCAGGTGGCTGTTTACAGACCCTCCTTCACAGAGCCATCGACGAGAACAACGAACAGACCTCCTGCTTCCTTATCCGCAGGTGAGACGCAAGCCTGTTTGAACTGTGTGTCAGTTGCAGCTAGATTTCTGAAGGCTCATGCTGTAACCATTCATGGCCTATAGAACATGTGACTTCTCCTTGGCTCCTATTAACCAATTAGTCAGCAAGCTCTTTGTCTGCACAGTTGTTGGGGAAACTATGCTGTTTTACCTGTGATTCCTCCCAATGTAAATTCAGCGTAGGGCTAGGCTGATGCACTGCTTTCTCCCTAGCGGCTGCGACGTCAACAGCCCAAGGCAGCCCGGCGCCAATGGAGAGGGGGATGAAGAGGCTCACGATGGACAGTCGCCTTTGCACTTGGCAGCCTGTTGGGGCCTGGAAGAGGCGGTGCAGTGCCTTCTGGAGTTTGGTGCCAATGTAAACGCCCAGGTACAGGAGGGAGAACATTTTCCGGGTCTTCATCTCCTGGCAGGCCTCTTCATGTCCTCCTCTATGCCTGGAACAGGCTCCCCACTCCCCAGTGAGGCTCACCTGGCACCTGCTTTACTTTCTTTTAGGTGCCAAGCGAAAGCGTTCCTGTTTACCACTTTTTACTTTTCGTTAAGGGATTTTATTTCTTCCATTCCATTCCGTAGGCCCAAGGAGCAATATATCTCCCTCATTTTTATTTGCTCTCTGTATTTTATGGTGTTATGCCCCTGCTTATTTTAAGAACTTTGGGGGTTTTGGGGGAGGTTTCTTTTAACGGCTTTGTCTTTTAACAGCTCAGTTTTGTTGACTTAGATGTGAGCTGCCTCAAGCAGGTCTCTGGTGAGGCTGCATATAAATTTTCCGAAGAAATAGATTTCCTCTTTGAGTCCATACAACGAATCTGTGCCAGGAGGGAGGAGGGACTCGTAGTGTGCCTTTGCAGGATAATTTCATAGCATCCATTATCCTGCATTAGCCCCTCTTAGAATGAAAGCATTCTTTGTGGCAGCTTCTTGAGCTGTATCGTTAACCAATTTACTCTCTCTCTCCTTTGTAGGATGCGGAAGGAAGAACACCCATCCATGTTGCCATTATCAATCAGCACGGGGTCATAATCCAGCTGCTGATATCTCACCCCGACATCCATCTCAACATACGTGACCGGCAAGGCATGACCCCTTTTGCGTGTGCAATGACTTACAAGAATAACAAGGCGGCAGAAGCAATCCTGAAGCGGGAGCCGGGAGCTGCTGAGCAGGTATGGGGAGAGGCAGATGCCCAAGCCAGCGGCTGAGGCCTTATGGGGGACTTCTTGCTGCATCATCTTCATGTGATATAATTGGATGTTACCCATTAAGAGCTCCCACTTACTTGACTCGGTCCGTTTTCTCAAACATGCAGGTGAGAGGGAAAATCTGTACTTGGAGGTGTGTGCTGTGACTTTTGAATGTTAGTGGTCGGAATTTGTAGATTCCAGGCCTATTGACTTTGATGGCTTTGTGTTGGCTTAGTGTCCGTGTGTGGTTGTGAGTGTGAGATAAGATGCAATGGCCTATCAGATCCCTGAGATCAGGTGAGCTTTCTGTAATGAGCTTTAAATGGGACCACCTTTGAGAAGGGTTCTAAAACTTCAGCTGGTTCAGAATGATATCAGCAAATTGCATTATTAGTTTCCAGTTTTCTGGGCCCAATTTAGAGTGCTCTTTCTGACCTATAAAAACGTGAGTGCCTAGAGATCTTAAGGGACTGTTTCGTCCCAAATAAATCTGCCAAATCTACCAGCAGCAGTCCTGCTCTGTGTGTCATTGCTGTTGGAGAGAAGCAGCAGAGGGCTTTTTTCTATGGTAGCATCGCAGCATTGGGTTTTTCTGGGAGATTCTCTCCCCCCCCCCTGCTTTTGTTAGCATTCCAGCATCAGGTCAAGATGCGTCTCTTCTAGCACTGTCAAATTAATGATTGTGAGCTTTTGGTTTCTGTTTGGGTGCTGCCGCAGCTATAGTATCCATACTGCGCCATGAAGCTTGCTGGGAGATCTTGGGCAGTTCACTCTGCCTCAGCCTAGCTGACTTCATGGGATCCTTGTGAGATTCAGATGGGTAAGGATGAACTGCATAGGCTACCTTTTGCTCCTTGAAGAAGAAGTGGGATAAAAATGTGCTTGATAAATACCTTATCCACGCACCTGCTACTTTATTTTAAAAATCCAACCTGCTGTGGCATTTTTAGAGATATTGGTAGGGTGGTTTGCTTTATACCTGAATACTTTATTAGCCGAGTTGGGGGCGCAAGGTAAAAAAGCGAGAAATGCAAGTTAACGCATGCAGCAAAGGCCACATGTGAAGTGCTAAATACATCTGAAGAGTGGAGATGGCTGCTCTTTGGCTTTATATCTTGTATTAGGTCGTCCTCTGGGTATGCGTGTTTAGCCAATAATGCACATAATGTGAGTTCTTGCCTGGAAAAACTTAGGCTACACATTCTTTAGCAAAGGTGCAGTATTTTGTATCTTTGCTGCTTCCTAACTACTCATCTGGAGTTTGCGTTAATAATCTAGGTGTTCAGTTTTAAGGCATGGTGCTTGGAAATCCACTGTGGAGGGTTTTTTCCTCACTTTTTTTTGTCTGGTCAATGGTTCAGATGGACAACAAAGGCCGGAATTTCCTCCACGTGGCCGTTCAGAATTCTGACATTGAGAGTGTTCTGTTCCTGATCAGCGTCCAAGCAAACGTGAACTCCAGGCTGCAGGACGCCTCCAAGCTCACTCCGTTACATCTTGCTGTGCAAGCTGGCTCGGAAATCATTGTGCGCAACCTGGTATGTGCTGCGGGGGGAGCCTTAACTCTACAGTACTCATTGCTGGAGGAGGAGAATTGGGAGAATGGCTTCTGCCAGGGTTCAAATTCAGCTTGAACATGACGGTTCCGTATTAGGTAACTGCAGCAGCAACTGCCAGTCATCCAGCAGGCAGAGGTTTTCATCGTTCCTGAAATCCAGCCCTTGTCAGTGGAGTCATCATCATTGTTTATTACGGTCGTAAGACCAGCATACAAATTATACAAAAGGAAAATACAATTAGAAGATGAAAAAGGTCAGTTTAAGAGCTTTTAAAATGTGACTCCCGTAATTTAAGAACTAAAGCACAGAATTTAGCAACTTGACATGTAATCATGACATCAGCGGAGTTGGTTTCACACATTCAGCTTGCAGGCTAGCAAGCCATGTGAATCTTTGTGTTATTTTGGGCAACTGTCTCTCCGAACATGTAAGAGATTTTGCTTTTGTTCATTATTATACTTTGCTCGGTGAATGCCTTTGTGGTTGATGATATTTTATTTTTACTCACACTGTTGTAATCCGCCTTGGATCTCAGTGAGATAGGTGGACTATGAATTTTAAAAAATGAAAAATGCTGGCCTGCTTTGAGCAAATCGTATTTTGGAAGAGCGGGATGATAATAGAAAACCAATTTAATAAAATACTATTATTACCACCACCCTGCTAGAATAACTCATACCAAACCCAGGCTTTTAAAATTAAAGCTAATTCCCAGTAGACAACCAAGTCAGCGATAGATACTATATGGCAGCAGTCAGAACTTAACCAAAAGAGCAGTTGGATTAAAAATGGGCTTTGCCTGGTGTCTAAATGTCAGAAGTTGAAGATACAAGGGCGAACCCCATGGATAAGAGTGTGGCAGAAACAAGAGGTGGTTGCTGGGGGCAGCACAGTAAGAGGGCACCAATGCACTGCTTCCCCCCCCACCAGCAGCCGCTGGGTCTAGGAGGATGTGTTGGCAGTGCTGTCGAGGCTTGCCGTGCTCTTGGCCGTCAGTGATACAGGAAGGGCATCGTAGCCATTGTTTTCCAAACCAACTTGCACCCAAGCCAAGCCCTTGCAGCATTGCCTGTGCTGTAGGGGATTGGCTTGTTCCGATCTTCCACAGGAGGTGGTGACTATGAAACTGGTCGCCTCTTGCTTCTCCAAAGGAGAATCTCTGCAATGGGCAGTTTCATACGAGAGAAAGCAGCTCTTCAGATCCCCGTAATTAAATAGTTCAGGGATTTTATAGGTCAAAACTGGCACTTCAAGTTGTGCTTGACTGCCAGGGTGGGTATTGCAATACAGAGATGATCTGTTGACCAGTAGTGTGCCCCACTGAGAACCTTACTGTGGTGTTTTGGGTCAGTTCTGTGAGCTTTTCACGTGGAGGGTATTGTAGTAATTGATGTATGAGTAATAGGGGGCTGCTTGTGCTCTTCTGATGTGGTTCTCTGTTGTTAAAACAGCCTTTTTTTAAAAAAAATCTCCTTTCTGCTGACAGTTGCTTGCAGGGGCCAAGCTCAATGAGCTGAACAAGCATCGCCAGACGGCCCTTCATCTTGCTGCCCAGCAAGACCTTCCCACAATCTGCTCAGTCCTTCTGGAGAATGGAATAGACTTTGCAGCAGTGGATGAGAATGGGAACAATGGTAACTCCCTGATGCAAGCCTTTCTTTCTCTCATACTGGCTTGCAAAAGATCCTTGCAAGTTGTCATTTCCAGTTCATTCCCTTTCCCGTTGCTCCTTCCAGAGATTTCCTGGGCTGGGGAAAAAAAATCACGTTCCTTTAAATCAAGGAAGATGATTTAGCGGGTGTGTGTGTGTGCGTGTGCGTGTGTGTGTGTGTGTGTGCATGGGGGGATTTTAGAGTACTAGGCGACCAGTCCCAACTATCTATCTCTCCCCCCCTCCCCCCGGCCAGGAGCTTGTATTCTAAAACTTGAGATAGAGGAGGGAGGTAAAGATGGGGATAAAATGGGGAGACAATTTGCATTTATTCCAGTTTCAGATACTGTGGCTTAGGTTCAACAGGTGATGGGGGGGAAAGGGGTTGTGCCAGTGGCTTTATGGAGAAGTAGCCTTGGAGGAGGAAATTGAAGGAAGAGAGAAATGGCAGGCAGATGATCTAGAGGTAGTTCTAGGTATAATTATTTCATTTATCTGTTTACTTCATTTATACCTCACCTTTCTGCCCGATGGGGAACCAAAGAGGCTCACATCATTCTCCCCTCCTCCATTCTATCCTCAGAATAACCCTGTGAGGTAGGTTAGGCTGAGAATGTAGGACTGACCCAAAATCATCCAGCAAGCCTCCCTGGCAGAATGGGGGTTCAAAGCTGGTTACTAAACCACACCGGCCCATTGGGTTGTGTCTTACATAATTTAAATGAACTTGCACGGAACAGATTTGTACTTGAGCTTCTGGTTTTTGAACGGTGGCTCTCTCCTTTGTATCTCTGAACACAGCCCTCCACCTGGCCGTGATGCAGGGGCGCCTGAATAACATCCGTGTCCTCCTGACAGAATCCAATGTGGATGCAGAAGCCTTTAATCTAAGGTAAAGTTAGCCCTGCCCATTTCTGTATGCTTTGTGTTTTTGTCCCCCCTCCTCCCACCCAGGTTTCCAAATTCTCTCCGAGGTGCTGGCCAATGATTGATTCACCCCGTGAACCGTGTCTAAGTTGGACTCGTACCATTGCGAATGGTGAGCTCTTTTTCTATAGGGGCTCACATAAAATGGCTACTTCAGTACCAAAAAGCCCCCTTCAAACAAAGTGCTCCATACATATAGAAAATTAGGACATCACGGAGGCTATTTGTACAGGAAGTTCTTTAACGGATGGGCCCCTTCAATCATACGCGTCCTGCCATTGCAGTCTGACGGGGGTATGGCCCATACACCGTCTCCTTCTCTCAGTGAGAACTAGGCATGAAACATGCTGACAGCGCTGGTTTGTCCCCTCAGTCCTTCAGTTGGCCTTGCTGGGATATCTACCTGCGGTGCTGGCAATAATGACTTGTTCCCGCTGCTGATCTTGGCTGCCTTGCAAGGTCTTTGCCCTGCTCCAAACTATGAATTCTTGCGTGCCGGTGGAGCATGCCACCAGGAATTGCTTCAAAGTTCTCTTTTTGAGAAGGCGCTTGTGGCGTAAAAGACGTAAACAGTGCAGATGTCTGTAATGTGCTCGATGTCTTTGTTGCCAGAGGTCAGTCCCCAATGCACATCCTGGGGCAATACGGGAAAGACAACGCTGCAGCCATCTTTGACCTCTTTTTGGAATGCATGTCAGAATACCCTCTTGACAAACCAGATGCTGAAGGAAACACGGGTAAGATGCTTGGGAAGTCGTGACTGTTAAGGGGTGGTGCATAAATAACTAAAATTAAAAAAACCTGCTTCCCTAAATAATTCATCCAGTCTTAAAAGCCATTGAAAGGGGGTCCATGGACAGGACTGAAGACTCTCCTTGCTCTTTCCTTCCAGTGCTTCTCTTGGCCTACATGAAGGGAAATGCCAACTTGTGCCGGGCCATTGTGAGAGCCGGAGCACGCCTGGGAGTCAACAACAACCAGGGAGTCAACATCTTCAACTATCAAGTTGCTACAAAACAGCTTCTCTTCAGGCTCTTGGGTAAGGGGGGGGGGCAGGCCACCTCTTGTTGCAGCAGTGCTTGGGAGACCTTCTGGGAAAGCTTGGGACACCACCCTGGGGACCTGACGGAAGAGAAGTTGGAGGGGCAGGGCAGATTTAACCAAGAAATAACAGCATCTCCTTGGAGGCCAAGCACTTGGCATGAAGTGAGATGTGTAAGGGAGGAGGAAATGCCATAGGTTGGGCTTGATATTACGAAACATGGTGGCAGGCGAACTGCCCAGCTCAGGTCAGCAACTTCCTCTGCAACTTGATAGGGTGGTGGGCTGTGATGGACAGCTTAAAGATGTGGGTTGGTGTAGCATGCTGGTTAGAAAGTCAGATAGCGGCGAGGAAGACCTGGACTCATGTCCTCTCTGTCATGAAGCTCACTAGGTGACTGTGGGCCAGCCTCTCTTTCAGCTGCACCCACTTCAGGAGGGCTTGTGAGGTTAAAATGGAAGGGATGGGGGAGAGAGGAGAACAGGGTACACTGCCTGCTGCTCCTTGAAGGGATCTTGCTATTTTATTGTTTGTGGCAATTGTGCTTGTGCAAAAAGGTCCGTATTTGCTCTGGTGTGCTCCTCTCCTCTTCCACAAAAGCATGGAGGCTACTCATAAATGGAGAAAAACAGAACTTATCTATCAGTGGAGGAAGGGGGCATCCTTGGGCGGGTTATTTCTCCTACTCTTTTCCCCAGCAGCGCTAGAAAGTTCAGAGAGAGCCTGTCTTTACCAACTGAAGGAGTCCCCTCCACCCCAAAATTCTTGTCCAGTACATCTACTGGCCTAACTTATTGGAAGTGTAGACTTACATGATACTGACATGAAGAAATGTAGTCTTATGAACTTGAGCCTGTCTCTTGGCCCTAAACAAAAAGGATCATGCCGCAGCAATGTGGAGTATCTGTAGGTGCTTTCTCCTCCTCGCAAGCACAGGATGATTGAGGTGGCTTACGGGGAGGGAGGCTGTGGAGAAGCATTTTTGTCTTTCATAGGGTGATTTTGTCATTGAGGGGCAGAAAGGTGGCCTTGGCGCAGTGAGGATAAACCCAAGAATTCCTTATTACCCTTTCTTTTTCAGATATGCTGTCCAAGGAACCTCCCTGGTGTGATGGCTCAAACTGCTATGAATGCACTGCCAAATTTGGGGTCACAACAAGGAAACATCACTGGTAATTGACCCTTGTGTCAGTTTTTGGCTTCACAAAGTGACAGGTTGTGATAGGTTGGTCCATTATACACCTGTGTTGACAGGCAACAGAACAGAGTTTTCCCAATACCTTGAGATGCTGTTAAGCTGACGGAGTTTGGGATTGAACCTGGGACTGGGTTCATTCAAAGCATGTATTCTACTACTTAACCACCTCCCCTCCAGTTACAGAGGGTGTAACGAGCTTTTGCCCGTGTCTGAAACTAAGCTTCTACTAGCCAAAAGAAAGATGTATCTTTCTCCTGGAAAGCTTTCAGCAATTAGTTCTTAGACCTGTCAAACAGATAAGTTCTTTGAACCACCTGTTTATCAGTACATTTATTTATATAGGGTTCAATCTTGCTTTGCAACTCTTTATCAAACACACAGACACCTGTCTAGAGTTTATTTCACTTTACTGAAAATACACCTTAGTTTTTTAATGAAGCAAGTAATCAAAATATAAATGGCTATTAATATAAATCCTATAAAAACAGAACACAGAAAGGCAATAAGAAATAAGTTTGCTAACATTTCTTAATAAATTCCAAGTTTAACATAAAGTTTCTATGAAATACATAGGTAAAAATAAGTTCTCACCTAAATTCTCTCAAGAGATTTCTTCCATCAGAGCTCTGCCATTCTATCTGCGTTTGCAATTTTATACATCATCATATGCAAATATTTAAGGTCTTTTCACATGATAGCACAAACAAACGATGATTGGTCTGATGCTTCATTGAATATTCATAGTTTCCATTGTATAACCTTCCAATTAGTAAAAAATTACGTTATACTCAAACTTACAAAGCAAAACTATAAATCTCTGAGAAGTGTCAGAAAAAGCTGAGAGATCACCATTGGTTGAACCTCTGATGGAGGAACATTAATCTCGATAGAGTCCACTATTTTAATTAACTGTCAAAAGATTAAAGTACACCTGTTAGAATTACCTAACACATAGAAAAAAACACACAGACGGTTCATGCAAAGTCTGAATGTTCGTCTAGAGTACAAGTGCTTGGCCTAATATTGCTCAGTATGGATTATTGTCGTGTGCTTTTATCTGTATTGGTGCAACAAGGGCATCCAGAACCATTTACCTTAGCTGGAAGGTTCTGTGTGTGAACGGCTGACCTAATGCTAGTATGCAAACAGACAGCGATGGCGGGGAGCTGAGTGGGGTGTAGCACAAAGGCCTATATAAAGCGCAAGGTGGTTTTGTCCTTGAAAATTTGATGTAGCGGTCTGGCCTTCAGAGTTGCAAGGAGCAGATAGGGAAGACAGTAGCTTGGATACTTAAGTTTCTGTCTATCATACCAACTCCACAGTGAAAGATTTCATCTGATGTGCTAGGGACCTTCCAAACATTTACAGGCAGGAGGTAGGATACCTTGATTGCACAATTTTGGAACCTGCTTAACTATTTAGCTGATGCTGTCCAGCAAAAGAAAAGGAGCCCCTGGATATCTAGCAAATTTGAGCTCCTTGTTCTTGGGATTAAGCCTTGAGCTTTATCATGACCTATAGCCCCCGTCCCCACCCCACTTCTTCCCTGTAATTCCATTATCACAAACTGCTTCTTATATGCCCTTCAGTTTCCAAACTGGGTTGCTTTGCAGCATGAAGAGGCTGCAGTTTGCCAAACACCCTGAGATTCCTTGCCCATATAAGGAAACCCTCTTGTCTGCCTTCTCTCCACCCTGCCCCCGAGCTCCCCCGGATGAGACTTTGTGTGGTTCAAACCTCTTTTCTTCCCTGCAGCCGGCACTGTGGGCGTTTGCTGTGCCACAAGTGTTCAACCAAGGAGATTCCCATCATCAAGTTCGACCTGAACAAGCCGGTCCGCGTCTGCAACATCTGCTTTGACGTCTTGACGCTGGGTGGAGTTTCCTAGTGTGGCCCACAGGGAAGGGGAGTGGCTTACAGGCACTGCTCCTCCCACCCACCTGCCTTGCAGCCACTCGATGGCAAATCATCTATAATGGAGACGGAGGAGCTTATATTTGTCTTCCTGTTACAATAGACTTTGATTGACTTAAGGGACCACGTAAACACTATATTCAAGTATAAATGAATCTTTTGTACAATTGCCGAATGCTAATGGTGGGTAATGGATAGAAACTGGACCAGGAACAAAGTGAGAAAATGAACGCAGATTGAGTTAGACCCTACGCTAATCATAGTCTGGGGCACTGAAAATGAAACTTCTTGCATTTAACTGATCATGTAACACAATAGGCCAAAGTAGGCCTTGATGCAGGTCTGCTCAGAAGTCCTGCGATGATTTTTTTTTTTTTAAAAACGAGAGATTGCTAGCTCTTATTTCTGGGGAACTGTGTGATTTGCCCCCTTTTTGTTACCTTCTCTGAGAGAAGGATCCCTGTTGTCCAGCTTTGTCGTCAGTGGGGCAATTCTCCTGTGCACAATGACTGCCCCTTCCAAAACAGGGTTTTGTTTAACACACATTGCTGTGTAAGTATTTTGTGTGGCCTTACAACAAAAGCTTTACGGTTTTCCTCCTGTAGAAACAGAACCAGAATTACAGCTCCCGCGTCTTTGGAACTTAGGTCCCCCCCGTCCCCACATTCCAAGGGGGAAGAGGGGGAGGCTGTCTTTATCAAATTCAATCACTGCTCCTCAAAGGAAGAAATCCTCATAAGCTACTGGCCAGTCTCCTTTATAGCAAATAACAGTCGGCTTGGCAAAAATAGTCATATGTTTACAATGGTGCAGGAAGGTCTGGTGGCAAGGGGTAGAACAGAAAGTCGGTGCGCAAGAGCACCTGTGGAACATCTGCATAATGATGCAGGGCGAGTTTGGGGGTGAGGCAGCCTGCAGTGCCCAATAGAAAGAGATCCTGATGACACTGCTCATGAAGGAACTTGTGTGCGTTCTGCACCTACAGCTTGGGGGGCAAGGTGGCGATTCTGGAGGCTCTCTCTGCTCAGATGTTTAGGGTGTGAACCGTTGGCAGCTTGCCCTGTTCAGGAGTTCTGTGGCGATTCTTGACTCCTCCGCAGAAACGCACATTCTCTCCACCCAGCTCGCTGTGGATATTTTACATTAGTTCTGCTTCTATGAAACACCAGATCTGGGTCCCTCTCAGAAGGAACCCCCTGAATTACACACTGACTGGCAAGTGTGATTAAGACTGCAGAATCACCGTATGTTTAAGTAGAAAGCTTGTTCGCCTTTTTTTCCCCTTAAAGAAACAAAACCAGGAAGAAGTACATAGCTAAACCTTTTTGTCGTTCCACAAATTAATCACTTGTGTTGTGTGTCTCTTACCTTTGGTAACCACTATTTTTTCAGTGTACGAATGGGCGTGTATGTATGGAAGGGAACGCAGAATGCCATTTATAACTTCAGAGCCTGTTAATTGCCCCCAGTACTAAATACTAACTTGTCCTGTAATGTTATCCATTACGTATATATATGTAAAAAGAGCTGATACCAGAGTGCTACTTTTCTATATTTCTGTGATTTATAGGATATAACTGCTTTATATGTTCAGTGAAAACTTGGGGTGTGTGCAGTAAAAAAGAAAAGCTGGCTCTTTAAGAGAGAACTCCTAAAAGTTAATGCTTAAAACAGTACATTTCATGTGGGATCTCAGTTTGCTGCTTCGCCTTCCGAACTCTTGGGGAAGAAAAACTGGAACTCTGTCCTCTTCAACTGTGTGGGAGCGATGAATGGTGGATGGGCTGTGTTTTTTTTCCCCCCGTTTCCTCAAGGAATGATTTTTGCTTGTCAGTTTTTTCTCATTAGGCTCCTTGCTCTGAAATGGGTGTGGGCAAATTTTTTGGCCTAGGGGGCGGGCTGCATTGGGGTTGCCACCTGCCTTTGGAAATGGAAAAAGGCAGCATCTAACTTGGAGCCTCCTTAAGCCAGTGGAGACCCAGTTGAGGCACTCTTCCTGGCACTTGGCCCTCAAAATATTTACAGGTTTTGCAGGAGCATCAGCCTCCTAATTGATGACACAGCCTAATAAGGCCAGGGTTGCAAACCAATTAAGCATCTTGAAGGCAAGAGGAAAAGCTCCTGTGGGGCAGATGTAGCTATAACTTTTCCATCCCGCTTTAAAAGGTTGAAACTGCACCACTTAACTTACATTGATACATTCAGTCTCTTTTGCCACTTTACCCCCCCCCCCCCAAAAGAAGAATTTTTTGAACGCTTTTTTCAGGAGATTTGATGTAGAAGAATTACCAAACCCCGAGGCATGGAGATAGTCTTTTGTCCATGTCCTTGATAGTATATCCAAGGTGAGTAGTCCAAATACGCACCCTTACTCTGGATTAGGTCTTGGTAATATGTCATGAATCTGATCTTTAAAGTTCCGGTAAGATGGGACTGTTTTTCTGGACTGGCCTTGTGTGAGTTTGGCTAGCTGACTAATCCAATAAACAAGTGCAGCTCTCTTCTGAGTGGCGGTAAATTAGTCAACAATTGACTTCCCAAACTGCACCGATGACCCCTGGGCTTGAGGGAATGGGAAGGTGGAAAGTTCCTTACGCGATTTGGTCCTCAGGCAGTACATTTTGGGGGTTGGCTCTAGGTGGGCTTCGTTGGGTTGCACAAACTAATCACTGTAAAGCACTTTTAATAAAAACATTTAAGTCTAATATTGTTCTAATTATATTGTTCTAATTTGGCCCTATGTTTCTGTTACACAAAAATTGCCAAGCAAGTCAGCTTATGCTTCTCATAAGGGACTTGAATACCTCAATCGCTTTTGTATGGTGGCAGCCTCTACATCAGCTGTGAGAAGTGTGAAAAATCTTTGGCAGTTGAATACTGGTGGTTTGATGGGCTGGGGGGAATCAGAGGCCCATAAATTCTTACATTCCTGTTTGCACTAATAATCTACTCGTGTGACGTGCTGTGAAATGGAATCCTAAAGACTGATTTCGATAGATGCCTGAAATTCTTCCGCTGTTTGAAAAGCTAAGTGGAATTTTAGCACCTTTTGTGTAAATTTGCTTGGTAATCTTTTAACAATAATGAGGACTAGCTGCTTCTTAGGGCCTGAAAACTGGATCTTAAGCTAATCTGGATACAATGTTATATATTGAAATGTATATAGTGGAAGACTAGGGAGGGAGTAAGAATTGGGAGCATTTCCAGAGATAACTGTGGGCATTATAAATTTGTGGGACCCCCTTGCTTCACAACCTGGAACTGCAGTTTTCTGTGATTCCCTGCAAGTAGCATCATGTGGCGGATTGGGTACCAGCTGCTCAGAACTTTGATGCAACTGTGTTGGGGAGGGGAGGATGAGTGGAGGAGAAGGTGCCAGCCTTCCTTGGAGATTCCTGTGAACTTCCACTCTAAAGTACAGAACGTTTGTAGCCAGGAGCTAGGTAGGTTGAAGGTGGAAATCCTCCCCCTTACCAAGATAGCAGTGCACAGCTGGCCTTCTCTTTCAGACAGGCCTGTGCATACCAATTGCCATCACTGTTGCCCATTTTACAGGAAACTCAACAGAACACAAGCAAAGCAAAAGATAAACTTCGAAACCATGACAACCTTTGCCCCTTCCCAAGAAAGCCTCACAAAGTGGATTTGAGGGGCTGCGGCATTCTGTTCACATCCACATACCGAGCTCCAGTAATTGACCGCCATTCCTCTTCTTCCTTTTCATTCTCTACCTCCTAGCTTTCTTGGGCATGGATGTGACATCTGCATAGTTAGACGTAACCAAGTACAAGCTGCTGAGTAGTAGGGGGAGCCTACCTTCATTTCTGGTCAGTCATTTCTAAATGAGCCAAAGGGACAAAAATCCATTCTCAGTTCAGAGTCACAGCAGCCTCGGAAGGCTCCCCTACTATCTCAGCACAGGAAAGGTATTTCTTACTGTGCAAAGCCTTTGCTGCCCAATGTGAGAAGAGGAGCCACACCTGCACTAGGGAGTCCTGCTGCTCCCTCCATGCTACTTTTTGCCTCTGGTTTTTGAATAGGATAAAGGGGAGAGATTTGGCTCCTTGTCATAACTTTATCCACAAACTCATCTCAGCAGCCAGCTGGTGTGTGTGATTTTCTTTCAAGCGGGTAGAAATTCTGCTCTACTCCCTGTTTGGCGTGTCTTGCCAGGCACATGACACATCTCTGTTGTGGTTGTCCCAGGCACGAAGAAGGCAAAACCATTGGGAAAATAGGGAAAATCACTTGTTGGATTGTGATTCGCACAGATGAAGGGGGTTGCCTGTCTTGAACCAGATTATTGAATGATTAGACTCTTGTCTGTGTTTGAGTTGCTGCTTTCTAGTCAAATTACTCTTGGGAGTTGAGGTCTGTTGGTATCTTAGTTTTGGACAATGCATACTTGGATTAGTCATGAGTCTTGGTCTGATTGCACCAAAATCAGTATATTTGATTTCTGTGTTTTTTACCTGTTAAAAGGAAGATGAAGGTTTGAAGAGATGATCTCCCATAGTTAATCATCATTGCGGGTATGGGGAAGAGTGCTTTTGACTAGCCTAATAACTCACGTGGAACAAGTGTCCTTGTTTATCTTATGCTCACTCAGTTAATTTGGTCTTAGGGTTAAGATGTGAGGTTTCTGGAACCATGCTGTGAATTGGCTTGCTAATGTTTCACATAGTAAGAGGCTGTTAATTGAAAATACTGAGTACTAATTCCATTTGCAAAAAGATAATAAATGCCTTAACCCTGCCTGTAAAACCAATCGCTCATGCAAATTTTCCACATGACACTGAAATGCCTCTCCATTTATGAATAAAAGGAATCTTCTACTGGTCCAATATCCTTGCAAAGGACAGCTGAGGAAGTAGATGTGTGTGGGCTACGCTGTTTCAGACTGCAGGAGTGGAACTTGCAAAGGAGAACGCTCTTCTATGCAATCCTATTTTCTGCACTACGAAAACTAGATATAGAGGAAGCCTGTAGCTTAGTCTACTGCTTAGCAATCTTGTTCTTTCTGTCTATGGATTTTTCCTCTATGTAAGAGTTTCTCCCTGCAGTGTGAATGGTACAGTCCACATCCAGGGCTTATCTTAGTGACATTCTGAAAACCAGGACTTCATCTTGGAATGGATCTTTCTGTATTTCCAGCAGTGGATTTTGTGTGTTCCACTGTAGAAGAATCACTTTAAAATAACACTTCTAGTTCCTGAGATTCTTGGTCTGGTTCTGAAAAAGGTAGTCATTTTTTAAACAAAAAGACAAACTACAGCTTTCCCCCTCAAGTCCTTGTAAAGCAATGTATTTTTCCAATATTTATAAGCCTCTGTTTAAATTCTTGTAATAAACAAGCATTATTGAATGGATGGCATTGGGAATTCTGATTGCAAACGACTTCACTTGCAATTTCAGAAAGTAGAGCAATTCTATCTGGCTGATTTGCATTTTTGGGAGATAATGAACGTGCCACTGTAACAGGATGCAAACCAAGTGTCCCTGTGCTGGTGACGAGTTTATACAGAACATGTGGTATTTATTCACTGTTAGCAGTCTACAAGGTCATGCATATTACCAATTAACAAGGTCATGCCCAAAATGAAGAGACTTTGTATCGACTCACATTTATACATTTTCAAAGGCCCACTGTCAATCTAAAAGAGTACATGGCTTCCCTTGTTTAATCCGAGATTGTGGGAGATTAAAACTTCAATTCACCTGGCCACCTACATTCATTCATGATCAGTGTGTATAGGAGAGGAGGAGTGAGTCAACCAATGAGCTCTACCTGTGTACAAAGCTCAGCTTCTTTGGAGTTGCCTCTGACATCTGAATGCTGCCTTAGTCTTTCAAAGCACACCAGTTGGACAGTGGGTGGCAGCCTTCATATTCTTGAAGTTTGGGATTGTCCAAGTCACCTCTGTTGCTGGGCTGCTGGGAAGAGGATTGCTCAGAAGGGGGCCCTTCTGTCCTCACACACACACAGTGGCTGCCTCGTGAGCCTGGCTCATACATCTTTCTGGGAACACCAGTCCAATCTCTGCTGATTCCCCCACTGCAAAGACAAGTAGGAAAAAGAAGAGACTTTAAGAATGAATAGAGCATGGTTTCCAGTCCTGAAAAACACCAGGCTAACAAAATACTCTACACCCTACAATAGCCCTGCAGAGAAGATTAACATATCAAGCACCAATCCATATGCAAAAGAACCTCCTCAGGATACAGTGAAGCCTCTATTAGCATTCCACACCCTGGGAAACTCTTCCAGGATGACTCAGGCCAAACCCACCTTCCTGAAGAGATATAAATTATCTGCCAACATCTCCACACTGTGACACACAGATCTCTGTCTTTTGGTGCTACACCTCTGAAAATGCCAGTCACATCTGCTGGTGAAACGTCAGGAACTACAATGCCAAGACCACGGCTATACAGCCCGGAAAATCCACAACAACCAACAACCAAGTAGGAAAATTATTGCAACTCAGGAGATACTTTGGAAAGAACATGAGAAAAGCATGGCTATCCATTTCTGTATACCTTTTGCTAAGCGGCTTCACCAAAGTAGTTAAATTACCATCAAATTACCAAATTAGGAAATAATTCAATGGTGAATGAACCATTATGGGAAGAAAATCCTCAAACTTGTCTCCATAATGAGACCAAAGAACAACACTTTGAAGTTTCTGGAGGGATAATTTTCCACAGCCACTACTGAAAAGGCCCAGTTCTTAATTGTGGCTTCTCCTGGTCCCTAAAACAAAGATCCTGATTAGGTTGCTAGTCTGCAGAGGGAAAGTCCTCATACAGAGGAACAAGACAATAATTATTAAGAGCGTGAGCCTGACTTGTACCAGCACATCCTGGACAGCTCACTCCAGACCAACATGGCTGTTAGTCTTCTTCCCCTTTCCACATATTCTTTGGATTTTATGAATTTTTGTCATCCGTGCAAGGTTTCAGAAGGATGGGGTCAAAATATCTCTATCCAATAGCCGTATCTTATCCCTATGTAGACTAAAAAAATCCACACAAGGGGGCTGCTCAGCTACAATTTAGGGTTCTGCAAATGGAGAAGAGGTGTGTGCCAGATATGCAGAAAAATCATTTGGTGACATAATATTGGGAACGGAACCCTCAAAAACTAAAAAGTGGAAAAAACAGAGAGTTTGGGCAAGATTCCTAGAAAGGCATGATGTCACTTCCGGGTTTCCCCAGAAGTGATGTCACACTGCCCATTTATTTCATTTCTTCTGCTGCCACAGAAAAGTGGTAGTGGGAAATGTCAGCTGGGGTGGAAAATTCTCCATGCCCACCAGGGGGCTGGTAACCCTAGTTGTGAACCCAAAATGGCACCTGCCTTTAAGGCATGTCTAGGCAGAGGGAAGATGGACTGTGCAGAAAAGTGCAACATAGGTCAGGAGAACAGAATTTCTGCCATGAATACTCACAGGTCCCCACTGATAAACACTGAAGAACACTGGATATACAGCCTCAAGCCACCCACCATCTCAGCTCATACCTCTGCTTGGAACACCAGACTCTGCTTCCAGAAGCGGATCGCCATTCGGCATTACAAGGTGGGAATAACTGCTTTTTCTCCTCCTCTTGGGTTTGCAGCCTCTGCCCTTCATCAATCAGTGCTTGGGCTTGCTGTAGAAGAAGAGTGGGGTTCCCATCTTCATCATAAAACCTCCCTGCAACTTTGCCTTTCCAAGAGTGGGAGAGAAAACCAAAAAAGGCATTTTTTAACCGCCACCTGCTTATCGCCCTCATCTTGGGGAGTTACCTTTTGCTACTGCAAGGGATGAGTACTGTACAAACACAATATTAAAACTACTCCAAGGAGCTGGAACACCTTTCCTTGTGAGAAAGGGTTGGAAATCCTGGGGCTTGGGGTGGAGAAAATGCCAAGGATTCGTTAAAATTTGTACAGGGTGGAGAAGTTGATAGAGGGAGCGTCTTCTTCCCTCAGGGACACCCTATGAAGTTGTTGGGAAACAGGTACAGGATGGACAAAAGGAAATACTTTTTTGCACAATGACTAATCAAATTCACTACCAGCGGAGAGGCAGTGATGGCCACAAACATAAATGGCTCTAAAAGGGAATCAGAGTGATTCATGAAAGGAAACTTTCATATCAGAGGCATTACACCTCTGAGTATCGGTGCTAGGAGACAACATCAGGGGACAGCCTTTGCCTCCATGACTGGTTTGTTGGCCCTTCATGCCAACTGGTTGGCTGCTGCGTGAAACAGAATGCTGGACTAGAGGGGACCACTGGTCTGTGCTAGCAGGGCTCTTCTTATGTTCTTGTACATTCATGCACTGCTCCTTGGCGATTATAGTTTGATCCATTATTATATTATAGATCTACAAACTACAAATTGCCAATTGTAGTTTGATCCATTAAATTTGGGGGCTATACTAACATGTACCGCGCCCACTGCAGAGATGCAAAAGCAGCCCATGCTTTCACAGTGTAGTGGATTTCTAACGGTGCCTTACCTGCTCTTGCCCCTGGGGCATAAATAACCCAAGAAATCCTGTAAATTGTGGGCACGTGCCAACAGTTGCTAGCCGCCCCACTGAATGCTGAACAGCTGCAAGACACTTGAATTGTTGTTCCTTTTAAATGGTGAACAAACCCATGTGAGCATCTTGGGTGCTCAACTCAAAGGCAAAGCAAGCATTGCAAGAGGAACAGGGTGTATGCTTGAACAAATTATTTTTGCAAGGATCACAGCAGTGCTGACAAAGACATACTTTAGGTAGCCCAGTTTGCACACGTGAAAACGTTAAAGCAATTAAATCTTTATCAGTCCTATGAGATTTTTGATAATGCGCCCATGCCAGAGTGAAGAAATACCTCTTCAATTTTTTTTAAAGAGCTCTTGGCTCTTCCTCAGACTATGGTTCACAGCCCATGGCCTTGGTGGACACCAGCCAAGGATGTCCTGCTTACTTTTTGCCTTTTTAAATATGATGCTTTTTAAATTTAATTTTTTTAAAGCCTCATACAGAATAGAAGAAAAAACAGAATAGTAAGAAATTTATAATAATAAGTAATAATAACATTCAAATTACATACCACCCTTCAGGACAATTTAATGCCCACTCAGAATGGTTTACAAAGTATGTTGTTATTATCCCCACAGCAATTACCCTGTGAGGTGAGTGGGGCTGAGTGACTGCCCCAAGGTCACCCAGCTGGCTTCAGACGGAGGAGTAGGGAATCAAACCCGGTTCTCCAGATTGGAGTCCTGCACTCTTAACCACTCCACCAAAGTGGCTCTCACATAAGCATCCATGTTTCCAAATTTCTATAAATAAGCCCATGGCTGTCATCTATATGCCATACATTCAAATATCAATAAAATTTTAAGGTCCTCAATTTATTAAATTACAGGAGGTGAGCATTTATCTTTCCAATGCCGTAATATGAGTCTGTTTTATGTACATTTGTTTAAAAGTGTATTTTTTGTAAGCTGCTTTGGGGCTCCATCAGGAAGCAAATTGGGATAAAAATATAGATACTAAATAAGTTTTTTTTTAAAAAAAGTGTTTCATTGTTCAGCTAGGGCTATCTGGGGCTACAGGTCCTGCTTTTCTCCAAACATTCTGCTCAAGTTATAATCATCAGAGAGAATAGGACTGTAGATTCTTTGACGCTATCACTAGTTACTTACCAATAAGCACATAATTCTTACTGTAGAATGAGAGCCAGTTGTGGATGGTCAACATTTCTGATGGTGATAACCCTGCAATATCATCCACCAAACCTTTTTCAGTAAAGTCACCTGTTGCGAAAGCTCGAGAGGCATCTTTCCCTAGAGAAACAATGTTCAATTAACACCCAGAATGGCCACCAGCCAACGGCAAACAAAGATGCTGAATACATGAAGCTGTCTTCTAATGAGTTAGGCCATCTGGTCCATCTAGATCAACACTAAATTCCAACAGCATAGATCCAGAGGAGTTAGCCGTGTTAAGTCTGTAGTAGCAAAACCAAAAAGAGTCCAGTAGCACCTTTAAGACTAACCAACTTTACCGTAGCATAAGCTTTCGAGAATCACAGTTCTCTTTGTCAGATGCGATGCATCTGACGAAGAGAGCTGTGATTCTCGAAAGCTTATGCTACAGTAAAGTTGGTTAGTCTTAAAGATGCTGCTGGACTCTTTTTGGTTTTCCAACAGCATGAGGGTCTCAGGTCTTGCCTAAGAACTTGAACTGGAGGTGCCAGTGAGGGAACCCAAGACCTTCTACATGCAAAGCAGGTGCTCTTCTACTAAGTCACAACCCCTAACGTACTAGTATGTCAATCTACAGAAAGAACCAAAACTCCAGGAGATTTCCTGTATGCACCTAGGGCTGTTATCTTTTTACAGTCTCACACAAGAAAAGGGGCACCAACTGCCATGCGCTGGAAAAGAACCCAGGCAGAACCGCACACCTATTTGCATACCCAGCAGCCAACACCACTGAAATAAGGAAAGACTGCCTAGGGTCAAAGATGGGAGAGAATATTACAGGAATTATCCCTCATTTGCCTGCCTACCAACCACTGCATGTTAAGCAAAGGGAAATGAACACAGACGGGGGTCATTCCATCAGTTCTATTGGCCAGCAACACACACATCTCTCCCCAAGCCAGCCGAATTAACCCAGGCGGTCCTTCCAGAGAATACCGGAGAAGAAGCTGTAGGCTCCCCCCGGTCCATAGTGCTTGTGCCCGCGCTCCACATCAAAGACCCGCCCCAGCACAGCCAGGTAAAGGCCCCGGCTCTGTACGCCGCCCGTGTAGCGGCTCAGTTCGGCGGCGCTCAGCACCCGCTCCTCATCACGCGTCTGCCACAGCCAAGAGCGGGGATCGAACCGGCGGCCCCAGAGCCAGGAGGCCACCAAGCCCAGAGACAAGGCAGCCAGCGCTCCTCGCAGCATCGGGCCCGGATTGGACGAGAGGCCGAGGGGCGGGCCCGAGGCGGCCAGTTCTCAACATGGCAGCAGGCGGACCATTAAGGGAATCACGTGGCACATCCCAAAAGTCATTGGCTCCGGTTTTCAAGGTGGCAACCAGCGAATCGGCTGGCTGTCGTAAACAAAGCCGAGCTTTTCGACGCTCCTTTACGGCAGCGTTGCAAAAGAAGATCTGGTCCTTATGGTTGAACGGCGAAAGAATAGTCTGTGGGCGGAAGCCTACGAGACGACAAGAAAATGCAGCATTACATATAATCGCAGTTTCTATTTCAGTTTCGGTTTAAAATTGGATTTTATTCCAACGCAAATATCGGTGTTTTTACCATGCTGGTGACTTTGGTGGGAGCTCAGTCAGGAACGGATGCATTTCCGGTTTAATCGGAAGTTCATACACCGCTTCTGTCTCTATGGTTGTCCATCCAACGTTATAAACGCGGCTTTTGGGGCGAGTTAGATGCCACTATACGATAGCTTGGCTCTCAAAAGGAATGCGGGGGGGAGCGAATCGAGGAACCTAAGAGGTGTCGCTTTACGGCGTCGTCGCAAACAAACGTCGTAAAACGGCGAAAGACGAATTCCATGTTTTGTGTTGCCTCTTGGTACTCGTGAGAGAAAACCGGTTTTACGGCAGCGCCGTAAAGTCGTCCCTGAAAAAAGTACAGGGAGGGGGTGGGAAAGCATTTTCTTTCGTCGGTTTCCCACAGTGCAACAAAAATAAACTCAAATTTCGCTCGGTATCGCTTTACAGCAGCGTCGCAAAAACGAGCTCCGGAGGGGAAAAGTCCTGCGCTATCGTTTTACGGCAACGTCGCAAAAAGTTAAAAAATACCCTGTGTAGGGTGGTTGGGATGGGCGGTGCCGTCCCCAGTCGCTTTACGGCTCCGTCGCAACCCTCCCTTTTCTGCCTTTCCTCCGCAAAGGCAGGGCTTTTGCGACGCCGGGCGTTGCTTGGCGGCGGTGTGGAATCCTGAGGGAGCGGCCCTTCCCGGAGCGCTGACAGGCCGCCGCCCGCCCTGAGGGAGAAGCCGGCGCCCCATGGGGAACGTGGGCAGCCACAGCGAGGGCGAGGAGGAGGAAGAGGAGGAAGCCGCGCAATCTGCGCGCGGGGCCGCCTCTGCCGCCGCCCCCCTCAGCGAGGGCGCCATGGACCCCCCGCCGGCCTCCGCCGCCCCGCCGGCCTCCTCCTCCTCGCCCCCGGCCGCCTCCTCCTCCGCGGCCTTCCCGCCGGCCGCCGTGCTGCTGAGCCAGGCGCGGCTGCGCGAGGCGGCGGCGGCCCGGCTGCGCGAGGCGCCCTCGGCCGAGTCGGTGCTCTCCCGCCACCGCGGCGCCCTGGTGCGCTGGCTGGAGGAGCGCCTGGGCCGCGGGGAGCAGGTCGTTAGCCTCGAGCAACTCTGCGAGGCCCTCGAAAGCCGCGCCGGGCCCGCCCAGGGGGGAGCCGGGACGGCCGCCGCCGCGGGAGCCGGGGCCGCCGCCAGTGCAGAAGCCGCCGCCGAGGAGCGAGCGCGGGTCGAGGAGGTCAGTGCGGGGAAGGGGCGCTGAAGGGGATCGCCCCGGGGGCTACCCGGCGCGGCTCGTGGAAGCGAGGCATCAGCTTCCCTCCTAGCTCGCTTCGTGAAGGGGATAGGTGGTGGTCGCAGGCTTGGACTACGGGCTGGGAAGCTTGGGTTCAAAACCCTCCTCTGTCGTGGGTAAGATGTAAGATTCAAAGCATCTTACATCATTAAAAAACAACCTTAATCTGAAATACTATACGAATGCAACCAATGACAAAGTAAACTATCACTCTTTGACCTCTGTTCAAGAGTCACTCGATAGTAGCACATCAGGAAAGCTCTGCTTTACTGGGCTTATGGAGTCTTTCCTCACATCCTCAGGGATGCTGTTCCATGGCCACTGAGAAAACCTGATCAGAGACAGTTCTTACTGACCTGTGTGGAAGGACTAGTAATTCCTGATCTGATGATCCAGAGGAGTTAGCTGTGTTAGTCTGTAGTAGCAAAATAGAAAAGAGTCCAGTAGCACCTTTAAGACTAACCAACTTTACTGTAGCATAAGCTTTCGAGAACCACAGTTATTGTATCTGATGAAGAGAACTGTGATTCTCGAAAGCTTATGCTACAGTAAAGTTGGTTAGTCTTAAAGGTGCTACTGGACTCTTTTCTATTTTTATACATCATAGAGGGATGGATATTGTCCTATAGATATAAGGATTTTGGGTCATGAAGTGGTTTAAAGATTAAAGCTTTGCCTAAACATGGAAGCAAGTTGGCAGCCAATGTATTGATCTTAAATTTAGGGTAATAGATGCAGAAAGCGTAATCTCAGCCAGCAAACTAGCTGCTGCATTCTGCACCAATTGAAACTTACATGCTGTGTTCAAGACCAGCCCCACAAAGACTGTTACAATAGTATTACTTTTCACTGACATAACGTTTTATGGTCTTTGTACTATTTCTGTGCACAACAGAACTGTGAAGTAGATGGGTGCCTTCACCATTTACAAAAATGTGGCTGTGTTGTATGCGTGATTGCTGAGCTGAGGTGGGATTTCCCTATAGATCGCACACGTCCTACACTGGTTCTTTATGAGCCACAGAGGCAGAGTTAAATCACAATTATTGGGAAAGGTGGAGAATTGCAATGAGAAAGTACATGAACATCAAGGAGCCAGACAACTGATGTGGCTAGTGTAGAGCTATGATCGCTTGAAAGGCAACTTAGGAAAAATTTGGACCTGATGAGAAAGGATAAACATTAGTATGGGCTTGAGATGAGAAAATGTAAATTAGTTGGGATACTGCATTTGGTCATATAGTCAGCTTCAGGATAGGAATGGTGAGTGCAGAGGAACCAAGAAATGAAGGTTTCTTAGTTTCTTATTGTCTTTTTTGTAGCCCACTTTTCTTTGTAATTGGGATCCAGAGTGACTTATGGCATCGTTCTCCCCTCCTTTATCTTATTGGCACAAACAACCACCTTGTGAAGTAGCTTGGGCTGAAAGATTGTGATGGGCCCAGGGTTACTCAAAGAGCGTCCGTGGTAGTGGAGATTTGATCCTGGCTATTCCAGGTGTCCTAGTCCAACACTAACCACTATGCGATGCCATGTTTTGGAGGTTTCTCTGAGAGCTTTGCTTGAAAACCATCTTTGTTTATATTCCCATTCCTGTGAATGTAGATGTTCAGAAGTTTCTGAGGAGATGTAGCATGGTTGTGGTGGGGGTTGTCTAAATACTAGACGCATTGGTCCAGTGGCAGGTTTTTTTTTACCAGCCTCATCTTCCTGCATGATCTGTGGCTACAAAAAGCCTGCAGCTGTGGGCATTAATGAATCATGACAAAAGCATATTATGGGGTGTGCATCAAAAAAACCCCAGCAAATCAGAATCTTTTTTCACCAAATCTGAGAAAAAATTTGGAATGTCATGAATTCCGAATTGATTCTTTAGTTCGGTTCGGCTGTTTCTGAAAAAAATGGCCATTGTTTTCTATGTGTCATTTTTCAAGAAAACTTCACCAAATTTGGAGGGAACCTACTCCTGACTATCCTCGAAAGATCTGCCAAGTTTCGTGAAGATTGAACCCTGGGAGCCAATTTTATGGGCCCCTAAAGCAGGTGTCCCCACCCATTCTCCATTATTCCCTGTGGGGGGAGATATTTGGGGGCTATCTGGGGTTGGAGGTGGCATTTTTCACACAAACCCCACCAGATTTTTAGGGGACCTACTCCTGACTGTTCTCTGAGCCCCCCCCCCCCCCCAAGTTTCAGGAAGATTGGACTCCAAGGCCAATTCTATGGGCCCTTGAACAAGGTGCCCCCAGTCACTCTGTTATTTCCTGTGGGGGGAAAAGTCAAAGCTGACTCCCATTGCAGAAACACACTGGGCCAAGCCTGCCATGGCTGAGGCATACTCCCAAATGCAAGCTGAGCTCATCACAGTGAAAGCCCAAGAGAAGCAAACTGAAGCACAGGAATGGAATCCCCCCTCCCCCCGAAACAAAGTGTGGGAAGGGGACCAACACCGCATCAGAGAATCACATCCATTCCACCCAAACCAAACTGAAGCAAAGGACGCTGTTACAACTTAGCCCAACAGAAACATACTGAAGCAAGGGAATGTCATGTGCTTGTTGCTAGGTACTGCATGGTTCTGTTCTGTGATGTTTCCTCACTAGCTGAACCCAGTGCCTGGATGCTGTATATGATACTAGTTCTATCTCCAGCCCCTGAATAGCCTCCAGATATTATCTCCATAGCGAATAATGGAGAGTAGATGGGGGTACCTTCTATGGGCCATAAAATCCCCCCCCCCAGGGTCCAATTTTCATGAAACGTGATCCCCCCCGCCAGCCCACTGGATAGCCCCCAGAGTGATTTCCCCATAGAAAACAATGGCTGAGTTTTACTGATTCCCCCCCCCCCCCGAAAATTTGGTAAATATTTAAGATACTTGGTTTTTTATTTGGAATATCCATTTTTACCAAATCATCCAAAATTCAGTATTTTAATCTGAATTCTGAACCAAACTGCACACTCCTAGTGTCTTATGCACACTGTGAATGCAGTGGCCCTGATGCAGAGAGGGGTGTGTGGAGAAACTATATTCACAGTGGAACCTTTTCCCTAGCTACATACCACTCCTCCACCTCAATCACATTTTGTTGATTTATAAACTTCTGTAGATGCTGTCTGTGATGATGTGTGAGAGGGATGTTTTAGAGGTTTATATGGAACAGAGAGAGTGGACAGAGAGAACTGCTTCTCCGTTTCCCAGAAGAGAACTTGAGGGCAACCAATGAAATTGATGGGCAAATGGATTCAGGTCAGACAAAAGGAAGTATTTCTTTACACAATGAATGATTAAAATACGGAATTCACCGCCAGAGGATGTGGTGATGTCCAGAAGCATAAATGGCTTTAAAGGGGGATTAGATAAATTCATGGGGGATAGTTCCATTAGGCATGGTGACACTCAGCCATGGGTATTTGAGTACTAGAGCTAGGAAGCTATATCAGGGGGAGGTACTGGCCTAGGGATGTCAATTGCCTGCTTTTGGCTCGAATTCTCCCGCTACTGCGCCCCTCACCCTCGCCTCTGGGGACCATTGGGAGACCGGCAGGGGAGGGGGGGAATGACAGAAATGTCCTTGTGTTATGTGACTAGGTCATGTCTGGGCAAAAACCTAGGTGTGATGTCAGTTTGTCAACTCACACTTTAGAAACTCTTGGCTTATTTATTTACATTATTTATAGTCTGCCCTTTTCACTAAATCATGGTGGATTTCACAGTGTAAGTCAATGCAGTCAATAGGATGGGGTTTCCAATAAGCAATATAAATCGAATTAGCGTGGCAGGAATTAAAACTGAATAAAAAGCCAGAACAAAGCTGAAACAAAGGTTTTCTAGAACATCCTCTGGCATCATATCCAGACTTTTGTCGAGGTGGTGCAGTGTCACATCTGCCCCCAAAGCTCCCTGAGGTGCCGTGCTGTGTCCCGGCATCCTTACTTTGGCCTCTGATCCCTAATGTTGGCTCTCTAGAATAACTGGTTGACTGCTGTGTGAGACAAGATGCTTGAGCACTGGTCTTGTATGCCAGGCTCTTCTGATGTTCTTACGTTCTCAATTTAAAAAGCTGCCTGTGCCATATTATGGGAACTCCTGTTTAGTGGGAAAAAATAATTTTGTGCATGTAAAGAGAGTTGCTGCGGTGAGGCCAGTACTTTTACAATAAGCAGGATGAAACTGCCCTCACCTGGATGGCCCAGGGAAGCCCGATCTTGTCAGATCTCAGAAGTTAAGCAGGATCAGCCCTGGTTAGTACTTGGATGGGAGACCACCAAGAAAACCCAGGGTTGCTACTCAGAGGCAGGCAATGACAAACCACTTCTGTTTGTCTCTTGCCTTGAAAACCTTATGGAGTTGCTACAAGCAACGCAAACTGCCAGTGTATCTCCACAGTTACTTAGGACTTCCAAGGAAGGTAAATCTGAAGAGGGTCACAAGAATAGGAGAGGGAGTTCACTCCAGAATGAGGCTGTTCTCTCTGCAAAAATGAAACAAAGGGAGAAGAAAATTGAGCTATGAACTTTTTCAGTGTGGAGTCTCTCACTGGCTGAAACGAAGCTTAAAAGGTCACTTTATAATCGAATATGTATTCTAGCAAATGAAGGCTTTAAGTCTGTATCATGAAGATGAAAATCACTTTATGAAAAACACCTTCATAAGCTAAGTTAAGTATGCAATTGTATTGCCTTTGTAGGAGAGGGTGTGGACCTGCAATACGGGTGATGGTACAAGGAGAAAGATTGCTTCTGGGCAAAGGTTCTGTGCCCACACCCTGTTACTCAGCAAGGAAGTTGTTAGAGTTACTGCACTCAGTTTCTAGGAAATGACAGCTCTGTCTTCAGTAACACCGCCTTGCTTGCATATAAATAGATCCCGCATGTTGTGCTGAAAGTTCAGACCAGTTTACAGTTCTCTTTTGTTCTTGAAATAGGGGCCAGTAAAGGACAGCACAAAGTTAATGCCTCTCATCTTTGTGCAAATGAGCTAGAAGAAACCTTTGCACTACCTGAAGGCCTGTCAAGTGGGTGTGCTGCTTAAATGAAGCTGTAAAAACACACAGGCAGGGCTTGATTTAAAGTCATTTGGGACTAAGGGGGGATATTTTAGGGCCCTTCAAGGTATGTTTCTTCAGCACCTATCTACTTAGTTCAGTCTGGGTCCCGAACACCAGCTGTAATGCCGGAAACATATTTGGGTCCTTAGAGGCAAGTCAGATTGACATGAACCAGACCTGCATGTCATAAGTAGCTATTAATTTGGAATAGGAAATAACCAGTTAGAAATTTAGTTTGGTTCCAACATCAGTGGCATTTCCCCAAAGTACTAATTTAGTGTTTGTGAAATTACCTTAATATATGGAGAGGCTTATCTGAGAATCTGGAGGTATCAGAGTTCACGAAGCCGTCGCTGAGAGCAGAGACCAGGAGTAGTTTCCTTTCCCTTTAGAAGCTTGTCTCTGAGCGGCAGGGTTTGTTATCCAAAGCAGGTCAGGTTATTTCAGGGCCAATGCAAATGTTTTCCTAGAATAAGTCTTGGGCGTTTGGGAATTTCTGCCTATTTCTTTTGCTGCATACAGCAGGCACTTTCAAACTGAAAGTGCCACAAGTTTGGAAGCAAGGTCATTTCCTCTAACTGGATGTTGAAACCACAAAATAAAAACTTTCTGCATGAGATGGGGAGTGGGTGGAAAGTGGAAAGAGAGTGCTTGCAGCGTACTCCTCTCTTCATTCTGTGTATGTGAGGTTATAAAAGGTTTCAGGCCACTAGACTAGATTTTTGTAACTGGCATTGCCATTTTACTAATTGCGTATTCTGATTTAATTCAGATCACATTAGCAGAATGGTCCTGGCTCAGTGTTAAAGCATCTGTTTTGTATTCAAAATATCACTGGTTCAGTTTCTAACTCGAATATCTTAGTTGCTGGGAAAGACCTTTCTCTGCCTTGGTCAAAGTCCTGTTGATTTTCAGCTGATGTTCCTTGTATATTTTCGAACACTTTTCCTGAAACCATGCATAAAAGAAGACATATTTGCGTAAACAAAGCTATAGTTTTGAGGTGCTCAGATATTCCCCTCAATAGATTCTTTCCCCCCACGAAAGCTCACATGTGGTTATTTGGGAATGATTCAGAGATACCTCTCGTCGCATTTCTGCAATCTCCATATCTCCTAACCTCAAAACTGGCTTGAGAATACGCAATAAATTACTTGCTTATGTTGTGGCGATGGTATTATACTACCCATTGAGTTGCAGAATGTCATTCTGGGAGTGTAGTTTGGGTAGAGAGCCATGTTACCTGCAGTAGGATTCGAGTCCAGTGGCACCTTAGTGATGAACAAGATTTTCAGAATGTAAGCTTTCAACAGTCACTGCTCCCTTCTTCAGACGCTGGATTCAAATCCTGCTGTTTGGGGGCGTGGGGATGGGGAGTGAGGGGGTACGTCCAAGAAAACTTTGAGTGGAAAGAGAGATTATTTTCAGTATCCTTACTTGTCACTTTGATTGTGTGCCCTTTGAGGGACAGCAGTACATAAGGAATTGAAAACTGGCTGTTTTATATGAATATATATATGTATGAATGTAATATAATAATATAATGAATATATACAAATGAAAATTCTCTGTAATCTAACATGGGGATACATGGGTTGTAAATGTAAACGCTTGCTATACGTTTCAGGGAATGCACAAAGCTGTTTTTTCACTAAATAGATCTTCCGCACTGTTTGAATATACTATGAGCCAGAGCCTTCATTATGTGGCACCCACACACAGGCTCAAGCTCAAACTAGCAAGGCTCAAGCTGAAACTTAAAAACTTGCTCCTTATCCCATTGTTGTGTTGACTCCAGCTGTTCTGTGCTTCTGCCTGTAGCAGTTCAGTGTATCAGCAGAGTACATCTCTGCTGATAATTCCTCTTGAAATGAAGACTGGTTATCTTCTCATATCAAAGGTCATAAGCAGGCATTGCTAGTCACGCAACTAACTGCAATGTTTGGCTAAGTGACCTCTCAAATATTACAGTTCAAACAGATATCTTGCAGCTCTTGTTTGTTGTTGGTGGGGCTGTGACCGTATCTGTGCAGTCAACAAGGGCATTGGTTGAGCTAGTTGGCATAGAGAGGAATTATGGAGGTGGTCGGCATAATTTCCTGCTGTGGGCTGCAATCTGGACAAAAGCAATTGTTGAAATAGAATTCTCTCCTTGAAGTTAGGGAATGGTTGCTAAGTGTCTTCTGCTCCTTCTGCCTCAGTTCGTTTGCAGTGCTGTCGTGTCCATTTTTCGCATGCTAGATGTGCCTCCTGCCCTGAACACCCTAGACTAACCTGAGCTCATTGGAGCTTGGAAGCTAAGCAGGATCAGCCATGGTTGGTAGCTGGATGCAGGAACATCCAAGGAAAACCTGAGTTGTTATGCAATGGCAATCCGTCTGTGCTTGCCTCTGGCCTTAAAAACCCCATGAGAGATTGCCATGAGCGGGTTGTGACTCGATGGCACTTTATTATTAGATGTGTTCCATTTTACTTGGCAAGTTGACCCTGTTAGAAGATGTGATGGCAACTTGCCTACAGTATTTGTGCTTTCTGCAAAGATAGTAATGGATCTCTCTGTAGAATGAACTCAGAAGGAGGGTATGCTATGCAAAAATGACTCGTCAGTTCTTATCACATCCATCTTGGATGTTTTATAGAGAGAATGGAAGCACCTGATCTAGACCCCCAGTTAGAAAAGAGAGGGAAAAGCAAACAGCTGCGGAGAGTGAACAATGAATGGCTGATCTGCTCAATGTAAATATGACTTCCAGGAGCGTCTGTACTAGACAAAAGATGACACTGCTCTAATGGTTTTAAAGCTCAGTGATTTACACACTTCCTTCTGTTCATCCTTAAAATAGTTCAGGGTTGTTATTTAATGGTGCTTTTCTACAGATAAAGATGGGAAAGAGGGTGCAGTTCAGAGCTGTCTAGTGTGTCTATGTTATGGCTTTATTTGGGATCTGTGGTCAGGCACCCAAATCCAGCACTAGAAAGACACTCCTACTGTCTGTTTACCAAAGTTAGCAGTAGCCCAGGGTTACTTTTCCCATGCCATTTCAGGTTTGGCAACATACTTCTGTAACTGTGCCATCATAAGCAGAATTAACACACGTCTAAATGCATTGAAGTCAATGGAGTTAGAAGGGTGTAACTGTCCTTTGGACTGTATGTAAAATTCATTGCTGGTAGTGATTGCTGTGGCCAAGTCTTGATTAGGTTCATACCAGTTGATGCTATCTCTTGCTAAACAAAGTTTCTGTGTGTGTAAATGTGGATTGGCTGTCTTTTAATTTATTTAAATATCTACATGCTGCCTCTCCAAAATTGTTTGCAGTAAAACAACATAGACAGGCTAACAGCACAAAGTAAGCAGTGTAAGCAGCTTAACAGACCAAAAGTCATCCTCATAAAGCGGTAGCATTAAAAGTTAATCTACATTAACACCAGCAGTAGAAAATTAAGGCAAAATCATAAACATTGAAATGGAAGGGCCACCTCTTCCCATATTTCTTCCTATCAGGTGAAGTTGTCTTCTGAGGCCTTGCTTCACCTGACATCTCTGACTGTGGTTAAATGGGTCGGTGCAAGAAAAAGCAGGGCGTTCTCAGTTGGGGCACCCTCCCCCCCATGCGCATAGCAGTTTGCCTGGGATAGAATTTGTTGAGTTTGTAGTGCCAGATGAAAAGTTATTTATTTGCTCAGGCCTTTTGTTTGGTTTGTTGCTGGATGGTTTGTTAGTTGACTGGTTTGTTCCGTTTGTGTCTTCCTTTATGATTTAATAATAGATCTCATTTCCCCCCTCCTCTTGTGATGTTCTGTTGCGTTATAACATTTTCATAACTGGGTTGATGTTGTTTGGTTTTATTGCTGTCTCATTTTGTGGTGCTTTGCTTTCTCTACTGTTTTGAATGTTTGATATGTTGATCTGCTTTGTGATCTGTTGTTATTATTTTTGAGTTGTTGGGATAGGATGAGTTTTAACTTATAGGATACAGTTTTTAAAAGTTGGGTGAAGTTGTAGGGTGCCCTTATGGCTGAGGGGTGGGGTAGAAGTTTCTCTAATAAGATGAAGGTTGTATTATTTAAAACAGCAGCGAGACCAAACCCCAAATTAATAATTTACACAGAAAGCAATCCTAAGCAGGGTCTGCTCAGAAGTAAAAGCCATTTTTTAAATTGGGGCGTACTTCTAAGAAATATTGTTAGGATTGCATCCAAAGGCTCAGATAAATGAGAACACTTTAGTTTGATCCCTGAAAACTCTCATCTCTGGAGAGGATTATGGGGTGGGATGGCTTTCCATAGAGAAGGCCCTGTCCTCTGTTTGCCTCACTTCTGAAGGTGGCGGAGAACATGGAGCTGAGTTTCAGGTAGATATTACATTTACTGAGTGGTGAGCATAGTAAGAGTAATCTCCAATTTGCCCATCTGCCGGCTGATCGTCTCTTCTTCCCCCAGGCCTTTGCTCAGTTTGACACCGAAGGGGATGGCACCGTGGATGTGGAGAACATGCTGGAGAATCTCAAGACCTCCAGTGGAGCCAATCTGCAAAGGGAGCTTAGCCATGTTATCAGACAGCTGCAGGCTTGTTCACTCGTTCCAGGTAAGAGAGAGGGGAGGGCAGAAAAGAAGTCGTCATCCTGGTACTTGGAGATCTTTGGGGTGGATTTTGGGGCATTCAGAACCACATAACTAACATGACATGTAAATGCTCCACTTGGAGATATCCTAGCTCAGTGGCGCAGCTCATGCATGTGGAATGTTCCAAGTTCAGTCCATGGCATCCTCAGTTAAAAGATCTTGTGTAGACAGATTGGGAAAGACCACAACCTGAGACCTTTGGGATTTGCTGCCAATTAAGACTTCTCTACTGGATTGGCTATGCAGTTGGGTTGGTGGTGGGACTTCCTTTTTTAAAAAAGGCAGTGTTTCTAGAAAAGGAGTCTTCTGGTGGAACCATTCAGCCTGAAAGCCCTGCTCATTTTGAGCACCTCTCTAGAGCTTGTACTGCCAAGTCCATTATTCGTCTTTTTAAGAGCTGATGTGGTGTAGTAGTAAAATGCATGAAATTTGTACTGAGAGCTCGTTTCAGTTTATTTCAAGGACCTCTGGACAGTGTTTGTGGTGATGGGACTTCAAGGGACTTGAATGTATTTCCTGTGGTGTATCTATGTGTTCTTGTCGTTCCACTATCCTTTCTGACTCAAAAGGTTTTTATTTAAAGTATTCACGGCCTGTTCTTCTACTTACGTACCTCAAGCTGAGAACGATATCAGAACAAAATTGTTTCTCTTGTGCCTGCGTTGTATGGCCTCTCTTTTGTCTTAAAAAAAGTAACGTCGTCTGACCTGGCGCAAAGCAGTCCGCTGTGCAGCCAATTTGCTGGTGGATTTTTGCTGTGTGTTGAGTGTCACCCACATGTAATAGGGAAAATCCTTGACCAGAGCTCACATTTCTATTTCCTGTCCCTTTCTTATGTTCCAGTCAAGAGGCTTGTTTTTTAATATGCTTGTTTTAAGGTCTGTTAAGTTCACATCACCAGTTGATGTTTTATTTACTCAAGACTTTTTCAGAGATGCGTGATGGTGACTCACAAGGTATTCGCTGCCTTTTGTAATGTTTATTGTAGCTCTGTTTGGATATACTCGAAATAAATAAATAATGTAAAAGAGCTCAGTATTTACTAAAAAAAATTTTTTTTGAAAGAATACATCTGGAAAATTTCTGGTGTCCATTTTAAAAAGTTATTTCCATACCTGCAGGAAAGGCTTGGAATGTTGTGCAAAGAAAGCTCCTGTTGTTTGAGACCCTAGTTTGAACAGACTTGCTTTTTCCGTAATCATTCATCTGCATGCTGTGTATGCAACCTCCTGTTTGAAATGTTACAGGATGTGGAGATTTGTGACTGTGAACAAACTATCAAGGAATATGGTTGAAGGCGGCAAGGGAGAACGGTCTGCAGAAGCTACAACTTGGGGGGGTTTTAGAGAGATGCTGCGTGGATATTCTCAGGCACATTTCCCAAAATGAGGCCTAGGAACTTCCTGCTTTTTTGTGTGTGAAAAAAGGTGTTTCTAGAAATGGAAGCTTCTTGGGGAATCATTCAGCCTGAAAGCCCTGCTCACGTTGAGCTCTTCTCTGGAGCTTATGCTACCAAATTCATTATTCATCTTTTTAAGAGCTGATGTGGTGTAGTAGTAAAAAGCGTGAAATAAGTGCTGAGAGCTTGTTTCAGTTTATTTCAGAGACCTCTGGGCAGTGTTCCTGGTCTCTCTGTCTGTCCACCACCACATTTTAATTTCCTAACAACGCTTCTGAGGGTAGGTTAGGTTTAAAGTCAAAGCAACTGGCCTGAGGTCATCCAGTCTTCTTCATAACTTGAATGGGGAGTAGAACCCAGGGCTCTCTGATCTTATATGTGATATGCTAACTGTTAACACCATACTGACTACATTTTCCCAGTACAGCTGAGTCATTAAATTTAGTTGACAGCGTTTTGGCAACCCACTCTTACAATTGTCCCAAACGTTTGCATGAAGTATTCTGAAAAACAAGTTAGGAAAAATCGTAAGTACACACTAAATATTTTCACTTGCCTCTGGCAAGATATATGTTGGATGAGCAGGTCCCTTTATCAGCTGTCTGAAATACCTGATTCACTCCTTGAATATGCAAACAACGCTCCTTGAAAATGCAGATAAATCAGAGGTTAAAATGAGTTGATGCATTGTTATCCTACAAGTTGGGCCTCAGTTGTCAAATCTATATGTTAGTATTGAAATCTGTTGATCCATTTCCTTCTTCTATGATTCAGTCAATGTGTCGATAACCTCATAAAATTACATAAGCGTTTGATGAACTATTGTACGTAGGGTCCAAAGCAACTCAAACACTACCCATGGATTTGTAGCACTTAATGTTTAAATCTAGGTGAGCCTTGCCACCAGTCTTTTATTCTTTTCCCAGTGCCTTTTGAAAGCACTTAAGTAATTTCGATTTTAGATTCATTAACTTAATTCCAGCCAATCATCAGCAAGCAAAGGTGCGAAATAAGTATCGCTTAATTCACTGGATTACAGGGAAGCTTTTTTTTCCTGTCAACAGTTGAAGGTGTTAACCTAAGAACATCTTTTTGTGTCTTTCTCTGTGTCTCAAGGTTTCATAGACATATTTTCTGAACTGAAGGAGCGCCGTAGTCTTCATGCTTCCATGATTCTGAGATTCTTGCACCGGAATCGTATTGCCAGCTCTGTCATCCCATATCCAGTCTTGGAGTACTTCAACAATATTTGCACGATGCGCTCTTCTGTACTGAAGGATTCCTTAGACCGGCTCTTCTTAAAAGAAAGCGGTATTGGAATTTGTTACTTCCTGGGAGGGAGGTATTTATTGTGAGTTTGAGAAACTCTGCCAGCTGAATAACCTTGTATACCTGGCTGGTGTGTATTAGCTCTGTTTTCCCCCCAGTTGATTGAAACCAGTGGACTTAGACTGGAGTCACTCTGCTTAGGATTTCACTGTTAATGCATATGCACAACAGAACTGCTTCAAAGGAGCAGTGCCTGTGCATGAATATTTACCCTGGATTTGCCTCTTTCTAATCAACAGTGCACATCCATTTCAGTGATTCATGCAGAAACACAGAAGATGCCTCCCTATCAGGACAGATTGTTCTTTCTCTTACCCACTATACAAGTCAATGTTCTGTGTGTGTGTGTGTAAGTGTAAGTGTAACTGTAAGGGTGAAGGGATACCTTTACTGTCAGAAATTTGGGGAAAGTTGGTCTTAAAAGGTGCCCTCTTCATGGTTCCAAACTCTGCAGCAAAAAAGAAAATAAGTTTTGTATTATGTTCTTGGAGAGGAATTTTTCTTGTCATGGGAAGGCTTATGCTAACAAAAATTGACTAAGGAGCAGCATATCCAAATAGTAGTATTAATGGTTTGCCATTGGTGGTAGTAATTTCAGTATGGGGCAGCATTGGTGTTATAAATGGGAGGTATACCTGATCAAGTGATTTCTTAGATATGAAATTTATGATTCTGTAGGATAATAGTTTTTTTCAGTTGTAACACTTCCTTCACATTCCTGGCATTGGAAACATTGATGATGGTGGAAGGTGCCATCAAGTCATAGGGTGACCCCTGCTGGAGTTTTCGAGGCAAGAGACTAACAGAGGTGGTTTGGCATTGCCTGCTTCTGCAACCCTGGTCTTCCTTGGTGGTCTTCCGTCCAATTATTAACCAAAGCTGACCCTGACACAAAATGGGTGCCTGCCACCAGAGAACTCACAGCCCTCTTAAAGTAATAAAGCAGATGGATGAAGGAACACAGAGAAAGAAGAAAGTTAAAGGTACTACTACTAGGAGCTCTTGTAACCATCCTGTTGGTTGTCCGTTCTTTTCCTCTTCTTTTTACAGAATGCCCTAATGACTTAAACCGAAGCCAGGAGTTGGACAAACTCAAATCAGTTTCAAAGTGCTACACTCACATAGAAACCTCATCTAACTCAGGTGATATTGACAAAATGACCAATGGGGAGACGTCCTCTTTCTGGCAGTCAGATGGGAGCGCTCGTTCACATTGGATACGGTAAGCAAAGTACTTCTGACTGAGTTCTGATCTAGGATTTTCCAAGTAAAATTGGTTTTTTCTTGCAAGGCTGTGATGGGACATGGGAAGTGGCTTGTTGCTCTTCCAAGACTGCATGAGATCTTTGTGTTGAACATACAACTGTGATTAGGGCTGCCAGTTCTCTGGTAGGGTTCATCAATCCTCTTCTCTCAGTCTCTGCCCCCACTCCATGCCACTCACCTGACCGGGGGTGGGGGGCAGAGAATGGGCCCAGGAGGCAAAAAAACCTCCCGGGCCAGCGTGCAGCGGGCCCGTTTCTGCTGGGCATAATGATGTCACTTCCTCAAGTGATATCATCCCGTCCCATGCTTCACAGGCGCCAAAATGTGCCAAATTCCAGAAGTTATGTCATCGCACCTGGTGGGAGTGCACATACAAGAAGATCATCTGTGAGAAGTGCCAGGTGCCCCACCTGTCTTGCCAGCAGGGTAAGGACTCCTGGCAGCCCTAGTTGGGATAGAGTCAATGTTCATTAACTCAAACTAATATAAGCCTGATCCATGTCCTCATTACCCCAGGCTAGTAGAGGTGGAATAGGGCTATGAGAAAGGCAAAACCCCCTTAATCTAACTGTTATTTAATGGGATGTGCCATGTCTTGAAGACACGTTTTCCTAGAGAAGCCTACCTGTAAACTTAGGTCATGTATGGAGACCTTGCTTTTTTGTCTGCAAGCCAGAGACAGAAGTGGTTCACACAGGGCAGAGACTTTTCAGTAGCAAATTTGAGGCTCTGAAATTTCCTCCCTGTGGAGATTTATCTCATCCTGAATATAAATGTTTCTTTTTGCGGGTGTTTGGTTATGATCTGCGGCATTTATGCCAGATTTTAAAGAAATTTAGTCATCTTACCTCCTCTGTGGACCTTTTGTGGCTCAGACAAGAAGGTAGAAATGTTTTAAACCTGGTCTTTTGCATCCAAGGTTTCATGAGAGATGTCTGGTGCTGGAAATGTAGCAATGCCTTCCGGAGGCTTACATTCACAAGGGCAGCATTTTTTTTCATTCCCTGCTTTTGCTTTTTTTAATTTGTTTTTTGTTTGCAGATATCCCATGTGGGGGAAGGGGGCATTCTGTGACAGCTCTGCTCTGCTTGCCAGACATTAGATCAGACTTTAGCTGCAGCAGCACAAATCAGTGCTTGAACTGCTGAGCTGTAGGATTGGTTGGGTAGACGCGGCAGTGATAAAGCATGTGGGAGCCTGGCTGAGAACATCTTTGATATTCTTCCCCTCCTCCCCCAATTTAGTGGAGGAACTTTTTCTCTGAGTGGGTTCCTCTTCTCACTTTCTCTGGAGTGGCCTTTAGCCCCACCTGTAGCGCCAGTCTTTTTTTCTTACTTGAACCCTGCCCGTTCCCACCTAGACTCCAGTCTTTCCAGCTCTGCACAGGCTGGTACATTGGCACCATTTTTTAATGAAGCTCTTAGCCCTGACCTCTTTCTTTTCCTTTTCCCCGAGCGTAGAGTGGGAAGGGTGGCATCTATGTCAGTCACCATGCAAGCTGTTCCTCTTCTAACCACTAAGTGCAACAAACCTGAGTGCAGTGTGGAAGCGGCGTCCCTCATTGTCTTTGTTGCTGCTGTGATTCAGGCACAAAGGCCAAATTGGGTGATGAAGAAAGCAAAAAGAAAAACAGGGCTACACTAGCACTGAAGGAGATGCCTTGCTCAGACCCCTGGGAAAAGAGATCAGAGGGAGCATATAGGGAAGGAGAACACCAGAAGGGACAGGCACTCTCAGATTTATATGGCCCTGCCCCAGTAGTGAACAAGAGAAGTTAACTCTCTCAGGATTACTCTCCATCCAACAAGAAGAAACATCGACAGTAAGTTCAATGACCCCTTTCTCCATTTTTTCCCCTTTTGCCTTGCAGCTTAAAGATGAAACCTGATGTCATTCTGAGGCACCTCTCCATCGCGGTGGCAGCAAATGACCAGAGTTACATGCCGCAGCAAGTCACAGTCGCAGTTGGAAGGACTGCCAGCAATCTCCAGGAGGTCCGCGATGTTCACATTCCAAGCAATGTCACCGGCTACGTGACATTGTTGGAAAACGCTAACATTAGTCAGATGTGTGAGTCAATAACAACACAATTGGCGTTTTTGGGTTCTTTACAGTAACAGTTTTCAGAGCTGAAATTATAGGATCATGGTGCTTAGACGATGTGCAGCTGTGCCCCAGGGAGCGTGTTACATTTACGATGCAATGAAATCAAAAGTGGTTTCATAAATTACTTTCTTTAAGCATACTGTGCCAGTGTATCCTCTCTGCTTCTATCCACCTGCCTTCTGGAAGGAATCCAACACCTGACAGACACCCCAACATACCTACAAGAATCAAATCTGGTTGACATCATGTTATCACATTCATGCATGTTCTCAGGGCTACCTGAGTGCCTCATTTATTTTTATGGAGTCCTAACATCATTCTGGTGTGGTAGTCAGAGTGTTGAGGATGGGGAGGGCCCAGGTGGTGCTGGTGCAGTCACCCTTCCTTGCCGTAGCCTGCCTTTCAGGGTTGAGGAGTGGAGAAAAATGCACACTGCCCTATGCTCCTTGGAGGAAGGGTGGGATAAAAATCTAATAGATCTTCCTGGGGTGGTGGTTGTCTGTTACCTGGTAGTGAAGTGAGTATCCTGAGATCTCAGAGGACTTGAACTTCCCCTTTTACAAATCCCCATTTTTGTTCTGATCGGCTCCTAACATGATGGAACCTACAATCTGTACAAAAATACCCCTCTAAGAGAACTGCAGGTGCTGCTTGGAAGCCGCTGTGCCTGGGATTGCAGCTTGATCCACTGCTGAATATACACAAATCCTAAAGTTTTCAGTGGCGATTGGAAGAGCCTTTGAGAATAAATCTTGTATTTTGACTGATTACTTTGACTTAGGAATCTTTCTTTTTTTTATTTATTCAGAATAAAGATATAAAATTTAAATAAAAGAATTGCATCTCATTGAAGAGAAAAAACCACCACAAGCAGCTTCTCTGAAGAAGCAACATAGAAATTTTCAAAATAAATACAAATTCTGGAAATTATGACGCTATGGCAGATGGGGAGTCTTGTTCTGAGCTTTCTGGGAATAACTGAAATATGTACAATACTTAATTTCTTGTCAGACATAACCATTTAACAAAATAAAATTCCTGATTGTTGGAATAATTGGAAAAAATCCGCTTGGAAATAGAAGAAACTGGGCGGGGTGTGTGTGTCCCTGTCCCCCCACCCCAAGAACTTCATGTCTCTAGTTGTGAACTTCAAAAGTTCAGAGTTTAGTTTAGAGGAGAGAATGATTTTAACAGTGTGAAGCAGCAGCAGTGAACTTGTTTGAGATGGAGCTGGGCCCCTTTCAGAAGTATGCTTTGCCTTCCTTTTGAAGTAAATGTGCAGTGGTGGCCCTGTTACCATGAGGCAAAGCATGGCGATGGCAAGTTTTGGCTGCCACCGAGGGCCAGATCTGACCGATAGGGTGGATTCTGCTGGGACGTTCTCTCCATCCAAGCCATGTTGCAATGACCAGGACTGCATGAGAGGCAAGTAAGACAAGAAGAAATTACCCCTTGTTTGATGCTCTTGACAGATGTGCAGATAAACATCAAGCGTTGCCTTAGCGACGGATGCGATACCAGAATTCACGGGCTCAGAGCTATCGGCTACCAGAGACTGAGGAAGGGTGGAGTCTCAGTCTGTGATGCATCAGCGATCTGGTACTGGTCGCTCTTGACCTCCTTGGTGACAGCGTCTATGGAAACGAATCCAGCACTTGTCCACACCATCTTGCAAAACACCCAGTGAGTCCTGTTCCCTTGTGCTGTGTCTCTCTCTAGTGCTTCATTTATATGTGAAGACTTCTGTGTTGGTGTGCAGTCAGGCATTTACCTAGGACTTACGTTCACTTTGAGAAGCAATATAAGCTAGTGGGCGACGTTGTCAGACTCAAAGTCCCTGCTTAGCTGCAAACTTTCTGAGTGGATTGACCCTTATTTACTTGCTTCATTGTGGACTGACCCTTACTTTGAGTCTCTGTATGTCACACTTATGGTTTTGGTGCCTTCATAAAACAGTGATTTGGAAACTTCTAGAGCTAGCTTCTCAGCAATTCTACACCATTAAGTATCCCCAGCCCTTGACCAGTGCACTTGAACAAGGTTGGCAAAATCTTGATAGTATCTTGACATCTTTGAGGCATGAAGAAATCAATTCTCTCCAATACTGGAACCTTGTCCAATTAATATTTGTTTCAAAAAGATCCGTTTGATCTTGAGGGCAAAGTGTATTTAATAATATGAGTGAAGATTCTTAATGGAGTTTCTACTTCATTTTTTCCTACTTCTTTTCTCCCGTCCTTCCAGCTCTTAGGAAATTTTTCCTTAAGAAGAGAGATAGGAGGAGGTATACTGATGGAGGAGGAGGAGCCAGGGACTGTCTTCCTCCACCTTTATTTCTCTTCTTTGCTAATTTTCCTGCCCCTTCCCCTCCCAATTCATAGCAAAGTGTGGCTGGCAAGGAATCAAAGAAGGAGAGATAAAACAGTGTTTGTAGAAAGGCGGACAGAGGCAGGGTTTGTCCAGAGGCAGGGTTTGACTTGGCCTTAAACATTCACTAAAGCAGGTTGGAGAAGCTTCTGCTGTTTCACCAGTAAGCCAGACTGTCTAGTGTAAGGCTAGCCAAATGTTGCCATGTCAGGCGGCAGCTGTTTAAGATGGACTCAAAAGAAATGATGCCTTATCCCAACAATTTGGCTAGCTGATGGTTTGTGAGTGATTTGGAAAGGGAGAGAGGTAAAGACTGTGAGGGCAAAGATGGGAGGATGCCAAGGGAGAGGCTGGGTCTTTCCGTGAACTCTTGCAAGGCTTGGGGGTCTTGTGGAATGCTGGGGAAGGCCATTGTGTAGTAACTGCTTTCCAAGCCCTGTTTAAAGTAGGCCCAGTGTAAGGCTGAGGAGGAAATGGTTGGCATAGGTCATGGAGAGGAGGAGGAACCAGGTGGCTGCAATCCCCTCCTTTCCTCTTGTAACGTATTGTTACCTGTGTCTAATTAAGGCTTCCTCTGAACAGACTAAATATTTTATCTTAAATCCTGAGCAGTTTCCAGACCTTAGATTCAGATCTGAAAAACAGCATTCTCTACTTTAAGGAGGCTGCTTGTCAGTACAAAATGTATAGGGTTCTTCTTGCAATATTCTCCCCCCGAGTTGCAAAGATTTCTTTTTAGAGTTTAAAGTTTTCTTTTCTTGAAATAAACTCTGGTCTTTTTAATGAAGCTGGATATAAAAACACAAATACATATTAATATAAATCCTATGGAGATAGAATGCAAAAGGCAATAAGAATTAAGTTTCCTAGCATTTCAGTCAGGCTTACTGTGGATTGCATGATGTTTCCCATAGCACACATTACATTGGTAAGATTCTCACCTAGATCTTCATGCGATTTCCTTCAGCCAGAACTCTGATTTGCTATTTACATTAGCACTTTTTATATGTTACCTTATACAAAACTCTTAAGATCTTCTACATGTGATAGCATAGATAAACTATGATTGGTTTAAGAACTAATTAATTATTCATATTTTCAACCATGTGACATATTTATTTATTTATTCAATTTATAGCCCTCCCTCCATGCGAGTGGGCTCAGGGCGGGTTACAGCAGTAGATAAAATTACAGTAAATAGGCAATAAAATCACAAACTCATTTTCCACAGCATAATTACCAGTAAGCTAGATGGTCCTCCTTCCCCTTCCCCTGCACATCATACACATAAAAAGAGGGTGGAGGTGTGAGTTTATAACTCAATTCTAGTTCATCATATGTTGTGGAGGGGGCAGATTATCATATAGCCCCTCCACTGGTAGGAGACCGGCAGGGAGGCTGATTAGATGGATCCTTTACTGGCCTCAACCATTTGCCTGGCGGAACATCTCCGTCTTACAGGCCCACCGAAGAGATATGATATCTTGACCGGCCCAAGTGTTTTCCGACAGAGTTCCACCAGGTGGGGGCCAGGACAGAAAAAGCCCTGGCCCTGGTCTAGGCCAGTCGAACCTCTCTGGGGCCAAGGACCACCAGTAGGTGTTTATCTGCAGATCTAAGCGCTCTCCGGGGTACATAGGGGGAGAGGCGGTCCCTCAGGTATGTTGGTCCCAGTCCATTTAGGGCTTTATAGGTCAAGACCAAAACCTTGAACCTGATCTGGAGCTCTACAGGGAGCCAGTGGAGTTAATCAGCCAAAAAGTGACTCTGTGTCCAGCTGCAAGATGAAAAATGTACATCAGTAAAGATAACAGGAAAAGTTAAGTGAGTAGGTCGTCATTGGTCCATTCTATGATTAGAGAACATTTATCTTAAAGTTGTTCACTATTTTTAATTAGCTGTCAAAGATGAAAGTACACCTGTGTGGTTATACAACATGCTAGAAAAAACTGCAGCAAAGTTCATACAAATTTCACTAACGTACACATATATCACTAAGTGTAGTGTGTTCTGATCCATACATCCATGACACTCTCAGAGCCCTTAGGGTCTCTCCAGGTGGGGAAGTACAGATAGTGAAAGGCAGGAACTACAGTCTGGAGGAGACAGGGCATCCCGTATCCCACGGGTCTTCCTCTTTTCCCTGTGTGTGTGATTTTTTTCTTCCCTTCCCCCAAGCTGTTTGATGGAGAATTCCATCAGAATTCTTAATATACAGGGCTCTCCTGGAATGCACATAAGATCTAGCCAAGTTCCCAAAAGGCAGTCGCTCCCAGTTACTTTCATTACCACCTTGCTGCAGGCAAAGCATTGTTGGGCTTAGGAATGATCTCCCCGTTACCTTCGAATGGACTTTGCATTGACTCTGTACTTGGTTGGTTACTTTCACGTGTTAAGATTATGTTGGAATCGAAATAGTGAGTATTAATTAGTGTATCTGGATATTGTAGCCACTCAGCGTTCCTGCCACTCAGCGTTCCTGGATGCCTTCAACTAGCTCCCACGGACTTTGGGACATTATGCATTAACAGCGACGTGATTACCACTTACCTGTTGAATGTTTATAGAAACATGATGGAACTTTTCTTGCTCCTATGATTATTGTAACTAATTGTTATTGCACCAATTGTTGTAATCTTTATTGTATAATTGTACATAGGGCAATATAATTCTTGGCGTGCTTCCTTTGTATTTCGTTTGGTGTAACACTAAATTTTAGCAGTGGTTTTGTGGCAGAACTGATATTCTGATGGGATGATTTTTCCCCCTCCTCTTCTCTAGGAAAGCCCTGCAGCATATACCGCCACTCTCTCTGTCACCTGGTTCCACAGACTTCTCAAGTTTCTTGTCTCCTAATGTTTTGGAAGAAGTAGACAGTTTTCTCCTGAGAATTACCAGGTACAGTCATAACGAAAGCTATCAAGCTAGGAGGGGAGGGGGCTGAGAAAGGCTTAACAAAGCTTTAGGGCATTTGAGTTTAACCCAGCAATGAAGGAGTACATGATAAATGTTTATAGTGCAGTTAATGTATGGAAAGAGGTTACAGATGGATTTTTCTCTTCCCCTTTTGTAGTAATAGGTCGTGTATTACAGCGTTGCTGGCAAGTTACCCATCCATGTGAGGTCCTCCTAATTGAGTGGCTATGTGGAAGAGCTGGAGAGACACATCCTGTTTCAAATTTGGTTCAGCAGATATAAAAGGGGATGGTATATTTGTCATTGAAATCAGTTACATTTCCTAAAGGACAAATCACTAACTGGTAGCACCAGTTGCTGGCCACTTGACAAGACATACTGGTAACCAGGGCTTTTTTTCTGGGAAAAGTGGTGGTGGAACTCTGTGGTTTGCCCGCGGAGAAAATGGTCACATGGCTGGTGGCCCCGCCCCCTGATCTCCAGACAGAGGGGAGTTGAGATTGCCCTCCGTGCCGCCCTCTGTCTGGAGACCGGGGGGCGGGGCCACCAGCCATGTGACCATTTTCAAGAGGTTCTGGAACTCCGTTCCCCCGTGTTCCCCCTGAAAAAAAGCCCTGCTGGTAACTAACCCAGAAGCGAAGGAGGCATTGTTAGGAGGGTGTTGGCTTGTGACAACAGCTCTTCCTCGCAGGCTGTTTGCAGAAGCTGAGAGGTGAAGCCTTGATCCACAGAGACCCGTTGGCTCTACTCAGAGTGGTCCTCGAACGAACATTTCTGGCCCAAATCCTAAAAACATACAACTTTTTGTATTTCGTTGTTCTCTTCCAAATATACCTATTTTAAACTTACGCCCTCTCCCAGTTGACGCATATGAATATCTGAAGCTGCCTTATACTGAATCAGAGCATTGTTCTCTCTGGCTCATTACTGACTGCCTGGCAGCTGGTCTCTTAAGACCTTAGAAGCAGTCTGACCGAGTCCTGCTACCTGAGATCCTTTGCCCTTGAAAATGCCATGCATTGAACCAAGGACAATCTACATTCTCTTTGTGCTCGAAACACCACAAAACTGGATGCAGATTTGAAATGCTTGAAAGTGTGCTTTAAAAGAGAGTAACATTAAGACACCAACTTTATGAAAAAAAAGCCTGCTTGAATTTACAGATCTCTCTCTCTCTCTCTCTCTTCCCCCCCCCCTTACAACTTTACTAGTTGTTGTGCTTCTCCAGAGGTAGAGCTCACATTGTTGGCATTTGCTCTTGCCAGAGGGAGCATTGCTAAAGTACTGAGCACGCTTTGTACAATTTCTGACCATCTGGAAACTCCGTACAAAGCTGCTTCTCTCATCGCTTCCATGGCCACAGTCCGGCAAAACCTGCTGTACAAATATGGTAGGTATTGGCATGGTGTGTTCCGATGGTCTCTGAAAGCCATACTTGTAATGCACTTGATCTTCTTTGCGCAGCTCAGCAGATTGTTTCTGGTTCATCAGTGGTGTGTTAAGTGAGACAGTTGAGCAAAAAGGTCTTTCAAAATTATTAGTACTAGCTGCTCACTTGAGGTGAGGAGCAGCTGTGAGAGGAGGCAAGTAACCCGGTTATTTCTGGATATGCAGAATTTACTGGCATACCTCCACTCCCAAACTCCATGAAGAAACCCAGCAATAGCATCTCCTGTTCATTGCCTCGTAATAATGGCACACGCACCCTTCTACATGTCAAACCATGTTAAAATGGTTGTTCTGTAACATTCCCCAGGAAAATTCACAACATTTATCATACAAACAATAAAAGTGGTTGTTTTTGTCCTAATGTTAAGTGAGAAATTATCTCTATATGGTGGAATTGTATAAGAGCGTAGATGTTTTATAATTGGGCTGCAAACCTAATATAGCTGCATGCATTGTGTAAAATGTCTTAATGCCCCCAGAGTATCCTGAGATCATTCTATATTTAACATCCATTAGACTTGTTTTTGAGCAACACTGGAAATCTTTCTCAGAACCTCCTAAGAAGAAGTGGTTAGTGGCAAAAGAGCCAGTAAAGACAACGTACAAGACAACTTTGTTTAGAGGAGAAAATGTGAAGTCTTCAGTAATTCAGTACATAATGTAAAAATATGAGCTGAATCCTGAAAACTGTGAGCAGAGCTCCACTCATGAAACAGATCTCTGCCGTCACCTCCTGTGTTTATGGAGTGGTGTGGGAGGCTGAAGCTCGAGGAAGAAATCCACAGAAAACGTGGAACCCTCTTGCACAAGAGGAAGTTTCTTCTGCTTGCACACGGGCTGATTTGGGTTCACTTCTGTGAGTTAGACTGTATTCTTTTCTCACCGCTTTATTTACTGTAGCTGTTAAGGTTTGTGATAGTGGCAGTCTAATATTTGGCAGATTGTTTCCGATGGGTTAGTCTGTAGTAGCAGACTTTGAGTCCAGTAGTGCCTTAAAGACCAAACAACATTTTCCAAATTATAAATTTTCATGTCAGAAGTCACTTTGACAGATGGAAAATTTTGTTGACCTGTAAGATGCTAGTAGATTCAGATTTTCTTATACTTGGTAATTGTATTTATGTGCTTGTCCTGTGTATGTGCTTCTCACATGCTGCTCTTCCTCCAAAGAGCTCAGAGCACAGTTCTTCCCTTCTTCATTTGATCCTTTGACATGTAGAGCACATTTTTATCTTACTGTTCCTCCAGGGAGTTTAAAAGTGGTGTCTTTTGTTCTCCCCTCCTGCATTTTTGTCACCCTTGAGCTTCACGGCAGATTGGGGATGTGAGCACATGTTTTCTTGCTCTTAAGACAATATTCTGACTATTGCACAATGCTGCTGTAGTTGTCCTTGCTGCCTTTATGGAGTTTGGTTAGCAGCAGAAAGCCTTGGCAAGCATGTCCGTAATCATTCAGGCACAGTATTGGGTGGCTGCATGGCTAAAAGAAATGCCAGGTTTTATTTGTTCTTTACTTTCATTTATTTACGTTATTTATGGTTTTTATGGTTTGCTATTTATGGTATTTATGGCTTTCTCACTGAGACTCCAGACCGATTACATAGTGTAAGCCAATATGATCAACGGCTGGGACAGTCAACCAACAATACATTTAATAAATAATGCAGTAGAAATTTGAAAACAAGCAGAAATCCGATATAGAGCTGAAATATGCTGAAGCAAAACATAAGTAACTTGACATATTAACGACACAGAGAAACTTTTAGTAGGAGCATAATTACAGCAAAAGACAGTATGGGGTAGTATAATCGACAGTCCCTATCCCTTTTCCAATGCATCTCCCTAGCTATGAGTCTGCAGCCTGCGGCCCCAAAGCTAAGTGTGGCTCAGTATATAACTCAATAGGGATCTTCTTTAAAAAAACCCCCTAATCTTAAAGGTATATCGGATATGTGGGATGTTAGAATAACCAACTAATATCTGAGAAAGGGAGCTTTGACTCTCAAAACCTCATACCCTGGAAATCTAGTTGGTATTTAAGGTGCTACTGGACCTGAGTCTTGTTCTTGTACTAGAGACCAACATGACTACCCACCTACAACTAGTAATGGGAACTGGAAGCAAAGGTTTGTATGGGATTAAAAGGCTTCTTAGAGATGCTTTGCAGAAAGGAAAATGAGAGAAGGGAATAACTGTCAGTAATCCAAGAGGAAAGCACGTGCAGATTTATGCCAGTCCACTAAAACAATTGCATGGTGTACTCCTGGGTATATTGCTTATTGTGTATCCTTTGTTAGGCTCTTCCTAATATAGGACTCTCAAATGCTTTATCAGGACATCAGTTCTCAGTAATGTATGTTGTGTATTTTCAGTTATGCAATTGGACTTCCTTATACTGGGCTCTTTGTTGATCTCTTGCTGTCAGCCTTAATGTAGTTTGCCTCTTTAATGGTAAAAGGTTGCCGTCCTTTAATCTAATTTGTAGTTATAGTGTGGAAACCCATAATATTTCCAGCCTTGTACTGGAAAAAAACTTGTAAGCATACTTTTATGTGTTTTCCCCTACACTTAACTGTCATAGATTCCAAGCATAACTTCTAATTGTAGCCTCAAAAAGAATAAAAGAGATGATCTAAAATCAGCACATTTAATCGGCTAGAAAGTATTTTTTTAAAAAGGAAATTTGAGTCGATCTTGTATCGAAACAAACTCAACTCGATTTTTCAGGAAGAATGTCACAAGAGAAAAACTCAATAAGAAAGCCACCAGTACAAAAATGCTTTTGCCCTCAACCCTCTCTGATTCTCCAGGAACGCCCCTGCGGCTGACTTTGCAAGCCTGTGATGTCAAAGGAAAGGAGGACAAATCAGGACCCGAAAACCTCCTCGTGGAGCCTTGGACGGGGGATGGTAAGCGCCCACTTGGCTTCTAGAGGCAAGTCGTCATCGCCGTGCCAAATCTGCACGCCATGGGAATCAGTCCTGGGCAACGCCCCCCCCCCCCGGGTTGGTCCAGCTCCAAATTTGCCGTGTGGAAAACGCTCCTCTGGGAGAAGGGCCCAGCAAAATTCACTCGTCTGTTATTTTGTTTGTAGGCTTCCTTACAGAGACCGGAAAGACTCGAGCCAGTGTGATTCTTTCCACAGGGACTGAAGCTGCCTTCCAGGTCACGCAAATCAGAATAAAGGTAGGGACGTGCTCATCAGAAAGTAGCAATTTAGAAAGCACAGTTTGCTTTCTTATGACAGACCTGATTTCAAGGCACTCCTTTAATGGTGCAGTTTGGCTGTGCTGGAGAGAGCATCAATTCCCACAAAAATCAGGTCTGTTTAGATGCAAAAAATCAAGTAGCCTTTAAAAAATTAAAACTATTGTGAATGTTTCCAACATGAAGATTATCTATAATGATAGTGCTGAGTGTTGAAATGGTTTTATACACACTCTGTAGTCCCTTTTTCATGACGGGCACCAAGTGATTCTGCGCATGTTGGATAATGCACTTCCAACTCTTTATAGATCATTTGGAATGGATTTTTTTGTGCGCGGAACAAAAAATCCACCTCAAATGATTGATAAAGTGCATTGAAAGTGCATTATCCAACGTGTGCAGAATCAGCCAATATTTGGCAGTTTCAGGGCATCTCTTCATGCCTGCGTGATTTCTGTATGCATGGCTGCAAAGTGATGTTTGTGCCAACCTGGGAAAGCAAATGGGGTTAGATGAAGAGGAGGAGCAAGGGAACCAGTGTGGTGTAGCTGATAGAGTGCTAGACTTGGCCTGGGAAGACCTGAGTTCAGATCACTGATTGAGCCATAAAAGTCACTGAATGATCTGCCACTTTCTGCCTAACCTATCACGGCGCTGATATGAAGAAAACAGTGTGACCACCCCATCATAAGTACCACTCTGAGCTCCTTGGAAGAAGGATAGTGTAGAAATGAGACAAATGAATTGGGAACCTTGGTCAAATCAGAGCTGGATTCTGGAGCCAGCTGTGGCTCAGAGCCGAACTAGATGAGATGCCTGAGACATGGAGGACACGTGTCGGTTTCCCACAAGTTTCCACGGGAAGTATAGTGAGAAAGAACCTCTGCCAGAGGTTCTTTCTCTAGGCATCTCATCTAGTCTGCTCGGCTCCACTTGCCACCGCTGGTGCACTTGGCTCCCTCCGGCTGTGAAGTGCATTTAGGGGAGCAGGGGGAGTGCGCTGGTGGCGGCAAGAAGGAGCTGAGCATGCCGATGGTGGTCAGAGGGAACTGAGCGTGCTGGCAGCAGCGAGAGGGAGCACGCGCTCCCCCTGCATGAAGAGGGGATTCTCCCCCTCTTCTCCCTGGCAGAGGTTCTTTCTCATCACACTTCCCATGGAAACTTGCGGGAAACTGACACGTGTCCTCTACATGTCTGGCATCTTGTCTAGTTTGACTCTCAGGCCTCCAGGGTGTGTGTATGTGGAGTCCCACAACCCCCCTCCCCATTCATAGACTACGCTGTGAAGAAGCAGATGGTGTGTTCCTCTTTGTGTCCCCTTACCCTGCAGCTTGTGCACACCAGAGATGTCATTTTGCTGTTCTCCTTCTATTTTGTACATGGTTACAGCCTTGTTCTCCTCCTAGGTGCGGAGAGGAGCGATTGGGGCCCGGTGTGGCTTAGTGTTTGCTTACAACTGTTCTCAAGAAAAATTTCATGCAGAGGAGCATTTTAAAAGATTTGAAAGCTATGACAAATGGAAACTAGAAGATTTCCGGCAGTTTTTGAAAATCAGGTAAAAACAAATGCGCATTGTGAATGTTTTGACGTTATAGCCAGTGCATTTTGGCATATTGCCCAAAGCTTGCTGAGAGGAAATGTGAACTTGAATTATGATCTCTTGGGAAAGAGTGTCTTGGGTCTTCCGGTTCTTTCCATAGCCAGATTTCCAACTAGATAAGCAACCCAATAGAAGCTTTTGCTGGTGTTTGCTAGTACCAGTGAGGCAAGATACTCAGAGGAACCTAGTAGGTGTAATAGTGTACATTGAGGCTACTCTAGGCTGTGATGGGCAAATGCTGAAAATCTGTGGCCCATTAGTGGTGCAGTTCTTGGGGGTCTTTTCCTGCACCCCACCAACCAAGGGTCTTCTGATATGCTAAATATTCACAAAAAAATAAAAGCTGTGGAATGCAAGATGTCTCAGGCCATGATCTTAAGATACTTACAAAACCAAGGTCTTAAGATCATAACCTGAGACACTATGTGTTTCCCCCCTGCCCTCCGAGTTCTTGAAAACATTCAGCCTGAGGAAGTGTTCGGTGGAACTCAAAAGCTTGCCCTCTTCAAAAGATTGTGCTTTTGTGTTTGGATTTTGTGCTTTGGACCACTGTGGTCACCTGCAACATCTAAACAGCATCCCCCAGTGTATTTCATAGTTGTTCACATCCACTGATACTTTGCTCACCTATCTTTGAGTCTTCTGTTCTAAGGAGGTCTTTTAAAGACTTTGCTTATCTGATTGTTTGAAAGTTCAGATCTCAGTGCTGCCCTCTTCCCTGTCAGAACCGTGCCTTCTGCTTATCCAACGAGCATCTTCCCATTCTCTCTGACCCTTGTTCACAAAGATTTTAGTTCACCAGTTTGGGAAACCACATTGGTAAACCATGAGGATTAGGAACACTTGTAATACGGAGATACTTGTGGTTGAAAATGTAGTTCTGTGACAGGTAGTCCTGTCATAGCCAGATACCATAGATGAATTGCAGTTGGGTTGTAGGGCTGCAGAGAAGGCACAAGCCTTGTTGACCTTCTTTTGTATCTGCAGGAGTGGCACCTCTCGTGATGAGCTGGGAGAGGAGGATCCTGTTGGCTGGTTTGAAATGGAAGAGGAATGGGATGAAGTGGAAGTCAAAATGCAGCAGTGCAGAATTTCCCAAGTAAAACTTCCATTCTACTCATTCAGACCTGAAGACAATAAAACTCATTCAGACCTGAAGACAAGAAAACTTTTACTATGTGGTTTATAGCAGTGATTCTCAATGGCTGGTACATGTACTGCCAGTGGGATGCAGGGCTTTCGTAACAGTTACTAAGAATTCGGTCTCCCTCACTCCCTTTTCATTAGTCATAGCAATAAAATGTACTCCCAAATGCAGTTTATTATGTCCCTGATTTTTATGTCCCTAAAACCTACTGCAAATGATAAATATGTGTATCATTTTATTTATTTATACATTTATATTTATATTTAACTTGAATATATTTCATATATTTAACTTGAATGTGACATATATATGCAACGTAAGCATAACTGATAGTGGCGGCAGTGAGGCTCAGACGATGATATATTGCATTTCAAATGTGCAAACACTTTGGTGCACGTTTATCTCAGTAATCCTTACAACGGTCCTGTACAGTAGGCCAGCAAGATTCAAGTCCAGTAGCTCCTTAAAGGCCAACAAGATTTCCAGAGTAGAAGCTTTCAACAATCAACGCTCCCGTTGTCAGATCTGACATGGCTGACAAAAGGAGCTTTGACTCTTGAAAGCTTATATCCTGGAAATCTTGTTGGTCTTTAAGATGCTACTGGATTCGAATCTTGTTCTTCTACTGCAGACCAACACGGCTAACCACCTGAGACTATCTATATGGTAGGCCAGTCATTTTATCCCTGTGTTGTAGAAGAACTGTTGTACTGTCATCAGATGATGTCATGGGGCAGAGCCTGGCGTGGCATCTTACCACTGTGGGCATCTGGCCCATGTAACTATTTGAGCCTCCCCCTAGAGTTCACACTCTACATCCTCCCTTGGCCTCTTGAGTCACATAGATTTCAGATGAAGCAACTTGGTGAGCAGGTTCCGCACAGCATCTTTGTCAGGGTTTAGGGTTCTTTTAAAAATAATGTCGGATGCAATGTCACTTTCAGTACCTGATGGTGAAGTTCCTGTGCACAAGGCAAGACAAAGCCGAGAGACTTGGGGTGCAAGGCTTGAGCCTCTTTGGGTACATCCGGCCTGCATCGACAGAACCCAGCAGAACCATGAGTTGTATGAAGTGCGGCAAAACAAATGGAGGTGCCGTTTGTGGAACAACTCTTCTCCTGAAGACTCTGTGTTTCACCCAGCAGCTTGCTCAGGATTTGGTATGTTTTCCCTTCTCTCCCTGAAACGTCTCTCCAAATTCTAGGCTGCTGTTTTTAAACACACGATTCGTTGACCGCCTACTTTAATGTAGCCACTAGAAAATAATAAAGGATTTAGGCTGGCCTGTGAAAACTTGCGCCATAATAAATTAGCTAGTCCTTTGACGTTCTGCAGGACTCTGCTGTGTTTGTGGTGATACATGAAAAAAGCTGATACCATAGTAATTCTGAATCGAACGCTCTTTAAAACCAGGGCATTTTGTGCACAGATTTAGGGCAGATTTTACTATACTGAGATCCCTTCTGTTGGGATTCAATGTCTAAGATTATTTTCTGGCAGTTTAACATCCATGCCTTCTTTTTCATGGTACTTCTGGTTTTTAAAAATAGAAGAAACAATTATTTAGTGTGCAACTTTTTGTGACTCCATATTCTTTGTAGGTGCAGAAGAAAGAGAGTGGTCTAAGGTACAGATCATACCTGGATTTTGGAGGCCTTGATTTAAAGCTGTTTTGGAATTTCTACAGCAGACTTCACCAAAAGTAGGTCTCCGTCAGTTAAAATAAACTAGATCTAAAGTTCCTGCTCCTGTCTTCTACTCATTGGCCCCGCAATGTCTGTCCGAAGCCCTGCTTTGACTTAAGCAAAGGAGAAGATGAACCATGGATTAAAAAAGCAATAGAGAGGAGTTGGGAATTTGGGGGGTGCTGAGGATGCCGTGCTTTCTGGCTAGATAGGTTCTCTAAGCAACTGACCATTTAAGTCCATTACAATATGCAGTTCAAATAATGGCAGCATTAGTTGCCGGTGAAGCAATTTGCAGAGCTGTTTCTTGACCATCAGAGTAGTAGAGTTCCTATTTTGGAGAGAACTCCAGTTGAGGCATTCCTCAGCAAGTTTTACTTGTCACAAATGGGCAACAGTTGATTAATGGACAGCACTCTCACCCTGTATTATAGTGAGCTTCCTGACACTCTAATTTACAACGTCCCTCCCATCCTATGCCTGGATTATAAGGACGCTTTCCGCTTTCCTTTTTCCACTCCTTGTATCTGATGAAGGGAGCTCTGACTCTCAAACACTCATACCTTGGCAATCTAGTTGGTCATACCCTGGAAACCTAGTTGGACGCAAAACTTGCACACCACCACCAAAGTGTTTAGTTCTAGCCATAAACTGCTTTCTAACCTAGGTGCTGTTCTTTCTACAGGCAGGGGCAGGGCTTGCTTAGTCAGGCTAAGCTGTTGATGGGCAAATTTGCCTGGGTCCTCTCTGATCCTTTAGCTTCCACACAGCAGCAAGGAGTCTTGGAGATGGGGAAAGTGATGGTAACGAAAGTCCTCTCCTCAAGCCTCTTACTGTCCTGGCTGCTGCAGTGGTGGCTACTGCGCTTTCTACCTGTGTATCTAGAGAGGAGGAAAAGGTTGCATTTTTAGTTGATTTCAAATGCTGATTTTATTAATGTAAAAATGCATTTTGTTTATTTACTTCCTTGATAACCCTACCTCTCTCCCCAGTGAGAACCCTCTCCTCATTTTATATTCACAATAACCCTGCAAGGTTGAGTGTGTGTGATTGGCCCAAGATTGCCAAGTGAGCTTCCATGGCAGAGTAGAGATTTAAACCTCTGTCTCTCAGATCCTGGTCTGACACTCTAATCTGGTGATACTCTGCATTCATACAATTACCATCAATCAGAAGAGCCACATTTCCTTTCATTCCTGGCACGAGGCCTGCACTTCAGGAAGGCCCTTGGCTGTGGCTGTTTCAAGGTGGGGGCGGCCTGCCAACCACAAGTCCCACCTGATAGCGGCCTTGCCCATTTTCCTGAAATACGGGTCATGTGCCATCTTGGGAAGTGGTGTTTAGGAGATCTGCAGTTGGCTTGTCAGAGAGCCACGGTTGGTTCCTGTGCCACTCAGTAAGTGTCCCTGCTCTAACCACTATACAACACTGGCTCTGTTAGTATTTCTTGAGATTTTGCTTCTATAGTTTGTTGCAGACCATTCTGAATGTCCGTGATAGCTTAGGATAGCTATCACAATTATTTTGCTTTGTTACTCTCTCTGGAAAGCCTGACCCTTAAATGGGCATTGATGGCACTCTTACATTGGTAGAAACCCCACAAGAAAGGGTTCAGTCTAAGTTTTTGAGGGCTGTTCTGCACATTCCAAATTGTGTATCCAATGCCTGGATATGGAGTCTGGTATTCTCAGGTTTGAAGCCAGGATATGTATCCAGTCCGTTTATATGTGGCTGAAAGGCCATTTTAACCCACAAGGTTTGTTTCCTGTGATCCTTCAAGGCGACTTCCAATCCAGCTGGCTCAATGCTGTGTATAGCCATACTAATAGAATAGGCTTTTCTCCCCAGGTACTCTTTAACTTATGGAGCTGAACAAGCAAAAGGGATAATAAAAAAAAGAATAGAGGATATCAAACATCAATCTGACATCTCCAATGCATCAAAACTTGGGGTGCTGCTAAATGTCAAAAGCACTTTTGAGCCAGCAGTATATTTGACCTCTGTGGAAGCAAATAGTCTTAGAAGGGCATTTGCTCTAGCTAGGTGCTCTGCTCTTCTATCTGCAGTTATTGAAGGCAGGTATAATAAAATCCCCTACCTGGAAAGGTTGTGATCATGTCCCCTAGGAGAGGTCAAATCTGTCGAGCATATGTTCTTTAGCTATCCATTTTATATTGAGGCTCATCTTGGATTTATTACCCCATTACTTGATATGATCCCTGGTTCATAAAGCAAAGCTTCACTGGTTTTTATCTGATAAAAATATTACACTTACATGTCAAGTTGCTAAATTCTGTGCGCTGATTCTTAAACTACAGAATTTGCATCTTAAAAATTTGTTCTCTTTTTAATTATATCTTCTCTTTGATTAACTTGTATGCTGGCCTTAAAGGTAAAGGTAGTCCCCTGTGCAAGCACTGAGTCATTACTGACCCATGGGGCGAACGTTGCATCATGTTGTTTTCTTGGCAGGCTTTTTGTTATGGGGTGGTTTGCCATTGCCTTACCCAGGAAACTGGGTACTCATTTTACCGACCTCAGAAGGATAGAAGGCTGAGTCAGCCTTGAGCCGGCTACCTGAACCTGGCTTCCGCCGGGATCGAACTGAGGTTGTGAGCAGAGCTTGGGCTGCAGTACTGCCGCTTACCACTCTGCGCCACCAGGGCTTCTATGCTGGCTTTAGAACCGTAATAAAACTGAAACTGAAACATTGGTAGAAATGGAACTTTGTTACAGTAATGTTGTGACTTTTCCCTTCTAGCCCACGAGAAGAGTGCATTGAGGCCCAAACCATGATACTGCGGCTTCTCCAGAGCTGCTTCTCAGTGCTCACTACAGACAATAAAACCACAAACACTCAGGAAAACGAACAGAGCCAAAAGCCTGACAACATGGAAGCGGCTCAGGATCTCTACAAGCATCTCTGTGAAGGTGATCTTTTTTAAAAAAAAGATCTGTGGATCAACACAATGTCTCTCACACTTTCTACCTTCAGGGAACATTTTCCACGTCAGTTGGGGGCCACAGAAATCCCTGGGCATGACTGAGGATTCTGGGACATGTTCACTGGTAGTGGTCTTAATCTTGCTATACTTTAAGTTTCTTTCTTTATGTAGTATTTGAAGAGGGACAGTTATTTCTTTGGAATGAAGAAGCATAGAGGAAATAATAATGATAATGATGATTTATTTATTTTTTATTTTGTCATTTATGATCTGCCTTTCTCACTGGGACTGAAGGCGGATTACACAGTGTGAGAGTAGTACAGTCAGTATCAAGGACAATTTCATAAACAGTGCCGTAGGGTAAATAAACACAAGTTTACAAAGACATAACATTAGCAAGAATCCAATACCGAGTTGAAGAAATGCTGAAACAGAACATAAGCAATCCTAGGACTGACATAGGAGCACATATTTAAAGCAACAGATAGTACGTAAGGCAACATAGTGGTGAAGTCTGTGGGTGAAATCTATGGTCCCAAACTCATTTTCAGAGTATCTGAAACCTCTCTATAATACAAAAGCCTTTTTGAACAATTTGGTTTTGCATCATTTGCGGAAAGCTAGGAGAGTGGAGGTTCTCCTGACCTCCTCAGGCAGGCTGTTTCACAGGGTAGGAGCCACCACAGAGAAAGCCCGTGTATGGGCTGCTGTTTATTTTGCCTGTGTGCAGGATGGCACCTGCAGGAGACCCTATTCAGATGAGTGAAGTTGCTGTGGAGGAACATGGGGAGGGAGGCGGTCCTGTAGGCGTGTCAGACCAAGGCCATGAAGAGCTTTGTAGATGATGATGATGATGATGATACCGATATCTTGGTGCCTCAGTGTAAAGCATTTTTATCTTTTTGAATGATATAAAAATCCATTGGCATTTATTTCGGTATGAACTTTCGTGAGCTCATATTGAAATAAACGTTATTACTAGTCTTTAAGGTGCCACTGGATTTTTGTTTCATTTTACTGTGACAGACTAACGCAGTCATCTTTTTGCATTTATGTTTCTGTGCAGTCGTAGACGGGAGAGAGAGTGAGTCCACGCCGTTAAAGACCTTGAAGCAGGAAGTCAACAACACATTAGTCAACGGCGCAGCCATCTTTTTCCCTGAGAGGCTTACCCGACGGGAGCAGCTCTTTGCCATGATGGTATATTGGTCTCTCTTCATTCATTCGTTTTGGCAGTTTTAGATCCTGCCTTTTTGTTCTCACCCTATCACTTAAAAACATGAAAGTGACGATAAAACATCGTCGTAAGAACGCCGAAAACACCACAGCAGCAAATTGCTTCATTTGAAGGTCTTCTGGAATGTGCGTTTTCAAATTATGCCGGAAGAGCCTGCAGAGGGTGCAGGTCTGCGGGGAAGAGTTCTCTGACTTGGGCAGGGAAGACTGCTGTAAAGGGCCTCCCGGAAGTCCTTGCCAACTGTGTCTTGGATAACACAGCTTCCTGTGTATAAATTACCTCTGGCTTCCCCATCCAATGCCCCAATGAAAACCTATTTACTTCATTTTATTTATTTACAAGATTTATAATCCCATCTTTCAGCCCAGACAGGGCCACCAAGCCTGTTAACAAGTACAAACAGAGCAGTATAAACACACATCATAAAACAAGTTAAAACCAAAACTATATATAAAAACATAGTGGCATCACTTAAAACGTAGGGAAGGAAGGGAGGGATCATCAAGGGAATGATGGAGAAAGCAAAAAGAGTCTTCACCCTCCACCCTGATAGAATGAGACAGACCTGCAAATGTGGCTGCTGTAGCAATGTTTAACCTCGTGTTTATTTTACTACACTTAACGCTTTTGTGTATGTGTTGTTTTTTTTAATTAGTCTTTTTTTCCTTCTTTTTCCCCAGAAAAACATTACAGAGCAGGAACACAAACCATCTGTCCATCTTGCTTTCAAATCCCTCTGCACATATTTCAGGTAAACCTCTTAATTATGTCGAAAGGAATGCTACAGATCTTTCATCTCAGCAACCTTGTTCTCCTACCTGTGAAACAGTCTGCTAAACTTCCTGCAAGCAAGAAAAAAGGACCTTCACGCGATAGGAATAATGTTTGGGTTCCAATGGAGGGAGGGGGTGGTGGAAAGGAAAACATAGTGTGGAATGAACAGTCGAACATCAGATTGGACTGAGACTATTTCTATACGTATTTATAATACGTGGTGTGTAAGCCGCTTTAGTGTACTGCAACTTGCGACCAAAATTCTGCTACCCGGAAAGCCAAATGCAAACAGAAGTTCAGAATACACAGACAATGGGCATGGAACTCAATGTCCTTTGCTTTGACATTTGATACTTTATACCATTTTTGATTTGCATTCCAGCAGCATCTTGAAAAACAGTGGTACTCGTATTCAAGAGTACTTTCTAACCTGAAAAATGTACAGTAGCAGATGAAGAGGAGGATTTGGGATGAGGGTCAAGATGTACAGACTCCAGGAGGCTTAGGAAGGGAAAGGGAACTGTCAAGTGGAACAGGGTCTTTCTTCCCTGTACTGAGTTGTAACGGATTTTTACCCGTGTCTTAACTAAGGCTTCCACTTTCCCAGAAGAAAGATTTATCTTTACTCTTGGATAGCTTTCAACAGTTAGTTAAGACCTGTCAAACAGAATCTGCTCATTTAACAAATTCTGCTTATCAGTACATTATTTATTGCAAAGCTTTTTTCCCATCAAGACACACAGAAACCTTTCTAGAGTTTCTTTCTTTCTTTTTATTGAAATACACTCTAGTCTTTTAATGAAGCAAGATATCAAAACATAAATGATTATTAATATCAATCTGACAAAAATGGAAAACAGAAAAGCAATAAGAATTAGGTTGGCTAACATTTCCTAATTAACTCTAAGTTTAAAACAAAGTTTCCATGAAAGGCATAAAGATCCCCATAGCATACGAAGGTAAGAGTCTCACCTAGATTCTCATGAGATTTCTTCCAATCAGGACTCTGATGTACTATCTGAATTTGCATGTTTTATAGGTTTATCTTATGCAAATATCTAAGATATTTTTCATGTGATAGCATAGATAAACTATGATTGGTTTACTGCTTAATTAAACATTCGTATTTTCTATTGTATAACATTCTAATTAGCCAAAAAGTGACATTATATCCAACTTGCAAAACAAAACTATAAATCCATGAGAAATGACAGAAAGAGTTAAGTTGGTAGATCACCATTGGTCCATTCTGTGATTGGAGAACATTAATCTAGATAGTGTCCACTATTTTAAATTAGCTATCAAAGATTAAAGCACTCCTGATTTAGTTAAACAACACTGGGAAAAAAACACAAGACAGTTCACGCAAAGTAGTCCACTCAGAATACACGTGTTTGTATTGCTTTGTATAATGTGCTTTAATCTGTATTACTGCAACAGAGTTAGTGGAGCCCTTCCCACTGGTGTAAGAGCCCTTTCCTACTTTTCTTGTTTTTAATGAAGAAGATGATACTCATATCCATGAGGACTAGAAACACTCTATTTGAGAAGGTGGGATTTTGAAGAATTCAGTGGATGTGCTGGAGTTCTTGAATTTGAATGCTTTATGTTTAGACCTGCATTAATAGAATACTTGGGAAATGTTCATTCTTTGACAGCGATCAGGATCCTGGTGGGCTTTTGCTCTTACCAGAGAAAGGAACTTCTGCAAACCTGGATGTTGATCAAGTGCTGTCGGTGATGGAAACACTCTTGTTGGTGGCTTCAAGAGAGGTAGGAATACTTAATTTGATTTACCATCTGCCTTGCTCACCAAGACTCCAGGTGGATTACCCAGTGCAAGTCAATGTAATGAATATTATGAAACATATATTAAGCAATGTAATAGGACCTGAAAACTGAAACAAATCACTAACAGTTTTTCTAGAAAACCCCTAGCATGCATTTCTCTTTTTTCTAACAACTTCAAACTTTTAATTTTTCAGTGTGAAATGTTGATGCTTGGTGTCGCCCAGCCAGACAGCAGTTCCGTGCTCTCGTCGTTATTCTGGTCTGTACAGGGCAGCCTCCTTTCCTGGTGCTACTTGCAGCTTAAGGGGAACGACTCAGCCTCAAAGAACCTTGCCACAGAAGTACTTACAAAATGTAGGTATTCAAGCCAAAGAAGCAACTATTGTAAGAATTTGATGCAATCTCATCTCAAGTTGGCCTGAGGTAAAAATCAGGTCAAGGAAACTGCAGACAGTTGAAGAGATGGTACAAGACTTCTGAATAGAGATAACATGCTTCACTTTATTCAAACACCTTTGTGAAGCTTGGGAACTATGCTATTATACTAGAAAACCAACTCAACCCCCCCACCCCACCCAACCCCAAAATGTTACATACCCATAAGTATTATAACAAGATTTAAAGTAGTTAAATACCGGAGCAAAGCATGGCTATCAAACTAGTTTGTTATAAACCAAGGCTACTGGTATTACTGAAGCAGTAAGAAAAATAGTGTTCATCGGCCCCTTTATCTTCTTTTTGGTCTAGATGTACAGTTGTTCCTGTCAAGCATCAGGAAAGTTTTTGAATCTCTCCTGGCCCAGCAGAGTGGAAAAATCATAGTGGAAAAATTAAGCAACTCTGTCTTTGCTATGGTAACCCGCCAGCTGGTAAGTGAGCTGCGTGGGCTATTGTGGTACATAGTTAATTACTTGATTTAAAACCCTGTAATCTTAATGAGATGTCTTGTGCATGCTTTCTCCAGATGACCGTCCTTCAGGACTTCTGCACTTTAGATATTCCACACTGTGCCCTTCTGCAGAATATCAGCATCTTGACAAAACTACTGAATGGCCTGTTGATGGAGACTGTAGAGAATACGGATAAGGTAGCCTCCCAAAAGGGTGCAGATATTTCTAATGAATGTTTGTCATCTTTAAGTGGCTGTTCTGTAGAATAATTCTGTAGTCTGTTATGCTTTTTGTTGAAGTTCATCACTATATCTAATAGTATAATACATAGGGCCCCTCGTGCCAGTTACAAAAGCAGCAAAAAATAAATAAATCAGCCTCTCACAGATAAGGAAAGGATGTCTGTTTGCTCAAGGGGACTCTCTGGGCATGCAGACAAATACGACTTCATCAACTTGCCAAAAAATGGGAAACATACAAAATCTGATGAGAACTGAATGCGTTTCAAAACTGTTGAGTGAATTAAGAGGGGAAAGGGGCGGGGGAAGAGAGAAATTCGCCTGCTCGAGCACCTTAGAGTTTATAGATTTTGGCAAAAGAAATTTTTGGAGAATGGAATTTGATTTTTAAGTCTCTTCCCCCCCCCCAATAATCCTGTGTCCACTGATACAACAGTGAAACCTGTCTCTCCCCCCCCCGCCCCCCCGACAAGATTGGAATCTCGGCATACTTGGGAGAATCTCCAGGTTTTGCAGGAAAAGATTACTTTATGACTTAAAGAAAACCCACCCCCAGGTGAGCACCTTGCAATCACAAAACATGGCACCCAGAGCAGGAGCTCAAAGATAGAATTTAAAGCACAGCTTGAGTTATAATATGAGAGAAGACACTCATGGAATTCAACAAAAAGTAATCTGACCTTCAGGTTCCAGAAAAAAAGTCTTTTTTAGAACTACTGGTCATATGAAAACTGTATATTTCTGGCATCATTTCCATTTCAGACAATTACTGGGAAAAAAATGACAAGGGCCCCAGTGTATGGCAATAAATACCACAGTAGGATCTGAGCCTTCTAGGCCCTGATATGTCAAGGTAGTGGGAAGACCTATTGCCCCTGAGGCACCCATTCTGGACCTAATTCTGAAGTTTGGACTAACTTTTTATGTGTACAGGATACTTCTGGGAAAGCAATGCTGGCGTTCAGAATTATTTCCAGCTTGGATTTGGGGGAGTCCATCCCATCCCTGCTCTGTCTTGATTTGTTTCTCCAATTATACCAGGTGGACATGGAAAACTGGCAGCAAGAACAACCTGTGGTTCTGAGAACGTGGGCTATGGAGTCGCCCCATAACTATGACAATAACTGCCACGATGTCACAGTGTTCATTTGCCCAGAGGCAACTTACTTCGAGGTGGAATTTAACGAACGATGTGAAACAGAGAGGAGGTAACTTGGCGGCGATCGGTCTAGGGGCAATTTTGTGTTGAATTTTGCTTTGGCCTTACCAGATCCATTGGTTTCTAAAAGCATTTCAACAGGGCTTGCCCACATGTGCATCCAAAGCCTGTGTAAACAGCTCTTTTGGAAACTGGTTTTCCTAGATAACAGTAGCCGCCAAACTCAGTCAGAAAATAAAGGAAGAATCTTCTTTCAGAAGAGCTTTTCCACTGATGATTTTCCACTATAGTTTGTTTATTTATTTACACTGAAATCTCATTCAGAGTTGGAAGCAATGCTGTAAAGCAAGTTGAAATGGCATATTACATGACGTGGAAATATCCAGTAGGAGCATCCCTGCAGCACACAGTACTGTGTATACTCTACAGTCCGTATCTCCTTATCAAAGCATCTCTCTGAACCAGTATCTTACAGTAAAGCTCTGTTACCTGTGTAAAAAAGCCCTCCTGAATAATTTAATTTTGCACAGGTTGCAAAAAGTCAAGGGAGTGGGAGCTTCCTGATTTTTTCCCTCACTCTGCCCCTGCGGCTGATCTTGCCACTGGATACAAAGCCATCTGTATGGGGGACTGGTAATGTTGATACCCGGCTTTTAGGCATGTCTTGTCCATTATTTTCTGAAATACGGCATTTATCGGGGAATGCATTTATTGTCATACATTAGAAACTTCTTGTCATGTTCGTTGAGTTTGTACACCCAGCTTTCTTGAATGGGCGTCCAGAGAGAATCTAAAAATAAACTACATCTTTGCTGTTAAATATATTTATGATTATAACATTAGAAATATAAATCATGAAGTGGGGGAGAGGGCAGTATGATAAAAGAACAATTTGGAAAACCAGCCCACCCCTTAAACTCTTCCTCTGTTTGATTTTGATCTCTTGGGGGCTTGAGCAGGCTGATTTGTCACCTCCCCCCCCCCACCCACACACACACCTGTCTTTCAACTGCTTTCAACATTCTATGCTTTCCACAGAGTTTTCAGTCATCAGGCCAATTTTAAAGAGGTTTTTCCCATTCAGTTTGCAGATATGTTTCTGCATAATCCTCTGAGTATGTAGAGACCCCTGACTTGTCTATGGGTGGCTTTATTTTGCTGCTTTCATCATCTGCATAGGAACCCAGCTGTTAGATATAGTGATGGAAAGTGAAAAGGAAATGAAATGGTGAAGCTAGCCAACGTTTATAAGACCCTGCAGGTTCTGCAGTATGGAATGGAAATAGGCACTGAAAGCAGATCAACTTCTGCAGCTTAGTCTGTGTGTAGATCCAGAGGAGTTAGTCTGTAGTTGCAAAATAGTAAGGAGTCCAGTAGCACCTTTAAGACTAACCAACTTTATTGTAGCATAAGCTTTCAAAAACCACAGCTCTCTTCATCAGATGCATGGAGGCTGAAGAGCGCTGTGGTTCTGATTAAGAGAACAGTGGTTCTCGAAAGCTTATGCTACGATAAAGTTAGTTAGTCTTAAAGGTGCTATTGGACTGTTTATTATTTAGTCTGTGTGCACACATACGCACAATACCCCACAATAAGAGTAGCCCTGTTTGCAAGTGACAGAGAATGCATATACAATCTGTGTACAATATACTCTTGCTTCTTCTTCATATGCACATTGACTAATTCTCACATTACGTTCAATGCATGTACACCTTAACATATGATTTAAACCCTACAATTTATCCAGGCACTGGTCCTTTGTAAACATGTATTGGCATGACGTGCGCTTACTGTAACTTGTGAACAGGGCTAATAATGCTCTTAAAATAAGGGGTGTTGGGCAGTTAAGGCTGTTTATGCAGTGGTGTTCACTGCTTTTAAATCCGTATTGCACACAGTCTGGTCTAGGATGTTCCAGTATGGAAGAGCTGGCCGAGTATTATGATGATGAAAAGGAACTGTGATCCAAGAGGTCCCTGATTCAGGTCCTTTGCCACAAATATATTTAAGTAGCTTTTGGCAAAACATTCTCAGCTGCAGCTGTCTCTGTGATATTGAAATGAGGATTAACTCTGGCCTCCCTTACTGTGCTGCATAAATGCCAAGATTAACAGATGGTGGAAATATGAGTATGAGTACCTTTTAAAAAGTTAATTATAAAAATGATGATAGTGTAAATAATTCTTTAAACTTTATGTAATGCTTGTTCAAAACACCCTTCAGGTATTTCCAAACTGGGTTAACAACTCTAAACAATAAATGTTTAAACTATCCTTTCTTTCCCCGCTTCTGTTCTTTGGTACAAGAGCAATGGTGATGAGGCAGCTCCACCAAGATTTTCTCTTATCATTGGAGGATGGTATCTTTGTGTGGGTTTTGCCTCCTCCTTGCTCCGTAGGCAGGGCATATGCAGATTTCTTGCAAAGGCTTCCAATATCCTGATGAGGTACTCAAACACCCTCTGCCCCCATCTGTGCCCTGCCCACTCTGTGGATGGACAAGGTTCCACAGTGCTCTTACCTTGTTAGGTAAAAAAGCAGGAGAAAATTCTGAAACATCTGACAAAATCAGCTGTGGCTCCCTCCACCCCCTGCTTGCTGGAGGTGGGGGCAAAGAAGAAGCAGCTGTTGTCTTGGATGGAATGCCGCACAGCAGCAACTGCAGCCAGGCCACTGCAAGAGAACAGCATGGCTGATTCAACCTCTGAGGCCCTGGGACAGGCCTCTGCAGTGACAGCCAGTGCCTCTTCTTTGGCTCCTGGGAGAGTGGGGCTTTACTCCACTTAGATCTCTGCACCTACATTACTAGGAAGGTGGTGAAGGACATTATGTTACTAATAAAGTGGTGAAAAACATTAAACAGGACCTGAAAGAGAAAAAGTGCAAAAAAAAAAAGCAGCTATGATGTAAATGGAAGGATGAGGATTGCTCCTCCCCTTCTCCCAACTTCCAGGAGGAGATGAAAAATGGAATCCAGCAGATGATCAGTCCCAGCAGCCCATGATATTCTCCTACTGGTCCTCTATTCCATCCCAGTCTGGGCTGGCTCCGTCTCTCCACATGAAAATTGAAGAGAGTACTAGATCGACATAGGTACCCAGAAGGTGATCTTGGTTTCTAGAAGACCCTTTACCCACCGACTCTATGGAGCCACTTGGAAAACCTTTCACAGGTGGTACCACAGGAAAAAAAACAGTACATCTGCAGCAGGCATAAGAGAAGTCCTTCACTTCCTCCACAAATGATCTGAATCGAGGCCTCTTTGGCAGCCCTTTCATTGGTTCTCTGTCCTGTTGCAAGACAGCCACTTTCCAGAAGCAACCATATAAAGCGTTCTTAGAGGGAGCATCCCTATCCAGCCCTCCTGTTCAACATCAGTTGCCTTTGTAGGCCCTCCATAAGGTGTTGAGAGTTCTACAGTAACCTCCATTTGAACTCTCAAGTTCTGTTCAACTGAACATTCTATCCTCCAGGGTAGCTTTCCTTGTTGTAGCTGTAACTTTGGCCAGGAGGATATCAGAACTCACTGTCCTTTTGACTGGAAATGAGCTTTGTTCTTTTGAGGAGGATATGGTGACCTTGTGTGCGCTAATCCTTCCTTTATACCGAAGGTGAACTTTTTGTTCATTGTCCATCTTCTGTGCAGTCCCACATAGGGACTGCGCATGCGCAGGCCTGCCGATCGGAAGTCTATTAGGGGGCACTCACTTTCCAGTGAGCATGAGCGAGACTTCCCACAGAAATGGTGCTGGGAGGCGATGCCCCCAATCCTCCAGTTCCTTTTTTGCCACTGGTTGAGAAGGTTCTGCATTTTGATCCACTCATTCTAGATTGTAGTTGTGCAAATTTTGGTGAGATCTTTCTAAATATAATGGCTGATACCACCTTTATATTTAAGAAATGTGTTACTTGCGCGACTAAAATGTCCAAAACTGACAGTCATTCTATTTGTCTGGAGTGCCTGGGGGAGGGACACAATGTCCAGGCCTGTGAGCACTGTAAGAGCTTCAACCCCAAGGCCAGGACGGAGAGAGCCAAGCGCCTTAATGCCCTGCTTTGGGAACGTGCCATGAAGGCTTCCGATGCTCCTAAAGCCTTTCCCCCTCTTCTGTGGGGACAGCGGGGGACAGAGGCTGTGGGGACAGGCCCTTGAAAAGGCCAACCTGACACTTACCAATTCAATCCGGATCCGTCACTTGTCCCGTCAGTCAACGGCGTCCTCGGATCCATCTCGGAACCAATCTCAACTTCACACATTGGAGTCGCAGGTTCCATTGGAGGAAGCCCTGATTCGCACTCCTCTCGAGTCTTCCGCAAGGTCGGATCCATTGGCATTGAGCGCCCCGAAGAAGAGAAGAGTGGAATTGAATCTCAGAGAACGTCGTGAGATGCCGAAGTCGATGGCCTCGAAGTCGAGGAAATCTCGACTGCGAATGCAGATGCTGCAGCTATGGTTTCTCTCTGTGCACAATTTTGAGACTGCACGGCAATGTTCTACCTGAACAAACAGGGGCACCACGTCCAGGACTCTGTGCGACGAAGCCAGATTGGGCTGTTGCCAGAGGTGTTTCTTTACAAGCTGTTCACGTTCCAGGCTCAGTGAATGTGAAAGCGGACTTGCTGAGCAGACTGAGGTTGGAGAACCACGAATGGTCCCTGACGGACGTGTATCTAGAGTTGGTGTTCAAACAATGGGGATTTCTGGAGATGGATCTCTTTGCAAGAGAGGGGAACCAGAAGGCGCTAGACTTCTGTTCTGGGGGGGGACTGGGACGCAATTCTCTGGGAGATGGTTTCCAGATAGTATGGAAGGGGCATATCTTCTATGCGTTACCTCCCTTTCCCTTACTTGCTCGAGTCGTAAGCAAGATCCAGATAGACAGACCACATGATATAACACCCTTTTGGCCCAGACAACCATGGTTCCAGCATGTGTTGCACCTGTCCAGAGGTTGATGTTATCAGTTTGGACCACAACCAGATCTTCTCACTCATGACGGGGTATGGTTTCACGACTTACCCAGACTGAGGTTGACAGCATGGCTCATAGAGGGACAGGAACTCTTTCCGCTAGAATAGCAGAGGTTGTGCTTAATGCATGGAGACTGAATACTGGAAGGCCTTATGAGTTTAAATGAGGAAGGTTCATTCAGTGGGTCTCTGAGGAATTTAGACCCATTTGACTGTCAGATTTCAGACATTCTGGAATTCCTATTGTCTCTCAAGGATGAGGGCCTTTCCAATTCCTCTGTTAAAGTTTACCGTGCCGCTATCTCAGCTTTTCACCCCAGGGTAGATGGGAGAACAGGTTTTTCTCACAGCATGTTAAAGTCTTTCCTCAGGGGTCTTCAGAATTTGTTTCCCCCAGTTAAGGAAATAGTGCCTCAGTGGTCGCTCCAGTTGGTCCTGTCACAGTTAATGCACCCTCCTTTTGAGCCACTAGCCACTTGTGAGCATGCTGACCTATCTCCGAAGGTGGCGTTCCTAATAGCCATTTTTTCCAACACCCCCCCCCCCACACACACACATGCCTTCAAGAGCTCGCTGTTGGTTAGCACAACCAGCACTTTCCCTTAGCAGGAGAGTGAGTGAGCTTGCTGCCCTTTGCTTTGACCCTCTCTTTTTGTAAGATTCATAGTGGTAAAGCCGTGTTAAGACCTGACCTTAAGTGCAGACCCATTTGGCTCAGAATATTGTCTTACCTGTTGTCTTCTCCAACCCAGCTTCTGCATCTGAGCGTGCATTGCACTCCTTGGATGTAAGGAGGGCTCTGCTCTTTTACTTACATCGTACAGCTGAATTTAGGAAGGACAAACGACTGTTTGTTATGCTGGCCCTAAGAAGGCCCTTATGCTGCTCAATCAGTGTCCCGTTGGGTCACCTCTGCTATTAGGCGATGTTACAGTTCTGCTAACATACCTTGCCCCCTCGAGGTTTGAGCTCATTCCACAAGAGCACAGGCGTCTTCATCTGCGCTTCTGAAGGGCATCCTGCTGATCGACATATATAGCGCTGCCACGTGGTCTTCACCCGACACGTTCATGAAGCACTATGCCCTGGATGTTATGGAGAGAAGAGAATCGGCTGTGGGTCAAGCTGTGCCGCTCTGTTTCATTGAAGATCACTCCCACCTCCTGGTAAGAAGCTTGTGAGTCTCCCATGTGGGACTGCACAGAAGACGGACAATGAAAACCGAGTTGCACTTACTGTAATTGCTGTTCATTGATGTCTTCTATGCAGGCACACTTACCCTTCCTCCAACCCGGCTGTGTGCCTCATCTCTTACCTGTGGAACCGGCACCTCAGGAGAACTGGAGGGTCGGGGGCGCCATCTCCCAGTGCCGTTTCAGCAAGAAGTCTTGCTCATGTGCACTGGAAGGTGAGCGCCCCCTAGCGGACTTAGCTAGAAAAACATCTGATCGGCAGGCCTGCGCATGCGCAGTCCCTGTGTATGCCTGCGCAGAAGACCTCAATGAACAGCAGTTACAGTCACTGCAACTCTGTTTTCCCCAGGGATCAAGCGCTCCGTCTCCCTTCATTCTGTCCTCATCCCAGTCATCCTAAGGAACATGAGTGGCATAAACTAGATGCCTGGAGTATCCTCCGCCCCTACATTAAAAGGACAGCAGCCTTCAGATCTTCAGATGCCTTGTTTTGTCCTCTTACCCAATACCAAGAAGAAGAAAGCATTATCATCAACCATAGCCAGATGGATCAAACCATGCATTTCCCTGTCTTAGGGCATTCAGCATCTTTTGCTGCCCTCAGTTTGTTGCCTCTTCTACTAGAGCAACCCCTATTTCTGCAGCCCTCTACACCGAAGCATCCATTGCAGAGGCCTCAGCTGAGGCAGCATTTCACAGAAGAGTCCTTCAGAAGGTAGTACGTTTATAATTCTCTCTTTTTTCCTACCCAGTGTAATAAAACATTTCAGTGTCCCATACCTCAGGTCGAAGAAACTTACTGTTAATAAAAGGAAAGATATCCCATACCAAGCCACTGATGGAGAATGAAACATTGGACTTACCATGAGGGTTTCTTCTCATCAGTGGATTGGGAGGTATCCTTCCCTGCCGTAGTTGGTATAGGAGGAATTGAAGAACTCCCTATTTCAGCTTGGAGAACTGTCTGGGATTTTTCTGTCCTGTTACTCAGTCTGACCCTGTCTCCAATTACAGGTCTGCAGGCAGATGTCCGTTTTCATTAATAAATGCTATATTAGAGATGGATCCATCTTCCTTAGAAACCTGGCAAGATGTGAACTGGGAGCCGGAGGGAACTGAGCACCTCCTCATGATAGTGGAAGTCTTTGCATAACATTTGCATATATGCCTTATCTACAGAGCAAGGAGAATGCACAGCTAACTCAAAGATATATTGTCGAAGGCTTTCATGGCTGGAGAACGATGGTTGTTGTGGATTTTCCGGGCTGTATAGCTGTAGTCTTGGTGTTGTAGTTCCTGACGTTTCGCCAGTGTCACTGTGACACTGAGACATCTCTGTCTTTTGGTGCTACACCTCTGAAGATGCCAGCCACAGCTGCTGGTGAAACGTCAGGAACTACAGCGCCAAGACCACGGCAATACAGCCCGGAAAATCCACAACCACCAACTCAAAGATACTTTTCAGTCCACTGATGAGAAGAAACCCTCACAATCCACTGCTTTGTTCTTCCTTCTTTGCTCTCTTGCCCTTGTGAATCCAGCTTCTTCTGACTGAAGTTAGTAATGGTTATATACATTTTTGCAGGTATGACTATCTGGAGTTCACTGATGCCAGAGGAGCAAAAACTCGGTATGATTCAAAAGTTGGCACGGACAAGTGGCCCAGGGTGAGTGACTTTTAAAAGGCTTGGGCAAGCAAAGACCTCTTGTGACTTATAAACTGATCTTGAGGTGTGTTGAATTAATGCCTTGACTTGTCACTGCAGTCAAATGTACTTTTAACTGCAGATCTTCTTACTGTGTGACTTTTTGGCTTGGGGAGGTAGCAAAGACGTGGTTGCCCAGTGAGGACTTTATAAAGAGAACCTGCTAGACTAGACTAGTGGCTCATCTGGTCCAGTATCTGGTTTTCTCTAGTAGCCAACTAGATGTCTCTGGGAAGTCTACAAGTGGAGAATGGAGGCTTCTTTGATAACTGATATTTCACTGTCAACTAAAGAGTTGCATGATCTCATAATCGTAAGAATCACTTTGAACAGTTTCAAGTCTTTGTTAAACCATTTGCCTGGGCAGTAAGGTCATGTCACTTAAAGGCTGAGAAACATCCTTTAAACATCCTTCGAGTGTCTTGCTCTTGGTAATAGTAGGGTTGAATTTGGAATGCTGAACAGCGATTATTTTACGTAATCCTTTTTTATGTCCCACAGGGCTGCCTGTTTGGTTTTGGCTGTGTAACTGGAAGCTTTAGGCTCCATAAATGTTAGATCTGGAAGTGGTTTAGCTGGGGCAGCATTCTGTGAACTGGTCCTGGATGGTCTAGGTAGCCTGATCTTATCAGATCTTGGCGGCTAAGCAGGGTCAGCTCTGCTCAGTATTTGGATGAGAGACCACTAAGGAAGTCCAGGGTTGCTATGCAGAGGCAGGCAATGGCAAACCGCCTCTGTTTCTCTCTTGCCTTTAAAACCCTATGGGGTCGCCTTGGCTGCAACTTGACAGCACACACACAAACACAAATGTTCTGTGAAATGGTTGAAAAGGTTTGGCAAAGGACAGTGTTGGGGGTGTGTAGGGTCTTAGCCAGGGCTTTTTTTCTGGGAAAAGAGGTGGTGGAACTCAGTGGGCTGCCCTCAGAGAAACTGGTTACATGGCTGGTGGCCCCGCCCCCTGATCTCCAGACAGAGGGGAGTTTGGATCGCCCTCCACACCACTCAGCAATCTAAACTCCCCTCTGTCTGGAGATCAGGGGGCGGGGCCACCAGCCATGTGACCATTTTCAAGAGGTTCCGGAACTCCATTCCACCGCATTCCAGCTGGAAAAATGCCCTGGTCTTAGCCCTCTTATTATGTTCCTGATGTGCCTTCCTCTCATGCTACCCTTGGCAAAAATGTGACTGTTTTGTTGCTCTGTAGAAAGTGACCTTTAAGGCTGGCCTACGGCTGCAGTTTCTCTTTCACTCTGACAATAGTAACAATGAGTGGGGCTACAAGTTCACCGTTGCGGCATACGGCTTGCCGGACATTGCCGTTTCTTGGGGCCTGGATCTGCAACTTCTCGTGGCCAGGCTTATGGGGCGCTTGGCTTCTCAGAGTATGGTGCTGAAATCTGTACAGGGTGAGTTGAGAGGGGCTTTTACTCATTTATTATTTTAAGAACCTGCTTCTGTAATTGCATTGTGGGTGAAGAACAAGGGGAAAGGATTCTCAGATGTATATCTTGTTTTTTCTTTGCTAAGTGATACACAACAGTATGTTCAGAACACAAAGGAAGAAAAAACCCACAACCGTCTCCCACCCAGCTCTAGCATAGAGTTTAACTAAAAATCTGATATTTTACATTGTTGGCTCTGAGGAAATGTTATAGATGATGTTAGTTCATTGCATGTTTTTGTTCACTGAAGTTAAGCATTTTTTTCTCATGGGTTTTATTGACATCTTCTAAAAGCTCTTAATATTATTGATTCCCCTCTTCTGCCCTGGCACATCTGTAGCCAGGCCAGATATGTGCCTGAGCAGAGGCTGTTAATGTTGATATATCCTTCCTCAGAGCTGTATCCCTCTTAAATTGCTCAAAGTCCTGTATTTTAAGCACATCTCACATAATTTTATTTTAATTCATTAATACACCACCAACTGGGACCCACAGCAGCATACTACATTTCTGTCCTCTCTGTTTTATCCTATTAACAACCCTGCAAGGCAGGCTAAGAGTGTGTGACTGGACCAAGGTCATGCAGTGAGCTTTCATGACTGTCAGGGATCTGAATCAGGGTCTTCACATCAGGGTCTTTCCCTCTAACCACTACACCATGCTGCTTCAGGGGTACATAGACTTGAGCTCCCCTAACAGATGGCTTCGTGTTGCATATTGAAGAATCCATAGGGGGCTGCATATGCTTGGCTTGCTCTACTTTTCATTTTCCATCGATGTGTATTTTAAGGTAACAGAGATAAAGCTTCTGCTGTTCCAATTTCCATTCTGTATTTTCCCCCCTCCGGCTGGTAGGAAATGAAAGAGAACTGTCTCCTGCAAAAGTGACAGCTATTCTTAATTCTCCTCTGTGGAAACCTGTCTTCAGGCAGCAGATGTGTCCTCCTGAGCAAACTCCAGAAGCAAGTGAGCCCAGCCAAACAAACCACGGAAATACAGAGGTACTTATTGTCTACCCCCTCACACACTAAATCTAGTTACACCAACACAAGGACCACTTTAGTCTCTACAAGTCTACTACCCCCTCAAGCCTCCTGAGCTGGTGTTAGTTGCCCATCCTAATGCCAGCCTCTGGAAATACGCTACACAGATAGGCGTGACAGAAGGCCACACTGCTGCAGTTGACCAGGGCAGAATCAAGGCATGGAGGGTTTCATTTGACGTCTGGTCACTGAGTTGGGCTTATTGCTGACATGAGGATTACCAACAAATACCAGGTTTACTTAGGCTTGCACGGTTAAAGCAAGAAGAAATGCAGTGAACAATAAGCATAATAATTCTGCAAATAAGGCATCTGCTGCTTGTGCATGGGCCATACACCCAATTTCATACTCTTTTTCTCGTGTTCTTTGCAGGCCTTCAACTCTCATGTCAGCGACTGTCATAAATTTCTCCTTGACTTCGCAAAATCAGACCCTGCCCAGGAATTCAGTGGGCAAAATTCTGAGCTTTTCAAAGGACTCACACAGGCATGTAAAAAACAGGCCCCCAAGAGTGATATAGTTGCTGGTTCCACTGTTGATCGAGCTGTCAACTCCACATTTGCTGCTTTGGTGTATCTCTCTCCAGATTTGTTTGGGAAGCTGCAAAGATATGGTAACTCTTGCATTAGTGAATATCTATTCGTAACGAAGGCTACTGCTCTTACTAATGTAATTCAGCTGTCAAAAGCAAACCTGCATGTTCCTTCCGAATAACAGTTTGCCCACATGATATGCACCATGTGTTACTTTGACGTAAGGGGGAAACACCAGTCCCTACAACAATTAACATGGCTGTTTTTGAAATGATAAAACACCACCATAGGCGATGTTCCCCTCTCTTGAAGATCAGATGTTATAGAATTAGTTTTATGAATGTTGCCCGTTTGAACTAATACTATAATGTTATCCTGAGAAATATTTTTATTTTATTTATTTTATTTATGTCATTTATAGTCCACCTTTTTCATTGAGACTCAAGGTGGATTACACAGTATGAGATCAGTACAATCAGTACCAAGGACAGTTCCATAAACAATGCTATAGGTAAATAAATACATGTTTGCAAAGACATAGCATTAGCAAGGTTGATGTTTTCCCAGAAGATAGCAGTTTCTGATCTTACCAATACCTGGGTGCACTCATAAGACCATTTCTGCTTGTTCTGACATTTCGTGCATCAAAATGGTAGGGTTTCTGAGCAGTAAGCCAAAGCAAGTCAGAAGTAATTGGTGAAGTCTCCTCAAAGGTCTGAGAGATGAAAATTTTGTAATACTTTCCCCTTGTCTCACAAGTATTGTTCAGATCAATGTGCAATCTGTGATTTGTCACTACAAGTCTCAGTGTTCATTGGACTTGTATGTTTTTCTCTTCATACGTGGCCAGTGAAAGATCTGCAGACTCATGGCAAACCATGGCTAATGGTTATATCCAAAAGACAAACTGGTTTTGCAGTCTTGTGAAGAGCTGTGATAACTAACCATGGTTTGCCATGTATCCAGATTTTTTTCTGGGTTGGCCCAATATGATTGAGGAAGGAGAGTGAAAAATTCAGGTATTCAGTGTTATCCGAAGATCCAAACAGGCATTTGACTTGTTTCTCATTAGCAAGAGGAGAGTGGCAGTAAAAATCCAGCATTGCTGTTTTAGTGGGAGTCTGTATAGTGTTGTGGTGGTTTGAGTGCTGGCCTTGGGAGATCCTCGTTTGCCACACAAGATTCACTGAGTGACTTAGGGCCAGACGTTCTCTTTCAGCCTAACCTACCTCATAGGGTTGTTGTGTAGATAAATGGAGGAGAGAGAGAGCCAATTAGCTCTGAGCTCCTTGGAAAAAGGGTGGGATAAAAATGTACTAGAAAGTAAATCTGCACTGCATGAGGGAAGTATAACTTGTACTTCTAGAAACCTTGGTCTATACTCTGATATCATGTCGGTCCTCTCCCTCTCCCGCTGGTTACAGAGGCTCAGGAAAAAGGTAAAATAAGCGTGTGCTAAAACAGTGACCATAAGGACTGTAATGGGGGACTGGCCCTAAGGTCCCTCTTGTCAACTGGTCCAAAAGAAAAATCCAAAAACCCAGAAGCAGTCCACATAATGCCTTTTGTTATCATTAACCCAATGCACGTGACAGTGTGCAAACTTTTGAGTTCTCCAAACTGATTTTCAGGCTGGATGTTACAAAAACTTTTTTAAAAAAGAAAAATGCTCAGACATGATGTGAAAGTCCTGTTGCAGTCTGCCTCTGCGTTGTGCTCCGATATTCGATGCAAAGCTGATGCTGGTATCCAGTGACTACCACAGTAGCCAGCCAGTAGCTTCTGGGAAGTGTACTAGCAAAGCCCTAAAGGCAATAACTCTTCTGTGTTGTTCATACTGGCCTTGCTGGTCTCTCTGCCCTGCTTCTTCTGCTGAAGAGAGTTTCCACTTAGTTGTCATGTCTAATAGCCATTGATAGGCCTGTCCTCTTCCATCATTTTGTCCCCTTTTAAAGCCATTTGAGCCAGTGGCCGCTGCCCAGTCTTGTGGCTGTGAATCCCTAATTATACATGCTGTGAAGCTAGATTAATTTAAACAATATAAAATGCAGAATAATGCATTTAATATTCATAGTCTGCAATGCCAAAGTTTCTTCATTTACTTCACTTATACCCCACTTTTTCTCCCTAGTGGGAACTCAAAGTTGCTTACAACATTATCCCTCCTTCTCCATTTCATCTTTACAGCAGTTCCGTGAGGTAGTTTAGGCTAACTGTGTGTGCCTGGCCCAAGGGCACCTCACAGGTTTCCATGTCAGACTCATTCAAACATGAGTCTTCCAGATCCTAGTATGACTCTAACCACTACACTACGCTGGCTGTCAAAGTTGTGGACACTTAAAAGGTCTTGAAAGAGCTGGAGGATCCTCCAGGTTTGTGTAACTCGAGAAGATTTCCACAGCTGAGTAATTCACTAGATAAGGGCAAATCCTTTCTGGGAAGTTTTTAGGCAGAAACATCCATGGATTCTTTCCTCCACTTCCTGGCAGACCGAAAGGAATGAGGAAGATTTGGAGGCTGAGGAGTCTATGAGGAGAACAGGAACAAACAATGGATTTTCTGGAACTCAGATGGTTATGTAAGGAGCCAGTCTCTACCTGCTTATAGAAGACTAGACCAGTGTCACAGTAATCCAAGGATTAGCAGATTATCGCTGGGGTTCGAGACTGCTTCAGTGTAGTACCCTGAGAGTTAAGAACACGAAGATCAGAAAGCAAATTCTCTCAAAACACAAACAGTTTTTTTTTTAAAGACTGCTATATCACTTTTAATTTTTAGGAGTGACTCCGTTTCTTTAAGAAAAGCATGTTTTGGCTGTTTAGTTGCTGCTTCCGTCTCTCTTTCAACACACAGGATCAGTGGTGCTTCTGTATGAGAGAGCTGTTTGAAACATCAGAGTGAGGGTAATGTTTCAAAGGCTGATTCTCATGTGTTAATAATTTCAACCTTGCTTTGGGAATAATGAAAAATTTCAGTGTTGTCTGTGAGAAAAGCTTGAGTTACTGATCCAGTCCTAGGTTCAGTCCTGAAATGGTGCGGTTCTGGATAAGCTTGGCTCTGTGACAAGAGCACGTGATGCCTTGAGGCAGTAGGGGCAAAGGTCCATTCAGAGCTTCTGTTGTTTCCTTTGGCCCTCAGAGTTGACTGTAAAATTAGAATAACTAACTTAAGAGGATCTTGTTTTTTTTTTCTTCGTTAACAGTCATCAGTGGCGGCAAAGCACTTTTGAGTGATGAGTTTGCACAAGTGTATTCCTTGGCTGATGGGATCAGAATATGGATGGTATGCTTTTATTATGTACTTATTTACATATTTTGCTCCATGCATTTGATAGCAGCTTCCAATAAAATAATATAAAATGGTAGATGCTTTAACATCTTTTTAAAAAGGCATGTAAAAAAAAACCAGTTTAGAAAGCAGCATGTACAAATCCGGTTAACGGATATACTACACAAACTCAAATTAGACTTTGAGAACATATTAGACCAGCCAGATCCAACCAGGAAAGACCTTATCTCCAAAATTTATAAAATGAGCATCCAAATCAACAAACCCAAATCTACGAACTTCAAGACAAAATGGCAACAGGACTGTGGCATGGCACTAACTACTGACCAATGGAAAAAAATCTGGACTCTAAAATTACTCAGCTCTCAAGAAATCAACACAAAACTCCAAACATACAAAGTCATAACACAGTGGTGCCTTACACCAAAAAAACCTAGCTGTAATTACATCATCATATTCTCCCCTGTGCTGGAGAAAATGTGGAGAAATCGGAACGTATGCACGTTGCTGGTGGCAGTGCACAATAATAAACAAATTTTGGCAGGAGGTGCCACAACACATATATATCATAACTGACTACAAAATTCCACTTTGACCACAACTAATTTTCTTGGATCAATGGCAAAATCTCAATATCCCTATGATAAGATGCAGTCTCATAGCCAGTTTGTTAGTAGCAGCAAAACAGTGATTGCCTCATGTTGGAATAAACAAAGCACCTCCATCAGTAGACCAGTGGTTCTCGAAAGTATGAGACCATTTTATCATGGAAAAAATAGCAGACAGTCCACAACAATCTAGCATATATCCTAAAATAACAATATTCTGTAACAAATGGTTACCTTCTCTTGAATGTCACCAAAAAGGTTCTCCCCACCACTGCACCTTGTTAATTTGTTTTATTATTTGTATATTGATTTTAGTTTTGTTTTTATCAATTTTAACTGTTCACCGCCCAGAGCCCCTGGGATGGGCGGTATATAAATTGAATAAATAAATAAAATAAATAAATAAAATGAAGTACAAACTCCAAACCAGCTATACCAAATAATTCTCAACTCATAAAACCAAACAAATGTGAAGGTATCGCAATGCCAAAATCAATACAATTAAAAATTTAGGGAAATAAAAGAAAACAGTAAACATCATCAATGTTAGGAAATTGCATTCTATAAAGTTTGTTATGATGTATGTTCTTTTTCCTATGTATCTTTATAACTATTGTATTTGAATAATCTTCTCAGTTTTGAGTTCGATCCTGGTGGAAGCCAGGTTCAGGTAGCCGGCTCAAGGTTGACTCAGCCTTCCATCCTTCCGAGGTTGGTCAAATGAGTACCCAGTTTCCTGGGGGTAAAGTGTAGATGACTGGGGAAGGCAATGGTAAACCACCCCGTAACAAAAGTCTGCCAAGAAAATGTCGTGATGCGATGTCCCCCCATGGGTCAGTAATGACTCGGTGCTTGCACAGGTGACTACCTTTACCTACATTTACTGCTTATGCAGGGAATGTTTTTGTACAGCAGGCCACAGGGTCATATGGACAGCCACCTAAGCACATGTAGTCAAATTGTGTGAACAATTTGTTTTGGTTTTGTGTTGGCAGCAAGAAACCTTTGTAATAGGGTGGTTGAGCTACATGTCTGGTCATGTTAATTTCTACTGCAACGTACCTTATGTACATGAAATCAGTGGCTGAAGACTTTGTCAGACCTTCCATTGAAAGCATAATAAGTCAGTCTGGTCCTTGGTCTCTTAGGACTCTAATTCTGCTTGCTGAAATATATTCTAGGAAAGACAAATCTGAGGGCACTGTGAAAGATTTCAATATCCTCCCTACAGCTAGAGATGAAGCAGAAGTCCCTTGTGGACCAAGGAAGTGACAGGGAAGAAAAGCCAGCTGGGGAGGCAAACGAGGTGAACCCAGAAACCCTTGGTAAGTGTCCTTGCAAACTCTTTTCACAGTTGAACACTTTGTTTCTGTTTCTGTCTCCGTCCCACAGTGTTCAACGTTATACAGGCCTGTATTTGATGAGGCGGCATATAGGGTTCACTGGGCTTGGGATGGTGCGCGATCATTTGTGCAGTGGCAAGAGATCTCTGGGGAGGTGTCCTCAGAAGTCCTACAGGATGGCACTGAACTTTTTCCTGACTGATCTTCTTGCTGTTCCACGAGATGGTGACAGGAACCAGAGAATTCAGCCCTGCAAAACTGAGAGCCATTGGCTATATTCAGACATTACAGACAGAGGTTTTCCAAGAATGGCACAGACATAGCTGTTTGCTGTGCTCGTGTGCTTTTCTTTTTCCTTTCTTCATATGTGGACAATCATTACAAGTTCCTGGGTTTAGGAAGGCTTGAATCAAGTTCCAGTTTTTTATGATGATCTGAATGCTGTAGGTGCCTGGGCAAACTGAAGCCCCTACCCTTCCCAGAGTGGGATTCTAACTCCTGGTTTGTGGGGAGGAATAGGCTTAGTTTGTTTGTTTTTTTATTGTATATTTTTTGTGCATTTCCTTCGAAACATCCTTATTCCCGTACATATATACCCATTGCCCAACCCCTCTCCATAAGTTCATATACAGTTTCTATATCTTCGGCAGAAGTCCCTTGTAAGAATCATTCTTCTATTTATCTTGTTTCTTCACATCCGGATAAGAGGAGTTAGTCTCTGAGTCCTCTCCTTCTTCTATTCCTCCTTGATTCTCCTTCCTCTTCCTCCTCACTTAATTCATCGCCGAAGATATTGTATCCTATAGCCGGGGAGGGTTGAGAGTTTTAGTGTATTTTGGATGACTATTTCCCATTCAAGTTATTCATCTGTATTTCCATACCTTTATCCCTCCCGCCCTCCCTTTAGCTACTCATCCTTTCTAGCCAGGGGCACAAGCTTAGGAGCTTCCACCGAACGTCCCGTTGTTGACCCTCCATGACCCATTTTAAATATAAATGCCATTTTTCCTTAATCTTTCCTATTCTTAATTCCCATGACTCATCCTGATTAATTATGGCTATAATGTCTGATTGAATGTATTCAAATAAATAATCCTGCCAGTTTAGTTCCATCCACTTAGTTTTGTCTTTCCAACCAAATGCTATTACTGCTTTACCGGCTAGCACCATTGCTTTAAATAAGTCCTGTCCTTCTTTTCTGATATTCTACACGAAGTGGTATAGAACCCCGGCTATATTAGCTAATATGTTCTCAAGACTAAGTTCAAACTGTTGGCACTGCAGAAATGGGAAAGGATGGTACTCCCATATGTGGTGGGAGTGTGCAGAAGTTAAAGCTTTTTGGGAGAAGGTAACAGAGCAACTTTATAAGTTCTTCGCAATAAGACCAAAGATAGACCTAGAATTGATGTTAGGTAGTACTTTAGGTCAGAATTGGCTTAGTTTGGACATTGCACCAAACCATCGCGATGAATGTTTTAGCTATGGCTTGGCAAATTCAGATATCACATGAATCCCACAGTTCATTTCCCTTCAACCTGGCTTGGGGCAATCAGGAACAGAAACTCTGGTTTGTGCCAACCTTGGCTTGGTGTCATGTTTGAATTGATAAGCTGTAGTTATGGCTGTTGCCCCACCTTTGACACTTTGCCTATAGAAAGAGGAGAAACAAGAAAGCAGACAAGCAGCTCTAAATCACGTCTTGGTGTTTGAAACACCAACCGTGTTTTACATTCTAAATTGTTAACACAAGCTGGGTTTTAGTGGGATGTTTGACCTGAGCCTTTGAGTTTGAGCAGTCCTCATGATTTTCTGTTGACCTTGCATTGTAGCACAACAGTGCATTCAGAAGAGCCTGTTACTGCTGAGCTTCCTGCCTGCAAGGACCAAGGCAGAAAGGCATGACTCTGATAGCATGGAGGACTTTGGACAGGGCCACAAAGACAAACGCCGAAGGACAAGCTCTGTAATTGAAGCCGATTTTCAGGCTGCAGACGCAACACCTGCCTGCCGAGTGATGGATTCTGCTTCCACAGAGGGCAGTCGAGTAGATTTGAGAAAGCAAGAGCCGGACTCACCACAGGCAGAAAAGGCCTCAGCCTCTCCAAGTAAACTGCTCGACAGCGGTGCCTCAGAGCAAGAAGATGTTTCATCCCCTCCCTCCACGCCCACACGCAAGCCCCCATTTAGTCGTGGAAGACTACGGCTTCTCTCTTTCCGTTCAATGGAAGAGCCCAAATCCATGCCCAGCATCAAGGAGAGGTATCCTATCCTGAAGCACGTCTTAGATTTCATAAAGGACCAATCGCTTTGTCATGAAAGGTGAGACGGATTGTGGGTTGGGAGCTGGGTATACTTCTCTGCTTAAAAATTAAATATACATCCAGCTTCTACCAGGATAGACTCCACAGACTATCAGAAGAAAGGGGCAGTACTGGGGGAGGTGGACTAGGGGCCATAGGCTAGAATTGATTTAGGAAATGGGAGAGGGAAGCATACAGATTTGTAGGCAAAATAACGAAGGCCTAACAAGCTACAAGATCTGGCTTGATGGGTAAACAATGACTCGGGCGGGGGGGGGGGGGTACCGGACCAGAAGTTTCAGGCTTCATTCTGAGAGCCATATTTGGGTGGTTTAGAGTGCTGGACTAAGACTGAAGTTTATTTGACACTGGCAGGGTGGCTGTGGGCAAGTCACACACACCTGTACTTACTGTATAGGATTGTTGTCAAGAGGGGGAATATGGAGGCGAGGGGAGTACCAAGTACCCTGCCCCGAGTGCCTTGGAGGAATAAAAACACGATTGATACAAAGTGAACACAAGCTAAGATCCAAGAGAGTGTTTATAACAGTTGCCTTTTGCAAGCAAAACACTTGCCAGATTTTAGTTACGCAACTTCAATATTCTTGAAAGCAAAAAGTGCCCACCTGCCTCCAGCCTCAGTATACAACTCAACAGCACTTCAGTAGTTCTGAACATGAATGTCCTGGGAACAGAACAGCTATACGATTCTGTTCACCTGCTAAAACCTTCACCAGAAGCCCGTATCCTTGTGCACAGGCAGTTTTTTCGGGTGTTGCAACGGGTTTGATTTGTCCAAACCTTTGGTATTTAAGCATGGACATTACTCTTGCTGTTCTAGAGCAGCCTTTACCGTATCTTGTCATTTCTAACACTTTCTTGTACGATTCCCTCCCTGCCCCCCATTTTAGTTCTAAGCTGTTGTAGAGAACTGTTGTGACACAAAGGGTAGGTCTGCTGGTTTTAAAAGAACAGTCTTGGGGCTGAAGGGAAATGGCATCAGCTGCTTGTTCCCTTCTGTCCTGATGCTGTTGCTGCTTTTTGTTCTGCTTGGTCAGTGTTTGTACGTGTGCTGCTCTGTTGTCACCAGTGTGTGGTGTGTATTTTAATTCTAGTGTGCTGGAGGTCCTTGCTTTACGGAAAGCTCAAGCCAAAAGTATCTTGGAAGGCCTGAAGACAATACACCGGTGCCTTGAATCTCTTGGCCAACCTCACTGTTTCCTCCCACCCTGCATTCTTTTTCTGTTGGAACTCCTGGCTTGCCAAAAAGACTTCTCAAAGTAAGATGTGCGAGAAATCCCACCTGATGCATGGGTTTGTTCATTCAGTGCTCATTTGTAGTGCATGACAACAGCCTGTATATGTTTCAGAGGTACAGTTAGAAGGCATTTTTCTTTAAATGGACTATTCAGTTTACTCATTTGTTTCCAGATTTTTAAAAGTGATCCGCTCCAAGTACAAGTGTTTTCCAGTCTCACTGAAATCCGTGGTTTTGATTGTCTCGCGCCCTCTCTGATGCCAGTTCCGTTGGTGGAGCTGGTATGTTAGCACAGAATGTTCATGAACATTCCAGCTGTTCATGAGCAAAGCTGCTGGAACTTGTGCAGTCCAGCTTCTAAGAAAGAAAGGCAAGTTGTTAATTTGGAATTAAAATCTTACGAATTTGAGGTGCAGGATCTTTGTGGAGTAGGCTGAGGACTGGAAGGGAATCCCAAGAGATAGGAAGCTAAAGGGTAGAGTTCCTTGGCTGAAGGAAAAGTGCACAGTTTGGCAATGGGCTGTAGAAAGGAATCTGAAAGAAGGCTCAAGGTTAAGAGCAGAGGACTTACGAAGATAGGTACTCTGAAGAAATGTCTCTGCTCTTATGAGGAGGGGCTGCATATTTGGTACAAGGAAGGCTGAGCATGAGTTGGGATAACTGAAGGAAGAGAACCAAAGTAGGCTGTGGGTCAGGGCTTTGGGGCAGTGATACGAGTTTTCCTGAACAACCTGAAACGGGTAAATAAATATTAGCAAAATTTTAAAAATGTTATCAAAAAAAGGCAAGTAAAACGTGTACAAGCCTAGAAAAGTCTGGTCCGGGCCTAGGAGGCAACTGCATGGTGCACAAGGAAGTGCTCTTATATCTTATTTTTCAGCTCTTTGTGGGCAGCTGAACTGAGCGCTTGGATTTTTTGCGTGCTTCCTATTCTGCATTTAGTCTATCTAACACAATTGATTTGCAGCACAACAGCCCTGACAACTAATGATGAGCAGGCGACATTTTACATATGTGGGGCAGAAAATTTTTTCACAGAAAAATAAAGCCCAGGAAAATTTCCCACTGCACGTCGCTGCTTTGGGGGGAACAGTATTGGACAGATGACGCTGAAGAGAGAAGGTGCCAAGCAGACAGTTGGATTAAGGCAAAGCTGCCTATAGAGACAGGAAAAGGCAGTGCGCCGTTGTCAAGAAGAAAGTGGGGCTGGACAGCTTTTCTTCATGACAGGGAAAATCAGTGTCTTTGCTGTGCTGGTTTGTTGAGTCATGATGAATATTCATTATCTGTCCCAATTGTTTTTTAAAAATACTGACTTGATATATGCAGTGTCCCATTTAGGGTGCTTGTACTCTGATCTTGCTTGTGTTACACAGCTTGATCTTTCATGTTTGTTTATTTTATTTGTTGCTTATAATCCTCCTTTCTTACCCAGATTCAAGGTAGATTACACAGTGCAAGTCAGTCCTGTCATGCAGAAATCTGATCAAACAGTGCTGAACCAAAACATAAATAAATTGATGTGACATATTAATCAACATGAAACTATCCATTAGAAGCATACTTACAGCAACAGGCAGTATATAAAAGCATATAGTCTACAGTCCCTATCCCTTTACCCAACACATCTCTCTGAACTATTTCCCTGCAACACAGTCTTATTATCTGTATTAGAAAGCCCTCCTGAATAATTCAGTTCTGCATGATTTGCAGAAAGCCAGGAGAGTGGGGGCTTTCCTGGCTGCAAGCTGGAATTCTGAACCACTATTGAACCATGGTTTACAATCCTGGTTCATAGACAAGGTACAAAACTGCAGTTTGTTAAAGGACATCGAAGCCAATGCAGTCTTTTAATCTCGGTCCATGCACAAGAGGTGGGGAGTGGGATGCATGAGGCAGAGACTAAAACTTAGATTGTTCTTGTCACAAATGAAATGTAGTTTTTATACATAACGAGGGAACAGTTTCATCAGAAAGGAAGCTTTAATCCTGGCAGAAGGTGACATGTATCATTATGAGAGAGTAAAACTGTAGGTTTTTTATTAAATTCAGGCTCTTTTTTAAAAAACTGCTAGTTTTCTGTTTGCATGAATTTTTTTAGTGTAAAGGAACACTTAAAGCTAGAATTCTTCCCCTGCAATCTGAAACGGTGCAATCTGCTCTGCCACTTGCATGTGTGAACCCGACCTTAGGAAAGGTTGGTGTAAAAAGTGAGTTGAGTAAGACTATGACAGTGTAGGGATATGGTGCCGTCACGGCCACAAAGGCAGCTGCGAATATTACAGTAGTTCAAAATAACCATTGCAGGAAGACAGACATCTTTCCCAATGCTGGGATTATAGTCCTGGTTGAGCATCCTGTCCCATTGTTTTTTCCAGTTACTTTGGACACCTGGAAGGCTGCGGTGCTGAGCTGCATCAAGAAATACGGGAATCTTACTATCAGCTGCTTCTCTTTTTGGTTAATGCTGTGAAAGGATTTAGCAGCCTCAATGACAAGTAAGGACATCGCTCACTTCTAAGCATGCTTGGTTCTCTTTGCAGTCTTTCTCCCCCTGCCCCTCCTTGTCTCTCTTATTAGTGGCAACAGTTAATCCTGTTGCAGAGTCAGTTTTGTACCCTGTCTTGTGTTTTTTCAGGGTCCTTGCAAGTTGACTTTGTGGCTAACTGAGCTTTCAAACAAAAAGTTTTCAGCAAGCCTGCTTTTCTCGCACCAGTCATGGGTCTCCTCTCAACCAAGTTCTTGTCATCTTGACTGTCCTTGTCCCTGTTGTGACTACATTGTGGTTGCGCAGTAATTTCTGGGCAATTTCCCAGGATAGCCAACGGGGAAGCAGCAAGTGTTCAAAGATGATCCTAAAACTGGTTATGGCGGTGTCCCCCTCCCCTGCCTCCCCCCAGTCCCTGCAGTTCCCTTCAGCTACGTGAGAAATTTTCCGTTGGAGGCAGGACTCCTTCCTCTTTATTTTCGTGCTTAAAATTGCTAGGTGATGTAGAAAATTAAACACACAGACTTACAATCTAAGTGTAAAATGGTGGGGTGGGGGAGCAGATTGGGTCAAAAGTGTTCTTCATATTGCTTGCCAAACTAATCCCGAGACCCACTTGCCTGTGTTTCTGACTTTAAGAGCAGAGTTTCTGTGTATTCATGGCACTGAAAACAGCAAGAACTTGGCTCTTACTGGGGGAGTTTTCTGCCTTGTGGCCACAGTCTATTGTTGATTTCTCGTTTAGCCAGATTTGTTCTCTCATCTGCATCCCATAAGATAGTTTGTAAAGTACGCAAGTGCTTTCTGCAAATTCATTGTGGCATCCGCTTTCATGATACATGCCTTCAGTTGGCAGATTGTGTACATTAGAGGGAGGAAAATTAACTGTGGGGTCTAAAGGTGATGAAATGCAAGAGGTACAGTGAGTCTGTGACAATTTTGAGCAAAACAATAAATAGCACTGTCCCTTCACCGCAGCAGTAGTATCTATTGAACCTAGCATAGAAATGTCAGGCAGCACTTGTTGTTTTTCATTCCCTTTTGACCCTACTGTTTACAGTTGCTTCCCTCTGTGGGTTGTGTGTGTATAATATATATAATGTGCCAACATTTCATATCTTGGATAAATTGTACTCTCGTCCACAAAAGCTTGCCCCACAATAAATCTGTTAGTTTTTAAGGTGCCATAATACACCTTTTGTTGGGTGTAGAGAAATTTTCAGTGTTACTATCAAGCAGTTAGTTGATGGTTCTGGCAAAGTAGCCAAGCTGGCTCATTGAAGATTAACTTAGCAAAGTAGGTCTTGTTGAACAAGGCCGTTCTCCCTTCTTGTAACTGATCACAACCTTTAGGGTTCCTGGTTGTTTTAATCAAGTGGTCCTGGTTTGTCTTCCCAATTTGTTTAGATCACTGCTCCCTGCCTTATCCTATGTGCAGGCATCCCTCCTTCACCTCTTGGATATGGGTTGGGAGCCACGCGACCTTTCCTTCTTCGTTGAGATACAGCTGCCACACCTCCTCATGACCATGTCTCAGGAAAACATAAGTACCCACGATAGCGTCATTTGGTAAGTAGGAAGAGAGGGCCCATAGCTGGCCAAATGGAAAAGCGTTTGGATTGAAAATGTAGCTGATGCTAGAGATGGCGGTGGCATGTAGTCATCTTGAGGCGTCTGTTGGCTTAGAGAGCCCGCTTGGATTCTTCCTGACGCGGGGGTAGGGGGGATTTTTCAAGATCACTATCATGCTTAAGCGATCCATGGAAAGTTACAGTGACTGAGCTTGTAAGGTGTTTAGCTGAGTTAAAGGCAGGGCTCATTTTGAGGGGCAACGCGCAGGAATGCAGTTCCGGCAGCTCCCCAAAGAGGTCACATGACAGGTGGCCCCGCCCACCTGACTCTCAGCCATTTTGGGCCTGTTTCGGGCCTGGATTAGGCCTGGATTGGGGCTGAAACGGCCCAGCTTGGGCCTCTGACAGATGGTGGATCACTCCCCTGCTCAGCAGTGGCCCAATCCTGACCATTTGGGGCCCCTTTTCGACCATTTTCAGCCCCTTTTTGGTGTATTTTACCTTGTTTTTGACCTGTGATGCCTTTTTTTTTTTGTCAGCTCGCTGGACTGCTGTCCTTATAAAATCCTTTAATTTTTCTGTCTATTCTTAGTCAGTGGAGCGAAGAAGATGAAATCGCAGACTACAGACAGAACTCAGAGTGGATGGATGAATGCCAAGATGGGGTCTTTGATGCCTGGTGTGACAAAATAAGCCAAGCAGATCCAGAGAAGCAAAGGAAAGTAAGAAAAGTTTCCATCCTTGATCATGTTAGAATGCTTACGAGGGAGAGAGAGAGAGAGAGATCTTTGAACCACTGGTCTTCAATGGGGGGCGGTTTCACCTTAAGGTAAGGTGGTTGCACTAGTCAGTTTTATTAGGAAAAAGGAGAGGAGGGTCAAAGCAGAAACCAGCTGCAGACCACTGCTTTTACGTTTATGGGGTGTAAGACAGGAATTTTGACATTCTCAGTCACAGGAAGACGACATCCTTTCAGAGAGAGAGAGAGAGAGAGAGAGATTTAATTGTATATGGCCAAAGGCCACCACAATACGAAGTTAAGAACCTTTAAGACCTGCAACTCCTCCCACCCACCTTCCAGAATCTCCACTGGGGGACTTGTTACCTCAGCAGAAGCGAGAGAAGAAACTGTCAGAGGGCAACATGGCTGTTGCTGCTCTTAAGTGAAGGCTTTAATAGAGGCTCCCTGCCTCCCCCGACGGAATTAGTCTAGCTAGGCGGGGGAAGGGTCCCTTCCCTTTTGGTTAGTTACTAAGAATAATGCCGCTCAAAGTAAAAAGAAGCAGCAGCTGCACCTAGAATAAAAAGATGCCCTGTTGGATCAGACCAGTGGCCCATGTTAGTCTCTAGCAGCAAGAACAAAAAGGAATGTTCTGGCACATTAAAGGCAAACAAATTCATGGAAGCATAAACTTGTGGGCTAGAGCCATACCCTTTGTTATTGGATGTATGCACAATCTGGAATTGATCAGCTTAGGGGTTGTGTGTGTGTGTTTTGTGGCTTCATCCTCAGCTGACACACAAACATGAGATTCCAAATGTCTGCCTCATGTCCTGTTGTAATTCTTTGGGTCCTTCAGGGGATGTTGGGTTTCTCTAGGCAATTCATAGAATCATAGAGTTGGAAGGGGCCATACAGACCATCTAGTGCAACCCCCTGCCCAGTGCAGGATCAGCCTAAAGCATCTAATTGTGAACAAGTTTGCCACTGTTTTTCAGTAAAAGGCAAGCCAAAGGTCAAAGATCAAGGCTATGTACCTCAGGCTAAAAACGAATTAGTTTTGCATCCAAGTATTAACAATTCTGTAGAGAGAGAAGCTGAACTACATTGTCTGGATTACTTACATAAGCATATTCAGAATTTTTCTTCTGTTACTATCTCACCCCCCACCTCACCCCTTTCCTGAATTCCTTCATCTGGGAGAAGGACAAGGAGCAATCTAGACCAACCGCTAGACATTTTTGCTACTCCTCTGGCTTCTGAGACTTCGTTAGGCATCACTTCTGTGTTTTCAAATGTATCTTCACAACCATGAGGCCTAGAAACTAGCATGTCTTTTGAAAAAAAGAAAGCTGAGCAGACTAGATGTGACAGCAGGAGATGTGTGAATGGATCTTATCGGGAGGGGGAGTTTGCCATTTTTTTGCTGATAGAAATAGATACACAGGAACATTTTCTTTCTGCATGAGGAGGCAGGGGTGGTTGTGATGGCTTCCATAAGGTCATCAAGTGAGTCCTTGACAGAGGGGAGATTCAAGTGATAGCCACTCTCTGGAAAGCGCTGTAGAAAGAATAAACCTGAAATTGCTGTTGCCACTCACTGTTGCTTTCTCTCTGTTAATTGGGCACGTACTGGTAATTCCCTGGTAGATCTCACCGTACAGCCTTGATGGACCTTGAAAATTGGTACATATCACTCACACGGTAACTTCTTGAATCTCTGAGGATGGACTCCACAAGAACATCCTTGAAAGGGTGGGGGGGGGGGAGAAAATGCTTCACTAGTTCTGATCGTGTGTATTGTATGTTCATGAGAACATCTGAATCAGTCCATGGAAGCTCAGTTGTTCTTAACAACAAGTCTTGTGCCACCTGACAACGCTGCCTTTTATCAAGCTGATTCCTCTTGCTCAGTGTCATCTGCTCTGACAGCAGCACTCCTGCAGAGCATGGTCTCTGCCAACACCTCCTGCCTGAAATCCTGTAACTGGAAATGTCAGAAAGCTAACCGGGGGCTTTCTGAATCCAAACTGTAGGCTCTGTCCTTGAGGTGCTGCCCCTCCTACATCTGACAGGGTTGATTCCAAGGACAAATTCTTGAGCTGCCATACATCTGTTTATCTTTAAGGTGCAGCAAGACTTTGTTGTTTCGACTGCAACAGACTGTAGTAACACCGGTCCTTACTTGGGGGTTCTCTGTGGGCATTGCGGGAATGTTGTTGTGTAGCCACGTTCAGGGAAAGAGGCAAACTCTCAGATGTATTCATCCCATCTGTTCTCTTTGTGAAGCGGTCCAAGCATGTTTTTTTTAAGAAGAGCTTGAGCTTTTCCTGCCTACCATTTCCTGATGAGTTGGGAAGAGGGCCCAACTCCTGTTCTGTTACCTACAGGCTGTGGAGCCCAGCTGGCTCCTTAATTAGTCCCATGCAAGACAAGTTATCCAGGCTTGAGAGAGCTGTGGTCGTATCATTTATTCAACGACAACAAAGCTTTTGCGAACACAGTCAAGGAAAACTGTGTCTGTCTTGTTTCAGATGCACATGTTCGTTGCCCGCTATTGTGATCTGTTGCGTGTTGACATATCGTGTGATGGGTGTGACGAGATTGCGCCCTGGCACCGTTACCGCTGTTTGCAGTGCAATGATATGGATCTTTGTAAGACGTGCTTCTTGGGTAAGCAGACTGCCAAAAAAGCCATCACTTCCTTGAATTCCCTGTGACAGAAATTGGAAGAGTGATTTTTTTGTAACATGGAACTTCAAGGGAGTTATATTGCATTAGGCATTGTGCTGAATATCATCTTCCTGGATCTGAAGTTAACAATGTTATCTCCTCTCAGTTGGAGGGAGGGCAGTGAAACTGAGGCGGTATAAAAATGCTTTGAGGGAAGAGAAAGCTTATGAGCAGAAATGATCAGAATTTCTGGGGTTGCTATTTTTGTACCTTGAGGTTTCCCAAGGTTTTCCTCCATTCTGTCTCTCAGATGTTTCAAAATGGGAAAAGAAGAGATATTAAGCGTACTAAGGTGACAGCAGAGGCAGGTTTGGGTAGTGAGTGGAGTCATTAGCAGTGTTTTCTTAATCTGTGCTAATTGAAAGTCAGCTTCATATCCAGAGGCGCTATATCGCATGCATGTATATGTGCTGTCAAGTTGCAACTGACTTATGGCAACATCAGCAAGGGGCTTTTAAGGTAAGTGAGAAGCATAGGGTGGTTTGCCAGTGCCTTCCCCTGCGGAGTCTTCCTTGGTGGTCACCCATCCGAGTATTGACTCTGCTTAGCTTCCGAGATCTGATGAAATCAGGCTATACCATGCCGCCTTCCCTCCCGCTGTGTCTAGGAATACTGTGTGTTGGAACAGATGACAAAGATGAGTGGTTGTTCTCTTAATTTTATTTATAAGTTTCCTAGAGGCATTTCTCTTGGTACTTTTGAAGAGTGGACCAGATGAACCTGTGGTCTGTTTCAACAGGGGTAGTCCTTACAGGTGCAAAATTTCTCAGACCAGCCAACGGAAGGATCCAAGTAGCAGAAGTTTCCTTGGCTTGTATTTCTCAGCCATGTGAAGATATTTAGCGATGCAGCCCTAAGGCTTAGAAGCAGTTGGCCTGCTTTAAAATACAGAAAGTAGAGCATACAAAACAGCTCGTAAAACAACTGCAGTGTGAACATGGTGCAGAGATGAAGTTTGTACACTCTTACTTGTTCTACTTGAAAGTGTTTTTGCCTCCCTTGTACAGGTGGAGTGAAACCCGAAGGTCATGAGGACAGCCATGAAATGGTTAACATGGAGTATGCCTGCAATCATTGCCAAGGGATCATTGTTGGCCAGCGCGTGAACTGTAATGTGTGCGAAGACTTTGACCTCTGCTTCGGGTGTTACTCTGCCAAGAAGTACTCTGATAGGTACTGATGTTCCTTCATCCATTAATGTTCCATTAATGTTTTTAAATGTTTTTAACTGTATTATTTAATGTTTTTTAATGATGTTTGTATTTGTTATCCGCCCTGAGCCTGCGAAAGTGGGGAGGGCGGAATATAAATATAATAAATTAAATTAAATCCTCCAGGAGGAGTTTGAACTTTAAACTTGCAGTCAGGACTTTGTGCCTCCCTGTTAATACCACCATGTACGAGGCAGTTCAAAACAGAGAATTGTCTAGTTGACCTCTTTTTGCAACCTGAGCCCACACCCAGCTTGCCCGGCCCTTCCCTTTATCCTTATTCTTCAAGAAGCAATGTTGTATCTGGTACAATGCCACCTTCCCTCCTTGTAAGATGACTGAAGAGGCGATGACTGTCCTACAAAAATGGCCCACCTTAATGTTATCAGTTAAGAGAGAATATAAGTCCTCTATACACCTTTGTTGCTTGAATTTTATATTTGGGTGAAAGAGAACTGGGTTGAAATCCTTACACAGCCACAGAGCTCAGTTAGGTGACTTTGGTCTGTTATCTTAACTCACCTTGCAGGATGATTGTGAAAATAAAATGGCAGGGGGCTAGAGCCCATGTATTTCTACCCTGAGATGCTAGTCAGAGCTGTAGGGTAGTGCTATGACTTGGTGGCCATGATCCATTTTTGCGTGGACACATGAAGCTGCCTTATACTGGATCAGATCATTGGTTCCGTCAAGCATTGTCTACCCAAACTGGCCGAGGTTTTCCAGTGTCTCAGGTGGAGGTCTTTCACATCACCTTCTTCCTGATCTTTTTTAACTAGAGATACCCAGGATCGAACCTGGGATCTTCTGCATGCCAAGCAGATGCTCTGCCACTGAGCCACAGCCCCTCCCCATGCAGCTAGAGGTTAGCAGGTGCTTGGGAATATCTTTCTCTGCCTATGAGAGCTGCTGCCAGTGAAGTAGAGAGTATCGGACCAGGTGGACTAACAGTCTGGCTATAAAGTTATCTTCCTCTGTTCTTGTGCTCAGATGGGATTAATAATTCCCAAGGTTCTGTCATACTGCAGTGTGACTATTAGCATAAGTCTTTCCCATGGCATAGAATGGTTATCATCGTTCCTGTAGAGAATGCTCTTCAAGTTATTGCGTACTAGTCTGCGTTCCTGGGGTTACACAGCCAGCTCTGGACAGCCAAGGACAGTTTCTGTGTCTCAGGTATATTATATATGTAAAAACACTCACACGCACACACATACACTCTGCTAGTGATAGTTGCTTTGTGAAATAAAAAGCCTACTAGCCTGTCTAACCAGAAGTCTATCTGTCCTTTTTCAGCCACCTTCCCACCCACAGCATCACGATGTATCCAATGGTGACCATTCGAATCAGTGACCGGCACAGGCTTATCCAGCCATACCTCCACAACTACTCCTGGCTGCTTTTTGCCGCTTTGGCTCTCTACAGCGCCGACTTGGGGAGCGGCGAGGAAGTGGATGGCGAGGCCCTTGACCAGACAGTCGTCTCCCACGCCCAAGTCCTGCAGCAGGAGTGCATTCGCCTTATCGGGGATTGCTTGATGAAAGCCCAGCATGGAAAAGGTGAATGAGGATATAAGGGTTTCTTGAACCAAGGCAGAACATAGTGTATCCTGACATAGATTCTGCACACATGTTAAGCCTCTTTCTCTCCCTCCCACCCTACCAATTTGCTTGTCAGGTAGGTATGTCAAGATGGGTCTGATTTCTGAAGCATCCTCTTTCAGCACTTCTGAGCCCTTACATGTAGCTGGATTGTGTGGGACATGGAACTCTGTGGCTGGCTGCTCTGCAGTGCTGTCTCTGAGCCCTTCCAAGCTCCAACATGCTAGGTCACATTTCTCATACTGAGGCACCTTTAGTCCCTCTGTACCGGCTGTCTTCAGCCCTTGGGTTGGGACCTCAAATGGATTGTGGCGTTTCCCCTGCTGGGTCTTGAGCCCGTAGAGAGTTGTCCTTTATTTGCTGCTGCTTTATGGGACAGTCTGCTGTTAGTGTTCATATGTAGAGATCAAGGGTGCTACTCCTTCTGCCCCCTTGGCCTGCGTGCTGAGACAAGACAGCAAAGCGAGGAGAGGGTTTTTCTTTATCACAAGCAGATTCAGGGAGGCTGACTCCTCCTCTTCCTTTCGCACGGCTGTGATGTGACTTACGCGTGTTGAAGCTGAGTGGGTCCTGTGCTGCCCCCTGTGGTTAAAAGTGGGTCCTGAGTAGGGAAGGGCTGAAGACCACTGCTCTTGCTTTTCTTCATAGAGGAAGACGGGCATGCCCTCACAAGGTCCTTCCTGGCCCCTCCTACAACAAACACCGCATTTCTGTCCAGAAAGCTCCCTGGCAGGATCTATATTTTTCAGACAGGGGGGAAGATTTCTGCTCTTTCCCTTCTTCTACAAGGGAGCAGAACGTCTCTGTTGCTGCAGTTGAAACTGCTGCTTCTGGATATAGGAGCAGCGGTCGACTTCCACCCGCCAATTGCCCAGGCCTCTGTTGTGTGGGTTGCTTGCACTTGATGAGGCTCATTCTGAAACAGTTCGGCATCTTTCTCTCCTCCTGCTGCAACGTGTGCACACGGGTGATTGGGTGTGTTAATATCCTCCTCTTGAATATCCCGCTTTCTCCCCCCACCCCCCCCATCTAGGTGTGAAACCTCTCGCTCTGCTCTGCGTGTTCCCAGAAGGTGAATCTTTGTCTGGAAAGGTGATGCCATCTGTTGGTTATTCCACAGACAGTAGCGTGGAAAGTAAAGAAGCCAAGGACAGCAGTAAGACAGCACCAGCATCTTTCACCCATTTCAATGTAAATAATTTGTTTAAAAGTATTGTTTAAATCCCTTCAATGGCTACCCATTTTTTACAATCCTGTAGAAAACTATAAAAAGCTCGCAAGCATAAATATGTTGATGGCTTTTTTTTTTTTTAGATTTGCTAGATGGGCTTGGCCATCTCAATTGTCTTTTAATTTTGAGCAGAGACTTAATTAAGACACACTTAGAGAAGCATTTCTTGGTTGCCCCTAAGTGTTGGAACTCCTGCCCCCTTCAGAGCACCTTTCGGAAGCACTGCCTAGCTAAATTTATTTGGGTGGCCTTAAAAACTCTTAGCTACCTTGGGGAAAGGGTAAACAAACAAAAAAGAGAGAAGTGATTTGTTCAGCTGCTTGAGCCTTCTGGGTGGGTTAATCTACAGATGTGTAAATAAATGACAGCCGCAACTTTTCCCCAAGGGACATTCAGTTGCAAATTCTCTCTGGATAGAACTCTTGCCAAAAAAGACAGAAATTACTGCAAAGTGTTATTTTAACACCATATCTGGCCAACACTGGTCAGCAGCAAAATGGCCTCTGAGCTGAACTTGGGTGGAACGCCCAGTTGATGGGAGAGGGGATAAAAGGCTGATCTCGCCTTTCCTTTCTTCCTGGTTTTCTACCACCAATGTAGCAGGCTGAAATAAAAGCTGCAGACCAGCCCTTCTTCTGTTCCAGAAGAGTGTATATGGTGGGAGGCGAAACCTACACACACACACACACACAGCACATAGGCTAGCTTTGTCTGCAAACGCAAGAGAATGTTGCAATGATGTCTATAATTTATTCCTAGGGAAATGGAAATGCTAACGAAATTCAAGCCTATGTAGATCCCAAACAAGAAGACAAGCCAAAAACAGAGAGAGAGCCTTCCAGTGGCCTTCTGCCAAAGAAAGAGGAAGGGTTCCAAGAAAGGGAAGCCCTTGCTTTGAACTCAGACTTGACTGCAAAAGAGAGCGCATCTCCAGAGCTGCTGGGTAAAGATCTCTTCCTATTTCTTCCTATTAAATTAGGAACGGAGGGGGGCACAGTGGCTTCCTACTGAGCCTTTTAGCTGCCATACTGCACAACCCTGGCATAAACAGAATGCACATTTTGTGAATTGGACTTCCTCTGGGGACAATCTGAAGCGGATGTGCAGTTTTAGCAAAATTGCTAACATGGTCAGCGATACCACTGTCACTCATCATTCTGTGTTTGGTGGTGGGGAAACTTAATTGTTACAGATGCTGAAGCTGCCAAAGATCTGCCTTCCAACCCAGCTGATGAAAAGGCGATACAAAGCCAAGAACAAGCCTTTGCAGAGTGTTCCCAGAAGAGGATTCTTGGCTTGCTGGCGGCCATGTTGCCTCCCTTTAAATCCGTAAGAGACCTGGCGTGAACGGAGGAAGGAAGAGAAGGGAAATTGTTGAGGGAAACAAGGACAGTGGCTATAGAAAAAACAGAGATACTGAGAGGACCTTGTGAACAGTTAGTGGGTCTACTGTCTTATTCATGGTTCTTCTGTCTGGGTTGCTTGCTTCCCTTATGGCATATGAAGTTGTTTCTAGAGAGCGCTCTGGCCTGAAAATTCAGTGTCTCTAAAAAGGTGCTGCAGAGATACCCCAGAATGCTAACTCAAAAATAAAAAGCAATTGCCTACTTCAGTGATTCCCAACATGGTGCCAGCAGCTTGACATTGTGTTTCCTGGTGCCCACTTCCTTCTTCCCCAACTCAAAGGGCCAATCCTATTTTGTATGGCTCTTAGGAGTAGGTGCTTCAGAAGAGCTTATGATTTGGGGCCTGCAGGGAGTACCCATTAGAAAACAGCTGCCTCTATCAGAGGAGGATACTTGGCTGGGCGCTTCCCAGGTTGGCTCCTGCCTCCATGACATCTATTTTTGGTGATGCCTGCTACTACTTTCAAAATTTCCGTAAGGATGGGGACACCTAACATACTTCAAAGGAAAGACAAAGCTGATGCTTAAGAGAAATAGAAATCAAGAACTTTGCCCTCAGTAATGTTGTAGCCTGGCTAAAACTGCATGCACCATGACAGCAAACCCTTTTCCTAAGAAACCTGCTCAGTTGAAATTGCTCCTCACTTGATAATGTTCCAAACGGGCTGTTTTTTCCCATCTGGTCCCAGGGCACCTGGTGAAACCTTCTTGCTAAAGTTAATCAAGTTCGTGTCTTGCCTGTGCCTGGAGGAGTAATCTCCTTGGGACACCCCCCCCCCCTCAAATGTACATCACCTTGAATTCCATGACAAAAGAAAGGTGGAGGATATTTTTTAGATCTGCTTCTTTCATTATTTAATTATATTTCCATCAGCTGTTCTTTCAAACCCAGCCAACCACCAAGGGGCTTGATCATGTAATTTCCTTCCGCAAGCCTCTCATGTGCATCTCAGCCAAAGTTTTTTTTTCCCCTTTGCAAATGACTTTCTTCATTTGCATTGCACCAGTGGTTTAGATGACGTCTGTGATATCTTCCACGACTTTTCTGTTGTGGAGAGACTGGGGCTTCAGCATCTCCCTGACATTTTCTACTGAAAGGTCTTAGGTAGCCAGTGTTGGGAAAGGCCATTCTCTGCCCAAGACATTGGAGAGTCACTGCCAGAGTAGGCAGTGCTGAGGAATCTGGCTCTCTTAACATGGCTTCATGTGCCTATTGTTATTGTTGATACAGTATTGTCATTGTCCATGGTGCTTTACAGAGTACTCAGACAGGTCCCTTCATTAAGGAACGTATAAAAAATAACATGATGGGAAAGGACAAAGGGGAGCAGGGAAGGAGGAGCATTAGGGATGCACATTTCAAAAATGTCATGCTAATTTAGGCTCTGGGTTTCAGGGAGCGCATGGTGTTCCTTACCCTGAAGTGTCTGGACCCTCCTTACCATTTGGGGGCTTTGGGGTTTTTGAAAATCCGGGACCATTCTTCCAATCCTCCCCACCCAGGCAGCAGAGAGGAGAGGGAGGAAGCTCACCCTCCAGATGTATGTTGATGTGTCCTGTCCCTTTAATAGTCCCATCTAATAGCTGATGCTGACCAACAGCTGATAGCGGGTGGACAGAGACTAGGTCTACTGGCCATTGGGAATAATAATGGCTTTACAGTTTCTTATGGGCAGACATGACCTCTCTACAGCCCATAGGAAATGTCCTCATTATTTCCAGTGGACCGAAAGACCTGGTCTCTGTTCACCCCATGATGACCTATTGACCCACTAACAGCTGATAGTTGGGGAAAGGGGGGCTTACATAGCTAACATCAGAAAATGGCGGGTGGTCAGCTGAGCTGGTGGGCACCCTTTCATGGAACAAGCAGCAGTGAGGGAGAAAAGGCAGAAAGGGAGCCGGAGAAGGTTGTTTGGCCGGTGGCTGGCAGAGCTGTTGATCACTGGCAGGGGTTTTATCAGGATAGGAGAACTGACAGATAAAAGGGAGGAGCAGAAAGGCCATGGAGGGCTTTGAATGGTAAAGATGAGGAGGTAGCACTGAGTCCTGGAGTGAACAAGGGGCCAGTATTTGTGCGTTGTTGTGTACATGTAGCTAGAAGTTTTATTTCATGTCTTGTGCGAGGAAATTCTTCTTGGTCCTTGGAAAGATGCTGCAGGTGAAGCCACTTGCCAAGTGATTGCTGCACTGCAGCACATCACTGCATAGTGAATAGTCTTCTTTACTACCTGCCCCCTCCCGCCATTGAGGTAGGCATGCAAACAAATTGAGAGGAAAGTTTTGGAGCTACCTGAGGCCAGCAGCAGAAGCTCAGAGATTGAGCGGATAGCGTCACCAGCTCTACTGACATTTTCCCCGCCCGACCCCTGTTTCTCTCCATAGGGCTCAACGGCATCCCTGGTTAACTTGGACCAGATCCTCCCCCTCATGTTTCAAGTTGTGATCTCCAACGCCGGCCATTTGAACGAAACCTATCACTTGACCTTGGGGCTCCTGGGCCAGTTGGTTCGGCGGCTGACTCCTGCCGAAGTGGATGCTGCCGTGACCAAAGTCCTCTCAGCCAAACATCGCCTTGTCGCTGCTGGAGATGGCTCCACAGCGCCAGAAGGCTGGAAGACGACCCATCTCCTTTTCAGCTTGGGGGCCCTCTGCTTAGACAGGTGCGGATTCAGTTATACGGCTTGCACCTGTAGCTACCATCAGGCAGTCCCTTTTCTCATGGGTGCGTCTGCTGTAGATCCCCAGCACAGAGGATTCAAGGATCCAAGTTTGAGCATCCACACTTGGATCACGTTTGTCGGTGCAAATCAAACAGAGGTCCTCCTCCCCCCCCCAGCTTCCAGTCCTGCGTGCTCTGATGGCTTGTTCAAAGCTTCTGCTCTCTTAACGTTTACCTTGAGCGGTGCTGCCTGGATGTCTTCTACCTTTTCTTTCCCAGATTAGCAAGTTTTGGTAGGAGGGAAGCTGCAGCAGCTAGTTTTTGTTATGCCTGGAAACCTTTTAGTTACCAGGCATGTGACTCTGTGTGAAGGGGCCAAAAGAGGCGAAGGCACAGAAGGGGGAGTAAAGAATAAGTGAAGCTGCTGGTAGCCAGGACGACCGTGGAACCACTCTTGAGAGAGGTGTTGAAATAGAAATCTGTTTTCCTCAACAACGCTCCTTTCCTGAACACATGGGAGGGCATTATAAAACAGGTGCCTCGAGTGGGAAACAGCTTGGCCTGTTTGATTTCCATAGAATGCTGTCACTTTAGGAACAAAACTCGTGGCGCTCTCGTCACATGTGCTGTTAATCCTAATTCTTGCTTTCCAGCCGTGTAGGCCTAGACTGGGCATGCTCCATGGCAGATATCCTTCGAGCGCTGAATTCCTCCGCCCAGTGGCATGGGGTGATTGCCGCTTTCACAGACCACTGCATCAAACAGTTGCCCTTCCAGTTGAAACACACCAACATCTTCACCTTACTCGTACTTGTTGGGTTTCCAGAGGTAAGCTTCTTAGGCCAAGTGATTCTTTCAGAAAACATTCTTCCAACAGTCTGCAGCGGTTGCCAGGATAAACGGAAATGATTTGGAAAAGTTAGCAATCAAACCGCATTGGTGAACCAAATGGCATTTGAAATGTGTTGTTGTTGTCATCCCAGGTCCTGTGCATGGGCACTCGTTCAGTGTACATGGATAATGCTAACGAAGCCCACAACGTGATCATCCTCAAGCACTTTACAGAGAAGAACAGGGCGGTGATTGTGGATGTCAAAAACCGAAAGAGGAAATCAGGTTCTCTTATGCTGTTTTACTTAATCTAATCCCCTAAAGCTGCTGCCAAACTAGAAAACATGTTTAAATCGAGGAATCTCAAGATGATTGTCTAGACCTAGAGAGCCCCTGCCTCCATTCCCAAGCGCTGAACCAACAGCCACTTGAAACTCCTAGCAGCCTTATGGGGGTCTGTTCCCCCCCCTTTTTTTGAGACTTTTCAGCCTCTGGGTTCGTTTCTGGGAGCACAGGCACACATTCAGTCAGTAACTATTGACATTAGAAGTAAAATATATTTTATATATTGTCGAAGGCTTTCACAGCCAGAGAATGATGGTTGTTGTGGATTTTCCGGGCTGTATCGCCATGGTCTTGGCATTGTAGTTCCTGACGTTTTGCCAGCAGCTGTGACTGGCATCTTCAGAGGTGTAGCACCGAAAGACAGAGATCTCTCAGTGTCAAACAAAATATATTTTGTTTATTAATTAGTTCAGATTAGGAGGAGTATATGCAGGGCAGGAACTACTCTATTAAAGCACAGAGCAAAAGGCAATGAACATAACAGCTTGTCTATGCTGGCTAAGACTGACTAACTAAACATTAAAAGGCTTGCTAACTTGCATCTCTGAAATAAGTTCCAGGCGGGTTGCTCATACTCACAAATTTAGAAAGTCCCAAACCATGCCAGGCAGTTCTGGTTATCTTGCTATCTGGCATGGAGCAAAGTGCCTCTCTGACATGCTGGTAGAATAGTTCTCTATAGAGGAATCCACACTGCTGTGAGCAGCCATCTTTTCAAGAGCTGTCAACCAATCAGGGCACTCTTAGATAATTGTGGTGCTAGCAAGAGAAACCAGGGAGGGTGGCTGGAAGCTGATATTCCCTGCTGCCCAAGGACATTTTCCCTTAAGAATTAAGAGGCCTGTTCATTCTTATCTCAGGGACCAGGCCAAACTCGGCCTGTGGAGACTTTCACTCCTGAACCAAAGTTACATGGGCAGGCCAGCCATGTAGGTTTTAAGGATGGTCTAGACAATTACTGTCTGCAGAGTCATGCCTCTTGAGATGCCAACCCTCTCATGCACTAATAAGCAAGGTCACAGGTCTCAGCATGGTGTTTTGGATCAACCCTACATCACTGTCACCAGAATCTAAAGAGCCAGATAATAGAGATTTGACTTTTGTTACTCGATCTTTCACATCTACCCCACCCTGAACATAACCAGATGGTAGGTTGCTGTTGAAAAGTAGGGTGGTTTCAAAAAGAAGCTTGTGGCAAAGACATCTGTTTTTCAGGGGTAAAAGAAGCAAAGGGGCCATGCAACTCCACAGGTGTACCTTAAGTAAATCTTTGGCTCTCAGCCAGTGCATTTAATCTGGGGAATTGGAAGATCTACATATGACCCTTCTGTTTTAAAATGATTGCTTAGAGAAGTCCTGATACATCCTTGGTGTGTGCTGTCCTTTGCTTTGACTCTCCAACTTACCTTACCATGAATCAGAAGTTTGTATTGGCTATCATAGGATAAATGGTCAGATGCAGACAACTGGGGTGTGGTGGTGGAATGAAGTGAGAGTGTATTCAAAATCACTGCCTAATCACTTCTTCGAAAAATATGGACATTTAAAATATAGCCACTGGCTGTTCTGAATGCACCAGGTGCTTGCTTGCCTGCTTTGAATTTGCATGCTGGGCATGGGTCAAGTCATGCTGGAAGTATCAGCTGATCAACAAACGCATGTCATCCTGACGACGCGGCGTGGGGTTCTGGGTTCTGTTTAACTCCTTCAGCCTTCTGGTTGAAGAAGCAGAATTAATATAGGCATGCTTGATTTTCGTTGACATTGCAGCTTTTGGGTGCAGAATTGTTTTGTTTGTTTCTGTGTAGATAAAGGAAACAACCTAAAAGGACCGGTGTGCATTTAACATTTAATTATTACTTGGTGTTAGGTTGAGGGCTAACCCCAGTAAATGAAACTTTACCTCGGTCGAGATACCGACAGAAAGCGATATGATCCCTTTCTTTATTTTTTCCCCTTCGTTTTTAGTGAAAGACTACCAGCTGGTTCAGAAGTGTGGCCAAGACAACAGTGAATCACAGAGCCAGCTGCGCCAGTACCTCCAGCATTTCGTTTTCATAACCAGCCATCTTCTCCAGACAAGTATTGACAGCAGCTTTGCTGAGGCCGTGGAAGCCTCCTGGGTCTTGTCTCTTGCTCTGAAGGGACTTTATAGAACACTTAAGGTACGATTCTGAAGCTCCCGTCTCCCCTGGATTTGTGGCAGGCGGTTACCTGGGACAAGGCCTCTCCCTTTAATCGCATATTCTCCCCTGCCCTTACTGCAGCAAGCTTAGGACGACTCTGATTGGATGCACTTCCCTCATTTTAGCATCCCAAGAGGTCGCTTACAGTGGCTAGCCTTCGGTGACCTTCATGGGAGAATGGAGCTTTGAACCTGGCCTCCCCAGTCAAGGTCCAGTACTCTAGCCACTCCATCACATTGCAGCATCGAAGTGTGGAAACGGTCTTTCGGAACATGCTTGCCTACCTTTATTTAAAAGGAAGCAGTGTGCTGTACTAGTTAGAGAATTAGGCTGGGATCTGAGACAAGCTGGGTTCAAATTCCCCATCTTCCATAAAATTCGGGGAGTGATCTTTAGCCCATCATTCTCTCTTAAGCTAAACCTACCCCCTGAGGGTAAATAGGGGAAGGGGGAACTGTCCTGAGGTCCTGTGCATTGGACAGGTGTAGTTTAGGTATTCCGCTACATAATTCTTGTTAATTGCTGTTTTGTTGAGGGTTAATGGATTTTATGTTTACATAATAATAACACAACAACAACATTCGATTTATAAACTGCCCTTCAGGACAACTTAATGCCCACTCAGAGTGGTTTACAAAGTATGTCATTGTTATCCGCACAACAAAACACCTTGTGAGGTGGGTGGGGCTGAGAGAGCTCCTAGAAGCTGTGATTGACCCAAGGTCGCCCCGCTAGCTTCAAGTGGAGGAGTGGGGAATCAAACCCAGTCCTCCGGATTAGAGTCCTGCGCTCTTAACCACCACACCAAACTGTTGCCTGGTTTTGCTTTATTTGTGTGCACGAGCTGTCTGTGTAGTTCCTGATGGAAATAATAAATACTCAGATCGCAATCTATTTGTAATAAATCTGTATGTTTCTCTCCTACCCTTCTTTTGGGAAGCTTAGAGAGGCTGATGAGGTGCTCCTGGGCAATCTCCCTTTACCTAGACTGCAACCTGCCTAGCTTAACAAAGCAATGCCTTCCTTGTCTTTGGCAGACACATGCCTTCGAAGAAATCCGCACTGGCTTCCTTCAGACAGGCTTACTTAAGCTGCTGGTGAAGAAGTGCAGCAAAGGAACGGGCTTCAGCAAGACGTGGCTTCTTCGAGACTTAGAGGTGATAGAATCTCTCGTCTGGTCGAGCAGCTTCTACTTTGCACGTTTAAATTCATCAGATATTAAAATGCGGTTCATCTCTGTAACCTGTAAATGGTTGTTCTGGTAGTGTTTCAGCAACAAGCTCTGAGTTAGTAGACTTACAAAGTCTTATTTTCATTGGGCATGGTATGTCACTCCATGGGGATCTTAAACATAAGCTTGGCAAAATTGAAGAGAACTCTTGTGTCAAAGGATGCCTTAGATTTATAAACATTCAACTTTGAGATGTGCAGTTGTTTGGCAGAGCAGACGTAGGCTTTCATGAGTTAGAACCCCTTTTTTTCAGACACATGGAATGGAGCATATGCGCCTACAGATGTATGAACTTTTTAAGAGGTGTGGTGGGGACTCAGGCTTTATCATAATGAGCCTGCAAATAGAAGGCAGTGTGAAATGAACTGCAGGGCACTCTGTCAACAGGCTTCCTCAACTATAAGCAAGGCTGAGGAAGCAGCACAAAACTAAATGTCAGGGTTGTAAGCTTTTTGGGGCAGGGGCCTGGTTTTGTCACATGCACATAGATGATACAAGATGTGCATACATCTTGTGAAAAACGTTACTGTCTTTGCAGCAGTTGCTCATACCTCTGTAGAGAAGTTTGCTCTGCCCCACATTTCTCAAGCTTCAAGCTTTCCAGTCTTTGAAATGGGGATGATGATAAACTTTCGTAAAAATTAAGTGAATGGCTTTACAAAAACAACAACCCTGAATCTCTGCCATAGCTTAATTTTTGTTTAAAGGATTAGTTGTAAAAATGAAAGCTTGCTGGCTAACTTTGGGCCTGTTGCACGTGCTCAGCCTAACCTACCTCACAGGGTTGTTGCGAAGATTAAATGGAGGAGAGGAGAATGATGTAAGCTACTTGGAGTTCCCATTGGGGAGAAAAATGAAGTAAATAAATATTTGTTTGTTTGTTTGTTTACTTCATTTTCATCCAGCCTTTCTCCCCAAAGCAGCTCACATCATTCTCCTCCATTTATCCTCACAACAACCCTGTGGACTAGGTTAGGTTGAGAGAGTATGACTAGTCGAAGGTCACTCAGTGAGCTTCCGTGGCAGAGCAGGGATTCGTATTTGGGTCTCCCAGATTCTCGTCTGATACTTTAACCACTGCACGACATTAGCTCTCCAGATTATATTTTAAGAAATTTAAGAGATTGACCGTGAGTCACCATGAGCATTTTTTTAAATTGGAAAAGTGGCATATAAGTATCGTAAATTAAAATTCAAACAAACCTGTAGTCAAAAGTGTAGCGTGTTAGTCCACAGGTTGGGACCCAAGTTTCTCCCACACCCTCTGATGTTGAGTCTTGCCTTTATCGTTCTCTTCCAGATCTTATCAATCATGCTTTACTCATCCAAAAAGGAGATAAGCTCCCTTGCTGAGCGGAAGGACCCGAGACTGGAAGAAAAGGACGAGGATCGAATAGTAGATCAGTCTGTTGTCACTCCCACTGAGGCAGATCTGAATCGGCCTGACCCTCTGGAGGGTTTGGATGAAGCCACCAAAATCTGCTTCTTGGTACTTTGTGGTGTATGGTTATAGGGGGTGAGGAAGACAACTAAGAATTTTAATTGCTGCAATTGAACCTAAGCAGCAGAGAGAAACAGCTTGTATCGTATTGTCCAGCATTACTGTAAACACCTTCCTTAACTGAGATTTCTTCTTTGGTGTCAAGTGTATGTGCCCAGACCTTTTACAGAGAGAAGCCCTAAGAATGCAAGGTTCTCGGTTTTATTTCGGGCTTTATTGTTGGACTAGCAACAAAGCTCATTGTGGCAAAAAATACAACTGGCTCTAGAAAGGGCAGGGGGAACAGGCTGGCCATTTCCCCCTCTCCAGTGGCCTGATCTGGGGTGAGGGGAGGAGGGTTGGGTGGCCTGGCCGGGCATTGCCCCCTCCCTGGTGCCCTGATCTGGGGCGGAGGGAGGAGGGCAGGGGGACATGCCCACCTCTGCCCCCCCCCCCATCGTTTTGATACTGTAAGCTGCCTCTAGAATTCTGCACTAAGAGGTGGGGAACAGTTACCTTAAATCAGTAAAAAACAAAGAGCAAAAGAGAAAAGGTTTGTGCTTCTATGTCCTAATCTCAGTTGAACTTTGTTCCAGATGACACATGATGCTCTTGATGCCCCTTTGCATATCCTTCGGGCCATGTATGAATTGCAGATGAAGAGGACAGATTCTTTCTTTCTGGAGGTTCAGAAGAGGTAAAGGCAGGGGTCATTTCATAGAAAAAGATGTGCAGGAACTCATTAGCATAACTCATCAGCATGACTCATTAGCATATGCCACGCCCCTTGCCATCACAGGAGGTGTGTCATTAGCATAATTGATTTGATGGGGCCTGAAATGGCCATTTTGGGTACATTTGGGCCTGGATCGGGCCCAAAACGGTCCAGATCAGGTCGATGCCGGGCAGGGGAGGGGTCCCCTGCCGGGCACCAACCCAATCCTAGCAGTTTTGGCCCTGATCCCGGTTGAAACAGGCCCCAAATGGCCAAAAATGGCTGTTTGGGCCCGGATAAGGGCCGAAACAGCTCGGACCAGTTCAGTGCTGGGCAGGGGAGGGTTCCCCCGCCCGGCACTGACCTGATCCCAGCCTTTTCGGCCCCGATCCCAGCAGAAATGGGCCCCAAATGGCCCAAAGTTATGTTAGTCCCAATATACAGTCTAGAGTGGTTAAGGGGCTGGAACTGTCATGGTCTGGGAAACAGGCATTGGTCTGGTCAGTTGCACCTTGTTCCTATGTAGTAATTTACTTTCTGTTAAATTTCACACTGTGCTGTTTATAGCTTCTGATTTGATTTGTTTTTCAGATGTTGCATATTGAGTGTAGATCATGGACCTTCCCTGCAGGATCAAAGAGGGGTGTTTAAGTTTGGGTGCAGCTGTCACTTCAGTGGACATTAGAATTAAGGGAACAGTCTCTCTGCTGCTAACTTAACTGGGTTTGCCTTTGATATCATTTGCATCTTGCAGATTGGATCTGCAAGGGCATGAAACGGTAACTGATTTGGTGCCCTAACCAGTCTGTGGTTTCTACAAATAAAAAAAAAAAAACCCTTCTAATTGGCTTGATTTAACAACCAAGAGGAAGGGGATAGGGAGAGAATAGCCTTGAAAATGCAAATTGGAAGGACTTTGCATGTAGTCTTCTCTTTTAACAGTTGCCTTCTTTTTGACTGTGAAATCTTTTGGTGTTTTTTAAAGGTTTGATGGGGATGTAATCACCACTGACGAGAGGATCCGAACCCTGGCTCAGAAATGGCAGCCTAGCAAACGCTTGCGCTCAGAGGAACAGAGTTCTAAAGCGGTTGATACCGACATGATCATCTTGCCCTGTTTGGTGAGCATCCTGTCTTATGCCAAAAATAGAAGAAAAATAGGTGCAATAAGATATAGCGCCGCCCCCCCACCCCCCCACATTGCCTCATCCCACAGCACGGCTGTTTTCTTGACCTTTATCAGGGAGTCTGAGCAGCAGAGGCTGATTTAGGTGTGTAGAGTGACTGCTTTAGTTACCATCTTGAAAAGGATGGAGCAGCCCCTAGAAGAAACAGAGAGAGACTTGTTTTCTGCCCTTCCTCTCAGACATGCATGGTGGCATAGGTGGTTCTCCCCTTCTCCATTTAATATAATTCAAAACAGGAGTTTTTTCCTAACAAATTTCTTAACCTTTCTTGCCTGTTGTTGGGTTTTGGTATTCCATATTGTAAGAATGTGTACTTTTTCCCTCAAGTGTTTACAGATTTTCAATATATAACAGTGTTAATGCTTGTACTTTCCCTGAAAATAAACAAAATAAGATTGGCTACTCCATTGCAGAAATGAATATTCCACGTAACCGTCATTCATGGTTGCAGTTAACTGTTCTACCTGTGCAGGGCAGGAGTGATGGAAATATTTAATGTAGAAACTCAAAAGATTCTCAAAGGCCCTCTTTCAATGGAGTAAGACTCCCTTTCAACGGCAAGTCCTGAAATAAAAGATTCTGCTCCCCATCCCCCACCATGGTTCATTTGCTTCATAGGAGGTATCGGGGGGATCAGGGTCTCTGACTCTTGCTTGAATACATGCTCTTTGTGCAGAATCCCTAACATCATCTAAGCAGAAAGTGTCAGGAAATTCTTTTCTCTACCTTGGAGAACTGTTGCCAGTGCTAAAAGGCAACACTGGCCTGGCTGAATCGATGTTACGAGTCAACTCTGTGTAGGGCAGCTTCCTAGGCATGTTCCGTCATTGGCTGTTGGAGCAGAATGCTGCGGGTTTTAAAAAGGAAGAGGAAGTTGGCCGGCGGGTGAGCACGGGAAGAAAGAAATCAAAAAGCTGACATTCAGTGTGGGGGAAGCTCAATCTGTTTTGATGTAAACATGATTAATAAAAAATAAGCGCCTGAGATATCCAGGTCTTCTCCTGCTTCTTTACAATCTAGCCCAGCTGACAAAATAGCAAACTGTATTTTATCTCCCGAATAAATGAGACAATTCTTTTTTGCAGAGGAACAGAAAAGAGAATGTAATTCAGCAGTTAGGAACAGCAGAACGTATAGAGGGGAACATTAGTCAGAGCTTAAGGACACGCAGATGGGCCTGCTTTGATACTTGCACACTATCAGAACAAAGTCACAAGTTTTATATGAAGATACCTGCCAAATATGCTTAGGCACTGTGGATATAGTGCTAGGAGAATACTGCACAATCGCAGGAATTCAGCAGCTCCAGCTTGCCCTTGCTCTCATCCCATGATGTGGGGGTGTACCTGTTGAATTTCTGCCCTTATTAGCCAACTTCCTCTCTCCAGGTCCTTCACATTTCACTCCCTATTCAGATTATTTTGCTTGTCTAGCGATTGTACTAGAGCAATTGGAAAGCAACAGCAAAATGGACAACTGTACATGGGGGGTGGTCAGAAGATAAAAACAGGGACTGTTTAAACGTGAATTTTGAAATCCAGCCTGCTCCTATCTTGCAGTCAAAGCCTGCTCCCAATGACAAGGCAACTGAAGAGGCCAATCCCATCACACAGAAGCTTATCACCAACACAGAAAGCGATCTCCAGGTCAGCTATGCCAAACAGCGCCGCACAAAGAGTTCCATCTTGCTGCACAAGGAGTTGGACTCCAGGAGCAAGAAAGCCGTGCGGGGCTACCTCTACAGGGTCAACGAGGCGACTGCGGTCCTCTATGCCAGGCACGTCCTCGCCTTGCTGTTAGCTGAGTGGCCTGACGACACGGCAATCAGCGAGGAGATGCTGGAGCTCAGCGGTCCAGCTCACATGACTTACATCCTGGACATGTTGATGCAGCTGGAGGAGAAACAGCTGTGGGAAAAGGTAGCCATTTCCCTGGAGAACTACCTCTGTATCTGTAGGTCAGGGAAGGCGTTTGACATGAGCGGGAGAATAAGTGTTAAGCCTCACCAGTACGGCAAGTGCCATCAGAACTGTGCGGTGGCAAGATTTTTCTCACGGTAAATATTACAAACTTTATCACTGCACAGGTCTGTTACTCAGTGAGGATTTAAAGGGGAGGTAAAAAATAGACTAGTTATCTGAGACCTCTTCTGTCCCGTCAAACTTTTCTGGAAGGAACCTGTTTGGAGAGGCTTGAAATTAGATGCCTTGTTCAATTAAAACTAATAGATACGCTGAATATGAGAACATCCCCTCATTTTTCCTGTTTTGCTTCAGTTTTTGGTTGAGTTGGAGCCTAGAGATGAGTTGTAGAACACATACAGAGGGTTAGAGGTTCACGCCCTGGCACCTCCAGCTTAGAAACAGTCACTACGTACCCTTGCTGGGAAGGGGCTACTGCCACTATCAGTTAACGATACAGAGATCAAGGGAGCTTCGGTCTGCATTGGTATAAGACAGTTTTGTGCGCTCGAGGGCGTGCAGTGGCCTCTCCTTAGCTATGCATTGTACGCAATTTTTGTGAGTGGTGAGGTGTAATGGGATTTTTCCCCCTCCCCCAGATTCTCCTGAAAGTGCTGCATGGCTGCAACAAGAGCATGCTTGCAACGATGGCACTCACAGCCTGCCAGTTCATGGAGGAGCCTGGGATGGCCGTCCAAGTGCGCGAGTCCAAACATCCCTACAACAATAATACAAATTTTGAGGTACTGGATCTAGCAGGTCTGACCCCAGGGATTTTCTGCTAGTGATGGCCATTAGCCATGGTGGCTAAAAGAACCTTCCGTGTTCAGAGGCAGTCTGCCTCTAATACCAGTTACTACCAGCAACAGTTTGGGGTGGATTTGGCCTCTGTGCTCCGTTTTGTGAGATTTCTGGGGAATCACAGCTGGCTGTTGTGGGAAGTAGATTGCGGCACTTAAAGCACCACTGATCGGATCCAGCAGGGCTTCCTGCATGCTTGGGTTTCTGGGGGGCTCATGGTTAAGCCCTGGATGCCAGGGCATATGACTGCTCCTCTCGTCTTGATTGGAGGAGGAGGCACAGCCCTGTTGGTAAATGAGGATGAGAGAGTGTGGCTTTTTCACCTGCTTTCTAGCCCCGTGGGCATTGATGGAGCTTGAAGGAGAAAGAAGCAGTTGCCACCTGCATGCCGTTCTTCCAGGTGTGATGTGTGTGCATAGGGGGAGGGCATAGGAAGTCATTTCACCTTGTGGGTGTGCCCCCAGCTTGGAGATGTTCCTGACAGCCTGGTCAACCCAGATATCCTTTGCCAGCTGCACATCTCATGGCATGGTGTTGGGCATCCCCTGTCATAACCAAGCTGAGTGCAGGGGAGGCACAGTCCTCGATACTTTACTAAGCTGGGTAGGGTTGCCAACCCTGAAGCTCCTGGTTTCGGCTCCAGATCTCCAACCGGCTGCAGTTCAGCTCTCTGCTTCATTCATCGGGTTGCACCCAGTCCGGTCCTCATTATACAATCTTTCATAAGCATCCTTGTACTTGGAGTTGTTGACGTTGGTCCGGGCTCTCTTTCACAGGATAAGGTTCACATCCCTGGTGCTATCTACCTTTCCATCAAGTTTGATCCCCAATGTAACACCGAAGAGGGGTGCGACGAACTGCTCATCTCCAGCAGCAGCGACCTGCAGCTTGATCGGCACAGCTTCAGCGGACCCCCACATAAGTGGACCGACTTTGAGCTCCCAGGTGAATCTCGTTCTGGACCTCATTCCTGCGCTGTGTTTCAAACGCACTCCATCTCTTTCAGTATCTCTGTGTCTTGAAAATACTATACAGGATTCATTAATGTATTAATTTCCTTGCTGGTAAGTAGTGGCCACGGTCTTGCACTGATCCTACTTGAATGCATCTGTCATTGCATCGCATGTGACATTTTCAGAGACTGGAGTGCTTCGCTGGTTCAGTGCAGGCATCATGGTTGCTCCCTGCAACCCATACTTTGCAATCAAAAAATGCATTTAGGGAGTAGATATTCCCTCTTGTCTTGTAGCTATAGTTGCCAATCTCCCGGTAGGAGCTGGAGATCTCCCAGAGACAAAACTGATTTCCAAGCTCTACAGAGAGCAGTTCCCCTGGGGAAAATGGCAGCATTGGAGGGTAGCATTATACATCACTGAGGTCCCTCCCCAATCCCCAGATGCCCCCCCCCCAATAAATTCCCACCTTGGTGTTGGCAACCCAAGTTGTAGCATTCCTTTCTCCATTTTACCTTTATTATTGCATTATTTACTAATGTATCCTAAAAAGATCTCACTGTGCTATTATATGGAGCTTGCAAACTCATTCTGGACTGTGTGTGTTATGTGCCGTCAAGTAGCCGCCAACCTATGGTGACTCTATATTAATGAAAGAAATCCAGAACATCCTATCATTAACAGACTTGCTCAGATCCTGCAAACTGGAAGATGTGGCTTCTTTTATTGAGTCCAGCCATCTCATTTTAGGTCTTCCTCTTTTCCTACTGCCTTCCACTTTTCGTAGCATTATTAACTTTTCCAGAGAATCTTGTCTTCTCATGATGTTACCAAAGCATGATAGCCTTAGTTTATTTTCATTTTGGCTTCTAGAGAGGAATCAGGCTTGATTTGCTCTAGTACCCACTTATTTGTCTTTTTGGCTGTCCATAGTATCCACAAAACTCTCCTCCAGCACCACATTTCAAATGAATCCATTTTCTTCCTGTCACCTTTCTTCATTGTCCAACTTTCATATCCATACATAGGAATGAGGAATACCTATGTAGAATTGAGGATCACTCTCTGGCTTAGTTCGTAACCTGAGTCAGTACAAACGGAATAACCGGTAGCTTTTTTGAAGTTCAGCGTTGCAGCCTTATGAAGCAAAACTCTTCTGAGAGCATGAATGTGAAGTGCTCCTGCATGTTTCAAGGAGTGGGCTTGCTGCTTCCAGCTGAAGTTGAATCAAGTACTGCCTAATGGGGTTCAGTTTTGACCTAATTTCTTTCCCTTCGGTCCCTCTGGCCCACATTGGTTTCCTCCCCTCAGCTTGGCAGAGAAGAACAAACAACATATGTCGTGTACTGCACTCCCTATGACTCATCCTTCCCTTTCTGTCATTTACAGAAAGGTTTATTAATGGAGAGGGCACCCCAAAGCTCTCCCTTTATTCAGGACACGTTGCTTGTCAAAAATATTTCTAAATGATTGTCAGAAAACATTTTTAATCTACTAGCAGTTGCCAGCTGTGGCTATTTCAGCATTTGGAATCAGAACCCTGTTTTGTCTTGCAAATGATATATTTAAAGCCGTTCCTTGATTTTAATGAACATCATGAAGCAAACAATTTTTTCCCTGCCCGTCACCATGTTTGCTGAAAAGGCGGAAAGAGGATCGCATTTCCCATTGTGCATCAATATGCATTTACGTCCCGCTTCAGGCCCCAACATCTCCAGTTTGAAGTATCAGGAGTTGGGCAAGATCCTTTCTCTGCCTCAGACCCGGCGAGCCGACCTCCAGACAGAGTGCATAATGTGAAGCTGGATAGACCAGTATCCTGTCTTAGTAGACGGCAGTCTTCTATGTTCAGACATTTATTTGAAATACTTGCGCACCGTCTTTGCACCTTGCAAGGTCTTCAGGTCACCTTTTGATCCAAAATATTTTTTAAAAATTAAGAAGACACAATAAAACAGAATCAAATCTACCCAAGACTCTGAGAACAGCCTACAGCACTAATAAGTATTAGAAAAGCAAAACATTAATTTTTTAATATTTTTGATGAGAGAAAATACTATGTGTTGTTGGCACCTAAAAGATAAAACTAAGGTGCCTAATGTATCTAGGAAGGCTGTTCTGTCATTGGAGCACTACTGCGGCTGAAAAAGACCCTGTTTCCAGTCCCACCCACCTAACCTTCAAAGGAAATATCACCTAAAACAGGGTGTCAGGCAGTGATCTCAGTGAACTGGCAGGCATTTTCCAGCAGAGTTCTGGGGGTTCTTTGTAATGTAGTTGTTGGAAGATCAAGGCTCAGTTATAAGAGAATTTGGGCAGGTTGTTATCCAGTAGAGCCAAGAGGTCATTCAGGATCAGTGGTCTTCAGGCATTTTCAGACCCAGGATTTTTAAACCTTAGGAGGTGGCATGGGACCCACTAAGCTGCAAGCATGTGATACCTGAACCATGTGACAAGAAGAGGAGTTCCAAAGCTGAGACCTCACAGGTTGTGAAGGCCAGGACAGCAGGCAGCAGAGCAAGAGGGACAGGAAACAAGCTCAGCGCCGGGAGGTATAAGGAGCAGATTCAAAGAGCTAGAGATGTAGAGGAAGCTACTGCCAAGTGGCCTGACTCATTGCAAAGAGTTCGAGGAAGGGTAGTTCCACTGCTGCCCACACTAGCAGCACAGGTCCTTCCAGAAAGCAGCGACAAAATATGGAGGGTCTCAGGGCTCATGGGGAGGGTCTTTCTCATGAGCTGAAAGCCGCTGCTCTAGATCCTTCCTAAGTTCCCCTCTCTGTTGGCCACGTTGCCCCATGGAATCGCAACCCACCGCCAGCCCTGTCTTGGAGAAGAAATTGTAGGGTGTTACTGATTCCAGCACGAGCTTTCCTCAGTCCTCATGTGAATATTGACAGGAAATCATTTTACATGCATTTGTAGGGAAAGTCACAGAAGGAGGAGGAGTTGGAGCAGAGAGAATCTTGGTGTGGATCTTGACATACATTTTTCAGGTTTAATTCTCAGTGCGAGGGATTGGCAAGTGTTGGAAGCGACGAGCACTGAGGAGCCCAGCCTAAGCCTCGTTTCTTTGTTGTGAGGCAGAACCAATCTAAGTCCGGAGCCCTTCCCTGATGGCGTATCAGGAGACCTACGTTACAAATACCCAGTCAGCCATGCGGTTCATTGGGGTAGTCTTATATGAGCCCTTGCCTCTCAGACGAACTCCCACACTTCATTTGGAGCTCCTTAGAAGAAAGGCAGAGTATACTTGTTATTGATAAATGGATGGATGTATTGACTGCTGATGACGGCTTATTTTCTTTCTAACATGTTTGATCCAGTTTTAGTTTATAATTCACAACTTTTTCTGGTCAGGAAGGTTTATCTACCACATTTTTTCAGACTTTTTCATGAGATTTTATTAAAATTGTGTATTACCTAACCAGTATGGACTTTTAAAAAAATATTTTGGTTACTCAATCTGTTGTTTTGGGTTCAGTTTTCTACTCCTGCTTTCGGATTTAATAGATATATAATAAACAGGATGCTCTGATATCCGCCTCTTTCTAAGTGTACAGTCTTAGCCTGCAGGCTTTACTGTATCTTACATGTACAGCAGCAAATATTATGTGCACTGCCTCTGCAGATAGAATGCCTCATCTAAAATAACTGCTAGAAGGCCAGATAGATGCATTCCACGCTGTATATATAAGCATCTTGCTGGTATGTGTAGAAATTCTGGAGCTGCCCTCTCCCCGTTATCCTTTTATCCGGCTTGTGTGAATCTTTCCTTTCTGCTTAATAGGAGATACATTGCACTATCGATTTACGTCTGACATGAGCAACACTGAATGGGGCTACAAGTTCACAGTGACGGCAGGTCACCTGGGGAGGTTTCAAACAGGTGAGCGCATTATTCAGAGCAAAGAATTGAGGAATCTCTTAGCATTGTTATTCTTGGGAAACTAGCATGTCTTAACATGAGCACCGTTCTTTACATGGATATGCTGGAGGGAAAATGACAAGATTTGATATTGTCCATGGGAAAGCAGAGATTTCTGTGTGCATTTGTTACATAGCATAGAATTCAAAGCAGAATTTGAAATGGCGGTTGCAACTCTTCTGTTTTTTTTTTAAATAAAATGTCTTTCCCCTTTTTTTATGCTGTAACTCAGTGGTTCCCACCCTGGGGGTCAGGGAACCCGGGGGGGGGGGGCAGCTGAGGAGTCTTTGAATCCGTACGCTCACTAAGCATTGTTATTTTAATCTTTTTGTTGTTGTGTATTTTCTCAATCAACAGATGATAATAATTCAACCACTTTCATGGGGGGAGGGGGTTCCTGCGGGATGTTTTGGTGTTAAAAAGGGGTCTTCATACTCAGAAGTTGGGAGCCACTGTTGTTACTCCAGTTTCTGGATTGGGTGACTTGTGGGAATTCTTTGCTCTTCCCCCCCCCCCCCCATCTTCTAGATGAAGGCAGGTGGCTAATACAGGCAGTACTTTTTTGGTTTTGGAAAGGCTTTCCAGATCTTTGGAAAGGCTTTCCATATAAGGTCTGCCTGGCAGCTTCATTTCTGACATGTAGCCCTTTATTTCTGCGTGCTTTGCAGCGGAGTGGGCGGGTGTTCCATTTTTGTAAGAATTCTCAGACTTGGCTTGGCTGTCATAAGCGGGTGGCCTCCTGCTGGTTCTGTTCTATTCTGTTCAGGTTTTATTGGTGTTTCATTTTCTTCCCAAGCTACCTTGAACAAAAAGATTGCTTTTGGAAAAGTGGTCTAGCAAGCATTTTTAAGAAATAATAATAAAATATTTCAGAGAAGTAAAAAACTGCCCTAAAATGTAAGTAAAGGAGTAAAAAAGATGCCCTAAAAAGTGCAAACGACTGTGTTTGAATTCTAGGGTTCGAGATCCTGAAACAGATGCTGTCCGAGGAAAGGGTGGTCCCTCATATTCCATTGGCCAAAGTCTGGGAGTGGCAGGTGGGCGTGGCCTGCCGACAAACGGGTCACCAGCGATTGAAAGCCATCCACTTGCTCCTGAAGATAGTTCAGTGCTGCAGCCAAGGGTACGCCTGCTAAGTCTCTGTTTCATTGCTCAAGTGGCTCACCTTCACATCTGCACAAACTGAAAACAACTGAAATCGCCTCTCTTACGGTTTTGTCAGCTGCAATTTTAACTTTATTTTTTTACAAACAAACATTTTCAGTGTAATACGGAATGGTAAAAGGTGATGTTAGGAACATCATTTGTTCCTTTTCAATTTTTTAAAAAAGAACCATTTAGTATAGTCGTGAGTTCCCATTGGTAGCATTGATCTCTTGGGACCTCGTTTCTCCACCAGTGCTGGTTGTCAGCCCCGTGGTATGTTTGCCACTGAATCAGTCAGCCCTCCTTCTTCCTGGGTGCCTTTGAGCCACACTTTTCATGACAGGCTTTATAAGCAAATTACAGTACCAGCCATTTTTATTTTCATACCATTAAGTTTTCCTTAATTCTGGTTTGGTGTGATGTCTGAATTGAGCCTTAGTGATGTAAGGTGGTGGGGGGGGCGGTCCTTGTGTTGCCTAGCTTTGCTTTAAAATTAAGAGTTAATGAAAGATTATCTCAGACATATCAAATAATGGATATTCGAGGTCTGTAATGTGGAAATCTTAATGGAGAACTCACACAGATTCCATAGAAAAGTAATCCTGACCTGCATGGACATAATAGATAACAGCTGTGAAAGAAAGCAGTTTGGAAAACCTTCTTGTGCCCCATTCTCCCAAGTTCTGGGCAAGGCATGAGAATATCCGTTCCCATTTCAGGCCCATGAAGCCCTTAGCGTCCTGTTCTGATGTCAGAGCCCCGTGAGGATAAAAAGTTGTGAAACGTGGAAGTTGTGTCAAACCTGAAAAAGCAGGCACACACGAGAGAGATGGTTGCTCTCTCAGCCTTCTCTTGCAGTGCTAAGGAGGCTTTTTTACAAAACAGAGGAGTGTTAAAAATGAGATTCCTTCTCTCTCTTCCAGTCCATGAAGTCCAGAATGGTGCAGTCCATTCTGCCACCTTGAAACTCTACTTCCACCTCATTCTGCTTTCATATGTAAACAAAGTGGTAAACTGCTGACGCTGCGGGGATAAGAGCAGCCTTGGCACCTTTCCTGTGTTGATGTCATCCTTTTTCTTCATAGGGACTGTGACCTCACGTTACTGAAGCCACTGTGGCAACTTTTCACCCGCATGGAGAACAATCTGCACCTTGACGTGACCAAGCCGGGAATCCTCCTCCCACTTCACCGGGCACTGACTGAACTTTTCTTTGTTACTGAGAACAAAGTCAGTGTAAGTGTTCCTCCCTTGCTTTCTCTTTGGGCGCTGAGAATGGCTTGCAAACGTACAAATTTAAGCTCTTCTTCCCTTCCTCTTGCACTACTTCTTCTTGTTTTTTTTAAAGGCTTACTTAGGTAAAGTGTGTGATCTAAGATCATTGCAGCCAGGGGTAAGACACTCCTTTGTGGGAGGTGCACACCAGTGCTTGTTTCACGACCACGAGGTCTGCTTGTTTTTAGCATTCTGATCCTGAGCTGAGGGTGTTGCAGTCCTTAAGTCAGTTGTGCAGAAAAGAAATTCCCTTTGAAGTGCAATGGAAGATAACAGAAGTGGAAGTTGCAGGACTTCTCATTTTGGCTTTTTAGCAGAGGATGACTGTGTGCATATGTTTGTCTCCCCCTCCTGTGAATTCTTAGGGTTACCATGTAATCCAGTGGTGAAAATACTTTTTTTCTTCTCCTCCCCCCTCACAGGAACTTGGATCTCTGCAGGAATACTTGCTTGCCTTAAATACAGAAGACCATCTTCACCGCTGTACAGCACAGGTAAAAGTTCCTGGCATGTCTGATCACATCCCTCCTGCATGACGTCACCAGTCAGGTGCAGAGAGATTTGGGACACTGTACTCCTAGGAGGATGGGAGTGCTGGATTTAAATAAAAAAGGCCAGTAAATAGCAAGTTGGCTTTGACCCATGTTGACTGGCGAGCTTACGTCTCTTGATGTCCCCCAGCATTTCTCCCCCAGTTCCTTGTTCAGGGCCATCGCTAGACATTTTGTGGCACACAGTAGGCTTCTATTTCTCCCCCCACAACCCTGGATTTGTCACTGCTAAGGTTTTTTTCCCCTTTTTAAAAAAGAGCAGGGAGATGACATCCCATTAAAAATATAGAATAGACGTTCTCTCTGGACTGGCCTTGTAAAAAAGTGGTTATTGATCTGGAGTAAGCCGAAAGTGGCTGCAAGAGTGTCTGTGTCTTGATGCTGTCCTTGTGCTGAGGAACTGTTGTCCATAAATGAACTGTCCCTCCTGACAGCTGGTGTCAAGGGATGTCACAGGCCTCCAGTTTTCCTTCCAGTAGCATTCAGTGGCTAAAGACTGCCAAGTCTCTGAGAATCCTCAGTATTGTCATTCCACCTGGCCTACTGCTCCCAATAAGCCCCTGGAGTAAGCTGATCCATTCCCCTTGAAAACACATCATTGCATACCAAAAATAAAATGGCATTCCATTATACAATCATTTTGGGCCCCTGGCCCAGTGGCACCCTCCCCGCCCCCGCCCACAGCTGCATAACTGCCCTTGTTTAGCAAGGTTACGACTCCTCAGGCAGGTGTTGTGCAGGTTTCCTTTTTGGGACAGGAACTGAGAAAATGGGGAGTGCTCACGCTTAGTGATCACATACCGTTCTTTGCCCTGACTATTTTTTTGTCCAAATCCCTTTGAGCTTCCTCCTTGTAGCTGCCCTTAAGGCATCCAAGGGATTGTATTAGGTACTTCATGTGCTGGCATGAACAAAGCTCGTCTCTATTCCGAATTGTTTGCTGCCAAAGCAGATGGTTACAGAAGAGACATTTTCTCTGATGGTGCTGGTTGCTGCTCAGCTCTTGCTTTCTCTCTCTCTCTCCCTCTCTGCCTGCCTGCCTGCCTTAAAGCAGTTATTTCTAAAGGATCTCCCTTGTACTAGGATCTCCACCCCCTTGCCAAAAAAACTGAGCAGACCTAACAGAGTGCCTCCGTCTGATGTGCTGCAGACAACTGAGACCAAAATATTTCCACCTTTAAAAGAAAAACCTTAAAGCCATGTTTGTAGCGCGTTTTTCAAGGCCCGCTTGAACATAACTCGAAGGCATCTGGGCAGAGCTTGAACTTTGGTTCAAGGGTAAGAATGTTGTGGCCTGCAATGTGCCTGCCTCTCAGGGCCCCCGGGACGTGCTGCTGTCATGTCAAAACCCACCCAGGCATGCAAAGTATGATGGTGTGATGCTGCCTTATACAGAGTTAGGGTGTTCTTTTGCCTTATTTAGAATCGTGTCCATGGAGGAAGGTGGGTATAATGTGGCTGCAGTGTAAAATGCAAGGCAAATATCAGTTCCTATAGAACTCACTGACTCAATTAGACCGTTACATCACTATTCGTAATTCAGAGCCCAAACCATGGTTTGAGCTTCCTGACTTGGGCCTACCATGGTTCAGAACTGTTGTCTGCTACTTTCCCCCTGTGCTTCTGGTGCGGTGGGGCCTCTGGAGACAGAACAGTTCCCGTTTATCAGTTCACGCATTTGCACCAACTCAACTGCAGCATAAAAACACGCTTTGCAAGCCCACTCCCAGGTCTCAGTTTGTAGTTCAGGTTTGCTGGCCAGATGCAAACAATGGTTTGTCTATCCAGGCTCTTGCCATATCTGACCTCTTAGTGAACTCTCCCAAACTTATCCATTAGCACTATCCTTTTCTCATGTGCACCACATCACACACTGCCTGTGCAATCTTAAGCGGAGTTATGCGCTTCTTCAGGTGACTGCTCATGATGTTGCCTTCTAATGAATGAAACCCTTGGTCCATCAAGGTCAGTGTTGTCAGGGTATTGTGAGTTTTCGCAGGGAGCTGGAAAAGACAGGCGGCAGCACTTGAAAGGAGAAAACAATGCTGTGCTCTATGGGGTTTTGAGCAGCGAGAACTGTAATACTCTCCCCCCCCGGTGCTCACCCCACAGCACCCTCTCAGGATTGCCTCCTCGAACCGTCAAGATCAGCACCGTCACTGTGCAGGGATAGGAATCTGCTATTTGCGACGTTTCCACTCGGCCTTGGTCTCTCTGACACTCAACTCTTACTCTCTCCCTCCCTCTTTCTCTCCCTCTCTTTTTTTTTCCAAACAGGCCCTGAAAAACATTGCTGCTATTAGCCTTGCTATTAACTATCCCAACAAATCAACAAGTCTCTGGAACGTTTAATGAGCGGCCTTGTGGTTTTGGGATAGGATAGGTTTTGTCCACAGGAACCTTGGCGCAAGCATCTGAGCTTGTTTCAGGCACAGGAGAATGGACGAGAGAGAGAGAGAGAGAGAGAGAGAGAGGGTCCCTCTGCTTCAGTGTATGTGCACAACGCAGCCACCCCCCACCCACCCACCCCAGTGTAGATTCTGTCAAAGCAGCGCACTTCTGAGGAAAAACGGGGCACACTCTCTCCGGAGCATCCTGTGTCGCCTACAGCTATGTATGCACTTCTATTGTAGCATGTCTGTTGGAACAGTATTTACTTCCTTTAAATTTTCAAAATAAGTGGGGCGGGGGGAATGAGTGAGACGAAGAGGTGAAGTTTCTCCCTCCCAGAAGGAGAGGAATGCAGACCCCCTTCCAGGCATCCCTCCAACTCTGCTGGACTATCTCCCATCGGTAAAACTGGACAGTTAACTGGAAGTGAGCCGCCGGAAGTGTCTTTCTTCGCCTGCGCAGGTCCTGCCGTGATGCCTGCTTCGCTCAGGGCTCAAGAAGGGGCAGAGGAAGATTGCGGGGCAGGGGTGCCCAGCAAGGGTGGAAAGGGCACCTGCTCCGGCATTGCTGTGTCACTTCCCATCTATTATGAAAAATAGTTTCCTCCCCAGCAGCAGCCAGCTACAGTCCCTTTAAAACGAGTTAAACTTAAAATCTTGGAGTTCTAGCGTCCAAAGAGGTTGCCTCCCTTGATGTGAGACTGTTGCTAAACAACAAACTTGTGCAGATCACTGCACAAGTTTCTTTTTTGTAAGATGCTGCCCTCATGGCCCACACACATCCTGCAGGTTGCTCATGTTGGGGAAAGGTCAAGGATGCTTCTCAGCAAGGTTGCCTCAAGGAAGAAGATGCTGGTTGAATCCGAAGACTCGACTTCAGAGTGGCGGCTAGTGACTCCCCTGACTCTCTTCATTTCGCAATAACTGGGTAGCTCTTGCACAAGATGGAGTCTGTGCAAAGATCTATTGAATCTAAATGAATTGGCTTTAATCTATTGGGGGAGAGAGGGGCGGGAATTTTGCCCCCTTTCCAGAGGTGAACATCCAGAAGGGCATGGCATTTTCATGTGCCTGGAAAATAGAAACGGACGTCCACGTTCGGCTCCTGAGTCGCTCTTTCTCACATCCCAAGTTTGCAGGACTTGCACACTTGAATGCTTTTCAGAATTTGAATTCCAAGGAAAGGGGCACAGGCAAATCGAGGCAGTGAGGAACTGCCATCAGCACAGTCAGATGGGAATAGGTTTTCCCAGGAGGAGGATTTGTCCAAGAGGGATAGTTCTTGTAACATTCCGATTGCACAAGAAAAGCCTGATTTTGGGGAATGGCTCTGGTAGAGGGAGGAGCATTTTTGAAAAGAGGTGGGAAGAAGGGATATGGTCAGTCTGGTGCTGTGAAGCCCTTGCAGTTGCAGTGTCTGCCGACAGCATCTCGTCTCCCAGGTTTCAGTGAGCGAACAGAAGAGGCGAACAGGGCCAAAAGTAGAAAAGCAGAGAGGATTCAGGGAAGAACAGGTTCCTTGTTTAAGGCTACTTAGGAGCATGGCTGCATTAAAAACAGAAGCTGATACTGACTTGGGTAACACAAAATACGACGGTTAGGAGGGATGGTCCTTCTAATGGAGGAGTATTTCTGCTCCGCTGCCTCGCTACCCTCTGGGGTGGGGTGGGCAGATGGTAAAGCTTGCTTTGGGATGCATCTCAGGTTGCTGTTGCACTCTCACCCTGTTGCCAGGTTTTCTTTTCAAAGCATGGAGGTGTTCCCTGTTTAAGAGCATAGTGATCTTGTCTTCCTTTAACACATGGGGGTGCACAGAGAAGGACCGGGTACGGTAGAGCCAGGTGTTCTTGTTTTTTTTCTGAAGCCCCCCCCCCCTTCCATGCATGTTGCTTCACAAGGGGCCCACTGTTGGAACTGTGTGTTGACAGTACTTCAAGTTAACAATTTGCTGAAGGAAAGATGCTGCCGCAGTCTCCATTCATTCCTCTTCCCATCCCTTAATAATTCTTCAGGATCACTGATCACACCACTGCAGTTCTCCCATGTCCTCTTCCCGGCCCCAACCATTTCTGTTTGGCTCATGTGTTTCTTTTTCTAGGTAGTCATATGCATAACAATCTCAAAAGAATCACACAGGATAGCCCATAGTGCAGACTGCTTATCTTGAACTGTTATTCTGAAGCCAGTAAAGAGGAGTCCCTCCCCTTATTTCAATCCTCCCCCCCCCCAATGTGGCGCTTTGGTGGTCCAAAGCAGGCAGTGATGTCTTCTATCACCTTGCCTATAAGGGGCAACGAACTTGTAAGAAGGTTTTCCTGTTAGCTGGAAATGGAAGTGGGAACGTGCAGGGTACACATGGAATTTGGTATTTCTCATAAACACTTCTTCTGAGTTCCTTAGTAGATTCATTTAAACACAGAAACTGAGATTCGAACTGTATACATCTGGGGGTAGGGGAGAAATGTGCCTATAATGAAAACTGCATATATTGAAATCTGATAACGATGTATTAAGAAACCACCATCCTGATATAACTTTTACTTTCAATATAAACACTTTTTAAAAAATGGTGGCTTTTAATTTTCTTACGGGTTTTTTTTTTGACTTCACAAACCTTTTGTGTGTGTGTGTGTGTGTTTAACATCATTAAAACCAGTCCCTTAAATTGATTCCTGTTTGGTTTAAAGTGTATTGGGGGAAAAAAAACATAGGCTATAGATGCGATGGATATATGCAGATGAAGAGATATATTGTAAAATCTATTAAAATGGAGAGTACAAGGAGATGGGTCTGTTTCTTTTGTGTGTCTATTGCGATGCCAGGGGAGCACAGCTGAGACTGGCTAAATTGGTAGTTCAGTTGCACAACAAGCATCTTTTTACCAGGCTGAGCCACTGGGTCCACAACACCCATTCTTCTTTGTCAGCAGCTCGCCAAGGTTTCCAGAAGTGAAGGGCTTCTTCCTTGCAGGCATATTGTTGCTCCTACTTGTACAAGCAGGATTTGATAATAGAATTAATTTCTTCCGTTATTTAAAAACTTTATAAGCTCACATTTCTCCCATATAAACGGGACCCGAGCTAGTTAACGAAGAAATCAGCACAATATAACATTCTAAGAGGAGGAGAATGAAAAGCAACCCGCAGAATAACTTAAAAGGACAGCACAGAATGCTGTCTTCCACGATATCCAAGGAGCCAAAGTAAGGCATTCTGTTTTGCCAGCCTGGTGAAATATAGGTGCTCCGATCCTCTGGGAGGCTGTTCTGTAGCAGTGGAGCAGCCCAAGAGAGAACCTGTGAGCAGGCAGCAGCAGGGCCTTATCCTATGGTTCTTTCGAAAGGGATGGATGTGAAGGGACTTAAAGGTAAGCGCCAGCACCTTGATCTGGTCCCAGAAATCAATGAGCAACCAGGGCAAGGATTGCAAAACAGGTTTACGATGTGGCCTGCCTTGGGTAGCAAATGGGCTGCCACAATTTAACTGCCGTTTCCAAATAATCTCAAAGAGGGCCCTCGTGTGCATTGCAGTAGTTAAGCCTCAAGGTAAGTGTTGCCTGGGTCAGGATGGCCGATCGGCAGTTTCCAAATAAAGGGGAACGCTTATGGGCCCACGCACAGTTAGCCACAAGTACTTTTGGCCCACTGCAGATGCTGGTTTCTCCAGGAATAGAGCTGGTGCATTCACCCAAGCTTGCAGCCGGACGTAGCAGGTGACATGAGAGTTTGCTGTTTAGACTTTTGCATAAATTCATCCCCTGTACTCATTTAAATCTTAAGTTGGCTACTCTTGTCCCATGACAAAAAAATGGGCTGGGCCATCTCTGAGGTGCAATGCATTGTCTAAAAATGGAGAAAATGGCTAGTCTTCCCCATACCTATATTGGCTTTTTAAAAGTATCGAACCTTGACATTTTCAGCAACAGCTCACACTAATTCCAAGGGTTTAAATAGAGTTTATTTACTATGCTGTTGCTTGGAACCAGTGGCGGGAATGGCTGAGCCTTTCCCTCCTGCTGCATGCTTGCTTGCTTTTGTCAACAAAGCAAAGGAGGAAAGAAAGGGTTATGGTAACAAGATGCCAAAGGGGAAAAAATCTCTGTAACTGTTTAATTATAAAACCCAGTATTCACACAATACAATAATATTCTTCATTGGAGTAGACAAATCCAACCAACAGCTTCCAAAGTCCAACATATTTATATCATCATCCTGACGTGCAGTAAGAAGCAATAATGATACATAAATAATCATGTACAATCAGAGACTGTAACAGTCAAAAATCACAGTGGTGTACACTCAAAGAATCTGAAGATCAAAAAATTCTATGCAGGTAGGTCCAAGCACAAAAGTCAACCCAGTATTCAAGAGTCAATTCAATGCAGGTAAGTCCAAGTCCACAAAGTGTCCAGGTGCAGAAAAAGTAAACTGATACTCTAAATTTTTCTTTTTCACAAAAAAAACCCTTTAGGCACTGCAGATGATGCTCCTGTGTTCCACTCAACGAGGGGCCGGCTCGTTTGCCACCTGGTTTCAACGCTCTTCCTCAGGAACGTGCCGCACCAGTACCTCTTCATAAACTGCAAGAACCAACCTTAAACGCTGCCCCACGTTGTCAAGACCCATTAAAAATAAACTATACCAAAACTAAAACTTGCTTGCAAAGATTCATTCTGAAATTCAATACTTTCTGCAAAGCGTTCTTCTCTGAGCCCACCTGGGTAACAAATATGAAGCCCCCGATTACTTAAGTAGATAGAAGATCTCTGCTAGTATTGATTCTTAAAGAGATAGTCATTCCCAAAAGCTGACAAGCATCCTTTATAAGAAACATGAATAATCCATAGCAAAGTTTAATCCAGAAGGGGCAAGGGTATTATCTAAATGGTATGTCCAAAAGACTTCTTTTTACAGCAATATTATTTGCATTCCCTGAGCTTGCAACATGCAACACTGAAAACCTCTCATTAAGATGACATTGTGAAAAGTGAGCCGCTGAAAGGGGCGTCCATGACTCCATTCCTGATCCTAAACATGTTCTAGAATCCTTTGCCTGACTGTACATGTACTACTACCAATATACAAGAATCTAAAAGTGTATTCAATTACATAGACAGCTCCATGGGTACTACATGTCTAAAAGGAGTGCAAGGAAATATTCCTTTTGTTCCTACCCAAGTAGAGATCTTGTCCTTCACCTACCAGGGTACATGCTCTGCAGTGTCCACCTTTAAAGTGACCAGTCGGTAGCTCTTTGATATGTATTTTCCTGAAACTTTGAATATACTATAGAATCCTTGATATTTTTAGCTCTCCTATACCCTATCATTAGCAGATTTGCACATCCTGGAATGCCCCAAATGAAATGCCAATGTTTTAACATGATTTTTAAAAATTTTGTCAGCAAAGGGTGAAAATTCTAAAGGCTTCATTGGGCGGACCACAAGGGCATCTGCAGCACCTAATTTTTAAAAAAATCTGCAAAAGAAAAAAAAGTATCAGTTTACATTTTCTGCACTTGAACACTTTATGGACCTGGACTTACCTGCATTGAGTTGACTCTTGAATACTGGGATCCTTTGACTTTTGAGCTTGGACCTACCTGCATAGGACTAACTTTTGATCTTTGGATTCTTTTGAGTGCACGCCACTGATTTTTGACTGTCACAGTCTCTGATTGTACATGACTGTGTATCATTATTTCTTCTTACTGACCATGTCACTTTACAGAATGTTGATAGATTGGTGATATAAACATGTTGGACTTTGGAAGCTGTTGGTTGGATTTAATTACCTACTCCAGTTAAGAAGATGATAATATTGCATTGTGTGAATACTGGTTTTTTTTAATTGTTGCCAGGACACTAAGATAAGTTGCAGAAAGACTCAAATCGGAGGTAGCAACAGATAACGGGATCCTTGGGAATCTTAACAGCAATTAATGTATTGAAAGAAGCCTATCTGAAACTTGCTTATTTGTGTATTTGCTTATTTGGATATTTGTGTAATGCCTACTGAGCATGATACGTTCTTTGTGCTTTGCCTACCTTCTGTCAATCCTTTACCGCACACCAGATTCCACGTACATAAGAAGAACCTTGCTGAATCAGACCAGTTAACCCTGGTGGACCAGCTAACAGCGGAGAGGTCAAGGCCTTCGCTTGAGGCTGCTTCCTAGCACTGGCATTCTGAGATTTACTGCCTTTGCGTGTGGAGGTTCACTTTAGTCCCCATGTTGAGTAGCCCTTGGGGGACCTCTCCTCCATGAATCTGTCTAATGGCCTTTTGGAGCAATTCGTGCTACATCTGCTGGATTGAGCAAAGTGACCAAATACTTTTTGCCTGTCCTGAGTCGATTGCCTATCATCTTCATAAGGAGCCTGAGGTCTAGTATTATGGAAGGGAGAAAAGGCACCCTCTATTTTCTCCACCCCACGCAGAGTTTTATAAGCCTCTTGTTCCGCCTTATTTGTCTTTTTTCCCCAGTAGGGGGAGAAAAGATCTATATAGAAGTATTATTTGAGAAGCATTATAGATCTATAAAGGGGGAAGCATACTCTCCTCACAACTTCACAACTGTCTGAATGAAAAGATGTAATGTTTAAAGATGTTGCAACTGGTTTTTCATTTGCTGATGATGTGATTCGAGGTTTGCAAGACAGACACACAGCATCACCCATCACTCTTGTTTTTCTCGTGACTCCTGCTCTATATTCATTTTTAATACATGCTTCCCCTTATTGTAACAAGGCTGCTTTTTTAAAAGTTGCAAAACAATATCAGGGATGACATGGTCACTAGCCAGTTGATGCTATCCATGGACAATTTTTGCTGAAAAGTTGCTGAACTCTTTCCCCCGCCCCCAAAAGCTAAATTTGGAAGAAAGAGAGGCAGATTTATACTGGTAATGTTTCCAAACTGCGCCTCCCCCCTCCCCCAACTCTCCATTCTTGCAGCGTGTTTGCCAGGCAACAGAGATAAGGGACCTGTTTTTGACCGCAAGAGATCAAACCATCCCTGGGTTCTTGCATGCTGCTTCTCTGCTCATCAGAGTCTCAAACCAAATCCATGGGAGACAAATGTCATTAAGGAACACCACATCCCTCTGCCAAGGGTGTGCGCTGTCACCCGCCTGTTCCCGGAACTCCAGCAAGCATGACATAAGGCCTCCATGCAGCAATTTCCTCACCCACAGATCTGCTGTCTGAAGCTCCATGAGCTAGTGTTGAAGCAGCTGGGATCACTTTCCGTAGGCAGGTTCTGTGTTTTTTAGGGGGGGAGTGAGGTGGTTTATGCACATACAATTTTAAAAGCTGTTTCTAATCTAACCTGATGTGACTTTAAACTGCATGTTCTGCACCATTTCACAGATAGAGGGTTGCTTGTCTTACATTCTTGCAAACCTCCCCTACACACACACCCCGTTTTGCATCGAGGTCATCCTCTCTTCACATGAACGGAACACACTGCTTATTTGTGGCTTGAATTTGTTCTGCACTTGTTGTATTCTCTATCATGTTACATTTAACATTCCAAAACGAGTCTGCAGCATGTACGGTGTAATCCTGGTGTTCATGCATGTGTAATTGAACGCATGCCTGCTAGGGTCAGCTGTAGGGTCAAGAAATTTATTTTCTTGAGCACCATAACTGGGATTTAAAGCATGAAGAAATCTGCTTTAGTTTTTAGCAAATACATAGACAAACACCATTTAAAAGGCACACCCCAAATCTTTCCTAAAAGCAAACCTGGGTCAAATGATGGACAATTCGCAATGTGCTTCTTTAGTGCTTTTATGTTGCACATTCAAAGCCATTTCCATATACAGAGGCAGTGCCGTAAACATGACTGTGCTTTATTCACTTCCTTTATACCCTGCTTTTCCTTCTCAGTGGGGACCCAAAGTGGCTTACATCATTCTCTCATCTATTTTATCCCCACAACAACCCTGTGAGGTAGGTTAGGCTGAGAGTATGAGACTGGCCCAAGGTCACCCAGCAAGCTTCCATGGCAGAGTGTGGGTTCAACCCTGGGTCTCCCAGATCCTACCCTGACATTCTAAGCCAGTAAACCATGCTGGGTCTCCAGTATATCTTGGGTCAAGGCATAAGGAAAACTGAATTGTCCTCCAGTATGTTGCTGACGACTCAAAATATCCCCCAATCAGTGCTACATGCAACACGGCAAGCTCCTAGCAGCACAGCGCTTTATGCGTCTGCACGCTTCGTCTGTGCTACAGCGATGATGCATGTGTGCACCCTCTCAAATTTTGCTTCTAGGCTCCAGGGGACAGAAATGAATCCAGAAGACCAGTGGTAATAACTTGCGTTAGCAGAGTTTTATAAAGCATTTCTCCCCACCCCTCAACCCAAGAATACGGAGAAGGTAGGATCATAAGCTACTAGCTTGCCAGGGGGAGGGACGGCCTGGGGTAAAAAAGAGGTGGTTGGGTCGAAGGCACAGGGCTGGGGCAGAAGAAATTCTTTTTAGAGAAGGGGTATGGGGTGATATTAGAGTTGCCAGTCTCCAGGTGGTGGCTGGAGATCTCCCAGAATTACAACAGATCTCCAAATGACAGAGATCACTTCCCCTGGAGAAAACGGCTACTTTGGAGGGTGGGCTGTATGGTATTATTCCTGCCCTTCCCAGGCTCCACACACACACCCCAATCTCCAGGAATTTCCCAACCTGGAGCTGGCAACCCTAGGTAATATTCAAACTAAACCAGGCTTAAGGCAGCATGCACTGAGTTCTAAAAAAATAATAGTAATTCTGTATTGCAATAAGCCAGAGTTGTGTCCTCTAGCATGGAATGCAGCCTCTTGCAGGATTTGCTAATTTGTACACTTATTTTGCATCAGACTGGGTTTTTTTTTTATTTTCATCATTTATTTCAGTACCATTAGTCACGCAGAGAGGCATGGAAATAGATGCAAAACTCATCACCACGATCACTGCAAGCTGCCTATGCTCCAGCTCTTCTTGTTCTTGGGTACTTGCCCCCTGGAGAACAAATGTCTCTGTTTTGCGAGTTGAGGGTATGGATGTTTGAAGAGGGTCCAGCTCAGTTTACACCCCACCCACCCCAAGCAGTGAGCTACCCCCTCTTGCCTTTCAGTCGCTGTGCACGGCCAACCAGGGGGAGATCTGCCGTTCAGTCCACGTGGGATTGCAGGAGCAGCGCAGCATGCTCACCTGGCAAACTGCGAGGTTCACAGCATCCCTTTGTGAGCTTATTTTGAAGGCCAGAATTCGCCATTTCAGGCAACTGAAGACTTTCTTCCAAGTACTTGCAGGCCTCTAATCCCCCTCTTTTCTTGTACTTAGAAGCGAACCAAAAATCCACCCACAAAATGTAATCTAGAATGGAGGATCCAGCTGAGTAGCCGTGTTAATAGCAGAAAAATAAAGCAGAATTCCAGGAGCATTTCCTGTTTCATTATGAAGCATGCAGGGGGGAAAGAAAATCCTCCTACATGTTTCCCACTCCCAGTCTCTTTTGCCATATCAGATACCCAGGGCTTTTTTTCAGCTGGAACGCGGTGGAACGGAGTTCCGGCACCACTTGAAAATGGTCACATGGCTGGTGGCCCCGCCCCCTGATCTCCAGACCGAGATCAGGGGGCGGGGGCACTGGCCATGTGACCATTTTTGCCAAGGGCAATTTAAACTTTGAAAAACTCCCCCCTTGTTCCAGCTGACCAAAAGTGACATCATTGTGCAGTCCAGCATGTGGTACCAGGAGCACCACCTCCCACCAGGAGTCGCCCCCTGTGCTCGCAACCCACTGAGTTCCACCACCTCTTTTCCCAGAAAAAAAGCCCTGCATATACCTGTTGGTGCTCTTCTACTGTCAACATGTGCAGTCCGTGCCGTTTGGCGGGGGGGGGGGCACCTTCCAAAAACACTGAGCAAGGCTGCAGGCAGCTGCCATTTCACCCCCGTGACCTCGTTTGCTTCTCGCCACAAAAATCGCCTTGGCTTTGGAACAGTGTGGTGACTCAGGCATGGAATTCCCACTGCTCCTTGCCAAGCTTTTAAGAGCCTCTGTCCTCTGCACGGTCACTCAGGGTTCGCTTTGCTGCTGTTGGAATATCTGGGCAGAACTGCCCATGATCTTGACAAATGCCTAGTCCCCAAACCTGTGGCCAGGAATGCGGGTGGTGGTGGAGGTGGAGGTGGAGGAATCTTGCGGGTGAGAATCAGAGGTGCACACTTGACAGATCTCCCCTGGAATGGTCCAGCACGCACGCACGCATGCACATCCTGGAGTTTTTCCTCCTTGCTGGATTTACTTATGGTTTTAGAACCCAGCTGGAGAGAAAATGATTAAAAATAGACTGGGAGAGAGTAAGGGTGGGGGGGGGGGGTTAGGCAGCCTCAACCTGGCATAATTCTCACCTGCAGGTCCCAGTAGCTAAAATTGTCTTACGAAGAAAATATGGCATTTCATACTGGGAAACCAGCAGCAGCATGTGAAAAAGTTGCTATCCATTCTTAACTTACCCCGTGGCATTAGTCCCGACTCCCGGGATTGAGTTGAGGGGGTGGGTGAGGGTAGAGTTAAGAACTTGCCTGGAAGAAAGGATGGTTTATAACATCGCTTGTAGGAGCTTTCTGGGTAGGAAAGACAACTTTGCTGGGGAAGTTGGTACTGTGATGCAACTACATTAAGGCTGCAATCCTAAGAACACTTTCTTGGGAGTAAACCCCCATTGAATAACATGGGGCTTACTGCTGAGTAGACATGTATAGGATTGCTCTCTAAGGGCCAAGCTAGAAGTGACGAATTACACTTGAATGGCAAGTGAACAGACTCACATATATTCCTCCCTGTTCACTTGTGCTCCACGCAATTGCACAAGTGGAGTGCAAGTGAACAGGGAGGAATACATGTGAGTCTATTCACTTGCCATTCAAGTGTAGTTCATCACTTCTAGCTTGGACCTAAGTCTGTGTTTCGTCCACTCCCTTTACTGACAGCCAGTGAGGAAGAGGAATTAGACATGTCCCATTTGGCTTCGGCATCTGCTACATTTCCATTTATTTACGTATTTATTTCATTTGTACCCTACCTTTCTCCCCAACGGGGAACCAAAGCAGTTTACGTTGTTCTCCTTTCCTCCATTTTATCCTTGCTACAACCCTGTGAAGTTGTTAGACTGTGAAGAAGAGTGAATGGCCCAATGTCACCCAGTACACTTACATGGCAGAGCGGGGATTTGAACCTGAGTTTCTCAGACCTTAATCTGGCACTCTTAACCACTACACCACACTTGCTCTTAAATGAACTGAACTGACAGCATCAATTTTCTTCTCGCCTCTCAGCCCTTACTGTAAGTTAGAAGCAAGGGACGTGTGGGTTTTTATGAACAAGTGGAAAGGCTTTCTGGAGCCAGCAACTTTCATACTGTGCCGTGCAACGCTGTAAAATTGGAAGAAGGCGACAGTCAAATAACTGCAGTACAGAAAACAAACCAGCAGGATTTGAGTCCAGTAGCACCTTAGAGACAAGATTTTAAGAGTATAAGCTTGCAAGAGTCAAAGCTCCCTTCTTCAGTTACAGTCTCTTCTTGGTATCTGAAGAAGGGAGCTTTGACATTCGAAATCTTATCCTCTGAAAAACTTGTTCATCTCTAAGTCACTACTGGACTCAAATCCTGCTGTTCTACTGCAGACCAACACGGCTAGTTACCTGAAAGAACACAAACCAGTGGCTCCAAAATCTGATGAGATTCCCTGCTATATATTTTTCCCCTTTCTGAAAAACAAGAGTCGGATCTTTTATAATCTTTTCCTTTTCACTGAAGAGCATTGCAGTCATTTCTGGTGGGATGGTTACAAACACACATTCAATCAAATACTGCCTCCCAATTTCCAGTGGGAAGGGCTTGACTTTACCTGATCAACATACATATGGTTGTCTATTTGTGGTTGACCTGGGTTAGCAAGTTGGCATCTATTTACATGCACATCTTTCGTGGTTGATTTTTCCTTTGAATGCTTCTTGAAATATGCTGTGGCATAATATAAAAAACTTTTTTCTTCTTCTGATTAAGTGATCAAATACAAAAAGTTTAAAAATAAATAATGCCTTTAATGACTGTAATTTGACAGTAGGTGGTGCTATTGTGTTGTTTGGATAGTCGCAGCATTGGTATTAAAAGGGAAGGCCTCCTTTGGAAAGCTGTCCATCCTTCATTCTGTCTCTATGGTTGAAATAAGGCAATAGAGTTCAGCCTGGGAAAAGGGCTAAGGCTGCGTCCCCTTCCTTACAGACCAGCATCCACAAGATGAAGCCTGCTCTATGAAAGGACCCTTGCGGAAAAGGACTTTCTGGAAAGGAGGCAGAGAGTAGAGATTTTTCAATTCGCATGGCTTTGAATTCAGATTCTCCCACAATTTAAAAAAACCACTGTCTTAAACAGTAAAATGACAGCAAAACCACATGGCTCTTTTACTTAGACCCCTCTTGATTTGTAGACAATCCCTTATAGAAGGCTAGAAATGGACATAACTGATTACATGATGTTTGAGATAGTTATTATAGCACAAAGCTGCAGTAATCGCCTCCAATATGAATCTGAATAGCTCCTGCCTTTTTTTTTTAAGTTTCAAAGGACAAGGTGGCTTATTACTTTGTAGTCTCTGGTAGAGCCTCGGATTTTTTACACTGTGTACCGAGTAAGGCTGCAATCCTTTCTGCGCTTGCTTGAACACTGAAACTTCCTTCTGAGTAAACGTGCACAGAATTCGAAGTCTTGCTGATTTTTTTTTCATTCGTTTTGACAGGTTGAAGTGGACTTTTGGTTAGTTGCTCTGTTGTTGTTACCTGATGCATTTTAAGGTTTATTTTTTTTATTTTAAACTGCTTCGGAGGACTTTATGCTTGATGTTTTTCTCTGAGAGCAGAAGACAGGCAGGAAGGGGGAAGGCAATTGCCAATGCCCTCAGGGTGCTACACTGGCCATCCTGGCAAAAGATGATGAAATGGCCAGCTCACACCTTGGCTGGAATACTCACAACCCTCAGAAGGGGTGGGCAGACTTAAAAGACAGAGGGGTCTACTTTGGCTGATTCCCTCTGGAGGAAAAAGCAGCTCACACCTGGGCCCCATCTTGGTGGCCACCATTGCCATATAAAGCAAACAAAGGGCTGCCTGCCTAGATAAAGACTCCAAGCTTTTAGACTGCTGTAACTAGAGATGGGCACAAACTGGAAAAGAACCGAACCATGCGATTCGTGGTTCATTAAATTTCACGAACCACGAACCACGAACTTTCATGAACCTGCCCCTGGTTCGTGAACCGGTTCGTTTGGTTCACGAAAACGTCACATCCGGGGTCAGAAAATCATCACTTCTGGGTAAGCAGATGGTCAGTTCCGGGCCAGAAGAAGGTCATTTCCAGGTCAGCAGAAGGTCTGCAGGAAGTCCATCCCCTGTTGCCTAGGAAACTGATTGATTGGCACCAGGCTGTCTGCAGTCACAAACCAAAAAATGAACCAAATGAACCAGCCTAAAGTTCAGGGCGGTTTGTCAGAAATGGGATCTGACAAACCGCGGTTCATGAACCACGAACCAGCCTGGTTCGTGCTTAATTTTGGCTTGTATTTCAGTTTGTGTCCATCTCTAGCTGTAACTTCTAAGCTTCAAGAGCCTCTCTTAGAATAAGATCAACTAGGGTGTGTACAGAGCTGAGGGACAGGGGATACAAGAAGGGCTCTGCACAGCTCAATTGTAAAACATCTGCTCTGCATGCTAAAGTTTCCAAGTTCAATTCCTGCCATTTCTAGTTGAAGGATCTTGGTAGCAGGTGTCAGGAAAGACCTTCCTCTGCCTGAGGCCCTGGACTGACACCAGTCAGAGAGGAAAAGACTGAGCTCAATGGGGCAATTATCTGATTTGGTGTAAAGCAGCCTCATATTTCTTAAATTGCCAATCTAGGCCTGCCTCCTAAGCAGTTTGCCAACAGTACTGTTGGTAGCTACCCGATCCTCTGGGTTTCCACAGGTCTGCTCTTGAAGAAAGCCTTTCAAAAAAGAACTTCATCAAGGACTGGGCATTTCCTATTCAGAAGGACTTGTTCTCTGAGAAAATGTTGCTGTGCATTCAACAGTCTTCCCTCCAACTTGTTTTGAGACGGCGGACATCAAACAATGTTGCATTGTTTGGTGCAGTCGCAGAGAATGAAGTGTGAACCGCCAGCGGGTTCTGCCCAGTTCCTGTGGAAACGCCTGGTTTTGATTGATTTACGCTTTGTTTAGATGCTCCTTATTTTGTTAGTGGAAAAAATGTTGCTGAAGTGGGAACCTTCAGATGGCCACCATATCCTGCAGGAGCTGAGCGTACGTCGTTCCCAGCCAGTTTTTTCCAAGCAGGGTGCCAGGGTACCCCAGCGAACTCTGACAATCAGCGCTAGCGGGCTGCACGTTCTACATCAAATCTTACCTGATTTTTGTCTAGCCCTTCCTCCAAAGACCTCAGCATCCCATCCAGACTCGTTCCACCCTACTATTTTTGCATTCCTTTTCAATCATAAATGCCATGTCTGTTTGTTTACCCCAACGTACCCAACAACGACAACAAAAATCAATGTATCGATCAGATGCTTTTAAAGGATGCATCTCCCCGCCCCTTAAAATGCTAATGACCACAGAAGGTAGTCTGGTTTTTCGTAGCAAAACAGAAAGTAACAAGGATCTTTATCACCGAGAGATTACATTGGAAGGGAAACTTTATTTTTCCAAGCGGAGGGTTAAGATTTCCCAGGTGATCAGACATCGGGTCTGAATTCTCCATCCAGCTGACGGTACAAAAGGAAAATTGGCAGCTCTCCCTTCTATTGTGAGGGGCCTTGTTAAATGAAAGGGCTGCTATGAAATGACCTTATCAGGGCCAACTTGATTTCTTTTGGAAAGGCTTGGGCACAAAGTGTCCCAGGGAACTGCTGGGCGGCCCTTGCTGAAACTGTTCTGCTCATGGTCAGATAGCGTTTCTAAAGGTAAGCAAGCACTGAGTCATTACTGACCCATGGGGGGACGTTGCATCACGACGTTTTCTTGGTAGACTTTTTACGGGGTGGTTTGCCATTGCCTTCCCCAATCATCGATACTTTATCCCCAGGAAACTGGGCACTCATTTTACCGACCTCGGAAGGATGGAAGGCTGAGTCAGTCAATCTTTATTACGGTCATAGACCACACATTAATAGCATACAACCTACAGTCAGGGTAAGTCATATTATTTACAAATCTATTCACTAAAATTTCAGGGTACAGATTCTTAAATATTTAAAACCTTATAGGGCAGGCTGAGTCAACCCTGAGCTGGTTACCTGAACCGGGCCTCCGCCAGGATTGAACTCAGGTCGTGAGTAGAGCTTGGACTGCCGTACTGCAGCTTACCACTCTGCGCCACGGGGCTCTTATTGTGTTATAGTGTTTCTAGAATGTCATATAGGTATAGACTTGACCACATCTGATTGGACACTAAGGAGCAGGATGTTGCACTGGGTGAAGCTGACTGGTCTAATCTGGGAAGGCTCTTGTTCTCATGAGACCAGCTGTCATGTAAAGCCTGAAATTGTTCTGTCAAGAATGGAAGAGGCCAAGGCTTGGAACAAACAATTTCATGGAGAATGTTGGACAATCTACCGCTATTTGCCAGAACTTCCATGTAATGTTCCTGTGGATACAAAATGTCAGAAGCCTGCAACAGGGAAATTGCTTAGAAGTGTCCCCCGGGCCACTGTGGGAAAGCTATTGGACTCGATGGACCTTTGAGTCAGATCCAGAAGGACCGTTCCCATGTCCACCCACCAGGTGTGTTCCCTTGAGCTTCCTTGCTTGTTCCTTAACTTCTTTGTTTGTTTGATTCTTCAGGTGTTCATTTGTCCTCAACTTCAGCTCTTAGCAAATATTCCATCTTCACAGCAGCACATTGCCCTAATATGACAAGATGGTTGTCAAGGCAACAACTTCATTAAAGAAAATGGCAGGGTTTTAAGGCCGTCTAATGTCTCCAAGTGAAATAGGAAGGGTGCTCAAGGGCTGCAGCAAACAGCCCCTGACGCTGCCCTACAGGGGGTTGCCCCCTTCCTGTGGCATTCTTATGCCCAAACCCCTGTGATCGTCCATATTTCTCCCACACTGCTTCATTTTCTCATGCCCAGCACCAAACGAGCCTCTCATTCCACAAGAAACTCAGATGAACTAAAAACAAAACTGAAACGCAAGCATGAAAATCATTGCTTGGAAACGGAGGAATGGTAACAAGATATTCCGAACTTCTGCAACGTTGCTTGAGAAACCTCCCTTTGAACATACAAAGTTGCCTTATTGTGAGTCAGACCTTTCGTCCATCAAGGTGAGCACTGTCTACTAAAACTGGCAGCAACTCTCCGGGGTCTTAAGCAGAGGTCGTTCATCTCACCCACTACCAGATGATTCTAATTGGAGATGTCCAGCCCTGGTATCTTCTCCATGCAAAACAAATGCTCTACCACTCATTAATTAATGATCAGCTCCATATCAGGCAAGGAATCTGATTGCTGCTTTTGATACTGAAGTGGGATCCCGAAAATTCCAAGAGGAATTTGCATAGCTTTGCATAGGATTTGCTGAAAACCACTTGGGGGGCATGAGATGGGTGGTCTTTCAGACCCCAACTGTGATTGCAAATTGGTCATGACAAGTGGAGCTCCGTTTCCCCTCTCCCCCTTTCCTCACTCCCTCTGGCTCCACCCCCCCCCCCGCTCCCCTGCCTTCTCCTTATGCTGCTGGTGGCTGGCACCCGTGCTTCAAGGTGGGCTTCCCGGACATTTCTTGATATCTATGCATGTGCAGGTATCTGGGGGATATGCACCTCCATTTTTTAAAAAAACATTTCTATTTTTTTCCTGCAAAAAAAAGAAGACACACTAGTTTCCACGGAAAGCGGCACAGAAGTAAACCATCAAGGGTTGCTTCTATTCAATGGCCTCCAACAGAGGGTTGCCAGCCTCCAGGGAGGACCTGAAGTTCTTCCAGAATTACAACTGATCTCCAGACTACAGAGAATAGTTTCCCCGAGAGAAAACGGCAGCTTCAGAGGGTGAACTCTATGGTATAGGCAGATTGTAGGTGAAACCACTCCTCGTTTCCCCTTCTGCAGACAGTCTAGGAATTGCTCAGGTCGGAGTTGCCAACACTTCCCCACCATAGCAACAATAACATGGTGCACAGGAATGGCATCCACATCCACATAGCTGCTGTAGCACAGTGGTTAAGTGGTTTGCCTGCAGATCAGCCCTCTGCTGGTTCAAATCCCAGTGCTGCCATGAGCTCAGTAGGTGGCCTTGGGTAAGCCACTCCTCTCAGCCCAGCTCCCCAGCTGTATTGTGGGGATAATAATAACACTACTAACTTGTTCACCACTCTGGATGAGGCGCTCTTCTGTCTAGAAGAGTGGTATATAAGCACAGTTGTTATGATGTTCTTGCTCCCCTTGCTGCACATTCCTTCTCCTTTTCTCCTATTGTGCCTGGCAAAAGCTCAGGCACAAGTGTGTTCATGAGAGAACCCCCCAAGATCCAGAACCCTCCCTCTCCCCTCACTTTTTTTTCTCTGCTGAGCCATGCTCTAATGTTACAGTGGGATTCAGCAAAGAAAGGGAAGAAACCCTTTAAAGGGCTGAAGGGGAAAGGGAATTGTTGGGCACTGTTTGGAAAGTGGAGCTTAGCTCTATTCCTCTCCCCATAGTCGCTACGGGGAAATGTACAGACAGGTGCCCCAACTGCAACCCCACCACCCCTTCCCACTTCGACTCAAAATAAATGAGGTTTCTGTTTTGCCCAGAGTAAAGGGATGACCAGACAAGACATGCCCAGACTGGGCATGGCATCATCTGGAGTCGCCACTCCTTACTGCTACCACTGCCCATGCGGGGAAAACGCCCTGTGGTGCAGCTGGAACAAGGAAGAAACAAAACTGAAATGAGAACTTTTAGGGGAGGGAGAGCACTGGTGAAAAAACTTTGCAACTCTCCCTTTTCTTATGACTGTGCAATTCACCACTGACATGGCCACCGAAGTCCAAACCTTGTGGGAGAAGCCTCCATGTGGCTCCAGGGAGTGAGGGCCAGCCCGTCTGATAGGAGCAGCGTTGGAAGAGGAAAACTCACAGTGTGGCTCCTCCCATCCTCTGGCCTGGGCTTCCTCACAGGACTTTGATGGCACGGCAAGGAGACCCCTCTTCTGTGGCTTCCATGTTGCAACGCTAACATGAGGAAGAGGGCCCGTGCTCTCTCTGGGAGACTGGCCATTGCAAACATGTACAATGCAGCGGGTACAGCTGATGTCGAATTTGACTTCCTTGCAAATCTGCCGCTGTGCAGCTGCTGTGAGTGGGTGTTTGTGCTTCCGCAGGGCCACCCTGGGCCAGAGAGATAAGTACCAAGAGGAAGAAGGCAGTTGAAGCAAACCCTTTTGAGCTGGAGGGTCTCCACAAAGCCTTATCAGATGTGGACCTTGCCCTTGTAGAGGGAATAATGAGCTGTTCTGCAGAGGGCTGTTAGGCCAAGGCCCAGGGGCAGAGCAGAAGGAAAATTCTTTTTTTCTTTTCTTTTAAAGAAAAACAGCTGTATATTTTCCCAAAGGCCTGAGATTCAGGGGGGGGGGCAGTGCTTAAGGCCGGTGTTGTGTTAGAGTGTTGAACTAGGGCTGGGTGACTCGCATTCAAATCTCCACTTACTGGGTGATCTTAAGCTTCCCCCCTTTCTCAGCTTAACCTACCTCACAAGATTGTTGTGAGGATAAAATGGAGGAGGAAAGAACTATGTAGCTTGGAGGAAGGGCAGAATAAAAATATTACAGATAGTAGTAGTACTAATAGTACAAGCAGCACTAAAATCAAAGATGGAAAGGGAGTACTTCCAAGATTATAATCATAATAACTGCATTTATAGACTGCTCTTCTTTACAGATTAAAGTCCCTCTTAGAATTGTAAACAAAGTCAGTGTTGTTATTATTATCCCCCCAATACAGCTGGGGCTGAGAGGAGGGGCTTCCTCAAGGCCACCTACTGAGCTCATGGCAGTAGTGAGATTCGAACCAGCAGAGTGCTGATTCACAACCCAGCTACTTAACTGCTATGCTACAGCAGCTCTCTTTTCTTAATTTTGAGGATAAGTGAGAAGGGATTATTTTTTCCTAATGATAACAATAGTAAATCCCTTAAACGTTGGAGCACGCTGGTATGTTGTAAGAAATATGTGTAGTAAATGGTAGAAATGAACAGGTAACTAATGCAGAGAAGCTGGAGTGGCCATGAATCACTCAATTGCATTTGATACAAAGATGCCACCTACCCCTGGCAGATGCTGAGTGGAAGGAGATGAGGCCGGAGCAGTGATTGATACAGAGATACAGCAGGCATCCTCCTCTGTGAGGGCCAGGAGCTATATTTCCACATGAGGTGCAATTGCTCGAAGCAGTCACATATAATGCACAAATTTGGCAGTAATTATGTGTGCAGTGGCTGCTTGGCAGTGAAGCCAAAACAGTGCCTCATGCAGGGACACTGCAGGCAGCCTCCTTAGTTGGCTAGGTACTTTAAGTGCCATGGAGTCTTTCTTTCTCACAGTTGTGTTTGCACTTTTTCTCCCTGCTGCATAGTTTGGGAATAAGTGTCTTAGCAGTTTCTGATTAAATGAACATCAAGAGGATCAAAATGTTCTCACCATCTCCTTGGCTGCCTCGCCCCTTTATCCATTTAGGAGTTCCAAAATGTATACTGAGTCACTTGCTATGAGGCGTTCAGAATACACAAGGTCCAGCATCGACCAGAGTGGTTATGAGGCTCTTGGCACTGGGGTTTATAGGAGGACTTGGAAGTGACAGGTGGCTAGAGCTTGGCCAACGGGCAACTACCCAGCTGGCTGTTGCCTGGAGACTGGCGGTCAAGTCCAGACCGGGCCACTGGTTGGAACTGAGGTGAGTTCTGGGGTCACACAGCAAAGCCTGATGAAGTTGTTTGGAAAAGGGAAGGAGGTGGGAGAAATCTGGAGGAGAATTTGAGTGCATTTGAGGCATTTGAGGAGGGGTTGCTACTAGCTAGTCTTTTCCTTCCCTAATGTTTTCTGGATAGAAACCTTTTTCTCTAGACCAGCATTTAACTACAATAGGAAAAAATATAGATAATTGTTTGAGAGTGCACAAATAGAGCTGGGTCCCTTCCTGCCCTCGTCAAGGATAATTGGACAGACATGAAGTTTTTCTACCAAGATGTGGAGGCTTCACTGGCCTCCTGTTCCATCCCACCCACGCATTTTGACTAAATGCTGGCGATCCTACTTGGCGGATGAATGTTTAGATATATCGCGCCTTTCCTCTGTGGAACTCAAGGCAGCGTGCATGGAGCTCTCCCCTCCAGTCGCCGCTTAGACCAAGTTCTGCTTAACTTCAGCATGGTGGCTGCGTCACGTGAACGTAACAGGAAGTCATCAAGCTGCCTTACACCGAATCAGCTGTTGGTCTATCAAGGTCCGTCTTGTCTACTCTGATTGGCAGTGGCTCTCTGGTAGAATCTTTCACATCACCTGCTTCTGCCAGATCCTTTTAACTGAAGGTGCTAGAGATTGAACTTGGGGCCTTCTGTGCGCAAAGCAGATGCTCAGTCTCAGAGCCAGGGCCCGTCCTCAAAGGTGTCTCCCGATCCGGTCAGCATCTGAAGAACAGTCTAGTGGGTGTTGCAACTTCACGCTTCTTGGACCTTCAGCTCCTTCAGAGAAAGAATGACAAGTTTAGAATCCCACATTTTATTTATTTATTTATTTACATCATTTATAGTCCACCTTTCTCACTGAGACTCAAGGCGGATTACACTGTATGAGGTTAATACAATCAGTATCAAGTACATTTCAATACAATACCATAAGGTAAACAGGTACAAGTTTAAAAGACATAGCATTAGCAAGGATCCAAGACAGAGTGGAAAAAATACTGGAGCAAAACATAATCATAAAAGAAAGTAGTAAGGCATCCAGCAAAAAAGGAGGCAAAATCAGGACATCGGGTTTATTAGGGATTGAGAACATCGGGACTGTCCTTGAGAAACAGGAATCGTTGGCGCATGGGACCATATAGCCGAGCACCATGTTTTCTCACCAGATGCCTTGATGCTGTGAACATTGAGGGTTGGCTGTCCTCTGGCAATCATGAGGCTGTTGACAGTCCAGCTGAAAATCAAATCCCAGCAGGTGCCACCCACCACTGCTAGTGAATTGTCATATTTTGTCAGGTGTTGCCTCAGAGGGAGTGCTCGAAACAGAAGGTAATTGTGTGCACTGTTGTACAGAAAGCCATGTGTTAGCCATCCTGAAATGTCAGTGGTTTGGACGTTACACCGCCCACACACTTATCTGGCTTCCTAATACTCATCACACACAAAAAAAAAGCTTCTTCCCTTTTGACTCTGCATTTCTTTCCTGCGCATGCTCCTTCGTTATTTTTTTGCCTGTCATTATTCATTGGAGGTGAGTGTAGTTCCAGTTCCAGCGGGGTATGCGAAGGAGGAGCTGCTAGAAGACTCACAAGTAGCTGACACTGCTTGGCAAGTGGGGGTTGGCTTGAGAATATTTGCCCCTCTGAAAGCTCTCCTCCCCTATTACCTTCAATAGGTCCCAGGTGAGCTCCAGAGGTAGCCCTTCTGCAGACCATATGGGATCTGAGCTGGGAGACTGTAGGAGGTGGGGCTTTGCGAGTGTGAGTTGTTACCTTTATTGTTTTCCAGGGTTTTAACTCCCTCTGCAGAGTTTCTAGAAGTGTAATCTCCGGGCTCTTCATTCTAGTACATTTGCACATAGATGCAGGCGCGTGAAGGCGCCATGCTGTGCATAGGCTGCTCTCTCCCATCCTGCAGCTGCCATTGATCCCCCGCGCCTGAGGGAGACAATGAGCCACGATTGCCGGCAGCGATCAAGGCCTCCCCTACCCCACAGAGGCGCCCCGTTGGACCTCCCTGCGAATTTCGGGGCTGCGAGCTTGGAGAAGAAGGTCTCTGTCTGGACTGGAGGAGAACTCATTTCTCAGTGGGGAAAACGAACCGAGGCTTGTCTGGAAGTCCTTGAAGACTATGCCTGTGAGGAAGTAAGAGTATGAAACGGGAATTGAAAACAAAAACCCGTCGGCTGCATGTTTAAAGGAACGTTCAGCTCTAGTTCTTCTAGATAATTTGATGGGCTTCGATTCATTGATGAAAGAGAAATAAAAAGATAAAGAAAATAATTAATGCTTTGGTCTTCACCAGTTGGACTACTTGCCGTATTAACTTGATCTTTACCAGTTGGATTACATGATATTTTATTTATTATATTTATTGTTCTTGCACTTGGCACTTGGCACTTTGCACTATTTAAAAATTACTCAAAACTGTTCCGTGATTGCTTGGAATTTTTCCCCCTGGGCTGTAGATTTAATTGATCATCTCAAGGCAGTCCTGTAGGTTTCTCGCATATTCCTAACCCAGAGAACAAATATCCTCTTGGTTTTTCAATCTGTGGAGGAGTGGCGATCGCAGAGTCAGTGGATACAGCAAGCATATTGCCTTTGGGCAATGTGAAACAGTGTATTTATGGAGGGGGGATTGTGGTATTACAAATGTGTCACTGTTCCTGTTGGCGAGATGTTAGAGAGAGCGTGCTTGTGAACTACATAGCATGCAGGGGCTTCCTACTAAAAGTAATGGTGCTCCTACTGCAGGGTTATCTCATGGTTTCATGTACTTCATCTATTAATATTAATTGATATTAAGTTTGCCTTCCTCGCTAGGACTCAAGGTAGATTACACAGAGTAAGTCAACGCAAACAACAGGATTGGACATCCAAAAAATAGGATTTGCATTTATTTATTTATTTAGTTCAACTTTTAGCCCATCCTCCCCGTAAGCAGATTCAGGGTGGGTCACTCACAGCAAGCATAAAACAATGGGTATAAATACATTTACAACAATAAAACCAATAAAAATCACATCATCATACAGCATAAACCACAGTGTCCAAAAATTGTGGCTCATTCTGTAAAAATCTGGAACCAACCAGAAATCTGAAAACTTGAATTGAAGCAAAGCATAACAACTTTAAACGATGCAAAAATTGCATAGTAGGATCATACTATTTAAAACCTTCTCTTAGATGCACAAATAAATCTTACGTTTCATAATTAAATTTGTCAGCACCTGATTTTTGTTTCGGTATCAACTAATCTTCTTGCCAGTATTCCCACAAGAAGGGCCAGTAAAGCACACTTCCTAGAAACTGGAATAGGAACAATTCTCAGCAAAAACCTGTCAAGTTACAAACCGTTCCATTAAACAATTCCTTTATTTGCTTTTTCAGTTCATTTGTTCAATTGCTATCCCACTCTGTCATGAAGGCTCTGAGCAGCTTACACACTATTTACATTTTTTACAATTAAAGAAAGGAAGAAATTGAATTTTCCAAAATATTGCGCAAACAGCCAGTGGCTTATGGCAGAGCTTCTTTCTAAAAATAATGTTTAAGAATCTGTTTTCTTTGTTACTGTTAACATTAAGCAAATGAAAATTTAATCATTTCGTGAATTGTTAAGAATGACGCACAAAAAAGAAAAGCATGCACATAACACAACTTCTTTCTTAGAAACAAAACACTTCCATAGACTGAAGGGCAGAGAACACCCCATGCATGATTTTTTATTGTGTCTTTGATTCCAAAAGGAGAATTCGATACTACCACAATCTAAAGCATTGCATATGATCTTTCTCATCTACTACGGTCTTTGGACAAGCTCTTCCCATGCTCTTACCCTCAGAGGTGTGGTAGCTGTTCACCAACAACCAGGCCTTCTTTCCCCGAATTCCCAGAGTTCTTTTTATGCACAAGCTTGCTCACATGGAGCCTCTCCTGGGTAGTTTTGTGCATGTCTTTGTGTTTATTTCATCTGATTTTAAAACATCTTATTGATCTTTGTGAAGGGGGCACGATCTCCTGGTTTTTGTTGTGTTTATTGACTTAACTAGGGGGGGAGGGGGTCTGTTATTAGCTTGCTTAGCTTTGATACTTGCTCAAGTAACAGATTGTCATTTTTTTTTAATTTTAGAGACTAATTCAGAAGCCTTGTTTATTTATTTGATATGTTTCTATGTTGTCTTTCCAGGTGGATTCTCAATGTTTCTTTTAAAAAACTGTACAGCCACATTACATTAAACAAGCTAGAAAACTAGTGTGGTACAGTGGTTAGAGTGTCAGTCTAGGATCTGGGAGACCCAGGTTCGAATCCCCTCTCTGCCATGTAAGCAGACCTTGTACCCTTCACACACACTCAGCCTAACCTACCTCACAGGGCCGTTGTGAGGATAAAATGGAGGAGAGGAGAATGATGTAAGCTGCTTTGGGTCCCCATAGGGAAGAAAGGCAGAGTATAACTGAAGTAAATAAAACTGAGAACGCCCTGATAAAAACTGATTGCTCAAATTGCCACACATGGGCTGGCAAGGGTAGGGGGCATTCTGTCATTCTCGTCCTCTGTTAGGTGAGGTGTAGCAGTTATGGTGTACTAGGCTGGGGGAGATCTGGGTTCAAATTCCCATTCAGCTATGAAACTTGCTGGGTGACCTGGGGCCAGTCAGTGTCTCTAAGCCTGGCCTAATGCACAAGGTGGTTGTGGGGGATAAGAAAATAATGACATAAGCAGCTGCAGGCAAAACCCATTTAGAGTTGCCAGCAGGCCTGGGGGAAAATGTCCTAACCCTTTAATAGAGGCTTAAGAGGATGTTATTTACCGGATGATGCTACTTACCTCCGTGTAATGAAAAACCTCTAGTTAAAGCAATAGGTCTGTGGTTGAGAGTAGGGTCCTGATGTTTGAGCATCTGCAGATAGCTGTTCCAAAACGAGGTAGAAATTTTGGGTATGAAACTTGTATTTGCATGCCATGGCTCTGGGTTGCAATGCTAGAAATAAAGGGATAGGTGTAGAGATGGGCACGAACCGCATTACGAACTTCAAAAACCCACGAAATTGGCGATCGCGATCCGGCGTTTCGTGATTGTCCACAGCAAACGAACCAGCGTTTGGAAGAGGCCTGGTTCGGTGTGTTTGGCCGCGGTTCAGGAAGCCAGACAGTCAGGCGCCATCAATCAATTCCCCTGGCAACGGAGCCAGGGGAATGCCTGAACTCTGTCTGCGCACCTTCTGTCGCCCTGGAAACCCGAATGGAAGCCCAGCTTACCTTGATCGGCAGGTCTTCCTTCCAACCATGGAGCTGCAAAGTGGTTACAAGTTGGGAGAAGACACCCTGGGGAGAGAGGGGGGAGGGGTGTTCTGTAGCCACGGGCGCTCCAATCTCATCCCTGCAAACCCTGATAGGCAGCTCTGACGGCCAAACACAGACCTCCTGCGTTGCTCTATGGGATCTCAGCTTATAAATAGCAGTGGGCTCCTAGGCTGGCTTTCACTTTCAGCTAGCATTGGAGTGTGACAGAGCTGCTGCTTGCTAATTGCTAGCCTTTGGGGAGAGACAGAGAGAGTATAATTGAGCTTGGATTTTTGTGGGAGTTTCCTGGGGGCCTCGGATTGGAGAGGGTATAACTCCAAGATCCCTATTGCAATCTTGACCAAACTTGGGTGCTGGCTGGAGGAGAGCCTGCTACACACTCCCTGTGAATATGGGCTCTCTAAGTGCAACGGGGGCTGTTCTGAGCACCACGAACCGCGAACCAGTTCGGCAACGGGAAATGTCCGTTGCGGTTCGTGACTTTGGGATCGTCATCGGCACTGAACCACGAACCGCAAAGTCGTTAAATTTTTTTGGTTCGTGCCTATGTCTAGATAGGTGCAATTAAAATCCACAAGACAGATGAGGGGGCAGAAAGAAAGAGAAAGAAAGAAAGAAAGAAAGAAAGAAAGAAAGAAAGAAAGAAAGAAAGAAAGAAAGAAAGAAAGAAAGAAAGAAAGAAAGAAAGAAAGAAAGACATTTTGAGTCCTGCAGAGTTTCTTTGGCAGGTGGCTCTGAGAGTCTGTTCCAAAGCAATCTTTTTTCCTCTCTGGCTGTCTATTATTATTAACTTTAAAATGAAAATAATGCCATTTGCAGGGCTGGGGGAGGGAATAAAAAGGAGAGGATTATTGCTGACTCTGTTGTTTGGAAGGGACTTGCAATTAAATGTTTACTCAACTCATGAAAAGGTCATGTTCAAATGAACAAGGTTGATTTAATTCTCACCATTATAAACTCAGGTCAGAGCAAACATGATAAATCAGCACACAACCATGTTTATTACTTCTATATAGTTATACCCCACTTTTCTCCCCAGTGGGGAGCCAAAGACATTTACATTGTTCTCCCTTGCTCCATTTTATCCTCACAACATCCCTGTTAGGTAGGTTAGGCAGGGAGTGTGTGACCGGCCCAAGGTCACCAGTAAACTTGTATGACAGAGCGGGGATTCAGTCTTGGATCTCCCAGGCCCTAGAGCAGCACTCTAACCACCACACCTTGCTGGCTCTCACCACAGCTATACCTTGTAGCCGTGATGCCCAATATGGTACCCAGGAGGAGTACTAGGGCACACAGTGTTGTGTTCCCTAATGCCCTTTTCTTGGGGATAAAAATCCAAAGGGATGCAACAGGAAAAAAAGCTAGAAGGTTTGCTCCCTTCCAACTGATTGTCCAGAAAAGCACCAAGCTCATCCCGAATAGGTGCATCTCATAGCCAGACGTCATTGGCCTGGCTGTAGACACAGATGCAGCACTAGGCACTGCGGCAGGACAACTCTCCATTTTGGAACAGAAGCCCGTGCCTCTCCCCAAAGCAAAAAGCCAGCCCAAGCTTTCCTATGTTTTTTCTGGACAAGAAATATTTCAGAACCACCCAAGAGTCATCGTCCTGACTCCTGACCTCTGAGTATAGGGTGCCCATTCTCCAGGTAGGGCCTGGAGGCCTCCCAGAATTGCAACTGATCTGCAGATGACAGAGAGCAGTTCGCCTGGGGGGGAAAGGCCGCATAAAGTGGGAGCAAAACCTGGGGTATAGTATAGATCTAAAACAATGGCTACAGATATGGAAGACAAATATTAAAATAAAATCTGCCACATTTAAAGAAAACCTATACAAAATGTTCTACAGGTGGTATGTGACACCAGAAAAACTAGCAAAAAATGTATCCGGAAACGTCCAACAAGTGTTGGAAATGCAAAGATAAAACAGGTACATTCTTTCATACTTGGTGGTTGTGTAAAAAGGCGATGAAATATTGGAAAATGATACGTGAACTATTGCAAGAGGCACGAGGCAGGACTATACCCTTTAAACCTGAAATGCTTCTACTAAATATTATACTGGAAGTGATGCATAGGGAAACTAGATATTTGATACTTCATATAATTACGGCAGCAAGAATAGTATACGCCAGGCATTGGAAGAACACAGATGTACCAACAAAAGAAGAACTGATAGAAAAAATTTTGGAGACTGCAGAATTGGATACACTAACAGAATTAATAAAAGAATAAAACAGACACGATTGGAAACGTAGGCTGTTTCCACACACGTTGAATAATCCACGTTCAATACGCTTTAGTGAACATTTGTAACTGATTTTCCATGAGTGGAACAAAAAATCCACTTCTAAAGGATAACTAAAGTGCATTGAAAGTGCATTATTCAACGTGTGTGGAAACGACCGTAGATGGATCCCCTTTTATAGGTGGATTGAATCAAAATACAAAATAAGAATTTAATTATAGTCTAGGAAGATAGGACCCAAAATAGTGAGAAAAGAAAATGATTATCAAAATTAAACAAAGTAGACTTATAGACGTAATAGACTAACAGCAATGAAAAGACTACACAAATACAATCAGGGTCATTTTGTGAAAAAAGAGCTGGAGGAACTCATTAGCATAACTCATTAGCACAACTCATTAGTATATGCCACACCCCTTGACATCACTGGAAATGTGTCATTAGCATAACTGATTTGCATATGCTACACCCTGACATCACCTATCCTGGCTGTTTTGGACCCAATCCTGGCCATTCAGGGCTGAAATTGGGCCCAAAATGGCAAAAAGGAGCTGAAAATGGCCAAAAAGGGGCCAAAAATGGTCAGGATCGGGCTGCTGTTGAGTGGGAGAGTGATCCACCACCCATCAAAGGCCCGATCTGGGCTGTTTTGGCCCCAATCCAGGCCGAAATGGGCCCAAAATGGCCGAGAGTCAGGCGGGCAGGGCCACCTGACATGTGATCTCTTTGGGGAACTACCGGAACTGCGTTCCTGTGTGTGCCCCCTCAAAATGAGCCCTGAATACAATTGAACTGTAGAGAAGGAGTGTAATATATTGTATAAATATGTATTAATCCTGTAAGATTTGATTTGATCTGTTTGCAGGTTGATTTGGAATTAAAACTTACAAAGCATGTTAAAAAATGGCTGCATTGGAGGATGGACTATATGACATTACACCTCACCCTTCCCCAGGCTCCACCCACAAATCTCCAGGAATTTCCCAGCTCGTTCAGAAACAGTTGACTGAGTTGTGTGACTACCCTTGAACATCTGGATATTTTCTGATAGGCCTCATCCCACATGGCAGCCATTTTTTTGATTGTGCTGACTTCCCTTTCCAATCTCTGTATAGTGTGGGGACTCCTGTTCGGGCCAAACTCTTCTCATTTTGTGAAAAGAGAGCTTACAGTAAGTTATACTGCCATTGACCGTTACCTGAAACAGTCTGCGTGGTGCATATCTTGGGGGCTGTCATCCTATATGAACCTCTTCATGATTTAAAATCTGGTAATGAGATTTTTTTCAGCCTTGTGGAAAATGCCTTCTAATGTGGAGATCAACCTAACTTCTGCTCAAGGAGCAGGGTGTGTTTGTGTTGTGTGGACCCAGGATTTTTGACTGTACGCCAATAAGAGGCCTGTCCTTTCAGAACTGACTGGTTGGATGTTCTTGCTTTTATCATCACATTTTTAGGTTTCAGACCTTTTTGTGATATTTTTATGATTTGATTTCTGCCTTTTTATATTGTACAGCTCTTTAAACGTTTATACTGAAAAATGGCATAGAATGAAATATTGTGAACTCAGACCCGAAATATGATGGGTGTTTATCTGAAGATCTTGATTCAATAATTATAATACATTTTAGTTTTTAAAAGTGCTAAGTTTTCAAGTGCGTGTCAGCATTCCGAGAAACTTTTGCCTTTGTTAGAACATGGGAAGCTATGGGAGATAAGAGGTCTATTCTTACTGAGAAGTTTGACATGCTGTGCCGAAAGCAGAGAGGGAAATTTTTCTCCCTCTTCCATAGTACTAGAATTGAGGGTCACTATGCAGGGTTGAGGGACAGTAGATTCAAGATGGACAAAAAGGAATTGAGCAACAAATGATGAACATATGGAACTTCCTGCCACAAGGTTTAATGGTGGTTGCTAGCTGAGGCTGCTTTAAAAGAATAGTAATAATAACAATAACATTTGATTTAGATACCACCCTTCAGGACAACTTAACTCCCACTCAGAGTGGTTTACATATTATGTTATCCATATTATGTTATCCACAATCACCCTGTGAGGTGGTGGGTGGGGCTGAGAGAGCTAGGGTTGTCAGGTCTCTTGACTCTCCCGGTGTAAGATTGGGAGCCTGGCACTCACCTTGGCCGTCGTCACACGGGCTTTTATTCCGTTAAATATGCAGCATGTAGCGTTACAATCGCTGTCGTTACATGATGCATTTTTCTGTCAGATTTCGTCCTCCTTGCGCTTCCAGCTGTTCACACCGTGGCGCTCTGTGCCGGCATATCGAGCAGGCACAGATAAAACTCCTCCTTTTTTAAAAAAAAATTTTTCCGTTTAATTGCGTTATAGCGTTATAGCGAAATAACAATGAAAAACCTTGATGATAGCCCAACCTCTAATGAGCTTGATAGGCGGGCCAAGTTTTCCCGCTCATTGACCAGCCACATCATTGGATGAAAATGTTTATCTGGCGAATTTTGACTTCCATAAAGATCCCATCGTCCAGAGAAAAATCCCTGTCTGACGTGATCCCCCAATGAATCTGTATTTTACCACGTCGCAATAGCGACATAAGGTCAATTTTTTAAAAAAAAAATTACACCGCTGTATGGGAGGGGCAAAATGCCGTGCGTGGCGAGATAACCCGTTATGAGGCGGTATGAATCGCTGCTGGGTGATCGCACGGATACTGATTACAGCGCGAAAAATGAGTGAGAAATAGAAATCAGACACTCGCAACAGTGACGGAATAAGGTGGGTTTTTGCAGGGAAAGAGCGCCATTTTAGCGCTAAATAAAAGCCCGTGTGACGACGGCCCTTGTTGCTCCCTGGCTTTTTCTTTGTGAGTGTGCTCCCGGCTTGCACGATAATGTCACTTCCGGGAAGTGATGTCATCACACGGGTCAAATGGCGGCCCAGGAGCGCTCCCATGCTCACCAAGAGGCTGGATTGGCCCACTGCGGGGCACAATTTGGCCTGAAATAGGCCTGCTGCGGAGCACAATTTGGCCTGAATCAGGCCGCTGTAGGTATGGGAGTATGCCATGCTGCACCGCCGGGGGGGGTGCCCTGGGGAGCATGCCCTCTCTGCTGGCCAAGTAAGTGGGTGCGGAGGGGAAGGGTGGGAGCAGGGGATCCTCCGCCCCAGGTGGGGGAATGGCACCCCTAGAGAGAGCACTGGAGAGCTGTGACTGCTCCAAGGTCACCCAGCTGGCTTCAAGCAGGGGAGTGGGGAATCAAACCTGGTTCTCCAGATTAGAGTCCCACCACTCTTAATCTCTACACCAAACTAGCTTTCTAGACAAATTCATAAAAGAGAAGAGACTACAATAGTTAGACGAAACATCCGTGCCCAGAATCAGTGTTCCTCTGAGGGGCAGTGCAGTGGCAGGGGAAAGCTATAGCTTTGATGCCCCACATGTGGATCTCCTGGGGATAACCCCTTGGCCACTGCAGGAAACAGGAAGCTGGATTAGACGGCATGATCCAGCAGGGCTCGTAGTTTGTATTTATTCACTTGACTTGGACCCGTAGCTAGCCAAGAAAACAGAAAGCTTGAGTTTTGCTGCCTGAAAGCCCACCTGCTGCCTGCTTTTGGAGAACTAATGTTGCTTTAAAGGCTCGGCCTGTTTGGGGGCAGTACGTTTGCAAATAAATGGGGAGGGGTGGGTGATTCCAGCACTACCCTCCCCACACAAAGGAGCTAAACTGTTCAGGATGGCCCTGAAAAATTTGCTGCTATTCAGGAAAGCGAGGGAGTGGCAAAAAGGTGCCCAGGCCTCCCAGGCCCGCCTCTCAGCCTGAATCACCCTCTTGGACTTGCCTTGTCAAGCAAGCACTTGCTTGTCTATGCCTCCAAAGGCCTGACCTGCACCCAGCACAACCAAAATGGCTTCTCCTTGCGAAGGATGGGAAGCCTAGCAACAGCGACATTGTTTTCTATCTTTGCCTCACTTTTAAGGATTAGCAGCCAGGATGACACACTCCACGAAAACGAGCGTGCAAATTTGTTACCAAGGCCATCTGAGCCTCCCACTCACCGTGTTAAAATTAAATTTATTCTTTTAACTGTTTACTTTGAGTTTCTTGGCTGCCTTGCCAGCCTCCAGCCACTGGAATGCACAGGCGAGCCGGAGCGAGGTGGGGCAGTCGCCTTGCTAGAAAGCAGCGCTCGGCCCTGTCATCGTGTGCGCCAGAAATAGAGGCCGCTCCCCGTTGGGCAATGGGCTGGACAGAGGGATAATAATCATGACTGCCTTTTCTCAGACCGGGCTGCAGACCAACGAGTTGGGCTTTCTAGCATAGAACTAAGAGGCCTTCCTTGTTTTAGGTTTCTAGGCCTCATGATTAGCTGAGAAAAATCCTTGTGGAGAATCCGCACTATTGAATTTGCTCCTGTTTTTCAGGGACAGTCCCCGTTTCCTGGCACTTCCTGTCCTTCCTCTGCCTCTTGTGGAAAACTTGGAAGAAAAATATTTTAGTGGCCACATTTGAAAGTTGGGTTGCCAGCTCCAGGTTGAGAAATTCCTGGAGATTTGGGGGTGAAGCCCAGGCAAGGCAGGTTTTCGGGAGGGACCTCAGCTGGGTATAATGCCATAAAGTCCACCTTCCAAGGCAGCCATTTTCTCCAGGGGGAGTGATCTCTGTCGCCTGGTGACCCTTCTGGGAGATCTCCATCTACCATCTGGAGGTTGGGATGGAACGTTGGATTTGGTAGTGACAGTGTTGGAGCAGGAAGATCTGGGTTCAGAATATCACTTGGCCATCAGGCTTACTGGATGACCTTGGGCTGATCTGTCTCAGCCTAACCTACTTTGCAGGGTTGGTGTGAAGCTGGAAGAGAACTACAGACTGTGCTCGGAGTTCCTCGGTGGAAGGATGGGCTAAAACTCTGTCAAATAAACAGTCAAGTGCCTTCACATCTTTGGATAGTTGCCTATCCCAATAGCAAATGCTGCTGAATGTGTTTGAGTTGTCTCTGTTATCCTATAAGAAGATTACAATCAGATCTATTGTGAGACTTAAGCTGCCTGGTGTGCCTCTGTGTGTGTGTTTAAAGGAAACTATTACAACCAAATCCGCAATGCTGTCTTGCTTCAGAAGCCTGTGCAAGAGGGAAAATAAACAGAACATCTTACAGAGGAAGAAAAACCTTCATCAGTGTACAGCAGTGGAAAGGGTGGGGCAGGGGGGGGAGACAAGGTTCTCAAACAATGATCCTTTCTCTGAGACTATTAAGGTGAAGGAATTAAAGTATCAAGATGAAGGAAAATACATAGAATGTGAATTGTAACTAGTCCCATTGATCCATAGAAAAATTCCCCAGTCACATAAATGCCTTCTAAAATTTCATTAGGGCCAACAAAATATCTCCAAAAGGCGAGCAAGCTTCTGAGCACCACAGAATTCTTCATCAGGCTGCATGTTCAGTACAAGAGGGAAGGGATGAGAAACAGATGTTTCAGGGCACATTCAAAGCACTGCCCTCCTCCTGCTCTCCTCTCTCTCAGAGCATGAAGAGCAGTAAAAGGCAAAGTGCAGTCACTGCCCTGGCGTTGGGAGTCCCTGCTCAGAGCCAAGCTACAAGTGACGCCTGACACAGGTCGGACACTTGTCAGCTTCCCTCAATTTTTGATGGGAAATGTAGGCATCCTGGTCTTGCAGCTTGTCTCTCCATTTAATTGAAATTTACATAAACACACACACACACACCCAGCGGAGGGGAAGGGGGGCACCTGGCGAGAGCCTGACGCCTGCAATCCCCTCCGGACCGCATGTTCTCCCTCCCATAGACTGCTGCTCTTTAAACTTCAATTAAATGGAGAGCCAAGCTGCAAGACCGGGATACCAACATTTCCCATCAAAACTTGAGGGAAGCTGACAAGTGTCCAACCTGTGTCATAGCTTTTTTGTTGTTGTTCAGTTCAGCTTTTTAAATGAAAAATCTTTTCCCTTTTAAATGGCAATGTGTATGGTGTGTGTGTGTGTCTGGTTTTAATAAGTGAGCCAAGGTGTAGATTGAAGGGCTGCACCCCCTCTCCTGCCAGCATTGCCTGGATTCTCCTTGGGGCTACCTTCTCCAAGGGAACAGAGATCCATTATATTCCTCAGGTCTGTGCCCCAATTTAGGGGTTCGATTTAAGGCGCCCTTCCCCTCCTCTGCAATGTCCCAGAACTCACTGCTGATTAAAATATTTGTATTCCATCTTTTTGATTTTTTTTTAAAAACACATCTCCAAGGAAGCGAAGAGAGATCCAAAGCCGCCACAGTAAAAACTCTTTGGCTTTTCCTTTTAGGAAAGATGCAACACTTTTCTGCTCTGTTCCCAGCACCGTGCTATCCTCTTCCCCCTTCTTTTCGGAGATCCGCGGACTAGAACTGTTCACAGCGTTCAAGAGTATCTTCTTGACTCTTTCCTGCAGAGAGGTCTGTGAACCTACATTGAACTGAAGGGGGAAGTGCGTTCCTCGCACCAGAGGCCTCTTCTATATTCCGGAGCTTTTCTTCCCATCACTAAATCATCCTAACTGCCAGACTCCATTACTTTTAGCACAGGGCAAGCCCGTCTCTTCCTCCTCCTACCTTCCCCCAATCAGAAGGGAAAAAAAGGTTTATTTTTGTGAGCTCTGTTTGTTTTGAGGGAAGCCTGTTTTAATTGACAGCAGGCAATCTGTTTTGGGAAGCCTGGAGACTCTGACGGCAAGCCTTCCTTCTGTCCGCCTGAGGCTGGTTTACAGGCTTAAGTGCTGGAATGGATGTCTGCAGGGTACCCACCTCTGCTCTGGTGCCAAGGCTGAGTCAATTTGTTGTAAAAAAAAATAAGTAAATCTCCCCACTCCTGCTTAAAGCAATTTGTCATCCTTTCAGCACCATCCTCTCCCAGTTCTGCTGCAGGACTTTTTGCGGCCAGCATCCTAACCGCGGCTTCTGCATGGTGCCGTTCTACATTTGCAACCCCCTAATTCAGTACTGGAAGACGTGTGGGTTGGTATTCAGGTGAAGGAAAGGACAGTGGCACATCCCTTTCCCCCAACAAGGCCTTGAATCAGGCCAGTTGTCTTCAGGACAGAAATCTTGTACCCTTGGTTGTTGCTGTTGTGCGAAGTGCCATCAAGTTGCAGGCAACTTAACGGCAATCCTGTAAGGTTTCGAGTCAAGAGACAGTCAGAGGTGGTTTGCCATTGCTTTTCTCTGCATAGCACCTTTGGATTTTCCTAGTGGTCTCCCATCCAAGTGCTAACCAGTGCCAACCATACTTAGCTTCCGAAAGCTGACTAGATCAGGTTAGCCTTGGCCACCTAGGTCAGGGCATAGAATGATGCTTCCCAGCCAAACCTTCCTGTCACTGCTACCAGAGGCAAGAGAGAAGGGGAGGGTATAGCCGTGGGGGCAGGGAATGAAGGCACCAGGAATGCTTTTTATGAGCTGGGTCTGAATTTCAGTGGAGTTCTGACTCGGCTCATAAAGTGCCCAGGGGGAACAATGAGTACATTATAAGCCCCACCCCATTTTTTATGAGAGCCAGTTCGGTGTAGTGGTTAAGAGTGCGGGACTCTAATCTGGAGAACCGGGTTTGATTCCTCACTCCTCCACTTGAAGCCAGCTGGGTGACTTTGGGTTAGTCACAGCTTCTAGGAGCTCTCTCAGCCCCACCCACCTTACAGGGTGATTGTTGTTGTGGGGATAATAATGACATACTTTGTAAACTGCTCTGAGTGGGCATTAAGTTGTCCTGAAGGGCGGTATATAAATTTTTTATCCTCCTCCTCCTCCTCCTCATTATTATTATTATTATAAAATACAAACAGTATGGTGCAGTAGCTAGAAAACTGGATTTTGACCATAAAGAAATGATTTCAGATTAGGGTTGCCACCTGTGTTGGGAAATTCCTGGAGATTTGGGAGTGGAGCCTGGGACTGGGAGAAGGGAGGGACCTCAGTGGGGTATAATGCCACAGGGTCCACCCTCCAAACTGTCATTCCCTCCAGGGGAACATCTGAAGATCAGCTGTAATCCCAGGAGACTTCCAGACCCCACCTGGAAAATTCAACCCTATTTCAAATTCCCACCCCCAACCCTCTTTAAGGCAGGAAGTAGCCAGACCTATCAATTCAGCCGGGACCTAACTCCATTTTAGGAGTAAAATGTCTATGACAAAGATCACGGTCTCAGTCCATCTGTAAAATGTAAATTATGCAGCTACAACTCAAATCAGGTTCATATGGAAAGGGAGGGTGGAGCTTAACCCTTCAACTTCTGCTTGGTTTTGTTAATCAAAACCATGTTCCTTATGCTTATCATTTAAAGAGCAAAAAGTCATTAAAAAAAACAGATGCATTTCCCCCCCCTTAACACTCTAAGAACAGTGTAGGGGTTCACAAGGTAAACCCCTTCTTCTGCCTTCTCGCATGGCCCCAGTTTGAATTTGGCTACAGCTGTGCAAATTTACCTTTTACAGATGGATGGAGATCCATGATCTGTGTCCCATATGTTTTGGCCTGAAAATCTCCCCTCACTGAAGACGGTTTTGTGCTGAAATGTCATTAATTAATTAAATACCATGCCTTTCCTTAAGGGTTCAAAGCAACATACAATCCCAAATGTTAAAAACGTACAAAATACAGTAAACCCTCACCTATCCCCACCCCCCAAGACAATTGTCATTTGCATTTGATTCATGCAGGTGATCTTGGAGAGCCAATTTCATGTTGAAAAGCAGGGTAGAAATGCTACTAATCTCTACATACATACATAAAATGATGATAAAAGAGCAAGTAATACAATGGATAATGTCAATTTCTTCTAAGGGGTTAGAGTGTGGTTTTGAGCATTTCTTTTTCGATGTGTGTTAGAAGAAACATCAAGAATCTCCCACTTCTCATTAGTGATCTGCTTTTCCCCCCAATTGGTACTTGGATTAATCTCTTTCTCTCTCTTTTTAAAAAAACATCATAATTTATCTTGGTTTATATATTGTCTACACTTTTTAATTGTGCTCCTTTTATACTCCACCTTTCTCCCCAACAGGGACCGAAAGTGGCTTACGTCCATCTCGTCGCCTCCATTTCCCCCCTCACAACAAACTCTATGAGGTAGGTTAGGCTGAGAGTTTGTGACTGGTCCAAGATCACCCAGAGAGCTTCCGTGGCAGAGGGGGGAATCAAACCTGGGTTGCCTAAATCCTAGTCCTTCGCTCTAGCCACTACACCACACTGGTTTTCGCTCTCTCTCCTGTAAAAATTCTTAGCCTTCATCCCTGACTGCTGTGGAGACCCCCCGTTGGCCTGCCCTTTCCCTTTGCTTGGTAATCACCCCATTTACTGCCTCACCCATGGTGGGGAAGGGGTTAAAGAGAAGCTCTTCTTCCATTTGGTAAGGTAATAAGATTAGTCCACCCATTTCCCCACCCCCCTTTCTAGATGATATCCTCTGTGAAAGACTGAACAGGCAAATTCAGTGGGTAAAGGGTAAAGGTAATCCCCTATGCAAGCACTGAGTCATTACTGACCTATGGGGGACGTCGCATCACGAAAGACATTTGTTACGGGGTGGTTTGCCATTGCCTTCCCCAGTCATCTACACTTTACCCCCAGGAAACTGGGTACTCATTTTACCGACCTCGGAAGGATGGAAGGCTGAGTCAACCTTGAGCTGGCTATCTGAACCTGGCTTCCGCTGGGATCGAACTCAGGTTGTGAGCAGAGCTTGGACTGCAGTACTGCAGCTTACCACTCTGCGCCATGGGGCTCTTCAGCAGATAAAGGGTAAAGGTAGTCCCCTGTGCAAATTCAGTATAGCCTGTTTTTTACGCCAACTGAGCGGCAACTTCCTGTAAACCTAAACTCAAGAAAGATTGGCAAAGCCAATGGTCTATGTGGGCAGATTTTGAGGCTCCTGGGCAAGATGCCTTCCAGCATCTCCCGCGAAGAGCATCACCCCTTCCCATGCAAACACACAATCGTCATGAAGGAGGGAGGAGCAGCAGAGAAGTGTTTTGTGATCCTGGGGGGCCCATCATAGCTAGCTGATACTCTTATCTGCAGGCACCTGTTCCCACTTGAAAGGAGAGATCACCCCGGATGCCCCTTGAAAGCACTTCAGACTTGAATGAATATTTCTCAGTCTCTCCCACTGCCATGCGGCACCTCTGATTATTCTCAGCGGTTCCTGATTTTACAATGCTAAAGGAGGTGACGTGGAGTTCAGCCACTTGCCAAATTTACAGCAGTCGTTCCAGTTTTATGGAACTGGCCTTCCAGTGTGGAGTAGTGGTTAGAGTGTCAAGCTGTGATCAAGAGACCTGGGTTCAAGCTGCGCTGTTCGATGAACTTCACTAGGCAACCTTGGTCCAAATGGTCTCTCTCTCTCTCTCTCTCTCTCTCTCTCTCTCTCTCTCTCTCTCTCTCTCTCTCTCTCTCAGACAGCTGCTACACAGTGTTGCCATGAAGATAAAATGGAGGAGGAACTCCAGTGCAGTATGTCCTTCGGTCCTTTACTTCTTGAAAGTTCATTTCCAGTTTTATTTACTGAAATATTCATATCACACTTCCCTCCCCAATGGGGGAACCAAAGCCGCTTACAACATCCTCCTCCATTTTTATCCTGACAGCAACAGGATAAAGTCAGGCTGTGACAGGCCTAAGTTCACCCAGCGAGTTTCTATGGCAGAGTGAAGATTTGAAATAGCGTCTCCTAGTCTGTCACTCTAAGCACTAGAGCAATGGCAAATTGAAGTGGTTCGTATTGCTGTTCATCCCTAGAACACAGAAATCTTGTTTGCTACTTGAATTATTTCCATGGAATTTGGAGGCAGGTGGTCAGTTTAACTTTTCGCTTTAGCCTTCCATGCCTCCGAGGTGGATCCCAGTCCAAGGCCTGAGTTTGCTGAGATCCAGAGACAGCCACTTTCATCCTCCACCCCCGACCCGTTTTAACAGCGCCTCCACTGCACACCCCTGTTCTGTTTTCAGCCTCTCTGCTGAGTCAGCTGGCTGAGAGGCCAAGTTTTTCACGGCTCCGTTCACAGATTCCCCAGCTGGCCATTAATTCCAATCCAAATGTCCCTGCTTTTTAATTAGGTAGGCTTGAATTGGCTTCTGGTGAGTCACCACTTTGGACGAAAGAGTCGGCTTCGGTTTCTTCAGGGCCTGCTATTTTGCACGAAAAGGATGAGCCTCCCTGGGAGCTTTGGGAAGCTCTGAGGGGGGTTAGAAAGTTTTGGTGGCCGTGACCAGGGTTTTTTTTCTGGGAAAAGAGGTGGTGGAACTCAGTGGTGGAACTCAGGACCGCACAATGACGTCACTTTTGGTCAGCTGGAACAAGGGGGGAGTTTTTTTAAATTTTAAATCGCCCGTGGCGAAAATGGTCACATGGCCAGTGGCCCTGCCCCCTGATCTCCAGACAGAGGGGAGTTTAGATTGCCCTCTGCGTCGCTGCGGCGCAGAGGGCAATCTAAACTCCCCTCTGTCTGGAGATCAGGGGGCGGGGCCACCGGCCATGTGACCATTTTTGAGAGGTGCCGGAACTCCGTTCCACTGCGTTCCCGCTGAAAAAAAGCCCTGGCCATGACTGACTCTTCTTGGAACTCTGCTTAGGATGTTGGTAGTTGTCAGCGATGACTAATCAAATCTCACATTTGCTATGTTTCCATTACCTGCTTCTTTCCCTTGGTCAAATCCTTCCCAATGAATGTTGCTTGCTGGTTAACCTTGGTCAGAAGCAATGCTAAGAAGGAAGATGCTGAGCTTAAGATATGTTCCCAATTGCTAGGAGATGAACACAGACAAAACAGGGCTCCTGAAGGAGGGGAATATGGGCAAGCGTACTCACTTCTTAAATGTGTGCTAAGGGGGTGGAGTTCCAATTATCTTGGCTGGTTTCCAGACCGATGTCAAGCATCAGTATGAGGAAGACATCTACTGAAGCGCCTGGCCTGGTTGAAGTCTCACCTCCACCCATAAATACTTGATCCATTTGCTGCTACCACAAATAGAGAATTATAATGTGGCATGGCTCTCTGGGAGAATGTCCTATTTTATTCTGGGAGAGAGGCCTGGAGGGAGCAGAACACAATTCTTGTGTTTTGCTTTTAGCCTTGATATCATGGCTTGAGTGTGAAAGAGTTGTATTCTTCTCCTTCAGGAGGAGATTGCTTACATTCATGCGCAGTGGGGCAGGGGGCTGTCTGGGGTGGGGCTACAAGAGAGCAATTTGCTCAGAGCTCCCCAAACTTAGCTCATTTGGAAATCTTCCGTAGTGGTGACTCTCGAAATACCAGTGCTTGGGAGCAACAAGGGGGAGGCTTGGCCTCTGTGGCTGGCTTGTGGGCATCTGGACGGAATCCATGACCGTCCTGGAGATGCGTTAAATGATTAGCACATGAGAATTATAGCAGATTGACAGTGAAAGCTTCTTATATGGGTGGATGTGAGGCTGGCCCCTGAGGAAGTTTATGTGGGATGAAACAAGCTGAATGATCTAGCCGGCAGCTTTCCGGGGTCCTTTTTCCATCTTGTGGATTCCACCTATTTAAAAGAACAGAAGAAGAAAACTTACTGCCTGTTTGAGAAACGTTGAAATACTTACCTTCTACTCACGGCTTTGGACCAGGAAGCTGGGAACCAGGTCACTCATTTCCTGCTCTTCGCCTGAAAGGGAATCAAAGCTACATCTATCCCTTCACATTCGCATACCTACGGAACAGTTAGCTATGTGGGAGTCTCCCATGTTTGGCTTAGTAGCGTCAAAGAGAAGAACAAACATAAACTATATCCATGTAAGTGACTTTCTTTTTCAACACTGAAAGACTCTACTGGTGGGATACGGTCTACGTACAATTTCTTTACATTTATCTTTGAGCTTGACGGAAGAGTATATTTTTGTATATGAATTGATAACTTTGTATCCTGACGAATCTTTGTATCTTGTTGCATCTGACGAAGAGAACTGTGATTCTCAAAAGCTTACGCTACAGTAAAGTTGGTTAGTCTTAAAGGTGCTACTGGACTCTTCTATTTTGCTACTACAGACTAACACGGCTAACTCCTCTGGATTTGTATCTTGATTAATTATTGATATTTATTGCACTGAGCACTTTGAAATGTAAGAAAATTCTCGTAATTTAATGTTTATTGGATAGGTTAATTGATCCCAAGCGTTGTTTTTGTTTGTGGTCTCCCCCCATGGGGGCAGGGGAATCCCCCACTCCCACCCTCTGCCCGCTGCCACCACTCACCTGGCTGGCAGGAATGGGCCTCCCGGGGCATGCTCTCAGCACAGCGCAACAACGGCTGATTCTGTACACGTTGGATAATGCACTTTCAATGCACTTTATCAATTGTTTGAGGTGGATTTTTTGTTCCGCACACGAAAATATCCGTTCCAAATGATCTATAAAGAAGATTGGAAGTGCATTATCCAACATGTGCGGAATCACTCAATGTCACTTCTGTTGGCTGCTGAAGTGCTCCCACGTTTCACACCAGGTCGATTTGGTGTGAAGGATTGGAGCGCTCTCGTGGTCTGGGCAATGATATCACTCCTAGAAGTGATGTCATCGTGCCATGCCAGGAGCGTGTGCACACTTCCTGCACGTGCGAAGAACTTTGAAAGGTGTCGGGTTTCCCAGCCCTCCTGGTGGGAAGGTAAGGGGACCTGGCAATGCTAGGTTGATCTCTGTGTTAAACAGGATGTTGGACCAGGTTGGATCCAGCACAGCTGCTCTTACCTTCTTCTGCTCTCTTTTGCTCCGCCCCTAGTTACCGACTCATTCTGTTGCTAGGAAAAGGTTAGTTCTCGCTATCCCTTCATGCCTTGCGGCAGTGTTTCGTCACTCTGCTTCCTGGTTCTTTGAAAGTTGGAGATTAAAACAAGCCCCTATTATGTATACTTTACATTATCCACACATGTTCCTTATGCTGTTCTTTACTCAAGTAGATTTTGGGGTTTTCAGTTGGTACCCCTATTGTGCATACCACCTCGGTAAAATGAAAAAAAAGAAGGAAAAATACCTCCAAAGTTTCATTTTACACTAAATTCAAAATTTAGTATATACACGCATATCCAATATCCCGCCCAAATCTTTCATTGTTCAACAGATGAACAAATACTACTTTAGGGTTGCCAGATTCTAGGTGCAGCCTAGAAATCTGGAATTATAACTGATCTCAGGCGCCAACCTTTATTTATATATTTATATTGTTTTTGATTGTGTTTCCCCCCCGCTTTTAAATATCTTAATTGCCCTGATGGGATTGATTGAATTGTGTATTGATGGATGGTTTAGCTGTGAGCTGCCTTGAAGGGGGAGTAGCAGAACAGCAGGTATACCTACATGTTCTAAATAAACAGAGACGAGAGTGCCTTGGAGCACAGGTGCATCTTCCTCATCTTCGAGGGGCCACAGCCCTTCCTGACCCATTTGGGACTTCCACGTATGTGAGGGTTTTGCCATCTTCCTTTAAAAATGTAACTGCTGTGATAATGAAACAATTTCTGGATGGAGATTTGAGAAGATAGCTTCAGTTCTGTGCAGCTGCCCTTGAATAGCAATTAAGCACATTTGGAGAAAATGTATCCTTTATGTTTTAAAAAAATGAGTTTATATCTAGGGATGCTGCAACACTTGCAAAAATTTAGGAACCAGAGAAACTTGAAGGAAGCCAGAGAGGAGGAGAAACTTTCTTCCTGACTGCTGTAGAAATGTATTTATTTTCCTATTTTATTTATCTGTGTATAGCAGAGGCTAGAGGAAGGGCTCAACAGGGGTCAAGAATGGCCACAAACAATCGCCACCCTGCCATTCCTAGTGGCAGGACTTGCCCTGGTTTGTGGAAATGGTAAAGGGCAGGTCTCCCCCAGCCGACCACGTTCGTGCGCTCCCACCAGGAAATGGGAGATTGCCTCCAAGGCTTCTGTGATGTCACACAAGTTTCTCTGGGATAATCTTCCCTTTCCTGCTTGGATGGGTGCCTGCCTGGACGAGGCCGCAAGAAATCCACGCTCACGCAAGACGTGTGGTAAGCAGATGGAGCGAAGGAGGGTGGATTGGAGGTCAGGTTGTGAGAAGACCACATCTTTCCTGAATTCCCCCCAGCACTGATAAAGGGCAGCACCTCTGAACATATGAAGAGTGTGTTTTCCTTATTGCAAGGTGTCTGTACATCTGGCATTTCAAAGGAGGGCTTTTAAGAAGGGTCTGACTTCAGACAAGCTTGACCCGGGGGGGTGGGGCTGAGGGGAGTTATTGGTGGCTCCATTTTCCACCACCAGCCCCCAACAACAAGGCGTGACCCAGTGAAAGAGTATTTGCTGCTCCATTGGGTGTTTATCAGGTTTGGCGGTCGTGGTTTCCTTCCTCTTTCCCCCCCTCTCCAGTGAAGTCTGCTGCAATAGCCCCCAAATGGATCAAGTGGGGGAAGAACAGGAGGGTGGAAGGGAATCCCTTAACTGAGAAATATGAAGAAAGATTACAAAAAACAAAGACAAAAACAAGTTAAGCAAATGAATGCAAATTGCCATAACTGAAGTAGAGTGACAGACTAGGAACTGGGGGGCCCAAGTTCGATTCCCTGCTCTGCCATGGAAGTCACTGGGTAACCCTGGGCAGTCACGAAATTTCAGCCTAAACTATGACACAGGGCTTGTTGTGAGGAAAAACTAAAGGAGAGGAGAATAGTGTAAGCTGCTTTGAGTCGCACTGATGAGAAAGGAGGGGGGATAGGTGAAGGTAATCCGCTATGCAAGCACCCGGTCATTACTGACCCATGGGGGGACGTCGCCTCACGACATTTTCTTGGCAGACCTTTTGTTTCGGGGTGGTTTGCCATTGCCTTCCCCCGTCATCTACACTTTACCCCCAGGAAACTGGGTTCTCATTTTACTGACCTCGGAAGGATGGAAGGCTGAGTCAACCTTGAGCCGGCTACCTGAACCCTGCTTCCGCCGGGATCGAACTCAGGTTGTGAGCAGAGCTTGGGATGCAGTACTGCAGCTTACCACTCTGTGCCATAGGGAATAAATGAAGTAAAATAAAATATATTTTTTTTTAAAAATGTGCAGCATTTTCTGAGCTTGGAATGCTTCATCAGACACATTATGAAATCCTTACAACAACCTTACAAAGTAGACCGATATTGTTACCCCCATATTGCAGCTGTGTCAGGGAGAGGAAGCTGAGGGAGTGCGGCTTGCCTTCATCTGACTTATGAAAGCTTCTGCTGGAATAAATTTCAGTCGTCTTTAAGGGGTTGCTGGGCTCTTATTTTCTAACACCACCAAATGATTTTGTGGCACAGGACTGAGCTGTCAACCTTCTAGCCCTATTTTTGAGTCATGAACTCTGCACATGCTCCCAGTGGGAGTCAATCTAACTAGGGTACCTGATCAGAATAACAGAGGTCTGATGTGCAGAAATCAGGAGGTGAAGCTTTTCCTAGCTAAGCACAGTAACTTGCTAATGTCGTCCTATTAAGCTGCTGCTAAAGGTACAGCCTTCATTTCAGTTCTGTCCTATGGGTACTTGGGTCACCTAGCAAAGCCTTGACTGACTTCCATGCTTGATAACTTTCGCTTTCAAAAACACAGGCATCTGGGGGAGGGGAGGAGTCAGGATTGAATATTACTGGTCAGGGTCCAGGAGATGATCCCACAGAGGAACCTAGCAGGTGATGGGAGGAGCCTGACAGAATCTGGTATGTCAGGGGCGGAGTCTGCCCCAGTCTTAGAGCGGAATCACAAGTGACAAAAGGCACAGGTTGGACACTTGCCAGCTTCCCTCAAGTTTTGATGGGAAATGTAGGCAGCTTGGCGGAATGTTGGACAAGTGACAGTTGAAAAGTCCATTGGACAGCAGTCAGAGAGCCAAGCTGCAAGACCAGGATGCCTACATTTCCCATCAAAACTTGAGGGAAGCTGACAAAGGTCCAATCTGTGCCTTTTGTCACTTGTAGTTCCGCTCTAGTAGAGTTTCTCTGCACGAGACATCTGACATGTGAAGAAGACATGTCGGAAGATGCAATGGTAGCCGGGAAGGGCAGTTTAAAAAGACAGAGCCGATGGCAGGGCAAAGGCTTTGCTATACACTGGAGCTGTGTAAAGGGGCAGTGAAATGCCAGAAGGGAAACTTCATCCCATTATAACCTCTTCAGGTCCAAGCCCAACTCTGGCAGGCAGTTCCAGCCCATTTTCATTACCTGCTGCCCTCTGGTTGTGATTCCACTCAGTTTTAGACTGGAGAGGTGAAATTGACAGAGTCTTCCAGGAGGCGAAGATGAAATGAACAAACCCTCTGAGGAGTGATCTCCACCAACTCGGTCTTTTTAAACTACACTTCTCAGTTAACATTGTGTCTCCCTACACTTGACGAACACGCACCGAGGCATCTCGTGTAGAGAGACTTGTAGTTTATCTGGTTTTTCCTAACCCTAATATGGGTTTCTTTCTTGAGAACATAGTTTTCCTATTCAAACCAGAAAAATACTGGGCAGTCTAATGAATCTGTGGCACTGAGAGATCTCTGTCTTTTGGTGCTACACCTCTGAAGATGCCAGGCACAGCTGCTGGCAAAACGTCAGGAACTACAACGCCAAGACCACGGCAATACAGCCCGGAAAACCCACAACAACCATCGTTCTCCGGCCGTGAAAGCCTTCGACAATACATCAGTCTAATCAATCCCTTATTCCAGGGTTAATAGCAACATCATCCAACACACACACACACGCACAATCTTGTTTATGTACAGCAAAAATATGAAACGGATGTAAAGATTTAGGATTTGAGTCTACTAGCACCTTAAAGGCCAATGAAAAGAGCTTGACTCTCGAAAACTTATACCCTGAAAAATCTTGTCAGTCTTTAAAGTACTATTGGACTCAAATCTTGTTCTTTTACTGCAGACCAACACGGCTACCCACCTGAAACTATGAAAAGATGAAGTTTCCCTCTGGTTGTTCCGTTTCTCAAGCCAAAGGTATGGTTTCCTTGCACTGCTCTTTCTTTCACGCGAAAAGTTCTCCTTTCTCTCGGCTTTCTCTTTGCTGTGTGCACCTTTTCCAGTTTTCCAGTACTAAAGGGACATAACTATTTTTGAAGCTGGGAAAATGGTTACTGGCTAAACCATGCCTCTTTAGATGGCTATAAGGGAACTTTTCCTCTGGATGAATTTGGAAAGAAATAATGTAAACAAAGAATTCCCCTGTTGTGACTTGTTGATCGCCTGGATCACTGTAATGGATTCTCTAATGTGCACAGTACACACCATTGTTCTTGTATTTGAATAGATAATCGTATCCTTTTTTCAAGCAACTCAGGGCAGTGAACATGGTCTACACATGGCAGATCTACAAGGTAGATTAGCCTTAGAAACAGTGACTGTTTTACTATTACTTTACTCCTTAACAAAGGGGCCACTGTCTTTACAACCGTACAGCCATGCCCCCTTGCTGGATTATCCAACCCCCTTCCCCACTAAACTGCTCTGCTATTTCCCTGGGTTGTCAAAGGTTGTCGTTTGTTGGTTTAAATAAACTGTGCCATCATTTTGATCCCTGTTAGTCTATTAATGTGGCACCTGGGAGCTATCAGAACATGAATCGGACAAACAACGATTTCCCAATTAGATTCCCTACTGCTCTCAATTATCTACTTTTCTGACCTGGGGTGATGGTGAAGTGTGGAAACGACCTGTTTGGATTTCCCATTTTCCTTTCCTTCCTGTCATTAAGGGAAAAGGGCTGTCAAAATTCATAAAAACATTCAAGATATAATAAGCTTGTATTAAGGCTAAGGCTGAAGTTGAACCTAAAGCTCAGGAAGGTCTAAACAGGATCGAGAGAGACTAAATGAAGCAAGTAAATAAATGAAGAACAAAAATTCTCATTAATGCACTGTTTAACAATTGTGATCAGTGCCTTCAGAAATCATTTGACTGGAAGCATAATATTAAAATAAATACGTCTCTTATCCTAGCATTGCTTTTCTCTAGCAAGGTGAGTTTTTTTTAAACCCATTAAGAGACTTTAGGTCTGAATTAAGAGACTTTAGGTCTTTAGCAGCTCAGGTTTATAATTCTTATGCTAAAATTGCAAGAGAGCTGAGGTCTAGCAAAGCTTATTGAGAAGCAACGGATCGGTGTTTTGTTTTGTTTTTTCCGATGGTGCTAGGTTTCACAGATTGCAGATCTGAATCGCCACATCATCATTTTAGGTAGATAATGCTTTTGTAGTGATCAAAACAAATATAATGTCCAAAATATTATATTTCATGCAGCTGAGTGTGTGTGTGTGGGGAGGGGAATCAGTTTTAAGATGCGGGGGGTGGGGGGGACTAGTCTGTTGATGTAAATGGTGATGGCCATCATACCCCAAGGCAGTCCAAAATTATGAGTGACCGAGTTTCTTCTTGCAAAGTTCAAATCAACCCAGCAATTTCACATGCTTATTGCCGTGGTATCCAGCTATCTTTCTGCTGTTTCCATGACAAAGCATATTAATGAGCAAAGGGAGGGGGAACTTGGCAGAGAGAAGATAGTTTCTTTTCACGAGAAACATATTTTAATGAAACCTGATTGCTTTGGGTGACTGCTGATGACTGGGTGAACTTGAAGGCCCCCGAAAGAGAGGTCGCTGGTGTTCATGAACTACAGATTCATGAACATAATCACACACACCCCCAGCTCTATAAAAGAAAAGTAACCAATTAGCAAATAGTGATGCAAACTGAAAAACAAACCACCCTGAGAAATTGTTTTTTCAGATGTGTTGCTTTCTGTCACCAGCGGTGTCATGAAAAATTCCAGGGTGGAGCTGCGTCAAAGCTGCTGCAGGAAAAATAAGGCTTACCAAAATGTGGTGCCTTAAAGATCAATTGCTTTATAGTGGCCTAAGGGGTTTTTTTTGGTAGACCTAACAGGGTCGCCAACTTTTAAACCAGCTTGTCTAGTTCTCCTTTTAATATCAGTGTGATCTGTAGCAATCTTCAGGTCACGTTCTTTAGCTCCATGCCATGAAAAACTTTAACTGCTCATTTCTGCATAGTAAACCTTTATTAAAGGAGCAGGACATTTTTTCCCTGGCCGTGCTGGCAATTTTAAGACTAGAATCCACCATGTCCAGTTCTGAAAGATTATCCTCAGCTAGTAAAAGCTGCAGGCTGCTATTGGCATGACCCAACAGGGGCACACGCTGCACATGAAAAATGGCACTGTATGCAATAATACTCCCTTTCCAACCTAGACCTAGCATTTGAGGAGATCCTTACAGGGCTAGGTCTATGTAGGCAAACGCTAACTAGTGCTCATACTTTGAATTTCGCAAACAATACTAAGGGGCGAGATGGCTCTTCCTGCTCCCCTGGATACAGCTAAGACAGGCAGTAGGCTTCAGAATACCTCTTTATTTTGGCGACTTGTATCTGGTTGCTCTAATGGGCCTTCCAAGTATACAGGTAGTCCTATAGATTGGGAGAAATATTTTAAGGAAATGTATGTCAGCAATGAACGGGAAGAACTATAGTCTTTGGTACTTTTCCTTTCCCTCTCCCAGTCTAGCCTGTTACTAAAACTTAGTGGTTTCAACTCAGGGGTTTGCTGAAAAACAAGCCCCACATATCTAACATTCACCCTGACGCTGCTTAACACATTTCCACGAGTGGCTTAAACTGGTGTTCAGTTTCTCCCCTGATACTTATGTGAACATGTCAGTGTTCATAATGGAGAAGAGAACAATTGGTGATTCAAACGAATGTTCTGGTTGATCCTCTTGCATTTTGGTAAGGCATTGGAGAAGACTTAACCATATAATCCTAAGGACACATTCCTGAGAGCAAGCCCCATTGAGTAGGACTCTGAGTAGACCTTCTTAGGATTATACTTTTGGTCTCAAGGATGTTCTGTTAGGCATTCTTAGGTCAAGAAAGTCCTGCCTTGAGTCAGGAGTTTTCTCAGTTTTCACTGCAACCCTGAGGACATGAAACTTTAAGTATTTTTAAATAAATTCCAGCGTTTCCAGATTTTTAACAGGAGTCTGTGAATTGCTTCATTAGCCAACCTTTTTAGCCTCTTATCTGATGCATCCGTATGAACAAGTGTAAATTGTTACCCAACCCTATCGTTTCTGCAGCACAATTTCATAAGTTGTATGAACAAAATGTGAAATGTGCCTGTTTTGGACAATATTTTACCTTTTCGTCTTTTAACCCAAGCTTGGTGCAAGACAAAAGAAGCTGATTAAATTAGGAGCTGATGTTGCAGAGCATGAAGAAAATTATCTATAACCTGGAAGATTTCTTATTTAAATGTCGTCTTAGCCCCAAACTAACTATGTGGCAAATTAATTCATTCTAGTAAGCCTCATTCCACTTGCTCTACCAGAGGAGGAAGATAATAATTCTGGCCTGCTCTGCAGGATTGTTACAAAGATTACTGTGACAATGCACATGCCTTATACACAAAGTGATATATAAATTCTATACTTTTTCATCATCATCATCATCGTATTATTTTATTTCACCACTATTAACAGGGCTTTTTTTCTGGGAAAAGAGGTGGTGGGACTCAGTGGGGGAACTTGAGACCGCACAATGACATCACTTTGGGTCAGCTGGAACAAGGGGGGAGTTTTTAAAAGTTTAAATCGCCCTCAGTGAAAATGGTCACATGGTTGGTGGCCCCACCCCGCTGATCTCCAGATAGGGGGGAGTTTAGATTGCCCTCCATGCTGCTCCAGCGGTGTGGAGGGCAATCTAAACTCCCCTCTGTCTGGAGATCAGGGGGTGGGGCCACCGGCCATGTGACCATTTTCAAGAGGTGCCAGAACTCCGTTCCACTGCGTTCCTGCTGAAAAAAAAAGCCCTGACTATTAATATAGTGGTTAGAGTTTCAGACTAGGATCTGGGAGACCCAGGTTCTAATCCTTGCTTTGCCGTGGAAGCTCACTGGGTGATTTTGGGCCAGTCCCATACTCTCAGCCTAACCTACCTTAGAGGGTTGTTGTGAGGATAAAATAGCGAAGGGGAGAACAATGTAAGCCACTTGGGAGTCCCCATTAGAGAGAAAGTCAGGGTATAAATGAAGGAAATAAATAATAAATAAATATTGATAATCTGTGGTGGCATCATTTCTATTTATAAGCCACCTCCATAATCTATGGTGGCATCACTTCGTGGCATCATTTTTATTTATAAGCTACCTCCAACAGGACTCTGGAGAGGCGGCCTATAAATGTCCTGAATAAATAGCATCCCTCCCCAAATGAATTGCAACGAGTGGCAAATCTGCAATGGGAGAAGAAAGCCATCTACTGCCTAGCCAAAATTTATTTTTTAAAATTTTATTTATGTTATTTATAGTCTGCCTTTCTCATTGAGACTCAAGGCAGATTGCATAGTGTGAGTCAGCACAATCAATATCAAGACATTTCAATACACATGTAATGGGTACATACATGCAATTTGCGAGATTTAAAGAGAAAGAAAGAATGAAAAGAAAGGTTTAAAGTTTTAACAATGTTGAAACAGAGCATAAGCAAATTCCTCGACTGATACATTAAACAACATAGGAACTACCCAGTAGGATCACACTTGTAGCAATAGTAGAGAAGTCTATGGTCCCTCACTATTTACAGTAATAATAGTGAAGTCTGTGGTCTCTCCTTATCCTTTTACTGATGGATCTCTTGAGACCGCTTCCTTACAGTACAGCCCTCCCATCTGAGCAAAAAGCCCTCTTGAATAATTCAGTTTTGCATTGTTTGCGGAAGGCCAGGAGAGGGGGAGCTTTCCTAACCCCATAAAAAGTGGGGGGCCACCACAGAGAACGCCCACACAGCATGGACAGCTGTTGATTTTGCCCACAGAGCATGGATACAATCTCACAGGTAGCCTTCTGGCCTGCCCACAAAGACTTCTCCTGTGCTGCTCAGGCCCCGTAGTGAAACTGGCAGGGTCTGGAGGAAATTTTGTCTGTTTCATGAGATAACAAAGAAGGCCAGCAACAGTGAAGGAAACTGAAATTAGTGAAATAGATGAGATTTGCCTCTAGCGACTTGGTTTTGTCAGACAGCAAAGAAGTGACTGGGTGGTGAAATGAAAAAATGAAAAGGCTTCCCCGACAGATTCCCATATAAGGAGTTTAATATGAAAAAGAAGCCATTCCCAAAAGAGTACACGGAGGGGAAAATAGTGGTGGGTGTTTCACTAAAAATACTCTCCGGATAGAATATATCTGTTTATAAGTGACAATGAAAAAGCAGGAATGCCATTGTACATCTACTTTCTTGCATGGCTATCGCTCATTAAAAACATTTAGAACCACATTAATGTCCTTCAAGCAAGAGCAGGAGTGAGAGACTCTAAAGCGCTCTAAGAACACACATCTAGTTTTGTGGGCACGGCTCAATACTCCTGCTGCTATGGTGGTAACCATCATGATGAAGCCATGAAGTATAGTGGTTAGAGTGTTGGAAAAGGAGAGAGGAAACCCCAGTTAATATCCCCACTCTGCCATCAAAGCTCACTGGGTGGCCTTGGGCCAGTCACCCACTCTCAGCCAAAGCTATAGGTGGAAATACACATTGCAGATGACCTGGGGATGCTCAAGCGCAGAATTTGATGAGTGGTCCTCAGTTCACGTGCAGGCTGTTCTTGCTCGGCACATGTGAATGCTGCTTTCACCGGAGCTCCCTTTGTGTGATCGCAACTGCAAGTGATTCCAGAAGGCAAAGCACCAATTCAGCTCTATTTTTGCTGCAAGAACAAGTACTGTAGGCTCTTTTGACTTGCCAATTTGCATTTCTTTAAGGTGTGAAAAAAGTTCAAGACCTCCATTTCAATTAATGGATGTGCGGGAAACTGGGATACTTTTAGCAGTTGAGGAGGAACTGATATTGAACACTTGAATGTATTCATGCGGAGCAAATTGAAGTGTGATTGCGCGAGCAAGTGCATGGGAAGTTGGAAGGGGAACTCATGAAATGAGGTTCGCCTGAGTGTCCCTAGGTACTTGGTACTTGGTATTTCCACCCTTCCTCAATAGGTTGCAGTGAGGATAAAATGGGAGAGAGGAGAATGATGTAAGTTGCTTCGGATCACCATTGGGGAGAAAAAGGGGAGATAAATGAAGTAAATAAATAAAACCGAGTCCATCTAGTGGGATGTAAATAACATCACCTGAACAGGAATGACATCACTCTACCTCCAGCACAACAGATGATGTCAGTAGAACAATATGGTGTCACAGGCATCGTTTTGACTCGGATGGTGGACCAATTTCCCTGCTATTTTCCGTTACCGTTGGACTCCTCAACCCCTGCGTTGGTAGGGGAGACGTTGCGAGGTGCAAAGACTTTGAAATCTGGACAATATAATTTCCCTTGCAGGCAAATTACTGAGTGCTGCCGGTTGCACAAACTAATCCAAGAACATTAGCGCACCTAATTTGTTTAACTTGCAGCAGGTGCTTGGCCTTTGGCCCTGGTGTGAGCCATAAGCAATGGGGAAAGATCAACAATACATTTGCATCCCTCCCTCTGAGAGCTGATAGTGGCTAAGAGACAGAGCTGCCAATCAGGAGGCCTCTGCTTTGAACCTTTCTCTTCTGTAAACCCATTAGATGACTCTGTGCGCAAGTTATTCTCCCTGAGACCTTCCATGGGCAATATAGCTTTTAACAAGTCTTTCCACATTAGATCTGTAGTGTGTGTGTTATGTGCCGTCAAGTCACTTCTGACTTATGCTGACCCTATGAATGAAAGACCTCCAGAACGTCCTATCCTTAACAGACTTGTTCAGATCCTGCAAACTGGAGGACGTGGCTTCTTTTATTGAGTCAAGCCATCTCGTTTTAGGTCTTCCTCTTTTCCCACTGCCTTCCACTTTTCCTAGCCTTATTGACTTTTCCAGAGAATCTTGGTCTTCTCATGATGTGACCAAAGTACCACAGCCTTAGTCTTGTCATTTTAGCTTCTAGGGAGAATTCAGGCTTGATCTGATCTAGAACCCACTTATTTATCTTTTGGGCCATTCCACGGTATCCACAAAACTCTCCTCTAGCACATTTCAAACAAATCCATTTTCTTCCTGTCAGCTTTCTTCAATGTCCAACTTTCACATCCATACATCGTAATGGGGAATACCATAGTTTGGATTATCCTGATCTTGATCCCCAGAGAGACATCCTTATCTTCAGGGATCTCTTCTAGTTCCCTCACAGCTGCTTTTCCAAGGATAATATCCTTGGCTTACCTAGCAGCGAAGTTGTGTCAATTACTGAAAGCATGTATGGAAAGTGTTTTATTAACCCATAATATATTTAACTGGCAACAGAGCCCATTGTGAAAATAAACACAACGGGCTCTAGCAGCAGGGTTTTGGGAGGGCCCCGATGGCTCCGCAGCCGGTGCAGAGGTGGCTGGAAGGCCGTACCGGGGGTGGGGGTGGGGGGTGGGGGCAGGACTTCCCCGTGTTACGCCTCCCCACTGCCTCCACAGCCCCTCAGAGGCCTGCCGTGCTGACAACTGGCCTTTTATCGTGACACAGGTGCACCCACAGTGCGCCTGCACCCAGGATAAGAGGTGAGTTGTCTTTTATGTATAGGATAATAGATGCTGATCTCTGCTTCCCAGTTACAAACTGGATGTGCGGAAATTGGGGCAAAGATGGGAAAAGGACAAGTGATAACAGATACAATGTCATCACATCTGATTCCTTAAAAATATTCCAACCTTTTTGGTTATTCTTAATAGTGAAGAAAATGTCGATAAAAAAGCAGTACACAGTGAACAGCAATATACGATGCCTGCCCATATCTTCCTCATCTGATGTATTTGACTTAGCAAGCCTTTCTCCCACCATTAATATGGAAATAGAAAATCACGGTGTGGGGCAGAGAATGTGCCTGCTGGAAACTAAACGTCCCTCTTAGAAGGAAAGAAGAGTGCAGTACCTGCCCCCTGGTTCTACAACAGGGAGTGAATGTCCTGCATTGTGCAGGGGGTTGGACTAGATGGCCCTAGAGGTCCCTCCCAACCCTATGATTCTATGATTCTAACTCAAGTGATGCTCTTCATTCTTTGCAGATACGTACTTTGCAAATCAGCTCTGATTCGTACCTACTACATACCAGCTGTCACTTCTGATTCCAAAGGGGTACTGGACAAATTCACAGTGTGGTAGGTGAAGCACTACACCCTAGTGTCAGAGCCAAGCTACAAATGACGCCTGACACAGGTTGAATACTTGTCAGCTTACCTCAAGTTTTGATAGGAAATGTAGGCGTCCTGGTTTTACAGCTTGGCTCTCCATTACAGCTGCAAGACCAGGATGCCTACATTTCCCATCAAAACTTCAGGAAAGCTGACAAGCGTCCAACCTGTGTCAGGCGTCACTTGTAGCTTGGCTCTCAGTCTAGGATCTGGGAGACCCACGTTCAAATCTCCATTCGGTCATGTTACACACTCTCGGCCTAACCTACCTCACAGGGATGTTGTGAGGATAAAGAAGAGGAAAGGAGAATAATGTAAGCCACTTTGGGTCCCTGCTGGGGGTAAAGGTAGAGTATAAATTAAATGAATAAATAAAGCAACGGCTCGGCCTACTGGCTGTTGCCCACCATGATAAATGAAACCTCCATGTTCAGAGGCAGTATAACAATTGCAGTACTGGACAACTGCCTCCATACCCTGTTTATGGGCTTGCTGTATGCAGCTGGTTAAGATGCTGAGGACCCCTTGAGATGGAGCTGCAGAGCTCTTCTTACGCTCTCAAGTATGAAACTTCGTTTTAAAATTCTTTCCCCCTCTCCCTTAGGCAGCCAATAATTACTTCCCTTTTTCTACAACCAGATGCTTCTGGGAAACCTACAAGGAGGGTGGGGAAACAATGGTTGTTTCCAGCTATCATTCCCTAGAAACTGGTATTACTGCTCCTGTCCATGGAGGTTCCATTTCTAACCACCATGGCCGGGCCTGTAAGACAGAGCTGTTCTGCCAGGCACGTGGCTGAGGTCTGGGCCTCCACCGGCCTGAAACAGCAAGGGTTGTATAAAATCTAACCCTCCCTGCGAAGGCTGTCCACCATCCTGTTGTAATTTGTAAGGCTGATTGCTGTATAATTAGAAATATGTTTTTATTTTAATGATGTTTTAAAATGTTTTATGGAGATGGAATTTTACTGTATTTTATTGGGTCGTGATCCGCCCTGAGCCTGCTTGCGGGGAAGGCGGAATGGAAATTTGAAATAAATAAAATTTAAAAATAAAATAAAATAATGAGAACACAAGAGTCCTGCTAGATCAGACCAAAAATTCAGCTTTCTGTCTCCAACAGGGGCTGGTCAGGTGCAGCTGAGAAGCTCACAAGCTGGGTGCAAAGGTATCGGGGACTTATACCTGGAGGTTCCACTGCTATGATGTAATAGGCCTCTTCTTTTGAACACATCAGCCATGTCATATAAGGAACTTCTGTTTGGTTTCAGGAGTTTCGGTGCTATTCTTCCGCTACATCTAGAGCCTTTGTGTATTATAAACATATTAGATTTATATACCGCCCTTCAGGACAAATTAATGCCCACTCAGAGTGGTTTACAAAGTATGTTATTATTATCCCCACACCAAACACCCTGTGAGGTGGGTGGGGCTGAGAGAGCTCCGAGAGAGCTGTGACTAGCCCAATGTCACCCAGCTGGCTTCAAGTGGAGGAGAGGGGAATCAAACCCGGCTCTCCAGATTAGAGTCCTGCTGCTCTTAACTGGCTCACATTATTTTGGGTTAGGTTGTTTTAATTTTGGCAAGTGCATTTGATTATTCTGTAATTTATTTTATTTATTGATTTGATTTGATTTGATTTATACCCCGCCCTCCCCACAGATGGGCTCAGGGCAGCTGATAGATCATCTCTTTTTTTAATCCATCTGTTACTACTAGAATTTTACTTTTCACCTTGTTGAAACACCACTTTTCATGTTTAGTTTAATGTGCGGGGTCTGATAATTTTTATAAGGTAAGAGTGCTTGTGTATAGGCTTCCCCACATATGATTAAAAGAAAAACATTCATGGATCTTTGCTTCTTCCTCAGGGAACAGGATGTGTAGGAAGCACTGGTCCCTGGGTTTTTAAATTGTGTTTTCTTTACCTGCCAGCGTTTCTGGTTCTCCCCGCTTCTCACTTTAAGGTGGTAGGGACTTCCTTAAACCAGACGGGGAAGAAAGGAACGTTTCTGAACTGGTATCTGAGGAAGGGAGCTCAGCTCTTGGAAACCTTATACCCTGGAAACTCTTTGTTGGTTTTCAAGGTGCTACTGGACTTGAACCTTGCTCATCTACTGCAAACCAACAAGCTACCCACCTGAAACTATCTTCGGAATCCGGAAAGGGTTAAAACTTAAAAGTAACTCTGAAAGAGGAAGTGGGGGCAGATAATGATTGACAGAACAGGAGGAGGGAACAGAACAATCCATCCCCGAGGGAGTAAAGAGAGTTAAAAATGTCTAAATATGTAACCGCTTGAGAATGATCCCCAAGAAACGGACACACATTGGCCGCTGGCAGGGCTGCCAACTGGCCTGGAGGAAAAAACTGCCCTTAAATGTGTGGAAATTGGTAGCCGAAACTTTTCATGGCAGGGAGGCAAAGACCCTCATCTGGTACATAGCATCCCATTATGCCTCTTTTAAAGGGCTGAGATATTTTTCCAGCCCAATTAGCAACCACAGACACTAGCCATGGTTATAAGGCCCTGTAACAGAGAAAATCTGTTCATCTTTAAATTGGTTTTCTAAAGGTGTTGCTGGTAGTTGTTTATCCATTGATATTTATAGCTCTGTCTTAACGATGATACTTTTTAATTTTTTAAAGCTGCTCCCTCGCAGCTATTAAAAGCACAAAGAGCGCTGCAGAATAAAGGGTCCTGGTTTGCGCTGTCGACAGGTGTCACAGCGGCCAGGTGTGTGACCTGCAGAAAAACTTAACAGGCTTCCCGATTAGGCAAAGAAGACTGGAGATGGGAAGGTGTAGCGACGACAGGTGCAGCTTCCTGCATCGCCTGAAACGGGGCAAGGTGTTCAACGCAAGTTGCAAAAATTCAACAGGTGCAGATTATGCCTGGCGTAGAACGAGGAGAGTTTTTTGGGGGGGTCCCCAAAACTGTGAATGAAACGCATCCAGAAGACAACCGAGATGCAAATAGGAATGCCTCCCGGGCCAATGAGAGCAAGGCAGGTCGGCCTCGAGGGAGCGTCGGAGCCAATCGGGAGGCAGCAGGTAGCTTGTGAATGGGGGGAGGCTGACAGGCCGGGGGCGGAGCGCAGAGATCACTCGCCTCTCTGATCTGTCGCTCGGCCGGGGAGGAATCCGACGAGGATCGCCTCGATCGCGGGAGGGGATCCTCTGCACGTGTGCGGCGCCTCGTGGGAGCAGGCAGGAGGAAGTGGGCGTGGCGCCCCGCGCTTCGCCCCCGCCCCCGTTTCGTAGCAGCAAAAGCAGCGCCCAGAGCAGAAAGTAACTTGGCCAGGCATGGCAGCGGCCGCGGGAACCCGAGGCGGGCGCCGTCTCCGAGGGCGGCTGTGAGCCCCGCCGGGAAAAGCAAGCCGGGATCGGCTGCTGCGGGCAGAGGCGGCTCTCCTCCTCCTCCTCCTCCTCCTCCTCGACCCCGGCTCCCCCTCCGGCGGGCGGGGAAAGCGACGGCTCCCCTCTCCGGAGACGGGGCGCACGGCTGGCGAGGCTGACAGCGCCCCTCCTCGAGCGACCCCTTCGGCTGGGGGCGGCCCCGGGTCCTGCCCACCCACCCCAATTCCGCCCCCTTTCCCCCGCCGGGAAGGGCATCGCCAACGGGGAGCATGGAGAACGCGCACAGCCTGGCCGCCGACGAGGTGCTGCGGCGCTTCGAGGTGCGGGAGAGCTGTGGGCTGAGCGCGGAGCAGGTGCGGCGGCAGCGGGAGAAGTACGGGCTCAACGGTGAGTCGGGGCGGGCGCGCCAACCTCCTGCCCGCCGCGGTCGGGGCGTGGCGCGGGGGACCGAGGCCGGGATCCCGCCTGGAGGTCCGCCCCGAGGCTCTCTCGAGGTTGTCGCGGGACAGCGCCAGCGGCTGGCTAAGGTGGCCAACCTTCCGGTGGGGTCTGAAGAATTGCAGCCGCTCTCCGGGATACGGAGATCAGTTCCCCTGGAGGAAGTGGCACCCTCGGAGGGCGACCTTTCTGGCAGGGCAGCGCTGCCGAGCTCCCTCCCCAAACCTCCCCTCCTACCAGGGCGCTCCCCGCAAATCGCAAGGAATTTCCTCTAACGGAGATGGCGAGGCTATGATTGGCCGGTGGAAGCCTTTAACTAGGTGGATAGGGGTATACTGCCTCCCTCCCTGGAGGCTCTGCTCCTGACTGAACGGCCGGGTGGGGGGCACGGAAGGAGATGGAGAGGGGCTTGCAGCCAAGTATGAGGACCCAGAATTGCCCCTTCCGGATCAAGCCCAAAGTCCCTCTCCCTGTTTCCCCACAGAAACTAGCTGGAGAGTTTTGAGAAGCTTATAGTTGGCGATGGCCATTCCCTGTGACTTGTCTCCAGGGCAGGAGCGGCAGGTACACTGCCTGTGCCTGTGGAGGCTCTGTCTAATTGGGATGATTAATATCTGGTTAGGCCTGCATCTTCCATGAATTTGTCTGCTCGAAGCCTGTTCTGCCAGAGATCCGGCACCTATCCTGGCATACTCCATTTCCAGCAGATGCTCCTGGGATCTCCTAAACTCAACATAAGGGCAGCAGCCTTCCGTTGCATTTTGTCCTGAGTTTTGGATACTCTGAGGTAGACTGCATCTATACGCACAGGTTCCATTTCCAACTCTACTTACTGATAGGAAGAACTGTGCTGGATGCCAGTCGGCTTCAGTATATTGTTTCCTTAGTGGGCAACTAAGATGCCTTGTTGGAAGCCCATGAGTAGGGCATGAAGTTAATTCCTTCTCCCACAGTTTGTCCTCTAGCTCCTCCGATTCAAAGGTACACTGCCTCTGACCCTGGACTGGGGCTTATAGGAGGTATTGGGGTGGGCAGTTCCCTGGTCTTGGTGGAGGGCAACGAGGAGAAGGGTGGCCGCAGTGGCTTTATTGGCATTGGGGTGATGGATTTATGGATACCAAAGGGCAAAGGCAGGAAGAACTTGGTTTGGTGGAAGACCTCCCATTTCTGTGTAGGAGGTTCACTCTCTAGCATTTCTAAATCTTTAAACTAATCTCCACCAGAAAGGCTGGATAAGACCTTGGTGAGCAGTTGTTGCATGATGCAGACCATACTGCGTTAATGGTGCGACTCGGGAGAAGGCAACTTCTCCCGAGTCACATGAGTCTCCGTGGGGATGGAGAGGAGGATGGTGGTTAGGGTTTAAGGGAGCTTGTGTCCGTACCGTGTTCAGCTAGGTAGAGTTGAGGGAGGGAAGACTACCAAGAGTCTTTTCCACAGTTTTGGCAAAAGTGGCGCTGAGGTTTGCCAGGCAGGAGTGTGGGTTTCAGTCAGGGCTTTTTTTCAGCAGGAACACGGTGGAACAGAGTTCCAGCACATCTTAAAAATGGTCACATGGCTGGTGGCCCCTCCCCCTGATCTCCAGACAAAGGGGAGTTTAGAGTGGCCATTTTCCCTGAGGGCAATTTAAACTTTTAAAAACTCCCCCCTTGTTCCAGCTGACCCAAAGTGACGTCATTGTGCGGTCCTGAGTTCCACCACCTCTTTTCCCAGAAAAAAGCCCTGGTTTCAGCCATGCCTCTCTTCATCTACATAACCATCCTTTAGTTTTCCAAATCTGTTTTGAGAAGCTTGGGAGAGCCGCTGTGGTGCAGCAGTTTGAGAGTCATCTAAGGAGAGCCAGGTTCAGACTTCCAAATGTTTCAAGATGCTCACTGGGTGACTTCGGACCAGCTGCATGTTCTCAGCCTAGCCTCCCTCACAGGGTTGGTGTCAGGGCTTTTTTTTCTGGGAAAAGAGGTGGTGGAACTCAGTGGGTTGCCCTCGGAGAAAATGGTCACATGGCTGGTGGCCCCACCCCCTGACCTCCAGACAGAGGGGAGTTTAGATTCCCCTCCGTGCCGCTGGAGTGGCGCAGAGGGCAAGCTAAACTCCCCTCTGTCTGGAGATCAGGGGGCGGAGCCACCAGCCATGTGACCATTTTCAAGAGGTTCCGGAACTCCGTCCCACCGTGTTCCTGCTGAAAAAAAGCCCTGGTTGGTGTGGCAATCAGGGGAGTGGGGAGGGGGGCAAAACCTGCCACCCTGAGCTTGTTGAAGAAAAAGTGGAATAAAAATGTACCAGCCAGAAAAAGAACACCAATTCAGCCCGCTGCTTGACTTCTGGCTCCTGGCCAACCTTCCTCCCCTTCTTCCCTATTCTTTCTATACTTTATTTTTAGCCTCTCTGAGACTCAAGACGGATTACACCTGTAAGACAGTGCAGTCAAATAGCACGAGACATCCAACCGACCATTCAATAGGACTAGGACCACAACAATTAGAATCAATGGGAAAAAAGTATCCCAAAAAGTCTTCCATTCCATTATACTCACAACCTTATTCCCTTTATGGAGATGCTCTCTTGTTTTATCAAGACTTCTAGGCATGAGTCATGTTGCTTGTTCAGTTCTGTATAGCACGGATGGATTCCCTGTATGAAGGCCGTGATGGTACTTCGGATGAGCACAGATTAGGGATTTTAAAGATCTGAGTAACTCACTTCATAAAGAGCAGCAATAAGGGGGGAATACCAACAGCATATATGTTAGGCTGGAATGGCCAAGTACGAGGGGGTGTCTGGGAACAGAGTGCATGATGGGAAGACTTGTACGGGTTTTCTGGGGGCGGGGAGAGAGGAGGCCGCAATTGGGTCATCGAACACATGCTTTGCATGCAGAGGATTTTGTTTGGTTAAAAGGTCTCATACTGCGAAGACCTCTGCCCAAGACACTGAAGAACCGCTGCCAGATACCTGTGGCTCAGTGGCAGAGCACTTGCTTTGCATGCCAAAGGTCCCAAGATCAAATCCTGCCCCCTCCACTTAAAGAAACCAGAAATAGCATATACTTTCTCAGTCTGAGATCCCAGACAGATGCTGCCAATAAGAATAGACCACGATGAGCTAGATGACTCTGCTCAAGGCAGCTTCGTACGTTTCAGTCGAAGGGCAGCCCTTATCTATTGAGCGTCCTTTAAATGACAGAAACCATGCCAGTGACTTACGCCATTCTTGTATATTTATAAATAAAATGGATGTTACAAGCAGGTCATAGCAGAAGCAAGTAAGGTCTTCCAGCAGGCAGTATAACCACTCATCCTGCATTAGTACCCAAGGAGAAAAAATGACACTCCAAGGATGGTTCTATTTTAGCCAACTCTTGAAGTTCACTCTCTCACTGGCCTTGCTTAGTGATATCACCTTTCTTCTTTTCTGTGGTTGGGGAGGGGTCAACATTACACCATCCTGCTACATTCAACAGCTCCTTCTACTCTGCGTTGAGTGCCCATACGAGGGTATAAAGCTTGAGGAGAGTGTGCATGTATTAAATACAGCATGCAAAATTATAGTTTCTTTCAAAACATTAGGAAGAATGAAGTTGCTACTTGGGTGCAGACAGAGAGAGGTGGTCCTTCAGGTACGTGGGTCCCAAGTCATTTGGGAAGGGCTTTAGAGATAAACGCTAGCAACTTGAATTGGACCTGAAAACTTACCGGCAGACAGGGAAGAGTTTTTTAGGATAGGTGTAATTTGCACCAGATGGTTGGCCTTCGATGCGAGACAGGTTGCTGCATTGTGCACAACTAAAATTTTTGAATAGTCTTCAAGGGCAGTCCCACACACAGCACGTTACAATAATAGAGTCTTGAGATTATTGTGTCAAAACAGCTGTGGGGGGAGGGTGGCCATTCTTGCACACAAGGTGGTGGTAGGGGGGAACCAAGAGAGCATCAGCCAAATGCCCTACTGACATGATTAGACTTGGGCTCTTGTGGCATTTTTAAATCAATTTAAAATTATGGTGATGTCCCCGTGGTGTACATGAGGATGCTGTTATGTCACTTTTAGCTCTTAGCTGCTGGCTTATTTAACATAATGTGCTGGTAGGTGTCATCAGCATATTGACAGCGCCCAGCCCCAATGCTGTGGGCAATCTTACTAAGGGGTCTTGTATAGATATTAACACTCCACATTATCTGCCGCCCACCTCTTGAGCTCGTTCTGGCAGAAAGGGCTCTAATCGTCTCAGTACTCCTGCCTCTGTGTCGAGATGCTTCCATGAGCTAGCATGATGCACTGTATCAAAGGCAGCTGATGGATCTAATAATAAAAGGCTGCATTGACTCTCTCTCTGTCTGGAAATGTGATTGTCTACCAGAGCTTCTAAAGCCATCTCCGTCCTAAAGCAAGGCTTGAAGCCATTTGGGAAAGGGTTAAGATATCCTTGGATTTGCTCTGCTGCCACCTGCTCAATATTATTGTTGTTACCATCTGTAGCCGGCCCGCACCTGCTTTACCTGCAAAGCTGTCTTCTACAAAGGTCTAACCCCAGCTTCTTTTGGAGGGTTAGGGAAGTCTGCTCTCAGTCAGGGAGGCATTTGCAATCTTTAGCATTTAAGGATGGAGGGGTGAGGGAAAAGATCACTGATAAAATCTCTCACATTAATTCAGGCTCTTATCACTTTCGTTTTCTAGAAGACTGGATTCCGGTATTGGATTATGTAGCTAACGAGTATAAAACCTGATAAATCTTATCCATCTGATCCATTTATTTTATTAACACTCAAATATGCACTGAATGATGGTCCCAACCAGGGCTTTTTTTCTGGGGAAAGAGGTGGTGGAACTCAGTGGGTGGCCCTCAGAGAAAATGTCACATGGCTGGTGGCCCCGCCCCCTGATCTCTAGACAGAGGAGAGTTTAGATTGCCCTCTGTGCTGCTCAGCGGTGTGGAGGTCAATCTCAACTCCCCTCTGTCTGGAGATCAGGGGGTGGGGCCACCAGCCATGTGACCATTTTCAAGAGGTTCCGGAACTCCGTTCCCCCGCGTTCCCCCTGAAAAAAAGCCCTGGTTCCAATATAACATTTAATTTAAAGCTCTTATTCTCCACAATTAGTACATTTGGATGATGTTTAGCAGTGCTCTGATCCAGTTCTTATAACCTGCTCAGTTTCTGTTTATAGATTGTTAATGGTTAAAGTTTTTACTGTTATATTTCTACTTTAAGACAAAACAAATTCAAAATAATGTTGTTGTTTTGGATGGAGGGGAGAGGCTTTGTCTCAGCAGTAGAGCATCTGCTTGGCATGCCAAAGGTTGCAGGTTCAATCCCCGGCATCTCCCGTTAAAAAGGATCAGGGAACAGCTGATGTGAAAGACCTCTGCATGAGATTCTGGAGAGTGGCTGCCAGTCAGAGTAGACAATACTGACCTTGATGAACCAAGGATCTGATTCAGTACATGGCAGCTTCACGTGTTCAAGGCCTTGTTGACGCCTTACAAGGTTTCACCAAGAAGGAAAAACATGGATCTCAATGACATTGTTTTTTACTGCCCTGGCGCCCCCCCCCCCCCGTTTTGCTAACATCTCACAGTTATTGCTGGATCATGCAATATGTACACTGCTGCCGCATACATATTACATGACAAATCGCAGTCTTTATTGATGCTTTTAGTTGGTTTCAAACTCAAGTGTTACGCTGTTTGATATTGGTCGTACTCTGCTCTGAGCCCGCTTGCAGGGAGAGCAGACTAGAAATATAATAAATGAATAAAATTAATAAAAATTGGTTTCCATGCTCCCTGGGGTTCTGTCACAGTCACTTTGGGAGGTCAGAAGTTACCCATGCAGTTGTGACCAGAAAGTGCTGCTGGAACTTCTAGTTCATGATTTATTGATAAATTGGCGTGGCAGCAGAGTGTAGCGATTAGAGCATTAGGCTAGGATCTGGGAGACCCAGGTTTGAATCCGGGCTCGAATTGAAGCTCGCTGGGTGCTCTCAGCCTTACTCTACTTCACAAGGTTGTGTGATGATAAAATGGAGGACAGGAGGACAATGCAAGCTGCTTTGTGCCCCCTCTGGGAAGAAAGGAGGGATACAAAATGAAGAGAATAAAATAAATCCCTCCTATGCTGCAGACAGGGAGGGAGAGGATAATATTGTCCGTACCAGATCCTTCTCTGCCTCAGATCCACTGCCTTGGAGTGGCAGATCCTCTGCTTTGTAAGCAAAAGAAGATCCGTGGTTCATTCCCTGGCAACTCCAATTAAAGGAGCTCAAGTCTCAGGGCTTAGGGAAGCCTTTTCTACCCAAGATCCTGCCACTGCCAGTTACGCAATACTGGCCCAGAGAGACAGGTCTGAGTTAGCACATGGCAGCTTCATTCATTCCCTTCTTGTTTGCTCTTACACCTTGCAAAGCTTCCCTCTTGGGCGGCACACTGTCGAGAGATTGCCCATCCAAGAAAACAGCTCCGGTTTTCAGCTGCCTATGGGGAAACATCAACGCATCATCCCTGAATAGTATCACGAGCAGCTGCAACAGCTGTGTTTTAAAATATGCTAGAGATCACTTGCTCCATTGGGGACTGATCTGGCTCTTTTGATGGGTTTATAAAGAATTATTCCACTTGGGTGTCCTAGGTGGACTTCTGGTGACTGGGAAAGAGAGTGTCCGTGAACTGAAAAGTAGCAGGTTCATTTGGGCCACTGGAGTGGCTAACTTTGATTGGTGGGCGGGCAAGTAGGAGAGTTAGACTTTGCATTTTTTTTTGTGGACTAGTAACTGTTGTGGATTTTCTTGTTAGGCTGAGTTTAGGGGATTTTGAATTTATAATATAAAGTTGGGGGGTGAGAAGCCCTTTAAGAACCCTTTCGGTTTTCAGCTCAAGTCACTAAGTAGTGCCCCAGCCTGGATGGCCCAGGCTAGCCTGATCTTGTCAGGACTCAGAAGCGAAGCAGGGTCAGCCCTGTTTAATTCTTAGCTGGGAGCTCCCCGAGGGAGTTGCTATGCAGAGGCAGGCAATGGAAAACCACCTCTGTTCATCTCTTGCCTTGAAAACCTTATGGGGCCGTCGTCGTAAGTTGGTTGCAACTGGATGGTCTTTTCTATCCCATAGTAAATGCTCACATACAATGGAAACTGTGGCTGCTAATATGGAGTCAGACCTCAGGGCATTAGGGAGACCTCTTTTTCCCACACCTGCTGCCAGAAATCCTTTAACTGGAATTTGAACCTGGGGCCTTCTCTATGTTTGTAATACATCATGCACACAATGGTACAAAAAATGAATCTGAACAAATGACCCTATCTAGCAAGTACCAAAGAGAGAGAGTTTATTTTCTATACCCATAGGCCATCACAATTTACCAAACATCAACTAATAAACAGTTAAATCCATTATCACAGTTTGTAAAGGTTAATTGAAATTAATTAAAACAGTACAGTATGCCATACTATCCCAGGAATCACGAAGCAGCCTCATTCAGTACCACCTTAGATCTTACCTTTTTGGCTGCGAGTGCAAACTGAGAGACTCTATAGGACACATGAGTATCAGTGTCAGATAACAAAAACACAATCTTCTCGATTTCAGAATATGTGTTTGTGGCTGGTAGGATTCTGGCCAAGAATTTAGCTCTGGGTACACTATATAATGGACAATAAAGTAGGTAATGGGAAAGGTTCTCCATTGTGGGTAATCCACAAATGCAGGTGCGATGTTCCATAGGGATGTGAGAATAACGCCCTGCCAAAAGAGCTGTTCGCATCATCTGAAAGTGCAGAGCAGTAAAAGACACTCTGAGGTTATAATGAGAAATACTGGCTAGGTACGGAGATCTTAAATGGTCAAATTTGATTAGTTTATACCAAGGAGCTGTCTTAGATTTTAATATTGATAGCCGATCCATCACCGCATCTGACTTGTAGATTCACTCCTTAAGTGGGAGGCTGTTGGCTGAGACCCCTAACAGGTCATCTGGGGTGGTATACCTTTGGCAAAAGGTGGATAGAAAGCCAGGGCGTGTGGGGTCGTTATCTAGCAAGTACATTTTTATCTTACTTTTTATCTCATCTCGGGGGGTGGTCTGTAGGTCTCTTTTACCCACTATATTCTCACAACAACCCTGTGAGGAGAAGTTAGGCTGAGATAGATATGCTGACCCAAGACCAACCAATGACCTTCAAGGCAAGGTGAGGATTCGAAACTAGGTCACCCAGAGGGTCATCTCAATACTCTAACTGCTAGAATTGTCTTTTAGGGAATAGCTCTGTCTATTGTTTCCTTTGATTGACAGCAAATCTATGGTGGCTCAAGCACAGAAAAGGGGACAAGTGCTGGGAAAGACCTGAGATCCTTTCTCTGGAAGTGCCGAGGATTAAACCAGGATCTTTCCGTTTGCAAAGAGTTTGCGACTGCCAGAGCGATGCTCCTAGCTGACAAGGGTGAATAAGCAGGGCTCATTTCGAGGGGGAACGTGCAGGAACGCAGTTCCGGCAGTTCCCCAAAGAGGTCACATGGCAGGTGGCCCCGCCCACCTGACTCTCTGCCATTTTGGGCCTGTTTCAGCCTGGATTGGTGCTGAAACGGCCTGGATCAGGCCTCTGACGGGTGGTGGATCACTCTCCCGCTCATCAGTGGCCGGATCTTGACCATTTTGGGGCCCTTTTCGGTCGTTTTCAGCCCCTTTTTGCCATTTTGGGCCCAATTTCAGCTCTGAATGGCCAAGATTGGGTCCAAAACAGCCAGGATAGATGATGCCAGGGGGTGTGGCACATGCAAATCAGTTGTGCTAATGACACACTTCTGGTGGTGTCAAGGGGCGTGGCATATGCTAATGAGGTATGCTAATGAGTTCCTCCAGCTCTTTTTCTATGAAATGACCCCTGCGAATGAGTATTCAAATCACTGCCTTTGGGGGGGGGGGGTGAACTTCATTGGAGTTGCTCTTGGGAAAGGCCTGTGGCTCTACAAATGCTGTATACTTGACTGAAAAAAATCCACTGTCCCTCCCGGGTTGAGGAATTTTCTGTACTCAAGGATCCGTATAGGAGCAGACCCTATGAAGGAAGAGGCACCCTTTTCATGGGTGAAAGAATAGGTGAAAGCTGGTTGCGGGTATCCGGATTGTTTTCCAATGTTAAGCGGAGAGATTCAAACCTTACATGATTTCTTTCAGGTAGGTTGTTGGGGGCTACAGTCAGGAATTTGTCAACACTGTGCTTTCTTCAGGAAAATAAAGAATTTAAATTCTGTGCCAAGGAAGCTGGAAATCCGATTGAAAGCTTATTTTGCATGATTCAGTTTTGGTAGTCAAGGGAAGGTTCAGAGAGCTTCTTAAAGGAATTGAATGCTCATTTATTTGGATATTTATACCACCCTTTTCTCCCCGTTTGGGACTCAAAGCAGCTTACAACATCAATCAAGATCACCCAGCAAACTTCCACAGCGGAGGGGAGATGTTTTTTGTTCCAACCTCTTTGGTTACCATTTAAATCTATGAGCTAAGCTACAAGTGATGCCTGACACAGGTTGGACACTTGTCAGCTTCCCTCAAGTTTTGATGGGAAATGTAGGCAGTCTGGTCTTGCAGCTTGGCTCTCCATTTAATTGAAGTTTACAGAGCGGCAGTCTATGGGAGGGAGAACATGCGGTTGGGAGGGGAGTGTAGGCGTTGGGCTCTCGCTGGGTGCCCCCCTTCCTCTCTTCTGTGTGTGTGTGGGGGGGGGGGTTCTATAAACTTCAATTAAATGGAGAGCCAAGCTGTAAGACCAGGATGCCTACATTTCCCATCAAAACTTGAGGGAAGCTGACAAGTGTCCAACCTGTGTCAGGCATCACTTGTAGCTTGGCTGTATGTCTTCTGGCTGAATTCTGGGCCTTGATGTGGAAGCTGTCCAGACAATGGGAGAAGCACTGTGCAAGTTGGCCCACAGCACGTCATTCTAACGCTGCTTCTTTTCCTGGGCTGTGAGTCCCACCGAGCAAGAGTTCGTAGTGAAGCATCTGCCCAGGGCAGCAGATGTGAGCCTGAACTTGTTCTGGGCGCCCTCTTGGTTAAGGCCTTTGAGGTTTTACGGAGGTGAGATCCGAGGAGCATTTTGCAAAGGGGCATGTTTGAATTTGGTTCTCCTGATGCAAACAAGGGTGGGGCTCTCCATGGAGTGTGTGTAGCCCCATCCTGGGTCAATATTTGTCTGATTGAAGAAGGTCACTGGCAAAGGTCTTTCCAGCCCAACCAATATTTGCATATGCAAATGGACTTGATGAAACTGAAGAGAAAAGGAGCAGGCTGAAAGAGAGACAGATGGATATGGCAGGGGTGTGTATGTGTGTGTGTTACGCTCCAAACTAGATTAGGGTTGAGAAGCAAATTATGATCATCTAAGTGCATCCTTTTTTAGAGCCCTTTTTTCCTTTAAAGAAGCAAAATAGCTATTTATTGTTGGTAGAACTGATTTCATTTCTGTACCTGGCAGAATTCCTTTTCCTAAGCTTTTGATGACTTGACTATTGATATGGTCCTCCGAGCACGAAGCTTGCTTTCTGTGTCTGTGCAATCGAGTTAGTGTCTTCTGAGCACACCACAGCCTCTCACAGGGCGGACCGGGAAGTGAAAAAGACCCCAGAGCATGCCAGGCCGAGTGGTCCCTGTTGCATGTTTAGCCAGCAGTACGGGGGCAACATGGATCCGACCTGGCCAACAGTGGGCATTGGCTCAGCCCTCACTTCCTCCTGCACCAGTGTGAACCAGCTGTGCTGGCAAAGGTATTGGGGCTTGGCTCTGTTTCCCCCGGTTGCCGGGGGCCCACGGGAACTTTACCTGGTAATTGAACAGCCAGTCTGCCTCAGATTTCTGCTTCATTCACATGTGCAGTATTGAGGCTGAGAAATTCAACCGGCTCTCCCCTCTGGGAAGTGCATGAACCACCCATAACGCAACTGGGATCGTGGAATGATACCCTTCTCCCATAGCAAGGCAAACTGCCTAGCAATACTATTTAGATGGAAGGGAATAGTTCTGATATGAGAAACTTGACAGCCTCCAATTCTTATGGGTTCTGTCATACCTATCTGCAGGGCTTTTTTTCAACAGGAATGCAGTGGAACGGAGTTCTGGCACCTCTTGAAAATGGTCACATGGCCGGTGGCCCCGCCTCCTGATCTCCAGACAGAGGGGACTTTAGATTGCCCTCTGTCTGGAGATCGGGGTGAGGCCACTAGCCATGTGACCATTTTCACCGAGGGCGATTTAAACTTTTAAAAACTACCCCCTTGTTCCAGCTATCCCAAAGTGACATCATTGTGTGATCCTGAGTTCTGCCACTGAGTTCCACCACCTCTTTTCCCAGAAAAAAAGCCCTGCCTATCTGTAATAGTATATTTATTTTTTAAAAAAATATCAACAGTGCTTTTCTTAAGGACTCAAGGCACTTTACGTACATTAACTGAGAAATCTTTTACTCTGTTACCAGCCCGGAGAGTTATTGCATTATCTTTGTAGTAAAGAGTCCAATAGCACCTTTAAGACAAACCAACTTTATTGTAGCATAAGCTTTTGAGAACTGCAGCTCTCTTCATCAGATGCATCTGACAAACAGAGCTATGGCTCTCGAAAGCTTATGCTACAATAAAGTTGGTTAGTCTTAAAGGTGCTACCGGACTCTTTGCTATTTTTCAACAAACCTTTGGCAGGTGGATTTAAAGTTTAATTTGGACAGTTCAAAGGCTTTTGGACCATTTCCGTAAGCTTCATAAAATTTCGCTTGGATCTCATCTTCTTTGTACAGGATGGTGGGTACCATGTTCTGCACTTTGCCATAACGTGGATGAAATTCCTGCTGGACAGGCTCCCGGGGGGGGGGGGGAGGGTTGCATAAACACCATACCAGATTGGCTTCTTGGATTCAGGCATCACTCCAGAGTGCATCAAGTCCCTTGTCCAGGAGAACATGTTGCCAGCTTCTCTAGCCTGCTGCCAGCCATGCCAGCCATGTTCGTGCCCAGCACATTTTTAAATCTCTCAGTGTGTGGGAAATCTAGGCAGCTACAGAATGTTTGTGTGCCCCAGCAGGGATTAAATCCCGTGGTAAACACTGCCAGTTTATATTGGTACCAAATAATCTTTTCATTGTGTTCTATTGGCCAAAACAGTGTAGGGTGACGTGACCAATTTCAGTATCCATTTCTGCAAATGTCACTTTCTAGCACTTTACTTTAGCAAACAGAGTGGCAATGGATGTAGTTGATCTAGGCACCTAGAAAAGCATTCTAGGACGCCATCTGGGAATTAGCCGTGCAACCCTATGCACAGTTAATCCAGTCTAAGCAAACTGAAATCAGTGGATTCAGACTGGAGAAACTCTGTACAGGATCACTGTGTAGGTTACTTAAACTGTTTATTTACTTAATTTAAGTTTATTTCATTTATTTCTGTTATTTAGAGTCCACTTTTCTCACTGAGACTAAAGATGGATTGCATAATGTGAATACAGTCAATAGTATGCGAGGTTGCCAGGTCCCCCAAGGGAAAACCAGGGGGGGGCAATGCACACTCACCCCCATGCCCTCACATTGCTGGAAAATGACATCATTTCCAATGTGGCGCAGAAGTGACGGGTCACGCAAGGGCCACGTCTCTAAAACTCAGCCCAAAATGTCATTGTCTGCCAACACAAGTGCACATGTGCCAATTACGGCAGCATGCCTGCTGGGTGGAGTGCGCATGGTCAGGCTGGCCCCCTACACCCTTGCCCCCATGATGGGTAGGTGAGCAATGGTGCAAGCTGGGAATCCTCTGCCCCCCCGGGGGGGGGGGTTCAACCCTAATAGGATACTAAACAAAGATTTCAGAAACCTGAAAGAAGAAGGCATAAGTATTAAACCTGACACATTAAACAAAGCAAGAAATGGTATTATGTCAGTGCAAATATAATGCAGTGAGACTGAGATGAAAATATACAGCAACAGATATTACGTATTAGTCCACTCTCCACAGTCCTGCTCGCTCCACTGAAATGCCTTCCTGAATAATTCCATTATAATGCAGCCTTACACCTTTATAAAAATGCCGTTCTATGTTTTAAATACTTTGAGGAAAGCCAGAAGAGTTGGAGCCTTCCTAGGGTTACCAGCCCCTTGGCGGGGGCAGGGGATCTGCCGCTCCCAGCTCTTGCCCCAGGCTACCTCTCCCCTGGCCAGAGGGGGAAAGGCGTGGGAACGGGCCTACGAACCCCGCTCTGTGCTTCCATGTTCTCCGGAGCACTTCCACATTGTGCCGGGAATGACTTCATTCCTGGTGCGCTGCAGAAGCTACAGGTCGCTTGAAGGGCTGATTTGGTAAAAACTGGCCTCCAATCTAGCGTCCCCTCCATCGCACTCCCCCAAATCTCCCATCCACCATTTTTATGCCTTAATCCTTCCTGACCTCCCCTGGCAAGACATTCTGTAGGATGTAAGCTTCAAACTTTACTACAGAGAATACACATCTATGGCCAGTTGATGGTTTTGTTCATTTGCAGAGTGGCACCTGTAGAAGGCTCTATTCAGATGGACAAAATAACAATAACAACAATATTTGATTTATATACCGCCCTTCAGGACAACTTAAGAGGTCCGTGGCGCAGAGTGGTTAGCTGCAGAACTGCAGCCCAAGCTCTGCTCACGAGTTCGATCCTGGCAGAAGCCGGGTTCAGGTAGCCGGCTCAAGGTTGACTCAGCCTTCCATCCTTCTGAGTTTGTTAAATTGAGTACCTAGTTTCCTGGGAGTAAAGTGTAGATGACTGGGGAAGGCAATGGCAAACCACCCCATAACAAAAAGTTTGCCAAGAAAACGCGATGCAACGTCCCTCCATGGGTCAGTAATAACTCCATGCTTGCACAGGGGACTACCTATACCTCTACCCTTCAGGAAAATTAATGCCCACTCAGAGTGGTTTACAAAGTATGTTATTATTATCCCCACAACAACAATCACCCTGTGAGGTGGGTGGGGCTGAGAGAGCTCCAGAGAGCCCGTGACTAGCCCAAGGTCACCCAGCTGGCTTCAAGTGGAGGAGTGGGGAATCAAACCCTGCTCTCCAGATTAGAGTCCCGCACTCTTAACCACTACACCAAACTGGTGTGGAGGGGGAGAGGCAATCCTACAGTTACTACATTCTCTCCATTTTATCCTCGTAATAACCCTGTGGGGGGTGGCTGCAGGAGTCATGGACCTAAGATCACGAATAAAAGTTGGTTGTCTCATTTCCTTGATAGGCCTGATTTTGTTGACAAGTTAAACACACACAGAGATAACCTTTACAAGGGACCATTCTGCAAGTGAGATCTGGTTTGCTTTTTGAGGCATGATTTTTGTGGCTGAAGTGGAGTTTGCTTTTATAAATAATTGGAAGACATATTGATGTTTATTTGTAAGTTTATCATTAAAAGAAGGCTGCAGTTTGACACCCTGTGGATTTTTTTTCTTCTGCTAATAGAGTCAAGCCAAAGGGAATCATTGTTATCTTGATGTTTGTTTGGGACTGTTCACAGACACAAATGGTTCTTTGTGCTAAAGTCATCTGAGGGAGTCCAATTTGTGGTAATGTCTCACATTCAAACATGATGGGCTGAATTGATTAACTGGATCCTGGGACCTTCCTTTGGACTCTTGAACTCAGAGTCTCTCTACATGAGACGCCTCGGCGCATGTTCATCAAGTGTAGAGAGCTGCAGTGTTAGCCAGGATGCGTAGTTTAAAAAGACAGAGCCGGCAGAGATCGCTCCTCAGAGGGTTTGTTAATTTCATCTTCTCCTCCCTGAAGGCTCTGTTAATTTCACCTCTCCAGTCTAAAACTGTGGGATCGCAACCAGAGGGCAGTGAGGAATGGAAATGAGCTGGAGCTGCCATCCAGAGCCGGGCTTGGACCCTTGTAGGCTTCTGTATACATGTGTTTTGTAGGCCATATTAAACCTCTGATCCTAAATATTTATGCTGACATAAGTGGCTGCTATCCAGTTATGTCCCAGTCAACCTAAAAAAACCCACAAGATCCTTTCTAGGTTCTTCCTCAGTATTAAGGAGAAAAATTCAGTCTGAAGAATTGTAGGAGGACATTTGCCCACAGCAGGGCCATCCTTCTTTCAATCCCCAGTGCGACTCTGGCCTCTGGTCCTAATAAGTGACAATCAGTTTCTCCTAGTCATTATGGTATGCCATAAGAGGAGCAGAGGTCCTAGAGCTTCCACCCTGAGTAGCCACACTAGGATCTCCACTTCTGGACATATAGTATGGTATATCATAGAACCCACCCTCTGAAAGCACCACTTCCTCTCTGTAGTCTTGACATCAGGTGTATTTTTTGGGAGAATACCTGGACCCACCTTGAGGTTTTAACCTTTGCGATGCTCAGGACCCACAACTAGGTATTTAGTATATCTGGTTTCTTTATAAATCATAGCAGCTCAGAGCCCTGACTTAGGTCCTTTCTTCATGCACCGTTTTCCTGATCACAAACCTCTCCCTGGAGCTACCATTCGAGAAGGGAAAAGCTAGAGGTGATCTCTGTTTCCTAGGGAGGGATTTTTCTGTCTTCTTGTCCTGGTATCTTGACCTGGAAAAATCCTTCATTTTGATTCAGGTTATGCAAATTGAACCTTTACTTTTGCTGCATCTTTTTTCTTGACCTGATTTTTTAGAATTTTGTAAAATGTATGCTGTAGGCTTGCCCTTTGCCTGACTGCTGCAGATAAACCCCTGCCCTTGGCCCCAATCTCTGGCTCTCAAGAAAAAAAAGTGGGAGAAAAAAAGGCTAGAAAATGGACTCCACAGTGACACTCTAGGAATTTCCTCGTATCTCTTTTATCTTTACCATAGAGATTAGAGGAAATCTCCAGAGTGTCACCCAGAAGACACATCACATCCTCTCCAAACTCCATGCTCCCAGGCACTGCCCGCACCTCACTTGAAGCCGGCTGGGAGACTTTGGGTCACTCACAGTGTCCAAGAGCTCTCTCAGCCCCACCCACCTCGCTGGGTGTTTTTTGTTGTGGGGATAATAATAACATAGTTTGTAAACCACTCTGAGTGGGTATTAAGTCGTCCTGAAGGGCGATTTATAAATCGAATGTTGTTGTTGTTGTTATAAACTCTCCCAGCATTTGCCAATATCAATAACAATATCAATAACAGGTGCTTTATGTATAAATTGCAGATCGAAGCTGTGCAATAAGCATACACGATACACATCTGTTAGGGGAGTTTTTTTAATAGTACTCTGCTATCAGTTTACAAACCAACAAGGAAAAGCAGAGAACTGAAACTCTGTACAATGAAATAGGGAACTTGAGGGTGTTAATGAGTTAATTCCCTTCCCTCTGTTCAGTACCCGCAATCTCACTCGGGTGGAGTCTCTTGCAATTGTGAGTTACCAAGGGGGAAAAAAACCTAATAAGAATCTTATCGTGGATCTTCCAGCATCTTTGTCTGGTTTAACCAGAAGATGCCTGCGCTACTTCTGACTAGCAAGCTATTATTGCAAATAAGTCTGTAATGTATTGGTCGAACTCTAACTAAAGCAAGGAAACTGAAGCCTAGACTATCGTTGGCTGCTAATTGCGGATAGCAGCCAATCAGGGTGGCAAGATAAAGACCAATCACTGAGCTGTAAATAAGTTATAAGGTACATCGTTAAATGCAAATGAAGGGTTCCTGTTCTGTACGTTCCTATTGGGTGTTGAGATATTGGGGAGCGGTTTGAGATTGAAGCCTTCTGTGAGAAGTCCACAAAACAACTAGATTACCAATCTTTTTTTAAAAACTGGCTTGTCAGTTGGAGGCCCGTCTGTGTGTCTGTGTGTGTGGAAGAGATGGTTAGTTTCCAGAAAGAACCAGGTGAACGGATCTTTACAAGTTTCAGTCCCTGATTCACAGTCCAGTGTTGACAGCTTTGCCTTATAAGCATCAATGCGTTGGCAGGAAAGCTAGCAATTTGATAGACTTCTTAGTCCTCCTTTGAAAAAAAACCCAACAACCACACACACAAGTGATAAATGGTTGCCAGGAAGAAATGGCGTGTTTGTTGCATAACCGTTTTTCCACCACAGGGCTTGGTTTTTAACAGCCAGCTCAAACTAAAGAACAGTTCCATCTTGTGAAGCGTCCTGGAAGGGGCAGAGTAAGGTTCTCCGGGGTCTTCAACTCATCCTGCTCCGGAGATAAAGGATCTCGGCCTGCAGTGGTTGGGGGACTAGAGGACGGATGAGCAGTTTCCCCACGCCCCAAACTGAAAAGCAGCCTCAGAAGGCTGGTAGTTTGACTAGAAGAATCCTGGCAGCTAACAGTAGTTAAAATGAACCCTTGGTTTTTACACCAAGTTTCTGTGGTGTGCTTCTGGGCATGCATGCATTATCTGCATACAGCTTTTTTGCAGCGAGACCGATCTTTTTCCTCAAACCGCAGCTAGCAATAGTTCAAGCAAATATCTTACAGTAGTAGTAATTTAAAAAACTGTCACTTTCCCTGAAGTATTTAGCTTTCGTGAGCTGCCAGGAAGAGAAGGAAAAACACCGCTTTTTTCACTTCCTGACTCATCTCTCCCTTCTTCTCTCTGTCGCCCACCTTCCAGCCCTCAATGTACACATTTAAAACCGTCTGATTCATAAACATTCAATTCCCTTCCTCCTTCCCAGGAGGGATTCTGATGCATTTGAATGCCTCAGATGCATGAACTTTTGGCTCTGCTGTTCAAAATGAGCAAGAAGAAAAACCTTTGCTCGGGGGGGGGGGGGCGGCGGGTGCAAGCGCCCCAACGTCATCTGGGAGTAGCTGATGCTTTTGCTTCCCTCTGGAGGCTGGCTTGGTTTGAAATCAACAGGGAATTTTCTCCCAAGTAGACTTAATTGTTCTTTGTATTTATTAAATTTACAAACTGCTCTGTTGGTGTGTGATGGGGGAATTCCCTCAAAGTCCTAAAGCTTCATAGGATACATAGGGATGAAACAAAGCAAGAGCAGGTGAGATGAAAAACCTCAGAATGATATTTATTTAGAAATTTTATTTAGAAAATGTCTATGCTACCTCTCCAGGGAACCTGGCTGAGCTGGCTTCCAAACAAAAACTTAATAAAAACATAAAACGTTAAAAGCTGTTAATGGAATCGCAGCATTAAAAAACCCAGCCAACTTCCAGGTGGCACCTGGAGATCTCCCAGAATTGTGGAAGCTCATGGAAACAGTAAACAGCCACTGAAACAGTGGTTAAGAGCGGCAGGACTCTAATCTGGAGAGCCAGGTTTAATTCCCCACTCCTCCGCTTGAAGCCAGCTGGGTGACCTTCGGTCAGTCACAGCTTCTCTCTCTCAACCCCACCCACCACACAGGGTGATTGTCGTAAGGATGATAATAAACGCAGTTTGTAAGCCACTCTGAGTGGGCATTCAGTTGACCTGAAGGGCAATGTATAAATCAAATGTTGTTGTTGTTAAATCAGACCTGAAATGGAATCACACAGACTAAGGGAAACTTGAGTGCTCAGCCATCCTCCTGATCCACCAGTGGAAAGCCATTCCACCTTAACGAGGGCAGCCAATAGCAAGCCCTGCTTTACAAAGGCCCCACCCACTTTCTGTAAAGCTCAGCAGGTGCTAGAGGAAGAGACGGCAGGCGTCACATTGGGGAGTCCTGCCCTGGAGTCTACCCTCTAAAGTTGCCGTTTTCTCCGAGGGAATTGATTTCTATGGTATGGAGATCAGTTGCAATTACAGGAGAACTCCAGTCCCTAACTGGACAAGAGAGGCACTCAGGGGGAACACAATGAAACAGCACCAACAGTTCCCCTCTAAACTATCACTACACGCTATAGTAATAATAAACCAATATACATTTAATCAACTGTACACTTAAAAAGTTAACAGTGTGTAAAGAATATAAACTCCATCAAACATGAACCATAACATCAATATTAACCATAACATCAGCTCCAATCTGTTGGAAATACATCATAAATAGATCACAACTAGAACCCAGTGTCCACAAAATCTCTCGGAACGTACATAAAGTGTATCAAAAACATTCAAAGTTCAAGTATCAGAATGTCCCAAAGCAGTCGTATATACAGACAGTATGGAAGCCAGCCGTACTCTCCACAGGAAACCAAGGCGGAGCAACCGTGGCTCAGACGAGGTCCAATCTGTCCTGGGGGCAGATTGATCTCCTATGGTATGGAGATCAGTATGGAGATCAGTTGCAATTACAGGAGAACTCCTGGAAGTTGTCAACCCTAAAGAGACACCTAGCGATGGCTGGATAAGGAATGGGCATGCTCCAGGACGAACAGAATATTAAAAGGAAGGTGGAAAAAAGAGGCAATTGGAGAAATTGGCCTGCTCAAGTCCCTGAAGACTTCCATTGGCAGAGAGAGCCATTTTCCAGTTGCTTGTTCCTCTCCTTCAATGGCTTGGCATCCCTACATCGGTGGCAAAGCTCATAATTAAGTACTAGCCAGGAAGACAGCAAGACAAAGTTATCCACAAAGTGGGGCTTTCTGCAGTTATGCTGGAAAATACTACTTTATGGCATACCACTGCATACCACCGCCCAGTGGTATGCCGAGGACGGAGCGTACTCTTTACCCTCATAACATTGTGGGCCGTTAAGCTATTCTCAGTATTTCAAACTGAAGTGTCTGAAATTACAGTCTGTGCACTGTTTTGTGACTGGCTGTTCACGCACGTAAACATGCTTATCTGCTCATTAGACAGGAAGCACCCAGTCGGATGATGGTTCCGTCTTCTGTATGATTCTGCTGTGTTCTGGGTTCCCGCACATTCAGAAACTAGGCAGATGGCGGTTAGAAACGGGCTCTTCTGGGTGCATAGTCATGCGAGGGTCCTCTTGGTTAGGAGCAATATCCTTGCAATTGCTCATTCCAGAGGCATAGCTGTGCTAACCTGTGGCAGCGATGAAGAGTCTTGCTGTACCGTGAAGACAACAAACATTTATTGCAGCATGAACTTTTGTGGGCAACCGTCCACCTCAAGTTACTGCACCTGTAAATTCACAAAGCTCTATGGCAGAATAAACATCTCTTAGTCTTTAATGCGCCATGTGCCCCCTCCCTGTTTTATCACTACAGCTTTAAGAGTAGTTGTCACTACAGCTTTTTCTCTTCAAGAGAAAAGAATGCCTTCTCCAAATGAAACTTTGATCGTTAGAAGGCAGCAAGTGTAACTTTATGGAACCACAGCTGAAGTATGAACTTAGTGGCTGTCAAGGCTGCAGTGAGCCGATTTGGAGCTGCAGAGGGTTTTTTTTTTTTGGCGTATTTTCATGACGCACTTGATGAATGTTCGAGATTCATTCTCCTGTAGGATTAATACCTAGACAACTTCAGCTGTTTTTGAGAGAAGCTGTCAAAGCCATCCTGTTCTCCTCTCACCCTCCCGGCTGCAGGGAGGGGCATTGCCAATCCCTCTTAATTTTCTTTTGTTAGCAATAATCCATGTTATTTGGGAAAAACGAAGACTGAATTTAGGTTGCTGTAATGATTTTAGAAACAATACCCCATTAAGTTTTTATTGTTTCCTGTCCCGTATATTCATTTTTTAAAAAATGGTTTGAAAGTAAATATAAAATGTACAACCGCAGTATCTTCCTTGAATTGTGGAAGTTGTCTTGTGTTGTAGGGGGCAAGCGCTGTGGGTGCCACCTCCCCACTGCGGGCAGGAGATCGTCTGCATCCAACTGCTCCCCCCGCCACTGCTCACCTGGCTGGCAGGTGGGAAAATTTGGGGGAGGCTGGCCGGAATGCTCAGTGAAATGGTGTGCATACACTCCATGGGGCTTCCGATGATGTCACTTCCAGTTCAAACCAGAAGTGACAGGGTCTCAGCTGGCATAATTCTTTAGGAATTGGCCCCACTAAGACTCTATTGCTTCTGGTTTGAACCAGAAATGATGTCATGGGAAGCCCTGCAGAACCAGTGCCCTCTGCCTGACTGGCACCCCCCTCCCCCGTTTGAAGGCAGGGGGTCCTTGCAACCCTGGCAGGAACCCACAAAGCCTCCATATTCCCGAATAAGGTTGCCAGGTCTGCTTTGGGAAAGGAACGGGATTGCATCAGACCAATTTATAAAGCGACACAATGTAATGAGCGATGCAGATAAAAATGGAAGGCAGTTGGATCTATACCTCTTTGGCCAAAGGCAGCGGGCAGGTTTACAAGGACAGGTTTGAAACAGGTGAATCCAGTAGAAAAGATCAATCAGAATCCAAGCACAATAAAGCTGTTTTCTTGTGCTTAAGTGCCATCCTAGAAGGAACCAGGTGAACCTCTTGGGGGAGGGCTTGCTTGAGATGTGGTCCCCAAATGGGCTGGAGGAGCCTTGTCTCGGGTCTGCTGTTAATAGAGATTCCTGGAGAAAGGCTCAGGATAAAATTATTCAGGCATGTTCCTTAAATCTCTGGTTTTGCTAACAGGACTTTTTTTAGGACAGCTTTTTCTTTCCTTCTGCATTGCAAGAGACCCATATGTATCGATCAGCGCTAGAGGCAGTTCCAAATCACTGGTGGCATTTATTTCCCAGGGAAACTTCAAATGTTCATTAGATTTTTTAGACTGTGTCAGATACTCAACTGGCCCTCGGAAGAAACGTAGCTGCTGCCTTCCAACTGGGCGTTGAGAGGTGATCACACATTTGGCCTCTTCCCTGCCAGTGAGGAATTCGTTCCCAGGCTCAACTCAAGTTGCTGCTAGTACCTAGGACCCTTTGCTAATGGGCCAAGACAGATGCCTGCTGTTTGCTCCATTTTTGAACACATGGCACGGAGCCTGATGGTTGGTCTACCAAGCTCCTTATTGTTAACCCAGCCTGGCAGCCGTTGAGAGGGAGGTCTTTGCTTGGAAGTTGAGATCTTTACGTGGAGATGCTGGGAGTTGACCTTGGGAACTGCAGAGTTGCCAACTTCCAGGTGGTACCTTGAGTTCTCTTGGAATTACAATTGATCTCTAGACAACAGAAAACAGTTCCCCTGGAATAAATGGACTGCTTTGGAGGATAGACTCTGTGGTATGATACCCTGCTGAGGTCCCTGCCCTCCCCAAACCCCATCTTCCCAAAGCTCTACCACCACATTTCCAAGAATTTCACAGCCTGGAGTTGGCAACATGGTGTGCAGAGCAGGTGGTCTACTGTTGTTTTGCCAACTGCTGGCTTTCAGAATAAATGGCACTAAATTCTTCTCTATTTCATCTGTGTGTGTTTGTTTAAATTGGGTTGTGCGCAACACATTGTTCCCTGCACGGCACATGAAACTGCCCGGGACGGAGTCATTGTGTTTCGACTGTTGTTCAGTCAGCGGTGGAGGAGTGACTTGGGAAGAGGAAATCCGTTTCTCTTGCCCTCATGAGCCCTCTTGCTTTCCAGTCGAAGTCCCTTGATGCTTGTCCTTGACGTTAACTTGCTTGTATTTTAGAATCGGCTGTTTCCTGGCATTTCAAAGGCCTGCCTGGGTATTTTTAACACAATGGCAAGAGGCGAGAAGGGAATGGAAAGAAATATGAAGGAACAAACTGCCGTTTCAGTACCATGGTTGCCCTTATATTTGGGGCAGTGGGATATTCAGGAAGGTGAAATCCTTATTTCCACCCCTACCCCCCAACCCACTATTGTTGTAGAATAGGGTTACGTCACATTTCTGCAGAAGCACAGAATACCCTGAGTTTTAAAAATAGAAGTCCTTCACCTCAATCCTTAAATGGATTTTGGAACTGGAGGAAATCTCTGCCCAAGACCTTGGGGTAGGCCTGGTGTTGTGGGCTGGCATGCCTGGCAGTTGCCAAAGACCCAGGGCCTTCAAAAGGCCCATGCCTGGACGGCACAACCACTTGCCCCAAGAGTGGCACCACAAAACTTTCCATCCAGGCAGCAGCAAATGATTAGAGAGAGCATGTGGAGAGATTTGATTCTCCCAAAAATATGCTTTTATCCTTCCTTGCATGGAGCTTACAGCAGTGTACATGGTTTCCTTTTTGTTTTATCGGTGCCTCACAACTCTGTAAGGTGGGTTAGGCTGAGAGTGTGACTGAGTCTCTACACGAGCTGCCTCGGCGCATGTTCATCAAGTGTAAGGAGATGCAGTATTAGCTGGGAAGCATAATTTAAAAAGAAAGAGCCTGCAGAGAGAGTTTCTCAGAGGGTTTGTTAATTTCATCTTCACCTCCCTGAAGGCTCTGTCAATTTCACCTCCCCAGTCTAAAACTGTGTGGGATTGCAACCAGAGGGCAGCGAGGAATGGAAATGGTCTGAATCTGCCTTCCAGAGCCGGGCTTGGACCTGGAGAGGTTATAATGGGCTGAAGTTTCCCTTCTGGCATTTCACAGCCCCTTCACACTCCTCCAGTGTATAGCAAAGCCTTTGCCCTGCCACCGGCTCTGTTTTTTAAAACTACCCTTCCCGGCTACCATTGCATCTCCCAACACGTGTTCTTCACGTGTCAGATATCTTGTGTAGAGAGATTCTAAGTTACCCATTGGCTTTCTCAACAGAATGCGGAGTTGGTCTCCCAGATGATAGTCTGCTACATGGGCTGCCCGCGTGGCTCTGTTCTTTCCCTGGCACTATTCCGTGTCTTGGGCTTCTCCTCCCCATTGCCAATCCGCCCGCACTCCTCTTTGGTGGCATCTCCTCCATGCTCATGATCAAGGGGTGGGATTTTACTGTTTGCCAGTGCTGGCCGCTTGCTCCCTCCTCCCATCTTGGCTAGGTGCAACGAGTGTCTCTTGCTTTTTGGTCCTCTTCTCTGAGTGGTGGCTCATGGGACTGCTCCTGCTGCTGTTCGGGGATTAGGGTCGTTTGCCAGCTTTGCACTGGGAAATTCGTGGCAATCTGGACCTCAGCAGGACATGAGACCCTAGAATCCACTCTCCAAAGCAGGCATTTGCTCCAACGGAATGGACCTCTATAGGGTGAAGATGGTTTGTAGTTCGGGGAGATCTCCTGGCCCCACCTGGAGTCTGGAAACCCTATCAGGAATGGGGTGGCTGATGGAGAGAGGGGATGGCAGCTCCTGGAAGACACATGTCTGGTGATGGGAGGAGATAAATGGGGATAGTAGGCAGAGCTCAGCCCAGGGACTGAGCTGAGGTTTCAATAGAGACCAAAGGGACAGAAGATATAAGTTCATCTACAGTGCACAGTGGATGTGTGTGTGTTTTCTTTCTCTCTCTTGGTATTGGGAAGGAAAGACAAGCAGCCAAAGACAGCTACAGGGTTTAAAGAAGCTGCTTTTCAGGCATAGAAAAGCCTGTGCTAAAAAAGAATCTTAAAACTGGCAGGATGCCCATATCTGCAAAAACCTTAAAGGTGCACTGCACATTAGCTATAAAAGGCACTGAAGAGTTTAAAAAGACCTCTCTCCTTTCCTCTTAAAAAAAACAACCCTCATCTGGCCAGTGGCCAGAATTGGGGGGGGGAAGCAGGTCATGCTGGTGGAAAAGTGGCCAGTTGGCAATCTTGAGGCGGAAGGGCAGCCCAGAGCAAGCAGATAGGCCAGGGACCGAGGGCAGCAGCAGCTTTTTGCAAATGGACCTGCCTCGGTGAGCTCTTGCCCCTCTGAGCAGACTGTGTTTGGCCAGCTAGACCAACACCGCCTGAGTCATCTGAAATCAGCTTCGTATGGTTTCAGCTTCCTGTGACATTCAGGGTGTCTTTCCTTGGCTCAGAGCTCACCTTTTGAGTAGGATCTGCCTGGATCAGAGGATGGTGGGGGAAGGAGGGGAAAAATGCGCTTGTGGCTATAACTGGAAACCTTTAAGTGCCGGGTGTGGGTGTCTCCAGCCAGGAGGAGAATCTCATTGACACTTCCCTGCCTTGGATAATTGCCACCAATTGAAGCATCTCTCGGGATGAGGCAGCTTGTGCAAATTAGCAAGCAGCAAGTGCCCCAGGGAGAGGAGGGGGCAGCCGTAGAGACAGATGCAAAGAGGAGGCTTCCTGCACCATTAAGAAGCCTCGAGGGAATCTGAGGGACTTCTTGGTGCTGAAATTTCTTCTTCGTACTTGTGTAATCCCTGACCTGGATAGCCCAGCTGAGCCTGATCTCATCAGATCTCAGAAGCTAAGCAGGGTCGGCCTTGGTTAGTAATTGGATGGGAGACCTCCAACGAAGACCAGGGTTACAGAGGCAGGCCATGGCAAACCACGTTTGTTAGTCTCTTGCTATGAAAACCCCACCATAAGTCAGCTATGACTTGAGGTCACTCTCCACCACCACTTGTGTTCAGAAGCTCGGCCCCTGGATATTTAAGCCCTCAGGCCTCGCTAACTTTTCTCCTCAAAGGGACCAAAGCAGAGTGCAATGGGGGGCAGGGGGAATCCACTCTATAAATAAACCAGTAACCAGTGAACAAGTGAAAACAGACAAGGGCCGATTCCAGACGGCCCCCCGCCTCGCGAAACGTTGCGCGGCGTCGCACAGAAAACGCAAAATACCGTGTTTTCTGCATGACGACGCGTGACGACGCGCGACGTTTCGCGAGGCAGGGGGCCGTCTGGAATCGGCCAAGTACATATCGTCATATGTATTGGGCTGGTCCTGGACACATTGCTTGATTCGGGCTATCAGCCACAGGGCCGAGAGCCTTTTTGCTTTTGCGTGTCAGCTCCTACCCCAAGGCTGGCTTCACCCAAGCTTTATAAGGTACCCGAACCCGGGGAAGTAGGCCTCAGCAAAGATGTGCCTCTTGCTGCTGTACCCCACGTGTCCAGTCTGCTCAGTGTTATCTTCTCCGACTGGTAGCATCTCTCCAGGGTCTGAGGTAGAGGAAAACTCTTTCCTGGTTCGGGCTGCCCAGGAGCCTTTAAATGGAGGTGCAAGGGACTGGACCTAGGAAATTTAGTGTGTGCAGTATGCTCTTCTGCTAGGGTTGCCAACTCCCAGTTGGGAATTTCCTGGAGATTTGGGGAGAATGGAGCCTGCGGAGGATGAAGTTTGAGGAGGGACCTTAGTGGGGTATAATGCCCTCGAGTCCAGCCTCCAAAGCAGCCATTTTATCAAGAATTAGTCTTTTTTTGGTCTGGCGATCAGCTGTAATTCCAGGAGATCTCCGGTCACCATCTGGAGGCCGGCATCCCTGTCTCCTGCCCACACAGATCCAGAGATGAACGTTTGTAAGCTGCTTTATAGAGCGCCACCCCACTTTGCTCTTTTTTTTGCCTCAGTGTACGTTGCCGAGTTCTGAGGAGCTCCCAAAAAAGGTGATGAATGTGCTGTTACTCGCTGGCCGCTTTTTCAAGAGGCAAATTCTACTGGTCGCGCTCCAGGGTGTTTAGCATGAACTCTTGCTTGTTTACTTCTAAGTCAGTCAAATTACAGCGGCTAGAGTGTCAGACTAGGATATGGGAGATGCCGATTTGAATGTTCGGTCCGCCATGGGAACTTGCTTGGTGAACGCGGGCCAGTCGAGCACGGACGCACGCACTCGCTTTCACTCTCAGCCTAACTTACCTCACGAGGTGGTTGCGAGGATAAAATGGAGAACAATGTTGTAAGCGGCTTTGGGCCTTCTCTGTGGAGATAAGTGGGGTATGAATATGTAAAGAAATATATTAGATGGCGTCATTTGGGTGGGAGCTTGGGTTGCCAACCTCCAGGTGGAGCCTGGCACTGTCCCAGAACGATGGCTGGTCTCCAGACGACAGAAATCAGCTCCCCTGGAGAGAATGCTTGCTTCAGATTGTGGACTCTATGGCATCACATACTTGCTGTGACTCCTTCCCCTCAAATTATTTCACGCCCTGGAGTTGGCAATCCTAAGGTAGCACACTGGAGTCTTCTAAATACCTTTCCGATGCTTCTTTACTAATATGTGAGCAGGCATTAGTCCCCCAAGGCTTTTGTCTGCAGCTCTTCTTCCAAAGGCTGCAACCCAGTTCCACAGAGAAACTTTCTCCAGCTTCTGCCCTTATTTGTTTCTTGAGCTCCCTCTCCTAGACAGATGGCGGTCATCAAAGCGTCTCCAAACAGGGATGGGTGTCTCATTCTCTAGCCATTGAGGGACCGTATGCTGCTCCAGGAAACAGCATCTATCCTGGGCTGTTAGCAGCAGTCAGCCTACCATGAGATGGTCTGTTGACAGTCAAGGGTTATATCCGCACATGGGTCAAAGGAGGCACCTGGTGAGATAAGCCAGGTTGCCATGGAGATGGCAAAACATTACAAGAGGTGCATTTGATACCTGGAGCGTTGCTTGCGGATAGCGTATAATAATGAAGCTTGCGGTGTGTTTAACTATTCAGGTGATTTCTGTAGGTCGAGTTCTTCACAGTTGAGTTCTTCTCAGTCTTACCTACCTTGAAGGAAGGTTGTGAGCATAAAAAGAGGCAAAATGTAATGTAGTCAGCCCTTGTAGGAAAGGATGTGATGCAAATCAATTCAAAGGGAGTCCTCCTTCAGCACTGATATGGCTCCGTTGGATATTTGAACAGCTTCATATACTTCCCTTGTTGCAAACCTTACAGCAACTCTGCGAGGTAGGTCAATAGCAGGGCTTTTTTTCTGGGAAAAGAGGTGGTGGAACTCAGTGGTGGAACTCAAAACTGCACAGTGATGACACTTTGGGTCAGCTGGAACAAGGGGGGGGGTTGAAGTTTAAATTGCCCTCAGCAAAAATGGTCACATGGTCGGTGGCCCCGCGCCTGATCTCCAGACAGGGGAGTTTAGATTGCCCCGAGTGGTGCGGAAGGCAATCTAAACTCCCCTCTGTCTGGAGATCAGGGAGCGGGGCCACCGACCATGTGACCATTTTTAAGAGGTGCTGGAACTCTGTTCCACTGCGTTCCCGCTGAAAAAAAAGCCCTGGTCAGTAGTATGGGGACTACAGCTGAGCACATGTGACCTGCCTGAAGGTGTTTTCCACCCAACTTTAACTCATGGTCTATCTGTTTTGCTCACTGTATTTTTGTCCAGATGCACTGGCAGTGGTGATGGTGGTGGGTCTGATGATCAGGTAGGGTTCAGGGCCTCATAAAAAGGTAAAGGTAGTCCCCTGTGCAAGCACCAAGTCGGGGGACGTCGCATCACAACGTTTTCTAGTCAGACTTTTGTTACGGGGTGGTTTGCCATTGCCTTCCCCAGTCATCTACACTTTACCCCCAGGAAACTGGGCACTCGTTTTACTGACCTCGGAAGGATGGAAGGCTGAGTCAACCTTGAGCTAGCTACTTGAACCTGGCTTCCGCCGGGATCGAACTCAGGTCGTGAGCAGAGCTTGGGCTGCAGTACTGCCGCTTACCACTCTGTGCCACAGGGCCTCATAGAGCCCAGCTAATAAAACCCACCCTCAATTAGAAGGTGGGAACTGAGAGCGGAGGCCTGACGTTCCTCTTCCTCTTCCTCTAGCAAGAGACAGCTCCATTTTCTTTGTAGTCTGCCAAGCCACAACTAGGGTTGCCAACCTCTAGGTTACACCTGGAGATCTCCTGGAGTAATAACTGGTCTGCAGACTGGCTGATTTGGAGGATGGAGCTCATGGCATTATACCCTGTGAGGTCCCTCCCTTACCCAAATGCTGCTGTCCCTAGACTCCATTCCCCTAAATCTAGAAGATTCCCAACCTGGAGTTGATAACCCTAGCCCCAGTAGATGCTGCAGGGTTGGGTCTGAATTCTGTGGGGCAGTGGTGGAAAAGAAAGAGCTACACACATCTTGGCAATCTATGTTGATTGAATATATGTAGATGAAATAGGCTGGCCAGAGAAACTCTGGAGTGCAGGGGTCAGGGGAACAGTGAAGCCAAGAGAGTAAGTACCAAATGCCCTTGGTCCTTCCCCATACAATCTCACACCCACATATTTGTGTATTGTGATGGCTTTTAATTGCCAGGGGCTTTGGGAGCCGATCTGAAGAGAAGGGTATATAAATACCTTCAACGTGAGTTTGGCAGAAGCAAGGTTCACAGCTAGGCTCAGGGCTTTTTTTCTGGGAAAAGAGGTGGTGGAATTCAACGATGGAACTCAGGACTGCACAATGATGTCACTTTGGGTCAGCTGGAAGGGGGGAGTTTTAAAAAGTTGAAATCGCCCTTGGCGAAAATGGTCACATGGCCGGTGGCCCCACCCCCTGATCTCCAGACAGAGGGGAGTTTAGATTGCCCTCCACGCCACTGTGCGAAGGGCAATCTAAACTCCCCTCTGTCTGGAGATCAGGGGGCGGGGCCACCGGCCATGTGACCATTTTCAAGAGGTGCTGGAACTCTGTTCCACTGCGTTCCCGCTGAAAAAAAAGCCCTGGTCAGTAGTATGGGGACTACAGCTGAGCACATGTGACCTGCCTGAAGGTGTTTTCCACCCAACTTTAACTCATGGTCTATCTGTTTTGCTCACTGTATTTTTGTCCAGATGCACTGGCAGTGGTGATGGTGGTGGGTCTGATGATCAGGTAGGGTTCAGGGCCTCATAAAAAGGTAAAGGTAGTCCCCTGTGCAAGCACCAAGTCGGGGGACGTCGCATCACAACGTTTTCTAGTCAGACTTTTGTTACGGGGTGGTTTGCCATTGCCTTCCCCAGTCATCTACACTTTACCCCCAGGAAAGTGGGCACTCATTTTACTGACCTCGGAAGGATGGAAGGCTGAGTCAACCTTGAGCTAGCTACTTGAACCTGGCTTCCGCCGGGATCGAACTCAGGTCGTGAGCAGAGCTTGGGCTGCAGTACTGCCGCTTACCACTCTGTGCCACGGGGAGTCATAGAGCCCAGCTAATAAAACCCACCCTCAATTAGAAGGTGGGAACTGAGAGCGGAGGCCTGACATTCCTCTTCCTCTTCCTCTAGCAAGAGACAGCTCCATTTTCTTTGTAGTCTGCCAAGCCACAACTAGGGTTGCCAACCTCTAGGTTACACCTGGAGATCTCCTGGAGTAATAACTGGTCTGCAGAGATCAGTTCCCCTGGTGAAAATGGCTGATTTGGAGGATGGAGCTCATGGCATTATACCCTGTGAGGTCCCGCCCCCTTCCCCAAATGCTGCTGTCCCTAGACTCCATTCCCCTAAATCTAGAAGATTCCCAACCTGGATTTGATAACCCTAGCCCCAGTAGATGCTGCAGGGTTGGGTCCGAATTCTGTGGGGCAGTGGTGGAAAAGAAAGAGCTACACACATCTTGGCAATCTATGTTGATTGAATATATGTAGATGAAATAGGCTGGCCAGAGAAACTCTGGAGTGCAGGGGTCAGGGGAACAGTGAAGCCAAGAGAGTAAGTACCAAATGCCCTTGGTCCTTCCCCATACAATCTCACACCCACATATTTGTGTATTGTGATGGCTTTTAATTGCCAGGGGCTTTGGGAGCCGATCTGAAGAGAAGGGTATATAAATACCTTCAACGTGAGTTTGGCAGAAGCAAGGTTCACAGCTAGGCTCAGGGCTTTTTTTCTGGGAAAAGAGGTGGTGGAATTCAACGATGGAACTCAGGACTGCACAATGATGTCACTTTGGGTCAGCTGGAAGGGGGGAGTTTTAAAAAGTTGAAATCGCCCTTGGCGAAAATGGTCACATGGCCGGTGGCCCCACCCCCTGATCTCCAGACAGAGGGGAGTTTAGATTGCCCTCCACGCCACTGTGCGAAGGGCAATCTAAACTCCCCTCTGTCTGGAGATCAGGGGGCGGGGCCACCGGCCATGTGACCATTTTCAAGAGGTGCTGGAACTCTGTTCCACTGCGTTCCCGCTGAAAAAAAAGCCCTGGTCAGTAGTATGGGGACTACAGCTGAGCACATGTGACCTGCCTGAAGGTGTTTTCCACCCAACTTTAACTCATGGTCTATCTGTTTTGCTCACTGTATTTTTGTCCAGATGCACTGGCAGTGGTGATGGTGGTGGGTCTGATGATCAGGTAGGGTTCAGGGCCTCATAAAAAGGTAAAGGTAGTCCCCTGTGCAAGCACCAAGTCGGGGGACGTCGCATCACAACGTTTTCTAGTCAGACTTTTGTTACGGGGTGGTTTGCCATTGCCTTCCCCAGTCATCTACACTTTACCCCCAGGAAACTGGGCACTCATTTTACTGACCTCGGAAGGATGGAAGGCTGAGTCAACCTTGAGCTAGCTACTTGAACCTGGCTTCCGCCGGGATCGAACTCAGGTCGTGAGCAGAGCTTGGGCTGCAGTACTGCCGCTTACCACTCTGTGCCACGGGGAGTCATAGAGCCCAGCTAATAAAACCCACCCTCAATTAGAAGGTGGGAACTGAGAGCGGAGGCCTGACGTTCCTCTTCCTCTTCCTCTAGCAAGAGACAGCTCCATTTTCTTTGTAGTCTGCCAAGCCACAACTAGGGTTGCCAACCTCTAGGTTACACCTGGAGATCTCCTGGAGTAATAACTGGTCTGCAGAGATCAGTTCCCCTGGTGAAAATGGCTGATTTGGAGGATGGAGCTCATGGCATTATACCCTGTGAGGTCCCGCCCCCTTCCCCAAATGCTGCTGTCCCTAGACTCCATTCCCCTAAATCTAGAAGATTCCCAACCTGGATTTGATAACCCTAGCCCCAGTAGATGCTGCAGGGTTGGGTCCGAATTCCGTGGGGCAGTGGTGGAAAAGAAAGAGCTACACACGTCTTGGCAATCTATGTTAATTGAATATATGTAGATGAAATAGGCTGGCCAGAGAAACTCTGGAGTGCAGGGGTCAGGGGAACAGTGAAGCCAAGAGAGTAAGTACCAAATGCCCTTGGTCCTTCCCCATACAATCTCACACCCACATATTTGTGTATTGTGATGGCTTTTAATTGCCAGGGGCTTTGGGGGCCAATCTGAAGAGAAGGGTATATAAATACCTTCAACGTGAGTTTGGCAGAAGCAAGGTTCACAGCTAGGCTCAGGGCTTTTTTTCTGGGAAAAGAGGTGGTGGAATTCAATGATGGAACTCAGGACTGCACAATGATGTCACTTTGGGTCAGCTGGAAGGGGGGAGTTTTAAAAAGTTGAAATTGCCCTTGGCGAAAATGGTCACATGGCTGGTGGCCCCGCCCCCTGATATCCAGACAGAGGGGAGTTTAGATTGCCCTCCACGCCACTGTGCGAAGGGCAATCTAAACTCCCCTCTGTCTGGAGATCAGGGGGCGGGGCCACCGGCCATGTGACCGTTTTCAAGAGGTTCCAGTACTCCGTTCCACCGCATTCCTGCTGAAAAAAAGCCCTGGCTAGGCTCTTTTCTTAAGTCTTTTGGGCGCTGTGCCAACTCCCCTCCAGAGAGGGTTCTGCCATGCTCAGCCCTGCTGTTTTTACCCCAGAACCTCAGAGCAGAACCACAAGTGACAAAAGGCACAGATTGGACACTTGTCTGCTTCCCTCAAGTTTTGATGGGAAATGTAGGCATCCTGGTCTCGCAGCTTCGCTCTCTGACTGCTGTCCAATGGACTTTTCAACTGTCACTTGTCCAACATTCCGCCAACCTGCCTACATTTCCCATCAAAACTTGAGGGAAGCAGACAAGTGTCCAATCTGTGCCTTTTGTCACTTGTGGTTCTGCTCATACTTTCAGTTTCATGTGAGAGACTGCAATAGGGCATAATGCCATAGGTTCCACCCTCCAAAGCAGCCATTTTCTCCCAGGGAAGTGATCTCTGTAGACTGGAGATGTTGTAATTTCAGAACATCTCCAGGCCCCACTCACATGTTCACAGCCTTGCTAAAAAAAACATAAGTCTAGACCAGTGTAGCTTTCATGGCCTCAATAACGACAGCGAATAATTGTAAATTTGCTTATAGAAGGACCCAAAAGCCTCCCTTACACATGATGGTGGAGAGTGCCCTTGAGTCACAGCTGACTTATGGTGACCCCAGGTGGAGTTTTTATGGCAAGAGACTAAGACTGATTCCGCACACTTCGGATAATGCACTTTCAATGCACTTTATCAATCGTTTGAGGTGGATTTTTTGTTCTGCACACAAAAAAATCTGTTCCAAATGATTTATAAAGAGGATTGGAAGTGCATTATCCAACATGTGCAAATTCTGGTCTTCGTTGGAGGCCTCCCATCCAATTACTAACCAAGGCTGATCCTGCTTAGCTTCTGAGATCTGACAAGATCAGGCTTGCCCAAACTATCTAGGTTAGGGCCCCTTATGTTTATCCACCAGTGAAATGTTACCCAGTTGTGGCTCTGAATATTTATCTTGGCTTGAGAGCTTAAAGGGTGACAAGTTGGGATGTGACTCATCTTTTTTTTTTCCACTTTGTAGTTGAGAGAAATGGGGGTGTGGCTCTTGGTCTGTTAGAATCTTGCCCGAGAGGCTTCCGGCCCCCTCCCCCTCCCGCAAGGGTTGCCTCTATTTGCTACGAGACCGGAAACTGCACCTGTTGATTTTTGCCGATCGCTCAGTTTCCTTGCCAAGAAATGTGATGTCTGTCCCATGCAGCCATTAGCAGACAGAGGCTGTGTGTGTGTGTTTGCATGTGCATGAGCAAGAGAGAGAACCATTTTATTTTATTCACTTCCCACCCCACCCATCAGCCGTTTTTTACACAGTGACTCCTAGAAGAACCTCTTCAATTGGACACAGAGTCCAAGACAAAGCAGGGAACCAAGCAGGATATGACAGAGGCACCAGTTCCAATTTGTCCTCAGCTTCCAGCAATTACGGCGTCATCATGACCCCCAATAGCATTTGGACTTCCGTGGCATGTACCAGCCTAATGCTAGTTCTGGAGAGTTTGTTGATGACAGTGCATAGTTTCTCTGTAAATTACCAGCAAGCAAGAGGCCGCTTACCTCTTCGTTTAATGTCTCACACTCATGATGAAATCATACGATTTAACTCTTGCAGCTTTTGGTTGCTATAGAAAAAGAAAAAATGGAAGGATTCTGCACTGTTGCTGCCCCTTCTTTCTTTCCTGGAAAACTTGATCATACTGATCGGTTTTGCATGGCCATCTCCAAGTACGCTTTGATGCAAATCGAATGCTGAACATGTCTCATCCTTGCAGGTGGTAGCATAATAGCCAAAGAGGTGCTGGGGACTTCTGCTTTGTTCTCATATCCAGAGGTGAAGAAATGCACCATCCTGTCTATGGTATTGAACAGAATGATAAATATTCCATCTGTTTCCCCTACTGCCCCCCAATTATCCCACAGTTTTCATAGCATGTGATAACTTCATAAAACAAAAGAACCAGTTTGTTGATGCAGAACTGGTTGTAACTGCTTAGAGTGAGCATCGTGTAGTGGTTAGAATGTCAAGCCAATCCCGAGGAGACCTTAGGTGCAGGCCTCAGCGCCTTGGTAGAAGGACGTAGTGTTGCCAGGTCCCCTTGTTACACAGAACTGTGCACCTTTGCTCCGACCCAATATGAAACAAAGGAATGAGACGAACAAGGGCAGGAAAAGTTGATTTATATGTTGCAGTATAGAGAACAGGACCTCAAAGCAGGCCTCCACGTGTTCTAGTAAGACAAAGAAATACCTGATCTTTTATACTTTTTACTTACATCACTAAGAGCAGGGCTTTTTCTCTGGGAAAAGAGGTGGTGGAACTCAGAGCAGAACCACAAGTGACAAAAGGCACAGGTTGGACTCTTGTCAGCTTCCCTCAAGTTTTGATGGGAAATGTAGGCAGCTTGGCGGAATGTTGGACAAGTGACAGTTGAAAAGTCCATTGGACAGCAGTCAGAGAGCCAAGCTGCAAGACTAGGATGCCTACATTTCCCATCAAAACTTGAGGGAAGCAGACAAGTGTCCAATCTGTGCCTTTTGTCACTTGTGGTTCTGCTCATAGTGGGTTGCCCTCGGAGAAAATGGTCACATGGCTGGTGGCTCCGCCCCCTGATCTCCAGACAGAGGGGAGTTTAGATTGTCCTCCAAAGGCAATCTACTCTCCCCTCTGTCTGGAGATCAGGGGGTGGGGCCACCAGCCATGTGACCATTTCCAAGAGGTTCCGGAACTCCATTCCACCGCACTCCAGCTGAAAAAAAAGCCCTGACTAAGAGCATCACTTTACAGTGGTTAATTATTGGTTTTCACATACACCTGACCACCTATATACCCACTGATTGGTTTTGTTCACTTCACACAATTATTCTCGTGAGGTTTCTGCAAGCATTGTGTAGCCTGTCTTCTTGCTAAATGGCATCTTTTGCCTTAATTTGGTTTAACACCAGCCCCTTTCCCAACACCGTGATCTACACAGCGCCAAACACGTATCTTTCAAGAGAGTAGGGGGTGTTTGCTCATCTCTTTATCACTTCTGGAGAGAAAGTCAACCCTGGAATGTTTTTATCTGCTCCTCTATGTGGCAAAATAGAAAACTTCCTATTGTTGCCATGAAAGACGCTGGAAGGAAGGGGGGAACCACTTTACATCCAGGCCGCTTATGATTTTTAAAATGCTGGTTCCACGCCCTTACCCTCCCAGTGGGAGGGGGGACCCAGTGCTTACCTTCCTAGTGGTCCTGGGAAGCTTCTCTTGTATGTGTGCAGCACTGCGCTGGTACAATGACAGCACTTACAGGAAGTGATGTCATCACGCAAAGCTGGGGTGTGTGCGCTTCGCAGCAGGCCAATTTAGGCCCAATTTGGCCCTTTTGGGGTCGAAATTACCCCACTGTGAAGCACAGGAGCGCTCTCAGGATGGCATGATGACGTCAGCGATGACGTCGCACCAGGCCCAGGAGGCCCATTCCCTGCCTTTCCTCCCAACAACAACAACATTCTATTTAAATACCGCCCTTCAGGACAACTTAATGCCCACCCAGAGCGGTTTACAAAGTGTGTTGTTATTATCCTCATGACAGTCACCTGTGAGGTGGGTAGGGCTGAGAGAGCTCTGAGAGAGCTGTGACTGACCTGAGGTCACCCCGTTGGCTTCTAGTGGAGGAGTGGGGAATCAAACTTGGTTCTCCAGATTAGTCTCACTGCCAACTACTACACCACGTGGTGGCAGGGGGCAAAAGTTGGAAGCGGGGATCTCCCCCCCCCCGCCAGGGAATGGACTCCCTAGAATGACAGGGTGGAAAAATATCCATTTAGATCAGTTTTGTAGTTCTGCTTCCTCAAAGTAGAGGCAACTGTGGGTTTTTTTCCTCATGAAGGATTTTCTGCACTTCGATCTTCCGTGTTTGCTACATCTGAACTGCGGTTTGGAAAGATTCTGAAGGGACAGGGTACGCTCATTCACGCTTCCACCCTCCAGCATTCTGGGTCTTGGGGCAAATACTGTATGAGGAGGGAGGACAGGCCCTGTAACTAGAGTTGCCAGTCTCCACTCCAGATGGGGTCTGGCATTTTCCTGGCATTATAACTGATTTCCAGGCTGCGGAGATCAGTTCCCCTTGGCAGTTTTGCGAGGCAGACTCTATGGCACCATATCCCGACTGAGCACTCTGCCCTCCTCAGCTACTGCCCTCAGTTCTCCAGGAATTTCTCAAGCCAGAGTTGGCAACCCTCCCCCCAGCACACAATGGGAGCTCCTCTTTGCTGCTTATAATCAAATGGATTTGACAAATGCTCACCCCTCCGTTCAGACTGTTTTCTCAAGAAGTAGAATGTAGCGGGGTGGGGGGGGGAGAGACTGTTGCCCCCCCCTTAGGGTTTCCTGGTTTAACCTTGTTCTGTCGGTTCTCAGCTGTGGTTTATATTTCCTAGTGGGTGGGGCCTACCTTGTATGTTTAATGTTGGTTTTTCCAACTTTATAAGGGTTCTGGAGGCTTCCTGTGAGAGATGCTACGACAGTTTTCTTTTTTTCCACTTTCTCACCACATTTTCCTTATTTTTAGTCCTTTTGTTGACCTTGGGACGTTGCGAAATGGAAAATGATTATGGCCTGGGTGAGGGTTAGGGGAAGCTTATAATGTTGGCTAGCCAATTTACAAGCCGTTATCAAAGAACAGGGCTCTTTCCTGTTCTCTGAACCCTCTGCAAAGATGCCTTTCCCCTTCCCATTTGCTGTATAGAAAGATACGTGCTTTGATGGGCCTGCATGCCAGGAAGCTTGTACACTGGCACCTTGCTTATGTGCATGCCCCAAGACATTGGTACCTTCTCTAGGGTGCTGTCTTCTGTGTAGAAGACCCAACATATGTTTGAATAACACAAAACTGCAGACTAAGAATTATCCTCCTGTGTCAGTCTCTATCAAGGCAAGCAAAACTCTGTCGTGCTGCATGCGTAAGGAGTGGTGGGAGGCGGCATGTCTGGAATCCTTTTCTATACAAAATTCCCTGCTCATAGAAAGCTAGTAGATCAGGGAGAAGCCTAGGCTATTTGTTTATTTTCTTCATTTATACCCCTTTCTCCCCAGTGAGGACCCCCAGTGGCTTACGTCATTCTCTCCTCACCTCCATTTTACCCTCACAACAATCCTGTGAGGTAGTTTAGGCTGAAAGAGTGAGACTGGCCCAAGATCACTCTGCGAACTTCCATGGCTGGGATTCGAACCTGGGTCTCCCAGACCCTAGTCCAGGATTCTCCAACGTGATGCCCTCAGACACTTTTCCTGGCCCCCACCAAGTGTTGTTATATAGTGGATGGGGCCTGGTGGGGCTTTTGCTTTTGTCTGGAGAACATTCTCATCTATCATGTTGTGCCATCTGTTTGGTTTGACTGGCTTAGAGCCAAGCTACAAGTGATGCCTTACACAGGTTGGACACTTGTCAGCTTCCCTCAAGTTTTGATGGGAAATGTAGGCATCCTGGTCTTGCAGCTGTAATGGAGAGCCAAGCTGTAAAACCAGGACGCCTACATTTCCCATCAAAACTTGAGGGAAGCTGACAAGTGTCCAACCTGTGTGACGCGTCACTTGTAGCTTGGCTCTTAGCAACACTCTCTCTCTCTCTCTCTCTCTCTCTCTGTCTCTCTCTCTGTCTCTCTCTCTGCAAAGCTCCAAGAAGAGGACTTCTGTTCTGGACTGGGAAAGAGTTCAGTTTTCAGCAGGGTATAAAAAGCTGTCATTGCACCCTTTAGCAGAGCAAGTGGGTTGCTATGGTTAGATAAGATCTCGATGTGTTCACCGCGGGTGGAGGCAGGGAAAGTAAAGCATACTTTTGGTGCTTCTGCAGGAACCTCCCTCTGGCACCTCTGTTTTGCTTTTGCCTGCCAGGTGTAAAACAAAAAGTCCATTATGTGTCGGCAAGGGTGGAGGAAGAGGGAAATACCTCTTAAGGGAGACGTCGCTACAAGGTGCCTGTCTGATGGCCGGGGAAGACTTGTGGTTAACTATCAGAGACATGGGAGCATTTCACATGGCAGCTCAGTGCGCTGTTTGGGGACACAGCTGCACTGGAACTTCTAGGGGGTGGCTGGAGATCTCGCTCAATTATCACTGATCTCTCAGCTACAGAGATCAGTTCCCCTGGAGAAAATGGCTGTTCTGGAAGGTGGAGTCTATGCTATTATACCTTGCTAAGAACCCTTGCCCCTAGGGTTGCCAGCTCTGGGTTGGGAAATTCCTGGAAATTTGGGGGATGGAGCCTGGAGTGGGTGGCATTTGGGGAAGGGAGGGGCTTCAGCAGGGTATAACGCCATAGAGTCCACCCTCCAAAACAGCCATTTTCTCCAGGTGAAGTGATTTCTGTCAGCTGGAGATCAGTTGTAATTCCAGGGGATCTCCAGCCACCACCTGGAAGCTGGCAACTCTACTTGCCCCTCCAAACTTGGCCCTCTCCACGCTCCACTCCCCAAACCTCCAGGTATTTCCCAACAGGGATCTGGCAGCCCTGCAATGCCAAGTGATAATTTTCTCCTGAGAAATGGATGGCATTTCTTGTAGCCTTGCAGCGTTTCGAAGAGGGCAATGTATTTTTAAAGCCTTTTGTTGTTATTGTTAGTTCCCATCTGTTGCAAAGCGCTGGTTGAAATAAAACCCTTGTCTGCTCGTTTGACTAAAATGCGTATGGCCCTGCCTTTCTTTTTTGGTTCACAAATTCTCCAGGGTGCCTGACGGTGGTCAGAGAGACCAGCCATGCAAACAAAAGCAAATCTCTTGTACAGCAATAACAAATTAAATAAAATAAAGCAAAGAGGAACAGCTGAGGCGTGCTGCGTTGTTTTCAATGTCCCAGGGGCTTCCTGCAACCCAAACAGGGCAAGAGCAGTGAAGTTACTTGAGGGGGAGGATTTGAGCCATTTTGGTGAACATGCAGAGAAGGCCCTGCCCCCTGTAGCCTTTCTGGTCGCCGTAAATCAGAGGACAAGGGTGTGCCGAGGGAGGGCTTAATATGCAGGATAGGTGCTGGCAGCGAGCAATCATCCACGGTTACGACCAGGGCTTTTTTTCAGCTGGAACACGGGGGAACGGAGTTCTGGAACTTCTTGAAAAGGGTCACATGGCTGGTGGCCCCGCCCCCTGATCTCCAGACAGAGGGGAGTTGAGATTGCCCTCTGCGCTGCCAGCGCAGAGGGCAATCTCAACTCCCCTCTGTCTGGAGATCAGGGGGCGAGGCCACCAGCCACGTGACCATTTTCTCCTGAGTTCCACCACCTCTTTTCCCAGAAAAAAAGCCCTGGTTATGACTCTTTTGGAAACCCAATAGTTTTTATCAAAAAAAAGCAAGTCAAGTGTCTGTCTATAGCACTATTTCCACCTAGGGGATGGAGTTGGAAATTCTTTCCGTTTGCTTTGACAGGGAGATGACGAAAATCCTTTTTTTAAAAACTGAATGAAGATTTCTCAATGAACTCGTTGCTGGGGTTACGGCAGAAAGACTTAAAATTTGCGTCTTGACTTTGACGCCTGCCTGGTTGCCTTTGCAAAGGCAGGTGGAGCCCCGCCTTGCGCAGTGGGGGAATGGAAGCACCTCAATTGAATCTGGAGCAGTCTTTGTGGCTGGCAACCGAGGCCTCCTGTGTCGATTTTGGCTTTCTTGTATATTATATAAGTTGGAGAGAGAATTGAGGGTGGGGCACGGCTTCTTTTCCCTGCTGGAATGCGATTGGGCGGGTCTGGCGGACAGCAGTGCATGACTACAAAGGGGATCCCCTTGATAGGGCATCGAAAGGAAGTCCTGGTTTTCCCCGGTCTCATTTCACAATTAGGAAGTTGTGAGTTTTTAATGTCTGCTTGATTCTTGTCCCTGCAAGGTTTGAAAACAAGAATGAAATCCATATAATACTTTTTATTAGGAGCAACCAAACTGACACAAAACACTGCTCAGGCTTCTGAGCTCACCGAAGCTCTTTGTCAGTCTGGATGTTACCAGATTTGAAAGATAAAAGGTTAGCAAGCAGATTCTTGAGGTCATGGTGTTAAGGTCTGATCTTGCACACATCGCCGGAGGGATTGCAAGCAGGCAATTAGCTTACCTTTTTTTCTGGCGTGGTGTCAACTTTATAGCATATTCTCTGGAAGAGTTTGCCATGCTTCACTGGTTAACAAAGAGAGAAAAGGGAGAGGAAAGGACTAGGAGAAGTCAAAAAAACAACCATTGGATTCGATCCCAATACATTCGGGACTTCCTGGAACCCTGATTTATAGCAGCATGGCTGCTAGCCCAGAACTGGCGAGGAGTTTTTGAGTTTTGTTTTGCTTCCCCAGAGGTGTGCTGTTCCTTATGAGACCTTTACTGCTATCCATTGCTGTATCGTCAGAAATTAATCAAAGGCTCCTTGGTGCCCTAAAGTGCCCACCAAGGGGGCTCTCTGATGCAACTCAGTTTGATTCCCTGATCTTTTCCCAGTTTTGTTTATTTAAAATATTTGTCTCCGGACTTCCTACCCAAAATAGGGTCCCCGAGGCAGCAGTGATCAAAACACTAACAAACAATGTAAAACAATTTAAATATAAAAGAACATTTAAAATAGTATTATGTATGTATGCATGCATGCATGTTATATATGTCATTTATAGTCTGCCTTTCTCACTGAGACTCAAGGCGGATTACACAGTGTGAGATTATAGTACAGTTAATATCAAGGACATTTCCACAAACAATGCCATAGGGTAAATAAACACAATTTTACAAAGACACAGCATTAGTAAGAATCCAATACAGAGTTGAAGAAATGCTGAAACAGAACATAAGCAATTCTAGGGCTGACCATAGACCACATGAAGCACAAGTAGCTCGTAGGAGCACATATTTAAGACAACAGGTAGTACGTAAGGCAACATAGTGGTGAAGTCTATGGTCCTTAACTCATTAGCGAAGCTCCTGAGAGCCCCTCCTTACAATACAAAAGCCTTTTTGAATAATTAGATTTTAATAATAACAACAACAACAACATTCGATTTATATACCGCCCTTCAGGATGACTTAATACCCACTCAGAGCGGTTTACAAAGTATGTTACTATTATCCCCACAACATTGTTGTGGAAAGCTGGGAGAATGGGGGCTCTCCTGACCTCCTTAGGTAGGCTGCTCCGCAGGGTGGGGGCCACCACAGAGAAAGCCCGTGTACAGGCTGCTGTCCATTTCGCCCATGTGCAGGGTGGCACCTGCAGGAGACCCTGTTCAGATGAGAGAAGCTGCCATGGAGGAACATAGGGAGGCGATCCCCTAGGTATGCTGGGCCAAGGCCGTGAAAAGCTTTGTATGTGACATTAAAATTATTCAATAAATACACACACAAACAAGCGACATAAAGAACATGGAGGAGAGCCGATAACAGTTACCGGGGGTATGCCATAAGAAAAAAAGTTTTCACCGGCTGGCAGAAGACAGCAATAGAGGGGGGCAGATGAATCTCCCTGGGAGGGCGTACCAAAGCTTTGGTGCCATGTCTAAAAAGGCCATTTCTTGGGTTGCCACCTGTCTAGCCTCATTTGGTGGGGGCTCCTGAACCAGGGCCTTGGAAGATGACCAGAGTAAATGGGTAGTTTTATATGGGAGAGAAGGGTCTTTAAGATATGCTGGTCCCAAGCCATACAGGGCTTGTTCTCCCTTGATGGCAGGAAATAACATCTCCTTTCTCTTCGTCAGATGCATCTGACGAAGAGAACTGTGGTTCTCGAAAGCTTATGCTACAGTAAAGTTAGTTAGTCTTAAAGGTGCATTTTGGAGGCAGATAGCGAGCTTGCTACCTATAGTTGGAGAAGGCCTGTTCAGTATTTGTATGAATTACTTTGGTCTTGGTTGTTGTGGATTTTCCGGGCTGTATAGCCGTGGTCTTGGCAACGTAGTTCCTGACGTTTCGCCAGCAGCTGTGACTGGCATCTTCAGAGGTGTAGCACCAAAAGACAGAGATCTCTCAGTGCCACAGTGACACTGTGAGATCTCTGTCTTTTGGTGCTACACCTCTGAAGATGCCAGTCACAGCTGCTGGCGAAACGTCAGGAACTACGTTGCTAAGACCACGGCTATACAGCCCGGAAAATCCACAACAACCATCATTCTCTGGCCCTGAAAGCCTTCGACAATACTTTGGTCTTGCCAATCGGAGCAGTAATCCTTGGAGAAACACAGAGGATGGACTCCACTGTGGGCAGAGAAGAATGATGCTTACATACAACAACAACATTCAATTTATATACTGCCCTTCAGAACACCTTAATGCCCACTCAGAGCGGTTCTAGTCTGCTATTATTATCCTCATGACAATCACCCTGTGAGGTGGGTGGGGCTGAGAGAGCTCTGAGTTTGCTGCGTCTGACATCCTTAAGAGTGTGGAAGAGGGAAAGATGCCTCCAAGAAGCATAAAATTATGCACATCATTTCCCCTCTATTTTATCCTCACAGTGACCCTGTAAGGTAGATCAGGCTGAGAGAAAACTGGCCAAAGGTTACCCAGCATGCTTCATGGCACACTGGGGATTTGAACTTGCGCTTCCCAGACCCTTGTCTGGCACTGCACCACACTGTCTCTTTTGCTGACTCCCACCTAACCGAGATGGCCACTGCTGGGAACGATCAATGGCAGTTTCCTACTTTCCTCTGTTGCCCCTCCTCTCCGTACATACAGAGTTCTCACCGTCTTGTGCTCAAAATGTTTCTCTTTTGTATGTCAATTTTTACACTTTATCGTTTCCTTTGTGGTTTTACAGAAGGGATTTCTGAGTTGCAAACAGGCTTCTGTGTGCAGACAAGAAAAGCTCCTACTTTGTGTGTAAGTGAGGCAATTTCCCCTTCCTTTCAGGAGAGACCGTGCCCTGGTTGAGAAGCCCTCTTGGTCCCCTATTGGTATGTCCTCTGCCCCTCCTTCTTGTTTCCGTTGGAAGCAGCACCATGACTAACAGGGCTTACTAGCTATAGAAGAGCTTTTTAATGAGGGTGTGTTGTGTGTTTTAAGCCAGCTGGGCTATACTGACCTGTCTTATCACTGCTACTTTATGTTTGCACTCGCACCTTTTTCTTGCTCACATGGTGAGGATGGATTCAGCTCTGGGAATCTAGTGGGTGGAATGGTCTCATCTGGGGGGTGGGGAGACCTGGAACAATATACGGAGTGGACTTGTGTCACAATAATATTTGGCCTGCGGGGCTGGAGGTTTATCCGCTTGCACTGAATGTCATGGCATAAACTGAACCTTGCATTTTCAGTTCCCTTTATTTACTTCATTTGTAGTTTGTTGCTCTTGTGCCAAGTCTGTTCATCTCTTATTTTTTAAAAATCTGTTCTAGCTCATCTGGCAAGTAGGCCACATTTAGGCGTCATGGAGCAACTGGGGTTTGTTTGCAAGGAGAACGGTTTGTAGCAAACAGCAGTCTTTCAGTCTTGGCAGGACACGAGGGTGTGATAAAGGAAAGCATCAACCTGAAGGGCTTCGGAGGTTTAGTTTGTACTCTGTAATGATCAGAAGTGAGGTCTGGAGCTCCGACCCTGTGGCAGATATAACACAATCATACATGAGCTGAGGATTCTTCTCAATTCCTGTTTGTGTGGTGAGTAAATAGGAGCAGGTCCCCAGTACGTGTGGGGAAAGGACTTCAGCCTCCCCTCCCAGCCTGAAACTGGCCTGAGGGCCTATTGGGGAAACCGCCTGAAAACATGGAGATACCATCAAATAGCCCCCTTAACTGTTTCAGGTTTGGAAAAAGGAGTAAGGGAAAGGCTGAAATCCCTTCTCCAGCCAGTTTGGTGTAGCAGTTAAAAGCGGTTAAAAGCAGTTAGGTCCCTCAAGCCCTCCACAGTTAACACACAGGTGTTCCAGTTGAAGTAGCTTTACTGAGGGCCAAACTACAAGTGACGAATGACACTTGAATGGCAAGTGTATTCCTCCCTGTTCACTTGCCCTCCACTTGCTCTCCACTCGATCCACTTGCTGTTCAAGTGTCATTCATCACCTGTAGCTTGGCCCTGAGATCCATACAGTACAGGTGTTCACCCGAAGGTGGCAATTGGCAGAAGCAACAATTCAAACAAAGGAATAACTAATTATAGGGAAACTTCCCACCCTCCTTGGGTCCGTTGACATTCTGGCACAAAACCCCAAAGAGGTTGCATGGGAACAGATTACTTTAGACTACATGAAGTACAAAGGGAAATATCCCAGTCTCCGGGAAAGTTACAGTGTTTGCTGCTAGCAGCTCTCCTCAAGGACACTTGCTGGAAAAAGTGAAAGTACATATTTTAAATTGATAATGGAGGGCCCACTGGCTCTCCTGCAATTAATATCAGAAGTTACGATACTCTCAGATGATCTACATAGATCTACACAGAGTACAGCATATAATTCTGGCAAACAGCATTGACCAGTACAAAACGGCACTGATCATTAGAAAATGCAAAATACAATCATGGCAGGTACGCTGGCATACATGACAGCAGGACTCTAATCTGGGGGACCGGGTTTGCTTCCCCACTCCTCCGCTTGAAGCCACCTTGGTGACCTTCGATCCGTCTCAGCTCTCTCAGAGCTCTCTCAGCCCCACCTACCTTACAGGGTGTCTGTTTGTGGGGATAATAATGACACTGACTTTGTAAACCACTCTGAGTGTGGCACTAATCTGCCCAGAAGAGCAGTATATAAGCACAAGGTTGTTGTTGTTGTTATGTGCACTGCAGTCCTGAGCATCCCCAATAGGATAGTCAACCTTTAGGGGGGGCTGGAGCTCTCCTAGAATTATAGTTGATTTTCAGATGACAGATCGGCTCCCCCAGAGGAAATGGCAGCTTTGGAGGGTGGACTCTATGGCATTATACTCAGCTGAGGTCCCTCCCTTCCCCAAACCCTGCCCTCCCCAGAATCCTCCCCCAAATCTCCAGGAATTTTCCAACCCAGAGATGGCAACCCTAACATCCCATGTGGGGGGAATTAATGAGAATTAATCTGCATTCTACGTAATGTGTCCCGTCTGGAATTGAGATGTATTCTGAGTGTTTATTTCAAAACATCCAAGCTTTAAACCACATAGCAGAGGGCTCTAATTTAATGTGATGCCCCTTTGGACTAGCAATTATTTGGAAAAAGGGCTCTGTAACTCCATCTATCGGGACCCCACTGCTTTATCCCCTCAGATTTTTAAACCTAATTTCAAAGAAATTAATTTATTCACTGCAAAGCTGGCTTCTTTAATGTTTACATACCCACTTATTCCACAGTAATCTCAAATGCAGAACTCTTTTTTCCTTCTCAGTTTTTCCTGTACTGGATTTTGGCCATTGGCTTTTCTGTCCCTTGCAGAGATGTTGTTTCAGGCAAAACTCCCCCCGCCCGCCTTAATTTTGCATAGCCTATCAAACTAAGGTGGGTATGAAATGGTGCATATCTCTCTGTGCGTGCATTTGGGATTAAAATAACCTCACCACAAGCATGCAAAGCACAGTGTCGTGAAGAGGAGGAAGCCCTGGAAACCAGATACTGTACACAAAGCTTTCAAAGATGCAGGTGGGGATAATTAGCAGCACCTCACAAAGTAGCAAAACTGTTCAAGGTGTGAAAAGAAGCTCAATAATAGGCATAAAATCTCCGTCCTAGGAAGAAGTTGCGAGTGGGTGATCTCTGAAGATCCTTCCCCTTATTCTATTACAGCAATAATGGTTCTGCAGTGTATTAAACCTCAGGTGGCAAGGAGTGCATTGAGGTAATGGTGGTGTCTGTGATAGGTTTCCTTTCCTGTGATAGGTGTTCCTGATTGGCTAGGATTGCTTTGCTCTTGTGTTCCTGATTGGCTAGGATTGCTTTGCACTTGAGCAGTAAAAGAATAAACATTTTAAAAAACCAGTTGTTATTTTTGGGGGAAACAATTGTGTGGGCCAACAAAGCAATGATTTCACCCTGGAAAGGGAAATGGGTGAATATTTAGCTTCTTGGGGACTAAGAGACTCCATTCTGACCAAATTCTGTTAGGTACAATGCTTCAATGGAATGTTGCTCTTAGCCTCACTTAGAGAAGATTTGAAGGTTTTTATCTTAATTAAAGAATGTAGGGCTGCAAGATTTGATTGGCAATCAATTAATTAAATCTTTAATTGACTGGTCATCAAGGATGTCTTTGAGTGGGTGTGGGTGTGTGGTAGAATCATGTGGTTGTTTCATAAATCTAGCCAGTGTGATGTCATGATGGGAGTGTAGGTCTAGGATCTGGGAGACCCAAGTTCTAATCTCTGCTTAGCCAGGGATGCTTGCTGGATAAACTTGAGTGAGTCACTCTTTCTCGGCCCACACTTTCTCACAAGGTTGTTACTAGGAAGACAAAATTAGAAAGGGACAGCAACATTGTAAGCTGCTCTCAGTCCCCATTGGGGAGAAAGTGAGGTACAAATATCCAAATGATAGAATATTAACCCACTACTTAGCACTTTAACCCACTACTTAAGGCACTTTTAGTCTTAGAGCACTTTACACGCGTGAGCATCTAATCTTTATAACAGCTCATGAAAGGAGGCCATTTTCATATCCACTTTACGGATGGGGGATTGAAGCTGGGAGAATGTGGTTGGCCTGAGGCACTCTAGTAGGGTTGCCAGCTCCAAGTTGGGAAATACCTGGAGATCTGAGGGGTGAAACATGGAGAAAACTGGAGAAAGTGGGGTTTGGAGAGGGCAAGGACCTTGGCATGGCATAATTCCATAAAGTCCACACCCCAAGGTTGCCATTTTCTCCAGATGAACTGATCTCTGTGGCCTGGAGACCAGTTGTAATTCCAGGAGATCTCCAGCCACTACCTGGAGCCTGGCAACTCAACACTCTAGTGAGTTCAGGGCAGAAGTGAGATTTGAATTGCTGACCTCCTAGGTCCTTCTAGCCTCTCTGCTAAGACTCTCTGTTCAATAAAATAACTTCTCTATATTGACACTTTCAAAACACGGCAGTATATGTAAACTGATGTTTAGGTTCTGAGTTTCTGCATGGGGCAGGCCAGAGCGAGAGATTGGCAGCTGGAGACACCCAGGCTGATGTCCCCTCTCAGCTGTTGACACTGTCAGAGTGCTGCAGGAGCCAGACCTGCCAAACAAGAAACTATGGGGAACCCCTGGGAAGCCTTCAGTGAAACATTCTTCAGTTGGTTGAGCCCTACAACACACAAAGATACCCATTGGCTCTGTACACTTACAGAAGGCATTTGTCCATGATATGTTAAATAGCTACTGTTGATAGTGCATAACAGAATGAGAGAATTTATCAGCTCCCCTTGATTGCAATGGAGCATGCATTTTAGCTTCTTTTTAAACACAGTATAGGATTTGGACTAAACTCATGGCTGCTACTAAAAACGGCAGTCCTGTGTCCTGTTTTCCCTTTCCTAAACTTGTGTTCAGCTATGCTTGCATCCTTCCATCCATTATGGTGCCCTTCCCAATGTGTTTCCCTAACTTGGCAAAGAGCAGCTCCTTGAGACCATTTTAGGTCAGGTAAAAGGAAAATGGTGCTGGTGTGTGTGGCTTTGACCTGATCCAAATCCAGGGCTTTTTTTCAGCAGGAACGCAGTGGAACGGAGTTCTGGCAACTCTTAAAATGGTCACATGGCCGGTGGCCCCGCCCCCTGATCTCCAGACAGAGGGGAGTTTAGATTGCCCTCCGTTCCACTGCCCCGGAGGGCAATCTAAACTCCCCTCTGTCTGGAGATCAGGGGGCGTGGCCACCGGCCATGTGACCATTTTCATTGAGGGCAATTTAAACTTTAAAAAACTCCCCCCTTGTTCCAGCTGACCCAAAGTGATGTCATTGTGCAGTCTTGAGTTCCACCACTGAGTTTCACCACCTCTTTTCCCAAAAAAGAAGCCCTGTCCAAATCATTATTCCTTGCAACTGATAACTGAATTCTGTAAAAAAACATGGGGAGCTCTCTGATCATGGAATTCCCAGGCTCTGCGTTTAACATAACAGGTATTAAACAGTCAAATTCACATGGCATCATAGGTTTGCAAGAAATCAGGCCAAACCTGAGAATTTCTTTCTTGTAACCCACTGCTTAGTTACGTCCTTGAATTAGCTCCTGCCCTGTGTAATGGTACCAAAGTAGAGTTTTGCATGCAGCTCCTTTTAGACAATTCAACAAATGCATGATGATTCTCTTGTCTTATGAAATAAAAGGGTGCTGCGTCAGATTTTTTTAAGGCAATACCCAATTTTTGCTAGTTGTGTATCTTTCTGTTTTACAAAATCCTTAAAAATATGGATTCCATCTTGAAATGGTTTCAATACAAAGGGGTTTTTTGTGTCAAGGAAAAATAATCAAGAAGTAACAGCAGCAGCTGTTCTTAAAATATATTGCTTTTTTTTGCAGTTTAATCAAAACATCCTTTGAAGATTGCTGTGAATTAGGGAATATTCGCCAGTTCATTTCTTATATCCATTTCTATGCTGACTGATGCTTATGGTTCTCTGCTTTTCACTGTTGGGTTTTGTCGATTTTGTTATATTTGGTACACGGTGTGGTTTTCTGTACAGTGTATGTTGTTCATAGGTTGTCATATACTTGTTGCTGATTTTTTGATGCACAAATTATATTGAACATGCTTGTTTTATGGGGAAAATCGGGTATGAGGGTATGCCCTCAAAATAATGATGCATGGATTCGGTTCACATGACAAAAAGAAAAAATTTGAAGCAGCAGGGGTGAACAATTTGAAATTCTACCTACGGTGAATCTTGGCTTCTATCTTCTGAAATTTCTTTGCTTCCCTCTTTCCCTTGTCTATTAGATCCAATCTGAGACCTGATCTTGTACAGTGGCTAGAGTGCTTTAAAAGGGCAGACTTGGGTTCAAATACCCACTCAGAGCCAAACTACAAGTGATGCCTGACACTAGTTGGACACTTGTCAGCTTCCCTCAAGTTTTGATGGGAAATGTAGGCAGCTTGGCGGAATGTTGGACAAGTGACAGCTGAAAAGTCTATTGGACAGCAGTCGGAGAGCCAAGCTGCAAGACCGGGATGCCAACATTTCCCATCAAAACTTGAGGGAAGCTGACAAGTGTCCAACCTGTGTCAGGCGTCACTTGTAGCTTCATTGGGCGATCTTAAGCCAGTCACTCTGTGTCAAACCCCATGAAACAAAATACACTTGAATTACACTCAAATATACTTGAATTACAAAATACACTCGAATTACCCATGTAATTCAAGCGTGTTTTGTCTCGTGTGGTGAGACCCTCTCTCTCAGCCTTACCTACCTCACAGGGCTGTTGGAGTAGAAGAGAAGCATGTAAGTTGCCCTGAGCTCTTTGGAGGATAGGTGGGTTGTTATAAGGAGAAAATATGGGGAAAGAACCCTATGGATTCTGTCATGGGTTGAAAAGGTGAGAAGAAAGTGTGATAGATCTGATTTTTATACTAGATCTATGAACATTTCTAGAGAAATGTAATCATCAGTTGGTTATCTTCCATCAGAATTCCATCAGGGGTTTACTTACCTCCCCTTTTGAATTTATTTGTGCGGGAAGAATTCTGAGGTAGAATTTGGCAAGCTGGCTGTGCTTGTGTAAGCTGTCAGCTCCGGATGAGACAAGACAGAGATCTGTCTCTTTTGCGATTGTGGTTTCTCGCATCATTGTGTGGGTTGAAACGTAGTTAGTTAAAATAACAATTTATTCAACCGTGCACCTTGACTAAAAGCAGCCTCCTGAGAAATGGTATTGGCTGGGGATCACTGTTCTTTGTCTCTCTTGTACTTGACAATTTATCTTTCTGCTTTATTATGGTTTTGAATGTACAAAGAAAGGGGGAAGATATCTTTTGAGGAAAGGCAGTACCCCCCCCCTTTTCCTACAGCAGGAGAGGATTCACATTTTCTTCCCATTCCTCGCAACTGTGGAATGGCATTATACTTTCACCTCATTTTGAGAAGCACATGGTTCTTATCAGGGCTTTTTTTCTGGGAAAAGAGGTGGTGGAACTCAGTGGGTTGCCAGCACAGGGGGCAACTCCTGGCGGGAGGTGGTGCCCCGGTACCACATGCGCAAAGTGCATGCACACTTCTGGGACCGTGCAATGACGTCACTTTTGGTCAGTTGGAACAAAGGGGGAGTTTTTTAAAGTTTAAATCTCCCTCGGCAAAAATGGTCACATGGCCAGTGGCCCCGCCCCCGCCCCTAATCTCCAGACCGAGGGGAGTTTAGATCACCCTCCGTGCCCCTTAGCGCACCCCTCTGTCTGGAGATCAGGGGGCAGGGCCACTGGCCACGTGACCATTTTCAAGAGGTGCCGTTCCACTGCGTTCCAGCTGAAAAAAAGCCCTGGTTCTTGTGAATTTTCACACACATTGTTCCATATGGAGCAAAAAATGTCTTGGATGAACATTGTGAACCAAATGTTTTCCATCAGCAACTGCAGAGACACATGGTGCACTCATATCTGGCAAGCCCTGGAATTTCCATTGCACCTTTCCTTGTGCCCAACCGAGCACTGCAGTGCACAACAGACGTGGGCAATCAGTGCCTCTGGTGTGGAGAAAGTCCTGAATATCCTAAGTGGGTATTGTGCCACTGAAATAGCCTCCCCCACCCCAATACCTGGTGTAGAAAGCCAAACATGGAGATTTCAGTCTATGAGTGTTCTGTTACTTGTGGAACAGGGAAGAGAGGTGACTGAATATGGAGCGGGGGGTAGGGGAAATGAGTCTGTAGCTCAGTGGAGGACTACCTAATTTGAATGCAGAAAGTCTATGGTTCAGTCCTAGCCACAGCCAATGTACAGGATCACTGGTAGCAGGTGATTGGAAATGCCAAAGAGCCACGGCCAATTGTAGCAGAGTTCCTCCACTAGAAGTACCAGTGGTCTGATTGCATGTGCACTAAACAGAAATTTGATGCGGAAACTCCAACTCAACTCACATTTAACATGTGACCTGATGCTTACCTTTAAAACAGGAAGCAGGGGGGGGGAATTGGCTCCCATGCATGTGCAGAGGCCGGAAGAGTGTCTTAATTCCCGACTTTCCACCCTGAGATTTAACTTGCGGAGAAGGCTGTTTGTCTTACTGCCATTTCTATGTCTGTGCGGTTGTCAGGGATTTTTTTCTGGGAAAAGAGGTAGTGGAACTCAGTGGGTTGCCCTCAGAGAAAATGGTCACATGGCCGGTGGCCCCGCCCTCTGATCTCCAGATAGGGGGGTGTTTAGATTGCCCTCCGCACTAGGAGGGCAATCTCAACTCCCCTCTGTCTGGAGATCAGGGGGCGGGGCCACCGGCCATGTGACCATTTTCAAGAGGTTCCGGAACTCTGTTCCCCCGCGTTCCCCCTGAAAAAAAGCCCTGGCAGTTGTGATTAGACAATACTGGCAGATCCTGGCCAGACGTGGAACCAGCAGTCAGACAAATGGCCCTTCTGTGCAAGTTAAAGCAGTTATTTCCGTGCCTGGCTGAGATCCAAGTTGAATCAGCATAGTTTTCGTCCCTCGCCTCTCAGACCTAGGGGTGAAAATGTTGTGCCGAGACCCAGAATAAGAGAAAGTGTTGGTTGTTGTGGATTTCTCGGGCTGTATTGCCATGGTCTTGGCATTGTAGTTCCTGATGTTTTTCCAGCAGCTGTGACTGGCATTTTCAGAGGTGTAGCACCAAAAGACAGAGATCTCTCAGTGTCACAGTGTGGAAAAGATGTTGGCAGGTAATTTATATCTACTCAGGAAGGTGGGGTTGGGCTGAGTCATCCTGTAAGAGTTTCCCAGGGTGTGGAATGCTAATGGAGGGAGGCTTCACTGTATCCTGAGGAGGCTCTTTTGCATATGGATTGGTGCTTGATGTGCTAATCTTCTCTGCAGGGCTATTGTAGGGTATAGAGTATTTTGTTAGCCTGGTGTTTTTCAGGACTGGAAACCATGCTCTATTCAGAAAGTGTATTCTCAATCCATCCCTGATTTGGGGATGGATTCCACTCCCACCACTAATAGCTTCATTTTTTTCCTTGGATGGATCAGCAGTCTGAGACACGTTACTTTGAAGCACCAAAGAATCCAGCTAGAAGGCAACATCGTGTAGTGGTTACAGTTTTAGGATTTGGATTTGGGGGGACCTGGGCTTGAATCCCTGCTTGAATCATGAAGATAACAAAGTGACCTTGGTCCAATCAGTCAACTCTGCAGGGCTGTTGTGAGGAAAACAGTGGGATAACCCTATCCTTGTAGAGCAGCCACAGGGATGATTGGGAAGAACATGTGAAGAAAGAACTGTATGAACTGCACTTTGGAGTCTTTTGATCTCCACAGGCCAAGGGAAGGAAGGAAGCAATGTTCAGAAGTAGGGAAAAAAACACAAGGAAAATAATATTCCAATGAACTTTTGATGGTTTGTTTAATATGTTCTAGGATGCTGCTCAGCAAAACAATAGGACGTGCAGTGGTTTTAGTGTGTGTGTGAGAGACAGAGAGAGTGAATCGATGGCCTGTTCATTTTTTGAATAACGGTTTGCATTTTCCTGCACATAGTAAATTCCTATGTCACTTTTTAAATATTAAATACTCAAAGCAACCCCTACCTCGTTCCCTCCATCTGCCACACCTGATTTATCTAGGGGATACGCCTTCTGAATATTGGCATGGATGTAGTAGTAGAACACCTGCTTTGAATATGGAAGGTTACTGTTTCAGTCCGTGGCCTTCCCTGTTCAAGAATCTCAGGAGATGTTAAGAACGATCTTTCTTGGGCTGTCGCCCTGGAGATCCGTTGCCAATCAAAGTAAACAAAACCAAGCTAGCTGGAATAGCAACCTGACTTGGTTTAAGAAAGTATCATCTGGTTCAGAAGCTTGAAACACTGGGCTTCCTCCATTGGCCTCTCAGAGCAGAACTACAAGTGACAAAAGGCACAGATTGGACACTTGTCTGCTTCCCTCAAGTTTTGATGGGAAATGTAGGCGTACTTGTCTTGCAGCTTGACTCTCTGTCTGCTGTCCAATGGACTTTTCAACTGTCACTTGTCCAACATTCCGCCAAGCTGCCTACATTTCCCATCAAAACTTGAGGGAAGCTGGCAAGTGTCCAATCTGTGCCTTTTGTCACTTGTGGTTCTGCTCTCAGGTACCACTAAACACTTGAGAACAATAACAGAGATTTCCTTAACCCATGTTGGCTGCTGACCACTTTATCCCAGCCCATGAGTTTCAGCTTGCGTTTTTTTAGAAAAAGAAAGAAACCCAGAAGTTTCTAGTCCTTATGTCTATAAAGTCTGACTTCGAAGTTTGGGAGAAATGCCCGGTGCAATTTGTAATTTTGAGTGAGGAGAGACGGCATGTCAGTAAAATTTCCTGTGGCTAGGTATTCACCTCCCTTCCCCTTCTGACTTGCTTCAGCGGGATAAATTAAACCAGACAGAGTACATATATGCAAAGATGCTTAGTCTGCATCATGTATAAAAGGTTTTGGACTCGCTTCCCCTGGCGCAGAGTCTGGGTTACTGTGGGGCAATATTCTTTTTTCCCTTCAAAAAACCCCACAGAATGCAAACAGCCGTGCCCGTATTTATCCCTTTTTCCATCACCTGTTTGCTTTGCTTTTCTTCCGAGAGCTGCCAGACAGCCAGGGTGAGGGCTTCCCTTTGCGAAAGGATGTTTGTTTGAGTTGGCAGGGGCTGAAATGTCAGCGCTCGTCAAACTGCAGCTGGACTTGGAGTTCCAGTTCTCCCGGTGACTCTTTTTTTTTTTTTCCAAATTAATATCGGGCGGATTTAACCCTATTCATACCCATGGTAGGATTCCTGAATTCGTATTCATTTAAAAGTCACACTTGTCCACGTGGAAGGCAGGGGATGAAGAGAACGGGAAAACCCCCTGCATTCGGAGTTGAAAGAGGAGTGCTTTCTTCTCGTTAATATGGTGCTTATTTCATTTTGGAAACCCTTTTCCATTTTTCATGTTTTGTGTCATAGCTAAGGCTGCACCCACATACCATTGAATATAGTGTAGTTGTTGGGTTTTAGCAAGCATTCACAACCAGAGATGAGGCTGTGGCTCAGTGTTAGAGCAACTGCATTGCATGCAGAAGGTCTCAGGTTCAATTCTTGACATCTCCAGGTAGCGGTGATGTAAAAGACCCCTACGTGAGACCAGGGGCCATTTAATAGAAAAAGAGCTGCAGGAACTCATTAGCATAACTCATTGCCACACTCCTTGACATCACCGGAAGTGTGTCATTTGGAATGTTCGGAACAGATAGTGGGTGCTGTAACAAAATGGGCCGTTTTCACACGGCCACATGCCCGGAAGATTGCGCAAAACTCACGGCATGAAAGTGTCTTTCTAGCGCGATTTCCTGGCACAATCCCGTTTAATGGCCTTTTTTCTGACGTCATCAAGTCATTAAAGGGGATTGTGCCAGGAGATCATTCTAGGAAGACACTTCATGCTGTGAGTTTGCACGATCTTCCGGGGAGCATGTGAAAATGGCCATGGTTGCCTTGGTGGGTGGAACCAATTACAAGAGGGCTGAGTCACGAAACATTGGGAGGCTCCACAAAATGGTAGGAAGTTCCAAGGCAAGCATTGTTAACAACAACAACATTTGATGTATATGCTGCCCTTCAGGACAATTTAACACCCACTTAGAGCGGTTTACAAAGTGTGTCGTTATTATCTTCATGACAATCACCCTGTGAGATGGGTGGAGTTGAAAGCGCTTTGAGAGAGCTGTGACTGACCCAAAGTCACCCAGCTCATTTCAAACAGAAGAGTGGGGAATAGGGTTGCCATCTCTGAGTTGGGAAATTCCTGGAGATTTGGGGGGGGGGGGGCGGGTGCCACAGAAAAGGCCCTCTGTTGGGTACCCAGCAGATGAGCTTCTTTGGTCGAAGGGACAGTCAGCCTCTCCATGTGATTGTAACTCCTGGGCAGGAACGTATGGGAGAAAATTAGGGTTGCCAGTCTCCAGGTGGTAGCTGGAGATTTCCTGGAATTACAACTGATCTCTAGGCAACAGACACCAGTCCCTCTGGAGAAAATGGCTGCTCTGAAGGGTGAGCTCTATGGTATTCTACCCCATGGATGCTCCTCCCCTCCCCAAACTCCACCCTCTCCAGGCTCCATCCCCCAAATCTCCAGGAAATTCCCAACTAGGACCTGGCAACCCTAGCAAAGATGGTCCTTCAGATACCCTCATCTCAAGCCAAGAGGGGCTTTAAAGGGCAAGGCCAAATATGTCTGCATACGCCATGTTGGGGGATCACAACTATACTGCCATGAGAATGCATTAGAGGTATGCAGGCAGGTGAGGCCAGATTCTGTTAGCAGGGAGCTGGTGCCTTCAACTGCATGCTCCAAGGAGCTTTTGCCACTCCTTGCTTCCTCTGCAAAAGGCAAACTGGCAGCTTCATCTCCTCTGCTATCCTTCCATGACTTCTCCTCTTCCTGGAAGCGATGCATCTATCTCCTTTCAGAGTTGTATGCTGTTGTGAGTCACTGTGGGTAGGGGGCAAGTTGCTGTGAAATAAAAATTAATTCACTGAATGATAATTAGGTTTTTTTTAATGCAAAAATGTGAAACTTGGACGATGCCAAAGCTTACAAAAAATTCAGATGCATGCATGAAACCTTCTTTGCACCTTTCAAAGAGGCTTGTTTATAGTTGGGGGTGGAGCCTGGAGAGGGTGGGGCTTGGGGTAGGGAGAGACCTCAGTAGGGTCTGGAGAGGGTGGAGAGGGAGGAGCCTGGAGAGGGTGGGGCTTGGGGTCTGGAGAGGGTGGAGAGGGAGGAGCCTGGAGAGGGTGGGGCTTGGGGTAGGGAGAGACCTCAGTACGGTCTGGAGAGGGTGGAGAGGGAGGAGCCTGAAGAGGGTGGGGCTTGGGGTAGGGAGAGACCTCAGTAGGGTATGGAGAGGGTGGAGAGGGAGGAGCCTGGAGAAGGTGGGGCTTGGGGTAGGGAGAGACCTCAGTAGGGTCTGGAGAGGGTGGAAAGGGAGGAGCCTGGAGAGGGTGGGGCTTGGGGTAGGGAGAGACCTCAGTACGGTCTGGAGAGGGAGGAGCCTGGAGAGGGTGGGGCTTGGGGTAGGCAGAGACCTCAGTAGGGTCTGGAGAGGGTGGAGAGGGAGAAGCCTAGAGACGGTGGGGCTTGGGGTAGGGAGAGACCTCAGTAGTGTCTGGAACGGGTGGAGCCTGGAGAGGGTGAGGCTTGGGGTAGGCAGAGACCTCAGTAGGGTCTGGAGAGGGAGGAGCCTGGAGAGGGTGGGGCTTGGGGTAGGGAGAGACTTCAGTACGGTCCAATGCCATAAAATCCACCCTCCAAAGCAGCCATCTTCTCCAAGTAGAGTTCCCAAGTGCCTGTCTGTGGTGGGAAAACTCCCGGGGGTTTGCCACCTTGCCCGTTGACCCACTAGTGGTTGGCGAGAGGTGGCAAGTTCCCAGAGGTTGCCTGCCATTGGCAGGCACTTCAGTAATGCGTGCTTTGCACACGCTCCCAGCATGCACAATGAAATCACTGCTTGAAGTGACATTGTTGTGCCAGCTGCAGGAGCATTCCTGAGCTTTGTTTGGGGCCAATTTGGGCCCCAAACAGGCCAAATCGACCCTGCACAGAGCACGGGAGCTTTCCCGTGGCCGATGTGACGACGTCATTTCCAGTGGTGACATCATCGCGTAGCATCTTGCTGCTGGCATAAGTGCCTGGTCCCCCCCTCCTCCTGGCGGGAGAGTATAGGGACCTGGCAACCCTATCTCCAGGGGAACTGAACTCTGTGGCCTAGAAATCAGATGTAATTCTAGAAGATCTCCAGCCATCTCCTGGAGGCTGATAACCTTACGTTGTTACCTTTTACCTCAGCAGCAGTGGTTCAAGGATGCAGTATTGTGGACTTCCATTGTTTTGCCTGGGGTAGGGTTGCAAGACCACCACTGGCGGTGGAGGAACCCCTATCTCCACCTGCCACCTCTTGTTACTGCTCACTTGGCTGACGGAGGGGGAAAAGGTGTGGGGAGAAGGTGGGCGCATGCAGCGAAATGGTGCGCGCATACTCTGTGGGGTCTTAGCAGGGCCAATTCTTAAAGAATGAAATGTCACGGGTAGGCTCTGGCCTAGATTCCCTTCCTTGTATATCTTCTAGGCGCTTGGCTGGCCCCTGTAGAAAATGGGATGCTGGACTCAATGGACCCTTCGGTCTGATTCGGCAGGGTAGCTTTTATGTGATGTCTGATGTGAAGCTCCCAGAATACTCCAAAACATCAGTACAAAGTATCTTAACAGCGGTCACAAGTATGGTTGCTATGGAAACATAAAACAGTGGTGCCTGACCTTTTTGAAGCATGGTGGTGCAGCTTGGAAGGTTGTGCAGGGTATGTCTGTGTAGAATGGGGTGTGGGGCAAGGCCACAGGACTAAACGGTCAGGGTTAGCATCTGGTAGGTGCTGAGACAATAAACAAGCTGAAAGCTTGCTAACTTGGCCAGCCAAGCTGAAAGCCCTAGGCAAAAACAGTTAAATTTTCATTTAAAAATCAAGAGTTGTTGCAAGAGGTGCCATAGTATGACTGGGGTTTGTGAGCTTCTCTTTGGTTATTGCGAGGGATATTACTGAAATTCACAATCACAGTTTTGATTCAAAAGTCCCCGTTTCGACCCTGTTTCTCTCTGGTGCAAGAGAGGACCTCTGAGTCTGTTTTTGCACCATTTTGTTTCGCTCTTCCTGATTTTTATCCCATTAAAGTTTCCACGATGTTTTTTAATGCTGATTTTGCACCAATGGGGTAGAAACGGCATAAAACAATAGCAACAGGAATGAAAAGGAACATCTCACAAAAGCTCATAATATGCAAAAATAATTTTAAAATTATGAATTTGCGCATCCTTAGTAATGATATATATATATTGACTAATATAGACTAATATAACCTAGGAAGAAGTGGTGTTGGGTTAGGACTGGACAGACCTGAGTTCAAATCCTTGCTTTTCCATGAGTCTGTCTGGGTGTCCTTGATTACTCTCTCTTGGCCTAACCTACCTCACTGAACTGTTGTGAGGATAAAATGGGAAGTTGAGAATTATGCCCTGAGTAAGAAATGACAGAATAAAAAAATTGATGCCCCGCACAGAAATCACATCACATCATGTTATTATGTAAATTGAATGTTGTTATGTGGCTGCAATGCACAGTTTAAACCAAAATCAGTATTAAAAATCCACAGTACCATGAATAATATTTCAGACAAAAATGCAAATTTCAAACAGTTTACATTTTGTTTAGAACAAAATCAGTTCTGATTAGCAAGTTTCACCTGGGAGTGAGCCAAATGGATTAATTTATTAATGTACAGCCATAGGTTTAATCCAATGAATGAACAGTTTATTGTTTTAACCTTTGGTTATAACAAGAAAGAAAATTGCTCTATAAATAGCACACAGAACATTGAAATTGCCAAACATCATTTTTTTAAAAAGCCGATCTCTGCCTTCATCAGTCTTTAAAAATAAATGACACTACATGCACAGTAAGACATGGTTTTAGACATCACATCCAAAAGAAGATGTGGATTTGTGCTCCATGTGTTCCTCAATACCAAGGAACGGTTCCTGTTTTGTGGTCTGTGTCCCTAGTAAATTACAGCCCTCATCTTTGCTTTTTAGGAACGCATGCAAAAATTTTATAAAGGTGAATTGTCAGGTGGACATTCTTCAGGATTCAACTCCCTGTCCGTGCAAAACACAGCCTGCTGCTTCTTATCCTGCAGCGGAGGTTGAGCTGTTGGTAACATTTAAGTGAAATATCGGAGGGTATGGTTTTAGACATCAGGAAATTGACACGGGCTTGTTGCCCCTTCCAGGCCGTTTCCACATGTCTTACCTGCCTGCGGAACATCATGTGAAAGACCCGGAAGACGGTGTCTTCTTGCACGAAATTGTGCCAGGAATACGCTGTTATCCGGGAGTTTTGCACGAAATCGTGCCAAGGAGACAGTGTTATCCGGAAATTTTGCGCAAAATCGCGCAAAACTCCTGGATAACAGCGTCTTCCTGGCGCGATTTCGCGTGAGAAGATGCTGTCTTCCGGGTCTTTCGCGCGATGTTCCGCAGGCAGGTAAGACGTGTGGAAACGGCCCTACTTGCAGTTGCATCTGCCAGTTCCTTTTCTACTTCCTGGTCTGCAGTAGGCTTAGTTTGTAGTGACTCTCCAGTTGGGCAAAAACTGATTATTGAAGTTGCCAACCTCCAGGTGTGTCCTGGAATACTCCCAGGATTACAACTGATCTCCAGACAACAGAGATCAGCTCCCCTGGAGGAAGTGGCAACTTCAGAGGGTTGACTCTGGTATCACATCCTCACTGAGCTCTCAGCCCTCCCCAAGCACTGCCCCAGATTTCCGCGAATTTCCCAAGCCAGCGCTGGCAACCTTACAGGTTACACTTGGGATCTGGAAGCAGAGGGGAGGTAGCATGTGAGCCCTAAAACATGTCCTGGTGGCCAAGCTGTGGTTTGACCGTGACGTTGGAACTGGGCAGAGCACTCTGTCCCATTTTGAATTAAAAACAGCGATTTCCTGTCAGGGTTGACTAGTGATCAAATACGAAGTAACAGACTGGACCTTGGTGGAATTTGGGACAAGTGAGCCCTGCCTACCTAGTTATTTTAAAGGCTGCCTCATTTGTATCTTGGCAGCTCCTTTCACTTTGTAGTTATACTAGGCTAATAGAAAACACACGGGAAAGGTTATATGCAAGAATGGGAGTCACAAGAAGATGGGAATTTCTGCCCCCTCTCTCAGGGCCAAGCTACAAGTGACAAATGACACAGGTTGGATGCTTGTCAGCTTCCCTCAAGTTTTGATGGGAAATGTAGGCATCCTGGTCTTCTAGCTTGGCTCTCCGACTGCTGTCCAATACTCTTTTCAACTGTCACTTGTCCAACATTCTGCCAAGCTGCCTACATTTCCTTTTATATATATATAAAATTTTAAAGCTGCCTACATTTCCCATCAAAACTTGAGGGAAGCTGACAAGTGTCCAACCTGTGTCATTTGTCGTAGCTTGGCCCTGAATCTCCACTTTCCCTCCCACGTCTCTTCTCTGGTTCCCCGCTCCCCCCAGTCTATGAGCCTCGCTACAAGTGACATTTTACATGCGAACGGCACTTGATCATTTTCGCAAGTCTTTCTGGGAACTGAAGTCCCTCTCCCCCACCCCTTTTCCTTCTGTTCCTTCCCGTCTCTGTTAGAATGGCTGCCTGAAGAGACGGAGAAAGCCTACGGCAACAGCAGCTTTTGCAAATTGTCTTGCTGGGGGGGGGGGGATGCTCTGGAGAAAGCTGACATGTCGGTGAAGTCCTAGTGTCCTTCCCCTCTCTGTTAGAATCGCTGCCTGAAAAGTCAGAGAAAGCCTGCTTTTGCAAATCGTTCCTCCAGTCACAAGCCTGCTCTCAATGATCTTTGGGGGCGGGCAGCTGCAACTTTGCAAATCGTCTTGCTCGGGGAGGGGGGGGATGCTCTGGAGAAAGCTGAGAAAGTTGCAGCTGCCTGCCCCCAAAGATCATTGAGAGCAGGCTTGTGACTGGAGGAACGATTTGCAAAAGCAGGCTTTCTCTGACTTTTCAGGCAGCGATTCTAACAGTTCTAACAGAGAGGGGAAGGACTTCACTGACATGTCAGCTTTCTTCAGAGCATCCCCCACCCCCCAGCAAGACGATTTGCAAAAGCTGCTGCTGCTGCTGGCTTTCTCTGTCTCTTCAGGCAGCCATTCTAACAGAGAGGGGAAGGAACAGAAGGAAAAGGGGTGGGGGAGAGGGACTTCAGTTCCCAGAAAGATGTGCGAAAATGATCAAGTGCCGTTCGCGTGTAAAATGTCACTTGTAGCGAGGCTCTATCCCTCTTCTGTCACCCTGCCTGCTCTCTTGTCCACCTCTGTTTCCCCGTAATTGCTGCCTCCAACTTACCATTCATCCAACCAACCAACCAACCGTCCATTCATTCATGTATAGTCCACCTTTCTCACTGAGACTCCAGACAGTTTGCACCGCTGAAGTCAGTAGTACGATCGATTGCTAGGCTATTCAGTAAACAATACAATGTGGGACTTCCCACATTTTCATTGCTTGTCTTCTCCTTACCCCCCACTCTTTCTTCTTTCCCTCTCCTCTCTCCAGTTCTTTAATCCCCTCCCCACCCTTCCACAGTTGAGCCCCGTTTGGATTGCTCCAGGGTTTCCCTTTTCTGTCAGCCTGTCCAGAATCCTTGGATTAAGCCTGTATTAATAAGGTCAAGAATATATATTTATAATTCCAACTATCCAAGATTTTGAATGCACACTAGCAATCAACCCCCTAAAAAGGAGGTTCCAGACATCTACAGGTCAAATCATATTGCATTGTTTATTGGAGGAGGCCCCTTCCTCATATGTTCCCATATTCTATGTAATCCACCTTGAGTCCCAGAAAGAAAGGGGGCTCTAAACAACATAAATAAATAAACAGCCACCCAAAGGTGTTCTTTTTGCATGCTAGTGTGCAGACATTGCCTCTCCATGTTAGAAGTGTCGGGTTAGCCCTGCCCATTTCTAAAAAAACTCTATTTTTTCTGCAAACTGTGTACTTCCCCAGCATTTGCAGAAATAGGTATGGTTGCCCTGTGAAGGCTTCTCTTGCAGATTTTTTTGATCTTCACAGGGTGCCATACTTGGCTATTAAATCTATAATAAACCCCGTTAAATACGCTTTACACATATTTTGTAAGTTGTTGTTCTGTGCTTGTAATCTTTCTGGGTCCTAGGGTTGCCAGCTCCAGGTTGGGAAATTCCTGGAGATTTTGGTGGGGAACCTGGAGAAGGAAGGGTTTGGGGAGCAAAGGAACCTCAGCTGGATATAATGCCATAGACTTCCCTCTTCAAAGCTGCCATTTTCTCCAGGGGAACTGATCTCTATGGCCTGGAGATCAGTTGTAATTCCGAGAGATCTCCATCCACCACCTGGAGGCTGGCAACCCGAATGGGTCCCCAGTTAAATACTACAAGAATGAAGAATAGCTTAAACCGTGGGTTAAACATCTTGCACAGCAATCCCCAAGCTTGCTTGTGATCTAAGTCTGTGTGAACTTAGGACAAGTCCTCCAATTTTGATTGCAACCTCCAGGTTGTGAAATGCTTGGAGATTTGGGGGTGGAGTTTGGGGAGGGGAGGGACCTCAGACGGGTATAATGCCATAGACTCCACCCTCCAAAGCATCCTTTTTCACCAAGGGAACTGTTCTGTGTTGTCTGGAGATCAGCTGTACTTTTTGGAGATCTCCATGCCCCAGGTGGAGGTGGGCAACCTTACCTCAAATTACCAGTTCCTGTTACATGGAGGGGAATGTCTCAGAATTATACATTCTGCCAACGTAGTGTTTGTGGCACATTTTTACTTTTCTGGATGATGGTTGATGGATAGCGGTGGCCTCGGGTCACATGCGGGGAACCTATCTTTTTCCATTAGAATGCCACCCTTGAAGCCGATTGGGAGAGGAGAATATACATTTGTTTCCTTTGTACCAAGATTGTGGTAATAAATTGAGGAATGTCTTAAATGCCGCCTGCTTGATAGTTGTAACGTCTTGCAAAATATGGAATATTCCTGGCACCCGCCATCTAGGAGAGAGGTTGAGACCTTAATCAGGAAAAGGCCCTCCTTGTTGGCAGATAATGCTTAGGAACCTCCAGATATGAAAGACCGCTTTCATAACAAGGGTCAGATTGGATCATACAATACAGAGGTGGCAGTCTCCGATTTGCCGAGAAAGCCAAATCCTCCTAGATGGAAACATCCTGAAATCTATTTTTAAATTCTGCTTTGGCAGTTGCAAGCGTCAGCATGGAAAAATTACGCTCGAGAGAATCCAGTTGGAACCAGGAGGGGAGTCGGTGTTCTCAACCTGCAACTATTAAATTAGTCTAGTAGTTCTCCTCGGAGATCTTTTGTTTATCCTGAGAGCAAGGCCAAAAGGCTTAATGGTTATAATAATAATTTTCTGTGCTTACTATATATTTTTTAAAAAGTTACCTCTGAAACGGGGCCATTGTACCAAACAAGCAAGGAGGTGGGGTATTTTCCTTGTGAGGAAAGACTAAAACATTTGGGACTTTCTAAATAAAAAATTCTAACGGGGGACATGATTTGGAGGTTTATAAAATTATGTACAAGGTGGAGGAAGCGGCTAGACAGAACTTTCTTCCGTTCTCAAAATACTGGAACTTGAGGGCACTCAGTAAAGTTGATGGGCAGTAGATCTGGGCCAGACAAAAGGAAATTCTTTTTCACTCAATAGATAATTAATCGGTGGAACTCACCGTGCTAAGCTTGTAGAACTTCTGGATGCATGGGGTTGGCCACTGCAGAACTCAGCTTCCCTGCCTAGACGGTTGGGCTAAGAGACATCTTACTCAGCTTGAGGAGCTAGAGCCACTGCTGGTCACAGAAGCAGGGCTTTTTTCTGGGAAAAGAGGTGGTGGAACTCAGTGACGGAACTCAGGACCACACAATGACGTCACTTTGGGTCAGCTGGAACAAGGGGGGAGTTTTTTAAAGTTTAAATCACCCTTGGCGAAAACGGTCACATGGTTGGTGGCCCCGCCCCCTGATCTCCAGACAAAGGGGAGTTTAGATTGCCCTCCGCGCCCTCTGTCTGGAGATCAGGGGGTGGGGCCACCGGCCATGTGACCATTTTCAAGAGGTGCCGGAACTCTGTTCCACTGCATTCCTGCTGAAAAAAAGCCCTGCACAGAAGACAGTGTTAAGGTAGATGGGGGACTAGCTGATTGCATTTCTTGGTCGGTCAGCTTTTTCCAAGTTCAAGAAGAAGCCATAGATGTGAGACATTAGGTGGAGTGTGCATTCACAAATCAATAACATCTCTTCCCTCTCCCTTCTTTTTCCATGGCTGATGTTTTGGGTCCATTTGGAATCCTACAGAACTCCCTGCTGAAGAAGGTAAGTAAATTCTTTCACCCGGTTTTATCATTTAGAATCATCTAAAGGCGCTTCCAAAGTTCTCGTCTTTCAAATTTCTCCCTTGTCTTTAGAGTTCTCAAGCACCTGGCCATGTTTCCAAAGAAGACTTGATGCATCAGGAATTTTCCTTTTGTCTGTTTTTTCATTTTTGTACAGAGCTCCATGCATGTGTAGTTTGCCACATCTTTTCACTCTGTGTTACCAATGTGAATATGTACTGTGGGTGGGGAGCAATCTTGATGTGATTATATGTGCGTGATACTGAAAGCCAAGCTACAAGTGACGAATGACACTTGAACGGCAAGTGAACTGACTCGCATATACAGTACGTGTATCACGTAGTGATCAAGTGGAGCGCAAGTGGAACGCAAGTGAACAGGGAGGAATACACGCGAGTCTGTTCACTTGCTGTTCAAGTGTCATCTGTCACTTGTACCTTGGCCCTGAGATTCTTTTGCTGTGCTCTTTCTCCAGTATGCAAGAGTGCATGTGCACATGGGTAAAACACTACACAAGAAGAGTCTCAATGCATTCATGTCTGTGCTTGCCTTTAGATTGCTTTGTTGTAGTGTTTTATCAAGAGTCAGGACTCGTATGCATCAGTAACGTGACGGGGAGGGAGTGTGGCAAACTTATGTCAATTCAGTCTTGGAATTTTACAAATTATCTCATTTAAAACAAAATCCAGTGTGGGATGCAGCACAAAAAGAAATGAGAAATTATTCAAAATGGGGGGAGAGGGGATATGCTTATCTCTAGAAAAATCTTTATCCTGTGAGGTTAGGTATTCAGTTCTCATTGAGACATCGGGTGCCTTCACCAACCATAGCAGACTGCCAAGTTCCTCCCCTTAAAAAAGAGGGCATGGGAAGACAGTGACATTCCATGGATGGGTAGGGGTAGCAGGACTGGTTAGGCGATCATGTAGGGCTACCTAATGGATGGATGGCCCTGGAGGGAGGATTAAGTTGGCAACACTATGGGCCAAGCTACAAGTGACGAATGACTCTTGAACGGCAAGTGAACAGACTCACGTGTATTCCTCCCTGTTCACTTGCCCTCCACTTGCGCTCCACTCGATCACGCTGTTCACTTGCCATTCAAGTGTCATTAGTCACTTGTAGCTTGGCTCTGTGATAGCATTTCCCCCCTGGGGAATTTGGCAGTATATTACAATTGATGCATGCACATACAGGCTATTTTTAGGCCCTGGGTGTGGTCTGAATTCACCCCATGCCATCCCCTTTGTGAAACTAGCCAGGTCTGAGGGGAGAATGTGAGAAAGTTGTAGGCCACTTCGGGTCCCTACTAGGGAGAAAAATGAGATATAAATGAAGGAAATAGATAAATAAACGTCCAACCTTAATCTCTCCCCCACCCCAGTCTAAAGCTCTGCAGTTGGAACACTTTGACCTTGTTTGCCGCTTGTGTAGACCAGGGCCGTCATCACACGGGCATCTCTTCCGTTAAATTTACAGCATATAGCGTCCTACCTGTTATCGGCACAGTAACGTTTCTTTGGGTCACCTAACGGCTCTTCGCGCCACCAGCTGTCCATACCGAAGCACTCTGTTCTGTTCTCTCCTCTAACCGCGCAGAAGCAGCTCCCCCCTCCTTTTTATTATTCTGGCGTTTAATTCCGCTATAACGGAATAACAGCATATAAACATTCCGTTAGAGCAAAACATTACGACCCTTTTGTTTTTCCAACTTTGAAATTATATAAATAGCCCTTTGCCCGCAGAAAACTCCCTGTCTGACGTGATCCCCATCGCTGAAGACTCTGCCATGGCGATTGAGTCATTTTTACTTCAGCAGAAAGTTTGCATTGTGTTATGGCGTTATGGCGTTATAAGGACATAATAAAATAAAAAAAGGGGGAGTCGCAGGAAGAAATGGATTCTGGGATTGAAGGGAGGGCATAGGACGTTGCGAGGCGAAATACATCGATGTGAGGCATTCACACTGAGGCACAAAATAGCGCGACTATCAAGCACAAAGCAGAAGAGAGAAAATCGCTACAGTGTTGGAATAAGGTGGGTGTTTGCCGGGAAATAGCGCCATTTTAGCGCTAAATAAAAGCCCGTGTGACGACGGCCCAGGTGCAAGTTCCACAGAATTCCACAGGAATTCTTGCTTACTCCCAAGTAAATGTGTATAGGATCACAGCCTTAAGCCTTTTTTTATTGAGGTGTGGTTTCAGATGGATAGCCATCTGCATTCAAAGAGTAAGGTCTGGGTGCAATAACCCCTTAAAGACCAACTTTAAGGGTCTGTTGGACCTGGATCTTATTGGGGCATGGGGCCCAGTTGAACCCGGGACCTTGCTGAAGCACTGGGTCTTTGCTTTCTTCTCTACTAGGCAAGTCGCTCTTTGAGCTGGTGGTGGAACAATTTGAAGACCTCCTAGTACGCATCCTTCTCTTGGCTGCCTTCGTTTCGTTTGTAAGTATCTGCATGAATCTTTGCGCCTTTGGATTCAGAGCAAGGCAGTGCAGTGTAGTGGTTACAGTATCCGGCTAGGAGCTGAGCACCCTGCATTGGAATTCCTTCCCAGCCATGAAGCTCGCTCAGGTGAAATTGGGACCAGTGTTTTTCTCAACCCAGCCCACCTCGCAGGGCTATTGTGAGGACACAATGGAGGATGGGCGAGCCACATATTTTGCCTGCTGAAGGCAAAATATGAGCAGAATAGAAATGTAGTTAATAGCATTGTGCAGTTGGTGAAGTCATACATATGGCTAGAGACTCAGTCCATGTTTGTTTTTGTTTTAAATTCCAGATTAGGTTCAACTGCAGCTGAACTACTGGTTCAAGTCAGCAGAGATTTGGCAGCTAGTTCAGATAATTTATAAACTGGTTTTATTCCAGTCCATGGGAGGAATGGAGTGAATAGTTCTGTTCTGTTATGCCTAATCATTGCTGGTGGGGGTGTAAATGGTGTCTAGGCTGTACTGCTTTAGTCTGCAGAAGGGGGCTTACATGACCGAATGGCCCACTTTGGAAAAAAAAATCCCTTCCTGCAGAAAACTTGCATGTCACGGAGAAGCATTCTACCCTGATATGCTACACCGTGTATGTAGGGAATTATTTGTATAAAGGGATATTCTGTCATAAAAGCAAGCCCTCCCCTGATGTTCTGAAGGAGTACCGCCCAGTTACTGGTTTACCATTTCCCCCAAGAATTCAACCTGCAGGTCAGTCAAGCCTGCATGCCCTACAAACAATGCACAGAGACGTGGCTAGACCCCTTACTACCAAATTTTGTGGCATATTCTTAATTCGTACTATTGAATCCAAGTCAGTTGTCAGCCTTTCATATATAACCAGATAAGAGCCAAGCTACAAGTGACGCCTGACACAGGTTGGATGCTTGTCAGCTTCCCTCAAGTTTTGATGGGAAATGTAGGCATCCTGGTCTTGCAGCTTACAGAAGTTTAAAGAGCGGCAGTCTATGGGAGGGAGAACATGTGGTCGGGAGGGGAGTGCAGGCGTTGGGCTCTTGCCGGGTGCCCCCCTTCCCCTCCCCTGAGTGTGTGTGTGTGTGTTTATGTAAATTTCAATTAAATGGAGAGCCAAGCTGTAAGAACAGGATGCCTAAATTTCCCATCAAAACTTGAGGGAAGCTGACAAGGGTCCAACCTGTGTCAGGGGTCACTTGTAGCTTGGCTCTAAGTTACTAGACCTCAAAGATTCTTTTACCAGCCTGCCTGCACCCTCCTATTCTAGTCACTTGCAGCATTGTAACTCCTTGAAAAGTGCACTGTGGCAACTCTATCTCAGTTTACAAACACTTTTCTGTCTGGTCACCTGTAAGAGGTTTTTACTCGCCCTAGGTGATGAGCTATTTGCAGCTATGGTTGCCCCCATAAAGCACACTGGTGTTGGGTGGACTATCCCTGTCTTCCTTGGTGATCTGGCCACCTCCTTTCTTCCTTTCTTACAAAAACATTAATAAAAACCCAAACAGGAGGGTGATACTGGCTCATCTTGAGTCAAGATAAGACCCAGTTGCAGGTCCTGAGTCATGCACTGAACTGTGTACTGAGGTGGGACCTCTGCCTGAGACCCTGGGGTGCCGCTGCCAGTCTGAGTGGGTGATGCTGATCTTGATGGAGCAGTGGTCCGACTCAGTAAACAGTAGCTTTCTGTGTTCATGTGAGCAGGGGAGAGGGCGTGGCCCAGAGGAATTTGCAGGCAGAAGGTCCCAGGTTCCATCTTTTGTTCAGAGATCTCAGGGCAACAGGTATTGGGGGGGGCTTTCTCTCTCCAAGGTCCACTGCTAGTCAGAGCAGATGACGCTAAATAAGGCAATTTAATTTTTCATCGTTGTGAGTTTTGGAGGAAGGGATTCCATCTCAGGAGTAGACCGGCAAGAAGTCCCAGACTGAATCTCTTATCATCTCGTGTTGCATCGCAAGCAGAAGGCGGACTGCATTGGCATCTCCCGTTGGAAGGATTTCGGGTGACATTTCTCTGTCTGTGACCCTGGAGAGCCTTTGAGCAGCAGGACCCGTGCTCTGGCCTTGCACAGAGCGTCCTCGTACGTTCCAAGCCAAGACCAACCAAATGCCTTAAGATTCTTCCCAGACTTTAGTTCTGCATGTCCACAGATTCTATTTTAAGCCCCCCATCTGGTCGGCCTCCTAGGATGAGTCAGTGGAATTGGTCTTGTGTTTCTTGGGCTTTTTGAGCGATCTGTTCTACGGCATGTGATGTTGAGTTGCTTGCGCACGGTTGTGTGTATGCAGTGGAAAGAATCCAACTCTGGCCTTAGAATTCAGCAGGACTGTGAGGTCTCTTGTGGGGGGAAAATGGGGAAAAAACCAAGCAGCAGTGTGTCTCCTCATCCCCAACTGATTTGGAGAAAGTCGGGGGAACAGTCACACACAAAAATCTAGTACAGGTCCTCTGCTAGGTGCTGCTGAATCTAAGTCTGGTCTGATGGTGCATACAATTTTTAAAAAGAGACCTGCAGGTGCAGACCGAAGATCCCTCTGCTTCAGCATCTGGCCAACCAGATCATAGAATCATAGGGTTGGAAGGGATCTCCAGGGTCATCTAGTCCACCCCCAAGGAAGCCCATAAGCTGAGCTTGAGATGCCTCCAAAAAGCCTATAAGCTGAGCATCCTCCTCTGCCCCCAGCAACTCAGAGGTAGACTGCCTCTGAACATGGAGGTTCCATTCCCAGTTATCATGATTAATACAAAGCACACAAGCAGGCCATGGTGGAAAGAGCAGTCCCCCTTTTGTTCGTCCCCTAACAACTGGCATTCAGAGGTACGCTGCATGTGACCACAGAGGTTTTGCTTAGCTGTCATGCTCACAGTTGTTGATAGATCTCCATTTTAACAGTCATCCCCTCTAGAGGCCATCCCTGCCTTTTTGACAGCGACAGGAAGGTCCCTGCTGTTGCTGGATCCTACCCCTTCCTCAAACGTTGTGTCCCAGAAAGCGCCCCCCCCCTCCTGGAGGGTCTTGAAGTATTCATATTTTTGCTCTTTTTCTTTCCTTCTCAAAGTTGGTTCCCATCTTGCTCCCTTTTTGGGCTCGTTTTTCCACAACCCCTTTGCTCTCCGATGCCTCATCTCTTCCCACCAGCTCTCTTTGCTTTAAAGGACCCTGTTCCTCAAGGATGTGTTGCCTGTATGCAAACCCACTCCTTTGCAAAACAAGAGGCATGAGTAAATAGAGTGCCGTGGGCCTGAGTGAATCATCCATCTTAATACTTCCCTCGGCAGTAAATATATATATGCTAATAATTCTCAACAAGCTGCCATTCTCTCCCCAACTTGCCAAATGGGTCTGACTCACTTTAAAGAGGTCTGACAACTGAAGAAAACCAGCATGTCATGCTAAAACCCTTCCCTCAGTCTCCTGCTTTTCTACCTGCAGGAATGTTTTAGTCGTACAGCGCGGCGTTACTCATGCAGTGTGTCTCCTTTTTAAGATACCTGATAGCTGTGAAACCAGCATTTTAGGGAGGAGATAGGTTTCCCTCCTTCCCTTGACATGCTGGTGTTCTACATGCAAGGATTTTTAAAAAAAATTCGCGGTCCCTAAAGTGGCAAACAGTCAAAACATTAAAACAAAATTTAAAGTATTTACGTGTGTACACGTGCAATAAAAGATTTTTTTTTAAATTACGTGTTGGGAGCATTTCATGGAATTACTAGAATCCTTTTCCTGATCTTCTAGTTTTCTACTTGCAGTGATGTGGTGTTTACATGGGTGGAGATAGCAGTCAGTCATGCAAGTGCCTCTGTTCTTAGAATTAATGCCATCTGCTTTTCTGGATGGGACATTTGCAAAGACACTGGTGAATAACTACATTTGCATTTATAGCTTAAAAACAAACAAAAAAAATTGGCAGCATTTCTAGATGGATGTCTAAAATCAGGATGAATATGAAAATATTTTAATTTGCTGAGAGGAACAAATATAACTCTTTGCCCTGGTGGTTTAGAAGCTTACAAGGAAAGATGCCGTATAAGAAATGTTTCAGAGCTTTGTGGCATTCATCCTCCCTCCTTTATTTAGCATCGTCTTTTAAGACATCAAATCTCTGCAAGGCACAGAGTTACCCACCATAAGACAATAACAACAACTATTAATTGTTCTCCCTTTCCTGTTATTTTTAATTAACTCCCGAGTCGTAATTCACCGAACAGATGAATCCAATCACAATCCATAAATGTTTTTATACAGACGGAAATGGAAAGAGCTGTAACCTGCCAAATAAACTACAAAAATATTACAAAATTGTCAGTGATCTATAAACAGAAAATAAGTGAAATTTGGAGGGTGTTGCAATGTGTGAATCTGGCTTATCTGCACAAGATACAAGCTGGAACCAAATTCTCATAAGTATCCAGGGCTCATTTTGAGGGGGAATGCACAGGAACGCAGTTCCAGTAGGTCTCCAAAAAGGCCACATACAGGTGGCCCCGCCCACCTGATTTTTGGCCATTTTGGGCTGGATCGGGGCCAGGACCAGGCCCCAAACAGCCAGGATTAAACGGCCTGGATCAGGTCTCTGACGGGTGGTGGATCACTCTCCCACTCAGCAGTTGCCTGATCCTGACCATTTTGGGCCCCTTTTCAGCCATTTTCAGCCCCCTTTTGCTATTATGGGCCCAATTTCGGCCCTGAATGGCCAGGATTGGGTCCAAAACGGGGCGTGGCATATGCAAATCGGTTATGCTAATGAACCATGCTAATGAGTTCCTACAGCTCTTTTTCTACGAAATGACCCCTGATTATCCCCATGATACAGCTGGGGAGCTGGGGCCGAGAGGAATGGCTTACCCAAGCCCACCTGCAATTTCTGGGCACTAATAGAAGGAGGAAAGTGTTAGATGTTTGCACAAGATCGTGCACAAATGGAACGGTGTTAACTCTGTTTCCATTTGTGCATTGCTAGATCAAAGCCACTGGGAACTTAATATGGATCCTTTTATATGCAAAGTATATGTTTTACTTCTGGGTTCTGGGAGCCAGAACTAGCTCCTCCTCAGTGTCAAGCTATGGATCTGTTTTAGAATTTTTGATTTGTTTTAAAGAGATCTATTTATGAGAATAGGAGAACACTCGTTCCCTTAACAGAATTCAATAGTAATATATTTAGGGAATATTAATTTGTATACATGGAGATGTTCTACAGTATCCAAAATCACAAATGAGAACACTATATAGAGAGATATTTATGTGTTTCGTCATTTATGAAGAGTGTTTTTTATCCATTCTTTCATTTCTGGTCCTCCAACAGTGGAGAAGTGGATAAACCTGCCCAAATCCAATACAGGTGCTCAGAGATCTATAAGCAAAGCGGAGACTTGACAATTCCCCCCCAATAAGTTGAACTTTAAATAAAATAATGTTCAATTGCAGGGTTTTTTTTCCACTGCATGATCTTAACATTTGAAGTATTAACTCTTGGTGGGTTTCCGTTCCTCCACCCCCACATTGTTTTCTCGTTAAAGTCAATTATTTAATCTGATAAAATGAAAACACCAAGAGTTGAATGGCTCTGTTGGCATTAAGTAGCGCCTGTACAAATGGGTCCGCTCCTTTTCTGAACGTGTCATTAAAACAACAGGGACCAGTTCCTTTTGGCTTTCGAGATGGCTTTCCACCCGTACAAGGAGAACTAAGCTTTGCAGCTGCGCGCAGAAGATTTCTACGGAGAATGCAGGAAGAGGGCAAAGGAGAGAGAGAGAACGAAGAAACAATAATTTGCTAATAATCATTCTCGAGTCTCTATCGTGGCAGCAAACATGAGGCGGCTATTGACTGTTGGGCTTTTGAAAGGCTTGGAGGTCTGCGCTGCCGCCTATCCCATAATTGCACTCCCACCTGGGAAAAGTACTTGGACAGCAGAATTTGGCCTGCTTTCCTCCTCTTCCCACTTATTTATATAAGCCAAATTTTTAATCCTCTATTTTCAAATTACGTTTTCAAAGCTTTAGTGCGCAGCAGCAGCAACAAGATGTTCCAAGCCTGGCGTGTGCTGGATATGTGCCATGTGCCTCTGTGTGCCATAGCATTCAACCTCTGCTGCAGTTGAATAATGCGGGTGGGGCGGGGGAGACCTAATTGGCCGAGTGCTGGTGAGAGAGCTGCTCAGAGGCCTTTGTACCCAGCGCCCTCTCCTTCAGCCCCTGTGCCGCACATTACATCCATCCATCTTGGGTCCCCCATAGAGTTACCCAGGGCTTTTTTTCAGCTGGAACGCAGTGGAACGGAGTTCCAGCACCTCTTGAAAATGGTCACATGGGTGGCGGCCCCGCCCCCTGATCTCCAGACAGAGGGGAGTTTAGATTGCGCGGAGGGCAATCTAAACTCCCCTCTGTCTGGAGATCAGGGGGTGGGGCCACCACCCATGTGACCATTTTCTCCGAGGGCAACCCACTGTGTTCCACCATCTCTTTTCCTGGAAAAAAAGCCCTGGAGTTACCAACTCTGGACTGAGAAATTCCTGGAGATTTGGGGGGTAGGGAGGAGTCTGGGGAGGGCAGGGTGTGGGGAGCAAAGGGAGCAGCATTGCCAGGTGTCCAGTTTTCACCTGGACAGTCCAGTATTTTCTTGGGCTTTTCAGGGAAAATGAAATCAAAATTCCGCATACCTAGCAACCCCAGTTGGACGTGGAATGAGTGGCTGGCAAGACTGCCTCTGGCCTCAATGCACATCCAGAGCACGTCACCCTGCACCCTGCGCCTGCCCACACCCCACCACTTTGCCCTGCAAATGAGCTGCAGCGGTGGCCCTCTGGGGCTCGGCAGGCAGAGGTGTCCTGGGAAGGTGAGCTCTAGGGAGTGTGCTGCAGCGGGCCCCAAATGAAGCACAGCCCCTGCAAAAGCCGCCCAGGTAGGTGGGGGCAGCTAATATCACTTCCAGATGTGCATCTGACGAAGAGAACTGTGATTCTCGAAAGCTTATGCTACAGTAAAATTGGTTAGTCTTAAAGGTGCTACTGGACTCTTTTTGACTTCCAGATGTGACATCATCACACTAGACCCAGGAGCGCACGCACACAAAACAATCTGCTCCAGTGAATCTGGTATTTTTTAAGATACGATCTGGCAAACCTAAGCGGGAGCTCAGAGTCAGTACTGAGTTAGATGGCCCAGAGGTCTGCCTTGGTATGTCAGCTTCATATGACCATGATGGCCCTCCCCTCCATGTCTCGCTCTGCAAACCACATCTGGATCCCGTGGAGTCCTAGGTCTGGGTTTGTCCCTGTGCCTGGTCAGCGGGACTGCAGGTGCTTTTAGGAGAGGAGGTTGCTGTCCAGAGTGAAGTGTCTGCCTGAGCCTGGGATGGACAATTACTTGCACGTATTAAGTATCTCTTTGGAGCCCCAAAGAAAGAGTTAGAGCTGCCAGGTCTGCTCAGTTTTGGCCCCAGAGAGTCAGAGGCCATAACTGAAGAGTGGTGTTTGATGGGATTGGGGAAGAGGCCTCATGGGACGATGTGGACTAGCGGCTTCTGAACAGAATCTGCTGGAAACAGAAGGACCGAGAAGCAACCAGGCAGGCACCCTCCGTTCTGCTCAGCTCCAGCTGAGAACTCCCCCCCCCCCGAAGAACCGTATTGAAGTTTAACTGCCACTTGTATTTATATCTTATATTGGTATTTATATTTTAATTCTTGTGAGCCAGGTTTTTTTAAAAAAAGCAAGATAAAAATATAATGAAGGACGCATGTGTGCTAAAGGGCTAGCAGGAGCTGTCAAGCGAAGCGGTAAAATAGCTCCCCCTCTTTGATTCCTGAGGTTTCAGGAAGAGGCTAAAATATTTAGTTTATTTAGATATTTATACTCTTTATTTCTCTAGAGAAGGGCCAAAACAAATTTACAGCATCGTTCTTCCACTCTTTTATCCTCCCAACCACTACCCTGTGAGGCAGGTTTGGCTGAGAGAGTGTGTGTAACTGGCCCCAAGTCACCCAGCGAGCTCCCATGGCAGAATGGAGAATTGAACCTGAGAGCCAAGCTACAAGTGACGCCTGACACGGGTTGGACACTTGTCAGCTTCCCTCAAGTTTTGATGGGAAATATAGGCATCCTGGTCTTGCAGCTGTAATGGAGAGCCAAGCTGTAAAACCAGGACGCCTACATTTCCCATCAAAACTTGAGGTAGGCTGACAAGTGTCCAACCTGTGTAAGGCGTCACTCGTAGCTTGGCTCTGAGTATCACAGGCCTTAGTCCAGCTCTCTAACGCTGCACTTTTTAAACTTTATGTCCAACTCTTAGAGCTCATATGATAACCTTTTAAAACATACAGGTCAGCCATCCAACCTGACACACGGCCGACATGTTCGCTCGATCTGACTCTAGTAAAACTCCTTGCATTTAAAACTAGGCCTGGTTTTAATTGCTGTGAAGTATTTGGAGAGAGGGCCGTGTTGTTGTTTTTTCCATCGAAGGAAAGGAAATTGCCCAGCCCTCCCTGAAGGTCAACATGGGAGGGGGACCTCAGATTAGGTTGCTAGGCCAGCAGCTTGGCATTGCTCTCCTTTTGTATGTGTGCAGGCAGCTTGGCACACACACACAGCAAGGCAGGGTTGGGTCAGTCGGTGTGGGTTGATTGCCGGCTGGCACTTAAATGATTTCTCAAAATGTCTGCCCAGTGTGGTGCCTTCGCCTTTACAAATTAAGGAGTGGCAATTAAACTAGACAAGTCTTGGTGTTGAACATGTGACTAATATCACTGCTGGAGCTTTTGAGGTACAAACCAGAGTTTCTTAATCTGTGTGTAGGGGATAGGGTTGCCAGCCTCCAGGTAGTGACTGGAGATCTGGAATTACAACTGGTCTCCAGGCCACAGAGAAAATGGCTACTTTTGGGGGTGGACTCTATGGAATTAAGCCATGCCAAGGTCCTTTCCCTCCCCAAACCCCACTTTCTCCAGGTTTCTCCAGGTTTCACCCCCCAGATCTCCAGGAATTTTCCAACTTGGAGCTGGCAACCCATGTAGGGGAAGATCTTCTTTTGAACTTCTTCTACTGCATGGACTCGCTTCTCCAAGCCAGTGTCCATCATCTGTTCCACAAGCGAAAAGAGAGGAGTTTTCTCATGCACAGTTTTTTTTAATATGACCTTCATCTACTGTATGCAAAGACTGACTGGCCATTTAACTCACAGGGAAAGTTTCTGGAGGGCTGCTAGTAGCCAGGACAACACACAGCCGTGCCCTAGAGCCAAATAGCCATGGGCCTCTCCGCCTGGCTTGCACCAGGGCCACGTTAGTGCCAGTCCATGCCTGACTGTGCGTGAGGACCTCCTGGCTGGACTTCTATTCCAACGCTGGCATGAAAAAGAAGCTTTTGCAATTCTTCTCATCTGAATTCCTTCTCTGAAGTCTGAATTGCTTGCTCTTGTTTCAAAAGTGGAACCGATACATTAGGAGAATCTAAAGTTGCCAGCCTCCAGGTGGGGCCTGCCGATCTCCTGGAATTAAAACTGATCTCCAGATTACAGGGATCAGTTCCCTTGGAGGAAATGGCTCCTTTAGAAGCTGTGGCATTCTACTCTGCTGTGGTCCCTCCCCAAGCCCCCCCTTTCCCAGGCTCCCACTTACAAATCTCCAGGAATTTCCCAACCAAGAGTTGGGAACCCTAGAGAATACCCCATTGTTTCTTTCCAGTTTTTGTACAAAGTGCTGTGCGTATGCAGTGTATCTAGCCTCGGTTCCTTCTGTTCATTCACACAGGTTTTTTCTGCCCTATAACCAGTGTTCATGTATGCACTGATATGTTTCTTACAATTGTCATGTAATTGTATGAAGATTCCGTGGAGCTTGTGGGAAGCCAAGACCTGCCCCCATTGGCTGGTCTTCTTCCATTGACTCCCTTGTGCCCAGGACCAGCAGGGCCTCAGATTGGAAGGGAGGCAGCATTCCCTTCACCTTCTTCCTCCTCTTCTTCCTCCCAGCATCCCCCTCACAGCCCAGTCTGATTTCCTCTTTGGCCCATTATGAGGCCAGAGCGACAAGCTTCTCAGGCTCTGTTGTGTCTCCGTCCTGACCTTTCACAAGATTGGAAAGACTCAGGAGACATATGGACTACTTGTGAGGCCCCTCTCAGTTTCCGTCCTTCCTCTTCTGTTGTTGGGTATGCACTGGCAAAGGCGTTTCAAAGGGCCTGAGGGCTAAGCTACACATGACGAATGACACTTGAACAGCAAGTGTATTTCTCCCTGTTCACTTGCCCTCCAATCAATCCACTTGCCGTTCAAATGTCTTTCGTCATGTGTAGCTTGGCCCTATGATGAAGTGATGGTATATCCTGGTGGCAGCCTGGTAGTTTAGTCTATTAGGGTGCTAGGGTGTGCCTTCTGGCTGGCTGGTGGCTGTGGGGCTGGTCCAGGGGTTCTTCTGATTTGGGGGGGGGGCTCTGCTCCTAGACAGTTTCTTATTGCGCAGCATGTTTCCAGTGTGCAGAACCATGGGTGCACATCAACAAAACAATGCACAAAAAGAATCTTGATGCGCTCATAAATACAATTACATCAAGAGAGGCTTTTTATTTTTGCAAATGTGTCTTAGTACAAATCGAACATCCAGAAAACGCAAGTAATGACTACTGAGGAATTATAGATGCAGAGGAGTTAGCCGTGTTTGTCTGTGGTAGCAAAATCAAAGAGTCCAGTAGCACCTTTAATTTAATTGGTTAGTCTTAAAGGTGCTACTGGACTCTTTTTGAGGAATTATACAATTTTAAAGTTGACAATGAGGAAATGGTTCAAGATTTTCTATTCCTTGGCTCAATCATCGACCAAAAGGGAGATTGCAACTGAGAAATCTGAAGAAGACTGAGACTTGGAAGAGCGGCCTTGAGCGAAGAAGAAAAGATCCTTAAAGATAAGGCTGTCTCTCTGGGGGCCAAGCTCAAGATAATCCACACGATGGTATTCTCCATTACTATGTATGGATGTGAAAGCTGGGCAATGAAGAAAGCTGACAGGAAGAAAATTGATTCATTTGAAATGTGGTGCTGGAGGAGAGTTTTGCAGATATCATGGACAACCAAAAAGACAAATAAGTGGGTTCTAGATCAAATCAAGCCTGAATTTTCCCTAGGAGCTAAAATGACAAAACTGAGGCTATCGTACTTTCGCCATATCTCAAGAAGACAAGATTCTCTGGAAAAGTTAATAATGCTAGTTAAAGTGGAAAGCAGTAGAAAAAGAGGAAGACCCAAAATGAGATGGCTTGACTCAATAAAAGAAGCCACGTCCTCCAGTTTGCAAGATCTGAGCAAGTCTGTTAGTGATAGGACATTTGGGAGGTCTTTCATTCATAGGGTCACCATTGCTTGGAGGTGACTTGACAGCACATTAAAACACAATTTAGAGGATAAGCAACGTTCTAAAAGAACTGAAAGCTGTGGCCAGTAGCTCCCAGAATTTATCTGTGTTAAACTGGTATTGAGGAAGTGTAAAATGCAGCTGTCATATATGCCTGTCTGCATATCTGCCATGAATGTATTCTGTGTTCATATCTGCCATGAATGTATTTCGTGTTCATATCTGCCATGAATGTATTCTGTGTTACGTACTGGTTCTCTGAGGGCATGAGAAGTTTCTTACTGATGTTAAGGCAGTAGATTATCTCGCATGTATTTACTTTCTCCTTCCCTGCTGCCTCCAGAAGTGTCCTTGAAGGCTAGCTGCGGCCAGCTTGAAATGTATCTTTCTTGGGAACTGAGATTATTTCATTCTTTGTTCTGTTCGGCCTAAACCTAGCTTCTCCCTGACAACCCCCCTGGCTCTTTTGCGCCCAAAAACTTTAATGGCCCTTATCCCTATAACCAGGGCTTTTTTTTCTGTGAAAAGAGGTGGTGGAACTCAGTGGCAGAACTCAGGACCGCACAATGACGTCACTTTGGGTCAGCTGAAGGGGGGAGTTTTTTAAAGTTTAAATCGCCCTCGGCGAAAATGGTCACATGGCCGGTGAGTTTAGATTGCCTTCCGCGCTGCACCAGCGGCACGGAGGGCAATCTAAACTCCCCTCTGTCTGGAGATCAGGGGGCGGGGCCACCGGCCATGTGACCATTTTCAAGAGGTGCCAGAACTCCGTTCCACCGCGTTCCCGCTGAAAAAAAGCCCGGCCTATAACTAACATCACCAACCCCAGTTATGTCACTTCTGCCAATGCACTTGTCTGAGCACCTTGAACTTGCTGAATCTCTAATAAAGTTACTTCAACCAATACACTGGCGTACTTGCTGTGGAGAACTTGGGGATTCTATCTGCCAAGGACTGACAGCAGCACAGAGTGAAATCTTGGACAATAAAGAAATGGAACCAGGAAAATCAATGCATCCCTAACTAGAACAGGGTATCTCCATCCCTTTTCAAACCATGCAAAGAGTGCTTTCTTTGGAGCAAAGCAGTAGCTTTTCATGTGCTTTTTTCCTTTCCAAATCAGGTTGGGTTGATTGGGCAGTGATAGCGCAGTCAACCCCTGAAAGCTACAGTTTTGAAACCACTAAGATGAATTTAAACACTTCCGTTCTCCACTAAGGTTCTGCATTCTTAATAAACTTTTTTAATTTTGTTATGTGTGTGTTTTTAAAAAGCAGGTAAGTCTAGTACACATCTACCTGTTTCATGCCTATATTTTCAAGATAGGGTAGGTGGGGGATCTTAATATGAAAGGTTGCGGCTCATTCGTGGACAATAAAAATTCACTTTGGGATTTCAGTAACATGCCCTGCATATTAATGCCACCCATCATGTAAGGGAAGTGTTGGGTTGATTCAACCAGCTCTTCCCACTGGTAGATCAAGATGGGTAGCCATGTTAGTCTATAGCAATAGAAAAGAGCAAGAGTCAAGTAGCACCTATAAGACTAACAAAACTTGTGGTAGGATATTAGCTTTCATGAGTCACAGGAAGAAATGAGCTGTGACTCATGAAAGCTCATACTCTACCACACATTTTTGTTAGTCTTAGAGGTGCTACTTGACTCTTGCTCTTAGCTTGTTGTGGTTACTGTTTTGTGCTAGTTGCCCGCTTTTCTGTGGGAGAAGGGGAACACGGTTGCTTTCTTCTGTCTTTTTCTTGCTTCTGCAGGTCTTGGCATGCTTTGAGGAAGGAGAAGAAACCACAACAGCTTTTGTGGAACCTGTTGTCATCATTATGATCCTCATTGCCAATGCGGTGGTTGGAGTGTGGCAGGTATGCTATGAGCCTATATCCCCTTCTTGAGGCACTCCATCTAGGGCTGGCTTTGATTCCTGCTGCTTGGTTGTCAGGTAGGGTTGCCAGCCTCCAGGTAGTGGCTGGAGATCTCCTGGAATTACAACTTGTCTCCAGACCACAGAGATCAGTTCACCTGGAGAAAATGGCTACTTTTGGGGGTGGACTGTATGGAATTTTGCCATGCCAAGGCCCTTTCCCTCCCCAAACCCCACTTTCTCCAGGTTTCACCCCCCAGATCTCCAGGAATTTCCCAACTTGAAGCTGGCAACCCTATTGTCAGGAGGCATTCTTGGGCTTTTCCACATCAGGTTTTTGGTGCAGCTCGGCTGCTTAGCTGCATTGGTTTTTCCCCTCCCTTCCTTGCTCTCCCGGATTTTCCCCTTGTTTTCCTGCGTTTCTCAGACCACCTCAAAGGTGGTTTGAAAAAATGCATGAAAAACTGGGAGAGCAATGACTGGAGATTGATACTGTCCATAACAGAGGGGACAACCAGATATAGTTAAGTAGCCAAGCTGTATCAAAAACCTGGTGTGGAAGAGCCCTGTATCACACAATGTATTTCTGAGAATGCACAAAACACAACACCATCAAGACATGTTCATCAGTGCTTGCCATATATCTTGGTGGTCATATATTTGTATCAATGCTCGCTTTTCAGCTTTGTGCATGTTAAGGAGCAGCCAAAAATGGGTTCCTCAGAGGTGTTCAGTCCTCTAATGCTTGTCATTTGGTCACTGTTGTATTTTGTGTTTTGTTGTATTTTGTGGCAACTCTGGTTAGATTTGAAAGTTTGATTTTTCAGTGTTGGGGACAAAACTGCAATCACCCTCTGTCTTGAAGATTTTAACAAAATCCAGTTGATATATCACAGTTAAAACCAATGCCTGTTTTTTGCAGCAATTGGCTAAAATTTAAAGGAATATTTGCCAAAGATGCATTTAAAACCAAATGTGAGAACAGTTGCAGCTCCATTACAGCCTTTAGGGACTCGTTTGACAGAAACACTGCAGGCGTGGGCTGTACCTCAGAGGGAGAGCATCTCTTCGGCATGCAGAAGGTCCCAGATTCTGTTCTCAGCATCTCCAGTTACAGGCTCTGGAAGCTGATTGTGTGAAAGACCCTGGCAGGCACCTTGGAGAGCAGCTGCCAGTCAGAGTAGACTTGTAGATATTCTGCACACGTTGGATAATGCACTTCCAATCCTCTTTATAGATCATTTGGAACAGATTTTTTTGTGTGCGGAACAAAAAATCCACCTCAAACTACTGATAAAGTGCATTGAAAGTGCATTATCCAACGTGTGCGGAATCAGAAAATAGTGACCCTGACAAACCGAGGTTCTGACTCGGTAGAAGGTAGTTTCATGTATGCCTGTGAAAGTGGAAACCTTGGAGGACCTCATTTTTTTTCCTTCCCAAGTGGGATGGAGATGGAGGGTGGCCACTCGGCACACTTCAGATAAACAAGGAGCATGCAAGCCTCCGTTTTATTCAGCTGCAGCAAAACAAGCTGCTTTCTGTTTGGGAGGGTGAAAAATAAGACCTACCACATTTTTCTTTGGTGTAGTGGTTAAGCTGCTGGATTCGAGCCAGGGACAGCTGGGTTCAAATCCTAGCTTAGCCATGCAGCTCCAAGTGTGACTTTGGGGCAGCCTCTGATTTTCAGCCTACCTACCTACCATACAGGGTTGTTCTGAAGATAAAAAAAGAGAAAGAGGTAGCCATGTATACACTCTGCTGATGGATTAAAAAGATGGCTTCTCTTTGCTCCATTTGCAGGAGAGGAATGCTGAGAGTGCCATAGAAGCCTTAAAGGAGTACGAACCGGAGATGGGGAAAGTGATCAGGGCGGACAGGAGTGGTGTCCAAAGGATCAGAGCTCGAGACATTGTCCCGGGTGATATTGTGGAAGTGGCAGGTATGATATCGAAGACTTGCTAGCTTCCTCTTTAGTTTTCCTCTTTCTTGTGGGCTGTGCTTTGACACTGTAAACTCTTAGGGGCAGGGACCTATTGTCTGGTACTCTGGAAAATGGTGTACCTGTTGATGGTGCTTTCATAATAATAATGTGGGGAAAGTGTGTAAAACCAGGCCGTCAGCATATTTGCAATACTTTTTGTGTCTGCAGTCAAGTGTCTGCTCTAGAGATGTGTTCTGCCATGATCGGATTATTTCTTTTTTATTGTTTTAAATGCATGTACCTTTGATTGGCCAAATAAGGTCCTTGAGGCAGAATGCAATTAAAAATTCTAACTTTAAAACTTAAAAGATGGTCCAGAGCATCACAAATGGCTGGCAGCCATCACTAGTGAAACGAGTACAGTAGAGCAAATGGCATGCCAAAAATAACTGGATATGCTAAGCTAATGAGAGAGAGGGATATAAAATAGCATTGGAAGGTGTAAGGATTTATTTACCTACTTGCAATATTTATACACTACCTTTCAGCCATATCAGCTCCCCAAGCTGCTTACAATAAAACAATTGACAATTAAAACAATTCCGGTCTAAATCCAAGGATCAACATAGTCTAACCAAATAGCCACAAAAATTGAATCTGAGCATCAGATGAATAATTTGTTTAAACTCAGATGATACAGCAAAAAAAAAAAGATAAGTTTTTGCTCGCTTTTTTAATTTTAAAAATAGACAGGAAAAGATCAGTACCTGCTGAGCTTCCAAAGGGAATGAGTCCCAAAGGACAGGGGATTCTTCCAGAAAGGCCTTACATCTAGCTGTCTCATGTCCAGGGCTTTTTTTCAGCTGGAACGCGGTGGAACGGAGTTCTGGAACCTCTTGAAAATGGTCGCATGGCTGGTGGCCCCGCCCCCTGATCTCCAGACAGAGGGGAGTTTAGATTGCCCTCTGCACCGCTGGAGCGGTGCGGAGGGCAATCTAAATTTCCCTCTGTCTGGAGATCAGGGGGCGGGGCCCCCAGCCATGTGACCATTTTCTCCAAGGGCAATCCACTGAGTTCCACCACCTCTTTTCCCAGAAAAAAAGCCCTGCTCATGTCTAAAATTGATGATGCCCAGAGGAGAACTTTGGTGGCAGATCTTAATATCAGCAGGAACTCGTATGGATAAAAGTGGTTCTCGAGCTTGGCTTATAAAGGCATTTTCTGAAAACCTCACAGATTTGAATTATCCTTCTAAAAAGTTGAAGGGAACATACCTGGCAGTAAGAGAGCTGCAGAACGGGTGACACTTGGCACCTCAATTTGTAAGAGAAAAGTTTAAAATAAAAAAAAGAATTTGGGAGGTTTGGTTGCGTATTCCCAACAGTGCCTCAGCAAACGCGGGAAGATATTGTGAGGAGTGTCCAGGGAGGATGTGGCATCTTTTTCAGGTAGGGTTTGTCAATTCTCTCGCTATCGTGTGGGATCTCCCACCAGCACCTACTGCTCTATGCTGCTGCCACCCAGTAGGATAGTGGTGGCAGGTGGGAGAGGGGGATAAAGCAAAAATCACCATTGCATTTACAGCGTGATGTCAGTTCCGGGGTAAACCCAGAAATTATGTCCTGTTGCTCGAGGAGTCAATAGAAACGATAGCAGAAACTCTACGAGAAAACCATAAATTTTCCACGGAATCCTACAGCAACATGAAATCAGCCCTGGAAATAATGTCATGCTGTTCACAATGGCAGCCCCTCATATTTTCTACTCCATTAGTCTCCTGCCAGTACGCTGCCTCACCTAGTATCTGTGGTCTTTATCATAGAGACTAGAGGAAATTCCTTGAGCGTCACTATGTGGAGGCCATTTTTTCTCCCACTGCTTAGTTCCTCAGGATGGGAAATTGGAGCTGGTAGCGGGTAATTCCCCACCCCAGGTAGGTAAACGGGAGGCCTGGGTTGTGTCTTTAACAGTTACATTATTGTGTCTGACAGTCTTTTGCCGCTAGTGCTGTTGTATTACTGCATTTTCCACTAGTATACTTAATGACAACTTTACAGCAGTTTTGCAGCACCGTGATTTGCCAAGAAATATGTGTTTTCATGTGATAATTGGGAGGAACAATGGTCTCTCTAGATGTGCAGGTTTTTAAAGAACCCAGATGTAACTTGAGTTCCCTGCAGCTACACGGCAGCTTTGGAGAATAGCTGTTTCAAAAAAAGGAGAGCCCAAACAGCTATGGAATGCTTCTGGGGGGGGGGGTGTCCTCCCTCCTCTTCAAGCTATTTCCCATGTCAAAATAGCACAGGAGGAAGGATTTCCCTGTTTTTTCTGCTCCACATGGAGTACACTGTGCACATGGAGCAGTAAAAGTAGGGGGCGATTCTTCCCATATTATTTTGATGAGGGGGAAAAGCTCGAGGGGAAAGGGAAGAGCTCCTCCTCCCTCCACAGAGGCATTACACAGCCGTTTGGGCTCTCCTCTAATTTTAAAGCCATTTACTTTTTAACTGCTGTATGGTTGTCGAAACCTGCACGTCTAGAGAGACCCTGAGTCTAGGTGGTATGGGAGGACAGAAGGAATCTTGATCTGCGAGCATGAGGTGGCTCTTAGCAGCCCTGCTGCGAAATTGCAGTAATGCCACATTGGTTTGATAGTCTGTTTTTAATATAATGATTTTTAGATCATAAGGCAGCATAGCTGCTTACAATCAACTGAAGATCAAGCCAGTGGCTGGAACTTGAAAAGGTGAAGCCAGAAGTCGGTCTGACAGAAAGCTCAGCTGTGTTGACTAGCCAATAAAGAATTCTTTCTGGAATACTTGTGAGGTGGCTTGCAATAAAATCCTAAAACAACTATTTATAACCAGCATTTAAGAACATCTCGCCTACCCATCCCACTAAAGCCAGAAAACAAATGTGGAGATTTAAACAAGAAGATAAAAACAATTTCAGAGAAAGACCAACACCAAACAAAGCTGCCATTTCCCATAAAAAGTGTATCAAAACAAGATAAAACCTTGAAACACAAAATGGGAGCCATTCTATCAACCCTGTCCAAACCTCACTTCAATTGGATGGCATTGACAAAACTTCTAAAACTCTTAAGTAGGTAGGATTGCCAAGTCCCCCAGGGGCCAAACCAGGGGAGATTGTGGGTGGGTGTGCTCCAGAGGACTCATGCGCTCCAGAGGAGTTCCTTGTCACACTAGTAATGATGCGCTCTGGAGCTCCCAGGCCCATTTCGTGCACCTTCCCCCCTCCCCCTGGTGGGGGGGGGGGGCAGAGGCTGGGAGTAGGGATCCTCCACCTCCACCAGGGAATGGGGCCCCTATAAGTAGAGTTGGGGGGTACATGGGGGGGTTGCCATTGGTGATTATGTGATGTCACTTCCAGGGAAAACCCAAAAATGATGTAACACCTGTGGTAAAACCACAGCTTTTCTGGTGATTCCTAGAGGGGACGGATGTCAATTCTGTGTTTTCCCAGAAATGACACCGTGACATTGCGCCCCCTCTCCCACCAGCACTCCAAGGGGCTTAGCAGCCCTACTCAGAAGAAGTAGGTGTACTCTGTGAGTGCAAGAATTAATAGGAGGCCTGGCTGATCTACGGGCATCATATCGCTTGCCAACTGTAGTGGCCAATGTTGCGAGTGGTGGAGAGAGCCATCAAGCCATAACCCATCTATGGTGACCCCTGCTGGGTTTTCATAGCAAGAGACTAACAGAAGTGGTTTGCCATTTCCTGCCTCTGCAACCCTGGTCTTTGTTGGAGGTCTCCCATCCAGTTACTAACCAAGGTCAACCCTGCTTAGCTTCCAAGATCTGACAAGATCAGGCTCACCTGGGCTATCCAGGTCAAGAAAACCAATGTTGTACACCCACATTAGCTTACGGAATTCTGTGACTAAGAGCAGAACCACAAGTGACAAAAGGCACAGATTGGACACTTGTCAGCTTCCCTCAAGTTTTGATGGGAAATGTAGGCAGCTTGGCGGAATGTTGGACAAGTGACAGTTGAAAAGTCCATGTGACAGCAGTCAGAGAGCCAAGCTGCGAGACCAGGATGCCTACATTTCCCATCAAAGCTTGAGGGAAACTGACAAGTGTCCAATCTGTGCCTTTTGTCACTTGTGGTTCTGCTCTTAGTCTCAGACAGTGACTAGTCGGAATGCTCACAGATTAGTCGCGATGATGATAGCATGGAACTAAGGTTCCTCAAGGATCGTGTCCGCCCTTGTGAATCTATCTGAACACTTGGCACATCTGGGTGCTTTTGCCCTTCGTGTGCCCCTTGCTGCTTGAGGTGTGAAGGGTGGCCTGGGGAGGTGACGGCATTCTTGGTGGCAGCTCCAAGGTTATGTAATGCCCTTCCTTGGGAGGTCCACCATGCTTCTTCACTGCTGGCATGCAAGAGTTGCTTGTTTCAGAAGAGTTTGGGAGTGTTGGATAATATACAAGTGATGGTCACTTCCCTTGGAGTCTCTTCTGAGTTGGTTGGCTGCTTTTGCCATTTTTATAACTGAAGTTTGTTTGTCTCACTTCTGTATCCAGTTGTGATTTTAGTAGACACCAGTCACTTGGTAGGACCAATGTTAGGATAAAAATCAGCATAGATAAATGAATGATATAGATAAATGAATGTAAAATAGCCATTACTTATAGTATACCCCAGTACACATTGACAGTGTGTCTACCCCAATACACATTGACAATGTGTACCTATAAATTTTATTTTATGCTATTTAATTTGACAGCTCTAAATGGGATCAGATTCCACTCCCTTTTCACCATGCACAATGACCTCCCTGTAAGTCCCACTTCAATAGCACAAGTATCACCCTCCAATTTCAACCACAGCACTGCAAAACCTTTTCCCAATAGCATGTTCTTCAGCAGGGTGGCATTCCCTGGTGTTCTGCTTCTTCTGCTGGTGGATTTCAGATGCAGACACTTCTGACACCATGTCCTTTCCCTGTTGCAGTGGGTGACAAAGTGCCTGCCGATATCCGGATCATTGAGATCAAGTCCACAACATTACGAGTCGACCAGTCCATTCTTACTGGTAAGTGTGATCTGGGAAGTACAAGATGAACTTTGGTCGGAGTTATTTTTTACATATTCTGTTCTATTTCATTTGTGGTCTAAACATAGGTGGGGTTCTGCCAGTATGTGTAGAAGGGAGTTATTCTTGGGTAAAGAAGACTGTTGGGCATAGTAACTAGTATTTACCAGTTATCCAACCAGTTCAAATTTCACCTTATCCATAAGTTCATTGGGTAGCTCTGAGCAAATCTCTCTTTCTCTCTTTCCCGCTCTCTGAGCCAAGAGACTAATCTATACATATAGGAGCAGGGCTCATTTTGAGGGGGAACGTGCCGGAACACAGTTCTGGCAGTTCTCCAAAGAGGTCACATGTCAGGTGGCCCCGCCCACCTGACTATCAGCCATTTTGGGCCCGTTTCAGCCTGGATTGGGGCCTAAATGTTGGGGAAAAAAAAGGTTAAAAATAGCTTTAAATCATAGGTGCAATGGATCTTGGATCAATAGAGAGTCAGCACACGAGTTTAGCTTTTAAAAAACATTTACTTCTAAAGGGAAAAGGGTCACAGGTTGCCTACAAAACAAAAACACCTGGAGCTACATTTCTCACTACTGTTTTACAACAAAGAGCTGGGATAATGGAAGGTGGAGAATCTTCTTCTTCCTCCTTCTTCTTGACCCTGAAAGGACAGTCACCTGACCTGTTGACCAATAACAGTTTACAAACACTCTCAAGTTTCCCGGGCTTGCAGATTATTGGCTTTGTGCCAGGTTCCCTTTCCAGGTCAATCTAAACAATAGCATGGTAGGTAAACACATTAACCCCATAATGACTGAATCTCAGACCTTGCAACACACATATATTCCAACACCCCTTCTCAAGGTCTAGCATGGAAGTCATTATGCATTCATATTTAACAAACATCATTCAACTTTTCTTTCAGCATTAGGATCAAACATATTCAACATTTCACGAAGATACTCAAACTTGGTTTTAGACAATGGTTTAGTCAGAATATCAGCCACCATTTCTTCAGTACGACAGTGTTCAATTTCTATTAGTCCCTTCTGGTACATATCTTTCACAAGTTCACATTTAAGTCCAATAGATCTGCTTCTTGCTTTAGTACTTTCTCCTTGGCATATAGTAATACACGCTTGATTGTCCTCAAACATAACTACAGGTATAGGTTCATTTATTCCAAAGTCTTTTAGCAGGTTGAAGATCCACTCTAGTTCACTGCAGGCACTCGCCGCTGACACACATTCAGCTTCTGCTGTAGATTGTGCTACAATAGTTTGTTTTCTACTAGTCCAGTCTATCAGTCCATTTCCATAAAAGAATAGATATCCGCTGGTTGATCTGTAGTCACTTGATTCTTCTCCCCAATTGGCATCCATATATCCAACCAGTCTTGGTTTCTCAGATGGCGAGATTCTCAGCTTTAGGTCTGCTGTTCCTTTCAGGTATCTTGCTATTTTCTTTATCGCATTCCAGTCATGATGATTAGGAGAACTTACTTTTCTGCATAAGATGCTAACAGCTACTGCTATATCAGGTCTTGTGGTTTTGCTCAAGTACAGAAGTTTTCCAATTGCTTCTCTGTATTCACCAATATTCCTAAGTGGTTTTCCATCTCTTTCTCTCAAGTAATCAGGTTCAAGTGGTATATATGTCGCATTGCAGTTTTTCATGCCAATAGATTCTATAAAGTCCAATGTCTTTCCTTTCTGACTTAGAAGAAAGGTTCCATCTTCAAGTCTTTCTAGCTGTATTCCGAGGTAATGTTGTGCATCTCCAAGTTGCTTCACCTCTACCTCTTTGTTCAGTCCATCAACTATTTCTTTGATGTCTTGTCTGTCTTGGCAAGATATTATCAAGTCATCAACATAAATAAGAATGTACTGATATTGTCCATTTTTAACTCTGGTGTACAGACATGGTTCAGCTTTTCCTTGCTTGAATCCTTGCTTTTGTAGTAGCCCTGATATTTTGTCATACCAGGCTTTTGCTGCTTGCTTTAAGCCATATAGACCTTTGTTGAGCTTGTACACATGATCTTCCATTCCCTTGATCTGGAATCCTTCAGGTTGCTCCATATAGATTTCCTCAGATAATTCTCCGTTGAGAAAGGCTGTCTTTATATCCAGATGCTCTACTATCATGTTTCTTGATGCTGCAACACTGAGTAGTGTCCTGAACGTTGCATGGTTGATAACTGGTGCAAAAGTCTCAAAGTAGTCAGTTCCATATTCCTGGGAGAATCCTTTAGCTACTAAACGTGCTTTGTATTTCTCAACAGTTCCATCAGCATTGTGCTTGATTTTGAACACCCATTTGCATCCAACAGGTCTTCTGTCTGGGGGTAAATTTGTGAGAGTCCATACTTGTTTTGTATTTATGGATTGCAGTTCTTCTTCCATTGCTTCAATCCATTTGTCTCTTTCATCAGCAGGTAGTTTGCATATATCTTTCCAGTTCTTAGGTTCTTGGATAAGTTGCACAGTTTCACAGAATCCATACTTCTCTGGTGGGTTTCCTTTGTTGCTTCTTTCCGATCGTCTCACAGTGGTTGCTGCTTCTGTCTCCTCTGGTCCAGTCCCTGCTTCCCCTTCTGTTTGGGTAATCTCTTGAGAAGGTGGACTTGCCGGTTTCCCGGGTGTCACTGCAGGTAACCAATCGACCAATTCTACAGGAGCAGTTTCTGTATCACTTGGATCAGTTGTCACTGTGGATTCAGTTGCATTAGAAGCATGTAATAAATGGCTCTCATCCACATACACCACATTCTGTTCTTTGACTCTGTGCTCTTGAGGATTGTAAATTCTGTATCCTCTTCCACCAGTGGCATACCCTACAATTAGTCCAACTTCAGCTCGAGGATCAAGCTTTCCTCTCCTTTCCTTTGGTATAAAAGCATAGGCCTTGGAACCAAATGCTTTGATGTGCTTCAGAGCTGGCTTCTTGCCAAACCAGGCTTCAAATGGAGTAATGCCTGTCACCTTTGAAGGTACTCTGTTGTGTAGATAAACTGCTGTGTTCACAGCTTCGGCCCATAATGCATTGGGTAATCCAGAATGTATAAGCATAGATCTGCACATTTCCTGTATAGTCCGATTCAGTCTCTCAGAACAACCATTTTGTTGTGGAGAGTGATGTATAGTGACTTTATGTTCAATGCCTTCAAATTGCAAAAATTTCTTAAATTCTGCATTGCAATATTCTCCACCACCATCAGTACGTAGGCTTTGAGGAGCTTTTCCAAACTTATTCTTAACTGTGGCAACAAAAGATTTAAATTTCTCAAGCGTTTCATCTTTGCTCTTCATCAGATATACAATGCTATACCTCGTTTTACTTTCAGTAAAAGTTGCAAAATATCTGTTGCCGCCAAGAGATGGCGCTAGTGGACCAACAAGATCAGAGTATACAGTCTCTAGAAGTTCCTCATTATGAGTAGTGGACTTTCCTGTGTAGCTTGGGCTAGTTCCCTTTGCTTTAAGACAGGTTTCACATTTCTCTCTTGCTTTATCACAAACAGGAACAAAAATTCCACAGTCCTCTAACAACTTTTCAACACTTTGTATGCCTCTATGGCCTGTTTTTACATGCCATGAATACAAGCATTTCCTGTGATCACAAGCACCTTGGCTAGTTTGATAAATCTGTCCTTCACCAGCATCAGCAGCTTCTGGTCTTTCACTAACATCCACAAAATAATGCAGTCCATTTCTCTCTTCAACAGCAAACTTAACTCCAGATTTCTTTTCAACAATTACACTTCTACTACCCATTCTCTTCTGAAGAACCACCACACAGTCCTTTTCCACAAGTTTCTTAGTTGAGATTAAATTCTCTGCTGCTTCAGGAACAAGTACCACATCTTGAAGGGTAACATTTACTATTTCCCCTCTTGTTGTGCATAGCTTAATTGGCACCTTTCCAGTTCCTAGCACATTAAGTGGTTGTTTATTTGCTTGGAACAGTCTGGGTTTATCATCAGTATCAAGTTCAGAAAACAATTCACGATATTTGCAAATATGCCAGCAGCTTCCTGAATCGATGAGGAATAATTTCTTATCCTGAATATCTTCATCATCAAAAACTCTTTGTGCACAATCACTCCTGCCATTTCTCTGAAATCTGCCTCTAGACACACTCCCTCTGCTTCTGGCTCTGAAATTCCCTTTTTGGCTATAATCTCTTCTGCCACGAGAAGACGCTCTTTCAACATGAGTCTCTGTACTAGGGTAACGTGCATTTGATTGGCTAGCAATGGCCGCTCCATTATTCATTCGGTTTAATGCACAGTCTCTGGCCATGTGGCTCCTTCCACCACAAGAAAAGCAGTTAGTCTGTCTGCCTCTATATCCATTTCCCAAATTCAAAACAGTCATTCCATTAGACACAGCCTGTAAATTCCTTCCCTCTCTTGAATCCAGTTCCTCTCTTAAACTTGTCAACAATTGCTCCAGTGTTAAATTCTCTTTATGTCTCAAGAGAAGTGCTAAATTTTCATAGCTACTTGGTAAACTTTTCAGCAAGGCAACAACAACATCTCGCTCTTTCGGAGCCTCTCCGAGTTCTTCCAACTCTCTATACAATTTCATAAATCTTTGCAATTGGGCTGGTATGGAATCCCCTTCTTTAATTTTAAAATCAAACAATTCTGTTTTAAGATAGATTATTTTGGTGCATGTCTGTTTTTCAAAACGCTTCTTTAAAGCTTCAAGCATCTCTTTTGCAGTATCAAAGGTATGCAAGTCCTGGACTTCATAATGAGATACTGAGGTCATAATTAATGTTTTGGCTAGAGCATTTTTCCTGGTAAATTCAAGCTTTATTTGAGGATCATCTGGTACGTTTGCAGTTAGAATGTCCTCAGCATTATGCATTTCAAGTTGGCTTTTTAATAATGCCAGCCACCAAGTAAAGTTGTTTTTATTTAAATGGGGCATATAGAAATTTCCTTGGCTAATTTGAAATGGCTTTGGATTACTCACGACTCCCTGGTCAGAGGAACTCATTTTTCAGCTGTGAAGATTCAGGCACACGTGGAGTTAACGATCTCCTTTGTTCTCTCTGCCGTCTCTGCTCGGCTCCGAGGGTAAAGAAAAACTTCCAATAGTTCTCAGCTGCAGTTTTCTCAGTGCAGACCAGTTTTAAGAAACTTTTAAAGACAACAAGATCTTTAAAATAATCTCCTTTTCCCAGTTACAACTGAATGCAGCAAAAAAGGTTTGGTAGAGAAAAAAATCTGAGCCTTTGTGCCTATCTAGCTTAGTCTCTCTTTAAAGATCCATTTCGAAATTATTTGCTTGTTTGGCAAAACAAACCACCATAACAAAATCACCAACCAAAATCGCCAAAATCAACCATCCTCTGCTACCACTTTGTTGGGGAAAAAAAAGGTTAAAAATAGCTTTAAATCATAGGTGCAATGGATCTTGGATCAATAGAGAGTCAGCACACGAGTTTAGCTTTTAAAAAACATTTACTTCTAAAGGGAAAAGGGTCACAGGTTGCCTACAAAACAAAAACACCTGGAGCTACATTTCTCACTACTGTTTTACAACAAAGAGCTGGGATAATGGAAGGTGGAGAATCTTCTTCTTCCTCCTTCTTCTTGACCCTGAAAGGACAGTCACCTGACCTGTTGACCAATAACAGTTTACAAACACTCTCAAGTTTCCCGGGCTTGCAGATTATTGGCTTTGTGCCAGGTTCCCTTTCCAGGTCAATCTAAACAATAGCATGGTAGGTAAACACATTAACCCCATAATGACTGAATCTCAGACCTTGCAACACACATATATTCCAACACTAAACAGCCTGGATTAGGCCTCTGACGGGTGGTGGATCACTCTGCCACTCAGCAGCGGCCCGATCCTGACCATTGTGGGCCCCTTTTCGGCCATTTTCAGCCCCCTTTTGCCATTTTGGGCCCAATTTCAGCCCTGAATGGCCAGGATTGGGTCCAAAACAGCCAGGATAGGTGATGTCAGAGGGTGTGGCATATACAAATCAGTTATGCCAATGACACACTTCTGGCGATGTCAAGAGGCATGGCATATGCTAATGAGTTATGCTAATGAGTTATGCCAATGAGCTCCTCCAGCTCTTTTTCTACGAAATGACCTCTGTATAAGAGAATGAGGTGGTAGAGACTTGGGGTACAACGGAGTGTACCCTTTCAGACGACAAGTGGGGGAAATCATACTTTTCATGCTGCTAAATTTATTGAAAAGCTTCACCTCCCTGCCAATACAAAAAACTCAGTTGGAGATTTTATCCCACCTCTCAGCCTAAATTGGTTTGCAAAGCAGCTAAGGAATTAGACAATCCATACAAAGGACAATTACAATGTGATAGTAGTGTTCCATCAGGAAGAGGCTCTCAGTTAAAGCAATGCCTGGCTGCCTCCTTCTGGTGGTTTCTCCGAGACCCAGTGCAGTTTAAATGTTAAAATGCCAGACTAGGAACTGGAAGTCCTGGGTTCAAATCCCTGCTGTGCCAGGAAGAACTGGTAATCTTGGGCCGGTCAGTCTCTCTGCCATCTACTCTCCTTTGGGTATCCTCATCTATTGAAGCTGGAGGAAAAGAGTCTGTCAGACACATTCTGCAATCTGGTCAGGGTATAAAGGAAGCCATTCAGGCTCAAATTGGATGAAGTCTCGGCACGTGGTGATCAGCCCCCAGTAGGCATGTTGTGCTGCAGATGAAAACAAACCTTTCTGAACAAGTGGAGTAGGAAATAATTTATCCCACCTCCCACAGGTGAATCTGTGTCGGTCATCAAGCACACGGATCCCATTCCAGACCCCAGAGCCGTCAATCAGGATAAAAAGAACATGCTGTTTTCTGTAAGTATTCTCACACCTGCCCATTTTTCTCTCTTGAATTCCTATTTGTGGTGGCTGGTTCCAAAAAAGTTACGTAGATTGATCCATTCCACCTTTCTCCATGCGGGAGACCACAGGACCACGTGAGCAAGATGTCATGCCAGCGTTGAACGGGATTGGAATTTAACCTGAGAGGGGAGATAGTTCTCCAGGCGGGATGTACCTACATAGTTAGTTGAATCCTGAGGACTGGACTTAGCACTTCAAGCTGTACATGATTTTGCCTTTTTTTCAGTGGTTCCTCCACGTTAAAAAGTAGCACATTGGGAAGGAAGGGGCCTGCCCAACTTACTTCCTGCAGTGTTCGTTTTTTACTTGCACAGGATTTTTCATGCTCTGGGTTAACATTAGGCTTGCCAATCTGGCAATAGCAATCCCCAACCTTCAATAATTTTAGCAATAGGAGGGAAAAGGTGGGAGGCTTTAACGGTGATGCTCTAGGAATTCCCCCCTAGTCTCTGTGGTCTTTTACCAATGGTGATGCTCTAGGAATTCCCCCCCTAGTCTCTGTGATCTTTTATCATAGGGATTAGGGTAGATTCCTTAAAGTGTTATTATGACTTCCTGTTGAAACTCCACCCCCAGGTGCTGCCCCAAACATCTCTATAGCATTTGCCACTGCAGGGCTGGGAACTCTAGTTAGTGTTCAGAAATGTAATGCCTTCATACTACAGTCCCTTCCATCACACCACAAACACTGATGGAAGAATATCACTAAAGCTACCCACATTTGTGTAATATTCATGTTGAACACTCCCCTTTTAAAAGGTTGCCCTCTCTGTTCCTATTAGTTTCTCCAACGTCCCAAACCTTACCTTTCCCAAGGGAAGAGACCAACTTGCCATCAAGGACAGACGTTTAAACAAATGCTTGGCCCCTGTCTTTCCTATAAATTACACTTCAGTCTTCCTCAGCTTGACATCCTATCAGGGTTGCTGGGAGCTGTCATTTTTATATCTTTCCAAAGTGGATCAAAAGTTCAAGAGAATTACAATTCCCATCAAGCTAGGGTTGCTAGCGCTGCCTTGGCAAATGCTGGCAGATTTTAAGGGCAGTGGAGTTTGAGGAGGATGTGACGTAACTTTGTGGGGTAAAAGGTAAAAGTGCAAGCACCAAGTCATTACTGACCCATGGAGGGACGTCGCACCACAACGTTTTCTTTGCAGAATTTTTACATAGTGGTTTGCCATTGCCTTCCCCAGTCATCTACACTTTACCTCCAGGAAACTGGATACTCATTTTACTGACCTTGGAAGGATGGAAGGCTGAGTCAACCTTGTAGCAATTTCCCTTTTTCTCTGTAGTAAAGACCATAGAATTTCTAAAGAATTTCTAAAGACTAAAGAATGTCTAGAGTGTAACCATTTTTCAACCATTTCTTCCTCCTGTTCCTAATTTTTTTTAGGGCAGGGGATTGGAGCAAAGGGCACTAATTTTACCCACTGCAGACAGGCAAATAGCAAGCTTACATAAAGTCCAGTAAATTCTGAACATGCAGCAACAGCAGCTAACAGCTGGCCATCCTGTGCACTGGTGAATGCCACCAACAATGAAGACACAGATGCACTTGAAATGTAACTAGTTTTAAAATACAAACAAATCAGTCATTTGAGATTATGGACATATAAGGCTGCCTTAACTGAATCAGAGCCTTAGTGTCTACTCTGACTGGCAACGGCTCTCCAGGGTTTTAGGTCAAAATCTTTTGCATCACCTGCTACCTTATCCTGTTAACTGGAGATGCTGGAGATTGAATAGAGATGGGCACAAACTGGGGGTGGGGGATGAACTGTGCGGTTTGTGGTTCATTGCATTTCACGAACCACGAACTTTCACAAACTTGCCCCAGTTTGCGAACCGGTTCATTTGGTTTGTGAAAACATCACTTCCAGGTCAGCAGAAGGTCTGCAGAAAGCCCATTCCCCCTCTCCTCATTGCCTAGGAAACTGATTGATCAACGCCAGGCTGTCTGCAGTGACGAATTGAAAAACGAACCAAATGAACCAGCCTAAAGTTCGTGGCACTTCATCAGAAATGGGCTCTGACGAAGTGCCAGTTTGTGAACCACGAACCGGCCTGATTCGTCCCGAACTTTGGTTCATATTTTCGTCTGTGTCCATCTCTAGGATTGAACCTGGGACCTTCTACATGTCAAGCAAATACTCAGCCACTGAGCCACAGCCCCACTGCATACCTGGGTATGGGGTACTAAAAGAAAATGAAAATAAATAAAAAATGGATTCAATTTTTGAGCGTGTTAATTGTGAGAATTGTAGATTCACTAATTAGGACTCTGTTACCATACTCCCTTCTTGTTCTACTGCCTGTCTAGATCAAACCAGAATCCCACTTTTTGGCATCAGGAAAGATCAGCCCTGGAGACATATTCTTTGAAATCCAATTCAACCATTAACCATTACTAGAGATGGCTGAGTGCGCATCATGTGGGAAAATATTACCCTTTTCTCTCTCTAGGGCACCAACATTGCTGCTGGCAAAGCCGTTGGCGTTGTCATCGCCACAGGAGTCTATACAGAAATTGGGAAGATCAGGAACCAGATGGTTGCGACCGAACCTGAGAAGACCCCTTTGCAGCAGAAGCTGGATGAGTTCAGCCAACAGCTCTCCAAGGTCATTTCTCTGGTCTGCATAGCTGTTTGGGTAATCAACATCAGCCACTTTAGCGACCCCGTGCATGGCGGCTCTTGGTTCCGCGGGGCTATCTACTACTTCAAAATTGCTGTGGCATTGGCTGTGGCTGCTATCCCTGAGGGACTTCCAGCTGTCATTACCACTTGCCTGGCACTGGGCACCCGCCGGATGGCCAAGAAGAATGCGATTGTGCGGAGTCTTCCTTCGGTGGAAACCCTGGGCTGCACTTCGGTCATCTGCTCTGACAAGACCGGCACTCTAACAACCAATCAGATGTCGGTCTGTAGGGTGAGTTCTGGGGTTGCCATTGGCTCATTGGCTGCTTTTTTCCTGTTTATGGCCTGATTGATCTTAAGTAATGTTTGATGCCTCTAAGTTACTCCAGAGTGAAAATGGCCATGAATTTAGCAATTTGATGTATGCTGGAAATTGATTGGTAGTATTTTTTTAACCCCGCTTTTCAGTCAAATCTGGAGTCTCAAAACAGCTTATAGTTAGATCTTTGTACAATGTATAGATTACAAATGTCCAGTCAAATATTAATTATAATTGCATAAGAAAGTGCTTTGATAGGAGATTCACTGTAAGCTGTTGCTCAGGCATGGTGAGAAGGGTGCCTGGTTCCTGCCTTTTCTTGCCTCTACAGTAGTACTTGAAGGACCTGGGCTTTAAGTGGAATCCAGGCATCATGGAGAGGTACCCGGCTGCAACTGCTTTAGCTTGGTTGGAAAGCTCAGTTATTTAAGACTGTTACTTTCCTCTTACTCCACCAGCATGCTGTGTTCTGGAAAATGAGTAGTTGTGGCAGCCAACCACTCTGTTTTGCAGGACAAATGTTGTTCTGGGGGGTGTCTAAGCTGCTGTATCTTGATGTTCAGGGCAGAGGTGAAAGCTGAGATGGTATAGTTGTCACAGGAGGACTGTGCCACCTTGTACTCGCACACTTTTTTGCCTTCCTCTGGGCATAGAAGAGAGGTCACTAGGGGAGGTGAGGTAGCTGTTAATTTCCTTCATTGTGCAGGGGGTTGGGCTAGATGACCTTTGGTATACCTTCCAGCTCTATGTTTCTGTTTGAATTGTCTTTGTAGTGGGGAGGGAATGAACCTCCCCAATGATCAAGCCTGGGTCAACAAAAGTGCTAAAAAACTCTCTAAGCTCTGCTTCAAGAAAAGCCAAATTCTGAGAGCTGCATTAAGAAAAGGAAGCAGATGCATGGACATGGGGTTATTTATAGTATTACCGCTCCACCCATGGCTGTTAAAGTCTTGTGCAGTCCCCCCTGGGATTCCATCGGGCTCCACAGAACATTTGAATTCAAGCTTAGGTTTATTAGACCATGGTGCCTAGAAACTTGGGTTTAAAAGAAAGGCAGGCTGGCTAGCTCGTTTCTCAAGATGCTGCTCCTGATACCAGATTTGATGCTTGTGTTGTGTCCACACAGAGTAAAGAGCATACACAGTGTTGTGACTGAAGATCTCAGTGGGTTGTGATTAGAGATGGGCACGAACAGAAAAAAACCCGAACATGATGTTCGTTGTTCGTTGCCATCCATGAACAGAGACTCACGAACAACCACGAACATGGCCCTGTTCACAAACATGTTCGTGGTTGGCTTTTCATGGGGGTCAGCAGGCTCTCCTCCAGCCATCATCCAAGTCAAGGTACCTACTGCACCACTCCCAGAAACCTGACCTGAGCAGGCACCAGGAAAGGTACCGATAATAAACAATAGCTTAGCCCAGAGCCTGGCAGCAGCCCTGGAACTCAAAGGGGTAGATCCCTATCCCACCACACACAAAGAAAATTCAAGCTCCAATGCACTCTCTATCAAAATGTCAACAGCAGCTGTCTCTCCCTCTCCAAAGCCAGAGCTGGGAGCCCCCCTCCCCCCTGGTCTTTGTTCCCTTGTAACAAATTTGGAGCTCCACATTTGAAAGGAAGACCTGCCTATCAAGCTAAATTGGGCTTAGACTGGGGTTTCCAGGGCAACAGCAGGAGTTCAGACAGTGTTCAGACAATCCCTGCCTAAGTTGCCAAGGGAATTGATTGCAGGTGCCAGACTGTCTGGCTTGATGAACTGCAACCAACGAGGCTTGCAACGACCACCTGTTCGTTTAGAATGGGGCCTCACGAACAGCTTGTTCGCGAACAGCAGATTGGGCTGTTCGTTGCTTTTTTTTGTTTGTATTGCTGTTCGTGCCCATCTCTAGTTGTGATGTGCTGGCAGGGTTCAGGTTGAAATCTGAGTGGCCTTAGCAACGCCGCTGATCCACAGATCTGGAACAAGCATTTCAGAGATGTAAGATAATTGTCTGTTGTGATGGGGAATCAAAATCTTCAGGAGGCATGTATGTCCAGCTGATCTCGCTTACTAAGCTGCCCAGAGATTATCAGCTTCTGTGCCTGAAGTTCTGTCCAACATCAGAGATGCTTCCACATGTCATAGAAAGAAAGATCCAACTGAGAAGTCCCAGGGGTTTGTTTGTCAAGATTGAGAGTGACTAGACTAATCGAGAGGTTGCTTTCATTTCTCGAACCATGCTAGCATATCAGAAAGTTTCATACTTTGGGGAATCATGGTGGAACTCGAATCCAAATGCACTTTGAATGAACGCACCATTAAAAGCAAGCTTTCGCATGTTGATGGCATTTGTTTTATTTTTAAACATTCGTCTGCCTTCTTTCTGAAAGTCAAGGCAAACCTCCCTTGAGGCAATTGATGAAAATAGTAACTGATAAACAAAAAAATCCAAGCAATAGCATTTGTTTGAAATATTTCAAGTCGGCCTCTTGAACTTTCCAGCAAAAGGCATAAAATATAAAACAGTAAAAACCACTCTGCAGATAAAATATTGAAAGCATGGTGGCCCAATGTTCTGCAATGAAACAGAATCCTGGAAAGGCTTCTGTTTTGGAACAGTGTTGTATAGAGTGCTGCCTGGGTGCCAGCATGGTATACTGGTTAGAGTGTCAGGCTAGTATCTAGGAGATTCAGGTTCAAATCCCCGCTCTGCCATAGAATCTCACTTAGCCTTAGACTAGTCCCACAACCTTAGCCTAATGAACCTCACAGGGTTGTTTTGAGGAAAAAATGGAGGAGAAAAGAACCATGTAAGCCACTTTGGGTCCCCACTGTGGAGAAAAGACAGGGTATACGTAAAGTAAATAAAATAAATTTTGCCTCAGATTTTCTCTTTGGGTGGACATCACTTGGCATCCCTTCAGAGAAACACAAGGCTTTCCAGAAACCGAAAAAGATGATGATGATGATAACATTCAATTTATGTACCGCCCTTTAGGACAACTTAACGGCCACTCAGAGTGGTTTACAAAGTATGTCATTATTATCCCCACAACAAAATATCCTGTGAGATGGGTGGGGCTGAGAGAGCTCTGAGAGAGCTGTGACTAGCCCAAGGTCATCCAGCTGGCCTCAGGTGGAGGAGTGGGGAATCAAACCCGGCCCTCCAGATTAGAATCCCGTGCTCTTAACCACACACCAAACTGGCTCTCTCCAGAATTCGTAGCACAAGATAGGACTTGTGCTACGAATTCTGGAAAATGTTGTTTTGCGCTTGCTCCATTTGGTCATTGTTCCTCCAAACAGCTCAGGGCAGCACACATGCTTCCACTTTCCACCATTTTTCTCATCACAGCAACCCTGTGAACAAAGTTAGGCCAACAGAGTGGCAGGCAATGTCTGTATGATTTGAGCCCCAAATCATTCAGCCCCATATCCTCTGACTGGTGGCCTCAGGTAAGTCTTTCACCTTACTTACTATCAGTTGCTTTTAATTGGAGAAAGAAACTCTGTAAATATGACACCTCTGCGTGTTTAATTTTATTTGTTATTTTATATTTTACAAAATTTATACCCCTCCTCTCTTCCCTCATAAGGGTCATCAAGATGGCTAACACATTAAAACATACATAATAAAAACTCGTAAAAACCATTAAAACCAACAAAAACCACATCATTAAAACAATTAAAACCAGAGCTAAAATATATATAAAAACATAAACACAACAATAAAAGGGGGACAGACAAGTCTCCATAGGGAGTGAGTTCCAGAGTTTTAGTACCATGACTGAGAAGGCCCTCTCCTGAGTTGCCACCTGCCTAACCTCAGAAGGTGGGGACACCTGAAACAGGACCGCCAAAGATGACTGCAATGGTTGGGTAGGTTGATAAGGGAGTAGGCAGTCCTAGGCAGTCCTTCAGATATGTTGGTCCCAAACCATATAGAATTTTATTTTCACCACCCAGAGCCCCTGAGGATGGGCGGTTTATAAATCGAAATAACAACAACAACAATAACAACAATAATTTTATTCAGCACCAGCGCCTTGAATTGTGCTCAGAACCAGATTCAGAGCCAGTGTAGACGAGCCGAGACAGAAGTGATGTGTTTCCTGAACTCTCTCCAGTCAACGTCTTGGCTGCAGCATTCTGTACCAACTGAAGTTTCTGAAGTTTCCCATCACAGAACGTGTTGCAGTAGTCTAACCTAGATGTAACCAAGGCATGTGCCACAGTGGAAAATCCTGCCCAGGAAAGGCTGCAGTTGATTAACCACAGTTGCCACCAGCTTTATTTAGCAATAGGCCTGGGTCCAAGAACACCCCCAAACTGTGGACCTATTCCTTTGAGGGTTGTGCAACCCCATTCAGAATCGGTGACACCTTAAATCCAAGGTCAGACCTTCTGCTCACCAGTAACACTTCCATCTTTTCAGAATTAAGTCTACATGTCCCAATTTCAGTGAGAAGAGACAGAGGTGGATTGCGTCGATACATGAGCGCTCCCGTGCTTCTCAGCGGGCCGATTTCAGCCTGATTCGGCCAGGTGCGGACTGTGGGAGCGCTGCTGGGAGGGTCCTGGAGAGCTCCTGCACTTCACAGCGGGCCAATTTAGTCCCGAAATGGGCCCAATTCAGCCTATTTGGGGTTCAAAGCAGCCCACTGTGGAGCATGGGCTCGCTCTGCGCCACCTGCGCACACACCCCGGGAGGCACGTTCCCCTGCCTTTCCCCCCACTGTCCAGGTAAGTGGGGGTGGGCGTGGAGGGTGGGAGTGGAGGATCCCCTGCCCCCAGTGGGGGACTGGCAACCCTAATGCTGCCTCCATGCATTGGTATCATGATCTCAAGATGGCAGTCATGCGCAGGCGGGGTTGGGCGAGGCGGAGCCAGTGTGCTAATGCTTGCTGTTTCTCCCCATGCATTGTCAACATTTAGAAGGATACAAGTACAGGGGTTTTTGGTTACTCAACCAAGTTTTTTTGCTAATGAAACAAAACGTTGGCACTCTGATTTGAATCCAAACCAGTATATCAATCTAAGACAAATATAGGTGGCTAGTTTGCCCCCATCCCCTAACCTCTTCCCTGTCTTTGTTTTATTTGTTTTTTTTAAATTCGGTTACTAAATAATGGAAACCCTTGAATCAATATTTAGTATTCCACACACCAAGCAGGTCTGGGACAGGAAGACAATTTTAGTTAATGTTTAACCTTAAGGAGTTCCCTGGTCAAACAAAGGGGAATATTTAATGGTAGGAATATGGATATCGTTCACGGGTTTGCCAGCAAAGTTAAATATTTGCCCGGCATGGCCCTGCTGGCTGCCGAACGCCCTCTGTGCTTCTGGGGAGATGATGTTTGTTGTTAAACAAGGTTAACTCCTTACCCTGCCCTCACCATTATATGCAAAACCTCTTTAAGGTCCTGGATAAATATTTGGCTCAAACCAATTGCAGCTAAGAAGCAGCACCGTTGTGGGAACAGATCCCCTCGGCATGCTCAGTCAGAGTGTAGAAGGGAAACGTGTCTAAGCTTGATGGTCAGGCATACTATATTCTCGCTGCCCGCAGGTGCAGACGTCACTCCTTGACGTCACTCCCTGTGCTCCTGGACGTGATGTCAGTGCATCACCAGAGACATGCTGATGTCACTTCCAGGCATATGGGAAGTGATGTCAGCACATCCCCGGTGACATCATTATGTTGCTGGTGTTTCCCCAGTGGGTAAGTTTCCTGCCAGTTGCTGAGCTTGGGCTGGCAACCCTAACGCTGGTCCTGCACCCCGTCACTGCATGTCTTCTGGCTCATGGGTGTGACACCTCTGTGTGGAGGAAGTGTATATGTGTATGCTCACTCCCTGTGATCAGAAAGGTTCAGAAAGCAGCATCTCTGATCACACATAGCGATGGTAGTGACGTCTATGATCCCTCACTGTTTACAGCAATAGTGGTAAAGTCTGTGGTCCCTCCTTGTCCCTGTTCCTTTACTGATGGCTCTCTTGAGACCACTTCCGTACAGTACAGCCCTCCCATGTGGGCAAAAAGCCCCCTTGAATCATTCAGTTTTGCATCGTTTGCGGAAGGCCAGGAGAGCGGGAGATTTCCTGACCTGTTCTGGTAGGTTCTATAAGGTGGGGGCCACCACCGAAAATGCCTGCATACAGGCAGCTGTTGAATTTGCCCATGTATGTATTATGCAAGTTTTTAATCTGTTAGCAGCCTCAGTGGCCCTTATGAGAGCAGAAAGGCCCTCGTAAGTTTTATTAAATAAGATAAATAAATAAATCCCCCAAGGGGCAACATTCAGACATTGCTGTGAACTAGTGTTTCATTCAGGGGTCCCAGAACAGGAGGTTTTTAATCATTCTCTATGCCATTGGAAGAGGCAGGAGGGAGGATAGAACACAAGAACTGCAACAAGAAGGGTCTGTGGCTCAGTGACAGAGTATCTGCTTTCCATGCAGAAGGTCCCAGGTTCAATTCATGGCAATTCCAGTTAAAGGACCGGGTAATAGGAAATGTGAAAGACCTCCACCTGAGACCTTAGGGAGCCATTGCCAATCAGAGTAGACAGTACTGATCTTTAGAGTCCAAGGGTCTTGCAAGTGTCTGTTTCGATTAAATCTCTTTGTCGTAATACCCGAATGCAGCATTTTGGCTCAGTTGAGACACAAAACAATGGTTTATTTTAACCATGGTTCATTTGTGAGATCGCAGTTAGGTTCGTAGATAATGGTCCAAATCTTGGTTTGCCTCAAAAAGTGTTGGTTTCATCATTCAAATAGAGCTGGCTGGTTTCAAGTTACTTTGGGCCCAAAGTAATAAACAGAGTGGATTACACAGGAAAAACAAAGTTCAGCAAATGTCTGTAATCTCTCTCTAAACCAGTTGGTTTGAAGCTGACTTGAATAGGACTTAACACCATATCATAAGGCATTTTCTCTTCCCCAAACCCTTTTTATTCATTTTTTTCTGATGGGGGGGCATCCATCCTGAAGAAGAGTTCTATAGGACTCAAAAGCTTGCTCACTGTTATGTGTCAATATATTAATCAAAGGTATTAAGTAGGGTTGTGTTATTGGTTTTTGGATTTTACTTTTGGACTGGCACATCTGTAAACAACTTCTTCCTGTTGACTGGGGTAATCAGTGCTGATTTTATTGACAGCTCCATGTTTGAAATGATTTCATTGTGGAAGCTTGTAAACAAGATCACGTGAGCCAAAGTTGTGATAGGTTTAATCAGCATGGGCAAGTGAGGGCAGAACAGTGAGGGTAGAGGAGGAGGAATTGGAAGGTGAGCAGCAGCATGAACAAGTGAGAGCAGAATAGGGAGGGTAGAGGAGGAGGAATTGGAAGGTGAGCAGCAGCATGGGCAAGTGAGATCAGAACAGGAAGGGTAGAGGAGGAGGAATTGGAAGGTGATCAACAGCATGGGCAAGTGAGGGCAGAACAGGGAGGGTAGAGGAGGAGGAATTGGAAGGTGAGCAGCTGCATGGGCAAGTGAGATCAGAACAGGGAGGGTAGAGGAGGAAGAATTGGAAGGTAAGCAGCCGCATGGGCAAGTGAGGGCAGAACAGGGAGGGTAGAGGAGGGAGGTGAGCAGCAGCATGGGCAAGTGAGGGCAGAACAGGGAGGGTAGAGGAGGAGGAATTGGAAGGTGAGCAGCAGCATGAACAAGTGAGAGCAGAATAGGGAGGGTAGAGGAGGAGCAAGGTGAGCAGCAGCATGGGCAAGTGAGATCAGAACAGGACGGGTAGAGGAGGAGGAATTAGAAGGTAAGCAGCCGCATGGGCAAGTGAGGGCAGAACAGGGAGGGTAGAGGAGGAGGAACTGGAATGTGAGCAGCATCAACTAGAAGTTGCTGAAAGACAGTGAAGCAACATGAGTCCCCTCACCTGTTTGTGTGCAACATGTACCTGTCTTGGCTGATAATTCAAAGTTTTGCTCCTTCTTCGTGCATTCAAAGTAGCCCTCTGCTTTTGAATATTTTAGCTTGTTTTCCTTGAAAGGAGAGCTGTTCGTGTTGGTGCCTTGGTGGGGCTGCTGGCTCATTTTGATTAAGCAAATAGCTTTGCTGGCTGTGTTTGTGTTCCCACCTCATCAGCCAGGTATTTAATTGCATGCTTTTAAGCCCCATGTGTTCAGAGCGCTTAGGAGAGGAGATGATTAAGCAGCCGTGTGTGGGACCCCGAGGGAGGGGCACTACAAACAAGCTGTGTTTTGTGTCTGTCAGTTTGTCATTACGTCTGAATGTGTGATCCTCATATACGATTGCAACACAGTGCATTTGTTAAAGACAACTGCACTTATAGATTGCGGCATCTGCAATGTGCTACTCTTGTGAGAACAACCTGCAAGCTGGCTTCTAGAAGGTCACGTGCATTTTCGACCCATTTTCTGGTACTCGTTCAAGGTAAATTGCTGTCCCCATCCTTGCCTTCTGAGGACGTCTTGATAATTTATTTTTTTAGTGAGAGTTGCTAGAGTTTTCATTCTTTAAGCTTTAGCATCTTCCCTGAAACCTCCCTAGAATTTTGGTCAGTGTGTGAACGCGTCTTGTCTGTCTTCCTGCATGCCTGTGAATGCACACGCAAATAAATTCTAAGGCCTATTGTCTTACACCTTTCCGCAGCTAGAGTATATTTTGAACTGTTTAGAAACTATTTTAGGATCATAACAGAGTCCCCCACCCCTTTTCTAGTGCATCTTTAATTAAAAGAATAATAATCATCCTGGATTTTTAGTTCAAGACCAGCTATTGCAGAGGAAATAAAGACAGCAGGTTGAGGACAATCTGTGTCAATGTGTAGGGAGGTGAGCTTGGGTCGTGATCCTCATATCCTCCACGTGTCACTCTTTACCAGGGATGGTCCCTGTTTTCGCTTTTGGGAATCCTTGTGTTTCTTTTAGAGCAAGTTGCAACAGTTGTCATTCTTGAGGGTCTACTCTCCTCCCCAAAGTCTCCAGAAATTACATCTCCTAGCAGGTAGGTGGATACATGCATATCGTCTCCAGTGTGCACACCTACAAACCCACGCACATGTACATGAAGGCACCGTGCCATGCATGCTCTGTCACTTCACATGCTGATGAGGCTCATTTTGAACTGTTGGTAACAGATGGTAGGACTGTTAATGTTTTTCTAGCACATCTACAGCTCAAAGGATAAGCCCTTTCTTATGTTTTAAATGTCGATGAGCTCAAATTTCTTCTCCTTGTTGTTTCATTATTTAAAAGAAGTCAGTTATGCTTCTCTCTTTATCTAATTGACCTCATAGGTCTTTATTCAGAGAGCGGGGTGGGTAGGTGATTTATGTACACCACTAGGGTTGCCAACCTCCAGGTAGGGCCTGGAGTTTTCCCAGAACTACAACTAATTTCCAGATAACAGTGATCGGTTCCCCTGGAGAAGACGGCTGCTTTGGAGGGTGCACTCTATGGTAGGTTTGACTTACAAACTGCATGGACTTCTTGATAGTAGCTCTGCACTCTGCAGTGGCTCGATCTGGGCTGAATTGGCCCAGATCAGGGCCAAATTGGCCTAGATTGGGCCCAAATTGGGGCTGAATCAGCCCTAATTGGGCCGCTGCAGAGCATAGCAGAGCTTCCACACTCCTCAGCATCCCAGTTCGGGCTGAATCTGGGCCGAATCAGGCCGCTGTAGAGTTCAGCAGTGCTTCTGCACTCTGCAGCGACCCAATAAGGGCTGAATCGGCCCAGACCAGGCCCTATTCGGCCCCCTGAGGAGTGCTGGAGCGCTTCCAAGGTGAGCATGTGGCCTACGCAATGATATCACTCCCTGGAAGTGATGTCATCACGCAGGCTGGGAGCATGTGCACACTGTGCATGCGCAAGGAGAAAGCACAAGGTAAATGCCAGGTCTCCAACCTCCCACCTGGGGTAGGGGGACCTAGCAACCCTTGTGCTAGGCTTGGGGTGGCAGTCTGGTTTTCTTTTAAAGAATATTTCCTTTTTTTACATTTAATCAGCCTGATCTTTGGAGTGTGTTTTTATTTAATGTAACTTACCATGATCAGTTTAATTTTTCGTTCGTTGTAGTATGTAATATTGCAGCTGTTGACTAGACATGGGCACGAAGAGCTTTACGAACGGAAAAAACCCATGAACAGCCCGTTTGTCTGTTCGTGAACAAGCCGTTCGTGAGGCCCCATTCTAAACGAACAAGTGGTCGTTGCAAGCCTCGTTCATTGCCTTCGTCAGCCGTTCGTCAAGCCAGACAGTCTGGTGCCTTTCAGTCAGTTCCCCTGGAAACGGAGGCAGGGACTGAACTCTGTCTGAACTCCTTCTGGCTTTCCTTCTGGCTTTAACCCTTCAAAGTATTTCCAGCAGAGAGTCCCATTTTTGCCACTGTGAAGAGAAAATGACAGCAAAGGGGGAGACCCATGGATCATGCCTTTCCCGGGGTGCAATCTCTCTGAAACTTGGGGAGTCTTCAAAGGACAGTGAGGACTATGTCCCCTGCAAATTTGGTGGGTATTGGACATTGGGAAGGTCAGTTTGTAACCCCTCAAAGAAGCTTCCAGCAGTGAGTCCTGTTTTTGACACTGAAAAGAAAATGACAACATCATGCCATTGTCCCCTGCAAATTTGGTGGGTATTGGACATTGGGAAGATCAGTTTGTAACCCCTCAAAGTAGCTTCCAGCAGAGAGTCCCATTTTTGTCACTGTGAAGAGAAAATGACAACAAAGGGGGAGACCCATGCGTCATGCCTTTCCAGGGGTGCGATCTCTCTGAAACTTGGGGGTCTTCAGAGGACAGTGAGGACTATGTCCCCTGCAAATTTGGTGGGTATTGGACATTGGGAAGGTCAGTTTGTGGGGTGTTTAAAGGGCCCTGCCCCTTGCACGTGGCAGGAAATGGCCCTTTAAACTATCAGCTGGCAGGCGGCAGGGGGATCTTTAAAGGGCCACGAACAACGAACATGTTTGTGAACACAGTCATGTTCATTACTGTTCATTGTTCGTTGTTCGTGGATGGCAACGAACAACGAACAGCTTGTTCGGGGGGGTTTCCCCCCCATTTGTGCCTATGTCTACTGTTGACATTTTAGGAGCTGCTTTGTTCAAAGTAGAATATGGAATATACACATTATATATACATGATATTATATACATGGGGTATTGTTATACAGTCAGACCTATCCAGGTTGGTATTGTCTTCATGGACTGTTAGAGCGTCTTTCACATCACCTGCAACCTACTGGAGTTGCCGGGGACTGAACCTGGCACCTTCTGCATGCCAAGCAGATACTGTAGCACTGAGCCATGGCCCCAACCTGAAATTTGAAATGAAGTATATCCACAAAACTAACAGCAAATGGGGGAAGAACTGAAGAGTGAACAAAAGAATTAAAACAAATATAAATGAAATAGGGAACACATGCTCATCTCTACTTTTGAAACAATGCAGGCCAGGTTCTTGTAAATACATCAGAATGGAGCAGGGCTTTCCATAATGTCTGGTGGGAATTGGGCAGTTTTGGACATACTGCCTTTTCTTTTCTTTGATGCAGGTGTTAGCTTGCACCCCAGAGCCTTTTAAGGACAACCAGATCCTGTGTTTATATCAGAGGTTTGTCCTGCTGGCTGCTCATAGCCCGTTCTCACAGAAAACTCCCTTTAGAATGAGATTGCGGAGTATAAACTGCTGGCCTATGCTATCCTGTCAAGGGATTAGCTTTATGCTATTTCCGCTCCACTGTTTACGTCAGATTGCAAACATGGGCTTCCATTCAGCCTGAAGAGATGCTGTGGGGGGGCATTTATTTCATGGATATAATAGAATACCTTGCTGTTCAACTTTTGGACCTGTCTCATGATGCATTAATCACGGAACGCTTTGCAAAGGGAAATGTGAAATGCCTTGCTTGGTTGCCATGGGATACAGGCTGTTGTTTCTCTGTTAACTGCAGGTCGAATCCTAAACTTTGAGACATTTAGAAATGTCCGGATCAGTAGTGAAAGTGTCCAAAATCTGGGAAGAGTATATGGGGATTTTTTTAAAACAAGTTTAACAAAGCTGGAGAAGGAGGTAACCTGTGTCCCGAAAATCTGAGGGCCAAGCTACACATGACGAATGACACTTGAACGGCAAGTGTATTTCTCCCTGTTCACTTGCCCTCCACTCAATCCACTTGCCGTTCAAGTGTCATTCGTCATGTGTAGCTTGGCCCTGAGACTGTGAGCCAAGCTACAAGTGACGAATGACACTTGCCTGGCAAGTGAACAGACTCGCGTGTATTCCTCCCTGTTCACTTGCCATTCACTTGCGCGCTACTTGATCAAGTGGAGCGCAAGAGAAAGGCAAGTGAACAGGGAGGAATACATGAGAGTCTGTTCACTTGCCAGGCAAGTGTCATTCGTCACTTGTAGCTTGGCCCTGAGTCTGTTCACTTGCCGTTCAAGTGTCATTTGTCACTTGTAGCTTGGCCCTTGGTTTCTGCAGACCTTCATTTTCAGTTTTGCAGCTCTGTCTGCTGGATTTTCTCTCCATGCTTCAGCAGGGTCTCCACAGGTGTGTTTGCTGCATTCCAATGTGCTTTGGTTCATAGAAGCTGACATTTCTGTGAAACACAGTGTCTTTAAATATAGCATGTGTGCATGAAAGCGTCAGGAACGGGAGATGTTGAGACCTCCAGGTAGGCTTGTCAGTCCCCTGGTGGGAGCAGGGATCCCCTGCTCCCAGCCTCCACCCCCTGCCACCTTTCACCTGGCTGGCGTGGAGGGGAGGTGTGGGAGCTGCACTCTTACATGTTCCAAAGTGCCCCTTCGTCATGCCAGGAATTACATCATTCCTGAAGCAACGCAGAAGTATTGGATTGTGCTGGGAGACGACTGAGTAAAAATCGGCAAATTTAGACGAGTGCCTTCCCATGTGATTCTCCCTGTGCCCCCCCCCATCCCCTACTTTCACCCCCAGAGACCTGGCAACCCCTGCATCCAGGAGAGCCAGTTTGGTGTAGTGGTTAAGAACACAGGACTCTAATCTGGAGAGCCGGGTTTGATTCCCCACTCCTCCACTTGAAGCCAGCTGGGTGACCTTGGGTCAGTCACAGCTCTCTCACAGCTCTCTCAGCCGCACTCACCTCGCAGAGTGATTGTTGTCAGGATAATAATAACACTTTGTAAACCGCGCTGAGCAGACGTTAAGTTGTCCTGAAGGGCGGTATATAAATCGAATGTTATTATTATTTATTATAAAAGAACACTGTCCTAATGGGGGTATCCTGTTCTGGATGGGGTTGAACTCCCCCTAAAGGAGCAGCTTCATAGCTTGGGAATGCTGCTATACTCCTGTTGGAACCAGGTCTCTTTCACCAGCTCCAGCCATTCTTGGGCAGGAAAGATCTTGCCACTGTGGTGCATGCCGTGTTAACATCTAGATTAGATTACTGCAGTGTCCTCTGTGTGGGGCTGCCCTTGAAGACTATCTAGAAGTTATAGCTGGTACAGAATGCTGCAGCCAGAGTATTGTCTGGAGTGGGTTGTAGGGACCATGTCACTCCAGTCTTGTTCCACCTATACTTACTTCTGATTTGCTTCTGGCCCCAATGGTGCTGGTATTGACTTTTAAGGCCTGATGTAGCATACCTGCATAACTTAAGGACCACCTTCTCCCATATAAACCTACCTGTCCATTCTAGTTACCTTTGGAGGCCTCGTTTCTGGGGCCCTCGCCATCAGAGGATAGACATGTGGCAACTCAAGAAAGGGCCTTCTCAGTTGTGGCACCAAAACCTTGGAATTACCTCCTGAGGGAAATTCACCTGCCTCCCTCTGTTATTGTCTTCTGGCAGTGGGTGAAGACTTTTTTTTGCTTAGTTTGGCATATGCACAGTAAACTATTGGCACTTCTCCCTATGTGTATGTGTTTGTTGGTTTATATTTTTATATGTTTTTGTTGTATTTATATATTTATGTTATTGTATTTATACACACGCACACATATTGTTTTAGTTTTTTAATATATGTTGTTTGGAAATGTGGCATGTAATGTTTTAAATAGATAATTAAGTCTCCTCCCCCTATAAAATTTAAAGCTGAATAACTTTTCCTAAACTCACAATAAAAACTCATTTTCCAACTGATATCCTATCATGTATTATATTTCAAAGTGGCTCAAGGGGAAAAAACCTTATCACCCTCTAAGCATAATCTAATATCTGTTGGTGGAGATCACAAAATATGTTATGACAGTACCAACATTTAACCAGTGTGGACCAAATATCTGTAAATTTGGATACTGGCCAGGACGTTTGCATCCACATATATCTGTAAGTTGTGATCTTATTCATATTCCATACATATCAAACTTTATTTAACCTCTGTGGCATGGATGGGGTGGAACTCTGTTTCCCATTTTTGTGCTAGAGTCATCCTACTGAGGAGTTACACAATTTTAAAGTTGACAATGAGGAAATTGAAATTGTCCAAAATTTTCTATTCCTTGGCTCAATCATCAACCAACAGGGAGACTGCAATGAGGAAATCAGAAGGAGATTGAGACTTGGAAGAGCAGCTGTGAGGGAGCTAGATAAGATCCTTAAAGATAAAGATGTCTCTCTGGGAACCAAGATCAAGATAATCCAAGCTATGGTATTCCCTGTTACGATCTATGGATGTGAAAGTTGGACAATGAGGAAAGCTGATAGGAAGAAAATGGATTCATTTGAAATGTGGTGCTGGAGGAGAGTTTTGTAGATACCATGGAAAGACAAAAAGACAAATAAGTGGGTACCAGATTAAATCAAGCCTGAATTCTCCCTAGAAGCTAAAATGACAAAACTAAGGCTATCATGCTCTGGTAACCTCATGAGAAGACAAGATTCTCTGGAAAAGTCAATAATGCTAGGAAAAGTGGAAGGCTGTAGGAAAAGAGGAAGACCTAAAGCGAGATGGCTTGACTCAATAAAAGAAGCCACGGCCTCCAGTTTGCAGGATCTGAGCAAGTCTGTTAATGATAGGATGTTTGGGAGGTCTTTCATTCATAGAGTTGCCATAGGTCAGAGGTGATTTGACGGCACATAACACACACACACACCACTGGCTACCTATCAGTTACTGGGCTCAATTCAAGATATTGTCTATCACATACAAAGTTCTTCATGGCCTTGGTTCAGCATATTTATGGGACTACCTCTCTCCCTATGTTCCACCATGGCAGTTTTGCTCATCTGAACAGAGCCTTCTGTTGGTGCCACATGGGCACATGGGACTTCTTTGTGGCAGCCCCCATCTTATGGAACAGCCTACCTGAAGAGGTCAGGAAAGCTCATACTTTTTGCAAATGATGCAAAACTGAATTATTCAAGAGAGGGTTTTTTTTACTGAGATAGGTGGACTGTACTGTAAGGAAGGGTCTCAAAGAGACCCATCAGTATATAGATAGGGACCATAGACTTTACTACAGTGTGCTTCTATGTACTATCTGTTGCTTTAAGTACGATCCTTCTGGGTAGTTCTATGTTGTTTAATAATAAGGCTATCGCACTTTGGTCACATCATGAGAAGACAAGATTTTCTGGAAAAGTCAATAACGCTAGGAAAAGTAGAAACCAGTAGGAAAAGAGGAAGACCTAAAACGAGATAGCTTAACTCAGTAAAAGAAGCCACGGCCTCCAGTTTGCAAGATCTGAGAAAGTCTGTTAATGATAGGACGTTTGGGAGGTCTTTCATTCATAGGATTGCCATAGATCGGAGGCAACTTGATGGCACATAACACACACATCCTAGCCACAGTAAACAATTGTTATAAAAGATTTATTTGATGCCTTTTTTTTGAACTTGAAATTCTCAGGAAGCTGGATTTTGCCCTGAAAGCCACATTATGTTTTGTTTCTTCTTCCTCCCTGCTCTTACCCCTGCATATAGCACAGAATATATTTATTGTGGGGGGCAGGGGGAGACCTTATTGGCTGCTTTTAACATGATTTCATCTAGTTGCCTAAGGAAAGCAAAGTATTGGCTGGACTTGCTGTTTTTTCCTGATTGCTTAATTTTAGAAATGAAATCAGATACAATTGAAGTAAAACGGGGTTTCTTTTAAGCTCTTCCTTTTTAAATTCAAGAGTGGCTGGCTGGGTTCCCGTGTGACTTTTGGAGAGCTGCATTAGCTGCAGGTGGTGACCCTTTCAAACTTCTCTTCCCAGCTGCAAGTGATTCTAGACAGGAACCTCATATCTTTTTAATGACATAACCTTGGTTAGCTTGAAAAAAATGCACTTCAAAGATCTAAGGTGGACAGATGTACCCCCTCCTTCAAAAATATTACTAAAATGAAGTTTATGGGGTCCTACTACTAGTTTTGCAGGGATTTTCATTTACATTCTTAAATCTCATTCTTGTTCCAATATGTAACTTTAACCCAGGTTTGCGCCTTATTCTGGGTACAGGATGCACACAGCTTTAACGACACTGTGACATCACACACTGGTACAATGCTGGTGCACCTGTCCCTACTCTAGAGTTGCCAGCTCCAAGTTGGGAAATTCCTGGAGATCTGGGGGGTGAAACCTGGAGAAACCTGGAGAAAGTGGGGTTTGGGGAGGGAAAGGACCTTGGCATGGCATAATTCCATAGTGCCCACCCCCCAAAGTAGCCATTTTCTCCAGGTGAACTGATCTCTGTGGCCTGGAGACCAGTTGTAATTCTGGGAGATCTCCAGCTACTACCTGGAGGCTGGCAACCCTACCCTATCCCCCCATATCCTCCTGGGTTGCCAGGCAGTGGGCTGGCATCCCCTAGCTCTTCTGCTGAGCCATGTAAGCTCTCTCCTGCCTCCCTCCATCTTTAATACAGAGATAATAAAATTGATCTAACAGGATCCTTCAGGAAAGTACATAAATACATAAACGTTATATGAATGATGAACTTTTGATCACTCTTAGAGTTAGTTTACGGAACGTGTTGTCATAAGCTGTGACAATGGCCACTGGTCATTTTAAAAAGATGAGACAGATTTCATGGAGAACAGGTCCATGGCTGTTACTTGTAATCATGAAATGGAACCTCCAGATTCAAAGGCAGTGTACCTTTGAGTGCCATGTGGTGGGGAGAAATGGGGGTGGGAAGACTGCTTGTTCGAGTAATTACTATCATGCGTCGCTGGAGGGAAAATCTGCTTGAAGTACTTTAATGTCCATAAAAATTTTAAAAAACGATAGAGCTGTTAAAAAAATCAAAAGTGAAATCAACAACGGTATAAATTTTTTTTTTAATTCCATAGCAAGCCCAAGAAAAGTCATATAGAAGAAAATTCTTGATCAAAAACTGCAGCTTGCAAGCAGGTTCCGTTTCTTTCTTCACTTGGGAAAGAGAATGTCTTTGCATGGTACAGATGGGTTTTTTTAGCAGAGTATAACTTTCTAATCCTGTGCGCGCCCCCCCCCCCCTTGCAGATGTTCGTTGTGGAGAAGATAGACGGAGTTAATTGCAGCCTTCATGAGTTCACCATCACGGGATCCACGTATGCACCCGAGGGGCAAGTGTGAGTACTACTGAGCCACTTATGCCCTGGCTTTATTTTAAGTTACTTTGAATATCTGTCTTAGAAAGCTTGCTAGGGCTGCCATTGATTTAACGTTGTTTTGGAGGACATAAAAGGTGTTTCTTGCTTCAACTGTGAGTAGATTGTGTAGTTAAACACATACATATTTTAACTTGGATACTTTAAAAACAGTCCTGCCCATTGCAAGCATCACCACAGAAGAATCTTTCTCTCCTACACCAGAGGAAGAGAGCAAGGAGGGGGACAACCTCTTCTGGGCAGAATTTAAAGAGGCATTCTCTCATGCAGGGCTCATTTCAAGGGGGAAGGCACAGGAACGCAGTTCTGGTCGTTCCCCATAGAGGTCACATGGCAGGTGGCCCTGCTCACCTGACCCTCGGCCATTTTGGGCCTGTTTTGGCCTGGCTTTTTGCCATTTTGCCATTTTGGGCCCAAACAGCCAGGATCGGTGATGTCGGGGTGTGTGGCATATGCTAATGAGTTATGCTAATGAGTTCCTCCAGCTTTTTTCCTACGAAATGACCCCTGCTCTCATGTAAGTGCGACAAAGAGAAGTGTCTTGTTGCAGCATAACTAGGCATCAACTAAGGCGATGCAGAAAAGTAGAGTACCTCTAATTTTATGCAGATTTCAGAGACTAAAACTGCTACAATAAATTTCTAAAATCTAGTAACTGCCTTAAATGCAGCCCCCCCCCCATTTCCCCTTCCCTCCACCCCTCCTTTCTCTGTAATCCCTCTCTATGATGTATTTTAGATTATAAGCCCCTTGGGGCAAGGACCTATCATCCTGTACTCATTTAGTAAAGTGCTTTGCACATTAATGGAATCTTTATTATGATATGAGAGAGCCTGAGCAGGTATCTATCGAGGAAGATGCTGCTGAATGGGGGGTGGATTAGTCTGTTAGGTGCATGATTTACATGTCAGCACGAGCGGCACCTTAGGGATGGAATGAAATCCCGCTGTCAAGTTATAATTGACTTACGGTAACCCCTGCTGGGGTTTTCATGGCAAGAGACTAACAGAGATGGTTTGCCATTACCTGGCTCTGCAATCCTATTCTTTGTTGGAGGTCTCCCATCCAATTACTAACCAAGGCTGACCCTGCTTAGCTCCTGAGATCAGGCTCACCTGGGCTATCCAGGTCAGGGATAGATGGAGTTAAATATCTTTTCAGCCCTAGGATGTGCCATGTGGCATGTGAACAGTACAGGAAGATCCCTTTGCAAGAGCCTTGCCAACACCTCCTCTGTTTGCTTTTATTTTCCAAAACCTTCTCGCAGTCTGTGGTCGTCCTTTCAAAATTAATTTTTTTTAAAAAACGGCTCTCCGTTTCTCCCTTCTGCATTCCTCTCCAGATGGTCCTTCCAGGTTCTAAACAAAAGGAGATCTTTAGTCCAGTTCTGGTCTTAGTGGCCAACAATTGTCTCTAGTGTAATCATGGTGATGTAAACCATTTAAATCCAATGTTTAATTATTGTTGATTTTTTCACATGGAGGATTTTACTACCGGGGGGGGGGGGGGATGAGGATGTTTGACTGCTTCACACGCTGTTCAGCGCTAGCTGAAATTCTGTGCTGGTGACCGCCCCCCCCCCCCCCTTTGACCCTAGATTTCATCATGGTGGTCAACAGCTGTAAACTGAGCTCATGTGAGGCCTAGGAACCTCATCTTTCCAAAATAACTTTGCAAAATTCAGTATTGCCTAGCCTCTTTTTTACTTATTGAGCAAGACACGGATCCAGTAGCACCTTAAAGACCAACTAGATTTTAAGGTGCTACTGCCCCCCCCCTCCCCGAATCTTGCTTTTCTACTACAGACCCATACAGCTACCCACTTGAAACTGTATTTATTGAAGTATTGATAATGTCACTCATTGAGAAGAAGCAGCGTCTCAGTGGCTGAGCATGAGCGTTGCTGTGCAATGCTATGCAGTTTACTCCAGTTGGTGTGTGTGTGTGTGTGTGTGTGGTGTCCTCAAGTCATAGCTGACTTACAGCGACCCCGGTGGGGTTTTCATGGCAAGAGACTAACCGAGGTGGTTTGCCATTGCCTGCCTCTGTTACTCCAGTTTAAACCCACTGAAATTAATGGACTGAGTGTGGAGTAACTTGGCAGAGGATTCTACAGTTAGATGCTGGGAATTCAAGATAGCAGTTTCCTCCCTCCCTTCTGTTCCTTTTGGTGTTCCATAATTTTGCTGCTCTTTGTACTTGGTTCTTCCTGATTTCCTATTTTAATTAGAAGAATTTCTAAAATTAAGTCTGGAATGGAAGCACTCACAGTTGGCCATAGCGTCCCGTTCCCTTTCATTACAAGCTTTCTACCCTTGTATTTCTGGTTCACATACTTGCCTTGATATAATGTCAAGCAGCCTTAATGGAATCACATACATGGTTGCATCGATATTCTTGTGATGTTTGAATGATGAGCACATGCATTCCTGCCCATTGGAAACACCCATGCAAAGAAAATCTTGATGAACTCTATGTTTGGTTGCATCAAGATTGCTTTTTTGCAGTGTTCTAGGAAGGTCAATAGGCACAATGGAAACAGAAGGGTGGAAAACTTCCAGTGAACTGAAGGAAACAACAGTTGAAGCCAATGGTGCATGCGTAGAGCTCTATTCAAAATGTGAAACTTAAAAAAAACACCAAAGCAACAGAGAGTTTTGAATACATTGGTTCCACATTGAGAACATAACTAGGTAATTTAGAACTCCAAAACTGGGGCAGAAATTCCAATGAGAAGAATTTCAGAAGCCTCTCTAGTTGGGAATCCACATCTCTCATTCCAAAAGAACACAGAAGTGATGCACAAACCAAAGTCGCTTCACAAACTGTGGCTTGCAAAAACCCAACTGTGTTTGGAGGACAGATCAAAGAGAAAATTGTGCTCGAGATGTGAAGGGTGAAGAATATCCACTGAAGAGCAAGATGCAGGTTGTCGGCTCATTAGATCTTGCTACAAGGCAAAGATATTTTTACTTGGAGATAGTAGCCCTGACTATTTATTGTACTCTATTGTTAAAAATAAAATTCAATTCTCCTCCAAGGCAATCCAAATTCAGTTGCATGAAAGCCTGCATTCTGTGCCTTGTAGATATTATACATAATTTGAACCCTTTGGTTATGCAAAATCTAGCAGTTCCCACTATTTGGGATAATTGATTCCAGTTTGCTAGACTTGAGAGGCAGCCAAGGATGCTTTCCAGCCTGGAAAACTTCTTTCATTCATCTTCTGGCCTAACTTCACTCATACTTTCAGGCAGAGCTTCCTAAGGATTAGCAACTTTTACTTTAAAAAATTATACATACATACATACATACATACATACATACATACATACATACATACATACATGTGTTATGTGCCATCAAGTCGCCTCCAAACTATGGCGACCCTATGAAGGAAAGACCTCCAAACGTCCTATCATTAACAGACTTGCTCAGATCTTGCAAACTGGAAAACGTGGCTTTTTTATTGAGTCCAGCCATCTCGTTTTAGGTCTTCCTCTTTTCCTGCTGCCTTCCACTTTTCCTAGCCTGATTGACTTTTCTTGATTGACCATCCTAATCTTGTCTTCTCATGATGTGACCAAAGTACGATAGCCTTAGTCTTGTCATTTTAGCTTCTAGGGAGAATTCAGGCTTGATTTGGTCTAGTATCCACTTATTTGTCTTTTTGGCTGTCCATGGTATCCGCAACACTCTCCTCCAGCACCACATTTCAAATGAATCAATTTTCTTCCTGTCTGCTTTCTTCACCGTCCAGCTTTCACATCCATAGATAGCATTGGGGAATACCATAGTTTGGATTATATTGATCTTGGTTCCCAGAGAGATACATACATACATACATACATACATACATACATACATACATACATACATACATACATACATACATAGGTGTGTGTGTGTGTGTGTTCTGTTGCTCAGAACCACATTCTGTGCTTTTATGTATTTCTACAGGATTTTATCGTACATGCAAATCTGATTACTACTATAGATCTAGATTTTTGGAGCACAGAAATGGGTTGAGTGCTCTCTCCTTTGGGTTATATAACGCCGCCCCCCCCACCAGTGATACTTTAAATGGCAAAGAACTATTCTATCACAGCTGTGCTCAGTCCAAGAGTCTTTTGTTCACATTTCACAAAAGGGTATAATTTGTCACTCCCTTAAATTCAGCGAATTGACAGAGACGTTTAGACCTTCCTTTGACCTGTTCCGAAACTGCTCTTCTAGGCATTTTTCTGCCCCGGCTGTCTATGAGGACAGACTCAGAGTTAATTTTAAGACAAGCCTCTGAGTGTGGAAAGCAATTGTGAAAAGGGGCCCTAAGAATGTGCGAAGAGCATTGTGTGTGTTTTTGCTGAGAGCCAGGTTAGAAAAGAGGAGAGAAATCCAAGAACGGGTGAGGTGCAGTGGTGAAAGAAGTGTTGGATTAGGAGCTGTGAGGCTTTCTTTCAAATCCCCACTCAGCTACAGAAGCTTGCTGCATGACCTTGGGCCAGCCATACCCTCGCAACCAGGGTTTTTTTTCTGGGAAAAGAGGTGGTGGAACTCAGTGGGTTGCCCTCGGAGAAAATGGTCACATGGCTGGTGGCCCCGCCCCCTGATCTCCAGACAGAGGGGAGTTGAGATTGCCCTCTGCGCCACTCAGCAGCGCAGAGGGCCATCTAAGCTCCCCTCTGTCTGGAGATCAGGGGGCGGGGCCACCAGCCATGTGACCATTTTCAAGAGGTTCCGGAACTCCGTTCCACCGCCTTCCTGCTGAAAAAAAGCCCTGCTCACAACTTAACCTACCTCACTGAGTTGCTGTGTGGATAAAATGAAGAGCCCCTGTGGATGCTGCCTAGAACTTTTTGAAGAACATATAGGATAGACATATACTAGAAAGATCTCATACGTCTTTATTCTGTAAATAGCAGTGAGTTGTGTGTATAGATCAGAACCATAGCACTGCACAAGGATGGGGGTTTAACCTTGCTTCCCTAGCCTGGTGCCCAATGGAAATGGGCTCCCTAGAGGAACCTTTACTCCCAACAGGAAAACACACAAGAAAACCCTTTCTCTGCCAGGCCACTTACCTCTCCGAAGAAGTGACTTAGACCTGGGTTCTGCACGTCACCGGCAGCCAAGGAGAATTCAACCACACAACTTTGCACAGGGCCAATGTCTCTTTTAAACTGGGCTGCTACGCTGGAGATCTGTAGTCCAGGCAGAAGTTCTTCTGGTCTGCCAGCATCACATTTAAATTGAGTGTCATGTCAGGAAAAGAGGGGAGGAGCTGTGGTTCTGTGAAAGAGCCTCTGCGTTCCTGCGCGTTCCCCCTCGAAATGAGCCCTGCTGTGTAACATGCCCTGAGGCAGGACTGAGAGTCTCTGCCCTAAAACAGTGCCTTAATGGTTCTTCCCAGGGTGGGACAAAGGACTGGGAAACTGTCTCCAGAGTGAGACAGTGAACTAGGAAGGTTTGATTTGGTCTTTCTGAGAGGAACTGTAGGAGTAAAATGATTATTTGATGACACACAATGGTTGGATGGGTGAAGCTATGATAGGAGAGTGGGTAATGGGTAAAATTGGCAGGGTGTGTGAATGGATTCATTCAAGTACTTCTTGAGACCTCCATTGTTCTATGGTTATGCACAAACTCCAGGGTGTGGGGCTAAGTTAGCCCTACTTCACTTCTCACGTTCCAGTACTTTTCCATCTCCTGCCCAGCCAGGCAGCTTGTCTGTGTTTTCAACACGTGAGCAGAGGGGCTTATTATGATATTGTCATATTCATAAGCCTTAATATTGTGAGGGCAAGTATGACCACTTACACATACGGCTATTGCTTTAAGCAGAAATTAAAATGGGAGGAACCTTATTTGATATCATGTCTCTGATGTTTAATTATTGCCCCTATATATTTTGCCACAGAAAGAGTAATGGAATCATTTGTATCCGATAGTAACCAAGTCACCTGGGCTCTCATATTAGTTAGTTCCATATTTTTAAGTAGAGGGAGGATTAAGTAGCCCTCAGCTCATTAAATATGGGACACTCTATAATCATATGTCCAGTGGTTTCAGTTTCATCATGTTAGTATATGGTACTTTCTTGTTTCTACCCTCCAAAACTGCTGAGGGAAGGGCATTCATTCTTGCCAGTGTAAAAGCTTTTCTGAGCTTTGGTACTGTCACATGATAAAAATACTTTGGCAGTTGCATCAGGAGGACAATACCTAAGTAAAGAGTCAAACACACTCTCTGTGCCCTAACAGACGTACTAGCAATGTCCAACTTCCTGAATGCATTTTTATTTGCCTAATTATAGTCAGAATAAGGCAGTTTCATGTGAGAAAAGAGCTGGAAAGGGAGAGTAAGCCAGTCCTCCTTGCCCAGTCAGTAGCCCTGATCCAAATTTTCCGGAAAAGGAACAATCCAGTCACAGTCCTGCCTAATCTGTCTCTGAGTAGGCACAACCGGATGCGGCAAATGAAGCTGCGGTTACACTTCATCAAACCGTTGGTCCATCCCGAGCAGGAGTTTTCCTGGCTCTCAGAAGGAGCCATTGGTAAGCCGCTTCTTCGGGAGTTTATTGCTGCTGGATGCATTGAGACCACCACCACCACCTTCCAGTATATGAAATTTGTTCTTAGAAGGGAGCTTGGACTCTTGAAAGCTCATACCCTAGAAATCTGGTTGGTTTGTAAGGAGCAGCTGAACCCAAATCTTGCTTTTCTAGTACAGTCCAAAATGGCTACCCACCTGAAACTTTTTTTATCATGTGGTTCAGCACATCTTATCAGTAAAATGTTTTTTTTCTCCAGCTGATTAAATTGTGTTGTTTTTGTTTTTTTCTTTTCTTTTACTGACCAGGCTGAAGAATGACCTACCTGTTCAGTGTGGGCAATATGACGGCTTGGTGGAGCTGGCCACAATCTGTGCCCTTTGCAATGATTCCTCCCTGGATTATAATGAGGTGGGTTGGGCTGCAGATGAGTATTCTGCTGGTTCAAATCCCTCTATTGCCCTAAGCTCAGCAGATGACCTTGGGTAAGCTACTCCTCTCAGCCCAGCTCCCCAACTGTATTGTGGGGATAACAACACTGACTTTATTCATCGCTCTGAGTGGGGCACTAATCTATCTAGAAGAGTGGTGTATAAGCACAGTTGTTATTATAAGATCTGCTGTAGTGTAATGGTTAAGTGGTTGGGCTGCAAATCAACACTCTGCTAGTTCGATTCCCACAAATGCCATGAGATCCGCGAATGGCCTTGGGTAAGCCACTCCTCTCAGCCTCACCTCCTCAGCTGTATTGTGGGGATAATAATCACACTGACTTTGTTCACTGCTCTGAGTGGGGTACTCATCTGTCTAGAAGAGTGGTATATAAGTGCAGTTATTAAAATGATTGTTCTCATTATGTCATGCATAGAATGGAGCACAGTGCCTTGCAGCAGTGTTTCCAAAATTGTCAATAGATGCAAGATGGTATTTGTATACCACTACCCAAAAATCCCCTATCTGCTAGTTATCTTGCTGGTTTGAGAATTAGATTGCAAAGCTTCAGCCTTTTCTTTTCCTGTTATCAGTCCAAGAAAGTCTACGAAAAAGTGGGAGAAGCAACAGAAACAGCCTTGACATGCTTGGTGGAAAAGATGAACGTTTTCGACACAGATATCGACAAACTTTCCCAGGTGGAGCGTGCGAATGCCTGCAACTCAGTGAGTAGAAGAAAACGTCAGCACTTTTGTCATATTGCAATTCAGCTGTAGAAGAATGGGAAGAAAAGTCAAAGTAGACGTGTTTCTTGGGTTAAACAGACTGGGACCAGCATACCTAAGGGACCACCTCTCCCTGTATGTGCCCTGGAGAATGCTCCGATCAGCTGGAAAACATCTGCTGGTGGTCCCTAGCCCCAGGGAGGCTCAATTGGCCTCAACCAGGGCCAGGGCCTTTTCGGTTCTGGCCCCAACCTGGTGGAACTCTCTGTCTGAGGACACCTGGGCCCGTCAGGATCTTCTATCATTTCAGCGGGCCTGTAAGACGGAGATGTTCCACCAGGCGTATGGTTGAGGCCAGCATGAGATCCTCACTGAGCCTCCCACCAGCCTCCCACTAAGTGTGGGGTTATACAGTGTCCACCGGCCAGCTACCCAACATATGGGTACAGCACGGGGCTATGTAGTGCCCATTCGTTTGCTGACCAATGTATGGGTTGCAGTACATTATCTGTCCACTTCCCTCCCCCTGTATGTTGATGGGCAGGAATCTGGAATTGACCCTATCTTGGGACAGTTATTATCTGTTTGTTGATTTTATGATGAACTGTTGTTTTATGAATTGTTTTAATATTTGCATTATATTTTTATAACTGCTGTACCTCGCCCTGAGCCCACTTGTGGGAAGGGCGAGTTAGAAATGTAAATAATATTAATAATATTAATATTAAAAATAATAATGTTCTCCCCTCTACCAAGGAGATAGGTGAAATGGGGGGGTGGCTAATCTGACTGGAAGATGTAGCTAAAGGAATAAAGTAAGATTTGAACCTAGTAACACCTTAAAGTCCGACAAGATTTCCAAAGTATAAGATTTTGAGTGTCAAAACTCCCTTCATCAGATCTGACTATCTGACGAAGGGAGCTTTGACTCTTGAAAGTTTATATTCTGGAAATCTCATTGGTCTTCAAGGTGCTACTGAACTCGAATCTTGTTCTTCTACTGTAGATCAGCATAGCTACCCAACTAAGTCTATAAAGGACTCCAGAGTTTGAAGTAGTTCAGTGTTTAAATTTTTGGGGAACTTAAGGGAAATATTGAGTCATGTTGATAGAACTCCACATAGCTCGAATCACAATTAACTTACTAATTGCAAGTGTTATTTGTGAACAATAAAAAATAGTTTGCCTCTGAATTATTGCTTTCCTTTACCTGTTATGCTGTTATATTTGGGATACTGCCTTCTTGATTAAAAGCGAGGGCAGGAATCATTGCTTCCCTCTGATTTGGTTTCACCGTGTCATCACATAACCAAATCTAACTGGCTACATAGCATCAACAGGGAGTCTATTCCGAGTGAGGACAGCACTGCCTCCCATCACTCTGATTTGGCTTCATGCAGACAAAACATTGTCACATTGACTGTGATCCCTGATTGGGTGTCACCTCCAGAAGCAGCCTTTGTTTCTTAAGAATGGCATTAGAATTGTAGTTTAGAGGGTGAGAGAGGAGCTGCAGGTCCCCAGCAAACATTCAGAAAAGTATAAGCAGGCAAGTATTTTGTACAACTTTCGTTACAGTCTCTGCAGTAAGGTACAGGATTGCTTATCATGCGTCATGATATCACAGTGAGCACATACTAAGCTGCTTTCACACACATTGGATAGTGTGCTTTCAATGCCCTTTAGCAATTGTTCATAACTGGATTGTCCTGTGTGAAGAAGGCAAATCCACTTGCAAACATGTATTGTCGAAGGCTTTCACGGCCGGAGAACGATGGTTGTTGGGGGTTTTCCGGGCTGTATTGCCGTGGTCTTGGCATTGTAGTTCCTGACGTTTCGCCAGCAGCTGTGGCTGGCATCTTCAGAGGTGTAGCACCAAAAGACAGAGATCTCTCAGTGTCACAGTGTGGAAAAGATGTAGGTCATTTGTATCTACTCAGGAGGGGTGGGGTTGAGCTGAGTCATTCTGTAAGAGTTTCCCAGGGTGTGGAATGCTAATGGCGGGAGGCTTCATTGTATCCTGAGGAGGTTCTTTTGCATATGGATTGGTGCTTGATGTGCTAATCTTCTCTGCAGGGCTATTGTCGGGTGTGGAGTGTTTTGTTGGCCTGGTGTTTTTCAGAACTGGAGCCCATGCTCTGTTCATTCTTAAGGTTTCTTCTTTCCTGTTGAAGTTTTGCTTATGCTTGTGAATTTCAATGGCTTCCCTGTGCAGTCTGACAAAGTAGTTGGAAGTGTTGTCCAGTATTTTGGTGTCCTGGAATAAGATACTGTGCCCTGTTTGAGTTAGGCTATGTTCAGCCACTGCTGATTTTTCAGGCTGTCCAAGTCTGCAGTGTCTTTCATGTTCTTTTATTCTTGTCTGGATGCTACGCTTTGTGGTCCCGATGTAAACTTGTCCACAGCTGCAGGGTATATGGTATACTCCTGCAGAGGTGAGGGGGTCTCTGCTGTCTTTTGCTGATCGTAGCATCTGTTGTATTTTTCGGGTGGGTCTGAATACTGCTTGAAGGTTATGCTTTTTCATAAGCTTTCCCATCTGATCAGTAATTCCTTTGATATATGGCAAAAACACTTTTCCTGTAGGTGACTGTTTTTCCTTGGTTGTTTGATTCATCCTGGGTTTGATTGCTCTTCGGATTTCATTTCTGGAGTAGCCATTTGCCTGAAGTGCGTGGTTTAGATGATTAATTTCCTCATTGAGAAAGCGCGGCTCACATATCCGTCTTGCACGATCCACTAATGTTTTCATTATGCCTCTTTTCTGTCGGGGGTGGTGATTGGAGTTTTTGTGTAAGTACCGATCAGTGTGAGTTGGTTTCCTGTAGACCTTGTGACCTAACTGAAAGTTTGCTTTGCGGATGACCAAGGTATCCAGGAATGAGAGTTTTCCCTCACTTTCTTTCTCCATTGTGAATTGTATGTTCAGGTGGATGTTGTTGAGATGATTCAAAAACTCCATCAATTCTTCCTCCCCATGGCTCCAAATGATGAATGTATCATCCACAAACCGGAACCATACACTGGGTTTGTGGGGTGCTGATTCTAGAGCTGTTTTTTCCAAAATGTTCCATGTAGAAGTTTGCTATAACTGGGCTGAGTGGGCTCCCCATGGCCACCCCATCCATCTGTTCATAGAATTCGTTGTCCCATTGGAAGTAACTGGTTGTCAGACAATGATGGAATAAGGCTGTTACATCCTCTGGGAAAATCTGATTAATCAGTGCAATAGTGTCTTTTACTGGAACCTTGGTAAACAGGGATACAACATCAAAACTGACAAGTATGTCTTGTGGATTGAGTTTCAGAGAACTGATTTTGTTGATGAAATCTGCTGAATCTTTGATGTAAGACGAGGTTTTCCCGATGTGGTCCTGCAGGAGATCTGCCAGATGTCTAGCTAATTCATATGTCGGTGAACCAATGGCACTCACAATGGGTCGGAGTGGGACTGAGTCTTTATGTATTTTGGGGAGTCCATATAGTCTAGGTGGCTGTGCTTCAGTCTTGCATAGTTTGCTGTGCGTGTCGGGATGTAGTGAGGAATTCTTGATCAGCGCATTTGTTAGCCTGGTGATTTTGCCAGTGGGATCTCGTTTTAGTTTTTTGTAGGTGGAGGGGTCCAGGAGTTCCTTAATCTTCTTTTTGTATTCCTCCGTTTTCAAGATCACTGTAGCATTGCCTTTATCAGCTGGTAGAATGATGATGTCTGGATCTGCATTGAGGGTCTTGATGGCATTTCTCTCCTTGCGTGTTATATTGCTGGTGGGAAGCTTTGCCTTTCGTAGAATCCTGGCTGTCTCTCCTCTTATTTCCTCAGCTTCCTCTTCAGGTAGATGACGGATGGCAGCTTCTACATTTGCAATGATGTCTTCCACAGGAATTCTGGTGGGGGTGACTGCAAAGTTTCCTCCCTTTGCCAAGATGGAGGTTTCTTCTGGTGAGAGTTGACGGTCTGTCAGATTGATGACAATGCGTGCATTGTCGAACATTGGGCTTGTCTGTCTTTTTTCCTGTAGTTTGTTAAACTTCTGCTTCTGTCTGGATGTGTGGTTGGTAAACACTTGTTCCATCTTCCTGTAGGTGAGATTATCGACCTTGTCCCAATCCTGACTTCTCATTTTATGGCTGGTGTTGATATGCAAGCAAAATAGCTCCTTGTCTGTGGCAGCAAGTTCTCTGCGGGTAGTGTGGATTCTCTCACGTAAGAGGGCCTGTTCTAGACGGTCATAAATGCGGTTCGCCTGTGTGGTTTTGAAGATTCTTTTAGTTGTGAGAAAAGATGGAATGGTTCTTGTGTCCCTGCAGCGTAGAAGAAAGGTCAAAGAACAGAGTAGATGTGCTTTCTTGTTCCGAAGTGTTTCCAATCTTCGGGTCTGTTGGAATGTTTCCTCCCCGTAGAGGTGTTCGATGTATTGTCGAAGGCTTTCACGGCCGGAGAACGATGGTTGTTGGGGGTTTTCCGGGCTGTATTGCCGTGGTCTTGGCATTGTAGTTCCTGACGTTTCGCCAGCAGCTGTGGCTGGCATCTTCAGAGGTGTAGCACCAAAAGACAGAGATCTCTCAGTGTCACAGTGTGGAAAAGCACCAATCCATATGCAAAAGAACCTCCTCAGGATACAATGAAGCCTCCCGCCATTAGCATTCCACACCCTGGGAAACTCTTACAGAATGACTCAGCTCAACCCCACCCCTCCTGAGTAGATACAAATGACCTACATCTTTTCCACACTGTGACACTGAGAGATCTCTGTCTTTTGGTGCTACACCTCTGAAGATGCCAGCCACAGCTGCTGGCGAAACGTCAGGAACTACAATGCCAAGACCACGGCAATACAGCCCGGAAAACCCCCAACAACCATCGTTCTCCGGCCGTGAAAGCCTTCGACAATACATCGAACACCTCTACGGGGAGGAAACATTCCAACAGACCCGAAGATTGGAAACACTTCGGAACAAGAAAGCACATCTACTCTGTTCTTTGACCTTTCTTCTACGCTGCAGGGACACAAGAACCATTCCATCTTTTCTCACAACTAAAAGAATCTTCAAAACCACACAGGCGAACCGCATTTATGACCGTCTAGAACAGGCCCTCTTACGTGAGAGAATCCACACTACCCGCAGAGAACTTGCTGCCACAGACAAGGAGCTATTTTGCTTGCATATCAACACCAGCCATAAAATGAGAAGTCAGGATTGGGACAAGGTCGATAATCTCACCTACAGGAAGATGGAACAAGTGTTTACCAACCACACATCCAGACAGAAGCAGAAGTTTAACAAACTACAGGAAAAAAGACAGACAAGCCCAATGTTCGACAATGCACGCATTGTCATCAATCTGACAGACCGTCAACTCTCACCAGAAGAAACCTCCATCTTGGCAAAGGGAGGAAACTTTGCAGTCACCCCCACCAGAATTCCTGTGGAAGACATCATTGCAAATGTAGAAGCTGCCATCCGTCATCTACCTGAAGAGGAAGCTGAGGAAATAAGAGGAGAGACAGCCAGGATTCTACGAAAGGCAAAGCTTCCCACCAGCAATATAACACGCAAGGAGAGAAATGCCATCAAGACCCTCAATGCAGATCCAGACATCATCATTCTACCAGCTGATAAAGGCAATGCTACAGTGATCTTGAAAACGGAGGAATACAAAAAGAAGATTAAGGAACTCCTGGACCCCTCCACCTACAAAAAACTAAAACGAGATCCCACTGGCAAAATCACCAGGCTAACAAATGCGCTGATCAAGAATTCCTCACTACATCCCGACACGCACAGCAAACTATGCAAGACTGAAGCACAGCCACCTAGACTATATGGACTCCCCAAAATACATAAAGACTCAGTCCCACTCCGACCCATTGTGAGTGCCATTGGTTCACCGACATATGAATTAGCTAGACATCTGGCAGATCTCCTGCAGGACCACATCGGGAAAACCTCGTCTTACATCAAAGATTCAGCAGATTTCATCAACAAAATCAGTTCTCTGAAACTCAATCCACAAGACATACTTGTCAGTTTTGATGTTGTATCCCTGTTTACCAAGGTTCCAGTAAAAGACACTATTGCACTGATTAATCAGATTTTCCCAGAGGATGTAACAGCCTTATTCCATCATTGTCTGACAACCAGTTACTTCCAATGGGACAACGAATTCTATGAACAGATGGATGGGGTGGCCATGGGGAGCCCACTCAGCCCAGTTATAGCAAACTTCTACATGGAACATTTTGGAAAAAACAGCTCTAGAATCAGCACCCCACAAACCCAGTGTATGGTTCCGGTTTGTGGATGATACATTCATCATTTGGAGCCATGGGGAGGAAGAATTGATGGAGTTTTTGAATCATCTCAACAACATCCACCTGAACATACAATTCACAATGGAGAAAGAAAGTGAGGGAAAACTCTCATTCCTGGATACCTTGGTCATCCGCAAAGCAAACTTTCAGTTAGGTCACAAGGTCTACAGGAAACCAACTCACACTGATCGGTACTTACACAAAAACTCCAATCACCACCCCCGACAGAAAAGAGGCATAATGAAAACATTAGTGGATCGTGCAAGACGGATATGTGAGCCGCGCTTTCTCAATGAGGAAATTAATCATCTAAACCACGCACTTCAGGCAAATGGCTACTCCAGAAATGAAATCCGAAGAGCAATCAAACCCAGGATGAATCAAACAACCAAGGAAAAACAGTCACCTACAGGAAAAGTGTTTTTGCCATATATCAAAGGAATTACTGATCAGATGGGAAAGCTTATGAAAAAGCATAACCTTCAAGCAGTATTCAGACCCACCCGAAAAATACAACAGATGCTACGATCAGCAAAAGACAGCAGAGACCCCCTCACCTCTGCAGGAGTATACCGTATACCCTGCAGCTGTGGACAAGTTTACATCGGGACCACAAAGCGTAGCATCCAGACAAGAATAAAAGAACATGAAAGACACTGCAGACTTGGACAGCCTGAAAAATCAGCAGTGGCTGAACATAGCCTAACTCAAACAGGGCACAGTATCTTATTCCAGGACACCAAAATACTGGACAACACTTCCAACTACTTTGTCAGACTGCACAGGGAAGCCATTGAAATTCACAAGCATAAGCAAAACTTCAACAGGAAAGAAGAAACCTTAAGAATGAACAGAGCATGGGCTCCAGTTCTGAAAAACACCAGGCCAACAAAACACTCCACACCCGACAATAGCCCTGCAGAGAAGATTAGCACATCAAGCACCAATCCATATGCAAAAGAACCTCCTCAGGATACAATGAAGCCTCCCGCCATTAGCATTCCACACCCTGGGAAACTCTTACAGAATGACTCAGCTCAACCCCACCCCTCCTGAGTAGATACAAATGACCTACATCTTTTCCACACTGTGACACTGAGAGATCTCTGTCTTTTGGTGCTACACCTCTGAAGATGCCAGCCACAGCTGCTGGCGAAACGTCAGGAACTACAATGCCAAGACCACGGCAATACAGCCCGGAAAACCCCCAACAACCACCACTTGCAAACAGTCGCAAAACTGCACTGAAAGTGCATTAACCAACGTGTGTGAAAGCAGCCTAAATCAGTCTATCCAGCCCAGTGCTTTCTCCTCTGGTTGGTTCTCCAAAGTCACAGGCATATATCTTTTTCATACCACTTAAATTGTAGATTCCAGGCACTATACCTGAGATCTTCTGTGTGCTAAACAAGTGTGTGCACTTCTAGAAGAGGCCTGGCTTAGGGATAAAACACATGATTGACATCCAGAAGCTCCCTAATTTGGTGTTAGCAGTAGTCGGAAAAGAACTTTCTCTGCCTGACACGCCTGGAGAGCCAACTAAAGTTTCAGGTGGGTAGCTGTATTAGTCAGTAGTAGTAATACAAAATTCAAGTGTGCTAGCACATTAACGGCCCACAGAATTTTCCAGGGTATAAACTTTAGTGAGTCAAAGCTTTGTCAGATCTGATGAAGTGAGATTTTATTCATCAAGTTTATACCTGGGAAAATGTTGTGGGTCTTTAAGGTGCTACTGCCCTTGATCTTGTTCTAGCACCACATACAGAAGACTATAGTAGACCGCACAGATTCTGACTCAGTAGAAGACAGCTACAAATAGCCACTTCACCAGCCCACCAGGAGCAGTCAGTGATGTTATGCGTGGGCAGTGAAATTCATGATTGCATAAGCGACCCTACACTTCGCAGGGGGCAGAGAAAGAACAAGCTACATTTTTGATGACCGCCCAGTATCTTTTGGATGATCAAGGCCAGTTCCTGTTAATTGTATGGAGAAGACTGCTTACAGGAGATACGTACCAAGTCTCTGTCTCTCTCATAATATGTGGTCATCAGCAGGGCTTTTTTTTCTAGGAAATGAGGGGGTGGAACTCAGTGGAGGAACTCAAGACCGCACAATGACATCACTTTGGGTCAGCTGGAACAAGGGGGGAGTTTTTTAAAGTTTAAATTGCCTTCGGCAAAAATGGTCACATGGCTGGTGGCCTCCATTCGGCGCGGAGGGCAATCTAAACTCCCCTCTATCTGGAGACCAGGGGGCGGGGCCACTGGCCATATTTAAGAGGTGCCGGAACTCCATTCCACCGCATTCCCGCTGAAAAAAAGCCCTGGTCATCAGGAATTAGCCAAACAAACTTCTGTTTCTCTGTTCGGCGAAATTCACCTGACTGTAACCCTGATGATTCCATTTTGTCTCCACAGGTGATCAAAAAACTGATGAAGAAGGAGTGCACGCTTGAGTTCTCCCGTGATCGCAAGTCCATGTCAGTTTACTGCACACCGGTATCCTCTATCCACAATTCCTCTGGCAGCAAGCTCTTTGTCAAGGTAACAAGTATCAAAGCAAAGAGAATCACTTGAAATTGCCTTCACTTGAGAATACGTTTGTAGTCTCTCAGACTGTGTGGATATCGAGTGCTTTTGAGCCTTTGTTGGACTTTATGTATACTGTTGTGTGCTTCTTTTATTGGGGCTGATATATGCACTTGCACTTTAATATGTAGGTGTAATATTGAATATATTAAATAGCACTTTAGCAGCAGCACTTTATGTGTACTTGAATACAGAGTTCTTGAAATATAGCACCTATATGAATGATTACTCCAACTGTGTTCTGAGAGTCATATAATTTTGCTAGCCTTTATTGTCTATGTAATAAACATATAAATATCCACTTAATTATTGAATTGATAAGGTGTATTTTGCACTAAAATGTGTGTTAGTAAGTTTACGCGGGTCTTTTTATTTGCTGTTGTGGCTTTGTCAAGGTAAGGCATCCACATCAGGTGTTGTCTAGCTCAACGGTTCTCAGCCTTTTGTATCTTTTGTCCCGTCAGTTTTTCCTATCAAAGAATTCTGGTCCCATCCTGATAGACAAAGGGGCAAGAGGCGTTCCGGGGGAACACAGGAAGCAAAACTACAAAGGGTTCCGCCCAAAATATCACATACAGTACAAAGAAAATCAGCAATGAACCATTTACTCAAAAACAATACGAAAATCAACAATATGCAAAGAGTATAAACAGAGAGTATAAACACCAGGGCTTTTTTTCAGCTGGAACGTGGTGGAACGGAGTTCCGGAACCTCTTGAAAATGGTCACATGGCTGGTGGCCCCACCCCCTGATCTCCAGACAGAGGGGAGTTTAGATTGCCCTCCGTGCCGCCGAGGCCATGTGACCATTTTCTCCGAGGGCAACCCACTGAGTTCCACCACCTCTTTTCCCAGAAAAAAAGCCCTGATAAACACAATCAGTCAATCATACACATCGTAGTGAGTAGCACCAGATACCAGAGTCAAATGAATCTCTGAACTCTTCAGACAGTCTGCTAAAGGAGTATCTCACGAGTAGCGATTCCACAAAGGAATAGGTCGAAATGAATGCCGAAAGTAGAGTAATGGCCAGCTGTGGACTCCAATCAGGATAAGATGTAATGATAAGATGTGCAGATTAGGCCAGTGATTACAGCCATTGTTGCTACGAAATGAGACCAGACCAGATTCTCTTTAATGTATGTCAAGAGTTTATTTATTATATGGTTGCCCCTGAGAAAGCCTTGTGGTGAAACACTCTTTTGCTAGCTGTGTGTCGGGCTTAAGACACTTGCCAGCGACCCTCAGGACTTTACAGGATTTAACAGACCGATATCTGCACGTCTTATCATTACATCTTATCCTGATGGGAGCCTACAGCTGGCCATTATTCTACTTTCGGCATTCATTTTGACCTATTCCTTTGTGGAATCGCTACTCGTGAGATACTCCTTTAGCGGACTGTCTGAAGAGTTCAGAGGTTCATTTGACTCTGGTATCTGGTGCTACTCACTACGATGTGTATGATTGACTGATGGTGTTTATACTCTCTGTTTATACTCCTTGCATATTGTTGATGTTTGTATTTTTTTGAGTAAATGGTTCGTTGTTGATTTTTATTGTACTGTATGTGATATTTTGGGGGGAACCCTTTGTAGTTTTCCCATCCTGATAGAAACAAAAAGCCCACTTTTACCGAGAAGGGTATTTATATGTTTACAGGCATTCTGCTATCACTGTAAAGGCCACAGACGGATATGAAAGCAGAGCTGAGTCTCTGTACAGTGGAATTCTATGGCTGCTTCAGGAATAAGTTCAGGAATAAAATTCAGGAATAACACTGAGGTTTGTTACTTAGAAAAGAAATAGAAGTTCTTTATTGTAAGAGAACTCCATACTAGATAGGAGAGTAAAGGCTTCTAGCTATCCATCTAAGCTAGGATGGGGAGAGATTGTAGAAAGCATGCCCAGCCCTAATGGTGGACAAAGGAAGTAAGAGAGAAGGGGAGAAGTGACCAGAAGTAAGGAAACCCTAAGAATACCATTCTGGGTAAGAAAGGACAAAGGTAAGATCAGGAAGCAGCAGATCTAGCCCTTTATTGTCCCTGTTCTACTCTCCACTGAGAGCCAAGCTACAAGTGACTTTTTTCACGTGGAGAACACTTGATTGTTTTTGCAAGTTTTCCTGGGAACTGAAGTCTGAGTGTCCTTCCCCTCTCTGTTAGAAATGCTGCCTGAAGAGCCAGAGAAAGCCAGCGGCAGCAGCAGCTTTTGCAAATTGTTCCTCCAGTCACAAGCCTGCTGCTCTGGAGAAAGCCGACATGTCGGTGAAGGTCCCCGGGAGCAGGACGCCCAGGGAGAAAGTTGCAGCTGCCCGCCCCCAAACAATCATTGAGAGCCCTCTTGTCCAGCAGGCTTGTGACTGGAGGAACGATTTGCAAAAGCTGCTGCTGCTGCCGGCTTTTTCTGGCTCTTCAGGCAGTGATTCTAACAGAGAGGGGAAGGACACTCGGACTTCAGTTCCCAGGAAAACTTGCGAAAACAATCAAGTGTTCTCCACGTGAAAAAAGTCACTTGTAGCTTGGCACTGAGACTCTGATGTCTGTACTAGCATTAAGTGACATTGCACAATCTGTTCTTTCCAACAATCTGTGGCAGGAAAGGTTGACAGAAGACAGCATATCACTCTTGCAGGTAAACATGAAGATAGAGGGAAAGTGAATTCTTAGTAACCGTTATTAAAATCATGTGTCTCACCTGGGCTACTTTAGTGTCCTATTGGTGGAACGCATATGTCAGTTGAAAACCTCTGGTCTAAGTGGGTCTGCTGCTGCTTTTTCCATGCATAAGCACAGTGATGTGGCTAGGAACAGGATTACTTAAGTGGTAGAAGAAACACCGTGCTCAACCCTTGTGGCTTCATATTAGGGGCTCCGCTGTTCTCAGATACTCTTGATAAAAACCTCTGATTGTCTTGAATCAGACATCATTCACCACGCATTTCCTCCGTTATTCCCCCTCAAGACTGTCTTTTTTTTGTTAACCCTGACCAATTTATTTATTTATTTCATTTATTCTGCCAAGGAGCCTAGGATCACATACACAATTCCCCGTCTTTCTCAGTGAGCTTGTATTTTTTACCAAGGGGTGTCCGAAAATTCTATTTTTTGTTTCTTTTGGTCTGCATCAGCATTCATTGTAATGGTTTTGCGCCCCCCGCACATACCAAGTTTCTTTTCTAGTTTTCCCATTCCATTTCTTTCCTTTACACCACTAATACATATGTATGTATGCAGGTGCCATCAAGTCACAATCTACTTATGGGTGACCCCAGCAAGGGGCTTTCAAGGCACGTGAGAAGCAGAGGTGGTTTGCCAGTGCCTTCCTCTGCAGGGTATCCCTTGGTGGTCTCCCATCCAAGTACTGAGCCTGCTTAGCTCCAGAAATCTGAGACTGGGCTATACCATACCATTATATATCCCAGTACTAATACACATACATAAAAAACAAGCCTCAATTTGAACATCAATCAGATTTTCTTATTTTCGTAGGATAAAAGATATCCATAGTTTCATCCCCCCTAGCACTGAGATACCTCCTCCCTGCAAGAAAGGAGAAAAAAAAACCCTGATTTTCAAATCAGACCCAGATAAGAGAGGAAATTTCCTGCTTTCTACTGTTTAAGTCAAAAATTTGCTCCTAAAGTGGCTTTCAGCAATCTAAAATACAGATGTGAACAAAATATAATGAAAAGTGCTTGGGGAGTATGATTCTTGGGGCATTCTGCATCTGGGCATGTAGAACGGTGCCTCTTGTGCCCTCTGCCCTTTCTGGCAGCAGTTGGTAACAAGAAGGAGGTTCTCAGCTGGAGATGGGTCTGGATGTGATGAAATGGCATGATTCTTTATCCTTTTAACTCAAGTGCCCTGATAACCCAGTGTCTGGATGGGAGACCTTCTAGGAACTCCATCTGTGCCACCCAGAGTTCCTAGATAGGAAAATTAGTTTTATCTAACAAACTTATCACTACTTATCTGTACTTTCAAAGCAGCTTACAAGTAATTATGCTTGAAACGCTGCCAGCCATGATGGCCCGATAACTCGGCATGTTGTTTGGATATGTCCGAATGCATGTGGATGTGCCTGTTAACATACTTGGACTTTTGTGCCCCCGCTTCTGTTTCCTGTCACCCATCTGCTGCTGTAGCTTCCAATTAAGGGTAGATGGTAAAACGAAACACAAAGGTTAGTTTGAGATTTTTGAGCTGAGGCATAATACTTTCTGTGTGACTTTGAAGTCTATCCATGAACCTAGCAAATCTTGTGGTCATGTTCTCAAATTCATACCGCTGACTGTGCAGGTGCAAAAAGGAGATAATGTGTTCTTTGCATCGCTGGTCATTTTAAAAATGCATCTGATCGCACAGGTGCAAACTGAGGACAAATTGCAAGCGGCCCTGTGCTTTGTACAAGTTTAATGACCTGAAAACAATTCAAACAATGGGAGATCTGCCTCTTCTCAATTAAATAATATATTGTGCTCTTGCAGTGATCAACAGTGCCCTCGGGTTGCAACAACCAGGCGGCACTTATGCAGGTGAAAAGCTGCTTAGCACAGTCCCGTGCCTGTGATGAACTTTGCCAGGGAACTTCAGGGCATGCCAATAAGGAGCTCGCCCTCAGCATAATGGAACAAAATATCTTTGCCGCAAAGTTCTTAGCGTGCCATCTTAATAAGCAGCAAAAATTACATTACATCTAAAATCACATTAAAACTTATTTGTTTATTAAAGCACTTCGGTACTGCCCTTCTCCACCTCGCAGGAAACCCAAGGTGGGAAAATATAATGAAAAGTAATATAATTCAGAAAAAAATTGCTTGTATCCTTCTATTTATTGTATTTATTTTACTTCATTTATATTCCACTTTCCTCCCCAATGGGGACCCAAAGCAGCTTCCACCATTCTCCTCTCCTCCAGTTTGTCGTCACACAACAACTTTGTGAGATGTTAGGCTGAGAGTGGCCGTTTCCAGACAGCTTACCTTCACCTGGGACGTCGCGCCACATTTCGGATCGTGCCGGGGAAAACGCGAAATATCGCGTTTTCTCGCGCGAGTTTTGCGTGACGTCGCACAGAACTCGCGCGAGAAAACGCGATATTTCGCTTTTTCCCCGGCATGATCCGAAATGTGGCGCGACGTCCCGGGTGAAGGTAAGCCGTCTGGAAACGGCCAGTGTGTGACTGGCCCAAGGTCACCCAGTGAGCTTCCGTGGCAGACTGCGAAATGAAACTCGGGTTGCCCAAATCCTAGTCCATTATTTATTTATTTTCATTTTATTTTATCGTATTTATATTCCGCCCTCCCCGCAAGCAGGCTCCGGGCGGATAACAACATTTAAAACATTTCATTAAACATTAAACATAAAACATTAAAAACATTGTATAAAGATATTAAAAATAGCAGCACTCTTTTCTTGGTGGCGGCAATATCATTGATTACAGAAAGTGCAACAGTGCAATTGAACATGGCAGCAGCTTCAGAACAGTGGTGGGCAGCTCTCATAGGGAGGGGAGTAGATGTTATATCCTCCAGCCAGTGGAGGCCCAGCCTCAGCCATAAGCCTGGCGGAACAACTCTGTCTCACAGGCCTGGCGGAAAGATGGTAGATCCTGCTGGGCCCTGGTCTCGGTAGACAGAGTGTTCCACCAGGTAGGAGCCAGGACTGAGAAAGCTCTTGCTGTAGTCGAGGTCAGGCGGGCCTCCTTGGAGCCAGGGACTGATAGCAATTTCTTTTCTTCAATTTCTCCTGATCAGAGAGTCCTCTGGGGAATATACGGGGAGAGACGGTCCCTCAGGTACGCTGGCCCCAGTCCGCACAGGGCCTTATAGGTCAATACCAAAACCTTGAACCTGATCCAATACTCCACTGGCAACCAATGCAGCTCGCGCAATACTGGTGTAATATGCACCATCACTGTAGCTACTCTGCCACATTCACTGTCTAAGGGCCAAGCTACAAATGACGAATGACACTTGAATGGCAAGTGAACAGACTCACATGTATTCCTCCCTGTTCACTTGTGCTCCACTCAAATCGAGTGGAGCACAAGTGGAGCGCAAGTAAACAGGGAGGAATACATGTGAGTCTGTTCACTTGCCATGCAAGTGTCATTCGTCACTTGTAGCTTGGCCCTAAATAACCTTCAATGACAACCATGCTCAATACGTTATTCTTCCTGGAGCTCTATGTACAAATCAGTTGGCAAAAGTCCACTGAAATAAGAACTCCCTCACAGAATTTGTGAAAGCTGACCAAGAAGGACATTTTGCGTACTTCTTGTATTAGATCGTTCCATGGGGTAGAGGCCATCACGGAAATGCTATACATCATATGACAAGAGAGTATCTCTAACAACAGTAGTTGAGAGCCAGTTTGGTGTAGTGGTTAAGAGCATGGGACTCTAATCTGGAGAGCCGGGTTTGATTCTCCACTCCTCTGCTTGAAGCCAGGTGGGTGACCTTGGGCTTGTCATGGCTCTCTAGGGCTCTCTCAGCCCCACCCACCTCACAGGGTGATTATTGTTGTGGGGATAATAATAACATACGTTGTAAGCCGCTCTGAGTGGGTGTTAAGTTGTCATGAAGGGTGGTATGTAAATTGAATGTTGTTATTGTTGTCGTTATTCGTCTAAGAAGTGGATAAGCAGATCTATATAGGGAGATGCAGTTCTTCTCATGTGAGGGTCCCAGGCCATGAGGCTTCTAGAGTTGAGCCAGGAAAGACAATAACTAGTGCATTCTGGGGGGAAGGCCTTGGTAACACCCGGGCTTAACTTGGACCTGTGAACAGGTTCCTTTATTAAGTCAAGTTTCCTCAGCCCAATATCAGCATGCCTTAGCTTAGCATTAGTTGCCAGCTATAAGGAGAGACCTGGTAGCAATCACACAGGTAGTGTGTATGCAGTAGCCCCTAAATTCTTCTTCTAGCTGGATTGTTTTTTTATCCTGTGGTATGACCTCTGCTATCCTAGATTAACATTTCTCATGGACCACCATAAGCAACTTTACAACAGCTGTTAAAAACTGGCAAGACAGCACCACCTAGAGGAAGCATGCCGGTCAATTCAGGCAGCTGCCTGCCTGGCTCGCTACGTTTCTGGCTCTCTCAAGTAGAGCTGCCAACAAGCTGAGAGGAAAATATCCTCGTCCCTTTAATAGAGGCTTTATGAGATGTCATTTACCTCCGTGCAATGAAGAGCTTCACCTGCCCATTTCCACACCTTAAGTCTCGGTTAAAGGGACAGGGCACTTTCCTCCGGATTTTTAGAAAGTGTGCTCTCAAATATTGATTGATGCTCATAATTTTTCTTCTGAAAAAGACATACACATCCTTCTTTTTCTCTTATTGCACAAATCATAAAAGTGCTTTAATGGAGTTTATATAGATAAGCAGGTTAAGCCTGTAAACAGGATAATTGGTGACAACCTCCTGTTTGATTCCAAACTCATGCTGCATCAGAACTTGTCAAGTTAGTTATTTAAAAAGCAGAGGTTGGGGATGGAACAGAAATACTACAGAAACATGAACAAATGGAGCCCTGGATCACCAAAAGAGCCAGATGAGGAGCTTTAAAAAGTGTTTTTACAGTGATGCCAATTGATATGTCATCAAACACAATTGGAATGATCAGATGCAAATATATATATATTTGTATATATATATATACAAGTTGATGGGGTCTGAACTGGCGGAGACTGACCAAGAGAGAGATCTTGGAGTCATGATAGATAACTCACTAAAAACGTCAGCACAGTGTGCGACTGCCATAAAAAAAGCTAATGCTATGCTAGGGGTTATTAGGAAAGGGATTGAAAACAAATCAGCCGGTATCATAATGCCTCTGTATAAATCGATGGTGAGGCCTCATTTGGAGTACTGTGTACAGTTCTGGTCGCCACACCTTAAAAAAGATATCATAGCACTGGAAAAAGTACAGAGAAGGGCAACTAAAATGATTAAAGGGTTGGAACACTTTCCCTATGAGGAAAGATTGAGGCGCTTGGGGCTCTTTAGCCTGGAGAAAAGACGACTGAGGGGAGACATGATAGAGGTTTACAAGATAATGCACGGGTTAGAGAAGGTAGAGAAAGATGTGTTTTTCTCCCTTTCTCACAATACAAGAACTCGTGGGCACTCTATGAAATTATTGAGCAGTCGGGTTAGAACAGATAGAAGAAAATACTACTTTACACAAAGGGTGATAAACACATGGAATTCGTTGCCACAGGAGGTGGTGGCAGCTACAAGCATTACCAGCTTCAAGAGGGGACTGGACAAATATATGGAGCAGAGGTCCATCAGTGGCTATTAGCCACAGGAGATAGATGGTATTCTCTTGTGGGGAGGTGGTGCTCTGTTGTCTTGGTGCTGGAAGGAAGGCAGTGGGAGGGCTTCTGGTGTCCTGGCCTCACTGACAGTCCTTTAGATGGCACTGGATTTCTAGCCACTGTGTGTGACAGAATGTTGGACTGGATGGGCCACTGGCCTGATCCAACATGGCTTTGCTTATGTTCTTATGTTCTTATATACAACACTGGATATGAATTTAAAGATAATTGACATTCTGATGAGACCCGGGCTGATTCCAGACGGCCCCCCACCTCGCGAAACGTCACGCGTCATCGCGCAGAAAACGCGATATTTCGCGTTTTCTGCGCGACGACGCGCGACGTTTCGCGAGGCAGGGGGCCATCTGGAATCGGCCCCTAGAGTAGAGATTCATTTTGCCTGTCTTCATCTGAAGTTTGTAGGAGACCTTGAAGACTTTGATACATACTTCGTCAAAGTACTGTACCCCTGTGGCAGTGTCCGCTTATTAAACATTTCTGGAACATGGTGCTGCAGAAAATTGCAGAAATAACTGGCTATGTTATTTCCTTCCGTCCTGAACTCATATTCTTAGATCTCTGGCAAAATTATCAAATGCCACAGATTAGACATGAATTAATTACATCACTTCTGGTCACAGCCAAAACCACAATTGCCTCATGCTGGAAGTCAACCTGTCCCCCTACCCTGGCCATGTTGTTTAATAATGTGTGGCAGCACATGGCAATGGATTAAGTTATGGATAGGAGCCATCATTTCTCTTATTATCCTAAGGAAATGAATTTTGCACCAAAGTGGCAACCTTTCGTAGAGTACCTGTCTGACAAAGATGCACAAGTAGCTACATCTTCATACCAAAAATAATGCATTTTGTAACTTGCTTCTTGAGTTTTCTTTTTCATGACATTATCAAAGCTTAGTCTTGGATACGTTTGTCAATACTTAACGTATTGGATATGTTGGATACGTTTGTCAATACTTAAGTGTGTTTCTGTTTGCAAAGCGGTTAATTATTGCCATATATGCAATGACGATTTGTTACTTGTTACATGTTTCATGTTTGAGTCCCTTCGGTGGTTCATTGTTGTAACTTTTGATGTTATTGTTGTTGTTGTTAATGACAACAACAACAACAACAACAACAACAACAATTTTTAAAAGTACTATAACCCCCCCCCCCCGCCACAAAATCCCACCTTGCAGCTAATAAGGACCCAGTCCATCAAAAATTTAATCTCTCAAAAGTAGCTGCATCTCCATGGAAATCCGACATATTCTGAAGCAGCGAAAGAATGCTTCCATTGGCAAGGCATCACTGGGCTTGTTTTTCTCCTAACAAGATAGCTTACATCCCATAACCTCTGCTATAGAAACCGGTACAAAGCATCTCCCATTAGAAGTTCTCTTAAGTACTAGGGTTCAGAAAAGGTCTTCCATGGGCCTGAGACTGTGAACAGCCACTGCCAGACAGTGAAGACAAGTTACTTTATTTATGTATATTATTTTTAACTCTTCTTAATATAACAAATAATACCAGTAATAATAACAGCAACAACAACATTCGATTTATATACTGCCCTTCTGGACAACTGAACACCCACTCAGAGCGGTTTATAAAGTATGTTATTATTATCCCCACAACAATCACCCCATGAGGTGAGTGGGGCTGAGAGAGCTCTGGAAGAGCTGTGACTGACCCAAGGTCACCTGGTTGGCTTCAAGCAGAGGAGTGGGGAATCAAACCTGGCTCTCCAGATTAGAGTCCTGCCGCTCTTAACCACTACATAAAAATGCAACAGCAAATGTAATAAAATAGCATAACTCAACTGCCAGCATCAAACCTTCCCTAGAATTCTTGTAAGGCCTCTTTTGTATAGTCCATCTGCAAAATGCATACAGCCTTTTGCTGCACCTGCAAAATCATCATCCCGACAGGCGACAATTCTGCCAGGCAGGGGCCAAGCCACGAAAAGCTCTGTTTCTAGCTGCCAGATCTAATTTGTTGGCAAGATGAATTTTTAACAAAGACTGATTGGCTGAGGGGAAGCATCTCATCTAGTTCTCTAACGCAAATGCCTTTTCTTTCCCAAGGGCGCCCCAGAAAGTGTCATTGAGCGCTGTAACTACATCCGTGTTGGCAAAAATCGTGTCCCTCTGACTCTCTCCACCAAGGAGAAGATACTCTCCAAAATCCGAGAGTGGGGCACCGGTATTGACACTCTGCGTTGCCTCGCACTGGCCACTAGGGATCACCCCCAGCGGAAAGAGGAGATGCGCCTGGATGACTCCAGCCAGTTCATTAACTATGAGGTAAGCTCAGCTCAGGAAAGGGGATTGAAAAAAATCTTTCCCTTGGGGACAGATGTGAATGGGACAACGCATAGGAAATAAGCAAGCCTCCTAAGGTTGGTTGGTTCCATATGCCTTATGGCCAGGGATGGAATTCAGGGTGGGCCAGGTGTACCCAGCTGTTACCATCTTGGGGTGTGATTGAATTTTTTTTTTTGTACTATGTTAACAGCAGACAATACCGATATTGAGACATTTTAATTTATTTTTCTGTTTTTATTATAATCAAAACAAAGACACTTTTATGACGGACTACTTTGAAACTCCCTCCCCAGGGAGATTTATCTGTCCCCCTCCGTTGCTATCTTCTGCCAGCAGGTGAAAACTTTTTCTTTCATTTGGTAGACCCCCCCAATAACTGTTATTGACCCTCCTCCCTTGTTTTGGAGTTGTATGATTATATGTTTATATTGAATTGTTTTAGATATTATTTTAAATGCTGTTTTAATGTTCACGTTTTCATGCTTACCACTTTGGGGACCCTATTTGGATGGAAAGTTGGCATTAAAATGTTTTCAATAAAATAATTACTAAGTTATTTCCTCTGCTTACATTTCTAGTTCTTACGTTTTGTGCTTGCAGCATGTTGTACTAATCTGGGATGCTTGTAGATTGAGCACATTGAACTAGAGCTGGGCACGAACCGGGGGGAAAACAAACTGTGTGGTTCATGGTTCATCCCATTTCACGAACCATGAACGTTCATGAACCTGCCCCGGTTCACAAACCGGTTCATTTGGTTCGTGAAAACATTGTCACTTCCGGGCCAGCAGAAGGTCACTTCTGGGTTAGCAGATCTACAGAAAGCCCATCCTCTGTTGCTTAGGAAACTGATTGATCCGTGCCAGGCTGTCCGCAGTGATGAACCAAAAAACGAACCAAACGAATCAGCCTAAAGTTGGTGGCGGCTCGTCAGAAATGGGCTCTGACGAACTGCCGGTTGGCGAATCACAAACCAGCCCAGTTCATGCCAAACTTTGGTTCGTATTTTGGTTTGTGCCCATCCCTACACTGGACTTCTACCATCAATGGGTCCTTATGTTGTTCTTTATTGCAGAGGATTCTTGCATCTAGTGGAGTAAACTGACACTGAAAAACATTTTGTTAGTTTTTTTTTTAAAGGGCCCACTCGCCTCCTATTTAATTTTACCTCCCACTTGAATTAAGAGTTCCACTTCTCATTCCATCCTTCCTTAAGACAATGGTTTTCCAGCTGTGTTCTGGGAGAAGCAGGGGACATATCAGCGGAAATATGATAAGAGGGACATCTCAGTGGGAATATGTGTACAAGCTTCCCTGAAAGGCTGCTTTGCCCAGCCCCGAGTCCTAATCGGATGGTACTAGCATTGGAGGCAGGCATGCTTGGACACCTACAATAAAGAAGGAGAGTTACGGCCAAAATGCTCTAGTGAAAAAAAGGAAAAACACTAGAGTACAAGCAGTTAGATTGTTATGGTGGTGCTTTCCCCGCCCCCCCCCACTAGAATGTTTGGACACCTGCCAAAGCCTAGAAGAGGGCCCAGAAGAGTCACTGGGCCACTCTCCCATTTATCGTTGTGCAAAGATCATGGAGGTGATGGAGACACAGCCTTTTCCAAGTGTTTCGCCTAGTTGGCTCTGCAATATTGCAGAGACTTCCTTGCTGCATCCTTGCTAAGTTAAGCTAGAACCTTGGCGGAGAATGCATCTTTTCCAGTCTCCTCTCTACAGTCCTTAGTGGCAACAAGACCAGGGCTTTTTTTCAGGGGGAACATGGGGGAACAGAGTTCCGGAACCTCTTGAAAATGGTCACATGGCTGGTGTCCCCGCCCCCTGATCTCCAGATAGAGGGGAGTTTAGATTGCCTGCTACAGCAGGCAATCTAAACATGCCTCTGTCTGGAGATCAGGGGGCGGGGACACCACCCATGTGACCATTTTCTCTGAGGGCAACCCACTGAGTTTCACCACCTCTTTTCCCAGAAAAAGAGCCCTGAGCAAGACATTGAGCAGGAGATCCCTGATTCCGATCTCAGTTATCCTCGACAGTCACTGGGCATGCTCGGTTATAGCAAATGGAAGTCTGAAATATGAGGTGATGTGAACCTTGAAGAGAGTTAACACTTCCCTCCTGCTTCTTTGCCTTCAGACAAGCCTGACCTTTGTTGGCTGTGTGGGGATGTTGGACCCTCCCCGGAAGGAAGTTATGTCATCCATTGAGATGTGCAGGAAAGCAGGCATCCGAGTTATAATGATCACCGGTGACAACAAGGGGACGGCCGTAGCGATCTGCCGGAGGATTGGTATCTTCTCGGAGACTGAAGATGTGACAGGCAAAGCTTACACGGGCAGAGAATTCGATGACCTTATGCCAGAGGCACAGCGTGAGGCCTGCCGCTCCACTCGGTGTTTCGCTCGGGTGGAGCCTGCCCATAAGTCCAAAATAGTTGAATATCTACAATCCTTCAATGAAATCACAGCAATGGTAAGCCTGGTAGCCACATCTGGTAGCAAGTCACTCTGGTGAGTTTTGGAGCAGCCTCTTTAAGGCCTGGCCAAGTTGTGCTAGTTATACAGAGGTGAGAGTCACCCGAGCCCAACCAAACTACACAATTTGTGCGGTAGCGAGGGACCCGGCAAAAGCATATAACAGTCATATATTGATTGTTCCTGGGTCTGGCTGTGTAGTGCAAGTTGTATAGTAGTGAGTTGCACAGTGGTTGTTTTTGGGCCTGGCCCCAGTGAGCCCCTCCTTTTCATCAGGAAGTGTGGCAGGGGAGGGGGTGTGGCACTTTACCGGGCTTTTTTGGCCTCCAAGTCAACGCTTGCTCTCCCCTGTGTGCTTTGATTTACAGAAACTAAGGCCTGGAAGGCATGGCAATTTGAATGCTGTTGCCTAGAGACTCCCCAAATGGCCTCTGAGATCTTGGAACATGACAGCTCATGAGATCTTACTGGGCATTCATTTCTTAAAATTACAAATGCCATTTCTATTATTTTGGGTGGTTTTAATCCCTCTGTTTTTTAAAAGCAAATGTCAGATTTTGCTGCAAACCTGGGACTTCCCTCAGGTTGGTAGAGAAATCCCCTGTCTGTCCTTGGGCTCCATTGTGTGGATTTTTTGATCCACAGTCTGCAGCCTGGTTCAGAATTAGATATATGATATTTATGATGTCGCAAAATAACGGCCTGGTTGAGTAGACTGAACCAGAATAACAGATACTCCATGACTGTGCAATTGCACTGCATGTACGTGGAATTTGTGAGTGGGGGCAAGATTTGACACCCTCACTCTTTCCTTCACATCCTCAAAAAGTTCTAGAGCTGAAGGCTCCAAGCCTGGTGATTCGTTGCATCTGTCATGTGATAGATAATGGAATGAGAGCCAGACCTTGTCTAAATGTATCTAATCCCCTTTCTAAAGCCATCTAAGTTAGTGGCCAGTACAATGTCTTGTGCCAGTGAGTTCCATAAGTTTATTAGAAATTAATTAAAGAACAAGGGCTTGCTTTTGCCTGTCCTAAATCAACTTTTTTTTTTTAGAAAATTTTTATTGGTGAGTATACTTTTCAAATTCAATACATACATTCCCTCAATATCTAATCAACCCTATCCCCCTCCCCCCTCTCTATCGACTTCCAACAGCTTTCCAACCCTTACCCCCTCTTATTACTTGATAATTCCCTTAGTCTAAGCACATTCTAATTTTTTTTCAGGTATTCTATCATATATATCAAATATCCTATCAATATAGCATGCTTCTATCAATTATACTATCAAATATTCTATCAGTATAATATACATCTATCAATTATACTATCAATATAGTATAAATCTTATAACCCTCAATATAGCAGACCAGTATAATATAATATAATATAATATAATATAATATAATATAATATAATATAATATAATATAATATAATATATAACAAAAGTCTTAGTTTAAACATATTCTATTTCTTTTAAACATATATTCTATCAAATATCCTATTGTCATTATAATATGTATTAACACTCCTACTGTGCGCCCTGCCACCAATGTGGCACCGCACACAGCACCATACTGCACATTCATTATATAATATACAATCTGATCTACCAACATAATAGTATATATAGTATGCTCCATCAGTATATTTATTTAACTATTCCCTTATTCATATACTCTGAGAAAGGTATTACTTATCGTAACCTCCCTATCTTATTCTTTAAAAAATCAGTTCTAAATTTCACCCCTCTTCTGCTATATTATAATCCAAGCTTAGATTAAAATAGATATAAATTCTTAATGGTAAAGTCACTTCTCTCTTCTGTTTAAAATGTCTTATTTCAAAAGTTCTCAAACTGCCACAGTTCTCCTTTCACATCCCATTTTTTTTCCAAAAATTGTTTCAGTTTCGCCCAGTCCGCCAAATACTGTTCCGGATCCAGGTCTTTAAGTTTTCTTGTCATTTTATCCATCTCTGCCATGTACAGCAATTTGTAAATCCAGTCCTCTACAGTAGGTACTTCTTGCACTTTCCATTTCGCGCATACAGTAATCTTGCTGCAGCTGTCATATAAAATAACAATGTTCTATTTTGCACTGGAACATTCTCCATTCCCAAGTTTAGTAGCAGAAGTTCTGGGTTCTTATTTATTTGGGTTTGTAACACCTCATTAATTACTTCTATTATATCTCCCCAGTACTGCTTCGCTACTTCACAAGTCCACCACATATGGTATAATGATCCTTCGTGCTTTTTGCATTTCCAGCACTTATCTGACATTTTAGCGTTCCCCAGCGCTCCTGTCCTAAATCAACTTGAAGGGGTGACCCTGGGTTAACATATCATGGAAGAGGAAGGAGAAAAATTCATTCTCTCTCGTGCGTGCTCCCCTCACACTAACTTAATTTTATAAACGTATCTCCTCTAATGGCCTGCCTTTGCTTTCTCCAGACTGGTGATGGAGTTAATGATGCCCCGGCCTTGAAGAAAGCCGAAATTGGTATTGCTATGGGCTCTGGCACAGCCGTGGCCAAATCGGCAGCAGAAATGGTCTTGTCCGATGACAACTTTTCAACTATCGTTGCCGCTGTGGAGGAGGGCAGGGCAATCTACAACAATATGAAGCAGTTTATCCGGTACCTCATCTCTTCCAACGTCGGGGAGGTTGTATGGTAAGAAGACTCTGTTGCAATCCTTGGTGCCGTGCAGAATCACGTAACAGCTGGAGGAGCACAAATTCCATATTCTTACCTTGCTGTCCCCTTACCTCTTTGCTCTTGCATCCTAATTCACCCCTACCTGTGACCTTTGCTCCTTCCAAAAAGGTCTACAGCAAAAGAACACACATGTTTTTAGCCATTTTGAATTTAGCATTTTATTTACATCGATTATTTCTTTTATAGTCTACTGTTTTCTTTGAGACGCAACACAGATTGCAAAACTACAAACGCTGCAATAAAACAGTTTAAAATATACAATAAACATTGCAATAAAAATTCCACAGATGCAAAGATACGGCTGAACAAGATTTCTCACAGCTGTGGGCTGGGCTTCTTGCCCTGCATAGGTTCTGTCTATCACACACACATATACCCACAGCAAGTTTCTAGTCCTTATGGATGTGCAGATATGCTTGAAAGTGTATACTGAGATCTCAGAATGGGTGAACAAGATTTCTGGCAGCCAGCAGAGCTTTGTGTCATGTACAGTTTCCTGCTCCTCCCCTGGACTAGCAAAAGTAAAATGATGCAAAATAGGGGGGGGGGAGTGAATAAATTATGGATGTGAACAGATTTGCATAATTCATACAGTCACAAAAATTTTACTTGAAGCAATATTCACATTATTTTGATCCAGAATTGAAAATTTCTAAAAATCATTCAGCTAACAGCCTTGAATCATAGATTCTGAGGAGTTAGCCATGTTAGTCTGCAGTAGCAAAATCGCAAAGAGTCCAGTAGCACCTTTAAGACTTACCAACTTTATTGCAGCATAAGCTTTCAAGAGCCACAGCTCTCTTCATCAGATGCATCTGATGAAGAGAGCTGTGGCTCCTGAAAGCTTATGCTGCAATAAAGTTGGTAAGTCTTAAAGGTGCTACTGGACTCTTTACTACCTTGGATGGTGCTGATCTCCTAAAGTGGAGGGCAGGGGTTAAACTTCTTTGGGTATTCTCATGCCCTCCCTCCCACCGTCCATTTCAGATCCTTTCTGAAATGGATCTCTCTCTCCATGCCATCAGCGGGATCTTCCCCATTATCTTCCACCCTCACATTACTCATAGAAGCAACAAACTTAGAGGGGTGGCATTTGTTTTATTGTTATTCATTTAAAACATTTATATGCTGCCTTTCCACCCAACAGTGGTGAACATCAAGACATTAGAACCTTTAAAAACATTAAAATAACATTAACCTTTAAAACATTTGGTGATTCCGCACACGTTGGATAATGCACTTCCAATCCTCTTTATAGATCATTTGGAACAGATTTTTTTGTGTGCGGAACAAAAAATCCACCTTAAACGATTGATAAAGTGCATTATCTTTTTTTTTTTTAATAAAAATTTTTATTGGATTAGACACATATAGAATTTATTACAATCATTCCCTTAAATTTTCCAATTCTAACCCCCTCCCTTTCCCCCCCCCTTTTGTTGACTTCCAACAGTTTTCCAACCCCTTGTCTATTCTCCCTCTACTCATTTCAAACTTATTGTACTTATTATAATATACTTTCAAACTCTTCTAAGCTTATCTATAGTAACATAGTGCTATCTCTATTTTCTTCCCAAATGGGTAAAAATATGACAATCTTAACTTATCTTTTTCAATAATAATAATAATAATCATTTTGGTATTCTGTACTCTATCTTACTCTTTCTAAGTACTTCAAAATGGGGCAAACAATTTGTCCCTCTTTATGCATAACTTCAAATACTTCTATAAACATTGCATACATTTATTATAAATCAATCAATTTGACTTATACTCTATATGATACTCTTTACTTTCTTTTACATGTCTTGTCCTTTTTGATTAACTAATTTCTCCATTATAGAACTATCCAACAAACAATTCATGTACACATTCAGCAAAAGTCTATCAATTAGACCTATATTATGTATGCTAATGTATATTTATTCTCCATTGTACAGTTATCTGCTGACATAAAAAAAATTAATTAAATTCTATCCTTATAATCCTTATGATAGTAACACTATTGATACCCAACTATTCATACTAATCAAATAAAATAATTGCTTAGAATTTTTTCACTTTACTCTCTCCCCCCGGTATAGTCACTCCCCTCTCCTTTTGTTATATTTCAGTAATTATCAAACTGCCACAGTCCTCCCACCTCCCATTTTTTCACCAAATATCGTTTCAGCCTCTCCCAGTCCGTGTTAAACTGTCCCGGGTCAAGGTCTCTCAATTTTCTTGTCATTTTATCCATCTCCGCCATGTACAGCAATTTGTAAATCCAGTCCTCAATAGTTGGCACTTCTTGTACTTTCCATTTCTGCGCTATAAAGTGCATTATCCAACGTGTGCAGAATTAAAGTGTATATATAAATATTTAACAAAACAATAAAAACATTGATCCAGAGGAGTTAGCTGTGTTAGTCTGCAGTAGCAAAACAGCAAATAGTCCAGTAGCACCTTTAAGACTAACCAACTTTATTGTAGCATAAGCTTTCGAGAGCCACAGCTCTCTCCTTCAGATGCAGGGAGTGTATTTGTGTGTCTACAAACATTTAGACACACAAATACACTCAACCAGGGGCGAGGACCAATAAGAGTTGACTGGGGGGACAACATGGTGATCCAGGAATCTGCCTGCTTGCAAAATCATCTGGTTTGCTTGCAGGTGTTGTGCTAGGCTTTGATTCTTAGGTGCTGTCCAGCTCCATTAAACCTGGATTCCCACCCCTCTCCATGAACTCTGCCCTAGCTAAAGAGAATAAGTATCGCATAGTATAGTGGTTAGAGTGTCAGATCTGGAAGAACCCAAATTTAAATCCCCACTCTGCCACGTAAGCTTGCTGGGTGACTTGTTGCTAGTCTCTCTCTCTCCCACTCACTCTCAGCCTATTCTACCTCACAGAGTTGTTGTGAGGATAAAATGGAAGATGAGAGAATGATGTTATGTTGGGAGGGGAAAGTGGGGTCTAAGTATCTAAATGAGTCAATTGATTTTTCCCCTTTTCAGTATCTTCCTGACAGCCATCTTGGGGCTGCCTGAAGCACTGATCCCGGTCCAGCTACTGTGGGTGAACCTGGTGACAGACGGTTTGCCAGCCACGGCTCTTGGCTTCAATCCTCCGGACCTTGATATCATGGACAAACTACCCCGAAATCCCCGGGAGCCTCTCATCAGCGGATGGCTTTTCTTCCGCTACTTGGCCATTGGAGGTGAGAGGCCCAGAAGGCAATCTGGTGTAGAACCAGCTATGGTGTCGTGGTTTGCATTTCTGTTTATGTCAGAGAAGATGCAGGATTCTTAACCCCCACTCAGCCATGAAGCTCACAGGTGGCATTTGGGCCAGTCACTCTCTCTCTTAGTATAACCTACCTCACAGGGTTGATGTAAGGATAGAATGAAGAGGGTAGAACCATGTATACCGCTCTGAGCTTCTGGGAGGGAAGGGTGAAATAAAAATGTGATCGATCAGAGTTTTGTAGTAAGGTGTTAAAATCTATTGCCAATTTAAGACAATCATATTCTCTCAGCTTTTCGTGCATAGTGATTTGTTTGATTGATTTTGACTTTATTGATGGTAACTATTTCTAAATTATTCATATATATAGCTAACCTGAAAGCTTAGCAAACTACAAGTTGGAATATAAATAAATGTTTTGAAAATAGGACAATATCAAGTCAAATGCAACGTATTTCCTTAAAAGCGTTAAGCCGTTGCAAAGCTGTATTCACAAAACAAATCCACAGAAGAAATCAAATGTATACCTAAACTTTATGGGTGGGATCCTATGACTCTCATCAGCCAACAGAGAAGGATTTCCTTCAATACAGAAAGACATTTCTCCATCTGAGGAAGCTTTAGTGCAGGGGTCCTCAACCTTTTTGAGCCTGCAGGCACCTTTGGAATTCAGACACAGAGTGATGGGGTCAGCTACAAAATGGCTGCCACGGAAGGTGAAGCCAGCCACAAAATGGCTGCCACAGCTTACCTTCAGTCACACAGAGAAGATCCTTGTGTTGTGGTGGCAGCTGCCGCCAAAGCAGCACTTTAAAAAATCCACACAGCCGATCAAAATTCCGATGTTCAATCAGAAGCCCTGCTGGGCAAAAGCCCCATCCAGCCCCAACTCCTTTATGAAAACACTTGACAGGCACCAGTAAAAGTGTCATTGGGCACCGTAGTGCCACGAGTACCACATTGGGGACCCTTGCCTTAGTGGATAGGAGGCATAGGACCCACCCCTTACATCAGTTAGCTAACAAATCGAGTGATCGATTTGCTTCTCTGTTCACTCCTTGCAGTGTATGTTGGCCTGGCGACAGTAGGGGCAGCTACCTGGTGGTTTTTGTATGATGCTGAAGGGCCCCAAGTTACCTTTTACCAGCTGGTAAGTTGCTAGGGGGGCTTGGGCAAATGGCAATTAATTTGTTTGGTTTAGATTTCTATTCTACCCTCTCCCTCTGTTGCTTTGGTTTTTTAAAAAAGAATTAATTAAATTAAAATATTTATACCTCACTTCTTCTGCCCAAAATAAACACCATTGTCTTAAAAACACAATAATCAAAGATCACTTCTCTGATAGTGAAGTAAAGGAGTGCCCCTTGGCAGGACAGTGAAACAGGGGGCCTTTATGGGCAAGTTAGAGATTTCTGTGTACTTGGGGGTGAGGACTCTTTTGGTATGATGAAAAATATTAGCTTGTAAAATAAAACAACGTATACCTAGACTGATAGCCCAGGAGAGCCTGATCTCATCAGATCTCAGAAGCTAAGCAGGGTCAAACTTGGTTAGTAATTGGATGGGAGACAGGGGTAGACGATGGCGAACCACCTTTGTTAGTCTCGTGCCATGAAAACCCCACTAGGGGTTGCCATAAGTCAGCTGTGACTTGAGGGAAGGATTTTATTTTCATACATAGACTTTATGGGTGAGATTCTATGACCCCCCCTAAACTCCTTAAAATGGACCAATGATGATTGCGCATGCTTATTGCCCATCAGGAGTCATGGAATGTTGAGGGTAGCTGAGCATTAAGGCCAAACTACAAGTGACTCCTGACACAGGTTGGACACTTGTCAGCTTCCCTCAAGTTTTGAGGGAAGCTTGGTGGAATGTTGGACAAGTGACAGTTGAAAAGACCATTGGACAGCAGTTGGAGAGCCAAGCTGCAAGACCAGGACGGCTACATTTCCCATCAAAACTTGAGGGAAGATGACAAGTGTCCAACCTGTGTCATTTGTCACTTGTAGCTTGGCCCTAAGTTAAAGCAGAATCAAGGAAGAGTCCCAAGAGCTCTAATATCCTAGAAGGGAATAGAGTGGGAGGGGGTGTAATTCAGAGCACATGCTGCTCATGACAAAGGCACCAGGCACAGTTCTGGGCATCTCCAGTTCAAAGGATCTCAGGTAGAAGGTGCTGGGAAAGAGATTTTACCACTAAGCCTTTTCCAGTCAAAGAAGACCCTATTGAGCTGGAAAAGATCCAAGGGTTGATCTTAATACGTTTCATATTTGACACCCCGCAAATTATCACAGTTTTGGCTTGGGAACAGAATGGTTTGCAGCAGAGGATTCTACTATGAATAGACGTTAATATGGTAATTATGTGACCAATGGTATCATGGTGGGACCTGAGATAATCTCTTGGCAGCCAATGGAATGTCAAAGTTGGTGGTGGAGGAGGAGGAGGAAGAGTAGCATCTCCTCGTTTGGCAGTGCCCTCCCATGCTGGACTCGTGGCTATGTTCTCCTTCCTCACAGAGGAACTTCATGAGATGCACTGAGGATAACCCGATCTTTGAAGGGGTGGACTGTGAAATCTTTGAATCTCGTTATCCAACAACTATGGCGCTCTCAGTGCTGGTGACCATTGAGATGTGCAATGCTCTTAACAGGTATGGCACCGCTGGTCAGGCTTCCTTCTCTTCTCTCCTGCCTCTCACTACCCAGTCTTGGTTCCATGCCATTTCCCGATGGCTCAAGATAAAACTATCCCCCTCAGGATTAGCTCCTTTAATCCTCTTAGATAGTTTCCGCTCAAACTGGGTCTCAACAATAGAAGGCAAACTATCATTACTGGGTTTTTCCAGTACAGCTCTTCTGCACCTTGGATACCAAGGAGTTAGGGTAATTATTAAACAGAGATTATGGAACACTTCGCCACAAGAGGATAAAGCATGAGCCTTGTATGTCTCAGCAGTGGGGAATAGAAAACAAAATTTTGCTCTGCCCAGTTGCCTTTTCTTGTTGGAACATCCAAAACACCGCAGAGCTTTTACTCTAGCACAACTTAATATTCTCCCCTCTGCTCTTTTGGAGGGGAGATATTATTTATTATTTATTTATTTATTTATTTATTTATTTATTGGATTTTTAGCCCTCCCTCCCCGCAAGCAGGCTCAGGGCGGGTTACAATCATAAATAAGGTACAATAGGTAAATATGTTCATATCCCCTATGTAAATCGTCACTCACTGCCCTTGTCAATTTGGACTGGCGGAGACAATTGAGCACGTTCTTTTATATTGCCAATATTATCACAAGATCGGAATAAAGTACGTCACACCAATTATTGCCACCTATCCAGGCAAATCTAATCAATTTGATTCCGCTCTCCGTTTAGCTGATTGCTGCAAAGAAATTACAGCCAAGGTAACAAGGTTCTGTGCCCTGGCTAGTCTAATGAGACCGAATATCACAACTTCTTTTAAGAAATTCTAACAATCTTATTCATTTGTGTATTGCTTAATTCCCTAGATATGTTTAGAAACGTAACCAATGTATTCGATATATATTACTGTATATGTTGACTTAAATATTGATCTGGGATTGTAATAATAAACAAACACTATTTTTAATGGATCTGGAAAGGGAAGGAAATAATCAATAATGGATGAAAGAGAGACACTTGAGGGGGCGGGCCAAAGAACTAGAGATCGGGAACTGCCTTGTACAGATGGCAGAGTGGACATCACAGAAATAAAAGTTATAATTTGTGTCGCTGTGCAGAAGTGATTTACATCACAGAAGTCGGCGGTCAACTTAGAAGACCTGAGTGGCTGATTCCGCACACATTGGATAATGCACTTTCAATGCACTTTAGCAATCATTTTGAAGTGGATTTTTTGTTTCACACATGAAAAATTCAGTTCCAAATGATCTCTAAAGAGGATTGGAAGTGTATTATCCAACATGTGCGGAATCAACAAATGTTATCACTCTGCAGAAGAAGAATCAAAGGCTGAGAGTATAAAACAGATTTGCTAATTTATGCCAGACTAGTCATGGATTTTAATGCAGAATTTTGAATGTCAAATCAAATCAAATCAATCACCTTAATTGGCATTAGAAATAATAATAGTCTACAATCAGAGATAGGGACAATCAGAGATAGGGATAGGCAGAAGCATAAACAAGCAATTAGTAACAGTTAATAAAATTAATAAACATTCAGCAATCAGGTGCGGCTATATGCTTGGATTTAACTTTATAAACTTCTGCTAGAAATTTTGCGACACTTAAAGTAACACAAGGGCTACGATCTTCTAAAAGGTAAACTAAAATTCCTCCTTTAATAGAATTATTATACTGAAGGTATTCAGTTAAAAATTGTTTGCGTAACAGACCAAAGAGCGGGCATTCTAGAAATTTTGATCGTCTTGAAGGGCGCGTGGATGGGTTCTTGGGCATGTGGGGGAAGGACGACACAATGGATTCACACCTCTCCTTTCCCTGCAGCGTGTCTGAAAACCAGTCGCTTCTGAGGATGCCTCCCTGGCTCAATCTCTGGCTCCTTGGGGCTATTGTCATGTCTATGGCGCTGCATTTCCTGATTCTCTCTGTGAAACCATTGCCTGTAAGTACGGGGACCTGCACCTTGGGTGAGAAAACGTTGGTTTCTAAGGGGAAGCCATGGCAACCACCTACCCATGTTCTCAATTGCCTGATGGCCTGCTGTCAGGATTCTGGGGCTCAGTGTGATGGGACAGAATCAGTCTTGGGAACTGGAAGATTGAAGCAGGCCCAGAGAATAGTGTGAGTGTAGGAGCCATTTCCCCAGAAGAGGACTCTGTGGGAGTTACAGATCAACCCTCTAATGCGTCTTCCCCAAGAGGGCTTCCTTCACTTCCATGCTAATTTCTGAGGAGGGCCTTCCAGCCCCACCAGATTCTATGTCTCTGGACCAGAAAGCGGCCCCTTTAATTCTGAACAGCCCCTCCCCCCAATCTCTTGAGGTAGGGTTTCTGAGAAATGCCTCCCTCCCAATCCCATTTGGATCGGCCCATGCTGGAGTAACTCAATTCCTCCATCCACCCTACTGTGAGCTATCCAGGGTACTGAAACCCTGCGGTGGTCTTGTTCTATCCCTTCACAATGGACGACTCAGATCCCAAATCTCTTATGATTAAATCGCACCCTTCCTCCAAGGGGGTAGCATATATGGCATTCCCTGCTGCTGTTTTATTCTCCCAGGAGAGAGGTTTGGCTGAGGGAGAATGACAGGGTCCAGGTCATCCAGGGAATGTTACGGTTGAGCAGGGCAGGCAAAAGGCAGCCGGCCGCCCCCTGTCCTGCGGGGCAGGCGAATGGCACAGGCAGCCTCACAACCCCCACACACACACACACACTGCCTTTTACCTGCCCTGCAGGACAGGGGGCGCGCGGCAAGCCAGCCAGCCCCCCCCCCCCCCCGTCCTGCGAGGAGGCAAATGGCGCGGGCGGCTTCCCAGCCCCGCACACTGCCTCCACTGCTCCGCCCTCTGTGATGACGTCACCGAAATGATGTCATCACGCAGCGCTGGGAGTGCGCGCGCGTGTGTGGGGTCGGACTAGGGTTGCTCTGGGCACCAGCAACCCTAGATCTGGCCCTGAGGATATCTCTTGTGTTGAGTTTTTTTAAAAAACCTTGTGGTCTCCTTTTGCCTGAAAAGCAGGATCTAAAAAGACCCATAAAGACGTTTAAAATATTTGATGTCAAACTATCCTTTTTGTGCTGTGCAGTTGATATTTCAGGTAACGCCCCTCAGATGGGCACAGTGGGTGGTGGTGATGAAAATCTCGTTGCCGGTTATCTTGTTGGATGAAGGCTTGAAGTACCTCTCCCGCAACCATTTAGAGGGTAAGTAGGATTCGCAACAGAACTGCAGGCTAGTTCCATGCCTTGTGCCTTCTGGGACACTTCACTGTATGCATTGAGGCAAACTTTGTGGGGGCAAAGAGTTCAATAGCCTGGGGGCATTGGCTGAAAAAGCCCCATCTTGGGTGCTTGCTGGCCTCACACCATGTGCCATGAACTCATGGAAGTACAGCATCACCCGTGGATCTCATGTCTAGGGCAGGTTTGTATGGATGGGGTGGTGTTTTATGTCCCTTGGTCCACCCAATGTCATCTTTAGAGGCCCTGATTTGGGTGCTCCCACTTTCTGAGCCTAGGCAGATAGCAGTTGGGAAGAGGGCCTTCTCGGTAGTGGCCCCAAGTCTGTGGTACTCTCTCCCCAGGGAGATTTGTCTGTCCCCTTCTGTTACCATCTTTTGTCAGGGTAAAGATTTTTTTGATGGCCCCTGAAAACGAAGGGTACAAATCTTGTAAATAATTAAATAAAGGGTCCACAAAGTATTAAAAATGGCTACCGTGTGGCTGCCAATACTGGAATGACAGTTAGAAACAATTAATGCTTATTGATCTCCGCCCCACCCACCCCCAGCACACTTTCTTTCTGTATATACCTCTTCAAATACAATGTTTTGTGTCTTGCTTTTGTCATAGTGATGGGGTCTGTTCTGTTGATATGTATATTTTGCTGTCTCGTGTATGTATATGTGTATATGTATTTTTATTTGTTTACTTCATTTATTATTCACCTTTTTTGCTTGGACTTCAGTTGGATTACAGATTTTTTAAAAATGCAATAAAACAGTATAATACATACAATAAGCAATGCAATAAAACTAGATGGCGGAATGAGAAAACAGTGCAGTAAAACAAGATAATGCACTCAATATACAATGCAGTGAAACTGCCTTAATTTTTCCACCATTAAAACTAGAATTCAGTTCCCTTTATGAAGATAATGCTCTCCTGAACAATATTTTTCTCTCTGTGTAGTATAAAATCTTCAGTGCTGTTTGATTCATTAGTTTAACCATGTCTTCCGTTACCTATTTGCTGACATTGATGGTTTAAGAGACGTCGGTTTTATGATTTTAAGGTTTTGTTGGTTTTTATTTTGGCATCTTGCCTGTTGGTTGTATATTTTCCCCCTTCTTACGTGCTGCCTTGAGGACAAAGCTTGTGCATGGTGTGAATGCTTAAAATAAATCAACAAATTGGAATTGGAACCCGTTGGCCCAATCTGATGCTCCAAGGAGCAGGAGGAAATCTACAATTTTTTTTTTAATCAATTGTGACATTTAGGGAAAATGAGTGCCCTGCTTGGCTGGAGACCACGCAAGGCCGCTTCTCTATATAAAGGCATCTCCCGTCTCCATTATGACTCAGTAACAACAGGCACAGAGCAGCTGTGATGTCTGCCTTGGGCTTTGCAGGGCAAAGCAACATCTCATCTAGTTCTCTTGACATAATGTGGCCTTGTAGGGTAATCCTTTCTTTCTCTGCTGTAACCTTACAGCCAGTTCTCATGTGGGAACAGGGGAAAATGACCTCAGCAGGAGCCATTGTTTTGTTCAAGGAACATATCAAGGGGAAAGCTGTTTGCTACCTGGCTGTCTTTCAAGGAACCAGAACCAGAACCAGAATCTGTGCCTTACCTTTTATCAGGGCCAACCAAAATAACTCAACATATCGTGCCAGCTTTTCAAGTTCCTCAGAACTCTTCACCATGTTACAACAATTAAAAATGAAAGGGGAAAGAACAGAATGCCTCTCTGATGGAGACATTCATGTGCTTGGAAAGTTTTGTAAAAAGATGGCCTTGAGACTGAAGGTACAGAAGTGCAAGCCTTATGGATCTCTGAGCCCTTCATCCCAATTCGTTAAACCCATTTCCTGCGAACGCTGACCCAAGAATATGTCCCCTAGTTGCTCAGAAAAACAACTGTGTTTATTTGAAGGAGAAATGTGATGGAAATGTATAATATTATGCAGTGTTGAGAAAGTAGAGGGGGGAGGGGTTCCCTCCTTTCTGTGTGAACAATTAGGGATATGGAGTGAAAGTGGAGGGCAGTAGATTACAAACACAGACCAAAGTATGCATTCCTTTAGACAATAGGTACTTAGCTTCTGGAACTCACTGGCACAAGAGGCATTGGCGGGCTTAGATGGCTTAAAGAAGGGGACAGGTTTGGACAAATTAATGACTTAGAAGGAGGCTTAGCAAGGCCACAATGATGACATGGAACCTCCATCTTCAGTGGCTATGTACCTATGACCACTGGGTTTTGGAGACAAACTATACAGGACTGTTGCCTTCGTACCCTATTTTTGGCAGATGCGTCTATCCAGACAATGCTTGAAACAAGATCCAGCAGGGCTCTTTTTATGTCATTGTTTACCTGCTGTTCGGACTCTAAAATGGCACCTTCTGATACATTTCCTATCTATCCCCTCCCCCTTTTTTTCTGGGCAGGCAAAGAGATCAAGAAATGAATGCTATGAACTCAGTTTCTCAACAAAAGAGCCCAAAACTCTCAACTGGGACTGAAGAATTTGCATGCTAGAATATCACCAGAAGCCAGCAAGCAACATGCATGTGTTTTGAGTCTCGGACTTAATGCGGGTGAATCATCAAAAGAAATGAAAAACTGATTTTTTTTTGTTTTGTTTTTCACTTTTGTTATGTAGCTTTTTTCTGTACATAATGGTGCAAATACTGGACAGATAAATTATGGGTCAGGGGTAGAATTTGCTCTGTTATGAAGGCAGAGTATTTGAGGTCCTTATGGATAAGCTTCTATAGATTCCTTTTTTTCATTTTTCATTTTTGTTCCTCCCTAAATGCCCTAAAAACTGCATTTTTTTTGTCCTGTCTAGAAGTGGAGAGATTGCAATGGTTTCCAGGTTAGAGGATAGCTGAGCTCTTTTCAGATGCAACTCCTGCTAGGTAGGGCATCAGGTGCAAACCAGACACAGGATGCGGAAGAGTCAATGACAGCCTGTCGTACAGAACAACAGCACTAGAATCTCTGTTTTTCTCACGTCACTTAGCAAGTGTGACCAGGAAGGGTTTTTTTATAGAGGTTAGGCCTGCTCCGGACTATTGTTATTAAGGGGCCTTTTGTCTTGGCTCTTTCAGCCAGATCTTAGTAGAAGAGCACAGCATAAAACCATGGCTTGATTTCTCTTGGGGTCCTGAGTTCAAGACCTGCAAGCAACTTGAGCTGTGATGGCTCTGCGTTTTAGGGAGATTGATGCCCTGCTGAGGAAATTGTTCTAAGGAAGAAAGAAATTAATAAGTCATGGTTCTGGTTTATTATATGAACCGCTCTCGAACGCTTGCTTTCATTTCTTCCCACCCCTCATTTTGTGTTCAAAGCTTTAGCAAATGAATAAGATGAATTATTAACGTTATTATTGATTTAATATGAAATAGTAGGATATGTGCAATGGAAAACTGTTACCCAGAAATCGGGTGAAGGGCTATTCCAGGTTCCTCTGACCTGGGCATTTAGAAAGAGGAGTCTTCTGGGTCTTAGAGCCCAGCGCACATAAAGTGGCAGAAAGGAACTTCTCTGGGCAAGATGAGGTTCAAAGCATTTCTCGCTCAGGCAAGAGTAATGTCCCCAGAAAGCTGAGAGGAAGAAGAACAAAGCCCAGATGGTAACCATGTATGCCTATAAATGAGCCCCTTCCCAACTGTATCATCCCTACAAAAAAATCTATAAAAGAAAATCTTTCCCAGGGCAAAGGACCCCATTGTGTCAACAGCAGCCAATGGACCAATCAGTTTCCCCTGCCCTCTCCCCCTGTTTGCATGTGTGAACATTTCTAAATACTGCGGAGGAGTTAGCCGTGTTAGTCTGTGGTAGCAAAATCAAAAAGAGTCCAGTAGCACCTTTAAGACTAACCAATTTTATTGTAGCATAAGCTTTCGAGAATCAAGTTCTCTTCGTCAGATGCATGATACAGAGACTGGTCAAATATAGAAGAGGAGGGAGGAGAAGGGGAGGAGAGAGAAGAGGCAATTAGGGGGGGAAAGGGGAGGGTGCAATCAAAACATTCCTTTGCTAGTATATGTAAACATCTCCTTTTCGTGTGTGGGCTGTTTTATAAGACACAGGAGCAGGGCTTTTTTTCAGCCGGAACGCAGTGGAACAGAGTTCCGGAACCTCTTGAAAATGGTCACACGGCTGGTGGCCCCACCCCCTGGTCTCCAGACAGAGGGGAGTTTAGATTGCCCTCCACGCCAAGTGGTGTGGAGGGCAATCTAAACTCCCCTCTGTCTGGAGATCAGGGGGTGGGGCCACCAGCCGTGTGACCATTTTCTCCAAGGGCAACCCACTGAGTTCCACCACCTCTTTTCCCAGAAAAAAAGGCCTGCACAGGGGTTGTGCCTGAAAACCCCAGAGAGAACAGTTGCAAGGGGAATGAAAAACAAGGTTAAGCCAGCCGAGAACGGGGGAAGGGGAATTTGGGTGAATGAGTTCCAGCCCTGCTGTCTACAGCCATTCTTCTTGGCAATTTTTCTATACTTATTCTCCCTTCATCCAAGTTGAAGAACTTTGTGCCAGTTAAATGTTCAGTCACGCTGATGTTGTCTAAGTGATACTTTTGCAGGCATATACATGGAGTTGGGGGGCCAGATTAAGTTTCCAGTATCAGGTCTTAGCTCTGCAATCTAGGAAGACAGAATTATATAATTTCCTTCGTCACCTTGCTTTAAGTGGAGAGCCACCTCTCATCCCATTTTAGCATCTATTCCAGGACCTGCAACTTGTGTTCTATGTACAGATTTCCAAAACTATATAATAGAATCTATTTCCTCTACAGATTTGTCCCCACACAAAATCACTCAAGAGAACCTCCAGGTAGGTTTTCACAATCAAGACACTGAGATCAGTTTTTCAAAATGGGCGGGGGGGAAACACTTTGGATTGGGAATCTCAGGAAGTAGCATTCATCTCTGGAATCAATTTCCTGTGTTCTTGTATACAAGAATATAATTTCTTGTATTTGCTTGGGGCCATCTTTCTCTGCCCCTAACCTGCTAGTTGGGGGAACCGGGGTTCCAGAGAGCATGTACGGAATGAATTTTCCTAAATTAAGGACAGTCAGCTGGGATTAAGGGAAGGACGAGTTTTAAGGGAGATGGCGTGGCTTTCCAACTCTCTTTCTTACATTTCAACATTGCGATATAAGAAAAATGGTTTCAATGAACAGGGTCAGGTTCGTGCTGTGCTCCGATATGGCTGCTAGCATAGCTCAACTTTCTGTGAAGGGAACAGATTACCTCCTCCTCCTCTTTTCATTTTGTACAATTCCCCCCCCCCCGTTGTAATGAGAGTACCCTTTCCATGCTTGTACTCCAGTGCTAAGCCTTCCTTTCTTTTACCCAGTTAGCTTCCTCTCTTTCTGGAAAGCCTAGAGGCAGGGTCTCGGTCGTACCACTTCAGACTTACGGTAGAGTCTGTGCCCGAAAGTCTCTTCATACAAGGAAAAAAGAAATCTTCACCTAGAAAACTAGCAGCTGAAGAATCAAGATTTCCCCTGACATCCAGTTTTCTATCTGCAGGGATATTTTTGTAGCATCAGGATGTTTTTGTAGCGTCGGACATGTGACTCTAATGAGGGGGCAACCCAAGCACAGTGAAAATGAAGCCACATGAGAATGCTCACTTCTAAATTACCTCCAGTGAGAAAACAGAGACAGACTTTCCCTTGGATCATTGGTTCCAAGTCGATGATTTTATAATTGACCCCTAGAGGGGAATTGGAAAAGCCTTTAAAAAGAACTCCTGGGTGTTTCGAAATCATAAGACAAGGAATGCTTCCATACAAGACAGTAGCAGGGGTGCCTTAGGCAGCAAGCGAGCGAGCAAGCAAGCCTTTATTGGCATATATAAAATATAAAATTTTAAATACAGAAACTCCATACAAAATGAAATTAAAATTACAGATAAGAACAGGGCAACAGTGCAGCAAAACCAGTACAGAATATTACTTGCCAGGGCATATAGCCTTGGCACTGTAGAGAAACTTTGCTACTATTTCAGTTATTTCCCCATCTGGGTTGTCAAGCAGAAACTGAACCTTAAAATCATCAGAAAACTCTGAAAGTTGGGCTAATATAGGATGTAGAAGAGCCCGGTGTGGCGCCAGATAAAAAGAGCACTGGAGCCTTAGGCAGCCATTTGGGGTGTCATTAAAGAGCATCAGCAGCTTGGAGATACGTACCATTTTGTACCACTCAACACCAATAAATGAGAAGGACCAGCCATTTTCTGTAGGGCGGTAGGGAATAGTGGCAGGGGGTGTACGCCTCTGCCAGAAACCAGTGATGCCTTCATCTGCACCAGTAGTAGCCCCTTAGCAGCCATGTGCCTTTCTCCCCCTCTGTCATTTTCCTTATTTCCTTCCTTGGTAGCTAATTTTCTCTAAGGAAAGGGGCAACAGAAATTAGCCCCACAGGAGAGAAATAAGCAAAGAGAAACAACGGCTGCAGAAAGTGAAAACAACGGATGCAAAAAGAGGACCTGCAGATAATTCCCTTGCATTTTTTTTTTTAAAAAGTTTACCCTTGGTAATATCTGAACGAATGCTAAGGGCATGTTTTCACCACAAATTCAAATCCACGTCAACCCTGTTTAATTGTCGTAGCTTTCTGGGAAGTGCAGAAGGATTAGAACAATGCATTTCAGCACCTGCACGGAATTACCTCCCTCCCTCTCTGTCTCTCTCTTGGTGAGAGAGGCAATTACAGTTAGACTGGTTGCAGTAAAGATTGGAGAATGTGGCGTCAGTAGTTGTGCACTAGCAGAAATGTGAATGCTCTCTGTCTTGTGCAAATATGACATCGCTCTGTTTTTTGTGGTGCTTTGTTGGCCCAGGGTTGTTCTTCTGGCACACCTGTTTGTTGGAGATGCACATGTGTGGAATGTGAGGTCTTGGTGTTGAAGCAATGAACATTTTTGTTTTTGATTTATCCATTTGCCAAATTCCCAAGGAAGAGGATTGGAGGGGGAAGGTTTTAATGACAGCTTGAAACTTTACCAGGACCACTGAAACACATTTCTGAAATCTCTCTAGAGCTGTCTATTCTTCAAATGGCATTGTTAAGTAATCAAGCCACTTACAGGTCAGTGGAGGCTGCAGAACTGGAATTTGCTGGGGAGCTGAGGGGCTTGGCCCTTTAAATTCAGCAAAAAGACTTTGTAGATGCGGCTTTCTCATCAGTCCCTTGCTATGAGGAGAAACACTGCATGTTATGAACACATTAAGCTGAGCCAGACCTTTGATAGATCAAGGTCAGTAGCTAATTTTTCTACTCTTCTGACTCGAGGCGGTTCTCCGGGATCTCAGGCAGAGGTCTTTTTCACTTATTTCCTGATCCTTTTTTCCAATTGGAAATGTCAGGGATTGAACCTGGGACCTTCTGCTTATAAAGCAGATGCTCTCCCATTGGACCATGGCCCCTCTCTTGTTCTTGCCAGTCATACAACCATTAAAAGGACAGGAGTGCTGCCAGAAAAAAGATAGCAGCCCAGCATGTACATTCCTGTTCCTTTTATTCGCTCCTTGCTTCAGTGGGCTTATCTTCCATTATAAGCGCAGGTTAGGTATATAAAATCTACACATCTTTTCAATCTCATTTAATCTACCGTGGCTCCCAGCCAACGAATTCTGAGAACTCTAGGTTATAGGGAAATGGCTCTTTTGGTAGAGCCGAACTAAAACCACTGATCACATATGGAAGTGCTGAAAAATTGCTCTCTTGGGGGGGGGGGGGTGCCTCTCCAGCATCCCTTGAGGAAATGTTTGCTTTTTGATTTATGTTGCCCTCACAACCGTAGTTGGTGAGAAGGGACAAACGGCAGAAAGAGGAAGGAACAGCACCCGGAGAGGAAAATGTCTGTTTATGAGGGAAGATGAGCACCCATCCAATTGAAAAATTGTATCTGAAGTGAAAAAATAAATAAATCACCAGTTTCTACCATGCTGTTCAGGGTCTGCCCTGGGTGGCCCAAAGATTTCTGCTCACTGCAACCAACAGAAGGCTATGGCCGTTGGCTGTAATGAAAGCCGGAGTGTTTTCATACAAATGGGATGTGGGTGGAGCAAAGGGAAGCACCAGGGGCTCTCTGCTACCCCCCACAGGAAGCAGCAGCAACCTCACCAGGAAGTGATGTCCCCATAGATGCATGTCCAAGAATTTTCCTGGAGGAATACAGAGTGCAGAACAAATGCTTAGCATACAGCAGGGTGTTTAGAGCCCAATGGTTGGTGATGACCTTTGACGTCCTGGCCAGTGAACAAGGAAGGGGAGAAGGAACGTTGGAGATGTAGCGACCTTCTTCCTCCATGTCTGAAGCCACTTCTTGAGGAGTGTGGGCAGGAGCCTAACTGGCCAGTTGGAAACTCTCAAAATAAACTAGAATTCTCTGCGGGAAGCCATGACAGTAAATCTAGTTTCCAGTATAGTTTTAATTTGATATTTAGTATCCAGTTTTCATTAAAATACCCTTGGATCTACTGAAGGCCTGTGAGTAAGCATTCTTCCCAAATGCTGAAACATCGATGGAATGATTTTGGGAAGCCAAAATTTCACTTCCCAAAGAAATGTGTCAGTGATTATTTTACTGGTTGTTTTTTTTTAAAGGAGATCACAAACGTTGGCTTTTGATCTTCTTCCTAGATATAATTAAGACAACCATATAGAAACTGTGTGCCAATTTTTTTCCCAATGAATCCACCCTTTCTTCTTGATCACCAGCATTGTAAAAAAAGAAGAAGAAGAAGAAGAAGAAGAAGAAAAAGGCTTGAGAGCACCTCCAGGCACCTGGGAATGTGTAGACTTGAATTATACTACTGAGTTGGGTTAAGCTGTACAGAATACCTTGCATGAAATGTTGTTACTGTATTTAATATATAAATGTAGTTAAGGGATTTTAATATGGAGCTTTTTGCAGGAGGGACACCTTTCTAGATTCTGTATGGTTGCAGGGAAGTTGTTTTAAGAAACAAAGAAAACTTATTCTTCATTTTTGGCATGTTTTGTGTGTTGCTTTGTTATGGACAGTTGATTATGTTAGAGGGTTTTAAAAAATTATAATTGAGAGGGGGGAAATGCCTCCATGTTATCTGGAAATGCAGCAATCAGGTGCATGGCCAAAACCAACATTTCCTAAACTTCTGAGTGCTGCAATTATACAGGCAGGTTAACAACTTAAATATTTCACTCCTAGAGTCTCTCTACATGAGACACCTTGGTGCGTGTTCATCAAGTGTAGGGAGACTTAATGTTAGCCGAGAAGCATAGTTTAAAAAGACAAAGCCTGTGGATCGCTCCTCAGAGGGTTTGTTAATTTCATCTTTGCCTCCCCAAAGACTATGTTAATTTCACTTCTCCAGTCTAAAACTGTGTGCTATGGCAACCAGAGGGCATCAAGCACTGGAAATGGGCTGGAGCTGCCTTCCAGAGCCGGGCTTGGACCTGGAGAGGTTATAATGGGCTGAAGTTTCCCTTCTGGCATTTCACAGCCCCTTCACACAGCTCCAGTGTATAGTCAAGTCTTTGCCCTGCCGCCAGCTCTGTCCTTTCAAACTACTCTTCCCGGCTAACATTGCATCTCCCAACACATGTTCCTCACATGTCAGATGTTTCATGTAGAGAGAGACATACTTGGAGCTAGTAGTGGATTTTTATGGTCACAGCATGCTCATAGCTCCTCTTTATCAGGATATATTCTCTCCCCACAATTGCAGTCATCTTCACCCCAGTTGTGGTTTATTGTCTTCTCCCTATACTCCACAGCTACCCTAGGGGTAGAGGGAGAGTGGACACTCCTTATACTCAGGGCTCATTTGGAGAAGGGACGCGCAGGAACGCAGTTCCGGCAGTTCCCCTAAAAGGTCATTCAAGCAACCCCACCCACCTGACTTTTGGCCATTTGGGGCGGGGGAACCCTCCCCTGCCTGGCACTGACCTGATCCCGGCTGTTTTGGCCCCAATCCGGGCCCAAAAGGCCCCCAAAATGGCAATTTTTGGTCATTTTGGGCCCATTGCCGCCAGGATTGGGGCCGAAATGGCCAGGATTGGGGGCCATTTTGGACCTGTTTTGGCCTGGATTGGGGCCAAAATGGCCCTGATCAGGCCACTGCCAGGTGGGGGAACACTCCCCTGTCTGGCAGCAACCGAATCCCGGCCATTTTGGGCCCGATCAAATCAATTATGCTAATGACACACTTCTGGTGATGGCAAGGGGTGTGGCATATGCTAACGAGTTATGCTAATGCGTTATGCTAATGAGTTCCTGCAGCTCTTTTTCTACGAAATGCCCCCTGCTTATACTGCACTTGGTCCAAAAGGAGTGTGAGAGTCATCGTCACAAGATGAAAAACGAGGCCAAAAATTTCTCTCCGAGGTTCCCTTTCGCACATCAATACGAAGCACGTTTATCCACATCCCCCAGCCAACCTCTTTATCACACAGCCATTTACAAACAAAACCATCTACATTTTGAAAAACCAAAATAAAAATGTCTCATGGAAACAGCTGTTGAAATTTTTCACACGCTTGGTACTCTGACTTCTCCACACAGGAAGGAAAAACAAGAGACTGAACAATCCCTTGAAAGAGAACTCGACAAGAAACCATACGGCTTTCAAAGGGGGAAAGGCTTTTCTCGTTCACTGTCACCAGCCACGATTTATTAATATAATTCACAAACGTTGGGTGATGGAGAGACGCCTGTCCACTTAACCAAAGACCCCAAATGCAACATCACTTTGCTCCAGCTGCCCAGGGAACGCAGCCATGTGGGGAAAGACATAGCATCACTCTACACGTTACTTCTTTAACAAGTCCTCCATGGAGCCAACCCATGCTCCTTGCAGACACACGTCTTCTTTAAAAATCAGCATGCAAATGGGCTCAGAAAACTGCCGCTGGGGGTGGGTGGGTGGGAAAGCTCCTGACTTTCTCCCAAGTTTTTTCCCCCCATGCAAAAACAGTGCGGAGGGGAGACATTTCCCATGCGGAGGTATTGTGGGTGTACACGGCAGCAGAAAGGGGGGGACTCTCCTTCCCAGCATTGTTTTTGCATTTTGAATGCATTTTTGGTGACTCTATCCAGCTCCTTCAGGTGGCCAGCTCAAGGTTGACTCAGCCTTCCATCCTTCTGAGGTCGGTAAAATGAGTACCCAGTTTCCTGGGGGTAAAGTGCAGATGACTGGAGAAGGCAATGGCAAACCACTCCGTAACAAAAAGTCTGCCAAGAAAACATCGTGATGCGACGTCCCCCCATGGGTCATTAATGACTCGGTGCTTGCACAGGGGACTGACTACCTTTGCCTTTATCAATGGCTCATTTGTGACAGACCATAAGGTTGGGGAGTAAAACTGAAAACTATGTTGGGAAGCTGAGAGGTGGAGGAGATGGCACTTCATCAGTGCTTTAGATACTGAATCAGGAGATCCCCAGGTCACAAGAAATTGAGTCTCCCTGCAACTTCTCTGAATTAAAATTAGAATTGCACTTCCAAAAATGTATTTTCTCTCTGTGTATGTGTATAAGAATTAACCACCCTCAGAGGAGCTCACCCCTCCATTTTTGCATGAATCACTGATCTATGAATGCCTCCTTACTCACGTGATCAGGGCTAGCGTACAGCAGACATCCAGAGATGCAACAGGCAGCCTCCTCTTTCGGGCAGCTCTTATACTAGGCATGAGTGAATAATCTGAACACACCACACAGTAACAAAACACAGTTACCTGTCCCCAGCAGAGACCGACTGGGAAAAGGAGTGAATCACGAAGAGATGGAGCAGGTATTCCTTCTGCAAACAAATACTCTAGACTCACCAGAGTCTTTAATGTATTTTCACGCGACACGCTAGCCGTTTTCTCACGTTGCACTTGTATTGCCTTGGCATGCAGATTGAATAAGCCATGGGTGTGCCTCCTATTGTTTGTCAGGTTCTATTGGCTTTCATCATAAGCTTCTCCGTGCTTCTTCTGTGCACGATCGCCTGTCATTTTACCATCTTGGAATGTAAATACGCTTTCGGACATGGGTCATTTACTTCAAACAAGAACTTCTGATGAGGTATCTTGACAGTAATCCATAGCAATCATTTTGGGCTGGGAACGGATTTTCCTGCAGCTCAGATTGGCCAGTGACCAGAAAGTGGCGGCATTCTTCTGCATGCCTCCTCTGGAGCGTTATGGATTTATTGCATTTTTTCCATTACTTTTTTTTTTGCCTGTTACACTGCTCTGGATTGTATAGGTAGATTTCTGTGGCAGGCCTGCAGCCAGAAATGTTATGGTGCAGGGGTGTGCTTGGCTCCCAAGTACTTCCTTGTCATGCCGGGAATGACATCCTTCCTGGCATGACAAGAAAGTGATGGCCGCTGTGCGGGGCTGACTTGATAAAAATTGCCCTCGGCCCCATGCCTTCATTTACTTGTTGCGCCAGGAATTATGTCATTCCCGGTGCAATAGGAAGTGCTGCACAGTGTGCAGGAACACACTTTGGGGCTCCTGGGCCCGTTCCCCACACCTTTTCCTCCCACCAGCCAGGCGAGGGGGCAGACACTGGGAGCGGGGGATCCCCCAACTCCACTGGGGGAATGAGATCCCTATTGCACCTCGTCCAGACGCACACGTGTGCACAAGGAGAAAAAGCTGCTAAGTACTGCTTACCACCACCCCAGTTTCCGGGGAAACCAGGCACCTTATCTGAGAATAAAGCTTCCTTGCAAAATTGTGGCCAGAGCACAGTGTAGCCTAGGTGCTCCAGTATCTATTATCAGGGCAGCTGAGCCCCATTACTTCCCAGCCTACTTAAATTGAGCCCTGGAAAAACTTCCTTGCCAGATCAATTGGATCACTAAGTGCAAACCCTGTACTCCACCTCCTGGCCTCCAGCTCCAGTCGACACTCCCAAGTCTAACTAGTCAGGCCCGAGTCCCTACTCCAGGGGAGACCTTACTGGGGCTTTCTGCAGATTGCAAGACAGACCACCACCACCCCAGTTCACATGCAACAATTGTTTTTCTACCTTTTGGGTGTCCGTGTTACTGATACAGTTCTTAGAACAATTTTGAAGGATTTGTTGGTAGCAAGGTGGCTAACAAGTCAACCTCTGAAATTAGTTGGATATTCACATTTGGACAGCCTGCCCTCGAAACCCAAGTGCTTATATAAGAGGTGATTATATTAGATTATATCAGTCTTTATTTATAAGGGAGTTGTGGGGTTTTGTCACCAGGGCAACCAAACCCTTAATTGGCTGAGGGCTGTCAACGATGCCTCTGTGAATGGAAAGGAGGAGCTGCCGGCAACCGTCCCCCCAGACTTTGAGACAGAGGGACAGAGGTGTCCAAGACAAACCATTAGCTGGGTTAGCCAGGCAGTCCTGCTTTCACATTAGCTCTTCCATTTCTGAGCAAGGCTGGGAAATTTAATAAAAGTAATTCAGCCAAATATGGGGAATGTAAATGAATGCAGCAGTGTGCTGAAAGGATTCTGTAGGCTTGGAAAAGAAGAGAAAGTGCCCATGGGATGTTTTTGTGTTTGTGTGTGTGGCATTCAGGGCACATTTCAGGAGAAGAGCAAAATAGGTTTTCAGTGCTTTTTTTTTTTAGAAAATTTTTATTGGTGAGTATACTTTTCAAATTCAATACATACATTCCCTCAATATCTAATTAACCCTATCCCCACCCTTTTCCTCCCCCCTCTCTATCGACTTCCAACAGCTTTCCAACCCTTACCCCCTCTTATTACTTGATAATTCCCTTAGTCTAAGCACATTCTAATTTTTTTCCAGGTATTCTATCATATATATCAAATATCCTATCAATATAGCATGCTTCTATCAATTATACTATCAAATATTCTATCAGTATAATATACATCTATCAATTATGCTATCAATATAGTATAAATCTTATACCCCTCAATATAACAGACCAGTATAATATAATATAATATAATATAATATAATATAATATAATATAATATAATATAATATAATATAATATAATATAATATAATATAATATAATATAATATAATATAATATAATATATAACAAAAGTCTTAGTTTAAACATATTCTATTTCTTTTAAACATATATTCTATCAAATATACTATTGTCATTATAATATGTATTAACACCCCTACTGTGCGCCCTGCCACCAATGTGGCACCGCACACAGCACCATACTGCACATTCATTATATAATATACAATCTGATCTACCAACATAATAGTATATATAGTATGCCCCATCAGTATATTTATTTAACTATTCCCTTATTCATATACTCTGAGAAAGGTATTACTTATCGTAACCTCCCTATCTTATTCTTTAAAAAATCAGTTCTAAATTTCACCCCTCTTCTGCTATGTTATAATCCAAGCTTAGATTAAAATAGATATAAATTCTTAATGGTAAAGTCACTTCTCTCTTCTGTTTAAAATGTCTTATTTCAAAAGTTCTCAAACTGCCACAGTTCTCCTTTCACATCCCATTTTTTTTCCAAAAATTGTTTCAGTTTCGCCCAGTCCGCCAAATACTGTCCCGGATCCAGGTCTTTAAGTTTTCTTGTCATTTTATCCATCTCTGCCATGTACAGCAATTTGTAAATCCAGTCCTCTACAGTAGGTACTTCTTGCACTTTCCATTTCGCGCATACAGTAATCTTGCTGCAGCTGTCATATAAAATAACAATGTTCTAGTTTGCACTGGAACATTCTCCATTCCCAAGTTTAGTAGCAGCAGTTCTGGGTTCTTATTTATTTGGGTTTGTAACACCTCATTAATTACTTCTATTATATCTCCCCAGTACTGCTTCGCTACTTCACAAGTCCACCACATATGGTATAATGATCCTTTGTGCTTTTTGCATTTCCAGCACTTATCTGACATTTTAGCGTTCCCCAGCGCAATTTTCTTCGGTGTTAGGTACCATCTGTATATCATCTTGTATACATTTTCTTTAATATTCGTACACATTGTAATCTTAATTGTATTCTTCCACAAGTGCTCCCATGCCTCCATTGCTATTTCTTTATGAAAATTTATTGCCCACTTCACCATCTGTACTTTCACTGTTTCATCCTCAGTGTACCATTTTAGAAGTATCTTATAGATCTTTGAGATTTGTTTCTTGCCTTCTTGTAGCATTACTTCTTCCAATTCTGTATTTTCCATTCTTATTCCTCCCCTTGAACAGTCCGATCTGTAAAGATCCCTTATCTGTCTGTATTGAAACCAACTATAGCAAGGAGACAATTCTTCTTGTGACTTTATTCTTAATGTTGAATATTGTATTTGTGTTATCTCCTTGTAAGTTAAACGTTGCTGTTCGTTCTCGACAGTTCTCGGGTCTATTACTTCATACGGGACCACCCAAGAGGGGATTTGATCTTCCAGATACATCTTATATTTCTTCCAGATTGTGAAGAGGCTTCTTCTAATATAGTGATGCAGAAACAGAGAGTCCACTTTTATTTTATCGTACCATAGGTATGCATGCCATCCAAATATTTTCTTATAACCTTCCAATGCCAGAAGCTTGCGATTTTTCAACGTTATCCAATCCTTTATCCATGTCAAACAGATTGCTTCATAATACAGTCTTAAGTTGGGCAGTTGCAAGCCACCTCTTTCTTTCGCATCCTGTAACACTTTCATTTTAACACGTGGTTTCTTGCCTGCCCACACAAAATTCGAAATTTTTCTTTGCCATTTTTCAAATTAATAGGTTTTCAGTGCTCACTGTTGCATATATTCAAGATGAAATCATGCACTCGAGAACATTTCTTAGGATTATTTTTTTGTTAGGGCTGAGCTCCTTTCAACATTTGTGTGAACGTTTTTGGCTGTGTTGAAAATCCTCATCCTGTTTTGAGTGATGTTGGTACTTCTAGTGCCCATGTGTGTTGCCCTGACTTGCCCTCACTTTCCACTGACTTCATTGGCCCTCTGTCATGACATCGCCAAGTTATATCTGATTGGTTATGTAACATTGTGATAGCATCTGTTCACCATATTACTCATGGTCTGGGGACGGCGAAATCACCCACAGGACCAGGAAAGGTCATTCTCACTTCCAGTTGCCCTTGTTTGCCCTCAGTGATGCCATCATCATAGTCACATCTGATTGGCTACTTTATGTCACCTGGCTCGCTCTAAGATCCTGAACTGGGTGGGATGACGTACATCACAAATCCAGGAAGAAGAGAGCAGCAGCAAATGGCACCAAACTAGGTAATAAAATGCAAGTATTTATATTGCTTTTATTTTATTTATAGTCCGCCTTTCTCACTGAGACTCAAGGTGGATTACACAGTATCAGTCATTACAGAATAATCTCTCTGCTGCTGCTTTGTGGCTCTTATTGCTGATATTAAGACTAATTTTACTGTTCTGTCGTTTTACTTAGTGATCTAAAGCTTTTGTCTTTTTTTGCTGATTTTATTGATGTTGATTTTTGTTGGGGATGTTATTGCTGAGAGACAAGCTGTAATTCCAGGAGATCTCCAGGACACACCTCAAGGCTGGGATCTCTCTCCAGCATGACTAAATAGAACCTCAGAGATGAGAGGCGGTATACTTCTGGATATCAGTTTTTTTGAGGCATGGCTGATTCCGCACACGTTGGATAATGCACTTTCAATGCACTTTATCAATCGTTTGAGGTGGATTTTTTGTTCCGCACATGAAAAAATCCATTCCAAAAGATCTATAAAGAGGATTGGAAGTGCATTATCCAACGTGTGCAGAATCAGCCATGGACTGGCAGACGGGTTGGGTCTCTGTGTTCTTGCCTGTCAAGTCACTGTGGCTCAGCTGGTTGGTCACTGTGGATACAGGATGCTGGACTGGTCAGACCTTTTGATCTGCTCTAGCTGGCTCCTTTGGATGTCCTTGTCCACTTGTTTTTCTGCTGTTTGCCTAGCAACAGCTCCACATCTGGGCTTAGCATAAGAGGAACATGACAACCGAATGAAAGACTTGAACAAATCAATTAGAATGTGTTTTCCTCCCACACCCCCACTATGGAATAAGTTGGACGAATGGGTTGCAGTCAAAAATAATTTGCTCTGAACCTTTGCTTCAAACCTCTGAAGCATAGCGGAGAGGCAAAGATTGGGATGATAATGGAATTACCAGAGGGATGTCTGATAACCATCAGATCCGACGTCCCAGTGCAAACTTCAGATTCTGACGGTAGTATTTTATGATCTGCCTCTGGATTGCAGCAAGCAGGCCTTATAAAGCGAGCTGGTTGTGCCAGAGGAAATGGCTCGTAACTGCCAGTATGAAAAAAAAGCCTTGTAGGGAAAACTGAGCGCCCCACTGCACAAATGTGGTGAAAATAAGGAAGCCAAGATGTCTAAATTTAACAGCAAACTGTCTTATAAAAAAAGCAGCCAGTCACATAGAACATAAGTGAATTCAGACTGTATTGGGGTAGGTTCATTGCTTTTTTACCTCACTGGTTGAGGTGGTTTGTTTCAGTGAACATACAGGAAGGGCCTTCTAATCTAACATAGGCCGAATCCACACTTCCTTTCTGTTTCCGCGCCTTTTTCACAACCGTGGCGCTGTTCAAGCAGATACTCACACGCTTTCCCATTCCGCGTGTTCCCCGCCATCACCGCGCCACAATTGCGCCTCCTTTCTGTACCACGTGATAACGGCGGAAATCTGTTTTTGCCCGGCCCTTAAAATGGGCTTTCATAGCACATTTGCACAATAAAGAAAGGTCGGTATACCGCAAAACCTACTTCAGTGAGCAGCGGTTTGCGCTGGAAAAGAAACAGGTGATGGTCCTTTATCTTACCATCAGTTACTTTCCGCTCTCAGCTTTGAATGGAACCTGGTTCCCCCTTAGAAATACTCTGGCTTTCCCCTGGCTCTGCCTACATAAGAGACAGAATATCGGTATAGCGCAAAATTAACATTTTTTGAAAAAAAAAGGGAAGGGAAGTGTGCCGTCAATGCTGACGACAGAGGAGGGAACTGTCCACTATAACACTTTACTCAGTGGCGTGTGGAGAACTAATTGCGCCACGAAGATGCAGTGGGAGGGTGAATGTGATGATGCACAGCATGGTAGCGGAATGAACCCAACTGCCATGACTGCGCAAGATAAGTGGATGGTGAGTGCGTGTGGATTTGGCCATACAGGCCGAAGTCTATCTAATCCAGTGTCCTCTTTCCCACAGTGGCCAACCAGACAGCTCCAACAAGTTCACCAGCAGAATTCAAAGACTTTCCCCAGTTGGTACCTGGTGTTTTTTTTTGAGGTATGCTGTCTTCTTGACACATGGAGGCTTTATTCCTAATCAGGACTAACTATGCCCTGACCTAGCTAGAGGCAGAGGTAGGCAATGGCAAACCATCTCTGGTAGTCTCTTGCTTTGAAAAACCCAGCAGGGGTTGCCGTAAGTCAGATATGAGTTGATGGTACTCAGTCTCTACCACAATAAGAACATCCCTGCTGGATCATACTAGAAGTCTCAAACAGCCCAGAATCCTGTTTCCCTGGTGCCCAATTAGATGCCTCCGAAAAGCCCATGATCAGTGCCTAACAGCGTCCCTGCACTGTTACCCTCCCTAATGAGTGGTGTTCAGAGGTACGCTGCCCCTGAATCTGGAGGTTCCATTTAACCATCCCCTTTTTAAATAATCTGTCTGATCTCTTTTTTAAAGCTATGGGAGCAGTCATCACTTCATGCCATAGTTGTACATATTACATAGGCCCAGGGGTCATTTCATAGAAAAAGAGCTGCAGGAACTCATTAGCACAACTCGTTAGCATATGCCACACCCCTTGCCATCATCGGAAGTGTGTCATTAGCATACCTGATTTGTATATGCCACAGCCCCTGACATCACCTATCCTGGCTGTTTTGGACCCAATCCTGGCCATTCAGGGCTGAAATTGGGCCCAAAATGGCAAAAAGGGTCTGAAAATGGCTGAAAAGGGGCCCCAAATGGTCAGGATCGGGCCGCTGCTGAATGGGAGAGTGGTCCACCACCCGTCAGAGGCCCAATCCTGGCCATTTTGGGACCAATCCTGGCTGTTTTAGGCCCAATCCTGGACATTTTGGGCCAAATCCAGGCCAAAACAGGCCCTAAATGGCCAAAAATCAGGTGGGCAGGGCCACCTGACATGTGACCTCTTTGGAGAACTACTGGAACTGCGTTCCTGCACATTCCCCCTCAAAATGATCCCTGCATAGGCCCAAGCAACACTCCCAAAAGCCTCTTTGCAGATTATGCTTTCAGATGGATTAAAATAAGTGTATTTACTCCAGTTTAAAGAGGAAAGCCCTGGGAATGCCATATATTGCACTTGGAATGAGCATAACAATGTGAATATTCCACTTTAAAGCAGGACCGTTCTGCTTTTCATATGTGGAAAAATTTCCCTGTGGAAGCATCTTAGATCAGCTCTGGCATTGCCTAAAGTTTGTAAAGTCTTGCAACTGAATATATGACATTAAGAAGTAACACATTTTTAAAATATTCTGTAGGTGAACATTTTTGAATGCTGAGTGTCCTGGACTTGGGACACTGTAAGATATGCATAGCATCCAAGCATTTGAAATGTATAAAAATGCTAAGCCAGTATTGAGCCTTAGACCAGGGGACATCAACCTTGTATAATTAAAGAGCCGAACTATGTCACAATTCAGAGAAAGAGATCAACAAACAGCCAGTATAAGAAAGCCCATTCACATAACTAAACCAGGGCTGAATCCACACACCCTTGGAGCGTCCCGGTGTTGCGCTAAATGTTTGCTAAATACCCGGAAGTATAGCGTCTTTCTAGTGCAATTTCTGAATCGTGCTAGAAAGACACTACACTTCCGGGTGTTTAGTGAACATTTAACACAATGCCAGGACGCTCCGAGGGTGTGTGGATTCAGCCGATATATCTTAACATTACTGATCATTGCCACATTGATTAATAATCATGAATTAATCACAGCCCAATCACTGCTTGTTGTGAGTCCATTTTTAGGAAGTAGGAGGCATGAATTCTCATAAGAGGTAATAAACATACACCTTGCGCAATTGTTTCAGTGAGCAGGCATAAATCTGCACATGATTTGAACATGGATTGGCAGCAACTGTTCACCTCTCTCATTGTCCTTTCTGTAAAGCATCTCTAAGAAGCCCATTAGTCTTATAAAAATCTCTGCCTTCCTTATCCTTTATCTGCTGGTTATTCTAGTATTGTTCCTGCTGCCCCTCCAATATACCTTAATGTGTAGGTTTTGTTTTCTTTTAAAAAGAGCCATATTTGGTTCCATACTGAGCCATTGGTTAAAGACCCTTAAGCTAGACCATAAATACTATTAAAATCATTTCTAAAGCTTGACCGGGTTTTCTAGTCTTGTGAACTCATGTGGCTTCTTCTTTTCTCAGGCATGCCCGATGCACGTCACTTTCTCATTTCTGCAACATGGCAAATTTTCCACACTCATTGTCTCTGATCTGGAAGATAACTTTACCAGTATCTGGCATATGCTGTTTTGCAATCTGTTTTTCCTTTTTTTTTTTTGTAAAATTTTTATTGGATTAGATTATAATATCATTCAACACATACATTACCCCCTTGTAAGTCTATTTCTAACCCCCTCCCTTTCCTCCCCCCTTTTTGGTAGACTTCCAACAGTTTTCCAACCCTTAGTCTATCTTATTACTTAATTACTTAGTATCTCATATATTCTATTAAACACACTTAATACTCTTTTCTCTAAGCTTGTTAAATCTCTACTAAGAATATCTCTATAATAGAAGCTTCCCTTTAAATACCTCATTTAAACCATATATTCTACATAAGATAATGCTAGCATAATAATATATATTAGCAATCAAGATATTAAAAATATAACATTATATCCGTTTACTTTCCGTTTACTTTAACTCTTTACTTTCCACAATCATCCTGATTCTGATATTAGCTTAGACTCCAATATTCTATTACACACCCATCTTTTACTATTTCTTATTCTAAGCATACTTTAAGTCTATAAGGTAACTGTTATACTCAAATATCCATTATATACTCTTTACTTAAGCTATATATTGTAAATAATATCTAACTAGCTTAATCTTATATATCCATAGTAAAACATCTATTATTTCATACTCTATAATTTTTAATTTTATCATAACCCCAATAGTAGCTTAGATTTTAATAATTAAAATCCCCCTTTCCCGGTAAATTCACTTCTCTCTTCTTCTATTACATTTCAGTAATTCTCGAACTGCCACAGTTCCCCTTTCACGTCCCATTTTTTTTCTAGATATTGTTTCAATTTCTCCCAATCTGCATTAAATTGTCCTGGATCAAGATCTTTAAGTTTGCAATCTGTTTTTACATTGAGATGCTGCATTTAAAAAAAAACACCCAGAAATTTGCTATCACTTACCTAGTTCTCATCAAAATCAAAAAGAGTCCAGTAGCACCTTTAAGACTAACCAATTTTATTTTATTGTAGCATAAGCTTTCGAGAATCAAGTTCTCTTCATCAGATGCCTGATCCGAACTGGTCAAATACAGAAGAGGAGGGGAGGGGAAAGAAGGGTACATATATCACAAGAGGACAGGATGCAATTAGTGTGAAGGCAATCAAAACATTCCTTTGCTTGTAAATGTAAACATCTCCTTTTGGTGTGGAGTCAGTTTGCCGTGTTAGTTTGCCGCAGTGAAGGTATCCAATTCCTATGTAGTATAAGCCCTCGATAGTTCTCATCCACATGCTCTCCTAGGAGGTTCCTGTCAATAAAAGAATGATAAGCTAAACATTGGTTTCTGAGCAAACAACAGGCACTTTTGCCTGCTTCCAAAGAGGGTAAAAAACTAGGGCCATTGCTCCTTTAATTTTTTTCCCCCACAGGATGCAGCTGTAGGAGACATTGCCATAGATTACCAAAATGCTTCCTAGTCAAGATAGCTGTTCAGTGACTCAGTCAGAGACTCTTCTCACATTCCATTTTTAACAGGGCTCCACTCCATTAAAGAAATCTTGGTTGATGGATCAAATGCTTTATTTGACAGCTTAGATGTGCATATGATCAGGGCTTTTTTTCTGGGAGACGAAGTGGTGGAACTCAGTGGTGGAACTCAGGACCACACAATGACGTCACTTTGGGTCAGCTGGAACAAGGGGGGAGTTTTTTAAAGTTTAAATTGCCCTCAGCAAAAATGGTCATGTGGCCGGTGGCCCCGCCCCGATCTCCAGACAGAGGGGAGTTTAGATTGCCGTCCGCATCACCAAGCATTGAGTGGAGGAATGTATAGACCATGGATCTGATCCAGCAAGGCTCTTCCTATGTCCATATGGCTACACTCCATACTGGGTAACTGGATGATCTATTAAAAATGGTAAAGTCTCCCACTGCCAGATTTCACCAGTAGTCCAATCCCTGAACCTTCAAGGAAAACCTCACTCCAGCAGTTTTAGATCTTGGATCTGGACCAGATGAGCAGCGGGGGACCAATCCCCTTCACCTTTAATGTTGTACAGAAGAGGGAATTTTGCAAAATGCAGCATGGGTGAGATAATCACACCACCGGAGCTGTGTGTCCCCTTCTGCCTTTGTTCAGCCTGCCTGATGCTTTTGGCCACTTCTGGTTGGAATGTGCTGCTGAGTGCTGAACAAGCAGCCTCAGCCCCTGCAGTTGGGGAGGAGGCCCGTGACATCTGCTGTGCAGGGGAAAGGCCTGGGGTTCGATTCCCCAGCACTTCCTGGTAATAGGTAACAGCTGTGAAATACCCATCTCTGCGGAAGATCCCTTGTCAGCTAGAATAGACAATACTGACCTAGGAGGGCAAATTGTCTGACTTGGTATGAAGCAGCCTCATGCGCTCAGCACCTTTTCTCCTCTTTGAAATTTGAGTTAACCCTTCTCAGATGCTTGCTTGTCTTGCGCATACATTGCCTCCATGTTGCAGAATAGTGTGCACATGCGAACGTGAGCCCACCCTGTCGCTGCCAGAAGGTCCCTGTGTCCAACCCTGTAGGAATTCTCAGATGATGTTTGAAGTGGTTCTGAGTGAGAACCCTTCTGCACATGCTCAGTAAAATGAGCTCGTTATCATTTCATAAGGTGGTCGAAAGTAAATGACACCTAAAATGTTACAAACTATGGGGGGGAAATCGGAATTGTTCCCGGTTCTATTAAAGGTGTGGAAGAGCCTCCTTGCTCCTTGGCATCTATACAAATTAACCAGTTCATCTTCCTGAAGGCTTGTTCCCCGCATTATGTTTTTAGATGTCAGACTTTAAAATTGTATGCTCCTCAATGCAAAATGCTGCCCTGTTGCCATGAAGTATCTTTGCAAACACACAGGTCCTTCTTAGCAGTGGAAAAGAGCAAGAGTCCAGTAGCACCTATAAGACTAACAAAATTTGTGGCAGGATATGAGCTTTTGTGAGTCACAGTACACTTCTTCACCTGCTTCAGACAGACTAGTACAGCTACCCATTTTGATCTAAATCCTTCTTAAATTGCAATTGTAGTGTTATGCAGGAGGGATTTTTCCTTCTGTGCAACCAGAAACAAAATGTGGAGGTTTTGTTGGTGGGTGGGGGGGATCACCATTCCAAAAGAATAATGCAGTTCAAAAATTCAAATCATGCAAAAGTTGTTGATGTAAAAAGTGACCGATAGCAATAAAGTGAGTAGTCCAGCCTGCTCTACACTCTCAGGCCCTGAGCAAATGTATTCGTTTCTTCTCCCACTGTCAAAGACGTTCCTGGCAGACTCTACAGGTACTCACTCTATGGGTGCGAATTACAGTTGTCTAATTCTATGCGTTTCCAAATTTTCCTTCTTAAAAACCCAGCTCAGTTGGAAACTATAATTTGCAAAAAAAGCGTGAGATTTGGTATTGGAAATTAGGTTCCTGAGAGCCAAGCTACAAGTGACAAATTACACTTGCCTGGCAAGTGAACAGACTCACGTGCATTCCTCCCTGTTCACTTGCCATTCACTTGCTCTCCACTTGATCAAGTGGAGCACAAGTGAATGGCAAGTGAACAGGGAGGGATACACACGAGTCTGTTCACTTGCCAGGCAAGTGTACTTCGTCACTTGTAGCTTGGCTTTACGACATTAACTCAAATGAAGACCCTCAGTTCAATTCTGACATGAACTGAAAGATTCTCATGTAGGAGTAGTTGGGAAAATACTTTCTCGTCTGAGGGCCAAGCTACACATGACGAATGACACTTGAACAGCAAGCGTATTTCTCCCTGTTCACTTGCCCTCCACTCAATCCACTTGCCGTTCAAGTGTCATTCGTCATGTGTAGCTTGGCCCTGAGAGTCAGTCAGCATAGACAATATTGAGCTAGGTGAACTAATAATCCAATTTGCTAAAAGCATGCTCACATATTCCTATGAGGCTCTTTTTTTATTATGGAGGGCCTGTAGTTCAGTGGCAGAGCATCTGCCTTGCACGAAGAAGGTCCCAGGTTCAATTCCCGGTATCTTCAGTTAAAACAACCTCAGGTTCAGTGGTCTTGGGAGAGTTCTGAGACCCTGGAGAGCCACTGCCAGTCATACGGCCAAGCTAGAAGTGACGAGTTACACTTGAATGGCAAGTGAACAGACTCACGTGTATTCCTCCCTGTTCACTTGCGCAAGTGGAGAAAGCAAGTGAACAGGGAGGAATACACGTGAGTCTGTTCACTTGCCATTCAAGTATAATTCGTCACTTCTAGCTTGGCCCATAGTGGCCACGGGTGATGGACCCATGACCTGACTGGATAGCTTCTTAAATTTGTGTATGCTGGGCCACCAGGTAAATTTGTTCCACTAAAAAGCTATTCAGTTTGGAGGAAATACTTTTGCCTCCCACAGAAGTCAGTCTCCCACCTAGCTCTCTTCTATCGCCTTCTTCAAGCATCCTGGAGAGCTTGCAGGCACAAACTTTTTTAGTTCAGCTTTTCCTGGGCGGCGGTTTGGGGCTGCTACATCCATTTCCCACACACACCCACATCCCATCCCCACCCCCCAGACCATCTAAGGAAATGTCGAGTGAACTGCTGCACCCAAACAGAAAAGAGAAAACTCCCCATTCTCTCTCGGAGCAGGAGGCAAAGACACCTCCGATGAGCAACTGCAAACACCGTTTAGGGCTTCTGCAAACAGTCTGAACCTGGAGTTTTCTGCCTGGGGGAGAAGAACCTCAGCCGGCATTTCTCCATGGGGCAGAAATTTACAGAGAGCCTGTCCTCGTTCCTCTTTGAATATGACACCCCTCGGATGGTTCTGGTGCGCAACAAAAAGGTGGGACTTACGTTCCGGCTAATCCAGCTGGTGGTCCTGGCCTACATTATAGGGTAAGTCTCGTTTTATGCCGTAACGTCCACGTATCCTTGTGGGGAGTTTTTGGTTGCTGTACAGCTCGGTTCTTAGCCAGCAGAATAGGTTTTACCTCTATTTAAAACCCTCTTAATTTTAACCAAAGAATTGGCAAACGGTTTGTTAAAACATGGGGAGATTATTTTCTTTGTTGCAGATCTGAGTGTGATTGGAAGAGGGTAGCAGGAAACGGAGTGGTCTGGGGGACCTGACATTTGTGCAGCGTCTTGTTTCAGCTGTGCCACTACCTGCGCAAAGCAGCTAACATTTCCTGCACCTCCGTTTCCTTTCAATCTGACACACAGCAATGCATCCCTCAAGATTTTGGTGTGGTTCAGAGAGTTGTGTGTTATACTTAGAGCTGTGGGCAGTGGTGCAAAATTCAAGTCCTAAGTTATCGGTTCAAAGAACGTGGGGCCAGCCTCTTAACTCGCATTGCATTAGAAGCAGTGCTATATCACTTGCTAGGGAGCAGTAGTTAAATGGTTCAGCATTGAACCAGGCAATCCCCAAGTTTAATGGACTCTGCCACAGACTCCCTTAAGGGGTCTTTAGCAAGTCACAGTCTCTAAGCTACAGTTTCCTTTCCGTGGCTCATGCTTTGCATGAAGAAGGTCCCATTTTCAACCACCCGTATCGCCAGTTAAAAGGACCAGGCAGCAGGGGATGCGGAAGTCCTTTGCCTGGGACATTGGAGAGCCTCGGCCAGTCTGAGTTGACATTACTGACCTTGATGGACTTATGGTCTGATTTAGAGTCTCTCTACATGAGACATCTGACATGTGAAGAACATGTGTGGGGAGATGCCATGCTAGCTAGGAAGGGTAGTTTAAAAAGATGGAGCCGGTGGCAGGGCAAAGGCTTTGCTATACACTGGAGCTGAGCAAAGGGGCTGTGAAATGCCAGAAGGGAAACTTCAGCCCTTTATAACCTTTCCGGGTCCAAGCCCGGCTCTGGAAGGCAGCTCCAGCCCATTTCCATTCCTCGCTGCCCTCTGGTTGGGATCCTACACAGTTTTAGACTGGAGAGGTGAACTTGACAGAGTCTTTGGGGAGGTGAAGATGAAATGAACAAACCCTGTGAGGAGCGATCTCTGCCTGCTCTGTCTTTTTAAACTACACTTCCTGGCTGGCATTGCGCCTCCCTACACTTGACAAAGACATGCCATGTGAAGAGAGACTCTTAGTATAAGGCAGCTTCAGGTATGTGTTCAAAATGAGGGTAGTAATACTGACCTACTTTACAGGCTTGTTGTTGCAAGAGTAACAAGGTTTAGTCTCTGATGTACTTTGAACACTTGAAAGGGTTAGAAAAATGCCAATTGTTTAACTACCACAGTTAAGAGTTAAGGAATGGACTGTGGGTTTATGCATCCTTGCTGGTCTTCCCCTGACTAGAGTGAAAGTGTGTCCCCTCTACAAATTTTTCAAACTCTCTGCATGTCCTGGAGGGAGGGAGGGAGGTTTGTTGTGAAAAATTAAATGCAGCTGAACTATAACCCACTTCATCAAATGTATGAAGTGGTACACTCAGTAGGCTGAGATATTTATACCGAATAGTAGAAAAAAGAAATAAGTGGTTGTTCTGCCCGTAGTAAAGTAGGATGTCATTGAAAAATGTTTAGTACAGACCACTCCCAGAAGAGCTACTTTACCACATAGAGAGGCAAGATCTTATACAAGGAAGTATTACACAAACACAACACTCCCCCACTTCAGTCTGCAGTGGTACAGTCCAGAACGTTGATCTTCCTCCACACATCCTGCGCACTGTGTCAAGGCGCTCTCAGCATCGTCCCGAAACATTGGTTTATTTAAATTTTACAGCTCACCTCTTCAGACTTCCTTCCTGCACAATACAATAATGTAAAAATGCAATAAAAATTATATAAACAATGTGATAAAAATCACAAAGACAGCGAACCATTTAAAACTAAACTAAGGGGTGCAGTTACCTTTCAACTTTGCACAGGACTCAAAAATCCCCATTTCTGTTTTGCTTCTCCCTGGTGTGAATTTAATATTTGCATCTTCATTTTGCACTGTTTATTGATTCCCAGTGTAAATTTTTTTTTCTTGTAATGTGCATGCATTTGTCAACATCAGTCGTGCATCAGTAAGTCATATGCTGCAGGTATATGTATAAATGACACACACTGCACATACCAATTGCACAAAACCAATAATTTCTAGCCCATTTTCCTAAAAGTATATGGTTGCCAACCTCCAGGAGGGACCTGGAAAGTTCCTGGAATTACAAATGATTTCTAGACTACAGTGATCAGTTTCCCTGGAGAAAATGGGTGAATGTGATCCCTGTATGCCATGCTGAGTTCCAGCTCCACCCCTAAATCTCCAGAAATTTGCCAACCTTCAGTTAGCAACGCTAGTTGTTCCCTGCTGGATGTTACCTTTGATTTGTAGTCACAGGAAAGCAACAATGTTGAATCCTACCAAGTGTGCTCGATGGTTAGAACAATGACATTGCCTTAAACCAAATTAGACCATTGGATCTCCTTGCCCGGTATTGTCCAGTTGATAGTGGCTTTATTATTTTTATTTATTTATAAAATTTATATCACGCCTCTCCACTCCAGAGGCCTGCTCAAGGCAGATCACAATTTAAAAACAAATTACAATGAAGTCAAAACACCAACAGTGTAATTATTTTCAATAATCAATCAAACAATCAATCAATCAATCAATCCCTTTGTTGGCATAAAAACAATGATAATCTACAGTTAGAGATAAACACAAAAAAACCTAATAAATAATAAAAACCAGAGCATAAAACAGTCAAATAAAATAATGGCTAATGATAAAAATGAATAAGTGACCAACAGCTAAGATACAATAGTGTGCTTGGACTTAATTTTGTAAGCTTCTGCTAAAAATGTTGCGACGTGTAGTAATTTGGGGATTAACATCTTCCAGAAGATAAATTAAGGTTTTCCCTTTGGTAAGAGTGCTGTGCTGAAGATACTTTCAATAATAAGCCATTTAAAACAAGCCAGGGACATAAAAACATCATAAAAAAAAAGAGCAAGCAGCAAGAAATCATATCCATAAAGGGTCAAGCAAGAAGCAGATGGTAAAAACAGCTTTAAAAAGGAGAAGGAACCCCACAGTTAGAAGAAGGGTAAAAAGAAAAGCTTTGGCCCGGTGCCTGAATGACAGTAAGTCAGATGCCAGGGTGGGCATTCCAAAAGCAAGGGACCACCCTCGCAAAAAACCTGACACTACCTACCCTATAAGAATAACTTTTAATGGAGAAAATTTGTGGTAGGATATGAACAGGGCTTTTTTTCAGCTGGAACGCGGTGGAACGGAGTTCCGGAACCTCTTGAAAATGGTCACATGGCTGGTGGCCCCGCCCCCTGATCGCCAGACAGAGGGGAGTTTAGATTGCCCTCCACGCTGGCGCAGAGGGTAATCTAAACTCCCCTCTGTCTGGAGATCAGGGGGCGGGGCCACCAGCCATGTGACCATTTTCTTCGAGGGCAACCCACTGAGTTCCACCACCTCTTTTCCCAGAAAAAAAGCCCTGGATATGAGTATCTGAAGAAGTGAGCTGTGGCTCACGAAAGCTCATACCCTACCACAAATTTTGTTAGTCTTATAGGAGCTACGGGGCTCTTGCTCTTTTCTGCTGCTACAGACAGACTATCTTGATATGTTAATAGAGAGTGGGAAGAAAATTATGATTAATGATGGGAGGGAAATGTCTCCAATACAAGGTGTTCATTTTACTAAATGTTTTCAGGCAGATGGGGGAATTCTAAGATCTGACTTACTCTTTCTATTCAGCTAGCTATTTTTAAAATAGGACAGCCATAGATGATATTTGGGATCCGTACATCCCAAGTAGCTAAAAGGGCAGGCTATATAAGTCTCCCATTTCTCAGTCTTTCTTCCCAAGGGGGAGTAGATCCCAACCACTGGCAGAGGAAAACAGCTCCCTGAGAAAAGAAAGAAACCAGATACCTCCCACTTCTCTTGTGCTTGTCGTCAGCCTTGAAAGACAGGCTGTATTTCAACAGCTGACAAACACACAGCAACAGTTGTAAACTGATCAGGGATGTTTACATCTTCCAGTATATTGCTTAACAATGTGACCTCAACAGGAATATGTTGATAGTAAGCACAGTTGTATGTCTTCCCTCTGCGCAGCCCCTGTTAGTTATGTTTCCGTCAAGTCAACAACTGCAAAAAAGCCAGTCTATATGGGCATCATCTCTTCTTCCTGAGATCTTTTATCGCAGCCAAATGATGTAATGACTTAACCATCCACTTGCCATATTTTCTCCCACTTAGCAGTAGTGTTTTCCAAACCTGGTTTGGTACGATCTTTTTGGAGAGATCGTGATCATATCATATTTGTACATTGTGTGGATGGAAAGAAGTGCATACCATTTTCCTTGCCTCTTCTCCCACCACCATTTCACCCTCCACAAAGCTTTTTTTAAAAAAACAGCAACTGACAGATCACTATATCATTATAAAGATCTGTTTCCTAGTTCCTCTGAATTGCTAGCTTCCATTTAAAAAGAAAAATCTCTAGCCCTTTTCCCTGGTGAGATATGCCTTTCCTCTTATATCTTTGCAATGAAAAGGGTTAAATGCTCACTTCAAAAAAATTAAAGCTAGGAATTCAGAGGACATAGCAGATATGGGTAGTTGTGATGTTACAGCACTATATTGCTGACAATTGCTGATTAAATAAAAAGCTCTTCAGTGGCACAGAGAAAGCTAGAGGGAAGGAACATGGGGGGAATTGCCATGTAGACACTCAGTTGTCACAGCAAATGCCTCTGCATTCAAAGAGGCAATGAAAGCTATATGGACAATAATCACTATGTGGAAACCACCTCGGTACACCAGCTTTCCATTCATTCATTCCATCTATTTATACTGTGCTTTTTGAACAACAGGAGTTCGTTTGCTTATTTATTTATAAGTTTTATATCCTGGACTTCTACTTAAAAAGCGTCCCGGGTGGTTGATAAAGAGAATAACATGACAAATAATAATAATAAATTTAAGTCAAATAATTTTACAAACTGGAGAGGTCCCAGAAACAGCCAATAACTTGCAATATGATTGCCGTTAGATCTGAGTTATCAGGGATACTCCATAATTATTGAGATATGTTTCTGGTCAGTCATTGTCCATGGTTTACCTTTGAGGTAAAGGTAAAGGTATTCCCCTGTGTAAGCACCGAGTCATTACTGACCCATGGGGAAACGTCGCATCACGACATTTTCTTGGCAGACTTTTTGTTATGGGGTGGTTTCTCATTGCCTTCCCCAGTTATCTACACTTTACCCCTAGGAAACTGGGTACTCATTTTACCGACCTCAGAAGGATGGAAGGCTGAGTCAACCTTGAGCCGGCTACCTGAACCCAGCTTCCACCAGGATTGAACTCAGATCGTGAGCAGAGATTGGGCTGCTGTACTGCAGCTTACCACTCTGCGCCACGGGGCTCCTTTACCTTTTGGGTATGCCTTGTGAAAATAGTGTTTGTATCTGTTGCTAGTGTTGTCATTCTTGAGCATTCAGCTCCTTCCTTGGTGGCCCTTCAGTGAACACACTTACTCTCCATGTACAATCTCTGTTCCCAAGTGACAACAAATATGTGTACAACTGTGTACAGTATACAGTTGATTTTTTTTTATCCACGCATCGAGTAATTATCTGGTTACGTTCAACACATGTACAGCTAAATGTGTGATTGAAACCAAACATTTGTTTAGCTACCAGTCCCTGGATTCTTTTAGAAAGTGAACGTGTGTTGGCTGTTCTTTATAAACAGGTATACAGACAGGATGCACGAGTGTTCGCTGCCACTTGTGAACAGGGCTACATAATACACTTGATTTTTCTTTGTACATACAAAGAGTAATTCTTATGTTACATTCAGTGTTGGTGGATGGGTGGGTGGGTGGTGGTGGTGTGTGAGTGTGTGTACATAAATCTGAACATGCAGTTTAAAACTAAAATTTATCCAAGCATTGGTCCCTGGATTTATTTTTCCAGTGAACGCCATTGGCTCTTTCTTAGAAACCAGATGCGCATGCATGTGCACAGGAGGCACATGTATCCACACTAACACGTGCATAGGTTATTGAGCCAAATGAATGGCAGTATGTCTACTCGAACTAGCAGTGGCTCGCCAAAATTGCAATAATACTTCACCTCTAGCCTGAGAATCTCTCATGCAATTAATGTGTTCAGCCACATTTGGGCCGTGCATTTGGGATGAAGACTAAAGTATTGTTTGTTAATTTCTACCGAAGGTGGCATACATGGTTCCTCCTCCCAACGCACAACTACCCTGTGAATATTAGGCTGAGAAGTAGTGAGAGGCAGCAGGCCAGTATGCTTTGTTGAGAATGGGGATTTGAAACCAGATCTCCCCAATCTCAATCCAAGTCTTCCAGCCCCAGGAGCTCATGGCTAAAAGACGTGTTAATACTGTTGCAGGCTAAAAGCAGTTGTGTACTTAATTGCATTATGTTAAAATGCTGATGGTCACTCCAAGCCTTGAGTCGAAACAGGTGGTGATCACATACGAGCAGAGCATGGATCATCTTGCCCTTAACAACCTTTCCTGGGGTCGCTTGGTTGAATAAACATACCGCAAAATGGGAATTTCCGACAGGCCCAAAAACTCTCCGGCATTTCCTGCTCTTAACATAACCAGCCTTTGCCCTCCATTCAGAGGCTGGGAATGAGAGGTTGGCAAGAGGAAGGAGAGAGGATTAACGTATTCCCATCCACAAAATCCCAAAGAGTGCATGTTTTCGGCTGGAGTCCATCTTCTGCGTCAGGCTCCTGGCCAAGATTCTGTGAAAAAGCATTGTACCAAGCCAAGAAATGCATGCCAACAAAGGTCACGGTCCAGGGCTGTTTTTTTTATTAGGTAACTGTCAGGTACTTCCCGCTTGGTTATTTTTGCATTGGCTGCAGCACTTATTGAATAAATCAGATTCCATCTTCTGACCTGCTCAGAACCATCAAGCTCCACCCCTGATTGACCTGGCCCCGCCCACTGGTCTATGTATGGTCACAGGATGCAGAGGTTCCCTTTAGTCATCTTGGCTGATACCTACTGATGGACTTCTCTTCCATCAATGGCTACAAGCAAAGTTAGGGTTGCCAGTAGAGATGGGCACGAACCGGGGGAAAACGAAACATGCAGTTCATGGTTCGTTGCATTTCACGAACCACGAACTTTCACAAACCTGCCCCAATTCACGAACCGGTTCGTTTGGTTTGGGAAAATGTCACATCCAGGTCAGCAAAACATCACTTCCAGGCCAGCAGTAGGTCACTTCCGGGCCAGCAGAAGGCCACTTCCAGGTCAGCAGAAGGTATGCAGGAAGTCCATCCCCTGTTGCCTAGGAAACTGATTGGCGCCATGCTGTCTGCAGTGATGAACCAAAAACAAAACAAACGAACCCACCTAAAGTTTGTGGCAGTTCATCAGCTGGTTCGCAGACCATGAACCGGCCTGGTTCGTGATGAATTTTGGGTTGTATTTTGGTTCATGCCCATCTCTAGTTGCCAGCTTCCATGTGGAGTCTGACATTCTCCTGGAATTATAACAGAACTCCAGACAACAAAGATCAATTCCTCTGAAGAAAATGACAGCTTCGGAGGGCAGATTTTACAGTATACCCTGGAGTCTAGGAGAAATGGATGTCCCTCACCAAGTACTGCCCCAAATCCCATGCCAGAATTTCCCATGCCAGAGCTGGCAACCCTATGAAACCTCCATTCCCCGAGGTAGATTTCTTTTATTTTTTGTGTTGATATTTGGCAGCGGGTTCTGTTTTTCTGCTCTTTGCTGTTCGTTTGGTAGATTCCTTGGAGGGGTATAGCTATTGTAGGATTTTTATACGCAATCTGCACAGCATTTATATTTATTTGTATAATGCTGACCTACTGATGCAGAGATGATATTGAAAAATACATACATTTTAGGAGGTGAGTAGAGTTGCCAGCCTCCAGGTGGTGGCTGGAGATCTCCCGGAATTACAACTGATCTCCAGGCCACAGAGATAAGTTCCCCTGGAGAAAATGGCTGCTTTGGAAGGTGGACTCTATGGTATTATGCCATTTGGAGGCCCCTCCCCTTCCCCAAACCCCGCCCTCTCTAGGTTTCACCCCTCAAATCTCCAGGAATTTCCCAACCTGGACCTGGCAACCCTAGAGGGGAGTCAGCATGAGGAAACAGAATAATATGAAAGTGAAGATTTGATTTGCATAGAGGAGAAGCAAAGATAAAAAAAACCTTAAGACTGTCCTTTGTACCATATTTGAATGCAAGTCCTCAAAGGAGTTTAAAAGAGGAATTTTTGTAATTCCCCCATCCATCCATTGCATGCCTTTTGGAGAAGAGACTGAAATCCACACTTATGCCTGTGAGGGCGTATTTAAAGGCTGATAACATGATCCTATCTGGATGAATAGAGGTCACACATTAAGATGTGATTTTTAAGTTAGTGGTCCCAAATGTAGTATGAACTCATGTCTTAACTTGGACTAGATTCAGGAGGGAGATGAAAAATGTTTTAGACAAGTCAAGCAAGCCGTTATTGGCATATAGAAAAATGTTTTAAAAGGACTGAATTGTCCAGTTCTGTGGAAGCAGCACGGCCGTTTAAGTGTCAATATTAGTAATCTGAAAATGAATATGTCTATATCCAGGGCTTTTTTTCTGGGAAAAGAGGTGGTAGAACTCAGTGGTTGAACTTAGGACCACACAATGACATCACTTTGGGTCAGCTGGAACAAGGGGGGAGTTTTTTAAAGTTTAAATTGCCCTTGGCAAAAATGGTCACATGGCCAGTGGCCCCGCCCCCTGATCTCCAGACAGAGGGGAGTTTAGATAGCCCTCCTCACTGCTCCAGCTCTGTTCCACCGCGTTCCAGCTGAAAAAAAGCCCTGTCTATATCCTAGATCCAGAGGAGTTAGCCGTGTTATTCTGTAGTTGTAAAATAGTAGAGTCCAGTAGCACCTCTAAGATTAACCAACTTTATTGTGGCATATGCATCATCAGCTTTTGAGAACCACAGCTCTCTTCGTCAGATTCATCGTCAGCTTTCGAGAACCACAGCTCTCTTCGTCATGCATCTGACGAAGAGAGCTGTGGCTCTCGAAAGCTTACGCTACAATAAAGTTGGTTAGTCTATATCCTAGAAAGTTAAGTCACCTACAAGCATTTAAAATCCAGGCATGCCTTTGGGTATGCACATGGGGTGTGTGTGTGTGGACAGCTTAGATATATGTGACATCCAGAGGAACAGATTAGCTTATTGTTTAAATAATGGAGGTACAGAAAGATCTCATAATTTCTGCTCACCTTAAACTGACTCCAATTATTGCTGTGTTTTTGAATTTCCAAAAGGTCCAAGCGTTCAAGATGCCAGGAAATGTGTTCAGTGGATAGTGGAGTGCTATTCCACCCTTGCACAGTTTTACCTGTCAAAATTTATTCCCCACTCCTTGATGTCCTGTTATTAGCCCAGGGTTGGGGGAAGAGTGATACATGTTCCTTGCCTGTGTCTCCCCCCCCCCCCACCCCTTTACATGGCTAATAACAGCATTATGGGGCATGGAAATAGCTATTAGCCATGATGGCAAAATGGAACATCCATATTCAGACACAGTGTACCTTTGAATACCAGTTGTTGAGGGCGGGGGGGGGGGCGGTCAACTGCAAGGTTGGTACAGGAAAGACTGGTAGATAGGGTTGCCAGTCTCCAGGTGGTGGCTGGAGATCTCCCGGAATTACAAGTGGTCTCCAGGTGACAAAAATTAGTTCCCCTGGAGAAAATGGCTGACTTGGAAGGTGGATAATATGGCATTAAACCCAGCTGACATCCTTCTCCTCCCCAAACCCCGCCCTCTGCAGGCTCCAACCCCCCTCCAAATCTCCAGGAATTTCCCAACATGGACCTGATCTGTCCAAGGAATCTGGTGGCCTGTTCTGGGAAATGGGATGCTGGATTAAATGGAGCCTTGGTCTGATCCATCAGTGTGGATCTTGCATTCTTACTGCATGCATTGGGCAGGAAGGTGGGAGTATGGAAGGCTCCCACCCACACCCTTCCTGGCTCCTCCATGCCCTGGTTTGCCATTACATCTGAATCAAGCCACAGAGGGTTTATGTAATGAATTCAAGGTAGAGGTAAGATTTGAACCAGAGGCTGTCTTGTCCACAGATCCGCCTCTCTTAACCCATATGCTATCCTAGCAAGCAAGCCCCATTTTAAAGTTCTGTCCTACCACCACATCCATAGAGCCAGCCAGGTGTCACCTGTGAAAGAAGTGGTTCCTTCCTGATCTTCTAGCAAGAAATGCCCCGATGTTGATTTCTTTACAGCATGGCCGCAGAAAAATCAGCAAGTGTTAGCACAGGCTTTATGGGAAAGACTGCCTTATTTGCCTTGGTCTTAAGTGAGAGTTGAATGGTTGTGTGCATAAGTTGTATGATATTTATAAATGTACTCCTTCCGGCCTAAGGAGTTATCTTTGAACTTAAGAGGCTCTTCCATGGCAGAGAGAGGAAGGCTTCCAACTCTGCTGAACAAGCTCAGGTTATATGATTTCCCACCACCTCTTTTTTTGACATTTTACTCCATGCCCTGAAGGACCACATTTGTTCCACTTATTTCCACCTTTTTTCTGCCCCCCACCTCAATTCAGGACAACAGAACAGCATTGTTACACCATATATCTATAATGTGTCATTATTATACCACATATCCAATTGTCACCCATTTTGACAGCAATATTTTCATCGAATGTCCATAAATGGTCAGGAAAATGGATGATTGCAACTTCATCCCAAGAAACTGTAAAATAAACTTTGAATTGAACCAGAGCTACCACAAAATTTGGTAATCTCCCTAATTATGCGGCAGGTTATTTTTAGTAAAAATGTAAAATATTCAGCTGCTAATTCCAGTTAATTCTGAAAATGCCGTATGTGGCTTGAAAGATCCTTTCTGACAGGTTGGCATTCTCTGGAACGAGGGGCGTGCTTTTTTTTAACCCGGATAAATCATGTTTCTCTTGACTGTAGCGAATTTGTTAAGATGCAAACCAAATGGGAGAAAATCCTGGCACTTCGAGGCAGTAAAGAAAGCCAGGTCCATTGTTTTCAGGTCAAAGTCCAAGACTGTGAGGCTAAAAAAGGAGAGAAATTTGTTTTTCATCCCCATCGCAGAATGCAGGCATTGGGCCCATCAGCCCTGGCACACCAAGCGAATACTTTCGATAATCACTCATCTGTGTGTTAACGGGTTAACTTGATATCGTAAAAAGAAAATTGCACTAAATAAATTTGTTAAATAGCAACAGGGCAAGCAAAATGGCTTTGGGAAAAGAGGCCAAATTGATACCATATGTACATATTTTCAAAACAATTTTATCCCACCCTTTTCAAAACTGTGTATATGGCATGCCCTTACAACAATCCTGAAAGGCAGGCTGAGAGATAAATGACTCACCCGAGTTTAATACCAACAACATTTGATTTATATAATACCCTTCAGGACAACTTAATGCCACACTCAGAGCAGTTTACAAAGTGTGTTATTATTATCCTCACAACAATCACCCTATGAAGTGGGCTGAGAGAGCTGTGACTGACCCAAGGTCACCCAGTTGGCTTCAAGCGGAGGAGTGGGGAATCAAACCCGGTTCCCCAATTAGAGTCCTGCTGCTCTTAACCACTACACCAAACTGGCTCTCCAGTGAGCTTAAAAGAAATTTGATCCTAGTCTCCATGGTTCTGGTCTGTGTTTCACTTCACCCCTCTCCCTTATCATTTATTGTGCAATCCTAAACAGAGTTACTCCAGTCTATGATTATTAAAGTTAATGGTCTTAGACTTGCCTAACTCTGTTTAGGATTGCACTAAGAGTCAGCTACCTCAGATTAATAGCACTTGCTTTCCCTTCTTGGATTTATTTACGGAATTGTAAACACTCAGGGCCAAGCTACAAGTGACGAACGACACTTGAACGGCAAGTGTATTTCTCTCTGTTTACTTGCCCTCCACTCAATCCACTTGCCGTTCACGTGTCATTCGTCACTTGTATCTTGGCCCTTAGACACTCAAGGTACTACATGCTGTTCTCCCCACCTCCATTTTACCCTTGCCTGAACCAACTGAGGTGTATTAGACTGAGGGAATATGACAGGCCCAAAGTCATCCCACGAGCTTCGAGATGGATCAGTAACTTATAACAGAGCTTCATAGGCCATTACTCTCCCCAGTACATCACAATGGCTCTCAAAGAAACGGGAGAACAGTAAGAAGGTTACCTCCTCTTACCAAACATAGCAGGCTGCTTCCATAGGAAAAAAAAACAAGAAAAAACCACCCTCCTGTTTTCTGTATATATAAAAATCCCAGAGGCCTGTAGTAGTTAGTCTACAATGGGGAATTCACACATTCAAATCCTCACTAAGAGCCAAGCTACAAGTGACGAATGACACTTGCCTGGCAAGTGAACAGATTCACGTGTATTTCTCCCTGTTCACTTGCCATTCACTTGTGCTTCACTTGATCAAGTGGAGCGCAAGTGAATGGCAAGTGAACAGGGAGGAATACACGAGTCTGTTCACTTGCCAGGCAAGTGTCATTTGTCACTTGTAGCTTGGCTCTTAGCCATAAAACATACCAGGGACTCTGGGACCAATTCTGCTGTTTTTCAGCTGACTGTACCTCACATAGAGGCAGGGCAATGCTATGTAGTGGTTTGAGCGCTGGAGCAGGACTGAGGAGATCTGGCTTCAAATTATGAAGCTTGTTGGTCGACCATGGTTCAGTCAGCCAAAGCAATTTACAGGGTTTTGTGAAGACAAAATGTAAAAGAGGAGACTGTACTTTACCCTGAGCTCTTTGAAGAAAGGGTGGGATAAAAATGACAGCTACCTCACGGGTTGTTTGTGAAGGACTTATGACCAATGCAAAATAAATAATACAAGAATGCCTTGGCATTATCCTCTGGGTAAACACTGAACCCATATCCCCCAAGTTTAATTTTCTTTCCTCCTTGCTCTGCCGTCTGTTCTCCTTGAAATCTCTTTATTTAATGATAAATATTTGAAGACTCCTAGGATATCCTCCCCCTTCTCTATAGGATGAACACACCTGCTTTTGTCTGCCTCCCTGCCATTCAGATTTTTTTACACACACACACACACACACACACACACCACACACACACACACACACACATTGTAGTTCTGTGAATCCCTTTCAACTTCTCAACAGCAGCATCACCTGGAATTAGAGATCTGCATGCTGGTTTTGTGACTGTTGTTATTTCATTATATTAGTGAATATGTGTGTGTTTGTCTCTGTTATTGATTTGGTTTCATTTAGGGATGAGCCAATGTAAATTATTTTTATTTCTTTTTAATGCCGTACACAGTTCTTGATGTGGCCTGCCTAATTTTCCCATCTGTTGTTGATGTTCTCTTGATTCTTTTACAGCATTTGGGCAGTACTATTTATATGCCACTGAAGTATCTTTTATAGGTATGCACCATTTTTATGGCCATTTTATAGGAATATACAATAACACCGCCACAACAGAAAATGCCCCTATTAATTCTTGATGTTTTTTGAGTACAGTCATTTAAAGTCATATTTATACTGCAACCTTAAAACTGGCTTTATATGCCAGCTTCACCATCATAGCTTCCCTTCAGTCCTGAAAATTGCAAGGATCGCTGTTCTGTAAAATCTTGAATGTATCTGCACCAAAAACGTTGTGGGTTCCTCTTCTCAGTATGTGTGTGGGGTCAGGTGTGTTTGTACAACAACAACAACATTTGATTTATATGTCGCCCTTCAGGATGACTTAACACCCACTCAGAACAATTTACAAAGTATGTTATTATTATCCCCACAACAAAACACCCTGTAAGGTGGATGGGGCTGAGAACCAAGCTACAAGTGATGCCTGACACAGGTTGGACACTTGTCAGCTTCCCTCAAGTTTTGATGGGAAATGTAGGCATCCTGGTCTTGCAGCTTGGCTCTCTGACTGCTGTCCCATGGACTTTTCAACTGTCACTTGTCCAACATTCCGCCAAGCTGCCTACATTTCCCATCAAAACTTGAGGGAAGCTGACAAGAGTCCAACCTGTGTCATTCGTCACTTGTAGTTTGGCTCTGAGAGAGCTAGAAGCTGTGATTGAGCCAAGGCCACCCAGCTGGCTTCAAGTGGAGGAGTGAGGAATCAAACCTGGTTCTCCAGGTTAGAGTCCTATGCAATTAACCACTACACCAAACTAGCTCTCAAGAGAATTATCAGGGTATGGCCAAAACAATCGAGCATATCATGCTTCATGGCTGTTTTTATCAGGATGTTCGTGTGAATATCCTACAACCCTTGCTTAAGAGATTTTCTAAATGCTCTCTTTTGGATATCACTATCTGACGCAGTTCCTCAGTTTTCATTGCCTTCTGCCAGATTTTTGTTGTAGCATATAGAATTCGCAGGGAACGCTTACAGAAGCTATCAGATATATGAAATGGGAGTTCACTGTTTTATTTTCTATTCCTGAGTCTTGTTTTTAACCTATATTGTTCTATACTTGTGTCTGTAAATTTCACTATTGTTTTTCTTCGATACAATTTGCTTGATCGACATGTGCTGGTTATGAACCATAATAATAATAAATGTATACTCAGGGTTTTTACTAAAGTACAGTTCCATTATACTTTAGGAAACACCATGGCATTTAAAACTAATAGAAATCTGTTGTCTAGATCTGCCTGTTCACCTATTATATTCTTATCCTAGCCTTTCTCCCAAGAGTCCAGGATGGTATGCGTGATTTCCCCTTCCTCTGTATTATCCCAGCAACCAGTCTGTGAGGTTAGGTTGATTGAAAGCGATTGGGCCATGATCACCCAATAAGGCTCATAGAGAAGTGGAGATTTGAACCTGGGTCTTCCCATCTGGTCAGACACTCTTAACAACTACACCTCCCAGAACTACAATCCCCCTAGAGTTTATTACAGGATATTTGAGCTGACTAAAATTTGTAGTGTGGCTGAACAGTCAGTCCTCAATGGTTTGTAGTTGTTTTAGAGAATCATTGCGATTAATACACTTTTTTGTCATTATCCTTAGGTGGGTTTTCCTCTATGAGAAAGGCTACCAGTCCCGGGATGGTATCATCAGCTCTGTCTCTGTGAAAGTCAAAGGGCTGACTCTTACAAATTTCAGCGAGATGGGCCCGCACATCTGGGACGGCACCGATTACGTTTTCCCACCTCAGGTAAGGAAGCTGAAGTTGTAGCAAGTGTGGACTTTGGAAATTGACGTTCCAAATTGAAATCAACTAGAGGTTTATTAAACACAAATTAGCTTAGTAGGAAATGGTCTTAGCTGATTGTGCAGTTCAAATATGAGTGCTGATATGTTCTATTCTTTCTGATAAGATCCAATTCTATAATAAAGGATAGCCTGAATATGATTTCTTATAGTATCTTGCTTAATATTGATCTCTATGTAAGTTTACTTACGCTGCCATTATAATTGTAATTGTCACACTCTTTTCCCTTCCTACATCATTTGATTAATTTTATTTAGAAATATCAGGTGTGGGTTTTTTAAAAAAAATTAAAGAATTGGAAGTGACTTTATTTAACTCTGCCTAGGTCAGCATCAGTGAAAGCTTTTTGACACTCCATTTTTAAAAGTCCCTTACACACAGTGCTAGCCAACACTGGCCCGTTTCACACTACTTACTTGCTTCCGAAACATCGCGATATATAGTACAAAAAATGTGGAAGATAGCATCTTCTCGCGAGAGTTTTGCACAACATCGTGCAAAACTCGCATGACATCGCGCAAAACTCTCGCGAGAAGACGCTATCTTCCGCGTTTTTGCACTACATATCGCGATGTTTCGGAAGCAACTAAGTAGTGTGAAAAGGGTCAATATTCTTCTCTCACAAGTGTTGGGAGGCAAACTTTTCTTGCCCACAGACACCCCCCTAACCTTAAGTAACTTCTCTCTCATAATAATGTACTTCCCAATATTGACATGGACTCTGGGACAAGAGCCTGCAATAAACCAAGATGCCAACTCTGTCCCCATATTTACTCCAACAGCATAATCAGTGGCCCTAACACCAGTGATACCATCTCAGGTTCATTCACTTGTTCATCTTCCAGTGTTATATATCAAATGTCAGCAACGCTCTTCCACTCTCTACATTGGGCAAACAGGCCAATCCCTATGCAAAAGAATAAATGGACGTAACTCTTGACATTAGAAATCGCAATGCTCAAAAACGAGAGAACATTTTAATCTTCCAGGACATTTTACTGATAGCCTAAAAATCCTCAAACAGAGACACTTTGAGTGGAGATTACAACATGAGATTGTTGAAATGGAGTTCATTCACAAATTTTAAAAAATGGACCCCCCCCCCTCTCCCTGGGACTGAATAGAGACTAGAGGTGGGCACGAACCGCAATACGAACCAAAAAAACACACAAACTGGGCTGGTTCATGGTTCAGGAAAACGCCGTTCATGGGACCGTGTTTTCCATGAACCACACACAGTGGAAGCGAACAGCCTATCAGAATAAAGAAATGGAGGCTCAGGAGAAAAAATGAAAAGAGCTTTCATGGGGATGTTCTAGGATTTTCCTCACATCTCTGTGATCTTTACTGTAGAGACTGGGGAAATTCCTAGAGTGTCACCCAGAGGTGACAGCGCATCTTCCCCAACCTCCAGCTTCCCAGGCACTGCCCTCAAAATCTCTCTGAGTGCTGGCAACCCTACTCAGTATTGTTTCCATCACTACCACCCAAGTCTTTCCCAGTATCTGTTACCTGTGATCCTCTAGCTGGAGGTACTAAGGATTGAATCCAGGGTTTAAAAATATAAGAATAGCCCCACTGGGTCTGACCAGAGTCTCTCTAGCCCTGCATCCTGTTTCCAACAGTGATCAGTCAGGCATCTCCAGGGCCCTCTAGGAATAGTTTTCATCTACTCTCTGATCCCTGGCATCTAACAAGCAGAAGCTTTCTTCCTCTGAACCTGAAGGTCCTTTTCAACTGTGTGTGTTATATCTAGCCTCTGTAAATGTGCCCATGCCCCTTTAAGTTCACCCAAACCAGTGGCTATCACCACACTGGTGGCAGTGAGTTCCGCAAGCCAGTGAGTGAAGTAGCACTTCCTTTTATATGGAAAGTATGTCTTCAAATTACTGTTCATGGCCCTGCCCCTAAATATGCTGCTGGTGACCAGGGCCCATGGTGAGGAAGCGCACTATGGTATTCTGCATTATTAAACTATTAAAAAACAAAATGTTCTGGAGGAAGGGGATTTGGGGAACAAAGAATTGTAAATGACTCATTGATGAGACCGGGAAGTTTCTGACACAAACTCTGCTGTGTTTTCCTTTGTAGGGAGATAGTTCCTTTGTGGTGATGACCAATTTCATCATTACTCCAGGACAGAAACAGAGAAGGTGCCCTGAGGTAATTTGTTCCTGTCATTTTTCAATGTGTATTTAAGCTTGCTCAGGGTGGGTAGCTGCAAAAAAGCCAGCCAGGAGACCTACTTATGTGCCTGCTTCTGTGTACTCCAAATGGTTACTGCAACAGTATTGTTAAAATAGGGCGTGAAATTCTGGTCCATTGGAACATGGGTGAGTGTATAAGAAATGTGATGGAGAGGGCGGAATCAGAATGATATGTGTGAGAAAGATTCACCATTTTTGGAGTTGCTGATAGAAAACCCAAACTTAAAAAAAAACCCTCTTCCAGAAGACATTTAACTCACTAAAGTCCCAAGAAACCCTGTGATTATTTGACTTGTTCAAATTAAATCATGTATTGATTTTTTTAAAACAACTGGTGCCATGAACAAATGTGAAACTCCTGAAGATTGATATTGAATCCGCAACTGCCTAATAGAAAGTCTGGCCCCAGCCCAACTAATTCAATGATATCTACTCTCTGGTAGCAGCTCTCTGGGGCCTTGGGCAAAGGAAATGTCTTTCCCAGCTCCTGAAATTCTTTAACTGGAGCTGCTAGGGATTGGACCTGGGGTATTTCAAAGTGTGTGGTTTACCACTTAGCTACAATCCTTCCTCACCATGATAGAGCCGTTTAAGTCACTGTACTTTTAAACTTGGGCTGTTTCCAGATGGCTTACCTTCTGCCTCTCCATGCTGCAACGTCGCGGCTCGTCCTGGGGCGAACGCGAAATATCGCGCGAGTTTTGTGCGACGTTGTGCGAAACTCGTGCGAGAAAACGTGATATTTCGCGTTTTCCCCGGCACGAGCCGTGATGTTGCGGCATGGAGTGGCAGAAGGTAAGCCATCTGGAAACGGACCTGGAGAAATTGTATTATATGGGATCAGACCACTGGTCCCTCAAGGTCAGTATGGTCCACTCTGGCAGCAGCTTGCCAAGATCTTGGGTAGAGGTCTTTCACATCACCTATTACCTAGTCGTTTTAACGGGGATAAGCTGGAGATTGAAACTGGGACCTTCTGCTTACCAGGCAGACATTCTTCCACTGAGCCACAGCCCTCTCTAAGGACCAAGCTACAAGTGACGAATGACACTTGAACGGCCAGTGAACAGACTCACATGTATTCCTCCCTGTTTACTTGCCCTCCACTTGCCCTCCACTCAATCATGTGGAGGGCAAGTGGAGGGCAAGTGAACAGGGAAGAATACATGTGAGTCTGTTCACTGGCCGTTCAGGGCTGGCCCGCCCATTGAGGCTGGTGAGGCCGCTGCCTCAGGGCGCTAAGGCGCTGGAGGGGCGCCAACCTGGGGGCATGGGCGCATTCCATGGAGCTGCCACCACCGCCACCAGCCAGGAGTGTATGCTGGCGGCGGCAGTGTGGGGCAGCTGAGTGGGCTGGCTGCACCTGGCCCGCCGAGCAACTGAATGGGAGGGCTGGAAGGCCTCTCGTGTGCCAGCCCCTGTGTGATCATGCAGTCCGGCGTGCGCACACAGAGGCAGCTTTAAGCTGCCTCAGGTGCTGGCGATGCTGGAGCCGGCCCTGTTGCTGTTCAAGGATCATTCGTCACTTGTAGCTTGGCCCTCAGGTGCAAACCATTTGCCTCCTACTCACACCTTTTCTGTATAATTATACCCTTGAAATATGGGTGAGGACAAACTACGCAAATCAGTTAGCATGTTCCACTTTGCATAAAGGCATAATTTGATGCTTCTTGTTTTTTCTTGTTTGCAAAAATCTAATGCAGCTTGTCCTAACCGCCCTAACACTGGAGGTCCTTACAAAGGGGATATATGATACTGAAGGAGATCTTACTATAATGGAATGGTCACCTGTCTTTGTTCTCTTTTCAGAATCCTGAAACAGGGCTGTGTAATGAAGACGTTAAATGTACTGCCGGAAAGCACCCTCGTGGAGGTCAAGGTGAGAAAGGAAACACACAAAAAGACATCATTTGGCCTGTGTGGGGAGAGACTGTGGCTCAGTGATAGAGCATCTGCCTTGTACACAGAAGGTCCCAGGTTCAATCCCCGGCATCTTCGGTTAAAAGAATCAGGTAGCAGGTGATGTGAAAGATCTCTGCCCTGAGACCCTGGAGAACTACTTCCGGTCTGAGTAGACAATAGTGAACTTGATTGACCAAAGCTCTGATTCGTTATAAAGCAGCTTTACGAATTCATGTGCGTAAGTGTTATAAGAACGTAAGAACAACCCAGCTGGATCTCAGACCAAGGTTTTATTAAATCCATTGTCTTGTTTGCCACAGTGGTCATACAGATGCCTCCAGGGCTTTTTTTCAGCCGGAATGCGGTGGAACGGAGTTCCGGCACCTCTTGAAAATGGTCACATGGCGGGTGGCCCCGCCCCCTGATCTCCAGACAGAGGGGAGTTTAGCTTGCCCTCTGCACGGCTCGGTGGCATGGAGGGCAATCCAAACTCCCCTCTGTCTAGAGATCAGGAGGCGGGGCCACCAGCCATGTAACCATTTTCGACGAGGGTGATTTAATCTTTAAAAAACTCCCCCCTTGTTCCAGCGTACCCAAAGTGACGTCATTGTGCGGTCCTGAGTTCCACCACCTCTTTTCCCAGAAAAAAAGCCCTACCTTTAAGAAAGATCAGAAGCAGGGTGTGGAGTCAACAGCATCTAGAAGAAAGAGGTAGACTGCCTCTGATATTGGAGGTTCCATTTTAGCTCTCATGGCTCATAGCTGTTGATAAACGTGTCTTCCATGAACTTGTCCAATCGGCTTTTTAAACCATTTAATGCTGCGCTATATAGCTTTTGGCCCTAAGAAGGCTCTGCTGGATATATGTGATTGATCAGGGAATGGATTTTTACAGCCATAATGGGGTGAAGGGAAACCTTTCCCCCCTGAACCATTTCTCCAATAGGAATTTCCCCTCTTTGGGGCTGCTTTTAGCTTGTTCCAGTCTTTGATACCTTACTGGGAATAAAAGGAGCCTGGGAAGAAGAGGTGGTGGTATTTTGACCAACACTTTGTGCCCTGTTTTCCTGATGGCATGTGCACAACAGAGAAGCACTGCAAGAAAAAAATCTCTATGCAATCATAAATGTGATTATGGCTGAATCCACATTACCTCCACGCGTCCCAGTGTTGCACTAAATGTTCGCTAAACACGCGGAAGTATAGTGTCTTTCTCGCGAGATTCAGAAATCGCGCTTGAAAGACGCTATACTTCCGGGTGTTTAGCGAACTTTTAGTGCAACACTGGGACGCGTGGAGGTAATGTGGATTCAGCCTATGTTAAGAGTGCCTTTTTGCTGTGTTTTAGCAATGTACACATGTGCATTAGAAATGCAAAGAAGGCTATATGAACTGCAAGAGTTAATTTTATAATGTAAGGAAAGTGGAGTTCAAGGTGGAGCAAATCTTTGGCACAAAGAACTAATGGAATGGGGAAAATTCACTCATTCGAAAGATGAAAAGTAATATTTCAGACCAGAATATTGTTGGTTTTAATTTATAAAAAGCAGGAAAAAGAACAACAGTTGTAATGTAGCCAAAACAAAATGGTAGGATACAAAACTTTTTCTTTTTCTTTATTGATCTCTATAGTCTGGAGATCAGTTGCATTTATTTATTTATTTATATTCCACACTTTGCAAAAAAAAACGTCAAAGGTGGTTTCCAGAAAAATGATGTATGATAAAATCAATTAAAAACAATAAATACAGAACTATAAAAGCAGAATAGGCAGCAGCACACAAAGGAGAATAGTCACATAGAAACCATATCAAAAGCATGGATTGGCATAAAAGAGTGAAAAATTAGCACAATAGAACTGCAGTAACAGTTGTAATGCGAGTGACAGAAGGCTTTTTAAAAAAACCCCAACCCATCAGCTGTAATACTGTATTTAAAAATTCCTGGCAAAATAGCGATACAAAACCTTTCCAAGGGTCTTTCACTTAGTTTTTTTTATTTTTATGGAACTGCATAAAGTGGAGTGCGTAATGTGAAATGCATAGGTTCCTGCCGGGCTGCTTGCTGTATGCCTCCCATATCTGGCAAATACAATTGCAGTGTCAATTGCATGGAGGAAAGTGGGTGTGAACTGAGCTTCTAGAGACTTCAAATGAGACCTCCTGACCTCTTGCAAGATCTGCTCCGCCTAACCTGACTGTGTGCTGTCTTCTTTTTTCAGGCATCACGACTGGGAAGTGTGTGAATTTTAACAATACAGCAAAGACCTGTGAAATCTTTGGCTGGTGCCCAGTAGAAATTGATGACGTTGTTCCTAAGTAAGGAATTGGGCGAGGGGATCTCTCTGCATTCTTATCCTAATGAAATAAATCATTGATTGAGGAGGGGAAAATCTTTGTAGGAGGCAATGAAGAATGTTAATGGAGTATGTGTGTCTTAAACCCTGGACTCTGCCAGCATAGTCCAGGCTGCATGCATTACTTCGGCAGCTTGCAGGAGGAGAGAACTATAATCCTCCTTTGGATTGCTACTTTTTCTCCTGAGGAGTTATCCATGTTAGTCTGTAGTTGCAAAATAGTAAGGAGTCCAGTAGCACCTTTAAGACTAACCAACTTTATTGTAGCATAAGCTTTCAAGAACCACAGCTGTCTTCATCATCTGACGAAGACAGCTGTGGTTCTCGAAAGTTTATGCTACCATAAAGTTGGTTAGTCTTAAAGATGATACTGGACTGATGAAAACAGCTGTGGTTCTCGAAAGCTTATGCTACAATAAAGTTGGTTAGTCTTAAAGATGCTACTGGACTCTTTACTTTTCCTCTTTTTTCAGTTGGGAATGATGTCTGCTGCTGCCAGGGAAAGAGCGGGTGACTTACTTTCCTTCCTTCCTTCCTTCCTTCCTTCCTTCCTTCCTTCCTTCCTTCCTTCCTTCCTTCCTTCCTTCCTTTGATAAGGGGAATTTTGACCACATTATCCTTCTAGGATTCTTTGAACTGCCAGCAAGTCTATATTGGCACCTGTTGTTCAGGGATTTTTCTAACTTGGAATTCTCTGGCTGAACAATCCTTTGTTATTCTGATGGTTGAGATGTCAATGGAGGTTTCTTAATGGATGTTAGTTGTTAGGAGATCATCCTCTGATGACACAAGACTAGAGGGAGTTGGTGCAATTTACACCTTAGACATCTTTACAATCCATTTGCAATAGCATTAAATACTAAACATGGCATAAAACAGTCAACTGAACTTGGATTAAAAAAGAAAAAGAAATCAGGGACAAACAGCTGGGACTTTTTGAATGCAAGAAAACCCCAAAAGAACCAATATATACAAATATAGATTTAGGCATACCTAATTTTGCAATGCATTATTGTTACCAGAACTGCTCTTTTATTATAATGGGGAATTAGCTGTAGCAGTCTGTAACTATAAAATTAAGCGAGGATCATAACCTATGTTTACGGAGGTCCCGATCCCAGACACTCTAGTGAAAAAGAGGCAGACAACAAATAAGTTCCAAACACGTGTATTTAGTGTGGCGTAAGCCTAACTTGCACAATCATACAAGGAACACACAAGATCTAGGAAAATACAGAGTAGGAAATACAGAGACGTTCGCATTAGCTGGTTCCCAACGATGATAGGGGGAATACTCACTTATCCTGGAGCGAAGCAAAGACACGGCAGCGAGGGTGGCCCAATGCCAGCACTGGAACCACAGACGGACAGCAAGGAGGTCTGGATAGGGAATGGCCGAGGCACCGAGTGGTCTGGGAGACCAGCTTAAATACCCCAAAACGTACCCTGGGGCTGGTGCTGTACTTGGTGGTTCTCACAGATTAAAACAAAGGGTCTAATTGGCTACTGAATGGCTTGGATGGGCCACTTTGGTAATCAGATTGTGATAAGTGACACCTCAGGAAGAGGGGACAAAAGAGGGAGGGGGAAATCCAAGTGGGCTGAAAGGATGTTCCAGCGGACAGGGCTTGTCCTGATGTCATCAGCTTTGGAATGCGGAGGTTTCTTTGAGATGCATTCTTTAAGTGCTTGGGATGGTCGGCACTTAGTTCCTTCTCCGGGGCGGCTCCTAAGATATGCAGAGCGGGGCGAGGGGCTCTCGCTGCGGACGTGGTGTGCCCGCTTCGCCGAAATGGCTTCTCAAAGCAGTCTTCTTCCCAGGGTCTTCTGTCTGCCTGAGAACATGGATGCCGGCTGGGCATAGCTGGGGCTGGATAGCAGGCTGCCCGGTAGCGAGGGCAAGCTCGGCGACCGGCCCGCGGGAGGCTCCAGGCGGGAACTGACCAGGGAGCGCCTAGCCAGGCTCGCTGGAGGTTTCCCCGGCAGGCGCCCGGCTGCTAGCAGCGGCTTGGGCCCATATGAGGCAGGCTTCCATGGAGGCAGCGGGAACAACACTTTAAAACACAGTCCAAAGCAGGGAACAGGCACGGTCCGTGGCAGATGGCAATGCAGGCACGGGGCACACTTGTAAGAAAGTCCAAACACACACTGGGAAATCCAGATACAGGTCAGGGCAGGGTTGCCCAGAAAGAGAGTCCTTTGTGCAGTTATCCAAACATGGAGTCAGTAAACTACACAGTCTATTGTAGCAGCAAGGTAATTGACACGCAGGCAGGAAACTGACACGTGTATTAGAACACACACGTGCAAAGCAGTCTTTGTGCAGCAGTAAAACGGCAACGCAGGAAACTTTAACACAGTTCATGGCAGGCTTTAAAGCAGGGGAGGGGGCCTACTTGGCAACATTATATCAAAGCACACAATGATGCTATTGACCTCAAAGCAACATTGAATTGCACATGATCTAACTCCATAATTAATTTAAGAAATCCTCCAAGTTAACCTCCATTTGTGATGAATAGAATACATCATAGAGGGAGATTCTGGAACAAGAAAGGAATCCAACAGAAGAAAACTGCTCAGCTCTAACACAACTGTATTCCAGATGTTGACTAGGTAGAGGTTGGGGAGGGATTCGCCTTCTCCAGTGGACACCAGTGATTTTACCTACAAGCTTTGATTATTTTGTCTTGCAGCCCACCACTGCTGCTAGAAGCAGAAAACTTCACCTTATTTATCAAGAACAGTATTACTTTCCCCAGGTTCAAAGTTTCTAGGTAAGTAATCAATCAAAGCTGTTGATCAAAGATGGCACTTCGGAACGTTATTTTTAATCATCACAAATTTCCTTCTCATTTGAATACCGCTTTTCACCACTCCCCAGTGGTGAAGGCAGTCTTTATTGGGGCATTTCCCATGGGATGAAGCCTTCTTGTCTTTATAATGATTTGTTTACAGGTTGTGGGCAGACTGAGCAGCCATTTACTGGGGCACAGAAGCAAGTACACCGGGAGGCCATGCTACTCCCAGAGCAGCATCTGTCCTGGATGGAAAATCCAATGACCTCGGCTACTTTTGCTGCTTAACTCGCATAACATCTGCCAGGCAGAACTGATTTCTGCCTTCATTTGGACAGACAGGTGTTATTTATAATTGGATTCTCTGAGTCATTCTCATCATTATACTCAATAATTTGGCTGGTTATTTTCAGTCAAAGCACAGTCAAAGGGCACTCTCTGGCCATGTGCCCATCCCTCTTTGCCCATTTTCTTTCCCAGTTTTTTTTGTTGTTGTTGTCCCTCTGAGGTAGGTTTTGGTGAGTGAGAACTGACATGCCCAAGGCTTATGGTTTTATGGTGATTTTAACCCAGCTCTCCGTGGCTCTAGTCTGACACTTATTTCAGTACTGGCTATAATAAATTTGTATTCTACTATTTATATTATATTAATCAAATTGAAAAGACATATTTATATATACACTTGCGAACAGCATCTCTAAAGATAGTGTTTTTTCAATTTTTGACAGACGCAATCTTGTGGAGAAGGTCACCAAGCACTACCTCAAGAACTGCACCTATCACAAAGTCAGAGATCCGTTGTGCCCAGTGTTTGAATTGGGATATATTGTGGAAGAGTCAGGACAGAAATTTTCTACTTTAGCTCAGAAGGTGAGGGCTTCTTTGACGTATGTGGACCTCAGGAGATCAGTATAGAGCTGGACTGACTCCAGTCAAATAATCGTCTTTCAGGCATATTTTGAGAAGCGTTGAAAGAAATGCCCATTTCCATCAATATTTTATCCACATCTGCAAAATGTTTATCTATTCATTTACCAGATGTTCTGCTTTGGGCATCCCAGAAGCATCTGGCCAGCCACTGAAAACGGGATGCTGGAGTAGATGGACCAACTTACATGTTACGAAGCCCTTGAGTTGCTTGGGGGATAACCTGAAGTCATTCAATCAGAGTTTTGTACCTTCGAAACATGAATTTGTCTAATTCTCCTCACAATCACGGCGCCCAGGCAGAAGCTACTTCAGCTTCCCGTCCTGTGCCCTTTTCACTTCCTAAAATCTGCCCCATGGAGCCACTGTTGGTTTTGTTGCAAAACTTCTCTGCAGCCATGTAAGCAACATGATTTTAAAATAGAACCAACGGTGGCTTCAGGGGGTGGTTGAAGGAAACAAAAATTGTGCGGGCTGGGGCTGGGGCCGGGGCGGGGGGAGCTGCAGCCAGTTCAGCCTGCATGCTGTGGTTGTGTGGTTTTGATGCAAATTGGTGTGTATCAGTCTGGAAGACACAAAACTCCCATTGAATGCCTGATGCCAAGACTTGTTCTTCAACAAAAACAAGGGTTTGGTAATGTGTGAATTGACATTCAGTCTTATTCAGTAAAGGTCCTCTTACGTTAAGTTTTCCTTTCCTGTGCTTCCTCTCACTCTCTGTTTCATTTGCTCTCAGTAATGTTTATACACTGACAAATGTGATTCACATCAGTCAAATAACAACAACAACATTTGATTTATATACTGCCTTTCAGGACAAGTTAACACCCACTCAGAGCAGTTTACAAAGTGTGTTATTATTATCCTCACAACAGTTGCCCTGGGAGGTGGGTGGGGTTGAGAGAGCTCCGAGAGAGATGTGACTGACCAAGGTCATCCAGCTGGCTTGAAGCGGAGGAGTGGGGAATCAAACCCGGCTCTCCAGATTAGAGTCCTGCCGCTCTTAATCACTACACCAAACTAGCCTTTGCATTGTGAAAATGCTCACCTTTTCCTCACCCCATTTGGTTTTTTCCACCTCATGAAAGATTTCTTTCAAGAATTGCTTTCAGTGATTTAGAGGGCTTGACCTCTTCCATCACTTACAGGCTCTTGCTCCACTCAGGTTCCTCTTTGTTCCCTTTCTACTATTTGATGTAGCTTCCCTGCTCTACAGACCTAGATCCATTACCCATGCTGCTCTACCTGAGCTAAAGCTGTATTCTTTAGTGGCTTTCTGCTGTCTGTGACCTTGACTGTTGTTTTTTTTGGGGGGGGGGTCAAGGAGCTGAGGTAAAATTAACTGCTGGACAAGTGGAAGAACTCTTACCACCCCCAGCATTTTGGAACCAGTTTCCCAGGGCCCATATTTCTCTTTTCCTCCTTCCTCTTTCCAGAGGCAGAAGAAGATTATTCTGTTCTGACCCAGGTGTTTGCCCTGGAGTTTATATTTTAGAACTGATTTAACATTGCTGTAATTTTTTTTAAGAACAATTTTTCTGGCTGTTGTTTAGAGAAGAGTTTTATTGTTGTAAGGTCTGATGTTAACCTCCAAACTACCTTTTGACCAAAAACCAGTGCAATAATAATATTATAATAATAATAATATTTGATTTATATACTGTCCTTCAGGACAACTTAACACCCACTCAGAGCAGTTTACAAAGTGTGTTATTATTATCCTCATGACAATCACCCTGTGAGGTGGGTTGGGCTGAGAGAGCTCTGAGAGAACTGTGACTGACTAAGATCACCCAGCTGGCTTCAAGCAGAAGAGTGGGGAATCAAACCTGGTTCTTCAGATTAGAGTCCTGTTGCTCTTAACCACTAACCACTATAGCAACCTGTAAACAAACACAGGATCCCTGACAGGCTATGCTCTTTTTCTTGGGCAGGGTGGTGTCGTTGGCATTACTATAAGCTGGGACTGTGACCTTGACTGGTCTGTGAAGCACTGCATCCCCGTTTACAATTTCCATGGCCTGTATAATGAAGATAATAACCTCTCTCCTGGCTTCAACTTCAGGTAGGCTGGCCCTTACTTTATTCATCCCCCATACTTGTTTTTGTTAATGTCAGGGATATAGCTGTGGTTCACCGGTAGACCATCTGCTTGGCATGCAGAAGGTCTCAGGTTCAATCCCCAGAATCTGCAATTAAAAGGATCCGGTGTAGGTGATGTGAAAGAACGCTGTCTGAGATCCAGGAGAGCTGCTGCTAGTCAGAGTAGACAATTCTGACCTTGATAGACCAAGGGCCTGACCCAGTAAAAGGCATCTTAATGTTTTCATTCTGACAAATATGTCTTTTGTTTTGAAAAGATATGCCAAGTATTACCGAGAAAATGGGAGCGATGTAAGGACCCTGTACAAGGTGTTTGGAATCCGATTTGATATTCTGGTCAACGGAAAGGTAATGCTTATCTTGGAAAATAATATTCTCCTTCAGAGTTTGTTTATTGGGGGGTTGTGATACCAGAATTCTCTTGACTGGAACAGTCCTTAAGATGTACCTGCACAAGGAAGTCCGCCGTCATGAACCCGCCCATCAATATCTTCACCCAGGGCTTTTTTTCAGCTGGAACGTGGTGGGATGGAGTTCCAGCACCTCTTGAAAATGGTCACATGGCCGGTGGCCCCGCCCCCTGATCTCCAGACAGAGGGGAGTTTAGATTGCCCTCCGCACCACTGTGCAGAGGGCAATGTAAACCCCCCTCTGTCTGGAGATCACTGGCCATGTGACCATTTCTGCCGAGGGTGATTTAAACTTTACCCCCCCACCTTGTTCCAGCTGACCCAAAGTGATGTCATTGCGTGGTCCTGAGTTCCATCACTGAGTTCCGCCAACTGTTTTCCCAGAAAAAAGCCCTGTCTTCACCTATGTATCCCCCTCTTCTCTGTATAGCTCCTTCTTTGGAAGGGAGGCAAGTACTGAAGAAAGGCCTTCTCTGTGGTGGTACCTAGAATGAAGAATTCTTGCTCTAAGCATGAGTTCTTGGTGTCACTCCATTCACACCAGGCCAATTTTGTCCTTCTGGTCTCTTGTGATTTGTAAAGATCTTTTTGTTTTGGTCATCTGCTGTCTTTACTGTATGCATTTACCTGCTGATGTATTTAGTTATATTGGCTTGGATCCAAAGCTGGTATACTACAAATGGTGGAGCCTTGTTCCAGTACATATGCAAAGAGTTGTATTCTGATGAGAAAGAAGTGTTCCACTAGTGGGAAGCGAAGCGACTTTGTACAGATGGCAGGCTCTTTGTTTCAGAGGAAGACCCTGCTGCTAGCGGAACAGAATCAGAAACTAGGATCCAACCCAGTGTTGATTTTATTTTTTTAAATAAAAAAATCTACTAAGCCTTGTTGGTGATTTGCTGCCAAATGGCAAGGTAGAAACAGTCTAAATGGCCTTCCTCTCTGCACAACATACCTGTGTAATTAAAAACAGGGACATGCTTGTAACAGCTGAATTTGGAAAGATGTGCAACGTGCCTTTTGGGTTACTCCCCCCCCCATATTGTGGCAGATGCAGGTCTCCTAGCAGAAATTACTTCCCCTCCCCCATAAAAGTCAGATACCCATATGGCACCTGCTTTCCCCCCATATTGGGGCTAACCAAAGCTTGGGAGGGATTTCCCGCAGGATAGCGTTCCTCCATTTTCACAGCCCTGTTGCAAAATGCCTCTTCTCCAAGCCAGTTTTTAATATTAAAAAAAATATGTTGGGAGATCTAATGACGGCTCTTCCAAATAAAGTGTCGCGTGTCCTTCATTTGCCTTAACTGCTCTGGAGAATGCCGGGCAAAAAAGTTTAATGAGTTATTAACTACTTGGGAGTATAAGTAGTACCTTCAAAGTTGCCTTATCCATTGGTCTTTCGAGGACTACTGTGACTGACATCAGCTCCCCAGGTAGCCTTGCTCAGGTGGAAGGGATGTCTTTCTACCTGAGACTCTTTAGCTAGAGATGCCAGGGGCTGCACGTGGGAGACCATCTGCATGCAAAACAGATGCTTTGCCACTGATCCAGAGCCCCTCCCCCCCAAGGCTTTTAAAATCTTTTCCCCAGAATACGTGCAATAATATTACCAAACAATAAAGTTATTGTGAAATATCCTGAAAATGGATGTTGTAACATGATGGAGGGGCAGGTCTCAGCTTTTATTTAAAAACCTCTCTCCCAGTAAGGAGATCCATAGTGGTTTACGAAGAGGCTATAGATCCAGAGGAGTTAGCTGTGTTAGTCTGTAGTAGCAAAATCAAAAAGAGTCCAGTAGCACGTTTAAGACTAACCAACTTTACTGTAGCATAAGCTTTCGAGAATCACAGTTCTCTTCGTCAGATGCGTCAAGATACGTCAGAGACGAAGAGGCTGAAGCCCCAAAACCACATCATACAACAGAGAAATGCAAGAAAATAACATGCCGTTTACAAACTGCGCAAAGTAACGTATTGCATGAGAGCAAGTAATGAGATCAACCCAGCCAGCTCAATCGGGGGATAAATCTTTTGAGTTTCCGTCAAGTGCTCCCTTGAAAAGAGTTTTGAGGAGAGTAGGAAAAGGGCCACCCTGGCGTGCATGCATTTGACAGCAGTTAGCCTAGCATGGTGCAGTGATTATAATGTTGGACTAAGATCTTGGAGACCCAAGTTCGAATCTGCATTCAGCCACGGAGTTTCGCTGGGTGGCCTTGGACCAGTCACTCTCTGTAACTTACCTCACAGGATTGTTGTAAGGGTGAAATGTAAGAGGGGAGACCCATGTGGGCCACTGTCACAGAAGGGTGGGATAAAAATATACCCAAACAAAAAAAAAACCCTGCCTCTTGGACTCCTTCCTTCCTATATCTCACATCCTCTGCCTTACTATCTCTGATTTCTTTCAGGCAGGAAAATTTGACATTATTCCAACAATGACCACTATCGGCTCTGGGATTGGCATCTTTGGAGTGGTGAGTACAGACCCTGATATCCTTGGGGAGGACCCCAGTGGAGCTTTTGGGCTCCAGCAACTCTACCAACTTCTTGAGAAGGGGAGAGAGATTTCCATTCAGCTCTGGCTTTTTCATTGCCCAACCGCAGGCTTCCGTCCTCTGCGACCTGCTTCTCTTGCATTTCTTGCCCAAGCGCGACTATTACAAGCAAAAGAAGTTCAAGTACGCGGAACAAGACTCCCTCAAACCGGTGAGTAGGCAGCCCCTCTCCCCAGTCCCCAAATGTCATGGTCCACCTACGTTACAGTCTTAAGTAGAGTGGAAGCCACATAGGATTGCTCTATACTTTAAGAGAGCCATCCTAATCAGGTCCTCTCAAAATTGTACTCAGGTCTATTCAATGCAGCTTACTCCCAGTTAAGCATCCTTAGGATTGTACTGTAAGTCCCCTTTTGTTCGGTGGGGCTTACTCCCAAGAAAGTGTTGCCAGGACTGCAAGCCTTAGAGCCAAGCTACAAGTGACACCTGACACAGGTTGGACACTTGTCAGCTTCTCTCAAGTTTTGATGGGAAATGTAGGCATCCTGGTCTTGCAGCTGTAATGGAGAGCCAAGCTGTAAAACCAGGATGCCTACATTTCCCATCAAAACTTGAGGTAAGCTGACAAGTGTCCAACCTGTGTAAGGCGTCACTTGTAGCTTGGCTTTTAGAACAGACTCACGTGTAGTTCTCCCTGTTCACTTGCCATTCACTTGTGCTCCACTTGATCAAGAGGAGTGCAAGTGAATGGCAAGTGAACAGGGAGGACTACACGTGAGTCTGTTCACTTGACAGGCAAGTGTCATTCGTCACTTGTAGCTTGGCTCTTAGGCTGCTTTCAGACAGTGATGGGGCTCTCGTTGCTGGTGTGAATACAGAGGCAATTGTAGTAGCAACAGAGAATCCACATGGTGGGTTTCATTGTGCTGCCCCTGCCCTATACAGCCAGCACTCCCCACCCACGCCACCAGAGCTGGCCCCCCTTAACTGGTAATTGACATTAGAGTTCATCCATTATTGCTGAGAATTATGCTGGGATGATCAAATATTTCTGTTTTGGGTAATTTCCTCAGGGAAAAGAAGATGCTGTCAGTTCCTCCATGTGCAACTTGCAAGAGAAGGAAAAAGTTTCTCAATGAGAGTGTAAGTGGCAATTTAAAAAAAAAAACAATTTGAATTACAACAAAACCCCACTGTGCTATCTGCAAAAGAATAGCAGAGACTATTGAGGCTACAGGGCAACTGAAGGTAGGGTTGATCCCACTCCGTGGGCTGTCCTAGGCAGCCACCTAGGAGCTGCAGAGAGCCCTGTTGCAGACAAGAGCTGGTGGTGGGAGGAAGAAGAATTAAAGTATTTCCCATCATTCCATTTCACCAACACCAAGTGGCCTCCCGGCGCTGATAAATGCTCCTTTCAGGAGAAGATGTACAGGTTCCCTGTGCCATGCCAATATCATGGTTCCCCCCAGATCTCAGCTCTGGGAGGCCATTTGAGATCAAGAAGACTGCATACTGAGAACTGGCTGCCCCCTCTCCCTTGCTTGTGTCAGATAAGCCCCCCAGCATATCTATCATGTGGTGGTTGATTCCTGTTTCAGTAATTGTTCTTTTCTTATTGCCAGTGTTCTGTGTGTTATCCTCTGAGAGTATACAAAGTTACCCCTGAGCTGGGAGAGAACGCTTAATTGCTTACCTTGCAAATGTTTTAGTAACAGGCCCCAGCCAGCCTGGGAGAGTGACCTTGAAGTCTAACAAAGACTGCACCAACTGTCTGAAAGACCTAAAGACTGTGGAATGTTTATGCTTTCCTCCCTGTGTTCTCACACTTTACATGCTCAAACTCCAACAGACTTTCCTACTGTATTGGGGGTTTTGACCTATACTTCCCTTAACTTTAGTTACTAGCCTCATTCCAGCCAATAACCCTGTACAGCTATCTTGATACCGGTATGCTCATCAATAAAGTAACGTTAACTCATACACAATGAGTGATGCAGTGAAGTGCTTTGGGATACCTGTCAAGACCTGTCATCTTGGCATTGTAGACCCGATCTGCTCCTGGTTCTCTCAAACTATTTGCAAAAAAATTTGCACTGAACTGGGATATTCCAGCATCTAGCTTGATTGTGAGTTTAGATGGGCAGTTTTATTAGTCCATCTAATGCTAATTTTTGGCTTAAAAATGCCAAATAGATGCCAATCAAGGTTTGGTAGGATCAGGGCTTCTTTTTCTGGGAAAAGAGGCAGTGGAACTCTCAAGAGGGAAATGAGGGAGAAACACATGGGCTCCCTTACAAAAGGGCCATTTCCTCCAGGGGAACTGATCTCTGTCTGGAGATCAGGGGGGTGGGGTCACTGGACACAAGAGGTGCCGGAACTCCGTTCCACTGTGTTCCCGCTGAAAAAAAGCCGTGGGTAACATATGCTTTAGCCTGTCTCTCTTTTCTTTATTTTAGGATTGGCACTGACCACAAACCCCATCTTGTCTTCCTCCTCCTCTAATCCACTGCAAACGGCTTGTATCAGCCTGAACAATATCTACTGAATTTGTCTTTCTCTGGGACTTTTGTCTTCCCTGGGGATGGAGAGACAGGAGTCTGTGGAATTCTTGGAAAGCATTTGAACACCTTTGGTGAACACTGAGAAAGCGCTTAAAGAAAAATCTGCAAAGGCCTAAGCTATGGTTGGATTCTGACTGCCATATTCTACCTTCTCTGAGGTGGAATTTGGAGCCCTCGAGTCAAGCAGTGGCTGAAGATGAATTAGGCTGATAAAATTACCGATCCATCTATACAACAGATTCGTATCTTGCCCTTCTCCCATGAGAAGGGTATGCTGTTCAGGGCACATGTATGTGATTCACTTCTCTATTTTGTTATCCCAACAACCCTGTGAGGTAGGTTAGGTTGAGAAAGCGACTAATTCAAGAGCTTCACAGCAAATCAGGGATATGAACATGGGTCTAGTTGGGTGCTCTAATCACTACACCATGCCACCTCTTAGAATACTGTCGTGTTTCTTTGGGAAGTCTAGGAACTGACTGACACTAGCCAATGGCTACCATGCAGGGGCTAAGACTTGTGCCTTCTGGTCCTTTTTTTGAACCTTGCAATTGTGCAACTCACAGCAAACAAGACAACTGCTCTCAGACAAAAAGTACCGGTTTAGAAGCTGAGCAATTCTACTTGAGAAGGATGAACGCCAGCTAGAAAAGGTTCCAAAAAGGGCAACTGAAATGCTGGCGGGGTAGTAATTGTCTTCCTACAGGAAAAAAACTAAAGTTTTTGTGGATTTTTATTTTAAGAAAAGGGGAGAATGTGAAATAAGTTTATAAAATTAGGCCACATGATGTATAAGAAGAAGAAGGAGAAAACCTCTCCCTCTCCCATAGTATTAGAATTCAGGGACACCAAGTGAGTTGATGGGCTGTAGGTTCAGGAGACACTTCTTCACTCAACTTATGGAACTCCTTGCCACAAGGTGTAACAATGGTCACTAGGTTAGATGGCTCTAAAAAGGGGTTAAACCAATTCTTGAGGGATGGCTCTATCAATGGCTATTAGCCACGATGGTGAAATGGAACTTCCATGTTCAGTGCATATCTTTGCATGCTAGCTGAGGAAGTGGGGAATTTGGCTTTCTGGGCTTTCCAGAGGCCTATTGTTGACTACTGTTGGAAACAGGGTGCCAGATCACATGCTTGAACTTTAGTCTGATCCAGGAGGGCTCCTTTTATGTTCTTCTCCACAAGCTCACTTAATTGTGCAACTGACCAAATGCACAACACACACACATGGACAAACACACCTTTCCGAGACACAACGACCACCACCCCTTTCATTCAACAGCACTTAGAACTGTTCCTTGTTGCATGTTCCGGGGGTAAGGAAAGCTGCAGAGGGTCATTTTGTAATAATATTCTTTATTTTTTAAGAAAACGAATGAAATAAACCTCTAGTTTTGGTACTACCTCATCTGGCTTTGCTCTCATTTGGCATCCGATCCGCTGGCATGTCTCTCGCAAGACGTTCTATTGTTTCAAGAACCTTTCTGTCCTGCCTTTGCCAGAGACCTGCTTGAGGCAGTTTCCAGGTTAAAAGAGTCTGATGGGCAGCGCGATCCTAAATCCTGCTTGGGCACTGGCATGCAGCCTCCTGTGTGTCAGAACAGAATGTCAGAACTGTGGCTAGATAATGTCCTTACTCCAGACTACCTTCTGCAATTAGACAACAGTCCATTGTTTCCAAAAGGTCTTTACTGAAGAATTAGTTCATTATAGTCCACTAGCCTGAATGCAATATTCAGGATGGTACATATGCATTGTTACCAATGACTAGCAAAGCATGAGGTACAAAGTAACAGATCACAGAAGGCCCAACCTCCCCCCATAGTGCTCAAAACATCCCCTTTGATGTCAGGATAGCGAAAGTTCCCAAGGCCGGTTCTTGGTGGAACGTCGGTAGCCAAAACAATCCTCTTCTGTGAGATAGCTGCCTGGGAACCTGGCACCTGTGGAGAAAGCACTTAAACACTGAAAGAATTAAAGATGGAGTCGGTTAAGCGAAGCAGCACAACACAGCATTCAGAACCTGACATGTCTTTGGCGCCACCAGTTCTCTCCCAAAGGACTTTCGGGAGGAAGCTGCATTGGCAGGTTAGACCGGCCCGGTGAGGCCAGCAGAGCGCACTCCCTTGTTTCCCTGGAAACTCTGGCAGCATCCACCAGTTGCCGTGAGTGGCAGGCAAAAGCAGGGCCAATCCCCAGCCGTGATTGCAGCAGCTGCAATAGAGTTGCCAGGTGTCTGGTTTTCACCAGGGCCGAATCCACACTTCCTTTTTGTTTCCGCACCTTTTTCGCAACCGTGGTGCTGTTCAAGCAGATACACACTTTCCCATTCCATGTGTTCCCCGCCATCACTGCGCCACAATTGCGCCTCCTTTCTGTACCACGTGATAATGGCAGAAATCTGGTTTTGCCTGGCCTTTTTATTTTTAAAGGGCTTTCATAGGGCTCTTGAAAAAGTAAAAACAGAAAGGCAGGAGGTCCGAGAACTCCTTGGCCAGGCTCGAACCCCAAACCCCCAACACACGAGACAAGCCCCAAAGCCCTGGAGCCAAGAGAGGCATGTCATGAAGAACTAGAGACCCCTCCGGAACTCTGACATCAGCAGCAGCTACGTGAGGCCAGGCAGAGAGTATTATGCTGATCGATATGGCTCAGTGGAAAGGTGCTGAGATAGCATGCCTGGTGTTCGAGGCGTGAATCCCATTAAGGCAGGGGGGAGAGGCGGGCTAAAGCCCTGGGTCTGACTATCCCCACACATTGCAAACAGCAAAAGGGAGAACAGGCTGGCTTTGATAATGAGGAGCCCCAGAGATCCATTGGTTTGGCTGGCACATCGCTCCACAATCCATATCCTAGCATTAACGCCCTCCCCCCCCATGCACCAACCATCTGCCTGGCTTATCAGATGCTTGCAGTGCTATGGGAGAGTGCAAGACCTTCTTAGAGCCCCCACCCCAATCCAGGGCAGACACACACAGACAACACTCTTGAGTTCTATCCTACCATCTTGGGGAGGCAAGGGGAGGCGGGAAACTTAGTGTGGCCTTAGCCTCCAAGTTGCCACTGGACTGTTGCTCTGTTTTGCAGCAGAACAAAACAGAAATCTAGAAGCGCACAGAGCATGTACTGAATCCACCTCATCCTTACCAAGCTGGAGCCAGAGACCATTTTCTGGGATGTGTGAAGGGGCAGCCCTATTGGGAAGTGACAGGTGAGGGGGGAGAGTTGGGTCAAGGAGGGGCATGGAGCTACCGTCATCCAAGGGCAAGCAAACAGACAGGGAGAGACTTGTGGTAGAATGCAGCCTTTATTGAATTGCCGTACATGAAGAGGATCTGGGCACAGGTTGCCATCTCCCTTTGTCTAGGTTGGCAATTGCCTGTGTGCGTGCAGCTCCCTAGAGCCTTTTGGAGGCTGGTCAAGCCAGCTCTTTTGCTGCTTCCGAGCAAGCGAGGCAGAGGTCAGATGGCTCTCTCAGAGGGAATGCTCCCAGAGGCAGGCTGGAAATGCAGTCCAAGAGAAGAACCAGGATCTGTGACAGCCACGCACCAAGGTCTCCTGGTTGGATTGCCTGAAGAAAAACAGAGACATGGGCAACAACGGCAAGGCCATGTCTGCTGCCCACAGCCCGGGGGTGGTGGTGGGGTTTGGAGATGCCATTGAGGCAGAGGTGATGAGCATCCAAACTGCTCTTACCCATCCAGGTAAGAAGCGCTCCTCGGCTGTGTCAGCTTGCTTTGCTCCTGCTGTTTGGAGATCTGATCTTGCATGAAAATGACTGCGAGAGTTGCTTGGCCAGGGGAGTGCAGAGAGCTGGTGCCCAGGCCCCCTGATCCTTGGCCATGCCCGAAGGAAGGGAGAGGGAGTCCAGTCAAGGCAGTCTACACACATCCCTGTCTTGAGCTGCAAGCATCACCCCCCCACACCTCCGCCCCACCACCAGTCCAAAGCAGCTCTGTTGAGCGCAGTTGAGCTCCCTCTTTGTCAGGTACGGACCATGCTTCCTGGGGGCAGGCTCCAGTCCCCCTCAACTGCAGAGGCCAGCATTTGGGGGCAGGCACAGGGATGTGTGAGGGGAATGAGGGAGGCAGCTGTGGGTGAGAAAGCAGCCCCCCCCCCCCCGCTCCTTCTTACCTGTCAGTACATCCTCATCCCTTCGAGGCAAGACTCTGGAGACAGGGTGCCTACCTGCAAGGGTTCTGTAACGGGAGATTTTAGATGTTCTGAACTTAGCTCCCCCACCCACCACCAATGTGTGAATGCAAGGTGCTTTCCGATTTTTCAAAGTGCCTACTGTGTGCTCTCCCCACCATTGAGGTACCTTGTGGTCTAAGTCCCCATGGCAGAGAGCTCTGGGTTAGAACCTTGTGTCGCACCCCAACTTACCAAGTCCATGGGCACCCCAGCCAGAGTTTATGTAGGGTGGGGGGTGAAATTGGGTACCAGGGAGGGGGCTCGGCCTCTGCAGGGCCACAAGCAGATTGGCTGGGACTTTAGTTGGCATCTTGTACTCCTCTGGGCCGCTTGGACTGGGCTATACATTGGTGGGGGGGAGCTGACTTTTCCTATAACATGAATACCCATGGGATATGCCACCTTTTCCATGGTGTAACTTTCTGCGGGAGTTGGGGGTGTTCCCAAGGCTGGAACAGCTTAGGTAGCCGACTAACTCCCACCCAGCCCCCTGGCCCACCCCCTCCCCTGCCAGCACAGATATGCCACCGGGACGCTGTGGCCCCCTGCCGTCATGAAATCCAGGCAGGGGGCCACCCAGGAGCTCCGCCAGCATAACTGGAGTTTGCAATGATGTAAGTGCCAGATACACTGTCATAGGGGCTAGTCTGGTCCCTAAGCACTCCCTCCCCCTTAGGACTGAGCTGCTTATCACAACCACCGCAGAATTTATCAGTATTAAAAACAAGCCAGGGGCATAAAAACTGCATACCACAACACTGAGCAGACGGAAATGATGCTCATAAAACAGTCCTCGGACTAAGAGCAGACCATAAAAATGGCTTTAAAAAGATGTAAATACCACACACTGTCTGATTCAAAGCTCTTGTGCTAGTTTCCAAAGCATAAAATACAATTCAACTTTAAACTGTATCTAAGTCCACCCCATCTAGATTTGTTCTTTAAATATACAATCGTTCTATGAATACTTGTATGTTATTCCTTACAGAGAATAGCAGGGAGGGGCGTATTAAACCAGAGAAAATGGCACATCTAAACAGGATTAACTTCTAGCTCCCTAACCCAGTCCAATATAAGGACCCCCTCAACGGGTTTTAACTTTTAAAAAAACCAAAGGGAGATGCAATTTAAGCCTGAGAAAATATCCCCTCTCCTAGTACCTGTTTTGAGTTCCAGTATTCCTCCCCCTTTCCCTTCAACTACTTTTGATGTAAAAAAAAAAGTTATCATGGATTTCCAACAGTCCTGTCTGATGACTTCACTTTGTTAGAAGCCTTGAAGAATGTGTAGGGGAAGGATTAGCTGCCCCGATCCTGGTAAGACTGATCCTTGCGATCTTTGAAGTACTGCAGACTGCAGACTTTAGCTGCATGCTTTCCATTTCTGGAAGTGCTCCATTCACTACTCCCCTGCATTGCGAATGCTAGAAAAATACAGGCCATGTAGGACTGCCAGTTCCAGCTTGCACAATTCTTGGAGATTTTGGGGTGGTGCTTAGGAAGGATTTGGGGACAGAGCTCAGCGGGTGTGTGATGCCATAGACTCTGCCCTCCAAAGCTGCCCTTTCCTCCAGAGGAACTGATCTCTATAGTCTGGAGGTCTGCTGTAATTCTAGAAGAACCCCAGGCCTAACCTGGAGGTTGGCAAGCAGTCAGGTCCAGAATTCTAGTAGCATCAAATCCTCATATATAATGCAGAGGAGTTAGCCGTGTTAGTCTGCAGTAGCAAACTAGAAAGAATCCAGTAGCACCTTTAAGACTAACCAACTTTATAGTACAGAGAAGTTAGCCGTGTTAGTCTGTGGTAGCAAAATCAAAAAGAGTCCAGTAGCACCTTTAAGACTAACCAATTTTATTTTAGCATAAGCTTTCGAGAATCAAGTTCTCTTCGTCAGATGCCTGATACAGTCTCTGTATCAGGCATCTGACGAAGAGAACTTGATTCTCGAAAGCTTATGCTAAAATAAAATTGGTTAGTCTTAAAGGTGCTACTGGACTCTTTTTGATTCAACTTTATAGTAGCATAAGCTTTTGAGAGCAACAGCTCTCTTTGTAGAACTGGCCATCTTCTAGAGCAGAAATGAAGGTGTGAGAAAAAAAATGTATATGAAATCTTTTCAACTGGGACTCCTGAATGCCAATGTTGAGAGACATAGCCAGAGACTGTCGGTTGCCAGATATTCACCATTCCTCAGGTTGTTTTCTGGCTTATCAAACTTACCGAACTAAACAGCCCAGTTTTTCTGCTGATGCAAGAGGATTTTCCACGCCTTTAGCTGATCTGCCCTCCACCAGCTTTGCCCCTGTTCAGTAGCCCTGAACTGAACAATCAAGGATGCCGAGGTTTCTAGCTGCTTGACACTGAAGCCTTGAGATTATGCCATCGCATACAGCTCTTCAGGGTATCTTCAAAGTTCCAGCTAACCCCACAACTGCATTGCACCTGTCTGGAAAGAACTACTACTAGGTGGTTCCAAGGCTCATGTTTTGGTGCTGATCTTGACCTTTTAAGCCTTAAAATATATACCTGTTCCTATTTATCACAGAGCAATAATTTCCTGCTTCTTGACCCTAGAGAATCACCAGCTCTGATTTTGCCCTGGCCTTGTTCAATTTGTGCATGAGAATCGTTAAATTTTGTAACATTCTTTGGAGACTCCCTCTCCAGTGCTTCCAGATGTCCAGTTTCTGAGCAAAGAGTGGAAGTACGTCTCCATTGCATGTGCATATGAAAACATGCGCACAAACTCCAAGGAACCAGCCTGCTCATCTCGTACAATGTGGCTGCTGTAGTTTAAACTGTCACCAACCGATTTTAGAACTGTTGTGCTTTCTTAGTGTAACTTGAGTGGAAGGCACACCCTTCTGGCTTTTCAATGAATGACTATGTCATAGGTCAGCCTCGGCTGGGCTACCTGCTGGCGATTCCTCCTCAGAGGATGAGGGGCTGGAAGAGCAAGCAGGGCCAGCAGAAAATCCCCGCACCGCAGTCCCGGAAGAGCCATCCAGTGACCAGCAACCAGGTCCCTCCGCACATGCTAGAGAGTGTGCAGAGAGGAGGAGGAACCGGCGCCTCGGAGATGCAAGCCTCTCCAGCCGGCAGCAGGGTGGAGGGCTTGAGCGAGGGAGGCTGTTTGGGAACGGCGAAGGAGTGCACGCCTGCGGGTGCAGCGGCAGACAGAGCTGGACGCCGAGGGCGAGGCGGGGCAATCAAGTGAAGGAGAAACACCTGGCCCTCGTCCTCTTATGCCTTCCTGAGCATATAAGGAGAATGCTGGGAACGGCCCAGCGTGGGAGCAACATCATTCACCACTCCTTGCGCCCAGCAGCTCAGCTCCTGGAAGCTTCACCTCTGCCTCGTAGCCTGCCCTCGCTTAGATAGACCTCCTGTTTCCTGACTTGGGCTTTGTCCTCGATCACTCCTTGCTTGTCTCCATGTTTGACTGATGACTCGGTTTTCTGACCTTGGCTCGGCTTTTGGATTCTCGTTTGCTCGCTCCACTGACGGACTGACTTTCTGGCTCTCGACTCAGTGTGTCTTGGACTCTCGCTCGCTCTCTCCATCGCCCAGCCCTGTTCATGACAGACTAACTAGCTGTGGCCATGCACATGAAGACAGCATGCAGCTAGCGGAATCAGGTGGTGGTTCAGACACTGACCCTTGGCCCAAGAATTATGAGGTTGCAATTGTGTCCCTGTGAACTAATGCTGACTCTTCAGGGACCAGGGAATGCCAAGGATACCTCCAAGTCTGCCTTCTTCCATATCCAGATATTCTGCAGATGTCATGTTCCCTCCAACATTAGAGGCACAGCAAAAGAGCACTCAGGACAGGGCATTCTTGGTGGTGGCTCTTAGACTTGGGAACTCTGCCTGGGGATGCTGATTCAGCCCCATCCTTCTCAGCATTTGCAGTGCAACCCCAAGTACAGTTCCACCCTTCTAAGTTCATTGACATCAATAGACTTTGAAGCATGTAACTGCTTAGGACGGCACTGTTATTCATCCTGGTCCAACATTTGGCCGCATCCAACAATTTCCCTCTGACTGTGTTTAGGTGTTTTCCTGCACCCCCTCCAATTGTATTTAATCTCATCTCCATTCCAAAAATATTCACTTCCCCGAGCTGCTCCGGACCCAAAGGGACCCTTCTCTAGGAAGGAAAGCATTGATTGCAATGCAGAAATGAAGGGATCTTAGAATTGGGCTTGTCATTGCAGTAGCAGACAGTGACCAGCAGAGGGGATGAAAGCACTTGCAATGGTTTCCCAAACACCAACCCAGCTATTATCATATTTAAAATATAGACAAGCCCCCCACCCCACCCCACAAGCCGAGGAAGCTTTCTCAAGAAACATGTGACTTACACTATCTTTGCAGCTAGAGCCCCAGTGGCAACTTAATGACTAGCAGATTTGTACGTGTGTATGGCATAACTTTTCATGGCATAGAGATATGCAGTTAGAGATATGCATAGTTGCAGAAGGACACAAACACAGGAGTGTAGGAGGGAAATGGTAAGCCGCAGGGCTAAAAAGGCCATGCAATTGCAAAGGATTTCTGAAACCTGCTTCTCTGTACGTCTGGTGTGCCCCCCTCACACACACACACCTGGGAAAAGGTAGCTCAATATCTTTTTATTACGACCAACCATATTGTTACAAAGCAGTAGAAAAGAGCAAAAGTCCAGTAGCACCTATACGACTAACAAAATTTGTGGTAGGGTATGAGCGTTCATGAGTCACAACTCACTTCTTCAGATACAAAGAATCTGAAGACGTGAGCTGTGTAACTCACCTAAGCTCATACCCTACCACACATTTTGTTAGCCTTATAGGTGCTACTGAACTCTTGCTCTTTTCCACTGCTGAAGAAGTGAGCTGTGACTCACGAAAGCTCATACCCTACCACACATTTTGTTAGCCTTATAGGTGCTACTGGACTCTTGCTCTTTTCTACTGCTACAGATAGACTAACACAGCTACCCATCTTGACCTGTTACAAAGTAGCAAGCATGCTTTTTTTAGTTTCCCAGAATTCTTTGCCAGGCTGCATATTCAGATAGCAATAACAATAACAATCAGGGGAAAGAGACTGAAAAGATAACAAAGTATCAAGATCTTAGATTTGAAGTTCAGCATCTCTGGGAAAAACATACAACGGTTATTCTAGTAGCGATAGGAGTGATAGGTCCAATTCCAAAAGGACTAACAGCCCTGCCATTAGAACTTTCTCGCATGTGTAGAAATGTCTTACTGGAATTGCTCTTCTCTTTGCCCAGCCATTTTCCAACTTTGCATGCTATTAAAAAATATAGAAATTCTTCCTGATTCATAGTCTCCATCCAAATTCCAAAAGGACTAACTGAACCCCTAGGTAGTATCAGCATAGATAACAATTAGCCAATTGCAAACAGCCGCACTAACATGCCACATACTAAGGCGATCGCTCATTGACTCCAAGATTCTTGGGTAAAATCCAAGTCGGTGAGGGTTCAAAAACTTCAGCCCAAACATCTGGTGGTGGAAAATATCTGATGATGATAATGATAATGGGAGAAGAAAAAATGATATTTGGAAAAGCCTGGTCTGTTATTTGTAGCCTTCTAGAACGGAAGAGTAGCAAGGCACTGCAGGCTTAATTAGATGCTATTGTTAGCAGTGAGGAATTCCAGGGACTAACCAGCTGGGTTAGTTCTTGTGGAAATGGGCAGCTGAAGTTTTTCATGACATAGAGGTAAATACCATGTCATTAAACCTCTGCTAAAGGGACAGGCCATTTTTCTCCAGGTCTGCTGGCAACCCTGGTTCCATCTGGAGGCAAGAGCACCTGAGGCTTATGGTGTCTTTTACAGTATTTGGTAGATTTACAGATACTCTAATGTGGTCAGTCCAGGCTAGCCTGCTCATGGAAACTAAGCAGGGTCAGGTTAGTACCTGAACTAGAGTCTCTGTACACAAGACACCTCGGCGCATGTTTGCCCAGTGTAGAGAGATGCAATGTTAGCTAGAAAGCGTAGTTTTAAAAGACAGAGCCAGTGGAGATTGCTCCTCAGAGGGTTTGTTAATTTAATTCACCTCCACTAAGGCTCTGTCAGTTTCACTTCTCCAGGCTAAAACTATGTGGGATCGCAACCCGAGGGTAGCAAAGAATGGAAATGGTCTGAAGTTGCTTTCCAGAACCAGGCTTGGACCTAGAGAGGTTATAATGGGCTGAAGTTTCCCTTTTGACATTTCACAGCCCCTTCACACAGCTCCAGTGTATACCAAAGCCTTTGCCCTGCCGCCAGCTCTGTCTTTTTAAACTACCCTTCGCGGCTAACATTTAATCTCCCAACATATGTTCTTCATGTGTCAGATGTCTCGTGTACAGAAACCACCAAGGAAGTCCAGGGTAGGTACGCAGAGGCAGCCAATTGCAAAGTATCTCTGTTTGTTTCTTGCCTTGAATGCCATACTGGGTCGCCATAAGTGACCTGTAACTTAACAGCACCTTACACATGCATTGATACAGCATACAAAGTTGATTTTGCAGAGCAATAAATTGACTAGCCCACATCAGATCCCCAGAGACAGGGAATGGAGATAGATCCTGTACCTTCTAGCTGCTTCAGCCAAACTGTATACCCCATACAGCTTATGCTGGTATAACAACAACAACAACAACAACAACAACAACAACAACAACAACATTCAATTTATATACCACCCTTCAGGATAACTTAACATCCACTCAGAGCGGTTTACAAAGTATGTCATTATTATCCCCACAACAAAATATCCTGTGGGGTGGGTGGGGCTGAGAGAGCTCTGAGAGAGCTGTGACCGACCTGAGGTCACCCAGCTGGCTTCAAATGGAGGAGTGGGGAATCAAACCCGGCTCTCCAGATTAGAGTCCCGCGCTCTTAACCATTACACCAAACTGGCTCTCCAGCCTAAGTCTAAACTTAAACTTAAAGATGACACTTGATTTCTAGTTTATTTTGCTCAGGATAAGGGCAGCTATAATTAAGCAGTGAGCTTTGGCCTGTTATCCTTTGATGATCTCTACTTCTAGTGGGGTTTTCTTTCTTTACTGTGCATCCTTTTAGATCATTTTTGGTATATTTTGTGAGTTGCTTTTTGTGACCACCATTTGAGGGAAAAGAAGGAGGGATATAAAAGTTGTCAATAAAATAGTTTAAAAATCAAAAACAGCAACAAAAACCCATGCTAATAAGAACAGCATATAAATCAGAATAAAATCAGAAACGAAACCTGCAATCAACAGACTGACAAATGGAAAAACATAACTGGGGCACAGGTCAGCGCCAGCCATTACCCAAAGTCCTCTGGAAAAGCATAGCCTTTGCCAGCTTTCCACCAAGGCACCAAAATATCCTGCCATTAGAACTTTCCTGCATGTGTACAAATGTCTTACTGGAATTGCTCTTCTCTTTGCCTGGCCATTTCCCCACTTTGCATGCTATTAAAAAATATAGAAATCCTCCCTGATTCATATTCTCCATCCAGATGGAAGCTCGCCACTTTCCAGATATCCTGTCAGCCAAAAGTGAAAGGAAGCCTGAAAATGACTCAGAGCTGGGAAGATGAGTTGGGGTGTGTGTGTGTGTGTGGAAAATATGAATGAGGAATGGTGCGAGAATGAAGGCAACTACTGGATTCTCTCTTCTGTTTATGCCTTTGGAAAACTGAGCAGATAGCTAGGGAGACAGGGCTTTTTTCCGAGGAAAGAGGTGGTGGAACTCACTGGTGGAACTCAAGACCGCACAATGACGTCACTTTGGGGCAGCCGGAACAAGGGGGGAGTTTTTTAACGTTTAAATTGCCCCTGGTGAAAATGGTCACATGGCCGATGCCCCCTTCCCCCGATCTCCAGACAGAGGGGAGTTTAGATTGCCCTCTGCACCACTGGAGCGGCATTGAAGGCAATCTAAACTCCCCTCTGTCTGGAGATCAGGGGGCAGGGCCACCAGCCATGTGACCATTTTTTAAGAGGTGCCAGAACTCCGTTCTACCGCGTTCCTACTGAAAAAAAGCCCTGGCTAGGAAAAGGGGAATTTAGGAGACTGGGAGACACTCCATGAAGAGGGGATTTAGGGGAGTGGGAGGCAATCCACAAAGGCTTTGTTATCTATTCAGTACAGGGCAGCTTACCTCACTCTTCCTTTCTCCATTCGACTCCCAACAACTCTGTGAGGTAGGTTAGGCTGAAAGAGTGCCTGGGCTAAAGTTAGTCGGCAAGTGTCTGTGGCAGAGTGGCAGGTTTGAACTACAGTCTCCCAGATTGTCGGCTGGCACACTAACCACTACACAACACTGTCTTTGTTGTACATGATATAGTAACAAAAAAACCCATCTCCAGATGTAGCAAGGCATTGGGTTTTGTGAACTGGAGCATATATCAGCCCATATAGGAAGACAAAGGACAATACTTCATGTCCCTGACAAAATGGTTTCTGGCCCATCAAGTAAATCCTTACACTATCCGTATCTTAAGGTTGCATCCCTCCAGCTTTTCTACTGTTGAAAAAGGAAGGGGTATTTAGGGGTCTGCCTAAAAAAAGACTCTGCAAAGAATCACAGGACCTGCGTAGTGGATAAAAACCATGTGGAGAGGCAGCTGTAGGCAGCAGGGAGGGGAATAGGCTGTGACTAAGAGCGGGACCACAAGTGACGCCTGACACAGGTTGGACACTTGCCAGCTTCCCTCAAGTTTTGATGGGAAATGTAGGCAGCTGGGCGGAATGTTGGACAAGTGACAGCTGAAAAGTCCATTGGACAGCAGTCAGAGAGCAAAGCTGCAAGACCAGGATGCCTACATTTCCCATCAAAACTTGAGGGAAGCTGACTAGTGTCCAACCTGTGTCAGGCGTCACTTGTGGTCCCGCTCTGAGTGAGAAAGCTGGCAGGATCCAACTCTTAGCTTTTAAGATGCCCCTGGACAAGACTCTTTTTCTAAAAAAAAATCCTGGAACAGACTAATAAGGCAAGCTTGGGCCTTTTTTGCAAGGGTGATTTTTGCCACTTTTGGCACCGTATTTCTTCAGGTTTTCTTCCGAATTCCAAACACTTAACTCCCCCTTCAGATTTCAAGGTGGCATTTCAAGGGTTTTCTTCCGAATTTTCTGCCTGTTTGGAAGAGAACCCTTAAAACACCACATTGGAATCTGAAGTTGTGTGTCCAGAATTAGGCAGAAAATTCACAGAGGTCTGGGGCCAAAGCACCAAAAATCACCCATGCAAAAAAAAGCCTTGCTGTGATCCATACTCTACACAACTTCGGAAATTCTTGTGGGCAGCCATGGAGGCTATTTGTTTGAGAACAGGGAGGGCATGATATACCACCACAAGATTTGATTATAACCACAAGTTTTGATGGATTTACAAACCAACTGACGGCGTGGATTTGTGATCTGCAATCCACCCTGCCCCCCAATTTATGTCTGATAGAAAGAAAAGATAAGCACAATGCATTTCTCTTTTTGTTGCTGTTGTTTGCCATCAAGTCGCAGGCTGCAGCAGACTTGTTTTCAAAGCAAGAGACAAACAGATGTGGTTTGCCATTGTCTGCCTTTGCCGTAGTGTCCCTGGACTTCCTTAGTGGTTTTCCAACCAAGTACTAACCTTGGCTGACCCTGCTTAGCTTCCAAGATCTGGCAGACTGGGCTAGCCTGGGCTATCTAGGCCAGTGAATGAGTGATAGCTGTAAGCAGGGGTCATTTAGTAGAAAAATAGCTGCAGGAACTCATTAACATATGCCACACCCCCTGACATCACCTATCCTGGCCGTTTTGGACCCAATCCTGGCCGTTCAGGGCCGAAGTTGGCCCAAAATGGCAAAAAGGGGCTGAACATGGCTGAAAAGTGGCCCAAAATGGTCAGAACTGGGCCACTGCTGAGCGGGAGAGTGATACACCACCCATCAGAGGCCTGGGCCGATTCCAGATGACTAACCTTAAGTCGCTTCATGCCGCCCTCTTCCGGATCGTGACGGGGAAAATGCGAAATATCGCGTTTCCTCGCGCGAGTTTTGTGCGTCGTCGCGCAAAACTCACGCAAGGAAACGCGATATTTCGCATTTTCTCCGTTGCGATCCGGAAGAGGGCAGCATGAAGCGACTTAAGGTTAGTCATCTGGAATCGGCCCAGATCCTGGCCATTTTAGGCCTAATCCTGGCCATTTTGGGCCCAATCCAGGCCAAAATGGGCCCAAAATGGCCAAAAATCAGGTGGGCGGGGCCACCTGCCATGTGACCTCTTTGGAGAACCACTGGAACTGTGTTCCTGCACGTTCCCCCTCATTATGAGCCCTGGCTGTAAGCATGTGAATGGAGAGTGCCCTCAAGTCACAAGTCAAAGTTGACTTATGGTAACCCCTAATGTGGGTTCCATGGCTAGAGACAAACAGAGATAGTATACCATTGCCTGCTTCTGCAACCCTGGTCTTGCTTGGAGGTCTCCCATCCAATTACTAACCAAGGCTGGCCCTGCTTAGCTTCTGAGATCTGACAAGATCAGGCTCACCTGGGCTATCCAAGTCAGGGCTGTAAGCATAGATGGCTTTAAAAGGGGGTTAGATAGATGTATGGAGGAGAGGCCCAGGAATGGCCATGGCTAATAAAAGGAATTTCTATATTCAGAGATGATAAATCTCTGCGTACCAGTGTGGGGAGGCAGCAACTGGAGAGGGCCTTGATGTCTATGCCTTGTTTTTTGACCCTCCAGGGCAACTGTTGGGCCACTGTGTGACCAAGAGTGACCCAGCAGGGCTCTTCTTATGTTCTCAAGCCCTTCCGGTGCTATGGCCCGGTTCTAGATGGGGACACCCCCCAGATGCCTTTTGGGCAGGGCATCAAGTTATATGTCTGGCGATGTTCTAATCACAGAATTTCAGCATCTTGTATCATTCAGCCACTCTTCTAGACGGGAAGACAAATGGTCAAGGGAGTATTCAAGCACATCATATTTTGCTGGTGAAATACTTGGGAACTGTCAGATTGTTTAAGGTATATTGATGTGTATATTGTTTCCTTGGGGGCTTTGGCGAAATAAGGGGTTCAAAAGAAAGGTTGGTATGTAGAATGATCCAATCCTCCTTGTCTTAAAAGAAGACAAATAATTTCCTCCGAGCGGGGGAAGGATCTTTCTCCGAGGAGCCACAGAACCAGACAATCTGCTCCCAGAGACAACAACAGAAAAGATAGTGTCGCTTTCACAGCACGTTCCCTTTTGTTGCTTGCGGTGTCTTAATTATGCCATGATAGCCCTAATTACTTTCTCTGGCAAACTCCAGTGTCCTTTGGCGGAGGATCTTTTGTGTTTGATAATTGCGCGTTTTCTTTTCGCAGGTACCCAGAGTTGTACAGGGGACCCCCCCTCTTTTGAGCCCACCCCTTCACACTAAAGTGAGCCAGCAGTAGGTGCCAGAGAACGTGCTATAGCCCGTGTAGAATTGGCCCACCTCTAATATCAACAGACATTGAAGCATGGACTTGAATATTAAGACCATATGCTTAACATTTGAAAAGAAGCCCTGTTACAATGAATGCACATACAACCTGCATATATACGTGCGCCGGTCTGTAAAGAAGAGCCAACGGGTGTTTACTGTACAAATGAAACCAGGGATCAGTACCTGGGTAAATAAAATATAGGATTTCAATCATATGTTCAGCTGTACTTGAGTTAAATGCCATGTCAGAATTACTCTCTGCATGTACACAGTAGACAGACTGTAGGTGTGTTCACTACAACCTGTGGACAGGGCTACCGACGAGGTGTCAGTGTTCCAGTCTATCATATATATCTTTACATGCTGCTTTGGTCCCCAATGGGGATCCCAAACAGCTTACAAAATACTTCTCCCCTCCTCCCGTTTAGCTTCCGAACAACATCCTTGTGAGGTAGACTAGGTTGAGAGTTTGCATTACTGACCCACGGTCGCTCAGCAAGCAGGTGTAGGCTAATTCTCCTTGAAGCTTAAAGTCTCCACCACCCCCATTCTTTCCCCCATACTTCTGTTTTTGGCACGGTTGCCAACTCTGGCTGTGCCAATTCCTGGAGATTTGGAAGCAGTGCCAGGGGAGGGCAGAGGTTGGAGAGAGGAGGGAGCTCAGCTTTTGCCTGTCCCCCAAAGCTGCCAAGAGAACAGATGCGTAATGTCTGGAGATCGGTTGGAATTCCGGGAGGACTCCAGCCCCCGCCTGAAGGTTGGCAACGCATCTGAATCAGAGTAAAACCTCCCCAGGCGTGCCAGTGGCCGTCGATCCCACCTCTCCCCCACCCCTCGGCCACCTCGCGCCCGCAGCCTCCCCTTCGCAAGTTTCGCTGCGGCGGCTGCAACCCGTCAGCGAGCCCAGCCGGTGGAAGCGCAGCAAGCCAATGGCGAGCCCAGCGCAGGCCAGCCAATTATACAGCCCAATGAGGAGGCGCCGAGCGGAGGCGCCGCCTGCCTGCCAATCGCGCCGGAGCGGAGGGAGCGTCCGGGCGGGCGGCGATGCTCGCGGATTGGAGGGCTCGCCTGGGCACTTCGGTTTATGTCTCCGCAAACCCGGGCGCGTCGGGCGAGCAGCTGCGCTCGGCGGACGCCCGAAGGCGCAGCGCAGGGGCTGGGGAAGGCGGGCGGCAGGAGGCGCTTGGCTGGAAGGCTTCTCCGCACGCGAGGTAAGGCGGCTTTGTCCCGTCCCTCCTTTCCCGTTGCCAACCTCCAGGGGGGACCTGGAGATCGCCTGGTATTCCCACTGATCTCCAGATCGCTTTCCCTGGAGAAAATGGCAGCAGGGGCTCTGCCCCCGGCCAAGGATCTCGCCTGGCTCCTGAGGTCCGCGCAACAGCTGGGAAAGATCGCCCCTGTTTATGAATTCGGGGAGGAGAAGAGGGGATTTCTTCGCCCTGAGAATGAGGAGCGGGGCAATTGCGGACCACTCGCGGCTGGTTGGCACAGCGAAAGGGACGGATTGGTACCAACCCTCCGGGGTTCAGCGCTGGGTAAGGGAGGAAGAGGTTTCCCAGCGCGCTCCGAAGGGTTTCTGCCACCTCTCAGAGCATTAAGTAACCTACAGCGAATTTCTTATCCGCGGCGATTAGGATTAAGGGTTTCCCAATCAAAGGTTCTGAATAGGGTTTAACGCACACACACAAACACACCATGTGAAGCTTTTAATTGGAGAGAATTTGTCTAAATTTTTCATCTCCCCTGCTTTTTAAGTTCAGGAAGTATATCTGGGGGGGGGGGGGCGGTGTTTGTATGGACTTCTCCCTGTTTTCTCCCTGTTATATTCTTGCGACAGCCCTGTGAGGTAGGTTCTTTTGAAAGATTCTAACCGGTCCAAGGTCACCCAGTGAGCTTCACAGCAGAGGGGGAAATTTGAACTCAGGTCCAGCCAACTGTGGTACCACGGCAGCTGTGGAGATTTGCTGCTGAATGTCTTGGATGAAAATCTTAAACCTGGGGTGATCACCTTCTTCTCTGGAATGTTTAGTCGCTGACCTGGGGACTAGCAGTCTGCACATGCTCAGGGAGAAAGATTCTCTTCTTCATAACTATTCCTAGCCGAACCACTGCAGAGCAGCGGTGATCTGTTTTCCTGCTGTGCTGAGAAGGAAATCTCGCTTGGGCGAGTTACTGCCCTTCAGCTTGTGCTACCTTTCAGGTTTGTTGCAGGTCATCATTTGCTGCTCTGAGCTTCTTGTTGATCTGATGAAGTCTGGATGTCATAAACAGCCATTTAAAAGCCCGAGTAGTAATTAAACCCTGCTTGCCTATCGGCAACTCTGTGAATGAAAGACCTCCCAAACGTCCTATCATTAACAGACTTGCTCAGATCCTGCAAACGAGGATGTGGCTTCTTTTACTGAATCAAGTCATCTCGTTTTAGGTCTTCCTCTTTTCCTGCTGCCTTCCACTTTTCCTAGCATTATTGACTTTTCCAGAGAATCTTGTCTTCTCATGATGTGACCAAAGTATGACAGCCTCAGTTTAGTGATTTTAGCTTCTAGGGAGAATTCAGGCTTGATTTGATCTAGTACCCACTTATTTATCTTTTTGGCTGTCCATGGTATCCACAAAACTCTCCTCCAGCACCACATTTCAAATGAATCAATTGTCCTCCTGTCTGTTTTCTTCACCATGCGACTTTCACATCCATACATAGTAATGGGGAATACCATAGTTTGGATTACCTTGGTTCCCAGAGAGACATCTTTATCTTTAAGGATCTTATCTAGCGCCTTCGCAGCTGCTCTTACAAAGCTCCTGGGTTCAATTCCGGACTAGCTCCAGTTAAAGGTTCTTGGTAGTAGGTGCTGGGAAAGTAGATACTTTCTTTGCTTGGAGTATTAGAGAGCCATTGCTGACCGGAGTAGATAATACTGAATTAGAGGGAGCAAGGATTTGACTTGGTATAAGATAGCTTCTGACATTTGCCTGCCTGCCTTCCTTTCCAAGAGGGTCAGTTCTTGGCCCAAGTCCGCGAGATTCTGGACCTTGCTTGGCCAGCAGGTGACAGCTAAAGGCTTAAACAGGGGACTGCAGCAGAAGTCAGATGTTCTAAAATGATCTGATCTGGTGGCCTTCTTAAGGGACTTCCTCTGAGAAAAACTTACTCTGCAAAATCAAGGAGATCCTTTATTTCCTCGGAGCTGGCACTCATCTTGGGACTGGAGAGAGGGGGGAGGACTCGCACTCTTTGTGCCGTCTATCATGCTTGAGATGTGCAGAGACTTTTTCACTCCCTTTGGCATCTTTTAAGAACCCCTTGTGTCTAGACAGCCCCTCCCCGAGATGGTTGCATTAGCTGTGTAAGAGCTTGGGTGGAAGCAGGCTATTCTAGGTGTATGCAGTGATGATTATTTTTTCCGCTTTGCCACAAGTCTCTTATTTTGAGTGCTCTTCCTTTATTGCAGAATCTCAGGTCCTCTTAAGACGTAACAAACGCCCTTCGTTTTGGCACGCTGTGATTCTGCCGCATTCTTGCCTTTTAAAAAGGTTCAGTTTGGCAAGCCAAGCGACTTTCCCACCTGCTCCTCTGTGTATTCAGAAACTGGTTTAGCCAGTGTTGAATGCAATGAAAACAGATGGGCTGGGCTGGGGTAATGTTGCAAAGACTCCCCCCCACCCCGTTCTGATTATTAATGGTTTTGGGAGAGTGGAACTGTTCTGTGAAGGAGACGGGCACAGTGATCTTTCCAACACTTCTTGCCAGTAGCGAGTGCTTTCTGTTGTGTTGCACTGTGCTTTCTCTTTTCTGGCGTCAGGGTTGCGGTTTGTTCTCTGTGACGGCACCAGTCAAATTTCTGGGAGCCAAGGACTGAAGCAGATGAGATGCTGAAAGGTCTGTGAGTGGCAGCCAAGGGAGGCCTTTTTGAATCAGGACTGTGAGGCAGTGAGATCTGTTCCTCCATGCACCATTCGCCTGACCTCAGCTCCCCCACACACACCGGTTTCCATAAATTCAATAAATCAAATCAATCAAATCAGTTGCCCTTTTGGAGAATAACGTATGAGTAGTCTACTGATGGAGACATTCAGAAGTGTAACAAGCATTATTTTTTTTAGATTGGGTCATCTTGGTCTTAGGAGTGATTGAGATATAGCAGTACCCCCCAACGGATACTCACAAGGTCAGAGTAGCTATTCATGCAGAGATTCAACATTTTGCTTCCTCTTAGGGTAGGTCATTTTGTGGCATCTCTGCCTTGAGAGTAACTAAATACATCCCATCAAACCTAATAGAGTGGAGGCAGAATTCCCAGTGGAAGTTGATTGGAAGGCTAGAACAGCAACTCATGCAGAGATGCAACAGGCCACCATAGCAGGCGATTACTTTGGGGCTCACAGTTGTCTTTCATTATTCAATTAATGTCTTTAATGGCACACTTAATGGTTCTTTCAGGTCAGGAGTGGCTTCCATCACACAACTTGGCAATTACTTGGCATATAAGCAACTGCTGTACAAATGTAAAACAAAAGAAACTGTTTTTGCAGGGCTAGAATGTGTCCAGACTTTTCCCTGATGACCCAAGTTCCAGAAGGAAACTCAAAAGCTGCTTTCTTTTAATTACTTGACTTTCTGCAGCCTTCAGACAAGGCGTTCATGCAGCTACTAACGCACAAGCTTTTGTGGTCCTACCTGCCCTCGCGTTATCTCTGTAAGTCGTTTGTGAGTTGGTAACGGTCGGAAGGGAGGAGAAACTTGTAACTTCCCTTTCAGATTACAAAACCTTTCTTCTCTGTTCACCTAGAATGACTTCTTAATCACTGTAGGTGACCAGGCTAGTAGCTATTTGAAGGCACTTTTCAGGATCATCCAGTGAAATTGATTGCCAGAGGCAGGTAAATTACTGCTTTGCACAGGCTATGAATGGGGAGCCTCCATATACACAAGCAGTCTACCTCTGATTACTAGATGCCAGGGGATAATAATAATACAATAATAATAATAACTGCATTTATATACTGCTCTTCTAGTCAGATTAGTGCCTCACCCAGAGCGGTGAACAAGTTAGTGTTATTCTTATCCCCACAATACAGCTGTGGCTGAGAGGCTTACCCAAGGCCACCAACTGAGCTCAAGGCAGTAGTGGGATTCGAACCAGTAGAGTGCTGATTCGCAGCCAAACCACTTAACCACTACCACTGCAGGTATTGTTTCTATACCCTGCATTTATGGCATTGCAGAGGCATCACGTAGGGCTCTGTAGGATGCAGGACTGAATGGACTGTTGGTCAGGTCTGGCAAATCTCCCCTTAAGTTTTAATGTGGGCTGGAATCCATTCCTGGGGGCAGTTTCCCATAAAACTGCTTTAACAAATTGGTATGATTTAGTGGTCATTGGGGTTGGTGTTCATTAAAGCGCGGTTTGGAGTAATGAGAAGAATTTTCCTCTGATCTTATTCAGAGTGCATTTCCATCACTGCTAAACAACCATGACCAGCCCTTAAATTTGGGGGAGGTTATAAGGCATAGGTTTGAGAACAAAACAGCCTGCTCTCCAGTCTTGGTCCTCGTCTTGAATGAATGACACCCTTGTCTGGTTTTTAAGAGTCGGGAATCGTACCTCTGTCTGCGTAGCAGCAACCCTCTAAAATACTTAGCTAATTTAAACTGTGTTTTCCTTCATAATTCCTGCTGCGTGAATTGGCAAGTGATTAAGATCTAAAACCACATACACACACTCTTCAAAATTGTCAAAAAAGATGACAACTGCTGATTTTTATAGTTCTTTGGCAAAACAGCTGCCAGATGATGAAATTGTGAGTTGACAGATTGTCTCCCTTGAATGGTTTTGGCTGTAAAATCTCTTGGGGGCTGTGCAAAACTGCGAGGCGCTGATTCTGCTTTTACTGCCCCAGTGAAAATCCTTCACAGTGCTTGATCAGAAACTGTGAGAATGAGGGTCATTGTACGGCCGGGTATGATTCCTCGGTTGTAGAGATATAGGCTGATAGCTGCTTTGTGATAAACTTTGTACCCAATGCTGAATCTCACATCAGCCGTATCTGTTTGCCTGGCTGGTGCTGTAATATGTTAAAATCGTGTAAAAGGCTTTAGCAGGACTTAACATCTTGTCCGGAGGCATTGTCCCTTCGCAAAACTCTTTTTATACAATATTCTCCCCCTTCCCAAATTGTACTACGCTGCCTTCCTTGCAAGGGTAGAAGGTTGGAGAGCTTTTCATGGCATTAATATTTTTTGCAGAAAATGTTTTGAAGGTACTACTTCCCAAAGTTAATTGGTTTCATAATCGCCATTTCTGCACATCCTTAAAGAGACAGCCCACTCACCGAACGCTACTGTCTTTTCCCCTTCATTCCTCACGTCTCCGATTTCAAAATGGTAGCAAGCTGTTTGGCTTCTGTTTTTTTCAGTGCCTTTTCTGAGAATGCATTTTCCTGCAGTCCCTGTAAAGGCACCAACAGAATGGAAGCCAAACAGCCTGCTACCATTTTGAAATCGGAGATGTGTGAAGGGGAAAAGATGGCAGTGATCAGTGAGTGGGCCATCCCTGTAAGGACATGTGGAAACAGTCAATTATTGGGTATCATATTTATTTGCCTGACCTGGATGGCCCAGGCTGGCTTAATCTTGTTGGATCTCAGAAGCTAAGCAGGGTCAGCCCTGGTTAGTACTTGGATGGGAGACCACCAAGGAAGTCCAAGGTTGCTACGCAGAGGCAGGCAACGGCAAGCCACCTTTGAATGTCTTTCCTTGAAAACCCTATGGGGCTGCCATAAGTCAACTGTGATAACGGCACTTAAAATATATATGGGTAGGTGTGTGGGTGGGTGTAATAGTGTGCTTGGATTAGATCAGAGAACCCCAGGTTCAGATCTTCACTTGGCCATGAAGACCTTGACCAAGTCAGTCTCCCTTAGCCTGACCCACCTTGCAGAATTGCTGGAAGAGAGGAGAATGGAAGACAAGAGAACCAGACTGGCATCTTGAGCTTCCAGTTGGATGAATGTTGATAGGTAGGTAGATTTTATTTTTATCCCATGCTTTGGCCAGAAACGGGTTTCCAAAGCAACTTGCAGGAATCAATAACCAATAAAAACATGGCTATTCAATAACAATATGCGTCAGGAGGAGATATTCCACTGACTGCTTCCTGCGTGGGCCTCATCCAGGGCAGGAAGAAGCTAGAGAGAAGGGCAGCTCTCAGCTGGAGCTGAATATCAGTTAAACTGGATATGAATCTGTACATATATATCACGAGTGAATGCACGTGCACACAAATAGTACACGCAGTAAAATTAAAGAGCAAGCTATACTGCGTGGGAGATCTGCAGTCAGGGCTTCTTTTCATAACTTTGCAAAGTATCCATAGTGTGTCTATCTATCCACCCTCCACAACAGTTCTGGGTAGGGGTGACATCTAAAGGATTAACCTGCCCCTCCCCAGTACTGTGGTCTGAATTCCAATCCTCCCTTTTTTGCAGTTACCTTTTAATGTCAACCCATCACAGACCTCCTTTGTAATGTGACTGGCCCTGGGGCTGCAATCCATAGCACCTTGCCTCGGAAGTAAATTGGGCTGGACTTGGTGTGACTTGAATAAACATAATTAAGGCTGTACTATAAGTGCAGAAGTGTAGCTTTTCCCCCTTAAATATTTTGGTTTGGCTACTTTTAATGATGGGGAAAACTGGAAGTATTTAATCAGTATGTAAAGTTTAACCTGGTATCCTTTTTTTAAAAAGTTGTTTACTGAATATAAGGCCAATAAACATGCCAAATCAATCCCAGATGATTAAAGTCAGGGCTTTTTTTCAGCTGGAATGCGGTGGAACGGAGTTCCGGAACCTCTGGAAAATGGTCACATGGCTGGTGGCCCCGCCCCCTGATCTCCAGACAGAGGGGGGTTTAGATTGCCCTCTGCACCGCCCGGCGGCGCGGAGGTCAATCTCAACTCCCCTCTGGAGATCAGGGGGCGGGGCCACCAGCCATGTGACCATTTTCTCCGAGGGCAACCCACTGAGTTCCACTACCTCTTTTCCCAGAAAAAAAGCCCTAATTAAAGTCATCAGTGGATGTTCCAGAAAACTAACCACTTCAGCCCCCCCCCCTGTAGAAAATTCCCATTACTGCTGCTTTGGGAAATGTTCATACTTGTGGTATATGTAGGCGGCTCTCCAAAGCGCCTCTCGGACAGATGCTAAAATGTGAATTAAACCAATAATAATAAATAATATAATTAAATGATAAAACAAATAATTCCTGGGCTAGTCCTGAGTCTGCTTAACACAGATCCCAAGCCAAGAGCTGTTTGGCTTTCATTTCTGGCCCTGCCCAATTCACACCCTTGGGCCTGAATAGTTTGGAAATGGGATATGTGATGACCATTCCAGATTGGTGCCGGTGGGGTGAGGAAGAGGCATGCAGAGGTAAATTTTATGCATGGATTCCTTTGGTGCATTCAGACTAGAAGCAGAGCAGGTGCACATCTGGACTTGAGATATCTCGTGCAGCTGCTGTTTGGGTTATACAGTGTGGGTGGGAGTGAGCATTTTCTACCCACAATGCAGTGCCAGTTGGAATGTGCAAGCTCAACATCACCTCTGTGCATGCCCACCTTGCAGCTTGAGGTGATACCTTGATTAGGGCTGTAAAGTTTTAAATGTGAGTGCCTGTTTTCTCAATTTCAAGCCCTCTACTATACAACTGCATGTATGATTTAGAAAGATTGGCTTTTTATTGATAGGCATGGAAAACTCACCCAAAATTAAAAGTCTGACAATTTAAAAAACTTTTAAAAATTATTTTTGAAAGCTTTGTGCTCAGTCTGTTTATGGTGCTGTTAGTCTGGCAGCTGGCAAGGGTGGCTCTCGAATCCACAGCGTAGCCCTAGCAGAGTTACTGGAGTCTAAGCCCATTGATTTTGAGTGTCTTGCCTCAGAGCCAAGCTACAAGTGACGCCTGACACTAGTTGGACGCTTGTCAGCTTCCCTCAAGTTTTGATGGGAAATGTTGGCATCCCGGTCTTGCAGCTTGGCTCTCTGACTGCTGTCCAATGGACTTTTCAACTGTCGCTTGTCCAACATTCCGCCAAGCTGCCTACATTTCCCATCAAAACTTGAGAGAAGCTGACAGTGTCCAACCTGTGTCAGGTGTCACTTGTAGTTGGCTCTTAGGGGAAGGTTCCATCTGCTAGAACAAAGCTTGCAGAATGGACCCCCTGGCTCTAGCCTCAGGCTGTAGGTGATGCTGACCTCCTCTTTATCCTCCCAGTTACTGTGAAATAGGCCAGGGGGAGAAAGACAGACTTGCAGAAGACTGAGTGGAGACACCCGCTTTGGTTCAGTCACAGGCATATCTGCTTCAAGAGTCTCGGGCAGAAAGACATTGCCCTGCTCTCCAGACCTGGAGAGGGGGTGTGGCTCCGTGGCAGAGCATCTGCTTGGCATGCTGAGGACCACAAGTTCAGTCCCCAGAATCTCTAGTTAAAAGGATCTGCAGTAGATGATGTGAAATCCCTCAGCCTAAAACCCTGGAGAGCCGCTGCCATTGCTGACTTCATTGGACCAAGGGTCTGATTCAGAATAAGGCAGCTTCATGTGTTCAGGTGAGAGCTGCCGTGTGGATCAAGGGTTTGTATATACAAGGGTTAATTCCAGCTTAAACTACCTCACAGGCTTGTTGTGAGGATGTAATGGAGAAGGAGAGAATGATGGTGGAAGCCACTTTTGGTCTTCATGGGGGGGGGAGTGGAGGGTAAGTATCCAAATCTAGTCCACTTCAATCCCCCCCACACACACACAGATGCTATCAGAAGAAATGGAAAGAGATGAGAGATCCCATGCCCAGTATATTATCCTCACAACAATCACCCTGTGACGTGGGTGGGGCTGAGAGAGCTCTGAGAGAGCTGTGACTGACCCAAGGTCACCCTGCTGGCTTCAAGCAGAGGAGTGGGGAATCAGACCCGATTCTCCAGATTAGAGTCCTGCCGCTCGTAACCACTACACCAAATTGGTTTCAGAGCATGCTGGGGGCATTCATCAAGCTACAGTGTCTTACTTTGATTCCCCTTGTACTTAAGTCAGTGGACAACAAAATAACATTCACATACATATAAAGCACAGGATGGCTGAAACACACTTGTTGGTCTGCTTTTGTGGCTATTGGTGGATTAAAAAATCCAACACAAATGCTTTTTTTTAAAAACCTTTCTATTTTTCATGCGTGCCCATCAGAATGTTTGGAGAGTCCTTGGAAATTCCACCAAAGAACCAGCAATGACGTTTATTGGCAAGGATGAGCTGATAACATTGTTTTCTTCTTGATTCTCTAGGCTGTCATTAGTTTTGGTTTATCTCAGGTTTTGCTCGTGCTGTTACTACTTCTTAAAACACTTGAAGGGGACTTATACTGAGCCATACCATTGGCGGATTAAGGTCAGCGTTGTCTACTCTACTTAGCCATCCAGCGGAGGTCTTTTGCACTCCCTGTTCTCCAGACCTTTTTAAAAATGGAAATGCCAGCAATTGATCTTGGGAACCTCTGTATGCAAAGCAGATGCTCTGCTGCTGAGCCATTGCGCCATTTTTACACAATTAATGCAGAAAGAACGTTGAAGAATGTATCAAGTTTAATGAGGGGAAAATTGGTATGAGAATGAAAAGTCGTTGCTTCATTTCTTGTAAGAGAGAAATAAATTGGAATGGGGACAGTCGAATCAAACCAGACAGCTTTTGAAAGTCAGTCTTAGCTCTGCTTTACTGGTCATGCAGCGTTAAACACGTCATTAAGGGACATTTCCTAGAGACTTGTGCATTTGGTTGAACGGCAGGATCAGAAAGGTTCACTGTAAACCACTGAGGTTCTCAACCTTTCACGTCTTCCATCCCATCAATTGCTCATATTGCTCATATCAAAGCCCCTGGATAGAAACAAAAAAACCCAACCCCACACCTTTTTTCTCTGAAAGACATTTATATGTTTACAGGCAGGCATTCTTTTATTATAGTTACCATTTACAGTAATTTTTGAGGACAAAAAATGTAATAGTGTTACTGGGAATACATTTTACTGCTATAACTAAAAAGGGACTGAGGGAGAACAAATTCTTACTGACCGGTATGAAAACTGTGTCCACTTCTGTGGCCTACTGGTGGTATGCATACCATTCTTTGAGAACCGTGGCTGGAAACCATTCCTTCAAACCAAAATGTGGCCTCTCCCTTGCTTTTTAAAGTCATGACTTCCTCCCCCCCTCCATTTTTTTTAATGCTTTACAGTTTCTAACAAGTGTAGATGAGTACTCAGGTGGTGTGGAAGGGGGTATAAATTTCAGGGACTTTATGTTGGCCAGGGTGTGTGTTAGTTGAAAGATATATATTTTTAAAATGCTATTACATTTGCAATGACTGATGTTCTCTGTTTGCACCCCCCAACTGCTCAAACGGAACTGCGTTGAAAGTGAAATTGTCGTCTTGGTATGCAAACATAATTTTGTTTTTTAACAATATAACTCTTTGGGCGCTCTGTGGGGTTCCAGGATAAAAGCTGATCTCTCAAACATGTATTTGTTTTTAAAATAATTGATTCAATTCATGTAAAATGGAATTTGATTGTTTCATGTTAGCTGTCATAATCTTTAGTCTCAGGATGTGTTCTGTGGGGAAAAAAGATTTCTCCTAGGTAAACCATGGAAAAGCTAATGGTTGTGCTACAACTGGGATGGGCACATACATATTCAGCAACTTTGATCTTTTTTATTTTTATTTTTTATATTTCAATTTATATACCGCCCATCCCCAGGGGCTCTGGGGATGGCTCTTGACAACACAGCACCCATGATCTTTGCTCATGGTGGAACCCAGTTTTGAGCCTCTGGCTCATGTTCCCACAGTCCATAAACATTTGCTATAAGCAGATGGCTGTGGGTGTAAATATAGATGCTTTCTCTGCATGTAGAGTGTGCACCTTGGTATGAACCGGCCCAAATTTGTTCCAAAATCTCTTCCTGTCCTCAAGTCATAGTTGACTTACGGCAACCCCTGGTGGGGTTTTCATGGCAAGAGGTGGTTTGCCATTGCCTGCCTCTGCAACCCTGGTCTTCTTTGGAGATCTCCCATCCAATTACTAGCCAAGGCCGACCCTGTTTAGCTTCTGAGATAGGGTTGCCAGCCTCCAGGTAGTGGCTGATCTCCGGAATTACAACTGGTCTCCAGGCCACAGAGACCAGTTCGTCTGGAGAAAATGGCTACTTTGGGGAGTGGAATCTATGGAATTATGCCATGCCAAGGTCCTTTCCCTCCCCAAACCCCTCTTTCTCCAGGTTTCTCCAAGTTTCACCCCCCAGATCTCCAGGAATTTCCCAACTAGGAGCTGGCAACCCTATTCTGAGATCTGATGAAGTCAGGCTCTCCTGGGCTATCCAGGTGGAAAAAGTCTCTCCTGGAAGGCAGGACATGGAAAAAAACCAACATGAGATATCCCTTTCCCTCATCTCTATTAAAGACAAGAACCTAAATTGCTTGTGTGCTCAGATGAGTCGCTCTTTGAACATCGAAAGCTGTGGCCGGATGCATAGTTAGAATTAAATTGTAATTGGAAGCAATAAATATTGCACAACAGATAAAATGGATTGCTCTTTCTGTTTGCTTGGCAGTAGCAGAGGCTGGGGGGAGGAAGGGAGCAGCGCTCTTCAAATGGTGTCCTTGGGAATCTTGAGATTTGGGGGGAGTTCATTGGTGTGCCTTCATAATACTTAGTTTGCAGGGGCAGAAATGCCCTCCGGCCGATCTGGAATGACAGTAAGCCAAACCTGATGTGACGTGCAGAGTCCATGATCCAGATGTTCCATGACTTTCTAGGGGCAGGCTAGGCTACTACCACAATAGTATCCCAAATTCTATCATGCGTAGTCGGCTATTTTCCCGGGGGGGGGATGTTGGCATTTCCCCCAGTTCGGTTATTTTCAAGTGTTCCTGCACCTTTGTGAATCCAACTGTTTTGGCCTAGATTTATATAAACGGTTTCTAGCTCCTTGCTTGTAAATACTTGCTTGAGATTAGAATGGCCTTTGGCTGATACAATAAACAATCCTTAAATGAAACTAAGTGAATCATACCTCGCAGCGAACAGAGCTGATCCTGGGATGACTCGGCTGTTTGTTTGCTGATGTAGCCGAATGAAACTAGCAGACGCAAGTTCTCTTATGCATCGTTCAAACCATAGCGGAGGAGCTATTTTGCACGGGTCACTTCTCTTGGTTCCTGTCCAAATATTGACCCGATGAATCTTCCTAAACTGCCCTATGAAAATGATGAGAGAGTTGTGCTAGGGCAGCAGCAGGGAAGCATAAACCAGTAATGCCCAGCCCATCAAGTGTTAGTGTGAGATACAGAAGCTTCATAAATTGTCCACATTTGGAGGTTTTGGAGGTTTGAATCATCTGGTCTGATTTCAAATTCCAAAATGATTTATTAGGAATCTTCCATTTCTGAATTTTTGTACATGCAAGGTATCAATCTAGCAAGAGCAGGGGACCCCAGCCCCAGCTCTGCTTACTGGGATGCCTTGTAAAATGAATATATTGTTCAAAAATATTTTTATGCACACAGTGTACTTTCAGTAATACAACGAAGATCCTTGTTTTACAGTGGCAGCTGCGCAACCCATCAGATCTCCCATGGCCAATCAGAAGTCCTGCTGGGCAGAAACTCCACACACTTTCTAAAAACACTTGGAGGGTACCTGGAAAGGTGTTGGCAGTCACTTTAGAAACCCCTGAGCAAAAGGACTTGCACAGCGCAACCCTGGGCGGTGCAGCACGGTCCCGTGCCCTGCAGTGGGCCCGTTTTGCACCGTATCGGTTCATGTGGGAGGGCAATTCAGCCCTTCACAAGCACAGGATCGCTCCCAGGCTGCCTTTTGACCCATGTGATGACGCCAGCCGGGAGCGCACGTGCACACACTATGCATATGCACGAGAAACTCACAAAGAGAAGGAGGGGAGGTAAGAGCCAGCATCCCAATCTCCTGCTGGGGGAGTGAAGGGAACCACTGAGGGGGCTAATACAGTTAAGACAGCAAAAAGAGACAATGTCCCTGTATGTTCAAACCAAAAATTTATAATGGATTAAATAGTCATCCTTTCAGCCCTGACCATTGGGTAACCAGTTATAATGAACTATATACAGTATACAAATAACCAAAGACGATGCCTATTTTTGGCAAGCCAATTGGAGCTTAACAATACAATATAACTCCTTGTAATTGGCAAGTGAAGGGACCTGGCAACCCTAACCCCATTGCAAAAAAGCATTCTTGTGTGCAGGTTTATGTTATGATTCTTTTTGTGTGGTGTTCTGCCTGGGCTCCAATAAAACAATGCACAACATATTTGTAACTTCACCAGGGGTTTTTTTCTTGGAAAAGAGGTGGTGGCACTCAGTGGGTTGCCCTTGGAGAAAATGGTCACATGGCCGGTGGCCCCGCCCCCTGATCTCCAGACAGAGGGGAGTTTAGAGTGCCCTCCGTGCCGCTGGAGCGGCGCAGAAGGCAATCTAAACTCCCCTCTGTCTGAAGATCAGGGGGCAGGGCCACCAGCCATGTACCATTTTCAAGAGGTTCCGGAACTCCGTTCCACCGCGTTCCAGCTGGGAAAAAAAAGCCCTGAATTTCACTCCTATTTCTATGCTGCAGCAGCCTCTGGTAATACAACGGTGGCCGTAACTGACTTCTCAAGTCTAACATCTTGCCAAATCACAGTTGCCATGAATGTGCTTCAAATCATAGCTTCTGAACCTGGTTTGCTGGCTGGTTTTCAAACTGCAGTCTCTCGTTATGCCAAGCCTTACTGAGGCTTTGTTAACTATCGTTTGGTGTGTTGACTGAACCTTAGGTGGAATGATTATCTCTAGATGACTGCGCAGAAAAATGAATGGTTTGGCCATGTCAGAGAGGTATGGGGCCAGCACAGATGACCCAACACTTAAGACAGCTTCCAGGCACCTTCTGTTGCCATGTGACCTATATCAAGTGGCCTCTTTCTTCCTTTTACCCAGATGAAGAATTTACTGGATTTGTTAAAGTCCCAAGTTACCAGACGTCATAGAGGAGGTTATTTCCTCAGCCTTTTTTCTTGACACTCTGCTTCACTGTGCCACCATTAAGGGTATGATCAGAATTATGTTTATAGGGTTGCTGTCCTCCAGGCAGGGGCTGGAGATTTCCTGGAATTACAGCTGACTTCTAGACAACAAAGTTCAGCTTCCCTGGAGAAAATGGCTGCTTTGGAGAGTGGATCCTATGGCATATAACAACAACAACATTCAATTTATATACTGCTCTTCAGGACAGCTTAGCACCCACTCAGAGCGGTTTACAAAGTGTGTTGTTATTATCCCCACAACAATCACCCTGTGAGGTGGATGGGGCTGAGAGAGCTCTGAGAGAGCTGTGACTGTCCCAAGGTCACCCAGCTCGCTTCAAGCGGAGGAGTGGGGAATCAAACTCGGCTCTCCAAATTAGGGTCCTGCTGCTCTTAACCACTACACCAAACTGATTCTCACGGAGGTCTCTCCACTCTCCAAACCCCACACTCTCCAGGCTCCCGTCTGAAATCTCCAGGAATTTCCTACCCAGAGTTGGCAGCCTTGTATATTTAGCTTCCCTTGTAATCATATTTTAGAAGTACAGGCCCTCTGCCTTTTTCCTTCTTTGCAGCTTTGCATAGATCCATGCAAGATGAATAAGGGAGGAAAGCCCATAGTATGTAAATATTGTTGAATACAGGTTGGATAATACAGTTGGAAGGCTGTGGATGCTGCAGGCCCAGGCGTAGTCCGTGTGCAGAGGAGAGGCCTCTTGGGACACCCCCTCCCCCAAGATTTTGCTTTGCACTTGATGATGGAAGAGAAGCAGGATATAAATGAAAGAAGAGTAATTGCTTACAAAAACAAATATTGTGCAATAAAAATTTACAGCATTCTGAGCAGAGAACAGTCACAAGCATTTTCCTGATTTCTGTAAATCTGGTATTCCCTAAGATAGAAATAAGTTAAGAAAAACAAATGACTTCGTACCCATAATTTAATTGCCTGTGGCTTTAGTGCTGCCTCTTACAGAGCAGTAAGACCATAAATTAGTGTCTCTTATATGTCCCACATCAAATGATAATTTGACAATTGGAATCCAGTGGTTTTACAGCACCCCCAATTGGATTGTTAATTCCAAGTTAATTTTTGCACATCTCCACAAAGAGTGTAACTTTCCTAGTCTTCTAAGTCACCCCTGGGAAAGCAGAGTTGTTCCAATCTGTGTATAGCTGGAACAGTGCCTTTATAATCCGTAGTGCTTCCCCCCATGCCTTTGACAAGTAAAGAATTGGGTTTTTAAAATTATGCTTAGCAGATGCTAGCTAACAGACTTATGGGAGAGGCTGCAAACTGATCTTTCTGAAAGACTTTTTTCTGAAGTTCCTCTCATAGAAGAGCTGTAGATTTCTTTTGGGATGGGAGAAACTGATCAGAAGAGAGATGTTTTCAGAGATAAGTTTAGATTAAGCCAGGGCTTTTTTTCTGGGAAAAGAGGTGGTGGAACTCAGTGGGTTGCCCTTGGAGAAAATGGTCACATGGCTGGTGGCCCCGCCCCCTGATCAGACAGAGGGGAGTTTAGATTGCTCAGCGACGCAGAGGGCAATCTAAACTCCCCTCTGTCTGGAGATCGGGGGGTGGGGCCACCAGCCATGTGACCATTTTTAAGAGGTGCCGGAACTCCGTTCCACTGCATTCCTGCTGAAAAAAAGCCCTGGCTGTGACTGAACCAAAATGGGTGTCTCCACTCAGTCTCCTGCAGGTCTGTCTTTTTCCCCCTGGCCTATTTCACAATTGTTCATTAATCAGCATCTCCCCACCGATTAAGTAGGAGAAGCTGTCACTTCTACATAAGGTCGCTAGTAGGGCTGTGAGCTTCCAGGTGGGCGGTGGAGATCTCCCAGAATTACAACTGATCTGTGGACCACAAAGGTCAGTTCCCTTGGAGAAAATGGCTGCTTTGAAGGGTGGACTCTGTGGCATTATACCCTAAGGAGGTCCCTCTGCTCTCTAAACCCCACCCACCCCGAGCTCTACCCCCAAATCTCCAGGCATTTCCCAAACTGGAGTAGGCAACCTGACTTCAGCAGTAGATGTGACTTTACAAGGAATAGCATTTTTGGTTCCTTCTGCACATATGTTCTTGCTGTGAAGAACATTTTGCTTTGGAGATCATAAAACAGCTCCCTGACTGCATTTTAAAATAAGAGAGCTCAAATATAAGTTTGCACCGGTCTGCCTTCTTTTTTTGGATCCATAGTGCATCGAAAAAAGGAATTTTTAAAATATCCTATTGTACCATCCATTTAAGCAGTCATGTTAGTGACCCTTGTCTATCAGCTAATTCCCTAACTCTATCAGCCTTTGCCCTGGGCATCCCCCTCGAGGGGGCGGGATATGATATCATGCAATGATGTGTGATGATATGACATCACTTCCAGTTTGTACCTAAAAGTGACATCATGATGCTCTAGAAATTCATTCAGCTGTACAGTTTTTTTAACATAGGGATGTGGGAGTTCCTTGAGCACTGTGACATCATTTCCTGGTACAAACTGGAGGTGATGTTGTGCATCATTGCACAGTGTCACTCCCTGCCCCTTGCTGGAATGAAGTAGCCAGGTTGGACCTGGAGCCTGAAAGTGGGAGCTTGCCCACTGCCCCGGGAGAATTACCACCTTACCCTGGGCTGAACTTAGGGTTGCCAACTTTGGGTTGGAAAATTCCTGGAGATTTGGGGGGAGGGAAATGTGGGGAGGGTGGGGTTCAGGGTGAGGGGGACCTCAGCAGAGAATAATGCCATGGAGCCCACCCTCCAAAGTAGCTATTTTCTCCAGGGGAACTGATCTCTGTAGTCTGGAGATCAGCTGTAATTCTGGGAGGTCTCCAGGCCCTCCTAGAGGTTGGCATCTCTAGTAGACCTTTTTCCCATCCGGAAGTAGGCCCAGGTCAGACAGCTGACTCCTAAAAGGATATTAGATTCTTACAGACTCTGTGGTGTAGAGCTGGACCAAGAGAGCAGGCGACTCCAAATCCCTCTCAGGTCTATTCAGTGGGGCATACTCTTAGGATAGTGGTTTTAGGATGTGTTTATTTTATTATTTATTAAAGCATTTATAGCTCACCTTTCCCTATGGCCCAAGGTGGCTTACAATAATTAAAACGTCGAATAATAAAACCCCAAATCTAATAAACCCTAATAAAATTGCAATTGTGCTGCAAGTGTTCCATTTGGTATAAGGCAGTTTCCAATTTCTATTCATCCATCTGCCCCTTTCTGGGTGAGTGAGAGAATTCTGTGTTCAAACATACTCAGTACCACCATCTAGATATGTGAATGCCCAGTCGAAAAATACTGAAAAATGGGAGGGGGGGAGTTTTCCCCCCTAAGGATTGATTGACTGATTCTTGCTTGCCGTCTGTCTGTCTGTCTATCCTCATATAGCTATTGCCTTAAGCAGAAATTAAAATGGGAAGAACTTTACTTAATGTCATTTCTCTGCTGTTTAATTATTGTCTCTATATATTTTGCTATAGAAAGAGTAAAGGGATCATTTGTAGCCAATAATAAGGACTTCTTTCATTTTTTTCCCCTGATGAAAAAATTGGAACTTTTGAGGGAGCAGTAAAAGGAAGCACTGAGAGATCCCTGTCTTTCGGTGCTACACCTCTGAAGATGCCAGCCACAGCTGCTGGCGAAACGTCAGGAACCACAATGCCAAGACCACGGCAATACAGCCCGGAAAACCCACAACAACCATCAAAAGGAAACCTCCTTTGAAATTTTCTCTTTTGAGTGAGACAAACTAAGATACAAATGATGCCTTTGATGTTGTTCAATCAGTAAAAGAATTTTAGAATTGATAGGAAAGTAAGAACTGCACATATTTCAATTTCTCACCAAATTTTGGTTCCCCCCCCCCATGGAGGGGAAAGTGGTGAATCTCCTTTTCTCATTGAAAATTTAATTCTTTTTTCTCAATGGCAGCAAAACAACAAAAAACCAGGAAACTCAAACTGTCGCTGTTGTCCAAAGAAGGTGTGCAAAGCGGAAAAGGAAATGCAAAGCTGGCAGCTAGGTCTCTTGGGGAGCCTGGAGATTAATTCCCACAAATTATAATTTCAACTGCTGAGAATAATTTGTTGCTACTGGAACCAGCAGTTATAGCCCCTGAAAAAGTGCTTACGAGCTGGCAGCTGCAGGGAAAAGCAAAATGAAACGGGTGATTTCCCCCATTTCTTGCTGTTGAAGTATGGAACAATTCTCTCAGTTGCATGCAAATTGTTCCAAACTAATGGGTCCTTTCCCCCCTTTTGAAAATGGCATGTTTTTTTTGGAGGGACGGGGAAATTATAGGGTTATATTAGGATAAAATAAGCTTGTTGAAAGACTGAGGGAAGGAGAGCAGTGCAAATTGCCAGCTCGAGTACTTCAAGGATGCTTGACGATGGCTTGCTATTCTGCAGTTTGTGGTAAGGAAAGAAACAGGAGAATTAGAAGGGAAAATGGCTTTCCTTCTAATGAGCAAGAACCTCTACTCTTGTAACCTCATATGCTGATACCATCTGATCTGGGGGTTTCCTGGAGGGAAGGGCGGGCCTTTATAGTCCTTTTGCTACTGGGTTTGTTTATTTTTGTGTGAACAGGCAAACACCAGAATATATCAGTGGTGTGCAAATGCTCTCCTGTTGGAATTTCAAATTGCTGCAGTGTGTTGGCTGCAGATTTGGGAAAGGCTGTGGCTTGGTAGTAGGGCATCTGCTTTGCGCGTAGAAGGTCCCGGGTTCGATCCTTACCATCTCCGGTTAAATGCCTCAGGTAGTGGGTGATGGGAACCAGGGCTTTTTTTCTGGGAAAAGAAGTGGTGGAACTCAGTGGGTTGCCCTTGGAGAAAACGGTCACATGGCTGGTGGCCCCGCCCCCTGATCTCCAGACAGAGGGGAGTTTAGATTGCCCTCCGTGCTGCTAAGCGGCGCTGAGGGCAATCTAAGCTCCCCTCTGTCTGGAGATCAGGGGGCGTGGCCACCAGGCATGTGACCATTTTCAAGAGGTTCCAGAACTTCGTTCCACCGTGTTCCCTCTGAAAAAAAGCCCTGATGGGAACAGACCTCTCTGCCTGAGACCCTGGAGAGCCACTTGCCTGTCAGAAGACAACACGGACCCTGATAGACGGATGGTCTGCGGTGATACAAGGCAGCTTCTTACATTCATATTTATTAGGAGGAACTGTGGTCGAGCATTTGCTTTGCATGCAGAAGTCCTCGGTTCAATCCCTGCATAATGATTATAGCCTCAGGTAGCAAGCACAGAACATTTCTTTGCCTGAGCTTCTGCCAAGCTGCTGAAAGTTGTGAATTAGGTGGACCCGCGGTCTCCCCTCAAAAGGAATTTCGGATCTATATATATAAAGACAAGTGTCCTGACTAACTTATCAACGCCCAGCCCAAACCCCTGGACCTAGAAATATGAAATTTGGGGAGAACATTCCTTTCATGATGTAAACACCCCATAAGAAGGGATTTTAAGAAATTCACCCCCTAAGGAGGTAAAAAGGAGTACAATGTGTTTTCCCAAAGGGATACTGCTTCCCTGCGTGGCTGGCAGGCTACTGTCTGCTTGCACCCCCGCTCGCTGCCAGCTCGGTCACTCTTCCCAGATTGGGCCAGCCTTTCAAGGTCATTTGCATATGTGGGCTGATTGGGGCTCACAACATTCCACACCTCATTCCCCCCCCCCAAGACAGTTGGAACACAGAGGTAATTTGCATATGGGGTCTGATTGGTCCTCACCCCCCACATTCTAAACAGTATGCTGTTGCTATCGGGAGTCATTGAATGTGTCCTGAGGTCAAATGCACATCTCAGTCTTCCTCTCAAAGGTCACTGAGGTTGCCAACTCAAAAAAAACAACCATACAAACCAAAAAATGTTACATATCCATAAGTATTATAACTGGATTTAAAGTAGTTAAATACCATAGAGAAACATGAGTATCAAACTAGTGTTTGTATATGTTAATATTTTATATAAATGCAAGCTGGGAGAATGTGAAGAATAGTGAAAGGGACAAATAGCTTGAATATCCTGCCTAGGGTGGCCAGGTCCTCTCTATCAATTAGCAGGTCATTGGTGGTCAGTGATGCAGTGCTGGTCCATGATGTCACTTCTGGTGCAACCTGGAAGTGATGGCGTTGGTTTGAGCTAATTCATATAGAATCAGCTCTGGTGTGACGCTGACACTTCTGGGTCATGCCAGAAGCAACATCATTGACTGTCTGCATGCCCATTTCTCTGGCATGCCTCCTCTGACACAGGCACTTCTCCCAGGCATGCCTCCTCCTGCCAATCAGCTGGCAATTAGTACACAAAGGCAGGAATCACTGGCAGATTGCCTGCCACCAGTGGGCTCCAGGGAACCTGAATCCTGCCCCATTCCCCCAAATTCTCTCTCTCTCTCTCTCTCTCTCTCTCTCTCTCTCTCTCTCTCTCTCTCTCTCTCTCTCTCTCTCTCTCTCTCTGAGATTGCCTGGCAGGGAACCCCTCCCCTGCCCAGCACCAACCCGATCTGGGCCGTTTGGGGCCTGATCCAGGCCAAAACGTGCCCCAAACGGCCTTTTGAGCCATTTTGGGCCTCTTTTGGCCTGGATTGGGGCCAAAACAGCCCTGATCGGGCCACTGCCAGGTGGGGAAACACTCCCCCCATCTGGCAGCAGCCAAATCCCGGCCATTTCAGCCTGGTCAAGGGGCATGGCTTATGCTAATGAGTTATACTAATGAGTTCTTGCAAATCTTTTTCTACGAAATGGCCCCTGATTATTATTAAAGGTCATTTCCCAAGCTTAATTTTAATATTTGAATTTTTATTTGGTTTTTAAAATATAAATTCTTTTGTGTTGTCACCTTGAGTCAGTGTCCAGAGAAAGGGGAGTTAAAAGTGTCCAAAATAAATAGCTTTTGAGATTTAGATTCTGTCTGCTAAAATGTCATTCAAAACATGTAAGGCTTTAATTGAAAAAGTTCTACATCAGTCCAATCTTTCATAATTGACTCCAAATCACAAAATCTTTTAGGCTCTTTCCTACTTTAATATAGAATTTCACACACACACACACTGTGTGCCTTATGAACACTGGAAGCAAGATGTGCACAGTTCAACTAAAGGCTGATTTTAAAAAAATAATAAAGGAGAGTCTCATAACTTCAGAACGGATTTAATAAGTGTAGAGTACTTGAGAATGTTTAAATAATGGATGGGCTGCATTGACTTAACGTAATGAACTCCACCTGAAATTTTATGTCTCTGAAAAGATACTCCAAGAGAGAAGGAACAAAATTGCCATTCAAAGGTAGCAAACATATTTAATTGGTCTGTGAAATGTCAGCGAGCTGGTATATTTTTAAAAAGAAATGTACGAGCAGTTTTGGAGAGAGGTTTATATTTCTGCTTCCTGCAAGGCTGCATAAATTTGGTAATCTTCCACTGACATTGTGCCCTGGATTATAGAGTAGGGGGAAACTGCACAGATCATCTGGGCTAGAGCTACTTGAACTGTTGACGCCCAGATAGAGACGGACTGGCCATTGAACTCACAGGGAGTTTCTGGTGGGCTGCCGCTTGGGAGGGCTGGTGGCAGCAAACAAAGCAATGTAGGGTTGCCTGGTCTGTACCATGTCAGCAGGCACCGTGGCACCCATGGGCACCATGGTCTGCGCCTGGCAACAGCAGGAATTTTGACGGGGGAGCGGGGGTGGAAGTGATGTGCAACACATTGATGTCATAAGGACCATAGAGATGGAGGAAATTCCCAGAGCAAGGATGCCCGCTGACACTTTCCCTGGTGCTTGCCAAATGTTTTTAGGAAGTGGGCAGGGCCAGGTAGACCTTTTGCCCAGCAGAATTTCCAGTTGGCTATTGGAGATCTGATTGGCTGTGCAGATTTTTTAATTAATTAAAAATTTAAAAATTGCTTTGGCAACAACTGTCACCGCAACACAAGGATCTTCATTGCATGGCTGAAGATAATCAGTTTGAATATAAGAATATATTTTTAAATGTATGTTAATTGTAAAAGGCATCCTGTTAGGCAGAGATTCTGCCTGAAATGTTGAAGAGTTACTGTTAGAGTTATTATGTCTAACCTTGCTCCCTGACATTTTTGGCTGTCTCCTGTGGCAGTTGTTTTGCCATTGTGCCCACTACTCTCTTTCAGAATTCCAGAGGTGCCCGCAGGCTCAAAAAGGTTGAGGAGGACCTCGGTCCTAAAGTGTCACTCAGTGTAATGATGTTGACCCGTGGCACGACGTTGCTTCCACCCCAACTTCCCCACCCCACTGTTCCATTGTGGGAGAGCAGGAGCCAGAGATTGCTGGTGGAGAGCAACTCTATATACTCTACTAGCACTGCAGGAGGCACTCTAATTTCTCAGTCCACTGTGGAGGGGAGGTTGCCTTAAACTGAGGGCACACTTCAGGTGCATTCAAAAAGTGGTGCAGATGTATGTGATTACTAGGGAGACTCCAAATTGCTCTCAACCTGTAGTACATTTTTCATATGAGATAGTTTTCCCAACACTGCAAATGCTGGGAGGTTTGAGGGCAGTGCCTGGGAGAATTGGGTTTGGGAAGGATGTGAAGTCACTTCTGGGTGATGCTCTAGGAATTTCCTCTAATCTCTACGGTAAAGACGGTAGACACTAGGGAAAATTCCTAGAGCATCACTATGGCCATTTTTTTCTCATGCTCTTCAGTTTCTTAATGGTAGGAGATTGTGGCTGAGGTTGGAGAATTTGCCACCAGGCCCAGACATCATCATCGTCATCAATAAGAATAAGAATAAGAATAAGAATAAGAATAAGAATAAGAATAAGAATAAGAATAAGAATAAGAATAAGAATAAGAATAAGAATAAGAATAAGAATAAGAATAAGAATAAGAATAAGAATAAGAATAATACAGTGTGCTTATATGCTGCCCTTCTAGACTGATTAGTGCCGACTCAGAGCGGTGAGCAAAGTCAGTGTTATTATCCCCAAAATATAGCTGGGGAGCTGAGGCTGAGAGGAGTGGCTGACCCAAGGCCATCAACTGAGCTCATGGCAGTAGTGGGAGTTGAACCAGCTGAGTGCTGATTCACAGGCCAAACACTTAACCACTATGCTACAGCAGTCCTTGGAGTGGAGGTGCTTTGTTACTTTTTTTTTCCAGAATGAGTTGCTCAGGAAATCACAAAGATCAGTTCTTTCCCTAGAGTTTCTTAAAGATCCATCAGTCTCCTTTCCACATGCATGTATTTTGTCTCCATGCATGTAAAACTTTGCACATTTTCACTGAAGTGCTGCGCAAGGCACAGCCTTCCAATTCCCACACTGCAGATGCAGGAGTATATTTTGATAGCTTACTTTTGGAAGAATTATGCTTCCTCGCTTTTTCTTTTTTTAAAAAAATAATTGTTTAAAAACACTAAAAATAGTGGGAAAAGTAACTATAGCTAAATACCTGAATATAGCCTGCGACAGACGGACTGAATAGGGACAGTTGGAGTATAGAGTTATGCAGCAGGAAGACCTCATGATAAGTTAATGTGTTCCTCTTCAACTTCTCACATAAATAAGTAATTCAAGTGATGGTTGGATAACCCCTATTCCTTTCCTTTGAATGGGACTCCTGCTTGCATATCAATTTGGAATTCTTGTTCCTCTTTCCTTTCTGTATCATCATATCCAAGTTTTCCAGAGACCCGGTAGGCTCTATTGGTGGTGAGGCCCTCATAATAATAAATCTGATTGCGATTTTGAGCTTTCTTTTGATTTATATCACTCCTCCCAGCAGATGGGAAAAGGCCTTTCTGTGATTTAATCATTCGGAGTGGTTCTTTGGCAAAGCAAATAATTCTTTGCCTTGTCAGATTGTTTTTTAGAAATGGGTTTCCAGGAAGAATGCTCATGTTTGCACATTTAGGAAAAAAATAATAATCTGGGGGTGTGTGTACGTACATCCTTGTTTTTCAAATGTTCTGCTTTGATATTCCTGTTGCTATAAAGTCCGCAAACTCAGAAAATTCCAGCCTGCTAAAACTGGCAGGGCTACGTGCTGCTGTTTACATTTCAGCAAGCTGCTGTTCATTTGGGTTTTATGATACTGGCATATAGAGGAGTACGGGAATTATTTACTGCTGCCGCCACCCCAACAGAGCCATTGCAGTTGTAGCAAGATGACTTCTGCAATAAAGATTTTAAAGGAACTAGATAACATGCATAAGTATGTTTATGTGCTCTCCACTTTTCTGAGCAATGAGAAATTCCAGTGGCAGCGTTTACTAGATTTTACAGTTTCAGGTGGGTCTGTAGTTAAGGTTGCCAATCTCCAGGTGTAGCCTGGAGATCTTCCAGAATTACAACTGATCTCCAGACTACAGATATCAGTTCCCCTGGAGAAAAATGGCTGCTTTGTGGGGTGGACTCTCTGGCATTATACCCCATTGAAGTCCCTCCCTTACCGAAGTCCCACCTTCCCCAAACTTCAGCACCAAATATCCAGGAATTTCCCATCCCAGAGTTGGCAGCCCTATCTGTAGTAGAAGAGCAAGATTTGAGTCCAGCAGCAGCTAAATACCAACACGATTTCTAAGGTATAAGCTTTTGAGAGTCAAAGCTTCCATCATCAGATCTGATATATCTGACAAAGAGAGCTTTGACTCTCGAAAGCTTATACCCTGGAAATCGTGTTGGTCTTTAAGGTGCTGCTGGACTCAAATCCCAATTTTGTAGTTCATCCCTAAGCAGAGTCTTCAGTGGACTTAGAAGGTGTAACTTGGTGGCACAATCCCATGAACGTCTACTTACAAGTCAGTCCCACTATATTCAGTGATATGTACTCCCAGGTAAGCATCCACAAGATTGCACCGTTGCAATATAGTAACACGATAACAGTGCACGTATACCCCAAAGTAAATTCCATTTAGTTCAATAGATTTACTTTCTAATAAGTGCGTTTAGGATTGCTGTTCAGGAGCATCTGTGATCTTTAACAAGAGATTCTTTTGTATAATATGCAACACCAATCAGATGTCACTTTAAGACAAAATCGTGGCGATTGACCTGTTCATGGTAATAGATTGTAAAACGTATGGTGTCTTATATCACTGTTGTTTCACAGTTCTTAGTTGTAGGATTTGCCTGTGGAATATGTTTCGCTGTTCCCAACTCAGGGTTTCTTTGACTTTAGCCTTTTTTTCTCAGCCAGGAAAGGTGGTCTGTTCACTCTTCTAAAGATCCGACAAGAATTCATGTGCATTTTAGAGTTAGGACCCACAATTCAGAGGCAGGGCACCTGTGTTGCACACAGAAGATCCCAGATTCAACTGTTGACCTTTTCCTTGGCGGCGCAGAGGGCAATCTAAACACCCCTCTGTCTGGAGATCTGTGGGCGGGGCCACCTGCCATGTGACCATTTTTAAGAGTTGCCGGAACTCCATTCCCCCGCGTTCCTGCTGAAAAAAAGCCCTGGGTGTCCATCTGCTGCCTTATCTCTCTGTTGAATAATTCTGAGTTCTTTAACCGTAGCTCATGGCCAGCATTCCCTGGAGTTAATAGCTAAATTCTGTTGACTTTCAGACCTGGATGACTGGACTTTCTGTCTCTTCCCCCCTCTGCTCTCTCCTTTGTCTCAAAAACATTCTTTCCTTCATAAACTTTTACTCTAACAAGGGTAAAATGTCACAAACTACAGAGAGTCTTCTAGATATCAAAATAATTGAGATTATTTTGAAGTATAGGATTTTTGTTTGATTGTTTTCTAAGCTGGTTGACTTTCAACCGCTGTCCACTGGTTTTGTGATTCTATGTAGTCATTTGTGCTCACATGGAGGGAACCTGCTAGCTCTGCCCTAATTTCCTTGCATTCATTACGCAATTTGCATAGAACCTACATAGGTACATACAAACACAAATAGGTTCTTGTATGCATGTAGTTATTGGAGAATTACTCTTGGTGATCTAGGTAAAGATCATGAGCCAGTGAGTTCCAGGAACATTTATCAGATATTTGCACATATAAAAACTGTTTCTGCACAAAGTGCTATCCTAGGCTGATTCCGTACACGTTGGATAATGCACTTTCAATGCACTTTATCAATGGTTTAAGGTGGATTTTTTGTTCCGCACACAAAAAATCCACCTCAAATGATTGATAAAGTGCATTGAAGGTGCATTATCCAACGTGTGCGGAATCAGCCATACTGTATGTGATAGTAAAGAGGCTAGTTCTTGTGCCAATCAGGTAAATAGCAAAGCCACCACCAACAAGGAGAGGTCTCTATGCTTTCAGGGAACTCGCTAGGAATACAGAAAAAACATGACTTTGTGAATTAAACCAAAAGGGAGAGAATGGAACATATTCCAAGAGTTCAGAAGGTGAAGGATAGCCAAGAGCCATGTAAGACAATGGAGAATACTAGGGGAAGACATGGAGAATGTATAACATCCTGGAGTGGAGGGGTGGGAGAGATTTATACATTGTCTCCTCCATCTCCTTGCAATTTCACAGCAAATTTCTGTGGCTGCTCCCAATGATGTATAACTAATTATCTGTAGATTATGAGTATGCAAGGGAATGTCTTGCAATTTCAAATCTATAGTAAATGCAAGATACTTAATAGATACAAAGAGAATGGTCAGTTTTCCTATCTAGAGTGACCCGCTTGGACTGAGTTGCACGGGGTACCGTGTGTAGCCAAGGCTGTCTCAGAATGTTAAGACAAATTAGAATTTTGATAGCTCTCTCTTTGCAGCTCCTGAGATTGCTGCTGTGGCGTTCGGAGGCTTAGACGTTTTGCCTGGGAGAGCCTCCAGAGATGGCCTTGAGAAACAGAGCTCAGATAAACCTTTTATAGAACTAAATGCGGTAACAGCTAATCTTCCCAGTGTCACCTGGGTCTTGCAAGAGGAAAAGAAGCTTTGCTGCTTTTAACAGCCACTGGCAAACACCCATGGTCAACGTGCTCTCTCTTTTCTTCCATCACAAATACTTGGGGGGGAAAGGCTTTTCTGTCTCTTTACTGAGTCTGTAGGAGACACTGAGGCTGAGCTGTTGTAGCTTTCACATTGCCCTGCAGTGAATATTGTGATTCTGTGCAAGTATAGAATTTCTTTTGGGCTCAGAATTTGGTTTCAGAGGGATGGGATAACCAGGCTAATGCTCCTTATAACTGTCACAGTTATCTGTTTATTTAAGAAGGTTATACTCCGCTTTTCTCTCCAATTGGGACCCGAACAACATTTAGCATTATTCTCCTTACCTCCATTTTAGCTTCTTAACCACCACCCTATAACCTATAGGTTAGGCCAGAGGTCGCCAACCTCTTTCAACCTGCTATAGGGTTGCCAACTCCTGGTTGGGAAATTCCTGGACATTTAGGAGGTGGAGCGGAGAGGGCAGGCTTTGGGGATGAGAGGGACTTCAGCTGGCTATAATGCCATAGAGTCCACTTTCCAAGGCAGCCATTTTCTTCAGGGGAACTGATCTGTGTCACCTGGAGATCAGTTGTAATTCTGGGAGATCTCCAGCCACCACCTGGAGGCTGGCAACCCTAGCCTGCTGGCACTTTTAGAATTCTGACACAGGGAGGTGGAGCCAACCACAAAATGGCTGCCATGAGAGGTGGAGCCCGCCATAAAATGGCTACCATGGGAGGTGGTGCCAACCTCAAAATATCAGGAAATGAGGTTAGTCATCTTCAACATTTCTGTTGAAAATTAACATGAGTCCAGTGGCATCTATAAGACTAACAAAATTTGTGGTAGTGTATGAGCTTTCGTGAATCACAACTCACAGCTCTGTATCTAAAGAAGTGAGCTGTGTCTCATGAAAGCTCATACCCTACCACAAATTTTATTAGTCTTGTAGATGCTACTGGACTCTTGCTCTTTTCTTTTGCTACAGACAGACTAATACGGCTATCCATCTTGATCTAAAATTAACATATTATTGAAAAATATTTTCCACATACACACATATTGAGCTAGCTAAGAAACCATCATCTGGCGCTGTCTTCATTTTGCAGGCATCTAATGCACTTATGCAAAAGAAACAAATTCTGCTTCTCTGAGCTATCCCTCTACGGGAGCCCCTCCCTCATGAGCCCAGCTATTTTCATCCCTCACTGTTTCTTGTAACAACAGCAGTTGGTCCTGAAAGGCTAGTGGGAGCTCCTTGCACATGGAGCAAGAGAAACGGTGGCCACATTCTGATAGATACATAAATTACTTTTGACAAGTGAACCAAGTTTGATACAGTGATGTTTATTAACACCCACTTGCATTATAAATTTGGGAAGATCTGTTGCTTCAGCCATGCAGCCCAATCAGTCATGTTTAGTGTTTTTAGAATATCCAGTTTTTGCAGAGGTAAAGTTAGAGTTGCCAAGCCTCCTGGTATGGCAGGGGGCCTGCAGGCAATTCCTTGTGTTGTCTGCTGCTGCCCTCAAAGTGCAGCAAGAGAAACGTGGAGGGAAATGGAGTGGGCATGCCAGTATCATACTGGCATGTGTCATCACTTCTGTAAAAAATATTGGAAGTGACAACATGAGGGCCGTCGTCACACGGGCATCTCTTCCGTTAAATTTACAGCATATAGCGTCCTACCTGTTATCGGCACAGTAACGTTTCTTTGGGTCACCTAACGGCTCTTCGCGCCACCAGCTGTCCACACCGAAGCACTCTTCTGTTCTCTCTAACCGCGCAGAAGCAGCTCCTTCCCTCCCCTTTTTTTTTTATTATTCTGGCGTTTAATTTCGCTATAACAGAATAACAGCATATAAATATTCCGTTAGAGCAAAACATTAGGACCCTTTTGTTTTTCCAACCTTGAAATTATATAAATAGCCCTTTGCCCGCAGAAAACTCCCTGTCTGACGTGATCCCCATCGCTGAAGGCTCTGCCATGGCGATTGAGTCATTTTTACTTCAGCAGAAAGTTTGCATTGTGTTATGTCGTTATGGCGTTATAAGGACATAATAAAATAAAAAAAGGGGAGTCGCAGGAAGAAATGGATTCTGGGATTGAAGGGAGGGCATAGGACGTTGCGAGGCGAAATACATCGATGTGAGGCATTCACACTGAGGCACAAAACAGCGCGACTATCAAGCACAAAGCAGACGAGAGAAAATCGCTACAGTGTTGGAATAAGGTGGGTGTTTGCCGGGAAATAGCGCCATTTTAGCGCTAAATAAAAGCCTGTGTGACGACGGCCGAGGTTGGGTAGTGTTCTAGGATTTGCCATGAGTTCTGCAGTTTGACCATAGAGTTTTTGCGAATCCTAGAGTATCTCTTCTGGCTTTTACCATATTTCTGGTTTTTGCCAAAAGTGAAGTTGCACAATGGCATCATGTTTAAATACCCCCAAGACAATCCAGAAAGCTTCCATGGCAGAATGGAGATTCAAGCCCATGTCTCCCAGGTCTGACACTGTAACAACCACCAACAACAACAACAACAATAACCAACAACAACAAAACATTTGATTTATATACCGCCCTTCAGGATGACTTAACACCCACTCAGAGCAGTTTACAAAGTATGTTATTATCCCCACAACAACTCACTGAAAATGTCGATACAGTGTGCAGCGGCAATAAAAAAGGCCAACGCTATGCTGGGGATTATTAGGAAGGGAACTGAAAACAAATCAGCTAGTATCATAATGCCCCTGTATAAATCAATGGTATGGCCTCATTTGGAATACTGTGTACAATTCTGGTCACCACACCTCAAAAAAGATATTATAGCACTGGCAAAAGTGCGGAAAAGGGCAACTAGAATGCTTAAAGGGATGGAACACTTCCCCTAAAGGTTAAAGCGCTTGGGGCTCTTTAGCTTGGAGAAACGATGACTGAGGGGTGACATGATAGAGGTTTACAAGATTATGCATGGGATAGAGAAGGTAGAGAAAGAAGTATTTTTCTCCCTTTTTCACAATGCAAGAACTTGTGGGCACTCAATGAAATTGCTGAGCAGTCAGGTTAGAATGGATAAAAGGAAGTACTTCTTCACCCAAAGAGTGATTAACACATGGAGTTCACTGCCACAGGAGGTGGTGGCAGCTTCAAGCATAGACAGCTTCAAGAGGGGATTGGATAAACATATGGAGCAGAGGTCCATCCGTGGCTGTTAGCCACAAGGTATAGATGGAACTCTCTGTCTAGGGCAGTGATGCTCTGTATTCTTGGTGTTTGCAGGGGCAATCAGTGGGAGGGCTTCTAGTGTCCCTTCCCCACTGGCAGACCTCCTGAGGACACCTGGTCTTTTGGCCACTGTGTGATACAGAGTGTTGGACTGGATGGGCCATTGGCCTGATCCAACATGACTTCTCTTATGTTCTTAATCACCCTTTGAGGTGGGTGGGGCTGAGAAAGCTAGAAGCTGTGATTGACCCAAGGTCACCCAGCTGGCTTCAAGCGGAGGTGTGGGGAATCAAACCCAGTTCTCCAGATTAGAATCCTGCACTCTTAATCACTACACCAAACTGGCTCTCTAACCACTATACTACACCGGAAAGATGAAATGTTTCATGGGTGTGTGTGCGTGTGGCTTCATTCTGCAATACATCTCCTCCTTGTGATCAGCAGAAAAAGCATGCAACGTGAGGAACACAAGGCAATTCAAGTTCTAAAACTCCGCTTTTATTTTGGCAGTGAATATGGGACAAGCTGGTACAGAATTCCAAAGCCTCCGACTTTCACAGATGACCATATGGACGCACTTTTAACAGCCCTTGTTCTCATACCAAAGATCACTGTGTGAGTTCCACCCCCTTCCCTGTTGACTTGGTGAGCTCCACCATATGTTATGTATTGTACTCTTTTTCTCTGCAAAGAGCCCTACATGCCGTTGATTTAAAGGCCAAGGAAGGGAGATACCAGGAGCAGAACTAACTGCCCTGTCATTGATGGTTCAAAATATACTTGCGTAGCTGCAGTATGTGAAACAGTCCATCATGCGCTGCACATACTGCCTTACTGGTTGTTTACTTTGTTTATACCCCCCTTTTCTCCCCAATGGGGACCCAAAGGAGCTTACATGGTTTTCCTCTCCTGCATTTTATCCTCACAACAACCCTGTAAGGCAGGTTAGGCTGAGAGAGAGTGACTGGCCCAAGGTCTCCCAACAAGCTTCCATGACAGAGTGGGGATTCGAACCTGGGTATCCCAGATTTTAGTCTGGTACTCTAACCACTACACTGCACTACACTGGCTCTCTATGTGTTCAGGTGTGTGCATTTGCGTGAGAGTGTGCTTGCATGGGTAGAAAGTTAGAGGCGAGGCGTCATTCAGAGATTCACCTTCTAGAGATTCTGGAGTGGGAGCTGAACCCTGAAGAGTAACAATGCCAGAAGCAGAGGAGTTTGCTGTGTTCGTCTGTAGTCGCAAAATAGTAAAGAGTCCAGTAGCACCTCTAAGGCTAACCAACTTTATTGTAGCCTAAGCTTTCGAGAACCACAGCTCTCTTTGTCAGATGCAAGGTTGCATCTGACAAAGAGAGCTGTGGTTCTCGAAAGCTTAGGCTACAATAAAGTTGCATCTGACAAAGAGAGCTGTGGTTCTCGAAAGCTTAGGCTACAATAAAGTTGCATCTGAAAAAGAGAGCTGTGGCTCTTGAAAGCTTATGCTACAATAATGCTAGAAGCTCGTGCTAACAAAAAAACGAATAGGGCGGCTTCCCAAAGAATGGGAAAATCAGGTTCATGATTTACCAGAGTGAAATGCCAAAAAATAAGGATGTGTCCTATTTATTTATTTGTTCGTTTGAACTACTTACATGCCCACCTTTCTCCTGAGCATTTCGGGACCCAAGGCAGGTGACAGTAATATGAAAACGATTTTATAAAACAGATATGGAAAACAACGGCTGTAAAGCCCAGTCAGAAATCACTTTATGCCACTTACCTCTCTGTCCAAGCTCGTGCTTCCCCCAAAGCTCTCTAGATTAGCTCTGTTTTGAGTAGGCCTCAGCTGGAGCGTGTGCTGATTAATTATATGGTGCTGAGTAGCCTTTCGCAGAAAACAGCAGTTTGCGAGAAATGTGTTCATCACTGTTCTCGGGAGACTCTTTGCTTGTGTGTTTGTCTGTTAAGGAACCTCTGCACATCCGCTGGGGAATCCTGTAGTGTTTTAGAGGCTGCTCGTTGTCAAATGGTGAGGAGTGAGGTAAGTCGGGCGGAGTAGAGTAGGCCGAGTTGGGCCAGAGGTCTTGTAGCCAGAGGATCAGTAGATCAGTGGAACCATAGAGAATGGTATAAACTGTATTGGAACAGAGCCAGAAATCAGGATCTATGGCAGGTAGACCAAGGTTTATAAGAAGTGCTGAGTGTAGGGCTCCTGGCACTGTCTCAGCAAATGGTGAGGGTGCCCAGGGAGGGAAGAGTTTGGGGAGAATGTGATGTTGTTTCCAGGTGACAGCCTAAGCTGCCTCCTCTAGTCTCTATGGCCTTTACCCTGGAGACTATGGGAAATTTCTAGAATGTCACTCTGTAGAGGCTATTTTTTGTGTTCCTTGGGATGGGAAATTGCTGAGGGCAAGCGTATTTCATGTGCTCCCAATTCTGGAATTAATTTTAGCAATTTACCTAGTTAAAGTGAAATTTGGGAGTAGATGCAACCCATAACTCCAGAGCGGGGCCAGAATGGAACAAGGGAAACAAACTCATCCCTGATCTAAAGCAGGAAATTGGTTCTGGACTAGATGACCCTGGAGGCACCTTCCAACCCTATCATTCTATGATTCTATAACTGGTACTGATGCTTCCAAAGAATGCTTTGCTAGCATATTAAAAATGCACAGATGGTAGGGTTGCTTACAGCTGGAGACCTCCTATTCCCCCTTCTCAGTGCCCAGCACCACTCAGCTGGGCAGTGGGAGGAAATTCTCCTTTGAAATGGGGGATGTGACTAGCTTCAGCGTGTTGCCGTCAGTTCTGGTACAATGCAGAATTGATGTCATTGCACCAGGCCATGCTCTAGTATTCACCTAGAACTCTGTGATCAAACCATAGAGTTTTGAATGAATGCTAGAGCTTCACCTGCTGTGTTGATGTCACTTCTGGGTCGCACAGGAAGTGATGCTAAGCTATAGAGTTTGGAGCAAGTGCTAGAGTGTCACCCACTGGCACAATGACGTCATTTCTGAATTGTGCCCCCCCCCAACAGTTAGTCCCTGCTTCCGCCATCTCCCACTCTTTGCTAGACTGTGCCTGGCAACCCTAACAGCAGACCACAGTGATCAGGTTTAGACATGACCCCCACAATGTGGATTCCTGTACATGTTGAGATTTCTTGACAATCCTGGTATCATTTTAAAATTAGATTTCTTGTTTGGTATCAGAGAGTCTGTGTGTATCTTCTGTATGTTATAGCAGAGAAAACTTGGCATTATTTTGGACATGAAAGATGTTTTTTCAAGCTTGCAAATGGGAGGGGGGTTGTTTTCAGATAACAAAAAGGAAAATCTGGAAAATTAAGGTAACAGAACTTAGCAAATACAGTGTGGGAGGTAAACTTCAGCGCTCGCCTATATTTCTTTCCAAAACGGAGATATTTTTGTCAAGCTCTCCTCCTCCTCTTCCAAAAACCTCATGGAGAAAGTGATTTATTTTCCACGCGATTCTTTTCTTTGTGCTTGTAAAAGACCAGATCTCCTTGAAAAGACACAAAAGTGTTTATAGAGCTCAAGGAATAATGAACTCAGCTTGATGTTGGCTATCTTAAACAAAGTTGGAGGCCATGGGGAGATGATGGAAGCTCTTTTACCCTTGTGGAGGAGGGGGGAAGCAGCTAACTGGGAGGGCCTGGAGCTGGACTGTCTGCATTCAGGGAGGAGCTGTGGGCCAGGGGTAGAACATCTGCTTGGCGTGCAGACGGTCCCAAGTTCAATCCCTGGCACCTTCACTTAAAAGAATCAGGTAGAAGATGATGCTGTAATATAGGGGAGAACCACTTGTTGCTAGTCAGAGCAGCCAGTACAACCTTTATAACACCGATGTTCTGACTCAGTATAGGGCAGATTCATCATAAAGAGCTATAATGGATTTTGTTGCTTGGCTTGAGAACTTCTGCACTTATTTCATCAGACTGCCTCCCAAGCTGGTCTCTCCTTACTGCCAGCTGCCATCTTTGGCACCCTTCAGATCCTATTAGACCCCGCCTCTATCCAACCAGGCCCTGCCTCTAGTCTACCAGGCACCACCCCTTAACTTTCCAGCTCTGTCCCCTCATTTCAGGGTCTCAGGATCTGTGTCTACCTTATCCCCAGACACTTAAAACTGAAGGCAAGCTGCTCTCCTGTACATTTTAGGGAGATATTAATGGGCCTTGACCCTTCATCAAACTTCCTGTATTGCAATTAATTTCCACTGTTGCTGTAAATTGATCTTTTGAGCTTGAGATTTCTTCAGTGTTCTGCCCGGAACATTTATTATGATACATTGGTGAGAACCAGCATGGTATACCAGGGCTTTTTTTCTGGGAAAAGAGGTGGTGGAACTCAGTGGGTTGCCCTCAGAGAAACTGGTTACATGGCTGGTCACTCCCCTCTGTCTGGAGCTCAGGGGGCGGGACCACCAGCCATGTGACCATTTTCAAGAGGTTCCGGAACTCCGTTCCACTGCGTTCCAGCTGAAAAAAAGCCCTGCTTATTACCATATTGGACTCAGGATGTGCTGCATATAGCCCTTCCCAAGAGGCACAGTTGCCAAATGTAAGAGCCCTCTGATTAAAAAGGGAGGCCCAGTTATCTGGACCATTCCTGCTTAAACAGTGCCAGCAAAAAAAAAAACGCAGTACAATTATGTCCGTATGTTATTTTTATTTAGATCTTTATCCCCTGCTTTTCTCTCCAACAGGAATCTAAGCAGTTTACAGTATCGTTCTGCATCCTCCTTTTTATCGTCACAACAACCCTGTGATGTGGGTTAGGCAGAGAGAATGACTGGCCCAAGGTCACCTGGCAAGCTTTCGTGACAGACTAGGGATTCGAACCTTGGTCTCCCAGATCCTAGTAAGACACACTAACCACTGCAGTCCGATGCCATTCAGTTTTCTGTGCACACATGCCCCCCCTCCCTGTTCTGCTCTCAGAGGGAATCAAACCTCTTCTCCTGGCCCTCTTCCACTTAAAAAGACTTAACAGATTGAATCGCTTTCCCGCCAATCTCTCCTTGCCAGGTATGATTGCTCACCTGCCTGGGGAACTTCTCTGCCCTCTCCACTTTTCTCTAATGGACTTTTTTTCCAACTTCAAAGCTTGAGGGCTGTAATCTTGCAAACCCCTTTAATTCTGTTATGCAACGCCAGAGGAAGGAGGAGGCGAACATCAAAGAAAGTGTGCCATGCTGACTAATGCCTGGGAAGTGGTGAGATGCGCCAGGGATGCGCTGAATCAGAACACTTCTGCAGGCTTCCAAAGCAATGTGTTTTGCGCATATTGAGCCTGCTTTGCCGTGCATTGGGGATTTAGCAAGAAGGCAATCAGAAAGCTGGAGAGATTTTGGCAAACGAGATGTGACTAAGACTTAACAGCTAAAACTTTGCTCCCCCCTCTCCAAGGTTTGGTGTTTGGGGAATCCCAGAAGCATTATCATACTGGGAAAGAATGGTCCATCCACAGTATATTTGTGAAAAAATTTATAGATGTGGGGAAATCCCACTGATCCCATTGATCGAGAAGGATGGTCCTTTCTTGAGGGAACAGCATTAGAGCTCACAGAGGTAGGAGAATCCTAAAAGTTTACTTTAATTGCTCAGAGAAAATGGTCCATCCCTGAGGAAGCAGAGCTGCAGCTTAGAGATGTGGAGAGAATCTCAGAGCCTCTCTACATGAGATGTCTGACATCTGAAGAACACATGTTGGGAGATGCAATGTTAGCTGGGAAGGGTAGTATAAAAAGGCAGCTGGTGGCAGGGCAAAGGCTTTGCTATACACTGGAGCTGTGTGAAGGGGATGTGAAATGCCAGGAGGGAAATTTCAGCCAGTTCTAATCTCTCCAGGTCCAAACCCAGCTCTGGAAGGCTAATCAATCAGTGTTTAATACAGTCAAAGACCAGACAGGTAACAACATATAATCTAATTAAAACATACAGTCAAGGTAAATCATACTCTTAAAAATCTATCCAACTCTGGAAGGTAGTTCCAGCCCATTTCCGTTCCTTGCTGCCCTCTGGTTGCGATCCCACACAATTTTAGACTGGAGAGTAGAGGTGGGCACGGACCAGAAAACGGACCAAAATTTTACACACACTGGGCCGGTTTGGTGTTCGTGAGCCGGTAGGTCATGGAACGCACCTTTTTTCATGGACACGATGAACTTTGGCTGGTTCATTGGTCCGTGAAACCAGACATCCTGGTGCCGAGCAATCGATTCCCTAGGCAATGTAGGAGCTGCCTGCAGACCTTCTGCCGCCCCCGAAACACACCAATCTTAGCCTTGAAAACCTTCATAGGCAGTTCTGGCTGCCAACCAGAGAGCTCCCATTATTCTCTATGTGAGCGTTTAGTATATAAGATGCAGCGCGGAGCAGCGGTTTGACTTTCCAGCCTGTAGTTACTGAGCGAGGAACTGCTTGCTGCGGGAGGGTTTTTTTTGCATTGTGTGTCGAGTAGCACCTATAAGACTAACAAAATGTGTGGTAGGGGATGAGCTTTCATGAGCCACAGCTCACTTCTTCAAGTGAACTGAGGCTCACAAAAGCTCATACCCTTCCACAAATTTTGTTAATCTTATAGTGCCCTTAAGATTTCCAGAGTATAAGCTTTGGAGAGTCAAGCTCCCTTTGTGAGATACCTAACTCTTGAAAGCTTATACCCTGGAAAATGTTGGTATAATGGTCTTTAAGGTGCTTCTGGACTCGAATCTTGATTGTTCTGAAATCTTTGGTCTGCAGGTGCATATTTTAAAAAGCTGCAAGGAAAGGGAAGAGAAAGGGGGGATGGGAGGTGAAGCATAGCAGAGCAGAAAAGGTGGGGAAGGGAAGGGCTGCTAGTAGTAGGGGGGCAGAAAAAGTGAGGGGAGAGAGGAGAGGCCACCAGGAGGACAGAAAGAGATGGTGTGTGTGTGTGGGGGGGGGTAAGATGAGATTCATCCCATGAGTCCTTACTGCCCCCCCCACCACTTAAAGTATGTATGTAGAAGTGCACGCACACATACACCTGTCAAATTTCCCCCCCTTCCCTCCTTGTGTTACTTTGGAATTGTTAAGATTTGTGGGAGGTGGAGAATCACGAGTTTAAGGATAGCTTTGTGCTGGGGATGGAGGAGGTGGCAAAAAAGCATCTGCCTGCTCCTGTTGTGTCTCGAAATAAGAACGCCAAATGAATATATGAAATAACATTTGCCTGGTAGGGAGCAGACGTTTCGAGGTTCTTGATAGGGTAGATTGCCATTGCTTTGACAAGCCGGCAGCACACCTAAACGAAAACATCTCTCTGTTCCCAGTGGCAGGCCGAAGGGCTCCAGGTGGAACCGAATAATTCCAGCGTCTCCTTAATTTAGACACACGGAAAACACAATTAGCCAGTTTCTGGAGTGTTTTCCCCCCATCCCTCTCCGCTGTGTTTTTTTCCACCTCTTCTGCAGTGCTTGCAAAGACGGTCCCTCGAAAGCTCTAGAGTGCTCTCAACGGAAAATCAACCTGCTACAAACTGTGATTTGACGTCTGCTGAGCTCATAGCTAAAGTTCATTTTAGAGGGGAGGGCCTATGCAAACTTCCTCTGAGCAAATGGATTGCCTGGGGAAGGGGTGCTGTGACTCAGGGACACAGCATCTGCTTTTCATGTGAAAGCTTCCATGTTCAGTCTGTGGCATCTTCAGCTAAAAGACTCTGATACTCTGATGTCAACTTGACATCCTGGAGAGCAGAGCAGACAAGATTGATGATAGAGCCAGTTTGGTGTAGTGGTTAAGAGCGTTGGACTCTAATCTGGAGAGCCGGGTTTGATTCCTCACTCCTTCACTTGAAGCCAGCTGGGTGACCTTGGGTCAGTCACAGCTCTCTCAGAGCTCTCTCAGCCCCACCCACCTCACAGGGTGTTTTGTTGTGGGGATAATAATGGCATACTTTGAAAACCGCTCCGAGTGGGCATTAAGTTGTCCTGAAGGGTGGCATATAAATCGAATGTTGTTGTTGTTGTTGTTGTTGTTGTTGTTGTTGTTATTATTATTATTATTATTATTATTATTATTATTATTATTATAGGCAGGCGGTCTTATTCAATGTAAGGCATTTTCATATGCCAGTGTTCATTTTTTCACTCCCACCCAGTGCCAGCTCTGTCCCCGCTTCTATTCGGTCAGCACTATGACAGAACCACACAATGCCAGCGGTACCGCCAAGGTACAGCTGGCACTACGTGGTTCTGTCATAGTGCTGACCGAATAGATGCAGGGACAGAGCTGCCATCTTCTAATGGGACATTTGCCATTGCGTCTCTTCAGTGCCATTTACAGTGTTGATGGTGATGTGTAGTGGTTAGAGTGTTGAGCTAGGATCTGGGAGACCCAGGTTTGAACCCTTGTTCTGCCATGGAAGTTTGCTGGGTGATTTTGGGCCAGTCTCTATCTCTCAGCCTAAACTATTTTACAGGGGACTACTGTAAGGTTCAAATAGAGGTAGAAAGAATGATGTTGAAAGCAGTTTTGGATCCCCAAGAGGAGCAAAAAGCAGGGTATAAATACCTAAAATAGATGCAAGAAAATGTTAACGCAAAGCAAGCATTAAAAAAATTGAAAAAACAAAATTCAAAAAGGAGCATTTCTGCTCCTGGGCATTCCATAACATGTTTAAAAGTTGCCAGACTTAATTTAAAAATTTTTTTCAAAGGGAGACTGGGATACCCCACATGTGACTTGGAATTCATGTATAAATTTAGAGGAGTTAGCCATGTTAGTCCGTAGTTGCAAAATAGTAAAGAGTTCAGTAGCCTTTTAAGACTAACCAACTTTATTGTAGCATAAACTTTTGAGAACCACAGCTCTCTTCGTCATCTGAACAAGACAGCTGTGGTTCTCGAAAGCTTATACTACAATAAAGTTGGTTAGTCTTAAAGGTGCTACTTGACACTTTACTATATATAAATTCGACACCTTCTAACTTGGGCCCAGTGAAGATGGGGTTTGGGTATAGCTCCCTGTGGAAAGTAGTTGCTCCCTCTTTGCAGTTTTGTGTTCTACTTGCATTGCCAATGGATTGCCAATTGGGTGTGGTCCGTACCAACACCAATGAGATTATCCCCGCCTCTGACACACATGCTGAATCTTATTTTCCTATTCTGTTGGCATCATAATGTGGAACACCTCTGCCATAATGGTTCGTCTTCCATTTTTATAATTGCATCCCCCCCCCCCCCCGCAAACACACTCTTCAGTTCATGCCCCTCTGTAGGGTATGTATCTGCCAACAGAGAACACGTCATGCATTGGACAAAACATGCTGTGCAGTCTACATAAGCTCCTGCCCCAATAAACTTGTTTAACCTTAAAGGGGCCAGAAGGCGCTTTCTGTTGTGTTTGGCAACTTATGCGGCTGCCCCTCTGGAGTTCTTCACTGCTGTGTAACCAACAAGGGAGATGCATAGGGACTTTCTATGCAAAGCAAGGAGGATGACAGCCTACTGGATAAAAGCCATAGAACAGAGCTGGGAATACACATTTTAAGTGTCTCATCGCAGCTGTTCTGCCTTGAAAAATCTTTCTTTGGCAATTTGAGCTGTGATTATTTTCATGCCATGCTCTGTTTTGTATACTGAATTTTCCCAAGGAAATGCACACGTTTTCCAAACATTATATGAATACTTCAATATCAAACATTTTGTATATTATACATATAAGTGATATACAGTGTCACATAACTAGTATATAAAACTGTATAATGTGCATGCACAATACGAACAAATCTACAAAACCAACGGCAAACAGTGGCAAAACTATACATGGAGATAAAAAGTAACAAAACAGTGCATTGCCTATTCTGCAATTTTTCTTCAGCCACTTTGCCTATGGGTTTCTTGTCCTTTATTGTCCCTACCTTCTAAAATCCCAGAAACCAGTGTGGGGGAGTGCTCTCCTGGCCAATGTGCAGTGACATCACTTCCGGAAATGACATCATTGTGTTGGCTGTGGGAGTGCTCCATGCTTTGTGCAGGGTCGATTCTTTAAGAATTGGCCTCTTTGGGTCTGAAATTGGCCCCTCACGAAGCATAGGAGCACTCCTGCGGCCAGCGCAATGATGTCACTTCCGGAAGTGATGCCATCATGCGCCGACTGGGAGCATGTACACCGCCCATTTGCCAGGTTTGCCTACCAGTGGCAGGCGATCGCAAGGCAGCTTGCCACTTCCCACCAGTCCGTGGGCAGAGGGGCAGACCACCGGGAGTAGTCTTGCCAGCTCCAAGTTGGGAAATTCCTGGAGATCTAGGTGATGAAACCTGGAGAAACCTGGAGAAAGTGGAGTTTGGGGAGGGAAAGGACCTTGGCATGGCATAATTCCATAGAGTCCACCCCCCAAAGTAGCCATTTTCACCAGGTGAATTGATCTCTGTGGCCTGGAGACCAGTTGTAATTCCGGGAGATCTCCAGCCACTACCTGGAGGCTGGCAATCCTAACCGGAAGGCAAGCCCATGTAATGGCCAGGTAATCCAACCCCCCCACCCCCGGACTGGTAAATTGAACGCCTAGCTAGGCTTCAACTCTCGAGTTAAGAGCTGAAAGATAAGAGCCCTTTGGCTCATATTTTTGGGCCTGCCCAGGCCTTAATACATGTGTACCAAGAAGACAGTGATCTCAGCAAAATATTACTCAGCTGGTGCCAGCTATCAGGACTTCCCCATTTTTTCCTTGCCAGAGTTGGGCCTTCTTCTTGGTAGAATAGTTGTGTGCTTTGGGCTATGCCCCCAGGCACAGAAGTGACACATTCTTCTCCGAACTGAATCTCCTGTCCACCGCTTCTCATTTTTTCTTCTTCTCTTCCTTCCCAAGAATGAATGTAAGCAATCTGTTGCCATAGCAATGACAACTACCCTCGTCACCCGGGAAGCGTATAAATACTTAAACGCCTGGCTTTTCTGTCAGCAGCAGCCATTGTCAACTTCCTCAAGTTTTATTGTCATTCTCACACTAAAGCCTTCCAATCTCTTCCCACTCCGTGGTGGGTGTTTAGCACCGTTAATAAAACGAGTTGCTGGGGAGGCAGGCAGGCGAAGGAAGCGCCTTCATTTCATTGGAAGTGTAAGTATCAGCACAGCAGCCTCCAAACTCTCAGGGAGGGCTTGGGCATGCTGGTTTTAGGATGGTGAACTCTGGGTTGGGAAAGTCTTAGAGATTTGGGGATGGAGCCAGGGCTGTATTATTCATAAGGCTGACTAGGCTAGGGTTTGCCTGGGACCTGGAGTCCCTCATCGGGAGATGCCCAGGTCTGTCTGGACTCTCCTGGCGGGGGATTGTGACCCAGTACTTACCCTGGCTTCTTTCCTCACACATGCACGTGTGTTCCCGGCTTGTGTGATGACGTCACTTCCAGGAGTGACGTCATCACATGGGGATCAAAGGGCACCCCTGAGTCAAAGAGGGCCCTTTCCTCACCGGTGTGGGCTGCTCTTGCTGTGGCCGCAACCCGCCCTCGCCGCCACCTGATCTCGTTTAGCGCAAAGGGGCAGCAGTGGCGAAAACAGCTCACTCTTGCTGCTGCCGCTTGTTCTCGTGCCCCCACCGGCTAAGTAAGTGGGCACGTGGGGGGGGGGAAGGGTGGGATCGGGGGATCCCCCGCCCCGGGTGGGAGAATGGGAACCCTAGGCTAGGCCGAAGCCTAGGGGCCCTGCAGGGACTAGGGACCTGTCATTTTTTTTTTGCTGAGGCACACCCCCACATAAATTACAATTAATTGATTCTCTTATATAACGTCTATTAAGATAATTAACTGCTTCCTTGTATAAGTGAAACCAATTGTCTCTTATATTAAAACAATTATCCATAAATTATCTATTTTTAAATAAAGAATAAAATTTTTATTTACTTCAAAATATTACAGTATTGAACAATTATACCCCCAAAATTGTGAATAGAATTCTTCAGGAGATCCTCAAAGTGTATACAGGGCTATGTTCTGTGGCCTAGTATCTACCGTACCAGGGTCAGGCTGTCAGCTGTAGTGAGGTGAAAGATTGAAGTGCCAGAGGGGGCCTGAAATACCTGACAGCCTAGGGGCCCGACCATGGGCTAATACAGCCCTGGATGGAGCCAGGTTTGACAAGGAGTTTGAGGAGGGGAAGGACCTAAACAGAGTATAATGCTGTAGAGTCTACCCTCCAAAGAAGCCATTTTATCCAGTAACAGATCTCTGTAGTATGGAGATTGTTTATAAGTCCATGAGATTTCCAGGTTCCACCTGGAGGTTGGCAGCCATAGCTGGTCTGTCAGTTCAAAGTCCAGAGGCCATGATGGCAGCTGTTTTTAAAGGGGAACATTGGGGGTCATGGCCCTGGGCTTCACAGTTGGAAGGGCGTACATTGATAATGCAAATGGTTCTGGTTCTTTTGCGTTTGAAACTATTAGATCCTTTATCTTTCAACCCAATAACTTTTGTCAACTTTCATCAACACATCCCATTGACTTTGGGCTAACCTAGTAACTTTCGTCAACAGGAGTAAACGAGTTAAGGGTCCAGTAGCACCCAGACTTACAAACTTTATTGTAGCATAAGCTTTTGAGAACCACAGCTCTCTTCATCAGGTGCATCTGATGAAGAGAGCTGTGGTTCTCGAAAACTTATGCTACACTAAAGTTTGTTAGTCTTAAAGGTACTACTGGACTCTACTATTTTGCAGCAACAGACTAACATGGCTAACTCCTCTGGATCTATGAGGGGTAAACGAGGAACTTAAAATCATCCAGAAGCGAGCTAACCTGAGCAGCCCCTGCTACAGCCAAGCATTGCAAGATCTGCTTGGCCCAGATCCAGCTGGCAGTGCTAATGCTGTCTCCTGCATTGTTGCCAACCGGTGGTGGTGTGGGAAGAGGCAACTGATGAACAGATACGGTCACCTTTGCAGCAGGAGGGTCCAAGGCAAGTGATTCCTGCAGAGCTGGCGGAGGTACTGGGTCTTGGCCCTGCTTGCTCCTGGCTACCAGCAGCCCTCCAAGGCAGCAGCTGACTGGGAAGTTTCCCTGTCAGTTAAATCGCTAACCTTCCCCTGTTCATCAGTGCAAATGTAACTCTAGGACCAAGAATCATTTCAGGACTTTGGGTCTGCATCTCATTGACTTTGGGCCAACAAAAGGAGAAAGTGACGTGAACTTCAAGAATCACGGGTTCAATTTGCACGCAAGAGAAATAATATCAAATGCATTTGGGGGTTGAAATAGCAGAGGTGAGAAATTCGATTTCCCGATAGAATTGTGATATTGGCAAACAAGTTCTGAGGATGGGAAGCTTTGGCTCAGACTTAATCACTAGAAACAGGATGACCATGCTGTGGTATTTGAACTCTCCCTGCCTACCTCCCCCCCAAATCCCCCTCAGCAACACATAACAAATGGTTTTAATAACATAAATAGTAAAGTATTTAAAAACTGTTCTTATAAAATCGATAATCCCATTCAAAACCCCATTCTTTCAAAGCTGCTTAGATTTTTGTCGTTTTATTTTAATGCTGTATGAGGCTTGTTTTTGAGTTGTGGTCACCCACCCAACCACCCACAAGGGATACCAAGGGTCATACTAGGCTTGGAAGTGAAGGATCCATTAAAAAAACCCAACTTCAGGGTTAGATCTAAGAATATAAGTAGTACTGGATCAAACCAGTGGGCAGTTTTGCATTTTTCCTGTTTGCAGTGGACAAACCACTGCCCTTGGCCCAGTCTGTCATCCTCAAGACATTGAGGAGCAAGAGGAAAAAATAGCGGGAAAATTCCTCCATAGTGATCTTCTAGGCATTTCTCCATGTCTCTATGGTGTTTACCATAGAGATTGTGGGGAAATTTGTAGACCATCGCCTGGAAATTACATCACATCCTCTGCAGGCATCACCCACAAAATTTTCCAGCATTTGCCAAGGCAGTGCTGGCAACACTTCATAGCCAATACGTGACGGACAGTCTGAGAGTCAAGGAGGGAGAGACGAGATGCAACCCAACCCAACCCTGTAATGTCTAGTTTGATACCCAGAATCAAGGAATGCCTGGTGTTTGACATTGCTTGACCATTTGCTCTAGAGCTCGGGTCCAGCATCAGTGCAACGATTTGCAGTCATTTTCATAAGGACTAGTGCCTTTTCGGAACTCATATGCAATGTGAAGTTAAATGTTGATATTATGGGTAGGTTGTGGTCCCAGCTATTTTTTTTTTGTTAGCCATAAACTTTTTTTCTTTTCTCAAAACCAACAGGTTAAATCATAGTTGCAAGTTTTCCTTAATGTATTTTGTTGGTTAAATTTCCTTCTGGAAGATGCACCCCCCCCCTCTTTTTTTCTGGGCAATTTTTGGTTGATTATTGCTTATACATGCAATTAGTGTAATTGCATCTGATTATGCAAATGAGAATCATCATGTAATTAGAACATGGAACGATAAACTATAGTGCATTTGTGCATTCTCTTTCTCTTTCTCAACTTCCTAACCAACTACATTAACATGGAAGGGGGCTGCTAATGATTTTTCCTGATGGGTCGTTCTGAGCTCAGAATCTCAGGTCATTTTCTTGTGTTTTTGGCTTGTTTGAAATGCAGGGATTGTCACGGGAGTGTAAATTTGACTGGACAAATGGCGCAAACTGGACAGACTCGGTTCAAGCACCTTACGAGATCTTGGTGCTGTGCAGCAGCACTCCTAGTGGAGGGAGTTGGGGACGCATCCTGCTGCTGTGAAGTGTTGTGCTTAAGCCTCTGCCTTGCTTAGGGTTGCCAACTCCAGCTTGGGAGATTCCTGGAGTTTTGAGGATGAAGCCTAGGGAGGAGAGGGTTTGGGGAGGGGAGGGACCTCAGCGTGGTATAATGCCCTAGAGTCCACCCTCTGAAGCAGCCATTTTCTCCAGGGGAACTAGGGTTGCTACTCTCCAAGTGGGTGCTGGAATTACAACCTATTTCCAAAACACAGAGTCTCTCTACACAAGACGGCGGGACACATGTGTGTTAAGTGCTGGGAGACACAGTGTTAGCTGAGAAGAGTAGTTTTGAAAGGAAGAGCTGGCAGACATCGCTCCAGAGGGGACAGATTTTCTCACAGCCCTCCACCTCCTCTGGTATGCCAGACTGTCTCGCTTTCTGGAGCATTTATCCTGCTACCCTCACTGCTTAAAACTCTGAATTAACTGAGCTTCACCAGGGCAAAGGCTCTGGAAGGGGAGAGAGTCCGGCATGCCAGAGGTGGTGGAGGGCTGTGAGAGAATCCGTTGCCTCCGGAACGATCTCCGCTGGCTCTGTCATTTAAAACTACGCTTCCTTGATAACATTGCGTCTCCCAACACGTGAAGAACATGTTTCAAAAATATAGTGTATAGAGACTCACAGAGATCAGTTTTCCTGGAGAAAACAGCAGCTTTGGGGGGGTGGACTGTATGGCATCACATTCCTTCTTTGCTTCCTCCCCTCCCCAGACTCTCCCTCCGTAGGCTTTACCCCTAAATCTCCAGGAATTTCCCAACTTGAAGTTGGCAACCCAAAGGGGAACTGATCTTACTTACTACAATCTCACTCTAGCCTGGAAAATGGCTTCTTATCTCGACACGGCCGACCTGGCCACCTGGATCCATGCTATGGTAACTTGACTATTGTAATGCATTATACATTGGTCTCCCATCTAAATTAACTAGGAGGCTCCAATTGGTGCAAAATGCTGCAGCTCGACTATTATCAGGAGCGAGCAGGAGCTTGAACATCACTCCCATCCTACAGTCACTCCACTGGCTACCTGTCAGTTACAGTGCTCAGTTCAAGGTAATGGTTATTACATACAAAGCCCTTCACGTCCTTGGTCCAGCATATCTACAGGACTGCCTCCCTCCCTATGTCCCTCCTCGGCAGCTTCGCTCATATGAACAGGGTCTCTTGCAGGTGCCAGCCTGTACATGGGAGAAATCAGCAGCAGCCTGTACACGGGCTTACTCTGTGGTGGCCCCTACCCTGTGGAACGGCCTGCCTGGGGAGGTCAGGAGAGCCCTCCACACTCCTGGTTTTCTACAAATAATGCAAAACTGAATTATTCAAAAAGGCCTTTTTCTCAGCCAAGAGGGTGGTATTGTAGGAAAGGGGTCCCAGATGTTTCGCTAATGAGTTAGAAACCATAGATTTCACCATTATGTTGCCTTACATATTGTCTGTTGCTTTAAATATGTACTCCTATATCCTACCTGTGCTTCATGTTGTTTACTGTAAGTCCTAGAATTGATTATGTTCTGTTTCAGCAATTGACACTGTATGGAAATGCCTCTCCTTGTCCTTGCCACTAATTGTACTAATCTCACACTATGTAATCCGCCTTGAGTTTCAGTGAGAAAGGCGGAATATCAATAACATAAATAAAATAAAAATAATAAACAAATAGATCAGATTCTGGGAGATTGCCAGGCCCCAGCTGAAGGTTGGCAAACCTTTTCTTTCTTGCATGCAGGGCTTATTTTCAGCTGGAACGCGGTGGAACGGAGTTCCGGAACCTCTTGAAAATGGTCACATGGCTGGGGGCCCCGCCCCCTGATCTCCAGACAGAGGGGAGTTTAGATTGCCCTCTGCGCCGCTCCAGCGGCACGGAGGGCACTCTAAACTCCCCTCTGTCTGGAGATCAGGGGGCGGGGCCACCAGCCATGTGACCATTTTCTCCGAGGACAACCCACTGAGTTCCACCACCTCTTTTCCCAGAAAAAAAGCCCTGCTTGCATGTAACCTTCTGAATCCTGCGCCGACCTGAATGCACAAGCTAAAGGTTAAGGATCAAAGGTCTCTCAGCCTTCTGCTGTACAGCCCCCCTCCCCATGCCAATAATATTGCACTGCCATGATCCCAATCCCGATTGGACCCCTGAGGCACGTATAGGGTTGCCAGCCCTAGTTTGGGAAATTCCTGGAGATTTGGCGGAGTGCAACCTGGAGAAGGTCGGTTTGGGACAGGAGGGACCTCAGTGGAGTGTGATGACAGAGTCCAACTTCCAAAGCAGCCTTTTTCTCCAGGGCAACTGGTCTCTATGGCCTGGAGATCAGTTGTAATTTCAGGAGATCTCCAGCCACCACCTGGAGGCTGGCAGCCCTAGGCATGTAAGCAGTTAATTCTCTGTAGCTGCTGTCTGGGGGAAAATGGTATCAATTTTAATCCTTATCCTGGAACCAGGGGAAAGATCCACTAAAGACAGAGAGAGGGAAACCGCAGAAGCCCTTTCTTCCCTCTCTCCTCTTAGTGTGTTTACATTGTGGTTTTGTGCTGTAAACTGCTTTGAGTCCGCTGGCAGTTAGCTTCTCAGGCTAGAGCCAGAAAGATTGGCATTCAAAACCTCAGTGAGCTTTTTGGGTGACCACAGTCTCTTGGCCTATCCTACCTCATAGGGTTGTTGTGAGGATAAAATAGGGAGGGCCATATATGTTGCCTTGAGATGCTTGCAGAGAGGGAGGGATTGAAATGGAACAAATAATGAGAAATTAATTGTGAGCGTGTATAATATAAATGCTCAGATATGCAGATGCCCTTGGCCTCTGGAAGGAGACGGTGGGGAACTGTAAAGACTCCTGGAGCACCTTTAAGAATAAGCAACTTTATTGTAGCATAAGCTTTCGAGAACCACAGCTCTCTTCGTCAGATGCTGTCTTTGTCAGAGAGCTGTGATTCTCGAAAGCTTATGCTACAATAAAGTTGGTTACTCTTAAAGGTGCTGCTGGACTCTTTACTATTTTGCAACTACAGACTAACACGGCTAACTCCTCTGGATCTATGAATGGGGAACTGGGCTCCTCTGGAAAGATCAGGGTTGTCCCCCCCTCCCTTGGCATACATGCCACCATCAAAGGAAAAGACATTGACTCCTCCTCTGCTCTGTCTGTGGCAGATAGTTATAGGGCTGGTTTCACTGGCTGCTGCACACCCCTGGCTGCTTATCTGCCCTAGTGAGCCACGTTGGCTTCTAGGAGCAGCTGCTTACCAGATGGAGAGGGCAGGCAAATGGGTGGCATCTGCAGTTCCTAGTGGTGGCAGGTGCTCATCTACCTGGGCAGGTGATCAAAAAGCAATGGAGACTGGGAGCACCAGCTGCTCTCCAGGGGCCCATGCTCTCCATCTGTGTCGGATGGGGCCTGCCAGTCAGCATGTTGCCGAAGTCCCCAAACCTAGAACTATAGATCCATTCTTTCAAATACCAGCTGCACAGCGTTAACAAGCAAACACGGCAATAAACGGCAAGGAAATGCAGCCGTTTTTAGCGCTGCTCTGGGGGGTTCTCCTTCACAGATGCTCCGCAGGGACGGAGATGAATTGTAAACAATTATGGACTAGAAGCTCCGAGGGGAAGTTGGTTTTTATTTTGGAACAGCTTCATTTCCTTTTTGGCAAGACCTCAAAACACCAGCTTATGGCTCCCTCCCTAGTGGATTTGCCTTCACGTGGACAGAAATGTGTTTTTGGTTTCAGAGAAGACTATAACATTACCAGTAATAATGAATTCTTATTAATATTGATGATGGTGGTTAGCAAAATGTTCGTAATTTATTGGCTCCTTCCTATTCTGAGCCAGTCAGATAGGGCTCAGCGTTAGAGCCTCTCTGCTTTGCAAGCAGAAGGTCCCAGGTTCAATCCCTGATATAAATGACGTGGCAGATCTTTGCCTGAAACCTTGGAGAGTCCATGCCTGTTCAAGGAGACAACTGTGACCTGGACAAACTGAAGGTCTGACTCAATATAAAGGCAGCTTTATGGGTTTGTGTAACTGTTAACTGCATTGCTGTCAAGTCGCAACTGACTCATGGCGACTCCCAGGGCCATGGGGTTTTGAAGGCAAGAGATGAGCAGAGGTCGTTTGCCGTTGCTTTCTTAGAGTTGCTCATTCTGGGTTGGGAAATTTCTGCAGGTTTGCGGGTAGAGCCTTGGGAGGGCAGGATATGGGGAGGGGACGGACTTTGGTGGGATATAATGCCACGGATTCTGTTCTCCAAAGCAGCCATATCCTCCAGGGGAATTTATCTCTGTAGTCTGGAGATCAGTTGTAATTCCAGAAGATATCCAGGCCCCACCTGTAGGTTGGCAACCCTACTTCTTCTGCTTAATAACCCAAGTCTTTCTTGGTTACCCATCCAAATATTAACCATGGCTGACCCTGCTTAGCCAGTAAGTTTTTGATGAGATTGGGCTAGTCTGGGCTATTAGGTTGCTGTGAGTATCTGGCAATTAGTTTATCAGGCTAGGACCAGAAAGACTGGCATTCAGTTTGGTGTAGTGGTTAAGAGCAGCAGGACTCTAATCTGGAGAGCCGGATTTGATTCCCCACTCCTCTGCTTGAAGCCAGATGGGTGACCTTGGGCTAGTCACAGCTCTCTGGAGCTCTCTCAACATCATCCACCTCACAGGGTGATTGTTGTGAGGATAATAATAACAGACTAGGGTTACCAGCCTCCAGGTAGTGGCTGGAGATCTCCTGGAAATACAATTGGTCTCCAGGCCACAGAGATCAGTTCATCTGGAGAAAATGGCAACTTTTGGGGTGGACTGTATGGAATTATGCCATGCCAAGGTCCTTTCCCTCCCCAAACCCCACTTTCTCCAGGTTTCACCTCCCAGATCTCCAGGAATTTCCCAACTTGAAGCTGGCAACCCTATAAGAGACTCTGAAAACTACTGTGAGTGGGCATTAAGTTGTCCTGAAGGGCAGTGTATAAATCGAATGTTATTATTAAATCCTCAGTGAGCTTTTTGGGTGACCACAGTCTCTTGGCCTATCCTACCTCATAGGGTTGTTGTGAGGATAACACAGGGAGGGCCTTATATATTGCCTTGAGATGACTCCAGAAAGGGAGGGATTGAAATGTAAGAAATAAAACCCTCTTCCTTTTGGGCATCTGCTACTACATCTCCAAAGGTCACTCCAAGTAATTTCATTTTTTTCTCTTAAGATTTGTTTCAAGTCGAGCTTGAGCAATAGCAGGTTTATGTGGTTGGCCTCTTAGGGGTCTTTCCACTGCAGAACACAGGTAGGGTTTGTCTCTCTACCGTACGAAACAGATAATGCAGTGTCGAGAAAACTGGCTTGTCAGTGAAGAAGCCACTAGTATAGCATTCCCCCTTGATGGATGCAATCTCTATATGCTGTGGTTTTTTTTAAAAAAAAATACAATGCTCCCTCACCCCTGCAGTCGGAAATAGTGAACAAACAGCTTAGCAAACAATTTTGCTTGCAAGACAGATACAACGCTGTGCAGTTTTATGCAAATACCAAGTAAAGGCACAAAAGCAGAGGCATCCAGTGTTTCCTCCAGAATTTGGGCAAAGAGATTGTAGTGTTCAAACTAACAGTTTAGAGAGATTCCTGTCTATTTTCCTGTGATAAGGAATTGGTAATTTATGGACTTGCCCTAAGATTGCATGGATTTAGTGATGAAACAAAGCTTAGAGACTGCCTTATATTTTAGTCGTTGTTCATATTAAAACCGTTGTAAGCAATGCTTTATCTGGGGACCAGAAATACTACAGTTAGAATCATTCTTCATCTCTGCATGTTTACCAGTATAAAAATTGTCATGACTCTTTATCCATATGCATGGATAAACAAGGAACAAAAAAAATCTTGGGAAGAACAGCTTCCCAAAAGAAGCTCCAAATGTTCACCTACAGCTGCTGTTTGTTGCCTTCCTCTGATTTTTTTAACTGCGCTGAACATTTGAGATCTTCCACATGAAAAGCGGATGTTCTACCCTGAGCTATGAGCATAGGCCAGCCAGCCCTTGGCTGACTATCCCCGAGAGCAATGAGGGGTCAGAGACTTCAAAAATCAGCATCACATGATGTTGTGGTGTCATGTCCAGTTTCTGACCTGGAAGTCACATCACAGTGTCGGCGATGCTCTAAGAATTTCCTAAATCACTATGGTTTTTATCATAGAGATTTGTGGAATTCCTAGAATGTCCTGCAATGCTGTGAACTGGAAGTGATGTCTTGGTATCATGTGATACCGTTTTTGCCCCAAGCTGTTCCACAGAGAGGCAAGTGGCAACCAGGCAGCCCTAACCGTGGCCTTTCCTACTGTTATTTACAAAGAAGAATCGATCTGCTGTTGCAACAGTATTTTTGTCAAACCCCAACGAAGAGAAATTACTGACATTGCATGTTGGTTATTTAATATAAGCATGTTCTGTTTTTTTCAGGCAAGACTGCCCTCTTTCTCTTGACAATTCTTCTCCCTCCCCCTGCATGCTCATTTCTTTAGCTTTCATTTAAAAATAGCATTGCCTGATGATTGGGAAGTCAGAAGCAGAAGTATCTTTTCACTAATCTTGCAGAGATTTGTGTCCCTAAGAGTTAGATTTGGAAATGGTCTTGGGTCACCTCCTCCCCGGTTGAATGCCTCTTGCATAGTCAGTGCAAATGGGCCAACGTGCGATCATTCTTCTCTATTAAAGCCTTTTCTAGTTCCTCTTAGAGCAAGTGTAAATACTTCTTAGCAGCTCCTTTTCCCAGCACGACTTGTACTCATCTTCTAAATACTTGGAGAGAGAGGGAGAAGGTATACCGTAGATCCCTGATCAATTTCTGGTGAGCCACTTAGCACCTAGTGGTTGCTAAGTCACCAGCTGGTGGTCAGTCCTTCCCAAGTGTTAATAAGCAAGCATGTGATTCCAAATGCACAGTTTGGAAGCTACAGTTAGTATGAAATACATTTGCAAGGCTGCCGATAGATAATTTTTATTTATTTATGTCATTTATTGTCTGCCTTTCTCACTGAGACTCAAGGCGGATTACACAGCGTGAGATTAGTACAGTCAATATCAAGGACATTTCCATAATGCCATAGGGTAAATCCAAGTTTACAAAGACACAGCATTAGCAGGAATCCAATACAGAGCTGAAGAAATGCCATAACAGAACATAAGCCATTCTAGGGCTGACAATAGACAGCATGAAGCACGTAGCTCATTGGAGCACATATTTAAAACAACAGATAGTACATAAGGCAACATAGTGATGAAGTCTGTAGTCCTTATTCATTAGTGAAGCATCTGAGAGCCCCTCCCATCGTTTGTGGACAGCTAGGAAAGTGGGGGCTCTCCTGACCTCCTCAGGCAGACCGTTCCACAGGGTAGGGGCCACCACAGAGAAAGCCCATGTACGGGCTGCTGTTGATTTGACCCTTGTGCAGGCTGGCACCTGCAGGAGACCCTGTTTCAATGAGTGAAGCGGCCATGGAGGAACATAGGGAGGGAGGCGGTCCCGTAAGTATGCAGGACCAAGGCCATGAAGAGCTTTGTATGTGATAACTGATACCTTGAACTGATAGGTAGCCAATGGAGTGACTAATAGTCACTGGGATTGCATTTAGAGTTGCTAAGTTGTAGACAGGGCCTCGAAATCTCCCATAATTACAATTGAGCTCCAGACTACAGAGATCAATTCCTCTGGACAAAATGGTTGCTTTGGAGGGGGGACTCTATGGCATATACCTGCCCCGAGGTCCCTCTTTTATTCTCTATTGAAGCGTAAATCCATGGGTAAGATTGGTCAAATATCTAGACTCACATTTGCTTACGTTTAATGCTGAAGTATGAGTTCTGCTCTGTTAGGCACCCATGTAACGTAAAAGAGATAGATGAAGTTTAAAACCTTAGGGAATAAGGGAATAAAAGAGGAAAATGGATACCAGAGAACAGAAGCACAAAGATTATGTAATATCTGAGGCATCTCGTTATATAAATAGAACGAATGTTAACTGTTGTTTATATTTGAAACTCATACTTGATGTAAAATCCAAATGTTTCTTCCTTCCTGCGTCCACAATTCAAAATGACAAGGTTTCCGGGACTGAGCCAAAAAGCTGATATGTACACTTAATGTGTTTAGAGAAAATGTTTACTTTCAGAAACTTGCTTTTAGCAGCCTTCCTGAAATTATTCTTCATGTAGTGCGTAACTAATTAATGGGATTATTTGCCACAGAATATGGCAATGGCCACAAGCTCAAACGGCTATGAAAAGACAGAAGACCTGTTCAGACAGAAGGATAGCTCTATCAGCTGTGGTGGCTGAATGGAACCTCCATGTTCAAAGGCAATCTACCTCAGAACAGCAGTTGCTGTAGAGCAAGAACAGGGCGCGGTGGCTGGTTGTGTTCATTCCCTGCTTGTGGAGTGCCCGGAAAGATCTGACTTGCCATTGTCTGAAATAGGATGCTAGACTAGAATTGTTTTTATAATAATCATAATAATAAATCTAATGCAAATTGGTAATTTAATACAAATGTTCTGTAGGAGTGGATTGTCAGCTGGAACTAGCTCTGTCCAGGAATGTGTGTTAAAGTGCAATCAAGTTGCAGCTGACTTATGGCATCCTCATAGGGTTTTCAAATCAAGAAATGAAGAGAGTTGGTTTGCCAGTGCCTGCCTCTGCACAGGTACCCTGGACTTCTCTGGTGGTCTCCCATCCAAGTACTAACCAGGACCAACCCTGCTTAGCTTCCAAGCTCTGACAAGATTGGGCTAGCCTGAGTTCTCCAGGTCAGAGCATATCTATTTTACCATATGGAAATTCCATGTACAAAAGTAGTCTACCTCTGTGTACTAAAGATTGTTGGCAAAGATCAAAGAAAACTTCTGGATTTCCTTGAAAAATCTGGCTACTACTGAAAATAAAAGATTGAACCAGATCAACTTTTGTTCTAATCCTACTTGGCTCATCATGTGTTCTGGAGTACTCAGGAAGAATTTTTTACTCAGTTAATAGGGATGTGCTGCAAGAAATGGCTTCGAGAGATACCTTGGTAAAGGGACAGGGACTGTAGACTATACTACTGGGTACTATATCCTATTGAATTGTTTATTGAATATCCCAGCTATTGATCATATTTAGTTGCAATGAAGACTCTGCCTTGAGTCTTAGTGAGAAAGGCAAACTATACATGCATGCATGCATGCATGCAAGCATACATACATACATACATACATACATAGTCCTTGTTCACACAGTGGTGTCCAGTGACATGTCCTTGGGTCTGATGATACAAAAGCTAATGAGTATGGGAGCAGTTTTGATAGTGGAAGAATAAACATGGAACACGTTGGCTAGTCACTGAGAAATCATAAGCTATGCCATTTCTTAACTGCTCCTTCTTTCGATTCTTTCCAGAAATTCATGCCGTCAGACTCTCTGCTCCGCGTGCTTCCCATGAGCTGTAAAAGCCAAACAGCCTGCATTGTTATTTGAAAACCCCCCCAAAGCGAAGAGGACTCAAGGATGGGAGATTCTCTGGCGAATACCACAGGCGGGAGCCCAGAGATGTATTGTAAAGATACTCAAACTGAACTTGCCGAAAGAGTAGCTGCTATTGACGTTGCTGTGGGCCCTGATGCCGTGACCCAGAATGGTCAGGAAACTGTAAAAGAGAGTGATGCTGTGTGTACTAAGAATGTTGCTAACAACCAAAGGAATGGGATCAGCATTGAACGGGGGTCCTCTGAAGAGCTGGACGGGGCTCACGAACTGATGGCACCCAAGAGAGTCCCAGCAAGGCCCATTCTCTCTGGGAGGAAGTACTCTCTTCAAGAACGGTCCACTGGAAATTACTTGACTTCTACCGATGCCCAAGGCTTTGGTCCTTATGCCACAGGGCCTTCCACACACATCTCACCGCGGATCGTGAGGAGACCAACGATAGAGTCCCATCGCGTCTCCATCTCTGATGCTGCGGTAGGTTTTGCGGTCTACTTTTGATGGTGGTATACTGTTACTGCAAACAAAAATGTAAATCATCATCATCATACCTTTATTGGCATAATAGAAACATAAAATAGCATTCACAATCAATAAGAAGTTGAAATCATGTACATAACATAAAAACATAAAATTAACATAAGACCTCATTTTACAGCATATTTGGATTTGATCTTAAGTATTTCCTCCAAAAGTTTTGCAACCTCTCTGGTCATTTCCATTACCAAATCGCTCAATAAGAACTGACAGTCGTGCCGTTTTCACACTGCCAAATATAACGCAGATTTTGCGCAATGAATCTCTTACCAGCTATCCGCCTTGTTGCGACTCGCTGCGCCTCGTTGCGCTTCCTTGCACTCCCAGCAGCTCACACGTCTGCAGAAATTGCGCGGCAGTGGGCGGTAACTGCTCATGTCACAGTTGACATCAGGGCCTTACTGCCCGCTTTTTCCACCTTTTTTGAGGGGGGGGGTCAGAAACTTTTGCGCTACATCGCTGTTTCAATAGGTAAATAGATAGAAACATTGCAATTGCGCAAATCTCTTCCTTTTTAAAAAGAAAAATTAGTCTGGATTGCCTGCCGGCACAGACTGATGGGAACCCGCCATTTTGCGGCCGCCCAGAGACACTCTTAAGAACAGAGAGGTTCTCTTTCTCCTAGTGCCCAAATCACATCATTTATTGATCACATGCTGAACGTGACAGGCAGCCACAGTACAAACATCACAATTGCACAAATCTTTCTTTTTAATTGGTCTGTACTGCCCACCGGCACACCGGCACAGACTGGAAAAGGGGGGGAGGGGGAGGGGCTCAGTGGGGAGACGTTTCCCAACTGGTGAAGCATTCCCAATGGTTCCCAATCGGTTCCAGTCGTTCCCACAAACCGCTTAAAAAGCATCATTAAGCGGAATAAACAGAACTCCACAGGTATGCACTGGTTTTAGAGGAAGAAAAGTGATATTATGCACGAGTTTTGTGCTACACTAAGGCAGTGTGAAAACGGCCTTGATCACACTGTTCTGAAAGGCTATTTCCTGGGAAAGACTATCAAACAAATTCCTACGTAGGTTTGCATAAAACCAGCAGTCGAGCATTATGTGCTGATTTGGGAAGATTCACTCCACAAGGGCAGAGCCGCTCGTGGAAAGGGGCTTGCTGGTATCTTCCACAGAGAACGTTAAAAGAGAATACATACTATCTGGCCAACATAAAAGCCCTATGTTGAAGGGGAATCTCAAGATCGTATGCTGTTACTGCAAACAGAAATGTAAATCTAAAAAGATATTTTCAGTCATTAAAGTAAGGCATACCAGAGGCCTGCCAAACTTGTGCAACGGGTGCATGCAATATACTATGGTTATGTGTCCCTGTGTTGTGTGAACAGAGGCAATGTATGTATTTATTTACCATGTATGTACCGCTTCAGTACGTGAGAACTGATCACTGGTTTTTTTCAGGGTTCATTTTCATGTTTACCGAAACGTGTACACGCCTGGTAAATATAATCAAAAAGAGTCCAGTAGCACCTTTAAGACTAACCAATTTTATTGTAGCATAAGCTTTCGAGAATCACAGTTCTCTTCGTCAGATGCATGGAGGGCCAAAAGAAACTGGTCAGATATAGAGGAGGAGAGGGGAGGGCGGAGTAGATGCAAACAACTCCTTCTGATATGGAGATGCAAACAGCTCATTCTGATATGGAGATCAGTTTGCTTCTGTAAAGGTTCAGAGGAGTTAGCCGTGTTAGTCTGTAGTAGCAAAATCAAAAAGAGTCCAGTAGCACCTCCAAATATGTGTGTTTCTCTGAGCGTCCTCACTGTTAGCCTGACACTCTCATTGCTATTCCAACTGGCTATCTAGGAGAAACTGTCCAGGAGTAAAAGGGACAGACTCCATTTTCTGATCCCTGTTCTGGTAAATCATTGTTCCTTTCTTGCCTTGAGGATTGCCTTGTTAACACATTTTATTGTGAGATGCTAGATTTGTTCAGGAATTGGCTCCCTTTCCAGAGACTTTTGGAATCGGAGCACATGAAGCTGCCGTCAAGATCTTTATTGTCAAAACAAGAGATGGGCACGAACAGGAAAAAAACCCAAACATGTTGTTCATTGTTTATTGCCATCCACGAACAGGGATTCATGAATAGAGATGGGCACGATCCACATTACGATCGAAAAAACCCCACGATAATGGCGATCGCGCGATTGGGACCCAGCAGATCGTGCTCGGGCACGGCCAACAATCCAGCGGTCGGGAGGGGGGCTGGATCGAGGCTTGATCGGGGCGATCGTGCTCGGATTGGGAAGCCAGACACTCAGGTGCCAGCAATCTATTCCCCTGGCAACGGAGCCAGGGGAATGCCTGAGCTGTGTTTGCCCTCCTTCTGTCGCCCTGGAAACCCGAATGGAAGCCCAGCTTGCCTTGATCAGCAGGGCTTCCTTCCAACCATGGAGCAGCAAAGCAGTCACCCGCTGGGAAAAGACACCCAAGGGAGGGAGGGGGAAGGGGGTGTTCTGTAGCCATGGGCACTCCAATCTCATCCCTGCAAACCCTGATAGGCAGCTCTGACAGCCAAACACAGACAGCCAAACACAAACACAGATGCCGCCGGCATCACCCACCATTCCTGTATTGCTGGAAACAGCGGGGCACCCCTCCGCTTTTGCGTCCATGATCCACGATCCACAGATCGGAAATGGGAGATGATCGGTGTGGATCGTTAATTCGGGATCGTCGCCGGCGCCGATCCACGATTGGCTTGATTGGTATTTTTTTTTGGATCGTGCCCACCTCTATTCATGAACATCGACGGACATGACATGTTCATGAACATGTTCATAGATGGAGGCTCGTGGGAGCCAGAACGGCCCCTTGGGACTTAGGTGAACTTGAGCCGAGGAAAGGAGAGTCCATGGGTCTCCCCCTTTCATGTCATTTTCTCTTCACAGTGGCAAAACCTGGACTGTCTGCTGGAAGCTACTTTGAGATGTTACAAGCTGACCTTCCCAATGTCCAATACCCACCAAATTTGCAGGGGACATAGTCCTCTCTGTCCTTTGAAGACCCCCCAAGTTTCAGAGAGATTGGACCCTGAGAAAGCCACGATCCATGGGTCCCTCCCTTTCCTGTCATTTTCTTTTCACAGTGGCAAAAACTGGACTGTCTGCTGGAAGCTACTTTGAGGGATTACAAACCAGAAGGAAAGCCAGAAGGAGTTCAGACAGAGTTCAGACAGTCCATGCCTATTTTGCCAGAGGAATTGATTGAAAGGCGCCAGACTGTCTGGCTTTACGAACGGCTGACGAACACCACGAAGAGGGCTTGGAACGAACACGTTTGCCGGGAATGGGGCCTCTTGAACAGCTTGCTTGCGAACAGCGGATTGGGCTGTTCGTGGCTTTTTTTTGTTCATATTGCTGTTCGTGCCCATCTCTAGTCAAAACCCCATTCCCATTTAGACATGAAACCGGCGGAAACCTCCCGTATTGAAGCAGCCTTAGTAGTGTGCAGCAAATTAATTTTTTTAAAAAAACAATCCATGTTCTACCCTGTATAATTGTTCATTGATCTGAAATTTAGCTTTTCAAATGCCCTGGGTCTTAGTTTGGGCCTAGGAGAAAAAAGCTTTCCATGGACCAGCTGTGACCAAATATTTCGCATGTTCTTTCAGAAAGGCAATAATAGCCATTATTTCTTCTTCTAAGGTTCTAATTACTCTATTCCATTAAAGACCAAAATCTAGTTGGTCTTTAAAGTGCTACTGGACCCAAATCTTGCTCTTCTACTACAGACCAACACAGCTACCCACCTGAAACTAACAAATCTAGTTCCTACAAAGGCTTCAGTTTGTTAGAAGCTATTGCTATTAGGGCTGCCTCCTGTGTGCATGTTTGGAGAAGATTAATAAAAAAAAAACACTTTAAATTTTGTTGTCACATTCCTTTATTACAATACGGTTTCTACTTATTTTTGTTGGTTAGTAAGTTTCTTACGGCATGTTTTTTTTTTTTTTGAAAAAATTTTTTATTGGGTTAGAGTCCATTATTTTTACATTTACATTCAATTTTCCCCAATTTTCAATTTCTAACCCCCTCCCTTTCCCCCCCATTTTTTTGACTTCCAACAGTTTTCCAACCCTTTGTCCCTTTTCCCTTACTTCTATTAGATTCCTCTATCTAGAACAAATATATATTCTCCATTATTCTAAGCAGTACATCCTTAACTATTTTTAATGTTATATACCCAAACTGTAAGTCTTTATTTCCATCTTAGATAAACAATTTATCCCATTTTCCATTTTTTAAGTATTTCTATATATCATAAACCATATAAATCTTACATTCATTTAAATCAAACAATTTGACTTATTCTCTATATATTACTCATTCTGTCTTTTTATAATAATTCTCTGTAACTCTCATCACATAGTCAATCAATTTGACTCGTCTATACCTTCAGACATTCAGTTTGGTGCATTGTACAAATCTTGTCAAAGAAAGAAAATATTATTAGTTACTCAATCCTTATACTTAATCCTTATAGTTAATTATTTTCTATCAATATCCTGTTTATTAGCCTATATATATCTATATATATGTCAATCTGTTAATCTGACTGCTTATAAATTCACATTTATCTCTTCTCCCCCCCGGTAAAGTCACCCCCCTCTACATTTTATTATACTTCAGTAGTTCTCAAACTGCCACAGTTTTCCTCCCACCTCCCATTTCTTCTCCAGATATTGTTTCAGCTTCTCCCAGTCTGTGTTAAACTGCCCTGAGTCCAGATTTCTCAGTTTTCTTGTCATCTTATCCATTTCAGCCATATACAGCAATTTGTAGATCCAATCTTCGATAGTTGGCACTTCTTGTACTTTCCATTTTTGCGCATACAAAAGTCTAGCTGCTGCCGTCATGTAAAATATCAGTGTCCTGTGATGAGCTGGAATTCCCTCCATTCCCAAGTTCAGTAGCAGGAGTTCTGGGTTCTTATTGATTTGAAATTGTAAAATTTCACTCATTTCTCTTATTATTACCCCCCAGTACTGCCTAGCTACCTCACACGACCACCACATATGATAGAGGGAGCCCTCATGCTTCCTACATTTCCAGCATTTATTAGAAGTGTTCAAATTCCCTAGTGCAATCTTCTTTGGTGTCATGTACCAACGATAGATCATTTTGTAGATGTTCTCTTTGATATTTGTACATGTCGTTGTCTTCATTGTAGTCTTCCACAAGTATTCCCATGCCTCCATTGTTATTTCTTTATTAAAATTTATAGCCCATTTCACCATTTGTGTTTTAACTGTCTCATCCTCGGTATACCATTTCAACAGTACCTGGTATACCTTGGATATTCTTTTCTTGTCCTCTTTAATAAGGGTCTGCTCTAGTTCCGAATTCTCTGTTCGTATACCTCCCTTTACAGAGTCCGAGTTATACAAGTCTCTAACCTGTCTATACTGGAACCAATCGTAATTAGGTGATAGTTCCTCTTGCGTCTTTATTTTAAGTTTAGCTGCTTCCGTTTTAGTTACTTCTTTGTAAGTTAAACATTGTCGTTTGTTATCAACAGCTCTCGGGTCTATCACCTCATATGGAACCACCCACCAAGGAGTTCCTTCTTGTAGATAATTTCTATACTTCTTCCAGATTGTGTATAGACTTCTCCGTACAAAATGGTGCAGGAACATCGAGTTGACCTTTACTTTATCGTACCATAGGTATGCGTGCCATCCAAATATTTTTTTGTATCCCTCTAGGGCTAATAATTTCTTGTTCTTTAGTGTCATCCACTCTTTCAACCAAACTAGGCAGATTGCATCGTGATAAAGTCTCAGATTGGGCAGTTGCATTCCGCCTCTTTCCTTTGCATCTTGTAAAACTTTCATTTTCACTCGAGGCTTCTTGCCTGCCCATACAAAGTCTGAAATTTTCCTCTGCCATTTTTCAAATTGTTTAGAGTCTCTGATGATTGGTATTGTCTGTAGCAAAAACATCACTCTTGGTAACACATTCATTTTGACTGCTGCAATCCTACCCAACCATGACAGATTGAGCCTATTCCATTTAATCAAGTCTCTCTCTATCTGAGTCCATAGTTTTTCATAATTATTCTTGAATAAATCAATATTCTTAGCAGTCAGTTCAATTCCCAAGTATTTCACCTTACTTGTTACTTCACAGTCCGTTGTTTCCATTAACAATTGTTGTTTCTGCTTAGTCATATTTTTACATAATATCTTTGACTTCTTTTTGTTAATATAGAAACCTGCCAAGTCTCCAAACTCCTTGATCTTGTCTATCACTTTTGGCATGTTCTCCAGTGGGTCCTCTACGATTAACATTATATCGTCCGCAAATGCTCTGACCTTGTATGAATAGTCCTTTATTTTTATTCCTCGAATTTCCTCGTCTTGTCGTATTTGTATCATCAGGATCTCCAATACTAAAATGAACAACAGTGGAGACAACGGGCAACCTTGTCTTGTTCCTTTACTTATAATCAGTTTCTTAGTCAGTTCATCGTTCACCACAATTGCTGCAGTCTGGTCTCTGTAAATTTCCTTAATTGCTCTGATGAATCTTTCTCCTAATTGTAGCTTTTCCATAGTGGCAAACATAAAGTCCCAGTTTAAATTGTCAAATGCCTTTTCAGCGTCAACAAAGAAGAAACCAACCTCTTTATCACAACGCTTATCATAATATTCAATAGCATCAATCACTGTCCTTAAATTGTCTCTTATTTGTCTGTCTGGCAGAAAGCCTGCTTGTTCCTCCTCTATAACTTCCGAAAGCCACCCCTTCAGTCTCTCCGCCAGTATCTTCGCAAAAATTTTATAGTCATTGTTGAGTAACGATATAGGTCTGTAATTTTTCACATTAGTCAAATCTTGGCCCTCTTTTGGGATCAATGATATGTTCGCTTCAGACCAAGTGTCTGGGATCCTTTGGTCCCTTAGAACTCCATTGATCACCTCCTTTAGGAATGGTGCCAGCTCATTGGCCATAGTCTTATAAAATTTAGCTGTAAGTCCATCTGGCCCTGGCGCCTTTCCTAGATTTGCAGATTGTATTGCCTTACTTATTTCCTCATCCGTTACCTCACTATTCAATTTACTTCTCCAAGCGTCCAAAATTTCTGGAAGTGTCATTTTCTCCAAATATGACGCTATTGAGTCTTTATTTACTTCTCTCTTGTTGTACAATTTAGCGTAGAATTTATAAAAGGCTCTACTAATGGTAGTCTGTTCCAGATACGTTTTGTCATCTTCACAAATTCTGTTTATTGTTTTCTTTTCCCTTCTCTTCTTCAGTTGCCATGCCAGGTACTTCCCAGGTTTATTTGCACCCTCAAACGCTTTCTGATTCAGCCTTTTGAGATTCCACTCCAATTCTTTGTTACTCATTGCTGTTAGCTGTTCTTGCAATATTTTAATTTCCTGATATAATTTCTTTTTCCCTGGTCTCTTTTTTAACTGTGTTTCCTTAGTTTTTATTTTCTCCTCAATCTCTTGTCTCTTCTCCTCTTTCTTCTTTCTTGCTCTACCATTTAAGTCCATTAGTATGCCCCTTATAACCGCCTTATAAGCATCCCAAACTTTATCAGTTGGTACTTCTTTATTCACGTTGTATTGTATGAAAAACTTTGTCTCTCTTCTCAATATTTCCATATTCTCTTTTTCCTGTAGCAAGTCCTCGTTTATTCTCCATGCTTTCCTTTTTCTCCTTTTCCCTAATTTCCACATAATTGGATTGTGATCTGAGCCTACCATCGGCATTATTTCTGCATCCTTAGTCCATAACGCCAAATCTTTTGAGGCCCAGATCATGTCAATTCTTGATAGTGTGGAGTACCTTGCAGAATAAAAAGTAAACTGTCTACCTTTAGGATATTCTCTCCTCCATACATCTTCAAGAGTCTCTTGTTGAATCAACTCAAAAAAGAGCTTTGGTAATAGTCCTCTTTTCTTTTGTGCCATTGTAGTCTTTTTATCCAGTTCCAAGTCTGTCACTCCATTGAAATCTCCAGCAAGAATTATCTGATCATATGAAAGATCGTCTAAATGCTTCCTCAAATCTTCAAAGAAGCTCTCTTTTGCACCGTTAGGTGCATAGATTCCGACTACCAACACTCTCTTTAAGTTCCAAGTACATTCCACTGCTACAAATCTGGCTTCCACATCTTTCATTATGAATTTTGGTTGTAGCTCCTCTTTTACATACAACACCACTCCTCTTTTTTTCTTACTTGAGGCCGCTACAAAGTCCTTGCCCAATTTTCCCAATTTTAAATATTTTACATCCTGTTTTCGAATATGAGTCTCTTGCAAACAAACAATATCACATTTTTGTTTTAATAGCCAGTGAAAAATATTTTTTCTCTTATTCGGTGAGTTTAGTCCATTTACATTCCAAGATAATACTTTACACTCCATATTCATAATCTTGTTGGTAAGTCTTTTTCATTGTCCCTTATAAATCGCTCCATCTCCCTCTCAGATCTGATACGCTTTTTGGCACCTCCAAATTCGAAGGACAAACCCTCTGGGAGCTCCCATCTGTACCTGATTTTCATGTCCTTCAACATCTGGATTAGCGCTTTATATTTTTTCCGATCTAGTAACACTGATCTGGGTAGTTCCTTCATTATAATGATTGTCTTGCCATCGATCTCCAATGGATCTTGAAATTGTTTAGTCACAATCTTCTCTTTCATGTTTCTTGTTGTAAATTGTACAATCACGTCCCTTGGTACTTTCCTCTGGGTTGCAATTCTCGAATTCACACGATATGCCACATCTAGGATAGCCACAACATCCTCCTCCTCCTTCCCCAGGTATTCAGCTAACACCTCCGTCATCTGTTCTTGCGCTGTCTTTCCTTCCAATTCCAGCAGACCGCGAAATCTCAGCTGCTTCTCCATATGTCCACTTTCCGCAACAGCCATCCTTCCCCTCATCAGCCTCATCTCTGTTTGTTGCGTATCTGCTAAGTTCTCCATCACTCCTTCTACTGTTTTAACTCTCTGCTGCGTCCCTTGTAATTCACTTTGTATTGTTTCCATACCTTTCTTCACTTCTGACAGCTCCGATTTTACTTCAGACAGCTCCGATTTTACTGTCTGTTTAACCTCTTTAATCAGCTCCAATTTCATGTCTTTAAATTCTTTAATCACCTCCAAAAGTTTTTTATCCAAGTTTTCTATTGCCGATTGCCACTCTTTCTTTGACATCGTGGGGCTTGCTTTGGCTCGCTCCCACGAGTCCGCTCTCTTCCTTAACTCCGTGGCGTTAAATTTGGTACCTTTTTTATTTCAAATGTCCCGGTCTTCTTGCATAAATTAATTTTAAAGGGTCCAAAATGTCGGGCGTCTTTTCTCTATGGTCTCTCTATGATTTTGTAATCCAATATGGCCTACTTCCTTTTCCGCTGAGGCCGCGACCCTTCCCCTCTCAAAGATGGCGATTCCCTTCTTCCTGCCCTCCAGCAAGGGCCGCTTCTCTCCAGCCGCTCTATTGTTGTTACGCACTTCCTGTCTCCCGTCTTCCCACAGCAGATCTCGCGATGGTATCTTTTTCTCACAGCTCCAAAGCCACAGGTATTCAAAACAATAGTCCAATTTCTTTAATAACTTCTTTAAACTTAATCTCTTTTCAAATACAACTCCCGCCGGAGCTTCCCCTCCTTTTCGCTAGTCTGTTGCAGTTTAAAAATCTACTTTTTTTTCTCTCTGTTTTTATCAATCTGTCCCGTATCGGAAGATAGTGATCTTTACCTTCCCTTCACTTTTCCACGGGTTGTAATCGCTGTTTCGATTTCAAATTCTCCTTTCCACTTCTTCCCCCAATCGAAGCTTGGGTATGTAGGTCTTATGCCAGCCGAATTGGCCCCAAAACTGCCGCAGAGATTGTAGCCGACCCGTCGCAAGGTGGGACCTCAAGGATCGGGAGGGGGCCCGTTGCATAGAGCCCCCCCTCGTCCGAGATCTAACTCACCCTAGGGTCTTGAGCGTTCTTTGCCTGCTCTCCGCCTGAGAGCAGTCGGCCGCGGGCTATTTTCACCTCGCCGGCCGCTTAAAACGGCAGTCCGGTCAGCTCCGCAAATGGAGCTGCGTTAGACCTCCATGAATCCCAAACCGGAAGTGCTTACGGCATGTTTTTTGACTTGCTGTTGCTTTCCATAATTCTCTGTCTTTTTGCCTTGCCATTGTTCTGTTGGCCAGCAAGAGTAAACAGGGAGGTGGGAACAGCTTAGCGCAACATCATTTTGGCTGAAAAACTGGAAGTGACATCACTGCATTGCACAACACGCTAGGAATCTTGCTGATCACTGTGGTAAAACCATATAGATCAGGGGATTCCTAGAGAGTTGTTTGATATTCTGATGCCACTTTCAGTTTTTTGACCAGAAATGATGTTGTGTAATGCCAACCTGCCCCCCAATCCCCGCCTACTTCCACTGCTCATTAGAGCAACAGCAGGGGGTAGGTAATAAAGACTGGGAGGCAGCCCTAATATTAATAGCTACTAACAATTTGATACATGACAACAATTTTGCTTGTCTTCATTCCCTCCCCCTCACCGCAGTTGCCCGTCTGGAAACCTAATTAATATAAATAGGGCTGACTACCTAATTAATATAGATCACAAATATAATTTGATGATTCTGGGGGAAAAAACTATATTGTCTACGTGGAAAAACTTCACAGTCTACTCATACTGGTAGCAGCAATCTGGGGTATCAGTCAGAAGTTATACATAATCTGTTTCCTAATCATTTTAGCTACAGATAACTGCCCAGATTCCACACACACACACCCCAAGAAGGAAGGAGGAAGAGGCAGTCTTCCTACCCCTGGCCAGTGCCTCCTCCCCCAGGCCACATGGGGCTCAGGCAGGCTGAGTGCCATCTTTGCCCCGTATGGGTTTCAGACAGACAGTCGCTGGGCTGGCCTGGGCCAGGTAGGGTTGCCAGGCTCCAGGTAGTGGCTGGAGATGTCCCAGAATTACAACTGGTCTCCAGGCCACGGAGATCAGTTCACCTGGAGAAAATGGCTACTTAGAGGGGTGTACTCTATGGAATTATGTCATGCCAAGGTCCTTTCCCTCCCCAAACCCCACTTTCTCCAGGTTTCTCCAGGTTTCACCCCTCAGATCTCTAGGAATTTCCCAACTTGGAGCTGGCAACCCTAGGGCCAGGTGTGTGGTGTATTGCCCACCAGGAGACATCCCAGTGCCCGTAATGGCTAATTTGCCCCTGCTGCAGGTTTTTTAGTTTACCTTGCCGTTTACTGCTGCTGTTTTATTAAAATTTATTTTCTATGTAAAATTTATGGCTTTTTTTTTTTTGGAAATGGACAGTTGGAAAGAGCCTTTGGAATTTTTTATTGGCAGGGTAGCATAAAAATGAATAGTGTCGATCAATAAATGTTGCCAGTCATGCTCAAAACAGGTGAGACACTTGGTGAGTGATATGATCAGATCACCTTGGTGTCTTTTAAAGCTTGAAGACAGCTCTGTGGGGCCCCTATTCAGGCTCAGGGGTCTGTGGGGATGAAGGAGGGAGTTTAACCCTGTCACCCCCCCCCCACATGGTTTCACAAACCAAAACTACCTTCTGCTCTGTTACAGCCCTTAAAAGAAAAACAAAGACAAGCCAAAGATGGATACCTATCTTTGTTTTTTTCTATCACATTTTTAGCATGCCCTTCCTCCAATACATTCAGGATGGCACGAGCTATTGCTCCCCTCCCTCTTATCCTTACAACAGCCTTATGAGGTAGCTTAGGATGAGAAGAATGGTCACTCAGTTGAATGAGTGGAGGTATGAACCAGTCCTAGTCTCTTTGTTTAAACAGCACAACCTAGTTTTAATTTTAAAACTTTGTAGTGACAGAAGGATTAAACCTCTCTCCTCTCCTTGTGCAGCTCTGATCTGAATTGGGGCCCCATGCAGCCATCTAAAAGACTGACCAAAATCTGAGCTCTCTCTAGATTGATTCTCAGAGTAGGCCAGGGTAGACAGGCAAATGATCTTACTTGGTGCCGGACAGATTCTTACGGGTTTGTTGTTCTGTCTTTCATCACAGTTCTGATCCTGTTGGAACTTCTGCAGTTCTGAAAAGATTGCAGCTTCACCCTCTCCCATTTTTCTCTGCTCATGTAGTGGGTGCTATTTTCCATCCTCCGTCTTTTTCCGTTTTAAAAGTCTTCATGCAGCTGGCATCATATGCATTTGTGTTGGTGTGTGTGCCCTCAGGGAGATTTATCTGCTGCGGCAGCTTGGTCATAATTATTTTATCAGCCAACGTGGGTGATGTTTCCCAGCGCGGTGCACACAAGAGTTTAAAATTTAATGTAGGCGAAGGGTAGGTGGGTTGTTGCTACTGTGGAACCAACTGCTTTTACCCCCTTACTGCCCTTCTTTAAGATTTAAAACTAGTTTTAAGCACCAGAATATCAAGAAAGTGGCTTTTTGCACTGTAAAGACTAACAGGTTTATTGCGGCATAAGCTTTTGTGGATGAGGGCAGGTGCAAACTCTCTCTCTCACACACACACACACACACACAAACACACGACAGAATAATAACTAAAGACGGGGGGAACCATTCTTTGTAAGAGACATAAAAGATGCTAGTTCGGTGTAGTGGTTAAGAGCAGCAGGACTCTAATCTGGAGAGCTGGATTTGATTCTCCACTCCTCCACTTGAAGCCAGTTGGGTGACCTTGGGCTAGTCATGGCTCTCTTGAGCTCTCTCAGCCTCACCCACCTCACAGGGTGTTTGGTGTGGGGATAATAATAACATACTTTGTAAACCACTCTGAGTGGGCATTAAGTTGTCCTGAAGGGCGGTATGTAAATCAAATGTTGTTGTTGTTGTTATTATTATTATTAATCCATTCACAACAGCAATCCCGATGATAATGCTTTTTTTCTAACTATTCTCTGTTAATTTAACAGTCTAGTGGGAAAGAAAACTGGAGTCCTTAGTAAGTCCCAGTAGAATGGATTCATATTTGCCGACAGAACTCTCACTACTGATGTCTCCGTACTGGCACTTACTGGGAGACTGAGAGCCAAGCTACAAGTGACGCCTTACACAGGTTGGACACTTGTCGGCTTTCCTCAAGTTTTGATGGGAAGTGTAGGCATCCTGGTCTTGCAGCTGTAATGGAGAACCAAGCTGTAAAACCAGGATGCCTACATTTCCCATCAAAACTTGAGGTAAGCTGACAAGTGTCCAACCTGTGTAAGGTGTCACTTGTAGCTTGGCTCTGAAATGTTCTCCCACCCCCATCCCTAGTTTCTGAATATTGCCATGTTTGACGGTAGTTTTGTGTCCATTTATTCTATTGCTTCTGACCTTTTTGCCCTGTATGGGCACCAAGGGCATTGATGGCAAGTGATGACATATATACAACACGGGATGTTGAGCCGGTAGATGGCATGGAGGATGGATTTTCTAAGCTCTTGTAACAGAGTATTTCCTGAATGGATATAAGGACAGAGTTGGTTTGTTGCAGGGCTCAATTTGTCAAATTTGTGCCTCTTTTAAAATAGTCTGTTGCTGCTGGCGAACAGCCAGGGTAGAGTTCCCCACAGGTCTGCAAATGTTAATCCATTAATTGATTCAATTTGTCAGCTCAAGTTCTAGTTTGTAAAAGGATCTCTGTTGATAAGACAAATCACTAGCTTTGTGGAACGGATTAAAGGACCTCTTCTTAAGCAAAGAAATACAGGACTAAAGTAAAAAACCCAAATCTTTTCAAAAACTCTGCTCTTTTCTCCCAGCCGATATCGATAAAATACTAACACTCCTGCCCTCCAGAAGTAAACCCAAGTAGGAAAAATAGCCTTGGGGAATGGGGATGAGTGTGTTGGGGCGGGGAGGGCTTGCCAAAGTCCACTTACAATCATAAGCAGAGATACCCTTCTAAGTCCATTGAAACCCATAGGTTAAGAATAGGGCTACCAAGGAAAGGGATCAACTCCTGCCCCCCAAGCCATCAGGTGGATGACATGGTGACACTTCTGGGAAAAACCCAGAAGTGATGTCATGCCCCTCTAGGAATCTCCAGAAACTATGGCAAAACCATAGAGGTTCCAGTGATTCCTAGAGATGCCTGGTGTCACTCCCAGGTTTCCCCCAGAAGTTATATCACGCCACCACCAAGAGCACACCCCCTTGTCCTCACTCTCCTACTGGTTGCCTGGCAGCTTTAAGTTAGAAGGGTGTAACTCTGCCTAGGACTGCACTGTGAGAGAGTTTGTGGCAGAAACAAAAACCTGGAGCTTCCTTATTTTAGTCATATTTTCATCACTAAGGGTCAAACTACGTACTGTATTGCATCCTGTGATTAGAATGGCTGATGTGTGTCTTGGATCCTTGTGGTAGGGGGATATTGCCTGGCTCTGGCCTGCAACCCCTTCGCCCTCTTCCACTTTGCAGTAGTTCGTCAATAAAAAAATGTCCTTCTACCCTGCTTTAAGCCCTGTTAGGAAAAGGAAGGTCCAGGACAAGTCCCTTTGTTTCCCCCATACTTGGAGCAAAAAGGAGCCTGGGGCTTTGTTTTGGAGACATAGTATAAGGGAGGAAGCATTAAATTCCCTTTCTCCAGAACTGCATCTCCAACGCGTATTAAGCCTCTGTCTTCCCCACTACAGGGCCAAATGTGTTTATTTGGAAGCATATATGCCTTTTCTTTCTGTCAAAATAGTCAAGGCGCTTACCGTGCTATCAGTTAAGACAGTAAAATGGCCATCTGTCCAAAAATAAACCCCCCACAAATCAGCATATTAGCTGTTAGTAATAATCACCGTAGCTATAAGATAAGCTAAAAACAGACACGGTCATATAAAAGAGCAGATCACAGAGCTCATTTCTGCCACAGCTGGAAACAATTTAGAAGAATCCCCAGATAAAAGCTGAGGAGAGGGCTGGCGTTTTCTTTTTAAAAGGCTGTTCTTCAGGAACAAGATAAGTGGGAAATGCCTGTGTTTAAATAGGTGAAATTTCCTGTTAAAGGGTCGACAGATGAACAACGTGATTCTCTATCAGTCCAGAAAAAGTAAATTGTGTACACTGCCACAATTCAGATCATGTAGGAAAGGAAGAAAGGATTTAATCCTTCAAGCCCGACTTGGGTTTGCTCATCTCCACACAGTTATAATTTTAAGGGAGAGGGGTTAAAATCTTATCTTTTTTCCTTAATAGCCTTGCAATAGTCTCTGTTTTGATTAGCAACACTGGGCAGGACTTGAAGGGTTAAATCTTCTCGTCCCTTTCCATGTTGTTTGAATCTGAATCGTGGCTGCACATGTATGCTGTTTACCATTTACCGGCTGACATAGATCTCTGTCGGGTCTCATTTGGTCTCAAAAGCCTAGGGGACAGTCTTTATAAAAAGACTCTAGAGGATAACAGGGTCTTGACAGGCCATGGACAGTTTGTACATTCTTTGCCAAGTGACCATCTGGGCAGAAGAACTTAGGGCTCAATGAACAATACCCGCCTGCATGGAAGCACCCTTAGGATCGAGACCACAGGATAAGGAGAAAGCAAATTAAGCTCTCCTCCTCATACACTCACCATTTCCCTTGACCTGAAATGGCCCCGGCTAATTGCTAAAGTTCCGTTTGGAACAAGCAAAAGGAAGTGATACAGGAAGGTTTATGTTTGCCCCAACCAGGTCCTTAGCTGCTCTTTGAGACCATTTCTGGAAATCTTCATGGTAGGAAGACTTAAACCCCCTCATCCTGCAGTCCCCCTGATCCAAATAAGGCCCCGTGTATATAATTTCTTTTTATTCATCATGGAATGCCCAACATCACATGTAGATGAACCTTCAGGTGCCACTGCAGAGAAGTCCCTGGTGTCTACTCATTGATTTTCAGCCAGGGAGCATGGCCTCAAAAGCAGACCTTGAGAGGCAGACATGTTTGTGCTGGAGAAGACTGGCCTTCAAGTAGCCGGGTCTGAGACTACCTCTGACTTTTTCGGTTATAACCAAATTTACATGTCTGGGATAGTGTTCAGTTCAGAATACCTTTATTAGCATAACAATGTGAACAAGCACAGTCAGCAAGAAGACAAAACCACCATTACCTGAATATTTAAACCGGTCTTCTCCTCTTGGATGCACAACAAAGGAATTTAGTCTGGGATAGTAATTGTGGAACTTCAGAGTCATGCATAGTTTGGTCTTTAGATTCAGGCTTTAGAAATAGTTCTGAGCTTGTGTTCAGCATTTGATCCTGCTGATTGGCAGTGAAATAGGGCTGCCAGCTCCAAGTTGGGAAATTCCTGGAGACCTGGGGGGAGAAACCTGGAGAAAGTGGGGTTCGGGGAGAGAAAGGACCTTGGCATGGCATAATTCTATAGAGTCCACCCCCAGAAGTAGCCATTTTCTCCAGGTGAACTGATCTCTGTGGCCTGGAGACCAGTTGTAATTCCAGGAGATCTCCAGCCACTGCCTGGAGGCTGGCAACCCTACAGTGAAAGCTTCAGTAAGTCGCAATCTATTGTGTTCTAAGAGGTCCAAAGGCTTGCCATTTAGAAAAATTGGACTGGTGTTTGGTTCGGCTCCCCCACCCCTGTTCCTTCTTATTTAGGAATGTTCGGCAACCCACTCTTTGGGGCGGGAATTGCTTTCCCCCCTTGAGACTGTGTCAATACTGAACCCCTTGGCAATTTCAGAGGCTTCTGCGCTCCTTTGAAAGCAACGCCTCTCACTTCTGCAGGAAGGAACAGCTCGGCCTCATCCATCACTGTCAGCCCCGGAGGCAGCGCATCTATCATATGGTGACTGCAAATCATTGCGCAAGTTAAGTTACAGCCGTTGCAAAAGACCAAAAAAAAAAAGAGATTAAACCGATGAACGCCTGCGCTTGGCTGGCTTGTGTTCAGACAGGGCGCCGTCAAGTTGGGAGTCGAGATGGATGTGCGGTTGCCAGTCGTGCTGCGGAACGGAGGCGGTTTTCTGTGTCAGCAGATTTGAACAGCAATAAAATGCCTCTGCAGCGCTGGTCGGCGCTGGAAGAGAGAAGGGGACATAATTTCAGCTGAGCAGTGGCTGTAAGGCAGATAGCACTGGCTGTGCCCTTTGACTCCCTCTCACCAGGAACAGCCAGGCAAAAGGCCTATTTCAGTCCTGTGGCAGCGGGAACTGCAAGCGCAGCTTTGGCAAGACCCACTTGCTGCTTTCCTCCTGTTACTTTATACTGCCAATAAAAATCAGGCCCTGCCCAAACACTCTTGGTATTAACCAACTGTACTGTAGCATAAGCTTTTGAGAATCACAGTATTCTTCGTCAAGAACTGTGATTCTCGAAAGCTTATGCTACTGTAAAGTTGGTTAGTCTTAAAGGTGCTACTGGACTCTTTTCAATTTTGCTACTACAGACTAACACGGCTGACTCCTCTGGATCTATGACTCTTGGTATTCATGGTGAAGGAGAAAGGAATAAAGTGTCTCAGGCTGGTTCCGTTGTATACAATGACTTTTTTGCGGGTCTCGGGACAGTTCTGTACGGGTTATTTGTCCCGAATTCAGTGGGAAGCATTTTTTCCCTTTGCTTCCACACAGTATTGTGGTGCATTCATGCATCTCTGGGAGTTTCCCTGGGTTTTCTCTGATCTTCTCAAACCTGCTTTGATCCAAAGTTTTGGGAAAGTAAAGCTTGGATGGCTTCTGTGTGGGTTGGAAAATTCGTATTTTCTGGCCCGCATGCAGCCATTTCCCCTGACCTTTCCCCATGGCAGCAGGGATGCCAAAATTCTCTCTATAGCAGACTTCCTGGCATCTGGGTGTTTTGCCTGCTGGCATTTCAGGCACCTGTAGGGTTGCCAGGTCCAGGTTGGGAAGTTCCTGGAGATTTTGGGGGCGGAGTCTGAAGAGGGTTGGGTTTGGGGAGGGGAGGGGAGGGGCCTCAGTGGGATATAATTCCATAGAGTTTACCCTTCAAAGCAGCCATTTTCTCCAGGGGAACTAATCTCTGTTGCCAGGAGATCAGTTGTAATTCCTGGAGATCTCCAGCTATCACCTGGAGGCTGGCAAGCCTAGGCACCTGTGAAAGGAAATAGGTGGGGCGATGAAGAGTTTGCCATGCCTGATGCTGGCACACTTGGCCCCACCTTCCAATTTATCTTAGGGTTTGCTGGTTACAGCCTGACAGTCCTTTGTGGCAGTCATTTCCTCCCCTGCCCCCAGTGGGTATATTATTATTATTTAGTTGGCACTAGAATATTGTTATGTGGATATACCTCCAATAGGTGTAGCAGGTTCTTTTAATTCTCAGCTTCCATTTTTTAAACAAGTAAGTCTCTAGTCCCTTCCTTTGCAGAGATATAGAAAGAAAGGTGTATCTTCACAAGGGAAGAGGCTAGAGACTTACTCTTTTTTAAAATGAAAGCTGGGAATTCAGAGAACCTTCTACACCTATTGTTACAAAAGTATATCAATATAACAATATCGAAGTTCCAGATTTTTAAAAAATTGCAAAAGCCCTGATTGCCCTGAGAAGAGATTGGGGCAGAGAAACTGTGAGGAAACCTACCATGTGGGAGCCCCATTGCTCCTGCGTCTTATCTACAGACACACAAGCAACAGAGAAAAGAAAAAAAACCCGTCCCCATGTGGAAACCACCTCAGGGCCAAACTACAAGTGAAGAATGACACAGGTTGGACACTTGTCAGCTTCCCTCAAGTTCTGATGGGAAATGTAGGCACCTTGGCGGAATGCTGAACAAGCGACATTTGAAAAGTCCATGGGACAGCAGTCAGAGAGCCAAGCTGCAAGACCAGGATGCCTACATTTCCCATCAAAACTTGAGGGAAGCTGACAAGTGTCCAACCTGTGTCATTCGTCTCTTGTAGCTTGGCCCTCAGTCATTCTTTTTCTGTGTCCAGCTGCAAGCAGAATTGAATCTGGGTTGGGGGTGGGGAGAAAAGGTGTCCCGCGCAACACTTAATAGACTGCATTGCTCATAAAAATCCATCCCCTCAAGCGAGGTATCACTGTGTCTACTTGAAAGTAAATCCCCAATTGCTTCATCCTGCCATTTCCTCTTTTTCATTTTCAAGTGTGCAAATCCCTTCCCCTGATGGTTCGCTCCTGAGTAATCACTTGATTATTGGCTGTTGTTTGGAGAGAAAGGAGGCTTAAGTACTTTAAAACAAATTGTTAGAGAGCCTAGAAGCTCTTGTTTTTAATTTTGTTCATTATAATAATTTTAAAAAGGGAGGGGGGAGTGATTTGGCTTGCTGCAAGTAAATAAAGAAATACCATTCTTAATCCATCCTCAATAAGAGAGCAAATTACCATGCATTTTATTCATGACAGTTTTGTGGCTTGGTGGTAGGTCATCTCTTTGCCATGCAGAAGTTTCCAGGTTCAGCCCCTGGCAGTTCCAGTTAAGAAGATCTGGAATCAGGTTGATATGAAAGGTCTTCATCTGAGATACTGGAGAGCTGATGCCTATCAGAGTAGATGATGCTGACCTTGATAGACAAGTGGTCTGATGCCCCATAAGGCAATTCCATATGTTCATAAACAGAGGAAGAGAACTGGCAAACCCAGAGACAATGGGAATAAATTGATTGACATGGAAAGAGCAAAAAGTAATAACATTTTTAAAGGGGGGCAAGTCGGTTGCTTTTTACCTAGGAAAAATATTGCCAAACAGATTCTTAAAAGCAGGTCTTTCTTCTGGGAAAAGAGGTGGTGGAACTCAGTGGTGGAACTCAAAACTGCACAATGATGTCACTCTGGGTCAGCTGGAACAAGAGGGGAGTTTTTAAAAGTTTAAATTGCCCTTGGTGAAAATGGTCACATGGCCGGTGGCCCCGCCCCCTGATCTCCAGACAGAGGGGAGCTTAGATTGCCCTCTGCGCCGAGGGCAATCTAAACTCCCCTCTGTCTGGAGATCAGGGGGCGGGGCCACTGGCCATGTGACTATTTTTAAGAGGTACTGGAACTCCATTCCACCACGTTCCCGCTGAAAAAAAGCCCTGCTCAAAAGGATCCCAAAACAAAGCTGGGCCGATTCCAGATGACTAACCTTAAGTCGCTTCATGCCGCCCTCTTCCGGATCGCGACGGGGAAAATGCGAAATATCGCGTTTCCTCGCGCGAGTTTTGCGCGATGACGCGCAAAACTCGTGCGAGGAAACGCGATATTTCGCATTTTCCCCGTCGCGATCCGGAAGAGGGCGGCATGAAGCGACTTAAGGTTAGTCATCTGGAATTGGCCCAGGTATCTGTAAACATTCAGAAACAAAGCAGGGAAACCCCGGGTAGTCAAAGGCTACAAGAAACAATACCGGGAAAATACAGTCAAAGAAATGTTTGATTTTTATAACAATATATTGGTGCAAAGTGTGCAAAAGTGCAAAGTGTCAACAATAAATACAATTTCATACAAGTAATAAATATATAATAAATACAAGGTAACAATTATACAAAGTAACAGTTGTTTGTCCGTGTTTTTGTAATGTTCATAGAGAAACGTCTGGGTGAGAGCTGCAATAGAGCCTTCTTAGGAATGTAGGCAGAAAGTCCCACAGGGAAGGGTGACCACAATCCAGATCAAATGAAAATATTGATGTGCCGACGGGATTATGCTTGCATATTATATCATTCCCGTTTCGTATACACAACTTCTTCCTGGGCACAGTTATTGGATGTACACCTTCCTAATGGTCTTCAATTAGAACAGCTCACCACATGATATTTTCATTACTGGCATGAACCACCATTTCAGCGCAATGGACATGTTCTCTCCCCCTCCCCTTTATCTTGTTCTGATATTTTTTCACATCCACCCTCCCCCCACCCCATGTTTGGGGCTAGAGAAGAGAGAGGGGCTGAATCCACACTGGCACAGCACTAAGCAGGTGGAGTGAGAGCGTCTTTCTGGTGCATTTTATGATGTCATCACGCCACGAGAGTGGCATCATGGTGCGATGACATCATAAAATGCGCCAGAAAGATGCTCTCACTCCGCCTGCTTAGCGCTGTGCCGGTAAGTGTGGATTCAGCCCTGGTTTGTGGGAGGGAGATGTTATTTGATAGTCAGTGTTTTAGAGGGTTGCCACCTCTGGGTTGGAAAATTCCTGAAGGTTTGGGTGGGATCCTGAGGAGGGGCAGGTTTGGGACAGGGGAGGGACCTCGGTAGGATGTAATGACCAATCTTACCAACAGGTTTGAGCTTCAATAGAGAATAAAGGAGGGACCTCAGGCAGGTATTATGCCATAGAGTCCACCCTCTGAAGCAGCCATTTTGTCCAGGTGACCTGATATCTGTAGTCTGGAGATCAGTTGTAATTCTGGGAGATCTCTGAGTCCCAGTTGGAGTTTGGCAACCCTACTTTATATTATATATTCTTTTTAAAAAGCAATAAACTTAAGTGATTCTGAGAACAAAACAACCCTTGAACTCCTATGACTCTGAACCAGGCGGTGGGGATGAAATGCTAGCCAAAATAAGTTGGTATCGATTGGGGGAAAGATGTTTATTCTAAGCAGGTAACCTCCTCTGAACTTCGAGACAATTGATGTTACTGACACTTGCTCTGATTCATACGCTCTGAAAGACACAAGTACTTGGCCATGGAAAGAAGGTGCTAGAAGTTTGTGGTGGTTTTCAGGAAATTGCTGACTTTCTCCCATGTGTTGGCCTGGAGCCCACCTGAAATTGTGAGAGGCTGGGCAACGAAAGCTGTCTGCAGAGACCGTCACGGCCAGAAATCCTAAACTGTCAGAGTAGAGAGACTATCCTGGCATATGTCCCAGTGTAATCCAGAAATCTTTATAGATCTTCCAGGTCACAAGGAGGCAATGTCCAGCTTGGGTTGGCACAGTCTCTCCAGAGGTGAGGGACCCTTCCCCATCCAAGGAATGCTAGTTGCTTGGGAAGGTCACAGCCAAAAAGCATTTGCATGCCATCTGGATGGGAAAGTGGGCAGTTGTAAAGGTCTTGCCCATATTGGTGTCATTTTCTTGCGTTAGCAACTCATGACCACTGTTCTTCCCCTCATGACACAGGAAGGGTTGGGGGAGAAAGAGCTAATTTTAAAAAAGGGTAATTGCTACATCGCTATAGCAGAATAACATTATAACAGTCTATTGCCAAAAGGGACTCTCTCCTTTGAATTCCCAGCATACTTCCTTTATTATATCTTTAGTCCTTTTTATGTCAAGCAAAACTGACTTTTTAATTTGAAAAGTAATGAAAACTGAGATTTCAGCATCTTCTTGACTGAGCATCAATCCTGCATTCTCTTGGGGTAAAGCTAAAAGATTTATAGTCCAGCTTGAAATCAAATAGGTTTCATTTCTTCCAGAAGTTCTCCCTATGCTGTGTCCCACTCTGGTTCAGTGAGCATTTCTAAAAGTCGTTATGGAATTAGAGCTTGTGTCGTTTGCCACAGTTCTTGGTTTGTTGAGGTCATTTGCATTCCCTCCCCTCTCATTTTTACCAATACGCACTACTGTGTTGATTGAACAGTGTTTTTAAAAAGCAATCTTCATGTGATTAGAGGAACTGTTGGATCAAGATTTCTTGGGTGCAGTGTTTTACCAAGACACAAGAGTTCATGTGTGCAGCCGTAGAACACTGCGCCAAAAAAAAATCTTGAGGCAATTGTACATGTAATTCGAGATTCTTTTTTTGGATGGTGTGCTATGCACATGTGTTCTTCGGTGCACATTGATAGAGAGCCATTCAAAAATTCAGTCATGCATACAGCCACATCCTGATTGCTTTTCTTCTGTGTTTCATCAATACATATGTAAATGCCGGTGGCCAAATTCACTTTGGAACCGAATGGCTCATGCAGACCTCTGGGGAAGAATTCGGATTGTGAAAATATTTAAGCATCCCCATTGACCTCCTAGGAAGTAGACCCAATTATGAAGGGAAAGAAGGGCCAAATGTTAGAAACATAAATGAGGAAACACCCAGCCAACTCTTGGCTGTTCTATATGCTGTGTTGTTGTGTTACTAAGCATACGGTAAGGTGACAAAATTTTAATTCCTTGAGGGCAGGGAGAAACCTTGGGCCGGCTCTGCTTGGAAGCCCACAGAACACCCTTGATTTTGGACAGCCTATGTGTGATAGACCCTTTTAAAATGGAAAATTCATTTGGGTTCATGCTGTGGGAGTTTGACACAGAGCCGCATGCTTGACAGGGAGATTGAGTGAAAATGACAGGCAGAGGAAACAAAGTAAACCCTTGTCTTGCTCCTGGGACTGCCCTTCTTGTTCCTGTGGATTGAAAAGGTTTCATTCTCTGTTCCACATGATAATGGAGGAGAGGATATATCAACTGCTGTTTGGAGAATGGTTCCTGACGGCCTCTGTTTCAAAAGAGTACACAAGCCAGTGTGGTGTAACAGAAAGAGTGTCCGACTAGGATTTCAGAGTTCCAGATTTGAATCCCCTCTCTGTCACGGAAGCTCACTGGATGACTCTGGGCCAGTCAGTCAGTCAGTCAGTCAGTCTCTCCCTCTCTCTTTGCAGACTGACCTACTTTACAGGAGTATTGTGAAGATACAATGAAGGCATGGAGAGCAGAGTATGACTCCCATTGTTGCTTAGAGGAAGGGTAGGATAAAATGTGTTAAACAATAATAAAATAAGTGCCCAGCCCCTCATGACTTAAAAAGTTAAAAATACCTTTCCTCAAGTGTTTCAAGTTAGAAAAACAGTGTAGGGGATACGTAACCCTCCGTCCCTCCTGATCTGAATCCTGTCTGAAAACGAGTTTAAAAAATGACAGGATGTTTTAAACATAGACCTCTGAATGTATCTGTGATTTAGTTCTCTACCAAATGTTATCTTTCATTCTGTTCTCTCTTATCATTTTTATCCCACTGCTCCTCAGGAAGCTCAGGGTGCCATTGGTTAGTTCTGTCTTTCTCTGTTTTCTCTGTTCCTCCATTTTATCCTCACAAGAAACTCCGGCTGAGAGAGAGAGCGCGCGCAAAGGGCCCAAGATTACCCAACAAGCTTCATGATTGAGTTGAACCAGAATCCCCCTGGTTCTAGTCCCACAACCTTAACTGTGCCCCTAACATAGTTAACCTTAACTATGCTAACTCATCAGTAAGTGAGGCAAGGCTTCTTTAGATGAGATGTTTCTAATTTTCTTTTTTCCCCTCAAAGGAGCTCAGAGGGGATTGGGGAATGAAACTATATTCGCTGCCTTTGGAATGTTTGCTGTTGTTCCCAAATAAAATTCTTTTGGATTAACAACACCTTAACTTTTCTGTTTCAGGATTGTGTGCAGTTGAACCAATACAAGCTGAAGAGTGAAATAGGAAAGGTAAGTTTCCATGATTTATGCTTTTATTCTCCAAGGGCAGCTTGGAGGAATCAGCTGCGCCTATTTGCATCCCTGGCAGGATCTTAAAATGAGAGGTTGGTCTTCCATTCCACTGAGGAATTTGGATGCTAATCTTGTGAGATTCTTAACCTCAAAAGGGCTTTGCTCGGGGATAGATCATGCTTGTGATAATTAATGTAGTTATGTAGCTTCTCAAATTCCAAGTGTTATAATCAAGTCAACATTGAGGAAAATTGCATGGTATATAACAACCCTTGCTGGACTATATCTCCTTTAAATGCAGATGGGGTATGATTGAATGTTCCTTACTTAAAAAAAAATCTGGAACCTATTTGCCCTGATTTCTTTCTTTCTTTCTTTCTTTCTTTCTTTCTTTCTTTCTTTCTTTCTTTCTTTCTTTCTTTCTTTCTTTCTTTCTTTCTCTCTCTCTCTCTCTCTCTCTCTCTCTCTCTCGCTCTCTCGCTCGCGCGCTCGCGCGCTCGCGCGCTCTCGCGCTCTCTCTCGTAGATTGTGTTGAGCTTAGTGGTGTTTTTGACCCTAACTTCAGTAATGAATCAATGATATTGCAGAATGTCCTTTCCATTGCACCAAGTTTGGAGATTAGAACCCCTCCACCCACTTAGAATCAGCTGATCTGGCCATGCTAATCCATGCTGATGTAACCTTGATGCTAGATTACTGCAGTATGCTTCACGTAGGGCTTATCCTTGAAGACAACATGGAAACATCCATTCGTTCAGAATACACTGGCTTGTCTTTTGATTGAAGTAAATAATTTCCGCACACTGCACTAGATTTGGAATGACTTTGTTGGCTGCTGATTTTTTTCTGAACTGAGCTCAATTTAAGATGCTGTTTTTGACCTTTAAAAAGCCTTTACAACCAGATCTGTTCCTCTCAACAGTTTCTTCGTTTTGTTTTCCCTCCCACAGGGAGGTTCCATGTTTGCTGGTTCATTCCAAGGCTTTCTCAGGGGTTTCTTTGATTGTCTGGATCGATCTGCCAATTGTGTTGAGATCTGCCCCTTCCTCCTATGTATTTAGGAGGGCATGTAAGACTGAACAGTTTCAAGGGGCCTTTTGTTGACTTTATCTTCCTAATATGGTGTAGATTTTCAGGATAACTGCTTGTTTTCTTGCTGATAGGACAGTGTTTTATGGTGGCGTTGTTTCTAGTGTTGGTATTCTGGAGCCACGTCTCTTGTTTCTGAGCCTAATTCATACTGCTGGCTTGATCCATGAAATTCCTAAATGCCAGTCAATTTCTTCTGCTCCTTGTTTCCCGTATGAACAAATCTGCTCACTTAGAGTCTCTCTACACAAGACACCTCGGCTTGTGTTCCTCAAGTGTAGAGAGATGCAATGTTATCTGGGAAGCATAGTTTTAAAAGACAGAGCTGGCTGAGATTGCGCCTCAGAGGTTTTGTTAATTTCATCCTCGCCTCCCCAGGCTCTGTCAATTTAACGTCTCTATCTGTCTTCTTAAACTGCCCTTCCAGGATAACGTTGCAACTCCCGACATGTGTTCTTCATGTGTCAGATGTCTTGTGCAGACAGATTATCTGCCCCATATCCTCCTGCCATCTGATGTTTGCTGGGTACCTATGTGAGCTAGGGCGCCTAAATTATAGACCTCCCTCCCCGTGGAGAGCTGCCTGGCTCCCATGCTCATGACATTCAGATAGCAAATTTGTTCTATCAGAGGACATTTGTAATAATAAATGATATGCAGCCCCTGCCTGTGTTTCCACTCTTTTTTGTGTTCCTCCCGTTGTTGCTGGGCTATGTCAGGTCTGTGCAGTTTTTAATGAGGTTTTCACATATTTCTGTTGTTATGCTGATTGAAGTCGCCTTGTGAATCTTCCAGGGTGGGATGGAAAAGCAGGGTGCCAAGATTTTACTTGCATAAATATTATTGATGTTCCTCTTCATTGGTAGATAATAAATGTCCTTTCTTCCTGGGCTATATCTTGCCTAAACACTACATCAGGGCCTTCTGAAGCCTTTAATGCAGCCAATCAGAGGAAGAGCGAGAGGCTATCCTTCCCCATCAGGCCTGGTTAAGCCCTTATTACCATACAAATGCAGTGTGATTTAATTTCATCCTGCATTAAGAACCACCCAGTGAGTAACTGAAAGGTCTTTAAAAGTCTGCATTGCCCTGACACCTTAGTTTTTGGATTGGTGCCAGGGCTGCAGATGGTACCCTGGAGGAGTCCATTCTTGCCTAGAGGAGGCATTCTGAAAGTCCACAGATGCAGCTTCCAAAAAGGCCTTTCGCCTTCGAAAGGGCAGGTTGGTCCATTTTTTCTTTCTTTCTTTAAAAAAAGGATAGGTAATTTTTACCAACAGAACGAAAGAATTCTGCTTCATCATCAAACATTGTGCAGTTCACACAAGCTAGGTTCTGATGTCTTTACAAAATGGTGGTTTTATTGCACTTTTTAAACAGTATATGTGTTTTGCTTATAATTATAAGCGCACAGAGAAAAGGGGAAAACAAACATACCATGTGATGTAGTGGTTAAAGTGTTAGTCTAGGGTCAAGGAGACTGGATTCGAGTCCATTCCCCACTCTGTCATGGAAGCTTGCTGGGCGACCAGTCACACTCTCAGCCGAATCTACCTCACAGGGTTGTTGTGAGGATAAAGTGGAGGAGAGGAGAATGATGCAAGCCACTTTGGGTCCCCATTGGGGAGGAAGGTGGATTAGAAATGAAGTGGACAGGCCGACAGGCAGGCAGAGTTAACGTGATTATCTGAATAAACACCTTTATAGTTAGTTAGGGCCTATCAAGCCAGGATCTGAAACTGTGGCTTGAAATTGGTTTATTAACAACAGTTAATCTTCAATATGGTCTTGCATGATGCATAGCTTAATCCTGCCTTGTTCCCTAGCACTGCCCTCTCTGGCAACAGAACAAAGGCAATGAAACCAGCATTTGTCAAGGAAAACTAGCATGGTGATCCCCAGACTAAATATAAAACCATGGTTTTGCATTATACCTGAATCTGAACCAAGCCACGTAATGGCTTTTAAGCCACGATGATTATGTTACCTTTTTTTCTTTTGCATGCATTATCTGTGTTCCAGAGGTAAAATGGTTCATAGAATCCATTCTAGTATCTAAAACTCATAAGAGTAGGTACCTGGTGAAAGAATACAGGAATATAGGGCTATCTCTAAGGTGGGGCAAGTCCAGGATAGACTCTATCGACTTCCCTGCAGCCTTGCACAACTTCCCTTCCTGGGTTACTGCTGATCATCTTGGTGGTGGCCTCCACACAAACTCTACCATGTAGATGATCAGCAGTGGCACATCAAGGATTACCAGCTTTGGGTTGGAAAATTTCTGGAGGGTTGGGTGTGGAGCATTGGGGAAGGGAGTGACCTCAGCTGGGTGTAATGCTATAGAGTCCACCCTCCAAAGCAGTCATTTTCTCCAGGTGACAGATCTCTTTCATCTGGAGATCCAGATTATCATCATAAACCTTTTATTGGCATAAAATACAGTAACATAAAACAAAACAGAAAAAAAACCCCAAAAGGTAGGTGTCAAAAAGGGAATATGAAATCTCAGCCGGTCAAAAACTGTAGTAAGATAAAAAAACACAATGAAAAGTTACGCAGTAAAGTCTAAGTATTATAAACTCCTGCCCTTAATTTACATACATGTGAAAGGAACTCAGCGGCAGATGCAGTAATTTTAGGGGACTTGTCAGATAACAAAAAAATAATTTCGTTACTAGTCGTGGATTTTGCAGAAGACAGAAGAGGGCAAATCAGATGGTGATGTAAAGAGGAGTAATGGGGACAATGAAGAAGGATATGTTGAACAGAATCAGGTTCATTGTTTGAGCAAGAACAAACTCTTTCCTTGTAGGGGATACCCTTATATTTGCCTGTTAAGACAGTCGAGGGAAAGAGATTGAACCTGGCCAACATGAAGGCTCTACGATGGGAGGGGATTACCAGATTAGGAAAGTACTGGGCCATAGAGTTATATAAAAAGGGAAGGCCAAAAAAACACGGGGAACAAACTCCATAGCAGCCAGCACTGATTACTTGGGTTTCAATGTCCCAAATCCTCCTTCGGACTGCCCGAAAAAACGGCCATTTCTCCAGAGTTGGCCCAAGAATCCAGGTCAATGCCAAGGGATTTAATTTTAGATGCTATAGATTGTGACCATTTAGAAATATAGGAGTCAGCAGGGAGAAGAGCAATAAGACAGTTATGGGGAGGCTAAAATGGAGGTGAAGCCAATACTTAATAACAGTGATCCACGCCCGCGATTCGGTAAGATGAAGACCCAACTCGGTGCAGAGAGTAAAATAAGCTACAGAATCAAGGAGGCTGAGGATCCTGCAGAGAAAGACGGCATTAATGCGTTCTACCTCATTGTTGAAGTTCTAGATCCACACAGGAATCCCATAGAGCAGGCGCGAGATGACGGTGGCCTGAAAAATCTGAAGCGCAGCCGGGACAAATTGGTTACCTCTTTGGTGGAAGAAGCGTGTTATGGCCACAATCTTATTCCTGGCCAGGAGGAGAGAGTGGTCCCGATGAGAACACTAGTTTAAGTCATACTGAAATAGAACACCTAGGTATCTAAATGATTTAACCTGCTCAATTTCTCTTCCCTCTATTCTCCAACAAATGCGCTTCCAGGAACAATATTTTTGTCTTATCAAAATTTACAAAAAGAGAGTTCTGTCTACAGTAGGCCATGAACCCTAATAGGAAATGCATTAGGCCTACCCTAGAAAAGGAGAGAATCACAACATCATTATTTGGAGATCAGTTGTAATTCTGGGAGATCTCCAGGTCCGTCCTGGAGGTTGACAGTCCTACATTGGATGATGCTGTCTGTGGTCTTTATGATAGTCACTGTTTTTATTCTTGTTCCTCAATTCCTGGAACTGAGCTTGAAATGGGGATAAGGGGCGAGTAATTGGAGGTGTGTCCAAGGCAGACCACACTACCCATGTAATTTGGGGCTTCTCCAAGATAGCTCAGAACCCCCAGGTTCTGCCCAGGGCAGTTGCTCCAGTTAGCCATACCCACAGAACAACTCTGCAGAGATTTCCCTAGACTGCAACAAAATCTAACCCAATCTCTTCAGTCTTACCTCTAAAGTTGGGCAGGGGGGAGACAGCAAGGCCTCAGATGGTGATCTTGACAGTTGGACAGGTTCAGATAGAAGCAGGCATGCCTTGAGCATTGGAACTAGCCCAGAGACAGAAAACTTATACCAAGGTTCCTAGTAGAGATGGGCACAAACCAAAATACGAACCAAAATTCATGATGAACCAGGCCAGTTCGTGGTTCGCAAACCAGCGGTTCATTATATCCCATTTTGGATGAACCGCCACGAACTTTAGGCTGGTTTGTTTGGTTCATTTTTTGGTTCGTCACTGCGGACAGCCTGGTGCCAGTCAATCAGTTTCCTAGGCAACAGGGGATGGAATTCCTGCAGACCTTCTGCTGACCCGGAATTAACAATTTTCTGGCCTGGATGTGACGTTTTCACGAACCAAACGAACTGGTTCGCGAACTGGGGGCAGGTTCATGAAAGTTCATGGTTCATGGCTCGTGAAATTTGACGAACCATAAACCACATGGTTTGGTCTTTTTCTGGTTTGTGCCCATCTCTAGTTCCTAGTTCTCTCAGACCCTAACCCCTTTCAGCCCCATAAATTGTGTGCTTAAGTGCAAAACACCTTTAGAAATCAGGTAAAGGATGCTGGGTTAGTAAGCAAGTGGACAACTAAGGAACAGCTGGTGTAAGGTGAATGTGCTGCTGCCAGCCTCTTGCAGAGGAGATAATTATTGTGTATATCAAAATATACACGTGGCAGATTTCCAGAGCAGCAGCACCTGGTCTCTGCGTGACAGGAATCTGACGCTGGGATTTTTGTTTTGTTTTGTGTTGCCCTTCAGGGACTGAGTTGAGGAAAAAGCCTCTCTTCATGGATCATGAATTTAAGCTGATCGTGCCTCTTTATTTGAATCAATTAATCCAAATAATTTTAACATGCTTGCATATTTCCAAATCATTTGTTGAGGAAACATGAGAGATATTGCCATTTTAATAAGTGGAAACTATCACTTGTTAAAATGAGAGGTCACCTTCCATTTTTAACTTTTAAAATTGTCTTTATTTAAAATACATGCCATGTTTTCCATTTTAAACGCCTGAAGATAGCTTATAATGATGAGTCAGGATAAAAGCAAAACCAGTGTTTATTATTGTTCAGGCAGCCAGCTCAAGGTTGACTCAGGGCCAAGCTACACATGACGAATGACACTTGAACGGCAAGTGTATTTCTCCCTGTTCACTTGCCCTCCACTCAATCCACTTGCCGTTCAAGTGTCATTCGTCATGTGTAGCTTGGCCCTCAGCCTTCCACCCTTCTGAGGTCGGTAAAATGAGCACCCAGTTTCCTGGGGGTAAAGTGTAGATGATTGGGGAAGGCAATGGCAAACCACCCCGTAAAAAGTCTGCCAAGAAAATGTCGTGATGCAACGTCCCCCCATGGGTCAGTAATGACTCGGTGCTCACACAGGGGACTATCTTTACCTTTATTTATTTATTTACATTATTTATGGTCTGTCTTTCTCACTAGGACTCAAGGTGGATTACACAGAATAATTCAATACAATCGACAGGATGGGACATAAACAATGCCTGCAGGGAGAGCAGAATATAAATTTAATAAAATAAAAATAAAGTAAAATAGGATTTGTAGTGTAGAAAATCTGGAACCAAGCAGAAACCTGAAAACAGACAAAACATAAGTATTAACATCACACATTAGACAGTGCAAAAATTACATAGTAGGATCCTACTTAGAGCAACAGGCAGTACGAGCTATACCTAGTCCCTAAACCTTTAGCCAAGTAGCTTTCTTACTGGGTGATATGAAATCTGATAATCTGTGAAATGGTAAGCATGGGGAAACAGTGGTGCAAAACTCAGTTGTTCTAAAACCCATGGGAGAAGATGGCTTTATGTGGCTCTTGAAGAACTGTTAAGTAAGCACTATTGAAGAATCTCTGGGGAGGGGTTCTATAAACAGTTTCAGGTGGGTAGCTGTGTTGGTCTATAGTAGAACATGAGCCTTCCAACAACAACACAAACTAGGCAGACTCTGGTCCTTAGAGACTAACTAAATTTCCAGGACATGAGCTTTCAAGTGTCAAAGCTCCTGACTCTCCAAAGCTCACACTCTGGAAATCTAACTGGTTTCTAATGTGCTACTGGAGCCAAATCTTGCTCATCTACCACATACCAACACAGCCACCCCCCTGAAACTAGTCAGACTCTGACAACCACTTTCATGAATTGTCTTTAAACAGGGCTTTTTTTCTGGGAAAAGAGGTGGTGGAACTCAGTGGGTTGCCCTCGGAGAAAATGGTCACATGGCTGGTGGCCCCGCCCCCTGATCTCCAGACAGAGGGGAGTTTAGATTGCCCTCCGCGCCACTTGGTGGTGCGGAGGGCAATCTAAACTCCCCTCTGTCTGGAGATCAGGGGGCGGGGCCACCAGCCATGTGACCATTTTCAAGAGGTTCCGGAACTCCGTTCCCCTGCGTTCCAGCTGAAAAAAAGCTCTGTCTTTAAACACTTGGAGGGAAAAAATTGGGAAGCATCTGAAACTGATGGAATCTAGAAGCGGCATTTCATGTCCAAATCCTTTGCATGTGTGTCGGGAAGACAGGAGATGGGGATGGCTGGAATTAAGATGTGAGAATCTCAAAGGTCAGTTTTTCCCCTGGGGGCTTTCACTAGAAAAAGGAAACTGTGACCTTGGCTGAAGGTTTGTGCAACATTGAGGATGAACCACTTGTTGAAGTTAATGGCCTGAATCATGTTTCTCTCCAACTGCTTATGAATCCTTATGAAACACGTTTTGCCTCGGCCCCTTGAGCTTTTATTAAGAGACCGGCGAAGATTCCGTGCATGAAAGGGAACATTTTGACCTTCACTTTTTTTCCATAATTGCATCCATCAGCACTTGCAGTTCTTGGGAGACCAGAGGCAGTTGTTTAGGCTGCATGCGCTCCTTCTTTCCCTAGTTACGACCGCCTTGATTTTTCTGATATCTCTGTTGAATCACTGTGTCCCTTGGTAGGAGAAGGAGGTTTGTAGGTACTCTGAACTGCCCCTCTTCATCTGAGACACAACAAAGGAGGAAAAGTGGGGTTGTGATTTGGCTTACCGGCTAAAGGAGAAAGGTGTTCCCAGGTCCACCTTTTCTTTGGGGAAAAGACCCCCCTCCCATATCACGCATATATGCACCCAGCAGTGGGGTTGTCAGCTGAAGAGAACAGATTATGCGGTCTCATGTCTCCCGTGGGTCAGAACATTACCAGTGCTTGGAATATCCTTTCCTTGAAAAGCATTAAAATGAAGTTGCTTTTGCAGTTACGGTACACTTTTCTTTCCCAGGATGATTTCTGAAAAGTGAAAAGGGGAATGGCTCCTTGAAATAAGGGCGGTTTCCACACGGCTTACCTTATTCTGCAAAATAGCGAAATCTTGCACGAAATCTCGTGAGAAGACGCTATTATCACGCAAGAAGATGCGATAGCTATGGTTGTTGTGGGTTTTCCGGGCTGTATTGCCGTGGTCTTGGCATTGTAGTTCCTGACGTTTCGCCAGCAGCTGTGGCTGGCATCTTCAGAGGTGTAGCACCAAAAGACAGAGATCTCTCAGTGTCACTGAGCCAAGATCACGGCAATACAGCCCGGAAAACCCACAACAACCATCGTTCTCCGGCCGTGAAAGCCTTCGACAATACATAGATGCGATAGCATCTTCTCGCGAGATTTCACGCGAGATTTCGCTATTTTGCAGAATAAGGTAAGCCTTGTGGAAACGGCCAAGGAGTAGTGGTGGCAAGCCAGTTTTGAAGGCATAAGAAATAGCAGTGATAGATATTTGCTAAACTGTGAGTTTGGTCCAGCCCACATACACACATCGCATTCAGTACAGAGAAAAATGACAATGAACTTTTGCCTTTATTGACTTTGCATTCAAAATGAATAACGTAAAAATAAACATAGAAAAATTCATTTCCGTGTAATTTGGCACCCTGGTGTCCTAGGTGATCACCTAGTTCCACCTATGTGGTTGGGCCAGTGTGCAAGAAGGGTATGTTCCTTGCCTATAATGGATTCGAACCTCCAGATACTTTAGCAGCATATTTAAAATCCATACCAATACCGCAATATGGAGATATTTTCTTGGCTGCTATGGGTCGCTTTTTGAGAATTCCCTTTCAGAACGTAGGTATTTCTACAATACAGGGAAGATAGGCACCTTGACTCATCTAGTTATTGAAAGCCCAAATTTCAGTGAGGAGAGACAAAGTTGGATTACTTCGATACTTGAGAAGAATGAGCTCACAAATGTTAATCAGAGCCTTTCTTTTCTTTTACAAGATAAAGTCCGATATATTACCAGGTCACTGGCATCCTACCTTTTAGTAATCCAGTCTAAAATTAGAAAACTTTTGTGATTTATTATTATTGGTAATAGTAGTAGTAGTATTTTGGTTTTTGTTTGTTAATGTGGGATCAGTCTCAAGGCTATGGGTAAAAGAGGTGTACTGGAAAAGCGGGGGGGGGGGGGGAAGGGAAGGATTCCTTGTGATGTTCTAGTCGATTCTGAGGTTGCAACCTTATTGCAAAAGAAGCTAAAGAACCTTCACCTTAGATCCTCCTGACATGTTCAGTAGAAACATGGGCATATACATGCTTTAAATAAATATAAACAAATCAGTGCTCAAGAAAAAATTGGAAAGGCACCTCTTGGGGAGGGTTTAGATCAGGCGGTCCCCAACGTGGTGAACACGGGCATCATGGCACCCATCAACAGCTTTCTTGGTGCCCACCAAGTCTTTAGAAAGCCAGTGAAGCCATGTGTGGAGTTCTTGCTCAGCAGGGCTACTGATTGGCCACTGGTGATTTGATCGGCTGTATGGAATAAAGGAACGTTGTTTCTAGGGTTGCCAGGCCCCCTCAATCTCCCAGCGGGATATTGGGGCCTGGCTCTTACTGGGGGGGGTGTCCGTGCGCTCGTTGCGCGTGCGCGCTCCTGCAAGCGTGATGACGTCACTTCTGTGAAGTGACATCATCCCGCAGCCCCTGGATTGCGCCGTTGGGGGCTGCTGCGGAGTGCAGGAACGCTCCTGCACTTCGCAGCAGCCCAAAACAGGCCCAATCCGCACCAAAACAGACGCGGATTGGGCCCGTTTTGATGCGGGTTGGGCCCGTTTTGGGCTCCTTCAGAGCGCAGGAGCTTTCCTGCGCTCCGCAGGGGCCCACAACAGGCCCGATCCGTGCCAAAATGGGGCCAATCTGCGCCTGTTTTGACGTGGATCGGGCCCGTTTTGGGCCCCTGTGGAGCGGTAGAGCGTTCCTGCGCTCCGCAGGGGCCCACAACGGGCCCAATCTGCGTCAAAACGGGCCCGATCCACGCCCTTTTTGGCGCGGATTGAGCCCGTTTTGACGCGGATCGGGTCCGTTGTGGGCCCCTTCGGAGCACAGGAATGCTCCTGCGCTCCACAGGGGCCCCAATCCAGGCCAAAACAGGCCTGATCCTGGTGGCTGCTGTGCGCGGGGGCATGCATTACTGCAGGGGGGCGTGCACGAAAGGTGCGCGCCCCCCCGCTGGCCAGGTAAGTAGGGGCGGGGTGGGAGGGTGGGGGCTGGGGATCCCCCGCCCCCACCGGGGTCTGGCAGCCCTAGTTGTTTCAGTTGCAGCTGACGCTACAACATTGGTTTTATTTTCTCTCACTTCTCTTTCCATTGTATTTTTAAAATTACCCATCTTCCCCCTTGCACTTGAGCTTCCTTTGTATGTGTGGCTGTGCCTCCCACAGCAGCCATTTTTTCATTGTCTTTGCCTCCAGCGGCAGCCATTTTGTAGTTTTGCCCAACACCCTTTGTCAGAATTCCAGAGGTGTCCACAGGCTTAAAAAGGTTGGCAACCCTTGGTTTAGAGAAAGGATGGCCTGGGACAGGGTGCTGGAAAGGAGGATCTTTTCCTGCCTCGATCTGAAGTCTCAAACATCATATGACTGAAACAAGTAGTTTGAACTGATACTGCAATTTTTGTGTGCATTTATTTCCAGGGCTCTTACGGTGTTGTGAAGCTAGCCTACAATGAGAATGATGACCAATATTATGTAAGTATCTTTTTCTCCAGACTTGCATGACTGAGCTTGGTGGCTGATTCCTCCAGTCCCTTTTGTCATCTGGAGAATGAGCTGTCTCTCCTGCCTCTGCTTGTACATTTCTTTCAGTCATGGGCCATTGAAATGAAATAACCGTTCCCTCACAATTACAAGGACCCACTGTTCCAGGAGACATCTCTTCTCCAAATGAACCAATTGCCATTGATTGTGCTGTGTTGTGCTTGACGTTTCCTAGACATTAACCAGGACAACTGAAATCTCAGGGAGGTGGGTGGGAACAATCGGTGCTTGCTGTATGTTGAAGTAAGTCTTCAAAGTGAGTATTTTTGCAACAGTACGTTGAATTGCATTTTAGTTTTCATCCTACTCTTACACAAAGGCTCTGTGGGTGGTGTCTCCATTTATTCTCACAACAAACCTGTAAGGTAGGTTAGGTGTCTTGTCCAAGGTCATTTAAGTAAGTTTTGTACCTGAATAAAGACTTGGGTTTTGAAGCTTTTCTCAGAAGTTTGATTTTGGAATTCTAGTTATATGTAAGAAGAGTGATACTTCATGATCCTCCCAATACACAAGGTTGCCATTTTGTGTGACTGCACTTATTTTTCAATGAGCACACAACTTTGGTATGTACAAAAGAATACCCTCAAAAGGCCAATGTTTTGTTTGTTATGTCCTGAAGCTGGAAAATTTGTATTTTGCCCTATGACAAGGGAGCGTCTTCTGACATCCTGACACCACCGGTACCACCTTAAAAAGGAAAAAAGGAAATTATTGTAAAGAACGCGTACATACAAATATAAGAGTATAGTACTTAATTTGTTTTTTATTGTGTTACACTGTGGAAGCTTACCTGTTGGATGTCTTCCCAGTTAATGTTTCTTGCTGCACCTGTTGAATTGGAAGCTTACCTGTTGGATGTCTTCCCAGCTTGAGTTGTTTACTGTGTACATACAAATATAAGAATATAGTTGTTATACTGTGGAAGCTTACCTGTTGGATGTCTTCCCAGTTGGAGTATCTTGCTGCACCTGTTGAATTGGAAGCTTACCTGTTGGATGTTCCCCCAGCTTGAGTTGTTTACTGTACCTATTGAACTTTCTTGTTAATAATTAATGATCACACAAAGACTTTTCAGTTAATTGTTTATTGGTTTATAATGGTCCATGAGGTGTAAGTGTATGTATAGAAGGTAAAGTGAATTCTATACTCTTAATATAGTCAATATATACCTTCACTTTGACCTTCATTGCTTTTTCATTTATTTGATTTATTTTTACCTTCCTACACATGTGGTTATCCACCTTCTAACAGGCCGCCTTCAGTGGCATGAGACCTCCCAATGACAGACCTCTTTGCCCACTGCCGCTCCCAGTGGTGATGGGAGAAAAAAAATTAAGAAACCACTGACACTGGCTGTGTCGCTACAACATTTCTGGGAAAACCTAGGAAGTGATGTAGGATAGCTCTAGGAATTGCCAGTTTTATCAGTTTTCTGAGAAAACCTAGGAAGTGATGTAGGATAGCTCTACGAATTGCCAGTTTTACCATAGAGTTTCCAGCTATTCCTAGAGGGGCATGATGTCACTTCTGGGTTTTCCTGGGACGTGACATCACACTTTCAGCAATAGCATCCCCCATGTCCCTGCCCCCTCCCCATCTCCAGCTGCTAGGCTTGGCCTGGCAAACCCGTTTATGGTTGGAGAAGAGACCTGACTCAGGATCCAAATCAAAGGGATGGCTTACAGCAGGGTCCGGATCACCAGATCGGGTCATTTGCTGTGGTGCACCTGCACCAAATGCTATTGCAGCCATCTTGAGATACAGATCGGGTCATTTGCTAGTGTACCTGCACGAAATGCTATTGCAGCCATCTTGAGATACAAAGCATTTCCAGATACCTCCCCCCATGCCCCCGCTAGTTCCTTATCTTGCCTTCCCACAGCTGTGCAGCAACAGGAGAACAAAAAGGTGTCCATTAACTCTTTCTCTGAAAATGAGGCCTTCTTTTAAAAAACCCGTTGCTATTCTTTCTGAGCCAAGGCACTGAGAACCTTCAACCCAACCTGTTGCAATTGAGAGACAAGAGCCCTTACAGATTTTTTTGAGCCGTGTGGAATTAAGCAATACTTATTTTAAGAAAGGAAAGGAAAATGAAGAAATAATGGAACCTTGAGAGGAATGGTTCCAAATTACATAATTAGCTAATGGTCGGTTAGCTTCCCCCGCACTTTCTTGATTGGCAGGCAGCTTCTGAAGCCGAGATAAATTCCACGTTCTCCTTATTCCTGCTTTACAGAATCGTGTAATAACAATGCACCTCGACGAGAGCTGTCAGGGAGGAAGGGGGATGCTTCATACAATTGTGTTGACCTGTTAATTATCCAGAGCCATTCTAATCCCGGCAGTTGGGAACAATTTAGGGGTCCCCCCAGACCCCCCCCCCCGACAATGTTTGTTTTCCCTCATGCTCTTTTTATCTTCCTGCAGGAAAAAAATCTCCCATAATATAAGGGAATACTACTCCTGTATCTGATGCTGCAGTCTCAAGACAGAGAACTGTTTGGCCTTGCAAATAAGTTCACAAAGATTGCTAATCAAAACACACAAAAGAGGAATGAATTAGCCCACAACACTTACTCCAGTCATACGTGATATATGAATAGTCTCTGAAAGGAATGTTAAAAACGAAAGAGATTTTACTGCTTCTCTCCCATTCCTTACACAATGTATACTACCAGTGTACTGTAGTGGTTAGTGTGTTGGTCTATAATCTGGGAGACCCAGGTTCAAACCCTCAATCTGCCACAGAAGTTTGCTGGGTGACTTTGGGCCAGTCTCTCTTGGCCAAACCTACTTTACAGGGTTGTTGTGAGGATAAAAACGGAGGAGAGGAGAATAATGTTCTAAATTGCTTTGGGTCTCTGTTGGGCAAAAAAGCAGGGTAATAAATATCTAAAATAAATAAATCAACCAGAGGTGATCAAAGGCATAATTTTTGACAAGTCTTTTTGGAAGAAAGACTTTCAAGATGGGACATGAAATAGCACTCTTTTCATGCTGGGAACAGGCCGTGCATTGTGGTTTGGTGCCCTTGGTCAGTTACTGAGAGCCCACGCTCCGGGGGGTGGGTTTGCCACCACTACCCCCCCACACACACACACACATCTCAGGCAGTGATGAGAATTTGGGGCCATCAGTCTGCTATGCGGGACTACTTAAATTGGCTGATTCGGGTTGTCCAATCTCCTCTTCAGCGGCAGCACTCGTCTGCCTCCCAGTCTGTCATCCAGGCCAGCTGTTCGCCAGTCAGGAGAAGGAATTGCTACTGCCTGCCAATATGAAGAAAATCACAGTTTGCCTGGCTGGGGTACTTACCTAGCCAGAGCACCTTGTGGGGAGGGGAGAGAAAAAGGGCCATAAATGAAAATAGTAGCCCCCTGTTTACAAATGATAGTAAACACATATACAGTCTGTGCATAACATGCCCTTGATTTGTCTTCATATATACATCGAGTAATTCTCATATTACATTCAGCTTACAGCTGAAAGTGTGATTGAAACCCCATATTTATTTAGGTGAACATGTATTCAGTCTTCCTTACAAACAGATGTGTGTATATTTATGCAAGTTGAACATGTGTTCACTGTAACATGTAAACAACAATACAGATTTATCGTCTGTGCAGGACCAGAACTCAATAAAAAGGAAGATCATAAACTTAAAAAGCAAGCTTATCTGGCTTTTATAACACTCCTCCTCTGAAGACGTCTGAAAAAGGGGAGCTCTGCCTCTCAAAAGTTTTCGCTTTGAAAATCTTTATCGTCTCTAAGGTGCCACTGGAATAAAATTCTGCATTTCTCCTCCTGTCATCCCTTTCCTCTTTTTTTTTTCCTTTTCAGGCCATGAAAGTCCTCTCCAAAAAGAAGTTATTGAAGCAATATGGATTTCCACGTAGGTATCTTTGCATTTAAAGATTTAGGTTCAAGATCCAAGGAAAGCCTTTATTTATTTAGGCAGCACTCTGTGGAAATTTCTACCCTGAAGCAGTGGTAGAATCAGAACCTGCTTCTGATGTTGAGTAATTTGTTGGGAACAGTAAAAGAAGAGAGCCAGTTTGGTGTAGGAGAGCCAGTTTAGTGTAGTGGTTAAGAGCGCAGGACTCTAATCTGGAGGGCTGGGTTTGATTCTCCACTACTCCACTTGAAGCCAGCTGGGTGACCTTGGGTCAGTCACGGCTTCTAGGGCTCTCTCAGCAAACCCACCTCACAGGGTGTTTTGTTGTGGGGATAATAATAACATACTTTGTAAACCACTCTGAGTGGCCATTAAGTTGTCCTGAAGAGCAGTATATAAATCAAATGTTGTTGTTGTTCTTATTAAGATATTTTATTATAATTGCACCAACAGTGAGCACGGCACTTTGCAAGGTATAAAGGTTGGTTCCTGCCCCAAGGAGCTTGCATTGTACAGTGTAACTCTGGGCCAAGCTAGAAGTGACGAATTACACTTGAATGGCAAGTGAACAGACTCATGTGTATTCCTCCCTGGTCACTTGCGCTCCACTTGCACTCCACTCGATCGTGATGGCATGCCTAATTTACAGGTCCCGAGGCTTCGGCCTAGTCAGCTGAATAATACGGCTCTGCATGTGGGTCACCATACCAAAAAGGTTGGGAACCACTGCTTTAGACATTCCTCATCGAAAAGGGGCTCTAACTCCTTAACCCTCTTGCTGATGAAGGGGAGGGTAAAAAGAAGGAGAAGATGTGTTTGCCTCCTCTATAGGTACTTAAATGTGCTTTCTGTTTGGGATGGGGACTAAGGACAAAATAGATATGATGGTGGGGAATCTGTGTGCTTTTAAAAACAAAATAATAGTCTTCCTTGGTAATCACCCATTGGATTTGGCATGCTTAAGGTAATTCACCTACTTCGTGACCTTTTCACAATCTCAGTCATCCCCACCCAGCCCAGATGCTCTTTGTATCACATCATGGAATCAACATTATCCATTAGAGAGGAGCAAAATTGGACGCACAGAGACAATTTTGGACCTATGGTAATGTGTGGTTCCAGCTTGAAAGAGAGAGCCATCTGCAGAGTGAGGAAATTACTTCTGATCTGTTCTGATGGGCTACCGTTGTGTCTTCAATGTTTTCTCTGCTGCTGTGACGATTTAGTACCCTGAACTGATCTTTGGGCCCATTCTGCACTCTACACTGCGTTCTGCACTCCACGGGGAACTGCAACCAATCGCAGTTACCTGATGGATGTACGTGTATAGTACTTATTGGCCAGCTTCACACATTACCGTATTTTAAATATCTTGGGATCCAAAAAGCATAATAATGGGTGAAGCCAACTTTGCCATGTTTTTCTTTTTTTAACTTCCTTGGAGGGAAGCCTTTTAGTGCAACCAATGTAGTATTGGAAGGAGCAGTTCATAGATCTTGGCTCATTAATTCTTGATGGCACTTTCGGGCCACTAGAGCTCTAGAGCAGTTGCTATATCGGAGATCTGCCAATGTGCTGTTTTTCTTATGTGGACAGTGCCTGTTATTAACACAAGTAACCTCAATTAATAGTAACCTCAAGAATGTGCCCTCCATTGGGGCACATTCTTAGACAACAGGTTGAAGTGTGCAGAATGTTAGCTGGCCCCCCTAATACAATGGCATCAGCTCTAGTTTTTGTGTATGCCTAATAATATAATAATAATAATAACTGCCTGGGCTTTTTTTCAGCAGGAACGTGGTGGAACGGAGTTCTGGCGCCTCTTGAAAATGGTCACATGGCTGGTGGCCCCGCCCCCTGATCTCCAGACAGAGGGGAGCTTAGATTGCCCTCCGGGCCACTCGGCAGCACCGAGGGCAATCTAAGCTCCCCTCTGTCTGGAGATCAGGGGGCGGGGCCACCGGCCATGTGACCATTTTCTCCGAGGGCAACCCACTGAGTTCTACCACCTCTTTTCCCAGAAAAAAAAACCCTGGTAACTGCGCTTATATACCACTCTTCTAGAAAAATTAGTGCCTCACCCAGAGCGGTGAACAAGTTAGAACCAGTTTGGTGTAGTGGTTAAGAGCGCAGGACTCTAATCCGGAGAACCGGGTTTGATTCCCTACTCCTCCACTTAGAGCCAGCTGAATGACTTTGGGTCAGTCATAGCTCTCTCAGAGCTCTCTCAGCCCCACCCACTTCACAGGGTGTTTTGTTATGGGGATAATAATGACATACTTTGTAAGCCGCTCTGAGTGGGTGTTAAGTCATCCTGAAGGGCGGTATATATTTCGAAAGTTAAGTTATTATTATCCCCACAATACAGCTGGGGAGCTGGGGCTGAGAGGAGTGGCTTACTCAAGGCCACCTACTGAGCTCATGGCAGTAGTGGGATTTGAACCAACAGAGTGCTGATTCGCAGCCAAACCATCAGAGGTGGGTGGCAATTATGTTTAGTGCATAGTTAATTTACACTTTCTGTTTGTTGTGCGTGTGTGGGGAGGGTAAATAGTCCATGTGATTCTGATGACATATATTCACAAATACCATTCTTAGCAATGCATGGAAATGCTGCTGTTAGGACTGCTGTTCAATATGACATCTCCAGCCTCTGCCCATGACATCACAAGCTCCACCTCATGATATTACTAGGTTCCGCCTCATGAATCTCAAGGTTGGGGATGCAAGGGACCTGTCAACCCTACTGGTGTAACAAGCAGATTGGCTCTTTCATTCTTGCTTCCTTGTTGAAGGTCGGCCTCCTCCTCGGGGCTCCAAGGCGGCTGCTGGCGGGCAAGCGAAACCGATGGCTCCCCTTGATCGGATTTATCAGGAAATAGCCATTTTAAAGAAACTGGACCATATCAACATTGTCAAACTTATTGAGGTCAGTTTACTTGTGAGTGTGTGTGAGTGTGTGTGTGTATAATGTTGTTAACAACTGATGGAAAAAGCTGCAGCAATGCAGGCAAGGGTGGATTGGCCATTTAACTTACAGGGAAATTTCTTGGTGGGCCGCTGCTCTAGAGGGCTACTGGTGGTCAAGCCCCAGCAACTCTGCCACGGCCTCCAGGGCTGTTTGACTCAGACTCATCCTTGGTCATTGGTGTCAGCTCACCCATTGTCTCTTCCTGCACTGCTGCCATTTTGTGGGATGAGGGAGAGCCACCATTGTTGGTGCCACTGAGTTTCGTGTCCCCTGAAGCACTGGCTGGTAGGGGCTGTTCAGCTGGACTTGTTCCAGGGCCATTTTTACTTCCCAGTCCACTCTTGGATGCAAGCGATATGGAATAGTATCTAGATCCAGAACTACGTGTTATTAAAAGTGTTTGTGTGTCTGTGAGTGTGCATCTAAAGTGCCATCAGGTTGCAGTCAACTTAAGGAAACCCCATAGAGATTTCAAGGCAAGAAATGAACACAGGTGGTTTGCCATAGCAACCCTTGGTGGTCCCCTATTCAAGTACTAACCAGGGCTAACTCTGTTTAGCTTCTGAGACCTGACAAGATCAGGCTATCCTGGGCCATCCAGGTCAGGGCAGTTATTGCCCAGAGTTAAACACCTACAAAGCTGCTTAGCAGATGGTTCACCCTCATCTGGATAGAATGGGGGCCAAGCTACAAGTGATGAATGACACTTGAATGGCAAGTGAACAGACTCACGTATATTCCTCCCTGTTCACTTGCACTCCACTTGCACTTGCAATATGTGATCAAGAGGAGTGCAAGTGGAGTGCAAGTGAACAGGGAGGAATACATGTGAGTCTGTTCACTTGCCATTCAAGTGTCGTTCGTCACTTGTAGCTTGGCCCTATGTTCCTCTGCCATTTCCCAATGGAAGAGATGCTAGAGGTAGCAGAAGAAACAGAGCATCAGAGAATCTTGCCCTGGCAGTGTTCTTTAAAAGAGGCATAATAGACACAGGGTGGCTGGTCCTGCCCAGATAACACACAAGTTACTGCATTTTGCACCAAATTGTTTCTGAGTTGTCTTTTTCAGGAAGAGTTGTCACACAGAGTCTAGTCCAGAGGTTACCATTCCAAAGATCAGAACATGTCTAGGGAAAACACTGAACAAAAGAATCTTGTGTTGCTGTGCATGCAATCTCATTGGGACTGCTTCCTGACAATGCTTCATCAGTGTACTTGTGGCATGGCTTTGCACATAGAGGGAGATAAGTCATAAAAGAACTGGAAGCTGGAGCAATAATGCATCTGTTCTGCTTCAGAAAAAATGCCAGGTTATGTAGAATGCCAAAACTCCAACTTGAAATTCAGATGAAGAGAGTTCCAAAAGTATCCCTAGCTGGGCATGGTAGTTTGCTGAAGTTGGTTTAAGGATCTCTAACAAGGGCTTCTAAGCACACTCAACACCACTGGAGAATTTTGGGGGACCTTTTACAAAAATTGGTAATTGACATAGCATTGCTCTTCAGGTGTGTGTCAATTACTGAAACTGGTAATTGACATATTACTGTAGCTGAAGGTGTAGTGATAAATCAATTATTTTTAAAGCCTTTTTTAAGCCCGAAGAAGCCAGGGACGGCAGCGGCTATGTGGGTGGGACTTGCAGAAATGTACATTTAGATTTATAATGTAATCTGTGATTCAGATACCTTCAACTCTGCCCCAGGGGAAAAGAAATACTGGAGAAGAGACTTGGAATAAATCTCTGTTTCTTTTAAGGTGCTGGACGATCCTGCCGAAGACAATTTGTACATGGGTAGGTTATTCTCTTTGCTTGGAATTGTGGATATTTTCAGTTGTATCTTTGTGAGCAAAGCTGCATGTGTTGTAATATGTGTGTGTAGAGAGGACCCTCAAGTCATAGTTATGGCGACCCCTGGTGGGATTTTAAAGGCAGAGGTGGTTTGCCATTTCCTGCCTCTGCAACCTTGGTCTTTGTTGGAGTTCTCCCATCCAATTACTAACCAAGTCCGACCCTGCTTAGCTTTTGAGAGCTGATGAGATCAGGCTCACCTGGGCTATCCAGGTCAGGGCATTTTGTGATATAAAAAGAACAAAAATCCAGATCCTGAATCTTGTCATTGAGACACATTACACCGCTTTTAAATATATGGATTGTACCATCTTTCTCCTTCTTTGACTCAATTTTTCAAGTCAGTATATTTTTTAAGGGTTAAGTATATTGCGTAGCCCAGTATCTTTGGGAGAATAAGCATGCATTCGCTACTGGAATATAAATTGCAGCTTTGGGAGGGCAATTTCCATCATGAAACGGATGTGGGGAACTCTTTTTAAAAAAAATCTTGCCCAGCCCCACAATTCTGATCCAATTCGGGCTTCCCAATGACACCACATTATAAGAAGTTGAAAAAATGAGAGGTCCTGTCCCCGATTTCTGGCATCTCTTCCTGTTTGACTGTAAGAGGATTGAGATGTTTACTAGTGTTCTCCATCATGCTTTCCCACACATCCTTTTGACCCCCTCGCTTGTCCAACCCTGCCAAGAAACTGCTGCAAAAAAACAAAAGCAAAAACTACCCTTAAATTTCCGTTTGGAGTACTTTATGGAAATCCATTAAATGTGCATGCTTCCATACGTAATGCATTCTGAAGGTAGAATTTGTATGTGCTGGATTCAGAGTATTTCGTCCAAAGACCAGAATCCTTTTTCAGCCATATCTGATAGCAGCTCTGTTCTGTTGCTTGGTCTTTAACTGGCTTCTACCTCTAATTTTTTTCTTTTCTCCCCCCCCCCTCCAGTATTTGACCTCCTGCGAAAGGGGTAAGTGGTTTCTTAGGAAGGGCTCTATGTACGTTATGATTCCAGGGGAGCACAAAACAAATGAAACATTTGGTACTAAATGAAGTGGGAGGTGGTTTTAGACATGGGTTCTATGTAAGTTTTCTTTTAGCCTTATTGTTCAAGACCTAGGTCTAAGAACAGGGGAAGAAGAAGTGGGTACTGAATTAAGTTTTTTAAAATCTTAGCTTTTAGCTTTTTCAAAAACAAGTTTCTAGTCCTCATGGTAAGAAAATGTGATACCACACTGCAGGGCTTTTTTTCTGCGAAAAGAGGTGGTGGAACTCAGTGGGTTGCCCTCAGAGAAAATGGTCACATGGCTGGTGGCCCCGCCCCCTGATCTCCAGACAGAGGGGAGTTTAGATTGCCCTCTGTGCCACTGAGCAACGCGGAGGGCAATCTCAACTCCCCTCTGTCTGGAGATCAGGGGGCGGGGCCACCACCCATGTGACCATTTTCAAGAGGTTCCGGAACTCCGTTCCACTGCGTTCCAGCTGAAAAAAAGCCCTGCCACACTGGCTGTGCCATTTCTGTAGTGGTCAGTGTCAGACGAGAGCTTGGAAGACCTGGACTTAAATTCCTGATCAGCCAGACAGCTCAGTAGGTGACATTGGGCCAGTCTCTCTTCTCAACCTAATATACCATGCAAGGTTGTTGTGATGATAAAATTAAGGAGGGAACCATGTACATTGCTGTAAGTTCGTCAGAGCTGAGAGCAGGACAAAAATGTAGCAGATATATACAAGTGTGTATATCTGCTGAAATCTCAGTAGCTGGAAATAAACTTTAAAGTGTTCTTACAAATGTACCATTTGTGAAATAAGGTCATTTTATTGTGCAGTGAGCCACAGAAAAATGATTTCAATCAGAAAAAAATGTATGTTAGCTTCTTATAGGCAAAGTCATTTCTCCCAAGGAACAGCAATTATATTCAGAACACTTCAATCACATCTGGAGACCAACTATTTAAGAAACGTGCCTTTTGCATCCATTGGCTTTCCCTTTTCTTCATCCACAAATATAGTCACAGATTCCCAGTGGTAACTGCCGCAGTTGAAGCCATACATTATTTAATGGTATCTCCCTTGCTTCCATCATGGAACCTGGGGCCTGGGGCAGCTTGCTCATGGCTCTTTGGCTAAGACCACCACTGGGCATGATTCACACTTCAATAAATAACCCCTCCATTGGCCAAGAAAACCAGTATCACATGTATATCTTCCTCCCATACACGCTATTTTAACCTTACACAGTAACCCTGTTGAGGTAGATTAAGCTGAAAGAAGGTGACTGGCCCAAGGTCAGCCATTGAGCTTCCTCAGCGTGGGGATTTGAACTCCAGATTCCCTGATTCTCAGAGCTGATTCACATGTTACAACATCCTTGTAGCCACCAGAAGGATTTTCAGTCTGATGTACGGTTACCAGGGCTTTTTATCAGCGGGAACATGGTGGAACGGAGTTCCAGAACCTCTTGAAAATGGTCACATGGCTGGTGGCCCCGCCCCCTGATCTCCAGACAGAGGGGAGTGTAGATTGCCCTCCGTGCCTCCAGCCATGTGACCATTTTCTCTGAGGGCAACCCACTGAGTTCCACCACCTCTTTTCCCAGAAAAAAAGCCCTCATGGTTACCATCGACTAGCAACCTGTGGGAGAGGGAGAAGGCAGGGACTGGGGGAATGGACTGGACAAGATCCTAGAGTGTCACATCAGTGTGGTGACATCACTTCCAGGTTTAAGCCAGTGGTGTGACAACTCTTCCTGCCCCCATTTCCCCACTGCTGCCCTGCTGAGCAGCTGAGAGCAGAGAGCTGATAAGCCTAGTCAGAGGTTTTCTCTGCTCAGACCTTAAAATTCCGGCGTGTTTGGCCAGGCTTGCCAGATCCTGCCTCGTGCCTGGCTGCTCCCACTGCTGCTCAATGAAGCAGTGAGAGCAACGTTTTGGGAGGGGGGAACTGGCATCACACCAGCACTGTGGCACAATTACTGGTGCAAACCTGGATGTGATGCTATTGCCTCAGCACAATGCTTTAGGATTCCTAGAGTATCGAGCTGGCACAGTGGCATCACTTCCGAGTTCATGCCAGAAGAGACAGCAGGAGTTGCCAGTGGAGGGTTAGCAACCCTACGTGTGGCCCATTTCAGATTGAGACCATAGTATGTAGGGAAAGGGGGAGATTAATATCAACAACAACAACAACAACATTTGATTTATATACTGTCCTTCAGGACTACTTAATGCCACACTCAGAGTGGTTTATAAAGTGTGTTATTATTATCCTCACAACAACCATCCTGTGAGGTGGGTGGGCTGAGAGAGCTCTGAGAGAGCTGTGACCAGGGGTCATTTCGTAGAAAAAGAGCAGGAGGAACTCATTAGCATAAATCATTAGCATAACTGATTTGCATATGGCACACCCCCTGACATCACCTATCGTGGCTGTTTTGGACCCAATCCTGGCCATTCAGGGCCGAAATTGGGCCCAAAATGGCAAAAAGGGGCTGAAAATGGCTGAAAAGAGGCCCCAAATGGTCAGGATCGGGATACTGCTAAGTGGGAGAGTGATCCACCACCCATCAGCAGCCCAATCTGGGCTGTTTTGGCCCCAATCCAGGCTGAAACGGGCCCAAAATGGCCAAGAGTCAGGTGGGCGGGGCCACCTGACATGACCTCTTTGAGGAACTGCGTTCCTGCACGTTCCCCCTCGAAATGAGCCCTGGCTGTGACTGACCCAAGGTCACCCAGCTGGCTTCAAGCGGAGGAGAGGGGAATCAAACCCGGCTCTCCAGATTAGAGTCCTGCCGCTTTTAACCACTACACCAAACTGTCTCTCCCTCCAGTGCTTTTTATTCTGACCTGAAATGGTTTGGGGGAGCTGCTGTTTGCCCTGTTTAGCAAATTAAATGTGCTATTTTTTTTTTTTTTTAGTTTTCAGAGAATGTGCTAATGACTACATGTAAGCACAAAACTCTTAGAATATGTCTAATCAAAAGTCCTTTATAATTTACAAGTTGGACCATAGGCTCTAGCACACTATTTTCTGACAAGTTGGAGGAGATGAGATACTGATTGGCTGATTCACACACTGTTCGGTTTTTAGGTGTATGTGTGTAAGTTTACGCTTGAGAAGGTGAAGTGTGGACGAAACGTATGTTTGAAAGCACATGTAGTACCTTCCTAGAAAGCAAAGAATAACTGTCACCCTTCATGGGAAGTGTAGGATTGTCCTGAGTAATGTCTGAAAAAGACTTTTCATTTTTCTCATTATGCCCCATTTTTAGGCCTGTCATGGAAGTGCCATGTGACTCGCCTTTCACTGAGGAACAAGCTCGACTCTACTTCAGGGACATCGTCTTGGGCATTGAATATTGTGAGCATAAAACAGTTTTTTCCCCCTCACAAACATTTGCGCCGAGCAGCCATCCAAAGTAAGAAAAGATGGAGTGGAGTTCTCCACCCACTGGGGTTCAGTGGGAGAGGAACAGTTTCCAGGGAATTACTGTGCTGTGCCAGGGAAGCATAATATCATCTTGAACACAGAAAGGCTCCTTATTTTGAGCCAGACCAGAAGTCCATCAGATTAATACTCTGACTGGTAGCAGCTATACGTCACTTAAAGGTTTTTCTCATGCCTGTTCCTGAAATCCTTTAGCAGGAGATATTGCTGTCTCACTGAGATCTCAGTTTAGGGTTGCCTGGCCTACTGCTTTGGTAGGAGACCTCCTGCCAGCAACCTTCCTGTTTGGAGTGATGACAGAAGAAAAAAATTGCCATCAGGCTGATTGTGTGATGTCATTTCCAGGGAAAACCCAAACATTCTGTCATTCTCTCTAGGAATTGCCAGAAAGTTTATGGTTTTACCCTAGAGTCTCTGGTAATTCCTAGAGAGGCGTGGCATCATTTCTGGGATTCCCCCAGAAGGGATGCAGAGAAGTTAGCCGTGTTAGTCTGTCTCTTTTTGATTTTGCTACCCCAGAAGGGATGTCATGCTGTCACCTACTGTGCCCCCCATTTCTCCCCTCCAGACTCTCACCAGTTACCAAGCCATGCTCAACTGCCACCATGGTTTCTTTCATGTTTATTTTAAGTGCATTTTTTTCTGAGATTGTTTTCTCAATGAGGAGAATGACCTGAGAAAAACAGAAAATGTTAACGCTTCCCTCTTCTGCCATTTTCTAGCTGAGCAATCCACCCTAGAACTGCTTTTGTCTCTTTCAGGGAGAAATGTACAGGTATCTGTAGTTTTTTTTTTCACCTACTGGGGATAAAAGTGTCTCAGGTGAGGCTTTCTCCAGCTAGGCAATGGCCGAGGAGGATGGGGTTAAAGGTTCCCCTCCTCATCCCATTTTTTTCCTTGAAAAAGCAATCCCAGAGGCTGCATTTGGGGGCGGGGAAGTCATTTAAAATAAAGTCTGAAGGTTCCAACTGTTTCCTGTTTGTGTAACAACATGGGGTGGGGGAATCAATTTTTCCCTTCCTCCTTGTGGCTTTCTTTCTACAAATTGTCATGCCTTTATTGATTGCGTCTGGGAAAACCCTTGGCGGTTAATGCGGAGGCCAAGCATCGCTGTTCCCTCCAGGGAGCTTTTTCTCTTACGTTGGTAGAACTTGTGGGTTTAGGCAAAGAGGAGGAGAAGGAAGCATAATGAACGCAGCTTAAACTGCAGGGAGGTTACGGGCCCCATCAGTCGCACGTGTGGACAGCCATTCGTGAGCCAACCTACAATGATCGTAAAGAGCTACTGTCTCTATATGCCAATGTCAGTGCTAAAGGAGCATGCCTAGATGAAGAGAGCTACAGTAACCCAGAGCTCAGCCCAGAAACCCATCATCAGAAATGATATACAGCCATTGGTGACCCACAAAGAATTGTGGGGGCGGGATTTGGAAACCCCCATCTTTAGGAGGATAATTTCCACACAGCGTCATTTCAGGGATATGAGGGGTGGTGGTAGCTGCAGGGTGGCTGAGGGAAGGAAGATGGGTTGAAAACTGCCCTGTGGACACTCCGTTGCCACTGCAAACGCCTCCCTATTTGTACAGGCAACAAGAACTACATGGAAAATTGTTGCCAAGTGAATGCAGTCAAATCTTTCTGAAAGAACCCATCCAAGGTCAAAAAATAGGTTTTTGGCAGCATGATGGGGGAGGAAGCAGAGATAGGAGCCCAGAATAACTGTGAAATGCATAAGCTGTGTAAATAATGAGTTTTTCTCCTCATTCTCCCCCCCCCCCCATGCTGGTATTGTACCCCTGAATTGGCATCATCAAGTCCTTCAAAGAAAGCCTTTTAAAAACATTTCAAATCATATTGGATTTCCTGCTCCTGCTCCCGCCCCACCCCCCATTTTCTTTTGATAGGGCGTTAAATCACTTTTTCCTCTCTGAAGTGAGGCCTGATGGTTAATGTGAGTCTCCATGCGGCAGTGCCTGCTGGATGGGTTTTTGTCCTTGAACGGTGGCCAGTGCCTTCACTAATCAAATATAATTCGGTGCACAGTGGCCTCAGCAGACAGCATGATGCGCTAATGGTATTTCGAGTACATATATACACACACACCCCTATGGTGGCTGCCTGCGTGCTGCTCTCAGGCATCCAAGTTTCAAGGCATGGAGATTTACATAAAGGGAAGCAGGAGGTGTGATTCATTTCAGACCCTTTAGAATGGCCCTTTTCTCTTTCCAGCGATCGTTTCGTCGCTAAATCAAGGTTACTGTATATAAAAGCTGCAGCATGCCCTCCGTGGTTTCTCAGATGAAAACAGACATGCTCGTAATGTCCCTTTTTTTGATCATATGGATCACAGCTCAAGCTTCCCTCCCTGTCACACATAAAAGCTCTCCTTTCTCATTTACTCTACGATCACTCTTGCTCCAGTTCAAAAGCTAGGAGGCTGTTGGTTCTTTTGGTGAAAGGATATATTAGGAACACAATAATTGCCCCCCAAATAGGTTATCCGCAGTATGCTTGTCAGGATTTGTCCCGGGTGTTGCTGCACCAGACACTGGGGTGCCTGACTCTGACTCTGGGGTCAGGGATACTGTGGGGTCCCGCTTTGTGGAAGGAGGGGAGGTATACCTCACCCTTACTCCCTCTCAGTCCACTCGCAGGCCCGCTCAACCTGACTCCGCTCCTACTCCCGCCTTCCTTCTTCCACTCCTTCACCGACCTTCCTTTCCCTCCTTGCTCACTCATGCTCCTCCTTGCCATCCAACCTCCAGCAACTCCTACTCCACTCCACCACTCCTACACAACCCACCCCGATCTCTCTCCTAAGCCAACCTTTATAGGGTTTCTTCCAACTTCCCCCGCCCTTCCTCCCAGGCTCTTTCCCACTCCTGATGCTGTCCAGTTGTGTATGCCCTCAGGTGTTTCTTCCCGTCCTAGTTTCTCCTTGCGTTCTTCTCTTGCAGGGCAGGGCTGGATGTATCCCAGCTGGGGCTTTCCTCAGGTGTGCCTCCTTTCTCTCTTCCATTCTCTTTTATTCTTTCCTGCACGGCAGGGCTGGCAGGGCCCTTCCAGGTGATGCAGCATGGTCTCCTCTGTCTCTGCTCACAAGGTGCCACACTAGTCTCCTGGGGTCCAGCCGGCTCTCCCAGGAGGCTGTTGCTGCTGGTTCCTCCTAGGGCTTGTGCAGGGGCTTCCAGTACCTCCGTCCCAGTGTTGGAGTCTCTGGCAGGCTTGTGTGCCTCTTGCCCTTTGGGGCGGGGTTGGACAGTGTGCACTTGGCTGGTTTCTTCCTCTGGCTCCTTTTCCCCTTCCCTTGCTGCTCTCTGGAGCTGAACCTCCCTGGGGCTTCTTGTGCCTGCAGTCAGGGTTCCACCGGCCTTCAGGTAAGGGGTCTGTGGCAAGTCCGGGGTGCTTGGGGCACTCAACCCCGGACAATGCTACTGTGGTATGTGAAATGGCAGGCTGTGCACTGCAGTGTTCATGCATGCAGATTGAAGTACATGCATGTTAGAGACCAGATGGCTCCACTTTAATTCAGATATTTCCCATGCTGTCCTAAGCAGAGTTCTACTCCTCTAAGCTTACTGAAGTTAATGGGATATGACTCTGTTTAGGATTGCTGTGTTCATTTCTAGATATTCTAGGAAGAGAGCCAGCATGGCGTATTGGTTAGAATGTCAGGCTGCATCTAGGAGACTCAGGCTCAAAAAAATATTTTTTAAAAAAATTTATTTTACTTTATTTATACTTCGCCTTTCTACCCTATGGGGACCCAAAGCGGCTTACTTCATTATGTATTATTTTATATATAAATAAACTCAGGAGAATATTACCTCAATTAACCCGATTAACAAAATTTCCCAAGTGGTAATGGCTGGGGCGTTTTCCTTGAAGTCAAGAGAGAGAGAGACTTTTTATTCCCTTACTTATCTCAAATGATGAGAACTCGGTTGCACCCGATGAAGTTGGTGAGTGCTAGATTCAGGATAAACAAGAAAAGCAATCCCTCTTTATCTTGTGGGATTCATGCTACATGGTGTAGTGATCGTCACTGGCTTAGACGGCTTTTCCAAAGGATTAGACGCATCCAGGGAGGAGAGGACTGTCAGCCTCTTTGAGCTGTGATAGCTTCGTGGAACCTCCACGAGCAGAAGCAGTATACCATTTGAATACCTGCTGCTGCAAAAACAGCAAGGAGGTATCTGTGTCTTACTCATAGGCCTTCCAGAGGCATCCAGTTGGCCACTGTGGGAAACAGTATGGTGGACCTTTGGCCTGGCCCAGCTCTGATGTTTCTAAGACAAAATAGGGGCGATGGTTTATAGGAAAAGGATGGTTTATAGGGAAAGATGTGGCTGGTTCCAGATAACTTTTTTGCTAAATCTTGCCCAATTCTCCTTCTAACCATCATACATGGTTTTACTCCATGCAAGTCCCATGACACCCATCATAGCCTTTTGGGTGGTCAGGTGGGGACTCCTTCCTTTTTCATCAGCAGATAAGCTGTCTGGATCTAATGCTTGGACCCTCCCTAGAAAATGGGGAGAGAGAGCTTGTACTATACAGTAATGCCATGTAGTGGCTAAAGAGACTGTTCTCCAAATCTGGTAGTCCCTGATTTGAACTTGGTAAGAGATGTCAGGCAAATGCCATTCTCTCTTAGTCCCCTGACCACATCCAGAGGATAAAAATATTAGCCTACCCTTTTAAGCCTGTAAGATAGCATATTGAAGCATTTTGAACATTTGTGTTTTTCCATATAACCTCTATGAGAGCCAGTTTGGTGTAGTGGTTAAGAAGAGCGTAGGACTCTAATCTGGAGAACCGGGTTTGATTCCCCACTCCTCCCCTTGAAGCCAGCTTTTTATTTTTATTTTACCCAAGCTGGGTGACCTTGGGTCAGTCACAGCTTCTAGGAGCTCTCTCAGCCCCACCCACCTCACAGGGTGATTATTGTTGTGGGGATAATAACAGCATACTTTGTAAACTGTTCTGAGTGGGTATTAAGACATCCTGAAGGGTGGTATATAAATCGAATGTTGTTGTTGTTGTTGTTGTTGTTGTTATGCGGTTTGTGTTGTACTAACAGCAGTGCAAAGGATAAATAACTTAAAAGGGGAAGATTTGCAAATACTTCATCCAACATGGGGCTGCTATTTCAGATTGATGTTCCTGGCTGCCACAGAAAATCCTCTCTCTCTCTGAAGTGGCTTTTAATGTGTGAAGAGTGGGTGTATCAATGGCTCCGTTTCCCCCCAGCTGTGACTGCTTAACGGCGATGCCATGTTTAGAGGCATTATAGCTTCTCAGTACCAGTTGCTGGATGGGGTGGGGCAGCATGAGTTATAGTCTTCACTTTAGTATGCTTTCGGCTGAGTGCTGTTGTTAGGAGATATCTGGAAAATGTACAGGGAAGTATTGGATAAAGCATAATGAATCCCATCCTGGCTTCCATAAGGAAGTTGATTTAGTTCACCATTCTGCCAAGTCTCCATAGGAAGAGTGGCTTTATTAATTTTAATTTAATTTAATTTATTACATTTATATTCCGCCCTCCCCGCTTTCGCAGGCTCAGGGCGGATAACAAAAATACAAATGTTAATACCATTAAAAACATTAAAAGCACATTAAAACATTAAGCACTAGGATTAAAGTAGAAGGCAAACACACAGAGCGTTTTCATCATGGAGCACGTTTTCAGGGGAGAGTCAACAGCCAAAAGGGCATAATTCACCATTTTCCCATCTACTGAACATCCCCTGCTAATGCCCCTCCAAGCTGTTTTTAATCCTTCCCTATCCAGATTCTTAACCCAGAAGTCAGCCCAGCTGGGGCGGGAGAACATCCATGGGGAGGCATTTGGTGTAGTAATTAAGAGCAGCAGGACTCTCATCTGGACAGCCAGGTTTGGTTTCATACTCCTCCACTTGAAGCCAGCTGGGTGACCTTGAGTCGGCCACTGCTCTCTCAGAGCTCTCTCAGCCCCACCCACCTCACAGGGTGATTGTTGTGGGGATAATAATAACATGTTTTGTAAACCGCTCTGAATGTGGCCTTAAGTTGTCCTGAAGGGCGCTATATAAATAGATTATTATTATCATTATCATCATCATCTAACATCATCATTAGGGGAGAATCAGCAGATGGTCTTTGACCCACCTCTTCCTTCTCTGCCAATCCTGCTTTGCAACCCCCTCCCATTATTCAGGGTCTCTCCTCCCACCCATGCCAGACTCCAGAATCAGGTGTGAACCCAGTTGGGGGAAATCAGGGAGACATTGCAGAGGAGAGTCAATGGCTGGGAGGGAGTGCTTAATCTATCTCCCTCTTGCCGATTTCCCCTGTCAGTCTCACTCCCTCAGAAGCCAAGCTCTAGAAAAAGATGTGATGGAAAAACAGCCTTGGGGAGGCCTATATGGAGATGAGGCAGCAGGCACAGAAGGGGTTAAGCTCGCCTCCCTTCTGAGTACCACCGAGAGATGCCAACCTCCAGATGGTGCCTGGAGATCTCCGGGAATTACAGCAGATCTCCAGGAGAAAATGGATCTCCTCCAGATCTCTTCTTGAGAAAATGGCTGTTTTGGAGAGTGGACTCCATGGTATTATACTGTGCAGAGTTCTCTCCCCTCCCCAAACCCCTCCATCTCCCGTCTTCACCCCCAAAATCTCCATGAATTTCTCAGCCCAGGGTTAGCAACCCTAGTGCCACCTCCGCCCCTGCCTTTCCTCAATAACTGGGAACACAGGATTTGAAACCTGCATTTGCGGAGGGAACATCTAGTTTGGTTCAGCAAGACATCTCCGGGGAGAGAGAAACGGGAGCCGAAGGAAAAAGAAGTATCATTGTCATCATCGTCGGTGTTTTCCTTTTCATTGCGATACAATATTGCGTTTGTGTGTGTTTCCGTGAAACTTCACGGTTTGCAGCAGAGCCTGAGAGAGAAAGCAAATATTGGGTACCAGGGATGCGTCTGAGCAAGAAGCTGATCTTGCCTTCATAGCGTGAAATGATTTCCTGCCAAAGCTAGCTGAGGAACCCATTTGTTAGGAAAGCCCTTGCGCTGCAGCTGCAGAAAATGCGCTCACAGCAGACGCCGTGACTCACCCTGGGCTGGGTCTTTGTCAGTGGGGAATCTGTCTAGCGCCCATGAATCCGCTTGAAAGGAAATTTATGCTAGGTTTGGGGGGGGGGGTTGAGAAGCAAGTAGGCCCCCTTACTGGGGGAATTCAGGCTCCTTTCTGGTAGGCCCTTTAGCGACTGGTGGTCACTGAGCTTCTGATTCTAGGCGTAGAATTTTGCCCTAGAAAGTCCCTGGGGGAGGGCTGATGAGTTCCTGGATAATAGGTTTTATTGTTCAAGAGGGCATATTTAAATAAATGGAACAGGGTTGTGCTTTTACTGCCTGTGACAACTTTAGGCAGCTTTTATCGCATGACTGTACAGTATTATATTGCATTATTATCGTATCATACTGTGTTTATTGCATTGTTCTCTAATGTTGTGATCCTGGTTGATTACAAAGTTTGTGTGCATGAGACTGCTGCTTTTGCAATTTTTTTTTAAAAAAAACAATCTGTGTTGAGTCTCAGTAAGAGAGGTGGACTATGAACGAACGAACGAACGAACAAATGCATGAAGTTTTGAGGCTGCATTAGAACCCAGCAGGGAAGATTGTACCCGCCTTTTTCCACATTAAGACTTAAAGCTGTGTGAGAGGGGAGGAGACATTTCTGATCAGGGAAATGGCATGGAGCAGAGTTACCCCCCCAAGCTCTGTAGCTCCAGTCCAAATCACTTCCCCCCAGCTGTTTTTAGGGTCAAATCACCAGCCTAGCATTCTGGTCATGTAAATCTAGTATTATGGGTATCTTAGCCTTAAAAGACTATGCTCTGAATTGGGAAATCCCAGGTTAAGCTCCAGCTCTCCCACAAGGTCATTATGTAGCCTTAAACAAGCACCCCCATATCTTCTCAATTCTTCTTGCTTACCTTCCTTGCAGAGTTGTTGTTCGTTGAATCATTTTTGAGGACATATTTTTAAAGGCAGCTTCAGGAGCTCCTGTGGACTAAGCAGGCGGGATGTAGATTAATAACCCACGAATCAGCCACCTATGATAATTTGTGTTTGCCTTAACCTGCGTCACAGGTTACAAGAAACTTGGACAGTTCTAGTGCTCAGGGATACCAGTCCTTGCCTATTCGTGCTCACATCAAACCACAGTTCATGCAAACTCTAGTTCGAAGCCGAACTCTATTCTGCTTTTTTGCATCACAGTGGATCGGGTTTTGCTAATTGCGGTTTGACTTCAGCACGTATCTGGGTATGAAGCTGTGAATCTATCCTAACACAGTGTTAAGGTCCTCGGCCATCTGACCCAGCACTGTCTCCTTTGACTGGCAGTGGCTGTCCAGTGTGTCAGCCAGAGGAAGGTCATTTCCAGGACCTGCTCTTTGAGATCCTTTCCTTAGGGATGTTTGGGAATCAAATTTAGAACTGCTCACATGGTAAACGTACATTCTGCCATTGAGCCATAGACTCTTCACTCTCATGTCTGAAAAAGAATACCTATTTGAGGATGAGTAAGAATGGGACCCTCTTTGGAAGATCTTGCCTCCTGTGGTTCTGCATGAGTCACTGGTCTGAGCCAGGTCCTAGAAAGGAGAAAAGCCCAGAACAATGATTCATGCAGAGATGCAATGAGAAGCCAGTTTTGAAGGCATGACATTCTACTGCATTTTTAGGAGTGATTGAATTATCTAGTTTTACCCAGTGCAGAGATGTGGCAGAATTGTCAGGAAGCAGGACCTGAACAGTGACTCGTGCAGAGATACAACAAGTAGGCTTCTTTGCAGATGGGTGATTTTCCATGTCTCTGCCTTGGAATGTAGCTGAATGATCCCAGCACCCTCAGTGTAGAACTCTTAACAGAGACTGGTTGAAAGCAGGCTAGGCTCAGAGCAGTGACTCTTGAAGAGAGGCAGCAGGCACCCTCGTCTTTGAATGACTGCTGTGGTTCCATTTACTTCTTTTGTTACCTAATTTATTTATTTCTTGCAGTACACTGGCAGTTTTCACTAGAATGCTGTTTTGGAAAATTGCTACTGCAGTCTGTTCTGACGCAGCCCAGTTATGTAGCCTGTGTGCAAGGTGGCAGGAATGTCCCTCCAAGAAGCCTCCCCCCCCCACACACACACTTTATTGTCCATGCGGCAGATTGCAGACCAGGCAATGCAGCACCCTCCTGCCACACTGGGGATGCAGGATCACATCTGTGTGCTGAAGTTTTGCTGCAAGAAAACAGACGTGCCAAAGAACTTGGCTGCAGGCTCCGTAGTTGTTATGCCAAGAAGCACTGAGCCGTGTTCTGCAGCTGAAATCATCTTGATTCGATCAAAAAACAAGGATGAATTTTTTAAAAAATTAAAGTTGTGGAGAGTGTCTTGGTGTGTCATAATTACCAAATTTTAGCTGAGATCTTAGTAAGGAAGCTTAATGCTGTGTAGTTACTTTTCTGTTGATTCAGTGTAGAAAAGGCAAGATACTTTTTAATAACATAAAGCATTATCTTAGGAAGTGGTAGAAGAGGCTGGCAAAGTTATTCGTTGGGAAGTCCCTGGTTTGAATTTTGGCTCTGCCGTTCATCAGGGCTGCACCTGCCAATATGTTTCCTGGTGCTTGCTTGCTTCTTGAGGCTTGGGGATAAAAGGTAAAGAGTCTTAAATGGAACAGGGGGAAAGGCTGGTTTCCACTAGCTAACTGACTGGCAAAGTGCTGGGGTGATCTCGGGCAGGTGTGTCACGGCCACATGCCCTGGCTTGGCCCTAGAGAAAGATTTTCTGGGTTTGGAAACCTCTCCATGTAGCCGCACAGGGAGCAAACTCTCCTGTTTCTCTGGAAACAGAGACAAATGGAATTCCTTCTTTAAGCAAATAGTCCTAGCTTTTCTCTACTTTCTCTGTGCAGGAGGTAAAAACCCAGGTGGCAAAGAGTGTCCATTTGGAAGGCTCTTGGCTTGGAATCTCCCAGTGTAAGGTTGCCAATGTCCAGGTTGGGCCTGGAGTTCTCCCAGAATCACAATTCATCTTCTGATTACAAACATCAGTTCTCCAGGAGAAAATGGCAGCTTCGGAGGGTGGACTCTATGGTATTTCATCCCGGCAGACTTCCCTCCCCAAACTGTGTCCTTCCCAGGCTCTGTTCCCAAACCTCCAGGAATTTCCCAATCTGGAGTTTGTAACCATATTCCAGTGTGTTGTGATTGGCCCTGCCCTGTAACAGTCATTTGGGGTGCCTGTTAATCTTTTTTAAAAATTCACAACAAGTATTTGCAGGCTTGATAAGGTAGGGAATGCTGGAATTGACAGTATTAAGCTACATGGAGTAGTCTGCTTGATATTGGGCAGATCCTGTTGTTTAGCAAATATATTATTTAAAAACTACAAAATTATCCTGTATCTTGTTATCAGCAGTTCAAAAAATAGCAGCTGTAAAGTGTGAGATGAGAGACTGTAATTTAGTGTTCATGTTGTGTCCATGCACCTTTATCCATTTGCATCCATTCTGCAACATGAGAACTTTAATTTGGAGAACTAAATCCCAAGAAACGACATCTCTAACAGCCCACAGGGATAAAATTTTAACAAGGCAAAATTCGAGACAGCGATTTACTAGGGATAGATTCCAGAAAATACGGGCCTTCCCTAGTAAATAAGGACAGATGGAATGTATGAATCAGTCCTAAAACATTCAAATCAAAAGGCAGTCACAAAGTTGGACACACACACACACTGCAAATAAATAAATATCAAATGTTATATAGGGCTTGCCAATCAATTACATAATTTTGTCGTTCACTAATTGCCTACCTTTTTGCCAATTAAATTATTCAGTCAGTTGGTTCAATAAATGTTATGAAAACTTCACCGAATGAGTGTTGTTTTGAATTTTTGAAGGAATTTTGAGAAAAAGGACAATTTAGTAAAACTTTCTATTAGAAAGAAAGGCCATCTCGAGTATTTTTGTGTTCCTTCCCACCAGGGCTTTTTTTCAGCTGGAACGTGATGGAACGGAGTTCCGGAACCTCTTGAAAATGGTCACATGGCTGGTGGCCCCGCCCCCTGATCTCCAGACAGAGGGGAGTTTAGATTGCCTTCCGCGCCGCAGCGCAGAGGGCAATCTCAACTCCCCTCTGTCTGGAGATCAGGGGGCGGGGCCACCAGCCATGTGACCATTTTCTCTGAGGGCAACCCACTGAGTTCCACCACCTCTTTTCCCAGAAAAAAAGCCCTGCTTCCCACCATTACAGTCACACTTCAGAATCAAAAAAGAACCCGAGGTTAACAAAAATATTTTAATTGGGTGGTGGGCCTAAGTTTTTATAACACTTATTTCATGTAAAGACTATGAGACTGCCCATCAATTAAGATCTTTGACACTGGACATGCTGTAAGCAACCACTAAAGAAAGGGCCTTCTCTGTAGGCTCTAGAATGCTTTCTTCTCAGCTGTTTGCCTGGTACCAGGTCTTTAAGGTACCAGTGGAGGACCAGGAATTTTTGGATTCCTGAATTTCTGTCCCATTTAGGGTTTGATCCCTCTCTACTCCTGAGGTTTCAGTGTGAAATCTTCTGTTGGAATTCACAGTGTTTGAATGATAACCAAGGAACTGTTTTCTGTTTGCCTCATGTTTTTCCTCCTTCTCGAACATCTGCAGAGGTTACAAACCCTGGAGAAAAACTTTCCCCCCAGGTGCCAAGGTACTTGCTCTATCTTGCAGTTTAGGGACTGTGCCAAATGTGTTGCCCTGGTTTCTCTAGAGAAACCCTGGGAACATATTTGACAAGGTCCATAAATTCGGGGATTGTAAAAATAAGCAACCATGGTTCTTAGGAAAGAAATCATTCGCAGACATTTTGTAGAAAAAATAGGTATCCTCCCCCCATGTGATACTGGAAGGCTCAGGGCTTCCAAGTTTTTTTTTCCTTTTACAATACCAAGATCGTGATTTGAGTAGGAACTAGAAGGGACAATTGGTTCTGTGTAAAGGAAAGAGGTGGTTGGTGTAAGTGGTAAGCAGAGCTGCGCAATGAGGTTTTTAGACTGGGCATGGTTTTGTGCAGTTGTATTAATACATCCCATAAGTATATGATACATTTATAAGGTTCTGACCAACAGCTGGCTCCCTCCTAGTTAAATGTGGCATTTGGCCAAACACTTTCTTCTTTTTGACTTCCCAGTACATTACCAGAAGATCATCCACCGGGACATCAAACCTTCCAACTTGCTTTTGGGAGATGACGGCCATGTTAAAATAGCCGATTTTGGCGTGAGCAATCAGTTTGAAGGGAACGATGCCCAGCTGTCCAGCACTGCGGGAACACCAGCCTTCATGGCCCCTGAAGCTATTTCAGACACGGGGAAGAGCTTCAGTGGAAAGGTAGGGGTAGGTTTATGTGTTGTTAGGGCTCTCACTGGAGAAATGGAAAAGGTTACCTTACGAAGATTAAGCAGATGATTGGGAAACACTGGTGTCTGGGCTTTATTTCCATTTGTTGTCTGAGGAGGGAGGGTGGCACTTCCCGTCACCTAGGTGCAAGCTTGATGAGTCAATTTTCTGGGATTTGGGGTAGCGTTCCTCTGACTTTCATACCTTCAGCCACACGTCATGCTGCTGAGTATACGTTTTCCAAGTGTGTAAGGCCCCAATTAGGATCAGGACTGCAGCACTACACCATTTTCCTGACCTGAAACAGACCTGGGAGGGAATGCTATTTGCCTCATTGGGATGCATAACACCTTTGAGGCCGTTTTGATTTGGGAAAACAGCACGAGGGATCGTTGAAATCCATTTTCCCGCCTGTACCGTGGCCCAGACCCAAATCAGGGCCCCACATATGTGGGAAATGAATTCATAAAAGCATAATGTGGGGCTGATGGTATGAGAAAAGTTAACTAATCTAATACGGCTCCTAGATTCCTCCATGTAATGATGCTGGCAGTCAATTTCCCAGCGTACAATTTTTAGTCAGAAACCTGACCATAGCCTGCTGCAGGGGGGTTTGATAATGTTCATTTCATTTTTATCTGTCATATTCATTTTGTTGTTTTATTAAAACTGAAACTTTTGTTAATGCAATCATACATGTATTTATTCATTTAGTGTATTTAAAACATTTATATGCCACCTTGCCATCCAAATAGGGTCCCCAAGGCAGCAAACAACAGATAATAAAACATTTAAAATGTATATATAAATACAAAAAATCCATGTAGACTTATAAACAAACACACACAGCCAAGGAGGAGGGCCAATAAGAGTTTACTGGAGGTACACCAAATGAAACAAAAGAAGTTTTCACTTGCTGGTGGAAAAAAGTAACAGTGGGAGACAAGAGAATCTCCCTCAGGAGGAAATTCTAAAGTTTTGGCCCCATGGCCCTTTTCACACTGCTTACCTGCTGCCAGAGTGTCGCAAAATATTGCACAAGAAAGGCGGAAGATAGCGTTTTGTCGCGCAAAACTCTCACGAGAAGACGCTATCTTCCGCGGGTTTTGCGCGATATTTCGTGACGTTCCGGCAGCAGGTAAGCAGTGTGAAAAGGGCCCGAGATCAAGAAGGCCTTTTCTTGGGTCGCCAACCATCTATCCCATTTTTCAAAATTAAAAAAGGGGGATTTTTCCAGACAGTACCACAACTCAGATAGAAACTGCAGTATAAACTTCAAATCGTCCTAAAATAATAAAGTGGACCAAAGCGAGAAAAAGTAAAACGGGCACATCTGGTAACAGGCCTAACAGTAAAGCCTCTTCACAGAATGTCAAACCTTGGCCGATTCCAGATGACTAACCTTAAGGCGTTTCATGCCGCCCTCTTCCGGATCGCGACGGGGAAAATGCGAAATACCGCGTTTCCTCGCGCGAGTTTTGCGCAATGACGCGCAAAACTCGCGCGAGGAAACGCGATATTTCGCATTTTCCCCGTCGCAATCCGGAAGAGGGCGGCATGAAACGCCTTAAGGTTAGTCATCTGGAATCGGCCCTTGTCTAGAATAAGACAGTCAAGTCTTTGTCTGGCATTTGAAGGACAGTGACAGCAGGAAACAACAGACCTCCCTTGAGATTCACTCGTACTCTTGAAGTATGGCGCTCACAAGTATTGATAAATGAAAGGTTATTTCTGGTGAGGTGTAGTGGCTAAGAAGCCGGCTAGATCATGGAATTTCTCGTGTATTTCAGGTAACAGGAGTATGGGGGGAGCTGATTTGGTAGATGGAATTATGTGGGGGTGAGAGGTGAAACCCCCTCTCCCCTGGCTGGGTGGCCCTGGTCAGAACTTGGAAATCGACTCGCCTGGAAAAGACACTCGGAGATCTGTGACCGCTGTCTCTAGTCTGACCCTGAGATCAGGAAAACCTCTTCCAACTTCAGATCCTCCTGCTTCTTTATACATTACATGAAATAATAATGCTAGCTTACCTTACAAAATTGTTGTAAACATGGCAACTAGGTAATGGGCATGAACTGCTTTGAATACTGCCAATTCACACGTTACAAAGTCCTTGTGGCCGCCACAGTTTCCAGATGATTGGATGTACTTTGGGAGTTTCATGCTCATAACTTAATTCCCAGGTTCTCAAAGGCCCATTTTGAATGGGACCGCTGCAGGCAGGGAGATGGAGCTTATGTCATTTCCCTGATCTAAAATGACCCCAAAGAGTTGCTATTTTCACCTTTGGAGAAATTTACATGTCCTTATGGCTACCTAGAAATTTTAATTGATGGGGTAAATAATGCCTCCACAAAGTGATTTCGAATTGGGAAAAATTGCATGTGGGGGAGGTTCAAGTATCCAGTGCCTGCTCACCAAGGCCCCAATCTGAGTCCTGCTTCTTGTGCCTAGGAATTAAGTTATGAGCATGAAACTCCCAAACCATGTCCTTTGACCCAACATGTGGGGGGTCATAAGGATTTTGTAATGTGTGATTTAGCTCTGAACAGGGTTTTTTTTTCTGGAAAAAGAGGTGGTGGAACTCAGTGGTGGAACTCAGGACTGCACAATGATATCACTTTGGGTCAGCTGGAACAAGGGGGGAGTTTTTTAACATTTAAATCGCCCTTGGCGAAAAGGGTCACATGGGCAGTGGCCCCGCCCCCTGATCTCCAGACAGAGGGGAGTTTAGATTGCCCTCTGCGCCAGGTGCGGGGGGCAATCTAAACTCTCCTCTGTCTGGAGATCAGGGGGTGGAGCCACTGGCCATGTGATCATTTTCAAGAGGTGCCAGAACTCCGTTCCACTGCGTTCCGGCTGAAAAAAAGCCCGGGCTCTGAGAGTGCTGCATAAATTCTTATTATTAACATCCACCCACACACCTCCCCAGAGAAGATAACTTACAGAATGACTGCAGAAATTGCAAGCTTTGAAGTGGTTAAAGCTTTCAAGTGGGAGAGCCTCATTAACTAGGATGGGTTGGGAGGAACAACAAAGATATTTAAGAGGGAGTCTGTGTATGCATTCGCACACACATGCTTTCTCAGTCTTAAAATGTATCCTCTGTGAAACGTGTTTTGCTTCATTTCAGGCGCTCGATGTCTGGGCCATGGGCATCACTCTGTATTGCTTTTTATATGGAAAGGTAAGATGTCCATCCTTGAGTGGGATATGGTAGTGTGGACTGTGGAGAGGGGAGGATAGAAGTAAATGTTGCAATGATGCCTGTGCTCAGAGAAATACGTATTTACCTGTTCAAATGAATTTCAGAGTCACGCAAGCGCTGCTTGGGATTTAGGATTCAACCAGACAGTCCCCCCCCCCTTGCTATTTTGGTTTTGTTGCACAGACATAAAGATTCAGAGGGTAAGCAGTGAGAGAGCAGCTTTTCCCACAGAGCATCCCTTCTGCCCCGTGAGCAAAGGAAGCTAACTGTGTGGGCTGTGTTACTTCTGAGAAGTGGGAACTGGTATCTGATGAATCACCATGGACCGCTTTAATAGTCCTAGGGCTCTAGCTTCAGAGAGAGAGCTGAGGGAGGTGTTAGGCTGGCATGACTGTGAATGGGACGGAAGGCACCTTGGGGCCTGAAAAACTACAGACCTCCGTTAGGAGTATTAGGGCCGAGCTCAATGTGATATTTGTTCAAGAGTCTCCTCCCAGCTGCACAGCAGTTGAGGGGAATATCAGTTTAAAAATAAAGGAGAGCTCAGTTGGGCTCAAGACACTGTTGAGGGGAAGGAGGGGCTCCTAGCCCCCCATTTTTCTGCTCCGGGGGGAGGGGGCTATATCATTGTTTTTGCTGCTGGTTGTGGAGTATTCTGTGCGTGTGCAGCAGCAAAAATGGGGAAATTACTCCCCCAGCACCATTTTGGCATGTAAAAATGGTAAGGGAAAGACAGGAGCCCCCTCAATGGAGGCATTCAGAGCCCAGTTTGGGGGGGGGGGTCTCCTTTATTTTTAAACAGCTGTTGTGTGGCAGTGGGGAGACAGAGTTTGGTCCAGGGAACCTGGACTAGGCTTACTATGTGCCCACTTAATGGCAGACAATCTCCTAACAATCATCTGTATTGTCCATTGACTCTCTGAATGGCAGTGGGAGAAAAATAAAGGGAAAAAACCTCTGCACCAGCATGTCACTTCTGGGTAGCTCTAGGAATCGCCAGAAACTCTATGGTAAAACATAGAGTTTACCATAGAGAGTTTACTATAGAGTTTCTGGTGATCCTAGAGCTACCCCTTGTTATTTGCCAGTTGTATCTGGAAGTGGATGTAGTGATGTCAGTGACATTGCCAATGTCACACATCCCCCAATGTTCTTGCTGCTGCCAAGAAGCATCCTTGAAAGAGGGGTGCAACAGGTTGCCAGACCAGTGCTGGAATCTTTCAGGAGCTTTAAGGATGCAGGGACATGCAAATAGGCATTGCACCAATGCTGTGACATCACTTCTGGCATGAGCCTGATGTCATTGCATTGGTGTGACACTCGAGTATTCCCCTGAAATTCTATGGCTTTACCGATTTTGGAGACCAACACAAGGGGAAAAAAGAGGGATCCAGATAGGGCTGTGAGGTGTCCCACTTTGGCAAGAGACCTCCTGCCAGCAGTCTCAGTTGCCTTAGAGTTCCATGGGAATCCTAGAGTGTCACACCAGTTTTTGGTTTGCTCTAGAAGTGACTTCATGGCATTGGTGTGACTCCTATCCACCCCCATTTTCCCCTAACCACTCTATTGAGCATTGGTGGCACCAGGCAGGAGGTCTTCCACCATTGCAGGAGACCTGACAGCCGTGTCTAGTTCCCTGGTTCCCTCTTTCCCCCCCCCCCGTTGTGTTGGTCTCCAGAATTGGGCTACAGTCTGCTGACTAAAACCGAGGCTGAATCCATACATCATTGGACATTGCAACCTTATTGTGATGTGGCAAACATTCACCTCCTTGATTGTTTTGTCCACACAGAAAAATTTGGTTGCAAACTACTTCTGTAAGACTATGGGCCAAGCTACAAGTGACGAATGACACTTGAACGGCAAGTGGATTGAGTGGAGGGCAAGTAGAGGGCAAGTGAACAGGAAGAAATACACTTGCCGTTCAAGTGTCATTCATCACTTGTAACTTAGCCCTATATCTAATGATATAGATATATCATCTAATGATGCAGCCAACATTGTCTTTGTTTTTGTTTGTGTTAACATTGGAAAGTCCAGGCAGGGAATTATTTCCGTCTGACTATCCATTTAGCAAGCCCACTGAAGTGCATATCAGTATTAAGCCAGTTGTTAACTGATGGATCCTTATAGAGAACCCTGGGAAGTACTGTTTTTGCTGGGCATGCTGAAAGAATCGAGTCAAATCATGTCTTGATTTGCTGTCATGACCAGACTCAACAGGGAGCAGCAGCCACTTCTGGCTCCCTGGTTGTTGCGTGTTTTCAAACACTCCTACAGGATGACTCAGCCCAACCCTACCTTCCTGAGTAGATATAAATTACCTGCCAACTTCTTTTCCACACTGTGACACCGAGAGATCTCTGGCTTTTGATGCTACACCTCTGAAGATGCCAGCCACAGCTGCTGGCGAAACGTCAGGAACTACAATGCCAAGACCACGGCTATACAGCCCGGAAAATCCACAACAACCATCAACCATTTCAAACACTTGTTCTTTTCAGGCATTAGACCCACATAAACCGCATGTCCACTGACTGCACATAACCTTACCCAATACGCATGGTCATCACGTGTGAACAGATCAATACGCATACAATTTCAATATGTGTGAATTCAACACTGGATTTTTCAGGGTTCTCGTTTGTACATATCGAAGCTATATGCACATGCAAAATATGTTCATTTTTCCGTTTGATACAATATGGTTGGCTGTGCACATGGGTTGCTGGATTCCTGGGACATGTGGATATTATACCTGAAAAGGGTTCAGGCCGCATTCACATCAATTTTATTTAGATATAGACAATAGTTTTTAAGTGTCTCCCTTAGAAATGTGAAGGTATAGTTCTGACATGACATAACCATGGTTGGTATCTTCAAGCCTAGATGATTCTCAGGTTCGCATGCTACTTCTCGCATCCCACACATGGCTCAAAAACTAAACATGGCCACTTACACAGCAAGCCAAAATCTGTGATTTTTGTATGAACTGCAAGATAGGTTTTGTTCTCTTGTCTCCAAGCTACCATTTAAATGAGGGGCATGGCAGTGTGTGAACAGGGCCTGGCAATTCTCTATAAGAATTACATAGCCTTTTTGCGGAATTCTCAGGATTTTTTTGAATATTGCCACCATGGTTATGCCAATGTAAATCTGTAGGGTTATGAGACTCTAAGCCTTTGAAGCTTCTGCGAACACAACAGTCGGCCACTAGGGAAACCTGTGGTTTGTTTTGCAGTGTCCTTTTATCGATGAGTTCATCCTAGCACTACACAACAAAATCAAGAACAAGCCAGTGGAGTTCCCAGAACAGTAAGTAGATTTCACATAGCTCTGAAACAGAGCACCAAACCCACAGCTTTACAGCATAAACAGACCATTTCTTTAACGCATAGCCTGCCCTGTTAAAAAGTTCAGGGTAACTGACAATCAGGTACTTGAGCAGCAATGATCTGACTTTTTATTGTATTGGATAAACTCCCAAAGTACACAATATATGTGCTCTAATGAAGGGTCCAGTGTGGCGTAGTGATTAGAGTGTTGAACTAGGATCTGGGTGACCCAGGTTCGAATCCCTGCTCTGCCATGGCAGCTCGCTGGTGACCTTGAACCAGTCACCCTCTCTCAGCCTAATCTACCTCACAGGGCTGTTGTGAGGATAAAAGGGAGGCGAGGAGAATGATATAAGCAACTTTGGGTCCCTATTGGGGAGAAAGGCGGGGTATAAATGTAGTAAGTAAATAATATTTCATACACATGAACCGGTCTTGGGTTGAGGAAAAGAGAAAAGAGGAGTTGCAGGGGCAGCCAGGAAAATAAGATATAGAAACCAATATCCTCTGTTTGTCATGAGGTCAAGCCAAGGAAACTGCTGGAGGAATCCACAATGACTAAAATCTCATCGAGTGAGTACCTCTGCAAAGGCTTTCCTGGCAGCCGCTGCATCTTTTTGGAGTTCCTTTTCCTGGTCACTGCATGGGACGTCCTTAGTACAAACCTCCTGGCACCAGTGAAATGCTTTCTGGATGCCCTGACTTTTTTGGCTCACAAGTTAATATATAGATTATTAAAAATTGTGTTCTGTTGTAAGTTGCCTAGAGTGATTTTTGGAAAAAATGGGAAAGCTGCACAGACAAGTGCTAAATAAATAGATAAAAACCCTACCTCACTGCTGTGAGGATAAAACAAGGCCAGAGAGAACCATGTATGGTCTCCTGACCATTTTGGAGCAGGAATGAGATGAAAAATGTGCCCTGATGTAAGTGGAAAACACTGCCGGTGCCAGGGTCTCTGGCACCTGCGGCACCCCCCCCTCCTGTGTGCGCACAGTGCGCGTGCGCCCGCGTGCCACAGACTGCATGATGACGTCATCCCGCAGCACAAGCCGGGGCATTCGCCGGCGGATGGCTGGGGTGGTGGGCGGAGGCTGCTCCACGCGCCGCATGCCACCCCGGCAGCGGCTCGTGGCTGCTGCGCCCAGCTGGGGGTGTGTGGCGGCAGCGGCGGTGGCATGGGGCTGGCTGGCTGCAGCAGCTGCAGGCCAGCCATGCCAGCTCTGCAGTGCGCGCCTCCGCCCCCGACACCCCCTCCGGCGCCTCTCCAGGGCCCTCGCACCTGAGGCCACCGCCTGCCTGGCCTCTATGGGCGTGCCAGCCCTGGTGGAAAATAAGGGTGCAATGAATAAAATGTGACCCTCTATATATGTGACATTGTTGAGGGATCCTTCCTATTCATATCCTATTCATATGCTTCAACAGCTCTCAGATGGAGTAAGGAGGGGTAGCCAAAATGTATCTACACTTGCTGTACGGGGGCAGTATTTTTTTTTGGTGGGTATATACATACGTACATGTGGGTGCATGTATACGCATGCACACCCTAACAATGGAATGAAAGCTTATACTCTAAAAAATTGTTGACCATTAAGGTGCTACAGGATTCCAGTTTTGTTCAGCTAGTCTTTTGCTAGAGCTTTTAAAGTGTCTGTGTGTAATCCCGACACCGTACTCCTGACATTTTTTGTTTTGGAAGTGATGTCCCAGAGTGTGATTATTCCCACTTGGCACTGTACCAAGGCACAGAATTTCTGACCTACTTGCATTAATGAATCTTTTGTTTTGAATTAAAATGTAAAGTTGATATCCTATCACTACGTAGAAGGGTGAATGGGGGGGACAGAGGTGGGAGAAATAAATGGAACATGAGGCAAGCAAAGCAGCACACGTTCAAACAGTCCTGCTTTCCTTTTAGTCTGGGCTTGCTGCCCTGCTTGTATTATGAATCATTTAATACACAGAGGATTTTATTATCTTCTTCATTCATTTGTTCTCTCCAGTGGGAAATCAATATAATCTCCCTCGTTCAGAGAAGGAACGGTGGGAGCAAGTTAACTGACCGGCAAGACAAGTTTTCATGTTATATGAAGGTCCCCCAGGATAAAGCAGTAAACAGGAGAAAACATTGCTTTTTAAAAGGGGGAATCACCAACTTCCCTGAACAGTCAAAAATTCCAAGAGAAGTCTGCCACAGTTCCTTGTAATAAGAAGAATGCTTGTAAATGCATAGTATTTTTTGTATTTTCTGGGGAGGTTTTGCATATATACAAGCAGAGCATATTGGAATGAAGCAGTCTTCTGAAGTAGGCGCTAGAGATGGGCATGAACCGGGGGGGGGGGGGAACGAACCATGTGGTTCGTGGTTTGTCAAATTTCACGACCTACGAACTTTCATGAACCTGCCCCTGGTTCGTGAACCGGTTTGTTTGGTTCGTAAAAATGTCACATCCATGTCAGAAAATCGTCACTTCCGGTCAGCAGAAGGTCACTTCCGGGTCAGCGGAAGGTCTGCAGGAAGTCCATCTCCTGTTGCCTAGGAAACTGATTGATCGGCACCAGGCTGTCTGCAGTGATGAACCAAAATAATGATTTTCTCTGGGGAAACTGGTCTCCTACTTGTAATTCTGGGAGAGCTCCAGGCCCCATCTGGAGACTGGCAACTCTACTTTGAATGTTTCTTCTGTTTTAGGCTGTTGTTCTATTTGTTTCTTTTGGTGGACCTCAAAATCTACCTCCTGAGGTAACATCCTCAGTTTCAAACAGCTGTAGAAGAAAATGTAGTTGACGTTTCTCTGGCAGCTGTTTTTGCCACTTCCCCAGATCCTAGGCTCTTTGCTCGTCATCTCTAAACCCTCTTGTATTTGGGTTTATTAGTCATCTCGGAAGTGACTGCTCCTATCTGCCTCAGCAGCGAGAGATTAACATTTAATGGGCTAACTGGGTTGCACCAAAGAATCTTTTCTCCTTCCTTCTAACATCTCCTGCAGCCATCCCTCTCTTACTGCCTGACTTATTTTGACTTCCCGGTGACCTGTTCTCCCGGTCTAAAAAGGCCACTCTGCTCATTAGTGTGTGGAGAGGCAGAGAAGATAACTATGTGATGATATTTAAACTAAGCCCATTAATTTGATAAAGCCAGTAAGAGAACTGCTGGCGGGCAGGGAAGTGAGGAGGGAAAAGAAAATATCTTTAAATTAGGATTTACTGGACTGTCTCCTCCTCAGACCTCCCACAGTCTTGGTGTTATTATTTGGAGCTGTTTGGAAATTGAATGTCTTCTGCCATGACTACAAAAGACACACTTTTCTATTTACTGACAGGCCATAGAAACTAGCCCTGTGATTGCCTCCAGGGAAATAAACCCAGTCACAAACTGCCATTTTGCACTGTTAGAAAAGTCCATAGGTCAAGACCCCTTGAGTTTAATGCTGCAGAACAGCTGAGGCAATATGTGGTGTTCAGATTCAATTGAATGGAGTTTCCAAGGACTGATTTACATTCCCAGCAACTTCAAGCAAGAAGTTCCAGGGAAGCATTCCCTTTTTCATGAGGAGAGAAATGGAGGCTTAGAACTATGCTCAGTAGTAGAGTACATGTTTATGGTTGCAGGTTCAAATCCTGACATTCCCAGTGTAAGAATACCAGGTAGCGGGAATACATCTGCTTGAGACCGTCTTCTCTGACCCCAGCAGTCAGAGTAGACAGGACTGAACTTGGTGTAAGGTAGCTTTGTGTGTTCCTGTTTGAGGAGAGTGTTTGCTTTAGCACCTTGAAGTCTTGAGTGGATGGTATCCCCAGTCAAAGGAATTCAGGTAGCAGCTTTGGGCAAAGACCTTTCTGTTTCTGAAACCCTAGAGAACCACTGCTGGTTACAAGAGAGAATACTGGGTGTCAGAGTCTCTCTACACAATACTTTTGACACATTCTTCACATGTCGGGAGATGCAATGTTAGCCGGGAAGTGAAGTTTTAAATGACAGAGCAGGCGGAGATCGCTCTGGAGGGGACGGATTCTCTCACAGCCCTCCACCGCCTTTGGCATCTCCCCTTCCAGAGCCTTTCTCTGCTGAGGCTTGGTTAACTCAAGGGCAGCTGAGTAAAAGCTCCAGAAGGGGAGACAGTCTGGCATGGGAGCTTCCTGGGAGTTTCACCTTTTTGCTTGTTTTAACACGTGAAGCTGCCTTATACTGGGTCAGACTATTCATCTATCAAGGTAAGTATTGTCCACTCAGATTGGCAATAGTTTCAGGCAGAGATCTTTCATGTCACCCGCTGGAGGTGGTGGAAAATGCCGTCAAGTCATAGCTGACTTATGGCAATTTTTTCTGGTGGTTTGCCATTGTTTTTCTCTGCATAAGGACTTTGGTCTTCTTTGGAGGTCTCCTATCCAATTACCAAGGCTGACACTACTTAGCCTTCAAGATCTGACGAGATCGAGCTTGCCTAAGCTATCCAGGTCTGTGCGTATCATCTGCTACCGGCTGGGCTTTTTTTCTGAGAAAAGAGGTGGTGGAACTCAACTCAGAAGGACCACACAATGACGTCACTTTGGGTCAGCTGGAAGAAGGGAGGAGTTTTTTAAAGTTTAAATCGCCCTTGGTGAAAATGGTCACATGGCCAGTGGCCCCGCCCCCTGTTCTCCAGACAGAGGGGAGTTTAGATTGCCCTCAGCGCCCTTTGGCACCCTTTGGAGATCAGGGGGCGGGGCCACCGGCCATGTGACCATTTTCCAGAGGTTCCGGAACTCCGTTCCACCGCGTTCCAGCTGGAAAAAAAGCCCTGGCTACCAGAGAATTTTAACTGGAAATGCTGGTGAATGAACTTGGGACTTTCTGCGTGCCATCCAGTTGCTCTCCCACTGAGACAGCCCTTCTCTTTAAAAAACAAAAAGTCCAAGTTAAAGAAAGAGCAAGTTTCTAACTACTAAAAGTCCAGTGTTTTGTGTTTCCATTTGCCAGGCTCCAAGCCAGCAAGGAGTTCAAGGATCTGATTCTAAAGATGCTGGATAAAAACCCTGAAACTAGGATAACAGTTCCTGAAATTAAGGTAAGCTTACATATTAGAGATTCACTCTTTCTTAGAAAGTTGCTGTTTGAAACTTTGGGAGCAAATGCTTATGGCAAAGAGAGCAGCTGGAATACAAGGGGAGGGGGAAACAACGGGGATGGAATCAATATATTTTAACAGGGTCTCCAATAATGGAGTTTCTGGCTTCAAATGAAAACCTTGATTCAGCACCAAAGATTTAAAGAGTTACTGTTAGTTTAAGTCATGGGTCATAGTAAAGAAATTGGTTTATTCTCAAGTGGGTATTTTTGTAAGGTGGTATTGTGTTCTGGATAAGTTAGTGGTTTTTACTTAATTTATTTACTTGTCCCATCCCCTCTCTTTCTGTATATATATAGCTATGGCATTGTTACTGTTGTGTTTTGTAAATATTTTTTTTAAAAAAATAAAGTTGCCGTCCTCTATGCTGAGACAGTGTTGTGTAGTGGTTAGAGTGTTGGACTAGGACGTGGGAGACCCAGGTTCCAATCCCAACTGTGCCATGGTAGTTTGCTGGGTGATCTTGAGCCAGTCACACGCTCTCAGCCTAACTTACCTCACAGGGTGGTTGTGAGGATAAATGGAGGGAGAGAAAATGATGTAATCTGCTTTGGGTCTCCATGGTGGACAAAGGCAGGGTATAAATGAAGTAAATAAAATGATATTCTGCCCGGGCAAGTTTATAGATTAGTTTTGGTTTTTTTAAAAAATAGGTTGGGAGTGCACAGTTTTGAGTTGTGACTGCCACTGGGACAAACTATCTATCTATCCCTCCTCCCACCTCCCACCTTCTTCCTCCCTTCCACATTCTTCCTCCCTTTCACCTTCCACATTCTTCCTCCCTTCCACCTTCCATCTTCCTTCCACCTATCTATCTATCTATCTATCTATCTATCTATCTATCTATCTATCTATCTATCTATCTATCTATCTATCTATCTATCTGTCTGTCTGTCTGTCTGTCTGTCTGTCTGTCTGTCTGTCTGTCTGTCTGTCTGTCTGTCTGTCTGTCTGTCTGTCTGTCTGTCTGTCTGTCTGTCTGTCTGTCTCCTCCCCCCACCCTGCAAACGGGCTCAGGGCAGGTCACAACAACATAAAAACATAAAAACCACTATTTAAATACAATAAATAGTTAAAATCATTAAAACAATAATAAAATCCACAGATCTCAGTAAAAAGTGGAGCGAAACAAAGTAAAACAGGCAAGGGACCAGCAAGGTAGTTCACCAGCTCCTCAACCACTCTCATAGGCGTGGTGGAACATCTCTGTTTTACAGGCCCAGCAGAACTGTAGTAAGTCCTGCAGGGCCCAGGTCTCAACTGGGAGAGTATTCCACCAGGCTGGAGCCAAAGCCGAAAAGGCTCTGATTCTGATTGAGGCCAAGCGAACATCCTTGGGTCAGGGACCACCAGCAGATGTTTATCTACAGAGCATAATGCCCTCCAGGGAACATACAGGGAGAGATGGTCCCGAATATATGCAGGTCCCAGTCCATTAAGGGCCTTAAAGGTTAACACCAGCCCCTTGAACTTGACCCGGAATTCAACCGGGAGCCTGTACAGTTGGTGCAATATAGGTCGAATATGTGTCCAAAAAATAGTGAAGTTTAAAAAAAATATGTATGTGCCATTGGCTTTAGCCATTCATTGCCATGCAGTTGGTCACTGAATATGGTTTTGCTAATGTGCCTGCAAAATAGCCTGATCGCTTGGTAGAGCCTGTATATAAGTATGTATTGTCACCAAGTCACAACCGACTTATGGTGACCCCAGCAAGGGGCTTTCGAGTCAAATAAGCTGCAGAGGTGGTTTTGCCATTGCTTTCCTCTGAAGTCTTCCTTGGTGGTCCCTGATCCAAGCACCAACTTTGTTTAACTTTCAGGATCTGAAGAGATCAGGGTATATACCGTGCTGCCTGTGCTCCTGGTAGGGCATGTAAAGAATTGTATTTTTCTGATCCAGAACTTCCAGAATCACTGCTCAATTTGTCACACTCCGAAGTGTTACAAGCCAAGTAAATTACTATCCCAAACCAAGCAATTACAGACTTCAGTGTCAACGCTGTTCTGAACAGTAGAAAATGCCACTCAAATGCTAAGTATTTCTATTTTTAATATGCCCTCAAGTGGCAAAGTAGAGAACAGCCATGGTGCCCTTCTACACCTATGGACTTATGAGAGTGTAGCTTGGCTCAGGATAGCACCATAAATGATATGAAAGGTTAAGCACAAATTGTGGATTATTGTATCCCAGAGATACTTTTGTTAAAGTGTTTCAAAAACATTCACTTTCTTTTAAGGATTAAAAGACCTTGCTCTTCATTTGTTAACTTGGTTTGCTGGATTTAGGAATTAACACTTAGAGTCTCTATACAAGAACTCTTAAACGAGGATGCTCAAGTATAGGGAGACTGCAATGTTAGCTGGGAAGCCTAGTTTAAAAAGACAGAGCCAAAGGCTCTGTCAACTTCACCTCTCTACCGAGCAGGCAAAGATTGCTCTTCAGAGGGTTTGTTTATTGACAGAGCCTTGGGGAGGCAAAGAGGAAATTAACAAACCCTCTGAGGAGTGATTGTTGCCTGCTCTGTAGAGAGGAAAATTTTTTAAACTATGCTTCCCAGAAACATTGTATCCCCCTACATTTGTGTATCCTCGTGTAAGAGGTCTCGTGTAGAGAGACTCTTAGGGCCAGGCTAGAAGTAACGAATTACAATTGAATGGCAAGTGAACAGACTCACATGTATTCCTCCCTGTTCAGACTCACATGTATTCGATCACTGTGTGATCGAATGGAGCGCAAGTGGAGGGCAAGTGAACAGGGAGGAAGACGTGAGTCTGTTCACTTGCCATTCAAGTGTCATTCGTCACTTCTAGCTTGGCCCTTAGATCCACCAGAATTTTCCCGTCAGTGAGCAGAAAGATTGCTGCTTGTAGAGCTCATCTTTTCCACCTGACCCCTCCTCTGGCTTCCCAAGATGCTTCACCCCCGCGCCCCCCCCCCCAGTGCTGTTCCTAAGAGTTCCCTCCGGGGAACAAGATTTCAGGGGGCATTTTCAGTTGCTGCAGGAAGGGCAAGGCAAGAAAGTTGTGCTTCACAAGCAGAAATCTTTCCGTCCATGGAAAAATTCCAGCAGATCTGATCTGAGCCACTGTTTTTTCTGTACAAATACTTAGAGCCTTTTATAGGATGACAAAATTGTCACTTAAATCAGTAAAAATACACCAAATATCAAACAATGAGAGTAAAACAGAGAATAAATCATCCTCAAAAACCAGATTAAGAGCCATAAGCAACCATAGGAGAGTTAAACCCGATCCAGACATTCTGCTAACAAAAATATTAATGTTTTAAAAGCCTGACCAAAAAAAAAACGCTTCAAAGAGTTGAGTGGCCCAGCCAAATGAGCTTCCAGGTGAAAAGCATTCTATAGTGAGGGGGCAAGCACATAAAAGACCCCGCTCCTAGCGGATGGCAGTCTGGACTCTCTCTGAAGGATTGTGAAACAAAGCCTCAAGTTGATTTTAACAAGTAGGAAGGAACATAACTACAAGGCTGCCCAGCATAATATTATAGCACTGTTTTTATGAGGAAGTGGACATATCCAAAGTGGAAGAATAGCTTAAATGAGTAGATGAATGCAAGCAAGAGGCATTTATAGGTGTTTGATCCCGGTATGTAGTCAAATTCACGCTGTGCCAAGCAATGCAAATGCCCTTCGTTTCGTGTTCATTGATCACTGCCTATTTTATAATGTTGTTGTGGACATTAGACTGTTTGCAGCCAATTCCATTTCTAGTATTCCCTGGATTGAAAGAAATTGCTCTTGTGCATCGCACATGTGCTGTTACACTGTCCTTTGTTTATTGAAGCTAAGCATGATATATTGGGATCTCTTGTCAGCTCTGATGTTCAGTGCTCTACTAATTATATTATTCTGAAACTGTTGTTTTCAAATGATGTGGGCTGGCTGGAAGCTGTTGCTAGATTTCTTGCATACGGTTTTAAATGACTTTATATTTATTGTTTTATGGACACGTTCTGTTTCTGTTTTATTCACAATCCAACCAATCCATGGTTGAAGAGACTGAAAAGGAAATAAGTCAATTTCCAGTTGCAACGAGCATGGACGTTATAGGAATTAATCTGTTTGCTAAATTACAACTGTGGAGTTAAATGTTATTCTTCACCACCACCATCCCTTTCTCTCACCTTATGATGCTCATTGTTATTACTGATTAATTGCTTGTACTGTGTCTTGTTTTCTGTATTGATCTGCCACTTTGAAACTATGAGCTAGTGCAAGGAGTGTGAGCAAGGAGTGTAAGCGTAAGAAATCTTATGTTTGTACCTCCATCTTATCAAATTGGGGGTGAAGGGATATGAGCCATGGAAGAAGGACAAGGAGTCTCCCTCTTTCCCCATCATCTTCTTGTAACAAACACATTCCGTTCATAAATTCCTTTAAAAGGTGTTTTTTAAAAAAGAAACAGTGCCGCCAAGGGCTCCATCTAATTTGGTTGTTTCCCACTCAGTTACATCCTTGGGTGACCAAGTTCGGAGAAGATCTTCTACCTCTAGAGGAAGATCATTGCACTGTCGTGGAGGTAACGGAAGAAGAAGTCAAGAACTCTGTGAAGACAATTCCTAGTTTGCCTGCTGTGGTACGTACTGCTGCTAGTTTCTTGGAAGCGTGATGGCTGGAGCTGCACCAGAGGTTTTTGTCTCCATGGGCAGTTGGACTGCTCTTTCTCCGAAGCCACTTTGGAATATACCAGGAGTCACACTCACCTAGCATGATCTCTGATCATGCATGTTCCTGTAGAAAAGCCTCTCTGGCCAGACAGTTTTCTATGATTGGAGTCACATATATGATTGCATGGAGATATTTTGCGTGTGCGCAATGGTTTCCTGATATGCGATATAGTAATCTTGATACAATTGAACAGAGTTAGGGGGATGCAGATAGAAGAAAGGAACTGAACGCTGTGGATTAGAGCCAGTTTGGTGTGGTAGTAGTAGTAATAACAACAACATTCGATTAATATACCGCCCTTCAGGACAACTTAACGCCCACTCAGAGTGGTTTACAAAGTATGTTATTATTATTCCCTCAACAATAATCACCCTGTGAGGTGGGTGGGGCTAAGAGAGCTCTGAGAGAACTGTGACTGACCCAGGGTCACCCAACTGGCTTCAAGTGGAGAAGTGGGGAATCAAACCTGGTTCTCCAGATTAGAGTCCCGCGCTCTTAACCACTACACCAAACTGGCTCTCAATGTAGTGGTTAAGAGTGATGGGACTCTAAACTGGAGAGCCGGGTTTGATTCCCCACTCCTCTGTTTTAAGCCAGCTGGGTGTACTTGGGTCAGTCAGAGCTCTCTCAGCCCCACCCACCTCACAGGATGATTGTCGTGGGGATAATTATAACATACTTTGTAAACTGCTCTGAGTGGGCGTTATGTTGTCCTGAAGGGCAATATATAAATCGAATGTTATTATTATTTTTTATTATTATGACTTCCTTCTTCTAACTTGAATTCTGTGACTCTCTTCTGCAAAATTTTCCTTCAAGGGAAACTTTCCGCAATGACTTTTTCCAATGTAGAAGGGCTTCTTGCTGATGGAGAAAAGTCTTTGTTGAATGTTGAAGGAAGACCTTGTGGGAAGAGCAGCACAGGCTGCAACTTAATAGAGGTCAAGAGGGTTGGATCAAGACTAAATTGGCAAATTCCACTCTTCCTGCCCCATCACGTTGTCCCTGTCCCCCAGGATCAGCGTTTTATGGAAATCCATGGGCTGCAGTGAGAGGGTGAATGCAAGAAGTTCCGTTCTGCTGATGGAAAATCTAACCTTGATCCAACCTTATGATGACCTGTGCAGGATACAATTCCAGAATTAATTTTAGAAATTCACCGAGTAAAACTGGAATTCAGTTCTGGAAGCTTGGATCCAAAGGGGCAGTTTTACCCACACTTCTCTCTCCAGTCTGCGATGCTTAAAAGGCCCTCGTCCCTTAGGAACTGAATTGTAAGCAACTCATCATGCTGCCTAGGGAACCAGTACTGTTCTGTACCGCTGGCAGAAGTGCCTTATATCGGCAGAACACAAGAGTTGGATGCAACCCACAGAATGGGAGAAATCTGATCAGCCCCAATCATTGTACCTGAAAAACAGCTAATGTTCCCCCCCAAAAAAGCACAGAAATATGTCACTTTTCTCTCTGACAATCTGCTTCTAATTCTTTGGGTTTTCTTTAATTTCATTCTTTAAAGATTTTAGTGAAAGCCATGCTGAGGAAACGATCCTTTGGCAACCCCTATGAGGCTCAAGCGAGACGAGAAGAGAGATCGATGTCAGCTCCAGGAGACTTATTGATGTAGGTACACCCTAAGTGTGACGTCTTATGGTGCCTGGCTTGTATAATTTCTGAGTGCTTGTTTTGTTTGATGCAAGGAGCAACTTAGATGTAACAGAGGGAGATATTGCAGGAATGGGTGAGAAAAGAACCATCAATGAACCAGTGGATCTCTATGGAAGTTTGTTATAGTTTGCTTTGGGTTTTTTTTTTTTGTAAAGAACATTTAACAAAAAAAGATTTTAAAATTCCTCTTTAAGCTGCCGCAAGAATCCTGTTTATTTTTGCTATAACAGTCTTAACACAGTGCCAGCCTCCAGATGGGACCTGGAGATCTCCTGGAATTGCAACTCATCTCCAGACTACAGAAATTAGTTTCCCTGGAGAAAATGGTTGCTTTGGAGGGTAGACCATATGACTTTAAATCCCTGCTGAACTCTCCCTGCCCTAAATCCGAATGTCCCTAGTTTCCACCCCAAATCACCAGGAATGTCCAGCCTGGAGTTGGCAACCCTGTAACACAGCTACCCTTCATGACCAGTGAAGTCAAGAATATGAAAGGAGATAGGGGGAACCAACACAGGTATTTTCAGGTAGTTTAATATTTATATAGCAAGAAGCGGGGAAGAAGTATGGAATTATTGAAGAGGATGGAAGTCCTTCAGGGTGAGCAAAGATCATAGAAACCATGTGGCTGTGTAATTACGTTTTGGGTGCAGTGTAAATATTCCAACCAGATAAGAAATCCTGCAGTCTTTGTCTCATTTCACTAAGAAAAAAGGAGTATTCTTATGATGCTTGTGATACCAAGTTTTAAAAAAATAAAAATACTCTCCAGCTACACCCACACTTCCACCACCCTGCTTTCCTGGAGCTTTGGTTGGGCAGCCTCTGATGCACAGCAAATTAGCTATTGTAATGTTGCGTTGATTTCCACTTGCAAGAAGGATAATGGCTTTCATGTTCCTCTGGAAGAAAATTAAGCCCAAAAAACGGCAATTAGAAATCCTTTCCCATTTCACATTCGATTTGTTTAATTAGGCTGCTTGGGGAAAAATAATTGGAGGGTTTTATTTATTTTTTTTCCTGCTCTGAATTGCTCTTGTCAAGATTAATGTTTTTTCTCCTTTTCTCGTTAAGACTTTTGGACACCCAAGTTCGTGTTTTTCACACCCAGTACCAAATCCTAAAGGGCATGAATATGAAAAGGGCAAGACAATTTGTAGCTGTCCTCTTTCGAAGTGGGATACAGATCCAGGGCTGTTTCTTTGGCCAAGCCCACATAAGTGACTGCTTGGGCTAGAATAATGAGGAAAGGACTGATATTCCACAGGGGTGCAGTAGCACCCATCTGTCAATGGTACAGGAGAAGACATACAAGGTGGCGGGAGCCTAGAACAGATGACTGTGGGACTTGCATGGGACAACAGAATACAGGAACCAGCCCTGGACAGAAGTTCTCCTTTTTGAAACCCACATATTTTTGCAAATCTGCTCAATTAGCAACTTGGCCACACATCAGCTGAAATTATGAAAAGGCAAACTAGAGCCCAGCCTCACAATGGGCCATTTCTCTCTTCATTCTGGAGTCTTTCCCTCCTCCCTCCCTCCTATTTTTATTGCCATGGCTCTGTAAAATGCTGACATTCCATTTCATTCGTGCAATTTCATTACCAGTGTTTTTTTCCCCTTTCCTTTTTTATTTGTTCTCTGCCTCTAGGCATGGTTTTCGCTTAACCTCATCTATATATTTGCATCCGTCTTTAAGGTAACTCGGTGTCTTGTGTGTCTCCCAAGTGCAGTGGAGTTGGTACATTCTCCCACCTGTATTTGCAGTGTGTGCGTTTTAGTGAGAACACCTTCTTTTCTCAGCTCCCTAGAACTGTGGGTTTGTTGCAATAGATACCGCTGTGTGGTGCTTGATATTTCAGCTGTGAGACATCTTGGGGGTCATGTTCTTGTTTTGTTCTTCCTTCCTCCTTCTTTAAATTCTTTTGATTATTTTGTTTGTTTGTTTATTTGCGTGTTGTGGGTTTCTTGGGAGCATGCCGGCGAGAATGTCAGAGCTATGGGCCAGAAACAGTTATTTGAGCAGATCCCGTAATTGACTAAAAGTCAACAGTCCTTGATGAACGATGTCTTGGAAAGTCCCAGAAAACAATTTGTGGGCCAAATTTCACATGATGATAGTGGATCCCCCATGAGACCTCTCAATATGGGATCTAGCTGCAAAAAGAAACTGGGAGGGGGACTAATCTAAACCAAGGCCACAGTGCTGGAGAAGGGAACTTTTATCGGTCCCTCCTGCACCATTCCCCCCATTGAAACTGGTCCCCAACCAGCTTTCTGGCCCCACAGGATGAAGGTAGTTCCCCTTAGTATACCAGTCTTCTTTTTCCTACTTGACGCAGGGGAAACAGTGCCACGGAGTGAAGAGTTCGTCCTTTCCCCTGATCAGCATCAGCCCCGCCCCACCCCAGCAGCTACGTTTTGTAGCTAACTTGCATGGTGGGAGATTCAATCACAGATTCCCCAAAGATCATGTACAGTTCAGCCCAGATGGGCATGCTTCCAGTTTAGCCAGTCTCTGTACCATGCATCTGACGAAGAGAACTTGATTCTCGAAAGCTTATGCTACAGTAAAATTGGTTAGTCTTAAAGGTGCTACTGGACTCTTTTTGATTTTGCTTCCAATTTAGGGATACCAACTTCTAAATGGAATTACTACTAGTCTCCAGACTACAGAGATCAGTTCCCCTAGGGCAGGGTTTCCCAACCTTCCCCCCCCCACCCCCCCAGATTAATTTTTCAAATCCCAAGCAACCCCCCTGCATATGAAAACTTTTACAGGCCAGAAAAAGTTGATGATGGGGTGAGCAATTCAATTATTGTTAAATTATTTTTTCTATTGTCTCTGTAACAATACAAAACACAGAGATAATATAACAATTAAAGCAGCCTTAATAACCATGATATTTTGAGGGATATTTGGGAAAAAAATTTTGCGGTACTTCAAAATTTTTATTTATTCCATGATATCTCACGGAACCCTTAGCAATATCCCGCAGAACCCCAGTTGGGAAACACTGCCCTAGAGGAAACAGCCACTTTGGAGGGTGGACTTTACGGCAACCTCCCCCCGCCCCAAAATCTCCAGGAATTCCTCAGGTCAAAGTTGGCAGCCCTGTTCCAACTCTCCAGCATCTCTTAGGTATATAGGACTCAAGACAGCTAATATGGTAGTTAATTGATTTAACGCTGGGATTCAGGAGCAGATTTTAGAGAGTCAGCGATGTAGTCATACCAGTCTAGGCAACCATGGAATTGGCCGGCCTTTGAAGCTTGTTACGTTTGGAGGAGCACTCCCCTATGAAGCATCACTTCAGGAAGTGATGTCACCTGTCCGGGTTGCCTGCTGGTGGCGGGCGATCACCAGACAGCTTGCAAACTCCCGTGGGCAATGGGGCAAACAACTGAGAGATAGCCTCCCACCAGCAGACACCTGCAAACCCTACTCGGTATTGACCAGAGGCCCCCACACCACTGCAGTGTCACTTTTTTTACTCCTTTGAGAGACCTAAACGAGGTGTGAGAAAGTCACAAACAACTCCCCTTCAAAATACCTGTAATGGGAGGGGGGAATCAGGGGGAGCCACAGTTAAGGAAAAGAGCTGCATTGAGCGGATCCCCTGTGCCCAACGATCCATAAAACCTCCAACTGGCCCATACTGCAACTCCATAGATATTTTATTTCCCTCCGCCGCGTTGGGCTCCTTTGCAACACTGCATTGGTTTTCTCCACAGAGACAAGGAACCCAGGTGGGTATCAGCCTGGTCGTCTTGCAGGGGTGCAATGGCCGACAGCAGTTGGGCAAGCCTCTGGGATGTATGTAGAAGGTGGTACTGGGCTCATCTTCCGGCTTGTTCTTGCCATTATCCCCTCCAGAGGCCAGCCTGCATTCGGTCTGCTAACATGTTTCTGTTCGTGGCAAATCAGTCATTGACAGAGGCCAGTGGCAGACCCCTAATTAATTTGTATCAGGTGCCGACTGTGTCCGTGTTCCTCTGATTGCTCCTAGGCAGCTGGAGTAATCTGCTGCCAATTGTGAAAGACCGATTTCTTGTTGAAACTGTGATGGGATATATGGGGGGGGGGGGGATGAAACACTTACTACATTCATATCCCAACCTTTCTTCCATCATGGTACTCAAGGCAGGAGGTCTCTCATCCGGGCAACGAAGAGACCCAAACAAGATGGTGGCAACAGGTGGTCCAGGCCTTCCATACAGGATGGAGGTGAAGCTTATGAAAGCTGAAGCTGTAGATGAAATTGCTCTGTCTACCTAGATGGGGTTAGTTTCGTGTTGGCAGATGATGTCAAGAATCTAGAGCCCTGAGGAGTTAGCCATGTTAGTCTGTAGTTACAAAATAGATGCATGCGTCTGACGAAGAGAGCGGTGGTGCTCGTAAACTTATGCTACAATAAAGTTGGTTAGTCTTAAAGGTGCTACTGGACTCTTGACGAAGAATCTAGGAGGTGCTTTTGGCTTGTTCCTTGCTGTTAGATAACCCAGTTGGCGTCATGCTAAAAAAAAAAAGAGTCTTTTCCCCATTTAACAGTCTTATATATTGATTATCTTGCCTTCTAAACTTAACTCATGTGGCTTTTTTGATCTATGCTGTGGGAGCCTCAGAGATGAGATTACTGCATTGCACTCTACATAGGGCTGCACAGAAAGACAACCCAGAAACGTTCATTAGTGCAAAATACAACTTTTTTTAACAGAAGCTTTATGCCTGCTCTTTCAGCATCAAATTCAAGGTGCTGGTTCTTACCCTTAAAACAATTCTTAGCCCAGGAGCCACATATCTGAAGGATCTTGTTTTCTTGAACATACCCATGGACAGTTACATTTTTATTGAGAATCCAATACCACCCAATATCACCCAATAGCAGCTCAATTTTTCCCCCAGTCGTTGGTGCACTCTCTGGAATGGCAAGATTCGAGTCCAGTAGCACCTTAAAGACCAACAAGATTTTCCGAATATAAACTTCCGAGAGTCAAAGCTCCCTTTGTCAGATACATATCTGATGAAGGCAGCTTTAACTCTTGAAAGCTTATATCCGGAAACTCTTGTTGATCTTTAAGGTGCTACTGGACTCAAATCTTTCTACTGCAGACCAACATGGCTAGCCACCTGAAACTATCTCTGGAATGGGTGACTAGAGGCAGTCAGGAGAACATCTTTGTTTCTGGCTTTTAGAAGAGCCCGCAGAAGAACTTTCTGTTATTGCTTTGTATAGGAGAACTGAGGTTTGGTCAGGCAAGCTATTGAGGTTTTTTCTTAGGGGAGATTACATTAGCAAGTAGCCTTGTGATTGGTTGTTTGTTTTTTATTTTATTTGATAGTTCCATAATTATGCTTACGGCATGTTTGTGTGTAAGTTACTTTGGGCCCCTCTTGGAAGGAGAAAAACGGGAAAGCCAGTGTGGTGGAGACCAGGATCGGGGATACCTAGGTTTAAATCCTCACTTTGCTGTGAAGTTCACCAGGTAAACCTGGGACAGTCAATCGTTTTCATCCTGACCTGCCTCGCTGGACATCTGCTGAATGCTGAGTTTATACACTCCACAATAGCCTCTCCTCCACTAACTTACAAGCCAGAAAGGCACTGAGATGCAGAAATGAGGAAAACATTCTTGTTCTATAACACATTATAACAGTACAAACATATATTTTATTGTGAAATGCAAAGTAGGCTCTATATGTTACCTTGGGGGTAGAAAGTCCCATCAAATGAGAGCTGAGTTATGGCGACCCCTATTGGGGTTTTCAAGGCAAGAGACTAACAGAGGTGGTTTGCCATTGCCTGCCTCTGCAACCCTGGTCTTTGTCGGAGGTCTCCCATCCAATTACTAACCAAGGCAGACCCTGCTTTGCTTCTGAGATCTGACAAGATTGGGCTTGTCTAGACTGTCTAGATCAGGGCATATGTTATCTTTGCATTCTCATACTTATGTTAATACATGCTAGAGAGAGGTATGCATGACCTACTCAGAGATTTAATCTCTAGAAACATTATGAGAGAATGAGCCAACCTTTGAACGGTGACAGCAGCAGCTCCTCAGACTAACAACATTTTAACGATATCTTTAAAATTATAGGGAAAGGGTGGCCTTAATTTACCTCCAACAGGAACCAGAAATTAAGGACTGTCTTTCGTAATGAGGAACTGCTGCTGTGTATGAAGCTTCCAATTAGAATCAGATTTTGAAGGACTTCAAAAAATTCTAAGTCTTGTTAATAAGGAGCTATAAGACAAAAAGGTTAGATAAAAGTTCACTTGCCAAAGCTTTTAAACTCAGGCATCTGTAATTGGAGATATGCAAATGAAGAGAATGTAAATTTTAAAACCTGCAAGTAAAGTGAAGTACAAAGAATTTCTTTAAAGCATTTCCCCCAAATTTCATTTCAGATTTAGAACGAAAGGCGTGTGACGGAATAGGAAATTAAGCTGTTTGTGCCCTACAGACAAACCATTATTCTATTGTCTTTTGAGCCTAGCTCCTCTTGTGTCTTTTAAGCAACAACTGGCTACTGCCTGAAAGCAGCAAACGTTTTTCTAGTCAGTGCTGCAAAACTGTTGTTAAGCACCCTGCTGAAAAATAGGGTCAGATACTGCAGGTGGTTCAGGTGGAAATAAATAACTTTGCCTCCCTCAAAGGAAGAGGTGCATCTCAAGCTTAAAAGACTCACTGTGGGTAAACTCCACCTGAATTTCATTTCCTCCAGTGTTCCTATAAGCAGCCTCCTAGTTGGTTTACTGTTTGCATGAATTACATTTTCTGTTTTTTTCCCCCTCTGACTGGTTCATGTAGAAAGCAAGGAAGTCGAGAAGCGATAAAGGATCCAGATCTCCCTGACGTGCACGAAGACGAGACAACTTCGTGAAGCTGTTTGCACACCCTGGACCAATCATTCAACTGCTGCTGCTGTACCCATTGCGGTGTTGTCTTGCACGCTGAACTGCCTCATCAACCAAAGTTTGTAAACTTGCAAAAAAGAAGAAATAATAATAATATTACACAATACAGTGAAACTCCAGATGGTACTAGCAGCAAGGTACATGGACCAGTTGACTCTTGCCGCGACTGGCTTTTCCACATTTGTTGTATCGTAAAACACTTTGGTGTTGTGTGCCTCATCCTCCGTTCGTGCTTCACGTCGTGGTATGTGGTCAGTGTAGTTTGGTAACTTGACTGACGAATGCGTGTCTGTTTTGTAAATTGAGCCAAAATGTTAGGGACTGCTCAGCTAATGCCACCTTTCTGGCTTTCTATTTTAATTGCAACTATTCAATTTCTGCACCACGATAAAATGTTTACATGATACGAGAAGTTAAATTTTAGAAATTGGATGCATTATGTATTTGCTGTTGAGTTTTGATGAAATTGGACCCAAAATTCTGTTCTCTGTAGAGTTTTATGCTTTAACGCATCTCTTAAATTGGGTTCTATGTATGTTGGGCCATGCCAGGTTTTGTTTAAAATAGAGGAAATATGCAAACTATTACAGCTCCCTGGCAGATTGCAATCAAGCACGAGATCAAAGATTTTGCATATTCTTAAAGTCCAGAGGCAAAAGATGTTCCCTCCCCAAACATCTTTGTGTCAGTGGCCTTCATGCTGAGAATAATAATAATAACCATGTGATTAGTGCCACACTCAAGAGTGGTTAACAAAGTCAGTGTTGTTATTAGCCCCACAATATAGCTGAGGTTGAGGGGAGTGGCTTACCCAAGGCCACCTGCAGAGTTCATGGCAGTAATGGGAGTCAATCAAGCAGAGTGCTGGCTCAGAGGCCAGCCACATAACCACTACATCACAGAACTTGTGATTGCACATGATGAGGGAGGTGAACTGGAGATGGAAAAGCTTTTAGGTCTTTCAGCCTAAAATATGCACCTGAAACATTCCGTAGCGTCCTACATCCATGTCTGGGCTGTTGCTTCAGGAAGATTCAGCAACCTAGTAGTGACGGAATGTTTACTGGACAGCTAGAACAAAGAAGAAAAAAGGGGGTGTGGGGGAAGGTCCCCACCAACTCAACCCAAACAAGCAGGGGAACAGAATAGAGGGGTCAAGTAACAACCTAAAAATATATATTAGAAAGTCTTTATTATAGATTATAGATGTGCACAAGTATAGATTAAAAGCAAGTTTAAAATGTAAGGCCTGAATGGCAGGCTACGTGTATATACTAAAACTTGCTAAAACATCTCAAGGTACAGATGATGGTACAGTGCAATGACCAACACAAATAGACCAAGGTACAGTAAAAACAAAAAACAACCAGACACGTTTCGGCCCTAAGGCCTTCCTCAGTAGTCAGTTGTAAACAATTAATAATCAAACACACCCACACTTATAGAAACCAGTCCATGAAATGCTCCTGGTGTTTTATCTAGAGCTCTAGTATTGTGTGATAAAATACAAATATTGCAGTAGACCCAGGACGTCATTCACACGGTGCTCTTTGACGCTTGGTTTCCAATGTATAAGGGTGTGTCACATCAATCTGCAGTAAAGATAGAATGGCACCCATTATATCTTTAATAAATACTTACTAATATATATTTTTAGGTTGTTACTTGACCCCTCTATTCTGTCCCCCTACTGGACAGCTAGACCATGGCTGATTCCGCACACGTTGGATAATGCACTTTCAATGCACTTTATCAATACTTTGGGGTGGATTTTTTGTTCCGCACATGAAAAAATCTGTTCCAAATGATCTATAAAGAGGATTGGAAGTGCATTATCTGATATGTGCAGAATCACTCCATGTTCTGCTTTTGGAACCAGATAGTAAAATCAGGACAGGGTTCAGAAGAATTAGGGCACAAACAGCCATGACGGAAGGAGCCAATTTGGGAATGGTTGAGAAGGGGCCGTGGATCAGTGTTTGAGCATATGCTTGGTATGCAGAAAATCTGAGGTCCAATCCCGGCACCTCCTGCTGAAAGGGTTCAGAACGGCAATGACCTCGGCTGAGACCAAGTGACCACAGTAAACAACTCTAACCTTGATAGACCCAGTGATCTGACTCAACGTTGTGTTCATGTGACAAAGATCATGGATCACCATCTAATTTGGTTCAGGGCTAAGCAAGGAAGGGATTTAATCTTCCCACTCCCGCTCAGTTTTTGCTAAGCAGAAACAGACCCTTCACTCCGCTGGCAGCATTTTAAAGGGGAAAATGTTCTTAACATTTTTATTTTAAAACACAGATAACACCAAGGGGAGCCTGGTTTTAACAGTGAAACCAAGCAGGGATGCAGGGTGGAACCGAGTGGTGGAATCCCCTGTCCCAAAAAAGGGGAAAGGGAAGAACGACTCTGAAAAACCAAGGACAGAAGGTACTCAGTACCAGAGGTAACAAAATGAAGCAAAAATGAAGCAAAAAAGTCCTGAAGATTGTGTAAATAAATATTATTAATCACTGTGAGCAACACAAAAAATAAATGAAATGAACCAAAATAGATACCAAGATTGTAATAAATGTATACATATCATATGCAGAGCAGTTACATACATTAAACAAGGAAACTTGTAGTCAGAAAAATAGCTGTGCAGTCCAAAAAGCAAACAATTAACCATATACAAAAATCCCCTGTCCCTTCTTCAGGTGATCCCAATCTGAATGGACTCTATAGCTGTGTGCAGTTTGTCTTTTACAGACTGACAGAGATCTTTGGAATGTGTCCTCACATGACAGCTGGCAGATCTTCAGAAGGGGACTCGTGATGAAATCTAGAGAAGCTCATTTATGTCTGTGGGAATCTTCCCAGGACTGACCAAAGAATGCTACTGAATTTCGGCGCCAAAATCCCTATTTCAGTTTAGCTTTTCCCCTGAGCAAATTGAATTTACGGGTATTTTTAGCACCATTTTCTGTTCCTTCATAAACATTCTTTTCACAGTTCATTTTGCATAGATCACATAGAAGTGGTGTACAAACATAAAAAGGGCATGGAAGAAACAAACTGGAAATGACAGCCATAAAACTGTCACAATGACAAAACAGGAGAACAAAAGAAATTTAAAAGGGTGTATTCGTATATCCCTGTACAATGATCAGAACCAGAAACATGAACAGCCTATGAAGAGAGCTTTAGTCAATTCTGGCTTATACAGAGAAACTGTTAGTCAGACAGTTGGCAGAGCAAGAGTAAGACTAAATACTGCCGTGGATTGACCTGCTAGAAGATTAACTCCATTTCCATAAGCCGGCAAAATTCAGTGGATGGAACACACCCTGATTTGAAAGAGTGTAAATTGTGTGGCATTGTGTTATGATAACAGCACAGATACACGGAGGGAAAAAGCCTCAGCAGGTCTACTCAGCAGGTTTTTAGGATTACAGCTTGAGACACTGTTGGGCATAACCAACTAGTTGTTTTAAATAAATGTCTGGAGAATCCAAGGCAAAACGTGAACGAGTGAAATTAAACCACAAAACACCTACCTTGTCCTAGGTGGTACTTTTGGTCTAACTCCCGCTCAGGCCTTTACATAAAAGACAGCAGCTGTCTATTACCTAAAAGCAAACTGCTGTCAAACGCACTGCTGATAAATGCAGAAAGACACAATAAATAGTTCCAGTAGGAATAACTTCCTTCCCCTAGGAACAGGAGTGCCCGCTTTGAACTCTGACATAGTTTATGATAATCTGCATTTCATGCAGAAAGGGGCATAGGATTGCAGTATGACAGTGCAAACCTTAACAGAGCTACACTGTCCTAAATCAATGGATTGGAAGAGCAAAACTCTGCTCAGGATTGCACTTTAATCGCTTATCTGAATTTCGCTTCCTTCGGCAAGTAGCCCCATTCTATCAAATGAGTATAATCTTTAGAACCTTTAGAACCTGAGTATAATCTACAGAACCTTTCAAAGATCCTTCCAGTTATCAGACAAGCTAGCTGGGAATCACTGAAGCACCTCCACAGAATACTGAGAAATAACATCTCCTTTTCCTGTTGCTCTGTCAAAAATGATTGCATGTGTAGGTTTTAGAATGACTGGAAGCAGCTGCACATTGCTACGAGAGAAAGGAAGGAAGAGATTAAAAGAGACAGGCCGCTTCTAAAAGAGCGGCAAGTACCCTTTTATCTTTTCCCAGATACACAATCTTTTATCAACTCCTCTTGTCTACCTGCAAAGATAGTGCTGAGGTAGATCAATGGTATGATTCCGTGTAAGACAGTTTCTCTGCAGAGCTCCGTGGAAGAGCAACATGAATTGCGTGCCAGATGTTCAGTTCTGAGCAACTCCAGCTAAAAGGAACTGATGTAGAAAGATCTCAGCTGCTGCTAAGTGGACTACAAAGCACTTGGACAAAGGATAACCAATACGCATCAAACTTCATGTAACCGGGGGAAGGGGGGTTGTCATGCAAAACAGAGCAAGAGGATCTAAGCTTCCATATGTGGCATCGCCACTTGGAGACAGGGTTGTAAAACCCTCTTTCCTGAGACTCTGAACTGCTGGTAGCCAGAGTAGTGGACCCTGCTAGACTTCCATCCAGGCCCCTTTCAGAAGTTTGCAACTGTCATGTTTGAGCGGCATTAAATCCTTTTATGCACGGCAGATCACTGCTTTGATGGCCACAGCAGCGAATAATAACACATGAGCCAGGCCTTAGTTCAACTCAGAACTTCTTTGAGCCGAGCCATGATTTTAGCTCCTTATGGAAGCCATGATCTTCACCTTTTGAAAAGAATTGCCCATGTTATCACCACCACCACTCCATAAAGGGACCATTCACTTTGTCCAATAACTTGGGAAAAATCAGACACATGGACAACGCGCTGCCCTAACAATCAATGAAACTAAAGAGAACCCTCATGGGAAGAAACAACAATTACAAACCAATAAACAACTCTATTATAAGTGCCCAAAGGGCCATACGTATTTCTTATATAAATAAACCAATCAGTAGGATGACCAATTGCAAATTATACGATTCTTCCATAAACTTGAAATTACTATTATGATCTCCAATAGTAGTCCAGGAAAATACAAAGGTCCAAACGAAATGTGTCCTGTGTCTTTAAACAAAGTAGCATTCATGCACAGCTATGTCCACACATGAAATCTTCCTCAGGGGCGTGGCCAAACGCTGCAAAACAAACATCTTACATACCATACCATATGCAATTTTACATGACATTCAATTTATACAAATTCATCATAGATGTTAGTTTTGCAGCGTTTGGCCATGCCCCTGAGGAATATTCTGCATGAAATTTGAGCTTTTCAGCCGGCCCCAGATTGGGCGTGCAGCCGTGGATTTCCTTACCATGTGTGGACATAGCTGTGCATGAATGCTACTTTGTTTAAAGAAGACACAGGACACATTTCGTTTGGACCTTTGTATTTTCCTGGACTACTATTGGAGATCATAATATTAATTTCAAGTTTATGGAAGAATCGTCGTATAATTTGCAATTGGTCATCCGATTGATTGGTTTATTTATATAAGAAATACGTATGGCCCTTTGGGCACTTATAATAGAGTTGTTTATTGGTTTGTAATTGTTGTTTCTTCCTGTGAGGGTTCTCTTTAGTTTCACTGCTATAGTACGGGAAGTGCCATTGTTTTGTTGCTCTCTAACCATCAATGAGACGTGACAACAAAAGCATCTGGCAACGTCATTCCCTTGTTTTGTTTTGTCTTCAGCTATAATTCTAATCCTTTCCAGTTGTGGTTCCCAAGTTTATATAAAGCAGAAGCAAGTTTTTTTAAAAGCCATCTCGGGGGGAATGCTAATCCTCAACAATTAAAACAATTGCAGGTAGAAGGCGGAGTATCAAAGTCAAAGAACAGAATAAAAAACACACAGAACTAACAGAAGATCAGACCTCACTTGGTCTTCAAAGCACACTTAAGCAGATGACGCATGAAAAATCTCTCACATTTTTATCTTATAATAACAATATTAGATTTATATACTGCCCTTCAGGACGAATTAACACCCCCTCAGAGCAGTTTACGAAGTATATTATCCCCACAACAACAAACACTGTGAGAGGTGTGGGGTGGGTGGGTGGAGAGAGGTCCTAGAAGCTGTGACTGACCCAAGGTCACCCAGCTGGCTTCAAGTGGAGGAGTGGGGAATCAAACCCGGTTCTCCAGATTAGAGTCCCGCACTCTTAACCACACCAAACTGGCTTCTTCCACAGGGCTCAGAATAATGTACATGGTTATCTTCCCCCTCTTGTTTCTCATAATTACCATGTGAGGTAGGTTAGGCTGAGAGAGTCTGACTGGGCCAAGATCACCCTACATGCTTCAAAACTGAGGAGGGATTTGAATCCGGTCTTCCCAGTCTGACACTGTAACCACTATGCCACCCTGTTTCTCAAACTAGCAAGAGATAGTGGCCTCTGAACCACTGGGGAAAAGGGTCCATAATTCTAGATTCACTTTGCAGGGTGTTCAGAATTACCAGTCTGAATATAAAGACAAGTATCGCACCTGCCTAAAACTGTGTAGCCACTGGCACCTCACCTCCAAAAGTCAGTTTTGCCCAAACCATAGTTCTGCCAGACTTATAGCAATTGATCTTTCCTTGTTACAGTGCCCCTCCATGCTACCTCAGTCCTTGTTGATATTACTCAGTTGGGTTCTAATTCTATAACATAGTATAGGGTTGGGATGTAACAATATGTGGGTCAAAGAGAATATAGTACCAGTTTCTTTGGGTGTCCACCAATCGCACTTTTCACAAAAAAAGGGGGGGGGAATTTAGAAGTTCATTTTCAGTGCGTTATTATCCATTTGCTAAGTGCACCAGCTATGCCACTGTAGCAATGGATACGACAGCCCTGTTAGGTAGGCTGGCATTATTATCCCCATGGGGAGGTGCTGAGACTGAAAATACAGTCAGAAGTTCGGAGGAAATGGGTGCGACTTCAGCTGCCTGGTAGCTTAGCAGAAAAGGATAATGGAACGAGAGAGATGGTTTTTGACACGGGAACCGGCCCATGGAACTTCTAGCAGGCAAAGCTTCCTTTAAGGGGGTGACCAGAACTCAGTGGTAAGAGCAGGGCTTTTTTTCAGCAGGAACGCGGTGGAACGGAGTTCTGGAACCTCTTGAAAATGGTCACATGGCTGGTGGCCCCACCCCCTGATCTCCAGGCAGAGGGGAGTTGAGATGTCCCTAATCTAAACTCCCCCCTGTCTGGAGATCAGGGGGCAGGGCCATCAGCCATGTGACCATTTTCTCCGAGGGCAACCCACTGAGTTCCACCACCTCTTTTCCCGGAAAAAAAGCCCTGGGTAAGAGTATGTGCTTTACACAGAGAAGATCCCTGGTTCAGTCCTGGGCCTTTCCACATAAAAGAGACTTTGAGTGCTGAGAAAGACCTTTTCCTTTCACTCAGACCCTGGAGAGCTAACAGACCTTGGAGAGCGACTTCCTGTCTTCATGAAAAACTGAAGACTTCCCAATTTGAGTTCACCTGCATGCTCCCAGCAGTTAAACCAATCATTTCTCTGATGTGTAGGTAGGTTGGTGCTTGGACGCACAGCCTTCCCATCACTGGCAGCAGTATGAACAATACGTGCATGTATACGGATTGGAGCGCTGGAGTTTTGTGGAAATTGGAGCTGCAGTAGAGAAAGGATTTATGATCTATAGGAAGTACAAATTCGTAGGCTACTACAAGGTATCCTAAAGACAGCATCCTTTTATTCTGAATAAGCAATCAGTGTGTTCTTGGTATTGTAAAGGTGCCTTAATTTAAAGTCAAAGTCCCCCACTAGGTTGAGAACATTGGGAATAGAATTCAGATCCTCCACACTGAATCTTTTTGGGGTGGGGTTTTTTTTTGCTGCTTTGTACACACACACACACACACACACACCTAAAGTTACATGCTTATTGTATGCGTTTGTATTTTTGTCTGTTTAAATGTTTGGTGTTTAAAAAACCTGAATGATCTGTCTGTATATTTTATGGAAACCCAAAGCATGATGCTATGCGCAGTCGCTCGCAGTAATGGCAGCGAGAGGGCCTTTGCACTGTAAATATGTATCATGAATACAGAGGCTATTTTTCGGGGGCAAGGGTTGCATGCTTTTCTACTCTGGAAATTGGAAAGGGGGCGAGGGAGGGGAAATCCAATAAAACACTTCAAATAAACCAACTGACTATGTAATGACTGAAATGTGAGCACATTAGTACCTTTTGACTTCTCATAAATTAAAAAAATGCTATTTTCTGGAGGCAGAAAACTTGGCTGCCATCTTGCACATTCTGGTAACTTTTTGACTGCCACCATGTGCTATGGGTAGGCAGTCTGTATAAACTTAAACCAGATAAAAAACCTGCCAGAAATTTTAATCTGGGGTCAGAATATAAAGGGCAAAAAAGGATAAAATGAGGTAAATCCTCTAGTGTGTGAGATCCACAGATACAGACCTTTTCGGCTATAGGAGTTTGGGAATAACATCCAGACAATATTGCCGAGGGCATGGATTGAAATTGCAATTGAAATCGCAAAAGGGTAAAGGACGCTCTATGACTAGAGATCACGTCCCTTAGCTGCTGCATTTAAATGAGTGGTGGAAAAAAAACCCTCTGAATTGTTGTGCCAAACTTTCAATGGCTTTAAGACTTTCACTTTTTAGAGTGGTATTGCTGCCTCATGCCAGTTGCTTTTTTTGGTGTTTTAACAATACACATGCGCACATTTGCTTATATTTAACCCTGATCTGGATAGCCCAGGTGAGCCTGATCTTGTCAGATATCAGAAGCTAAGCAGTGTCTGCCTTGGTTAGTAATTGGATGGGAGACCTCCAATGAAGACCAAGCCTGCAGAGCCAGGCAATGGCAAGCCACCTCTGATAGTCTCTTGCCATGAAAACCCCACCAGGGGTTGCCCTAAGTCAGCTCTGACTTGAGGGGTCTCTCCACCACCCCTTAGATATTTATATACCCACATTGTTCCCCAGCAGCTTACAGCTATGTTCTCTCCCTCCTCTATTTTATCCTCACAACCACCCTGTGAAGTAGTTTAGGCTGAGCGAGAGAGTGATGCCCAAGGTCCATCAGCGTGCTTCTTGGGCAGAGTAGGGCTTTAAACCAGGGTCTCCTAAACCACACGCTGATCATAGGACCACTATACCACACTGGCTGCATCCATAATGGGGAACATAGGAAGTGCCCTCAATCTTTATGTGCACAAAATTCAGAAATAACAGAACCAATGGAGGAGTCTTACGCCCTCAGCTCCACTTTGGATACAACAGCAGGTCATTTGGAATTCTACATTCCTGGGAGCAGGGCTTTTTTTCTGGGAAAAGAGGTGGGTTGCCCTCAGAGGAAATGGTCACATGGATCAGGGGGTGGGGCCACTGGCCATGTGACCATTTTCAAGAGGTGCTGGAACTCCGTTCCACCGCGTTCCAGCTGAAAAAAAGCCCTGCCTGGGAGAAATCTGAGAAACTCTGCAAATATCCAGATGGCTCGCACAAGAATGAAGAGGATGTGAGATGAGAAAGGAGAGAAGCCCATGCAGGGAAATGAGGAGAGGGCATTGTCTGCTCTGAATTACTTTGGCACAGCTTGGGATTGAATTGAGGGCACTGAAGAGAGATGAGGTAAGGCCAGTGACTCAATTACAGACCTCCGCATCCCACTCCACGTGCCAGTTACAAAAGCCACCCACAAAGGAGGTCGGGAGCTCTATGTCAAGGACTAAGCAGAAAATGTGTAAAATTGGCCAAAAGGAGGGGGGGGGAACCAACTTGCTGAGGCCTGAATAGGCTCCAGAAATGACACAATGTTGAGAGCAGAAGAGATTCCAGCGATGCCATCACGGGCTATTGTGCTCATGCTGAGCTACAGCAATCAGTCCTTCACCTTCTAAATTGCCTTCTTCATGCAAGAAAATCCAATTGCAAATTAACGCTATTACAGCACAATCGTGTGCTATCCAGCAATGCAGCTACCTGTAATGGAAGAAAGGGCGTACTAGTGGGTACATTAGCCTCTGAAAGCCTTCCAGAGAGGGAGAGGCTGGGTCGACTTGCCAAAACGTTTCCCCTTCCCTGCAGATCCCCATCTCGTCGCCTGTTCCAGATCTCTCCCCAGTATACCCGTGCCGTATTAGCAGCAAAGATTAGGTCAAACAGACAACTCTGCAGCATAGCAGCGAATTCTCTACAATTGAGAAGCGGGAGGCTGAACAAGAGTCGTTCACGCTCATAGCACGGATCAGCTGTAATCAACTGGCACCCTCTACTGGACTCACTGTTTTAAAGAAGTCATGTTTTTCTGCACCATCACGCAAGTTGCTTTTCAGGCAGATGAGTTGATATAAAGACAATCTTTCTTGGTTATCGATCTTAAGGCCTAGTGTTGCGTAGCAGCCAAGAGAATGAGCTGATCAGAGAAGTTGCTGGTGCAACCCTCCCCTATTCTATAACCTCTCTAGGCATCTTAGGCAACTCTTTTGCCCTCTCCCTGCAACTGCAATAATACAGGCCCACTTTACAGGCCTGCTTTATGAATATCTGTGGAAAAGAGCAAGAGTCCAACAGCACCTATAAGACTAACAAAATTAGTGGTAGGGTATAAGCTTTCATGAGCCACAGCTCACTTCTTCAGGTATCTGAAGTGAGCTGTGGCTCACAAAAGCTCATACCCTACCACTAATTTTGTTTGTCTTATAGGTGCTACTGGACTTTTTCCACGGCTACCCATCTTTATGAATAACTATGAAAGATGATACTAAGTATTAGTATTATGAGACTTTCTTTGAATGCTCTTTCAGGGGGGAGGGATTTAAAGAGGGATAATGTGCTTAATAAATGCTTTTACACGCAAGTATGGCTTGGATCCTCTGCATCTATTTCACTAGCAATGGAGCATACCTTAGGCCCAAGGAACAGGCGAGTTGCACGGCAAGGAAAAGAGACTCACAGGACCCAACTAGAGACGGGCACAAACTAGAAAAAAACCCCCCAAACCATGCAGTTCATGGTTCGTCACTTTTCACGAACCACGATCTTTCACAACCCTGCCCCAGTTCACGAATCAGTTCATTTTGGTTCATGAAAATGTCGCTTCCGGGTCAGCAGAAGGTCTGCAGGAAGTCCATCCCCTGTTGTGTAGGAAACTGATTGATCGGCGTCAGGCTGTCTGCAGTGATGAACTGAAAAACGAACCAAATGAACCAGCCTAAAAGTTCGTCACTGTTTGTTAGAAATGGGCTCTGACGAACTGCTGGTTCACGAACCAGCCTGGTTCATCATGAATTTGGTTCATTTGTGCCCATCTCTAGATCCAACCTCGTTGTGACCCTTTTAGGGCAGTTTTGCAAAAGCATTTCAAGCTTCAATTAAAACTCTTTGGACATAAAATGGCCCATGCACATCAGTCCCAGTTCTTATGTATAAAGAAGCAGTGCTACGCAATCTGTAACTAGCCCGGTGCAAAGTTGTAGAACTGAATCTTTTACATACCAAACTCATCTATGGAGAAGATTTTTGAGAGAAACTTGTTCCAGCTGTGCAGAAAAAGTCCTCTCTCTCTCAAGACACGCAAAGTAAAATGGTTTGGCAAGAGCCGTTTCAAGTTTGCTGGCCCTAAAACCCTGTGAATGATGGACAGAGGGAAGAAATTTGCACAGACCGTGTTGTGATCGCTGTATGCTTGTAAACCCATGTTCATTCAACAGGTTCCTTCTCCTTCACTGGAAATTATTCCAGTGTAAAGCAGTGTATTTTGTGCTCTTGAATGGCCAATGCTCTCCAGGCACTCCAAAATTTTCCAGCAAACCAAAGCTAAAATTTGTGAGGCTTGTGGTTCATTTGCCTTGCATTTTGTTTGGGATAGGCAACTAGTTTGTTAGGGGTGGTATAGTTGGCTCCCTGCACAGCCTCTCAAACTTCAGACTACTTCTTGCTTAAGAAATTAAAAGACCATAGTGGGTCAGACACAGTCCAGTAACCGTTTCCAGAAGGGCTGGCCAGCTGCTTCCAGGAATACCCAGGAACACACCATCGCATGAAGGCAACATCCTCACCCCTCTCCCTCTCCTTGCCCAAAGAACCGACATTTTAGGGGTAAAGTTTTCTCTTCTCTGCTGCTGTACACTGCTGCTGAACATGGAAGTTGCATTTAACTTGCCTAATTAATACATGGCAACAGACTTACCCTTCATGAATCTGTCCGGTTCTCTTTCAATTATTCAAACCAGCAAAGCCCCTCCTTCCCAGTATGAACTCCAGAAGTCAATTATGGGTTGTGCACAGAAGTGCTTTCTTTTGCTTGTCTTGAATCTTCTGCCCCACAATTACATGGGGTGCCATTGCAGTCTAGTGTACTGAGAAGGGAGAAAAGTCCCTTCAAGTTACTCCCCCCCCCATTTCTTAAATAATCCTCTTATTATACCCTTTCCCCATTATTTTTCGTAAACAGATCTCCTTAATCTTCCCTCTTCAGAAGGGTGCTCCCAGCCCTTGATCATTTTGGCTGCTGTGTTCTGCATCTTTCCTAGTTCCATGGTAACTTTTGAAGAATTCGGAAACTTCTTGTAACACAGTCTCTTCCTTGAGAAGGAATCAAGACTAGAGCAAGAGGACTGAATGCTTCTGCGCCTCAAAACATTGCTGCGTGTGACACTTAGGGAGAAAGATTTTAGTTGCTGGTATGCTAACCTTCTGCAAACAAAGTGGTATTTTTAAAAAGTATTTTGCACATGGGGAAGATTCAAGAATCCTATTCTTACATTCACAGTAGTACAAACCAGAAAGGATTGTACCATGTGCTATTTGTGCAAGTCTGAATTAGATACGTCACAAGCAAACCATCCGTTTTGTTAAAAAGAAGAAGCAGTCATTCTATCTCAACTTCTCTGGTCAAGGATATCTGGAAATCTTGATCATTGGAGTTTGGGAGACAAGAGTCAGGATGGAGCAACAGTGGGTGAGAAAGACACTAAACAACACCATGGGAAATCTCCACTCTCCCCCAATCTCTGGAGTGTCCTTATGCTGTGTTTAACCCACCCCGTCAGAAAAAACACACAACGTAACTACATCATGATACAGGGTTAAGCTGCAAGAAATGTCATGGAGGAAGACTAGACACAGAGCTGCTGCTTTCAGCAGCAGACCTGCATTTTTCGTAATGTGCCATTTAGCACTCAAGCAGCCTGCCAACAAACCAAAGCACTGACAGGCCTCTAGCTTACCAATTCTAGGGAAAATTCTTATTCTCATGAAATACAATCGCTGCATTAAGCTTTCACTCTAACTGGCATTAAGGCAGACATTAATTGTTGCTGGGATTTTGTGCCCCGCTCTTTACCCCCAACCGTCTCACACAGAGTATCAACCGTCTCACACGTCAGTCAATCAGTGCAGCTGGATTTATGCATCAGGGGTAACTGGAGTTAATTTCGAACTGTGATTCTTCACATGAGCGGGGGGGGGGGGGCAAAGGCGCACCCACCTAGTTACAAGCTGTGCTCACGCACATCCTAGCTCAACGCTTGTTAGAAGGGATGTCTGAATGCAAACAATGAAAGCACGTTTGGGGGGCAGGGAAGACCATTCATTTTGCACAAGCAAGGTGTTCAACTTGGTTTTATTTTCACATCATATTACCTTCCTTCTTCAAATTGTACAAAAAAACACACTTCCAAGAACAGTGAGCGTGTTACAAATTGGAGAGCTAGACTTCATTACGCTTGTCAGGTCTGAAACAGCCACTACCAGTTACTCAAATTGTTTAAATTTTCCTCTCATGATGTATGTTTCAAACTTCAACTCTCAAACTTCAACTCTTACTCTCATTCCCTCTCTTATCGCCTGGGTTATTAAGAGTTCAACATCTGATGGTAAAAGCACAGGAAACTGTGCCCCCTTAACAGGGCTTAGGCCTTAACCTTGGTCTTGGCCTACTGGCATTTCACAAACTGTTTAAGATCTTCAAGGAATCGAATGTATTCTTGGTGCTCCAGGGCTGTACTGAGGTCAACCAGCTCATCGGCAAATGTGTTGTCCACTCCTCGGTCAGCCAAGAAATCCATTAAGTGGTCATACAGGGCCTGAGAAGATAATTTTTAAAGGGCATTGTAGGATAAACATTCACACATTACGGTGCGTAAACCAGCAACTACAGGGACATGCAGCCAACCCTGGTTTTCTGATTATCATATGGCATGCGTATGGTGCATGTTCATGGCATGGTTGCAGCGTGTAAATGACTAATCAGATTAAGTGATACTTTCAATCAAAGGTGAAATGGACAGGAGTTCTTAAATATCATGGCTTGGATCCACCAGAAAGATTCCTGTAAACAGAACAAATTTCTGTCCACAGAACGTGAGGTTCTCTGCCCCCAACTGCAACCCAAAATACCCCTCTAAAATATTGCTCCCAGGTAGATATGGGCACGAACCAGAAAAAAATGAACCGTGCAGTTTGTTGTTCATAGCATTTCACAAACCATGAACTTTCCTGAACCTGACCCGGTTCACGAACTAGTTCGTTTGGTTCGTGTAAACGTCACATCCAGGCCAGCAAATCGTCACTTCTGGGCCTGCAGAAGGAAACTGATTGATCAGCGCCAGGCTGTCTGCAGTGATGAGCCAAAAAAACAACCAAACCAGCCTGAAGTTCGTGGCAGTTGGTCAAAAATGGGCTCTGACAAACTGCTGGTTCATAACTGGCCTGGTTTGTCACGAACTTCGGTTCGTATTTCGGTTCGTGCCCATCTCTACTCCCAGGACATGCCCCCCCCCCCATAAGCAGCATGAAGGAGCCAAGAGGTCTGCTGTGGGCCATTAGAATTAGCAAAAATGACACTATCTCCCGACCGTGCAAGATGGGAAATTCACCAGGGGATCCAAACCAGTATTCTTTGTAAAAAAATCACAAGGCCTGGTCCACATTTTCAAGAGAATTATATGGGAAAGGCATGGCAGAGCCCTGAGATAGGAGGAGGGAGTGTACAACTTCAGATGGCAAGGGATGGATTCTAGCTTTGGGTGTTCCTCTACAAAAAACTCACTGCAAACAGAAGATCAGCACAAGATTAGGAGAGATTATACCTTCCGCTCTGCTTGTGGACTGGTAGTCTGTTTACAGAGGAGCTTTAGACATACAGGAGGCATTCCAAATTGTCATTCTCGCCTGATGCCTCAAAGGACAGTCTCTTCCACCAGCATTCAACCTCCTCATTTTCCTGCATATATGTGAACCAGGTCTTTGAAAAAGGCCTTCCGTCTACTGAAGGAGGCTGGTAAAATTTATTTTAAAAAGCCATGCCTTGCCCTTTCGTAATTTCAGGGTGATGTGTGTTCCCTCTGAGACACAATCTCCCCCCCGTCACCATGCTACATCCAAATGGCAAATATATTGGCAATTCTTCCACCAGCTTGGGACAAACAAAAAACTAGTAAACTAGTATCTAATTTATATTTCCCTCAAGTTAACTGAATTTCAAAATGTAAAATATGTAAACATTACACAATATTTGAATGTATGCATATGCTTGCATGCACACACAAATCTGCCATGTTGTACACAAGTCAAGAGACTGACAGTGAAATCCTAAGCAGAGTTATCCCGTGGGCTTAGACTGGAGCAACTCTGTTTAGGATTTCACTGTTAAATTTCTTTGCTCGCATGATCTGCTCTTACCCAGTCAAGAGAATCTGTGTTGAGGGTGTAATTATTTTCTCGCCATTCGGAGTCTCCTGTGGGCTGGAAGCTCACCTCCCGGATGGAGAAAATGTCACTCTCCTCTTCCTCACCGTGACCAACCTGATCAAGAGGGCAATCAAATGTCAACCAGAATTGAGAGCGACAGGAAAGAAAGAATCCATTGCTTTTCAATGGAGGGCAAAACTATGAAACACAGCACTCCAAGGCAGTTAGGGTTTAGGTCCTCAAAGAGCTGTGTGAAGTACTGTAGAGAAGTTAGAGGATTCAGCCACTCAGCTTAGACTAAGTTCTCACAAACAGCAGATACGCTGGGAAACCAGGGTTATACCCAGGGCTTTTTTTCCTGGGAAAAGAGGTGGTGGAACTCAGTGGGTTGCCCTTGGAGAAAATGGTCACATGGCCGGTGGCCCCGCCCCCTGACCTCCAGACAGAGGGGCAGGGCCACCGGCAATGTGACCATTTTCAAGAGGTTCCAGAACTCCGTTCCACTGCGTTCCCGCAGAAAAAAAAGGCCTGGTTATACCCCCTTCTAAACATGGGGTATAACTAGACATGGGCACGTACGATTGAATGTCCTCCCATACCGAACTCTTTCCACTAATACTCTATGGATAGAAAACTAACACACCAAAGAGAAAGCTAGGCTAGAACCCTTCCATGAACTAGCTTTCCATGAACAAGGGGACCGGGGAGGAGATGGAGGAGCACCCAAAATGAGAAAGGAACCACGTGAAGATAAACTGAAGACCCATTTGAAATCTTCCGGGGAGGCGCTGCGTTCAGGTTCCCAGCAACATTTACGTTCCCAGCCAGTGGCCAAGATTAGAGCACCCACCTCATCCTCAGGATAATGGCAGTCTAGCACAAGTGTCTGCTTGGTGTCATCCTTGGTCACTTCAATGACAAAATTCGGGGTGGAGGTCAGCTCAGGCTGCAGGAGAGAGATGACAATTATGACCACGTCACGAGTCCAATACCATGCTGCAAGCAAGGGGGAAGCAGAGTAGACCTCTGATCCATCCGCAAACAGTGTGAAGATCCCAAAAGCATCATCCCAATGAAAATTAAGCATTTTTAAACCTACAGGTTTCCAGGGGAGCTTTCTGAACATCAACTTAAAAAAAAATCTCCCCCACTGACATCCAATGGGACTGAAAACATGTCCACTTTCAGTGGAATTATGCAAACATATGCAGACAGGCTTCCCTTGCAGTATACATGCAAATGGCTGATTCGATTTTTTGCAGGGTACACAAGGCCTGGCCCTTAACTCAGAAGCATAACAACAACAACCGATTTATATACCGCCCTTCAGGACAACTTAACACCCACTCAGAGTGGTTTACAAAGTATGTCATTATTATCCCCACAACAACAATCACCCTGTGAGGTAGGTGGGGCTGAGAGAGCTCCTAGAAGCTGTGACTGCTCCACGGCCACCCAGCTGGCTTCAAGTGGAGGAGTGGGGAATCAAACCCAGTTTTCCAGATTAGAGTCCCACGCTCTTAACCACTACACCAAACTGAAATGACTAACAACATTTAAGAGGCTGGACGGACCAAAAGTCTCTCCCCACTCCTTACCTCTTGCTCGTTGGGTTTCTGTTCTTCTTGGGTCTCATCAAAGCTTGGAGGGATGCTGTTGTTAATGTTGAAGGAAACTGTGACCCTACAAGGCAATACAGTAACACTCAGATGCCAGAGACTGGGACATACCAACAGCGCTGCTCCTTACCTCTCAAAAGGACCCTCGGAAGGATAGTTTTCTAAGGCTGCAGCTTAGGGTTGCTAACTATGGTTTGAGAAATTCCTGGAGATTTGGGGGTTATGCTTGGGGAGGACAGACTTCTCAGAGGGGAGGAACATAGAAGGAATGGGATTCCCTAAAGTCTGCCCTTCAAAGCTGCCATTTCCTTTAGGGGAATGAATCTTTGTAGTCTGGAGCAGGAGAACTCCAGGCCACACCTGGAGGTTGGCAACCCTGTGTGTGTGTTATGTGCCATCAAGTCACCTACAACTTACAACAACCCTATGAGATAATGATTTCCTAAACTGCTGCCCTATTGATCTGAGGGTACACCCCACTGAACTTGTTGAGCATTACTTCTGAGTAAACTTGCACAAGAACGGGCTGCAAATGTATAAAACAAGGAAGCAATATTCAGTTAATTCATTAACAAACACTAAAAATGCCTTGATCCACTAAAAAATTCCTGCAATGAATTCAGCAGCAGATTTTTAGGTTATTTTAATACTATCACTTAAACACTACATAGTAAGTTTAAATGCAATCGTTTGGCTTCCATGTGGCACAAACTGAACTACTCTGCAGAAATGGCTATTGTCACATCTCTCCTCCCACTACAATATTCTGTGCCCCAAAGCTGTGCACCTGTGGGTCACTGGATCCCCAGAATCATAATGTGAGGGAGTCAAAGTGGAGGGCTGCAGCATGAAGGTGGAAAATGATAAACACTGTGCACAGGAGAAGCTACTGTGAGCAGTAGTATATGTAGCATTGTGTTCATAATGGTAACATCACTGTACTTACTGTCATGTCTATTGTAAAACAAATGTAATCCTTATTAATTTGGCATTTGTATCCCCTGCAATTTCACCAGCCAGTTTGAATCAGTCACCTCTCAAATTGTAGCTCATTCTCTTTTCTTGCTGTGCTACACTATTTATTTTCTTAGCATCGTTGCACTGGGAGAGAATCTTGTCCCCAATTAGAACTTCCACCTCCCCCATGGGAGAGGGTAACCTCTCATTGCCTCGGCTAGTGCTTCTAAATTTCTCTTTTCCAGCCTGTGATCCAAAACAACACGGCTCCCCCAACAAAATCAGTTCAACGTATTCCAGGCAAAAGCATTTCCGTCACAATTTCTGAGTTCTCCAGAGACACTATTAAACTTTTAATGTTGCAGGCCCTCCCCACAGATCAAACAGATGGACACTTACGTTTCTCCAGCAACCTTCCGAACCAGCTTGGCTTCTGTGCCCTGCACGTCCAGCTCCCACCCTCCAGACATTTTGGGCAAGGTTTTGTTTTTTTGGATTTTCTTCTCCTCCTTAATTTCATCTGTCAGGAACTCTGCAAAAGATTTGTCACCTGTGGATTGAGAAGAAATACAACCACGTTATGGTACAAACAGCCAACGTACATACCTTTCTCTTCTAGCCTGAAAGGGCCTTGCAATGCTATAGATATGTTTAAGATTAAACAGGGAAAAAGTGGCCATGCTGAGGTTTCAAGACAAAAGTTTAGACACCAGTTTCCTGGGTACCTTGTATTTTATTTCCTGTTAGATATTGTTTCAGGCTGCTTTTTATCTGCTGGGATTGATTTAGTACTTTTAAAAACAGTTTCATTATTGCTGTAACCTTGTAGAATTTACTTGATATTCTCAATCAATGATCCCAACATGGCGCCCATAGAACCCACTGAGGTGTTTCCAGGCCCCCACCTGCTTCTTTCCTGAAGCACCTCTCCTCCCAAGCAAACAGCCAATTTTGGCTTTCTTCTACTTCACAAGAAAAGAAGTTTTGAGTCTGCAAGCAGCCCCCACCACAGGCCAGCGTGTGGCTTGAAACCTCCCAATATCTTATGACCCCTTTGGCTGCCATTTTGTGACAGGCCTTCATCTCCCATGACAGCCATTTTGTGGTTGTGTCCGCTACCCACCCATGACAGCCCTTTTGTGGTGGCGCCGGCTATCCTGTCTCAAAATTCCAAAGTGCCCACAGGCTCAAACGGCTTATAAATTGCATCATAAGCCATTTAAAGTGTGACACAAGGAGAAGAAGCTGGTAAATAATCTAAAGACATTGTGAACAAATTAAAGCTTGAGGAGGGATGGGAAAGAAACAAGAACAGTGACACCGTAGAGATATTCTGGGAGGCAGTTTTAGGCACAGGGAACAGCAAGGGAAGATGGAACAGGAAGATTTTGGGGGGCTGTTTGAGCAGAAAAGCCTCTGACAAATTCACCAGCCCCTATTTACCAGCTGTAAAATGGGAATATCACAGAGCAATCCTACACAGAGTTACTCCAGTCTAAGTTCCCTGAAACCAATAGGTTTGGACTGAAGTAACTTGCACAGGGTGGTATTGTTGACGAGCTGCCTCACAGAGGCCATTTTGAAGGCAACCTTTGGTCACTGCAGGCTTTTCAGGAGAAGTTGACTAGAGATTGGGCTGGGGACAAGCATAGCAAAGGAATGAGATCTTCAGAGTTAGCAGCTAAGACCACCGCAATCCTGTGGCAAAATTTGTCTCATCAGGTTAATCAGTAAAACACAACTTCATTTAGTAACATTTAAAAACAAGGGCTTTTTGCCTGTCAATCAACTCAGTATCTTGGGCACATTGGCCAACCTACAAGAAGGCAGGAACAGGTTGGCCTGTAAATTTGGATAAAACAACTCTTGCTTTATAGCTATCTTACATGTTTTAATGAACCAAGGGACTTGACTTCATTTTTAAAGATTAAAGGCTAAAAATCAGATTGAGTACCTTCAGGGCATATTTTTGTTATGTTTCATCAGGGTGGATTTGATTTCAATCGAATTGATTTAAATCACTAGCCAGTAAGACTAGATTTAAATCATGGTTTTCTACATAAAGACTCCTCCCTCTTAGCTTCTTGTGCAGATCTATTCTACAACCAACAATCTTCTAGTCATTGGATTTTTTTAAACTTAGCACTTAAGGGTTGGTTCTGTGTACAAAGATTTGCAAAGGAACAACGGGATTAAGGTCTTTTTCTTAACTGTGTATGTTTATTTTATAACCTTTTTGTTGGGAAGAAGAGAAGAGACGTGATCTCTGCAGAGAAAAATTCACAGTTTTGAGAACTGTAAAACCAAGCATCTGTGATATCTTTTAGACAGAAAAACTGCCCAATAATCTTACAGAAACCTCTGGAAGAGCATGACGTTGTGAATGGATTAATGGAATTCGTTTACCAAAAAAATTTGAACATTGCATAAATATAGAACCTCATGCTACATAATTAAAAACTAATCCTTATTTCATGATGATTATCTTTGGACTATAATGTATCTTAAATAAAAAAAACCCTACCTTTAGATAGATTTTCCCCTCAAATAACTTTTTATTTTAAAAATCTGATTTAAATTAAAAAAACCTGATTTAAATTTTTAAAAATCCAATTTTTTGAAAAAAAATTTATTTTTATCCACCCTGCATTTCATCCTTTTTATGCTCTGCATTTTAAAGAAATACATCTCTTTAAGGTACTTTTCTAATAACAAAAAAAACAAGATACATGCTTTTTAACAAACCCCAATGGTTCCCACTCACCACTTCCCTCCTCTCCCCTTTTAAAAGTATTTCCCTGGAAACTATAAAGCTCCAAATGCTGGAACCTTTCCTCATAGCAAGACACTGCCTACCTACGGCAGCTCATCTCTTGCTGTTAAAATTTAGAAAGCTATGCTAGGAAATTAGTGAGGCCTGTAGCCTTCATTAAGCTCTACCTCATTCCAAAAGAAAAATAAAACTGTGGGACCTCACGCTGGCTTCCTGTATCTGGTCCCCCAAAGCAGCCATCCAGGTGTCCTTGAAAGCCTACAAGCAGCGCATATAGAGGCTGATGCAAACGATATTCAGGGAGGCCCCCTCTCCCAACCTCGCAATTCCCTTTAGTCCCTTGTACTAAAGCCTAAATTCTTTTGAAAACTCTCCCACTGTGAACATAACTACCAGTTCCAGCAACTTGTTCGTTTTGGTGGCTCTTTTTCAGAGCAATCCTAAAACCTACTTGGAATCCAGTCCCGTTTTATTCAACAGGGCTTATTCCCACGTAAGCGCTTTTAGGATTGCAGCCTTTGAAATCTACAAAGCTCCTTTGACTCATGTAAGACTTCTCCCTCCTCCCCAAAAGCAAGATTATCGTATCATGTGATTGTTACAAGGACCCTACCTTCCTCGTGGACACTATCTGGGTGGAAAGGTGGCATAAAAATGCAATAAACAAAGTAAAATAACCACACACACCCTGCTTTGCTGCTGGGCTCAGATTTTTCATTCATGGATAGCCCTCCTTTTTCACCGAGACTCAAGGCGGATTACAGAGTGTAAATTAGTACACTCAATTTCAGACATTTCAATAAACGTAACAGGTCAGATAAATGCAAGTTTCAAACCAGCAGAGCTCCAAGACCGAGTCGAAGCGTTTGACTCTTTGCCTCCCCTTGCCTGGCCTTAGCGCGCTCCCACCAGAACATTCCCTGCCGCTTCAGTTCGCGTTTCCTGGGAAGGCAGCCTAGCTGGAAGCCAGAGGGCTTCCCGGCGAGTAGGCGCCCCTCGCGGCGCGCCCAAGGCCCCTCGGCGGCGCCTCTCCAAGGCCACGCGTGCGCCCCCGGCCGCGCTCACCTTCGGTGTGGAGCCCTCCGCAGGTACAGGCCAGCGAGGGCGAGGGCCCGGGGCTGCGCAGGAGGCCGCTCCGGCCCTGCCCGCCGCCGCGCAGCAGCCAGAAGGAGCGGGTGAAGGGCCGGGCGGCGGCGGGAGGCGCCAGGGCGGCGGGCAAGCGAGGCGCGCCGAGGCGCAGCGGCGCTTGGACGGGTCGGAGCGCCAAGGCGGCCGCAGCCGGGCGGAGAGCGCGGGCCAGCAGCATCCTGGCGGCGATGGAGGACGAGCGGAGCAGGCGGACGCACGTGGGGAAAGGGAGGCGGTGCGGAGCCCAGCCCGGAAGGACAAGCCGAAGCCAGCGCCGGAAGGGAAGGGCACGCGCCCGCCGCCTCCTTGCGCGGCTCTCTTGCGCCGCAGGCTGCCGATTCTCCAACGCGCCCGCCGTCTTAAAAACCTCTTGGGGATGGTTAGCGTTAACAAGCGGCAACGGATGAATACATTATTATTCATTATACCGGAATATTATTAAAACTTAACACATTCCATTGTTGATGCCACTGTCTTATCGTGGCAATTTAGCGGTCCTGGTGTTATTCTTTCTTTCTTTTTAAATATTGCATTTATTTTCCAATAATGGATAACCAAAACAAACCAAAAAAAGAGAGTAAGTACAGAATAATTATAAAGTAACTATTAGGAGCCTGACACACATGGACACCGTTGCAAAGCCAGCTGTTGGTTAAACTGCAGTTTCAACATATTCTTAGTCCAGGAATCTTATTCTAATATTCAACGCAACTATGCTGTTGTTATACTAATGACAACGCCGTTATGCTGTAATTATTCTACTATGATGCCATTTTTAATATCGCTGAAAGTTGCGGGTCCTTAAGAAATCGCGGAAGGGGAATTTACTCGCTTTGTCATCGCCTGCCTCTGCAGCCTTGGCCTTCGTTGGAGGTCTCCCATGCAATTACTAACCAAGGTCAGCCTTGCTTAGTTTTTGATATCTGACAAGATCATGCTTATCTGGGCTATACAGGTCAGGGCAAGCACCTCTCTTATTGGCCGTTTCCACACACATTGAATAATACACTTTCAAAGCACTTTAGCAATCCTTTGGAAGTGGATTTTTGTTCTACACATGGAAAAGCAGTTCCAAATGTTCACTAAAGACTATTGAAAGTGGATTATCCAGCGTGTGTGGAAGCAGCCAGTGTCTTGCCATAAAACCCCAGCAGTGGCTGCTTTAAGTCAGCTATGACTTGAGGGCACTCTCCACCACCACCCTTTAACTTAGTGGTTTTCTAAACTTACTGTACTTTTGTAAAGTAAGTAAAGTAAATGTATTGTATTTAGCCATAGGCCATTACAAATAGCAGAGAGTATAAACAGAAACATGAATGATTAAACTTAGAACAATGTAGATTGAAACTGATAAAACCGATGAAGTTTTCAGTTAACAATTTCAGATAAAGCAATAAAAAGTGAAATGGGTAAAACTGAAAATCCTACAAACGGGGCTTTTTTTCAGCTGGAACATGGTGGAACTGAGTTCTGGCACCTCTCAAAAACGGTCATATGGCCGGTGGCCCCGCCCCCTCATCTCCAGACAGGGGAGTTTTGATTGCCCTCCATGCCACATGGTGCGGAGGGCAATCTAAACGCCCCTCTGTCTGGAGATCAGGGGGTGGGGCCACCGGCCATGTGACCATTTTCACTGAGGGCGATTTAAACTTTAAAAAACTCCCCCCTTGTTCCAGCTGACCCAAAGTGATGTCATTGTGCGGTCTTGAGTTCCACCACTGAGTTGCACCACCTCTTTTCCTAGAAAAAAGCCCTGCCTACAAATATTGGGTCCCTTAAGAACCACATTAGCCTGTTTTTTTTTTTTTTTGCAACCAGGGCAAATATGGCCATTTTATGGGAAATATTGCCGTCAGAATCGGCTAGTAAGGCTACAATCTTTTCAATGTCCGAGTGGGTACAGAGGTCAGACAACATCTCAGACAGGAATTTAGTCCTGGGTTGAGTGTACAGCATATACAGTGAGAAGTAAATCCGCACTAGTCCCCCCCCACCACAACATAAAACGCAGGAACTGTACATCAGTTAATACAAGTTTTCTTTTTTTTATGTTAAGTATTTATTAATACATGATTGTGCAGCAAACTGTATTCCAGGGCTCTTTTGTCCATTCCCAACTCCCCTTGTTCCTCTTCCTCCTCACCACTCCTGCTTCAACAGATATTCAGCTGCCCCCAATGTTTCCTCTCTTACAGAACTGTTCAGTTCTCATACGCCAGTTCTGAATTGGGGGTTATTAATTTATGATATTTGTAATTTATGATAATGAATACTACCAAGGCCCACAACTCTATGAGCACTTTGAAGAATAAACATGCCTTTTTTTTTCCTTCCCGCTCTCTGGGCGATCTTGGGCCAGTCACTTTCAAAGTAACCTGCCTTGCAGGGTTCTTGTGAAGATCAGAGGAGAAACCACACAAGCAGACATGAGCTCCTTTGGAGGAGGATAAAAATCTAAGAATCAAATGAGTTATCTTCGTCTAAGGAATTGCTTGATCAATCAATCAAGTTTATTTTGATACAAGATCAGCTCTGGAGAGTCGGCAGTAATAAAAATAATAAAGTAAAAATAAAGGTAGGGAGGACACATACAGTGCAACAAGCATGAAATAAGTACCGAATGTAGAGGGGTCAATTGCTTGCTCAAGACCAGTTTATGAATGGAATTAGATCAGCAGCCCATCGAGCCCAAGATGCGTAGTTTGGAGCGGCTGCAGCTCAAAAGAGTACCCGAGTTCTTTTATCTGCATTGAACCTGGGCCTTCCTATTTTCAAACCATGCCTCTGTACATGGATGTTCTATTTGGCTGTTGCAGCTCAAGTCCATTGGCAGGCCTAGCTTCCATGAATCTGTCTCAACTTGCTAGACTTAGGGCATGTGTACCGTTAAGCCAAACTGGACAAGGTCTCTTGACCAAGTATAGGGACCTGATGTTCCCACCTCTCAGTTTTCCCCAATGGCTTCCTATGTGACCTTCTTGGACATTTATTTTTCACCCGCTTCTCAGCCAGAATTGGGGCCCAAAGCTTATCAAAGAAATTAAATAATAACAACACAAATGTTCCATGGAAAGGGGATTCTCAGCTGGACGTAGTCCAGGTGTGATGGAGGGCGCTCTGGTGGCTGCCCCCCTCCCTTCAAGCTGAGCAGCTTGGAGGGAGGGGCTGTCATCTTGAACTGGATTTAAGCAGGATGCTGGAGTGCCCAGCATCCCTGTGAGGTGGGTGGGGCTGAGAGAGCCCCAGAGAGCCATGACTAGCCCAAGGTCACCCAGCTGGCTTCAAGTGGAGGAGTGGGGAATCAAACTCAGCTCTCCAGAGTCCCACGCTCTTAACCACTACACCAAACTGGCTAATGGGGTTGCGCCTGGATATGTGTCTATCTCTGGATAAGCAGGAGTCGGCGATGACAAAGAGCGCTTTTTTTGCCAGTCCTGCTGACTCACCAGCCACAGTCATTCCTGGAGAAAGGGATTCTGGTTCCAGTCACGCATCCCAATAATATCCAGATTGGCATAATGGGGCATGCTTGGTTGAAGATGGTGCAGAAACCAAGGGTTAAGAATGTGGTAGCCAGAATGTTAACAGGTTCTGGTCACAATAAACATACGACAGGAATACTGTCTCAGTCACATTAACTTCCACTTTGGATCCAGGCCCAATAACTTTAAAGTCCTGTTTGGTCTGGGTCTAAAATACTTGAAGGAACCTGCCCATACTGAGACTGACAGGACATTCCTGAGGGGAACTTGTGTCAGCTGAGGTACATTTGGTTCCCTAGAATGTGAAGCCTTCTCAGCAGCTGCTGATATAGTCTGAAATGCCTTCCCCTCACGATCTGCACTCAGCCCCCTCAACCGGAAGGGCTTTTAATTGATTTTATAGAAAGGTGGCAGGCAGGGACACTAAATAAAATAATCAATAAAATAAATCAATAAGCCGTTTTCTCCTGTGGGAGCTGAGATGTGGGCAAAATGGGTTGAGTAATCTCCTCCCAGCTCTCATCTGGTCTTTTTCTTTCCGCCTGTTAGGTCAGAAACGTGATGACTGAGGAAAAAGACTATCCGTGTGGGATTCTGGGTTGCTCAACACCTCATTGGTGAGGGGAGCAGCCCCATCTCAAGGAGATGCTGTACAAGTGTGAAAGTCCCACAGGGTGAGTCCAGTTGCCTCAACACCATCCCAGTACAATTGGGCCTTAGCTGCTTGCTCCTGTAAGCTAAGGCACAGGACTTTGGAGATGGAGGGAAAGAGGACAGGAAGCACGCTCAGTCCTAGCGGCTGCATAGGGCCTCACGCTGGAATGTATGCTGGAACAAGTGAGAGCAAGTGTGGAGTAGTGGTTAAAGCAGTGGTGCTCACTCCGTGGTTCGTAGAGAGTCACAGTCGCAATTACTGAAAGCCAGTGTGGCGTAGTGGTTAGAGCACTGGACTGGAACCTGGGAGAACCAGCTTCAAGTCCCCACTTTGCCATGGAAGCTTGCTCGGTGACCTTGGGCCAGTCACATACGCTCAGCCTAACCTACCTTAAAGGGTTGTTGTGAGGATAAAATGAAGGACAGGAGAATTATGTCCTTCATAATTCAGTGGGCCACCTTCAGGCCCACTGAGGAGAAATTTGGGGTATAAATGTGGCAAATAAATAAATAACCATCAACTAAAAGAGCCACATTTACTTCCACCCCTGGCATGAGGCCTGCACCTCAGGGAGGCTCACAGCTTACCCATTCTTCTTGCAGGAGCTATTTCAATGTGGAAATCTCCTGTCAGTCACAAGCCCCACTGGCAAAGGCTTTTTCCACTCTCTTCAAGCACAGGATCGGTGCCACGTTGGGGAACGGTGCTCAGAAGATCTGCAGGCAGTATGTCACAGAAACAGACGTGGCTTCTGAACCGCTGAGTAAGAGTGTTGGACTAGGATCTGGGACTTCCAGGTTTGTAGTCTCACTCTTCCATGAAAGCTCCCTGGGTGACTTGGGCCCAGTCACGCACTCTCAGCTGAACCCACCTCACAGAGTTGTTGGGAGGATAAAATGGCGGAGAACAATGCAAGCTGCTTTGGGTCTCCATTTTGGGAGAAAGTAAATAAATGAAATAAGTACAGAGAATGCTATGCTTCCAAGTGATTAATGACAGTCTCCCCACACATCAAGGGTGGAGCTTCCAAACAAGAGATTAACACCTCCTTCTTGAAAAGAAAGGCTTAAAAAAAACACAATAGTTTAATTCATGATAATTGCAGATGGGTAGCCATGTCAGTCTGTAGCCGCTTTAAAGAAAGGAGTCTAGGGGCACCTTAACACCTAAAAACATTTTTAGTTATAATAACCAACAAAAACTGGTGCAGGAATAAATTATGTTAGTTGCTAAGGTATCCCTGGACTCCTTTTTAATTCCTGTTACTATCACATAGAAACTTAAAATACAGTTGTTGGCCAAGCCTGAGAAATGGCCGTCACATACATACACAAACCCCTATCAACTATGGGTTCTTGTCTCTTTGTTTGGAGAAATGCCGGTCCTCTTTTCTTCTTCAAAGGAAAAGGTAAGATATCTTAACAGTGCAATCCTAAACTGAGTGACACCATTCTATGTCAATAGGCTTGGAAGGGTGTAATTCTGTTAGGGACTGCACTATAAAACACACTCCTGGAGTATCAACAAAGGATCATTACTCAAAGAACACTGCCGTTCATGTGGATAGCTGCTTCCATCAAGGGGTAGTTTACCACCTTGCGCCACTTGCCTGCACAAATATCCATTTTGGAAAATACAATGGGCTAGAGGTGCTCATTTACACAGTGCAAAGCTGCCTAGGCTATCTGGAAAGTCACGAGGTCCAATCGCTGAAGAACCCACACTCGTTAGTGGGTACCTGATTGGCACAGCAGAGTTCCTGTATGTTGGGTTACCCAAAATTCAGACCCCAAATTCGTCTTCCATGCTTTGCATTCCCTAGCATCAGTTCTTGGCTGCTCTGAGCTTCCGGCGGAAATATTCGGGGGCAGCGTCATACAGCCAATCAGCATCCACCACGCAAAGGTCCCGCATGTAGCACTTGTTGGTGTGGAGCAGTTCATTGTATGTGACACAAGCTGGCTTGCAGTGGAAGAGGACGGAGGAAGGGTGGATGGCCACCGGCTGGTGGGTGTCCGTAGTGGCGTAGGTCCCATCCGGCTGCAGCTCGGCCGTGTTCATGAAGAGGCTGTAAGCCAGGCAGCGGCGGATGTTTCCCGTGTCAGATCGGGAAGATTCCAGCGGTATCGAAAGCTGTAGGTGGCAGGTGGGGGGAGGGCATGACAATGTTGGTTTATGGGAATGCTGTTTTTCAGTTGCACGATCAGACTCCCCTCCCAATAATGCTGAGACTCTATTGCTTTCCTTAATTACATGGACATTTCATTCCACCACTGGGCAAAAGATATAACCGTGTAACTGACCAAGCCCATAACTGACAACTGCCCAGTAAAGGTTAGGCTGTTATGCATGTCAGAAAACGGGGCCTTTTCCGTGGTGGCCTTTCCTTTGTGAAATTCCTTCCAGATCCATTCTACTGGCAGTAAAAGGGCAGAAAAAAGCCTTTCCTTTCCTTTCCCACTTAGAATCTCCATGATACATAGATCTTAAGCAGCAGAATTATTTAACCTATTGCTTAGGGAATATAAGGACTGAGATGAATTCCGTAACTTGAGAATCCCTATCATTCCATAAAAAGGTTATTCCCTCAGACACACGTAATCCAGTCCAGTCCATTAAAAAGGGAGGGGGGTTAACCTTTTGGGCTGTACATTGTTGAGTTTAACAAGTCATCTCCTGCTTCTAAGCAGTTTAGGTGATGAATTTATTGAAATTTTAAATGTTTAGTTGAATTATGTTGCTTAAAAAAAACATGTTACAAGCTATCTGGGACACATGCAGGTCAAAAAATAGGGTATTAAAACAAAGAAAAATGGGAAGGTTTATAAATAACAACTTAATAGATTTGGGAGCTGCTCTGTAGTTACCTTCAAGCAAATATCTCGCAGCTGAGCTCTTATGTCAGAAACCAGCATCATGTTCCGGCCATTCACAAAGTTTTCTTTACACCATTCCTGCGAAGGGGAGAGAAAGAAAACAGGGCATCTTGTTAGGATCAGGAAATCAAGCATTTCAGCTTTTCATTTTCTGTTTATCAATCAAGTACATGTTTTTCTGCAAAAAGTTCAGGGTGGAAACCATGGTTCTCTTTCCCCCCTTTTATCCTCACAAGAACCCCGTGAAGTAGGTTAATTTTCTTCGGTTGCCATCAGCTGGATTTTTATTGGCATACTGATTCCTCTTTGACTATTGATATTTTATGATTTTCTACAAATTAATTATGCATTAAATTATGCATTATGCATTAAATTATGCATTACACACACAAAAAAGATTTTCTGTGGCCTGTACTGAATCTATCGCCCATCACTCTTACTTTGTTTGGTTCCTGAATTCTAGCATAAAGGGAGGAAAGAGAAATGTCCATTAGATTGGAGAAAACAGAGGCGAGGGACGGGAGGCACCTCCCTCGTGCTTCTTCCTGCCCACAGCCATTTTCTTGTGAGGATAAAAGGGGGGGGGGAAACAGGGTTTTGTTTTTTTCAATCTTTCCAGTAGAAAAATTGGAAAATTTGGGAGATCAATGAAGAAACCCTACTATTAATTTTTTTCTTTCAGAATTAGTAAAGGCAAGGTTTTTCACATTCAAAATGTATAGCATGATATATTGTCCCAAAGTAGCAACATTCTGGGAAAGAGTTCTAAACGAAATCAAAACAATCACAGGCTTGCATATTTCCATTTCACCAGAGACCTTGCTCCTAAACACATGGGCATTAACATGAGGTACACAGATTAAGACACGAACTACGTCGATCCTGTTATCAGCTGCCAAAGCAGCCATTGCCACCCACTGGACAAAGGTAAATGCTTCAGTTCTTTCTATATGGCATAAAAAATCATGAGACAATTACACTATGGCTGCCGTTACAGATAATCTCTCACGAATAGACTCCCAGGTAACATCAAGAGACTTTATACCTAGCTGGTACCCAATCTTAGAATGCCTAATGAAACAACAAGAAATCCCCAAAAGACTTAAAGATCCAGATCTGTGGTAAATTGGAAGTATATAATTCCTCTATATCTCCACTACTAGTTATACACATCGACTTCTACATGCTCAGATACAATAGCACATAACAGGATGGATATTCAATACAGTAAGATATAATCATTGCTCTATGACTGTATATGAATTGTAAATATATGTTATTTATGACTCTATGAATGTATAATAATTTAGGAAACATATTGAGTGTAATAATTGTTTATAAATACCTATTCTTGTAAATGTTATTTGTATTATTGGTGATTTTGAAAATAATAAAGAATTTGGAAAAAAAATATAGCATGAAAAGTATTGCATATACGTCATTTTCCCCATAATTTCTGTCCCGCCCCTCCAAAAAATGGGGGAAACACTCCCCCAGCCATGACTTCAAAACTTTCCAACATTTTTAATTAGAGATGAGCCATCTACCCCAGCCCTGAGAAATGGGCCATGAGCCCCTACCCGATTGCCACTGATATTTTTGAAGGCTCGGTAGATGTTGAGCAACGTGATGTGGTCCCCTTCGCTGGAGATAAACTTTTTGCGGACGGTCTGAACTTCATCCCGACGAGATGGGGGGTTGTAGAGAACGCTGTCCACGGACAGCAGTGAGACGATGGTCAAGATCTCCTCTGAGCAGTGAAACCTAGGGGACAGCAGGATGGTCTGTGGAGAACACACAGAGGAGCAGCTTTGATTAGTAGGTTCAGCCAAGAAAATGAACTGGATTGGCTTGAAAATCAGGTACAGGAAGGGCTTTGCCTTCAAGGCAGCATACCAGCAAGTCAGGTAGCTCATTTGATGGAACAATTCTCCGTACAATATAAAATAATATTCCCTGCACCTAGAAAACTAGTGTATCAAGGAGGAGCATTTTAGACTGGCCTTTTCCCTGACATGCTAGCTTTCTAGAACCCTTCTCTATCGGGCTTAGAAAACTAACATGTCAGGGAAAATGTGCGTTGGCTAAGCTAGAACCCTCCTCTTTGATAGGTTTATTTCTCTGCATGCTGGGAAATTATATGGGGGAATATTCAGTCACAGAGTCCCAATTGGCAGTCTGAGATGGAATATCTCACCACAGAAAGAACTAGATTGGAGCCATGCTGGACAGTGCTGCTGTATGATTATCCTGTCTTTCTTTCAGGGAGTTCAGGGCCGCATATGTGGTTCTTCTCTTCTCTGTTTTACTCTCACAACAGCCCTGTGAAGTAGGTAAGGGCCGAAAGACAAAGTGACTGGCCTGAGGTCAGTGTGCTACACAGCAGAGTGGATATTGGAACCAAAATATCACCAGGTCTGGTTCCACACTACTATCTAGGCGATGCACTCTTTGGTTCTAGCTCTGCCATTGATTCATCAGGTCACCTCAGGATAACCACCTAAGATAGATGTTTCCTCACTCACTGCATACAAGATTTAAAAAAAAAACCTTGCAAGATGATTTGTTTGGAACCGGATAGATACGAGGGCCAGTGTGCATTTCGATGGTGGCCTAGGACAACGACCCACAAGCCTGAAAATATCTTTATTAACAAGGATTCTCCTCGCTAGGAAAAAAACACACATTCACCACCACTAGTGCCAAGAAGAAAAAAGACTGTTTTCCACCAATGCTTGTTATTAACATCACTGTTAAGAACATGGACATGAACGACATTTTTCTACAAGGCTACTGAACGCTCTCCTGCATACTCTTCAGGGAGCCTCTCTTGGGGGACTTTGTGCCAAGCCTAGCAGCAATTCTTGCAGTTAAGAGCTGTGCCAGGGGACAGAGGTTCTTGTCTGTCCCTCCCCCACACTTCCTCTTGCAGGTCTCTTCTCAGAACTGCAGATCAACAAGGTCCTCTTTAGGGGATTAAGCTGAAAAGGACTGTTACAATTCCATTCTACTATATAAAAGGCAAACCATATTCCTGACAACTCACCTCCTACCTTGGTGCACCTCCAGAGGGCGCTGCCGTGGAGGGAAGCCCAGACAAGGCAGCCCATCCCTCCAGAGAGCGCACTGTGGCGGGAAGCCCAGGCCGGGATCAGGCACAGAGTAGGTGGCAATGCCCCCCCGCTTCACTGGCTCGGATCAGTAGGGGAGCAGGTGGCAATGCTCGCCCCCCTTCACCTGGCCGGGATCAGGAGTGGAGCAAGAGGCAATGCCTGCCCCTCTTCACCCGGCTGAGATCAGGAGCGGAGCAGGTGGCAGTGCCCACCCCCACTTCACCCGGCTGGGATAAGTAGCGGAGCAGGTGGCAATGCCCGCCCCTCCCCCCATTCACCCAGCTGGGATCAGTCACAGAAGAGGCAATGCCCACCTGCCCGCCCTCCCCTTTCTGGAGTCTGTTGTACTTCTTCCCACAACGGGCTTTGTTACTAGTTTATAATGAATATGGAAGGCAGAAGAAGGAAGGGAGGCCGTTCCAAACCTGAACAACCTGGCCAAGCAGCAGCACCTCTTTGGCTAATTCACAGGGTAAGGCTTGACTTCCAAATGTCCCAAACCCCACTGTCCCCTTCCTGTGTGTTAACAAATGAGAGTGAAACAAAACTGAACAGCATGGCCTTCTTTGGGAGCAGCAGACAAAAAGGGAACACCGAATCGGAACGTGCAGCTTTGCTTTCTTCCACATTTCTCGGATGCTGATGAGCAAGAAAGCAAAAGCAATAAGGGAGGATCTAATTTCCTCCTCCGTAAGGGAAAAACAAACAAAGGCCATCCTGTAAATATTTTACTTTGGAGAACTTGGGTTCCAGAGGAAATGCCGCCATCTTCCTTCCCAGTGCGGTGAGGATGAGCTGGTCGTCTTTTCTTTCCACCGCTCCCAAGAGGGCCAGCTGCTCGATAGCTGCTTGAATGGCCTCTGTTAAGACAAAGAGTGGTGAGGATCGCTGCTACTATCGTTTCCTAGAGGGACAAGTGATAGGTATCGGAGACGTACAGATCACAGCTAAGAAGACCAGGTAACCCGGTACCATTGAGAGTGTTGGTGCTCACTTTGAAAACCCCAGGTAGCTTGGGATCGGGGAACCGGAGGACCATCTTTTGCTTTACTTTCCAGCTCACCATTTAAGGTGGATAACCTCAAAGCCTGTTCTTTGTGCCCCTGCCCACAGCAATGGTGTAGGGGGTGCCCAGAGAACGGATCTTTTCACTGGTTGCATCCTATGGAATATCCTTCCCCTTGAAAGTCACATGGTGCTTACTCTGCTAGCATTGAGATGCCAGGCTATACCAATGCAATCCTACGCAGGGATACTCCAATCTACAGGCAGACTACAGGTAGTCCCTTATGTAAGTACCCGGTCATTACTGACCCATGGGGGGACATCGCATCACAATGTTTTCTTGGCAGACTTTTTGTTACGGGGTGGTTCGCCGTTGCCTTCCCCAGTCATCTACACTTTACCCCCAGGAAACTGGGTACACAATTTACCAACCTCAGAAGGATGGAAGGCTGAGTCAACCTTAAGCTGGCCACTTGAACCCGGCTTCTGCCAGGATCGAACTCGGGTCGTGAGCAGAGCTTGGCCTGCAGTACTGCAGCTTACCACTCTGCGCCACGGGGCTCTTCAATCTAAGCCCTCTGAAAATCAATGAGGCTAGACTGGAAGCACACTGCATAGGAATACTCTGTACATCATTGTCTGCTGGCCTCTCTCATCTTAACTTTGGATAGTTTTAGAAACTGATGGTACATATATCACTGGTGGGATGCAAAACTAGTCTTGGTGGGACATAGGGTTTTCATAACAGTTACTAAGAATGTGCTCTCCCTCAACTCTGTCCATCTGCAAGTATGACTGCAAACCCTACCTGCCGTGGATTATCCATCTGTGACCTTTTGGCATGGTGGTATTTAGTTCTATTTATTCACTTCATTCATACCCCACCTTTCTCCCCCAACAGGGACCCAAAGCACCTGACATTGTCTTCTCTTCCACTACATCCTCATAACAACCTTATGAGGTAGGTTAGGCTGAGAGTATGATTGGCCCAACGTCACCCAGTGAGCTTCCATGGCAGAGTGGGGATTCGAACCTGGGTCAACCAGGTACTAGTCTGACACTTTAACTGATATCCCACAGGTCCAGCCTATCTACGGGACTGCCTCCCTCCCTACGTTCCTCCATGGCAACTTTGCTCATCTGAACAGGGTCTCCTGCAAGTGCTGCCCTGCACATGGGAGAAATCAACAGCAGCCTGTACGTGGGTGTTCTTTGTGGTGGCCCCTATGTTGTGGAATGGCCTGCCTGAGGAGAGCAGAAGAGCCCCTACTCTTCTAGTTTTCCACAAACAATGCAAAAATTAACTATTAAAGAAGACTTTTGTATTGTAGGGAGGGGATCTCAGATGCCTCGCTAATGAGTTAGGGACCATAGACTTCACCACTATGTTGCCTTATGTACTATCTGTTGTCTTAAATATGTGCTCCTATGAGCTACTTGTGCTTCATGTGGCCTAATGTCAGCCCTAGAATTGCTTATGTTCTGTTTCAGCATTTCTTCAACTCTGTATTGGATTCCTGCTAATGCTATGACTTTGTAAACTTGTGTTTATCTACCCTATGGCATTATTTATGGGAATGTCCTTGATATTAACTGCACTAATCTCACACTGTGTAATCTGCCTTGAGTCTCAGTGAGAAAGGCAGACTATAAATGACATAAAATAAATAAAATAAATAAATAAAATAAAAATAAAAGCCTGTAAACATATAAATGTCCTTGAAAAAGTGGGTTTTTTTCTTCTATCATAGTGCGATCCAGGTCTTCTTTTTTAAAAATTATTTATTTGATTCCCCACTTCTCCACTTGAAGCCAATTGGGTGACCTTGTCTCCTGCCCTCATGCAGCTGGAGCTTGCTTACCTGGAGAAGGTTTGGACATAAAGTCAAAGGTGAGAATGTTCGGAATCCTCAGAGCCAGGAGGTGAAGCATCACGCTGGCCAGGTTACACCTACACAGGAGAGAAATCCTGTGTTTTGCTTAAGGAAGCAAATCTTCTTTCTGCATATAAACACAGCTGGCTGGTGACCCCTTTGTGGCAGAAACGCACACTGTCCAGGAACCCACAAAAGATGGTTTTTATTGTTGCCCTAAGTTACAGAACTCTCTTCCCCTGGGAGATGCAACTGGCAACATTCTTGGAGGCCTCCTGGCACTACCTGAAAACATACCTGTTCCAGAAAGCCTTTGACATTAACAGACTGTTTAACACAAATGATTAGGCAACCTTTTTGGCCCTTGGGGCAAAACACACATATACTTGTAGAAATAATAGGTTGCATTCACCTCTACTTGCACTTGAGCTCTCCGGCAAGTGGAAATGCACCAAAAAATGGTCACATACAGCTACACAATTCACTACCTCTGATTCTACTGAGGGGGTCGATAACAGCCAATCCAAGGGCAGGAACCCAAAAGGAATTCAAGCCTCACCTTTGTATTTCGGGCACCGTCATTTTGTCAAACTTCTCAAACTCGTCTTCCGTGTACAGGCGGTAGCAAAGTCCGCTGTCCTCTCTTCCGGCTCGGCCTGCCCGCTGCCAGGCCTGTGCCTTTGACACTCTCTGGACTGCCAGCACTTCAAGCCCACTTTCTAAGAAAGAGCAGAAATCATCCACCATCACCAAAAAAAAAAAGTTTTCTGTTTGGGAATGCACTTCCTGATGGATAATCAATAGGGTAGCCATCTTGACATTAGAAAGCCAGTTTGGTGTTGTGGTTAAGAGCAGCAGGACTCTAATCGGGGGAACCGGGTTTGATTCCCCACTCCTCCACTTGAAGCCAGCTGGGTGACCTTGGGTCATTCATAGCTCTCTCAAAGCTCCCTCGGCCCTGCCCAACACACAGGGTGATTGTCGTGAGGATAATAATAACAAACTTTGTAAACCGCTTTGACTGTGGCATTAAGTTGTCCTGAACAGCAATATATAAATTGAATGTCATTATTATTATGATGTTATTAAATTTCTAGAGATTTGGGCAGAGTTTGGGGAGGAGAGGGAGAGCAGCAGGGATGTGATGCCGGAGTCCACCCTCCGAAACTGCCATTTTCTCCAGGGGAACTGATCACTGTAGTCTGGAAATATGTTGTAATTCTGAGAGCACTCCAGGCCTCACCTGGAGGCTGGCAACCCTAAAGATCAACAGCCACTGCAGAGCTGATATGATCTCTTTGGATCTAGCCAGATGGTGCCAATCTGAGGACGTTCCACTGACTGATCATTAAATTGCTACCAGATTAATCTGCATTCTTGCTCAAGATTATGCAGGTAGGAAAATAAGTATATTCAAGTATGCTAAAGACTGGAAGCTACAAGAATCAGTATGGATTGAAAAGGAGAGCGCGCAGCTCAGTGGTGGAGCCTCTGCTTTGTATGCAAAAACTCTTGGGGTGAAAACCCCCAGCATCTCCCATCAAAAGAATCTCCAGCAGATGTTTCTCTGCCTGGCATCCTGCAGAACGGCTGACAACTAGCCTTGAGCTGTAAGGACTGAAGGGCTAACCCCATACAAGACAGCCTCAAAGGTCTTTTCTTAGGAAGGGCAACCCCTAGCTCAGTGACAGAACATTTGCTTTGAGGCAGAAGGGTCCAAGTTCAATTCCCAGCATCTCCAAGTTATGAATCTCAGGTCAAAAGGCTGGGAAAAGATCCTTGAGAGGTTCTGCTGGGCAAGACTGGGTTAGAAGGACCAATGATGTGACTCAGCCCAAGGTAGCTGAGCACATCCTTCCAGGTTCAGCCCCCAGCTTTACCAGTTAAAGGATCAAAGGTACCAGGTGTTGGCGAAATCACCTCTCTGCTTGCGATCCTGGTGAGCTGGCAACCAGTCAAGGCAGACAACGCTGGGCTTGGACTTATCGATGGTCCCACCTCCCACTCAACATAAGGCAGCATTATATGATTTGCTGACATCACGACTATTTTTCTCTTTAATTTGCAAAGGACATTGCTTGCTCCCTATAACATTTATGCTCTCTTGCAGCACTCTGTGCATGCTTCCTTGCAGATCCGATCTGCTGTGTTCTCTCGCTCTCTCTCTTTGCCAATATCTGCTGCTCATGGCAGCTGCCTCCACCCTATTTTCTTGTACAGCTTTGCCCTACATATACTTACCAGGAGTGTACTTCTTTGCTTTCACCATGCCTGTGTCCACAACGTATTTTATGCCTGCAATGGTGATGGAGGTCTCAGCGATGTTTGTTGAGAGAATCACTTTGCGATAGCCCTGAGAGTACACAAGAGGGAGAAAAAGTGCAGAAGTTTTATCTAAAACGCTAGTGGCTGAGCGGGGCTTCCCTTTTGAGTGTGCTCAAAGCCTAAAGATAGAACTGGCGGAATCCAGCCCAATGGAGGAAGTATAGTTTTACGCAATGGAACAGGCCTGTACATTTGATATGCATATCACACAAGGCACGCATTCCTTTGTTTTTTTAAAAAAAGATGCGAGTATGTGTGTGTGTGCGTTAACTGAATTACGTTAAGAAAGCCAAACCAAAAATAACAATAGATGATTGTTGGCAATTAAATATCTAAATATCTAAGAACGGCCCTTCAAGCAAACTGCTACAAATCTCGTCCCCCTCTCCACACCTGCGGCTTGCAGCTTGTGTTAGCCAGCCCAGTGAATCAGGACAGACCCACAAAGTGTACCTTTGTTTTGTTGACTTACAATGGAATTTGTTTAAATTGGTTGTTTTGTATTTTGAAAACTTCTGTAAGCTGCTTTTGGTCCCATTGGGAAGAAAAGCAGCATAGAAATGGCCTGGTATAAAATGCTGACCCTTCTGGCTTCCAAAACGCTAAGCCCCAGCTCGAAGCATTCTGTAGTCTTACGCAGACTTGCCCCCCTCCTCCGTTTTGAACCTCTCTCTCCTGAGCTTCCTAAATTGAGCTCCTTAACATTAGCTCTACTCGGGGATGCTGAACTATTCTTTTTTATCTTAGTGAAGCTCATCAGGATAACATGATCTGAAAACCTTTCCTTGGCTAGATGCTGGTCGGGGTCCAAAGCACAAGTAACAGGAAAATTCAAGATTTCTGGTGTGCCCAGTGGGAGATTCAGTGCAGCGTGTTTAAACTGCAAACCCCTTCAGCTTTACCGCCAGCTGCTGTTTAAGCTCTCTGCCCATTTCAAAAGTGTGTTTTTCACATGGCGCTTGGAGAGCTGCTTTTTGAGAAAGATAAGATCAAAGTCCAACATGGGCTATTGGACTGGACACAGTTCTCCTGGCCTTTGAGAAGATTTGGTTTGTTTTCTGAATACACTACAGCAAGTTATCCATTTGGGCCAGGGGCATCCAAACTACAGCCCGCAAGGCAACACTGGACTACAGACCTTTTGTATCTGGCAGGTGAGCATATAATGGTTTTTAAATCCAAATAATTTGACCTAATCAGGGTTGCTAAGTGCCCTGATCAGCTCTCTCTATCTTATGGTGTGCCCAGAAGTAAATGCAAGCATGCCTGAAGTGACACGGACCCAAGACACTCTAGGACTTGTGAAGAAGGATTCAGCCTCCCCTTTAGACACAGAGTATCTATAAAGGGAAAACTTTATCCCTTTTAGAGGATCTAGAATGGATGGGACATGCATAACTTAGAAAGGACTGGAGGACTGGACCCTGTTCCCACCCACCCAATAGTCTCTGTACCTCATTGTGGCACTTGGACCAAAAAGCTGGGATGCCTCTGTTTGTCGAGTTAAAGAGAAAACATTGTGGCAGAGAAGTAGTGGCACATCCTACCTTGGGTGCGGCCTGGAAGACTCGGAACTGTTGGGAGTAGGGCAGGGAAGCATACAGAGGCATGACCACCATCGGTGCGCAGCCATCGGGAAGATGTTTTGCGATGTCACGACAAGTTTTAGTCATGGCTTCGATCTCTTCCTGACCCGTCAGAAACACCAAGATGTCCTGAGAAGATGGTGTTTCCTTTAAGCAGATAAAAGTGTAGATATTAACACAAAATATTAACAATTCACCAATTTCAAGTAGGTGGTTGTGCTGGTTTGCAGTAGAACAGCAGGATTTCAGTCCAGTGGCACCTTTGAGATCCAACAAGATCTTCAGGGCAGCTTTTGAGAGTCAAAGCTCTGATCTTCAGTAACACAGAGAACAAGGGAGAAGCGAAAGTGATTAAGGGGGCAATCCTAAGCATGTCTACTCAGTAGTACACCCTATGTTATTCAGCACAGCTTACTCCCAGGAAAATGTTCTTAGGTGTGCAGCCCAAAAATGTTCTTATAAAAATGTTGTGAGGGTCTGCAGTGCACATGGTCGGCAAAATGCGATTTTCAACCTGCAAATTCAGCTCTCTTGGGGCTTGGGGAAGTGCCTCATTCCTCTCAGCAAGTGGAGCTCAACTGTTCCTACATACAGACACAGCTGTAAATATACCCAGAGATCTATCAAAGCAGGTGCGGTACCTGATGGATCTGGAAGATTGTCACTAACGCAGCCTGGAGGTAATCGCTCTGAGGTTGTTTGGCATAGAAGATCTGGATGGGATGTTGCCGGCCTTCCAGGTACAAGACAGGTGCTCCATTAAAGTACTGGGAGAACTGGTCAACATCCATGGTAGCCGACATAACAATCACCTGTAAGAAAAGACCTCTTATTATTGCCCTTGAACAGAACTGGTACAAGATGCATAAAGCTGCCTTGGACTGAGTCAAGCCATCGATCTATCAAGGAGACGTTCTGCCGCTAAGCCATAGGTCTTTCCCGGATTCATGTTGGCTACTGTTAGCAAAGGAGTGCCAGGAGAGCTTAAAGGGAAAGGGCATTCAATAGACAAAACAACCAACTAGGGAGTGCTGCTTAGTGCATCAGTCTGGGAGAATTCATGGTGCTTCTTTGCTTTCCACACACAGATAATTGACATATTTTTGGCTAAGCCTGCAAGTCAGGATACCAGGGCACAATTTATTCCCCGTCTAGAATCCTACGTTTCAAGGAAAGATTCATCCATCCATCCATCCATCCATCCATTCATTAACCCACTTTTCTCCTTAGCTGGGAACACAGAGCAGCTTAAAGCATTGCTCTTTCTTTCTCCATTTTCCCACAAAAATAACCCAGTGAGGTAGGCTAGCCTGGGAGTTTGTGACAGACCCAAGGTCACCCAGCAAGCTTCCATGGAGGAAGTGAGGATTCAGTCCTGGGTCCAACACTCTATCCACTATACCATGCTGGTTCTCTAGTTCTGGCTGGTTGAAGGCCAAAGGAGGGAGAGGATCTCTTACATTCATTTCCACAAGAGCAGACCACGGTTTGCCATTATGTCCTAAGCTAACAAAGACAAGCCCTCTGTCCTGTCGTAGCACCATCACACACAAACAGACACTGAGGAGGCAATGCTATGAAGGAGCCCCTTTTCTCCTCCAGCTCCACTGCAACACTCACTTTTAGCGGCAATTTCCCCAAGTCTTTCCGCTTCTTCTGTGCCGCTTTCACCACCCCAAAGAGCACATCCGTGTGGATTGTCCTCTCGTGCGCTTCGTCCAAAACGACAACGCTGTACTTGTGTAGGAGAGGGTCCCCGATGGCTTCACGGAGCAGCATCCCGTCCGTCAGGAACTTGATTTTCGTCTCATCAGAAGTGAGATCCTCAAAGCGAACTGTGTAGCCGACCTGAGGAGAAGAGCCATAAAGGCAAGAGAGAACCTCACTGGCAAACAGCTGCTCAGTAAAACGTCCCACTGAACTTTGACTGCAACGAACCACCACAGTGTAGCGATAAAGACAGTGAGCTGTGAAAACTAGCACAGCACTGCAGTTAAGAAACTGAGCTATAAATTAAGGAGCCTTCGAAAAGCCATTTCCTGATAGCTACAGTCCCCCATCTGCAGCATGGGTATAATAATAATAGCCTATAAATATTGCAGTAACAATAGTAACTGAAGTAGTCTATACTATCAACCTCTAGCCGTTTCCCCACGTCTTAAAAATAGAACCCCACTTACGGAATGCTGGCGGCTTCTTCGCACAATTTCCGACGTCACCATTTCCAAAATGGAGGCAGGCAATTCTGAGTCCGTTTTTACGGCACCACAATGTCAGAAATCACACGAGGAAGCTGCCAGTGTTCCATGAATGGAGTACTATTTTTAAGATGTTGGGAAATGGCCACTCACAGCAAAGCAAGGCATGTAGAATCACAAGCAGTGCAATCCTAAGCAGAGTTACTCTAGTGTAAGCCCAATGAAATCAATAAGTTTAGACTGGAGTAACTCTGCTTAGGGATTGCACTGTAAATCACAGAGCAGGAAGGAGACCTCAACGGTCATCTAGTCCAACCCTTTGCACAATGCAGTAAAACCACAGCAACCCTCCCCCCTCCCCTAGTGATACCTGTTCAATGCCCAGAAGGTATAAAACCTCCAGGATCACTGACCAAACCGGCCTAGAGGAAAATTTCGTCCTAACCCCAAAGCAGCAATTGGCATTACCCTAGACACATAAGAAAGGCCCACGGGAGCCAAGCACTGGCTCATCTCACAATCTGCCTGTTCATATTAAGTCAATGACCAGCATTGCTAACAGATGGTCATCTATCCTCTCCTTAAATACCTCCAAGGAAAGAAAGCCAGTATCTCCGAAGGAAGCTTGTTCCACTTAGGAACCACTCTGTCAGGAACAACAACAACATTCGATTTATACACTGCCCTTCATGACAAATTAACACCCACTCAGAGCAGTTTACAAAGTATGACATTATTATCCCCACAACAAAACACCCTGTGAGGTGGGTGGGGCTGAGAGAGCTCTGAGAAGCTGTGACTGACCCAAAGTCACCCAGCTGGCTTCAAGCCGAGGAGTGCGGAAACAAACCCGGTCTCCAGATTAGAGCCCCACTACTCTTAACCACTATATCAAACTAATGCTTAGCTGATAACTCTTTTGATTTAATTTTAACCCGTTATTTCCGGTCCAATCCTCTAGGGTAACAGAAAGCAACTGCACTCCATCCTCTATGTGACAGCCCTTTAAATACTTGAAGAGGGCTATCATATCATTTCTCAGTCATCTCCGCTCCAGGCTAAACATACCCAACTCCACCAACCTTTCAAAGCAATGTGAATTGCTTTACACACTCTCAAATGTTATTACTATGAGCTCAGGACCCTAAGGCCCATTTCTGGAATGATTTCCCACTTTCCTTTCCTGGCTGGCATCCACCTTGCCTTATAGCCACCGAAGCTAACCATGGTAAACGCAACAGCTGCCTCGTAATCCAGAATCTGAAACAATGGTTTGAAGTGGGTTTGTGAACCACAGCTACAACTGAAATCTGGCTCATAATACATTTACGACCATAATCAATGTTGACAAAGGAAAGGGGAAAACAGAAAACGCGTCTTAAAGTTGGAATATGAAACTGCCTTATGCCGAGTCAGACCCAACTAGCTCAGTAGTCTGCTCTGCTGCAGCTCTCAGGCAGATCTTGATCTTTCCCAACACCTTTTACTCAAGATCCTTCAACTTGAAATGTCAGGAACTGAACCTTCACCATTCAAAGCATCTGTCCTACCAGTGAGACTTCGCATCTCCTGATCTGCAAACTACGGGAGGAATTATATGTCTCATTTAACACCCTCCCTGCAAGTGACATACCAGTTTCCCCAATTCTGTTTTCTTCTCATCCGAGACTCGAGTAGCCAAGGAGATGGCGGCAACACGTCGTGGCTGAGTCACAGCAATAACGCCCTGGCGTCCAATCCCCCCTTCGTAGAGGTACTGAGGGATCTGAGTTGTCTTCCCTGAACCTGTTTCCCCTGCAAAACAATTAAACAAGTAGCTTTGGGTATGTGGGTATCAATGTATTGTCAACTGCCCTGACCTGGATAGACCAAGCCAGCCCAGTCTTCTCAAATCTTGGACGCTAAGCAGGGTCCGCCTTGGTTATTAAGTCGATGGGAGACTACCAAGGAAATCCAGGGTCACTGTTCAAAGACAGGTAATGGTTCCCAGCTGATGGTTTTGTCAAATAGGAAATTGGAGGTGGGAGTGAAGAATGAATGACATGCCCAACCTGAGACAAGTTTGCCCCCTCCCTTTCCATTTCCTTTTTTGCAGTTTAACATTATGTCTGGTGAGGAGCTGTTCTTTCAGCACCACAGGGACACCGAAAGGAACCCATTAAATGTCCAGCCCTTTCTCCTATACATCTTTCGCTATTAGACGATAGGAACATCTGAGAGTGTGTCTTTTTACCATTTCCCTCTTCACAGCTTTGTGCTCTTTGTGTCATTAAACACTGCAAATTGCAACAGTATCCTCAAAAACGCTTTTACAGAAAGTAAATGTCGGGATATCAAGACTTGTATCCTTGCAAAATACTGGGGAATCTATTCCGATGGACTTATGGGAAAATGTATGGACTAAAGACATAAAATTTACAGGCTGCCAGGTACTGAGAGAAAATTGGTATAAAATGTTTTTAGATGGTAAATTACTCCTAAAGATATTGCAAGGATTAGTAGTGGTTACAGTGGACATTGCTGGAAGTGTCAGAATATGGACGCAACATTTTACCATATGTGGTGGACTTGTAAGGAATCACAAAATTACTGGATAAAAATACATGAAGAGATGCAAAAGATCCTCAAACTCAGAGTTGAATTAAATCCAAAAAGTATGCTCTTAAATATTTTACCAACTAATCTGAGAAAAGAACAAGGAGATCTCTTCCGTTATATGGTGACAGCAGCAAGAGTACTATTCGCAGGAAAATGGGAAACCGATGCTTGTCCTGGTCTCCCAGAGTGGAGAGAGAAGGTTCACGAATATGCTTCAATGGCCAAACTGACTACCTACTTACAAAATAGGCCAATAACCGACTTCTGGGAAAAAATGGAAGGATTTCTTTGATTATTTCGGTTAAACTAATGGATATAATAGCTTAGAGGGAGGGAGGGAGAGAGAAGGAGAAATGTTATGTATTTAGGTTCAGGGAAGCCAAATATGTAATAATTACTTTATTAGTTTAAAGAAACTTCAATGTTCTGATTGTTTTATTCCCAAGACTTTTATATCTGTACTGTTTATATACTTATTGGTTGTATGATTGTATAATTTTTAATTTACTGTCTAATTTAGAATTCGCATAACTTTTATACTATGCACTTACTTGGATCTGTTTTTTTCTTACTTTCTTTTCTTTAAATAAAATGTTTAATGTTAAAAAAAGGACTTGTATCCTGTGAACAAGATTCATGCACACTCCTGCAGAGCGTGCTTCCTCTTGCAATAGCACTTAAGTTTGTGAAAGATCAATGGTTTTCAATGAGCTTTGTTCTGTTACTAGTGCAACAGAAAGTATGCTCAGGGGCACAGACTATCTAGAGTGCACAGACTATGTTCGAAGAATGCCAGTCTAGGCTTTTTCTTGTATTAAAGATGCTTGACCCAAGCTGATTTCCTCTCTCAACCATGCAATAGGATGACCATGAGTTGTCTCTCATTATGAGCACAAATCTCCAATGTGAGGCTTGCTTTAATGCTTGATAGTCTGTGTTCCCTTTCCCCCTGTTTATTTATTTATTTAGTCTGCCCTTCTCACTGAGACTCAAGGCATTTTACACAGGGTGAGGCAGCATAGTAAATTTCAAAGCATTTCCCCAGGAGTAAGCCACTGAATGAAATGGGACTTCTGACCAAACATGCTCAGGATTGCTTCACAAGTTTCTATTTATCTCCACTTAAAATAAGAAAAATAAAAAGGAAGCTAGACATATGGTCCAGCCACATTAATCCAAGAGTTGCTGTGAGAAAGAAAACACATGGATGTGGAAACGCTGGAGCTTTTCAAAGAGAGGCAGGATTTTTAAAAAAAATTGTAAGATATAAATGTAAGTGATAATTTTTTTAAAAAATGAATAAAAATTAAAAGTAGTAGATCTAAAGGAATATCACTCACCTAAATCTAGACACCCGCCCCCCGCAGCTAGAGTAGGTGGGGTTATCCTAAGAGCTGCCCCCATGTCCTGAACAACAACAACATTTGATTTATATACCGCCCTGTGGGACAATTGAATGAGGGGAAGTGGAATTCGTCAAGCCTCTTTCTTGCACTGAAAGGGGGGGGGTCTCCAATTTTATTGTCCCACACATCCAGAAGGGGGGGGGGCTATTATAAACACTCATGCATAAATAGAAAAAAACAGAATTGAGACTCCATAAAACTCCACCCATCTTCCCCAGCCAAAGGTCTTTCTCCTATAAAACTTATGGCTAGAACCAGAGGGGTGGGGCATCGCAGGCACCGCCCCTTTCCTGAATAGGTGAACCTGAACCAGAAAGGGCGAGGCTACACTAGGCTCCGCCCCGTCACGGAGCCACGCCCCTAGTTCCACACCGCAGAGGCGCCCCCCCCCCGCGCAGGGGGCGTGCCTCCCCGAAGCTCCGCCCAGCGCTGAGGTGGGGGAGGGGTTTTCCTTTTCCCTCACCGATGAGGATGGCGCGGTCGAGGCTGCGCAGCTGGCCGAGCAGCGTCCCTCGCGCCTGGAAGATGGGCAGGCTGCGGCGCTGGCTCTCGACCCCCGAGGCGGGAGGAGGCTGCCGCTTGCCTCCTCCGGGCGCTGGCGGCGGCATCACCAGCATCGCTCTGCGGAAGCTCGAGCCGAAGGGCGCCGCGGCGGACGCCAGCTTCGGCCTCTTGGACGGGGGCAGCTCGCCGCCCCGCTGAGGCATCGTCTCCGCCGCCGGGAATCAGTTCCCGGCAACGGCAGCGTCGCCGTCAGAGAGCATGCCGGCGGCTCCGCGCGGAGGGCCGGCGCTACCGGGGGCTGGTTCCTGCTGGGTATTGTAGTCCGTTAAAGCACGCATGCGCTGTGCTTTCACGTCTTGTGCGACTTCCTCTGCAGGCGAGAGGGAAGCTTTTTAAAAGGACTCTGGGGAAGGTGACACATGCGCAGGAAGCTTCTCTGGCTCTAAATTAGTCCTTGAGTGACAATGTTTGGCGTGTGCCCCTTGCTTCCACTCTTTAAATGAACCACGGAAGTAATAAATGCAGAAACGTTGAGCCTGTTTGGGTTGCCAGCTCCAACCTGGGAAATTCATTGCAATATGCAGTGCCTCTGCAGGATTTCACCTAGAATCTATAGTATACCATACAGTCTGCCCTTTGGAGCTGCAATTTTTTTCCAGGGAAACTCGTCTCTGGTCTGGAAACGTTGCCGTTCTAGATTACTAGGCCCTACTCAGAGTTAAGCAACAACTGATAATAAATCAATTGGGGAGGGGGAGGGAGTCCTTCTGGAGGCAGTTACTATACATTAAATTAAAGGCAGTATCAAGTATTTTAATAAATCTCTAAACAGCAACCACAGAGGAGCACTGATTCAGACTGGGAACATGGGGGTGGGATGGGGAGCCCTTCTGTGCCTAAATCTCACACATCAATCTGCTATTTGCCTTATTGCCTCTGTATGTTGCCTGTTTCTTCCAATGAGCCCAACCTTTTCTAAAATGAATCATACCAGTACTGTGGTGCTGGTTTCGGAACACGCTCTGATTCAGTTTGAGGCCTTGTACAGCTGTTTAGAAAACGGGGGAAAAGTTTGAATGATCACATTACAGAACTTTTAGTATATGGAGCTTTTGACCCTAATTCCTGTTGAACATAGGATTCCCTTTTAGCAGGATCAACGCCATGGCCTGGTATGCACACTGGAGATCAGCTATAAATCAAGGGCCTCCAAGAACAGATCCATTATCTTTTTTATAATGTACATACAAAGAATTAACAGCCTTTCACATACTTTACACCCCCTTTCTAATAATTTCCAAGGCATAGCCTTGTTAATCTGTTACAGAAAAATAAAAGCACCTAAAGACTAGTAACATTTATTGCAGCACTCCAATATTTATTCTTTATACAATACTATTCCCTTTACTAGTATCAGTTAACTTTCGTGTGTTTCAGACTGCTTGTTTCTCTGTTAATTGCTGTTTATCCTACTTACACTTCTGCTTATTTGCCCCTCATGAGACAGGCTCGAATCTCTGACCTCTTTTCATCATTCATTTCAGGTTGACAACCTAATCTATTCCAGTCCCTTAGTTAGGGAATCACAACTGAAAGATTATGATGAGATTCATTCATACTATGCCTCCAATTCTTCCCCTTCTGTAATTTTCCTTATAAAAAGGTGGACATTTATTTATTCTTCATAACATCTGAAGAAGTGAGCTCTGGCTCAAAAAAGTTCACACTGGAATAAATGTTGTTAGTCTTTAAGGTGCCACTGGACTTCTGTTTTATCCTGCTCGCAATAAGCATTAAACTTGAAGCATACCACTGCACAATTTATCCTTGGAATCTGCCTTAAGTCTCTGAGGAACAAAACCAGCTCTTCCCTGCTGTTTCAGAAGCATTTTTTTCCAAAGTAAAAAGAAAAAAAAAGTGTGCAGTGTATGAATCTATCAAAAAGTTTATTCCCCTTCTGAAGTTTTCCATTCAGTCTCTTATATCAAATACAGTTTGGGAAAAAAAGTCTTAGAAATATTTTTTTTTTACACAAACTACAGATGGTCTCATTAACTTGGGGATCGATAAGGAGGTGCATTTCCAGTTATTCTTAGGTCCGTTCAGATAATTCATTCCAGAACCAGCCAATGCAGCAAAAGTCCCCAAGAGTATGAGTGTGTGAAGAAGAATGTCTTACAATAAGAACACTTTTTTGTTTAAATAAAAAAAGTGCTTCATATGTTCAGACCAGAAAAGCCATCAGAAAACCTCTGTTCCTTCCACAAGGGTCTCCAGCACGGTTCTCTAGCTTAGTCTCTTACAGAGGCATCTGGCAATCAGCGAAACCTTCTCTGCTCATCCTCCAAGGCGCTGACCTTCACCCCAGGCAAAGCCGCCTGGCCGTTCTTCAGGCAGAGGGTTGTAATTGGGGTCATCTTCTGGAGAATCAAATATTACTTTCCTAGGAAATGAACACTGTTTTAAAACATGGGTCTTCCGACAGAGAAAATTCTACATTCTTGCTTTTGCATGAGGTTTTGTTGTGGTTCATCTTATTCTTCTAATTTCCAGACAAAAAACTCATTTTTAAGGGTTGCTTTTGTGCGTTACCCAATACAGTGCTGTCCCTTAGATAAATTTCTTTTCACCCCAGGACTGCTACAACTTGCTACTTTTGTTTTTCCTTCAAGTTAACCCCCCTTTCTTTATCACACACTTTTTAAACAATTTCAGGCGAGTAGCTGTGTTGGTCTGCAGAAGAAGAGCAAGATTCAAGTCCAGTAGCACCTTAAAGACTCTCAAAAGCTTATACTCTCGAAATCTTGTTCATCTTTAAGTTGCTACTGGATTTGAATCTTACTTTTTTATTGCAGTGACTGTATGTATTATACTGCTTTTATTGCATTGTCCTCTCATTCTGATGTCTTAACAAGAAAGGCAGACTGTAAATCAAGCAAATAAATAAAGGTCTGCCAATGACTGATTCTACTCCCAAACTCCCCAAATGTAACAATTTCGGGAAAAAGAGCTGTTTGCTCACCAACTGCTGTTTTTTAAGACCATAAAAGTTCTGCAGCTTCCCTTTCCTTGATGGAGCTCCAGATCTGATTCTCTTCCCAAGTGGAGCTGTTAATCACGCATCCCCTCACAGCACTCTCTGGCTAGGACAATGCACAGTATAAGCATAGTAGTTGAACTACAACAGTTCACAAGGTCTTCTCAGCCACGATTTGCCTGTTGCATAAGAACCTCAGGGCTGTGGCTTTTCACATGCCCTTGAATGCATACCTTAGTATGCAAGACTCTGCAGCCGTCTCGCTGTACTGGCAATGTAGGCATTTACATTTTGCTGGCTGGAGGGGAAAGGTGGTCTCATCCACGATTTACTTCTGAACCTAAAATTTAAATTTTGCCCAAGAAGCAGCTGCTGATGGGGAACTGTCAAAGGATAAGAGTAAAATCTAAGTCCGGTAGCACTTTAAAAACACCAAGATTTCCAGGGTATAAGCTATCTGATGGAGCTTCGACTCTTGAAAGCTTACATCCTGGAAATCCTGTTGGTCTTTAAGCTGCTACTGGATGTAATCTTGCTCTTCTACTGCAGTGCCGACCAATATGGCTACCCACCTGAAAACGCCAACAGATAAGCAAACCTTGGGGGTGGGGTGGGGGGAGGAATCAGAGATCAAGGCTCAGAAATCGCCCATCTGGGCAGCTCCTGTCCAATATTATGGAGAGGCCAAGACAAGTTCCACCTTCTCTTGCTTCTATGAAAGATTACCCATCTATCTGCTCTGGGTTTAGAATGACATCTAAGTACTTCTGGCCTAGCTCTCTGAACAGCGTGACAAGCCTTTGTACCAAGAATACAGTTTGGGTCAGTTCCCTCCCTCCCCTAAGCAACCACAAAGGATGATACTCACAGAATAGATGGTGTTTTAAGCAGCCTTCCTCCACCAGGCTGATTGGGGAAAACATCTTCTAAGAAGAAATATATATGGCCAACAGCAATACCTAAAGCCAAGGGAGAGGAGAGACCGCCTTTATAAAATGCAGCCACAGTGATTTCTACCCCTTAACCACCTTGGATCGAAAAAAAAAAGCAGAAGGAAAACAGCTAGTGGTGTTCTGCAAACACACACACAAGAATTCATACAAAGCGACAACAGCTTCTGTAGCAGTTCTCAGCCTCCCACAAAGGGCCACTTGGGCCAAAGACCATCTTTGGATTTTGTTCCCTTTCTGCTGCTCAACTCTCTAGCCCAAGGTGTAAAATGACTCTTCTGTGAATTTAGGAGGGTGCTGGCAAAAGACCAAATCCAGGCCTGAAAATGGTCCCTTGCCTGTCTTGTACACCATTATGTTGTAGTAGTTACAGTATCAGACTAGGATTTGAGAGACCCAGGTTCAAATCCCTGCTTTGCTATGGAAGTCTGCTGGGTGAACTTGGGCCAATCACATACTCTCTCTAACCTAACCTACCTTGCAGGGTCGTTGTGAAGATAAAACAGCAGTGAGGAGACTGATGTAAGCCTCTTTGAGGGGAAAGGACAGGTATAAGTGAAGTAAATAAAAAAGAATCCAGAAAGCCTCAAAAGCACCAAAATGATCACCACTGGCTTACCCAGGAGATCCACGATAATAGAGTTGCCCAATAACAGTGAAAACCCCATGAGAATCCATGGAAGAAACGGGGCCTGGAAGATGAGAAGCCCAAAGAAATTCATGCGGACAAAAGGGTTCCGGCGGCTCCAGATGTACACCAGCATTATTGTGAATGCTTGTCCTAAGAAAACCAAGTTGACAAACAAGCCAAATATCTGGTGGAGAAAATGTTAAAGGAAAGGGTCACTGCGCAGCATCTTGGCAAGAAGGGGGAACTGAATCTCTCTGTGTTTATTCAAAAAATTTCTGTCCATCAAGATCCATGAAACAGAAAAATAAAGTGTAGCTAAAACAAGAAACAGTTATTCTGATGCTCCTGAGACCAACAGACCACTGAGAAGGCCATGTTGTAGTTTTAAAATCTAAATTCCCCAGACGATAAAACGGGATTTTTAATACCCAGAATAACTCTCCTCTGTCCCCACCACACCATCACAAAACCCTAAGCTAAAAAAATAAGGGCTCAAGTCTGATACCATGTAAAGTCAAAGTCGTTTAAAACCCAAATGATAAAACAAATTGTTTTAGAGCTGCTTGTCTGCACTCATTTTCCATCCTATCTTAGAACCCAGATCAACATTTTGATACTTAAAGGTAGAGAAGTGCTGAAAACACCGTTCCTGCAGGACAAGCATAAGAAAAGGCATCCTTGTGCAGCATGTAGTAAGCGTACAGATTCCCCAGCGCAAGTCATGGTGTTGGCCGATGGCTTAAAAAGGCAACTAGACAAACCCATGGCTTATTAGTAGCTATCAGCCTTGGTGAAGTGGAACCTTGAGGTTCAGCAGTATGTTAATGAATAGCGGTGGGGTGGGGTGGAGAAGGGTTGTCGCTTTCATGCTGAGCTCATGGGCTTCCCAGAGACATCGATTTGGCTGCTATGAGAAACAGGAAGAACACTTCTGCTAGGTCAGACCCTTGTTCTGTCAAGTTCAGTACTGTTTACTCTGACTGGCAGCGGCTCTCCAGGGACTGAACCTGGCAACCTTCTGCATATTGAGCTGATGCTCTACCACCAAGCCATGGCCCCTCCTCTGAGATTAAGAAAGATGCCAATCACATTCTTGGTCCGATCCAGCAGAGTTCTTGTGTTTGCATTCCATATTTATAACTTCCAGATTTCTTCCTCCGCAGAGGAGGACGCCTATTCCTCCGTATAGGCTTTTCTGCAAAGGAACCTCTCTGTGTTTCATCTGATTCTTGGGCAGTGAGCAGTCCTTCTGGGGTTTGCCACTGCCTGTGTCAGTTGAAAACAGAACCTTAAACGCCACCGGAACTTCCCTGCCACTGCACGTTTTGGCAAATGATAAATGGTAGCCAAGTTGTTTTGCGGGGCAGGAAATCTGGACTGCCACAACTGATTTGCCCTGTAAGAAACCCTGGGGTTCCTTACAACACAGATCAAAGAAGAAGAAAAAACTATCTCAAAATGGAACCCCAGGGACTGTAGCGGTGTTTCTTAACTTGCAGTAAGTTTCAGCTAAAAGAGTATAAAAGGATACAGTCATTAACAGACCACCGAAAAAGAACATAAATACAAAGTCTGCCGTCCGACCTCGGAATGATCCTTCCTCAAGCATTCGGCAGTAGCGGTATCTGAGGTTTGACGGTCAGGAAAACTTTCAATATCAGATAGACACAGAGAATGCACGTTGGGTTTCAAGGATTTAAAACAATTTTTCATATACCAAGGGGAGGGGGTGGTGGTGATGTTTCATATGAACTTGATACCAGCAAACAGAGGTACCTCTGACCACGCTTCAGTGATTACAATATGTGTCGTCATGTTTAATAGTAGGAAAGCAGGTAGACAAGACGGCTGAGTCATAACTCCTGCTTTTTAAGCAGGTTTAATCTGAATTCTGATCCCTGGTTAGCTGGAAAGAAACAAAATCAGAATCTGCTTCAACCACCTGATTTGGACTTCAGGACAAACTTTGCTTTGTTGCTAATGGGTCGATCTAGGGACAACACCTAAGCAGAAGAGGGACTGTGTGAGGCTCATTCTCAGACTAAACAAGAGATGGTGTTAAAATGTCGGGAGACCCAGGTTTGAATCCCCGTTCTGTCAGGGAAGCATGCTGAGCGACTACGGGTCAGTCACACCCTCTCTGTCTAATCCTACCTCACAGGGTTGTTGCAAGGATAAAATGGAGGAGAGGGGAACAATGCAAGCCGCTTTGAGTCCCTGTTGGGGAGAAAGAGGCATATAAATGAACTGAAATAAATTAAAAAATTTAAATGGTGTGTTCTGCATTCAAATGACTAAACAAACCATGGACTGGTCCGTCTGAATGGAGCCAAGGTGTTAGGCCGACAGAACTCTACGTTTATTCCTCATTCTCTGAATGCACAGCAAGACTCATGAGTGTCTCCAGCATTTCTCCTCCTAGTTGCTTGCAGGGGTGTGGATTCCTTGAAGAAGCACCACTTACATTACCTAGAATCTTTGTACACAATTGCAACAAGCAAACTTCACACTGCCAACAGCACATAATCATTTGAATTTATTCCTCTAATCCTTTAACAGAGGAAATAAGCAGTGCCATCCTAAGCAGAGTTGCACCCTGCTAGGTCCATTCACGTCAATGTGCTTAGCAGGCTGCACTGGTGCTTTAGGACGCTAATGAAGGGCAAGCTAATGTCATGTGCCACTTCATAGAAATACAGAGCTGGAAGGGCTCCTAAATCTACTCCAACCCCCTGGACAACACAGGAAATGCATAGATCCCACTCTCCGAGTGACCCCTGCTCAGTACCCAGAGGAGGGGGGGGGGAAACCTTGACGAACCTTGCCAGAAGGAAAATTCCTTCCTGACCACGAAGTGGCAATCAGCATTACCCTGGGCCCAGGGCCAGATCGACGGGGGGGGGGGGGGAGGGGGGTAGTCTGCCCCCAGCGCTGCCAGAGGGGGTGCCGGGCGCAGCTGCCAGCCCTGGGAGCGCACGGGCAGCAGGACAGGGGGCATGCTTGCCATGCGCCCCTTGCTCTGCGGGGCAGGCAAAAGGCAGCGCGGGTGGCTGGGAGGCTGCTCGCGCCATTCGCCTGCCCCGCAGGACAAGGGGTGGTGCGGGTGGCCTCCCAGCCACTCGCGCTGCCGCTGCCAGCTCTGCGGCGCACCGGGACAGCTGGCTTGCCGCAGGGTGGCACACACCGGCTAGCGTGATGACATCATGGAAGTGACGTCATTACGCAGCACTGGGAGCGCGCACGCGCGAGTGGCCAGCCTTCAGTTGCCCTGGGCGCCGGCAACCGTAGATCCGGTCCTGCCTGGGCCTATAAGAAAGGGCCCTGAGCAATGGCTCATCCCTTCCTGCCCTCCCTTTCACAGTCTGCCTAAATTCATACCGAGTTATAGAATCAGCATTGCTGACAAATCCAAATGGCTATCTAGCCTCTGCTTAAAAGCCTCCAAAAAGCTTCACTAAGTAGAAACTCTCATGGGCTGTGTTGCCCACCTTTGAATTATTTAAATACCGGGCTTGCCAGAAGGGAAACCTTGCCAGCTTTGTAGCAGTTCCATTTGCAGTGTTGATTCACGCTAGAGATTTAAACCAAGCTTCAAAAAAGATACAAAAATATCATATTAAATAAAAAATTAAATCCAACTGGTCCGAAGAAAAGGTAGTTGGTAATCAGCCTCCATACCTGTAAGACAAATGGGTGGTAGAAGTCAGAACGTGATTGCTGTGAAACTCACAGCTAGCATGTGTTTGCTTTAACATTTAGAGGAAATCTCAAATCAGTGTAAACAAAGAAGGAAAGGCAGGTCATACTTAAAAATGCGTGTTGCTGTTGTTGTTCCTAACTGTGTGGCAAACCCTCTTATTGACTTTAAGAAATTTGAAAGCAGTGATGCAAGTAAAAAACAAATCTTTCTTGTAAGCACACTAGATCTTGGTCTTGTAGGCCCAAACTCTGTTTTCAGACTTGTACATTTAATATGACCTTTCTTTCTTTGGGCTATGCTCATTTCTTTAAATAGGCACAATGCTATTATTGAAAAATACTACTAAGTATGTACATAGGGCCTTCCATCTTGCAAAGCAATAATGTACCTCCCGCTTTTGAAGAAAGGTTTCTTCTAAGACAGATGCCATGGCCTCCATATGAATCTGAAAATTAGTACCATTTTTTTCAGAAATTAAGCACAGTCCAGTGTGGTTCAGTAGTTTGAGTGCTGCCCTTAAGATCTGGGAGATCTGATCATTTTAAGTGATTAATCATCAAGCAACATCTGGATTGGCTTGGTTAGCCAGGGTGTAGATTTTAACTTTTTGGTACCTATTAAAACAAGTACTTATATAAGAATTGCAGAGAACAATCTTAAAAGAGGTATGCCATCCTGAGTGAAGAGAGGGGGGATGCATTTTCTAAGATGTAAATAAATACAAATAAAAAATAGTCTAGAGCACAGTATAAAAAACATTTGAAGTTTCTGCAAAATGATACTGGATTTTCATATCGAAGCCATCATGGCTCCAGTTCTGCAACTTTTCAGCACTGAAAATGCTATCTGATAGGCACAGAGTTTGACTCTCGCCTGAACCACTTGGGGGCATTTGCTCTTACAGCTCTCTGCTTTGGTTCTATTTCAAAGGCAACAGTACCACAGAATCCCACCTGATCCACCCTTTAGTTCACTACACTGCAGTAAAATGCCATACGGTCACATGACACTTCTGCTAAAAGCAGGTTGTGGGGAACAAATCACAATGCACAACATATATGGCACTTTTAGCAGGCCGCTGCAGTAGCTTAGATCAGCCTCCCACTCATAACCTCGCCATTTCCATTTGTAGCAATCCAAAGCACCTCACAACTGCAGAGCTACTTTTTTCATGTTGAAAATAACGGTGAGCTTCTACTGAGAAAGCCAGCACTGACAACACTCTTTAAGAATCAATGACATACTCAAAAGAGAGACAGGCACTTACTTGATAGTTTTTAAATATTAATTCTGGGTTGAAGTATAGCTGAAATGGTGTGATTAATTCTAATTGCTGAAAGAGATGAGAACACAAAAGGAAATCAAGACGTGGCAGTGTAGTAACGCTCAGCTTTTGTGTGCATGGGTATGGCTTATTTCCTGAACCAAGAAGCTCTCTATAAGCTAACGGAATCCAGCCTAACCTCCTAGTTCTCAAATCTTTTAGTTTGCAGAATGCTTTAAGTCTACTTCAAATCTCTACATCTTAGTATATTTATTAGGGCATATACTTTGACAGACTAGATCTCATCTTGTTAGATGTCCGCAGCATGCCCTCACTTAGCAGATTGTAAACGTAAGTTTGTATGCACCAATACACACATGTGCATGGCCACAAAGAAAAAACCCACTGTAATCAAATGATGCTCTGGCCTGGATGGCCCAGGGAAGCCCAATCTCATTAGATTTCAGAAGCTAAGGAGGATAAGCCTTAGTTAGTAATTAGATAGGATACCTCTAAAGATGACCAAAGAAGACCACAGTTGCTATGCAGAGACAGGCAATGGCAAACCACCTCTGTTAGACTCTTGCCTTGAAAACTGCAGCAAGGGATGTCATATAACTTGACGGCGTTCATCACCCAATCAAATGGCAATAAATGGCAAAAAAGTACAGTCTCTGACAGGTCTGTGCAAAGGTCACTGTGTATCCGAGATAAGCACAACAGCAATAATAGATATTAACACAATCTTCCTAGCATTGCTCTACTAGGCAGGAGATAATATGGTAGGTCCCAGTTAATATGAGGACTTGGAACTGGGGACCTACCACATTATCTGCCTATTGTAATGAGCGTTTTCCTAGAATCCAGTTAAATAGCAGAACTCACTTAGGGGCTTTTGGCAAGTCCCAGATGAGTGCTGATAAATTAGATACAGAATTGTAAGGTGGTTTGTATGCTGCTGTAGAAAGCTGTATTGCTCTTTGATTCACATATCCTGGACTGGTAATCAGGTAAGATCTCAGACAGTGGTTGTTAAAATTAGTAGAGCAATGCTAGGAAGATTGTGTTAATATTTATTATTCCTGTTGAGCTGATTAAAAGGGTGTTAAGCAGCAGGGCTGGCAAAAAGACATGAAGATCCACTGCCAGTGGGAACAAACAATACTGGGTTAGATGGACCGCTGGACTGATTCCATATAAGGCAGCTTCATATAGATTCTGGAGACAACGTATATGAAGAAACAACATTTGAACTGTAACAACATCACCTGTTTATTCACAGTCAGGGCATGTTCATCTGCATACACATCGAGGCTGTCTGGCAACTGTACCAGTAACATGAAGGTAGGGTGAAATGGACTAATGCCTGCAGTACTTAAAAACACATCTCTCTCCCTCCCGCCCACACACACACACCCAATCTCTGGACTGGATTGATACCTGTAAGTCACAGTTGTACAAAATAAAATTGTGACAGTAGTACAATCTGTAAGTTGTACAAAAAAAAATAAGTTGTGCAAAATGACAGTTGTACAGTATGTAAACACAGCCATGTTAAGTCAGACATATACATTCACAACAAGACCCAGAAAGCTTCTGATAGGAAGAAACCTCAGGTAGGGTATTATGCAAATGTATATAAATATATGCAAATCAGCCTCCACACCCAAAACCTGGCACAGCGGGATCCATAGTGGGTGCTCTTGTTCACCGCTCTGGGTGAGGCACTAATCTGTCTAGAAGAGTTGTATATAAGTGCAGTTATTATTATTGTTATCATAAGAGCTATTTTATGTAAATATGTATGTTTACAAGTCCCCTATCCAATAGGGTTGCCAGTTCTGGGTTGGAAAATACCTGGTGACTTTGGGGGGTGGACCCTAGGGAGGGCAGGGCTTTGGGGGAGGGACCTCAGCAGGTTAAAATGCCCCAGAGTCCCCCCTCCAAAGCAGCCATTTTTCTCCACGGGAACTGATCTGTGTGGCCTGGAGATCAGTTGTAATGCCGGGAGATCTCCAGGCCCCACCTGGAGGTTGGCAAGAGCAGCCCAGGGAACGGGACTGTCCCATGCGAACCCGTCCCCACCCAAGGGCCCTGCTGAAAGTCTAACAGGAGACTGCAGGTAGACGAGCGTCTCCCTAACCGGGGCCCGCCAGGCCCTGCCTCTTCCCACTCACCACGGCGGCGGTCGTGAGGACACACGCGGTGGTGTAGGCCCGGGTGACAACAGGCATATGCAGGTACTCCTGGCGGAAGGTCCGGTACGCCATCCTGGCGCCGTCGCCGCCGCCCAAGCTCCGCCCCGCCTTGTTACGCCAACGAAACGTCGGCCAATACGAACTCACGCAGTGGCCAGATGGGTAGCCAATCAACACCCAGATTTACTCCTCAAGGCCGCCAATCGTCCTCTTTCTCCTCCACAGCTCGTCCAATAGGGAGCCGCTCTGGAACTATAGAGATGAGGGAGAGAACGGCCTGACTCACGCTTCCGCGGCTGACTCCCCAAGTCTGTCACCATAGCAATGATACGGCTTCCTCCAGCCGGAAGTTGAGCGTCTCTCTAGTTTTCTCTTATTCAGGCAAGGGGAAGGACGGGTGGGGCGGGGCTCGCTATCCGGAGCGAATGAGGAACGGTTTGAAAATGGCGGGAAGGGGGCCGAGTCAAATGTGGGGCGGTTGAGCAACAGCTCTGTCCTCGGGAAGGTGAAGCCACGTCTGAGGTAAGAGCGCACAATGCTGTTTTACTTCGCATTGCCTCTATAATCCGCCTTGAGTCTTAACGGAAAAGGAAGACGCATGAAGTACACGAATGTCAGGCGCGCTTGGAAGGCACTGCCCTACATACATGGGAAAGTAGGGTTGCCAAAATCCGGGAGATCTCAATTATAAGTGATCTCAAGAGAACATAGATCCGTTCCCCCAGACGAAAGGGCTGCTTTGGAAGGTGGATTCTGTGGCATTATAGCCCACTGAGCTCCCTTCTTCCACACCTTCCCCAAGCTCCACCCCCGTCACCCAAATCTCCAGGAATTTCCCAAGCCACCATTGGCAACCCTAATAGGAAGTGGTGATCTTAAACGTGGATCTCTCCAGCGCTACTGAAAGCGGTACAGAGTCTCAGACTGTATTTTTTGTTCTAATCTCCAGGTTTCTAGACAGTGGGTACACTTTTGCTCATCAAGATGTCTGCCAAAGTGATGGTTTACGAAACCCAGTTCTTTGGCTTCACCCCTCAGACGTGCATGATGCGGATGTATCTTGCGTTCCAAGACCATCTCTTTCACATGATGCTGGTAATCGAAGAGGTGATGCTGAAGAAACTGCAGAGCATGCGCTGCTCTAAGCTCACATCTTCTTCGATCCGTAGAAGCAGTGAGAAATTTCTTGCCTATATGAGGAAGCATTTTGACCAGCTCTTTGGCAAAATGGAACAGCTGTTGCTAAAGGTGGTGTTAACCATCCCTGATAATGTTTTGCTTCCTGAAAATAAATGCCAGGATCAATACCGCTACACTGCAAGTGAGTTTCAGAAGCTGCAGGAGGAGATCTGTCACTTGGAGCACCGTGTCAAGGTTGAAACGTCTGCCCAGCAAGCTCTGAAAACAGAGCTGGAAGAGCAGAAAGCCACTCAGGAGCAGCTAGAAAAGATCCTTCAGTGGTTTGATAGCCTTGATAATATCTGCCGAGAACATGGGACCAGCAACCTCAAAGAAAGTTTTGCCTTCTTGAAGGGGAATTCTGAAAAGTTGCAAACTGTAATGCAGGAAGCTGAAGATAAAAGCAAGAAGTTGCACAAGAAGTGATTGAGCTAAGGAAGCACAAGAGTAGAAAGGGTTTGCCATTAAACTAATAAGTCTTTTGTTATTCAAAAAATAAATTTGAATTGTCCTAATAGCAAATTCTGAAAGGATGATCTCTGAACCACTATAAATATGATGAACTCAGAGCTTTCATTCTGTCCCTTATGTTAATTATCAGTAAAGGTCAACAGGCATGACTTTTAAGTAGCAGAAAGAAAGATCTATGAGATTTTCATCCATCAACTCTAGAGTACCATTAAATTTTATATGTGTATTTTTATGTACAATTTCTGCCAGAAAAGTAAGGGGAGAAGAAGGTTGCAGGCCGGTCACCAAAGGTTTCCAAAACCTACAATAATAGCATCTTCTTGAATTTACCCTTGTTTAGTTTATGGGATTTGAAAATCAGGAGTAGCTAGATCTTCTGGGAAATGCATTTGGGATTTTAGGCTTCTATCCTGTGCTCTCCCTAATCTGGCTTTTGAGGCAGTTTATAATAAAATACTGCAATACAAAATGTGTAATACAAGTAAAACTAAAACATCCAGCAGGATCTGTTAATGGAGAATAAGACCACTGACCTTGCTATATATGAACAAAATTAGTACAAATATACATTTGCCCCGTACTGTAGACAGTAAGGGAAAGCCTTTCCAAATGCACCCAATGTAGGAGATAACAGTTGTATACAAGAGAGACCTGACACGAAGCTGCTATATACCAAGTCAGACTATTGGCCTATTTAGCCCACTATTCTTAGCTCTGAGTGTCAACTGATCTCTAGGTTCACTCAGGCAAATGTCTTTCCCTTTCAAATCAATTTTAATATGAGATGGATTTGAACTGTGAAACTTCTGCTTGCCAAGCATGTGTTTTACAACTGAGCATGACACCACTGATTCTTATACTTTTTTGATCCTTTGCAGATTTTAATGGTCTTTTTTCTACTCATGTAGTCTTCGATTAAAATAATGTAATGTAACCAGGAGTTAAAGCTTTTGCAAGAACAAGACTCTAAATCGCCTCCAGTAATCCAGGAGTACCTGTAAGGGTATTTTAACTAAATGGTTTGGAATCCACAGAGGCAATATCATTCTGTTAAAAATGCAAAGATGAACTTTTGCCCTTAGCTGTTTAAGGATGTTAAATTATTCAAAACATGTTTCACCCTTTCAAGAGCAAGTCTCATTTCACTGGGAGAACTTGATTCAGGTGGCTCAAAGGGGAATGGGGGGGAAAGAAACAAATACCAACAGAGAGCGCTTTGTTTTCTACAAGAAATCCATTTAGCACCCTGACACTAGAACAACTCAGATTTTATATACAAATCCAGATTATTCATCACAGTTTTTAACAAAAGCTTATGATTCCAGTCCTTATCAGGGATGCTTATTTACTAGATTTCTTAGTTGCTTTCTATTAAATGTAGCATTGAATGAGTTAATTAGAAACAGAAACAGGGTCAAATGATATCTGCAATTCTCAGATTTTGTAAAACCATTCAGTAAGACCAACAGCTGAAGAGCAATACCGCATTAAAAGGCTTACATTAAAAGCAGTGTGGAAAACATGAAGATAGCCAGGAACAGAACTGAATGAGTCCATAGGAGAATAGAATTCTGCAACTTTGAGGGAAGTCTTTTCCTAACAGATGTTCTGAGTTCTAAGCAGGGCCTCATTTGCAGATATTAACGATGGCAAAGGCTTCTATGAAAGATATATTCCCTCAGGTACTCTGGAGTCACTGCAGGCTTTAAAAGTTCTTTGGTGATTTTTTTTTGCAGTTTGCACTAAAAGAATGCCACCCTACCTGTATTTACAAGACATATGAAACTGTCAATTCTATACACCAAACTTTCCCCAGCAACCATGCCATCTGTGGAAACTGGAACAAGTTTGGAGACATGTGAAGATGGTGGTAGGGAATATTAGGAGTTGTGTAGGACAACTCCGTTCCGCCACCATTCTTGCACTTGCCTTCTTTTGGCCAATCCCCCCTTTTCAGCTCTTTTGGAGCACTTTAAGGTGTACAAAAAACTTGAATTCATACATAACCTCTGAAACATTTAAGAGGCTTTTTATTTAGCAAGACAGTGTACAAAGCAACAGATTTCACTTTAAATTAAAAAAATATAAATTATATGTAGCAGTACAGAATACTTTCTGCAAGCAGTACAGAACACTTTCTGCAGTTATATACAAATACACCCATTGCAAACATCTACATTTATTAACAAGATACACAAGCTGCCTTCCAAACATTTGAAGCTTGGGAGGAGAAAAGTGATTCTCAGAGCAGCATTCTTCCCAGAAGGCAGCACAGCAGAGCTGAAGTTACAAAATAACTGCCAAGAAGTCACAAACCTAAAGAGAAGAAAAAAGTGAAAATTGGCATGTTTTCCCTTAGTTCTAAAAGAGAAAGAAGATAGTATGACTGATATAGAAGCCTTTTATGCAGTCTGTTTAATGTAGGGGGCAGCTCTATGAAGAATGCATGCATAGTTCTGCATCTCCCCTTCTAGCTTTAGAGTGTCCATGCTCTGGAAGTTGGGTTCTGTTGCATCTCCCTCCACCAGCACCAGGAAAGAGTAAAACCCTCTAGATGGAGCAGCAGGGGAGTGAATCAAGCCCAGTGTAGATAGCTGCCTCCTAACTAGTTATTGCCAATGCTAAATAAGCCTCCGAGGTGCCAGAGAAAGTAACCTTGTGCTTCCATTTTCAACTGCCCACATAATTTATTTTCCTTTATTCATTTTGTCTCCCACTTCTTGGTCTGCTTACATCTCACATCAGATGCCTGAAAGGTCTGAGAGATCTGCCTTCTACCTTTCTACTTTTTAAAATTTTGTAACAATAACTCTTGACAAAGAGCTCTGGGATGTTCAAAAGCTTACACAACGTTTTGTCAATGTGGTTTCTTCCTAATAAAAGCTATCGCATGGATTTCCGTCTTGCAAAGGAAGAGAGGCCTATGCTGTTAGAAGACTGTACTAGGTCTCCCCAGTTCTGAAACTCACTGGGTGACTTTTAGCCAGTCTCACAGAGATGCACACTCAGCTTAACATTCCTTGCAAAGTTGTAAGGCCATCATAAAACACGTCTGCCTGCCTAAGCTCCTTGGAAGAAGGGTGGGGTGCAAGTATAGCAGCCAGACTTGTAGCTAAGTATATATCCTGTTCTATTGGTAGGTTTAATTATTGCCTTCTGTTTGGATCACATAATTTAAAATAATTGAGAGGTGGAAAATGGAGAAGAAAATATCCCCATAGTGAGTCAACGGGTGGAAGATCCAGTCTGAAACAGCATCTCTTCCCTGGAGAGCTCACCGAATGGAAGCTTACCTGGCAACTCATGAGGAGACTGGTTTCTCCATCCATCCCGTTAGTTACAGCAAATTCCGGACTGTGTTGACAGTACTGGCTGTGCTCTGTTACCTCATCTCCTAGCAGTGACCGAAGCTTGTCTTCAGTCATTCCCTTTGAAAAAGAATCAAACGCATGCAGTTTAGCTGAACTGCTGCCTACCCAGTTATCTATCCCACACCTACTCCCATTTCACACATTTATTTGCAACTCTACCCACCCTGTTCTCCATATAATGTACAACCTACAGAAATCCAGATTATTTCAACCAAATGCATGCCCATCTTACAATGCCTTCTTTCAACTTTCAATTTCCCCAAATTAAAGATAACTTGCACATATCTATCACTTGTGTATAGAAGACACACAGAGTTTTCGTGAATTCTTCCCCACTGTCTGCAGATCCATCCTGGAAAGATTCCTAGGTCCCAGGATCTGTGCAGAAGAACAGCTATGCAATCAGTGGGAAAACTACGGAGACCAGTTCCCCTGGAGGAAATGACAATGTCACAGGACAGACTCTATGGTATATCTGAGAGTTCAGGAGACACAGAAGTCCTAGAGTGACACCACTTCCCCACTGAGCTTCTTTCCCACCCCAAACTCCATCTACCCCAAGCACCACCCCCAAATCTCCAGGAATTTCCCAAGTCAGAGTTGGCAATCCTAAAAGTGTTGTATAGCACTTGGTTAGGCAGGCTGAAGAATAAATCTATAGTGCAGCTGCATTTGCAAGGCTATGCACAATTCTGGTCACCGTATCTCAAAAAGATATAGCTCTGGGAACATCTTAAAAAAGGGCGGCCAAAATGATTAGTGGATTGGAGCTCTTACCCTGCAAGGAAAAGCTAAGGAGTAGGTGGGTTTTTTTTTAAAGCTGAGCAGAAAAGAGCCGTAAAGGAGATTGAAGCAGAGGGTTCTAAAATGATGTATGGTGTCGACAAAATGGAACAAAGAACTCTGCCTCATCTCAGGGGCACCCAATTATGCTGATGGCCAGTAGATTCAGTACAGCCAGAGGGGCTCACAGCAGGTTGGCAGAAAGAATTGCATGGCCAAGGCTCTCTTCTGCACAACAGAACTGCCCATGACCCTTTCCTGTCCAAGTCGGCGTAAAGATCAGAAAGGGATGGAGAAGAGAACGACTCCATTGGGCTTCACTTCATCCAAAAACTTTGCCAGCGTTTGTTTTGGAAGGGCTAGTGGTTGTCGCACGATAAAGTAACAATTCCAGTGCCTTTTAAGCCATTCGTTTACCTGCGTGCCGACACACAGTCCACAGGTGCAAGTGATCACGTGACTCATCACGGCAAGGTTATTCCTGGGAACAGAAGAGGATTGTGAGAGCAGATCTCATCCCAATTCCCATCGCAAAAACATCAGCAAGGAGGGAAATGATCAGAAACCAGAGGCAAAGCCTCTGCAAGAACCCTGGAACCATCTTGGCTTCCAGAATTAAAAAGTTCTATATCCATGCCTAGCATTCTGTAAGACTGAGTTGTAAACCGGAGGCTGGCAGTTCAATTGAGATTGATGATGATGATGATAATAACATTTGATTTATATACCACCCTTCAGGACAACTTAACTCCCACTCAGAGCAGTTTACAAAGTATGTTATTATCCTCATAACAATCATCTTCGGAGGTGGGTGGGGTTGAGAGAGCTCTGAAAGAGCTGTGAGTGACCCAAGGTCACCCAGCTGGCTTCAAGCGGAGGAGTGGGGAATCAAACCTGGTTCTCCAGATTAGAATCCCGCACTCTTAGCCACTACACCAAGCTGGCATGGTGTACATGGTGGCTACAACATGGTGGCTTAAAAAGTGTGCCAGTCTTGGAATATATGTTTATCCAACGAAACAGCAGCAGAGGTCATCTCCAACTAAGCAGCATTAACACACAGTAACATTGGACATGGCGTGATTCTTGAGCAGTCATAACGAACGCCTATCATTTCTCATTTTGGAATGCCACCCCTTAACTTGTGTAATTAAGTTAGTATTAAAAATGTAAACTAACATTCTAGTGCTAGCGTGATGCCTTTTGCAAGCAGAAATGGCTCTTCAGATACAAAGGCGTCTTCTTTGCACAGCAGCCTATTTCACCTTAAAAAGAACTTCTCACGAATGGAATAGTTTTTGTGCTAGCAGAAACAGATCACAGATTACACACACCTGCCTTTCTTCTCATTTTGAGAATCTGCTGATTTGAAAAGCAGGTTCATAAAACTTTATACTGCCTTAGGATGGCAGATCCATTGATCCAAATGCTGAATAATGAGCTGCTAGAATGGGCCATATCAATTAGACTCGTGTGAGTGTAAGAGTATGTGTGTGTGTGTGTGTGAGAGAGAGAGAACCATTTTTAAACACCTCTCACATGTAGGGAACTAGCCCAATAGACAAGTTTTGGTCAAGTTCTACCTGCTGCATTAGTTTTCTGCTTATAGGGATTTTTTCTTTTTCTATATGAGAAATTCAAAAATCATGCTTGCTGTCTGATGTGGCCCACGCTATGGGCTTTTGGCACTTCATACCACATGTTTCCTGCCAAATGGAGAAAGAGCACACAATTCAGACAGAAGTTCAGAATCCAACATCCCAAGAATCTCAGCATGTCTCTAGTCCGTATGACTGCAAAGAGAAGATTGGATGCCTGTAGGCCATGTCTACTGAAATCTCAGAAACCTGAATGCGGCTCAGTAGGATTTCTAGTGGTCTGGAGACATGGCTTGGCTGCCTTGAAAGCTCCCTTCCCATGAGCAGGAGCGGGCAGGGGGGGGGGAGCGAACAGGATCACATTTACTTGCTTTATACAGGTAAAGGGTTCTTATTTTGGTTACTGCAGTTGGGGGAGGGGATATAGAAGGAATATAGATACCTGGTTACCAGTGGGGCATAATAGTTAGTGTTGGGGTAGGATCTGGGAGGCCTGGACTAGACTCCTCCCTCTGCCACAGAAACTTGTTGGGTGATCTTGGGCCAGCCACTCATTCTCTCTCAGCCTCACCTACCTCACAGGGTTATTCTGATGATAAAATGGTGCAGGGAAGAACGTTGTTGTAAGTTGCTTTGAGTCCCCACTGGGGGGGGGGGAAATGGGAAATAAAGTGTGGGGAACTGGCAGCAAAAGACCAGCTAGCAGGATGAACCCAAACAAATGTGTGGATAAACATCTCTCCCAGGATCCCATCTGCACTGTCAATGGCTCAGCACAGAGCATGTGGCTCCCAAGACCCGTCAAGGACCTCTCACATACACACAGGATGGCTCTCCTATGCCTGGCAGTGCCTCTCCAGCAGAAAGAGTCTTCCTTAATAACTGTTTCCTAAGATTCCTTTTTGAACTGGAGATGCCAAAGACTAAACCCGGGGCCTTCTGTATGCAAATACTCCACCCTACTATGCTTCAGGCCTTCCCAATCCGAAGCCACCTGGAACAATACCAGACCATCGCAGCCAAGGAGCTTTGGAGTCTCCAACCAGGTTCCCACATTCAGAAGGCAGGCCCAGCTACAAAAAGGGATTACCTTCGATTCCTCAAGTGGAGAAATAAAGAGCTGCTCACCTTCGACAAACTGGGCAGATCACCTTGCGGTCAGCATCTAAGCCATCAAGCATCGCGTTGAGGCACTCCTCGTCAAAGCGCAGGCTTTGTTCATATTCCTCTATGGCCAGCTGCTCTGCAAGGGAGAAAAGCGCCATCATGCTATCAGGAGCCCTTCAGCGTAGAGATGGGCACGAACTGAAATACGAACCAAAATCAAGCACGAACCAGGCCGGTTCGTGGTTCGCGAACCATGGTTCGTCAGATCCCATTTCTGATGAACCGCAACGAACTTTTAGGCTAATTCATTTGGTTTGTTTTTTGGTTCGTCACTGCAGGCAGCCTGGTGCCAATCAATCAGTTTCCTAAGCAACAGGAGATGGACTTCCTGCAGACCTTCTGCTGACCAGGAAGTGATGATTTTCTGACCTGGATGTGATGCTTTTCACAAACCAAACAAACCGGTTTGCAAACCAGGGGCAGGTTCATGAAAGTTCGTGGTTCGTGAAATGTGATGAACCACGAACCACGTGGTTCGGGTTTTTTTCCGTTTCGTGCACATCTCTACGCAGCAGTCTCTCAGAATGGCAATGTACACTGATCCCTAACTTTAGCCGTGAAAAAAGAGTACCTTGCAAAATCAGCTCTTTCTGGATTTCCTCCAACACTGCCAATTCATCAGAATCTTGCAGAACCTAGAACAAAACAGCACAGTGTTCTGTCTTTGCATATGAGGAGAGCCACAGAGAGGGCTACAGCTCAACACCTGCCATTTCCACCAAAAGAATCTCAGATCACAAGTGTGTGAACAGGCCACTGCGTTAGATTTAGGACAGCTGCTGCCAATCAGTGCAGGCCAAAGTTCAGCTAGAAGGACCAGCTTCCTTTTATTTATTGTTCCTGTAGAACTCCTTCCAAAGTAGCTCAGCACTCAAGGACACCAGGAGCTGATAATAATGAGGTCTTTGTTTTTAACCCTTCCCTCTCCAAACCCACACAATCGATTTCACGTTAGTATTAGCAAATTAAAAGGTGCCAATCATTCGGGAAAAGAAACAAACCTTCTGCTTGCAAGAACGTCAGTACTAGGATATCACAGAGAAAGCTTATCCACAGTGGCCTTTTGATCGAGGGTCCCCTGACAACTTCTTTGGGCTCATTCTTTTAAATGCCTTACTAAAAATATGTTAAACTAAGTTTTACCTTAATTGGCCATTCTGACAAATCAGTTATTGCTTCTTGATTTCTAACTATTGTCTTTAACTACTTGGTTTTACCAGTGGTATATATTGTTCTGTCAATCAATAGAGGATGGGGATTTTAACAGGAAAATGGGATCAACAACAGCCAAAGAAATCAGCGGAATCTCACCACACTGTCTGGCTGTTTAGTTTTTTAATCTGCTTTCCCTGATGGTCTTCATAGGATGACTTAAAAAAAATATATTGTGCTGCTGCCTTGAACATATATGGGAAAGCAGCACGTGGATGCTAGGAAGAAGTAAAACTATGAATATAACTAACGTGGAGGAAAGAGTCTTTCTTCCGGAGGGACAGCAGCTTCACATCCTCTGACTGCAAGGCCTGCCATTCGACTTCCATCACCTCCTGTACCAGAAGTGAACTCCTCGTTCCTCCGCTGGCAGCAGCATTCTCTCCCATGTGGCGGTATCGGTCTAAGAGCCTGGCCCGGCTGTTCTTTAAGCGCTCCACACATCGCTGCAGAAAAATGAACACAAGAAAAAAACACCAGTCAGTTGCTCTTGAAATCATTTGCACTGCTGATTCTCTGCAACTAGGGAGTCTGTCTGACAGGCAAATATTTTTAGTTATTTCAGAGCAGGCATGTGAAAGAGGAAGGGAAACCAAACTGTTTCCTCAAACCAAGAATTATTGTTTTGTATGGACAAACCAGCACGCCCAGGAAGAGGTAGCTAAGTGAGAACGATTACCCTGACATGCTAGTTTTCTGCATGCAGGGATTTCGCAACAGAGGGAGAAGCTTTCCGCCACCACACCATATGGTACACAGGTTGGATGCTTCAGTGAACATTAGGCAAGGTAGCCCTGATAGGTGTTCTTTTTTACAGGGTTGCCAACTCCAGGATGAGAAACTCTGGGAAATTTGAGGATGGAGCACCGGGAGGGTGGGGTTTGGTGAGGGGCCTTAGTAAGCTATACTACCATAGAATCCATCCTCCAAATCACTCATTTTCTCCAGGGGAACTGATCTCTGTGGGCTGGAGATCGGTTGTAATTCCGGGAGATCTCCAGCCAACACCTGGAGGCTGGCAACGCTACCTCCAAAAGGTCCTATAATTGACAGCCTTGCTCAGATCTTGCAAGCTGGAAGCCGTGGCTTCCTTTTAAGGTCAAGCCATCTCATTTTGGATCTTCCTCTTTCCCTACCGTCTTCCACTTTTCCTAGCATTACTGACTTTTCCAGTGATCATTCCTTCTTGGTAAACGTGCTTACGAGAGCAGCCAAGGGGCTCCCACCCTATAAAGACGGTTTGCACCGCCGAGCTTGCTTACTCCCAAGTAGAGATGCCCAGCTCCAAGCGTTCGGAATTACAGCCTGGTTACAATATATCCCCCCACCCCCGAATGTTGGCGCCCTCAGCGTTCCAGAGGGGTGGGGCCCTGCCGTCTCCTCCTTGGCTTACCTGCCGGTAGGTCTCCTTCCAAGGCGGGGCGCGGCAGCTCTTATAGAGACACCGCCGCTGCTGGACCAACGACTCCATCGAGCCAGCCATAACCGCGGGCTCCGCACCGCTGCCGCGCAGCCCCTTTCCCACCACTTTTCCTTGCCCCAAAGCACACTGGGAAATGTAGTCATGCAAAAGCACTCCGGCACCCGATGCATGATGGGGAAAATCGCCCTTGTCGCTTCGGTCGGGAACGAAGTCGAGGCGCTCTTCCAGTGCGTTATGGGAATTGTAGTCCGTCTGCCCATTTTCCCTCCTTGACCAGAGTGGGTGGCAATTGTATGGCCGGAGGGTCCGCTCGCGCGGTGTTCCCTGGGAGTTGTAGTCCCGCGGTCTGAGGCGGCGCGGGGCCTGATTCTTTTAACCGCTTCTTTTAACCGACCGGCGCTTCTCCTCAGTGTGAAGTGTGGCGATGGCGGCAGCGATGGTCGCGGCGCCCGGCTTGGGCGAGCACTGGCAGAAGGAGCTTCCCGGCCACGCCGTGCTGTGTCGCCTGAAGGAGCAGGCCGCCAAGGTCGAGCTGAAGCCGGGGGACCAGGGGGCTCAGCCGGCGCTTCCGCGGGACTTGATGTTCGGCTTGGGCGGGGAGCTCTTCCTCTGGGACGGCGAGCGGAGCGCCTTCTACGCCCTCAGCCTGAGGAGCCTCGGGGACGGCAGCGAGCACGACGGGCTGGGCCGGTACCAGGTGCGGTTGCCAACCTCCAGGGGGATCTATATACACACATATACATATTATATATACACACATATATGAGAGAGTCATGGTAAGAAGAGAAAACGAAAGGAATAAACCACCGTAATAACTGGCCAATAGATCATAACAACAATGTAACTTACAATAACAATATAGCAAGGTTATAATTAGAAAGTTACATGATGCTTCCGATTATACCCATTCATTACATATGAATATTTCTAAATACATTCATAATACAATACTTTATAACTATTTCCAAAACATGAGTACAAGTGGAAAAAAACACTCGCCCAAATGAAGGCTGGAAGGGCTCCAAAACATGCTCTTACTTTTCCAGTGAACATTTCCCCACTTGTACTCCTGTTTTGGAAATAGTTAAAAAAACTTAAGAATATTTATATGTAATGAATGGGTACAATGGGGAGAATTATGTAACTTTCTAATTACAACTATGCTATATTGTTATTATAAGTTACATTGTTATTATCTATTATAGTTATCATGGTGGTTTATTCCTTTCGTTCCAACCTCCAGGAGGTGGCTGGAGATCTCCTGGAATTACAACTGATCTCCAGGTGACAGAGATCAGTTCCCCTGGAGAAAATGGCTGTTTTGGAGGGTGAGCTTTATGGAATGATACCCTGCTGTGGTCCCTCCCCAGGTTCTGCCCCCAAGTCTCCAGGAATTTCTCAACCTGGAGTTGGCAACCTTGTGACCTCAAAGCACACCTATTATCAGGGCTGCCTTGCCTAATGCTCACTGAAGCACCCAACCTGTGTACCATATTGTGTGCTCATACGATGGAAAGCTTTTCCCTCCATTGTGAAATCCATGCAAAAAACTAGCATGTCAGGGTAATCGTTCTCACCCAGCTTCCTCTTCCTGGACATGCTGATTTGTCCATACAAAACAATAATTCTTGGTTTGAAGAGACAGTTTGGTGTGCGGGAACTAAGACTGGAGAGACCAACAGTACAACCCTAAATAGAGTTGAAAGGCCACTGATGTCAATGTACTTAGAAGGGGCAAACTCTGTTTAAGATTGCCCTGCCAGGTTCAAACCCCAATCCTACCATGAAGCTGTTTGGGCAATCTGAAGAAGGGAGCTTTGACTCTCAAAAGCTGTTCTGCTGCGGATCAACACGGCTACTTACCCAAACCTATCTGGGCAATCTTGGGTTAGTCACTTTAACTCAGATGTAGTCTACATCAGAGGGTGGTTGTGAGAGTAAAATTGAGAACTGGAGAACCGTGCATGCTGCCTTGCATTTCTTGTTGGAAGGATGTGGAAAACATAATACATGTATGTTGACAGGTATTTTTTTTTTAAAAAAAAGCTAGCACCATGCAGACTAACAGTGCAATCCTAAGCAGAGTTACTCTAGTCTAAGCCCATTGAAATCAATGGGCTTAGAGTGGAATAACTCTGCTAAGGATTGCACTTGAAGACTAGTAAGGCAAGGAAGAATCTGGATTTGAACCCTCTTCCTAACATTCTGCAGTTAGCATGGCAGGAAGAAGCCCAAGCTTGAACCTCTTAGTGTGCTTGTTTTCTAATTTCAGGGAATAATAATAACTGCACTTATATAATGCTCTTCTAGACAGATTAGTGCCTCACCCAGAGCGGTGAACAAGTTAGTGTAACTATTATCCCCACAATACAGCAGGGAAGATGGGGCTGAGAGGAGTGGCTGACCCGAGGCCACCTACTAAGCTCATGGCAGTAGTGGGATTTGAACCAGCAGAGAGTTGATTCGCAGCCTTCCCACTAGGCCACTGTATGGCACTTAACCACTGTATGGCATGGTAACTAGATTTCCTAGCTTTTTAAAAAATAAAGTCTGAGGATCTCTTTAGGGCTTCTACATGGAGGCTAGAAGAAACACATGGTGGGGGAATTGAAATGTTTAAACCTCGCTTGCCAGTTAACTTAACAGTTGGGTGGAAAGGCCCTCACACCATCTGCTTCTTCAGCTAGTATTCAAGAGTTAGGTTCTAGCCTCAACCCTGATGAGCTAGTTTTCTGTGTGCAGGACATTTAAATCTGAAGTGGTACAGTCCAGGCACAGGATTTCCCACTTCACGAGTAGACTCCCTACCCTATTTTTGACGTTTTAAATTTGCGTTTATGTTCTGCATCCATTTCAGAAAAATGGGAGAATACTATTTAGTTGTTTTTGTTTGTTTGTAGAGGCAGGAGGGATAGTGAGCATGCAGGGTTGCGTCTGCTATTCTGTTAACAAACAGGAAGTGCTGATTAAGACACTCAGTTTGGTACTTCATACTGGTTTTGTTCACATTACCCATTCAGTTGGCTTTCCCTGTAGGGTTACTTTTCCAACTAATTACTTACATGCTTCTTTTTTTATAGCAGTTTGATATATAATCATTTGATGATAATCTTTACGTTGCAACTGAAGACATCCTGCTAAATGACCTTTTTTTTAAAGCACGCGGAGGACAGGTTTCTCCCCCCCACCCCTTATTGAAAATAAAGTAGCAGTTAGTCCCCTAGCAACTTGCTTTCAGTTATGGAAAGGTGAGTGCCCTTCATTACTCTGACAAGAGCATCAAGAGATAACAGAAACAGCTCTCACAGGGTAGCTTCATGTGCTGTCAAGTAAAGGCAATTCAGACATTCCGCTACCAGTTATTTGCATGTGTGTGTCAGAGCACAGCATATCATTTTTGTTTCTGTATTAAAGCTGAAATGTTTCATGGTTAACCAGTTCAACATTTTCCTTTCCAGACTCTGCTCTGCATAAATCCGCCCTTTTTTGAGGTCTACCAAACCTCACTGAGCCCTACACAACAGCATGTGGCTCTTATAGGAACAAAAGGGTTAGCAATTCTGGAGTTACCAAAACGCTGGGGAAAAAACTCTGAATTTGAAGGTGGAAGGGCAACAATTAATTGTAGGTAGGTAACACAGGTTACCTCACGTTTATTGACAGCTTTAAAACCAGGGCTGCTTGGTGTTTCCTTTTCCTTTGGGGCCTTGTAAGGAAACCATTTTGAATGTGTGGCATGTTCTCTCTGGCATTTTGCTGTCCTGTGCTGGCCATCTCTCGTAGTTGTAGACCCTGTATATGAGGAGACTCTGTTTCGTTTGTGCACACTCCACAAGGGGGTGGGAGTTTTCGTACCTCTTCCAAAGGATGCCTGAGCTGCTGTAGCTCAGTGAAAAGAAAAATAGTGTTTATCCCATAATCAATTTCATTCCGGAAGCAAAAGGTAGTGTTCATTACTCAGTGATTGGGATGTCAAGGGATAATTGAAGCAGCCTTACAGATCCAGTGTCACAGAGAGGCTTCATGTAGCCTGCTCTGCTGCTATTTACCAAGCAGTGCAGTTTGTGGGCAATTGGCCCCGTGTTTGGTCCCTGATTTCTCCAGTTAAAAAGATCACTTCTGTGTGAAACTGTGTCACAATCTTATGGCACAACTGATGCCTTTGGGAAGAAAGATATGCGGTTCTTTGGTTCAAAATTAGCATAATTTTTTTGTCAAATGCACAGATAATGTTTGACATGCTGTTGGGTAGTGGGAGAAAAGTTGCCAGTAGATAACGTTTCTTCTTCTCATTGTGAGAAAAGTAGGAGATGACAGCACACCCTATTCTTGGCAGCATTGGCCACCATGGTGTGGCTGTTTTTATCTGAGTGTTAATAATGGGTTTAGTCTGTTTGCTGACGGAGTTGCTGGCTGCTCAGAAGAAACTCAAGTTATGGCCTGCTCTTGTGCTTTTAACAGCAGCTGGATCATTAGATCCAGCACAGAGTTATCGCCTGAGCATCAAGCTGTTGAGAATAGCACAGATACAGGGGCTTGTTGGAATATTTGCAGCTCCATTTTGCCAGCAGAATTTTTATTCATGAAATCTCTCTTTCAGCACCATTCCTATGGCTGAAAGATTCTTCACCAGCTCGACGTCCCTGACACTGAAGCATGCTGCCTGGTACCCAAGCGAGGTGCTAGAACCCCATATAGTGCTCCTAACATCCGACAACACAATAAGGTACCTACCTATCTGGCTCTGAAGTTGAACGAGTTAGTATGGCTCCTTTTAAGAATTTCTTTGATAGTACAGCCAAGCAGTAGGATCACTTGTCTAGAGAATGAGACCTGGTAATAGGAGATGTAGATATGTTGGCCCAGTTTCTGTGGCTGAAAGTTTATTGCGCTCAGGCAAGAGGTACCAAAATACACACATTGGAAGTTTATGCCAGCCGATGTTCACTGCATGATAAAATGATTGCTGATAGATCCTTGGATTCGGACAGATAGGAAACATTATGGGGTAAAGTAAATACACTCAAAATGAATATTGTACTTTGAACCACATATGTATTGCATGCAGTCCCTTTCCATATAGCTTGTAGATATATTCCTAAAATTTATACTTTATTTCAGAAATCTATGTGGGGTTCATCACTGCCTCAGATTTTTTTAAAGAAGATGCAGCTTTCAATTAACGAACAAGAATTTGGTTTTCGTGATCTTAGATTCATCAGACATATTTGTTAACTTGTACAAATTATTGCTATTGCTCCTCTCAGTTGGATTATCCATCTTGTGCTCTCTTGGAGGCTTTGTGCTTAGAGCCACTTTTTAAATGGACTGCATTAGGATCTACTTACATTAAAATGGATTTTGTTCCTATTGCAATCTCTGCAGCTAGAGAAGTATGGCGCATAATATCACGACAATATCAATTTGACCCTTTCTCACTTGCAAAACTGACAGCATGGGCCAATCCAGATTTAAAAATTGAGGGGGAATCTTTTGTATGGAAGGCTTGGTCAGATAAGGGGATTTTTAATTTAGATCAATTGATAGATTATGGTGATGAATTCTTGTAATTTTCTCAGCTGAGGTCTAGATATGATTTGTCTACTTTTGCTGAATGACAGTATTTACAAGGTGTTCAAATATGACTCTGCAGCCTTGAGTGCTTTAGAATCTTCTCCATTTTTGGAAACTCTTATTGAATCAACCCGGAAAATGAAACCTACAGTGTTTGTTTTAAATACTTGATGTTGGTTAATAAATATGATATGCAGAGTCTCAGAGATGAATGGAATAGCAAGCTAGATCATCCAGTTGTGCTGAAACAGTGGGACATGGTTTTAAGCCTTTTGCCTGTTGCTTCTGTGGATCTAAAGCTGCAACTTATTCAGCAGAAAATTATGTTTAGGGTATATTGGACACTACAAGGCCTTTTTAGTAAAAGACTAAGTACTGCGTCCAATTGTTGGTGTTGTAACTTACAAGAAATATTTCTTAAACATATGCTTTGGACATGTCCAGTTCAAATAACTTCCTTTTTAGAGGAAGTCATTATTCACATTAATTTTGTATTAAAATACTCATTATTTTTTGGGGATGTTTATATACTTTTAAATTATTTGTCTATTGCATGGAACCTGACTGATAGTCAATGATAATGGACCCTCTGTGTCCTTACAGTCGCTAAAAGAATAATTACAGCACTGGAAAGACATAAGCCCACTTCCCATAACTCATTGGATTGAGGACCTTATACATTTACCAACATTTGAAAGTATTGCATATAGATGGCAACTGCGTATGGATTTATTTTTAGATATTTGGAGACCTTTTATAGAAACTTCTGTATAGATTCACCAACATTGTTTCATTTGTTGTTTTTTCTTTCTGTCTTAATTTTCTTTGCAAGAATTAATTTTAAAAATGTTAAAGTGTTTTATGTTGTTTTGCAAACTTGGGGATTTCTCCAAGTTCACAGAAACATGTAGTCTAGTAGTAGGTGCCCTCCCCCTGTGAATTATCATATTCTTGTGGGAGAATCTCCTATCACTATGAGATGTAACAGGATGCAGTTTTTAAAAATCCTTTTTTTTTTTTTTGGCTTTTAGGATTTACAGCTTGAATTCACCCCAGACAGCTGTGAAAGTGATCACGCTTTCAAATGCTGCTGATGAGGAAACTCTGAGGCTCAATAAGGGGTAAGGAGTGGATGCTTTTCTCTTTGCTGTGGCAAGCATACCCCAGAGGGCCCCTTCCTCAACATGGCGACTGTGCACACAACGGAGGGCCTTCAGAAGCCTAATGTTTAGCCTTTCCCATCTCTCAGGAGAGCCTATACGGCATTGATAGGTGAGACTGCAGTGGCATTTGACTTCGGGCCCCTGGCAGCTGTTCCCAAGAACATAACTGGGCAGCGAGGGAAAGCAGAAGAAGTGCTGGCATATCCACTCTACATCTTATATGAAAATGGGGAGACCTTCCTGACCTACATCAGTCTTGTGAACAGGTGAAGGTGGAAACCTTATTTTTGCATTTCTGGCAGCTGCTGCTTTATTTTTTTTTTGGAGAAGTGGGAGAGAGTGTTGACTAGATGCTGGAGGTGCCTGGAACTTGCAAGGCCATCAGTTTGAGAAAAAACTATCTAGCCTGCCTGTTAAGACCTGCCTCTCAAGCTCTCTCTGTGCCCTCCACCTTCAGAGATGAGATGGATGGTGACTACAGACACAGGGCATTTTCTGTGGTTGCACCTTGCCTTTGGAACTCCCTCCCCCTTGAGGCTTGCCTGATGCCTACTTTGCTGCCTTTTAGGTGCCAAGTTTTTAATTAGGGGTTTTATCTTACCAGCTTTTTAATGTTCTGTTTTATAGATAGTTTTTTATGCCGCGTATGTCTAGTTGCTTGTTTCTAATGAAACACCTGCCTATCAATAATCAATGTTGTCATTGATTATTTCAGCACTGGAAACCTGGGCAAGCTGTTGGGCCCGCTGCCAATGCACCCAGCAGCTGAAGACAACTATGGTTACGATGCCTGTGCAGTCCTCTGCCTCCCATGCATTCCCAACATCTTGGTGATTGCCACTGAATCTGGAATGCTTTATCATTGTGTGGTGCTGGAGGGGGAAGATGACGATGAACAGATGGTACGGCTATGATTTCTTGCAGGTTTTCTTAGGGGGGGGGTTCTCTGTGTGTATCTATTCAGGCCTTGGTCCTTGTTGGGTCCTTCAGTGTTGAACATATGGTCCTTTTTACTGGAAACCTTATACATGTGCATAAGCATGTATGTAGCACAAAGTGCACTGCTGTTAGGCACACTTTCTCTTTCAGATTCATATTTTAGTTTTGTTTATCTCCCACTTAAGTCTGAAGTGGCTTAATTATAATTGGAATAAACATGTAAGTAAATGAAGTGATTCTGCTTCATTCAGTGTTCTCCAGAAGCAACGTAAACTTTACACGCAACTCCAAATCATCGTCCAGCCATATCCATCTCCCCTCTCTCTTCCATTTATATACTACAGGTGATCAGTGTAGTTTGCCATTACATCCAAATCGCTATGCTTGGGTTTCCACTTGTCTTCTACCAAACCACAGTTGGAGGCTGCTTTGCATTCCTGGTTTAGAAGGCGAGACGTGAGCCTTCACAGATGTAATGGCCTTCTGTGTTAGAGGTGGGCAAATCATGGCCCAGAGACCACATCCAGCCTGCAAGAGCTCTTCATCCATTCCTGAAGCCGCTTGGCAATGTGTCCAGATTTGTCATCCAATTGCAGCATTGGCTGATGATGTTCCTAACCAAACAGTTAAACAGGCCGAGGGCCATTAATAACAGCAGAGTGGAAGAGAGGGCCCATCTAAGTCTCTGCCAGCTTTTGAGGGCTCCAAGATGGAATCCCATCTCTTCCTTTTTCTAGCGCCAGCATTTGCCATCACTGGAAACCGGAAGAGCCAACATCCAACTCTGAGCATTCAAGAGTGGCCATTGACCCAGATGAGGGGCTGCTTGGACATAAAATGTTTGGCTTGCATCCTTATTGTTTTTTCAAAAAATACTTTATGTGGCGTAGCAGTCCAGATAGCCTCAACTAGCCTGATCTTGTCATAGCTTGGAAGCAGGGTTGGCTATGATTAGTACTTGAATGGGAGACCATCAAGGAAGTCCAGGGTGGTTATGAAGAGGAAGGCAATGACAAACCACCTCTGAAACTTCAGCCGGTGTGTGTGTGTGTGTCACCATGAGTTGGTTGCGACTCAAAGCGCTGTTCTTCATTTTATACACAGATGTCCAGAATTAATGAAATTCTTGGTGATGCATTAAAAAAATACAGTGAAATGTCAAAGGTGTCAGATTTTTCTCATCTGGGACTGATTAGATGTTGTTTTTCCCTCTGTTTGCTAAAGAAGCCAACTTTTTACCAAAAGAAAAATTAGAGTATTTAGAAATCATGTGAATTACATGAATGGTGCTTTCTAAAAGATGTTAACTCTTATGCTGCTGCAAAGAAGTGTGAATCTAGATGGGGGTTAACGTTCAGGTACCTTCCACAGTCTGTCAAATCCTGGGATTCCAAAACAGATCTCATCCCATCGCTCTACGTCTTTGAATGCGTTGAATTGGAGCTTGCGCTGAAACTGGCCCCAAAAGAGGGGGAGGAGCCTCTGGAATCGGACTTCTCTTGCCCAATCAAATTGCACAGAGGTAAGGAGTGCACGTCATGGCCTCTGCTGCCATTCCTTTGCTGTAAAAGCCACATCCACCCACTGCATTCTGTTCACTCGCTGTCCTGTTAAAGTTGCCTTGGAGTTGAGAAAACCTGGGCTGGGCTGTCTGGCGTCTTCTTGCATACATCCCAGTATGTACTCCGGTAAAGAAGGCCCAGTAGAGCCTTTCTCCATAGCCACTTGTGGCGTGAATCTTCTTGGCTTTGAGCTGGTTTGCACCCATATCCCCAAGAAGATGCCTCCTTGGTGTGCTGGAAGAAAGGTCTTCTAAATTTGTAAATAAGTGAACAGCTCCCTCCTCTCTGCAGAACAAAACCACTCCAGTTAGAGAGAGGAATCTCTCTTTTCCCCCTTTGGAATACTTACAGCTGTGCGCACCCTGTTTGCTCAGGGGAGGCAGGACAGAAACAGAAGTGGGAACTTCCACAGTGGAAGCCCCCTAAGTAGCAATAGATGGAAGAGTCACCTGTCACAGAATGCCCTTCCCTTGAGCAGGAAGGAATGGCTGCTTGTGTGGCCCAGGAGCCTGTTAAAGACTGATTCAGAGAGGCTGGTTTGTCCGCAGCTCTTCTGTTCTGAGTTGGTTAAAGAATGCTTGCCTCTTGTTTGAGCTGAAAGGGAAACCCCAAACTGGTAGTGTGAAACTGCCTCTTTCACTCACAAAGCATTTTGTATGCTGAGTGGTGTTAGTTTTCCCTCCACAAGCTGAGATTGGTTGAAAGCCCTCTCTTCAAAGGACGGGGGTTGGACTAAGTCTGGTTAAGCTATGAACTTGCTTAATCAAAGTTAGTTTAACCAGTTAGTTTTAAACCAGAATCCATTCATCATGTTCTGTGTGATAGGGCAGCAGTAAGACATGCTGAAGTGTCCAACAAGCCACATTTGAGCAAATTCAGCCTGAAGTGGCTTCTGAATGAAACCTTCCTCTGCCTTGTACCTCCACTCACATGTGGTCTCTGTATGCTCTTAGATCCCAAGTGCCCATCTCGCTATCACTGCACACATGATGCTGGCGTGCACAGCATCGGACTCACCTGGATCCACAAACTGCATAAGTTCCTTGGTTCAGGTAAAATCTTCCTTCTCTCTGTGTGTTAAAGTTATTTTTTTTTTTACAATTGCAGGGAATCTTGATAACATACTGGAAATCAAAACCAGCAGGCACACAAAAAAAGACCTGTACAAAAATATATATCCAATGTTAGAGTTCCAGCTCATGTTATTGAACAGTTAGGGCTTGTAATGCAAAGTGCATGTGCAGACAGCATGATGAACCCTGGTTTATAAATACTGTTGTTTGATCAAACTGTGGTTTCTAGTGACATGTGAATGCAGATGGGTGCACAAACTATATGAACTGGAATTTTAAATGAAGGTGTCTAGTTTGTTTCTTAACTATAATTTCTAGTTACGTTGCTTTCTTCATTATTAATTGTGGCTTGTGATATTTGAGTTCACAAGCCATCTTTTAAATAGTACCACCCCTTGTAGCCACCTGCCCACAAAGAGAGAGGATTTCTTCCTGCTGGAAGTAGACAGTGCACAAACTGGGGTTTGTTACTTAACAGCTGGTAGGCTTACCAAAGCTTGTTGCAGAAACTGTAGTTTAAACACACCATCAGTTTTATCGTCATGTCTGAATGCAGCCGAAAAGCCCTGTTTCTGGAACTGAAATGCCCAACAGCTTCTCAGTGTTCCTGCCCAAGTTCCTCTTCCTTTGAGATAAGCTAGCCTTTTATACACATGCTGTAAGCCCCACTCCCCAAATCCAAGCAGGTTACATCACAAAACAGAGGGGGGGGGGAGGAATTACGTGCTGCAAGACTTTAAAAGGATATGATACTCTCAACCTGTTAACTGATGGCCTTTGGTCCCTTCAAAACTGCCTTGGATGTGTGTGCATAACTCCAGTTTAGGATGTGGCCCTTTAAGAATTGGATAGGAGAGGGAAGCTTGGCATGTGCCTTTTTATCACTCTCACTTGCCCCCATTGCTGTCCCATAGTGGGATAAGTTGCCCCTGCTGAATTTTTCGCTTCTATGCAGCAGAAAAAGGTCCTGGGAATGCAGGGCTGTGCCTAGTTTGGCAGGTCTGAATTATCAGTGACACTCAGAATGATTTAGCTGCTGCCAAGATTTCCTTCCACCTGTGATTTAATGTAGGTGATGCAGGTGTTCTCTGAAGTGCCAAAGGGTTGGGAAAGACTAGCGTTTACTTTAAATTGTCCTACTGTCTATAGGAAACTGGTTGACAGTTAAAACCTTTGCGAAGTGACACTCTTCCCACTGTCAGCTTCTGTTCAGCTGAGCGATGTTTGGCCTGTATGCATGAGGGGCTGGGCTTGCTTCAAGCAGCAGGAATGTGTGTGGCTCTCAGTCATTTAGGGGTGACAGGTGCGACTCCAGATAATTTTGCCTGCCTTGCATGTCTGAACAAGCTTTGCCTGCTTTCTAGATGAGGAAGACAAAGATAGTTTGCAAGAACTCGGAGCGGAACAAAAATGCTTTGTAGAGCACATCCTTTGTACTATGCCTTTGTCATGCAGGTAAGAGCTGGCTGGAACTTTGATCTTTTACCCTCTTGGAGGAGCTGATGCCTGGAGAGGCCAGCTGAAGACCCGCTGCAGACAGTCCAGTTTGTGAACTGAATTAAGAGTGCTTGAGACTTGAAAGGGAGCCAGTTGTTGCTGGGGATGGGGCTTCCGAGTGTGGATCTTTCCCTCCTTTGGGGACCAGTTTTAAGCACTAGGGGCAGAGAGTATTTCTTCTTTTGCTTGGTTTGGATGAGTTTGTTTGGGGGGAAACACTATTCCTGTTGAGGGGACATGGAAAGGAATGTAGAAGGACCTGTTGTAGAATGTGCTGTAAAGTAGGGGTTTAATTTTGGTTTTTCATTTTAAGGATATTTTAACTATCAGTGTGTTAGGGGATAAAATTTCAGATCTTCTATTTTTCTGTGGGTTGTTCTAATGCAGTGTATCCTGTGCTTTAGACAAATAAGAATAGCCCTCTTAATTACAGGAAAACCTTTGTACATTTTTCACCTTAGTGAGCATCCCCTCCTTGTTGAAGCTGCGGGCTGGTCATCGTGTTTTTATGTTCTCCATTGACACAATACCAAAGATAGTCAACACATCTGTTTTTAAGCTCTATAGTTGGCTGTGGTTAGATGTATCAGGTCTCTTGCATAAATTGTGCTGCCAAATAGAGAAGCATGATGTTTCTGACAAGGTTAGGCTCAGTTACTTGATGTTTCTGACAAAGTTAGGCTCAGTTACTTGCATTTGGGGGGATGGGGGGCTACTGAAGCTTTCTTGGTGAGTTTAATATATGCTCCATCTTGTACCTCCAGGCAACCTGCCTCAATTCGAGGGTTCTGGATAGTCTCGGACATTCTGGGTCCCACCATGGTCTGCCTCACCAGTACTTACGAATGCATCACCAAGCCCCTACTGTATGTATTGTGCTTCTTTCGCTTAGCTTAGACCTGTGCTTGTCCTTTGCCAGCGAGTGGGAGGTGCTGCTGTGTGCAAGACCGGGTCCAGAATCCAGATGACCAGCTCTGCCTCTTAGCCTTGCTGAAATTCAGAGACATCCTGTTCACTCTTAACTCTTCAGTACTTGGCCTTTTAAAAAATAACAACAATAACAACAACATTTGATTTAGATACTGCCCTTCAGGACAACTTAATGCCACACTTGAGCAGTTTACAAAGTGTGTTGTTATTATCATCTTCATTACAATCATCCTGTGAGGTGGGTGGGGCTGAGAGAGCTCTGAGAGAGCTGTGACTGACCCAGGGTCACCCAGTTGGCTTCAAGCGGAGGGTTGATACAAGACATTGTGGTTCCTGAAGCAGTAAAACCCAAATTCTCCTCCTGTTAGTTAAGTTTATCTGTGTCAGCAGCACCATTGAAGTGAATGGCAATAGCATGAGACCATGGCCATTACATGGGTCAGATCTGTGCGACTCTGCTTAGCAGCATCCAAAATCCATCACCAGCCACAGATGACATGCTTTGCCCTGGCACGTGAAAGGGTTCCCCTTCTGGTTTAGATACTAGTGACCATTTTCTCTTATTACAGATATAAAATAAAGGTAATAAACCTCTTGGGTTGTCTTTTTTGAGAACTAAATTCAAAGTTTTTAAAAATCACTCGGGAACATGCCTATTCTTCTCCAAATAGCTGCTATGGAATCTTGAGTTTTGTCAGGATCCTTGGATAGGGATTGTCTCTGACTCCACTGATCTTGAATTACTGCAGCTTCTCTGGGCTTTTGATATAACATATACCCTACCCTATTAATCTATTCCTTCTAAGCAGCTGTTGTGTGGCTTTTGTTAACTTTCCCATGACCTCCCCTGTCTGGCTGTTCACAACTGTTCTTCATGAAGATCTCAGCAAAGCTTGTTGCCTGTGGCAGTCGTCCTGCTTACCTAGTGTGGGAAAGGGATCTAAAGGATCTGATGAGTCCTTGGAGAATAATGACTGACGGCTGCTGTTTCTTCCCGCAGCTCTGCGGTCCACCCAGCATCCCCTCCACTTCTGTGTACCATGGAAGACTCTCAAGTGGCAGCCTCGCCTCTCCGCATCCTGGCTGAATCGCAGGATTCCTTTGAGAGACACATCCGAAAGATCTTGTCTCGTAGCTCTGCTAACCCACTGCTGCTGAAGTACAGAATTTCTTTCTAAGGGGAATAAATGTAAAGCGGGTGGGGTGGGGACGCTTATTTCTGGTTCTTCTCTCATATACAGGCCTTCAGATGGCTGAGACAGCTCCTTTTACTGAGCACTCTTTATTACTTTGGCCCGGGGAGTTGCATGCACAGGGAACTGTCCATCCCATGGGGCACTTGCATGAGGAGCTGCCTTAACACCCTCAGGCCGTTGTTCCTCTAGCCCAGTATTGTCTGCTCGGAGCTGGCAATGGCTTTCCAGGGCTTCAGGTAGAGGAAGAACTTTCCCTGCACCCAAGATCCTTTAATTGGAGCTGCCAGGAACTGAAACAGGCTCTTGCCAAAAGGGGGTCTCCCAGTTGTCCATGTAAGATAATTTATATCAACCAATGTACAGTCCTAGAATCTTTCTCAACGATTAAATTGCAGCACTAGAAATTACATTGTATTCCATTCTATTTTTGTGGTGGGCACACGATCTTCATTACCGCAACACCCCTTTGGTGTGGTTTCCCAACCAGCGAGCTACCCCTGAGGGGGTGAGCTCCCGGCGGGAAGATGGCAACGGGTTTGCCGGCCTTGGTGTTTTCCCGTTTCGCAGCACCTTGCTTCTTCACCAGCCTTTACAGTGTGCCTGAAGGATATACAATTCTAACCAGAAAGTTTGCACCAACATGCAGTTCCTCATATCGAAGCATATCAGTGCTTGCAATCAATTACATATATGTACATATAAATTCAGTACATAAAACCACTACTGATGAACTATTTTAAATGCTCATTACAACATCAGTGGTCACACGGATCACGGGCACTTTGTACATATCATAGCAGAACTACTTACACTATCCTTGTTTCCTTTCAAATTCAGTGCGTCCTCTTTTGCATTATTTCAATTTAATTGCAATTTAATCATTGAGAAAGATTCTAGGACTGTACATTGGTTGATGTAAATTATCTTACATGGTCTTCTTGGAGTGGGTTCTCCTTTCTTTGATGTTATTCAACTGCAGACCATTCCCTCTTGATACAGCGACTTGGTCTCCCAGTTGTGCCCACAGACCCTCTCCAAACCCTTTCCTTTTCCTCTGGGAAGACTGCTCTGGTAGAAGGAAGGGAGCCCGTTTTTGACTAGCTTTCCCCGCTGCTGTATCCCCACTGAGGCCTGCTTTTGCTGATGCACCACTTGCATCATCTTCCGGGGGAAGGGGGTGTTAAACACCAGGTTAGGCCTCATCACTGAATGTGTTCATTGCAGAGCCGTCTTGTGAGCATTAGCGCAAATGGCAACTCAGTAGTTTGAATGACCAGCCACGTGCATAAGTTGCAATTTGTGACTCCACAACAGTCCTTGAATCCTGATAGAGAGGGGGAAAACATCATGTGGCTTGTGAATTAGCCCTTATCAGAGCACATGTGTATACCAAGATCTTGTTATGTTTGTTTTTAAGGGCTGCAGATAAAGAGTCCTCTCCTCCCCCCGAAGAATGCCTCCAACTTCTTAGCAGAGCCACGCAAGTGTTTAGGGAAGAATATATTCTGAAACAAAATCTCGCCCTACAGGAAATCGAAAGGAGGTAAAAAAAAAAAACCCACCAAAATGCAGATATTTGCTTTTAAATGCAGTTGATCTTGCCTTTGCGTCTCCTGTTCACTACTGAGACTATAACTTTAGGATCTGTAATACAAGAGCTGAGAATTGCCAGTTAAAAAGTTCTGGCTTTGAGAATAACCTGTGTTTTAGAAGAGGCTGATTATTAGGTTATAGGATTAAATCCAAGGAAGAGCATGCAAGTATGTAGCCTCCCTAGCTGGCTCAGGGTTCCTGCTGCAGCCTCTCCCAAATCAGTTTGTAGCATAAATTTTGTTGTTTGTTGCTATATGATTTGGGGGTTGTTTTGCTTAGGCCTCCTTCCTATGGACTGGAGCCTTGTTAGTTAATCTTGTTTTCCTTGAAATTTTATTAGTCATAACAACAATCGCTAGTGGGAGAGGAAAGAAGATGCTGCAGTGTGTCTCAGTCTAATCAGCCTTTTCTTTTGTCCTCAGAGTCAGACTGTTGTGTGAGCAGAAAAATAAACAGCTGGAAGATATTGGCTACTGCCGAGAAGAAAGGTGAGCCAGACCCCAAGCAAAACCGTGGAATGAATTTGTACTGCATGGGCAGTGCAGTGGTCCCAAGGGAGGGGATATAGCCCAAGGAAAGAGCAAAGGCTTTGCATTCAAACAGGATCAGTCTCTGGCAAGTCCAGTTAAAAGGATCTGGGTCAGATAGATGCCTGGGGAATTTCCTCTGAAAGAGCCTGGAGATAGCAGTTGCTGCTAGTCAGTATAGACCAGGCTGGCGTAGATGAGTTGAGCTGCTATAAGGCAGCTTCTTGTGCTCCAAAGAGGGTCCCAGGAGAGTAATTCAAGCAGCTGGAATAAACACACATTCTTCCGTTACTTAATTAGATTCCCAGATGGGCTTCTTTTACAAGGGCACATATGAATCACACACCTGAGTTATATGGGTACAACTTGCTCTCCAGTCTCTCCCCCTTCCTTGATACTGTATAAGATAGTAGTTTCAAAGTTACTGAAAACACTTCCCCCTTTTCCCTGAAAGGAAGAGTTTGAGGGAAATGGCTGAACGCTTGGCAGACAAGTATGAAGAAGCCAAAGAGAAGCAAGATGACATTGTGACCAGGTAAAGGCGAGTAAATGTATGGGCCTGGATCTCAAAAGTTTCCGTGTCTGGCTAATGCTGGTAAGACTGCAGAGGGTTTGCTTTGTTCTGAAGGGTAGTAATTAAGTTGCGCGCCACCCTCTTGCGCTAATGAAGAAGGGAGTTCAGGCTGGAGAGCAGAACTTGGCGTCGGCCAGATTTTAAACCTGCAATTTAAGCTTCATACAGGGTTGTTGATTGATTAAGTCTTTCAGCTGGTGTTTGGAATGGCAGAAGTGCACCCAAATGATGTTGTTGACGTGGGCAAACTTACACCACCTGCCATGCAGTGATGTTGCCAGCTCCCAAGGGCAAAAGAAGGAAGACAAGTTTTGTTCACCCAACAAGTGTGAAATTTATCGTTCTCATTCTGCTTGGAAGGCTATTGACTAGTGCTGAGTAAAGGTGCCCTTCCGTTAGGAAATATCCCGCAATCTTAAGGGCAACATGATGCATTTTCTATTTAAATATATTTTGCTGCTTATGGCAAGGTAGTGGGGCGTGACCAATCGTCAGTTTGGCAAAGTAGGAAAGAGGGATGTTCTTGTTTTGCACAAGAGCCCGTCCTGCTAGTGTGACACCCCCCCTCCCCAACCTGAACCAAGTAATTCATAGAGCTGGAATAAATGCACATGCTTTGCCCTTACTTAAAGCACTGTTAAAGCTAATGGATCATTTTTAATGTTTAAATTCCAAGGGTCTGAAAATAATGGATGTGAAGAGGCTGTTTTTTTGTTTGTCTACAAGTGATACAAAGGTTGTTTTTAAATGTTGGGCTACGCCAGGGGTCCCCAACGTGGTACCTGTGGGCACAGTTATGCCTGCCAAGTGTTTTTAGAAAGTGGGTAGGACCAGGTGAAGCTTTTGCCCAGCAAGACTTCTGATTTAATTGGCTGTGCAGATTTTTTAAAATACTGTTTTGGCAGATGCTGCTTCCACAGCTCAAGAATCTTCGCTGTGTGATTGAAGATAAGTTGTGGCAGCCCTCTTGTGGACCCATTTTATTGCTGTGCCCACTGCACTGTGTCAGAATTCCAAATGGGCCCACAGGCTCAAAAGGTTGGGGACCTCTCGGCTACACAGCTGGCACATACTGGCTTAATAGCACTGTCATGCACACCTCTCTCTTTACGGCTGCAGGATGAAGAAAGTGCTGCGTAGCATCCACTCCCAGCTACCTGTCCTGTCTGACAGTGAGAAGGATATGAAGAAAGAACTGCAGACAATCCAGGAGCAGCTGCGCCACTTGGGAAATGCTATCAAGCAGGTGAGCGTGAACAGCATTGATAAAGAGGGCCCTGAGAAGCTACAGGCGGAGAAAATGTGGCCTTGAACTTGTGTTCTACTCCTTAGTAGATCCGGGGCTTGAGCCTGCTTGCTTGCTTTCTAGGTTAAGATGAAAAAGGATTATCAGCAGAGAAAAATGAAGAAGGGGACCAGCCCCCAGAAGCCCAGCATCAGCCTCAGTGCCTACCAGAGGAAATGCATCCAAGCAGTTTTGAAAGAAGAGTAAGTTGAGCCAGAGCCAGATTTCTTCCAGAGCTGTGAAACGTTGTGGGCTGCAAATGCTTGCTGCCTGTTTCTAAACAGAAAAGGCTGACACTACAACTTTGAGTGATGCTGCTGTGTATGCAGGGCTGAGCAGAGGGTGAAAGCAGCAGGAAAAATTGGGGTGCTCCCCCCTCCACTTCCAACAGCAATACAAGTCTCCAGTAAGCTTGTGTTGCAGGGGTGGGGGACGGGATCTGTATCCATCTGCATCTAGGTTGGGAGGCAAATGCAGTCATCTCTTTTCCAAAACTTGCAAAAAGATTTTCTTGCCTTATTTGCTCAACACTTCTTCTCTTTTGCAGGGGAGAACACATACGGGAGATGGTAAAACAGATCAATGACATCCGAAACCATGTGAACTTTTAGTATGTTGCTGAAGGATACTAAAGCAAAAAAGCTCCCCTCTTTTCTTATTTATAAGTGATCTTACTGCCTCACGCTTTGAGAGAGGTTTTTGAAAAATCGCATGTTGAATAAACCATTTTTGATAAGCACTTTGGACCGTTTAGATGAGGTGTTTTACTCTCCAATCAGACTCCAGTGAGAATAAAGGGCAGAAAATGTTGCTGCCCTTTTCTTGATGTGTGTGAGTGTGTGTGTGTGTTGTGCCATCAAGTGGTGGTGACTATATGAATGAAAGACCTCCAAAACATCCTATCATTAACAGACTTGCTCAGATCCTGCAAACTGGAGGGTGTGGCTTCTTTTATTGAGTCAAGCCATCTTGTTTTAGGTCTTCCACTTTTCCTAGCATTATTGACTTTTCCAGAGAATCTTGTCTTCTCATGATGTGACCAAAGTACCATAGCCTCTTGATGACTTGAGGGAAAAAATCTTGAGCGTTGTTGAGTGTCATCTCCTCCTCCCTCCCCCTCCCCCAAATACATGCAGGTAGAAGATGAAATGGAGGTCTAGGGTTGCAGTGTTAATACAGCACAGGTGATCAAGCACGCAAGATCTGAAACCTCTTAACCAATATAAAAATGCAGACAACATAAAGGAGAGGAACTGCATACTCATTAGCTTTCCCTCCACTCCTTTAATTTGGAACACTTTCTTAAGGATACACCTCCAGTACAGTTAACAAATGGATACATTTTTGAATTCAGTAGACAGGAGAATTCTACATCCACAGTTTCACAGGACACCAGTGGCTTGGTTCATTGGAATGCAGTAGTGATTCCAAACACTTTAGTTTGGAATGTAACAGACTGACTGATTTTTACTATTTTTTTCAGGGGGGAAGACCCAAACAAACCCTAAAGGGACCATAATTAAAAGGTGAATTTCCTTCTCTCAAAAGGAGACGTAGGCAGACCAAGATTTTATGCCACTGAAGTAAAGGAGGGGTTACAGTTAACCGTTAGCAATAACAAGGTCACAGACATGCTGTAAGATTTTTTTTTGCACATATTAAGACTGTACAAATATACAGAACAGAGTTAAAACTTGCAGGCTTCCCCCTACCCTTCATTCTGCACACAGGTCCCCGATTCTTGTTCTGGAAGGGGTGCTGTGGTTTTACCCTAGCTGCGGTAGTTACAGTCAGTGCTGGAGCAGTAAAGCCAGATAGAACAAATTTAAACCAGTTCTTTACATCAGTAGGAGCTGAGATCTTCTAAGGTGAGAGGGGCATCATCTAACCCCCCCCCCCCCCCACTTTTAAAAGCACATTTATGGAAGTGTGACTCAAGTCCACATATTTAAACAAGCCCATGTTTCACTCTGAGGCTTTCATGATGCCATAGATGAAATAGAATATCCCCTTTTTGCATAGCTGTAATGTTCTTTAGCCCACATGTCTATAATCAACTTATAATTCTAGGCTCCTGAATTTATTACACTGTCAAGTTCTGTTAATAAAATGTAGAACCAAAGCCTTTCAGTCTAGCTCTGCAGTTCTATTTCCCCTCTTAGTCCCTTAGCAGTGCTTGGAGAATCCTGGGGCTTCAGGTTAGAACGGACAAGAATTTAGCAGTAACTCGAGTCCCCAACGCCATAGCAATCATTCTTGTATTCATAAGCTGTGGTCTGTCCTCGTGCTATTCTGTATGGCCAGTTCCCTAATAAATCAGACTCAAGCAACTTAAGTTTTTAGCCACTACTGGTTAAACAAATCTGGTACTTCACCATAAGACAGGGACATAGGAATTGCTATACCCAGCCCGCTCATCCTTAAATTCAACAGTACTGAAGCATCAAAAGGAAGATAATGTGAGGTCAAAAGCTGGCCTGACATATTCAGCAACTGAGGAAAAAAATACCTAGTAATTGAGGGTTCAAAAGAAAATTGTTGAAGTAATAGGCTAGAGTAAGTTAATAGCTCTCCAATCCTAATGTGATTGAGCTCTGCAAATGTCTTTTAAAACTATAGATTTCCTGACCTTGTTATGTTTGTTTTATAGTTACTGCCATATTCCTTCCCCTTCCATTAGAGGCTATAAAAGGAGGGTGGATTGCAGCAACCTGTTTCTTAATTCTGTAGTGACTGATTGCAGTTATACTAAGTGGTATGCAGGAGAGAATCTCTCACCAAAAAGGGGTCCCCTGTAGAAAAGCTCAATATGTCTGGCCCAAGAAGATGCAGCTGGATCAGAGTCCCTTACAAAACATGAGTGTACAAAGATGGTTCTCCTGTTTATATTAAGACATACAAAGAAGAATTCAGCTCAACAGTTGCTTGGGCAGAGGTCTAAAGATCCTCAACATGATTAACAAGGGAGGCTCTATACCCTCCAATCATCCCAGTCTTTAGAAAATCAGTTACATGTCTGGGCTTCAGGGTGGCAGGAAAAGAGAGAGAGAGAGAAAATGTAGAGAAGCGTTTTGACAGCCATCGCTCCCTCTCTGTAAAAAAGCCCACCAGTGGCAAACATGCAGCTGCTGTTCAGCTAGAGAAGGATAGCAATGCAACAGGCACTGGTCATAGACTGAGGCCACCCACCCTTTTCTTGTACACAAGTCTCTTTTTTTTAAAAAAAACTTCCTACAAAGTCACTAGCTTTCACTGGGACATGGGATTTCAGGCTCAAGAATGTGCAATCCATGGACTGAGGTAAACAGAAACAATTCAACCCTACGCATGACTAGAAAGAAGAATGCATTGCGGGCAAAAGGCCAGAGTGCTTAGCTCAGCTAGGACAAGAGTTGCCGGCTGCTAGCTCTGAAAGGAAGGTGCCACTTGTCAAAAATGGATCTGTGATTTTTTCTTTTGAAAGTGTGCATTTGCTGTTTTATACAGCAAGGCTTCTTAGGAACACAATTCCCCTGATCTGCCAATGGTTTCTCTTTATGACTTAAGTTCTCTCAACAGTTTGCACCCTTCTCCTCCGTTCTGTTTTCAATGGCAACTGAACTCCAAGCAACAATGTACCAGGGACAAAAGAACTGAACTAGAGAACCCAACCTGTATCCAGCACCCTGCAAATCGTATTTTAATATAAAATATTCATACAGCATACTATATCGCATTCTGCCCTGTTTGCCATCTAGCTAAATACTGTGTGACCAGTCATTGGTGGGAGGTGGGGTGGGATGGATAGGAGACTTTGCAACAGCTTCACCCAAAATATTTTAAGGGGTCGAAGGGAAACATGGTCTCTGGTAGCTACTTCCATCACAGTATTGGGGGGTGGGGAGAGAAGGGAAGCGGAGAGAAAGAGAAATGTTAGGTTGTGGAAAGGGGAAGGATACGTGATTACTTAGAAAAGTCTGACCTTGCTGAAGGCCGACACTCCACCAGAGTGTCCCGCACATCTCTTTCTGATAATTTCTTGCCCACAAGCTAAACCTTCTCCCTTCCAGAAGCAAATCCTGGGCCACTGCTCCCCTGTGTCATCTTCCACTCTTTCAGTTAGAGTTAAATAATAATTAATGTTTTGCTATAAAGATGAGGCTTTTTTAAAAAAAAACCCAAAAAATGCAGCCTTAGAGCCCTGCTCTTGAGGGTGTCATGTTTCAGGAAGCTGATTAATGTCTGTCAGTTTTGTGTCGTTGAGGATTGCTCGGATTCTCTCCAGGGAATCTGCTTGCCGGATCCGTTCCAACTGGACCTAAATGAAAACAAGCAATGAGAGAGAAGAATCAGCGCAAGCCTGTGTGTGCCCAACTTTCAGAACTACATTCTCAGGCACTAGGAATGGACTATGCTCTTCAGAGAAACAGACTATTTTTGGTTGGGCTGCAAAGCTTGCAAAATCCATCAAATAAAGCTATAGCTTAGTATGTGGGAGAAGTTTAATGAATGGATGAAAATTTTAAATCAGTGGGACTAAGACTTAACATTTAATAAAACATTTTTTTCAAGGTCTTCATTTCTGAGAGCAAAGGACAACTTTCTTTTATTAAATTTCAGATTAATTCACACTTCCTCCAACAACTGCAAAAGAGCCTTTTGGTAATCAGCACATTTATTTAAAAGTACTTTGTATGCAGATATTTACGCTTCTATCGATCCAATTTTTATCCAAGGCTATGGAGGGGAGGGTACTATGGGGAGAAATTCCTGAAGACCCATGGAGCTGGGCAAGTTCTGCTTGTTTTGTTATGTTTAGGTTTGGTTGGAGGGGAGAGTAGAGGGCATCTTTTTCTGAGGATCGAGTGTGGCTTTTAGCAGCTCAGTTTTTTATTCTGCCTTTCCTTGAAGGAGCTCAGTGCAGCAGGGGCACTCAACTGGCTCAAAGCCATTCGGCAAGCAGAGCAGTGATCTGGACCCTGGGTCTTCCCCAGAATCTGAACGCAAGCCACAATACACACACTGACCCCAGGGGCTTTCCAGCTGGTAGAGAACCATAGTCAGTAACATGGCAACCCACACCCAGGGCAAAAAGAATGCTCCAAGGGACTGCTACAAATCACCCAAGAGAAGAACCCGTCTCCACTGACATGAGTGCCAGATCAGAAACATAGAACAAATGGACCTCATTAACCTAAAAGTGTTATTTTTCAATATAAGCTTTGAATTGACTCCAAGTTTCTCAAGCACTAAAAGCATCCAGATCAGGGTAACTCAACACTGCACCAGTTCTCTTTACTACTTGAAGGCCATCTTACATCTCAACTGAAGCTTCAAATAGGATATTTTAAACTCATCATTTAAATGCTACCGCAAGAACCTGCCACTTCTCCCAACCCTCCTTTCCCTTCACTCTTAGAAAGATCACCTGGGTACATCAGAGTCGGCCTCTGACCTGACTGCAGAACCAACTGATCACGTCAGTCATGAAGACGTGGCAGACCAGGGGGACTGCTGCCTGGTCACAGGTTGAAAGAAGGGGGGAGAGGAGTGTGCCAGATGGTAGCCAGCAGAGTACTACAAGTAGGGAAAAGAAAGTCAAGCACAAAGCAGTGGTTCGGCTTAGAGCGGACACGCTGGTCAACTTATCGTCACAAACTATTAGACCATAGCCAAATATTCTCAAACTTGCTTGGAACCAAAAACTCCATAATGTGTGGTGGCAGCTTCCCTTTTTAATTTCACTCTGGTGTCTGCTTTGTTTGCAAAAAAACCGGCTGCTTTCACCTTAGCCTTGCAGCCACCAAGGGCAGGTGTTAACAGCAGAGAAAAAGTTGATCCTTGGTAAAAGCAATCCTGTGATTCTACAGAATCTAAATTGGGACATCCACCGCCATCTACAAGGGTTAGGTGCGCTGTTTTAGACAATAGCGTGGACCACTCTGCTGAAGCTTGTCTTGGTAAGTCCACTGACGAGTTACTTACCTGAAGGGTTTGAGAAAGCTTTACAAAGTCTCTCTGTACTTGTTCGCTTACATCCAGCTCTGTCTGCAGTCGCTGAGCTTTGTTCTTATCTTCAAACATCAGCTGCTCCAGGTTTGCCTAGATGGAGACAAGATCAAGCATCAAATGGGGTTTCTGACTGCACTGCAATATGTTTTGATAGCCAAAGCATATTGGAATGTTAGTAACCAACCACAAATAAATAATTCTCTCACACATGTATACACCGCAGTTTGACTGCTAGTTCATGCCATAAACTTTGCCTTCAACTAGGCCTAATTAAACTCACTTCAGCCATTTCTCCAGTTCCACAACCCTATTTCTCTGATCTCTCTACATACTGTGGCCATATTGGCAACAAAGCCTAGAACAGAAAACTAAGAGTTCATCTAGACCCATATATTGTTACTAGTCGTGGATAGACAAATGCTTCCTGAAACATCATAAGTGGGCATGAAATCAGTAACTTCCCCCTTATCTGAACCTCATAGCAGCTGGTATTCAGAGGTATACTGTCTCTGAATATGGAGGTTCCATTTAAATACCATGGCTATCAAGGGGATAACTTCCCGAATTTTATCTTGCATGCTTTCAAAATTATCTGAGAGAGCAGCCGTCACCAGATCTTGTGGAGCAGATTTCATAAATGATTAAATGCTATGGGGAATCAATTTTATTGAGGTTACCCTGTTATAGCGGGGTTCATAATTGAATAAACTTCCACCATGCCCCCCCCCTTAGCGCACACATTCAAATTAGTAGAACTTTATTCTTTTTTCCTATTTACTATACTTTGCATTCACAGAGAAACTGGACAAAGCAATGTTTAGTTTACAAACAGAAGGAAAATCCTAAGTTGAAAACTGAAATAAAATGAGAACTTTCTATCCAAAGAAAGTAAGTGCTAACATTTTTGGATTCAGTAATACTTGGAGGTGGCTTGATAAAGCACAAGCTTTGATACAGTAAAGACATGGCCAAGACCAGCGCTGCTGCTAGAAGAGCAGATTAATGCACCTGCAAAAAACGTTTTCTACGAACTCAGTCTAGCCCAGAAGATGGGCCCCTTCCTTGACACGGCCAGTCTGGCCACCTCGATCTATGCCACAGTAAAATAAAGATTAGACTGCTGTATTGTTCTCTAAATAGATCTCCCCTCAAAGTCAACTTGGAGTCTCCAGGTGGTGCAGAATGCTGCAGCCTGTTTACTATCTGCAGCTAGGTAGAACATGCATATTACTCCCATTCTGCAGTCACTTCATTGGTTGCCCATCAGTTCCTGGGCTCAATTCAAGGTGCTGGCTATCACATAAGAAGTCCTTCTTAGCACTGGTCCCTCATATCTACGAGACTGCCTCTCTTCCTGTTCATCATCACCGCAGTTTCACTCAACTGAGCAGGGCCTTCTGCAGGTGCACATTCTTGGTAGAGGCCCTCACCTTATGGAATGGCCTGCCTGAAGGTATCAGAAAAGCTCCCACTCTTGCTTTCCACAAACTGCAAAACCAAATTATTCAGGAGGGCTTTCTTACACAGGTAATAGGCTGTACTGTAAGGAAATGGTTCAAAGAGATGCTGTGATAAGGGAGATAAGGACTGTAGACTATATTACTGTGTGCTGTCTATTGCTGTCTGTGCCTACTGGGTTGCTTCCATATTGTTTAATATGTTATGTCAAATTACTTATGTTTGTTTCAAAATGGTTTCAGCTCTGTATCAGATTTCTACTTGTTTTCAAATTTCTCTAGCCTATACCATATTGTATTGTTCTCTTAATGTCCCAGCTGTGGATGGTACTGAATTACACTGTGTAATTCACACTGCCTCTCAGTGAGAAAGGAGGACCACAAATAAGGTAAATAAATAAAAAGACAGTCACCAGCAAACTCTGGGGTATGAGGCAGTAACTGCTAGCAGATACAAACAGAGGCACAGGAAGCCACAGTTCACCAAGTTCCCAAAGAGCACTAGAATAAGATTGGGTAGATGATAAAAGTATAGCATGGCCAGAGTTTGTTCTCTCTTGCACACTCTCTCTCTTAATTAAAAAGTCCCAAACACTTTAGCCTTTCCTCATAGGGAAGATGCTCCAACCCCTTGATCATTCTGGTTGTCTTTTTTGATCTGTACAAAATTCTTTGAATCACCAGAACTCTACAAACTATTCCAAGTGCAGCCTCACCATAGATTTTTAAAAATAAAAGTATTGTGGCAGTGGCTGTTTTATTTTCAAATACCTTTAAGTCCAACATGAGCCCCCCCCCTTTTTTTTTTACTACTGCAGCACAATGAGTTGACTTTTTCATTGAATTATAACCTGATGATCTCTTTCCCAGATAAGCAGAACCGGCTCAGACCTCATCAAGGCATATGTAAAGTTAGGATTTTTTTGCTTCAGTGTGCACCGCTTTGACATCACCATCTTGAATAACTGAGCTTTGTTAATGGCTACCTTTGCAGCGATTTCCTTCTTCAGCTGCTCTTCAAGATGACTTCTCCTTTCTTGCAAGCTTTCCAGTTGTTGCGTCTTTTCCTGCAAAGCGGACTCCAGCTGTGAAATCCAGGAGAAGGAAGTTGTTGAATGGGGTTCTAACCTGCACAATTAACCCTGTATACTCCACCATTCTTTTGCTTTCTTAAAAACTCAGAAGGAAAGGCTTTCTGAAAAATAAAAACCTTGCCTTCAGCAGCAGAGGTCACCACCATACACGCCCTAGTAACATCCAACTTAAAACTAATGCAATACACTCTGGGTGGAGCTGCCTTGAAGGACTGTCTGAACAAATGATACAAAACACAGTGGTCAGAATCTAACAGGAACTCATTGCTGTGAAAATCCTGTGCTTTATTGGCTGCATTGGCTTCTAACTTGCTTCCAGGTCCAATTAAGCCTTTAAAACATTCAGCGGTTCGGGCCCATGAAAGACCCATCCCCACCCGGGACCTGAAGTCTGTTAGTAGGCCTCTACTGCAAGAGTGTGCATGGGCCGCTCCCCGGCTGGCAAGGATCCATGGGAGAGGCTTCTGAGTTACCACCCCACTCCCTCCCCAGAAATACTGTTAGCATCATCATCTCTCCCAGCCTTCCGTTGCAAATCAAAACATTATAGTTTAGAAAGGCTTTTGGGATTATTTGGCCATTTTACTGCATTTCTGTCACACATTTAGATTTTCTGACCCTCCACACCTGTCATGGGTACTGCTGTGTTGACTACTGTATATTGTTTCACAGGGTTTACATTGATGGGATCAATTGGAATTGTTCACTCTTGATGCAAGCCACCTTTACTGTTCCTCAGGAACACAGATATGGGATAAAATGTTCTGAATAAATAAATACAAATATGCTTTACTGTACAGCAGACATATGCAGAGGGAGGAACAGGCCCTGTTCCCAAGAATCACCAATCCTCTTACCCCTCTATGCAATAGTCATATACAGAATTGTGCTTATGAAAGAGCCCTCCACTAAGTAAAAACACACACACACACTGAGCCTGCTGAGGAAATCCTGTCGTAGGCTGCCGTTGTTCTAAACTTGGACAGCCCTTCTTTGCCAGAGGGGCCACTAGAAGCTGGAGCAACCAGGAGTTTTCCTTTAAACCTCCTAAAGTTTTCCTCTTGTCCCTTTCACTGTGAAATGCTAAGTGGCTGAGGGCCTGGCTACATGATATGCCGTTCCTGAGTTCAACCAAGTTCCTGGTGGACACAGACTCTTGCCTTCCCCACGACATGTGAATCAACCCTTACTGCCTCCAAATCAAATGCTTACCTGTTCCTTTTCCACTTTTATCCTCTCCAGTTCTGCTTTTAGACTGGAAGCAGCAGCTGCAAGAGAGAGGAGGAAGACATCTATCCTATTATAGGTATCACCTTTGGATTTTAAAACCACTTTGCTGTTAGCATTAACTGTACAGAGGATGGTTACCTTTGATGGAATTATGTGAAGACTGCTAAGCATATTTATTCAAACACATGTCCTTCTCAAGATCTCTAGTGTTCATGAGAAACAGAAACCCCTAACAGCTGACATCACTGAAGTCAATGGGCTTAGAAAGGAAGAGCTCTGCTTAGCACAACACTAAAATATTCCTCATTTTCAAAATGGGAAATCAGGGGCTGAGAGCTAACAGCCTGCCCAAGCAAGTCTCCTGGCGGAAATGGCACTCGAACACAGGATTTTCACAGTTCAGACTCAATATCCAGTTCACGGGATGAGCTCTTAAGTCATAAATGTGGAATTCTGCAAACTGGGGCTGCTTCACAGGTTATACAAAAAGTAATCCCCGTCCCCCAAAATTTCCACAGCATATCAGCAACATTTTTTTTTTGTGCCAACTAGAAGAGAGATGTGTGCAGCATATGAGAAAATGTGAGCCAGGGAACAAACTGGCTCCTCCCCTCCCCTTACTAAAATACAATCTCTTGTGCTGTGAAAATATTAGGATCCACACATTTTATTTTAAAATGTGATTAGGCCTGTACAAAAATTGACACTAAGTTGCACTTATGGCAGTGATGCCTCGGACACCAACCGGCTAAGCCAACAGGATTTTGTGGAATGCTGACAACATTCCATTAAAAAAAAAGTTTTCAAGCTTTTATAAGGGAAGAGGAAAGTTTGGCTGGAATTAAAACCTCACACAAGCCCTGGTAACAAAAGCAGCTTTGTGGAGTAGGCTGAAAACTGGGGAGAGATCCCAGGGGGCTGAGGAGCCAAGATATGCGAAGCCTTGGCAGAAAGGTGAGCAAAGGTAAGCTGCAGTGGACTGAAAAAAGAGGCGATGGTGACTGCAAGCAACAGAATGTGTATGTTATCAGTTGACTTCCAGCACAAGGCAAGTTTCTTGACAAGCGCTGTATAAACTGGTCCCCCCCTCCAGGCCCCAGACTTGCCCCTTCTCACCTATTTCCTCTTTGCAGTTCTCTATTTCTAGCTGCAATGTCTCTTCTATGTTCTCTTTAAAACACTGCTCAGCTTGAATCTGTTCTTTCAGGAATAAAATTTCTGCCTTTAGTTTTTCTTCAAGGTGATCTGCTGCAGTCCTAACGCTAATGATATCTTCACGGTACTTGAGGACCAGTTCACGGAGCTCCTGAAAGCAAGATTGACAACAACATTTAAAATAAGCCGCATGCTCCCACCTAACTTCAAGTCACACTACTGGCCTATCCATCTCAACAACATGTACTAAGACTGGTGACACCTTTTCAGAATCTCAGGCAAAGAGCAACTTGAGACCATTGAACCAGAGGTGCAATGGATTGAACCTCAGATCATCTGTATGCAAAACCTATGATTCACCCCACAGTCATAACTGAATCTTCCTGCATAGACAGACCCAGTTCAAGATCCCATACATTACAAAATACACTTGTGTTGGCCCTGCTAAAACAGAGATTAGTATTTCTTTCCCTTCTCCTGCCAGTTTAAAATAGTATGCATTGCATTTACACCCTTAGTGGAGGGGAAAACATCACCAAACCACTTAAATGAACACTGTGGCCTAGATCTGAAGAATACAGTGCTATGTGAAGATGTGGGGGGAATGGGAAAGAGAAACACAAAGTCCAGTGTGAATCAGGCTCGTGGCAATGAAGAAAGAGGATTTTACGTCTTGCATCAATTTTCCAAATCAGAAATGGCCCCCTCCAGCTGTTTTAGAGACCGGGGGAAGGAGAGAGAGGCATAATACATACTACTATCTGTTGTTTTTCTCGTACCAGAGCGTAAAGCATCTGGGGCAATTTGGATGGGGGGAAATGGCATGAGGGGAAACACACACACCTCCTTCACCAGAACCACAGCCTCAATCCTTATCAAGTGTTCTCGTCCTCGGACTAGGACTAAACTGCACATCAGGGGAGCTGATCACAGATTCCTGTTATCTATATAGTTATTTCATTTTAGATATTTAAAAACATACTCTCTGAAGGGTCCAGCTAAGGGGGTTTCATGATAAAATGCAATACATACACTAAAATATAAAAGTAATTAATAGCTCAGAGGCCTTTAAAAGCAGCAAGGATCTCTATAACAGTTCAGAAATGCAACGACGTGAAGCATTAAGTAGGACAAGAGGCTGCCTTATACTGAATCAGACCATCCGTCCACCACGGTCTGTGTCGTCTACTCAGACTGGCAGACACTCTCCAGGATCACCCACCGTCTGGTCCTTTTAAACTGGAGGTGTTGCCAGGGACCGAGTCTGGGACTGGGACATTTTGCATGCAAAACAGATGCTCTGCCATGGAGCCACGGCCCCCCTGAGCATCAATCAGCATTAAAACTGCAGTAGATGTTTCAAAAGAGAAGGGTAGCACAGCACAGATAAAACTGTAGGAGGCAGGGTCTCAAGCCACGATTAAAATGGCTGGGAGAATGGGGAAAGGCCCCTTTTCATGAAAGGGCTTAAAGCATTAAAAGTTCATCAAAACATTCAGAGTTAGCTTGGGACCGGGCAAAGGGCTGAGGGCAGGCTGCCCTGATCCCTTCCTCCAGTCTGGGATATGCAACAGCAAGATGGGGGTGCCTGTTCTGTGCCTGCTTCAGTACTTTGCAACCACTGGCTTGAGATGTTCTGCAAGAGCCCTCGGGGGATATCATTTCCTAAAGGCTGAAACAGGTTCCTATTTCTGTAAGCTGCTGGCTGGTTTACTGGTAACAAGCTGGGAACCATTTTTGGCTCTTTATCTGATTTGGCATGCTTATAACTTTCTATTTTGTAACAGGCACTGACTTACTGCAAATGATTTTGTGCCCCACCTCGGACAATCTGAAAAGCGGCATATGCATTCTGAATGAAGCCTGAATGCTGCTAGTGACTTAAGAACAATTTTTCAACAGGTCTCCATTTTCAACCACACGCAAATAGCAACTAAGATAATTATTTAGAGCCACTGCTATAATATGGCTTATCCTGGTATTTACACCTCTCAAGGAAGATCATGAACAACAGACTCTCACAAATATCTATAACTTCCTAGTTGTGTGGAACTACTAGGGGAGAGGGAGAACCATAAGGTTACTAAATGATTAGCCTCCAGGAAGGCACACCTAAAGCAGAAATCTGAAATTAGGCATTTTTCTATCCCCACCTTCTTAGCAAGGTGTCTCCTGTCTCCATTAGCAAATGGGAAAATATAAACTAAGGACCTTAAATAGAGCTTAAATATAACAACTAAAATCAAATATATATGTATCACAGAATTTAATGTGTTTTATTTGCTTAATTTCGATGGCAATAAAAATTATTCTGATTTAGTTTGGTGTAGTGGTATTCAAAGCCAGTTTGGTGCAGTGGTTAAAGAGTGGCGGGACTCTAATCTGGAGAGCTAGGTTTGATTTCCCACTCCTCTGCTTGAAGCCAGCTGGGTGACTTTGGGTCAGTCACAGCTCTCTCGTAGCTCTCTCAGCCCCAACCCACCTCACAGGGTGATTGTTGTGAGCAGGGCTTTTTTTCTGGGAAAAGAGGTGGTGGAACTCTCAAGCCGCAAGTGGCAAGCTCCTTTGGGATTTGGGTATTTAAATGATTTGGGTATTTAAATGCTTCAGTATGCTCCTTCATGATTCGGGAATCTTTATGGAGCACACCAAACCTCAAAGCAGCATTTTTCTTGCCATTTGCAAACAGCAACAAAAGTGTTGCTTTCAAAAGCAAGATGCTTTTCAGCTGATGAGAGGAAAGTTCCCCTCCTGTCAGCTGAAAAAAGTAGGGGCATTTGATAGCAGCAACATTTTTCTTGCCCCATTTTACTTTCCTCCCTCTCCCCTCCGTTGAAAAAGCTGCTGGCATTTTAAAACGGCTTTTTTCAGCTGATGGAAGGGGAATCCCCCTCTTGTCCGTGAAAAAAACCTGCCAGCTTTGAAAGTAGTAACACTTTTCTTGAAGGAAAGTATTACTGCTTTCAAATGCCCCTACTTTTTTCAGCTGAGGGGAGGAGGAAGAAAGGTCCCTCCTCTCCCTCCCTCTCCTCTCTGCTGAAAAAGCTGCTGGCATTTTAAAACAGCATTTTTTTAGCTGATGGGAGGGGAATCCCCCTCCTGTTAGTGGAAAAAACTGCAGGCTTTGAAAACAGCAACACTTGCATTGATCGGGGAGGAAAGGGGTGGGGTCATCGGACATGTGATTATTTTCAAGAGGTGCCAGAATGCCGTTCCACAGTGTTTGGGCTGAAAAGAAGCCCTGGTTGTGAGGATAACAATAACACACTTTGTAAACTGCTCTGAGTGGGCGCTGTTATACTGAAGGGGGGTATATAAATCGAATGTTGTTGTTGCTGTTGTTGTTATTATTATTATTATTATATATCATAGAATTTACACACATCTTCTAAACACATGCATCTTCTAAACTTTGTTTCCAGTTTCAGTAGACGTGAGTCCATTATCACAGCCATCAGCAGAAGAGACTTTTCTTCACATATAAATAAGCCTGTGCTGAATGGGAGGGAGAAGTACATCCTGTCACAACCTTGATTCAGAGAATGATAAGCTGATTGAAAGGAGCTAAACACATCTGGGTGTGTTGTAGAGATACGATTTTAATCACATATACTCTAGTTATACACATGTATTCTAGTGAACTCTGCATGGTATTTTATGTAGTTTGTTAGCAAGTTGTGAAAAAATACAGATGCTCTTTATCTTTGACAACCAATTAAAAGTAGTTGGAAACAAGTAGATTAATGATTTTTGTTAAGAAGTAACAAGTGTAATTTGCTTATTTAACTTTTAACATCTTTAAAAGATTTATATATGCAAGTGTACAATAGCATCATAGTTGGCTTTGGCAAGAGATCACATGATTAAAAATCTGAAGAATCTAAGACAAATATATTGTTGGCACATCTAAAAGATATTAGAGATGTCTTTATAGGTAGCATATGTCATTTAGTATAAAAAGATGTCATTAAAATAAGAAATTAGGGTTTTGATAAAGAAAATTTAGGTGAGAAATATGTCTCTGTGTATTTATGTAATTCCATTGCATTTCATAGTAGACTAAGGATGATTTGATTTAAAACAAGTTTCATTGAGAAATGCTAAGAGATTTACTTTTTATTGCATGTATATATGTTCGTCAATTATTGGATTCATTTTCATATGCCTTTATATTTTAGTGTCTTGCTTAATTAAAAAGACTAGGGTTTATTTCAATAAACAATACAAATTTAAACTCTAAAGGAAGTCTTTGTGTACCATGATGGGACAGAGTTAAATCAAGAAGAGCTCACACATTATTTGTACTGAGAAGCAGGTTCTCTAAAGAGAGATATCTGTTTTCAGACCTCATCTCATCTGAAGCTCTGTGAGTCTGTCCAGATTTGGGGATATAAATCTCTATATTGGACAGCGTAGAAGCTCTGATAAGGTATGCATAGATTAGTCCAGTACAGGTGAATTATTTTAAACATGCGCCAAACAAGGAGCAAATGAGAAGAGAGATTGGACTGGGATTGCACTTCTGGGCAATCTGCCTCTCAACATCTGAGATAATTAGTATTCTGGGGCACACATATGCTCGTGTGCGCGCACGCACACACAGGCACTTGAAACAAGCACGCACATTTTTATCAAGACCAACAACATGTGTGGTGTCTGTACTGAACTGAGCATTTCTGACAAGAATGCCTTTGAGTTAATCACACAAAACTGAGGCTATTGTACTTTGGTCACATCATGAGAAGACAAGATTCTCTGGAAAAGTCAGTAATACTGGGAAAAGTGGCAGTAGGAAAAGAGGAAGACCCAAAATGAGATGGCTTGACTCAATAAAAGAAGCCACATCCTCCAGTTTTCAGAATCTGAGCAAATTTGTTAATAACAGGACATTTTGGAAGTCTTTCATTCATAGGGTCGCCATAGGTCAGAGGCGACTTGACGGCACATAACACACACAATCGCACAGAATTATTTAGCTCAGAAAACCCCACCTCTCCAGATTCTGGAAGAATGAAGTCTTCAGCCTGTTGCAAAGAGAGATGCAGGCAATGTTTTCCTTGAAGGCTTTCATTGTCTTTCTGGAGTCTCACCAACTCCTCGGAGACACGCTCCCTTGACTGCATCAGGACCGCCTTTGTGGAAGAAACAAAGGTAAAAAAATTACAGTTCTGAATGTACTGCCTCTGATCTGGACATATTTCATTCTCAACATTTTTAAAATCTGCAAATAATCAAGCATTTGCTGTATGAAAGGAAGACAGGGCCAACATGGACAAAGCCATTCTCCCATGTGCTAAAGAAGAGAGCTGTAACTCATGAAAGCTCATATCCTACCACAAATTTTGTTAATTTTACAGATGCTACTGGACTCTTGCTCTTTTCTACTGCTACAGACAAACACGGCTCCCCATCTTGATCTGTCCCATGTCCTGTCCCCTTTGTGAAGGCTCCCTCCATGAGTGAGATTAAGAACAATTAGAAACTAATTTCAAATAGCATTTAGGAATGAGGGGGGTTAATTATTTGTTCTAAAATGTATACTCACAAAACACTCTTAGCAAACAGCTTCTGCAGTGTCTTACAAAGTAGGTAATTAAAACAACCAGCAGCATACCCTATCAGCCCCACCTTACACGAACAATAAAAGTCAACTGGATTTAACCAAAGGCTTTACCATTTGGTCCTGGACATCTCTCTTAGCCTGAGAAAATGCCTGCTGTAATTCACCAAGTAAAGTCTCGGACTCCTGAGCTCTTATAATAAGTGAAGAAATCTATCAAAGGGGAAAAAAAACAATTAGCACCATCCACGAATGCAAATGAATTTCCAAGTCAAATTCCTCTTATTAAATCATAACCTCTGATTTGAGAGAAAGCAGCCCTATGTTTATTTACATCAAACTGTTTTTATTTTATTGTCTCATGTGCCTGCTTAGAAATGGGGATCTGTTTTCTGTAGGAACCAGACACTGACAATGAATGCTAATGTTAACTGCAGTTGAGGCTTAAACTAAAGCGCTTCAGCACCTATTGAAGTCAGCCATATTCACCCATTAGAACATGACAGAAGAAGAGCTCTGCTGGATCAGCCCAGTGGTCCAACTAGGCCAACAGCTTGTTTCACACAATGGCTACCCAGTTGCCGTGGAGGACCACTGACAGGCCACAGAAGGCAAAATCTTTCATTCTACCCGGGAACCTGTGCTTTCTATGAGATTTTACTGTACTGGTTTTCCAGCTTTATTTCACAGAACTCTAGGATTCTGCCAGGGATTCTACAGCAAACAAAACCAAGGGTCATGCCAACAATATTCTTGTGTCTGACTATTACTGTCAAACAAGATTTTCCTTCTGCACGGATTTTCTGTACCTGACATTCCGATTCCTCGGTGCTTTGCTTCATGCAGTCCTCTAGCTCCTGTTTCTCCCGCATTGTTTTTTCTAGCTGATCATTGGCCTGCCTCAGCATCATCTGAAGCTTCTTCACCTAAGTGGTTAGGATGAGAATGCAACATAAATGTCCTTTCTGCTAAAAAAAAAGGTGAGGGAATGATACTTCCCCTTAGCTCAAAATCTATGAAAGCATCCGGAACATCGAGTTCAGCATATAAGAACACCATAAATTAATGATTAGATTACACTTGCGAGGTTTTAAGAGAAGTTTGGCTGATGCCCATAACCTCTAGAAAAGACCACCTTTCCCAACACCATCAACATCTGGTTCTTTGTGCTCCAAGTTGGATGAAATACAGACTCCTCAGTTATTTGAGGTATGGGGGGAAAGTCCTCAATATCAGTACCCCCCCCCACCGCCATCTTAACATTAGCTTTATTATGCAGTTTTGAACTCTGGCTCTCCTTAGCCTGTTGTGAGGAAGCCCTTTAAACTCAAGATCATTTGACTGGAAATTTTATGAACATGGAAAACACATTCCATCCCTGAGCTAGTATGCTACTGGTAGACTGAAAAGTCTTTTAAACCATTCCCAAAGCTGTTTCCCCATGTTACTTCCATTGCTGCTGCAACTGCAGAGGCATTCATAGAGCCAATGGAGAGCTGACACAGTAGTTTTGCCCACATTTTCTTTGCCCCAGTCTCCCATGGCCACCATTCCACTCACTCCCCTACACACAGGCCACCAGGGACTTAAAAAAAACCCAGTAATTGACATATCATGATAGTTTTTTTAAAGTTCTTGTGATATGTCAATTACTGATGGCATGGGATGGGGGGGGGGGGTGGCAGCCGTAAGAGATTGTGGCAAGGAAAATGTTACTGCAATCTTCCTCTAAAGATTGTACCAAACCAGGTTTAATAATAATATAATAATAACGTTCAATTTATACACTGCCCTTCAGGGCACTCAGAGTGGTGTACAAAGTGTGTTATTATTCTAGGAGAGAGTTCCTAGAAACTGTGACTGACCCAGAGTCACCCAGCTGGCTTCAAGTGGAGGAGTGGGGAATCAAACCCGGTTCTCCAGATTAGACCACTACACCAAACTAGCTCTCTTGGGAAAGATTGTATCAAAACAGGGGAAAACATGGAAGCAGGACAAAAATAGGACAATGTCACATGGATGCTCCTTAAAATAGCACCGCACTAAGGAAGATTAAGGTACAATAAAACATACATGAGGAATCAATCTTACACTGGAAGATGAACATGATTTAATTCAGATTTTCCATATTAAGCGGTGTTGTGATAAAGCCAAACAGAGGTTTGCACCAAAAATAAAATTTAGTAAATCGAGGTTTTTTTTCTGAATCTAAGAAAAAAATTGGAATTCCCTGAATTCAGAATTGATTGTCTAATTCAGTTTGGCTATTTCCAAAACATTTGGCCATTGTTTTCTGTGGGAAAATCACTCTGGAGGCTATCCGATGGACTGGAGGGGTCATTTTTCAAGCATACCTCACCACATTTAGAGGGAATCTACTCCTGACTGTCTTCTAACACCCTCCCCCAAGTTTCATGTAGATTGCCCCCCAAATAACATGCCCCCACTCACTCTCCAAGGGACACTGTTGCAACTTAGCCCAACAGAAGCAAACTGAAGCAAGAGAATGCCTTGAGCTTGTGGCTGGGTGCTGCTTGGTTGTTCTGTGGTGTTTCCCCACTGGTTGAACCCAGTGCCTAACTGCTGTGAATGACACTGGTTCTGTTGGGCTAAGTTGCTTACTTCAGTTTGGTTTGGGTGGAATGGGTGTGATTCTCTGGTATGATGTTGGTCCCGTTTCACTTTGGTTCTGGAGGGATTCCATTTCCTTGCTCCAGTTTGGTTCTGTTGTGATTTCTCTAGGATGAGCTTAGTTTGCATTTGGGAGTGTGGCCTGGCCATGTCAGCCTTGCCCCAGTATGTTTCTGCAATAGGAGTCAGCTTTGATTTCCCCCCCATAGGAAACAATGGAGTGGCTGGGGGCATCTTGTTCAGGGGCCTGTAGAATTGGCCTCCAGCGTCCAACCTTCCTGAAACTTGGGAGGCCTTTAGAGGACAGTCAGGAGTGGGTCCCCTCCAAATCTGTGAGGTTTGCTTGAAAAATGACGCCCCCCCACCCCTGCCTACCAGATCGCCTCCAGAGTGGTTTTCCCATAGAAAACAATAGCCAAATTTTACTGAATTTTTACTGAAAATTTGGTAAAAATTCAGAATACCTCTTTTTGATCCAGAATACTCAAATTTTACTGAATCAGTCAAAATTCAGCATTTTAATCCAAATTCCAAATCAACCTGCACATCCCTAAGGCCAAACTCAGTATTTAATTCAAAAATCATCTTGTGTAGCTTACATATGCCAGAAAAAAAAATGACAATCCAGAATTTGAGGGTTTGCCATCCTCCCAAAATGACATATGATTTGGGGGGACAGTAAGCCATAAGTATTGAAGACAGAAAATGCCCCCCCCAATGAAACTGGATTACAGAAGTTCAGCCAAAGATTCCAAAAGAATTTAAGGGGGGGGGGAATCTCAGTTTACATTGTCAAGTGACAACCTGCTATGTTGCCAGTTAACTGTAGAGTCCTGTATCTTGTTATTAGGAATTTAAAACACGGCATCTTTAAAACTACAGCACAGTACATACATACCTTTTCTTATGTTAATGCCACTACTGTACACATTGCAAAATTAAACATCTCAATTTGCCAAATTAGATTGTTATACCTGTCCATTAAGTTCTTAGCATCTTTGCTCGTACTATAAATTTTAGAAGAACAATTTAAACACAGTTTAAAACTATTTAAGATTCTGGAATAAATGTGATGGCTATTCTTGTGCCTGCTTGAGGACCTAGAAGCAACAGCCCCCAAACTCCTTTCAGCCTCCAACTTGCTTACATGTTTCAAGAGATTAAAACTGGAGGCTAAAGTGAGTTGATAGAGAGGGAAAGAGCCCTGACAAAATCAGGAGCTCTTGACTCACCTCTCCTGCAAACAATAGTGGAGTTGCTATCACTGATGTGCAGAGGTGGGTGGAGGGCAGAGCCCCTGCAGCCACAAGTGACCTGTGAATTATATGACAAAGCGAACAAGATGATGCAACTGGGGACAGCCAATAATGCCCCCTCCCTTGCGTGGCGAAGGGATTGCCAGTTCAGGACCCTAAGCTATCAACTTCTGAAACCAACATGAGGACCAAACTGGGCACTTATGAGGGACAGAAGAGGGCCACATTGTTTCGATAAATGTTTCCCTTTGTTCACAAAGTGGGTGGTGGGGGATATATTTCTGAACAAAAGTGGAGTTTAACCCTGCCACTGCCCCCTCCTGTCACTTAAAGAAGTTTTCTACCAGCCTGGATCCAATACTGGAACAATGATAAAAACATCAAAGCGGCAAGAGGGCAGGATTTAAGTTCTCTTTCCTTCGAAATCCACTGTTTAAATCCAGAGGAGTTAGCCGTGTTAGTCTGTAGTAGCAAAATCAAAAAGAGTCCAGTAGCACCTTTAAGACTAACCAATTTTATTGTAGCATAAGCTTTGGAGAATCACAGTTCTCTTCGTTAGATACATGGAGGGCAAAAAGAGAAACTGGTCAGATATAGAGGAGGAGAGAGGGGGCGGGGTAGATGCAAACATCTCCTTCTGATATGCAGATGCAAACAGCTCCTTCTGATGTGGAGATCAGTTTGCTTCTGTAAAGGTTCAGAGGACTTAGCCGTGTTAGTCTGTAGTAGCAAAATCAAAAAGAGTTCAGCAACAGCACCTAGACTATCCAATTCCACTGCAGCACAAGCCTTCGATAACCACAGTCCTCCCCGCCAGATACATCTGACAAAGAGAACCGTGGTCCTCGAAAGCCCACGCCAGGTGCCACTGGACTCCCCCTGACCCTGCCTCTGTAAAGGAAATCAGTTACCTGTGATAATGAGATAACCATTCATAGTCCCTATTCAGTCCCAGCTTGACAGAGTCAAATTTACATATGAATTCCAATTCAGCAGCCTCCCGTTGGATTTTGTTTTTGAAAGGTTTCTGTTGAACTACAGCGACCTTTAAGTCTTTGATGGAATGTCCTGGTAGACTGAAGTGTTCTCCCACTGGTTTCTGGACGTTGCCATTTCTAATGACAGATTTGTGTCCATTTACTCTTTTGCGTAGAGGTTGGCTGGTTTGTCCAATGTACAGAGCAGAAGGACATTGTTGGCACATGAGGGCATATATCAGATTGTACAGAGCAGAAGGACATTGTTGGCACATGAGGGCATATATTTATTTATTTATTTATTTATTTATTTATTTATTTATTCAATTTATATACCGCCCATCCCAGGGGCTCTGGGCGGTGAACAGTTAAAATTGATAAAAACAAAAACTAAAATCAATATACAAATAATAAAACAAATGAACAAGGTGCAGTGGTGGGGAGAACCTTCCCCACCCCAAAGGTGGGAGGCCGACATGGCACCGCCCCCTTCAATCACCAAACGCCTGGCGGAACAGCTCTGTCTTACAGGCCCGGCAGAACGATAATATGTCCCGCTGGGCCCGGGTTTCCATTGACAGAGCGTTCCACCAGGCTGGGGCCAGGACTGAAAAAGCCCTGGCCCTGGTTGAAGCGAGGCGGGCTTCCTTAGGGCCGGGGACCACAAGTAAATATTTATTCGCTGATCGGAGCGATCTCCGGGGAACATACAGGAATATCAGATTGTACAGAGCAGAAGGACATTGTTGGCACATGAGGGCATATATCAGATTGGAGGATGAGCAGCTGTAAGAGCCAGAGACAGTGTAGTTGATGCCATTGGGTCCTGTAATTGTATTCCCTGGGTAGATATAAGGGCAGAGCTGACATCTGGGTCTGTTGCAGGGCCTGGTACCTGTACTGGTGACTCTGCTAGCCGATTCATGATTGTAAGTGAGAAGTTGTTTAAGGTTGGGTGGCTGTCTGTAGGCAAGGAAAGGTCTTCCACCCAGGGCTTCTGAGAGAGAGGTATCATTTTCCAGGATGGGTTGTAGCTCACTGATGATACGTTGGATGGGTTTGAGCTGGGAACTATAGGTGACAACCAGTGGTGTTCTGTTGTGTTCCTTTAGGTTTGTCCTGGAGCAGGCTGTTTCTGGGTACTAGTCTGGCCCTGTTGATTTGTTTCCTCACTTCATTTGGTGGGTACTGTAGCCCCCAAAATGCTTGTTGTAAATCTCTTAAGTGGGAGTCTCGATCAAGAGCACTGGAGCAGATTTTGATTTTGCTACTACAGACTAACATGGCTAAGTCCTCTGAACCTTTACAGAAGCAAACTGATCTCCACATCAGAAGGAGCTGTTTGCATCTGCATATCAGAAGGAGACGTTTGCATCTACCCCAGCCCCCCTCTCCTCCTCTATATCTGACCAGTTTCTCTTTTTGCCCTCCATGCATCTGACGAAGAGAACTGTGATTCTCGAAAGCTTATGCTACAATAAAATTAGTTAGTCTTAAAGGTGCTACTGGACTCTTTTTGATTTCACTATTTTTAAAGGCTCCATTCCATGTTTTAACATAAATGGGTAGACATACGTATGAGTATACTTAGTTATCCCCCACACATACCAATCTTATCTAGTCTGGTCATCAGCTATCCTCTGAGCAAATATTTAAAGGGTGAGATCATAAAGCAATCAAAATACGGGCCAAGGCTACTGGTTGAGCCATGGTTCACTTTGTGTATCATGATGAGGCAAATCTAAAGGGTTCAGTGCAGAGGCTTCACTGCAAGTATTCTGACAGCAGCAGCAGCATTTATCCTGTAAAGAAGTCTCACCCCCACACCAGGGTGTATCAGACCAAACGAGAAAAAAGCAGGTCATTGTCAAAATAGCAAACACTCTGATGGCCCTGGTGCACTGAAGAGAAGGAACAGACAACTTCATTAGAACACGTGACATAAAGAAATCTCTGTTCTTTATCCCGTTGTACAGCAACATGTGCAGTATTTACTCCAGTGCAAGACTATTCTCACTGCCCCCCCCAGGTATGCCATCAAAGGGGGGCAGAGGTTACGTTCTCATTCGAGTTAGTTGTGCCCAGTCAAAAAAAAATCAGTAAGGAATAGTGCTATAGTGTAAGGATACTATAGGGACTGGTATATCAATTACAGCAAAGGCAAGGAAGGAGGGGCAGAAAGCCCACTGGTGACAGGAGGATTGGTGGGCCTGAGAGGAAATGGACTAGGAGGTATAGAAATCCTCGCCTTCCCATCTCACACTCTCTCCAAACCTGCCTTGAGTACAAGCTCTCAGGAAAGCTCATACCAAAGTAAGTTTGGGAATCCATGCAGCAATGTTGGGAGAAGCCCAGAACCTGGGTAATTTACAGCAAAGAAATGCGTGAAGCCCACTCTAAAACCACTGCACAGGTCAGAACAAGAGCTGCACGTGGAAGTAGACGGTGTCTGTATCTGAGATGTATAAAAGCAGAAGAGGGAGAGGGGCTTGGGATTACTGGAGTCAGATAGGAAATGCCTGAGCCTTCAGCTGCCTAGTTCACGATGTAGTATATATTACATAGAAGTCTGGGTTACTTTCTTCCCTTACATACTCAAGAACTACAATAGACAACATAACCCTTTCTAAATGAAAGTGATTTCATGAAAGTGGTTTCATTTCTGTTTTCCTCTCCAGGAAATCACTTCACCTTTAAAAAAAAAAAAATTAGTTCGGAGGCTGGTCAGCTTCACTTACCAATCACTATCTAGTCAACAGTCTAGTATTTATGGCTGACCTATACGTACTTAAATATCAACTTTAAATTAATGGAACTCTGCAAAAAGATAACCGGCTGGTACTCACCTGATCCCTCATCTCAGCCTCCTGAATCTGGATTCCTTGCAACTGCTTCTCGTAATTGGAGCACATATCACAGCGCCTGCCCAGCTTGTTGCCTGCATTTTGCACCTAGAGAACATAAAAGCCATTACTTGCCAAGGAAACGGCAAAACTCTATAAAGTAATGTGGCAGTGGCTGTAGGGACAGTCAAATCAGATGAGACTGGGAGCTCCAGTGATTTTTTTAAAAAATTCAATTATGATGAGCACAGAGATTCAAATATGGACTGGGGGACAGGGGTGGGGGGTTAAAGCCCTACTCCACACTGTTTTTCTCAATCGGGAACATTTCCTGGGAGCAATTATTTGCCCCATTAGCCAAATACAAAGGTAATGATCGAAGTACCTACATGTTTGTCTCCAATGGGGGTGTCTCAGGATGGGAAAAATGTGTGTGTGTTGGGGTAGGGGATAACTATTTAAAATGGATACCGATTCATCTATCAACTGTATCCCACCCTTCCACCACAGGGTTCTCTCCTTTCATTTAACCTTCACAACAACCTCATGCGGTAAATTAGTTTAAGAGACATCTTGGCAGGATCCTGATCTAAAAAGAGTCCCCACATGCCTCATAACCAGGGCTTTTTTTCAGCGGGAACGCAGTGGAACGGAGTTCTGGCACCTCTTAAAAATGGTCACATGGCCAGTGGCCCCGTCCCCTGATCTCCAGACAGAGGGGAGTTTAGATTGCCCTCCGCGCCATGTGGCGCGGAGGACAATCTAAACTCCCCTCTGTCTGGAGATCAGGGGGCAGGGCCACCGGCCATGTGACCATTTTCGCCGAGGGGAATTTAAACTTTTTAAAAACTCCCCCCTTGTTCCAGCTGACCCAAAGTGATGTCATTGTAGGGTCTTGAGTTCCACCACCTCTTTTCCCAGAAAAAAAGCCCTGCTCATAACCATGTTTTAAATTATGCTGGCAGCTCCGTTCACAGAACTCCCAGTACCTCATCTGGTTTGGCCTTGGCCTTTAGCTCTGGGTAGGGCAAAATGCCTGTTTGAGCATGTGGGTGGACTTTCTGTGACAGTGAAGGATTAATGTCAGCAATCTCGGTTTGTGGAATCATGTTCTTTGTCCCTGTATGTTTTATAATGTAGATCCACTCAGATTTGAATGTGGTAGTTTGGAAACTAGAAAAGGCTTGTTTGTTTGGTAAATAAATGAGAGAACAGACGACAAGGAACAGTTTGAAGCTTCCTGCTCTGAAGAGATGCAGAAGAAAAAAACGGAAATGAGAAAGCACCGAGCATTTAAAGTGGCACAAACATGTCCCCTCTGGCAATTCCTATGGCATCTTCCTCCACAGCGGCAATCCTCAAGTGGGATGAAGGCAAGAGACACAAAGCTTACCTCCTTCTGAAGGAGATTCCACTCTGTTTCACTAACTAAGCGGAAACCACTAGGAGAGAAGTAAGCACTTTCAACGCTCTGCGTAATGCTGGAGAGAAGGGATGCCGTCTCTTCCTGCTCTGGCGTCATCGCTTTGATTGCTTTTTCCTGGTCTTTGGTTAACATAAACCCGCTTGGCATTTGCAGAGAACCAAGGGAAGCCGTATCAAAGTTCTCAGATATGGAGTCCGCTCCAACAAGAGGTCCAAAGTCAGATTCATCAAGGTTCCCAGCAGATTTCGCTTTGTTGTTGTAGCCTAGAGTTTTGGACTGTAAAGACCCAGACACCCCCAAGCTGTCCGTTGACTGTGCCCTCCGCAATCCTTCTTTAAACATGTCATTGTCCGACTTGAGAGATTCTCCCGAAGACAGCAGCACATCTGTGTCAAGCGAGTGAACTGAGCCATGGGCGCTATTTACATGCTCCTTCAATTTAAAAAGACAAAAAGGAAAACACTCTTAGGCCATGTATAAAGTTGTAGGCATACAAAGTTGCTCTGGATATGGAAACAAGCCAAGGTTCACCCGCTCCATCAACAGCTATAAAAGCCGTCTTGTAAGCCGTCTTGTAAGTGAAGAACACAGGACATGCTCTCACTAGTAAAAGGAAGTTTCGGGCAAAGGTCTTTCAGAGCTGCTACTAAAGCATTTACTCTGGTGATAAACTTCCTCTTTTCTCCTTCTGGAGATGGAAATCCACGGCTTTTCCCATCAGTGGGCTTCTGTCCAGACACTCAATACCTAGAAAGCTCCCCCCTCCCTTGACAGTTCAATTGCTTGCCTCGTTCATGCTTCCAGGCATTTTAGTATTGTTGTTCAGTAACCAGAGGGCTACACAGTGCTCCAGCCTTTTCACTTCTAACACTCACACCCGAGCCACCCAGTGAACATCCTAAAATCATATGTAACTGGCAAAAAAAAGCTTCCTCACAACAAGAAATGGGAACTCGGGAGGTGTGACAACCAAGCAGTTAGAGTGTTAGGCTAAGAACGGGAAGGCTTGGGTTCAAATTCCTACTCTGCCATAAAAGCTCACTGGGAGACCTTGAGCAAGTCTCTCTCTCTCAGCTTAATCTGCAACTCATCCTTCCCTATTAGCATTAAGTATTATTTTTTTTAAGGCAGCCATTCTGAAAATCAGGGGAGGAGAGGAAGGAATATACTTTGGGACTCCTACCCAGATCACATGAATTAGGTTTCCACACTAGAAAGGAATGCTGATTTAAGCTACTTTGAATTGCTTGTCCTCATCTTTCCAGAACCAGATCTCTAGCTCACTTTCACTTTTGTAGGAAGCAGGGATCCTGCGCACACGTTGACTAAAGCACCAGGAAATCTTCTTCAGGCTTAAGCTCTGACTCTAAAGGCACAAGTCTTTTGTGTGGCTTGTTAAAACATCGCTAAAACATGGAGAGGGCAATTAGAGGGGTGGGAGCCAATTAGTAACAGGAACTCCTTAAAGAACCCGTAACAAATAAATCCTGTTAAAATGCCCCTGTGCAAAGACTGTGTATGGCTAACTCAAGTCAAAATAAGGACAACGTTTTCCATCCAAAGAAAATGTTTTCTGTTGTATGCAAATGAATCAACACAGGCAAAAGCACTGAGGAGATAAGACAACACTGAACACACAGAGACGCGTTCAGGCAAACCAGCCTTTTATAATAAAGAGGAGAAAAAAAGGAATCTGTGCAGCGCCAAGCGTGGCTTGAGATACAGTTTAGAGAGTTAGAGATACAGTTTTTTTCCCAGACAGACAAAAACCAGCCGTAGCAAGAACACAAGTTGGAACAATGGCAGCATTCAAGCCAAAGTTATTTTTCCACCACGTCTCCCCACACTGTTACTAATTTGAACACATTAAATGGTGGTTATCTTGTTGTGTGACATTTAAGTTTCAAGCCAACCCCTACTGATTCCTCAATTAGCCAGACTTTCAATGTGGAGAAGAAGAAAAAGCCATTTAAGCATCAAGAATGAAGAAACAAGGTCCAATTGCATTGGTTAGCGATGCTCATTTTTACTACACCTTATGAGAGAGACTGAAGGGGAAAGGAGGGGGAAGATGACGTGGAACCATTTCTGTGTTTAAGGTCAAAGAGGAAAAAAAAAACCCCACGAAAAGCAGGCTTCTTGACCTCTGGCTGGCAGCCTCAACCAACACGAATAAATTGAACTTATTGGGAGAGATACAAAGGTAAGAGGACTCTGCCAACCCTGCTTTGCCCCCTTTTAGTTTTCCAAAAAGTACCTAAAAACCTTATTTCCAAAAAGCATTTGTTGGTTTTATCATTTAACCCAATTTAATTTTTCATCTCCCCCTCGCCCTTTTGGGATTAATATTTGCTAATTTTAGAGCTACATTTTCAGCCATATTATTTGTTGCCTTGTATTAGTTGCTGAGTCAAAATCAACAAATCAAAGTTATATTCAATAGTACATTCATTCATGAAAATTGTTTACAAGCATATACATTTTCATACATATCATAAATTTGAATACATCTGTACCACCATTCAACTAAATTTCAGACCGTATGAATTCTTTGTCCAGATTTCACATGGTCTGAAATTTAGTTGAATGGTGGTACAGATGTATTCAAATTTATGATATGTATGAAAATGTATATGCTTGTAAACAATTTTCATGAATGAATGTACTATTGAATATAACTTTGATTTGTTGATTTTGACCCAGGGGTTTGTATTGTGACTCTTTGGCTATTCCTTGGGCTTTGCCTGTTCTAACCCCCTCTTTTTGGCTTTGTATTAGTTGCTGTCATTCTTTTAGGAACTAGTCTTGCTTTTAGCTGCTGTTCGACTTGCCGCTTTTATGTGATCGTCTGTTTTCTTGTTTTAAATTTCATCTATTCCTATTTTATCTTGCCAGTCCCTTTATGTGAGATGTCTGTAAAATGGCAGAAAGGTGTGACAAATTTTCTAAAATAAAACAAATTAGCCCCCTTGCTCTGTTTAGGGAACATAATAATTTCCTAAGGATATATCACGGGTATGGATGTGCCTCCTGTAGCAAATGTCTACACACCTTGGTGGTGGTGGACAATGCCCTCAAGTCATAACTGACTTATGGTGACCCCCCCCCCAAGTGGGTTTTCATGGCAAGAGGTGGTTTGCCATTGCCTGTCTTTGCAACTCTGGTCGTCACTGGAGGTCTTCCATTCTATTACTAACCAAGGCCAACCCTGCTTAGCTTCTGTGATCTGACAAGATCAGGTTCACTGGGGCTATCCAGGTCAGGGCACACATTCTTGAGGATACCTAATATACTTTGACTCTTGAGCTATAGCTATACTCTTTAATGTATGTTCAATTCTATAATTAGTTTGCAAAAGAGGGTTTTTTAAAAAAAACTTGTTAGTAGAAGCCTAAGACCTCCGTTTTACAGAAAACTGACATAGGAATACCAAATATAAAGTCATGACTTCTTCAAGTAATTGGCTTCACAGTTAACCAAGTGTTTAAAAACAAGCCCCCCCCTTTAAAGAAATCCTGGAACAAGTACAATAAAAAACCCTCAATAGTTTGGGACCATCAGCCCAAGAGGTTCTCTGGCGCCTTGTTTGGGAAGAAGTGCTAGAAGTGCGGTCCTTTTTAAGAGGTGAGCACCAGCATGGATTTAAAAATCAAGCAGCTTTTGCAGAATCAGATGAGCTAGAAAATGAAGTCAAACTGTGTAGGCATTCCTTCACAGTTCAGGAAACCAGCTCTCTCTTGTTCACATGCAGCAACTTATTCCTTTAGGCGGCACTTACTGAAGTTCACTATCTTTACAATTCAAATTTGTCTTTAATCCTAATCCCTAGTATGTATACTACCAGATCAAAAGTGAGATTTTAATTTTTATAATACTGAGGCTTTAGAACGCTGCTGGATAGCAGATGCCTCATGCTTTGCTGATAACAGGGTGATATAAAGGCTCATTAGGAATTCACTGTGAAAGAACTGAAACATCTGTCTCCCATTATAGGCTGACTTGGAACAGTACTATGAATATTTAGTTGTCAACCAGCAATTGTTAGTCTGTTTCTAAGGGGACAGACATCTCTTGCCAGAATCTCTTGTGAAACCATCCCAGATCGCCTGCTCATATAAAACATAGGTGTTTTCCACACAGGGAGAGGCTTGTACGGTTTCCCTACTGCTGCTGCAGCTGCCAATACAACAGAGCAGCAATGGGGCTTCCACAAGGCAGTTCTCCCTGCTCTAGTTCTGGCAGCGGCCATTCCCCTCCCCCCAAACCACCAGGCCTTTTTCAATTTTTAAAAAATATTCAGCAACCGAATAGCATTATAATGTTGTAATAATCTGTGTATTAAGTTCCCTGAATTCTCAGCTTTCATTTTTTTTTTAAAAAAAGGAAAGCCTCTCTAGATCTTTTTGTTCCAGAGAGATGAGGAAAGGCATATCTCTACAACTAAAGGGGCTACAGATGTTTTTTTTAAAAAAGTTAGGAAATTCAGAGAATCTGATACACATATTGTATTATAATATTATAATGATATTCGAATTCTGATTTTAAAAAAGGAAAGATAGATACCTCAGGAACAGGGGGAAATATTCAGGCTTTACTGAGATCTTTCTTAAAACTTCGCCAGCAAAGGAGACTTGGGAAAGATTGGCAGGTGCACAAATGTATCACAGTGTGGTGAAGACACAGGGGAAAAAACCTACTTCCCAACGGCATCAAACTCAGGGCAAATGACCCATGTAGAAAAGGTCTTATTTAAGCTTCTGACACACCTCCTTTTCCTCTTAAATTTATAAAAGCCAAACATTAAGAAAGAATCACCATGAACACCAGCAAACTATTTTAAGTGATATTCTAAACTTCAAACTCAGGTTACGTGTTATCTTTTGTCGCACTGTGCCTTTGTCTGCCCTCATCCACAACAACTGATGACACAGAAATTCACAACATGACAATACGGCACCACCTCAGAGCAATCCTAAGTGGGTCTTTTCCAGGGAGCTTACTCTCAGCAAAGGGTCCTCAGGATGGCACTGAATGAAAGGCGTTCCTTGACACTATTTCCATTAGAGAAAAGGATGCCCCTCAAGATATACGTTTTTAATACCTGGCACAACATGGCTTTGGTCTCGGTTTTGGTACAGCAATGGGTAGGGGGATTAAATGCAACATGTCCAACATAGTTCAATAGCCGTCAAGCTCCCAGGAAGAATCTGGGATCAGGTGGCATTTTGTTCCTCAATATATTGTAGTTTATTGTATGAATAAACCCATGTAACTAAACCAGACTCTGATTATTTTGTTAGCAGAAAATACCTATTGAAATCAAATAATTCAACGATCATCAGTAATGTGCACCTCCAATGTGGGAAATGTGCTATGAACACTTGGTTGTACCTCTTCACCAGGGAACTGTGGGAAAGATTCATCGTGGGCTATGGAACACACAGCTTTTGATTCATCATCGGTGCCTTTCTGTTTGTCTTCCTTCCTTTTATGAAGTCTTCGCTGCTCTTCATCTTCCTAGAAATGAGTCGTAAATAAGAATTTTCATTTTTTTGTTGTAATTTACAAATTAAACTTAAAATGGATAGGCAAATTGGGGGGAGGGTTGCACTTTTGAGATGAGCAAGTCATTTGGGAGGTTTTAAAGTGGGGCAAATTATAGATGAATGCTGTGTGGGGTGTAAAAACGGGACCTCTCTCCTTTGGGACTGAGGAAACATTGTTCTCCCACCCCCCTCATTGTATGCAAAGTCCTTTTCAAATCTCATCTCAATTGCCCACACAACAGGGATGTGAAATAGGAAGACCCAGAAGCTGAGCTACTGCCATCTATCTTGGTGTGGGTGGAGACTGTAGGCCTAAGGGAACATGTTGGCAAGTTGGCCATTTAAACTTCTGCATGCACAGCTGCTACTTCCTATGGGCCCTTCTACATCATACAACCAGATCAGGTCTTCCTCCTTGCCCAGCATGGATACATGTGCCTTGCATGTATGCAAAAAAAGCAGAGGTGCTTGTCAATCCATCACTAATTCAGGTCATGGTCAGCTGATCAATGGCCGCTATTGGTCTAGGCAGATGGTCAGTCATTTTAAAATTTAAACAAGAACATATAAATGCAGAAGGAATGACATAGCTCAATTCAAGGACCAGAGCCATTTGATAGATATACGACAGACACAAGCAAGGAGCAATTGTTTTGCAAAATATATTCACCATGGTGTAAGCGGAATGATATACGTGAACACATTTTCTAAAATATATCTTGAAAGACTGTTAGCCAGTGACATTGCTTACAGCAGTTGTTAATGTTATCTGAACCATACATTTCACAAATATGAATGTCTAAGTTAATTGTTACCACAAACTTCCACGAACTGGTGCAAGTTTGCGAACTGGTTTGTGGTTCATAGTTCATGGGGTTTAAATGCCCTTTCCGTGCCGCTTTCCTAGCTGGCCAGCCAAGCCTTACCCGCTCTTTAAATGAGCATTTCTCCGCTGCTCCAAGCAGCTGGGAAATGGCCATTTAAACATGGAAAGGGGCATTTAAAACGAACCAAATGAACCAGCAGACCAGTTCGGAAGTTCATGGAAACGAGCTTCCACAAACTGCTGGTTCGTGGTTCTTTTTGGTTCGTGTTCCGTTTTGTGCCCATCTTTACTTAACAACCAATTGCACTCCAATAAAAGTCAACAAAGCTTGGCTAAATGAACCCACCCCACCTACGGCAGTCACTAACCTGATCTTTCTTCTTTAGTTCTTCCACTTGGCGAAGCTGTTCTGAAGTCAGCACGATTTCCATTCGCTGCATGTCCCTCATCAGCAAGCGTTGAGACTCTAAGAACTGGTCATTGGCTTTTTGCCATGTGTGTTTCAGTTGGTTGTGCTGCTGCCTTTCTTGTTCTAGCAGATGACAGACTGAACAGGGAGCAAAACAGAATCCTAATGTACTGGAGCTTTAATGGTTGGTTACATTTCACTTTACTTCCTCCCCTCTTCCACATGCAACACTATTTCCAGACACTAAGTGCATTTTTTGTTTGCCATTGCCCACACAGATTCTCTGCTCCTCAGAATCTGTTTCCACATATCTAGAGACAGGCAGTTTATATGGAGATAATCCCCATGAACACATGTGCAGAAATATGGAAGTCATGTTACACGTCATATATTCTTGCAAGAATTCAATTCTTCACCTGCTTATTGGGCTTTATGCAGTGGCATCAATATAAAGACGGAGCTTTGCTCCAAATAGATTACCATTTACATTCTGGCTGAGAGGGAAGACAGCAAATGAAGAAGAAAAGGAACAGGGCAAAAATGGTTAAGTTCAACAGCACATATTTAAGCCTTCCAGTAGGGAATAAGGATTAAGGATTTCAGAAAATCTGTGGATTTTAAGAACCAATTTGAATGGAGGAAAGGTGATAGGGACAGGGAAAGGAGAAGTAGGGACAGGGAGGCAGGACAGGAATGGGATGGGGATGGGGATGGAAAGATCCTGTGGTCTATAGATGGATAGGAAGGCCCATATTATCTTCTAGACAAGGGTACCTCCAATTCACAGTGCAACTGCTTTACAGTCATTGTCCAAGCTTTTGGGGGTTGCATGAAAAATCCTTAGAAAAGAAACAACATGAACACAATATAGAGAGGGCCATGGCCATGCATATGGAATGGTCCTTCACTTTTCTCATGGGGAGCATTACATGGGAACAATGCTATTAAGTCAAGAAATAGGGAACTGCTACAGATGTAATTTTATAAGGCCATCCATTAGGAAAGAAGTCAACAGTAGCTCTTAAGATCTATTCACTGCAAAGTAGTAATATTCCAGTTAGGCTGGGTCAGTCATTACTGCTTAAGAACTGACACCACAGTAAAAGTATAGCACTATTAATTTTGCTTTTGACATTGGGTTCATTAATACTAAATTCACTGCAGTTCAGTGTATGGATCAACCAAAACATTTCAATCACATTTCAACAAAGCACAATGTTAATAACATAATACTAAATGTGGTCTAACACAATAAACCTAATACAGATAATCAATTTGGCCATCAAAACACAAAGTCTCCACACTGAATACCTTCCTAAGTTTTTGGGTCTTTACAGTAACCTAAATGAATAATCCTCTAAATAGGTAACAGAAGAGATATAAATATGTAAATTCGGAGGTTCTAAAATGCAAGGGAAGAAACTGCAAATTTCTAGACAGTTTCCAGGTAACGCTTTTTGTGATATTGGATATCATCATGTAGAAAGGAGAGGGAAGCATTTTGGGAAACACCAGGATCATAAAACACAGTCCAAGAATGTGGCTGCCTACATTGTTGTGTTGTTATTGCTGCTTATGTTTCTAGAACTGAGAAAAATCCATACCTTCATGAAGTTCCTTTCGCAGTTTTTCTGCATCTTCCTGCAGAACAGACTTTTGAGTGTTCAAAACAGCCACATACATTTCTAGATCAGTCCTACAGGATTTCTCAGCTTCCAAGTAATGATTCAGTTCTTTAACCTGAAACACATACACAGAGAGAAAGACTGTAATTCATGCAGATGGTTTGGTTTTAAGGTTGATGGCTTGCACACAGAGGTGGAGGTTCACATCTGCTTAACAAACACAAGCACGCTTCTAAGCATGATGAACTCTGGTCACAGATCTTAGCCAAAGCTCTTCATTCACAAATCACTGCAATCATGGCGCGATGGTGCAGCACACAAACATTTCCAGGCAGACTTGACAGCAATGAACACACCCAAGATGATAACTTCCAAGCCGTTAATGTTTGCCATCAAAAGCTCAACAGCTTCAGTGCTAAAAGCCTATCATTAGTTGTTTTGTATAAAGGTTAACAAGCCATTAGAACTGTATTAACACTGAAGCCAACATAATATATCTTCAAATGCTGAAAACTAATAACCCATAGAAGTGAATGTGCTTGCCAACTCTATCAATGCTGACATCCAGGAGCCAAAGCACGTTAAAGGGGATCTGGAGATTCTTCCCTTTTGCCATTTACAACACTACAGAGACAGAGCTGTAGAATACTAGCAGCAGTTCAAGAGCTACACCCATGGCCAATTTTTGTATGTACACAAAAATAAATAAATAAATGCAGGCTGTACAGTTTGTGCTTTGCCTGTTAAAGTAAAACACTGGTAAATGACTTCAGTGACAGCAGAATTATGACTGGTTGTTGGGGGTTTTCCGGGCTGTATTGCCGTGGTCACCACGGCAATACAGCCCGGAAAACCCCCAACAACCATCGTTCTCCGGCCGTGAAAGCCTTCGACAGAATTATGACTGTTTAAGGAGGGAATATAGTACTAGAAGCCAGCTTACATAAGGCTGTACTCTCATCTGATTTAGAGGGCTTATGCTTGTGCAGTACGCTTGTGCAGAATAAAGGGGAAATTGTTAACAGAAGATCTGGGAGACCCAGGTTCAAATCCTCATTCAAGCTACCTTAAATCCTCTTCCCACACCCTATCGGCAACAGGGGACAATATTCTTTTGTTTTGCTGAGAAAATGTATTATGATGAGGAAATGTATTATATATCACTGCGTGATATAAATGTGAAATGACTGTCATCATGTAAGACGCAGGAGTTTTCAAACTTTATATAAAACTATTCGTGTTTTCTGTAGGCTTTCCCCAAACAGATCTAATAATTGCTTCCCCTACTACCATCGTCTTGCTTACTGATGTGCAAAAACATCCTACTGTTTTCATACTGGGAAAACAAGCCATGTGGTTTCTGAAAGTCTTCAGAAAAAGAATGAGACCACAGATATCTTGATGCTGCCTTCTAGAAAAAAATCTAATAAGAAAAAGACATGTTTATAAAATTATACATGGATGGGGGTGGGGTTGAAGAAAAGAAATTTTCCCTCCCTCTCCCATAACACTAGAACTTGGGAGTAACCGATGAAGTTGATGGGCAGCAGATTCAGGACAGACAAAGGCAAGTACTTTTCATATAACATAAAATTAATCCATGGTACTTACTGCCATAGAACATCATGAGGGCCAATAGCATAGATGGCTTTCATAAGGAATTCAAGGAAGATAACCTTTTATATAAGAAATCCATGGAGAACAGATCCATCAATGGCTATTAGCCGTGATGACTAAATGGACCACATTCACTGTCAGAATATCTTTCAATACCAATGGGGGTGGGGGGCGGGCGGGCAGGTCTTGGCTTCTATGCCCAACTTATTTCCTTCATTTATACTCACCTTTCTCCCCAGTGGGGACACAAAGCAGTTTACACGGTTCTCCTTTCCTTCCATTTTACCCTCCCAACATTCCTGTGAGGTAAATTAGGCTAAAAGTGTGTGACTGGTTATCCAGAAAACTTCCATGGTGGAGTGGCTGAAAACTGGATCTCCCAGAACCTAGCCAGACACACTAACCACTACATCACGCTAGGTCTTTTGCAGGTGTTCCAGCGGCATCTGGCTAGCCACTGTGAGAAGTAAGATGCTAGATTCGGTGGACCCTTCATCTGATATAGCAAGGCTGCTTGTCATCTTGTAATGGTCTGGGAAGCTATAATAATTGGCACAAAGTGATTTTCAAGGGCTCTGTTTTCTACAATACACATGGCATCAGCAGCTTTTCCCACTATAGGTAGTGGAATTCTGAGGTGGATTCTGAAAATTAGCAGCTTCTTTAGAATAAGGGTGCAAGACAGACTGATGGAGCAAGAAAGCTTGCAGAAAACAAAGTATGCATGCTGCTGCCTCTTAAAAACATGCAGCTGCTAAGGATATGATTCATACAAATTCTTAGGTGGGCTTGCTGGATTTTCAACAGAAGGAAATTCTATGTAGCTTTGCCCAGCTACGTCATACACTCAGTGTCACTATGGTATTCTTTCCACCACAGCATTCTGTGGCAACTTAAAGCCTTTAGAAATACACAGAGATAAGCAAGCAGCTTTTGCATTATCTGCCCAGATCTACTTGCTAGACAAGAACTGTCCACAAGCCTCCACTGACAAGTCAAACGGCAAACCATAAAAGCTGAAACACGGAAAAAAAAATTATGCAGCTGGGCCAACTTGAAGATTAGACAGGAGGAATGACATCAGTTCCATCAGTGAGAGACGTTATGAAAACAGTAAGATCCTACCCAATACCACGGTTAGAAGACAGATAAGTTGTTTTTAGATGCAAAGGCCAAAGTGATGCTACACATTAGTGATTAACAAGAAGCAGTTAAAAAAAAAGAAAGACCCCAATGCAGGTAACAGTTCCCCCCCCCATTGTTTTAACACTTTAACTACTGAAGTAGCTAATGTGGTTTCAATAAGCTAAAGTCTAATTACCAGCTCCTGGCATGAAGCTGCATGCCAAAGACAAGAGGCAAAGAAAAGTCTGACTGCCCAAAAGTGATCAACTGGATTTGCCTCATTGAGAAAGTCTTGGCTTGGATGGATTGAAATTGCTAGTAAGCCAAAATATATTTGCTAGTACAAGGAAATTTGGTGGAGGTTTTGCTTTACACTCTGGATCTAATAGGCTGAGTTTTGCCAGTAGGCAAAAAAAATAACCCCTCAGGCTTGTGTCTGGTAGCCAGTTTTTGTTGTCAGCCTCTGTAGCAATGGAGTCTGAGATCAGAACAAGCATCTATTTGGTACGAGGCACCCCGTCTGTGAGCTCTCTTCCAAGGGCACATCATAAATACACGGCTATACCACAGCACTGCTGCTGCTTAATAGGGGTGCCGGAAGGGCCAGGAATATCCAAAATTGTTTTTCTGTGCCTCCAATGTCTCCCCCACCCCCATGCCAGTTGCACAACTATCCACTTGGTAGGTTTTTAAAGAAGTTTTTCAGTTTTCAAAAATGTCAGTTACATTTTACATAAAATTAGCATTTCGCAAAAACAAGAAATAAAAACAAGTTTGTATCCAAAATTGTTTTTCTGTGCCTCCAATGTCTCCCCCACCCCCATGCCAGTTGCACAACTATCCACTTGGTAGGTTTTTAAAGAAGTTTTTCAGTTTTCAAAAATGTCAGTTACATTTTACATAAAATTAGCATTTCGCAAAAACAAGAAATAAAAACAAGTTTGTATGCCATATCCCTCAAAAACAATTAAATATCACATATATTAGTGAACTGCATCCAAGCTGACCTATTTTTTGTTCTGATGAGTGGTCTTTCTGCGACAGAGGCTTCGGACCCTCATTTCAGTTAATATCTGCAGAAAATCAAGCTGGTGGCCAACTAAAGCTTGTAGCTCTTAAACACAAATACACCCCAAATAGTTCTGAGAATACTACAGACAGCCAAAACATGGACAATAATATGATCTTTAAAAAAAATGTTTTCTGTCCTTCATAGAACCCTTTTCTGTAATGAATTTATCAGCCAAGGAAAACCCTGCACATCATATACATAACTCCAGGTTCATTGCAGAGGACTCTGGGAATGAGGAAAGTGTTCTAGGATACACACACTTAGGGTACTGAACTGGTTAGTGTTGCCCTGTATAAACTGAAATAGCAACTCTTCTGCAGCTGGATGCTACAGGGAGAGAGAGCTGTCTTCCAAGGAATGCTCACCCTTCTCATTGAAGAATCCGTGATAAATATTGAAGGAATCCAGGGGTCCCCAGGTCTCTGAAGGTTTGATAATGAGATGGTCAAAACAGGCCACAATAGACTTTAGAGTCAATATTACCAATAAGTGATTTTCAGGGCTTGGCCTGAGGGTCTCTATGGAAGGAATTATCATTCATATCCCAATCAGTTTGATAAATTATTGCTACAATTTAAGAGCACCCAGTTGACTATCAAAGGTAAAAGAAAGTACCTCTGGAAAGTACCAGCCTCTCCCTTCCTGAAGGATAATGCAGCTGTCAGATTTGTAAAACTTCCTTTTGTTGCTTTAAAAAAAGAAGGAAATTCACCAGTCTGCTTGAAAATCTGCCCCACACAAATGATACTACTTGTTTCTCCAATACATTTTCTTACTCTTAAGTCTGGCAGGAACATTTTTGATGGAATTCATGCTTCACAGGCATAATGAGACGGATACTCAAGACAGAGTGTCATACAACAAATCCAAATTCTCTATGCATGATCAACTGATTCCCAGGAACAAGATGAATGGCCCTGATACATTATGATACATATCCTTTCTATGAAACAGAATTCTGCATCACCTACCTTTGAAGCCTCCAGCTCCTTTATCTTTTCTTCTGCCTGTGTCAGTTTCTCCTTTAATGTTGCAATTTCCTTCTCCATAGGCATCACTACTGAACGAAGCTTCTCAGCATCTTCTTGAGCCTGAAGTTAACAACATTAAATGAGCTTTACTATACTGAGCTTTACACTTTACTGAGATTTAGTGGTATCTTGTTCTGAAATGCAACAGAAAACCAGCCTCAAACCAGTTAGAGATTACGGAATTAATGTTAAGAAGCTACATAAAGATGCAGTCCACAGCACAAGTGTGCTCTATGAGCTTTGGAAAACTCTTTTCAGCATGAAATCACTAAGATGGCAAAACTAATCAACCACCACCACTTAACAGTATACACTAGTTGAACACCTATCAACAACACAGCAAACTGGGGCCACCATCCACAAATAAAATAGATATATAGATATGCATTGAGACTCCCCTCAGAAAAACCATGTTGTCAAGTTTGAAAAACCTACAAGACTGCTAAAGGACAACTAAGCAAGCTCATTGTACATGAATTTAGAGGACAGTAGGATATCAGTTAAAGAAAACAATGAAAACAGAGGGGAGAAGGGTAAAGCAGACTTCTAGTATCCTAAAGAAAGGGATTTGCGGGAACTTCCCAACAGCCTTCGTACCTTCCCCCCTCTTTCTTGTACTTACTTCAGAGTTGGGGAGGGAACCAGCTTTCTAATGCTTTAATGCTAAAGCACCCCATTGAGGGAACAACAAGACAAGACAGAGATTTGTAGACAATCTCCTTATATTGTGACGGCCTATGGCTATAGACAATAAACTCGTTTGATTTGATTTGACGATCTCCTTATGTATTTTTTAAGATTAAAAAGCAGCTTGTAGAGGACTCCAGTTTAGATCATAGTGCAGGGGCTCAGTAACACTTTGCCATTTCTTCAACAGCAGTTGGGGGAAGGGAGAGAATTGCTGTCATCTCTAATGAGGGGGGACTTTGGGGCGTCCATATTGAACTTGTTTCCCCCCACACACACTTGAGCTAACGGAAAGAGAGGCATCCACACTCCATCTACTTATGTAATGAAAACAAGAGATGTTCCCATTCAGCAAGCTGATAAATTCAAGAGCATGTAAACATCTTTATAACATCTCTTGCTAGTTACTTTTTACAACCAACTTGAATTTGCCAACATCTATCAATATTTGTGATGCGCCAAGAACACAAACGCAAACAAGTAGCCTGAACTGCACTGTTTCAAAAAACAGAAAGACAAAGTTTTTGAAGTCAAGTTTTTATGGCCTTTTAAGCAGATGATGTATTCTGGGAAACTGCTTCCAGCTCCCTAAATGCCTTAAATCGATACCATCATTTTTAATCTAGAGAGAAGCCTAAACAACAAGCCTCTCATTGCATCAAAAAAACAAAACTAAAACTAAACATATTTGACTACAGCTGTACTTTGGGTAAAATTAGAATGACGGCTTAAGTGTAACAGATTTCAAAAGAAAGTATTTTACAAGGCACCTGCGCCCCAGGGCTAAAAATATATTGCAATTGCTAAGGAACTATAGCATTTGCATCAGCAGCTTACATACATTTTTAAATGTACACCACAACAAAATAGTTCTATAAACCATAAAGCACTCATACTCAAGTTGCACTGACAGGGATGTGTATGCATACCAATCACAATGAGCAAAGGAAATCCACATCGTCAGGTTAGCCAGAAAATCTATGACCTTCCACTAATTAACATGGATATTACCTAGCAGCAAGTTCTCTGGCATAAGACCTAATGATATAAACAGGAGGCACCATACTTTTGCAAAGCCCTCAGTCCTTTTGATGGGGCTTTTGCAGGAGAATCTCTCAGCTGATTACATCCAGTAGCACTTTCAAGAGCAACACATTTTTCCAGGGTATAAGCTGTCATGAGTGAAAACTCACTTAGCCTGATATCTGACAAATGAGGGGCTGTGGCTCAGTGGAAGAGCCTCTGCTTTGCAGGTAGAAGGTCCCCAGGTCAACTGCTGGCATCTCCACTTAACAAAATCAGTCAATGTGAAAGTCCTCTGAGAACTGCTGCCAGTCTGAGTAGACAAGACTGACCTTGATGGAGCTATGTCTCATTCAGTATAAGAAAGCTTCATATTGGAGAGGAGCTGTGGCTCAGTGGAAGAGCATCTGCTTTGTATGCAGAAGGTCCCAGGTTCAATTCCTGTCATCTCCAGTTAAAAGGATCAGGAAATAGGGTGATGTGAAAGACCTCTGCCTGAGACCTTGGAGAGCCACTGCCAATCTGAGCACCCAAATGAGCCACCTGAGAGGCTCCTCATATCACCTTCTGGGAGAGCTGCCTCTGATCTAGACAGATATCATTTCTTGTTGATGGGTAACCATCTCTTACACATCCCCTGTGTGAAATAAGGAGGCTTTGTTTCCAGCTAGTGTCATTGTACAAGGCACTAAAGATTCAGGAAAACTGCCATTTTGGGCCAGACCAATGACTCAGCTAGACTCCTAGCAAAATTTCTCAAGAAGTGTGTCTTGCTCGTGTTGTCAGAAAAGGTAAATGACCTCTGAACACAGACGCCATATATGCATGGCTCTCATGCCTAGCAGCCTATTGTACAAGCAAGCATTTACAGATCAGAAATGATTTATGCATTGCTCTGTGTGTGTGTGTGAAGGGAGAAGGGGCTGTGCAGTGCTAGAGCATGGGTGCCGCAGTCAGAAGATCTCAGGTTCAATCCCTGGCTCTTCCCATTAAAAGAGCTCAGGCAGGATATGTTGGCAAAAGAAGAGAGGGAATAATGATGTCACACAAGAAAGACAAAGCAATGAGATAAAGGAGCAACGAGAATGGATAACCTACTTTTAGTTTAGGGCAGAATCTAATGGCGGGAGGGAGGGGGAGAAGAGGCTTAACAAAGAATGTGGCTAAGCCCCCTCAGTTAGAAAAACCGAAAAGAGTCCAGTAGCACCTTTAAGACTAACCAACTTTACTGTAGCATAAGCTTCCAAGAATCACAGTTCTCTTCATCAGAAGGTCCCCAGGTCAGTGGCATCTCCACTTAACAAAATCAGGCAATGTGAAAGTCCTCTAAGAACCATTGTATCTGACGAAGAGAACTGTGATTCTTGGAAGCTTATGCTACAGTAAAGTAGGTTAGTCTTAAAGGTGCTACTGGACTCTTTTTGATTTTGCTACTACAGACTAACACGGCTAACTCCACTGGATCAGTTAGAAAAGGTGCCCTCTTTGAAGAGCAGTATTTTGTAATTTGACATAGGAAAAAAATAGTGGGAAAATGTCACCAATGAAGGCTGACCATAAGAATGTAGGTAGGACCCTTGCAGCATCGAAAAGCATGCATCATTTCTTCTAGATGGCATGGTAACACACCTTGATGCATTCTTTCCAAAAAAGATTTAGAAAGAAGAATATTATGGTCAGGGAAAACCCGGAAAGGGGCTGATTGCAGCATGTTGTCACGTGAAAGCTTGCAAAAGAAAAAAGAAAGCAGTCTAGTTTGGAAGCCAAGGCAGAGGGGGGGAAATCTCAGTGTGGGAAGTAGCTGAAGAAAGGGCAGTTACCTGCTTATGCCATTTTAAAACTCTCATTAGGCAGAACTGAGTAACTCAATTGCACTTTATATCTGCCCTGTAGTAAAGCCCAGAAGGAGGATACAGGCAGGCAAAGACCCTATATCAAAATCCTGCTCCTGGGTAAACTCAGTTTGACTGCTTCCTTAATACACATTTCAAAGAACATGTTTTCCATGACTGGGAGATTAGATTTTAAGTTGGCTTGCTTCTTTAGGTCCTCTCAACTTTTTTTCATTTCATTTTTCAGTTCAGTATTTGAAAATTCTACTTTTAATTTCTGCTGCTTTCTCAATGCCCGCGTGTCTTTTTATGGGATCTGAGGTTAAACAAACAAATAAACATTGCAGTTTTACAAGTTTTTTTAAAAACTGAGAATGTGTTTCTGGCCTACCTTCTTCATTTCATTTTCGAGATTTTCCTCTTCCTGGCCTTCTGAAAGCCTTCTCCTTAGCTCTGCTATTTCTCTTTCCACATTTTCACGGTATTGGTTCCACTGAGATCGTTCTTTCTCCAGCCTGTGATGAAACTGGCGTTCATAGTCATGGACAGTTTCTGTTTAATTATAACAATAGTAAGTTGCCAATCACGTCTTTAATTTCTCATTATTTCTGTATGTGACAAGCTCATTAAAAAGCTACCAGGTATCAAATCAGAGGAGATGCAAAAGATTCAGGATTAGGAATTTCCAGTTTTTTTGTTTTTAAAAAATGTATTAGTAGTCCCAAATGGCTGTTTGGAAGATTGGAGACGGGTCACTAGGAGACAGCATTTAAAAACTTTTCCCCTCTCATGTCCCTTCTGCAATCTAAAACACCCCTTTGAAGTTCCAATTATCCCTCCAAGAGGGAAAAAACAAATACAGCCACTTGTGTCACAAGTTCTTTTTGCATTTTGTCTTGTTTGGCCCTTAACCATACATAGGTGAAGAATCCAAGAATCAGTGGAATATGTGGAATAAGTAGTACATAATCAAGGTTTTCCAGTTAGACTATGGGAAGTTCAAAGCACTATTCTGTTGGCTTCAGGCAGTACAGCAGATCAGGGCACTAAGAACTGCAACGTATTTTATAGACTGAAATATACTATGCAAATAACGAATCATCATAGCAAAGTTTTAGTTTAAAACAGCTGCATTCCAACATACGTACATAATGGCCACTACTGGTGGGCATAGGTAAAAAACTAATGATCTTTGCCTCTGAAGAATGTTTTATGTATACTGTACTCTGATTTTTCCAAATGCTTAAGTACAAGATTTCTACAAATCTGTTACTTGTGTAACTAAGGCCACCATGTGATTAAAGAAATCTTAGTGGATTAACAGAATCAGTTGTAACTGATTCATCCGAACAGATGTAGCACATGAATGGGAGGAGGAGCACTTTTCTTTCATATTGTATTTATTTTACTTTTACCCTACTTATCTTCCAAGGGGCTCAAGGCTGCATGTATGCTTCTTTCCCCTCCTCCATTTTATCCTCCCAACAATTCAGTGAGGTAGGTTAGCTCAGAGAACGTGACTGGCCCAAGGTCATCCTGGTGAGTTTCATGGCAAGTGAACATTTGAACCGGGCTCTTCCAGGTTCAGTCCAGCATTTGGCCACTACATCTCATTAACTTTCACTGTTTTGATTGTACATCCATGTCACAGCAGACACCATCTTTTAAAGAGAATGCGATAGTAAAGGGGGAGTATCTCTAAAATAGTACCTGCCAAATTCATCACTTTTTAAAGGAACGACACTGTCCAGATAATAGGAATGGGCGTGCCTTTTTGTTTGATCCACCAAGCTGCAAGTTCCAACAGTGCAATCCTAAACAGAGTTACTCCAGTCTAAGCCCATTGAAATAAATGGGCTTAGACTGGAGTAACTCTGCTTAGGACTGCATTGTTAATCATCCATCCTTATGGCACATATGATAGTGAAAGTCATGGAAATGACAACAACTTAATCTATCCCAGACTAAATTCTGAGAGAGATGCCTAAGCACAGTGACAAGCAAAAGGAAGCCCACAGTACAACATTTACAGATCAGCTTTTCCCACAGGCCAGTAATAATCTAATATTTCTACTCACAAAACAGCAAGTTGCTATCCCCTGTATAACTGTTTCATCAGAAGATATGCTTCTTTCTTCATTTCTCATATGGATGTTTCTTTCTTTGACCACGTACACATATTTCACATCACTTGCCTATCTCTTGCTTAACTCAGTCCCCCTCTCACAATCCGTTCCAAGAGAGAATGAACAGAGATCACAACAACTTTGTCCCAAAGATCACAAACAAATGTGCAGGTGGGCCCCAATTCCTTTATCGTGCTTCTAGCACGAAAGGAAGTGCAAACGGCCTTCACTTGAAAAGCAAGTTTTCAAAACCAAGCCACAAAGTCTGCAGGCACACTTCACCACTTAAGAGGCAGAGATACAAATGCTGACCTGGAAAGAGCACTCAAGAATTACATAATACTCTGGAAAGCTCCTCAGTGCCAAAGTGGTGATAAATGCTGATTGGGCCCCTTCTCCAAATTCCCTTCCTTCTGACACTAGTGTTGGGACACTGCTGAGGTAAAATAAAATCTTGAAGTAAAACGCAGTTCGGTATTGAAAAAAGAGAGAAAGATCTGCTGAAGAATCACCTCAAGTGCCTTGCAAGCCGAACCCTCCGACTTAACGCAGTGTATCCACATTCACCTACCACCTTATAAAAGCCGTATGAAGCATGTGGTTTAGGAGCAGCTAACCACATATTAACCAACCATGGTATCACTGAACGTAGAACGATTTTTTTCCAGCAGTTAGCCCACTTCCTTCACAGCCCTACCTTTCATTATAGCCTGCAATGAAGCCACCTCTTCCTGCCATTGCTTCTTCACCTCATCAATAGCTTCCTGCTTTGTGTTTTCAGACACCGTAGCAACGGCTTTAATGTTCTCCATTTCAGCCTGGGCTTCCATGAGCTGCGTCCGCAGTTGCCCCAGGTCATCCTGGGCTGCCTGTAAAATTGCATTTTGCTTTTTCAAATCCTCTGAAATAAAATAAAACAAAATACAAGGTGTTTCCATTTAATTGTATGGCAGGCTATTGTCAAATGCATTCAAAAAGAACTCTAGTAAAGAGTCCAGTAGCACTTTTAAGCCTAACCAGCTTTATTGTAGCATAAGCTTTCGAAAACCACAGCTCTCTTCGTCAGATGCATCTGACAAAGAGAGCTGTGGTTCTCGAAAGCTTATGCTACAATAAAGTTGCTTAATCTTAAAGGTGCTACTGGACTCTTTACTATTTTGTAACTACAGACTAACACGATAAAAAGAACTCTAGGCAGCCTGTACTGTAGACTCCCAATGTCAATTCAATGGAGACTCACAATGAGTGTGATCGCTGCACTGAATTTACTGCTTTACTTAACCAACAAAATCATAGGTACTTCCACTTATGCTTCTACCACACAAGAGGTAATAAAGTTCACTTTGTGCCTCAGCTATGCTTCAGTTTCTAGAATAATTTCTTTTAGCTCTAAAACAGAACTTTCACACTGCTGCCGCACAGTTAACTGTGCCCTAATCTAAGGAAAGTGACATGGTGAAGGCTTCCTTGAGCATCTGAACACTGAGAGAAGGGAAAGCACAAAATAATTTTATAAAAGAGAAAAGTATCCATTTCAGTCATCATCAGAACAATTCCCTCCATTAATGTAGTGATTCAGACAGGTTCGAGAATTACAGAGAGCACTTCAGGAATCTAAGGTATTTAAGCAGAACACTCTCTAATCCATTCAGGACTTTAATGTCTAGGCCTTCCTCACTGCTGCAGTTCAGAGCCTGCACATTCTTTCATCTCTCTTGATGTGTCATACAACTTGACTGCATTTTAGATTAAGCCATCAATGTCTGAGTCTGGTCTCACACCTTTTAGAAGCAAGTTTTCCGTTGCAAGCAAAGCGTACTTCATATGGGTTCCCAAGGGCTGTAATGCAGTTAGCAAAAAACATCACAGCATTCCCCAGCCAGTCATGACGTTTTAGATCCAAACACAATGGGACCCCCAACTCATAGACTTCGAGATAACAGCACTGTTTCCAGGCATCAATTGCTGCTTTTCTGAGGTGTTCTGCAAACTCATGCATTACAAGGCCAAGCTAAAAATAGCTGCATGTGTAACTAGATAAGTCAGAATCATCAGCAGGTGTTCAGTTTTGTTACCCATACGCACACCGCAAGTGTTGAACACTATCTCCCATGTTAAGTTACTGTGGTCTAAGTTATTGCACATTCAAGTAGCAACTCATTTTGAACCCTGAGGTTTGAAAGGTGTTCATGACACAAAATGCAAGAAACAATTTTTTGGTAAAAATTTTCCTCTCATCAAATTAACATGGTCTATTACACTCCATTTACATCATTCCATATAACCTAAAGCTTACCTTCCTTTGCCAGGTACAGCTCTTTAAATTTTGCCCTCTTTTGATTAAATTCTTGCTCAAGCTGCTGCTTTGTGCGTAGAAATTCAGCATTATCTTTTTCCAATTCTGCTACTCGTTGAAGGAGTGCTAAAATGAGCAAGCAAGATAAAAAAGCAGCATGACACTGACAGTCAAAAAAGTGGCGTATCTTTAGAAATGCAATTAAGGTAGTAGTTCTTGCTCTTTGAGAGCTACAGGAAACACAAGAGCTTGTCCAGACGGCAGCTTCACTCTCAGCAATATGAGTATCACAAGAAAAGAGGTACCAAATTTGGTACAGGATTATCGAGCCTCAATTGTTCTTGCGGATTGGACCACCCACTTCAATCCTTCAGTTTCCCTGACTGACACTTGGACTGAAAGTGATCGGCACGTAGCCTTGTATGATCTCTGTTGGTCTCATGAATCTAAGGGTATGCCAAATCAGTAAGCCAGACACTGCAAACACGCTTTACTTGGAAGCACTCTGACTAGTGTAAAGGGTGGATTTCCTCCTTCAAGAGCACCAAGCCCACACAGGCCATGCTCACACCTGCGAATGTGTGGGGAAGCAAAATACGGACCAGACTGAACAGTAGGATAGTTGGATGCTCACCTGGATCCATATTACTACCTCTCATCTCCCATTACCCTATTTATCTCCCCCCCCCATCATTTTCTCCTCCTCAATCCCTTGAAGGAGGCAATCCATCCTTCAGCTGCTTGAGCGTAGGCAGCTCTTACTTTGTTCTTGTTGATGTGCTATGTTTGGGAAGAGGATGAATAGGGTTACAGGGAGTTTGTTATATTTATTATCTTATGTCGAAAAATCTTAATGGGGGAAGCTAGCTGGATACTACTTGCATAACTGCAGCAGCACATTTATTTAAAATATTTATAACGCCTCCTTTTGGTTTATGTAAACTCTTAAATTTGCTGACAAAACAAGAGTTCAAACACAATCCTAACAAAATAAAAGTCATTAAGCTACAGCAAAGTAAGAAGTCACTCACCAATCAAAAAGCAGCAAACAGAAAGACAAAGATCAGCAGCAAGAACTTTTAACTAAGGAGCTCAAATGCCCTCCTGCAGAGTTTTACTTCTGCCCAATATTAAAAGGCATCAGGAAAGGTGTGAGGTGGTTTGATCTAAGCAACAAGCGACAATGTAGAAATTCTGCATCTGTAGCAGAGGCACACAGAGGAGGGCCTCTGAAGAAGAACATGTGTAGGTTGGTTTGTAACAGAATCATGGAAACAGGAATTTACTACAGCCTGGTTTATACTTCCCTTTCCCCCCATGTGTGTGCTGTCACATTTAGGACCTCTTACGCAGAAGTAAATGCACAAACAGTGTGCCTAACAGCACAAACCCTATGCAGAAGTACTCGCGTCTTTGTCCACTGAAGTCCACGGGCTTAGACTTCAGTAACTCTGCACAGGATTGCAGCATCAGGAAGGGACATTATGAGAGGGCTGCTGTTTTCACGTACAGTAGCAGGCTCACTGCTCAACTCCCCCCTCCTAAATCTGGGAAATCTGGATCTGGGTTTTAGGGATCACAAAAAAATCCAGTATTCTGGTTAAGACAGATCAGAGAATCTGGATTTAGCCTTCCTTTATTTCCTATAGTGAAAATTATCTGGGGACTATTCAGAGAGCAGGTGAGGGAATTTTTTAAGTAAACATCGTATTTGCAGGAAACATACTCCTGACTGTCTTCTAAATACCCCCCCCCAAAGTTTCAGGAAGATTGGACCCCGCGGTCCAATTCTATGGGCCCCTGAAGAAGATCCTCCCAACCACTCTCCATTGTTTCCTATGGGAGAAACATTTCCAAGGAGGCTCTCAGGACAGAACACACTGCAGCAAGGCTGCCACTGGCCAAGACACACTTCCAATGCATGCTCAACACACAGAAAGCTCAAAAGAACCAAACTGATGCCTCTCCCAAACTCAAGTGCCCTCAAGTGCCCACTGAGCAGTTGAGTTTGGGAGAGCCTCTCAGAGCCATTCTCAATTGTTTCCTATGGTGGGAAAAAAGTCAAAGCTGGCTCCAACAGAAAAAAACAGACTGAGGCAAAGGTTACCACTGGCCAAAGGCACTCTCTCAAATGCAAGCTCAACCCAGAGAAAGCCCAACAGAACCAAACTGAAGCAAGGGAATGGAATCCCCCCCAGAACCAAAGTGAAGCAAAGGGACCAACACATCACACCAGAGAATCACCATCAATCCCACCACAACCAAACTGAAGCAAACCAAAGTGAAGTAAGGGGACCAACATCAAACCAGAGAATTCCACATTAAAAACCAAACTGAAGCAAAGGACACTATTGCAACTCAGCCCAATTGCACAGAAGCCAGGCAGACAAGAAGAGCTCTTGCATGGATTGGCCACTCACTCCTCTCTCCCTGCCTCACTTCCCCCTCCCTCCTGCCTCTGCCTCCCTCCTGCTCCCTCCTTCCCCTCCCCTCTTGGAAAAAACACAGGGCATGCCAGAGGAAACAGCCAGACAAGAGGCTGAAGCTGCAATTCCTGAATTTACCCAGATTAACCCAGATTTATCTGGGAGGTCTTGATCCGGGACTGGACCCAAGATTCCCTCATTTGATCCAGGAAAGTCACATTTAGCCAGCTGAGCTAAAATCCAGCTTTCCCCCCAAACCTCAGTCCCTGATCACAAACCTCCTTACTCACTTCATCCTATTGCCACATACAGCAAATGGCTGAAAAAAATCATAAGACCTATGACCTCTGGCTTGAACTTTGTGGACTAAAAATACACATTCCTTTTGTAAAGAACAAAAAAAAATGTTAGCATCCCACCAGTCCTCTTCATCATACACTGTGCTATACTGGACAGTAAACACTACCCCATATACACACCACAACAAACTACCAAAAGATGTGAGGGGTTTTCCACTCTTCCTGTCAAGAAAACAAAAAGGGTGGTCTTAAGTTCACATGTAAGTTTCATTTATGTAAAGTAATTTTAAAACACTTGGGTATTACTTTTTTTAGGGGGATTATCTTACATGCATTGTTGCCTTCCTTTTGGGCATCTACAGCAGCATCCCATTTCTATTCTGACCACCAGTCTGGATTGTGCTAGACTCTGTGAGGTTACTTCTACTTTACAAATGCACTTTAGCTTCTGAACTATTTAAATATTAAGGAAGAAAGGTGCAAACTTAGAAGCACAGCTCTTTCAAGAGGAGTACACTTAACCAGGTCTACTCACTGGGCTTCTGGAGTATAGCTACCTCTTCCTACATTGCCTCTATCTAATGCAGAGATGACAACTAACTGAGAGGAGGACAATTCTTGGTGACTCCCTACAACTTCCTCGAAGACTACTTTTCTTTCAGGGGAAACACAGTTACATACTCCTGCCACATAAAGTATCCATGAATAGATCAGGAGGTACCATCTCCTGAATAAGTCCTACATAAGTCCTACCTGCCTTTATTCGCAAGAAAAGGAGTCTGAACAAATTATTAAATTATACAAGTCACTTATTAGTTATACTTTATATGCCGCTTCTTCTCACAAGTGCACTCAAAGCGATTTACATTTTCTCATCTCCCAAACTGCAAAAGTCATGCAAGTCTTGTGTGATTTGTTCTCCACATACTCACAGATCTTGAGTAATCTGACAGGTTGGTGAGATATCCTGAACCTTATTCCTTAAGCAGAGGGGAAGGTCAGAGTGCTCCATCTTTTCTACAAAAGCACCAGCAGCTTCGTACCTGATCAACTCTCTCGGCCTTCCATTTAACCCCATCCCCACCCCAACATCTCAGCCAGGCTTTGTCTTCACATGAAGCAGAAAGATGGGACACTATACCTCTTCAGACAGTAGAGGAAGCGTATCATTTCTCACTCAGTGCTCTTCTACAAAAAAACTCCCTCTGCAAGTTAAAAACACTAGAATGCAGGGTGGATTTGATTTAAATCACTAGTTAGTAAGTCTAGATTTAAATCATAGTTTTCTACATAAATACTCATTCTTGCTGGTATAACCTTAATATACAACTAGATGAAGATTTCATTTTTAGAACAACAACTGTTCATATTAGTTTTACAGTTATATAAAAATATTTATTTTTAATACTATTAGAAGCACATTATAGATAATTATGAAATTATTGTGAGGTGAATTATCTCCAGTTTCACTTCCATTTTTAATGCTTGCCCCTCCCTCCTCACACTTAGTTTCTTCTTGTGCAGATCTATTCCACTCCAAACAATCTTTTTCTATTCATTGAACTTTTTGAAACTTAGCACTTAAGGGGTTGTAGGTTTGTAGAACAATGGGATTAAGGTTTTTCTCAACTCTGTTCATTTTATAACATTTTTGCTGTGAAGAAGAGGCATGTGAGCTCTGCAGACACAAATTCACAGTCTTGAGAACTGCAAAACCAAGCATCTGTGATAATATCTTGTAGCCAGAGAAACTGCTCAGTAATCTTACAGAAACCTCTGGAAGAGCATGACATTGTGAATGGATTAAAGGGACTTATTTACCAAAAAATTTAAACATATGCAGCCTTATGCTACATAATTAAAAACTAATCCTTATCTCATGATGGAATAACCTTTGAATGATAATATATTTTCCTCAAAAAGCATTTTATTTAAAAAATCTGATTTAAATTTTAAAAATCCAATTTAAATAAAAAAATCTGGTTTTTTTTATTTTTTTTAAAAAAACATTGATTTTTATCCACCCTGCTAGCATGCTAGGATTTTCTTTGCTATACCGCAAGGAGTCCTGTGGCACAGAGAGGTAAGCTGCAGTACTACAGTCCATGTTCTGCTCACGACCTGAGTTCGATCCTGGTGGAAGCCGGGTTCAAGTAGCCAGCTCAAGATTGACTCAGCCTTCTGAGGTCGGTAAAATGAGTACCCAGTTTCCTGGGGGTAAAGTGTAGACTGGGGAAGGCAATGGCAAACCACCCCGTAACAAAAGTCTGCCAAGAAAACGTCATGATGTGACGTCCCCCACGTCGATCAGCAATGACTCGGTGCTTACCTTTACCTTACTCATTGCCCACCTTTATAAAGGGTGTTACTGTTTTGTTTTATACACACACAGAGAGAATGTTATTTCCTCCACCTACAATCTACATTGCAGTGGTACAGGCCATTCTACATCTCAGAGCGTCACCACATCTTTCCCACAAACTTCTGCTGCCTGTGTAGATCAATAGCTGTTGAAACTCCCAAGATATAGCTGAAACAGGAAGAAAAGCTAGAAAGAAGCTCCTAGGGACCAGTAGCGGAAAAACAGTTATGTATTTGCAATCAATTCTGAATTTATCTTGCATTGCCTATTCAGAATAACAATCATGTTACCACATATGAGAGCCAGTGTGGTGTAATGGTTAGAATTCTGAACTAGGACCTAGGAGAATCAGTTTCGAGTCTCCCAGTTCACCATGGAAGTTTGATGGGTTACCGTGAGTCAGTCACACATTCAGCCCAACTTATTTCACAGGATTGTTTTAGGGATAAAATGGAGGAGAGGAGAATGATGTAAGCCTCTTTAGGTAACCAATGGGGAGAATGGCAGGGTATACATTTAGTAAATAAAATAAATAAATATGAAGTCAGGAACAGAAGCCTGTAACTAACTGGAGGCTTTAACTTGCTTCGGTCTCCTGACATGTTTTGCCTTGATTTTATACACAAATGGGCAACTGAAGTAAATGAAGGGATTACAGAAGAGCTGAAGGATATAAAGCCCAAAGAGCCAATTCCAGCTTATGGTTAAGTACTTCACTGTTAAATGACCACATTCATAAGCCATACCACATGACACCACAAGAGTACATGGCATAAAAGCTAGAATCTGTAATCACCTCCTTCGTACTTTCTTATCTGAAAGGCATTCTTGTTTTCAACATCCTGAGGTGTATTTCACCAGGACGCATCATGAAAGTTCAAGTCAGATTTTAAAACCCAAATGACAGAGACAAATAAGTAAATCTCAAAATTTAACCAACTTGGAAATTCCAAGGTTGTATATAATGATTGTTGAAGATTGTGGGATTTGGATAATCCAAGATTCAAAGGATGCCCTATTGTCTTAAAACAGCAGCCTCTGCTTCTTATGCAGTAATTTCATTAAGGGACAAAAGTCCATTTTCTATTCCTTTCCACAAAAGCATTTTGTTCCCATCCCTGAGAGCAGACAGGCAGCCACTACTTTTCAGTAACAGCCCCTTTACTGCAGGATCTGAATCAATACACTTATGCATTAGAACTGTTTTCATAGCATAGCATAAAATATTTTTGAAGTGTTAATTATTATCAGCCCAGTCTGGCAAACCTTCACCACAAATCCTTGGTTGAAACCCCTCCACCCAAGCTTCTACCAAAATTGTTCCTTTCACAGCACAAACCCTCATAATATTTTAAAGCCACTTTTGTCATGTGAGGTTCCCAATTTCTGTCCTGCCCATCTGTGAGACTTTGTAGGCTACGCAATGAAGCTGGATGTTTCCCCCCCAAAACATCACCATTATTTGTGATAGATACAACAGTCTATGAAAATCTGCACAAGAGAGTAAATTGTATTGCCTCTCTAAAGTTTTAAGAGCTTTTAAGTAACCTACGAGAATCAGCTGCTGAAATGTACAAAAATCAAAAGGAGGTTTCAGCCTGTGATGTACCAGAAGTGCTGCTGTTACAAGTATTCATACTCACACAATATTGCCCTCTGGGACTCTAAGTGGTTTAGAATCAACCACCACCCAGTCCCTCACTAGAACAGAGTAGTATGTGACCCAAGTGATATAATATGGGCAAAATATTCAGAGTTACAACTTTCATGGAGTGCTCCCACAAATCTGCATTTTTGTACATTGTCCTGGAGCAGGTTTACACAGGACACAGCATTTCTGTCTCCCAATCTGTGATCTGGAGAAGGGGGGAGGGGGGGTAAACAATCTACTCCATATGACGGCTCCTCCGTTCCCCTAAGATTCTTGCTTCAGTATAGGAAATATCCAACAGGGTCACCTGTTGGATAAACAGGTGGCAACAGTGGCCAGGCATGCCTTTCACCAAGCTTCAACAGGTGGGCCAGCTGTGGCCCTTCTTGGGCAGGAAAGGTCTTGCCATAGTGATGCATGCACTAACAGCCAAATTACTGCAATGTGCTCTATGCGGGGCTACCCTTGAAGACTGTCCAGAAGTGTTTATTGCGTTTTCATTTATTTTACATACACTTTACATTAAATGCTATTTTAATGGTGAATTTTTGTTTTGTTTTGACACTTTATCACCTTGGGGATGCTTTATTTGGGTGGAAAGGGGACACAGAAATGTTTTAAATAAATAATAAATCTCAGGAAATGAGCTGCCATCTTACAGAAAGTTGCAGACCCATAATGCCCTACATCAATACCTTAAGTCTTGTACATAGAGCACTTCATTAACACTGCAAAATTGCTTTCCTTCAAAACTTGCTCTAGAAGTCATTCAGTGTCATTTCCATTCACACACAAACACACACCTTTTTTGCACTACTGGTGAAGCAAACATCTAAGATAATGATTTAGAAGACCTTGGGGACTGGTTGCCAGGTAGAAGAAATAAAACAGAACATTATGTCCCACATGCAATTCAGGAACAAAGATTTCATTGGCAGGAAATGGAAATAAATAAAATGCCAGGAAACCACTTTGCTACAATGGCCAATTTGACTTCAAAGGTGCAGAGTGCTGTACAATCTTTAACGTGGCTTATCCTCACAACAGTCTTCTAAGGGTAAGTCACCTTAATAGGGAACGGGGGCTGAGAGAGGTAAACAGATTAGATTTTACAGTGCAACAGCATCTAGGTCATATTGTACCACACACTAGATTACGTTGCAAGCAACTGCCTCTAAATTTCCATTCTGTTCATGCACAAAGCTTTCTCCTCTGATCAGCAGGCAGGTCCCATTAGTACCCAAGATCTTAATGGGTTAAGAGAAAGGCTGGCTTGCTCAAAGCTATCCCAACAGTGTCAGGGTTGATCCAAGGACTAGGGAACACAGGGGTCAACCCCAAAATAAACAGAAAAACAAACTAAAACGCTCAGAAGACTAAGTAATTGTATTACCAACTGAATCTCCAGCATACATATGAAAACAACAAGGGGCTGGCCCTAAACCCTGGAATGATCTGAAATCTAAGCAAGAATTATAATTACTTATGCATTTTTTTTCTGCGTAAGGTTTTCCGGAATTGCGTTTGTGCAGCTGTGCTCCCATTCCATACTCTGTAACACAATCTTCCATATTTAATGACAGTGGCCATGCATATAGTAAACAAAGCTTGACACAGGCCTCGGGCTGTGATGGAACACCACCTGACTGAAACAGGAGACTGGAACAAGACACAGAGCAAGACACTCCGTAAACACTGGTCTTGAGAGTGCAGTGCAGCAGCAAATTCATAACCACACAGCCATAGCAATTCTGTTAATTCCTGTGATTCAGAGGGCCTCGGTTTTAAAAGTTCTGAAATGTTTACAAACGTTTAAAGCAACATCACAATTTCTGAAAAAGTTGTCGTAACAGTTCACATGGATACTCTGAAACAGACTTACTGACATTCCAAGATCCCACTCCCCACCCCAAGCCTTACTCTTGGCTGAACATCCCAGCTATCCACCCCCTTATTCCAGAAGTGTTGATTATTCATTTGGAATCTGAAACAGAAAAAGAGAAAGAAAGAGAAAAGAGGGAGCAATGGCATGTGAAAATTATTTTCTTCCCTTATCTCTGAAGCAGAAGATCTATGGGTTGAGGGGCCTTTGCTCCCAGTGGCTGACTGTGTAGCCTCTGAGAAGCAGATCTGACTTGATTAAGATGCATCTGGTCTCCCCACAATCATTGTTAGCCTACACTGAAATCCTGACACTTCCCTTGCCAAGGGGAAGCATTTTTTAAAAAGAGGGAGTAACAAGCAAAGGGAGAGGGAATAGAGGGAGGTCTACAGCAGTAGCAACCTTCTGGCCATGAACAGGCAAAGAAATTAGCCTCAGAATGCTGCATTTAGTTCAGGCAGGCAAATCAGTACCAGAAAGATCTATTCATGTGAACAGATTAAGAATCAAGTGAAAGAAGTCTTCAGTACCGAATAATTTGGGGGTTACAAAAAACCTGTCATAACACCAAAAGAGATGTTTTTAAAGATCTGTTTTTCTCATACAAAACTGTAACTGCCCCAATTTTAATTTTAAAATGTTAACATTTTTATCCTAAAAGCTCTTCCTTCATCCCAGCCTGTCCTACCCACTTCAAGAATCCAGCATGAAGAAAGACCATCCCTTTAAAATCTCAACCACCATTTATTTTAATGATCCATCTGGCACAAACTAAAGAAAGATTATCACTTTTTGTGATGTTAATTTGGTTCTTCTGCTGCTGGAATTATATGTTGCAGGTTTGCATTTTAATTATGAAATTGGTTTAATTGGATACTCTTAATTGGATACCTGGATGACTGGAGATGGGACTGTGCAATATGTGCGTTTCACTTAGGATGTTTTAACAAACTGTGATTTATTCTTATGCTTACCAGTGTTCTTTTTATGTAACTTAATCTTTTTGATCTGCTCTGAGCCTGCTTGTAGGGAGAAGATTTTAAATTCAATAAATAAATAAATCAAATAATATCTTTATAATATTGCAATCTACTTGGAGAGTTTTAGTTAGGAGTACAAGATATACAATTTGTAATTAATTAATTAAATGAAAGGGACAAGCAGATCATTCAATTTCTACCAATGAAGATCTTTGTAATATTGGAAAGAATCCCTCCTGGTAAGACAGAATCTTTTCTCATTTATAAAACCAGAGCCAAATACACTGTCAATTACATACTAGCTTTTTACCTTAAAACTGTTTGACAGACCAGATGTCAATGATAGCTACTATGCTAAAGTTTCAAGCTCCACAAAGTACACAGCGACTGTTCCAGGACTAAATCACAGCTGATTATCAATAAGATTATTTTTGAGTACTGGGTTTATTTATAAATTGATAGCACAGAAGCTTTTCCTGAATGCATCCAGAACACAGCAAGGAACCAAGAGTTCAGATCAACGCAGCAACATTTTAAAAGGATCTCATCATCACACATTTAGACAAAATGCTAGATGAATAATTATGTTTACAAAACAAAAGAGTTCTTTGGTTCAAAGCTGATAATGCCAAGAAAGCATTTGCAATGTCAATGATGTACTTAGGTTACTGATGAACTTGTTATCTTTACAAACATAGCACCCCTATATAAAAATAGGGTTTTGAGGCTTCTCAGAGTCAGGAAATATGGATTCATCAGTATACTTATGTATTTTCAAAATATTGGTACTAAAATATTGCAAAAAAAATCAACTGATGAGCCATTTCAGATATTACTGCAGACGTGAGAATTGTCACCTTTGCCCAGATAAGCTCATACAAGTTAAGAAAAATACTTTCCAAATGTTAAGTGAACCAGGGACTGAAACTTAGGTTGTTCATTTACATCCTCAGATTAGGAGTAAATAGATCAAAATAAAAGGTGATCAGTACAAGATTTGACTCAGCAGAGATAGGGGCAGAAGAGAGTGACTTGCTTTCTTAAGTCCAGAGCAGTTAGCCATGGTAGTCTGTAGTAGCAAAATGGCAAAGAGTCCAGTAGCACCTTTAAGACTAACCAACTTTACTGTAGCATAAGCTTTCGAGAACCACAGTTGTTGTATCTGATGAAGAGAACTGTGGTTCTCGAAAGCTTATGCTACAGTAAAGTTGGTTAGTCTTAAAGGTGCTACTGGACTCTTTGCCATTTTACTTTCTTAACACTCAGCCTTCAGATGCTTGATGATCTGATCCCTTGCCTAGACAACATATCTAGGGAAAGTATCAGAAATAAATTCTAGCCTTCCGCCTGCCTAGCCTGTTGATACAGGTCTCTATACCACATGAAACAGTCTTTGCATGCATCTGCTTCTAATGAGTTTTGGGCTGAAATCTGCTTATTTTCTCAATTCAAGTTGCTATTCTGACACTATGTAAAGCCTTCTTGCAATGCCCCCAACACTCTTCTAATACACTCTGAACTACATGGGTGTTGTTCACATTGTAAGTTATTACACATGCAAAAACAGAGGCTGACATATTCTTGAAACAGGAGCCTGAGAGGCCGAGTAATGTTTTTAAGTATCTGAGCTAACTCTTCATCACCTTGATCAGTTGAAAGATTCAATTGGTTAAGGAAGATAGCTAAAGATGACAAACACAGGATTAAAGATACGAAATTCACATGGCCTGCTTCAATCAGGCATCTGATGAAGAGAACTTGATTCTCGAAAGCTTATGCTACAATAAAATTGGTTAGTCTTAAAGGTGCTACTGGACTCTTTTTGATTTTGCTACTACAGACTAACACGGCTAACTCCTCTGCTTCAACGCTGTAAATGATCTTTTATTATTTATTTCAGAACCTCAGTTTTCCATTCCTGAATTAATGAGTTTGATTAATCATTTTGGTGATCTGTCTGATTATTCAATTAAGTGGGCAAAATCAGAATTAACGTCACCAGGAGACAATATATCACAGAGTGTAATTACTGAGGGACATTTTCGATGGTGCCCAGATGCTACTACTTATCTTGGAATAGTGATCCCAAGGAATATTAAGAACCTGATTTCATTGAATTTTAATGAACTAATCTCAGATATATCCTTGGATATGAATAGATGGGCAACCCTAAACTGGTCATTATGGGGTAAAGTAAATACACTCAAAATGAATATTGTACCTTGAATTATATATGTTTTGTCTGCAATCTATTTCCATATACCTTGTAGATACAGTCATAAAATTCACACTTTGTTTCAGAAATTTATGTGGGGTTCATCACTGCCTCAGATTTCTTCAAAGAGGATGCAACTTGCAGTTAATGAAGGGGGATTTGGTTTTCCAGACCTCAGAGCTTATTATCAGGCATATTTGTTAGCATGTACGAATTATTGGGATTGCTCCCCTCAAGGGGAGTGTCCATCTTGGGCTCTCTTGGAGGCCTCTTTTTTGGAACCACTTTTTAAGTGGAATGCATTAGGCTCTACTTAATTTAAAACGGATTTTGTTCCTCCAACAATCTCTGCAGCTACAGAAGTACAGCTCATAATATCATGACAGTATCATGACAATATCAATTTGACCTGTTCTCACATGCTAAACTAACATTATGGTCAAATCCAGATTTTAAAATCGGGAAGAAATCTTTCTTATGGAAGGCTTGGACAGATAAGGAATTTTTACTTTAGATCAACTGATAGGTAATAGTGATGAGTTCCTGTATTTTTTCTAACTGAAGGCTAAATAAGACTTGCTAACTTCTACTGAATGGCAATATTTACAATTACAACATTTGCTGGAGTCCACATATGGTCCGGCAGCTTTGAGTGCTTCAGGCTCTCTCCTACTTTTGGAGATTCTTTTCGAGTCAATACAGAAAGTGAAACCTACAAAATGTGTATATAAATATTTGAGGTTGGTTAATAAATATATTCAGAACATTACAGATGAGTGGAATAACGATCTGGAGCATCCAATTTTGCTAAAGCAATGGGATAAGGCTTTAAGCCATATACTTGTTGCTACTATGGATTTTAAGTTGGGACTTAGCAAAAAAACTATATTTAGGGTATATTGGACACCACAGCATCTTTTCCCTAAAGGTTTAAGCACAGTGTCTAACTGTGTAATTCACAAGATGCATCTCTTAAGCATATGCTTTGGACATGTTTAGTCATTCAGCCCTTCTGGGAGGATTATTAATCATATTAATTTTGTGTTAGAAAACATTTATTTTTGAGGATGTTAATGTCCTGTTAAATTACTTGTCTGTCTCTTGGAATCTAACTGATGGTCAATGGAAATGGACCCTCTGTGCCCTTACAGTTGCTAAAAGACTTATACTTCAACATTGGAAAGGCAAAAACTCTTTTCCTATAAATCACTAGATTGAAGATCTTATAAACTAACAACATTTGAACGTATCGCATATACAAGGCAACTGCATATGAACTGATTTTTGGATATTTGGAAATATTTTATAGATACCTGTGTGGTGGTGGTAGAGAGTGCTCTCAAGTCTATAGATTTGCTAATAGTGCTTTTGTAATCAGCATGGTTTTCTTTCCCTTCTGCTTGCTTATTTTTTCCCTGTTTTGCACAAATAAATTTTTTTTAAATGGCCTGCTTCCACACAAAGGCTATTCACTGTGTCACACATTGCTGCTGTGAATAGGAGTCAACAAAGCATCCACATAGCAGTTTTCTCTGCACTTCCTTGCAACAGCCACCATTTCCTCCTCCCTCTATCAGAGGACATTGTTAAAAATGGGAATTTCTAGATTGCTTTAATTTTGTAGGAATCTACTGCAACAAGGTATTACTTCCAGTTTTCACTTTTAAAAAGAAATCAGTCTCTCTGTTGGCCTTATTGTTGCAGTACTACAAGGAAAAACATGCAGTCTGTATTTTCCCCCTTATAACTCCACAACAAAAAGGTCTAGTGATTTACTTTTAAAAAAATGAAAGTTGGGAATCAGTACATTGTTGCAAAGATCTAATGTTACATTAGTATAGCAAATCTAGCAGCTCCCAATTTTTAAGAGTCTTCCAGTTTATTGGTAGGAGGGGGGCAGCCATAGGGTCTAAGGCAAGGAAAATGGCACCGATGTGAGCAGACACGCAAAAAAATGCACACGACATCCACAGCTGCTTTGACTTCGCTCCTTTTGAGAAGATTGTACCATGTTGAATTTCGAAAAAATCGCAACAAAGCAAGTGAAAACACAGAAGCAGGATGAATAGAGGATGACATCATGTGGATGCTCCCCAAAACAGCCGCAGTCAAGAAGCCAAGTAGGAGCAAAACAGCTATGGGAACAGCCAGGGAGAAGCTACAAATGAGGCATGCATGCATGACAACATCTGCATCTGGCAACCCCTCCCCAGCACAACTGGAGATGGTTTATATTTCCTTCCTTGACACCAGTTTTCTGATCTTCGTAACAATTGTGTGGGTGGGGCTGCTAATTTTAACACAGAGGAGATAACCCTCACCCTAATCACATCATGTCTACTTTGGCCCTCGGAGAGGGGCACAGTCCAATCAGATAAAGCTCATACCCACAAAGCTACGCCTGTGTTACCAAGGAAGAATGTGTGAAGATGCATGACTGACTGCCTCTAAGTAATGGTGATACTTATTAACAACTTAACATAGAATGAAAGACGCATAACACTGACCTCAATATGTTTGGGGCAATATTTTAACCTATTAGATTATCATGATACATTTAAAAATATTTACTTCATGCCATTACCCCAGTTGTTTTTCCACACTGAATGATTTACAAGAGATTCCAGTCCTCAATTAAAATTAAACAGAAGCTAAAGTGGCATGACAGAGGGCCAAACTAGATACAACTGAAGCCACGGCTCTAAGCCGTTGATGCCATTTTAGAGTAGAATTTAGCTGTTTAAAAATTGCTGCAAAGCACAGCAGCATGATGTGATCTTGTCCCCCTCCCTTAATACCTTTTCAAGTGGTAAAACAGCCTCTCACAACTTAAAAAGACATGTGGGGGGGGGGGGAAATCACATCATGCCACCTCCTTGTGGCAATTTTTAAACAGTTATATTCTGTTCTGAAACAAACTGTAGCCACTGTAACGTCTAGTCTGGCTCAAAGGTAGAAGACAAGGAAGTACCCTCAGATCTTCTACAGTAACTGAGGTTCTCCAGCACTACCTGAAAACACAATTTATGTTCACTTTAAAAAAACGCTTACATTTGCTCTCCGAATAATTTCTACCAAGTTTTTCAATGCTCTCTTTGAAAATATATTTTCCTCCCTTCCAGCTTGCCCTCTATTTACCTACATTGCTGTTTTTCTACTACAAGGCTAATCTCTAGAAGCTGGTAAAGTCACAGGATATATTAAACAAGTCCTGAAACCAAATTTACTCTGAATGGTAAAAAAAATATATCAACTGATAAAATATTTCCTTTCCTGGTACCGCTTTTTGGCCATAGCCTTAAGTCTGATCCTGCATTAACAAACAAAGACCAAAATACTAAAACTACTATTGCCAATAATAGAAGCAATTTCATTAGAACAATGAAAAATACTTTACTCTTGGCTGATTACAAAAACAAAAACTGTTATTATAAAGCAATAAAATTAACTTTTTAAAAAGTTGTAACAAATTTTAACTTTACGACGTTAGGTAACAACTCATGTTTAAAAAGGTACATAATTACATCTCATCTGCATTTCGTAGTTCTTTTAACCAAGCGACTTCTTTTTAAAAAATCCTCATAATGTCATAATGAGAGCCAGTTTGGTGTAGTGGTTAAGAGCGCGGGACTCTAATCTGGAGAGCCGGGTTTGATTCCTCACCCCTCTACTTGAAGCCAGCTGGGTGACCTTGGGTCAGTCACAGCTTCTAGGAGCTCTCTCAGCCCTACCCACCTCACAGGGTGTTTTGTTGTGGGGATAATAATGACATACTTTGTAAACTGCTCTGAGTGGGTGTTAAGTTGTCCCGAAGGGCGGTATATAAATTGAATGTTGTTGTTGTTATTGTTATATATAAACGTCTGCTTAATTAATCCCTAAGCAGGCCTTTAGACATGAGTTTCACAAAGTGGGCTCTAGTCCATAAAAGTTTATGCTAGAACAAAAAAATGTTAGTCTATGGTACCACTAGATTCCTGTTTAATGTTAGGTAAGGATTCTATAAATGTGAGCAATTCAGGTCAATAGCACTTGTCTTAAATAACTCAAAACACCAGAATACATTCTACAAGTTTTAAAAAAAAAAATTAAGAGCAACTACACAAAAATAATTTTTTTAAAGCCACTGAGCAATGAAGGCAGGAGGCCAATTCTTCTTGATTGGAGATGCCTGCAGTTCTAAAAGATGACCAGGCAGAGGAGCTTTTGGGGTGTTGCTATTCTCTCCCAAGGATTGCCGGAGGGCTGTGGGGGGGTGCAAGCCCCTAACTGCAGGTTTCTGCAGAAAAGGACATCACAAATGGATGCTGCTACCAACATAGTAGCATTCCTGGCTTCAGGGAATATCTGTCCACAGTCAAATAACAGGTTGTCAGTTGACTGCTGAATGATATTTGACCAGTCCATTAACCAGTGGTCCAAACTTATCTTAAGACATAGTTGAAACAGGGGAAGAGACGCAATTAATCAAAAACCAGCTAGCAATTAGCTCCATAAAGAAGACACAATGAAAGAGAAAACAAAAACATAAGGAAAATGACAAGGTTTAACAAACAGCCAAGAAGCAGCAGAATACATTTATATATTTCTCTCTGCTTCATTACACACCATGTTTCTTCCCAGTGGGGAACCAAAGCAACTTATATCATTCCGGTCTCTTCCATTTCATTCATCACAGCCATCACCCTGTGAGGTAGGTTAGGCTGTGTATGTGACTGACCCGAAATCATGCAACAAGCTTCCAGAATAGCGACACCTTCTGCACACCAGACAATTCTCGTTTTTCAAGAACTCAAGCTGAAACCAATGCAATCGGCTTGGCCACATTTCTTCCGCGCCTCTTCCTTGTAATGGTGGTGTGGTGTTGGTTTATTTATTACACTTTGTTCTCAAATTAATTGGGATTGAAGAGCGCTGGTGCTGTCATCACTAATGGCATCATTGGTGGCGTCACAGTGCCCGCCTTTTAGATTTTTTTTCTTTTTGCACATGCTAAATCAATGCATCGCTGGAATGCTGGAGGGGCCGCTAGTCCCAGAATTTCTCTCTCTCTGTCGCCTCTCTGTTTATCTGATTGGCTGATTTGGGCCCTGCTCTTCCCCCTATACAATATTCCAACCCCTACAAACATGGACAAATGAAAGAAATTAAAGCAATAGGGGATCCTGCACCTCCTGCATGCTTGGAAAGCATTGCTGCATCAATCCAAGGCTGGATTTAGAAAAAAATAATAAATATAAAGAAAAAAGAGGAGGGGGAGATGGAAGAGGGGAGGGATGGAAAGGAGGGGAGAGGGAATGGATGGATAGACAAGAGCACCAATCACAAAGAACTGGGCTGGCAGGGGGCAGGAGAGGGGACAGAAATGAGAAAAAGAATGAAGCAAGAATGTGGACAAAAATAATCTTAACGATATTTAAAACGGGACCTATAGTGCAATCATAACAGACACATCTTTATGGATTTAGAAGGGTATAAGTCCTTATAGGATTGCACTGTGAGTTACCGGTGGAATCTGGAAAAAATAGCAAAGTAGCAAAACATCACCAAGATCTGCCACAGATAACAGAAGTAGAGAAACTGGGTGGAAATGCAAAGGAAAGATAAGAAATGCTATCTTTGAAAATATAACTGAACAACAGGCTGTTGAAAGAAAGCAGCAATACAAGATGAGAGATTAGTAATGGAAGAAGACTAGAAATAGAAAACTAGATATCACTAGCACAGATAAGGTAAATTGATAGCAAATGACTGTGAATAAACAGGACAAAAATAATCTACATGAAACATTCACAGCTGTGCACAATTAGTGTGATTAAGAAGCTCAACCTTCAGAGAAATGAAAGTTTATGCTTCTCAATAGTGTCTGTATATGCTGGGGAAGAGGGGAGAATAGTCCCTGCTAATGGCTTAAAAATCAATGGCAGTCACTTATTTACTGAAAATATGGAGGCCCTGCTAATAATTTCAATTCACAAAATTAAAAATATACAGCCAAACAAGAATACTCAAATAAATGAGCAGCAAAACAGTTCCAAAACAATAGGTAAAAATCACAGCCAAAAAAAAAATCACAACAGTAGACTAACAACAGTCACAGATAATCACAGCCTCACTCTTCAAAACCAAGAACAGAATCCAAAAAGCAGAACAAAATCAGGAAGGCTGCAAACATGTTTAGCAGGGAAACATGCCCTTGCAGCCACTATCGCGCATGAACCAAGCCTCTGATCTTTTCACCTAGCTGCCATCTGTTCAAGAAGCTGCCCAACAGCTTTGTGCTCGCACAGTAGCTATGGTAGCTTAGTTTCATTTAATTTCATTTCTTTTTATTTCTGGGCCCAATTCAAAATGTTGAACATTGCCTTTAAGGCTGTGAACAGCTTGGGATGAGGATATGAAAAAGCAGTGCTTTTTGTTTTTAAAAAAGTGCCAGCCCTCATATTCAAATTAATCAGTGGTGCTGATTTCCCACAAATCCCCTTCTGCATATCTCCAATAGGCTGTTCCTGAGGGTCCACCCTCTAGGGTTGCCAGTCCCCCATTGGTGGAGGGGGATATCCTGCTCCCAGTCTCCACCACCACCCCCATTCACCTGACCAGTAGGGGGAGAAGGCAGAGGAACAGGCCTCCTGGGTACGCTCCCGGCACAGCACAATGATGTCACTCCCAGGAGCGACATCATCATGCAAGCCGCAGGAGTGCTCCTGTGTGCTCCCATGCTTCATGTCAGGCCAATTTGGGCCAAGCATGGAATCACTTCTGCAGCCTGTGCGATGATTTCACTCCCAGTAGTGATGTCATCACACCATAATGAAATTAGCACAATAAATAAATTGAATAAAACTACCACTATTTTATTTAATTTATATTTATTGATTTTTATGATACAATTTATACCTTTTCTGAAATGCAAAGTTAACTAATGAATGCAATCATTTTAAAAGGTGCAGCCTTCCGCTAACCTCCGCTCCCACAAAGTGGCCCCCGAGCCAAAACAATTGCCCACCGCTGATTTAAGGAATACATCTATAATCAGTCCTCCTTTGTTACTACAGCTGAAATTTCATAACAGTCTGGGCCCTTTCCAAATTTTTTTTTAAAGTTTTGGACTTTTAAGCCATATAGTAACTTAAGCCTTCAGGTTCCCAACAGGTAATAGAGGAAAAAATATCTTCAGGGCTTGTATACACAAGAAAAGGAATCTAGATTAAGTAGGGATTTGCAATGAAACCATATTAAATCTCTGTATGTGCAGTCAGTTTAGAGCTGAATCAATTTTGCTCCATCTAATTTAACCCGGACAGAAAGAAGGATACTCAAAATTAAGTCTGAGTTAACTGGATAATATTTCGTCATTTTAAGTGTGCATTGCTTATAGTTTGCTTACTTTACATTGTCTCCATTCCTTGGCTCCTGCATCAAAATACTCATCCATCCCCTCCCCCACCCCCCAGCCCCGCGATTGCCTGGAACATTACACTACAGCAAATGAAGTGGTCCAAATGATGAATTTGCTTAACTGTCACACACCCCTTCTCACAACAGAGGCACACATTCTTATGCAATTCTAGAAAAATGAAAGTGCACAATCAAATATCAAGATGGGGAAAAGACATTATAGCAAGCCAGTGGGAAAAGCCTATGACTGAGAAGAGGGACTTTTTAAAAATACATTCACAGGTAGTGTCATCCATGAGAACACACATTTCCTTCTGTCACACAGAGGCACAAATCCACAACTGCATTGGGGGCATCATTCTTTCTCCAAGCACCCAACAAAAGCATGCATACATCCAACTGGCTGTCACCACAATTAAGGCCGTTAATTGGCAATTTTCAAATTTTCAGCCCTTTCTATCAACATACACTAAGGGAACCCATGCATGTTTGCCACAGAATCCCATGCAAAGATTTGGGGACATGTTCACGAGGCACTGACCAAGGACATTTGACGCCACTGTCAACCTGTGTAAAGTGAAAGTGTACTCAATAATGCACCCAACACATTCCCCTGTGGCTGAGCATTACAGGGGAAGATTATTAATTGTACATAACCTGTATTTCCAGAAAGTTTCTCGGCCAAAAGTTAAGGAAACCAAAACCTTCCTGGAACACTGTCTGAAAACTACTGCTGTAAACTGAAGTTTTATAGCTTATTCTCTGACTGATGTTCTTTTAGATGTAGTAGGAACTCAGAGTGGTCAGATGCGTCTCATGAACCAGGCAATTCAGAGAATCAGCAAATCCATCTGAAAGCCCTTCAGAGAAGTTTGGAAACTTCACAGATCTAGCTGATGTCAGAGATAAGTCATTAAAACTGATTCTGTGAGTGTGATCTCCAATTCTCATTCCTAGACTAAATTTTTTGGGAGGGAGGCAAACTGCACAGGTTGTCGCACGGCCAACTGTCCAGTAAATCCAAAATCGAAACAAGCAGCAAAGCAAAAGAGCAGAAAGATAGGTAGGTAAGACAGGTATGAAGAGGAGAGATTTTACAGGACAAGGACATCGAGGCCACCTTGTACCATAAGTAGAGGATGTTTCAAACAGCCATTTAAGAACATAAGTGCACAAACAGAGCCTGCTGGATAAGACCAGTAGACCACCTAGCCCAGTATACTATTTCACTTAGCAGCCAACCAGTTGTCCCGGCAGACCAAATAAAGACGACACAGAAGTCAAGGCCTTCTCCTCATGCTGGCCTCCTAGTAATGGCATTCAAAGGCTTGTTGCATCTATTTATGGAGTTTTCCCTTTAGTCACCATGGCTAGTCAACCCTTGACGGACTTCTCCCACCAAGTTTTCATTTCCAACTTAACATGTAAAGCAGTTCATGGACCCACGAAGCCAATAAACTACTTATCTGAATTCAGGCTTCCATTTAAAATTCTCTCTACACTGGCTTCACTTACTTGCACTGCATGCTCATTTCATGCATCTGAAATCAACATCAGTTCAATGTGTATCGATTAAAGAGTTGGCATTCACATTGCTGGGATCAACGTACCCTGTGGGTTCACTGCTCAACACCTTCTGTGGGACAGATGGCCAAAGTGTCCCATGGCCAAAGGACTGGGTGTTTCTTCCCATTTTTAGCAGAAAAACTTGTACAGAAATCTAGTAGAAATAAGCATAAAAGCATAAGTCTTATCAAACTGACAAGCTGGCTTCACCATTTCTATGTCCTGAAAGCCTATCTGTGGATCCAGGATGTGAACAATTACTACGATGACCTAGATACAAATAAAAGACAGTTTGTTGCTTAAAAAAAAAATTCTATGCAAACCTAAATTCTTTCAATGACTAGGAAAGTCTAGCAATGAGCTCAAGCTTTTTCCTCCACTGCAGAACCATAGCTACCCCCTATTTAGGTTCTAACTAGAGAAATTTCTCCCAAAATTTGGGGCAAAAACTTAGAAAATGGGGGCATGTAAACTTCTAAATTCAATAAATATGCCAAATAGTACAGCTGTATATACTAACATAAATTATTCATTTGACTGCTTTAACAGTACTAAATGAAATTTTAAATTTGATAAGGAAAGAAAGCATATGTTTCAGTTTTTCCTCAGAGATCCCCCCCAATTTTTTCCCCATGGCTTCAAATTTCTGGAAAATTTACATTTCTAATTCTAACTTGAAGTAAAAACAACAACCCAGAGCATTTCAAGTTTTTCTCTAAACCTGTAATTCTCCCATTGGAATCAATAAAATTCAAGGAGAGATGAATTGTGCCCATTGTTTTTACTAGATCTGTAATCTGCCATGGGATTCTACTTTGGATTAAGGCAGGTAAATAATATATCCACCATTAATTAGAAACATGCTTTTACAAATAGCTTTGATGTCCTGGAATCTTAGAACTCACAAGATTCTAAATCATAAAGAAAAATGTCATAATACAAAATATTACACTGCTGGGTATTTTTTTTTTTGCATTTTTCTTTTTGATGGACCAGCATGGCTTCCAGCAGTTTTTGTAAAACAAAAGCTCACATAGGTCTTTATGTCATGAAACAATGGCTGACCAGTTTACAGGGATGCTAAGAAAGGGCAAAGAGAAGGAAGATAATGAAATATAAAGAAGGCAATAACAATTAGGATCACAAAAGGTTGCATCCATGCTTGCAAAGGTTATTTCTGTAGCACAAACCATTTATACCAGATAAATACGAATGGGACTACAGCAGGGTATGACTTTGCATGGTCTGTAGGTTGCATGAACAAAGGTGTTCAGGAAAGAGTTGATCACGCAGCATACATTTGTACACAGTAAGATTAGTGTTATTTTGGAAATTAGTGTTACTCTTTGCATTTTGTTAAGGGCAGGAGAGAACAGGGGGCACAATCACCTTGAGATCAGTGACTGTATGAAAGCTAATTTAAGGTATGCACCTGTCAGAAGTCACAATCTCAGAATAATTTTTAAGCTTCTATGCCCCTACCACAAGAAACATGCTGAGCAATGCTACTGCTACCACAATTAAGAGCCTTGTTCTCCGGATGCAGCTCCCAACCAAACAGGGCACCTTGCCCTGCAGCCCAGAGCAGTATCCTATGTTAATATGATACATGAGCACTGATAGTTCTTAGCACCTATAAACAATGCATTGCTCTTGCAACTTTCACTAAATGTAGCCTTATTAAATCAAATCAAATCAAATCAAATTTTATTACTATGGTCATAGACCAGCAAGCAAGATACAACACATAGTAAAACTTATGGCTTATTAAAAGCAGTTAACAATCTTACATCCACATGCTGAGCCATCAATTATTTGTTCTCCTCCTTCCCCAACATTAATAAACACAGTAGTAAGATTTATAGTCTGGCTTGAGAAAACTACTGTCCCCCAAACTTAATGACACCTCAATAGCAGCAGGCTGGGGAGGGGAACAACCATACAGCTGCAGAGCGACTCAGCTACTTGTTATTTTCAGAGCCCAGACCACCTCTTTTAAAGCTTGAGATAGTATATTTCCTTCTCCTTAAGCAAAACCACAAGATCAGGACGCTATGAATTATTCATTGAACACAGCAGATTAAGCACAATGAATCATCAAACAACCCTGCAGAGCATTACTATCATTTTCCAGGGAACCAAAGAAGTAGAGTGGATGTCACCCACTATATCCTCTTTATCTCAAAACCTGCCCACTCCTAATGGTATACTGGTAATCGAATTAGGAATGACAACTAGCTAAATCACCTGTCTTTCAAATAGAAATGAATTCATTTCTATGTCACCAAAACATAAAAAAGTGCGCCCATGAGACAAATATCACCCTGACCTGATTGGCCCAGGCTAGCCAGATCTCATCAGATCTTGGAAGATAAGGAGAGCTGGACCTTGGATACGAGACACCAAGAATGTGCAGGGTTGCCATACAGAGGCAGGCAATAGCAAACCACCTCTGAATGTCTCTTGCCATGAAAACCCCGCCAGAGGTTGCCATAAGTCAGTGTACATAAAGTATCTTCAAGTTGCAACCATGAGAAACTGGAATATAAGTTAATTTTCAATTTAATAATCAAAAGCTACCACTTATTATTAGAAGGCCATTATCTTTTTCATCCTGTATGGCTTTATTGATTGCATAGTATATTATTTCAGTTCAGTCCTAGCATGTTGCTGTGCCAGGAGTTGTGCTGTATTCCACCTTCATTTTGCAATGTGTTAAAAAGAAATATTAATTTGCCTTCACCTAGCAAATTCCAATCTTATAGGACATAATGGAATGGGAAGATATGAAATAAGGGAATGGAAGACAGCAGGAAGATCAAAGATTGCCAAAAAGTGGGTCATAATGTAAATGTAATGTATATCTTGGTTCATATGCACATACTCATACAAAAAGGTTTCCTGTGGCAACTGAAAGACTCAAACACTAATAGGTTTGTTGCAGCATGCTTGGCAGTTGTATAATTACCCACAAGCTTGCCACAGTAAATCTATTAACCTTCACCATGCCAAAGGCTCCTGTTTATTTTTGTTGCAACAGATCAACAAGGATAACCTACCTACCCCAGTCCCCAGAACTTATTCCCTTCTCATACAGACTTCCGAAAACTTGCTTATTTATTTATTTATTTATTTATTTATTTATTTATTTATTTATTTATTTATTTATTTATTTATTTATTTATTTATTTGTAGTCCACCTTTCTCGCTGAGACTCAAGGTGGATTACATAGTGTGAGATCAGTACAATCAGTAGCGAGGACAAGGGTAGGCATTTCCATACAGTGTCAAGGACATTTCTATAAACGATGTCATAGGGCAGATGAATACAAGTTTACAGAGACATAGCATTAGCAAGGATCCAATACAGGGTTGAAGGATTGCTGAAACAGAACATAATCCATTCTAGGATTGACATTAGACAACATGAAGCACAAGCAGTACATACGAATACATATTCAAAGCAACAGATATGTAAAGCAACATAATGGTAGAGCCCATGGTTCCCAACTCATTGGCAAAACATCCGAGACCCCCTCCCTACAATACCGCCCTCCTATCTGAGTAAAAAAGCCTTTTTGAATAATTCAGTTTTGCATTGTTTGTGGAAAGCCAAGAGAGTGGGAGCTCTCCTGACCTCCTCAGGCAGGCTGTTCCATAGGGTAGGGGCCACCACAGAGAAGGCCCATGTACGGGCTGCAGTTGATTTTGCCCATGTGCAGGCTGGCACCTGCAAGAGACCCTGTTCGGACGAGCGAAGCTGCCATGGAGGAATATAGGGAGGGAGGCGGTCCCGTAGGTATGTCGGGCCAAGGACATGAAGAGCTTTGTATGTAATAATAACCAGTATCTTGAACTGAGCACAGTAGCTGATAGGTAGCCAATGGAGTGACTGCAGGATGGGAGTGATGTTCATGCTCCTGCTTGCTCCTGCTAACAGCTGAGTTGCAGCATTTTGCACCAATTAGAGCCTCCTAGTTAACTTAGATGGAAGACCAATATATAGTGCATCACAATAGTCAAGTTTTAATGTTACCATAGCATGAATCCGGGGGGCCAGGTCGGCTGTGTCAAGATAAGAAGCCATCTTCCAGGCTAGAGTGAGATTGTAGAAAGCATTTTTTGCAGCTGCCTTAACTTGTTTTTCTAGTAGTAGCGCTGGATCCAGTATAACCCCTAGGCTCTTAACCAAATCAGCGAGGGTCAAACAAACTCCATGGAAAGTGGGGAGTACAATGTCTTTCAGAATATCTGACTTCCCAACAAGCATCACCTCGGTCTTGTCAGGGTTTAATTTTAATTTCAATTCGTTATTTTTTGGCCTATAGTCTATTCAAAGATTATTCAAAGGGAATTTCTGGAAAAGTCAGGTGATTCAAAGCCACTCCATGACTTCTGTGCTCTATGCGAGCAAAAACTATAATTATCTCACAAGACCTAGATGTAGCTGTCTAGGTATTTTCAAGGACTTGATAGGGAATATAGACAGGGCAGTAAAATGACAGGATTCACCCAAAGGCTATAGGTTACAAATGATCATAAACCACAATGCAGAAAGTTACAAACATATCAATACACTAGTGGATAATTTCTTTCCATTTCAATAGTGTGGACCACCTTTGTTCCTACCTTGGATTGTAAAAGAGTTTTAAGGATGGGAATTTACAAGTAAATACCATGGGACCCACTGATCAAGAAGACTCAAACTGTGTTCTACTCAACCATCCTACCATCAAGGCAGAGAATGCACTTTTAAGTACAAGAATGGCCTAGGTTCATGCATGCCAGTACAAACTGCATTGTGCTGTTCCAGGTCATTAGACAGACTAATTAGAAACAAAAGCAAAGAACATACTGCCTTGCAAAGTTTATTTACAAGTTATACAGAAGGAGAATACATGTTCAGGATACTAGCTTTCCTTAAAAGGACTAGTCTCCAAACAACTATTATTGTAATTACCTGAAATCTATACTACAACAAATAGAATAACGAGGACAGGGGCTTTTATGAGCATTATTTTTACTTGTCAATGAAATAAGAGGGTGAGAATGAATAAAATAAGTTTGGGGAAAATGTTTCATCTGGGGCCAACAATTTGCTTATGTTCCTCTTCTTCAAAAGCAGCACTTGACACTTGCTTAGCCGGATCAATTAATATTCCAAACCCAGAAATTCTTTGCAAATAAATTTCATATGAAACACTTTCTGGAATAATTTAACAGAAATATTAATCCTTTCTTTGTAGCACTGAAGTATTAAAACACTGGTAGCATAGATGGCAGGATTATTCACAAGTATAAATCATTCAGTGCAAAGAAACCATTGACTTCAACGTGCATGTACATTGAATTGTTCTGAAATCTTTACAAGATTTTCTTTAAACTACTGGATGCTAAGGCTCTGTATACTTGCAGTATGAATGGGGTTTTTTGGACCATCAGAAAAATTGCTATTTGACACAAAAGTCTGCATCCTGCAAAAAACAAAGACTTTGGCACTTAACTAACAACTACTTGGAAATGTAATGGTAATTGTGCAATAGAAGGTCAGTAAAAGAGACCAGGTCTTCAACACCCTCCCCTGCCCCTTTTCAATAGCTAACATTCCTCAACCTCCTCTACAATTAACCCATTTCCAATCCCAATCCTTGCTTCTTTGTTTCAGTCCCTGTGATTATGTGTGTGTGTGCCGGGGGTGGGGGGGAATGGACCCATGAACCTTCAAAACAAAATTATACTACACAAATGTACTTAATTTGAGCAACTCACTGCATAGGATTTGTTTCGCTGGCTCAGAAGAGTCTCAACTCTGAACATGCAGCTTTTGTATAAGTCTTGAGCACTGAGTGAGAATAAGGTTTCCAGTGAAATATGAGCAGCTCCACCTCCCATCCACCCACAGCACTTGTGTTCTTCAGCAAATTTTATTGGTTTCCAAGAAGCTTGCCCAGAAGGAATTGTCTTATTGCAACTCAAACTAAGGAATTAATTTGCCAAGGAATAGGGTAAACAGGGCTGCTCACTGCAAGCCCAACTCACACTGTTTATTGATATACAAAAGCATGGTATAAATGTGTAAGAGGCTATGGATTTTTTTAAAATGACAGTACGCCCCATAAAACTTAAAGTTCTAGGAACATGAACATAGTTTAACAGTCTTTGTTTCTAGTATCACACTCACAGAGTGAGCACAAAATGGCATGGGTAAACAGAGATAATGCTTCTCCTTGTAAAGGAATGAAGAAGCCGAAAATATCATTTTTGGCATTCCTAAAAAAATACATCTATCAGCTGCAAAATCACCAACAGATAAAAGACAGGAAATCCCTCAATGCTTCAACATCATTATATAGCTGGGCTCCTAATATCAAGCTGTTAACTTTCCAAGCTGACATGTAAAGGATGTGTATTTGAATTTAAAGTTTATTGTATTATCACTAAACATACTTGTATGCTATTATTGTGTGGTCTATGACCGTAATAAAGATTGACTGACTACAGCAGCACTAAACATACCCTATGTGTCTTTCAAAGAGCTCCAAGTGGCATTATGTAACAGTCTTGTAAGTTAGGGCAATCACACACGGTCCAAGCCCAACCTACTGTGTGCTTTCTCTTAGCTATGTTTTGCAACATCCAAATCCAAAATACTGGTTTGTTCAATGTACATCCACTCTATCAGCCCGATGTAGCAAGCCCAATAGCATACTCTGGTGTTTACAGAAGACAGACTTGAATAGTGTTCCCTGATGCCACATCAAAAGCAGCTTTCCAAACTTGTAGCACTTTCTTTAACAACTTCCAGAATGGCTCAGGCAAGTTGTTTTTCCACATAGATCATCCTCTACACTACACTGGAAAGGAGGCATCATGTCTATGTTACACCACATCTGCCATGCAACTACTTAGTAGTAATTGAGAGCCAGTATGGTATAGTGGTTAGAACACTGAACTAGAAATCTAGGAGACCCCGGTTCAAATCCCTACTTGGCCATGAAAGCTTGCTGGGTCACCTTGGGACAGTCATACAAACTCAGTCTAATCTACTTCACAAGGTTGTTTGAGGATGAAACGGAGGACAGGAAAATGATGTAAACCACTTTGGGATGAAAGATGTGTTACAAATGAATAAGTTACACTGTTTGCCTACACATGAGAAGAATAAAATGCATGGGGAGGGGGGGGGAGACGAAGCTTCCCTATTTCATATCCTGTACTATAAAAAGATGCTTAGGTGGCAATCTGGTGAACCAACCATCAGAGATGTGATCCCTGCCCATTACTTGCTTGTTCAAAATGAGACATTTTCATTTTTTCTTGAATTCAGATTCAGCTCCAGCAATCACTGTGATATAAAGTGTATGAGAGAAGCAGTATTGTCATGGTTGATTATATATCAAGGAGAAGAACCAAAATTCAAACTTTCTGTCTGCTGGGTGGGAGTCACCTGTTGCTTCGGTCTGGTAACTCCTGAAGCAACATCTTGAGTAATGCTCAACTTGTAAAACATTAGAAAACCTTGTACTGGAAACAGTAAGTTATCAAGAAGAGGAAAAGAAAAACTGAATTATTCCTTCCGTTAATGACAGGAGTGGGTCAAGATGCCCTCCCTTCCTCACAGCAGAAGGAACCCTCGTGGTAAGTGCCAATGTTCCATTCTTACTCTGAGGAGAAGAGCATCTTGTCATGGGACTTTAAAAATTAGTTGTACCCCCTGTCAGGCTAGCAGAGATATTACTCCACACGAACCACATTTTGCAGAGTCCTCTTGCCAAAGGCTGCATCTGCTGCGTCAAGGGAATTCAATTTGGAATGCTTAATGAAGGTAGAGAGAGAGAACCACATGGCTGCCTTGCCAATCACTTCAACTGAAGCCTGAACACCCACTGCTGCATTGGGATACAGTGTACAGTAATCTCTGCAGGTATCTGGATTTTACTAGCTTGGGATACTTGAATAATGCACTGCCTGAGGTTTTAGCTTCTTGAAGCTCTAGACATCTTCAGCCCTTTATGAAGTAGACTGACTAAGATGAAGAGGAAATCCATTTCTGAAAATGTGTTAAGCGCCAGATGTAGATCCTCAGGGCTCTTCACAGGTCCAGCGTGTGTCACTTTTTCCTCCCTCAAACATACAGGAAGGGAAACCTTATCTTCTGTGAACAAAGAAAATGTGTATTTACCTTTGGTGTGAAGATATGCTCTTAGGACCACCTTGTGTTTGTGGAAGATGCATAGTCTTTTCAGCCAATAATGCACCAAGCTCCAACATCCTTCTGGCCAAGGTGACAGACATCAGAAAGAGAACCTTCATACTTAACCATCTGAAGGGTACCCATCGTAAAAGTTCAAACACCAGAAAACTTGGTCTCCAACTAGGAGACCAAGGGACCAAGTGGAGGGTACTCGACTAGGAGACCAAGGCACCAAGTGGAGATACTTCCTTGAAAAATCAGATTACGTGGGGGTGTCTAAATACTGTAAATCTGTCGATATGAGGGAAGATTGTTGCCAATGCTGCCCCATGTCACTGCAGTGTGGCTGCTTTCAGTTTTGATCAACACTATCATGGAGGAAGGTCAGGATTTGGGTTAGGTTTGGATTGAGTCGATCCAAGTGCTTCCTTCTGTACCATCTCACATATGCTTTCCAGGAAGAATTATATATTCTTGCTGTGGAAGGTTTCCTAAATGCTAGCATAGTATCAGCCACTGCCCTTGAATAGCTTAGGGTCTATAAACCTTTTCCTCTCAATTTCCAGGCAGTCATATGAAGCCATGCTAGATCTCAGTGCCACAGCACTCCCTGCTGAAGCAAGTCTGGGCAAACCAGGAGTTGCCACAGTTCCTCTGTTGAAAATTGCACTAAGGTTGAGAACCAAGGTCTGCCCGGCCAGTAGGGGGCTCTGCTGATTATGGCAGCTGTATTACCTCAGAATTAGGGATACTGGTGGGTAGGTGTATAGGAGTCTGGAGGGGGGGGGGTGGCCCTAACAGTGGAACAAAGTTCTTCCTGCTGGTTGCTTGCTAGAACTCCAAGCTCCTCCAGTCCAGAAGAAGGACTAGCTTGCTACTTAATTTATTTTAATTCCCTTTTATTAAAAACATTTATAAGCATAGGCTGCACCTGGTATCCCAAGACAAAAGCAAAAGAGAAGTGTCTGGTGAATATTTGACATATATAGAAAGCTTACTTAACAATAAGTAATATTTAATTAATTATTTAAAATTAACAGGTAACTACTTTGGTTTTGTAATTTGTAATCAGTTGACAAAGTGCAGTTTTTGTTGTTTTAATTATTTTAGCTTTTGAAAAAACCTTGACCCCTGTGGCGCAGAGTGGTAAGCTGCAGTACTGCAGCCCAAGCTCTGCTCACGACTTGAGTTCAATCCTGGCAGAAGCTGGGTTCAGATAGCCAGCTCAAGGTTGACTCAGCCTTCCATCCTTCCGAGGTCAGTAAAATGAGTACCCAGTTTCCTGGGGGTAAAGTGTAGATGACTGGGGAAGGCAATGGCAAACTACCCCGTAACAGAAGTCTGCCAAGAAAACGTTGTGATGCGATGTCCCCCCATGGGTCAATAATGACTCAGAGCTTGCACAGGGGACTACCTTTACCTTTACCTACTGTTTGACAATATTTGATCAGTTGACCAAATCTCTTTTTACAGGTCAAATGGCCAATCTTATTTTGTCTTGGAAGTGGAGAATTGAAGGCTAGACATGGAGAAACAGAGAAAAAGTGCACATTCTGGAACCAGGTACAGGTTATAAATACTTGGCAGCTTTTTCCTTCTGGCCAGGAGAGAGAGGGGATATGAAAATAAAGAACACAAGCCTACATTTAATCTCCACTGTGTTGCTAAGGTGGATGGTACAAGAGCTCACGTTACTTTTTTCACCTCAAGGCTTAAAATCTACAGACTGTGAAAATACAATATAGTGCTTAAAGTGGTTGCCTTTCACTGTTCCCCCTCTACGTTCTCTGCATGTATACTACTTACATGTATACTACATAACAACAGGTGAAGCACATATCAGAAAAGATGGCCGGTAGGAGAGAAGGCGACAACACAGTTTTTCCTTTTGCATCACTGCCCTACTACATTCTCATAATGAAACCCAATTCACAAACTAATAAATTTGTGCTTCTTTGGTATCCAACCAATTGCAATGACCCAACACATACCAAGAAGAAGTAAGTTGATTTGCAGTGCAGATATGCCCTTAAGGCAAAACCAAGGCCAAACTTTTCCACAGACACATAAATCAAAGTAAAGGGACAGAAGACAAAACTCTGAGGCCACTGATGTATCACTATAGCTTAAAATCAGTAACTGACATATATAGCTTAATGCTTCAGCAATATATCAAGTCTGAAAAAGCTCTCTAATGGCAGAGATCCAGAGGACTTAGCTGTGTTAGCCTGTAGTTGCAAAACAGAAAAGAGTCCAGTAGCACCTTTAAGACTAACCAACTATATAGTAGCATAAACTTTCTCTGCATAATGCCTGAGAGGGGATAGTTCGCAGCTGCAAGGGACTACGGGAAGGAAGAATGGCACTGACATGGCCATAACATGCAGAAATTAGCACTTTTCTGTTACTAAGACATGTATAAATGTTTTCGTAAAGGCAACAAGATACTTATGGTAACATGATGTTGTGTACCACATCAGGAAGATAGCCCCAAATAAGCAAAATATGGAAAACAAGTAGGTGAACAGGTCTTTGAGCAGGCAAGGGAAAACACTGCTATTCTCTTTTAAATATTTAAAAGTGCTTGAACCATGAAAGCAATTTTAAAGTGAAGTTTTGCTGTATGTTTCTATATATTTGCTGTGTATTTCCTTTATACAGTTCATTTCAAGTATTACAGAGCTGGACAACTTTTAACATTTGTGTCTCTCTTTCCTGGAAGACACACAAAGGTGGACTGGTAATTTCTAATTGAATTGTTTTTTTCTGCCAAATTAGGGGTTTTATTTTTGTGGGAAATGTGAAAAATACAAGAAACTTCCTCTGTGCTGAGAATGACACAGTTGTAGTAGCATATGCTAGATAAATGTTTACGCTTCTCTTTGCTCAGTGAACATACTGTCCTAAATTTGGTGAGAAAACTCCTTCTCACAAATCTACCTCTCAAGTTTTAGTCTGCCCTTCCTATATAGAAGTCCAAAGTCATCCAAGGAGCTCGACAGCAGCTTGAAGGTGAGTATCAGAATCTGAGAAGCATATTTATTATTATTATTATTATTATTATTATTAGAATGAAGAGCAGAAGTAAACAAAGCAATCTTTAAATTCACTGCTTCTACATTGCCCAGTAAGGTGCAATGGGGGTGCGGGGGAGAGAAGCCTGAAATAAAAATAATATTTGAACATGATATAATTTTTTTAAGTGCTTCATTGGTACACATATCCAAAAGGTCAGTTGAATGAAAAGCATGACAAAATTAGAATTATGTGGAGGATCCTATTGGAGATCGGCTGACACAGATGAACATATATTACACATAGTATTAACATCTCAAAGAGAACAAACATCTTGGATGCCCCCCTCCAATAAAAATAAGGAGCATTGCCAAGCTGCCACCATCTATTTGATATTGTGGGAAGTAACAGTAAAGGATTCTGAAACAAACACTGGTGGTAATGGATAATACACCTTTAACTATACTTCAAAAATAAGAAAAAGATGTTCATTCTCTCCACTGAACACTGGTGAAGCAGAATTATCAAACATTATAACCTGAGGCCTCTAGGAAAGATCTTTATGCAGCACTGAACCCCCTACATTCCTCCAAGGGTTAAAAAGAATACAGGAAGCCAGGAGACACAAAAACAGCTTTGCTCTTCCCTTTATACTGAAAACTGCATTTAGCACCACCACGATTCAATAACTGATCAAAATTATTATTGTGTTGTGGACCTTTTCCACATGGCTTATTTGTCCAAGGTTCTATAATGAAGAGAACTGAGGTTTTCCCCCTTGCTTCCCACAGCATCATATCACATTTGAACACCTCCCAGGTCTTCTCCAGCTTTTCTCCAAGTTAAGCAGAACAAAATCCAAATTCAATGGTACGCTATTCCCCAGAATATGCAAAAGAGTAATGTTCAAGATGACATTTTTAAATAGAGATCAGAACTATTGTAGAATGTAACCACTCAGGAGCCACCTTTATAATGGAACAGGATTGTAATCCACTGTAATATGGCAGGTATCACCCGCATTTATTGCTACCTTATACTTTATAATCCACCTTTTGTAATATTTATATTTTACTTTAGACAGTTTGTTGTTCCCATTATTCTCTAATTCTGTAAATACTAGTCCTACTGCATTGTCCATTGGTTCACTGTTTTATACCCTGCACTTTGAATCTCAGCCTGTGCAAGTAACAGGGTTGTACTATATCAAAATGGTTCACAATCACAAAGTTACTTCAGTAAAGGGTTCAGGTCTGTGGTCTACACTGCTGTATATAGTTCATACTGCCTGTTGTTGTAAGTAGGATCCTACTACATATTTTTGTACCATTTAACGTGTTGTGTGAACACTTCTCCTTTGTTTCAGTTCTGTTTTCAGATTTCTGGCTGGTTCCAGTTTTCTACAGTCCTATTGCATTATTTACTGAATGTCCCATGCTGTTGACTGTCTTGATTTACTATGCAAGATCTGCTCTTGAGTCCCAGTGAGAAAGGTAGACTATAACTAATGTAAATAAATAGAAACAACATAAATAACACACAAGCACAGGAAGTGACACCTTTAGTCTGTCAAGGCCAATACTGTTAACTCTGGCAGAAGCTCTTCACAGTCTCCAGGTAAAGGTTTTTCTACATCACCTACTTTTAACTGGAGACGATGGTGACTGAACCTGAAAACTTCTGGATGCAAAATTCATGCTTTACTGCTGAGCCACAGCCCATCTCTCAATAAAACTCAACTTAAAATTCAGTTTAACAAGGTAAGGAAAGATTTAAACCAAATGAAAAGCCCATAAGAAAAGCGAATGATCTTAACTAGGGCCGTTTCCACACGGCTTACCTTGTTCCGGAAAACAGCGAAATCTCCCACGAAATCGCATGAGAAGACGCTGTTATCACGCGAAATCGCACGAGAAGATGCTGTTATCGCGCGAGAAGACGCGATAACAGCGTCTTCTCGCAAGATTTCGCTGTTTTCCGGAACAAGGTAAGCAGTGTGGAAACGGCCCAGTTTCCTAAATATTATGGCCTAATTCACAAATGCTATTTAAAGTACCTTCTTTCAGCTGTTCTCCTGCTGAACAGAAATAAAGTGCTCCTGAATCAATTGATAGCCATGCAAGAAGGTTGATTTACAATCCCATTTCAGCTGTCCCATGCTTTACAATGCACATCTAAGAGGGATAGAGCCAAACATGCCTGATAGGAGGGAATTCCATAGCCTTGGCATCATCTTCATCTCACATGAGCACCTGCCAAACTTCTGAAGCTTAAAGAATACGAAGCAGGACTGTATGAGTAAAGCTCACAATGATTATCTGCATAAAAGACTGCTTTTGTGTAAACAGTCCGAACCTCTTAGCAGATACCCCTGAAAACCAAACGGTCAAATCATTTTATTTTCTAATTTGGTTCCAAATTCAGCTATTTCTGCTTGGTTTTGAATCTGAGCAATAAAGGCTTTCAGTTCAACATGCCTAATTAGGTTCAGGTGAGAAATTTTAAATATTCACGTTACAGTATTAATTCGCATATATGATAAGACTATTAACATCATGGCTGCATTGTAATTAAATGTACTGGACAAAAAGTACTTCTTTCCATAGGATCATTCCTAATGCACACACATTCAACCACTTGAGTAAATTCCTCTGACATTAGGCCTCTCAAATTAGCACAATCAGTATGTTCACTAGCCAAGTAAATATTCCTAGATCAAGACAGCAGTTTCTGCATTCTTCAAAGACATACTATATCTTGAACTAGTACATCTAAATGAGATAACAGCAAGGTCTGGGCATCCCCTGGCTGGAGTGCCATCTAGCCCTCTCTCCTCAGCAGATTCCTTAAGAATCTGTTCAATCCGTATACTATGGCATGATTGGTATCACCAGTAACATAACTCTAAGCTTTTGACCCTATGTTGCTACTTGATTCTTGGGGGGCAACAGTGGTAAGAGGTGCCTATTTCCAGCTTTGTATTGTGAGCCTCATGCACTCCGTTCTAGAGTCCTGGCCCCTGTACTATGTGCCATGGTAACTCCTAGTTCAGATTACTGCAAAGCACTGTTCCGTAGAACTGCTTTTGAAGAATATCCACTTTGTGACAGCTAGATTCATGACCAGTTTTAGCCAGGAGCAGCATATAACATCTATTGTACGGAGATGCAACGGTTGCTGCTGTTTCTGTACTTAACTGAAAGGGCTGGTATTGACCTTTAAATGAACAGCCTCAGTCGAAGATATATCTTAAAAAATGCTTTACTGTATATGTTTCACTATCATGTCCTATGATCTGCAGATGAGATTCTGCTCTGTTATTTCACTGGAGAAGGTATACCTAGAGTATAACTCCCTACCTTTGAGGGGGGGGGGAACAAATCTATCTGGTAAATTCACCCCCAGCTTTTTTCAGAGCTGTTTCACGGAGCTTTGACCCTATTTCTATTTTTATGTATTTATTTGTCTTATTTATAGCCAACTTTCTCACTAAGACTCGAGACGAACTACAGAGTAAAGAAAAAGAAAAAACGTAACCTTATAGCACAAGGCTTGCAATGAAGAATGCAACAAGGATGCAAAATTAAAAGACAATGCAAACAAGAACAGCAAACTGCCTAAGGCAAAGGTAATGTGTGAACAACGCAGAATGTGGGATTACAAAGTGTAAGAATTGAGTAATAACCAGATGATACCTACAATAATAGATAATCAACAATAACCACTGCAGTGGATACAGACCCATTCCCATATGAAGATGTTCTTCTGGACTATTCCATCTTAATACAGTTCTGATTCCATTATAACAAGGTTCTCCTGAATATTACTGTTTCGCACAGCATGCACGAATTTAACTGCATTGCATGTTTGGAATGGTTTTGTGCTGTTTATTGTAAGCCACTTCAAAAGCCCAATATGGGTGATAAAGTAGGATACAAGGTTGTTTTTTTTAAAAAAAAAACATAAATTAAACATAACATTCATCTGTGGTTTTGTTAGGGCCTGTGACAACAACAAAAATGTGATTTACAAAAATACCAAACATCTCCTACACACAAATCCCCACTGACATTAATCTCACTGAATTAGCACATTCCAATTCAATGGTCACACCCAGCTTAAATAACTGTCCTTTCATTTGACAAAATGAACGTCCCACTACCACATGGCAGTTACATGAATCCATACACTGGCTGGCTGTCTTCCTTTCTACTCACATGTAGGCCTGAGCATTAAAGTCTCACTCTTTGCAGGGAAATAGCCCTCTTTTTAACTCCAAGTAGGTTCTGTTTACAGGATGGCTCCAGTGATTTCTCCAGAGACACACAAGTCAACCATAACTTTAAAAAATAAGGGATAAAGTGCAGCTGCAGAGAACGCAAGGATATTTAAAACTACAGTGTTTGGAAACCATAGAAGAAAGTAACTGAGGATGCTCATTCTGCTTGAATAATGGGTATGCGCATTTATAAAATGATGTACAAATGGGAAAAGGATATTAACTAAATATAAACTGAAAGGGTCTGAACTAGTGATGGATGAGAAATCTGGGGATCGTGGTGGACAGATAATTGAAAAATCCACTCAGTGCATGGCAGTGGTGAAAAAGACAAATTCTATGCTATGGATGCTGCAAACAAAAAGCCAGTATTATAATGACACTGCATAGATCTATGGTCACTGTATGTCAAAAAGGATGTTGCAGCACTGGAAAAGGTGCAGAATGATCAAAGGGTTCAGAACACTTTCCCTATGAAGACAGGCTAAGAAATCTGATGCTTTTTTAGTTTAGAGAAAAGATGGTGGGAGGCAGGATAGCCATTTATACAATTATGCATGGGATGAAAGAAGCAGAAAGGGTGTACTTTTTCTCCATCGCTCATAATGTTTGGATGTGGAGACACCAAATGAAATTAATGCAGTCGATTCAGCACAGACAAAAGTAAACTCGGATAGCAACTGGCATCCAGAATTCATTGCCACAGGATGTAGCGGTGGCCATCAACTTACTTGGCTTTGAAAGGGACCCAAACAAATTCACACAGGATTGGTCCATCAAGGACTATTAACCAAAATGCCTAAATCTCCAGAGGCGGTAATCCTCGTGAATACCACTGCTGGAGGGGAGAATCAACAACAGGTGGAAGCACTGTTCACCATGCCCTGCTTGTAGACCTTCCAGAGGCAGCTGGCTGGTCAATGTGAAACAGGATGCTGGATGAGACAGACTACTAGTCTGTTCAGTACAGGTGCTCCATTCTACATAGCCACAGATTCAGAGCTAAAGCAACAGGATTATATGGACGTGGGGTGAAAGATGGATACATTTTGAAGCAAAGATTTAATGTTGGCTTTAACGGTTTAGCAGTGCAATCTTAAGCAGAGTTACACCCCTCTAAGTCTACTGGTGTAAATAGGCTTAGAATACATGTATCTGTCTACTTAAGTGACAATTTCATGCATCTGATGAAACAGGAAGGCTTTGGCTAATGAAAACTTAAGACTACACTGAGTTTGATAGTCTTCAAAATACCACAGGACTCTTTGTTGCTTATGTTGCAACATGGTAACATGAATATCCATCCCAGATCTAATGATATTCAAAGGTACTATTGATATTTTATTTAAGCCAACGGGAGCTTGAAGATAATCAGGCATGCATAATAAAAATATAAAAACATGATCTGTTTCCTCAGGCACTTGGACCTGTAAGGGTATGTCTCTGCTCCACAGTGATAACAGGGCCTTTTGCATCATTTTGAGGTCTCTATGCATGTTGCTTTAGAATCTCAAGGATCAGAGGGATTACTGCACATTTCACGGAGCTCTAGGAGACAGTCACCAATCTCATATGGGAGGAGTGTTATGCCTTGTGGAATACTACAAGGAAAGTGAGCTGATGGTCTTACAGGATTAAGGGGCATATTTTAATAATGCAGGAAACACTGATTTGCTTTTAAAAGAAAAAAAATCTAGTTCAGCTGCTACAGTGAAAAGATTATTCCGATCCATGAGTGTCGCAAGGGCATACCAAATATACCACAACAACGATCCAGTTTGGGGACGCTATACAGAGCATGCTCTGTATAGCCTCTCTTGTCCTTCCTCACATAGTCTTTTCAAGTGGCTCATTGTTATTTCCATTTAAAACAAGGGAGAGCAGGGACAGAAGGATGAAAGTTTGTCAGAAACTTCTCATGGGTAGGAGGAAGTCCTTTTCCACCAGGCTGTAAAGCAAAAGGACAAAGGCTGGAAGATAGTCAGTGCAGTAAGGGGGTTCCACAGCTAGAAATGTTGTAGTGAGGGTACACTGGGGGTGGGAGCAGGAATAATCAACACAGAATAGCTGGAATCTAAATATAGGTACCAGAATGTTTGAAATTATCTAGTTTTATAAAATTTAAAAACAAATACCTGCTTGACTTTGCATGCACTGGCCAGGAAACTGGAAGGCAGGAGCATACTGATTTCTAGTGAAATAGATAGAATACTACCTGCAGATTTTCATTTATACCTTTGTAAGCAAAAAGGACTAACAATTTGATTATTTTTGCTTTTTTGAAAGAAAGCTAAAATTCAGAGAGGGAGCCTGAAATATCACTAAAGAGACCAAGCAACACAACATCTCCCATCCCTCAGAGGCTCCCAGTGGTTCATTGGGAGATTATTCTATCATCCCATTGGGCTGTACACAAGTGTATGGTTGCAAAGAGGAAAGGGTACATGCCTTTTTGAGGGGTCCTTTTGAGCCAAGGAAAGAAATAAACCATAAGCAATACGTTGCAAATCCATAAGGTGCTATGCACCTGCAGGCAAATAAAACCTGTTCCATGACGATACTGGGAAGGATTTTGTGGGCACAGAGTATGGGACAGAGTGAAGATTTGGGGAAGTCTAAGGAGAACTATTCAGAAAGATTATATTGGGGAAGGGAAAGGGCAGAACCACCAAGTTTGTTCTGAAAGAGATGCAAAAGGGAGGAAATTACTGAGATAGGGAATTTTGCTATTGGGGTGCTATTGAAAGTTAGGCTATTGAGATAAGATTGGGGGCCATGTAAAAGAAAAAACTTTTGTGATTGGGAATAATAACCAGATATGGTGTGTGTGAAGAATAGAATAGAATAGAATAGAATAGAATAGAATAGAATAGAATAGAATAGAATAGAATAGAATAGTGGGCTGGGCTGTCTATCAAGAATGAAAAGGAGAAGTGGAACCAGGTGGCTGGGAGAAACAATTGGAAAGGGCAATGGAAAGGGCAATGCACTGGAGAAAGGTATAAATAAGAAACAAAATGGATCAGGGAAAACAGGAAATAAATGTATTGGAAGGGGGCCTCATGAACAGGGAAGAATTTGGGAGTGCAGAGAGCAGATTATTAAAGAGGAGAACCTACTAGGGTAAGAAAGGCCTACAAGAGACTACATGGATCGGAGGGGTTCTTAAGTAAGGAAGAAAATAGTACTGAAGTAGGATTAATAGAGAAGGAGCAGAGTGAAAACTGTACAATATGATTGGCTATCAGAAGAGATCCCTTCACCTATAAGAGCTAAACCACACCAGACGAATTACACAAGGACACTCTAGTGAAGGGAGACGCAATGTTAACTGGGAAGCCAAGTTCTAAAAGACAGATTGGAAGGCTTTGTCAATTTCCCCTCTCCAGAGACACTGAAATTGCTCTTCAGAGGGTTTATTTCATCTTCACCTCCCTTGAGGCTCTGTCAGTTTCACCTCCCCTTCTGGGAGGCAAAGATGAAATAAACAAACCCTCTGAGGAGCAACCTTGGTGGAGAGAGGGGAAATTGACAAAGCCTTTCAATCTGTCTTTTAGAACTTGGCTTCCCAGCTAACACTGGGTCTCCCTTCACTTGAGCGTCCTTGTGTAATTTATCTCCTGTGTTTTAGCTCTAAGGGGGGAGTGGCCACTGCAGGAGAGGAACTAAGAGAAGAGATGGACCTCTCTCACTTTGAAAGCAGTTAGTAAAGTAGATTAAGAATGGGAAAAAAGTAATGGGGGGGGATTGCGGTGGTGAAGGGAGAAATACCTGGATCAGATACAATGCCTATAGTGAGCACTGTGGAATGGCGGGGGGGGGGGACTACAAGAGAGGGCAGGGTTTGAACGAGAGTGACACAGATAAACTAAGAAAAAGTATACTGAGTTGAGGGCTAAGACTGTGGAGAACGATGGGAAAGATTGTAAGTAGGACCTGGAAACAGGAAGGGAAGTGTGAATGGAGGGAGTAAAGTTATTGAGGTGGGAGGCTGAAAGCAATCAGGGAAAAACCTAATTCCAAGGGTTGCTGGGGAAACGACTATGATAGAAGAAGAAAGAGCAGCTAGAAGGGAGTTGAAAGCAAGGGGGCAAAAGCAAAGAAGAGTGCAATGTTAAGATGGAGGAGGCTGTCGAGGCAGGGAAAGGTCCTTACATGGAGGGATCAATCTGCTTAAAGAAAGGGGAAGCTACAGGAATGGAAAGAAGAAAAACAGTAGGGGGGGAGACTAAAAACTGGAGTTCTGTAGAGGGGAGGAGAAGCTACAAGAGCGGTTGAAAGAGACAGAGGTAAAAGCTGGGAAGAAATGTTGTAATCCACCTTGAGTCTCAGTGAGGAGGGCAGGTTATAAATGAGGTAAATAAAATATTAAGGGAGGAAAGTGGGAGAAACAGAATGGGGTGAAAGAGGAAGGCAAAAGTAGGGAAGAGTATGATTTTAAGGGGGGGGCACTGAAAAGAAAGAAGAGAATTCATTGATCCAAATAGATACTAGAATGTGCCAGAGGGAAGGGAGTGAAGCTACTTGAGGAGTTTTAGGTGGGTAGCCGTGTTGGTCTGCAGTCGAACAGGAGGATTAGAGTCCAGCGGAGCCTTAGAGGATCTTCAGGGTGCAAGCTTTCGAGAATCAGAGGTCCCTTCTTCAGATAGGGCTTTAAAAAAGAGGGGGGAGCCATGAACCGAGGAAAGTAAAATATTAGACATATTGGGGGGGGGGAGTCTGTGATAGGGAAAGCCCCACCCCATGTGTTTACATGAAGAGAAAGCAGAATAAACATTTTAAACAGGTAAATATAAGGAGGGGGCTGCTTGGAGGGGGGGAAGCAAGCTGGGGAAAGGGAGGGGTGCAAAGCACTGGAGTGGGGGCCCACTGCTGTGTGGTCCTGGGGTTGAAACTGCGGGGATGGGTGGGGAGGAGAAGAGACCATTGCAGTGGGCGGGGGGGGGGGGGCTCGGAAGAGACGAGGAGGGCGGGGCTGGGGAGCGCAGAGGGAGTCCCCTCCTCTCGGGCCGACTCTCCCTCCCCATCCGCGTCCCCTCCCACCCCCGCGCCGCGAGGCCTCGTCCTCCTCCCTCCTCACCGTCTGCAGATTCGGGTGCCGCGGCGGCAGCCCCGGACTGGGCCATGGCCGAGCCGGCTGGTCCCCGTCACGCCGAGGCCGGGTCCGCTACGTCAGACGCCGGAGCGGGGAACGCGGAGCCGGAGCCTCAGCCGACGCCTCCGCCGGCCCTGGGCCGCCTCATCCTGACAGGCGAAGGGGCGGGCGGTGGGGGAGGGGGCGGAGGAGCGCGAGAGGGAGCGCGCGCGAGGGAGGGGGCGAAGGAGAGGAGCTCTGCGCATGCGCCAGGGCTGCTGAGCGGCGGGGGGCTGAAGGAGCGAAATGAGGCGGGTTGGCGGGGAGGGCGCGAAATTGAAACTGAGGCGTCACGAAGCCGTGCGCCGAAATTAAGGATTATACCTATTTTTTTTAATGATATAGACACAACGCGAGCAGAACAAGCCCGAGATGACAAGAGTACATTTTTTTAAAATAAACACTCAAATATAATAAAACTATATAACAAGTGCAATAAAGCTGTAGGAGAAAATACGGTGAAGTGGCTAGAGCGCTGGAATGGACTCCGGTCGGAACGAAACAGAGAGCCCGTCCAGTGGCGCCTCAGAGAAGAACGACGTTTATTCTAGTTGTGAAGAGTTCAGTGAAGTTAACTGAATAAGAAAAATCAAAAAGAGTCCAGTAGCACCTTTAAGACTAACCAATTTTATTGTAGTATAAGCTTTCGAGATTCAAGTTCTCTTCGTCAGATGCATGATACAGAGACTGGTCAAAAATGTCTCTATCATGCATCTGACGAAGAGAACTTGATTCTCGAAAGCTTATGCTACAATAAAATTGGTTAGTCTTAAAGGTGCTACTGGACTCTTTTTGATTTTGCTACCACAGACTAACACGGCTAACTCCTCTGCATCATTAACTGAAGAAGGGAGCTCATTTTGGAATAAATGTTTAGTCTCCTAAAGTGCCACCACTGGCCTTCTGTTTACAATAATGATAACCCCACCCTAACCTGGATAGCCCAGAGGAGCCTAATCTGGTCAGATCTCAGAAGTTAAGCAGGGTCGGCCTTGGTTAGTAATTGGATGAGAGACCTCCATTGGAGACCAGGGTTGCAGAGGCAGGCAGTGGGACACTATCTCTGTTAAGTCTCTTCCCAACCCCATCAGGGGTCGCCATAAGTCAGCTGTGACTTGAGGGCACTCTCCACTAATACAGGCATCCCTATCTGAGAGCCTTAAGTTCAAATCTGGGTGACTGAGCCAAAACCAGGACACAATACACATACTTTTTATTAGCTAATTATACATAACATTGTGTGAGCTTTTGAATTCTCCAGAACTCTTCTTCAGAATGTATGTTTCTTTCTCTCTTTCTCTATACACACACATACTTTTAAAAAATGTACTAAATACATACTAGTAACATGAATATAGCCGTATAAAACACAGTAACTATATCTCCCGCTGTGTAATCTACCTCAAGTCTTAGTAAGAAAGGCAGACTATAAACAACATGATACACACACACACACACACACACACACACACATATATGGAAAGAAGCTTCTTCAGGACATTAGGTGAAATCCTGGTGTAGTTTGCTTTGTTCTGTAGAACAAAGCAAAGAACAAGAACATCTTATAGATTGCTTATGAAATCCTATGAGATGGCAGTGAAAGCTGTGAAGGAATATTATGCAGCTTCCATTGCATCAGCTAGCAAATTGTTTAAATGTGGTACGTTCATTGGTCTCCCATTCAGGTGGAGACCGGGAAAATTTGAATTCAGAAATAAGCTGTGAGGCTTTTGTGAGTTTTTTTGCTGATAAAATCCTGTCTCTCTGCCACGACCTACCAGCCACAATTGATACAGTACGTGCACTAGAGGCCCCTTGGCTGTCTTCGGGGCAGATATTTGATCATTTCAGCCTTCTTTCTGAGGAGGAGGAGAACAGGATTCTGCAGGTGGTGAGGCCTACCACATGCCTCCTGGACCTGTGTCCGTCATGGCTGGTAAAAGCCAGTGTCGACGGATTACGGGGTTCCTTGGAGGCGATTGTAAACTTGTCTTTGAGCTCTGGAGTTTTTCCAAGAGCATTAAAGGAGGCTGTGGTGCGGCCCCTTCTGAAGAAACCATCACTAGACCCTGCTAACCCGCTCAGTTACTGCCCGGTCTTGAACCTCCCGTTTCTGGGTAAGGTGATTGAGCGGGCGGCAGAGAAACAATTGCAGAATTTTCTGAAGGCGACCTCGGCCCTAGATCCCTTCTTGTCCGGCTTTCGCCCAGGACATGGGGTGGAGACATTGCTAGTCGCCCTCACAGATGATCTCCACAGACATCTGGATTGAGGCGGATCGGCGCTGTTGATTTTATTAGATCTCTCAGCAGCGTTCGATATGGTCAATTATGACCTCTTGACCCACCGCCTCGCCAATGTGGGAATTCAGGGAACAGCGTTACAGTGGCTAGTCTCCATTCTCCAAAATCGGGGACAGAGGGTGGCATTGGGGAAGTTATCATCCCGTAGGCCACTGGTATGCAGTGTGCTGCAGAGAGCAATGCTCTCCCCATTATTATTTAATATCTATATGTGCCCCCTCACCCAGTTGGTGTGAAGCTTCGGGCCTGGGTGTCACCAATATCCTGATGACACCCAGCTGTATCTGTTGTTGGATGGACGGCCTGGATCAGCTCCGGTTGTCCTGTAGCATGCTTTTGAAGCTGTGGCTGGATGGTTGAGGCAAAGTCAGCTGAAACTGAACCCTGTGAAGATGGAGATCCTGCACTTGAGCCGTGAAAATGTAGCCTCGGGACCCTGGCTTCCTACACTCGATGGGACGGCGCTTAAAGTAGCTCCGAGAGTTAGGAGCCTGGGGGTGATCCTGGATTCCTCCTTGACAATGGAGGATCAGGTCACTGCAACTGCCAGGTCTTCTTTCTGTTATCTTCAACAGACCAGGCAGCTTGCCCCTTATCTCTCGTCCCGCGACTTGACTACAGGGGTCCAAGCAATGGTCACCTCTAGGCTGGACAACTGTAACGCACTCTATGCTGGGCTTCCCCTGAACCTGATCCAGCGGTTACAACTGGTACAGAATGCAGCAGCATGGGTCATCACCGGAAAGCCGATGCGTGCGCATATAATGCCGGTATTGCGTCAGCTGCACTGGTTGCCGGTGGAGTACCGAATCAGGTTCAAGGTTTTGGTACTAACCTATAAAGCCCTATATGGACTGGGACCGGCGTATCTGCGAGACCGACTCTCCCCATATGAACCCCAGAGGACTCTTTGCTCTAGCGATAAGCATCTATTAAAGATTCCTGGCCCTAGGGAGGCCCGCCTGGCATTGACCAGGGCCAGGGCTTTTTCAGTCCTGGCCCCAGCCTGGTGGAACACTCTGGCCAATGAGACCAGGGCCCGGCGAGATTTATTAGCATTTTGCTGGGCCTGTAAGACAGAGCTGTTCCGCCAGGCATACGGTTGATGCCGGGCAGTGCCCTCTAGCCAGGGGAGCACAGTATATGCCCTCCCTACTAGTGACACCTCCATCTCTCATACATCCCTGGAAAAATACTCTGGAGTTGGCTAAACGGGGTCGTCTGGATTATGTGCAGCTGTGTTTACATACATACATACACACACATATATGTGTGTGTGAATATGTTTACATGTATTTTAATCTATGTATTGGGATGTTTTATGATTTTAAATTGTATATATGATGAAATATGTTTTTAAACTTGGTTGTGATCCACCCTGAGCCTGCTGATGTGGGGAGGGCAGAATATAAACAAATAAAATAAATAGATATTAAATGTATAGCTGAGATTAGTTTCCAGCGACACCCTGTGTATTTTATGAAAAAGAGACATGGAGCCAGCAGTCTCTCTCAACCTAACTTACCTCACCAGATTATTGTAAGGGTAAAATGTAGGGGAGGCAATGTACACTGCTCTCAGTTCCTTGGAGGAAAGGTGGGATTTTTTAATGTACTAAATAAATATATACCAGTACATGAACATAATAAGATCAAGATGGGTAGTTGTGTTAGTCTGTCTGTAGCAGTGTGTTAGTATTATCCTCACGACAATCACCCTGTGTGGTGGATGGGGCTGAGAGAGCTCTGAGAGAGCTGTGTGACTGACCCAAGGTCGTTCAGCTGGCTTCAAGCGGAAGGGTGAGGAATCAAACCCGGTTCTCCAGATTAGAGCCCTGCTGCTCTTAACCACTACACAAAACTGGCTCTTCACTAGATAGACAAACACAAGCTTTTTATCTGTTTGCTGCATTTTCCCTTGCTTTATAGCCAATGTTTGGTTCCTAAAATGACACACAGCAATTTGAAATACAGATATTAATAAGAAACAAAATATGCTTAGGGAAGCATAGGGACAATGGAGGAGGTGCCTTACTGCTGCCTCTTCTCTCTCTGGCCTCACTGAAAGAATGGTAACTGGAAGGTAAACAGTAAGGGTGGGGGGGGCACAAGATTCAGCAAGGCCTGAATTCCCTTGCTTGGATACACCAAAGGTGAAATCGCAAAAACCAGCAACTACAAAACCCCCACCCTAGTGTATTTGAATAGCACCTGTTCTGATTGTGTTTGTATATGTCACAACAATTATAGCAATGACATCCACACAGGACAGTGACTCTTTCTTCTGTTTTAGAAGCAAAGGGATTAGCGCTTTTGGCATGGTACCTAGGATACAGACTCATTTGACTGTTTATAGCAATAGTTAGTAATTCTGTCAAGAAATGCAGAGACGGTACTTCTGAGGAAGAATCGCATGCAGCCTGGGAGGTAAGGCATGCAACTCTGTTCCCTAAATGGTCCCCCTCCAGGTATATCCAATTCTTGCATAAAGTTTCTAGCAGATTCTAGCATCCATCAGTGTTTTAAGACTGTCTATAGACCTTGAGCTGGGGGGTCTGCAGTGGATCTACAGACAAATTTCTTAGGGTTGATTCACATCTTAAGAAGGCCACATGGTGACATGAGGCCACCACGAAGACTTGTTAGATATAACTCAGGAATGCCGTGCTGAGAACTCCTTTCTCAAGCATGCAGGGACTCAAATTGGGTCAGGGCTCCAGTGCATGTGTAGAGAAAGGTTCCCCCTTCTTCCCAACCTCACCCGTATGTTTTCCTGACCTGAAATGGCCCCAGAGATCCACTATTTGCCCTGTTTGGGAAGCTTACATTTAACCATCAGTAACTGTGAGTTTCCTCAGTGGGTACATTGCGGCTCTCCTGCCCTGTTTTAGTTCACGAAAATGGTGCAAGGAAGACTGAAGGCCTTCTCCTAACATGCCATAGTCCCAGCCTGAACAACCCCCCATCACTTGGAAATTAAGTTCCCATCTGGGTGCTCCCAAAATACATCTGTACAAAGATAACTTGGTAAGAGACAGGGACTATAGACTAGGCTATTGAGTACTGTCTGCTGATGCAGATACCCTCCTACCATTAAGTTCAACATTCCTAAAGATATGTTAATTATCTACTCTTTAATTTAGAAATGTTTCATCTGTGTGTTCAGCTTTATGCTCATTTTCAAATTTGTGACTACCATTCTCTGTTCTGTTTTCATTGAGTATCTGTTTTCACTGAATGGCCTAACTGTTGAACATACTGTATTTTTGCTTTGTGAATGTCCTAGTTATTGATTATATTGTATTTATGTGTCATATGTAATCCACCTTGGATCTCACTGTGAAAGGCAGACTATAAATAAACAATTACAACAACAAAGTCCATGTGGGGGAACACACAGACTTTGTGACGTGTGTGAATTGGACCTTAAGACAGACATGTGAACACCCAGGGCTTTTTTTCAGCAGGAACGCGGGGGAACGGAGTTCCGGAACCTCTTGAAAATGGTCACATGGCTGGTGGCCCCACCCCCTGAGCTCCAGACAGAGGGGAGTTTAGATTGCCCTCTGCACCGCTGAGCAGCGCAGAGGGCAATCTAATCTCCCCTCTGTCTGGAGCTCAGGAGGCGGGGCCACCAGCCATGTGACCATTTTCTCTGAGGGCAACCCACTGAGTTCCACCACCTCTTTTCCCAGAAAAAAAGCCCTGTGAACACCCAAGGTGAACTGAGTTTGGAACCAACTGGTTCTTCCTGTTTCCAAGAGACATTAGCTATCCAGAGTGCTCACTGGCTGGCTCTTGTGGCAGTCATGAAGTCAGTTGTCTCCTGCCTCCCCACGTGATGGTTCAGAGCACTGTCTGGAACTCCCTTTAGTCTTCCCTTCAGAATCTGCCAAAGCTATTATCAGAGGGAAAAGTTGGATGAATATCCACACAGGTATAGTGTTCCCTACTTCAAGCTGCTTTCAGATGTCTCCGATACCAATCATCTCTCTCCCAACAAGGGTTTACTTCCTAATGTTTACACTAAACTGCCACACACACCCCACTACACAAGGAACCAGTGCAGCATGCATGTGTACATACACATGTGCACACATATACCAACTGCAGCCACATACATTAGAACTTTTCCTAACCCCAAAGGAAGAAAGACACAGGAAGCTAATATGGGTAAGAAAAATAAAGGAGGCAGAATGAATGAATGAATGAACGAATGAACGAATGAGAAAATTAGAAGGAAAAATAACAGGAAAAAGCCATAGAAGGAAAATGAATTACTATTCAATTCTAAATAGAAGGATATAACTATAAGTGCATTAAAGTCAATGGGATTAGAAGAGTATAACTTTGCTTCAAACTGAAGCATGAATGAATGAATGAATGAATGAATGAATGAATGAATAAAAGAAATGGAAGAGAGGAAAGATGAGAAGTGAAAATGACAATGAAAAAAGATTTGTGGAAATGATACCAAAAGCAAGATAGGAAGGGCAGGGGGGGGGAATGACATAGAAAAACAGGAAAAGTGACAAAAGAGTAAAAGAGGGAGAGAGGTGACGACCCAGGAAAGTATTTATATTATCATTCTTTAAAAAAATAATAATCTATTTTCAAGACACAGCTTAGCTCCTTATAAAATACCGCACGTCCACCTATGCTAGGAGTTCTCACTGCACAGTTCCACTGCCCACTGCACAAAATATGGTCAGCTGTACAAAAGGATAAGTCAAGCCTCTTGGAAATTTAAGTTTAGTGTTTATGCAGAAAGGTTATTTTCTGGCTCCATGCAACAGAGACATCCAGTGCTAGGCTAACTTGATGGTACGGGATCAGCACTCCTTCGGAAGAGTTTGTAAGCATTGCTCACAGGAAAAGAAAACATGAAATGAATGGGAGCAGCAACTCATTGAAGATATAACAGGTCGAAATGTTGAGAGTTAATTTCATCTAGTGTGAAAACAAATGGCAAGATGGTATCATCATTTTGTTTCCAGCTGAATTCAGTTCTGTTCAAAAAGACCTCATTGCACAACCAGATGCGCAAGTTTTTCCACGACCCAGATATCCATGAGCCTACACATGCCTAGATTTCTGTTGGGTTGTAGCCAATGTTTTAACACTGGGTCATGTCACCAGAGCTGTGGGAACTGTACACCCCACAGATGGCCCCAATGAAATCCGTGACATCCTATACTGATGTCAAAGGACTGACAATATGAGAACCCAAGAAAGACGGTTCTGTGGCTCTTTCTGATTGACGTCATTTTGAGAATGTAAATGAGCCTCCGAATTCTCACGAGGGAGGAGTTCAAGCCTATCCAAAACTTCCAAGGATGGTCCCAGCTAAAAATTTACCCCCGTGTTAGGATTCCGTCTTGAAACCACTGGACTGCATACAACAGCAATGTTTTCATTCTTTAGACATTTTATACCATTGAGGAAACTTCATAAAGAGCAATTGAAAAATGATGTTCTTTCTTTCCTCTTGTTTAAAAGGTTCCATGTGTCACATTGCTTTGAATAGATGGAAAGCAGATGAGGCCCCCCAAAATGGGGGCGGGTAGGGGAAACACTGGCTGGCAATGTACAAATACACACACCCCACATTGGCTGCAAGTTGAAATAGACACATACTCATGATCTCATTTGAACGCTGCTTATATTAAGATTCTTAAAGCTCTTTTTAAAATCCCCATGGGGCGTATTTGCTGAAGACTGTGATATACCATGAAGCTAAACAATTTTTCTTGCTGCAAAAATATTGACGGAATCTGAAATTCATTATGGACAAAGCTTTGCATTCATACTTTGCTGTTGAACATGCCATGTAAAAGGAGTTTTTCTGATGAAATTCTTATTACAAAACAAAGAGTTTACAAGTCTGCATCTGTAGCTTCTTCCTCTCTTGCAGGAATTCTTAGGTTCTGTGGCTAGGAAGAGAACAATTGGCCACAACAGATGAAGGGTTTCTGTGACTCCCAAGGTACTCGCTTCCAAAAGAAGCTACCTATTATAACTCCAGATAAATATGTGTTTTGGTCTTGCCACTTTCCAATCAGTGAGTATTCCTTACACGTCTCTGCAACAGATGTAGTTAGTTCAATCACTATAAAACCACCTGTTTTCAGAACTGTCTGCCCATTGCATTTCTGCCTGAATTCCATCTTTAGCCTCACCTCCTTCCAATCAGGCTATCTAGACCAGTGACTCATGAATACATACAACCAAAGCACTATTCTGCCCCAAATGGCCTCCTAAAGGCCATTTTTACGGAACTGCCAGAAGCTTAAAAAGGTGGATGCGCCAGTGGAATACTAGCCCATGTCATGTCTTTAGACTGCATGTTCTTTGAGAAACAAGACTGACTAGTGTGTAAGCTTTCTGCACCATTTTGAGATTTCAAGATACATCAAAAGCAATCAGCCATTCAGTTTTGTAAACATTCTCTTGAACACAGATAGAATGTTATTGCTTAAAACAGAGGTGGTGAGAACAATGTAAACCATTTTGGGTCCCCATGGAGGAGGAAGTGGAGTATAAATGAAGTAAATAAATAAATAAGGGAGATGATAAATGAGGGAGACAATAATGGTGACTTAGTATTTATATAGCACCTTTTAGAGAGTTTAAAGTGCTTCATGTCCATTATCTCAATTAAAGACTTACAATAATCCTGCAAGATAGGCAGGGTTATTTATTTACTTCCGCAGCACTTTTCAACCACAAAAGGTATCCAAGGTAGTTCAGAAAACGAAGATCAATTAAAAAAAAAAACCTCAAATCTGCTTAAAATGTAACAGGAGGTAGTAAAGCTTGTTGCTATCATGTCAATCAATTCTTCAAAGGCCATTTGGATCCGAAACGTTTTCAAAAACCTCTAGGTGGCTCTTCAGAAATGGTGCAAACCTCACCTCCCAGGGCAGGGAATTCCAGTTCGATGGCGCAGGCACTGAAAAGGCTCTTCTGTGGATTTCTCTCGAGACAAGCTGATTCCCAAAGAAAGGCCTCAACCAACAATCTCGTTCAGATATGGTTGATATGGGAGAAGGCGGTCCTTCAGATACTTTGGACCTAAAACACTTAAGCTCTCAAGATCAAAGTCAGCTCTTTTATTTGGACTTGGAAGCCAGCAAGAAGGCAGTGTCATTTATGTAGCATTATTCTTACACATTCATTACACACTGGAGAGATTTGGGAAACCCAGGTTCAATTCCCCACCCTAACATGGAAGCTCACTGAGCGGCTTTGGACAAATTACACACTCTCGACCTCACCTCCCAGGGTTGTTGTGAGTAAAAAATGGAGGAGAAAAGGATGACGTATGCTCCATTAGGTCCCCATTGGGGGAAAAGGCAGGGTATAAATCAATTAAAAATAGAATTACTGGAGTTTCCCATCCAAATGCTAGCACCTGTACTGCGTACTAGCTGAAGCCTCTGCTCCATCTTCAAGGGTAGTCCCACAGATAAAATTACAGAAGTCTAATTTTAAAGAAATAAACAACAACTTCAGATGTTAACAAGGCCGCTATTCGCATAATTGCTGAGAGGACCATGTATGCTTCTCTGATCTTCTCAGAGGAAGTGTATGATAAAAAAGTGTTCTCTTGGAAGGCTGAGAGTGCCTTGCTTAAGGCTACCTAGTGAGTCCTTAGCAGAAGCAAGATTCAGGCCAGAAACTTAGTACAGACTCTCGGGCCAAAATCATATAGGCACTCTAAAGCTCAGGAATGCTAAGTGCAATAGTAAACCAAACAAGCACTTTCAGGGTCATGAGGGAATGAGCTGCTTCACTGCCCTAACTCATGACTGATGAGTCGATAGTTCTAGGCTGCCTAGAACACGAGTTTTGAGTTCCTTATTTGCAACACTCCAAATGTAATGTATGATGCAAGATCTTTAAAAAACCTGCTGACGCTGGAATTTCTAGCCTTGTGTTGTTAAAATTAAGTCTTGCTTAAAATCTACCTCATTTCTAGGGAACACTCCCTCCCCAATATTTCTTCATTTTACCATTAAATATATTAGACTTGAATGTTTTTGAGAATAGACAGTGATTGCCAAGCCGCATAAAAATGCTTTATTTGGGGGGTCTCCTTATGGGACAGCAAGAAAGGTATGAAGGGCGTGTTATACCTTTACTGAATCATCTTGGAGGCATTTTGTGATAACTGTTGCATTTCATTAAAGTTGCAAGAAAGCAGACTTCTCTGCCCTCCCCCCTCCCATTAAAAAGAACACTGAACAAAAACTCAAATGATGCAATGTTTTCCCCTTCTCTTTTTACCTGGGCTGGAGGAATGTTCTGCAAAAGAAGAACTATACTGGGGAGATTTCATCTCTGTTTCAATTGGTCATCAGAGCTGAAGGAATGCGTGAAAAAAAAATGAGCCACTTATGAATACGATCAGATAAGGAATTGGAAAAGCATTGTTCGGGGTGGGGGGTGGGGGAGAGACCACAAGGAGATGAAAAATCCTGGCACAGCCTCTGCCAAAAAAAGTCTAGAGAACAAAAGGATCTTGACAGCTTTGAGATATAATCGGAACACATCTAAGATAATGACATGGCAATTTAATGGAAGGTAAGTATGAATAGCTAATCATCGTCATAGGTGAATGGAACCTCCAAAACCAGAGGCAGTACCCCCTGTGAATATCAGTTGATGGGGGAGCAAATAACAGGAGAAAGCCATTCCCTCAAGGATTTCTTGATGCATCTGGCTGGTAACAGGATGGACCCTTGGAGAGGGGTGGGGGAAGGATGGTCCCAAACTGGAGAGGGGTGGGGGAAGAAGGGGGCTACTCTCTTCACTTTCTTGGGAGATAACAGCAGAATTTACAACTCAACCCTCTGCACGTTTACTCAGAAGCTACTGTGACTTAGTTGAGGTATACACCCAAATTATACCTTGAATTGAAACCACGAGCATCCTCAGCACAAGTACAGGAGCTAATTCGACCTCAGCCATCAAATATAGGGTGCAACTCCAGGTTTCCTGGGCTGCCTTCTTTTCCTGTGCTTTTTATTTCTTTGTCCTAGTTTCTCCCTGACCCTATTCAAGGCTGAGGAGCACTGACATCGCAATCAGAAGGTCCCAGGTTCAACCCTTAAGAACGTAAGAAGAGCCCTGCTGGATTAGACCAGTGGCCCGTCCAGTCCAGCACCTTGTTTCACACCTTGTTGGCCCTGGAGGGCCAACAAATGGCACAGAAGCCAAAGCCTGCCCCTGAGGTTGCCTCCTAGCACTGGGTTTACTGCCTTTGAATGTGGAGGTTCCCTTTACCCACCATGGCTAGTGGACATTTTGGACCTATCCCACTGAATCTCTCTCACCCTGCTTTGAAAGACCTCTGTGCTTGTGGCCATCACTATCTCCACTGTCATGGAATTCCACAGTTTATTGCTCGTTTCTCTGTCCTGTATCTACTGCCCACCAAATTCATTGGGTGCTCCCTAGTTCTAGTATTATGGGAGAAAAGACTTTCTATCCGCTCTCCATGCACCTTCTGCAGTAAAAGGGTCATAGGCCGCGGAGGCTGAGAAAGGCTTTTCTCTCCCGGAGACTGAGGAAAGCTGCTGCCCCTCCAAGTAGGCGATCTTGAGCAAGAAGGTCTAGCACAGCAGAAGGCAGCATCATAAATTCATGTATGCATTCAGAACACAAAGCAATGTAGGGATTAGGACCAGATAAAAAGGAAGGTGAGGCAAAACCCATAATATAATGCAGAATTAACAACAGGGCAAATGGAAGAATCCAAACTTGACATATAATTGGGTTTCTTTCGCCACTTTACAGAAGGTCCTTTTATTGTGGCCCTTCAAAGCACGCAGGCCATAGTTCATAGAAGGACTGCCTTGTGCTTCTACCCAGAGCGGAATGCATTGAATGCTACATACCCCCTTAACCGCAAAACCACTTTCATTAGTCCTGCACAGCAAATATGTGTGTAACATTGTATGTTCAACAACAGTGCACAGTAATTTTTATTTGCCATTGCTTTAAAGTTTTAAGGGGTTTGTGTGTGTGTGGGGAGGGGATGTCCTCTCTCCTCCTCTATTTTTGGAATGGTTATTTATTTTCTGACCCACCAAAAATGATCTGCCTTTTATGTGATAATCGACATCTCTTCTTTATCCTGTTTCTCATTCACCAAGTTGATAATGCTCTTAAGATACTTCACGAATTCAATCCGGACATCTTCAGGTTCTTCCTCGAGACTGGAGTGTATCAGATGCAATCTTTTCAGCGGCGAAGCTGTCAAGTTCAAAAGGAAAACAGTTAGAAGATGGAGAAAGGTGAAGACTAACATACGAAGCTGTCTTATACAATGTTGGACCATTGGTCTTCCAAGTTCAGTGTTGTCTTCTCTGAGGTCACAGGCAGCGAATGATCTTTCCTAACATAGATCCAGAGGAGTCAGCCGTGTTAGTCTGTAGTTGCAAAATAGTAAAAAGTCCAGTAGCATCTTTAAAACTAAAAGTTGGTTAGTCTTAAAGGTGCTACTGGACTTTTTACTATCTTTCCTAACATCCACTCCCAAAAGACCAACCCATTTTTATGCAGTTAACAGGCATGTGGAGCTCCAAGTCTGGTTGGGACTGTGCTGCATGTGAAAGAGAGGTTAGGCCTTACCCCGCACCCACAACCACCAGCACCATTTTCTTGATCTGAAATGGCCCCAGCAGGGCACTATTTGCACTCTTTGGGAAACATATAGGCACTAATATGGTTATCTGTAGATTTCCCCCCAACAGGGCAAACCGTAGCTTCCTGGAACCATTTCAGATTGGGAAACTCCTCCCTCCTATCACAGTCCTGATTAGAAGTGGGGCATGTGCACCTGAGAAGCTGGGAGATCCAATCATGGACTGCCACAGTTTTGTCCTGCTTAGCCTTAACACTCTTTAATTGTAGACGCCTAGAGTCTGAACCTGGGACCCTCTGCAGGCAAAGATCCTGCTTTACAAGTGAGCCACAATCCCTCTGAAATGAACATATTAACATGCCTTATACAAAGTCCCAGCAGTCCATCTACCGTTCCAGGTCGAACACCTTCTAAAGACCTTTCAACAAGAGATGCCAAGGACTGAACCTAGAACCTTCTGAATGCAAGCCACTGAACTGCGGCCCCTTCCCCTAAATAAAAGTATACTTTTAGTTAAGTGCTGGAAAAATCAGAGTTGCAGTCTTACGCAAAGTGAGGTTCTCTTTGTCTCCTCCGCTGCCGGGCTTGTGATGTGCAATGAGCAGGCACTGGCTGTCAAGAAGCTGCCGCTGCTGAACGAAACAGGAATACCACATCTCAATTTCCTTCAGGTGACTGGGCAACTCTGGGTTGAAGACTATGATCACGCCATGGGAATCCTTCATCAAAGCTGGCCAGCAGGTCTCAAACCTAGAAAGGTAACAAAACCTGTAAGATATCTTACTAGGTAGAGACTTTGCACCGCTTTGCAAATTTTTATATGCAGGCGGTTCATTTGCATTACCTCTCCATTAACATGGTAGGTGCCAGGCCACAGAAGGCAAATATGTGGCTCTTCTTCTGACGAAGGGAGCTTTGACTCTCAAAAGCTTATACTCTGAAAATCTAGTTGACCTTCAAGGTGCTGCTGGACTCAAATCACGTGGCACGTGACTCCTCTGGAGCCACCAAATCTGTGCCTTGCCAGGCATTTCATTTTTTAAAAATAAATTCAATGCATTTTAGAAAATCTGATAAGCCTGTCCCTTTTATCAAAAGGATATTCCTTCCAGGTGGAATGACCAAGAGCCCCGGCATTGCCCAGAAAAGAAAACAGAGAAGGTCCTAATCTATATTGAAAGAAATGTGTTTTTCACACGGGGACAGGCTCGTGTAGTTTTCCTGTTGCTGCTGCAGCTGCTAATATGGCACAATGGTGACAGGGCTTCCCGCAAAGCAGGTTTCCTTGGTAGTTTTTTTTTAAAATGTTATATCGATATACTGTTATACCAAGGATGTATCAGGTTCTCAGCTTTAATTTTTTTAAAAAAGTCTTTAGTCTATTTTGCTGCATTTTCTCTGCAAGAAAATGGGCCACATATATTTTTTTTAAACGAAAGCTAAGAATTCAGAAACCTTAACACATATTTTAGTTTAATGGTATAACATGACTAAACTGCCAACTGGCCAAAAAAGAAAAGAGAAACCCTCTACAGTAGGAAGAGGAAATGGCTACTGCAGGGGACTGGCTGTTGTGTGGGCAGGAACACGAAAATACAAGTTTTTTGCAAACATGGCAGCCACCCAGGCTTTGCTGTGATCCTTCCCCAAGATTTGGAGCAAAGCAGCTTTCAGAAAGATTGGAAAAAAGACTAGGAAACCCTGAGAAGTTCACAAATGTGCTACAATGCTGTGGAGAAGGAAAAAAAGCTCACTTCCCCACAGCATTGAGTTCAAGGCAACTATCCAAAGAAAGCCAAACACAGGGACATGCATATAACACAATTCCTGATGACCTACAAAATTAAATTAGACTTTTAAGAAATCCATTGGATCACTGTCCAAGGGTGAGCCAATTAATGTCAGATTTAAAAGTATCTCATGGCCAAATTTTCTAGCCACAGAAAGTGACAACAGCCACAAATTTTCACCTCTAGATGGTCATTTATACTTAATACCCTGCTATCCATCTCTAAAATACACAGTAGCAAATGCCTACATTTAGAGTCAGCAAGCTATATAAAACAGACCTACTTACTTGTGGTCACCTCCACAATCCCACAATTCAAACCGATACTCTGTGCCTTTGCTGCTTTCATTGATATGGGGCTTTTCATATTCCAGGATTCTAAAATTAAATACAAATACACACATGAAGACATCAGTCTGTAAGCTTACTTATACTCCCAGCTGCCACTAGAAACATACACACACTCATACGCACCTCCCCAATCCAACAACCCCTGCAGACTTTGAAAAGAGAAGCTCCTGTGCATGTGTGGCGCATTCCACGGCCGATTCCAGATGGCCAGTAATTGCGGTTTTTCTGCGGAAATAATCGCTTACCGGCCACACGTTCACTTTCGTCTCCATCCGCTTTGTCTCGCAGCGTGCCGTGCCATCCCGCTTCCGGATATTCGCACGGCCAACTGAGGTACCCGGGATTGGTTGTTTCCTCCCCGTCACAGTTGACGTCGGGGGCCTTCATTGGTTTGCATTTCAGGTTTTTTTTAAAAAAATTTTTTTTACGTGTTTTGCGCAAATGCGCAAATGTGCAGGTATGCGAATACGCAGCGTCAACTTTTGTGCATTTGTGCGCATTTGCGCAGTTCAATGTGCACAAACGTGCGACTGCGCAAATGGCGCCCGGTTTTAAAAAAAAAAATTAAGGGAATATTGTTTCCGGCCAGCCGCCAATGGAAGGAAGGAAAGGGGAGGGCCTCTCCACGGCGACGAAGCGTCCAGAAGTGTGCAAACCCGCAATACGGCGTTCACACCGTCCGCTTCTGGAGCGCAACGCAGCACCATGAACCGGAGGTAAGCAGGGACGGGACATTACGGGTTTTTACGAGTGAGGTCGCTGGAAAAGCGAAAGCACTCGCTTTATTTGTGCCCATCTGGAATCGGCCCAGATCAGAAGTACAGTCCTGGATGCCACAGCCAACCCCTTCCTCCAATCAGCTGCTCAACTCACACTACTCAGTATTCCATTCCATCTGTGCACAGGTTTACATTGTACTGGAGCTGTGGGCCAATTATGAGGCACATTTCATTCACCATGTTTCAAGGACAAATGGAAATCATGTCCTTTTCCCTTTAAGTATCCCAGTGTGTTGGACTATGTGTATACTAAACATCAACACTCTATGTCTTGGGGAAGTGCCCTGTCAAGTTCAACATCCTCAATAGCAAGTGAATCAATTTAACAATTAAATAAGGCTGAAATGGAGGAGGGGCAGGAATTAATTTAAAGGAACGCGTTCAGTTTTTTCCATTACACTTCATTGGCAGAGAAGAACCCATGGCTTGATTAGGTAAAGCAGTTCCTTTCACCTCATTTAGGACTCACCTCACCCCTTGAGTTGGGACATAACTGCCGATGCCTTCTGTGCTCTCAGACAAGAAGTTGGCCAAGACAGATTTTCCAGACTGTCACAAATGAGTGCAGAAGTTAGACCATCGTGAATAGTAATACTTTCCTAATACAAAATGCAGTGCAACTTGTGCATTATACTAATCTTGGGATGCTCAAAAATAATAGTCACTATTCTCAGTATTTTTTAAACAGAAGTCCAATAAGCCTCCCCCTGCCTAGTGTTATGGCAGTCAGGCAACTAATACATTCTTACGGGAAGATTTTACCCTTCCTTGCAAGGAGTTCAGAGCACAACCTGTAGCAGAATTCCATTTTATCATCACACTATTCTTATCTAGGCTGTGCCAGATTAGACAACAGGTATGGATCTTAAAAGATGGAATGTACTTGCCACTGCCCCTCCATAAGAATTCCCTGCCCACAGAAAACTTGCACATCAGAAATACGGCCAAACTTTAAATGTTAGTTTTCTAAATGAAGTTTTCTTAAAATATGAGCATTCAGCTATGTGATCCCTCAGGTGCAGCCTGAAGCATTCTAGTCCAATTTTCTACCTCCGTGAGTGCTAGGCCATAGTGATTTCTCCCACAACTTGCAGAATGGCACTATGATCCCAGTTCACAAGAACACACTTTCCACTGTGACACAACAGATCTCATAAACCAAGATTACACAGAAGATGAGTTAATTTATTTAGATAACTTCTACCATTCTTTTATACTAACAAAGCTTAAAACCATATCAATTACCTAAAAGCAGCAAAAATATGAAAGCAAAATTCCTGTTTTATTCTGTCCCAGCATCTGTTATACAGACACCTACTACTTCTGTACATGAAACATCCTTTTCCTAATGATGACTGATAATATTAGAAGTCAAAGCTAGCTCAAATCAGTCCAACATCCTCTACCCAACAGCAGCCAGCCAGATACCTCTAGGAAGCCTACAAAAAAGGAAAAGAGGCATGCCCTCCTCCCTTATAAATCCCCAGAATGCTCCAGAACTCAAAGATCTACTGTTTAAGTACATGGAGGCTCCACTCTGGTCACATTTAGCAAGAACGTAAGAAAAGCTCTGCAGGCTGAGATCAAAGACCCATCTGGTTTTCCCACAGTAGTTCATCAGAGGCCCCACAGGAAGTCCACAAACAGAGGGCTATTGCCCCCTCCAGTAATGGCATTCAGAGGTACACTGCCTCTGTACAGGGAGGCTCCACTTAGCTAGTGTGACTTAAAGCTTTCCATTTCGAGGAAAAAAGGTCGAATGGGGGGGGGTGTTTTGTTGCAAGGACATGGTTTAAATAAAGTTAAAAGACATTTAATTGGTCTTGGAGCTTGCACAATAGCGACCTGACCTCTCAGTCGCTAGTTGAGCTCAAGGCCTCCCCAAGCCAGCCCGAGCACCCACACCTACCTCACTGGGGCCAATGAAGAGAATCTTTACTATCAGCATCCCTCCCGAATAGGCCGCGCGACCTCGGCCTCGCCTGAAAAAGCAACCCGAGCGCAGGCGGGCAAACGGCTTCAGCCAGCTCCACCCACCTCGGCTAGGCAGCGTTGCTAGGGACGTTGCTATGGACAGGAAAAGGTCGCCCCGCCCACAAGGCTGGCAAGGAACTGCTTATCGCCTCCCCCTCCCTGCGCTCTTTACGGGTTTACTTGAAGCTTAATTTTCTCACTATCTTCAATGGGGCTCATTACCACAAGAAGAAGCGTGCAGGAGGATTGTCGCTTTATTTGCTAGCAGGGCTTACAATTGCAGCTCAGCAGTGGAAGTGCCCCACTTTTGTTCCTCTATCCCGGAAGAGCTTCACCTGTTGAATTAGTTACCTGTGTCATGTAGATGCTAAAGATACAGGAGACCTGTTTAAAAAAAAAGGCATTTCTGGAGGGAAACAGGAACTCCAACTGTTTTCTGGTCCCTCTGGGAATTGCCCCTATCCTGTCGTCTGTATATTTGGGGGCTGTCTTATACTATCTTATAGCCCCAAAGATGGCACCAAAGATGATTTACAGAAAGGGGAATAAGTAGGGTTGCCAGCCTCCAGGTGGTGGCTGGAGATCTCCCGGAATTACAACTGATCTCCAGGTGACAGAGATCAGTTCCCCTGGAGAACATAGCTGCTTTGGAGGGTGGGCTCTATGGCATTATACCATTCTGAGGCCCTTCTCCTCCCCAAACCCTGCCCTCTCCAAGCTCCACCCCCAAAATCTTCAGGAATTTTCCAGCCTGGACCTGGCAACCCTAGAAATAAGAGAGGTACATACTTTGTAAACCGCTCTGAGTGGGTGTTAAGTTGTCCTGAAGGGCAATATAAAAATCAAATGTTACTGTTATTATTATAGACCTCAACAACCTTGTCTAATTAAACAGCCAAACTACACAAAAATTCAGAGCAAGCGATGAACAAGGAGTTAGCATAACAGAAACTACACAGCCCAATATTACTGATAATTGACATGTTGATTAATAACCTGTGAAGCTTCCACAGCCATAAAGATTGTTGTTGTGAGGCCTTTATTAGGAATTCACACAGCAGGTCTTACAATAACTAATAGACATCCCCAGGAGCATCCTGGATAATTAACTTAGTGCACTGCTATAAATCTGTTCATGGTTTGCACTTGAATTACTGGCAACAGCTTGCCTCTCTTACTTCCCTTTCTGTAAATCATCTTTGGTGCCATAAATATCTTTCCCCAACCATTTTCTTTCACATACTGGTTATCCCAGCACTCCACCTACCACCCCACCAATATATCTGCTTAAAGATTTAGCTTCCTTTTTTTAAAAGAGCCATATTTGATTCCTTATTGAGCTCATCTAGGCCCCCTTAGCGCAGTAGTACTCACTCCACAGCTTGCGGAGAGCCACATTCACAATTACCATTAAGCAAAAGAGTCAAGGTAGGACCACCTGTCAACCATAAGCCCCACCTGGCAGGGTCTTGACCACTTTCCTGAAACGTGGTAGGTACCATACTGGGAAACGATACTCTGAAAAGCCACAAGCGACATTACCCAATGTGGGTCCTGAGCCACAGAGTGAGTATCGCAGCTTTAGTGAGAGTTGCTAGGGCTTTTATTTCTCAGGAATCAGCTTCCTCCCTTCCCAGGGATGCCAGAAGATAAACCTCTGTGTTTGCACACAATGCTTAGTTTGTCATTGTACTCGCAGCTGTTGAACGTATTTCAAGACAAACAGGTTTTTGAAGCTCTCAAACACACTCAATTCTGCAATTTGACTGCACACTATATAATATTCTATTTATTGGTAATATTTATGTTACCCTCTTTTTACCCATAGGTGTACAAAAGGGTTTAGAAACATCACGCAATTCTGAAATAATAATTTTAAAGAAATCATTAACTTAATCAGCAATAATTTTAAAAAAATTAAAAATAGCAACAATCATTGTAGGCAGCGGAACCAAGAGTGAATTAAAACAAAAGCCTGAGAGAATAACAAAGAGCAAAATCGGGTTACAACAGATCACCACCAGATGCCTTGTTTCAATATGTTACTGTCTTTCAGTTGCTAAATAAAAACTTTGTTATTCTCTCAGGTGGGTAGTTATGGTATGCAGTTGAAGAGCAAGATCTGGGTCCAATAGCACCTTAAAGACCAACGAGATTTTCAGGGTATGAGCTTTCAAGAGTCAAAGCTCTCTTCGTCAGATACGAGGTGTGCACTCCTTGTATCTGACGAAGGGAGCTTTGACCCCAAATCTCCAGGAATTTCCCAGCCTGGACCTGGCAACCCTATGTACAGATTCATATAGGTGTTGGGTGTGTTCTAATCTAGGGTAAATTTTTAATTCATGCAGGATGGTAACACTTGAGTGACTCAAGTTGAGTCATGTTTACCACATTAGATCTTCCCCGGAATCCTGTGACTGATGTAAGTGTTCCACGGCAGCCAAGTATGAATGCCTCAGCAAACAAACTGATATGGGACAGAAAGTTAGAAGACCACTGGCCTAAAGATTCACTTCCAGCTACAGGCCTGATGGAACAATTTATGGAAGCCCTTTTGAACTGAAGCTTTCTCAAACACACCTTGAGAGTGTGAACATCTGGTCGGCAGATGTGCCCCTGTTAGATCCTCTCAATGCCAAGTTGCAGTGCTAATAGTAGTTTTAAAGCCAGGATTGCAGCAGGAGTTTGGGGTGATCGCTGTGGTGTTAATAAGTCCTGCTCCTCTGCTGGCAATGAGATGTTTGTTAAAGAGGTTTTGACTCGTTTTGGAAGAAGGAGCATCTTTCAATATATTATTCTTAAAAAAGTCCCCTTTGAAAAATTTCCCATCCTGCACTGTAGATTGTTTCATGGTGAAACAAAACAGAAGTCCAGGGGCACTTTAAAGAATAACATCATTTATTTCAGTATGAGCTTTACTGAGACACAACTCACTTCTATCTGAAGAAGTGGTCTGTCTCATGAAAGCTTGTACTGGAATAAACGTTGTTAGTCTTTAGTCCCTGGACTTCTGTTTTGTCTTGTTACAATAGACTAACACGGCTACCCCACTGTTTTATGCTGGACATTCCAGACATAAGAGTTATCCTGTCCCTACTGCAAAATTATCCCTACCAGCTTCCCAGAGCAGAAGCACTCTGGGGAACAGATCACCTGTGAGCCAACTATAGCTGACTTCCCTTTTCTCCTCTGTGCACCTTCCACTGTACGAACATAAGCAGAACCTAAATGGGTCATACCATCTGCTCTGGCACCCTGATTCCCACACTGGCCAGCCAGATGATTCTCAGAAGCACACAGGTAGGTCACATTGGCAACTTTTCTCCTCTGGTTGTCTCACTATTTAGTACTTAGAAGTATTCTGCCTCTGTACATGGAGCTCCATTCCCTACTATCACAGCTAATAAGATGAACCCTAGATGTGACTGTCCAGTCCAGACTCCAGCATCCTCTTTCTTACAATGGCCCTCAGATGACCTACTAGCTGGACAGAGTCCAAGTCTGCCCCCCCTTTTGCACATATCCCCCCAGCAACTAGTAGGCACAGCTATACTGCTTCTGAACATGGAGGTTTCATTTCACCATCATGGCTAATTGCTAGGCCTGTCCTCCATCCTCCAGCTTGTAGGCTTTCTGGGGTATCTGGTTAGTCACTTTTGGAAACAGGAAGCTGGACTAAACAGACCACTCCATCAGACATGTAGGGCTCTAATAATGTTATCTTAGGTAGCCGTTTTCTTTCCCCTACAAAGCAATTGCCAGTTCCACAGAGCAACAGTAGCACCTAGTGGCTGAATATACTACAATTCAATTCCTCTGCTCTGTTGCCCTTAACCTGCGATGATTGACAGGTTTTTGCTTGAGGGGCTGGCTGATTTCTCCCCCAGCCTCCTGATGTGTTCTGTTTTCTGTTAAAAAAAAGAAGCTGAAATCCAAAACTATGTTTTCTCCCCTCTCCGTTGCATTTTCTGGCTCAGACATCGGATTCAGGATTTCTTGCCTGTCTTGTTCTGTAAGTGGGTGGGCCACCCGTTTCCTGCTCTGTTGCTTCTGAAGTCTCACTGCTCTCTCTCACTCTCTCTTAAAAGGATCAAGTGGCTTGTCGAGCAAAGGTTGGTGACCTCATTGCATTTGATAACCTGGCATAACTCGCTGGTGTCAAAGCAAAGCAACTTGATACGGCCTGAGAAATCACGATTTTGAGATGCTACAAGGCGGTCTTGCATAGTTATTTACTTCTGGGGCAGCTCATTCATCAACCCCAACTCCCTTGACAGGCTAACATTTGAGACTGTATATGGGGGGGGGGCGTGGAGGAGGTGAGGGAGCTCTCTTGAATCATCTTTCACTCACCCCAAAATTGATTCCTCTTTGCAGGTTGTATTTCTTCCTCGCTGGAGTTTATATTCTGTAAGAGAAAACAAAGTCTACAAGCTTAAGTACATTTCTGGCTGCTACAGGACTCCTAACCCCCTAGCAGTGGTTCTCCGAGGTCCCAAGCAGAGGCCTTTCCCAGTTGTAGGATTCTGTACCCATACTGAACCCAGAATAGGGTTGCCAGCTCCAAGTTGGGAAATTCCTGGAGATCTAGTGTGTGAAACCTGGAGAAAGAGGGGTTTGGGGATAGAAAGGACTTTGGCATGGCATAATTCCAGAGTCCACCACCCAAAGTAGCCATTTTCTCCAGATGAACTGTTCTCTGTGGCTTGGAGACCAGTTGTAATTCCGGGGGATCTCCAGCTACTACCTGGAGGCTGGCAACCCTAACCCAGAACCATCTACATGCAGAGCATTTATTTGTTAAGAAAATACTTTGTAAGCAGAGGGTCCCGGGTTCAGTCCCTGGCATTTACCAGCCAGTCCTTAAGAATCTTGGTCCCAGGCTGCTTAGGTAGAGAGTCTTGAGTTCTCCTTCAGCCTGTCCTGCTTCTTTACACAATAGTAGCTGGGAATCCATCACATGTGATCTTCATCTGGTGCTGCCATGTGCATACCTGTGCCCTCATGGTATACACATGCACAATTCATATGAGGGAGTCACATTTACAGCATAGCCTTCTTATGTACACTCAGCAGAAACAGCTTGTTTAGATATTTTTCCTGGTGTACACCCTTCAGTGCCAGTAATATAGGCATCCAGACAAGAGGATCAAAACCTGGCTTGGTTTTAGGGTTGCCAACTGCCTGGTGAAAAAAAATGACCTGCCCCTTTAATAGGGGCTTCATGGCATGTTATTTATCAGGTGATATTATTTACCTCCGTGCCACGAAAGGGTTCAGCTGTCGACTTCCACATATTCAGCCTGTTAAAGGCACATTTTCCTCCAGGCCTGTTGGCAACCTTACTTGGTTTGTAAAATTCTGGCGTATTGGCAACTTTAGTTTCAGTTCCTCATTCTGCTGCTGGGTTGTTTCTGTTACCTTTTGCTGTGGTCTGTGGGAGCCCTGGAGAACATGAGAACATCTTGGGGCGGAGACAGGCAAGCATTTTGAAGCTTCGGCTGCCCCTTTCTGCACATGAAACCTCTATTAGACAGAAAGGGCATTTTTCTCCAGGGCTGTTGTCAACCCCACTCTGTAGCCAAGGGACCCAGTGCCAGGGAACTATTATGTATTGAGCTAGTTTCAGGTAAAGCTAGGCTCCTCAGGTCTGAAATCCTATTGGGTAGTAAATTAGCAGCAGACAATCGATTCTCTAGGATGCGGGCCAATTGCTGTTTGGTAAACAAGTTGTGTTGTATTCAGGGCATGCAAATAAAGGATCCTAGTTGCATGTGTTCCTGTTTGTGGGTCACTGAAAAGCGGCATAGTTTGGGTGTATATATCTGGCTCTTTCGGGAGCATGGTGGTCAATTGTATTTGCAATAAAGATGTTCTGATGAGCTGAAATCACTATGGGCCGAAAGCACGAACCTAATACGAACAAGGCAGGATTATGCATTCAGATATCACATGTAACCATGGTTAATAATTCAACTTCAGGCCATGGATTCAGATCCTCCTTTGGCGGACTCCCAGATATCTGGGAGAAAGGCGGGTTTAAAAATATTTCAAACAAATAAAAGTACATGCACTTTAAAGAGTTTTTATCATTATAGATTTATCGTTTATCATTCATGTTTTATTTATGTGTTTTATTTGCTCAGTCGTGATGTCCTTCGGCCCCATGCAATAAACATTCTGATTCAATCAAATAGATTAATTACCAGTTAGTGGAATGACAGGAGTTCAGATGATCACAGAATGAGTTTAATTAAACCAGAGCTTCACATGATGTTTGACCAGAGCCACAGAGTAGAGCATCGCATGCAGAGAGAGTTTTAGAGGCAACCAAGGGTTCAGAACTGAGTGGACCCATTGTTTCAATTCCGCATGTAGCAGAATGCAGAAAAAGGTAATCTTCCATAGCCTAAAATGGTCATAATGCAGAACCCCCTTCAGACTCGTGAAAGAATTATCATGTGCCCCTGATGGCTATTTCACCACGTGGAAGAGAACAATTATGGGAACCAAGCCCAGGGGAACAGCAGGAATTCTTCACCTGGTGATGACATTTCTGTGTAAAACTGAGTGGTATAAAAACTCACTCTAAAACTTCTCACCAGGATCCCACCCCATATTGTGTCTGTCGCTTGCTGTGTAATACAATTGTAGCTACTGTGTGCGTTACGTGCCATCAAGTTGCTTCCGACTTAAGGCAACCCCGTGCGTTAATAACCTCCAAAACATTCTATCATTAACAGTTTTGCTCAGGTCTTTATTTATTTACACTCTGTTTTTCTCCTCAATGGAGACCCAAAACAATTTACGCCATCCTTGTCCCATTTTACCCACACAACAGCACCCCTATGAGGTAGGCGAGACTGAGAGAGAGTGATGGGCCCTAGGTCACCCAGTGAGTTTCCGTAGTGCCGTGGGGATTCAAACCTTGATCCTGGTCTGGCGTTCCAACCATTACTCCACACTGGCTCCCAGAGAATGACGCACAGATTGAAAATCTCAAAGAAATATCCCCACAGATGCAGTGAAAGGTTTGAATAATGTATAACAGGAAGAGTACTGCAATGCCAGATCGCATTACCAGAGAAACAAGAAACAAACCAATGAGACAGAAGTTTTGTACCTGAGGATGCTGTTAGGAATTAGGATTACCTCCAGACAGCCCAGAGTGGTTCCTTTAGTGTGAATAGACTGAGAAGATAAACCCCTGGGTAGAAGAAGAATACCAGAGATTTCAGTTGTACAGCAACAGAAGAAGAACAACGGAATCTGGCATCACGTTTTATTTGCAGAAAGCTCTCCCTGCGGCTAAGCAGAGATGCCTCTTGAAAAGGGTGAAGGGGGGTTAATCAAATTGATTTGGACAAAGTCCGTGGAAACAAGAAGAGTCCTTCATTTGGGGGATGAGGAGCCTGTGAACAAAACACAGAGAGGAGTGGTATGTGGAGGGGAAAGAGAGAGAGAGAGAGAGAGCGGCTGATCTGGCAAACCTCTTCCAGCCTCCATGTGGAATAAGTTACCGGAGGGGGGTCCTAAGATTCAAGCCAAGCTGGATGCCTGGAATGAAGTGATGGCAGATGGGCGGCAGGGGGGAGGCGGCTGCAGGATGGAACTGCTGGGGGGGAACCGCTTCCACAGTAACGGTGGGCGAGGCAGTGGCTAAAGTCCAGTGGCTGAAGAGAGGACCTGAGAGCCAATGTCTGCCTTTGCAGCACACTCCTCGTGAAGCTTTGGCCAGGTAGCAGTTTCACTACCCCGGAGCCACATTAAGACATGCATAATACCTGAAACCATATAATGTCTGCATTTAAGCTGCTGGAAAGAGCTCTTGGTTGTTGTTGTTCCTTTATGCCACATTACCCTAGCTGTGCGAGTGGTGCCAGACACAGTTTTGTAGGTGACACAGACAGGCTTTGTCCCCAAGGGGCTTACAGTTTAAAATTGTGAGGAAAACTTTCACAATATCCTGTATGAAGTACGTCTTTCTCCCCCTCTTTTCTCCAAAAAAAAAGAGTGTGATTCTCCACTCTACCAGGAAACTCACTGGATCTTGAACCAGTTGCTCCAGGGCTGGTCTACCTCATAGGGTTGTTGTGAGGATAAGGATGGGAAGAACCTGTGTATGCTGCTCTAAGCTCTTTAGCATAAAAGTGAGATTGAGATAAATGTTTTTCTCCTGCCCTTCCTCCATGAAGATTAAGTACAAGGATCCTCCCCCCACTGGCAACCCTGTAAGGTAGGCAGGCATATTATCTGGCAGACCCATTTGTTTAATCCCAGGTAGGGTTATCAGTCCCCCGGTGGTAGCAGGGGATGCCTCGCTTTCACCCTTCACACACACCCCACTCACCTGGACGGCAGGCAGAAAGGCACAAGAACGGACCTCCCGGGTGCGCTCCTGAGGTGACGCGATGATGTTATTTCCCGAGAGTGACATCATTGCACCACCTCGAGAGTGCTCTTGAACTTTGCAACGGGCCAATTTGGATGCCAAACGGGCTGAATTGAGGCCCAAACTGGCCCACTGTGATGTGCACATGCACTCCTGCGATGACATCATCTGGAAGTGATGTCACTGGAAGTGACGTCATCAGACAGGCATGGGAGCACACATGCACGCGAGTGCCTGCCCTCACACCGGGAGGGTAAGGGGAACTTTTAACCCTAATCCCAGGTGTCCTGCTGTCACTTATGAAGCAACAACAGAAGTGTAAATTTGTGAGGCCCAAAGAAAAAGAGTCCGATGCTTGGGGCCCAAAGGAGAACGAGGAGTCCAATTCGAGCTTCCCAAACCCCTCTGAGGAGTGCAGTTTTGAGGGCAAAAAGTAATCTCCAGTCTTCATTTTAAAAAATGTCTGAATCAGTTCCTTGTTTTTCTAAGTCAGTTACGCAGTCCTGGTTTCCCAGGCTAATGTTCAATCAATATCTTTATCACGCTCTCTCTCTTTTTCAAAAAAAGACAGTTTTAGAAGTCTCTATTACAGTAATAGGATGTCTGGTTTATAAGGTCGGGCCTGTTCCTATTTCTGGTTTGCTCTTCTCCCAAATGAAGCCTTCCTGATAAATGGGCTGAATGGATATTTTTTTTGGCTGCCTCTGCCTCCGGACTGCACTGGTTCCAATTTATCAGCATAGTTTTGAGAAATTGTGCTGATAGGGCAGCTCTGATAGGCACCTTGGGGGGAAAAGACAGTCTATTTATTACTGTTAATGCGGGCAATTACATGACACATCTCCAAAAGAACTCTGAATGAAACATCGTCTTTCGTTGGCCCCTTCCAGCAGAAGTTGCTGTATTCCCTCTCCTTCGCAAATTCTCCCTGGATCTGGTGACTTTGATAAAGGGAAATGACTGTGCATTTCCAGTTTGGTGTAGTGATTAAGAGTGACGGGATCTGGAGAACCAGGTTTGATTCCCCACTCCTCCACTTGTAGCCAGCTGGGTGACCTTGGGTCAGTCACAGCTCTCCGGAGCGCTCTCAGCTCCACCCACTTCACAGGGTGATTGTTGTGGGGATAGTAATAACATACTTTGTAAACCACTCTGAGTGGGTGTTAAGTTGTCCTGAAGGATGGTATATACATCGAATGTTGTTGTTGTTGTTGTTACATTAATAGAAAGTTGAGTACTAAGTTGGGCCCCAAGGTACATCGGTTACCCAAGGGGAAGTGGTTCAAATATCTACAAAATTCTCTCTGCTTTAGGATTTTAAAATGGGTTTCATAGTCATACCCTGTCTCCCAGGGAATCCTGGGAACAACAATTCTGTGAAGGCCTACAGATCTCTTACAAGAAATTCTCAGCATCCTCATTGAACTACAGTTCCCATGATTTTTTGGGGGGAAGCCTTGACCTTGAGCCTTCTAGAAAACCAAAGCAATTTTATAGCAAAGTCCTGTACATGAGATATAACTGCATATATCTAAACGCACATGGAGGCTTGGGTTTGAACACGACTTGTTTCCACCCATGTATGCTTACCATTGTGTGAACAAAGACTAGGGTTGCCAGCTTTTAGGGGGCGCCTGGAGTTCTCCCAGAATTACAACAACAATTAATACCCAATATTTGCCCTGCTGAGCTTTCCAGTTGTTCTGGAAACCACCCCACACCCTGCAATGGCACTTATTTTACAGATGCATCAACAATGTTTTAAAAATATGTTCTGGTTAGCCATAGGTGAACCCCATGAGTTAAATGAGTATCCCATTTAAATCCAGGGCTTTTTTTCAGCAGGGACGTGGTGGAATGGAGTTCTGGAACCTCTTGAAAATGGTCACATGGCTGGTGGCCCCGCCCCCTGATCTCCAGACAGAGGGGAGTTTAGATTGCCCTCTGCGCCGCTCCAGTGGCATGGAGGGCAATCTAAATTCCTCTCTGTCTGGAGATCAGGGGGCGGGGCCACCAGCCATGTGACCATTTTCACCAAGGGTGATTTAAACTTTTAAAAACTCCCCTCTTGTTCCAGCTGACCCAAAGTGACATCATTGGTCCTGGGAGCGTATGTGCACTTTGCACTTGCGCATGTGGTACCAGAGCCACCACCTCCAGCCAAGAGTTGCCCCCTGTGCTGGCAACCCACTGAGTTCCACCACCTCTTTTCCCAGAAAAAAAACCCTGTTTAAATCCAATATAAGAGTTTACTTAAACGGGGCATGATGACCCCTAATCCTATTCTCAACCCCAACTGGGCCATCTGATGAACCCTGTAATCCAATCCAGACATTCATAAATAACTTGTTTTGTGGTCTTCGTGGGTTCATGCTACTTTAGAGGCAGGGTATCTTATGACTGAATGTTCTCTCCCTATGTTAAAAAAAATCCCTACTTATGGAAAGCTAGCAAGTCATGTATTAATTCTCTTTGCGTGTAGGGAATTTCTGACAAGATCAAGCGTTCAAACAGCTGATCTCCCTAGCATTCCAAAGTGATACCGTCCCAACAGGATTGGCTCCAGGCTAAAATTACACCCTATGCCACTGTTCCAGCACTTCCCCTTTCATCTAACCATGAAACCCTAAACAGGGCTTAGACTGGAGTAGCTCTGCTTAAGATTTCACTGTAAGGCCATTTCCACACACCCTTAAAGGGATGGCACACTAATGGAACCCTGGCGACATCTTTGCAAAACGGATATGGGCCATTTGGCTTCCATTTTTTCGGTGCCTTTTCTGGGGCCGCAAAAAAAGTGCCGGAAAAACAGAAACAAAATGGCCTGCAACTGTTTTGTAAATGGAGACGTCTGGATTCATGAGGAAAAGCTGCCAGCATTCAGTGAGTGGGCTGTCCCTTTAAGGGTGTGTGGAAATGACCAGATTCTGCCTTTACCCTATTTTTTCTATTGCAGTGACACCTCTGATGAATGTCCACCATGCTATGACATCCCCTCTCAGAGATGACAGTGGAAAATGCTAAGCAGAGATTCACTCTTTGTCTGCACTTGGATTTAGTGTAACGAGAAGGCAAAAATTCTCACTGAATTCACATCAAAACTCATATCCTCTGACACATTGAATCTCACGGCTAATTAGAAACAGAGATCTACGTGTTGGTAACATCCAGTAGTGCTAGTGCTGGTATGTTACTGTGAAAGCCTTTTTTAAAAAAGGTTATCTGCAGAGCATGGGAATACAGTGATGACGAGGGGCTTGCGCCAGTCCAGGCTGCACAGTCCAGAATTCTGTCACCCCAAATAGCCAGTGAAAGATGTTTCAGACAGATGTGCTCAGATTCGGAGGACATCTTCAGAAATGACAGAAGTGTGGAAGAAACAGGAATCAGAAATGTCTCTGATTTCCTGTTTCTGCACTTTCCCCCCTCCAATTTTTCTCATATCATCCCTGTGAGATAGGTTAGACTGAGACTATATGACTTGCCCATGGTCATGGCAGAATGGGGATTCGAACTTCTGTTTCCTGCATCCTAGTCTGACACTCTATTCCCTTCGACACACTGGTTCTCAGTTTTAATTTATTTAGAACATTTATGCCTCGCTTTTTCTCCACAGATACAAGACAGCTAACAATGCAACAATGAGTAACAAGGACAGAAAATATAACTGTCCAATTAACAACAAGCACAAAAATTAAACACACAATTTTTTAAAAAACACACATAACTGAAAAATGCATAGAATTAAAATCACACAGAATAAAAAAAATACATAATTTGAATAAAACACAGAATTAAAAAGAATGCAGCTGAATCTTGCTCAAATAATTTACTTTCAAGAATACTTTCTGGAGTAAAATTGCAGGATTTGAGTCTAGTAGCACCTTAGAAACCTTAGAAGCCATTCTCCCGCCGGGAGCCTCCCTGGGGGAGCAGCTGGGTGGTTAAAAACATCGTTTGCCGCATATGAGCATCTTTGTGGTTATGAAGGTTCTGTGCCTGGGGAAAGATAATGTGATTAATTGTATACGCTGTAACTATTTGTTTGGTGGATTAGATTCTCAAATTGTACATTGACTGCCAATGAAATTTATATAATTGTGCAGATTACATGGTCTTCTTGGACTGGTTGTTCCTTCTTGGTTCTGCACCTTAGAAACCAACAAGATTTTCAGGGTATAAGCTTCTGAGGGTCAAAGAGCTTTGACTCTCGAAAGCTCATACCCTGAAAATCTTGTTAATCTCTAAGGTGCTATTGGGCTGGACTCAAATCCTGTTCTACTGCAGAGAGCCAACATGGCTTCCTACCTCCATGGAATAAAACTGTTTTGCCTACCTTTCTAATAGTGCAGTCCTAAGCAGAGTTACTTCAGTCTAAACCCATTGATTTCAATGGGCTTAGATTGGAGTAACTCTTCTTAGGATTGTACTGTAAGTATAGTGAGTGCAAAAAACTCCCCACACCCACCCTGGTAGGCCATTCCAAAGGACAGGGCTCCCCACAGACCAAGCCCATGACCTAGCGGTTGCGTACCAGCAGTACTGAGGAAAGGCTCCGTACATAGAAGTCTGTCTGAAGAATATAGCTGGCTCACGGGATTACATTGGATAATGTGGATGGATAAATACAAGGGCCCTAGGCAACAGAAGGCATTCAAGGGCCTGCCATCATGTGCAAAAATTATAATTGTGCATTACTCCCCCACCCATGTTAAAAAGTGCAAGCTTCCAATGTGGCTCTTCAGAAGTTCAGTGGCTGGGAACACTGGGTGTGCAAACTTTAATTTATTTCATGTTAACAATAAAATACTCAAACTGAATGCTCCAATGCCAGAATTAATTGGTAGAAATTCTACTTGCTAAACCAGAATTTCTTTCTGGAGCACAAAGAGAGAGAGTCTAGAACAGTGATTCCAATGTTTTCGGTACAGTGACCCACAAGTCTCAGTTTTCTTCGTGTGGTGGCCCATCCAGGGCTGGCCAAAGAGATTGAGAAGGAGCCAGGGTGGGTGGGTGGTACCTGGTTGAGGAGATGCGAGAAGATGGCAGACGGCAGCAAAGACATGGTTGAGAATAATAATAATGGTGGAATAATAATAATAATAATTAATAATAATAATAATAATACAGGGCAGAATTATAATAACAACAACAACAACATTTGATTTATATATTGCCCTTCAGGACAACTTAACACCCACTCAGAGTGGTTTACAAAGTAAGTTATTATTGATGGTTGTTGTGGGTTTTCCGTGGTCTTGGCATTGTAGTTCCTGACGTTTCGCCAGCAGCTGTGGCTGGCATCTTCAGAGGTGTAGCACCAAAAGACAGAGATCTCTCAGTGTCACAGTGTGGAAAAGGTGTTGGCAGGTCATTTATATCTACTCAGGAGGGGTGGGAACTACAACTATGTCAGGAACTACAATGCCAAGACCACGGCAATACAGCCCGGAAAACCCACAACAACCATCGTTCTCTGGCCGTGAAAGCCTTCGACAATAAGTTATTATTATCTCCAAACAATCACCCTGTGAGGTGGGTGGGGCTGAGAGCGCTCTGGAAGAGCTGTGACTGACCCAAGGTCAGCTGGTTTCAAGTGGAGAAGTAGAGAATCAAACCCTGTTCTCCAGATTAGAGTCCTGCCACTCTTAACCACTATACCAAACTGGTATATACATCAAATATTATTATTATACTTATATATGCCTCTTTTTCTCCTCCTCTCATTTCTTCTTGTGCTGAACAGCTCCCACCTACTCTCCAACCTTCCCCCCACCCTTCTTCCAGCAACTATGATAAAGTTACAAGTTGCCAGACAGCTTCCCACCTCCCATTATTGTTGCAAAAGGGGAGGGCAAGGTGGGAACAGGAGAAGCTGGCAAGAAAGGAGAGGAGAGAAAGAGAAGGATGCAAAGGGCAGGAGCAGCCATTAGAGATGGCTGGCCTACGACCCACTTTCAGAGGCTTTGCGACCCACTTTTGGGTCTCGATCCACAGGTTGGGAAACACTAGTCTAGAACAATAAAAGGAACAGATGAGTATAAATGGCAACATTTGGAAACCAGCAGAAGAACGTTTTAGTCTCCGGGACACTCTGACCTTAAGTTACAATTCTTCGAAAGAACTTCAAAGGGAGTTTCCCACAAGAAACTAGGGAATAATTAATCATGAAGTCTGATACTCTTCAATTAGGTCTTAATCATTATAGTGGATTTTTGTCATGCATTTAGCTTTGCAAGTAGATGGGAATCACATATTATTTAAGGAGTGAAGGGTCACTGTGTTAATCTTGTATACATTTGCATAGAAATGTGCCAGATTCTTTTGATCCTATTTTTAAATATTTTTTCCCTCCATGCCTGTGCATGAATATCTGTCTGCTGAAGACACACTTCATGAATTTGATGCATAATGTTCTAGGCCTCTCAGAGGGCCAGAGACTGGGGTTTGGGGGGATGCACTGTGGTTAGAGAGTTGGCCTAGAACCCGAGGTTCAAATCCCATTCTGCCATTGCTCGGTGACTTTAGATGTGTCACACTCTCTCAGCCTTACCTACCGGAAGTCTCTCTACACAAGGCATCTTACATGGGGACGCTCAAGTGACTTTCTGTGCAGTCTTATATTCAAGTGTATTCTGTCTCCCTAGCGGTGCATGTGTATCCATAATGGGAGAACAAGTGTAAGATCTTTCACTTGATCCTATTTGTGTCTCTCTACACAAGACATCTTATACAGGGATGCTCGAGTGACTTACAGTGGAATCCTAAGCCCAGTTACTCAAGTCTAAGCCCATTGATTCCAATGAGCTTAGACTGGAGTAACTCTGTTTAGGATTTCACTGTTACTTTCTGTGTGGTCTTATATTCAAGTGCACTCTTGTCTCCCTAGTGGGGGAACAAGTATAAGATCTTTCACTTGATCCTACTTGTGTGGTTGTTGTGCGAATGAGGTGGAGGAGCGGAGAATGATGGGATAAGCTGCTTCGGGTCCTTACTAGGGGAAAAACAGGATATAATTTAAAAAAAAAACAAGCAGTGAGACCTGGGCCACTTACAGCTTTTGAGATCCCTGCCGACAATAAAAATGATGAGTGTTACCATTTTTCACCTAATAAGGTGCATAAACACAAGAGGAGAAATGTAAGGCCTTCGTTGAGGTTTATAGACCAAGACCAAAAGATCCTCCTACAATTCCTTCTGATTGCCCAGTGCCCAGGGATGGGGGGAATCCAGTCCATAAATGTTTATGCCATAATAAATTGGATAGTCCTGGAGGTAGCAAAGATTCCTTTGTCATCTGCTGTTACAGACCACCAGGGCTACCCACTGGAATTCCTCCACTAGCACAGAGGAGCTTGTAGAAGCAAAACCCAACATAGGGGTGCTGTTAGTCCTGGGAAAAGAAGGAAAGAGGAGACAGGTCTGCACAAAATCTGTGCGTGCCCTGTCGGGATTTTCTAACCTGCGGACCAGCCCTTCAACTCTGGAGCGAAAATTTGGGTACAATCTCAGCCCTTTCTCTCTGCAACCCAATCAGGAAGAAAGGGAAAGGTTGGAAAAAGCAGCTCCAGATTCCTTACTCTTTCCCGCATGGTTCTCTTGAAACATTTCCCAGGCTGGCTGTTAAGCGTTGCTTCCCACTGCCTGTTCCAACCCAGCTGCAGCAGAAGCGACGCCCCTGAAGGGTTAATCCGCCCCCCCCCACCTCCCGCCCCCTTTCGGAGGGAGCTGCTGAACCAACCTCGCTCCGGTTTGAAAAGGCACCCGCAAGATGCCTGTGCGCCTAGGGCGCACCGAGGCAGCGCCGGCCGCTTGGTGACTTTGGAAACGGGCTCCGGGCAGGTCCCCGTTAGCAACCAAAGAGACCAGCGACGGCCCTTCTCCTGCCTCGGACCCCCCCCCCCCCAAGCCCGCTGGGGTCCTCCTCAGCCCGGGATGCGGCCGTGAGCTGCTGGTTTTTGGAGACCCCCCGACCCGCCTCCCTTAACTTGCGCGCCGGGGTCGTTGCATTCCAAGCGCCTCTCCAAGATGTGCCTGACTCTGTTCCTGGCTTGGTGCTGCTGCTGCTGCGGGTGCTTTTGGGGCTGTGCCTTCGGGACGGGATTTCTCTACCAGTTCCCCGCCTCGGCCCTGCAACACAACTACCCGGAGCAGAGCTCCGCAGGGCCCTCCGGCAACGGCTTTCCCAATCGGCGGTGAGTCCAAACCATTTCCAGAGCGGCACTATTGGCAGCAAGTGGTGCGAACGGCAATGGCAACTTCAGGCTTAACTGGGACGTGCCTATTCTCTCTTTCGGGGAACGGGGTGTCTTTTATAAATAATAAGTACTGGGGCTTAATCAGGTGGGTGTTTGAAACGAAGGGAGCTCTGGCTCTCCAAAGCTCCTACCCTGGGAATCTAGTGGGCATTTATGCTGCTACTGGACCCGGTCTTGCTTTTCTACTACAGACCAACACGGCTGCCCACCTGAAACTGCCTTATATGGAGTTAGATCACCGGTCCATCTTATTCAGAATGAAAAATAAATAAATAACAAAATAAAGGCAATGGATTAAAAAGTTGCTTCATAATACATAGTAAGAGGCCGTAGATCCTAGATGCATAAAACAGAAAATATAGCAGCAACCTGCTAACAGGAAGCCCAGGTGATTGATGATGTTACCTGACAGGTGGTATAGTGAGGACAGCATTCCAACTGACAGAGTGCCATTACTGAAAAGGCCCTGTCTCTACTCTCCACCCCCTTGCCTCAGAAGCAGGAGGGCGCACAGAGCAGAGGATGAGGTGCTGATCAGAACTGGTGGGCAGGTGGATATGGGAGGAGGGGTTCCTTCGGCTACCCTCCTCCCAGGCTGTAAGGCTCACTCTTTAACCAACCAGTTGCCATGTGAAGCCATCCATGCCACGATGAAATGGAGGTAGGGAGAATGTTGTAAACCACTTTGGGTCGCCACGGGGTAGGAAAGTGGGGGGAAAGTATAAATGAATTAAATTTTTAAAAAACCAAGAAACCAAGTGATATACCTGCATGTGTGAAGCTGCTCTCTGAGACCTTCAAATGTTGTGAGCTCCTGACCTAGTTTGCATTACTGTGTGAAAACCGCATGTGGACCACAGTTGAGCGCTGCACATTTGTTTCACTGTAGCGAACACAGATTTAGGAAGCAGCAACCGCAATCGTCACATGTGATATGTACGCTTCACAGTTTTCCTTATCAAGTATTTTCCAAGTTGGGAAAGCATAATGTGTGATTGGACGCATGTTCAGGGAAACCCCCCTTGTAAAAAAATTATATGCCCCTCTTTTTCTTGAGGACTCTTTGGATGCACTCCACTTTCAGAGGGGAGGTGGATGGCTACATAAGATAGGCATTTCTCTGTGGTTGTGCCTTGTCTGTAGAAACTCCCTTAGCTATTCATCAGGCACCTACTTTGATGAATTTTCATGCGCTGGGTAAACATGTTCGTTACTTTCCTGGACTTTTAATGATGTTTAAGTGATGGGTTAATAAAGTCTCCCACTTTTTTAACCTATTGGAGGTTTTATTCAGTTCTTATTTATTGCTGACGCTGACCTGGATAGCCCAGGTAAACCTAAAGTTGTCAGATCTTAGAAGCTAAGCAGGGTCTGCCTTGGTTAGTAATTGGATGGGAGACCTCCAACAAAAACAAGGGCTGCAGAGGCAGGCAATGGCAAACCACCTCTGTTAGTCTCTTACTGTGAAAACTCCACCAGAGGTCGCTATAAGTCAGTGATGACTTGAGGGCAGGAATTCATTTCATTTAGTACTGACTAGTGGTCTTTGCAAAGGGAAAGAGGGTACATTTTCAAATGCTGTCCTCCAAATCTCTCCCTTCAAGATACTCTAAGTCTTAGGGGATTGACCAAGCTAATTTCCCCGCCTTGGTCTATTTTGTACCTCTTAGAGCATGCTCAGTCCCCCTCAAGCAGTTTGAAGGTGGGACTCTCTTTTGGTTCATATACAAAGTCATATTTTTCTGCATACCTGGGAAGGCCCCTAAGTAAGTTGAAACTGCTATGTTGTCAGTAGCTGACCTGGTTATGCTGCTTTTGGGATCATAATCGAGCCCATCTACTTTAATACTAGGAGAAGTGAGGTTTGTTTTATATCTATGTCTAGATTCCGTTTTTCAGAGGCCCTATCAAAGCAGGAACTCACAATTCTGTACAGTATGAAAATCTTGGCCCCTGTCCACTAGAAGGATACTCTTTGTGAGCCACTTAGTGGTATTCAGACTACAGCTTTTCCAATCCTGAACTATGATCCAGTGCGGTCACTAGGGCTTACTCGTGTACAAATGTATTCTAAAGTTTGATTTTTTAAATACTGTTTTCAATGATTGTGGTTAGCTGCTTTGATAGATTTTGTTCCCCACCCCCAGACTAACCAGTAGGTGGCATTTCAGATCAGGGGAAAGGAGACTGCAGAGAGCCGGAGAGTCACTCCACGATCAGGACTGTCTTGTGCTAGGAGCTGCACACCATTCCTTCCAAGTACTTTGCCTAGGCCAGTTTCTTGTGCTATGTTTTAGGACAGCCAGAAGACAAAGGACATGTGTAGAGCATTCACAGGGAAGGAAGAGTGAGCTGAAATGAAAAATTAATCTACTAAAGCTTTAGACATTGCTAACCCTTGGAGGTGATAGTTAAAAGGACATTTGTTTTATCTTTGGGTTCTGGTGTGTTCTTACAACATGGAATGCAAAGACAACGTTCAAGGTGGTCTTTCCTTTGGCCTTGCGAAGACGGCTGTGTTGTAAAGCAAAGAATGCAACTTGAGGAATGCTTGCATTCCTTCCAACTTGAGAATGCACGCATCTGATGAAGGGAGCTGTAGCTTTTGAAAGCTTATGCTACAATAAAGTTGGTTAGTCTTAAAGGTGCTACTGGACTCTTTACAACATGAGGAAAGTTTTCATGCCTAACACCCAAACACACAATTTTGACCCCATCTGTGTAATTAATTGTTACTGTTTTGAATTGCACTGAATTATTTTTTTTTTGTCATTAACTTCCTTGGGCCTTTTTGCGCAGGCGATTTTTGCTGCTTTTGGCCCCATATCTCTTCAGGGGGAGTTAATTCTCTGGCATTCAGAAGAAAACCTGAAGAGGTATGGAGCCAAAAGTGGCAAAAAAAGGCCCTTAGTGGGTCATGCAAACCGCTATTCTGAATAATGCTTTTTATGGGTAGGGTAGGGGGCCCTGGGGCTGAGTTTAGGGAACCAAAGGGGTGGTGGCCCTCAAAAGTATGGGAACCACTAGTCTGTAGGAGTCTTACATACAGAATATAAAGAGGATTGGAGATAGGGTTGCCAGCCCCCAGGTGGTAGCTGGAGATCTCCCAGAATTACAACTGGGCTGTTTCCACACGGCTTACCTTCTTCCGGAAAACAGCATCTTCACGCGCGAAATTGCGTGACAAGATGCTGTTATCGCACAAGAAGACGCTATCATCACAGAAGACAGCATCTTCTTGTGCGATAACAGTGTCTTCCTAGCATGATTTCGCACGTGAAGACGCTGTTTTCCAGAAGAAGGTAAGCCATGTGGAAATGGCCCTGATCTCCAGGCAACAGGGACCAGTTCCCCTGGAGAAAATGGCTGCTATGAAGGGTGAACTCTATGGCATTATAACCCACTGAGGCCCCTCTCCTCCCCAAACCCCACCCTCTCCAGGGTCCTCCCCCCAAATCTCCAGGAATTTCCCAACCTGGACCTGACAACCCTAACTGGAGATGATAACAAGGTAAATCTGTTCAGTTCCAGGAGTGGTAGGATGCCCGTTTTGCATACACAAAAGTTCCCAGTTCAGTCCTTGCTACTTCCATGGCCAAGGAGTGATTTCTGAAGTGGAGAGTGTACTAGAACCTTTTTTGCTGCATCATGTTCCAAAAACAGGAAAACTGTGTTCTATGTTTGCTCATGTTCAAAATTTCAGAGAGCAGCTGTTTTATGCGTTCCACAGAAAATGGAGGCAGACACCCTTGAGGTGGAGAGAAAGGCTCCGTTATTTCACAGTAGTCAGCTGGGTGCAAGAAGGGCTCATCCTCAGTCCTTATGAAGGAACCCGTCGAGCCTCTTGGAACACCTTTGTGGGTTCCAGTTTGAGAAATGCTGTACTACAGTAGCTGTTTTGTTTGGGAGATCCCTCAGCCTCTGCTTGATTTGCCTGATGGGTATGTTTGTCCTGCTTCCGGTAGCAAAAGGAAACCATATTCATTCATTCATTCATTCATTCATTCATTCATTCATTCATTCATTCATTCATTCATTCATTCATAGTCTGCCTTTCTCACTGAGACTCAAGGTGGATTACACAGTATGAGATTAGGACCATTTCCATACACATTGAATAATGCACTTTCAATGTACTTTAGCAATCCTTTGGAAGTGGATTTTTTGTTCCACACATGGAAAAGCAGTTCCAAATGTTCACTAAAGAGTATTGAAAGTGGATTATCCAATGTGCATGGAAGCAGCCTAGTACAATCGGTATCAAAGACATTTCAATACAGTATCAAGGACATTTCCATAAACAATGCCATAGGGTAAATAGATACGAGTTTAAAAGTCATGGTATTAGCAAGAATCCAGTACAGAGTAGAAGAAATACTGAAACAGAACAGAATCAATTCTAGGACTGACATTAGACAACATGGAGCACAGTTGGTACATAGGAGTACTGTACATATTTAAAGCAACAGATAATATGTAAGGCAATATACTGGTGAGGAAATCTATGGTCCCTAACTCATTAGCGAAGCATCTGAGACCCCCTCCCTAAAATACAGCCCTCCCATTTGAGTAAAAAGCCTTTTTGAATAGTTCGATTTTGCATTGTTTAGAGAAAGCCAGGGCTCTCCTGACCTCCTCAGGCAGGTCATTCCACAGGGTAGGGGCCACCACAGAGAAAGCCCGTGTACAGGCTGCTGTTGACTTCATCCATGTGCAGCCTGGCACCTGCAGGAGACCCTGTTCAGATGAGAGAAGCTGCTGTGGAGGAACATAGGGAGGGGGGCAGTCCCGTAGGTATGCCAAACCAAAGTTTTACTTCATTTGTACCAGGCCTCTCTCCCCAAAGGGGCTTATATAATTCATCTGTCCTTCATTTTTCCTCACAACAACCCTATGAGGTAGATTAGGCTGAGAGGATGTGACTGGCCCAAGGTTACCCAGTGAGCTTCCATCACAGAGGGAGGATTTGAACCTGGGTCACCCAAATTCTAATCCATCACTCGAGTCAGTAAATCACACTAGTATGATGTAATGTGTGAGGTTGACTTTGTGTGTTCTAAACATGCCAGCAAGTGCTGTGTTCACTCTACAGCTGTGGGTATCTCCAGCAGATGTTGGGAAAGAACTTTCGCTGCCTGAGACCCTGAGAGCTCCCCTATCCCCCAACCCTCAGAATAAATTTTTGGAATGGGTTTACAATTCAGTTCATGTTGGGACAGCAGGAAAATCTAGCAAGACTGCCTTGTGTAAAATTAGAGTGTTCACACCCTAGGATGTGTCTCAGAATCCTGAGGGTTCCTCTACCTCAGTAGACAAGACAGCGTGGACATAGAGCTAGAAGATTACTAGAGTCACATGGCATCATTCTCAGCACTTCTGGTCTCAAACCGAACAAGCTTGGGGGCCATGAGGAATTAGTGGCAGGGGGAACAACTGGAAAGTTACACTTCCCCTCTAACATCTCTCCCCTCAAGCATTCTGTGAACGTTCAGGGATATGAGCTGGAAAATCAATTCCCTTCAAAGCTGCTCTCAGCATTTTATGTCCCCTGGAGCATGCTCAGGCCTCATTAGTCTGGTTTTATCTCTTTCAGCTATTTTACAATGTTATTTTCTTCTCCATATTTGGGGAATCTTGTATGTCAACACTTCAACCTTTCGTGTGTGGGGATCCATTGTGCTGTATTCATCACCCGCACAGGAACCAGTGACTTTACTATTCGGTATATGAATTATTTTCCCACGTTAACTTACAATGCAAAGACCATAATGGTTTCAGCATTGCTAGGCCAAGACCTAGAATGACCCCACTCTATTGTCATGTGGTTGTTGTCTTTCAGGCTGTGTGCAGCTTTACTCTTTTGAGTAGACATGGGCATGAATGAAAATACAAATAAAATTTTGTGACGAATTGGGTTGATTTGTGTATCGTGAAAACATGTTTCATGGGGGTCGCATTTGTCACAAAATCCATGACTTTTGGGACCGATTCATTTGATTCATGAATGCTTCGTGATGCCAGACAGGCTGGCACCGATCCATTGATTCCCTGGCAACATAGGCCTGGAATGTTTGCGTACCTTTTTTTGCCGTGGAAACCCCAATCTTAGCCACATAACCTTGATAGGCAGCTTTCCCTGCCAACCTGAGATCTCCCATTCTGTTCTATGAGAGTAACGAGCTGGGGAGAGATGGGCCTTCCGTAGCCATGGGAATACCAATCTCACCCTTCAAAATCCTGTTTGGCTGGTCTGTCTGCCAACCAGAGAGCTCCCATTCTGCTCTATATGAGCGTTTCTTATATAAGCCACAGCTCTGTGCCTCCTGCTTTCAGTTCCAGTAGACAGAGGGAGAGGGAGGAGCTGTTGCTGGGATTTGGAGTGAGAGAGAGTGGATTTGGGAGCTTTGGGCTGGATTTGCTGCTGCTTCAAAAGAGACTGAAAAGACTCTTTCTTATTTTCTGCTTTTGTCCTTGATGGGAAGGTTGTTGGGTGAGGGTGTCTCTGAAGCCTCCCTGCGGATTTGGCATCTCTGGGTATGAACGGGGCCATTGTAGGGCCTCGGGATCTGACGAATCACAAACCTAACGAATCATTTCGTGAAACGGGACAATTTCGTGAAAGTTCATGGTTCATGGAACACAACAAACCACGAAACTCAAGGTTCGTTTCCCCCCCCCCGTTTTGTGCCCATCTCTATTTTTAGTCTATGGAAAGGAAGAGCTGAAAATTATAGAAGCCAGGATGTTTTTTTCTGCCAGTAGAGGGAGCATTTCTGATTTCTAGGACAATAAGAACTTTCATAATTTTTGCTCCAGTCCCAGATAGCTCTATGAGAAATCTCAGGGCCAAGCCAGAGACCTAAAAGATCCCTGAACATGATCTTCTGTGGATCTTCTTCTTCTTTTAAATAAAAGTTAATAAGGCCAGGTGGCTGCTGCGAAGAGTGTGGAAAGGTTTTTGGGGGAAGAGGGTATTTAACCCTTTCCTGCCATACAATTTTCATAGTTTAAATTGCCTCTCCAGAGCTGTTTCGCAATTTAAACTTCCGCCATTTAAGTAACCCTTCTGAAGCTCTGATGCTGCTAGCAATTGCACCTATCTTTTGCCATGTGGTCACTGCATTAATTTCTTTTAACAATACAATCACAAACTGGAACAAAAACTAAGGCAGAGCAACAAAAGAAAACTAGTAAGGCACCACAGGAAGAAAATTACATACCTTCAGATTATGCAGACTGAGTTTGTGTTCTGATCATATTAAGAACTAAAGGGCCAATTCACACATTACAAATTTCACATGTCCCCCGTATGCCTGTCAACAAATATGGTCTGGAAGTCCTGTGCTCAGAATTTCAGTCCCAGGCATCTATGCACCAATTTGGCTTGGGACCACAGCACATGGAGAGAGGCCTCCCCTTCCCCATTTTCCTCACCTGAAATGATCCCAAGGAACTGCTATTTGCTCCATTGGGGTGTAAGAAGTGGAGGACGGTTACACGTCCCTTTCTCAGGTTTCACAGGGAGACAACGAGAGAGTCGGGAAGATGGAGCTGTCAAGAGTCTGTCCATCCTTTTTTCCTACTGTTTTGAAACTATTTGAAATGTAGATTGTGTTCTCAGGGACTTCCTTCCTTCCTTCTTGCCCCATACCCTCCTCTCTTTGTCCTTCTTCTCCATCTTGCAACCAGGGGAGCAGGAGATGCCGGCCGTTTCCACACTACTCACCTTCAATCGGAACGCCGTGGAACATTATGAAAAAAACGCAAAAGATAGCATTTTCTCGTGTGAGTTTTGTGCGACTGCGCAAAACTTGCGTGAGAAAACACTATCTTCCGGGTTTTGTTCACAATGTTCCGCTGCGTTCTGATTGAAGGTGAATAGTGTGGAAACGGCCATCATTCTGCAATCCGTTATCCTTCTAGACTAGCTAGGTTATCCCTACCATTTCCTATCAATCATGGAATCCCGTTAATAAATAGATTCATATTTCTGTGTGAGTTTCTCTCTGTACATGCACTCTGCAATGCAGGCTCTCGTACCCACTCTGCTGCTTCTAATATGCTTGCTTGCTAACATGGTGAAACTTAGGTATAGCCCATCAGTGCCTGTACGTTTCCCCAGTGGGATGTTGGAAAAAAACCCTGACCTGGTGCAACTTAGGTTCCAATTTGGTGTTTATAGAAACATCTGAAGTTGTCTTATACAGAGTCATACCCGTGGTCTGTTACAGGCAATATTGTCTACTCAGACCAGCAGTGCCTCTCGAGGGTTTCAGGCAGGGGGCTTTCCCATCACATACTACCTGAGCCATACTGGAGATGCTGTGGATTAAACCTGAGACCTGCAAGCAAAGCAGACGCTCTATAACTGAGTTTATAAAACTGATTTGTGGGAGGTTGAGGGGGTGGTAAGCGTGAGAGCTGGAGGAGCTCTGGGGCGAAGAGTGCTGAATTTTGAAGCCCCGAGTTCCTAACCCCTCTGTTCTGAACTCACTGTCTTTAGGAAAGTTTTGGCTTTCCTTCTGTATCATGGGGATGATGCTGACCTATGTTACAAAGTTCTTGTGACAATGTACACAAAGAACTTTGAATGTTCACAAGCACTAGATAAAAAGGATTTTTTTAAAAAATGTATATACCATCGGCTGGCACAGAGCCTCCTTAGCCCCCTGCAGCCTACAGCCCATAAGAATCTAACATTAAAATCAATAAGAATACAGGCAATGAAACAATTGCCATTTATATGTCAGTGTTAAAATCACGGGGCCAGAGTCAGCATTAACCTTGGCAGAATAAATATGGGTTTTCAGCAGCCTCCAGGAATGGTGCCACTCAAGCCGCACAAGGGAGGGAATAACTCTTAATATGACAGCATATGGGTTTACTCCTCTACCTGTTGGTGCAAAGACTTTGCAGGGTTGGGAGACAGTTGTTGTTGTTGTCTCAGATGCACATGTAAGACTGAACCTGGGATAGAACCCGCATAGGGTTGTCATGCCAGCACTGCTTTAGCAAATGTTGGGAGATTTTGAGAGCAGTGCTTGGGCAGGGTAGAGTTTGGGTAAGAATTGACATAACTTCTGGATGATGTGCTAGGAATTTCCTCTAATCTCTATGATAAAGACCATAGAGACATGGGGAAATTCCTAGAGTCAGTATGGAGGCAATTTTTCCTCTTGCTCCTCAATTTCTCAAGGGTAGGGAGTTGAGGGTGGGAGTTTACCTGGTATAGATGGGCAAATAGCAAGCCTAAACCAGGAAAATAATGGTGTCGGGGTTGAACCCCACAGAGCATTTCTGCTGACAGAAGGCTTTCTGCCTGCAGAGTGTGTCTTCCTCACCTCGCAGCCTCTGCTGGATTCCCAGATATCCCCTGAAATGCTGTTCTGAGTTCCCCTCTCCCAAGAACAGCATTTCAGAGGGGTGTAGGCAAAAATCCTGGACTTGCAATACTACGCTACCACTTCTTGGGTGAGGCTTACACAAGCCCAGTGTCTCTCCCCCCCCTCCCAATTTGTTTCTTTTGCCACCTAAAAAGGCCCTTCAATGACACGCCAACTTAAAACTGCTCATTGATATATTCCAAAGCAAACTGGCCAGGTGATACTGCTTAAATCCGAGAGGGCTAGAAACTTGATACTTTTGAAGAGAGGAGGGGGGCTGCAGCCCAGTTCAGAGCTTTTATTAGATGTTGGTCTAACATTTGCTTGGCTCCTGTTCAGATCTGGCTGTAGAATAAATAAATGTAAAGCTTGCTTCGTTTCCTTCTCTCCATCTGGCCCTGGCAGACTTGAAGGGCTTGCGGGGGACCTGCTGTTTCTCTCCCTCCCTTCCCCCGCCCTTTCCTTTTCAGTTCCTTGATGTGGTTTATCCTTCTGGGAGTTGGACTTTGCATTTGACCCTTCCACAGAAGGCTTGAGTTAGGAGGTCAAACTGAACATGGCAGAAGACGGGGAGGGGAGTTCAGAAGGGGGTGGGTGGGGAAGGGAAAGCGAAGAGCCACCACCTTGGAGAAAGGCTTTGTGTGAAGGAATGGCTGCAACATCAGCTTGGCCAAAGAAGACAGGCCTCTCTTGCAGCACTTTGGCTTTGCCTCCCTCGCCTCCGGGGACATGTGGCATCTGTGTCCCCAGATTGTGTCATTATTTGGATGAGGTTTGAGCTGGAAAAGGGGTGGGCGACTGTTTGACCCTGTAAACTTCATCGCTGCTTTGACGTTTTGTTTCACCAGCATGCTTGCTGTATCGATTGTTTCTAAACTGTTGCATTTTTTAAAAAGGAACTATGATTTTGAGGAGTGTTTCCCCCCCTGCTTAATCATTGGGGCCCTGACCTCGATGGCCCAAGCTAGCCAGATCTTGTCAGCTCTCAGAAGCTAGGGTTGGCCCTGGTTAGTGGGAGAACATTATGGAAGTCCAAGGTCACTATGCGGAAACGGGCAATGGCAAACCACCTCTGCTCGTCTCTTCCCTTGGTGGTGGTGGTGGTGGGGTCACCATGTCAGCTGTGACAAGATGGTCCTTTATGCCCAATTGTTGGATGCTGCCTGTTGGCAGAGACTTTGTGGCACACAAAAGTTGGGGTTCCCCAAACGAAATGCTAAATCTTAAAATAGTCTTTTCCTGTATTGCAAGCCACAAAATTACTCCCAACTAACTAAAAGATACCCCCGAGGATCTTGCAGCTTCCACTGCCTCACAGTTGTTATGCCCGCTGCCACCCTGACTCCCCCACTGGAGCTGGGGGCAGCCGATGCTCTTTCCCTCCTTGTTAGCCAGGCATCTTTAAAGATGGTGGAACTTGCTGCACCATCTTTAAAGACAGGTGGGGAATTTGGATAGAAGGCATGCGACCTACTCTGTCTTCTGGGTGTGAGAAATGGGGGTACTGAGCGGTGGTGGGGTGGTGAGAGGACAAGGACAGCCCTCCTCATACAGATGCTGGCTGATGGCTTCTTCTAACTACACAGCTCTAACTTCCCCAACCCTAAGCATGTTTCCTTGAAAATAAGGCTCACAGGATTCCACGGGGTTTACTTCCAAAGTCAGTGTGGGCAGGACTGCAGCTTAATTGGAGTGCTTTTTTGGTGTAGTTAGGAGCAGCAGGACTCTAATCTGGAGAGCCAAGTTTGATTCCCCATTCCTCCACTTGATGATGATGATGGTGATAATAATAGCATTCGATTTATATACTGTCCTTCAGGGCAACTTAACTCCTATTCAGAGTGATTTACAAAGTATGTTATTATTATCCTCACAACAATCACCCTGTGAGGTGGGTGCAGCTGAGAGAGCTCTGAAAGAGCTGTGACTGACCCAAAGTCACCCAGCTGGCTTCAAGTGGAGGAGTGTAGACTCAAACCTAGTTCTTCAGACTGTGGTCCCATTGCTGTTAACCACTACACCAAACTTGGGCCGTTTCCACACAGCTTACCTTTTGCTGGAACACAGCATCTTCATGCACGAAATCGTGCCAGGAAGACGCTGTTATCGTGCGATTTTGCACGAGAACATGCTGTGTTCCGGCAAAAGGTAAGCTGTGTGGAAACGGCCTTGCTCTCTCACTTGAAACCAGATGAGTGACTTTGGGTCAGTCACAGCTTCTTGGAGCTCTCTCAGCCCTACCCACCTCACAGGGTGATAGTTATGGGCATAATAATAACACACTTTGTAAACCGCTCTGTGTGAGTGTTAAATTGTCCTGAAGGGAGGTATATAAATCAAATATTATTATAGACAGTACCGCTGTGCCTACTGGGCCTCCTACCAACTGTGTGTAGATCTCCCCATGCTCCGGTACGTGCTGTATTTTTCAGGGCAAGGCGTCACATGTTCCAAGGTTGTTTGTACATGGTAAATATGCACACGGCCTGTGTTCACACAACACGGTGTCTGCATGTATTAAGGATGGCTTTAAACGGTGTTTTTTCATTTAAAAAATGTGCCAGTACGCATATACAAGGGAAGGGAAGGTGGCATGGTATAGCCCAATCTTGTCAGTTCTCAGGCTCATTGCTTGGATGGGCAACCACCAAGGAAGACTCTGCAGAGGCTGGCAATGGCAAAACACCTCTGCTCTTCACTTGCCTTTAGAGCGCCTAATTGGGGTTGCCATAAGCCGGTTGCGACTTGACGGCACGTACGCATGCACACACTCGTATATAAAGTTGTGCTGATTTCCTCCAGTTCTCCCCTCCCTCTGTAGATCCCGGCTAGAAAGCAGATACTCATGTCTACTTTCGCTGGCTGAGTGTGGTGGGCTTCAAGACTGAAAAAGGAGCTGGTACTCAGTACCGGTGCGAAGCATCACAAAAAAGCTCTGGCTTTAGAAGGGGATTAACCAGATGCATGGAGGAGAGAGGTCCACCAATGGCTACTAGTCCTAGTGAAAATGAAATTAACAAGCCCTCTGAGGAGCGATCTCCGCCAGCTCTGTATAGAGAGGTGAAATTGACAGAGCCATTGGCGCTGTCTTTTTAAACTACGCTTCCTGGCTAACATTTCGTCTCCCTACACTTGAGCATCCTTGTGTAAGATGTCTCATGTAGCGAGACTCTAAAGGGAACCTCCATGTTCAGAGGCAGTCAACCTCTGAATAACAGTGCTAGGAGATAACATCAGGGGAAAGCCTTGGTCTCCTTCCCCTGTCGGTTCTCTAGAGCAACCGGTTGGCCACTGTCAAGCAGGATGTAGGACTAGGTGGACCGCTGGTCCGATCCAGCAGGGCTCTTCTTATGTTCTGATTTTCTACAAATGGTGCCCCCTGGAGTCCGGTGTGGCTGAATTCCATGTTCAAGCCAGTTGGAAAGCCACACAGTATGCAGAACAGGGAACTCTTGCGACTTGGCAGCATCCAAAGGGGAAGTATTTGGAAGTTTGCATGCTGCCCTTCTGCTAATTTGCTTTTGGCCCAATTTGAGCAACTGATCCATTTAACTTGGCATGCATCCCCTTCTCAGTGTGCTTCCATACACTTTTTCCCCTCCCCTTCAGCCCAGGGTATTGCGGAACGTGCCGTATTTCTTCAAATAACCACCCCTCTCTCTTTTCATGATTGGTCTGGCTGGCCGTGTACGAATGCCACTCAGAATACAAATTCTGCACTGTGTAGTAAATGCATTTTCAACCGTTCTTAAAGGAGCACTTAAAGCTGACAGGCAAGCAAGAACAGCTTATCTCTGTAAATGGAAGCGAGAAGCCCTGGCTTGTGTAAACTGAGTTCAAACACTGGCTTTCCTCCTTTTGAGTCATTAGGTGACTAGTTCACAAGTTCATGGTGTTGCTGAAGTTATGTTCAGCAAAATAAAAAGTTCTCTTTAAAAATATATATTTTATTGCAAAAAAAACCAGTCTGTTCTGGCTTCCTGCTTTGATAGCCCTAAGGACTGCTTAAAAATCAGTATAAAATACCAGGAATATAAATCATTAAAATAAACAGGAGTAAAGATGCAGCTTGCAGCACTTCAATAATATGCATGTACAAAATTTGTATACTGCTTGTTTTGGTGATTTTGAATGCTAGTTTTTAGCCACTTGTAATCTGCATTGTTTTTAAATTGCAAATTGCTTCTTAAAAACGAACAGTGGCAGTCTTTCACTTCAGATTTCAAAACAGGAATCCCTAAACATAAACTTAAAAAAACAGGTGGGCACAAGAATGTTTGTCAGTTTCCTAAACAGAGGCAATCCTTGGGGTCAAACTAGGGTTGCCAGCCTCCAGGTAGAGACTGGAGATCTCCTGGAATTACAACCACAGAGATCAGTTCACCTGGAGAAAATGGCTACTTTGGGGGGTGGACTCTATGGAATTATGCCATGCCAAGGTCCTTTCCCTCCCCAAACCCCACTTTCTCCAGGTTTCTCCAGGTTTCACTCCCCAGATCTCCAGGAATTTCCCAACTTGGAGCTGGCAACCCTAGGTCAAACACACCTCTTGAGCAGAATTCCACGGCACTGGGACTGCTACAGAAAAGGCCCTAGTTCTCATGGATGGCAAGTTTGCCTCTACACATTGAGGCCTTGTTGGCAGACTTTAAGGCAGAATTCAGGTCCTCACTCAACAATGAAGCTCACTGGGTGACCCTGAAGCAGTCATTCTTTCAGACCACCTCACAGGGCTGTTGTGAGGATCAAATGAAGGCGGGGTGATCTATGTAATTGCCCAGAGCTCCCTGGAGGAAGGATTCTCCACCTTCCACCTGGAGGCTGGCAACCCTGCCTATAAGACTAACACCATTTGTGGTAGGGTATGAACTTTTGAGAGTCACAGCTCACTTTTTTTATATACCTGAAGAAGTATCTGAAGTATCTAAAAAAGTTGGCTATGACTCAGGAAAGCTCATACCCTACCACAAATGTTGTTAGTCGTATAGGTGCTACTGGACTCTTGCTTTTTTCTACGGCTACAGACAGACTACCCATCTACCCAGACTACTCAGACTACCATCTACAGCTACCCATCTTGATCTAGCTCGATAAGGAATGGCTTGTTATTTTAGTCAATGATATACTAGTAAAACTATTCCAGTAAATGGCCTGTGAAATGGCACTTCCTGGTACCTTTGTGTTCACGTGTGTGCATTTGTACGATACATACTAGAGATGAAATGCTTCCATGCCCTGCTTAGATTTAACTTCATAGCTGATCACCCTCGAAGGACGTTGGGGCTAGAATCATCCATTTAAAAAAGGTCTCTCTAACAGCAAAAACAGGGATGATGACTAACCAGGGCCAGGTACCAGAAAATAGTGATTGTCATCGATATACAGGGACTGTTGGAGTATATTATGAAAACCCGGTCATGCAGCAGAGACAAGTAAATGAGATTAGAATCATGGGAAGACCAGAGGATAATGCTAATGCCAGGCCAATTTATGTTTGCAGAGTTGCATGATTGGGGGGGGGGAAGCAAGGAAGGAACCACAGAAATGCCTAGGGTTGCCAACCTCCAGGAGGGTCCTTAAGAACCCCTGGGATTACAACTGATCTCCAGGCTACAGAAAACAGTTCCTCTCAAGAAAAAATGCAGCTTTGGACGATGAAATCTATGGCATTGTACCCTGCTCCCACCCTCCCCAGATTCCGTCTCCAAAACTCCAGGAATTTCACAGCCTAGGGTTGGCAACCCTAGAAATGGCCCTCGAGTTATCTAACCCCGGTGAGTGGGGTAAATTGGATTTTCCAGCACATCATTTGCAAGGGTGGCAACGTCACTAGAAGGCCCGGGAAGGGTTAGTTCCATTGCTGCAGAAAGCCCTGAGCTTGCTTGGCCCCAAGGCTATGTTGGCCGGCAGTTTTCGCCCTTCACTCTGTGATGTCTGATGCTTGAAATGAAACACTCGCTTCTGGTATCCATTCCGTGCTCCTTGACGTGGCTCAGATATTGCTAGAAATAATTGTGGTTCTGCTCTATTCTGTAGAACCTACCATCCATCTCCACTTTGGCAAAGTCTTCCGCTATTTGGCAAAGCTCCCTTCCATTATGACTCTCCACAGGGGGTCTGCACTGTGTGGTGCGTGGGAAATTTGGATGTCATTCCTCTTCATTACCTTGAAGCCCATTATTGTACTGTGCAGTCAGGCAGTTGGGGGAAAAAACCCAGGATAGAATGGGCTGGTTCAGCTGGCTGAGGCGTCTCTGTCTCGACATTCCTTTCTCAAATTGTTGTATATTTCTTCTGTGAGCTTTTTAAAAAAAGAAGCCATTTGTGCCCAACAAAGTAAACGATGGCATTTCTCCCCTTGCTTATGGATTGTGCACTGGCTTTGCTCTGATAACTCTGCAAGTTAACATAAAAGGTGATGGATGTTTGACAGTCAGCGTGGTGTAGTGGTTAGAGTGTTGGACTTGGACCTGGAAGACCCAGGTTCGAATCCCCACAGTGCCATGGAAGCTTGCAGAGTGACCTTGGGACAGGCAGGTCATGCACTCTTAGCCTAGCATGCCTCTCAGGGTTGTTGTGAGGTTGACGACAGGATGGTGTAAGAAAATTTGAGCCCCCATCAGGGGAAAAGGCAGTAGGGCATAGATGAAGAAAATACATAAATAAATACAGGGCTTTTTTTCAGCAGGAACGCGATGGAATAGAGTTCCGGCACCTCTTGAAAATGGTCACATGGCTGGTGGCCCCGCCCCCTGATCTCCAGACAGAGGGGAGTTTAGATTGCCATCCGCGGAAGGCAATCTAAACTCCCCTCTGTCTGGAGATCAGGGGGCGGGGCCACCAGCCATGTGACCATTTTCACCAATGGCGACTTTAAAAAACTCCCCCCTTGTGCCAGCTGACCCAAAGTGACATCATTGTGCGGTCCTGGGAGCATGCGTGCACTTTGTGGTACCAGGGGCACTACCTCTCACCAAGAGTTGTCCCCTGTGTTGGCAACTCACTGAGTTCCACCACCTCTTTTCCCAGAAAAAAAGCCCTGAATAAATATAATTTTGAGATTTTATTATTCAGTTTAATCTCTGTGCTACAAAGCAATTTAGAACCCTCTCCCTCCAATATTTGCTTTGCAGGCAGAAAGTCCTGGATTTAATCCCTGCTACCTATAATTCAAGGATGGGGAACAGATATTGGGGAAAAACTTTTCTCTGCCAGTGCTGTAGATCCACTGATAGCCAGAGTGGATAGTACTAAGGCTACTTCCACCTGGAATTTTTTCTGTGCCTTGTCTTCCAAATTAGTGTTTTTTTAATTGCAGAGCTTCCACACAGCATCGTGTTGCAATTGTCCGCTTTCTAGATTTACCCATCCTCTTTATACTCTTTCCCAAACTTTCTTTACTCTGATCTTTTCAGAAAGAGTGCTGTCCAAGCACATTAGCAAGTCATCTGGAGTCTGCAGTGAGCATCTTTTGGCCTTGCAAAGATCGCACCCATATTGGAGCCATTTTCTTACCATTTGCCCCTCGTGGGCACTATTTTCCTAGCATTTTTGTCTCCACCATTGCACCAGAAGATCTTTTGAGGGTTTGTGTGGAATAGTGGTTACAGTATTGGACTAGAATCTCAGAGACCCAGGTTCAAATTGCTTGTCTGCTGTGGAAGTTTGCCCGGTGACGTTGGGTCAGTCATGCACATTCAACCTAACCTACCTCACAGGGCTGTTGTGAACATAAAATGGAGGAGAGGAGAATGATGTAAGCTGCTATGAGTTCACATTGGGTAAAAGGCTGGGTAGAAATGAAGTAAATAAACAGAAGGGCCTTTCCAAACTTTAACAATTATAGAATAAATAAGAGCCCTGTGGCGCAGAGTGGTAAGCGGCAGTACTGCAGCCCAAGCTCTGCTCGCGACCTGAGTTCGATCCTGGTGGAAGCCGGGTTCAGGTAGCCGGCTCGAGGTTGACTCAGCCTTCCATCCTTCCGAGGTCAGTAAAATGAGTACCCAGTTTCCTGGGGGTAAAGTGTAGATGACTGGGGAAGGCAATGGCAAACCACCCTGTAAAAAGTCTGCCAAGAAAATGTTGTGATGCGACGTTCCCCCATGGGTCAGTAATGACTCGGTGCTTGCACAGGGGACTACCTTTACTTTTATACAGTACAATTTGTGCTCATTGTAACACAGCAACCCATACATCTTCCCTCTCCTCCTCAAATCCTTTCCAGGAAACTACCTGGCGGCAGATGCTTTGTTAATGGAACGGCCTTCCTTGTCCCCTGTTTGGATTGGCTTTATCTGGTTCTATTGACTGCTCTTGATGTATTATTTTACTGGGCTTTTATTCTGTTTGTAAGGTCTGTTTCATGGCTCCTACGGACTTTTCTTTGATATGGTGGCCTATTGACTTTTTAGAATTTTTAAAAATGTTTTGGTATGATGTTATCCCATTTTGCAGGAGTACATGTGCACCTCAGCAAAACAGAAGAAAAAGAATCTCGATGTAATCATACATGCAATTTGGAGTGTTTTCTCATTGTCCATGTGGTTTGAGTAATGGGGGGGGGGGCATGCAAATGAAAGGAAGGAAGTGCAATGAAGGTTGTGGTTCTATACATTAATTCTATACCTGAGAGCCAGTTTGGTGTGGTGGTTAAGAGCACAGGACTCTAATCTGGAGAACCGGGTTTGATTCTCCACTCCTCCACTTGAAGCCAGCTGGGCGACCTTGGGTCAGTCACAGCTCTCTCAGAGCTCTCTCAGCCCCACCCACCTCACAGGGTGTTTTGTTGTGGGGATAATAATGGCATACTTTGTAAACCGCCCTGAGTGGGTGTTAAGTTATCCTGAAGGGCGGTATATGAATAGAATCTTATTATTATATTATTATTAAAATTCTCCTAACTAAACTGGAATGCCGCGCAGAGATTAATTCTAGAACACTAAGAAATGGGAGGGGGACTGCTTATCAAGGTATCACAGTTTCCCCTTCTTTAGACAGTGACAAGTGCTTCTGTGACAATAGATATTACATCGGTTTCCATCCTATTTGCATACCTCTCAGACCTGTTTGCATGTCCAGCAACCAACGTACTCAGGGAAAGGACAAAGATTGCCATGTGTGACAGACCTGGAGGTGAAGGGCCAAAAGAATTAATGGGGGCACACAGCAATGACCATTCCCACCATTTGGCATGCATTTTGCTAGCTGAAGATAATGACTCACCCACCCTTTTTTTGGGTTAAAAAAATGCAAAAGTTCACATTGCTTTTATGGAATGAGATCAGTCCCCTTTCCCACTAAGCCAGTGACCTTTGGGTTTTTATTGAAATGCCTCTCCCATCTCAAGGAGAAACAGGATCTCTCTGGAATGAAATGCTATAAGGAGAACTGGGAGGTGGGGAAGCTCTCCCCAAAGCAAAACACTTCCACTGTTCTCCATGTCCTAAACTGATCTGCATTAAGCATAACACAGAGACCTTTATCCTTACGCAAACAAGAAGATAATTCAATGCAGTTGTCTTCACAGATAATGAATTTTAAGGCAAACCACAGCCTGGAGAAGCAACTTCAACCCTGCAGAGCAGCAAATCAATATATCTTTTAGGTCTACTCTGAACATCCCATTACGCTGTAATGGGATCAAGAAGTGGGACACAGGGTGGGGCTATGTAAATGAGGAGGTGGGGCTACAAACGTAAGAAACTGATTGCTTCTCTTTGACTGGGACGGCCAGTTCCAGACATAGTGAAGACATTTGAAGGAGCAGAAGTCCTTCGGAGAGTTAAAAGTGGCAAAGCCGGGGGTGCAAAGGTTGTCTGCATGAGTGTCTGTCTGCATTTCCAAGCCAAAGGTCTACCTCCAACCAACAGCTTTTGTACAATTAATGGATTTGTTCGCCTCTCTGTAACCACACAAGGAAAAGAAGCAAGATTATTTGTTTGGAAAAGATGGCCACAGTCCAATAAAGAGTCTAGCCCTTTGCAGTCATTATGATTTTAGCTCTCTTACCTTGCTTACTGGAACAACACCACATATATTAACTCCTGTAATACAAAATACTAAAAGAGTCCAGTAGTACCTTTAAGACTAACCAACTTTATTGCAGCATAAGCTTTCGAGAATAACAGCTGTCTTCGTCAGATGCATCTGACGAAGAGAGCTCTGGTTCTCGAAAGCTTATGCTGCAATAAAGTTGGTTAGTCTTAAAGGTGCTACTGGACTCTTTCACTATTTTGCAGCTTCAGACTAACACGGCTAACTCCTCTGGTCCTGTAATACACGCTGTCTTAATTTTGCGTGAATATGGCAATATGTGTATTTTCCAACATCGGTAAAAAAAAAGCAAGATTCGGGTCCAGTAGCATCTTAAAGACCAACTAGATTTCCAGGGTATGAGCTTTCGAGAGTCAGAGCTCCCTTTGTCGGATACCAGGAGTGGGGGTGGGGTGGGAAGGGAGCTTTGACTCTCAAAAGCTCACACCTTGGAAATCTAGTTGGTCTTTAAGTTGCTACTGGACCCAAATCTTGCTCTTCTACTACAAACCAACATGGCTACCCACCGGTAAAAAAATACTTTCCTATCACATGTACCGAACCTGGAAAAAACATGTACTGCCCTATTCATACAAAATGGTGATCGTTTGTGCATGCAGTTACATGAAGTAGCTTTCTACTGAGTCAGGCCTCTGGCCTATCAAGGTCAGTATCGCCTATCTTGACTGGCAGCAGCTCTCCAGAATGGTTTCAGGCAGAGGTCTTTCACATCACCTGGCCCTTTTAACTGGAGATTCCAAGGATTGAACCTGGGACGTTCTGCATGCAAAGCAGGCACTCTGCCACTAAGCCACAGCGCCTCCCCAAAGGAGAGGATTGTGTATAATGAGATAGCAGTGCCCAAAGACTAATGACCAGGGCTTTTTTTCAGCTGGAATGCGGTGGAACGGAGTTCCGGCACCTCTTGAAAATGGTCACATGGCTGGTGGCCCCCCCCCCTGATCTCCAGACAGAGGGGAGTTTAAATTGCCCTCCACGCCAAACGGCGCGGAGGGCAATCTAAACTCCCCTCTGTCTGGAGATCGGGGGCGAGGCCACCGGCCATGTGACCATTTTTGCCGAGGGCGATTTAAACTTTAAAAAACTCCTCCCTTCTTCCACCGGACCCAAAGTGACGTCATTGTGTGGTCCTGAGTTCCACCACCTCTTTTCCCAGAAAAAAAGCCCTGCTAATGTCTGAAAACGATGTAAGTATGCCAGACTGGAGACCCAAGGGGGTCTAGAAATTTCCTGAAGCAAAGTTGGCAGTTAATAGATAAAACAGTGTTTCCCCATAACAAGGATAGTCCATCAGTATTTGTATGTATATACACATCATTAGCCAAGATAATGAAGGGTAATCTATGTATATTTATAATGGTTGCCTTAAAAGTCAGCTAGTCCCCCGCTCCTCTTTTAATTCTACATAGAAAAACTGGCTTTAATTAGCCAAGATTAATGAATGCCAAACTATGTATATCTATATTGGTTGCCTTAGAAGTCTGCTACCCGCCCCGACCTCATTAATTCAACATAGGAAAACCAGCTTTAATTCAGTATGTCTGACAAGGAACCCTTGATGGCATTCAAAGAGGTGTGTACGTTTAAAATGTTTGTAACATACTCAGATTTCTGGGCTGAGGGTTAGACTTTAGCCTCTGGGGGTCCTCGTAACCCTAACTGGGACAGCTGCTAACCTCCAGGTTAGGGGTGCCAACATCCAGTTGGGGGCTGAAGATCTCCTGGAATTACAGTTGATCTCCAGGCTGCAGAGACCTGTTTCCCTGAAGAAAATGTCTGCTTCGGAGGGTGGACTCTATGGCATTATACCCTGCTGAGGTCCCTCCCTTCCCCGAACCCTGTCTTCCCCAGACCTCACCCCCAAAGTTCCAGGAGTCTGCCAACTCAAAGTTGGCAAACCTATAGACTGGTCTTGAGTAAGGGTTAGCAAGCTAAGTCTGATGGGGCAGTGTCCTTTTCGTCCACCTAAGCCAGCCTCTCCTGCTTAGGGTTGCCAACTCCAAGCTAGGACATTCCTGGAGATGGGGGAGGGGGGTTGGAGCCTTGGGAGAGCATATGGTTGCCAGCCTCCAGGTGGTGGCTGGAGATCTCCTGGAATTATTAGTGACCTCCAGGTGACAAACATCAATTCCCCTGGAGAAAATGGCTGCTTTGGAGGGTGGGCTCCCTCACCTCCCCAAACCCCACTCTTTTAGGCTCCACCCCCAAAATCTCCAGGAATTTCCCAACCTGTACCGGGCAACCCTAGGAGGGCAGGATTTGGGGATGGGGGGGGGCGGGACTTCAGCAGGGTTTAATGCCATAGAGTTCACTTTCCAAGGCAGCCCTTTTCTACAGGGAAACTGATCTCTGTCACCAGGAGATCAGCTGTAATTCTGGGAGATCTGCAGCCACCACCAGAGGATGGAGCTCTATTGAATATGGCTTCTAGCAAGTAGTCAGACTGATTGAAGGTACCCATTACAAAGATTGTCTAGAGTACAATAACCGTATATCATTTAAATATTCATGCATGGGTTTATTACGACCATTCTCGGAAACATTCCCTTTCTCTCTTTTACTATATCCCACTATTAAATCAAAGATACATTACTGTATTATAAAGTATTTAACAATATTCATTGTTATACTTTTCTTACCTCCAAATTAATTATATAAGATCCTGGGACATCTGCAGCCTGAGATCTTTTAATTGGAAATGCCAAGAATAGATCCTGGGACTTTCAACATGCAAAGCTTGGGCTCTACCATCGAACCACTTCATGCATAAGACAGGTGCAGACAATGTCATCCCACGGGGGGGGGGGGGCAATTAACTTTCCAGTTCTTCTCCCTTGCTTTTTTCCACCCCACCTTCCTTCCTTCTTTCTGTTACTGCCAAGTTCAGCGTCTTTGACTGATGGCTTGGTACAGTGCCCCATATGTCTTGGTGTTTATTTCCTTTTGGGGGGAAGTACAAAATCCTGGGATGAAATTCCCATTGAGCTGGCTTGGCCCCAAGATAAACCCTCTACCTTCTGGGATTGTCGTTCTTTGGAAAACAGAGCGAGGGAGCGACGATTTGTGGAAACCTCACGGTTGTTTTTCCAAGTGCTCTTCGTTGGCTCTTGTACCTACGATAATCCCTATGAGGAAAGAATTAAGAGTTATGGACTTTTCAGTTTTGGGGGGTTGGGGAGGAAGAGGATGGGGGAATGTGGCAGAGTTTTATTAGATAACACATGGTGTGGAAAAAGTGGAAAGAGAGAGCCCTTCCTTCCTCTTCAAAAATAGTAGAAGCTACAGATGAAAGAACCTACAGTGCATGATTAACTTATGGAACTCAGTGCTACAGAATGTAATTTTGTCTGCTAGTGTAGGTGGCTTTAAAAGGGGGTTGAATACATCTGTAGAGGACAGCCCATCAATGGCTATTAGTGGTGATATCTAAATGGAACCGCCATGCTCAGAGGCTGCATAGCTATAAATACCAGTCGCTGGAGGGCAAGAGCAGAAAGAAGCCCTGCCCTCTGTGTCCCTGTTTGTAGCGCATCTGGGAGCATTTGGGTGGCCACTGAAGAAAACAGGATGCTGTACCAGGTGGTCACATCCACCAGGGCTCCTCATGATATGTACAAGAAGATATATGGCTTGTGCCAACAGCCAGCTGATCTGAACCACTGGCCAGGGCCACCCTGTTCCCCAGTGGGGGCATAATTTATTTTTATTTATTTTATTTATTTATGTTATTTATATTCCACCTTTCTCACTGAGACTCAAGGCGGATTACATAGTGTGAGATTAGTACAATTAGCGGCAAAGACAAGGGCAGGCATTTCCACACAGTGTCAAGAACATTTCCATAAACAATGTCATAGGTAAATGAATACAGTTCATAATGAACTCCAGGGTTTTAAATCTGATTCCTGTGACCCAAAGGAGCCAACCAAAAGCATTCAGGAGCCAGTAAGAACAGGTGGTCCAATTGGTCAAGTTGAATCTAGACGTTGAACCGGTCTAGATTTCTTAACATGGAAACAGATAACTCCCCCAAACTGGGGGATAATTGGATGTGTGGAAGGGCAATGGGCTCACACCTGCTTTATTTCTTTATTTAAAAGAGCTCTCTCATGTCCACCCACAACACAGGTTGATTGTTCTCAATATAATAATAACACACTTTGCAAACCGCTCTGAGTGGGCATTAAAGTTGTCCTGAAGGATGGTATATAAATCGAATGTTGTTGTTATTGTTATTAAAATATTTATACGCTGCCTTTCCTCCAGATAGGATCCCTAAGGCTGGACTCTATTTATGAAGTAATATTTTCCTGCATGCCTTGGGAATCATCTACCGTTGCAGATACTCCTGTTTTGCTGCTTTATCAATTGCCATTCTGCCATCAACAGTGAAATTCAATGGGCTGAGACTGGAGTAACTCTGCTTAGGATTTCACTTTAATTTTGCTTTAAGAACAAGCAGGAGGCACTTGAGGCACTGCAAGATGTGGGGTGTAGCTCAGTGGTAGAGCATCTGCTTGGCATGCACAAGGTCCCAGGTTCAGTCCCCAACATCTCCAGTGAAACAGGTAAAGTCATGTAAGTCATGTAAAAGACCTAAGATCTGGGAGAGCCACTGCCGGTCAGAGAAGGGAAAGACTGAACTCAACAGAATAGTGGTCTGACTCAGTGAGCCGACGAGCGCTTCACGTGTTTACAAGATAAAGAATTTACCACCCAACCCAAGTCCACTCCCTTCTGGATTCTATAATCCAAACCTTGAACAGGCTAACATTCCCCATTTCCCTTGCCTCGCCCTCCCGTATACTCTCACCGAGCACATTCATCAGGCTATAGGGTGTGTGTCCTTCTAGTGAATTTGTGAAGTTGTATTTTTCTGCATACCTGGGAAGTCCCTGAAGTATAAAAGAACTTCAGCCTTGTCTGTGAGCAGCTCCGTAGTTTGGATTTCCTGATTGACACGAACCACCCACTTTATAACAATTATTAGGTATTTCGAAAAATAAAATAGCGGTACAGCAGAATTCGGTGACGTCTCTAGAGGGGATCACAAGAAAGAGAATTGTATTTTGACAGAACAAATGCTTTCCTTTCCAAGCTGTACCCCCTCTGTTTATACCCAGTGCTTACACAATTGTCTGAAACTCAATTAAGCAGTGTTAAAATATCCTTTTGAGACGAGATTTTTCCCCTCCCTTGTTTGCCTTGGTCTGATGTGTTGGAGTGCCATCAGAGGTTCTTAAAATGGAAAATGTTTCACAATCTGCAAATATTGATTTTTAACTGGATAACCAGTTTGGAAAATTTGAGGAACACTTTTTTAAAAAAAACATGCTAAGAAGTGCTGCACAAACGCATGGATTTTGTCTGAAATGGGAGGAAATCATCCGCTGCTTCGCTACAGTTGCCAGGTCCCCTTACCCTCCTAGCAGGAGCAGTGAGACCTGACATTCACCTTTTCTTGCTCCTTGGGAAGTGACGTTATTTTTCAGGCTCGGGAGCATGTGCGAGCTTTGCAGTGGGCCAATTTGGGCCCCAAATCGGCCCACTGTGAAGAACGGGAGCATTCTCAGGGTGGCACAATGATGTCACTCTCGGGAGTGATGTCATCGTGCCACCCTGGGAGAGTGCGTGGGAGGCCTGTTCCCCCCCCCCCGCTGCCAGCCAGGTGAGTGAGAACAGGGGGGACTGGAGGGTGGGAGCGGGGGATCCCCGCCCCCACCAGGGGACCTGGGATCCCTATTCTTAGCAGATAGAAACCTCCTGACTTCAGAGTTCTTCCAGAATTGCAACTACTCTCCAAACGACAGAGATCAGTTCCCCTGGAGAAAAGGGTACCTTCAGAAGGTGGACTCTATGGTATCACATCTCTGCTGAGGTCCCTTCCCATTTCAAACTCCACCTTCTTCAGGCTCCACCCCCAAATCTCCAGGAACTACCCAATTCAGAGCTGGCAACTCTGCCTTCCCTGGTGGCAGAGGACATCATATGTTTACAGCAGTGCACAGGCAGTGAGTGGGTTGGCAGTTGTGGGCCTCAGCTGCTGCCGTACCGGGGGGGGGGTGCTGCTGGCTATCTTGATTAGAGTGAGGCAGGTTTGAGAAGGCCCGAGGAGCATATTGAGGAAATGGGACGATTACAGCCCAGGGTCATTGACTGGAACCCCCCCTCCTACCACCTCCCACCTACCACCCCCCAATATAATTATTAATTACAGGTAGGCCTCCAAGACTGAGATGTTCCCCAGGCATATGGTTGAGGCTGTTCCAATAGTCATCCAGAAAGCCAACTGGCCTCCTGTCAGGGGGGGGGGGCGTGTGATCATCTGCCCCCCCCCATATCAGTTACAACTTGACTGAAAGGCCTGTACCCCCTTCCTTTTTGCCCATCCCTTTGTGTTTTATTGGCAGGGATGGGAGGTGTAAGGTCACTGTCTGGGGGTGGTGTTAACAGGAATTCTGCGGTTTTATTGCAGTCTTAATGTAAATTATGTTTTATTATTGTAACTCGCCCTGAGCCCCTTTGAGGGGAGGGTGGGATAGAAGTTAAATTAATAAATAAATCACTGTAACCTTTATGATTATCAGACTACTTCTGAGCATGTTGGGTTTTCTCTGCCCGCTGCTGTTTCAAGGTAGAGACCACGTACCACCCACGTGCCCCACCAGGCAATGTCCTTGACTGCTTTCCTGAAATGTAGGGTGGGTGCCACATTGGGGAACAAAAGAGTCTCAGGTGGTGTGACCAAGAACCATGTGGCTCTGAGCCACTGAGTGAGTATCATTGGTCTAAAGGAGAAGAAAACCGCAATGGAAACTTGAGGCCGTAAAGCAGTGTTTCCCATGGAGGAGCCCCTAAATTAATTTTTCAAATCCTGAGGAACCCTACCTATGAAAACATGCAATGGCCAGAAAAAGTTGGTGGCGGGGAGTTCAATTCAATTAATGTGAAACTGTTGTCGAGAAAATTTATTTGTAAAGAGTTTCTTTCTCTCTCACACTCAGCTTACATAACCTTAATAACCGTGATATGTTTGGAATTTTTCAGAGTATTTCAAAATTTTAATTTTTTTATTCCGTAATTTCTCATGGAACCTCTGATGATGCCCAGAGGAACTCCAGAGTTCCCCAGAAACTGGGAAACACTGTCATAATAGCAATGATTTATTGGACTGTAGGGACTTGCTTGTTCATCAAGGGCAACTGAAGAACATGGAATCGAATGCACCAACTCCTTCCTGGCCTCCTGTCTGAGCAGCTCCTCCTCCTTATGTGATGTGCCGCATATTCTGCACCTCCCCACCATGGACTTCAAAGACTGTCATCCCCCCCCCCATTCCTTCCTGCTCTTCAAATTACAGCTCCATGTGGTCAAAGCCGTGTCACTCCCATAAAGATTAGAGGGTGCATCTGACAGAAGTGGGAAAGCCTTTAATAATGTTTTATTGCTAGGAAATCCTTGATCCTAGAATGCTGGGTTTAACTGCATAGGGTAATGTAAACAAAGCTCGGTCTTCCCCGCACCCCGCTTTTAAATCTGTTTTCTAGAATTTAGTCCTGCTTAACCTATTTTTCACCTCATCTTGCTTTCTCAAGGTTTCCTGGCATGAAAATGACAGCTGCTCCTTCCTCCAGATTTGGGGTGGGTGGGATGCTGCTACTCCAAGGATAGAGTTCAGTTTTCTTGTCAGGGTCAAAAATGGATGGGGGGGCCTGTGACTGGCTCTGCCCAGCATAGTTTCAAATACAATTACAACTATACAGAGACCTAATTTGGATTGGGATGCTGCATGGGGACCCCAGCCTTGTCCGTAATGAGCCTGGTTTTGCTCTTTTCATAACTGGGATGTTGTTATATTTATTTATTTGTTATTTATAGTACACCTTTCTCGCTAAGAGCTAAACTATAAGAAACGAATTACATGAGGACACATACGTGAAGGGAGTTGCAATGTTAGCTGGGAAGCTGAGTTTTAAAAGAAATCGGAAGGCTTTGTCAATTTCCCCTCTGTACAGAGGAGAGAGGGGAATTTGACAAACCCTCTGAGGAGTAATCTTTGCTGGCTCTGTAGAGAGGGGAAATTGACAAAGCCTTCTGATCTGTCTTTTAAAACCCAGCTTCCGGGCTAACATTGTGACTCCCTTCTTGTGAGCATCCTCGTGTAATTTGTCTCTTGTAGTTTAGCTCTGAGACTGAAGGCGGATTACACAGAGTGAGTTACTACAGTCAATTTCAATAAATAATGTAATAGGATCTATAAATGCAAGTTTACAAGAATTTAAAGCCAGCAGAAATCTCATACTGAGCTGAGGACATGCTGAAACAGAGCATAAGCATATGTTAAAAGACATTAACCAACATAGAACTACTCAGTAGGATCATACTCAAAGCAACAGATAGCACGCAGCAGTCTATGGTCCCTGTCCTTCTACTGATGCATCCTTCTGAGGCCACTTCCTTACAGTTCAGTTCTCCTAAAAAAGCCCTCTTGAATAATTCAGTTTTGCATTCTTTGCAGAAAGCAAGGGGAGTGGGAGTTTTTGCTGGGCCAATTCCAGACGGCCCTCCCCATCCCGAAACGTCGCGTGTCGTTGCGCGGAAAACGCGTTATTTCGCGTTTTTCGTGCGATGACGCACGACGTTTCGGGATGGGGAGGACCGTCTGGAATCGGTCCTGGAGAGCTAGCATGGTTATAGTGGTTTGAGTGTCAGCCTAGGATCTGGGACACCCAGATCTGAATACCAGCACAGCCATGGAAGCTTGCTGGGTAACTTCAGGCCAGCCACTTTCTCTCAGCCTAACCTACCTCACAGGGTTGTAGGATAAAGTTGAGAGGAGACTGATGGAGGAGATAGAATGGAGGAGAGAAGATAAAATGGAGGAGAGCCAATTTGGTGTAGTGGTTAAGCGCAGCAGGACTCTAATATGGAGAACCGGGTTTGATTCCCCACTCCTCCACTTGAAGCCAGCTGGGTGACCTTGGAACAGACACAGCTCTTCCAGAGCTCTCTCAGCCCACCCACCTCACAGGGTAATTGTCTTGAGGATAATAATAACACAGTTTGTAAACCGCTCTGAGTGGGCATTAAGTTGTCCTGTAGGGCAGTATATAAATAAAATGTTATTGTTGTTATTGTTATGATGATGATAATGTGGTAAGCTGCTTTGAATCTCCATTGGGGACAAAAGGGGGGGGGTATAAATTTTTTAACCATGTTGTTCAATGATGGAAATTACATGTGTTGACAACATGAAGGGCCATAGCTTGGAGTTAAGTGCATGCAAAAAGTTGCAGGGTCAAAACCTTGCATGTCCAAGGGATCAGATACAGCAGCCTTGCGAAAGAGTTCTGCAGAGCCTTAGCCAGTCAGAACAGAGAACATTGAACTAATGGCACAGCTCAGTATAATGCCATTTACTGTGTTCCACAATTTTTGGGATAATAAATGTCCAGGCTTTAAAATAACTTCCTGGGTAGGACCAGGGTTTTTTTGCAGCGGGAACGCGGTCGAACGGAGTTCCGGCGCCTCTTAAAAATGGTCACATGGCCGGTGGCCCCGCCCCCTGATCTCCAGACAGAGGAGAGTTTAGATTGCCCTCGAGCGCCAAGCAGCATGGAGGGCAATCTAAACTCCCCTCTGTCTGGAGATCAGGGGGTGGGGCCACCGGCCATGTGACCATTTTCGCCGAGGGCAATTTAAACTTTAAAAAACTCCCCCTTGTTCCAGCTGACCCAAAGTGACGTCATTGTGTGGTCTTGAGTTCCACCACTGAGTTCCACCACCCCTTTTCCCAGAAAAAAAGCCCTGGGTAGGACTGCTGATTTGCGGTGTTTTGATGCATTTATAGATCTCTGTGAGTTTTTGTACCTGTCTTCCAAATAAATATCTTTGTCGTGACAAACAGTTCTGCCTTTGCCGACCTCCCGCTCTTCTCTTCCCCTCTGCAGGCACTGGTGTCACTATACAGTCACCCGGACAGTTTCCTGCCAGGTGCAGAACGGCTCTGAGACGGTGATCCAGAGGGTTTATCAAAGCTGCCGGTGGCCAGGACCTTGCGCCAACTTAGTGAGGTAAAAGCCCTCCTGACAATTTAGCCGGGATTAATCCAGTTGGGAAGCGGGGAGCAGGTCTCTCCAGGGGATAGACAGCAAAGAGGAATTCACCGCCGCGGCTCTCCGGGGGACCGGGGAAGCATTCCGGATGTGGCCAATTGAAAGCAGGCCCTGGCATTTGGCAAAGTTCCTAACGTATCTTTCTCACAACTATCTCCTTAAGAGACCGGTAGGGAGGACGGATTAAGGATTTCACAGTGGTGAAATAGTGGATTATATTGAAACAGTGGATTATATGATGTAGTTCATGTTTTATGTGTTTATTATTTGAAATAAATAAAAAACTATTTTTTTTAAAAGAAAGGATTTCACAGTGGGTGTTCAGACCCATGTGTGTTAGATCACTATTTGGTTGTTACTTTTTGTTTAAATGAACTGAATTAATGGTATTAGCATTGATAGTTTTTTAACTGCCCGTTGTAGCTGGGGAGGGGCCATGACTCAGTGGTAGAGCATCTGCTTGGCGTGCGGAAGGTCCCAGGTTCAATCCTCGGCCTCTCCAGCTAAAAGGATCAGGAGGAAGACGATGTGAAAGACTTCCACCTGAGAGCCCGGAGAGCTGCTGCCAGTCAGAGTAGACAATACAGACCTTCATAGGCCAAAGGTCTGACTCAAGATATGGCAGCTTCCTAACTGAGTCAGACCTTTCATCTTGACATGTGTGCATTTTAGAGCTGCAGCAATGAGCAAATGATTGTGATTACCTCTGCCCTACCTACTCAATACATTTTTATCTTGCCCTTCCTCCAATGTGATCAGGGCAGCCTACATGGTTTCCCCTCCCTTATTTTATTTTCACAACAACCCTGTGAAGTAGAGTCTCTCTACATGAGACACCTGGGCACATGTTCATCAAAAGCTAGGAGCTGGAAAGTGTAGTTTTAAATGACAGAGCTGGCGGAGATTGCTCCGGAGGTGATGGATTCTTTCACAGCCCACTGCCACCTCTGGCGTGCTGGACTGTCTCCCCGTCCAGAGCTTTTGCCCTGCCACCCTTGCTGCTTAAAACTTCAAATTAACCAAGCCTTGGCAGGGCAAAGGCTCTGGAAGGGGAGACAGTCCAGCTCACCAGAGGAAGCAGAGGGCTGTGAAAGAATCTGTCCCCTCCGGAGCGATCTCTGCCAGCTCTGTCATTTAAAACTACGCTTCCTGGCTAATATTGCGTCTCCCAACATGTGAAGAACATGTATCAGAAATATTGTGTAGAGAGACTCTAGGTTAGGCTCAGAGAAAGAAAATAAATGATCCAAGACTATCCAATGAGCTTTGTGGCAGAATGGAGATTTGAACCCAGGTCTCCCAGAATGCTGTAACCACTACACAACTGTCTCCCCAGTTAAAAATAAAAAGAGTTGGGTCAAGTGTCTGGCTTCTCAGTATGTGGCACAATGCAGATATACAACAGAAGCCCTGTAAAAAAAAGATCTTACATTACAATAGAGGGGGGAAAGCTCTCCTTTTACAATTAGGAACCTCCCTCTTCAACCAGCCTATAAACATGTCTTGGTTAATCACCTGAATAGAGTTTTAAATCTCCACTGCGTCTGGTGTGAAAGGCAAAATGGTATATATAGAAGCAACCTTGAGCCAAACTCTATACGTTCCCAGCACAACTTTGCTGTACATATCTCTGTTTCCTTTCAGACTCCCCAGCTGTGGGTTGGGATTTGTCTCCTTCTCTTTACGCAGTAAATTTGTCTTTAGATTTATCAGAGCAAAATTTGACTTAAAAACTTTTTTTTAAAAGAAGTCCAGTTATTTCACATATCTTTTGAAACATTTCCCACCAAAAGAAAAACCCTTTTCCTTGACTTGCTAGCTTTCTGTATGCAAGTTGTTTTTAGTGTGGCGCGGAGCAGCCAGTCTTGTGAGTTTACACCTGAAGCATTTTAATATTTTAAAATTACCATATATAAGAACAACATTGTGCTCTTGTGCATCATAAAAACATCGACATTTTTGGCACATGTGGTCCTAGTTTATTTTGTGTTGATATTGCACAGATGGGCTGTTGCACTTCTGTGGAATAAGTGAAATGTTTTCAGGAAAGACGACTAATTTGTGCAAACCCACAAATCTCAAAGGAAGAAACTTTTGCATGAGTTAAATCCCTCCAAAATTCTCCTTAGCTGTGGAACTTGAGGCATAGTGGAGCTGAGCTCCAGGACTTAGGCTGGAGCAGCTTTCTCAACCTGGAGTTTAGGGCCCCCCGGAAGGAATCTGCAAAGATCTCGAGGTTTTCACAAGTTGTTAGTAAACTCAGAGCACCATGGGCTGACTGGGAGACCAAAACAGAGCTGGAAAGGGCTCAGCCCCTCCCTTGTCCCAATGGAGGGAGGCCCGGTTTGGGCAAGTTGCACACAGTGCCTGGCTTGGTGGTGCCATTGCCCCAGGGTTGGCTAGCTGAGCAGATGAGGTGGGCACTGCTGCGACTGCAAGTCTCCTTGCTTTCCCCAGCCAACTGGGCCCAGGTGGAGGAGGGTTAGGAGAGGTGTAGGGTTGCCAGGTCCCCCTAGCCCCCTGGTGGGAGATGTGGGACCCGGCTTCTACCTTTTAATTTTCACTTTCGTGCATACAGCATGCTTGTGCTCCCAGCTTGGGCGATGACATCACTTCCTGGAAGTGACATCATCATACAGGTCACGGACCACCCTGGGAGCACTCCCACACTCCCCAGGGGGCGGAATTGGGCCCAGTTCAGCCCGATTTAGGCCCAAATCAGGTCGAATCAGGCCGCTGTGGAGCACAAGAACATGCAGTGCCACTAGGGTTGCCAGGTCCAGGTTGGGAAATTCCTGGAGATTTGGGGGGTGGAGTTTGGGAGGGGAGGGGCCTCAGTAGGACATAATGCCATAGAATTTGCCCATCAGAGCAGCCATTTTCTCCAGGGGAACTGGTCTCTGTTGCCTGGAGATCAGTTGTAATTCTGGGAGATCTCCAGCTACCATCTGGAGGCTGACAAGCCAACATGCCTCCTGGGGGTGCACCCTGCGAAGCACGTCCCCCCCCTGCCGGCTAGGTAAGCAGAGGCAGGGATGGAGGGTGGGAGCGGGGGAATCCCCTGCCCCTGGCAGGGGCTGGCATCCCTAGAGAGGTGCCCCCCAGGCCATCAACTCACCAGGACTTTTCCCCAGGGGCCATAATGGCTGCTCCACCCAGCAGAGGGCAAGGTCTTCTTGCACCCAACTGACGAAGGGTCTGATTAGACGATATGTTAAACATGAGTGGGGCTGGGAGGAAACCCAACCTAACTCACACTGTGACTTCGGACTCACCTTAAAAATAAAGGTGGGCTGCCAAACTGGCTCCCAAAACTGGGGCAATGGCAGAAGGAGCTTCAGCATTCCCTCCCTTCCACCCTGTGTGCTGTCAGTAGAAGGAAGAGAACAAACAGCCTTTCCCTTGTGGCCATTTCCTTCTAGCAGAAGTGCGCAGGTTGAAAGGGACTGGGGGAGAGAATGCTGAAGTCCTTCCTCCTGCCGGCTGGCTTGTGTTCGGGAGCCAGTTTGGCCCCCCAGAAGGTGAGTCCCAGGTCAGGGGTTAAATGTGAGTATTGTCTAATCCAGGGGTCCCCAACCCCCGGTCCATGGACCGGTCCTGGTCCATGGCCTGTTAGCAACCGGGCTGCACAGGTGAGTGGCAGGTGAGCGCAGACCCGGCTCTAGGGAGCAGGCGAGGGAGGTGGTCGCCTATCACCCCCAGATGGGACCGTTTAGTTGCAGGAAAACAAACTCAGAGCTCCCACTGATTCTGCATTGTGGTGAGTTGTATAATTATTTCATTATATGTTATAATATAATAATAGAAATAAAGTGCACAATTGTACCATTCTGAAACCACCACCACTACCCTCAGTCCCTGGAAAAATTGTCTTCCACGACTCCGGTCCCTAGTGCCAAAAAGGTTTGGGGCCACTGGTCTAATCAGATTCTAATGTGAAAACGGAGCCCAGAGGAGGCAGGGACGCTCCATTCATGCATGGCTGGTTGTGTGCCCTTTGAAAAGGACTTGTCCGTCATGGGGCGAGCGACATTGAGGGAGGCTGTACACCCAAATAGGGGTCCTTGGGGTGCCACAGTTTGAGACCTGCTGGTCCAGAGGCACATAATACAGCAACCTTTCTGCAGCAAAAGCAAATCTGGATCAGGTCAATGCCTGGATGTGCTTCCTTCCTCTTCTATACCACCTTGGGTTCAATGATGGGTTGGATGTCCATGGAATAAATAAAAGTAATCGGAGAACAGAAGGAATCCACTGTTCTTCACTCTCCTTCTCCATAAATGGAATTGGAAGTCCCCACCCGGAAGAATCTCTGGAGTGTTGTGCTGGCGAAACAAACCAGATGGGAGAGGAAGATAAACACCAGGCTCTTATCTTGCAGAATGGAAGCAACTTTGATCCCAATCTGAAATACAGTTCTGTGTGCAAATGGCTCGCCTTCCAAAAATGCTAAACGTTGCAGGGAAAATATCTTAAACATGCAGGAAAGAGATACTTCCTGTGTGGTCTTCCTGGGCCCCCATTCTCCGCTTTTCCTTGACCTGATCCAAACGTAGTCTCCGCGGTTATTTTCTTGTCATACTGACTCACTTCCACCCTTAAAAAGCCTTGTTTATAAAACGAACCTGTGATACGTGTAGAATTTTTGTTACTTGTTCAAAATGATGCACGAAAACAGCATGCTTTTCAAAACGGAGAACTGTATGCTACTAGGTTTAACCCGTTGTGCAATTTCCAACAAAGCGTAGATTCGACACACGCGGCAACAATAACGCTAGGGCACTGATCACTCACAGCATGATCTGAAGCAGAGTTATGCCTTTCTAACTCAATTGCAATCAATAGTCTTAGAGGATGGCACTGTCGGAGAACTTGATTGGCAATCAAGTCGGAATAGGAAAGAGAATGACCTTGAACACAAAAATGTGCTTGTGGAACTCCCTGCTACAAGATACGACAACGACCACTAGCTTAGGGCTTGTCTACTCACGCCGCAGAATGAGATGTCAGAGTTCTGAGGTTGTTGACTGAACTGTTTCCATCTGCAGGGAGCAGATCACATTTTGAATGTGCTTTGGAGGAAAAGCTCACTGCCTGTAGACAACTAGCACTTCACAGAGCAAGAACCTTTTGTACCATGTCCTAGCTTTTTTACTTGCAGTTTTTGAAAGAGCATTAAAATGAGATCTCCCCATCTTTCAGTTTGAAGTGGCACAGTTCATCCATATCACCTCATTCTACAGCCAGCCCATGATGATAGCTTTAAAAGGGAACTAGACAAATTCATGGAGCATAAGTTCATCTGATACCCCACGCTCCCTGCCTTTATGCGTTGCTGAGTCCCCTTTTCTGCCTACTCTACTGCCTCTCCGAACCTGCCTGAGGTAGCTCACCCACCCCAACCAAAACTAAAATCAAGCACTACAATAAACACAATAAAAACAAATAGCAATAAAATCTATCAGCAAAACAATCCAAGTCAATAATATAAAAAGCATAAAAACAGCAAATAAAATCTAGCCAAGGCATAAAACTACATCAAACAGAGTAATCTAAAACGATATTGATAATGCACTGCAGTCCTCATCCTAGGAGCAGGCCATAAAACAGCTAAAATAGTTGGGACTCTTTAGTACAAAGGCTGGATAAAGCTTCTCTGTAGCCTAAAGAAATCATTCTAGATTTCTCCCTTTTCTATCTCTTCAATGGGGGCCAGTGCCAAAGTCATCGTTCGCCTAGGACAACCTGGGGCCGATGTAACTGGGGAACATGGGAGTCATTCAGGCTAGCTGGAACCTACCCTCTCTTCTGTTTTGAGCGAGCCCTTGAAGAAAGAAGAGACGTGTACATACTTGCCAACAGCTATGGCAGTTTGTCCCCAGCTGTTGGGTTACCCTGTCTTCATTCTTGGCTTTCTGAGCAACTGCTACAGGGAGTTGTTGGTAATGCTGAGCTTTTCTGGAAGTCAAAGATGGCCATAAGCCTGTCCCTTCTGTCAAATGATTCCCAGTTGTCTCTTTGCAAATAGCCATGATTTTTTACTCTGCCCCCAAACAGTACTATTTTGGATAAGTGTCTTGAACACGCAGCAGGTTTATGAATGTTATCGCTTGTAAAAAAAGCAGAGGATTAATTGGACAAATTGTTACGCAATTGAGCATGTGGAATGCGATGTTGGATCAGGCTTGCATTCGTTTATGCTGCTGTCTTGATTGTGGAACATGATGTGAAATGTGGGTAATCTGCAACCATAATTTGGGTCTGCATTGTATCGACCACATATCTCTTCAGGTAGACAACTGTCCTTGATATGAAAGGTGGAAATAGTCTGTGAGCATAATGAGACAGGTTTCGCTCACTCTAGCGAAGGGATAATGATGAGTGCACGTTAAATTGTCTTTAATGTGCTGGAAACATAGGATCGGCGTAAAAGTAAGGCACTTATTGTGCAATCCAAAGCACTGTGACACCCTTCTAAGCCCCCTTACTTCAATAAACCTAAAAGGGTATAACTTTGTTTAGGACCGCACTGTTAATTTTGAATAAAATGGATAGGCAGATTTTATCCCTGTTGATCTGGACGGTGTGTTTGAAAATCTTTTTATTTTATTTGTTTTTTTAACCAAAAAACAATACCCAGAGAAGAAATAACAAAAGCAAAGCAAAATTACAGGACGTATTGGCCCTGTCACGAGCAGTAATCTACCATTTCCCTCTAACAGTGCAATCCTGAGTTACTCCAGTTTAAGCCCATTGATTCCAATGGGCTTAGACTGGAGTAACTCTTCTTAGGATTTCACTGTTATTTTTGGTTTTAACCGATTCTTTTTTACTAGCCAGCATCCTTCATGATATGTTCTCTGTTTCCTGCATTGGGGGGCGGGGGGATCTTGTTGGCTTTGGCTTTGTTGTGAGATCTTATCAGTGATTAAATCCCTCATTTTTCGTATCTATTGAGATTTGAAAGGGGAATGAAGGCACAGCTTTTAACAGTGCAGAGCTGGCCAAGTTGAGTCTGCCTGATGTTTTGCTTGTGTTAGTTACAGGACCCTCATCAGACCCACATACAAGATCTCCTACAGAACGGTGACTGCCCTGGAATGGCGCTGCTGTCCTGGGTTCACTGGAAGCAACTGCGAGGAAGGTAAGCCCCTTGGGACTCCTTTGCATGGTGGCGAAGGTGGATGCGGGTTGAAGCTTCCAGCTGTCCTGATTTAGCATGAACAGCACCTCTGTTTTACCGCCAGTTCGTACAGCTTCTTTTGCTATTTCATATATTTATTATTAATCATTAGTTTCGGGTTTGCTGTTAGACCCAACATGGCGCCGGGATGTTCAGACATCAGAGCTGGCTGTTTGGCACAACTGCTGTCATATCAGGAATCTCATGTGCCCACCTGTCACATGTGTGCCTGTATTCTTTTATCTGATGCACAGATTGTAAGGCTGTTGAAATGAAATGGACTCTGTCCTTTAGCTTCTTCATAAAATGTGAAACCTCTCGTGGCCATGGAATTAAAACATAATTTGTAGTGTCATTGGGGGCTGTAGACCCATGCATAAGGGTTGGGTATATGGAATTAGGTTGAGCTTCAAGGGGAAGGGAAGAGGCACTGGAGAACTGTGCCTGGAGAACTGTTGCCTAAGTTATCAACAGCTGATCCCAAACCTGAAGATGAAAGGAAAACAGAGATGTTTGAGCCAGCTTTTTCAAGTGTGTTACATTTTCTTTGAACTAGTATGGTCATCAATTTCATTTCCTTCCCTCGCAACTTAGCTCTCTTGCAGTTCCCAAATATTGGCCTCTATTTTTTCTGTATTAGATACATATGATAGATGTGTAAAACTGGTCCCCCTCTTTCAACTGATACCACCATCTCCCTGCATGTTGATATGGCATAGTTGGGGCACTTATCCTTTTAAGCAGGTTTTGGTATGCAGATCTGGATCCATTATTATGCATTCAGTTAAGATCACCATCCCTGTACTGGCAAATCCTGAGAGATATTTGGGGTGGTATGGTTATGGAAGGTGGAGTTTTCAGGAAATGTGACATTGGATCCTCCGCAACATTCTAGGAATTCCCATAGTCTCTATGGTAAAGACCATAGATACTGGGAAAATTCCTACAGCATCATGGAGGATATGATGCCACTTACAGGCGGTGGTTTGGAGAGTGTGATGTGACTTCTGGATGATATTCGGGAAATCCCTATAGTCTTTGTGGTCTTCACCATAGAGACTGGATAAATTCCTAGAGCATCAACATCGACACTCTTACCCCCATCTTTCTCCCACTCCTCAAATCTCTGAGGGTGGGAGCTTGCCTGCGGTGGGCAAGCAAATGGCAAGCCTACATCAGATGCAAGCAATTGGCTTAATTGCACATTACATTCCTCATTCAAAAGCATCTCTTTCCCAAGCAGCATAATGTAGACACAAGTCATTTTTTGTGCATTGCATGCAGAATTGACTTAACAGTGCACCGTCTTGTGCATGTAGGCATGGTTTTTTAAAAACCCTACTGACATGACATGACATGACATGACAATAACATTCTCAAACTTCCTCCTATTCATCACGACACTTCCAGTTCAATCTTGGGCAGTGTTACACATATATAAGTCAACTAACATCAGTGCAATTGCTGTGTTCTTTCCTGGGATTGAACAGACATTCTCTGTTTCTTTTTCTATTTCTTTATACCTTTTGCTGGTTGCTACTTTTTTGCTGTTTGTTTTGTGGATTAATTTGTATAATTTGCTCTCGTTGTAGGGTCTTTATAGGTACAATATTATGTCACTTATAGGTGTGTTATACATATTAAGCATTTTGCTAAATTATTGATACACAAGTAATGTTCTAAAAGTGTACACTGATGGGGAAAAGTCGGTGTCAGGAAACAAAAAAAGTCATCACAATAAACAAACCATGGGTTAAATTAACAGCATAGCAGAATGAAACCAAAACAAGGATTTTTTTTCCAGGTCAAAAGAGCAGGGGAAAGAGATCACAAATCATCTTTATTGCCCGCAACTGCCGCAGTGGTAAAGATATGGCTTTCACATCAGGAATGGGAAATTATGGGTATTTGCATCAACCTTAGCATTGGGTCAAGTGTGTATGTGTGTGAGAGAGATTCTGAGCAAACCCTGTTATCAAGAAAGTCTTCTAGGAGCTGGCTTTTGTTTCCTGAACATTTTATTTGCTTTTTTTTTTTTAAGTGTGGGGTTTTATTTGGAGCAACTTTGGGCTGGGGTGGGTGTGGGGTTGCATTCTCTAGTGTTCCTTTCCCAACCTCCTCCTTTTTTTTCACCAAAGATGCAATCTGTCTCTCCTGTTTGCTGGCAACCCCTTGCGTTCTGATAGAGTGAACCGTTGTTCGCTCCGCTCCGGAGTATTACCGCATGACTTGACCCTTTGCTAATAGGTTCAGGTTTTTGGAGAAAAGTAACCACTTAACCATCACCAGCTGGTGGGCACTTCTTTAATGCTGACGGCTACAGATTGTTTAGATTATAATTATCTAAGGAATTTTAACTCTTAACCGGGCAGCCGACAAAGAAGGACCCCAGCTTGCGGAGGAAGTCTGGCTGGTAGTTAGCTCCAATCGGCAGTGTGAGACTCAGACTTTAGATCTTCTCTGCAGATTTCCTTTCTCCTTGTAGGAGAACTGCCGATCTTCATCGTGGTCTGTCTTCCTTCCGAAGATATGTGCCATGGCTGTGTTTACTCAGGCTGTTTTTACACAGTATGTGCTCTCAGGTTTCCCACAATGGGAGCCACTGTTGGGTTCTTAGGCTTCCCTGAGGCTGGACTCATTGCAAGTTCCCATGAAAAGCTTGGATCCCGGTAGGACAAGAAAATTCATGGACGCTTGTCACACATTTTCAAATCACATGGTTCATTGCTAAGCTGAAGTAATCTTAGCAAAGACGATCAAGTTATGCCCATGTGCACCCAAGATACGAGGATAGCCGATCTGCTCCGTAGAGCCCCACAGAAGAGGGAGAGCCAGCAAGCTGGTTACAGTTTCAGACTAGAATCTGGGAGAACCAGGTTCAGATCTCTACCCTGCCATGAAAATGGGGTTGTCAAGACTTTGATGAGCTCCCACTGCCCACCACTGCTCCACTTGAAACAAAGTTTAAAACCTGGCAGCGTTGTGCGTGTGATGATGTCACTTCCAGCGAAACCTGGACGTATGGCACATAGCTCTAGGACTCATCTAAAACTTTATGGTAAAGCCACAGACTTTCTGGCACTTCCTAGAGCTACCTGTCATCACTTCTGAGTTTTTCCTAGAAGTCACCTCATCACACCCATGAGCCCCCACCACGGTCCCTCTCCCAACCCTCCTGCAGTTACCAGGCTTGGCCTGGCAGTCCTACATGAAAATTTACTGAGTGACCTTTGACTGGTTTCTGTCTTTCTGCCTAATCTACCTCACATGATGGTCTTTGTTAGGATAAAAAGGAAGAGGGAAGACCAATGTTGTGAGTCACTTTGGGGCCCCATTGGGAAGAAAAGCAGAGTATAAATAAACTGGGGGCAAGGCACTGTATGTCATCATAGGACACCTATAATAACAACAACATTCGATTTATATACTGCCCTTCAGGACAACTTAATGCCCACTCAGAGCAGTTTATAAAGTATGTTATTGTTATCCCCACAACAGACACCCTGTGAGGTGGGTGGGGCTGAGAGGGCTGAGAGAGCTCCAGAGAGCCGTGACTAGGCCAAGGTCACCCAGCTGGCTTCAAGTGGAGGACTGGGGAATCAAACCTGGCTCTCCAGATTAGAGTCCTGCCTTCTTAACCACTACACCAAACTGGCTCTCTGTGGCTCACACTACTTTACACAAATGCTTTGCCCAAATGCTTACAAATTGCTTTGCAACTATGCCTCACACTGCTTCGCACAAATGCTTTGTGCAATGGTATTCTACATTTAAAACTCCTTTCTTATCTCCTTGCCTGTTTTGAACTGTCTCATCCAGGAAAGCTTTCTCTCTTCACCAGCAGTTTATCCTACGCTAACCCATACCCTTTTGATATTGAAACTTTAATTATTTCTTCATTATCCTAGTGGTTTTGATCAACTGTACTGACTTGCAGCCGCTCCTATTTCTTAGCGCTACCAGGGCCCCGTGTGCAGTTACAGCTTGCTGAGTCCAAGCAGCCAGCTGTTGCTCTGCGCGGAGGGCAATCTAAACTCCCCTCTGTCTGGAGATCAGGGGGCGGGGCCACCAGCCATGTGACCATTTTCAAGAGGTTCCGGAACTCCGTTCCACTGTGTACCAGCTGAAAAAAAGCCCTGCATGTACCCATTGATTGCATTTGTATTATTGCACTCCAAAGAAGTTCAGGGCAGCATACACACTTTTCCCGTCCTCAAGTTTGCCCCCACAACAACCCTGTGTTAAATTGCGAGAAAAGACCAGCATGCTGTACAAAGAGCTTCATTGGATGAATGGGGCTCTCCCAGCCACTAGCCAGGCTCTCTAACCACTACGCAACACTGGCTCTTTTCTGGACTTGGGGTGTAAGTTTGCTGGAAACTATTGCCCAGCCTTTTGTCAAATCTTGTGCCACTAGGTAAAGCATAGATCCAGAGGAGTTCGCCGTGTTAGTCTGCAGTTGCAAAATAGTAGAGTCCAGTAGCACCTTTAAGACTAACCAACTTTATTGTAGCATAAGCTTTTGAGAACCACAGCTCTCTTTGTCAGCTCTCTTAGTCTTAAAGGTGCTACTGGACTCTTTGCAATTTAGGGAAAGCATAGAAATGTTTCTGAATCCTTGTGGGACAGCTCACAATTTCTTTCCCTTATACCCCCCCCTCCAACTCCCCGACACTATAAGTCTATAAATCTCAGCTGATGACATGGTAGCAGCGAGTGCTGTCATTGGTTGAGGAAAGGCTTTGTAGTTAGGGCTTAAGAGCCTATCGAAGGGCTTGATCTGGTGACTGCAGAGATGTCTAGCGCTACCATCAATTTCTGGCAATGGAAGAACCTGCAGTCAGCTAAAGATTCCTCGCTGCACCAGTAGGCAAGATTGAGTCTATTGTCAGCCCTGTGAAGGCTTCCATGTCTGTTTTTCTCTCACTGGTCTGAGCAATAAGAACTAATCCAGCACAGTTAGGCCTAGGGTGGTGTAGCGGACTGGAGAGACCTGGGTTCAAGTCCCTATTCAGCCATGAAACTCACAGGCCAGCCTGTCTTTTCTTCCACCTTACTTACTTAGGGTTGTAGACTGGGGCCAAAATGTGATTGATTTCCACCTTGTTCACTTGGACCGAGCAGGAGTTGGGTCAGACAGTGGTATCTTTTGAGGAGGTATTTGAAGGAGGAGAGAGAAGCTGCTTAACAGAACCTTCTTTTTGCAAATGGATTGGGAATCACACCTTTATGCTCTTTCCCCAAGCAACGAAAATCCTTTCCCTGGATGGATACAGCAGGAGCTTATTGTTCTCCTTTTATTTTCTCTTGTCACTTCAGTCTGATAAAGGATTCGTTTTGGTTCCAGGGCTATACAAAATGTTTTCAAGCGATTCACTTCACTCTAATAAATATCTCTGCCTCCCCCTCCCTTTCCCCTACAGTTCCCTTTTTGTAGGGTCAGGAAGATGACTTTAGCCTAGTTAATGCTGCCGAGAGAATGATTTTCCCTCACTGCCAATGAAAATGCCAGAGAACCCCAGAAGATGTCCAGCATTTTTTTTATCCAGATGGAAGAAAATCAGGACTCTTGTAAAAATGGACTTTGGGACTTTTAGGAAATGGTTGGATTTGATAAGCTCTGTGGTCATGCTCTTTTGGGATTCTATTGCTAGCTCTGTCAGAGCGGGTAGCTGGATTTGTTTGCTGCAGCCAAATCAACCAAAAGTCTTCTGGCACAAGCTTAAAAACTAACCCATTAGTTGTGCTAGAAGCTTTAGTAGAGAGACAGTTTGGTGTAGTGGTTAAGAGTGGCAGGACTCTAATCTGGAGAGCCAGGTTTGATTCCCCACTCCTCCGCTTGAAGCCAGCTGGGTGACCTTGGGCTAGTCACTTAAGAACGGCAGGACTCTAATCTGAAGAGCCAGGTTTGATTCCCCACTCCTCCGCTTGAAGCCAGCTGGGTGACTTTGGGCCAGTCACAGCTCTTTCAGAGCTCCCCACCCACCTCACAGGGTGTTTTGTTGTGGGGATAATAATGACATATTTTGTAAACCGCTCTGAGTGGGCATTAAGTTGTCCTAAAGGTGGTATATAAATTGAATGTTGTTGTTATTATTATAGCAGAACCCACTTCATCAGATGCATGAAGTACATCCTCAGCAGTCAGATATATACATGGGTATAGTCCACCAGAACTTCTGCCACAACCTACTTTTTTAAAAAGAAAAATGATGAGGCCAAAGCCTGTAAAATAGGACTGGTTTCAGGTTGGGAAAGTAGGAGAAGGCATCAGGTTTCTGATCCAAATTGGGCTTGCATGCTCCTAAGAATTAAGTTACCATTAGGGCACTCCCAGTACACGTCTAACTGAAACACGTCTAGCAGCTGCAGCCAACTTGTGAATCAGTCCTTAGTGGTAGCCAAACATTTTAAAGAACTTATGCAACAGAACTCATGACAGGGAGGTGACATGTAGGTAGGAGGCTTGGTTTTTATTGGCTGGGAGTGGGTTGAGCTTCCACCATGCCCGGAGGCAGTAAGCCTGTAAATACCAGAGCTAGGAAGCAGTGTAAAGAGAAGGCTTTGTACTCTGTGCCCCGTTTATTGTCCTGCAGGGAAATTGGCAGGTCTTTGTGTGATATAGGATGCTGGAATAGATGGACCACTGGTCTGACTCAACAGGGCACCCCTGGCGCTCTTAAGTTCTCCACTGCGACGTCCCGTCCTCAGTGCAACTGGTTGTCCCTTCCCTTTTCTCTGATGCATCAGTGGGGAATGAACACTATTCCAAAATCTTTCTTCTTCATTCAGCAGAGATTGAAAAATTGTGGTACGAGCCTCTGCATGGGGCAAGCCTAGTTTGTCTGTCCCAAGGAGAACTGTAGCAGAGAGTTCTTAGAAGTTTGAAAGCCGGCATGTTTCGTTGCTGGACGGGAATAGCCCTCTGGAGGGGAATAGTCTAGGCTGAAAGCCAGTTGATGCCAAGTAAGCAGGGGTGAGGGAAGCAGGGTGAGGTCAGCTGGCAAATAAATAAGTGAGCAAATATGTGCAGCTTGGTTGGAGCGTGATCTTTCTCAAGAGTGGCTCAGACTGAGTAGCCAGATTGGTTTATAGTGCCAGGTACAGGGTTTGTGCATCTGGCCAACCATCCAGTTGCCAGCTGCAATACCCTGTTCTGGCACTGGGAGTGCCCAAGAGCAACACATAAAGGAGCAACGGTTCCCTCTTCTGGCAAGCTTCTGCAGTGGTGGCAAGGCTTAAAGTGCTCACTTGGGTCTGCCTGCCAGAATCTCTGGTGTGCGGAAGGCCCTACGTCATTTGTGCCCTGGAAGTGCTTGCTGCTGACCCCCAAAAGTTACAGTCATGGCATAGCAGACTGCAGACATTGCCATTCTGATTATTTTTCCTGAATGGTGGCAATGACAGTGAGATTGGTCCCTCTTCCAGGAGGAATGGGTAGCATGGGCGCATGCAGAGAAGTGTGTGGAAAGGACAGTGTGCTTGTGAGGGGCACTAGCGGTTCCCTTGGTCAGAGCTCTCCCAGACCTAGAACCTGCTCTGATCTCTTTTGCTTTGTGGTTTCATTCCCTTGCCTTGAGAAATTAATTGGGCATGCCTGGTGTCTGTTTAATACCTGGGTCACTTGGCCTGTTTGGGGTATCCAGCAAAGCCGATAAGATAATGAAGTGAATGAACCCGCGTTGTTGCTTCAGCTTTGAAGTGACTCGACTCCACCAGTTTTGCCGGATCATAAGCTTGACTTGGTTTCTCTCTGTCTCTCTTTTTGTGGAGCTAAAGGGATTTAGCTGCAACAGGAAATGAGCGTTCTGAGCCACCCAGTCTGCCGAAGCCTGATATAAAGACCATATGGAAGAGGGCAGCCCAGAGGTGATGTGGACTAGTTATTGCAACCGTGCATCAATTTGATTGATTAGAATCCAAGATGAGGCTGACGTCTCAACCCAGCCCTTTCCTCCTCCCTATACACTTGGAAGTTCAAAGCCCAGGAACCATCTCTTGGGAGGCAAAAATGTCCCCAGCCAACTCGGAATCCCGGCGCCAATTTGACATTGGCTAGCTAAGGATGACCGTGTTTGACTTTGCTAATATCTGATGTTGGCTCTCCTCCTCAATTTGAAAAAAAAAATTATTCTTGTAACAAAGAATTGTAAATTCAGCATAACTGAAACTAAATCGCTTGTCCTGAGTGGCTGCTGTGGTGGGTTCCTTGCTGTGAGAGTGCAGAATGTGGTGTTAGGTGCAGAAATGGGCTGGCTTGTTGCAAATCTCTTTGCAAGTTTCTAGTTCTCAAGGTTGCCAAGATATGCTCAAAAGGGTATATCTGAAAGCATCGAAAATGAGGTATAAAAAGGTCACCAGTGAGAGTTATGGTTCTGCAGCAGATTGATAAGCGATCATCTTTCTCTCCATAAGCTTCCAGCTGATTCCATTATATCAAATTCCCATTAAAGAGTCAGGAACTGGCTAAACGTTAAAAGCACTTTTGAATTGGCAACATATTTGGTCTCTGTGGAAGTAAATAATCTTAGAAGGGCATTTACTCTAGCTGGGTGCTTTGCTCTTCCATCTGCAAAGGCAGGTATAATAAAATCCCTGATCTAGGTTATCAATGGCAGGTATAATAAAATCCCCTATCAAGGTTATCGACGGCAAGTATAATAAAATCCCTGATCTAGGTTATCGAAGGCAGGTATAATAAAATGCCCTATCTAGCTTATCGAAGGCAAGTATAATAAAATCCCCTATCTAGGTCAAGTCTGTAGAGCATATGTTTTTTAGCTGTCCATTTCATAGGGAAGTTCACTTAGCTTTATTACCCTATTAATTGATATGATCCTCAGTCATTTAATTACTAATAAAGCAAGGCTACACTGGTTTTTATCTGATAAAAATGTTTTGCATATCAAGTTGCTACATTCTGTGCTTCAATTCTTAAACTACGGGAATTGCATTTTAAAAGCTCTTAAACTGACTTTTTCAACCTTTTAATTGTATTTTCCCTTAGTATAATTGGTATGCTGGTCTTTATGACCGTAATAAATAATGATGATGATGATCAGTTGGCAAACTCTCCCCAGGATTAGAAAGGAGATCAGTTATGCAAGCCAGTCAAAACTGTAGAAATGAGGGGATATTTGCTCAAATTTGTATATATTTGTACAAGATGCAGAATTTAGCTTTTGTCACTGAAGAACTAGTGAGCATGGCGCAGGATTTTGATTTTTTTTTTTAACACACAAAGAACCTCTGCCTAAGGGTCACAAATGATTTTCTCAGGCCCCTTGTAACCTGATGGCAATTTACTGTTATGCTATAACAGTTGCAATTCTAGAAAACCAGTGTGGGGAATCAAAAGGCTGATGCCGGCAAGACCATTAGGCAAGCACGGCGATAGCAGAGCACATTAAATCTATGCTTCAAGGAAAGTCTTTGAGATGATCACTTGCTTGACTTTTAGAAAACAAGTTCTTCTTCTTCTTCTGCATAGAAAGAGGTCCAAGATGCCTTGGGGAAAGTCTGTAACCTTCCAGTTTTGACCACCTAGATGAGTTTCATTTTCCTGTCCCGGGCTGCATGGCCAGTGTTGTTGAGAAGCCTCTAAAGATGCCAACTTTCCAGACGGAGCCTGGTATTCTCCTGGAATTTCAACTGTTCTCCAGACTGCAGAGATCAGTTTTCCTGGAGGAATTGGCAGCTTTGGAGGGTGGACTCTATTGCATCACATCCCCGCCGAGTTCCCTTTCCATGCTCTGTTCGCCCCAGGCACTGCCTTCAAACCTCAAGTATTTCCCAAGCCAGAGTTTGCAATCCTGTCCATTGGTCCCCAGATAAAGATTCCCTCTGGCTCCCACCCTCCTACATTTGGGCTCTCCTTGTGTTCAAAAGAACCAGGGCTTTTTTTCAGCTGGAGCGCAGTGGAACGGAGTTCCGGAACCTCTTGAAAATGGTCACATGGCTGGTGGCTCCGCCCCCTGATCTCCAGACAGAGGGGAGTTGAGATTGCCCTCCGCGCCATGTGGCGCGGAGGGCAATCTAAACCCCCCTCTGTCTGGAGATCAGGGGGTGGGGCCCCCAGCCATGTGACCATTTTCTCTGAGGGCAATCCACTGAGTTCCACCACCTCTTTTCCCAGAAAAAAAGCCCTGAAAAGAACACAACAAGATGCTTGATTTAGAACAGGGACGATGCAGCCAGTTCCTCCAGCAGCACCTTGCTTGGCTTGCTAGGCCCTTGGAATTCAGTCTCTGAAGATCGAAATTGGGTATCTGAAGAAGTGAGCTGTGGCTCATGAAAGCTCATACCCTACCACAAATTTGGTTAGTCTTATAGGTGCTACTGGACTCTTGCTTTTTTCTACCGCTACAGCCGACTAACACGGCTACCCATCTTGATCTACCTCCTTGGGATTCAGTACCCTTCTTCCTCCACCGTTGCTTTGCTCCATGTGGCTGGGGGAGGAGACAGCTAGCTCAAATGTGCAAGGGGAGATCATGGTGGGAGGAGACGCATGGATTGATTGATTAGATTTTTAGCCCTCCCTCCCCGCAAGCAGGCTCAGGGTGGGTTACAATCATAAATAAATTACAATAGATAAAACCAATAAAATACATCTCAGTGCAAACTTCCTCCAATCTATATGATTCTCCCACTGAGGAAGAGGCTCCTACGTTGGAGAAAGGATAATTAGGCTGACGGAAGTTTCAAACTTTCCCCAGTGGACTGGAAAGATACAGGCCTTTGAATATTGGATGGGGAAAAAGAATGTTCAACTATTACTATGGCCTGTCCCAGCTCTGATCCTCCCCAGGCACAGGCAACTTGTAGGCTGACATGGCTGGTCTGGCACCACAGTGCCTGGAGCTGACTCCACAGCTTATGGGGCCCTAAACATTAAAAGCAAGATGGGTAGAAAGATCCACTTGCTTTCTCCATCCCTTCTTCCTGGGGGAGAAAGCAGCGTCTGCATCGTCTGCCTTCCTTTAACCCCCATCCGTCAAAGGTTGGCAGCAGGCCTTCCTGGGACTTTGGCTGCTGCCCAACCCTGCCAATTCCTAGCACCACCCTGGCAACAGTTTCTGTTTTATGCTTAAATGAAGGATGGGAGGGATTGAACGAGGTTTCTTTGACCACCAGGAGACTTTCTGACATTTAAATCTGCAGTATAGGACAACACTGGCCACTCCTGGCTCTGGTTAGCTTTAGTAAAGTGGCTGTACCATATCCTGGAAGAGCTAGGATGGACGTGACTCAGCATGTGTTAGCTGGGGGGAAGAGAAGTATTTTTCTTCCAGGTTTAAAATTGACAAGTGGTTTTGATTTTGCACAAAAACACACACACACAAACTCCTGAACGTGGGTTAAAAATTATGCCCCGCCCCAATCTTGATACTGCTGTAGGTATACTTCACTCCAAATTCATTTTTGGGCTCTTTTTGTAATGTGTCCTTGTGCTTCGATAGGATGTTGGGCGGGACAGACATAAATCAACTGAAGGGACTAAAAGCTATGGTGACCAGTATGTGGAATCCACTCCATAGAAAACTGGAAGGTCAAATCACAACTAGAGATGGGCACGAACCGCATTATGAACTTCAAAAACTCACGAAAATGGCGATTGCGCGATCGCGATCCGACGGTTCATGATAGGCCACAGCCAACGAACCAGCGTTTGGAAGAAGGCTGGTTCGGTGTGTTCGGCCGCGGTTCGGGAAGCCAGACACTCAGGCGCCAGCAATCAATTCCCCTGGCAATGGAGCCAGGGGAATGCCTGAACTCTGTCTGCGCTCCTTCTGTCGTCCTGGAAACCTGAATGGAAGCCCAGCTTACCTTGATCGGCACGTCTTCCTTTCAACCACGGAGCTGCAAAGCGGTTACAAGTTGGGAGAAGACACCCAGGGGAGGGAGGGGGAAGAGGGTGTCCTGTAGCCACGGGCACTCCAATCTCACCCCTGCAAACCCTGATAGGCAGCTCTGATGGCCAAACACAGACTTCCTGTGTTACGCAATGGGACCTGTGCTTATAAATAGCTGTGGGCTCCCAGGCTGGGTTTCACTTTCAGCGAGCAGTGAGTGGGACAGAGCTCTTGCTTGCTACTTGCTAGCCTTTGGGGAGAGAGACTGAGAGTATAATTCAGTTTGGATTTTTGTGGGAGTTTCCTGTGGGAGAAGGTATAACTCCAAGATCCCTTTTGCAATCTTGTCCGAACTTGGGTGATGGCTGTAGGAGAGCCTGCAAAAGACTCCCCGGGAATATGGGCTCTGTAAGTGCCACAGAGGCCATTCCACGTCCCACGAACCGCAAAGCTGTTCGGCAATGGAAAATGTTTGTTGCGGTTCGTGATCTCGGGATCATAGTTGGCATCAAACCGCAAACAGCTGGTTCGTTAATTTTTTTTGGTTCGTGCCCATGTCCAATCACAACTATGAAGGGATCCTAATGCATTTGTTTCATTATGAAAGTCTAAAGTCCAAGCTGAAGTTGGGATGAGGAGAATATTAAGTCAGTTGTTATCAAGGTTCCCATTTTGGTCATTTGTGAGTTAACCCCCCTTTTCTAAACCTCCTCCTTACATAACAGCTGCCTTGACAGCTGTCATTTGATTTGCATATTTCCTCTGCCGCCCCTGAACAACAGCAACAAAAATTCTTTGTGATGTTTGTTTTGGAATCTTCTTGAATGGAGTCCTGCCCATTTCCCTGTTTGAATCAAGATTTGACTGTGTTTTTAATTCCTTGCCTACCAAATATTCCCAGCGTGACTTAGTGGTGTTATCACATAGAAATCTGATTAGCAGTACTCCCCGTTGCATCCAGCAACTTGGACAAGAAATCCATCAAACCATTTGGCAACCGCGACACCCGCTAAGGCAAGCCGTTTGATGCAGTCTTCTTTGTGCTGGAGCTTGACTGTTTCCATTTGTGTGTTGAACAACAACGGGCATCAAACTCTCACACTGGAGTGTATCCAGTGATGGTGAACAGCATGGGTGAGGTTGCATCCTACTTTCCTGTGCCCACCTCCACCCCACCTCCAATGCCTCTGGCCATCTGTACAGAAACATATGGTTTGAAGGGAGCCAAATTCAGTGTGCAGAACTCCAAGCGCACTCCATCAATTCCTGGATTATGCCATTGTAGGGATGGCATGAAGTTTTGGAAGAAGACTTCCTGATGTGGCAGGTTGGGAAGTCGCTTTCTGATTCTTTCCCTCAATCCCTCATACACACAGAACTTTATACTGTCCCATCCAACACAGCTAGATCTTGCAAAAAAAGGGAGGACCTAGGGTGGGGCATTCATTGTTGTGCTTAAGAGCTCATTTCAGTATTCCCCGTCCATCATGTTTTGTCTTCCTTGTGTGATGTGGTGGAGACTACGCTCAAGTCATAGCCGACTTATGGTGACCCCTTGCAGGGTTTTCATGCCAAGAGACTAACAGAAGTGGTTTGCCATTGCCTGCCTCTGCAACCCTGGTCTTCGTTGGAGGTCTCCCATCCAATTACTAACCAAGGCCGACCCTGCTTAGCTTCTGAGATCTGAAGAGATTAGGTTCACCTGGGCTATCCAGGTCAGGGCTCTTTGTGTGATATCCCAGGGTAAATGTCTGTTCCCATCACGCTGCATGAGATTCAGATTAACAAATCTGTACCCAATGTATGATAAGATCCTTCCGACCACTTAGTAGGAGAGAATATATAACTTCATAGATTTAACTGATACACTGTTTTCTTTTAGACTCAATATATAGGCTTGGTGTGCTTACGGAACTCATTTCCAAAACATTTCTTCATTCAGTGCATAATTACATCATCATTAATTGATGGACTTTGATACTGCAAGATTTGGTGATGGGTCATTCTTTTAGATAAGATAAAAATGGATGAGATTCATGGGCCGATAGGTCTATTAACAGCTATTAAGCAGGAGGGCTAAATAAAACCTCTATGTTCGGAAGAAGGGTGCACAGAAATAATAACGTGCTTGGGTGGCAAAGCCAGGCCACCTGCAAACAAGAGAGTGGGTTCTGGGGGTTTCAGAGGACTTTCCCTTCAAAGCATACTTCAAAAGCCTAGATTGTTGAGAGTACATTAAAGCCCATTAAAGTAAAAAAAACCCATGGTGAAATGTGGACATTGACCTACTCAAGCTTCCAAGATTTACAGAAATCAAGAGGGAGAAATTTGGATTCAGGGAGGATTGTATAACCTCCTCCTGCTGCTTGGTTGAGAAGTGGGAGAAAATTTGGGGCGGCGGGAATTGACATTGTGTTAATACCACATCATTTACAGAACAAACCCAGAAGTGATGTCACTGACTTGGGTGTAGGATTGCCAATTCCAGGTTGGGAAATTCCTGGAGATTTGGGGGTGGAGCCTGGGGAAGACAGGGTTTGGGGAGGGAGGAACCCCACCATGGTATAATGCCATAGAGTCCCCCCTCCAAAGCAGCCATTTTCTCCACAGGAACTTACCTGTACAGCCTGGAGATCAGTTGTAATTTCAGATCTCTAGACCTCACCTGAAAGTTGGAAACTCTAGGTGATGCTCTAGAATTTACCCAGAACTCTGTGATTAAAACCATAGAGTTCTGTGCAAAACCTAGAGTAGTGATGTCACTTTCAGTTTTGCTCCAGAAATAATGTTATGACATCGGTGCAATGCTGATCATCAGGATCAGAGAGCTAAACTGCAAGAGATGAATTATACGAGAATGCTCACGTGAAGGGAGTCGCAATGGTAGCTGCGAAGCCAAGTTTTAAGCTATGTCAATTTCCCCTCTCAACAGAGTCAGCAAAGATTGCTCCTCAGAGGATTTGTTTATTTCCTCTTAGCCTCTCAAAAGGGGAGGTAAAACTAACAGAGCCTTCAGGGAGGCAAAGAGGAAATAAACCCTCTGAAGAGTGATCTTTGCTGGCTCTGTAGTGAAGGGAAATTGACAGAGCCTTCCAATCTGTCTTTTAAAACTTGACTTCCCGGGTAACATTGCGACTCCCTTCATGTGAGCATCCTTGTATAATTTGTCTCTTGTAGTTTAGCTCTGAGTCCCCCACGCTGGACAGTCATGCAGGGCTGCCTGGAGACAAAGTAGGATTTTCTGCATACTCAAAGGACTCATCTGGATATTCTGGAAAATATTAGTTCATAAATTTAAAAAAGACACACACATCCTTCCCAAAGCTTTTAATGAAGAATGAGCATGCTATTGGACTTACAGAATGTTTAGGGCAGCTGAGAGTCTCTCCATATGAGATGCCTTGGTGCATGTCCATCAAGTGTCAGGAGACGCAATGTTACCCAAGAATTGTAGTTTAAAAAGACAAAGCTTGCTCCTTAGAGGGTTTGCTAATTTCATCTTTGCCTCCCCGAAGGCTCTGTCAATTTCACCTCTCCAGTCTAAAACTGTGAGATCGCAACCAGAAGGCAGCGAGGAATGGAAATGGGCTGGAGCTGCCTTCCAGAGCTGGACTTGGACCTGGAGAGGTTATAATGGGCTGAAGTTTCCCTTCTGGCATTTCACAGCCTCTTCACACAGCTCCAGTGTACAGCAAAGCCTTTGCCCTGCCACCGGCTCTGTCTTTTTAAATTACCCTTCTCGGCTACCATTGCATCTCCCAACATGTGTTCTTCATGTGTCAGATGTCTCGTGTAGAGAGACTCTGAGCTGAGCATGCATTAAAAGGGAAAGAAAAACAGGCTTACTCAAGTTGCTGCTAAGCTTATAGTATCCCAGAGGGCGAAAATTTGTTTTGGAGGTTAGTTTACCAATTGTTTCTCCCTCCCTGGTGAATCCTATAAGGTCTTCTACTTCTTCCCTTGACTATCAGTGCACTGGAAAAGAGCTATTTACAGACAGTTTGTATTTTCTGCCTTCTGGGAGACAACTCCAGCTATGCAGATTAATATTCCTTTGTAACTCTTTTTTCCCCCAGAGAGAACCCGTCCCCCGCCCCTAAAAGAACTCGCTTGTTGAAAGTGAACATGCTCATGGCGCTTCGAAAGCATGTTGAGTACAGGAGAACATCAGTTAAGGGGGCAGGAGAGGAAACAGGGACAAATGGGTAGAGGAAATTTCCAGCCTTTTATCCCACTCATGATTCCTTGTGGACAGGAATTTCTGTAGAGACATGGAATGCCCAAGGTAGATAGAAATGAATTATATTGCAGGTTTAAGCACAGAAAATAATATTTAAATGAATACATACCAGGGTTTTTTGGTGCATGTTCATTTAATTTTTTTTTAACCAGAAAAGGATGATAACTGGAAACATTTTGAAATGTTTTTGGAAAAGGCAGGATCCATCAGCCTTTTCAGCCCGTTTTTTGGAGAAAGGAGAGTCACAAGGAAGTGCATGTCGCGTTTTGGCTCTGCTTGAGATCTTGGTAAAATGAAAGCACTCCCAAAGTTATGAACTTATCTTCTTATCAGCAAGCTGCAACCTCAGCCTCCTACCAGATGCCATGTCCCCCGCCCCCCCCATCTCCCTTTTGGGCTGATGAGCGTTAAGTCCTGCTGGAGATCTTTTTATCTCCCTTTTGCCTTAAATCTTAGATTCTTTTTTTCTTACTGGTCTCAGTTTCCCTTCTCTCTGAAGTAGCCTGCCAGTTTCTCGACAGCTTCCACGCACACGCTGGGGTACATGCCCTGGGTGTATGTAGCGATCAAGATGAAGGATTTTGTCTTCACAGCCACCAGCCCGTTATCTTTGCCTTTTGCGTAGATAGCGCATTCATCGGCCCGGACACACTGGTAATCCCGGTCTTTGAAATAAAGCCCGTTTCTCCTTATGTGGAGCAAATTCTTGTAGAAAGCATCGATGAAGAACTGGGTGTGCGAGTGGACACCAAAGCCAGGAGTGGACGCCAAGACTTTTCCATCATTGATTCTGATGAGAGCTGCATTGGCTACATGCTTTGTTCTGGTGAGCCCATGGATCAGCATGCTCTGGGCCTGGTTCATTTTGTTTCCTACGGCTGTTTCCACTGAAGGGCTCAGTTTCTTTTCTGGTTGCCAGGCTGCATGTCAGCCTTAACGGCCAAAGGTACTCCCTTTGCCTCCTGGGAGATGTAGTTTCTCAACCACCCTGAGAATTCTCTGCTGGAGATTCCTACAGTTAGTTTAAGATCCCTAGAGGGAGCGAATGACAGTTTAAAAACTGGCTTGGATTGACATTTCCATCATCTGTAGACAGAGCTTTCTGGTTACTTCTGATGTCATCTTTTTATTATTATTGTTTTCTGCAAAGGAAAAAAGGGACAGCTGCCCAGGAGAAACAACAGAGAAATTCAGGACTTTAAGGGAGCTTTGTTCAGACAGCCGTATCTCCCCTTCCCCTCCACCCCAGTAAAAGACAGAATCAACAAAGGACTTCAGGTTCTTTTGCATTTAAAAAACGTTTCAATGTATATCAGGTTACACACAAAAAAGGAACTGAATAATAATTAAATAATTGTTAATGTGACTAACGTTCAACAGCTAGATCCAGAGGAGTTCGCCATCTTCGTCTGTAGTTGCAAAATAATAAAGAGTCCTGTAGCACCTTTAAGACTAATCAACTTTATTGTAGCATAAACTTTCAAGAACCACAGCTCTCTTCGTCAGATGCATCTTTATTGCATTTTTATCCTGTCCTTCCCGTAGGGAGCTCAGGGCAGTGTACATGGGTCTCTTCTCTCCATTTTCTTTTCACAACAACCCTGTGCAATAAGTTAGGCCGAGAAACTGCGACTGGCCCATGGTCAACCAGAGGCTTTATTATTTGTACTGGGATTTGAAACTTGGCTCTCTTTAGTCCACTGCACTAACCACTATACATTACTCTCACTCCATTCATTAGCCAAAGTCCTTTCCTTTGTCACTGTCAATCTTGTCTGCATCAGTATGGGTAGATACTCTCTGTGGCTTTCCCCTCTCGTGCTTTCCTTCATGCCTTTAATAGGAACCATACCTCATAAAATCTCCTGCGAATTTGAGATTATCTGTGGTATTTGTCACTCTTCCCCCCCTTTCCAAGGTTTTTTTAAAAAAATGTAGATTCTAGCAAACAAGAGACTGTAAAAATGATTCTCCAGAACAGCTGCTTAGAGAGAGAGGAGTGGTTTTTTTTATATTTCTCTCCTTCCCCCTTTAATCACCCCTTTTGCTGACCTGAACCCGGGCAATTATAGACCCTGGCTATTGTAAACTTACCACAAAACACAAGGCATACCTTAAAATGATGTCATGTCTAGACGTGCCATTCAGGTATAAATTATTGAGAAAAAGTAGCTCGTTCGGTGGTTAAAACCACAAAAAAAATTAACAAGATCTTTTTGTGTCTCTCTTGTGTTCATTTGCTCTCTTGGATGGCTTGTGGTGGCTCGAACCAGGAGAATTCTCAGTTGCCTCTTGGTTTTGGCGGGGTGGTGGGTGGGTTGGGAACTGTAATTCCCCCTCCTTCCCACCCCCCAACTGTTTCATTTCCTATTACTACCATGGGGTGGGGAAGCCTGAAAGGAGGTCTGAATTTTTTCTAGGGTTTTGCAAAAGAATAGCTACAGTTTTGGACACTGTCAAAATGTTACTTACAAAACATACTGCGATTGCTATTTGAGAAGATGGAGCTTGGGAGCCCCTGATTATGAAGGGTGTATTTTCTGGAGACAAGATAGGCTTGCCAACCTCCAGGGGCCTGGAAATCTCATGGGATTAGAATTGATCTCCGGACCTCCAAACCTCCTAAAGAAATTAGCTGCTTTGGAGAGTGGATTCTCCAGCAGTATTCCCCACTAAGGTTCTGCCCTCCCCAAACTCTGCCCTCCCCATGCTCTAACCTCAAATCCCCAGGAATTTCCCAACCCACAGTTAGCAGCCCTAAAGACAAAATAGTGTAGGATAGCAATGTGCCCTCCTACTATTCAATTCAGGAATAATCTGGAGAAAAGGCAACTAAGGGCCAAACCACATGAGACAAATTATACGTGTCTGTGCGAGTGAATGTAATCATGTCTGTTCCTACCTGCCCGTGTCCATCTTCCTCGAGGTGAGCACGTGTCCTGTAGCCCTAGTGTGTGCACTTATGTGCTATACGTGTAATCACAGTAGTGAGTGTCTGCAGGCAGGATTAGTGATTTGCCACTGTGGAGCGGCCACTTCTGTCTGCTTCCGCTTCCCGACCAGGAGAAAGGTGGGGGAAGAAAGGGAAAAGGGATGCTTGGCGGGAGGTCTGAAGAGAAATGCAAAGGGGGAAGGGGGCAGAGGGTGCGCCTGGTGGAAACTTCTCTTTTAAAATCATCAGTACAGCCCATCTCCCAACCAGGAGAAAGGTTGGGGGCAGATGGGGACGAAGGGGAGGGGAAGAAAGAGGGGGAAAGGATGGAGGTGCATGATGGGATCCCGCATTATGGAGGAATGCTGAAGAAACCAATGCCAGCCCGAGCCAGAATGAACACAGGGATACAGGCAGTGCGGCTGCGCTGTGCGAGTGGACAGGAGAGCAACAGGGAAACACATATAAGTGCATTCGCATGCCATTCACGGGACATTCATCTTGTGTAGTTCTGCTCTCATTTTAGAGAATAGACACTGATTGTCTGAAATTCTTTTTCTTAGTGGATTGTTTTAAAATCAATAAAGCCTTTTGGCCTTGCTGTTCTTCTTTTGATCCCATCAACAATCCAGCTCGGTGCTGTGGTTAGAGGATCAGGTAAGGACTGGGGGGTGGATTGAATGTTATGGCCTTTGTTGAGAGGGCCAGTGGCCTGTGAGGCATCTCTCCTGGCTGAACCCGGGCTGTGATGCAAGGGAAAGGTTCTGCTAGTCTTGCCAGGGCTCCTTCTATGGCAGAAGTCCTCCTGCTTGCAAGCTTCTTTCACCACACTGGAAACTGAGGGCCAAGCTACACATGACGAATGACACTTGAACGGCAAGTGGATTGAGTGGAGGGCAAGTGAACAGGGAGAAATACACTTGCCGTTCAAGTGTCATTCGTCATGTGTAGCTTGGCCCAGAGTTTCCAATGATTCCTAGAGCTATACTTGATCACTTCCAGATTGTACCCAGAAGTGATGTAGCGACATTGGTGGCATCACCATATGGTTGCCAGGTCCCTCTCGGTGCGTATGGGGGTGGCCTGGCACTTCCCTCGTGCTTTGTCGGAGTCTGCTTTTTGCATGCACGCACCCAGCATTTGCATGATGATATCACTTCCAGGAAGTGACATCATCACGCCGGCCACAGGTGTGCTCCCATGCTTTGCATGGGGCAAATTCAGCCTGTTTGGGGGTCAAAATTGGCCCAGCAAAGCCAGAGAGCATGCCTGAAGCCAACATGATGATGTCACTTCAGGAAGCGACATCATCGCACCCCACTGAGAGCTCGCCCAATGTGTGCTTTCCCATGTTGTCTGCTGGTGGCGGGCAATCACTGGAGGGTTTGCCACCTCCTACCAATACTAACACCACAAGGAAGGCTCCCCTGACACTAGCTATGCAAATCAGGATTGACCTCCCACCAATAGCCAGCAATTGGTGGGCAATGGGGCAAACTCCTGGGAGATTTCCCACCAATGGCAGGCAACTTGGAAGTCTGTGTCACCAATGTCACCCCCCCCTCATATTCCCACCCTGAGCCCTCCCACTAGTTGCCAGCTGCAACCCTCTGTGCAGGTGCCAGGCCAAATCACATGGGGAGGGTGCTGCTATTGTTCAGCAAGGTCACACAAAAGGGGCTGGGGAGGGCTTGTTCATGCAAGCAAGGAGGGACACTTTCAAGCTGAGTTTTCCAGGCTCAAAGCTCAGCCTGAGCTTGCCATTTTCCTACAGGTGATTAACCCCCCTAAGAACTTGAAGAAAGGGAGAAAAAATGGCCAAAAATGAACACCATAGTGCCACACTATGTCTCTTTGATCTGGAAGTGACATCATGATATGACATCACTTGATCGTTGACCTGGAACTGTCGTTGCAGAGCACGGCATCACAAAGTGGCATGATATCCTCCATCCCCCCTGAGATCCACCCTCCCCAGGGACCCTTCCCCCCGGATCTCCAGGTATTTCCTGAGCCAGTGCTGGTAATCCCATGTATGAATGCAGGGGCGGCGCCACTGTTGAGGCGGAGAGGAGGGGCCTGTGGGCACCGCGGGGCCGGAGGGGGTGCCGGGGGCTGAGGCGTATGTCCCATGCCGCCGCCAGCCAGCCCCATGCTGCCACCACCGCACGCCCCCAGGCGGGCACAGCAGTCACAGGCCAGGGACGACAGGTGGTCTGGGCAGCCTCCACGTGCCGCCCCAGCTACCCACCGGTGGCACTGTGTGATGATGTCATCACATGATGACATCATCATGCAGTCCGGGGCGCGCCTGCGAGGCTGGCCTCCAGCGCCAGAAACCCTAGCGCCAGGGCTGTATGAATGCAATATGACGCTTTGAAGAAGCAGGAAAAAACATGCTTCCCCACAGTACTGAACTCTGGGCAATTAATTTGTATGGAAGTGGCTCTTCTCCTGTGTTTTCCTTTAAACGGGCACTTAGGGCCTCTCAACATTCTGTGCCTTACAGATCATGCTCAGTCCTCATCAGGCTTACTGGGGGGAGGTTGTTCTTTTTCTTTTTTTGTTGTTTTTAATTTATAAAAGTTATATTTTCCTGCATACCTAGGAATCCCCTGAGCAGATAGAAGCCCTGTCCTTGTTCGTGGGTGGCCTGGCTTTGCCGCTCTCCTAATTGGCATAGGGCCCAGGCACTTTACAGTTTGACAGACTGATGAGAATTCTAGGCTATATTCAGGTTCTGCATAGTTATTTTAGCAGCTCCCAGAAGTTTGGGGCATGGCCAGTGGAGAGTTTACATTTTCTTTTGACTAGTAGACCCCATACTACAAACTGCTTCTGAAATCCACCTCGGTTTCAGTAATGGTATATTCCTCAGGGTTGGAGGCTACGTTTGAAGAATGCAAAGCCACCCCTACTTTCGGGGTGCACAGAACTAATTGTGCTGTTCTTTAGGTACCATCCCGTATGAATGCCAATGTCCCCAAAATGTGGACAGAGGCCTTGGCTCAGTAGCAGAGCATTTGCTTTGCATACCGAATACCCCAGATTCAATCTATGGTATCTCTAGTTAAAAAATGATTAGATAGCAAGTGATATGAAAGATCTCTGTCCAAGACCCTGGAAAGCTGCTGCCAATCAAAGTATATATTTATTGAGAATGTTTCTGTGCTGCCTTTCCAGCCATATAGGGTCCCCAAGGCAGAAAACATCAGAACATTTCAGTATTAAAACAGTATCTTCTTATAGAAAAGACGAGCTGTACTGGTGACGACTCAACATTTATCCCCACACAGACACACTTGCCTGCTCCTCCACGGGAATGAAAGCTGAGTCCTCGGCAACACAGCTTGCTGAGGAGACCCCAGGCAGGCTGTTGCCAGCGGTGGGAAGGCCCAGCGTGGTGGAGCAGCCAAGGTCCGTGCCGGGCCTCCCTGCCATCTCAGGTAGGGTTGCCAGTCCCCGCAACCACCCTCCACCCCTGCCCCCACTTTTCTGGCCAACAAGGAAAGGCCGGGCAACGTGCCTCCCAGGCACACACCTTGTTGGCATGGCCCCGAATCAGGGTGAGATTGGGTGGCTGCAGAATGCAAGAGCACTCCAGTGGCCTTCCCCTACCCCATGCTACTGGGTCTGTAGCTGCCCGATCCTGCCCAAATTGGAACTGAATCGAGTAGCTGCGGAGCACAGGAGCACTCCAGCGCTCTTCCCCCCCCCCCAGCACTTCCGGGCCTGCAGCTGGCTAGATTGGGCCGGATCGGGCAGCTGTGAAGCATAGGAGCACTCTCGAGCCCTTTCTGCCTCCCCTGCAGCTGCCTGACTCGTGGCCAGATCGAGTGAATGCGGAGCATAGGAGTGCTCCAGGGCCCACTGTGCCCCCCCCAGCAGCACTGCTGGGCTCTGCAGCAGCCCGATTCAGCTCGAATTGGGCCCATTTTGGGCCAATTCAGCCTGCTGCGGAGCTCAGCCAAATCAGTTTTCTAGAGCCTGTTCTATTTCCCCCCACAATGGGCTTTGTTACTAGTTTATAGTATATATAAAACAAACAATTCACACACACACAAACACATGTAATCCAACCAAAAGGGCCAATGGCAGTTATTGAGATTTGGGAGTACACCAAACAAAATTAAAAAGTTCTCCCTCGGCAGAAGACAACAATAGGGGCAGACAGACAAATCTCCCAGTGGAGGGAGTACCAAAGTTTTGGTGCCATGACTGAGAAGGCCCTTTCTCAGCTTGTCCTCTGTCTAGCCTCATACGGTTGGAACACCCAAAGCCGAGCCTCCAAAGAGGACCAGAGTGAATGGGTCGGTTCATATGGGAGAAGGAGGTCCTTAAGGTATAGGGCTTTAAAGGTCAATACCAGCACCTTAAATTGGGCCAGAAACAAATTGGGAGCCAGTGCAAATATAACAAGACTGGAGTGACATGGTCCCTACAACCTACTTTAGTCCATATTCTGGCTGCAGCATTCTGTACCAGCTGTAGCTTCTGAACAGTCTTCAAGGGCAGCCCCACATATAGAGTGCACTGCAGTAATCTAATCTAGACATTGCACCACAATGGCAAGATTTGTCCTGCCCAGGAAGGGCCCAAGCTGGTAAAATATACTTCTGGCCACCGCGGCTACCTGTTTATCCAATAGAAGGCCTGGGTCCCAGTAGCACCCCCAAGCTACAGACGTGCTCCTTCAGGGGAGTGCAACCCCATCTAGAACAGGAGATATCCCAGTTCCTGGGTCAAACCTCTGTTTCGTTGGAACGAAGTTTCAGTTTGTTAGCCTTCATCCATCCCAAAACTGCCTTCCGGCACCTATCCATGGTTTCCACAGCCTCTCTGGAGTCTGCTGGAAGCAGCTCTGGTTGGGAAGTTCTAGAACAGCTTTGCAAGGGTAGTGATGGGGATTTTCTTGTAAATTTTGTTGGAGAGTAAGGGTGTTCTTCTAAGGGTATGGCTCAGTGGTGGAGCTAGGGGTGCCAACTTCCAGGTGGTGGCTGGTGATCTCCTGGAATTACAACTGATCTCCAGGCCACAGAGATCATTCCCTTGGAGAAAATGGTTGCTTTGGAGGGTGGAGTCTGTGGCATTATACCCTGCTGAAGTCTCTCCTGTCCTCAATTCCCGCCATCTCCAGGCTCCACCCTCAAAATATTCAGGAATTCCTGACCTGGAGCTGGAAACCCTAGGTGGAGCACCTGGTTTGCGTGCAGGCGGTGCCTTGCTCAACGCCTACATTCTCCAGTCTCGTATAGCAACTGTTAGGAAAGGCTGTTCTATGCTTGGAAAGCCACTGCCACTTACAGTACAGAGTTAAGTAGAGCAGTGATATATTGTGGTTTCATATGTTATTACCTGTTGCTTACATATATACTAGTTGAGCAGAGGGTACATAAGCAGGGATGAATACAACCAGTAGCACTGTACCATCATCTGTATTTTGAGATGTTTTAGCAAGTTTTAGTATGTATATGTAGCCTGCCATTCAGGCCTTATGTTTTAAACTTGTTTTTAATCTATATTGGTGCACATCTATAATAAATACTCTCTAATATATATATTTAGGTTGTTACTTAACCCCTCTATTTTGTTCACCTATTGGCTAGTATCCCTGCGGTTCCATGTGCACACAGCTCTGCTCTCCCAGCAAATCTACAACTGGTTTTAAATTGGAAAGCTGTTGCTTGCCTACCAGCCTGTCCTGACCTTAGGGCTGCTAACACTGCCAGGTCCTCCTGCCGAGAGGATTGGGGGCCTGGCACTTACCTCATGCTGGCAGCGTGACAATTTGCGTGTGCGCTCCAGATCCAGCATGATGTCACTTCCAGAAGTAACGTCACCACGTCGGCCGCAAGAGCGCTCCCGCGCTCCTCACGGGGGCAATTCGGTCCGTTTGGGGCTCAAATCGCCCCCAAATGAAGCGTGGGAACACTCCTGTGGCCAGCGCAATGAAGTCACTTCCAAAAGTGACATTGCCACGCTGGTTGGGAGTATGCATGCGGTGTGAGTACCAGAGGTGCCTGCTGGTGGCGTGCAACTTCCGGGAACTTGCTGGGCGATCAGCGGTCGAGGGGGCAAATCCCTGGGAGTTCGCCTGCCACTGGCGGGCACCTGGGAACCCTACCTGAGCTGGAAGGACTAGTAATCTAATTGCATAAGATAGCGTCCATGTTTAAAGCAGATAGAGCCCCTCTAGTCCAGCCCCCTACCAGCTTCAGAATCACAGGACTGCATTTTCTCGTTGCCACTCCTACTTTGGCAGTGTGAATTTGTATAAGCTTACTAGGAAAGGAAGCCAGGCCTTTTTCTCTTTTATTTCCCCCCACCCAGTACCTTTGCTGCTGTCTGCACATATCTGTGTTGGAGAAGTTTAAGGAAAGGCAGGAAATGAAAAAGAGGATTGGATTGCAAGATGCGCCAGGAGCTCCCAAGAAGGAATATAATACCTCCCTCACAACTTTTTTAAAGAGGCTTGAGTTCCAGGGACCAATACTTCTCTTTCCAGGTGCATAAAAAAAAACTCGGCACTATCTGCAGCTGATTGGCTAACCGTAACAAAAAGCTTAAATGGCCAAGTTTGCTTGGTTCAGTACAGTGGAGAGGTCTCATGTAAAAATTGCTTTAGAAACTGGCTGCATTCAAACATCATGGCAAACACATTTAAACTGAGATGGGGCACGAACACAGCTTGTTTGTTGTGCTTGTGCAATTCTTCCTGTTCCTTCTTCCTCCTTTTGCAGGCAGAAGTTGTGGAATCACAACTGCGCTGTTGTTGCTACCAGTTTTAATTGTTTATGTTGTATATAATGTTATGTTTGTTATTGTATGTTTTATTGTTTAATCTGTATGTTATCCACTCTGAGCCTGCTTTGCAGAGAGAGAGGACTACAAATCCAATGAATGAATGAATGAATGAATGAATGAATGAATGAATGAATGAATGAATGAGAGCTTGATGAAAAATGTTCTGGTTTAATCAATTCACAGTGATGTCCAAACGCAAGCACGGGAGTTTGTTCACTCGCTATTCATCAGGATGATCAAATCCCAGTTGGTGGGAAGTAAACAAATTCCGCTTTGCCAAGGGCCTGGCATTTGGATGTTCCAGTTGGCAGCAGAGGGTAGGACGCGAAGCAATGGGCTAAAACTACATGCACAAAGGTACCGGCTGGATATTAGGAAAAAATTTTCACAGTCAGAGTAGTTCAAAAGTGGAATCAGCTGCCTAGGGAGGTGGTGAGCTCTCCTTCACTGGCGGTTTTCAAGAAGAGGCTGGATGAATACTTGTCAGAGATGCTTTAGGCTGATCCTGCACTGGGCAGGGGGTTGGACTAGATGGTCTGTATGACCCTTTCCAATTCTGTGATTCTATGGTGTGAACGGGGGCTTGATCAAACCAGGAAGTTTTGAAGTGGCAAGTATGGCGAGAGAGGACGGAGAAAGGGGAGTGTACAGCACACAGCAACCCACAGTATTCATGCCCAGTTCAGCCGCATCTTGGTGTGGGGTCTGTATGCAACCACCTCTCTGCACAGCTGCACACAGTGTTCTGTGGAATGTTGTATATATCACATCTAAGAAAACGGCAAATTTTTCTGCAAACATGGTGAAATTGCGGTGCTTGACTGTGATTATCAGATGTGCGTTGATCACTCAGTCCGGTTCAGCATAAAAAAATACCTCCTGAATAGGTTTGCATTGGGGTTTTTCAGAACTGAAGATTTATTTATTTTTATTTATTTATGTCATTTATAGTCCGCCTTTCTCACTGAGTCTCAAAGCGGATTACACAGTATGAGATTAGTACAATCAGTATCAAATACATTTCAATACAGTATCAAGGACATTTCCATAAACAATGCCATAAGGTAAATAGATACAAGTTTAAAAGACACATGCCGTTTCCTCACTACTCGCCTTCATCTGGAACGGGGCACAACGTCGCGAAAAAAATGTGGAAGATGCTATCTTCCGCATTTTTTTCATGACGTTGCGCCCCGTTCTGAATGAAGGTGAATAGTGTGGAAACGGCCATAGTATTAGCAAGAATCCAATACAGAGTAGAAAAAATACGGAAGCAGAACATAATCCATTGTATGACTAACATTAGACAACATGGAACCAAGAGAGTGGGGGCTCTTCTGACTTACTCAGTCAGGTCATTCCACAGGATAGGGGCCACCACAGAGCCTGGCACCTGCAGGAGACCCTGTTCAGATGAGCAAAGCTGCTGTGGAGGAACATAGGGAGGGAGGTGGTCCCATAGGTATGCCGGACCAAAGTTATGAAGAACTTCGTATGTAATAACCAATACCTTGAACTGAGCACGTACCAAAATGCTTCTGTTCCAAACATTAAGGACTGCTCAGATGGACACCAAATGGTAGAAATTTTTTAAAAACACATAATTAATTTACGACTAATTTTTCTCCAATACCTGGTCAACAGATCATAGTAATGCTACAGCAGCTGTAACTTAGGAAGAGATAGGGCGGTATAACGACAGTGTAGCGGTGGCAACTGTGATTACCTTGCCAGCACCCAAAGCTTTTCACCTTCCCACAAAGATTAAATGGGTGACCGAGGACTGCCGTGTTAGGGGTTGATAGATTTCCTTTCTCCTAATTTCTCCCCGGACCTCCCTTGCGGTTAATGAACCAACTAAAGGTTGTGTAAAAAAATCAGTTTATCATCAGAAAGTTTGCAGAATTAATAGGGTAGTGGCTGATTCCAAAACCCCGGCATAAATTACATCCTGGAACTCATTATGTCTTGCTCCCTTCGACAGGAGGAAACACGGTCTGCATCGTGAAATAAAAGACATCCTGAAACTTATTATTCTCTCAGAGAAAAAGACAAAAGGAGCCCAAGGAAGGACGTTATAGGATCGGCGGGTCTAATAAATGATGTGTTGGCATCACTCTTCCACCAAGATGTGGATTAACAACAGATGTATTACACTAATGTCTATTTATACGTTAATCTAAAACAACTGCATTGCTGTTGCGGACAGGAATTCTGTAAATGCAACTCCCTCCACAGCCCCCCCCCCCTTACTCAATTCCAGTTCCAGGAAGCTGCCAAGCCTGGGAAAGTGATGCTGGATAAGACCAAAGGGAGACTGATGGCAGGTTGAAATCTTTGGGGAGAAAAGTCATCCTTCTTTGCATGCCAGCTTCACGTGAGGTGGTCACGAGGAACGGGGCTTTCTCTGCAGTGGCCCCAGCAGGCTTTAGAATGTACACCCACCCAAGAACCACTGATGATGGAGTTCTGAAAACAGGCTTTTCTTTTGAAGATGTTCAACTCCTCCTCCCCCCACCAGTTTTTTTTTAAACACTCAGCTTTATTTTATGATCTTATCACTTTTTCCTTTTGGTTTTTGCACTTGTTGCTGTTGTTTTCAGATCTTAAGTTTTTTGGTGGGATTTTAGGTTGGGGGGGAGTATTGCTTTAGTTTTGTTAATATTTTTAACTTTTAAAAATAGGTATGTATTATTTTTATTTATTTATTTTATTCGATTTGTATTCCGCCCTCCCCACACCAGCATTTATCATTTAGTTTTGTAGTTAGCCACTTTGAATACTTCTTAAAGTAGAAGGTCAAGATATATGTTTTATATATAAATGAACAGTGTGTTAAGAGTAGAACTGCGGTTTTGGGCTGGTCTCTTTAGGTTCATAAATAAGCTATAGTGTGATTGCTTAAGAGTTTGCCAGACCGATAATATACATGGTGGAGATTCACCTAGTCCCCAACAAAAATTCCAGAAATACTGAGATTCTCTGCCATTTCAGTTAGATTACAACTACTCTGCTGGGGCACTAATAATAGTAAAAGTAGTCCCCTGTGCAAACACTGAGTCATTACTGACCCATGGGGAGATGTTTTCTTGGCAGACTTTTTACGGAGTGGTTTGCCATTGCCTTCCCCAGTCATCTACACTTTACCCCCAGGAAACTGGGTACTCATTTTACCGACCTTGGAAGGATGGAAGGCTGAGTCAACCTCGAGCCGGCTACCTGAACCCGGCTTCCACCAGGATCAAACTCAGGTCGTGAGCAGAGCTTGGGCTGCATTACTGCAGCTTACCACTCTGTGCCACGGGGCTCTTTTTAAAAAAAATTATTTTACTAATAATGACCTTATTACAATTTTCCTTCCGGTACTTGGCACGCCCACCTGTTCTGCAATTGCATAATAATTGTATTACCAACATTGGTTTGGGTTTTGCCTCTTATCTGAGGAACTGCACCCTTCTTACCTTGTTATCTCTGCTTATGCAAACGCTTGAAAGGCTTTTGAATTAAAACTAGGATTTGGTTTGGCACCAAACTAGGATTTGTAGCTGGTTTTGTTAACCACGGTTTGTACTAATGGTGGTTTGGTTTGTTGTGATGTCTGCATTCACAACCCACAGTTCGTTGACTACTCCTCTTGCTCACACAGCCAGTAACGTAGGAAGGGATGTTTTCCTTACTGGGAGGTGGGACAGAAGCCAGAAACAGGCAAACTCAGATTTGTTCCTTTCATCTGGTAGACTGGCTTGAGTTGATTGCACAAACTATAATTTATCCAGGTCTCTGAATGCTGCTGGTGGGGCTGTAGCTCAGTGGTAGAGCATCTGTATTACACGTAGAAGGTCCCACGTTTAATCCCTAGCACCACTGCTTTTTAAAAGGGTCAGGTAATAGATGATACAAAAGACCTCTTTCTAAGGTTTTAGAGTCTGTCGCCAGATAAATTAGACAATATCGGCCTTGATAGACTCACAGTGAAATTCTAAGCAGAGTTACCCCAGTCTAAACCCATTGAAGAGCTAAGCTAAAAGAGATGAATTACACGAAGATGCGCATGTGAAGGGAGTCGCAATGTTAGCCAGGAAGCTGAGTTTTAAAAGAGATCAAAAGGCTTTGTCAATTTCCCGTCTCTACAGAACCTCCAAAGATCACTCCTCAGAGGGTTTGCTAATTTCCTCTTTGCCTTCCAAAGGCTCTGTCAGTTTCACCTCCCCTTCTAAGAGGCAAAGAGGAAATAAACCCTCTGAGGAGCCATCTTTGCTGCTCTGTAGAGAGGGGAAATTGACAGAGCCTTCCGATCTCTTAAAACTCAGCTTCCCGGCTAATGTTACGACTCCCTTCACGTGAGTGTCCTTGTGTAATCCGTCTCTTGTAGTTTAGCTCTTAAATTGGAGTGACTCTACTTAGGATTTCATTGTAATGGTCTGAGCTGGTATGAGGCCGAATCGTGATCAACAAGGATCTGTGGCCAATCACAGCTCTTGGATGAGTCTACCTGTATGATGCATGTACTTGTTGCCATGATACGGTTCGGATTTTGTGCACCTAAAACAACTTGGCTTGATCCCTTAAAAATGTTATGTAAGTGACTGAAAGAGAGTAACCCACCAGTTAGGAGATTATTGTTCTAAAATTTCATGCCTGTGTGTGTGTATATGTATAACATGCACATGTATAAGGAGAAAAAAATTCTCTCTCTCTGCAGATCTATATATCTAGACCTTTTCTCCTCTCCCAGATGTTGCTGTCGGTATTCTTTTTCTTGGCTGTTTCTGGCTTTCATCTCTAAGGGAGTTTCAGAAGGGGGGGGGCAAGGAGTAACTTAATTTACTTCATGCTGCTTCTTTAAATCTCCACCTGCGGTGTGCATTGTGGAATATCAAGGGGAGGAACTGATGGGCAAATAGTCTTGCAAAGAAAGACTCTCTCTCCCCCCCCCCCTTTGAATTTTTTATTGGTGAATCAAACTTTAAAGGCTTAACCCTCCTCCCTTCTGAAAGTCCCCGACTTCAACAGGCGCACACCAAAACTTTTACATTTGATCTCTCCACGGAGTTCATGAACTGGTTGCTAATCGTAACTGTGAGGGCTAGGCGTTTGGGAATATCGCTAATCAAATAAACTGCTGACTCAAAGAGGCTGGAGAAGCCCAGACTAGTGAATTATTAGGTTTGACATCATGTTTTATTTATTTTTTCCTTGTGTTCAGCTGTCTCCGGCGAGGAGGCTCTGTCTGGCATAGGAGTAGAGTTTCTAGCTGAAGCAGATGCCATATTCCTGACACATGAAGCCACTTCTCAATGAACGTGTGCTCCTCTGGCTGGCTTTCCTGAGGTTTTGCCAGGTGGGGAAAGCGGCGGGGAATTAGCCGTTACTACTATACATATAAATGTGTATATATAGCACTGACACGAGGTTGGATCCACTGAAGGATTTCTGCGGATGGAAAGGGGATAATTCAATCCCCCCTTCCCATGGCAGAGGTAGGTCTCCTCCCTTGCATGCTGTTCCTCGGGGCCCTGTATCCCCCAGGAGTCTCCCATTTGGGGGGGCTTTGCAGAGTACAGCAGGGGCATGCGTGAGAAAGCTGTGCCGTGCTGATGGAAAACTCTCTCATTAGTGGAAATTTTTGGTGGATCCATGCCAGTGTGCTAGGTGCTGGACAGAACTTGGAAGCCATCCAAGGTCAGTTCCAGGTTTTGGATGATGTCCAGTGGACACCCCTCCAGCGGACCACTAGGGTAGAGGTAGAAGAGGCAGGGGAGCAAAGGGTGATCACTGTTCCTTGTTGGCATTGTTTCTTACTCACTTGCCCAGATAAAGGAGCAGGCACTGATGCCTGGTGTAGCAGCCGCTGCACGTTCACTGTGCTGTGAGCAGTAGCTGCTGCTTCTAGATGCCATCGTGGGTTGCTTGGGCAGGCAAGCAGCCAAGGGTGTGCTGCAGCCAGCTTGACCTGCCTTCAGACTACCTGATGGAGGTGTGAAAGAGGAGGAGCCAAAACTTCCACCTATGGCGTCGGTATGCATGTTAAGCGAGGAAGGAGTGGCAGGCGGGACCAATCTTTCCAGAAGGGGCCGGTGCCACCATTTAGTGTGTGTGCGTGTCATTGTGTCCTCCCCCGCCTCCATCATCTGTAGATGGCCAATCCAACAGCACAGGCTGTTGACCTTATAAAGGAATAAGTAAAAATAGCGAACTAAATTATATTAAAAAACAACATTTAAAAGACATTAACTTGTATGTCTTTTTTTGGATGGAGACCAAGACCTTTCACTCGGGGAGGGGAGCTAGAGAGTGGTACACTCTCTACTTAAAATGTTTTAAAAGATTCTAGCTGGGGAAAATATGTGAGCACTCCTATTTATTCATCCATGGGGGGGGGTAAATGTGGCTGGGGAGGGCAGAGTTTTATAGTTGGAATGGGTTAAAGAGCTCCCCTCTTCTACGCCATTCTCCCTTCTTCCAAAGAAGTCCCAGCGGCCACATTTGGAGAAGACAACAACTGTTCCTGGAAGCAAATGCAAGACTAATGCTTTGTCAACTGTGCTGGCTTCTGATTTCTTCCTGGGCCCATTTCAAAGGGCTGGTTCTGACTCTTACTGTCCAAAACTGCTTGAAGCCAAGATACCTGAAGTGAAATAAAACAGAAGTCCAGTAGCATCTTAAAGACTAATTTATTGCAGCGTAAACTTCTGTGAATCAGACGCACACAAATCTAGGAATCAAACTCTGACCCGAAGCTAGATGCTAACTTTGGCCCCATTTACACTCGGGTAATACTATTACAGAATCTAATGACATCAGCTATACCGTCTCGGGCTCATTCTCCCATGTTAATACAATGCAACAGAAGCCCAGCGGCATCTTAAAGGCTAGCAAAACTCCTTCCAGCAACAGCTTTTGTGAGTCACAGGTCACTTCAGCAGATGCTCAGTCTTGCAAAAGCTTATACTGGAATTAATTTTGTCAGCCTTTAAAGTGTCACTGGACTTCTTCTTTAGTTTGCTGCAACAGACCAACATGGCGACTCCTTAGGAACTAGGGATGCTAACTCCAGGTTGGGAAATTTCTGGGGATTTGAGGGTGGAGCTTGGAGAGGGGCCTTAGCAGGGTATAATGCCATGGCGTCTACCCTCCAAAGCAGCCATTTTCTCAAGGGAAACTGATCTCTGTAGTCTGGAGAGCAGTTGTAATTCTGGGAAATCTCCAGGTCTCACCTGGAGGATGGCAACACTATCTGGAACTTTACCTTCTACCCATATGAACGTGCCTTGGATTTAAGATGAACTGGTTGTGCCATCCTTTGTGAACCTGGCGGGTACATCTGACGGGCCCTTATCGGCTGTTGGCCCCAAACTATGGAATTCTTTGTCCCATGAGAGCCATCTGCCCTCCCTCTCTTTTGCATTTCAGTATTGTCCAAAATTTGTCTCCTGGAACTGAGGAGTCTTATCCGTATTGCTGCTAGTAGCATTTAGATCTCGATTACTCGTCATTTTATGGATGAGTGTTTCATTGTAATTATCTTCCTTTGTGAACTGCCTTCAGTAAAGTTCCATATAAATGAAAAGGCAGGATATACATTTTCTAAATCAAGATAAAACAGAGGGCCAAGCTACACATGACGAAAGACACTTGCCTGGCAAGTGGATTGAGTGGAGGGCAAGTGAACAGGGAGAAATACACTTGCCATTCAAGTGTCATTTGTCACTTGTAGCTTGGCCCTGAGGCTACTGTATTTTGGTCACATCATGAGAAGCCAAGATTCTCTGAAAAAGTCAATAATGCTCGGAAAATTGGAAGGTAGTAGGAAAATAGGAAGACCTAAAATGAGATGGCTGCACTCAATAAAAGAAGCCACGTCCTCCAGTTTGCAAGATCTGAGCAAGTTTGCTGACAATAGGACATTTTGGAGGTCTCTCATTCATAGGATCCCCATAGGCCAGAGGTGACTTGACAGCATATGACATATGCAAACACAAATCAAGATAAATGGAAGATAGGGGGACCTCTCATCTTTCCCTGGGTGGATGAAAAAGTGGGCGGGTGGGAAGAAGTGATTTTGAGTTGAAAAAACATTTGGGTCACACAGCCTGTCTCCACCCACCTCTCCCCCCCCCCCCCAGGTGCACTCTGCTCCAGGCTGCTTTGGATGAAAAAAACGGAGAAATGAATCACATCTGTGATGTGTACTTCAAGCCTGAGTCAAAGGCCCTTTTAATCAGTATGCTTCAAATCAAAATATATCTGCCATTTAATATGCAAACTGTCTTAGGTTGTTAGAGACTTCAAACGGCCACATTAAAGAGCGGAATGATGCATTGTTTTGGCCGTGACTGGGTTATTTGGCTTAATCACTTTAGAAGTTATTTGGCTAAATCACTTTAGAAGTGATTTAATCTCGGAGCTTAATTGAATTGTAGGTGTCATGTAAAAAAAAAAAGATAACACTGCACGTACAAGGTAGATTTAAGAGATTTCGGAGTTGGTTTTGGAGAAAGTGAAAAGATTTAGGGGAGGGAGTGTAGAGATTTAATCAGATCACTGGCTAATGATAACATGCTTGAAATCCATTGCTGTTTTCGTCTTCATGTTGGATACACGCTGCTTCTAGCATTGCCTTTTCACTCCATGTGTGTGGAACGTTTAAATAATATGTATTCAGTGGGTGAGTTACGTTCCTAAAGTGGGTGATATTTGAACTATATGGGTGATATTCTAATAACGTATTTTGTGGGTGAGTTGCGCTCGAAAACCTCAGTGTAGAACAGTGTAGCATAACAGTTAGTGTCTATGACTAGGAGATCCGGGTTCCATACTCACCCAGCACCACAACATTCATGGGTGGGGGGCAGCAGTAGGCTGGTATTGCATACTCTGTAGGCTTGTGGGGTGCCATCTTTGCTTTATGGGGGTGGTGGAGTGATGTTGCAGTGTCTCTTCTGGTTGTATCCAGAAGTGAAGTCATGGCACTCGAGGAATTCCCTGATCTCTATGGTAAGAAAATGGCAATGCTAACACACTCTCAGCATGCATCCTTTACAGGGGTGTTGAAACAAAATAAAGCCTAGTGGTTAAGCGGTTGTGCTGTGAATCAGCACTCTGCTGCTTTGAATCACACTTCTGCCATGAGCTCAGAAGGTGGAAGGGTTCCCAAGTGCCCACCAGTGGAGGGCAAACTCCAAGGGTTTGCCCCTGTGCCTGATCACTGGTGATTGGTGGGAGGCAAGCCATCTGGCAATCGCCTGCCTCTGGCATGCAATCTGGGCAAATGTGGCACGTATGTACTCCCCGGGGAGGGGCAGCATCACTTCCAGAAGTGACATCATTGCACTTTGCGTGGGGCTGTTATGGCTCTAAACAGGCCCCAACACAATGATGTCAGCTCCAGTGAGTATTGCCCCCCCCCAGTTGCCTAGGAGACCTGGCAATCCAAGTAGGCAGCCTTGGGTAAGCCACTCCTCTCAGCCCCCGCTCCTCAGCTGTATTGTGGGGATAATAATAACACTGACTTTGTTCACTGCTCTTAGTGGGGCTCTAATCTATGTAGAAGAGTGGATATATACATGCTATTATTATTATTATTATTGCTAGTACTGCTGCTGCTGCTGCTATTATTATTAAAATGAAGAAGAGAGAAAAGGAAGAAGAGCTACATATGCTGCCCAAATTCCTTGGAAGAAGGACAGGGTAAAAATGTGATAGAATAGAAAGGAATTATGTGAGAGAGTGCTCTAGACCCATAGAATAAACCTATACCATTGTTTGTTTCTTCCCCCTACCCTGGTCTTCATCTGCCACATGCGTGGCATGCGTGACTTTTCTGTTTCGTCTGGTGAGTCCTCGCCAACCATCCTTCCTGTTTGTGTTTTGTTTAATTTTTTAAAAGTCGTTTATATATATAAGTACTTCCCAAGTTGGTTTTAATGTTTTTGATTGGGGAAGGGGGGGTGTCCTAAGTTCGGTAGAAAGGCAGCATAACTTTTAAAAAAATAAAATAAATATTTGTTCTGGACATTTTCATCCCGCCCGTTTTTCTTTGCCAGTTTTCCCATTTCAGTCATTTATTTTATGACATTTTTTAAAGCACACTTCATTTGTATGGCCTTTTACTCATCCCTATAGCTATGGGTGGGACATCCAGGGGCAATACTCCACCTAGAAGTTGTAGTCTGCCGCCAATAGCATTGTTGTTGCCCCCTCCCTTCTGCTACTGCTGTGTGCTTTCCTTCTCTGGGGATCTCGCTGGCTTCCTCTTCCATTTCTGTTTTCAGCCAGGGTGCAAAGAGATGTGGTAGGCTTTGGCACCTTTGTTCTCTCCGCAGCCCGTGCTTCAAAAGAAAGCAGGTTAAAAAACAGCAGTTGTGCAGGAACTCTTGGTCCTTCAGGAGGGGATTCATAACTCTACTGAGGTTCCTGACCCATAAATTGAAGACCACTGATCTAAAAGGAGCAACTGGCTTTTCTGAATGTTGATAGTTTCAAGAACAACCCCTTTTCTCCATGTGCCAGGACTAGGGTTGCCAGCCTCCAGGTAGCGGCTGGAGATCTCCCAGGATTGCATCTGGTCTCCAGGCCACAGAGATCAGTTCACCTGGAGAAAATGGCTACTTTTTTGGCGGGGGGGGGGGTGAACTCTATGGAATTATGCCATGCCAAAGTCCTTTCCTCTCCAAACCCCGGTTTCTCCAGGTTTCGTCCCCCAGATCTCCAGGAATTTCCCAACTTGGAGCTGGCAACCCTAGCCAGGCCCCCAATCCAAATTGGTCCCTCTTGTGTCTGGCAGCAGTTCTCAGTGTGGAACTCCAGGAACACACCTGATCTCAAGCCCTGTTGGTAACCACAAGTCCACAATGTGGACTTAGTAATGAGAACTGGCCCTCAGAAGCGGAACTGCTAGAGGAAACAGCACCAGTCTGCCCTGAAGCAAACCTTCAGCTGAACCTGCTGAGGTAGAGGTGCAAGGAACAAACTGATGTGCAGGGGGGGCGGGAAAGGAAAAAGAGGCGAGCAGTAGCAGCAGTGTTGGCAGCAGCTGACAGTCACTTTAAGAGAGTTTGAGGCATGGGACAGAACTGGAAGCGGAGAAGTCTCTTTTCTGCTAAGAGACTAAACATCTCTTATTGGCGATTCAGCTTTCACTTATAGTTGGTGGAAGGGGAATTGGGAAAGAAGGCTATGTTCTTTCAAATGCAAATTCTGCTCATTTTGTTTTGTTTCTTTTCTTCACCTCAAAAAGTGCACAGCTTGAGTAAGTTCCCCAGAAAGCCTCTTTGGTAATTTAAACCTTCTTGGGGACTCATTCAGTGTGTGGTTTAATCATCATTAAAACAGTAGATTAAATTGCCTTTGGAAAACACAAAACTACTTGCAATACCACAGCAACTACCAGGTGGTTTGGTACACAGGTGTTGCGGCCCCCTCCTTGGTTTCAAACCAACCCTTTTAGCCCCATATGATCATGGATCCTTCTGGCAGCCGGGCAAAGCTGTCAGGAGGAACGGTAGCCACAGAGCAGAGCAACTTGCCCTTCCCCAGGATATAAATATATTGATAGGGGTATATGCTGAATTTTTCAAATAAAATACAATTACCTCATGTACCTCCCATCCCGCCACCTGGTCAAGGCAAATGTGATGCTCCAGGTTTTCATTCTGACCTACAAGTTGTAGCCTTCATGGTGGGAGGGTCATTATGGTGAATGGGCTTGGGAGACCCAAGGTCAAATTCCAGCTCCCCACAAAGCTGACTGGGGCTGTTACCAGATGGGGGTGTGAAAACGTGGGCTACCATGGCAGCAGCTGCCCCCTACCCATGTTCCTTGTGTTGAACACAACTCCACCTTTAAAGGGATGAAAGGGGGTTATGTGAAGCTTTGCCCTGCCTAAAAAGTTGAGCTTAGTTAATTCCCATCCGGTAACTGCAGGGAATATCCACGTGGACCCTCCATCTGCAGTTTTCCCTTTTCTTTGGAGGAGAAGAAATAGGTTTATATTGTCTTGGGAGTAAAGGGAAAACAGAAGCCAGACGAATTATGTCCCGACTGGCCATAGTATTGTCTGGACTGACCACTTTACTGCCTCTTCCTGCTGTCTGTGCCCTGAAGGTTCCCTGTGTGGAAGCAGCTGGAGTGACCATGGGTCAGCTTAACTATCTGCCATAGCAGTCATGAAGATAAAAGAGGGGAGGGGAATGGACCATTGATATGAACGCATTCGTGGTCTTTTGTGCAATCTGTTTCTGCTAAGGTTGCCGCTGATCCCCCAGTAGGTAGCAATACAAAAATACAACCACAAACACTAACTAAATATAAATCATTTTGCTTTTTTATATATCATTAAGTGAACATTTACATGAAAAGTGCAAGAGATATGTGATTGCATTAAATATCACATGCCCTGCCTATTTAGTGCTCCCATGCTTCCCGGCCCAATTTGAGCCCCAAATGGGCTCACGAAAAGCAGGAGCATGTCCATGGCCTACGTGATGACATCACTCCTGGAAGTGATGTCATCATGCTGCACCAGGAACATACATGCGCTCTTTGCTTATGTGCAAAAATCATCAAACAGGTGTGTGATGAGTTCCCCATCCCTTCCGCCGGAAGGGGAAGTGGACCTGGCAATGTTAGTTCCTGCGCTACACGAAAACAAAGTTAATGACATTCTTCGGGCAGTCACGTGAAGATTGTTTTGCAGATTCCTGACACAGATTACTGTCAGTGCGCATATGCACACTGATAACATAAAGGAATAAAGAGAGGAATAATAGAGAGCCAGTTTGGTGTAGTGGTTAAGAGCGGCAGGACTGTAATCTGGAGAGCCAGGTTTGATTCCCCACTCCTCCACTTGAAGCCAGCTGGGTGACCTTGGGTCAGTCACAGCTCTCTCAGAGTTCTCTCAGCCCCACCCACCTCACAGGGTATTTGTTGTTGTGGGGATAATGATGACATACTTTGTAAACTGCTCTGAGTGGGTGTTAAGTCATCCTGAAGGGTGGTATAGAAATCAAATGTTGTTGTTATTATAAAAGATATGTTACTCATGGATGGGACTGAAGCCTGTGGTAAACTGTGCATGCAAAGTGATCTGTTTTTAAAAATCCAGAAGTGAAAAGCCATGGGGAATCCGTTTTGAAAACAAAGCCAGGTAATTTCGAACTGCGGGTTGCAGGAAGGAACTCCAAGAACCATTTCAGAAGCATCCTTTAAGCAGCCTCGGAGTTTCACTGTAATCTGAACCGTCTCGTGCTCATTTTATTGCTGGCTGCTCCTAACTAGTATTTACGATTTGGGAGATCCCTAATTTATCACCCCACGTAATGTCTGAGTCACATGGAGCTGTCATGCTGAATCAGACCCTTGTTCCATCAAAGTCAACATTGTCTACGCAGAGTGGCAGCAGCTCTACAGAGTCTTAGGTAGGGGCCTTTCACATTACCTCCTACCCGATCGGTTGTTGTGGGTTTTCCGGGCTGTATTGCCGTGGTCTTGGCATTGTAGTTCCTGACGTCAATACAGCCCGGAAAACCCACAACAACCATCGTTCTCCGGCCGTGAAAGCCTTCGACAATACATCCTACCCGATCCTTTTAAACGGGAGATGCTAGAGACTGAAACTGGGATTTTCTACATGCCAAGCAGATACTCTACCATTGAGCCACGGCCCTTTCCTAAATACATGTTCTTCCTTGCATTAGTTATGGGACTCTTATCTGTCACTCCAATTCAGGTGAAAATGAGCTTTCTTCTATTTTTTTTTTATTCTTGTCCCTCAGCATGCGAAAAGCAGCCCTCTATTTGTAGCCCCATGGAAGCCCGTGAAATGTTCGTGGTCCCTTCAGAGTTCCTTGCCCTCTCGATGTATACTTCTCTATTAAAATAGCCTTCTGAATGGTTTTGCTCTCTCTGGAAAGAAGTTATAAATAGCTACACAAAAGAAGGCACCAAAATGGCCAACACTTCTGGGGTGGGAGGAGAAATGTTAGCATCTGTAGGAGAAAGATGATGGACCAGCTGGACTGATCCTGCAAGAGAACCAGTTTGGTGTAGTGGTTAAGAGCGGCAGGACTCTAATCTGGAGAGCCAGGTTTGATTCCCCGCTTGAAGCCAGCTGGGTGACCTTGGATCAGGCACAGCTCTCTCGGAGCTCTCTCAGCCCCACCCACCTCACATGGTGTTCTGTTGTGGGGATAATAATAACATACTTTGTAAACTGCTCTGAGTGGCCATTAAGGGCGGTATATAAATCGAATGTTGTTGTTGTTGATGCCCTTATGTTCTTCGCATGTGGTTCCGCCCCTACTCAGCTGCAAAAGGGGATGTGATGTCAACCGTGAGAAACCTGACTCCAGGCAATTGAGACTGGTAGCCCCTTCAGCCTTTAGAATTCCCCTCCCATGCTCACACGCACTGGCCTTTTTTTTTTTTTGGAAAGACAAGGGCACTCTTGTGCAAGACGAGGTGTCAACTTTGAGCTCATTGGAACCAACACGCAAGCCCTCGGTCAGCTTCATGCCCAAGGAACTGCACGAGTTTCCTCTTGGCCACGGGCTGGCTGATTCATGGGGTGTTTCCCTTGCAGTTTGCACCACCAGCTCATGAATTATTTAAAGCTAAAATAATAAAATCCATCGGCTGTGGATCCGTTTTATGACTCTGGTAATGCGGGAGAGGTGTGAGCAGAGGGCGTGTTGTTCTACGCCTGCCTTGTTCCCTAGAGTTCTGCAAGTGGGCGGTCAGCATTTTCTGCCTGTGGCGCCAGGCAGGGCTTTTGCAATGTGAAAATAGCCATGCTGGCTCCTGTTTCCTACAGCATCCAATGAGATGACTCTAGGAATCCCACCAGCAGGGAATAATAGAAAGAGTCCTCTCTTCTTGTTTGTGCCTCCTCCAAGATCTGCTCCAAGATCAAAGGTATACTGCCTTTGTACATTCCTTACCATCATAGCTAACAAGAACATAAGAAGAGACTTGCTAGATCAGGCCAGAGATCCATCCTCCTGTTTTCTGTAGTGGCTACCAGACGTGGGGTGGGTGGGGAAGGCTTTGCTTGCTCCTCAAGCGCACCTGATAGGCCGCTGTTGTGTGTCCAAAGCGCTGACTTCAATGGGCACTTTTTTCGACCCGACACAGGCATAATTTCTTTATTGAGTCCACTGCAGCAAGCTTTGCTGCTGGTCCCCTAGCTCCCCTGGCTTTAAAAGGAGACTAGACACAATCATGGCTATTAGCTGTGATGGTTCAATGGAGCTTCCATGTGCAGAGGCAGTGTACCATTAAGTAACAGTTGCTGGAGAGAACAAGAAGGGGAGCACTATTGCTTTCTGACTATTTCCTGGAGGTACCACTGCAGGAAACAGGATGCTGGATTAGGGTTGCCAGCCTCCAGATGGTGGCTGGAGTGCTCCAGGAATTATAACTGATCTCCAGCCAACAGAGATCAGTTCCCCTGGAGAAAATGGCTGCTTTGGAGGGTGGACTGTGTCCGGGGTCTGAGGCCCAGCCCCCGGACTTACCAGGAGGAGAGGACGGGAGGCAGCCAGGAGACAGCTACCTAGCCACCCCAATGGACACCCAGGGCCAGAACCCACCGACGCCAGAGGGAGGGAAAGAAGCACCCAAGCCTCAGAGAGTTAGATGGGGTAGGTGGAAGCCAGCTAGCCCCACTCTCTGTGGGGAGGCTAGGAGCCCAGGCAGAGAGAGTGAGGACAACCAGGAGGGGACCAGACCAGAGGGAGAAGGCACAGGAAGGAGGGACAGCCAGCCAGCAGCAAGCCAGCAACCTTACATGCAGTAGAGGAAAGGCAGCACAGGGTCACACCCCAACTTGCAGGCAGGCTAGAAGGGCTCAGCCAGAACCAGGTGGGGCTGCGAGCAAAGCAGTCACAGGTAGGGCTGCCTGAGGCAATTAGCAGAGAAAGTCCAGCAGCCAGCAAAGCAACTGCAGGAGTGGCTACCCAAGGCAGCCAGCAAAGCAACCACAGGTGTGGCTGCCTAAGACAGCCAGGGCCGTGGCTAGAGTGCTGGGGGCATGGCTGGCAGGTGGAGCCAGGAATGGGTGAAGGGATATAAGGAAAGTCCACCCACAGGGCATGGTGGATTGTTGTGTAGGAGTATGATGGAGTTTAGGGGGAGGGGGAGGGGGAGGGGGAGGGGGAGGGGGAGGAGTAAGAGTAAGAGTAAGAGTAAGAGTAAGAGAGAGAGGGGGGAGGGGGGAGCTGGGAGGAGGAAGAGTAAGGAAGATGAAGGAGAGGAGGAAGAGTGAGCCTGGAGGCTTTGGAAGACAAGAAGAAAGGGGAGGCAGCCAGGGCTCTGTTAGGTCGAGCAGGCCTGCAAGTGGATTGAGAGGGAGCGAGGGTGAGGTATACCCCCGCTCCTTCCACAGAGCGAGAACCTGCATGGCCCCTGACGGCTTCCCAAGATCAAGCATAGCGGCGCCCATGGCAGAACCTGACAGATTGTGTGGCATTATACCCTGCTGAGGCCCCTCCCCTCCCCTCCCAAACCCCACCCACTCCAAGCCCCACCCCCCAAATCTCCAGGAATTTCCAACCTGGAGCTGGCAGCCCTATGCTGGATACGGGATTAGATAGACTTTTGGGATCTGGAGTGGATAGTACGTTAAATGCCATTTGGGTTGGGGGCACTTGGGCTTTTTCTGTTAGTGAAAGCATGTGGTGTGGAGGGGAGGGAATGGCGAAGCTCCTCCTACCTCTGTTTGCACTTGGGAGTCGATTTGTGCCCCCTCCCATTGTAAAGGTGATCATCGGATCATATGTTAAATATGAGTCGACCTGGGGTTTCCCTCAACCCAACTCATATTTACCGTATCGTCTAATCAGACTCTGGGCTGAATCCAACAGAGATGCTCTTGTAATTCTTTTTATTCCTGTGAGTTTCCCAGGCCACTGATGAATACAGGGCACCAGAATAAATAGAGTTTCTGTACAATCTAGCAATTGCCATTGCCATATTCTTGTTCTGGCCTTGATCACTGTACCCCGAAGAAAATGGAAGTTCTTAAGTCCTGCCTGCTTCATGCCTCTCCCACAGATCAGGTGCCACAGCTCATGTGTGCGGCACCTCCTTTTTTGGTCTGGTTCTTTTTCAGTTTGCAGTGGGCACAGTATATTTTTGAAGCCTGAAATATTACAAACATATTGAAAGCATATGCTCTTGGCGTAGGGGAATTTTAAAAAAAGCCATCTCAATAAACTTAGTGATGAGGAAAAATCACTTTTCCTAGTGGTTTGGAGTTTTTTTTCCCTCTTCTTCTTCAAGACAAAGTGTTGGAAAAGGGCAAATTGGCTGCAGGTTGGAAAGTTGGCATACTCTGAGATAGAAGCTCTACCCCCTTCAGCGCTTCCGAAGCCCCGAAGCATCATGTAATGGTAGAGAGGCAAAAGACCTGGAAAGACAAGGAAAGTTTGCCAGCTCAGATAAACTGAGAATCTAGCTAGGGGTTGCTTTGAATATATATTTTCCACTGTATGGGGCTGGCTTAAGTATCTACCTAGAATAGTTTTGCTGACCCTTGAACGCTTTTCTGCCTTAGGCTCTCCAGTAAACGGAGACACTCAGTGGGTGACCTGGTGGCACGCTGCTCTCCTGAGCCCACCTAACTCCTGGAGGAGTTGTTCTCTTCTCTCGGAAGTGAATGTGTTGCCTGGGGGTGCCACGGTGCCCACCTACACTTTTCCTGATGCTCGATATGTATTTTTAGAAAGTGGGCAGGGCCAGGAAGGGCTTTTGCTCAGGAAGGCTTCTGATTGGCCTCTGGAGAGTTGATTGGCTGGGCAGATTTTTTTAAACAGTTGTTTCAGGAACAGCTGCCACCATAGCATATTGGTGGGTACCAGGGATTTTTTTCTGGGAAAAGAGGTGGTGGAACTCAGTGGGTTGCCCTCGGTGAAAATGGTCACATGGCTGGTGGCCCCGCCCCCGATCTCCAGACAGAGGGGAGTTTAGATTGCCCTCTGTGCTGCTGCAGTGCGGAGGGCAATCTAAACTCCCCCTCTGTCTGGAGATCAGGGGGCGGGGCCACCAGCCATGTGACCATTTTCAAGAGGTTCTGGAACTCTGTTCCACCACGTTCCAGCTGAAAAAAAGCCCTGGTGGGTACCATGTGGGCAAAGTCCCAGGGATTTGTTCCCTTGCCCGCCAATCTACCAGCAATCAGCAGGAGGTAGCAAGGCCCCCGGAGGTTGCTTGCCACTGGTAGGCACCCCAGGAACATGCATGGTGTGCGCACTCCAGGGGAATGCAATGCTGCCACTTCTGGAAGTGATGCCGTCGAGCTGGCTGTGGGAGTGCTTCCACGCTTTGTTTGGGGCTGATTTTGGCCCCAAATGGGCTGAATTGGCCTGGCGCTGAGCGCGGGAGTGTTCCCATGGCTGGCGCAACAGTGTCACTTTCCGGAAGTGATGTCATCACGCAAATAAATGCCACAGCACAGGCATGTGAAGTCAAAGCACAGGGCCAACACAAGGTATGTGCCAGCTGGGCTGTATTTGGGGGAGGCAGGGGGTCGCTTGCCCAGGGCACCACCAAAGAGAGGAGGCGGGTGCAGCTGCTGGCCGGGAATGTGGGGAGCTGTTGGCGGCAGCATGGGAGGCTGTGTGTGGGGGAGGGCTAGGAGGCCGCCCTAGACACCTGCCATGCCAACAGGGTGGCCAGCTTGCTGGGCACCAAGCTGGCCCTCTGGCTCCTGCAGTGGCTGTTAGAGAGGAGCACGCAGAGCTGGCAGCAGCAGTGCAGGCGGCTGTGCAGGAGGGCTGGGAGGCTGCCCATGCCACCCTGGCTGCCTGCCTTCTGCGCTGATTGGGCGGCCAGCTCGCTAGGCACCGAACTGGCCCTCCAGCTCCTGCGGCAGCTGCTAGCCAGGAGCACACTGCCAGGTAACTAGTGGGGAAGCGATGGCCCAAATTGTGGGAGCACTCCCAGGGGGCGTGCATGCCCTGAAGTGATGTCATCGCATGGTCCTGAGAGTGCACGCGCACTTTGTATGCGTGCATGTGTGGTGACAGGGGCTCCACCTGCCAGGAGTTGCCCTGGGTTCCTGCAACCCACTCTGTGCCGCTGAGTGCCAGGTCCCCCCTCCCACCAGAGGGTATAGGGACCTAGCAACCGTAGTGCTAGGCACTCACACAGGCACCACAATGGGGATGGGTGGGAACAATTGCTCTAGGGGCAGAGGAGAGCCTTGGAGTGTTCCTAAATGGCAAGCTTTTTCTTTCCAAGGGAGTGCAACCATTCTCCCTAAAAAAAAATTCCTTTTTTGTACTTCTGCAGTTACTCAAAGGAGAGGGAATCAGATCCAGATGAAGGCATAAATAAAGACTAATCAGGCTTGGATGAATCCCCTGCAGCCCTTCTAGAATCGCCAAATAAAGACCCTTGATTTAGGGAGGAAAGTGGTCCATTAAAACTGCAGAATCCTCATTCATTGCCTCGATGTAAGACATTTGTTTGTTTTCTCAGCAGGTTGCGCCAGGGCAGAGTGCTGAAAAGTTGACCCCCCCCCATTTAAATCGAGATCTTTAAACAAATCAGAGCCTGGGGGAGGAAAGTTGTTCACAAATGGATATTGATTGGGAGGGTAGCCAAATGTAGGGTTGGTGGGCAGATGGTTTGCTAAGAAGATAAATAAAAGATAAATAAAAGGAGTAAGGAGAGAAGATATCTGAAGGCTGTCGCCTCGCCAGAATCTTTGTTCTCAAGAAGGCTCGTCCAGCGTCAACCCTTCCTAATAGGGGCTGCAGTACTGGTTCCAGGCATCTGGCTCTTTAATATATGATAGATGCCCCTTCCCTGGAGTATATCTCTTGTAGACATGGGCGTGGGCTTTCCTGGACATCACTAGACTGGGTCTTCTTAATCAGCAATTGCCTCACTGCTCGTGGAGCTCTAAAAACTGGGTCAGGAGATGATCATCTCTTAGTTCAGGGCAATGTTGCTTGGGGAGGGCCAGCTTAGGGCTGTCAGGTCCTTTCCTGCTTTCTACTTCCTCTTCCAGGTCAAATGGTTGGCTATCTGGGCTCTCCTGCAAAGCAAGGTTCTTGCTTGCTATAGGGAGGGGCAAGTGAACTACCGACATTTGTGGTCTTTCTTTCAATGCATGGTGACCAGTAGCACTCTTTTATGAAGATACGAACTGGTCCTTCACCATCACTGATCTCTGTTGCATCTCATGTTTGTATGTATGTTTGCTCCTTACTGTTGTGGGGCAGGGGAGGGAAGCCTTATGCCCTAACTTCTACCCCCCCCCCAAGCCTTTGGGGCAGGCAGACTGCCCATCAGCAGGGGGAGAACAATGCCTGGGCTTCTACCTACCCCCATTCCTGTAGGCATGCCTGCCTGCCAATATAGTTAGGCAAACTTTTTACCTTTGTGCCTTGCAGGTCATATAAGCTGATGGCTTATTGTAGGGGAGAAGATTTTGTCTTTCTTGTTCTCTTCAGCCTGTAGACAAGCTGCCTCTTATTGGGGGGCAAATCTAGTTTCTACTTCTATCCATCTGGCAATCTATCTACCCCTACCTGTCAGTATGTACAAGCAATGCTTTTAGCTGTTTTCGCTGCCTGGTAGATGCAAGCACAGGACCTGCGTTTATATACAAAATCAGAAAGCCATCTCCAAACCAATAAGCTAGTGAAATGATGGAAAGAAAGTGGAATTGCTGTACACAGAAATTCCAACAAGGACAAACCTGTTTGGTAAAAAACTTGGCTAACTGTTCTGGTTGGAAAGTGTCCCTGTCAGGCACGTATCTGTTGAGTCATCCTCTCTCCACTCCTTCTATCAGCCTGTAAACTGAAACAAGAGAGCAAGGTGCCAGAACAACTGAGATTGGAACTGTTCCTTGATGCTGAAAAGAACTCTGTGTGAACTGGAAACATTTCAGATATGCATAAGTCGCTGTTGTTTGGGTCAGATCTTAATTAGTGAAGTTCCTACTGTACACACACACACTTGGTAACAAATGCACATTTTAGGCATTCTTTAGTGTTTCATTAGGTATATGAGAATTTGCAAGAATAGGTGCACAATGACCATGTAGACTGAAATCCATGAGGAAGACACATGTTGTCCCCTCCCCCTCTATTCCCACAAGCACACATTCCTAACCAATATGTGAAGCATTGGAACTTCTCAAGGATCCAATTCCTGGCCCAGACTTCTGTTTACCTTGGAGATCTGCAGCAACATCTCTCGGTTGCTTTGCCTAAATATAAGAAGCAATTGTCAGGCACACCAAGTTCAAAGCTTTCCTACCTATTGTTCCCCTTCTGCAAGCTTTCAGCACTAGATTGTTATTCATTGTTGCTACACATCTGCTACTATCAATGCAATGCTATTTGCAGTAATTTTCAAACCATCTAATCTGTGAGGCACATTTCCCCAGCATTGAATTTAAAATTGGGGGCACTCTTCCCACCCAGAAGGCTTACATTTAGAGTATGAATTATCTGCCTGCAGGGGAGCTATCTCAGTGTTTCTGCACATCTCACAGATCTCATGAGAGGAAGGGCAACACAGCACAGCGATCTATGTAGAGTCACTCCAGACATTCTTCCATTGCCTTCTTCCAAACTGAGAGCCAGTTTGGTGTAGTGGTTAAGAGTTAGGGCTGCCAGGCCCCTTCACTCCCCTGGCTGGAGATTGGGACGCTGGCTCTTACCTCCCCTCCTTCTCCTTGTGTTCATGTCACGTGCTTGTGCAGTGTGCGCACACTCTTGGCTGGCGTGATGATGTCATTTCCAGGAAGTGACATCATCGTGTGGGTCAAAGGGCGCCCCAGGAGCGCTCCCTCGATCACAAAGGGCTGAATTGCCCTCCTGTGGAGCCTGATTCAGCCTGGGGGGCACCAGGGGGTGCCCTGAGGGATGTGCCCCCCCACTGGCACAGTAAATGGAGGCGGGGGTGGGTGGGAGGTGGGAGCAGGGGATCCCCTGCCCCCAGTAGGGGAATGGCAAGCCTATTAAGAGCAGCAGGACTCTAATCTGGAGAACCAGCTTTGATTCTCCACTCCTCCACTTGAAGCCAGCTGGGTCACATGGGTCAGTCACAGCTCTCTCAGAGCTCTCTCAGCCCCACCCACCTCACAGAGTGATTGTTACGAGGATAAAAATAACACACTTTGTAAACCGTTCTGAATGGGCATTGTCCTGAAGGGCGGTATATAAATTGAATGTTGTTATTATATTCAATTACTGCCTATTCAATCACACTGGATGCACATTATCAGAATTTCCACTTCAGGTGTTGGTTGCTAGGTCGGAGGTAAGCACAGGGCAATGAGGGAGATTTGAGGGGGAGAGGCTGTCTCCAGAGTGGCTGAATGCAGAAATCACTGTGGATGTGGAAATCCTATGGAGGCTACTTAAAAAAGTTGCAAGGCCAGAGCAGCGACTCGTGTAGAGAGACAGTAGGAAGGCCCCTCTGTGGGTGAACTCATTGAAATGGCAGGAATCTTTCAACGACGTCCTCCACTGTTCAGTCTGGTTTAAGGCTGTTGACTCCAACTTGGGAAATTCTTGAAGACTAGGAGCTGGTGACTGGGGAGGGCAGAGTCTTGGGAGGGGAGAGGGCCATACAAAGCTGTGATGTGACTATAGGACTTCCATTTCTCCTAGAGTCTATGGCACATAGGATTCCCAGGTCCCTATACCCTCCCGGTGGGAGCGGAGGACCCAAGACTTACCTGTTGTAATCTCCTCGCGCTCCAGTGAAGTGCAGGAGCACATCTGTGGCTGGCACGATGATGTCACTTCAGGAAGTGACATCACCCTCCTGGGAGCATGCCCGGTACACGCTTTTGGTGCCTGCCAGTGGTGGACAATCACTGGGAAGGGGTGCGTGTTGCCACCATGGGCAACTGGGCAAACCCCTGGGAGATTGCCTGCTACCAGCAGGCAACTGGGAAGCCTAATGGCATACCATAAGGGTCCACCCTCCGAAGCTGCTGTTTCTTCCAGGGGAACTGATCTCTGGAGGTCAGTTGTCATTCCACCTGGAGTCCGACAATCCTAGTCTAGGTTGGCCCAAAGGAACCCCTGAAGCAGTCGAGTGGAAGAGCCTTTCCAAAATGCTGAATGGAAAAAGTTTAGACCCCCTCTGCGGCTTCAGCCTCAGTATCAAATATGCTTGGAGAATGTCCAGCTGCCTCTTCATGCTTTTTCTCACATTGTTGCTGGTTGGAGTCAGGCCTCTTCTCCGATTCCCTTGCCTCTTTTTCCTCTTTATGAAGCTGCCATTCCCTCCGGACTGTTCTTGACGGGCCTCCAGATTGTACAACCCTGAATCCAGGTGTCTGAAATGAATACGAACTTTGTATAAGTCATGGGATGAGAGGGAGGGTGTAATGCTTTCAAGACAAGGAAATCCCAGATAGACGTCTGGACAGTATATCACCCCTTGGTTCGTATCTGACACTGACTCAGCGAGTTTGAGATGAATCCTTGACCTTTGGCTGGAGGAGGAAGGAGAAGCAATAACTTCATGACTGTGTTTTTTGGGGGGCGGTGAAGGGAGCCTTTCTGAATGGCCATTGCAGCTGCTTACGAGGATACAGCCGCACCTGCACCCCAATGTTGCGGGTGGGTTTTACTGTCTTCTTTCTTTTGTCATGTACTTGGACTGTGTTTGTTTTCTGCTCTGGAGAAAAGTATGTGATTGGTTTCCACTATCCCTGTTTCTTGGCACAATCAGCCATGTGTGATCAATCGCTCCTCGGCTGTTAGAATAATGATTCGATTGTGAATTTCAAGCAGCATGCTTCGAACAATCAGTTTGCTTTCCTGAGCTCTCCCTTTCTGCTCCCCGTATTACGTTGTGTCAAGTAAACCAGTAAATTGGAAAAGAGGTGCTTTCTTGGCTGGCTGGATTCTATTGAGATGGTGGAGCTGGTGGGAGTAGCTTTTCTCTTTAGTCTTCCAGCCTTCCCATTTTGCCAGCCTGACTCCCAAAACGGAATGTGTTCAAAATGGGATCACCAATACTTTGTGCAGTCTTGTACTGCTGCCTCAGAGTTCTGGTTGAATTTGGAAATTTCTGAGTGTGTGTCAGATGGGCTGTTTTCACACAGCCAAAGCCTCTGGAAGATCGCGTGAAACTCATGGAATGAAGCGTCTTCCTAGTACGATTTCCTGGCACGATCCTGTTTAATGGTGCCATTTCTGATGTCGTCACGCCATTAAAGGGGATCGTGCCGGGAAATCACACTAGGAAGACGCTTCATTCCGTGAGATTCGCGTGATTTTACGGGTGCGTGTGAAAACAGCCATTGCTGAGTACAGCTAATTGGACAGGCACAAGAGGAGGTTGTATCCTTGAAACATAGCTGAAGTTAAAATGATGCATGGCCTATTCATGATGGAGCATATATAACCCTCAGCAAACCGTGTGTTAACAGCTGCCAGATTGGATACCACCAGCCATGCAAATGCAAAACTACTCAAGAAAGATTCATTTTAAACTGTGAGCTAGCAGTCAATATGAACATACGGGCACTTGCCTCAAGAGGACACCATTGGGGGCATAATCCTTACTTCTGTGGAACCCAACCACTACTGCTTTTTCCTTCTTTTTTCATGTTAGCGTGGAGTAGAGTTGCCTTGTTGATCACTTGGCAGGAAAGTGGGGTGGGGTGTGGACAGGGCTTTTTTTCAGCAGTAACGCGGTGGAATGGAGTCCCGGCACCTCTTGAAAATGGTCACATAGCTGGTGGCCCTACCCCCTGATCTCCAGACAGAGGGGAGTTTAGATTGCCTTCGGCACAGAGGGCAATCTACACTCACCCCTGTCAGGAGATCAGGGGGTGGGGCCACCAGCCATGTGACCATTTTCGCAGAGGGCGATTTAAACTTTTAAAAACTCCCCCCTTGTTCCAGCTGACCCAAAGTGACGTCATTGTGCGGTTCTGAGTTCCACCACCTCTTTTCCCAGAAAAAAAGCCCTGGGTGTGGACATGGGAGGGCAACACTTCACTGATAGTATGATGTCATGTCCAGGCCCAACCCAGAAGTTGCATCATGCTGTTGGCAGAATGCTCTAGGATTCATCGGAAACCCTGTGGTTTTATGAGGTTTTACTACTGAAAAAGTCCTATCTCTGATCGCCACCAACCTCACCTCTGAAGGCAGGGTCACAGGGAACAAGACTTGTGATGCAGATCTTAACTGGTGGGAGGAGGCAGTCCTTCGAGTACTCTGGCCTCAAGCCAGTTTGGTGTAGTGGTTAAGAGCGGCAGGACTCTAATCTGGAGAGCCGGGTTTGATTCCCCACTCCTCCGCTTGAAGCCAGCTGAGTGACCTTGCATCAGTCGCAGCTTCTCAGAGCTCTCTCAGCCCCACCCACCTCAGAGTGTGATTGTTATGAGGATAATAATAGCATACTTTGTAAACCGCTCTAAGTGGAAGTTAAGTTGCCCTGAAGGGTGGTATATACATTGAATATTATTATTATTATTAAAGCTAAGAACCAACACTTGAAATTTTGTTCCAATACAAATGGGCAGCCAGTGCAGATCTTTAAGCACTAGGGTGAAATGACAGTAGCTTGGGCAAATCCACATTACTCATTCTAAGTCGCATGTTCCCCGCATTCCCCACGCAATCCTGAGTGCCGGTCACATTACCTCATTAAACAGACGCATTTCATTTGCATTTCTCCCGAATATGTGGTCACAGGTTTTCAACGGGAGTTTCACGGTGGCCGTGAACGGGCCAATGCGCAATTTACGTGGTTTTTTTAAAAACCACCCCCCTTCCTGTCTCTCCGGGCGTTCCGAGAGTTCCTATTGGCTGATTCAACTTGCAAGTGCTCCGTAGTCTGCAAAGACTGTTTTTGACTTCATAGCATTGGATTTATTGATTGTGCTGTTTCTGAATCAAATCTGGTAGTTTGAAAAATCATTTTGGGGTGAATCCATCCTCAGAACGGACTCGCGAAACTTCCTTTTTAACTGTTTTTTATTTTTTTATTTTATATTACTGTAATATCGAAATTATGAAATATCGAAATAATGACACTCCAAGGAAGTGAAACTTCAGTAAAATTCAGGCACTGAACTGTCCTGCATAGGAAATGCCCGCGAAAGCTTCCCACATGCTTCCAAATTTCCAAAAAAGAAACGGGAGAGAGCCATCAGTGCTGTCAGTGGGGGAAAGAGAGGCATCATTATCTTCAATGATGTTTCTTTATAATGGAAAAGTGCGCTCAAAAAAATAAAAAAAAATATGGGCGGGAAAAAAAGGTCCCGCCCCAAAAAAGCGGTTTTCGAGCGGCCGTGTGACCGGAGGGACGCGCGAGAAAGACGGATTGGAAGCAGGAATGTGAACGAAGAGGAAAAAATCACGGATTGGAGGCAAACGGAAGATATCCGATAAACATGCGGGTAATGGGTGAATGTGGATTTGACCCTGGTCTGCTGGATTTTGGACAAACAGAAGTTTCCAGACCATTTTCAAAGGCAGTCCCACATAAAGCACTTTACAATAATTTAATCTGGAGGTAACCATAGTCAGAATTACTGTGGCTAGATCATGCTTTTCAAGGAATGGCTGCAGAGGGTACATCGGCCAAGCTGATAAAAAGTGTTGGCAAGAATTTTGAGAACCAGTTGCTCTAGGAGTTGCTCTACAGGGTTCAAGTCCTTCTTCAATAAAAGGCTGATTTAAGAGTTAAACCCTTTCAAATTTGCAGGTGGGAGATAATATTGTTGAATTCTTCTCTATGTGTAACAAAAAAAATAGCTTCTAGTAAATAAAAAAATCCAACTAGGGGCCAAGATAGAAGTGATAAAGTACACTTCAATGGCAAGTGAACAGACTCACGTGTGTTCCTCCCTGTTCACTTGCGCTCCACTAGATTGAGTGGAGTGCAAGTGGAGCGCAAGTGAACTGGGAGGAACACACGTGAGTCTGTTCACTTGCCATTCAAGCGTAATTTGTCACTTCTAGCTTGGCCCCTAGTTGATCAGGGAGAAAAGTTAATCCCGTTCATTTGAAATTGTGATAATGTTCTTCTTGCAGAGAACATTTGACATGCCATTAGGGTTGCCAGGCCACAGCTGGCAGCCCCTGGAGGAAATGGGGGCAGGGCCTGGTGCGCAAGCATCATGCTGGCATGCTTACGAATTTTTGGTAAAACCCAGAACTGACACGGCAAACAGTGAGGCATTTTGCAAAAACTGAAAGGCTAGAGCATTTATCGTGCCTCTTCTGGTTTTCACTTTTCCTTTCCCTGCCCTATTTTCTCCCACCAAGCACCCATGGTGCCAGGTAGGGTTGCCAGTCCCCCTCTGGGGGCGGGGGATGCCCTGCTCTCACCCTCCACCTCCCACTCTCACTTACCTGGCCAGTGAGGAGGGGAACGGGCCTCCCAGGGCGCACTCCCAGGCCATGTGGCACGTTCTTGCATGCTACAGCAGCCAATTTGGCCTGATTCAGGCTCAATCAGGCTGCTGCGGAGCACAGGAGCACTCCAAGACCCCTCACACAGCCCAGCAGCACTCCTGCACTCCGCAGCAGCTGGATTTGGGCCAAATCGGGCCCGATTCTGACCCCTGTGGAGGGCAGGAGTGCTCCCAGGGCAGCACGTAGCCTGCATGATGTCAGTTCCCAGAAGTTATGTCATTGCACAAGCCAGGAGTGTGCACGTGAGGAGAACTGACTCAGGTCTCCAGCTTCCAACTCTAGTGCCAGGTAGGCTTGCCAATCCCCCTCCTGGGGCAGGGGATCCTTTGCTCCCACCTCCTCCCCCCGACTCCACTTACCTGGCCAGCGGGGGGGGGCATGCTCCTGGAGTGCCCCTGGCGGTGCTGCACCCCTCCCAGGTGGTGTGGCACGCCCCCATGCCTCGCAACGGGCCCATTTCAGGCCAAATCGGGCCCGTTGGGGGGGGGCGATTCAGCCCTTTGGCGAGCACAGGAGCGCACGCAGAAGTGACATCATCACACATGCCAGGATCGTGCACATGCTGTGTGCGAGAGAGAGGAGATGCACTGAGGACTTCGGAGGGTAAGTGCCAGGCTCCCAATCCCCCGCCGAGGGACTCAAGGGACCTGGCAACCCTAGTGCCAGGTGGCAACAAAACAGGACACCAGAAAGTCTCTTGCTATAGCGAAAGGTCCCTAATTGTGATCGCCATGCCAGAAACCTACTCCTTCCTCACCTCATTTTGCTATCAAGTCACTGACAGTGCAGAAGGTAAACGCTCTCCCCGTGGTCCAGTTTTCCATGCCCTTTGGAGGTGCCCTTTGGCCAAAGGTCTGTACGCAAACTTGGTTAATAAGAGATCCTCCACAAACTCTGCTTTGTCTGTATTTGTGTCTCTACCTGACCTTTGCTTAGAGAAGCAGGAATCTAATTATGTATCCTTTCTGTGCACTCCTGCATGGTCTGTAATAATATAACCATATAAGCACAAGAGACGTTTGGCAAAAAACAGAAGATACTATATTTTGTTTGATTCACGTTAAAGAAGAAAAGCTTATTGGTTCCAAAACGGCATCTAATTGTTTCTCAAATGACCCACAGAAATCTTTGCCTTCACAACAATAACGTGCTGGATCAAGCTACACGGGTTGGGATGATTTGCTACTTAACTCTTGTCATGTTTATTGCTTTTGGGATGAAAAAGAAGGAAGCTCCCAAAGGCCTGTTTAGAATTTTGCTGTTCTGTAATTTCCATGTTTCCTTGTTTAGTGGTCAGACTTGGAAATGTTTGTTGGCATTCTATGTATGTAAAATTTGGTGCATGGCTTGGAAGGGAGAGTGGATTCTAAACCTGGCTAAAGTTGCTCCAGAAATTCTCCTCATCTAAAATTTTCCTCCAGCATTAGAGTTTTGAATTAACTGATCTTATTCCTGAAGTGAGACAGATGTATCAAGAATTGTCCTTTAAAAACAAAACTGTTCTGGTCTTTATCTCTTGTTTTTTAATCCTTGTATAGAATACTTTTTGCACTAGCTTTCCATTTTTTCCATTCCTTCATGCCTTTTGCTTGCCTTTACATTGTAGAAGTGTATGTATGCATTACTATAACATCTCAAGAGAGCAAACTTGACATTGTACATAAGGTAGTATAGTGTGTGACATCTTCCAAAGTGCAGGAAAGCGTAGGTATCTACCAGTAAAACACCGCAAAATAAGATTAAGATATTGCTGTGCAATTTGCAATACCACCATGTTTTTGCAATGTTTTATCAGTGTACATATGCACATTGTTAATGAGGGGGAGGAGTACAAATTAACTAAAAAGCGCAACGACCTGCACTTCTCCACTTTCTAAATTGATTTTTAGAAATTCTCCCAGTTGGTCTGAAATTAAGAAGTAGCATAACACTGTTCAGAGTGAATCCATGAAGCAATAAAGGAATGAGGGGGGTGGGGGGTTCCTTGCTCTTTTGCTGCTTTTAGAGTGGATGTTTTATTATTTCTGATTTTGATGATTTGTTATATTATATTATGCTGGTGGGTGCCATGTGAGCCAGGTGGGTTGAGGGGCGGAATGTAAAATTATTTAAGTAAAATAAAATCCTGACTTCAGCCCTAGAAGATGATATTCAGACTTGCTTAGTCGTGGTGTGATCAGGCGATTCCCAAATAACTGCTGATTTGTCCCTGTCTATAAAGCTAAAGTCTGGGCCACAGCTTTTTCTCAGGATGTGTGTGTTATGTGCCATTAAGTCGCCTCCGACCTATGGTGACCCTATGAATGACCTCCAAAATGTCCTATCATTAACAGACTGGCTCAGATATCAAGATAGTGGACAGTATTCGATTTTGGAGCTTCCTATCCAGGCGCATCCTACTGCGTCTCTGACTGCAATCCATGGATCTATCTGGTCATGGAACTTCAAATCAGGGTGCAATTCACTAGAGTGCTTCCAAAATCCTCCTCCTCCAAGCTCCTTCCTTGATTTTTGAGTTCCAGATTACACCGTTTCCTTTCCCAAGCAGTACCAATGGATAAGGAACCCTCCACTTCCATTTTTTAAAAAAATTTCAAATGTTGTACCATGCTGTGCTTGCGCAGCTTGTCTCAGCTTTTAGTTCCTTCAGCTTGCTTGCAGTTTTTGCTCCTTTTCCATTACTAAGGGTAGAAACCAGTGGCGTAGCATGGCGGGGCAGAGGGGCCATGGCTCCGGGTGCATAATTTTTAGGGTCGCTGCACCATGGAGAGCCTGTGCTGCTCTGGCCGCCTGCCACGCCAACGGGGCAGCTGGCTCGCTGCTGAACTGGCCATCCTGCAGTGGCTGCTGGCCAAGTGGCGGTAGCATGGGCGGCTGTGCCATAGGGCTGCCAGGTAAGGGGCAGGGAGGCGAGCGGCCCAAATCATGGGAGCGCTCTTGGGGGGGCGACCATGCCCTGTGTGATGATGTCACTTCCCGGAAGTGCCATCATCGCATGGTCCCAGGAGTGTGTTCGTGCTTTGTGTGCGCATGTGGTACCAGGGGCACCACTTCCTACCAGGAGTTGCCCTGGGTGCTGGCAACCCTTGCTATGCTGTTGGTGGAAACTGGAAATACATGTTGCTTAGTACCTAGGGGCGCTCAAGTGCAGGATTGTATGTGTAGTCCTCAATTCACATGCAGGCTGTTCTTGTTTGGTGCACATGAATGCCGCTTTCATGGGAGCTCCCTTTGTGTGACTGCATTTGCAAGTAATTCCGGAGGTGAAGCGCCAATTCAACTCATTGCTGCAAGAATGAGTACTGTAGGCTCCTTTGACTTGCCAGTTGTCAAGATCTGATTTTAATGAATGGATGTGGGGGAAACTGGGATACTTTTAGCAATTGAGGAGGAACTGATATCGAACGTGTGAATGTATTCACATGGAGCAAATTGAAGTGTGACTGTGCAAATGAGTGCATGGAAAGTTGGAGGGGGGACACATGAAATGAGGTTCACTTGAGCATCCCTAGGTATTTAATAACATGTATTTCCACCCTAAGACACACTTGCTCATTGACAAAGCAGAGCAAAAAAGTAATCTTGGTGCAATCATAAGTTACAGTTGCATCAAAATGTTATTTGTGTGGCCTTTTACTGATGGGCAGGAACTAGAGTTACCTGTCCCCCAATCAAGGTAGAGGATCCCCCACTTGACTGGCTGGTGGGGGGAAAGGCCGAGAATGCACTTCCTGGGACATGCTCCTGGGTGGCGCACTCCTGCGCTCTGCAGTGGGCTGATGGGGGCCCCCTCATGGGTTGAATTGGGCCCATTTGAAGCCTAAATTGGCCCACTGTGAAGTGCAGGAGCTCTCCAGGGGCCCCCCACAGCAGCAGGCTGATTTCAGCCCCAAACGGGCCAGATTCAGCTCACTGCAGAGTGCGGGGACACTGCTGGGAGGGCCCTGGAGAGCTCCCGCGCTTCACAGTGGGCCAATTTAGATGCCAAACATGCCCAGTTGGGCCCCAAACGAGCCAAAATCAGCCCGCTGCAGAGCCCGGGAGTGCTTCCGGGACAGCATGGTGCCCTATGCAATGATGTCACTTTCAGGAAGTGACATCACACAGCCTGGGGAAGATGAATGCTGGGCATCTCACCTCCCACTGGGAGGGTAAGGGAACTTGGCAACCCTAGCAGGAACAAGTGCACCAGGGTTAAACATTTCATGAAAGGAATCTTGATGCAGTCATCTGTACAGCTCCATCAAAATTACTTTTACGTGCCATTTGGGCGAAGGGCATGGAGGAAATGTTTCAAACCCACAAATAAATAAACAATGTGAGGGTGTTTTTTTTTTCTTTTTCAGTGTTGCAATCAGGGCTTTTTTCTGGGAAAAGAGGTGGTGGAACTCAAGACTGCACAGTGACGTCACTTTGGGTCAGTTGGAACAAGGGGGTAGTTTTTTAAAGTTTAAATTGCCCTTGGTGAAAATGGTCACATGGCTGGTGGCTCCACCCCCTGATCTCCAAACAGAGGGGAGTTTAGATTGCCCTCTGAACCGCTCAGCAGCATGGAGGGCAATCTAAACTCTGTCTGGAGATCAGGGGGCGGGGCCACCGGCCATGTGACCATTTTTAAGAGGTGCTGGAACTCCGTTCCACCACGTTCCCGCTGAAAAAAAGCCCTGGTTGCAATGCAGATGTGCCCTCCAGAGAAAAAAATGCAACTGAACTGAGGGAACTGATAACACCACGATCTAATTTCAACATTAACTTCAGAAGTTCTCCTAGAATTAAGGAGGAGTGGCACTCAGGGTAGAGAGAAATTTCAGAACACTAAAGGAACAGAACAAAGGAAATTTGCTCATCCCCAACAGCTCCTTAAGAAATTAATTAATGTAACCATTAAATCTCTAATTGCCCCAGGCTATGCAACGGATAAAACACATAGATTAACATAGTGAGATTCATGGGCCTATTGCCATACCATTTACTCATTCTCCGTTTCTGTGTAATGTTTAACTGCTGTGCACACATGCTCCTGCGCATAAAAAAACCCATACAAAAATGACGCACATCAGAGTACACTACAGGCCTGTGGTTTTCTTTCTGTGAATACAGAACGTGACCAGATTTTAAAAAGGGAAATGAATAAAGTTGTATGAGTTTAGGCTACTACGAAATCCCACAAGCTAGACTTCAACAAGGATAGAAACATGGTTAAGGTTTCCACAGTAACTGCAGGTAACCTAGCCAATAACCTTTCCTCCTTTATTGCTACCTCCAACCCTTTGGTCAGAGTCCAGCACAGCGGCCAACCATGATGTAATTCAGGAAACATCACAGCTTAGACCTGTGGAACCTCACTTCTTGCCATGTTCCTAACAACCTTGAGAATCTTTTTCTGCAGCAACAACAGATCATGTTTGGCTGAGAAACTCTCTAGGGGGTACTGTGGAAAACCAGAAGTGACTAAGCTATGAGAAATATGTGGACCACTGGAAATGTTTTATTTTTGGATGTTGGGGAATAAAGGGTGGGTGGGAAAGGGTGGGAATAAAGGGTGGGTGGGAAAGAAAGGATTGGAATTAGAGTGGAAGGATGAAAAAGAAGGGATTGCAGCAAAAGTGGACAGATGGAAAAGTGGAGGGATGGAAAGGGGATTGGAAGATGTCAGGGTGGCCCCTGCCATACTTTGCGGGGTTCATTGGGGGGTTACTGTTGCAGACCAGATCTGTGCCCTGCTTTAAAAGTGCCAATGCAGACTGGTGTGTCCAAATCCTGCCTGGGAAATGTTATCTGTGGGAGAAGCTCTGAGAATGCAGTTATCTGTGAGCCAAGCTACAAGTGATGAATTACACTTGCCTGGCAAGTGAACAGACTCACGTGTATTCCTTCACTTGATCAAGTGGAGCGCAAGTGAATGGCAAGTGAACAGAGAGGAATACACGTGAGTCTGTTCACTTGCCAGGCAAGTGTAATTCATCACTTGTAGCTTGGCTCTGAGTTACCAGGGAGATGAAGAGGATCCGCGGACTTAGTGAAAACAACAACTTTATTTACTTTTATTTTACCTTCTGCAGCTTATTAGATGTGAACTTAGAGCTTAGTTTCGGGGGGAGTAGAGTGGGTAGTAAAGTGGGTAGTGCCTGAAGGGGTGGGTAGTGCCTGAACAATTTAATACTTAACAGGGGAAGAGGACAGCCATTCTTATCAAGAAGGTTCTTCTATACTGAACTCTTAGGTTATCAATAAAAGCTTTAACTCATGCATCCTTGAAGTCATTCAGTGAAGTTACTTGAGATCTAAGCTGGCAGTCTCTGGCAGAAATAAAATGAGGTGGAAAAGAGGGTATTGGAGGAAGTGAAGTGGGGGGATGGAAAAGAGGATTGGAAATAAAATAGGGAGATGGGAAAGAGGGGTGTGACAGTCATCCCCAAAGTCCCACCTATCCTTTAGGGCTCTGAACCAAGCCTTGGGATTTTGGCCTCATGCGGATCAAGTGATTATCTGCCAATCAGAGCCCCTGGAACTCCACTGGATGGGAGGGGGTTAGCAGGGCTCATTTTGAGGGGGAACGCGCCGGAACGCAGTTCCGGCAGTTCCCCAAAGAGGTCACATGATAGGTGGCCCCACCCACCTGACTCTCAGCCATTTTGGGCCTGTTTCAGCCTGGATTAGGGCCGAAATGGCCCGGATTGGACCTCTGATGGGTGGTGGATCACTCTTCCGCTCAGCAGCAGCCTGATCCACCATTTTGGGCCCCTTTCGGCCATTTTCAGCCCCTTTTTGCCATTTTGGGCCCAATTTCGGCCCTGAATGGCCAGGATCGGGTCCAAAACAGCCAGGATAGGTGATGTCAGGGGGTGTGGCATATGCTAATGAGTTATGCTAATGAGTTCCTCCAGCTCTTTTTCTACGAAATGACCCCTGGGGGTTAGTATAAGAAGGGGGAGGAGAAACTTTTTTCTTCAGACAGGGAATTGCAGCTTTGGATGAGAGCTGTAACTTAGATAGGATTTTTATTTGGCTTTTACTTAGGATTTACAGTTAGGAAGAAAATTGTTTTTAGTGAGACAAATGTGCATCTCATTAAGAGACTGTCAAATCTAACTTGTGTCTACAGGTTATATGACCAAGGGCTCTGAGTTCACTGAGCACCCTACAACCTGAACACGAATCCTGTCACTTGAGGAAATAGGTTCTAGGTTCTAGGTTGAGGAAATAGGTTCTTGAATGCTGAGGGAACCTAGCTGGAGAAAAAGGAGTCAAATCTCCTCTCGGTGTTTGTGTACATGTTAACTGAGGCTCAGTTTCAACATGTTAACTCCCACCAGGAAAATTTATAATCTCTAGGGAATGAAGTAGGATTGCCAGACTGCATAAAAAAATAGATAGGACCCTGGAGTTCATATGCTCCCGGGCCTGGTGTGATAACATCAATCTGGAGTGACGTCGTCGTTGGCCACTCCCCTGGCGCTCAGGAGGCAAGGTGGGTGAGTAGGCCTGCCACTTTTCAGGTGCATCGGAGGAGGCTGGGCCAGCTGGTTTCTCTTTTGGCACTTAGGTGAGGGAGGGGGCGAGTGGGCCTGCCGCTTCCCGGGTGCGCAGGAGGAGACTGGGCCAGCTAGTTGCTCCTCCAGTGCTTGGGTAGGTGAAAAGGCCTGCTGCTCCCCGGGTACACAGGAGGAGGCTGGATGCTAGAAGTAGGGGGGAGGGGAGGGGGAGGAGGAGCCTGCACAGAAAGATCTGCTGGCACTGCCGTCCAGCGGGACATACTATCGTTCCGCCGGGCCTGTAAGACAGAGCTGTTCCGCCAGGCGTTCAGTGGTTGAAGGGGGCAGTGCCATGTCGGCCTCCCACCTTTGGGGTGGGGGTTTCTCCCCCACCATTGCACCTTAATGTATTTGGTTAATTTATTTTATTATTGTTTATTGTATGTTGATTTTAGAATTTTTTTTTAATTGATTTTAACTGATGTTCAGCGCCCAGAGCCCCTGAGGATGGGCGGTTTATAAATCAAAGTAATAATAAATAAATAATAACTTATGGATGCCAGCTGCCCCTTCTCTCCCACGCAAAAACAATTACCAAACATTTATGTGCCTTGTACTTTAACCACATTTCCCCCAGACAGTCCGTGAAAAAACGGACTGTCTGGGGAAAACCAGATACCTGGCAACCCTAGGGTGAAGTGGAGAGCCAGTTGTACATTATTTCCTGAAGGAGGGACTAAAGAGCGTGGGACTGGACAGCCATAAATCCAGAGGGTAGTTTACCTCAGAAGCCTCTGTCTCTCTTCTCGTCTCCCAGCTGAGGTCCCTCCCCTCCCCAAACCCCACCCTTCAAAGATTCCTCCCTCAAAATCTCCAGGAATTTTCCTACCTGGAACTGGTAACTCTAATAAGACACTAAAGTATAGAAATGGCTGACTGGGGATTGAAAGTAAAAAAAGAAAGCCTGGAAAAGGAGGAACTCAAACTCAAGTGGAGCCATCCACTGTAGGAGTACAAGCTTGTTGGGTCCGAATTAGAGATATTGCCAAAGTTTGTAATTAGTTGGTTTGGAATATGAATGATGTAGTGTTCTGCTTTGTTACAAACTAACCTGCATTTCTCCCTAAAGCATTTCTGTGGTTTAGAGTGTAATACAAGACTCTGTGCATGTGCAGTTGGCATGGGTAGGCACACGCGCAAAAGTTTACCCTGAATGTGCCTTTCATTGATTGCTCTAAATGATGGGGCCAGACTACTTGGCCAAGCAACCTTTTGGTTGGTTGGTATCTTCTCCTTTGTGGTCTATTTTCTTGATTAATTTTTGCAATTCTTCCTATGGTTATTTTCCTCCTAATCCAGACTTAAAAACTTGTTTTTGGCTATGCTTGTTTGGGGAGGTGGGGGGCGGATTGAATTTTAAGTGACTAAAATGAGTACCCAGTTTCCTGGCAATAAAGTGTAGATGACGGGGGAAGGCAATGGCAAACTACCCCGTAACAAAACTCTGCCAAGAAAACGTGATGTGACGTCTGACACAGTGCTTGCACTGGGGACTACCTTTACCTTTTTTACTTTCTCCATTGAAAGTACTAGGAAGTACAGATCCTAGAGGGTTACATGGGCTGTCGTCACACGGGCTTTTATTTAGCGCTAAAATGGCGCTATTTTCCAGCAAACACCCACCTTATTCCAACACTGTAGCGATTTTCTCTCTTCTGCTTTGTGCTTGATAGTCGCGCTATTTTGTGCCTGTGTGAATGCCTCACATCGATGTATTTCGCCTCGCAACGTCCTATGCCCTCCCTTCAATCCCAGAATCCATTTCTTCCTGCGACTCCCCCTTTTTTTATTTTATTATGTCCTTATAACGCCATAACGCCATAACACAATGCAAACTTTCTGCTGAAGTAAAAATGACTCAATCGCCATGGCAGAGTCTTCAGCGATGGGGATCACGTCAGACAGGGAGTTTTCTGTGGGCAAAGGGCTATTTATATAATTTCAAAGTTGGAAAAACAAAAGGGTCGTAATGTTTTGCTCTAACGGAATGTTTATATGCTGTTATTCCGTTATAGCGGAATTAAACGCCAGAATAATTTTTAAAAAGGGGGAGGAGCTGCTTCTGCGCGGTTAGAGAGAACAGAACAGAGTGCTTCGGTGTGGACAGCTGGTGGCGCGAAGAGCCGTTAGGTGACCCAAAGAAACGTTACTGTGCCGATAACAGGTAGGACGCTATATGCTGTAAATTTAACGGAAGAGATGCCCGTGTGACGACGGCCATGATAAAGTGAATGCATGTAGCAGTATTAATGTAGAGAAATCTTGAAAAACAGGTGAATTTTCCTGTAAGTCTTGTGGAGAAAGCTCATAATTATCAAGCTAATTCCGAATTGAGGCAAGGGAGAGTTTGCTCAGTCACGAGTCATGATTAGCCAATTGTACTCATTGCAGCTCAGCAGAGCCGTAATGGAGTAATCTTCAACATAAATTATGGGATGCGGTTTAATAAAGTACAGTGATGTTATCAATTGAATGATAGAAATGGTCCCTTTGGCACAGAAGGCCTTAATTCATGGTATATTTTATTACATTCTTGGTCAAACAGGTGATCTGGTTAGCATTGCGGGAGAGGATTCCACCCCCTCACTCCCTCCCCCTCCATTTTTCACTTACCTTATGTTTCGAACATATTGCGATAAAAGACGAGGGGCACCCTTTGAGACAAAACAGATACAGTCAAACAGTTCATAAGGTCTAGCCGCCATGGCCCAAGATGTAAACATCTGCTTAAAATAATGTTCTACCGTGAAGAGAATAAAAAGGGGATTAAAATTTTACTTCCTCTTCCATGTCTGTATGGTTGTCAGTTGGAAACCTGATACGCCAGGCAAATATCATTCCTTGCAATGGCTGGCTGGAATATGATTTTGTGTGTTTGGGAAGAAGGGGGGTGGGGAGAAGGGTAAAGGAAGAACAACTGGGATTGTTTTCGTTTCCAGATTTTGAAATGGAAATGTGTTTTAGGTTTTTGAAACCGATCCAGCCAAGCAAAGCACTTTTAAGCACATGCTTCAACTTTGCTATTGAAATCGATAGGACTTCATTCAAAGTGCTTAACTTGACTGGAATGCCGACTGTTGGTTTTCCCCCCTTGTGAACAATCGTATTCTTTTGGAAAGTTCTTTCATTTCCTGGCGTGCTGCCATTTTTAACAAATTAATTAAAGAACATTTTTGCTAGGGATTTTAAAGTGCTTCAGACGTGCATAAACTTTTGAGAACCAGGATTTTAATATCTTTACTTTTCAAAATAGGAAAGTTAGATTTTTCAGAGCCTCTTTGTAAAGTGCATTCTTTTTTGATAAGGCTAACCCAATGTTTAGCAATGAAAAATGTGTGTATTCTCCATATGCGAACGGAATTAACAGTCCTTGAGGCCATGAATCCTACTTTCACTCACAGTTTGAAACACACTAGGGATGCTACTTCTCTTTTTCTAATGGGAAGGCTCCAGCTGATCCTCCCTGGTCTCCACTTCTGCTTGGATGATCACAGGGGACAAGGGAGAGGGGGGAATGGCGTTACTACCATACCTTGTCATTTCCAGCCAAAAAACCAGAATTGACATAGTGCCATTCTAGGAATCCCCCAGATCTCTGTCATCACACCATAGAAATCCACTGGTTTCCTAGACTATCACGTGACGTAGTGATATCACTTCCTATTTTTCAGTTGGAAATGACATCAAGATGTCATGGTGATGCCATTTCTGCCTATTTGTGCCACTGAAGCCTCCCGTCGCGGGACTGTCAAAACCTGTCAACCCTAATACACACACATCATACAGAATGGATAATTTCAGGATTTATGAGCAGGGGCGTACCAAAATTGATGATTCAGATAGTCTGCATTGGCATAGGGATGCTATTGAATTTTGGAAGCTTATTGATTGGATCCAGATAGCCCTGGTTCAGTATTCTCCTTGTGCATATCTAACTCATAAGGCTGCAAGACTATGGATGCTTTCTTAGGAATCAGCCCCCTTGAGTCACATTGGACTTACTTATGAGTGTACTTGCTGACCGCTCCCTATATCTTTATTTTCACCTAATTTTCTGTTTCTTTACATTGACTTTTCCCATCATATTTTGCATTTTGGTGGGGGTTGTTTATGTCAATAAAACAGCGTTATAATATAAACAACACACAAAATGAATTGATGCCAGTAAAATGCATACAAAATGTTTAAAAGAAATCAGTGAATCACCAATATAGGGAATGAACATAGGAACAAAAGCATTAACTAACAGTGACCATGCTAAAGAAACAAGAAAGGAAACAGAGCCAGTTTGGTGTAGTGATTAAGAGTGGCAGGACTCTAATCTGGAGAGCCAGGTTTGATTCCCCACTCCTCCGCTTGAAGCCAGCTGGGTGACCTTGGATCAGTCATAGCTTCTTGGAGCTCTCTCAGTCCCACCCACCTCACAGGGTGATTGTCGTGAGGATAATAATAACACACTGCTCTGAGTGTGACATTAAGTTGTCCTGAAGGGCGGTATATAAACTGAATGTTGTTGTTGTCGTCGTTATCTCTGTTCCTATGTTAGCGCCAAAAACACATGCAAGAGATCGTAGGCCCATTTCAACACATCTTTTCCAAAGAAGAGGAGCTGAGAGCTTGCAAGTCAGATGTTACACATCCTGCATAAGATGGTCACATCTGCATCGAGTTTTTTCCCCCCACAAGCTGGCTACCTGTGTGTCATTGGCACCAACATGCATTCTTACTCTCTGATCTTGGGGGACAGGAACTTGTCCTTTACCCCAATTAAATAGTAGTGATTTCTAAAATGAAGAGCTCCTGGGCAGACACCATATCTAAACAATGCCAGATAAATACAGTCTTTAAAAATCAGACCCCATCCCATAGAAGGTTCACTAATTTATTGGAAAAAAAACCCAAAACTTTAGGGAGCTGGGGGGAAAAGACAATTTATAAAACCAGCAGGAACATCACTTTCTTAAGGCGTAATATAATCTGCTAAACATACCAAATAAAATAGATACATATGAAAATAATCATTTGCAGTCAGATAATGACATCATCGATATTCCAACTTTCATATGAATGGTTCTTGTAGAGTCCAAAAAACAACTGTATGTCTTTCAGGAGGGTTGCTGTGTTTGTCTGTGGCAAACAAAACAAACAAGTGTCCTGTGTCACCAGACAAATAAGTGGGTTCTAAATCAAATCAAGCCTGAATTCTCCCTGGAAGCGAAAATGACTAAACTGAAGCTGTCATACTTTGGTCACATCACGAGAAGGTAAAGCTCACTGGAAAAGACAATGACTCTAGGAAAAGCTGAAGGCAGTCGGAAAAAGAGGACCCATTCAAAGATTCGTAGGATCGTGCGAGTATGATGGTGATACGATGCCCATCAGATTCGGTACTGCTGTGACACCACAAAGCCAACTCGGATTTCGGGCAATGCTTCCTGACCTCACTCTGAATTGGTAAACAATTTAGCTCCCTTCTACAACTCCCCCCCTACCAAAAATCATTGAAATTGGGGTTGTTCTTTGTGGCTTCCCAAAGCTGTGGATGTAAAGCACCTCTTGCTTTTAGCTCAGCATTCATCATATTTCATTTTCAAATCAGAACCAGAGAAACCAGGGTGCCTTGAGCTTTTGATCGTTGGATTCAGTAACAAGACTATGAAGCGAACGCTTCCACCCCTGCCTCTGTGGTTCACTGTGCAAACAGCACTGTGGGAGTCCCTGTATGGCTCCCATAAGCTTTGTGTGCTCTCTGGCCTTTGAAGCATGCATGCTGTGTGACATCAGAAACCATCACTCCATTGTTGTGTCATGCTCATCTGCCCACATCTTGCAGTCTGAGCACAGTCACTGGGACTTCAAAAAATCCCTCAACTAGAATAATCTCAGAGGGGTAAATTGGATACAGAAGGTTCTATAGAGCTGATTGTAAAGGCATAAACAGAACGTTTGTATAATAGCTAATACCGAAAGAAAACACAATCATTAAAGAGGGTTTGGGGAGTTGGAAACATTATATCCCCTGAATATTTTTTGTCCCTGCATTTTATCCCCCTGGTGTGTTTTTTGGGCCCATCATTAAAACTATGCCGTAGTGGCTAGAGTGTCAGGCTAGGATGTGGGAGGCCTGTGTTCAAATCCCCACTCAGTTATGAAGCTGAAAGACAAACTAAACATTATGAGTGACACAAGTGAGGATGTCGGTTCCTGGCCTGACATGCTGTCAGAGTAGGGTTGCCAGGCCCCCTTATCCTCCCGGTGGGAGGTGGGAGGCCCGGCACTCAGCATCTCCAAGCTGCATGATGATGTCACTTCCTGGAAGCGACATCATCGCCTAGGGCATCATGCCGCCCCTGGGAGCACTCCCGTGCTCCGCAGCAGGCCAATTTTGGCCCGTTTGGGGCCTAAATTGGCCCACTGTGAAGCACAGGAGCTCTCGAAGACCCTCCCAGCAGCGCTCCCACACTCCACAGAGGGCTGAATTGGGCCTGTTTGGGGCCAAAATTGGCCAGCTGTGGAGTACAAGTGCGCATCCTGGGAGGTGCGTTCCCCCACCTTTCCCCCCCACTGGCTAGGTAAGTGGTGGGGGGGGCAGAGAGTGGGAGCAGGGGATCTCCCACCCCAAATGGGGGACTGGCAACCCTACATCAGAGGTAACAACTCATATAAAGTTGGTCTATTAATCTGAAAAGTGCTGCAAGAGGTAGGTAGGTAGGTATTTATTGTAACGGTCCTTAGACCAGCTATACATAATAAATCAAAGCGTAACAAGATCAAATGCTGCAAGAGGTAGAGGAGGGGCTTCCAGCTTCCTTACCTCACCATTCTTGCCCCTTTCTCAGGCTCCACATGTGTAAACCCACTCTATACAAATCATTACACATGACAGCATGTCGGCACCCGTGTCACTCACAATGTCTAGCATAGCTGTCAGTGACAATCCAATACCAAGTTATTTCAACCTAAGCCCCTCGCTGTGGGTCACCTTAGGCCTCTTGCTCACTCTTGGATTCTCCTTCTAGGGTTGCCAGCTCCAGGTTGGTAAATTCCTGGAGATCTAGGGGAGGGGGGTGCAGCCTGAAGAGGGTGGGGTTTCGAGAGGGGAGGGGCCTCAGGTGGGTATAATGCCATAGAGCCTACCTTCCAAGGCTGCCATTTTCTCCAGGGGAACTGAGCTCTGCCGTCTGGAGATGAATTGTAATTCTGGGAGATCTCCAGCCACCACCTGGAGACCGGCAACCCTAAGAGCTGCCCTGAGCTCTTAGGTGGAAAGGCAGACTAAAACATGAACAGATCGAAAAGGGGAATGTTTAGCACAGTGCAATCCTATGCACGTTCATCAAAAGTCAGCTCCACTCACTAGTAAATTTTAAGTTTTCTCCAGGGATTTTAGCAAAGTATTTTTTTAAAAAAAAATTACGTTGGGCTTTGTTAGCACAACCTGTGGTTTGCTTTAAAGCTTTACCTCAGCTACCAATTTCCCTTCCTGGTGCCTGTAATTTTTTTTATGACTATGCTAGAATTACTTAAAGTGCTTTGTACTTAACGATGTCATTGAAAGACTCGATGACTCTGCGCCCAAAGTACACACTTCCACACCCTCTCAGGCTGTGCTTGCACTTTGCCAGAAGAAAAAAAAAACATAGAGGCAACACACCAACGTGGGACATGTTGCATAGCAGATTCTGCAGCAGGCAAACTGTGAGTATGTGTGGGGGGAGACTTGTGTTGAGTGACTAAGATAAATTACAATCTTGATGTTATTGCTGGGCCTTCAAACAGGAAACTCCAAAGTCGGTGAACCCAAGGAAAGAACAACACAAGCAAGATGTGCTTTCTAATTGACTCTGGATGCAGTTCCTCCTCCTCTTCCCCCGATCCCTGGACAATTCTCCCCCTCCGCATTTCCACTCGTGCTTAACCCAACGTGGAATCAAACGCTCAAAGACTACGAAAAGATTTTGCAAAAATGTTGAAGCATTCCTGTTTTGTTACTTGTATGGATTTTGGTAGATAGGAAACCTGATTGTTATCTATCCAGAGGAGTAGCCCTCCCAAGTTTCATTGAATAGACTTGAGAAGAATTCTGAAAAGACTTGCTTAGGATTGTTCCCTAATGGTGAGATTTGAGTTCAGCACCTTAGATTTCCAGTGAGCTTGCAAGAATCAAGGTACTTTTGTCAGATACAAGCCCCTAATGGTACAATCCAAAGCAGAGTTTCACCCTTCTAAGTCTGTTGATCTTAATGGACTGCTTAAGATTGGCCCGTAAGTCTGTTGCAGCAAACTAAAACAGAAGTCTCTTATTGGCATTAATACCAACAAAAGTTAACAACAACATTCAATTTATATACAACCCTTCAGGACAATTTAACACCCACTCATAGCGGTTTATAATTATCCCCACAACAATCATCCTGTGAGGTGGGTGGTGTTGAGAGAGCTCCGAGAGAGCTGTGATTGACCCAAGGTCACCCAGCTGGCTTCAAACATTGGCGTGGGGAATCAAACTCGGTTCTCCAGATTAGAGTTCTGCCGCTCTTAACCACTACACTAAACTGTTATTCCGCTCTAAGTTTTCCTGAGTCAAGCCTCACTTACTCAGAGCCAAGCTACAAGTGATGCCTGACACAGGTTGGTCACTTGTCAGCTTCCTTCAAGTTTTGATGGGAAATGTAGGCGTCTTGGTCTTGCAGCTTGGCTCTCCAACTGCTGTCCAATGGACTTTTCAACTGTCACTTGTCCAACATTCTGCCAAGCTGCCTACATTTCCCGCCAAAACTTGAGGGAAGCTGACAAGTGTCCAACCTGTGTCAGGCATCACTTGTAGTTTGGCTCTTAGATATATGGGGTTTCTGATCATCTTACAGAATCCTTCTGTCGATGTTAGGTGGATGATCTATTCATTGGAGTGGGAAGCCAACTGGCTGCATGTTTCAGGAACACAAATTCATGTGACATGTGAATTGGGCGACGTATAGATTTTCCCATGTGAATACATCTGGTCCATTCATTTGAACCAGAACCATGGATTCTGGTCCACTGGAATGGAAGCTGAACCTGCATGGAAAATCCACTCATTGATGTGCCTAGCTGGTGGGTGGGCATGCTTCTTTGCATGCCCAAAAATTGTCCAAAAAAGAGGGAAGTGTTTTTTTGGACACGGCTGGAAATATTCCTGAAGAATGGCAGGCAATTTTCTAGTCAGCCATAGATGGAACAATGGAGCATCAAATGTTGATTGAAGATTAACGGCGGGAAACTGAAAACCCAGCCCAGCTAGAGCAGCTGAAGTTATTGAATTTTTCAAAGACAAAACATATGTAAAGTTAATCTCCCTTCTGTCTTCAGCCTTTCCCCCCTGCAGCTGAAAGAAGATCCTTTCTTTCTCCTTCAGCAACATTCTCCAGTATTCCCTGTGGCTATCCCTGGAAGGCTGGTAATCCCTTAACTGGAGCAAATTGTAACAGATTTCCCCTTGACCAAACTCTCAAGCTTCATGTCCCACAGCCAGACTCCCTCGCTTATCAGTTTTCAAAGAGGGCTGGTTTAGCTCAGCTAGGAAGGTCATCGGAATTATATCTGTGATGGCTTTGCTTGTCAAACACACACACCACCTCCCAAAATTTTGTACAATGGTGAAGATGCTTTGTGCTTTTCCCCAGATTCAAGGACGTGCCATCCATTGCCTGCTCCTTTAATCCAGAGAGATCCACTTTTTAAGCTTCACAAACATGTGGATCGTATTAGAAGACTTAGCACTTAGTTTGCACAGACATGATATTGGTTCAAAATGAGATCCCTCCCAGAAGTACAACTGATCTTCAGAGATCAACTCCCTGGAGAAAATGGCAGCTTCCCAGAGTGGACTGAATGGCATCACATCTCCACTGAGTTCCCTTCTCTCCCCAGGAACCGCCTGTAGGTCTCCAGGAATTTCTCAAGTCTGAGTTGGCAGCCCTACCCCCACAGCTAGAGTTCATAGAATCGTAGAATCATAGGATCGTAGGGCTGGAAAGGACCTATAGGGTCATCTAGTCCACCCCCTGCAAAGTGCAGGAAGTTCACAACTACCCGCCTCCCTGACTGCCCCAGTGACCCCTGCTCCGTGCCCAGAAGATGGCAAAACACTTCCAGGATCCCTGGCCAAACTGGCAAGTTTGTTAGACTTTAAAGTCTAACAAGTCTAAAGTCTAACAAGTTTGTTAAACTGGCAAGTGGCATTCTAGAAAAGGTACTTGAACCTTGAAACCAGGCTGTGGCCCAAATGGGAGCAGTAACAAGGGTTTGTGGTGTCTCTGGATAGCGATGGGGAAAAGTTTGCGGCAGAGATTGTTGCTACATAGGAAGAATTCCCTGTTCTGTTCTCTTTTCCACTGTGAATGTCCAGATTTACAGGCTGTCCCCTCCCAGCTGCTGTCCCCACCGCCCCGCACGTGGGACATTTTAGCTTAAATTATTCACACTTGTGATATTGCTAGAATGTTAAAAGACAATAGTGGCAGCTACCAAATAATTAAACGGGCATAATTATATTAAAAACTGGCAAAAAAGATTGCAGCAACGAGAGGGGGAAATGGCACCAAATGCGGATGAGGAGGTGTGCAAACCCACACCTCTTTCCACACTTTCCCCCCAACTTCCTTTGTGGCCAAGATTGCAGGAAAGAACGTACCAAAGCAGGTTTGGGAAAATGCAGCGGGGAAACCCAGAAGGTTGGCAGAAGCACGTGCTTGTGGTGTGGAAGCTGAAATTAAAATCTTCTGTGATTGGGGCTGGGGGGGGGGGGGAGGCAGAGCAAGAGCTCTATGTGACGGCAACAGAGGTAAGTTAAAAACTGTGTTGCGAAAGACTTTTAAGAAATGAATATTTTAAAAAAACGAAAGGCTCCTGCAAGCATGCTCTCAATATCCATCCACTGGGGAGATTACCACTCCCACCCTCGGCCCCCTGCCCCTGCTTACCTGGCTGACAGGGGGATGAGATGCACCTCCTGGGGCCTGCACCTGGGCAGCGCACTCCTGCACATCACAGTAGCCTGAACTGGGTGCTGCAGTGTGCAGAAATGCTCCTGTGCTTCATGGCAGCCCGAATTGGGCCCGATTTGGCCCCCCTGCAGAGCGTGAGAGCGCTCCCAGGGCAGCACGTGGCATGCGCAATGATGTCACTTCCTGGACATCAAAAGGAAGGTGCTGGGCCTCCAACTTCCCACCGGGGGGGGGCTGGGGGCTGGGGGACTTGGCAGCCGTAGTCACTGCACTGACTTTGACTTCTTCCAATCAATATATCCCAGGAAGAGGTGGTAAGCTCTGCCCTAATCCAGCAGAAGCAACACTTCTGAATTTCTCCCCAGACTTCAGAATTTTGAATAACATGATGAACCTGTTTCTCAAAGTGCAGTCAGTGCTAGGGTTGCCAGCCTCCAGGTGGTAAAGAAAACAAGGGGCGGCCCCAGGTCCAAGCTGAGAAGACCAACAAACCGGGGAACCACAATTCTAGAAATTAATTATATATATTTTTCCAAAGTGCAAAGTGCAAAAGTGCTAGATAAGTTTAACATGCATCATAAATATATTTACAAAATACAAAATCCATCCAATAGAACATCAAAATCGTCACAATTTCAAAATCTCAAAGTCCATCCATTTATAAACTGAATCTTCACCGTCCGGAATATGTTTGAAACTTTTAAAGTGCAAATGCTGGGTACAATGAAAAAAGCCGGTGGGAGGGGAGACTTGTGCAAGTTGTTTGTTCTTTCACGGTCCAGAGTAGAAATAATTATTTAATAGACGCCGACGGGAGTTTGCAGGCAAAATGTTATTAACCCGTTTCGTGAGTGAAAAAAACTCACTTCATCCTGGGCATAAACATAATCAGACCGGAAGCACTGTAGGAGTAAAATAATTCAATTACAAATATACATATACATTTCATAATACAATGAAAGCACAATCAAAAATGTACTCACTATCCATAGATGCACAACACACTCCCCCACCGCTTGCAACAGAGAGATTCACGGACTGACGGTTAATGGATCAGACAGCAATATTATAACACCAAAGGGGCCGAATTGAATAAATGATTTATTTGATATTGAAGGAAGGTCCTGCAGGAGCCCAAAAACTTACAGTAGGGGTTATAGAAAACAAGAAAAATCGATCTCCAAATTTAATCCATGTGGAGTCAGGGAATGAAGTTGGAAAATCCATTTGGACTCGGAACGCATTAATAGCTTTCCTATGTCCGAAGCGTGTGGGCAGTCCAATTGTTCATTTACTGAAACCTTAAACTCATTGCAAGGATGGCCATACTGTTGCAAGCGGTGGGGGAGTGTGTTGTGCAAACTCCCGTCGGCGTCTGTGCCCTCTTTAATTCAGAAAAAGTGGCATATAAATGCAGAAAGCCCAGGCACAGGCTGCTGCCATGTGATGCTGCCACTCAAAACCATAAGAATGGAGCCTTGTTTACAAGTTACAGGGGATGCGTGTACAATCCATGTACTTTGCACACTTGGGTTTTCTTTATACGCGCATCGAGTAACTTTCACATTACATTCAGTGCATGGATAGCTGGGCGTGTGATTTGAATGAATGAAATCCTGCTGTCAAGTCATAGCTGACTTATGGCGACTCCTGGTGGGGTTTTCATGGCAAGAGACTAACAGGGGTTATGCCATTGCCTGGCTCTGCAATCCTCGTCTTCGTTGGAGGTCTCCCATCCAATTACTAGCCAAGGCCGAACCTGCTTAGCTTCTGAGATCTGACAAGATCATATGTGATTTAAATCCTACATGTATCCAGCTAATGGTCCCCGGTTTCACTTGTAAAGTGAATATCCAGGGCTTTTTTTCAGGGGCAACGCGGGAACGGAGTTCCAGCACCTCTTGAAAATACTCAGCAATAGTGCTCGAAAATAATATGATTTCAAAGAATCCCATATGTTTCTTCATCATTTCCCTCTTGAGAGTTCCGCCACCTCTTTTCCCAGAAAAAACCCTCTGTGAATATCTATTGACTCTTTACAGTATTTCCACCACCACCCCTAAAAAAAAGACGTGTCAGTACTCATAATGTTCTCTGCCTTGGGGGCTCAAGTTCGCCAGCCAAAAGAGGTACCTGTACTGCAGAAAGAGGTGTTGGTACTGTGTACCATTGCATACCCCCTCCACTCCAAGCCCTGGCTCTTTCCTACAGACAGATAAATACAGGCAGGATGTACATGCATTCGTGTAACATATGAACATGAATTTGGAAGATGGGCAGGTATTACAGTAGGCAAGGGAGAATAGATGAAAGGAAAATAGGGAATCATTTCCAAACTTTTAAAAGGATAAAGCACTTTCTTCAGGTTGCAATGTGGAATCCTTACTTTTAAACCCTTGCTACCTTGGCAAATGGCTCATGGCTCCATTGCTGTTTTCTTAGCACTGAAACGTCAACCCCACATTTGCAGGATAAATGAGATTTGTCTTCTCCCTTCCATTGCAATTGGGATTGCTGCCCCTAAGTGGTTGCATAGAGGAACTAATTGGCTAGTACCTGTGACTTTATGGATGATAAGACACAAGGATTGCTCACATAACACTGTTTTGAAAAGGTTTGTTTTTTAAAAAAATTTTAAACCATTTTCTAGGATAGGGGTAAGAACCCTTTTGAGTTACTTATAAGTAATAAAAAAATATCCAGAGCTCCTCCCTCGCCACTGCAGATTATTGAGTTTTGTTCTGCCTTAGAAATAGAACATGGACTAGGAAGGACACTAGAAAGGAAACTATCAGCTAAACTGCACAGAGAAAAATCCTATGAAATCCTGTGCACTTTTTTTTCAAGCCTAGAGCAAACCTTTTTGAGAGCTTTCCCTGCATCTTCATAGGGTTGCCAATCTTCAGGTGGGACCTGGAGATTTCCTGGAATGACAACTGATCTCCAGCCTACAGAGATCAGTTCCCCTGGAGGAAATTAGTTCTTTGGAGGGTGGACTGTCTGGCATTATATCCTGCTGAGGTTGCTTCTCTCCCCAGGCTGCACCCCCAAATCTCCAAGAATTTCTCAACCTGGAGATGGCAACCTTCACCTTTTAGGGCCTGCACAAGCTACTCTGTAGCAGCTGGTAGGTCACAAAATATGTTAGAGTCTGGTGGGAGGGCAAGCACTTTTTGCTGTCCACCTGAAACAGGATGAACGATTGATCTCTATCCAGATAACAACAACAACATTCGATTTATATACCATCCTTCAGGACAACTTAACACCCACTTAGAGCAGTTTACCAAGCGTGTTATTATTATCCTCACAACAATCACCCTGTGAGGTGCATGGGGCTTAGAGAGCTCTGAGAGAGCTGTGACTGACCCAAGGTCACCCAGCTGGCTTCAAGCAGTTCCATGTTGTATCATCTACCCTTTGCAGCTTGGCAACGAAGAGCTTCACCCTTTATGTTGTCAGTCATGCAGATGACGATGACTGGCAGGACACACCAGCACGTGTGGGAGCCTCTTCCTCCACCATCGCCCTTAAGCATGCGGGCCGAGTTTTAACAGCTGTTTTGCAAGTGATTTAATTGTTGATGTCTAAAAGTGCATCCCATTAGGGAAACTGTAGCCTGTTACTGGGCAGACTACGCCCCGCTGTACTGAAAGTGAAAGCAGAGTAAGGGAAAAAAGAAAGGTGGAGGAGAAAGTAGATCGCGGTTGTAAGAGGGACAGAAGAATCAAAGGTGACGTTTAGAATAGTGTCGTGTGTTGCTTCCTTGCCTGCATTAAGCTACAGAAATGTGCAAAGTATCTTTGCCTCAACAATGACAATGACTGTCAATGACAGTTATGTGCATATAGGGTTGGACCCACATTAAACTGGCCATTTCCGCCCTTTTCCACTACAGGCTCCCCTCGTGTTACCCTCCAGACTCCCTCCACGGGCAGCATTTTGTGGCCATCCATGTGGGAGAGAAGATGCAAGAAAGGTCTGTTCTGCTGATGGGAAAATTAGTCAAGTGAGCAGGGCCTTCAACTTACAAAATGTCTCATTGCTAGGAAACCCCCCTCCCCATCTGAAACCCCAGATTCCTGACAGATCACATGTTTTTTTCCCTTGCATTTCCTAATCATTATGGGAAGACAGAACTCGAGTCTGTTACCTTGAGACTTAAACTGCAGTAATTGGCTTTGCAAGCCCAGCAGCTGTTACTCACCCCTTTGGAGACCCGTGATGATTTTCAGGTAACCTGAGAGTTTTGGCAGGAACTTTAGCTCCGGTCAAAGATCACTGGTACATGGGCATTCCTTTATGAATGATAGCAGCCACCAGAGAATCCCCTTTGGATATTTGCAGAAAACTGTTGCCTAATTTGTAATATTTTTTTTTCAGGAAGAGAATAGAACAGTGGAGGGGGAGGAAAAAGGGGAGAGTAAAGAATTGCAGAAGGGAAGGTTCATGGCACAGTGTAAGGGAAGTGCCTCTTGTACTAACATTACAATTCTAATCCATTGAAGTATCTCTCAGCCAGTTCCCAAATCATAGATGACTCCAATGAATGGCAAGAAGGAACATGCGTTGTCCTCCTGCCCCAATATTTTGTTCCTCCAGCTTTCAATCACAATACATTAAGTTCTTATGACACAGACTAAACATTTAAAAACTATTGACAAAAATGTAAAAGGATAAGACCAGTGGTCCATCCATTCCAGCATCCTCTTTTACACAGTAGAGAAAAGGTGGCCAATAAATATTTTAAATAACTAACTAAATGTCAGCACTAGAATATCATTATATTTCTATCCCATTGTAATAATAGGTTCAGCAGGTTGCCTGAATACTCAGTTTTCTTTTTCTTTTTTTTGTAAAAAAGTAAGTCTCAAACCCTTTCCCTTGCGGAGATATAAAGGAAAAAGTTGTTTTTTTAATGAAAGGGGGATTCAGAGAAGCTGCTGCACCTATTGATATAACAGGGTAGCAATATTATATTATAGTTCCAATAAAATGATATTATAGTGCCAATAAAAAAACGCCCCCCCCCAGTGGTGGTGGGAGCAAAAAGCCACTGCAGGTCAGGGAAAATGGCTGCCATGTGGGCCAGAAAATCTGAATTTACCCACCCACACAGTAGCCACAGTATTTTAATCTAGGGTATTTAATTGTTTTATTATTTTAAATCGTATAAATTGTGAAATGTGATTTTAAATTCTGGTTGTAATCCGCCCTGAGCCTGCTGATGTGGGGAGGGCAGAATATAAATTGAATATAAATAAATAAATACTGCAACCTTTCCCAAAACTTCAGAGCAAGCAGGTTTGAGAAAGATTGGAGAAAAGCTGGAGAGACCCTCAGAGGTGCAGGAATACATCATGATGCTGTGGGGAAAGCTTCCCCAAAGCACCGGACTTGCGGCAGATAACCCATGCGGAGGAACCCTGGTTTAACCAGGTGTAGGGGTAATCATAAACAGGAACCTGTAACCATGCATGTATAAAGTGGTCTGGTTATGCTCCAACATGTAGGAGTAACATTTCAGACAAAGCTCATCACCACGATTAAAACAAAATGAAACAACATTTCTAAAGTTAACTATTTCCCCCCAACCAAGACCGATTTTTAATCCAACAGTACCATTTTACACTGTTGTAATGTTCTGCTTATGTTTTTTGGCATATGACCAGAACCTGAGGCTCTGTGCGCTCATATGGTTTTGATAAAACCCTGTACTCAGACAATACGTCTTCTCGAACATGTCTTCCTGTAAGATCGGAGCATGATAGCAAGCAACTAATATTTTATCGGTAGCAGATTAAATATCTGGAGCAAGGGCTGCCGTGGATGTCAACTAGCTAGGAAGGCATCAGGGACACAAGTCATCTATGGCACAAACCTGTCACTTTTCAAACATTCAAAAATATGTTTTATTCAGAAAGATTGAATTTTTTATTAATTTTCCTCTTTTGGCCATGTTGCTTTGGAAGAACTGTCTGGCAATGGAAGCTGAAATTCTTTCGTATTCTTTCACATTTCCCTTTTTTTAGGTAGTGCTGATTTTAGTGCATCTAAGCTGTTTGGCTAAGCTTTATCTAGCTGCTTTTTTTTTGCAAGCTTGTTAGCTTGCTAACAGAGATACAAAATGACAGCGCGATCTGGATTGGCAACAGAGTGAATGTAAAAAAGGAAGGTAAATTAGCTGCCAGAGAGATGGATTTAAGGTCTCTCCAGACAATTAAATTAAGGAAAGAGGATACGTTCCCCTTGGCTGTGTAATTGGGTGAGCTTCAATCCAGCCCCAGTAGCACAATATTCGGAGCCAGTGTGTTGCATTGGCTTAAGTGTTGGGCTTGGAAGGAGGAGATCTGAGTTCAAAATTCCTACTCAGCCATGAAGCTCAATGAGGCTTCTTGGGAGTTCGGTTCCATCTTGATCCAAATTGCAATACAGTATTTCAAGTGGGGCCTCCTGTACATTTTGCCTTAGTAGGAGACAACCGTGATACGACACTAGAGATTGGATCCTCCTATTATTTTCTTGGTCAAAATATCATTTATATATCTGTTTATATCTTTATTGAATTATTTTATGTATATTTATTTTAAAATCCATTTTAATATTCATTTTTTTAAAAAATATTTGCCTTGGGGACCCTATTTGGGTGGCAAGGTGACGTAAAAATGTTTTAAATAAATAAATCTGTGGTGACACCTACTGGCACTCCCTCCACAAAGCTGTTATTAGTGTCCCATTGGAGAAAATACAGGGATCGATACAGTGGCCGTTTCCACACGTCTTACCTGCCTGCGGAACATCGCGCGAAAGACCCGGAAGACACCGTCTTCTCGCGCGAAATCGCGCCAGGAAGACGCTGTTATCTGGGAGTTTGGGGCAAAATCGTGCAAAACTCCCAGATAACAGCGTCTTCCTGGTGCGATTTCGCACGAGAAGACGGTGTCTTCTGGGTCTTTCGCGTGATGTTCCGCAGGCAGGTAAGACACGTGGAAACGGCCAGTATCTGGGGAGGGAAAGTGGTACACAGTATAGCCCAATTTCACCAGATCTCAGAAGCTAAGCAGGGTCAGTACTTGATATGGGCGACCACCAAGGAAGACCCTGTAGAAGAAAAATAGTAAAGAGTCCAGTAGCACCTTTAAGACTAACTAACTTTATTGTAGCATAAGCTTTCAAGAACCACAGCATGCTGCAAGGATGCCGGGCAACTCTCAAAAGACTTCACTTAAGGAGTTCTTTATTGATCAGATGCCAGTTTCATGCACTTACGCCATCCTTGCTAGGACTGGTGGCTACACACAAGCCTAAGGCAGATAAAGGTTCCCCACGTCTACTCCTAATCCCCTCCCCTTCCTCCTCACGGTCCTCCAACTCTGCAAGCAGGAAAACAGGCTGTGGGATTCATAAACTTCTCGAGGCCAGGCAAGCTCCCAGACTCAGATTACGGCAGGAATCAACAAACACTTCCCGTTCTCAGTTTCCCACTCCAGGTACAAATGACAGAACTCACTACAACAGCATCATCTTCACCTGCAGGGATATTAAATATGACAGGTGACCCTGAGCACCTGACACATGCATCCGACGAAGAGAGCCGTGGTCCTCAAAAGTTTATGCTACAATAAAGTTGGTTTGTCTTAAAGGTGCTACTGGACTCTTTACTATTTTGTAACTGCAGACTAACACGGCTAACTCCTCTGGATCTATGACCTGTAGAAGAAAGCATCGGCAAATAGGGATGTACACTGAAAAAAGTTTCAGTTTTGATATCAGGGTTTCCAACCAAGCTCTGTTTTGGTTTTTTTTCCGGGTGGAGCATTACCGATTTGGATCTAATCTGGGGTTTCCATGTCCCTTTTATCTCCCAGCGGGAGGGGGAGCTGGCACTTACCTGGGTGATCTTCTCACATGCACGCTTTCTGGAAGTGACATCATTGTGACAGTGGAGAGTGTGCCTGCTGCGTGCTGGCCTGGAAAGTTTCTTGCCTCCCCAGCCCATTCCCCAAGAACTTTTTCCTCTGCTGGCCAGGTGACAGGCAGCCCTAATCTAATCTGTTTGATTTTTTTCTTTATCATGAATTTTGGCCCTGTTCTTTGCAATGAGACATTCAAGGCTCTTTGGGGCAGCTGTTTTTTGCAGTTAATGGCACCAAAATCTCACAAAACACAGGCCTCCCTCTAAATCGGGTTGCCAGATTCCTCTCCTCTGCCACCGGAAGGGTAGGATACTTGGCACTTACCTTGTGTTGGGCACAAGGTTATTCTTTGTGCATGCCCCAGGGCTGACACAGTGACATCACTTCCAGAAGTGATGTCATTGCACCGGCTGTGTGAACACTCCCGCGCTCTGCACGGGGCTGATTCGGCCCATTTGGGGCCCAAATTGCCCCCAAAAGAAGTGCAGGACGATCAGCAGGCAAGGGAACAAATCCCTGGGAGTTTGCCTGCCGCTGGCGGGCACCTGGGAACCTTACTTCTAAACCTTTAACCCACTGAGTTTGAGCTCACACAACAGAAGGGTTTGGTGTTTACGGACCCCGAAGAATTATTTGGGAAGGCATCAAGGTTAAGTGAGTGTTGGGCAGCTACATATGTGCACAGTTCCTTTCAGGGGTGGGGGTGGGGAGAACATTAATTCCCCTTCCTTCCGTGTCACATGTCTCGACTTGCTTTCAATAATAAGTGTTAAGATCTGGTTTCATTTGACACTCTGAGACTGAATGTTGAAGACATGGGCCGTTTCCACACGGCTTACCTTATTCTGCAAAATAGTGAAATCTCACATGAAATCTCGCAAGAAGATGCTGTTATCGCGTGAGAAGATGCGATAACAGCGTCTTCTTGCAAGATTTCGCTATTTTGCAGAATACGGTAAGCCGTGTGGAAACGGCCATGGTCTGGGGAGATCTTGGTTCAAATTTCCCCTCAGCTTGAAACTAAGGTGCTGTTAGGCTTATCTTTGAGCCATACTCACCTTGCAGAATAGTTGTGCTGTTAAAACAGGGTTAACCATACGAAGCTGAAGTTGGTTCCCAGTTCCCAGTTCCTTATTAGCAGTTCCTAATTCCTTATTCACAGAGCAAAACACAAATATTGGGGGAAGTTGAAATGCCTAGAATAAAAACTGTAGGTGCACATAGCATATACCTCTGTATTCAGTGGACTCTCCCCTCTAAGTGGACATATACTGGGTCCTCCTACAAAGTCCAGTTCTTGAGTTAACAGCTTCAAAGTTGGGTAAGAGTTACAAGCCCTCTATATCCCCAAACAATCTTGGATGCCCCCAGATCACACAGCCCTGCCCTCATTAGACTGTCCCCTACAACCCCTACAACCTCTACAGGCAGGTACTAGGACCTCCTGTTTGGGCTGCCTCCCAGAAGCTGGTGTTGGGAACAGCTGCGAATAAGTAACTGAAATACAGAGATGTATGATATGTGCTCCTACAGTCTTTATTTTGGGGTACAGAGCTTTTCAGCATCCCTGCGAATAAGGAAAAGGGAACTAGGAACCAGCTTCAGCTTTGCGCTAACCACCATGAACAGTGCCCCTGTACAAGGAACAGAGGTGAGATAAAACAATAACCAAAGACTGTTTTATAGCCTCCCTGGGAGATGCTCCCTTGAGAGAAGCCCGCACAACTCCTTCAGTTTAACCGAACTAACTTGTGTTAACAGACAGCAAGTAAAGTAGTGCACTTGGCCCTGAAAATAATATAAATATAAATCAAAGATTAAAATAGTAGGCTGTCCTGAGCAGGTGGAAATACTGTTTCCAAGTTAAACGATATTACTACTTTGGCATTCTTTCCTCGGGACTATCTCATAATCCAGGGTTCTTTTCTTTTTCTTTTTTTGAAAAGGGAAATATTTATGAAACATATAACGCATACGGCCTTCTTTCCGACCAGCTTTCAGGCTTACCTGCCAAATGCAGCGGGTGTCAGCCAAGGGAAGCCGGATGTGGAGTTTCAAGGAATCTTGCAGAAATACCTTCTTTATGCACTTCTCTGGAATATGTTTCTTCCAGTTTAGCACAGGGCTATTGAATCAAATATCTGGTCTAGACGCAAGTTCCCCCCAAAAAAGCAAAGACCAAATTTATGGTGGTGGTTTGGACTGTTCTTGCCTCCCTCTTGCAGAACACTGGAACTAGGGTTGCCAGCTTCAAGTTGAGAAATTCCTGGAGATCTGGGGGGGTGAAACCTGGAGAAACCTGGAGAAAGTGGGGTTTGGGGAGAGAAAGGACCTTGGCATGGCATAATTCCATAGAGTCCACCCCCCCCCCCCAAAGTAGCCATTTTCTCCAGGTGAACTGATCTCTGTGGCCTGGAGACCAGTTGTAATTCCGGGAGATCTCCAGCCACTACCTGGAGGCTGGCAACCCTAACTGGAACTCAGATATCCCAGTGAAGATAAGAGGCAAGGCAGTCAAAAGAGAACCACTTCTTGACACCAATACATACCAGATTTGTGGAACTCATTGTCTCAGGAGGTAGCTGGCTGAGGTGGCTTTCAAAGGGGATTAGACAACTTCATGGTACAGAACCTTCATATTTAGCATCCATATATCTCTGATATATCACTGGGGGGCTGTTTCAGCATCTGCTGCGTGAGACTGTTTAATGGGAGATGCCAGGGACCGAACTGGAAAGGTCACTTCCGCAAAGACATTGGCCCTTTCCTCTGTTGTCCGCCTCCCCACCAGAAGGCATTCAGACATACACTGCCTGCGAAGGTTCCATTTAGCCGATCATCAGAATGCCAGCAGACAATGGATGAATTGCCAGAAGACCTTTTCCGGCAAGAGGACCTTGCCTGTCTGAGTTGCTGATGCAAATTGACATCCCTGTGCCCTTTGAGATGCTCAGCAAAGTCGTCTGACTGACATGGCTGGATAGATCTGTTGGCATGTTTGGGGATGCATGCTAACATCTCAGAGCCAAGCTACAAGTGATGCCTGCCACAGGTTGGACACTTGTCAGCTTCCCTAAAGTTTTGATGGGAAATGTAGGCATCCTGGTTTTACAGCTTGGCTCTCCATTTAATTGAAGTTTACAGACCCCCCCCCACACACACACACAGTGGAGGGGAAGGGGGGTGCCCGGTGAGAGCCCGATGCCTGCAATCCCCTCCCGACCGCATGTTCTCCCTCCCATAGACTGCTGCTCTGTAAACTTCAATTAAATGGAGAGCCAAGCTGCAAGACCAGGATGCCTACATTTCCCATCAAAACTTGGGGGAAGCTGACAAGTGTCCAACCTGTGTCAGGCGTCACTTGTAGCTTGGCTCTCAGTCTGCCGGCTAGTACGTGTGACTGGTCTGACCGTAGCTGGTCTGGGGGCAGGTTCTCCGTACCATTGAACTAGCGCTGCTGCTAAAGGGGTGAGCCTAAGCAGGTCTACTCAGAAGTAAGAGTCATGTTACTCAATGGGGCTTACTCCTTGGAAAGCATCCTTTGGATTGCAGCCTCATTTAGGAGACCTTGAAACATGTTTTTTCCCAGTGTTTGAAATGTGTTTTCCCCCAAATGCTCTGCTCTCTCAATGCTCAAAATATCTCTCCCCTCCAAAAAAGTTCTGCTGTCCCAATGCTCAAAACACATTTTATCCCAGTCCCATTGCAAGATAAGCAAGTTCACATCCTCTCAAATTTTGAACTGGGCTCATTATGGATTTCATGTTAGGGAGGGAGGGATATCAACCAACCAGTCCCCCCCTCCACCTTCACTTTTCAAATATCCCTTTCCCTTCCCTTATCCCAGACTTACTGGCTAGAAGGATACCTTCAAGGAGCCCTGCTTTTGCAGAGCAAACTGAGTTTTCAAATACTACATTTTGGAGATTGTTTGATTCCCTTCAAGGGTTGTCTCTACTTTGCTTAATTTTCCTTTATTCTTTTGTTATTGTAATGAAGGAATTTGATTGAACATGTCTGCATCTTTTGATCAACCCTCTCTGAATTTTGGGTTTTTTTGTTAACTGGGGTTGTGTGTCTGTTGTGCATCCAGTTCAGTGCATCATTGTATCATTCTGAATAGTGTTGTGGGTCAGACTGCATTTTCAGCAAAATTATCTTTCTCTTTTTTTTACCCCAAAAAAGGAACGTCTCTTCGCTAGCCAAGCATTATATTTAGCTGTGCTGAGACATGCATCTAAAAGGCATCCAAGAATGCTAAAAATGGGACGCAAAGCTGACCTTTCACAGGATGTGTGTGGCTGTCTTTAAAAACCAAAATACAAAGATTCAAGACAGTAACCGTGTGGTGAGAAAAGGCATTGCCGAGCCCTTCCAAAGCCTCATTCTGGTTTGGGTACGATGCACATCACCTCATTCTGTTGCTCAAACAACTTTTCAGCTTTAAAAAAATAAGCGTTTAGAAACGTTTCTCCATCTTGAGGCCAGTTCCCGGGACTAAAACAGAGCTTGGCCAGACAGGACAAGCTTTGGCTTGATTATCAACCTCCCTGACCCAGGGACTGACTGTGTTGTTTCCCAGAGCTATGCCCACACGGCATTGAGCGCCAGTTGGTGGCTTTACTCTTAGGGCTTCCTGCAAGCCATTCTTGTGTCTCCTGTTGGAGGCACGCTGGTGTTTGTTGCTGGATAAGAAAGAAAAGATATCCAAACTGTAACTGGCTTCTTTGTCAGAAGTGTGAAGGTACTGATGCCCCCAGCAAGACAATCCCTCCCTCCCTCCCTCCCTCCCTCCCTCTTTCTTTCTTTCTTTCTTTCTTTCTTTCTTTCTTTCTTTCTTTCTTTCTTTCTTTCTTTCTTTCTTTCTTTCTTTCTTTCTTTCTTTCTTTCTTTCTTTCTTTCTTTCTTTCTTTCTGTACATGGTTGTTATTTGGGTTGCCCCAGTTTTTGTTGGGAGGAATGTGGGTGCATAAATATTTTATAAAAATTCATTCAATTAATTCTGGAATTGGTGCGTAAACGATTTGCCGGTGTTCAGTTCATAGAATCATAGGGCTGGAAGGGACCTCCGGGGTCATCTAGTCCAACCCCTTGCACAGTGCAGGAAATCCACAACTTACCCCTCCTGCAGTGACCCCTGCTGCATGCCCAGAAGATGGTAAAACACCATCAGGATCCCTAGCCAAACTGGCCTGGGGAAAATTGCTTCCTGACCCCAAAGTGGCGATCGGCCTTACCGTGGGCATGTAAGAAGGGGCCATGAGAACTAAGCACTGATGTAACCCTTCCTGCCCTCCCTCTCATGAACTCACAAAATCAGCATTGCTGTCAGATGGCCATCTAGCCTCTGATTGAAAAACTCCTTCAGTTAATTTCCCCCATGCTATTGACATACATGTGCAAATTGACAAAAGCGTCCCCCCTGCAAGTGTTCATACACAGGAATGCATCAGGGATTTGAGGGGGGATAGTGATGTTTCACTGATGTGCATATGCTCCTGCACATTGGTCAAACACTAGACAAACAGTGAAATCCGAAAAAGAGTTACTCCAGTCTAAGCCTGTTGATTTCAATGGGTTTAGACTGGGCTAACTCTTCATAGGATTGCACTGAAAAAGAATTCTGATACAACCATATGCACCGCCGCACCAAGATTGCTTTTTTGCAATGTGTACTCAGTGGACATGTGTGCATCATTAACGTCATGGGGGGAGATGTAAGTGAACCAAAGAAATTGAATACTGTGGCAAACGGTGTGCTTGGTACAAAATCTATAAATAAAAGATGGCACAACAGAGAATTCCTAGTGCAGCAGCTTCACTCTGGGAACCAGAATGTATCATCCCAAACTCCAAAATTTAGGGGCAAATTCAGATGAGAATTTTGGAAGCATCCCTTCTAACAACTGCAATGTGAAATCTGTTAGAAATGCAGATGGAGGGGGGGGGGGAACCAAGCTCAGATATGTGGCTATATTTTAGGTCTCCTGCAATGGCTAATCAAGACGCAGAGGGGGGTTTCCAGGGGAGGTGGAAGGTTTCCGAGGAAGAGACTTTGTACCTCAATTACCATCTGCAGATTTACTGTAAGCGAAAACTTTGGGAGCACTGGCACATCTGTTAAGCAGATGAGCGACCCGAAAACACAGAGGGGTTTTGTGAAAGAGAAAAAATGGCACATGTGGGGATTGGGAGGCTCACATTTGGATATCTGTCTTTTGCCATCCCCTGGAAAAAAATACCATGGACTCAGCAGAAATTGAATACGGACTGCAATGCAGGCAGTAACCCATTTACTCCAGAGTAGTCCCACTGGAACGGCTGGCGGTCTCTGCATGATGGAAACCCAGGTTCCAGGACTAGGGCCATTGGAGATCAATTTTGTGGCCGCACCAAAGACATTGATCTGTCTTTCAAAATCATGTGCTGCAGTTATGCAAAACTAGACACATAAGGGCCATATTGGAAAAGTAAGTGTGAGCATCGTCATTGCGCTTGGACCAGCAGATGAAGCCAGGTGGCGCTGTAGATCTTTGAGTTGCTAGCAGGATTCCCTTGGAGAATGCCTTTGGTGTCATCAAATATACAGATCCCCAGCAGTTAGGAAGGCTTGTGGCTTGGTGGTAGAATTGCATTGCAGACAAAGGATCTCAGGTTACCAAGTTTCCATGCTTATGTGGAGATGCTTTGTCAATGCTGCCACCTAGTGGTGCTGATTTATGCGCAGCATTGGTCAGGAGAACAGGGGTCTGCAACCTTTTACAACTAAAAGAGTTAATCTATGTCGAATTTCACAGCAAGAGCTCAACAAACTGCTTGTATAAGAAAGACTATTTGCCTAACAGAAACTTTACAGTTTAACATAATTGATAGTTGACATGTTGATTAATAACCCATACACTTTCCACAGCCCGGACACCTGGCATCGCAAGTACTTTCTTAACAAATGGCACACCCAAGTTCTCTTAAGAAGTAAGAAATATACCCAAGAGCATCCCACCACACTGGCATAAATTGCACATGAAAGTTCAGTTTCAAAGGACCACTTGGATTTATTGTCGAAGGCTTTCACGGCCGGAGAACGATGGTTGTTGTGGGTTTTCCGGGCTGTATTGCCGTGGTCTTGGCATTGTAGTTCCTGACGTTTTGCCAGCAGCTGTGACTGGCATCTTCAGAGGTGTAGCACCAAAAGACAGAGATCTCTCAGTGTCACTGAGCCAAGATCACGGCAATACAGCCCAGAAAACCCACAACAGCCATCGACCACTTGGATTCCTGGCAACTGCTCAGCTCTATCTTATCCCTTTGTGTAAAGCAGAGGCAGGCAATGGCAAAGCACCTCTGTTAGTCTCTTGCCATGAAAACCCCACCGGGGTGTGGGGGTGGGGGTGTCTCCATAAGTCAGCTATGACTTGAGGGCAGATTTTCCAAAGCATATCTAAGAAGCCACTTAATCCTCTAAAAAGCTTTTCTTCCCAGCCACTTCACATACTGGTTATTCTATCATCCCACCAACCCCTCCAATATATATATTAACTTAAAAATTTTGTTTTCTTTTTGAAAGAGCCAGATTTGGTTCCCTACTGAGCCACGTGTGGCTCTAGAGCTGTACGCTGCAGACTCCTAGGTTAGAAACTGGATTTTCTACAACCTGCTGGATCAGACCAAAGGCGCAACTTCTTCTAATCCAGCACCTTGTTTCCCGTAGCAGACACTCATATCCTTGTTGGAAGATAACAAGGAGGCCTTAAAGTGACAACCCACCTTTCTTATCCCCTCCTCCCAGGAAGCATGATTCAGAGATAATTCTGCTCCTGAACATGGAAGTTCCATTTAGCTACCATGAACAATAGCTGTTGACAGATTTATAACCCATCGTCATGTCTAATAGAGTGGATGACTCATGCTGGTCATGGAAGAAGTTAAAAAATGGACCATCCACATACAAATTAATGGATTTCTACATATTCAGCGGACCATAAAAAGATGACTGTAAATTAAACAAAAGAGGGAGGGATACTAAAAATGGCCTAATGAAGACAGAGTATGAACAAGCTGGTGTGTACTGTTGAGAGCAAGTGAGAGTCAGTTAAAGAGAAAAGGAAAACCATGGTAGATAGGGAAATTGTCCTCACGAGCCTGAAGAGTTTATAAATCATGCTGCCACCCTATTGCCACCACCATCATGTCCATGGTCTCAACCCTACTTCTGGGTTTTCCCTTGATGTGACACCAGTCCTCTCTAGGAACTGCCCAAAGCCCTATGGTTTTATCATAAGAGTTTTGGATGAGTCCTAGAGAGGAATAATATCACTTCTGGGTTTTCCCAAACTGAGGGCAGATCTTCTACCCCACTGGGCACGTGGCTACCTTATTTCTATAGTACTAAGCTTGTCTTTTGAAAAATAATTTGTATGAATTTGTTTTTAATACAAACAAGAATATTGCCTACAATCGGAGCTCATAACTTTCCCTCAAACGCACTGAATTTTGGCTGTTGTTTTATGTAAAGGAAGGAAAATATATGATTTCTGAAGTTATTAGACCCATACATCATGTATTGTTTAAATGTAATATGAACTGGAGGAAATAAGGAATCATAGGGGAAAGAGAAAACTGTTTGGAACTACACACATACGCACAGAGACAAATCTCCCCCATTAGGATTGCATAAGCTCCTTAGGGCTTTAGCAGACCAATTTACTCACTGGTAGCAGAAAGTGCTGTAGAGTCACAGCCTACTAATGGTGACCCCTGCTGGAGTTTCCAAGGTAAGAGACAGATAGAGGTGTATGTCATTTCCTGCCTCTGGAAGTCCACCCTGGTCTTCCTTGGTGGTCTCTCATCCAAGTACTAAACCAGGGCTGACCCTGATAAGCTTCCTATTAAATCTGGGCCCAGAACCTATTAAAAGGTATACATAAAACTGGACCTCCATAAACTAGTAGTAGGAGGGTAGCAGAGTAGCATCAATTGCAGAGAAAACATGATGGGTGTTTGGAGCTTGCTGGCTGGTATAAGTGTGAGAGAGAAAATAACAAACTTACACTTCTTTAGGTTTAGAAAAGAAGTAAGAGTTCTTTATTATAGGAACTCCATACTCTGATAGGAAAGAGGAGATATAGATCCCTATCTACCTATCGAGTCTAAGGATGCACATGGATTGCAGGACAAGTCCTGCATCCTTGGTGCAAGATGGAGAGAAGAGGGAGAGTTGTGTGACAAAGAGAGGAAGTGAAGGACGGCACAAAGAGGAAGTCCTGAGATTAGCAATCCACACATCAAAGGCTAGTTCAGAACAGTAAAGAGTAAACAGATGTCCTCTCTCTTTTTAACTTTCTGGTTTGTCCCCTTCTAAAACCTAAGGAAAGGGACAGCATTAAATCTCCTAACACTTCCAAGATCTGATGAGGTCCAGTTAGCCTTTGCTGTCCAGGTCTCGGCAATTTTCCCAGTGCCCTCCCCTTTTCACTTTTAACAAACTCTTAGTTATTCACGGCACCCTTTGGTAGATTTACAAAATCATGATTCTCTGCGTACCTAGGGATTCCTCTGAACTTGTCATCTGAGCACGGTCATTTGTAGGATTTTATCCTTTAAAAAGAGACTTTCAATGCAATCCTAAACAGGGTTGCATCATTCTAAGGCAGTTGACTTCAGTGGATTTAGAGCAATGCAACTCTGCTTAGGATTGCACTGATAGTTTTTTAAAAGGCTGCTCAATGCATGCTGGATCTATTTGGTGCATTGCTTTTTTCAGGGGAAACATCTTAATGTCCCAAGTGCCACCCTAAGCAAAGTTACACTCTTCAAAGTCCATTGATGTCAGTGGCTTGAGAGGGTATAACTCTGCTTAAGATTGCACTGTTAGCCAGGGATATTTTAATTCATTTATTTATTCAAAATGTTTTACGTTTTGGCTATTATGATAGATGCAGCTAACAGAGCAAATTTTCAAAAATCCATCCCTTCTCAAAATTCAAATATTATCCCATAAAAGGTCATTCCAAAAAGCCAGAGGCTCATAATAAAGAGGATTCATGAGCAGTCACACCCACTGAGATCAGTCCTTCAAGAATTTCTCAGGCATTTCAAAAAGAATGTTTAGCAAGCACAGTCCATGAGGAAGCTGAACCTCTCTGTAAAATGCTGTCGGAAGGTGGAAAAGACGGCGTGAGCGGATCACTTTGGAAAGCTGTTTCTAAAGAGCCAGAGCCAGAAGCTAAGAGTCTCTCTGTATGAGACATCTGACACGTGAGGAACACGTGTCGGGAGATGCAATGGTAGCCAGGAAGGGTAGTTTTAAAAAGACAGAGCTGGTGGCAGGGCGAAGGCTTTGCTATACACTGGAACTATGTGAAGGAGATGTGAAATGCCAGAAGGGAAACTTCAGCCCATTATAACCTCTCTAGGTCCAAGCCCGGCTCTGGAAGGCAGCTCCAGCCCATTTCCATTCCTTGCTGCCTCTAGTTGCAATCCCACACAATTTTAGAATGGAGCGGTGAAATTGACAGAGTCTTCAGGGAAGGCGAAGATGAAATGAACAAACCCTGTGAGGCGTGATCGCCACGGGCTCTGTCTTTTAAAACTATGCTTCCCAGCTAACATTGTGTCTCCCTACACTTGATGAACACGGACCGAGGCGTCTCATGTAGATAGACCCTACAGCCATTGTCTTTTTCACCACTGGTCTGCATGAGTGGGGAGAAAAAGTGAGAATGCCCCTTGCTTTTGTACCCTTGATTTCACCAGCCAGTCATTTGGTAATATATCGTGCAAATTTGTCCCAATCCAAGATGTAATGAAAAAAGAAAGGGGGAGGGGAGAAACTTTAACCCCCTAAAGAGCTGGATGACCAAAAAGATTGAAAGAAAAACATACATATACAAGTGCCATAACCAATGTCAAAAAAGTCCCCAAATCTTTAATGAAGTTCCAAGAATTAAAATTGTATGATTAAAACAATGTTTGTTTGTTTGTGCATTTATTTATTTAATTCGACTTGTACCCCGTCCTTCCTGCGAGTGGGCTCAGGGCAGCTTCCGACAGAATATATTGTTAAAATACAATAAAACATTATTGCAAATAGCATAAAATCCAATATTAATACACATTAATACCAACAGCATCAAAATCCAGGCGCCACCAAACAAATCAGGCCACTACAGAGTCACCATAACCACGGGCACCGCCATGATGTAACTCCAGTGCGGCTGCAGAAGGAGGGTTTGGTGGTCAGAAGAGGGGACAAAATGCTGGCCCCGAGTCAAAGGCCTGGTGGAACACCTCTGACTTGCAAGCCCTGCGGGATCTCCATTGGGAGAGTGTTCCACCAGGCCAGGGCCAGGGTAGAAAAGACCCTGGCCCTAGCTGAAGCCAGCTGAATGTCCCTCAGTCCGGGGACCACCAGAAGCTGTTTATCCAGAGAGCGCAAGGCCCTGCGGGGGGCATAATGGGAGAGGCGGCCCCGTAGGTATGTAGGTCCCAGACCATGAAGGGCTTTAAATACTAAGACTAGTAACGTCAACTGGACTAGGATCTCAACTGGGAGCCAGTGCAGCTGGCGTAACACAGTGCGGATGTGAGCCCGAAATGGCGTCCCCATAAGGACGTGTGCTGCTGCATTCTGGAGCAGCTGTAATTTCTGGGTCAAATCCCACAGGCTGCCCAGCATAGAGTGAGTTGCAGTAGTCCAATCTAGAGGTGACTGCTGCATGGATTACAGAAGCTAGGTTCTGGTTCCATATATTTAAGTACTTTCCCGTGTTATAGAAATTATACCCATACACCTAAGGATGCCCAAAAGGGGCCCCAAATGGCCAGGATTGAGCCCAAAACCACCAGGATTGGGCCTCTGCCAGGCAGGGGAGTGTTCCCCCGCCTGGCAGAGGTGCGATCCTGGCTGTTTTGGGCCTGAATTTTGGGCCCAAGTTGGGCACAAAATAGCTGAAAGGGGCCCAAAATGACCAGGATCAGGCTGCTGCCGGGTGGGGTTGTGTTACCTTGCCTGGCAGAGACCTGATCCTGTCCATTCTTGGCCCGAAATAAGCCCTAAATGGGCCCTAAACAGCCCAGTTTGGGCCTGGGTCAACCTGGAATGGGCCGCTGCCAGGTGGGGGAACCCTCCTCCACCCAGCAGTGGCTCGATTAGGGCCATTTCTAGCCCAATCCTAGCCCCAAAGGGCCCCAAATGGCCCAAACAGGCGATTTTAAAAATACCCACGTGACACCAGTCACGTGGGCATTTTAACGAGGTGCTGGAATGCTGTTCCAGGGTTTTCCAGCCCAAAAAAAAGCCCTGCATTTGCAGGCATCTTAAAAATGACCAGGTACTATTACATACATCATTATGCACATGTAACCAAATGCGTTTCAGCTGTGAGCCCCTCCTCAGTGGATTTTATTTCTTTTATACCTATCATATATTATAGAATGCCTGACCAAGCACTAGATAAACGTACAAAAGAGGTAGATTCTTATGTAGCAAGTAGGTCCCATTTCCCCACTCAAATAGAACAGGATTCCCGAAGATACATTAGCGTAGATGATCTTTTTCAGTAGTCCAGATGTCTAATTATAAGCCAGGTCAGGATAAATCAATTTAAGAATGGTGCGTGTAACCATAAGGAATCCAGAAGTATAATAGAATTCCTGTTTATTTTCCCAAAGAGCACCATTTTTGGTGGTTGTATGCAAGACAAGAGAAGGTTTTTTTTCTGGCTCAGTTATGAAGAGTATGGGGCCAAATGCAGAAACTGGTGTGTGTGTGTGTGTGTGTGTGTGTGTGTGTGTGTGCGCGTGTGTGCATGCGTGCATGTACATGCATGTGTATGAATGTGGGGGGGGGGGGCGCGACCAAAGGATTATTTGTTTTGCAAAACTGGAGAATGTAAATTAAATAATCCAATCTGCTCTTATTTTTTCAGCTTTCTGTATAATGTTTTGACAAGTTGTCAGTTTTCTTCTTTGCAATCAATTCTAAGCTTATTGCAAAGCTATGTGTTCATATTTTTTTAACATACAAAATAAAGAGTGAAATAGGCAGGATCCAATACCCCTAGCTGATTTAAATGTGTGGGTGTGGTCACATGGGGAGAAGCGTTCCCTAAAGTAATTGTGCCAATTTGGATAGCATGTCAGTGTTTGTTTTATTTGCTGTCAAGATGGGAACAGTATCACTCTTCCTTGACAGCAATACGTTTTGGGCAGCAATTCTTCTGGCTGCTCTTGGCTGCCATGGATCTAAGTATCCCAACTTTTGCCTGAGGGAGCAGGCGGGTTTGTTTCGTCTGTTTTGATGGTGGATTTACACCATGCAGAGGGGGAGCTGTGTACTATAAGACATGCTTTTGATCTGACTCATCCCTTCCAGAAATGAAGATCAAACAATTTCCCTGTCCCCTAGAGCCAAGATATGAATAAAATGCTAAAATAGATTTCTAAAAAACCCTTAATACATTATAGGAAGACATATCTATTGTCCTGAAGTTCTAATAAAAAGCCTGGCGGCTTGGGGTCTAAAGATTTCCTATGTGGTGAGATCAGATATTTACTAAATTTGTGTCTGTTGTTTGCCTATTTAATTTTTTTGGCGCAAAAAAGAGATACTTTTAGAGGTGCTGAAATACTTATCCCCCTCAAAAAACTTTTACTTGATGTTCACTGCCTGTTCCTAATCATTCTTTTCTTGATCTGCAACTGCTTTTGTGCCTTTTTTTTCCCAAGGAAAAACTAGATTGTCTTTTTCCAGGGAATGGGCATCCCAACCAATCAGGGATCACACAGTGGATGTGAGGATGTCAAGAATGCTGCATAGCCAGTTTGATTTGTCCACAGGACAAATTGAGGTTGAAAGCAATTATTCCGGAATCAATATTGCCCTTACTCTGAATGGGCTAACACTCAGAACTGGCCTACTTTTAGAGGGACTTACAAAAAACAACCCAAAGGGGAGAGGGATGCATACCTATTGCAGACCCCTGGCATTACCCTTGATTTTCCAGTGGTTCTTCCTAAAGTGATACATAGCAGGCCTCAACATGTGGGTGGAACTCATCAGGAAAAAAAAAGATTCACCATGTGAAATCGATCAAGTGAGTGGAGAGAAGTGACCTTATTCTAGCTTTACATCAAAAGTCTTCTAGTATCTGAGACGATAGCCCTGCTCTCTCTGTACTTGAAGGTCGGGCTCCTGGGAGTCTCCTTATGTCTTCCTCTCTACTGAGATACTAACTCCAGACAGGCCTGGACTGGCCCTTTAACTTACGAGGAAAATTGCTGCTGGGCTGCTGGGCTGGATGCCAGGGCAGGAGGAAGTGAAGGGTGAGCCTGCCTTTGTTATCGCTGCCAAAGTCTGAGAGCAGAACCACAAGTGACAAAAGGCACAGATTGGACTCTTGTCAGCTTCCCTCAAGTTTTGATGGGAAATGTAGGCAGCTTGGCGGAATGTTGGACAAGTGACAGTTGAATAGTCCATTGGACAGCAGTCAGAGAGCCAAGCTGCAAGACCAGGACGCCTACATTTCCCATCAAAACTTGAGGGAAGCTGACAAGTGTCCAATCTGTGCCTTTTGTCACTAGTGGTTCTGCTCTGAGTCTGAGTCCAGCAATCCTTTGAGTCCAGCCTCCCTGAGGCTTAGCTCATCTTACTCCTGGGCTGAGTAACTTACTCCCATCCTTGCTCCTAGACTGAATGTTATGCTGCTGTGTCAGACGTCTTACAACTAGATTTGCCAGTGTTGCCTTGGTAAATGCCAGGAGATTTTGAGGGCAGTGTAACCTCACTTCCTGCTAAGGGTCTAGGAATTTCCTCTAATCTCTATGGTTAAAAACCCAAGAGACTCAGGGAAATTCCTAGAGTGTCACTGTCACGGGTACAGGACACCTCTGTCTCGACACAGCTGAGGGGAAGAGGCACAGGCTGCCCTGTTGGCCAGTATCACTGATTACAAAACTGGCAATGAGAGAAAGTCTCACAATTGCCTAGGTAGACTGCCACCAGTCCCTTTGACTATCCCAAGGCAAAGGAGAAAACTCGTTGTGCAAAACTCTCATGACGTTGCGCAAAACTCTTGCGAGAAGACGCTATCTTCCGCGGGTTTTGCGTGATATTTTGCGACGTTCTGGGAGCAGGAAAGCAGTGTGAAAAGGGCCCTGGTTATATAAAATCACAAGACAGAATGTGGGGATAAAACCAAAAAAAAGTCCTAAAGCATATATGCTCTTTCTAACACGAACCCCAGTAATTCATAAAAGGCAAATTAAGTTGGTATTGAAGGTGTGGAATTCACAGCCTTCGGTCAAGAATCAGAGTAGTTAGGCAGCACAACAAATCTAACAGAGGGAGCCTCAGCGTCCATCCAACTATCCAGCCAGAAGTGAAGCAAGGGGCGAGTTACAGTTGTCTGTTATCGACACCCACCACAAGCTTAAGCTCCATTATTGAGTAGTCATTTTTATGCCAGTTGGAACCAGAGTGACCGAGGCCTGGGGCCAATCAGGTTGCAACTGCTGACATCACTTGAAGTGTAGATGTCTACGTAAGGAGAGAGGGATGTGTCAAGTCTTGCAGTCCTTGGCACACTCCCCAGTAGGGTTGCCAGCCTCCAGGTAGTGACTGGAGATCTCCTGGAATTACAACGGGTCTCCAGGCCACAGAGATCAGTTGACCTGGAGAAAATGGCTACTTTGGCAGGTGGACTGCATGGAATTATGCCATGCCAAGGTCCTTTCCCTCCCCAAACCCCACTTTCTCCAGGTTTCACTCCCCAGATCTCCAGGAATTTCCCAACTTGGAGCTGGCAACCCTACTCCCCAGTCCTGCAGGTGCAATTATCTCAAGGAGAGCTCAGCCATGGAGGCTCGACTATCTATCAAGCTAGACTGTCTTATCTTATCTCAAGGACAGAGGCTGAGAGTGTGACAGTAACTTGTTCCTAGAGAGAGACAGAGAGGCCTCTCAGGGGAAAACAGGGGAGTGCGGAGGAAGGCATTTTCCTAGCAAGAGGCAGAAAGCCTCTGAACCAGAGTTTCAAGAAAGATGGCTTCTGTCTAAGTTAGAACATAGCAGTTTCCGTTACAGTCACTACAGAGGCCATTTTTTCTTGAGAGAGGGGAATTGGGGGCCTGAGGGTGCGAGTTTACCCGGCACAAGCAGGCAAATTGTGAGCCTAAATTGCACCCTAGTCATTCACTTCTTTATCACATGTTATGGAATACACAGGTTGTGGAGTTTCCACCCCCCCCACACACACACATCAGATATAACACAGTCACACATGAATTATAGTTTCTTCTCTATTCCTACTTGTGCGGTGCCAGTTTAGGATTAACTGCATCTTTTTTTCAGTTTCAAACAGTTCTTAGGAATGCCATTTGGGAGAAACTAATGTGTTTCCTGCTAGGCTTATAGGTTTTCCTAACAAGCCCAACAGTTTACTCTTCTAAAAAATGACTCTTCTTGATTTATCGTTGGTACATGACACCAAAGAAGATTGCGCTAGGGAATTTGAACACTTCTAATAAATGCTGGAAATGTAAAAAACACGAGGGCTCTCTGTACCATATGTGGTGGACGTGTGAGGTAGCCAGGTAGTACTGGGGAGAAATAATAAAAGTAATAAGTGAGATTTTACAATTTCAAATCAATAAGAACCCAGAACTCCTGCTACTGAACTTGGGAATGGAGAACATTCCAGCCCAATATAGGACAATGTTATTTTACATGACAGCAGCGGCCAGACTTTTGTATGCGCAAAAATGGAAAGTACAAGAAGTGCCAACTATTGAGGACTGGACCTACAAATTGCTGTATATGGCCGAAATGGACAAAATGACAAGAAAATTGAGAAATCTGGACCCAGGACAGTTCAACACAGACTGGGAGAAGCTGAAGCAATACTTGTTGAAGAAATGGGAGGTGGGAGGAGAACTGTGGCAGTTTGAGAACTATTGAAACATGATAAAATGCAGAGGGGGGTGACTTTACCGGAGGGTAGAGAGAGAAATGAAAATGTCTAAGCAGCTATCTTGTTAGATTGTTATATATAGAAAAATATATAGAATATGGACAGAAAATAACTAACTATAAGGACCGATTAATTAATATTGTTTCTGGTATAAATGTGTAATATGCTAAATTGAATAAGTCTACCTGAAGAAATATATGGATCAAATTGATTGATTACGTTTGACGATAGTTATATAGATGTATAATTAAAGAAAGAGGAAATTAATAATATAATTAAATATAACTAAAGTAGAATGAAGATAAGATATGCAGAAAAAGTAACATACAGAATATAAGTTAAATTGGTTGACTTATATGAATGCATGGATTATATGGTTCATATGGTTTATGGTTTATAGAAATATTTGAAATTATGAAATTATGAAAAATGGGACAAATTGTTTGTCTATTATGGAAGAAGGGACTTAAAGATAGGGTTCAGAGTATTAAAATAGTTAAAGAATTATTGCTTAGATTAAAGGGAAAGTATATGTTTGTTAGATAGATGAATTTAAAATGAGTAAGGGAAAAGGGACAAAGGGTTGGAAAACTGTTGGAAGTCTACAAAAAAGGGGGGAAAGGGAGGGGGTTAGAAATTGGGAAACGGGAATTGATTGTAATGTGAAATCAAATGATTCTAATTCCAATAAAATTTTATTAAAAAAAAATAAAAAATGACTCTTCTAAAATTGACTTTGTTACTCATCATTTGTTATTTTGAAAACTAAGTGATAGATGGTTTTTTTTAAAAAAATTATAGGCTTCTGATCCTTCTGACATCAACCAGGTTTTTGCATTAGCGAAGGTGCACTTCCTGACTTTGGGATGGGCTTTTTAAAAACTCGTTAAATAAATACAGATAAATATTTCCCTTTTCTCTAGAATGTATGAATTGCACAAGACTCACGGATATGGCCGAGAGGTTGAGCACACTTGAAGCAAAGGTAAGCGACTTTTCTTTAAAAAGAATTATAAGTCGTTTGGATTGTAGTTGATTTTAAAAATCAGTTGCAACAATTCACGAAGATAACGTTTATCAGTGACTATTAATGACTGAACAGAACCTCCGTGTTCAGAGATCATGGTGGTGGTAGAGAACCCTCAAATCATAGCTGACGTATGGCGACCCCTGGTGGCAAGAGACTAACAGAGGTGGTTTGCCATTGCCTGCCTCTACAACCCTGGTCTTCACTGGAGGTCTCCCATCCAATTACTAACCAAGGCCGACCCTACTTAGCTTCTGAGATCTGATGAGATCAGACTTGCCTAGGCTATCCAGGTCAGGGCTTAGAGGTAATATCTTAATATCACTTGCCAGGAGAGTAATAGCAGGAGGAAGAGGTTTTGACCATTAGATCTATTGATCCTTCTGGGGCATTTATCGAGACACTGGGAACAACAGAATGCTGGACTAGATGGGCTATTGGGCTGATCCAACAGGGCTCTTCTTATGTTCTGTTAAGGAAACTCGGCGGGGGGGGGGGTATGTTTGAATCTTCATTCAGATAAGAGGAGACATTCGAAGTGGGCAATCGGGAGAAAAGGGTGGTCGAGAGGACACTAATTTATTAATTTAGTTAAAACATTCTTTATATTGTGTTTAATAAAACAATAATATGATGGGGGGGGGAACCCAGTCATGTAATTTCTTCTGGGAGTAGAAGAGTAAGATTTGAGTCCTGTAGTGCCTTTGAGACCTACAAGGTTTTTAGGGTAGAAGTTTTTCAGTGTCAGATGAAGAAAGGAACTCTGACCCTTGAAAGCTTATATCCTTGAAATCTTGTGGGTCTGTAAAGTGCTCCTGGACTCAACTCTTGCCCAAATATATAAATAACTCAATAAAAGCAGCGTGAACCAGCAATAAAATATTCATAAAACACAACAGCCAAAAGATGTGAAACAGCATGAAAGCATCACTGGAGTAAACAAAAACAGCGGTAGAGAAATGAAAACTAATAACATCGTACATGGGGGGGAAATTATTCGTAGGAGGAACTTAAAACAGCAATGGGATGATAAAAGGTCTGCGGCTTAAAAGGGATCAAGGTTCGTACCAAGCAAAGATTCAAGGGGTTGTTTCCCAAAGTAAAATGCCTTGACTGAAAAGCCTGGTTCTTGATGGGAGTCACACTTTCAGTCTACAGATGCTGACTTTCTGCTGGAGACGAAAGAAATGAGTTGATGATTTGTGAATTTGACTTTTTAAAAGATAATTTGGGGAAATTAAATAAAAGGGGGGACATAGGGAAGGTTATGTTTATATATTAATAAGACTACAAGAATACTGGTTATAATGATATTATATTTGTTGTAGAGAAAACTGAAAATTGTTTATTATATATGTATTAGTTTCTTTTCTTTATTATTTTCCATTTCATCTCTTGTTTTTTCTCTTTTTTCTTTTCATATAATTTCTTTTTTACTTTTCCCTTTTGTGGGATTTTAATCTTTATATTAAAATAAAAAATTTAACCACCAACAGAGATGTTCATAATTTCAGTGTGCTTTTGGACCCGAGCCCTTGTTCGAGGGCCAAGTAGCACCATTTTGGCACAGTTGTTAGTCAGTCTATGATCTAAGAGTTACCAGTTCTCACTCTGGCATGGAAGCTCGCTGGATAACCTTGTCCCATTCACTGTCTCTCAGCCTAACCTATCTCACAAGGTTGCTGTGAGTGCAAGATGGGAGGAGGAAGACCACGTACTTGTCTCTGAGCTCTGTGGAAGAAGGGTGAGATAAAAATGTATAAATAGATCAAACAGTGATCTAGAGTCAAAGTAACTTCCTCCCTTGACTACTGTAATACATTGTACATGGGGCTACTCTTGTAGACAGTTCAGAAGCTACAGTTGGTTCGTAATGTACGGCCTGGTTAATTTTTTTTTAGTTTAAAATTTTATTGTTTTTAAAAAACAGTTTGGTTTAGTGGTTAAGAGCGCAGGCCTCTAATCTGGAGAACTGGGTTTGATTCCCCACTCCTCCACTTGAAGCCAGCTGGGTGACCTTGGGCCAGTCACAGCTTCTAGCTTTCTCAGCCCCACCCACCTCACAGGGTGATTATTGTTGTGGATATAATAACAACATACTTTGTAAACGGCTCTGAGTGTGTGTTAAGCCATCCTGAAGGGTGATATATAAATGGAATGTTGTTGTTGTTATTATTATTACTACTGCTACTTAATAAAAAGTCAAGGTTTGTCCATCTGGTCATGTTCTTGTCAAGTTAATGTGGGAACGTGGCATTTGCTCTAAGAGCCTGAATGGAGTCATAAATAACAGAAAAGAAACCCTGTCCTTCTCCGGACAAGGGGAAGGGACTCTACTCCATCCCTCTGGGGGACAGTGGCCCATGCAGGCTTCACTAAACCAACAGAAAGGAAGGTACTTGGTGAGGGGGGAGTCCGGACCGGGCCGGACTTGGTTAATTTTTGAAGTTGTATGTGGGGAAAACATTTAAATCATTCCACTGTGAGATGCAGTGGTTGCCAGTAGACATCTGGGCTAATTCAGTAGGTGATTATGTTTAAAGCCCTTTACAGACCTGGCCTGGACTACCTTTTGGGACAGTTTGATCTGCCCCCACCCTCTGCTCACAGAGGTATTTTGACTGGGCAATCCATGAAATCTGAGGCGCAGATCTGAGGAGAGAAACTTTGCCTTGAAATCCAGGTCTGCCTAATCATGTAGAATAATGGGGTGGTTGATTTCAAGACCACAAGGGAGTGTGCATGATGACAAGTGGTACAGAGTTCTCCCTCCTTCCCTCCCTTTAGCTTATCTCTCAGAGACTCTCAGTCAATATCACTTTTCCTCCAGCCAGGCTCCAACACCAGAAGTGAGTCTGGATAGGTGAAAAACATCTTGTGAACAGTCTGTAAATGGATGAGAGGACATGCAGCATTCTGCTGCCCGTGAAGACTGGACCCATCCACTATTTTATATTAGGTACAAGTGAATTTGCCTGTACCCCTCCCAGGAACAAGCTGCCCTGACTGAGGCCTTTCGCAAAGTTAAGAGAGTCTTTATACCTGCTGATAATACCAGATTGACCTTTCCCTGACCTCCCAGGCTAGGAAACTTATGCAGATCTCCATGTGGGAATTGTTTGCAGTTCTACCACCTTCTAGCCAGCAACCTTTTTCCTGTGGAGCGCTTGGGTTGCACTCAGCCTGCCAAGAGAACAACATCTCTCGTTTGGCATTTGAGATGATTTTGGGTGGCCTTGGGGTGGTTTCTGGATTGCAGTCAAAGATAGGGTTGCTAGGTCCCTTGGAGCCCAAGCTGGGGGACGGGAGGGTCTTGGGGGGACTTGGGAGATGCATGGGGGGGACTTACCTCGGGAGCTCTTCCTTGTCATGCTGGGAATGATGTCATTCCTGGTGTGACAAGGAAGAGAAGGTGCTGATTTGATGAAAATTGGTCCCCAAAGAGTTGATTTTCATCAAATCAGCCCTGTGGAGGGGGCTTTCCTTCCTTTTCGGACCAAGAATGGCGTCATTCCTGGCACAACAAGGGAGAGCACCAGAGTGCACTCCCACATGCTCCAGAGCTCCTGGGCCCATTACCTGTGCTTCCCCCCCTGCTGACCATGTGAGTGGTGGCGGGGGGGGGCACAAGCTGGGAGTGGGGGATTCACTGCTCCCACCTGGGGACTGGTAACCCTAGTCAAAGAACGGATGACATGGACTGAACACAGCTTCTCAGAGAATGTGCCGTTACGAGACACTATACCGGTCATAAAGCTCATAAGCTAATTGCCCGCCTGCATCTCATAAAGAATCGTGTGCAAGATCTGGTCTTAACGTCATGGCCTGAAAAATCTTTTTAAAATATTTGTCATGCCCAGCCTGATGAAGAGTTCTGATGGGTTTGAAAGCTTGGCACAATGTTTTGTGTTAATTCATTATTGCTGTCAAGCCCTGCCCAGTCCTGTGGGATTTGCAAGGCAAAGGTTTGCCACTGCCGGTCTCTGGGTAAGTCCCTGGACTTCCCTGGCAGTCTCTCATCCAAGTACTAAACAGGGGTGACTCCACTTAGCTTCTACGATCTGATGAGATCCGGCTAACCTGGATCATCCAGATCCATTTAGCTTGTCCTAATAAAACAGATCTCATTCTTGTTTTTGGATCTTGGTTGGAGCCTTGTGAAGCTTTGCTCATCTACTTCTGTCTACACCGAGGTAGCAGCTGGGCTGGAAATTGGCCTAGTGATGTGAATATCTCCTTGTTGAGGCATGATAAATATATTAAGTCAGATCGAGTTTTCCAATGTTATTGTTCCTTCCACCCATCTATTTGTAATAAAAATCTGTTGGAAGGTTATAGATGGTCTGCCTCTAATTCTCATTTCTAGTCACTCTTACAACACTTTCAGTAATTGTCTTGAGTTGATATCACCCATTCCAGTGCAAGAAGCAACTGCCGGCGATCCGAACACGAGGAAATAGCATTACTCAAACCCCAGACATTGATTGATTCAGTGTGTGTGACTGATAAATGACCCACATAGCGTTGGTATGAGTACTGTTTCTCATAATAGGATCTCTGGACTCTTGTTCCAGAATGGGGAAAGAATTCTATTTAATATATGGTTTGGAATAACATAAATAGAAAAAAAACCCATGCCCTCTCTATATAGTTACAGGTCCTGATCTCATTTCTTAAAAACCCAATATAACCATTTAATTTAAACATCCTCTCCTTTAAACATTGTATGCATCTACACAGCTTCATTGATCAAAGGACACAATCTTCCTGGTTGCCAAGACTGTAGGGTTGCCAGCTCCAGGCTGGGAAAATCCTGAATATTTGTGGGGTGGAGCCTGGAGAGGGTGGGGGGCAGTTGGTGAGGAGCCTCATTAGGATATAATGCCATAAGGTCCACCCCACAAAGCCACCATTTTCTCCAGGAGAACTGATCTCTAAGGCCTGGACATCAGTTGTAATCCCAGGAGATCTCCAGCCACCACCTGGAGGCTGGCAACCCTACAAGGCTGGCTGACTTATGGGCCTTGCTGGTGCCAGCAACTCATTAACAGGTGTACCACCACACCTGGCCCATGGAGAAAACATAGTCAGGGCCAGATTCTAAGACTGGGCAATTGTAGAATATGCACAAGAGTATCTAACATGTTAGCTACCATAAACTTGCTAGCTGCTGAGGAGTATCTTGTGCCTCCTCCTAAAAGATCCAAGAAAGAACTGTGAAAAGATCTCTTCTAGGCTTTTTAAAAAGGCTTTTATTTCGTAGGTCTTTTCTCCATGCTGCTTAGCTAATAGCTTCATTTCCGGCGTCCTTCCTCGTCCATATTCTGTTTTGAGGACAGAATAAAACTCGGTAATATGCTGGCAGGGAGTAGTTTGGGATATTTTTCATTACTCAGAAGTTATTCTTTTTAAAAAATACTTTTTATTTTATTGATAAGATTAAAAGCCCAATAAAAAGGGCAGAAAAAAGAGAAAGAAAAGAAAAAGAAAGAAAAAATGAGAAAAAATGAAAAGAACAAAAAATAAAGAAAAAAACAAAGGAAAATAATACATATTCCATTTTCCATTTTTCTCTACAACACCTATCATATCTTTACAAACATTATACTTGTAGTTTTGATACCTCTAAAATTTACCTTTTCAATACTGCCCACCTTCTATTTATTTTCCCCAAATTTATCTTCTTATAAATCAAATCCACAAATCATCAGTTCATTTTTTCTCATCTCATGCAGAAAGTCAATAAGGAGTTTTCAGTTAACCATAAAGATAGACTTATGTTTTATCTCTGATCAGAGCTGTTAGCCATCTCTGCTAACTCCATCATTTTTACAATCCAGTTATCCATTGAAAGCAATACTGTACTGTTCCATTTTTGCGCATATAAAAGCCTAGCCGCCGTTGTAATATATAAAAATAGAATGCCATATTTATTTTCCAACTGTTTGTCCATTAGTTCCAACAAAAAGACTTTTGGTTTAAATTTTATATTGATCTTCAAAATTTTCTGTATTATATGAATTAGCTATCAAAAACTTTTTGCTTTAGAGCAAGTCCACCAAAGGTGATAAAATGTTCCTTTATGTTGCTCACTCAGAAGTAGTCCTCATTAAAGGTTGGTGAACCCTGATATATACACCATCCAACGTATGGCTTGGTTTGCTGTGTTTTGCATCTAGATTCTCTTGCTTGAGGCTGCTGATCGTGCCCCGCCTTCTGAGAATGACTTGCCAATGGCGAGGACAACTGCCACGTGGTATGATGAATTGCTGCCAGATGCCATTCCGTTGGCCAACCCAGGGACCGTACTCCGGAAGCCGATGGGAGCTGTAGGTGAGCGTGTTGCGAGGGCTTTCCTCCTAATTGCTGGGGCAGAAACCAAAGATGTAACCAGAATTGATCGCACTTGTATGTATCCTTATGTGCACCCACCTTTGTCCAAGAGTGAACATGGGAGAGATCAGCCTGTATTGAACAAGGGAGAAAGGACATCAAAATGGGGATCTGGAGAGAGCCGGACCAGAGTGAATGATGTATTCAAGATCATCTCTAGATCTGTTGACCTGTCAAAGGCATTGACAGGTCTACGTTGACAGCCCTAGCAAAGAGGAGGTTGTCTGCAAACATTTTTGCTTTAATCAGAAGACATCAATGCCAAATAAGCAGCAATGTAGCCTGACGGCTATCAGCAAAGTTCAGGGAAATCTTGCTGCTTTGAGCTTCAGCCGGTTGCTGAGATTTAGGAAAACTTGCTACCGTTCACGAAGGTTGTCTGTTTTCTTATCCTGAAAAGAGACAATTGTCTCAAAGCAACTGCTGCTTTTTGATGCAGCTGCTTCCTTGATCTTTCTGATCAAGCTTGATGGTCAAGAAGGATGTGTACTCTGAGAAATATTCAGACCGTTTGGCAAGACAATGTGTAATTTTTCATGCATTTTTGTCCTCTGACTGATTTCAGACAGAGCCTAAACAGTTTGCTAGGGCCAGCGGCTGAATGCTGGATTTGATTTTCAGTGCCTGCTCTCAGACCTAGAACACTTGAAGTAATCATAAAGGAAAGACAGTATCTGAGCATATGCAGAATGCCACACTCTCATTACCTCTAACTAATCACAGGCAATCTTCACATATTTGTTTGGTTTTATTGAAACATTTATACCCCTCCTTTCCTTTGTGGGTCAAGGCAGTTTATAAATCTAAATATAAAACATACGAAGTATGATAAAATTCCTGCTATTTAGAATTAGAAGAAGGAATCCCAGAATGCATGGTGCTGTCTTATCAGTATTACTAAAGCGCTCCATCATCTGTGCTCCATCATCACCTCTGAAATCTTCATCATTTGAATTTCGCCCCACATAATGGAGTTCCAAATCACCAGGTCTCATTTCTGAAGCAGAATTGGTGCCTTAGGAATCCTCCATGCTTCTTTTTCTAGTTCTGAATTTTTTATGGACTGTTTATGCACTGTTTATTGCTGCTTTTAATCCCTTCATGTCCTTCTCTCCTCTCATACCTTACCAATGCATGCAGACACATGGCAAAAACATTACCCCAAAAGCCCAATCATGATTGAATGCAGTATTTCATCAAAATTGTATGTTCTACTCATGTGCCAGTACATCTGTGTACATTAATGAAACATTGTAAAAAAGCAATTTTGATGAGCTTGTATATGTAGTTGAGTCAAGATTCTTTCCCCCTGTGCACAGGCCTGCATGTGCACATATCACCAAAACACTGCACAAAAGAATGTTGATGAAAATGATGTTTGATCATATTGAGATTGCTTTTTTTCTGTGTTTTATCAATGCGCATATGTGCATCAGTAACCAAGAGAAGAAATGACATGCAAATGAACTATGGAAAGCTGTGCAGCTTCAGTTTTGAAATTAGTTTTAGAAATTCTGCCAGTTAAACCTATACTTAAAAAGAATGGAACTCAAGGCAGGGTGAACACAGGGAAAATTCATTTGTCTCTCCCTTGTTGCATCAAGAGCTAAGAACTAAGCATAAAGCACATTTTCTAAAACGACGAGTATCAGGACAGAAGATGCACGAGATTGCTTGCTTTTCTAAGGGAAGTCTAGAACCCAGTGCTTATAACCTTTGTTCTGGGAACTCTAGACTCTCTTACCCCAAATATCTGGCGGGTGGTTGCAATTACCTAATGACAAGGGATTGGCACTCTGTACATGCTTGAGTTGGGGTAGGACTACTGCACATGTATCTTTTCTTCTATCTTAGGCATGGTTTTTCATACCTTGGGGCCAAATGTCTTTTGTCTTCAGGGTTACCTGGACCAGCTGGGAAACCAGGAGCCCAAGGCCCAAAAGGTGAAAAGGGAGAAGTTGGTGACCGAGGGCCAGCAGGACCACCTGGTGAGTTTGGAGGTGATTTACCCAAACGACAAGGGTGAGAAATGTAAGAAATTTATGCATTACGTTGCTGTGCCTGAGAGCTTGTCTCAGTTATACCCGCTGCCTGAGAACTCGGCTTGTTGAGAACTGGGAAGGCTGTTTCATAGTGGGCAAAAAAGGAAGGAGGTTATAAGTATAGGGATGAGAGGATCCCCCCCCCCTCCCCCAGTATTCTTTTATTATTCCAAAATTTCTTCCCGGTGCTACTGTGTTCCACACCTCTTAATTTCAGTTTTACATGGAGAATTTCTAATACTGTTTCCAGGACTAGAGCATGGGAGGGAAGGCGGCATGGTATAGACTGATCTCATCAGATCTCAGAAGCTAAGCAGAGTCAGTACTTGGATGGGAGACCACCAAGGAAGACTCTGCAGAGGAAGGCAATGGCAAACCACCTCTGCTTCTCACTTGCCTTGAAAGCCCTTTGCTGGGGTTGCCATAAGTCGGTTGCGACTTGATGGGACAAACGTACTTGACTGGAGCATGAGTGTTAGTTGCAGTTTTCAGTTCCTTTATATTTTTTCCTTTATTACTGCTACTATTAATAATAACATTCGATTTGTGTACCACCCTTCAGGACAACTTAATAGCCACTCAGAGTGGTTTACAAAGTATGCTATTAGTCTCACAACAATCACCCTGTGCGGTGGGTGGGGCTGAGAGAGCTCTTGGAGAGCTGCAGCTTCCCCAAGGTCATCCAGTTGGCTCTAAGGGGAGGGCGTGGGGAATCAAACCCGGTTCTCCAGATTAAAGTCCTGCCGCTCTTAACCACTACACCAAACTGCACATGCACACATTGACAAAGCATTGCAAAATGTGTGCATGATCTGCATCTCCATGGAAGGAAACAACTGCCGTTGTATGCATAAAGTTGCCTTATAAACAGTCAGATGCAACTGCCCACCTTGTCGCAGCTGTAATATCTCTGCATGGCTTAATGCAAAGACATTTGTACGGTGTCTATACCCATGAGTGACGGCCTGCAACTAGCAGTTTGGACATCCCCCAAGGCCCAAAGGCTAGAAAAGGGTCTGCTGAGCCATGGAGGAAGAGAGGGTACCCCTCTGTAGTGTTCCTGCAACCCCTCTGTGTGTCCTACATATAATGGCATAGCCTGATACGAGAGGTTTAGAATTGGGGTGCTCTGGCCCTGTAACTCACCAAGAAAGTTCCTTGAGGGCCATTGCCTTGGAAGGTCTCTGGCAGCTAGCTGAGCTGAGTCCCATAAGTGCTGGCAGCCAGATCAGCTTCTTTGTGGGCTAACCTATTTCAGTGTGATAAAGTTAACCATGGGGGGGGGGGGGAGAATGCCGAAAGAGAAAACTGTTCAACCCGGTCCCCAGACACTCAAATTCAGGGGCACCTGATGAAGTTCATGCACAGTAGATTCAAGACTGATCAAAGGAAGCACTTCTTCATCCAGATTTTGTTCTGAATTTCAGGGCTTCTTGGACCTCCAGGACCCAGGGGCTACCCAGGTGAAACTGGAATTCCAGGTCCCCCCGGACCACCCGGACCACCGGCATCATCAAGCCTCCCATTAACATTTCAGCAAGGGGTTCTGTACTCGCTCCAGCCTACAGCGGAAAAAGAAAGTACGTCTTCTTGGTTTTGAACAAATCCACCTAGTCCTGACCAATGTGTGTAAAACAGCTCCGTCTAAGCCATGGAAGAGTTGTTGGTCGATGAACCACCAGTTTTTAACAGAGGTGGGCAAGAACCGAAATACAAACTGGAGTTCATCATGAACTAGGCCAGTTCGTGGTTCGTGAACCAGTGGTTCATGGGAGCTCTTTTCTCACGAATTTTTCACTCGGTTTGTTTGGTTCGTATTTTGGTTTGTCACTGCAGACAGCCTGGCAATGGATGGATGGGCTCTCTGCAGACCTTCTGTTGACACAGAAGTGATGTTTTCACGAACCGAATGAACCAGTTCGTGAACTGGGGCAAGTTCATGAAAGGCCGTGGTTCGTGAAATGCGACAAACCTCGAACCGCATGGTTCGGAATTTTCCTGGTTCGTGTCCATCTCTAGTTTTTAACTAATTGAGGCTCAGGCGGCTTTAAAATGGGATTTGACAAGTTTGTGGAGGAAAATTCAGTGGCCGTGGGATTCGACAAATTCAGTGGCCGTGGTGGCAAAATGGACCTTCCAGCTTCCGAGGCAGAATACCTCTAAACACTGCTAGGGGGATGGTGATAGGGAAGGGATATTATCCTGCTCATGGGCTTCCTAGATCCCTCTGTTGGCCATTGTGAAAAACGGATACTGTTCTAGATGGACCATTTATCTGATCAAGCATCAGCTCCTGCGTTCATGTTAGTATGGTAGTTAGGACTGAAACCTCCATGTTTAGAGGCAGTGTACCTCTGAATATCAGTTGCTAGGGTTACGAGAGGGGATGAAGCTTTTGTTGCTATGCCCTGCTGGAGGACCTTCCTTGCACCTCTGTTTAGTCACTGCGGGAAACAGGATCCTGTTGGAATAGATGGACCTGTTATGTTTACGTTCATGGATTTATTCTGCCTCAACTTCCTTTAAATTCAATGTGGAGCATTTCTGAACTTAACACTTTACTTATTATTTATACTCTGCCTTTCCCACTATCAACAGTAGCTCAAGTTTCCTGTTCACTGGGGGGCTGATTTATTTCCCATGCAGACTACTGATGCAGTCAAGCTTATTTTGCTAGCCCGATATGCTCAGCCACACGTTTGCTGATGCGCCAGCACAATGCCAACAAAGAACAGTTGTATGCATTGGTAACCTTTAGGGAATTAAAGGAGACAGACATGAACACAAGGATGTTGCCAAAAACGGGCATGTGAAGCAGTCTGTGTGAGAATCAGAAGTTTTTTATAAAAAAGGAAAAACAGCCAATTTTACCTCTGCAAGGAAGCTATAGTAATTTACTGTACAGAGTTACACCTTTGTAAGTCTACTGAAGTCTACACACTCAGAAAGGTGTAACACTCTGCCTAGGACGGCACAGTTAGAGCTTTAAAATCTGGCGGGAATTTCAGATGTGGAAAATTTCACTCATCTCCCTGAGTTTACCATGTGATTAATATATTTTTTTGGAGTAAAAAACACTTTAAGCCTGGCCCGTCCATGATCCATGCCTGTCTGCTGCATGCTAGCCACTGCAGTACAACTGTACCGATGGGAACGTTCGGAAAGGGTAGCAGAGCTCTTTTGAATTAATCATCTCCAGCTTCCCGGCTCCGCTTCCTCTTCCCTTGGCAGGCCTGGGGTGTGTGTCTGCGTGGGAGAAAGGTCTGGATGCATTTTTAATCGGCCAAAGATTTCAACAGCCTTGCTCGGTTCTAAATTATTTATATTGCAGCAAATGAGTTACGGTCCGATACATAGATTTTTCTGGGCAAACTGGAGAGCACAACAGCGGCCCTTTTGCTTCAGTTACACACAATAGATTTTTTGGGCATGTGTCCAGTTTGTTAATTCTGGCTTCTTAAAAGGGCATGCCTGTTGGCTGGCTATTTATTAATTATGCCAGTTGGAGCCAGTCGCGATGCCCAACTTGCCAGGGTCTAGGCATTTCAATGAAGCAACCCTCAAAAATTGGATCTAGTTCATAATATAGGAACTTGACGACTAACCGGAACATGCCATCTCTGGGCAGACAAAAAGGAAATCCTTCATCACCCAACTCAATAAATATCTTATGGAATTTACTGTCTCAAGATGTAGTGAGGTCCATTAACTTGGACAGCATTAAAGAGGTCTTAGACCTACACAGGGAAGGTAGATCAGTCAACCACTATGAGCCATGATAGGTAAGTGGAACCTCCATGTTCAGAGGCAGTATACCTCTTGTTGAGGGCAACAACAGGTGAGGGCTATTGGTGTCTTGCTCAGTTTGTGTATGTCCAGGAGGATTAGGCAGTTTAATGCAGAGGGATTTTCTGTTATATTAGTGGTCTTACATAGATCTTGGTAATGTTGTGTATAGTCTTTATGCTTAGCTCATTTGGCTTGAAGTTAGTGGGAGAAGCTGATTCTCCAGTGGCCAGTAAAAGCTGGCTTTTTACAGATTTCTCTTTTTTAACCGCACACATCTGAAAACCATCAGCATGAAATTCCAAGCTATGGACAGCAGAGGGCAGCAGATTCCAGTTAATGGACTGCATTGTGTTGTGTGCTCAACAGCTGCAGCTAGTATATAATTTACCTGTTTTTTTCCATTAATGCCTGGCTGTAGCTAAGCTGAGTGTTCTTTTTCTGCCAGTGTTTGCTTACAGCAAGTGAGTTAGAACGCTCCTGCCATTATCTTTGCTTGCCAGCACAACTGTGCAGAGAGCCACAGCTATGGTTATCAGTAGGGATGTGCGTTTCGGCATTCAGAATGCCGAAAGAATGCCGAAACAAAAGTGTTTCGGCTTCTTTCGGGGAATGCCGAAACGTTTCGGGGAATGCCGAAACGTTTCGGGTAGCCGAAAGAAAAAAGCCGAAACGTTTCGGGATTCTTTCGGCTTTCTTTCGGCTTTTCTATGGGAAAATGCCTCCGTCTTCCAGGACGTCTGGAGGAGGCATTTTCCCACCGAATAAGCCCAAAATTGGTGGGGACCTTCCTCTAACCCTTCTCTAACAACCACCCAAGTTTCAGACAGATTGGACTTTGGGGGGCCATATTATGGCCCCCCAAAGCAGGTCCCCCCATCCTCCCATAAGAAAGCGAAGGAGCAGCATATTGTTAGCATGCTGCTGCTGATCTTTCTTCATTATTTCCTATGGGGAAAAAATGAAGAGGCAGGCTTCCTTTGCCAGGGGTGGCATTTTGCATGCAAAATGCCCCCCAGCCCTCAGGGGCCCTTCTCCCACCCCTCCTCCCACCCCCCACCAAGGCTCAGCCTGCTCCCACTTGGGGGGGCCATTTCATGGCCTCCCCAAGTAGGTGCTCTAATCTCTACCACTGACAGCTGGGGGAGGCTTGTGTTGCCAGGGGTGGCATTTTGCATGCAAAATGCCCCCCAACCCTCTGGGGCCCTTCTCCCACCCCTCCTCCCACCCCCCACCAAGGCTCAGCCTGCTCCCACTTGGGGGGGCATTTCATGGCCTCCCCAAGTAGGTGCTCTGCTCTCATCTCTACCACTGACAGCTGGGGGAGGCTTGTGTTGCCAGGGGTGGCATTTTGCATGCAAAATGCCCCCCAGCCCTCTGGGGCCCTTCTCCCACCCTTCCTCCCACCCCCCACCAAGGCTCAGACTGCTCCCACTTGGGGGGGCCATTTCATGGCCTCCCCAAGTAGGTCCTCTCAGCCCCTAAAGTCCACCCCTTACAGCCCCACACAAACCCAATTCCCCCCCAGCTGCCACACACAGACCCAAATCCCCACATTAGCCCCTCACAGACCCAAATCCACCCCCACCTGCCCCACACCCATAACCCCAGGAACAGGCTGGCAAAGGCCAGCCCTCTCCCTTTGTTCCCTATGCTGGGAACTTCTAAACTCTCTTTCCCTGGGCAATTCTGCACAGCCCAGGGGTGCCACAATGGTGGGCACACTTCTGAGTGCCAGCTGGTCCCTGTGAAAGAGCACCTGAACCACAGACACCCTCCCTCAAATTCCCCCACCACCTACAGAGATGGCTGGCCAGCCAGCCCCATTGTTCCCTATGATGGGAACCAACTGCACAACAAAGAATAAAACAAGAACAACACAAAATAAAGTTTTAAAAAAATTATATTCTCCCTTCCAAAGTACAAGTAGGCAAAGCATTATGACACATTACACCAGCAGTCCCCCACACAGAAAAATTAAAACAAAACTCACTTAACATCAGAGAATCACAAAGCATGATTCCTGTCAAAAACACTTTATTTCTTGAACAGCTTTAGGTTACACAGCAGGGGGGAACACCAAAGGGCATGGCAGCACTATCTTACACAAAAATAACACAACTCACTTCACATCAGAGAATCACAAAGCACAATTCCTGTTAAAAACACTTTATTTCTTGAACAGCTTTAGGTTACACAGCAGGGGGGAACACCAAAGGGCATGGCAGCATTATCTTACACAAAAATAACACAACTCACTTAACATCAGAGAATCACAAAAACACAATTCCTGGCAAAAACACTTTATTTCTTGAACAGCTTTAGGTTACACAGTAGGAGGGCACAACAGGGCATGATAGCAATGTACTGCAAAAAATAATACAACCCACTTCACCGTTTTTGACAGCAATTGTGTTTGTGTGATTCTCTGATGTGAAGTGAGTTGTGTTATTTTTGTGTAGTACACTGCTTTCCTGCTCTGTGGTGCCTTCCTAAAGCAGTTACAGAAATAAAGTGCTTTTGACAGCAATTTTTTGGGGTGATTCTTTAATGTGAAGCGAGTTGTGTTATTTTTGTGTAAGATAGTGCTGCCATGCCCTTTGGTGTTCCCCCCTGCTGTGTAACCTAAAGCTGTTCAAGAAATAAAGTGTTTTTGACAGGAATCATGTTTTGTGATTCTCTGATGTTAAGTGAGTTTTGTTTTAATTTTTCTGTGTGGGGGACTGCTGGTGTAATGTGTCATAATGCTTTGCCTACTTGTACTTTGGAAGGGAGAATATAATTTTTTTAAAACTTTATTTTGTGTTGTTCTTGTTTTATTCTTTGTTGTGCAGTTGGTTCCCATCATAGGGAACAATGGGGCTGGCTGGCCAGCTATCTCTGTAGGTGGTGGGGGAATTTGAGGGAGGGTGTCTGTGGTTCAGGTGCTCTTTCACAGGGACCAGCTGGCACTCAGAAGTGTGCCCACCATTGTGGCACCCCTGGGCTGTGCAGAATTGCCCAGGGAAAGAGAGTTTAGAAGTTCCCAGCATAGGGAACAAAGGGAGAGGGCTGGCCTTTGCCAGCCTGTTCCTGGGGTTATGGGTGTGGGGCAGGTGGGGGTGGATTTGGGTCTGTGAGGGGCTAATGTGGGGATTTGGGTCTGTGTGTGGCAGCTGGGGGGGGAATTGGGTTTGTGTGGGGCTGTAAGGGGTGGACTTTAGGGGCTGAGAGGACCTACTTGGGGAGGCCATGAAATGGCCCCCCCAAGTGGGAGCAGTCTGAGCCTTGGTGGGGGGTGGGAGGAAGGGTGGGAGAAGGGCCCCAGAGGGCTGGGGGGCATTTTGCATGCAAAATGCCACCCCTGGCAACACAAGCCTCCCCCAGCTGTCAGTGGTAGAGATGAGAGCAGAGCATCTACTTGGGGAGGCCATGAAATGCCCCCCCAAGTGGGAGCAGGCTGAGCCTTGGTGGGGGGTGGGAGGAGGGGTGGGAGAAGGGCCCCAGAGGGTTGGGGGGCATTTTGCATGCAAAATGCCACCCCTGGCAACACAAGCCTCCCCCAGCTGTCAGTGGTAGAGATTAGAGCACCTACTTGGGGAGGCCATGAAATGGCCCCCCCAAGTGGGAGCAGGCTGAGCCTTGGTGGGGGGTGGGAGGAGGGGTGGGAGAAGGGCCCCTGAGGGTAGGGGGGCATTTTGCATGCAAAATGCCACCCCTGGCAAAGGAAGCCTGCCTCTTCATTTTTTCCCCATAGGAAATAATGAAGAAAGATCAGCAGCAGCATGCTAACAATATGCTGCTCCTTCGCTTTCTTATGGGAGGATGGGGGGACCTGCTTTGGGGGGCCATAACATGGCCCCCCAAAGTCCAATCTGTCTGAAACTTGGGTGGTTGTTAGAGAAGGGTTAGAGGAAGGTCCCCACCAATTTTGGGCTTATTAGGTGGGAAAATGCCTCCTCCAGGCGTCCTGAAAGACGGAGGCATTTTCCCAAAAAAAAACCCCGAAAGAATGCCGAAAGAATGCCGAAAGAATCCCGAATCCCGAATCCCGAAAGAGATTCTTGTTTCGGCTTTCGGCTTTAACGGTAGAGAATCTTGTTTCGGGTAATCCCGAAACAAGAAAGCCGAAAGTTTTTTCCTTGCACACCCCTAGTTATCAGTCACTAGCAGAGTTGGGTTTGACCATCAACTAGGCTAGAACCCTGCTCCTTGATTCAATGCATCTCCGTCCTGTTCATGGGCTTGGGTTGCTTTATTGGGGCTTTGCTTTGCTCCACCCCTCTGTGTTGTGATTGGTCCCTGCCACGTTTAGGCCCTGTATAAAGGTCCTCCTCCTGGCAGCTAATTTCCTCTGGTACACCAAAGCACCTCTGCATGACTTCTCATAGATTCTGCACTTGCCTGTTCTCATACACTCCAGCTGTCCCTATTTTGTGGTACCTCTCCCTAGTAAATCACGGTCTCGGGGATGTTAAAATGTTTGGTGTGAGTTGCTACTTGGACTTTTCATTCTCTCTTTCTGAAGTCTCTGAAAGTGAAATGTTAAAGCAGGAAGCTTGTGTCTAGGTTGTGCATAAACAGGGCTCATTTCAAGGGGGAACATGCAGGAACGCAGTTCCAGCAGTTCCCCAAAGAGGTCACAGGTGGCCCCGCCCACCTGACTCGCAACCATTTTGGGCCCGTTTCGTCCTGGATTGAGGCTGAAACGGCCCAGATCAGGCCTCTGACGGGTGGTGGATCACTCTCCTGTTCAGCAGCAGCCCAATCCTGACCATTTTGGGCCCCTTTTCAGCCATTTTCAGCCCCTTTTTGCCATTTTGGGCCCAATTTCGGCCCTGAATGGCCAGGATTGGGTTCAAAGCAGCCAGGATAGGTGATGTCAGGGGGTGTGGCATACGCAAATCAGTTATGCTAATGACTCATTTCCAGTGATAGCAAAGGGTGTGGAATGTGCTAATGAGTTATTCTAATGAGTTATGCTAATGAGTTCCTCCAGCTCTTTGTCTATGAAATGACCCCTGTGCGTAAATAAATGCACGTGCAAGAAAGAACGCAGCCTGATCTCAACAGATCTCAGAAGCTAAACAGGGTCAATACTTACGGGTGGCCACCGATGACGATGCTGCAGTGGAAGGCACTGGCAAACCACATGCCAATTCTCATATTCGACAAATTCCTGAGAATGTCAAAGTAGTTTTTTTAAAAAGCTTGTTTCTAGTCCTCATTGTTATGGAGATAATGCAAAACAGAGTTGGAAGTAGACTTATGAGCCCTTGTGTCTAACCTAGTCCTCAATGCTCAAAAACGCTCGGGCATAAATATCTCCGTAAAAAGAATGGTGCATTGTAAAAGAAATACTTAAGTTGCAAAATGAGTGTTTCTTCCTACACATATCTGTCTGAATATGTTTATTACAGTATTTATATCCTGCTATTTTGTTATCAGGCTTGCAGTGGGTACCCAACATGCTATATTGTACAAAACAATTGTAAATCGATCGGCGGATTTCAAGGCACTTTGGTGACATTAATTTCCTTCTTTTTTCTATCTAATATAGATGGAGAACCTCAGCTAGCATCCACAGTCATTGATACTGTCCTGGCTGGTTTGCCTGGACCACGTGGTGCTCCTGGCCCTATTGGACCCCCAGGTAATAATGAGGCAAAGGTTTATTTTGTTTTATTTATTTATGTTCTTTGTAGTCTGCCTTTCTCACTGAGACTTAAGGCGGATTAAGTCCATGCAATCAACAGCTGGGACATTGAATAAACAATGCAATAAGGTAAACATAGCAGAAATTTGAAAAGAAGCATAACATTCAAATACATACAAGCATACAGAGATGAAACATTTCTGAGTTGTGAGTGTATTCTTGTATATATTTATTTCCTTCATTTATACTCTGCCTTTCTCATTGAGACTGAAGGTGGATTACTGTGCAGTTAAAGCAATGCAAACAGAACAGTATAATACATACTGTTAGGGTTGCCAGACCCATGCTTGGCAATCCCCGGAACTTTGAGGCAGGACAAGGCGGGGAAGTGATGTGGTGACATCATTTCCAGGTAAAAACCTGTAAGACCACAGACTGGGCAGATTCCTAGAGTGTCACTGACATGACACCTGGGCATGATGTCACCCCATCCATGATGTCATTCCCTCGCTGGTTTCTTTTCTTTTTTTAATTTACAATTTTTTATTTCATTTTATAGAATATACATAACACAATAAACATAGAAAGTACATTCAACAAGAAACTGTTATCAAAAGTAACTATATTTCTTTTATGAGTAGACAATTTCTCTATACTGAGACGAATTTTCTTCTCCTTAGTAGTATAACAATTGTTTATATTGATCTCCTTTGGGGTTTACTTGTAACATTGCTTTGTTTGATGATAGGTGCTCTAGAATTGGGAGCCACGGTTCTGAAAAATGGGACCTGTATTTCTGATTTTCATACCGTGCTAGACGATCAGCTATTTTTTTCCATTATGAAATAGTCCCGGAGTCAGTTATACCAATCAGTAATTGTTGGGGAAGTTTTCTGTTTCCATTTTGATGCACTTCCTGATTTGGTTATTAACAAAAGAATCCAAATTAACTTAATCCTGACTTTCGGTATTTCATGGTCTTTCCAATGCCTTAACAATATAATCTCAGGACTTAGTGGAATTGCATAGTTCAATATGATTTTTATTTCCTGTACTACTAACTCCCAGAATTTCCCAATATATTTACAATTCCACAAACCCTTTCTCCCCACATTGTTTCCGACAGTAAGGTGAGTTTACCTTGTTTATAGTGTGCATCTTAACAGGGGTCATGTACCAGTGTGTTAATAATTTTACTGTTTGATGGTTTGTGTTTATTTTTTTGTGGTGAAGCTATACGTTTGCCAAATTTCCAACCAATCTTCTTCTGTTAAATTTAGTTTACATTCTTTTTGCCAGATACTCTGGTAAGATAAAGGTTTGTTTTTTTTTATTTTGGCTTCTATTAAAATGTTGTATAATTTGGACTGATTGCCTTTATACAGTTTAATTAGCCTTTCAAAGTCTGATATCGGTTCCTTAAGACTTTCTTTCCCACGCTGGTTTCTTGTGTTGCAAGAAGGGGTGAGACCCTGTGGGGGCAGAAGGTTGTCTCGCACAATGGGCAACTTGGCAAGCCTACATATTATTAACAATGCAATAAAACTTGGGAACCTAGATCCATGCCATGATAATATTGAGACTAGACTACTATAATCATTCTACATGGGTCTACCTAGGCGATGAGTAATAATGCACTGTCAGATGTGCAGAGCCCTTTACTAAGAAAAATATGATTAAGTCCCTGGCCTGAGGAATTTACAATTTTTAAAAAAACAGACTCAAGGGAATGGAAGGAGATGGAGGCAGAAATAAAACAGGGGAAGAATGTATGTCTGCTATGCATGCATTCAGGAAATTCTTTATTTCTGTCAGGGCAGGGGACTTCTGAGAAACATTGAGTCTGGAGGAGGAATTTGAAGGAAGGGAAAGAGGTAACATCCTACAGAATGTTCTAGGCTGCTGTCCCAGGTGAAAGAGGCAGTGAGGCTGAATGGGCAGAATTGCTCAAAGGGACTGGTGGTGTTTGGCTGTCTGAAGGTGGGGGAGCCAGAGAGGTGAGGGATGCCTCCCCTCTCTGAGGTAGTTTTGTCTTGCCCTGAAATGAGAAACCCATTCCTGCTGATTCAGGTTCCATTAGATACATCACCGCTTCCCGTTCCTAACACTAATTTACAAATAAATAAAACGTCTTAAGCGGCTCGTCTGCCTGAGAGGCACTCTGAGCCGACCTCCCATCATGCTTACAAGAGGATTTTTGCCCTTCTTACCACAGGCCTCCATTTAGCCTTCATTTTCTCACCGCCTGGCCTTCTGTTTGCCAGGGTATCTTTAATTATTGAGGCGTCTTCAGTTTCCCCGGTGGGTGTCTGATGCTCGCGAGGGCTTCAATGGCAACAATTAGAGTTCCATTCAAAATGCGTCTATCTCTTCTCTCCCCTGCCTCCACCCAAAGATCTACAGGTGTAATTAAGACATTTTATTCCCCCCCCCCCTTGAAAGGGAAATAAAGGTAATAGGGGGCAACTTCTTAACAATGAAGCACGTCAAGTGGGACTGTTCAAATGAATGTTCCAGTTCTGTCAAGCATGGAGATGCAGCATGCTGGGAAGGGCTCTTAAAAATGAATTTGCTTGTTTTATTGATTTATTTTTTTAAAGGAGGATAACAGAACGAGTCTAGGGCTGCTAGTTTTGTTTTAACATTTGAGAGCCAGTGTGGTTATGACTGGAGGACGCCTCGTTTTAGATCCCCACTCCAGACCTGATACTGTTTCTGAGTCCATCTCCAGGTCCTCTCTTGGCTCTGTCAAGTAGATGTACACTGGGAGTTTTCCGTTGAACTTTAGATTTTGAGACTCATGGACACCCGTTCAGATTGGAACCCCATCCAGCGCCCACCTTGCCAAAGGTGATGGATCTGATGAAGAGAACTGTGATTCTCGAAAGCTTATGCTACAGTAAAGTTGGTTAGTCTTAAAGGTGCTACTGGACTCTTTTCTATTTTGCCCCTGGCCACAGGTCACCCTTTGCCCCCCTAGTCTAGTTCAGGGTGATTCACACTTTTCTTCCTCCGGTAGGCAGTGTGGAGAAGGGAGAAAAGAGTGAATTCCACACTGCCTACCGGAGGAAGAAAAGTGTGAATCACCCTGAACTAGACTAAGATAAAAGGGGTGACCTGCAATGTGTCAGGGGGTGGGTGGGGGTACCACCTCCCTGGTACTGTGGCACCTACTTGTTTCCCGTCTCTCTTGCAAAGCTAGCAAAGTGATGACAGCATCCTTGGAAGGGAAAGGGGGAGGAGAAGGAGGAGGGAGATCGGCTCCCCCCCACAACTATCTGCAGAGATGAATCTTTAAAACAACAACAAAAAAAGCAAGCTCCATTTGACCCATGAAGTGCGAGTGCAGAGTGACCACAAAGAGCAAGAGAGGGAGCGGTGGGGAGAGCGGCTGGCCAGCCCACAGAGGGAATCCCTACACTGGTGGTTCTCCCTGGTGGAGAATCGCAGTGAGCAGCCGTTCTTTGTCACACTACACTTCCCAGGGAAACTTGAGGGAACCCGACACATGAAGGACACATGTCGGATGTCTTGTGTAGGTTAGCCAGGTCTGGTGCCAGACTTTCTGGCGCCTGAAGCCGGGGGCAGCTTTAGGCTGTTGCCGCTCCCAAACACACATGCGAAAAGTGCATGTGCACCTGAAGGACGTGATGACAGCACTGTGTATGACATCATCAAGCAGCACGCCGCTGCGAGCCGGCCTCATTGGCACGCAGGTGACCTCCCAGCCCTTCCGCTCAGTTGCCCCGCACTGCCCTGGCCGTCTGCTGTTCCTGGCCCGCAGCTATGTGCTGGTGGTGGCGGCAAAAGCACGGGGCAACTGAGCAGGAGGGCTGGAGGCTGCCCACTCAGACTGCCCCACGTGTGGCAGGCGGTTGGGGTGGTGCATGGGTGGCTTCCCAGCCCTTCTGCTCAGCTGCCATTGGTGCTGCCACCAGCTCCACAGTGCCAGCCCCCGCCCCCGGTGCTCCCTCCAGTGCCTCAGTGCTCAAGGCGGCTGCCAGACCCGCCTCTATGGATGCGCCGGCCCTGAGTTTAGCTCTTACATGTAGCCCATATAACCAGTGTTGCCATTCACCTTGTGGCAGTGGGCAACTTCCCACCCCTAACTTCAGTTTCCTGCTCTCGATTATTTCAGTGGCAGGAGAAGAAAAAGGGTAATGTTGATGGTGACCCTCTAGGAATTTCCCCCATTCTCTGAGGTAAAGACTGTACAGACTGAGAAAAATTCTAGAACGGCATGGAAGGGAGTAACATCCGCCCTCCAAAACTCCATCCTCCCCAGCCACTGCCCCCCAGATCTGGGGCTGTTTCAGGACTGGAAACATTTGAGATGTGGTGTGCATCTGACTGGAAAAAATCCCCACTCAGCTGTGAAGCTCAGTGGGAGATGTAGGGCCAATTTCTTTCTCAGGGCCTAACCTACCTCACAAGGTGGATGGGAAGATAAAATGGAGTCAGGGAGAACCATATAGGCCACCCTGAGCATCTTGAAAGAAACTCAGGTTTGTGTTATGGATGCTTATACCATAATGGATGTGTTAGTTGTTCAGGTGCCATAAAACTCTTCATTGTAGAGGTGGGCAGCAATTTTGGCAACTGGGACGTCTCCTGATGGGCTGATGGCCTCCCTCCCCATCTGGGCCAGGCCACCCAAGGAATGAGAAGGGCTGTGCAGATGGAGGAGGCACCACTCCTCCCACCTGAGGCCCATATGGCTGGGTGAGGTAGAACCAACCCCTCTGTAGACCAATGCAGAGGATGCCCCCCCTTCCGAGCTGCTTAGTAGGCTGCCCCTCACTCCCTCCTCTGGATGGGCAGGGCCCTTTTCCTGGGCCGTCCCCCCCAGTCCCCCCTGCTTCATTGTTATATGGATTTTGTTTTAGAGGGAGGGGAAGACTGAGAGCTAAGCTACAAGAGATGAATTACACGAGGATGCGCATGTGAAGGGAGTCGCAATGTTAGCCAGGAAGCTGAATTTTAAAAGAGATCGGAAGGCTTTGTCAATTTCCCCTCTCTACAGAGGCAGCAAAGATCACTCCTCAGAGGGTTTGCTGATTTCCTCTTTGCCTCCCGAAGGCTCTGTCCTTTTCACCTCCCCTTCTAGGAGGCGAAGAGGAAATAAACAAACCCTTTGAGGAGTGATCTTTGCTGCCTCTGTAGATGGGAAATTGACAAAGCCTTCCGATCTGTCTTTTAAAACTCAGCTTCCTGGCTAACATTGCGACTCCCTTCACGTGCTCCTCCTCGTGTAATTCGTCTCTTGTAGTTTAGCTCTGAGAATCTGAAGGCAGCACCATTGCCACAGTAGTGGAGAGATCAGTTTCCGTTTTAAGTAAGAGAGTTTCTAAAATGATGGTTGGTCTAAGGGAGTGCAACTGACGAGCCTTTTGAATTCTGAGCTCTAAAGGATGGTTTTTAACACTGATTGGTTTTACTAGTTTCTGAGGGTTGTAAAACGCATTATGTGATTTGATTTGTCACAGTGAATTACTGCCGTTGCTATTTCAGGATAGAAGCTGAATTTTGAGCAGTTATGCTGAGGAGTAGGGTAAAATATTTAAAACACAAAATAAAACCACTCTAATCTAATAGTAAACTGGCTGGCCCCTATACAGATCCCTGAAAGTCTCACAGTGGAACCACCCACAGATAAGGTAGGGGTATCTCTTTGCACTTGGGGATACTCCAGGTTTGGAAGAAAACATGACCTTATAAATGAGAAGAAAAACCTGAAAAACTGGCTTAATAAGGACTGAGCCTGCTGTGGGGTGCATTTTGACCCGAATCGGGCCGCTGTGGGCTCAGGAGCTTGCTGTAATGTGGCCGGCACCTGAGAGTCAAAGGGGGGAGAAGAAATCTGTTTGCTCAAGCCCGTAAGAACTTAGAAGATACTGAGAAAGATATTTGGACGTACTTGTTACTATGGACTGACCAAGGCCAGCTTCTATTCCCACATGTCTTGCCCTTGTTAATCAAGTATGAATCATTGTGTCTGTCAAACAAACCTTTAAGTGTTTTGAATCAACATGTCACTTGTATTCCTTCTTTTGAAATCTCTCTTGATTCTCTCAACTGATGATACGGCTTTTCCCGCACCAGGCCCTCCAGGATCATCGGGTCCCAAGGGAGAACCAGGAACAGTGGGTGCACCCGGGCTACCGGTACGCAAGCCGTTTATTGTTTTATGGAAGGGGACAAGGGATGAACAGATCCCCACCTACCCCTGTTCCATCTCAATTACCTTTTGCTCTCTGAACCAGGGGTCTCCAACAGGGTCCCTATGGACACCATGGCATGCCTGCGGGTGGCCGGCAAACCCCTGGCAATTTGCCTCCTCGTCCGCTGATCGCCCAGCAATCGATGGGAGGTGTCAAACTCCCAGAGGTTGCCCGCCACTGGCAGACACCTCAGGAACGCACGCCATGCATGTGCTCCCAACTGGCACAGCAACGTCACTTCTGACATCATTGTGCCAGCCGCGGGAGCATTCCTGTGTTTCATTTGGCCCGCGGTGCCGGCACAAGTAAAGTGTCAGGTCTCCAGCCCTCCCAGCAGGAGGGTATAGGGACCTGGCAACCCTACATAGCACCCACTGAGTCCTTTCCTGGTGCCCACCATGTGTTTTTAGAAAGTGGGTAGAGCCAGGTGGGGGCTTTGCCCACAAAGGCTACTGATTGGCCACTGAAATTTGATTGCGCAGATTTTTGAAAATGTTGCTTCGGCAGCAGCTACCACAACAGCACAAGGATCTTCACTGTGTGACTGAAGGTAAGATGCAGCGGCCATTTTGTGGCTGGCTTAGGGTTGCCAGGTCCCTTGACTCCCCCAGCGGGAGATTGGGAACCCGGCAACTTCCTCGCCATGTGCCCTGGGTCCTGGCTTCATGCGCATGCACAGTGAACTCGTGCTCCTGGCTTTCACAATGATGTCACTTCTGGGAAGTGACATCATCATGTGTGTCAAAGGATGACCTGGGAGTGTCCCTGCGCTCACCAAGGGACTGGCACATGCGCTCCCGGCTTGCACGGTGATGTCACTTCTGGGAAGTGACATCATCATGTGGGTCAAAGGATGACCTGGGAACACTCCTGCACTTACCAAGGGACTGGCACATGCGCTCCCGGCTTGCACGGTGATGTCACTTCCGGGAAGTGATGTCATCGTGCTGGTCAAAGGGTGGCCTGGGAGTGCTCCTGCGTTTACCAAGGGGCTGGATCGGCCCACTGCGGGCACAAATCGGCCTGAAACAGGCCTACTGTGGGGTGCATTTCGACCCAAATGAGGCCGCTGAGGGCATGGGAGCCTGCTGTGCTGGCCAGGGGCACACCACACTGCCTGGGGGCACCTTGGGGAGTGTGCCCTCCCGCCGGCCAAGTAAGTGGATGGGGGGGAAGGCTGGGAGCAAGGGATCCCCCACCCCAGGTGGAGGAATGGCACCCCTAGGCTGGCTCCACCTCCTGCGGCAGCCATTTTGTGTTTATGCCCACTATCCTGGACTAGATTCCCAAAGGTGCCTGCAGGCTCAGAAAAGCTCTGCTCTAGACTTGCTTTGTGTTCTTCATGGATAAGCTGCCAACTCCGAAGCTGAACCAAGAGTGTCGGCTCAGAAGTTGGCTGGATTGCCCAGGCTGCCCAGTGAGCAAGACCGTACTGTGTTCCCTGCATCGGACACATTACCGAATAGATACTGATGGCTTTCTGTTTCCCTTCCCTTTATTTCCAAGGGCATACCGGGTTCAGCAGGGCCACCAGGATCAAAAGGCTCCAAAGGAGACCGAGGAGAAAGAGTGAGTGAATCCTCTTCCTAGCGCATCCCCATTGCCAGTACTACAGCCTCTGCTCCTCCCCTTCTTACTTCAAAACACTCTCTGCCCCCTTTTCCTCCTATTTAAAATGTATACTTGGTAGTAAAAGGAGGCAGACGGTGAAGGAGAGCCAGGGCGGTCCAGTGGTTAGAGTGTCAGACTAGGATCTGAGAGAACCAGGTTCTGCTCTGCCATGCAAGCTTGGGCCAGTGGTTGTGGTTGTGGAGTAAAGTGGTTGTGGAGTAAAGTGGAGGACAATGATCTAAGTCACCTCGGATCCTCATTGGGGAGAAAAATGGGGGTATAAATAAAATAAAATTTGGCTATGCCGCTGGCAAAAGCCAAGCAGAACTCCTTCAGAGAGGATAGATATGGACCAGAATGCTCATTCCATGGAAATGCATGCCTTCAGGTCCTGTTATTGTTAAGGAAAAGCAGTTGTGGAGGGGATTTTGAGCAGAGTTGCAGCAAGAAAGTATTTGGCACAGGCTGACTTGGAACAGAGAAATGATGGGCAGGGGAAGGGTGAAGTGCCCCTTTTCCTCTGCTGCTTCTCTACTCAAAATCTCCCCCTCCCAAGTGGCTTTTCTTTTAAAAGAAAGATGATGTTGGGAGCCCCGTTACATGTCTTTGTGCAAAACCAATAGTTAATTTCTGTACCTCTAGCTGTACACAGAAAAACAAATAGTCATTACTGATTTGGGGATTTTATTGAAGAGCTGTGACAATCACATGCTCAGGCTGGGCTTATCCAGAAATATTATTAATTTATTCTTCCTTTCGTCCTCATATTCTCAGTTATTAATTAAGACTTATAGATCAGAAGAGGAAAGGCAGACAGGCAGACAGACAGACATAGGCTCAGGCAGGGCTTATCCAGAAATATATATTACATTATTTAGTTATAGATCCAGTGGAGTTGGCCGTGTTAGTTTATAGTAGCAAAATAGAAACGAGTCCAGTCGCACCTTTAAGACTGACCAACTGTACTATAGCATAAGCTTTCGAGAACCACCACTGTCTTCATCAGATGCATCTGATGAAGACAACTGTGGTTCTCGAAAACTTATGCTACAGTAAAGTTGGTTAGTCTTCAAGGCGCTACTGGATTCTTTTCTGTTTATTTAGTTAGACATTTATGCACCACTTTTTTCCTCAATGACGACCCAAAGCAGCTTCCTTCGTCTATGTTATCTTCACAACAGCAACCCTGTGAGGTAGGTTAAGCTGAGAAAGAGTGAGTGGCCCAGGGTATCCCAGTGAACTTCCTTGGCAAAGTGGGGATTTGAACCTGGGTCTCCCAGATCCCAATCCAACCCTCTAACTGCTACACCATGAGGACTCAGTTCATCTTGGAACCAGAATGGCCTGCCTTTCACTGATGAAGTAAACCCATGTCAGGGCAGTTACGTTTCTGGTTGCAAGTGGGAGCTCACAGATTCCTCACATATAGAAATCTAGTGTATCAGGGAGAAGGGTTCTGTCCTAGCTATTTCCCTGACATGTTAGGATTCTCTGTACAAGGAGAAGGGTTTTTTTTTTTAAAAATTAAATACATTTATTTATGTGTTTGTTTGTTTGTTTCATTGTATTTCTATTCCGCCCTCCCCACAAGTGGGCTCAGGGCAGATTATATCATTTAAAACACAATATAGCCTAAATATGCAAATTAGCCATAAAAACAATATAAAAACATTATAAAATCTTAATGTTATAAAAAAGGTAAAGGTAGTCCCCTGTGTAAGCACTGAGTCATTACTGACCCATGGGGGGAATTCGCACCACAGTGTTTTCTTGGCAGACTTTTTGTTATGGGGTGGTTTGTGACGGGCCTTCCCCAGTCATCTACACTTTACCCCCAGGAAACTGGGTACTCATTTTACCGACCTCAGAAGGATGGAAGGCCGAGTCCACCTTGAGCTGGCTACCTGGACCTGGACCATTTTCACACTACTCACCTTCTTCCGGAACGCTGTGGAACGTGGCAAAAAAACTGCAGAAGATAGCGTCTTCTCGCTCGAGTTTTGCAAGATGTTGCGTGCGAGAAGACGCTATCTTCCGCGGGTTTTGTGCCATGTTCTGCAGCGTTCCGGAAGAAGGTGAGTAGTGTGGAAACAGCCCTGGCTTCTGCCAGGATCGAACTCAGGTTGTGAGCAGAGCTTGGCCTGCAGTACTGCAGCTTACCACTCTGCGCCACGGGGCTCTTACATAATCAGTTATAACAATAGTAATAAAAGAATAGTAGTGAACTTTGCTATAATTTTCAGGTGCTATTAAGATGTTAAAAAGCAGGGGTGGGGGTGGAACATCTGATGGGGAGGGTTAAAACATTCATTCATGCCCTCTCCCCACATGGCCTAGCCCAGCCTCAGCCGTATGCTTTGCGGAACAACTTTGTCTTACAGGCCTGGCGAAAGGACAACAAATCCTGCTGGGCTCTGATTTCAATGAACAGAGAGTTCCACCAGGCTGGGGCCAGGACCAAAAAGGCCCTGGCTCTGATCAAGGCCAGGCAGACCTCCCTGGAACCAGGGACCACCAGTAGTTGTTTTTCTGCTGATCGCAGTGTCCTCCGGGGCATATATAGGGAGTGACAGACAGCCCTGCAGATATGCTGGTCCCAGTCCACTTTGGGTTTTATAGATTAGTACCAAAACCTTGAATCTGATCCAGTACTCCACTGGCAACCAATTAAATACATGGAGGCGATGGCAACTTTCCCAATTATCCAAATTCCATTTCTTGGAAAATCCCAGTTAATTCATCCTAATTTTACTCCTAACAGGGGCAAGCAGGGCTGGCTGGAGAAAGAGGAGTAAAGGGCTTTCCTGTAAGTGATATGTTTATGTCTGTGCCTGCTGGCCCTCGGCCAACTCATAAATGTTAGATTTCATTCCTCTTCGCTGTGTGCCGCTTTTTAAAGGGGCCTGGGGGAGAAATTGAGGGTCTGGGGTTTCTACTTTCCTGGCGGGATGAGCAGCATAAAACTACTCTCGCTGGGCTGGTTGTCAGCAGCCATTGCAAATGAGGAGAAGGGGACGCTTAAATTCCCGAATGCCCCTCATTTGTTCCAAAATGTTCTGTATCCCCCCTGAGATTTGTGGATTGCCCCTTGAGGGTGGGGCATATGGTCCCCATTAAGAACCACCGGTTGATATTCTAGGACAGTGGTACTAACTGTGAGGCTCAGGGAGAGCCAGGGTCGCAATCACCCTTAACCAAAAAAGCTACATTTACTACCATCCCTGGCGCAAGGCCTGCACCTCAGGAAAGCCTGCAGCTTACCCATTCCTCTGCTGGTGGCTATTTCAAGGTGGGAACCAATTACCCACCACAATCTTCATCAGGCAAGGATCTTGCCCACTTTCCTGAAACATGGGGCATGTGCCACATTGAGGAACAGTGCTCAGAAGAGCCACAGTTGGCATGTCTAAAAGCCACATTAGGATTGCCAGGTCCCTCTATCCTCCAGGGGGGAGGGTTGGGACCTGGCACTTATCTTTCGCCACCCTGATTTGAATCCTCGTGTGCGTGCAAGGCGCGCTCATGCTCCGGCAACAGCATGATGACATCACTTCCGCAAGTGACGTCAACACGCTGAGTGTGCAGCAATGTCACTTCCACAAGTGACATTATCGCACTGGCTGCAAGAGCACTCCTGCACTCTACACAGCTCAGATTCAGCCGGTTTGGGGCCTAAATTGACCCCAAATGGAGCGTGGGGATGCTCCTGCGGCCGGCATGATGGGTAGGAACGCACGCACGGCACGCATTCCTGAGGTGCTTGCCAGTGGCAGGGAAGCTCTGGGAGTTTGCCCTTGCCTGCCAATCGCTGGGCAATCGGCAGATGAGGGGGCACATCCCTGGGAGTTTGCCCACCACTGGCAGGTACCTGGGAACCCTAACCACACGTAGCTCCCAAGCCACTGAGTGTCACTGTGCTTGGATATCAACTGAACTATATCTGTAGTGATTATGCCAACAGCAACCTTGTGAGGTAGGTTAAGATGAGAGAGGGTGTCTGGCCCGAGCTCACCCAGTGAGCTTCTGGGGCAGAGTGAATATTCAAGCCTGGATTTCCCGTATCCTAGTCTGACACTCTAACCCTTACAGCATTGTAGCTTAAAGCATGATTCTTTCCCAGATGTCACCCTTGACCATGTTTGCCTTCTCTGTATAGCTCTTTCTTTTTTCCTCCTGGAAATGACAAAAGTTGCTTCCGTCTTTCGCCAGTCATTCTGCAAGAGCCATCATCTACCCTGCCCCCAGCTTCCTTCACAAGAAGTGTCTAGAACTTTCCATGGCTCGCTCTTTCTCTCACTTTTAAAAAGCACAAACAAGATTGTCCTCTGCAAAGAGAAAGATCTTGAGTGGCTACTTCATGAGTGGGCTGTCTGACAGACGTTCAGTGGCTGGCATGATTAAAATGGGGGCTCTTTCTCCAATTAAACATTGAACACTGGTGGAGGACTATGTCGATTTTTAATATGGGATTTTACACAATGTTACTTCAGGGAGAGGGAGGTAAATATCATTAGAGTGGCAGTCCTTTGCTTATTTACTCCATATGTAAGTCGGTAGGATTACTTTGGAGTAGAAATGGGCACGAACCAAAATATGAACCAAAATTCGTGGTTTCGTGAACCAGTGGTTCATCAGAGCCCATTTCTGATGAACTGTTACTAACTTTAGGCCGGTTTGTTTGGTTCATTTTTCGGTTCATCACTGCAGACAGCCTGGCACCAATCCATCAGTTTCCTAAGCAACAGGGGATGGGCTTTCTGCAGACTTTCTGCTGACCCGGAAGTGCCGTTTTGCTGACTCAGAAGTGACATTATCACGAACCAAACGAACCAGTTCACGAACCAGGGCAGGTTCGTGAAAGTTCATGGTTCGTTTGGTTCATGAGTCGCAACGAACCACAAACCGCATGGTTCGGTTTTTTTCCGGTTCATGCCCATCTCTGCTTTGGAATAAGTGGTTGGTGGATTGCAACCCAAAGAAGCTACTGAAGGCCTTTCCCTTGGAGGGCACTTTTCTCCCCCTGAGGAAAGCAGTTTTGAGACAATAAACTCTGGATAAAATAATAAAATCTACATTCTGTTTATTTTGTTTGTAGGGTGATCCTGGCAAGAAAGGTGAAGAAGGAGACAAAGGTGCTGATGTAAGGATTCTGTCACCTTGGTAGCGCTAATTATATTTTCACCCCCATCCCTCAGCGTAAAACATCATGAGAATAAGATTGCTGGCTCAGACGAAAAGCCTTACTATTCTATTTTCAAAAAGTTGCCAGCCAAAAAGCCTCTGGGAAGTCCCTCCTCCTGGTCTACTGTCATTCTAAAAAAAAAAAAAGGAGGGGGGAAGTTATCCATATCCATGGAACTGTATTCCCCCCCCCCCCGCCCCTAATTTGGTTGTAAACTTGTATTTTTGTGTTTCTTTGTTTCAAATCCCCAGTGGGGAGAAATGCTTAAATACATTCACATAGAAATAAATTGTGACTACTTAATAGTGGAATTTATTTTCTGTAAATAAGAGATATAGTTCAAGAGCATGCACAAATGATTTTTGTTCCCCCCTTCTTTTTCTCTGTTGTAGGGTGAAGGAGTCCAGCAGCTTCGAGAAGCCCTGAAGATTTTAGCTGAGAGGGTGTTGATTTTAGAGCATATGATAGGAATTCATGGTGAGTGTTGAGCAAGTATTTTGCCTTTTTGAAGCAGAGCCGAGCTTATCACAGACAATTCTATGCACATTAGAAGACAATTCCTTGCCATTAGAATTCTGCTCTATAAAACCACGTTACAGGAGATGTATTGTGGCCATATGGCTTTGTAGGTGGTGTGACTTGCATCTTATTTCTACAGTGAGTCACAGCAGGTTAATTTTGGCTCTTTTCACATGTCTTACCGGCTGTGCAAAATCGCGCAAAACTCCCGGAATGAGGGTGTCTTCCTGGTGCGATTTCCCGTCATGACTCTGGTTTGTGGCGCGATTCGCCACAAACCAGAGTCATGATGGGAAATCGGGCCAGGAAGACGCCATCGTTCCGGGAGTTTTGCATGGTTTTGCGCCGCCGGTAAGACATGTGAAAGCGGCCTTTGTCTTCATTAAGGTCATCTTCCGAGCAGCCTCTTAACCAATTTGGCCAACTTACATTGATTAATCTGTATATATTTATTCTGTCCTTCCTTCAAGGATTTCAGATGATCTACACCATCACCCCAGATCTCTGCTTGTCACTTACTTCCCACAGATGAGGCTTTATAACCCAACAGCAGTTTCCTTTTTCTAGTTATTATTCCCAAATATCAATTAGCTTGACTCATTTAGACTGTGGCACAGTTAATGTATAGCTGGGTCACGTTGCTGCTCTGTTATGCCACTTTTCAACCTCACAGGGTTGTTGTGAAGATCAAGTGGGATGATCAGATATTTAGTATGCTCCCGGACAACAACAACAACAACTGCACGTATATACCACTCTTCTAGATAGATAGATTAGTGCCTCACCCAGAGCAGTGAACAAGTTAGTGTTATTATTATCCCCTCAATGCAGCCGGAGAGCTGGGGCTGAGAGGAGTGACTTACCCAAGGCCACCTACCAAGCTCATGGCCATAGTGGGATTCAAACTAGAAGAATGCTGATTCACAGCCAAACCATTTAACTACTGTGCTACAGCAACTCTGATGTCCAAGATTTGTTCTTCTTGAAGATCACCCACTGTTAAAGATACAGCTGTGAAGATACAGTCACAAAAGCTGGCAAATAGGAATGTCGTGATGGTGTAGATCATCTGAAAGCCATGAAGGAATGACAGAATAAATATATACAGATCAATCATTGGATTCCTCCAGTCAGGGCTGGGTTCCTCAGCTGGCCTTCTTGAGGAGGTAGAGAGGAGATAGCCAGCAACTCCTCCTGGAGCCAACAACTCATGGAGAGGAAAGTTTTGGAGATGCTGGATCCTGTTTCAGGGCTGGAGAATTTGGGCACCATTTAAAGAGCAGCACATCGTTGACGATTGAATTTACAAATTTTTGGAGCTGCCAACCCTCAGTTGGTTAGATTAATCAATTATAAATATTTAGATCAGCCAACAAAGTGATTACAGAATAGGAGTAATATGCATGTTTCGCCTAGCTCCTGCTAATAATCAAGCTGCAACCTTCTGAACCAACTGGAGTCTCCAAGTTGGCTTTGAAGGAAGACCTATGCAGAGTACATTACAGTAGTCTAGTCTCAAAGTCACCATGGCATGGATCCAGGTGGCCAAGTTGGCTGTGTTAAGGTACGAGTCCATCTTCTGGGCCAAATTGAGTTTGCAGAAGGCATTTCCTTGGTCCCTCATATTTATGGGACCGACTCTCTACGTATGCCCCCCACAGCAGCTTTGTTCATCTGAACAGGGCCTTCTGCAGGTGCCACCCTACAATTGAGCAAAATCAATAGCTGCCTGTACATGCTTATTCTCACCTAGTGAAATGGTCTGCCCATTAAGGTTAGGAGGGGACCCACTCTCCTTGCTTTCCACAGTCTATGAAAAACTAAAAGGAAATGGTTGAGAAAATTGTTTTGGTTAAGGGACAGGAACTGTGGACTATACTACAGTGTACCTACTGGATAGTCTGCTGCATTATTTACTGTCTCATGTCTAATTGCTTATGCTTTGTTTCAGCATTGTTTTGGCTCTGTATTGGATTTCTGTTTGTATTCAAGTTTCTGCAGCCCATACCCTGTTGCTTTGTTATTGAATTTCCGAGCCATTGATCATATTGATTCCCACTGTGTAATCTGCCTTGAGTCTCAGTGAGAAAGGCATACTATAAATAATGCAAATACATACATGCATACTGGACTCAAATCTTGCTCTTTTTCTGCACCTCTTCTGCTACTTTCACCTGAAACTATCTTCTATGATGGTATTTCTTCCTAACACATATATGCGTCGGCTGAATACAAATACTTTTTCCCCATCCAAAATTCATGTTTTATTTGATACCATTTTATGCACAATTTTATCAAAGAATCTATTAAAGCTAATACAAATCAACAAAGATTTCTTTAATCTCATGATTCCTTATTATTATTATTATTTGAATTATTCGAAACACAGTCAACAATAAGCAGAGGTCACATGTCATTATTGATTGGCCTTGCTAAGCTGATACAAGTTTCTGCTGGAGACCTAAGTATCAACCAGATATCGGCATAATATGTACGCTGTTCCAATTACACCGATATCTGGGTGATACTTAGGTCTCCGGCAGAAACCATTATTATTGTTGTTGTTGCTGCTGCTGTTGTTTTGTTGTTGTTGTTGTTGTTATACTGCAGGTTGGGAGGTAAGTTATTTTTAGGTCTTGCCACGGGCACCAAAATGACTCTATCCCCCTTTCTGTCCACTGGGATTCCCCGTACAGTCTGTGCTTTCCACTCTTTCTTCTTCCCCTCCACCCTGTCTCTCTTTTAAACCACAAACCCCTCCCCTGGTTTTCCTTTGTTTTCAGATTCTTTATCTTCCGTTGAACCAGGATCAGGCCAAGATGCAATCCTGGGCGCCCCGCAGCGAGCAAACGTGAAAATCAAACGGCATTATGCAAACCAGCTCCTCTCTTCACTGCTGGATGGCAGCGAGACCAAAGGAAGAAGCAACAGAAGCAAATAGGACAGCAGTAAGTTGCCTGATTTCCCACCTCCCTTAGCTGGTTTTGGAGCTCGTAGGAGGCAAGTGGAAGCTTTGTTGAGGAGAGGTACCATTCTGCAACCTCCTTGAAAGTCTGAGGCTTGTCTACGATAATTGCCTACTAGTTTTATCATTTAGACTTGCCATTTGCCTGCTGGCAGCATGCAGTCCCCCACTTCCACCTTCAATCTCCTGCCCTTGGTAATCTGAAGATTGGGAGGGAAAAAAGAGAGTAGAAGAACGGTGTTTATGGTGACCTGCTAGGAATTTTCCCCCAGGTCTTTATGGTCTTTAGCATAGAGATTAGGTGAAATTCCTAGAGTGTCACTTGGGACATCTGATTTTCTCTACTTATATATTTTTCCATGCGTATGTTTTTACTCCACACTTCCTCCAAAGAACGGAGGGCAGCATACAGTATACATATCATGTATGCTGAGACTGTATACTGTATGTCAGAGTGAGATCTGGGAGACCCAGGTTCAAATCTCACTCTGCCGTAGAAGCTCACAGGGTGACCTTGCCTCACAAGCTTGTTGTGATGATAGAGGAGAAAAATGTAACACTACACCACATGATCTTTTAAATACTTTTCATAGTCAGATTTATCTGTGCTGACTGGATCTTTGTTATCAATCACAATTTGCTCCAAATAACCATAAAATACACTTTTCCATCTCAGTGCTATAAGATGGACCGTTCCTTAATGTGAACCACCCCTGTGACTGGATAACTTCGTAAGGCAATTGAATACAAAATCCATATTAATGTAGCCAAAAGAAATTGGCTGGTATCCACTAAGCATGGAGCTTTTCTCCAGACCAAAGAGATTTCCTCCAAGTTAAGCTGCTGTTCTTCTTGAGGAAGAGCCATTAAGTCAGAAGGAAGCTCAGGCTAGGAAAACGTCATCTAGTCTAACATAGGATATAGCCCAACCTTATATAGTATAGTTCTAGGTGTCCCCAGTGTGGCACCTATGGATACCATAGTGCCTGCTGACACTTTTCCTAGTGCCCACCAAGTGTTTTTAGAAAATGGGTGGGGCTTTTTGCCCAACAGGGCTTCTGATTTGCCATTGCGGATCTGATTGGCTGAACATATCTTTAAAAACATCCCTGTGGCAGCTACCACTACAGTGTTTGTTTTGTTCTCTCTCTCACTCCTCCTTTCCAGTGTATTTTTCAAAATTACCCTTCTTTTCCCCTGCACTTGGGCTTCCTCTGTATGTATGTGTCTGGCTCCACCTCCCATGGCAGCCATTTTGTGGTTGCACCCACCACTATTTGTCATCATTCCAAAGGCGCCCACAAGCTCAAAAATGTTAGGGACCCCGGTAGTTTATATGATTTTCCTGTCTGAAGGCTTATTTCTGTAACAGGTACTTTTACTGGTAGGTCCAACAGCGAAGGCTGAAGAGATTCCGGAGACTTGGGCACCGTTTGATTCCTGTCAGAAGTCCCTGCAGGCCAGGATGGAACACACGTCGGAATAGGATACATTCCTTAAACTCTCCATGAGCTTTAAAATGTATACCTGACAGTACAAAGTCATATTTTTGTCCTTGTGTACATATCCACCTTGGGTGATAACATTAATGTCCAGAAACCATATGAAAGACACTGATATCTCAAAGGGTGTCCTGATGACTCTTAAATCATCGGTTTTTCAAATTTCTGATCTTCAGAGAACTCTTCCCACTTGCTGTGGAACCACCATTTTGTTTGCTGTGGTACAGGGATGCATTCTAGAAGATTCCAGGGCATGATTCTAGGATGTGTGATCAGTTCAGGCAGAGCACTGGAAAAGTCAGTAGAAGCACCACCACATGTCTTTCTTAAAACATACCAAACTTTCCCCTTTGAGTGCACGTTGCAGAAGAAAATATATTGTGGTGCTTTAAGTGGGTAGCCGTGTTGATCTGCAGTAGAACAGCAGGATTAGAGTCCAGTGGCACCTTAGAGCCCAAAAAGATTTTCAAGGTACAAGCTTTCAAGACTCAAAGTTTTCTTATTCAGACACCTGTAGTGGTTGAGCTTTCTTTCAGAGAAGCTTGCCCTCCACCACTTGACCTTTTCTTTGAAGGACCTGGATAAAATTCTGAGGAACATCAGGGTTTCCAAGAACTCCGTTTGAAAACTGTAATTCTAAATTAGTCTTCTTCTCTGCCCATCAACACAGCCTGGATAGGGATATCTATCAGCTAATGTTTTAATGGTCTAATCACTGCACTTTGTGGTCAAAAAGAAGGGTGTAAATTAGGGATGCTTCTGAATTTTGCAAGTTTGCCAGTTCGGTTTGAATATCACTGTTTCGATTTTGCTCTTCCCTTGTGTACATCAAACTTAGGAAGCCCTTATTTTCTGTCCATTTTCTCCTTATTTCTTCGTGCCCAATTTCCCCCATAAAATATACTCATTGTTCTACATTATTCATGCATCAGTAGATCAACATGGTACATTATACAGATAAACGACATACATATGAATATGGTGTAAATGGCAGAAAAAATCTGCAGAAGAAACCGATGAATTTATCTGTGCCAGCATCGAAGATAAGTGGACCGAAATTGTTCACAATGACAATGTGGGGGAACAAAAAGAATCAGCAAAGGGCAAGTTCACCTATATGAATCCTTTAACTAAATAACTAAAATGGTATCAGATCTGTCAGAACATCAGTGTTAGGGCTTCTAAAATCCACCTGTGATCTGCCAGATTTCCATCTTGGCTGCCCGCAAGATTTTGCCCTAGCTCCTCCCATGACCCACAATTCCATTCCAGTTCTGCCCCATTAATTTCTTCCAGGCTCTACTGTGGACTGCTAGCTCTTCTTTGGCTCCGCTCCATCCACACATCTGACAGGGACTGGCAGGATTGCCAGTACATTTATTTTCTGCCAGCGTTCCTGTGGCTTTCAAAGTCATATTGATGGAGAAGGTGCAACAGGTGATGCTTTTCCAATCGCTGCATCACTGTGCTGGGGGGGGGGGAAGCTACATCTGTTGAATTCCTGCCTGTAACAGAGCGGTAAAAGGCATAAAAGTCCTTACCTGTCCTTAGGTATACTGTTTGAAGTATGCAGGGCTGACTTCCCCAGACGTTGCTCAGCTAGTTTTCTGGCTTAATCTTCTCATCCGATCCAAAACTTGGTTTTAAAAAACAAAATAATGGCCCAAAACTGGTATTCTCAGGAAGCTGAATTATTTTTCCCCGTAAAACTGCTTGCGCTCTTCTTTGCTTATGCGGAATAGCAGAATCCAAAATTCTTGTGTTTCAAGAGCTAGTTTACACAGCCAAGGATAACTGGTATTGTTTGCAGGGAGGACAAATTGTGTGTTTTCTTAAAGATGTAGAATCCCTAAAAATTATTTACTTTATCCATTGAGGAAAGAACAATTTCGATAAAATGAAAAGGGGCGAGTGGGGCGGGGGGGAAGGACTCCCTATAGCTGTAAGCTGTACATCATGATCCAATGTGTGTTTACTCATAAATAAGCCCCACTGTGTTCATTGGGGCTTTCTCCTAAGTAGCCATCTGTATGACTGCTGTCTGGTTGCACTCAGCGCAGCTCATAGGCACTTCACATGCGCTCCATGGCTAGTTTCCCACATGTATCAGTTTGCTGTGGATCAATCTGATGTGCTTGTCGGTTCAGATTGTTTTGCTTCTATCTCATCTCTCCCTGTGGGATGTACCATGCTGCTCCCTCCTTTTCTCCTGTCAGTCATGTCTGTTCCCATTTCTTTCAGCCGTTCTTCTAAGCTTTAAACCTTTCCTGGTTTCACATGCTCTCTTTTCTTCCTCCTTCCAGTTTAAGGAGGTTTATACCACCTTAGAGGCAGAGAACAGAGGGAAGCTGTATGTGTGCTTCAACAGAAACTCTGATCAGTAAGGAATGCAAATTTTTTAAAAATGTGACCCCGGTCCCTCCTAACTTCTTCCACTGAGGGAGAAGCCGTGTAGTGGGGATATTTAAAAGATCACATCACAGTTGTGCAAGCACCCTTACCATGTGCAAACTGACCAGGTCCATAAGGTGATCTGAACATATAAAATGGCTCTCTCTTCTGAGTAAACGTAGATAGGACCGCCCTGTATGTACGATGAATTTACTTTGGTGAATTGGCTGAATTTCTTGAATTGGCTTCTCTCAAGAGATGAAAGCACACTTGCTTACTCATGATATTTTGGTCTTGGTGGGTTATTGTACCAGAGAAAGGAAAAGAAATCTTTCAGGGCAGCCCTCCCTTTGAATGGTTGTTTTCGTTCATTAAATAGAAAGGTATTTTGTTAGTATCTCACAATGATACCCTTGCTGGAGGATTTTATTTCCATTGAATCAACTATTGATCTGTCAGTTGGTTGCAAGGCAGATGAATAAAGAAATAAACGTTCTTTCGTTGGTTGAAAGATATAACCAAAAGCTCAGTACTGTACATCAGTGGTTTCAGAGCCAAGCTACAAGTGAGGAATGACACTTGCCTGGCAAGTGAACAGACTCACATGTATTCCTCCCCGTTCACTTGCCATTCACTTGATCAAGTGGAGCACAAGTGAATGGCAAGTGAACAGAGAGGAATACTCGTGAGTCTGTCCACTTGCCAGGCAAGTGTCATTCCTCACTTGTAGCTTGGCTCTCAGATGACCAGCGCTCTTACAGCTCCTTTGTATTCTAAGAAGGTGCTGTAGATTGATTGATGTTTCTTGTAACCTAAAGACCAAGATACACTTTCAGTGCCAAACAGGGGACTCAAAATGCCAACTGCTGCTTTTCCCCTGCAAAGTGACAGGGGCTGGGGCACAGGTGTAGTTTGCAGGGGAAGCGATGTAATTTCCTGTGGGGAAAGTGACCGGCAACAGCTGCTTAACCAGTCCCATCCCCATTAGTTTCCCTCTGCTATTCCCTTTGGGGTTCTCAGCTATGCATCAAGCACACAAAAGGGAAGGGGAAAGTTGCAAAGGGGGAAACTGCAGACGTTGCAAAAGTTAGAAACAGGTGTATTTTTTTCTCCCCTGCAACCCATTCCTTCCTTGCCACACACACACACACACGTGCAGCTTGCACTGGCAGCTCAGGTTCCCAAGCTCCTTACGAGTCAGTGCAATCATAGCTCAGCCCATAAGCTTGTCTCAAGCCGGCATTCCCGCCTTCTGTTTTCCCTGTTCGCAGAGTGACCAAACTACCTGTGGTTTGCAATTGCTGTGAAATCCACCGATGCAAGAGGTGCTATTAATGTCCACAGAGCACATTTTCAAGCAGACATGTGTGTTAAGTAAGATAGTGTAGTTGAGTCAGACAATCTCTATATAAATATATATTAAAGTGATATATTTTTTAATTTATATCCGTGTGTTTTGTATGTTTGCCAATGTCCCGGCTTCTCTTAAGTGTAATAAGCTTAACAGCCATTTGATCTCTCCCAAACTGGTATCATGAAGTTTTTTTCAATTACAATGCTAATAGTTTTCTTTGCATTAAGCACCATTGATTTAACAGCTGCATGTAAAGCAGTGAGCCCTGAACAGCAACTGAATTTCTGGAAGGGACACTGGAGTCAGGGAAAGAGGGCCATGCCTTAACTTCTGCATACCAGACCGGGTTGAATGTCTTGTTGTCACTGATGCAATCATACCCCTCTTTTGATCCTGTGCTTCAAGGCTGGCTCCAGGTTTGGGGGGCCTGGGCAAGATGCCCTCCCTACATTAATTGCGATGCTCTTTGGCCATAAACTCACTTACTGCTGCCATTCTAGAAGATACTCCTTTAAGCCCCATTGGCAGGTCTAATAAGAGTCATGTTCCACTCACACTATAGCTCCAACCTGGAAACGGGAGAGTGCCCCAAGGGCCTCTGGGAAATGGTCACCCATTTCCTAGTAGGAGTGGCTTAACCAAGTATTTCATGGTGGGAGTGGCTTAACCAAGTATCTCTGATTGGCAGTGGGTGCTCTTCCAGACACTGGATCTCATGCCAAACTATGCTGTTGGCCTTCCCTGGGTTAGAAACTGAGCCGGTCAGGTGATATCCTTCACAAGTCCTCATTGAGCCTCCAGTTGCTGACCCCTAACAGAAGGAGGGAGAAGTCCAGCTTTCTTTGGTGTGTAGATCATGCGTTGTTACTGTTCAGGTTCACTACCTTCTCGGTCATTGTATCTGCATTTTTTTTCCTATTTTGCTATGGGGTTTCATTACTGTATATGGAATGTTTTGTACTCAGCCTTTTCTTTGGGGTTTGTTTGCTTATTTTTTTACAGAGCAGAGTGGGAACAATATTAAAAGAGCCCACAGATACCCAAATGCCTTGTTATTTAATGCACTGAGAAATAAAACATACTGTACATGAAAACAGAGTGTGATGCTTTCTTTAACAAAGCAGCCGGGGGTGGGAGGGGTGGTGGCGTCTGCATGAATGTTGCTGGGAAGATGCTCATCTACAGAGCCAACCTGGCTGGGCCAAAACCAACGTTCAGTAATTTGCCTCCAAAGAAACATTGTCCATGGGAGAAAGTTGTTTGACAAATAGTGTTCGAATCACTCAGAAAAAGATTGCTCGGATCGCTTGACCCAATCGGATGCACCAAGAGCCAAGATGGCAGCACTTACAGTGGAGACTCTCTAGGAGACAACTTGGCCGTTTTCATACAGCTTACCAGCCACGAAACATCATGCAAAGCTCCCGAAATGACAGGGTCTTCCTGGCGCGAACATCGCTGTCATTCCGGGAGCTTCGCGCAATGTTCTGTGGCCGGCAAGCAATGTGAAAATGACCCTTAAATGGCCCTCCATGGTTTCCATATTACTTGGTCACCTCCACTGCTGGCCCTAAGAAGAACAGCCTTCTATGGGGAGGAAAAACTGCTTATCTCAGGAGCTATGTATCAGCAACAGCACTAGTGGCGCCGTAAGGACACCTGGGGGAGCATTCAAGTTGCTCTCTGGAATGTCCACAATCTGGGATGCTTATGTGCCTATGAATCTGATTGGATGTGTAACATAAACCGATGTGATCCAAGGCTGCAGTGGCCATATGTGGATTCTCTAACAGACATGTAATGTCAGAGGCAGAGGTAAGGGTGTGTGTGAGTCGGGGTCCACAAGGCAGCCTTGGGCAGAGGCAAGGCAATGTGGTATATTGTTCAGAGCATCAGACTAGGATCTGGGAGATGCAGGTTCGAATCCCCATTTTGCCAGGGAAGCTTGATAGATGACCTTGGGGCAGTCACACACTCGTAGCCTAACCTACCTCACAGGGTTGTTGTGAGGATAAAATGGAGGGGAGGAGAACAGCACTGGGGAGAAAGGAGGGGTATAAGTGATTAAATAAATAGACTGCAGCCAGGATCAGCAAAACTGAACACTGGTCTGCACCCAAGTTGCTCAGCCTGGAGGCAGAAACTTTTTATACTTTGCAGGCTAGATCCTATGGAGCCCTTCAGTTAATTGCCCCAGCAGCTCTGATCGAATGGAGGGTGTGCTTCTGCTGTTGGTCATAGGGGAGGGATGCTGTGGTACAGAGAGCAGGCCAGCGGCCCTCTGTGGGCCCAAGCAGTACTTGGCAAAGTTTGGGGAGTTGCTGGCTGGGCCCAGGTTCTGGGCTTACAGCACCTGACGCTTGAATTCTCCTGAGAAATATTGCCATACAAACCACATTCACTGATGCCGAAGTTGGGTGCAACAAAAAAGGAAGGTATTTTTGATGCAAGCAAAAGAAAAGGACCACCCCAAACATGAGTACTTAAATCTTATAGTCTCTGTGATTGTATTGAGTGAGTCTTGTTTGTTCATTTTCAAAGCTTTGCTTTTCCTTGTTGTCATCTTCTCTTGTTTTGCTCCCCTTCCCCATCCTTCTGTAGGGCTGTCAACTCTGGGTTGGGAAATTCCTGGGTATTTAGGGGGTAGAGCCTGAGGGGGTGGAGTTTGGGGGTGGGAGGGACCTCAACAGGGAAGTGATGGCATAGACTCCGTCCTTCGAAGCTGCCATTTTCTCTAGAGGAACTGATCTCTATAGTCTGGCCATCAGTTGTAATCCTGGGAGAATCATAGAATCATAGAGTTGGAAGGGGCCATACAGACCATCTAGTCCAACCCCCTGCCCAGTGCAGGATCAGCCTAAAGCATCTCTGACACATATTCAACCAGCCTCTTCTTGAAAACTGCCAGTGGGGGAGCTCACCACCTCCCTAGGCAGCTGATTCCACTTTTGAACTACTCTGACCGTGAAAAAGTTTTTCCTAATATCCAGCCGGTACCTTTGTGCATGTAATTTAAGCCCATTGCTTCGAGTCCTGTCCTCTGCTGCCAACTGGAACAGCTCTTTGCCTTCCTCCAAATGACAGCCTTTCAAATATTTAAAGAGAGCAATCATGTCCCCCCTCAACCTCCTCTTCTCCAAACTAAACATTCCCAAGGCCCTCAGCCTTTCCTCATAGGGCTCAGTCTCCAGGCCCCATCTGGAGGGTGGCATCCCTAGTTACATAAAATCTGTTGGGGGGAACATTAAAATAGCCCAGTATAAGCCAAGCTCTGTCCATTGAGAATTCTGACACTCCTTTGGAGATAAGGAGAGGTGGTTGAGGGGGCACACCTGGGAAAGGAGGCGTCCCTGGACACATTTCTCCATCAGCCATCTGTATTAATCTGATATCCCCTTATCAGTTAGTTCTTCTTGCTGCTCTCTTTCTTACTGCCTAGGGACAAACAGCTGCTAAAGGAGCAAAAGGGATGCAGACTGATAGGGAAAAGAGAAATAAGATAATCAGAGATAAGACTGATGAAGGGATTCCATATGATTTTCTTTCCTTCTTTGCCTCCAGGGACAGACTTAATAAGTCTCAGGGCCAAGCTACAAGTGACGAATGACACTTGAACGGCCAGTGTATTTCTCCCTGTTCACTTGCCCTCCACTCAATCCACTTGCCGTTCAAGTGTCATTTGTCACTTGTAGCTTGGCCCTCAGTCATTGGGTCCCGTATAGTTACTTCTCTGTGATGTGGAACAAATTTGTTGTATGGAGAAGTATTCATTTACTCAAGCCCCTATCCACCATCAACCAAAGCAGCACAGATCGAGAGTGTTAGCAAGAACTGGAGCAGAGTTTCATCCATTAAAAATACTAAAATATGAATCGGTTGGTGCGCCAAAGGCTGGTAGTTTGGAAGAAGATGTACAGTGAAGCGGAGCTTATATCAAACCAGAGTTTGGCCCCAGAATGGTTCAAACCCCGCATGTCTCCATACTCCTGCCTTTGGTGCAACATTTCCTCTTCTCAGTTCTTTCACCATTCCCTCTTGTTCTGTATAAATGAATGTAACTCTCTCTTGAACGTAGTGTCCCACCATGCATGCACGCACGCACGCACGCACATGCGCGTGCACGCGCGCGCACACACACACACACAGCCTGATTTGTCTCCCATCAGGATGCTGGCCACAAAGATAACACTAACCTCTCTCCACCCAATAATAGGTGAAAATGTCTCTGTCAGCCTCAGTCACTCAGAGAGAGTCTTCACGGAGATGCCTTCTGACAATGCCCTTCCCATCTTGTTAGCCTGATGTGGTCTTTAATGGTTTTGAAAAGCAGTGAATGTCAGTCTCTGTTCCTTGGTAATCACAGACTCTGGAGGGGTGGAGGAGAAGTCATGGAGAAACCTAGAGAAGAACCAAAAAAGTCCTAGAGTTCCCTGCTATCCCCAATAGCCTTCGTGATCCCTCTGGATCCTTCCCTCAGTTCTCTGTCTTCCACTAAGCTGAAGCTGGTTCCCGGTTCCTTATTTGCAGCTCCTAGTTCCTTATTTGCAGAGCAAAACACAAATATTGGGGGAAATTGAAAAGCTCTGTACCCCAAAATAAAGACTGTAGGAGCACATATCATACACCTCCATATCCAGCGGACTCTGCCCTCTAAGTGAATATATACTGGGTCCTCCTACAAAGCCCAGTTCTTGAGTTAACAGCTTAAAAGAAAGGTGTCCATGGAACAAATCAATAAGCAGAAAGGGGGATACCTGCACCCAGAAAAAAATCTTTGGGTCACCCCAAATCACACAGCTTAGCACTCTAGAGAATGTCTCCTACCTCAAAATAAAATTCCCCCAATATTTGTGTTTTGCTCTGCGAATAATGAACTAGGAACTGCAAATAAGGAACTGGGAACTAGGAACCAACTTCAGCTTCGCCTGTCTTCCCATCTAAAGCTACTTATCTAGAACCTTCCTATCAACACGATGAGCCCCTCCTGTCCCCACACCTTTTACAACTTTCTTTTGCCCAGCCAAACTGGCTTGTCACCTCCCTCACAGAAACGGCCCTGTTTGTCAACTTTCTAATGCTGACATTTTGTACTCTGAGCAGTTAGAATGCCTGGTTCGCACCACTGTAATTTCCCTGAGCAAGATCTTTTTTGCTCTCTGGAAGCTATATTTGTTCAACTTGGGTCACGAGACAAAGGCCAAGAAGTTGTATCTGATTTTCAAACTCTGATTACACTAAAAACGATAATTAAAAGCTAATAGAAGAAAAGGAGTCCTTTTATGAATTTTCTCATTCTCATTCACGGGCAATTTGCAAACAGAAAGAAACAGTAAAATTTGTCTCGCTGTTGTGCTGCAAATATCATACCTTGGTTTTGCAAAACAACATTTTGTTTTTGCTAACTGCTTTCATGTTTTTCAGCTGAGAGACAGTAGTTTGTGATGGTGTTTACAAAAGAACGGAAACCTTTAGACACCCACATGCTATTTAACACTCTCAAAACAATCTTTGGGAACGTTTAGGGTTTTTGGCTGGAGCAACAATACCCACCACCAGATGGAGCTGTAAGACTGTTTGAACTGAAGCCAGAGTCCGGTCTGGTAGCACCTTAAAGACCATCTAGATTTCCAGGGTACGAACTTTCGAGAGTCAGAGGTCCCTTCATCAGTAACAGTGGTTTTCAAACTCTCTCCCTCCCTCCCCACCATCCTCAGGTCTGCCACAGAACCTCTGCTCACAGTCCTGGATTCCAGGGCCTATCTTATGTTACAGTCATACCTCATTCACTGTTACCTCACTTGACCAGAGGACTGCTGGAAATCTATGGCTGTTTCCACACATCTTACCTGCCTGCGGAACATCGCGCAAAAGACCCGGAAGACAGCGTCTTCTTGTGTGAAATCACGCCAGGAAGATGCTGTTATCCGGGAGTTTTGCACAAAATCACAAAACTCCCGGATAACAACGTCTTCTTGGTGCAATTTCACACGAGAAGATGCTGTCTTCCGGATATTTCGCACGATGTTCCGCTGGCAGATAAGATGTGTGGAAACGGTCTATGACTGAATAATCTGGTGTGTAATCTGTCCTAAATAAATACATTAAAAAGACACAGAAAGGGGCCGATATATAATCAGGGCTGTACTGCTGGGGAATTGGCAGTTAACTCTTTCCCCTAGAACATTTCCTTGATCAAAACTGATTCCCTTAGAGTGGTTTTAGCCCTGGTAGGGTAAAAAGACATTCACAATGCTACACTCCTTTGCTTCTTTCCTCTGCCCTCATGCTCACACCCTTGTTTCCATTCTCTATGATGCCTCACGTATCTTTCTCGTATTTTATTTAAACATCTTCTACCGGCTTTCGAATGTCTCACCTCCTCCTTATCTACCTACTCTTCTTCTTTTCCATTCTCCTTCCCTCTTCTTGTACCCTTGTCCTTGGTACATCCAAAATGGTATCCTCGTTTTCCTGATTTTCTTTTTTCTCTTGATGGGGTGATTTGGAACTCCACAAATGGGATGAAGAGAGTTTCAGAAGCATCTTTGGTTACCACTGAATATGACCGTTTGGTGGCTGAACCACCTCAGTAATTGTGATGTTCTTTTTTTCCTGGCTCTCTTGGAAGAATTTTTGTATTTTTGGCAATCTCTAATGCTAGCGGTGCAAAAGATTTCCTGTTAAATATTCAATTTCTATCAGATTAATACCATGTTTACCCTTTGAGTGCTTTTACTATGCTGGGTTATCGTTCTGGTCTGCTTGCCAAGGCTCCAACCCAGTTATGTAACACACAAAAATGTCTGTTTTGGCTCCTGCAAAGAATCTTTGTGTGTAATTATTCATCTAAAAGATTCGGCAGGTATAACAGCTTCCCCTCCAGGGGTTTAATTGTGTAATTGGATTACATCCATAGAAATTAAAGCCAAAGTTTGCCCCTCAGTTAAGCCAAGCAATAAGTATTTAATGGCCATATCTCCAACAACAAGCAGAGTATGAAGCTGAGAAAGGTGGAAAGATATGCAAGCTTTTTGCCCCTGAGAAATACAGGCAGTTCCGCAAGCCACTTTTTGCAGCTGCAAACACTGCCAAAAAGACCATTTCTAAGAACTTCTCTGCTCTGGATCAGTTCAACAACCCATTTTGTTTAGCAAGTTAACTGTGGCCAGATGTTTTTCGAGGCACGCCCCCCCCGGACTGTATAACATTTACCAGTTCGCCATCCACCCCATGGGCTTTGGTTGTGGAGGGATTGTGCAATGTGAGTGCCGCAGGGTTTTATTAACTGGAATTGTTTTTATTAGGCTACCTTGTTTTTATACCCTGATGTGATCCGCTCCGAGTCTGCTTCGCAGGGAGAGCAGAATACAAACAAACAAACAAACAAACAAACAAACAAACAAACAAACAAACAAACAAACAAACAAACAAACAAACAAACAAACAAACAGGGCCAGAAACCTTCCCCCTCCTCAGTATTTCCCCTCAGCACCCGGTATTCTTCCATGATACATTGCTTCAGTACATGGAGGCTTTATTTATGTATTTCAACAATCACTCCCTTTTTCCAAAATAAACTGTTGCAAGCTGCTTACAACTCAGAAATCTAGAAAATAAAAACCATACTTTTAAAAGGGCAACTAGAGCATAGGAAGACTGCCAATAACTCATCAATGAGGAGAATAAAGGGCAACAAGTAATTTTACACAGGGTCACACATAGAAAAGCCACAGAAGAGCTTAGGCAGGTTAAATGGAGAGGGATGTCCTTCATTTGGGCACAGGATATCCCTGTGCCCAAATAGTTTGGGGCTGTAAAGGTTTGAATTGTGTGGCGCCAAACAAATTGGGGGCCAGTTTAGATCTTGCAATATGTCCCTATCAACCCCTTCAATGTAGGTATAAGCTAGTCAAACAATCCCATACAGATTTTACTAGTTACAATTCTTACTCTCCAAGCTTTTTTAAAAAAAATATTCATTTCCTTCGACTGCAATAGGACAAACGTATCTGAGTGCATCTTTTTTGCTTCCCTTCCCAACGTTATGAAATTCTCAGAGAATTAGCCTTCACTTGAGGGACCCTCCCTGCCAAATTTCAGGTGGGTTGCAAGAAGTGGCCCCATTGTACAGGTCATTAATACTCACAGAGCAGGACTGAAGGGTTATTTATTACCTCAGAGAGCAAACAAAAGGGCAGAGCAGTCCATAAACATGTTAGTTACGTGGGAAAGGAAAAAAATCGGAGGCTGTGGCTGCTTTCAAAAAGCCCAATTTGGGGGTGCAGAGGAGGAAACTCTGAAAACATGGAGCTACCTTATACCAAATCAGACCATTGATCCGTTAAGGTCTATGATTCTATGATTCCAAGCTCAGTATTGTCTACTCAGAGCCGAACCACACGTTACTAATTTCACGCGAATGACACGCAAACCAATTTACATACTGGCAGCAGCTCTCCAGGGTCTCGGGCGGAGGTCTTTCACATCACATACTACCTAATCCCTTTAACTGAATATCCCAGAGATCAAACCTGGGACCTTTGGCATGCCAAGCAGATGTTCTACCACTGTGCTGTGCCTCCCCACACATAAGCACACAAATGCTAATCAGGAGGTTCTTGATGCTGATGTCCCTGCCACACACACACACATTTCAAAGACGCTGAATCATTCTTCCCCATCCATGACCAGCCCCTCCCTCCTCCTGCTTCTCTGGAAAATGAAAGATGAGGAGGTTTCTGAATTTTCTCAAATATCCAAAGTAATTCTGCTTGCATTAGATCTTGACGAGCGAGTTTCTGACAGCTCATACCTAGAAATGTTGGCGCTTTTATGAAAAAAATTATTTTCATATTTGCCGAACATGTTTTTTTCACACACGTTCTTGCTGTTCTATGGTTGGGAAAAGATTGGCTACAATGGTTGGATGGATGTCCAGGATAATACCAATAGCTTGTTCTGAAAAAGTTCAAAGTTTGTTATACTTATTTCATGAAATAATAATAACAACAACATTTGATTTATATACCGCCCTTCAGGACAACTTAACGCCCACTCAGAGCAGTTTACAAAGTGTGTTATTATTATCCCCACTACAATCACCTTGTGAGGTGGGTGGGGCTGAGAGAGCTCCAGAGAACTGTGACTGACCAGTAATCAGTATAATTATTACGGTCAGAAACCAAAAGTAATAACATACAACCTACAGTCAAGGTAAGTCGCATTATTTACAGAGCTGTCCAATAAAATTCCAGAGTTCGGATTCTTAAATATTTAAAACCTTAAGACCTGAGTTCCCTAAAACCAAGTTGTTAAATACTTAAATCCCCAAAGTTATAAAATATTTAAATATTTCCCCCTATAAAATACTTCCTAATCTGTATGGTCTGCACAGCGAATTTTGCCGTCTTTAATTTCTTGATCCTTGTCGGCTGTGACTGACCAAGGTCACCCAGCTGGCTTCAAGTGGAGGAGTGGGGAATCAAACCTGGTTCTCCAGATTAAAGTCCTGCCGCTCTTAACCATTACACCAAACTGGTAGTCTATGGTCTATGGATTTTGCTATGGTCATGTATGTTTCATGTCATGGCACTTATATTAGATAGCGAAACCCCAAAGACCCCTAAACCTCTCCGACTCAGATTGCGTAAGGCTATCTAATCTTTTTGAAAGCGCTCTGGTGGGAGTCTTAAAATTGTATTCTATCTTTTAGATCCAAGATAGAGAAGATAAGGGTTAATGACAGGTATGCATATTTGCTTTTAATCTGCTTGACATATAGGATTATTTTATGTATCTTTGTGATTCTTGTATATTTGACTGTTTCAAGATGGAACATACTGGTTTTAAACAGGTCTTAAAAGACAACAATGAGTGATTTTTGGCTGGGATACGTGAGTTTCACTTTCCACTTGGGATAAACAAACTTCATACTTCTCTTCAGTCAGAAAACTGTCAGTCTATAAGAAAGAGACTGAAGAAGAGAACAGCTCTTTTAAAACGGATTTATTGCTTAGTGGTTAGAGCTTTGCTTTGAAACAAACAAAGAGACACTTAGGGCCAAGCTACAAGTGACGAATGACACTTGAACGGCAAGTGTATTTCTCCCCATTCACTTGCCCTCTGCTTGCGCTCCACGCGATCCACTTGCCATTCAAGTGTCATTCGTCACTTGTAGCTTGGCCCTGAGTTTTCACGTGGCTATTTTAAAAAGAATGTGTCCCCCAGAGATCAGATATACTCTGAGACAACTCCTGTTGTTTTGTGCCTGCTGTTGAAGTTCAAGTTTACCTCATGAAGGCCAACGGCTTCCTTCCTTCCTTTCTTCCCCCAAAGATTCCCATGATTCAAGCACCAAATATAGTGCTCAGAGAAAACAAGTTGCACATGGGTGTCTGTTATTGTATAAAATTGTCTTCAAAGTACAAATTATTTGCCAAAGGTAACCCCCCCTCCCTATACTTTAATATCCCTACAAGTCAGCCATATATCGATTCCCTTCTGTTTTAATCATTAAATACCATGAGTTAATTCATTGCTGCATGCTTCACTAATAATTTACAGAGTTTTTTATGTGCTATTGGAATAAAAATGCACATATATTGTTATATGATTTTTTTTCAGTTAATTGAATTCCTGGGAGATTTATCTGCTGTTCTATTAATAAATCTTAATATGGTCTGTAAATGTTCAATTGATATTTAATTAACCCGAAGTAACGGCTTTCTAAAATGGAAGTTCAAAGGGTTGCTTTTACCTGTCAAGCATATTACAGTAGGATGAAAATGTAACATAATCTGCTAACAAGAATAACAGAATGTAAAAAGAAGACTTTAAAGTTTCTGTCACATTAAAGTTGACAATATTTGAAAAGGCAAAAATGAAATTTAAGGCCTCACCCACTCCGTGCCTCTTTTTTTGGAGAAAAAAGTGTCAATACTTACATATAAGGTTGTGCCGATTTCCACCAATTCTCCCCTCCCTTTGTAGATCTCCATTAGACTGTTTCTGAGCCTCTGGCTGAGAGTCTTGCTGAGGAAAAGGTGCTCATACTCAGTACTGGTGTGTACTGTCACTCACAAATCATCCAACCCTGGCCTCCATCTTACCTAACAAGTGACTTTAGACTGTCTGGCAGCTGAGGCAGCAATTCAAAATGGCACCCTCCAGGAACAGGGCAAAACCGTCTCATCTCTAGGGTTGCCAGGTGTCTGGTTTTCACCCAGACAGTCCGGTGTTTCTGTGGACTCTCTGGGAAAAATGTAGTTAAAATACCAAACAGCAGGCTTTCATGCACTGCCTCTGCCTCCTCCCCCTCCCACTGCTTCTAGGCAACTCCATTGCTTTCCTGCCCAGCCTGGTTGCTTAGCCTCCTCTGCAGTGCTGCCCAGGGATGGACGGCCAGAAAGCCCTCCTGGCCTCCTGTGTGGGGCCACCTGGCAATGGCCAGCTAGCCTGCCAGCCCAGCCTACTGAGCGGTGATGCTCAGGAGTGGCTGGTCAGTCTGGCCCCCTGCCTCTTGCATAGTGCCAGGGGGAGTGGCCAACTATTGAGCCCGCCTGCCCAGAAGTGAGGTGAAGCGATGATGCCACTTCCAGTAGTGATTTCATCACACAGGGGCCAGGAGCGCATGTGCTCAAAGATCAATAATAACATGAGTGCTGCCTTTCTCTCCCTGACGTCCAGTATTCTTCCAGACCCCATCTGGCAGCCCTACTCATCCCTGAAGTCGCATTCAGTCACAACAATGGTCCTTTCTACCCCGTGATCCTGGGGCTGTACTATTTGACCCATTTTGGTGTATATTCTTGGGTTTCCCCGCCAAGTAATGTCCCCCAGGATAATTTCCAATCAGAAAAATGGTGCTGGGGACACACACACACACACACCCATTTTCTATGTCCGTCACAATCACAAACTGAATCAGGCATCATACATATGAAAATTAAGGAAAACTTGCAAGTCATCATGTGTGACTTGCATCTAGACAACTCTGTCAGGTTAGGCTAGAACCTTTTCGTAGGTGTTATTTTTCTACAGTCAGTTTCAAGGACATTTCAATAAACAATGTAATGGGTTTATAAATGCAAATTTTCTAAGATTTAAAACCAGCAGAAATCCAGTACAGAGTTCAAGAAATGCTAAAACAGAACATAAGCGATTCTACGACTTATACATTAAACAACATTAAACAACAGATAGCACACAGTAGCACATAGTAGTAAAGTCTATGGTCCCTGCCCCTGATGCATCCCTCTGAGACCACTTCCTTACGGTCAGCCCTCCTATGTGAGTAAAAAAGTCCTCCTGAATAATTCAGTTTTGCTTCATTTGCAGAAAGCCAGGCGAGTGGGAGCTTGTCTGGCCTCTTCAGGTAGGCCATTCCATAAGGTGAGAATGCAACGTAGGGGCAGCTGTTGATTTTGCCCCTGTGTGAGATGGCACCTACAGAAGGCCCTATTCAAGTGAGCGAAGTGGCTGTGTTAGAACATAGGGAGAGAAGCGGTCCCGTGGATATGGCAGACCAAGGTCATGAAGAGTTCTGTATGTGATAGCCAATACCTTGAACTGGGCCAGGTAACTGATAAGTAGCCAGTGGAGTGACTGCAGAATGGGAGTAATAATTTTTCTCCTAGCTTCTGATAACTGAGCTGCTGCAATTGATTTGTTAGAGGCTGTGTGTCAATTTTAATTGCCAAGTTCATGTTGTTGTGTAGCTGCCATTCGTTTACACAAAACAATTGAACAGTGGATCACGTCCTCTGGAGATATAACTGTCTCTCAGGCCTAATTCTCATGGAGGTGCTGAGTGTCTATCAGGGTTGTACCACCTCTGCCTGCAGGTAGTAGCTCGCATGGCTGAATACTTCTCCATACAAAAAAGGACGTCTCTGCTCATAGAAAAGGAAAATTAGAGACCTAGTGTCAGTTCTAGGGACGGCAGTCCAGGGCAGATAGACTCCCAAACCCCTTCCAGCAAGCACTCCAGTGCATTGGATGAAAAGGTTTTATTTTAGAGATCCAGTAAGTTCATGGGTACATCCGTAGAGGGGTAAATTGGCAGGAATGGGGATACAAGCATAAGCACTTTGATAAGGAGTATGATTCCCTCCCTCCCCTCGAGCAGTTAGCAACGAGGCGCGAAAATCCCAAAGTCTCATCAGAACACAATAGCTTTGTCTGGGCAGAAAAAGGTAGACGATTACAAGGAATCCAACTCCCTCTGTCTCCTGTGAAAAGTTACAGTACAGCTGCAAGGTCAGCAAGCCGACTCCAGAGATAACAGGCTCAGCATTAGTACTTTCGTTTTTAGGCTGGCCAAGGATGGTTACAGTATATGAGCATAAAATGAAAGCATACAGGATATCAATACATTGATCAGGTCAATACAGAGAGCAGAGAATATATGAATGGCATGGATGCATGGTATGCAGACATGACACCTAGCCTAGCCTTTCCCTGACATGCTAGATTTCTATGTACAAGGAATTTTAAAATTTTTATTTGGCAAGTGACACCTTTAATTTTTGTTTTGGACTGCAGATGAAGAAGACTTATAGCACAATCCTAAGAACAGTTACTCCAGTCTAAGCTCTTTGCAACCGATGGGCTTAGAATGGAGTAACTCTCCTTAGGATTGCACTGCTAATTTCAAACACTTGATTCTGCCTGTGTTCAAAATGTTTCTGAAATGCAGGGATACTCAGAGACTCAATGACAGCTAAATCTTCTCCTTAGAACATGCCTGTAAGCCCATCATTTCCGCTAATCACCCGCTAGCTACTAAATCATCTTAGCAAGTGTTAAAAGCTTTCTATTAAACCTATTAATATCACCCCTACCCACATATCAACATCAGCCAAATGCTTTGAAATATTTTGCTGTCCATTTAAACCCGCTTAGCTCAAATGTGGAGGCTGTACTTGTCTATATTTGGCCTGCCACTGATTCCTGGGACAACGTTTTCCTGAGTTTTGTGGGGACTCTTGCTGAGGCCAGGGCATCTATTTATGCATTTATATTAAGATGTATGACACGCTGTTCCAAACAAACAACAGGCTTTTAAGTCAAGGAAGCAGGGTTTATTCTAATGTGCAGCTAGGCAGATTTTACAGTTTAAAAAAAAGATGGTGGGAACTGAGATTTTGTGCAGCAGGGTGCATGGGATTTAATAAGGAGGTGGAGTGTTTCTTAAAAATAAAGAAATGAACGGGGGAAGAGAAGAAGTAGAAAATAAAGCACCCTGATCTGGATAGCCTAGGGGGAGCCTGCTCCCATCAGATCTCAGAAGCTAAGCAGGGTTGGCCTCGGTTAGTAATCGGGTGGGAGACTTTAAATGAAGACCAGGGTTGCAGAGACAGGCAATGGCAAACCACCTCTGTTAGGCTCTTGCTATGAAAACCCCACTAGAGGTCGCCATAAGTCAGCATTGATTTGAGGGCAGGACTTCATTGTCAGAAGATAAAGCACACTGTCATTTTCCTCCCTGCCTGCTTGATCCCTCCCTGCTTGTTTTATTTCACTGTCATTTTCTCTGCATTTCTACTTTCTTGTGTCATTTTCCTTCCTTCCTTCCTTCCTTCTGTGTCGACTGCTCCAAATAATGGGTTTCACTTCTGCAAATTACAGAGAAGCTGGAGACACACTCAGTACTGATACAATGTCCCAAGGATAGCAAGGTCTCCCGATCCAGTAAGAGACTTCCCACCTGCAGCCTCCATAAATTGGGGAGCAGGGAATCAGCATAACCCTAACAGTTATGTCATCGTGGTGGGGTGACACTTTAGGGTAAAAGCTCTGAGTTTGGGGAAATTATAGAGTGTTGCCTCAACTCAATGACATCACTTCTGGGGTCATGCTGGAAGTGACATTGTAGCATCGGAGAGATGGCTAGGCCAAGTTAGAGAGAACCAGCAGGGTACATGAATGAGAGCAGCTATGCTGGGACTTGGAAGGCAACACAACTGTTTCAGCTTCCCATCTACTGCTCCAGGTGGTTCATCACACAGGACAGCCAAACACAGACCAGATCTTGCTGTAGTCCCAGATGGGCGGGGTTGTTAACCTCCAAGTGAGGTCTGGAGATCTCCCAGAATTACATCTGCTCTCCAGGCTACAGAGATGAATTCCGCTGGAGAAAATGGCTGCTTTGGAGGGTGGACTGTATGGCATTATACCCCCTCAGGTCCATCCCCAGGCTCTGCTCCCAAATCTCTAGGAATTTCCCCGCCCAGGGTTGGCAAACCTTCTCCAGGTGGGGCCCACAGTTCTCCTGGAATCACAACTCATCTCCAGACTACAGAGATCAGTTCCCCTGGAGGCAATATCAAAAAGAGTCCAGTAGCACCTTTAAGACTAACCAATTTTATTGTAGCATAAGCTTTCGAGAATCAAGTTCTCTTCGTCAGATGCCTGATCAAAACTGGATGCATCTGACAAAGAGAACTGTGATCCCCGAAAGCCCACACCAGGCGTCACTGGGCTCCCCCAGACCACGCCTCTGTAAAGGGAATCTGTTACCTGTGGTAATGTGATAACCATTCATAGTCTCTATTCAGTCCCAGCTTGACAGAGTCAAATTTGCATATGAATTCCAATTCAGCAGCCTCCCGTTGGATTTTGTTTTTGAAAGGTTTCTGTTGAACCACAGTGACCTTTAAGTCTTTGATGGAATGTCCTGGTAGATTGAAGTGTTCTCCCACCGGTTTTTGGACGTTTCCATTTCTAATGTCAGATTTGTGTCCATTTATTCTTTTGCGTAGAGGTTGGCTGGTTTGTCCAATGTACAGAGCAGAAGGACATTGTTGGCACATGAGGGCATATATCAGATTGGAGGATGAACAGCTGTTCATCTGGCAGGGTGAGCTGCGGTTATCGAAGGCTTATACTACATAGTAATTGGATACTTTCACTGCTACAAACTAATACGGCAAACTGACTGCACACCAAAAGGAGATGTTTACATTTCCAAGCAAAGGAATGTTTTGATTGCCTTCACGCTAATTGCATTCTGTCCCCTTGTGATATATGTCCCCTTCTTTCCCCTCTCTCTCCTCCTCTTCTGTATCTGCCCAGTTTTGATCAGGCATCTGACGAAGAGAACTTGATTCTTGAAAGCTTATGCTACAATAAAATTGGTTAGTCTTAAAGGTGCTACTGGACTCTTTTTGATTTTGCTACTACAGACTAACACGGCTAACTCCTCTGGATCGATGACCCTGGAGGCAATGACAGTTTAGGAGGGCAATCTCTACTGTTTCACACCCCTGCTGGGCTCCTGCCTCTCCCCAAGCTCTGCCCTGCCCAGGCTCCACCCCCAAATCTCCAGGAATTTCCCAACCCAGAGTTGGGCCACCCTACTGATGCCCAAATGCCAGCTAAAGAAAAAGGAAAGGCCGTTCTGCAGGCAAGCCTTTAGTTTCAGGCATTCACACCTGATGCCTGTTTTCTTTTGGATGTTCTGCGGAATACCCAAGTGCAAAAATAATCCAAATTCCCAGGTGGGTTTTTTTGTTTGTTTTGGTTTTGGTTTTCTCTCACTCTCAGCCTTCACAGTTGAACACAGCAGCGGTAGTGAAAGGCAGAAAGTAGATATAATTAGAGGGAGTTGCCACTTCGACTTATCCAGAGCCTGCCTGGGAGGGGAGAAGGGCGACATCGTTAAATCTAGGCGCACCAATTGTTCCCAGAGATTACAGCTGGCGCTTCCTGTACCACCCAGCTAGAAAAAATTAGCAGGTGAGCAAGTCTGGTGTTGTTATAGAATGAATCGCCATGCTACGCCTCTCAGCCAGCCCGCTTTCTCTGCCACTGGATTTGTGAAATTGTCTTGAAAATTATTGCCTGAAGAAATGTCTCCTTGCTGACCTGCTTAAGAAAGAGATGGCACCTCTTGTTTTCCAGCAGAGTATCAATTTGGACCATACAAGAGCCTCCCTACTTAGATGTCTTTTTGAGTTGTCCACAAATTCTGCTTGAAGCAAAATTTCAACAGGTTCCTATTTTGGCAAAGTGGGCACAGGATCTTTGAGATGAACAAAGAGTTCTGAAAAATTTTGCACAAGAGTTCTGTGCAAGTAGGGAGTGATCAGTGAAGGCTCCCTAGATAGTTGTGGATTTTCCGGGCTCCCTAGATACTTTCTATACCTGCTTATATCTTTTTCGACAGTGGCAATTCCTCCAATTTTTGCTGCTAGAACTACTATAGCATAGTGGTTGGGTTGCAAATCAGCACTGCTGAACCAGTACTCTGTTGGTTCGACTCCCACTACTGCCATGAACTCTGCAGGTGGCCTGGGGTAAGCCACTCCTCTCAGCCTCAGCTTCCAGCTATATTGTGGGGATAATAATAACACTGATTTTAATAACAACATTGACTGTGTTCACTGCTCTGAGTAGGGCAGTAATCTATCCAGAAGGGCAGTATATAAACACACTGTTGTTGCTGTGGTTGTTCGAAACTTGTGGGTAGCAATTTTGTGCATGCATGGGTGCTGTACAGTTTTTTATGTGCAATTTGTACAGTCTTTAGACATATTATGTGTCATTTATAAGAGTAATAGATATATCATATATGACACTGTGAGTTTTCTGTGCTGTCAAGTTGCCTCCGATTTATGGTGATCTTATGAATTAATGACCTTCAAAATGTCCTGTCATTAACAACTTTGCTCGGTTTACTGATGCACAAACAACATTGGACAATGTATATCTTTGCAAGCAAAATTCAGAGCAAGGAACAACATAATAACATAAATAACATTCGATTTATATACCGCTCTTCAGGACAACAACGTCCACTGAGAGTGGTATACAAAGTCTGTTATTATTTATTTATTTATTTAATTTTACTTTATTTTTAAACCGCCCTCCCCACAAGCAGGCTCAGGGCGAGGTACAACATTGATTAAAATACAACTTAAAATCCTCACGACAATCACCCTGTGAGGTGGGTGGTGGTGAGAGAGCTCTGGAAGAGCTGTGACTGACCCAAGGTCACCCTGCTGGCTTCAAGCGAAGTGGGAAATCAAACCCGGTTCTCCACATTAGAGTCCTGCTGCTCTTAACCACTACACCAAACTGGAAACAGAAATCAGTGAGAAAATGAAGGATTGCAGGTTTGATTCAGTCAAGAGAGGAGTAAAATCAAAGCAGATATATTGAGGCACCCATGAAATTGTTAGGGCCAGTTGTTAGTCAACCTGTGCTATGGTTTCATCTGCTTCTCCTAAAGTCATCAGGTCTCTTGAGGCTCATATTCTGAGATGAAGGGGTGGAGCCTGGGAGTTAAGAGGCAGTGCCTAGCATATCAGAGAATGGAGCCTGATAGGAATAGGGGAGGAGCCAAATTATGCCTTTTGAGGACAACACCTGGCTGCTGGCGGAATAGCTTGATCATGCCTCTTACCTCAAGGCTGAAGCCCTCTATGGATGTTCACACAACCTGGGAGCCCACCATCCACGTGTTTTGGGAGTGCCCGGGCCACAATGCACCCAATACGCATGGTCACCATCTCAGGTGAGTTGGCCACTGTGTAGATTTCCCATTCAGGCACAGCTTCCGTTCACATGAACCAGAACTCTGGGTTGTACCCGCATGGGAAATCCATTCATTGACTAATTCACACAAGTAGAGAGGCAAACACACACGTTACATATGACCATGACGCTGAATTCACAGGCTGGGTCTGGGGTCCTCATTCCATGAACTTTGTCTCATGGCAAGTGCTCCTTATACATTCGTTTGCATTTTTGTCAGGAATTTCAGTTCATGTCTTTTTACTGATATGTGAAGAAGGGGGGGGGGCACACCAAGGCAAGATGAAGAGACAATTGGTACAGAAGAAAAGGAATCTTTAACAATTGTACAACTCCTACATATTTCACATGCAGCTTCATCAGGGGGAATCTTCCGGATTCTGTTTAGTTCCATTCCCATATATTTTCTTCTGCACCAATTGTCTCTTCATCTTTGCTTTTACTGATGTGTGCATAGTTTTGATTCTATTGTGTTCACCCCTGTATGGTTTTGATATATCTTTTTGACATGTATATCATACATATAATATATGTATTCTATCAGTGCTTAGTTCTCATGGCCCTTTCTTACATGCTCAGGGTAATGCTGATCTCCACTTTGGGGCCAGGAAGCAATTTTCCCCAGGCCAGTTTGGCTAGGGATCCTGACGGAGTTTTGCCATCTTCTGGGCATGGAGCAGGGGTCACTGGGTGTGTGTGTGTGGGGGGGTAGTTGTGAATTTCCTGCATTGTGCAGGGGGTTGGACTAGATGACCCTGGGTGTACCTTCCAACCCTATGATTCTATATGAATTATGTCAAATGGTGGTTTGTTGATCCACTCTTGAAAATTAGTTTGGACTTTATGGGGTGGATCAAGAAACAAGTGTGAAAATAAAGACTCAAAATTCCAAAGGGGATTTTTGGACTGAAACAGCACAGATGAGAGTCAGCCCTAGTTTTGGGCAGCCTTGGCCAGAGTCCCCACCTGCTGTTTCAACTCCCTCCCTCTACCTTTTCCCAGTACAGAACAACCAGCAAGCTATTTCATCAACTCCCTTCCCTCGGGCTGCATGTTCCCTGTTAATCGTCCAGAGTATTAACAGGTCATCAAACAGAGAACTCACTGAGTAATCGTAAGACTGACTAATGACAAGGTGATGCTATTATATATGAAAAGGGCTGCTTCTAATTGCTATCCTTGGTAGTAAGAATTTCCAGCTTGAGCCAAGCTGCACTCTAGCCACAGGTGCTGGGTGGCTTCTGTGGATCAACAGATGCTGGTTTGTTCACATTTTCCATGTGAGAAGGATAGGGCTCTCTTGCCGGTGAAGCGCAGGGGTGAATGCTCGGATTGGGTTGGGTTTTAATTATATTTGCTATAAGTGGAATGGAACTTTTTTGAATCCCCACCCCCACCCCACGCAGCTCATTGATCTCCATCAAGTATTGCTCCTGAAAAGGATCCCGAAGAACGATATGAGAGGGATCTTGGGTAGAAATAGGGAATTGATTGGAATTGCCCATTTAGTTTGGATCCATCCCGTTGAAAGATGGCTAAGGATGATTTTGCTAGATTATTTATATGCTTTTAGGACTCAAAGAAGTAATAGATACTAAGAATAGAATGGCCTGTGAGGATGGGGCCCATCTTTCAAGATGAGATGCCGTTTAGAAAGTAGGGTGGAATGGGGAGTGCCCTCAAGTCATAGGTGACCTATAGTGACCCCGGTGGGGTTTTCATGGCAAGAGACTAACAGAGGGGGTTTGCCATTGCCTGCCTCTGCAACCTTTGTCTTCGTTGGAGGTCTCTCATCCAATTACTAACCAAGGCAGACCCTGCTTAGCTTCTGAGCTCTGACAAGATCAGGCTCTCCTGGGCTATCCAGGTCAGCTTAGAAAGTAGGGTAAAAGTGATTTATAGGTGGGGGAAGAGTCAATGTTTGCTAAGGTTCTTCAAAGTACAAGAAGCATCCTTTGGGGGGATTCTATGAAAAGGGCTCAAAGACAAATAAAAAATGTCTGCAGCATTGCCAAGCAGTTCCATAGCTCTAATCCTCACACACTTTCATGTTCCTCTAACTTTGCATGGTGGCAGTAAGTCTCCAGAGTGAGCACCATTGCAATTTATTTATTTTACTTTATTTATTTTAAACATCTAAACGCCTCTGTCCCTGAAGGGGGACTCCTGTGATATCTCATACAATATTATCAGGGCTGGATTTAGGGTTGCCAATGCCCAGGGCAATCCGAGACTGGCATTCCCTTCCCCTGTGTGTGCCTAGTACACGCGCGCTCCCGGCACTACGTGATGATGTCACTTCCATGATGTCATCATGCAGGGGCCCAGAGGCGTGCTGCCCGCATGGCAAGCTGGCTGCCCTGGCGCACGGTGTACCATGGAGCTGGCAGTGGCAGCACGGGCAGCTGAGCGGAGGGCTAGGAGGCTGCCCGTGCTGTTCGCCTGCCCCGCTGAAGGGGCAGCCAGCTTGCAACGCACTCCCTGTCCTGCACATGTGTCCGGTGCCCCCACTTTGGCAGCTGTGCCCGGCGCCTCCACTTCGGCGGCGCTGGGGACAGACTACTCCCCCCTGCCCTCCCATCAATCCGACCCTGAATATCCATCTCCTTTCCTCCATTTCATTCTCACAACAACAGCCCTGCAAAGTAGGTTAGGCTGAGAGAGAGTGACTGACCAAAGATTACCATCAAACATCTGTGACAGAGTGGGGATTTGTACATGGTTTTCCCAAATCTTAGACCAACACTCTAACCACACCAATTCTAAATGGCTGCCGCAGGGCTGTTTTTTCAGGCGTCTTCCACCTTTGGATACACTGAGTCATACATGAAGACATCATGGAGGGCGAATGACATCATTGAGGTCAACCCTCCCCGTGAATTAGTTTGGCTTGTTTTCAATGATATCATTATACAGTGAAACCTAATTGGCTATGGAATTACTCATTACCAGGAGTTTTTTTAAATATGCAGAATATCCATAAGAGCAGGCTGTGAAGACACTCTGAATCAACACGATACTAAGGCAACTGAGGAGATGAATATTCCGAGACCGGCCGTTTCCATGTCTTAACTGTCACACAAAATCGTGCAAAACTCATGGAATGATGGCGTCTTCATGGAGTGATTTCCCATCATGATTCCATTTTGTGGCACGATTTCTGACGTCATCATGCCACGAAACGGAGTCATGATGGGAAGTCATGCCATGAAGATGCTGTCTTCCTGTGAGTCTTGCGTGAAGAAGTGTGGAAATGGCCCAAGTCTCTTATTTTGACCCAACAGATCTGCTACAGAAGTTTGTTACAGTCCTTGGCATGACCACTTCAGGACTGGCCCCTAGAATGGACTCCTCATTGGAGGAAAAGGTGGAGAGTCCATCCATGTCTCCCAGCCTGTGGGGGTCAGCTTTCCCTCAGCCACACCTCAGATCAACAGCCCTGCTTTGCTTTCCTCCAGCCTGACAGGATCACTGGAAAGAACAAGCCTACAAGGAAACAACCCTTCAGGTTGCCCGCAGGCCTTGAGAAAAAACAATGTCCTGCTCCTATTAGAGGCTTAAAGTGTGGAAATGAGCAACTGAAGCTTTTCATGACATGGAAGTAAATAACATTACCTGGTACATAATATCCCATTAAGGCTCTGTGAAAGGGTTGGGACCAGGGGTCATTTCATAGAAAAAGAGCAGGAGGAACTCATTAGCATAACTCATTAGCATATGCCATAGCCCTTGACATCACCGGAAGTGTGTCATTAGCATAACTGATTGCATATGTCATACCCCTTGGCATCACCTATCCTGGCTGTTTTGGACCCAATCCTGACCATTCAGGGCTGAAATTGGGCCCAAAATGGCAAAAAGGCACCCAAAATGACTGAAAGTGGCAATTTGGGGCCCTTTGGGGCCCAGATCAGGGCCGAAACAGCTCCGATCTGGACAGTTTCGGCCCCAATCCAGACTGAAACGGGCCCAAAATGGCTGAAGGTCAGGTGGGCGGGACCACCTGACATGTGACCTCTTTGGAGAACTGCCAGAACTGCGTTCCTACGTGTTCCCCCTCAAAATGAGGCCTGGTTGGGACATTTTTTTTCCTTCAGGTCTGCTGGGAGCACTATTTAATCCTGTGTTGGCCGCCCCTGTGCCAGATTGCTGTATATCAATAGCTCCTCACAGGGTCACACCCAACAGTTATCACAAGATGAGGACATAGAGCAGAATCACAAGTGACAAAAGGCACAGATTGGACACTTGTCTGCTTCCCTCAAGTTTTGATGGGAAATGTAGGCATCCTGGTCTCGCAGCTTCGCTCTCTGACTTTTCAACTGTCACTTGTCCAACATTCCGCCAAGCTGCCTACATTTCCCGCCAAAACTTGAGGGAAGCTGACAAGTGTCCAACCTGTGCCTTTTGTCACTTGTGGTCCTGCTCTTAGAAACAACACTCAGAATGGGCAGGGCTGTATCCCTCGGACACGAGAGCCTCGTTGGAAAGACTGCTTCATATTGATTCACTTCTTGTATCTATCTAGTTTTTGTGTTTTTAAGGCCTTTGTGAGGGATCTAGAAAAAGTTTCTGGAGAAAGGGCATATACCTTTTCTCAATAAGTGAGTAAAAGGGCTTTCTTTCCAGTTTGCTAATCTAGCAAAGTTGACCCAGACACCAGTGCTGCCCAGAAGAGATCACAGTCCTGTTGTTAACTTGTAGTTAGTCAATAGGCCAGATACTTCCTGTACCTTGCACAAGAGTAGCTCTTCTCTAGCCCCCAGCCTCCTGCCTCCAGAGGACAAAATAGCCCTAGTATTTTTTAAGCAGAAAAGCAGTGAATGTTCTGGGAGACCCGAGCCTTTCTATTCTCTGGCTGCTTTGCCTCCCACAGCTAACAGTCATCTTATTAACTGCAAATGTTTTTTTTAAAAGCATGAAGCTGATCAAACCTCTTCCATTTTTTTAAAATGTTGATTACGGCGATGAGTAGGAGTAGTGCAAGAGGCCTGGGTACCCCGTAAGATTCTTTTGCTTCATGATACTGTAAAAGTCCACTTTTTCAGTAACCACGGGGCAGCTAGTATTTTGTGTGATTTCCCCCCCCCCACCCCGATCTGTTCATGAAAGTATCCATTAACAAGGATATGGATTAGAAGCACCCTCTGTCTGGGTTACAGTTCCAACCCACAGCTTTAATGGATTCTCCATAATTGGTTATGAATAATTTGCTATATTTCCTAGTGGCTTTCTAATTTACGGTGGCATTGTGCACTCCCCTCCCCAAGTAGCATCAAGAGTTCCATACAGTAGGCTTTTAAATTGAGAGGCTGTAATTGAAAGCAGGTCACCACTGCTTAATATAGCAATTGCGTTTTGACCACAAAGCTCTACCCCGAGTACTCAGGAGGAGAGATAGTTCAATGAGTAAGGGTGACTCCAAAAAGCTGGATCCAGAAAGAGTAGCAGAGAAAAAGTTTGTCTGTGTATGTGTCTGTGCTAGTAGTGTGTAATTGATGGTCCTGGATAAGGGGAACTCATTCCCCCATCTGTATTGGTACATCCGTCCAGTTCAGATATGCATCACAAGGGTGCTACTGCCTAGAAGGCCCTGCCTCGTGTGCCATGAGTATCAGACCATGCCAGTATTTGGAACAGCGTCTCATCAGATATCAAAAGCACTTGGTGAAATTCTTATGGGAAACGTACTTTTAAGTTTATGTTCCATCTTAAAAGGTTTTTTAAAGATCTTTTGTTATTACTATGATTAAAAAAATCTAAGTGAACAGTTCCCTGCAGGAATTGTTTTTATTTATTATATTAGCTTATAAGCTTGAGGGTAAGGCCTTTTTCTTTTTAACCCATGTACAAATAGTCATTTCCCCCACATCTATTTGCTACCATTTTTTTTTCTGATTTGCAGCTCCATCGGCACCATTCCCCTCAAATTTTCATTGAGTTTTCTTCTTCACAAGAAGTCATATGGACAATCCCTGCCAATTAGAGATCATATATTTGAATGGAATGTTGTCACAATGATAGGTAGCCAATCAGACTTGGCTAGCTGCTGATGTCACTGATGGCAAATGAGGCACCTTCCAAGAAGCATTCTCACAAGGTCTCGAAAATTGCCAAAAGGGTTGGACTGTTCAGTGCTGCTGAATATGTTCATTAAAAGCCGTATTTGCACCAGGGACACGTTTATTTACCATTTATTTATCATCTGTAGTTTTACATTTTTTTTAATAGTGTTCGGTAGAGATGGGCATGAAACGAACCATGGAACAAAATTCCGTACGGAATGGCTGGTTTGTTTGCACCGAAACATACGTTCCATGGGAATCCGTTTTTATGGAACAAACTAGTTTTTCCAGCCGTTCCGTGGCCGGTTTGGAGTTTCACAGACCATGTGCCAGTTTCAACCCATTGGTTGAACGCAGCGTGTGTTCTGTGAAACTGACAGTCATTGCACAGGAGCTTCAGCAGCCAGTGCAGGGCAGTTGAAACGCCACGAACCACGAACTGGGAAAAGGTCAGAAGTTCGTGGTTTGAGGTTCCGTGGAATGCTACAAACCACAAATCACGTGGTTTGGGGTTTTTTGGGTTCGTGCCCATGTCTAGTGGTCAGTTTAATTGTTCAAGATGCTGAAACTGGAATTAGATTACAGAGATTATGTTTCCTTTTATAATTTTAATGTGTTTTAACTGTATTTATTGATGTTGTTAGCCACTCTGAGCCCATTCACAGGGAGGACAGGATATAAATCTAATAAAATAAATAAAAATAAATTTTGAGTCAGAAGAGAAAACCTCACGCTGCAGTCTTTTTCTCCCTATAGCAAGGGACAACAAAGGACTGCTTATAGTTGTACCTAATGATTGGTGATCCTCACAAATAACACTCAAAACGAAAGCTACCTTATTAATAATGCCTATATTTCCCCCTTTAACTGATCATCCATGTTCTCAAACTGCTATGTCCATAATTTCAAATATTGTTATATATACACAGTGTCACGCAATTGCTTAAGGGAAGCAGCGGCTTTCTCCAGTGCACAAACCTCTGTTGTCAAGTGATAACGAAGGGGCAGTGAGTCAAACCTGAGACTTCACTTTGGTCAGCCAGTACTTGATTCTGTTACAGGTGGCTATTTCAAGCTACAGAATCTGTCCATCAAAATCTTAACAAGAATGGCGTTGGGCCAGCGTACCTACAGGACTGCCTCCCTCCCTATGTTCCTCCAAGGCAACTTTGCTCATCTGACAGGGTTTCCTGAAAGTGCCACCCAGAATATGGGCGAAATCTATAGCAGCCTGTACATGGGCTTTCTCTGTGGTGGCCCCTACCCTGTGGAATGACCTGCCTGAGGAGGACAGGAGAGCCCCCACTCTCCTGGCTTTCTGCAAACGATGCAAAACCAAATTATTCAAAAAGCCTTTTTATGCAGACAGGAGGGCTTTATTGTAGGGAGAGGGTCTCAGATGCTTCACTAATGAGTTAGAGACCATAGACTTCACCACTATGTTGCCTTATGTATTATCTGTTGCTTTAAATATGCGCTTCTATGAGCTACCTGTTTTTCATGTTGTCTAACGTCAGTCCTAGAATTGCTTATGCTCTGTTTCAGCATTTCTTCAATCCTGTATTGGATTCTTGCTAACACTATGTCTTTGTAAACTTTTATTATCCCTGTGGCATTGTTTATGGAAATGTCCTTGATATTGATAGTACTAATCTCACACTGTGTAATCCGTCTTGAGTCTCAGCGAGAAAGCAGACTATAAATGACATAAATAAAATAAAATAAACAAAGCAATGGGCCACAGACTGGAAATGCTCAAATCTACATTCCAGTTCCAAAAAAAGAGAAACCAAAGATTGCATCAACTATTGAACCATGGCATTAATTTCCCACACTAGCGAAATGATGCTCAAAATTTTACAATTAAGACTCTTACCATATATGGAACAAGAAATGTCAGATGTTCAAGCTGGATTCAGAAAAGGAAGAGACAGTAGAGATCATATTGCAAATGTATGGTATTTATGTATGGCAAATGTATGGTACTTATGTATGGCACTTTTTAAGTTCATGAAAAGTGATGGACCGTATTAAGAGATATGGGTAAGCAACATGGTATAGCCCAATCTTGTCAGATCTTAGAAGCTAAGCAAGGCTGGTACTTGGACTGGGGAACCACCAAGGAAGACTCTGCTGAGGAAGGCAATGGCAAACCACCTCTGCTTCTCACTTGCGGTGAAAGCTGCTTGCTGGAGTCGCCATAAGTTGGTTGTGACTAGATGGAACATCCATACGTACGTTCTTCCGCACATGCACAGAGAGAGAGAGAGAGAGAGAGAGAGAGAGAGAGAGAGAGAGAGAGAGAGAGAGAGAGATACTTTAGTTGGTTTTCTTCAAATACAGGTAATTCATACACATTTTGAAAGTCAATTTTTCTTGGGTGGAAGTGTTGTTATTTAGAAGCAAAAGTTGTGCCTTTTCTATTAAAAATTTGGAAAAACTGAAGTAAAGGTTAGATGGAGGAAGACCTAAAACAAGATGGCTTGACTCAATAAAAGAAGCCACGTCCTCCAATTTGCAGTATCTGAGCAAGTCTGTTAACAATAGGACATTTGGGAGGTCTTTCATTCATAGGGTCTCCATAGGTCAGAGACGACTTGACAACACATAACAAACACAAAAACAAATAGGTACCATATCATGATTCTATTAAGAATAGAAAAAATAGGGTGAAAAAAGCAAACCTGAAAGAAGAAAATTGAATTTCCGCAGCGAAGCCAACATATTTAACAAGACACAAGAGTGAATGAATTTTTGTGATATTTCAAAACTGGAGGTGAAAAGTTTTTGCAACAGGTTAAAATGCTGGTCTCTGATGTGGTCTCCATGGGTGGCATGGTGGCTGCCAATGTGTTTCTTTGTACTCGCTTGTTTTCCCCCCGAAGTAAAGCGGTAAAGCTTTCCTCAACCTCATTGGAACAGGTGGTGCTTCAGAAGATCCCCAAAACCTCCAAATTTGGGTCTGTAGGATGTTCCCATTTGGAAACAGTTGCCCTCATTACAGTATCATGCCTAGATTGGGCCTTCCCAACCTTCGGTAATTGCTCCTCATGGCAGCCATTTTGTAATGGCCCAGCTTCTCATGCCAGCTGTTTTGTTGAAGCATCCACTATCCTTTCTTTAAAAGTCTCCACAGGCTCAACAGGGGCCATTTCCACATGGCTTACCTTCTTCAGGAAAACAGCGTCTTCATGCGTGAGACGCTGTTATCGCGCAAGAAGACGCTGTTATCACAGAAGACAGTGTTTTCTCATGTGATAACAGTGTCTTCTCACGTGATTTCATGTGTAAAGACACTGTCTTCTGGAAGAAGGTAAGCCATGTGGAAAAGGCCGGGGTTGGGAACACCCACCTTAAACTTTCAGAGGAAAGGAAATAAAGGAGTGAAAGAGGGGTATGATGAATTTGAACATGAAGAGAAGGAGAAATAGAAGCATTACCTGGAGTAAGACAAAGCAAGAAGGTGCAGATGAAAAAGGAGGGCAGCTCGTGTTTTGCATAAGTTCAAATTAAGAAAAATAATAGAAAGAGCAGCAAGACCTGAACATCATTACAGGTGCTAATTTTTTTTGCAAGTGAATAAGGATTGCCTATCTTTTTGAATTCAGACTTAGATTAAACAAACAAACATCAAACAAGCCCTGTCATTTAGTGCTCCAAGGGTGAATTGCCAGATCTTCTAACATCCTCTCCGGTGCCAAATTCTGTGGGGCTTCCCCAAAGGACTTGTTCTGTCTTTGAAGTAATATGTCTTGTGACCCAATCTTTCATGTTTGTTCAAGTCAGCATTTACTAGTGAAGAAAAAATCATGGCATGAGTTGTTGATAAGGTTTACATAGAACTCTTGTCTGAAATCACAACTATGGATAAATCTCCATTGATCAATGCTGATGTCCCTTGAGAACAGTAGGAGAGGAAGAAGATCAAGTAAAAGAACGTATGACTAAATGGGTGAAAGATTGTGGACATGATATATTAATGGAGCAATGGGAAAATACGTGGACCAGAGGACTGAAATTTACATTAAGCTCTAGTATTAAAGAAAATTTTTACAACATGATGTATCGTTTGTATATGACTCCTGAAAACTTGGCTAGAATGTATAAGGGGGTGTCAAATGTATGTTGGAAATGTGCTAAACAAGAACAGACATTTTTTTCATATGTGGTGGACATGTAAGAAGGCAAAAAAATTTTGGTTGCAGATATAATCATCAATTCAGAAGATTTTGAAGATTAAAATTCAGTTGAAACCAAAGACTTTTCTGTTAGGAATAATGGACAGCCAGTTGGAAAAAAGCTTTAGAACTTTGTTTTTATACTTTATTATGGCGGCAAGAGTACTTTATGCACTAAAGTGGAAAATTCCAACATCGCCTACAGTGGAGGAATGGTGGACAAAAGTTTTGGAGTTTGCGTCAATGGCAAAACTTACTGCATTGATTAGAGAAAGGACATTCGCTAACTTCTTGACTGAATGGAAACCGTTTATAGACTTTTTGCATGAAATGGATAACAAGGATTTGATGACATCTGGATTTATGGATTAAGAAACATGAACAATAGAAAAAAGGGGGTTTGTGACTAACCTAGAATAAGTGTGACTCTAGAAAATATATATACTTGTTGCGGAGAAAATCTGAACTCAACCTGCAGTGTAATTTAGGGGTTTTTTTCTTTTTAATTATATAAATATATGTATTGTTAGTGTGTCTTATGTTTAGAATGTTGTATTTTTTCTTATTCTCTATCCTTATTGTTTATTGTTTATAGTTTATAGCTATTATGTTATGGTTTATAGTTTAAATAAAGAAAATTCTACCTGAGAACAGTAGGAAAGGGTCTACCAATGTTGATGAAAGTTAGAAAATAATGAGTTCGGAATAGAAACTTTAAGAGCTCGTTATACTTTTATTACAATTCGGGCACTCTTACTTTTGAACTCTTAACTCTATTTCTAATTAATGAGACTAGCGGTGTGCATCTAGAAAGTTTCCATTTTAGTTTCGGTTCCAGGAGTTACATAACAATTGTGGCTCATCATTACTGGTCTGTTCCAGCTGGAGCAGTGCTGGCTCAGAACTGATCCATTTCGGGGTTTTCTTTCATGAGTTTTGGCCTCTTGCACGTGTTGGCTGTGCATGTTTCAAGAGGGTGAGGCTCTGGGGCAGCTGTTTTTGCACACAAACGCACCAAAATCACACAGAAAACACAGTCCTCCTTCTAAACCATTGACTCACTGAGTTTGAGAGTATATACCAATGGGGCTCTGCTCTTATGGACCCTAAAGAATGGGGAAGGCGCTCATCAAGGTGAATGTTGGGCAGGAATTTGAGGGTGTTTCTGAGTTGGATGTGTGTTCCCATCATTAATAGTGACTTGAATAAAAAAAGTTGATAGATGCATTATGACAGTATACCAAAGAAAACATTATGCATATGAACGTGTCTATATTTATAAGATTCACTCACTAATATTGTACTAATATTGTACTAATATTGTGCTGTTCCAACCAGTGAAACCATGTTCTGTTGGATAATCAATACTGGAGTCTGAAAAGCTGAAAAACTGGAGATTCTGGCTATCTCTGATTCTTTTCTAGAGGTCCCAGATGCTTCCATGCTCCACCCATAATCCACCCGATTTTCATTCTGGGTCTGGATTCTGCCAGGCTCCAGCAATCATTGACTAGTTTCTGTCAAGCTTCCACCATATCGCACCACACACCTTAACTCTGCCCTTGGTCCTTGAGAGTCTGGTCCAGCTCCTCCTTGTAACTACCAGATTCGACCCTAACTTTGTCCTGCCCCTCTAAACTAGGAGCATCAAACTTATTTGATCCAAGGGACTGCTGACCTAAAGGTAAATCAGTCGGGTCATGTGTACGATAAATTGTCAAAATGCAAAAACATTCATTAATTGAATCCATATTAATGATAATTAGTATTTGAGTTGGTATTTAATGAGGATATTAATGCTAATGAATATCAGTGCCACATTAACTAACCAATATTTATTTAGCATGACATTTTTGCTACTAGCTGCCCAACAGCTGTGTTCTTTAATCTGTTCATATTTAGATCTCTGGGTCTTTTCTTCTTTCCGTAGAGCCACGTTGCTGTTTTTTATTTATGCACCAGGGGTAAGGGAGAATCACAGGATGGAAAAATGTGGCTAACTTTTCATCCAGAAGTTTGCACGGGGAAGGAAATCTTTTGAGCAGCAGCCATCTTTGCAGGCACTTCCCTCTTTACTTTTGAGTTCTTCCACCATTCCCTGGACTACAATCACTGATTCTTCTCCCACCACACCTGGTTTAAATAAACCTGAAAAAATGGCCAGACTTAGACTTCAGCTGCAACATCTGGAGAGAGTAGATGATGTTAATCGTACATACAGAAGTATATGTTTTCCAGCATACCTAAGGGACCTCCTCTCCCTGTATGTGCCCCGGAGAATGCTCCGATCAGCTGGAAAACATCTACTGGTGGTTCCTGGCCCCAGGGAGGCTCGGTTGGCCTCAACCAGGGCCAGGGCCTTTTTGGTCCTGGCCCCAACCTGGTGGAACTCTCTGTCTGAGGACACCGGGGCCCATCAGGATCTTCTATCATTTTGGCGGGCCTGTAAGACGGAGATGTCCCACCAGGCGTATGGTTGAGGCCAGCATGAGATCCTCACTGAGCCTCCCACCAGCCTCTCACTAAGTGTGGGGTTATACAGTGTCCACCGGCCGGCTGCCCAACACATGGGTACAGCACGGGGCTATGTAGTGCCCATTCGTTTGCTGACCCACATATGGGTTGCAGTATATTATCTGTCCGCTTCCCTCCCCCTGTATGTTGATGGGCAGGAATCTGGAATTGACCCCATCTTGGGACAGTTAGTATCTGTTGTTGATTTTATGATGAACTGTTGTTTTATGAATTGTTTTAATATTTGCATTATATTTTTATAACTGCTGTACCTCGCCCTGAGCCCGCTTGTGGGAAGGGCAAGTTAGAAATTTAAATAATAATAATAATATACACGTGTGCTCATGGAGCTGTGTGGGAGTTGCCTCCTTGTGGTGTTGAGCCCGTTGCTGCTGCCACGGCTCTGGTGATGCAGGCAGTGGGCACCTCACCCACATCCGCTTAGTACAGTTGCCACCACTGCACCAGTCATTGGCTCAGGACAAGTAAGTGAATTGTGTGCTTATTAATTATTATCTATAGTCCACCTTTCTCACTGAGGCACAAGGAGGATTACAAAATATGATAAAAACAATTCAATCAAGCTGCAAATGTTTCTGATAAACAAGAGAATGCAATGGGGTTATGATGAGTGAAGAATTAGAAAAACAATGCAAGCAAACAAAAACTGTCTAAGGCAACAAAACTGACTGAAGTTTGCCATACCATACTAAAGAACGAAATGATTTGTGCCCTCAAGTCATAGCTGACTTATTGCCCCCAGTGGGGTTTTCATGGCAAGAGACTAACGGAGGCGGTTTGCCATTGCCTGCCTCTGCAACCCTGGGCTCTGTGTAAGGTCTCCCATCCAATTACTAACCAAGGCTGACCCTGCTTAGCTTTTGAGGCCTAATGAATGAGATAGAGCTCTCCTGGGCTATCCAGGTCAGGAGACCATACTAATGAGAGGATTACAAAAGTAGAAGTGTTGAATTGCAAAAAAAAGGTGCTGATGCTTACCACAAACATTGCAATATACTATAGTATTGTCCCTTACAGAAGCGACAGCCTGAAGTGACCCATTATTACCTGAGGGACCACCTCTCCCCATATGTACCTTGGAGAGCTCTTAGATCTGCAAGTAAACATCTACTGATGGTCCCTGGCCCCAGGGAGGCTCAGCTGGCCTTGACCAGGGCCAGGGCATTTTCTGTCCTGGCCCCAACCTGGTGGAACTCTCTGTCGGAAGACACTCGGGCCCACCAAGATCTTGTATCTTTTTGGGGGGCCTGTAAGACAGAGATGTTCCGCCAGGCATATGGTTGAGGCCAGCACTGGATCCATCTAATTAACCTCCCTGCTGGTCTCCAGTCAGTGGGGGAGGGGGGAGTATATGGTCCATCTGCCTCCCCATGCTTGAGGAGTTAGAGGTTCACCAGCTCACACCTCCACCTTTTTCTTCCCTTGTGTATGGTGGGCAGGGGAAGGGGGAAGGGTGCCCCATCTGGAATGTGGATATCCATGTTTGCACTGAGATGATATTTTTATTGGTTTTACCTATTGTACTTTATTTATGATTGTAACCCGCCCTGAGCCTGCCTGCGGGGAGGGTGGGCTAAAAATCTAATAAATAAATAAATAAATAAATAAATAAATAAATAAATAAATAAATAAATAAATAAATAAATAATATTGTAGTTCTCCTATCTGTATACGAATGCCCTCCTGAACTTTTCTGCTTTGCACATCCTCAGCCAGTGTCCCTGTGTGAAAGAAGGTGAGACCTCCACTGAGGTAGCTCAGTGTGAGACACCACTATGCTTCTGTGACCTGAATGGCCAGTATGGTGGCAACGGCCTGGCGGACTGGAAGAAGGTGAGGCGGGAGTACGGTTGCTAACTCCGGCTTGGGAAATTCCTGGAGATTTGGGGGCAGGGCTTGGGGGGATATGGAGAGGGGAGTGAACTCAGTGGGGATGAGATGTCACTCTAGGATCTCCGTTTCTCTTGGATTCTATGGTATACCATAGAACTCACCCTAAAGATACCTCCCATCAGCAACCATTGCTTCCTGCTGCCACTTCATTGGCTGAAAAAGAGGGCTACACGGGAACCAAACCTACCAAAAAGGAACCCCAAATCCCCCATGTACACAAATATAAAACCTATAACTTTTAAGTTTTTAATTTTTTATATACATAATAAAGTGCAGAGTGCTCAATATAAAACTAATCTAATACCAAATATATTGTCAAGCTTCATTGGCAGCAGGATTTAAAAATTATCATTGACATGACAGTGTGACATCACTCCAGGGAAAACCCAGAAGTAACATCAATGGAAGTGGAAGTAACACCAATGGAAGTTTTACTTGGAAGTGACATTATGTTGTCATGCCAATGGCACCCTCCATGTCTCCGGCTCCTAGGGTTGCCAAGTGTTCAGTTTTCCCCTGGACAGTCCTGTTTCTTTTGCCAGACTGGGGGAAACAAAGTTGAAATACCGGACATCTGCCCGTGCCCACTCGCCTTCCCAGCCTGCTGCTGCATGGTGCGCACTCTCACTCTCCAACTGCCCAGCCTGCTGCATGCCCAGGGAGCAGACAGCCCACTCGCCTGCTCTGCCTGCTTTGCAGCATGTGCCTGGGGAGTGCCAGCCTCTTGTGCTCCAGCAATGACATCACAGAAGTGATGTCATCATGCTGGGTTGGGAACACTCATGCATGAAAAAAGATAAGTACCAGACCCCCCCCCCCCATTCTGCTTTTTTGGGGAAAGCTATCTGGCAACCTTACCGGATCCAGCTGGTTGTCAGTCATTACTATTGGCTGGAAACCCTTATTCATCCTCTGCCCTGCATTGTGCAGGCTGCCCAGGATTCTCTGGAGTAGGGGCACTGTCTTGGCCATCTAGACTTGGGAGTGTAGACTGGAGCTTGAAGGCTGGGCTTGCACTTAGTGCTGGGTTGACCCAGCAATGCAGCCCTCTCAAGCCTCAGCCGGTGCTTTGGTCAGGATTTGCAAAGAGGTTTTGCTCTCAGGCCCTGTTCTGGACCCAGGTAATGCTTGCTGCCAACTTGGTACTTCACCTCAGTTGCACTGCCTGGGCCTGGGCCTTCTGCTGGTGCTGTTCTTATGGCGTGGGAGTGGCCCCTAAGGAGCAATGCACCTGGGTTTGTGTCTGGGCTGGTGGAGGCCTAGTGACTGTCAGAGGGAGTGGTGGTAAGGTCTCTCTTCCAGGCTCCGGCAGGTGGCCTCTGGCGCAGCTGGAACATGGTTAGCAGGGATTTCTGCAATGTCAGGCCCGTCCCGATCTGTCTGGGCCTTCCGGGCCTTCCGGCCTCTGGCACTGGCTCCTCAGGTTCTTCCTCCGAGTACTCTTAGTTGGAGTCACTGGGCTGGTCAGGGGAGGTCTCGACACCCTCTGGAGCTGCCATTTTCTCCAGGGGAACTGATCTCTGTCATCTGGAGATTTATTTATTTATTGATGTCATTTATAGTCCACTTTTCTTAATGAGACTCGAGGCGGATTACACAGTGTGAGATTAGTAAAATCAATTTTTTTTCAAATATTTGCTTTTATTCTGCACATTGTGAAGAATTATATTCTACAGACGCAAAAATGTTAGAAATTTAGCTCAGTATATTTAAAATACATAATCACTACCTCCCCCCGCAACATACACAAACACCAGACTTATGAAAACCGGGTAGCACTTGTACAGTCAATTTCAAGGACATTTCCATAAACAATGCCATAGTTATAATTCTGGGAGAACTCCAGGCCACACCTTGAGGTTGGCAACTCTAGATGGTGGCAGTATTTGTTTGTTTGTTTGTTTGTTTGTTTGTTAGACTTCTATCCCATACTCCCTGCAAACAGGCTCAGGGCAGGTTACAACAATAAAACATAAGTTACATTAAAACATCACTAAAAATGGAAAATTTCTGTAACACCACCCCCAGACAGCGACTTTACAACCACCACTGCCAGTGTTACATAAAGGGTGGCAAGGTCTCCTTACCCTCTGGGTGGGAGGCAGGAGACCTGGCACTCACTTTTTCTAGAAGTCTTCATGCGCGTGCTCCCGGGCTGCACCATGACATCATTTCCGCTCTGCAGCGGGCCAATTTCAGCCCATTTAGGGCTGAATTGGGCCCATTTGGAGCCAAAATCAGCCCGCTGTGGAGCACAGGAGTGCCGCCGGAGGTGAGCTCCTGTGCTTCACAGTGGGCCACTTAGGCCCCCAAACGGGCCCAATTCTATTCATTTGGGGTCCAAATTGGCCCACTGCAGCTTGCGGGAGCGCACCACACCACCCGGGAGTACACCCCAGGAGGCACATTCCTCTGCCTTTCCCCCCACCAGGCAGGTAAGTGAAGGCGGTGGGTGGAGGGTGAGAGTGGGGGATTCCCGGTCCCCAGCGGGGGACTGGCAACCCCGGGTGGCAGTGGCTGCTGGACGTGGGTTGCCTCAGAAGCTACATCTGCCCTTGTGGAAGGCCTGATGCGGCCCCCATGCTTTATGTCTGACACCCCTGCTCTGAATTCTTGCAGACTATACCTAGTGCTAGTGGCTGTTTCTGAAATCCAATATGGCTGCTTTACTGTAAGTTGAGTAAAAACAAAGACTGCAAGCTATTCTTGGGCTATTCCATAACAGCCGGGGGGGGGGTTGTTGGGGGGAGGAGGGTGAAATGAGGACATAATTTGACTTTCTCTTTGGTTTAAACTTCCGGGCTTCTCCTGTTGCTAAAGCTTTCATGCTGGCTACTGGGCTGTGGAACCTCTGAGCTAATCCCCCTCAACTCCCTGCCTTTCCTGGCAGTTGCAACAAAGGCCTGAGGCGAAAAGTGAAGCATCAAAAGGAAAATTAACATCTTCTATCAGCAATTAGAGGAAATTATGTAGATATAAATCTTGTTTTATACCTCCTCATACATGTTTTTCATTCTTTACCCTTTGATTTTGGTTCTCCCTCCATCCCATTTCTTCACCCTCTTTCCATCAAAACGGGGGGCGGGGGGAGAGTTAAATTCCCTGCTGTAAAAAAAGTGGTGTAATTAGGTGGATGTTATACCTGGTATTTTATTCCACTGAAGAAGAATAAGTTCTTTTGGAGCTTGCTCTTTTCCATCTATCTCAAATGAAGCCCCCCTCTCCCAGAGACTCAGACCTGAATCTGTCTTCTGTCAGTGCAGGGAAGCAAATAAAGATTGCACATACGTTGAACTCCATTACTGTGTTTTCGAAACGATTCTCCCCCCCCCCCCATATCATTGAGGAATGTTCCAGCTTGCTGCCTCTGTCCTGACCAGTCCTGGATGCTCCTAGGAAGAAGGCCTAGCCTCATAAATATCTATTCTCGGGCTACGTCACGAAGCTTGTAACCTAATTGTGTTGCGATAACATCAAACAGTCCTCCTGGATCCCATACCTGGCAGACGGCCATCTTTATCTTTGAACTGATCTGACAGGCCTGATGATTGATCAGATCATTAGCTAGTAATATAGGTGTGTTACTCACTGTGTGCCAAAAGCCTTCAAGTATTCTGTTTCCTTGACAGGGTTTTAAGGCACATTGGTGTGCAGGGAGGGGGAGAAGGAGTCTCGGAGAGGTGAAACGGTGTGCTGGGCATGTTGCGTTCCAACTCGTAGCTGTCCTCGTTGAAGCATTCTTCACCTCTAAGCATGTTGCTATCAAACAACAAAAGCCATACTGACCTCCTTTGCAAGGTAGTTGTGGTTCTGGGGTAGAGCCAAAGGGGTGGCAGAAGATCCCAGAAAGGGTTGCCAACCCGCAGGCAGGGCCTGGAGATCTGGAATTATATCTCCAGCTGACAGTGATCAGTCCCCCTGGAGAAAAAGGCTTCTTTGGACAGTGGATTCTATGGTATTACACCCTGCAGAACTCCTCCTCTTCCCAAACTCCATCCTCCCCATACTCCACCCCAAATCCCCAGGAATTTCCCAGCATGGAGTTGGCGACCCTAGTCTGCTCACATTTGCAGGTACAAGCTAGCTAATGTTTGGGAAAAAAACATTCTTTGCTTAAGATTTCAGAAAGCTGCTGCCTACAATCTGGCCCCTACACATGCTGCTGAATAATAATAACAATAATAATAAAGAATATGGATGTAAAGTCGGGCTGTGCTGAAGGCTCACAGGTAGGCTTGGTGACTCTGGCTTGGGAAATTCCTGAAGATTTGAGAAGGTGCTTGTGGAGGGCAGGGTTTGGGGAGGGGAAGGTGCTCAACACAGATGTGGTGCCATAGAGTCCATCTTCCAAAGCTGCCATTTCCTCCAGGGGAACTCCTCTCTGCAGCTGTAAATCTAGGGGAACTCCAGGTCCCACCTGGAGGATGGCAACTCTACTCACAAGGTTAAAACAGTACAGTACAATCCCAGAAAACCAGACACAGGATATATTTTTATGTTAAAACAAGCCACAAAACCACAAGCCATAAAATCCCTTTTGCTAAAGTAGTACACAGTCTATTTTATCACCTCAGAATTCTGCTGCCTTATTACCACCTCATTCTGTGGCATATGTGAAGACCAGGCCTGAGGCAGTTTTGTATTCCTCTTGGGAAATGATCTCTCTCTCTCTCTCTCTCTCTCTCTCTCTCTCTCACACACACACACACACACACAAACACTTTCTCTCACTTTCACACACACTTTCTCCCTTTCTCTCTCACATACACACCCTCTCTCTCTCACACACACACTCTCTCTCCCTCTCCTTTCTCTCTCTCTCACACACACACTCTCACTCTCTCAGCCACGACTACTAGCCAATGAGGTTGGGCATATGGTGAGGCCGTAACCAGTTTAGGCGCTAACTCAGTCAGGACTGCAATGTAAAGTGCCATGGAACTAAATTTTTTTAAAAAAATGTTTTTACAAACTAAAAGAAAACTTCATAAAAATTTTGAGCAAGCGGTCAACAAAGAGACAGTATAAGAAAGCGCATTTGCACAAGTGAAAATACAACTTAAACATTATAGAGAATTGACATGTTGACTAATAACCCATAAAGTTTCCGCAGCCCAAACACTGGTTGTTGTGAGTCCTTGATTAGGAAGTGGCCCACATGAGGTCTCACAATAAGTCATAAATATACACAAGAGCACTTTGCACTATTCTTTTAGTGTGCTGACATGCATTTGCATGTGGCTTGCACGATTCCTGGCAACTGTTCGCCTCTCTCATTTCTCTTCCTGTAAAGCATCTCAGAAGTCCGTTAGTCCCATAAAAATCTCTTCCTGCCATTCCTGTCACATAATGCTTGTTCTAGCATCCTGCCTACCCCTCCGATGCACCTTCACTTAAATATTTTCTTTCTTTTTTTTTAAGAAGCCATGTTTGGTCCACTGGAGCTGCTAACTCAGTGTTGGCTCCCGGCAAGAAGAGCATTACACCAATATACCAGCATCCCATCTGGTTTCATGACACTGTAAATCAGTAACACCAAATTGCTGCCCCGCCCCCCTTTACCCCTGCAACCTTGTCATGCAGTGGTCTGGAACTTGAGGTCCTTGGCATGAGGTATCTTGCCATAGCAGAAGATCTGAGACCCCTACTCTGGATCTATTCGTTGCAAACCTCTAGACCAGATAGATGGCAGAGGTGAGATTCAAACTGACATCTTCCTGACATCTCAAGTAATGCACCAATTCTCCCCACAAGCCCCTACCCTCCATTTCATTTAAGCTTCCACAATCTCTTTATGTGCACAACAGCTAACAAATTCCTTTGGGGAAAGAAAAGTTGGCTTGTTAAATCTTGCTTTTAAATTCCACTTGTACACAAGTGGAAATTTTCCCTTGGTCTCTAGAATTCATGTTCCTCCTTTCTGCAGCCATGTGGGAGATGGCCAGCTGAGAGACAAACCACACATCTCTCCCCCCCTTTCCAATTTCATGCTTTGACAGCTGTGTACATATTTCATGCGCTCATGAAGCATACTGTCACAGAGACAGGTGTCCACATTCTAAGTTTAACTCAAAAGATTAAAACCGGCATCCACCGGGTACAAAGAATGTGCTTATTTTAATCTTCCTTTTGCTAGACATGACACACCACACACATTGCTTCATGGAGATAGGCTTAAAATACTAGAGATAAGACATTCTTCTGTTTCCGGCAGGGGAGGAGGAAGGGGCAAATCTCATGCCATTGTGTTTGAGAATATCCCAGAAACTAGGGTTGCCAGCTCCAAGTTGGGAAATTCCTGGAGATGTGGGGAATGAAACCTGGAGAAAGTAGAGGTTGGGGAGGGAAAGGACCTCAACATAGGGATGCCAGTCTCCAGGTAGTGGCTGGAGATCTCCCGGAATTACAACTGGTCTCCAGGCCACAGAGATCAGTTCACCTGGAGAAAATGGCTACTTTGGCGGTGGACTCTATGAGATTATGCCATGCCAAGGTCCTTTCCCTCCCCAAACCCCACTTTCTCCAGGTTTCTCCAGGTTTCATCACCTAGATCTCCAGGAATTTCCCAACTTGAAGCTGGCAACCCTACCTCAACATGGTATAATTCCATACAATCCACCCTCCAAAGCAGCCATTTTCTCCCAGTGATCTCTGTGGCCTGGAGATTAGTTGTAATTCCAGGAGATCTCCAGCTACCGCCTGGAGACTGGCAACCCTAACAGAAACACATGAACACAGCCGATGCAGGTACGTACTTTACGGGCAGAGGTTGCAACTGAAGTCCTTGGTTCTGGAACAAAGCAGGATTTGTGTTTATTTTGAAACACTGGATGCCCAGACCTGGCTTAAAATGGTATCATCTCAAATACAATGAAGATATTTTATGTACATGGAGACCAGAAGGCAGCACCAAGCAGGGTTACCGCTTGAAAGAATTAAATTCACTTTGAATTTTCAAGGATTTTTCTGACATTATTTTTTATTTTACATTTAATAATAATAACATTCGATTTATGTACCGCCCTTCAGGACAACTTAATACCTACTCAGTTTACAAAGTATGTTAGTATTCCCCACAACAATCACCCTGTGAGGTGAGTGGGGCTGCGAGAGAGCTGAGAGAGCTGCGACTGACCCAAGGTCACCCAAATGGAGGAGTGGGGAATCAAACCCGGCTCTCCAGATTAGAGTCCTGCTGCTCTTAACCACTACACCAAACGGGCTCTCAAAAAAGAAGCAGACAGTCCTGATGTTAAGGGCTGCTTTTGGGTTTCTCTTCACAGCTGAAATGAATGGGACATCAGAAACTGCCTCATGCTGTCTCAAACCATTGGGCCCTGTGTGGCTCCCTCTAACTGGCAGCCACTGCCTGGCAGAGAAAGGCCTTTCCTATTGCCCACTACCTGAGAGACTTCAATCTAAAATGGCAAGGCTTGAGGACATCGGGCCTTCAGCATGCCAAGTGGGTTCTCTTTGTCATGGTTCCATGATACGCATTTCAGGCAGCAAATATTGCTTGCTCGGATAATTCCCCATATTTAAAAAAGAAGGCTCCAACACTAAAATTAATAAGAAAATGGATCAATCTTTATTTACCTGAGAGCCAGTTTGGTGTAGTGGTTAAGAGTGCGGGACTCTAATCTGGAGAGCTGGGTTTGATTCCCCACTCCTCCACTTGAAGCCAGCTGGGTGACCTGGGGTCAGTCACAGTTCTCTCAGAGCTCTCTCCGCCCCACCACCTCATAAGGTGTTTTTTTGTGGGGATAATAATGACATACTTTGTAAACTGCTCTGAGTGGGCATTAAGTTGTCCTGAAGGGCGGTATATAAATCAAATGTTATTATTTATTATTATTATTACCTCATTTATACCCCATCTTTCTCCACAATGGCTACCTAAGGCAGCATCTTTTGTTCTCCTCCCCTCCATTCTATCATCATAGCAACTCTGTTAGGCTGAGTGTGCTGATTTGCAGTTTAACCACTAAACTTAGCAAGCTTCCATGGAAGAGAGGGGATTCGAACCTGGGTCTCCCAGATCCTAGTCAGCCATTCTACCTACTACACCACACTGGCTCTCAGTGATATTTTTTGAAATTTTCTGATGGAATGAAACCTCAATGAGAAATGAAACACATGGAAACTAGCATGTCAAGCTTATATTTCCCTTTGCTTCTGAGCTGGATAGGAAAACACTCTGGGCACCTTTCTTTACCCAAGCCTTTGAACTCTTCCTGCCAGATATCTTAATCTGTATGCAGCAGGGACAATTACTCAGAATCACTGATTGGGTATTAGCCTGTCTGTAGCAGTAGAACAGTAGCACCTATAAGACTAACAAAATTTATGGTAGGGTATGAGCTTTCATGAACCACAGCTTACTTCTTCAGATACCCTACCACAAATTTTGTTAGTCTTACAGGTGCTACTGGACTCTTGCTCTTTTCTACTGCTACAAGATCCCTGATTGGGTAGGCTCACCTGTGTGACTGATCCAGCAAGGAGGAAGAAGCAGCCAGGAGAAATTGGCATCAAAGAAACCACAGCCTTAGGAAGCACTTTCCATTTCTCATTTGCCTCAGTTTTGTAATTGTTGGTCTTTTTCTTCCTTTCTCCCCATTTTCCATCACCTGCCCCCCATTTACATAAAAGTGATGCAAAAATTTGCGTTGAAAATGCATATATTTCAATGGGGGAAAGATAAACCTGGGGTGAAAAGACAGGTTCAGGAGTTCGTAGCTCACCGGCGGAGAATTAAAATAAAAATAGGAAATATTCAAAGTGGCTTTCAACATTTCATCTTGGCCTTTTCAGGCAAGCTCTGCCCCCATAAAGGCCTGGAGCTCACCTGGCAACTTTTCCTGGAATTGGAACACTTGGTTAAAATTTCGAATGCACGGCAACGCTCTTGCCCATCAAATAGTTGATGCGTCAGATTTCACCTTATTCCAAGCGAGTCAGTTCTTTGGAATGCAGACTGTCGCATTTTTGCTGAGAAAGAGAGAAAATCAGAGACGGGGGCGGGGGAGGCTCATATGTATCGGGTCCAATGTCGTAAATTAGACAACATGTCTTTCACCATAACGCAGGGTAGACAGCACACCTCCGAGTTCTCCTTGCTCACCTTTGTTCTCTCTGAGTCGTCTTGGCCAGGAGCCAGCGAGCATCAAACCTGGCGTGGAATGTTCTAATCAGCCCCCACAATCTCCTCTATACACTTTTAATTTGTTTGAGTTGTGTTACATTTCCCCCCATTAGAATATGCAGGCATTTGTTTCGTAGGGCTTACCCAAGGCTACAGTTATGCGACTGCAGAAGGCAGAGAGCCAAACGGTGCTAGTGGGTCGCTCAGGCATACTTGGAAGCCGCATGGGGTTTTGGAAGGCTACCTGTTCTCGATCTCATTGCTAGCGTTATTGTCCCCTTGCTAGAATTAGGAGGAATTTGAAGGATACTGCCCATTTGGTTCCCTGCTGCAATTCAGTTTCCCACCAGCAAGGGGAGGCAGTGATTCATCAAAAATACTTGATGCCAGGATTATGCAATTGCTCTCTCTGACCTATGGCTCCCGGGCAGTCAGCATTTCTCATGCATGCTGCTCCAGTGACTGCCAGCTTCCTTCTCCTGCCCCTCTGTGGTACTGTGCAGGGGGAAATTGAAGTGAACTCTGTCCTCAGATGTGCCCTCTTAAAACATGGATGTCACATTGAAAGGAATGTGGTGGTGCCCACTGGATGCTCAGCCTGTGGTTGTTGAGTATGTACTCCAGTGCTTTGGCCTTTCCTTAGTATTGCTCTTTTCAGCTTTAAAAGACATGTGGGGGCTTGTTGTGCAAACAACGAAGGGTCCTTTTAAAAATGTTACCTTCGTGGTATGAGAACCACTGCAGCATAGGTCTTTCATGCTCGGGCAACTGTAGATACTCTTGCACTGAGGAGAGGAAACAGTGGAGAGAAAAGGAGTGTGGGCTCTTCCCACACAGCCTGTGGAGTCTGATGTTGTGCTTGGAGTGTGAATGGAGTCATTCTTTAGCTTCATGCTCTGAAAACCATTCTATATGATAAAGAGATTCAAGTGGCACATGTACCACCCTAGACAGCTGCGGGGAGAATCACATGTTTGAATGCTCAGGAAGAAATAGAAGAAGAAGAAGAGCTAGCGCAGCAGAAACACAGACACCTCCCTATATGTAGAAAAGTAGCTCCTTAGGATGACACCTTCCTGACATGCTAGTATTCCACATGCAGAAGGATTTAGGAGCAGAAGGAGCATTCAGACATGTGATCCCTCTGACTGGTACCGTCCAATGAGAACTGCCCCATACGTTGCTTCTCACTAGACTGGTTCACGCATTATAGTGGATGCGCATACATCCTATGTACACTTGTTTGTAAGAAAGAGCCAATGTGGATTCATTTTATAAATAAAACTGGGGACTAGTACTCTGTAAATATCAGGTTTCAAACACACTTTCAGCTGTACATTAATTGAATGTAACATGTGAATTACTCAACACACTAACAACAGTCACATGTACACTGTGTATTTATTGTATGTGAGTTCACCATAATTTGTGAACAGGGCTACTGCTCCAAATATCTTGAGTAGAGATGGTTTCTAAACATTGTCTCATCTGGATCTGATGTTCCAAATTAGCCAGCCCTGTTTCCAAAATGGATCAGATTCATTAGGAATTGTTCATCGTGGTTCTTTAATCATTTCCACTCAGCTTTCAGTTTCTTCGGTTCATTCATTCATTGCCTTCCCGTGCATTACTACCATGCATATGGGCATTGAAAAAACATTGCCAAAAAAGCAATACGTGAATTGGTTGCATCCAGATTCTTTTTGTGTGGTGTTTAACAAATGTGTGCATCTGCTTCACAAAAAGACTCAGGATGTATAGGCACATCACATCAAGGATACTTTTGTACCATGTTTTTGTCGGTGCACATGTGCACATCCGTATCATGGGGGTGGGAGAGAAGGTGCAAAGGACCCTGGCTCAGTGGCAGAGCATCTCCTTTGCATGCCAAAGGTCCCTGGTTCAATTCCTGGCATCTCCAGCTAAATGATCAGGTAGGGGGTGATGTGAAAGACCTAGGACCCTGGAGAGCTACTGTCAGTCCGAGCAGTCAAAATTGACCTTGATACACTGAGTAAACCTGTTGGCCTAAGGCAGTTTCACATATTCACGTGAGATGTGGCAAAATGCACAGATCTTATTCCTGAATGAATTTTAGCTGAGCTGGAATTCAGGATGAGTGGAATGTGTAACAGAGATGGAATCAGGGAAACCCTCTCCTCCTAATTGCTGGTCATTTCCTCTCTGCTTCCTTGCTCCTATGTTGCAATTCCATGCAAGCCACACACAAAAAGAACAAGCTATGAGTCTCTTGGTATACGGTAGGTCCAAACCCTTTCCAGCACGCGTGTACTAAAAATCGAGCATCCAAGTCATCTCCGCAAGGTTACGCCATGGTTGGTTTTACAGTGACTGCTGCACATATTTTACAGCTCTGCCACGGCTTTTCAACTGCCCCAATGCTGCAACTGCTCAGGAGAACAAGGAAGCTATTGAAGAATTGTGCCATTTCTGCAGTCTTTTCCAGGCGTTGCCACACAGCAAAACAGAACTGCTGCCAAAGCGAGCCTGTAAAAACCCTTTGATGCGTCGATGTTTGGATAAGCACAAATCATGTTAAGTGACACTTGGCCCAATGTTTGGACGGGGTTGGTGGAGACATTGGCAGACATCGTATATGATCCATAACCTATACAATCTACAGTTTTATGGCACAGGCTGTCTCCTGGGAACTCTACTGTGAAGAAGACCATCCTTTTTGCTGGGTGAAGGTTTTCTTGTCTTTTTGTGACCAGAGAACCTGAGTTTCTCTTGAGCATGAGGAAGGAGGAAATGTGTCTGTTGAGGGGGACGGTCAACACCGATTCATGAACAATTGGCTACAGAAAGAAGCCCGTTGAAATGTTTCTTATCCCAAGCTACTTGGAATGAGTAGGACTTTCCAGGAAGTCACACCCATGAAAAATAAAGACCAGGCCCTGCCCTGAGGAACTTACAGTCTACATTTGGCAGACAGAGGAGATGACAGAAAAGAGAAAGAAGATGCTAGGAAGGAAGGAGTGGGTGGCAAATCCATTTATGCTTTGGCTTTGAGGATGAGGACGTGGATCTCTTAATGCTCTCTCTGCCCCCCCTTCAGATGTTCGGTCAAAAGGCAGCTATTGACCTAGTTTAATGAATTGGTTTCTGTGAATGGGACTTTGCAGTTCGTTTTCTTATTTTGCTGGCAATGCTCTGTGAGGGCCCACTAGGGTGTAGTGGTTAGAGTATTAAGCTAGAAAAGGGGTTCAAATCCTCACTCAGCCATGGAAGTTATTGGGTGGGTTGCCAACCCTTTTCTTGTAACCACCAGGAGCACTGGGGTGTGTGGAGACTGGAAACTGGTGTTGCACAGTGCCATAACATCACTTCCGGCTGCATACCCAGAAGTGATGTCACAGCACCAGCAATACTTAGCAATTCCCCAAATCTGTATAAGATACACAACAGGAAGTTACATCACAGTATCATGCACTGCTGGTTTCCCTCCAGTTTTGCATCCCATGGCAGTAGGACCCTGGAGTGCCAGGGGCAAGCTGGCACCTCTATCATTAAGTGACCCTGGGTCAGCCACTAAACCTACCTAGGAGATGCTATGAAGTTACAGTAGCGGTAGAGAGAACCATGTATGCTCCTTAGACAAAGAGGTGGCATTAACGTCAGGATAGATATTATTTGGTTTGTTGTTCGTTGATTTGCATTATATTGTCAGGGACCCCTCTACGGGGAACGAAAGGTGGGTTAGGAATATTTTTTAAAAGTATAATAAAAGACTAATACAAGTTAAGGCACAAGGTTCATGGGAGAGCAAGAAGAAACTTCCAGTCGTCTGTTTTCACTCCCACCCTGAAAGGATGCATTGACAGTCCAGGAGGAGGTAAAACAAAAGTCCAATTACACCTTAAAGATTAACAACTAACAACATTTCTGTATGAGGTTTCATGAGTCACAATTAGGGTTGCCAACTCTGGTTTGTAAAATTCCTGGAGATTTTTTTGGGGAGGGGGATGAGCAGGAGGAGGGCAGGGTTTGGGGAGGGTAGAAATGTGTCGTTTGGAGATCATTTGTAAGTCCAGGCAATCTCCAGGCCTCATTTGGAGGCTTGCAACTCTAGCCATAGCTCACTTCTTCAGATATGTGATCAAAGTGGGAATCTGTTTTGCAGACTAGTGCAGTAAATAATAAAATGCCTCTCATTGCAGCTTGCTTAGCTCCTCCCAAGGCTTTTAGATGAAAATGACGAGTTGTACTCCATAATATGTTCCCCCTGCGGTCATCAGAAGAGAGAGTCGAAGAGGCTATGTATGATGTTGAAGTCTCTTCCTTGGTGAGATTTCCCCAGGCACAGCCAATACCCTCTCAACCCCCATCTTCAACCCATATGGGATAGAAAATTGTGGGGGAGGTCATGTGGAGAATTTCTCATGCAGCCGTTTTTCTCTGAGCTTCCTTACAATTCCATCGTCTTCGTTTCTGTGGTTTTCTACTCATTTCTCTGTAACTTTCTCAAACCACTTTTGATTCAATTTTGCAGAAACTCCAAAGAGTGATGAAGTACAAATGGAGAGAAAACAAATTGAAAATGGTGTTGTGAGGAAGTTCAGAGGGGGGGGGGGGAATGTAGCAGTGCAGCACCAAGAAAACCTGTGTGTGAAAAGCCCCTGGACTTCAGGCACAAAAAAGTCAAGGGTCTCCGGATGCACTACCCAGACGCGGTATCAAACATGGATAAAAAGACAAGAAACAGCACAGAGGCAGGATAAAAGGGACTCAGGAGTCTGAAAGCAGCAAGGGGATGGAAGGAGGAGATTCAGCGATGGGTGAGGAGAGCTGGAAAAGAAGCAAACAGGTTTCCCAAAATTGTGGTTTGGTCGTTGGCGGAGCTGCCTGGTGCTTAAAATTGATTAAAGCCTCGCTTCCCCTCAACGCCCATTCGCTAGCAGGCAGGTAACGTAAGGCGAAATGAGCTCCGGCATCTCTGTCTCCGACAGAGCCAGACAAGTTTTTTCAGCCTCCCTGGCGTCACTGCAGACTGTGCCACCAGATAAGGCAGCATTTTTTGTCTGCAGGGTTGGAGGGGGGGGGGGAGAGGGGCAGTGACTTTGGTTCGGCAGATACAACGGATACATGTACTTTGCGTCCCAAACGGTTTCTCAACAGGCTACCCAAATGCATTTGCCACAGATGTTAATTAGATGGGAGATGAGAGATAGACGTATACGTATATCAATTTAATATTTGTGAGCATACAACCCCCCTATCGTTGGATCACTGAGAACAAACACAGCAGCACCCACACACCTCCATACAGATACACAGGCCGCAATCCAGTACGGAGATAATATACCCTTCGGCATTTTGCACATGGAAAAAAAAAACCACAGGGAGATTCTCATGTGCTTCTGAATTATGACACTCCTATTCTCATTCCCATGTGGATCTGCATTGCTAACGGCATTTCTTTGCCTGCCGTGCTTGGTATTTATTACCAGTCAATTGCCCATTCTGCATGGATTTTTGTTCTTTTGCTTCAAAACATCACTGATCTGGATAACCTAGGAGGGCCTGGTGTTGTCAGATCTCAGAACCTAAGCAGGGTTGGCCTTGGTTGGTAATTGGATGGGAGACCTCCAGCGAAGAGCAGAGTTGCAGAGGCAGGCAATGGCGACCCACCTGTTAGTCTATTGCCATGAAAACCCCACCAGGGGCCACCATGTCAATTATGACTTGAGGGCAGGATTTCATTGTCTTTTCATCCTAAGGGGGAGGGGGGGAAATTAAAATGGAGTCAGCTCAAGGCTTTGTGGGGCCTTTTGGCCGGATGCCTAGAGGCTCTCAGTCCCAAGAAGGCCTATCTTTTTTGCTAGCTTCAACTTCTCCCTCTGGACCCAATTCCTGCTGCCCCAGAAAAGCAGTGGAAGCAGTCCTTTCTTGTTGCTCTTGTTGCTGCTGACTTGGTCAAAGAGAGCAGGCCACAGGCATCTAAACATACACACACATAGAGTCACACAAAAGACAGCTATTTTAGGGAGTATTCTCTACACATGGAGCAGCAAAAATAAATCCCCCCCTTTTTTTGGCATGGGAAAACAGCTTGCGGGGAGGCAGGAACCCTTCCATCCCCTGTGGTGGTATTCTCCTTTATTTTTTTGGAGCTGTTTGCCACAGCTGCTGTGCAGCTTCAGGGAACATGAGGGGGACCTGGACCTGACTTGTTAAAAATCCACACGTCTGGTTTAGCTCTGATCAAAGAAAATGGAGAGGGAGACCTTTTTATTCCTCTTTTGTCACTCTAGAACTCAGGAATACCCAATCAAATTCACGGGCCATCGATTCAAGGCATGCAAAATTAAGTACATCTTCAAACTGCATGGCGTTAATTGAGATACTCATTGCCTTATGATGAAGCCACGGCTTCTGGCTTACGTGCTCTGCAGATGACTTCAGTACTAGAGGTGGTGCAGACTGGATTGCCAACTCTGGCTTGGGAAATTCCTGGAGATTTGGGGGCAGAGTAGGATCTCCTTACCCTTCTGGTGGGAGGGCCCCCCGAAACTTACCGTGTCTTCATGATGCTTGCATGATGATGTCACTTCCAGGAAGGGTTCCTAGTTGCCTGCCAGTGGTGGGCAATTTCCCAAGGGTTTGCCCCATTACCTGCAGATCATTGGCTGAATTGGGCAGAATTGGATAAAGCATGGGAGCACTGTGTGATGACATCACTACCCAGAAGAAAAGTCCTACAGGTAAATGCTGGTTCCTCACCTCCCAACCTGGCCACCCTAGATCTCCAGGCTGAGATCTCCAGGAATTACAACTGATCTCCAGGTAACAGAGATCAATTCCCCTGGAGAAAATGACTGTTTTGGAGGGTGGACGCTATGTGATCTAAATTGTAAGTATAATTATGTTTAAAGAAGGAATTCTAGGAAGGGTAACACAATCTGGAAATTCTATCCCACGACTCGTTCTCTTTCTTCAGCATTTTCTAAGTCCAGACTTGAGAAGGCTGCATTTCACTTCCCCCTTCTTCCCTTTAGCCAGCTCTCAGCTGCTTGCAATGTTTCATGTTCCTAGTGCATTGTAAGGTCTAATTGTGCTTTTTTTTAAAAAAAACACGTTGATATTATATTATATTATATTATATTATATTATATTATATTATATTATATTATATTATATTATATTATATTATATTATATTATATTATATTATATTATATTATATTATATTATATTATATTATTCTCACGGATGCTGAAGGGGGATTACACGGTTGACAAGCAATGCAATAAGAACCATATAACACAAACAACAGTGAATAAAACTGGGTTAGAGCACAATGCACTCAAAACAGAGTAATACATATAAATACTGCAACTGTGTCAATCGTTGATAGATTGGTAAATGCAATAAATAAGCAGTGTAGAAGTGTGCAAGGAGCAAAGCATCGAGAGCCACCTAAATGTTATGGGCGCTAACTTTTTCTCTAAACAATTACATTTGACACTTTTTGTGGAATGACAAAAGTTCCGGAGACCTCCTGACTTTCTCCTTATCAGGGAAACACCGATAAACTTCTCCATTTATGCCAGTGGCCATTTTAACCCTCTCGTTGCAGCGATTTTCTGAAGTTTCATCGAGTGCTTTGGGAAGAAGGACTTTCCCTCGTTCACTCCAGCAGAGAGTGCAGATGTTGTGGGACGTGTGCTGGGTGCTGTCCTTTCCATCCAAGCTCTGGTGAGGCACTTGTGGCCTACGCAGACCTCTCGATGAGGATAAATCTCTAGCAATCTTAATTAAAAATCAAAAGGCAAGCAGGCTGGATAAAGAGGGTTGGTTATCTCTTCTAAGAACAGAACTGCAGGGGAGATCCCATCATTTGGTGAGCCATCACACCTTGCATGTTGCAAGTCTCCTCATAATTACTTCTGCATAATTTTGTTGGCATCAGTTCCAATGGAATTTGAATATATAATCAGAAGTCAGAACAGAACCTGGATGATTTGGGAACGGTTGTCTCATTGGCTGTTGGGGGTACGAATTTGTTCACTAATGATTCAAAATGAGGTAAATACTTCCAGCTGCTTAAAAAAAGAGGGAGGGTCTTGTTGGGTCAAATATGACCCCACATTCTTTCTTTCCTTTTGCTTGTATAGAAGGCCTGGTCTATGTGTGCAGCAGAATTAAGTGGGACAACTCCCCCTCCAAATGGTACAGTCCTGACATGATAGAATGCACTGTACCATCATGAGGTGGAGCTAGGACTGCCAGTCCTGGTCTGGTAGTCCCAATTGTTGGCAGGGGAAAATGGGGGGGGGTATGCATTACTTTGATACAAGACATCACTTCTGAAACGACACTGGAAATGACATCATCATGTCAGGGCAATGTTCTAGGATTTCATCCAAACTCTTTGGTTTTCATCCTGGAAGTGACATTGCGTGTTGAAATTCCTAAAGTTTGACTATCCCTGCACCTTGAAACTTCCTGTCAGCCCCTAGGTGGAGCAGCATACTCACTGAGAAATTGAGGGAGCAATATAAGCAGGTCTACTCAGAAATAAGTCCCAGTTTATTCAATGGGGCTTAATCCCAGGCAAGTGTTGTTAGCTTTGCAGCCTAAGGGCCAAGCTACAAGTGACGAATGACACTTGAACGGCAAGTGGATTGAGTGGAGGGCAAGTGAACAGGGAGAAATACACTTGCTGTTCAAGTGTCATTCGTCACTTGTAGCTTGGCCCTAAGTTATAAATTCAGAAGCCCTGGGTTATAACCTTTTCTCTGCCATGAATTAGGTGACCATAAGACATATGCCACTGTTCCTCCATGCATTCTAGGGCAAATAATACTAACCTACCTCGCGGGATTGTTGTAAGGCTTGTATGTGTAACGTGCTGTACAAATACTCAGTTTTCTTAATTCTTATAATTTCAGAGCGCCGGAAAAGCCACACATTTTTGAACGTTTCAAAAAGAACTCACTGCATGTAGAAAAATGAATACCTTTTCATGGACTATGGCACATAGTCATGGCACATAGTCATGGCACATTTTTAACCCACTCTTCCTCTAAGGAGCACAGGGAAGCAGGTATAATTCTTTCTTCCTCCATTACATTCTCACAACAGTCCTAGGAGGTAAACTAGGTTGGGAAAAAAATTATAAGTAGCCTAGGGTCACCCATTAAGAGGTAAGGTACACAGCACGTTTTTTGTTCAGTCATTGTCACTATATCCACACAGCAGCTGCAGGGGATGTCATTTTAAAAATCAGCAGGAGCCCATTTCAGCTCGGAAATACAGCATGGGGGGAGGAGGGGCTCCTGCCTCTGCTCTAGACCCTTTTCCCAAGCACAAATCGGTACCTGCTGATTTTTAAACTGATGTTTTCTGCAGCTGCTGAGTGGCTTGCGGAGAAAGTGAGTAAAAAACACATCACGATGTTTGGCCTTGAGTTTCACAGCTAAGATGGGATTTGAAACTGGATACAGAGTTAAATTTATGTGCATACTAAATAATCTGCATTTTAAAACCTCAGATTATTATGAGGGACCTGTAAACATTAAACAATTACTCAAAACTAATGACTATTTTTGGTAATACTATAGGGCCTTTTAAACTTGATACATTTTAGGGCCTTACCATGTCTTATTTCTGCCCAGCCTTGGGTTTCTTAAACACTGCAGTCATGATACCTTCCTTCCCAGACTCTTAGGTAAAGGTAAAGGTGCAAGCACCAAGTCATTACTGACCCATGGGGGGTCATCACATCATGATGTTTTCTTGGCAGACCTTTTACAGGGTGGTTTGTCATTGCCTTCCCCAGCCATCTACACTTTACCCCCAGGAAACTGGGTACTCATTTTACCGACCTCGGAAGGATGGAAGGCTGAGTCAACCTTGAGCCGGCTACCTGAACCCGGCTTCCGCTAGGATCGATCTCAGGTCGTGAACAGAGCTTGGGGTGCAGGGCCACTCTGTGCCATGGGGCTCTCTTCCCAGACTCTTATGATCATTTAATATTAATATTAATATTAACACCTGCCTGAAGGAGTATGGTCCACTCACCTACCTCTGGATCCAACCCCTCCCCAGGCCTTCTTGGCTGGCTTCTGTCCTTACTTCCCGGGGACCCTAGCCTGCAATTCCTCCATCCAACCCTTCCTTTCTCCTGGTTGCCTCCAACAGATCAAGCTCACACAGGCCTCATAATTCCCCTAAATTTTTACAAGCTTATTCATGTTTGCTGTCAAACGCATGAGTTAGTTTTCTGCAGGCTATTCCAAGAGACAAACCATTAATTACTGCAACAGCACACAATGTCTCTTCTTGAGAGACACATTTCAAAACGTTTTTCAGAAATTACATAGCAGTGTTGGTAAACCAGGTAATACCTACTGGACTGCCCAACAATTTCCAAATTGAAAAAGGAGGGGGAAACCCATCAGGGAGCCAATTTCCCAGCAAATAAAATTAAACCAGGGTGCTACTAACATATCTTCCAACATTTTATTGCTGAAAATAAGGATACTCTCCATTCTACTTGGCAAGAAGGACTATTTAACATGTCTCATCTCTGACGTTTTGATTTGTGCAGATGTGTTTTTTTAATTATGCTCTTTCGCCAAGGAGCGTATTTGTTCCTCCCATCCTCGGTTTTGCTTTAGGAGAGACTGCTACACTTGCAGGTAGGGTAACCAACCTCCAGGTGGGGCGGGAGTTCTCCTAGAATTACATGATCTGTACACAGGGCTCATTTTGAGGGGGAACATGCAGGAACACAGTTCCGGTAGTCCTCCAAAGAGGTCACATGTCAGGTGGCCCTGCCCACCTGATTTCTGGCCATTTTGGGCCTGGATTGGGCCCAAAGTGGCCAGGATTGGGCCTAAAACAGCCAGGATTGGTCCCAAAACCTCCAGGATCGGGCCTCTTACGGGTGGTGGATCACTCTCCTGCTCAGCAGTGGCCCAATTCTGACCATTTTGGGCCTCTTTTCAGCCATTTTCAGCCCCTTTTTGCCAATTTTGGCCCTGAATGGCCAGGATTGGGTACAAAACAGCCAGGATAGGTGAGATCAGGGGGCGTGGCATATGCTAATGAGCTATGCTAATGAGATATGCTAATGAGTTCCTGCAGCTCTTTTTCTACAAAATGACCCCTGTCTGTACACAACAGAAAAGTCCCCCCCTGGAGGAAATAGCAGCTTTGGAGAGTGGATTCTAGGTCTAGGGCATTATAACCTGCTGAGGTCCCTTCACTCGCCAAACTCTGCCTTCTCGAGGCACTGTCGCAAGATCTCCAGGCAATTTCCCAAGCTGGAGTTGGCGATCCTACTTGCTTGCTTTTTCTGCAAACTTTTGCCACCTGATCTGGGCTCTATCCTAATGAATCCATTCTAGGATGTCTATCATTTCTTTGGTCATAGATCCAGAGGAGTTAGCCGTGTTAGTCTGTAGTAGCAAAATCAAAAAGAGTCCAGTAGCACCTTTAAGACTAACCAATTTTATTATAGCATAAGCTTTCGAGAATCAAGTTCTCTTCATCAGATGAGTTTTGATCAGGCATCTGATGAAGAGAACTTGATTCTCGAAAGCTTATGCTATAATAAAATTGGTTAGTCTTAAAGGTGCTACTGGACTCTTTTTGATATCATTTCTTTGCAATGCTCTCCCGTCGCCTCTCCCACGCAGCTCCTTTTGCGCAAGGATCTTCTAATAAGTACATTACAGATGAACCGTTCTCACGACGGGCCCTACGGAGCGACAGATGAATTAATAAATACAATTCATGGAAAAACACGGAGTTGCCATTTTGCAAAATCAATAATGCACAGCATCTTTAAAAGCCTCGGCTCTGCTTCCTCCACAGGGCACAGCCTTTGAGAATGAATGCCTTGTGCTCAAGGCAAGCCAATCAAACAGTTTACAGGTGACACTCTCTGTACGTACAATACCCTTTTCCTGCCATTAAGGATATAATGGAGCCCATACTCAGCACACCATATGGTGCTTTCCTTTACTTTGCAATAACCTATCATCCACTGAGTTAAAAGTCAAAAAAGAGCTTTTGCGGGTGGGAGAAACCCACAATTTTTCAATATGCGCTAATCCCCAATGTGGTGCACATGGGTGCAGAGTTACCAAGCTGGAGACAGGGCATGGAGTTCTCCCAGAATTGCAACTGATCTCCAGACTACAGAGATCTACTCTGCCTCCCCAAAAGGACATGGTAGCTCTGGCAGATTCTGTGGCATTACATCTCTGCTAAGCTCTCTGCCGTCTCCAAATCCTTCCCTCTCAAGCACTGCCCTCAAATCTCCAGGCATTTCTGAATCTGGAGAAGTTGGCAGCCCTTGAAGTGTTTCCTGGCACCCTCCTGCCTCTTCCCCAAAAGCATCGATTTCTCTTTTGCTTGACTTTCCTCCTCCTCGTTGGAGCAGAAGTTGCTTAAAAAGAGTCTAGGAGGTATCACCTTTGTGTCTTCAGGGAACACCACAGTTGCCTCTGCGGTAGGAGGATACCTGGTTTTAAATATCTCAGCATTTTCAGGAACTTCCCTCAACATTTTGTGACTGACCCCAGCTCCTCATAGCAGCCATTTTGTGGTTGGCCTTGTTCACAACCCCACTGTGAGGTAGGGGAGGCTGAGAGAGAGTAACTGGCCCAAAGTTGTCTGGTATGCTTCACAGGGGAGCGGGTGTTTGAACACTGACCTTTTCTGAGGAACCGAGAACAACCACACCCATTTTTTCCTCTCCTGTGACGTGGCTGGCTCTTCATTTCAAAGTGACCCATGAGGGTCTCTGCTATGAAGCTGAAGTTGGTTCCCAGTTCCCAGTTCCTTATTCGCAGTTCCTTATTCCTTATTCGTTATTCGCAATGCGGCAAAGCCAAAGAAAAATATTGTGGGAAACTGAAAAGCTACAACTCCAAAATGAAGTTTGCAGGGGCACATATTATACACCTCCATATTAATAAGACTCAGCACTCTAAGGGGACCTATACTGGGTCGTCCTACAAAACCCAGATCTTGAGTAAACAGCTTCAAAATAGGATGTCCCCAGAACAATTCAATAAGAAGAAAGGAGCGGCAGCTGCAGCAGAAAAAAACTTTTGATCACCCCAAATCACACAGATATGAACTCCGGAGACTGTCCCCTACAAGAGGATATGTGCTGGTGCTGATCCAGTCTCTGGTTCTGGACCTAAGCCAAACTATGTGGCCTGTCTCCAAGCACTCTGTATTAGACATGGCTTTGAATAAGCAAGTGGTGAAAATATAAGCCCTATGAAACCTAAAAAAATCTTTGGATCACTCCAAATCACGCACCCCTGAACTGCAGAGACTGTCCCCTACAAGAGGACATGTGCTGGTGCTGATCCAGTCTCTGGTTCTGGACCTAAGTCCTCGAATGAGGCCGCTCTCCAAGCACCCAGTATTAGACATGGCTTTGAATAAGGAAGTGGTGAAAATATAAGCCCTCTGAAACCCAAAACAATCTTTGGATCACCCCAATTAACACACCCCTGAATTCCAGAGACAGTCCCCTACAAGAGGACATGTGCTGGTGCTGATCCAGTCTCTGGTTCTGGACCTAAGTCCTCGAATGTGGCCCCCCTCCAAGCACCCTGTATTAGACATGGCTTTGAATAAGGAAGTGGCGAAAATATGAGCCCTCTGAAACCCAAAACAATCTTTGGATCACCCCAAATCACGCACCCCTGAACTGCAGAGACTGTCCCCTACAAGAGGACATGTGCTGGTGCTGATCCAGTCTCTGGTTCTGGACCTAAGGCCGCGAATGTAGCCTCTCTCCAAGCACCCAGTATTAGACATGGCTTTGAATACGGAAGTGGTGAAAATATAAGCCCTCTGAAACCCAAAACAATCTTTGGATCACCCCAAATCACACACCCCTGAACTGCAGAGACTGTCCCCTACAAGGGGACATATGCTGGTGCTGATCCAATCTCTGGTTCTGGACCTAAGCCCTACTATGTGGCCTCCCTCGAAGCACCCTGTATTAGACATGGCTTTGCATAAGGAAGTGGTGAAAATATAAGCCTTCTGAAACCCAAAACAATCTTTGGATCACCCCAAATCACACACCCCTGAATTCCAGAGACTGTCCCCTACAAGAGGACATGTGCTGGTGCTGATCCAGTCACTGGTTCTGGACCTAAGTCCTAGAATGTGGCCTCCCTCCAAGCACCCTGTATTAGACATGGCTTTGAATAAGGAAGTGGTGAAAATATAAGCCTTCTGAAACCCAAAACAATCTTTGGATCACCCCAAATCACACACCCCTGAACTCGAGACTGTCCCCTACAAGAGGACATGTGCTGGTGCTGATCCAGTCTCTGGTTCTGGACCTAAGGCCTGAAATGTGGCCTCTTTCCAAGCACCCAGTATTAGACATGGCTTTGAATAAGCAAGTGGTGAAAATATAAGCCTTCTGAAACCCAAAACAATCTTTGGATCACCCCGAATGACACACCCCTGAACTCCAGAGACTGTCCCCTACAAGAGGACATGTGCTGGTGCTGATCCAGTCTCTGGTTCTGGACCTAAGGCGGCAAATGTGGCCTCCCTCGAAGCACCCTGTATTAGACATAGCTTTGAATATGGAAGTGGGGAAAATATAAGCCCTCTGAAACCCAAAACAATCTTTGGATCACCCCAAATCACACACCCCTGAATTCCAGAGACTGTCCCCTACAAGAGGACATGTGCTGGTGCTGATCCAGTCTCTGGTTCTGGACCTAAGTCCTCGAATGTGGCCTCTCTCCAAGCACCCTGTAGTAGACATGGCTTTGAATAAGGAAGTGGTGAAAATATAAGCTTTCTGAAACCCAAAACGATCTTTGGATCACTCCAAATCACACACCCCTGAACTCCAGAGACTGTCCCCTCCAAGAGGACATGTGCTGGTGCTGATCCAGTCTCTGGTTCTGGACCTAAGTCCTCGAATGAGGCCTCCCTCCAAGCACCCAGTATTAGACATGGCTTTGAATAAGGAAGTGGTGAAAATATAAGCCCTTTGAAACCCAAAACAATCTTTGGATCACCCCAAATCACACACCCCTGAACTGCAGAGACTGTTCCCTACAAGAGGACATGTGCTGGTGCTGATCCAGTCTCTGGTTCTGGACCTAAGTCCTTGAATGTGGCCTCCCTCCAAGCACCCTTTATTAGACATGGCTTTGAATATGGAAGTGGTGAAAATATAGGCCTTCTGAAACCCAAAACAATCTTTGGATCACCCCGAATCACACACCCCTGAACTCCAGAGACTGTCCCCTACAAGAGGACATGTGCTGGTGCTGATCCAGTCTCTGGTTCTGGACCTAAGTCCTCGAATGTGGCCCCCCTCCAAGCACCCTGTATTAGATATGGCTTTGAATAAGGAAGTGGTGGTAATATAAGCTCTCTGAAACCCAAAAAAATCTTTGGATCACCCCAAATCACACACCCCTGAACTGCAGAGACTGTCCCCTACAAGAGGACATGTGCTGGTGCTGATCCAGTCTCTGGTTCTGGACCTAAGTCCTCGTATGAGGCTTCTCTCCAAGCACCCAGTATTAGACATGGCTTTGAATAATGAAGTGGTGAAAATATAAGCACTCTGAAACCCAAAAGAATCTTTGGATCACCCCAAATCATACACCCCTGAACTGCAGAGACTGTCCCCTACAAGAGGACATGTACTGGTGCTGATCCAGTCTCTGGTTCTGGACCTAAGGCCTCAAATGTGGCCTCTTTCCAGGCACCCTATATTAGACATGGCTTTGAATAAGCAAGTGGTGAAAATATAAGCACTCTGAAACCCAAAAGAATCTTTGGATCACCCCAAATCATACACCCCTGAACTGCAGAGACTGTCCCCTACAAGAGGACATGTGCTGGTGCTGATCCAGTCTCTGGTTCTGGACCTAAGTCCTCGAATGTGGCCCCCCTCCAAGCACCCTGTATTAGATATGGCTTTGAATAAGGAAGTGGTGGTAATATAAGCTCTCTGAAACCCAAAAAAATCTTTGGATCACCCCAAATCACACACCCCTGAACTGCAGAGACTGTCCCCTACAAGAGGATATGTGCTGGTGCTGATCCAGTCTCTGGTTCTGGACCTAAGTCCTCGTATGAGGCTTCTCTCCAAGCACCCAGTATTAGACATGGCTTTGAATAATGAAGTGGTGAAAATATAAGCACTCTGAAACCCAAAAGAATCTTTGGATCACCCCAAATCATACACCCCTGAACTGCAGAGACTGTCCCCTACAAGAGGACATGTACTGGTGCTGATCCAGTCTCTGGTTCTGGACCTAAGGCCTCAAATGTGGCCTCTTTCCAGGCACCCTATATTAGACATGGCTTTGAATAAGCAAGTGGTGAAAATATAAGCACTCTGAAACCCAAAAGAATCTTTGGATCACCCCAAATCATACACCCCTGAACTGCAGAGACTGTCCCCTACAAGAGGACATGTGCTGGTGCTGATCCAGTATCTGGTTCTGGACCTAAGTCCTCGAATGAGGCCTCTCTCCAAGCACCCAGTATTAGACATGGCTTTGAATAAGGAAGTGGTGAAAATATAAGCCCCCCGTAACCCCAAGTTGGCAACTACTGTAAGGAGGTGCTTCAGACACCCCAGTTGTCAATACCCAATACCACCATTGTCTCCAATTTAGGTAAAATAGGACATATGAAGTTCAGCTGAAATGGAGGGAGATCTCCAGGTACGGCAATCATAATATGGAGGGTCCTCAGTGGGGTATAATTCCACAGGAGCCACACTCCAAAGCCACCATTCTGTTTGAGATAATTTAAACTTGTCATTTGAAAGTCATTTGTAACTCTCAGAGTTCTCTAGGTTGGTTGACATCAATTGTCAGGTAGTACCTATGTGGGGTATAATTCCACATAGGCCAGCCTAAGAAGCCTCCATGTCTTGGAGAATGTTAAAATCTGTCATTTGGAGATCAGTTTTAATTTGTGGGGATCTCCAGGAGGGTTGGCAACCACAGTGTCATCAAGACAGGTGGCCTTAGCATGGACCTGCCTGCTGCCAGACCTGCCGCTGTCTCCCAAAGAACCCCAGGAGCAGCGAAGGCTGAGGGTAAGGGCAGAGGCATGGACCAAGCACAGGAGTGCATGCCTGGCAGCCCACGGCCTTCCCCCTGCTGAGGAAATGTCAGGAGAGCCAGTACAGGATCTGATCTACTCCTCCTGAGTAGCAGAGATGAGCCAGCTTGGAGAAAGAAGCTTAATGAACCCAGCCTCACCTGTAGGAGAAACTCCCTTTATAAGGCTGCAGCTAGCATGGGATTAGCTAGTCACAATTGTGGTATTCTGGACATGGCTGTTGGTGAGCTCTTAGGTTCTGTGGCTGCCTGAGCCTTGGTGGGTCACAGTCTTTGATTTTGGAATCTGTTACTTGACCATGGAGTTTGACCTGAGAATCTTTGTTGTTGGCCCTGTTGTCGTCAGAACTTGCCTCCAACCTAGTGAGCAGGGTACTTCTAATCCTTCTGTTTCTATTTGTTGTTCTTCATTATACTCTTAGATTATGTTGCTGCTGTTTCTGTGGGTTTGTCATGAAAATATGGTTTAGAGCACATTATACTAAGTGATACATGTGTATTCTAATGAACTTTGTTTTAGAATTTCATTAGGCTGTCTTGGCTAGGGGCATAAATTTAGCCAAATGTGTAAGTTTGGTTTTCTGTAGTGCCTTTAATAAATATGAATCTGCATTTCGGATCTCTCAGTGTATCTTTACGTTGGAAGGGTAAATATTTTTATTTTGCCCTTCCAACATAAATCTTAAATTTCAGGCATGGGAGAGACGGAGCTCTTTCAAAGTGCTATCATTCTCTTCAATACCGACACCACACCCTCCGCTTTTCTCCATTTCTCAGCTTCTTCTGGTGGTAGCTAGGATAATTCACCCCATGAAGTAGGTTCAGGTATTTCTGCTGTTCTTAGTGCAGAGGTAGTAAAGTCAAGTTTATTATTACAGTCTGTGACCAGTACATATAAAACCATTTGCAAATCAGTTTAAAAACAGTTGAGACTGGATACAGGGGAAGAACGATGAATAAATATAAGAGTAAAAAAATAAGGTCATCATAAATTAGTTGTTTAAAAGGTTAAAATACATTCAGTCTGCCTTATGCAATTTACATTGCTTGTAGACCTGGCCACAGAATCTTGCTACTTGATGTGTTGTCTGGTGATTCCGATCAGACAAAAGATAATCAAGTTTGATTTTATTTGAACTTCCAGGGCATCTTTCTACTAATGGACTGATGGTTTCCGCTCTAATTTTACTATGACTTGGGCAGTTAAAGAAGATGTGCTCCACTGAGTCAATTTCTCTTAGGGGATAGGAGCAAAGCCTAAGAGAGTAATGGACAGCTTTAAACTTTCCTTCCAGAACGGCAGAGGGTAGAGTTGAACTTCTAGCCCTTCTGAAGTTACTGGATTCAAGAAAGTAAAGTAGGCTGCAGGAGCGGCAATATATTTAGTAGTATCTGAAGAAATAAAACCTGGTGCTCTAAGTAAATCTGTTTGTCTTTCAATGTCTGTCGCTCTCTGCTTAATGAGTGATTTTGCTCGGTCTAACCCCATGACTAGCAAACTTTGAGGGGAAAGACCCAATTTTCCCAGGGCTTTCAGAGTTGCCTTTTGCCAATTAGATTGAAATTTGTCTTGGAATAACAGAGGGAGCAGACCTTGTGGATTTAGACGTCCTGACAGCCATTTGAAAATTGAAAGGATGGTGATTCTGGCCTCTACCCTTAACATTCCTGTTTCCAGTCTAACCCATGAGTTAGGCATGCATTTGGGCACTTGTTTTTTTTTTTTTGAAAAATTTTTTATTGGGTTAGAATCCGTTATTTATACATTTACATTCAATTTTCCCCAAATTTTTCATTTCTAACCCCCTCCCTTTCCCCCCCTTTTGTTGACTTCCAACAGTTTTCCAACCCTTTGTCCCTTTTCCCTTACTTCTATTAAATTCCTCTATCTAAAACAAATATATATTCTCCATTATACTAAGCAGTACATCCTTAACTATTTTTTCTTATTATATACCCAAACTGTAAGTCTTTGTTTCCATCTTAAATAAACAATTTATCCCATTTTCCATTTTTAAATATTTCTATATATCATAAACCTATATATCATAAACCATAAAAATCTTACACATTTAAATCCAACAATTTGACTTATTCTCTATATATTACTCATTCTGTCTTTTTATGGTAATTCTATATAACTCTCATCACATAGTCAATCAATTTGACTCGTCTATACCTTCAGACATTCAGTTTGGTGCATTATACAAATCTTATCAAAGAAAGAAAATATTGTTGGTTACTCAATCCTTATATTTAATCCTTATAGTTAATTATTTTCTATCAATATTCTATTTATTAACCTATATATATCTATATATATGTCAATCTGTTAATCTAACTGCTTATAAATTCACATTTATCTCTTCTCCCCCCGGTAAAGTCACCCCCCTCTACATTTTATTATACTTCAATAGTTCTCAAACTGCCACAGTTTTCCTCCCACCTCCCATTTCTTCTCCAAATATTGTTTCAGCTTCTCCCAGTCTGTGTTAAACTGCCCTGAGTCCAGATTTCTCAGTTTTCTTGTCATCTTGTCCATTTCCGCCATGTACAGCAATTTGTAGATCCAATCTTCGATAGTTGGCACTTCCTGTACTTTCCATTTTTGCGCATACAATAGTCTAGCTGCTGCCGTCATATAAAATATCAGCGTCCTGTGATGGGCTGGAATTCCCTCCATTCCCAAGTTCAGTAGCAGGAGTTCTGGGTTCTTATTAATTTGAAATTGTAAAATTTCACTCATTTCTCTTATTATTACCCCCCAGTACTGCCTAGCTACCTCACACAACCACCACATATGATAGAGGGAGCCCTCATGTTTCCTACATTTCCAGCATTTATTAGAAGTGTTCAAATTCCCTAGCGCAATCTTCTTTGGTGTCATGTACCAACGATAGATCATTTTGTAGATGTTCTCTTTGATATTTGTACATGTCGTTGTCTTCATTGTAGTCTTCCACAAGTATTCCCATGCCTCCATTGTTATTTCTTTATTAAAATTTATAGCCCATTTCACCATTTGTGTTTTAACTGTCTCATCCTCAGTATACCATTTCAGCAGTACTTGGTATACCTTAGATATTCTTTTCTTGTCCTCTTTAAGAAGGGTCTGCTCTAGTTCCGAATTCTCTATTCGTATACCTCCTTTTACAGAGTCCGAGTTATACAAATCTCTGATCTGTCTATACTGGAACCAATCGTAATTAGGTGATAGTTCCTCTTGCGTCTTTATTCTAAGTTTAGATGCTTCTACTTTAGTTATTTCTTTGTATGTTAAACATTGTCGTTCATTATCAACGGCTCTCGGGTCTATCACCTCATATGGAACCACCCACCAAGGAGTTCCTTCTTGTAGATAAATTCTGTACTTCTTCCAGGTTGTGTATAGACTTCTCCGTACAAAATGGTGCAGGAACATCGAGTTGACCTTTAGTTTGTCATGCCATAGGTATGCGTGCCATCCAAATATTTTTTTGTATCCCTCTAGGGCTAATAGTTTCTTGTTCTTTAATATCATCCACTCTTTCAGCCAAACTAGGCAGATTGCATCATGGTAAAGTCTCAGGTTGGGCAGTTGCATTCCGCCTCTTTCCTTTGCATCTTGTAAAACTTTCATTTTCACTCGAGGCTTCTTGCCTGCCCATACAAAATCTGATATTTTCCTCTGCCATTTTTCAAATTGTTTAGAGTCTCTGATGATTGGTATTGTCTGTAGCAAAAACATCACTCTTGGTAACACATTCATTTTAACTGCTGCAATCCTACCCAACCATGACAGATTGAGCCTATTCCATTTAATCAAGTCTCTCTCAATCTGAGTCCATAGTTTTTCATAATTATTCTTGAATAAATCTATATTCTTTGCAGTCAGTTCAATTCCCAAATATTTCACCTTACTTGTTACTTCACAGTCCGTTGTTTCCATTAGCAGTTGTTGTTTCTGCTTAGTCATATTTTTGCATAGTATCTTTGACTTCTTTTTGTTGATATAGAAACCTGCCAAGTCTCCAAACTCCTTGATCTTATCTATCACTTTTGGCATGTTCTCCAATGGGTCCTCTACGATACATTTGGGCACTTGTAATAGGGCTCTAAGGAATTTGGACTGCACTCTCTCAAGTTGAGAGAAAGAGGAGGATGGCAGCCTTAAGAATGATCCGTATACTAATTGGGCCAATGGTTTGGCTTTAAACAATCTGAGTGCAGCCGGTACATACTGCCCCCCTTGTGATCGATAGAATTTCAGTATACTGTGTGCTGTTTTTTCTCCCACATCAGCAATGAAGCTGCTATGTGTTATTTTGGTACCTGAGGCTTGCAAAACTACACCCAAATATTTGAAGCTGGTAACTTGTTCTAACTGATGCCTCTGAAGCTCCCATCGTCTGATCTTTGGATTTTTATCGAAAGCCAGGATCTTAGTTTTTTGGTAATTAGGTAGAAGGTGTTCAGTATCAGAGAATTGGGAGAATTTTTTTAGGGCTCGTTTCAGCCCTATGGGGGTCCTAGAAAGTAATACAGCATCGATGGTTGTTGTGGGTTTTCCGGGCTGTATTGCCGTGGTCTTGGCATTGTAGTTCCTGACGTTTTGCCAGCAGCTGTGGCTGGCATCTTCAGAGGTGTAGCACCAAAAGACAGAGATCTCTCAGTGTCACAGTGTGGAAAAGATGTTGGCAGGTCATTTGTATCTACTCAGGAGGGGTGGGGTTGAGCTGAGTCATCCTGTAAGAGTTTCCCAGGGTGTGGAATGCTAATGGCGGGAGGCTTCACTGTATCCTGAGGAGGTTTTTGCATATGGATTGGTGCTTGATGTGCTAATCTTCTCTGCAGGGCTATTGTCGAGTATAGAGTGTTTTGTTAGCCTGGTGTTTTTCAGAACTGGAAACCATGCTCTGTTCATTCTTAAGGTTTCTTCTTTCCTGTTGAAGTTTTGCTTATGCTTGTGAATTTCAATGGCTTCCCTGTGCAGTCTGACAAAGTAGTTGGAAGTGTTGTCCAGTATTTTGGTGTCCTGGAATAAGATACTGTGCCCTGTTTGAGTTAGGCTATGTTCAGCCACTGCTGATTTTTCAGGTTGTCCAAGTCTGCAGTGTCTTTCATGTTCTTTTATTCTTGTCTGGATGCTACGCTTTGTGGTCCCGATGTAAACTTGTCCACAGCTGCAGGGTATACAGTATACTCCTGCAGAGGTGAGGGGGTCTCTACAACTATTTTGTCAGACTGCACAGGGAAGCCATTGAAATTGGCTTCCGTGAAAGCCTTCGATAATACAGCATCATCTGCACGGAGCAGTACGTGAATGTGCCTATTTGATAATTTGGGAGGGTGCAATCCAGGGTCATTCAAAAGGTTTACCAAATTGTTGATGTAGAAGATAAACAGAAAGGGGGCTAGAAGGCACACCTGCCTGTAAGTTTGAATGGGGTCAGTCAAATGCCCAATTCGGCTGCACCTTACTCAGGGCAGTTTGCTTGTGCATAGCCCCAAAAAGGAACAGCAGTCGCCTATCAATAGAGGAGGCCTGCAGTTTCCTCCAAAGTCTATTTCTAGAGACTGTGTCAAAAGCTGCTTGTAAATCAACAAATGCCCAGTAAAGTGATGCTTGGTCTCCTGTAGCATATTTCTCTACAAGGTGTTGCATTACTAGGCAGTGATCTATTGTTGACCTGCCAGCTCTAAACCCAGCTTGCTCATCAGCAATTATATCCTCCTGTTCTAGCCAGTCTGAAAATTTCTCCAGCAGATGTTTTGTAGACAATTTGCTTACAATGCTTAGTAAGCTGATGGGCCTATAATTGGATGGATCCTCCTTCTTTCCCTTCTTATGGAAGGGGACTACTATAGCCATTCCCCAATCATTGGGGATGTAGCCGGTTTCATCAATATAAGTAAATAGGGAGGCTAGGAACGTTTCCCACCAGTCCTTATTTGTTTTTAGTAATTCTGGAGATATTCCATCAAGCCCAGGGGCTTTTGCATTCTTTAACTGGCTAATATAAGCTTTTACCTCTTCGGCATGAACTGGGGGGCATTTGGCCAGATTTTCTATTGTTAGGGCAGGAGGGGGTTGAATAGGATCATCATACATTTTTTGGAAAACATAAGTCCATTTATCTGGGGGGATACAGGAAGCCAAGGAGGAGGCGGCTGTGGAGGCGCGGTTTGACACTAGTTTCCAGAACACCACTGAGTTTTTGCTCGTAGCTGCTTCAATTATATTGGCCCACAGTTTTCTGGTATGTTCTTTCTTACAGCGGGCAACCAGTGATTTATATTTCTTTTTTTAAAATGAAAGAGAACGATATGCATCCTGTCTGGTCTTTTCATCAGCTCTCAGTGCTAGCTTATAGGCATAGATTAAAGCATTTTTAGCACAAATACAGCTTTGATCAAACCAAGGTTTAGATGACAAATTGGTCTTGACCAGTTTTCCCTCTCGAGCACCTACCGAAAGTGGCCTTAAGGATTGGACGAGGTCATCATAACTCTTCAAAGGATTTTCAGATTTTGAGGAAACCTTAAAAGCTTGACTATATAGTTGTAGGTTCTAGTGCAGAGGTATTTTTCCCTGCACTTGTTCCTCTGCAGCAAGTATGCTCTGCGCATTGCTACAGTAGAATTTCCCTACTTTCCTCCCTTTTATTGCAGCCATGAAGCTGACTTTCTACCCATTTCTTTCCAGACACAGCAGAATAGCTGTGAAGATTTAGTGTTTTCCACTCTGCCGCTTCTCTTGGTGTTGCTGGGATACAGTTTGCTCTATGAAGTGGGGTTTTTTCTTAGCTCTGGAGGCAGTTTCCCACCTTTTCCCTTTTGTTCTCCTTCTCACTTCTTGCTTGGCTTCCTCAAGTTGCTGAAACGTTTCTTTTTGTAGCATTGGAAGCTATTTCCCCACCTTTTTCCTGGCTGGCACAACAGAGTGTCTTCTACTCCCACCCCCTTCTCATGTTTGCTGTGAGACAATGAGAGAGAGAATTATGTTGTACTTGAAAAGGAGATACTTTTGTCTGCAGTTACTTTGTTTGTTTGCTTTCTTCTTTTTAGCTGGCTCTCTGGAGAGCTAAAAAGGAGTAGTTTCAGTAAGGATTGTTCCTCTCAAGTTGACTGAGACTTCTGAGATAACTTTGAGTCTCCTAGACTATTTTGAGATGCAGCAATGACTGGCAGTATTATCTGAAAGCAGGATGATATAACTCATAAGGTTTGCCTTTTTTGAGAGTTGATGATCTCATATTGCCTATCCAAAGCCATACCATACTGCTGTTATTCAAAGAACAATATACACGAATCGCTAGCATCTTTTTCACCTTAATAATTACTTCAACTGGTCCACTTGGTTGGGGGAAAAGGTTAAAAAATAGCTTTTCTTCAGAGGTGCAATGGATCTTGAATCAATAGAGAGTCAGCACTAGGGGTGTGCAAGCCAAAAATTTTCGGCTATAGCCGAAAGTAGAAAGCCGAAAGAAGATTCTCTATCGTTAAAGCCGAAACAAGAATCTCTTTCGGCTTTCGGCTTTCGGGATTCTTTCGGCATTATTTCGGCATTCTTTCGGCTTTTTTCTATGGGAAAATGTCTCCGTCTTCCAGGACTCCTGGAGGAGGCATTTTCCCACCGAATAAGCCCAAAATTGGTGGAGACCTTCCTCTAACCCTTCTCTAACAACCACCCAAGTTTCAGACAGATTGGACTTTGGGGGGCCATGTTATGGCCCCCCAAAGCAGGTCCCCCCATCCTCCCATAAGAAAGCGAAGGAGCAGCATATTGTTAGCATGCTGCTGCTGATCTTTCTTCATTATTTCCTATGGGGAAAAAATGAAGAGGCAGGCTTCCTTTGCCAGGGGTGGCATTTTGCATGCAAAATGCCCCCCAGCCCTCTGGGGCCCTTCTCCCACCCTTCCTCCCACCCCCCACCAAGGCTCAGACTGCTCCCACTTGCGGGGGCCATTTCATGGCCTCCCCAAGTAGGTCCTCTCAGCCCCTAAAGTCCACCCCTTACAGCCCCACACAAACACAATTCCCCCCCAGCTGCCACACACAGACCCAAATCCCCACATTAGCCCCTCACAGACCCAAATCCACCCCCACCTGCCCCACACCCATAACCCCAGGAACAGGCTGGCAAAGGCCAGCCCTCTCCCTTTGTTCCCTATGCTGGGAACTTCTAAACTCTCTTTCCCTGGGCAATTCTGCACAGCCCAGGGGTGCCACAATGGTGGGCACACTTCTGAGTGCCAGCTGGTCCCTGTGAAAGAGCACCTGAACCACAGACACCCTTCCTCAAATTCCCCCACCACCTACAGAGATGGCTGGCCAGCCAGCCCCATTGTTCCCTATGATGGGAACCAACTGCACAACAAAGAATAAAACAAGAACAACACAAAATAAAGTTTTAAAAAAATTATATTCTCCCTTCCAAAGTACAAGTAGGCAAAGCATTATGACACATTACACCAGCAGTCCCCCACACAGAAAAATTAAAACAAAACTCACTTAACATCAGAGAATCACAAAGCATGATTCCTGTCAAAAACACTTTATTTCTTGAACAGCTTTAGGTTACACAGCAGGGGGGAACACCAAAGGGCATGGCAGCACTATCTTACACAAAAATAACACAACTCACTTAACATCAGAGAATCACACAAACACAATTCCTGGCAAAAACGGTGAAGTGGGTTGTATTATTTTTTGTAGTACATTGCTATCATGCCCTGTTGTGCCCTCCTACTGTGTAACCTAAAGCTGTTCAAGAAATAAAGTGTTTTTGCCAGGAATTGTGTTTTTGTGATTCTCTGATGTTAAGTGAGTTGTGTTATTTTTGTGTAAGATAGTGCTGCCATGCCCTTTGGTGTTCCCCCCTGCTGTGTAACCTAAAGCTGTTCAAGAAATAAAGTGTTTTTAACAGGAATTGTGCTTTGTGATTCTCTGATGTTAAGTGAGTTGTGTTATTTTTGTGTAAGATAGTGCTGCCATGCCCTTTGGTGTTCCCCCCTGCTGTGTAACCTAAAGCTGTTCAAGAAATAAAGTGTTTTTGACAGGAATCATGCTTTGTGATTCTCTGATGTTAAGTGAGTTTTGTTTTAATTTTTCTGTGTGGGGGACTGCTGGTGTAATGTGTCATAATGCTTTGCCTACTTGTACTTTGGAAGGGAGAATATAATTTTTTTAAAACTTTATTTTGTGTTGTTCTTGTTTTATTCTTTGTTGTGCAGTTGGTTCCCATCATAGGGAACAATGGGGCTGGCTGGCCAGCCATCTCTGTAGGTGGTGGGGGAATTTGAGGGAGGGTGTCTGTGGTTCAGGTGCTCTTTCACAGGGATCAGCTGGCACTCAGAAGTGTGCCCACCATTGTGGCACCCCTGGGCTGTGCAGAATTGCCCAGGGAAAGAGAGTTTAGAAGTTCCCAGCATAGGGAACAAAGGGAGAGGGCTGGCCTTTGCCAGCCTGTTCCTGGGGTTATGGGTGTGGGGCAGGTGGGGGTGGATTTGGGTCTGTGAGGGGCTAATGTGGGGATTTGGGTCTGTGTGTGGCAGCTGGGGGGAATTGGGTTTGTGTGGGGCTGTAAGGGGTGGACTTTAGGGGCTGAGAGGACCTACTTGGGGAGGCCATGAAATGGCCCCCTCAAGTGGGAGCAGTCTGAGCCTTGGTGGGGGTGGGAGGAAGGGTGGGAGAAGGGCCCCAGAGGGCTGGGGGGCATTTTGCATGCAAAATGCCACCCCTGGCAACACAAGCCTCCCCCAGCTGTCAGTGGTAGAGATGAGAGCAGAGCACCTACTTGGGGAGGCCATGAAATGCCCCCCCAAGTGGGAGCAGGCTGAGCCTTGGTGGGGGGTGGGAGGAGGGGTGGGAGAAGGGCCCCAGAGGGTTGGGGGGCATTTTGCATGCAAAATGCCACCCCTGGCAACACAAGCCTCCCCCAGCTGTCAGTGGTAGAGATTAGAGCACCTACTTGGGGAGGCCATGAAATGGCCCCCCCAAGTGGGAGCAGGCTGAGCCTTGGTGGGGGGTGGGAGGAGGGGTGGGAGAAGGGCCCCTGAGGGCTGGGGGGCATTTTGCATGCAAAATGCCACCCCTGGCAAAGGAAGCCTGCCTCTTCATTTTTCCCCATAGGAAATAATGAAGAAAGATCAGCAGCAGCATGCTAACAATATGCTGCTCCTTCGCTTTCTTATGGGAGGATGGGGGGACCTGCTTTGGGGGGCCATAACATGGCCCTCCAAAGTCCAATCTGTCTGAAACTTGGGTGGTTGTTAGAGAAGGGTTAGAGGAAGGTCCCCACCAATTTTGGGCTTATTCGGTGGGAAAATGCCTCCTCCAGGCGTCCTGGAAGACGGAGGCATTTTCCCATAGAAAAGCCGAAAGAAAGCCGAAAGAATCCCGAAACGTTTCGGCTTTTTTCTTTCGGCTACCCGAAACGTTTCGGCATTCCCCGAAACGTTTCGGCATTCCCCGAAAGAAGCCGAAACACTTTTGTTTCGGCATTCTTTCGGCATTCTGAATGCCGAAACGCACATCCCTAGTCAGCACACAAGTTTAGCTTTTAAAATCATTTACTTCTAAAGGAAAAGGGTTAACAGGATTGCCTACAAAATAACAAATGCCTGGAGCTACATTCTCACTACTGGCTACAAACAAAGAGCTGGGATAACTGAATGGAGAATCTTCTCATCCCTCTGTCTTCTTGACCCTGAAAGAAAATCACCTGACCTGTTGACCAATAACAGTTTACAAACACTCTCAAGTTTTCCGGGCTTGCAGATTATTGGCTTTGAGCCAGGTTCCCCTTCCAGGTCAATCTAAACGATAGCATGGTAGGTAAACACATTAACCCCATAATGACTGAATCTCAGACCTTGCAACACACATATATTCCAACACATTTATGGTACAGGTTTCTCATATTTGTTTTACATATTGGGAAATGTCTTGTTGGGGAAGAGGTGCTCATTCGAGAGTCTTTCTCCATCAGGCTGCTCCCCTTGCCAAAATTGCTGGCATTGATTGTGTGGGCCTGGTGTGGGATGCCGAGGAGAGTATAGCCATCTGTCTGGCGTACCGATCGCCCAGCGCACCAGCAGATGCTGTGCCAGGCCTGTTAGAGGCGGTGGCTGGCTGGGCCTTGGAGTACCCCAGGCTTCTGGTCTTAGGGGACATCAGTGTCTATGCTGATGATGCTACCTTCTCACAGGCCATGGACATGATAGCCTCCATGGCAGCATTAGGACTCTCCCAGTTTGTATCAATGCCCACACATCGAGCAGGACACACACTGGATTTGATCTTTGGGTTCGGGATACAGGTGGATCTGGATGAAGCTATAGCAGTGGCATGGTCAGACCATCTCATCCTGAGGGCTTGTCTGGGCACCATGACCCCCTCCTGCTTGGGCAACGAGCTGATTTATGCTCGCCCGTGGAGTCAAATGGATCCAATTGAATTGCAGAACGCTCTGCAGGATCTGATGCCCCCTGGTGGCTCATTGGATGAGCTGATAGAGGACTGGAATGCCCGTTTCTCTGAAGCTATTGATGAGATTGCTCCCCGTCGCTCTCTCCGCCCCCGAACTAGAGTAGCTCCTTGGTATACTGATGAGGTACAACAAATCAAATGGGAGCTGAGACGGCTAGAGTGAGTGTGGCGGTGACTTCATGATGAAATGACAAGAACATTTTATAGGACGTTTATGAAGGCCTATGAGATGGCACTGAAAGCTGCAAAGAGAGACTACTATGCAGCTTCCACTGCGTCCACTAGTTCTTGCCCAGCACAACTTTCCAGAGTGATTTGGTCTTTAACGTCCCTCACACATGGGACAAATAAAAATGTAAATTCGGTAATAAGCTGTGAGGCTTTTGGAGACTATTTTGCGGATAAGATCTTGTCACTCCGCCGGGATCTGTCCACCACAGTTGATGCAGTATATGTACTGGAGGCCCCTTGGTTGTCCTCAGGGTTGATATTAGATCAATTCAGGCCACTTTCCCAGGAGGAGGTGGGCAGGGTCCTGCATGCTGTGAAACCTGCCACATGCCCACTGGACCCGTGCCCATCATGGCTGGTGAAAAGTGGTGGTGATGGGATTTGGGCACCATTAGCTGACATCATTAATCTTTCTCTGAGTTCTGGTTTTTTTCCAGACTCACTGAAAGAGGCAGTGGTGCAGTCCTTATTAAAGAACCCATCACTGGATCCTGCTGATCCAGCCAATTATCACCCAGTTTTGAATATTCCATTCCTGGGTAAGGTAATTGAGAGGGCAGTAGCGGAACAGCTGCAGGTATACCTGGGTGATGCCTCTATCCTGGATCCATTCCAGTCCAGCTTCAGGCCTGGCCATGGTAGAGAGACGGCTCTGGTTGCCCTCACAGATGATCTGCGGCGACACCTGGCCCGGAGAGGGTCAGCACTGCTGATACTTTTAGAGCTTACAGCAGCATTTGACATGGTCAATCATAATTTTCTGACCCACTGCCTTGCCGATGTGGGGATTCATGGAACAGCCCTGCAATGGCTGAACTCCTTCCGTCACAATCTAGGACAGAGGGTGGCACTCGGGAAACAGATGTCTGCTTACCATTCTTTGGTATGTGGCATCCCTCAGGTGGCGATTCTTTCCCCGATGCTATTTAACATCTATATGTGCCCCCCTGTCCAGTTAGCCCGCAGCTTTGGGCTAGGTTGTCACCAGTATGCAGATGACACTCAGCTCTATCTGCTGATGGATGGTGTTATGACTTTTACTTTCTTTAGGGTAGATTTTTCTTTTAATCTATCCCTTAACCCTCTGGGTAGTCTGCTGCCACCAGGAATATTTTATTCCAAGATATTTTATTTAAATTTTCCCTTTGGTAACGTTCCTAAGCGTCAGGCTCCTTCGTGGTTCTATGTGGCCCTGAAGATAGGAATGGGATATAGCAATAACAGCTACACTGGGATATAACAAAACAAAAATAAACTTTTATTTAGTCAAGAAGCGTATCGGTTTCATAAACGTAGTTCTCGGTTCTTAAAGTTACTTCATTTACTCTCATTCACACAGCTGGCCTCTCTTTCCCTGGCTGAGTGTCCTTTCACAAACATGATCAGTTCAGGTTCCACACAGGTTATATTTCTCTCATAAACACTTCAACATATTCAGGCAGCACACAGCTAGCCTGTTTTCTTCTGACTAAAAATTTTCTCTCTACTCTCAGTCTCAAACTGCATTCACTCCGCCCACCCTCTCAGTCCTCAACCAATCATATCACTCACTCATCCATCTCCTTCACCCCCCACTTGTCACATATCTCATCAAGCATTTAAAGATACATTTACTTGGAATCATTACAGATGGCCAGTCCGATCTTGCTTTGGATTCCTTGGTCAAGGGTCTTGAGGCTGTGACGGTATGGTTACATCAGAGTCACCTGAAATTGAATCCCCTGAAGACAGAGGTTCTGTGTCTGGATCATGGGGCAATTTTGCTGGGAACCGGCTCCCAGCCCTCGATGGGGTAGAATTGAAACCTTCACTGATGGTGAGGAGTCTAGGTGTGACCTTGGATGCCACACTTTCAATGGAGGCCCAGGTCATGACTGTTGCCAGGTCTGCCTTTTTTCATCTTTGACAGGGCAGGCAACTGGCGCCCTATGTTTCACCCCAGGACCTGGCCACAGTAATTCATGCAATGGTCACCTCCAGGCTAGACTACTGCAACTCACTCTATCCTGGACCGCCCTTGGGCCTGACCCGGAAGTTACAGCTGATCCAGAATGCAGCGGCACGCATTCTTACCGGAACGCCCATCCAAGCGCACATTCATCATGTGCTGTGCCAGCTGCACTGGCTTCCAGTGGAGTTCCAGATCCAGTTCAAGGTGTTAACCTTGGTATTTAAAGCCCTTCATGGACTGGGACCTCCATACCTGCGGGACCACCTCCTCCATTACGTCCCCTGCAGGGTGTTGTGCTCTGCAGACAAGCAACTCCTGGTGGTCCCTGGCCCAAAGGACATCCATCTGGCCTCAACCAGGGCGAGGGCTTTTTCTGCCCTGGCCCTGGCCTGGTGGAATGCTCTCCCACTGGAGATCTGGGCCCTGTGGGACCTGTTACAGTTTTGCAGGGCTTGTAAAACGGAGATGTTCTGCTGGGCCTTTGGCTGAGTGCCAGCGAGTGTCCTTCTTCCATCTAAGACCACCATTTCTTCCGGAGCTGCCCTCAGCCATCTGCCATGCTTGTATAAGGACTCCCAATATTTGTTTAAATAGCTTGCTCCTGGACTATTTTAATCATTTTAAAAAAATATTATTGATTTTATGTTTCTGTGATTTTAATGTATTTTTTAATGTTAGCCACCCTTAGGCCATCTGTGGGGAGGGGAGGGTATAAAATAAATAAATAAATAAATAAATAAATAAATACAAATGTTACCGTGAGCTTTTGAGCTACTTGATGTCTGTGGACAGGACCATTTAGGGGGTGCTCAATAGGTTTTCTCAGTTGCATTTTTTTCAAGAAAGTAATTTGTATAAAACTATGCCCCTCTTGAGGTCTGTGCCCAAGGCGGCTGCCTAGTTGGTCTAATGGTAGCACCGGCCCTGTCTATAGTTATGGCAAAAAGAAATGGGGAAAGGGGACAGTGATGGTTGTTGTGGGTTTTCCAGGCTGTATTGCCGTGGTCTTGGCATTGTAGTTCCTGACGTTTCACCAGCAGCTGTGGCTGGCATCTTCAGAGGTGTAGCACCAAAAGATAGAGATCTCTCAGTGTCACCACTGATAGATTGGGTGGCCTTTTTTGTGTTCATCTTCTAGTTTTCTTATTCTAGATATCATTTCATTTCTAATGTTTTCTTTTTGCTCTTCATGACAGGAGGCAATGGAGATTAATTTCCCTCTAAGTACCACTTCCATAGCATCCTGCACGTGGATTTGAGGAATGCCACATAGTTTGTTTCTATTGTTTAATTTCTAAAGAGACTTCAGAAGAAATTTATTTGTTAAATAAAAGTGATTTATTTAGTTTTCAATTTGTTTGATGTCATTTATTCTCAGTGTACATTCTGTCCAAGCATAGTCTGTCCACAACTTGTCACCAATCCTTGATGTAAGAGTTTGACTAATTAATTTAGGAGATAAGAATATGTCATTTAAATATGTAATTTAGAAGATAAGAATATGTAATTAATCCTTGTGTATATATTGTGGATAGAAGAGAAGTATGTATAGTCTGTTACCAGTGGGTTTTGAAGATGTCACTAGATCAATAGATAAAGCCTAAGAGCCATTAATTGATCTTAGCAGCTTAGTAACTGTATTGTTAATTTTAATTGCTTTGACACAATAGGAAGTAAAATTTAAAAGTTCATTCAGAGAGGAGTGATACAAATGTTTACTGCTACTGACACATTGATTTACCCGTGCTGAACGAAAGCAGAATCGAAAGCCAAGAGAATCGTGCACTCTGCATGAAGACAGCGCGCCAGGTTGTTTTGATCTACAAGCAGCTCTCCACACTGAAAGCAGTGAAAGCAGCTTTCTCAGTAATCATGCTTTGCGGTATTATCCAATAAAATTTTTAAAGTTTGTATATGTACACTCACACATTATGCAATGCATTTATATTTTGTATCACTTTCATATTTATCAAAATACTTAATTTCACAGGTCAAGAGATGGCGTCATGGAAATATAAATAATAATAATAACTGTGCTTATATACCGCTCTTCTACACATATTAGTGCCTCACCCAGAGCAGTGAACAAGTTAGTGTTATTCTTATCCCCACAATGGAGCTGGGGCTGAGAGGAGTGGCTGACCCAAGGCCACCTACTGAGCTCATGTCAGTAGTGGGATTCAAACCAGTAGACTGCTTATTATGGTTTAGAACACATACTTAGTGAAACATATGCATTCTAAATAATGCTGTATGAACTTCACTGTAGTTCTTTTTCTAGTACGGTGTATAACTGATGCTTCTTTATCTTTGACAGCCAATTAAAAATAGTGAACAGTATCAGATAAATGTTCTGTAATTGTTAGCAGAGACCAAGGATGACCTGGTCATGTAACTTTTCCTGTCATTTTTACTATCCATATCTCTTACCTTGCAGCTGGGCATAGTGGTACTTTTGGCTAGGTAGAATGTCACATGATTGGAAATAGTAAAAAATAATTAAATTATGATTGGTTTGATATTTATCTATGTTATCATATGAAAAGATCTTAGATTTCCGCATAAGATAATATATAAAAATGGTAATCCAAATAGCAGATCAGGGTTTTGGCCAAAAGAAATCTCATGAAGATCTAGGCAGGAAACTTATCCTTGTAATATGTGCTACGGTAACTTGAATGCATTTCATCGTTTATCTGATTGAGTTAGATTTCATTAAAAAAATGTTAGGAAACTTAATTCTTGTGTTCATCTGTTCTATTTTTCTATGTTTTATTTAAATAATCATTTATATTTTGATACCTCACTTAATGAAAAAGACTAGCGTTTGTTAATGAAAGAAGCCATTAAACTCTTAGGAGAAGTCTGTCTCCTGGTTGGGAGAGTGTAACAAAAACATCCATCCTGTTTATTTTGTACTGACAAATAGTTTCTCTAAAACAGAGAAACGTGTTTTCAGTTCTCAGTTTTAAGTTTTGCATGAAGTTCAGTTTTAAGTTTTGCATTAAGTTCAGTTTTAAGTTTTGCATGAAGAGGTTGCCAAAAATAAACATCCCCATCCCCATCCCCATCCCCATCTGGGCGGCGGGCGGCGGGCGGCGGGCGGCGGGCGGCGGGCGGCGGGCGGCGGGCGGCGGGTGGTGGGCGGCAAGCGGCGGGCGGCAAGCGGCGGGCGGCGGGGCAGACGAAGACGAAGACGAAGACGAAGACGAAGACGAAGACGAAGACGAAGACGAAGACGAAGACGAAGACGAAGACGAAGACGAAGACGAAGACGAAGACGAAGACGAAGACGAAGACGAAGACGAAGACGAAGACGAAGACGAAGACGAAGACGAAGACGAAGACGAAGACGAAGACGAAGACGAAGACGAAGACGAAGACGAAGACGAAGACGAAGACGAAGACGAAGACGAAGACGAAGACGAAGACGAAGACGAAGACGAAGACGAAGACGAAGACGAAGACGAAGACGAAGACGAAGACGAAGACGAAGACGAAGACGAAGACGAAGACGAAGACGAAGACGAAGACGAAGACGAAGACGAAGACGAAGACGAAGACGAAGACGAAGACGAAGACGAAGACGAAGACGAAGACGAAGACGAAGACGAAGACGAAGACGAAGACGAAGACGAAGACGAAGACGAAGACGAAGACGAAGACGAAGACGAAGACGAAGACGAAGACGAAGACGAAGACGAAGACGAAGACGAAGACGAAGACGAAGACGAAGACGAAGACGAAGACGAAGACGAAGACGAAGACGAAGACGAAGACGAAGACAAAGACGAAGACGAAGACGAAGACGAAGACGAAGACGAAGACGAAGACGAAGACGAAGACAAAGACAAAGACAAAGACAAAGACAAAGACAAAGACAAAGACAAAGACAAAGACAAAGACAAAGACAAAGACAAAGACAAAGACAAAGACAAAGACAAAGACAAAGACAAAGACAAAGACAAAGACAAAGACAAAGACAAAGACAAAGACAAAGACAAAGACAAAGACAAAGACAAAGACAAAGACAAAGACAAAGACAAAGACAAAGACAAAGACAAAGACAAAGACAAAGACAAAGACAAAGACAAAGACAAAGACAAAGACAAAGACAAAGACAAAGACAAAGACAAAGACAAAGACAAAGACAAAGACAAAGACAAAGACAAAGACAAAGACAAAGACAAAGACAAAGACAAAGACAAAGACAAAGACAAAGACAAAGACAAAGACAAAGACAAAGACAAAGACAAAGACAAAGACAAAGACAAAGACAAAGACAAAGACAAAGACAAAGACAAAGACAAAGACAAAGACAAAGACAAAGACAAAGACAAAGACAAAGACAAAGACAAAGACAAAGACAAAGACAAAGACAAAGACAAAGACAAAGACAAAGACAAAGACAAAGACAAAGACAAAGACAAAGACAAAGACAAAGACAAAGACAAAGACAAAGACAAAGACAAAGACAAAGACAAAGACAAAGACAAAGACAAAGACAAAGACAAAGACAAAGACAAAGACAAAGACAAAGACAAAGACAAAGACAAAGACAAAGACAAAGACAAAGACAAAGACAAAGACAAAGACAAAGACAAAGACAAAGACAAAGACAAAGACAAAGACAAAGACAAAGACAAAGACAAAGACAAAGACAAAGACAAAGACAAAGACAAAGACAAAGACAAAGACAAAGACAAAGACAAAGACAAAGACAAAGACAAAGACAAAGACAAAGACAAAGACAAAGACAAAGACAAAGACAAAGACAAAGACAAAGACAAAGACAAAGACAAAGACAAAGACAAAGACAAAGACAAAGACAAAGACAAAGACAAAGACAAAGACAAAGACAAAGACAAAGACAAAGACAAAGACAAAGACAAAGACAAAGACAAAGACAAAGACAAAGACAAAGACAAAGACAAAGACAAAGACAGCCGGGCCCCCGGGGGTCGCGGCTGCGCCGCTCCCCCGACGCCCCCCGCCCCGCCTTTGGCGGGCCGGGGGCCCCCGGGGGTCGCGGCTGCGCCGCTCCCCCGACGCCCCCCGCCCCGCCTTTGGCGGGCCGGGGGCCCCCGGGGGTCGCGGCTGCGCCGCTCCCCCGACGCCCCCCGCCCCGCCTTTGGCGGGCCGGGGGCCCCCGGGGGTCGCGGCTGCGCCGCTCCCCCGACGCCCCCCGCCCCGCCTTTGGCGGGCCGGGGGCCCCCGGGGGTCGCGGCTGCGCCGCTCCCCCGGCCGCTCCCCCGACGCCCCCCGCCCCGCCTTTGGCGGGCCGGGGGCCCCCGGGGGTCGCGGCTGCGCCGCTCCCCCCGACGCCCCCCGCCCCGCCTTTGGCGGGCCGGGGGCCCCCGGGGGTCGCGGCTGCGCCGCTCCCCCCGACGCCCCCCGCCCCGCCTTTGGCGGGCCGGGGGCCCCCGGGGGTCGCGGCTGCGCCGCTCCCCCCGACGCCCCCCGCCCCGCCTTTGGCGGGCCGGGGGCCCCCGGGGGTCGCGGCTGCGCCGCTCCCCGGGACGCCCCCCGCCCCGCCTTTGGCGGGCCGGGGGCCCCCGGGGGTCGCGGCTGCGCCGCTCCCCGGGACGCCCCCCGCCCCGCCTTTGGCGGGCCGGGGGCCCCCGGGGGTCGCGGCTGCGCCGCTCCCCGGGACGCCCCCCGCCCCGCCTTTGGCGGGCCGGGGGCCCCCGGGGGTCGCGGCTGCGCCGCTCCCCGGGACGCCCCCCGCCCCGCCTTTGGCGGGCCGGGGGCCCCCGGGGGTCGCGGCTGCGCCGCTCCCCGGGACGCCCCCCGCCCCGCCTTTGGCGGGCCGGGGGCCCCCGGGGGTCGCGGCTGCGCCGCTCCCCGGGACGCCCCCCGCCCCGCCTTTGGCGGGCCGGGGGCCCCCGGGGGTCGCGGCTGCGCCGCTCCCCCCGACGCCCCCCGCCCCGCCTTTGGCGGGCCGGGGGCCCCCGGGGGTCGCGGCTGCGCCGCTCCCCCCGACGCCCCCCGCCCCGCCTTTGGCGGGCCGGGGGCCCCCGGGGGTCGCGGCTGCGCCGCTCCCCCCGACGCCCCCCGCCCCGCCTTTGGCGGGCCGGGGGCCCCCGGGGGTCGCGGCTGCGCCGCTCCCCCCGACGCCCCCCGCCCCGCCTTTGGCGGGCCGGGGGCCCCCGGGGGTCGCGGCTGCGCCGCTCCCCCCGACGCCCCCCGCCCCGCCTTTGGCGGGCCGGGGGCCCCCGGGGGTCGCGGCTGCGCCGCTCCCCCCGACGCCCCCCGCCCCGCCTTTGGCGGGCCGGGGGCCCCCGGGGGTCGCGGCTGCGCCGCTCCCCCCGACGCCCCCCGCCCCGCCTTTGGCGGGCCGGGGGCCCCCGGGGGTCGCGGCTGCGCCGCTCCCCCCGACGCCCCCCGCCCCGCCTTTGGCGGGCCGGGGGCCCCCGGGGGTCGCGGCTGCGCCGCTCCCCCCGACGCCCCCCGCCCCGCCTTTGGCGGGCCGGGGGCCCCCGGGGGTCGCGGCTGCGCCGCTCCCCCCGACGCCCCCCGCCCCGCCTTTGGCGGGCCGGGGGCCCCCGGGGGTCGCGGCTGCGCCGCTCCCCCCGACGCCCCCCGCCCCGCCTTTGGCGGGCCGGGGGCCCCCGGGGGTCGCGGCTGCGCCGCTCCCCCCGACGCCCCCCGCCCCGCCTTTGGCGGGCCGGGGGCCCCCGGGGGTCGCGGCTGCGCCGCTCCCCCCGACGCCCCCCGCCCCGCCTTTGGCGGGCCGGGGGCCCCCGGGGGTCGCGGCTGCGCCGCTCCCCCCGACGCCCCCCGCCCCGCCTTTGGCGGGCCGGGGGCCCCCGGGGGTCGCGGCTGCGCCGCTCCCCCCGACGCCCCCCGCCCCGCCTTTGGCGGGCCGGGGGCCCCCGGGGGTCGCGGCTGCGCCGCTCCCCCCGACGCCCCCCGCCCCGCCTTTGGCGGGCCGGGGGCCCCCGGGGGTCGCGGCTGCGCCGCTCCCCCCGACGCCCCCCGCCCCGCCTTTGGCGGGCCGGGGGCCCCCGGGGGTCGCGGCTGCGCCGCTCCCCCCGACGCCCCCCGCCCCGCCTTTGGCGGGCCGGGGGCCCCCGGGGGTCGCGGCTGCGCCGCTCCCCCCGACGCCCCCCGCCCCGCCTTTGGCGGGCCGGGGGCCCCCGGGGGTCGCGGCTGCGCCGCTCCCCCCGACGCCCCCCGCCCCGCCTTTGGCGGGCCGGGGGCCCCCGGGGGTCGCGGCTGCGCCGCTCCCCCCGACGCCCCCCGCCCCGCCTTTGGCGGGCCGGGGGCCCCCGGGGGTCGCGGCTGCGCCGCTCCCCCCGACGCCCCCCGCCCCGCCTTTGGCGGGCCGGGGGCCCCCGGGGGTCGCGGCTGCGCCGCTCCCCCCGACGCCCCCCGCCCCGCCTTTGGCGGGCCGGGGGCCCCCGGGGGTCGCGGCTGCGCCGCTCCCCCCGACGCCCCCCGCCCCGCCTTTGGCGGGCCGGGGGCCCCCGGGGGTCGCGGCTGCGCCGCTCCCCCCGACGCCCCCCGCCCCGCCTTTGGCGGGCCGGGGGCCCCCGGGGGTCGCGGCTGCGCCGCTCCCCCCGACGCCCCCCGCCCCGCCTTTGGCGGGCCGGGGGCCCCCGGGGGTCGCGGCTGCGCCGCTCCCCCCGACGCCCCCCCGCCCCGCCTTTGGCGGGCCGGGGGCCCCCGGGGGTCGCGGCTGCGCCGCTCCCCCCGACGCCCCCCGCCCCGCCTTTGGCGGGCCGGGGGCCCCCGGGGGTCGCGGCTGCGCCGCTCCCCCCGACGCCCCCCGCCCCGCCTTTGGCGGGCCGGGGGCCCCCGGGGGTCGCGGCTGCGCCGCTCCCCCCGACGCCCCCCGCCCCGCCTTTGGCGGGCCGGGGGCCCCCGGGGGTCGCGGCTGCGCCGCTCCCCCCGACGCCCCCCGCCCCGCCTTTGGCGGGCCGGGGGCCCCCGGGGGTCGCGGCTGCGCCGCTCCCCCCGACGCCCCCCGCCCCGCCTTTGGCGGGCCGGGGGCCCCCGGGGGTCGCGGCTGCGCCGCTCCCCCCGACGCCCCCCGCCCCGCCTTTGGCGGGCCGGGGGCCCCCGGGGGTCGCGGCTGCGCCGCTCCCCCCGACGCCCCCCGCCCCGCCTTTGGCGGGCCGGGGGCCCCCGGGGGTCGCGGCTGCGCCGCTCCCCCCGACGCCCCCCGCCCCGCCTTTGGCGGGCCGGGGGCCCCCGGGGGTCGCGGCTGCGCCGCTCCCCCCGACGCCCCCCGCCCCGCCTTTGGCGGGCCGGGGGCCCCCGGGGGTCGCGGCTGCGCCGCTCCCCCCGACGCCCCCCGCCCCGCCTTTGGCGGGCCGGGGGCCCCCGGGGGTCGCGGCTGCGCCGCTCCCCCCGACGCCCCCCGCCCCGCCTTTGGCGGGCCGGGGGCCCCCGGGGGTCGCGGCTGCGCCGCTCCCCCCGACGCCCCCCGCCCCGCCTTTGGCGGGCCGGGGGCCCCCGGGGGTCGCGGCTGCGCCGCTCCCCCCCGACGCCCCCCGCCCCGCCTTTGGCGGGCCGGGGGCCCCCGGGGGTCGCGGCTGCGCCGCTCCCCCCGACGCCCCCCGCCCCGCCTTTGGCGGGCCGGGGGCCCCCGGGGGTCGCGGCTGCGCCGCTCCCCCCCGACGCCCCCCGCCCCGCCTTTGGCGGGCCGGGGGCCCCCGGGGGTCGCGGCTGCGCCGCTCCCCCCGACGCCCCCCGCCCCGCCTTTGGCGGGCCGGGGGCCCCCGGGGGTCGCGGCTGCGCCGCTCCCCCCGACGCCCCCCGCCCCGCCTTTGGCGGGCCGGGGGCCCCCGGGGGTCGCGGCTGCGCCGCTCCCCCCGACGCCCCCCGCCCCGCCTTTGGCGGGCCGGGGGCCCCCGGGGGTCGCGGCTGCGCCGCTCCCCCCGACGCCCCCCGCCCCGCCTTTGGCGGGCCGGGGGCCCCCGGGGGTCGCGGCTGCGCCGCTCCCCCCGACGCCCCCCGCCCCGCCTTTGGCGGGCCGGGGGCCCCCGGGGGTCGCGGCTGCGCCGCTCCCCCCGACGCCCCCCGCCCCGCCTTTGGCGGGCCGGGGGCCCCCGGGGGTCGCGGCTGCGCCGCTCCCCCCGACGCCCCCCGCCCCGCCTTTGGCGGGCCGGGGGCCCCCGGGGGTCGCGGCTGCGCCGCTCCCCCCGACGCCCCCCGCCCCGCCTTTGGCGGGCCGGGGGCCCCCGGGGGTCGCGGCTGCGCCGCTCCCCCCGACGCCCCCCCGCCCCGCCTTTGGCGGGCCGGGGGCCCCCGGGGGTCGCGGCTGCGCCGCTCCCCCCGACGCCCCCCGCCCCGCCTTTGGCGGGCCGGGGGCCCCCGGGGGTCGCGGCTGCGCCGCTCCCCCCGACGCCCCCCCGCCCCGCCTTTGGCGGGCCGGGGGCCCCCGGGGGTCGCGGCTGCGCCGCTCCCCCCGACGCCCCCCGCCCCGCCTTTGGCGGGCCGGGGGCCCCCGGGGGTCGCGGCTGCGCCGCTCCCCCCGACGCCCCCCGCCCCGCCTTCGGCGGGCCGGGGGCCCCCGGGGGTCGCGGCTGCGCCGCTCCCCCCGACGCCCCCCGCCCCGCCTGCACATGTCCTCTTGTGGGGGACAGTCTCTGGATTTCAGGGGTATGTGAAATCCAGACCAGAGACCAGAAAAGGGGGCAGAAACCTGAAGCATATGGATGAGGAATTTGTACTTTTAAAAAGGAAGCTTTCAAACCTATAATTTAGCAGGCCTCAAAGCCACAAAATGAGGATCGTCCCTACTATTTAGGGACACTCGGAGTAGCTCTTCAAGTTTGTCTTCGCTGCTTAAGCCAAAAGAGGGTGCTACAAAACTGCAGTTCTGGTATTTTCTGAGGAGTTTGGGGGTTGGTTTACATGTTATTCTGCGAAAGTTTGGACTCCAGGCTCTTAACCACTACGCTACACTCTCTTCTACTTTACCAAGAAATAATTGGCGAGTAAAAGGTGACTAATTTGAGTGTGAAATAAAGAAAAGGTTTGTTGTTTTAATATTAATATTCATGATGATACCAAAGTTTGAAGAGGGGGCAGGTTATAACGGTGAACTTCAGACTTCACTTCTGAATTCATTAGGAGCTGATCTCTTGTGTAGCCATCTTATTCCACTCTGCTCTACCTTTCCGCTGAAGAAGTTCCAAAATCCAAATTTGTGAATGACAGGTGACTAATTTCGAAGCATCTATCAAACCCTTTGACACAACCTGTTTAACTAGATGTTCCTCGTTAACTTTCAAAAGAAAAAAAAGAAAGGAGGCCTTGTCCACCAAACATGGGTGCCAGATTTTGAAATTTCTTTTGGCACTGAAGATAGTCAGAAATAATTTGAGCCAAGACAGGATAAAACAGGACAGCTAAAGCATCTATCAATCTCCAAGACACAACTCGTTTAACTACTCAATGCTATACAAAACACTATAACCCTCCCCCCCATAAATCTATCCTCTGCCCATATTCTCAAGATTAAGATCTTTGGCCAGTTTACATTACTTTAATCAGGTGGAACCAGAAACAGGTCTTTCAAAATTGATATTGGCACAGCTCAAGAGGCCTAATGGGGAGACAGTAATTTACTGTCGCAGTTTGGAAATCAGAGGTTCTGGGAAGTGTCGGATGAAAATCAGCATTTCGAGTTTTATCTTAAGGGCTTCACTAAAGCAAACTGTTTTCATGGAGGCATTTTGGATGGCTCTATCATACCCTTCCAGCCTCTGTCTGACTTTTACATTTTACCTAGAGCTGCACCGAATATTACCCTGTTTCAATTTTCAGGATGCAAATATCTATGCAGTAGACATGTTTTATTCCAAAACGCTCTAATCATCATGAGACTATTCATCCCCCCCCCCCCCACTCCAGCTTTCAGGCAATCTTGCACTTTTCAGCACAATCCTGCCAGAACCGTTTTGTCTCTAAGGTTTGGGCAAAGCTTGGGAACCATTTTCTCCCTGTTGTTAAAAAAAAAGGTACGCTAGATTGTTATCTAGTTCTTTAAAGAAAGGGCTCAATCGGAGGAGGAAGAGGAAATGTTGAACAGGGATCGTTGGGAAAGGAGGTAAGAAATTAATTCTGTAACAAGCAGGGCTCATTTTGAGGGGGAACGCGCAGGAACACAGTTCCGGTAGTTCCCCCAAAAGGTCACATGACAGGTGGTCCCACCCACCTGACTCTTGGCCATTTTGGGCCTGTTTCAGCCTCGATTGGGGCTGAAACGGCCCGGCTCAGGCCTCTGACGGCTGGTGGATCACTCTCCCATTCCGCAGCGGCCCAATCCTGACCATTTTGGGCCTCTTTTTGGTAATTTTCATCCCCCTTTTGCCATTTTGGGCCCAATTTGGGCCCTGAATGGCCAGGATTGGGTCCAAAACAGACTGGATAGGTGATGTCAGGGGGTGTGGCATATGCTAATGAGTTATACTAATGAGTTCCTCCAGCTCTTTTTCTACGAAATGACCCCTGGTAACAAGAAATTGGTACTGTTGGAGAATACACAAACCAATGTGGCCATGAAGATTTCAGTGCTGTGTAAGGCTTTTATAGCAATCCAAAGTTGCAAGGGACTTGCCTTCTGCTGTTGGATCACTCTGAAATGTTCAGCAGTCAGTTTCAATTTATATATTAGTTCCAGAATACTCGAGTCTGGAACAGTTCCAGCCCAGGTTTTATTCATGGCTGGATAAGCTGGTGAAGGGGGAGCTATGAAGGACTTTGTGAGGTAGGGTTGCTGATTCTGCTGGGGCAAACTAGTGGATGGCAGGAGGTACTTAGCTCATACACGTGTTCCCATGTCAGCAGAAAATGATGTCATTTCATTGTGGAAGCAACTGGTCATGACGGGGCGATTCTCGGAAAATCGGTCCCCAATGTGACCCTTCGCTTCCATGATGCACCGGAAATGACATCATTTTCCTGTGACATGGGAAAGCACACTCCCATTTCAGCTGTGTGCCTCCTGGGTGGAGTGCACATAGTTGTCCAATTCCGTTCACCTTTCCTTCCTGCCTGCCAGGTATGCAGTGGCCAGGGAGAGCAGTGAGGAACAGATGGGAGCAGGGAATTCTGTAGGGGCAATCCTACGACTTACATTCTTTCATTGTGCAGAGTAAAATTTCCCTGTGTTGATTAAAAGCAACTCTCTGCATTTTCCTCTGCATTCCAAAACGCTTTAATCATCATGAGACTATCGAGACTTCCGGTTTGGGATTCATGGAGGTCTGACGCAGCTCCATTTGCGGAGCTGACCGGACTGCCGTTTTAAGTGGCCGGCGGGGGAAAAATAGCCCGCGGCCGACTGCTCTCAGGCGGAGAGCAGGCAAAGGACGCTCAAGACCCTAGGGTGTGCTAGATCTCGGACGAGGGGGGGCTCTACACAACGGGTCCCCTCCCGATCCTTGAGGTCCCACCCTGCGACAGGTCGGCTACAATCTCTGCGGCAGTTCTGGGGCCAATTCAGCTGGCATAAGACCTACATACCCAAGCTTCGATTGGGGGAAGAAACGGAGAGGAGAAGCTAAAATCGAAACAGCGATTACAACCCGAGAAAAGTGAATGAGAAGGTAAAGATCACTATCTTCTGTTACGGGACAGATTGATTAAAGCAGAGAGGAATAAAAGTAGATTTTCAAACTGCAACAGGCTAACGATAAAGAGGGGAAGACTCGGCAAGAGTTGTATTTGAAAAGAGACTTAGTTTAAAGAAGTTATTAAAGGAATTGGACTATTGTTTTGAATATTTGCGGTTATGGAGCTGTGAGAAAAAGACACCATCGCGAGACCTACTGTGGGAAGTTGGGAGACAGGAAGTGCGTAACAACAATAGAGTTGCTGGAGAGAAGCGGCCCTTGCTGGAGGGCAAGAAGAAGGGAATCGCCATCTTTGAAAGGGGAAGGGTCGCGGCTTCAGCGGAAAAGGAAGTAGGCCATCTTGGATTGCAAAATCATAGAGAAACCATAGAGAAAAGACGCCCGACATTTTGGACTCTTTAAAATTTAACTTTTGCAAGAAGACCGGGACATTTGAAATAAAAGGACATTAAATTTTACGCCACGGAGTTAAGGAAGAGAGCGGACTCGTGGGAGCGAGCCAAAGCAAGCCCCACGATGTCAAAAAAAGAGTGGCAATCGGCAATAGAAAACCTGGATAAAAAACTTTTAGATGTGATTAAAGAACTTAAGGACACGAAATTGGAGCTGATTAAAGAGGTTAAAGAGGTTACACAGACAGTAAAATCGGAGCTGTCAGAAGTGAAAAAAGGTATGGAAACAATACAAAGTGAATTACAAGGAACGCAGCAGAGAGTTAAAACAGTAGAAAACGCGATGGATAACTTAGCAGACACGCAACAAACAGAGATGAGACTGATGAGGGGGAGAATGTCAGTTGCAGAAACTAAACACATGGAGAAGCAGTTACGTTTTCGTGGCTTGCCAGAAGTGGAAGGAAAGTCAGCGCAAGAACAGATGACTGAGGTGTTAGCTGAATACCTGGGGAAGGAGGAGGAGGAAGTTGTGGCTATCCTAGATGTGGCATATCGTGTGAATTCGAGAATTGCAACCCAGAGGAAATTACCAAGAGACGTGATTGTGCAGTTTACGACACGAAATATGAAAGAGAAGATTGTGACAAAACAGTTTCAAGATCCATTGGAGATTGATGGCAAGACGATTATCATAATGAAGGAATTACCCAGGTCAGTGTTATCAGATCGGAAAAAATACGAAGTGCTAATTCAGATCTTGAAGGACATGAAAATCAGGTACAGATGGGAGTTACCAGAAGGTGTGTCCTTTGAGTTTGGAGGGGCCAAAAAGCGCATCAGATCTGAGCAAGAGATGGAGCGATTTATAAGGGACAATGAAAAAGACTTACCAACAAGACTATGAGTATGGAGTGTAAAGTTTTATCTTGGAATGTAAACGGACTAAACTCACCGAATAAGAGAAAAAATATTTTTCACTGGCTATTAAAACAAAAATGTGACATTGTTTGTTTGCAAGAGACCCATATCAGAAAGCAGGATGCAAAATATTTAAAATCAGGAAAATTGGGCAAAGAATTTGTAGCGGCCTCCAACAAGAAAAAAAGAGGAGTGGTGTTGTACATAAAAGAGGAGCTACAGCCAAAATTTGTAATGAAAGATGTGGAAGCCAGATTTATTGCAGTGGAATGTACTTGGGACTTAAAGAGAGTGTTGGTAGTCGGAGTTTATGCACCTAACGGTGCAAAGGAAAGCTTCTTTGAGGATTTGAGGAAGCAACTAGATGATCTTTCATACGACCAGATAATTCTTGCCGGAGACTTCAATGGAGTGACGAACTTGGAATTAGATAAAAAGATAACAACTGCACAAAAGAAAAGAGGACTATTACCAAAGCTCTTTTTTGACTTGATACAACAGGAGACTCTAGAAGATGTATGGAGAAGAGAATATCCTAAAAGTAGACAATTTACTTTTTACTCTGCAAGGCACTGTACACTATCAAGAATTGATATGATCTGGGCCTCAAAAGACTTAGCGTTATGGACTAAGGAGGTAGAAATAATGCCGATGGTAGGCTCAGATCATAATCCAATCATGTGGAAATTAGGGAAAAGGAGAAAAAGGAAAGCATGGAGAATAAATGAGGACTTGCTACAGGAAGGAGAGAATATGGAGATGTTGAGAAGAGAGACAAAGTTCTTCATACAATACAACGTAAATAAAGAAGTACCAACTGACAAAGTTTGGGACGCTTATAAGGCGGTTATAAGGGGCATACTAATGGACTTAAATGGTAGAGCAAGAAAAAAGAAAGAGGAGAAAAGACAAGAGATTGAGGAGAAAATAAAAGCCAAAGAAATACAGTTAAAAAAGAGACCAGGGAAAAAGAAATTATATCAGGAAATTAAAATACTTCAAGAACAGTTAACAGCAATGAATAATAAGGAATTGGAGTGGAATCTTAAAAGATTGAATCAGAAAGCGTTCGAAGGTGCAAATAAACCTGGGAAGTATTTGGCATGGCAACTGAAGAAGAGAAGGGAAAAGAAAATAATAAATAGAATTTGCGAAGATAATAAAACGTATTTGGAACAGACCACCATTAGTAGAGCCTTTTACAAATTCTACGCTAAGCTGTATAATAAGAAAGAGGTAAATAAAGAGTCAATAGCGTTATATTTGGAGAAAATGAAACTTCCAGTAATTTCGGAAGCTTGGAGAAATAAACTGAACAGCGAAGTAACAGATGAGGAACTAAACAAGGCAATACAATCTGCAAATCTAGGAAAGGCGCCAGGGCCAGATGGACTTACAGCGAAATTTTATAAGGTAATGGCCAACGAACTGGCACCATTCCTAAAAGAGGTGATCAATGGAGTTTTAAAGGACCAGCGGATTCCAGATACCTGGAATGAAGCGAATATATCATTGATCCCCAAAGAGGGCCAAGACTTGACTAATGTGAAAAACTACAGACCTATATCGTTACTTAACAATGATTATAAAATCTTTGCGTAGATACTGGCGGAGAGACTGAAGGGGTGGCTTTCGGAAGTCATTGAGGAGGAACAAGCAGGCTTTTTGCCAGACAGACAAATAAGAGACAATTTAAGGACAGTGATTAATGCTATTGAATATTATGACAAGCGTTGTGACAAAGAGGTTGGTTTCTTCTTTGTTGATGCTGAAAAGGCGTTTGATAATTTAAACTGGGACTTTATGTTTGCCACTATGGAAAAGCTACAATTGGGAGAAAGATTCATTAGAGCAATTAAGGAAATTTACAGAGACCAGACTGCAGCAATTGTGGTGAATGATGAAGCGACTAAGAAATTGACTATAAGTAAAGGAACAAGACAAGGTTGCCCGTTGTCTCCACTGCTGTTCATTTTGGTATTGGAGATCCTGATGATACAAATACGACAAGATGAAGAAATTCGAGGAATTAAAATAAAGGACTATTCATACAAGGTCAGAGCATTTGCGGATGACATAATGTTAATTGTAGAAGACCCATTGGAGAACATGCCAAAAGTGATAGATAAGATTAAGGAGTTCGGAGACTTGGCAGGTTTTTATATTAATAAAAAGAAGTCAAAGATACTATGCAAAAATATGACTAAGCAGAAACAACAATTGTTAACGGAAATAACGGATTGTGAAGTAACAAGCAAGGTGAAATATTTGGGAATCGAACTGACTGCTAAGAATATAGACTTATTTAAAAACAACTATGAAAAACTATGGACTCAGATAGAGAGAGATTTGATTAAATGGAACAGACTAAATTTGTCATGGTTGGGAAGGATTGCAGCAGTTAAGATGAATGTGTTACCAAGAGTAATGTTTTTGCTACAGACAATACCAATCATCAGTGACTCTAAGCAATTTGAAAAATGGCAGAGGAAAATATCAGACTTTGTATGGGCAGGCAACAAGCCTCGAGTGAAAATGAAAGTTTTACAAGATGCAAAGGAAAGAGGCGGAATGCAACTGCCCAATCTAAGACTTTACCATGACGCAATTTGCTTGGTGGGGTTGAAGGAGTGGATGACGCTAAAGAATAAGAAATTACTAGCCCTAGAGGGATATAAAAAAATATTTGGATGGCACGCATACTTATGGCATGATAAAGTAAAGGCGAACTCGATGTTCCTGCATCACTATATACGGAGAAGTTTATATATAATCTGGAAGAAGTATAGAATCTATTTGGAAGAAGGAACCCCTTTGTGGGTAGTTCCATATGAGGTGATAGATCCGAGAGCTGTTGATAATGAGCAACAATGTTTAACTTATAAAGAAATAACTAGAACTGAAGAATCTAAACTCAGAATAAAGACTCAGGAGGAACTGTCACCTTATTATGATTGGTTCCAGTATAGACAGATTAGAGATTTATATAACTCGGACTCTGTAAAGGGAGGTATACGAACAGAAAATTCGGAACTAGAGCAGACCCTTCTTAAAGAGGACAAGAAAAGAATATCTAAGGTATACCAAGCACTGCTGAAATGGTATACTGAGGATGAAATAGTTAAAGGACAAATGGTGAAATGGGCCATAAATTTCAACAAAGAAATAACAATGGAGGCATGGGAATACTTGTGGAAGACTACAATGAAGACAACGACATGTACTAGTATTAAAGAGAACATTTACAAAATGATTTACCGTTGGTACATGACACCAAAGAAGATTGCGCTAGGGAATTTGAACACTTCTAATAAATGCTGGAAATGCAGAAAGCATGAGGGCTCCCTCTACCATATGTGGTGGACGTGTGAGGTAGCTAGGCAGTACTGGGGGGAAATAATAAGAGAAATGAGTGAGATTTTACAATTTCAAATTAATAAGAACCCAGAACTCCTGCTACTAAACTTGGGAATGGAGGGAATTCCAGCCCATCATAGGACGTTGATATTTTACATGACGGCAGCAGCTAGACTTTTGTATGCGCAAAAATGGAAAATACAAGAAGTGCCAACCATTGAAGATTGGATCCACAAATTGCTGTATATGGCAGAAATGGACAAAATGACAAGAAAATTGAGAAACCTGGACTCAGGACAGTTTAACACAGACTGGGAGAAGCTGAAACAATATTTGGAGAAGAAATGGGAGGTGGGAGGAGAACTGTGGCAGTTTGAGAACTACTGAAGTACAATAAAATGTAGAGGGGGTGACTTTACCAGGGAGGAGAAGAGGTAAAAGAGAATTTCTAAGCAGTTATGATATGATATTAGATTGATATATATAGAATAATAAATAGAATACTGATAGAAAACAATTAATCATAAGGGTTAACTATAAGGATTGACTAACTAATAATATTTTCTTTTTGATTCCGTACAATGTACCAAACTGAATATGTTTATTTGAAGCTGTATATGAGTCAAATTGATTGATATCATATATAGACTTATGATTGAAGGGGAATAGAAATACTAATGTAACTAAATATAACTAAAATAGAAAGAAGAAGATAGAATGAATAACATATAGAGTATAAGTTAAACTGGTTGATTTATATGAATGTATGGTTTACATAGTTTATGATATATAGAAATATTTGAAAGTGGAATAATGAAAAATGGGATAAATTGTTTATCCATTATGGAAAAAGGGACTCATAGTCAGGGTACAGAGTATTAAAAATAGTTAAAGAAGTATTGCTTAGAATAAAGGGAGAATATATATTTGTTAGATAGAGGAATATATAAAGAGTAAGGGAAAAGGGATAAAGGGTTGGAAAACTGTTGGAAGTCAACAAAATGGGGGGGGGAAAGGGAGGGGGTTAGAAATTGGGAAATGGGAATATTGACTGTAATGTGTAAACATTTGATCCTAACCCAATAAAAAAATTTTTTTAAAAAAGAGAGAGACTATTCATCCCCCCCCACTCCAGCTTTCAGGCAATCTTGCACTTTTCAGCACAATCCTGCCAGAACCGTTTTGTCTCTAAGGTTTGGGCAAAGCTTGGGAACCATTTTCTCCCTGTTGTTAAAAAAAAAGGTATGCTAGATTGTTATCTAGTTCTTTAAAGAAAGGGCTCAATCGGAGGAGGAAGAGGAAATGTTGAACAGGGATCGTTGGGAAAGGAGGTAAGAAATTGATTCTGTAACAAGCAGGGCTCATTTTGAGGGGGAACGCGCAGGAACACAGTTCCGGTAGTTCCCCCAAAAGGTCACATGTCAGGTGGTCCCACCCACCTGACTCTTGGCCATTTTGGGCCTGTTTCAGCCTCGATTGGGGCTGAAACGGCCCGGCTCAGGCCTCTGACGGCTGGTGGATCACTCTCCCATTCCGCAGCGGCCCAATCCTGACCATTTTGGGCCTCTTTTTGGTAATTTTCATCCCCCTTTTGCCATTTTGGGCCCAATTTGGGCCCTGAATGGCCAGGATTGGGTCCAAAACAGACTGGATAGGTGATGTCAGGGGGTGTGGCATATGCTAATGAGTTATACTAATGAGTTCCTCCAGCTCTTTTTCTACGAAATGACCCCTGGTAACAAGAAATTGGTACTGTTGGAGAATACACAAACCAATGTGGCCATGAAGATTTCAGTGCTGTGTAAGGCTTTTATAGCAATCCAAAGTTGCAAGGGACTTGCCTTCTGCTGTTGGATCACTCTGAAATGTTCAGCAGTCAGTTTCAATTTATATATTAGTTCCAGAATACTCGAGTCTGGAACAGTTCCAGCCCAGGTTTTATTCATGGCTGGATAAGCTGGTGAAGGGGGAGCTATGAAGGACTTTGTGAGGTAGGGTTGCTGATTCTGCTGGGGCAAACTAGTGGATGGCAGGAGGTACTTAGCTCATACACGTGTTCCCATGTCAGCAGAAAATGATGTCATTTCATTGTGGAAGCAACTGGTCATGACGGGGCGATTCTCGGAAAATCGGTCCCCAATGTGACCCTTCGCTTCCATGATGCACCGGAAATGACATCATTTTCCTGTGACATGGGAAAGCACACTCCCATTTCAGCTGTGTGCCTCCTGGGTGGAGTGCACATAGTTGTCCAATTCCGTTCACCTTTCCTTCCTGCCTGCCAGGTATGCAGTGGCCAGGGAGAGCAGTGAGGAACAGATGGGAGCAGGGAATTCTGTAGGGGCAATCCTACGACTTACATTCTTTCATTGTGCAGAGTAAAATTTCCCTGTGTTGATTAAAAGCAACTCTCTGCATTTTCCTGAATGACTGCAGAATTTTACACACCCTACAGTCTAAGCAGAGTCACTTGGGGCATTGCTACCATTTCCTGTCAGAAGAATCTTTGCCACTTTTTTTTAAACTATTGATTGTATTTGTGGGACCCGTTAATTGTAGCGATGATTTTAGTTTTAATGTATAATATTTATTGTTATGTTTATCTTTTTAATGTTGTAAACCATTTTGGGCCTTGTTCGAGGGAGAGGCGATAAAAAAGTCTAAAAATTAATAAAATATAAATAAATAAGATTTTTCCGAAAGAAGAAAAAAGAAGCGTGGAGGGATCTTAATAACTTAAACATCGGTTTGATGTAGTCCACTGGTCCAGAGACTGAGAGCTAAACTAAAAGTGGCGAATGACACAGGTTGGACACTTGTCAGCTTCCCTCAAGTTTTGATGGGAAATGTAGGCAGCTTGGCGGAATGTTGGACAAGTGGAAAGTCCATTGGACAGCAGTCGGAGAACCAAGCTGCAAGACCAGGACGCCTACATTTCCCATCAAAACTTGAGAGAAGCTGACAAGTGTCCAACCTGTGTCATTTGTCACTTGTAGCTTGACCCTGAGTCTCTGGTTCAAGTGAAACTGTTGTGAACTTACAAGGTATCCTAAATTATCATCTCTTGACCTTTCATAATATGGAGATGAGAGCCTAAAATGGAGGACATCTGTATTTGGACGAGACTGCCAAGATGGGGCCCCTAGGGGACAAAATTCTGAAGGTCTAGTCACCCTGAGGGCCCATGGAGATCAGAAAGTTATTTGATTTCTTTTCATACAACATTTGGGTTGGATCTTCTTGGGGTGTGGCAGGTAATTTTTTAACTGTGGGTCCATGATGGTTCTCTTCAGTTTTGTACAATTGGATCAAGACGATCGTTAGATCAGGACTATAAGGACATAAAAATATCAGAAGTGCCCTACCTGATCAGATCAGTAGTCCATCTTGCCCAACATACTGTTTCACTCAGTTCTGTATAAATGGTAAGTAGTAATAGTTTTAGTCATAGCTGTAGTATTGCAAGAAGAGTGAAAGATAAAAGCTGGAAGACTAAGGTTTTGGAGTCCTGACGGGCTTTTAGAAATCCACATTAGCAGAAGTCTCCTTCTCCTCAAGGAAAATTCCAAGCATTTCTCCAAATGAGATTAGCTTGCAAGGCAATTTGATGAATAAAATAATAAAAGTGGGCTGGAGAGGGAATACCATTTGGGTAATGTAGAATTTGTGCTCGGTTTGCAGGGACCCAGAAGCCAAAACGGCTTCCCAGTGCCTTCTTGACCCTCTGTTAACCTGTTTACTTTTGATGGCACTCAGCCACAGAACCCAACTCTATTTGATTCCAAAAGGGGATTAACTGTAACTGCACTTGCAAAAATGGCTTGACTGTAAATCACCCAGGGATGGTTTAGGATAGAAATACAGGCCTTGCCTGCTGCCTACAGCCGCCTGTACAATCTGCCTTTTGATGATTCATCAGGACCAGAGTTGCAGCCGTTCTTGTAAATAGCATGCTCAAAAATTGAATGTGCAGCCCCCTCCCCACCACCAATGGGGCAAATAATGCCACCCCTGCTGTTTGAGCACAGAAAAAGGCAGGGGAGCAGGAGGTCCCCCCCCCCCCATGTCACAGCCTCAAACAGATTCAGGGCCCTACAATGCTCCTAAACGGAATACAGCCAGGAATCTCCTGCTGTATGGCCGCTAGTCTGGGAGGTGAACTTATATGACTTGTACTTTGACTCTGTGTCATATATGTGCACAGAAGCACCCCGTATGATGGTTTTAGTGCACTGGCATAAGTCTGTGCGTTGTTTGCACTCAGATGACTGGTAGGGTTCTAGCTCCAGTTTGAGAAATTCCTGGAGATTTTGGGGAAGTGCTGGGGGGAGGTGGAGGCTGAGGAGTGGAGGGGGCTCGGAGGGGATGTATTCCCTTAAAAATCTGCCTTCCAAGTAGAGTTGCCAGGTCCAGGTTGGGAAATTCCTGGAGATTTTGGGGGTGGAGGCTGGAGAAGGTGGGGTTTGGGGAGGGTGGGGCCTCAGAATGGTATAATGCCATAGAGGCCACCCTCCAAAGCAGCCATTTTCTCCAGGGGAACTGATCTCTGTCAGCTGGAGATAAGTTGTAATTCCGGGAGATCTCCAGCCACCACTTGGAGGCTGGCAACCCTACTTCCAAGGCTGCCAGAGGTGCTGACTTGCAGAGGAGCTGACCTCTGTGGTTTGGAGATCACTTGTGATTCTAAGAGAATTCCAGGCCCTACCGGGAGCTTGGTAACCCAAATTACAGGCAGCTGTTCACTTCGATCATTTCTCTTTCTGTAAACCATCTCTTAGAAGCCCTTTTGTCATATATGCCTGTCTGCATATCTGCCATGAATGTATTCTGTGTTACGTACTGGTCCTCTGAGGGCATGAGAAGTTTCTCATTGATATTAAGGCAGTAGATTATCTTGCATGTATTTACTTTCTCTTTCCCCGCTTCCTCCAGCAATTGTCTTTGAAGGCTGGCTGTGGCTGGCCCGAAATATATCCTTCTTGGGAACTGGGATGATTTCATTCTTTGTTCCGTCTAGCCTAAACCTAGCTTCTCCTCTTCACCCCGCCCCCCCAGCTCCTTCACACCCAAACTTCAATGGTCCCTATTCTGATGGTGGGAACCTTCCCTATAACTAACACCACCAACCCCATCCACGTCACTTCTGCCAACGCATTTGTCTGAGCACCTTAAACTTGATGGATCTCTAATAAAGTTACTTCAACCAATACACCTGCGTGTTTGCTGTGAAGAACTTGGGGATTCTATGTGCCAAGGACTGACACTTTTAGTCCTGTATAAAACCTTTTCCTGACATTCCTTTTTCACACTGGTTATTTTAGTGTCTCACCTACTCCTCTGATATACCTTTACTTTAAGGTTTCGTTTACTTTTTTAAAAGTGCCATATTTGGCTCTGTACTGAACTACATTTGGCTCTGGAGCCATTGGTTGCAGACCCATGTGCTAACTTCTTGCAATCTTGCACAACTCCAGTCTGATTTTTGAGCCAGTGTGAACCACCACATAGGCTTGCTGCTTGCCCACTGATGTGGACATTCTTCCGCTTTCGCTTCTGCCCACCTGCTGCTTTCCTCTGTGGAAGGGGAACAGTATTGCTCTCATTGAAACATCACATCTGGCAAAAATGCAGAAGTGATGTCATGGCCATCTCATGACGCTCTAGGAATTCTTTCTTTCTTTCTAGTCTCCAACAGCCAATCTAGGAATTCCCCAAATCTCTGTGGTCTTTACCAGAAAGATGAGAGGTGCTCTTAGAGAGTTGTGGGGTGTCTGTGATGTCATTTCCAGCTTTTTTGTGGAAGTGATGTTGCAATGCATGCAACACTGTTCTTTCAAGGGTTCTGATCCACAAAAGCTCCCACCAATTTTGGGTGCTGGGCTGGCAACCCTACCACCACTAACGCCATATATTAAGAACTAGTCATCATGACTTTAAACAAATGAAAACTGTGTCTTCTGCTAATAATCCTTGCTTGTAAATTTTCTGGGTTTTGTAAGGTTAAAAAGTACTTGGAGACTTCATTCAAACCAAGAGCTTGGTCTTGCCCTCACATATTTTAATTGCATAAATCTGTCTACTGTGTTTCTTCATCCAATACACACAAAAAGCAAGAACGAAATTTAGTAAGCAATAGATTTGATTTCATTATCTTTGAACAGGAAAGCTTTGAAATGTAAACCTTCTTCATCAGCTCAATAGGTTTTTTCAGGGTGGTGGGAGAGTCCGAGCAACTGATACAGAACTTGAGAAGTTAATTGAATTATCCAATTAAACAGAGGCAGGAGACAGGGCACAGCAGGCCAAAGAAAACAGGGGGGAACAAAACTCTCTCCATTTCTGCATGGCAACATATGTTCCAAGTCAGCAATTTCCTCAGAGAAAGACTGTTCAAGTTGTCCTTCCAATTGTTATTTGGGGTCACTCAAAGGGGGCTGTAAACTGCTCCCAACCACCACTCCTAAATAGATTAGTGTCCTTTGGGTCCAGACCAATTATTTGGGGTATCAACGCTATAACTCAGGTTTGTAAATAAGGATACAAAATTTGGAGCTTGTCATAGAGGTTAGAACTAGAGGAATCTGAGTTCAAATCTCCACTGAATGAAGTTCAATGGGTGACATGGAGCCAGCACTGTCTCTGTGAGTTATTCTACCTCACAAGGTTGTTGTGTGAATAAAATGGAGAAAGGGAGAGCCTTGCTTTCCTGAACGTTTGTGAAAATAGGCCAAGATAGAAATATGATAGACTGTTAGCAGGGTGTAAATGTTACTGGCTCCCACGGGAGCATCCCTTTGCAGAACTGGACAAATATTCCCTATTTTTGGTTTTGTTGTATATTTGTTTAGCATTTCTGGTTAACAATTTTGAAGCGCCACTTTCGTTTGAGTTGTATTTGCATCTTGCATGGTTTTTATATGTAATTTATATGTTAAGCGCACATTATTTACACGTTGAAAATACAGATTTATGGATGCACAGAATAACATTGGAAAAGGCATGCGCATTGCAAAGAAAATGTGCAGAAGGACTTAGTAAAAGGCACAAAAAGAAAATCATGGGTTTGGGAGATATGAAATCAAAGCAATGGTTTTAGAATAGACATTCCATGGAGGAGAAGGGCAAAGGAACTACTTACTCTTTGGAGATAGTTGCATCATGAAACGTAAACTGCTTAAATGCTTGCTTGTTTAAAACATTTATTTACCTTTCCACCCAAATACGGTTCCCAAGGCAGCAAACCTCAGACATTAAAATATTAAAAACTTTTAAAATGTTAAAATAACCTTTAAAATGTGTATATAAATATAATAAAAACCCACAGACATACAAACAGACAAACAAACAGGGAGGAGGGCTAATAAGAGTTTACTGGGGGTACACGAAATGAAACAGAGTTTAATAGGAGCATGCCAATGCAGGTTCAGTACAATCCAAGTACACACCATGCACTAAAACCATCATGTAGGGTGCACCCATGTACATGTATGACATAGCATTATACTTTGCTGAGATCCCGCTCCAAACTCGGCCCTCCTCAGGCTCCCCCTCATCCCCGAATCTCCAGGAATTTTCCAACCCAGAGTTGGCAGCCCTAAGTACAACATCCAGACAAGATACAAATAATCTTCCTTAAAACTCTATTAAATAAGGAGACAAAGGTTCTCCATCCTTCCCAAGGAACACACACACTGGCAGGAATCTATAAAGTAGAACAGACAAATTCACGGAGGAGAGGTCCAGCAACAGCAACCGTTTCTACTCATTGTGATAAAAGAGAACCTCCATAGTCAAAGGCAATAAATCTTTGAATCCCAGTGCTGGAGGTAGGTCCCCCGGTGGTGGTGGGGGGATCCCCCACTCCCCCTGCCCCCCACTCACTTGGCCAGTGGGGGAGAAGGCAGAGGAACGCCCCAGGGCATGCTCCCGAGGCGCTCCTGGGGCAACAGATGAACACTTCCCACTGCGAAGTGTCCATGTGCCCAGCCTGCATGATGTCACTTCCCAGAAGTGACATCAGCACCAGGCTCAGGAACTCGCACGTGAAAAGGTGAGTGCTGGGTCCCCCCTCCTGCTGGGAGGGTAAGGGGACCTGGCAACCTTAGCTGGTGGGCAACATCAGTGGCAGGCCTTAGCCTTCGCACCCTGTTTGTTGGGGCAACTGGTTGGCCACTGTGTGGAACAGGATACTGGAGCAGATTGACTAGCGTTCTGATCCAGCAGAGCACCACCGATGTCCTTGGGTTTAACATGAGTGAATGTGCCATCAACAGCTTTGAAACTATAGATTTGTCCACAGGCTCTTTAAAGGTGGATTAATTCTTACAATGACCCTGTGTAGGAGGTCAATTTTAATCATCCCACTATTGCCATTGGGGGACTGTCTACGAACAAATGGTTTGTTTGGGACCAGTTATGTCGCAGCAGGGTATGTGGAGAAAGCACATAATGTAACTGCTTTCCTGAAGCAAAACAACTCTCTTGGGCAGGCCAGGTTTGGATGGAGACCTACCAGAATCCAACTCCATCCCTTGTCTGCCTTCTTGAGTTTTATAAAGGAGAGGAGACAGAATAGCCTCATGAGTAATAGCCAAGTGCTGGTCCTTGCATGGCTCAAAAAAAATTCACAAAATAGGTCCACCCACAGCTATCCTGCATGAGCCTTCATGTTTGCACAAAAATCTTATTTGTTTTTTTTACAAATCAGGGTAGAAACCCCCATATGGTAAGAAAAATATCTGCAAACACAGAAAGAAAAATAGAGTTTCGAAAGATGGTCAAGGGCAGTAGCCAGTGTGGGGGGGAGGGAAGGAGAGAAAGAAAGAAAGAAAGAAAGAAAGAAAGAAAGAAAGAAAGAAAGAAAGAAAGAAAGAAAGAAAGAAAGAAAGAAAGAAAGAAAGAAAGAAAGAAATGGGAGCCAGAGTTGAGAGAAGATGAGTCGGACCTAGATGGGGGGAATCACGGGGCAGTAGGAGAATGGGATTTCCGCACCTGCATGAATATAAAGGTCATGGTAAGAGTGGGATTTGAGGTCTTTCTTATTGAGGTCTTTCGTATTCCTAGGTCAGTTTCACAGCCACTGGAACTGTATTCCTGTGGCTGCATCATAGGTTTCTATATGAGCATTATCATACGGTCAATTAATTTTTCAATTCGTTTCCTAATAATTCTCAGCTTCTCTAATCAGATTCCCATTCCATTGCTTTCTGCACAGGAGATTTATGTGATCCAGAGGTGGTGTCTGAAAGAGTCATCTGCCTCTTGCCCAAAATACCATCTTGTTGCCATTTCCATAACATCACCAAGACATCTTTAAAACTGCTGCAACAAAGTGATGAAAAGGGATTAGGAGACAAGCCCCTTTAAGGCCAATGAATCTGTGGCGTTGAGGTTAATGTCAGCTCCCTCCACCCATCCTTTGTCTTCTGTCTGTCTAATGTCTCCTTGGTTTATTAATACCATTTGCTTAAAACACTTGGCAACTGAATCCAGATGTTTGATGCTTTGATTGCTAAAAAAAAAAAAACCTCTTATTCTCTGGAAATGTCTCGTTTAGCTTTAATTGGTGTGTTTACTTCTTGGAGAGGTTTTTATAAAAAAAAACTTCTTAGCAATTATGATTTTCATTGGTACAATTCAACTTTTCTTGAGTTTGATCTTTGAAACAAATTCATACATGCCTAGACACCCATCTTTTCTGGGATCTCTTTGGGTTCTACGTTTTAGAGGAGGTGCGACAGTTGTGGAGGACCTGAGTCCACTTTACATTCCAAAAGTTTTCAGGTTCGATCCCTGGCCTTGCCAGAAAACGGATGACAAATATTGGGCAAAGAAGAAGAAGAAGCTACTCAGTAAAAGACAAATTCTTAGGTCTGTGGAGGGGGTGGCAATGTGGTGGAGAGCACCAGCCTTGCATGCAGAAGGTCACAGGTTCAGTCCCCAGCATTTCCAGTAAAAAAAAAACTCTAGTATCAAGGAAAAACTTTGTCTGCTGGACATCCTGACACACTCCAGACAAAAGCACTATTCATTTGTTGCCGATTTGGCACTCCGGCATTGCACAATGAGAGAAAGAACTACCCATGATCTTCCCTGTGGTCAAAAGTTGCAAAGTATGGTAAACTAGAAACAGAGCCCGTTGTGCAAATAAATACAATGGGCTCTAGAAAGCTGGGGCTGGGGAGGGCTGGTGGGCTGGTGGTGGTTAGGAAGGGCTGGCAGGTGGGAGGCAAGGGGGGTCTGGGGAGAGGTGAGAAGCAGGAGGGGTTTGTGGAGGGATGGCAGGTAGGGAGGCAATGGGGGTTTGGGGAGGGTGGAGATGCAGGAGGGGTCTGGGGAGGAATGGCAGGTAGGGAGGCAATGTGGGTTTGGGGAGGGTGGAGAGGCAGGAGGGGTCTGGGGACGGCTGGTAGGTGGGGGGCAAGGGGTGTGTGGGGACGGCTGGCAGGTGGGATGTGGAGTCAGGGAGGGCTGGCAGGCTTCGCCCTCCTACTACTAACAAAGCCCGTTGTGGAGAAAAAAATACAACAGGCTCTAGAAAGGACAGGGCAGGTGAATCAGGCCTGCCCCCAACCTAATGGGGGAGGGCAAGGTGGCTGGGCCTGGCATTGTCCTGTCTCCAGTGCCCCAATGGGGGGGCAGGTGTCCTGGCACACTCCTGTGCCTGGCAGCTGCCTGGTTTGGCCCCATTTGGGCCAAACCAGGTGGCTGGAGGCTAGGGTTGCCAGCCTCCACGTGGTGGCTGGAGATCTGGAATTTACAACTGATCTCCAGGCCACAGAGATCAGTTCACCTGGAGAAAAGGGCTGCTTTGGAAGGTGGACTGTATGGCATTATACCATGCTGAGGTTCCTTCCCTCCCCAAACCCTGCACTCTCCAGGCTTCACCCACAAAATCTCCAGGTATTTTATTACCTGCAGTTGGCAAAACCTATGGAGGCATGTGGAGTGCAGGGGTGGGGGGGGAGCAGGCAGTCTGATGCACTCCTGCCTGTGCCTGCCAGCCCTGTTTGGGCTGCTGGAGGCACAGGGAGTGCGGTGGGGAGAGGGGAGCAGGCAGCCTGATATGCTCCTGCGCCTGCCCTGGCTCTGGCAGCACCCCCTTGCCCGCAGATCAGCTGGGCCGTTTTCACACTGCTTTCCGGCTGCGGAACATTGCACAAAGCTCCTGGAATGACAGTATCTTTGTGGCGCGATTTCCCATCATATCTCCAGTTCTTAATGCAAAATCGTGCCAGGAAGATGCTGTCGTTCCGAGAGCTTTGTGCAATGTTCCGCAGCCATTAAGCAGTGTGGAAATGGTTCTGGGTGGAGGGAGGTTTGCCTGATTTCTCTCTGCAGCTTCGCTGCCCCTCCTTGCTTGCCTCAGCCAGATTGGGCTGCTGTGGGTGGGGAGCAACTCCCCTATTGTCCCCTAGGGGTGTGCTTCCGTGTCTGTGCTCTGGGATAAGTGGTGAGTCATCCCGAACATCTTTTCTCAATTTTATATATTATATACTCACCACTTTGTGTGACAAGAGTAACATGTCTGTTTCTAAACTTTGGTCCCCTTGGGTGCTGGAAAATACATGTGTTACCCAATTTGCAGAAAATGGCAACTACACATATTGAGAAGATTGCACATAGCACCATCACACACATGTACCGAAGCTGGAAAATACATCTCTCATCCCAGTATTATAAATGGTGACCACACATATTGAGAGGTCTGTGTATTGTACCATCTCTACTTACACACAGTTTACAAAATCATAATGGCTGAAAAGAGCTAAAAAGAGCTAGATGGACCAATGGTCTAATTTCATCTTCATATTCCCAAACTCAGCAACAGGCTGAGCCTAACTGAATACCATCTTGACAAACCTATGTTTGCTGGGGGGTGGCAGGGCAAATACTGAGGGACTGTGGCTTAGTGGAAGACTCTCTGCTTTGCAGGGGTCATTTCGTAGAAAAAGAGCTGGAGGAACTCATTAGCATAACTCATTAGCAAAACTCATCAGCATATGCCACACCCCTTGACATCAACGGAAATGTGTTATTAGCATAACTGATTTGTATATGCCACACACCCTGACATCACCTATCCTGGCTGCTTTGGACCCAATCCTGGCCATTCAGGGCCGAAATTGGGCCCAAAATGGCAAAAAGGGGCTGAAAATGGCCGAAAAGGGGCCCAAAATGATCAGGATTGGGCCGCTGCTGAACAGGAGAGTGATCCACCACCCGTCAGAGGCCCGATCTGGGCCATTTCGGCCCCAATCCAGGACGAAACGGGCCCCAAATGGCCAAGAGTCAGGTGGGCGGGGCAACCTGACATGTGACCTCTTTGGGGAACTGCCGGAATTGCATTCCTGTGCATTCCCACTTGAAATGAGCCCTGCTGCTTTGCATGCAGAAGGCCTCAGGTGCAGTCTCTGGCATTGGCAGTTAAAAGGGTTGGGCGTGAGGTGAATAGGTAAAAGGCCTCTTATTGAGATCCTGGAGAGCTGCTGCCATGCTGAACAGGCAATACTAACCTTGATGGACTGATGCTTTGGTTTGGTATAAGGCAGCTCCATTTGTATACTTATTAATTGATTTTCCCAGTTAGCTGCAAACACAAGGCTTGGAAGCATAAAGCTGGATATTGCAGATATTTTTATTGCAATGTTTTCTTGAAGATTTTCCTCTGTTTTTCATATTTTGTTGGCTGCCTTGTATATTCAGTAAATAGTGGAAAGGTGAGATTTAAAAATACCCTAAATAAAATATAATAAAACAACCATCTCATCTTTGCTCTCCGATTGCATCATTTTGCTCTAACTTTCCTTGGATCAGGTTTGTCCCCATTTTCCATTCCCGAAAAAGACTTGCGTCTGAAGCGTGGCTGATGAGCATTCCCTTTGCTGCAAATAGACCGACAACGTAGCCGTCTCGCACCTTCGCTAATTCAGATGAAACTCTGCAGAACCCCGTCCAGTGCTTACGTGGATCAGGGCGATCACTTGCAGAATCTGACAAGCGGACAGAAACCATATCACCATCCCCGCCACACTCTCAATTGCACCACTTAGAAATTCTGAAGCCTGGCAGGTGGACTCTTCAGAAGCTTATGAAGTTAGCCAATTAAAAACCCAGGCGATATATAACATTGACTGTGCCAAAGAAAGCACTTGGGGGCTGCGCTGAATTATGGCCACTACTAATCGTACTGTTACAGTAAGAACTTATGTCAGTGTTTCCATTATTGGTGCTTAATTGCCTTTCCACCCCCACCTCATGGAACTGTAGGAGCCTTTATATGCACCTTGTGCAAAATACAGCAAATGATGTGTTCCCCTCACAGAAAAGCCAGAAAGTAGTGTGCGGTACTATGCAATTTACCACCAAAACACTGCACAACCAAGGTAGGGAAATGGTTGCCTTAGATTTACAGCTTTCTGATGAGGAATAGAATTCTGTTTTAGGGGTGGGCTGGCCATGTAGCTAGTACATATCAGCACTGAAGTACCTCCTCCAATATTTCACCAATGAAAATAGAGGAGCTTTTCAGATGTTACATCTATTTGTACTGGGAGCCTCCCAACCATGTGTAGATCCTCCTGATATGTGTGGGTGTCATGTTGTCTGAAGAGGGACACAGGGCATATTTGCAAGCATATACAGCTGCAGCCCCATGGCGCAGAGTGGTTAGCTGCAGTACTGCAGCCCAAGCTCTGCTCACGACTAGGGCTGCCAGACCCCCGGTGGGGGCAGGGAATGCCCCGCCCCCACCCTACCACCCCCGCCCCTCCCTACCTGGTCAGCGGGGGGGCGCACACCTTCCATGCATGCCCCCCCTGCGGTGCTGCACACCCCCGCGCACAGCAACCGCCAGGATCAGGCCTGTTTTGGCCTGGATCAGGACCCCTGTGGAATCCGGGAGTGTTCCTGCACTCCGCAGGGACCCACAACGGGCCCGATCCACGCCCAAACGGGCCCAATCCGCACCCATTTTGGCACAGATTGGGTCCGTTTCAGCGAGGATCGGGCCCGTTTGGGCACGGATTGGGCCCATTGTGGGCCCCTGTGGAGCGCAGGAACGCTCCTGTGCTCCACAGGGGCCCACAACAGGCCCGATCTGTGCCCAAACAGGCTGTGTGGTGACATCAGTGACGTCATCACGCTTGCAGGAGTGCGCGTGCTCTCCACGCGCGCACCCCCCCCCACTCCAGGTAAGAGCCAGGCCCAATCTCCCGCTGGGAGATCGAGGGGGCCTGGCAACCCTACTCACGACTTGAGTTCGATCCTGGCAGAAGCTGCGTTCAGGTAGCCGGCTCAAGGTTGACTCGGCCTTCCATCCTTCAGAGGTTGGTAAAATGAGTACCCAGTTTCCTGGGGGTAAAGGGCAGATGACTGGGGAAGGTAATGGCAAAGCACCCCATAAAAAAGTCTGCCAAGAAAACGTGATACGACATCCCCCCCATGGGTCAGTAATGACTCGGTGCTTACCTTTACCTTTACAGCTTCAGTACATGTGACCACTGGATTTTTCATGGGCAGGCAGAGCTGATCGGGAAATCTCCATTCAGCCCCAGCAAGCCACTTTGGGCCACTCACTCCCTCTCTCTGCCTAAATTGACAGGATTGTTGTGAGAATAAAATGAAGAAAGTGAGAAACATATACGCCGCCCAGACCTCTGTGGAGATAGGTATTCTCATACAACTGATTCAAAGACGGTGTTTGTTGTTATAGCCATAGATATACTAGTGGAAAAAATACAACTTCTCATAAAATAAACTATCTACAATTCAAAATATATCTCAACAGTTTCAGTATGCGCACTGTCAGGGTCCCTTAGTGTTCATGCGCAGGCATTGACGCTAGAGGTGATGTCTCCAGTTCCCACTCTGAGATGTAACCTAAAGACCTTAGGGAGAGAGCTTATCCTGAAAGAATAACAACTTTAGCAACTCACATTCAAAAAGTTAGCAAGTCCAAAATAAAAACAATGGTTTGTCAGGGTTATTGATCCTGACAATAAGGAATATCCTGAGTAAATGGTGCATGGAGGCCTGATTCAGAACAGGACTGTGGTGTGCAGGAGAAGGGGCTTATGCCTTCTCTTGCATGCCTTTTCCCAGATTGGAAGTGGTCCTGGGAAACAACTACTTCCTCTGCTGGAGAAATTTGATGTTCTGAAAGACTACATATATATGACTGATGTTTCTAGCACCTGGAATGCTTAATGGATTGAGGAAGGTAATTCATGTCCAAAATATTTACTGAATCTGGAAATATGTTTTCAGGGCCTTCAAACTGTCCCACCCATCTTAAAGGATGATTTAACAAAACATTGAATTTTGAACACTCCTAGAAAAGACAAGATAATTAACCTCCATATATCCCTATAACCAACACATGTTGCTGCCCGTCATGGGCTGGCAACGGGCAGGAGAACAACAGGGTGGGGATGGGAAAAATAATGTCATGCCAATGGTATGATGTCTCTTCCAGAAGCAATGTCACCATGATGGCATGACATTCTAGGATTCCCCCCCCCAAAAAAAACTCTATGATTTTACCACAGAGTTTGGGAGGAATCTTACAGCATCATGCCAATGCAGTGATGTCACTTCTGGATTTAAATTGGAAGTGACTTTCCCCCATTTCCCTCATGCCAAGCAGCAGTTAGAACAGCAGGTGGATTGTGGGAGATCTACTACCAACTTTAATTTGATTAGCCATGATTCCCTGTTCCCAGAGAGTCCTGGTAACTGTTGTCATGTGAAAAGAGGTAAAAGGGCTAGGAATCTCTGGCCATTCGCTGTATCTTCATCAGACTACAATTCCCAGGATCCTTTGAGAGATGTGACAAGAGTGGAATAAAGTTGATATAGGATTGTGGTATGGATGGGACCAAAGACTCAGATCGTTCCCTGATAACACTGTGAACAATGGTGCTGTGTATTTATTTCCAAGTTCCACAAAAGGAAATCCGTAATGATGGTTGAGATATCCATAAATAATCCGGTTGGTAAAAAGAGATCTGGAACAATATTTAAGTTGGCCAAGACTTCTATTCTGGAATGGCAGAAATCAGCAATTTATGAGCAATGGCTCTATTTCTCTTTTCATATTATTTTGCAATAAAAAATAACTTCAGGCTACCTTTTGGAATCGTGTTGATCACACATATAGAGTGTAAATTTGGATGCAATTTCTAAAGTAGCTTCAAATTGGCAGAGAGGGGATTTCTTATGTGGGCCAGAAATATAATCCACACAACTGGCCACAGTTACACAACATCCAGACAGAATGACTGTAACACACACTACTTTGCAAAAGTTATCAGACACCACAGCTGGCCTGGAATGAGTGTGTTGACAGGGTCAAGTTGCTTTGATCTTATTACTCCAATTTGGATCTAATTGCATCAGTCTCCAGGCCCAATTCCATTTCTACACCCAATTCAAGAGTCCTTGTTTTGCAATTTGGGTCCCAAGACATACCTTTGTTTATTTTATTTATACCCTGCCTTTCTCCCTAATGGGGACTCAAAGTGGTTTACATCATTCTCCTCTCCTTAATTTTATTCTTACAATAACCCTGTAATGTAGGTTAGGTTGAGAGGGTGCGTCTGGCCCATGGTCACACAGTGGGATTCTATATCAGGTAGGGATTTGAACGTGGATCTCCGAAATTCAAATCTTACACTCTAACCACTGTGAAACACTAGCTAGGGTTGCCAGGTACCCCCACCTATTAGTGGGTGGCAGGCACCCACCAATCTTTCACTCACGAGTTTTCTAGTATGCCCACGGAGCATTTTGGTTATGCCACTTCCAGTGTGACCGGAAGAGATGGCATTGCACCTTTAAGTGAAATGATGTCACTGTTGGTTTTCCTCCAGGAGCAATGTACCCATCCGTCCCTCTGCCTGGATTATAGAGACCTTTTCCCACTTCTATCTGATGAGGGGAGCTGTGACTCTCTAAAGCTTCTACCTTGGAAATCCAGTTAGTTTTTAAGGTGCTATTGGACCCAGATCTTGCTCTTCTACTGAAGACCAACATGGGTGGCTAACCACCTGAAATTACTACGTTGAGGTGACACCAACACCATTGACTCCATCCCAAACTCTCCCAGTTGGTTGACAGTTATGGGCTGGCACCCTTAATTTTGGTTCAGTGAACAATGAATTTATCCTTGATGATATTTGCAGTTTCTAAAAATTTTAAAGGTCTTTTGCTTATTTGTATTTAATTGTACGTTGTGGTCACAGTTTTAGTCTTACTATAAATTGGTTTGTGCCTACACAACTCCCCAGCTCGTCAAAAATCAGGACATGGATTTTAAAATTGATAAATAATCTTGACAATGAAGCAAATACACAGGACTTCCTCCATCACACACTTTATCAGTCCTTAGGGCAGGTGAGAAAAGATTCCCTACGGGAGCCAGGGAAATATTTATTATGCAAATTGTGTTTATTAAAGTCTTTTGAGATTCTCCCAGATCACAGTAGCTATTTCTAGCAGAAACAAGGAGATCTCATTATGAATATACATCAATATTCCCAGTGCTTTATTCCTAAAAAAAGAGGTGCCGGCACTTATGATGTTTGCTGCCTTGGGACCCAAGTCCACCAGCTGAAAGAGATGCCAGAACTGTGAAAAGAGGTGCCGGTACTACATACCATGTGTACTGCCAGGAAAAAAAAGCCCTGAATATTTTTATGTGCAAGTTTTAGGGGTTCTGGGACTAGTAAAATGTGAATCAAAAGCTGGAGATTTATAAATAGAACAGGCTTTTCCTCAATGAGTACTTCCCCCCAGGGGTCATTTCGTAGAAAAAGAGCTGGAGGAACTCATTAGCATGACTCATTAGCATATGCCACACCCTTTGCCATCACCAGAAGTGTGTCATTGACATAACTGCTTTGCATATGCCACACACCCTGACATCACCTATCCTGGCTGTTTTGGACCCAATCCTGGCCATTCAGGGCCGAAATTGGGCCCAAAATGGCAAAAAGAGGCTGAAAATGGCTGAGAAAGGGCCCAAAACGGTCAGGATCTGGCTGCTGATGAGTGGGAGAGGGATCCACCACCCATCAGAGGCCCGATCCAGGCCAGAGTCAGGTGGGCAGGTCGACCTGACATGTGACCTCTTCGGGGAACTGCCAGAACTGTGTTCCTGTGCGTTCCCCCTCGAAATGAGCCCTGCTTCCCCCTGTTTAATCTCTCAGCATTTAGTAACGGAGAGCCAGTTTAGTGTAATGGTTAAGAGTATTGGATGAAGAAGATGTCAGAATTATTTGATTTCAAGTTTTTCTCAGCCATGCAGCTCTCTGGGTAACTTTGGGCCAATCACTCTCTTTCTCTCTGCCTACTCCACCTCACAGAATTCTTGTGATGATAACATGGAGGAGGAGAGAACAGTGTACGCTACCCTGAGCTGCTTGGAGAAAGGGCAGGATAAAAATTTACCAAATAAATAAATATGCAACCTCATGCTGGCCGGCAAACCATTTGGTGAACGTTAGAAGCGTCAACAAGTCATAAAAAACCAAGTTCATCTAGAACATTCCATTTTCATACTGCTGACAAGAATAACAGTCGAAAACGAGAATATGTGAAGGGAAGGAAATGGGACAGAAATGATATCCACAGCCATTATAAGAACAAGATCATTTAGTATAATGGTTTTAATCTCATTCGGATCATTTTACAGGATTCGGCTCCATGGCACATCAAGTTGACGATCCAGAGAAGCTGTGGTAAATAATGCTCTCTTCACAGTTTGTCTTGACGTCTTTTAGTCCTTCTCCTCCCCGTGTGTAATAACATAAACAAGGTTCTTGTAGTCAAGGTTACCCGAGGGATCAGGAGGAAAGGCAGTAAACGTCTGCTTGACCTGAGAAATGAGTAGGAAATAAAGGTTTAAAAGCACAGGATGCAGGGAAAGAACAAGCGTATTTCCTCTCAGACACACAGAATCCTAGTCAAGATCCTTGAGGACTTGAACAATTGTTCGCATGAGAAAACAATACTTCTGTTGTGTTAAAGAGCCAGTATGTGAATATTTATTAAAATATTTACATCCCACCTTTCCTTTATGGCTGAAGGCAGTTTATAAATCGAAATTTTAAAAGATACATGATACAATACTCCCCATAGCCCCATTTCCCTCTGACTCAAAATGGCCGAGGTGTGGGGTCATTATTTTCCCTGTTGGCAGGACTGTGTGCAATATTCTGAATTGGGCCCCTGCAGCTCCTTGGCAATTAATTTCATACAGCTGCCATTTGACTGTGGACAATGCAAATTAAAAGAAACTCAAACTGTATTCATGTTAAACCATGTGTTAACATGTACATGTTAGCACAGTGGTTAAGTGGTTCGGCTGTGAATCAGCACTCTACTGGTTCGAATCCCACTACTGCCATGAGCAGAGTTGGTGGCCTTGGGTAAGCCACTCCTCTCAGCCCCAGCTCCCCAGCTGCATTGTGGGGATAATAACACTAACTTGTTCACCGTTCTGAGTGAGGCACTAATCTCTCTAGAAGAGCGGTATATAAATGCTGCTGCTGCTGCTGCTGCTGCTACTACTACTACTACTATCAGGGCCGGATCTACGGTTGCCAGCGCCCAGGGCAACCGTAGTCAGGCTCTACACGCGCGCATAGCACACGCGCGCTCCTGGCGCTGCGTGATGATGTCACTCCTGTGACGTCATCATGCTGGGGCGCCCCCCCGCCCCTGCAGCTGGCATGCCGCGGAGCTGGCAGCAGCTTGAGTGGCTTGGAGGCTGCCCGCACCGTTCACCTGCCCCGCAGGACAAGTGGCGGCCGGCTTGCAGCGCGCCCCTTGTCCTGGGGAAAGGCGAACGGCGCAGGCGGCTTCCCAACCACTCGCGCTGCATTTTGCCTTTCCCCAGGACAAGGGGCGGCTGGCTTGCTGCACACCCCTTGTCCTGAGGAAAGGCGAACGGTGTGGGTGGCTTCCCAGCCACCCGCGCTGCCTTTTGCCTTTCCCCAGGACAAGGGGCGCGTGGCAAGCTGGCCGTCCCTTGTCCTGGGGAAAGGCAAAAGGCAGCGCGGGTGGCTGGGAGGCTGCATGCGCCGTTCGCCTTTTCCCAGGCGTGCTCCTGGGGCTGGCAGCGCATTCCTGGGGCTGGCAACTGTGCCTGGCGCCCCCTCTTTGGAGGCGCCGGGGGCAGACTACCTCCCCTGCCCCCCCCGTCGATCCAGCCCTGACTACTACTACTACTACTACTACTACTACTACTACTACTACTACTACTACTACTACTACTACTACTATTTGGCTTCAAATCAGCTGCAGTTTCCAGGTTACCTTCAAGGACAGCTCACAGGATTGTCCAAGAATGGAACTAGACAAAATAATAATAATAATAATAATAACATTTGATTTATATACCGCCCTTCAGGATGACTTAACATCCACTCAGAGCGGTTTACAAAGTATGTCATGATTATCCCCACAACAACAAATACCCTGTGAGGTGGGTGGGACTGAGAGAGCTGTGACTGACCCAAGGTCACCCAGCTGGCTTCAAGCGGAGGAGTGGGGAATCAAACCCAGTTCTCCAGATTAGAGTCCCGCGCTCTTAACCACTACACCAAACTGGCTCTCAGTGACAGATGTGCGTTTTCCTCATCTCTCCATATAAAAAGCCATCTATGCACATCACACTCAGCATCCCAGCCTTCCTTTGTGGCATCCTCCGATGTGACATAGATCTGACCATGAATGGCTGTTTTCATCTTTGTCCCTAGATACCAAACGCCCACAGATCCCTGTGGTTCATCATGCCAACTCTCAATCCAGCAAGTAGAAATGTCTCTTGCCAGATGGAAAACATTCATATTTGAGGTAATGGTGTGTGTTTATGGGGGGAGGAATCTTACCTCTTCCTCAGTGAATCGATCGGCCTGTGTTGTGAGCATTTCTTTCATGCTGTTTAAAAGAAAAACAAATAAATAGATTTATGGATGAGGGCGTGGAGGCTCCTGGGTGAAGATCAGAACCATTTCCTGCATGTTCTGGAAGCTTTTTGGAATTTGGTAGCTGTTTATGAAGCAATCACATATAAATACAGTGCTTATTCCATTATTACTGAAAGCGTAGGCGTGTCAGCATACCTACATTTTTCTCCTGCCTCACTGTAACTGTCACTAGGATTGTCTCCGATTTTTTCACCTCAATGAAATGTTGATGCAAACGTGGTAGTTCTGGTTCAGGCAAAGTATCTGAGAAATTTGGAGGGAAGCAAATCTGCGATAGAAGAAATGTTGTTGGTATTGGATCAGGGTTTGCCCAATACATTCCTAAATTGCTGTTAGCTTCACCTCAAGGGGAATTTTTGAGGTAAAAATGCCTACCCAGGTGCAACAACTGACTGAAATTGATTGGCAAAAATATCATGGCAGGTAAAAGGAAATCTTTTCCTGCACACCTTATGGAATTTGGGACCACAGGTGTTTATGATGGCCACTGGCTAAAGAGAGTATAAAAAGGGATTATATACATTTGTGGAGGAGGAGAGGTCTATGTGTGGTTGGAGTTATGATAGTTCAATGACACCTGCATGTTCGGAGACAGTATATGTCTCAATATCACTTGCTGGAGGGGGCAAAAATATAGAACTGACAGGGGTGGTTGGAGAATTTTGATGTGGCTGTTATATGGGAGTACACCATGCATTTATATTAAGTACATGCTTTTTATTTGTGCATGTGGGTGCACTGCTGAAGCACAAGTGTACATTTTACTTGTGTGTGTGTGTGCATTTGTGTCCGTGAATACATGTTTTTTGGACATATCCCCCTTTCTTCTCCTGTCGAATCATCACAGGCATTCTTACCTTCATTATAACGTCTTGACCTGTGTGACCTGAGCATGACACAAACTTAAACATTACTCTACCTCACAAGCCCCCCGGTACAGAGATGGAGCACCTGATCAGCATTTGTGAAGTCTCTAGGCCGGCTGAGTGTGCCATGTGACATGGAGCTTCTTGACCTCTTTGTCTACCACAACATAGTGCAGTTGTGCATGTAGGTCAGTGGTACATGCCCAGCTCAGTGAGGAATCTCAGAGCCAAGCTACAAGTGACACCTTACACAGGTTGGACACTTGTCAGCTTACCTCAAGTTTTGATGGGAAATGTAGGTGTCCTGGTTTTACAGCTTGGCTCTCCATTACAGCTGCAAGACCAGGACGCCTACATTTCCCATCAAAACTTGAGGGAAGCTGACAAGTGTCCAACCTGTGTAAGGCGTCACTTGTAGTTTGGCCCTCATTGGGTGCCTGAAAGGCCAAAAGGAAGAAACCTTCCTGAGGTTAATCCTAAAGCACAACTGTTTAGAAGCTAAATTTATAATCTCAGAGGACCTTCCAAATGCAAGATGAAGCCCAGCACATGTTCATAATTTCAGTGGCATGAGGACCAGAGAGAGAGACCACTGCAACATCATTTTAAAAAATCTTCTTATCTTTCTTCTTTTTTCTGATCACGGATTTAGAACCACACACATCTGAACTGTAGATTTTGTGTTTTGCTCTGTCCCTAATGAAATCAGATACCCTGAAGCTTCTGGCTGATCACCATGTGGACGCTGGACTAGATTAACATTTGGTCTGATTCAGCAGGGCTCTTTCTATGTCCTTATCTGAGAAATGTGAGGGGAAGCAAAAGAAAACAGGGGGCGGGGGGACCCCAAGGATTTATTTCCATGAGATGGAGTTCACAGGATACAAGATGGTAGGGATCCTGAATCCAGCCTGTGAACTCGATTGCAATCTTATGATAGGTGCAGAGGAGTTAGCCGTGTTAGTCAAAAAGACGAAGAGAACTGTGATTCTCGAAAGCTTATGCTACAATAAAGTTGGTTAGTCTTAAAGGTGCTACTGGGCTCTTTTTAATCTTATGATATTCTCTCTTGCTGTGCATGCTGCTCCTGCTCCAGGTTGGACTGCAGTGCATGCGGCAAAGGAGCTTCAGTATCCCTGGCCCTGCACTGTTGCCCCAAACAGAAATGGTCTGGGGGGGGGTGCTATTTGGCCCACTGCAGAAGATTACGTGCACACATCGGGACAGAGACAGAAACTGATAACTCTGGGTGGAAATACACATTACTAAGTGTAAGAGATGCTCATGTGAACCTCATTTCACATGTCCTTCTCCAACTTCCCATGCACTCACTTGCACAGTGACACTTCAGTTTGCTCCATGTGAATACATTTAGGCATTCGATATCAGTTCCTCCTCAACCGCTAAAAGTATCCCAGTTTCCCCCAACTCCATACCCATTCATTGAAATGCAGATCTTGACTCTTTCTCACACCTTAAAGAAATGCAAATTGGGAGGTCAAAGGAGCCTACAGTACTTGTTCTCACAGTGAAAACAGCTGAATTGGCACTCTGCCCTCCAGACACACTTGCAGATGCAGTCACACAAAGGGAGCGCCAGTGAAAGCGGCATTCATGTGCGCTGAGCAAGAATAGCCTGCACATGAATTGAGTACCACACATAAAATCTTGCTCTTGAGCATCCTCAGGTAATCTGCAACATGTAATTCCACTCAATGAAGGGCTGATACATGACTTTTTAGGCCGTGCTGTTTCTATTCTTTCTTTCAATATCCACATATATCTGCCAACGTAACACTTTGTGTGTGCATCTGAAAAAGCAGGCTCCGTTTCTCACTAAACCTTTTTAGTATTTCAGGCACAACTAGACTCCTCCCTGCACTTTTGTTTCTGAAATTCAGAATCAAAGCCCAGCACCTCTCTTCTTCAGAAGCCCACTAGTGTTTAATCAAAAAGAGTCCAGTAGCACCTTTAAGACTAACCAACTTTACTGTAGCATAAGCTTTTGAGAAACACCGTTCTCTTCGTCAGATGCGCATCTGACAAAGAGAACTGTGATTCTCGAAAGCTTATGCTACAGTAAAGTTGGTTAGTCTTATAGGTGCTACTGGACTCTTTTTGATTTTGATACTACAGACTAACACGGCTAACTCCTCTGGATCTGTGACCACTAGTGTTTGGCATCTTTTACAATCCCATGCATGCAGGAGCTTGGGGAAAGAATTTGGGGCAAAGGTTGGTATAGGACGGTGGGGAGGGGAGAAACATCATATATAATTACAAGCTTCTGATGTACAGCCCTGCAGCCTTTGGCAGTGTTACACATGAGGAGGACAAATTGAAGAATCCCAGCACAGTTTCCATTATTTATTTTATAGAGAAACGAAGGCTCAGATTTTCCAAAATGAGAAGCGGGAGCTTTGGGGAGAGAGAGAGGGTTTTTTCCCCTTTTTTGCTCAGTTGTTTTCCATATTATTTGTTTCTCCAGGAAAAAAAAATTAAAGACTTTCAAAATGGATTTACACAAACCATTGTCTGACCCATTGGCATTGATGTGGGACAGGAGATGGCATTCATTGTGGCTCGTTTCTTTTAGTCCCGATATTTATAAAAAATTATAAGTTCACTCTTTGGAAGAGGAATCTGGAGGACCCACAGCCCGAGCCAAAAGGAATGGTCTTTTAATGTGTCTGCTCTGCTAGATGGGCTTTGCGTGCCAGCAAATGGCTTTATCTTTCAACCTGTCCTCTGAAAAAAACTTACATGAATAGCATTTGGGTATATTTCCAACCCAAACTAAGCTTTTCATTTGTTTAGGGGTAAAGGGAGAGGCGGTTTTATATGGTTGTCATTTTGTTTGTTTGTTTGTTTGTTTGTTTGTTTGTTTGTTTGTTTGTTTGTTTGTTTGTTTGTTTGTTTGTTTGTTTGTTTGTTTGTTTGTTTGTTTGTTTGTTTGTTTGTTTGTAGTCAGCCTTTCTCACTGAGACTCAAGGCAGATTACATAGTGTGAGATCGGTAGCAAGGACAAAGGTAGGCATTTCCATACAGTGTCAAGGACATTTCCACAAACAATGTCATAGGGTAGATAAATACAAGTTTACAGAGACATAGCATTAGCAAGGATCCAATACAGGGTTGAAGGATTGCTGAAACAGAACATAATCCATTCTAGGATTGACATTAGACAACATGAAGCACGAACAGTATATACGAGTACATATTCAAAGCAACAAATAATATGTAAAGTAACATAACGTTGGAGCCCATGGTTCCCAACTCATTGGTGAAACATCCAAGACCCTCTCCCTACAATACCGCCCTCCTATTAGCAAAACATCCAAGACCCCCTCCCTACAATACCACCCTCCTATCTGAGTAAAAAAGCCTTTTTGAATAATTCGGTTTTGCATAGTTTGCGGAAAGCCAAGAGTGTGGGAGTTCTCCGGACCTCCTCAGGCAGGCTGTTCCACAGGGTAGGGGCCACCACAGAGAAGGTCTGTGTATAGGCAGCAATTGATTTTGCCCATGTGCAGGCTGGCACCTGCAAGAGAGGGTTCTTTCTCTTTTGCACTTTAAAATGGGTCTTAGAATCACTATTTTCTTAACAAATTCACAGGGTAGAAAAAAAACCCAATGGCAAAAATGCCGAGATAATTCAGGGTTTCTTTTCTACCCAGTGGCTTGTTTTCTCTACCGCAGTGATACCCGGTAGCATTTTGACATGTCACTTGTGGCTCTTCTGAGCCCCTTTCCCCAATGTGGAACCTAACCCATATTTTAGTGAAGTGGGCAAAGCATTTGCCTGGTGCAGTTCATGTGATTGGCAGGTTGTTTTCACCTTGAAACAGATTCTGCTAGAGGAACGGGTAAGCTGCAAGCCCCCTGAGATGCAAGCCTCAAGCCAGGGATAAAAGAAAATATGGCCCTTTAGGCGCATGGAAACTGCACGTCATAGAGTGAGTACCACTGTTTTAGAGAATGGAAACTGTTAAGTGGTACATGGCTATACTTTGGGAACGTTGTTTACTACTGTACATGTGACAATGTCCTTAGAGGAAAAATTTCTAGACTCCCTCTTCTCTGAATTCTACCAAAAAAGTACAAATGAGGTAGCTAATTTATCCCAGTTGTGCTCTCAAGGGTAGGTGGCCATCTGGACTAGAAGAGCTTGGCTTCTGGCTTAGCTGGAGATAGGGTTGTCTTGCTGCCTTCCGGGGACAGCAAGGGAGCTCTCACTGCTGGGCTCCAGGCCCCGCTGTGCCTCTTCACTCCAGCAGGAGCAAGGGGTGGGAGCAGGGAAGTGACATCATGCAACAATGCAGGACGTTGAGAACCTGAAAAATGTCAAACCATGTCAAAATGCAGGACGTTTTGTACCTGAAAAATGATGTCATGATGACACTCTGGGAATTAATATCTCTATGGTATTAAAACCATAGAGATAAGCAAATTCCTAGAGTGACATGATGTCACTTCCAGGTACAAACTGGAAGTGAGGTCATAACATTGTACGTCATCACATTATGTCACTCCCCATCCCCCAAAGGCACCTGCTAGCTAGAGAGGGGTCTAGAAGTTGGATCAGCCTGAAAAGAAGGCACAGTGGTTGGATATGCTGAAAGAGTCAGAGCGACAAGCAGACAGACTCTGCCGGAGTTGGGTGGATGGGTAGCATTTCTTTCTTTGGAGATCTGATGTGGGTTATGGATCTGCTGCTGTAGGGTGTTTTCCACATAGGGATGGGCTTGTGTGGCTTCCCAGTTGCTGCTGTGGTTTCGATATACCAGCATGGCAATGGGACCCTCGTGCTTCTTGCAATCATTCATTCCTTTGTTTGATTTCAGTTATTACAACACTTATATTCCGCCTTTCCTCCTAGCTCAAGGTGGCTTACAAAACACAATTTAAAACAAAAAAAAACCCTTTCACCATAAAAGATACCTGATGTCTATACCCTACTAAAAGTCTTGGGAAAACAATATTCTTGAAGTACCTTCTAAAAATGTCTAGAGACAGCATTCCTCTCACCTCTTCAGGGAGTCCGTTCCACAAAGTGGAAGCGATACAAGAAAATACGTGAGAACTAGTTGATGCCGTGCAGGCTATCCTAACTTTCTGGCACCAACCTGAGGACTACATCTGGTACAGGGAAATATTTGGGAAGAGATGAGTATTTAGGGGAAAAGGCACACTTGCTGAGCTGCTTTGGTTTGCTTCTACTATACATCATTTTGAATTTTGTATGTGTGAGAGTAGACATTTTGTACTAAATGATAAAATAAGTTAATAAATCCAAGGGGAGTGAAATTCAACTCCCCTCTCCCCACCCCGGCTATAAGAGCATTTGAGCCGATTCTGTTGAAGAGCCATCACAAACTGAAACTTGCCAGGTCAGCTTGCCTTCCAATGGTACAAGTTGGCACTCCTCTGTTAGTACCAACAAGCTTGGCATTGTAAGACGACTCCTGGAAACATGCAGTCTGTTGTAACACTTTCCCCAAACACTCTGACTCACAAGTAACCCTCACAGGTTTCAATGGACCTTAACAGCCTCTCCTTGCTGGGCCATTTTCGCCCATGCGTAAGGATGTCACTATCGCTTTCTCAAATTAAACCCTGTAGAGAATTGCTGCACAGTGTGTGTATGCACACACCCATTTAAGTAACTGGAGAAGAAGAAGAAAAAATTGCCACCATGTTGACAATCGGTTCTAACAGCCTTCTGAATGAGTCACGGGTTTCCAAGCAAGAGGTGAATATGCAATGGAAAAAATGAAGTATCCCAAAAGGATGTTAATTATATGAAAGTTCTTATTAAAAGGTCACGCATGGCCAGTTGTGGGGGTGTTAGCCTGCCGTTTTCTCCTCCACCTTCATAAAAATATGAAACATCATTAATTAATAGCCAGCTTTGTCTTGATCGGTACAAGGCTTTCAAAAGACTGCCCAAGCTTCTCTTTAAAATATGAAGTCAAGAGTCTAACTGAATTGTATGGATATATGAATAATGGTTTGTTGTATAATAATCAGCATTGCCGTCAGCTCTAATAAGCAAGAATGGCTCCGGTGTGGCAAGAAAATGAAGCAACTGTATACCATATGGGAAAGTGACCTTTCAAAGCCAAGAAAATCCAGTGTTTTTATAGCATATATTTTGCAAATGTGGATCTTGGTCCTATGTTCTTAACATGCATTAATGTCACTTGGAGCTTGCAAAGAACCCTGGGGCAGATCTCTTTGAGGCAGTGTAGTTTAATGACTACAGATGGAAAGGTGGCATTTCAGGGTGGCCCTGTCATGAAAAAGACATATTCCACGGTTGTCTTTTCAATACCCATTTGAAATGTGGTGCTGGAGGAGAGTTTTGCAGATACCGTGGATGGCCAAAAAGACAAATAAGTGGGCACTAGATCAAATCAAGCCTGAATTCTCCCTAGAAGCTAAAATGACAAAAGTAAGGCTACCGTACTTTGGTCACATCATGAGAAGACAAGACTCTCTGGAAAAGTCAATAATGCTTGGAAAAGTGGAAGGCAGCAGGAAAAGAGGAAGACCTAAAACGAGATGGCTTGACTCAATAAAAGAAGCCACATCCTCCAGTTTGCAGGATATGAGCAAGTCTGTTAATGGTAGGACGTTTTGGAGGTTTTTCATTCATAGGGTCGCCATAGGTCGGAGGTGACTTGACGGCACATAACATACACTATCTGGCTTGTTGCACTTAATATTTATTTTCATTTGGTGGGGAATTGCTCACCCCATATGTCCATTGCCCATAGAAGAGGGTTCCACTACACCTTATAGTTACTACAGTGTTTATTTTATTTTGTAGATGCAGCCTCTCTGATTGCTTTTTCTTAACCCAGAGAACCCTTTGCTGTTTTCTTTCTGTAAAAAAGCCACCCATAATCTGCTTTCATCCCTGCTGTGGAAAACACGTAGGTATTTTTTCCTCTAGTGCAGTGGTACTCACTCAGTGGCTTGGGAGCCACATGTGGCACTCCTGAACACCATTCCCTACCACGTTCCCAGAAAGTGGCAAGGCCATCAGCCACTAGGGCTTGTTGCTGGCAGGTGGTTCCCACCACTTTGAAACAGCTACTGATGGCAGAACTGCAGAATGGGTAAGCTGTGAGCTTCCCTGAGTTGTGGGCCTTGTGCCAGGGATACAGTAAAAGGACCCATCCTTTCCAACAATCCCATCTTAAGCAATTCTAGCAGCTAATTTTGCAAAAGAAAACAAAAACGCATGCAGAAGAAACAGGTAATATGTCAGAGGCACTAAATAGGAAAATGAAAAAATTTCTCCAAGAAATGTGGAAAAAAAGAAACCTTCATGTGGAAATCAGCCAGAAGGGAGAAAAACATCACGTGAGTGGAAAACCAGTCAGTTGGCAGCTCTGACACCTATCCCATGAAACTGTGAACTGATGTCAGACCAATCAGCGTAAGGTAAGGACCTAGAGTTTCCAAGTCTCCTTATCCTCTCGGCACACGCACATACATACGCCTGCATGATGACATCACTTCTGGTGACATCACTTCTGGGTGATGTCATTGCACAGGCATAGGAGTGCATGCCCACTGTGAAGCGTGGGAGCCCTCTGTGAAGTGCAGGAGCACTCTCAGGGCAGTGTGATGACATCACCCCCCAGGAAGTGACAACATCATGCCACCCTGAGAACGCACCCAGGAGGCCCGTTCCTGACCGGGTGAGTGGGGGAGGGGCAGAGGGTGCGAGCGGAGGATCCCCTGCTCCCACCAAGGGACTGGTAACCCTACAAGGACCAGAGCAGACTGTTGCTGTGCCATAGCCGATGTGCAGCAAAGACCTGGATGTCTCACATGATCTCCTGGTGAGACTTGGTGGCTGTAGCCCCAACACAGATCTGTTGAAGTCACACCAGCGCAAGGCTTAGGAGAAACATCCCAGGAGGAAGAGGAGGAAACTGGGTGCATCTTAGATTCCTCTACATGGAGGCCTAGGGAAAGTAGGCTTTAGAGCAAATAGTCTCTTCCTCAAGATGGAGGTCTTTCCTAAGACCCCTAGCTATGGAATAGCAGGGCATCCCAAAGAGGATGCATCAGACGTACTGAGCGGGAGACTCTTGCATAATAATGCACCTTAACGGCTAAACACGGAACCTCAGTGCGTATACAGCAATATGCTCCAAATATATACTCCAAGAAGTCTGCTTGTGAGTTTTCAAAATCTAGAAGCTCTTGGATCAGACTGTCCTCTTGTAGAATCCTGGAGTTCTTGGACCATTAGCAGTATCCAACATGGTTCTTCATATGATCATAGCAAAATTACTCAAACCTGAATGCTATGGCAGGGGAGCCATGTTAAGAAGAACCCTGTTGGATCAGACTACTGGTCTATCCACATCCTAGTAGTCCATCCAGCCCAGCATCTTATTTCGCACAGTGGCCAACCAGTTGCCCTGGAGGGCTAACAAACAAGACATAGAGACCAAGTGCCTTTCCCTGATGTTGCCACCTGGCACTGGTATTCAGAGGTTTGCATCCTCTGAACGTGAAAGTTCATTTGGTCATTTTGGCTAGTAGCTAAGATGTGACCTTTCATCAGTGAATCTGTCCAATCCCCCTTTGACACCATTTATGCTCATGGTCATCACAATACCTACTAGTCTTGCCTGGTGCCCACTTATGGCAGGCAGCCTCCAGATAATGAATGCCTCTGCCTACTAATCCCCAGCTGATTGGCAGGAGGAACAGGCTGGCAAAACGGTGGGATGCGATCATCATCCCCACGTGATGACATCACTTCTGGCATGACCCAGAAGAGACAGCATTGCGCTAGAGCTGATTCTTTAACACTTGGTCAAACACACAGTAGTTCTGGCCAAGTTCCAAGGAATTAACTCAAGTGAAATGCCATCACTTCCAGGTCACACTGGAAGTGACCTCATTTCATGGGGATGATGATCACATGTTCACCTCCTGGTAAGTTCCCACTCTCCGTCTCCCACTCGTTGCCGGAGGGAGGTGGACTTGGAAATCTTAATACCTACTAGCAATAAATTCCACAGAATAACTACTTATCAAGAAGAGAAGTACTTCCTTTGTCTGTCTGTAATCTATTTCCCATCCATTTCCCATAGTTTAGTTGAAACTGTATCACTGATTTTCTCTTAGACAAATCCACAAATCCACATCACCTTGATCTCCATCATCCTAGCCTTCTGGAACTTTATCTTTTAGTACTCAGCCTACCCTAATGTGTTTAATCGCAGCAAAACTGACAACTTCCCTTCCTTCACAGAAGCTGGACTGCAATCTGCTTTGTTCTCAACATTCTGAGACACCACATCTGTTCAGCCAATCAGCCTCAGAGACTTCTCCTCTACAAGTACATTGCAATTTACACTGGTGGCAAGATGCAAATCTGATTTTTTAAAAAAAGATGGAGGGAAAATAACTAGTCTTCTTTTACATAACCATGATCTGAAATACAAAGATTAAAGATGGGGTATTGTTGCTGTTATTAAAAGAACTTACTAGTCTGCTTTTACATAACCTTTTCCTTCCCGGTCGAATACCCTAAAAGCGTTCAGAATTATCTCTTCTGGGTCTGTGCCTAAAAGGGAGAAAGGAAGAGGTATGTTAGATACTCATTCTGTACATGCATCAGTCAGTTCACACATGCCTGATACTTGATTTCTGTACACTCAGAGCCAAACTACACGAAATGCCCAACATGTGTTAGATCCCTCAAGGTTCCTTGGGTAGTGTCGTCTTACAAAGAACAACCGCTCCATGTGATTCGCTGCTGGGGGGAAACTCGAGTGGAGGCTTTTTGCAAGGGACAGAAAGAATCCCCTCCACTGCTCTTTCTTCCCTGGGCAGAGAATTACATGGAGTGGTTGTTCTTTTGTAAGACTACAATACCCAGGGAACCTTGCAGGACCCGATATGCATCCGGGCATCTTGTGTAGTTTCCCCCATAGTCAATGAACCCTTAACAACTGGAAGCTGAACATGTGCCGTAGCTCCACTAAACACCATCCCAATTGAGGTGGCATGGAGGACTCATGCAAATGAACTCTTCTCTGAACTCATTTATTTTTGTCAAATAAATCTTCATTTATCACATACACTCGTTGCTCCCAACTCTAGTCCCCACTTCTTTGGTTACCTACAAAGATCTCACTTCTACAACCTGCCTTATCTAGAAAAAACGTTTTTGTCCCCATATTTGCAAATTGAGCCCAACAGTTGATCCTCTGCACAGAACATGACAACATACACATGGTCCCATCCAGTACATACAATGCCATGAATTATGAAAAGAAAAATGTTAATTTCTAAAGTGTCACATATAAACTGTGGCGTGGTAATTGACTTGCAGTCAGGTTTCCCTGCACACCCAGGTCTCCATAAAACATATGACACCTGTTCTTCCCCTCCACGCACACACCATGTTTGGCTGCTGTTAGCAATGGAGAAGAATCTCTAATTCACTCAACCAGGACTGGCCTCCACCATGCAGGCAAACCAGACAATGTTCTCTACATCCCTGGAACAAGACAGCTCAAAATTGCAAAGTTGTGATAGATCATCCCTGCCATTCGCTTGTAGGAGCGAAGCAGGAGGTGCAGCAATTAAGTGGATCTACCAAAAGGCAATGAGGGTACTGAGTGCAAGTACCCTCAGGAGATTGTATCAGAGTTGTTGGTGGCAGCAGTTGTTATCCAGTTTGTCTTTGGCAACCCTGGGGTAGTGACAGGAAGGGGCATCATTGCTGAGTGGAGACTTGGAACAGCTGCTGTGTTTTCCTATCTCCTGGAGACCAACCAGAAGGAACGGGGAGGGCATCAGAACACAGAACACTGTTCAAAGCATCTGGTTTGTTCCAACAGTCAAATGACTGTTGTGTTTTTTTTATAAAAGTTACAATGCTTTTGAGAACAGAATAACTTTAGCTAATTCTTTAATGAAACTGGCAGGGTAACTTTGTACCCCATATTCAAAATGAGTACTCAAAAAGCAACCCAATGGAAAAATCCATTTTTTTCTGGAATAAAGAGAAGTCTAAATGGTAATTAACTTTTCTTTGGGGATATCAGGCATCAAACTGCCAGTGACAGTTGCAAAATGGCAGAGAACCACTATCTTTGAAGGGGTTTTTTTTTGCAAGAAAACTCCACTAGGAGAGGCAGTTGTTGCTGACATCCAAAACATTATGGTCTCCTCAAGAGTTCTGGGAACAGTAGTTTGGCACAATCTCTAGTACTCTTCAATGAACTACAGTTCCCAGGGATCCCTGGGGAACTGGAATGTCTGTTAAACCAATTTAATTCTGCAATACAAATATGTCCATTCCCACTCACTTTTTCCCCTCTACTTAATTAAGGGGGGAATGGCTCCAGGTTCATCATGTCCTTCTCTTGAACTTGTTATGCAAAACAAACTATAAAAAAGGCCACTGCTCATTTCTTTAATTGGACTAAAGCTTAATAGAAATGGAACATGGAGTTTTTTCAGTAGCGCAATTCCTTCTGCTATCCATGCCAAAAAGCATACTGCGTGTTTAGAGAGAGGTGATTTCCTATAGAACAAAATTAGTCGTGCTGGAAATCAATTCAAGCCGTCAAAGATTCATTTGGGGGCAAAGACGAGGGAGAGAGAGATGGGAATTCTTGGAACAAACCAGCCGCTTTGAACAGCGATATGTATTCTGATGCCAGATGAGCAGCTTACAACAACAACAGCAAAAAATAAGCGTTTTGTGTTAATGTGAACCACATGGGTCTCCTTTCTACAAAGAGTCGGAAGAAATGCAATTGGTACGCCACACAGAGAAGCCGCACTTCATCAAAGAGACCACTTGATGCGCCAGCTAATCAATAGGGGATGCTTGGCATATCCACATCGTTGCGCTTCAAAGCTTAAAAGTCCAGGAGGAACACAGGATGCAAAATGTTTCTTCTGTCTCCCCCTGCCCCTCCCCCAAGGATGCAGGGTGGGAAGACCTCCCCTCCTCAGCACTGTGATGAATTTAAAACATATTTTAAAGGATGCAAGTTGGTGGTGGGCACTCCTTTGGGTGGTGGGCCCTCCTTCTTTGGGTGGTGGGCTCTTCTTCTTTGGAGGTTTTTAAGCAGAGGCTAGATGGCCATCTGGAAGCAATGCTGATTCTGTGAACCTAGGCAGATCATGATTGGGAGGACAGGAAGGGTTACATCAGTGCTTAGTTCTTGTGACCAAATTGAATTAGTCCTCACGTACTACCCCTTACCTTTCAGCTTCTCCCCAAACATGGTAAGGAAGACAGTGAAGTTAATGGCCCCGGGAGCTTCCTTGATCATCTCTTCCAACTCTTCATTCTTGACATTTAGGCGGCCTACAAAATCACATTATTATTTCTGTTTTATAAAACAACAGTCCACAAAAGTGGTACAACATAGCCCAGAATACACTTTCTGATTTCTGATCAGTGATGAATATTGTTTATGTTTATTTTATTTTTACTTCATTTATACCCCACCTTTCTCCTCAGCGGGGACCCAAAGCAGCATACATCATTCTCCTCGTCTCCATTTTTTTCCCTCACAACAAACCCTATGAGGGAGTTAGGTTGAGAGTTTGTGTGACTGGTCATCCAGCAAGCTTCCACAGCAGAGCGGGAAATTGGACCTGGGACTTATGGCAATCTCCGCAAGGGTCTTTCAAGGCAAGAGGGAAGCAGAGATGTTTGCCATTGCCTTCTTCAGAGACAACCTTGGTAGTCCCCCATCCAATACTGACCCTGCTTAGCTTCTGAGATCTGACAAGCTATACCACACTGCTTCCACTGCATATTGCCAAACCCCATAATTTCCTTTTGAGTCTGGGCTGGTAATGTGCTGACTCAGGCCAGGGGCTATGGGAGGAGGTGTAGGATATAGCAGAGGGCTTGCCTCTTAGTAGCCCTTATTTTTAAGGAGGAAAAGAACTGTATTCATTTTAGATCCAGAGGAGTTAGCCGTGTTAGTCTGTAGTAGCAAAAATAGAAAAGAGTCCAGTAGCACCTTTAAGACTAACCAACTTTACTGTAGCATAAGCTTTGGAGAATCACAGTTCTGTGATTCTCGAAAGCTTATGCTACAGTAAAGTTGGTTAGTCTTAAAGGTGCTACTGGACTCTTTTCTATTTTTGTATTCATTTTGTGCTGGACTTTTGCACAGAAGGGGTCTGTTGCATCAGCACTACGCAAGCTAAGTGAGGGCAGCAGCTTTCCCAAGTTTTAGTGGTAAGCAGTACCAATTTTGATAAATTTCTGGCCTAGAATAAGGCGAAATCATGTGTTCTGCTTTCAATCCTTGACATCCCACTGATATATTTATTTTATTTTATTTTATTTTATTTTATTTTATTTTATTTTATTTTATTAGATTTATATCCTGCTCTCCCCATAAACAGGCTCAGGGCGGCTAACATCAACAAAATATCCATAAAGACAGGCTTTAAAACACATAAAACTATAAATATTATCATCACCAATCACAGTAGTTCAATTCCAGGCGTCATTAAAATACATAGGCAGCTATAAAAGGTATAAACTCAAATTCTACGGGGTTGGCTGTGGAATGGCACTCAGAGCGGGACGGAAAATGGGCCAATGAAAGATGGAAGAGGGGACGGGTGCCAATCCTCAATCAAAGGCCCATCGGAATATCATTGTCTTACAGGCCCTGCAGAACTGCAACACATTCCACAGGGCCTAAATCTCCAACAGGAGTGCGTTCCACCAGGACCTGGCCCTAGTTGTGGGCAGGCGAACATCCCTCAGGCCAGGGACCACCAGTAGTTGTTAATCTGCAGAGCAGAAGGCTCTGAGGGGGACATAATGGGAGAGACGGTCCCCTAGGTATGTCAGCCCCAGTCCATTAAGGGTTATCTTGTGGATGCAATAGCATGGATTCTTCTTTGTCATGTATATGCACAACTGTAAGTAATTTTGAAATGTCATGTTTTCTAAATTTAATCAGGTTAGAATTTTGAGTCATCATGAGTTTGAGTCGGGCAAGAAGTAATGGCCTGAATCCATCTCTTGAGTTGAAGCTTGTGGCTTCTGACCCATCTGTGGATGGGGATTCACGTTTCTCACACTCACTCACAGAGGAGCATTTTAGTACGGTCTGCTGAATGTATGTATTTCCCTTGTCGGGAGTTACAGTCAGAGCCAGCCTAATCACGAGGCATAGCTAGGTGATCGCCTAGGGTGCCAGATTTTTAGAGCCCAAAGAAGTTTGGGCTGTTTTCACATGTCTTACCTGCAGCCGGAACATTGCGAAAAACACCCAGAAGACAGCGTCTTCTTGCGCAAAATCACGCCAGGAAGACGCTGTCATCAAGGAGTTTTGTGCGAAATCATGTCTTCCTGATGCAATTTTGCGCAAGAAGACTGTCTTCCGGGTGTTTTGCGCGATGTTCCAGCAGCAGGTAAGACGTGAAAATGACCACTGAGTTAACTGCCTTCTAGTATCACCATGTCTGGTCTTTTATAGCTGACATGGTGGAACACAGAGGGTGTTCAAAGAACTTCTCTATTTTTTATTCTTATGTTGCCTGTTTTGAATGCCCAGTAAGTCAAGTGTTCATTCCAGATTTCTCACTTTCTTCTCTATTGAATTGGAGGGGGGGAATTATCATTCACCTAGGGTGAACGATAATTCCTAGGGTCAACCCGGCTGCTGATAATTCCTAGGGTCAACTCGGTTCCAATTGCAGCCCAGGTGTAGTCATAAGAGCTTGTAGGGTGAGGTGCTAGAGACACAAATCCCTGAAACTGGTACTGGACAAGAACCGAGCCAAGATTAAACATGACTTGATAGCTCTTTGAGATGACTTTGATAGTCCTTTCAGGTCAAAGGGAACCAATTACTTCCTTTACTGGTGGCATCACATGAAAGAACATCAAAGTGCTAGTATTTCCCAGAAACCTGGGGTGGGACAGAGAGAGAATGGCCAGTCCATTTTGACTAATTCCATCTGGAGGAAGGAACTCTCACACCTGAGCTCTGTCGTGACATCCATCATTGCCATGGGAAGCAGACAAGTAGCTGGCTGCCTCGACAAATACTTAAAGGTAACGGGAAGCTTTTAACAAACTGTAACTTTTAAGTTAAAGAGCCTGCCTTAGAACAAGACCAGCTAGGACATGTACAGAGGGCGGGACAAGGGAATCGCCTGTTCATACCTTTCTTTTTTATTCCTTGCTCAATCTGTTGCTGTGCAGAGAGTATGTGTATGGACTTTTTACTATTAATAAATTGTTTGCTATTTTAAATGCTGGTACTCGTTCTCTGTACCACATACACTTCCACTGTTTGAACATGCTATTTAAAACAGCTGCCAAGGAAGGGAAGTGGTCAGCTGCTAAATTACTATTTCCTTAGAAGTTCATAAATGTGGTCAGCTGCCCCCATGGTAACCAGTTGCTGGGTAGCAAGAGATACGGGCGCTAGGTGAAGCTTTAAAACAGAAGGGAAGCAGGGTGTATTGGCCCTCTCTGCAGATAATTCCTCAAATGCCCAGCTGGTGACATTGTATGAAAGGAGAAGCAAGAGAGAAAGCCTCTGAGGGTGGCATGTCCCTGGGTAGGGACTTTGGACAGTTGCTGGGCGCTGAAACACCTTGGAAGGCCAAATGGAATGGTGCTTGTGGGTCAGCAGGGCTGTTGCACCGCAAGGAAAAAGTGAGGTGTGCCACATCAGCCTCTAAGATTGGCAGGTAGTATCAAGCCTGTAGATCAGCCAGGGTGGCATGAAATATCAAAAGCCTGCTCTTTGGCCCTTACCAGTTTAATTGAGAAATGTCTTTAACCGACTACTTTCCAGTTTCCAGTTCTTGCAAAGGACAGCAAGGATCCTACACTAGAAAACACCACTTCGTGGCTGGACCATTTGGGTACTGCTGCCAGGGAGTCCAGACACATATATGTATATTTTCCTCAGTGGCTGGCCATGAAGAATAAGAAACCACAGACCTCATATTAGCAGTACCATATTCAGAGAATTGGTTCATGATGAGAAATCTTAATTTGGAGGAATTACAGGACGCTTTCAAAAATAAGTGGGTCACTTCGAAAAGTCCAGATGGGAAGCCAAAATTGGAAATACCCAAGAGGCCATTCTTAGTTGAGAGAGGGAGGGCTCTTTATCAAAGGGTTGGGGATAGAAAGAAGGATCAGAGCTCTTTAGAAGGTATGCCAGCCACACATTTTGGCACCAGGAGAGCGTGGGATGGCTCTCATTCTCTAAAATCCATTTTGCACAGAAACACACAGTGCAGCCAGGAGAACAGCTACGAGTCAGGGAGAGGAACATGGAACGGAACTGACCCTCCTGGGTTTGTCCTTTGGGCATCTCGCCCAATCAGTCAATAAGTCCAATTTTAATAGATGGCCTTCCCAGTGTGTTTAATAACAGTCGCTCTTTTAAAGAGAAACGCACTGAACCGGAATAAAGCTATGGGCTTCTGACATTTCAGAATACCTAGTAGTGAACTTATATAGATCCAAATGAAGACCCTTAGGATCACTTGTATTCAGATTGAAAAAGGGATAAAAAGATTTTAAAAAGTTATTATAAGCAAGCAACTCAAGAAGGGGGGATTAAAGAGTGCATACCTTTATTCAGATAATAGTTCAGCATTTTAATTGAGAATTATCATATCGTCTGCATTTTTTTTAAAACACAAAGACCACAAAGCAATGGTTTTAACCTAATGTCAGTAGACTGTTTTTACCTAGTGCAGCAAAGGTGTCTCTAAGGTCGGCCTTGTCAATGAAACCATCTCGGTTCTGGTCCATAATCGTAAATGCCTATTGAGAAACATAAAGATGCAGGGAAGGGGACAACAACGCTTGTAACTGGTAACCAATCCCCTGGCAAAGTTGTGGAACAGCACGCCAGACTGTTTTGCTTGGCACATGGGGCTAGTTCTCCACCAAAGCGACGGAGGCAAGCCCCTGAGAGGTGGGCAGTGACATTGTGGCCATCCTCTATGTCCATCATCATTATCTGGAACTGCCTAGCTGCCAGCCGGGCCCAAGATGGTCTCCAAAAGTTTGGCAATCCCTCTGTGGCAGCTGGCTCTCCATTTATCTAACCAAGTACAACCCTCATCTCTTTCTCGCTTTTTCTCCTTTGCTTGCTGGCACACCAATATTTTCATAAATAGACAATGTGAACTTTTTGTTGCTGTTCTTCTGCTCAAAATAGCTGTGACTATCCCTGGCTCTTGGCTTCACTGAATCCAAAATTCTTATGGACCCTCCCATGTGAGCCTTGATAGCAGCATCATAAAGGAGCCCACCTTTCCATTTCCTTTGGAATCCATACCTGATGATTGTGCGTTAAGAACTCCCTACACATAAATCTCTGTGGTTGAGAAGCATCATTAATCCCACCCTAAAGTCTCCTTAGTAAATTAGCACCCAGCAGCACATTGTGGAGTTTGGTTGCAGACGATGCTTTCAACTCCCAAACCATTCTGACTTTTTAAACTTGTGAAATGTTGGGTTGCAGCAGAGGCCCAGCCAGCCGCCACTTGGTGGTTTTACACAGCTTCCTAGGTTGCTCCCTGCAGATTCCTACATGACAACCTCATCACTAGCCCCTTCTCTTGGGCATTGGGGGATGACACAATGGAGGAGTTCCACACAGACCTGAAAGATAAGGGGTCTGCCCTGTGCATATACTTACAAAGTCAGTGATACTCTTCATACAGTGGAGGAGCATACATGCCACATATATCACCAACTATGTGAAGGAGCTATTTCCATTTCAGTTTAGGCCTTTTTAGTGAAAATCAAGCCTCTGCTCTGTTAAAATAGCAGGGGCTTGAACTGGGAACTTTGGAGGGGGGGGCGGTCTGTGTCCAGGGTTGCCTGGAACTGTATGTGCTCAAGCCCAGAAGAAATATAGGGCGTACAACGACAGTTGCCAGGCAGAAGTTGGGGGGAGGATGTGAGGGGGGCCACTGCTGGCAATACCATGATGTCACAGTTCTCTACCATAGAGTTTCTGGCAATTCCTAGAGAGGAGTGACATCACATCTGGGTTTTCCCTGGAAGTGATGTTGTGCTGTTGATCCAAGGGTAATTTTTTTGTTTATTTGTGTCCCACTACTGCTCCAAGTAGCAGTGGGAAGACAGGTTGGCAACCCTATATGGTACAAATACAAGGACATATAAGCATGTAATGAAGTATAATCTTGTGTGTGTGTGTAATGTGCCAACACAGTGCTTCTGGCTTATGGTGACCCTATGAATTAACAACCTCCAAAATGTCCTATCATGTCTTGAGATAATCCATCTCATGTTGGGTCTTCCTCTTTTCCTACTGCCTTCCACCTTTCCTAGCATTAATGTGGTTTCCAGTGAGTCTCATCTTCTCATGATGTGACCAAAGTGTTAACCTTTTAGCAACCAGTATTAGTTATGAAACCAATATTCCACATCTGACACTGTTCCACAATTTTTATGACAAGAACACATCAGCCATCTATCTGAATTAGCTAGGGGAGGTCTCGGTAATGGCTATTTATAGGTTATAATTAGAGATGGGCATGAACAACAATACAAACCAAAAAAAGCCACAAACAGCCCAATCTGTTGTTCACGAACAAGCTGTTCATGAGGCCCCATTCTAAACGAACAGCTGGTCACTGCAAGCCTCGTTCATTGCTGTTCGTTGCTGTTCATCAAGCCAGACAGTCTGGCACCTGCAATCAATTCCCTTGGCAACTTAGGCAGGGATTATCTGAACTCTGTCTGAACTCCTGCTGTTGCCCTGGAAACCCCAATCTAAGCCCAATTTAGCTTGATAGGCAGGTCTTCCTTTCAAGTGTGGAGCTCCAAATTTGTTACAAGGGAACAAAGACTGGGGGGAGGGGGGCTCCCAGCTCTGGTTTTGCAGACAGTGGAGAGGGAGAGAGACAGCTGCTGTTGGCATTTTGATAGAAAGAATGCATTGGAGCTTGAACTTTCTTTGTGTGTGGTGGGATAGGGATCTACCCCTTCAAATTCCAGGGCTGCTGCCAGGCTCTGGGCCAAGCTATTATTTATTATTGGTACCTTTCCTGCTGCCTGCTCAGGTAAGGTTTTTGGGAGTGGTGCAGTGGGGATCTTGACTTGGATGATGGCTGGAGGAGAGCCTGCTGGCCCCCACGAAGAGCCAACCATGAACATGTTCGTGAACAGGGCCATGTTCGTGGATGGCAATGAACAACAAATATCATGTTCATTTTTTCCTGTTCATGCCAATCTCTAGTTATAATTCACAGTACAATCTTAAGAAGAGTTACTCCAGTCTAAGACCATTGATTTCAGTGGGCTTGGGAGTAATTCTTCTTTGGATTGCACTGCCAATTTATTAACTAAGTAACAGACTTTTCATGCACTGACAGCCCTTAGTAGTATTAAAACAAACCTACCTCTTTAAACTCCTGGATCTGACTCTGATCAAACATGGAAAATACATTGGAGCCGCCTCCTTCTTTCTTGTTCCTCCTTGCCACTTTGGGGGCCTATCAAGTTTTTAAAATAAGATGAATAGTCACAGTTAGGGATGAGCACTAACACTCAAACTTCTTTGTCAATGGGAGGGAAGGGTCTGCATCAAGCAAAACTTTGCAGGCTGGTATATATTCAGACAGAAATTGTGTAATGATTAGGAGTTAGGCTTTCCCCCAAGACTTTTTCCAAAAAGGGTTACTAGACGCAAAAGTGAACAGGCGTCCTCCGCTTTTAATAGTTGTATAGAACCAGTGATACCGCAATCTTTGCAAATAACATGTTCAAAAATCACACTGAGCCTATTGGTTCATGATCAGAACTTAATTGACTGCTGAGGTTGATGGGAATTGTACTGCTTTCAGGCTTCTGACTGAATTTGAGCAGCCACAAAAACTATCGTTCCTACTAGCCTGGCAGGAAATCATGCCGAGGAGTATTGGGAAGAGGTTTTCAGGAAAGATATCCCCCAGACAGGGCCCATCCTCTGTTTAACAAGCTATCCCTGCAGCAGTTTATATACCTCTCTTCACGAAAGTAGGGTGGAGATGGGGGGAGCTGGTGTGGAGAGGGCAGGCACCTATTTGAGTGTGTCAGCACTCACACATTTTATAAGCATCCCATTGAACCCTCTCAAAGGTCTGTCAAGCATTTTCCAGTGTTCGACAGGGATGCCCACAAAAATGCAAGCAATTTCAGGCCGAGTTCTTGCCTCATTTGCTCATGCCTGCTCCATCTTTGTTTCATTCTTTAAGGGAATGAAAATGTTTTCAACATCACTTCCCTTCCACCTGAAACGAGAGTACAGCCTCTTTCAACCCGGCCCCTTGTACCTTCTGAGCAATGATGATATAAATCAAGCCTCTTTCTGTTCAAGTAAATTAATGCCAAAGGGTGAAAATACCCTTTACGGATTACCGAGGGATGCTCAAGTTTCATAGCCAATAAGATTTGAGGGAGGACCTTACTGACTATGAGGGAGAACAATACTCAGTAAAGTAAGTTTGCTGTTTCTCCTGTTCCTGAATGGGAAAAATCAACTGTTTTGCCTCTGTAATTCCCTCCTTCTGCTGTAGGAAGCATGGGAAAGAAGTATCGGGGGAGGCTGGGCATTCCCCCAACCTGCAGTTTTCCTTCTCCTATATATCTCTGCGACAAAATGGACTAGAGACTTACTTTTTTTAACAGAATGAACGCTGAAATTGAGAGGAACTTGTAGATCATGGCAATCAATTACTATATTGCTCTTGCACTATCATGCAACACAAACGACCAATTTAAAAAGCCGGGGGGGGGGACTCTTTGACAGTATGGGGGAGTTGGGGGAAAACTCAAGGAAAATGTTGACTGGTGGAGGAGAGTGTACACAAAATTCATGTGTGGATGCTCCGCCAGCACAAATGCCCCTGCTTTTGCCGAGGTGGTAACAGGGATGCTTTGATACTATGATTGAACCCAAAACTAAATATAACTAGAATAGAAAAGTGGAAACCCACAATTGGAGGATGGCCCGATAGAAATTTTCTTAATAAATTTAATGAAATATGTTATAAAGTGAGAAGTGCTCTAATCAATAATTAAGTTAATGAATAAGTCAATGCAAGAAATATAAATGATTCCCATAAATACAGACTATGCCTATAAATACAATATATAAAGAACAGGTCCTACGTGACCGCCAGACAAGGTTCTCAACACTGCAAAATGCCAAAAGTTCAGTCTCTTGATAACTTAATATGATGACACAGTGTCCTCCTTATTCTTTTTTTGTAGGTGTGGCAAGAACAACAATGGAAGAAGATTATCCACAGTAGACAAATGCTGTGAAGTAATAAAGTGCTTGTATTTTATCTTGCAGGTGATGCCGAGAAGCCAGGGTGCCCCACTGGGCAAGAAATTGGGTGGAGAGGTATCTTGCATTTTTACAAAAACACAGTGCTGTGTTTTGTATTGTTTTTGTAAGCTACTTTGTGTGCCATTTTGGTAAAAGAACGGGCTGCAAGTGTCATCGTTGTCATCCTCATCCTCATCCTTATAGCAATAATAATAATTAATAACCATAGCATTTCTTCACCTTTGTATTGGACTTTTGCTAATGTTATGTCTTGGTAAACGTGCATTTATTTACCCTATAGCATTGTTTATTGAAATGTCCTTGATACTGACTGTGCTAATTTCACTCTATGTAATCTGCCTTGAGTCTCAGTGAGAAAGGGGGAATGTAAATGACCTTAATAATAATAATAATAATAAGCAGCAGCAGCAGCAGCAGCATGCCAACTTCACAGCCAATCATAAAAATAAATATAGTGTCATTCACATGCATGGTGGTTTATAGACCTTCAAGGTTAGTTCTCTGCCCCTATGATACTTATGATCTAAAATCTAAAATGAAAAAAACTCTCACAATGTGAGTAGACACCCAGATTTGCACAAATGGCCTTGAACGTCTCACCAATGTTGTTCCACTGGATCAGTGGTTGCTAAAACTGTCTATATCCCAGCAGGTTATATATTTTGTTTCATGTTACTCATTCAAATATTTATATCCTGCCTTTTGATCAACAGTTATGAAGGTTAAAAGGTGGTAGCCATAGGAGTCTTTCAAGTAAGCCCTCCAACAGCTGAGCGTGTGACAGTGAAGGAAGTCAAACACAGTCACTGTAGCCACAGCATCTCTCTGGAAAACTCCATATGGGTGCCCAGTTCTTCTAGCATGACGTTGGTGACATGTGCACACATCCAAACAGGGCTGCTGAGAGCCTCAATGGGTCCCCAGAAAAGAATTCCCTCAGGGCCTCTCCCACCATACTACATGGATACAACCCAAACAACCTATGAAAACCGACTAGACTTGCCCAGCTTCATGCCCCCGATGTCCAGGGCACCCAGAAATTTATTCCCCTCACCATTCCCTCTCAGCAGCCCAGCATCCATAAGAACCATTAAGAAGCACTCTCTGGGAGGCCAGGGCAGAAAAACCTCCCAGAACCCAGAGTTCTCTCCACTAGGCCTCAGTTGGCAAAGGCCTTGTAGGCAGTCTAAATTGCTAAGGTTCTTTGTGGCTCTTATTTTTAAATGATGATTTTAAAAAAAAGATGTGAGTGAGGGTGACACCAAAGGCCATCCCAAGACAGAACTAGAGATGGGCACAAACCGAAATATGAACCGAAGTTCGTGACGAACCGAGCCGGTTCGTGGTTCACGGTATGTCAGAGCACATTTCTGACAAACTGCCATGAACTTTGGGCTAGTTCGTTTGGTTTGGTTTTTGGTTTGTCACTGCAGACAGCCTGGCGCTGATCAATCAGTTACCTAGGCAACAGGGGGTGGACTTCCTGCAGACCTTCTGCTGACCCAGAAGTGACCTTCTGCTTGCCTGGAAGTGACCTTCTGCTGACTTGGAAGTGAAGATTTGCTGACTTGGATGTGACGTTTTCACGAACCAAATGAACCGGTTTGCGAACCGGCGCAGGTTCATGAAAGTTCATGGTTTGTGAAATGTGACAAACCACAAACCGCATGGTTCGGGTTTTTTTCCAGTTCGTGCCCATCTCAAGACAGATCACATTAGCCAAAAATTTGACTTCTGTTCATTGAGTTCTGTTCATTAAAATGTTTCCTGACTGCCAGGGTCAGATAGGTAATCAGAGAAAAAGAGGACAGCAAAATGACACAAGTCCTTTTCAGAAGTTACATTCACATGTCCTGGGAGTTACCCAGCTGCACAAAGATCCTCCTGATACATACAGCCATCATGTTGTCTGAACAGAGAACACATTCTTTTGCATTCATGTACCATTTTGTTTCGTACAAACTGACCAATGGATTTCTCAAGGTTCTGGTTTGCACATACCAAAGCTTTATGCACATGCTAAATAAACATGCTTCCTTGTTCAGAAAACACGGTGTAACTGTGCATATCAGGAACATCAAAGGACACCCTGCTCCTGCCATGCATGGATGTAACTTTTGAAACAAGTACAAACAGCATGAATCAGCAGCACTGCTATTCAGGGAGAAGTAAGATCAGAGACAGCACGAAACTTTCTAGGTGATGCTGAGTTCCACATGTAGGGCTCCAGAATCCCAGGAAACTGAGGGGGTGAGCAAGACACGCTCTGCACATCCTCAGAAGTGCCCCCTACTTTATTACTTGCTAATTGAAATAGTTGCCTGTTATTTCCTGAGCCAGGCAGTTGGTTTTCTATTGCACTCAAGTCCAAGGAGCAGGCATGAGTTATTGTCTGGGTGGAGCAGCAGATCTGGGACTCTGTTCTGTCAATCAGCTCTTCAGTCTGAGGGCTACATTTAAAAACAGCTGTCCTAGTCAACCACCTAGGTTTACCCTGTTGCAAAGCAGCCATATTGTTTGAATTGACCCTCCACCACACTGGCACCGATTCCATGTGCAACCAGCATGTTGCAATCTTTCGATCCTCTCCTTATATGGAAAGCATTCCATACCTCTGATCGTTTTTTTCATTTCTCCTTTTCCAGTTCTGCTATAATTAGATGATAAATCTAATCCAAGCATCTTGGTTTATGACATCACGGTGCATGCCAATAAAGTGACGCCTGAGTATTTGAGAACGGAAAAGGGCTTTGTATTCCTTGCCTCATGGAGAGGTTTGATTCATCGAGGAGAGGAAATCTTTCAATATATAAAACATCTCAGGGGGAGATAGGGAAGCAACTGCCTCTTAGAACAGGCTCAGCAGGATTTGAGTCCAGTGGCACCTTAGAGTTAAAGACCAATAGGATTTTCAGGGTGTAAGCTTTCAAGGGTCAAAGCTCCCTTCTTTAGACTTGAGAGCTCTGACTCTCTAAAGCTTACACATGGAAAATCTTGTTGGTCTCTAAGGCAGGTAGGTAGGTAGGTAAAAAAATATTGTATGTGACCATTGGCCTTTACAAGTTAAAACGTACTTACAACCAAATTTTTAAAATTCTGGAGTTATGGTCTCTAAGGTGCCACTGGACTCAAATCCTACCATTCTGCTACAGGCTAATATGGCTTCTCATTTAAAACTAGAACAGGTTCCTGTGCCCTCTCTGCAGGAGATGGAAAGAGGCAAGTTAGGATGGGGTGGGGAAAGGCCAGGACTTTGGCATTATCTATAAAGACTGGCTGAGAACATGTGGACCTGGCATGCCAGTGGCCAACCAGATGACCCTAGAAAGCTCTTAAGCAGGGACGCAGAGGCCAAAGCTTTCCTCTCTTGTTGCTCCATAACAAGTAGTATTCAGAGGTATAGCGCCTCTGCTCTTGGAGGTTCCAACTAGGCATTGTGGCTAATAGCTTACACAACATGAATTTGTGTAGCGGCACCATTATGTCTTATATATGAAGACATTGATCCATTGAGCTCAATATCGTCTACCCTGATTGGTAGTACTCTCCGTGGTCTCAGGCAGAGGGCTCCCCCCTTCCCCCAATACCTGCTACTTAAGACTAGAGATGGGCACAAACTGTGAAAAAACAAACTGTGTAGTTTGTGGTTCATCACATTTCATGAACCACTAACCACGAACTTTTACGAACTGGTTAGTTTGGTTTGTGAAAATGTCACATCCAGGTCAGCAAGTCATCACTTCTGGGTCAGCAGAAGGTCATTTCCAGGCCAGCAGAAGGCCACTTCCAGGTCAGCAGAAGGACTGCAGGAAGTCCATCCCCTGTTGCCTAGGAAGCTGATTGGCATCAGGCTGTCTGCAGTGACAAACCAAAAACCAAACCAAATGAATCAACCTAAAGTTTGTGGCGGTTTGTTAGAAATGGGCTCTGACAAACCACTGGTTTGCGAACCATGAACCAGCCCGGTTCATCATGAACTTTGGTTCGTATTTTGGTTCGTGCCCATTTCTACTTAAGACTTTTAAGTGGAGATGCCAAGGGTTGAAGCTGGGACTTGCTGTTTGCAAGACATGAGCTGTACTACTGAGTCACATTCCCTCCCAAGGAAGGAGCACTGGAGGACAGAATACCGCTTCAGCTGAATTGATTCATTGCCTGGATGGAGAGCCAGAGAACAGCAGGTTTGGGACAATGTTCTGTCGATCTGCTCTTCAGCCAAAGGGCAACACTTTAAGAGCAGCTGCCTAGACAGCCACTTAGGCCTACTTGTTCCCTTGCCCTGCCTTGCAATATTTATTTAGACATTTATTGCTCAATTTTCTTCCCAATGAGGACCCAAAGCAGCCACGACTGTAAGATACCAAGAATTGATTCCACTGGTCTCTTCAGCCTCCCCCACCCCGACCCAATTACCAAAGACTTTTTTCACCTTCTGTGTTGGTCTATTAATTTACCTGTCTTCCACCAACATAAACGCCAGAAGGGTACTGCTGGGCTCTTTTTGAAAGCTAAAGTGTACAAGAGAAACCTAACTGTCTCACAGTAAGTTATCAGTACCTTGAAGTATTCATATAACTCGAGCGAAAGAGCAGGTCGTGCAATTTACAGCATTTTATTTCAGCCATGTGCTTTATGATAGCTTTACAGCAGGACTGTGGTGCTTTGGTTCAGCGATATACACATTGCTTCACGTAGGATCCAGTGACTGCTTTCATTTAAAGGACACAGGAGGAGCTAAATGAAAAAGTCCACTTTAGCAGCTTCCAAAGGCATCCTCCAAAGTTAGAGACTGGAACGAATGAGGAAAGTGTTTTACAAGGGACCAGTGCCAAAAAACAGGGACTGTCCCTAGTAAATAGAAATGGTCGATGCTTGTATGACTGTAGTGTTTGTGTAGTCTGCTTGTTTGTCAGAAAAGCAGACCTTGCTAGATCTTAAGCCATCCCTCTTTCTCCTCAGCATGTTGAATTAAGGATTGCTAGAGTCACCTGCCTTTTTAACTATTGCATTCGTTTTGACAATGGTTCTTTGTCGCCAGTAATCCTTTGAACGGTGCCTTACAGAACAGCTGAAATATTACGACGCCATAAACTCTCTGTAATGTTTTATAAATCTTTTAAGACATGGTTGAGTGTGAGAGGTGGGAGGGGGCTTCGAGAGGAGTGGAAAACCTCCCTGCAGAGTTCATTTAGCATAATTGCATATACATTTCTCTGATTAATAAAGAATGATCGCTTCCTTATGTACAGACATCCTTTCATTAGGATTATTACCATCATTATTCAGTTTGGGGGGGATTTGAGTTCCTTCCTTCCACCATTTCAAATCTTTCTGCTGCTTCTTTGAGACTCCAGGTGCTTCAGAAAACATTTTTTGGCACACAAAGGAGGAATTATAACATTACTTAGAATTTATATAGAATAACAGCAAATTCTGACAACAAATCAGAAAAAAACTCATTCAGTATGAATATCCCCATACTGCTAATTGGGGGTGAAGCTGGGACAGTGCTTGCTTGTGCAAAGAAAGGGTGCTTCCAAAATTATGCTCAAATAAATTTAGAATCATAGAATCTTATAGTTGGAAGGTACCTCCAGGGTCATCTAGTCCAACCCCTTGTACAATGCAGGAAATTCACAACTACCTTTCCCCCCCCCACACACACACACCTCCAGTGACCCCTGCTCCAAGCCCAGAAGATGGCAAAAAACCTCCAGGATCCCTGGCCAAACTGGCCTGCGGAAAATTGCTACCTGACCCCAAAGTGGCCATTGGCATTAACCTGGCTGGGTAAGAAAGGGCCACAAGAACTAAGCACTGATGTAACCCTTCCTGCCCTCCCTCTCATAAGCTGCCTATGTTCACAGAATCAGAATTGCTGTCAGATCGACACCTGGCCTCTGCTTAAAAACCTCCAAAGGAGAGCCCACCACCTCCTGAGGAAGCCTGTTCCACTGAGGGACCAGTCTAACTAGTCTAATATCTCCCTGAATTATGGAGTCATGGTTTGGTTTTTAAAGTGGAAACACGGCACTTTGAAATCTTCCAGGGTTGTTTTTGCTCCTTTGTACATGGTATGCACTACACACACACACTGCCTCCAGCTCCATCAGTTCATACTCATATTCCCCTATTGTATTATTGATGCATATGTGCTCATTGATAAAATACTGACACCCCCCCCCCACACACACACACAGCAATTGTCGTTTTCATCATGATTCTTCGGGTGAGGTGTTTTTCCAATGTGCAGAGCCGCATGTGCACATCAATAAAAGATTGCACAAAGAGAATCTTAATGCAGTCATAATCACATCAAGATCATACATATGATCACATCCACCATGCTTCATTAAGGGGGGAAGAGATGCACATGAAGGAACTGGAAATTGTGGCAAACTGTGCAATTCTAGGAACTTTTTTAAAAAATTCCTCTAATTAAATTGGAGTGAAATAGAATGCAGAGAGAAATTCTGGCACAAATGATGTTGAAAGCTTTATCCGGGAGGCAAGAAGAGAAGCGCAATTCATGAATGCTTTCCCACCCTTTGGGAAGTGCAAACGCACACATTTTCAGTTATTTGGCCCTCAAAAGCTCTAGAATGGTCACAGTGGCATTTTCAGAATTTTTTTAATCTAGGCATTTGTGTGAGGTACACAGCAAGAAGAGTCGACCATATTTCAATGTACATTGCTGCACTGCTTAATTTTGCAGTTCTTTTTTAAAAAAACTTGCGAGCATCAGAGCACAACAAAGGGGTTTTAAAGAGTCATCTAATGTGTGTTAATATGCACATTAGAACACAACAGTGGACTTAATAAAGAGTCTTTAACAGTGCAATCCCAGGCATGTTTAAGCCCAATCAAATCAATGCACAGCGTTGCACCGTTAATTCTGTAATTGTTTGTAAAGACAGGTGTTTATGAGCATCAGTGAACAGCAAAGGGTGTTTTCTTTAAGGATTCAGGTTCAAATGTTTCCACACTTTTTAAGCAATATGGACAAGTTTTAAAGAATTGTGCCAGAGCAGTGGAGGGAAAAAACTGTGCAAAACAAAAATCTTGAAAAAGTAAAGGCTTTTATGGACCTTTTGCTACCCTTTAAGAAAGCAGTTAACATACTGAAAACTAAACATTAAAAAAAGCATAGCGCTAACAGCTAAAACAGAGGAAAGACAGCACCTTCAAGTTCACCTGACAAGCTCAAATGTCTACTGAACTAAGGAGATAGAAGCTTGCAAGGAGGGAGGTTTGTGGGTCTCTCTTAGGAGGAATATACACTGGAATTTTACCTTTCCCTTCGAGGTATTTCCCATCCAGCTTCCACATACTTCTGAGCAGGTAATTTAGCCGTCAAAAAAAGAACACAGATAATGTTCAAAGGGGAAGTTAGCCCTTCCCCACACACAGATACTCTGGCGATTGGCACATGAAACTAACCCAACAAGCAAAATGCAGATTGGTGTGTTGATGTAGGCTAAGAGGGCAATCCTAAGCAGAGTTACTCTGGGCTTAGACTGGAGCAACTCTGTTTAGGATTGCACTGTTAATTACTGCTGCTCCCAGTGCTCAGATTAGAGATGTCCCACTAGACAAACTTTTGGTGGCAATTTGGTCTCGTAGGTCTCCTTAACATTGTGGTGAAGGAACAACAGGTTAAAGCAGCAGGGAAGTATAAGCAGGCCCCAGAATTCCTTGCAGCACTACAAATGATTCTGGAATATGTTCTTAAGTGATGGAGGGCCTGGCCAAGTCACGGGCAAACCAAGATGGCAACGCTTCTCTCTCAATCAGTTGACTACATACTAGATCTGGGATCTAGGAACCACCAAATCCCATTCCATTGAGTCTATGGAATCTGAGAAGGAAAAAAAAGAACTGCTTCTCGCAAGAAAGGAAAGAGAATGAAAAATTAAACACAAAAGTGAAGAGCAAGATTCAAGTCTAGTAGCAGCTTAAAGACCAACAAGATTTCCAAGGTATAAGCTTTTGAGGGTCAGAGCTCCCTTCATCAGATACTCTCTTTAAGATGTTATGATACTTTATACCTTGCTCTTGTCCTGCAGAGTGCAGACCAACATGGCTACCCACCAAGACTGAGTTTGTCTTCCAGAATTCTCATGAGGAAGGAAGAGATGAAAGACAGAAAGAGAGAATGGGTGAAAGAAGGGAAGAGAAGAAAAACCTACCATGTCAAAAATCTGCTCTTCAACTTCTCTGCCAACCCGCGAGCCATCCCACACAATGACTATTGTCCCTCTATATATAGAATCATTGAGGAGTAAAAATATGCCCGCTCCAAGTTTAGACAATAGAGACAAGCGCAGCAACTGGACTCCAATGCCATTCCAAGCATTTGCTGCCCACAAGCAGCTTTGCTTCCATAGAATTCACACTGCATATAAGTAGACCGTGCGGTTGGAAAGGCAAGCACAACCAAACAGAAGGAAATTCTTTAACAGTAGCAAGAAATTGAAATCACCACCAGGGCTTTTTTTCAGGGGGAACGTGGTGGAATGGAGTTCCGGCACCTCTTGAAAATACTTGGCAATAGTGCTTGAAAATAATATTTCAAAGATACCTGTGTGTTTCGTCCTCATTTCCCTCTTGAGAGTTCCGCCACCTCTTTCCCCCACAAAAAACCCTTAGAAATCACCAAGATTTTTTTTTAAAAAATTGGAGAGATATAAAATGTATGCGTGTAGGTATGTACAAAAATGAAAAAATGAGTAAAAGTGTGTGAAGTGTACATATTTATATGACAAGAGTGTAAGGGGGGGGGGAAGTTATAGAAAACAAAGCTTGAAGCTTAACGTTTTGAAATTTGCCATTCCAGAAGAAAGCAAACAAAAAGAATATAAGAGCATTTGGACCCATTTATTCCAGCATTCTGTTTCCCGCAATGACCGATGAGGTGCCTCCGGGAAGCTCACCAGCAGAGCACAGGCTCAAAGCCGTTCCCTTTTGGTGACCCCAGCAGCTGTTATTCCAAGGTAGACTGCCTCTGGTTATGGAGGTTCCATGTAGCCATTGTAACTGGTAACCATTGATACACCTTTCCTCTAGGAATTTATTTTGTCTCTTTATAGTCATCTAAGATAGTGCCTGATCATCAGGAGAATGATGTTCGAAACTTCCTGTTCTCTGAACAACCTTATAATCTACTTAAATCAAACTGTAAAGTGTGGGCAGTGTAACCTCTCCAAGGATGCTGGTTTAAAACTCACTGCTGGCACAAGATCACTAGGCAAAGCCAGCCCCGGTCCGCCTTGGTTCCTCATTTGCATACTACTGGCCTATCTTATATGACTGTTATCAGGGCTTTTTTTTCTGGGAAAAGAGGTGGTGGAACTCAGTGGGTTGCCAGCACAGGGGGCAACTCTTGGTGGGAGGTGGTGCCCCTGGTACCACATGTGCGCACGCAAAGTACGTGCTCATTCCCAAGACCAATGACATCACTTTGGGTCAGCTGGAACAAGGGGGTAGTTTTTAAAAGTTTAAATCGCCCTTGGTGAAAATGGTCACATGGCTGGTGGCCCCGCCCCCTGATCTTCAGACAGAGGAGAGTTTAGATTGCCCTCTGCGCTGCTGGAGCGGCATGGAGGGCAATCTAAACTCCCCTCTGTCTGGAGATCAGGGGGCGGGACCACCAGCCATGTGACCATTTTCAAGAGGTTCCGGAACTCCGTTCCATCATGTTCCAGCTGAAAAAAAGCCCTGACTGTTATAATATCCATGAAGGATTTTGAATCCTGAAATTGTTCTATATATCTGACACATAATGTTCCCTTATAATAAATCAGAATACCACATGGCCATCAAGGCCTTTCTTGTCTATTCTGACTGGCACTGGCTGTCCAGGCTCTAAGAACTTTCACATACATCGCTTCCTATTTGCTCATTTTAATGGGAGATGCTGGAGATTGAACCTGGAGACTTCTGCATGCAAAGCAGACACCCGACCACCAAACCACCATCCCTCCCCAAATAATGTACACACATGAAGTTATCTTTAACAGAATTCACACCATTCGTCTATCAAGGTCAGTATTGTCCATTCTGTCTAGCAGAAGCTCTCTAGGGTCTTCTACTACGTGAGCCTTTCAAGTAGAAATGTCAGAACCTGGGATCTCCCGCATGCAAAGCAGATGCTCGACCGCTGAGACGTTGCCCCATCCCAAAGCTGAAGGATTATTTTTATGTCTTTGTCACAGATAAGACCAGTTTCTTTGGAGGTTTGTTAAGCAGTCGCATCTGCATAGCAGCGAGAAGAAACTCACCAGCTCTCTCCCCCCGACTCTGCCCCGGATGTCTTGGAGCGTGCCTTTGAAGCTGTGACTGGGTGGTTGAAGCAGAATCGGTTGAAATTAAATCCCACAAAGATGGAGGTCCTGCATGTGGGTCTGGGGGCTATGGGCACGGGGCTCCGGCTCCCCACTCTTGATGGAGCGCCACTTGCACCAGTTTCAAGAGTTAGGAGCCTGGGGGTGGTCCTGGATGCCTCCCTGACTATGGAGACACAGATCGCAGCAGTTGCACAGTCTTCATTTTTCTATCTAAGACAGGCCCGGCAGCTTGTCCCCTACCTGTCGACCCATGACTTAACTGCAGGGATCCAAGCAACGGTTACCTCTAGATTAGACTACTGCAACTCTCTCTACACAGGGCTTCCCCTGGGCCTGATCCGGAGGCTACAGCTGGTCCAAAATGCAGCTGCACGAGTAATTGCAAGGTCCCGATTAGGGAACATATAACACCTATACTACGCCAGCTGCATTGGTTGCCAGTTGAGCACCGGGTCCGGTTCAAGGTTTTTGTGTTGACCTATAAAGCCCTATGCGGATTGGGCCCAGCATATCTGCAGTACTGCCTCTCCCCATATGTACCCCAGAGGATGCTTCGTTCAACAAATAAAAAACTGTTGGTGGTCCCTGGCCCAAGGGAGGCCCACCTGGCCTCGACCAGAGCCAGGGCCTTTTCGGTCCTGGCACCGACCTGGTGGAACTCCCTGTCTGAGGAAACCAGGGCCCGGCGGGATTTGTTATCTTTCTGCTGGGCCTGTAAGACAGAGGTGTTCTGCCAGGCATATGGTGGAGGCTAGGTTGGGCCCCCACTGGCCACACTAAAGATCTGTCCACCACCTTATGTATGATCCTATATATGATCTAGGTCCTGAAATGTAGTATTTTATTGTCACCATCTGAAGAGAAGCTGTATTGTATTTATTGTATAAAGTTGTGTTAATATTATTCGTATAATGGTTTATCAGTTTTTAACTGTTATTTGTGTCCATTGAAATGTTGTACTCCATCCTGAGCCTGCCTGGCAGGGAGGGCGGACTAAAAATCCAATATGATTGATTGATTGATTGATTGATTGATTGATTGATTGATTGATTGATTGATTGATTGATTGATTGATTGATTGATTGATTGATTGATCTCTGCAACGTAATCAGGAAGGAATGTTGGGAAACAAAAAGTCTTGGCTTCATTTTCCTCTTGGAACGGCTTCTAAGTTAGAAAATGGCTCCAGACTAGAATGGAGAGGAAGGTGTTGCCGAAAAGACAAAGAGGTGAACTGTTTATCTCATGGCCCTAAAAATTTCAATCATCCAATTGAGTAATTAAAAAGCTAGCTGATTTAGCCAGCAATTTCCTTATACTGTAAGGCTGGCGGTGGGGGGAGCAGAAATAAAGATAATTGATGTTGAGAGTTTCTTCTGAAATATTAAATATCAAGTTTATATCTGGCTCCAGGCTCCTTCCCTGTCTCCAATCTACCTTTTCTTTGCCTAGATAGCTGATTTGGATCTCCCTTCCCCTTTTGTAAGGACAAGAGGTCCTTACAAAAGAGGTCCATTAACAGATGACTGATTCACGGGTGCTGCTCTCTGACCCAAATTCCTCCCTGAAAAAGGATGATCCACTCTTCTATGCCGTGTTTGAAAACCTGAGAAGTTCTGAACAGGTGAGCTTTCCCTTCACAAATGCAAGCTATGGTGGGGGATGAAGGAGTCTGTTTAGGACAGTTTAACACCCTCCTCCAAGTGTATGGCGCATGTACTTCTGTTTTCCTCGTGTTATTCTCACAACCACCCTGTGAGATGAGCTAGAGAATAACTGGCCCAGTGTCATTGAGGGAGGTTTGAAGCCAGGTTTCCCAGTTGCTAGTTCAATACTCTAATCTCTACACCACACCCGGTCTCATTATAATATACTGGCTGGTTCTCTACACTGCCACGATTCTGCTTTGCAGTCAGATAGCCTGAATGTGGGTAAACAGGCAGGAGAGATTGTTTGCATTGGGGTTTAGGATTTTACTGTGAAGTATCTCACCAAGTATATATTGCAAAATGGCATGTTGAATAAATAAATTCCTCCAAAGGAGGAATCTCTGCAGCCCGCCGTGATTTCTGATGCTTTGGCAGATTGTCAAAATTGTTCAGGTATTCCTTTAAAAATTAGAAAGAAGGCTGCTTGGAATAATCAGGAGACGGTACAAATGGAATATCAAAATGTTTCAAGCTCTGCGCAGTGTAGAAAGTAGACAGGTGGTCTAAAATACTGGGATTAGAAAAGTAATCAGGACTGGAGCCTACTTTGAAATCCATCTTCTCTTGCCCACTCATAATTCCATCATATGCAGCTACATATCTGGCATTAACAAGGAGCAAAACCTTTTCAACAGTGGCCCCCTTATGATGGAACCAGCTTCCTCCCCTCTGCAAGAGGCTTGTCCTGCAACTTCTTTGTTCTCTTTCAGAAGGCCAATCAAGAGGAACTCCTCATTGTGCCAAACTTTGGAACCTGGCTCCAAAATGTGTCTTTTTTAATGCTGAACCGAGAAGCTGCTGTTTTTAGCAGATATTTCTAATGATAATTTAGTATTTTAAAAAAGGTTTTAGGTTGCCTTAGAAATCTTGAATGCAAGTTTTATTTGTGAATCACTTTGAACTATTTTGGGTACTAGTAAAGGTGATGGATAAACAGTGAACAAATCAGGGCTGAGTCCCTCCAGAGATAGGAGAGTGTGGCCTGTTCCGTTTACATGGGTTGTTTGATTGGGCTCCAGTCACTTCAGCCTCAATGGCCGGTTGGGAATTGCGATGGCCCAGCAGTGGAAATGTGGTTATGTGTCCGTCTGTCTTGTCCTGAACGTTGAGTCTGTATCCAATCCGACAAACCGGGTGCTCCTTTTCATCCTCCAAGGTCGCTTTCTGTTACTTACAGCTTGTCGCACTGCGTCAAGCAGGGAAATCTTGTCATGAATGAAAAGCAGACTAATCTAAACAAACAGAGAAGGCGGGTGACGTGATTCGATTTGGCTGCTGAAGAATGCCTTGTTGGCACTGCCGAGCCGTTCTTTTCCATCTCCTTTGCCACAAGAGGTACAGAGCATGTGAGTTACAAGGGGGAGCATCCCTCCGATCTAAGCTACTTTCTGCCTTCCGTGCCCCAGTCATGAACTCCCATGGTCACCCAGAGCAACTTCTCAGTGGTGCTTTTCATGCGATCCCGGTGGTAACACATGTCAGAGTCGCTCCTCTGTTAGGTCTTCCATGGGGGTATGGATCAATTCCAATCGGCCAAGTCTACCATAATGTTCTTTTCCTCTATTTAAAAAAAAGGGGGGAGGAAATTATATTACATTAAAATTTGTGGGAATTTTGTGAAAATCAACATGAGTTTGCCAGAAAGTCAAAATGGGCACCAGGCTCAGTGTTTGCTGAGGGGGCGGGGAGCAGAAAGTCAGAGAAGACTTAAAAAGTAAAATCTCTTTAACTGTTTTTCAGTTAATGATGTTGTTGCACAAAAAAGTGCTCTTTCCCTTTGCCCCTTCCAATCTTCTGAGCAAAAGAGAGATGAGACAGACAAGGGCTGTTGTAACAGAGTATATTTGCAAATATAGGGTACCAGCTTACAAAATGAGCTTAGAATGTACCACAGAACAAAGGAGCACATGCTTCTTTTAAGGGCTTGTGACATCATTTTGGAGAAACGAAAGTCACATTCAGAATAAGGCACCTGATCACTTTTATACCTTTACATTGGACTATTGTCCACCGTTCAGTCTCGCGACAACATCATGTACCATCCTTTCTTGGTCTCCATAGCAGCATCTTCCTTCATTCCACAACTGGTTACTTTTCTACACAAACTCTCTTCTCCAAAAGGGGGAAGGGGGTGGAACTTATAATTCTCCCTTTGTTTCTAGCTTTGCCCTGTTCATATACTGGCAGGACTGTCCAGTTATCTATCTTCAAGGATAGACATTCTTTCTTTCCATGTACAGCTAGGGAGAAGAAGGGGGGGGTGGCTAAAGACAGAGACCAGTTACTTTAAAACATAAAGAATCCATCTTATGCTTCTTGCTAGCTTACTATTATTGCTATATGATTAATCCATAGACTTTACTAATATTTGCTAATCCCACAATGTTCATGGATAAGATATGAAAAACTAAACTGATGTCTTTTGCTAAAATTCCGTAGGTCCTGGGAATATTTAGTTTCTGCAAAACTTATAGGAAAATCTAGCAGAGTTGGTGCAAAGATTGCGCGTTGAAGTAATGAGAATAGATACACACACTCCAGTGTAGCTCTGTAAGAATACTTTACTAAAGGATAAAAATAGGGTTACATTTGGAGAAAATAATAAATTACTAAGCTGACTACATCTTGATGGAAAAGTAACTGAGAGAAGACCCAAGTCAGGAGAGAGAGAGAGAGAGAGAGAGAGAGAGAGAGAGAGAGTTAGACAAAGAGCAATAAAACTTCAGTATATACAGGGCTTTTTTTCAGTGGGAATGCAGTGGAACGGAGTTCCGGAACCTCTTGAAAATGGTCACATGGCTGGTGGCCCCGCCCCCTGATCTCCAGACAGAGGGGAATTTAGATTGTTCTCCGCGTGGAGGGCAAGCTAAACTCCCCTCTGTCTGGAGATCAAGGGGCAGGGCCACCAGCCATGTGACCATTTCTCCAAGGGCAACCCACTGAGTTCCACCATCTCTTTTCCTGGAAAAAAGCCTTGAGTATATAGTATCACTTAATTGCCCCCCCCCCCGCAATAAACAAGTTGCCCAATAGAAAATCCTAATTCTACTTCATTATGCTTAGTGACTCCCATCTCTATGGCAGGAATCCAACTTTGAGGCCTAAGTGGTTACATGCAAATAAGTTTACTAATTAAGTAAGTAACACAAATGGTTTAACCCTTTTGTAACTGAAACAGAAATAATTGCTCATTCCCAACAAAACTCAGAGGGGGCATTGCATTTTTATTTAACATATTTTTAATATATTTGGATATCACCCTCACCGAGATCATTTTGGGCAGCTTTCAAGCAAAAAATCTACTGTAATTCACTCTGCACAAGTTCCTCCTCAAAGTCAACCCAGAGACTCCAGTTAGTGCAAAACACTGCAGCTCGGTTATTATCGGCGGAGCATGCATATTACTCCCATTCTGCAGTCACTCCATTGGCTACCCATCAATGACCAGGCTCAATTCAAAGTTTTAGTCATCCCATACAAATCCCTTGTATGCCCTTGGCTGCTCACATCTATGGGACAGCCTCTCTCCCTTTGCTCTTCCATGGCAGCTTCGCTCATTTTAACAAAGCCTTCTGCAGGTACCACCCTGCACATGTGCAAAATCAACAGATGGCTGTACATGGGCAGCTCTGGTAGGGTCCTCCCACCTTATGAAATGGCCTGACTGAAGGCATCAGGAAAGCTCCCACTCTCATCGCGTTCCATAAACTGTGCAAAACCAAGGGCTTTCTTACATAGGTAGTAGGCTGTATTGTAAGGAAATGGTTCAAAGAGATGTTTTGATGAGAGATGTGGGCTGCTGTCTCCCGTATGTTGCTGTAAGTATGTTCTTGCTGGGTGGCTTCCTGTCATTTAATATATCATAAGTACAACAACCAGGGTCACAAAAATTAATCATGCAAGGTTAACCTTGCATGATTAATTTTTGTGACCCTGGTTGTTGTACTTGTGTTGTCTGTATAGCCAGGGGGTTCCTTTTGTTGGTTTGCTATTTAATATATCATGTCAAATTACTTATGCTCATTTCAACATTGATTGGGCTCTGTATCAGTCCCTTCTTTCATTCAAATTTCTGCAACCTCTACCCTATTGCATTGTTTATCAAATGCCCCAGCTGTTGGTTGTATTGACTTACTCCATGTAATACTCCTTGAATATAAACGAACAAACAATATACTGTCCAACCCTATACGAGAGTTAAAGGGGCATAAAAAGAGCAAAAGCAGCTGAATTTTCAGTGAAAATTTGGTCAAATTCAACCATTATTTTCTATGGGGAAATCACTCTGGGGGCTATCTGGTGGTCAGGGGGATTAATTTTTCAACCAAACACCATCATCTTTGGAGGGAACCTACTCCTGACTGTCCTCTAAAGACTACTAAAATTTCATGATGATTGGACCCTGGAGGCCAATTTTATGGGCCCTCAAAGAAGGTGCCACCACCCACTCTCCATTGTATTGTCGAAGGCTTTCACGGCCGGAGAACGATGGTTGTTGTGGGTTTTCCGGGCTGTATTGCCGTGGTCTTGGCATTGTAGTTCCTGTGGCTGATGCCAGCCACAGCTGCTGGCGAAACGTCAGGAACTACAATGCCAAGACCACGGCAATACAGCCCGGAAAACCCACAACAACCACCACTCTCCATTATTTCCTAAAGGGAAAATATTTGAGGGGTATCCAGGGGCCTGGGGTGGCATTTTTAAATTTGCTGGGAAACTACTCATGACTGTCCTCTAAAGACCCCCCCAAGTTTCAGGAAGATTAGACTCAGAGCGGGACCACAAGTGACGCCTGACACAGGTTGGACACTTGCCAGCTTCCCTCAAGTTTTGATGGGAAATCTAGGCAGCTTGGCGGAATGTTGGACAAGTGACAGTTGAAAAGTCCATTGGACAGCAGTCAGAGAGTCAAGCTGCAAGACCAGGATGCCTACATTTCCCATCAAAACTTGAGGGAAGCTGACTAGTGTCCAACCTGTGTCAGGCGTCACTTGTGGTCCCGCTCTCAGAGGCCAATTCTATGAGCCACTGAACAAGGAGCCATCAAGCCACTCCATTGTTTCCTATGGGGAAAAAGTCAAAGTCAATTCCCATTGCAGAAACACGCCAGGGCAAGGCTGCTGGGGCCAAGGCACATGCCCAAATGCAAGCTGAGCTCATCTCAGAGAAAACCCGACAGAACCAAACAGAAGCACATGAATGGAATCCCCCAGAACCAAAGTGAAGCAAGGGGACTAACATCACATCAAAGAATCACATCTGTTCCACCCAAATGAAACTGAAGCAAGGGACGTTGTTGCAACTTAGTCCAACAGAAACAAACTGAAGCCAGGGAGTGCCATGTACTTGTTGCTAGGTACTGCTTGGGTCTGTTTTGTGGTGTTTCCCCACTGGATGAACCCAATGCCTTGACCGGCTGCTGTGAATGATACTGGTTCTGTTGGTTTTGATCCCACCCAGCCCACTGGATAGCACCCAGAGTGATTTTCCTATAGAAACCAATGGCTGATTTTTTCAGAACTAGCCGAACCGAATTAGAGAAAATTCAGAATTCGGGGAATTTTTCTCAGATGCAGTAAAAAAAATGGACTTGGCTAAGCCTTTTTTTTCAATGTATACCTCTGCTCTCTTTAGCAGAGGCATGAAGTGAATTCTCAGTCAAGAGAAATATATGCACAGCAGAGGGAAACAGAACAAATTATGAACAGTGGATTAAAAATTCATGACATACGGGATATTTTTGTGACGTTTGTTTATTATTTTTAGTTGGTTCATTTCTTTGCAGCCTCTACAGAAAAGACTGCCCAGAATAGCTTGCAGGAATTTCAGAACCACATAAAAATCATTTTTTAAAAACCCACCAACAATTAAATATAACTAACCAGCAGTAAATCTTAAAAGCAATCCAAAGTCAGCAGCAGAAAATCTGTAGGGTCTATATAATCTAGTTCTTTTTCATAAATCACAGAGATGCAAATGGTGACTGGGGAGAGTCAGGAATAAGACAGGTATGTACAAACAATATATCTCCCATATCCCCCTTGTTGAAGGAATGGTGAAGCACTGAGAACTCTTGCTTAGAAATGAACGGCGTTCCCTGATTCCATTCATTTGTTGCTCTGGGCATTCCTTCTGGGCAGCATCCCACTTTTTTCTTAAGTTCTAACTATTAGGAATTCTGGGATTCATTTAGGAATTGTATCCTATGTTTTTTGCCTTTGTTTTCAGTTCCTTTGTAAGCTTCTTCTCGATTAATGCGCATTGATAAAATGTGCACCAAAGTTATCTTTATGTGACGGCATAGTTGAGATTGTTGTTTGTGCACCTGCACACTAGAAAATACCACACACAAGAAAGAATCTTGGCCCAGTCAAATAAAGAATACTTTTAGGAGGGTGGTGTTATATCAGTACAAATGTAACCATCGTAATGCAGAGAAAGTGAAAAGACTGAGGCCGTTTCCACACACGTTGAATAATGCACTTTCAATGCACTTTAGTTATCCTTTAGAAGTGTATTTTGTGTTTCACACATGAAAACCCAGTTCCAAATGATCACTAAAAAGCATTGAAAGTGCATTATCCGACGTGTGTGGAAGCAGCCTCTATTGAATAGAAAGAATTGAAAGTTGCATCGCACTGCACATGCACTGCCATCTATATACAATTTGTAACTAAGACTAACTAACGCAATGGAGGATTCCTACTGCATCAGCTCCACTTTGGAAGCAAAATCAGATAATTCAGAATTTGATGAGAAATTCAGATGACAACAATTTCAGCAATATCTTTGCTCCTATACACTTCTGGATCTAAGTATTACAGACACCCAGGGCTTTTTTTCTGGGAAAAGAGGTGGTGGAACTCAGTGGGTTGCCCTCAGAGAAAATGGTCACATGGCTGGTGGCCCCGCCCCCTGATCTCTAGACAGAGGGGAGTTTAGATTGCCCTCCGTGCTGCTCAGCGGTGCGGAGGTCAATCTAAACTCCTCTCTGTCTGGAGATCAGGGGGCAGGGCCACCAGCCATGTGACCATTTTCAAGAGGTTCTGGAACTCCATTCCCCTGCGTTCCCCCTGGAAAAAAAGCCCTGCGGACACCCTAGTGAGAAATTTCACACCTGCTCCCAATCCTGTACCAGAGAGAATTCCCATATATCAAGAAGTGCTAGAATGACCATAAATCTTTCCTTATGAAGATGAGGAAAATGTATGTATCTGTATATATGTACACCAAGGCACATCAGTTGCTGACTGATGAGAAAAAGGAAACTCAAGCTTCTAAAATAATCCCTAGACTAAACAGTTTAGCCAAGCCAAAAGAGCGGAAGAGAAAAGGGTGAGGTTCTCTGGTCACAAGGAGAGCGAATAGCCCTTGTTTTGATGAACATTCCCGGTCAGCAAAAGATAGAAGGTGTTTGCAAGCATGTCGCAGTTTATTCTAACATGTGATTGTGCACTTCTTGTACAGTGGGAGGAAAACTCTACAGCTGCTTTGGCACCCTTAAACATTTAAAATTTAATAAGCTTTATTAAACATGTGAGGCTGAATAAGGGGTTAGAATACTTCTTTAAAAATAAATACCGTAGAAAAAAAGATTTTTTAAAAAATAGAAAACGAAGATGAACACTGTCTAATTTTGTCTGTAACTTTTCCTTCCTCCTTTCCCCCCTTCCTGTTATATGTCCTTTTCTTTCCTTCCAATTCTTTTTCCTTCCTTCCTTACTGTTTGCTGTGGCCAAACTAGACGTTATGGCAGATACAGGTTCAAGCTGTGGACATCAATATCATTTTATTGGAGAATTTAGCTGTTTAAAAATTGCTGCAAAGGCCCATGGCAGCACCATGCGATCTTGTTCCCTCCCACACCTTTTCAAGTGCTGAAATAGCCCCCCCATTACTGTTTTAGCATTTGAAAAGGCTTGGGGGGGACTAAATGGCTAAATTCTCCTCTAAAATGGTACCAGAGGCCATGGGTTGGACTCATGTCTGCTGTAACAACTAGTTTGGCTCTCTGTCTTCCTTCCAGGGGGTGTCTGTTGGGCAGCTATTAGAAACAGGTTGCTGGGCTAGACAGGCCTTTAGCCGGATCCTGCTGGACTCTTCTTATGTTCTTGAGAGGGTGTTAGGCTGAATGTTCAATGGACAGGCAGGACTTTCATTGCTCTTCATCATTTTTTGCCCCTCACTGTGATTAGCGGAAGGATAAATTATTTCAAAATAAGAGGCAAAAAACAGCTACATCCTTCATTTGCATGTAGTTTATACAAGTCACCCAATTCAGGTGGTGCAGAATTTAGTATTTAGGTACAGTCTTCAAGGGAACAACCCTACATGGGTCTATTCAGAAGTAAGTCCTGTGTTATTCAGTGGGGCTGATTTCTAGGAAACTGACCTAAATGACATATATTTGTAGCCCTCTCTTCTGCTTAGTTAACATGCCCTTTCGGAGCCCCCATTCTTTTCGATGTGCCCAGGAGAACTTCCCAGCACATCTTATTCTTTGACAGCTAAAAGTATTCCCAATGATTTGCATTTACAATTCTTTGAGATGATTTGGGGGCAAGCTTGGGGGTGAGCATGCCCTTGTCAAGACTGGCACGATGCCTTTGCCTCTCTCCCTTTAATCTTCTGCACAGATGTTGCGTTGCTGCTTTGATCCTGCAAAACGTTCCAGGCAGCTCCCAGTAACAGGATGCCAGCCTTCAATATGGCTGAAATAGCCACACGCTCATTTTAAAAAGTTTAAGGGGAACCAATGAAATTGGATCCCCATTTTAGCCAGACCACCGTCTGAGAAAGAAAAGCAAACGGCATCTGGCAGCTGGCGGATCTCTATTGTTGAGAGCCGATATAAAGCCTTTTAGTCTTTTGACCTTACAGGCAGCTGCACACTCTAAAGCGGATCTTAAACAGAACTCCTAACATGGTCACAGAAAGGCACAAATTCTGGCTACGGCTGGGACATGGACATGATATCACCCAAACGAATTTAACCTCATTGCAAACCATTGTACAGAACTTAGGAAACGGAAACGGACAACATTTCCCCCAGGTTCCCCATTTAATTGCTTGCATGTTGCTATTGCACAGACTCTTGTCATTATTCCCCATTTAAGTGCTGACATGGTGCTATTGCACAACGGCTGCCCTGCCGCTTATTGTTGTTCCACATCTAAGTTTTGGCCTGCTTGCTATTGCTCGCTGTCATTCTTGTCAAACTGCTAGGCTGTCGGTCAAAAGACTAGCAATTTCACTTTCTGTGCAATAATTCTACTGTTCTTTTTTTCTCAAGAATTAGGACATGTTCAGAATGAGCCAAGAGATTATTATTGTTGATGCAACTAGCATTTACTGAAGAAAAGTAAGACTGGAGGACAGATGGAATGGTATCATGTTCCAGCAGTTTTTTCCTTTGTAGAGAAGGGTAGTAACTAGAGATGAGCACGAACCGCATTACAAAATTCAAAAACCCATGAAATTGACGATTGCACGATCGCGAACCAGCGGTTCGTGATTGCCCACGGCCAACGAACCAGCATTCGGGAGAGGCCTGGTTCGGTGTGTTTGGCCATGGTTCAGGAAGCCAGACACTCAGGGGCCAGCAATCAGTTCTCCTGGCAACGGAGCTGGGGGAATGCCTGAACTCTGTCTGTGCTCCTTCTGTCGCCCTGGAAACCTGAATGGAAGCCCAGCTTACCTTGATCGGCAGGTCTTCCTTCCAACCACAGAGCTGCAAAGCAGTTACAAGTTGGGAGAAGACACCCAGGGGAGGAAGGGGGAAGGGGGTGTCCCGTAGCCACGGGCACTCCAATCTCATCCCTGCAAACCCTGATAGGCAGCTCTGTCGGCCAAACACAGACCTCCTGTGTTGCTCAATGAGATCTGTGCTTATAAATAGCCGTGGGCTCACAGGCTGGGTTTCACTTTCAGTGAGCAGTGGAGTGGGAGAGAGCTCTTGCTTGCCACTTGCTATCCTTTGGAGAGAGAGACTGAGGGCCAAGCTACAAGTAAATAGCAAGTGGATCAAGTGGAGAGCAAGTGGAGGGCAAGTGAACAGGGAGGAATACACTTGCCATTCAAGTGTCATTTGTCACTTGTAGTTTGGCCCTACGAGTGTAATTCAGCTTGGATTCTTGTGGGAGTTTCCTGGGGGCCTTGGATTGGAGAGGGTATAACTCCAAGATCCCTTTTGCAATCTTGTCCAAACTTGGGTGATGGTTGTAGGAGAGCTTGCAAAACACTCCCCGGGAATATGGGCTCTCTAAGTGCCACAGGGGCCGTTCTGTGCCCAACAAACCACGAACCATGAACCGGTTCGGCAACGGAAAATGTTCGTTGCGGTTCGCAATCTCGGGATCGTCGTCGGCACCAAACCGCGAACAGCCGGTTCATTAAATTTTTTTGGTTCGTGCCCATGTCTAGTAGTAACTCAAAAGGGGGAAAGCACAAGGTAGAAACTTGCTCAGCTGGAAATGTTGGGACCATTCTCACTAAAATGGTATCTTGTCTTTTCTACCAACTAAATAGCTATGGTATTTCCAGCCATGATGGTCGATCGATGTAATTTCACTCCAGTGTCACACAAGAATTCTTGCCCCTTGCATTTTAAAAAAAATCTCCAAATAAAAAATTAGATATTTTGCAACAAGCACATCTTTATGCATGTTCATCCACAATTTTTTTTTGCCATACAAACACAAATCCCAGAAATTCAATGACTGCTATGAACATTGGTCATTCATTTCTCCTCTTCTGCGATGTGTTTTTCATTCTGCAAGAGCTGGCACTCTGTGAAATTTCCACCGTCATGCTAATAATTTTTTATTTCTTTTGCAGCAAAGAATACAATTTATAATAAAGTTATTATCTGCAGGCATGACAGAACCCTTTAAAAGGCAGAACAAAAATGACAACTGGATCCATCTTCTGTTTGCATCCTGTTCTTTCGTAGACATTGCTACTCAACATTTCTTAACCACCAAACGCGACAAAAAGACCCCGCCTGCATTTTTCTCATGCTTTTGTCTAAGAACTTGGAGACGCTACATGAGAACAAGTTTTTCATATTTCCCACTGTTAAAATTTCTTTGGTCAAGGTTCAGACATCTGTTGAGGATGCAAACTGGCAGTAGCCAATGCCCTTGCCTTGCGAGCTACCAAAATACAGACAGGGAGGGAGGGTTGTGTGTGCCAGTTTGTGTGTGTGTGGGGCGGGGGACAAAACCAGACTATCATGTCATACTTTTAAGCCCGCTTGCTAAGACAGAATGTTGCAGCTGTCACTGGGAAAATGGATAAGGGGCGGGCGGGGAGAGATAAATTCACACTTGTGACAAGCACAGGTCAAGAAAAGAACTTTAACACATAACTGCTATTGACTGCCAGATGGTTGGCCTACAGTTCAATTAAATATTGATCTAATGAACTGACCTTTGACATTCAGGTCCTTTCTACGCCAAAGGAAGAGAACCAATCCCCCCTAAGCCATAGCCAAGAGTGGGCTTTGAAAGTTATGATAGCTTCGTGTCTACCGATCAGGGCTCAAGAAGTACTCTGGTTTCTCATAAGACAGAGTTGCCAAGAATGAAGAGATCTCAGTGTACCCTGGGCAGAAACAGATTCTTTTCCAGAGTGCTTAAGGTGGTATAATGCAATTTCTTATTTATTGGCGGACATTGTACTGGAAATAACGGTCTCGGTGGCGAAATTTTTGGCAATAATAATTTCACTGAAATGCAAAATCAATCTCAAATGCATTTTAGGTGAAACTCTGTACTGTCATCTGCACTTAGGTATACTCCAGTTTTTATTCTTCTTATATTTAAATGCTGAATCTTAATTATATGGTCCTTTTTTATTTATTTTATAAAGTATCCTATCTACCATATATTCTCCATTTTATAGATCTTGTATTTTTAAACCATTGTTATTTGGTAATTGCATATTTGTACTTGATTTTAACTGTAATAAATTATGCTTAAGGCCATATATGCAGAATAAATGATGATGATGATGGTATAATACCCTGAAAATCTTCTTGATCTCTATGGTGCTACTGGACTCAAATCCTGCTGTTCTACTGCAGACCAACATGGCTACTCACCGAAAACTAAGTGAGGTGTGACTGCTTGTACCGTATATGCTCCTGGTCGACAACTAATTTTTTTAACAGGGGTCATATTTTGAACTCAACAAGGGCTTAAGGGACAGGAATAAGGCTCTACTGTGTACATATCTAGACATTGGTAAAAAGGCTTGTTAATCTCCTCCTCAGAACTGCACTGATCAAGACTCAGGCAAAGGGCTCTAGTGGTATAAGCTGAGACTGTTTTCTTGGGTTATACTAACAGGACTAGCAGGCCTTGTTGGTGGAACCCAAAAAGCTGAGAAGAAGATGGAAATGGTAGTTGTACCTGGATTGGGGATGGGGCATGTTATGTATTGGCTTAGCTTCTGTCTGAGCTAAGGCTCCTGAAGTCTTCATTGCTATTGGCTGTTTCCTGCTGGCAGCAGCCAATCCGTGCTGTATAATAAAGACCAATAACTGTACTGTAAATAAGTTACTTTGTATATAGTTAATGCAAACGAAGGATTCTATTTACGTGTGCCTATTGGTTGTTGGTTGAAAAAGGGGTGTGGCTTGTGTGTATATAGTTGGCTCCTGTTGAGCCTGTCCGGGTCTGTCTGCTTCCAGTCTTCAATAAAGCTGTTACCTTGAGCTGAAATCTCTATTACTATGAGCTGAAAGCTCAATACATAATAGGCTATAGCAAGCCTTCCTATAAGTTGGGGTTGCCTTATTCCACATGGAGTTTCAAAGAATCTGTGTTTTCTTCTGAGTCAACAAGCTCTTTTTGAATCTTGGTGTCAAGCCCAAGTCTCTGTATGTATTATAATAGTCTTCTGCAGACAATACATTATATTCTGTTCTGTTGATGCAAAATGGGACCCACATGTCACATGTAACAGAAGCACAATACATGCAGTCATGTGAATTGGTCAACATGTGGATTTTACAGGCGGATATGCTCTCTATTCACATGATCCCAAGCCCTGGAAAATCAAGGTTCTGGTATGTTTGAAGCGATGCTATGCCCACATGGAAAATCCATACATTGCCCAATTCACATGAGATGGTAAATGCACATATTGGGCAGGCTCTCAGTTCACATGGATGGATCAGAACAGAACGTCGGCAAAGGGCGCTTGTCTATTAGAGAGGAACTACAAGTGACAAAAGGCACAGGTTGGACCCTTGTCAGCTTCCCTCAAGTTTTGATGGGAAATGTAGGCATCCTAGTCTTGCAGCTTGGCTCTCCGACTGCTGTACAATGGCCTTTTCAACTGTCACTTGTCCAACATTCCGCCAAGCTGCCTACATTTCCCATCAAAACTTGAGGGAAGCTGACAAGTGTCCAACCTGTGCCTTTTGTCACTTGTAGTTCCGCTCTTAGAATGGTCAGTGACTGTCAAACTCAGAAAATGAATAAGAGCAGCTATTTTCCCCATTTAATGAACACGTACCGTAAAATTTCATTTCTTTGAGTGGATGTGAAAGTTTGACAATCAAGAAAGCTGACAGGAAGTAGGTTGATTCTTTGAAATGTGGTGTTGGAGGAGAGGTTTACAGATACCATCGACCACCAAAAAGACAAATAACTGGGTTCTAGATCAGACCAAGCCTGAACTATTCTTAGAAGCTAAAATGACTAAACTGAGGGTCAAGCTAAATGAAATGCCAGGCATGGGTACATCCCAGTGGCCAGTGATGCAATTTTACTTGGGAACCGTAGTTTTTAAAACCAGAGACACAGGCTCACTGGGGGGTGGGGAACCAGAGGGACTCAGCCAGCTCCCATCACCCCTCCCACATTCTGGCTGCTCACCTGGTTCCTTCCCTTTCCCCTCTCCCCCTCAATCTGGGTAGCAGTGGGCCAGTGGCTGCATGCCTGGAGCTGTGAGCAGGGCCAGTGCCAAGGTTTCTGGTGCCTGCAGTGAGATACCTACTTGCGCCCCTCACCCTGCTCCGGCCCTGCGCAATGATGTCACTTGAGTGTCCTCCTCACTTGAGGGGGGCGGCAGTGGTGAAGGGGCAGGGAGGTGGCCCACTTCCCCGCTCGCTGCTGCACCACCTGGGTGCCTGGCTTGCCGGGAACAGAGGCGAGGCAGGCGGCAACAGTGAATGGGCAGAGAGGCGAGCGGTGACGTGGCCCGCTTCCAGGTCAGGGGGTCATTGGGGGCCAGCACAGCACCTCCTTCAGAGTTCAGCGCTCGAGGTGGCTGCCGGCACCGCCTCCATGGATGCACCAGGCTTGGCTGTGAGCCATTATGCACCTCCATCGCCTTCCCCTGTCTTCACTTCTTCTTGGAGAGTGGACATGCAGTCACCCAGAGCACCAGGGGGAGGGAGGGAGGGAGGGAGTTGAGCAAATAGCTGGAATGCAGGGGGAGGGAGGGAACTGGCCAAGCAGCCCGCTGAGGCGGTGGTGGCCAGGCAGGGGGCTGCAAGGGAACCCTTCCCATCCCTCAGTGAACCTGCATGGCTCTGTCTTTGAAAACTACAGTTCCCAGGTAAAATTGCACCGCTGGCCACTGGAATTAACCTGTGCCTGGCATCTTGTTTAGCTTGATCCTGAGGCTTTCATGCTTGGCCACATCATGAGATGACAACACTCACTGGAAAAGAGGTCATTAATTCATAGAGTCACTGTAAGTTGAAAGTTACTTGACGACATAGATCACACACACCTTAAAACAGTAATAACTGCTTTAACTTACTCTTTTCCCCTGTGAAGCACTCTGCCATATTCACAGTTATAGTAGCCAAAGGGAGGATTTGTTTTCAGGATGACTAATGCCTAATGATCAGAGATGGACTAGGACATTAAAATAACTCCAGACGCAAGTCAAACCAACTGGTGTTTGTGACCCCTGGCAGAGCAGCGAGGGCTTAGACATGGCAAGGGACAGCAACAACAAGCCTTAGCTCACCCTGATCTCTTCCCCTGTCATTTCTGGCTGGCAGTGGCACCGTAGGTATAGGAAAGCCTATACCTGTTATCACCTGAATCTTAACCAAGAAGAAGAGATTTGTGCCTATGGATTTATTCCCATGCAGTACACAAAATCTACCCATTGTCCTATGGCCAGGAGTCGCCAACTTTTCTGACAGTATGGTCACCTTTGGAATTCTGACACAGTGTGGTAGACATCACTACAAAATGGCGGCCACAGGAAGCAGGGCCACCGACAAAATGGCTGCCATAGGAGGTGGATCCAACAACACACACACATACAGAGGAAGCCCACATGCAGGAGCCAAGAGGAATAATTTTTTAAAAAATATACAGGGTAAGAGTGAGAGAGAATAAAACCAATACTGTTATGACCGTTAAAGCAATGTTATTTTAATCTGCTGGGCAGGAACCCCATCTAGTGACACCCATTTTCTGAAAACACTTGTTGGGCACCAAGAAAAGTGTTGGCGAGTCCCATGATACTCATGGGCACCACACTGGGGGACCCAGCCCTATGTGCTAATAACAAAGCAGGGAGCTCAGTTTCTATCAGTGAGACTAAGTGGCAGTGTGAGGGGTAAACACCCTCTCCATTCCCTACACAGCCCCAAGGCAAATTGAGGCTACACAGGCATGCGTTTTGCCCTCAGTTTGGTCCATCTGAGCCCACATCAAAAGCCTTCTTTAGAAGATAACAGCCAACCAGCAGGTTCGTATGGGAGTGGACAATCTTTTTAAGTACCCCCCGATCTCAGACTGTTTAATACTCACTGGGTAAATAACCAGCACATAGAATTTGGCCTGGAAGCAGCCAGTAAAGCTCTTCCCACACTATGAGGTAAGGTCAGAATTGGGCCCTTGCCATTCAAATGGGACTGGAATGTCTCTAAGGGATTGTGAATGGTGGGTACAAAAGCTTTCTGGGTTGTATCTTCTATCAAGTAATCCTTCCCACACCAATTTCATAGGGTGCCTTCAGCTGCTCCATCCATAAAGTCAGATCAAGGCAATTGGTTTTAAAAACAAGTTAAGACCACCCAGATTGAGTCTGACTGTTGGTTTTAGCAGCCGCTCTACTGCCCCGCTGCTTGGACCGTGGGATTCTCTCATATGAGCCTCAGCGTGGATTGTGGGTTTGACGGTATGACAGCACAACAGCGCTGGTCACCATTTAGCTTTTCAGGACGGACACTTTAAAAAGGCGGAGAAGGGAGTGGAGTAAAGTCCCTTTTATCAGTAGATTGCTACAAAGCCCATAACCAATGAACCCTCACCTCTTGGCAGGCGATTATGGAAAGCAAATCTTATCTCTCGGAGGTCCAGTTTGGCCCAGGACCCCTCAGGTGTTGATCCATGTTTTATGTCTAATTGTCACCTCTGGCCTCCCTCCTCATAGGAACTAAGAGATGGGGGCAGCATCCTAGTTAGTAAAGCATTTCCCTCTGTTCCGATACCTTAAAAGGTAGAGAACACAGGGCTAAGCTAAAAGTGACAAATTACACTTGAATGGCAAGTGAACAGACTCACATGTATTCCTCCCTGTTCACTTGCACTCCACTTGCACTCCACTCGTGAACAGGGAGGAATACATGTGAGTCTGTTCACTTGCCATTCAAGTGCAATTCATCACTTCTAGCTTGGCCCCCAGTTAAATAAAAGAAGTCCCAGGTGTCTTTTTTACCAGTCCTTTTCTTTATCTATCCATTTTTTTAAAGCTACAACGGCGTAGTAGTTTAGCGTTCTAATGCTCATTCTGCCCGGAAGCTCACTGGATGACCTTGGATCAAAAAGTCTCTCTCACCAGCCTAACATACTTTCCAGGGTTATTGTGCGGGTATCATGGAAGAGAGATGCCATGTATTCGACACTGAACTCCTTGGGAAAATGGTGGAATAAAAATGCGATATGGATATAAAGAATAATAAATAATAAAGATGCATCTGATGAAGAGAGCTGTGGTTCTCGAAAGCTTATGCTACAATAAAGTTGGTTAGTCTTAAAGGTGCTATTGGACTCTATTATTTTGCAACTACAGACTAACATGGCTAACTCCTCTGGATCAAAGAATAATAAGTGTATTTAACACAACAGGAAAAAACTAAAGGTAAGGTTAGTTATACTTAAAGCAGACTCAAGAAAAAGCGAGTTAAGATCTAGCATTATTTTATTGTAATTTTATACTATATTTTATATTAATCCCTCGCTGGACTGATGAGTGCTGGGAATCATTTGGCTGTTTCCCCATTTGGAAGCCTTCAAAGTCACAAGTAGTTTTTAAATACTGTTCCTCACATGTTGCTGGACAGTCCCTAGGCAAAAGAATAAATGGAAATAAATCGGACATTAAAAATCACCATGCACAGAAATCAGTGGGAGAACATTTTAATCTTCCAGCCACTGCGGACCTAAGAGCGCCAGTTCTCCTACTAAGAAGCTTCAAAGGGATATTACAAAGTGAGTCTCACAAACTAGAATTCATTAACAACATCAGGACAATATAAACCTGGGCTAAATAGGGACATAGGATTCTTATCTCATTATAGATGCTAATGTTCTGCATTTCCCATCTCTCTGTATATTTCCTAGTTCTAATCAAGTTGATTACATTTTGCAATATACCTTTGCATTCAGACTCTAACTGCCCCCCTTTAATAATAACATAACATTTGATTTATATACCGCCCGTCAGGATAACTTAATGCCACACTCAGAGTGGTATTATTATCTTTACAACAATCACCCTGTGACGTAGGTGGGGCTGAGAGAGCTCTGAGAGAGCAGTGACTGACACATGGTCACCCAGCTGGCTTCAAGCAGAGGAGTGGGGAGTCAAACCCAACTCTCCAGATTAGAGTCCTGCTGCTCATAACTAGAGATGGGCACGAACTGAAATATGAGCCAAAATTTGTGACAAACCATGCCAGTTCATGGTTCATGAACCAGCAGTTTGTCAGTTCCCATTTCTGACAAACCACCACGAACTTTAGGCTGGTTCATTTGGTTCGTTTTTCAGTTCATCACTGCAGACAGCCTGGCACCGATCAATCAGTTTCCTAGGTAACAGGGGATGAACTTCCTGCAGACCTTCTGCTGACCTGGAAGTGACCTTCTGCTGACCTGGAAGTGGTGATTTGCTGGCCTGGAAGTGACATTTTTATGAACCAAAATGAACCCATTTGTGAACCAGGGCAGGTTCATGAAAGTTCGTGGTTCGTGAAACATGACAAACCACAAACTGCATGGTTTGGGTTTTTTCTGGTTTGTGCCCGTCTCTACTCTTAACCACTACACAAAACTGGCTCTCAGCTTCTGACATGGACATACAGGCTGAAGCAAACCTTCATTCTATTTGCATCTGATGAAGTTAGCAGTTACCTGAATAATTTTGTTGGTCTTTAAGGTGCAATTTTTGTTCTCCTGGTTGGCTAGGTACTGATGACGCTTGTAGGGCTAGAGTACATTTTGTTTGTTTGTTTGTTTGTTTGTTTGGCCTGATTGGAGATTTGATTGGCTGTACAGATTTCTAATAGCATTGCTTTAGCAGAAGCTGCTTCCTCAGCCCAAGGATGTTCTCTGTATGACTGAAGTTAAGCTATGGCAGCCATTTTGTGGTTGGCTGCACCTCGTACACCAGCCATTTTGTAGCTGTGCCCACCATACAGTGTCAAAATTCCAAATGTGCCTGCAGGCTCATAAAAGTTGGGGACCTGTGCTCTAGTGTATATATATATTTGAATACATGCTCATAAACATTTAAGGCTAAAATGAGTAGCATGACATTTCATATTGTACAGCTACTGAGATGTATGTATGTATGTATGTATGTATGTATGTATGTATGTATGTATGTATGTATCTATCTATGTATCTATGTATCTATGTATCTATCTATTGACATTTTTGTCAGTCTACTATATCTTTAACCCCCCCTTACCAACATCCTCCTGGCTTTTAAATTGGTAGGAGACAGAGAATTGGAAAGTAACTGAGTACAGCGTAAAACTGGCAGAGAAAAGCAATGTTTAATAATGAATGGGGGATCTCAAACAGTGATCCTTGCTGTGAGAAATGAACCGTTACACGCATGTAATTCCCTGATTTGGCCTACGAATGTTCAGAAGGCAAGTAACAACAGCATCTAGTGATGACCTGCACACACAGGCAAAATTTTCATATCCCCTATAATCTCAAACATAATGGCTTTCCATGGAGTCTTTCTGTTCGTAGTGAACTAGTGTACAGTAATCAAAGGTACACATGTATGTGTAACCCATGTCTGAGATAGAGATGCCATTTCCCCAGGGTTGGTAGGCAATCTTCCATCCCTGGGCTCCAAGCTTCGCTGGGGCTCTTTGCTCCAGCAGCAGCCAAAATGGGGGCTGGAATTGTGACATCACTTTCAGTTGTATCCAGAAATGGCATCATAACACTCTATAACTTTCCCAAAATCTTGATGGTTTTAACACAGAGATCAAGGAATTCCTAGAGCTTTGTGATGTCGTGTCTGGACACTCAACAGGAAGTGACATCATGGTGCCATGTGATGTCACTTCCCAATTTCCCACACCCTAAATACTCCTCTGGTTGCCAGTGCTTGGCTGGCAACTCTAGTCTGAGAGGCTCCTTCCATCAACCCCTGCAGGCGCCATTCTTACTTAGTGCATCCTGTTCTGTCTTTTTGTGTGTGCGTCAAAATGTTTCATGCCTGCACTACTGAGTTCCTGCCATCTGCTTGCCACGAATTTGCAACACTGTGAGTTGGCAAGGCACTAGCCGCTTTCAGGTAGTAGCCAGTCGTTACTTTCCATTTAAAGGCCGTGGCAGGAGCAGGCACTGAAAGACAAGGTAGAATAAGATTAGTGTTTTGCTTGCTTCTATCAATTGCAATTTTGCTTCGGACCTTCCTTTGTAAATAAATAGTTCTTTGGTGAGCAGAGTGTCTACTATTCCCACCATGCTGATGGGAGCGCTTCAAGAGTCTCACCCCTCCTCCTCTCCATCAACAGTGGCCTTCTATATAATTTAGGAACCTAGGTCTGAAGTGTGAGGCCGTGCCTTTCCCAAAGCAAGACAGAAGTGAAGACAAGGAAAAGATTGGGGAGGGACATATGCAAGACCTGGAAAGGAAACACTGCAACAGCAGTGTCAAATTGCATGCCGCTTCGTCACTCCCCAGCCTCCCACCATAAAACCTTCCCTGCTCTGTTCTATGAAGGAAAATGACAAATGACCCCAGTCAAAAGTTCCTAACCAGGTTTTAAATCTTTTCTCCCAGTTCCCACCCCCTTGTTTCTTATTTTTCTGAATTAGGTTCTCTGCAAGTTCAGCCAGTGACACATTTGTTCCAATTGGAGAAATAGATTGTCCCAATTATCTGCAAAGAAAAGAAACAGGAACAGTGGAGGTGAGGGGGCAGCAAAAGAGGGGGGGGTTGACATGAGCACAGCTACAAACCGAAGAGCTCCTGAAGAGCCGGTAATCTGCTCTGCTGTCGCCCTAGTTTTTGGGAAATTGTTCTTGCGAGAGAGACTAGTGAAAGAAGATCGGACACACCCCGAATTATGGAATGGGACGGCACAAATGTTTTTATTTAGTTAGTGACTTTATTTTTAGCTCGCCTTTCTCACGGAGACTCAAAGCAGATTGCGCAGTGTAAAAGAAGGCAATTAAGTAGCATGAGACATCTAATAAGACAACACAGCAGGACTAGGACTACAAAATTAGAACCAATGCAAACAAGTATCAGTCAGGCTATGGAGAAAGGCGGGACAAAATGCGAGTCCAGCAGTACCTTAAAGACACACAGCATTTTTCAGGGTTTCATGATCTGTGACTTACGAAAGCTTATATGCTGGAAAAGTTTGTTAGTCTTTAAAGTGCCACTGGACTTCAACTTTGTTCTGCTGCTACGTGCAAGCCCTGACCTGGATGGCCCAGGCGAGCTCGACCTCATCAGTTCTTGGAAGCTAAGCAGGGTAAGCCTTGGATAGTACTTGGATGGGCAGGGCAATGGCAAACCACCTCTGTTTGGGTCTTGCCTTGAAAACCCCATATAAAGTCGCCATAAACCGGCTGTGACTTGACAGCACTTCACAAACACACACTACAGACCAACATGGCTGCCCACCTTAAACTATTCTGATGAAGAAAGCTAGTATCTGAAGAGGTGGCATTGCACATAGGTGCTCTGGGAGCACTGAGGGAGGAAAGGCAGAGGAGATAGCAATTGTCCATTTATCTAGCACATCCTTACCCCACCCATCTTCCAAGAACCTCAGGCCAATGGCCACAGTCCTCCCTTCTCAATTTTCCCCCTACTACAACACTGTTGAGTAGAACAGGCTGAGGTTGTGTGACTGGCTCAAGTTCATCCAGTGAACTTCATGGCAAATAAGGATTTGAACTAAGCTCTCCCTAGTCACCTAACTCCACACTGGCTCTGTAGTGCTACCTGAAAATCTTTTTTTTAAAAGAAAGAATTGTCCAGCAGCAATCCACGCAGGTGCACACACACAAAGTGCGCAAAGCAGGGGTTTTTTTCTGGGAAAAGAGGTGGTGGAACTCAGTGGGTTGGCAGCACAGGGGTCAATTCTTGGCAGGAGGTAGTGCCCCTAGTATCACATGCACGTGCGCAAAGTGCATGCATGCTCCCAGGACTGCACAATGATGTCACTTTGGGTCCGCTGGAACAAGGGGGGAGTTTTATAAAGTTTAAATTGCCCTTGGTGAAAATGGTCACATGGCTGGTGGCCCCGCCCCCTGATCTCCAGACAGAGGGGAGTTGAGATTGCCCTCCGTGCCAGCCGCGCGGAGGGCAATCTAAGCTCCCCTCTGTCTGGAGATCAGGGGGCGGGGCCACCAGCCATGTGACTATTTTCAAGAGGTGCTGGAACTCCGTTCCACCGTGTTCCAGCTGAAAAAAAGCCCTGGAAAGGGATTTATTTGCTAGGTCAAGAGCAGTAACTGCTGAAGTCTTCACACACAATCCATACACACAGGAAAGTCCGTTAAAGTGACTCATACCCCCAGCTCCAGGTTCTTACAACACAACTTATGACACACATAAATTGAACATCATGATTGGGGCTGAGTGATCAGAATAAAAAAGAACAGACCTCCTGAGGAAGAGAGATGAGCAAAGAAAGCGAGGATCTTTACTGAGAGTGACAGACATGAGGATATTTTATGAGAAGCAATAAGACAGGTTACAGCCTGCATTGATCACCCTAAGTGGCTAGATCATTTACATAGCTTACAGTAAGTCACTTTTGAAGTCTGTCATCATGGATTTAAAGTTTTTAATTGTTGTTTGCACAAAGTTCTGGCACCTCAGGATGAATGATTTTAAACTTGTGCAGTGTTCCCTGTAAAAGGAGACGTGAATTTGTAAGTTCATCCTTCATCTTACAAAAAAAAAATTTAAAACCAGTTGTAGATTTGCTGGGAGAGGGGAGCTGCATGCACATGGAACTGTATGGATACTAGCCAATAGGTGCCTGCTGTCACTAGCTTTTATCCAGTTCAACCTGAGCAATGATGAAAACTTGAATAATTTTTCTTTTCCAGAGCTCACCTCCAGGAAGAAGAAATGTGTTCTGAAGGCACCTCTTCTACCAAAATGATAAACTGTACCTAGGGAGTAGGGGTGGGGGGGACAAAGCCACCATGGGAAAAGATGGTGCATCAGGGCATGGAAAAGGCATGTAAAGTCATGCCACCACACAACCCTCAATTTTTCTCCTATTCCAGAAAATAAGAGAGTGGCCTTTCTGTTTAACAGAGATAATTTTTTCTGTAACTGTAAAGTTATCTTGCACTTCCTTCAATATTTCAAATGAAATTGCTACAGTGAGATTCTGATCACATGCAAATATATTTAAATTTAATTGACAGCCCTATTTTTAGCCTGTTGGGCTGAAGTTTTATTGCCACACAAGGTGCCCGCTGCTCTCTTTGGCAATAATTACCATCACATCCGTGCAAATCACAGGCCAAAGATACAAAACCGCTTGGTATAATTTATGATGCTATTCAGATTTTTGACTATTAGCTATTAATTACAGCCATGAATATGTCTCGTTTATTTAAATGCAGTGGCCCTAATCAACAGCGCAATTTTTAAAATTCCAGAAAGTATAAAATTCATTACTGCCAAGCTGTACATGGAATAAATGTTTATAAAAGGTCTTTCTTTTCTTTCTTTCTTTTTTTAAAGTACAAAAGACAATGTGAATTGGGGTAATAAAAATCTGCTACGGAAAAGGAACGTAAAATTCACTTGATGTGTTATGAAATGTTTTAGTATTTTATTCTTGAGCCCAGAATGATTCTGCCTTGCTGAGTCAACCTAAACTTAGGGTTGCCAGCCTCCAGGTGGTGGCTGGAGATCTCCTGGAATTGCTAGTGATCTCCAGGTGATAAGAGATCAGTTCCCCTAGAGAAAATTGCTGCTTTAAAGGGTGGAATCTATGGCATTAAACCTCACTGAGGACCCTCCTCTCTTCAAACCCCAGTCTTTCTAGGCTCCACCCCCATCTAGGGTTGCCATCCTCCAGGTAGTTCTAAGCAAACAAGGGAATCCACCCGGATAGTAGAAAACCAAACAAACAAACAATTCCGGGAATATGTATATATCTAACAATGCTTTTTGAAATTGAATGGAATCAGAATGGTATAAGCAGCAATATTGGAGCTACTGGTGAAGTGGGGGCTGTCCATATTTATTGTGCCCATGAAGAAGTATGTTATACGAAACGGGAATTGTATAAATATGCACGCATAATCCCGTCGGCACTTTTGGACTTATTTGCAGTTTGGACTGGAGCTTGCCATCTCATGCCTCCCACACGTCTACATTGGAGCTCTATCTGAGGAAACCTGCATGCTGCTACATTTTCATCTTAATTAATTCATGGACATTGTTCCTTTGAAAAATATACTTCATAACCATTAGTATCAAATTCTGTATTTTTACCATATTTATTGCATGTTGGGACAGAGATATCAATATTTTATTGTATTTATTGTATATTTATTATTGTATATATAATCATGCACTATATTTTGCACTTTGCACTTTGCACTATAAAAATATAAAAAATTGTTAGATATATACATATTCCCGGAATTGTTTGTTTGTTTGATCCTCCAGGTAGTGGCTGGAGATCTCTCAGAATTACAACTCGTCTCCAGGCCACAGAGATTTATTTATTTTATTTATTTATTTGATTTGATTTATACCCCGCCCTCCCCACAGATGGGGAGATCAGTTCACCTGGAGAAAATGGCTACTTTGGGAGGTGGACTCTATAGTCTTATGCTATGCCAAGGTCCTTTCCCTCCCCAAACACCACTTTCTCCTGGTTCCCCCGTCCAGATCTCCAGGAATTTCCCAACTTGGAGCTAGCAACCCTACCCCCGTCTGTTATTTAAAGATACAGTTATGTATGTCCCAATTCCCCAATCAGTAAGAAGGTTCCATGGATGGTGCTAACGTGAATTGGTTCATTTTGGAGGAGTGAGCACTGGAGATTGAAGGTATTGTACAATATCTGTTTCAGTTACAAATATGCATGGGAAAAAACCAGAGCTTTTTTCAGGGGGAACACGGGGGAACGGAGTTCCGGAACCTCTTGAAAATGGACACATGGCTGGTGGCCCCGCCCCCTGATCTCCAGACAGAGGGGAGTTGAGATTGCCCTCTGCACCGCTTGGCGGCACGTAGGGCAATCTGAACTCACCTCAGTCTGGAGATCAGGGGGCGGGACCACCAGCCATGTGACCATTTTCTCTGAGGGCAACCCACTGAGTTCCACCACCTCTTTTCCCGGAAAAAAAGCCCTGGAAAAAACCACGTGAAAGTGGCAACAGATCTTCCTCCCCCCCTTTAATCCCCAGAGAGAGAGAGAGAGAGAGAGAGAGAGAGCTCCTGCCCCTCACACCACTTCAGCCGACTCCCAGCAATGTTTACCTGCTGCCCTTCCTTTCTCTCAGATTCTAAATTGCTCTTTCTTTCCACACAGACACTCATCTGCCCCCGCCCCTCGGGTAGGAAGGGAAAGGGTGTTGCCTTCTCTAAGTCCTGATGGGCCCTTCCAAGGGAGTCATTTCTTAACAATTAAGGTCCATTGAGAGGATATTGGCAGTCATTAAGAAACATTCTTTTATCATGATAAGCTGTGATTTCCCCTCAGACACATACCACTTTCAATGGCCTAAAGAGCAGGAGTCCCCAACGTGGTACCTCTGGGCATCATGGTGCCCACTGACCCCTTTCCTGGTACCTGCCAAGTATTTTTAGAAAGTAGATGGAGCCAGGTGGGGCTTTTTGCCCAGCAGTGTTTCTGATAGGCCATTGGAGATCAGAGTGGTTGTGCAGATTTTTTTAAAATATTGGTTTGGGAGCCTGTTTGGGCCAAATAGGCTCCCTTCTTTTGGGGGGGTGAGACTTGGAAGGGCCCCTTTTCCAAGGCTGTTTTCTCCTCTCAGTTCCCCTTTGGCATCACCTTTGTGTCTTTAGGGAGCATTCACTCCAAAGAAGTCCTTCCATCGTAGGAGGAGGATGACTTCAGCAAGTCAGCATTGAACATATATTATGCATATTAATAATACACGCATAACAGCATATGAATTGCATATCAAAACCAGGAAACGTGCCACATAAATGGATTCTGAAAACCAAAATGAGAACTGATGGCAGGGGAAACGCACATAAAATTACACATTAGCTCATCCTTGCTTAAGGATCCTTCTTAAATAATGGCTGATCAGCCCCACAACTCTATTACAATGACATGTATGTTTGAGGAGATAAAAACCACCGGACGATGGCCACGAAAGCTCAGGAAATGTTTAAAAGCTCTCCGTCATGACAGTCTTCAAGTGGTGGTACAGTCAGGGCTTGAGCGGAAGTTCAGGGCCTTGGCTAATGGGTTCAGCAGTGGGGCCCAAGGGCAGGCAGTAGATAGCAGAGCCAGTGTGGTGTAGTGGTTAGAGTATTAGACCAAGATCTAGAAGTCCCAGGTTCACAGCCCGTCTGCTATGGTAGTTTGCCAGGTAACCTTGGGACACCACACCGACTCAGTTTAGCCTACCTCACAGGGTTGTTGTGAGGATAAAAACAGAGGAGAGGAGAATGATGGTGTAAACTGCTTTGATTTTTCATTGGGGAGAAAGGGAATAAATAAATAACTTTGCATTTTGCAAATAGCTTTGCATACCCTACCATGGGGCGGGGGAAGACTCACAACTCCAGAATCTAATTTTTTTACCAATGTTTATATATCGCTAAAAGGAAAACTCATTTTGGTGCCTGATGTAAATCTGTTTGCTGAAACATCATCTGCTCTGTCCTCTCCTCCCCCATTCGTAAAGCATCTGCTGTATATAAGCCACAAGCTTTTTTGTTCGATTAATTTCTAATAAAAGAAGAGTCTTCCCAGTTATTAAAAATAGCTGCCCTGTAGCAATACTCAAGCCTAACACTAGGTGGAGCCCCGTGGACAAAGAAACTGCCTGGGGACACCCACTCCTATAACCAAGCTTGAAACAATTTCAACGTGGGAAAAAATCAGGCCGTTTTCAACACTTCGTGCTTACCAATCAAGGCCAATAGCTTCCCCGCAAGATGGCATGGAACGTCCTGGGACAGCTTGTACCGCAAACATCACGCCTCAGAAAGACTTATCTGTCTAGCTAACCTCAGTGTCCCTTTCTAGGCTGCTAATGTTTCTTTTAATATTCTGTTAGTTTTCTTTGAATTTCCATAGTTCCTGCATCTACGGCGGAGAACAGAGAAAGTTAGCAAGAAGGCACCAAGAAAGGAGACCCAGGGTTCCAAATTCACCAGCAGGGCAAAAAGAAAACTGCTGAATAAAAGGCCAGGAGCAGGTCCTCTTCTACTGTCAATCGGGAAATAAGGGTGCTTGCCTTACGTTACTGAAATGTCTTTTCTTCTTTCCATACTTCCCATAACTCTGACATGCAACAGAAGGCTCTGGTGTCTGCCTCTTACACCCAGATTTTATTTATATCGCAATAGCCTGCCCTATAATGGGCACTCATTTTTAATATTTCCAAATGACATGCACCTCTGGCACAAGGTTGCCAACCTCCATGTGGGGCCTGGAGATCTCTCAGAGTTACAGCTGCTCTCCAGCCTACAGAGATCGGTTCCTCTAAAGAAACTGGTTGATTTGTAGTGTTGAGTGTATGGCATTATATCCCACTGAGTGCCTTCTCCTCCCCAAATCCATACCCTTCCCAGGCTCCACACCTAAATCTCCAGGAATTTCTCAACCCAAAGTTGGCAATCCTTCTCTGGCAGTGTATAAAATAGCAGGCTTTGTGCTACGTGATGCCTCAGTGTTTGTGCACATGCATCCAGCCCCTCTCTAAGTGTCTCTCTCTACACAAGACATTTGACACATGAAGAACACATGTGGGGAGATGCAATGTTAGCCGGGAAGGGTAGTTTAAAAAGACAGAGCCGGCGGCAGGGCAAAGGCTTTGCTATACACTGGAGCTGTGTGAAGAGGATGTGAAATGCCAGAAGGGAAACCAGCCCATGATAACCTCTCCAGGTCCAACCCCATCTCTGGAAGGCAGTTCCAGCCCATTTCCATTCCCTGCTACCCTCTGGTTGTCATCCCACACAGTTTTAGACTGGCGGTGAAATAGACAGAGCCTTCGGGGAGGTGAAGATGAAATTAACAAACCCTTTGAGGAGTGATCTATTCTGGCTCTGTCTTTTTAAACTACATTTCCCAGCTAACATTTCATCTCCTGACACTCGATGAACACGCGCCACAGGCATCTCATGTAGAGAGAGACTCTGAGATGTAACTTCTTGAGACCCAGAAGAATGAGCATGGGAAAATTTCCACAAAATCTTCCCCAAAAGCAAATTAGGGATTTTCCAGGGACAAGTACTATCATATATACTCTGACTGTCCCTGTTTATCAAGAAAAGGTGAAATTTTCTGAGCCTCTAGGCATGACTGCTCCAATTTTGTAATAATTTTGCCTTCCTGGAAATGCCTTGTTAAATTTTTTTTAAAGGTAAGTTCCTGGAGTTGTTGTTCTTGAGGGTTTAGTCCATTTCCCTTAGACTCTAGTCCCATTAAATCTGTGTGCATGCAACTCGCTTGTATTGAACATGCATGTCAATGTACATCCAATGCACAGTGTGATACTTTGTGTTGTGAAGCCTGTTTCACATACTGCGGCTACTGAGAGATGAAGGGATATTGAAAGACAAGGATGTTTTCCAATGAAGAACAATTTGGAATTGAATAAGGAATTTACTCGTGCAGAGTAAATGAATGCAGCATAACAAAGAGGGAAGAAATCCTTCAGGGGTGTGCAGTGCTCTGTGTGTGGAGATTCAACTGTGATATGAGAAATGGGATATTCTGAGGGTGTCCTATTTTCAACATGCTGGTACTATGAAATTGAGATTGTCTCCAGTAGATAAGAACAGTTGAAACACTTGTCATGCGAATCCAGTGTCCATCATTATATCATGTGTAGAGATGAGCATGAACCAGAAAAAAAACGAACCATGTGGTTCATGGTTTGTCAAATTTCATGAACCATGAACTTTCATGAACCTGCTCCCCAGTTCGCGAACCAGTTCGTTTGGTTCGTGAAAATGTCACATCCAGGTCAGAAAATCATCACTTCCAGGTCAGCAGAAGGTCACTTCTGGGCCAGCAGAAGGTTACTTCTGGGTCAGCAGAAGGTCTGCAGGAAGCCCATCCCTTGTTGACTAGGAAAAAGATCGATCAGTACCAGGCTGTCTGCAGTGACAAACCAAAAAATGAACCAAACAAACCAGCCTAAAGTTCATGGCAGTTCGTCAGAAATGGGTTCTGACGAACCGCTGGTTTGCGAATCACTAACTGGCCTGGTTCGTCATGAATTTTGGTTCGTATTTTGGTTCGTGCCCACCTCTAATTATGTGGCAGTGAGTTCCACAAGCCAAGTGTACATTACATGAAAGACTGCTTTCTTTGTCCTGAATTTACTATCCCTCAGTTTTATTGGGTGTCATCAAGTTTTACTATTTGGGGGCAGGAAAAATGCTCTATTTGAAATTATATCATGCTTAAACTAATCTGTTCTGCTCAGGGCACAGATGGATAAACATCTTTCCTGGCTTATTTGGCATCAAAGGCATTCCAGGTTGCTTTGACCCAGGGAGAAATAAAGGTATCTTTGGGAATTTTGCATATCAAATGTCAAGGGTTTTTCTTTTTCTTTTTTGGCTTGATTGAATATTCTGATCTATCTCCCTTGTTAAATGTGGTTTGAGGGATTTCCAGGTCATCCTTGTCAATGCAAAGTTTGCAGTTGGTTGATTCACCCTTTTGCAATGTGCACAGCTTCCAAATTTCCCTTGGATTCTGTCTGCAGAGCTGTAGAAACAACAGAGCCAAGATATGTACATTCTTAGTGGAAATGTCTATTGCACACGCTATGGTCACTTCTCATGAACAGAAGCCTTTTGGTACACCAACAGAGCGGTGAGATCAAAGTCTGGGGAGATAATGCAGAGAGTGGACTGAAGAATCCATTCTAGATGCCCCAGAATCCATTCCAGAGTTTTGTCACAACAGTGTGCATTCATACCACTCCACCAAAACTTTTGAGAGTGGTGGTGAACTGAGGTTACCAACCTCCAGGTGGGGGCTGGAGTTACCATGAAATTAAAGCTGATCTCCAGACTACAGAGACCAGTTCCACTGGAGGAAATGGCAGTTTGGGAAGGTGGACTCTATGGCATCATGTCCCCTTTGAGGCCCCTGCCCTTCCCAAACTCTGCCCTACCTAGGCTCTGCCCCCAAGTCTCTAAAAAGTCTGCAACCTACACTTGCCACAGGATATTCAGAGTGACGGCATCACTGATAGATGGCAGTCCAGCCTCTGCCTGAAGCAACTCCCCTCCCCTTGCAGAATTTTATTCCATTGTCCAACTGTGCTTACCATTAGAAAGTTCTTTTTAATGTTCAACCCAAATCTGCCCTCCTGCAACTTAAGCCCACTCGAGCTAATCTCTCCCTCGGAAGAGGCACAGAGCAAGTCTTTGCCCTCTTCCTCACACCAACCTTTCATGTCTTTACATGTCTTTCCCATCAGCCCTCTTTTCTCCAGGTTAAACATACCCAGTTCCTTCAGCTTTTTCTCACTGGCCTTGTTTTCCAGGGCTCCAGCCATCTTTCAGGCCAGCCTCTGAACCCTTTCCAATCTATCTGCGGGCTTTCGGGAACCACAGATCTCTTTGTCAGATGCATCTGGCAGGGAGAGCTGTGGTTATCGAAGGCCCATACTACATTGGAATTGGATGGTCTAGCTGTTTGGCTTCTACAAACTAACAGGGCAAACTCCTTTGAAGCCAACTGATACACACACCAAAAGGAGATGTTTACATATACTAGCAAAGGAATGTTTTGATTGCTCCCTCCCCCTCCCCCCCTAATTGCCTCTTCCCTCTGCTCTTCTGTGTTTGTCCAGTCTCTGTATCAGGCATCTGACGAAGAGAACTTGATTCTCGAAAGCTTATGCTAAAATAAAATTGGTTAGTCTTAAAGGTGCTACTGGACTCTTTTTGATTTTGCTTCCTAAATTGTGGCACCCAACATTGGACGCAAATGCTCCAGGTGAGGTCTGACTAGCAAACGATAGGGTGGAATGGTTACTTCCCGTGACTTGGTTCAGACCATGGCTGTTTCCACACTGCTTACCTTGTTCCGGAAAACAGCGAAATCTTGTGCGAAATCTCGCGAGAAGACGCTGTTATCGTGTCTTCTCACATGATAACAGCGTCTTCTCGCGAGATTTCGTGCGAGATTCCGCTGTTTTCCGGAACGAGGTAAGCAGTGTGGAGACGGCCCATTTGAGCTGCCTGCAGCTGCCTCAAACAGGCAACCGAGACAGAAGTCAACCAATAAACAAGCATGTGCGAACCAGCCATTTCCCCTCTGTCCTTCTAGCTATTTCCTTTGCCAGTCATTAAAAAAAATCTTTGTGCGTTGTCTCTAGAGAAGGCAAACTTTTGTAAATTCTCTGAATGAAATTTGAGACAGTTTTTAATACATTTGCTACGTTGTAAAAGAAAATACCAATAAAATTACAGCAAAGAAGGAGCGGAGGGAGTCTCATCGCTTTTCACTCTACTTCCCATCAAAGAAAATCGCACAAGATTACTCAGGTAATACCCGCTGATGAATTCTTTTTCCCCCGTGGGGTGTTCTCCTCCTTTATACTTGGTTTGTCTCAGACCTTTCAAGCTCACCACATTCCCCCATTGGCTTGGCATTCTCTTTCCAGGCTAAAGTTGATCTCAAAGTGGTGGTTCGACATCACAAGGAAGGTTGCACAAAAAGAAGCCGCCTCACTGGAAATCCTTTCCGCAGCAGATACATTCTGGGACTCTTATTTGCACCGCAGTTGTGTTGCAGAGGGGTTTCCTGCAAAGGAGGCATTGAAAACACACAAGAGGAGAACCTGCCACGTTCTAGACAGCTGCCCTTGCACTATTCCCTTGTAGAAAAAGGCTTCGAATTTCTCGTCCTTGCTGTGTCTACTCTGCCCAAAGTTCTTATTTTGTTTTTGTCATTCTCTTATGTGAATCAAAATGAAGGGACCTCACATCTCAGAAAACAAGAAGAGCCCTGCTGGACCAAACAAGTTGCCCTGAAGGGTCAACGAACAGGCCATTGAGGCCAAGATCTTTCCCCTGAAGTTGTCTCCTAGCACCGGGTTTCAGAGAGTCAACATACTCAACACAGGCCGTTTCCACATGCTCTTAAAGGGACGGGCCACTCACCAAATGCTGGCAGCTTTCCCCCAGGAATCCAGACAGCTCTGTTTGCAAAATGGCTGCAGGCCGTTTGGATTCCATTTTTAGGCGCCTTTTCTGGGAATGCACTTTCCGCATTCCCAGACAAGCGGGCCAAAAACAATGGAACCCAGAGAGAGCCAAACAGCCCGCAGCCATTTTGCAAATGGAGCCATCTGGATTTCTGTGGGGGAAGCCACAGAGTGGGCCATCCATAATGGACTTACTTGACACTGATGGACCTATCCCCCCGTGAATCTGCCTAGCCTCCTTTTAAAGCCACCTGTGACATCATCTATTGCCTCACAATTATTTTTATTTATTTCATTTATGCTCCATCGTTCTCCCCAATGGGGGTCCAGAGCAGCTTATATTCTTCTCTCCTCCATTGTATCGTCACAACAACTCAGTGAGGTAGGTTAGGCTGAGGGTGTGTAGTTGGCCCAAGGTTATCCAGTGAACATCCATGGCACAGTCGAGCTTTGAATCTCGGACTCTCAGATCCTAGTCTAACACTCTAACCGCTACACTTCATCGGCACTCAGTTTTTCACATGAAGAAATGGGTATTTCTCAATGTTATCTGTGCATCAGTAAATTACCATTCTCCGTTACAGGTATATTACACTTACAAATAACAGGCATTGTTTAAAGACGGTAGGAAATTGCATATAAAAACCATATAAAATGCATGCACTGTAAAAACAAACCTCCCAAATCAGCAGCGAAAAATTTAAAAAAAAACAAAAAACCCCTGGACCAAAATACAAATGAATCTTTTTTTAAAATGAACTGGAAAACATTCAGTATTCACTACTGCATGAACAGAACCAAAAGTCTGGAGGCGCTGGGTGGCAGCTTCTTCAGTGGGCCTCTTTAAACCAAGGTTTGCTATTTTCTCACACTGTCTGTGACTTCCTCGCAGACAAAATGAGACAGGGTGTGACTGTGTCTGTGCCATTCTCAGAGCATTGGCAAAAGCCCAGGCTCCCCAGCCTCTGGCACCCGTCACTCAATACTGCCATGTAGTGTCTGCCACAGCACTGTGGTCCTGACATTAGGGTTGAACTACATGCTCAACAAAATCCATGGCACGTTTGCAAGGGCCTGTGGCTCAGTGGTAGGGTTGCCAGCCTCCAAGTAGTGGCTGGAGATCTCCCGGAATTACAGCTGGTCTCCAGGCCACAGAGATCAGTTCCCCTGGAGAAAATGGCTACTTTGGCGGGTGGACTCTATGGAATTATGCCATGCCGAGGTCCTTTCCCTCCCCTAACCCCACTTTCTCCAAGTTTCATCCCCCAGATCTCCAGGAATTTCCCAAGTTGGAGCTGGCAACCCTACTCAGTGGTAGAGCATTAGCTTTGCATCTAGAAGGTCCCAAGTTCAATCCCTGGCATCTCCTGTTAAAAGGATTAGGCAGGGTGATGACCCTGGAAGGATATTTGCCACTCAGAATATTGATCATGATAGACCAACAGTTTGATTCAATATTAGGCAGCTTCGTGTGTCCATAAGACCAATTGTTCAGGTGGACCAACAGCCTGATCTGATATGGCAGGGTCATATTGGTAGAAAAGATCAAGAGTGTGGTTGCACCTATAAGACTAACAAATTTTGTGGTAGGGTATGAGCTTTCGTGAGTCACAGCTCACTTCTTCAGATACAAGAAGAGTTGTGAGATTCAGATCTCAAAGAGATCTGAGAGATTCAGAGACAAGAAAAGATCTGAAGAAGATCCAAAGAAGTCAGTTTGACTCACAAAAGCTTATAGCCTACCACAAATTTTGTTAGTCTTGTAGGTGCTACTGGACTCTTGCTCTTTTCTACTGCAGCAGACAGACTAACATGGCTACCCATCTTGATATATCTGCAGGGTCTTATGTGTATGTCCTTTGTGGACTCTGCAAGGAGAGGAACAGCATTTTAAATGGTCCTCTGTCTTTAAAAAACAAACTCTCCCTGTCCAACTAGGGAATGAACTATGGCGAAGGAGACAGAGAGCGCTGTGGAAATTGTCAACTCTAGTTTGAAGGTAGTTATATGAGTTTGATTTATAATACAAGAATTATCGGTTTGCTTCAGGGCTTGTGCACCTTCCCTACAAGGAGAGGCTAAATTGTTTTTTGCCCTTTTTTAGTTTAGGAAAAAAGATGACTAAGGGGGAGACAAGTAGAGAATTATAAAATTAGAAGAAGAAGAAGAAGAAGAAGAAGAAGAAGAAGAAGAAGAAGAAGAAGAAGAAGAAGAAGAAGAAGAAGAAGGATGAGGATTTGGTGGCAACATGTTATAGCCCAATCTCATCAGATCTCAGAAGCTAAACAGGGTTGGCCCTAGGGTTGCCAGCTCCAAGTTGGGAAATTCCTGGAGATCTGGGGGTGAAACCTGGAGAAACCTGGAGAAAGTGGGGTTTGGGGAGGGAAAGGACCCTGGTATGGCATAATTTCATAGAGTCCACCCCCAAAAGTAGACATTTTCTCCAGGTGAACTGATCTCTGTGGCCTGGAGACCAGCTGTAATTTCGGGAGATCTCCAGTTACTACCTGGAGGCTTTTAACCCTAGTTGGCCCTAGTCAGAACTTGGACAAGAAGCCTCCATGGAAAACTGTGCTTGCTCTGCAGAGGAAGGAAATGGCAAATCACTTCTGCTTCTCACTTGCCTTGAAAGCCCTTTGCTGAAGTCTCCATAAGTTGGTTGTGACTTGACAGCATATACTTATGTACATAGCAGTAGTAATAGACAGTCTTTACGTAGCACTTTCAAAGCATTTCCCAAATATTGTTATAATCATATATTTCTGCAGATTACTTGTTCTACTTTTCTCAAAATACTTGAATTTTCACTGGCAGTGGAGTCTCAGGACATACAAAAGAAAATACTTCTTCACATAGTAACTGATGGAACTCACTGCCACAAGTTGTTGTGATGGATCCTTAAAAGAAGAAGTTCTGGGTTGCGGCTGGGACCTTCGACCTGCAATGCACACACTCTGCCTTCTGCTATCTAGGCCAACATTGTGTACTCTTGAGTAGCAGTAGGCCTTTTTGCAGCTGAGACCCCTTTTAACCTGTTATTGTCTCCAGCAGGGAATCTGTGATCCCTCCCCACAAGCTAGGGTTGCCAGCCTCCAGGTAGTGGCTGGAGATCTCCCGGAATTACAACCGGTCTCCAGGCCACAGAGATCAGTTCAATTGGAGAAAATGGCTACTTTGGCGGGTGGACTCTATGGAATTATGCCATGCCAAGGTCCTTTCCCTCCCCAAATCCCACTTCCTCTAGGTTTCTCCAGGTTTCAACCCCCAGATCTCCAGGAATTTTCCAACTTGGAGCTGGCAACCCTACCACAAGCACAAGTCAGACTATGAAGCTGTTTTACACTCAAGGAGACCGTTGGCCCTCCGGCCCAGTCCAGCTAAGCTGTGATGCTATCAGATGGGGAAGTCTTTCCCATCTGTTTTAACTAGAGATGCTGGGCTAGGACTGCCATATGCAAAGCTCTGCCACAAGGTTACATGGTCCTTTCGTTCACTTTGTTCTCTAATGAGACAAGGAATTAATGAAGAACCAATCCTGCTCAGATTCGCATAGCTCCATTCTAGGTTTTGTTTCTTGGTCACGTGATAGTGTGACGGGATCCTTGAAACAGCTTTTTTTAATGCAGAGGGTGAGGTAGAGTAGCAGCATGGTGTAGTGGTTAGAGACAGGTTCCAATCCCCACTCTGCCATGGGTGATCCTTGGTGTGTCTCTGAGCCTAACACACCTCACAGGGTAGTGGCTATGAGGATAAAATGGAGGGGATAACGACAACAACAAAAACACGTGCTTATATGCTGCACTTCTAGACTGATTAGTGCCTCATTCAGAGTGGTGAACAAAGTCAGTGTTACTATTACCCCCACAATACAGCTGGGGAGACGGGGCTGAGAAAAGTGGTTGACCCAAGGCCACCTACTGAGCTCATGGCAGTAGTGGGATTTGAACCAGCAGAGTGCTGGTTTACAGCTGAACCACTTAAGCACTGTGATAACAATATTGTAAGTAGCTTTGGGTCCTCACTGAAGAGAAATGCCAGGTCTGAATATCTAAATTGAAACCTAATACAGAGACAGATGAGAGACATAAAACATCCCATTTTCCTTGATCACGTACTAAGGGAATGGGGAAGAAGCATAAATCTCCCTCTCGGGGCTTGCAGAAGTTGGCAGCTACGTGGTTACATACAAACCCTCCCAGCCCTTCTTTGGTCTGTCCCTCCCAGGATCTTTGCAAGCCCATTTATCCTGATCTCCCCAAGGCGGCTTCTGGCTCCTATGTTTTCTCTCAGGTATTTAAACGGATCCACACCCAAAGCTGCGCCCTTTTACTAATAGTTGCACATATACAATTAATCAAATTCATCCGGAGCCTGTAAACCCTCTTCTGAGAAAACCCAATGTAATTCCAAGGACAAGCTGTCACTCAGCATGGGGAGGCCAAGTTGGTTACCTTAGGAAGGAAGAATTTTTATCCACCCTCTTGTGGCCTTACATGATTCCAGCCCATGAGGGAAAAAAGACAATGGGAGAGTGTTCTTCCATCATGCCCAACAGCATTCTTCCTGCTTCTCTTGGGGCTTCTGAATGTCCAGGGGGACTCCCAAGTTTATACAGGGGGGAAATAGTCAGTGTTGCATAGTGGTTAGAATGCTGGACTGAGATATGGGAGACCCAGGTTCAAATCCCCACAGTGCCACAGAAGCTTGCTAAGTGACACTGGGCCAGCCACTCTCCCTCCACCTGACCTACCTCTTAGGGTTGTCGCAATGATAAAAGGGAGGAGAGGGGAACAATATTGTAAACCACTTTGGGTATCAATTGGTGATAAAAGTGGGATCTAAATAAACAAAAACCTCCTCTTAAAGTAAAAACAATGCAGTAAGAACATAAAAGCCACCAACATAAGGATTACCAACATTAAAACAAGCCACAAGCATCCAATGAATGTTCAAACATGCAGATTCCTTTCTGCAGTCTAAAATGGTACAGCTCACATACACGCCTTGGTCTGTTCGTTCCCCCTGCAAAGGTACAGGTTGAGCAGGCATTATGAGGTGTCATGTACTGAGGCAGGCAGTCCAAAAATGGTATCAAGGCCAATCAGATTCAAACACCTCCACAGAGATAAGGCTGCTGCAGTGGAGGAACAAAGGCTGCTTAAAATTCTGTGGCGACCCTGGGGGCTGATGGGGTTTGGGCAAGCAGATGCTAAATCTGAGCCATGCCCCCTCCCTAAGTGTTCATGAAGCTCTGCCCAGAATGAGAGTCTCTATACACGAGACCTCTTACACGAGGACACTTGAGTGTAGAGAGAAGCAATGTTAGCCAGGAAGCGTAATTTAAAAAGACAGAGCCAGCAGAGATCAGTCATCAGAGGGTTTGCCTCCTCAAAGGGGAGGTGAAATTGACAGAGCCTTAGGAGAGGCAAAGATGAAATTAACAAACCCTCTGTGGAGCGATCTCGGCTCTGTCTTTTTTAAACTACACTTCCCGGCTAATGTTGTGTCTCCCTACACTTGAGCATTGTGTAAGAGGTCTCGTGAAGAGAGACTCTGAGACAAGGGCCATTTTCACACATCCACAACTCATGCAAAACTCACGGCATAAAGTGTCTTCCTAGCACAATTTCCCATCATGATCTCATTTAATGGCGCGATTTCTGAAGTCATTGCGTCATTAAATGGGAAATCGCGCTAGGAAGACACTTCGTGCCGTGAGTTTTGCGTGATTTTTCTGGAGGGTTACGGGTATGTGTGAAAATGGCGAAGGAGCAATTCAGCCTGACCATGGGTCAGTTCAGAAAACGCACTGCCCAACAGGGCATGTCTGACCTCCTTACCCACCCAGAATGCCTGTCCGACCCCACTGCTGTGTGTTGACTGAACTGGCACCCAGGGAAAACTGACTGGAGTTTGAACCTGAGCAGGTGAGTGTGATTCACATCTCAGATATGCCCCCGAAAGCATCCTCTCCCATCAGCGGCCAGGCCATGCTAAGCTTAGCAAGTCAACCACCTCTCTGTTTCTCATAAGAGCCATGATTCACCAGCAAGATTATAGCAAGAAAGCCATCTGAATAAGCCGTTTCTGCTGAAACCGCCAGCGTGCCTTGGCAAAAGAATTCCTGAAATATTAACTTCAAAATGCACAACACTCTGAACACACCGTTCACATCAAGACGTTATAGATTTGTACTTTTTTTAAAAAAAAAAATTGCCCTGGCACATTTTCCCTGCAAAACGATTCAATACTCACTCAGCTCATTTCCCCTTACATCTTCTCTTCCCAGGAGATTGTGTAAGTACATTTTGCCTAGATTTTGTTTTTTGCAACACAACACAGGCATTTTGTTTAGAAATAATGGCACCTGACAATTCTAGAGGAAAATGAGAATCAAGAATGCAGCAGTTATTGTCAGACTGGGAGACCTGGGTTTGAATTCTCACTGTCATGGAAGCTTGCTGAGCAAGTATGGGCCAGTCATACACATTTTCAGCCTGACAGGGGCAATTTCCACGCATCTTACCTGCCTGCAGAACATCGCGCAAAAGACCCAGAAGACACCGTCTTCTCGCGTGAAATCCACCAGGAAGACACTGTTATCTGGGAGTTTTGCGCGAAATCACAAATCGTGCAAAACTCCCGGATAACAGCGTCTTCCGGGTGCGATTTCGCATGAGAAAACGGTGTCTTCCGGGTCTTTCACACGATGTTCCGCAGGCACGTACGACGTGTGGAAACAGCCAGGGTTGCTTGTGAGGATAAAATGGAGAAGGAGAGACTGTTGTAAGCCATTTTGGCTTCCTAGTGGGGTATAAATGAAGTTTTAAAAATACATAGAGAAATGTGGGCCTAGATTAGGGTGCAAAACCGGGCTCTGTCCATCATAGCCAGTGTGGTCCAGGGGAGGGGAAGACAGTCACTGGCACATGCACGGAACAATGGTATTGCAGACAGGGTTGCCAGGTCCCCCGACTCCCCCCGGCGGGAGATCAGAGACCTGCCACTCACCTTATACTTCCTCCATCGTTCACGCGCTCCTGGCTTGTATGATGACATCACTTCTGGGAAGTGACGTCACTGTGTGGGTCACGGTCGCCTTGGGCCTTGCTCCCTAGGGGGCAATATCAGGCCCAATTCAGCCCAATTCGGGCCCGATTCAGCCTGATTTGGGCCCAAATTGGCCCAAACCCAGCTGCTGAGGAGTGCAGGAGCGCTGCTGTGCTTTGCAGCAGCCCAATTTGGCCTGCTTCGTCATAAATCTGGGCTGATTCGGCCCAAATCCGGCTGCTGCAGAATGCCAAAGAACACTGCACCGCCCAGGGGCATGCCATGCCACCCGGAAGGCTTGCCCCAGGAGGCATGTTCTCCCCGCCAGCCAGGTAAGCAGGGGCAGGGGGTAAAGTGTGGAAGTGGGGGATCCCCCGCTCCTGGCAGGAGACTGGCACCCCTAATTGCAGATCATTTTGCTTAAAGGAGCCATAGAGGGATGGTTCTCAACCAAGGGGACTGAAGTGAGCCCAAGAGTTGCTGGCAACAGTTTGTGTCCCTGGAAAAGCACAAACCTCATTCTTCCTCTTCCCGTTGCCCACTGGCATGCTAACAGCTTCACAGGTAGACATGAGGGGTTGCATTCAGTCCCAAAGGGTCACCTTTCCCTGATCTATGGAATAACATGCTGGACAGGGATGGGAAAAACCTGAGATCGGATCCCCCCAATCACCTACCCGATCAGTGCATTAAAGAGACACGCTCTTTCTCCAAGCTGAAGTCTGGCCATTAAATAACTTTAGAGAGGGATTCTAGCTGGGGTGGGGTACTGCTAGGGTTGCCAACAGCCTGGAGAAAAGTGTTTTGCTCCTTTAATGAGTGGAAATGGCCAGCTGAAACTTTTCATTGCACAGAGGTCAATAATGTCACCGGGGAAATAACATCCCATTAGAGTTCTGTTACAGGGGCAGAGCGCTTTTCCTCCAGGTGGTTGACATCCTTAGGCAGAGCACAAACTTTGCAAGCAGGTCTCAGGTTTAATCCCTGGAATGTCCAGTTTGCTGAATCCGCAGTAGCAATTGCTGGCAAAGGCCATTCTCTGGCCAAGCCCCCATAGAGCAACACTAACCAGTAGGGGCACGTGATTCGGTATTCATAAACCAGTTATATAGCCAAATTTATGACGATTCAGCGTAACCCAGATAAACTGGATCAAATGAGAGAATCCTGAATTAGACCAGGAAGCCAGGTAATGACTAGACACGGGCACGAATGGAAAAAAAAAACCCGGACACCCTGTTGATCGTTCGGTGCCATCCACGAACAATGAACAATGAACATGGACGAACATGAACTGTTCCCGGACATGTTAGTTGTTCGTGGGGGCCAGAACCACCCCCACCCCACCCCACTTAGCCCCCCTCCCCTCAAACCCACTTACCTGGCCCTTTAAAGATACCTTTAAACTATCCGCTGGCAGCTGATAGTTTAAAGGGCCCTGTCCTGGCAAAAACAGCAGTGTCTGCTGGCAGCTAGTTTGAGGGGTTACAAAAGTGACCTTCCCAATGTCCAATACCCACCCAATTTGCAGGGGATATAGTCCTCACTGTCCTCTGAAACCCGCCCAAGTTTCAGAGAGATTGCACCCTGGGAAAGGCATGATTGGCTGCCAAAGGCAACGAACGAGGCTTGCAACGACCACCTGTTTGTTTAGGATGGGGCCTCACGAACAGCTTGTTCGAGAACAGCAGATTAGGCTGTTTGTTAGTTTTTTCTGTTCGTAATGCTGTTCGTGCCCATGTCTAGTAATGACTGGTTGGACAAAACCAAGTTTATTTGGTTTTATCAGGCAAACACAGCTGCTAGAGGCAGATTGATCAATGGCCACCCTTGGAATAAGATAGCTTAATGAGAAGATGCAGCACTTGGTTCTCCTAATGCTAAAGGTGAGCTTCTCTGAGTCACCACCACCACCCTGCGCCATTGAATTAACAACAGTCTGGGCAGTCATATAGGCACACTCTAAAAATTCAACACACAGCTTCTAGCCCCACACTTCAAGAGATGCTGCAGACATTCAAACAACGGAAAGTATGCAAATGCACCAGTGGCTTCGACTTCTGAAGATGAGAGTTCACCATTTTCAGGCATAGCCAGATGGTTTTTATTTCACTCCTGTGCCTTGAAGAACTGGCTGAAGGCCGAAGTTCAACGGGCTCAGCTTTTTCCAGCCTGGAGAGGCAACCATAGGGAAGGCTTCACCTCTTCACCTGTCTCCCAGACAGCTGTTAAAGAGCCTAGCAACTCTGCCAGGAAAAAGTACCGGCTGCAACCTCAGTCAGGCAGAAGCCACAGTAGCCAGATGCCAAGGGTGTGGCCTGACTCGACATGGAGAGTTGATAAATCTGTCTAGGTGGGATTGCCAACTCAACCAGGAGGAGGAGGAAAATCTCAGCCTTACCTGTTCGCTTTCCTTTCGGAGCAAGTTGGTATGCAGAAATCATAACAAGGAGATTTCCAGGGTAAGGAAATGAACATGCTATGTCTGCAGATCAACCTGCAGTCCCAGGCAAGGAGGAGGAAGCTGGAAGAATCAGGGGCAGGATAGTTTTAATGATTCTGGGGCCCTAGGTGTGCATCCAAGATCGGACCCCAGAATCCTTGCCACCCCACCACCAGGGCTAAGCAAGGGGGGGGCCCTCACCTCGTGCAAGGTAGGTGGGAGCTGCTGTTGGAAGCTCCCCCCCTCTCTTCAAAGGGGTGGGCCAATAGTCCGAGCCCCTCATAGCAGGGGCTTGGGGCAGCTGCCCTTTTCACCCACCTCTGATCAGAGGGAAACCCATGAAGAAGGGGGTGAAGCCAGCTACAAGTTGAGCAGCTGGGAGGATGAGGAATAGTTTCCACTTAAGAAAGAATTTCTGGAGCAAAGCCAGCATAGTGTAGGTGTTAGAATGTCAGATTAGGATCTAGGAAACCTGGGTTCAAATCACCATTCTGCCATAGGCCAGTTACTCTCTTTCAGTCACAGGATCATTGTTGCAAAGAAAAAAAGGAAGCAATGAACATCTGAATGGCAGTGGCTGGGGGGCTGGCAGCAGCCCTTTGGGGCTCTGGCAGACCACTGCCAAACGAATGCTAGATAAGTCATTGCTGTGACCTAGCAGGACTCTTCATATGAGCTCATACCCTCCACCGGTGAAAATAGAGACATCCTCACTGATAAATAAATTGTATGTTGGCCCCAGAAACCTAATTAAAGTATTCCATGTTTGGGCCCTCAGCAGAGTTTATCATTTTGCAGTGGAAGTGTGATTATAGGTGGTTGTGTGGCTTGTTATGCTGGCTGGTGTATGTGCAGGAGAGAAAATAACATATTATACACTTGCTTATACTTAGAAAGTAAATCAGAGTTCTTTATTATAGGAACTCCATACTCTGGTAGGAAAGGAGAAGAGATAGATCCTATCTACCTATCTAGTCTAAGGATGGACACGGTTGCTAGGACAAGTCCTGCGTCCATGAATGCAAGATTGTCCCCCTCTGAAACCTGAGGAAAGGGACAGCGCTGAATCCTCCTCTTCCAACACTCACAACACTCTAACACTCATACCAAGGTCTTCCCCCCCTACCACTACGACACTTTTGCCAAGCCTCACAATTTGCATTGTTTCGGTCACTTCCTTGGCAGGCACTAGAAAACATGAATGGTCTTTTCCCAAACATCTGGTGGAAACATGTTCTGCCCAAAGGCTTAAACCAAGAAGCCAGCGTTGTGCCAGGAGTCTGAGTCGACTCAGAGTCTCATTGGCTGCACTAATGACAACAAAGCAAGTCCTGTACATAGTGACATGTAAAGAAAACATCAGTTGGATTTGTATTATCTAACACCACCAGTAAGGGACATGACACTCGATAAAGAGTTGTACAAACAAAGGAGACGGGCCTTTGCTCCAAAGGTAGGGATGATCCCGTGTCCTTGTTTCCTTTTCTTTATTATTCCATCAGTTTGCTCCACCCTGCCTTCTGTTCCTCCTGAATTCTGGTGAACCAGAAGGGTTTCTAAAATTAATTCCAGAATTGGATCCCGTGCAGTTTGCTGAGATGCCTTCAGTTAATGAGTACCTCCAGCCTCTTCTGCATCAGCAATCTGCACCTGGAAAAAAACAAGCAATCCTGATGTGAGCATAAAGACGATGGCATATAGATTCTTTTTAATGATGCACACACGTCTTCCTGCACTTTGGTAAAGCCCGGTAGGAAAAGACATGGGGTGGGGGGGTCCTGCTGGCAACTGCAAGACATCACTTCCAGGAAAAACCTGGAAGGAAGATCATGTCTCTCTAGAGTTTAGGTTCCCCTGATCCCACTTTTCACACCTGCCACCGCTTACCTAGAATGGGCCTCCCAGGCATGCTCCCGGGGTCAGTGCAACAATGTTGCTGATGTCATTGCTCCACCCCGAGAGTGCTCTCGCGTTTTGCAGTGGGCCAATTTGGGCCCCAAAAGGGCCCGCAGCAAAGGGTGTGCATGCTCCCCAGCCTTGCACAACGACATCACTTCCTGGAATTGACATCATCGTGCTGGTGCAGGGCTGTGCACACATTCCTGAGTACTGGGAAGGTAAGTGCTGGGACCCCTTTCCCGCCAGGAGGGTAAGGGGTCCTGGCAACCCTACCAGAGTTTCTGGTGATTCCTAAAGAGAACGGAGGTCACTTCTGGGGTTTCCTGATGGTGATTTTAATTTTTTTTTATTTCCTCCCACCCGCAGCAGCAACAGCATTGGGAAATAGGATCCCTTGCCCCTGTGGAGGCTAGCAATCCTAGTTCCCACTAAAGGAATGCTTCGTTTTATTGGATCTGGAACGTTTTTAGCAGGTAACGGGGGCTGGGGTAGACCTTTCTCTGCCCAAGACCCTTAAGAGCAGCTAAAAGTCAGAACAAACAGTAAGCTCAATGGAGTAATGGTCTATTTTAAAATGTTTAATAAGTTTATATCTTCCCAGGCTGAGTGCATGCAGAATCTTGTAAAGCGGAGATGTGAAGATCAACCTGAGAAATTTCGCAAGACTAAGGATGATACTGGATTTCTCATCCCTGTTGTTTCGGTCTGAAAAATTCCAATTTTGATAGTTTTTCCCTTGCACAACTTGAACTTGTGATTCATCGTATGAATACATGAAGCGGCCTTCTACTGAGTCAGACGTTTGGTCTATCTAGGTCAGTCGTCCTCTGACTGTTGGCTGCTTTCAAGGTCTCAGGTAGAGAGACCCTTAATTGGGGCTGCTGAGGATTGAACCAGGGACCTTCTACATGCCAAGTAGGTGATCTGCTACTAGGGTTGCCAGATCAAGTTGGGAAATTCCTGGATTTGGGGGCTCTAGCCTGGAAGGGTGGGGTTTAGAAAGGGGAGGGACCTCAGCATGATATAATGCCATACAGTCCACCCTCCAAAGCAGCCATTTTATCCAGGGGAACTGATCTCTGTGGTCTGGAGATCAGTTGTTATTCCTGCAGATCTCCAGCCACCGCCTGGAAGTTGACAACCCTACCTGCTACTGAACTCTCTTTGTCTTTTACTATTTTCTCTTTCCTTTCTCTGAATTTCTCCCATAAAATGTGTTTTTAATATTATTTCTGTATCCATAAATCAACACTATATGTATATTGTGTGCATGTTGTATAAAGTGCACCCGCTGCACATACATACACAATATAAAAAATCCTCCCCACATACATACACATTTTTTTTTAAAAAAACTTCAAAACGAACAGAGAAAAGTAGAGAAGAGGACGAAATCTCTTTAAAGAACCCAAAGACAGAATATTCGCTGATCGCCACACAAGATTAGCTCAGACCTTTTTCTCCTCAGATATTTTGCAGGAACCTCCGAAGTTGCCTTGAAATTCTGCTTTTGACGGCGCTCTGAAGCAGAATGGGACATTACATGAAGCAGAGAGATGCCGTTGATTCCTGCCTGTGCCTCAAGAGGGCTCTGGGCCCTGCTAACGTGGAATCTAAAGGAGCTAAAGAAACCAGACACAACTTCGGATCTAATTCAAAGCCCAGAATCACCGACACAACTTGGTTGAACTGGGGGTGTATCTTTTTTTTTTTTTGCCTGAAAAACACCAAACGGGAATCGACTTGGCCCTTATCGGACAAACGAAGTCCGCCTCTTGTCTCATGAAACATTTTTAATACCGCATGCCGAACTTTTATTGCCAGACTAGAAACTTTTGTTTGCCGAAGCCCCACCCAAGCGCCTGCACACACCTGCTTAAAGTCTATAATTTTTAATCATGATTCATCTATACCCTAGATTCACGCCCGAGAACTTTTAAGGAAGCTGCAATGCCACTGGTTTGAGGGTTTCTTTTTCATTTTTCATCTCAACTTTTTTTTATTAAAGACCAAATAATAAAAAGTGTGCGTGTGCGTGTGTTTATGTGTGTTGCGAACTGCAACTGTAAAAGCAAAAAACAGAATAACTGGAAATTAATTAATCAAATCCCCCAGACAAAGGAAATACAAAGGAAAGGAACTCTAATAAAAAGACAAAACATTTTCCACAGAGGACTGTTGGGACGTGCCTGATAATCGTTTCAGTTTCCTTGTCTGTCATCCATGCCGACTGCTTCTTCTTTGGCCTTTAGCTGCACCCCCGCCCCCTCAGTTGAGTTTCTTCTAACTGATACAGAACTGAAAATGTGCTATTGTCCAAAAATCCCTGGGTTCAAATTCTACCACAGATGCCCTATCTGTGCATAGCACAATCCTATGCAGATTTATCCAGTCTAAACCCATTGAAACCAGTAATTTTGTTTAAATACCCATTTAGGGTTGCTCCTAGAGGCATCTGAGGGACCGCCTCTTCCCATATGTACCCCAGAGAGCCCTTAGATCGGCAGGAAAACACCTACTGATGGTCCCTGGCCCCAGGGAGGCTTGGCTGGCCTCAACTAGGGCCAGGGCATTTTCTGTCCTGGCCCCAATCTTGTGGAACTCTCAGTCGGAAGACACTCGGGCCCGCCAAGACCTTATATCTTTTCAGCAGGCCTGTAAGACAGAGATGTTCCACCAGGCATATGGTTGAGGCCAGCACTGGATCCATTCTAAGTAGCCTCCCTGCTGGTCTCCTATTAATGTGGGGGTGTTATATGGTCCATCTGCCCCTATTTGCCAGGAAGTTAGAGTTTACCAACCCACACCTCCGCCCTCTTTCCCGCCTGTGTATGGTGTGCAGGGAAAGGGGAATGGCACCCCATCTGGGATATTGAAATGTATGCTGCTATACAGGGCTTTTTTCTGGGAAAAGAGGTGGTGGAACTCAGTGGGGTTGCCCTCGGAGAAAATGGTCACATGGCTGGTGGCCCCGCCCCCTGATCGCCAGACAGAGGGGAGTTTAGATTGCCCTCTGCGCCAGCATGGAGGGCAATCTAAACTCCCCTCTGTCTGGCGATCAGGGGGCGGGGCCACCAGCCATGTGACCATTTTCAAGAGGTTCCAGAACTCCGTTCCACCGCGTTCCAGCTGAAAAAAAAGCCCTGCTGCTATATAAGATTTGATTTTATTGTTTTACTGTTTTATCTGTTTAACTCTGTAATCTATTTGTTGCTGTAACCCACCCTGAGCCCGCTTGCGGGGAGGGAGGGCTATAAATGTAATCAATCAATCAGTCAATCAATCTTGCCTTTGAGATTGTCTTGAAGCTGCCTTGCAGCCAGGCTGGCCCCTAGAAATACTTCTGAAATTCTCCTTATCCAAATTTCTCCCTGGATTTTGGAGTTTTAAATGACCTGATCTTGCTTCCAAAGTGGAAATGAGTTGGGTTTTTTTCTGGATTTTGGACAGAGGCACTTGCACTCCATTCTTTAAGTTTATTTACATTTCCCCTCCTCTCTCTGTGACCAGTGTGTACTTGTACATTGATCAAACACTACAAAAAAAGCAAGGTTTATGTGATGGACAACTGTATCAAGATTTCTTTCATGGCGTGTTTTATATCTATCTATCTATCTATCTATCTATCTATCTATCTATCTATCTATCTATCTATCTATCTATCTATCTATCTATCTAATATAGTTTTTATCCCGTCTTTCACCCAAGGACCTCCAGCCAACATGCCCTTTCCTAGCTTCTTTCACCATCATATTAATAAAGTGTTATCAAAATGATTGCCATAGAACACCTAGCCAGTTAAATCTCTTTTAACCCTACCCTAAGATTTTATGGATTCGACTAATAAAACTATTTGAATTACACTGTGGTCCAAAAAGCCACAGAACTCGAGATTCTAAAAGTCTCCGCCCATAAATGTATAATGCTCCGCCTCTTACCCTAGCTTGACTCCTGATTGGTTAGTGTCCAAACTGCTTCTGCCCCGGCTCCCGTATATTTGAAATATACAGAAACCTGAACCTTAGTAACCTGAAAAACACCCCTGGTGGACTCTCAATCTTCCACCTTTCATTTTTGGATACATTCCGTCTTGTCCTTCTTTTATGATAAATAGAGAGATTTACTTTTGATTTGTCAAATAGATAATAAATGGGTTTCTCAGGCATCCTAGGGCTTGTAATTTGAACACAGTAGCTTTCTAGTTCCCTGAAACAAGTTCCATCATTCCTTCAGCTGAAGTATGCAAAGGCTTTCGTATATGCCATCAATTAAGATATGACAGATGCTTACTGTCTAAAACTGGTCAAGGGGAAGCTCTAAATTAAATTAGGAATGAGCTTGAGTTCCCCATTTCAGATCTTTTTATAGTCATTTATATTTTTATTCCATTTTTTATTTTCCACATTATAGATCTCTACATATTGTGTATGCGTGTGGCACAGTTTTTATAAACAATTTATGAAGAATTTGGGGGCCAATGTACATTGTGTTTGTGTGTGTGTGTGTGATGCACTGATGCACAAATATCACTGAGAAATTGTGTACGTTTTAGAGGTAAAATCTGGGTCAAGAAAACAGAAAATGGCACAAAATTGATGACAGATGGAATATTCCTATTAGAACCGGGGATGGGGGTGAGAAATGTGAAATCTTCCCCAAATTAAATTTTTACAGACGGGCTTTCATGGACAGGCTTAAAGTGGATAAAATCAAAATAGGGTTTTATATCTGGATCCTGTTATTTTGCGGAATCGTTGGCTGGGCTCTTTCTAGAGGGGCTTCCAAATTCCTTCCCAGTAGGAATTCTTCCTGGAAAATGGTGTTCCCATCTAAGTTGTCCATGTTGCTGCATGGATCTGTAGGATTTCCCCCTTCATTCATTTTCCATTGCTGTGTTCCTGATTTTCCCAGGGGGTGGAAGTGCATTGCATATGCTTTTGGAATACATATTATCAATGTGGAAGGACAGAACAGGTGTAAAAACATGTCATACATACAAAATATGAATCATGTGCATGTCCATGTAAATGAAGCTCACAGAAAAGTTAAGAATGAAAATTAGTATAGTGCAGAGGTTGGGTTGCTAGTCTATGCTGCAGGAGGGACTGTGGCTCAGAGCCTAGCTACAAGAGACAAATTACACAAGGAGGAACACGTGAAGGGAGTCACACTGTTAGCTGGGAAGCTGAGTTTTAAAAGAGATTGGAAGGCTTTGTCAGTTTCCCCTCTCTACAGAGCCAGGCAGATCTCTGCTCAGAAGGTTTATTTCCTCTTAGCCTCTTAGAAGGGGAGGTGAAACTGACAGAGCCTTTGGGAGGCAAAGAGGAAATTAACAAATCCTCTGAGCAAAGATCTCCCTGGCTCTGTAGAGAGGGGAAATTGGCAAAGCCTTCTGATCTCTTTTAAAACTCAGCTTCCTGGCTAACAGTGCGACTCCCTTCACATGCTCCTCCTTGTGTAATTCGTCTCTTGTCGCTTGGCTCTCAGTGGTAGTGTGGTGCATTCCCCAGCATCTCCCGTTAAGAAACAATCAAGTAGTACATGATGTGAAAGACCTCTGCCAAAGACCCTGGTGAGCTTCTGCCAGTCAGAGTACACAATACTGGCCATGACAGACCAATAGGCTGACTCGATATAGGCAGCAGCATGTTTTCAAGTCCTACATTCGAGTCGCCTCCTCTGCCATTAAGTTTGTTGTGTGATGTTGGAGCAATCTGCTCAGCCCAGCTTAATCTGCCTTGTTGTGAGGATACAATGGGAGGACAGCAGGGCTCATTTCGAGGGGGAACATGCAGGAATGCAGTTCCAGCAATTCTCCAAAGAGGTCACATATCAAGTGGCCCCGCCCACCTGACTTTCAGCCATTTGGGGCCCGTTTCAGCCTGGCCCAGCCCACCTGACTTTCAGCCATTTTGGGCCTGTTTCAGCCTGGATTGCAGCTGAAACAGCCTGGATTGGATTGGTGCTGGGCCGGGGAACCCTCCCCTGCCCAACACTGACCCGATCTGGGCCGTTTTGGCCCCAAACCAGGTCCAAAATGGCCCCAAATGGCCACTTTTGGTCATTTAGGGTCCCTTTTTGCCATTTTGAGCCCAATTTCAGCCCTGAATGGCCAGGATTGGGTCCAAAACAGCCAGGATAGGTGATGCCAGGGGGTGTGGCATATGCAAATCAGTTAGGCCAATGACATACTTCTGGGGATGTCAAGAGGCGTGGCATATGCTAATGAGTTATGTTAATGAGTTCCTCCAGCTCTTTTTCTCCAGAGTGACTCCTGGAGGACAGCATGAGTCATCTTGAGTTCCTTAGAGGGAGGGTGGGATGAAAATGCCCTAGACCAATATTCTCAGTGAATCGTCTGAAGGACGCCTTTCAGACAGAGCAAAACTATGAAAAAAAACCCAGTAAATTTATCAAATGATATTCATCCAGCCTTGGACTGATCGATCGGTAAAGCACTTGCTTGTGTATGTCCCACCCACCACCCTGTCACAATTTATTGGAGTGGGCTGCAAAGAACAGCAACGGTGGCAGGCATAAAAATACAACTGAGCTGCAGGACTGTAAGGAATATGAGTATGGAGGTACATGCTAGGCACAGATCTCTTGCGGCACACGGTCACTGGGTTTTCCATAGGCATGGCTCACGTGTTTCCAGATCTTCACCCTAGAATAACGAGGACTAGAAAACCGTCTTCCCTTTTTCATGAGAATCTCAGGAAGGAGAATTCTGCTGCAAATTCCAAATTTCCTTGTGTGAAATTCCAGGTGCTTCGACCCTGGAAAGTGACTGCTAGGGATTTGTTCATATCTAGTTTTTACTTTGCATCCAGCTGTCTTTGCAAGACAAGACGTACCTAATGTAGCGCAAGCCCAGGATGGGGACATGGATTGCCACTGGCACCAAAAGACATGTACAGCCAGTTCAACGGGGCCTAGATGAGCATCGCAACGAACAAGGGAGACAGGATCAAAGCTCTTAATTTGATGTGACTCTCTCTCTCCCCCTCTCCCCCTCTCTCAGTGAAGACAGATGTACCATAAACAGAGATATCAAAACAGGTCCCATGGCCTTCCTCCCAGCTTCACAATTTGAATGACAGACATGTGAACAAGTCACTAGGTTCACCTATAGGTCTCTGCTCTATCCCTACAAGAGCAACATTGCTCCAGAGATTGAGGAGGATGTGGGGGTGGGGGGAGGACCGTCCATCAACGTCGTCTACAGCTGGCTTCTGCTACAAAGTTTACTATATTTCGATATTACCCCACTTTTCTCTGGCTTACAGCATCATTCTCTCTTTCTCCATTTAATCCTACCTAGCAATCTTCCATGGCAGAGTGGAGATTCAAATCTGGGTCTTCCAGATCCTAGTATGATACTCAAACCACTATACAGCCCTCACAGATCTCTCCCTTTATTCCCCCTAATTTTGAACCAGAAGAGTAACAAAGTATATTTTAGACTAAATGCAGTGAGGATACTGTTCAAATTTTAGTCCTATTTTCACCTTTTCTTTCCTGTAACTGATTAATTTAATAACTAGCACCAGAGCCGACTGTGACACAACACAACGGGCTCTACCTGTGGGGCTGCATACTGGGCCACTGCTCTGCAGCGGGCCACGGGGCCAGGCTGCCGCATTGCACCAGGCTGTACCACATCTAACGGCCCAGCCAGGCTGGACTGGTGCAGTGCAGTGAGTAGCCGGGGCGGTGCAGTGGGCTGCCTAGGTGGTGCAGCAGGCCGCCAGGCCGGTGCAGCAGGCCACTGGGCCAGGCCAGTGCACTGCAGTGGGCTTCTGGGACCAGTCAGGCATGTGCACTGCAGCAGGCCACCGGGCCAGATTGGCCCACTGCAACATCCAATCAGCTGAGGTAAACATTTCTTCTGGCCCAGTCATCACAAAGTAAAGGAGCGGGAGCCAGATAAGAAACTTGACTGGAAATCACTCTCTTTGGATCTCTTTTAACAAACCTTGCCTTCTCCAGACTCCACCCTCCAAATCTCCAAGTCCCAACCCAGTCCTGTCAACCCTAGTTGCCAACTCATGCTTGAGGATGGAGCTGAAGAGGGTGGGTTTGGGGAGGGGTGGGACCTCAGCAGGGTATAATGCCATACAGTACATCCTCTAAAGCAACCATTTGCTCCAGGGGACCTGATCTCTGTCAACTGGAGACCATTTGGAATTCTGGGAGATCTCCAGCCCCCACCCGGAGGCTGGAAACTCGACCTCCCGTATCAGCCCTGCTGGCTACCCGAGGCACTACAAGTGAATTCCCCCAAATTAGAGTAAATTTATATGTGAGTTCCAAACGTCAAAAAACCTGAGAACCACTTGCCTTAAACAGAAGTCACCGGCTTTGTTACAGCCACAACCCTGGAAAGAGGGGAGGATAAACCACAGGGACACAAACTAAAGCAATGCAAACTTCAAAATGGATCTAACATAGGGTTGCCAGCCTCCAGGTAGTGGCTGGAGAACTCCCAGAATTACAACTGGTCTCCAGGCCACGGAGTTCAGTTCTCCTGGAGAAAATGGCTACTTTTGGGGGTGGACTCTGGAATTATGCTGTGACAAGGTCCTTTCCCTCCCCAAATCCCACTTTCTCCAGGTTTCTCCAGGTTTCACCTCTCAGATCTCCATGAATTTCCCAACTTGGAGCTGGCAACCCTATATGGTTGATAGAGCGCCAGGAAAACGGTGAGCTTTTAGGTGAAAGTACCCCACAAATATATATTCTGCTTTATCTGAACAAGGTACAGGAGCAAGGTCAGTTGGTTTTGAAGGGGTTCAGAGATCAGGAAAAACAGACCTCTAGGTCAATGAAAGACCATTTCACATCCAGGCATGGTGCTGATCCATTCATAGGATTATGTCAAGCCTGGTGAGACTGTGGTTATTCAGGGCAGAAACGTGCCAGGGTCCCTGGGAGAAGATGCATGGAGGATACGGCCACCAATGGCTACTAGCCATAGTATTTTATGTAATTGATCATCCGCCTTTCTCACTGAGACTCAAGGCAGATTACATAGTGTGAGATTAGCACAGTCGGTATCTAGGACATATTAATAAACAATGCCATAGGGTAAATAATTGCAAGTTTATTAAGACATAATTGGCAAAAAAACCCAATACAGAGTTGAAGCAATGCTGAAATAGAGCATAAGAAATTCTAAGACTGACATTAGACAACATAGAACTACCCAGTAGGGTCATATTTAAAGCAACCGGTAGTAGATAAGAGCACATACTTAAAGAAACAGATACGACATAAGGCAACATAGTGGTGAAATCTATAGTCATTAGTCCATTCATTCATTAGTGAAGCACCTCTTTGAGATAATCTCCCTACATTACAGTATAGTGACAAAAAGGAATCTACATTTTCTGAGATCCAGAGGAGTTCGCCATGTTCGTCTGTAGTTGCAAAACAGTAAAGAGTCTGGTAGCACCTTTAAGACTAACCAACTTTATTGTAGCATAAGCTTTCGAGAACCACAGCTCTCTTCATCAGAGCTGATGAAGAGAGCTATGGTTCTCGAAAGCTTATGCTACAATAAAGTTGGTTAGTCTTAAAGGTGCTACTGGACTCTCTCCACATTCAGAGGCAGTAAATCTCTGCATGCCAGTGCTAGGAGAAGGCAACATTGGGGGAAGACCTTGGCGTCCACCCTGTTGGTTGGTCCTCCAAGACGGCTGAAAACTAGAGACTGGAGGAGAGCAGTTTGGTTCTCTGTGCTCTGCTTGTAGGCCTTTCTGGGTGTCTGTTTGGCCACTGTGAAAAGCAGGATGCGGCCCTTGATGGGCTGCAGTGCAAGGTCTGAACCAGCAGACCTAGGGTTGTCAACCTCCAGGTGGTGGCTGGAGATCTCCCAGAATTACAACTGGTCTCCAGGCAGCAAACATCAGTTCCCATGGAGAAAATGGCTGCTTAGCAGGGTGGAGTCTCTGACATTATACACCGCTGAAGTCCCTCCTCTCCCCAAACCACACTCTCCCCAAGCTCCACCCCCCCAAGTCTCCAGGAACTTCTCACCCTGGAGCTGGCAACCCTAATGCAGACCTCTTCTTGTGTTCTTGTAGGAGTAGATGGGCCAATCTATGCTTATTGGCGGTGGAACCTCTGGTAGGCTGTCGGCTTCTGCAAAGTCCCAGCCACGCCAGCCCCTAATCCTGCTCTGCATAAGCCTGGGAACCTGATGCCAGTGGAGAGGATAAGCTGCCTGCCTGTAAGAGTGTATTTGCCTTTACTTATGCCGGGCCTGTATATTTGTAAATAAACCAGTTATTACAAAGACATAAATCTCCAGTGTTCTCTAAAAGGAACACAACCTAGTAGCATAGGCCCAGGACTTCATGTCTTTCAGGAGCAGGAAGAGCTCCACAATAGACATCTCTGTTCTTAGAAGCCCTTCTGGTGTGAGAGCCATCTGAACTAGGCAGGGACATAGCATTCATAAATGCAAGTATTTGCAAAGTTTTGTATTTTAAGCCTCCTGTACCTATTGGCATAAATCCACCTTCCTGACTTCACTGGGATGCAACTGGTGGGTTCCCTTCCTCTCCTTCAGTACTTTTGCAAAATGAAATGTTACCTCTTGCTGTGCAGAAACAAAGCATGTCTCCACAGCCCCAGTTGCTGCTCTGCCTTAGGGCCAAACTACACGTTCAAGTTTTCTAATGTGCTGGATCTGGGTTGCATCCTATTAGCAACTTCCATGTTGATTTGGAAAAGGGCCAAACTTCACATCTGGGGTTTTAATGAGTTGGGTACGGGGTCCTGAACCTCAACCCCAACTCGGGTTCTCTGCAGCCTCAGAAAAGCAGTGGGGGATGGCACATTTTTAAAAAATGGGCTCAGGTGCCACCATGGTCAGGGGGGCACCTGCCTCCCCTGCAAATGGCTGGAGGGAGAGACAGGAGTCATTCCTCATCCCAGGGTGGGCTCTCCTTTATTTTAAAAAAAGCCATTCCCTGCAGCAGCTGCGGGGAACACAGCCCCAAATTGTTACAAACTTGAATGTGTAGTTTGGCCCTTATTCTAGCCAGCATGAAAGGTACTGAAGTACCCCAATGGCTACTAAAAGAACACAATAAAAGAGGATTGAAGATAGGGTTGCCAGCCTCCAGGTAGTGGCTGGAGATCTCCCGGAATTACAGCTGGTCTCCAGGCCACAGAGATCAGTTCAACTGGAGAAAATGGCTACTTTTGGGGTGGGGTGGACTCTATGGAATTATGCCATGCCAAGGTCGTTTCTCTCCCCAAACCCCACTTTCTCCAGGTTTCTCCAGGTTTCACCCCCCAGATCTCCAGGAATTTCCCAACTTGGAGCTGGCAACCCTAAGCTTTTTCTTTAGAGGGAAGTTTTTAAAGCACAGAGACAAACTGGCAGGCCCGAGGATTGGATTCTTCCGGGATCCTTAGGCGGTTGAACAGTGGAGACAGATTGTCTGTCCTTTGACAATTAAGTTGTCTTACATGATAACCTGGGAAAATGCTATTATCGGGCACGGTTGCCAGCATCTGGAAATCCAAACAAAACACATTGCGGTTCCTCCCCTCCCCCTGACCCAGCCTCCACATAATGCCAGGTAGTTAAATAACTGCATCTATCGATTCCTTTTCAAAAGATGCTTTTATTTTCTCTTTTTTAAAGGTTTTTTTAAAGCATACGTTTTGTTTATGAAGTTCTATTTCATGTTTTGATGCTTTCAACATTGCCCTGAGCACTTCAGAATGTGGAAAGGCAATTTATATCTACTTTTTAAAATGATACATAAATATAAATGCAGTTGGCAGTCCCAAACACATGGTAAAATTAAGGTGTAAATAAAAAGGTCTTACCTAATTTAGTGTTTGTTTTGATTGCTTTGATGTATGCCACATTCCTTTTTTGTGGGAAACACAACAAGCTTCTTGATTCTCCTGTTTTTCTTTCTTTCTTGAAGATTTTTGTAGTTTGCCTTATTCAATAAGAGACTCAGCCTTCAATTATATCTTCAAAATATACACAGTTCTTCTACTGAATGACCATTTGGGTCTGATACGTGAAGGGAAGTTTAAAAATAAATGGAGTGTGTCCAACTAGCTACAGACTTCGCAGAGCAGGACTTTCCAAGTTCCCCTTCCTGCTGCAGTCTATGAAGCCTCTGATATTTTATTCTTGGGGATAAGTGGACACTCAGGAACAAGACTGAGGGTAAAGTGGGGGTTGGCAATAGGAGGGAGAAACTGTGGAAATTACTGCCCCCTTTTCTGAAGACTTACGTATCGTTAAGTTTCAGAATGCTGTGGTTGGACAATGCCAGTGTGCCTACTGCCTTCTATACATTTCATTGTGTTGCCCTCACTGGCTTCACCTTCATTTGCCCTCACTGCTTTTTTAATTTTATTGGTGGAGGCACCGACACGATTTTGTCAAAGATGTCATAACACCACATGATAACATGATGGAAAATCAGAAATAAAATTGCATGGGGTGCCAATGGAACTAAGCGGCGGATGTGCAAATGAGACCAAGGGCAGTGAAGGCAAATTATAATGTAGGAAATGGCAAATGAAAACAACCTCCAGCTAGGGGAACAAAGGTGTTTCCAAATCAATTTTGGGGGTAATTTGTTTCCCTGTGTTGAATCAGGATGACTTTTGTACCAAATACCAAAATTTAAGAATATGTGGCAGAACTCTTCTTCAAAATTCAAAACCTCTAAGGCCAGTTGATACATCACTTTCAGCTTAGCTACAATATATGCTACAACTTCCGCTCCAGTCCTTGCATCTTCTCCTTGACCTGGATAGTGGCACACCCAGCTGGAAGGGGTGAGGATCAGATGGGAGGATTTACTGAGAACCTATTTGCTCATTAAGCACTTTATCCTGCCCTTCCTTCAAGGAACTCGGGGAAGCAAACACTGTTCTCTTTTCCTCCATCTTTTCCTCACAAAATTCCCGTGAAGTAGGTTAGGTTGAGAGTGTGTGACTGGCCCAAGGTCACCCAGCAAGTTTCCATGGCAGGGTGAGGATTCGAACCCGGGTCTCGCAGATACCAGTCCAGTACTCTAACCGCTACACCACACTGACTCTCCATTTTCAATCCATACATGTTTTCCAGGAGGTAAACTAGCAATCCTCATTCCTCGTGTTTTAATGAGCAAAGCCCTTAAAATTCACCAGGAAGACTAAAGTAATAACAGTATTGCACAACCAAATACAGTTAAGAATACAGAGTGGTGCAAAATGAACTGTTCAGAAGTCTTCCTCAAGGAGGACACTGGGGGGGAAAACCTTAAAAGCGGAGGGAAGAGTATTTCAGGAACAAGGCCTGACATTCAACCCTCTCTGTGGGTGGCTGCAGTTTTGAAATGATAAAAGGGAATGCTGTTGTGGACTAATTGAGAGTTGTGAGGACAGCAGAGCGTGTGGCTCGGTGCGAGATCATTGGCTTGGGGCACATGGAAAGACCAGGTTCAGTCCTTGGCATCTCTGTTTAAAAGCAACAGATAGCAGGAAATGAGAAAGACATCTTTCCGGCGGGATTTGTTATCTTTCCGCTGGACCTGTAAGACAGAGCTGTTCCGCCAGGCATATGGTTGATGCGAGGCGGTGCCCCCTAGTCAGGGGAGTACAGCACATGCCCTCCATAATAGAGACACCCTCCATCTCTCACATATTTCCCTGCCCAAATGCTCTGGAGATGGCTAAAAAGGTGGTCGGCTAGATCATTGTGGCGCTGTGTTTATACACAGCATCTGACGAAGAGAGCTGTGGTTCTCAAAAGCTTATGCTACAATAAATTTGGTTAGTCTTAAAGGTGCTACTGGACTCTTTACTGTTTTGCAACTACAGACTAACATGGCTAACTCCTCTTGTCACTATGTAGGGAGATGAACTCAAAGAGGTGCTTAACTAACGACTTAGGGCCCATAGACTTCACCACTATGTTGCCTTATGTCCTATCTGTTGCTTTAAGTATGTGCTCCTATGTACTACTATTTTGCTGCTACAGACTAACACAGCTAACTCTGGATTTATAACGCTGGAAAAGGTAATAATGCTAGGAAAAGTTGAAAGCAGTAGGAAAGGCGGAAGACCCAACATAAGATGGATCAACTCAATAAAAGAACCCACAGCCTTCAGTTTGCAAGACCCGAGGAAGGCTGTCAATGAGAGGACATCTTGGTGGACATTTGTTCATAAGGTCACCATAAGTCAGAAGCAATTTGATAGCACAGAACACACACAACGTCTGCAAATCAAAGTGCTTTTAAAAGCCTAGCAGAAGGCATCATTTTTCAAAAAAAATATCTGGCAGTCCTTCCTTGCAAAGCAAAGAACAGAGGTAAAGAAGAAATATCGTAGAGATTAATTCTAGCAAAATTGGAGAGCCACTTTGAGAATTTTAAATTAGAGCCTCAGGCGTCTTGTGTATTCCATGCTAGGGCCCTGTTTCCCAATTTTTATGCTTAGGTTTCTTTTCTTCAGTTTCCTCTTTGGGAAAACAGGTACTACAAATCAACCGAGGGATGGATGGAAACTTTTAGGAACGCCCATCCGGTCCTTTGTCCTGATAAGGATATCGGCAACTTTCCCAATAAGCTGTTAGAAAAGCAAACCCTAAATTGTTGATTAAAAGAGAGATATTTAATTCCATGGGAGATTTCAAAACTTTTTTCCCATCATCTCAATTTAAGATAGCAGGGGAGGGGCAGCAATGGGGCAGGGCCGGAAGGCTCCTATATATCTTGCAGGAAAAACTGAAAACTGGTTTTCCTACCTTCCAGGGATGTTGGGAGACTGTCTGGTTGCACAGTACGTGGAGCTCCTTCGGTGCCAGTTCTGGCGAAATGCAGATTGCTATTATTAAAGCAGGGAGGAACAAACCCATTGAGATAAAAGAAAGATTCTGATCATAATAAACAGCAATTAAAAGCAATAATTAATGTTTGCTGTGCTTTCCCCATCTATTATCAGGTTCTTTAGGTATGAAAGGAGCTGTTCATTCGATTTGTCGGGGGGGGGGGAGTCTCAGGAATCACTCTTGGGGAGCTTACTTAATCTGCATAGGGTTTTTTTCCCTTCTCCCTGCAAGGACTGCCTCAGAGTTTCCAAACTTACAGACACAGAGAGCAAGCTTAAGCAGGTCTACTCAGAAGTAAGCCCTATATTATTCAATGGGCTTTACTCCCAGGAAAATATCCTTAGGATGGCAGCCTGAGAGTCTCTCTACACGAGACACCTTGGTGCACGTTTATAGGGAAATGCAATATTAGCTGGGAAGAGTAGTTTAAAAAGACAGAGCCAGCAGAGATCCCTCCTCAGATGGTTTGTTAATTTCATCTTCACTTCCCCAAAGGCTCTGTCAATTTCACCTCCCAAGTCTAAAACTCTGTGGAATCGCAAGCAGAGCACAGCAAGGAATGGAAATGGGCTGGAGCTGCCTTCCAGAGCCAGGCTTGGAACTGGAGAGGTTATAACAGGCTGAAGTTTCCCTTCTGGCATTTCACAGCCCCTTCACACAGCTCCAGTGTATACCAAAGACTTTGCCCTGCTGCCAGCTCTGTCTTTTAAAACTACCCTTCCCAGATACCATTGCATCTCCCGACACGAGTTCTTCATGTGTCAGGTGTCTCATGTAGGGAGACAGTGTGGTGTCTGAAGCTTTGCAGCGGCATCTAACCAGTCTAGAAACTGTGCCATGTTTTCACTCTGCCCCTTACAATCCTGCAGTTCTGTTTACCAGCGAGGTAAAATGAGAGTCGCAGGTAACTGTAAGCATCTAAATACTTTGTTAACCTTAACCAAATTATGCTTAATATTCACAAGCAAGTTTTCAGTCCTACTCGATTATTCATTCAAAGTCAGCACAAAAAATGATCAACTTACAAACAATGATCACAAGGTTAGAACTGGGGAGCAAGTCTAAGCAGGTTTGTTTAGAAGTCAGTCATTTTGTTCAATGGGGCTTAAATCCAAGAAAGTGCTCTTGGAATTGCGGCCCCAGGGTCTTTTTGGTTGTGGCGCCGAAACTTTGGAATTCCCTCCCCAGGGAGATTTGCCTGTCTCCCCCTGTCATTGTCTTCCGCCAGCAGGTGAAGACTTTTTTTGTTTCATTTGGCATACCCCCAGTAAATTCTTATTGTCTCTCCTCCCTGGTTGTGTTTCTGTGTGCATATGTCTATATGTTCTTACTGTATTGATATATACATTTGAATTTTAATGTTTTAATGTCTGATGTCTGCTCCCTTGGTACCCTGTTTGGGTGGAAAGTAGGATTGTCAGGTCCCCAGGGTGACCAGCAAGAGGAAATGTGGTACTTAATGGGGTTGTTCTCACTCACACATGTGCTCCTGGCTGGTGTGTGATGATGACATCACTTCCAGTAGTGACATCATGCTGCTGACTGTGGGCGTGCTCTCACACTTTGCATGGGGCCAAATGTCAGGAAGTGACATCATTGTGCCCAACCGGGACCGTGCGCATGGCGTTTTTGCCCACGATGCCTGCTGGTGGTGGGCAATTGCCAGGCAGTTTGGGGGTAAATCGCAGGGAGTTTGCCCGCCACCGGTGGGCACCTGGGAACCCTAGTAGAAAGGTGGCATATAAATGTTTTAAATAAGTAAATAAATAAAATACTCTGTTACAGCAGTACATAAAACATCACCCATGCCTGAGAAAGCGTTTATCGTTTTGCAGACACAAGCACATCCAATTGGGGGGTTTTGCCACTTCAGCCATCCTCTGCTTAGTCACAGACATCTTGTTTTACCATCTTTGCAGCTGTCGGCAAATTCATGATAAATAATCTCTCTGTTATTCTCAGATTTGGCAAAAGACCCAGCAGAGAGGTAGCCGCATTAATCTGTTGTTTCAGCAAAACCAAGAGGGAGTCTTTGGGTACCTTAAAAGCAAATGGTATTCGTTTCCTATTTTTCATAATTTTAGCAATGGTTGTTGCAGGCCTGAGGGATCTTAAGGTCAACCTTCTCTCATATGGACCTGCCCAAAAGTCAACAAAGGCTCCTCTTCGAGTTCCCTTCCCCCTTTCTGAGGTAAAATGGGTGGCTACTGGACACAGAGCCGTTTTTGCTGCTGCACCTAGGGATGCCAACCGTCAGGTGGTGACTAGAGATCTCCCAGAATTACAACTAATCTCCAGACTGCAGAATAGGATTCTCAGGTCCTTATACCCTCTTGACAGGAGGAGGAACCCTGGGACTTAGAGCCAAGCTACAAGTGATGCCTTACACAGGTTGGACACTTGTCAGCTTCCCTCAAGTTTTGATGGGAAATGTAGGCATCCTGGTTTTACAGCTTGGCTCTCAATTACAGCTGCAAGACCAGGATGCCTACATTTCCCATCAAAACTTGAGGGAAGCTGACAAGTGGCCAATCTGTGTCAGGCGTCACTTGTAGCTTGGCTCTTACTGAGCGAAGTGCAGGAACGCATCCTTGGCTGGCACGATGATGTCACTTCAGGAAGTGTTGCCGGCGCCCCGCTGGGAGCACACCTGTGCGCACTTTCCCAGGTTGCCTGCCAGTGGCAGGTGATCGCCGGGGGTTTGTCACCTCCTGCCTATTGCCTGTGATTGGCGGGCAACGGGGCAAACTCCCAGGAGATTGCCACCTCAAGCGGGCAACTTGTAAGCCTACCATAGAGATCACTTCCCCTGGAGAAAATGGCTGCTTTGGAGGGTGGACATGTATGGCATTTTAACCCTCTGAGGTCCCTCCCCTCCCCAAACCCTGCCCTCCCCAGGCTCCACTCCCCACGTCTCCAGGAATTTCCCTACTTCGAGCTGGTGGCAACCTAGTTGCACCCCAATCTTTAGAATGGCCTCCCCACTTCTACTCACTAAGAGTTGGCAATCTTAGAAGAACTCAAATTCAGGATTGCAGCAAGAGCAACCCTGATGCCTTTAAAAAAAATAATGGCAACACCCTTGCTGCCCTTGACCTGCACGTTCTCCTGTGCATATCCCCCCTGGGTCTGTAATGTGCAGTTCAGCGGCTCCTCGGTAATCCTTCCCCTGGAGGCATCTCCCAGGAGTCTACAAGTAGTCAAGCTCCTGGCCTGCCGCACCCGCCCTCCTCCTCACCAGAGGGGTGAATCACTTTGAAGCGTGCTTCCTTTTCTCTTTTTCCAGCCGAGGTTCGGGTGGCAGGATCCTTGAATGCCTCCATCTGTTTATGCCAGTGAAATGGAAAGCAGTTTTGTTTATGGAAAAGATCTATTTTGGGGTTAATCTCCCCCTCCCCAACGCTTTCATTTACCCAGGAATTCTCTTTACATTAAGATGGAAAAGCTTGTGGCATAGGCCAGTGGCAGTTAGAACGCGTGGCGAAGAAAGGGGATTCCGCACATACTAACAGGATTAACTTGCCGGGAAACCGGCACCAATTGAAATAATATAGCAAGGTATGGATGCCTGCTGATATCAGGGTTAAGACAGGAAGTGTGTGTGCGAGTGTTATGTGCCGTCAAGTCACTTCCGGCCTATGGCAACCCTATGAATGAAAGACCTCCAAAACGTCCTATCATTAACAGACCTGCTCAGGTCCTACAAACTGGAGGACGTGGCTTCTTTTATTGAGTCAAGCCCTCTCGTTTTAGGTCTTCCTCTTTTCAAGAAGGTACATTTTCCTGCCTCCTGTTTCCTACCAGTTTGAGGTGTCGTTAGAACCAGCCTGTTGTGTTTAAAGTGACATGGGGCTCCTGAAACAGGGCCAGCCCGAGGGGTTTTTTGCACCTCAGGCCAAGTAATGACTTTGGCACCCCCTCCCCGTTCAGTAAAAAGAAATGTGAGAGTCTGAGAGGAACAGGTTACTTCCTGGGCATTTAAAATAAACTATATTAAAAATAAAAACAAACCCTTCAAAAGCCCTCCATGCTACATCAAGGCAGTGGCAGACATAAAAGACTAGATTTAGCATGGGCGGAGGTTCTGGAACCCAGTTAATGCCTATTTTTCCTTTGAGCCCATAGAAATGGCCCCCACCCACCTTTTGAACACCCCTCAAAATTTGATGCCCCAGGCAATTGTTTAGGTTTGCCTAGCGGTTGATTTTGCAGCAGTGAGCTTGTATGTGTGAACCAGCCCTGTACAGTGGAACCCCAATAGCATTTTACCCTACGACTGAAACAGAGATGAGATTTCTTCTTCCACTAATGTGAAATGTGATATGCCCTGTACTGAACTCCTTCTTAATTCTACTTTAGCTAAAAGATTTTCCAAAATTAACTGCAGAACTGGAGCATATGCTGTTTGAGGCAAGCTTTAACTTCCTTTTTCCCATCTGCATCTCCCTGCCTTGTTTCTAATGTATATATGCACATTGATTTAAAACACTGCAAAAAAATCAACCTTGATATGACTAAATAGCTGATGGCATTCCAGGGTGTTTTTATTTATGCCCATCAGTACCTTGGGAAACCATCATACTCACTCTTGATACAACCTTTCATACAATCATATTGAGACTGCCCTTTCACAGTGATCAATCAACACGCATGAGCACGTGGATAACCAGTTTGGTGAAGTGGTTAAGAGCACAGGACTTTAATCTGGAGAACCGGGTTTGATTCCCCACTCCTCCACTTGAAGCCAGCTGGGTGACCTTGGGTCAGTCACAGCTCTCTCAGAGCTCTCTCAGCCCCACCCACCCCACAGAGCGATTGTTGTTGTGGAGATAATAATGACATACTTTGTAAACCACTCTGAGCAGGCATTAAGTTGTCCTGAAGGGCAGTACATAAATCGAATGTTATTATCAGGGCTCATTTTGAGGGGGAACGCGCCGGAACGCAGTTCCAGCAGTTCCCCAAAGAGGTCACATGTCAGGGCCTCTGACGGGTGGTGAATCACTCTCCCACTCAGCAGTGGCCCGATACTGACCATTTTGGGCCCCTTTGGGGCCATTTTCAGACCCTTTTTGCCTTTTGGGCCCAATTTCAGCCCTGAATGGCCAGGATAGGGACTAAAACAGCCAGGATAGGTGATGTCAGGGGGTGTGGCATATGCAAATCAGTTATGCCAATGACATGCTTCCGGTGATGGCAAGGGGCATGGCATATGCTAATAGATTATGCTAATGAGTTATGCTAATGAGTTCCTCCAGCTCTTTTTCTACAAAATGACCCTTGGCTATTATTATCATCATCATTATTATTCAGAGGGAAAAGAGGCAAATTAACTGAAGGCATTGAAAGGCATGGCTAACTGTCTATGTGCAGAGTTCTGTACAAAATTGGGAAGGAAAAAAAATTGTGCAGTGCAGTATACCATTGCATCTGCTCAATGCACTCTAGAAAGAAGACCAGGCATTTCAGAACTATGAAATTTAATGAGAAATTCAGATAAAGTGATCTTTGGAAGCATCCTTAGTATGGGAAAAGGCAGGACAGAGCAAGCCACTTTTTCCCTAGCCTCTCTCTTGTTCCTTTAATAGCACCCCCTGAAGACATGAAGCAGGTAGAACTGGTGTCCCCACCTGCTTAGGTCAGGAAAAGATTCACCTGCTTCATTTTTCCAAGTCAAGCTGCTGTAAAAGCCACAGAAGCTAGTAGAAGGTGGCAGACAGTGGGGAGGGATTCCCTCACCCCCTCCATACACAGAGCTTAAGTTTAGAGTTTATGCAAAACATATGCAAAACAGCATGTGCTGAAAAAGACAACACTATCATGTACAAGCTCTGCTTCCCCTAACCAGACACATAATTCCCTATGATTTCCCACTGTGCCATGTAGGCTACTAGGAACAAAACTTTGGTCTGTCATTTTTTTTCCCCTGTAGGAGAGTTCTCGGGCCTCCCTATGTTCCTCCACAGCAACTTCATTCATCTGAACAGGGTTTCCTGCAGGTGCCACCCTGCACATGGGCGAAAACAACAGCAGCCTGCACAAGGGCTTTCTCTGTGGTGGCCCCCACCCTGTGGAATGGCCTGCCTGAGGAGGTCAGGAGAGCCCCCACTCTCCTACCTTTTCGCAAATGATGCAAAACCGAATGATTCAAAAAGGCTTTTTGTATTGTAGGGTGGGGATCTCAGATGCGTCGCTAATGAGGTAGGGACCATAGACTTCACTGTTATGTTGCCTTACATACCATCTGTTGTTTTAAATACATGTTCCTATGAGCTACCTGTTCTTCATGTTGGCTCATGTCAGCCCTAGAATTGCTTAAGTTGTTTCAGCTTTTCTTCAACTCCATATTGGATTCTTGCTGATGCTATGTCTTTGTAAACTTGCATTTACCCTATGGAAATGTCCTTGATACAGACTGCACTAATATCACACTGTGCAATCTGCCTTGAGTCTCGGTGAGAAAGGCGGACTAAAAATGACATAAATAATAATAAATAATAATAATTAACTTGAGAAATGGGGCCATTTTTTTGACCAGAGTACCAGATCTGAGTTTCTACCTCTGCCAGAAACATGAAGGGCCAGCATCCAATACAGAGCCTTTGAACGCAGATGGAAATCCAAACGTGATCTTCTCTCCCTCTCTTCTGTTCTGCAACGGCCTTCAGCTCTTCTTATCTTGAGCTGCTTAGCCATTCTTGGTAGCAGTGGCCTGCTGGCCGTTTCAGCAGTCTACACGGCAGGGCTGATGCTTCCAACAAATTATAAAGCAGCTTGAAGTTCAGATAAAAAGCTCTTGTGGACTGGACGTAGCCTTATTTCACCCTTGTGTGCTTTTTAAGCGCCCTACAACAGCAGAAATGCACATGGCAAGACTTTTCCCAACACATCTGTTTCTGTGTCAGTTTGGTGTAGTGGTTAAGAGTGCGGGACTCTAATCTGGAGAACCGGGTTTGATTCCCCACTCCTCCACTTGAAGCCAGCTGGGTGACTTTGGTTTAGAGCTCTCTCAGCCCCACCTACTTCACAGGGTGATTGTTGTGGAGATCATAATAACATACTTTGTAAACTGCTCTGAGTGGGTGTTAAGTTGTCCTGAAGGGCGGTATATAAATCGAACCAAATGTGGAAGATTATCTGTGTTCTTGGATTTGCTTTTTGGGTAACTGTTGAAGGTACAGGAGCTCTGCTGAGGTGAAAAAACCCTCTAACCATGGAGTGATTTATCAGACCTGTTTATCAGGATCAAACTAGACAAGGTGCTGGGAAATCCATGGTTTGATCTTCCAGGCATATTTATTTATTTTACTTATGCCCCACCTCTCTCTGCAATGAGGACTCAAAGAAGCCTGTATTATTACGCTCTCCTCCATTTTGTTCTCACAACAGATCTGCTAGACTGAGGGCCAAGCTACAAGTGACGAACGACACTTGAACGGCAAGTGGATCGAGTGGAGAGCAAGCAGAGGGCAAGTGAACAGGGTGGAATACACTTGCCGTTCAAGTGTCATTCGTCACGTGTAGTTTGGCCCTGAGAGTGTGTGGTTGGCCTCCCTGCCCTCCTCTGGCTCCCCCCTGAAGTCCCTAGGAATCTCCCAATGCAGAGTTGGCAATCCTACATCCAGGTTGAATAACTATGTGGGGAGGGGTCAGTTTCAATAAACGAAAATCTACAAGGGGGAGGGTTAAACCTCTTCTCGTCCCACATTGCAGTCCTTATCCAGGTTGGGAAGGAGGTGCTGAAGCAGCAGTGCGAATCACCAGTCCCTCAGCATCAGGCCTGATTTGGCCCTCTCAGAGATAGTTACACTTACGTCTGGGCTGCACCCAGGGGTCATTTCGTAGAAAAAGAGCTGGAGGGACTCATTAGCATAACTCATTAGCATAACTCATTAGCATATGCCACACTCCTTGACATCACAAGAAGTGTGTCATTAGCATAACTGATTTGCATATGCAATTGCCCCTGACATCACCTCTCCTGGCTGTTTTGGACCCAATCCTGGCCATTTAGGGCCAAAATTGGGCCCAAAATGCCAAAAAGGGGCTGAAAATGGCCCAAAAGGGGCCCAAAATGGTCAGGATTGGGCTGCTGCTGAACGGGAGAGTGATCCGCCACCTGTCAGAGGCCCGATATGAGCCGTTTCAACCCCAATCCAGGCCGAAACAGGCCCAAATGGCCGAGTCAGGTGGGCGGGGCCATCTGACATGTGACCTCTTTCCCTCTCGAAATAAGCCCTGGCTGTACCACTTCAGACAATAAGTACATGAGACTGAATGCTTGTCCATGCAGGAGCATGAGTCACTACATATAGAAAACTAGCATTTCAGGGAAAATACTAAGCTACATCCTGACATGCTAATTTATTATGTTGGATATGAGCTTCATGCAGGCATCAAAGGAAACTGCATGGCTCCATACCGGGGGGAGCTGGCTTTTAATCTTTTTGCAACAGTCCAAATGTTTACTGTCCAGAAGAGGAATGAAGAAGCCCTAGTACTGAACTCTGGTTCTCTAAAAGGTGGGTTCCTGCAATAATGTTAAAATTGATTTATTTGATAAGTCTGAGGGAGTGAAAACATGGTCTGTATGATTTGTGGAAAGCTTATGAAAAGTCAGCACTGTATTGCATTGGAGAAATTGGTTTAAGATATTGAGAAAGATTTACTGTGGGATAATATACATGTTTGCTGTGTTTTGAAAGTGCATGGTTTGATTTTCCTATTCTATTATTTAAAAATTCCATTCACCTTGACTTTTAAAGAGCTTATATTTTTGCACTTTTTAAAAAGGTTAGAAATTTTGTAGAGCCTGATATTCATTGATTAAAAAAATCTAAATGTATTTTGCAAACGGGTGCATACGTGTGTGTGTTTCCTCACTTCTTATGGTAGTTACTGAAAGCAATCACATTAAAGTCCATTAGTGGTGGAAAGTGCTGTCAAGTCATAGGTGATTCATGATGACCCCTGCTGGAGATTTCAAGGCAAGAGACTAACAGAGGTGGTTTGCCATTGCATTCCTCTGCAGCCCTAGCCTTACTTGGAGGTCTCCTGTTTAATTACTAACCAAGGCTAACCTGGGCCGTTTCCACACGGCTTACCTTGTTCCTGAAAACAGCGAAATCTCGCATGAAATCGCATGAGAAGACACTGTTATTGCGTGAGAAGACGCGATAACAGCATCTTCTTGCAAGATTTCGCTGTTTTCCGGAACAAGGTAAGCCGTGTGGAAACGGCCCCTGCTTAACTTCTGAGATCTGATGAGATCGGGTTTGCCTGGGCTATCCAGCTTGGGGCAACATCCATCAGAGAGGGTAAATATCCTGTAATTATTAGCATGGGCCCCCCCTCTCTTTTTTCACTTATCTCTCCATGATGACTCTGGAATATTTTCCATATGAGGACAGCCATGAGTGGTTTCCCCATTGCTGTTGCACTTGCCAGTACAGCACTTCAGCAATGGGCTTCCACATGGGAAGTTTTTCCACTGGGTCGGCCATTTCCACTCTCTGCCTTGGGGGGGCTTTGTTTAAAAAAATGAAATATTGTTATAATGTCATAATTAATCGAGCTCTCTGAATTGCCATTTTTTAAAAAGCAAGTCTCAAGCCCATTCTGTGCAGAGATATAAAGGGAAAGATGAAGCTGAAGTTGGTTCCCAGTTCCTAGTTCCTTATTCACAAAGCAAAACACAAATATTGGGGGAAGTTGAAAAGCTCTGTACCCCAAAATAAAGACTGTAGGAGCACATAGCATATACCTCCGTATTCAGCGGACTCTCCCCTTTAAGTGGACATATACTGGGTCCTCCTACAAAGCTCAGTTCTTGAGTTAACAGCTTCAAAGTAGGGTAAGAGATACAAGCCCTCTATACCCCCAAACAGTCTTGGATGGCCCCAAATCACACAGCCCTGCCCTCACTAGACTGTCCCCTACAACCAGACAGGTGCTGGTGCCCATCCAAACACTGGTTCTGGAGCTAGGACCTCCTGTTTCCCAGAAGCCGGTGTTTGGAACAGCTGTGAATAAGTAACTGAAATACGGAGATGTATGATGTGTGTTCCTACAGTCTTTATTTTGGGATACAGAGCTTTTTAGCATCCCCCAATATTTGTGTTTTGCTCTGCAAATAAGGAACTAGGAACTGTGAATAAGGAACTGGGAACCAACTTCAGCTTCGTAAGGGAAAGGCATATCTCCACAACGAAGGGGGCTAGAGACTTGCTTTTTTAAAATGAAAGTTGGGTTATCAGAGAACCCGATAGACAGATTGTTGCTGTAACTCAATAACAATACATCAATTTAATTTTTTTTTACCCCTCTGGGAGTGGTGGGGAAATGGCCTCTGTAGGGGACTGGGGAAATGACATTGGCATGAGAAAGACCCAGAGGAACTGGACTTTCCCGTCCACTGTTGAAAAATACAGTAAGACGCAGTACAGGAATTCTCTTGGTATAGATCTAGTTGCCATGGCCATTGAAAAAGGCCCCAAGGCATCATCTGGGGTGCACAGACAGTTCATATGAAGTAAGAGACAAGCCTACGGAACCTCATTGTTGCCACTCAGGGAGTGGGTGTGTGTTTGGTGCCTTCTGAACACTCCCATGTAGGGAGGGGCCAAGGCTTTGCAGTGAAGCATCTATTTTGCATGTGGGAAATCCAAAGTTCAATCTCCAGCTTCTCCTAGTTAAAAGAATTAGGTAGTAGTTGATGTGAAAAACCTTTACTTCCGACCTTGGAGATTTGCTGCCCGGTCAGAGCAGATAATGCTGACCTTGAACGACCACTATCCCGACTCGGTAGATGGCAGCTCCATGTGTTAATATGTCCTGCGCTGCAGGGCATGGCTGGTAGTTGTAAACAGGTCATCTTCTCAAGATATTGAGGAACCTCAATAAACCCCCAGGGTTTGAACAGATTGAAGACTATTGAGTAGGGATGTGCGTTTCGGCATTCAGAATGCCGAAAGAATGCCGAAACAAAAGTGTTTCGGCTTCTTTCGGGGAATGCCGAAACGTTTCGGGGAATGCCGAAACGTTTCGGGTAGCCGAAAGAAAAAAGCCGAAACGTTTCGGGATTCTTTTGGCTTTCTTTTGGCTTTTCAATGGGAAAATGCCTCCGTCTTCCCGGACGTCTGGGGGAGGCATTTTCCCACCGAATAAGCCCAAAATTGGTGGGGACCTTCCTCTAACCCTTCTCTAACAACCACCCAAGTTTCAGACAGATTGGGCTTTGGGGGGCCATGTTATGGCCCCCCAAAGCAGGTCCCCCCATCCTCCCATAAGAAAGCGAAGGAGCAGCATATTGTTAGCATGCTGCTACTCATCTTCTTCATTATTTCCTACGGGGAAAAAATGAAGAAGCAGGCTTCCTTTGCCAGGGGTGGCATTTTGCATGCAAAATGCCCCCAAGCCCTCAGGGGCCCTTCTCCCACCCTTCCCCCCACCCCCCACCAAGGCTCAGACTGCTCCCACTTGGGGGGGCATTTCATGGCCTCCCCAAGTAGGTGCTCTTTTCTCTACCACTGACAGCTGGGGAAGGCTTGTCTTGCCAGGGGTGGCATTTTGCATGCAAAATGCCCCCCAGCCCTCTGGGGCCCTTCTCCCACCCTTCCTCCCACCCCCCACCAAGGCTCAGACTGCTCCCACTTGGGGGGGGGCATTTCATGGCCTCCCCAAGTAGGTCCTCTCAGCCCCTAAAGTCCACCCCTTACAGCCCCACACAAACCCAATTCCCCCCCAGCTGCCACACACAGACCCAAATCCCCACATTAGCCCCTCACAGACCCAAATCCACCCCCACCTGCCCCACACCCATAACCCCAGGAACAGGCGGGCAAAGGCCAGCCCTCTCCCTTTGTTCCCTATGCTGGGAACTTCTAAACTCTCTTTCCCTGGGCAATTCTGCACAGCCCAGGGGTGCCACAATGGTGGGCACACTTCTGAGTGCCAGCTGGTCCCTGTGAAAGAGCACCTGAACCACAGACACCCTCCCTCAAATTCCCCCACCACCTACAGAGATGGCTGGCCAGCCAGCCCCATTGTTCCCTATGATGGGAACCAACTGCACAACAAAGAATAAAACAAGAACAACACAAAATAAAGTTTTAAATTTTTTTTCTCCCTTCCAAAGTACAAGTAGGCAAAGCATTATGACACATTACACCAGCAGTCCCCCACACAGAAAAATAACACAACTCACTTAACATCAGAGAATCACAAAAACACAATTCCTGGCAAAAACACTTTATTTCTTGAACAGCTTTAGGTTACACAGTAGGAGGGCACAACAGGGCATGATAGCAATGTACTACAAAAAATGATACAACCCACTTCACCGTTTTTGACAGCAATTGTGTTTGTGTGATTCTCTGATGTGAAGTGAGTTGTGTTATTTTTGTGTAGTACACTGCTTTCCTGCTCTGTGGTGCCTTCCTACTGTGTAACCTAAAGCAGTTACAGAAATAAAGTGCTTTTGACAGCAATTTTTGGGGTGATTCTTTAATGTGAAGTGAGTTATGTTATTTTTGTGTAAGATACTGCTTCCATGCCCTTTGGTGTCCCCCCCCCCTGCTGTGTAGCCTAAAGCTGTTCAAGAAATAAAGTGTTTTTGACAGGAATTGTGTTTTTGTGATTCTCTGATGTTAAGTGAGTTGTGTTATTTTTGTGTAAGATAGTGCTGCCATGCCCTTTGGTGTTCCCCCCTGCTGTGTAACCTAAAGCTGTTCAAGAAATAAAGTGTTTTTGACAGGAATCGTGTTTTGTGATTCTCTGATGTTAAGTGAGTTTTGTTTTAATTTTTCTGTGTGGGGGACTGCTGGTGTAATGTGTCATAATGCTTTGCCTACTTGTACTTTGGAAGGGAGAAAATAATTTTTTAAAAACTTTATTTTGTGTTGTTCTTGTTTTATTCTTTGTTGTGCAGTTGGTTCCCATCATAGGGAACAATGGGGCTGGCTGGCCAGCCATCTCTGTAGGTGGTGGGGGAATTTGAGGGAGGGTGTCTGTGGTTCAGGTGCTCTTTCACAGGGACCAGCTGGCATTCAGAAGTGTGCCCACCATTGCGGCACCCCTGGGCTGTGCAGAATTGCCCAGGGAAAGAGAGTTTAGAAGTTCCCAGCATAGGGAACAAAGGGAGAGGGCTGGCCTTTGCCCGCCTGTTCCTGGGGTTATGGGTGTGGGGCAGGTGGGGGTGGATTTGGGTCTGTGAGGGGCTAATGTGGGGATTTGGGTCTGTGTGTGGCAGCTGGGGGGGAATTGGGTTTGTGTGGGGCTGTAAGGGGTGGACTTTAGGGGCTGATAGGACCTACTTGGGGAGGCCATGAAATGCCCCCCCAAGTGGGAGCAGTCTGAGCCTTGGTGGGGGGTGGGAGGAGGGGTGGGAGAAGGGCCCCAGAGGGTTGGGGGGCATTTTGCATGCAAAATGCCACCCCTGGCAACACAAGCCTCCCCCAGCTGTCAGTGGTAGAGATTAGAGCACCTACTTGGGGAGGCCATGAAATGCCCCCCCCCAAGTGGGAGCAGGCTGAGCCTTGGTGGGGGGTGGGAGGAGGGGTGGGAGAAGGGCCCCTGAGGGCTGGGGGGCATTTTGCATGCAAAATGCCACCCCTGGCAAAGGAAGCCTGCCTCTTCATTTTTCCCCCATAGGAAATAATGAAGAAAGATGAGCAGCAGCATGCTAACAATATGCTGCTCCTTCGCTTTCTTATGGGAGGATGGGGGGACCTGCTTTGGGGGGCCATAACATGGCCCCCCAAAGTTCAATCTGTCTGAAACTTGGGTGGTTGTTAGAGAAGGGTTAGAGGAAGGTCCCCACCAATTTTGGGCTTATTCGGTGGGAAAATGCCTCCTCCAGGCGTCCTGGAAGACGGAGGCATTTTCCCATAGAAAAAAGCCGAAAGAATGCCGAAAGAATCCCGAAAGCCGAAAGCCGAAAGAGATTCTTGTTTCGGCTTTCAGCTTTAACGATAGAGAATCTTCTTTCGGCTTTCTACTTTCGGCTATAGCCGAAAATTTTTGGCTTGCACACCCCTACTATTGAGGCAATAGTTCTCCTTTCCAGTCTTAGGGGGCTGTAGTGCCCAGAGAGACCAAACAAAAGAAGAGGAATGTTGTTGTGTCTGTTTTGTAGGCATTCCAAGGGTGCATACAGATGCACATAATTTGAATAATGGTGGAGTTGGGGCACTTGCTAAATCTTGATCAGTTTGGTGTAGTGGTTAAGAGCGGTGGGACTCTAATCTGGATGGCCAGGTTTGATTCCTTACTCCTCCACTTGAAGCCAGCTGGGTGACCTTGGGGCAGTCACAGCTCTCTCAGAACACTCTCAGCCCCACCCATCTCACAGGGTAATTACTGTGGGGATAATAACAACATATTTTATAAACCACTCTGAGTGGGCATTAAGTTGTCCTAAAGGGCAGTATATAAATGAATGTTGTTTTTGTTGTTGCTGTTCTTGCTGTTGTTATATGCAGTAATCTTTCCCAAGGAAAGATTGGGAAAGATGAGCCCAGGAAAAACAGATTCTGCCCATTTTCTACAGAAGCTAGACTTACACACAACTCATTGACTCATTAACCTGTATGGTCACTGAGAAACCTCTGTCCTTCCTCCAAAGCAGTTTTTCAAATTAAAAAAAAAAAGATTGCATTTTTAAAAATGTCTCCAAATGAGCTTTTAAATGCATAGATGTCCGTGCAATTCAGATTCATAATCTTTTTAAAAAAAATCTAAACCCAATTTAGCTTGATAGGCAGGTCTTCCTTCCAAGTGTGGACTGGAGCTCCAAATCTGTTACAAGAGGAAAAGACTGGGGGAGGAGGAGGGCTCCCAGCTCTGGCTTTCAGGAAGAGACAGCTGCTGTTAGAGAGACAGGGTGAATGCATTGGAGCTTGAATTTTCTTTGTGTGTGGTGGGATAGGGATCTATCCCTTCAGGTTCCAGGGCTGCTGCCAGGCTCTGGGGCCAAGCTATTATTTATTCATTGGTACATTTCCTGCTGCCTGCTCAGGTAGGGTTTCTGGGAGTGAAGCAGTAGGGATCTTGATGGCTGGAGGAGAGCCTGCTGGCCCCCACGAACAACGAACATGTTCGTGACAGGACCATGTTCGTCAGTGTTCGTTGTTCGTTGTTCGTGGATGGCAATGAACAACAAACACCATGTTCAGGGTTTTTTTTTCTGTTCGTGTCCATGTCTAGCTATGAGACAGCTGGATTTGTGACCAAGACGTCAAGCCAGCTCTGGCTCAGAACAGAAGCAGAGTTCTACAAAGATCTTCTCTTCTGTCTTGCATAGATTACTGATCCACCCAGCCTCCTAGGGTGTGAGATGGCAAGCCTTCGGTCGGTGCCTGCAGCCTTTAGAAATATCTACAGGAAATGCATGTAGTAACCAGGAAGTCGGCTTCCTGCAAGAAGAATAAACGAGTTTGTGCTGGGTTTTTAGCCCAACTCAGTGGTTTCTCCACTTCCACGGATGCCTTTACAGATCAGTTTGTCTGCCAAGGGACTTCTCTTTCCTTGTAGGTTCCATGGAGCAAACTCTGGAACAGAACGTGCAAGACAAGTGTAAGTTTACCAAGATTCTTTAACTGTTTAACGTACTGAACAATACAGCAAAGATGTCTAGAGTTAAGCACACAGGTGAAATAACAACCAGAATCTTGCAATATATGCAGTCTCTACGAATTCAAAGAAGCAGTTGGCTCTTACTTGAACCATCTTGGTGGTAAGTAAAGTGCCCCAGACCAAGCAGCAAACTGGTCTTCACAGAATCTCAGCTACATTTTCATCTCGATGACTATAATCCTGCAATTGTGATTACAATAATAATATGAGTCATACTAAATCCCCCCTTTTTTCAATTAACATTTCACATACGTAAAGTTCAATGACCTTATACAAGACAGAAAGAACACAGAAATTTTATCCAGCTCTGCAGCAGAGTCTCCTTTCGCTGCCAGCTTCCATTCACTGACTCCACCCCTACTGGGATAAACCCAATTAGTTAAGAGTGCGTGTGTGTCCGTGTGTGTCTGTGTGTGTGTGTGTGTGTGTCCCACATGGCCCCCAGTTTGTGGGAAGAAGCAGTGTGAATTAAGGCCTATTGTTGGTAGGGTGGCCAGGTTGTTACCTGGACAGTCCAGTATTTTTGTGGTCTGTCCGAGAGAAATGTAGTTGAGATACCGGACACCTGGTGCCGCTTCTACCTCCTGCCCAGCCTGGCCACCCAGCCTCCTAAGTGCCAGCCCTGGACCAGGGAAGTGGCCAGTCAGTTTCCTGTATGGCACCAGCAGGAGTGACCAGCCTGGATTCCAGGAAGTGGGGGGGGCCAACATGACATCACTTCCGGTAGTGATGTCATCTCACCGGAGCAACAAAAATGTGAGTGCCACTCCACCTCCCCATGTCCAGTATTCTTCTGGACTCCTTCTGGCAACCCTAATTGTTGGTGTTGTTGAAGCCAGTGGCCTCCCACACTCACTTGCAGCGATGCAGGGGCCGCTCTGCTTGGCTTGTTTCAGGGCTGTTTTAACTTCCCATCCACTCCTGGCCTTTGGAAGCATAAGCGTGAATGATGGCCTTTCATTTTAATTCAGAGGAAATTTGTGCCTTGGTGACAAAATGTTTGAGAGCCACTGGCCTGTCCCCATCTACACAATTCTGGGGACAGAATGGCATTTCCAATCGCAGAAGAAGGGGCAGTCTTTTCTGCTGATTTTTCATAGACTCTCCACAGCAGAACCTCCTCCTTTGCACTTTAAGTTCAGCGGCCTGCTGCTGTAGTAGTGGTAGTGAGAAAGTCCCATTCTACAAAATCTGTAGAAGCTTAGGTGCATGTCACTGGTTTTTATATGTAGGGCTTACCGAGAATAATTATGTGGTACAGTCCTACTCTTGCGCTTCTGCACCAGTGACATAGCAGCCACATGGCAAGATGGACGGGCAGTTTCCAGTGGGGCATCTGCTGCAGGCAGTTGCTGTCCATTCCTGTTGTAAAAGCTTATCGATGTTACCTCCTGGATTGGAGTCACACCTGGAAATGTATCTGCATTCCCACCTGTGTGGAGACCAGTTCTCCCACTACAACTGGAGAAATCCAAGCCTGCCCCTCTTTCCTGCCACCACTCAGCAGACCAGCAAAGGGGAGAAAGAGGTGAAATCGGCATCCTTCCACAGTTGTGACATCACTTCTGATGCAAACCAGAACTGACATCAATGTATTGGGACAATGCTCTAGCATTTACTCAAAACTCTATGATAAAATCATAGTGTTTAGGGTGCATACTACAGCGTTTTCCCGATGCATTGACGTCACTTCCACTTTGAGCCAGAAGTGACGTAGAAATGCCAGGAACATGAGAACCGGTAGGTCCCCCCCCCCCCCCGCTCCGGCAGCCTGAAACCTTCTGCCAGTTGCCGGCAACTATCAGGCAAGCAGGTAAACTGCCAGGAGATTGCCTGCCACTGGTGGGCACCTGGGATGCCTATCAGGGGTACAGAGGGACCAGCCATGGCAACCATACTGTACTGTACACCATTTTGAAAGAACGTATTGACTTCTGAATATGCCTCAAAGGAGAGAGGGAGACTGCAAAGGGACCATCAATGCGCCTTACCTCAGCACCCCAAAATCCTAGCCACAGCACTGTGTGGAATAATTCCCATTCATATGCATGGTGGTTTACACAGAGGAACTTCCACTCCCTATTAATAAATGGCAGTGATGCCTGCATTTGAATTTTCTGCATCATGCACCAAAATGTCTGGGGTTGGCCCTGGCCAGGAATCAGCCATCCCCCAAGCTCATCTGTCAGCCGCCATACAGTTCCTAGTGACCCACTGTGGCAGCATCTGCTTGACCGGTCAGTAGTTTATATCTCCAATTTTCTATTGTAATAAATTAAAGTGGAGGAGGGGGAAAAACAATTGTGTGTGTTCAGGGAATCCCACTCCAGACTTTTAACCGGAGCACATGCCGATGGTGATAACATGTGGAACTTCCATGATTTATGCTCTTGTAAAAATCAATAACCGAGGCTTCCTTCTTCATGTGGCCCCTTTCATCTAAGTAAAGCAAGAGATTGCATATCAAAGGCCTCAGCACCGGCCACTTTAGATTTATTAGTAAATCCATTGAAAAAACATTTCCAGAGAAATAAATCTCAGCCACCTGACTTCCTCCTATTCTTTACTTATCCCCCGTATTGATTTTTGTCTCGAAGATTTAAACCTCTCAATTTGTTTTATGAGACGTTGCTCAGACAGATGACTAGGGGGGGGGGATAAAAGACTGTCTGTTTCCCTTTGCTGTTTTAAAAGTGGAATTTAAAAAAAAAACTCCAGCATTTTCTTTGAAATCAGTCTTGCTTTTTTGGCCATGGGAAAGAGGGGTATTTCTGACAAGGGTTTTTAGATCAATGCACTGGGGAGGATCCTGGACACTGATAAGGCCCCCCAAAGGATGTTACTGCCCCGGCTGTTAATTGACAGGATCTGGCAGGTAAACAAAATGTTGCTAAAAATATTTAACCCCTTGAGACACAGGATGTGTCAGAGGGTTAGCAATGGAATGCAGGGCGATGGTTGATGTGGGTTTTCCGGGCTGTATTGCCGTGGTCTTGGCATTGTAGTTCCTGATGTTTCGCCAGCAACTGTGGCTGGCATCTTCAGAGGTGTAGCACCAAAAGACAGAGATGCAAGGCCTTCCCTCACTTTCTTCAAAAATCAAGGTGGCGACTTCGCAAACTTCTTTAGAGCCCCGTGACTTGAAACTGGATATTGGGCTGAAGAACAAAAGAACACGCCATTGGTAAGTGTAAGGCAAGTTGAACTATCACTGAGATGAGGCCAGTGGCTGTTCGCTACGGCTGCCAACTCCAGGGTAGAAAATTTCGGGAGATTTGGGGGTAGAGTCTAGGGAGGACAGTGTTTAGGTAGGGGAGGGACCTCCGTGATGTATAATAACAACAACAACGTTCGATTTATATACCGCCCCCTCAGAACAACTTATTGCCCGCTCAGAACAGTTTACAAAGTGTATTATTATCTCCTCCCGACAATCACCCTGTGAGGTGGGTGGAGCTGAGAGGGCTCTGAGAAGCTGTGACTGACCCAAGGTCACCCAGCTGGCTTTAAGCGGAAGAGAGGGGAATCAAACCTGGTTCTCTGGATTGGAGTCCTGCTGCTCTTACCCACTACACCAAACTAGTGTCAGAGTCCACCCTCCAAAGCAGCCATTTTCTTCAGGGGAACTAATCTCTGTCATCTGGAGAATAGCTGTAATGCCACGAGATTTCCAGGCCTCACTTGGAGGTTGGCAAACCCCCTCCATGCTGTTCCTGAGAGCCCCTTGATCCCCAAGAACAGAATTTCAGGGGGCAATAAGATAACCATATCCATGTACCATGTTCCTTGTGGAAAAGGTGGCCTCAACATATGTGAGGAGTGAGATGAACCTCCGTATTGCCATTGCTCCTTTTATATTTATTTAGATATTTATCCCTGCTTTTCTCCGCTTGGGGGACCCAAAGCAGCCTGCATCGTTCTCCCCTGCTCTATTTTATCCTCACAGCAACAGCCCTCAGGTTTACCTGAGGGAAAATGACTGGCCTGAGGTCGCTCAGCAAGATTCCACAGTAGTGGGGATTTGAACCCGGGTCTCTCAGACTCTAGTCCAAAATGCTAACAACTATACTGTCAGATATGCCTCCAGCATATCTGCCATGTGTTATGAATTTCTAGCTGCAGTGTGTAGTGTACCTCTGAGAACACGCAGAGGGAATCTGTTTTGCTGGCTGGTAGCTTACTGCTTATCTTGGTTACCATTTCCTGGCCAGCCTGTGAATGTGGCCTTGAAGTTCCAGCCGAGACTGCACCAACCTCCTAAGAGACTGCGCAGAGCTCCTCCTTTCCCTCTTCCCCTCTCTCCTGGCTCCTTGACTCAGCCTGCCAAAATCCTAACAGACTTTCCCATTGGGGGTGGGGAGTTTGCCCTATAATTAACCTTGCTTTGCTACTGTGTGTCATTTCAGCCAATGATCCTGTCTGACCATCTTGATACTGGTATTCTTCTTAAATAAAGTAACTTTAACTCATACACCTGAGTGATGCAGTGAAGTGCTTGGGGAAAATACCTGGCAAGACCTCACATCTACTATGCTGGCTTGGAGTGTGACTATGGAGGAAACTTCTTGCCTGTATTAGAAACTCTGCACATGCCCTGTTCGGACTGCCTGGGGCTATTCTGGCTACTACAGTGTAATCAGGAAAGAACTCCAGTGTCAAGAGCCTGGCAGCAGATGCCAGGGTTTGAAGAGGGAATTATAACCACCGCTTGGACATTCACACCCCAAAGCTGCACAGCTGAGAAAATAAGTTGACTGCTGAGAAAATAAGTGGGTTGTTCAAGAAAATGTAGCATATTTCTGGACCGCTAAAGCTAACTGCCATTTGTTCTTGTCTCTTTTGGGGTGGGTGGCCGGCGCCTTGAAACAAACCATGTCAAGGACTTTCAAAAGTATGCTCAGCCTGTACAACTGTGCTTGTGGCGCACAGGATATGTGTACTAGAAACCCACATTTCCCTAGCTTCTGACCCTTAAGGCACACTTGAATTTTCAGATTTAAAACTAGGTGCATGCCTCATTCTTGCAACCTATAACCCTCACAGTGAGGGACTCGCCTGTTGTGCATCTGTTAGAATCACCGTTCTGTGCATGCTTCTTGATTGGAAAGATTTAACCTCACCAGCTATAATGATTCAACAGGATTTCTTATCCCACTGCAAATGGAGGGAGCCCAGGCCCAGAATACCATTCGAGACATAACAGGAAACTTTCTGATGGCGAGTAATTGTGCTGTGTCTGTGGATTATTCAGTAACTTCCAGTTCAATCATATCCAATGCAGCAAAGTTGTCCACCTCCTCAGAGGCTAAATGGAAGGAAGAAAGCCCAAGTCCTGGGGAGACCCAGGTTCAAATCCACACTTAACCATGAAGGTGACTGGGTAAACTTTGGCCTGGCCTATGTCACAGGGCTGCTGCGGGGATGAAATGAAGGAGAAAAAGAACCCTGTATGCTGCTCCGTGCTCCTTGCAGGAAGGGTGGGATAAAAACATTTAGATAATGCCAGAGCAGTGACTCATGCAGAGATGCAACGGGCAGACTCCTCTGAATGCAAGTAGTCCTCCTGGAACTCAGCACTGGGAGTGATTGAATTACTTCATTTGCAGAGTCACAACAGAAATAGCCACGGACTGGAAGGAGGCAAGAGAAGAACAGTGATTCATGCAAGGGGTGGTACCTACTTATGTGGGTGGGCCCTCGTGTGCTCACAAGAACTTTTCACCACTTAATTTGTGTATTCCTTGCAGCACACTGGCAGTTCCCTTGGGACACGCGATCTGGGAATTACTGCCTCCAGCTGTGTGTGTGAGAGAGCGAGAGAGGAATTACAGTGCAGAATAACAAATCTGCCCCTCACAATGAAACCCTCGCAGTTCCATGAGAAATTGGGTGAAAGATGAGTTATTGTATTCCTCGCTCATCATTTACTGATCTGCGTGTATTATTTTGCAACATAAAATATGCCATTTACGCTGAGTGCTGTGGCATTTTCCTTTGTGTGGGAAAGCAAAAGGCATTTGTCACCAGTCCTAGGGGGAAATCAGCAATTGCAAAGGAACTTTGAAAGAGCTCAATCACCGAATGTGAAAATTACCCTTTTTAAAGGGGGAAAAAATTGTGCACACATTTCTTGGAAAATGTTCTGAATTTAAACCTTAAAAGATACAAAGTTTTGTAAAGGCAAAAGTCTATCATTTGTTATATGGGCAAAATTTGCTTGGGAGTAAAATTCCCAGCGTCTGTTTGAGTAGAGCCTTCTCTTCTTGGTCTGTCCAAAAAATTCAAGTCCAAGATTTGACATTATCCAACGTTTAAAAGTAATCAAGGTGGGGACAGTAACCGATCACAAAAACAGTAATTGATGATAATGCAAAATCCTTAGTTTTCCTAAAAAGATTAATTTCAGTAATGGCTAAGAACTACTCATGCACGCACGCACACACATTGTTTAAGCCTTGGTCACTGCAATAAAATTCTAATTCAGGAGTTTCAGGCTGGAGTTTCCCTTTGAGATTCTTAGATTTTTAGAGTTGGAACAGAGTGTCCTGAAAGAAACATGGTTGGGGATGAGAAAGAGCCAAGCAGGCATCTGCATGGAGGGATACTCCCTCTAAGAATTAATTAATGGACTTAATGTGTAGATTATTTAATTAATTTTCTTTGCACCTTGCCTTTCTCCCTAGTGGAAATCCGCTATGTCTTATATTGTTCTCCTCTACTCCATTTTATCCTCACAGCAACCCTGTGAGGTAAGTTATGCTGAAAGTATGGCACTGGCCCAAGGTCATCCAGTAAGGTTCCATGGCAGAGTGGGGATTTGAACCTGGGTCTCCCGAATCCTAGTCTGATCCTCTAATCACTACACCACACTGTATCTGTTCAGCAGGAGGTAGGTACATCTGCAAGCACCTGGGTGAAAGCAAAAGGTGAAAGGAAGCCTAAATATGAGGCTGGAAGAGGAGGGAAGAAGGCAAGCAAGCAAGCTAGAGGCTGGATAGCTACTGTAGCACAGTGGTTAAGTGGTTCAGCTGCAAATCAGCACTCTGCTGGTTCGAATCCCACTACTGCCATGAGCTCAGTAGATGGCCTTGGGTAAGCAACTCCTCTCAGCCCTAGCTCCCCAGCTGTATTGTGGGGATAATAATAACACTAACTTGTTCACCATTCTGAGTGAGGTACTAGCCTGTCTAGAAGAGAGGTATATAAGCGATATTATTACTACTGCTGCTGCTGCTGCTACTCATCCAAGACTCTGAACCACCTTGCTGAAGAAATTACAAAAAAATCTACAAATATTGATGTAAAGATTTAGTTGAAACCCATAAACAATCCTTGGGGAAACTCCAGGCCAGAAGAGGTCCTTTGGGTCAGAGGAACTGAAGGAAACCCCTGTCAAAAGAAAAGGGCTGGTGGGGGGGGGAAGCTTTTTGAAAACAAAGTAATTCTTTAAAAGGTCCCTGTAGTTAAAGTGCCAAACCTGGCAATGAGATTAGTGTGTTGAGATGAAGTAACTGTCACCTCATAAATCATATGGACATTTGACCTGGCTTGCTTGAGGGGGGGTGGGGGAACGACAAGACATTAGGTAGCGCTTTAAGGCATCTTTGCTCCATTTCAGCTAAATATTAAAATGGATGCGCAATTACTGAAAATGCTTTTGTTTGGCAGAGTTTTAACTAAATGCTAGAGTGTTGCTGGCGACCTTCTGACATCACTTCCAGTTGGACAGGAAGTAACGTCAATAACACTAGAAATTTCCCTCCATTACACCACCATTTTTCTCCCACCACCTAGCTGACCAGTGGAGGAAAGAGCCCCCTACAGGCTGGAGATTCCCCTGCCCCAGCAGAAAAATGATAACCCTAATTTGTTATGTTTCTAACTGGCTGTAATGAATTTTTAAACCACCTCAGGAACTTTGTCAAGAGTGTCATAAAGTGCAATCCATTCCTAAGCAGGTCTACTCAGAATTCTTGCTTGGATCTCTCAATGGAGTTTATTCCTATTTATCACATCCTATTCATCTTGAAGAAAAGGGAAAAAGACGATCCTGGGAACTACAGGCCAGTCAGCCTGACCTCTGTCCCAGGGAAGATACTGGAGCAGATATTAAAGGTGTCAATCTGTGAGCATCTGATGGACAACATGGTGAAAAGGGGAAGTCAGCATGGATTTTCCCCAACAGGTCCTGCCAGACCAACCTCTTCTATGACCAAGCAACAAGCTTACTGGAATGTGGGAATACTGTTGACGTTCTGATGGATAAACTGGAGGGCTGTGGACTGGACTCTAGGATAGTTAGGTGGACAGGGAACTGACTAGATAACTGCACCCAAAGAGTAGTTGTCAATGGCACCATGTCTGATTGGAGGGAGGTGTCCAGTGTGGGTCCAGTGCTTTTCAATATTTTTATAACTGATCTGGACGAGGGTGTGAAGGGATTACTCATTAAATTTGCAGATGACACCAAAATGGGAGAAATAGCAAACACCTTTGAAGACAAGGATAGAATTCAATGAGATCTAAACACACTGGAAAAGTAGGCAGATTTGAATAAGATACAATTTAACATGAATAAGTGCCAGGTTTTCCATCTGGGTAACAAAAATGCAAAGCAGGCATGCTGGATGAGGGATACACTTCTGGGGAGCAGTGTGGGTGAACTACAGGTGGATAGGAAGCTAAATATGAGCAGTCAGTGTGATGCAGTGGCAAAAAAGGTGAAGACAATCTCCAGATATATTAAGAAAAATACGACATCCAAATCACAGGATGTCATTATCTCACTATATACCACTTTGGTCAGGCTCCACCTGGAGTATTGTGCAGGGCCAGATCGATGGGGGGGCAAGGGGGGTAGTTTGCCCCCGGTGCTGTCAAAGAGGGGGCGCTGGCCGCAGCCACCGGGAGAGCACGGGCGGCTGAGCAGAAGGCTGAGAGCCCGCCCGTGCCATTCGCCTGCCCCGAGGGCAGGGGGCATGCGGCAAGCCCCGTCAGCATGTCGCCCGCACGGCAAGCCAGCTGTCCCAGTGTGCCACAGAGCTGGCGGTGGCAGCGTGGGTGGCTGGGAGGCCACCCGCACCATTCGCCTGCCCTGCAGGACAGCGGGTGCGCAGCAAGCTGGCCACCCCCTCAGCAGGGCAGGCGAATGGCATGCACGGCCGCCCAGCCACCTGCGCTGCCGCCACCAACTCCGCAGCATGCTGAGGCAGCCGGCTTGCCACAGGGTGGCGCACTCCGCCCTGCATGATGATGTCATGGAAGTGATGTCATCATGCAGCCCCAGGAGCACGCACGTGCTGTGCATGCGCATGGGGGGGGCACACTTGGGTTGCGCTGGGCGCCGACAACCCTAGATCCGGCCCTGATATTGTGTACAGTTTGAGGACTCACTTCAAAAAGGCTGTGCACAAACTGGAACAGATGCAGAGGAGAGCAACCAGGATGATCAGGGGCTTGGAGACTAAGTCCTACGAGGAAAGACTGAGGGACCTGGGAATGTTCAGTTTGGAGACGAGGAGGTTGAAAGGAGACATGATTGCTCTCTTTAAGTATTTAAAAGGCTGTCTAAGTTGGGGAATTTCTGGAGATTCAAGGGTTGACCCTGGTTAGGAACCTCAGTAGGGTATAATACTATAGAGGCCACCCTCCAAAGCAGACATTTTCTGCAGGGAAACTGGCAATTTTAGGGCATTTCCAGGGCCAACCTGGAAGCTGGTAATCCTAGTTGTTCAGTTGATTGCTATGGGTTTTCAAAATTCTGTTTTAGTGTTTATTTGATTATGGGTTGGTTTTATAATTTTGAATTGCATATCACTGTGAACATTGACAGGTACATGTTTGTGCACAGGTAGTATAAAATGTTTAAATAAATAATAAAATAAATAGCTAATGGCTACATGGCGATCAGGTGGAATGGTCATGGAATGACATTTTTAAGAGGAGTCAAATGAACTGCTGGTCCCAGCTTGGACTGCAAAACCTGGTTTGGAAAACTCCTGGAGATTTTAGGACAGTGTCTGGAGAGGGTGAAGTTTAAAGAAAGAGGGAGCTTAGTGGAATGTGATGTCATTTTGGACTTCCAATTCTCTTAGATTCTATGAAAATATTTTAGAGTTCAAGTAAACAAAAAGAGGTTGTGAAAACAGAAAACAGAAAAATATATGATGCAATATGCAAATGATAACCAATTCTATTGTGTGCCCAGGACATTATACAAATAATGTAATGTATTAACAACTCAAAAACAGTATGCAAATGTCTACATGCAATGAGCCAAACACAATGCCATATACGTTTCAGCAAATAGCCATCAGTGGCTTATACTATAAACATAATTGGTACAATCACATTCTACGTACACAGTGAAAAACATAATAAACCACGAAGACCAGTTAAATAACCTAATTAAAAACTTGGAACATATCATGAACTTCTTATAACAAAACACCAGGCTTCAGTAATTCCATTCACATCTGAGTATCACTCATCAAAATAACACTGCCAGTATGTCTGTGTGAGTATATCACTGAACTGATGCCTAATAGCTAATACGTACTCAAGGTGTACATTTATTTATTTTATTTATTTATGTCATTTATAGCCCACCTTTCTCACTGACACTCAAGGCGGATTACACAGTGTGAGATCAGTACAGTCAATATCAAGGACAATTTCATAAACGATGCCATACAAAGACATAACATTAGCAAGATTCCAATACAGAGTTGAAGAAATGCGGAAACAGAACGTAAGCAATTCTAGGGCTGACATAGATCCAGAGGAGTTAGCCGTGTTAGTCTGTAGTAGCAAAATAGTAAAGAGTCCAGTAGCACCATTAAGACTAACCAACTTTACTGTAGCATAAGCTTTCGAGAACCACAGTTTTCTTCGTCAGATGCACCTGACATAGGAGCACATATTTAAAGCAACAGATAGTACGTAAGGCAACATAGCAGTGAAGTCTATGGTCCCTAACTCATTTCAAACAAAGAGGTTTTCTTTCTTTTTTGCCACAGACCTTCTTCAAAAGGAAATTGGCATTTCAAAGCTGCTCTGGCTTTTCCATCACTTGTGGAGATGCAACATGGGCCCCTTTTTTAAAAAGGCAAAATATGAAGTAGCAAATGTGCAGGGAGAGAACATTGGCAGAGCGCTTCCCATCGCTTTCCACTTACCTGTCCTTATTGTGCCAGGTTTGCCTAGCTGTCCTGCTTTGACTTTTGCAAATCAAACAAGGGGGCTTTGATGAAGCAGCCGAGGGGAAAGGGTTAAAGTGTGAAATGAATCTCTCAAGCCATTATTATTCCTTAGTCCTCAGGTTTTCCTAATTCAACAGTTCCACAGTTCATAAATCAGCCAGACAAGGGGGGCATGTTAACAGCAGCACCCAAGGAAGGCTGAATCTATGAGGTGTGGGATGAAGCAAAAAAGAAAAAAAATGTACCAGTGACCCAGACTTTACATGGGAGGGTTAGGGGGTTGTGCAATCTCTTCATCAGAGCCCAGCCTCTCAGCTAAAAGACCATTATTTGCCTGGACCAGGCATTCTAATGTGTGTTTTCATATCTCCGTCAGTTCGTTTATTTCTCTTGAGTTTTTAAGGAGGCGCCGATCAAAAACTGAAGATGAAAGAAGCAAAGTCAACTGAGCCTGGTACATAATGGCTAGAAATGGGCAATTGTGCATATGTGTTTCCCTTGAGTGGTGTTGAAGTGGCATATTGGAACAATGTGCATCCATTTCTTTCATCCAGGGGGTTCATCTAAACATATTATGTGAGACCACCTGAGTTGGGTCAGGGGGCTCTCAGGGGGCTCCAGTTCCATTTTCTAGAGCTGAAATAACTGGGGGAGGGAGGGGTGTTGGCACTGCTTTGCAACATCATGCCACATTCGTAGGGTTGCCAACCTCCAGGTGTGGCCTGGAGATCTACCTGAATTACAACTGATCCCCAGAATACAGAGATAAGTTCCCTGGAAAAAACAGCAGATGAGGTCCCTCTACCTGCCCAAACCCTGCCTTACCCAAGCTCCACCCTCCAAACTCCATGAATCTCCTAAGTTGGAGTTGGCAACACTATGTAAGCAGTACACTGGCCAAGTAGGTTTTTTTTTTAAAAAAAAAGCACTATTACAGAACCATGCATCCTGAAAGCAGGTAGATAAATATTTTAAATTAAAAAAAATAAACAGTGTCCTGTGCAGAATGCACGAGGAACACATGGTGGGAGAAATGTGGTCACACCTGCTGGTTCCATCCTTGCCTTCCATACCTCCAGGTTCTTCTGCACCAAATCTTCATATATTACAGCAACAACAACATTCAATTTATATACCACCCTTCAGGACAACTTAATGCCCACTCAAAGCGGTTTACAAAGTATGTTATTATTATCCCCGCAACAAAACACCCTGTGAGGTGGGTGGGGCTGAGAGAGCTCCAGAGAGCTGTGACTGACCCAAGGTCACCCAGCTGGCTTCAAGCGGAGGAGTGGGGAATCAAACCCAGCTCTCCAGATTAGAGTCTCGCGCTCTTAACCACTACAAAAAACTGGCAAGAAACAGGGGGGGGGGTTGGAGATATGCAGGGCATGACTATGCCCCTCTAGGAATTGCCTGAAACTCTATGGTGGCATCACACCATTGGCCTACCAGCCATTTAAAAAAAATTGTACCCCTGCCACTTCATGCAGAGGTGGAAAAAAATAGGAGTGGGTGATGCCCTACCCCCACTGGGGGACTAGAAACCCTAATCCCAGCTGTTCATGCAGACAAAGCCTTATGCATCATTTAGTTTACAGCGATCCCAGCAGAGCACACCCCCAGTCTTGGACAACAAGATCATTAGCTAGGGGGACGTGCTGTGACTATGATCCATAGTCCCCCCCCCATCAATTCAAACACGACCTACATGCAGCACAGATTCCATAGCCAGAGGCATTCTGAGAAAAGTAGATAAATCTATGAGTGGGGTGGGGGGTGTCGCCACAATCCTAATTCCTCCCTCCGTGTGTTTGGTTGGCTGTACTTAGATTTTGACTGTCTGCAAAAGGCCCAGCTCAGTGATGGCTTGGATATGATCAGTGCTGGCATCCACCATAACAGTCACCTGCGTCCACATTAATATCTCCAGCAGCTCCTGGGGCTTTGCCAGGGCAGGAAAATGGCATGTGGGGGGAGGCTTAAACCACCCATACCCTCGAGCCATCCATCCACTCTGAATCAGCGCACCTGGGTTTTAGAGAGAGAGAGAGAGAAACACCAGGACTCTCACAACCTGCAGCCTCATATTTGTTTGTGTGCAACAGCCGGTTTTCTAAAGAAAGCAGGTAGGGGGGACCAGGGCTTTTTTTCAGCAGGAACACGGTGGAACGGAGTTCCGGAATCTCTTAAAAATGGTCACATGGCTGGTGGCCCTGCCCCCTGATCTCCAGACAGAGGGGAGTTTAGATTGCCCTCTGTACCGCTGGCACAGAGGGCAATCTAAACTCCCCTTTGTCTGGAGATCAGGGGACGGGGCCACCGACCATGTGACTATTTTCTCCAAGGGCAACCCACTGAGTTCCACCACCTCTTTTCCCAGAAAAAAAGCCCTGGGGGGGACCATCAGATGCAAGAGATACTGAAGCTGAACCAATGACCCTTTTGAGATCTGAACAGATGCCTTCTTCCTGGAACTCTTTGAGGGACCAGTTGGTTCAACACCTAGCATAAGAATCCTTTTTAAAAGAAACAGGTCCCATATGAGGATAGATGCTGCCGTTGCTCCATTGGTGAAGTGGAATCACTTATTCGTATGTTCTTTCGTTGTCCTTTCCATCAAGTCTATAGGGACAAGTTTATTTCCCCACTCTTAGACACACCAATTGCAGAAGCAAATAAGGCCTGCCTGGAGAAACTCCTAGCTGATGAAAATCCAACTATCTCCAGGCAAATAGCCAAATTCTGTCTCTATTTGGTTAAATTCCATAATAAAAAGAATAGCCATACATAGTCTCCTGTTCTTTTTACGATTTTAACTATTTTAATGTTAAAGTTTTAAATATTAGAATTCCTGCGGTTCCCAGAGAACTATATACATTTTAAGATAAGATTTTAAATGCTAAATGTATTTTTTTTATATCCTTTACATTTTTACGCTGGATTTAATTATTTTATTGATTGATAAGGATGTATTGTCATTGCTATGGTCTCTGGCTGCAAATAAAATTAAATATAAAATAAATAAAAAAACAGGTCATTCTGTTTAAAGAACGGGAACTTGTTTTTAGAAGTTTTAAAAACAAACCAAGGGCTACTGGTTCTTCTCCCACTCAGTGGTAGTGCCCCAAACTGCATGATTATGACCAGCCCACCTTTGCCCACCGAAGATTCCAGCTGACGCAAAACGAATGCATGAAGCTGCCTTATACTGAGGTTCTCTCTGTACGAGAATGAAGAGAGACGCAACATTAGCTAGGAAGTGAAGTTTAATTTCACCTCAGTGCAGAGCCTGTAAAGATAGCCCTTTAGAGGGTTTGTTAATTTCCTCTTCCTCTGACAGAGCCTTTGGGGAGGCAAAGTGGAAATTAACAAACCCTCTGAGGAGTGATCTTTGCCGGCTCTGTAGAGGGGTGAAATTGACGGAGCCTTTGGCTCTGTCTTTTTAAACTATGCTTCCTGGCGTCTCCCTACATTTGAGCATTCTCATGTAAGATGTCATGTATAGAGATACTCCGAGTCAGACTTTTGGTTTATCAAGGTCAGTACTGTCTATTCTGTCTGACGGCAGCTCTCTGGGGTCTTAGGCAGAAAGAGTTCTTTCATATCACCCAAGACCTGATCCTTTTAATTGGAGATGCCGGGGATTGATCCTGGGACCTTTTGCATGCAAAGCAGCTGCTCTGCCGTTGAGCCATGGCCACGCCCTAAATCCATGAGTGGCGTTTTCAAGATCCCTCTCGCCCTTAAGCATGGGATGGGGGAAGACGCTCCTTTATCGACTATGCTTGTGAGCGTGGCAAAGTGCTTAAAAAGGTAACTTATGAAAGTTCTTTGTTCATTTAAGGAAGGTGTTCATTATAAATGAGTGAAAACTTATTAATTTAAAAATAGCTGCCCTTATCTAGCAGGTAAGTTCTGAATGTTTAGAATTAACAGACACTGAAATACACAGAGAAGAGGGTTTTAAATGTTTTTATTAGTTATGACAAAATCACAGATTTTTCCAATCATTTCTTTGGAGCCCTTCCTGGAAATTGCATGATTTGACAATCTTCCAGGTAACACTGTTTTGGCCATCATGGATGTTGAATCTCTGTACATCAACATCCCCCACAAAGACGGACTACAAGCCATTAGGAACGCAATCTCTGAAAACACCACAGCTGCCCTTGCTACTAAGCTCTGCCAGTTTGTCTTTCCCCGCAACTGCTTCAGATTTGGTGAAAAATTATTCCTTCAGATCAACGGCACAACCATGGGCACTCGCACAACACCACAATATGCCAGCATTTTCATGACTGACTTAGAAGAACGCTTTCCCCGCTTTCACCCACTAATATCTTTCCCTGTATCTGAAAAGGGAGCTTTGACTCTGAAAGCTTAGACCCTGGAAAAACTTGTTGGTCTCTAAGAGGCAAGCTACAAGTGATGAATGACACTTGAACAGTAAATGAACAGACTCACAAGTATTCCTCCTTGTTCACTTGCGCTCCACTTGCCAAGTGGAGGGCAAGTGAACAGGGAAGAATACATGTGAGTCTGTTCATTTGCTGTTCAAGTGTCATTCATCACTTGTAGCTTGGCCCTATGGTGCCACTGAACTCAAATCCTGCCGTTCTACTCCAGACCAGCATGGCTATCTAACTGAAACTATCCTGGAAAATGGCAGCCCTCCAAGTTTGCAAACGCTGGGCTGGGAAATTCCTGGGTATTTGGGGGTGGAGCCTGGGGACGGCGGCTTTTGGGGAGGGACATCAGTAGGGTATAGTGCCATAGGGTCTCTTTACACGAGATATGGATAAAAAAATGGGAAAAGTGTATGGTATTTTAATTCTATATATGGTTAACAACAGCACGGCTTTTATATGCTCAAAAATGGAAGTGCAAGGATCTACCTTCATTGGAAGACTGGATGGGAAAGATAATGGACTTAGCTGAGATGGCCAAACTTACAGCATTAATCAGAGACAAAACACTCTATTCATGGCAAATTGGAAACCCTTTATGAACTATCTGCGAGAGATGAAGAAAAATGAATTAATGATTTGTGGTTTTGATTTTTAAGAATAAGGATCTGGGATATTAAGAAGATGAGATATAGAAAAAAGACATTAATTAGACCACATGCTGATGGATACGAAAGGAGGCAGTGTTACAGGCGAAAAACTGCAATACATTAATAATATGCTTAGTATGCCTTTTACTGCTTTTTTTACTTTGTATTCAGGCCACTGTTGGCTCTTTGTAGTTGTGTTTTTGTTATGTTTAACTTTCCTTCTTTGCTCTCTTTTTTAACTTTTCTACAATAAAAAGAAAAAAGAAAAAAACCAAGACATCTTACACACGGATACTCAAGTGACTTACTTTCTGTGTGCTCTTATATTCAAGTATACTTTATCTCCCTAGTGGTGTCTGTATATCCACAATGGGAGAACAAGTGTAAGATCTTTCACTTGAGCAACCCCGTGTAAGAAGACTTGTGTAGAGAGACTCATAGAGTCCATCTTCCAAAGTGGCCATTTTTTTCCCAGGGAAGCTGATCTCTGCAATCTGGATATCAGTTTCTAACAGTACCTGAAGAAGTGAGCTGTGACTCAAGAAACTTCATACCCTACCACCAATTTTGTTAGTCTTATAGGTGCTACTGGACTCTGGCCATTTCCAGACACATTAAATAATGCACTTTCAATGCACTTTAACAATCCTTTGGAAGTGGATTTTTTGTTTCACACACAAAAACCCAGTTCCAAATAATCACTAAAGAGCATTGAAAGTGCATTATCCAACGTGTGTGGAAGCAGCCTCTTGCTCTTTTCTACTGCTACAGACAGACTAACACAGCTACCCATCTTCGAGATCAGTTGCAATTCTGGGAGATCTCTAGGACCCCTCTGGAGGTTGGTAAACCTTCTCCCGGTGCAGAACATTGCTGGTGCCCATGCCAGAGCTTCTCCTTTGAAATGAATGCACCCCAAGGAGGGTTGTTATTCCTTTATCCCGTTCCGGCTGCTCCCCAAACTACTTTCCCTACTATTACCATTTCCTTCTCTTGCCATCCAATCCAGTCTTGTGTGAACATGTTCATATATTGAGGACAAAGAGAAGTTTTATTAGAAGGAGGGAGGAAAAGGTGGATTTCTTTACAAAGAGAAAGCAAGTCTTAGGAAACTACAAATGGGGCCGTTTCCAGACGACTAAGCAGAAGGCGCTGCATGCCGCCATGTTCCGGATCGCGATGGGGAAAACGCGAAATATCGTGTTTTCTCGCGCGAGTATGGCGCAACATCGCGCCAAACTCGCGCAAGAAAACACGATATTTCGCGTTTTCCCTGTTGCGATCCGGAACATGGTGGCATGCAGCGCCTTCTGCTTAGTCGTCTGGAAACGGCCTTGGTATCAGGCTTGTGTTGCCAGTTTCCAAAGAGTGCCTTGAGATTGACAAGGGAGCTCTAGCCAAGGCTCTTCGTCGGAAGACATGACTGTTGTTTGTATATTTATTTAGAAGAAGTATATATCCTACTTCTCAGCATAAAAGATTTCAGAGGCAACCAATAATCGTAAATTTAATCAGAGGAGTTAGTCATGTTAGTAGTCATAGTAAAGATTCCAGTGGCACCTTTACGCCACCATTTTCATGACAATGAAGTTGGTTAGTCTTAAAGGCAGGGCTTTTTTTCAGCTGGAACATGGTGGAACGGAGTTCTGGTGCCTCTTGAAAATGGTCACATGGCCGGTGGCCCCGCCCCCTGATCTCCAGACAGAGGGGAGTTTAGATTGCCCCCCGCACCACATCTTTTTTACTGAGAAGTAGGATATATACTTCTTCTAGATTGCCCTCTGCGTTGCATCTTTTATGCTGAGAAGTAGAATATATACTTCTTCTAGATTGCCCTCCGCACTGCATCTTTTTTGCTGAGAAGTAGGATATATACTTATTCTAGATTGCCCTCTGCGTTGCATCTTTTATGCTGAGAAGTAGGATAAATACTTCTTCTAGATTGCCCTCCGCGCCACATGTTTTTTGCTGAGAAGCAGGATATATACTTCTTCTAAATAAATATACAAATAAGTCATGTCTTCCAGTCACATGGCCGGTGGCCCCACCCGATCTCCAGACAGAGGGGAGTTTAGATTGCCCTCCGTGCCATGCGGCACAGAGGGCAATCTAAACTCCCCTCTGTCTGGAGATCAAGGGGCGGGGCCACCAGTCATGTGACCATTTTCACCAAGGGTGATTTAAACTTTAAAAAACTCCCCCCTTGTTCCAGCTGACCCAAAGTGATGTCATTGTGTGGTCCTGAGTTCCACCACCTCTTTTCCCAGAAAAAAAGCCCTGCTTAAAGGTGTTACTGGACTCACACCCAGCCTGGATTGTGCACTCCACCTCTTTCATGACTTTTGCAACTGATTTGCGTCTACTCCTCCCTCCCCTCACTATCTATATATTTCTGGCCAGTTTCTTCATACTCTCCATGCATCTGACGAAGAGAGCTGTGGTTCTCAAAAGCTTATGTTACAATAAAGTTGGTTATTCTTAAAGGTGCTACTGGGCTCTTACTATTTCAAAAATGTAATTAATTCACTCAAAAGCCATGGAAAACTATAACATTAACAAGCAAGTGCACAGTCAGTAAGAAAAACCATATGGGGAGGGAAAGGAAACCAACCAAAAACCTGTTGAAGAGAAATGTTTTAATCCTAAAGCAATCCTGTATAGATAGCTGTGAGCATTGCACAACTAAGGTGCCGCTAGAGAGAAGGCCTTTTGTAGGGTTGCCAACTCTGGGGTTGGAAAATTCCTGAAGATATGGGGCGTGCAGCCCGGGAAGGGCAGGGTAACCCAAAAATGTTGTCTTGTCAACAGAATGATGTCATTTCAGGGGTGAACCTGAAAGTGACACCATGCCGTTGCTGCCATTCTCAGAGCAGAACCACAAGTGACAAAAGGCACAGATTGGACACTTGTCTGCTTCCCTCAAGTTTTGATGGGAAATGTAGGCAACTTGGCGGAATGTTGGACAAGTGACAGTTGAAAAGTCCATTGGACAGCAGTCAGAGAGCCAAGCTGCAAGACTAGGATGCCTACATTTCCCATCAAAACTTGGGGGAAGCAGACAAGTGTCCAATCTGTGCCTTTTGTCACTTGTGGTTCTGCTCTCAGTTTACCAGAAACCATAGAGTTCCACTGAATCCTAGAGAACTGCGCTAATGGCATGACATCACTTCCAGGTTTGCCTCAAAAATTGAGTCACAGTGTTGATGGGATGGCACCTCCCATGTCTCTGTCTCCCAGTCTCCCACCAGTTGGCAACTGTGGTGTCACTCCCATGGTAGCAATTTTGTGGTGGTTGCCCACACCTTTCTTAAGATTGAGGACCACTGAAATACCATGTTTGAACCTCCTTTAAAAATAGTAAGCCTCTTTGGGTCCCCATTGGGGAAAAAACCAGAGTACAAATTAACTAAATAAATAAACTTTAGCTATGAGCCAACCAAAGGCTCAGAAATTATCTTCTCTTCACGAGCCGTAACAGCATTCCCGTTATGCTATCGCTTCCTTCACAGAAAGTTCTATGCTCCTCATTTACAAGGTTTTCCCTCCTCTTAATCCACCTTTGGACCAACTTCTGTCTCCCGCTGTGGAATCAAAAGTGTACTTATGAGAATCAGCAACCAAGACTGAGGGAAGAATAATAGAGCATAGACTGTTACGAAGGGGAAAAGCCGTTCTGACATGTTATCTTTCTAAAGGGTCTCGTGGGGGCGTTTCTCCCACCCAATGCCCACTCCTTGTCACAATCCCTCTGCCAACTGGTATCTAAATGTGCCACGGCAGGACTCGTCCTGTTGCGTTAACATCAACAAGGGACTTACAGGTAGGTGTCGCCCAGCTGCAAAGATAAAGGCAATCACTCAGCTTTTGAGTTTCATCTCTGTCTCTCCCAGCTACTCTCCCCATCCACAATCATTCATGTCAATCCACATTATTCAGGGACAGCGGTTTGATTAAATGCAACTTCTGTTGGAACAGAATTCAAAGCATTTTTCTGCATGGGCAAAAATAAATCCCCGTTAGAAGCCAAGACAACGGCATTTATATCCCTTCGATATAATATTAATAACTGCGCTTATATACCGCTCTTCTAGACAGATTAGTGATCCACTGAGTGCAGTGAACAAAGTCAGTGTTATTATCTCCACAATACAGCTGGGAAGCTGGGGCTGAGAGAAGTGGCTTACCCAAGGCCACCTGCAGAGTTCGTGGCAGTAGTGGGATTTGAACCAGCAGAATGATGATTTACAACCCAACCACTTAACCACTATGCTACATACTACCTCCAGTATTTTAACGCCAGAATAGTACTGGGACCAGGAAGACTGATCCCAGCCCCGACTTCAACCACAGAGATCAGCTATTCACAGCCTAATCTACCTCACAGGGTTGTTGTAAGGATACAATTGGGAAAAGAACTATGTCTGTGCCCCTGAGTTCCTTGGAGAGAGAATAGGATAGAATGTGGTGGATGGATATAACATCAGGAGAACTTCATTGACTATTGATCTGGGGGGAGTGGGTAACTAGTTTGGTGTAGTGGCTAAGAACAGTAGGACTCTAATCTGGAGAGCTGGGTTTGATTCCCCGCTCCTCCATTTGAAGCTAGCTGGGTGACCTTGGGTCAGTCACAGCTCTCTCACCCCACCCACTTCACAGGGTATATGTTTGTGCGGATAATTATGACACTGACTTTGTAAACCGCCCTGAGTGTGGCATTAAGTTGTCCTAAAGAGCGGTATATAAGCACAAGGTGATTGTTGTTGTTGTTTTGTTATTACTGAAATGTACAGGGGCTACCAACTTTGCTTTTTAAAAGCAAAACGAACGAATACTAACCAGGGCATCTGGGTGAGTTTTTTTTTAATGGCCGTTCTGATTTACAGACTCTGCCCGCCCTGTCAGGCCCGAGACGGAGATTGTATTCCTGTGCTCATATACCATGGTAAATACCCCTTTGCTCATCGCAGCCGGGGATCCTGAGGACAGCGTAGCTATCTCATGCTCGTAAAAGACTTTGAAGATGAAAGGCTTCTGTTCCCTCCTATGCCAATCGTTTTATACAGCAATGATTATCAAAGTGCAGTAGAATGTATTGGGAAACCTTTCACTTTTATAAGTCACAATTGCTCATGCGAGATTTAATATGAACACCGAGGATTAGTCATTTCTCGTAGAGCAGAGGGGTGGATGGGAAACAGCCCTTGCAAGTTATGAGGCTGTGTCACTATTGAGTTATTGATTTGACCCCAACCCGAAGGCTGCCACAAACTGAGGTCAAGCTGTCTACACAGCTCACTGTTGCTAACTAATAACTAACTAATAGGTGGGGCCTCAAACTTTCTCTAGAGCTGTACTTGACTAATCAGAGACAGGCCAGTTTTCATCAGAAAGGGCAAATGTTGGTGTGGATGAAAGTTAAGAGTTTGCTAAATCTTTTTTCACAGGTCTACTAATTCAAGAGAGATAGTCTCAAAGTCATAAGCACTACTAAATGTTGCACGATTACTAATTGTATTACTCATTTACTCTGGCTTTTTGTATCTGCTGAAAAACTAAGCAATCTTTATACTGCTAGTATAACTAATCTATCAGGTTTAATAGGAATTGATCACTAATATTGTACTATCAGAAGATTAATATTCTGTTATTTTTGCTACATTCACTGTTTAAATATGTTATGTTTGTTTATGAAAAAATAATTAAAAATAATTTTTAAAAAAGTTAAGAGTTTGTTCTTCCAGCTTGGTTTCAGGGAGAGGGGGGAGGGTGCGCTTTTTATATTGTACTGTCTCTAAATAGGGATGATATTGCAGGAGGCCTCCCAGCATTCCCTTTCTCTGCCTGCAGGAGCCTTGGGCACCAGTGGAAATAAATGGGGAGAAATGAACATGCCCCAGCATCACACTGGCACGCTGATGTCACGTTAAAAAGCAGAAGTGATATAGCAGATGTATTGTCGATGGCTTTCACGGCCGGCCCTGTGACACTGAGAGATCCCTGTCTTTCGGTGCTACACCTCTGAAGATGCCAGCCACAGCTGCTGGCGAAACGTCAGGAACTACAATGCCAAGACCACGGCAATACAGCCCGGAAAACCCACAAACCCCATGATATAGCAGATGTTCTAGCATTCCACAAAAATGCTAGAGAAATGCTAGAGAGTCCACGATGTCACATCTGGTTTTTACCAGAAGCGATGCTGACATGCCAGGTCCCACCCCCCAATTCCTCCTACGGGTTTGGCACTATGGCCTGGCAACCTGATCACTGATGAATGCTTTAATTGTACTACTGATGCCTGGTAGCATACACTATGAGCTTCCAAACGCTTTACCTTTTGGAGGATATATTTTATATCAATCAATTTGTATTTATTTAGATGTTTATATCCTGCTTTAGTCCCCCAAAGTAGCTTACAACTTCCTTCTCCTCTTCTCCGTTTTATCCTCACAACCCTTTAAGGTAGGTTAGAACAAGAGAGATTTTATGAAACATAAAAAAGAAGTCCCAGCAACTTCTTTTTCTTAAACAAATGATTTAGAATTTCTCATCCCTGCCATTTTGAACCACAGATCCCTGTTTCTTTTTCCTTTCTCCCTTGAGTAAATTGAAATTACAATTTTGTCACTTTTGTGCCATTTTCAGTTTGCTCACTCCCGATTTTCCCCTTAAAATGTGTATATTTTTCCATATTGCTCACACATATGTAAACCAGGATGCTCCGTGACATGTATGTTAGATATCCTTATTTCACCAGGGCTGATTCCGTACACGTTGGATAATGCACTTCCAATCCTCTTTATAGATCATTTGGAATGGATATCTTCATGTGCGGAACAAAAAATCCACCTCAAACTATTGATAAAGTGCATTGAAAGTGCATTATCCAACGTGTGCAGAATCAGCCCTAGTAGTAGGTATCCTGATATTTCTATATTTTTAACCAAAGTTTCTTTTACCCTTTATATTGTGTGCCAGATAATGTTTTGTTTTATAAGCTTGAATCTGGTCGTGGACCGTAATAAAATTTACTATTACTGCTATAGTCATGTGTAAACGGCATGCATTGTATGTACAAATTGAGCCTCAAAACCAGACAGCGCGAACCAATCAACAAAAACGGTGAAAAGCGGAAAAACAAAACTTTTGACACAAAGGTAGATGTGTATAGGAAGGAATAAAATTGAGAATTCTCACTTTTCCCTCGCAGACCTGCCATAGAGAGTAAAAACAGAGCCTTTTTACCCCCCAGCCACTTTGCAAAGTTTTCCCCATAATACGCTTCTGCAGATCTCTCTGTTTGGGAAAGAGCCTGCAATTTAGGTTAATGAGCAGCATAATCTCTTAGCACCTGGGGAAGTGACTTCATTTCCTTGGCAGCAACCTGTCGTTAAAATTTCCATTTGCTGTTTGCTTGGCTTCTCACAAGTTACCTTGTCCTCCATGGTTTCTTCCTGATTTCAGGGACGCCCTTTCTGAGTATAATTCTTCCTTCCTCGTCACATTCGGATACATACACAGACCAAAAAACCACCCCTCTTGCCTGTTGATTTTAAATGGAATTCTAAATCTCTCTTTTCCGTTCCTCAAAAGACGTTCAGATTCCGTGGGATGCCTGGAGGTGGCCTGCTCAATCATATTGGTCAGGTCTTCCTTTTCAGTGTAAAGCTTGAGTGGCTCAAGGGCCTGACACTCTCTAATAGGAATATCAAGGCGTCTTGCCGCTGCAATGACAGCTCACCTCGTTGATGTAGCTAATTGTGATGGAAAGGGGGCAGGAAAACCTGGACTGCTTGAAACAGAAAGAAAGAAGTCAGAATTAAAGGGGAATGCAAGTGTTTTCTCTAGCCAGGCTGTACCTGGTAACTGGTGAGGGTGGGGGCAGGGACATGGGGGGGACACAACATTGTCTGCATCACTATGTCACTTTTGGGGAAAACCTGGATGAGATAGCCAGGCTGCAGCCAGGAACCCACAGGAGCACAGGCATACCTGCATCACACCAACACGCAATGTCATTTCCAGTGAAAACCAGAAGTGACATGGTGACGTCAGGGGGGAACACTTAGAATTCACCAAAACTCTATGGTTAAACTAATTTTCATGAGAGTGACATCTCACGCTGGGGCGATGGGGGTATGCTTCTCCCATTTCCACCCCTCACACACCAGTCTTTGAGATGCTGGTGGGCAACAAACACGATTACTGAGAGGTCTCCCTTTGCAGGAGATTTGGGCCTTTTCCATGCAGACAATTTACTCCTCTCTTTTTGAGCATTCGCTCCTCAAGGATCAGATATGTTTTGACCGCCTACCTTTCTGCATCTTTCTGTCATTATATTGTTTTGACATTATAACGTCATTATGCATAGTTTTTAAAAGAATTTCCCCAATACATGACAGCCATGCTCCAAATAGACATTTTTGTTTAAGATTCCGGATCTCCTCCCCTCAGCCCATTTTTGTTTATGATTCCCCTGCACTCCAAAATGGAGAGCCCCACCTGGGCTGACCCAGAGCTGAGAGGCAGTGGCTGACCCCAGCAGGGCAAATTGACATAATGCAAAAACACCAACGTTACAACGTTATAACGTCATTAAGATTTCTTCCCAAAAAAGTCTCATGTTGGAAAAGGAGGGGAATGAGGGGTGGAAAGAAGGGGGGGAGGGAGGGCAGCACTGATTGGGAGAGACCAATCAGTGAGAAGTGGTCAGCAGAGGGAGAGAGGGAGGAGCCTAACACAGAAGGCGGGAGGGGGTAAGAAATGAAAGGAAAATGCTGCACAATCGAAAAGCCAACTCAAAACCACATTGAGTAAAACATGAGGGAATAAGCTCATGCCACAGATTCAAAGAGAACCCTTGAAAACGCCACACTGAAATCTGAAGGAGGAGGCAAGTACGCACAATTTGGAAGGCAAAACGGCATGGGGCCAGAACCAGTGAAAATCACCATGTGGAAAAGGTCCCAGCATCCTTAACTGATCTCCAGATTACAGAGATCATTTCACCTGGAGGAAATGGCAGCTTTGGAGGCCAGGCTGTACAGAATCATATCCCTGCTGGACTCCTTCCCCTCCCAAGCTCCATCCTCCCCAGGCACCACCCCAAAATCTCCAGGAATTTCTCAATCCAGAGCTGGCAACCCTCTCAAACCGTCTTTTGTATGTATGTGCCCTTTCCTTATTTTATTTTTCTAAACAGATGCGAACTTCAAAAGGCATACTACCACGTCCCAGTTGTCATTTTTGCTATGGATCTGGGCTGTTCTCCATAGGCATCCATCGTGCAGTGCTGTTTTGACTGAAACCTCCCACTGTTTACTTAAATCAAGAAACACACTGTCTGCTAAAACTAGGCAATGTCCTCAAACTGCTCAGCTCTGATGGGGCGTGGAAGCTAGAGTTAATCTTTTAGATTTTCTGTACACTTTTCATCAGTTGGTCCCTAATGATACTTTTTTTAAAAAAAAATATTTTTTAATATTAAATTTTTAACAGTTAACAATAAAACATTATAACAAAAAAGAGCAAACCAACGAAACCTGAGGAATATATCATACAAATCTTACAGCCTTAACATGTTATTACTGTTATTATAATGTTAAATAACCTTTATCCTAATGATTCTTAACTTCCCGCTGGCCATCCCCTAAAAACCACATGCTCTGGGCACATAGAATGGCTCTGGGGGCTGTGCCAAAGGAGATATGATGGTGAGGGATCCACGGGTAGCTGACTGGTAGCTGACTGGCCAGATGCATAGTGCTGGAAGCAAAAGAGCCCAGACTGAGATGGCTCAGGGGAGGACAGGGCTTAGCTCCTCGTGCCTCTGTGCTCCGTTTTCATTTTTTTTTAAACCCCACATCCTGTTTTAAATGCAAACAGATGGACATAGGTATAAATACATCTGGATCCCTTCCTTCTCACACTCCATAGTGGAATGATTCTCTTGGCCCCCAAGACAAGAGCCAGTTTGGTTCAAACAAGGGTCCCCAACATGGTGCCCGTGGGTGCCATAGCGCCAGATGACACTTTTCCTGGCAACTGCCAAGTGTTTTTAAAACTGGGCTGGGCCAGGTGGGGCTTTTCCCCAGCAGGGGTTTTGAGTGACTATTGGAGATTTAATTGGCAGTGCAATTTTTTTTAAATGTTGCTTTGGTAGCAGTTGCCACCACGGCACACGGATCTTCGTTATGTGACTAAAGGAAAGTTGCGGCAGCCATTTTGTGGCTGGCTTTACCTTCCGCAGCAGCCATTTTGTGGGTAAGCCCACCACCCTGTGTCAGAATTCCTAAGATGCCTGCAGACTTTAAAAGGTTGGAGACCCTTGGGTTGGAATGTCAGGCTAGGATATGGGAGACCAAAGTTCAAATTCCACACTGCACAGAAGTTCACTTGGGCTATTCACTCACACTCAGCCTAACATACTTCATAAGGTTGTTATGAAGATAAAATGGAGGGGGGAGAATGTGGTAAGTTACTTGAGGTTACCATTGGGGAGAAAAATGAGGCATAAATGCTTCACACTGTGGATCCTCTCTTGAAAAACAATGGGTCCAAGACACAAGTTTTAGTAGGGAAAGAAAGATCATTTGGAATTACCTTCAAATATCAGTTTAAAACTATTTTATTCTCCTGAGCTTTTTATGGATGGTATGGGTCCGATGTCCCAGCTTCTGCTGTTTTAATGACTGGGATGTTATGCCTGGTAAAATGTATTGTTTTTAGGGTTATTATTATTGTCAGGCTGCCAGTTTAAATTATGCATTTTTTTCCTTCATGAGCTTTGAAAGCTTGTTTGTAAACTAAAGAAGAGGACAGAAGTCTTCTAAATAAATCTTCTGATTTTTTTAGGAACATTAGGGTTTCCTTGCTGGGTCTCTAATAAGACTACAGGTGCTTGTTTGGTCTTAAAGACATCCGTTCTATTACTGAGAATCTTTTTTCTGGAGGCCCATAATGAATTTATTCTCCACTGCCCTTTATCAGTCAAAAACTCATGTGCTCTGATTATGGATCTCCCAGCATCGTGTTCAGATGACTGTCTAAAACTAATTTTCATAGCTGACAAAAATGGACTGAAATTAATAAATGGCACGCAAAACAAAACAAAGCCTTGTCTCCGATGTTGCAAGCCCATCACTTCCAAACTCCTCTATACTGACAAAGGAATATTATCCTACGTCACAGGCAACAATGGATCTTTCAAATTACCAGACCATGGTCATAAGACTAGCTCAAATACTTGAGAAGATCTGACCCAATTATGCAAGAAACCCAAAGAGGCAGAAACAGAATAGGAGAGAAATTTATTTTTAAAACTGGGCCTCCATAAACTAATAGGAGGGTAGTAGCAGAATAACATCAATTGAAGAGAAAACGGGGTGGGTGTTTTGGAGGTTGCTGGCTGGTGTGACTGTGAGGGAGAAAATAACAAACTTAGCTTAGATTTAGAAAAGAAATAAGAGTTCTTTATTATAGGAACTCCATACTCTGATAGGAAAAATAGATTCCTATCTACCTATTGAGTCTAAGGATGGCCATGGATTGCAGGACAAGTTCTGCATCCATGGTGGAAGATGAAAAGAAGAGATAGTTGTGTGACTAAGGGAGGAAGAGAAGGATGTCAGGAGGAGGAAGATGTCACTGAGATTAGCGATCTACACATCAAAGGATAGTTTCAGGCAGTAAGGAATAAACAGAAACCTCACCCCTCTTTCTTTCTACATTTCTGGTTTGTCCCCCTCTAAAACCTGAGGAAATGGACATCATTAAATCCTCCTCTTCTAACACCCCCTCTCACTGTTGCTTGTATTAGTCTATCAGATTCATCTTGTCTCGTAGAGTCTGAAAATGAACTCTTGGTAATAGCTTGGTTAGGCCGTCAGCAATCATCTCTGTGGAAGGACAGTAGATCTTAGCGATGCCTTTCCATTGGAGTTCTTTCACAAGGTGGTACTTCACGTCAATGTGCTTGGTTTAAATCTATCAGCATACATAAACAAAACCATCCCATAGCGATGTAAATTCAACAATTCTCACGGTGCAGTAAATTTCCAATCAGGTAAGTTAATAAACAGTCTATTAAATAACAAGTTCATGTAAATATCAGTATTCGTTTACAGGTGGAGCCGGTGGAAGCGGGGTGCAAAAGGCAGACCCGCACCACCCAACACGCAGCGCTGGCTTGAATCCGCTGTTTTGTATTCACAACCTCCTCAGGGGCGAGTTGCTACCACCGTGCAACAAATAAATTAGTAATGTATAATTTACAGCACCATCAAATACAGTCAAATACAAAGCAGTCAAAATAGTCCGGTCCGGCAGCCCCCTGCTCCGGCCCCATCCCATTGGATGGTTTTGTTTATGTATGCTGATAGATTTAAATGTTCGAAGATTTTGTGACAGCATCTCATTTCTTGCTTAACCAAATTATCATTCCACCTCCATAGAAGAAAGTATGTCCACTGGTAGACAATCTGGTTTTCACGCTTCTCCGTAATTAGCACACAATTAGTTCAGGTTTCCTGTTGGCTGGTAGCTTGAGCCTGAAATGTGCTGTACCTGTCAGATATCTGACAAATCTCTTGACTGCATTCCAGTCTTTGAAGGTTGGTGCTGATGATTTTCTGCACAGTAGACCCACTGCAGCACTTATATCAAGTCTTGCCAGTGTACAGATGTATAGTAGTTTACCTATAGCAGCACAATATTTGTTGTGTTGGTAGCCTTTCGATGTCATCTAGTTCCTTTACATAGCTTAGTTCAATAGGAGTAGCAACAGCATATGCATCTTCCATATTCATGAAAGATATAAGGTCCTTGATCTTTTGCTCTTGGTTGATAAGGAAACTTCTTTTCTGAATAGTTGCATGCCTAGGTAGTGAGTAATGTTTCCGTGTTGCTTGATTTCAACATCTTTCCTCCAGTGTAGCACAACTTCATTGCTGTCATTTGGATTTTCACATGCTAGAATCAAATCATCAACATAAATGAATATATAAGGCCATTTGCCATTTTTCTGCTTGGTATATAGGCAAAGATCATTTTCACCTCTCTTGAATCTGGCTTGAACGAGTAGATTATGCAGTTTTAAATCCCAAATCCGAGCAGCTTATTTGAGTCCATAGATACTGTTCTTCACATCAAGATGTTCCAAGTGCATGCTTTTGCTTGCAGCAACGCTTATTAGTGTGTCCCACAATAGGTGCAAAAGTTTCATCAAAATCTCCATATTTCTGGGAGTATCCTTTAGCAACTAATCTTGCTTTGTATCTTTGGACTGAGCTGTGTTCATCATACTTAGCCTTGAAGACCCATTTGCACCCACTGCCTTCCTCTTCCAAGATTGCGGTATGAATGTCCATGTCTTGTTCTTGTATAGAGTTTCAGTTTCCTCTTGTGCAGCTTTAGTCCATTTCTCTGCTTCTTCTGATGGTAGCTGAGATAATTCATCCCAGGAAGTAGATTTGGGTATCTTCACCATTCTTGCAAGGTAAAACAGTTGCCGAGTTGAAACACCTTTGGTTGAACGTGTTGATCGTCTTAGTTCTACCTCGGCACTCTGAACCTCTGGTCGATCAGGTGTTTCTGGTGGTGAAGTACTTGGTGCTGTATCTGCACTTGGTGTAGCAATGAAATGTATTATAATTCTTCCAGTTTTTCCTTTGGATCAGGATGTTATTTGGCTGTTCTCTTTAGTATTGGCCCCCTCTACAGGTGTAGCCTTCTCACTTTCATCAAAATATACAGCTCTGCTCACAACGGGAACGGGCCTCCCAGGCGCACTCTTGGGGCCACACAATGACATCACTTCCTGGGAGAGGCATCATCGCACTGCCCCAAGAGCTCTCCTGGCCTTTGCAGTGGAGTGATTTGGGCCCCAAATGGGCCGAATTGAGTCCATTTGGGACCAAATTGGCCCACTGCGAAGTGCACGTGTGCTCCTGTGCCTGCGTGACAATGTCGCTCAGATGTGATGTCATCACACAGGCACGCACAAAGAACTCAGAGAAGGTGAGTGTCGGGTACCCGTGACCTATATGTAAGTCTAGTTGTGTGCAAAAGCACGCAGGAATGACATTGCGCACACAGCAATAAATGTTGGGTACCTCTGGTATTAATAGCAATGCACCTTTACTCAGCACCTATTTGGAACATTCAGAGACAGGAGGAGTGAAATGGGTGCCCTTCCAGAAGCAAACAGTGATCCTGCTTTTGCACTTGTTCTCTCTTTTTCTGATACCAACAGAGTTTTGCCTTTCTCCACCCCTTTCTACTGAGATTGGCCACAGCCCTTTCCTGTCCCTATATCAACTTCCCCTTCCTGGACACAGTTTTGGTGTAACCAAGTGTCTCCATGTACGGTGCACAGACACCTGTCCGGTCCTTGCCTTGCAGCGTTGTGTTTCTGCTCCACTTCCTGAACCTGCCAGCTTTCCCCTCCCCACCCAACTCCACTTCCTGCGCCTCTTTCTCTTGCACCTCAGTGAGATCACTTTCTCCCAGCTCAGCAGAGATTGAAATCCTTTCCCCCTATACCCCAGAGAAGCCCTGAGTCCTAGGGTTGCCAGCCTCTAGGTGAGGCCTGGATATCTTCTTGAATTACAACTGATCTCCAGTCTACTGGGATCAATTCCTCTGGAGAAAATGGCTGCTTTGAAAGGTAAACACTATGGCATTATATTCCATGGAGGTCCCTCTCTCTCCAAACCCTAGGCTCCATCCCCAAATTGCCAGGAATTTCTCTTCTTGGAGTTGGCAACACTGCAGGGCATCGATGGTTGTTGTGGGTTTTCTGGGCTGTATTGCCGTGGTCTTGGCATTGTAGTTCCTGACGTTTCGCCAGCAGCTGTGGCTGGCATCTTCACAGGTGTAGCACCAAAAGACAGAGATCTCTCAGTGTCACAGTCTGCAGGGCATCCTTTCTCTGAATGCTGCCCTGGCTCCAAGACCTGTGGAGGGAGCGAGGTACCCTTCTGAACCTGCAAGGCAAGGTATACAAAGCGAGGATTCTCTTCAAGTGCCACTGATCTTCCAGAATATTCTTTGCCAGGCTTGGAGTCCAAGCGAAAGTCCAACATCTGTAGCCTGCCCTGAATGCCTGAAAGTGACCCTTACATAGAGAAAGGGGAAAGATGCTCAAATCTTAATGGGGAGAAATATTTCAAATTTGCCCTTTGCCATTTCCTGCCCAACAGGACTTCCTTCTCCAATGTCTCCCCCAATTTTATCTCCTGTGTATTTGATTTATCTCTCCTACAGGATGACATTTTAATTTATCTTTGTTAAAATTCCGCCCCCCCCCTTCATTGTTATCTGCTTCGCTCTCCCATTTATCAGGACAGCGCTCAATTTAAAATGGAGATGCTATCCCTCCGTTTTGTAACCCTTTGGCATTAAGCAAACATTCTGAAAATATATGATCTGCCTCAGCACAAAATGATTGCCCCACCCAGTTAAGCATGGTGATTAAAGGTAATTTTAAATACCTCATCAAACCCTATTAATTAATCAAGGAAAAGAAAGCCCTGCTACCTGGGTTTGGCGCAACTTTGTTCTCCCAAGGTTGTGTTTGGCTTTAATGGATCTTGCAGTGCCCCCAAGTAGAGTTAAGATTAACATGAAATTTCGTTACAATTGGCAAATTTTCAAACGTTTGATGTCCAAATGATTATTTTCCCCCTTTTCTAACAAAAGGGACTGAGATATTCTCCCAGGTAGAAAGTCAGCATTACTGGTTGCTTTCAGGAGCCTGGCCAATGTGTCAGAATGCAACAATTCAGAGATGACTTTGGGGTCAGAACTGGACAGTCCATTCATTGCTCAGTTCTAAGGCATTGGTAGCTTGATTGTTAGATCACTTTTCAAGCATCAGTGTGGGATTTCCGTGATCTATGGTGCTTGGTCTCCCATGTTTCCATTCTATTTTACATTTTTATCCCACCCTTTTCACAAGAAACTCAGAGCAACATGCATGGTTCTTGGTGAGGCAGGTTGGCAGGCCCACAATAACCTGGTGGGATTTATGGTTCAGTGGGGATTTAGATCCAGCTCTCTAGTATCCTGTACAGGTGCAAAATTCTATAAAACAAGTTTGTTCAACATCACAAGATATATAGTTGAAACTAGAGATGGGTACAAACCAGGAAAATTCTGAACCATGCAGTTAGTGGTTCGTCGCGTTTCATGAACCATGAACTTTCATGAGCTTGCCCCAGTTCATAAACCGATTCGTTTGGTTCGTGAAAACATCACTTCTGGGTCAGCAGAAGGTCTGCAGAGAGCCCCCCCCCCCATTGCCTAGGAAACTGATTGAATGGAGCCAGGCTGTCTGCAGTGACAAACCGAAATACGAACCAAGCGAACCAGGATAAAATTCGTCATTGTTCGTGAGAAATGAGCTCCCACAAACTGCTGGTTCGTGAACCATGAACTGGCCCAGTTCGTGATGAATTTTGGTTTGTATTTCAGTTCATGTCCGCCTTTAGTTGAAACCTTCCATTTAAAAAGAAAATATCCATTAAGTACAAGGTTGCAAATAGTTGTATATCAATAACACGAAAATGACTTTGGATGATTAGCCCTCAGCTTTACTGATACAAGGATAACAAAGTACACATTTATCAATTGACAAATGAAATACAGATAAATTTGCCAACACACAGCTTTTGTAGCCAACAAATTTATCTGTCTGTGTTTGTCAATTGAGAAATGAGTTACTTCATTACTCCTGCGTCAGTAAAGTCAGCGGATCCAAAGTTGTTTAACCTCTATTGATATGCAACAATTCATGACATTGTGTTTGAGGGATGCTCTTTTTCTAGAGATGCTCTAAATGCCGTGTTTAGGATAAACTTTTTTTGTAACCTAATTTTAAAATACAGGGTGGAATTTCTCTTATGTCATTTTCTCTTATGTAATCGACATTCAGTAGGCTCCGGTTCTTGATCAGTGAAGACTTGTTATCCATAGAGTGACACTGTGACTTTCTGGCAAACTGCTCATAGGACATTTGGAGACTGTCTGAGCCTTCCATTACATGTCCAGGAATTGAACACAAATGACGCTGCCTTATACTGTGTCAGGCCATGGTCTATAAAGGTCAGTATCACCCACTGTGACTAGTGTTGGCTCTCCAGGGTCTCAGGCCGAGGTCTTTCATACCACCTACTATGTAATCTTTTTAACTGGAGATGCAAGGACTTGAACCTGGAACCTTCTACATGCAAAGCAGATGTTCTGCCACTAAGCCATAGTTTCGTATTGCCAGCTCTGGGCTGGGAAATTACTGGAGATTTAGAGGTGGAGCCTGGGGAGGGCAAGGTTTAGGGAGGCCAGGGTTTGGGTAAGGGAGGAACCTCAGTGGGGTATAACGCCATAAAGTCCACCCTTAAAAGCAACTGTTTTCTCCAGGGGAATGGATCTCTGTACTCTGGAAATCAGTTGTAATTCCAGGAGGTCTCCAGATTCCACTTAGAGGTTGGCAACCCTATCCATAGTTACACATTTGCTCTTGTCAGCTCTAGGCCATCAGTAAATCATTGTGGCTGCTTATGACTTAATGCTGGCCATTTCTGGACATTCTATGACATCACAAGAAACCAGCCAATCACCAGTCCATGGAGCCTAGCAGGCAACAAGCATCAGTTTCCGTTAAAAAACAACAACCTAGATTAATATTTAAATGAAGTTAGGACTTTTTTCACAGCACTCAAAAGTCTGGTTGGGATCGTGCAGCGCGAGCACAATCAACTTTCTCCCTGACCTGGAACACTGTGACATTTTGCAACCCACAGGTCAGCTTAAAAGCAAATCTCTGGGAAGTTTTGTTCTCATAGAACCACCCCATAGCCTTCAAAGAGTTCTTTCATTACACATCCAGAGAAAGCTAGTTGGAGGTGTCTCTTACCTAGTATGAACTACATTGACTGAGGGGGCTTTTTGGTTTGCATTGTCTTGTTTAGCATTCCATCCCGACTGGGAAGATCAGAGCAACATCAGAAAGAAATATAATTGCATTTTTCTTTTCTTTTTATTAGCATATGATACGGGTTCCACCCTTCCTTGTTGCCAGCTCGCCCAGTCGTTCACAGATGATATACATTCTGAGAATTATATAATTATAAAACTATAATTACGGGCAATAATTATACAGATATAGATATATAATATACACAAACACAAGAATATCCTAGAGGAAATCAGTGGTTGGAGCTTAGACCTATTAGCACCCCCTGGTCTCTAGGGAATATGTGCCCAATAGAGGAGGAAGGCTGAGCGTTTCCTAAAACTCCTAAAATGTTTTTACGAAAAGCTATCTGACAGAACCTCCCTTCTCTTTCTTGTGTGTAACTTGCAGGGAACAGATCCGGGCATGTATGAGCTGATAAACATAAAGCAACATTTGGGAAGTTTCTTGATGCTTGTAAATTATCAGGAGCCGACCACTGGCTTGCTGTGAAAGTTGTAAAGGTAAGGCAGGGTAACGATGTGGGGAAAATGTTGTTTAATGTTGGCACCAAAATTAAGACGAAAATAACAGCTCCCAGCTGTCTCCTCACAGTAGCAATCCTTTACCAGAGTCAGAAGGTCTTGCAAAGATTTCCAGTTTGGGAGGGAAGATGGCATAGTACAGTCCAGGGCTTTTTTTTCTGGGAAAAGAGGTGGTGGAACTCAGTGGGGTAGCATGGTTGCCAGCACCCGGGGCAATTCCCGGCAGGAGGTAGCGCCCCTGGCACCGCACGCATGCTCCCTGGACTGTGCGATGACATCATTTCCGGGACCCTGATCTGAGTCCACTGGATGGCATGACAATGATATTAGGCTCAGCGTGTCACAAAAGAGCCAGGCACCTTGGGCTGCACGTGGGGAGGAAACGAGGAGGTGGGGCCACCAGACACATGATTACTTTCGAGAGGTGCCAGAACTGCATTCCATTCTGTTCCCACTGAAAAAAAGCCCTGGTACAGTCCGATCTCATCAGTACCTGGACGGGTGACCACCAAGAAAGAATCTGCAGAGGAAAGCACTGGCACACCACCTCTGCTTCTCGTTTGCCTTGACCTCCTTCCTGGGTGGTTGCCGGGCTCCATGCGGCGGCCAGAGATCTCCCAGAATTACAACAGATCTCCAGCTGACAGAGATCAGTTCCCCTGGAGAAAATGGCTGCTTTGGAGGGCGAACTCACGAGGGGAAGGATCTCACTTGTGTATAATGCCATAGAGTTCAATGTTCAAAGTAGCCCTTTTCTCCAGGGGAATTGATCTCTGTCATCTGAAGATCAGTTGTAATTCTGGGAGATCTCTAGGTTCCACCTGGACATTGTCAATCCTACTCCACGCTCTTGTGTCAAATCTTAGAATCTCTCTACACAAGACATCTTACAAGTGGACACTCAAGTGAAAAATCTTACACTTGCTCTCCCATTGTGGATACACATGCATTGCTATGGAGACAGAGTACACTTGAATATAAGACCACACAGAAAGTAAGTCACTTTAGCATCTTCATGTAGATGTCTTGTGAAGAGAGTCTCTCTACATGAAATGCCTCTACACATTTTTGTCAAGTGTAGGGAGATGCAATGTTAGCCAGGAAGCGTAGTTTAAAAAGACAGAGCCAGCGGAGATCACTCCTCAGAGGGTTTGTTAATTTCGTCTTCCTCTCCCCAAAGGCTTTGTCAATTTCACCTCTCCAGTCTAAAACTGTGTGGGATCCCAACCAGAGGGCAGCAAGGAATGGAAATGGGCTGGAGCTGCCTTCCAGAGCTGGGCTTGGACCTGGAAAGGTTCTAATGGGCTGAAATTTCCCTTCTGGCATTTCACAGCCCCTTCACACAGCTCCAGTGTATAACAAAGCCTTTGCCCTGCCACCGGCTCTGTCTTTTTAAACTACCCTTCCAGCTAACATTGCATCTCCTGACATGTGTTCTTCACATGTCAAATGTCTCATGTAGAGAGACTCTTAGACTGCTAACTCCACTGGAGCAGAGACCTGTCTATAAATAGTCCTGCACATTGATAGTGCTATACAAAGCAAAATCCTTATATGAAACAAGTATAACAGAAGGCTGAGGAAGAAGAGTGAATCAGGTGTGGGTGAGAAAGGCTTCTTTAAAAGCTAGATCTAGCCTACTGCAAGAAAAATTTACATAGCAATCCCAGCTCTTCTGGGACTGAATCATGGCTAGTGAGATCCTTTTTAGCTTGGTGTACCTGGGCTCTTAAATATTTGTTTTAACTCTGTGGAGGTTTCCTCTTGTAAGTAATTTGTTATAGAATGGATACAGCTATTGATCAGAGGGTCCTTTGGGGTAAGGGTATGTGTGCATAGACACAGTGCTTTGGGGGCAGCTCATAAAGTCCGAAACTGGAGAAACAAAAATCCACCACCTCCCCCAAATACAAAGCAATCCATTTCTAAGGGGGAGCTGGAATAATATTTATTCCATGGACGTTGCTGTTGCAAATGGTAGTTGATCCACCAGCAAGTCTTCTCCAAAGAGGCCACATATCAAAGGAAAGTTATTCCTTTGTGGGAGGATCAAGGGTCTGGGGTAAAATTGTATTTACATTTATAAAATGTGCCATTAAGACACAGCCCATTCATGGCAACTCATGAAATTCTACCTCATGAGATTTTTAAGGCAAGAAATGCGCAAAGGGGGTTTGCCAGTCTGGTGTAGTGGTGAAGAGCGGCAGGACTCTAATCTGGAGAGCCAGGTTTGATTCCCCACTCCTCTGCTTGAAGCCAGCTGGGGGACCTTGGGTCATTCACAGCTCTCTCAGAGCTCTCTCAGCCCCACCCATCTCACAGGGTGATTGTCGTTATGATAATAATAACACACTTTGTAAACTGCTCTGAGTGGGCGTTAAGTTGTCCTTCAAAACAACTCTGTGAAGTGGATTGTACTGAGAAAAAATAACTGGCCCTAAGGTCACCATGTGCACTTCCACAACACTGTAGGGATTCAAGCCACAATATCACACTGTCTCATTAAAGGTGCTTTGTATTGTGATAATATCCTTTCAGAAAAAGGGTTGCTGGCAACCTAGAAAAAGTTGTGTCAGTCCTTTAACAGAGGCATCATGTGGAAACAGGCAGTCAAAGTTTTTCATGACATAGAGGTAAATAGCATCCCATTAAGCCTCTGTCAAAACGGCAGGACATCTTTTTCTCCTCTATGTTTTTGGTAACCCTACTCACAACAGCCCTATGAGGTAGGTCGTGTGTTTTTTTCTTGGAAAAATTGTATTGTGAAAAACTCACGACAGAAGGTGACAGAATTCCAAAATCAGAATTCCCCTCCTTGGCAGTGCCGGGGGCAGACTACCCCCCCCGCCCCCCTCGATCCGGCCCTGCTCAGTACCAGTGACAAAAAAAGCCCTGAGTTTCATAGGGTAGCATTTCCCAGCCCAAAAGCTGGGTTGCAAAGCCTGTGAAAATGGATCCCCAGGTTTTTGCAGTCTTAGTGCTTTGTTTTTTTAAAGTGGGTCACCATGCTGAGTAAAGTTGGACATGTGGGCCACCATAAATCATAAAGCTTAGGAACTATCGTCATAAAAGGGATTCGAACCCAGGTCTCCCTGGCCTGAGGACCATGCTACAAGTGACAAATGACACTTGAATGGCAAGTGAACAGACTCATCACGTGTATTCCTCCCTGTTCACTTGCGCAAGTGAACAGGGAGGAATACATGCGAGTCTGTTCACTTGCTGTTCAAGTGTCATTCATCACTTGTAGCTTGGCTCTTAGTCCAACCTTTACACGACACCACCTCTCTGAATTATTTCCTAATTTTCTAGTTCCTTGTAAAAGAAAAGTCCCAAACAGCAGTGCAGTCTTTTAACTACTTCCAATCAGCCATCTTTATGAATAAGATCAGCAATAAACACCCCCATTTTCCTCTTTCTCCCCTTTTATTTGCACCTCATAAAGCTAAGCCAAAGTTAGAAAGCCACCCGGTGCAGCTCCTGCCCCCCTTGCTGAGATCATTCCCAAGGCTTTTGTTGTGATATGCCAAATGGGAACGTTTGAGGTGGGGATGAAGTCGAAAATCCTGGTTACACCTTTTCTCCAGGCGGTTTTGCCTTGCTGTCATTGTACAACATCACAGAGAGTCCCAGACAGCTTGTCTCCACTGACTCTGGCTGGTTTTGGGCCGAGCAGCTGAACGCTGAACCATTAATAACAATCAATATACATTTTTTTTCACTTTGAGTGACAGATGTCGCTGCTTACAGCTAAACATTGGCTCCTTTGCAGTTTGCTTAAAATCCAACCAGTATCTTTGCAAGGAAAGCACTTCCCATGCCCATACTTGGAGGGTTAAAGTGGGAGAGCTGTTCTGAACATTGCATAAGCAGGCACATTGCTTGCTATGTGGTTTTACCATCGAGGAATCTTATTGAAATCAGAGCTCAACTGAAGTAACAAAGTGTGTGCTGAATGCAAAATCCACTGTCCTCGAAACCTCAGCTGTTTATTGATCTTGCCAGTGCTGAAAGATCTTTCATTCGTTTATTTAAATGATGTTTATCCCATGATCTGTACTAAAAGTTCTCGAGGCAGCTTGCAATTTAAAACCAAGTCCATAAAGAAAAAGATAAACAATCAACAAGTGGGGAAAACATCATCATGAAAAGAGCAACATAAAAATTAAAAATGGCACACAAATCCAATTTTGATTGAGCATAAAAATAAGAAGCAGCAATCAACATGTTTGATAACAGCAATGTAAAATATATAAAATATGAATTGTTAATAGGGCAGCAGAATGTGAATCAGTCAGCAGAAACTGATCTCCTAAGACCGTATGAGAGCAACGCCAGGAGAAAGCCCTTTATGGGAAAATGTTTGGAGCGTTTTTACCCATTTGAGAAAGCTAACAGGACTGGTGCCAGTCAAGTTAGGAGTAGAGATGGGCACGAACCGGGAAAAAAACGAATCATGTGGTTCGTGGTTCGTCAAATTTCATGAACCACGAACCACGAACCTTTACAATCCTGCCCCTGGTTCGTGAACCGGCTTGTTTGGTTCGTGAAAATGTCACTTCCGGGCTAGAAAACGGTCACTTCCGGGTCAGCAGAAGGTCACTTCTGGGTCAGCAGAAGGTCACTTCTGGGTCAGCAGAAGGTCTGCAGGAAATCCATCCCCTGTTGCCTAGGAAACCAATTGATTGGCACCAGGCTGTCTGCAGTGACAAACCAAAAAACAAAACAAATGAACCAGCCTAAAAGTGCACAAAATGGATTGTAGTGTTAATGTTTTTATGTTGTATTTTTATTGCGAATTGTTTTGTTTGTGAACCTTCTAGAGAACTATATTATTCTAGCATAAGTGGCTAAGAATGAGTTGTAATCTGGGAGCTTGCTGATTCAAATCTCCTCTCAGACACAAACTCACTAGATGAACATTGGCAAGCTGTCCCCTCTTTCTCTCTCAGCCTCAGGGTAAAATCCTAAGGCATTCCAGAGCAGCTAAGGACAGCAGACATACACCACCATAATGAAGGCTTCAGTTGCCCTGGCCTGGTGGGTTCCTTGCCCCTAGCCCCAAGCTCCTGTCCTTGAGAAATTGAGGTGCAGGAGAATAAAATAGCCTCTGTAATGACTCTCTAGGAATTTCCCTCAGCCTCTATGGTTGTTATAACAGAGATTAGGGTAAATTTCTAGAGTGTCACCCAGAAGTGACATCACATCCTCCTCACACTCCACCTTCCCCAGACACCACCCCCACCATCTTCTGTCATTTACCTAGGCAGAATTGGGAACCCCAGTGTAATGCCATGCCAACGTCATGCTGCTGTAAACCCGGTACCAGCATAGCTGTGCCAGCATAGGGGCCAGAAATGAAATGTTCCCCCCAAAAGAGCAGGATTTAGTTTCTGAAGCCTTCTCAGCCCAGGTGTTGTGCTGGAATGCGGGCGGGGAGTCCGACACAAGCCTCACTAAAGTCCGGAGTTTAACGAAGCCGACCAGGGAACAAAGCAGGGAGCGTAGTCCAGAGAGCCGAGTCCAAAAGGTCAGAGCCAAGAGAGCAGATAGAGCAGAGCTGGGTCGCAGTAGAGCCAGGTGGGTCTTTGCGCAGGTGCTTCTGCAATGAGGGAAAGGGTGTCCTGGCTTAAGAGCAATCACCTCCAAGGCAATGCTGCATCCTGCTAGGACTCAAGGTCACTACACCACTGTTTGAGTTCCTGAAGCCTTGCACTCCGTCTCCTTTCCTGTACAACAAGATGCTGCCGCACCCTACGCTGCCTCTCAGGTTCAGGGGAGCTGGGTGGGGATGGTGCAGGTAAGGGAACAGCTTCTGTCTCTGAGGGCCAAGCTACAAGTGACGAATGACACAGGTTGGAGACTTGTCGGCTTCCCTCAAGTTTTGGTGGGAAACAGGCATCCTGGTCTTGCAGCTTGGCTCTCCGACTGCTGTCCAACAGACTTTTCAACTGTCACTTGTCCAACATTCCGCCAAGCTGCCTACATTTCCCATCAAAACTTGCGGGAAGCTGACAAGTGTCCAACCTGTGTCAGGCGTCACTTGTAGCTTGGCCCTGATTCTGCCCTGGATTCCTCAGCCTGCTCTGGCAAGGGTTCCTGCTGTTCCACTCCTGCTGGTCCTCCATGTGCCTGACTCCTGAGGAGCTTGGAATACACTCTCCCCTGTCGTCCTCCACAAAGTCTTCATCCTCTGAGGAATCAGAGCCCACAACAGGTGTCCTCTCTCCAACATCAGTGTAACATCATATCAGCAAAAGAAGAGGTCTAAGGTTAACACTGTCACAGAACTCAATGGGAATGAGAAACAACTTCCCTCCATCTCTTGACACGCTTAAAGTGCAGCGAGCAACTCAGAGCAAAGCTACCCCTTTCTCAATCTGTCGAAGTTAATGGCTTAGAAATGGTGTCACTATGCGCTGTATGCCTCCATCCTTGGTTATAACTTTGAAACATTGGAATGGATCCCAAAGTGTCGTCATGGATTTGTGACAAAAGCATCAGAAATGAGGCAGTTTCTATCGAACTAATTTACCAGCATGATTCATGGGACTCAATGTAGGCTTGCATTTATTTATTTGCTTACTTACAAGATTTACAGTGTAACCCTAAACTTAGGCACACCCTTCAAAGTACATTGGCAGATTATGTATTGGAAATATTTTTTTTCTCTAAAATATAGTCTAAGTTTGATTAGATGATGCATTGGGTTCAGTGAAACTCCAACCCCACTTGGATTTAATGTGTAAACCAACGTTCACCTTTAAAATAGTGGGGAGGGGCTGGAAAAGCTGTTGTGGTTACCTAGCAACCCATACAATGGCCACTGAGATCTCCTTTCTTAAAGGTACAAACACTCCCTCTATTATTTTGATGAAGGGCGGTAGTGTTTAACCTCCAATGTTTTTCTTTAAGATTTCAGATTTTCCTGCAAACCTGGGGCTTTTCTCAGGTCTGTTGAAAGATCTGTCTTGTCTGTTCACGGCCCCAATTTCTGGATTTAACTTTCCACAGATGGGGCCAGAGTGAGAATTAGATATATTGACATGGATAGGGGGGTCACTGTGCAGAAAGGGAAGTGAAATGCCCCAGGGTCACCCCAACATATTAGTTTATATTGCCTAAGGTTATTTGACCAATAAAGCTATTCCTGTCTGACATTTCACCTTTGGCCTTCAGGGCAGTGATGGACAGACTCAAATAGGAAGTTCATTTGGCTATTTAGTGAATCAGCATTCATTGTGATTAATGAATGTATTATCGTCAAATACTGCATACTAAATTACGCATGTCTGTATTCCATGCACTAAAATGTTATCTACCAACAGCACTTGAGTGTGGTGCAGGATGAGGGCCTCAAGACTCTGTTTTACCTCAGGCCCCAGGCTCCTGTGGTCCTGTCAATGTTTTCCACTCCATGTCATTTTCCTGACCTGAAAGCTCATCAGAGTTGCTGTTTCACCCAAGGTGGGGGGATACAGAGTTTCCTGTATGTTACCCCCCACTTTGTCCAATAGCAGCCCTGAGGGTCAAACTTGAGCCCCTTCTGCACCAGGGATGTAACTCCTCACTATCCCAGAAGTCAAGTTGAGAGTCATGGAATCGGCTTGTATGTGGCCATTTGCACTTTTCATGTTTGGTTGAGGTGGCTCCAGTTTTTCTTTTCTTTTTTAGTCTGCAATGTGCCAAAATGAGTCGGGATCATGAGAGCTTGTGAAGCATCACTGCAGGGCTGGGTCGACCTGTTTCCTAGATTTCAGCCTCTTCAGCCTCCTTTTGTTGATCCCAATTTGCTGATTCGTCTGTGCTCCTCTTTTTTTCTTTTAAAGAACTTCACATGTGATTGGCTGTGAGAGCGCCTATTGGCCAGCCAAACAATGGAAACAATTGAGGGGGGGGGCACGATTCGCACATGTGCTTGAATCACTCCCGTGAACAAGGAAATGTTCTTTCCCAGAAACAAACAGAATATTTTTTAAAGGAATTTTGTTTCGAAGTGATCATCTCATCAGAGCAGCGATGAATCACTGAGAAAGCTCCATTCCTGTCTCCTTCTCTGTTGCCCCCAACTATCTGTTTATACACCACAGGATAAAAAGCAAATCTAAAACTTGATATTACAATCTTTATTTCTAGTACCCAGATATTTAGCCCCCTATACAATATTCCTACCCTTGCTAAAGCAAAAAGAATAAAAAGGGAATTTCTGCCTGCATGCTTTCAAACCAGTGATTCATTGATCCTGTGTTGGGCTTTAGAAATAAAAAAAAATGGAAAACAGGGAGGAGGAAAGGATGGAGGGGAGGGGGATAGAAAGGAGGGGAGAGGAGTGGCTGGATAGAGGAGAGCAGCCAGTCATAATGAAGTGGGCTAGCAGGGTAAGAGGAGGAAAGGGTAGAATACCAAAACAAAATGGAATAAAGAGTGTTCATGGGGGAAACAGCTGACAGCAAAATGGAATGTTTAAAAAGTCAGGGTATAAGTGCTCCTAGGAAAGCCACGGAAAAGCCTCATAATAGCCAGAGTTACTACTCATAGCAGCAAGTCAGGCGTAGATTGTCACAAAAGTCAGGCGTAGATTGTCACACAAAAAAAACCCCACTGCAGTACGGAAACTGAACTGGCAAAACTGGCCCGTGCTGAAGGGGTTTAAACATGACTGCGTCCTGATGGCTGTTTTGACACTTGGAAAGATAGACGCAAGGAGAGCTCCGCACCTCTGGCCTGGTCTGGATTGGGCCCTCGCAGCATTTTAAAATTAATTTAAAATGGAGATGGAGAAGCAGCCATGAGTTCTCTGTTGATGGCAGCCATGACTTCGCCATCATGTTTAATTTGGCTCTGAGAGATTATTTCTAGTCAGGAAAATGGCACCAAGAAAAAGACTTATCCCCACGGCCATTCCCCAGCCACAGTCCAAGCTGGATCTTGCCCACAGTTTCTGTTTTCTAATTTTAAAAACATGCTGCAGATCTGATCCAAAATCTTGTCTAGCTTGATCGTTAGAGACAGAAGAAGAGAGACAAAGGTCTGAACTCTTTGATTGCTACAAGTTGAGGCTGTAGCTCAGTGGTAGAGCATTTACTTTACATATGCTGATGGTCCCAGGTTCAATTCCCAGCATCTCCGGTTAAAATGATCAGGTAGGAGGTAAAGTGAAAAGCTTCTACTGAGACCCTGGAAAGCCACTGCCAGTCAGAGCAGGCAATACTGACCCTGATGGAACAATAGCCAGGCTCAGTATATGGCATTTTCTTGTGTTCAATGTCTATTGTGGCTTCTTCTTTGACTTAAAATCTTTGAGTATAAAGGGAATTCAGCTCAGTCAGGGTAACATGGCAGAACCTGATGACTAAATGTGGGGTGATGCTGTAAATTATAAAGCTATGACAGTTAAATCCAAAGATGAGAGATTTATGATGAGGGAGCAGTCCCTGTTCTTGACTCAAAACCTGAAATTCATCATAGCTGGATAAACAATCAACAGTGTGTCAGCCTTAATTTTTCTTCTTCGGTCCCTGATCAGCTCTTATCCATTTACCTTCCATTTAAATTAGATTATTTTAGTCCCTCTTTGGGTCTTTCACAACAGGTATAAGCACATCAACATAATGCCAGACTAAGGGATGGGTAGACATTAGTATGGCAGGGAACAATCCTAAGCAAGATTACTCAGAAGTAAGAGCTGTTTTATTCAATGGGGCTTACTCCCAGGCAGGGCTTTTTTTCTGGGAAAAGAGATGGTGGAACTCAGTGGGTTGCCAGCACAGGGGGCAACTCCTGGCGAGAGGTGGTGCCCCTGGTACCACATGCGCACGCGCAAAGTGCATGCATGCTTCCGGGACCGCGCAATGACGTCACTTTGGGACAGCTGGAACAAGGGGGGAGTTTTTTAAAGTTGCCCTTGGTGAAAATGGTCACATGGCTGGTGGCCCCGCCCCCTGATCTCCAGACAGAGGAGAGTTTAGATTGCGCACAGCTCAGAGGGTGATCTCAACTCCCCTCTGTCTGGAGATCAGGGGGCGGGGCCACCAGCCATGTGACCATTTTCAAGAGGTGCCGGAACTCCATTCCGGCTGAAAAAAAGCCCTGCTCCCAGGAATGTGGTTAGGGTCGGACTGTCAGTCTAGTATCAGGAAGATCCAGGGCCAGATCCCCAGTCACTGGTGGAAGGGTGGAGCAAACATGAAATGAATGGATAAATGCATGCTGAAGTCTTTGACTAGACAATTGAAGGACATATCTACATTATAAATCTACAAAAGTTTTATACTGTTCTAACTGTCATACCAATTTGTTCATTTACTCATCCAGCAATCCATAAATAACAGCCCACAGCACAAAAACAATAGCAATTGATCAAGACAGACCAGGACAAGTACCGGCATAAAATAACAAACCTAAACAGAAGAAAAAGAGCAAGAGTCCAATGGCACCTATAAGACTAACAAAATTTGTGGTAGAGTATGAGGTTTTGTGAGCCACAGCTCAGTTTTGTTAGTCTTATAGGTGCTACTGGAGTCTTGCTCTTTTCTACGGCTACAGACAGACTAACACAGCTACCTATCTTGATCAATCCTGAATAAGAGTAACACCATTCTAAACCCATTGACTTAAATGAATTTAGATGGGTGTAATTCTGTTTAGGACTGCCAGGGCTAGAAGGGAAATCATACATACACAGCACAACAGAAAGCCTAATTCTCACAAATGAACAAAAGTCTTGGAAAATGCAAACATTATTGTCTAGCACCTGAAGTTTAACTGTCACGGTTTCCCATCAAAGAATTCTGGGAACTGTAGTCTGGTCTGGGTTCTGAGAATTCTCAGCCTTCAGATCTATAATTCCCACAGTTGCCTGTGAAGAAGGAATGACTATTAAACCTGCAACGTTGATATGACCAAGGAATAAATGGAACCAGCCAGTAGAACTGCAAGTCCTCAGTTGCCCAGTTGTGATTAATGAGAGAGTTAATTTTAATGGGCGACAAGGCTGTTAATGGATTCTCAAGGCCCCTTTCCCCCATTAATGGTCTCACTTCAGCTTTTACATCCAAAAAGAAAAAAAGAGGGGGGGAAATAAGAATTGAAAACAAAAGGAGCAAGAAGGCAAGGTTTTATGATCAATGTTTTATGGGGCTCCTATAAAAAAGGAAATGCTTTTCACATATTTCATAAAAGAATTTTATGTGTGAATTTAATATGAACCCTTTCCTTGTTAAACACTTGTGTGATCCGTGAGTTTGACTTCATAAAACAGGGTGCAGGGCAGCTACGAACACGTTTATTTAACCCTCTTGGGCTTCTGTTGACATCAGCAAAGCTCTGGGGCTTGGTTCTCATCTGCAAAACTCATGGTGCTTGGCTAGGATGTTCCCAGTTCCCTGATGGTTTGGAGTTACCTTTGCACCACCCTCTTGTTCCCTAGACTGTCTCTGCAACCTTGATCCATTGGGCATGTCACCTTCACTTTTTCAAATGCCATTAGCTATCAGACAGTTGGGACCTCTTCATTCGCTTTGAAGCCAAGGGTAGTCAGTGTCACCAAAGTAGAAAATAAGCAAACAGTTGTTTGCAGGGCTTTTTTTCTGGGAAAAGAGGTGGTGGAACTCAGTGGTGGAACTCAGGACCGCACAATGATGTCACTTTGGGTCAGCTGGAACAAGGGGGGAGTTTACATCACATTCCTCTCTTTTCCTGCAACCCCTTCCAGACTTTGGAAAGACCATTCCCAGAGTCATGGGCAGGGGCAGACTGGCTATTAAGACCACCAGGAAAAGTCCCAGAGGCTCAGCGGCTTGTGGGGTTCCACCTTCCCCACTGGGGCCATCTTAGACTCATGCAAAGACCAGCTCTTGTCTTGTGAGAGGTGCGCAATCTGCTGCAAACCCATGGTCCCAGCCCTGCACGAGGCAGACATAAGCTGGCACTCACACTAGGTGGGAGTGAGCAAGCAGCCCTGTTCTTCCTCCCTCCCTTCCCCTGTTGGGGGCAGGTCTGGGTGACAAGATCTTATCTGGGTGGGTCCATTTTTGTGTCCTAGTTTTCCCCTGTTATGAGACCTATATGCCCTGACTTGGATAGTCCAGGTGAGCCTGATTTCATCAGATTTCAGAAGCTAAGCAGAGTTGGCCTTGGTTAGTAATTAGATGGGAGACCTCCATCAAAGACCAGGGCTGCAGAGGCAGGCAATGGGAAACCACCTCCGTTATTCTCTTACCTTGAAAACTCCAGCTGTGTGCGTGTGTGGGGGGGGGTGTTGCCATAAGTGAGCTATGACTTGAGGGCACTCACCATCACCATGGGACCTGCATATAAAAATACACAAGGGGAGGGTGAAATGCTTCTTTGGGATTGGCCTTGCAACACTTCTTGATTGAAAAGATCTTTCATTCTATCATTTCATGGCATTTGTAAGCTGGTTTTAGAATTTAACATTTAGTGTTCTGTAACAGTAAAGAGTCTAGTTGCACCTTTAAGACTAACTAACTTTATTGTAGCATAAGCATTCGAGAACCACAGCTCTCTTTGCATTTGACACTGTACTATTTTGCAAGTACAGACTAACACGGCTAACTCCTCTGGATATGAGAGGATGGTGATGGACCCATGAAGAAATTGTGCCGGGGCCTTGTAGCAACACATGCAAAGTGCCTGCATTTTCTTACCACTTGCCAATTTTCCTGAATCCTCTGGATCAGTATTCTGTATTGTTATTGCTGCCCTGACCTGAATAGCTAGCTTGATCTCCCCAGATCCTGGAAGCTAAGCAGGGTTGGCCCTGATTCATACTTGGACAGGAGACCACCAAGGAAATCCAGAGTCGCTATGTAGAAGCAGGCAATGGCAAACCACCTCTGAATGTCTCTCGCCTTGAAAACTCTACCAACTCTCTCGCCTTGAAAACTCTACCAAGTTGGTTGCGACTTGACAGCAGTTTCCACCACCAATGTTATCACGGCTTTGTGGCCTTTAACTGACGTTTTATAATTCTGGATATTCTGTTGCTATTTCCAGCTTGGTTTTACTGTTAAGTTTTAGCACTGCCTTTTAATGCTACTGTAGATTGCTTTTATTTGTTTTACCTTCTGGATTTTATTTTATTTGGAAACAGCCTGAAACATGTTTTGGAGAGTGTGGAGTATCAATAAATACCCGTGCTAAAGATTGCATTTGATCTGATCCATCAGGGCTTTCCTTATGTTCTTATAAACCAGATTTTATCTGTGAAAACTCTGATGAAATTATAACAGGAAAACATATGAATTTATCATTGTGCCAAAAGAACAGGACAAGGCAAGAAAGCTTCTCCTGAAAATATATCTTCTGTTTGCTTCTCTCTCTAAGTAAATAGTACATATCCCATGTCTTGATTGCAGAAGGACAGATGGTTTTTGACCTTAGGGCAGGGTCAAGCCAAAGACAAGATGAAGAATTATTCACCATCTTTTTTGTCAATAAACAAAAGGCTTGCCGATATATTGATTTTGCACTGCTTAGGAAGGACGGATGGAGGATGTAGGGGGGTAGGGAAGTAGTTGAGGAAGGAATTTCTCATTAAGACATTTATGGGAAAAGAGTGTGTGTGGTAGGGGGGAGTATTATTTTTTAAAAAGTGCCTGGCCAGGCATTTCTGGCCAGGACCCTGGATGAGAAGAACGGTTCTTTCAAAGATATAGTCACTTCCTCACAGGATTAGTGTTGATTAGTGCGTTACGGTGCTTTGTTGTTAATTAATGACACCGAACTGAGCCTGGCTTTCTGAGATCCATATTGTCAATAACAGCAGATAAACAAAATGTTTGTCGTTATAGTGAGAGGTGGGAATGGGGACAGATTCTGCAAGCCTCCAACATTTCACAAATGGAAATAGAGACATTTGTTTTGTGGACTTGGAACCTCATAATTTTTTCTTATTGTTAGGGTTGCCAACTCCAGGTTGGGAAATTCTTAGAGCTTGGGGAGGGTGGGATTTGGGAGGTGAGGAACCTCAGCAGGGTATAATGCCATAGAGTCCACGGTCCAAAGCAGTCACTTTCTCCAGGGGAACTGATCTCTGGAGATCGGGCTCAGTAATTTCAGTAGATCTCCAGGTCCCACCTGGAGGCTGGCAACCCTATCAAACCTTCTTTGCTCTGTACTCTTGAACACTGCCTGCTGTATGTTGAATTATTTTCATCATCGCGGCTTTCCAGCTGAAGTCTATACAGATTTAGTGCTACAAGGTGCTTTAGTGTCCATGTGCAAGTATTTTATCATTACTTTAAAATACTGGTTGGCTGTTCTCACCATAAAATTCTTGAAGTACATGTGCTGGAGTGGCACGGAGGGCAATCTAAACTCCCCTCTGTCTGGAGATCAGGGGGCGGGGCCACTGGTCATGTGACCATTTTCAAGAGGTTCCGGGACTCCGTTCCACCGCGTCCCAGCTGAAAAAAAGCCCTGGCTGTAGCGTCAAGGCTCCTTCCATCCCCCTCAAGGCCAGATGGAGTGAGACGAGTGACTCCACCTGTTCCTTGATGGGGTGTGCATGGAGAAAGGCTCATCACAGCTTCTGCCTGGCTCATGCTTGCCTGCGTTCTGCAGATTGGGGACCACTAGATTGCAGCAGTGGCAGCTCCTCCTCCCCTCGTGGGGCCACCACCAATGGTGGCAGCGGCTCCAACTCACGATTCATGGGGCCACCCGAGGGTCAGGGCAGCCCCAGTGGGTAGGCAGTCCTTAGGCCTCCAACCCTCCAGGACTTTCCCCAGTGGCCATAATGGCCAGTCAGCCCCTGCCTGCTTTAATTGTGATTGTGAGGATGCACGAAGAAATTCATACGGATTCAGCCATCACAAGCCTGTTTGACCCTGAGAGACTGAAGGAGGGGACTGAATTCTGATGAATGACAAGGCTGGTATACACTAGAGGGAGCACATGGACAGCATTTTTAAAAGGTGTGTCTAAAATCTCTCCCCCTCCCAACCCAGACAAAACAGAATAAAAATGTTGTTGGTGATGTATCAAGGGCACAAACCAGAAACGGGGGACAGACCTTGTTAAATAGGGATAACTGAAGCACATCAGCCTTCATGCTGTTAAGATCCTAGATGGAGTCTGACACATTGCTTGGCATATAATATGACCGAAAACGAGGTGGAAACCCACACCAGACATAATCAATATGTACAATTTTATGAATTAATAAATGCAAAGTGCTAAGTGCTGATATATATAAATGCAGTGCTGATATATATAAATACAATATGAATACAGTTCTACACAATAGGTAAAAGGTAAAGGTAGTCCCCTGTGCAAGCACCGAGTCCTTACTGACCCATAGGGGGACGTCACATCACGACCTTTTCTTGGAAAACTTTTTTTATGGGGTTGTTTGCCATTGCCTTCCTATTTGAATCCGGCTTCCGCCAGGATCGAACTCAGGTTGTGAGCAGAGCTTGGGCTGCAGTACTGCAGCTTACCACTCTGTGCCACGGGGCTCTATAATTCTACACAATAAATATCTAGAAATCCTACAAAATATCCACAATCCACAATAATGATGATCAAACTGACAGCCAAAAAAGTCCCTTCATAGTCAGTCAATGGAGAGTTTGTTGTAAATTATTTCTTTCTTTCTCTCTGCAGGTACATGAAGACGAGTCGTTCCCGAAGGAAACCAGTGCTTCAGTGGGTAAGTATCCAACCAGATTATATTAACCGCTTGGTTTTTTCTATTGCAGGTGGAGCCGGAATCAGGGGGGGGGAAGATCCCCCACACCTTGTTTTTGATTTGCTTAACTGGGAGAGCTTCTTTGTCAGTTGTTTACTGGAGTTGGCATATAATATGTGCACACAAATGGATGAGCAACACTGGATGTTACTTCAGAAACCAAAGGCCGTTCTGTCTGGTTCTCAAATTGCAATGCCTTACAAAGCTTACTTACCCGGGGGGGGAGGGATTAAGCAAAATAAATGCAAATATGCACCATGTGTATGAACATAAGAAGAGCCCTCCTGGGTCAGACTAGTGGTCCATCTAATCCAGCATCCTATCCCACAAAATGGCCAATCAGTTGCCCTTGAAGGCCAACAAACTGGCCATAGAGGCCAGGGCACTGTGCGGAAGTTGCCTTCTTGCACTGGATTTCACAGGTTGACTCCTTCTGAGTATGGAGGTTCCCTTTACTCATTATGGCTTGTAGACTTATCCGCTATGAATCTATCTAACCCCTTTTAAAGCCATCCGTGTAACTGATGCTGATTGCAGAATCCAGCTTTCTTAATGTGGAATTTCAGTTCCTGGGTGGTTGCTATTCTTTTCTCGTTTCCTTTTTCACTGGGAGCTGGGGTGCTGCTCCTACAACCTGATTGCCTTCTAGCCATGATGAGAAAGTCTGGAGTTCACTCATGGTGCCCCCCCCCATGCTATTGTGCTGTATGCACCCCAAACAGGAGAAGTGGGAGTAGGTGCCGAGGTGGATAGTCATGGCAACAAAATCAGCAGTTCCCTGCATCGAATGTGGCTAGTTGGGCCATAAAGCACCCAGCAGTACAGACGCTGAGAAGAATAACTTAACTAAATATGGAAGAGGAGTCTTCTCATGGGAGCAGCAAGGAGCAGGGGGGAAGGCAGTAAGGAGAAGGTCAGACTGGGGGGGGGTGATTCTTCTGAATTTGACTCTATAGCCCTGTCCGTAACAGCAATTTCCCCATTCCCTGCTGGTACTTCACAGGCCACTGGGAGGAAAGGAGGGGAAGCACTGAACTGGTGTGTGATGTCACTTCTGGTGTAAAATTGGAAGTGACATCATGACTTGGCTGAACCATAAAGTTTTGGTTGAATTCTAGAGCATTGCCCTGACATCATTATTAGGGATGTATGTTTGGATATTTCTGGTCTGAATATATATCCAAAAAAATCTTATTGGTATTTTTTCAGATGTAGTCAGTTGTCGGGATGGTATTTGGTATCTTTCAGGATACAGGATACCAGTTCCTGAATTTTTCAGGAACATATGGGAATATTCAGGGCCAGTATTTTAAGGCTCCCTGGATGTTTTTTCTTCAATTTTACAGAGCTTCTATGTCAGGGTCTTTTTGCTAGGTCTTGATGTTGGCTTGCAGAGTTGGTTTGGCTGGGATTCTCTGGTTTGACATTGGTTGTGTTGGGCTTGCCACATTAACTGGTGAATCCGCTGAGATTCTCTGGTTTGGCATTGGTTCTATTGCATTGGGAGGCTTTTGGCTGGCAGTTGCTTACTCTTCTGTTTTTGGCTATTAGCTAAGCATGGACTTTCCCCCCATAGGAAACAATGAAGACAGACAGTGCAGTGCTAAGCAGAGTTACTCCAGTCTAAGCCCATTGCAATCAATAGGCTTAGAATGGAGTGGCTATGTTTAGGATTTCTCTGAAAGAGGATTGCTAGGGGCACCCTGTTCAAGGTTCTGTAGAATTTGACTTTTGAGCCAATCTACTTTAAATTGGGACGGGGGAATCTTTAGTGGGCAGTCCGGACTAGGGTCTCTGAAATGTTGGTGTCATTTGCTTGAAAAGCAACACTCCAGCATCTGCAGAAAGATTCCTCATAAGGAACAATGGACCTCAAAATTTCAGAATTTCAAAAAAACAACAACCCAAATCTGAATACCAAAAGAGTAATGGGGGACTTGTATCACCAAGAATACTGGTATTTATGCCCTTCTCCAAATCCCAATATAACCATTTGTTTTCAGGTACACATCCCTAGTCATGACATCACTTCTAGGTTTGCTCCAGAAGTGACATCATGCACTGATGCGATGCCAGTGCACCTATCCTTGCCCCTGGAATTCCCTCCAGTCAGTTGCTAGCTGTGGCTGGCAAGCCCATTAGTCTTCCTTAAGTCTTCCTTAAGAAGTTGATATGACACAATGAGACTAGAACCTGGAAGATCTAGGCTCAGCTCCCCACTCAACATGAAATGCATTGGCTAATATTGGGCACTCCCTTGGCCTGACCTACCTCATTAGGATTCTGGGAAGATAAAATGCAGTGGAGTGGGGGGGGGCGCAAATCCTGTATATATAACCATGTGCTCTTTGGAGAAAGGATAGTATAAAAAAGGAACGAAGGAACGAAGGAACAAACGGATGAAAGAACGATGAATGAACGAACGAACAAACGAACTCAGAGCCCTAATTACTGTATGGCCACCATAAGGAACTGCCAGATGGGGCAAGGACTGTATGTGGGAGGGAATGAATCTGTGCACTTACCAGGACGAAGAGCCCCGTGGCACAGAGTGGTAAGCTGCAGTCCCAAGCTCTGCTCACAACCTGAGTTCGATCCTGATGGAAGCCGGGTTCAGGTAGCCGGCTCAAGGTTGACTCAGCCTTCCATCCTTCCGAGGTCGGTAAAATGAGTGCCCAGTTTCCTGGGGGGTAAAGTGTAGATGACTGGGGAAGGCAATGGCAAACCACCCCGTAACAAAAAGTCTGCCAAGAAAACGAAATGACACGATGTCCCCCATGGGTCAGTAATGACTTGGTGCTTGCACCTTTACCTTTTTACCGGGACCTCAGTAAAATTTGCACCGAGCAGCTATCTTGGGTGTGCATGACTTGTTAGGGCCAAGCAGGTCCTAGATCCAAAGTACTCTCCACATAGAAGCAGAAAAAGACCAGCCCTGCCTAAGCCATGGGAAGCCCTGCAGCTGCCAGCATGGTAAATGTACACAGAGCAATGAAGTAAGAAACCAGAGCAAACATTCCACATGATTTTGAAGAAGACAAGGGACTCAACAACAGCCCCCCCCCAAAAACTGCCCTCTGTTTCTTGCAATGCTGTGCCAGAAGCTTGCCTTTTGCTCTCTCCAAGGGCAGCGATACTGGCACAAGAACTGCTTTACAAGATCAGACAAAGGGTCCATCCCGTTCAACCTGCCAATGGCCTGCTGGCTGCCCTTGAACAACATATAATCCGTGATGGAAACTACCATTCCCTGTTGCTTTCCTCCCATATTTCATATCCTAAGGTACACTGCCTCTGAAAACAGAAGCTCTGTTTAACTCGACAGTCCCTCTAGCACAGCATCTTGTTTCCAAAAGTCGTCAGACAGGTGCTTCAAGGAAGCCTTGAAGAAAAACATTAAGGAGGCTATCTGCTTCCTCCTAGCAACAGTTACGAAGATAAATTTCTTTGGGAAAGGGAGGCTCCATCTGACCCTTATGTGCAATAGCCACCAAAAGACCCAACTTCCAGCAATTTATAAATGCGTCCGGTGCAATCCATCTTTCATTTGAGATGAGCTTGCTCAGCTCTTACCAGAATGAGGCTGTTCTGTTTTAATTCCCATGCTGAGATTAACACCAGAGGCTGTAGTAGTGAGGCATAGAAATCCCCTTTCTTTTAAGCAGGCAACGACTTGACAAAGACATAGCTCTTTTGAACAAGATTACAATAAAGGTTTTTTTTAAAAAATACAATAAAATGTAATTTATATCCTCGTCCCATTTGTTAGCCCATCTGACAATCATCCCTTCCTCCTGACAGCTCTAAACTTCTGCTTAACACATGGTGATCATAAATATTACCAGCTAGAACATAGCAATTTAATACTTACCAAATGTATTTCTAAAATATTACTGCAGATTTAAAACCTTGAATTTTAACCAGATGTGTTTCCAGGGAGCTGGCGCAGGTTAGCAGGGCTGCTGTTTCATTTTGGTTGTTGTTATAATTGGAATGTTGCCACATAATGTATTATACTTAAAATGAGATGGTCCATGTTTAAGCACCTACCTCCATTGGACTTTATGGGCGGTGGGTTGGATGTACACTAAGCATGCACCAAAGATTTATGAGAATCAGCATATTCTCCAATCATACCCATGTAATAGGAACTGTGTCCACGCTCATGATGTATGCTGAATTTTTCTTTTTAGCATTGTCTGTCAACTAGAGAACTATCTGACTCAACAAAAGCTTATACCCTGACATTTTTTGTTAGTCTGTAAGGTGCTATTGGACTTGAATTTTGTGTCAACTAGAGGTGGTCGACCTTCCCTATTATTTCTCTGAATACTTCTGTCTTGTCCAAAAGCAAATTGCATTTGTAAAAAGTATGTAATTTTTGCAAAGACAAGATTTCCTGAATGTTGGGTGCTGGTTCACATCCCAGGACAAGTGGCTGTTGTCTTCCATTCTGACCCCTTGCTATTGTGCATGGGGAATGAGCTGTTGGTTTTGCTGATTCTTGTTCCTGGAGTCTGTTCAGCTAATGACAGGCTTGCTATTGCACTCATCGCTGGACTATTGAGCACTTAGCTTCTCAGTCTTCTGCATGGGGTCAACCCACTTACTACTGCTTACCCTTGTTTTCCGTCACAATGCTGATTAATTTGATGTTATGCAGGGCACCTGGCTGTTGCACAAAGGCTCGACTATTTCACTTCCTTCCCCATTCTGTGTAAATGACTTAAATGTGCAAGAACTTATGAAATGTACCGCTGTTTTAATAATTTTGCCCCTTGAAACCTTTGCTTTGTTTGAGATCCTTCTCTGCCCCTACAACTACTTTTGCTTTTGGCCTCAGGAGTAAAAAAACAGGAATATCCCTGTTTTTAGTTGAGACCAGTTAACCACACTCCATGCTCACTTAAGCCTGCTGATCATCCTATACAGACAGTGGTACTCACTCTGCAGCTCATAAAGAGCCACATTCACAATTACCAACATCCAAAAGAGCCATATTGACTTCCGTCTGCAGTATGGTGCCTGCACATAAGCCCTGAGTCAAGTTTGGTCTGGGACTAGCCGTGGCCCATGGCTCGGAGGCAAAGTGCCACCAACAGCTTGCCACTAACAGCCATGTGGTTTTCTCAGATCAGTGAATCTGCAGGAATTTCAAGCATCTGAGAGCTGAACTACATGTGTAGAGGACATAATTGCACTTAAATGTGTTTCCCCCATTACTTTCCTGTTCACTCGCACACTCCTGCCACACAGCAGTCGATCCCATGTATGGACTTTTCCATTTAGTGTACAGGGATGGCTCCTGGTTCTTGTGAACCCCTGGGTGACTTCAGCAAGGAGCTCCCCTGAACTGACTTGGAGCATGTGCCAGGAAGAGAAAAGGCACAGACATCAAAGAAAGAATTACTCAAGAAGTTGCCTTATAGTAGCCCTGTTCACTAATCACAGTGAATGTACATATGATCTGCATAAAATGTACACTTGATTGTTCCTTATACATGCATAGAGTAATTCTCATGTTGCAACTGAGTACTAGTCCCTAGTTATATTTGTAAAGTGAACATGCGTTGACTCTTTCTTACAAGCAGGTGTACAAATGTACAGGCAGGTTGGCATGTGCATTCATTATAACATATTTACAAGCTATTGAGTTGGACCTTTGGTCTATCAAGGTCTGTTTTGCCTACTTGGACTGGCAGTGTCTCTCCAGGGTCTCTCAAGTTCAGGCCTTTCACATCACCTACTACCGAATAATTTGTTTAAACCGGAGGTGCCAGAGATTGAACCCGGGACCTTCTGCATGCAAAGCACATGCTCTACCACTGTGCCACAGCCTCTCCCTAAAACTGAGATTCCCTCCCGCTTGATGTAGGGGTTGTCAAGATCAGAGGCAGTGGGCAAAATTAGCATATCATTGGTGGTCAATGCGCCCTTTTAATGGATCTAGCCACCAGCCTTCCTGCACCACCCCTGGAACCAGTCATTTAGGTACATTTTTAGTAGCATGAGGATTTGGGGATTGTGTTTTAATGTCTAATATTTCATAGCCAAGGAAAGGGACCTGCTTATATATTTGCAATGCTTCTCTTCTCCCGCGAGCTCCCTCTGCAACTATTACAGATCGCTGAAGGCTTTTCTCCATCAGCAACATACTGGATTCATTTACTCTGCAGCAGCCCGTCCAGAGCTGATTTATAAGACAAGAGGGTGCTTGTTCTTTGGATTAAAAAGATATATTTGAAAAAAAATATCATCATCCTATAATATTGTAACAGCAGCTGGGGCTGGCTGTTCCTTTGTTAGACAGATTGCTGGCTAATAATCCAGGCTGGTGTTTGATGTTTCATCAATGAAAAGAGAAGAGGACATGATCGCCGGATACTTAGGGATCTTTCTTCAGTGCCAAGGGTGAGATACCCACCAGAGCTTGGAAAAGGTCATTCTCTTCTACAGCACTTTTTTTCTGGGGAAAGAGGTGGTGGAACTCAGTGGGGTTGCCCTCGGAGAAAATGGTCACATGGCTGGTGGCCCCGCCCCCTGATCTCCAGACAGAGGGGAGTTTAGATTGCCCTCTGCGCCGCTCAGTGGCGCAGAGGGCAATCTCAACTCTCCTCTGTCTGGAGATCAGGGGGCGGGGCCACCAGCCATGTGACCATTTTCAAGAGGTTCCGGAACTCCGTTCCCCCGCGTTCCCCCTGAAAAAAAGCCCTGCTCTTCTAGCAGGGAGGGCAGATCAGGAGGACTTTGCTGCCAACTGCCAACATCTTCGCTGTGTTTTGTTTGCTCTTCCTGTCTCAGGTATCTATCTTGAGCTTGACAGGTGGCATAAGCCTTTGGGAATCAAGGGCCAAAGAGCTCTTGGCTGTTAACCTGTGGCTCATGCCCTGTGGCTTTGGACAACTGAAGCGCTGGATTCCAGACCAACTGCAAGATAGAGTTTATTCTGTTCGTCTTATAAAGATGATATTTCTCTTATTGTATCTGATTATGTTTTTATTTGTTGTCAGCAGCTTTCTTTTCCCTTAGGGAGAAAAGCGGCCAATAAATAGACTAACTGAAATATACTCATCGAAAGGAGAAATGCAGAAACACAGGCACCTCCCCCTGCCCGGAGCAATCTGCACTTGTGGGAGAGAAAATTTTGTGTGTGTGTGTTCGCGCACGCGCGTGCGTGCGTGCATAAATTGCAAACCTCAGCAATGCTGCCCATGGACCTTCTCACTTCTTGAGAATCAGGCAGCACATACTTATCTGTCACCGTACTTAGCGATTCAAAATGCCATAGTGTTCATTCGCCACATTTATCTACATGTGTGAAAGAGACAAGATTAATCCCCAGACACAGAGAGCAGCAATGCTCTCCTATGCAAACATACCCCCTTCTAAGTCCGTTGAAGTCAAGGGGCTTAGAAAGGTGTAACTGTGCTTAGGACTGCCCTGTTAACATCTAAAACCAGAGCTGGGAGTGGGGGTAAGGGGAACCCTGAAGAAAAGCATCTGTAGCAATTCACGCAGAGAAATTTTTACTAAAACATCAGTAAAATCTTCTGAGAAGGGAAAATAGAGGCATTTATTATCAGGGAGAGGCAGTTCTTCCCAGGTAAATAAGGATCCTTGGAGCACATGCTTATACGCATGCATAATCTATGTATGACAAGCAGTGTATTGCTCCAGCTGAAATGTGCAGGGCAAATGAAACATGAAGGAAACCAAATATGGAGACTGAACACAGTGCTATCGTAATAGAGCCTGAAATACAACCACAGAAACCTTGGCCATGGTTTTAAACGCACTGATTCAATAGAAAGGTTGGTATTGATTTCGCAAGCAGCAGTATGAATAATCCCTTTTTGAAAGTTTACATAAATAAAAACCAAGGGCTGAATTTGTTGAAACGCCCATTTATACATTATCTATGAGGCATGGCTAAAAGTAAAAACCAAGAGGGTTGGGGTGCGGGTGGTGCCTACAGAAAAGCAAAGTGACTGCTTCACCTTTTGCTTCTTTGAAACTTTCCCGTACACAAAACATTTTGAATCGTCACAATACGAAATCCTCCAGACTCTGTCAGCCTGCTCTAGTCGATGAACTGCAGAAGGTCCTTTATCTTACTTACATAACCTATTTATTTTACTTTTATTGGCATTCCAACCCACTCCATACTGACAACATGACATCTATAATATCTTTACTACTCTACCTTACCCATCCTTATTCTTGGCCATCATAAAACCATCAAATCTTTACTGACTGACCTTATGCCAGTCATCCTCTTATTCCCAGCTGGGTCTGATGTCGTACAGTCCGCCCTCCAAAGCAGCCATTTTCTCCAGGGGAACTGACCTTTGTAGCATAGAGATCTGTTGTAATTCCAGGAGCTCTCCAGGCCCTGCCTGGAGGTTGGCTACCCTACATGGTTCCCATTCCCAATTCTCAAAAATTCTAGAGGGGCACATGGGCTCAGTGAGACTGGGGCCCCCCGGTTTACAGACCATGCAAAAAAAAAAAGCAGTCAAAGATTGAGTTTGATTAAAAATTGTTATCATTCATTTAAACATTGTTAGTAAAGAAATAGCCTGCTCTCATCGTATCTTGGAAACGAAGCAAGGTCAGTATTTGGATGGGAGAACCCCACAGAAGATGGGTTGCTCTGCACAAACCACCTCTGCTCCTCACTTGGCGTGAAAGCCCCTTGCTTTTGGGGTTGCTATAAGTCACTTGTGACTTGATGGCACCTGGACACGCATACACACACACACACACAGTGAAGAAATTCCCCCCCAAAAGTATACAAGGAAAAAAATCAACAAGATTTGAGGACCGAGTAGAACAATCCTAAGCAGTATATTCAGCAGGCCTTACTCTCAAGAAAGTGTTTTTAGGTTTGTACGTTGTTAATTAATGTAGGATGTTTATAGTGCAACCCCAAGAAGATTCCTGGGAGAAATCCCCAATAAGTAATAATACAACACTGACTTTGTTCACTTCTCTGAGTGAGGCACTAATCTGTCCAGAACAGTGGAATATAAGCACAGTTATTATTATAAGTAGACTTCTGTAGGATTCTACATAGACCTGTTTAGGATCGCACTGCTAGTGACAATCCAGACCTAACCCAACACTAGCACCGGGTTAGTTTGGCATCCTAAGCTCTTTTGAGAGGGGGCTGAGGATTGGCCTCTTAGAATATCAATAAAAGGGATCTGGTTCTATTTTTATCCTGCCTGTTAGCTAAAAATAGGTTCCAAAAATGATGCATGGGAATTGAAATCAAATAGAAATGACACAAAGTTCAGTACAAAATGTTCCTTGGGGACAGGATTTTCTGCTGAGCTGGATGCCTTTCTGCTTCCTGCCCTTCCTCTGATGGCCTCATCAATGGTGGCTTATGCATTGGGGATTTTTTTCCTCTAAATTTCAGTCATATAAGAATTCCCTGTAATTGGGAATTAAATGGGATCTTAATTCCATCTCCCAAGGAAACCTGATCCACCTTTATGCATAGCAGGGCCTACTTGGTGGCTGCTCCTGAGCTCCAGAATGCCCTCTGCCATCAAAACTGCTTTGCTCCATTTTAGAGACACTTTATAGGAGCTTGAAAACCTCATATTTTTAAGCTGCTGGTCACTGCTTCCTGATCTTTTAGGAGTACAATCCTAAACACACTTTCTAAGTCAATTGAACTCAATGGGTTTAGATTTTAGAAGGCTGTAATTCTACTTAGAATTGCACTAGAGGGCTATGTGTGTATTATGCAGCTGATTTTAATGCTGTACTTATTCTTTTTCTGTACATGGCTTTGAAATGTCTGAAAAGTGCCTTAGACATTTCATAAATAAGCATAAATAAATCACAAACAGCAATTTTTAGATTGCTATCTCCCTAAGCCTATTAGGTATTTGTTTTGTAGTCTGAATCACAGACTCGTATCAGAAGAATCTCATGCTTCGTCTAATACAACTCCTTGCAATAACACAATTTCTAGGATTCAGTAATACTTGATGGATGATCAAACACATCTCATCTTAAAAACTTTCAGGAAAACTGATTCAGCTACATTCTTGAACAATGTGTTCTGTTGCTCAACAATCCTTACACCCCAAAATATTTCTTGGTATTGGTCACAGGTCTTTGATGCTGCAACTGAAAGGATGATTGGCACATTCAGAAAAATTATATGGTACAGCCCTCATGAGGCTGTACCACAGGCGAATTGCATATTAAAATGCTACTCCTTGTTAAACCCCCCTGGAGTCAGAAACCTAGCATGTCAAGGGGGATGGTTCTCCCCTGGAGATAAGTTTTTCTATATCTGGGGAGCATCCATGTGATTTCCTACCTATTTTAGCAGGCCCATGCTCCATTCTTCCAAACTTACAGCTTGGCTTCTACATTGTCTTCCTGCAGAGATCCAGCTAAACAGAGACCAGGGATGGGATTCAAATCTGGTTAAATGAATAAATAAAACAAACCACCTCTGATGTTCCTATAACTCACAGAAGAGCAGGCTGGGCATGCAGACGAACAATGCAATCCTAAGCAGAGTTACTCCAGTTTAAGCCCATTGACTTCAATGGTCTTAAACTGGGGTAACTCTGCTTAGGATTGCTCTGTAAGGAAACCCAGAGACTGTAAGCTGCTGGACTGGTCCACAGGATTTTTAAAAAGTTACATAATACCTTTTATTAAGAACAATCAAAATATCATAATGCAAAGTGCAAGCTTTTTAGTTTTCCAGCACTCTTCATCAGAGTGGATGCTCAGTATAAACTCCGCTGGTCAGAGCTCCAGAATGCTTTTTTCCCTTTACGTGCATGAACAGAAACAGTTCAGGCTCTTTGCAGACAGGCCGTTTAACTGGCTTGGGTACTGACAACTGTCCATACTTGGCCACTTTTGAGCCCAGCCTGTTATTTATACGAAGTGATGTACCTCGCATTCTCACCCAAGCCTGGTTTAGGCTTTTGGTAAAATTAATAAAATGCAGTCAATGGATTTTTTTAAAAAAAAATAAAAAACAGCAACAGCAAGAGTCTTAACATCTTTTTTAAAAAGCAGCGGTAGCAGGAAAATACAATTATTATATATCATCAATTTTAAAAGCACAGCAGCAAGGAAGGGGAAAACCCCAATCAGCAAAACAGGGAGGAAAAATGCTAAGAGGTTAACTTGGCGCTGAAAACTCAAAAGACTTGGCAAACAGGCACGGAGGGGGCATTCTCACAAGACTCCTTTTGGGGTTTGCTACAAGGGACTAACATGGCCACTCTGTGATTGCACTAGGGTTTGCACAAGGGTTTGTGATTGCACTAGGGTACCCTTCAGGTAGGGCCTGGAGATCTCCTGGAATTACAGCTAATCTCCAGACAAGAGATCAACTCCCCTAGAGAAAATGGTTGCTTTGGAGAATGGACTTTATGGCATTTACATCCTGACAAGCTCCCTCCCCTTCCCAAATCCTGCCCTCCCCAGCTCCACCCCCAAATCTCCAGGAATTTCCTAACCTGAAGCTGGCAACTCCATTGTCAGCTATTAATTAGTCATCACATGAGTATCCAGTTTCCTGGGGATAAAGTGTAGATGACTGGGGAAGGCAATGGCAAACCACCCCATAAAAAGGCTGCCAAGAAGACATTGTGTGATGCGATGTCTCCCCATGCTTGCACAGGGGACTACCTTTACCTTTACCCAGAGAGATTATCCCTCTCCCCAACCCACCATCGTGTGTCGGTGGGGGAAGCTTGATGGGTGATGTGAGGTTTTGCAATCCCACCCTCAAGAACCCATCCGCATGTTAAGGAAGACCTATTATATATGGCCATTATGCATATCCCATATACAACTTAGCCTTGCCCAGAAATACCACAGGCTTGCATTTCATTGCCTTTTGACCCTCCACTCCTGTTCACAACTTTTCCCCCATGCATCTCGAAATGGAGGCTATCCTTCCTGCATCTGTTGAAGAGGACTCCAGTCCACAGAAGCGTCTGCCATAATAAGGATGCCGACTTTCTTGTGAGTAATAACCATTGAACTCAGTAGGACTTCTGAATAAACATGCATGGTATTACGCTGTAATTACTTTGTAATTACAGGTGTAATTTGATGCATCCTGAAGGGCTTTTCAGACATTATAATAATATGTACCGGGGGTCTGCCAACTAGACATAGCGGGAGCTCGCACTGCCCCTGATCCTTCCAATATGTACAGTCACCATATTGAGGCAATGTGGGTAACATGTATGTACAACCTCAATGTACATTTATTTATTTTATTTTATTTATGTCATTTATAGTCCGCCTTTCTCACCGAGACTCAAGGCGATTACACAGTGTGAGATCAGTACAGTCAATTTCAAGGACATTTCCATAAACAATGCCATAGGGTAAATAAACACAATTTTCCAAAGACATAGCATTAGTAAGAATCCAATACAGAGTTGAAGAAATGCTGAAACAGAACATAAGCAATTCTAGGGCTGACCTTAGACCACATGAAGCACAAGTAGCTCATAGGAGCACATATTTAAGACAACAAGAAGTACGTAAGGCAACATAGTGGTGAAATCTATGGTCCTTAACTCATTAGTGAAGCATCTGAGATGCTCCCTACAATACAAAAGGCTTTTGGAATAATTCGGTTTGCGGAAAGCTAGGAGACCGGGGGCTCTCCTGACCTCCTTAGGCAGGCTGCTCTGCAGGGTAGGGGCCACCACAGAGAAAGCCCGTGTATGGGCTGCTGTTGATTTTGCCCATGTGCAGAGCGGCACCTGTAGGAGACCCTGTTCAGATGAGTGAAGCTGCCATGGAGGAACATAGGGAAGGAGGTGGTCCCCTAGGTATGCTGGGCCAATGCTGTGAAGAGCTTTCTATGTGATAACCAATACCTGGAACTGAGCACAGTAGTTGTTAGGTAGCCAATGGAGAATGACCTGATCCCTGGATTTTTTAGGGTTTGCATCCATAGATACTGAGTCTCTGTAAACATGATAAATATGCATGTAGCCCCTGTTCAAACAACATGGCAACTGCACACGTTGGGAGAACTGTGGGTACCAAATACTCCCTATATGGGCTGTTGGAAGGCTCCCTGGTATATGGCATCTATAAAAGTCTTTGCCTGGGAATAAAACTTCTGAAATTTAATGTAAGTTATATCCAATGCCCAGGATTGGGCGATTAGCTTGCCACAGTGTTACTCTACTCTGGAATTTGTGCTTGTTGCCCTGTTTATGTGTGAAATTTACATTGAAATGTCACAGGTTATGCACCTGGCATTTCCTAACCTTTTGGTACTACTGTTTGTAACGTGCATGCTATTTGTTTTAAAAGGCTTGCAATCTTCTGTTCACACTTACCCAGGAATACACCCCATTGGTGCACACTGGAGGCTTACTTCTGAGTAAACATACAGGAAAGTTTCTGCCACAATAAATCTGTTAGACTTCAAGGTGCTATGCAGCTTTTTAGGTTTTGCTGCAATGGGTTGGCTCACATTATTTAAAGTCATCCTTTCTCCCTAAGACTCATGGTGGATTTCATAGTATAAGTCAATATGAACATTGGCTGAGACATTTAGTAAACAATACAATAGGGTAACGATAGCCGAAATTTGAAAACAAGCAGAAATCCGATATAGATCTGAAGAAAAAAAAATACTGAAATGAAACATAAACCAGTACTGAACTATCCAGTAGGAGAATATGTACAGTAACAGTCAGTACCCAGTAGTATAGTCTACAGTCACCAATGCCTCTTTTTTGAACCATTTCCTTCCAGCACAGCTCTATTACTTGGGTAAAAAGGCCCTCTTGAATCATTTGGCTTTGCACTGTTTATGTGTATACTCAAATAGCATTCAAGTGATATATATAACATGCCTCAGTTGACATTCAGTATACATAGGAAGGTACATATGTCTATGGAAAGACAAAGATGTAGCTTCCTTTCCCAGCGTCAGCTCGTGGAAGCTGTGAGCAACCCCGGGTGGGAGCGTCACCACCAACCATGGCTGAGGAAGGCATTGCTGCTAGAGATGTCATGGATGTTAACACTGCCCTTCAAGAAGTGCTTAAGACCGCACTTATCCGTGATGGTTTAGCCGGTGGAATTTGTGAAGCTGCCAAAGCCTTAAACTAATGCCAAGCCCACCTTTGTGTTCTTGCATCGAACTGTGATGAGCCCATGTACGTCAAGCTTGTTGAAGCACTTTGTGCTGATCACCAAATCAATCTGATAAAGGTTGATGACAACAAAAAACTGGGTGAGTGGGTAGGTCTCTGCAAGATCGACAGAGAAGGAAAACCCCGCAAAGTTGTGGGCTGCAGTTGTGTGGTTGTAAAAGACTATGGCAAAGAATCCCAGACCAAAGATGACATTGAAGAGTACTTCAAGTGCAAGAAATGAACAAATAAAATATTATGAGCCTGAAAAAAAAGACAAAGATATAGCTAATCTATGTAACTGGCATGTATTATGGATGACACACGCACACACATCTTAGGATAGTTTCAGGTAGGCATCCATGTTGGTCTGCAATAGAACAGCAGGGTTTGGGTCTAGTGGCACCTTAGAGGCCACCAAGATTTTCAAGGTGTAAGCTTTTGAGACTCAAAGCTCCCTTCGTCATCTGATTCTCAAAAGCTTCTCCCCTGAAAATCTTGTCAGTCTCTAAGGTTCCACTAGACCCAAATTGTGCTACACTTCTGAGGGGCATACCTCAGATGGCATTCATGTAGTATATGGCCTTGTGTGTATGTATTTATGCTTGTATACACACATGACAACTATATGCAATTGTAGACAACTGTAGACACAGTTCAGGTCAGCATTCATGCAGCGTACGCATGATTGCTTATGAATATGTAATTGGCTGGTGTCACTGAGGAGACACAATTGTGGGTCTGTATGTCTGTCTCTAAAAAAACACTTCTGAGGGGCATTGACGTCCTCAGATGGCATTCATGTAGTATATGGACTTGTGTGCATACATGTGCTTGTACACACACACACACACACACACACACACACACACACACACACACACACACACACACAGCAACTGTATGTAGTTGTAGATAATATCCACACAGTTCAGGTCAGCATTCATGCACTGTACATATGGTTGTCTATGTGTATGTAATTGGCCTATGTTACTGAGGAGACACAATCGTGGATCAGTATTTTTGTCTCTACTTACACACGCATACTTCTGAGGGGCATCCCCTTACTTTGTGTAGTATATACATGCTTATATATACATGCTTATACATACACACAGATAACAGCTATATGCAGTTGTAGATAATATACACACCATTCAGGTGGGCATAAATGTAACATAGGTATGTATTCCTATGTGAAACTGCCTGGTGTCACTGGTGACAAGATATTGTGGGTCCGTATGTTTGTCTCTGCACACATATACAAACTTCTAAGGGGCACCCTCATACCTCATGTAGTATATGGTATTGTGACAAGACCATATATGCACACAAAACTTGTGTGTGCATGCACACGCGCGCACGCACACACACGAGATGATATGCAGTTGTAGATAACATTCAGGAAAACAGATCTTTTATTATTTACAAACCTTTCTACATACAAAACATATTTACAGTTAAAAATTGAAAGGTCCGATGGCTAGATAATATTCAGGTCAGCATTCATGCAATGTACAGTTGTGTGTGTGTGTGTGTGTGTGTGTGTGTGCAACTGGCCGGTGTGGTGTGTCACTTGAGGAGACAAACGATTGCGGGTCCGTGTGTCTGCCTCCACATATTCTCTCTGTGTGAAGCGGCTGGCCCCTGAGGCGAACTCTCCGCAGCTGGCCCGTCCTTGGCCCCGGCGTCCTTCCCGCCAGCCCCCGCTCCGCCTTCCCTCAGAAGTGCGCCCGGCCTTCCCTCGGGGCAGCCGGGCTTCCCCCCCCCCCCGGCTCCCCCCCCCAAACAACAGAAATCCGTTCCAGCAGGAGCGCGCGGCTCCCGTCCGGGTTTTCCGCCGGGCCCTGGCCGGCGTCTGCCTCTCGCTCGCTCGCTCTCGGCCTCCCTCCCTCTCCCTTCCTCCCTCCCTCCTCCTCCTCCTCCTCCCTCCCTCTCGCGCTCTCTCTCTCTCTCTCTCTCGTGCACTCTCCAGCCAGCCCCTCTCGCTCGCTCGATCCGCCGCTCACTTCTGTCTCAATATGTCTCAAGATGGCGGCCAATGTGGGATCGATGTTTCAATATTGGAAGCGCTTTGATTTACAGCAGCTGCAGGTCAGGACGCCTCTCGCTTATTTTTTCGGGACCCCCCCCTCAGAACCGGACCCCCCTTCGCGGCTTCCTCCTCCTCTGCCTCCTCTCCCCCTCCCCGCTTTGGGGCTCCCACCCCCTCCGCTCTGGGTCGAGCCCCCCCCCCCCGTGAAAAGTCCCAGCAGAAGCGGCGCCCCCCCAGCCGCCCACCCTCGCCTCCCGCTTTCCCCTCCTCCTCCTCCTCTTCCTCCTCCTCCTCCTCCTCTCCCCCAAGCCCGGCTCAGTCCCGGCTGCCGGCCCTGCCTGCCTCCGCCTGCCTGCTTCTCCCCTCGCTCCCTCCCTCCCATCGATAAGCCTCCGCCGCCGCTATCAGAAATTGATCCTCTTTGTTCAATTCATCGATCCCAACAAGATGGCGCCGCCGAGGTGGCTTGTCCCGGGATATAGGGGGGGGGGAGGAAAGAAGAGTCTTGGCAAGATCCCCTTGCCTCCCCCCCCCGACTAAAAATAATAATAAAAAGAACACCCCCACCCCCTTCCTTTTCCTCTCTAACAACACTTCCCCCTTTTTCAAAGTGGCCCCAGGTTCGCAGGGGAATTGACTAGGGAGTCTGTCCTGGGGTTTTTCTTTGATCTTTTCTCACCCCCCCCTCCCTTAACAAGGGAAGTACTTTCTCTTCCCCCCTCCCTCGCAATACTCCCCCCTTTTAAGAGTGTTCTCCAGTTTTATTTTAGAAATGTACACGGGAAATTAACAAGGGAGTTTGTTCTCTCTTTGCTTTTTTTCTCACCCCCCCCCCCGCCCCAACAAGGGAAATACTTTCTCTTCCTTCGCCCAACAATATCCTCCCCCCCCCGCACTAAAGTATGATCCAGTTTTATTTTAAATGTGTGCAAGGAAAATTAATGGAGTTTGTCCTGCCTGTCTTTGCTTTTTTTCTTGCCTCTCCCCCCCCCCCAGGGAAATACTTTCTTCTCCAACAGTACCCCCCACAAAAGTGTTCTCCAGTTTTATTTAAAAAGCGTGCAAGGAAAATCAACTAGGGAATTTGTCCTGTCTGTCTTTGGTCTTTTCGCACTCTCCCCCCCCCCCGAAATACTTTCTCCCCAGCAATACTCCCCCCTCTTAAAAAGTGTTCTCAGTTTTATTTTAAAAAGTAGATAGAAGGTAACTGTGGAGTCTGTCCTGTGTATGTTTTGCTCCCCCCCCCCAATTAGGAAAACATTTCCTCCCCCCACCCCAGAACTCTTCCACTCCCTTTAAAAGCGCTCCCAGTTCTGTCAAGAGAGTGTGATCTGGAAGGAAGGTGAGGAGAGACCTTTTTTCTCTCCTGTCTGTTCTCCCCCTTTTAAAAAGGTGTCCCCCAGTTTTGTAAAGGTTGAAATTTGGAAGGGAGATGATGGGGGCGAATCTCTCCTCTGTGTGTTCCTCTTTTTCCACTCTGCCCCCCCCCAATACACACTGTCATCCCTCCATAATGCTGCCCCCTCTTCAAAAAGTGCCCCACTGTTTTAAAGAGGGAGAAATAACAGGTTTTCTCCACTCTCCCCCCACTTTTAACAGGCCACCCTCTTTCATAAGGGGAAAGGAGAAAGTGTAAAGTGACTGAGGTCTCCCTGTTTTGTGTTTATTTCTTATCCCCCTCTTCTCATTCCTATAATCTTATAAAAGGACAGAAAAAGTAAATGTTAAAGTTAGAGGATTGGAGGGGGATTCTCTCCTGTAAGTTTCTCTGCTTTTATCCCCCTTCCTCCCAACAACAATTCCTTGTCACCAGCAACAAACAATAAAATAAATAAATGCTCCTCCCTAAGCATTCCCCTAGTTTCCTGAAGGAGAGAAATAGGAAAAGAACAGCAGTGTGGGGGGAGTTCGTCTCCCCAGTCATCAGCTTCTCCTTTAGTTTTTCATGCCAGCCTCCCCCTCCCCATTTTGAAGCTCGTGGGAAAGTTTGTGTGACTTTATATAGTGACACAGGAAAGTGGGGGATGCGAAGCGGGTAGGATTGAGCCACCCTCCTTCCCTGTCCCCCCACCTCCTGGACAGGAACATTGGATGGGGGGGGGGCTGAGTTGGAAAGTTTGTGTTCTTTCTCTTTCACCCCCACCCCCATTTCAGTATGTAGATGTGACTGGAAAGTGGTGGTGTTGGGAGAAAGGAAGTATTTAATAATAGATTTCGTCTCCTCTGGTTTTGTCGTTATTTGCGGGAGGGAGTCCTTTTCCTTACTCCCAGAAGTCCCCACTAAATGATTTGGAGAGGTACAGAGGCTGTGAATTGCCAGTCTCCCCCCCCCCCACCCCAAAGAAATGATTCCCACTCCTTCATATCTATATTTTGGGGAGAGCTACCTCTTATTGTGTGTATGGGGGGGGGGAAGGCTTGGTGCCTTTGCCCTTTCTTTACAACCAGTTTCTTAAAGCGGGGATGCGAATCTTTAACATAGACAGCAAGCATTAGTACTCATCTCCCCCCCCCATTATTTCGGGGGGAGGCCTTTTCTTGCCCATGTCAAATTCCCGTGGTAAGCAGATTCTTGTGGATGGGGCGGCAGGGAGCGAAACACTTCTTTCACAGATGCTCCATTTTTTGGCTCCCCTTGTTTTGCATGTACCCAAGGTCAGAGGAGGACTTCTTTAATCTTCCCAGTTTCTCGAGAGAGGGACTGCTCCTCTGCCCATCCGTACCTTTCTTATTTGGTGAAGGGGGATATCCCAGTAGGGGAGAATGAGATTCTTCTCTCTTGCCATTTGCTATTTGCCTGAACAGCCCCCCCCCAGTTCTTTCAGAGAGGGATTGGGAGCTGGCTGTGAGAAAATAAACACCACCATGCTGTGTTTACTCAGAAGTAAGTCCCACAGAAGCCAATAAAAGACCAAATAAGTACGCTTGAAGTTTTCCACCTCATTTTCCTTGGTAGGACACACAGTTCCACACTCTCCTTATAGTTGTGGTAGTGGGGAGTTAATTGGGGGGGGACTGTTCTCCCACCCACCGTTTCCTCATTGCCATGACCATCCTGCTAGAAGAGAAATAGACAAATGACTTCATTGGGGCTCTTCGGAGGGAAGTCCTTCTTGTCCTCATACTGAGTTTGGTTTTGGGGGGTGGGGGTGGGGGCTTGGAAGCAGGATGTCTTGCTCAACTCCCTTATTGCTGAGATTCTTTCAAAGCTAGGACCGGCACCCTGCTCCAGGCCTGTGGGGGATTCTCCCCTCTCTGTCCTCAGGATGGTTTTTAAGCCCATTGAAGCAACCGTGTTTGAGGGATGGGAATTGCCAGTACCCCGGCGGCCTTCTCTCCCACATTTTACCGCCTGTTCCGCTCCATTCCCCTCAAAGTCATGTGTGTGTCCATGTCCCTGAGATTGTGGGGTGCATGTTAAACCTTCCTTTAGCCTCACAAGTGACCTCTTCCCACTTAAAATCCCATTAGTATTCTCTCTCACAACTGGGGGGGGGGGGAGTCCTGACATCTGGATTGGGGGTTCTTCTTTGGGCAAGCGCTGTTTATTCCTTCCTTCCCTTCCTCCTCCTCCAGCTCTGTATGTGTATTTTATGTTTGTTAATAGTGTGTTTGTCGGTGAGGGGGGGCATGCCTTTTTCTCCCCTCCGGCTATTTCTTTCTCTCTTGGCTTGCATTTTGCCCTCCTCCTCCTTGCGTTTCCCACTGTTGTGGATTTGAACCTGGTTACTGGATGTGTCCAGATTGGGGGGGGGGGCTTTTTATTATGTTTGGAGGGTGGAGTTTGCCAGTTTAACAGGGCTGAGGTGTTTGTGGGGGGTGGTGGAGAAATCCTGCTGGGAGGGATTTATGAAAAGCACTTTCTCTCTAGTTGTGGCTTTGACTTTGTTTACGTGTTGTATGGGAAGAGTTCCTGGTTGGCTGGGGGCATCAGGTGGGCCTTCCCGGAGTGTAGTGTCCTTAACTATGTCTGCTGTTATTGTGCACAGCTTAGGGGGTGGTGGGAGTGAGAGAAAAGCCCTCCCTGCCCAATTTCCCCCTTGTGCTGGTGGAAGGGGGGGATGATCTTGCCTCCTTATCTCTGAGTGCCTGTCATGGACAGTGACAAGGCCTCTGTGGCTGGCCAGAGGTGGTGGTAGAGAGACCATTTCCATAACAATGCCCCGAGTCCACTTCCGCCTCAAGGACTTTCTCAATGTGTGCTTTTTGTGCTCAGAAGTAATATCCGTTCAAGGGGAGAGAGAGAGAGAAGAGTACATGCTAAACGTTGTTGCCTTGTTTGGTTGTGTATTTCCCTGATGAGATTGCAGATGTGCTGCTTAATAAAACAGCTCAGGTGTGTGTGTATATATAAATACAATGTGCACAGTATGACTAGCAAGGGAGCGTGTGCAAATTAATAGGAGCAGTTCCTTGTCTATCAATGGATTGGTTGATCCTGGAACCAGGGAAATTGTCCAGCCTCTTTAAACGCCTGAGATGTAAATGAATTTGGCTAGAAAGCTGGTTTCCCCCCCTCCTCTCCCTTCCCTTCCTCTCACCCCCGCTGAGTAGTCTGTTCAGCCAATGCCCATCTTGGCGGCAGAGAGCAGAGGCAGCTTGGAAGGAGCCCGGAAGTAATGCTTACATAGATGTTTGGTGTAACTGAAGTGGAGTTAAAGGTGAGGGGTGTGTGTGTGCGCGTTGCTGGCAGCGTGGATGGGGTGTGTATTCCTGTGAGAAGTCTTATAGGGGGAGAAGACTTCCTTTGGGCAGCTGCGTGGGGGTGCTTTGGTGACCCCCAAGAACTGAGAGGATGAAAGATGTACAGTTCTATAATAGCTCTCCAGGATCTGTGGGGAAAATGCCAGTGTTCTGTGGCTTCCAGGAGGATTAGGGGAGAGGGTAAAAAATATGCCCGTGCTGTGCTCTCTTTTCTTTTCCTTTTCCTTTTGGTTCTTTTTTAAGGTTTTAGATTAAGGTAGGCTTGGCTGAACTTTCTTAACTTGAAAGGGTTCTTAATAGTGACCCAGAATACCTACAGGAATTCAGGAAATGAGATCCAGATGGAGAATTGTATAAAATAAAATGGATTAGATTTAGATGTAGTTAAACATGGTCTGACAACTTTAATTGTAGCTGAGCTAGCTTTGCCTGTGCGTGTTGTAATTGCTCTGAATGGAAAAGTTTGCACATCCTGTGAGAATTATCTCAAAATGTTTTGTTTGCTACTGCAGAGGTACTTCTAGAAATATGCTTCTAGAAATTCTTATGGTGGGAGGGGAAAGGCATGAAAACCCTGTTTATTGATTGCAAGTGATCATTCAAAAGTATAACCTTTATTTAAATGAAATGCTAGAATAGAAAAGAATGCTGCCAAATGCCAGCTTGATAAACTGTTTTTGTTCTTGCTTAGTAAAAATAGCTCAACTTAATTCCTGTGCCTACTGTAAAAACTTGGCTTTGGCACATTTGTGTAAACTTCAATCTTGTTTTTGTCAAACTAAATGTGACCCTGTTTTCAGGAGGGCTGGATTTCTCATTGCAGCCTTCTGGCAATACTGGCTGGGAGTTCTGTCTGATTATTAAATTTTATACATAAAATGGTTGATGTTTTTCTGTCTTCATGGTTTTGTATACCCAGGCTGTGCGTTAATTGGCTGTCTTGCTGTGAAGATGGTATGCAACTGTTCTTCTACCTATAGAGAAGTCAAAGAGTCGTAGAACACAACACAGTACTGCTGTAATTGCCACCTTCTGCACAAGGCAGTGCTTATACAGAAGCTTCCACGCATCTGTAGTGGCTGTTGGTTCCCTGAAATGCTACAAGTGCTCCGTCTGCCCTTCCAGGCCTTTCTTTGTCCTGATGATCCCAGCAACAAGAGAGCTGCCATCACTCTCTTTCATCGTCATAGCAAGTTACCATTGCCTGAAAAGTCCAGAAAGGATGGAGGAAATCAGTGGTGTTAGCACTTTTCTCTCTTCTCATTTTAGATATTTTCTCCTGCTCTCCCTTGTCCCTCTTTTCATACCAAAAAAAAAAAGGCGAATCCATCTTTTCCTCCCCAGTAGGAACCCAGAGGAGCTTCCATTGTTCTTCTCTCCTCAGTTTTATCCTCACAACAGTCCTGAGATAGCTTAGGCTGAGAATGTTTGACTGTCCCTAGGTTTCCAAGCAAGTTTCCATGGCAGAGGGCAGGTTTGTAGTACAATACTTTGCAGTGCCTATTTGGGGGTAGCCCCGCCCATATGGAATAAACATTTTGCTTTGAGTTAAGTGGCTTGAGTTCTCAAGTCCTGTGACTTGGTATCTGATTTTCTTATGTGGGCTGGGAAAACTTGTTGGGAGAAATATAGTTGGAACTAGATATTTGTGTGGTGGATTAATCCCAGGTTTTCTGCAAACGGAGTTCTCTTACAGTTGCAGTGAGCATGACTTAGGGTTGGACTTGTCTGCGATCCAGAGCTGCTACTTCCCACACTTTCCCTAACCTGCTGGATAGTTTATAAGTAACAGACTTCTACTTGTGCTCTGTCAGGTAGAAATTTTCCTGAGGCTCTTAACTGTGAGACCGTATCAGTTCCAAGCTGCTGATCTCTCCCCCACTCTAGCCCATTATTTTCCTCGGGGAAGACCTAGAAGGAGTTCAGACGAAACTTTTTCTTGCTGCTTTGAGACGGGAAAAGTGGATTGCTCACTGCTAACTGCCCTTTTGGATCCCTGGCAGCCAAAGTCAGGTTTGCTGCTCCTTGGCTTCTCTTGCGTTGTAATATTACAGCTCCAGGCTTCTCAGGCCTACACTTGAGATCGTATCAGTGTGAATCTTTAAAAAGCCAAGAACATCGTGTGGGACTGACACATCCTTATTTACTCACCATTTCATCAGCTTACCAGTTTGATGGGAAGTAAGCCTTGCCAAAGCTTTAAAAATGGCACAGGCTTACTCAGGAGGCAGCCATTCTGGACCAGAAGATCTCAAATGTTTGAGAGTGGTATCCAATGCTAGTTCTAGAATTTAGGTCTTCAGGGTCCCGCAGCAGGGGCTTCAGTCACATTCCAGGAGCCCACCAAGTGCCCATATTGAGAGTGCGTGGTATCCACAATCTTCCCAGTATATACAATCATCATGTTATTTGAACAGGGGCAACATGCGTATTGACCATGTGTGTGGAGCTTCGGAATGTATGGATGTAAACCCTGGAAAATCCAGGGGTCAGGTCATGCACACTGAGGTTGTGCATACATGGTAAACTTCCACATCGCCCCAACATGGAGACTGTGCATATTGGAAGGATGGCAGATAGTGCAAGCTCTCATTATGTCCCGTTGGCACACCCCTGGTGCATGCTACTGTGATGTTTGAAAAGCCCTGTTGCTTCTCTTCTGTGATCTTTTGGGTTTCGTAATCTCCTGGAACTGTGACCCACCAAATCAGATGTGAGCCCACTGGTAATGCAGTTACGCCTGCCAGGTGCTTGACGAGATGACGTGTTGCTGTTCCGAGCAGGAAGGCATATCAGATTGCAGGCGAGCCACCATGGGTAGCCGGAGGGATATGCTTGGATTGGCGGTCACAGGCAGTTCAGGATTGGGAACTCTCACATTGCCTTGGAACTTCAGTAGAAAGAAGGCAAGAATCCTGACTGACTCTCTTCTGTTGATTCTGGTCTTTCCGTCCCTGTTCATTGCCCATCTTTATACAATAGTCACCTGGATATGGAGCCCTCCTTCCATCTTACTTGATAACAGCAGTTGCCTTGCCTTAGAAACTGACAGATGACCGGCTAATCCCATGACCTTAGTTTGTCACATTCCGTGTCGTCTGTAAGGAGGTTTGTATCCTGATGATCATCTACTCTAATTTTTGCAGAGTTAATTAATGTGTACTTTAAAACCTCGGCTGTGTGTGCAAGTTCATTTTTTGTTGATGCCAGTGGGTGCCATGGCAACGGCCCATATCTCAGGCCTGGGAATGCTGTTTCAGAGAATCTTTCCCTCACTCTTGTGTGTGTCAAGTGCTGTCATTTCGCAGCTGACTCATGGAGATCCCACAGGGTTTTCAAGAAGTGGCTTGCCATTGCCTGCCTCTGTGTAGTGACCCTGGGCCTCCTTGGTGTCTCCCATTCCAGTACTAGCCAGGGTAGACCTGGCTTAGTTTTTGAGATCTGATGAGATGGGCCTAGCCTAGGCTATCCAGGTCAGCATCCACGTTAGTCCTTGCATATAATAGACTGCTGCTGGGAGATATGTTAGACTGTTTATACTTCGATCCCATGCTTGCTTAATTAGAATGGGATAGAATGAGCTCAATGGGATTTACTCCCATGGAAGTGTGCATAGAATGTCACCCTTAGAATCTGAATTTTATCCAAGTAGAACCTTCAGTGAAGCTGTCTGTGGGGTAAAAAAGAGTGTGTACGTATCCACTGTGTGTGCAGGACATGAGTGTACATGGCTTCAAAGCTCTTCTGTCTCAACATCTCTGAAAGATAAGACAGACTGTCCAAGGCATGTCCTGTGAGCTTGACGGCTGATTGGGAATTTTCACCAGCATCTCCCCATATTGAAACCAACCTTGAAATTTGCTTCGTCACGTTTTGCTTACCCTGGAGTTTAAATTCCATTCCCTGCTTGTCCTGAATAAAACTCCTTAAGCACTATTTTTATGTTAAATTCACTCATTTTATTTTTATCCTGAGGATAGGAGTTGCTTCGTCATCATAGGATGAGTAAGTTAGTTCCTGCTTGCTTGGTTTGTCTTCATAACCTTGAATTCACGGAGCCGGAGATGTGTTTGCGTTTGTTTGTGGGGTGTGTATGTGGCTTTGTCTTCCCAACTCAGTGTCCAGAAGTCAGTATTTTGCACCGTCAACACTCTTAGCGTTCCACAGTAATAAAATCAGAAGGCCTTACAGACTTGAGATTTCTTTTGTATGGAAAGACAAGGATACTTCTTGTGTTCTGTAGTATTTGTGGTAAGAATTGGGTGTCAAACGCGCAAGAAGCTGGTGGAATGAGTTATTTGGGATCACGCTGGTATGTAAGATAGGCTTCGAGTTAGAAGAGCTCCTTTTCTTTCAGAAACAAGAGCTGATCACTTGAGTGAATGGTCAGCCTTGCTGTAGGACAATGGCACTTTCTAAATTAGGTATTGAACGCTTCTGACATGGTAACCAGTTGCCAAACCATGTTTAATCACAGTTGAAGGGGGTAGTCATTGGATTAATAATAAACTTTGTAGTGCGGGCAGACCCTGGAGGCACGCAAATGCCATGGTGATGAGCTTGGCTTTTAAATACCTAAACGGACAGATAGAAGCGCTGGGCTATGTCTCCGGCGTTTGTTGTCGCTGCAATTAGACGCTGATGTTATACTAGCTCTGTGAAATGAATTTGCCTGGAAGAGCTTCTGGCCCTTGCTCTGCTTATCTGTGAGTGAGAGGGTTAGGTCCAGGTTAACGTTTTGGGGGTGGAGCCTGGGAAGGGCGGGTTTTGGGGAGGGACCTCAGTGGGGTATAATGCCATAGAGCCACCCTGCAAAGCACCCCTTTCCTCCAGGAGAACTGATCTCTGTAGCCTCTAGACCAGGTGTAATCTCAGGAGATCTCCAGCCACTGTGTGTTTCAATTTGTTCGTTGAGATAGCGGTAGGGTGGCCTCTCTGATAATGTTTGGGCATTTTGAACGTATGAAGCTGCCTTACACTACTGAACTGTTGACCCTTTTGGCTTGATTGTAGTCACTTCCGACTGGCACCTGTAAGGTCTCGGGCAGTGGAGGCTTTTCAAAGACCTGCTTTCTGAGATCTTAAACTGAAGTTGTGGTGGGCTGATGGAACTGGGACCTTCTGCATGCAAAGCCCGCACTCTTTCTCTGTTCTCCCCCCACCCCGAACATTCTGGTGCAAAGACAGGTGATATTGGCTCCTCTCCTCACTTTTAAACTCACCCTCGTTCTCTCACCCTCCCACACATAGTAAAAATAGAATTAAAAGAACAGTGGAAAACTTCTCAATTTGCAGATTGCAGGAGTTTGACTACTTGAGTGTTCCCAGCTTCTAATTGGAAACAGGTGGGATCCTTCACATCTTGTCTGAATCAGATCATTTTGAAGCTTTAGATTATTATTAATATCTTCACCCGCAAGTTAAATGGCTCTGAGAGTAGTCTGCTGAAAGGCAGGAATGTAAATATTGTAAGTAAATAAAAGCCTGTGTGTATGTCTATTATATGTATATATATACATACACATGATATTCTCTGAACAAGAAATCTCTGGGTCATGTCTTATTCCTCCTGGAATAAAAGGAATTATTATTGGGAAGAGATGTCTGGGAATTTTTGATCCTTCCTTCAACGCAATGAAGGTATCTGTCACAACAGAAGCGGATGGTGGTGATGACAAGACACATGGCATGTTTTGATGTATTTTCCCCTGGAATTTCTTGCGGGATCTCTGCCCAGAATTGGATAGAATAGTACTTGGATATTTATATAATGCCTTTCCTTGACTATTCTGAGAGCTCCATGTAGCTTATTTCACTGATCTTTGCAGCAGCCCTGTACTTATTATATTTAAATACAGTTTATAGCCCACCTTTCCACCCTGCGTGGGTTCCCCAATTGGTTGCAGCAATAAGCAACTCCAAGACGTGACGGTGCCCAGCTTAAAAATAAACAGCTTCTGTGCAAAAAATTCCTATCCCAGCATCTCAGACATGGACTTCCAGCAGTAAAGTGGGTTCTTCAGAGGCTGTGGATCTGACATCTGTACAGGAGGGGCCTGTACTTTTATTTAATGCCCTCTGGCAAAGAACCATCTTCTGCCCCCTATGAAAGACCATGGATTATTTTAGTGGGAAGCAGGGTGGGGGAACTAGCTTACTGAGACAGACAGTGAGTGGCTTGCTCTGGGCAGTCTAGTAGCTTCATAGCTGAAGTTAGATTTGAAACTGGGACCCCCTAGTTTTTTATGCAGCCCTGCACATTACAGTTGTTGCCGGAAGGCCCAACGTTACATCTTTTTTCTGCATCAATCACATATTTGTTTATAACCCTTCTCCCCAGCAGAGACCCAAAGTGGCTTGCATTATTCCCTTCTCCATTTTATCCTCACAACAGCCCTGTGAGGTAGATTAGGCTGAGAGTATGTGACTGGCCCAAATTCACCTAGCGAGCTTCCATGGCAGATTGGGAATTCGAACCTAGGTCTCCCAGCTCCTAGTCCTACAATCTAATCACGACGCTACACCAGAATGGCTAATAGGAGGACATTGTGTGTATCTGGAAAAGCTAAACGAGCTGGATTTCCTAGACATGGGTCCGTGGGTGTTGACAAATGTATACGCTTGTGACAGCCATGTGTTTTGTGTTTGCTGTAGACATCACTGCTTCCAAACATCATTATAATGTGTGGAGATTCCCTTAGCCTATATGCACTCTTCCCAGTGAGCTTGGTTTCTAAAACAGGATAATGTGTCAATGGTGAACTTGTCAACAAGTTGTGAGCAAGTGCTTAATGGCTGTGACTGTAGAGCAGGAACCTGAGAATCTTGGTCTTGGTTCACACAACAGTGTCTGCCTCTGCCGCTCTGATATGCTTGCTTTTTTTTGGTCTGGCACTTATGTCTGTGTAACAAAAGGGCCAGCTTTTCTATTATCAAAGGTGGTTGGAATGGGAACAGGAGAGTACATCTTAGGAGGAGAAAAGGGGAGAATACTGCCCAGAAGGAAAGTGAGAAATTTTGGATTTGGCAAGACACCTGAAAAGAGCTGGCATCTCCCTGCTGAGCTGAGCCACAATGCAAGGAAATGCCATTCTCCTTGACCTGTGCAATTTGGCTTGGTAGGGAGGGTAGTGGCTTCATTACAAGCATCTGCTTTGCATAATAATAATTAAAAACTCCAGTGGCACCTTAAAAACTAACATTTATTTTGAAATAAGCTTTCGTGGGCCATAGTCCACTTTGTCAGGTAGATATGCCATGGAAAACCATATTGAGGAGTTTTTATGGGAAGGTGTGTGTAAGGGGGTGGGGGGAGAGTCAAGACTCAGTGTGATTTGACTTTTGTGCTTTGCATACCCTGTGGCCTAGATTCATTTCTTTACAGGCCCTGCTCAAAGATCTCATGTAGTAGATGATTGGAAAGGCTCTGCCCTGAGGCCCTGGAGAGCAGTGGATGGATGAGTGGTCTGACTTGGTGTAATGTTCACACATCGATATTGTACGGGGAGCTGGTCCAGTTTTTACCCACTTGACAGCTCTGTGAAGTGGTGGGCTGGTTAGACTGAGTGGAATTAGCTCAAGCCTCATTAAGTGAGACTCCAGACTGAGTGAAGAATTGAACCGAGGTCTCTCTGGGCTGACCCTGTGTCCCATCACCTCAGTGGCTTTTATTAGCTGTAGTATTTGAGTTTCAAACGCTGCTGCGGAACTTGTACACTCCAACGAAGTCCGAAGCTAGTAACTCAAATAATAGGGATGAAGTACAACAGGGTGGTGATATGTTACATACAGTGTTCAATCCCAAGAGTGTTCAATTCCATGTAGCTTATTAAGAATCAAGATTCAAGCAGTGGCGATTCAGCGATAGTCTGGAATGAAAAGTATCCTGTGGGCACTTGTATGGTTGGCCTGTAAAGGCTATTGGGCATCTCAGGTGGACCCATCCACTGAAGGATACCCAAGGATGAATTTCTTCCATGTAGCATTCTAGCACCGGGTTCCACGTCTGGCCTGTGTTTCTGTTTGGCCACCTCTGGCGCTTCAGAGGAAGCGTGGGAAGGGAGAATACCTTCGAGGGGAGAAAGGGCTTCTTTGTAACTTCTGCCAATAATTTCCATGTTGCTAACAAATGACTGTAAGGGGATGTTGCAAGCAAGTTGTTATCGTCATTGTTGACACTAAAGTATTATGACCAAAAGTCAGGTGATGCAAAGTTTACTGTTTGAGAGAACAACACATCAGACTTAAAAAAAAAATTCTTCCCTCCACTCCCCCCATCCAAGCATTATTTGCTACTAATAATACTTAATGGCCCAACTTCTAATGGGGCAAATACATTGCCCTTTTGATTATGTTGTCTGTCATAAAGATGGAGAATATAAATTCAGCAGCTTAAAACCTGGAAATCTTTCCTGTAGTACTTCCGGTGAAGGAGGGGGCTGTAAATAAGCAGGATGAACTGAAGTTCCTGCCTCAAACTGTACAATTGAAAGTTAACCCAGAATGTCAAACTTTCCCCTAAATAACAGAAAATTTGTGATATCAGACTAAATGTATGGGATCCCCCCCCCACACACACACAATGTATAGGAATAGGTTATAAAAACCAGATCCAGCGGATCCAGGTGATGGATGGTGCTTAACTGTTGCAAATTTAAAGATCTTATTTGTAGTAGTGTTTCATTGAAATTTATATAATGCTACCAGTGTACATGTTTTTCTCCAGAGAAGCATAAGCCAAAAATAAAGGCAGTCCCCTGTCCCGAGGAATTTAACACCTAAATGATTAGGTTATTTCACTTGCATGCTTCAGATATAACAGTAAACTGTCATTAGTGCTAACTGTAATTTGCCTTTCAAACCATGGTTTGCATCCCAGGCATGCAAGATAAAACAGTGGTTTTGCAGACAATCTGTGGCTTATACTCCCTGTCTCCTGTTTTGATCAGGCATCTGATGAAGAGAACTTGATTCTCGAAAGCTTATGCTATAATAAAATTGGTTAGTCTTAAAGGTGCTACTGGACTCTTTTTGATTTTGTCTCCTCAACTGCCTCCCTCCAAGGTCCCCGGATGCTGTCTGGAGAAAGGCAATGTTCCATCTCAGATCATGGTTTGAGGAATTGGATGAAATGATAGACTGTAGTTTGTTCTAAATGCCGGATTACAAATTTAAGGTTGTTGTTGCAGTTGAACTAAAACATAATACAGCTTTGTTTATGAATAATTTTAGTTTCATCTAGTCTACGAAACACGAGAGGCCGTTTGCATTAAAAGCATTGTGATAAAATAATGGTTCATTACAATTGTAGGTATTAGGGTTGGGTAGGTAGCTGGGATTTCTCTTTTATTTTGTTTTCTCGCATTTGTGTTTAATTACTATAGTTAGCATTGCTACTAAACAGTAGTTTATGGCATAATCCTAAAGACGTTTACCTTAGGAGTTGGAATCAGGGTATATCTGCTTTGGATGGCACTGTTAGACTTACGTTTGGGTTCAATGAGGAAAAAAAGTTTAGAATTGATAACAGAGGGGCTGATTCAGGAGTGATAGCAAGCAGAAACTGGCATTATGAGGCTTATTTGATAGAAAGACAGACAGATGCTGGCTTTACAGATGTCCACAGGATTTAATTTTCACTGTTCTATTGCTCGTTTGGGACTTGTATGTACATTTTAAAATACACACAAATGCTGCTGGGATAATGACAAACTCTGTTTTGTGTGCCCATTGCAAAGGCAGTACTAATAGAGGCCCACCTGCAGGTTTCTGCATACTTAGGATGCTCCTAGGTACGCAGAAAAATACTAGATCCAAAGGAGTTAGCTGTGTTAGTCTGTAGTGGCAAAATAGTAAAGAGTCCCGTAGCACCTTTAAGACTAACCAGCTTTATTGTATATTGTCGGAGGCTTTCACTGCCGGAGAATGATGGTTGTTGTGGATTTTCCGGGCTGTATTGCCGTGGTCTTGGCATTGTAGTTCCTCACATTTCGCCAGCAGCTGTGACTGGCATCTTCAGAGGTGTAGCACCGAAAGACAGGGATCTCTCAGAGTCAAACCCAAATCACACCCAGTTTGACACTGAGAGATCCCTGTCTTTCGGTGCTACACCTCTGAAGATGCCAGTCACAGCTGCTGGCGAAACGTCAGGAACTACAATGCCAAGACCACGGCAGTATAGCCCGGAAAATCCACAACAACCAACTTTATTGTAGCATAAGCTTTCGAGAGCCACAGCTCTCTTCGTCAGACGCATGACATGACATGCATCTGACGACGAGAGCTGTGGCTCTCGCAAGCTTATGTTACAATAAAGTTGGTTAGTCTTAAAGGTGCTACGGGACTCTTTACTAGAAAAATATTAGTAAATTTTTAAAATAAATTTGAAAAGCCCACCCCCGCCGCCCTAAGGCCTTCTGAGAACGAAGCACGCTCATTGCCCTTGCAATGGGTTTTTATGATGACATCAGTCACATCGCCTGGGAATTGGTGGGTAGAAAAGAATTGTCTTGTTCAGGCCCATAAGCACTGGAAAGGGAAATTTGGTTTGGGGACAATTTCCCATTCGTCTCTCTCTCTCTCCTCCACAATTGCTTGCAGAGCCCAGCTTGTGCAGGAATGTCCGCAGCTGTGTTTGAGAAGACAGGGCTAAGCTGTGGAAGGAGTTTCAGAATTTGTGTCTCTTCCTGCCAAAAGATGCTAGTGTTCCCTTTCCAAATGTTGCATGTCTTGGGAATCACACCCAGTGTTTGCGAGCCTTCTTTTTTCCTTTTAAAAGCGGAAGCGCTGCTGAATTTGCTTGAGAATGTGGCCCAGATGCAGCTCCAACATCAAACAAAGATCGTTTGTCCAACCTCACCTTCAAGACATCCAAGTTTTGTGTATTTCTGATAGCTAAGGATGCTCCAGTAACATTATACTGTTTTAATACTTTCATTTACCATGCTTTATGTACATTCTCACTTGGTTCATTGATTTTTTTCTTATATGCGCACAACATTGTTTGCTAACAGAAATATACAGCTGGGTAGGTAACCCAACTTTAGTCCCTCTTCCAGTTTCATGCTAATGTTTTCTTGCTTACTGTGAGGGTTGGTCCCTTGAGACATCTAAAAGATCCATTCGACTTACTGATCAAAATATTGCCAAATAACAACAAAGTATATTCAAAACGTTTCACTTCATTAGAACAGCAAAACAAACAAACAAACAGGTTTTGATTGTTTTGCTAGTTTTATTTATTTATTTATTTAAAGCATTTATTTCCTTTTTATCTTAGGCCACTCAGAGCAGCTTACGAAAAAGAGCTCAACAAACATAAAAACATGTAAAAAGACCACCCTCCAAAACTACAATTTAAAACTGCCAGTGCTAGTGACCCAAAACAAATTAGCTGACAGTTGCGAAACAATGAAATCGACTCTTAAAAACTTTGTAATGAATTGTCTATGGGCAGTTCTAGGCGGTGAACTTTGGCCCCACTTCCTGTTCCTGTTTGAGGCAACTGGCCAGAGGGAAAATCTTCGATGTGCTGCTAGATTTCCCTTTACTGCAGCAGGGTTGGCGGCAAGTGGCCCTCATTCCTGCCTTTGTTAATAAAAATGTCAACTCCATGGTGAAATGAAGGTAAGCTGCCAGTTACTCTGCGAGGTTCCTGACTTTGGAGAATATTGGATAATATTTGACTACAGTCCATTGGCAGTATTCATAGATGGTCATGTAAACTCTGTCTTTCCTATAGAAAGAAGCAACAGCTAATTCATTTGAGATCTGTGGGAGGGTATTTAACGAGTTCGAAAGTTGCAGGTTGAGCTTATAAAGGAGTAGCAGCATCACAGTAAACTCCTATGCAGAATTGTTCTCTCTCAAGCCCACTGATTTCAGTATTGCACTGTCAGTCTATAGCAGGAAATCTTTGGGGGGAGCTTCTTTCAGTCTTGAAATTTTCCACTATCTTTAACAGTAGCAATAAAAATAAGGCAATAGTATATATATATTTTAAAACACTTTTGAAATTCTGAAAAAGCATATAAATTATGTATGCATGTGTTCTGTGCCGTCAAGTCGCCTCCGACCTATGGCGATCATATGAATGAAGGACCTCCAAAACGTTCTATCTCTAACAGATTTGCTCAGATCCTGCAAACTGGAGGACGTGGCTTCTTTTATTGAGTCCAGCCATCTCCTTTTAGGTCTTCCTCTTTTCCTACTGCCTTCCACTTTTCCTAGCATTATTGACTTTTCCAGAGAATCTTGTCTTCGATGTGACCAAAGTATGATAGCCTCGGTATTGTCATTTTAGCTTCTAGGGAGAATTCAGGCTTGATTTGATCTAGTGCTCACTTAGTTGTCTTTTATATATTATGTGGGTGATACAATATTATACAGAAAGAAGAATGTCCTAACATTCAGTAAAATTATGGCACTGGAAACACTAACAAATTTATTGTGGCACAGACTTTTGAGGACTAGAGCCGTCTTGCGTGAAGTGGGTTCTAGGCCACAGAAGCTTCAGCTACAATACATTTGTTAGCCTTTAAGGTGCCCCAAAGCTTTTCGCTTGTGTATGTGTCCATAAAGGCAATCCTGGCACAAAGGAATGTGTGTCAGTATTTAAGAGAATAAAAAGCTCTTGGTTGCTGGGCAATTGATGAATATCCTAACCATTTGTGACGAGCTTTCTGGCCGTTGTGAACTTTACAGAGTGAAGTCTCCCGCTGTTCATTATACTGTGTTTTGGTCAGAGGAATAGGACTTTGGGTTAGAATGCTGATAGAAATACAGAACTCTTGTTCCAGGAGAAGTACAGACCGTGCTTTGGTGAGTTCTGTGATTAGGAATAACTCTGACGTCAAGTTTCCATAGTCTGTTCCTTAATTGGCTTGAAATTAATCTGAGTCCAGTAACCTTTCTATAGAACATCCTCCCCTTCTCCGTCCACATGCTGTATAAACTATTTTTAAGTAGGTGGGTTTTCTGCTCTTTTTTTTATGGGGGGAAGCAAACTGAAGCAGTGCATTGTGTGTGCTATTGAGGGATTAGAAATTCACAGCAGGCTGCATTTGATCAGCAAATGTCCAGGGAGTGGATTAACTCCCACTGCCGGTTACGAGGAATTCTGGCATATCTTTGGAAGGCTGGCATTACTGTATTGTGTTGCATCATGTGACAGGTTAACTGGAAAAAATTTTTTAGAGGTTTCTAATCTCGTTTTCTACCATGCTTTAAATGAGGGGTGGTTGTGCAAAAACAAGGGCGCTTGCCAAAAAAAAAAATCAGTCCTCCTAGTAGAGGGTTATTACGGAGCAGAATCAACCACCAGTCGGTAGAACCAGAGCAACTGTCTTACCATCGTGCACTTTGTAACTGCATTCATGGCTTCATGTACATTACAATTGTAATCTGTACAATAGCTCTGCAAAGTAGACTAGTATTCCCCCCCCCCCCCCGTTGCGGTGTGGGAAATTGTGAGCTTTTATCAGAGGCAAAATCTGAACGTGAGGACTCTCAGAATAACATCTGTTTCATTTAGCCCCTTCATTCGTCAGGTTTGAGGATGAAGTTAAACCCCAGCATCTTCTGAATGCACTTGGTAAGCATTCAGTGTTTGCCCAGATCTGGGTAGCCACTTGCTTGTAGCAGAAGATTGTTGAAGGAGCACGTGAGCCATTTAGGTAACCTGTGGAAGTGCTGACCCAAGTGAGAGGTAGCACAGTGCGGTAGCTGAGCGATCAACCTGTAAGTCCCTGGTTCAAAAGTTACCTCTGCTGTGAGTTTACTAGATGGCTTTTCAGGAAGGTATGATACCTAAGTAATATAGGGATAAACAGTTATTGAGAGAATATGCGCAGTGCTTTACACAATCCAAGGCGCTGTATAAATCCAAAAATCTTCCAGATAGATCTCTGCTGCCCTGCTTCCTTTTATGGTCTACAGAGAACATCCTTGGAGTGCTAGTTCCGTGTATCAAGGAACCAGCAGGCGTGAGAAATGGTGCAGGAACTGCTTTGAGTCTCTGTCTCCTTGGGCGCAATCGTAAGCGACTATTTATTATGCTCATTTTTCATTGCATATGTGAGCAGGGCTTATTTTATGGCTATATTAAACAGAAGCTGGTGCGATAGCCAGCATATCTCAAAAGAAAATTGCCTCTGTTGTGTTAGAGCGTTTACTCATAGCATTTATTCGCTTATGGATTTTTTTCATGGCAAAATAGAGTGGTGCTTAAACACACAAAGGCGCCTTATGCAGCCAGACCTTTGGCCATTAGCTCCATATCGTCTACTTTTAAGTGTGTGAACTTTAACAGGAGAGGCCAGGGATTGTACCTGGCCCACCTGTGGAATGTAGAGATTTCCCGTAACAGCTGGCTCAGGTAGGTCTGTGGAGGTCCTGAACAAATGCCTGGCAAAGGTAATAGGATCAATGAGGGGGCAATAAACTGAACAATCTGCTTTTGGTCAGTGGCAAAGCTGTCCTGCAGGGGCTTTCTCTCCCCCAGAGGAGCAGGATTGTTATTTTGGAGTGCTGTTGAATCCAGACCTACAGTTGTAGGCTGAGATCTCCTTTGAAAAGCAAGGTTTGGCCACTGTGATCTGTGTGCTCTGATCACATCCAGGTTAGATTACTGTAATGTGCTTTATGTGCCTTTGAAAACTGTCCAGAAGTTTCACTTGGTCCAAAATGTAGCAACAGGGATAATGTCGGGGTGGGTATTTAAGATTGTATCGTATCTGTGATGAAAAATCTGTACTGGTTTCCTGTTTTTTTCTGGGCGCAGTACAAATGCCCTTAAACAGCTTGGGACCAAGATAGTTGAAGGGCTGTGTTCCTTTTCTGCCCAGCTTGAAAGTTAAAGTCCTTACAGTGATGCAGGCTAAAGGCCTGCAAAAATAGGGTTTTCCCTTGAACGCGTGTTGACTTTCTGCAGAAAAGCTTACAGGAGCTATAATTCTGGTACTCGGAGCGCCATGGAGGAGCAGCGAGAACTGGAAACATTTCCCCGATCCTCTTGCGTGTCCCTTAGTCAGAATGCGTGGAAGTTGGTTGAGGGTACTGTGTGGGTACTTCCAACCCATGTTGTCATCGCTGGCAGCTTCCTCAGAATTGTCTTTTGTTGCATCCAACATGATGCAAACTGATGGTTCCCCTTTGCCTCAGCAGAGGATTGTGTCAGAGTCTGTTTTCTTTTTAGCAGCGGCAAGCTCCCTAGGGTGACTGTCCCGTACTTTGCTTTCAAGCATCTGCTTTGCAAATGTGGATGTTTCCTGCCATACTGGCATACATCTTTGGCATCCTGCCAGAGAGCCAGTGTGGTGCAGCGGCTAGAGTGATGGCCAAGGATCTGGGCGACCTAGATTCAGTTCCCTGCTCTGCTGTGGAAACTTGCTGGCTGTCCCTGGGCCAGTCACATCCTCTCAGCCTAACCTACCTCACTGGGTTGTTGTAAGATAAAGGAGAATGATGTAAGCCACTTTGGGTCCCCATTGGGGGAAAAGGCGGGGTATAAATGAAATAAAATAGATAATGTTGAAGGTGATGAGATCCTTCGTCAGCAACTAGTTTTGTTGGAAGGACATGTTGTCTTTGGAATGGGTGTGCGTGTGTGAGAGAGAGAGATCAGCCAGTGCCCGAGCCCTGCTTCTCCAGTGACAAGTTGCCAAGTCTCAGTGCCATATCTGCTGCTTGACTATGCCATCTTCTACTATTAACAATTGGGAGGGTGAGATGGCACCATCTTTGACCCAGGACCATTAGTTACTGATTTCTAGTATTAGCCACACTTCAGCAGGGAGAGGGAGTGGACAAAAAGTGTTCTCTTAGAACCAGCCGAAATTGCTGAATGTTGTATTTTCTCTTAGATGCAAAGATTGCCTGAGAAAGGCAGCCAGTGCTTTATTACTTAATATTATTAAGTAATAAAGTAATGTTATTAAGTAATATTATTAAGTAATAATATTACTTATTAATATTAATATTATTATACTTAAAGTTGTTGTTAACCATCCTTAGCATCAGTGATGAGGGTTTTCTAGGGAAATTTGAATTGGAAATGCAATTTAATTGGAAATTTCCAATTCAAATTTAAGTGAATAATTATTTAATTAATGTTATTAAAGCAAACAAATGCACCCCACGGTAGCCTGGACCATGTGCAAGCATTGGGGCTTGTCCATCCTTCATATATGTCCTACATTTAGCCCATCTGACATGATTGATTTGCAGCCTCGTGGCGTAGAGTGTTAAGCGGCAGTACTGCAGCCCAAGCTCTGCTCACGACCTGAGTTCAATCCTGGCGGAAGCTGGGTTCAGGTAGCTGGTTCAAGGTTGACTCAGCTTTCCATCCTTCCGAGGTCGGTGAAATGAGTACCCAGATGACTGGGGAAGGTGATGGCAAACCACCCTGTAAAAAGTCTGCTGAGAAAACGTCGTGATGTAACATCGCCCATGGGTCATCAATGACTCGGTGCTTGCACAGGGGACTACCGTTACCTTTTACTTAGCCCACCTGACATGATTGATTTGCAGCACAACAGCCCCAAGTATAAACAGACTGTGTTTGCATATGTAGGGTGGAAAATCTGCCACAGAATAATACAGCATCTAAAAATTTTCTGCCCCACATCACTATTTAGTGTTCTTAAAGTGCTTCTCATGCGTTGTGTCACTAATCCCTAGGGTTGCCAACTCCAGCTCAGGATATGTCTGGGGCTGGTTCCTGGGAAGGGTGGACTTTATAGAAGGGAGGGAGACCTGGAGGAATATGCTGCTGAAGACCAGTGTTGTTTCCAATCTGTGTAGTCTGGAAATCAGTTGTAATTCCAGGAGGGCTCCAGTCCCCACCTGGAGGCTGGTAACCCTACAGGACAGTAACATGTTACAATAATTCTAAGCCATCATAGAACTATTCTAATAAAGAATGTAGGCTACTATTTCTTGTCCAGTGTAGTTAGATATAGTAGGTTGTCTTGAGTGCAAAGCATAGTTTGGCGACCAGGAACTTGGGGGCAACCTCCGCTCTCCATCTTCCTGTACTTTATAGAGCTGTAAATATTATTCTGTACATTGACATTTTTTCTAGCCATAGTTGGCACCAAATGACACTTGACAAACCTGCTTCTGACCAAGATTTCAAACTGTGGTATGTTGCAAACTGTGGCTGGCAGCTAAGTCATTATGAATGCAACACTATCAGAAGTTCAGAAATGGGCAAGGTGGAGGGGGTTCCTGTGTGGGAAGTGGTAGGAGCAGATCCTGGACTCTTGGAAACAGCTGAACTATGATTTGGTGGTACTGCATTCCACTGGACCCTAGTGAGATGGGAATTTAATTAGCAATTCTCTGCTAGTTTTTATGTAGATACTGTTTGTGTCATTCAGAATTGTTCTCAGCTGGTGATTCTTGCTAACTCCTGTTTACGCCCTGACCCAATGTAGAGGCAAGGTAATAACAAATCCTAAACTTTATGCAGAAGATCTGGTCCATGTTAAGCAGCTTGGAGCTTTCTGAGAACTGTCGACTTAACAGACCCCCATTCATCAGGAACAATCCCTTCTGGTTTCAGGGGAGGGAGAGATCAAAGATTGCTCCTGTCTCTACACTGGAAGTCACCCTAGCAGGTTCTTGTGTTTCAGGCACCTTCCTTTTTTGCACAGCCCTCGGGAGGCGGAATGATTATATCATCCTGGCAGGCGGCCAGGCCTAAGGCAAAGTCTTTCTGACCAAGGGTTGCTCTTGCTATGGAAAAAACATTTGAACCAAGGCAGCTTTGTCTTTGTGGGGGGGGGGAATTAAAACCCTTTTGGAGTTTATTTGGATCAGGCAGGGTTCTGGTTCTTCTTACGGGTGACCTCACCACTGTTTAGTGGAATGACTTCATAATTGTGCCTGGCTTGCAGCCAGATAAATCGACCTAGGAAGCTTTGAGAAATTCTTATCAAGGCTGAGCGTTATTGAGAGCCTGTTCAACTCTAATTAGCCAATACAGCCTGCAGCGAACAATGGGGTGGCTTTTAGTGCAGTGTTCTAAATGGGCGTTGGGGGTTGGGGGCATTTCTCTGTAAACAGAGACCAGGAGCACTTGTGTTCATCAAACACTTGTGATAGTTGCTGTTTGTGTGTGTGTGTGTGTGTGTGTGTGTGTGTGTGTGTGTGTGGTTGAACCCACAATGATCATGAATGGTGCAAGTTTTAGACGCCGTCCTTTGTAAGTCACCACTGTAGTGATCTTGTGTGGTCTCCATGTAATTTTGAGCCGGGGGGGCGGGGGGTTGCACACAGAAATACCCCTCTGGGTTTGCTGGATTGGGAAATGGCCTGATCCACCTTTCAACACAGTGGTTCACAAGCAGGATAAAAACCACAGAATGTTCTTCAGCAGCATTAGGACTGTGTAGCAGCTAGAGAAAACCAGGACATGTTGATTACCAAAAACCTTTCTTGACTGCCTCTTTAAAAGGGCCACACACCTAAATCTGGAACCGCTGGGCAGGTGGCCAATTCCTGGAATTTGGGGGGGGGGACCTCTGGAGAGAGTATTTGCTTGCAGCAGTCACCAGTCTTACGGAATCACCTAGAGATCTTCTGCTCTAGATCCTCCTTAAAGAGCTGGATGGTGCGTATAGGAGAAGATCAGTGCTGTGAGATGAAGTATCTGTCATGATGTGCGAGTGACTTAATTTTTGTTTTGTGGACAGGATTTCTTTGCCGTTCCTTCATGCTTGGCAATGCTGTGCCTTTGTACTGAAGTTTTCTGCTCATCATGGGTAATCCCTGAGCACAGCCGGGAGGGATGGGGGAAGAAGCTCTGGTAACTTTCAGAGCCCATGTGTAGCATGGTGGTTATGAAGAGACTGAACCAGGAAACTCCAGTCTCACATCGGCCATTAATTCATAAGGTGACATTTTACCAAGCAGTTCTCAGCAGCAGCTTTCCCCCATTGATAGAGGACTGGGGTGGGGGGAGGGCAAAATACTGATCAAATTCAGTCAGAAGAGGTTTTTTTTAAAAAAATTGGACTTTGCATTGACCAAAGCGAGGGCTGTTGCTCGATGAAGGAAATCTCGGTTAATCACATGAGTCATGATTGGTTGATTAAATCCATATACATTTGCGTGTGAATAAAACAGTCACTACGAAGGAAGAAGCATCCCATCTGTGTCTTTTATGTGCTGGCATCATTTCTGGTTGAGGCATTCCTTCCCATGTGGAGCAGTAGCTCTTCCAAGACTGTGTTTGTTGCTCAGGGATATGACTACTTGTTATATTAAAAATAAAATAAAATTACTGCCTGATTAAGCGGGAGGGGGGGATGTCTTTCCAGCTGACTTTTAAAAATTGGTTAATTGATGCACTGTCTAAATATTGTAAACACACGTATGTATGTACCTTTAAAACTTAGAAGGATGGGTTGTCTATACACAACTATTACTGAATATTTATATTTTTAAAACATTTCTGCCTTGTCCTTCCATCCTCTGCAGGATCCCTCGAGTGGCTTACAAGGATCTTAGAACAGTATCAAATAGTAAAAACAAATGATCTAGCAGAAAAGCAACAATAATGCAAGTCAGTGGAATAAATTATTCATCCACTTAGAAACAGTCACAAATCACACCGCTATCACAAATCCAAGCTCACCAGGTCTACAGAAGCCCTTTGTAAAAGACCTGTTTTCAACAATGGTTGAAACATTAGTTGGGGAGGGGGGATCCAGTAGATCTCCCTTGGTTGGGCATTTCAGAGTTTTGGCATTCTTATTGAAAAAGTCTCTCGCAGCAAACCACTGTAATTCAGAGGAATCACTGAAGATTACTTGGCTTTTCTGGTAGGTCCATATGTAGACCTAACTCTAATGTCTGGATAGCCCAGAAGAGCCTGATCTTGTCAGATCTCAGAAGCTAAACAGGGTTTGGCCTTGGTTAGTAATTGGATGAGAGACCTCCAACGAAGACCAGGGTTGCAGATTTAGGCAACGGCAAACCACCTCTGTTAGTCTCTTGCCATGAAAACCCCCCATGGGTTGCCATAAGTCAACTATGACCTATGACCTATACAGACACTATACAGTGTCTGTATAGTAGGTTGTGGTGTTACTCTGCTGGTACCTAAATCTGTGTTATTGTACCTTTCCGCTCAAATGGCTGGGAGAGTCGTCGTTACTGATGGGGTTGGAAAATGACCAGATGCCTGGTCCCCATGGTGCGTCAGTATTTGATTAGGAAATGTTGGAATGTTGTTCCAGCTTTAGTGGCAGAGCTTACTACTAGGGATTGAAGCGCTGCGTACTCTCCAGTTTGGTTGATTCAGTGTTTGCATTGATAGCGGAGCTGTGTCCAAACTCTTGAATGGTAACAGTGCTTTTCTCCAGGGATGTATGATTGTAAATGAGGCAAACAATGAGATAATCCGTGACCTCCAAATACTTTTAAACTGGAGGTTTGGAATATTGTGAGGAAATAATTTTTGTGAACCTTCTTGAGTTAAAAAAAATATTTTGGGGAAGGCAGTTTGGTTGCCTGAAGGCAATTCTAATTTGCTCCAGGGTGACCTACACAGATAGCTATTGGCAAGGGTATGCCAGAGAGCTCTTTTGAAAGTATCTGTCTGAGCCTGGAACTCAAGTGGAAAGGCCTTGTGTGTGTGCAGTAACCCAGGGAGACTCTTCAGGGAAGAAAGTGAGTTGGTGTATAAAAAGAATCGCTGCTTACTAGAGCTCTGGTTGGACAGCGAACTATACACACGTACTGTTTATCAGGCTCCTTTGGCAATTGCCGAACCAGATGTTCTTCGTAGTTTGTACTATAAGATGCTAAGCAATTGAATCATTCATGTTCTAGTTAAGTATAATAATTAGAGACCTGTGTAAACTGAACAGAACTGACAGGTGTTACAGGTTGGTCATTACTCTCTTAACATTTTAATATTATTTTGTAAAGCTTTGTGGCAATACAGCAAATACTAAAATAGCCTCTTTCTTACCTATGGATCTTCGGGGAATTAAAAAAAAATTAGGGAAGTATTCAAAATGGATTTCAGATCGAATAATAATTAGGCATATTTGATTATAATAATAAAAAGCCACCAGAAATATGTTTCCTGTTTTGTATTGGCACCCAAATGGAACAGAATGCTTTAGAATAACTGTTCAGAGGAACCCATCTTTCTGTGTTATCTTTGTATTATGACACTGTTGAAGATGTGCTGTCAGTGAAATTTGCAGGCACTCCCACATCTGGCTGGTAGCATTTTGTGGAATGTTCTAGGGAGACTTGTGCATGTCAGCTCTTCTCCAGTTATTGCGGCATTAGAAGTTTGCACATCTGTACCAGCTTGTGCTTTTGCCTGGTGATGTTTCAGGAGCATCCAGAGCTGCTCTCAGTACACCTTTGGAATTACCTGTTCTTTACCTTTTCCCCATCCTTGCCAGCTCTTGATTTCTGGTGCTCTGATTTTAGGTAGAGAACTGGAGTTGGCTCACTTTGCTTGACCTATACTTTGGGAGGATATCGGTTCTATTCTTTTGGGTTTTCAGTGTATCTCAAAGGAGCAGAAAGAGGCACCCCAGTTGGGGACGTCTTGAGGAATCAGGAGAAGAGAGGATAATTATGAAAATTCCCCCCTCCATACATACACCCAGATCTCCTGTGTAGGGTAGTTGAGCGGGCCAAGGTTCCTCTGTTCCCCAGCTGCTCTCCTGAAGTGGGCTCAGCCCTCATTAGACTATTTTTGTTGAGCTGTTTCTTTTGGTGAATTTACAGAATTATATTTTTTTGGCATGCTTGGAGAGTCCTCTGAGTATCCTAAAACGCCTCTATTTTGTCTGAGGGTGGCTTGCTTCTATGGATGCCACAAGTCCTTTCAGTCTGTAGTTGGATATAAAGCACACATAATGGTTAAGTGGTTGCACTGCAAATCAGCACTCTGTTGGTTCAAATCCTGCTTATGCCATGAGCTCTGTCGGTGGCCTTGGGTAAGCTGCTCCTCTCAGACCCAGCTCTCCAGCTTATTGTGGGGATAATGATAATACTGACTTTGTTCACTGCTCTGAGTGGGGCACTAAGCTGTCTAGAAGAGCAGTATACAAATACAGTTGTTGGTTTTGTTGTTGTTATTAACTTCATCAGACTTGCATACAAATTTGCCCCAGGGCTACCAGTGGGCAAACATGCAAGTTTATGTTGGTTATAGCTGCCATGGTTTCCTCTATCTACTATCTTCATTGCATGACCCAGCCATGCTAGTGAATTAATTAACAGGGTAGTTGAAAGGATGGATGAGAAAGATAAATTAATTGCTCCAAAGACAAGGCATCTGGATATCTCAATAATCAGCCAGTAAAGTACCTTTTAAATAACTCAAAATTTGAAAGGGGTTCCACTTGCTGACATACCAGCCCAAGTCTGAACCTGGATCTACAAACTTCCCTATGTACCCTAACATGAGTTCTATGAAGGAAGAAGGAAGGGAATAATTAATAATGTACAGATAAGCACAAGCAGTGGTCCCAGCACCCTTTTGATTTGTTTTGGGTTATGTCATAAAAGCGTTGATCTGATACATTTTAAATATGTATTTGGCTTGTAAAATGCTTGATTGCTATTCTGTAAAATAGCCCAGGTATATCTAGGCATGGCTGGCTGTAGCGGGTGGGAAGAGTCCCTCTGCTTTTAGCAAGACACCAGAAAATAGCAAAGGGCCCAACTCCCCAAGACTGCTACTGTGCCGATAGGACTCCTGGAAATGGAGGTGTGAGAGAGTCTTTCATTTACGTGCCTTGCCTCTTGCAGTCAAATAAGGGGACCCCTTGCAAGAGAGACTCCGCTATAATCTTGAACCTAGCAGAGCTCTTAGAAGCTATATCAGTCCCATTGAAATGGCATCCTTTTGGGCTGTTAGTCTCTGAGAGCTGCTGCCAATCAGAATAAACCAGTGGACTTCAACCCTCCAGAGGCAGGGACCCCCCCCCCCCATTTTTAACTCTAGCTGGCAGCATGTGGTCATATGGCAGGAGGTCACGTGAAATTGCAGATATGTGATGGGAACAGGAGGAGCCAGAGTCTCTGAACCTGGCTGGCCTCAAAAGGAATCCTTTCTGCCGCTGAGGAGCCTTCTTCATTGTCCTGCTGCCTCTCTCGGTCTGCATGGAAAGGGTACGTGGCATCCTTGCTGTGTCTCACTTTCTCTGCGTGCTTATTAGGCACATCTCATGAGAAAAAGCAGCCTAAAAGGGCTTTTTTCCAATGACTTGATCAAGACCCAGCAGATGGAGTCTCATAGCCCATCTGAGGGCTGAAGATCACTGGATTAGATAATACTGAGCTAGATGCACCAATGGTCCAACATAAAAGGCTTGCTGGTGTGGTCCAGCATCCTGTTTCATACAGCGGCCAAGCAGTTGATTTGGAGGGCCAGTCAACAGAGCAGAGAGGTCAAGGCCTTCCCCTGATGTTGCTTCCTAGCATTGGTGTTCAGAGGTTTGCTGCCTCTGGAAGTGGAGATTCCCTTTAGTTATGGCTCAATACATCTGCTGGCAAAGGGCAGCTGTGTACGTCGGAGAGGGGCCATGGCTCAGTGTTGGAGCGTTTGCTTTGCATGCAGAAAGTCTCAGATTTAATCCTGGCGCGTCCAGTTAAGCGATGTCAGCCAGCAAATGTTGGAGAAGGCTTTTTCAGCCCAAAATCTTGGGAAACCCGCAGCCAGTCTGTGTAGATAAGAGCAAGCTATAGGTAGTCTGGTGGTTCAAGGCAGCTTCATATATTCAGTATTTCCACACACCCCTTGTCCTTTCCTCTCCACTCCCTACCCCGCCTCTCTGCTTCCTTAAAAAAAAAAAAGAACAGTCTTTTTTAAGCACAAAAAGCTGAGCTGACGAGCACATGTAAATGAGAGGGGGAGACTCCAGCAATTCCTTTTTTGATGTATGCAGTAGTTTGGCTCCGAGTTGGCAAAACATGGATGGAAGGGAAAGAGCAGAGACATCCGAAAGGCAGAGCAAATTTATGCTGGAGACAGAGTCAGGGAGAAGAGCACAAAGCAGGAGACAGCAAAAGGTGAGATGAGAAAGGGGAGGGGAGGGGAGGAAAGATGCGGTAAAGAGAGAACAGGCACGTTGAAGTTCCGACATGTTTATGCCCTTCTGGTTTGTTGTTTTCCTGGCTGAGGTCCCATAGCTCCAAGGCCTTTGTCTGAGAGATTATGAAGGATACTTTCTGGGGTTGTGCGCGGAGGAGCTGGGAGTTGCGTTTCTGGTTGCTGTTGCCTGTTGGCATTTAATGATGATAAGAGGCAAGTATTTTGAAACATTACATGCTGTACTGGCAGGCACACGTCCCCCCTTAATTGTAACCCTCTGATTGCTCCGAGTCTTAGAGCCTTATGGGAACGGTGCCTGGGAGTTCTCAACCGTCCTCTCCCACCCCCACCTTGCAATCGCGTCTTGATCAGGAAGATACTTGTGCAAAACTTGGGACAGGGGTGGGGCAAACCCAGCTCCTGATTGGGAATGGGGATTCTTCTCCTTTTTGTTTTCTGAATTGATCAAAGATTCTCAGATTTTGAATGTACTGTTTTATTCTTGTCCAGAAATGTACTGATTCATCTTTTTTCATAAGAAATGGTCAGCTTGAGAACCTTAAGCATAGTTATTTGGGGGGGGGTATGATTCTCCCCCTAAAAAAACATTTATGGGGCTTACTTTGAATTTAGCCTTTTGGGGTTGAAATATGAAAATTGTAATGAGCATTTACCCATGCACCGAAAGTGCTTCACAAACATTCTGAGTGGGTCAGCCAGTATTACTGTCCCCTATTGCAAATTTCATGATGGGGTGAGATATGATGGCTTACCAGAGTTGGTCTTTGACCTGGGGACCCTTTGGTTTAATTCCTGTGAAAATGTACCTTATCCCAGAAACGCAAAATCTGCTAGCCGCATGTTGTTCCGGGGAAGACTGGCGTTTGCACAGATAAATCATAGTGCCAGTGGATGTGTCTGCTGCATTGCTTCACAAACAATTGAGCAACACTAATAAGATGTGCAGCGTTAACAGACATTAGCACACAGACAGGAATATATTAGCACTTGCCAAACCCCACTGTCTGCATTCTGTTTCTCTGGAAAGTACTGAAAGACACCTTAGAGTTTAGGCTAATTTTCTCTGCTGATACCTGCGCAGATATCATCAGCAGTGAATATTTATCTATGCTGATCAGCTATTGAGGGCTGAAGATGGGGGCATTAGCTACATTTGTTCTCTGTGCACCATTAAAAGTTTTGTTTATAAAAAGCCACCTCCCCCCGATAAATTTAAACCTTTAAAGCATGATAGAGTGGTATGCCTTCCAGAAGTCGTCCCCTATAAATCATTGGGGGGGGGGTGCGTTTCTTGGGGTTCTGGAATGATCCCTTTTTGTGGTGATTTTTACCAGTTCTTTGAATTGCCTCTAGTTGTTTGATCAAGGCTAGGATCTTGGGTTTTTAAAAAATCAAACTTGTGTTTAACTTGTATACTGTCCTATGTAGTTTTGGGAAAGACAGAAAGATATGTAACTTTTAGTGAGAATATAGCTTTTCTTGACTTTAGGGATGCACCTTTCAAAATCAGAATCTGTCAATGAAGTTATTAAAACTGTTCAATAACTATGAAAATCAGAGTGAAGAGTTGGGTTGGAAGTTTTGCTTGGTCAAAAGATGTGGCCGATTTATCAGTCAAGTGTTGATCAAATTTTTTAAAAGCATTGACAGAAACAAAATCAACAGGTTTGATTCTACTTCGGATTATGAAAGCAAACGAGATAATTGTTGTGAAACAACCATGGAGCTCACTGGGCTACTCAAATATTCTTTTGATTAGGGGATGGCGCCTGTGCCCATAATTTTGCATTGGCGGGTTGAACTCAGATCAAGTCAGTGGGCCAAACTCCCAGTCAGTTTCATTTTTTTTAAAAAAAAATGGTTTTCATATTAAATGCATAATATGAAGATCAGTTGATGCCTTGGCTCATTCAATTTGGATTCAGTGCCAGACTATAATTTTTTAAAACTTCTGTTAGACATGTTCTGTAACTGATGTTATCTGATCTGAAACAAGCATGAAAATAACTACACATGCACACACTTGTGTTGTATCCTGGGGGATCCGAGAAGCAAGCATTCTGCCATCCAAACAGGGCAATTGGCAACTCTCAGCCATTGGCACCTTGGCTATTTGCCCAACTGTAAGGTTATTGGCTTTTGAACCATGACGAGATTTTGGAACGTCGTAGGGGAGTCTTAGTTTAATATGGCAAAGGGTGTGTGTGTATCTGCTGGAAGAGTTCATGAAAGGTGTTGGCAGATGATTTTTCCCTGCCTTTGCCTTCCCCAAGGAAATTGTTGTTAATCCCGAAAAACCCCTCTGCCTTGCAAGCAAAATGGTGCCACAGAGTGAGACGGGGGGGGGCGGGGGACGCGGCGGCGCTGAAGCGCCAAGGGGAAATCAAGTTAAATCACCTTTGTTTCTCCTGCTGATGCAAGTCATATGTATTTCTGATTTTTCTTTATTTTACAGTTCCTATTGTGAGATAGATTTTAGTTCTTTACTACCAAGTACTTTGAGTCATAGATCCAGAGGAGTTAGCCGTGTTAGTCTTTAGTAGCAAAATCAAAAAGAGTCCAGTAGCACCTTTAAGACTAACCAATTTTATTGTAGCATAAGCTTTCGAGAATCACAGTTCTCTTTGTCAGATGCACTTTGAGAACTTCTTTAACTTCTTTAACACCAAAAGTGATTCATAAATGTAACGTAATAAAAATATTGCATACATATATGTATATGGGGGAGAGAGAGAGAAATTCATACAGACAGAGAGAGACTTTCGTGTTGCAGTTTGTACTTAAGGACGGGGCCTTGCTTGCCAAAGGTCACTGCTGTGGAATATAGCGAAGTTCCTTTCAAACCAGGTTCAGTTGTGGTTATTGATGCTGGAATCCCAGCACCCTGATAAGCAGTCTAGCTGAAAGCTATAGAGCTTAAGTGCACTGTCTTGTGCCTATGGGTTGGAACCGTACTGACTGCTGCAGCTGTCAGTAATAGAACCCTATTTGAAATGGCTTTCTTTCTCTTCAGAAAGGATCTAGTGACTGCATTACTTTGGGTTGGAGGGGAATGGGGGGGGTGCCTTGGCTTCATACCAAGCCCTGTGTCCAGCATTCATCACAGCCTGTTGATGTGTTGCCAGCAGAAATTCAGTTCTCCTGTTGCATCCAGGCCTGCGGTATCAGTTGCTTGTTAGCAATCCAGGGAGCAAATGTGGAGCTGTTTGCATTCCGTATGTCTCATGTAGGGTTGAGCTTTCATTGTATGTTAGGCTCTTATGTGTGTTTTTGTTACAAAGTCCTCAGCCCAAGTTTCAAGTCTTCATGGTTGTGGGTTGCAGCTATCCATTGAGGGCATAGAAAAGAGAAGGGGCTCTTGGACAGTTTTCAGTGATTGCAGATAGGCCATGCCTCTTCAAGAGCTTCTTTTTCTCTCCCCCACCTCCTTCTGCAATGCCTATCAGGTTCTTCTTTCTTGCTATGGTTTTTTGTCCTCAAGGCAAAGGGAAATCTTTAGAAAGTTATTTTAGGACGATTTTGTAACCTGCAGCAGTAGCGCCCCCCCCAGTTTTTTTCTGGCAGGGGTTGAAAAAATGGCTTGAATGTAAGTAGCCATCATTTTGACTTCCTGAACTTTTAAACAGCCCCCACCTCAATCCAAACAAGATTACTTTGTCTGAAGCTCGGAATTGCTGCCCAGTTGCAAAGAAGTATCTCTGTTCTCCCTGTTCTCTCAGCAAGGTTTGTTCTGTAGTCGCAGCTAACTATGAACTCTATAGCAGTCTTTTTAACCTCTACCTTAAAAACTCTTTGTTAAGAGTGTGTCTGTACTAGGGTTGCCAGCACTGCATTGGCAAAGGCCAGGAGATTTTGAGGGCGGTGCCTGAGGAGGGTGGAATTTGGAGAGGATGTGACATCACTTCTCGGAGATGATCTAGTGCTTTCCCCTAATCTCTGTGGTAACGACCATAGAGACAGGGGAGTTCCTATAGCATCACAATGGAGGTCATTTTCTGGTCATTTTTTCTCTCTCAGTTTCTCAAGGGTGGAGGATCGGGGCTGTGGGCCCGGGTTTATGTTTCACGGGCGGGCTGTCTGGCAAGCCTAGTCTGTAGTGAGCTTTCTGCTTGCTTTCAGTGTTGTATCTGGGCTTGGAAGGATTGCATGTGTCAGTTCTTAGATGATGATAAGAGTCAATCATAGATTGTACCACTGACAATACTTGCATTATAAGTTATGGATGACTGACTTGTGGTTTTGAATTGCTCCTCCATGAACACCTTATGCTCTGGGTCTTAGCTGGGCCTCAGTTTTGCTCTCCTGTTTTCTCCCGTTGTGCTAATTTTCTATAATCTTCATGTGTAGCGGAGCGTTCAAAAACATGATTCCCCATCCTGCAGTCTTATGGGATGTGTTCCAAGATGGATGTGCTTTGCTGAGTGTCCTGTTTGGCTCTCAGCTTACTAGGAAGGACTAAAACAGTCTAAATGTGGGCATTTTCAGAGCTTTTCAAAGCTACCCAAGAGCCCCATTTTGAACTGGTGCTGCAAGGGGATGGGAGAGAGCGGGGATCTGACCCTTTCACTTTGCACAGTTTGGGCAAAGACAAAAATTGCTGGTAAATACTGCTTTAAAAATCACTATCTGCTCCCCTTCCTGGTTCTCAAGCGTTTTGAGGTGGGAGGCAGGTCCAGTTTTGCCATGAAGCCTCCTAAAGCCATCTCTTCCATCTCCTCCCTCTTTGTCTTGCGACCTGCTTGTGAGTGAGTCACAGCTCACTTTAGGGTCCTGATCTACAGCTTTAAATGGCTAATATCTTGGAGAGGGAGGGAGCTGCAGTTACCAAAGCCATGTGGAGATGGAAGGCTTAAACCTGTTCTGTGTTTCCTGTGTGGCTCTGATCCAGATCAGGGCCACGTAGAGTTTGAAGTAAGCACCATGATCTTGGTCGCATCTAGTTTGATCCATCAAGCCCCTCTCTGCAACCAGGCTGAAGGGGTAGGATGGGTCTTCTGTTCGTCACATTTTTTATAACTCACACTCTCCCTGTAGCTCAGGCCAGATTCTTTGTGGCTGCCTTGCTTTATCCTTGCAAGAATCCTGCCAGGTAAGTTGGCCTGACAGTGACCGTCTTGGGATCACCCAAGCCTTGTGGTTGAGCAGAGACTTGATACGTTTCCTATGTCCAAGTTAAGCACTCCATCATGTGCGCCCCAGTGTTGCTCAGAAATTTGAGCCAAGCAGTCTAAAGAACAGTTTGGCTGGGCTTGCAAGAGTTACCTTAGATGTCTGAAGAGCAAGATTTGAGTCCAGTATCACCTTGAAGACCAACAAGGTTTCCAGAGTGTGCACTTTTACGAGTCTTAGATGTTTGAATGACTCTACTGAGAGTTAGTTTTTTTCTCTTTCTAGCTTTCAATATCCTATGTTCTTTCTCTTTGTCTAGGAGAAGGGGACTTGATTATGCAGAATAATACAAATATCTGTGCTTTGTTTAATTTTTGAAATTCGTTCCAGCTGCAGAAGTTATTTTCATGCATACACATTTTTCTGAAGAGCAGCTTCTCTGAAGTGCTCCAGTAATTCATAGTCTGGGTCGCTTTAAGAATAGAGGGTTTTCTGAAATAAACAGGCTTTAGAGAGCACCTTGCAATGCAGTGCAATTAATATTAACAGCAGAGGGAACAATTAATTGCCCCAGTGGGTTTTGTCAGTCATGTTCTTTAGGTGCTGATGCAGGTTCAACATTTTTAATAGCTGCAGGAAGCAGAGTTGGAAAATCTGAGGAACACAGAATCCCTTTGACACTAGATGGTATATCAGGAAGACTCTACTCTTCAAGAAGCCCAGCTCTCTAACTGACACATGTTGGTGCTCAAGAATATATTTCTTATTCCTGACATTTCAGTCTTATGTTTCTTCCATGATGGAACTTAAGACAGTGAGATCTCAGGTGGTCTTGAATGGGGACAGTTAAACAGACCAGCTTTGCTTCAGCAAGATGTTTCCTTATGTGTTTTCCTATCCTGGACTTTTGAACCAGAATCATAAGGTTGGAAGGGGGCGAGTCCAGGGTCATCTAGTCCACCCCCCTGTACAATGCAGGAAATTCACAACTACCTCTCCTCCCCTCCCCCCACCCCCCAGTGACCCCTGCTCCATGCCTATAAGATGGCAAAACACTGTCAGGATCCCTAGCCAAACTGGCCCAGGGAAGATTGCTACCTGACCCCAAGGTGCTGATCTTCCTTACCCTGGGCGTGTAAGAAGGGGCCACGAGAACTAAGCACTGATGTAACCCTTTCTGCCCTCCCTCTCATGAACTGCCTAGGTACACAGAATCAGCATTGCTGTCAGATGGCCATCATATCATTTCTCTGAATCAGTCTCTTGCAGGTTAGTGTTTTTTTTAATTCAAGGATGGATGTTTGACTCTTGAATCCCCATTTTTCATGTATATTTCAATGTATAGTCTTTATGGGTTTAGACACATTTTAGAAAAAAACAATGGCAGGAGATTCTAAAGGATGAGAGAGGGAGAGAGAAGGTGATATGTTAGTGTGCAGGGTAAAGTATTGCTTAGGTTGTAGAGCATTGTGGCTTGGATCCCTGCCTAGAACCTCCATAAGTACAGTGAGGGGGCAGTTTTTACTGATGCCCCCTTGTGATAGTCTCATGATGTTCCTGGGGGATAAGGGACCCCCCCTCCAGAATAGAGGGAGAGGGGAAATCGGAGGTTTCCTGTGAGTCGGGTGGGGGGAATTCACAAAAAGCAACTTCCTTCCTACACTCATGGAAGTTCTAGGTGGGATCCAAGCCTACGATTTTCGACTGTCTTTTGGGGTCATGTGTCAAATCCTTGAAAATAAGCAGTAGGTTAAATTTACATACTTGTACCATGTGATATGAGTGAGGCTTCAGCAAGTGGTGGGAGTCAGGCAGTTATGGCTGATGCAGTTATATCACACACGGTCTTGAATTTTAAATAAAACAGGAGTCCAGGGAGACCTTAAAGACGACCCAAATTTATTCTAGCATAAGCTTCCATGAGTCAGAGTGCACTTCATCAGATGCATAATTGCATCACGCATGATGTAACTGATGTACATCATTTACTTGCTCCTCCAAACTACCTTTCCTTAGTTTTCCCTCTATTCATGAATTAAGAGGTGATCAATTTTTTATTTTAAAAATTAAGCCCCATGTGATGAGAGTTCTGCAGAGCATGTTACCGTCTGAGAATACATGTTATCAAGTAAAATCCACATATAATAATAAAAATAACATTTGATTTATATACCGCCCTTCAGGACAACTTAATGCTCACTCAGAGTGGTTTATGAAGTATGTTACTATTATCCCCACAACAAAACACCCTGTGAGGTGGGTGGGCTGAGAGACCTCCAGAGAACTGTGACTGACCCAAGGTCACCCAGCTGGCTTCAAGTGGAGGAGTGGGGAATCATATCCGGCTCTCCAGATTAGAGTCCTGCACTCTTAACCACTACACCAAACTGGCTCTTATATATGGCAACAATAAATCTACAATGCATGCAAATGCACTAAGACTATAACAGAACCAGCATCCATAAAATAGACCACAGAGTAGCAAAACTATGATGGTATTGCTTAACAAAAGTTTGAGATAATAAAATGGTGTTAATTTAATCAAAAGGTAACCAAAAGGTACGTTGGGAGGCACCAAGCCCGTATCTTTGGGGAAGGTCCGAGCCCATAGTAGTCTGTCTGTTAAGGGAGGGATTGGAACAGGGTCCTTGGATGATGTCCTCAATGAATAGATATTTTTACATAGGAGAAGGCTGTCCTTCTAATGCTCTGATCCCTACCTGTTCTATAACAATTTTGGCTCTAATTTCCAATCAGAAGCAGGTATCCAAGGCTTATGAATGTGCCAGGTCATTGGTCCCATTTAATTTCATACTGTCTCCTGGGGCTGACAGGGGCAGGTCTTTGCCAGCCCTTCTGCTTAAAGTTCCATAGTGGAGCTGCCAGGGGTTTGAACCTGTCAGCTTTGATGTGCTAAACAGGAGCTCTGCCACTGAGCCATGGCCACTCCCCCTACACAGGTAGGCTTGATGGTAAGTCAGCAAAACTCAAGAGTGGGGTAGAGTAGGATCCCCAGAGGACATGGCTTCTGTGTGCCTTCCACTGACTAGCAAAAGTGGAACCAGCTATACAAAGTAAGCGTATGCAAGCGTGCTTAATTTTTGCAAATTGTAGATTTCCACTTTTCTTGGTTTAGAATTTTGATTTTTTTTAAAGAACTGTTCACAGTCATCTAAAAGAGGGAAAAGACAATTTAAAAGACTAAAAGACATAAAAACAAAAGCCCAACAGCAGTTCCTCTCTTGTGGTGCCCCGCTCCTCCCTGCCCTAAAACTAGTCAGCCCTAGGCACTGGGCAGACCTCTACTGGAAGTGTATTTATTTCAGAAGCAAGGTGCCGGCACAACGGTCCTCTTCCATGTAACCTTACCACTGCCAGTGTTGGCACACGGAGGTGCAGAATTGGCTATCTTGTGGTTGGGTTTTTGCAAGGAGAAGGATCCGTGAGAGTTTTTAACAGCGAGTTTTATAATGTTAGAACGATGGCCAGAAGTAGTCTTTATCTATATGTGTATGTGTGTGTGATGTCACGTAGCAACTGACTTATGGCAACTCCATCAAGGAGTTTTCAAGACAAGTGAGGAGCAGAAGTGGTTTGCTAGTGCCAACCCCAGTTTTCCTTGGTAGTCTCCAGTACAAGTACTGACCCGGCTTAGTATCTGAGATGTGATGAGATTGGGCTATATACCATGCTCCCTTCCCACAAGGGGTCTTCAGATGAGGAGAAAAGCAGCTGGAAAAGTTTTTAAAAAAAAGCAATCTCTGTTCTTTGCATAATGGAGATCTCTTCTTTTTGTAATGAATTATTCACCCTCATCAAGTCACGGGCTTTGTTGCTGTAAAACAGACACTCTGGGCCTTGGGGTTAGGGTGGAGGACACAATTCAAATTGAGAACATTATTCAGACTTCTGGAAAAAGTGGTTCCCTCCCCATTCATAAGAGTAAACAAAGACATAGAAGTCAATTATCTCCAATCGGAGCATGAATATCAAATTGAGTCTTGTTAAGTGCAACCTTTAAAAAAATGGAGGCATGAGCTGTAGGTAGAGATAAACTACACAAAGATGGCTTTGTTCTCATACCAGAGCTGCAGGAATTTCGGTTGTATCGAGCCAGTTCTCAATGTTCTGATGTATCATTAATTTTATTTAGCTGCTGCTGCAGCTATTGTTACAGAGGTACGAGCTTACTATGACTGGGGGTAAAATTGCCATCACAACACTAACTGGGATTTGACGCCCAGACTGGAATGGAATGGGGGATTCTTGTGCAGGAAATATTGAGTGGAGGAGGGGCGCTTGTGAGGAACTCCCCTGATGATTCAGTTTCAAACATTTTTTGATAGGATAGGCGAAAATAAATTGGGGAGCATTTCTGATCATCTCTGAATTTTAATGTAGCCCAGTCTTTTCTAAATATTCAGTTTCTTACATCTTGCAAGGATTTTTTTTTTAAAGTGGAACCCTATGAATCAAGCTTGAATTTAATTTAGCAAGCTTTGAGTCGATTGGGCTAGCCCAAGTTTTCAAACAAGAATCGGCTATTACTGGTTGCAGTAGAGATGGTAAGGCATTAGATTCATGCAGCGACAATCTGAACTTAATGGCATGGTACCATGTTAAATATTTTCTCTACTTAACAGTTCCAAAATATCGACGTTCTTTTATGTTACTCAGATGCAATGCGTTACCTTCCGCTGAGACGAAGGGCGTTTTTGTAAAAAAACCCACCAGTGAAGCGCTATTGTATCCATTGTATGGATCGAGTTGATTCAGCTACCCATATCCTTTTTAACTGCCTCTGTTACAATTTACTTCGCAACCGATACATTACTCCCTGTACTGACCGACTGCAGAATATTTCTGAACAACAGAAACTAAAGATCTTGTTGTCAGGCAAGATAAAAAAAAATGCACATGTGATCAAGCCATATTTATCCATGGAGTCATACATTATTTATAAAATACTTGATGTATGGCTTGTGGGCTGTTAAGTTAAAGGGAAAGGAAAGGATCATTCAGCCATGGTTAGATAGACTGAAGTCTGTAGTGGGCTGTAGACTGAAGGTAAGTGGATACCTGCTGCTCCCAAGTTTATTTCTCTGGGAGTGACGAAAAGAAGTATAATATAAATGGACCCCCCGCCACCACCAGTATACTAGAAAACCCCTTGAATCTATAGTGTGAGAGATTGTGTATTGCCAGCATAGTTGGTGTGTAGTGGGCAGGAGGAGAGAGATCTCACCTGTTAATGATGTCCTGGTTGAGTTTGACGTGTTTGCCCAGCAGGCCTTGCCTACTCTACCTTAATAGAAGAGGACGGGGCATGTTAGTAGCCTAGCCTCTTTTTCGACGGAGTCAGAGATGGACATAAAAAGAGCTGTGATGGATCAGACCAGTTGTCCATCTAGTCCAGCACCCTGATTTACAGAATGGTCAACCAGTTGCTATAGAAGGCCAACAAACCAGGGCATAAAGGCCAAGGTTTCTCCTGGCACAGATATCCAGAGGTGTACTGCCTCTGAACATGGAGGTTCCCCTTCTAGTCACCATGGCTAGTAGCCATTGATGGACTTCTCCATTAATCTGTCACATCTCCTTTGAAAGCCATCTGTGGCAGTAGCCCTCACTATATCCACTGGCAGTGAATCTCACAATTTTGTTGCCACACTGTCTTTTGGATTCTTTTTTCTGTATAGTGACTTCAGTAGAGAATTGTTTGCCTTATTGCTAGTAAACTGGCTTGACTGATGATTCTCTTTAAGTCAGTGGCTGTCAATTGGGTAATGGCAGAAATATATTCTGGCACAAATATGTTTATTTAAGTAGTATAAGATCTGCCCCTTTCTGATAGTGTGTGGCTATGAAAACCTTTGTAGAATTCCAATAAAATCCAATTTAAAATAGTTTCAAAAATGAGATACTGAATCTCTGAAATCGTTCTAACCTGTGTCTCCCCAAAGGGATTTAACCTCTTCTGAAAGATACTTGGTTATCTTTGGGAAGGAAACCCATAATTCTGGAGCAGGTGATATTTCCAAAATCATTTTTTAAAAGAAAGAGGTCTGAGAAGTTTTTTTAAAAAAACGGAGAACTGTGGTCATTTGCCTCTTAAGTAGTAAGAGTACTTAGGTAGCGATGAATAGATTTGTACTTAAAATGATCTATGTGCTAAAAATGATTTATGCTTCTGGGCTCTTTGGCATAATGGTATCAGAAATATCTAATAGGTGTTACTTGGCAATAAATTTGGGGGCTGTTTTTTACTCTGTGGAACGGATATTGTCAAAGGGGGCTTCCTAATGGCCCGTGGAACTGTTTAAGTGGGAAGGTATTAGCGGTGTCTTTCAGCTGTGAGTGCCTTTCCTGGCACAGAGAGCTCTCTCATGTATGTAGGATGAGCTTGAAGGGATGTTGGGAGTTCCCGGGTCTCGAGGTGGAGCAGCTTTCCTGAAAGGGTGGCAAGGCTTCCCACTCTGGTTCTGCCTGCCAGCCTGCCTGCTCGTCCGTCGTGTCCTTCACCAGTCTCGCTGCTTCCCTAGCTTGCCTGCCTGCCTTTTTGATTCTGACGGATTTATGAGTTCATACACCTGATAACTGACTCAGGAGTCTGCCCCGCCTGGCTGAGATGGCTGTCTTGCTGGGACTAAGAATTGGGACTAAGAATTGAAGCTGCCTTCGGACCTCGCTTTTAAGAGAATGGTGGATCTGACCAGCTCTTCTGCTGCTAGAAAAGGGAGGGAGGGTTCCCTGTGACCACTTGAAGAGGTTATGCTGGAGATCATGGGACCTGCACGTGGGGATGGGGGTTGTAATAAAGAGAGAATTGGGTGAGATTTACTGGAAAATTCCTCTTGGTGGTTTATAATTCAGGGCTTGGTCACACTTCACTGTGACTTCAGAACCCAGATGGTCCAACAGACTGGCTGGTTCCTTGGTTGGAACTAAACCAGGCTTTCAAACTAGGGTTTGGAGTTGCTTGGTTAAAAGTAGTTTGTATTAATTGTTGTGGGTTGCAGTATCTGAATTCACAGCCAGTTATTGAATACCATGTCCTCTCCTGGTTGCCTGGCTGCAGAGACACAGTTTAGAGAAGATGTTATTTTCTTGGAGGCAGGAAGAGGGGTAAGAAAAGAGACAAGGCCAAACAAACCAAAGTTAGTTGTGCAACTCACTTTTTAAATGAATGATGCTTTATCGAGATGCTCAAGCACAGCCTGCTAGCTGATACTGCTGTATGTATTAATTAAAATGTTTATGTACTCTGCTTTTCCAAAGAAATTTTTGGTCCACAGAGCCTAACACAGAATAATGAAACAGCTGCCATAAAACGATCAGTCCAGCCATAGAACAAATAATCCAGTGGCAGGCAAACCATACGGGAAGAGTAATAAACTGCTTAACAGTCCTCCATCATTTCAGTGTCACCGGCAAAGGCTTTGGACTGACTTCTTTGTGAGGGCTTTCCAGAGGAAGAGCGCCATTACAGAGAAGTCCTGTTTATGTGAGGAGTTTACAAGAAAGTATTGCTTGGGGCTGCTGTGCCCTGAGGTTGTTGGGCTTGTTGAGCGATGAGAGGCTCTTACAGCCTGGAAGAGAGCAGTGCCTGGTGGAGTGACCAGACATTGGCTCTGTTCCCCTGTTATCGAAAAGGCTTATGTGGAGGAACCCCTTTGGCCAGTAAGGAGATGCATCCAAATGCATGTTATGTTAGGGAGATGGGTAGTAGACGTTCCCCTTTGCCTTGCACCATCAGTGTGGCTCCTAGCTTGAGAACTTGCTTCTTGAATTCTGTGTGCTGCTGCTTCAGTTTGGTGTAGTGGTTAAGAGCGCGGGACTCTAATCTGGAGAACCGGGTTTGATTCCCCACTCCTCCACTTGAAGCCAGCTGGGTGACCTTGGGTCAGTCACAGCTTCTAGCTCTCTCAGCCCTACCCACCTCGCAGGGTGTTTTGTTGTGCAGATAATAATGACATACTTTGTAAACCGCTCTGAGTGGGTGTTAAGTCATCCTGAAGGGCGGTATATAAATAAAAAGTTATTATTATAATATTATTATTCATGCACTCAGCTTGCTTTCTACGGGAAAGACTTTGTGTATTGCGCAGGCTTAAGTTTTCTCCTGTAGCTTCCAGACTGTTGTCACCTGGAGCACCGTCATAAAATTATGAGTAGCGGGGATTTGCTTTCTTCTGTTTAGGATTCAAGGATATGTTACTTAGACACGACTCAAAGCAAAAAGATGGGCAACTTATCTGAGATGCCTGAAGAGTTGTTCATTGTAGATACTAGTGGAAGGAGTAGGGAGAGCTACTGATAAAACTTCCCTGGATGAATTTGTTTCTTTTTACATATTTTATTGGCGGTCAAGCGAAGATGAGCTGTCAGATGCATTGTTTTGCTTAGCTGATCCAATTTAGAGTTAAATGAAGTCTTGAAGAACAGAAGAAGTGCCTGTCTGGACCACGCAGCCCATCATTAGCCAGACGTCCCTGGAACCTCATAAGCAGAGCACAATGAAGACAACCATTCTTGGTTCCTTTCCCCCGATATCTGAACAAAACCTCCATGCTACATGGCAGAATACTTTCAGGTGTAATTTTTGCTAGGAATTGGTAGTCACATTCACAGAGAACGAGACTAAGACCTCAAGGTTATTCTATTTCGATTGGCAGTGAGTTCCGCAGGTTGTGTGTTTTGTGAAGAAGCGTCACTTTTCATCCTGAACCAGCTGTTCGCCTCTTACTTGATGAGCGTTGGGGGGCTTTAAAGGCTTAAGATGGAAAACAATTTCCTTCCAATCTGCTTTGACCACCTTTCATAAAGCTGTTATTCTCTGCCCCCCCCTTTAAAGGCCTAAAGCCTTTCTTCATAAAGGTGATGCTTTGCCCTCTAACTTTCAGTGGCGCTCTTTTGAGCATTTCTTCAGCTTTTCAAGATCCTTTCATGTGGATGGCAAGTTTCGTTTCTTTTTCAGTCTCTCTCCCAATAATTCCTAATGATGAATGATTCCATTTTTCACCCTTGCCGCTCTCTGTGCTGTCATATTTAGTGAACTTCCTAATTTTAACTCCTGAAGTGAAGTTACGCACAGCACAGTAAAACTGGGAAGAGATCCATTCTCTCAGCATATCTTGGAGTTTTAACTGTTTGCCTCTAGAATCTCCCCCCACCGTGTGAATTTAGGGTGTTTTTCCTGTTGTCTGGGCAACAAAACACTCATTTTGGAGACTTAATCTGCTGGACTTAATCATGGCCTGTTTCAGATTTTTACCACTATAAATAATTGGGTGTCATCAGTGAGTTTGTCTGCATTGCTGTTCGCCCAGAACAAGTTAAATGGTCCAAGTCATTGGATGGTTGCTTGGGAGGCAACAACCGCTGTTTCCCTCCCTCCCTTGTGAAATTGGTCCTATCTTATTCCATGACTGAGATGTTTGCTTAGGAGCCTCCTGGATGAGGGACTTCGTGTGCCTTTGTGCCTAGTGGGCGGAACTGAATGCGTAACTGCTGCTTGCAAGTTGGGTGACAGCTTGTAGTTTAGGTAGTTGTTAAAAATAAATTTGTGGGGTTGAACAGTTTTCCCTGATTGAAGGGGCTTGTAAGTTCTGAGCTTCTGAAATGGGAAGGACACAAATGTTAGTCTCAGCAAAAAGATGCACTGCGTGGGTAACGTGAGAAACAAGCTGATTAAATAAGGGCTCGTATGACCCACCCCCATTGAAGGCTGACTGTTGTGCCTCTGCATGATTCTTGACCTGGTTATGTTCCAGTTCTGCATCAGTTACAACTGGACCACTCATAGAAGTACAGCAAAATGACCTGCACCTGGAAGAGGCTGCATACTGTACCTCTGCATGAATCATTGCTTTGGCTTGCCTTGTTCCAGTTGGGACGTGCCATCTACAAGGGTGTCTTTCATAGCCAAACATGGATGGGTTTATATGTAGGTGGACTGTAGCAGCAGAGTGAAAGGTCGCCAACTATGAGAAGTTTTTGAAATGCTAGTCTAACTTGTCACCACCACCCCATTATAACAGAACTGAGAAGAGTGCAAAGCTTTAGTTTGCTCGGCACTTTACTGTGTACTGCTTGGCTTCCAGTTGTGGTCTAAGGCTTGTGCTTGAGCTCATGAGATAGCAAGTGTTGAGTTGACCCATACAGGCCTTTCCAGACAATTAAGAAACCCAGATGTCCCTTTTTTGTAGTCTGGTTAATCCTGGTCTGATTAATCCTGATTAATCTAATAACGAGATAGCCTCTCCTCATGTCCCAGAAGCAATTTTTAGTCAGTGTAAGCGATCCTGCAAAAAGATCTTTTTAGAAGCCTGGTGTATGCAGCGGAGAGTTTCTATATATCACAAAAAAGTTACAAATGAAGCAGCCCTGAATGTTTGAATTGTCCCTAAGCTTGAAAATGCTTCAAACCCCTAGGCATTCAAATAATCCCAGTACTACTGTGTAAAACATTCCCGATTAGATTCTGCCCCACTGTCAGCCTTCCTAAGTTCTCCTTGGCCCACCCTGGCCTTACTCACTTTCACCTTTATGATAAAGAGGGAAGTTCCTGTCTCTTTGTTGGGGCAAAGATGGTGTGGGTTCATTGGGTTCATTGGATGGGAGAGGACCAGCATCTTTCACCTGTGCCCTGCTGGCGGGCAGCCTCTCTTTGGGCAGTTAAACTGGTTTCGAAGTTCGGGAAGTGAGTTGGGAAAAAACACCCTTTTGTCCCACGGGGCAACTGAGCATTGATTACAGTGTGCCACCCGCGCTGTAGGCTTTTCCTTTAATGTTACAAATTAACACTCTGCCTTTGTAGTTTCCTTCCCATTGTTTTGTTCAAGGACTAATGGGCCAATCTTGAAAATGTTGCTGGGTCAGCAAGCAAGTGGGTTCTTGGAAAGGGGACAGCTGAGCCGGCCGAAGATCACAAATGTTTAGAACATTGTGTGTCTCCCCACTGCAGTTGTAAATGGTGCAAATATATCGGATTGCAGCATCAGGGGAATTCTCATAATGAAAGCTGCGCTGGCATAAGGGCTAGAGAGTTGAAATCAGCCCAGCAGGAGGCCTGGGTTTAAATTAGGGGTGTGCATCCAAATATTTCCACTCTGAGACAGTACCCAAAATTTCCTGTTTAATTTCAGATTGGAAATGTCCAGAATGTGGAATTTCAGATACTGTTTTGGATGGGAAATATCTGAATGCACAGTCCTTATGTGAATCCCTCCTTTGGTTCTGAAGCTGACAGAGAACCTTGGGTCAGTCACTCTCTTTCAGTCTTCACCTTCCTTATAAGGGTGATGTGTGCAGGGTGGGTGGGATAACTTTATCCATATACCCTTTAGTTCCTTGGAGGAAAGATGGGAATAATATATATGAGCAGCGAAAAGGTCCTCCATGTTTGCATTGCCCCTTTAATATTTTTTAAGGAATTTATACCCCACCTTTCTCCCCAGGGGGGACTGTATGGAAATACCCAGGGCCGGCACCACCATTGAGGTGGTGAGGCGGCCACCGTGGGTGCTGGGGTGCCGGAGGGGCTGCCGGGGGCAGAGGCATGTGCCATGGAGCTGGCGTGCCTGCCCTGCAGCTGCTTCAAGCTGGCCAGCCCCGCGCCGCTGCCACCACCACACGCCCCTGGCTGGACGCAGCAACCGCACAGTAGGCGGCCGGGGCGGCGTGCGGAGCGCAGGCAGCCTCCGCGTGCCGCCCCAGCTACCTGCCGGCCAATGGGCCTGGCTATGCCGCATGATGACGCAGCACATGGGGCTGGCTGCGGGCGCCAGAAACCCTGGCGCCAGCAGTGGAAATACCTGCCCTTGTCCTTGCCACTGATTGTATTAATCTCACACTATGTAATCCGCCTTGAGTCTCAGTGAGAAAGGTGGAATATAAATGACAAAAATAAATAGATAAATACATACATACATACATCTCTCCTTTTTATCCTCACAGCAACCCAGTGAGGTAGGTTAGGCTGAGAATGTGTGTCCCAAGGTCATCCAGTGAGCACCCATGGCAGAGTGGTGATTTGAATCTGTCTCCCCCACATTCTAACCAGACACTCTAACTGCTACACCGTGCTGTTTTTTATAGAATTAATTTAATTACAAGATGAGCTCCCAAAACTGCCTGGGGCAGGGAATCTGCAGTGCCCCCTTGCTTTCATCTGTCATTCCGTCAGGGCATCATCAGCCCTGTAGTCCTGGCAGAATTCCTCATTGGCAGAGTTCCAAGCAAAGCTAATTTCTAAAACAATGAAAATGCTGTTTCTTTAAGGTGTGGCCTAAGTCTGTTAATCTCTTAATGCCAAGATGCCAAGGAAAGAGTTTGTGCGGGACACTGAAGGCAAAGCAAATCTGTATGAGGCTTTGGCTTTTATAATGACTTAGTTGATGATCTCAAGGTAACAATTTATTTATCGTTTAAGATACTTCTGTGTTTTTGTCCAAGAAGTTCTTTAGGGTGGCTCATGTTCCTATTCCTTAAAAAAATGTTCAAAACGAAGCATAAAACGAGTTAAAGACAATGCGCAGTAATATTGTGTATGACTGTAAATGAGTTACAGTAATATTGTGTATTACCACCAGTGTGATGAAATGGTTAGAGTGCCCGACTAGAATCTGGGAAACCCAAGTTCGAATCCATACTCTGACATGGAAGCTTGCTGGATGACCTTGGGCCAGTCACACTTTCTCAGCCGAACCTACCTCACAAGGTTGTTGTGAGGATAAGATGGAGGACAGATTAATGTAATTGGGGAGAACAATGGGGTATAAATGAAATAAATAACATGAAAATAATATATGTATAATATCCTGAATTATAGTTTTGGATTTTTTTCTAGTGGACTTTTTATCCAGGGTCTTTCAAGGAGCTCAGGGTTCTTCCTTTCTCTTTTTATCTTCTTGACAACCCGGTGTGAAAGAGTGACTAACCTCGCCAGCTTCATGGCAGTGTGGGCATTTGGACTTGCATACACTGGGTCATCTCAGTTGCTTTCAAGACTGGATACACATTAGCAAAACGGTCTCAAGACTACAGTGAAAGATTGCATCCTTTCTTCATAAGCTTCTTGCTTTCCTTCTGCATTTTAAGTCTGCCTTAGCTCCTGAGATGCTCAGGAGAATGTCAGGTACGTAAATATTCTAAACAAACAAATAAAGGCTTCAAGATAACCATACCCCGAACTGCCACAGCACCTTTATGGGGCTTATGGTTCCTTTCTTTCCTCCTAGACCTTTTGAGAAAGTTACCAGAGTAGAATCTTCTTCTCTCCTTCCATTGGTCCATCACAAAGCTGATTCTTTTCTTCCTCGTTAGGATGTTCTTAGTTGCTGAGGGTTTGCAAGGAGTCTCGGCACAAAACTGGCGTAGAGATCTCAGAATGTGAATTCCTTGCATAGGGCCTAGCTTGCTAGGGAGATCCAGGCCAAAATAGTGGTGGTTTCTCACGGGCAAGACAACCACAGTGTCCTCTTCTGTTGTTCAGAGCCATGAACAAGTCTGACCTGAAAGTTTGTATGTGCTTGCATGACCTATTGTGATCCAGGGCATTTGAGAGGCTTGTTCATTAGTCCTGTGGATTTCCCTGTAGTTCCTCCTCCTGCTGGAGCTGAATGGTGCCCAGGCTGAACCCTGTGTCTCTTGGGTCCTAGGTTCAAGAGCCCCTGCAGATTTGAATCCCGGCAGGTCCTATGGCTCAGATGTGTGTAAACAGTTCATGTGGTCTTAAACTAAGCCCTGCAGAAACGGCTAATGGTTTGTCTGTTGGTGTGGGTGGGTGGATGGATGGATGGATGCACAGGCTTAATTCTGCTTTCACCAACATTTAAGCATCATCCTCTGTCTGTGACCAGAATCAGCCTGGAAGTCCTTGAGCTTGGCTGCTCCCTCCTCCCCTCACATGCTGTGCCAGGACTAAAGACTTCTCAGGAACTAACCGTCCTTGGTTGTGAAGTCCGAATGGGAGGTTCTAACAAATGGTGGTTTGTTCCTCACCTACAAACAAGGATTTTAAGCTGTGGTTTGATCCAGGCTTAGAGTTCTGGTTCACAGGCAAGAATTCACAGATTGTTAAAGGATGCCAAATTTAGGTGTAATAACAAATTGTGGTTTGTTACAATGCAATTGTCACTGCATAAGTTGTGCGTGGAGGGTGTGCATGAGCTCGAGCAGTTCCTTTGTTCCTTCCAAGTCCAGACAAACAAATGACTTGTGAGTTTAAGCGATGTGGTTTCTCTGGTTGTCTGACTGCAGCTCCATCCTTAAAAAGAGCAATTCATTGAACATTTAGCTTGGTACGATCTTTTAAAATCCCTCTTTTGGGCTATGAAAGTATTCATGGCTAGTGGATCATCTCCAGCAAATCTAGTATCTGAAGAAGGGAGCTTTGGCTATTGAAAGCTTATTCCCTGAAACTCTTGTTGGTCTGTAAGGTGCCACTGGACTCAAATCTTACTTGTCTAGCAAATCTAGTGGCTGAAAAGTTTTGCCTCGTCGTGCTTGATAAATCCTTTACTTACAGCGCAATCCTAAACAAAGTTTCACCAATCTAAGCCCATTGATTTCAGTGGTCTTAGACTGCAGTAACTCTGCTTAGGATTTCATTGTTAAGATTCTTTGGGGCAAAAGTTGGTTCTTCTGTGAAGTTCCTGTTATAAAATGTTTTCTGGATTTCCCCTTTAATTCTTTCCTGGGTTTACTTACTTCCTCCTGTTCACCACCACACATTTGGAAATCCAAGTTCTTTGGATTGGGGGGGGGGGCTAGATCTGCTCATGGGAATTTGTCTTGAATGGCATGTCACTCCACAGTGGAGGTGGGTAGCGAGAGTGTGTGTGTCTGTGATTTCTGTGCAAATGGGTATGCCTGTCTCTGCTGGAATGATTTATTCTGGAATACGCATATGCCTTTTGGAGAATACGTCAGGATGTGCGATGGACCTCTCCAATCCTTGAGTAGCAGCAAAGGTTTCCTGGACTTCTGTGCATTCAGTGTACTCTGTTAAAAGCAGACTTCTACTTTTTCAAAATGTATATTCTCCTTCTCCCCTGCACGTTGGTCTCGTGAAGCAAAACGTCAGGCAATGCCAAAGTTTTAATTACTTGTAGACAGTTGAATATAGAAAAAAAACCCAAAACGGAACAGACGAAATGTGAAATCAAAACTAAGACTTGAACGATGCATCTGTCTTATCTGTCAGACTTTATATATCTTTATTGAAGATCTTCGGCTAGAATCCAGGCCTAGCAGCTTTCCATCAGAAGCAGACCACTTTTGAGAGAAGCTCTTTGCACCGCCTCCTTTTGGAAATAGTTGTGACCAAACATAAGGATTGCCTACCTGGATCCCAAACCCAGCCAATCAGAGTCCTGTTCTGCCCTTTATACTAACAAGCACCCTGTAAGGTAGGTTAGACTAAGAGTAAGTGAATAGCCCAAGATCTCCCAGTGAGATTTGAGTCTCTCTGGAGATTTGAACCTGGGTCTTCCCAGAACTAGTCAGCATTCTACTCACTTCCCCATTAAGCGGGTGAGCATGATGCCCATCCCTTGTAATGGAAGGCATTGCACATGGGTGGGGGTCAGCTAGTCATGGCTGATAGGCTCCCTTGAACTTGTCCAGTCTTTCTGAAAAGCCCTTCGAACCTAGCGACCGCTTCTGCATCTTGTGGCGGTGAGTCCCACAAGTCAATTGTGCATCATGTCAGTAAGGAGTTGCCATGAGACAAATGGATAAGAGCCGTTTCTCCTCTGACAGCAGCATGTGCACATTTCAGAAGGTCTGAGCATATGCAGGATGTGAGTGTAGCTTTGAGAGTCCTGTGAATGGGGTGGCATTCTGATGGAGCATGGGAGCTCCTTGGGAGTGTTTGAAATAGTTGCCTTCGAGGGGTCTTGCTTTATCAGATCTGTTTATACCAAGAAGGGCTGAAAGATCTTTTTTTTAACTGTCATGACTCCAGTCCTGTTGCATAAAGAGATTTGGCCTGAGATTGGAGACAATCAGAGACAGCCTTGGGTTGGGGAGGGGCAAAATGCTACTTGGATATACATGTATCTGCTTGTAGAAATTAAAAAAAAAATAATAGGAGGGGGGGAATGAGTTTGGACTTTCACGAAAAAGGAAGTGTAAAGTTAAGTTACCGGGTTCTCTTTTGCTGTCTGTTTAGCTAACCATAATTAAAAAATGCCTGGATGATCTTAATAACACATGATTCAACTGACGAGCACTAATTGCTCTGTATCGGGCCAAGAGAAGATGAATGTTGTCAAGAAAACCGCAAGTCAGACGAGCTGATTCTCTTTGAGTCTGACACCATGTTCCCATGTACAAACCAGTTTTTACTGGAGCCTTTCCAGCATCCCAAGTGAATCCTTGGCTTCCCGTTTGCAAAACTTTCCCCCTCCCCCTTTCATTGCTGGCAGATCCTCATTGTTTGCAGTGTGTAGTTTTCATTTCTGTTTCTGGCCTGTTGATGCGCCCGGGTTTTTTGTACAAATAGAAATAACAACAGGGTCCCCCCCTCCAATGATTCCCCCTCCCCCTTAAAAAAAACAAAGATCTTCTGCAGGTGGAAAAGGAATAAGCCGAAGTGTGCAGTGCATTGTACATTCCGGAGTGAACATTTGTAGCTACTCAAGTAACAATGTTAAATGTAGTGTAAGGTGGGGGGTCACATAAGTGGTCCTTTTTGTTGCTGTCTCCAGTGGGGGGGGGGGGAGGAGACTTTCGGACGCTCTGCCCATGTATGTGCCACGTAGTTGCCAGGTTTGAGCAAACTAGGGTACCCGGAGTGGACTTGGACTGAATATCCTTCGATTGGTTCTTGGTCTCCCCCCCCCTTACCTTTTATGTCCCTTGGACTCTTTAACTATAAATGTAGCTGCTTTGGACGGACATGCACGCATCTGATGAAATGATCTCTGGTTCCCAAAAGCTTCTGGTGGAATAAATGTTGCTAGTCTCAAAGGTGCTACTTGTTACAGGGTGGGAAATTTCTTTTTCTGAAATTCAGTTTTTTAGATCTAGCTATTGATTCCTCGTATTCTCGTCAATTTCTCTTCCTTTTTGACTTCAGCTCTCATAGTTGCTTTATGTTATACCATCTGGGGTGGTGCTCTAGCAGGAAGATGGGAAGATGCCTGCTTCTGAGCGCCTACAAGGGAGATTCTGACATTTTGCAGAATCTCCCTTCCTGCCCCTGCTCTCTTCAAATTTCTCTTTGGTCAAAAAGGAATTGATTAGAAACTAACTCCAGATTCCTAAAAAGAGGGAAAGAAGGGGATTGTTGGATTTCAGGGAAAAACTGGGCAAAGAGGAGTTAAGATAATTTCTCGTATACTGAAGTCCTCCTTGACTTCGTAGCTGTGGGTTTAAGATAAGTGCTTCACATACATTAACTGGCAATCCCTAAGCCTTATAATAGCCCTGCAAGGTAGATAAGTAATAGTATCCTGATATTGTGGGCAGGGCTGTATGCATAGGCTAAGGCAGAAGGACATAGGGAGCCCTTGGCAGAGATTTCAACCCATTTATTCTATTTATTTTAAACCATTGCATTTTCACTCACACGAGTCTCTTCCAAGGAGAAACGGTGGGTGATATATAAAGTATGGCGGGGCTTCCTCCCTGAGCTGCAGATTTAAACATGGCAGCCTCCCCCCGCCCCTCCCCCAGTGCTGTCTCTTCCTCTCCACCACAGCCCAAGCAGCAGAAGGGGACGGCAAGGGAAGACTCATGGCCCTGACTGCCAGTTCCTAAAGCTACATAGGGACTGTAAATGGTGCCCCCCCTCCCCAGCGTCTAGCAAGATAATCTGGCAGCAGATGAAATTTGCGGTGGGTGGGTGGGTGGGTGGGCTTTACTGCCCTTGACAGGACCCAGATCTGAGGGCAGGCCTCTCTTCTGGACCCCCTGATTCTTCTGCAGCGGAGCGTTCATGCCGATGACTCAGAGAGCATTTCCCAGAGGTGCAGGAATGCGCAAGTTTCCTGCCAAGGCCTTGTAATAATTGGATTGCTCTAATTTCTCAAGCCCACAAAGAAGTTTTGGACTACTTTCTGAAAACTTCACTCACGGCTTGGAAGGCACTTTTACCAAGTACAGGTGTGTGTGTGTGTGTAAGTGGCTTGTTGCTAACTGGTTTACAAACTGGGAGCTTGGAACACATGCTGAATCCCCGCCCCCCCCCCTCCCAACTCACTCTTAAGTTCATCCGCACCAACTGCATCTAATACTAGCTAGGGAGGTTCCCTTTTCCCAGGTTCTGAAATCCCCTTCAAATTGCCGTTTCGGATAATGGTTTGCAGAAACCCCTGGGTTGCTTTAAGTTGTTTTTCTGTCCTGCCTTCCAGCATTATGAATGCTCAGTACCTTAGCTTTGGTTTGTGGCGCCAGCAATCTGCTTTAACCACAGCCAAGGGGAGAATTTGCCCCAGGGAGGGAGCTCTTGTTCCTGCGGTTGGCTCCTGATATTGCTGAGCTAGTTGGGATTCAGCTGTCACTTTGTCACCCGCCTTCTGACGTGTGATGGGTGGCTGAATGTGCATGCCACTTGGAAATGGGTTTCTGTTGAAGAGATTGTCTGCAGAAAGAAGGGCAGTGGTCAGAAGAGGGGGCCCTTGTCATAGTCATTACGAAACCTAAAAAGAGGCATCTTCTGTTCAAGCAGTGACTTTCATTTGGTTCACAGATTGCAAGAACTAAAAGCATGGGAGCTTTGTTGCACCTTTAAATGGAGGCCACTTAGGCAGAGTACAGAAACGGTCCATAATGCCTCCTGCGCTAAAAATGTACATTCTTATTTTGCTAGCAGACATGCAAACCAGGGACAGAGGTCGTCAGCTTTTTGTCCCTGCAAGATTCTTTTAAGATTCTCATCTTTCATCCACAAATACGCAGAGACAAGGACCGATCAAGCAGCAGGGCTGTGTGTGTCGTGTGCCCCACCCCCATAACAGGCTGTCCTCCACTGGGCATGGTATTCCTGCCCATAGTGGCAGAGAGATGTCTGCTGCTGTAACCCTGCCAACCCTTGGCAGCAACCTCTGCCTTCTTTTGAGTGAAGTCAGTCATGTGGTGTGAAGAACTGGACTTTTGACCAGTCAAAAGATTGTCAAGTAATGGTCGAGTGTTTTTTTAAACTATTACTTTTATTAGAGCAAAAAAAAGAGATAAATTTAATCCTCAATAGAGATAGATCAAGATGGGTAGCCGTGTTAGTCTTTTTTAAAAAAAGAATTTTATTTAAAAGAAAAGAAAATATAGTAAAGTATAGTCTGTCTGTAACAGTAGAAAAGAGCAAGAGTCCAGTAGCACTTATAAGACTAACAATGTTTGTGGAAGGGTATGAACTTTTGTGAGCCACCGCTCACTTAAGATACCATCAATAGAGAGGTATATAGGCTAACTTCCCCAACTCCAGTTAGTTAACTGTTCTTGTGAAACTATACAATTATAAGGATAACTTTTTAAAAAAGTGAATCTATTAACAATTGAATGAATTTATATGAGTAGTTTTCTGACACTTGTGTTCTTGTGTTAAATTACTGTTTGGAGATGCCCTCCTGCAATTGCAACAGGTGGCCAGTAGGTGGAGACACGCTCTGCTGCTGGGTCTGCCCCGGTGGTTGGAAGGGTTGAGGGAAGTGACCCTTGTTTCTGCCACTGCTGCCAAATGGCACCAGAATGAAATAAAATTGGTACAATACCCCCCAGGCGGTTATATTCTTAGATTCATAGAATATTACACAGTATATGATCACAGTCAAATAGGTGATCAACCAGCTTTTCAGTTGACAGTATTTGACCAGTCAGTTGACTGGCTCGCCAGCATTAACTCGGTCTTGCAAAATGTTTTGCTAGTCCTGATTTTGTCACCCCTACATTTTCTTGCTCATGTGTTTATCCTGGTCCCCTCTCCTCTGCTAGTATCTTTTAAGGCCAGTAAGAAGGAGCATGGCACACAGAGACACGGGTCCCCCAATGAACATCTGCTTAGTTCCGTGAACTATGATAGACAGGTGATGGATGTGTTTGCACCTTGCAGCCATTAAAGATAGTGCTTTGTTTGCACCACCCTGAGTGATTTGGAAACGATAGCATCTTGATAGCAATGGGTGTAGAGTTAGGAAAAAAGGGGAAGGGAGCATTTTTAAGTAGCCCATATAATGGAGGCCAAGCTCATTTGTTTGTGGTTTCACAATTGAATCCTGGTTTAGTGTGTATGAGACTGGACTTGCCACACCCTTTACTTATTGGTTTAGACCCAGGTGCAAGGACATCTTGTGCATGGCTTTCCAGTTGGCTGTTCCCTTTTCTCTCGGTCTCCCCTGGCCCTTGCTTTGCCTACAGTGACTCCTTGCTTGGAAGCATTCCCTCTTCCTCCTGGCTGTCTGCTTCAAGGCTGTGTTAGGGAGCATCTTCAGCTTTTCCTTTTGTAATCTGTTGTTTCAGAGAAGTGCCTCGTAAAGAGAGCCCGTGTTGGACTCTTCTGACTGTAGGGCTCAATTTTTTTTCGAGAGAGAGCATTTTCCTCTCAGACAATTGTGAGGTTTATTGCAGACTTTGGCAGCTTGGCAACATGCATTATCGCCACACGCTTCTTCCCATCGTGGCTCAACCTTTTGATTTGCCTCCCATTCAGCAGATTCTGTGCTTTTTGGGTTGGCTGAGGTCATCCTTGTCAGGCTGAGGTACCCTGAAGGAGTAATTTTCAAAGGAAGAACGATGGAGCTCCCCCCCCCCATCTCAGCTCAAGTGTCTTCGAGATGCCTGGGGCTGAGTGGTGGAGCCCCTCCTTTGCTTGCAGAAGGTCCCTGGTTCGTGTGTTCAGTCAAGTCAGATCTATTCCACACAGGCACACAAAAGGGTCAAGGGAAGGGAGTGTGTGGTGACAGCCAGTGTGGTATAGTGGTTCAAGCGTTGAGCTAGGTGCGGAGAAGACCCAGGTTCAAGTCCTGGTTTGCCATGAATCTCACTGGGTAACCTTGTGCCCCCCATTCTTGGCCGTAACTATTTACCAGGATTGTTGTTAAGGTAAAGTGGAGGAATAGAGAACCATAAATGCTGCTCTGAGCTCTTTGGAGGAAAGACAAGATTTAAAAAACGTTGCAAGCAATTGTGAGACTGCTAAGTTATGATACAAAAACATTACATGAACACAGGAAGTTTTGTCATAGAACTTGGCAGTTGCCAGGACAGATTTATGCAGTAAGTAGAATCAAATGGTAAAGTTGTCCTTAGACTGTACACTTTTAGACCGCCGGGGTGTTCGTGTTGCATGCTTGCACATTCCTTCCCACAAAAGCAACACAAACCCACCCGATCCCTCCCCACATGTAGAAAACTAGTTCTAACTTTCTAACTGATGTGCTAGTGGTTTTTCTTTTCTCCTGTTTTGTATAAACTTTGCCGCAGTCTTCTATTTTGACTTTTTCTAAGTTTGTGCTGTGGTTAAGAATCTTTACTATTTCTGTAATATTGATTTCAGCATTTACTGATGTGCTGTGCACAATATGGAATATAGAAGACCCTCATGGGCAAATCCCCACCCCTTTCTGCTAAACCCATGTTGGAGGGTAGCTGTAAGGATAGAACATGTTCTCCCTTCCTCCATATGAACACACGAAGCTGCCTTATGCTGAGTCAAACCATTGGTCAGTACTGTCTGCTTAGACAGGCAGTGGCTCTCTGTGGTCTCAGGTAGAGGTTTTTCATGTCCCCTACTATCTGAACCTTTTATCTTGGAGATGCCAGGAATTGAACCTGGGACCTCCTGCATGCCAAACAGGTGTTCTCCCACTGAGCCACAGCCCCTCTATGTTCATGTGTATGCATTCGTCCTTAGTTCATTTGGCAAAAAGCGGGATGAAAATAAAATAGCACAGGAGTATGGTAACTGTATTGATGTTGAAAACTATGTTTTAAAAAATTGTTGCAGAAAGCTGCTGCCCCCCACTTCTGTAATTTTATACCCCCATCCCATGACCAAGAAGGTGTGTTCGGGGTCACTGATCATAATTTTCTCTCTAGTCACAGAATCATAGGGTTGGACAGGACCTCTAGGGTCATCTAGTCCAACCCCCTGGACAATGCAGGAAATTCACAACTACCTCCTGTCCTCCCCTCACACACACCCAGTGGCCCCTGCTCCATGCCCAGATGGCAAAACACCTTCAGGTTCCCTTGCCAAACTGGCCTGGGGAAAATTGCAACCTGACCCCAAAGTGGTGATTGGCATTACCCAGGGCAAGTAAGAAGGGGCCACAAGAACTAAGCGCTGATATAACCCTTCCTGCCCTCCCTCTCATGATCTGCCTAGGTTCACGGAATCAGCATTACTGCCAGATAGCCATCTAGCCTCTGCTTAAAAACCTCCAAAGAAGGAGAGCCCACCACCTCCCGAGGAAGCCTGTTCCACTGAGCGACTGCTCTAACTGTCAGGAAGTTCTTCCTAATGTTTAGCCAAAAACTCTTTTGATTTAGTTTCAACCCATTGGTTCTGGTTCGACCTTCTGGGGCAGTGGAAACAACTCTGTGTCATATGACAGCCCTTCGAGTACTTGAAGATGGTTATCATATCACCTCTCAGTTGTCTCCTCTCCGAGCTCCTTCAGCCTTTCCTCATAGGAGTTGGTCTCCAGAGTCTGTCTGGATTGCCACATCTCTGCCCAAGAATCCTTAGCACTTTAAGCGGTCTTATACCAAATTTGACAGTTGATCCAGCAGGTTCATTGTTGACTGTTCTGATGTGCTCTCCAGAATCTCCAGCTGCAAGATCCTTTCATGAGGAGCGGGGCTGGGGAATTCACTGTGGACTTTTGTTTTGCGTGCAAACCACGTGCTCTCTACTGCTGACCCGCATCCCCTTCCCAGCACTTCCTTCGCTAAACTACAGTTCCCAGGATTCTTTGGGCAGAATTTCAAAGCAATTAAGCGAACATGGATTTGTGCCATAGATAATCTTCTAGCAGACGGAAGTTGAGGGCATGTTTTGAGAGCAGTAAATGCTGCTGCGCCACTGTTCACGCTCTCATCCCACGCAATGCATTGATCTGCATAGATTTTAATCAGTCTTAAGTAGCACTTTACTCTCTCACCTCCTCGGCCTCATTAAAACATTTCTTGGCACTGTGATAATTTGTACCCTTAATGTTTGGGTAATTAATGCCCATAATCACAGTTTCTGAGGACCAAGTGAAGACACAGCCCTGATATTTCCGCATGGGATGAAGACGTTCTGCTGGAGATTACCGGATCACTACCAGAGCTTTTGAATATTTATAAAATGGGGCAGGAATATATTAATGCAAATGCCTGTCAATAAATATATCCAGTATTTTACGACTTCCTCCAGTGTGGGAAGGGAGGAAGGTGCTTATTTGTTCGAAGCTCTCTTTCACCTTTGTTTTTGCCTTGCATCCGGTCCCAGGATGCCCAAGGCTTGTTACTTCTTTTAAAAACAGTCGCCCCAATCAGATTAAATACAGGGATTAAATGCATGGTCAAAGTACAGGGTTCCTTTCTACAATCCAGCTGCTGAGGCCTTTTAAAAAAGTTTTAGCAGTCAGATAGATGTACTCCCCCTGCCCACTTTCCAACCACAGTGGACACAATCACTGCTTTTTGTAGAGGGCAACACAGTTGGATCAGGGCAATCTGCCCAAATCCCCTTCCCCAGGTAGGTTCCTGGCCCTTGATCCATCTCCTTCTGCCCCCTGGGTAAGAGAGGGACCTCCCCAATCCTGTAGCAGAGAACTTGGGAGAGGGAAAGCCTTGATGGTAAGCACAAACTGTCACAAACCACAAACTTGGCTGCAAAAGTTGACGGACCGACGATCAGGGTCAGAGTTGGATTAAATCACAGACGCTGAGCTGGCTTAACCGACTGTAGTGTTTAGAAATAATGAAAATATATGGGCTGCAACTTTTAGTCAGCAGGTGATGAATCAACCAAAGCTTTAGTTGATTCATCTGAGATGGTGTGTTTTAATTTGGACAGCAGAGTGTTACAGAACTGCCGTTTTCTTTTCTGGAGTTTGCTTTGTTCCTGTAGTAGCTTATTCAAAGAATTAGTTTATGAGAATTTGATACCCGCTGGCGATAACCAGCAGGTGACAGTTATCCAGTGTTAGCTTAAAACAGAGGACAAACGCCGACTTCAGTACGTGGCATGGTTTTTACCATCCTTTGGCAGTGGGAAGCCACGAAGAGATCATCTGGTGGTGGTGTTTCCAGGCTCCTGAGTTGTACTGTCTCGTGCAGAACTTGTAAAAAAGGAAACAACAAGGATGGGTTTGAGTCAGTTCCCCCGTCACACACACTGTTACACCATTATGAGAGATGCATTTGGGCGATGCAGTCTCGTAGTTCTGGGAAGTGTTATGAATCTATTATTTCCTCACTCTCACCTCAACAAAACTTTAAGACAGGTTACAAATCCTAAAGCTTCTGCAGCAGGCAGTGAAGACATCTTGACTATTGAAGAGGGCGCATTGAAAACAAATATCAGAACTTTGTGGATTGGGCTGCTCGCATCAATTTAGAAAGAGCAATAACTGTGTGGTCAGGACTCTTGTCATTGACTTCACCCATGTGGCAGCAATACGCACATGCGCACCTCTCCCCTCCTGGTGTGGCATTGTAGCCATTAGGTGTGTGTATGAACAAAGGGGGTTGTTAATGCCTTGTTGTTCTGAAAGCTGGTTAACCACAACCAGCCCTTGCATGGCTGAAATAACCAGCTGTGGCTTCCAGGCACCTGTGGCCCCTGGCCTTGCTCGTTTCAGAAATGATTCATAGGTCTGCTAACTATTGAGTTGGGAAATTCCTGGAGATTTGGGGTGGAGCCTGGGGAGGGAGGGCGGAGTTTGGAGAGAGGAGAGGCCTCAGCGGCCATTTTCTCCAGGGAAACTGATCTCTGTAGTCTCCCGATCTCCAGGCTCCACCTGGTGGTTGGGACCCCTCCAAACCAAGCCTTTTGTGGCAGGCTGTAGGAAGTTCTGCCCAGCCCAGTCACAATGCTTTGTGCCACTGCAGTCTGCTTTGTGAGTTGCTCAGAAATCCAGATGCTGGCTAAAATATCTTCTGTCTTGAAAGGGGATCAATCGATCAAAACCGACCATGTGGTGTGTTTGGTTTTTTGGGGGCTTGTTTTGGTTTGGCTTTGCTCCCTGCAAGGTAAAATGGCAAGTATTCAACTGAGCGTTTGAGAGGGGCAAAGCTACTTGTGGTTAAAAGGCAGCCAGATTCCAGGGGGGAAGAGGCAGGGGGACGTGGTTTCAACCAGCATGTTGATGTTTTGGTCCTGGATTAGAGTTGGCAATCGCAAAGATTGGTAGCATTATGGAAATGAGGACGGGCGCTGAAAAGTGCATCTTGGACAGATAATTTCTATGCAGATAATTTGCCATAAAAATTTATATTGCAGTCCTTAAAACTGTCAGAGGTTTACTCTGTCTAGGGAAAGGTGATTTACGTGGCATTAAAACACTTTTTACGTTCCAGTCCTTTAGATTTAATGTTTATTGCCTATAAAAATGAAAATCTTCCTGTGGATATTTAAAAGATTTTTTTTTTTGGTGCTGGTGTGTGAAATACATCCTCAGCTTAGAAGCTGGGAAATGCTTTGGAAGAATGCAGTAAATAAATGGTGGGGTGTCCCTTTCCTTGGATTCTCCTTCCCAGAAACTCTAAACGTGAGGTTGATGTGGTTACTAGGTAGGCAGGTAGGATATGGCTGACCTTGAAGGTGGGCACTGAAGAGAGAAAGGTGCAGGATTTGTGGGCCTGGTGAAGGTAGGTAGGCTGGAGGTCAGGAAGAAGCCACTGTTATAAATTTGCAAGGGCAAGATCTCCTCTGTTTGGACTCTTCAGCAGGTATGAACACATCACTTGAGGGCTAATTAATTTTTACTACTGTGTATGGCATCGCAGCTGGCCTTGACCAATTTCTTTGGGATCCAGGAACCAGTTAAAAAAAATTAGAACCCAGGCTAATTTATTTTTTAGCCTGGAGGGGTTCTGTACTTTCCGGACCAAGTGTTCTAATGACCAGTACCATAAAACCGCATTCCTGTTGACAGCGTCTCATAATTTTATTAAAGCAAAAGCCAGAAAATTCCATAAATGCATAAATATCAGGAGCAAACCTGGTTGTCATCACCACAGCAAAATTCTAACTGAACCTCTCCCTAATTTCTCCCTAATTTCTAATAATTTCATTATCGTTTTAAAAAATTCAGTTGAACAGAATGTTGGGGCCAGTATAGAATGCAGCTGATCCTTGCTGAGACAAGCTACAATAAATCATAATAATACGTTCAGGTGCCGTGGCACCCTGGTGCTTGGGATTTGTTGAGCCCTGCACTATGGTGTGTGGGTTACGTATGTGAAGTCCTGGGGAGGGGGGAAAATGCATCTCTGGGTACTGCATAGCCCACTATGGGAACGTGCCTTTCCCCCTACCAGCATGGTGAGAATGGGGGGGGCAGAGGCTGGGAGGGGGGATCCCCTTCCCCCACTGGGGAAATGAGAACCCTACTAGGGGATCTTACTGCAGCAATAGCAAAACTTTCAGGGAACATGTCAGGTACCTGGAACGCTTCAATGTCATGCTGGGAACGACATCATTCCTGGCACGACCCGGAAGCAGGAGGTTCATGCTGGGGCCGATTGGGTAAATACAGCTGATTTTTGCCAGATTGGCCCCTGGCACTACCCATCACTTTCATGGCACACCAGGAATGACGTCTTCTTCGCATGATAATAATAATAACAACATACGATTTATGTACCGCCCTTCAGGACAACTTAATGCCCACTCAGAGCAGTTTACAAAGTATGTCATGATTATCCCCACAACAAAACACCCTGTGAGGTGGGTAGGGCTGAGAGAGCTCCAGAGAACTGTGACTAGCCCAAGGTCATCCAGCTGGCATAAAGTGGAGGAGTGGGGAATCAAACTCGGCTCTCCAGATTAGAGTCCCGCGCTCTCAACCACTACACCAAACTGATGCAGAAGTGTTCCAAAGCACACACTCAGCGGTAACTACTCCTCACCCCTCCCCTTGACATACTGTTCCCTGGTTTGAACCCCGGGGGGGGGGGGCTGGCAGCCCTGTGAGGCATGCTACTTTTCCTTTCCCCTTTAAGACTAAGTAACATTCATTTATATGGGAGAAAATGAGGTCCTAATGTGAGCATCTTGGGATGTTTGGATCTGTACTCTTCGGTGCTCATCATTTTAAATTCATTTATGTATCAGGTGGGTCATTTATCATTCCAATTTTATGAACTAGGAAATGGAAATGGGGAAGGGAGCCTACCCAAGGCCTCCAAGGGGGGTAAAAGCCAAAGCCAGTCCAGCCAGGGTTGCCAGCCTCCCAATGGGATTTCTTCAGGAATTACGATTAATCTCAAGATGGCAGAGATCTGTTCCCTTGGAGGAAATCCTGGTCCAACAGCACCTTAAAGATCAACTAGGTTTCCAAGTTATGACCTGACTCTCAAAAGTCAAAGCTATTGGACCCAGAGCTTGCTCTTCTACTGCAGACCAACGCAGCTCCCCACCTGATACTAGCTTCCTGGAGGAAATGGCTCCTTTGGCCTCTATAGAACCACATTGCTGATGAACTCTCTCCCTTCTCAAACTCCACGATTCCCAGCCACTGCCTCCCAATTTTCAGGAGTTTCCCAAGCCAGAGCTGGCAACCTTAGGTTCATCCCAACTTCCAAAGCCAGTAACTAGCCCCTTGGGGTTCCTACTTGGAAGAGAGAAAACACCCTCCGACCTGACTTTCGGCTTTTTTTGTTTATATTACCTGTCTTTATTAAGACATCTCTCTCATACCTTTTGGCACAAAACACCCCCAGGTCAGCTGGGAAAATGTTAAGTTGTCAGTGCTCTGTATAATGAAACCAACATGATAGCAGCACGTTTGGGAAGCAGCAGCACTCATTTACCGAAGGACAGAGCCAGCCTTAGGCCAGGCCACAAGCTTTGCGAAACAAGTTTTTGCAGCTCCCTTGAAAACTACAAGGGGGAAGATGTCAGTTCTGCTTCTTGGAGAGTGGCATTCTATCATATCGGTCACCACTAAAAAGGCCCTGCCCACAGCAATACACTGTAAAGTAGTGAGACCCCCCTCCATTGATCTGGGCGATTTGGATACCATAGGGACATTAATGGAGTAGGGCTCAAGAATAGAGATGGGCACAAACCAGAAAAAACCCGAACCATGTGGTTCATGGTTCGTCAAATTTCACAAACCATGAACTTTCATGAACCTGCCCTGGTTCGTGAACCGGTTCATTTGGTTTGTGAAAACGTCACATCCAGGTCAGAAAACCATTACTTCCAGGCCAGCAGAAGTTCTCTTCTGCGTCAGCAGAAGGTCTGCAGGAAGTCCATCCCCTGTTGCCTAGGAAACTGATTGATTGGCACAAGGCTGTCTGCAGTGACGAACCAAAAAACGAACCAGCCTAAAAGTTCGTGGTGGTTCGTCAGAAATGGGATCTGACGAACCATGGTTCGTGAACCATGAGCCGGCCTGGTTCGTGCTTAATTTTGGTTTGTATTTCAGTTTGTGCCCATCTCTACTCAAGAACCTGACTTGTCTTTCCCTGCTTAAGAATATAAGTAGAGCCCTGCTGGATCAGACCAGTGGTCCATCTAGGCAGACCTCCTGTCTCACACAGTGACCCAACCAGTTACCCTGGAGGGCCCACAGCAGGGCGTAAAGGACAAGGTCTACCCCAATGCTGCCTCTGAACCTGGAAGTAGGCTTTTGAGTAATCTTCTTCACACTTGGACCCACGGGTACAGATTCAGTTCTCCAGTTCATGGTAAAATCCAAGACCTGTGACCAATTTAAAGCAACCTGGGCTCCGAATGCCCCATTTTATCTTATCGATTTGCTTGCTTGTTTTCTTTTATGTTGGTTTAAACCCTGCAGTCTTAGCTATATATATAAAGAGTAGGAGGAGAAGGAGGTGTGAACTCAGTGATGTTCCACAGGTCGAATAAAAGAAGATACCACCTCTTCTTCCAAGGGTCCTATTCCTCGAATGCATGCTTTAATACAAAGCCTTGTATGTTATGGAGAAAGTGGAATTTCTCTTTCTCTCTTTCAGAATACTAGAACTGTTGAGCTCCCAATGAAGAGGATGTGCCATAGGGTTAGGTCAGATAACACAGTGTACAACTTCAGCACATCATTAGCTCATGGAAGTCTCCAGATTAGCTTAGATGGCTTTGAAAGGGTAGTAGACAAATGTATGGTCCATCAGTGGCAATAAGCCATAGTAATGGAATGGAACCTCAGTGTTTAGAGGCAGTATACTTCTGAATGTAAGTTGTTGTTAGAGGCTTTGGTCCGTGGTGGACCTGTTGGGAATCTGGTTGTGTCATTGGGGAAACAGGATGATGGGCTTGATGCACCATTTGTCTGATTCATTGGGGGCCACTCTTACAATCTTAGTAGCTGGTGTCCCCAGCGCCAAACCAGAAAAATTGATCTATCAGACCTCCCAGTGGTCCACCCTGGAAGCAGAATAAAAAGTGTTCAGATGTATATAGCCTGTGTGGGACTGGGAGTGGGTGTAAGCCATTTTGCGGTGGACTGGTTGAGATCTTGCTATTGTCTACTCTGTCATCCAAAGCAACGTTCAGACAGTTGAATTTGTGCAAATTTCCGGGGAAGCCTAGCTCTCAGAGGCCAGGTAGAACCTTCTTCTCACACCAGTCAACACCCAAATGGGCTGTCCCTCCCCAGTGAAAAATCCCACCACTGATTCTCAGAGATTCATGGAAAGAGGGCCATGCCCTCCCTTGCCCTACCCACTCAATCTAATCGAAAGCTGCCTGTGTGTTTTGGAAAGCATCTTGGAGAAGTCTTGTGTTCCTCTTCTGATGCCAGTGTCCAAATAGTAGTGTAACCTTGGAATTTGGATATATAGTTGCACAGAATCTTCATGTGTTCATCAGAGAAATGGATTATTGTATGTTTTTGCGGGGGGGGGGGGGAGATACAGAAGGTTGAAGAATTGCAGAGGGGGATTTTGAAAACATGGTTTGTGATTTTGGCCAGGTAAATATTAATAGCTCATTGATAGGCTTAGTCTGGAATAACTCTTTTTAGGATTGCACCTTGCTTTTTAATATATAAAGCTAACCTGTTATTATCAAATAAGATGAGGCCAGTTACCTACCATGCTATCCTGGATATAGCGTGGTGTAGAAATTTACCCAGCTTTGTCACCAGGGGCCAGCTGAGCAGCTGGTTTTAGAGGACAGAAAAACACAGCCGGTCCAATTCCCAGCCCATCAGAATTTAACTCACTGTTCAGTTTATTGCACAAGCAATGGAGTACAGTTCATGCTTGAAAACCAAGTCAAATGTAATTTGAGGTCCTGTGGCTGTGTGTTGCTGCTTTGTGGGGTTGCCCATAGCGGCAGACTTCCAATGATACCTCAAATGGATTTTTAATAGAGTTCTTCATATTTCTGAAATGCTCAGTTGTCTAAGATCATAACTTAATGTTTATGTAGGACTTCGACCTTCATCCCACCTCCCTTTTTTTTTGAGTGTTTTATAATTGTTCATAACTGTGAGGTGGACGAATGGGATTTCCCTTTTTATAAGGAGTTTAATGGTTAAGGCTGCGCAGCAAGTTTGTAGTAGCAATGGGATCTGAACCCAGGTCTAAGCACCAGTGTCTCTTGATCAAGCTGTGTAATGGCTCTCAGATTCGAACAGTGAGAGAGAAATGCAGGGCTGTATGCACTGAAGATGCCTGTGGCAGCAGGAAATTTCTCCTGGTTCTTTGCAAATGAAATGAAATCCTGCCCTCAAGTCATAGTTGACTTATGGCGACCCCTGGCTGGATTTTCATGGCAAAAGGCTAACAGAGGTGGTTTACCATTGCCTGCCTCTGCAACCTTTGTCTTCACTGGAGGTCTCCCATCCAATTATTAACCAAGGCTGCCCCTGCTTAGCTTCCGAGATCTGATGAGACTAGGCTCTCTTGGGCTATCCAGGTCAGGACTCTGTATGAATGAATTATTGTTATTACTTATTATTCTGTTTAGCGCATTTTATACCACCCTTCCTCCAAAGAACTCAGGGCAGAATATGTGGTTCTCCACATCTCTATTTTTTCTTCACTACTGTAAGGATACCCTACCCTGTGAAGTAGGTTAGAGTGAGAGAATGACTGCCCTAAAGTCACCCAGTAGGATTCATGGCAAATGGGGATTTGAACTCAGGTCTCCCTATGTCCTACTCCAACACCCCAGTTTCTACACCTCATTTCCCGGAGACCCTGCGTAAGTCAAATGTTTGACTGGCAAGGAAATGAATATAATGCAGCTAAAAACGTACTGTGGCGAGTAATAACTTCCAGACTGGCAACCTGTTTCCTCTCGGCTGTTGATATACCACAAATACAGATATTAGTAGGGAGCTGGATTAGCTACCTTTTTGTGAGTAAAGGGTTGTGTCTTAGTACTGTCCTTGTCCCAAAGATGCCTCCCTAATTCCCAGTTTTCTTGAGCAGGATCCAACAGAGTGGAAAGTCCTGTGTGGATGAGTCTGTTTGCCTTTATTGTTTCTGGCAGTGAAAGATCTAAAAAGTTTTTATTTATTGCTTCGGCCCCTGCGATTGAATGCCCCAGAACTTGTGTTTGAGGCAATACATCCTTCAGACCCTGGAGCTGATTGTTCGTGATGCAGTCTTGCGGGGTGTGTGTGTGTTAATCTGTGCTGTCTTCTTGTGACATGTTAATTTTTTTATGATGGGTAATTTTTTTGCAGTGAAAGAGGAAAGAATGATAACTGGAGAGTGTATGTAGCTAGGGTTGCCAACCTGCAGGTGGTGACTGGAGATCTTGTGGAATTACAATAGATCTCCAGACTACAGAGATCATTTCCCCTGGAGAAAATGGCTGCTTTGGAGGGTGGATTCTATGGCATTATACCCCGCTGCGTCCCTCCTTTCCTCTCAAATCTCCAGGAATTTCCCATCCCAGAGCTGGCGACCTTATGTGTAAACCAAGGTCTCTTGACATTGCACTCTTAGAAGATGGTTGTGCTCAGCCCCAGGGTTATTCGTTTCTCCCCTTCAACCACCGTCTTCTGCCAACAGGTGAAAACCTACATTTCATCTGTTGATCCCTCAATGATCCCACAGCCCTGCCCTGCGTTTTAATATGCTGTCATCTGTTTTCATAGAGTCATAGAATCTATGATAACTGGAGAGTGTTTTGCATATACATTGTACGTCTGTTTTTAATTGGCTTCTTTGATGTATGTTATTAGACTGTTTTAATTGTTAGTGGCCCTGAAGGCTCTCATTGGGCAGAAAGGCAGGATATAAATGTTGTCAATAAATAAATAAGCCCTCTGTGTGTGCGCGTGCATGCGTGAACGCATGCGCGCATGCACACCTGTGAGCATGATGGTACAGTGCTAAGCATGTTTTCTTGGAAATAAATTGTATTGAAATAGCTGAATATTCCATGGAAACACCACTCAGGCTGATGGATACGAGTGGAGGTTCCTGCATTGAGGGGATCCTTTATGATTTGTGCAGTAGACAGGGCTTTTTTTCAGTGGGAATGCGGGGGAATGGAGTTCCGGAATCTCTTGAAAATGGTCGCATGGCTGGGGGCCCCGCCCCCTGATCTCCAGACAGAGGGGAGTTGAGATTGACCTCCGCGCCGCTCAGCTGTGCGGAGGGCAATCTCAACTCCCCTCTGTCTGGAGATCAGGGGGCGGGACTACCAGCCATGCGACCATTTTCTCCAAGGGCACCCCACTGAGTTCCACCATGTCTTTTCCCAGAAAAAAAGCCCTGGCAGTAGCATATCTGGGGAGCACATACACAGAGGTTGCGGCTGTGGAACATTTTAGGCTCAGCGTGTTAGCTACTTGGGAAATAAAACATTGGCTCTGAAGCTGCTGAACCAAGGAAAAATAATATTGGTTTGATTTCACTAATTTTGTAGATTTCAACATACACCCACTATTGGCTGCTGAGGGGCAATTTTTACTCCAAACTTCTGGGGTTTTGAACATTTGAGAGTGTGGCTGCTGTTTTAAAGTTAAATGTGTAATATCAGCTCTGGTGTCTTTTGATTTAGGAAGCAAAATGAATGTGTGAAAACAAAGCATGGAAACAAATAATGGGAATAGCTTGATTCTTCTAGCTTGGAGGGTATAAAAGAGAAGCTAAACTTGGCAGAGTTCGTTGCAGATGATTTGAAAGGACTAGGCAAATGGGAACTTATTTGAATGGGCTAGGTTTTGCTCCGTTTGGCATGGTGCTGTATCGCGGTCCTGGTGCAGAGCATAACTTGATGTGATGTTTTTAAAATGGATTGCTTTGATGCATGGTGAAAGTGTTATTTTTAGCAGCTCTTCTTTGGCAAGGAAAACATCTCTTTTTAAGTATGGGGCTTGTTCACACCTTTTTTTTATCCTTCCTCAAAAGGCTGCCCATGCTGCTTCTGATGGTTTTCAGCTGGGCTGGAAACTGGAATGTGAAATGTAGCTCTGTGTGTCCCTCCTCCTTTAAAATCAATGGCAGGTGGGGATTTTCAGAAGAGCAGAAGATGGTACAAACCCCCTAAAAATAGGAATCCCTTGTTGGCTTGATTCACACACAACACAAAACGCAGGCATGGGCCCAGCACGAGGACCCTGCGAGGTCTATGCAAGAGATCACCAATCTTCCTGTCTCTCCCCTCCACCTCAGGAGACATTTCTGATCTTGGGAAACTTTATTCCCGGAGTCACAGGACCCACGTGGAGTAATACCAAGGCTGGGTTTGGTGGCTCGCAGTCAATAGGGAAAAGGGGTGAAATTGCTCCTTTTCTGGTCAAAAGAGCTCCACCCACACAGGGAGGAAGGAACAATTTGACCCCCCTGGCGCCCCCCCCCCCACCTTCAGCCGCCTGACTCACATGGCCGTTGGGGTTGGAAATGGCTGCCACTGCCCCATCTCTCCTCAGTGGCTCACCTTCAGAGGGTTCCTCTTGGTTTCTGTGCCAGTTTTTTTGGGCACATGAGAGCATGCCTCCAGTTTCGAACTCGAAACGGCCATGTACCTGTGCTGTGCAAAGGACCAGTAAGGGTTGCCTTCTGTGAAACTTTGCTGTGCTGAACTGAGATATCTGAAGCGATGCCAAGCTAGAAGTTCCATGGACACTGGTTCCATTCTTTGTAAAAACCTACCCCCTTTGAAATAAAGACGTCTGTTAACTGTGGCCCTGCAGACTTGTTCACACAACCTTTAACCCCAGTGTGCAGATGCATGCGCAAGCCTCTCATGGCAAACTGGCCCCGGGGAGTTGCAGCGTTTTCTGAGAACATGACCCTGCACTGCCTGGGAGGGTGGGGGAAAGCAATGAAAAAGAGCTCTTTGTGAAGAGATAGTTTGGCCCACCCCTACTGCTCCTGCAGTCCAACCCTCCACATATGGTAGGTGGTTGCATCTGGTAAGAGGAATTACTGGGGGGGGGGGGAGATGAAGTCATCTGTTCCATCAGCTTGTAAAACCAAACTAATTAACAGACAATCAGCATTGATTGAGACAGCTGCATTCTCCAGGGAGCGATTGGGAACACACACACACACACACACACCATGTCTTGGCAGAATGATTGCTAGCTGTGCTTGGTTGTGCCTTTTGGGTGCCTGGATTTGGGGGCTTTGGAGAGTCTGTGGCAGCATGAGCAGAGATTGTAGCTCAGGAGCTGCTGTTTTACAAGCTGGCGCTCTCTGATGTGTGGTTTTAATTGTGTTCTGTTTTGCTGGTGCGCCAGTCGTGTTTGCATGGCACTTCTCTGTGCTAGGGCAGGATCCCGAGAGCTCATACATGTTCCATTCTAAATGAATGACAGGCATATATAAACAGGTGCTGGAATGTCCCCCTGAGCGCTAGGAAGCCAGTGCGGGTTGTCTTTCCGGAAGGTCTAATTAGTTCAGCCCATCTGGACAGCAATTCCTGGTCTTGGCCAATACATTATTAATCTCTTGTATACACTTTTAATGTGTTTAATGGTTTGCAGTAGTTACTTTCAACCTCACCAAACTGCTCTTATATCGGTGAAACATTATGTAGACCCATTTCAGTACATTCAGTACCGTTTCAGACCCCGTTTGGGACGGTACCTGTCTTGGTTGTGCTGACCAAGGAGACTGGAAGTGCATCTGTTCAATCTCCTGGGTGTCTTGGGAAATTTTGATGTCGTTGCCCATAGTATTCTTCTAGGTTTTCTGGCTGAGATGGGAACTGGAGGTGCTGCACTGTGGTGGTCTTGCACCTATCTGTCCGATTGGATCCAGAAGATGGCATCAAAGGATGGTCACTTGAGCAGTTGTGCTGAGAGTGACCCTGAGAGTGGTTCCATCTTACATCCCTCGTGATCATTTGGAGTGAAATGCCACCAATCTGATGTGTAGGTGACACTCAACTCTGTCTCTCCCTTTCATCTCATTCAGATGGTGGAAGTTCTCAGCTGTTTCCTGGAAGCAGAAATTGGCTGGGCCTGTAAACTGATGCTCAGCCCAGATTAGACAGAAATGCAGTTGTTCAATAATATGACCAGTTAAGGATTATGGAGTCAGCCTGTCCTGGACAGCATTACTCTCCTCTTGAAGAGCATGTGTGCTGGCAGAAAGGGGTCTTTTCCAACTCCTGCTGCCAGAGAGCTACTTCATACATGCAAACTATCAGTGGACATGCTCATTTTCATGTAATAAGGGTGTTAGTCAAGTGTTTTTCCATGTGGAATTTTGTTTTTAGTGTTGTGGTTCAGATATCCCCAGATCTTTGCTTCTCCATTAGGGTATCCTCTCTGGGACAGGAGCGGTGGGATCCATGAGGTCTTTTTAGTGTGTATTTTTTGCCTTAATGTGGTTTCTGTTGAAGCGCGGGACGACTGCTTCCTTCTGTTCTGTAGTTAAGACTAGAGTCCAGCAGCACCTTTAAGACTAACCAACTTTATTGTAGCATAAGCTGTCTTCGTCAGATGCATCTGTTGGTTAGTCTTAAAGGTGCTACTGGACTCTTTACTATTTTGCTACTACAGACTAACATGGCTAACTCCTCTGGGTCTTCTGTTCTGTGTCTTTAAAGTGACGCTGACCTCCATAAATGAGTGGAAGGACAGCATGTGAATCCCAAAAGGGTTAAAACTTGAGGGAAGTCCAGAAAGAAGAAACAGGAGCAGACTATGGCTGACAGGGTGAGATGCGAGGACAGAACAGTGCAACTCGCAGAGAAAGACAAAAGATCCGCAGGGAATTGATAAACATGGGACACTTGCCACCATATCAGGTTAATATGTAGAATGTCACTTGAATCATTTAACTGGAGATGAACAAACTGAACCTGGGATTTCCTGAACCGAGTTACGCACGCATTGCTCCATAAGAAGCAGGTTTTCCAAAATAGTTCTAAAAGGCTGAGGTAGGTATCTTCCCTTCCCCCCCCCAACACACACACACACACAACCCTGTCGTCTGGCTCTTCTGTTGTTAGCGGATACAGATGCGTGGTTTGTCCAGCCATGTGCATCTGTGTTAATTATTTGCATCGTATTGATAGGCTGAGAAGAAAATGAACCAGCTTCTTCACTTTTCCAGAGCTATCCTCTCCTGTCTCCTACAAACAACTCTTCCTCATCACTGACGAAACTGCTCTTGACAAGTCAGCATTGTGCAGCGGTTTGAGTGTTGGACTTGCATCCAGGAAACTTGAGTTCAAATCCCCGCTTTGTCCTGAAGCTCACTGGGCGAGATGTGGCAAGTTGCTCTCTTCTAGCCTAACCTATCTCACAAGATTGTTATGAGGGGGGAAATGAGATAATCTTGCCCACAAACTTGGTCTTCAGTTGTTGGAAGAAAACAGGAGGCTTTGGATTTTCTAGCAGCTCATTCCACTACCCAGTACTCAATTTTATCAGTTTTAAAAAGTTCGATGGAGTATTTTTAAGGCATCAGAGCCACAGAAAAGATACTTTAATCATCAGCAAGCTCAATACTAATGTTAGTTACCAAAACTAAGTGAAACCACTTTAACAGTCCAATAATTCATTCTTTTTATCCACTTCTAACACTTCCAGACGGTATTAAAGCAAACAACAAAGCAGCACATTTTGAAAAACAGACTTGAGAGGCTTGAGAAAAATTAAGTCACTATGAACCCATTTTGTTCAAAGATGGGGACCCTAGCCCCATCCTTCCCGGGAACCTCAGAACCAGATCAACAGATGGCTATTGTGATACATCAAAGTTCACTTTTTAAAAACGCTGCAATAAATTGCTTATTAACTTCTAACCATCAGGTAAGGATTCTATAAACGGGAACAATACGCTGAACAATTTTTGTCTTTTGGCTTTTGTCCTGGAATATCAGAGCCAGCCTATAGTTACAAATCCTTTTGAAATTGGAAGTTAAAATAGAAATAAAGCAAAGTAAAAGAAAATGGCAAAGAAAGGCAAGTGCAATTTTTGGAAACAGCCGAGCCATGTAGACAGCGGGCCAATTTTCCCCCATTTGTAAATGCCTCCAAGGTTGCTGGTGGCCAGCTGGAAGAAGTTGGCTGTGTCTTTGGCTGCAGCAGGTCTTCGGGGCAAGCAGCCCTCACGCCAGGCTTCTCTTCCAAACCGCATCAGAATTAGATTGAAAAGGGAAACGGCTACATAAGAGCCAACGTGGTGTAGTGGTTGCGTCGGGATCTAGGAGACCCAGGCTCAAACCCCTGCTAGCTCTGGGGGTGGCCTTGGGCCTGTCTAACCCATCTCACAGGTTAGCTCCTGTGAGGATAAAATGACGGTGAGGAGACCGATTTTGTAAGCCACCTAGGGTTTTAAATAGAGTTCACAGAACCAGCGTCTATATTTTGTCTTAAGGATTGTATTACTGAAAGATCTGTTGACTGTATAATAAACATTGCTGGAGTTCATGGAATATTTTGACCATGTTGTGATCAAATAATAGGTAGACAGTTGCCGATATTTTGTCAGTCTGTCAGTGTGCCCAAACAGTGTAGCAACCTTGTTCCCGCTCTCTTTGTTCATTGCTCCATAGTTGGTTTCGGACAGCCGAGTCTTCATGCTGTTCTTTTTTTAAAGCATCAGCGCCGCTTCCCTTGGCTAAGCGTTTAACTGCCGCTCTACCTTAGGCCAATTCCGGCAGCAGAATTTTCCCATCATCATTATTTTTTTGACCTTAGAATAGGCATCTCAAAGGGAGCAGCTAGCTCCAGAGTGGGCATATCTGAGGAGCAGATCTCTCACCTGCAGTGCGCCTGCAGGGGCCACACTTTCAGGGGAAAGTCTTCCGCTCAAGTCCCATTGCAATGAAAAAAAGATCATTAAAAGTGCTTCTTTCTTCTGGAATACATTTCCACTTATTCCACAAGTAGAGGAAAATGTAGTGTAGGGATAGTTTGATTTCAGTATAACCTCAAGATGTTTTACCCCCATAATGACCAGATGAATACAAATCAAAAGGTATTGTTTGATAGCCGTTTCCCCAAAGCCCTGCGGGTCCTGGTATCCTGAGTGTAGACACAATTGCCTCCTTCTCCCTGAATAACTGGCCCTTTAAGATGGGTGAGCACTGGAGACAGGGCCTTTTGGATTGTGGCCTCTTGATTGTGGAGTGCCCTTCCCTCATTGGTTTGCCTGGTACTGCGCCTTTTGAACTTTAGCTACTTTTAGGGAATATCTCCTCTCTTTTTCCAGGCATTAGACTAGCATCCGGGGTATTTCTTTTCTCTGTTTGGTTATTTTGCCCTCTCTGGATATTCCGATCTTGCTGCCAGATTGTTCTGTATCATCGCTGAATTTTAACTGTTCCTGACTTTGGCAGGTGTTTTGCTGTATGCGCCTTTTTAACTGTTGGTTTGCATGGCTTTTTCGGGTGTACTTTGTTGGTGTTTTGTTTCAAAGATGCTATTTATTGTTTTATAAATCTGCTGCCATTTTGGTTAGCTGGCTCAGGATCTTCCCGTTGCATCACTTCTGCTGCACCTTGCCTGTACTCATATAAAAGGCAGGGAAGGAGCTGACGTAGGAGCGATGTAGACCTCTCTATCCCCCTACAGTTCTTTTTTTTCCCAGGGCATAAACAGTCCTGAATGGCTGGTCCCCCAGTGTCTGATGCTGATATTTTTAACTTTTTTCTATCTCTCTGGATGGATGACACCTTAGTCCTCAGGGCTAGTGTTTAGAAATTGGCAGTAGTCTATGGGATGCAAATACTCTGTGATGGTGAATATGCTACTGCTGGCACTTGAATGCTAACAGTGTTGAACTGAGGTAGTTGTAGGGCAGTGGGGAAGAACATGGGCTATGAGCTGGCAAGTCCCTTGTTCAAATGTTGCCTTGGCCTTGTTCATCACTTTAAGGTCATTTCTTTCCTTTGATGATCCCCACCCCACCCCCGCTCCCAACACCATTTGTAGCATGTTGGGGCCTACAAAGATGGTGCATGTCATGAGTGAAGATCATAAGTTTTACCTCTGACAGTTGCCGTTTTCCCTTTCCTACATGTCCAGCCCCTCAGGGGAGATTCCTCCCCATCTCGGAGTGGAAGGGGGTCTCTCGCTTGCTGTCACATTTGAGAGACCAGCCATGCCATGCACACTCCCTTCCTTGGAATCAGTTTTGCTTCTTAAATAATACTTCTCTTTTTTTCACAAGCGTATTTTGCCTCTTGCGTTATAACAGATTGTTAGTATTTTTTTAAAAGCCTTCTGCTTAGCTATTAGCCACATTGGTTTCTGTTGAGCATACATTCTTTTTTTGGTTCTTGGCTGGGCTGAATTTCAAGCACAGTTTGTCCAACTGTTAAGGATTTCCCTCTTTTATAATAGTTTCCCCATATGCTATAGAATTCCAAACCAAAATCTGTTGGCGCGCTGCTGATTTCCCTCTTCTCTCTGCTGCCTCTCTGTGCAGTTGGGTGTATGGTCTTTCCCAGTACTTTATTGTGTTTGGGTATACCATTTTAGCTTAAATAGTAAGAGCTCAGTGGGGCTTGTTCCCAAGTAACTATGAGTAGAACTGTATCCTCAGGCTAGTAGTATAGAATGAAGTAAGAATGTGGGCAGGGGCACACATGCTTTACAGTGAGAAAATTGTGATCTTTGGGCAGAAAGTACGTAGCCCCACAAAGCAGCTTTTGATGCAACTTAAAGGTTGATTTTAAAAAAAATATTTCTACATTTTTATGCTGCCTAGTCTTCCTCCAAAAGAGGCATTGCTCTCCTCTTCCCTTTAACCATCAAAACAATCCTGTGAGGTAGGTTAGGCTGAGACAATGTGACTGGCTCAAGGTCACCCAGCAAACTTCATGGCAGAGTGGGGATTTGAACCCGGGTATCCCGGATCTGAGGCCAGCACTTTGACCATTACAACAAGGTTGCTCTGGTTCATGTTTGGATTCTAGACCTTTTTTGAGACCAAAACAAAACAATGAAAACAAATGCAAACTCCAGTTTATAAATGGGCTGTAGAATGCAATAAGTAACAGTGTTCCAGTGTTGAGAGAGTTGATGCCAGTATTTCTCATTGGTTGGTGGGCAGATCTGAAGCTTGCCAAGAGATGTGGCGGGCATGCTGGCGATACAGAATAAGGCATCTTTGAGGAGTTTGTAAACAGCTATTAAGGTCATTTGATCACAGAGTCGGGGTATAAATCATTACAATCAATATGCAGATTATCTTGATTACATGCAGGATTTTATGTAGTCAGTCAGTTAGACAGTACCATTTATTGGCATTCAATAATAATAATAATAATAATAATAATAATAATAATAATAATAATAATAATAAACAGTCAACACCAAGAAAGATAACCCAAAGGATACAACAAGATCAGCCAGCAGTAGAATTTACCATATACTCCCTAATCCACATAGCAATTGAGCGTTGCAGTGCAACTGTATGTGTGATATAGGGGTGCTGGTCTGATAATAACAAAAAGACTAACCTTCCATCAGATTGACCCTGTCAGTTAAACAGTAGGGGACTAATGAAGGAATCCCACACATTGGACTTAATAGTCACAATTAAAAAGAACACGAGTTACTAATTCGGGTTGCCTCCTTCCACAAGGACAGAGTCTTTTAAGATAGGGAATATTTATAAATCTCCCAAACAGAATTTCAGAGGGTAAAGTGTTAAAACGTGAGCATAAAGGCATTTACAATAAATATGCAGATTGTCTTGATTACAAGCAGCATTTCATGTAGTCCAGGAAGAGGCTATTATGGCAGGACTGTTGGAGAAGATGGCCCCAGGCTGTGTCCTGTGTTCTGCCTGACTCCAGCGAGGTGTTTTTTGTCATGAACATCAGATTTATTTGCAATGAAAGCAAATCGATTAAAAGTAAAGAAAAATCTAGAGGCAAATCCTCCCCAAAGGTACATAACACAACTTCTATTGACTTCACGAGAATGTGGAACGCATACTTGGATTTAGTGCTTAAAGAGAGTGAACAGAGATACAAGAGAGCCCGTGTGAAGTGATGAGAAAATAGGTCGCAGCACAGCTGGAAAACTGATGCTGGAATGTGGCCTCCACCACTTGGCTTCGGAAGTCTATTAGATACAAATAGAATAAGGTGATTGATGGATACCTGCAATATCGGTCATTCTACAGTTTTTAAGTATGTGTAACAGCAGTGTCTGCATTGGTCCAATGCTAGGGTCTCCTGGGGTTGTTTTTCCCAGGACAGCAAACACAGAACAAGATGGTGTGTGTAGTAATCACTGAATTTGGTCATTCTCCATTCACTAATATGGCCAGATGTTTACCTAGGGTTCCATGTTGTGAACATATCACTTAAAAGGTTTTTGCTTTGCTGCTTTGTTTCTGGGGACAGTTCAAAATGCTGGTGGTGATCAAATAAGATAGTCTTTGCAGGACTATCTGCTTTTGTTTGAGCCTCCCCATCTACGGGCCTCATACCCTTTGCTCCAGCTGTCCACATCTGAGTGAGTCAGGTGGATTGTTACCAGATCCTCTTGGTGGCACCCAGACTGCAGATTTATTTATCTGTCTCCCACTATGAGGACTCAATGCAGCTTACAAGGCAATACAAAAACCAGAACTGAGACAAAGGCAAAAATACACAATATGGCTCTAACTCCTGGCTTACTCAGAGCCCTAGGCTGTGAGCCAGGGACCAAGACCCTTTTGCTTCTTGCCAAAAGGCTTACATACCTGCAAACAGGAAAGGGAAACAGAAGCTGAGGCCAGATCTCATTCAGTTGGTAGAAGTGTCCCCCAGGTCTCCTTACACACACTTGCTTCAGATCTACTGTTTAGTTTCAGTTTTGTGTCACATTAAAAATTGGAGGTGGTGGTGGTGGGGAGCTTTTAATAAGTTATTAGCTGTATCTTTGAAGGTGATTATTCTTTTCAAAAGCGAGGAGAATGATAATGGAGAATAGAATGTCTTCCACTGCAGCCTTCTGTTTATGTATCCGATATGGATCCCAGGTCCTCCGGTGGGGGAATCCCCCACTCCGCCCCGCCCCTCACTCACCTGCCCGGTGGGGGGAAATGCGGGGGAATTGGTCTCCTGGGCATGTTCCTGGGGTGGTGAGACAATGTCACTCCTGAGAAGTGACATTATCACGCCGTCCCAGGTGCGCCCATGCCAAGATGGTGGAAAAGGTGTGTGCTGGGTCCCCTTTCCCATGGGAGGGTAAGGGGACCTGGCAACCATACTGACAAAGGGAGCTTTGACTCTCAAAAGCTTATACTCCAGAAATTGTGTTGGTCTTTGAAGTGCTACTGGATTCAAATCTTGCTCTTCTTAGAGAATTTCTTTCTTCTGAAACTCTACCTGGGGCCAAACTTGTTGAATTTCTGCTGTTAGGCAAAACTTTTTTTAAAAAGGCCATTTTTTTGTGACTCTGTTAATTTTGCAGTTAATCTCCCACAGGAGACAGGCTCATGTCGGAACAGGGTTTCTTCAGACTATTAATACCCACCCTAACCTTGTGCTGCTGTTTTCAGTTTTACAAATTTGGATAGGTTTTGCAACTTCTCTTTTAAGATAAGGTTTGGTTTTTTTTAACGCAAGATGGATATTCTGCAGTTTTTAAGTTGTGCATTTTATTTTTTAAAACTGCTCTGTGCTGCTGTTTTTATATAGGCTTGCAGTGTTACTGGGCTGCAGCTTTATGTTGCTGCAGGGTTATATATTGTGAGTTGATGTATATGAAGTTTTAGAAGCCACCTAGCACAGAATTGGAGAAGCAGGATAGAAAGGCTTGAAATAAATAACAGGAAAGACTGTAGTTGGAGCAATGGGCAGTTTCATATCTGCTCCATATCCTTGGAGCTCCTATGCTTGCTGGTAAACAGCATCTGACACAGTTAAAGCTGATAGGAGAGATTTCCAAAGTTCAACATAGACCTCATCAAAAGAACCAATATTTTGAAGTCTTTGTTCAGATTAGAGCCAAGCTAGAAGTGACGAGTTACACTTGAATGGCAAGTGAACAGACTGTGGAGTGCAAACGGAGCGCAAATGAACAGGGAGGAATGCATGTGAGTCTGTTCACTTGCCATTCAAGCTTGGCCCTTGGTTTCACACTGACAAGCAACCCAGGCATATATATACCTTTAGTGGAGGACACTGCTTCTCTGGTGGGCCAGGTCTTCAGGATGTGTAGATTCATCTTCTTGCAATAGGTGCAAAGAAGCTGCAAAGATGTAAGTAGGGACTGTGAGATTTCCATCCTGTATCAGGAGAGACTTGTGGGTCTATTGGTCCAAACCTGTTTGTTTACAAGAACGGGGAAGTGGCTCTGTGCCTTTTTGAACAGCCATCTGTTGGAATGTGTGCATGTGTGCGCACATTTGCGGCTCATAGGAGAACAAGTTCATGCATATGGGAAATGCTGAGCAAAATCACACTGGTGTTCTCTCTGAGATATGCCTCCAGATCCGGAATAACTGGATGGGTTGAGGGACGCAGCAGTTGCGGTGTAGTTCATGATGTCAGAAGTTTGTATCAAAACTATTGTTCCCATTCCATGCTCATACAGACTAGTTTACTGACAAGTTATGGGTTCATTTCCTTGCTCTTCACATCTGAATTGTCCTTACCAAGCAAAGAGGGAGCAATGGAGAGACTCTTAGAAGTTTGACTGATGAAAAGCTCATGGGAGGGGGATTTTAAGGAAGTAATTGTTCAAATAAAGGACTATAAAATACTTTGATAACAAGGTTCTAGTTAATTAAGAAGGCATGCTGCTTTTATTTATATATTTTTAAAGGATCCAATCGTGACTAAAATTATGATCTTTCTCTCCCCCCTTCCCAATAGAGGGAGCTTGATGCCACGGCGACAGTATTGGCAAACCGACAAGATGAAAGTGAACAATCAAGAAAGAAGCTCATTGAACAAAGCCGTGAGTTCAAGAAAAACACTCCAGAGGTGAGTTGTGATGTTCTCTCACATGTCACTGACAGCCTTCGATTTGAATGGACTTTTGTTACTGAAATAAACTCAAGTTTCTCATGTTTCAGGAGTATAGGTGACTCCTTTGTAGTTATCTAGCTTTTTGCATCCATTTAAATCTGAATTTTACTTGACTGTAGCTGGAGTCCTTTTGGAACTGAGTTGGGGGTTGGGGCTGTGGCTCAGTGGTAGAGCATCTGCTTTGCATGCAGAAGATCCCAAGTTCAGTCCTTGGCATCTTCATTTAAAAGGATCAGGTAGTAGCAGGTGATGACCTTTACCTGAAATCCTGCGGAACCCGTGCCGGTCAGATTAGGCAAGACTGACTGTGATAAACCCATAGTCTGATTTAGTATAAGGCAGCTTCATGTGTTGAGTGTTGCACTTTACAATATGCCACTCTGAGGATGCATGCCGTGGTTGACTCCTCACCATCTGGGGTGACTAACACCCAGGAAACTGGATATCTGTAGCAGCTGAAATTCTTGAATTATATCAAGCGCCTGTGACCATCTGAACACATGGGATAGTGAGGGCACGGTAAAAATTACCTCATTCTGTTATCTTTATTGCATGATATAAGATTGCCATCTCAGTTTCATGGCCAGAAGCTACAGTTGATGGGCTCCTCCGTGTGGTGGTGTTGAGGTTACGGAATAAACAGCGGCAAGGCTGGAGTTGTTTCACTATCATGGATGCAGAGATGGTTGACTGGCAGTGCAGCCCTGTGCGGGGTTACGCCCTTCAAAGCTCATCGACTTCAATGGGCTTAAAGGGGTGTAACTCCACTTAGGATGGTGCTGTGAGTGCCTTTTGAAACCTGAACACAATCTGCTCATGCTGTTCTTTTCGTTCGTACATTTTTTGGGAGGGATGCTTTTTCATAAGTCTTTTTGCTGAGGCTTGGCCCTCAAGATGCTGGCCAAGGTCTGATCTGCCTTTCAAACTTGCTTGTCTTCAAATTACTTTTCTCAACTGTGGGCTCCTCGCATGACTTTGAGATCAGAGGTTTCCTTGGCTTTGTTGTTGCTTGTGAGAAGCAGGTATTGGAGGGAGAAGCAGGAAACAGTAAATGTGGAATATGTGAGATCAACCACTTTGTTGATTCACTGTTAGTTCTGCGGAATGAGGAGGGAAGAAGATTTGTAGAAGATGTTTTTTCAAAAAGGACCTTTAACCAGGTGGAGACCTTTGGCAGTGGAAGAGACATTTTCTAAAAGAAATTGTCCTTCGTCTCTCCACAAAACAAAAGAGAATAGTTTTGATAGCACAATTCATTGCTAATGAATTTGGTGTGTTTCTTCATAGAAATGGGAGAGGCTGTGTGAGTTCCCAAGTAGTGGGTGCATTATGATAGAAAAATGTATGCAACTTGTTTTTAAATGCTGCCTGCTGACAGTGGAGAGGGTGGGGGGGAAGTGCCAGCTGGGTGTTTAATTGGTCCCATTTATTCACTCCTCTTGGTCTATGGTCCCTAATAGATGGCCTTCCATTTTCACATATTGGAACTCTCCCTTAAGCAGCAGGTTTTCAGCGTATATTGAGGTCTGTTGTGTAGCTAGCTCCGTAGGGCTTGCAGTTCCCATCTTATTTCCTTGAGAGGAGATTGTGTGAGGTGGTATTTCTGAGCATGTAGAAGTTTGAGTGCCCTGACCTGGCTACCCCAGGCAAGCCAGATCTTGGAAGCTAAGCAGGGTCAGCCTTGGTTAGTAATTGGATGGGAGACTTCCAAGGAAGGACCAGGGTTGCAGAGCCAGGCAATGGCAAACCACCTCTATTAGTCTCTTGCCATGAAAACCCCACCAGGGGTTGCTGTAAGTCAGCAATGACTTGACACCACTCTATATCACTGCTGAAATTTGGGTATAGGAGATGGTGTGAGCATTGCCATTTACCTTTTCCCTAATATGAGAGTCTGTGTGAGTTCTTCAGGAGGATGGCACTCACAGTATGCAGGCTTGGTGCCCTGAGTGGGGATGGTCTTTCTGTTTCCTCACGGTGGCATTTGAAGGGGCAGAAGTCTGGTTTTGTGAATGGGATGTGGCAACACCTCTCTAATCCTTGGAATAGCCAACCTCTGTTGATGTAAGTTTCTCTGCTTGGCCCATGAATTTTACTGGCTAACCTTGGGCCAGACATTCATTCATTCTCTCTTTCAGCCCAACCTATCTCACAGGCTTGGTGAGAAGGGAGAAAAGGGGGGAAACCGGGCTGCCAGTTGTAGCTGCACCCTGGTAGTATTTGGGGTGGGGCAGAGACAAATTCTTCAGCATTGCAGAAGTGCATGATGCAGCTACCAGCACAAAACTGGAAGTGATGTCATTGCATTGGGACTATGGTCTAGGATTCCCCCCAAATTCTATGATTAAACCCTAGAGTTTGGGACAAATCCTAGAACATTGTGCTGACGCTTCCAGTTTTGTGCTGGAAGTGATGCAGCGCATGAGCGCAACCTTGAAGAGCCCTCCTCATTTTTCCTCTGCTACCCTATCGAGTGGCAGCAGTGAATGGTGGATCTAGGCTTGAAGGCTTGCCCCCCTACTGATAACTCACCTGTGTATGTCATTTCGAGTTCATTGGAGGAAAAGTGGGAATAGAAATAGGACGAAAAAAGAGGAATCTGTGGTTATAATTGCACAGGTCTCTTGTTCAGTAATAAAAGCACAGAAGAAGGAAGTTATTTAGCATGCATGTATGTGACTGAAGTCTTACATTCTCTGTGCATAATAGACCTGTGCATCCTTCTGTCTACCATTCCCTAAATAAATCCAGTGGACTTTTTGGGGTTTACAAGCCACAAAACTACACCCAAAGTTTTTGGCTGTAGAGTTATCTGCACTCTAGATCAGCGAGACTCTGCTTCCCTATCATTTAATCATTCTAAGAAAATTTTGCCACCTTTTTTGGGGGGGTTCCCCTTTTTGGGTTTTGCATTTACTGTCAGCGGTCCAGCTGTGTACCGGTGTTGCACTTCTCTAAAGAACTAAATATGAAAGTGGGTTTAACGAAGAAAAGGAAGGGGTTGTCCCTCCAAAGAACTACAGTGTGTTTGATAAATGTAGTTACCGCAGGCAGGAAAGGAAGACGCCACTCAGGCAGCAAGAACCGACAGGGCCATCTTGTGCCCTCTCAGGTGATTACAGGCACAGCGGAAAGTCTCATCAGCATAACTGAAGGAGATACTGAACAAATGGGAAGCCTCCATGAGGCCTGGCCTCCCCTCTGCTCCCGACCCAGTTGCTGCTGACGTTGCAAGCGCCGAGTGTTCCTGAGATTCTTCTAAAACTCAAACCGTTCTTTCAATGAACTTAACAATTTCATGATGAGAACTCGTCAGGCGACGATAAACGCTTTCTGACCTACCAGCTGGGAGAACTGCTCATTTCAAAATGTACTGTTGCATGCGTGTTTTGCGAAGAAAAAAGTCATCGTAGACACAAAGGCAACCTGTTTGTTAGAGATGTGTCTGGGTTGCAACCAAGTGTCTCAGTGAATTGGGTTATCCTGATCTGGGCTGTATGTTCCCTGGCGGTATTAGCCCTTCCCGTGCAAAGCAGTCTTTGAGTTCTGGTCTCGCAGTTCTCTTTCAATGATCTCTGTACAGTTTACAGCCAAAGAGGAAAGTAACTTGAATGTCTTCTCCCTGGCAGGGTATTGCCACAGGTGACTAGTTAAGTGTCTTGTCTTGGCTCGCCGTTTCCTGCATCCTGCTGACCAAAACGCCCGCAGAACCTCCTCTTGAATCTGTTGCAAGTAAATTGGTGTTTAGAAGAGCCCTCAGGCAGTGGCCGTCTTCCGCCAAACTGTCAGTAGTCGTTACGGCACGGAGATGCTCTGTGAAGGATACTTCGGAGACTAAAGCGATAGATCTAATAAAGTTAAGTTCCCTTCCTGAGGCTCGTCATGAATTTCCATCTCATCGCTCGGCCTGTCATATTTCCAGCTGCCTGCCTTGAGATTAGTAACCCCCAGGAATGAAGGCGGCGTTAGCAGCTACCTCTGAGGGCTTTGTATTGGGACCAGCTGCCCTTAGTAGGAAGAAGGCAACATCTGTCGAGACTAAACTCCTGCCACTATTACGTTTCGCAGTAACTGGCATTTTGTATTTCTAGGCTTCGGCGCTTTCGACCTGTTTTGGAGATATTGTATGGGTGATGTGAGATGCTACCATTACAGGCACCAAATTTAGGGTGGGAAAAAAGCCGTTTACATTCAAATATTTCATCTCCTCCTCCACTTATCTCAGAACACATCTAATTCCTTCTGTTTTTTTTAGGGCTAATGTCTACATGTAGTGTAATGTCAGAAATCGCAGCCAGAGGATACATCCCTCAACAGCTCAAAAAAAAAAAAGAGGAAAAAAAAAGAAGTTGAATCATGATCACTACCAAAAATTACTAGACCCTGTCAAGGGAGCTTTCAGCAAGCTGGCATCCCACTTGGGTTAGGATAGATTTTGGCAAGGGCAAGCAGGCAAAAGGAGCGCTGGGGCTGTTATTTCATCGTAGACTTGGAATACTTAAATCGGCCTATTGTGAAATGTCTCCCGTGTGAATTGCCTCCACTGATGAAAATCTTTGTTTCGCTTCCAGTTTTGTAATATGAATAATTTTGGGGCATCCTGTAGTTTTGCCGTGGCCACGCAGGATGCCTTCAGGGAGGATGTAAAAACGCCCTGTTTAGTCACTTGTGGAATAACTAGCCTTGTATAGTTTAAATCTAGTCAATAGCTGAGTTATACACTGAAGTGTGTCTTGCGTCTTTTTAAATTCCTTTTTATTAGTCTCGTTCAGACAAATGCACAGATGGATGTAAATGTCCTAAGGGCCAGCAGAAATGGATTGGATTTTGTTTTAGATACGGAGGCCTTGCTTTTCTCCCCAGTGGGGACCTGAAGCTTTTTTTCAACATCTTTCCCTCCTCTTCCATTTTATCCTCACAGCAACCCTGTGAGGTAGGTTAGGCTGAGAGAGAATGTGTGGCCCTAAGCCAACCAGCCAGCTTCTGTAAGAGAACTGGGATTCAGACCTGGGCTTTCCAGATTCTAGCCTGATATTCTGACCACTACACCACATTGAATTGCATCCTGCATCCATTTTGGGTTGGCTTAGCTCTGGGAAGAGGCGATGGCTCAGAAGTGGATAGGTTTGCCAGCTCCATCTTATGAAATCACTCGAGATTTGGGGGTGGGACCTAGGGGGGGAGGTGCTCAGCCAGAATGTGATGCCTTTGGATCTGCCCTCTGAAGCTTTGAGTTTGTCTGGCAGGATTAATCTCCATAGTCAAGAGAGATCAGTTATAATTCTTGACGGTCCCACCTTGAGGAGCCCCTCTTACACCTGTGCCCTGGAGAACCACTGCCGATCAGATGGCCATGAAGGTCTAACTGCATGTTCACTGTCTTTTAAAGCCGCCTGATGTTTCATCTGTGCTTCGTGAAGATTAGTATGCCTTCTGGCTTCCTGTGACGGCTGAACTCGGCCGATCACTTCCTTCCTGCATTCCCTTTTATGCTGGTGGCACAGAAGAGCAACCAGATTTTTTGCAGGTTCCAAAAAGGACTTTGTTCCATTGTTAAAGCAGCAGGATTTCTGGGGAGATTTTGCTCTGTTGTAAATAAGTAGTGGATATTCTGAAGCCCCCCAAAAAAATTACAAGTGCTTTTTGCAGTGGGAGCTTGAGTACAAGCAGCAGAAGAGTGGCCCCCCCCACCCCCCACCCCGAGCCCTTGCTTTCTTTTTAAGAGTTCACCTCTTGGTTCTGTTACATAATGGTGATATAATGTGTTGAGCGTTCTGCAGTTAGTCACTTTAACATAATAGTTAGTTGCAGGGTGTTGTGGCCATTTTAGGATTAAGCCTGCCTGCAATTTATGCTGTGTTAAAAAAGCTTTAATTAAGAAAGGCCGTTTTGTTTTGCCAGCTGGGCCACTTCTTAGAGGCTCCATCCTGCCAGGCATTCCTTGCTCACTTTGCAAACATGGGCTGATCTTTGACCCTCTCAGGGTTTTTTTTCAGTTACTTGAAAGAGCTCAGATCCACCAAGATGAGAGAAGCAGAAACGCTTCTTTTCAGAAATGGCTGCAAGCTATTCTGTTCCGTCTGCTGGTGAAAATGTCACAAGCGGTCCATTGGACAGTTCAAACGTGGGCCTCAGATCTGCAAGCTTTCATTTCTTCAAGCCTGCAGCCGGGAGTGTCAGTGGTGTAAACTGGCTCTGTTAACCTGATTTTGTACTGAGGTTCAAAGGGGACTTCGACTCTAATCAGAAATGGAGGTGAGAGCTGGCTTTTGCAGCTTTTTGTGCTTGTTTATTTAAGGGCCAATTCAGATGCGAAATGCAATTATGATAAATGTTAGCAATGTAATTCCCAAACTCTGTCCTGTGGGAGAATTCCTCTGGTGCTCCATGGGAAGTTAATTTAAATAATTAAAAGTTCCTAGGAACCTGAAAGCTTCCACCCACAGAGGAAGCTATTGTTGTGCCTGTGTGTGTGTCAATATTCCTTCCATTCTCTCTCTCCTAGAAAGTGGGTAATTTGGGTTGTCAGCTCTGCATTTGCAAGTTATTTAAATGAACCAAACACACCTTATGCAGATATGCAGCAAAATTGCCTGTAGAGGAGGCTGCCTGTTGAATCCGTGTCTGAATTGCAGCTTGGGTTTGCTTTCTTCTAGACAATAGGCCAACCCTGGTCAGTTATACACATGGCAAGACTATGAGTTCCTCTGAGAGAAGATAATATTTTGTATGTATGTATGCTTATAAATATTTATACCTTGCTTTTCTTCCCAAGGGAGACTGAAAGCAGCTCACAACACCATTCTCATCTTCATTTTATCCTCACAACAACATTCCTGTGTGGTAGGTTAACATGAGAGAGAGTGTGGCCCAGGGATACCCAGTGAATTTTTGTGGCAGAGAGGGGATTCAGACCTGGGTTTCCTAGAACCTAATAGGGAACTGTGAAGAGCCCTGTGGTAAGCTGCAGAGTGGTAAGCTGCAGTACTGCAGCCCAAGCTCTGCTCACGTCCTGAGTTCGATCCTGCCGGAAGCCTGGTTCAGATAATCGGCTCAAGGTTGACTTAGCCTTCCATCCTTCCAAGGTCAGTAAAACGAGTGCCCAGTTTCCTGGGGGTAAAGTATAGATGACTGGGGAAGGCAGTGGCAAACCACCCCATAAAAAGTCTGCCAAGAAGACATCTTGTGATGCGACGTTCCCCCCATGGGTCAGTAATGACTCGGTGCTTGCAAAGGGGACTACCTTTACCTTTAATAGGGAACTGTAACCACTACATTACATTGGCCATTGGGTATTGAACATGCTGAACCCTTTTTAACTGAAAGTATCTCTCTCCCTCCTCCAAGCACTACTGTATCCAGATCCCAATGAGAATTATGATGTCTGACATGCAGGCCTGAGGATCTTACCTACAACGACGTCTAACCCACAACTCTGGATACTGTTACAGGCAGGGTTTCCTGAAATTACAATAGAGAGCAGTTCCCCTGGAAAGAATGGCTGCTTTGGAGAATGGACTCTGGCTTTATACCGTCCCCTCCCCAAACCCTCCCCTCTCCAGGCTCCACCCTCCAACTCTTGAGGAATTTTGCAACCCAGAGCTGTATCCAGATCCTCATCAGACACTTTAACCACTATACCACATTGCCTCTCAGGGTCAGTTGTAATCTAGATTAAGCAGCACGAGTGATTCCCATCTTTGCTGCTGCTACTAAGGATGTCTGAACTGGCCCTGCACTGAACAACCTCTGCTGCCTCTCAGCGAGATCCTCTTCCCCTGGGACTGTAGGGCAGATCAGATTGGGGAGGACACGGTCATTTGTAATCTGAATACTCCTTTTTTATTGTTGATTTCATTGCCTCATCCAGCTAGTCAGTTTCTTCTGTCCAGCCTGCATAGGGGAGAGAAATAACTCTTCGTTGCCTGCCTGATGTCTGTTTCCTTGATGCTAATAGTCCCATCCAGCCATGATCAGCTAACAGGCAGGGGAGCCTTTGAATGTAGCCAGCAGTATATGCACCCTGAGTATAAACAGCTTTGAATTGGTCTGGAAAAAAACAGGACTCTTGGATTGACAGAATACTAAATATACGAGCTCTCAAAACAAACTACTTTAACCCTTAGAGACCAGCGATGGCCCCCTCCTCGCCCCCACAACCCTCTTTCTAAGGAAATGGAAAGATTGAATGGAAGGGAAGTTTCTCCCCAAATACACATGAGCTGGCTCTCTCTGCAAACTAGTACGGTACTATCCAAGAGGTACCAGGTAAGCTACTTGAGCCTTTTGTTCCAAAGAGTTTATTGTCTATAGCCATAGGCTGTCACAGTTTACCAAACATCAACTAATAAACAGTTAAATCTATTATCACAGCTTGTAAAGATTACTTAAAATTAATTAAAACAGTACAGTATGCCAAACTATCCCAGGAATCACGAAGCAGCCTCATTCAGTACCATCTTAGATCTTATCTTTTTGGCTGCAAGTGCAAACTGAGAGACTCTATAGGACACATGGTTATCAGTGTCAGATAACAAAAACACAATCTTCTCGATTTCAGAATATGTGTTTGTGACTGATAGGATTCTGGCCAAGAATTTAGCTCTGGGTACACTATATAATGGACAATAAAGTAGGTAATGGGAAAGGTTCTCCACTGTGGGTAATCCACAAATGCAGGTGCGATGTTCCATAGGGATGTGAGAATAACGCCCTGCCAAAAGAGCTGTTGGCATCATCTGAAAGCGCAGAGCAGTGAAAGACACTCTGAGGTTATAATGAGAAATACTGGCTAGGTAGGGAGATCTTAAATGGTCAAATTTGATTAGTTTATACCAAGGAGCTGCCTTAGATTTTAATATTGATAGCCGATCCATCACTGCATCTGACTTGTAGATCCACTCCTTAAGTGGGAGGTTGTTGGCTGAGACCCCTAACAGGTCATCCGGGATGGTATACCTTTGGCGAAAGGTGGATAGAAAGCCAGGGCATGTGGGGTCTTTCTGAGTTCTTTCTAGAAAATCTTGTTCCACTTTAGCAATCAAGTGTTGGTTTCATTTGATTTCTTTTCTGTGTGATATGATGGCCAAATGGCTATGTTTTTAAAGCAAGATGTATTCCCCCCCTTCACTTTTTCTTATAAGTAATAAATTACGGGTGCTGCTAAATTTTGCATTTTATCATTGCAGCGACAATCCTGTGAGGCAGGTTCAGAAGACGCAACTGGCCCAAGCCCACCCAGTTTACTTCAGGGCATATCAGGGGAATCCAGTGCTGTCTTCCCATTCCTAAATCCGGCACTCTGTCTACACCTCGCTGGCTTGCCACAGATATTCAGATGTGTGGAGAGAGAATGGAATTCATCTTGTCTGACCTATATTTGTTTTAAGAAATGGAAAAAAAGTTTCAGTTAGATATGCAGGGACCGGGATGTTCTCCCCACCCCTCTAGACACAGTGTGTAGGGCTGGAGAAACATTTCAGATCCCTTGGCACCAGCCCTGAAGTTTTAGATGGTAGCTTTTGCTTACTGCTAAACATACACATTTCAGGCTTTGGCACTGCAGGTCCTAGGGCTTTTCCAACTTTGGGTATAGTTTATAGTAAGACAGTTTTCTGTTTGCATTGTTTTCTGTTTCTGTAATCCTAACTGTATTGCATTGTTTATTATGCTGTCTGAATGAATTGTTTTTTATATTTTGCAATGCACCTTGAGTCTCAGTGAGAAAAGTTGGCTATAAATTGAAGTTAATAAGTGTCCGGTTAATATGTATTCTTTGCATCAACAGACACAGGCTGTAGTTTGACATTACAAGACGTCTTTGAATTCCATATCCACTCATGTCATTCCATGGACTCCTGGGGCTTTGTTTGCATGAGGGGGGGCAGTTCAGCAGTTTGCATGAGGGGGGGGGCAGTTACTTGGCCTCCTCCCTTGCATATATGCATAGTGAGATCCAAAGTTGTGTTCATGTGCTTCTCTCTACAAATGAGATAGAGCCTATACCTTGCATGCAGAAGTTCCCAGGTTTAGTCCTCAACATTGTTGACATCTGGTGTTGATAAAGGTCTTCCTCTGCTTAAGATTTTGGAGAATCGCTGCCATACAGTACAAGGCACAATGTTCACCTTTGCGAAGTTTGCTTAGCATCCAGGTCAAGGGGAGACTCTGCCATCAGAGAGCCAGTTTGGTGTAGTGGTTAAAAGCTGTGGAACTCTAATCTGGAGAACCAGGTTTGATTCCCCACTCCTCCACTTGAAGCCAGATGGGTGACCTTGGGTCCATCACAGCTTCTCGGAGCTCACAGGGTTATTGTTGTAGGGATAATAATAGCAAGCAAGCAAGCCTTTATTGGCATGTATAAAATATAAAATTTTAAATACAGAAACTCCATACAAAATGAGATTAAAATTACAGATAGGAACAGGACAACAGGGCAGCAAAACCAGTACAGAATATTACTTGTCAGGGCGTATAGCCATGGCACTGTAGAGAAACTTTGCTACTATTTCAGTTATTTCCCCATCTGGGTTGTCAAGCAGAAACTGAACCTTAAAATCATCAGAAAACTCTGAAAGTTGGGCTAATATAGGATGTAGAAGATCCCGGTGTGGCGCCAGATAAAAAGAGCACTGGAGAAGAACATGGGAAACAGTTTCAACACAGTCCATCAAACAAGGACAACACCTGCTCTAATAAGGAATCCCATGAAACCTGCCAGATAAAATGGCTGAAGGAAGAACATTAAATCTTGCCAGAGAAAAGGCTCTACATAAATTGGGAGCCAGGAGTTGGTAAAGGTATACTGCTGGGAGACATACATTAGGGACAATCCCCAAGTTTAGGGGAGAACAAGTTCTATTAGCAGAACTGTAGAGAGTTTGTAACTCTAATCCCAAAAGACTGGATTTTATTTTTGAGAAGGCCTCAGACTCAGATAGCAGGGATAAAGATTCTATAGATAATAACATACTTTATAAACCACTCTGAGTGGGCATTAAGTTGTCCTGAAGGGCGGTATATAAATTGAATGTTATTATCAGACAACTGCAGGATTTTTTCATTGTGTGTGTGTGTGTGTGTGTGTGTTCATTTAGATGAAGTGGTGTCTCTACAGCCGTGAAACACACCTTTTTGATGATAGCAGCCCGTCATATGTAACATGTAACCTCTATTAGCATAAATTTGTAATAATGAAGCTCACTCCATACGTGTGTGGACGCTGAAAAAAATGTTCACTTTTTCCTTCTTGCAAAATAGCCTTTTGTGTTTGAGTTATGAGAGATTAAGTTCTAAGAGTTATACGAGACTAAGTTATATGAGATTAGGCATAGATTGTTTAGAGAAAATGAACCTGATATCCAATTTTAAAATCGGGGTTTTCAAAAGATGATACAAAGAAAATGCTATGGAATGAGAAGGAAAGGGAATTTTTTAACAATAAAAGGTTCTGGTGTGCACTAAAACAAGTTTGGTTCAGTATTCCCAATATTCAGATCCAAAAATACAGGTATAGTGTTCGGATTAAGGTTTTATTCTGAATTCTGTTATATATATTCAGCTCCATTATTCCCTATGGAGAAATTTTTCTAGGGGTCTGGAGGGGCCATTTTTCAAGCAAACTACACCAAAATTGCACGGGGCCTAGTCTTGCCTCTCTACTAACGACCCCCCTCCTCCAAGCTTTTAGCGAATTGAACCAAATAGTCCAGTTCTACAGGTCCTTAATCAATCTGCCTCCAGCCATTCTCTATTGTTTCTTATGGGAGAAAAATCAGATTTTCTCCAGGACACAGGAAGCCTTAGCCAAATACACAACTGCAACCAATGACTAAAAGCACCCGATGCAAACAGAACCAACAAACCCCAACAAAACCAACATCAAACCAGAGAACTACATCAGAAACAATGTTAAACCAGAGAATCCCAGCTGAACAAAACCGAAGCAAGGGATACTGTAACACGCCCAACAGAAGCAGTGTCACTCAAAGAATAATACCGAATAGGTATTTTTCAGGTATAAATTTGGCTTGGGAATATCAAATCAAACACACGCACCCCTAAGTCTCTGAGAATTTATCAACAGCTCCTGAGGCAGTAAATGTGAGGATTTTGTAAATAGAGTAAGAAATAAAAACCCGATTAGGAACACCCATTGAAGGAAATCAGGGCAAAAATGTTAGTTTTCTGTAGGTGTAATGGATGGATCTCTTTTTGACAAGAAATATTTTTATAAGAATTAAGCTAGGAATTAATGTTTAGAGAGGCAGGTGTAAAGAGTAGTTAAGTTAAAAACTTTGGGGGCTTTTAGTTTGAGGGTGGGTGGGAAAGGAATGGGAAAGATGCAGACATTTTCAATAATAAGCCCCGGACCTTTCAGCAATGTGTTTTGTTTGTGCAACACAATCTAAGGAAATGTGGACCCCCTGCCACTGTATCCAAGCCAGCCACCCGAAGGAGAGTTTTAAGCAGGGCTTTTTTCCTGGGAAAAGAGGTGGTGGAACTCAGTGGGTTGCCCTCCGAGAAAATAGTCACATGGCCGGTGACTATTGCGCGGAGGGCCATCTAAACTCCCCTCTGTCTGGAGATCAGGGGGCGGGGCCACCACCCATGTGACCATTTTCAAGAGGTTCCGGAACTCCATTCCACCGCGTTCCTGCTGAAAAAAAGCCCTGGTTTTAAGACATGAACCAAGAAGCTGCTTTTTACTGAGCTAGGCTGTTGGCCTGTCTGTATTATCTGCTCTAACTGGTAGCAGCTCTCCTAGGCGTTTCACATCACCTACTTCCAGAGCCTTTTAAGTGGGGGTGCTTGGGATTGATCCTGGGACCTTCCGGATGCAAAGCCAATGCTTTGCCACTGAGCCACAGCCTGCAACCCACCCCTGAATAAAACTGGCTTGTTGAAAGTTATTTACTGTCACTTAATGGCATGTGAGAAGTAGCGAAGCCTTAGAGCAGCTTTTTAATTTTTTTGGATTCTTTTTGAATTAGCACATTTGCTGTGTTGATGAATATATGGAAAAATGAAATTATGCTTCTATCCCGCCGTGTCTCCACTGTGACAATAAATCATTTTTTTTCCCTTTTAAAATGTCTGGCCTTGTAATTTATGTTTAGTTAGGCCATTACTAAATTGGTAGTAGGTGTTTTCCTTGGCAGGCGTAATTCCAAAGATTCTATGGACTTTATAAAAAAAGAAATAACACTGTGCTTTTGTTCTTTGCCAAAATTAAGTGTGGAAAAACCGATATGTATTTTTGTTAATCATGAAAACTAGCTTGATTTTGTTTTTTTTCTTCTTTGGCTGCAAGTTTTGCACCCAGTCTGCTTTAGGTAATCCTTAGGGCTTCGATTCAGTAGTGGCTGGACTACATTATTTTGTTAACTGTGACCAGCTTTTGAAGCAAGCCATTTTTTTTTGCAGAAGAGAAAAAAAAATCCATGCGGCTGTGTTTAAAGTTGAGTATTTTATTGTTGATCAGGAAGATCTAGAGTCCCTTCTCAAACCATGCAGTTGATACTGAGAATGGGGGTATGCCGCCGTGGCAATATAAACTGTGAATCCGAATTTTCTCTAGGTAGGAACACATTTGCAACTCTCTGTTGGAATTGCTTGGTATCAGTTGCAACAACTTGCTAGTATTATGGTGGTGGGCATATTGGATAGACCTCTAGAACTTCAGTTTTCAGATGGTGACTTGGTGTGTGTGTGTGTGTGTGTGTGTGTGTGTGTGTGTGTGCCTGCACATGGTCCTTGGAAACTTATTCGAGGTTCCACAAAATGATGTGGTCCAGGCTACTAACATACATGGCTTTTCTTCAGGCAAGTTAGGCCTATCATTGGCTATTAGCCATGATGATGAATATATTGAGCCTCCAGATTAAGAAGCAGTGTACCTTTCAAGATCAGTTGTTACAAAGCACAGGTGGTTGCCTTCTTCTTGCGGGCTTCCTGATAGCAAAATAGAAAACTGGACATGGATTTTTGGTCTGATCCAGCAGAGCTCTCATATCTCTGGGTGATTAATAACAGTGGTTAAGCTTCCAAGTTGGGGATATAGTCCACCATAACAAATTTCCCCTGCATTATAGTCACAGGAGTGTCAGGGAATTATTTCTGTGATGCACTGTTCACTTTGTGTGCACTATTCACTTTAGTGGCAAATACTAAAACTTCTAAAGGTACCCCACAGCAACTGAAAAGGCACCATGGAATGCAGTGTCTTGGCTTCTGTACCCTGTTGTTGGCCCTTCAGAGTAACTAGTTGGCCACTGAAGAAGGGACCTTTGATTCTCTAAAGCTTACAGCCTGAAAATATTATTGGTCTTTCAGGTGCCACTGGACTCAAGTCCTGCTGGTTGGCCAATGTGTGAGACAAGATGTTGGACCAGATGGTCTAGTCCAGCAGGGCCCCTCTTACATTCTCAATCTAAAATTGTCTTAGCAAACTAAGTGGGAAAAGCAGCATATAAAAGGAAGTGGTTGATGTCCCAAGGGACACATCTGATCCACATGAGCTTTTCGTCCAGCCCTCAGGTTGCTTGACCCACTGCACTGGCCCACTGGACTGCAGCAGCAGCTAGTCGGCTGATGAGTCCCCAAAATTGTGAAATAACTCAAGAGCCAAATGCCATTAAGAACAGTCCCATTGGTAGAGGACAGCATTTGGTTTTCCACCGGCTTTTGAGGGCTCCGGATTGGATTCCAGCTCTTTCTGTTTTACAGTACTGGCTGACTCAAAAGTCCTTAAATGGGTGGAGATCCAGATGTGGTCTTAGAATCATAGAATCATAGGGTTGGAGGCGTCATCTAGGGACGTTATTCCAGCCTCCTGCACAATGCAGGAAATTCACAACTACCTCCCACCCACACACACCCAGTGACCCCTGTTCCATCCCCAGAAGATGGCAAAACACTGTCAGGATCCCTAGCCAAACTGGCCTGGGGAAAATTGCTTCCTGACCCCAAAGTGGCGATCAACATTACCCTGGGCATGTAAGAAGGGGCCATGAGAACTAAGCATTGATGGCCTGCAGAGCTTTCATTGCCCAATCTTAGCCCTCAAAACCATGACAGGCTGCTCTTCCTGCCAACTGGAGAGAGCTCCCATTTTGCCTGATACAGCAAGGCTCAGGGGGTGGCTACTGAGGAGATAGGCCTTCTGTAGCCATGGGAACACCAGTCTTTTCCCTCCAAACCCTGATGGGCAGGTCTGTCTGCCAACAAGAGAGCTCCTTTTCTGCTCTATGTGAGCATTTCTTATTTAAGGCACAACTCTGCCTCGTGCTTTCAGTTTCAGCACAGACAGAGAAGAGGGAGGACCTGTTGTTGCTGGAATTTGGGACTGAGGGAGTAGAATTGGGAGCTTTTGGAAAGAGAGAGTGGAGATCTTTTGGGAAACATTTGGGAGTTTTTGGGGAAGAGAGAGAGTGGATTTGGGAGCTTGTTGGGAAGGTCTTTGGGGTGAGGGTGCCTCCCCCCCCCTTTTCTCAGGCCTTTGCCTGGCTCTAGGGCCTAGCTTGACTCAGAGACCTCTGGCAGCACTTCCCTTCCCATCCTTCTCGTTGACCTTCCCGATCAACGTATTGCAAACTAGGAGAGTGGGTGGAGGAGAGCCTGCTGTAGTCTCCCTGCAAGTTTGGCATCTCTGGGTATGAAGGGGGCTGTTGAAATGCTCTGGGTTCTGACAAATCACAAAACTAACAAATTGTTTCGGCAAACGTGTCAATTTTGTGAAATTTCGTAATTTGCAATTTGTGGATTGGGAAGAAACACGAAACTCTCATTTCGGGTTTTTTCCCGTTTCATGCCCATATCTAGCAATAAATGCTGTGTGCAGATAAATAAATGTGTGAAGTAGACTAATCTGAGAAAAAGAGAATAATCCAAGGTCATCATTACGGCTGAATGGTGATTTGAACACAGGTTCTAATGGGCTACAGCACTGAACGCACAAAGCTGTATTAGTCAGGACCCCTCCCTATTATCCACATTTGTTCCAGAATGCCAATTTCCCCCCAATTTCCCAACCGATCTATAACTGCGGTTAATCACGTTGTTAAAAGCAGTGCATAGGCTGTGGTTGAGGCTAACCAGGATACGAAACTAAACCTCGTAGCACAGTTTCAAGTCTCAGTTAAAAGGGATCTCCACTTAGCTTCCATTGCAGTCATGGTCATAGCTGGCATAGCACTTAGCTGTTGTTGAGGCTGAAAAGAGAGTGTTTGGCAAGAGAAAAAGTAGATGGCATGGGGTTGGCGCACATAACCTGACGGCCAAAGCATAAGTGCATCTGTACACGTGCATCATGTCCAAAATTGGGTTCTGTCTGTAGTGAAGTTTTTATTGAAAGATGATCTTACGGGGAAACTCTTTTTTTTAAAACGCTGTGTTTGCTTTTAGCCTCTTAGACCTTTTTTGCCATCACAGTTTGACAGTTTTCTCTGAGCCCCAGAGATTTAAATTGAGGAAGGACTGCTTTGGATTTTGTCAAGAGCTTAGCAGCTGCCCCTGGGTAAATTGTAAATATATATACTTTGGGGGACTTTTTGGCCCCCAGTACCTTCCAGTGTCTCATTCATGGGGCACACCACTTGTGTGCATCTTAGAACATATCCCAAATTCCTTTGCAACTGAGTGTTGTAGAGGACAATAATCTTTTGGTGACATTCGGCTCCCCATTATTGATCTCACGGAATGACCTCAGTAACTATCGCTGTAGCTGCCGTCAGCTGTGAACAATCAGCAATATTGGATTGACTGGTGCCGCAGAAGGTCTGTCGTTTTCGTACAGTCTCCCTACTCCCTTGGGGGTGTTTGCAATATTTGATGCCCCTGCAGAGAAAATAATCATGCCTCCTTTTAAAAAAAGCGGGACTTTATTTAGTTGATTTTGAGACCAATTAAAGGCAGATTGGCTGTGCTTCCTCTTGTAAACACACATTTAGATTGCTTAAAATAGGCAGCTGAGTGGAAGGATGAAAACTGTCTTTCGTGAATATGTACAAAGGAGGGAGTTTTGCAGCTCTAAATGCTGATACTCTTTACTAATAAATTCATCTAATACAGTGATCAGTATGCCAAACCATGACTGGAAAGACCTGAGTTCAAATCCTTGCTTTACTATTGAGTCTTTGGATCACTCTCTTTCTCTAAGCTACCTTGCAGGGTGGTTGTAGGAATAAAGGGTAGGATAAAAATCTACTGAATCTAGTATGAAAAATCAAACCCGAATAGCATCCTGGTCGCCTCACTGTGACATTGTATATACATTAATATTTGTATCAGTGCCTAATAAGCAATACATTTCCCATAGCTTAGTAAAGCAATTTACGTGCATTTTCAAAAGATGTCTTTTTAAAACCTGTGTTTTGAAGTGTGCTTGGAAACAAACCAGAAGTAATCTTAGTGACGTCTGTAGATTCACGTAAGCGTCTTCCAGTTTTCCAAAGGAGGAATATCTGTAACGTGAATTTCTTTGAAACACCTCAACTATTTACAGAAGTGCTCGTTCATAATAAAAGTAAAGGAAAACTTGAACAGACTGCTCAGAGTGACGTTAACATGCAAAAGGTGAATTGGCAATTAATGCACACTTGGAAACGAACATTTTTTTACTTTTGATAAGCTGGTTTTTCAAGTCTCAAATTCTGCTGTCTGAGATGCCACAGCTCCTACTGTTCACTGAACAAAACCAGCTTGCCCAGTCTGTTGATGGAGGGGGGGTGGGGAAGCAAGGGGAGGGAGGTTTAAACCTGATGATAAATTAGTAACTCTTTCAGGTATGTGAAGATGTGACCTATTTGACGGTCTGAGGCACGCGCTAGTACATCGCAGCCCTCCAGCGAATCTCTTTCTGTATGTAGCAAACATCAAGAACTTCCCACCCTATTGTCAACAGAACGCCGGCGCCTGGAGCACCCGGGTTTCATGCGTGCTATTAAAAGAGGGAGCAAGCAAGCAAGCAAGCAAGCAAGCAAGCACGGGGCTGAGAGGCTAAGGGCACGTGCTGTTCTGGACTTGCAGCCATAAACAGCCTCAGTCCCCCTCCCCCAATTCCTCGGAAGCAGGTCCATGAAATGAATATTTTTATTGGCTATTTTATACGAAGTATAAGTCTACATTATATAATTCCGTAATGAACTTAAACAAGAGATTCATGTAAAAATTGGTACTGCAAGGATATGTTACTGGTACTAATGTTTTACTCAGATCTTAAATCCCCCCAATATATATCTCTGAACTGGGGGCCTGTTTTGCAGGGGGAGCGTTTAGAAAACTATTCCATCAGAAATTCCCTGGTAGGCACTCAGTTGTGTTATTTTGTTATTAGACAGAATGAGCTGGAGTCCAGTTCAGGGGAGGGGATGGGCATACCTCTCCATGTATACGACCCAGATCTTTCACTCCAGGATTCTCCAAAGAGTTTAAGTGGGCCAGTTTCTCCATCTCCTTCTATTTAGTTTTTAGCTGACTCTTCCCTGTTCTCACCATTCAGTGCATCCCAAAGTGTGCTCACTCGTCATCAGGTTATTTCGGGGTGTTTTTTCCCCTTGGTTAATTTGCAAACTCATACTTCCCTGCATATCTGAGAAGTCCCCCAAGTATTACTTGGTCTTTGAGTGGTCAGGTTTTGCCACTTCTGAGATCTGTCTGGATGTAACATCTTCAGCTCAGACTTGGATTTTGTTGTAGCTTAACTTGGTAAACCTACCTGGACAGGGGCGGGGTAGGGACCCAGAGAAGGGGAAAGGCCATATTTGGTGAAGTTAATTTGGTAGCTCTCATTCTCTAGGGCTGGTAGCTGGTCTGGAAAAATATCCCGCCCCTTTAATTGATGCTTAATGTGTGGAAATGGGCAGCTAACGCTTTTCATGCCATCACCTGATAAATAACATTCCATTAACCATCTATTAAAGGGACAGGGCATTTTTTCCCCCTTTAGGTTGTTAGCCACTCTATTTGTAGATTGATTTATCTACAGTGCTTTCATCCTGTCTTTTCTCTGAACCCAGACTCCAGATTGTATGCGTGCAAACATCCACGGCATCATTACTGGGCAAGGAGAGAAGGATGATACAGGTGTCTTCCCCTTGTTTCTAACAGCCTTCAATGAGGGTGGGAATACTTTCTCATTCTCCTCTATCTCTGAGCCTGAAGGCCCTTAAGCATGCTGAGATCACATTGTGATATGAGCCTGGAAGAGGAAGCAGAGGCAGTTCTGCACTTTCTGAACCTGGTTGCAAGAGGAAATTAAGCACTCCTGACCCTTATGTTGTTCACATCTGTGCTGCAAGCCTGCCTGGACACCAGTAATAAAATATTTCCGATTATCAGCCGTCGGCATCAAAGTCAAGCATCCAGCCTTTTCGGGTCGTTCCCCCACCCACCGCTCTGCTCTGGATTGTTCTGCTTTTTAAAAGAGAGCGACATCGTCTAAATTCGCTGCATGGCCTGCTTCTCGTTTTTATGAGTACTTGTCAGCGTGTGTGCAAAACATTATTTTTCTTTTTTAAAAGTTCCAGTGCACCGAGAAGTCAGCTTGGGCAGTGGGGAGGCTGCATTTGCTGCACTGTAATGAGCAATGTGTTCAACAGGATGGCAGTGTATATTTGTCTGCATTTGAAAGGTGTAGTCTGCTCAGTAGGGTATTCGAGGCAGCTCCCACAAAATAATAACCCGTAATCAATAAAACCAAGCCTGTAGCTTATAAACCAGAAGGGAAGAGCTTGCTTATCTCTGGGCTGCTATGTGTCTTTCTTTGGTTTGGCAAACCCTGGTAACATCAGACTTAAAGCTGCGGTTCTCGAAGGACCTGACCTCTTCCTTGGTTCTTGTAAATATACAAGTATTGGGCTAACTCAAAGACCTAGAGAAAATTAGTCAAGGCCTGCCTTTATATACATCCCAGTGAGTAGGAATCTGCTGGAGATGCCTTGTTTCAGGTCCCGTCTTGCAAGGAGGCCTGCATTTCTAGCAGGGCCTTTTTGGTGGTGTCCCTAGACCCTGGGAATACCTCTCCCTTGAAGTTCATTTTGGTCCCACCTATTCAGGCATTCCAAAGCAGGCTAGAGAATCTTGTCCATCATTGTCTTTTGTTACTGCTCATCTACTGCTCTTAACATGTTATTGCTTCAAATATTATTGTTTTAATGATTTTGAATCTTTTTATTGTACATATTGGAATTTTGAAAAGTGGATGAATATCAAGGGCCGGTAGGAAACCACATATTCTTCATTAGCACAGTCTCGCAGCTCTCTACTCGATCTTTTCCTTGATCCTCTTGTGTCCAAAGTGGGCCTGGGTTGTGGCTCTGTTTTAAATTAGGGAGACCTGGGAAGGCTCAATCTATTGATTTCTTGGCTGGGGAGGCTGGGTTTGACACTGTTTAGCAAGGCATTACTTCAGAGACATTACTTTCGATTTCCCATTGCCCTTCCCCCCCCCCCCCCGCCCCAAAACGAGGTACTAGATTTTTGTGTATAGACTGCATAGGGGACAGCAGATTTAACTATCAAAACCTGACCTGTCATGTTGAATCCCGATTGCTTGGCAGGCATCTCTTTCACAGGGGCATCATCGTTTATTTCCTTGCCAGGTTCTAAAAATGAGAAAAACCCAGAAGTGACATTAAACTGCGCTCGGGCTCTCACAGTACCAGTACTTATTTTGTTATTTTATTTTGAGAGAGAGAGAGAGAGAGAGAATATGAATGAATGTCAGAGTGAACGTCTGGCTATTTTCATCAGTGTACAGCATTTCCCTTTTGCTTGCTGAGGATAAAAAATCATCAAATAATTATTCAGATAATCCAATCTTTAGAGGTAGCTTTTGCTTAATTCAGCTATTGTTCAAAGTGGGGCATTTCTGTAGCAGAATGTGTCTGTCTTTGATATTACTGAATCTGGTCTTTTTAATTTCATGCCAGGGATCAAAGTTTAACAACGTTACATATTAAAACTCAGATGACTTCAAAGGCTAGAGTTGTTGACTCATTAGGAGGGGACGAGACTTCATTATTGTAACTCATCAACAAACACAGTCATTTGAAATGTTCTGCCTTTTTAATTTGCTCATTTAAAAACTTTTGGGGAAAGGTAAAGGAATTTCTGGCTCTGACCTTTGATTCTCCTAAAGACGTTGAACTTCTTTTGGTCAGAATAAATTTCTGTTTGATGAACACACTTGCGTGTTTGTGTGTGTCTTAGAATTGCCTTTCTGGGAAGGCAAATTCTTATCACCATGGGAAATGGGGGAGAGACATGTTCTGAATGTAGAAACATGACGCCATCTTCTTCAAAAGCAGGGGCTGATAGGCGTCGATCTTTGACTTGACTGACAGTGTAATCCTATCAGAGTTACTCCAGTCTAAGTCCATTGATTTCAGTGGGCTTAAACTGGAGTAACTCTGTTTAGGATTGCACTGTTAGCCATTAAGACTTTTTTTTTTAACAGACAACTCGCCAAGACTAAATGGGTGAAGTACGTGGCCTGGTACCTGCAAATTCCCAGGAATGCAAACAGTATCTCCTTCTTCTGAATCCCCCAACCCCTCTGATAGCTAGGCTATCATTGTTTTTAGAAACTACGCCTATAATTGTGACAGCCGTCCCAAAATATGTTTGACAGGCCTCGGGAGCAAGAATGTGCCTAGACAGGCTTTGGGGAGTAAAAATAATGGGGGAATGTCTCTCCCCAGCCCTGTTCTAGATTCTCCAAATAGCCACCTGCGTAATTTTTATCTTGGCATCCTTCCTGCCTGGAAGGAGCTTCTGACATCCCCTAATAAACAGGAACAAGGAATAAATGCCAACGGGGTAATCCTTATGCCAGCGTTGTTGCCTTCCATATTACCAGGGTAGAGGAGCAGGGGTACATATGAATCCTCACAAAGCTGCCTTATACCGAATCAAAACCTTGGTCCTCCAAAGTCAGTATTGTCTACTCAGACTGGTAAGGAGTTTCCAGTGTCCTAGACAGAGCCCTTTTACATCATCTACTATCTGGTCTTTTATGTAGAAATGCCAAGTATTGAACCTGAAGCCTCCTGCACACCAAGCAGATGCTCTCCAGTTGAGCCGCGGCCCCTTCCTAAAGTAAAGGAAGGGACCCTGGATGTTGCTAAGCAAATGCTAGAACAGATGGTGTACACAAATTGTCGTAATCACCACAGCTGAGGCTGAAGTTGCCTTTCTTCAAGAAGTATAGCTGAAGAGTTCTAGATTCGGAGTCTCTCTACATGAGAGACGCCTCGGCGCAGGTTTGTCAGGTGTAGGGAGACTCAATGTTAGCGGGAAGCGTAGTTTAAAAAGAGAGCAGGCGGAGATTGCTCCTCAGAGGGTTTGTTCATTTCATCTTCGCCTCTGAGAAGGCTCTGTCATTTTCACCTCTCCAGTCTAAAACGGTGGGATTGCAACCAGAGGGCAGAGAGGAATGGAAATGGGCTGGAGCTCCCTTCCAGAGCCGGGCTTGGATCTGGAGAGGTTATAATGGGCTGAAGTTTCCCTTTTGGCTTTTCACAGCCCCTTCACACTGCTCCAGTGTATAGCAAAGCCTTTGCCCTGCTGCCAGCTCTGTCTTTTTAAACTACCCTTCCAGGCTACCATTGCATCTCCCAACACATGTTCTTCATATGTCAGATGTCTCGTGTAAAGAGACTATGAGTCTGAATACAAGGGGATTGGCCAGCAGAGGCAATTAAGGCCCACAGACTGTGTCTGGCCTGCCAAGGCCTTCCCTTAGAAAGCTTCCCTTTCCCCCTGTGAATGGTTATTCCTCAGATGTTATCATGCTGAGGCAAATTAGGAAGAGGACAGACGTGGGGCGTGGGGCTGCTTACCCTGACAGTCATTTGGATGACACCTGGGGAAACAGGTATAGGTCATGCCCTGATCCTGTGGGCCTGGTGGGCACCCTTCTGAGTGAGTCATGGCCTTTCAGCCGGCATTATTCTTTTATTGTGGAGGGTGACAATTTATCTAAAAAGATTTCATAGATTAATAAGGGAAAGCGGAGACTTGCATAGATTTGTGGGTGTTTTTTATGCAAGGAATGCTTTGTGACCATTCCCCCTTGGTTCACTCACTTGTATGTCTTCCTGCTAGCATTATCTGCCTGTTATTAGATCATTATCTCACCCTGCCTCCAAGGAGCATGCATACCTCTCCCCTTCTTGACAACAGCCCTGTGAGGTAGGTTAGGGGAGAAAGACTGTGGTAAGGTCACCCAGTGAGCCTTATGGCCAAGCGAGGATTTGAACCTGGATCTCCCAAGTCCTACTCTGGCAATCTGCCATGCTGGCACACTGTCTTGCTCACCCATGCGCGATCTCTCTCTCACACACTATTCACATCATTCCTTTACATTAATACTCATACATCTGTATGCATAGTCTAATCATTGTACTTCGGCAGTACCATCTGCTACATACCTCTTCACTGGCCCTAGGCCTTGTCTACTAACCAATTTTTTTTAAAAACCCAAGAAATTGAAAATTATATAAATAATCCAAAACACCGTGGCAGGCAAGTCCACTAGCTGGAAAGATCTCATTGCAGTACACGGAAGCCAAAGCGTGTACAGCCCCTAGCAGGGGAGGTGTCAGAAGCTGCAACCCGTGTTTACCTCCCAGTTTCTTTCCCCTTGCTTAACATATCTGGTTTGGGAGGTGAACGTGGCAAAGCTTTGGTGTTCCTGCAGATCACGGTGCTTTAAGTCGAGACCTCGTCCATCTCTTTTGTGAGTAGGAAGTGTCCTGAAAGCTGGCGTTGCTTCTCAAGTAGATATGTAGATTCTAAAACATTTCACATGTTGGGAGGGTGCATATAAATAAACGACATTTGATTCCTGCAGGAGCTATGTCCAGTCTCGCTTTGTTTTGGCTAGCTGACTTGGGATCACCTGAATCCTTAAAACAATGTCAACGGGCAACTCCTGTTTTCGATTTTCTGGCATTGATCTCTGTGGGCTTGTGCATGACCGAAGGAAGTCAAGCACCTTGCCGATCTGAGTCGTATTGAAACTGGCAGGCACTGGCAAGAATGCCTCTCGCGAAGGACTTCTGAACAAAATGAGCAGCAGTTTTATTTTATGCGTTTAAAAAATTTGCTCTTCCTCTTTGTGAACCATGACACACACCAAGGTTGCTTTGTTTGAGCCCCACTGCTGCTCAATTACGTCTCTGCCTCGCCGTAGAGTGTCCCCACTCTGCTATGAGAGCTATAATTAACTCGCCAAGGCGCTAGTCAGCCGGATTTGGCCAAGCGCCATGAAATCAACCCCAATTACTATATTCGCATTGTCAGTAATGCCCACTTCACAGTTCCTGCTAATTTGAAATGGCAAGTCCCGACATCACATAAGTAAAATTACCATTTGTGTGTCCTCTTCTGTTTTGCGATATTTTGCTCTCGTTATTTTGGCTACGTGAAATTGGTTGATGAGAATATTCTGGGGAAGACAAAAAACATTTGTAATTTGTAAATGATTTGGAGGGAAGCCCAAGAGGTCCCAAGGTTATGCCATTCTGTTTTCCTCTCTAATTTTGAGATTGACACATAGGCTACTTGCTCATTACTGCTTCTACTCTTTCAGGGACAACCCCCCCCCCCCCAAAATATGTTCAGATTTAGGTTAACGATGTTAATACTCTTGGATTTTTTATTTACATAGCACATCGCTTTATGTGGCATATATATTTGTAAAGGTTTCTGCCCCAAGAAACTTACAATTTAACAGTAAGAGAAATAATAGAGGAGAGAGAATAAATGGAAACAGGCATAGCTCTGTGTGGTTATGTTTTGTTTAGCGGAGGATGAGGACTGTTGTGTGTGTGTTATGTGCCGTCAAGTCGTCTCTGACCTATGGTGACCCCAGGGCTTTTTTTCAGCTGGAACGTGGTGGAACGGAGTTCCAGCACCTCTTGAAAATGGTCACATGGCTGATGGCCCCACCCCCTGATCTCCAGACAGAGAGGAGTTTAGATTGCCCTCTGCACCATGGCATGGAGGGCAATCTAGACTCCCCTCTGTCTGGAGATCAGAGGGCAGGGTCAGCGGCCATGTGACCATTTTTGCCGAGTTTTTAAAAACTCCCCCCTTGTTCCAGCTGACCCAAAGTGACGTCATTGTGTGGTCCTGAGTTCCACCACCCCTTTTCCCAGAAAAAAAGCCCTGGGCGACCCTATGACTGAAAGACCTCCAAAACATTCTATCTTTAACAGACTTGCGGATGAGGACTAAGCAGGGTTAAGCCATCAGCTTTATGAACAAGGTATGTTTTGAGGAGGGGGTGGGCCGGGGTGGGTGGGGAGGATGAAGCAGTCTTTATGCTAAGTCATTATTCCAGTCCGTCTGGCTCAGTATTACTTGCCCTGGCCAACAGCAAGTCTCCATAGTTTCTGGCAGAGAAAGCTCTTTCTCTGGCTATACTTTTAACCAGAGTTGCCAGGGATTGAAACTGAGGCCTTTGCTATAGTATGCTGATACTTTGCCATTCAGCTGTGCTCTAGGTAGAGGGGACAGGAAAGGCCTGCATTGTTTAGGCAACATTTAGAGTGGGTAAGGGTGCGCACCTTGGAAGGGCAGAGTTTGAGAGGAGGGATGTAGCAGGAAATAAATGCAGGTCAAGATCAGCCTCCTGGCTGGCAAAATCAAGATAATGCTGAGCTATCCCACAGGGATTACAGGATACTGTGTGTAAAGTGGTTTGAACTCCAACACTGTAACAACGCCAAGTACAATAAATATTAGATACAAGTTTAATACCGCCCCCCCCATCATGGAGCTGGGTGTTTCTCCAGTGCGCAGAGAGTGAAAGTTGGCTCATCATACCCATGAAATACATGCATGCACATGGGATGAGAAAACAATATATATGAAAAGTTTGTGAATCGTCACTCGATATTTCTTTGTGGTGTTGTGCTTACTGGGCATTCTCTTGGCCTTCACCTCAAATAATCTTGAGCCAAAGACAAACACAAGTGGAGTATCTCCTTCTTTCGGGGCTTCATGTGAGCTTTCCTTCATCTTTCAGAACTTAATGTGAGCCTTTTTTTTTTTTTTTTGCAGAGGCCAGCTCACAAATTACCCCTTACATTATATTGGATAGGTTTCAAAATAGGTCAGATAATTATTCTGCCTGTACTGGAGATTAAACAGGCAAGTTACATGCCAAGGTAGTTACTTCCATCATCAGGGGCCTTTTAAGATTCAGCCAAGCCGATCAAGATTAACTTTTGCCTTTTGCCATTCAAGAAGCAGCTCGACAACATCAGTTTAGGTTTTCTTCATTTCCATATTCTGAGCCCCTGATTGGCTTGCCTAATGATAATGCAGCCTGGCTAGTTCTGAGCACACCATATTAGTACAATTAAAGTTCGGCGCGTTCCATCTCTTATGGCTACTTCAGCTTGCTCAATCGTGGGGCTGAGATCCATTATAACACAGTGGTAGACCTGGCTCATTTAACATTCGTTAGCCTCCATATTCAGGGTGAGGAAACCCTCACTTGTACTCAGAATAAATCATGCGAATTGAGTCATTTCCCCCCCTAGCTTTAACCTTGTATCACATAAGTTCCTCCAGTATTTTAGTTTTTCAAAGAACTTGGCACTTTGTGATCCTTCTGTTCTCTTTTTGTTGTTCTCTTGCTTTCTCATTTTTTATCCTGTCCTTTCTCTAAGGAACTCGGAGTGACAGCCACAGTTCCCCCCCTGCTTCATTTCATCTTTATATCAACTCTGAAGTAGGCTGAGAGAGAACGACTCACCCAAGCCCAGTTTGAGTGGGGATTTGAATCCAAGTCTTCTGGTTCAACAGTCTCACCGCACTGGTTGCATTGACTAGACTTGTTCAAGAGAGACAGGCATTTTGTGGAGAAACTCCCTGTTTTGTTAGGGTTTGATCGATTCCCAAGGCCTTTGTAAATGCAAAACTAGTGCCAATGTTTGGTGACAGACAGGCCGAGTCACTTTTCAGGAAGCAACTGGTGTCCCTCAGTGGGCTTTTTTGCACCCATTTTCCCTTCGAGCACATCCCACCCACCTGCTAAAGACTGTATGAAAGAAAAGGAATGTTGCTTATTGGAAGGATACTGATTCACTTTTTGCCTGTGTGCTTTTAATAAGTAATACATCCCTTGGAATGGCCTGTTTGAAAGCTGGTTTCTCCCTTGGCTGATCCAGCAAGTTGCACTCCGACTAACCCTGTAGCCCTGTTTGCCTGAGTATCTCTCTACACAAGACGTCTTACACAAGGACGCTCAAGTGAAAGATCTTACACTTGTTCTCCCATTGCGGACACACATGCACAGCTAGGGAGACAGTGTACACTTGAATATAAGACCATACAGAAAGTAACAGTGAAATCCTAAGCTGAGTTACTCCAGTCTAAGCCCATTGATTTCAGTGAGCTTAGATTGGAGGAAGGCGGTTTAGGATTTCCCTGTTTGTCGCTAGAGCATCCCTGTGTAAGATGTATTGTGTCAAAAGACTCTAACAAGAGTAGGATCAAGTGAAACATGTTCTCCCGTTGTGGATACTCATGTACACATGCACATGTAAGTCACTTGAGCATACCCGTTTAAGATGTCTTGTGTAGAGAGACTCCAAGAAGACTATTGAAATTGGGGGTGGGAGACACTTTTCCTACAATAGGGTGGGAAGAAGTTTGTAATGATTGTTTTAGGGCCAGCTTTGAAAAGCTTTGCGCTCACTTATGCAGTATTGCTGGGATAACACTCTAGAGCTCAACTATGCTACCATGTAGTAGAATAAAAGTCAGCAGTACCTTTACCATTTGCTTTTTAAAGAAAAAAATGTCATTGTGTTTCAGTGTTTTACAAACAACCGTAAAACAACCGTTTAAATATTTCAAAGCAGAATAATTCTGCAATTTTAATCACTCGTGCTTCAAAGCGTGTGTGACATTAACTGGTCTGCACCTGAAAAGAGTTTGCAAAGAGGAAGGGTGTGTGCGTGCAACAGACCTTCCCTTCAACTAGGGGTCCCCAGTGTGGTGCCCACCTGCTGACACCTTTCCTGGTGCCCGCCAAGTGTTTTCATGGGTGAAGCTTTTGCCCAGCAGGGCTTATGATTGGCTATTGGAGATTTTTTAAAAAGTTGCTCCAGCAGCAGCGGCCACCACAGCACAAGAATCTCCACCGAGTGTCTGAAGGTTAAGTTATGTGTATGGAAGAAAATATTTTTAAACAATACGTTCATTTTTAAAAGGCATCTTGCTAAAAAGTGCTCCTGCCTGGAATGTTTAAGAGTTGCTATTAGAGTTCTACATAACCTCTCTCCCTGACATTTGGTGGTTGGCTCTGCCTCTTGCGACAGCCATTTTGTGGGTGTGCCCACCTCCCAGTGTCATAATTCCAAAAGTGCCCACAGACCTAAAATGTTTGAGGACCCCTGCCTTCAGCTACACCCTTTGAAGCTCAAGAATGCCCTCTACGGTGGGAAGTGTATCAGTCTGTAGGTTCTGGTGGCAGAGCACAGAGGTGGAATCTGTAGTCAAAAGGGCTTTTTTTCAGGGGGAACGCGGGGGGAACGGAGTTCCGGAACCTCTTGAAAATGGTCACATGGCCGGTGGCCCCGCCCCCTGATCTCCAGACAGAGGGGAGTTTAGATTGCCCTACGCGCCACTGAGCGGCATGGAGGGCAATCTCAACTCCCCTCTGTCTGGAGATCAGGGGGCGGGGCCACCGGCCATGTGACCGTTTTCTCCAAGGGCAACCCACTGAGTTCCACCACCTCTTTTCCCAGGAAAAAAGCCCTGGATCCAACTATTTGATGACTTCGTGGAGCAGGACTCTCCTGGTTCCCTCTGTTCCTGTAGTCTATTGAGCCCCCTGAAATTTTGTTTCCCATTGGGGGCCTATGGAACCCCAAGAAAACGTTGGGAGCAGACTGGGTCTGCAGCAGTAAAAGGAACCAGCAGTTATTGCTGCCTCCTTTTCCGAAGGCTTAAGTGATGTTCGGTCTTTGGAACTGCGTGGTGGGTCACATGAAAGGAGATCCGCCTTCCACAGCTGGGCAGTTTGTGGTGCAAGTGAGCTTTGTTCAACTTCTTATTTGCTGAGCTGTCGTGTTAACATGGAGAAAAAGGTGAGGCTTCTCTGCCTTCTTAAAATGGTCTCAATAATTACGTTTAACCAAGAGTGGAAGGGATTACTTCTTAATTAACAGATTGAATGTACTTAATCTAAATTGCAAAGGGAAATATTTACTTGGGCAATAAGCAGCAGTGTTCATGTCTTCTCATAGTGGGGAGAGGCGGTTGAAAAGGGGGTAAATGCCACCCTAAGTCAAAAGGCATTGCAAAACTGGGACTCTTCACGTGGTATTGATCTGTATAGCGCAGCTGGAGTTGCCTAAGCCTGGCCATAAATTTTGAGCCCCCGTAAGAGTGATTGATGCCTACCATCCATCACCTGCAGACCTGCTGGGGACAAAAGGGAGGACCTGCTGCGGTACCAGCTGCAAATACTCCCTTTAGTTTTCACTGCATAGGAAAGTGGGGTACCACCTCTGCTTTTACAGCAAGGACAGCTGAGGCATCAAAGTAGCTTTTGTACGTAGGCTCTGTAAAGATGTAAGACAGCCCAGTTATCTAATCGGGACCACCCCATCCAGGACTCCTGTGTTTCCCCCTCCGTCCTTCTCGTGAATGCCTTCTTATTCTTTCATTTTCTGTGTGTACGCTAGGGTTGCCAGGCCCCCTTACCTTAAAAGCGGGGGACGGGGGATGGGGTTGCTGGCAGTCGTGAGCAGCTGATCCACTTCCCTTGCATATGTGCTCCATAGGCCTTGATGACATCACTTCCAGTTGAAAAATGGAAGCGGTTGGGTCTCAGCAGGGGCAAAATTGGTCCCAAATGTAGAATTTTTGCTATGTTTGGGGCTGGTTTGGCCCCACTGAGTCCCTGTTATTGGGGCCTCCAGAGTGCACATACTTTGCTGCATGTTCCTGTGGCTCCAGATCTGCCTCCCTACTCCTCCTCCACCCTGCCAACCAGGTGAGCAAGGCCAGGCAGCGACAGATCCCCCGCCTCTACCAGGGGTCTGGCTTCCCTAGTATACTTCCCTCTGGATGCTTGACCATCATTAATCCAGACTAGTTTTCAAAATGCTTCTACTAGGATTGCTAGCTCTGGGTTGGGAAATTCCTGGAGGTTTGGGGGGCGGGGGTGGAGCCTAAGAAGGCTGGGGATGGCTCTCAGCAGGATATAATGCCCTATATTTAGATTTGCCAACCTCCAGGTGGTGGCTGGAGATCTCCCAGAATTACAACTGATCTTCAGGCTACAGAAATCAGTTCTCCTGAAGAAAATGGCTGCTTTGGGGGATGGACTCTATGGCATTATACCCCACTGATGCACCTCTCCTCCCCAGACCCCATACTGTCCAAGTTGCACCCCCCCCCCAAATCTCCAGGAATTTCACGACCTGGAGCTGACTTCCTGATAGAGTCCACCTTCCAAAGCAGCCCTTTTCTCCAAGGGGACTGACCTCTGTAGCCTGGAGATCAATTATAACTTCAGATCTCCAGCCACCACCTGGAGGTTAGCAACCCTAGCTTCTACTAATGACTGCAAGCAGTGGCCTGTCCTGTTCTTCAAGACCATCAGCATCTGAGACTTCGGTCCAGGTGTCCACTCTTTGGGCCCATAAAGACTTAGGAATAAGTCTTCTTTAGTGGAAGCATTCTAGTTTTTTTTTGAATGACCGCCCTAGAGATAATTTTCTACTAAATAATACTTTGGGGGACCAAATAAATCTGCTTTATTCTTCTGCCCCCCCCCCCCCCATTACAATTGTCATTTTTACATATAATTTATTTTGCTCAGTTGATGGATTTGAGGATGCTGTTGTGATTATGTTTAGCTTTAACTCTTTTTCTTGTGTGAGCAGGTTTGAACACTTCAGTGGTAAGGCAGAGGACAAATGTAATGAATGAAATAAAATGCTTTTTTAATAGCACCAAGACCAATATGACTTTGAGGTGCAAAAACAGCGTGTTCTTCCTAGCGAGCCGTATAGAGGTGGCTTAATTTTTCCATCTGAATCAGATCATTTAAAGGGAGGGTGGAGATCAGTGCAGTTAATTTCATTGTTTTCCTTTCTCAAATGTAGTCTGCTCCCCCCCCCCCCCACTTTTTTTTTGTTCCTACTTTTTTTGTTGTTGGGAGGCTCCCGTTTCTGGTCTTTAATTAGTAGGGGAAGAAAATGTCCTCTCTGGCATTTCATCACACACAAATTCAGTGTTCCAACGAGGTGTAACTTGTAGGCCATTTTTAGTTATAACTACAGCCTTGCCTATTTATAGGGCAATAACTTAATCGGCTGGATAATTTGCCAGTAGTTCCTTAATCTGACTGTTGGAGGACAATAACACAGCAAGGGTTTCACCTTCCCAAAGTTGAGTTTTTGTGAGTTTATCTAGGACGTATGGTGGTCTTATTAACAAGGTTGAGAGATGGCGGTCAGTGACCTCATTTCCTGTTGGGCTGGCTCGGTGCATAATCTCAGTGGAATTGACATGGAGGGTGGGTTGGTCTTCAAAAGCTATATAGATTTTGCTGTGAAGTTGATTGGCAACGTCACCATGTGGCAAAAAGCAATTGACCGATAGCTGTTATAAAGCAGAGTGATTGAACAAAAAGAGATTGTATATATAATTTATACACACCCCATGCATTGTGCCTTCCTCCCCAATGGGGACTCAAGATGGCTTACCTCTTTCACCCTTCTTCCATTTTATTTTCACAACAACCACCCTAGCAAGCTTCCGTGGCAGGGTAGGGACTTGAACTTTGGTCTCCCAACTCCTAGTGCAACTCTCTAACCGTTACCCAATGCTGGTTCTCCAGTATATATGCAGCTGTATTCCATATGCAGCCAAACCACTGGTCCCTCTAGTCCTTCACAGTCTGTTCTAGCTGGCAGTGATATTTCCAAGTTCTTGTACCCAAGGACTCTCCAGAGGGACTGGGGATTGAACCTGCAACTTTATGTGTCCAATTAGGCTTGCCAGCCTCCAGATGGTAGCTGGAGATCTCCCAGAATTACAACTGATCTCCAGGCCAAAGAGATCAGTTCCCCTGGAGAAAATGGCCGCTTCAAAGGGTGAACTCTATGGCATTATATCCCACTGAGGCCCCTCCACAAGCCCCACCCTTTATAGGCTCCAGTAATTTCCCAAACTAAGCGATGAGAAGCTACCATGGCACAAAAGTACAAGTATAAAGGAATTCTTGTACTTGTACTCCAGGAATTTCCCAGCCTGGACCTGGCAACCCTATGTCCAATGCACAACCTTTACTCTGGAGCCATGACCCTTGCTGCATCCAAAGGCACTGCCCACCCCCCACCCCCCATTGCATAGACTTGTCTGGGCTATGAATCTAGAGCCATACTCTAGGCTCCTAGACTAATAACACTCCATGGGAAGGATTTATATGGCAGACTCTGTTAGCTCCTCAAAGCCCAAATAAAATGATAATCGGGTTGGAGCATCAGGGCTGATCTCATATTAGCAAAAAACCAGGGTTCTGGTACACCTGTTAGTCATATGAACCGGATTTTGTGGTTATCATGCTTAGTAACTAATAACTGTAAAAAAAAAAGTTATAATTTGTTTCAAGATGGAGAGGCTGTCAAAACACAGGTAAATGGGCTGTTGCGTTATTAGAATGGCAATAATTAGTCAACTACCATCTGCTCTAGTTTTAACTTGCAAAGGGCTATTATTTAGACATAATTTCAGTGTGTGAATCATCTTTACAGATTGCTAATTCCCATTTTGAAATAATAATATTTTAGTTTCATTGGCCAACTTATGAACAGGATTTTCCAGTGGTTAAAACCAACAAGGCAAAGCAACCAGAGAATGAAAGGCAGATTTGAAATGTTATGGCGGCGGCGGTGGGGGGGGGGGGGGGTGGAGAGACAGATCGACTGGTAAGACTGGATGCGGATACTGCAAGAATCGAGAATGTTTACACATCCCTTTCTGCAGGCTTAAATTGGAGCTACCGTGGCTGAGTTGTTCAGGGTGTGGCTTGAATGTATCGCCAGCAGTTCACCTTCCCAGTCGTAATGGTCTCTACCCCTATTTATTTAGTTGGCTTGAAATGTTCCAATGCCACGTCATCACAGCTTACAGATACAACAAAAGGACAGCAGAACAAACATTAAAATGGCACTGGAAAGTGAAAAGGGGCATATGGGTGAGGTGGTGAAAAAGAAAGAGAAAAAGCCTGGGAAAACCAGAGCATCTTCACTTGGCGTTCCAAATTCAACAGAGTAGACGGTACGCAGGGAGGGAGTTCAAAATATTGGAGAGGGACATCAGAGAGGCCTCATTTCTGAAATGAAGTGCATGGGGGCACATAGAATAGGATCTCTGTAGAAGGTCCGCGTGGTTAGTAGCTCATTCTCAATACTCCAAAAGGAAGTAATGGGTGGTGGGTCAGCACTTCAACCCTCTAAATTGGTCTGCAGGAAAGTTCTGAGGCCAGAGATGCAACTTTGAACGTATCTCACTATTGCCAGTTGTGGGGAGAGGGGACAAGTATTATTCCAGAGGTAAATTATACTTACTGGCTCATATTTTTATCCCATACTTTCTCCAAGGAACTCAGAGCCACAGAGATTATTTCCCCTTTTCTGCGTGAATAACCCTGTGAAGTAGTTTTTGGTTTGGGTGTGGAGTTCTGACTTCTGTGATCCCAATCCAGTATGCTACCCACTGCCTGTGGTTAGTAGTTCATTCTCATCCCCGTCCAGTATACTACCCACTACACGTGGTTAGTAGCTCATTCTCAATACTCCAAAAGGAAGTAATGGGTGGTGGGTCAGCACTTCAACCCTCTAAATTGGTCTGCAGGCAGGTTCTGAGGCCAGAGATGCTGTGTGGCCAAGTGATCGATGGTCTACTCTGTCCTGTGTGTGGAGCTGTAGAAAGGGTGCGCTTGCACAAAGCTATGCAAGAGAGATGTCTAAATGACTGTAGACGTTAAAGATAAGTGTGCCATCAAGTTACAACTGACTCCTGGTGACCACATGAAGTTCCACCTCAAGGAATTTTCAAGGCAAGAGATGAGCAGAAGTGGTTTTCCATTGCCTTCTTCTGCGCAGCATCCCCTGTCTTCCTTGATGGTCTCCTATTCCAGTAACGGCCCAGTTTAGCTTCTGAGCTCTAAGGAGGTCAGCCTGGTCTGGAGTGGTAAGACTGCTGTAGATCTTAGCACTCTGTTCCATCAAGTCACAGCCAACTTAAGGCGACCCGGAAGAGTTTTCAAGGCAATAGATGTTCAGAGATGGTTCGCCATTGCCTGCCTCTGCATAGATCCTGGATTTCCTTGGTGATCTCCCATCCAAGTAGTAACCTGGACTGACCTGGCTTAACTTCCGAGATCGAACTTGGTTGGGCTAGCAAGGGCCATCCGGGTCAGGGCTAACATTCTGTGGTACAAACCATTACTAATTGTTTGTCCCAACCCCCCTGTGATTGTAAAAGTATCATTCCCATTTTATAAACAGGGAATCACACACAGAGAGACTCACTCTTGTTCTCTCATTGGATTCATATTTGACATTTGCTTTAAAAAGACCTATGAAACGCAGTTGTTTATAACGGTGGCGGGTGGGCTTATTTCATTGTGTGGGCTATTGACCCACAGCAATGTGAAATCTTACCTGCTTGCATAAATGTGAAATGTAAACTACAGATGCAACAGAGTGTCCGGCTTTCTGTGTTCCAGACCATACAATTCCCTCTAAGACAGCCTTTCATGGCTCTTCTCAGCTGATAGGAGAAACAATGTAGGGCTTATAAAAGAGAGTTGCTTAATATATTATTGAATGTGGCCATTATCAGAAAAATTGGAAAAGGTTCCGTTTTCTGCCCAAAGATGCCATTTGGGATGTGGCAGAGGCTTCTCTGGTTTGTTGTGCAATTGTGTGATCTAGTGATCACATCCATTTCGACATATTCCCCCCACCCCAAGAGCCCTGCTGTGGCCATCTTCAGAATTATTCATTCTATTGTGTATCTAAATTATACTGTGGCTCCGATGGGATTTAAACAAACATGAGTCTCTTCGAGCACTGCACATGTTAAAAGTCTGAAGAACTTCTGGTTGGGCTGCATTTTAGGAAGACCAAAGCAGTAAGACGGACCTTAAGCGAACAAACATGTTGCTCATTGTTGTCCCAGGAGGCCCACAGCAATGGAAAGATCTAAAGCTGAAGAGGAAGAAAGGAATGTGAGTTCTGGTTAGCAAATTTCTCTGACCTGAATCTTATTAGGGAATCCTCCACTTTCCCCAGTGCTGTTGTCATACTTCCAAAGCATTGAATGTACCATTATTGTGTTGCTTTACTGGCATGAAGTGCTTGAAGATAGGAAGTCTAGTATGAATTCACAAATAGACATGGGCACGATCCAAAAAATAATCCTGATTTAGCTGATCGTGATTCCGCGGCGGCACCGAACCCAGGTACCCGAACCTCGCCGATCAAGTCCCGTTTCCGATACAGAATCGGGAATCGGGAAGGCCGACACAGGAGGGCGCCCCACCACCAACACTCCCCCAGACCAGAGTGACCAGGCACTAGAGTGTGTAATACTGTGTGAGCTCTCAGCCAAGGAGGTGCCCACTGAGCTTGGCCCCAGAGCTAGACGGCAACCCTGGAAGCAGAGAGAGAGAATAGGAATAGAGCCCAACCCCAGCTGCAACAATCCCCCCCCAGACCCGAGCCCTCAGCCGAGGTGCCCACCGAGCTTGGCCCCAGAGCTAGGCGGCAGCCCTGGAACCAGAAGAGATAGCTCCCTATTCCCTAATTCCCTATCTGCTGAAGCCCAAAGCTAAAGCTCCCCCCCCTTTCTCTTGTGCTTTCTCTCTCCAAAAGCCGCAAGCAAGAGCTCGCCTCTGTCCCACTCCACCCGCGAGCGGAAAGTGAAACTTTGTTGCACAGCACATGGCTATTTATAAAGCCTGGGTTTGCTACGCAGGAGGGCTGTGTTTGGCCGTAAGAGCTGCCTCTCAGGCTTTGCAGGGATGAGATTCGAGTGCCCATGGCTTACAGAAGAACACCCCCTTTCCCCGCCCTCCCCTCTCTTCTCCCAAATGGACGAGACGGGCCTGCGCTTTTCTGGCTGCTCTGTGGTTGGAAGGAAGCCCTGCTGATCAAGGCAAGCTGGGCTTCCATTCACGTTTCCAGGGCGACAGAAGGAGGGCGAACAGCTCCGGCATTCCCCAGGCTCCGTTTCCACGGGGCTCCGTTCCCTCGGGAACAGATGGCTGGCGCCAGACTGTCTGCAGACTGCAATCCCGAATGTAAACCGATCGATCCGATCGAGACCCGATAGAGCGCCCCACCCGACCGCTGAACCGGGAGCCGTGGACGGAACCAATCAGCCCAGTCCCGATGGTGCAAACCCCAAAATCGGGGCAATTTTCAGACCGTAATTCCGATCGTACCCATGTCCAGTCACAAAGTTGAAATTGCCAGAGCCAGTGTGGTGCAGCAGGTAGAGTATTAGACTAGGATCTGGGAGACCTAGGTTCGAGTCCCTACTCTGTGGTGGTTTGCCGGGTGACCGTGGGTCAGTCTCTCTCAGCCCAACCTACCTCACAGGGTGGTTGTTGAGAGGAGAAAATGGAGGAGGGAAGAGCAATGTAAACCTGAGTCTCCCAGATCAGAAGCATTTCATCTCCAGCAGCAGCCATAGCATTGGCTTCCCACTATATTATTGTTGGCCCAACAGCAGGTAAATCTTAATCTCATTATTCAGCTCCTCACTGCCTGCAGCAAAAGGTGTAGACAGGGAGGGGTGTGTGTGATAAAACCCCAGATCAGCACTCGTCAAAGAGAAGCCACAAGCAGCTATCGGCAGGAGAATCCTCTTTTTTTCCCACAGAATGCAGATTTAATTTTCTCGCTCCCTGGCTTCCAAAACCAAAAATGCTCTCATACCCCGTTATCTGTTTTTTTTCCCTTGGAATGATGTTATCAAACCCCTGTGAAGTCCCTTCAGGGGCAGCTGCCAACTTCAGGGAGTGTAGCTGAGAGAGGAGCCAGCTTGACGCTTTCCTCTTCCAGACTGCCTGCCACATGGTGAGTCTCCTGTGATTCATGGACGTGCATTGCTGAGAAACCCAGCTGCTTGACATGAAGCCGTGCCATTTTGGGGGTGCCTGATAACTTTTACAAACATGGTTTTCAGAATTGCACCCCCAAGACATACAGGTGGTGCTTTGCTAAGGGTCAGGTGCGCCGGGCAGTAAAGCTTGCACCTAGTTGGTTCTTTACTCTCTTCTTGAGTCCTGCAGCTATATTCTTTATTCAGGAGTGTTGAATACTCCGCTATATCCCTATAAGTGCCCTTTGGCCCCTTCATCCAATATTAATGCTAGTCCCTTGGCATCCCCAACCTTTTTGAGCCTGTGGATACCTTTGGAATTCTGACGTGGGGTGGTGGGCACAACCACAAAATGGCTGCCACATGAGACAGAGCTAGGGACAAAATGTCTGCCGTAGGAGTCGGAGCCAACCACCAAAGTGATAGGTTATGCTTAACTCTAATAATAAGTCTTCAACATTCCAGGCAGAAGCTTGGTTTAACAGGATGCCATTTAAAATGAACATACTGTTTAAAAAAAAAATTAATACACACAGCTTCACGTACACAGTGAAGATCCTTGTGCTGTGGTGGCAGCTTGTGCCAAAGCAGTGTTTTGGAAAATCTGCACAGCTAATCAGATCTCCAACAATCAATCAGAAGCTCTGCTGGCAAAAGCCCGTCCTGCTTCCTAAAAACACTTGGAGGATGCCAGGAAAGATGTTGGTGGGTGCCATGGTGCCCACAGGCACCATGTTGGGGACTCCAGCCTTGGTTAACATATTTAAAAGGAAGGAACCGTCACAAGGCCTTATAATTCCCCACCACCACCACTATTGCATGGCAGGACCTATCTGTCTACCACACCCCCTTCTTCCCTGTTGGCCACTGTAGTTCTGTACACAGAGCAGGTACATTCCAAGAAAAAGTTGTTCTAGATTAAACATGGACTCAGAATGATTCAGTGTGCTCATGCTGGACCTGGATATGACCTGAGAACTTTGTAAATTGTAGTTAGGTCCAGATTGCATAATTATATTTAGAAACTTTTATGTGCACAACATCCACTCACATCGTTCTTATGTGTCTACCTGTTTCTTGAATCTTCACGTGGGGCCTTTGAGGCGAGGTGGCTATCTACAAGAGAAAAGATTTTTTCAGACATTGCCCCCCATACTTTCATTCATTCATTCATTCATTCATTCATTCATTCATTCATTCATTCATTCATTCATTCATTCACTCACTCATTCATTCATTGTCTGCCTTTCTCACTGAGACTCAAGGCAGATTACAGAGTTTGAGATCAGTACAGTCAATATCAAGGACATTTCCATAAACAATGCCGTAGGGTAGATAAACACAAATTTACAAAGTCATAGCATTAGCAGGAATTCAATACGAAGCTGAAGAAATGCTGAAACAGAACATAAGCAATTCTAGGGCTGAGATTAGACAACATGAAGCGCAAGTAGTTTATAGGAGCACATATTTAAAACAACAGATAGTACATAAGGCAACATAGTGGTGAAGTCTATAGACCCTAACTCATTAGTGAGGCATCTGAGACCCCCTCCCTATAATACAAAAGCCTTTTGGAATAGTTCAGTTTTACATTGTGTGCAGAAAGCTAGGAGAGTGGGGGCTCTCCTCCTTGGTACGCCCTTCCTGTGGAGGTTTGCTTCTTTCCATCACTCCCAGCCAGTCATGATAAATATTGTTCCAGAGAAGATCTGGGAATGCAGCCTGATAAGTTTGCTTCTTGATACTGCCAATATTAAGATCTTTGCTGTGTTTGTTTCTGCTTGGCCAGATTATTTCTATTTTGTAAGTGTTAAAATTGTCTTTTTTCTGTGCTTTAGTTTCTGCTTTGTTAGCTGCCTTGGGTCTAAATGTTTTAAATAAAATACATTATTTATTTATGTCATTTATAGTCCGCCTTTCTCACTGAGACTCAAGGCAGATTACACGGTATGAGATTAGTACAATCAGTATTAAGTACATTTCAATACAGTATCAAGGACATTTCCATAAACAATGCGATAGGGTAAATAGATACAAGTTTAAAAGACATAGTAATAGCAAGAATCCAATATAGAGTAGAAAAAATACTGAAGCAGAACATAATCAATTCTAGGACTAACATTAGACAACATGGAGCACTGGTGGTACATAGGAGTACATATTTAAAGCAGCAGATAACATGTAAGGCAATATAGTGATGAAGTCTATGGTCCCTAACTCTTTGGCAAAGCATCTGAGACCCCATCCCTACAATAGAGCCTTCCCATTTGAGTAAAAAGCCTTTTTGAATTGTTCGGTTTTGCACCATTTACGAAAAGCCAGGAGAGTGGGGGCTCTTCTGACTTCCTCAGGCAGGTCATTCCACAGGATCGGGGTCACCACAGAGAAAGCCCGTGTACGGGCTGCTGCTGACTTCACCTGTGTGTAGCCTGGCACCTGCAGGAGAACCTGTTCAGATGAGCGAAGCTGCCATGGAGGAACATAGGGAGGGAGGCAATCCCATAGATATACCGGACCAAAGCCGTGAAGAACTTTGTATGTAATAACTAATACCTTGAACTGAGCACTGTAACTGATGGGTAGCCATTGGAGTGACTGTAGGATGTGAGTGATGTTCATGCTCCTGCTCGCTCCTGATAAGTGTCGAGCTGTAGCATTTTGCACTAATTGGAGCCTCCTAGTTAACTTAGATGGGAGGCCAATGTATAGAACATTACAATAGTCAAGCCTTGATGTTACCATAGCATGGATCCAAGTGGTCAGGTCAGCCGTGTCATGATAAGAAGCCATCTTCCAGGCTAGAGTGAGGTTGTAGAAAGTATTTTTTGCCGCCGTCTTAACTTGTTTTTTTAGTAATAACGCTGGATCGAGTATAACCCCTAGGCTTTTAACCGAGTCTGCAAGGGTCAGATGAACTCCATCAATAGTGGGATATACAATGTCCTTCACGATCTCTGCCTTCCCAACAAGGATCACTTCAGTCTTGTCTGGGTTCAATTTCAATTTGTTGTTTATTCAACCATTTCATCACGGCTGTCAGGCAGCGATTTAAGATTTCTACTGCATTCTGTGGGGACCTGGGTAGCGAGATATAGAGTTGGGTGTCATCTGCATATTGAGGACATCCCACTCCATAGCTGCGAATGAGTTCTCCTAAAGGCTTTACGTAGAGGTTGAATAACATGGGAGATAAGATTGCACCCTGCGGAACCCCGCAAGATAGTTCCCATTTGGGAGAGAGCTGATCTCCTACAGCAAGTCTTTTGAGTCCACTCCAAGAGAAATGATTTAAACCAGTCCAGGGCACATCCTTTGATGCCCACTTCTGTTTCTAAACGCCTCAACAGGATGGCATGGTCTACTGTCTCAAAGGCTGCAGATAGATCCATAAGAAGCAAGCGTAAGGAATCTCGATGCAGCTACTACTCTTTCAGAGCCTTAAAGGGTGATGGTATGGAGCCCTTAGCATGGAATACGTTTGCTATTTTTGAGATGCTTCCTGAAAACAGTCTGCCCAGAGTAGGTGGTGGGACAGAAAAGCAAATGTCCATCCTTTGGATTGCGGCTCTTGTTCAATATTCAAGTCCATTTCCCATCAGCTCTCAGCCACTGTTTTCCCTCGTGCTCTGAAAGGCTTTCTGCCTTCCAAAGCCACTGGACAGCAGCAGTTGTGATGAGAATCGGGCTTGCTCGCCCTTTATGTTAAAGCTCATTACCTGTGGACACAGTTCTCTGATGGCAAATCAAAAGCAGCTCATGTGGTGGCAGGAAAGCCGGCAGAGACGCCATCCTAGAACAATTAGAACAGAAGATCATGTTGCGCCCACACCTCAAAAGCACCCAAGACTCCCTGAGGTGCTGGGCTGTGTGGGAACAAAGAACCACTTGAGTCTTTTGATGGCTGAATGTTACTTTTGTAGACAGACTATTACAGCCAGAGTGGTGTGGTTTGTCAGATGTTCCAACATTTCTTTCTGATGGGAAGTGTGTCATTTTTCAGGCCCTCCTGCCCTCTCGCACCTCAATCTGCAGCTATGCTTTGTGAGTCAGCACAGTGGGGCTACCTACCAGAGCCCAGCAGAGAGAGCGAGCCCACTAAAGACCGCAAACACTCGATCTATTTGCTCCTGCCAAGAAATGTGAAGTTGCCTTAGAAACTCCTGCAATGAGCCTCGTGGTCTCTGGGACAGTCTCCCACTTCCTCTTGGGGAGATACATCTTGAGAATGCAGTGGAGCATGGCCGGGTCATGTGAGAGTTGTGTTCTACTTTTACCAAGAGCCTCTCCTCCCAAGATATGGAAGATCACAGTGAATAGCTTCCTAATGGGCGAGCTGCCAGGAGGAGGTAGTGAGGGAGCCGTTCTCCCCTGCATCTTCTGGGAACCTCTCCTACTAGGACATGGCAGAGTGTCTCAGAGGCCTCTGTGCAATTATAGGGGCCTCTGGGCACATCTCCCATTTCATGGTCAGAGAGAAACAGGAACGATATATTGTCAAAGGCTTTCACAGCCGGAGAACGATGGTTGTTGTGGATTTTCCAGGCTGTATCGCCGTGGTCTTGGCATTGTCGTTCCTGACGTTTCGCCAACAGCTGTGACTGGCATCTTCAGAGGTGCTACACCTCTGAAGATGCCAGTCACAGCTGTTGGCGAAACGTCAGGAACGACAATGCCAAGACCACGGCGATACAGCCTGGAAAATCCACAACAACCACAGAAACAGGAACCATCATTTTCTGGCTTCCTGGCATCCTGTCTCAGTAACTTTTAGAGGAGGTAGATAGCGTATATGTGTGTGTGCAGAAGAAGAGGGGTTAGGTGGAGTGAAGGAGGTTGAAGTATTGCAGTAGGGACTTTGACTCCATGGAAGAGCACAGAAGGTCCCAGGTTCAGTCCCCAGCATATCTAGTTAAAAAAGACCAGGCAGTAGGTGATGTGAATTGCTGCCCGCCTGAGTAGACAGTAATGACCTTAAGGGACTGGTGGTCTGATTCTGGGAAATGCAGCTTCTTGTGTGTTCAGTATAGCAGGTAGCTGAAGGTCATGTGGCTGAAAGCTCTCCAACGCCTAGACTGGTAGAAGTTGCTAAGAATTTGAGAGAGAGTTGAGATCACCGCTCAGTAAGTGGTCTCTTTCTTTTTCAGAACTGGGCAACGTGGATGATGCTGTAACTCTCTACTTTCTCGTGCTCATGTACTTTGTCCATTATCTCTCTCTCTTCTTAAGAATATTTTCACTTCCTTTTGAAATGTTCCAGCATGGGGTCTTTAAGAGTGCCGTGATGGGCGGAAGGAAGCGCAGTCATAATCAAAACAATGATTACTGATGCATTAATTGAAATGCGGAAAGCCGTTCTGGAATGTGTGCTCCAACGTGGGGGGGGGGAGAGGAGGAAGGAGGTGGTGGTGTTAAAAAAATTCCTCCATAATTCTTGCATTAGAAGGTACAGTTTCTGATCTCCACAGGGGAAGATTAATTTCATCCTCCTTACTTTGCATGGCTGTTCTTAAACTCACTTCTGTTTCTGTGATTAAAAGGATATGATGGAAATGGGGAGGGGCTCATTTGTAGTGATGATTTTAAAGGCCCCTTGCTGGTAAATGTAAAGGCAGCAGATCAATGGGAGGAGAATCGTTTTTTCCCCTATAAGACAGTATTATCTGCCATGTTGCAGGAGGGTAGCTGCTTGTTCCGTGGCAGCAAGACAAAAAGTGCTGTGGGGTTTGTTGCTAAGCTGTGTGTTTGTGAGAGAAAGAGTGCTCTTACGTCTCACCTCTTCAGATTTATATCTGGCCCCAATTCAAAGGCTTATGGACAGCACCCCACCCTCCCAGTGGAACAGAATCAAATTCCATTACTTTTCTTCATCCATTACCAACTTGTAATATGTGCCATGTGTTCTATTTTAATATTTCACTAATGACAGACCAGTGGCTTCTCTATCATGCCCTTGAACCTCTTTCTTTCCTCTTCCTGTTTTGTTTTGCCTGAAACATGTTGCGTGATGGATAATTCTCAGTAAACTCAAAGAGCTTTTTCACTGTTTTGAGATGTTTTGGTTGGTCCTACTAAGGTATCACACAACTGTTTGAGGATTACCTCTGCCGTCTTTTGTCAAATGTTGTTGTTGTTGTTAAATAGGGTAGGTCTTGCATTGCTTCCCAAAGGTGCTAAGGCTTGGACTTTAGATAGGGTTTCCAACAGTACCTTGACAAATGCCAGGAGATTGCGGGGGGGGGGGGATGCCTAGGAAAGGTAGAATTCACAAAGGATGTGATGTAACCTCTGGGTGACATTTTCTACACAGCTTCGCCAAGTGTTTACCCTAGAGTCTAGGGGAAATTCCTAGAGTGTCACTGTACGGAAAGCCATTTTTTTCTGTAGCTTCTCAATTCCTCAGGTTGGGTGGTGGTGGTAAATGGGAGACCTAACTTTGTAGTGGGAGAACAGTTCATAACTAGAGAACACCTATGTGGGTACCTGAGTTATGCATTAATCTTGAAAAGTGGACACAGAAGAGGGCAGTGTGTGAAAAGAAAATGAAGTGTGGCAGGTTGAGGACCCTCTTAATCCCAGTAAAAAGACAAAGTCCAGCTTCCACGGCAGATGCTACTTCACACCCTTGGGTTGGCATTTGAGAAGCCAGACATCTTCCTTCAGGGGGACAGATTTGGCCCAGAGACAGCCAGTTGCTGACTGGGTCCAAGGTCAACCCCAGAAAAGGACAAGGAAACAAAGCAGCTACTGGATTTGATGGTGTTGTGTGTGTGTGCTGTATTCTCTTCTGTTGCATCCATCACCAGGTGAAACTTCAAAACAGTTTTGTAGGCCAGCCCCACCTAGAGTACGTTGCAGAAGTCTGGCTTAGATCTGCACAGAGCATCATCATTAATTGGTGCCTTTCTTTTCTCCCCTCTGGCATATACCTGATGTATGTTAAGAACAGAGTGTAAATCATGTTGCTGTTTTGCTGAAAAGGCCTGTTTGGACTTATTTTTAGCGAAACATCTTTGTCTCTCTGAGGGATATATTCTTTTCCTTGTACTGGCACCAAAACCTCAGCCTGTTCAGCTGCAGTTGTTGCCTCTACAGTTTGAGGTGTGCAAGCATGAAGGCCCAAGAGTCTTTGCTGGTCACCCCATTTGGATGTTCAAGGGATAACAATGTGTTTCAACAGGATCTAGGTGGGCAGGCCGTGATTGTGTAGGTTTTGAACTGGGAAGTAACTTAAGCGGTGGAGGGACCTCTAATACTCAGTGTGTGCTGAGGTTAACGGGCATATTGCATTAGTAGAGAGCAAGAGTCCAGTAGGGTGGGGTATGCAGAGGGGTAGTGTGTGTGGAGAAATCAGCATTGGTAATGAGACAGGAAGTCTAGGTCTAGATTCAGTCCAGGTGGATGCATTGTCTTGAGCTTTATCAGACTGCTGAATTGCAACTGATAACGAAGCTCAAGCTTAAGACAGTGCATCCACCTGGATCGAATAGAGACCTAGGCTTCCTGTCTCATTCCTGTCTCAGTGTTGATTTCTGCACACCCACTACCCTTCTGCATACCCCACCCTATCCAATCATGCCTGCTATTGTCATTCACCAGCTATCGTCATGTACCTGCCATTGTCATTTGGTGTCTGAAATCACTCCACTGTCCAAGATATAAGGACAGATGCACTCACATTCTACCTGTATCTGAAGAGGTGAGCTGTGACTCATGAAAGCTTATACCCTACCACAATTTTTTTAGTCTTATAGGTGCTACTGGACTCTTGCTCTTTTCTACTGCTATAGAAAGACTAACACTGTTTACCCAACCTTGATCTAGGCATATTGTATGGAAGTTACTAATGTGGCTATGTTAAAACAACTGGTTGGTCATTGTGCAAAACAGGATTGTGGTCTAGATGGACCTCTGATACGATGTTCTTAACCCATGATTGTGCAGCGTGATCGGGGCACCACTGTGGTGGCAAAGCTTGAGCCACGTTCCACCCCTGTAACTAGCAGGTGTGTGAGACACGTGGAGACCAACATGTCAGAATGGGGTAGTACTTCCTCGCTGCAGTTGGTAAGCCTCCTTAGTACCAGTTAAGCTTGCAGATGTTCCCACATGTTGTAAATGTTTTGAGGCTCAGGTAGTGAGTAGCTAGTAGAAGAGCTTAATAGCAAGCCAGTTTTTTTTAAGCACATTTACTCAGGGTTGTGCTTGGTAAAATGTTATTGAGGTGCAATGAAATTGCAATCGCTTTATAAATATTTAAAGCACTTTCAGCCCTAGCATTACTTGTCTTTTTTCTGCAGTAGTTTGCATAAAGAAAATAATGCATTTTTAGTTATATGGGTTTTTTTTAAATCTTGAGAAATTACAGTGCTGGTTGGGGTGGCTGTCATTACGGAGAGTTGTGCTATTTATTAGGGTCCTGGTTTTATTTAATAGCCAGATGAATGGAACAGTTAATAAAAGAAATATTGCTTTATTCTCTGACATTTATGTCCTTGGTTTCCAATAAAGAATTGAAATTATGAATAGTTGATGGTTTAAATTGATGTTTTATGTTGAACGCTGGCTATAATTTGCCCTCTGAGGATTGTAATACCGAGAAACAGATGGTTTTTCACAGTAACAAATTGCCGTGTGTGTACAGTGTATGTGGAGCTGGCTTTCAGAGCCTTTTGCCTTCCAAGAAGGACAGCCTTGATGCAAGCGGCAGGGGGGAAAAACAACCAGGAGGAGTTAAGGAGTGTCTTGGTTTGCCAGGAGGGGGGAGCAGCCTGAATCTGCATAAGATAAATCAATACTGGAAGGGAAACATGGTATTTAAGAAAAAAAATGAGGTGTGGCGTTGATATTGCTGCTTGCAATTGAACTAAAATATACTGTTGAAACTTAGAACATCGTGTTCTACTCATCATAACACATGGCAGGGACAAAGAGAACACCCCTCAGGCGTGCATAAGGGTGCGCGTATCCATATCCAGCTTCATCCCGCCCAGCAATTCTTGCACCCCCTCTCAATTTTCAGGTTACTTTTGAAACTACCACTTCAGAATTGGTTCAGCAATTCTGAGCTGATGGGGAGGGAAGGGAGGCAAAGGCGTGGTGCTGGGAAACGTCCGGAGCTGTGTTCCAGCATGGACCTGGGCTTGCGTCTTGTGTTTTCTTAATTGCAGACTTTTAATTGTAGTGCTGCTCATATAAACAGTTTGGGGTTTTATTTAAACAAAAAAGCAACCCCAGATTTTGCTACCGGCACAATTTGTTTTATTGGAATTCACTAATGGCTGAATCATGGCTCTCGTCCTCAAGGCACTGGAGAAAATCTAGGGACACGACAGAACCAGAATGTTGGGGCAGGCAACTGGCAATTCTTTTGTCACAGGTTTGGAAAAGAGAGATGGAAGGGGCAGTCTAGATGCATAAAAGGGGGACACTTATAGTGAGAATATGGAACTTAGGGAGGGGAGAATGCTGTCCTTTTTGCACATCTGGTTTCTAGTCATTTATTGTTCAGGGCCCACCTGGGTTTAGGGCTTTTCCCATAGCCATGAGAGCCAGCAACTTGCTGGCTTTACTTTTTAAAAAAAATTCTCATCAGTTTGCTGTGATCTTGCATTTGAGGTACTGTTGAGCAGTCCACAATGGATTCCTGGGGTCCCCTGTCCACACCACAGAAAGATGACTGAACATGTTGTCTTAAATGACAGTGATTAAACGGGATATGTCCACCTCTTAAATTTTTACAGGTGTAGGTTTTCTTCAGCCACCATAGTGTTTTTGCGGCTAACTGGTGCGTTGGCAGGCCAACATGTCAGAGACTCACAGCTCAGAGGCCAACTGTTTCACTTGCTGTTAGATGTACATGTATGAGATCCACATGAGAGACAGTGTGCAAAATGAATGCCAGCAGCTCTAAACTGCCACAATAAACCATACATCTTCAGTGTTGCTTCCTGATTTGCAGCTCCCATTCTGGAAAGTTGAATATCTGACAGCTCCTTTCTTTGGTTCCAGTTGAATTTGCACCCATCAGTCTCATGAAGGAGTTTGCACATCTGATGACTGCACGGCTGTTTCAGCATTTGCATTTGCCTTCTAACTCATGCCTACAGGCCTGTTCTCTGTATTTTCTTCCTTCTCTGATGCTATTCATTTTGAAAACGTGTGTGTGTGTGTGTGTGTGTGTGTGTGTGTGTGTGTAGGTAGGTACGTAGGTAGGTAGGTAGGTAGGTAGGTAGGTAGGTAGGTAGGTAGGTAGGTGCTGGGCATCTGAAGCTGGGAGAAACAGGTGAAGAAATGTCCCAAGAAATCCAGAGTTTAGAAAGTTACATTTGCTTTGGATCAGAGGCAGTCTGCACATGGGCAAAAGCAACAAATGTCCGCACACACATTCTCTGTGGAGGCCCCCACCTTATGGAATGGCCTGGCCTGCCTGCCTGAAGAGATTAGGAAATCTGCCACTCTACTGGCTCTCTGCAAATGGTGCACAACTGAATTATTCAGGAGGGCTTTTTTGCACCAGCAGTAGGACTGTGCTGTAAGGAAATGGTTCAGAGAGCTCTCTTGGAAAGAGATGGGGACTGTAGATTATACTACTGCATACTGTCTGTTGCTGTGAGTATGCTCCTTTTAGATAGTTTCTGTGTCATATAATACGTCATGTTCATTTGCTTATGTTTTGTTTCAGCACCATTTTTGGCTCTGCTATTAGATTTCTGCTTGTTTTTTCTGCAGTTCTTACTGTATTATATTGTTTGTATAATGTCCCCAGCCATTTATTGACTACACTGTGTAATCTGTCTTGGTGAGAGAGGTGAACTATGAATAACATAAAGAAAGAATTCTGGGGCCTTGGGCCTCAGAATCCAGGATGGGGCCCCAGAATCATTGCTGGCACCACCGCTCTGCAGAGGCCAAGCAAGGGGCAGCTCCCATCCTGTGTGAAGTGGGCAGGATTCCCACCGTTGAGCTGGCTGCTCAAGCCCTGGCAGGGTGGTTATGAACACCCACTGCCACAAACTTGCCTACCCAAGCCCCAGATGGTGGATCCGTGAGTGGTGACAGTGGTGGGAGCCTTCTTTTCTACTTCTTCTACCCCCACTGGGGGAGGGGCAAGGGCCAAGGGAGGTCAGGGACCCCCACTGGAGGAGGGGCAAAGCCCAAGGAAGACGCCCCAGATACCCACTGGCTAAGATCGCCCCTGCTTTGGATTTCAGAACTTGGGGTGAAATGAGTGAACAATCTTGTTCACAGCTTAGGAATGTCACAGTTCTGTTTCTTTGGTTGGAGATGAGCACAAGGCTGTTAATTTTCTGAACATGCAAATGATTTTATTCTCCCTTAATATAATCATTCTCAACAAGCCAGCAACGATTAAATATTGTCTAGTTCTTTTTGTCTAGGAACCACTGTTTCAAGGTACTACCTAGTTTTGGCCCTTCCACTTGTAAGTCATGCCTCCCCCCTCCCATTTTAAATTGCTTTGAGATTTCTTGATCAAGCCCTCCTCTTTCTCCCATATCCATGGGAGAGGTGAAATCTTAGCGGCACGAAGCAGGGCTTTCTCTGTGGTGGCATCACAGTGCTGAAGTAACGGGGTAGCCTTTGATGGCTTTATGGCTCAGATTCCAAGCTAGGACTGCGGAGACATGTCATAGCTGCTGGGGGGAGCAGTCCCCCGTTTTCCTCTTTTACCTGATAATCCTCTAAGAATATAAAAAATATGCCATGAATCGTATAAAATACGTGACATTCTGCAACTGATGTTGAAGGAGGTATGGATAACCTATGATCTGGGTTCAAAGAACTCTGATACTAGTTTGCACAGCTCAAAACGGGGTAGCCTTTGATGGCTTTATGGCTCAGATTCCAAGCTAGGACTGCGGAGACATGTCATAGCTGCTGGGGGGAGCAGTCCCCCGTTTTCCTCTTTTACCTGATAATCCTCTAAGAATATAAAAAATATGCCATGAATCGTATAAAATACGTGACATTCTGCAACTGATGTTGAAGGAGGTATGGATAACCTATGATCTGGGTTCAAAGAACTCTGATACTAGTTTGCACAGCTCAAACCCAGGGAGGCTTGAGATTGTGGTTCTTAAAATCTTTTTTTGAAACTGAGCAGAGTTTCATAAGCTGTTCATGATTATCACATGCGGGGTGGGGTGGGGTGTAGGAGTCGACCATTCAGAATGGGGGCTTGGGGGGAATCACATCTTCCACTGAGCGTGCAGAATCTGGAGGCAAGCTTAAAGTAGCTCTTTGCATTCTAGCCTTCCTTTAAAAATAAATAAAATTAGTTTCAAGTAGCCTGGTTGCTATGAAGCCGCCAGAAATATTCAACCAAGATGTATTTATTCTGCAGCCTCTGTTTAGAGCAGCTGTCTCTCCTGAAAGAGCCTTTGGTTAAGGGCTGTTTCACATAAGCTCCTCCCCCACAGAATAAGTCACGTGTGAATTGATGCTAAAGTGAGCCAAAAAAGCATTTAATATACGAATGAATGCGCTTGATGTATTGAATTAGTTTTATTATTCGTTTTTATATTATCCTTTAATGGCCTGTGTCTCAGCAACCTCCTTGGCCTGCCTGAGTGACAATTTATGTTGGATTTGGCAGAGTTTTGCTTTAAAAAAAAAAAATTAAAATCTTCCTCATCTGTACAAGACACACTTTTTTTTAAAAAAACGGAAGCTGGATTGCCTTTTATAGTCAACATTACCCAGTTATTCGATGATGGTGGCATCATCTTCCACTCGATTTTTAAGGTGAAACTTTACAAAAAAACTAAATGAGACTTTTCTATGGGCATCCAGTCACGTTGTTCAGAATTTGCTGCTGTAGTAATCGTCGTTGCGATGAGCTGCATTTCTCATGTTTTTTCTACTTTGGTTAGAAGACTTTTAAGGCCAAACCCAGGTGCTTTCACTTTAGCCTGTTAAAGCTAAGCCGTCTTCCATTCGGATCAGCAGGCGTAACACGTTTGAGATGTAAACATTTATTTGGCACAGTATTTTTACACTTTTTCATTAGACCGTCTTTATTTTTCAAGCTCCATACTTATGTATAAGTAGCCATGCTAAGACTTTAAAGCCGGTGGTGCGGCGCACCTATGAGCAAAAGATGTAACTGTAAAATGCCTTGGGCTAGTGACTTAGGTGAACAATTAAATGTCTGTAACATTTATACCTCTCACCCTATCCAAAACACGTTGATGCTCATGAATGCAGTTGTAGCATGAACAAGTGGATGTACAGGAAGTTGTAACCCATGCACCGGAAACCACTCATTGAAAGCTTTGGACATGGATCCATGAAAGCGAGTCATTTGTTAAAATCTTTACAGCTATTCCCATTACCAAACTTTGAGAATGTTCTTTGTTTTATGTGACTCTCCTCTTTGGCTACTTTTATGTATTGAGCCTGATTGCTCTTCTTTATGAACATGGCATAAGCTTTAGCCATGATGTTAAAACCATGATTTTGAACATTTGCATTGAACGGTCACTTTTTAAAGTTAAGCCTATTTCTAATCCTACTTCTCAGGGCTTCATAGAGCAGTTCGTGTGTTAAGCCATGCAATGTTAAAACAGAGCTAGAATGACCTTGTGGATGGATATTATTTTAGAACTGCTTATGCGAGATCTTAGAGGAATTTTTACAACGGGAGAACAAATGTGAAATCTGTTTGAGTTCTTCATGTCTTTCCAAAGGCGTGACCAGATTTAATTTTCCTTTTGTGTGTATGTATCAAATACCACAGTAGCAAGTGGCCTTAAAGTAATATGAATGGCTTGCTAATATTAGTCACACCAAGTCATAGTTAAGCTTCCATGGTCACCGAAATCCAAGATAGGAGCATCTTTATATCATTAAATAGCTGCTTCTTGCTGCCGTGAATTGCTCACAGAAACAGGGAATAAAGTTTCAAACCTACCTTCTTCAAAAATTAAGAACATCTTCATAAAATCATGCAAAAGCTATCCAAGTACTGTAATGAACTGTAATAGTCGGGGCTGAACAAGCCAAATTACAGATGGCGAAAACTGTACCTGTCTAATCTGCCAGTTGAATTTCTTTGAGCAAGCAGTCCTGCCATTGCCTGTGATGAGAGGATTTTTGACAAAACTATCTTTGAGAGGGGGAAGAGTTTGGTGGACTCCCCCCACCCCATGGGGCTGGTTGATGAAATACAAGAAAACAAAAGGATGCTTTTTTTTTTTTTTGGTCTGGTTCTTAAGTATTTTACTCTGCAGTGCTTAATGGTTTTATGTGCATATTAAACTGAACTTTTGCGTCAGTCGCTTTGTGCTCATTTGGCTGAGAAAAGGCAGGATGTGAATGAACAGATGAGTCAACGTGCAAAATCCACTGCAATGGATTTTGCATGTTTAGCCCTCTGTTCATCTGTAAAGTGTGGCTGTGGCACTCGTGCTGCTGCTATCTGCCCGCTTGTTCTTCTCCAGATCTGATGTTAGCCTCTTGCTGAATGGTTTCCCACCCCCAGCAACTTAACTTTAAGTCCCAAATAATGAGCTCTGTCTTTGTCATTTTGCCTCGAAAGGACTCTGGACACAAGCAGATCATAGCCTGCTGTGCATTTATCTGGTTGTCGTGTTGAGAACAGGAAATTGAGTCTTCTAGACAAACTTTCCAGAACGCCAATGGTACATTTTCCAAAAAGATAATGGGCAGCATCCAAAATCAACCCATGTTGGTTCCGTTTTGAGTCACATTCAGTTTGTTTCTGGTCCTGCAGAATTCCCTTTTACTTGGCAAGTGTAGTTTTGGAAGGCACTTAAAAGAAAAGTTCCGTTTCCGTCCAAAATGTGTTCTGATCTGGAGTTCTGACAACCTACTGGCTTTATTTAGTCTTTCATGTAGACAAATTCCTGAAGAGTAGCCTCATTTGATAGGTAGTTTAGGATTCATTAATTTCTCTTGAGCATTTTTGCTAGCTCCAAACATTTACTCAAGGTGACAAGCTTTACCTTCCTGAATCCTAACAAGACCTGCCAGTTACAGTAATTCCATCATTTCCCGATTCCTTATACAGCAGGCACCTGTTCATTCAATTTTTATCCAGACCTTCCTCCAAAAAGAACAGGGCAGTATTGCATGGGTTCCCTCTCCCCCACAATTTAATCCAAACGACATCCCTATGCAGAAGTTTAGACCGAGAGACTGGCCCAAGATCACCCACTGAACATGGCAGAACAGGTTTTTTTTTAAAAAACCCTGCTCTTCCATGTCATAATCTTGGACTATCATTTCTGATGGCCCTCAGATAGGAATGTTACTGCCCAAATCAGTCTGCATGTCAGGCCTGTTACATGACATCATCTCCTACAAGTGAAAAACCCAAAACATGCACCAAGGGGTAAAAGAGGGACTTAATAGTACATGATTCATAACTTAACAGTATATCTCAAGTAAAGAAAGGATGGAAGGGAGAAAAGCACTTAACTAACAACTTTCATACCCTAACCAAGATACAGATGTTTTACAGATAACAGCAAAATGAAAAATCAGTATGAAAAAGCAAGGTAGAAACCAATAAAAAATTAACTTTGCACAATGTTAATGTGTGATTTTATTCCTTTAGCAAAAAACCCAATTCAAGTTACTATGACTTCAAATTCTGGGACCAGTGGGATAGGCAAGATCGATACTAGAAAAAAGGGAGTGCCTAACCAGGTTGCAATGGGGAATGGCTGGCAGGCAGGTAGACAGTCCTGAACAAGGAATGGAGAAGCTAAGATAAGCCAAATGGGTAGAAGGGACATAAGGGGCTAGTTTTGAGAAGGAAGACAGTAATGGAGTTAAGAAATACATCCTAAACTATCACCCAGTCCCCCCATTTTGACAAGGAAGGCTCCATTGTGTTCACGGTGATCGAAGATGGCTTTGGTGGTGAAGCAACTACCAAGGTGGAGGGCTAGTAATGCCTTTCTTATGCACCTGGATTTACCTGGGTGCCAAAGTATTAGAAATGGTTTGCAAAAATAATGCAAAAGCTATCCAAGGACAGTAACATCTCAAATGAACATTAATAGTCTGGGCTGAACAACTATTGCTATTGGCTTATTTTGGCTTTAGAAGCAGGAACTGTGATAGCATTGGACCAAAGCCTTGGATCCTGACAGCCCATTGGTTGACCTTTGATCTTGTTTTGATTGGTGATTTTTTGGATCCAGGACCTATTGGTGCAAGTCCAGGATCAGGGCTGTTAATAGGATGGGGGCAGGCAACCTATGATGGAAGGGTCACCTGAAAAGGCGTACCTGAGATGGATTTGATGAAAGATGATTAAGACAAGGTGACATTCTTGACACTGATCGGGCAACGTTAGTCAAGAAATGGACAAATGGACCTTTTTGGATTTATGGCTATATCATCTGGGAATTGGGTTTATGGAGGGAAATTCAAGAGCTTTGTTTATTATCCGGCAAAACCGAGTTGTTATAATGAAAGGGTTTAAGGAGGTCGGGAAGTTCCAAGGAGCCTTATTGATATTTTCGCAGAGTAATCGAGAAATTAGGCTGCTCCCTGCTGGGAGCGCCTTCTACAGTTCATTCTTTGGTAACCCAGCTTCAGTTTCACACTGGATGCTTCCCCCCTCGCTTACGACAGATGCATCAAGGCCAAAAGATATTGGGGTGTATTCTTCCCACCCCTCTGGCATCAGCAGGCCGGAAGACCTCGGCGTAATTCTCTTAGGATGTGACTTGTCTCGAGCTGCCCAGGAAAGAGGTAAGTTTTGAACCCAGGCCTTGCAAATCCCAAGTTTCTGACCCTTGGATTCCCCTTCGAATTGAAATGATAGATCCGGGGCTCACCTATGGGTCTTTGCCTTGTCTTTTATTCTCCCCGCTAAAGACCATTCCAGCCAGTCTTCTTGTTCGGTGGTTAATAGCCCTCTTCCCCACCCCAGTCCCACCTGTTTGTCATCAAGGCTTCGGGAATTGGGCCATGTTCTCTCTTCCATAGTGCAGCTTCTTCCAACATGACGTCTGTTCAGATCTGGTACTTTGGGGGCCTCGCCCCCCTGCACAACAGAGGAGCCATTTTTTGGTTGCTGTTTGTTTTTGTCGTCTGATAAAAGAACCCAACAAGCCTGGAGTTCAGAGGTCTCGTGTGTAGGAAGCTTGTGAACAGCTGTCTTTCTCCCCCTTCCAGTCTGTTCAAAGTGCTTCCTGGTATTTGCAGGGCCGCTGGAAGGACGTCCATTTGCCTCCCCAGCGGAGCCAATTCCCATTTTACGCTGGGTTGTGGGTGCAGCCTCACCACTTGTCATGTGTCCGGCGATCGTGGTGGTTTTTTGAGAACTGTTGAATAAACAAGTGGAGAGCAGATCCAGAAGCCTGCTTGGGTGTTCCAGGAGACAGGAAATCCACATTTCACGTGTTCTGCTTCGGCTTTTAGAGAAATTATCCCCACTGAGCTGTGTTTGTTGAAGGTGCAGTTGTTCTTCCTTTATAAGACTGGTGGCCTGCCTCCTCAGCCTGATGGTCTGTCAGGCAACCAACAGTGAGCTGTCTGGCGACGCCGGCCTTTTGTCCACCCTCACCACCAGCCCTGCAGCAGCAGGCACCCCCTTTAGGCCCTGCAGCACAGCCTCTGGCAGTACCTCAGTTGCAGGAGCCCCTACAGGCCTACAGGCCTCTCCCACCCTTAGGCCAGTTGCAGCCGATGCCCAGGCACAACTCTGGGGAATGGCCTGCAACCACTCAGCAGACTCACCTGTCTCCTACAGTTGCCCAGATGGCTCCACTTCATCCAGGCTCACAGGAGATTGTGCCATCAGCACAAGTCAGGCAGGCGCAGGCCGCAAGATGCCAAGGGAGCCACTGGGGAACGTTCAGAAGCAACAGGGACGAGCCAGGCAGAGAGCAGACCAAATGCCACACCCTAGGTGGGGATGGAGTGGGTGGGGCCAGGAGACTACAGAGTCTGCCCAGCCCTCCTATCAGATAGACTGGGAGCAGGGCCAGTCAGGGAGACGGGGTGACGATTGGGGCCAGAGCCAGGGAGGTGGGGCCAGGGGAGGCCTTTAAATTCAGGTTCCTGTGAAGGCCGAGGAGGATTTTGGAGGGAGAGACAGCTGGAGCGGGCTGCTACTCCCAGGGCAGGAGAAGGAACAAGGTGGTGCAACCCCCTTCCCGGCCCATCTGAGGCCGGAGGGCACCTGCCTGGAGAGCTGGTAGGATGGCAGGCCATCAGGAGAGGGCGCCAGTGAGGGAGGGTCCTCACACTTGCATTGAAAATATAATTATGATAAAAATTAGCAGTGAAACCCGAGCATAAAATAAAATTGCTTACAAATGTGAGAAGAAAGTGTATAGTTTTAGGCATTAGTAAAATAGTTTCTGTTCTCCTAAGGCCTTGGATGAATCCCCACGTCTTTTAATGGCTCTGCTTTTTTGAAACTGATAGACAATAATGCATATAGCGAAAAGAAGTTCTGTTTGTTGTTACTTACTCTGGTACTCATTCTGCCTCTCAAGGAGAGCTGCATTTGTGACTACCATCAACCAAAAAAGGAGGGTTGCCAGTGCCAGGTTAGGAAATTCCTGGAGATTTGGGGGTGGAGTCTGGGGTGGGGGTGGGGAAGGGGGACCTCAGCAGGATATAATACCATAAAGTCCAGCCTCCAAAACAGCCATATTCTCCAAGGGAAGTGATCTCTGTCATCTGGAGAGCAGTTGTAATTTTGGGAGTGCTTCAGGTGCCACCTGCAGGTTGGCAGCTCTATAAAAATCTGCATTTACTTCCAACCCTGGCATAAGGCCTGCACCTCAGGGAAGTTCACACCGTATTCATTCCTCCAGCAGCTGTTTCAAGGTAGGAACCAACTACACACCACAAGCCCTGTCAGGCAAGGGCCTTGCTCAATTTCTGAAATATGAGGTAGGCGCCTTATTGGGGAACAGTGCTCAGAAGAACCACAGGGGAGATGTCAAAGCACCACATGTGGTTTCCAAGTCACTGAATGTCTCTGTTATAGAGACTCTGCACCAGGCAGGTGATTAAGGCGGAAGGCCGGCTGTTTCACGGAGATGTCTTCACTAGGAAGGCCTTATCTCTGGTGGCTGGCCACCTCAGAAGAAAGTGAGGGCACACAGAACAGGACCTCCAAGGAAGGTCAAGGTTGCTGAGCCGGTACGAATGGGTTCAGGTGATCCTTTTGAGACCCCTAGTATCAGACCATTTTTAGTTTGTTAACTTGCAGTTAGAACTTGACTCGTTTTTAAAATCACAAAACCAGGTTGTACAGAAGCTCCCCTGCTTAGTCACCCAGAGGGATTTTTTACTCACTGTAGGTGACCAGGTGAGTCTGTTGTCATCATTCAAGCCATCAGCATACATGGTATTTTATGGAATAGCTTAAGCCGTAAAGGAAACAACCTGTGTTGTTTAGATCTCTCTTTGGGGCTGTTGGTTTGAGAGGAGGGTCAGATATGGAGCTCTAGGGGGTTTGCAAGTAAAACAGCGTGAATTTGACCATACAGCCTAGTCTCAACCTTCTCTGTCACCCACTTTGATGTTAACATGTGGCCGCTGCTTGCTTCCTCCACAGACAGTTGCAGTATTGCCTCTGGCAGCCTGACTCATCCTTGTCCAAAGCACTTGTGAACTTTATTGACTGTTTGTTACAGAAGATTACTTATAATCCCAATACTCTAGGAGCAAATAGACTTCATAATAGAACAGGTTTCTCTTTTTTGATTTATGTGTGCGATATCCAGAAAACAGGACTCCGTGCTGCCTGAAACAGAAGACCCCTTTCTCACATCCTCTGTCGGGTGACAAATGGCGCTCAAGGACTGGGTGACAGTTTAGGATGTATTCATCTATCGCAGGAGCGCTTGCTGCTGCGATTGCTTCGGAGGTGAGGTTTGGCTTATGCTGAAGCTTTTCAATTTGCTTAGGTGGTTGTGTGCACATTTCCAAGGCATTTTGGCTTGGTTTCATTTGGGTTCCATAGGTTAAATTCACTGCCTAAAGCTTTTTCAGTTCCTTTTGAAAACGGAATTTCTTTTTCCGTGGTGATGGTGTGAGACTTAGGGTGTTACAGGGAAAAGTTGTAGAACGTTGACTCCAGGCTGTCAGTGAACATCGGAGATACCGGTGTGAACCTAAGCTATAGATTGGGATCCCAATGTGCCCTTCCATTCATGCTCTTCTGTGAGTAGAAGAGCGTCTTGGGATTCAGCCGCTGCCAGTCTAAGCAGACAGTAGTGACCCTGATGGACTGATGGTCTGATTTAGTATAAGGCAGCGTTCTTGTGTATTCTCTGCATCCAAGGCATGATAGGAGGGCTTTGTGGTCTACAGCTGAAGCCTGCACTACTGCCAATCCTCGCTGCTATTATGGTTTTGAGGGGGCTGTGCACAGAAGAAGTAGGGAGGTGGTAAGCTCCCCCTCACTGGCAGTTTTCAAGAAGAGGCTGGATGAATACTTGTCAGGGATGCTTTAGGCTGATCCTGCACTGGGCAGGGGGTTGGACTAGATGGTCTGTGTGGCCCCTTCCAAATCTATGATTCTATGATTCTAAACCAAAAGATCTCACAAGAGCATGTTGCGCTCTCCCTTTGATCAGATCATGAGCAAGCCTGGTTGGGAAGCCCGGAGGGTAGCATCACCCTTCTCACTTGTTAGTGCAAAGACACTTTCTTCAGCTGCCTTGTGGTTTGTCTCTTTGGCGGTGTGCAGGTTGGATCTGCCGGTTGAAGACTCATCTGCGGGCTTCTTAAGCATTGACAGCTGCCTCTGAGGCCTTTTCCTGTAATCTGGCAATCCAGCCCTTTCCAATAACCCTTAAAGGCCTGCAGGGGTATATGTCTTTTTGGTGGGCTAAGAGGGGACTGATGCTAACAACCCTAAACCTTCCTTCGTTAGGCCTAGATGGACAAATCTCACAAGATTTGAAATAATCAGTAGCAGCAGTTTCCTTTCCATACCCTCTTCTGCACAATATGGCACGGTCATCTTCAGAAGATGTACTGGAAGTCTTATCCTGACCCATGTCAAACGTTTAGCTAGCTGTGATATGTATCCAGGGTGGTGCTTGTTGCCCAAACAAATCACTTCTCTTGGGTTTTTCCCCCTTCTGTTTCTTCTGTGTTGGTTTTGTTGGACGTGGTCTTAATTGAATGACCACATTGTTTGCACAGTTCTTAGTATCTCGCTGGTTACAAGAGCCCTCGATACTGCTTTTGTACGCCTTTGTGTATATAGATGCTGCCAAGCTGGTGTTTTTCAGAGCCAATGACATGGAAACGGGTCATTGATAATTCATAGATCCTTTTAAAAATTAAAATGTAATGTGGAAATCAACTCAAAGATGAAATGTTTTTAGTGTTCCAAGTGCACTGGGTACAAAATAAGTGCCCTCCCCCCTCCGAATATTAAATACTTTTTTTAAAAAGATGCCATGCAACTTGAAATTCTGGCTAGGCACAGCTTTTAGGATCTGATGTGCATTTACATCCAAACCTCCTATTTCCTTGTGAGTTTGAAGGCAGCCCTGACGTTCTCAGTGAGAAAGGTGGACTATCAAAATGTAAATACATAAATAAAATGTAAGAAATATCTCCTTGAATGCAGTTGAGGTAAGGCTTTGTAAAGTACCAAAGAAATAAATGAGAGAGAGAGAGAGAGAGAGAGAGAGAGAGACCAGACCAGTACAGGGGATTTTTGCTTAGCATTGCAGATAGCAACAATTATGCACCATTACCTATTAATCTGTTTTTAAATCAAATCCAGGCAAATATGTACATTAAATGATACAATGATACAATTTCTGCTGTTTTTTAAATGGGCGTGGTCAGATCCAACCCATAACCATGGTTACTTGGGATCTGACCCATAACCATGGCTTACCACTGTATGAATGAACTGGGCAGGGGGATGGTCCTTAGGCTTGCATGCTCTTTCCTTGTTGTATGCAACTAGCTGATTAGTTATTTCCACAGTGAAGCACAGCTTTCTTTTCTTTTTTTACTTAAATCAGCAAATCATCGTTTGCCATTACAGATACTGGGGCATACAGCGTTTTGCCTACATGGGTTTTCATCTCATTAGCTGGCCATGTGGATGGGGTAAGCATGTGTGCTGGAGGATCTCCTAAACTCACTCATCTAGTGGCAAACTATGGTTTGTGTTGAAGTTGAACCATACCTCCCTGTCCTCAGGTGGAGGATTGAATTTTTCCTTGTGATGAAAGAACCCTTGTTGGAGAATGCATCTGACGAGGACTATTTTACCAGCAACCTCCTCTGACAGGGGAAGAGTCCTTCATCCCAAGAGAAAAGCTTCAGTAGGTGGAATTGGATTGATTGTTGAAAATAACCAAAAGGAAAGTGAGCGTGGTGTTATGGCTAATACGTCAGACTAGGGATGGAGAGATCCAAGTTTAAATCTCTACTTTGCCACGTAAGTTCTGTGGGTGACTTTGGGTCAGTACACACTCTCAGAGCTAACCTACTTCACAAGGTGGTGGTTGGGAGGATATAGTGGAAGAATGGAAAAGAAGATGTAAGCTGCTTTTGGATCCTCCTTGGGAAGAAAAACTGGGTATAAATACTTAAACAAACGAGTGACATTAATAATTTTTTACTTGATGGGACTGGAGTTTTCTTCTTCTTTTTTGTATTAGTCGTCCTGAGCATTTGGAATACTTGAAGAGGAAAAAAACCCCTATCCTCCTATATATTTTCTTCTGATATGCCTCTTCCACCCACTTGAAGGAAACCTTGTTGCCTTTTGGTTATTGCAAAGACAGTTACTGATTTCTGTAATGTGATACTCTAATCTGGGTAAAAAAATATACTAGCCGTAGCCCCAAAGAAACAAATTCCTTCTGTGTATTTATTACAACCTTCCAGTGTAAGGTATCTGTATTGGAACATAGATCCAGAGGAGTTAGCCGTGTTAGTCTGTAGTAGCAAAATAGAAAAGAGTCCAGTAGCACCTTTAAGACTAACCGACTTTACTGTAGCATAAGCTTTCAAGAATCACAGTTCTCTTCGTCATGCATTTAACGAAGAGAACTGTGATTCTCGAAAGTTTATGCCACAGTAAAGTTGGTTAGTCTTAAAGGTACTTCTGGACTCTCTTCTGTATTCTAACAGACACCACTGAGATCCTTAAGTATGTACTCAGCTTTGAAAAATCCCCCAGAATTATTGAGAAGTGCATTGGTTGTAATGAAATTATATTTCATTCAGTCAGATTGTATTTGGCCCTTGTTTATGAAGTGACTCTAAATGCAAGCTCTTCAAGAGTAGGGACAAAAGTGTCCTTTTCTGATTGGGCCGCTGGAATGTTTTTAGCCACGTTTTAAGCAGTGTGGTCTCTGGCTTGATTGTTGGCCATTGAAATTCTCTTGGATTCTCAAGGGCTCTTGCTTATAGGCAGGAGAGTGCTTTCGTCCCAAATAGGAATGCCTCAGTTGTTGGACTCAGATTGTCGGAGGGGACTGGAAGGCCGTCTAGCATTCTCTCATGCTGCAAGAAGTGAAAAGACACCCTTTGCAGCTGGAAGGTGATATGTGGAAGTCTTGCATGTGCACGGTAAAGGGTATTTGAGGAGGGGCGCACATGGCAATCAGCTGCTTGTGTTTGCTGGCTTGAGGCTGTGATCTTTGAGCCCTTACAGAGGAACTGTGCAGCTGGAAAAATATACTCCATAGAGTTGGTGGTGGTTTGTAACGTGTTGAATCCAGAGGCATTGCGTGTTCAAGATTGCAGATATCGGTATCTCTGCTTTCCGTATATGGCTGCATTAGGAATGTCTGTCCAAATTGGCTAGACATTTATGGACTTTGCTGATTCATCCGCTTGAGCCAAGAGCCGCAGCCAAGACGAAGTGTTTGTTTGACTGTGTTAAGTTTCTAAATCACGGCAGAGCCAAGAAAAAAGGAGTTTTTATTGTGGTCACAGAAAATAAGTTCATTGAAATTTCCAAACCCGAGCAAGCAGTGAAGGGCTTTGAATATGTGGCTGTCATTGTAACCAAAAGCTCCGAGCTTCATCAGCATTTATTCCTAAATGGAATTGAAGATCGCGGGGAACAGAATGTGCTTTCGTGACAATAAACGAACCCCCCTCCAGTATGCAGTTTGTTGCTTTCTTTCTCTGCCTTACTAAAGATAAAGTTTCTTTTTTAATGCATTCTGTTGGCATCTGCAAGCACAGAAGCTCAGCCGCCTCTGAATTTGCACTGGATCATGGTGTGGTTGGTTTTGCTGTGCTCCATCTGGATCAAAGTGAGCTTAAGCCTGAGTTTCCCTTTTTTGGGCTTTCTCCTGCAACATTCTTGGATCATTGGTGAGTTTAGTATTAGACTGTAATGTGACGGGAGAGGGGGTTCCAATCTCTACATGGGAGGGAGCCCATCTATCCACTCTTCCGCTGCGGATCCACTTGAGCTGAAAGTACTTTAATGTTTCCAGTACTGGACAGAAGGTGCCTGCTTTTTCAGTCTTCTTTTGTGACTAGGGGAATTTTTTAAAAATGCTTTTTAAGCATTTTTAATGCATTTTTTAAATGCTTTTTATTGTACTTCTGCTGATAAGGTTGTCTGGTGAACGACGGTTTGGTTTAAGCTGCCTTAAACTAAAGCAGATCACTGGTCCATCAAAATTAGTATCGTCTGCCCAGATTGACAAGCAGCTCTCTGGGGTCCCAAATCACATCACCTTACTATGTGGTCCTTTTAACTGGAGGTTTAATCTGGGACCTTCTACGTGCCAAGCAGATGCTCTACTATTGAGCCACGGCCCCTGCTATGGCCCTTGCACTTTATTTTTTATCTACAAAGTGGTATAAAAATCTTAACTGAATATATGCCTGCCAAAAAGCAAATCCTAGGGCCAGGTCTTGTGGCATTTGTGAATTTCAGGTTTGTGGCACACTGGCATAGAATACTAACTGCATGCTGCAGTTTTAAGTTCCGATTTGGAAGACAAACGTAAAACGCAGTTTGCCAGTTCAGAGACAACTGCAGGATATGGGTTTCATCTGCAAACTGGGGAGTTGAATGGAGAATCAAAATATGCAGTGTAAGAGATTAAGTGAGCCCAAGGTAATGGCTCTGAGTGCCAAACGCTGGTCTGGCATTGCATGTAAATTGTGCCTAGTGGATTATTGCAAAATTAAGTTTCTCTGGAAGAGAGAGGAGGGGGAGTTGTAAACAGCGGACCATGAAATGCAAGACTTACAGTCAGTCGGCCTGTGATGTGAGATTCTCGATTTCTCACTTGTTTCCCCATTTCTTGGCGAACCTGCTGTGTCTGGTGATCACCAGCTGTCTCATTCCAGATGTAGTGTATTCCTTGATACTATTTGTGCAAATACAGGCATTAAAAAAAGAAAAGAAATTGGCGATGCCCGTGTTCATTTGCACTCGGTCATTTGCAATATGCTTTCTGCTGCATAGGCGTGTCATTGAGAACCCTGATGGAGAGGCTTTGGGGAGCTGCTGGCTGCTATAAGTGGAGCTGGGCCAGCCAGTGGGTGCAGACCAGTGTGAGGAAAGGAGGCGTCACTGGGCTGCTGCAGGGAAGAGCAACCTTAGAAATGCAGCTTGGCCAGGCCTGGAGGAGTGCTGGAACTGAGAAGGGAGGGGCTTGGTCTGGCTCCTCTGATTCCCTGGCTGGAGGGGAAGTCTCCGACTCTCTTGGCCGCCAGGGCCCTTAGGCCTAAGATGTGGACGGGAGGGGTTGATCTTACTTCTGTCCTTCTCGTATTGAGGAGCTCTCTAGGCTTTCCTCTGGCTCGCTCTCTCTGCCAGCTTTGGGAAGGGAGCAGCCCTGACCACCTTCTCCTCAGCCTGGATTGGTTTTAATAGGCACTTTGCCTTGTTATTATTTATTGCTTTATGTGCTTTCAATATGTATTTTAGTTTTGATTTTCATTGTTTTATGATATGTTTTTATAATGTTTTAATGTATTTTGGTGGCTCTGATTACGAATAAAGGTGGCATACAGATTTTGTAAATAAACAAATGCCCATAAACCATTTCTTAAAGAAACAGCTTCTAATATAACATGTTCAACTGGGTAGTTCCTATGTTGTTTAATATATCAGGCATGGAATTTGCCTGTTCTCTGTTTCAGCATTGTTAAATATTTAAATCTTTCTTTTAATTCTTCCTTTCACTTTAAATTTTGCAAATTGCATGTATATACCCATTACATGTATATTGGTAAGGTAAGGTAAAGGGAGTCCCCTGTGCAAGCACCGAGTCATTACTGACCCATGGGGGGTCATCGCATCACGTTTTCTTGGCAGACCTTTTACGGGGTGGTTTGCCATTGCCTTCCCCAGTCATCTACACTTTACCCCCAGGAAACTGGGTACTCATTTTACCGACCTTGGAAGGCTGAGTCAACCTTGAGCCGGCTATCTGAACCCGGCTTCTGCCAGGATCGAACTCAGATCCTGAGCAGAGCTTGGGCTGCAGTACTGCATCTTACCACTCTGTGCCACAGGGCTCTTCGTGTATATTGAAATATCATGATATTGATTGTACTGACTCTCAGTGTGTAATCCACCTTGAGTCTCTACAAGAAAGGCAGACTAGAAATGACATAAATAAATGAATAAAATAATAAATAGGTCCCATGCCTTCCCCAAAAGAAAGCTGCCAAGAAAAGGGCAAGTCAAACTTCCTAAGCGAGGGCATGCCTCTGTTGGAGCACCATTGCGCAGAGCATGTTTAGCCAGCCACCATATTTCACACTGGGAGGGCAGAGGAAGGAGAAACCTCCAAACATGACCTCAGATGATCCTTGAGATCTTGTGATCTCCCCATTCAGTGCTTACAAAAGTTAACAACCAGCATTTTGAGTTGGGTGTGGAAACTAAACAGCAACCAGTGAAAATGAAACAACGTGCCCCGATGGCTTGCTCCTTCCAGCAGTGTGGCCACCAAATTCACAACCCGCTGCAGTTTCCAGACACTCTTCAGAGGCAACTCTGTGCAATCCTTTTCCAGATGTCTGTTGGAAGTTTGGTTCTGCTGCCTCCTGTAAAGCTGGGAAATCTGAAGGTGGTTCCAAAAGGGGGGCAATCTTCATGCTGTGTGCAAATGCATATAACAAAACCCGGGCAATGTATAAATGAAAAGAATCCCCAAACTTGCTCACTGCCCTCCCCAACTCCTTCAGGATTCAATATGTATAAAGATAAATGTGCATCTGGAACACCTCAGAGAGTGGGGGGAGAGCAATTGACAGAGGATGAATTAAGAACCGTTAGTCAAGGGAAAGGGAAAGGATCCCACTTTTCCAATCAAAATTACAGCCTTTCAAGGCTGCTTTTCTTTTTTTTAAAAAAAAGTTGCCTGGGCTTTGTTATCTGCATTTGCATGTAATGTCTGGTTTTCCCTCTGTGAGATAAAAATAGGGATAAATGGAAAGGGGGTGGAGGAAAGGAAGAATTCTGTGACTTGTTCAATAGAAGAAAGTGTGTTTATTGATCAGACTTGAGTAGACTCTCTTAAAAGCAACCTCTCCCCTGACATTTTCAATAAACGACTGAGAGGGGGGGGAAATTGTTTCCCATTCTGTCATTTCTGGACAGCGTTAACTTACTGTTTCATAACCAATGGTACAATATTAGCGTGTTCTGAAAAATGGGCAGTTTGAAAAATTGACTCATAAAGTTATATGAAAAGAATTGATTCTGACGTCTGTGGATGCAGCAGCATTTTCCATGCGCGGCTTGTCCTGTAAACAATTTGGAAAGCAGTCTGTCAGTGTTTGCACACTACTGCATAGATTTTTTTTTAAAAAGAGTTTGCTGTGGTTAATGGCAAGACCTTAGAATGCACCTGAAAATTTCAAAGCAATTGTCTTTGAGATAAAAAAGAGACGAGCTTTCATTTATTTATTTACTACTTTTATACCTGGCCTTTCTCCCCATTAGGTACCCATGGAGGTGTACATCATTCTCTGTTCCTCCAATTTATCTTCTCAATAACCCTGTGAGGTAGGTTAGGCTGAGAGTGTGCAGCTGGTCTAATGTCAAGCTTCCAGGGCAGTGGGGGTGGGGAATTGGTACCTGGAACTGCCAGATCCTCGTCTGACATTGTAACCACTACACCACACCACGGCAACCTTTGCAACTGTGGTTAGTTTCCCCCTTTTGTACCATGTCAATGTACACTTTACCTTGAATGTATGCTCCATGGCTAGCAAAGAAACCCTCAGAAGCCAGCCACGTACAAGAGACCTCATTCTGCTATGTCTTGAACCTTCTTTGGTTTCTGCTACTCTTGAAGACTTGTCAAAGTACTTTCTTCTGGTTCTCAGGGTATCTTTTTCTTCCAGTAATGGATCCTACTTTTCAGGTCAAAAGGACATCTCCATTGCAGTTCTTAAACGATAGGTCATGATCCCAACGTGGATTGTGATGCTCTCACAATTGTACAAGAGGAGAAGGCCCAAACATATGGCTAAGTAGGGTTTCTCTGGTCCTAATTTGACCACTCTCTGACCAGACTGGTTCCTCTTCTTTCTAGCCATTGCGCAACATGTAGAGACGCAGCAGACATTCAGAGAGTCTGTTTCTTCCTTTTGCTTACTGTTTTTCTGTCCGCTCCGGTTCTTTAGGAGTCTAGCCACTTTTCCAGTTCAAGACAGCGGATGGTTCCTCAGGAAGGGCACGTGCTGATGGAACGCACCTTCTGCAGCATAGGCACATTAATAAAACTCCTCAGCCCTTCTCTTAGGAAATTTGCATGGAATGGGTTAGAGCACTCTGGAAGGCATGTGATCTTGTCAGAATCGAGGCATACAAACGGAGAATGCTGTCGCTTCAGATCATGAAAAGTCAAACGTTCCCTATAGTACATTTCTAAGGTGCTTCTTACCCTGCGGAGCTCAGGAGTGAGTATTGGGGAGTGCTGCTCCTTCATTTTCTTGACCGTGGTTCCTTGTTGAGTGCTGCACCAGTTCCAGGTTCTTACATGGAAGGCCCCACGTCTTCCTGCCCTGTGGCCTCACCCAGGCCTTCCTTTTGCTGTGTGAGAGCCCCATTGTTCTGCCGTGGCTTGGTGGTAGGTCACCTGCTTTGCACATGGCAGGGAAGGGATCCCATGTTGAATCCCGGGAACCTTCTGTTAAAAAATCTTGTGTAGGAGATATTGGGTAAAGTTCAGTTTCGTCCCAAGGCAGTAGAGAATACAGAGCTGGGCAGACAAGTGGCAGGCAGCAGTTTCCGATGCTGGGCTCAGGCCGGTGCTCTTCCCATTGGTCAGAATCACTGGGGAGAGATTGCATGCTGGGACATCCATGCCGGTGCCTCTCTCCTCCCCCGAGTCTCAGCCCTGGTTGTCTAGAGCCTTCCCCCTCTTATGTGATCCAGAGATAAAGAGAAGATGAAGGCGATGGGAGGTCTCTCCAGATAGTGAATTACTCCCATGCTGCAAAGGGTAATGTTTGCACAACTCTTGCAACTTTCTTCACTTAGCATCTCTCTTCTGTTCTCCTTTTCTTCTGCTTATGTTCTTGCCTTTAACTTTCTCTGCTCCCCTTGCTTTCATTCTGTACCATTTTTAGTTCTTTCAATGAGTTCCCTGGACCGCCCTCCCTCTTTTTATCATACCCTTGCCTTTATTATACCCCCCCCCCCTTTAATGTGCTATCATCTCTATCCTTATCTGCCCATGGCTGTCAGTTCCCCTAGACCAGGACTCAGATTGCTTTTGTACAGGGTTAGCAGTAAAGACATGGTGCCAGCATGCCATCCCAAACCCTGTGTTCTGCCTGAGAATCTGTTTTGGGGAGGCGGGGCTGGTAGGTGGCGGCAGCATGTCCACTGATACACCCAAGACTAATATTTTTGCATCTGGCACAAAGCAAAGGAGCGCCCGGTTGCAGCCGAGTAAATTTAGCAATACCATATTTAATGTTTTTTAAAAAGCAAGATTGGAACCCATAACGCCAAGCGACCGTTTCAGAGGCAAGTCCATACCATCCTGACACATGTTTCTCGTTTGATTCGTACTTATAAACCAGAATTGCCCAACTCCTTTGCAAATGTAGTTTCTCTTTGATTTCCATACTGGGCGGGCCCTCTGTGCTGGAAAAAAATAGGTCAGGAGCAATAATCTGAATCTTCTTCTGATAAATAATTAAAGCAAATGGAATTTTCACAAGATCCATGAGCTAAAATCATCCTTAAAGCTCTGGCACGTACTTTTCGGCTGATGTAAAATCCACGGAGTTTTGTTTTTTTTCTTTTCAGTCTAGGAGTAGCTAGCCAACATCCTCGCAGATGTAATTGAAAAATAGTGTTATGTGTTGCTGTTGCAAATACAGAGTAGATTTCTGGGGTGGTGCATTCTCATCTGTGGAACCAATAATTAGTATCTTTAAAAATGTATTGGTTGGGCGCTGAACAGCCAAGTTATTCTTTCTGCTGCGGGGCTCATGCTGCCTCCTACTGTTCTTTCTGTTCCTTCTCAACCTGTAAACAAGAGAAGAGATGTTTGTGCAAGGGAAACATATAAGACTCCCAAGGCTCCCTCTCTTCTAAAGGAAACAAATTCTACAAGCTGCACAACTAACTGATAAGTTCGGGCAAGCCGTTGGATCTCTGTACGAGGAAGATCAGAGACTCATGCAAAACATAAGGGTTGAGTTGCACATCTGTGAGCAGCTCTTGCTCTTCTCAAGGCTGCATTCCAATGGTACACGGTGGCTAGCACTAACCTATCTCTCCCCACCCTTCATCCCGCCTTTTTTTTTTTTTTTTACACAAGCCAGTTTGTGCTTGACCTTCCTACCAGATTTGGAAACCACAGTCAAACCACGACTTTCGCTCCTGGTTCAGAGAGTAATCTTAAACGGCAGTTGCCGGATAATTGTGCGCAAGAGTGGTGTCTGCCTCAAAATTTAAATCTGGGGAGGGGGGTTGAACAAGGCCATGGTGTACAAGCAGCCTAAAAGGGCTTACTGAGCTTCGGCCTCCTCTTTCTCCTCTTTTCAAAGCAGCCGTCCTGACTGAGCTTGTCCCTGGCCTTTGGTTTCCCTGGTTCAAGCTAGCAAAATACCTTCTCCCCCCACTCCACTCCGATAAGTTCCTCTTAAGATCTTGTCAGATAGCATCTGGAATCAGAACATTCAGCCTTGGCCAATTTTCCGCGTAGGGTCACTCGCCAGTTCCTTATTAAATGTCTCCTAACAAGGGTGGAAATGCAAAAAGGGGGAGACGATCGGGAAGGCGTCGCAGCTCTCCCATGTGATGAGCTGGCTCTGCAATCGATTGCGACAGCTGAACTAATGATGTCAGTGATGCTGATGCGACTGGGCTGCTGCCTCCCCCCATGCCCCGACTCTCACCAGCCAGTGTGCATGGAGAGAGAGAGAGAGAGAGAGCCTGCCGTGGCAGAGTCCGGGAATCCAGGAGCTCTTCCTTCAGAGTTCATTTTGCTTATGGATACAATACTTTACGGATGAGAACTCTGTCTAGGTCTTGCATCCCCGGAGGGTCATTTTGTCAAACCAGGACTGCAAATAGCTGGAATGCAAGCTTTCGAGTTTGCAGACGCTTGCGGGGGCGGGGGGCAGGGGGGGTAGCACCGGGAAGGGAATGAGTCCATCGAAGGATCGAAAGGTGCTTGGTTACTGTTGTTTGAAATCAAAAGGGTGAAGTGGCTGGCCAGAGCCAAGCCTGGCAGTGCAGATGGAAATGGGAGCAGTTGCTGGGAAAGACTGGCACCCTGGAGATCTCAAATGACCTTTTTCATGAGGAATCCAGATGAGTGGATCTTTTTGTACAAGTCTCACCTTCAACAGGTTGTCATATATCTAAATAAAACAGACATATGATTGTCCAGCTTTTAAAAAAACAACAACAACAGCTTTCTTGGGGCTGAACTAAAATTCTGACAGGCAAACTATTTCCAGCTTGTTTCATCTGTTCTCAGCTGGAAGGGAGGAATTATTTTGCTGGCTCTTCATTCTGATCGCTGTTTTAAAAAATGGGAGACTACTGATTCCTGGGACATAGAATTCCACCACCACCACCCCCAGATTATTTTGGAGGCATGCTTCATTTTTTCCCATTCATCCCCCGCCCCACCACCATTGGTTAGCACCATTACCTCCTATAGTCCTGCTCTCCTTAACCTACTTCACAAGGTTGTTGTGAGGTCAAAATTAAAAAAAGAGGAGAGGCATGCGCACCAACATGAGCTCCTTAGATGAAGTGTGGAGATATGAATAAGGTAGGGAATTTGTCTGAGGTTCCATCTGTACCTGTCCACCTTGCAATTGGTTCTCCCATGGGATGTCTTTTGACTCTGCTTTTGGGATACTACTCAAGCTGAAAGGATCAAAAGAGTGGCGAGCATTCAGAAGTGGCTTCATCTGCCAACGTAACCTTGACTTTAATCCGCACAGGATTGGCACATGAATCTGATCTTGCTGCACATGTGTTTCACTGAAAAATTTCTGGGCCCTTTCACAAGAGAACAGACCTAACTCTGCCACCAGCTGCTCCTGTGATGGAGGCAGTAGCTAATCACATCTTTCTGGATGTGCCTGCGCAATATATTATGCTCACACGTGCTTATTCAGTTATGCTGTACATTTTTAGTGAGTATATGTGCAGTAGAATCTTAAGAGTACCTCTCAAATCAAGTAATGCAGTGATTTACAACCAGTTGTAGACATACTGTTGGCGAGACTCAGATGTATTACGAGGTGGGATGCAAGGTTTTTATAACAGCTACTAAGAATTTGGTGTCTCTCAGTCCCCATTTCCACCTGCAAGTATGATGTGCTATTTCTTGCTGACCCTACCTGCCACGGATTATCCATCTGTGACCTTTTGGTCTGCTAGTAGTAAGAACAGAGTGTATGTAAACATATAAATATCCTTCTTGGGAAAAGTACTTTTTACTTACATTGTGGTGGGACCCGGATTCTTTGATAGTTTCCTTTTATTCAGCTTAACAGCCCATAGGCCATACACGCTAACAAAGTTTAAGAATTAAAAATAATGGTTAAAGAAAAGGTCGCCATGTCTACAATGCAGTTTTTACAAAGGAAACTCAGTAATAGTCTTAATTTTGTGGCATCAGAAATGTTCGAATGCCTCAGTAGCCATTTTTTTAAAAGAATCTCTCTCTGGCTACTTCGTGCTTTGGACAGTGAAAGACAGTATGGGATAGCAAGTCCAGTTCAGCTAAAGGGCAGTTACAGAAGTGTTCATCTGATGGTATCTTAAGGAAGCGGCCCTTCATCTGGGCTGTCAGCAATGCATTGCAACGTGCAATCATGTATGACCACCTCAATTTTGGGACTACTAGCATACTGAGGTAATGAGGCAGGTTGAACTGTGTAGGATATTTAATTCTCACATAGAGGTGGGAGCATTTTCATGCCGTGTCCTTTAGAAGGGAGCCCCAGTCCTGCTTAAGCAGCTTCTCTATGAGTAGTTCTCGTCTTTTCCCAATTAAAGCTCTTAGGTCCCATGAACCTAATTTTTTCATTTCAGTGTCCACATTTCTGTTCCACCTTAACCAGCCGCACTTTTAGGCTGCTGATTTAGCAAAGACTGGAAGATCTTCGGAGTTTTGCAGTCTGTGTTTGAAATTGACTATGGCTTTCCAGATCAATGTTGAGATTTTTCGAAGGCCCAATTCAAGTCGAATGACTGTGGAAGCTGTACATGGTGGTAGAGCAAGTATTTTCTGGAAAGGGGTTAACTGGAGCTTGTCAAGTTGTTCTGTTGGGCACAGGAACCAGATCAGGGAGTCATATAGTATACGTGGTATTACAAGAGCCTTGTACGCTTTCAAAAGTAGATTCTTTGATAGAATGATTGGTGGGGATAAGATACATAAGGTTGACAGTTACTGATAAAATGCATACGGTGGCCCAGATACAGCTGTCAAGTTTTGCTTCAAATTGCCATATTTATTTGAACACTTATACCGTTTTCTCCCCAGCGGGGGCCCAAAGTAACCAACAACTTTGTTCTCCCTTTCTTTGGCACCACAGCAGCCACCCTGTGCTTGGGCTGGGATAGAGTGACCGGCCCAAAGTCACCCAACCAGCTTCCGTGACAGAGTGGAGATTTCAACTTAGGTATCCCAGACCTTATTCTGGTAATGGAACTATGACACCACACTAGCTCTCCAAATGTAATATGTGTTTCTCAACATGGAGGAATTGTAGCACTCTGGCTACGTGTGCCAAATACCCTCAGCATCTCTAGTTACAGAATCTCAGAAAGCTTGTGCTGTGGAAGACCCTTCACTGCCCGAGAGCTTGGCTATCTCCAGCTAGCTGGAGCTCTTATCTGACTCGCTATAAGGTTTCTTTATTTTCACCCTTGCTCTAGTGGTAGGTCATTCAGTTTGCACATGAAAATCTCCAGTTAAAAGGCTCTCAGGTAGCAAGACAGGTGAAAACTTTGAAGAACCTTTCCTAGTTGTTGGGCTAGATGGATCAGTTGTCTGGCTCTGGGGCTACCTTAGTTGGAATACCTGCCATCAGTTGTAGGAGCTTAGCATAAGATATGCTTTATAATCCTGATTTGAGAGGGATAGCCATACTAGTCTGCAGCAGCAGAATTAAACGGGAGTCCACTGGCCCCTTAAAGAGGTTAACAAAATATTTTCAGCATAAAGAATGCTGGTGAGTCCAAGCTCTCTTCATCCGATGCATCAGCCTCCTTTTCTTTTTGCATATTTTCAGAACTTTGTTTATACCCTGCCTTCCTCCCCATTGGGGACCCAAAGAGATTTGCTTTGCTCTCCTCCATTTTATCCTCACGTCAACACTGTGAGGATGGGGTGGGCGCCTAAGGTCACTCAGCAAGCTTCCCCCAGATCCTACACAGGCTCTTATGTAGAGGGGAGGATGTTTTGGCTCATGATGGCCCATCACCTGCTGTTAAAAATAAATAAGACCGTCAAGGTAACGCCTGGTTCTTCCAACTGCTTCAAGAACCCCCATACTCAGCGCTTGATGCTTTCCCCTTCTTACTGGCACATAGCGGCGGACTTTTGAAAGGAGTTTATTTGGGGAAGAAGAACTTGGAAAGGTCAAGTTTTTCGCTTTAACAGATCATTGTTTGTTGGAGAGCTTGGTGCCACCTACCCTTGGGGAGTATTAATACGTGGTCAGCCGTTTCCTATGGAGCAGCCTCCTCCCTTTTCTGATCGCAGCCCCAAACAGCTGCTGAATATTTCTCAAGACTGGCAAAAATCTTCCGATGCCTTCCTTTGTTTGTTTTCTGGTGCTGCAGACTCCTTTTGTACCTGGCTGAGAGGCTTATTTTTTTGTCTGTTCGGTTTAGTGCGAACAAAGCAGGAACTACATCTGACACTGGGGTAATAGTGAAGAACATTGCCTTATGGGGAATTTTCCATTTTGCCAGCAGTAAATCTAGCAGGAACTTCGGGGCCAGCAGCATGAAAGATTGGCCACCTCCTGCCCCCCCCCCCTTTTGATTTTTTCATCCTCTCCTGCTGTGTCCTTGTGTGTGTGTGTGTGTGTGCAAAGTGCTTTCGCTGACGGTGACCTCCATAGGGTTTCCAAGGCAAGAGACGAACAGAGGTGGTTTGACATTGTCTACCTCTGTGCAGCCACCCTGGACTTCCTAGGTGGTCTCCCATCCAAGTACTAACCAGGGCCGACCCTGCTTAGCATCCGAGATCTGATCCAATCAGGATAGCCCTAGGCCATTTGAAGTCCTAAAATGGGAGGGGCTGGAATTCTACCTTGTTTATAGGTACATACCATGTCAGCAGGTATCGTGCTTGGCTGGTCTCCCTGCTGCGTCTGCTCCGTGATGGTGTGTAGGCTGAATCACTTGGCCCCTCACCCCCAGTTTAGGGGAGAGTACACTGCCTGGTGTGGATGCCTTGCACTTTGGTCCCAGAGAAATGACGGGAGGTCATGTAGGGATGCTTCCTGGCAAGACACAGGCAGTCAGGCACACATTCTGAGAGGCTCTGTTGGGGTCCAGTTACTATTCTGGAAGTAGCTGAGGTTACACACCTGCTTGGCACATTGCTGGTGCTAAGCAGGTATGAGCCCAGTTCTCTTGGATGGGAGACTGCTGGGAAGCTGGAACTCTGTGCAAGAGCAGGACTTAAATGGTACTCTGCATCAAGCTGTTTCTGGGTGTGTTGCCATCATAAATGTCAAGTTTAAGTAGCATATCTCCTCCTTTGGAATCAAAATTGGATAAGGATGAGGGCGATTATATCTATTATACAACTCAGAACTCGAGTTGAGTCTAAAACTTGGCTCGCCCCAGTTTGGGTTCGGGCCACCACTGTGTTTTTATTTCTTCATCGCCTTTGAATGCTGATCCAGAGAATACAAAAGGAGGAACCAGATACCAGTTAATACATTTGTGGTGCTTTTTACAGATACTGCACTTGAATGATTGATTGTATGCATTTGATCACAGAGTAATCCCATGTCAGAAAAGCACAGCTCACTCAGATGGCCGAGGGAGAACTGCCATGCAGAGTTCTGTTAGGATACCACGACACAAAGAAATCATTGGCGGACAAAAACTAGCTCTCTGTATGTACCCCCCCTCTCTGTTTCTTTTTTTTTAAACAGGAGGGCACATGAGAGTTGGGAGGTTAGATTTGGGCAAAGGCAGATTAAGTATTACAGAACTGTTCTGTCTGGGAGCGCCAGAAGGGAGGCATGCAAAAAGATCCACCACATTTTAAGATTTTTCCTTTATTTATACCCCACCTTTCTTTCCAAAGTGGTTCACGTCATCTCTCCTCCATCTTATTGTCTGTGAGGTAGGTTAGATGGAGTGTGTGTGACTGGCCCAAGACACCCAGCATGCATCCATGCCAAAATGGGAATTCAAACCTGGGACTCCCAGATCCTAGCCTGATATTCTGACCACTACACCATATGCCCACTCTTGGACCAGCTGAGAGCTGCCCTCTTCTCCTTCCTGAAGCATGGTAGCGTTTCCCCCTTAAATATTCCTTTTCCAAGCTACCAAAATTCAGGAATCACCTCGTGAAACAGATGGCAACATATTTAGGATAGGCCAAAGAAATTATGCCTTCACACAAATGCAGAATTTTGCTTTGAAATGTGCTGCATTTGTAGTGTGGTGATGGCCACTGGTTTTTAGATGGCTTTAAAAAGGAATCAAAGAAATTTATGGAAGACGAGGAGGATATTGATTAATGGCTGTTAGCCATGATAATCTCTGTTTGTAAATAGAACCTCCCTGCTCAATGGCAGTATACCATGGAAAACAGTTGCAGGGGAGTTGAGAGTGAGGGAGGGCTGGTGGTTTTCTTGCTGGGGTTGTGGGCTTCTCAGAGGTAACTGGTGGGCCAATGTGGAAGTTGGGGTACTGGGCTTGGCTTGATCCAGCTGGGTTCCTCTTTGGTCCATCTCCCCTTTCTGTATTTTCTCTTCTTGGCACCTGCTTGTCAGCTGTGTAAGTAAGTACCTTTTAAGTTCCTTAAATTTTATTACCTCAAATTGCCCACCTTTTTGTTACATTTCTTTGTAGCACATAAGTGGTCACCCAGAGAGGGGTGGGGGCACGTGCAATTGTCAAGTGTCATCCGGCTTGACCCTGCTCTTCACACACACCATACTGATGGGGGTGAGCTTACTGTGCCACCTGCACATCCTGGCTGGCATTCAGGGCTGGCATCAGGGTTTGGTATACTTGGGCACCTGCCAAGGCCTAGTGCAGGCTAGGGGCCCTAGCTGTCAGCCAGCAAAACTTTTTAAATTTCCCATCAGAAAATGACAATTGCTCCGGAAGACACCCCCCCCTCATGACCTTGTAGGGGCCTTAGGGATAATCCCCCTTTTTCTAGTTTGAGAGATGGTGGTGGGGGCAGAGAAACAGCTGTCTTTGATCCCCTTTAGCCTTGCTCTGTCTCTCTCTGTGTTTGCCTACAGGAGACGTTGGAGCAAGATGAGCCGGGGGAGGCATGGGTAGTTGGGGGTACCCTGGAGGGCAGCTGGCGCAGTGATCAGGCCCTGCATGCATGGACACCAATAACTTTCAGGGGTTGGATATTAAAGACCTCAAGGAGCATGGCATCTTTGGGGATGGAGGTTTTTTAAAATAATGCAGGTGGGCCACCAAAGACGTTGGCTTGCTCCAAATCAGCAAGTCTGCCATAAATCCCACGGTGCAGGTGAGGCTGTAGATCTAAATAAATGATGTCCAGTTGCTGGCGTGTTGGAAGGAAGCGCTGCTTGGAGGGGCTGGGAGGGAGGGGTCTTGCTTGATCCCATTCCATGTGGGTACACATGTTTTACATCCCATTAGTCATTCATTGCACTGTTTCAGTTGAGTTGTTAGGCTGAAGGAGTTCACTGATTACCCAACATTACTACAGGCTTTTGTTAACTAATTCTCTTCCCCTGGGACAGCCGTAATTGTGTATTGGGCTGGATTCATAAGCCAGTTTAAAATGGATATTTTTTTTTTGCTACACTCCTTGCTCATAGCAGTGTTTCGATTAAAAATGTAATCAGCCTTCAGCTAATATGATAAAATTGGTGAAATGAAAAAGCGCTGAGAGAGTAGCTGATGGAAATGCCCCAAATATATTCAAACCGTTGCATTTTTAGCTTGGTGAATTCACACTCCCCCCTCCTCCATTTTTTTGCTTTTAAAAAAAGGCACGGCTGTTTCCTGATGTATACATTGGCTTTTTTTTGTCTTCCAGGACCTGCGGAAACAGGTAGCTCCATTACTGAAAAGTTTCCAGGGAGAGGTAAGTTCTTGTCCTTTTTCTTCCTGTTGCCTTTTTAAATGTGGTGGGTTGGTGGACCTCTTCAAGGGCTTGAGGGTTTTCTATGATGCAGTCAAGACCTTTTCTCTTTGAAAGTGTGATAATGAACATGGGACCATAGAGGGAGATTTTCCCCACTACCCGTTCCAGGCCTTCATGGTGTGAGGTGCTTTGGAGCTGATACTCTAACCGTACAATCCTAAGTGGAGTTACTTCAGTCTAAGCCCATTGAAATCAATGGGCTTAGACTGGAGTAACTCTGCTTAGGATTGCATTGTGAAGCGGTAGGGCCCCTCCATCACCTTTAACTGTTAGACCAAGTGCTTTGCTTGTTAGCCTTTGATCCCAACCTCTTTCTGTGGAGCTCATGGTTCTCCATCCTTCCCTTGTTTTATCTTTGCAGCTATCCCTTTGGGGTAGGTCAGCTGCAGGGAACTACTGGCCCAAGATCACATGCTGATCTTCATTTGATTGCAGGTTTGGCAGCTTGAAAAACTATTGGCTGAGTTTGGGTACATGTCGGGAACCCTTGAATGGTTGAGGAACTTTAGCCCTTGGTCAGTGTGTCATGGGTCCTTTGACCATTCATGGCCACCATGGCGGCTGCCCAATCTTTCTGGCTCCTCTTCTGGCCTTTTAAGAGACCAGTGGGAAGTGTGATTTGCAGTCATGTGAGTGGTGCTGCTCGCTGAGGGAAGGACACGCACACTGATGCCGGTTGCGTTATGCCTCTTCAGTACGGGCAGCAGTTTGAAGCAATGTCTTGAGCGTCCCGTTCCGACAAAGGTTCTTTTTACCCAGTGATGCTCTCCCTCCCCGCCCACCCCATTTATTTACTTAGTTAAATTCTATTTATGGACTGCCTTTCAATTTTATGGTTTTGAAAGTACAATAAACATGGACCAATACATTCAGTAAAACCAAACCAGCCATAAAAAGCAGTAATAGGAAAAGCTAGTAGAATATGATTTTAGGTCTCATGTGATTTTTTTAAGCCATCAGTTTAACTGGCCTTGTAAAGTACGTACTTTAGAAAACAGAAGATTTCCTCCTCTTCAAAGAGCCAGCAGGGAACATCTGTCAGGTTTCCTTGATAAGGGAGTTCCGTAAAACAGGGGCCACCACCCCGAGGTCACTGTTCTGGCTGGGTGGTGGACCAGATACTTGGAGCCAACCCTGTAGCTTGTTTTGGGTGGGGGAGGGAGAGAAGGTAAAGCGTCCTACTAGGTTTGCTCAGTGATTAAACAATATTGAAATGTCTGTTGCATCTTACAATTGAATTACTGTTTCTGAAATTAAACTTTGGACACCCACTGGAATTCGGTCATCTTGTAATTGTTGGCTTCTACAGGCTTATCCAGTGAGGGTTTCTGTTGTACTTTGTAAACCGAATAATTCCCCAGTCCCTTCCTGATGTGGTGGTGGTGGTGGTGGTGGTGATGGTGATGATGATGAAGGTTCTTGGGAGGGCCCTTAGTTTTTAAATATTTGTCGCTCATTGTGGCAGTTAATGCAGTTTTGTGCCCTAAGCAATTTCTAGAAATGAGCAAAAGAGGCTACTAGAAAATTGTAGCCAGCAATCATGTGAAGCCAAAACCAAGATCATTTCCAGGATGGTCCTTGGACTGAAAATGTTTCTGCTAGGTTCCTGAACACCACATACGAGGCAGAGAGGGCTGTTGGGGGACGGGAATTCCCTTTGGGAACAGTTCTGCAAAGAGAGGACCACCATTAATAGCATCCCAAGGCACATGACCTCCTCTGAGGTTTGCTTAGAATTCAGCTGCAGTTGAACATCTGAAGCTGTTTTCTGAGTCACTTGCTCCACTCATTCATCTAAGTCTGCATTATCTTGCCTGACTTGCAGTAGCTCTCTAGCAGATCAGGCCTTTCCCTGCTGCTGGGGTCGTTCAATGAGATATCCTAGGGACAGAGCCTGGGGTTTTTATGCTAGACTACTGCAACTCGCTTTATGCAGGGCTTCCCCTGAGCCTGATCCAGAGGCTACAGCTGGTCCAAAATGCAGCTGCGTGAGTAATTGCAAGGGTCCCAATTAGGGAGCATATAGGGAACTGGTTACCCGTTGAGTACCGGGTCCGGTTCAAGGTTTTGGTGTTGACCTATAAAACCCTATGTGGATTGAGCCCAGCATATCTGCAGGACTGCCTCTCCCCATATGTACCCGAGAGGATGCTTTGTTCAACAAATAAACAACTGTTGGTGGTCCCTGGCCCAAGGGAGGCCTGCCTGGTCTCAACCAGAGCCAGGGCCTTTTTGGTCCTGGCACCGACCTGGTGGAACTCCCTGTCTGAGGAAACCAGGGCCCGGCAGGATTTGTTATTTTTCCACCTGGCCTGTAAAACAGAGATGTTCCACCAGGCATATGGTGGAGGCTAGGTTGGGCCCCCCACTGGCCACTCTAAACATCTGTCCACCACCCTACATATGAGCCTATATATGAGCCAGGGCTTGAAAAGCAGTATTTTATCATTGCCATCTGAAGAGAAGCTGTATTGTATTTATTGTATAAAATTGTTTTAATGGTATTTGTATAATGTTTTATCTGTTTTAACTGTTATTTCTGTAAATTGAAACGTTGTACTCTGCCCTGAGCCCGCCTGTTGGGGAGGGCGGACTAAAAATCTAATCTAATAATAATAAATAAATAATATAATAAATATGCACTCCCCTCTCTCCAAATGTACACGACACAGTGATGGTGTGGGCCAGGTGTATGCTGGAGGCACGTGCTGGCCCACCACTTTGCATGCAGAATATCCTGGCTCAAACCTTGGACAGTCTGCGTACAAAATCTGTGCTCTGCCATGTCCCTCCCCATGAGTCTGAAGCGCCCTTCTGCTCGTGGTCCCTATAGCTCAGAATGGTCTGGTCTGCCTGCTTTAAGAAAATCATTTCCAGTTTCATGTGTTTTAATCAATCAATTTTCATATGAGTAAAGACATTTCTGAAGCAAACAGCATACTCTGGTTTTAGATAATGCCCGTCTGTGTCATAGCTGTCAGAATCATAGAAGAAGCATTTGCTTGCATTGAAGAGAGACGGGAAAATACCTCTTCAAAGATAGCTTTTCTCCATCTGCAGCATTTTATCTGTACTACTGTAAAAAAAAATACGTTTAAACAAATCTGCTGCCCAATTAATATGGGGCCTCTTTGTAGTCAGTCAGAAGGCTGCCAATCTTACTGTTCAGTTGATTAAACATTACAAACCTACGTATTTTTGGAGCTTTCTGGGCTAGACTAACCATTGGGAACAACAAAGAAGCCTGAACATTAGGAAACAGAGTGTCTGAACCTGCATTTGTGATGTCACTGAGCAGCTATTTTTAAGACTGGGTGAGGATTTCCTGAGGTCACCCGTATTCTTTTCATGTGGCAGAGTATTCGTGTCCAAGAGCAACAGAGGAGTTCCGAATTCAGAACTTGCTGGAAGGCAGATACTCTGAAAAGAACCTGATCTGCTGTGTGTTTTCCGCACACTTTTCCCCATTTGATATGGCAAGTGGCCTTTAAGGGCAGACTCGCCGGTCATTTTAAACGTGGAGGTAGGACTTGAAAATATTAAGACCATGGATAAATAAACTGCACTCCCTAATAAATCTAGCGGAGCAGGGAGTAGCCTAGGATTGAATCGCTCATTGGTTCCACGTTCTGTGTTTCACATTGACCAGCTAGCTATTAAACTCTTGTCAAGAACAACGTGGGTTCAGAAGCGTATACCTACCATGCAAGCTTAAGTAGAGTTGCACCCTCTGAAATCCAATGCAGTTGATGGGCTTGGAAGATGTGCTTAGGATGACGAAGAAAGCTCCTCTCAAAGCTCTTGCTTCTTTTCTGGCTGCCATCCATGGTAAATCTCTGCTTTTAATTTTGTCCCTAGTTTCTGCATTTTTTTAAAGCTTGAGTTTAGGGGCTTTCATTTTTCAAATTTCATCCTTTCCTCAGTCTCTCTAAAAGTTACATCTAGAGGCCATGTGCATAAATGCATACTCATGAACACCAGGACATCATGCAGTGCCCAGCCTACTACAGCTTGCACATGCTTCAACCACTGGAGTCTCTTAACCTGTTTTTAGGGCCACTGTGTTTTTCTAGTATATCTCAAAGAATCAACACACTCCTGGCTTTTGAGTCAGATGACTGCAGAATGAATGAATACAATATGCGACAGGTAGAGTAAAGCTTTTAACAGTGTGTATTAGTCACCTGGTGCTGGAGGGAGGGGAATAAGTGTTGGACTGTGATCCTTCACCTGGAGTGTTACAAGCACCATTCCCCATGTGAAAGATTGTAAGCTCATTCAAGACTTATTATCACCGTTTCAGATAAATAGAACATGAAAACAGTGGCAAACGTTTTAAAAATTATTAGTCCAGAACCTCAAATTCTTACATATATAGGAATTTTTAATAATGGTGGCGGGGGATGTCTGTAGAATAATGTGGGCAGGAGTTGCCCAGCTGTTTCTAGATATTGCAGCAGCAGGCGTAGTAACTAGTATACGAGTGACCTTGTTCCTCTCTAGTTCTCCTCACAGGTACTGAAATCCTGCAGCTGAGTGTAAAACATGAGTATAAACTGTCTCCCGGGCCTGTGAACTAAGAGAACAAACTGTGGTTTGGAAGGCCCCTGGTTCACACTTCCACTCCGCCACCCACTCACTTTGGCCATCAGCAAGCCAAATTCTCCCATTGCTGGAGTCCCACCCCCTTACGGGGGTATCAATACTGGCCTATCTTACAGGTCTGTGCTGAGACCTGCAGCCAGAAGATAAAAGTGCTTTGAATGCCGAAAGCTGTATATAAATGTATTGTTATTTAAACTTTTGAGTTTTACGTGTCTGAAAACAACCAGAGCAGGCAATACCAGATGCCAATACTAGAAGAGTTGTGAGAGTGATGGGGGTGGATAATGCTCTGCTAAAGAGATCCCTCTCACTTTCTCTCTGTTTCCCCTCTTGCTCTTACGCAGCTTCACCTTCTTTGCTAAGTACCTATCCCTCCCTACCCCCAGATTCCTTATGTTTAAATTTACAAACCTAATTAATCCAATTTCTTTACTGTAGACTCGCTCCGTGATAGCTCAATTAGAGCCACAGCCGAACTGTGGTTCAATATCCAGGCCAGCTTTTGTAATTGGAACCACATTTTCTTTCCGAGGATCTGCAGCTGGTTTGGGTTCTGCTCATGCAGAAAAGGATATAACCTTGCATAACATAGGAAATGAACGGTTGAGAGAGAAGCCAAATTCAATTTCAGTCAGATATTTTGAGGATAAGTCCATGATCTATGGAAGCAGGGGAATGAAAAGTGTGTGTTATGTGGAAAGCCGGTGTCTGTGGCAGTCTATTAATCATGACCGGCCTGGGTGCTTCTTTGCATTAGCACCGATTTTGAGTACAGGGGCTGGAGATCGGCCAAGCGCTCCAAGTGTTAACCTCTTCGAGACCCGGAGCTGCTTTGCTGTCGAATAAATGTAATGTTGCGGTCAGGAGCGATGTAGCAGGGAAACAGACGTTGAGCGAGGCTATTACAAATCGCTCTGGATCGTGGAAGTCGGCAGCACGTGGTGAAACCCACAGCCTTTCTTTTGTTTCATTGATTCGGGGCTGTGAGTTTTTGCAGCCTTTTTGATTAAAATGGTCTCCTTCCGCCATTGTAATAAAACCGAAACAATCTGGAGCAAATCTAACATGTCCGCAGGATAATTGATGCCTTGTAACTTCCTCCCAGCAGTGCTGTGCATATTGAAGTGGGGAGTTGCAGGTTATTTGTGGGGATCGCCTTTGGCTCAGTGGATGGGCATGTAGAAGATTTTATTTACATACACCTTACCTGCAGGTATATACGCACTGTGTTGTAAGCTTACCTAGAGGGCCATTTTAATGGTAGTAAGGCAGGATACAAATTGAGATCCTGTGGTTCATTCTCTGGTATCTTCAATACAGAACAGTCTAGGGTAGCAGATGTTAGAAAAAAACTTTTTCAACCAGAGACCCTGGACAGCAGTTACTGTACAGAACAAACTGCACTGGATCCAGTAGTCTTGCTCGGCAGAAGGCAAATTCATATCTCCATTCTTGTTGGCAGGGAGAAAACGTGTCTTGGGGGTTGGTTCATTTCTAGGTTGCAAGTCTTCATCTTTAAGAATGAGAGAAGTGTGTTTATGGGTGTTAGGAGTAAGAAACGAGGGAGTGGGTTAAAGAGTAAGAAGCGGGTTGGATTTCGGACTACAGGACACAGAGGAGGTTAAGAACAGGAAAGGTTATGTTGAGTACGGAGCAAAAAGAGACTGGCCATTATAAGATGCTAGGCAGGCTATTCCTTTTCCTTTGCAGTGAAGCTTTTTGGGAGAAAAGATCACCACAAGGTGATATTCCCTCTTAGTTTTTACATTGTTATCAGCTGGGTGACATACCCACAAATCAAATTGCCAGTTACTGTGTCCTGAAAATAACATTTTTCCCTAACGATTTTCCAAATCACCCTCCATTGCAATTTTCTCATTATCAAGATCATATTCTATCGCCTGAGGGGAATTCTCATTTTGTGGACGGTCTCCTTTCTGCTTTAGCAGTGGCTCTGTGGCTTTGTCCCTTAGTTGTAAGGAGGGTGATGGAAACCATCTGTTTATGAGGGGAATGCCGCTGTCTACAACTGGCGTGTTGCGAGCAGACAAGGCTGTAGACCTGCTCCATGCCAGCCAAGAGCTGTGTGGCAAGGAAAGAGTTTGTGTTCTGCCAAGGAAAGCATGGTGTGGTGGGGCCACACACTTCCCTGCTGAAAACTTCGAATGGTTCCAAGGTTAAACTGGTGGGAGTGATTCGTATCCGGAAATGAGAAAGAGAGTTGGATGAAGCGAAGGTGATACAGCTGGAGAAGAGTGAAATAGTGTAGTTCGGAGGTAAGAGTGGCAAAGAGAGGCTTGTCTGCTGTAGGAGCTGAAGAAAGCCCTGCTGCTTCCTCCACCTCCCATACAGGAGGGGGAAAAAGGAGCTTAGCCCTGCCTTTTTGGCTGCTCTGTGGTATGTGGCATTTGGAAAAGAGCACAGATACGTGGAAGGTTTTTCAGATAAACTGTGCACATTGCAGCGCACCAGACATTGGTTATAAACATATGGATCTGCCATATACAGACTCTCTCCATCTCTAGCTCAATATTGTCTATTCTTACTGGCAGGAGCTTTCTTGAGTCTCAGGCAGAGAAAGAGCTTTCACAAGCCCTGTGGCTTCAGAGCCTTCAACTGGTGGTGCCAGGGATTGAGCCCTTCCCCTCTGTGTGTCTTAACACTGAGTTTCTACACGAGAAGCCTCAACACATGTTTGTCAACTGTAGGGAGACGCAGTGTTAGCGGGGAAGTGTGGTTTTATAAGACATGGTCTGCCGAGATTGCTCCTCAGCGGGTTTGTTAATTTCATTCATTCATTTCAAATTTCTATTCCACCCTCCCTGCGGGCAGGCTCAAGGCAGATAACAACCTATTAAAACACAATAAAAATTTCATCCACATTAAAACAGCAAATACAAATTTAAAAACAGGATGGTGGACAGCCTTCACAGGCAGGGTTAGAATTTTATACACCCCTTTGTTCAGGCCGGCCAGCCTCAGCCATGTGCCTGGCGGAACAACTCTGTCTTGCAGCCCCAGCAGAAGGATAGTAGGTCCTGCCAGGCCCTGATCTCCGCAGGAAGCATTCCACCAGGTGGGAGCCAGGACCGAAAAGATGCTGGCTCTAGTTGAGGAGCCTCCCGAAGGCTCTGTCAATTTCACCTCTCCAGTTTAAAACTGTGGGATCAGAACCAGAGGGCTGCAAGGAATGGGAATGGGCTGGAGCTGCCTTCCAGAGCTGGGCTTGGACCTGGAGAGGTTATAATGGGCTGAAGTTTCCCTTCTGGCATTTCACAGCCCCTTCACACTCCTCCAGTGTATAGCAAAGCCTTTGCCCTGTCCCTGGCTCTGTCTTTTAAAACTACCCTTCCTGGCTAACATTGGATCTCCCGACACGTATTCATCATATGTCAGATGTCTCATGTCGAGAGACTCACAGTTATATGCCCATTGTGGGCTGTTCAATGGAAGTCAAGGACCTCTGCTGTGTCGGGCAATAACAACCCAGGATGGAGAAATATCTTGATTTCATAACCTGATTTACCCCATTAAGGGCTCTCCTTCAAGAAACCTTTGGAGTTGCAGTTCTTTAAGGAGACTGGGGACTCTTTCACATTTGTACTGCCAATCAGCAGCCCACAAGGACTGGAGGGGAGAAGGTAGAAGGCAGCAGAATTTGAAGATGTGGTAACAGTGACGTGAACCTGGGTTTTCAAGTCTGTCCGTTTCACCATCCAGGTTCTAATCTGTAACTTTTAAAGTTTGTTAGAATCCTGTGTGTACCCAATTTCTCTTTAAAAGCAAACTGGATTTGATCAAAACAAGTTTTAAGCTCTCAGTGCTCATGGGGAAATTTGACTTCTAGCAGCAAAAACTGTTCATTGGCTCAGTCTCTGTACTGGTTGCTTTTTCCCTGTTTTAAAAACAAACGTTAAAAATTGCTCAAAACTTAGCTATACTGCACGTACTAATTTTTAACTGTTTTGGTGAATCAGACGGATGCTGGTGCCCCCCCCACACACACACACACATACACCTTAAATAAAGAAATAAAGGGGCCTGGCCCATTAGTTCATGATGTAGGTTTCGCTGCTGGCATTAAAAGCGAAAAGGTGCATTTATTGATCTTGGCACAGCCGATATTGTACCTGTCTGGTAAGTGCTACATAATGGTTTAGGCCAAGCGCAGGTTGTTTATCACCGGGCTGTTAAGAATGTATTGCTTCCCAAGCTGACATGTTAATGGTTTGGATGAGCCGTCTTTCAGAGCAGCGGCCTTGTCGCTGCTCAGCCTTAAGAATGCCTCTTAAAACCCACACATACTCACGTTGCGCGCTGGCTTTTCTTTGCACACAAGAAGGAACACACAAAGCTGCCTTCTAGGTTGGACCATTGGCCCAGTTTACGTTGGTAGCATTTGTTCTGACAGGCAGGTTGCTACTAAGGTCTTGGGTTGAGATCTTTACCTGCTCTTCTTCCTGAAAGCCTCTAACTTGGGGGCTCCGGGGCGACTGGCAGGGGCTTAGCTAACCTGCTAACTTGACAGTGTTGGTTTCCACTTCTGACTTTTTAATGTTCTTCAGAGCAGTTTCATGATAGAATGCAACTAAACACAGATTACAGTGCCTTACAGTGCTGTTACGTTGCCTTATGTCCCATCAGTTGCTTTTAAATATGTGCTCCTATGTGCTACCTGTTGCTTTAAGTATGACTCTACTGGGTAATTCTATGTTGTCTAATGTCAGTCCTAGAATTGCTTATGTTCTGTTTCAGTATTTTGCCAACTCTGTATTGGATTCTTGCTCATGTTATGCCTTTGTAAACTTGCATATATTTACCCTATGTCATTGTTTATAGAAATGCCCTTGATATTGACTGTACTAATACCTCACTATGTAATCCGCCTTGAGTCTCAGAGCCAAGCTACAAGTGACACCTGACACAGGTTGGGCGCTTGTCAGTTTCCCTCAAGTTTTGATGGGAAATGTAGGTGTCCGGTCTTGCACCTTGGCTCTCCATTTAATTGAAGTTTACAGAGCGGCAGTCTATGGGAGGAAGAACATGCAGTTGGGAGGGGAGTGCAGGCGTCAGGCTCTCGCCAGGCACCCCCCTTCCCCTCCGCTGGGTGTGTGTGTGTGGGGGGGGGTTCTGTAAACTTCAATTAAATGGAGAGCCAAGCTGTAAGATCAGGATGCCTACATTTCTCCTTGAAGTGCTTCCTATCTGTGCTTTTTTTGATCCAAAATGCAGCCCTGTTGGCATTTCTCTGCAAATAATTCTAGCTGAAATGCCGTTTGGTTCAGCACAGGCCTTTTTCTTCAGGTCATGTGACCAAGGGGGCTGTTGGACGCAGAGGCCCTTCCCTGAGATGAGCCCACGGTGTGATGAATGGAAGTTTGGAGAACTTCCACACCCAGCCCCCAGTTGCATGAGATCATCTTACAGAAAAGTGGCAGAACTGAAAGGACTTGTGCAGGGAGACGCAGGTTGTATTTGAAGATGACAGTTGAATGGTGAAATGTTTCAAGTTGGAAAAGAGCTCTTTTTTATTTTGCCTATTGTCTTTTGATTTTCTCTGGATGGGGCTTTTCCACATGGAGGAGGCAGTTTCGGTCCTAAAACTATACCCGTGTTTTTAGTGTTTGGTGCTTAAATCAGCTCAGATTGCTTATGTAGGAAAAAAATATAGATGACTAACAAGTAAAGTCTAGCTGTTAGTCTGTCATGTAAGAATGTACGTGTTCTCCTTCTGCAGGTAAATGGGGAACATTCTCTCTCCCGAACTAGTTCCAGCTCTTGTTTTGTGGCCGTAGGGGGGTTCCTTCCCATGCTTGTTGGGCCACATATCCCATATGAGTGTCAGTCCTCCCACAGCTGGGACAACTCAGGTGTAAGCAAAAGATCCACCGTAGAACCCTGTTGTGCGGTCTGGGGTGCTGCTGTGGCTTTTTTTATTTAGGTAATAACAACAACAACAAAAACAATAACAACAACATTCTATTTATATACCGCCCTTCAGGACGACTTAATGCCCACTCAGAGCGGTTTGCAAAGTATGTCATTATTATCCCCACAACAAATACCCTGTGAGGTGGGTGGAACTGAGAGAGCTCTGAAAGAGCTATGACTGACCCCAGGTCACCCAGCTGGCTTCAGGCGGAGGAGTGGGGAATCAAACCCGGCTTTCCAGATTAGAGTCCCGCGCTCTTAACCACAACACCAAACTGGCTCTCACCAAACTGGTGATTTCTTCCCCTGTTTTCCTCCCACTGAAGATCTACAATGGCTTTCCAAAATTATGAATATAATTTAAATAAGCACAATGCAGTGTAATTTTTTAAAATTACATTAAATATCTTGGGATGAGCGGGGATGGGCTCCTCTGGAGAGGACCATAGGAACGTGAGAAGAAAGTAGCTAGAACAGACTAGCCGGAGGGGTCAGGTGACGCTTCTTGATCCCTATAAGGCGTCCGGGTCAGGATGGTCTGCTCCTTGCTGGCTATTGGCACATGCCTTTGCTTCAGCCCCCTCCCCCACTGAACAGGAGCCAGATTCAACATGTACCTAGAAATTGGATGCTGACGCTTCGAAGCTGAAGAGCCAGGAGATATTTTTCCAGCCCTGCCGTTAGCCTACAGAGAGCTCAGCTTCGCGTTTCAAAAGAGAAATGAACTGGCTTACCCAGTAATGTTTATACAGTCATAAATCCCGCCCCACTGATGTGTTACAGGGACTTTTTTTCTTCCCCTTGGAGCTGATCTGAGACTCAGCCTCTCCTCCCCCACCCTCTTTGCTTTTTCAGATTGATGCATTGGGTAAAAGAAGCAAAGAAGCAGAGGCAGCGTTCCTGAATGTCTACAAGAGATTAATTGATGTTCCAGGTATGTGGACTTATTGTTCTGTTCTGAAAACAGCAAATGTTGCCCATGTCCTGGCCGCCGGTGGGTGTCCTCTTCTTCTTCAGCCTGTCATTTGGCTGCGGCATTTAAGAAGCTTTTTGTTGCACCAATTGCCATGCTACAACTAGGGTTGCCAGCCTCCAGGTAGTGGCTGGAGATCTCCCGGAATTACAACTGGTCTCCAGGCCACAGAGATCAGTTCACCTGGAGAAAATGGCTACTTTGGGGGGTGGACTCTATGGAATTATGCCATGCCAAGGTCCTTTCTCTCCCCAAACCCCACTTTCTCCAGGTTTCACCCCCTACATCTCCAGGAATTTCCCAACTTGGAGCTGGCAACCCTAAATGGCAAGCGTGGTATGCCAGCCTGGCATCTTAGAGAACAGTCCGAGCTGCCTCTTAATTATCGCACGGATTATTTCACATCTTTAATTTGTTTCCAAGGCAAACCACCTCTCCTTTGGGTGTGGATGTGCTTGTTTGTTTGGCTGCACAGCCCTTTGAGACTGAAGGCTCATGGAAAACTTTGCCCAAAAAAGAATGAACGCAGAAATGCCGGCAAGTCACTAGCACCCATTTCCTTCCAAAGCTTGGGGGTGGACGTGATCAGGAATCACAAGTATGAGGGCTGGTTCTTTTGCCAGGTTCTCTGTCACCGGGCTGACTTTGCTTGCTTGCTTTATTTGTAGTCTGTCTTACTTTATTTGTAGTCCACCTTTCTCAAGGTGGATTAGGTGGTGTAAAACAATGTGATCAAATAGCACGACAGATTAATAAGCAAGGCAATAGGACTAGGATTACCAAAATGTCAAACAGTGCAAAAAATGCCCCCGGAGCCATTCTGTTACCCTATAGCCCCATTCCCTTTGCATAAATGCCCTCCTGAACAGTTTGGTTTCACATAGTTTGAGGAATTACAGGAGCGTGGGAGCCTCTCTGACCACCTCCAGCATGCCTTTCTAGAAGGTGAGGCCCCAGCACGGAATGCAGATGATTGGGCAGCTATCAATCTTACTGATTAGTAGGATGGCACCGTCAGAAGGCTTTGGTCAGATAAGCAAAGAGAATTAATCTAGGAAATGTTGCGTAGACCATAAAGCTTATCTGCTAGTAGCAAAATCCATTTGTGGACACAGCTAAAAAGATCTGTAGGGACAGCACAGTAGAAGACTCACAGTGCAATCCTAAGCAGAGTTACACCAGTCTAAGCCCATTGAAATCAGTGGGCTTAGACTGGAGTAACTCTGCTTAGGACTGCACTGTTAGATTTTAGCCCTTTGGGTCCAGGGGCAGCCATGCTCTGTCTGCATGTCATCATCCCGTCTCAAAAAGGGGATCCTCCTCTGCCAAAGGACAACCAGCACTTACCTACCTACCTACCTACCTACCTACCTACCTACCTACCTACCTACCTACCTATCTATCTATCTATCTATCTATCTATCTATCTATCTATCTATCTATCTATCTATCTATCTATCTATCTATCTATCTATCTATCTATCTATCTATCTATCTATCTATCTATCTATCTATCTATCTATCTATCTATCCCCGTTTCATTCCCAAGGAGGACCCAAACTGGCTGAGAACACCATTTCCCCCTTCTCCATTTTCTCCCAACAGCAGTCACCCTGTGAGGGTAGGTTAGGCTGAGAAAGAATGATTGGCTCAAGGTCACCCAGTGGACTTTCATGGCAGAATGAGGATTCGAATCTGGACCTCTTGCATCATGATGACTCATGAGACTGGAGCTCCTTTCTTATATGATGGGAAACTCTAAGGATTTTTTTTTCTTTAATTTAGAACAAATGTCAATGAAAGTCTGTTAGATTGAGGTTTCTAAAGTTTAAGCTTGGTGGGGTGAAAGTAGCCACATCAAATTCCCCCCCCCTCTCTTTTCTAAACTACTTGAACTTAGGATCATCCCCCCAGTTAGGGTGATGGGCAGTTGATTCTGGAGAGGCAGACGAAAAAGCTGCATCACGCGACATGCCATTAACTTGTGGAGCTCATTGCCCCAAGATACAGCTTTGGCCGCTAGCTTAGGCGGTTTAAAAAGGGGAAATGTGACAAATGTATGCAGGAGGAAAGACCCATCACAGCTTCCTAAGCCTTCATAGCGAAATGGAACTTCCATTATCAGCAGCAGGTCGCTGCTAAATGATAGTTTGCTGGAGGGCAAACAAAAGGGAACAGATGCTTAACTTCGTGCCCAACTTAGAGGCTTTCTGGTTTGCTACTGAGAAATAGGATGCTGGACAAGACGAGCCTTTGGTCTGATCAGACAGGCCATATCTATATTTAATGTGATTTAGCAGCCTGACTGCCCGCTTCTGAACCTGCCCTGTATGTAATTAAACCTAGATGTTACCAGGGGTAACTGTGACAAGACGATCTCTACAGAGACGGACTTTACCTTTGCCATAAGTGGTGCCCCCTTGGTGCCTGCCTAGGATTGCAATGAGGGGGGTAGTTTTCAAGCACTTGGCAGCCAGCGGTAGCTAGCTGACGAGCCATATTTGGCTGATGGGCACAAGTTGTCCATACCAGCTTCAAACATAACCTTGAGGAATCAGGAAGTTTGAACAGAGCGATCTGCTTTGAAGAGATAAGGGAAGGAAAACAATCCCACAAAGTGCAGATAGCGCCAGGGTCCAGATGTAAGATGGGAACTAGGCACTCAGCAGTACACTGCTTAGACTGAAGAACCGGGCCAAGTAGAAACCCTTTGGCCTGTACTGCCCTGTGGCTTGTCCCCTTCGGAGCGGGTCATGGCAATACAGCTTCCTGGGTGTGTTAATGGATCTTCCTCCTCCAGCAAGTAACTGGAGCAGTTCAGCGGTTTCAGGTCTTGCTGCTGATATAGGATTACCCACTACAGCTTGGGAAATTCCTTTTTTTTGGCGGGGGGTGGGTGGGATTCCTGGTGATTTGGGCGGTAGTGCCTCGGAGGGAGGAGCGTAGACTCAGAGTCCCCTCTCTAAAGCTGCCATTGCCTCCAGGGGAGCAAGTCGCAGGATCAGTTGTAATTCTGGAAGAACTCCAGGCCCCACCCTGGAAGTTGGTAATCCTGGACTGATCCCCCTGGTTCAGGACCCCTCTAGCCCCTTACACATGCCGCATGCTGCTTGCATGTCCAAATGCATGCAAGCCAGCTGGTCTGCTAGTGCCCAGAAATGCGGCTGGTGTTCAGGCCTGTGGCACATGGGTGCCTTGGCCTCTTCTTTTCCCCTGATTTCAGCCGATGCGCTGCTTCCAATATGCCTCCAAATATATACCTGCACTTCTTGTTCTAAACAGTTATTGTTTTGGATGTCCTTGGGCTGCTCTGCACTGACAGAGCCATCGCTGTGATGCTGGGGGTGGGGGGTGGGGTGGCTCTAGAGGACAAAGCCTCCCTGGTGGTGCATCGAGAGGTGCAGTTTTCTATTGGGCTTCATATAGGGCTGCGTCATAATTGCGCCTCGTGCCTTAACTCCCTACGTCTTAAAGGAAGCGCATGTTCCTCTCTTCGGCAATAGTGTATAAATAGGGCACCCGTTTTTAATCATGCCTGTAAAAATGTATCTCGGCTGATACATCGTCGCTTTTATGTTCTGTAATGGATTCAACTGAATTCAAGGTTTCTCCTCCCCCCCCCCCCCCACCGCCTTTTGTGCTGATTTGTTCCCAACAAGGCTTCAAGAAACTGCCAGTTTCAAATGCATTAATAACTAAGTGGCTTACTAATTTAAAGAACAGCCGCAGATCTTTGTATTTTTCTTGTTTTAAAATGGCTTTGAAACACTCTCTCGGCTTGCAAACATCGCCCCACTTGCCTGCCCCAGTATAGAAAAATGTGGTTGTATTCCCTGATATCCAAGGATCTCCAGTGTGCAGCTAGAGAAGTGAAAGTGTAGACCAGACCAAAGCAACCTTGTCCACAACGCCTGTGCAAGCTGCGTGCGGCCATAAACCAGTTGCCAGAGCAGGAGGTCAATGGACGGTTTGAAGAGGGGACTAGAATTGAAAACTTCTGTGGGTGGAACCAAACGTAAAGGCACTATCCTTCAATCAGTGGCCCCTGGGAGTCCTCACCTATGCTGGAGAGAGAGCATTTGTCTGGGATGATGTGCTGGAATAATATGTATCAGTTCAATTGTATACCGCTCTTCTAGGCAGATTAGCGTCCATGCAGAGCGGTGAACAAAGTCAGTTTTATTATCCCCGCAATGCAATTGGAGTGCTGGGGCTGATAGGAGTGGCTTACCAAAGGCCACCTGGTGAGTTCATGGCAGTAGAGCGATTCGAACCAGCAAAGCTCTGCATCGCAATCCGACTACTTAACCACTATGCTACGCCAGCTGCGTTTCCATGAGATCGCAGGTGGTGGGTTGTATCCTGTAGCAGCTTATCCTGGTGTTAAGACTCTGTTTTCTGTGCCAGAATCTACAGTCAGAAGTGAATGGGTAATTTTACTTTAGGGAGTAAAATGTATTCTGTTTGCCACCAGCTCCTGTGTTGAAAGCATGACTGCTGCTTGGTATGTTTTAGCAAGAGGGGTGATGATAAGAGGGAGCATGTGGGATTCGGTAGGGGCATGATGGATGTCTCCATAAATCTACAGCGGTTCCGCCTGGGGTTTCTACATCCCACCTGTGTTTGAAAAGTTTACCAGTGGTCTGCGTTTCGGGTAACTTTTAGCCACTGGAATGTTTTGAATTTTTAAAAAACAAAATCACCTTGAGAATGTGATCGAAAATTCAAGCTTGGCGTACATACCAAAGCAAGGAGTATAAAATAAGAGTGCAGCTCGAGACCTCCTGGAGCCAAGGCAGATAATCCAAATAGCTGCCCTGAGCTGTTGTCAAAACACACTAATAAAAGTAAGACTTTTGTATACTGTGAGCTGTCAGTGGAGCAGAGCTCAGAGAAAGGATGTTTGATGCTTGAAGGGACTGTCTGCAATTCATTCATTCATTCATTTATACCCCACCTTTGTCCCCAGTGGCTTATGTAATTCTCTTCTCCTTCACTTGATCCCCACAATAACCTTGTGAGGTAGATTAGGTTGAGAGGGTGTGACTAGCCCAAGGTCACCCAGTGAGCTGCCATGGCAGAGTGACTATTCAAACCTGGGTCTCCTAGATCCTAGGCTGACACAAGACAGCAGGGTGGTAAATGTCTTTCTCCCATCTGAAGTAGGTTAGGATGAGAGAGGGAGTAACTGGTTTGAGGTCACAGATCACCCACTTACTCAGAGGGGATTTGAACTTGGTTCTCCCAGGTCCCACTTTCAATACTGCAACTCAGCGGCCCCCAACCTTTTTCAGCCTGTGGGAGCCTTTGGAATTCTGACACAGTGGTGGACAACCAACAAAATGGCTGCCACGGGAGGTACAGACGCTGACAAACTGTCAGGGACTGAGGTTATTCATAACTCTGATCGTGGGTCTTCAGCGTTTCAGGCAGAAGCTCTGTTTAACAGGATACCTTTTAAAATTAACATATTGTTTTAAAATCCCTTCTTACATACACACAAAATAAGTATACTTTTTGAGGTAGCTAAGAAAGCCTTGTGTGGCAGTATCTGCCTTCATTGTGCAAACTGCTAATGCGCTCGTACAAAAGGAAAAGGAAAAAAGGAACCTTTACATAAAGCCACTGTCTATGTTATATCATAAACATCAAAAACTCAACATCAACAAGCCTCGCTTGGCTGGCTTTCTAAAAAAAAAAAACTTGGTGAGCCCCAGGAATAAGGCTGCTGGCCCCCCAGTGGGGGTGAGGAATCCCCCACTCCTATCCTTTGCACTCCACCATCACTCACCTGGCTGGCAGGGAGGAAAGTCCTGGGGGACAAATACCTGCTGCAGCTGGTGCATTCCCACCGGGCGCACCGGAGCGGGGGGTGGGGATTTCCAAGGGCCATTTTTACTCTCAGCTCACCCCTAGATGGCATTCCCTCGGGTCTCCTAACCCTCCAGATTGACTTGGGGAGGGAGTCTGGTGGTTCTTGTGGAAAGGAGGAAGAGATAGTGGCACAGTTCTTCCTATGAACTATGCTTCATTCCAAGCTAAAATAACCAACCATTTTGCTGTCCTTTTTTTAGTACCTTGAAATCTGTCACCTGCTGGGGGGGGATGTCTCATTCTTCTTAATTTTAGGACTGACTCTGTAAGCATCTTTGAATTTCTTTATAAAATGTCATCTTTTGTACATAAAACAAGTGAAATATGTTTCAAACAGGCCATTGCTCTCTTTCTGCCCACCCTCCCTCCCCTGTGCCTTTCTGTCTCGCTTGCACGTGACTTCCTTTATGGGGTGTGTTGGGGGGGGGGAGGTCTGACCATATACTGCTTCCCCTTGGATATTTCTCCTGGCACGGCATGTTCCAGGGTGTGCAGATGAAAAGTGTGATGTCTGCATGTGACGCCTGGAATGCGCAGTGAAAACATAAATACAGTTATTGTCTGAAGAGCACACGATGCCTATTTGAAATACGAAATCAGTGTGTTTCAAGGAGCCTTGGATAGCTTTTGGGTTGACCTATTAGAGATGGGCCCCACTGGGATGGAGGATGAGGTGTTTTTAAACACATCTTATGAATGCTTCCTAGGAAATATAGAAGCCAAAAAGAAGGGGGTGGGCTTTTTGTCTTTAAAAAGTACTGAGGCTGTAATTTATTTTATTTATTTATTTCAAATTTCTATTCCGCCCTCCCCGCAAGCGGGCTCAGGGCATATAACAATTCATGTGCATTAAAACAACAGTGTATTAATACACATTTAAAACAGGATGGTGGACAGCCTTCACAGGGAGGGTTAAGATTTTATACACCCCTTTTTTCAGGCCGGCGGAGGCCCTGCCTCAGCCATATGCCTGGCGGAACAACTCTGTCTTGCAGGCCCGGCGAAAGATCCTGCCGGGCCCTGATTTCAGCAGATAGAGCGTTCCACCAGGTGGGAGCCAGGACCGAAAAGGCCCTGGCTCTAGTCGAGGCTAGACGGGCCTCCTTGGGGCCAGGGGCCACCAACAGCTGTTTGTCCCCTGATCGGAGTGTCCTCCGGGGAATATGCAGGGAGAGACGGTCCCGTAGATATGCTGGTCCCAGTCCGCACAGGGCCTTATAGGTCAATACCAGAACCTTGAATCTGATCCGGTACTCCACTGGCAACCAATGCAGCTCACGTAAGAATGGTGTTATATGCGCCTTATTTTAATGCTTCTGGGTTAGCAGAATTGTATGGAAACAAGGCAAGGTACAGTTCTCTGCTACAAAATCCTCTAGGCAAATCTGTCTTATTCATCTGCTGGGGAATAATTAATGAAGTAATTATACTGGAAGGCATATGAATATTCAGAAGCCTCTGTACAATAATAGGAATTATTATTATTTTGTCTGAAATGCATTTTCAGCAGTGGAAAGATGAGTAGCTGTGTTATTGTGACAATCACGCATATTTCTTTCAGCTGACAGGTTGCTTAACGGTTCTTTGTATTTTACCCTTACAAACAGCCCTGTAGCTAGGTTTAAAGTCTTTGGACAAAAAATATTGTCAGTTGATCAATGAAGTATTTTTAAGAATTAATTTTACTGCAGGAGGGGGGAAAACTTGACAACCTCAAATCATCACCTGCATTATCTACCAAAGCAAAACTGGTTAATTGTTATAATGAAACCATGAAATTAACTTTCAGAGAGTTTATGGGGGCAGTCCTTGGCAGTGACCCTTTGACATTGTTGAAGATTTTGACAATGCCCAAAGTTGGAGAACAGTAGGAAGGGTTTTTCTTTGCTTCTCGGTCTGCCCCAGGCAGCTTCAAGGATAGAGGACGAGTGATCCTTACCTAGAGTTCCCAAAACTGAGTAGGCAAATGATAGGAGTTTGGGGGGAGGGGGCCTGGGAGGATGGAATTCAGGAAGGATGTGATATCCCTTCTGGTCAATGCTCTAGGAATTTCCCCTAATTTCTTTATGGTAAGGGCCCTAGAGGCTAGCAAGCTGATACTGCTAACCTCTTTTGCTTGGCATCTGGTGTGTGTGTGTGTGTGTGTGTGTGTGTGTGTGTGTGTGTGTGAGGGGGGGGATACTGCTTTTGCTTTGTGATGGTGAGGACAGTGTGTTGTGGCCTTTAAAACAAAGTAATTCATTGTAAAGGACTTGCCTTACAGCTCTAACCATGTCTTCCTGATGCTGCTGTATCTTGGAATCGGGTAATCCGGCACTTTGCTTGAGACCTGGTTTTACGCAAGCAGATACAGCCTCTCCGAGTGGATTATTTTTAGATCCAAGGAAGCACATTACCAGTGCCATAAAATATTAATTGCCTCTGTGGTTCTGCCCATGTACCATAACTGGCTGACTGGCTGTTGTCTGTGTTGCGGGCCTGTAATGGGGGGAGCAGGGGAGGGAAAGGGAAGGAAGTCCTTTTGTTTTAGCATCCTGTCCACCCACCCACCCCACAAGCTGAGAAACTGGCAAGCTGGTGCATTAACACAACAAATAGAATTAGCAAGCCTTGTAGCATTATGGCCACATTGCATATAGTCTCTGCCTATAAATTCACGCAGACAGGGTTTCCAAGTAATGCTTGTCCTGGAAGCGCAACAGGGACAGGCCATTCAGTCCCACAGCTAAATGCAAGTGCCTCTGAAATTTGCCAAGGCCTCTGTTTTTAGTGCAAATGAATATTTAACAAGCAGTGTTTTTTTTCCTCCAAAAGGGAGGCTTCACAATGCCTCTGGATCAGCACCCTGATCCTAAGAAACTCCAGTCCATAATTTCCAGCTCTCTCTCTCTCTCTCTCTCTCTCTCTCTCTCTCTCTCTCTCTCTCTCTCGCTCTGTGCATTGGCAAAACAGAAGCCAGCAGTCCCTTTGGTAGAGTTTGGGGAGCACTCTGTAACACAGTGCGGCTTGGAGTTTGCCTTTTCCAGAATTCCAGTCAGCCGCTGCAGCATCGCTGCCACGTGGGAAACGCTGGCACTGCCGAGATCTGTGGATTGGCGCTGGTTCCCAGCTCAGGCCTGGGAATGCTGTTCTGTTCTGTTTGTTAAGCCATGTGTATTTCCCTCTTGTCCCAACTTCAAGCTCCTGAAAATCTTGAGCCTGGGGTGGGGGTTCTTTCTGCAGTGCCCTCCTACAGTTTAGTTGGGGCAAGGAGGACGCCAGATTAGTGCTTGAACTGGCTGGTAAAATTTTGATTATTTTCTTAATTTATGCCACTTTTCTCCCCAACCTGCTGCTGGATTCTTGCACAAGGTTTATTTTGTTTTTGCACAAGGTTCATTTTTGTCCGTCTTCTGCATTTTAGGTTTTAAAATACTCCAGAGGAGTGGTTATATTTATATATGTCTTCCCCCCCACCACCACCCTTTTTGGTTGAAATGGGCTTTCTCTCCTTTTGGAGATGCCATGGGTGGTCCTAGCACAGTCCCTATGGAGGGGGATTTTCATCATTTTGCTCATCAGCATGCTAATTGCTGTATGACTAATTATGCCCTGAATTCCAGTTGATTTTCTTAATGAGACAGCTGGGTTAATTATGTAATCATATGATTACATTAGCCTAGAGTGCCCCAGCACAAAGTAATCTACGCGAGCGCGTGATGTCATTGGGGAAGATGGACTCACAAGGGGCGCATTGAGTGTTTCTCTGAATAATGCTGGGGGGAGGGGGACAACTTAAGATCTCTTTGTCGTCTGAGATTTGTCTATAAGGGTGTAGGTCATTTCTCCCAAATCCATCTCTTTGTTGATAGTCCAGTTTTGTTTCCCTTTCTTGGCAATGGAGGTTTTATTTAATTAAGATGGAGTTTCCCAATTTCACAGCCATACAGTGGTGTGCCTCCCCTCCCCAACTAAAAATTGGCAGCGTACTTTACTTTTGCATTCCAAAAGATGTGTGTATATTTTCAAACAAATTGGTATATAAGTCTTTTAAATTACTACGTCTCAGAACAAGGACCTGGCATCCTTATCATGGTGGGATTGGCTGGGTTAATGTTGCTCTCGGACGTTCCTCCGGGGCCTATGCCCTAACAGCTGCTGCTGCTGAGAAATGGGTGCTGTTTTCTGGGCAGTGGAGATGCTTCTTGGATTCCCCCAGGTTTGTCAGTTATGGCATGGGAAGTCCCAGAGCATCCTTGGGGATATATTGGGAAGTCCCAGAGCATCCCAGGTACTTTTTGGGAGATCCGCTTTTTATGTTGGACCCAACAATATAGAATTGGTCACCGCAGCAAGGTGCAGCAGCAAGCAATTTCAGTGGTATGGAAGTCAGAATCAGAGAATCTCCACCCACCCCCCAACTAATATAGAGAAAAAAAGAAATGTGGCAATTTTAACTAAATTGATGCCTTATAAAAGAGAAAAGAGGCAATCACAGTCAAGCAGGTTTGTAAAGAATTTGATTTTGTTTACTGATTTTGCTGCTTTTTGATTGGCATGTGAGCCACCCACTTTACTGCTTGATACCGTTAATAGTAATAGTTTCTTTAGAATAAATCTTCTTTAAACCTGTAATGAGGCTAATTTCCGCAGAACACTTCTAGTACTCAGAAGTGCTGAATAGCAGTTATATAATTCAGATACATAACTGCTGTGTGAGACAGGTCTCTGATACACCTGTACCTCAGGTGATGGAAGAACACAGTCTGTATGGAAATTTCACCCTATGTTTCTTCAAATGAATTCAACAAAATGAAACTTGTTCATCTGCTTTTTCTTATACCTCCCCCCGCAAAATAAGTTCACCCCTAATATAGCATGCTTAGTGAATGGGTTTCTGTGAATAGACACAGTATTTCCCCTTCTCTTGCAACTTTTGAGCTATTTTACGCTTGTTGGGAAGTCATGTATTTAAATGTATTGAGACAGGCGAGGGGCTCGGGATTTCGAAAGTTCTGCTTGAAGCAGCGTTTAAACTTCACCTTTTGTCCTTTTTTAATAAAAAGTTTAATAATTAGCGTGCAGTCTTTTTTTTTTTCTTGTAGATTTACATTTGTGTTCTGTGCACTCGAGAGAAATCACCTGCTTGTTTCAGGGTTCACTGGAGGCTTTGTGCAACAAAGCTTGCAGGATAATACTTGAAATAGGTGGAAATAATTATTAGTACGTATTAATGCATCCTTTCTAAAGCAGAACGTGCAATTTGAGGTTTGGGAGCTCCACATGGTTCGGCTTGCATGTAAGCTGAATCATGTCCCGGTTGTTATAATTGTGACAAGGTGATTATTATTTTTTTCTTTAACAGAAGCCATAAAAATTAAACTGGGGAAGGATGTTCCAGCCCGGCCTTTTTACCATATCCCCAAACAATACTCAAAGGCTGCCGGCGTTTTAATCATTCATCTCAGCTTAAGCAAAGTTTGGAGTTTAATGCGAGGAGACGGTTTTAACATTCTGTTCATAACTCGATCCTGCGACTGTGTTGCTTCTCTGACATTAACCTTTAATAGAGCTAAATTAAATATACATATCCTGATGAATAATTATGAGAGTGCCAACGTTTTCATTTACGATATAATGCTTCCCAGGGATTTGGGAATTTATTGACTAAAGGTTTAGTCATTATTCATTTTATAATGTAGATGTTGAGCGAGGGGGAGGGGAGGTTAATCTACATTCCCGGCTAATTTTAGCCTACAAAAACCTTGCTTGATTTTAAGATTCATGGGGGTCCTTCAAAACGAACATCTTAGATACTCTGATCTTTTTAAAAAGAGGGTCCTGGGGCATTATTATTCTCCACTTAATGAGTCCAGTTTTTATTCCTTGCAGTGTCAATTTAAACCTACAGTAGGCCAAAGTATGAGATGTCGCTACTCCAGTATAAATATACCTTTCCTGGTCTCACCGAGTGTTTTTAGCAAGTGAACAAAGCCAGGTGGAGTTTTCGCCCAGTAAGGCTACTGATTGGCCACTGGAGATTTGATCGGCTGTACAGATTTTTTTTTTAATATTGTTTTGGCAACAGCTGCCACCACTGCACAAGGATCTTCATCGTGTGACTGAAGCTGCAGCAGCCATTTTGTTGCTGTGCCCACCACACTGTGTCAGAATTCCGAAGGTGCCCCAAACTGGAAAAAGTTGGAGACCCCAGACATTCTGACCTGCTGTGGCTGTGCAGGATCTTTCCAGGGTCTTTCCCATCACTTTCAACTTCAGATCCTTGAACTGGAGGTACAAATCACGTGCCCTAATATTGAACTGTTGCCCACTCCCCTTAACCTCGCCGAGGTTGTTTCAAGATTTGGACCCAAAGTGCGGTGCTAGATACTGTGAAGGAAATGCACGACCATCTCTTGGACCTTAAGAGGGGCGTGAAGGAGCATTTATCAAACTCTCAGCTACAGCATAGTGGTTAAGTGGTTGGGCTGCGAATCAGCACTCCCACTACCACCATGAGCTCAGCAGGTGGCCTTGGGTTGGCCACTCCTCTCAGCCCCAGCTCCCCAGCTGTATTGTGGGGATAATAATAACACCGGCGTTCTTCACCACTCTGAGTGAGGCACTAACCAGTCTAAAAGGGCTGTATGTAAGTGCAGTTATCATCATCATTATCACCTTGGCATTAGGATTGCCATCCCTCTGCTGGGAGCGGGGGATCCCCTGTCCCCCACCTCTGCTCACCAGGCCAGCAGGGAGAGAAAGCATCTGGGAGGGTGCACGTGCACAAAGTGCATGCATGCTTCCTCGTCGCACCAGAAAATGACATCATTTTCCAGCATGATGTGAAAGCAATGGGTCGCAGCAAGGGAAAATTCACTAAAAATTGCTTGTTTGGGAGCAATTTTTAATAACCCATAGCTTCCACGTTATGCCAGAAAATGAAGTCATTTTCTAGTGCGATGGTGGGCACGAGGGTAAGTATCCCACTGCCCCCAGCCCTCGGTTTGGCCCCTGGGGGACCTGGCACCCCTACTTGGCACGTTCCTACTTCTGAGAACCATAAAAACCTCCCAGCCGTGCCCCTTTGTAGCACTGGCTGTGCTTCTAAGCAAAGCCCAGACCTCCAGCTTGAGAAACAGGTAACAAGGGACACACTAGGGCTGGAGAACATTCAAGCCGCATCTTGTTCTAGGTATAGCTGCTCGTCCTGACCCCGCCCTGACAGAGGGCAGCACAGTTCCTTTTAGCCAACCAGGTCCTTGGCCCGTCCGTGTGGCAGTCCAGAGTCCTGAAGGGAGCTTTGCCTCCCAGAGCTGTCGTCTGAATAATCCTGGATAATTGCTCAGAAGTCTTTGCTGTGTTCAATAAGATTTTTTTTTTTAAAAAAAATGCCTATTGTGAGATGAATATTTTAACAGTGCTAATAATATATTTTTTAAAAACCCTGTAGCCTAAAACCAGAAATGAGAAAATGATGTAGTTATAAAGTATGCATGTGCCAAGAGGTCAAAAAACAGGCCCCCGTTTTTCCTCGCCACACAGAGATGGCAACGCAGGAAGCCCTCAGTGCGTGAAGTAACACAACACAGCACACCCGGCACCTCTCTTCTCAACATTACCCAGCTCCGTTCTTCTGTAAACTCTGGCACTGGAATGACACGTTGCAAAGCGCCCAAGCTTGCGCTGGATGTGTCGGAGAGAGGCACAATGGCATTATTATGCTTTCCCGGCAAGCTGAGGGTGGTCCGTGAAATTAATGATTGTGGCGGCTGCAAATTAAGCGAGCTCCCTAATATGTACCATTGTTGATCCTCTGAGATTGGTGTGTTTAACATTCCTCGACGGGAGACTAAATCTTAGCAGCCATTTCACAAGTGATGCTGGCGCCCATCGCAGAAGTGTATGCAATACTCTTTTATGAGACCTTCTGGCTTCCAGGATTCTTCTGCTCTGGCTGGGAAGGCTCATAACTCTGCCACTGTTCCCCCCACCCCCCTCCAATGTTCTTGCACAGCTCTCACATGGCAGGTGCGCCACAGCACACTTTCATGAGACCCCTTTGCATGTAATTTTTGTGTGTATGTGTACCTGGAAAGGCATAAGGGCCCCGTGGCGCAGAGTGGTAAGCTGCAGTACTGCAGGCCAAGCTCTGCTCACGACCTGAGTTCGATCCCAGCAGAAGCCGGGTTCAGCTAGCCGGCTCAAGGTTGACTCAGCCTTCCATCCTTTCGAGGTCGGTAAAATGAGTGCCCAGTTTCCTGGGGGTAAAATGTAGATGACTGGGGAAGGCCATGGCAAACCACCCCGTAACAAAAGTCCGCCAAGAAAACGTCGTGAATGCAACGTCCCCCCCATGGGTCAGTAATGACTCGGTGCTTGCACAGGTGCTTTACCTGGAAAGGCAGTGAAAGTATATCTATAGGCACCTGCATCAACTTGGTGTCCTCACCTGGATTGGCGACAGTTCCTTGTTGTGTGTATGCCTGGTGGCAAACCCAGTTTTGCTGTCGCGTAACTTGAGAAATAGAGAAAAGCAAAATATTTGGCATGGCAAATGAGGTAAAATGAGGCTTCTCCAAGAGCTGGATTGTGGTTCATTTTACCTTGGAGGAGGAGCGGTGGCTCAGTGGAAAGTCCCAGGTTCCATCCCCGGCACCTCCAGTTTAAAAGGACTTGACAGTGGGTGATGTGCAAGACCTCTGCCTGAGACCCTGGAGAGTCAATGCCAGCCTGCGGAGACAGTACTGACCTTGAGGGACTAATGGTATGACCAGAGCTTTTTTTTCTGGGCAAAGAGGTGGTGGAACTCAGTGGGTTGCCAGCACAGGGGGCAACTCTTGGTGCAAAGTGTGTGCATGCTCCCAGGACCACACACTGACATCACTTGTCAGCTGGAACAAGGGGGGAGTTTTTAAAAGTTTAAATTGCCCTTGGCGAAAATGGTCTCATGGCTGGTAGCCCCACCTCCTGATCTCCAGACAGAGGGGAGTTTAGATCACCCTCCGCGCCACTCAGTGGCACGGAGGGTGATCTAAACTCCCCTCTGTCTGGAGATCAGGGGGCGGGGCCACCAGCCATGTGACCATTTTCAAGAGGTTCCGGAACTCCGTTCACTGCGTTCCAGCTGAAAAAAAAGCCCTGGACAAGCAGCTTCATGTGTGTGTACTTGTCCCGCCTTCCGCAGACGTTTGTAACTTGGAGAGACCCACAGTTGTATACTTGGGGTTAGAAATATACCCAAGGGTGAGAGAATGGTTATATTTTCTAGCTGCTTTTAAGGAGATGGGATCGCAGGTTTAAATACTAGCTCTGTGCCAGAATGGGATAGTCAGAACCTGTCATCCCGTATGCATCTGACAAAGAGAGCTGTGGTTCTCGAAAGCTTATTCTACAATAAAGTTGGTTAGTCTTAAAGGTGCTACTGGCCACTTTGCGACTACAGACTAACACGGCTAAATCTTCTGGATCATCCCATATGGGTTCCAGTAGCACCTTTTTAGGCTCTTGGCCAACCAGGTGCCAGAGCAACCATTATAATGTGCATGTTGTGAAACCCAAAATTTCGAAGATAGATTCCAGGTTGGGCTGATATGTCCCCCGGATGTGTGGAGATGAAAACATTTCAAGATAAGGTGAATTTTCTGAGGGCTGCGCTGGCTTATGATGGTAATGTCAGAGATTTGACAGTGATTCTGACATGACTAGTTAAGGGAGGCCCACATGTTTAAGAGCCACCGATGGCAGCTTGGTTCTAATGGGAAGTGGCAACTTGGCCCAGTCAAAAGCAGTTTTCACAATCTTTGATATTTGCCAGTCCTTCTTGCGGGGTGAGAGTACATTTTCCTTTCCAGGGGTCATTTCATAGAAAAAGATCTGGAGGAACTCATTAGCATAACTCATTAGCATATGCCATGCCCCTTGTCATCACCAAAAGTGTATCATTAGCATAACTGATTTGCATATGCCACACCCCCTGACATCACCTATCCTGGCTGTTTTGAACCCAGTCCTAGCCATTGAGGGCTGAAACTGGGCCCAAAATGGCAAAAAGGGGGTGAAAATGGCCAAAAAGGGGCCCAAAATGGTCAGGATTGGGCCACTAATGAGTGGGAGAGTGATACACCACCCGTCAGAGGCCTGATCCAGCCCCAATCCAGGCTGAAACGGGTCCTAAATGGCCGAGAGTCAAGGGGGCGGGGCCACCTGACATGACCTCTTTGGGGAACTGCCGGAACTGCGTTCTGGCACATTCCCCCTCAAAATGAGCCCTGCTGCTTTCTGAGAACTTGAAGAGCAGCTGCCAGTTCTGAGCTCAGTAGCACAGTGGCCCGACTCTTCATAAGGCAGTTTCCTATGTTTATATGGCTTGCCTTGGAGGTTGCGCTCTGCCCTCTGTTAACCTGCTTTCTGCTCCACCCTCCATCAACTACCCCGCCACCACTTGTGGTCAGTGATGGGATCTTCTTTCAGAAAATTGTCAAATGTTTCCTTCTCCATTTTCCATGTTTCATGGTAGTGGTGTCTCCAGCTGCAGTAGTTTAGGCTGCATTTGGTTTCAAAGAAACCATACTTTGTTGCAACCTGAATCAGGACCATTAACAAATTTTCAGTTGTTTCTAACCTACGCACAGGGGCAGATTGGGGAGGCCCAAACTGCCTTGGAAAGGTCTCCAGTCCTATCCAGCACAAGGAAGGAGGGCGCATGCTTGTGGCAGCAGCATGGTTTGTGTCTGGTGCCTGCAAGGCAAGGCAGGGGTCACAAGCTCCCGCTGGTTTGTGGACACAGCTTTTGCTGAGTTTTGTGGCTCGGAATGGGGCTGCCCGTGCTTGTGCTGGTGGCCACTGATTCATAGGGCTAAACTACAAGAGACGAATTACTCGAGGAGGAGCACATGAAGGGAGTCACCATGTTAGCCAGGAAGCTGAGTTTTAAAAGAGATCGGAAGGCTTTGTTAATTTCCCCTCTCTACAGAGCCAGGGAGATGGCTGCTCAGAAGGTTTGTTTCCTCTTTGCCTCTTAGAAGGGGAGGTGAAACTGACAGAGCCTTCGGGAGGCAAAGAGGAAATTAATAAAGTGGCTACCGCCCAACCTACAGGCCATTGCCCCACTGGTAGTTTTCCCAGTGACCTTAATGACCAATCCACTTCTCTTCATACATCAGGATTGTAAGCCCTGGGTTACAATTGGGACTTTGAAATAAATTACAGTGGATTCCATCCCCCACCCCAAATCAAGAAGTCTTAAATCTTGCCTCTGCACATGAAGGAGGGAAGGAGCATGTGTGCCTGTCTTCTTCTTTTCTCATTATAGAGAAACCAAAGTTAGTTTGTTTGTCTGAATGAAGCCAGAGTTTGTCTGAATGGAGCTGTAAATACATTTCCTTTCATTGGGTCGCCTTCTTCCTGCTCCCATATTGCTGTTGCTGCCTTCAGAATAAAACATTTGTGTTGGGCAGCTGAGCACACAAAGAGAAACGAGCATAACAGAAAGGCTGCAATCTTGGAGAGGCTTGGCTCCCCTGGGTATCTGTTGCAAAGGAATCCAAGTTTTGGATCTATGCAGTTGGATCTGTATGCATTAAAGCTCTGTCATCCAGCACTTGATTAACTGGCATTGCCCAGTGGGCAAGCTCTGCCCCCACAGCCTATACCTTTGCATCTTAACACACATGTACTCCCCACTCTCATCTCTCCAACCAGCTGGCCCCTTGTCTGCCTGCTGTGTAGAACAGCTCCATGGCTAAGGGCAGGGTCCCACCAAGCATGAGGGCTTGTCACCATGGTATTCTCAATGGGGTGGTGTTTGGCTGCTTCGGATTCCTCGGTATAGGGTGTAAGCTTGAGTATCCGACACTTTGATTAACTGGCAACTCCCATTCCCCATGAATGCTGGGTAACTATCATTAATTCTTGCTTGATGCCAAGTTAATACAAATGTTTTGCCGCAGAGACAATAACATGTTTAATGTCCAATTATTTGGGCTTCAAACCCCCTAAGAGATTTGACTGCCCGAAACCTGAGATCGAATTACACTGTCATTTTTTGGTGTCATCTTAGATCCTGTTCCAGCTCTAGATCTGGGGCAGCAGCTCCAGCTGAAAGTCCAGCGCATGCATGATATTGAGACGGAGAACCAGAAACTTAGGGAAACCCTTGAGGAATACAACAAAGAATTTGCAGAAGTGAAAAATCAAGGTAAGGGGTGGAGCATCTGCTGCTCTCATGCGTTAACTGTGAGTTTCTTTTCAGGAGCATTGAAAGTGAAGAGAAACAGAGATGTTTCAGTGAAGGAAAAAAATAAAACCCATAGATGTGTTTTATTTGGAAACGCCAGTTCTCCGCATTCTTTCCTGGCTGTGGCTGTGCAGATGGGTGGGGAGAGCAGGCTTGATTCTTAATGGGTGAAGTCTATAGGTCTTTCAAGGGAAATTAAACCCCCATTCCCTGTGCTGTCCTTCAGTTGCATCTCCTTTCTCCTTCCCATATAAGTGTACTATGTAATCCATTCATATGGGGGAAAGTCAGCAGCTGCTCTTAGAGATGGTGCTTCAGAAACCTACTCACCTAGTGGAGGGCAGGCCAGCTATTACTGGCTGGGATCTTATAAGAGGATGTGATGTTACACAAACTGCATAGGAGCATATTGTATATGCATGCACACGGTTTTTTTTTTCTCTTGCTCACATTCACACACGATCTTAGCAGTATTAAAATTGGCCCTTCCACACCTTTGGAATGACTTTTGATATTGATATCATTTTCCATTTTAAAATCGATTTGGCGGCTGTTACATAGAAGCATCACCCTGACCTGGATAGCCCAGGTGAGCCTGATCTTGTCAGATCTCAGAAGCTAAGCAGGGTTTGCCTTGGTTAGTAATTGGATGGGAGACCTCCAACGAAGACCAGGGTTGCAGACGCAGGCAATGGCAAACCACCTCTGTTAGTCTCTTGCCATGAAAACCCCACCAGGGGTCGCTGTAAGTCAGCTATGTTTTGAGGGCACTCTCCACCACCACCATGTAGAAACATCACACCTGCCCAAATTAAATCACTTGGGTTTCCCCCCTTTAGCCTCATTGGCACAGTGAATCAGCTGGTCTGTTTTCAAATTTCAGGGCAACCACTTCTTTCAGCATAACATATTAAGGCCAGCCCTTTATCCTGACTGATATTGGAAGCAACCTCAACTCCTGCTTTCTCTGTGTGTATGCCATTTGGAGCGCATGGTTAGCAACGTGCCACTTTCTCTCCAGATTAATATGTTGCTATTACTTAAGTATCTGCAGCATTCTCTGTAGTTACATTTTGTTTACCCCTAGGGCAGAGTGCAGATATTGGAGTTAATGTAGGTTACTTATTTCAGGTAATGGGCACTCTGTTAAAGGTGGCCACTGAACATGGAAATGCCATTATCTGGAGAAGCAAGTGCTCATCTTTCAAAATGCTCCAGTTTTATGCGCGCCAGTTTATGTGTATTAGCCTTTGCAGCAAAGCATATTTCCTGCATCAGGAAACAAAACTTGTTCACTCTAAAACTGACTGCCCATTACACAAGACCGATGGTTACCCTGAAAATATCCAGTTCTGGACATTATGGAAAGAGCAAAAATTGCTACAGCCCTTGCAGCTTTCTGCACTGCAAAGGAAGCCAGTGGTTGTTAATAGAGAGGGGCACAAACCGGGAAAATGGCTGTTTGTTGCAATTCATGGTTTGTCGCTTTTCACGAATCATGAACCAGCATGAAGTTGCCCAGTTTGCAAACTGGTTCATTTGGTTCATGAAAACATCACTTCCCGGGTGGCAGCAGGTCTGCAGAAAGCCCCCCCCCCCATTGCCTAGGAAACTGATTGATCTGCGCTAGGCGTTCTGCAGTGACGAACCGAAAAACGAACCAAACGAACCAGGCTAAAAATCATAGCAGTTTGTCATGGGTCATCAGAAATGCCCTCCAACAAACTGCTGGTTCGCAAACCGAAAAAGGAAACTTTAGTTCATATTTCAGTTCATGCTCCTCTCTAGTAGTTAACCCTTTGATCTCCATGCCAGGTATCCAAAGAGCAAAGGGTCTTGTTTTTGTTTCACAGAATTTCTGCATCACAGTCTGACTTCAAGGAGTCCCTTCTCCAAAACAGTCCAAATTAAAAATTGATATAATGCAATTCAGAAATGTAATGACTAAAAAGGCATTGTTTGGTCAACACTGATCTGTGAACAACTAGCTAAACAGAAAAGTATTCAGGAGATGGTGAAAAATAAACACAATGGGCAGGATAAGGGAGTTCGATAAAATGGGCTCCACCACAGAAAAGGCCCTTCCCACTACCCCGGCAGATGTCATGACAGAAAAAGAGCAGTACGAAGGGAAAGGTAGCCCGTTAAATCTCCCTGATTTAACAAGAAGTGCGTATGTGAGAAGACACACCGTTCATATGGATTCCTTTATTTATATGGATTTTTTTCAGCATTTATGTCCTGCCTTTCTCCTCAACGGGGACCCAAAGCAGCTTAGATTGTCCTCCTCTCCTCCATTTTATCCCCTGTGAAGTAGGTTAGGCTGACTGGCCCAAGGTGAGCTTCTATGGCAGAATGGGGATTCAAACCTTGGATTCCCAGATCCTTGTCTGACACTCTAACCGCTACACCACACGGGGTTGCATTGTGAGCAATTACGCACGTGGCCCTGTCTGTCAGGGGCTCCCCCAGTTAAGAAAGAACCATTTCAAAGGGACACTTTAAACACATACTGGGAGACCATTTAAAAGCGGGGCTTAATTTAGGACTCGTGATCAAGGTGGTGAGGTATTTTGCAGCTGACGTTTTTGTTCCACAGTCAGGTGAGGGAGACCTCAGCTCTGCTTCCCGGCATACGCCATTGATCCTTCTCAACCTTAAAACATTTAAAGTTCAATTTAACATTTAGGGAGTAAAAGGTCTCCAAAGGGACTCGTAGCCATTGATTTTGTGTCAGAGTTGAAGAGCGAAAGTTTAAAGCATGCTGCCGCCTCCAGGGTGAAAGAAAAAGCCGTGTACTCTGTGGCCACGTGGAGTTGTTTACCACTCATTTCCTCTCTTCCCGTTGGCTTCCTTCCTTTCTTTTTTTTTTCCTGCAGAGGTGACCATAAAAGCACTTAAAGAGAAAATCCGGGAATATGAGCAGACCTTGAAGAACCAAGCCGAGAACATCGCTCTTGAAAAGGAACAGAAGTTGCAAAATGACTTTGCAGAGAAAGAAAGGTTAGTGGATGGGGCAGCACATGTGCACATATAGTCTGTATGTAGGGACAGCAAAGGTGACCGTTGGATGGTAGTTTGGCTTTGGTTGTCAATGAAGTGACGATAATACCGTTTCCCCCCCCCTCCCCTGTCATCTTTTTAGCTCAAGGGCTAAAAAGGAAAGGGCTGCTCAATGGTGAAGCGCTTGCTTTGCATGCAGAAGGTTGAGGTTCAACCCTTGGCATTTCCAGTTAAAGCACCTCAGGTAGCAGGTGCTGGGGAAGACCTTTCTGTGCCGGGGCCCCTGGAGAGTCGCTGTCATTTGGAGTAGAGGATACTGAGCTCGACAGAGGAGTGGCCCTCTGTGGCAGCTTTATGCATTCATAGGAAGATTCTTTTCAGAGATGTTGGGAAAGACTTTTCTGTGCCTGAGACCTTGGAGAGCTGCTGCCCATGAGAGTAGACAATAATGAGTTTTAAATAGACTGGTGGCCTAAATTACCAAGGCGGCTTCATATTGGGGCTCACGTTCTGTGCCTCTGACAGAGGGAGGTGGCAGTGTTGACCTGCATGGGCCAATGGTCCGACTCAGAATAAGGCAGCTTGATATACTCATAATCAGGGCTTTTTTTCAGCGGGAACGGGGTGGAACGGAGTTCTGGAACCTCTTGAAAATGGTCACATGGGTGGTGGCCCCGCCCCCTGATCGCCAGACAGAGGGGAATTAAGATTGCCCTCTACGCCCCCTGAGATCAGGGGGCGGGGCCACCAGCCATGTGACCATTTTCTCCAAGGGCAACCCACTGAGTTCTACCACCTCTTTTCCCAGAAAAAAAGCCCTGCTCATAATACTGTAAGCATTTGAGCAAGAAAATCCCCCAGTTCAAATCTCCTCGAGGCTGTAAATGCATCAGGTAGCATTTCTCTTGCTAGCCGATCGAAATTTCACTAGCCTCTGTTGGAGCTAGCCATAACCACAAAAGTGCTGAACCGAAAATTATAGCTAGTCAAAAAGGTGCAATTGAATTTTCTCTAAAAATTAGTTTCTATATGATGGAATCTAGGTTGCAAGGTCTGACATTCAGTCATCATGGAGTTAATGTGTTTATCCAGTGTTCTATTGTTTTTAATGACCTGGGAGGGAAACCTGGCACAGAGCCAACAGCCTTATCTAAACTGAGAAACTACTATTGGTTAATAAGTCAGGTGACTTCCTCTCTAAAGGTCAAGAAAAAGCAGAATCTCCATTACTCCTGCTGTCTTAGTTTGTACTCCATAGAGTCAAGATGTAGGGAATAGAGTTCTTTGTTTTGTAGGACTCCCGTGTACCTTTTTCTTTTAGAGGAAATGTTTTCCTAAAAGAAAACAAGTGTCTGACTCTCGGTATTGTTCAAGATCCATTGCAACTCTGAATTTAACTCTTTTTAACCCACTTTCCCCCCAACACTATAGAGACTAAGATGGGGGAGGGGAGAGAAGGAGAAACTTTGGAGAGTTGGAAGGGTGGGGAAGAAACTTAACCAAAAGCAAGCCACCATAATGAGAAAAACTTTTTTGCCAGGTATTCAGGGGCCAGCCCTGAAAGAGGAGAGGATTCTGAAGTCATCTGACTCTACATCTGGCCCCAAACTCCCTGTTGCTGGCTGCCATCCTTCTTGCAAACCCAGTGAAGGGCCTCTAATGAGGGGCTACGGATTCAAGCAGGTTCACGTAGAAGCATACAGCCCCTTAAGCCCAGACCCTTTAGAAATGAATAATATCACCTGGGAATTGTCGTCAGAAACAAACTGGGAGCCTGTGTGGATCTCATAGTACAAGGACAAAAACCTCAGCATTGCGAAATATATATTTGTGTACGCTGCATCAGGCTTATTGGCACAATCATATGCCACTCTTCCTTAAGATAACCATGAAGAGAGATGCCGAGTGAAACAGGGTTGTATTGTTCCTGAGGGTTATCAAGGAAGCATCACGTCTGCAAAGGTGCAGACGTCTTCTCAGCTTTCAGTCGTCGTCAGGCATTCATGGCACGGATCTTTTCCATGTGCATTGTCTATAAATCAGTCAGCTGTGGCTGGTTGATGTGGCAACTCCGGCTGTATAAAATGGGCAGGCTCAGATTGGCTAGAAGGTAATCTGTTATACCTATCCTGTGTGTCAAAAGGCACCCCTGCTGTGTCATATGTGTGATGGAGTCCCTTCCCCAAACATATGCATCAAGTCCCTCTTGCTATCCCCTCTAGTTCACAGGTTAACCATTTGGTGTTTTGCTTTGCACTCCTGGCCGTGCTGAGATCGCGTCATAATTGTAACAGCCTGCATTGTCGAATATATTCTCCAGATTCCATCCAACACTTGAGGTCTCTGAACTGTGTGGGATAACAGGGACTGAATCTGGGATCTTCTGCTCGCACGCGTGTATTTGAACATTAAGCTACAGGCCCTCTGGCTAAAAGCAGAAAAGCTGAGCTGTAAATTCTTGCTGATGGACATACCAAGCTATTGTAAATGGAGCCATTCTATTGGTCCAGCAAGCCCCGTGTTTTCTGTTCTGCATGGCAGCAGCTCTCCAGGGCTTCAGGAGTCAAAATTGCATTATTTTCTAATTTTGTAATCCATCTTGAGTCTCAGTGTGAAAACTGGACTATAGAAAAAAGCAAGTCAGTAAATAAAGTTTCTTGACCTCTGCCACCCTTTAACTGTAAATTCCAAGAGATTTGTCTTTGTGCCTTCTATATGCACAGCGTGTGCTCTGTTTCAGAGCCATGATCTCTCCGAGTTGTTACTCCTAAGGAAGAAAGGAGACATTTCTAGGTGCCAGCGGTGGGTTTTCTTTTTGCTGCCGCGACTTGCTGCTTGCAGTTTTTCTGGCTTTCTTGTTCACAATTTGATATTTGGAGCCCCAAGTAACATTCTGGTATGAAGTGTTGTTTTTTTTTAAAATGTGTTGCTCTCTGGGTACCTGGTTGTAGTGAGAAGGGACACCTCGGTTTCCTTTCTATACATACAAAATGGTGTTAATTTATTTTAAAGAAACGTTTTTTAAAAAGAATTTAAACTGCCTCATTGTCAGACTTTGAGTCCAGAAGCACCTTAAAAATCTCCTTTTGTCCAATAAAGTCTGTGAAATCTTGTATCCGACAAGGGGAGCTTTGGAAAGCTTATACTCTGGAAATCTTGTTGGTCTTCAAGGTGCTGCTGGACTTGAATCTTGTTCTTCTCCTGCAAAGCCACGTGGCTTTACATCTGAAACTTATATCAGACTTGGTTTTCTTACTTTTTCCAGAATGTTGCAAGAGACGCAGATGTCGACAGTCTCAAAGCTGGAGGAGGCCGAACACAAAGTGCAAACTCTTCAAACAGGTTCGCCGTTTTCTCTTCCTGTGACTTGAGATGTGTGCAGGGAGGAAGGGGGGTTGGTTGGTCTTGGTTAGTGGGTACATCCATAGTACTTCAGGCCTATCACATATAACTACGGAAACAAAGTTAAGAGATGGGGAGGATAAACTCACTTCTGGCACACACGCCCCAAGCACTGATTTCTTGTAAGCATTCCCCATATATCATCCTGTACCAGTGCCATTTCTGATTAATGCTGTGCTTAGCTGTGAAATCTGGATAGAAGCTGGTTGGCAACCCTCTGATAAAGGTATGCATGGTTACCACCGGTGCGAATGCCACACCATGCCATAGGGAATGCTGTGGAGGGAAAGAGTGTGTTTTGGTTGGTTGTTTCAGAGAGTCTCTACTGGTGTAATGATCTGCAAGAGGATTTGCCAAGAAGTCCCTGTGTGCTGTGTAGCTAAGCCCCAGGAGGCGTGTGGGGCCCTGTTTTTGCAGATGTAGGAATGGCTCCCTCACCTGCCCACCTGAGAACAATGTATGGTGTGGCATCTTGGACTTTGCTCAGGCTGAACTCCTGGGCCAAAATGGTCCTCAGGCCACTGAAGAAAGGAGTGGTTTACTGCTTCTCATCTTGCCTTGTTCCCTTCTGAGAAAGGTGAGGGATGACTACCACCCCGTGCAAAAAAATGCCAAATATGACTCACCCCATTCAGTGGCAAAGTTGCGAGCCTCTTCATTTTGTGAAGGTCTGTCTGTTATTTTATTTTTTAAATAACAAACTCAAACATAAGCACATAAAACATGAACTACATCATACAATGATCTAAATCAAATCTCTACAATCATCCCCTACTTCAGTCACCAATAATCATCTAGGTCGTTTTTTGAAATTTTCACTTCATTTAAAGCCCCCCTTTCTCCCCAGTGAGGACGCAGAGTGGCTCACCTCGTTCTCCTCTCCGTTTTCCCCCCTCACGACAAACCCTGTGAGGAAGGTTAGGCTGAGAGTTTGTGACGGACCGTTTTTTATCCTGTTCTGTCTTCAAGGGGCTTTGGGTGACATAAATATCTCCCCCACCCCCATGCATACTCTATTTTATCGCTACATTTTATCCCTGGAAGGGAGGTTAGAATAAGAGAGAGTGGCCTGGTATCTCCCAGTGAGCTTCAGGGCAAAATGGGAACAGATCTAACACTCTAAACACTGCGCTGCCCTAACTCCCTGATGGCGGTGATAAGCAGACATAGATAGGCACCTGGGGAATCTTGTAACCAGCTGGTGACCTATCATGAAAGGGCCGCTTAGATATTTGTTATGGCCACGATTTCTGCTTCTGACTATCTGCTCCAAAACACTGAGTCCCAACTGGGTCTAAAATTCTCAAAGGGGCCTGAAAATTGTGGTGGAAAGCATACCAGTGTAGTCAGGGGTGTGCATTCCAGTCCTCCGGAGTAGGCAGTAGCAGGGGCAGGATTCTGCGCTCCCTTTTTCCTCCCTCTGCTGCTGGGAATCCCCTCCTATCCCCTGCTTGTCTATTTTCTTTTTTAACGTACTTCCTCGCAGTTGCCTGTCCAAGCTGTGGCCTGCCTCATCGCTTTCCCGTCTGAAGCCAAAGCAAGGTTCCCGTGCTATCAGGCATCAATGGTTCATGTCACAGAGCAAATCTATAAACAGAATATAGCGCACTTAGTGAGACTGAACGGGACTGTATCTGGAAACTTTCACCGCTCTTGAAAGACAGGGGCATGCTTTTCTTTCTTGTTTTTTTTTTTAAAGGAAAGAATTTTGAAAAGCTTTTAGGAGTTGTTTTTCTCTAGTCTGATTTTGTTTGGTCAGGGAGAAGGTTTAATGCAAGATGACTTTTCGGTCAGAGAACAGTTTATAGTTCAGTAGTAACCAAGTCGTGCTTTTGGTGGGGGGGGGGTACATTGTGCAACTCTTTGCACGTCCATAAAGTCTTTGTGTGTTTCTGCCCTTCAGCCTTGGAGAAGACGCGGACGGAATTGTTTGACCTGAAGACAAAATATGATGAGGAAACAACTGCAAAGTAAGACTGCTTGGCCCTCTGCTGCTTGTCTTATGCATTTGTTTAACCCAATCTCCTATCCTTGGGGAAGAAGGAAAAACCGAACTCTAAATTCAGTAGCTAAGTTGGGCCTCATTCCATGCGATCAATCTCACACCTGTCAGCACCCATAGAAAGACTTCCACTTGCGGCATTCTTCCTGATGGTGCAGTTATGCAACGCATTCTGGGTATTGTGGCTGGGTATTGTGTTTGAGCCTTTATATGCAATCTACTGGGAATGGGACCCACTCGAGGACAGTGGCTGCTAAGGGTACAGATTCATGGAAGGGGTCTTAACGTTATAGGGAGCCATTTGGCCCCATCCCAACCTGGCATAGGACCACAGTCGTTTTTATTGTCTCCTGTAACGTGATTGCGATGCCCTAGTGGAGCTCTGGAGGCCAGAAGTTGCTCCCATAAAACTGACCCTCATACTAATATGACGTGCTTAGTAAGATGCCCATTACTAAGCCCATTCTGTCTACTGTATTCCCCCCAACACCTTTCTGCTTAAGTTTTAGCCTCTTCTCCATGTCTCTTTGATGACTGTTAAGTGTATGGGTTTTCATACACATTGGATTAAACGGTGCAGGTTCGGTGGTTATATCAAGGCCATTATCCCCCTGTGCTTATTTTCCTTAGCATGCGATAACAGACTCCCCCCACCCCGTACATTTTATTTATGTTTCCTGTCATTTTCGCTGGCTTTTGGCCCCAAGGCAGCCAACAATTTCACAATCAGAGCTCCAAAGGGTCTCAGCTCCATGGGCCTGCTGATTATCTTGGGTCATTCAGAGGTCACGGTGTGTCTCTAGGGAGTCGCTGGCTCTGTCCCCTGGCCTTGGGATGAAAGCGGAAATGATCTTGCCAGGGTTTCATCCTTCTCGGTGTGTAATGAACCAGGGGCTGGAGTGTTTAGCTGAGGATGGCTGTTGGTAAATAAGACGGCATCGCCATGAGCTGCCGTCAGGGACTTTCAGACTGTGAGCTAAGCTACAGATGACGCCAGATGCATTTTTTTTTAACATGTCGGGGATGTAATCTTACCTGGGAACCGTAGTTGAAAACAGTGTTATGTCCTTAGCATGGGGAGAGAGGAATACAGGACCCTGTCCCTAGCGCAGGGAGACAGGGAAGGGCTGGTAGTTCATCTCTCCATTGAGATTGCAAGACAACCATTGCAAAGTTCCTCTCCTCCATTGATTTTGTGCGGCTCTGCCTTTGAGAACTATCTTTGGAAAGCTCTTCCCCTCTCCATGCTAGGGACGTAACGCTGCTTTCAGCTACAGTTCCCAGGTAAAATCGTGTCCCCGACCCGTTAACAAACACGTGTGGCGTCACTTGTAGCTTAGCTCTGTATTTCTGGAGAATCCTAAGTATTCCTCAGAACTATTCCTCAACAAGAAACCCAGTTATGGTGGGCAAACTTACCTGAAAGACCACTACTGAGATCCCTCTGCAAATACACAGCCACAAGGAAGTGTTGAGTGTGTTATAGGGAATATCCTCCATCAATCAGATTGTACATCCTAGAACATTCCCAAGAATCCTCTGCCAGTGCATCGGAGTTCTGCGGCAGGCAAGTTGATACGGAAAGTGTTTTGTGATGCCAGAAATTTTGCAAGCCCCCAAATTTTATAAAACTGGCCTCTTTGTCAATTGGTAGGCATACGTTTTTGATAGCAGATTCTTACACATTTTTTAAAAGTCTGATCAGTTCTGTACCCAGGTGTGGGCTGTGCAAGGCTTCTTTCTACCCAGGAAATGTTGAGCCTCTTTAATGATGGTCAAGCTTATGCTCAAGGGAAGCAGGAAGTAGAATCTGAACAGAATGTGTGCGTATGCATTTGTTTCCTTGGGTAATTACCAAAAAAAACCCTTCCAGGGCCTTGACGAGTTCTTTCCTACAGCTACTGGCCTGGTTTCAGTTGTGATTTTAATACATGGACTTTTCTGCTGCATTGGCTTTATAAATATTCCAGCGTGCAAAGCGAAATGAGAACTCTGCATTTGACTAGTTTCTAGAAGTGCTGTTGGAGAGAATTTTTTTTTACTCAAACAAAAAGCTGTAGTAGCAGTAGTAGTAATACTGCAATTTCTTGCAGTAATAGTAACAACCCAAAATGCATCCTGCAGTGCCTTAAAGCTGGCCATGTTTATTGAGGCATAGACCAGAGCTCTACTTTGTCAGAGGCCTGAAGGTGGTGCCATAAGATGGCAAAGTTACGTTCATGTGCATACAGGTATGATGGGCGCAGCAAAACAGTATTGTGAGCAACAGCAGAGCAGTGGCTCAGTGGTTGAGCATCTGCTTTGCATATAGAAAGTCCTTGGTTCAGTCCCTGGCAGCTCCAGTTTTAAAAGGACCAGTCAGTAGGTGATGAAAAAGACCTCTTCCTGAGACCTCGGAGAGCCGCTGCCAGTCTGAGGTAGGCAGCCCTGACCTTGACAGGCCAAAGGATAAGGTAGCTTCATGTGGATGCCAAAAGATAATTTTACTGTGGAAGACACTAGTTGTTAGTCACGTGAAGTGGAAATTGCCTGAGGGAACTTGCCTTGATCCAGGTGGGCGTCACCTTTCTGCAGTCCATGATGGGTGTACCCCTTCTTCCCAACAAGATAACTTGTATCTGACTGAAAGGTCGTAGAAACATAGAATCATAGGGTTGTGACAGACATCCCGGGTCATCTAATCCAGCCCCCTTCACAACGCAGGACATTCACAACTACCTCCCCCACCCACCCACCCCACACACACCCAGTGACCCCTGCTGCATGCCCAGAAGGGATCCCTAGCTGAACTGGCCTAGGGAAAATTGCTACCTGACCCCAAAGTGGCGATCGGCATTACTCTGGGCATGTAAGAAGGGGCCACGAAAATTAAGCACTGATGTAACCCTTCCTGCCATCCCTCTCATGAACTGCCTAGGTTCACAGAATGAGCATTACTGTCAGGTGGCCATCTAGCCTCTGCTTAAAAATCTCTGTCCCTTGTAATTTCCAGCCACAATGAATTTCCAGCCACAATGAATGTGTTGATCTTTAAGGGGGTCCAGGGTTCTGGGTTGTGTTGGCTGCCACAGGCTTAACACGGCTGCTCTTCCCCAGTTTGGTCATCCTGAATACATGAAGCTGGCTTCTCCTGAGCCAAACCCTTGATCTGTCCAGATCAGCATTGTCTGCTCTGAGTAGCAATGCCTCTCTAGAGTCTCAGGCCAGGAGTCTTTCACTTCACCTACTTCTTGATCCTCTTAAGTAGAGACACTAGGGGTTGAAGCAGGGGCCTTCTGCTTGCAAAGCAGGTACTCTCCCACTCAGCTACTCCTCCTCCTCTAGTGGCGGTAGCTGGCTCTTGATAAAGCATCATTACATGATGAGGTATGGTGTCATAATAAGCCAAAGTGATAATGCTTGCCCGCAGGTGATAGAGAGAGAGACAAGGGCGCACGTGAGCTGGTATACAAACTTCGGCTTGGGACTGTTGTGTTGCTTTTAGAGAGTAGCTCTTCCGAATGATCTGAATGCATACATAGCATTTGCCCACCAAGAAACTTGCTCGGTTGCATCCCTATTCCAGCCCAAGATTTTGTCTCGGCTGCATCTTGAAGCAAATGGGGGCTTTGCAGCGTGTCAGCTGGAACGCCAGAAGCTGCAATCGACAAGACGGCATCGCTAAAGTTTTCCATGTGTAGGCTTGAAATAAAATGTAATTAGGTCTTTATGTGCGGAACAAGGATCCATTGAGGACTACAGCTGGCCTTTGTTTTCCTCTGTCACTGAGTGTGGGAGGTAAGGAGTGCTCGTCTTCATGTTTATTAATGCAGGATTCCTGAGACAAATGGCGAGCACAGTTTAATGTTTGTTGGGACACGGAAGGGCTTGCCAAAACAGTTGTGTAAGAGGATTTTCAAGGTTTTTTCAGATTGGGACTGTTCCTGGGTTAAATCAATGGGACAGCTCTGCCCGCTTTTTTCTGTTCGAAAGGCACGCCAGGAGTGGGAAGGAAAGCGGCAAAAATGGTGAAAAGGGTTGGGAACCCTTGAAGGAACTGGGTGAGAGAGGAGAAGATTTGGCAGCAGATGTGAAAGAAGGCTGGCGGTGGCGGGGGGAGAGACAGCTGTTTATACCAGGGCAGCTGAATGCCGGCCCAGGCCTCTAGCCTGGGTAAAAAGCTCCTACATGTGCTTGTCCACCATTCCACATGCAACATTGCATAGAAATCATGATGCGACCTGTGCAGTTGCAGCATCGCACGTATCTGTGGCCTGTACCCCACTGCGAGTAGGAGTTCCTGCTGAATGTCTGAATCGTCCATATTAGAAAAGAGAGACAGTCAATGGGTTCCAATGCAGCAGGTTTGGGTGTGCTGTTGGGAAATGCTTCCGATGCCTTAGGAAAGATTGGGCCAGTGGGGAGGGCCAGTGTCTGTTAGATCCACTCGTCAGTCTCATTATACCCTGTAAGCCTGAGAATGGAGCAGCCACATGCCAGAGGAGGCAGAACTAGACTTGGCCAATATCTGGAGGATTTTCACCAATAATGCCCTGCTTCTGGCCATTTGACTCCTACAAATGGCATGGGGGGAGGCAGGAGCTCCTCCTCCCCCTACCACAGTGTCGATCTGAATCAGGCCCCACCTGTACATTTATTGATCGATTGATTTCATGTATGCTCCTCCTTTCTCACCCATGGGAACCTAAAGCAGCTTACATCATTCTCCTCTATTTGCGTTGCATGGAAGGGGCTATAATCTGTATCTGGCAACCAGCACTCTCTGCCACAGGACGTAATCCCTGTCTTTCTTCTTTCCTGGTATGCCAGCTTTGGCCTTCAAATGTATGGACCCAACTTAGTTGATATTTATAAATATTTCTGTTTATTTATTTACTTTGGAATATGTGTTGGCCTCTTTTCTCCCCAATGGTACTCAAAGCAGCTTACAACCACAGCCACAACATAAAGGCAATCAAACCCACAATACAAGAAACACGATTAAATATATAAGCAACAGAATAACCAACTCCAGTGTGGGTTTCAGATGTGTCGTGCTGTATCAGCATCGAATGTCCTTCTTGGATAGATGCTCCCTGCCATTTCTGCTCTCCCAATGATTTTGCCAGGATGAGAAGAAGGGCCCTGTTTAGAGGCCAGTAAGCAGATAGGGCCCTGGGGGTACCTATGGTACCTTTTAAAGACCCCCCCCCAGTGTTGTTCATTGCGTATATCTGACTTTGCAGACACTCTGTGTGCCCCCAGATGAACTGCATCAGTCATAAAACACAAGGTCTTTGCCAGTCAGCTTATCAGTTGTGGCAAGAGATGGGGATTGGAGAAGGAGAAGAAAGTTTGACACTGTTAGAAATGAAGTGAACATACATACATACATACATACATACATACATACATACATACATACATACATACATACATACATACATACATACATACATACATACATACATACATACATACATACATACATACATCTCTGTCTCCCTCTCCCCCCCCCCCCACCAAGTTGAGTATAAAATATATATCCTGGTTTATATCCAGATTGTTTAGGGCCTATGGTTATTAGAGTGTGTATATTTGTATTCTGATTGTCTTTCTTGGGGGGGGTCACATTTCTACATGAGATTGTCTTAATTCTAAGAGCTACATAAGCCAAGTTAAGGGATTGGTAGGCACAAGGGTGTTTGGGGGCGAGGCACGCTGGAGGTTAGTGATTTGGTGTCGCATTATGCAGCTGTGCATCTCCCCCACCATACCCCTACACCCGGTGTAACGTGTAGCAGGTAGCCGTGGTTGTCTCCTCCCCTGTAAAGAGGTTGCTGCTTCCTGCTGCTTCGCTGCTCCCATAAATATGCAGACAAGTAGATGAGTGGCTCTGATAGCAAGCAAACCTTTAACCAGCACCAATATCCTTTTCCTTGTTCTAGCTTGGCAAGGACTGATGTTGCAAATGCGATCAAACAACACTTTGATGGCTAATGGTAATTGTGATTTCAGTCCTTACCGAAGAGCAAACAAATTACTATGGTTGTGAATCCCCCCCCCCATGATGGAGTATGGAGGTAATAATAACGTGAACCTTCGGTCATTCCCACATCTGCTTTGCTTTTCCTCCAGGCTGCTCTGAGGTCTCTCCTGTAGCCTACCCATAAAGTAAGCGAAACACTGCACCAAGCCTCTGGCTGGCTCAGCAGCTGGAGAGTCCCCGTGAACCAGCCCTTTAAAAAGCTTGAAAAAGTTTCCTTTTTGAAAAGAAAAGAGAGGGGGAGATAATTGAACCCTTTGATTTGTTTCATGGTTTGTTTGCCCTTTCATTCCTTTCCCGAGGTGCTGTTTGTTGAGGAATGTCTCCAATTGCCAGAGAGATGGTGGGGTGTCTAATATTTCCCCACCAGCTCTCCTTTCAGCTAGAGCCGAGGACTGTGGCAGGCCTGCGATATGAATTTTTAATGCAGAACTTTATACCCCGGCCCTTGCAGCGCGGGCTGAGCGGCACTCTCTGGAGTTTTCAGATTTAACGCTCTGATGAACAAAGCACAGGCTCGCGGCATTCGACATCAGTCGCCGTTAACCCCTGCACTGCCCGGCGCGGAGCACTTAATTTCCCCAAAGAGCAAGAGCCGAGGAAATGGGGAAAGGGGAGGGAGGTTTATAGTACTATTATTTTCAACAATTCAGAATAAACTGGGACTGAGCACCTTCAGATACAGATTTATTGTTGGACTCCATCAGGAGCCGGTTACCGCAATTTGAAGTGCGGTTTAGTCATTTTTTTCCCTGCCTTCTGGGCAGTTCTGAAGAGAGCCTTTTGAAATGTTCTTCCTTCTCTCGCTTTCTTGAGGGCTTTTTGTTTGAGGTGATGTTGCAGTTCTTTCCTGAGAGTCACATTGTTGACCAGTCTAGCTGAGGCTGCCCCTAGGCCAGAGGTATTTCTGAGCCCCTAATAATAATAACATAATAATAACAACAACATTCGATTTATATATCACCCTTCAGGACACCACTCAGAGTGGTTTGCAAAGTGTGTTGTTATTATCCTACTACAATCACCTTGTGAGGTGAGTGGGGCTGCGAGAATTCTGAAAGAGCTGTGACTTATCCAAGGTCAGCCAGCTGGTTTCGAGTGGAGGAGTGGGGAATCAAACCTGGCTCTCCAGATTAGAGTCCTGCCGCTCTTAACCACTACACCTTTTGACTGGAGATGCCAGGAGTTGAACCTGAGACCTGCAGACACAGCATATGTCCCACTATCAAGCCTCAGTCAGCCCCCAGGGTTACATGACCTGCTATAAGTTGAATTACGTATTCTAGTGACCTTTTCCCCCTGACTGTTCAGGATGGTTCCTCGGATGGCTAGAAAGCCCCTTAATAGGTAGTAGTTTAATAACAGCCCTCTAGGGTGTTCTGTCCTCCTTGCCTTTGCCATTTGTGCCCATGTATGTCCCATGAAGCATGAGAACCCCTAGCCTTAACATCTCCATACATCTTTTCCTTAACATCTGTTAGCCTATTTGTATCTCTCTGTATAAACAGGCTTAAATGGTAACGTTTGAGCCTGTTCAAAACTTCAGACATCCCTTACTTTGGTCAGGCCGTGGTTATGTTAGACCAATTTTTCTCCTGCTTTTGATCAACAGGACACGGAGGTGGGTTTTATCTCTGGATTGAAACTGGAGGTGCATTTTGCTCTTACACTCAAAAGATAACATTTGTTTTTCTTTATGTCATAAGCTGGCTTTGCCCTGGCAGTCGTGGGGCCGTGGAATTTAATATCACTTCTCACAGCAACTGCCGTCTTAAAGATGATATTATTTTGTCAATAGTGACACATTTCTACCAAAAGTAGTGGGTTGTTTAGCGTCCATAATTGCTGGGGAGTAATGATTTCAGAGCTTAATACAAATGATTCTTTGCCTTCTAAGGCTAGAGCTATTCCTGTGTGTTTTAGACCTAGCAACCGTGATTATTGCTGCAAACCCCTTGAGGCTAGATTGCCGCCGTGCACTCTGCGCAGGTCTGCCCTTGACAACTCTCCCCTGAATCTGCAAGATCAAATGGATTAGAAATCCAGTGAAGTAAATTTCCCAATGACATTGTTGTTTCCTCATGAACTGATGCTAGTTTTTGCTCGTCAATGAAACCTCCATGGGGAGTTTTCACATATGGGATTCCAGTTTCTGGCTCAGAACTGGAACACAAGAATCAGCCTTGCTCAGAGCGCTAATGACGAGCTGTAGAGGAAGCAGATGTTGGCTCTTTTAACTCTTGGCGGGCGTGGAGGGATTTTGCTTTGGTGAGGGGCAAGAGAACATGTTACATTTGTCACAGGAATGCTGCCCAAAAATGACAGTGTGTGACAACTGCTGCTGCTGCTGATGATGATAAAATTTGATTTAAATACCGCCCTTCAGGACAACTTAATGCCCACTCAGAGTGGTTTACAGAGTGTGTTGTTCTTATCTTCACAACAATCACCCTGTGAGGTGGGTGAGGCTAGAGAGCTCTGAGAAGCTGTGACTGACCCAAGGTCACCCAGCTGGCTTCAAGCAGAGGAGTGGGGAATCAAACCTGGTTCTCCAGATTAGAGTCCCGCCGCTCTTAACCACTACACCCAACTGGCTCTCTGATCCCCTCCACTCCTGGTTTCTGTTCTAGCATTTGGAAATATTTGCCACATTAATTGAGAGTCGTGTTGTGACCCTTTGCATCCTCCAAGATCATGAAGCCTGAGGATAGATGGGTGTGCCAAGATGGTCCCAATCCACATGCAGATGTGCATTTACTTCACCGTGGAGTCAGGATCTTAGCCCTGGGAGACCTGAGTCCTTATTCTTACCTGGCCATAAAGCTCAGGTGCTCTGGCCCCGCTTCACTCCTTTGGCCTGACTGGCCTGACAGGGTGGATTCAGGAATACAGTGTGATAACCCTTGCGAATCCTGCTCTGCACTCCTTGCAGGAAGGGATGTAATGACAGGTTTGCACATGCGCCAAGCACTTGTTCAGTAGCTGTAATAAATCAGGGCTTGACCAGCAGGTAGATGCAGCATGTCTGATTTGAGGACTCAAATGCTGGTATCCTCTGCTAGCTTATGCAGTGGACATCACTTCCCGCCTCTGAGTAGTTTTCTAGCCTTCACTTTGTCTGAGGACTGTGCCAGAAACGTCCACAGGCCTAGTTGTTGAAGGCTACACGGATACTGCCAAGGCTGTTCCAGAAATAATTCTGGGTGTTGCCTTTTCTTCCACCAAGCTAATGTGTTAACAACTGCATTGGAAGAAGAAAGAAAAGTTACATCTGTAGAGCGACTGTCTGTAACGGGTAGGGGGTGTCTTGTGCATTTAAAATGTAACAGAAGAGATGTTGGCTGCGGAAAGATAGGCTGGGTACAAAACATCGCAGGAGGTGTTAATGGCACCCGGCAAAGAATTTCTACTCAAGTAGTGTCAAAGCATTTGCCTTGAGCCCCTTCAAAATCACACGGGCAACTTGGCTTTAAAGCGATACCACGGAATTACATTTGCACTTTCAAAAATCACAGATTGGGCAGCTGCCGCTCAGCAAAAAACATTGCCTGTGCTCTTGCAGGGTCAGGAGGGCTCAGAGAGAAACATCAGCTTAGTAGAAGGAGCCTGACAGAGGGCAAAAGTGGTTTTCCTGGAGGGAAGAGCTCCTGTGAAGTCGGCCTGTGCGCTGCTTTCTGTCTTTTAGGAAAATCAGAAGTAGAAATGTGGTGGGGACTTCCTTCGGACCAGCTGGCAGCAGCTTAGCCCTGCTTCCCACCCCCACCCCAGCAGATGTTTTCAAGTTCAGTCGGAATAGGAATTCCCTGGGCTTTGCTATTAAAACATTCTTGAATGGTACAACCCTCCCATCGCTTTATCCGGAGCATTGTTTCCCTGAAGATCGAGGACAGGGAAGATCCATAGAATTAAGGTGTGTTGCCCCACTGCTCTGCTGCAACCAAAACAAGCAAGTGTCTTTAGCCCAATGCAGGGCCCTCCTCTTTCAGGCGTGGAGGACAAATGGCACTTATTCTTTTATGAGTCCAGCCCAAGAATTATTGGGGCAGGGGAGTGGGGACTGTTATAGTGAGAGTAGAAGAAAACTACAGCCAGTGGTGTTAATGCTGCCAGCCTGCTGGTACATCCACGGATAAGTGTTGCATCAATAGAATAGTATTGCACTCTGGGGTGAAGTAACGGCTCACTTAACTGCTTGGAGATACTGAGCCTTTTATATTCAAACATTGCATCTTGGCCCAATTACTTTTGAGCATTAAAGGTAGATAGATGCTTATTAATATGAGTTTAAGTGTTTGCACTTGAAACACTGGAAACAGACTCCAGGGAAAAGAAGCAGCGGCAAGGTCCCAATTCTGCCATCAAATTGACACGAGAGGATCCTTATTCCTCGCAGTGGGACCACATTAAAAGCAAACTGCGCTTGGGGGAAGCACCCAGTTGGTCTGCCTTATTTTGATTGAAAAGAGGCGGCTGTGATTTGGTGCTTGTGAGATTCCTTTGCAGCCTAGTGGAGCCAGCTCTTCACTTTTGTGCGTAGGGCTATGTGGTATCTTTCATGCAAAGTGCAGAAGTGCTGCTCACTTTTAAAAGCAGTTTTGGTTGCAAAATATGTCACTTGGCAACACAGGTGAACGTATCCGTGTGATTTCCCTTTTTATAGATGGGGAGCAGAAGCTGACTTGCATAACAAGTCCAGAGCTGAAACGGGATTTGAACTCGGCTCTTCCAAATGCAAGCACAGATCTGTAGTTGCTACTCAGGGAAGGTGAAGACAGCTAGTGCCTGTTGCCTACACATCTCCTCTGAGCCAGTAATCAAAGGTGTTAGGAAAACATTCTCTCGGGACTGGTTCACACATGCATGTCTATCGCTTGATTTTTCTTTCCCAGAGAATTGATCTACTGTTAAGGACTGGCTTCTGAATGCTTGCAACTGACTGCTTTTTGTAATGATGCAGAAGTGGTGTTCATGGAATTAGATCTGGGATGGCCCATGCATAGGACTGCCAGTTGGGAAAGCCACATATGGTGTATACTTCTTCATTCTTTGTAAAAATGTTAGACGAGGAAAATGAGTGCACACAGAGGAATTTGGCAATTTCACCATTAACCCTTATGCCATTTTTTCTACATTTCCCCCCCCCTCTTTTCTCCCTGACACCCCCCCAACTATTCTGGACAGTTCTGGTCGCCACACCTTAAAAAAGATATCATAGCACTGGAAAAAGTACAGAAAAGGCAACTAAAATGATTAAAGGGTTGGAACACTTTCCCTATGAGGAAAGATTGAGGCGCTTGGGGCTCTTTAGCCTGGAGAAAAGACGACTGAGGGGAGACATGATAGAGGTTTACAAGATAATGCACGGGTTAGAGAAGGTAGAGAAAGATGTGTTTTTCTCCCTTTCTCACAATACAAGAACTCGTGGGCACTCTATGAAATTATTGAGCAGTCGGGTTAGAACAGATAGAAGAAAATACTACTTTACACAAAGGGTGATAAACACATGGAATTCGTTGCCACAGGAGGTGGTGGCAGCTACAAGCATTGCCAGCTTCAAGAGGGGACTGGACAAATATATGGAGCAGAGGTCCATCAGTGGCTATTAGCCACAGGAGATAGATGGTATTCTCTTTGTGGGGAGGTGGTGCTCTGTTGTCTTGATGCTGGAAGGAAGGCAGTGGGAGGGCTTCTGGTGTCCTGGCCTCACTGACAGTCCTTTAGATGGCACTGGATTTCTAGCCACTGTGTGTGACAGAATGTTGGACTGGATGGGCCACTGGCCTGATCCAACATGGCTTTGCTTATGTTCTTATGGAGAGAAATTACAGGGGTCTATGTCCCAACCACTCATTCAGACACCCCAGTATTCCCCTCTACTTTGCCCATCTACTATGCACATATACGGACTCCCAAATATTTATTTAACTAGCCTGCACCTGGACTATTTAATAACCTTTTAAAGATTATTATTGATTTTATGGTTTTGTGATTAATTCACTGTGTTTTATGAATGTTGTTAGCTGCCCTGAGCCTATTTGTGGGGAGGGCGGGGTATAAATCAAATTAAATAAATAAATAAATTTAAATTGTAGCCCTAGTGAGTACTTTGCTAACATTTTTTAAAAGTCAGTAAGAAGCATTAGGGAAGGGTACATAATTTGTGAGTGGACCTGAAATAGGTGCTCTGGCTCCTGCAATTTCACCATCTTTCAGCAGCATACTTTTTAAGCCTTTCTGCCTTGCAAATCAGAAGACGGATTTTTTAAAAAGGCTGGCAAAGGCCCTCCAATTCCTGCATGGCGTGACGGCGCTAACAGTCGCAACAACAAAAGTTATCCACTGGGTTCAGGGCAGGCACAGGGATTTTGATTACCCCAGAGCAGCAGTTTCAGCTTGGAATATCTCCATAGCTTTGATTCAGTGCACGTTGCAAAGGGCAGCCCTGCTCTTGGCCGTCAACACAAACGTCTCTCGTTTCTTCAAACATTGGCAGGGCAACAAATCTGACTTTTCCTCTTTTGGCTAGAGACTCCCTTGCCTTTGCAGAACGGGCAGCAAGATGAAAGCTCAAGGAACAGAGTTTTGCAGGTTGACCAGTTCCAGGGTTAACAAAGCAATAAGACCAGCCTCCCCTTGGGCATTAGTTGTTTTGGAAGATTTACAGGTAATGGTAAAAATAGCAAATATTCCTCTTAGGGGCTGGGTCAGAAGTCATGGAGCTCATTTTGTAGCTGCAATTAAAAGGCCAGAAGAGGTAATGAACTGGCACTCCCTCTCCCTTTGTCTTTCTCCTACTCTTAATTCCGCCTTCATCACGGTTAAGGGCTATTTTGGCACCAACGTTAACCAAGATCAGGCTCACCGGTCCCCTTCATACGCTTGCTTTGCTCTTTGGAAGCCGCATCTCATCCTGCACTATTGTAGCTTGAAGGCAGATTGTTTGCTTTGCCTGCAGAAGGTCCCTTGTGTCTCCAGGTGTGAAAGGATCAGATAGAACAGGTGATGTGAAAAACTTGTGCCTAAGACCCTGGAGAGCTGCTGCCATTCTGACCAGCTAGTATAGACCTTAATGTAGGCATCAGTAAAAAAGGTAACTTCATGTGCTCATGTGTCTACCAAGTTGGGTGTGATCATGTGGTTTTTTTCTCCAAGTAATCCTACTGTATAAAAGGCAAACTGTATTGGCAATGACTCAGTTTTTATCCTTGCTTTGGTGCATAGCTGATGACTCTAGTCTTGAGGCCACTGCGAAGCACCCGCTTGCCACCAGGAGGGGGCTCGCCGGATCAGTTTGCCAGAGCCCGTTGTATTTTTTCACACAACGGGCATTGTTGCTAGTAAAATAATAATAGATAACTGCTCAGCACCCCAGCAGCAGGGAGGGTGCTGTTTATGTGAGGAAGAGGCTCAGCCCACACAGTTGCTGTGAGGACCCGCATACAAGTGCCAGAGCGTCCCTTGCAAGCCCCCTTTGAAGAGACCGAGTGACCTGCTTAGTCAAGATTCTTAGTTAGCTTCAAATACCAGTTAAGCAAGGGTAGCCTTAACTATTATCATTGCTGACTTATCTAGAGCAGTGGTTCTCAGCCAGTGGGATGGAGGGTTTGCTTAATAATAACTAAGTATTCACTTTCATGCAATTCACATGTCCACCTACAAGTGTGATGGGCAATCTCCGACTGCTCCTGCCTGCCGCGGATTATCCATCTGTGCCCTTTTGGCATGCTGGCAGTAACCTTGGAAACTTGGTGTTTCACCCACTCTCCATCCCCCCACCCATCCCTCCTGCCGGGGATTATCCATTGTGTCTCTGTAATTTTGTACATCTTTAAAATCTACCCTAAATGATAAGTGTAATAACAGAATGCCTGTAAACATGGCCAAAGTGAGCTGTTGGTTTCTGTCATGGTAGGTTCCTGGGTTCTTTGATAGAGCAATTGGTGGACTGTTGGATATGAAAGGTCAAGAACCACCAATCTAGAGAAAACACCTTCGGGATGGGAGAATTCCCTCAGTCCTGCAGCTTAGTCTCAACTGATGGGCGTTGCATCTTATTCAGTCTTCAGTGGTCTCCAAAAACAGCTTCCCACCTACATGGATCTGTTTTCTCATGATGTGCTCCCACACGTCTAGGTGATCCAGTGGCAAGTATGGGCACCGTGGCAGCTAGGGACACATTGCTGCTAATGTAGAAGCAATCCAAAGGAAGGGCAGAGGTGCCCTTTGGATGTAGCCCTCAGCTGTGTGGGAGCTTCTTTCTAGGATGCTGTTCAGCACCACCTGGGGCTGTTACTTGAGGAGCACCTTAGCTTACCTCTGAAGATGGAGGCGCTGTCTGCTGCTGACAGGAGGAGAGAATAGAACTTCTCAACCCCAAGCAGTTCCTTTGGCAGCTTTCCCATTGGCTGGCATTCCTCCATGCTGAAAGTTCCGAGAGAGTTTGCTTGCTAGGTTCAGAAGAAACCCAGGGCGAGAATCGACTGCTTAATGCCCAGCCTCCGCTGAAGGATTCCGACCTTCTCGTTGGCAATTTGTCTTGCGCTTAGCAGCCCTTTGGAGTTAGCTCAGGGCCACCTGCTCGGGCTAATCCAGAGAGCCATCTGCAGTTAATCAAGTTGTCTGCTGCCTGCTTTGGGTCCCTGGTTTGGCTGTCAGCTGTATTTTCGCTACAGGATTTTAAAGGTTAAACAACTCTGGAGAGGCAGGCAGGGGATTCTGTAGCCTGTTGCTGCCTACATAAAAGGTCAATCTGGAGAGGTTTTGAGTGGAAGAGGGTGGCCCATTCTTTCCTCTTGAGCCTCTCCTGTTCATTCCAGCATCTCTAGGAAAGGCGCTTCTGACCTGGTTCCAGGGCTTCCTGGATTTGTATGCTAATGTAGCATGTAGGTCCTTTAAAAATAAGTAATTATTAAACCTGTTATTGGAGATGTGCAGTTCAGAGCGGTTCAGCGTCACCTGTTCTCAACTGACACTTCCTGTGGTTGCCTTCCGTATCAGACTACTTCTCTGGGTAACTCCAACCCCTATTATTTTTGTTTACAACAGTCACCTTACTCTGCATTTGAGGAAGGAGAATAAAATGGATTTATTTGGGAGGTTTGATAAAGAATCCAACCTGTTTATTCCTGGTGTGTTGAAACGGCAGCCGCCAAATGAATCGCACAGCAAGCAGCTTGGGGCTGGTGTATGCTTGGTGCTTTCTCTGCTGAAGGCGAAGGAGCCCTGGATTGTCTGTCTTTGTGATTGCTCCTTGGGTCGCATGTTTGAGTATCACCTGTATTTGTGCTGCAGTCTACACAATGTTTGTTTTATTACACTCGGGGAAATTGACACTGCGCTGGGGTGCCCAAGGCCACGCTGAGGGTAATTCTATATTTTTCCCCGACTCGCTCTTATCTTGAAATGAAGGAGAGGGGGGAAGGTCTGCTGTGCTTGGATCTTGCAGCTTTACAACAGTGGCAGAAAGGAGGGAGAGAGAAACAAAGCGTGTAGACTTGGGTGAAAAATCAGTCTTTGCATCTGTTGTCACAGAGCCTGCTAAAGCTTAAGTGTGTGTGGGGGGGGGGGGTTGTAGGATCAAAGCAGGTCAGAGACAGGAGATTGCAGTTTGGGGGGGGGATGAAGAGCAGTGGTCATCAGACGATCTTCTGGGAATATTTTTCCCATTGTCAGCTGAGGAAACTCTGAGGATTTTTGGAGCACATAGGTGGCTATGCTCTCGGTTTACAAATGACACTGGCTCAGACCTCTGGGGCTTTGCAGTCTCTCCAACATGCCTCCGTGGCTATGCATTGCACAGGAAGATTGGTAGTGGCATCTTTCAGAGAAGCTCATCCATCATCACTGGTTTCCTCACTGAGGAGATCTTGACAAGCTTCCAAGGAACCCTGGATTTTCCCAGAATACGGTTGGAGAATACAGAACCAGGATGGCCCAGATTTAATATTCTCAGGAGTCACTTTGTTCTCCTGGCAAGCGCTTTGGGTCAAAGTGTGTTTTGCCACCCAAACGGTGACCCTCACCCCCTTACAGCCTCCATTACCAAGTTAGTGATGTCTCTGTTTTATTTTACAAAATTTATATCTTGCCTTGCTGCCCTCATAGGGACTACCAAGGCAGCCAACTAATTAAAAACATACTGTGAAAATCACATCTTAAAAACCATTAACACCAACAAAAAACACATCATTAAAACAATCAAAACCATAGCTAAAGTATATAAAAAACATAAAAACAAAACATTGGGCAGGAAGGAGGAATCACTGAGGGAACATCAAATGAAACGGACCCATTCATGCAAGATGATAACAGAAAGGGGACAGATGATTCTCCCTGGGGAGAGAGTTCCAGAGCTTTGGAGCCACAACTGAGAAGGCCCTCTCTCAGATTGCCACCCGCCTAATCTCAGAAGGTGGTATCTCTGGTACAAGACAATATGGGGTTTCAACCATTCAGTTTTTACTATACTATTTAAGAAACTACTGTTCCAAACTCAACAATAGAGTGATGCCTGCTTCTCTCTACGTTCGGCATGTCCATTTGGAGAGAGGCTCTCAGTTTGGGAATGATGCTTTGGAGCTCTTCGAGGACAGCAGTGCGGGTTTTCTCTAGTGAGTTTATAAAATGGTGTGGGAGGGAGAGATAAGATGTTGGGGATGGATGGCTGTTTAGTTCTAAGTCCATTGACCTCAATGGACATAGAAGGGTATAACTGCTTAGGATTGTCCTGTGAGTTGCCGTAGAACTATGTCCCATAGCAAAGCTAAGATAAGGGGAAGAGGACATTTAAAATAGTGGTTTAAAATGTTGAAAAACACACCAAGGATCTTTTGTGGCCCAAAAGGGCGATAAATAGCAGTCAGGTGTTCATAATTACAGTGTTGTGTACTAGCAGATGAAGGCAAAATCATAGGTGCTGTACCACACTGGCTACTTAATATTCTGCTGCTATAAAACTAGTTGGCCACCAGGGCTTTCTTAGGAAGTTGTGACCACAAATGGGCTGGCATTGGGGGTGGGTGGGGAGAGAGTAACATTTTTCCTGTGATGACCCATCTTGTGATACATTACCCGTGTGTCCCATAATACTTGGTTCGGTTGAACCCAGGTCTGCCAGAGCCTCATCTAAACACTAGTGATTAGACCATGCAGTCTCTCTCCATGTGCAACATTCACCAGAATCCCTCCTCCAAATCCCGCCCCCCATCAAAACTCTGATTGGCCTACCTTTCCCTTTCCAACAATGAGAAGGGGAGGAAATGTTTAGAAGTTGGCTGATTTCCATCCGTTTTGCCTTGTTTAATATTTTTCTTTGGAAGGCGAGTTTTGATTACATGTAGGATTATCTTTAAAACATCTCTGGAAAGGCAGGCAGCAGCCACTTGAACCACACTCTGAGCTTAATCCCGTTGCTGCATTGGCTGTGTAATCTCCAGAGCCCCTAAAATCACCGTTCTTTGATCGCTTTGTTTTGAAACCCTTTGATTTCCTAACACACACACTTCAGAGAATGTTTTCTCTCATTTAAACTCCATGGGTAGAAAATTCCAGTGTTGTGGTTAACATTGAGACATGTGAACATGCCTTAGGCAAGGCTAAGATCGTGGGTCATCATGTCTCTGCTGAGGGTAGACCCTAAGACACACTCCACATCGCCCAGGGTCTCAAGCAGAGAGAACGATCTTTCTCAGCACCTGTTACCTGAGATCCTGTAAGCGAAGAGGATGAGAATTGTTATGCACTGTAGCTATACTGCCATAAATCACGGTCTCCCCTAGAGTTATTGATGAACTCAGTGAACATCTTGCTAAAGATGTTGTGGATGCCAAGGAGCTATTTGTTCCCAATAGCTCCAAGGTAGCCTTCTCGTTTGTCTTTTTTGACAACACTTTTAGTTCTACCTTGGGAGAAAAGCAGCATCTAAATCTTCAAAAGAAACTAACAAAAGCACGGCTCTTGAAAGACAATGTTACCTACAGTTTGAAGTCATAATAACTTCCCATGCTATTTTAATTACATAGTATTGACACACACACCCCGAAAGCACAACAGCAAAACCTGCACACTTGGTAACTGAAATGTTCCTTGCCCAACGCCATCTTTGCCCTTTGGTCAGGGGTATGCCTTCCAGGATGTGCTTGGTGGTCTAGTACTGATCCGTATTCTGATTCTGAGCATTTTGTGCCTTTCGAAGCATGCTCGGTCATCATTGAGCTTTAAAAAAAAACACCTTGTAAATTAACCAAAAGCAAGTTTCCTGAATACCCTGCAAAAGTCTCCTTTGACTGTAGAGAATCTCAACCTTGGCTGATTCCGGACACATTAGATAATGCACTTTCAATGTACTTTATCAATCGTTTGAGGTGGATTTTTTGTTCCGCACACAAAAATATCCGTTCCAAATGATCTATAAAGAGGATTGGAAGTGCATTATCCAACATGTGCGGAATTGCTCCTTGTCTGTGAGGCGGCCTGGTTTTCCTGCTTTCTAGATTAGCAGGCACCCCCCCCCCCCGCACACACTTATTATTAGATGTAGCCATGAAACACACAAGCATATAGGGAGCAAGGGTGGTGTAGTGGTTAGAGTGTCAGACTCAAGTTTGAATCCCCACTCTGCCATGAAAGCTCAGTGGTGACCAGTCACACACTCTCTGCCTAACCTACTTCACAGGGTTATTGTGAAGGTAAAATAGAGGAGAGGAGAATGATGTAAGTCATTTTGTGTCCCCGTTGGGGATAAAGGTGGGATATAAATGAAATAAAAATAAATAAATAAATGTGTGTTTGGTTTTATATTTAAAGATCCTGGATTGTTCAATCAGTACCATGTTCTCTAAATTTTACTTAAGTTTTCATGGAATTGCAGCCCTGCATGCAACTGTTGTGCATTTAAAGGTATGATATACATTTAGATAACAGCGGTGTGGGTTGTCTCTTCAGTAATTCTGTGCACCTTGTTGCACTTTACAGGGTAAAATGAAACAGCACTCTTATATCAGAAATGGCTTTGGATGTCACTACCCTCTCCACTGCAAAAGCAGCTTTGCTAGGCAGTATTACGAGGTGCTGCCCTGAGAAGTACCACCCAAAGTTTTCACGGGAGAAACTAGCCAGGCTGTCTTGGCCTCTTGCGGGCATTGATATGATACACTGAAAATCATCAGAAAAACCTACTTTTCCATCTCCTCCATCCTTTATATGACCAACAGGGTTAGTTTGTCACAGGCTGCACTCAGGCCTCACATTAAACCCTGTGTATGAACTGTGGTTAGCCCTAATGCAGGTAGCCTGACAAATTGAGGTTTGCTGGTTGGCACGAAACGTGGATTTCAAGCTAAGGTTTGTAGCTGGTTCCCCACAGCTTTTGCTCATTTGTGATTCGTTGCAATGGCTAAATTTTTAAACCATGTCTGATGGGAAACATTGCCCTTTAAGGTCACCTGGCCGCAGAGAAAGAAGGATATCCTCCCTGATGGGAAAAGAGCAAGAAGAAGGCAGCCAGGTTTTATTTACAAATGTTTAATAGAGTAACTGGAGCTTGTTTCACAAACCACAGTTTATCATGATGTATGCATGAATGCAGGCAAATTTTCCTTCCTTTTTATTTAAACAAATGATGCAGATCCCCAATATCAATAGCAGGTAGTGCTTTTTATTTGCAAAATGTCCTCATAAAAGTTTTAGTAGAGCATTTTAACAAGCCTTTGTGGTTTCATATTAACAGTTATTCAAAGCAATAAAAAGAAAGGGGGGAAACAACGATGGGAAAAAATATTGCTTGTTCTCTCCAACTGAAATGTTACACTGTCCAGCTAATAAAAAGAAAATAATAATGCTGGCTACACGCTAGCAGTAAATTTCGAAGGTATCATCTGTGGTTTCCCAGCTCTCCCACGTGTAAAGGATGAAGCAGCCTTTTCCCTTGAAGGTGCAGCAGACTTTCACACCTAGGAAGTGCTGCAAGCAAGATCTGGCAAGCTGGTGACACATGAAAAGTCTCTGCCAGGAACATTGGTGGGAGTTTTGGCTGCATTTGGCCACCTTAAATGAATTCCTGTGTGTCTTAGGTATGCAGAAGGTTTCGTTCGCTGAGAAGTTCACAGGCAGCGTGTGGAAGCAGTGCCCTTCCGCTGTGCTTTATCCCTGGTACCTGGAGTTCAGAGCTCTGTGCTGTGTGCAGTTGGGAAAATGAAGACTTCCTGGTTTGGAACTAACCATGGTCTATTGTGAAATCAGACAAAACTATAAATGGTGGCTTGTTCTCTTGCCTACACACCAGAATTCCTAAGCCACAGTTTAATCCTAGCTTGCATACAAGAGAGCAAAGCCCAACATGACAAGCTGTGGTTTGTTGGGAACAGTTTCAAATTACCCACCTGCACACAAATGGAGAGGAAGCATGTGAGCGAAGGCCCACTCCCAAGGACTTCTTTGCCTGTTCACTTCATAAGTGAATACGAAGTCTGAATGCATCCTATATAAACTGAGCAGATCACCAAGAGTTACAGTTTTGGAAGGACAGAGCACTAACCGTGTGCTTTTGTGTTCTTTAAATTCACATAAACCATCTAGCCATGTGGTAACAATTTGTTAATCCTGTGCATTTTAGTCCACGGCCTAAACGAAGCCATGTGCATATGCCACCATGCAAAAACCCTGGTGCTGATCAATGCCACAGAGTCACCCACAGGGACGCCCAAATGCAAGTTTCCAAGCTTTGGGCGCTGCAGTGTGTTGCAATCTTTGGAATTTACTCAAGGGTTTCAAACCTGAGAAAAGGGAGCCGGATGTTCTCTGTGTTAATAAATCAGTGAGAGCTGGTGCGTCAGGCTCATAAAGAAGGGTGAACTAGGATTGTTTTACAGCAAGCGCTTGCAGACAACAAAGGCTGTGTGTAGCTATTAGAGGCTTTGCGAAATAACCGATTTCAGGCTGCCGAGTGCCATCTCCCGAAGCCGCTTTGGAGCTTTTGAAATGAAAAGGAATGAATCCTTTTGAAGATCCTCTGGAATTTTTGTCAAAGCCTGCCCGAGGACAGAACATTACAGCAATTTAATTCATTACTCTACTTAAAGAGCCCCCTCCCCCCCAAAAAAGATATATGGCTGAAACGTTTATAAATCTCAATGGGTGTTCAGCTTGCCTAAACGGAGAAGGTCCCTTTGAAGCTGCTGATGAGTCCGCTTTGCTTTACGAGGTGCACACGAATGGTTTACAGGAGAAAGAGGCGTACCGGATAAGAAAGGAGAAGAGAAGACTAGCCCCATCAGTCTGAGGGCTGGTGGGGACAGCACGGCTTTGTGGGGGGGTCTTGCTCATGGGGGAGTTGGCTGGCAAAATTGAAAAGGCAGAGTGGAAAGAAATGTTAACAAAAACTTGAACAGGCACTAAAACTCCACCTCTATGCCAGCTCAGTTTCAAACAATAAACAAAATACATCGTTCCCAGAAGATGCTCACACTCTGTCTTTGGAGAGAATTCCAGGGAATGGGACAAAAAAGCCAATTTTCAAGTGAAGGGAAGCAGCTAAGAATATGCCTCTGCATGCCCTTGAGGCACATGGTTGGTAAAGTCTTAGAAATCCTGGCTGCCCTTGGGTTATTACATCAGATAGCTCTGTGATGACTAACCTTTCGGGCAAGTGTGCTCCAAAAGTCATGTCCAAGGGAAACGACGTAGCGCCCCTTGGATACATGCCAAAATATTTCTCCAGCCCCCTCTATTCCATACTATGGTTTTACCTCTGAGCCAAGAACAGGCAGGGAAGGGCTTGTAAAATGGATGTGATACAATAGCCCTATTTTTCCTAGGCTCAGTTTTCAGGTTCTTGCTAATTTAATCAGAGGTGGTATTGAATTGGGGCATGCCCTCATACAGTATGGCCTGTTCACAGGTACCACAATCATTTGTGGTACAGGTCTTTGGAGTGACCCATGAAGACTGGCACGAGCCTTGGTTATGTGAGCCACTCTGAATTTGCTGTTATCCTCCCTCCATAGCAAGCATAAATTTCATATATTCAGAATGCTGCACCAATCCATTTAGGAGGGTGCTACTGTTACCAGAACTGCTTTTTATAATGGGGAAATTAGCTTAGCAGTCTGGAACTAAAATTAGCGCGGATCTAACCAATGTTTACGGAGGTCCCGATTCCAGACACTCTAGTGACAAAGAGGCAGACTACAAATAGGTTCAATAAACACGTGTATTTACTAATAGTGTGGCGTAAGCCTGAACTTGCACATACATACAAGAAAGCATACAAGGACTAGGAAATGCAGAGTAAGAAATACAGAGACGGTCGCTTGAGCAGGTACCCACGATGATAAGGGAAATACTCACAATCCTGAAGTGGAGCAGAGACACGACAGCGAGGTGGTCCAATGCCAGCAATGGATCCACGGACAGACAGCAAGGGGGTCTGGATAGGAATGGCACGAGCACCATACGGTCTGAGGGACCAGCTTAAATACCCCAAAACGTACCCTGGGGCTGGTGCTGTACTTGGTGGTTCTCACAGATTAAAACAAAGGCTTTAATGGGACACTGAATGGCTTAGATGGGCCACTTTAGGAATCTGATTGTGTTAAGTGACACCTCAGGAAGAGGGGACAAAGGAGGGAGGGGGAAATCCGAGTGGGCTGAATGGATGTTCCAGCAGACAGGGCTTGCCCTGATGTCATCAGCTCTGGAATGCGGAGGTTTCTTTGAGATGCATTCTCTAAGTGCTTGGGATGGTCGGCACTTAGCTTCTTCTCCGGGGCGGCTCCTAAGATATGCAGAGCGGGGTGAGGTTCTCTCACTGTGGACGTGGTGTGTCCGCTTCTCCGAAATGGCTTCCCAAAGCAGGCTTCTTCTCCCGGCCTTCTGGCTGCCTAAGAACATGGTCGCCGGCTGAGCATGACGGGGGCTGGTTAGCAGGTTGCCCGGTAGCGAGGGCAAGCTCGGGGACCGGCCCGCGGGAGGCTCCAGGCGGGAACTGACCAGGGAGCGCCTGGCCAGGCTCGCTGGAGGTTTCCCCCGGCAGGCGCACGGCTGCTAACAGCGGCTTGAGCCCAGATGAGGCAGGCTTCCATGGAGGCAGGGGGAACAGCACGTAAAAACACAGTCCATAGCAGGGAACAGGCGCGGTCCGTGGCGGATGGCAATGCAGGCACGGGGCACATGTGCAATAGAGTCCAAACACACACTGGGAGGTCCAGATATAGGTCTGGGCAGGGTTGCCCAGGAAGAAAGTCCTTTGTGGAGTTATCCAGACATGGAGTCAGGCAATTAACACAGTCTATTGCAGCAGCAAGGTAATTAACAAGCAGGCAGGAAACTGACATGTGTATCAGAGTACACAGGTGCAGGGCAATCTTGGTGTAGCAGTAAAGCAGCAACGCAGGAAACTTTAACACAGTCCATGGCAGGCCTTCAAGCAGGAGAGGGGGCCTACTTGGCAACACTACGTTATCTCTTCCAGGTTCTTGTAAGATGCTTGTCTAAGACGTGTAAAACTGCTAAGGTTTTTTTTTATCATTCTACCAGATTGCATGCTTTTCTTTGGAAACTACCTTTAGCAAAATGTTAGGAGCTAGAAAGATGTGTATCTTAGTATTAAATTAATAAAAATACTAACTTCCTTTGAAAACGGTTTCAAAATACTAGTGGGCTTTAACCGGAGTTTTTTAAAGTGTACACATATATGCAGTAGCATTGCACGAGAGAAATCAAACTGTTGTACAGCATACTTTCCGCAGTCAGCTACCCTTATGACTCAATATCAGACTAATAGATTATCCTTCTGCCTTCTCCCAGGGCTGACGAAATTGAGATGATCATGACGGACCTTGAAAGAGCAAATCAGGTAGGATTTTAGGCGTCAGATCTTAACAGCAACCTTGAAGCCCGGGGAACTTTGTACTATCAGCTGGGGCAAGGTTTTTACTATCTTTTAGACGGAATATCGTGTCTCCTTAATTCAGTGAAACATGATTTTCTCATCTTGGGGCATGATGAGAATATTTTGTTGTTTAATCTTGGTTTATCAATGGGAACCAGGCAGCAGGATTTATTTATTTAAAGCATTTCTGTGCTGCCTTTCCACCCAACTTATGATGTCCCCCAAAGTGGTGGACATTAAAGCGTTCCAAACATTAAAACAGCATTTAAAATAAATGTGCATGCATACACGCACACACATTTTAAACAAACACAACATAAACACACATTAGCCGTCCTCCCTGCCTCTGTGTTAGTTGCTTTCATTATATCCCCATAACTGTGACTGTAGGAGTCTGGTTTCACATGCTCGTTAAGTGGGAAGCCCTGTTTCTCTTAGGGTTTGCATTCACTTATGCAGCGATCCCCCAAACTGTGCCCATTAGTGTCAGAACGCTTGCCGATGCATTCTCTGATGCCTGTTTCCAGGGGTGCCTTTCACCAGCTTCGGCTGGTGAGCCAGCTGCAGCCCTTCCTGAATGGAAAAGATCTTGCCATTGTGACGCAGGCCCTGCTAACATCTAGATCAGATTACTGCAGTATGTACTACATGAGCCGCCTCTGCAGTCTGTCCGAAAGGTACAGTTGATACAGAATGCTGCGGCCAGAATGTTGACTGGAGTGGGTCGTAGGGAACATACCACTCCAGTCCTGTTCCATCTACACTCGCTCCCAATTCAAGGTGCTGGTGTTGTTACCCTTTAAATCCTTATATGGCTTAGGGCTAGCATACCTGAAGGACCACTTTCTCCCATATGAACCTATCCATCCACTCCTATCATCTCCAGAGGCCCTGCTTCAGGTGACCCCACTGGCTGAGGCTAGATGGATGGCAACTTGAGAAAGGGCCTTCTTGGTGGTGGTGCCAAAACTTTCCTTCCCAAGGAAACATGTCTGTCTCCCTCTATCATTGCAGAAAAGAGCAAGAGTCCAAATGTTGTTAGTTTTATAGGTGCTGCTGGACTCTTGCTCTTTTCTGCTGCTTCAGACAGACTAACACGGCTGCCCCTCTTGATCTCCCTCTGTTGCCTTCCACCAGCGAATGAAGATATTTTTGTTTTATTTCGGCATTTCCTCATTAACTCTTATTAGCTCTCCTCCCTAGTTGTTATATGCATTTGTATGTTTTTATAAAATGGTTTAAATATTTTATATATATTATATTTTAAATGCTGTTCTAATGTTTTAAATATTTTAATGTTGAAATGATTTGATCTTTAGCACCTTGGAGACCTCATTTGGGTGGAAAGGCACCAGAGATGTTTTTTAATAATAATAAATAATAATTCTGTTGCACTGATTTTGCTTTTGAGAAAAGCTGTCTGCTAATAATGTAGAATCTCCCTTCCTTGGACGAGAAACGGTTCAGCAGCTATCACTGGGGAATGCCTCACTTAAGTTTGGGGGTGCAGTGTCTTCCGGTTGGACTAGGTGATTTGTTTTTCTTTGAAGGGCTCAAAGTAATTGTGCATTTTTACGATCACTAGAAAGGAATTACAATCACTAGGAAGGAATGGGCCTCAACTTGGGGTGCTTGCTCTGTTGTGGAGAAAGGCGCACATTCTCCCAGTGCCTTAAGTTTCAAAACTTTTGAGAAAATCTAAGCAGTTATTTTAAAAGAATTCCCCCTCCTTGCAATTGCAATAAGCAGTAAAATGTCGTCGTTCTCCTTGCTGGAGAGAAGGGCTTTCTGTGGAGTGTTAATTGAGCCTGTGTAATTTGCATATCTCTGTAATTCCCCAAGGCAAATGTTCCACTTATTGACTCTTTCAATTGGTATCTCTGAAGGAGTAAAACTCAAAAGATGGAGAAGGATAGGCAAACACAGCAGATTGTCAGAAGTCAGGTCCAGTGAGCGTTCTTGGCTGGCCCGCACGGGTACCTTTGTACGAGGGCCTGGGTCACTCCTTCCTTGTGTCTGTGCCACAAAACTTTCCAAGATAGGCCATAAACCCACCCTGATCATTGATGAGCTGTTGAATACCAGTGGTTCTAAGATACATATTTGGGGGAAGACTCCACATGGAAAGCAAGGAAAAGAAAACCCTCTACTTTTCTCTTCACCTCCCCACCCCCAATAAATCCCATATGCTCGAATGAATAAAATCAGAGAATTTTTACCAGTTCACCAATTAGAGTTGTCATTTGCATTGATTTTAAAAGGTGACCCTTATCAATCAAGCAACAGATGCTTTTAATTCAAGTTCCGCCCCCCTCCAGGTGCCCCTTGAGAAGAGTCATTCTCCTCTCTCAAACCACAGATGAGCCTGCCTCATCTCACAAACAAATCATGCCCCACATCTACTGCTTCAGAACATTTGTTTTCGGTCTTACAAACATTTTAATCTCTGCAGTAATTCCCTATCACTTAAAAACGAGGATGCACGCCGTTGACCCTGAGTTGCGTATGGAAGAGAAATAGTTATGGAGCAGAGAGATCATCTCCCCTCCACCCACCCACTGTGCTTGCTTCAGACAAAGTGGGCAGAATCTCTCTTAATTCAGTATTTACTTGTGAGAATTATTCCCACGAGGAAGCGTGCAAGAAGGCAGCCTTGCTTTGGCTCGGAAGCACGGAACGCAATTGAATCAAAAGCTTCCATTTCCACTTGCCTTCCTCCAGCCTGGGAAATTCAGTGGGCTGCGGCATTTGTGTCAGCAGGGGATTCCTTGCTCCTAGCGTTAAATTACTGTCATAATCGCTCAATTATTTCTTCCTTGTACTGTTTAAAATAAAAATCCATCACATTCTGAGGAATTTTTCCCCCTATCGTTTATTAGGTTGAGTGTTTAGGAAAATCAATTATACTCAGTCGGGCATGAATTGATGAATGTTCTTGCAATAATTGCCAGTTGTTAAATCAAATGTACATTCTCTCTCTTGCCCCCCCATACCCTTTTTGCTTCTTTCAGAGGGCAGAGGTGGCTCAGAGAGAGGCTGAATCCTTGCGGGAGCAGCTCTCCTCTGCAAACAAATCGCTCCAGCTGGCTACCCAGATCCAGAAGGCGCCGGATGTGGTAAGAGAGGGCAGCCTTGGGACTGAGTTGTGCCTGCGTCTGCTGGGGCCGGCAGCCCTGTGCAGAACGAATGTCTTGAACTTCTGCCGGGCTCACGTTTTCCTGGGAATTGCCCTCCCTTCGTGTTGTTGCATTCCAGCCCAGAGTGGGACATGAAGAGGGAGGGGGTCCAGGCTTTCCCGACCCTTCCTTTATCCCTACAGGGAAGTGTAAGGTAGGACTCAATCACATGGAACAGACAGGCCTCCTCCTTTGTGCCTTGTCTTGTGAGTACAAAGCCGGGAGGGGAGAACCCTCCAAGAGTGCATCTGTGCCCTGGGCTTGCTGTGGTCAGAAGTGCAACATGTTTCATCATTAGTACTGCTTGGCCCACAGCATACCAATTGATGGATGGCAGGGAACCATTCCCTCACCGTCAGTTCTTTGCTTTCTACATTGGTGGGAATTTACTCAGAATCTGGTCTAGAAGTCTGAGCATCATGGGCCCTGACCTGGATGATCCAGGCTAGCCCAATCCCATCAGATCTTGATTGCTAAGCAGGGTCGGCCCTGGTTAGTACTTGGTCGAGAGACCATGAAGGAAGACCAGGATCGCTACACAGAGGCAGGCAATGGCAAACTACCTCTGTTTGTCTCTTGCCTTATGGAGTTGTCTGCAATTTGACAGCAGTTTTAGTTGTTGTTTCCCCCAAACCCCTGGCACACATTTGTGCAAATGCACTGGAATTCCCAGGAAAACGTGTTGGTGTTCTCCTTGCCGTGCAGCCATGTAGAATGCTGTCTGCACGTTTTCTTCTCCTTTCTGTCCCTATAAACTTCGTATTTTAAGAGCTGAAAGTTAGACCCAAAGTCCTGGAATTTCGCTGAAGGGGTCCCCTCCCTCCATATGGCTGTGGGCATACTCTGGTGGGAGGGTGGAGTAGAGCCGGAAGGCTTCTGTGGGGGGTGGGAATGGGGGTTTGGGTAAGTTTGGGCACCTGGAGAATCTTGCCAGTTTACACAGATCTGAACAAAGTCCCCTTCCAGTTCCTTCTGGCCCTGTGAATCTACTGAGATCCTATTAGTGGTCGCATGCATCTTCTTTGGGCTCCGGAGTGAGCAAGCCCTGAGAGTTAGTGCCTGAGGATCCCTGGCAGGAGAGAGCAACAGGGAAAGAGCTCTTGAATTGCAGAGCATCTTCAAGCAAGTCGGACTACATGGAGCGAGGCGATTGGTTAGGCATTGGGCAGGGGAGCCCAGGAGGCTGCCTGGAGCAGCTTCAGCATCTCCCCATCTCTTCCTGGAACATAATTCATGCCCCATTGATGTGTGTGGCCTACCGTGTCCCTCTGCAACAGCTGGCTCTCGAGCTTCCTTCAGACCGTTTCACAAGTCGTTTATGTACTTGGGGACCAGCAGCCAAAAACGTGGGTTATCTTGAAACCACACGAGAGAAGCTGCCCTCCACCACCACCCTACCTTCCTGCCAGGGCTACGCAGCCCCTCCTCTTGCAAATGCACATGGGTGGTGCAAGTGGTGTTTTTATGCGTGCGTGAAATGATCTGTCAGGGATTCTTCCCAAAGCCCACTTTGGAAGCCCCAGCATTACATGAGGGAGTGTTATTTTGGCTTTGACAATTGATACTGATAAGTTCTCCTTGGGAAAGGATGGTTCTTCAGCAGAGATGGAGACAGTCTAAGTGCCTCCTTGTCCAAGGACCTAGTGGTTAGAAATATTTTTTTCCCAAACTGATCCACAGGCATGTTTTTGCATATACTCAATCCTACCACATGTCCTGACTGGGATAGTCCAGGCAAACCCAGTCGCATCAGATCTCAGAAGCCAAGCAAGGTCAGCTTGGGTTAGTAATTGAATGGAAGATCTCCCACGAAGACCAGGGCTGCAGAAGCAGGCAATGGGAAACTACCTCTGTTAGTCTCTTGCCTTGATAAACACCTCCAGGGGTCGCCATAATTCATCTATGACTTGACGGCACTCTCCACCACCACTCCCACCACATGATTATCCATCAGGACTTTCAAATCATAAGACAACACCTAGGCATACATAAGAAGATCTGTCATTGTTGCAGACATCATTCAGCTTGGGGTTAAGATCCACAATATCACCTAAAACCGTCATCTGTTGCTATCGTCAGACCCTTAAGAAGGTGGAACCTATTCTTGCTCTTCTTGCCTTCTGGTTGTTGGGTTAGAACCATCTTCCCGTTTTTCCTTTTATTTAGATATTTATACCACACTTTTCTCCCCAATGGAAATACAATGAGGTAGGGGTAGGGTAAGAAGAGAGAGAGTGACTGGCCCAAGGTAACCCCATAAGCTTCCACGGCAGAGAGGAGATTCAAACCTGAGTCAGACCATAGTACAGTGCTCTAACCACTATACAATACTGTAGAGGCGTGTGGTTAACATGTTGGTTACATTCACTTTCGTACCATGGTGCCCCTTTCTGAGGAATAGCTTTTCTCCCCTGTGTGGCTTCAGGTCTGCCTTAATATGATGTCATCTAAATGAGGTATACTGTGTAATCATGTAACACTTGATATAGGGGTACAGTGTGTGGATACTAGGTGAACATGAGGCTAACTTTACCCCCCCCCCCCCCGTTCTTCTGAGTTAACTTTGTATACAGTATCTGGCTTTTTAACTTTTATCCTAGTTTTGAAGTATGTCGCGGGCAATCTGTGACATTTCATTTGAGCCAGTGTGTGACTTCTCTCCCTTTGCCTCTCCCTTAAGGAGCAAGCCATTGAGGTGCTGACTCGGTCCAGCTTGGAGGTAGAACTGGCCGCGAAAGAACGTGAAATCACTCAGCTCGTCGAAGACGTTCAGAGGCTCCAAGGTAGCCTCACCAAGCTCCGGGAAAACTCCACCAGCCAGATATCCCAGCTGGAGCAGCAGCTGACTGCAAAGAACAGCACACTCAAAGTAAGACCCTTCGTGGTACCGCTGGACTCTTTGCTCAGCTTCTTTTGTTCTTGGAGAGACGGTGAACTGGACAATGTACTTAGTATTTAACTAAAGGATCATATATGAGTGATGACGTACCCCATTGGTCTTTAAGGTGGACTTAAATCTTGCTCTTCTCCATCAGAGTAGACATTGCTGAGCTCAGGGGATCACATGGCGCATCATGGAATCCCAGGATGTCTTCCCAGTCCTAAATCCAGCAGCTTGTCTACGCTACGCTGGCTTGCCGCAGATGTTCAGATATGTAGTAGTTCATGGAATAGAATCATCTTCTTTGACCTATGGTTGTTTTAGGAAAGAAAAAATAAAGATTCAATTAGATAAGCATAGAGCGGGATGTTCTCTCTACCCTTCTAGACACAGAACAATGCGTAGGGCTGGAGAAATATTTCAGATCCCTTGGCACCAGCCCCGAAGTTTTAGGTGGTATCTTTTGCTTGCTGCTAAACATACACATTTTTCAAAAAGCTTTGGCCCTGCAGGGCATAGGGCTTTTCCAACATTAGGTATTGTTTATGCTACGTCATGCCTTAGACATTTCTCTGTCTGCATTGTTTTTACTTCTGTAATCCTAGTTCTGTTGCATTGTTTATTGGATGGCTTATGCAGTCTGACTGTATTGCTTTTATAGTTGGTCATCTGCCTTGAGTTTTAGTGAGAAAGGTGGGTTCTAAATGAAGTAAGTAAGTATATACTGATTCCATTTATGGGGCACAACTTGCTATAGGACACAGGACAGGGCAGCAAAGGTCACCGAGTGAGCTTCCTGGTTGGGTGCCCAATACACTGTAATGCCCGAGACATGACATCCCAAATGGCATGGCCCTTGGTAGTAAAAAAATAGAAATAAAAAAGATGGATTCTTTGCTGTCCACTCATGGTAGTCTGAACGCTAAAGCTTCATTGTTCCTCATGGTAGGACGTCTCCTGTTGACGCATGGATTCAAACCCAGATCTCACTTCCCAGTCAAGGCCGGTCACTCTCAGCAGTGTCACCTTGTCAGGGTTTTCCTAGACTACTACTATTTCGGACTGGAGAAGTTTTGGTGGGTTGAGGAGGAATGGCAACCTTAAGAGGAATGGATATGGCTCAGTGGCAGAGCACTCCCTTTCCATGCAGAAGGTTCTGAGTTCAGTTCCAGACATATCTGGCTAAAAGATGTTGGGCTGCAGGCACGAGGAAGGATTTGGAGAGCCACTGCCATTCAGAACAGAGAAAACTGAGCTTAGAGGGACTCTGAATACAGCATGTATGTTCAAATGCTGCCACTGTCTTAAGCCCCCTCCCCCTAACTACGGGTAAAAATGCTCCAGTCCAGGAACAGGTTGTGGGGGGCACACAGTCTGAGCTGTTCCTACCTGTTTCCCAGCTCCAGCCAGAACACAAGGAGGTTGTGCTGATTATTTCAGAGGAAAGAGGTGATATATGAAAGGAAATATGCGGTTCTTGTATGCAGGCAAACGGAAAAGGTTACATAACTCTTTAAAGTAGACACACACACACACACACACACTGCATAGGTTAGTACACACAGGTTGGCTTCTGGGTGAGATTACTTTTCTGAAGCCACTGCATGGGACTCTCTCTCCTCTCCCCCCACCCCCATCCCACTGCTATGTTAGTGCATGACTCGCAAGCTCCCGGTGGGTGTATTTTTAGACCTTGCGTGACATTAGAGACATGCCTTTTATTTTGTCTGAAAACAAACCAAGTCGATATTTAGAGCCAGATATTAGTTCCTCCAGATTGTTGCACAGCGTGAACCTTTTGTTCCGCTTTGCGTTTTACTGGCTTCTTTCTGGCAATTAATATGCTAATCGCTTTTCCGCAACTGTTACAGTTCATGGGGAAAGGGTGGGAGGAGACACAAAAATGCCTCAATGGCCATGTTGCATGGAGTTCGGGGCCTACCGTTAGTCAGGCGCATTCCTCGAGAAAGGTCTCTCAGTTCACCTGGGGGGTTCTCTCTTTGCTGAATTGGCCGTGCTTATGTTTTGTTCGCATGCAAAAGAGGTGAGGAAAGTGGGCGGGGGGGGGAGTCACTGTTAGTTCTTGCCTGTTCTCCCTCCCCCTTTTGGCCCTAACTAGAGCCATGAGGACTAAGAAACCTATTTCTTCAGAGAGTGAATTCTTCAGCTGAATGTGTGAATCTGCTCAGATTCCGAGTCAGGCCCAGGGCTTTTTTTCAGCTGGAACCTCTTGAAAATGGTCACATGGCTGCTGGCCCCGCCCCCAGATCTCCAGACAGAGAGGAATTTAGATTGCCCTCGGTGCGGAGGGCAATCTCAACTCCCCTCTGTCTGGAGATCAGGGGGCGGGGCCACCAGCCATGTGACCATTTTCTCCGAGGACCACCCACTGAGTTCCACCACCTCTTTTCCCAGAAAAAAAGCCCTGGTCAGGCCATTGTTCCCGCCAGCCCAGGACTGACTGCTTTGAATTGGGTGAACCCCACAGAGCTTGCCCGAAGGCAAGGGAGGAATCACTTTTGCAAGTCCTCAACAGGGCTGTCCACAAAGAGCAGCTCCTGCACGTTCTAACAAATAGGCACCTCCCTTGCCAGTTGCCTTCCAAAGCATACACATCTTACCTTTATAAGAGATGCGGAGATGTCACCTCTTCAGAAGACCAAAAAAACCCCCTACAATTCCCATCAAATCAGGCAGGCGGTGATGGCCGGAGCAGATCGGAAATTGTAACTTTAAGAGGAATAAGGTCTTAACCAGTTGAACAGGTCCTCCTCTGCTGGGTTGTATGACCTCTGCTGTGGCTCAGAATGAATGAACATACGAAGTTACCTTGTCCAGAGCCAGGCCCATGAGCTACTCCAACTGGTAGCACCTCTCCAGGGCCCGTGCAGAGAAAGGTCCTTCCTGTCTATCGTCTCTTAACTGGAGGTTGAACTTCAGACCTTCTCCATGCTGAGCATATTGCCTATGCCCTCAACCATGGCTTCTCCCCATATATAGAGGCTCCTTGTTCCTCCAAAATGAAAAGAATGGGGAATGGAGCACCGTGGGATGGCTGTACATGGCAGATGGCAGTGCTAGACTGTGAAGTTCTAAGCGCTGCCCCTATGGGGAGGCTGCTGTTCCCTTCCCAGGAGTTCTGACAAACAACCGTTTCTTAAAGTTTGAGCCCGTATGGTTTATTCTTTCTTTCATGTGCTTTTTAAAGGACCATCGGGCAAGCAGGGGAGACATGGAATTAGATCAACAACTGTAGGCAAACACATGAAGTCAGACCTTCAGTCCCTCAAAGTCAGTACGGACTGCTCAGAATGGTAGCCGCTCTCTAGGATTTCCAGTAGAGGTCTTTCATGTCACCTCCTACCGCTTCCTTTTAAGTGGAGATGCTGGGGGTTGAACCTGGGACCTTCTGCAAGTCAAGCAGATGCTCTGCCAACTGAGCCACAGCCTCTCCCCAGTCTAGGTGGTATCCTGTATTGTGGTTAACATTGTCCCTGAAACTCTGGAGTCAGAAGCATCAGAAGGCCAGATCATGAAACATTAATCTGATCAAAATAAAAGCTCATCTTTCTCTTTTTTTTTAAGCAACTGGAAGAAAAACTGAAGGGGCAAGCTGATTATGACGAGGTGAAGAAAGAATTAAAGTAAGTACATGTGCTTATTTGAGCAGGACAGGGTGTGTTCTGAAAAACCTGATTATTTTGATCCACAGGGTGGATTGGTTGTCCTTCACTATTGCTGGTCCTTAAATGTTTCCTTACTTCATTGTTTTCTATGCGTACACCCCTCCCCACACCAAACCCTGGGAATGCCCTGGGTTCTGTCAGAGGTGATCCCTTCATGAATCAAAAAAACTCTCAGCCATGACTGCTGTTTATGTAGAGAAGACATACTTAAAAGTTAAGTGACATTTCCACTGCAATGGAAAAGGGGGCCCAGGTGCACCAGGGAAGCAATCTGACTTGTTGGGGGTTGTTCTGTGTCATTATGAAGTGTTTTAAAATGTCAGTAATTTCAACATATGATGTTATGATATGTTGTGTTAGCTAGTTAACTTTGAACATACACAATAATTGTTCTGTGCCACATATTCCCTGGCCCCAGGGAAGTCCGCCTGGCCTCTACCAGAGCCAGGGCCTTTTTGGTCCTGGCTCCGACTTGGTGGAACTCTCTGTCTGAGGAAACTAGGGCCCGGCAGGATTTGTTATCTTTCTGCCGGGTCTGCAAGACGGAGATGTTCCACCAGGCATTTGGTGGGGGCTAGGCTGACCTCTCGCCAGCCATACCACTGAAGACCTTCCACCACCCATGCAGGAAAATGCTGTATTTTAATATTTTATACCCGCCAATTTTAATTGTTTATGATATAATATTTTAATGTTTTTATAATGTTTTTATTGTTTTAAACTGTTGTTAAACCGCCCTGAGCCTGTCTGACGGGGAGGGCAGTCTAGAAATGTGATAAAATAAATAAATAAATATTCTATAGTTTTGTTTTTGGATTAAAAAAAAATAACAATTTCAATGAATAGAAACTTTCTCAGACTAAGTATTGGTACAAATACTCTTGTTTTTACACTTTCGTTTGCCACCATCATTTCCCCTGATTGCTGTTGCTGCTTTGGTACTGTTTTTTGTTCCTGGCAGTTACTTTTCTTCTTCCTGGATTGTTATTGTCTGTCTGTCTGTCTGTCGGTCGGTCAGTCTGCAAACATTTTAAAGCCACTTTTCCACCCAACTTAGGGTCCCCAAGACAGAAAACAAGACGTTCTTTTATTGCCTGTTAATTGGTCTCTTGTTTGGGATTTTGATGTCAATTGGCTCTTTAATTGGCAAAGGTTGTCAGCCCCTGGCCTAGAGCTTGTTTCAGGCTCCTCCTGGGACATGCAGGGATTCCACAGTAAGATAGATGGATGCAGAATGAAATTGCCTGAGAAGTAGTGGAAGCCCACCACCCTAGCCACAAGTGTTGGACCCACCCAGCAGGCCTACTGAGAGAAGGCATCAGTCCGGCCAGTCCCATCAGCTCCTGTTTGCAGTCTCTTAATCAGAACAGGGGGAATGAAGTGCAAAATTGCATCTTAAAATATATTAGTAATTTTTACAGATCCTTCGTAGAGCTTAAGAAATATTAAGCAATTCTTTGGCCCTGTCACCACAGAGCAGAAGATTATTAAAATGAGAAATAGCTACTGCTCCTTTTAATTTTTTTTAAACCTGCAGCATGCATTGGGTCACAGAAATAATTTGTGCATATTTTCCCTGATGCGCAAGCTGATCTACTTCACATGTATTTATATTTCATATTTCATGGCAGCGTTCTGACCGTGACAGCTATTTTCCTGTTGTTATTTTATTTATTTTTTTGCTGCTTTGTTATAACTGTTTTTTCCACCTTCCCTCCAAGCATCACACATAAATTTATATTGTTTCTGACAGTTTAAAATGTTATATCCTTATTAACCTTTAAATTTATGCTCCAAATGAGCCTGGTGGGACCCGCACGCTCAGTGATTTAGAGGGACGCTTGAGAAAATGTTCCCGTCTGATAACTAGTGTGAATAGTTATTCTATATTCATTATCAGATTATATTGCTGCAAAGGAAAGTTGTTAAAGTTAGCACTTAGGGTGTTCCTGGAGAGCCGAAAATTACGATGTTAATGCTCATTAGCGAGGCTGTTATTGAAGGGATGGAGCGGAAAATAACTCTTCCTCCTTCCACTTTGCAGCATCTTGAAGTCCATGGAGTTTGCACCGTCTGATGGCTCCAGCGCCCAGGTAATGGATTTCCTGTGGATTTTGTATATGTGTGGGTGGGGGGGGAGCCAAGTTTCCAAACTGCATTTGGGACCAACTCAGCTGGAGTTCTCATATTTTTCATCTTACTGAGAAGCAAGCCAACATTAGGATTTAAGGTGGTAGCATTCAGAAACTGTAGAAATGCAGTGAGAATTTTTGTGGCTTTTTTGAGTACAAGGAGTTCATTCTATTTTACTTCATTTATGCCCTGCCCAATGGGGACTCAGAGTGGATCACATCTTTCTCCTCTCTTCCATTTTCTCCCCACAGCAGCCCTGTGAGGTAGACAAGGCTGAGTCTGTGTGACTGGCCCAAGGTCACCCAGTGAGCTTCCATAACGGAGTAGGGGTTTGAACCCGGGCCTCCTGGATCCTAGTCCGACATTCTAACCATTAAATCCATGTTGGCTCGCTTGGTAGAGCCGGACTGGGAAGAGTCGGGTTCACATTCCCTCTCAGCCAGGGACTTACCTGTGTGCTTTTGGAGCAAGTTCTGCCCGTCACTTCCAGCAGAATGAAAATGCTTTCTCTGTTGTGGTTATTGTAAGGTAAAAGGAGAACTCTGCCTCGGTAGAAGAACATCTGCTTCGCATGCTGAAGGTCCCCGTTTCTGTCCCTGATGTTTCAAATTAAAACAAGGACTAGCTGATGTTGAGAAGGACCTTTCTCTGCCTGAGACCCTAGAGAGCCGGTGCTAGCCATACTAGATAGTACAGAACTAGATGGCCTGACACAGGATAAGAAGGCAGAGTCGTAACCAGGGTTTTTTTTTCAGCTGGAACATGGTGGAACGGAGTTTCGGCACCTCTTGAAAATGGTCACATGACCGGTGGCCCCGCCCCCTGATCTTCAGACAGAGGGGAGTTTAGATTGCCCTCCGCGCTGCTCGGCTTTTAAACTTGTTCCAGCTGACCCAAAGTGACATCATTGTGCAGTCCTGCATGTGGTACCGGTGGCACCACCTCCCACCAGGAGTTGCCCCTTGTGCTGGCAACCCACTGAGTTCCACCACCTCTTTTCCCAGAAAAAAAAAGCCCTGGTCATAACCAGAATAGGAACGCTGCAAATTTCACCCCAAATGCATTCATCTATCATGTTCAAATTGGTCAATCCGATACAGGTCAATCACCTGATCTGTTTGGTTCATGCCGAACCGCCAGAAACAGCTGCCAAACTGGGTTGCATCACGTTTTCACAATACTGCACACAAGCGAAGACGGTGCCAATTGAAAGTGATTGGCGGCTAATGGCATCACTAAGGACTATTTAGACGCACACCAAAGGTTAGGTTTATTGAGACACAGCATTTACTTATAACCGATTTATAAGATTTGCAAGCAAACTCTTTTTCTGTTTAAACAATTGCCTTCTGGGCTCGGTAGTTATGCCACAAGGATGGGAGGGAGTATTTGAATCTAATCAAACTGTGAGAACATGGATACACGAAAGCCAGTCACATTGTGCTGCATGGTTAAGAAGTAATACGGCGAAGGAATACAGTGGAGCAACCTGTTGAACACCAACATATTGTCAAAGTATTGAACCAATCATTGAAAAATCAGGTCCCTGTTCGTGGCTGGCAAACACAATAATAACAACAACAACAACAACATTCAATTTATATACTGCCCTTCAGGATCACTTAACACCCACTCAGAGTGGTTTACAAACTATGCCATTATTATCCCCACAACAAAACACCCGATGAGGTGGGTGGGGCTGAGAGAGCTAGAAGCTGTGACTGACCCAAGATCACCCAGCTGGCTTCAAGTGGAAGACTGAGGAATCAAACCCGGTTCTCCAGATTAGAGTCCCGTTGCTCTTAACCACTACACCAAACTGCCTTACACTAAATCAGACTGTGGGTCTACAGGGTCAGTATTGTCTATTCAGACCGGCAGCAGCTCTCCAGGTCTCAGGTGGAAGTTCTCACATCACCTCCTACGTGGGCCTTTTAACGGGATATGCTGGGCATTGAATCCAGGACCTTCTGCATGCCCAACAGATGCTCTACCACTGAGCCAAGGTCCCTCCCAAACAGAACATGAGCTGAACATGACAGGAGGAGGCGTTCAAGCTCCACTTAAGAGAGAGTCAGAGAGATAGACTGCCCAAAGTTATCATGGCTTTGTGGTTAGATCAAAGACTTCTCAAACCAAAAACTCTTCTGATTTTGACTGTAGTCCTGTTCGCATGTTCCAGTGAACAAAGGATGTATATCCATTTGTAAGAAAGAGCCAACATGCGTTCACTTTATAAATGAAACTGGGGACTAGTATATGGTTTCAATCACACATTAAGCTGTATGTGCATTGAAAGCAACATGAGAATTACTCAGCACACATGTAAAGAAAAATTGAGTGTACGCTGTACTCATATTGTATGTGCTTTCATTGTAACTTGTGAATAGGGCTTCTGTGCATGAGGGGGTGAAGGTGGAGGAATGCATGGCCATTTCGGACTTCTTTGCATCACAAACAAACAAATTGTTGTTTGTCTTGGCATCTGAATGCATCAACCGGATCTTTACCTGTATTGTCTATTGAACCGGTGAAAGGAATCCTAAACTTCAACTGCACAGTTGAACTAAATAAAACAAAGAAGGCTGGGGGAGTAGCAGCTTCTGGTCTTTACAGCATATTAATCTCACATCAGATCAAAGGTTACAAATTGCATTCTGGCATCTTTAGCCCAAACTTGAAACTACATTTCCGTATCCCAGACACATTGTTATTTTCAGTAGGTTTCGATGATTGAGAGTCGCGTGGAAGGAAAAGGAAAGGGGTCGGCTTTTGCGGCTGATTTAATTTGTCTGTTCTTTCTGTAGCGCTGAAACAGTGTTCCGAGGAAGATATGCCAAGATAAGCACTGTGTCGAAAGACAAACAGGTGTTTTTTTAAAAAAAGAGATTAATGGAGCACTTAAAAAATACATCTCACGGACCGATAAATGGTCTGCATCAGAAACCAGAGCAATCAGGTGCCATAGAATGGAGACTTGTAACGGTCTCACCGAAACACAGATGACGCGTTCTGGAGTTCCAGTCGAGCAACGGTGGCACCTGTCTGAATTTCTCCCTGCTTGTTCACAGGCTATTCTCAGCGTTTTACTGCTACCCCCTGGACTGATTTCTTGTACTGTTCTTTGTAGGATGCTGCGTCCAAACCACTGGAGGTCCTACTTCTGGAGAAAAACCGTCTGCTGCAGTCTGAGAATGCCACCCTGCGGATCACAAACAGTGACTTGAGTGGTAAGTGGACGAGATTGGAATGGGCGGGTGATGCTTTGATCCCTGGGGAGGAAGGGAGAAGGGGGGGGAAATCTGGACCTGAGTGCATGATCAAGACAGTAACAGGACAGTGGAGATCTTGAATCACGTTTGATTCCTTCCCTGCTTCTTCCCCCGACCCTCCATTCTGCGACAGAGAACAATAAGATTTGAAAAACAGAGAGTCATTTGCAAAGGTTAGGATGATCGAAATCTTTCCAGATGTTCTGGTGATTGGCATTGTTTGACTCTATCTTCCATTTCTGTAGGACACTTGACAGCGGTGCTGACGTCTTTCTTTCCTCTGTCCTCATAAAATACATTTAAAGTCGATGTCAAAAGTGCGTGTGTCTTAAATACTTAGCCAGCATGTCAGTCTGAATCCTTGCTACCTTATTTCCCATGCTGCATTTAGGTTTCATTGGTTTTCTTACATTTCCTTTTTTTGCACATACATCTTTTTAAGTGGGTGGGGTTGTTGGAATGGAATTGCCCATTGAATTTTTTTCACATAATGGTTTCCGCTGCAGTTGGCAAATGTGTAAACGGGCATCAAGGTGCTTATTACATTCCAAAATAGCCTCTTAGCTATTCTGTGGCATCCTCTGCGATAATAGTCTCTAAACAAGTGAGTTTGTTCCAGTGTTATCAAATGTTTGCTGCGTTTGGGTTCAATCAAAGTCTGTTGTTTATGTGTGTTTTCCAAGGGGGGAGTACTTAAGTGGGATCCATACCAAAGAGATTTTCTTTTCCTTTTGTCAATGAAGTTTAAAACCATAAACTGTATAACTGCACTTCATGTCATTGTTCTATTGTTAAATGTTTGAAAAGGGGGATTCTCCAGGCTGCAACATACAAGAAAGGTGCAAACATGAAATGCATGTTATTTGTCTTGGGGGCCTCGTTTGGCTTATGGAAATTTAAAAGACACTAAATTGACAACCCAAACCGCCTTCTTCATTGGCCCTTATTTAAAAAAAACAAAAATGACAACTGCAAAAAGCAAAACAAAAACAAAAAGCAACCTCCTCTTTTTTTCCCTTTTGTGGGGCAAACTCTGCATTTTGGTCTTGGTCTTTTTTTTCCCTTTTTAATCCCCCATAATGCATTATGTTTGACCTTCCTTGTAGGGTCAGCCAGGAGAAAAGGGAAAGACCAGCCTGAGAATCAGCGTCCTGCAACTTTGCCAGCCTCCCCTCCTTCTCAGTTGCCCCGCAACGCAGGGGAGCAGGCTTCCAATACTAATGGTACTCACCAGTTCTCACCAACGGGTTTAAGTCAAGACTTTTTCAGCTCGTCTTTGGCAAGCTCCGGCTTACCCCTGGCTTCTACAGGAAAATTTGCACTAAACTCTCTTCTCCAGCGCCAGCTTATGCAGTCCTTCTACTCCAAGGCAATGCAAGAAGCAGGAAGCACAAGCATGATTTTTTCAGCAGGTCCCTACAGCACAAACTCCATATCTTCCCAAAGTCCTTTGCAACAAAGCCCGGACGTCAACGGCATGGCCCCATCGCCCAGCCAATCGGAAAGCACCGGCAGTGCCTCCGAAGGCGAGGAAATCGACACGGCTGAAATCGCACGTCAGGTCAAAGAGCAGTTGATCAAGCACAATATTGGACAGCGGATATTTGGACATTACGTTTTGGGGCTCTCTCAAGGGTCCGTGAGCGAGATCCTGGCTCGGCCAAAACCGTGGAATAAGTTGACGGTGCGAGGCAAGGAGCCGTTTCATAAGATGAAGCAGTTCCTTTCGGATGAGCAGAACATCTTGGCGTTGCGCAGCATCCAGGGCAGGCAAAGAGGTGAGTGAGGCACTGGCCTCCAGCCTTCCTTTCATATATGTTCTTGGTAGGTGGCAGAACCCGATCAGGTGGCTTGCCAGGTTGAGCCGCCAAAGCTGTCCAGGTGGTCTTCGCCTTTAAGCTTAAAGAGCTAAAGGCAAATTGTGCTTGTGATACACAAAGGCGGTTTTGCCGAAAATCAGGGTAAAGTGGCAGAGTGGAAGATGGCACGACACATGGGGACAGTCTGTGGCAGGAACCTCAATGAAACGAGCAGGAGGTGCTGCTTCACGTTGACTTCCCGCAAAGCCACCTCGGTGTATACCACATACGATCTCCCTCGCACAAATTGTACTTGGGACATACATGCACTTGCATACCTCCTGTTCTCTTCAGTGGAACCGGTGCAGGAGAACCTCCCAGGGAATTGAGTCCTTGTTAGTTAATAAGAAGATTGGTAGGTCTTCCACCTTGGGCATTCAAAGGTCTTGGGATAACCCCAATTCATTTGGCAACAATAAATCATTTTTTTTAAAGAATATACTTTCCAAGGTCTTCACTGCAACTAGCTATTCTAGGCTGATGTAAGATGTACTTTAGTTAAACTATCCTCCTGGTTCTTGACCACCACATAACCTGCTTTCTTTGCGGGACCATTTTGAGGAGGCAGAACAGTGTCTGCTTCTCCCTGACCCGCCCCTCTCATTGATCCAGTATACATCAAAGTGACCCAAGTGAGGAGTTAGGCCTTTGAAATCATGCATTGTTATCATCTGATTGGTCCTTGGAGATCGCATGGTCCAGCCCCCCTCCTGCAACATCCCACAGACAAAATCAGAGTAGTTGAGTTGTATCACTGCGTCCCCTACCCCAGGACAGGCCCGTAATTACACATCCTGCCACCCCACAAATGCAAGAGAAACGAAATAATCCGCTTGCTGCATTCAGCTCTCATCCTCTGCTTAAGGGCCAGGCAGATCATTACAAAGCTAGAGCAGCAGGGGTATAAGATGCTGAAGCATAAAGCAAAATTGGGAGGGGGGGGAGCGATGGTTATCCCACTGATCTCCATTAACAGTAGGGCTGGCATGTGTGCGTAGAGGAGGCCATGCAATATCAAGATGGATGAGATGGTCCGTGTAAGAGCCACTGAAATAAATAACCCATCTTTGCTAAGCATTCCTTTAGCACAGTCCCATAAGAGACAGGTTCCATCGCCTGACTGAGCAAAACAAGTCATTGCAAAAGGGATGGAGGTGCCATCGCTTTCTCCCTTGTTCCTGGTGACGTCTGTTAGTATGCTATGGGTTAAAGTGTCATTATTCCATCCCCAAAGACCCCATGAGTCGGATCCAGCCAACCTTTTCATGCAACCTTCCCTTCCTTAGTACATCCTCCATCTCACATGGCTTTTGTTAACACACGTCCCATGATTCACAGCATAGCATTGTTGGGTGGTCAACACGGATACCTTCTTCTGTATTCAGTTGCAGAAAAGCTGGTTGGATCCAACCCCACACTTCTTACGGCAACTAGGCCTCTCAGGACCATATGAAGTCATCCTATAATGGTTTCTCAGGCCATCTTGATCAGTAGCTCCTGGCAGTGGTTCTCCAAGATCTCAGGCAGTCAAGAGGGACATTCCCAGCAGCTACTATCTAAGAATGTTTAACTCGAGGTGCCAGATGTTGAACATGGGACCTGCACCACGAAAGCCATGTGTTCACCCAACCTTATAAGGAAGCTGCCCTATACTGAGTCAAGATATCCCAATACAGTCTACTCTGACTGGTAGTAACTCTCCAGAGTCTCGGAAAGAAAAGGGTCTTTCCCAACACCTGCCACTTGAAATCCTTCCCTGGAGATGCTTGGGATTAAACCTTGGGAACTTCTGCATGCAGGCTGTGTCTCCTGTTGGTAAACCCTGGTCATGCCCCAGTAGGAGGGATTTCCTTATGCATTGTCGAAGGCTTTCACTGCCGGAGAATGATGGTTGTTGTGGATTTTCCGGGCTGTCTAGCCGTGGTCTTGGCATTGTAGTTCCTGGCATTTTGCCAGCAGGTGTGACTGGCATCTTTTGGTGCTACACCTCTGAAGATGCCAGTCACACCTGCTGGCGAAACATCAGGAACTACAATGCCAAGACCATGGCTATACAGCCCGGAAAATCCACAACAACCAGATTTCCTTATGCGTTCCTATTATTAATAGTGCAAGGAGGTACTGCAGATGACCCCCTGCTGTATGCCGTGATCTGTTCCCATTGAGTCCTACCTCAGTAGTTTTTCTCAGGTCTCATTCTAGGGAAGGAAACTTTTTCCTCAGCCGAAATCACCTGTGGTTCCTTTTCCTCGTGGTTGTCCTTGCCCTCATTCTTCACAATCAAAACCCCTTTTCTTGATTTATGCTGAACTTTCAGCTCCTTACGGCAGAAGCAAAGCCCTCCATCTTGAATCAAGTTTTTCCTTCTTTCCCCCCACCTTCTGGGGCACGCTCTTCAGCACAACCCATCTCACGTCTTGGGTTGCGTGCAGGCACACAGGTGCAGCAGTCACATTTTGACATTATTTTAGCAAAAAGAAAATTTTACTGACCAGATCCTGCAATTCCAGGCAGAGGAGGGAGAGGTGCGTACCAGTGGGCGAACTTACTAAGTAAAGATCTGTATTTGGTCTGGAGTAGAATGAAATTGAGAAATGAGGCTTAGTTTCGAGACTCGGCATAGGAAAACAGTTGTGGGAATAAAAATGCTAAACCATCCTGGTTTTTTGTTCAATAGGAGCCACGGATCTGTCAGTCTGGTTGGGATAGAGAACTCCCCTCTACCCCCTTCCCTTCGTCATCCCTAATTCAGCTTTGGTGCAGGGATGTCACTGGAAACAAAAACTTGGTTCCCCACCAAAGTTTTTTTTTTCTCTGCGGTGTGTAAGCCAGGGAATGAAGGGGTGATGTTTCCCCCAATTGCAGTAGCATCCCTAACTTGTTTTCCATTGTAGCAATGAATGTATTTTTAATTAAGCATCACTAGAGGTCTTTTAGGGTGCTCAAAGCACTTCGTGTGCATCGTTCTCTTTTAAGTGTAACAGCCCACGAGGCTAAGGCCAGAGGGACTGTGGTTTGCCTAAGGTCATCTGGTAGGATCGTGGCAGAGGTGAGATTTGAGCTAAGGACTAACCTATCTCGTCCACAATGTTGCACCATCTCTCATATTTTTATTCTTTTTTCACAATAATCTTTTTCCTTGGAGCTCAAGACAGTAGCCCCAGGGTTCCTATATGGGCACAGGCAGCAAGCAGACTGAGATACCGTGGCCTCATCCTGTGTCTTCAGAGCATGCACTGGGACAGCCCTTTGCATGCAGGCGAGAAAGGGAAGGGGGTCATCAGCAGAGCATAGAGCTAAATCTTCCCCTGGTGAACACTGGGAATGCAAATCAAGGTTTCCCTTTTCAGCTGTGTCTCAAGGTGTACAAAGTATCCAACACTCCGGTTATTCCATTTTAAAAAGTCCTCTTCTGTGAATGACCATTGCATGTCATTGATTTTAAATCACAATAGCATTATTGATTTCTGCATTTTTCTTTTCATTTTGTAACTTGCTTTGGAACCCCCATTGCAAATTCTCCAGTATTCTATATCTTATATACCAATAGCCAAATTGCCCTGATCTGAGGATACCTAAATCCAGAGATTGGAGCCATGAACGGATAAGACATATCTTCCTACACACCTGAAAAATGCCCCTGGTTTGCAGAAAAATCTGAAATCTAAAAAAAAAAAATACACATACAAAATGATCAAAGGAGTGCCTGTAGCTTTAACCCAATGCCCTCAGTGGCTGCTCCTAAGTAACCATTAGCCAGAATTCCAGGGCTGTTTTGGCCTTTGAAGGAGGACTCATTTGGGGCCAGGCCCAGAAGCAACCACTGGCCAATGTGAGACCACATGACTTGCATGGTTCACCCAGGCCCAGCTGATTGCTGCTGTTCAACAGCCCCCCCCCAAGCGTAGTGTAGTGTAGTGTAGTGGTTAGAGTTTCAGAATAGGACATGGGAGACCCATGTTTAAATCTCCACTCTGCTGTGGAAGCTCACTGGGGGACTTTGATTCAGTCACACACTCTCATCCTAATCTCTACCTCTCAGGGTTGTTGTGAGAATAACATGGAGGCAAGGGGATTGGGTCCCCATTGTGGAGAAGGGCAGTATATAAATGAAGCGAATTTGTAAATATGGATGAAGATGGGGAACAGATAAAAGTTAAGTTGTTTAGTGGGTTTAAAGAAGAGAAGGATGCCGGGAAAGGAGAACTTATGGAGGCCGCCAGGAAGAGGGAAAGAGGAAATCGTGTGGGGAAGGGGATACAGGGAAAAGTGAAGTACTCCCTGCAGATCTGTGCAGATTCCCCATCATGCAACTGAGCCATATGGATGAAGGGTGGAGGCAGATGAAGGTGGGTGGGAAGCAGGGAAGGAAGCAGGAAAAGGGGGAGAGGTACGAGGGCAGGGAAGGGAAAGAGGACAGGAGGGAAAATGAGACACCCCCACCCGCAAATCCCTGCGGGTCCCTCACTTGTAATGACTAAATGACTGGCAACGAACAAGAATAAGAGACTGGGATGGTTTATCCTTCTTCCCACAACTGTTTTGTTTTGTTTTTCCATATGCCACATGGCTAATTACACAGCCAGTTTTTGTATCATCTGCTAGTCCAGGTACACTCTTACGGAACATCAGTAGCAAAGTGGACATACCGCAGGATAATATCACAATCCTGTTTAGTGAGAAATGGACATCAGCTTTGGAAAGCCAAACTCAAAATTTTGACAAATAGGGTTGGTCCCAGCTGAAAGCAGCTTTTCCTGTACTTGCCTGCAGGTGGCTTGGCGGAGGGGAGGGTTGTCCCCTGAAATGATTTATTAATTTACATATTTTAATTTACATATTTACATATTTTTGTTTGAAAGAAAGGTGAGAAAATCCGTTTTAAGAAAAGGGGACAGGGGCAGGGCTTTTTTTCAGCAGGAATGCGGTGGAACGGAGTTCCGGCACTTCTTGAAAATGGTCACATGGCTGGTGGCCCCGCCCCCTGATCTCCAGACAGAGGGTAATCTAAACTCCCCTCTGTCTGGAGAAAAGGGGGCGGGGCCACCGGCCATGTGACCATTTTTGCCGAGGGCGATTTAAACTTTAAAAAACTCCCCCTTGTTCCAGCTGACCCAAAGTGACGTCATTGTGCAGTCCTGAGTTCTACCACTGAGTTCCACCACCTCTTTTCCCAGAAAAAAAGCCCTGGAGAAGGGTAAAACCCCATCTAAAGTTTTGAGACCTCTTGGAGGCACCTCTGGCCCTGAAATCCCATGCTCACAAAGGAGGGCTAGGGGTGTCTTGTACCGTGCTGTCCTCCTTTTTTCCTGATTGTTCTTGCAAGGATTACTGATCCACCTCCAATTTTTTATACCTTTGGAGATGTGTATTTATATCTGACTAATCTCTCTTGAGCGTAGCTGTAATCTTTATTAACAAGCTGGCCTGCCTTGCTTCCTTTCTAAAGGCACCCAGCCTCTCTGGCTGGAAGTTTGAAACCCTGCTGCTTGATTTTTACCTCTCTGACTCTCCCCAACTAGAGCCAGACCAGTTTCGTGTCATCTCGCGGCCCACGATTGTCAGAACCATCATCCCCTGATTGTTTTGTTCTTACCGAACTTGTTTTTCAACAGAGAATCCAGGCCAGAACCTGAACAGGCTATTTCAGGAAGTACCGAAACGAAGAAATGGGTCGGAAGGTACGTCACAGGCAGGTGTTTCTCTTTGCAGTCGATATCTGGGCAGTGGCGTGTGCTTAGCTGTGTGTCTTCTGTATTTTCTTCTTTTTTTTTTAATCCAGAAACATAAAAAGGTTGCAGTTTGATTCTGGCCTGGAATCTGATGGAAAAACAGACAATGGCCCGGTGCACACGTAATGCCTGGCTCTCTGCCAATGAGATCTGCTAGTCAAGAGCCAGTCTCGGGAAGGGCCACTTTTCTCTCTCTCCTGGTGCACAGATTCATCCCTTCTGTCTTTTGTTTGTATTAGCCATGGTTTTAGTATTACATGAGCACAGATGCTAACTGTGGTTGACGCTAACCAGGTTTTCCAGACCCTGGTTCGATATTGGTTGCGTTAACAATGGTAAATGTCAAAGCATGTGCAATGCTGAACCCATGGGTAAGTCAAAGGAAGGGTGGGAGGGTTTGCGCCGGAGGCAGGGGAGAGAGGAAGTGTGCTTTCTCTTGGCTGGCTCCTGGTTTGCAAGCTTTACAGGGAGCCAGCACTGGGTCTGCACAGGACCAGTAAGTATAAAACAAACCATGGGTTTTAACAACAAGAACTCTAGATTTTCCCCCTCCTCTCTCATTCTAGTGCTATACTAACCTGACTCCTTTGAGTGAAAACTTCAGCCTCACCTAGACAGAATGAGAAATGGTTTTCATTAATCTGGACCGCAGTAGTATCCTGCCTGTCTTGCAGGCCCCATTTGACCCACACAACAACTCTTATTAAGTCAGTTCAACTGAGGGAGCGAGTGACTGGCCTGAGGTCACCCAGCAAGCTTCATGGCTGAGCAGAGATTTGAACCCGGGACTCCCTGGCCCAAGTCCAAAGCTCTGTTTACTGCACTACGTTGATTCTACTTAAAGGAAATGGCTTATAGCTACTGAGACCATCACTTTGGGGCTTTATTGTGTGTGTGTGTGTGTGTGTGTGAGGGGGGGGGGGTCTCGCTATTCACAACCATAAGTAATTCTGTTACTAGCAGATACATAAAAAGACATGCCTGTATCACATTGATGCACACACAGAGATCTGTGTGATGCAAGCAGGGTTTCCTTTTCTCATGATCTTGCCTAGATAACACGTAGTGTGAGGAAACTGGTGGGATAGCCCATCGGCTAAGCGAATGAGCTGTGACTGGGGAGAGGGGAGTACCAGTTTGGATCTGGTCTGTGCCACAAACTCACTGCCTGACCTTAAGGAAGCCATTTTCTCTCAGCCTTGGTTTTCCTTCCTATTCCCCCAACTAAGTGGTTAGTAATTCTGATCTGCTTTGCAAGGTAGTTATGTGGATTACCACAGTACTGTATGTCAAAGGACTTAGAACACTGAAAGCACGGCATATGTCCTAAGCAGTAAAAAAAGAGCAAGAGTCCAGTAGCACCTATAAGACTAACATAATTTTTTGTAGGGTATGAGCTTTCGTGAGTCACAACTCACTTCTTTAGATGCAGTTAGAACATGAGTCATCTGTCTTTATATCTTGGAGAGTGGAGTGATTTCAGATGCCAAATGACAATAGCCAGTGAGTGACAATAGCAAGTGTGAATGGATTGGGTAGGATATGCAGAGGGGTATTAGTTGGGTAGAAATCAGCATTAATAATGAGACAGGAAGCCTAGGTCTTGATTCAGTCCAGGTGGATGCATTGTCTTGACCTGAATTGCAACTGATAACAAATCTCAAGACCATGCAGCCACCTGGATTGAATCAAGACCAAGGCTTCTTGTCTCATTACCAATGCTGACTACCCATCTGCATATCCCACCTAATCCAATCATGCCTGCTATTATCATTCACCAGCTATAGTCATTTACTTGCTATTGTCATTCGGCATCTGAAATCACAAGATATAAGGACAGATGGACTCACATTCTAGCTGTATCTGAAGAAGTGAGCTGTGACTCACGAAAGCTCATACCCTACCACAAATGTTGTTAGTCTTATGGGTGCTACTGAACTCTTGCTTTTTTCTATTGCTACAGACAGACTAACATGGCTACCCATCTTGATCTAAGTCCTAAGCATTATCATCAATCAGTTGGCAGTGCTGAATGTGTAGAGCCCCAAATGGAAATTTTCTTAGCTAGCAAGTAATCCTTGCCTCAGATGTTGTCTCTGCAGAAGGATTCAGAGAGTCTTTTACGAAGCTCCAGCCTTCTGCTGGGGGTTGAGATCCTTGATAGATGCCATAGAGAAGCATCGGAGAAGGTGGTTTTTGTGGGGGAGAAGATACTGAATTTCTTCTGTAAGAAATACAAAGCATCCCTCCGCATTCTCAGTGGACTGACTGAAGTATATTTTTAGCCAGTCTTTTCCCCACCTTCTGGAGGAGGAACCCAAGGCAGATTACCAGGTTCAATCAAACAGCCCAAGTAAGATGAGATTAAAATATAACATTCACTGCCAGCGGATTTGCTTCCAGAGGGTGTAGCGATGGCCGCAGGCATAGACAGCTTTAAAAGAGGAACAGACGGATTCGTGTAGGCGAGGTCTATTGGTCGCTAGTAGCCCTGGTGACTAAATGGAGGCTCCAGATCCAGAGAAAATAAGCCTCTGAATAGCAGTGCCAGGAGGCAACATCAGGGAAAGTCCTCGGCCTTTCCAGCGTAACCAGTTGGCCCCTGTGTAAGACAAGATGCTGAACAAGATGGACCACCGGTCTGATCCAGCAGGGCTCTTCGATGTATGCAAAGCCATGTCAGCAGGGACTCCGTCTGCTGTTCACTAAAAGCTCTCCTCAAATGTACAGCCTTGCTGGCTTTCTGAATAGCAGAGATAGTAGAGATATTCCTGTCCTGACCGCCAGTGGAAGCCCGGTTCTTCCCCCATTCTTGGGATTTTTCTGCCGTACCTTCTTACTTTTTGGAACCAGCTGCCCGTGGAAGTCAGGATTTTCTTTATTTTGAAAGCACATGGGGACCAAATCAACACGTGCCACTTAAAGTGTTTTTCTGCCTTTCTCTTGTGATCACTGGGTTCACTGGAAGAGGAAAAAGTTAAAAAAACAGGCTATTTTAAATTTGCTTGCGATAGATTTTTGAACTGATTGGCAAACAGGAAGGTTAACTTTCCCAGCCGCCTTTCAGCCTCCCCACATGTTATGGTGCTCATTTCAGAGCTGGCAGAGAGCTGATGCAATGCCAGGAAGCCCCCGGTTCAAGTACTGCCTCAACATCCCTCAGGAATGGTGGCCTTAAGCAAGGTGCTGGTTTTGTTTTTAGTTTATGCTTGCTATATTTATAGTTCATCGTATCCCAAAGGCAGCTTGGGAGACGAGATGGAATATGCAACAGAGCTCTGACTCTCGAAAGCTCATACCCTGAAAATCTTGTTGGTCTCTAAGGTGCCACTGGACTCAAATCCTGTTGCTCTACTGCAGACCAACACGGCCACCCACTTAAAAAATAAAATAGCAACATTGTGATTTCTAAAGTACGAAAGCAAGCCATTAAAAAACAACAACCCTCTTTCTAACAGCAGCAAGCAAAGCCAGAATAGCTACAGCGATTATTCACGATAAATGTTGCATCTTTTCCTGTTGCCTGGAAGAGGTGCCTTGACACACCACCTCTGGGAGCCTTCCCTTCTGGTTTGGGGGGCCACAGTGACAAAGGCCCTGCTTCTGCCTCAAACCAGTCTCACCTCCCACGTAGGCAGAACTCTGTACATCTCATGCATCTCTAATATGGGGCTGGCATCACGAGACCAGCTTGCATATTGGCTTACCAGCGCCGAATGACTCCTCTCGGTATGGCAAGCTCCTCCGCTCCTCCAGCAAGCGCCCTGCTCGTGAGCAGACAAGCTACCTCTCTTTTCTTTCTCGTCCCACTAATCAACTTAAACTCCTATATAAACATATATAAGCATCCATCCATCTAGTCAAGTCTAGCCATGTCTGACTGGCAACAGCCTGGCAGGGTATCGGGCAAACGAAAGGCTTTCGCAGTACCTGCTGCCTGAAATCCATCTCCCTAGAGATTGAACCTGGGTCCTCCTGCTTGAGGAAGGTGCTCTGTGGCTGTGCCATGGCCCCTGCTCCCCAATCCAGCTCCCCAAGGCTGCCTCAAGCAGAGGATAGATGCAGCGCAGGAAGGGGCCTGCATAGCAAGGGCCACAGGCAACCCAGCCGCACCAAGCTGTGCTTCTTACTCCTGCCTGGCCATGGATGGGGAGATGGAGCAGCTCTTGATCACAGTTGAGAGCCCCAGTCTGGTGTGTCTGTTTCATTCTTCTCTGCCCTCCTGCCTCACGGGCGGGTCCTAGCATTGCCAGCCTCCAGGTAGTGGCTGGAGATCCCCCGGAATTACAACTTGTCTCCAGGCCACAGAGATCAGTTCACCTGGAGAAAATGGCTACTTTGGGGGGTGGACTCTATGGAATTATGCCATGCCAAGGTCCTTTCCCTCCCCAAACCCCTCTTTCTCCAGGTTTCACCCCCCCCCCCCCGCCCCCAGATCTCCAGGAATTTCCCAACTTGGAGCTGGCAACCCTAGCTGGTCCCCATTCCAGGCACAAGTGAAGATCTCAGCCTCAAGCTGAAGTAACGTTGGTGGCTGGGTGAAGGAGGGGCAATTGTACTCAAGTTGTACTCTGGGCCATTGTGCCCAGTACTAGCCCACAGTCAAGTGGCTCTCAGGCAGCTTTCTGTGGCCCTACCCACCCACCCAGCTGCCTTGGTGGCAGAGGGCTGCAGGGTCCAATTCAGTCCACAGTTGATGTTTAAATGTGGTGGTTAGAGTTTCAACGTAGGATCTGGGAGAGCCAGTTTCAAATCACTCCTCTGCCGTGGAAGCTCACTGGGTGACTTTGATTCAGTTACACTCTCTCCACCTAACCTGCCTCACAGGGTTGTTGTGAGGATAAAATGGATGCTAATTTGGGTCCCCGTTGGGGAGATAGGCAGCATATAAGTGATGTGAAGAAAGAAATTCTCACCTGTTGAGTGGTCCAGGGGGAATTGCAGGGGGCGGGGGGGGGCAATGCGAAACAAAAGCAGTCCCTCCAGAAGGCAAGTTGAAGCCAGTGGATGCCACGGAAGGCAGAAGAGTGGAGAGATGGAGGCTTGGATGGTGCTGTGAATCTGGCCTAAGGGAAGGCATTTCTACCAATGAAATGCACCTTTCTTGTCTCTCCCCTCCTGCTCAGCCCAAAATGCTGATTCTGGGGAACGGGAGACCCCAATCACATGATGGGCAAATTCGTCATCCGCAGCCGGAGGAGGGAATCAGTGAAAATTCGCTCACACACCTTGTTCTATTAATAGAAATTGACCCTGGGATCCAAGCCAGTGAGATCTTACTTATTATTGCACGATCTCCTTGTAAGCCTTCCCATACAAGCCTCACTGTAGTGCAGAAGAGCTACACCGGAGAACGTCACAAATGATCTGCAGGTGTAAAACGAATGGGAGCAAAATGCCATTTGGATTGTCTGCTCCAGGCACCAAAATGTCTTAGGCCAGCCCTTTGTTGCAAGTCAATGCTTCCCACATCCCATCTCCAGTAGTGGTTCCTAAAGGAATCGGGTGGGGGCAGAGACACAACACAGATCATAGGCTTCTTCTCCGTCATCTTGCATTAGCTGTGCTTTACATCTTCGTGCACAAGCCACACTCAGTTGTGTTTGTGTGTATGTGCGCTCACTCGCTCCTGTGTCTTAAAAGCAGCCCCGAGAGAAGCATTACATTTAAGGGTTGCATACAGAATAGCTTTCCAAATAGTAAGGCATGTTGTGTTTTTGTTTCTTAAAAGTGAGGATTATGCTTCATCTTACTGAATGGGGGGCTTTTAAAAATTATATTTAATCACAAGAGGCAACTCTGATTATTATCAGGATAATGTAAATAAATGGTTCCCCCCACCTCACCCCATGGCCAGGATTTCCTCGTAGCGATTCTCATCTGCAATGAATAAAGTGCTGTATTCAGAATAGTATTTTGTAGTTGATTTTATTGTTTGAAGAAGAAAAATGGGAAAGGAATAGGCCTGCAGCTTGTGCTTTCCTTCTCTCGCTGTTGTTGGGTAGAAATTGTTTTAAGTCTTTGTGATAAGATTCCGAGTTTGAGAGGCTTTGTAGTAGATTGTCCTCCAAGAAACTCGGAGGCCGCCTGCCTAGTTCTCCCCTCTTCCGTTTTATTCCCCAGAGCAATCCTGTGAGGTAGACGGAGAGAGAGTGCCGGGCCAGCCAAAGAACTTTGTAGCAGATAGGGGATTTGAATTCAGGTCTCCTGGCCTTAGCGACGGAGCATGAGCTTTGTATGCAAAAATCCCTGCTTAAAAAGATACTGGGTTAGTAGGGTTGAGGCCTTGGAGAGCTGTTGCCAGTCAGAGGAGACGATGCTTAGCCCAAGATAATCTGATTCAATACGTTCATTAAATGTGTACCCTGCCTTGAGAATGTTTGTTTTAAAAAAGCCGCTTTATAAGTAATCTTTGACCAGAGACCCCAGAGCTGTTCGCTGTATCCATTATACAAAAATGTAGTTTAACAAATTAAAGCCATAAAAAGAATGAGAGAGGGGACATAAGAAGCTTGAATAATTAAATTTTAAAATACAGATTTCAGAATGGAAAATATTAAAACGTTCAGGCCGTTTCGAGGTGAGTATAAGGCAGTTTTGAATCTTCATAGGAGCACAAAATGTGGCAGTGCGTATTGATTTTGACTCGGTTTGATTGATATCCTGCTGGTCTGGAAGGAAAACCCCACTCCTCACATGGTTATTTAACAGCCATTAATTTCTCACTTTTTTCAGGTAACATCACCACGAGAATCCGAACCACGGAGGCAGGCTCCGATGACGCGATCAAATCCATCTTAGAGCAAGCAAAAAGGGAGCTGCAGGTACAGAAAACAGGTAGGCTCTCATGGCCACGCTTCCCTTTTCACCGCATGATAGCGGGATCTTCTAAGCGGCTGGCCCCTTTGCCAACTGCGAGCAGCACCCAGCCCCCCATGAGCAAGGCAGGCATCCCTACGTACTCAAGACACTCGCCATATATGCAAACAGAATATGACTTTGAAAATTAACCAGACATGGGGAGACCTGAAAAACAGACTGATTGGGGTGAAGTGTGGTCCAGGGGGCATGAAATGGGTGAAAATGAAAGTAGTTGGGGAGACGGGCCTGCTCACTTCCCTGCATGTGTATAGTGAACTGGAGAAGGACGTTTGGAGGTGGGAAATCTCCCGGTTGTTTCTCTCTCCACTCACTCCTTCTCACCTTCCCACAGACCCTTTCGGGATCCCTGGCTTTTAGAAACTATTGCCAGAAGCTTGGAAGGGAGCCGTGTGTTGTGGTTAAATTACATAGGAGCTGGCTAACACTTTAAAGGCTTACAAGCACTTATTACCACATGAACGTTCATGAGTCAGCGCTTACTTCCTCAAGTAAATGAAAGGTGTACGTCCATAGGCTTGGTTACATACCCAGCCACAACTGGGGTGGGGAGGGGGGGATGTTGCAAAGAGGGTTTGACAAGATCCAGTCAGAAGTGAGTTCCAAATCACAAAAGCTCATGCTGAAATAAATGTAAGGGGGTAGAGGGGATGCCTCTGATTCAATTCTCTGCACCCTCATGAGACTACAGCGTTGTGGTAGGAGAAGCTATAACAATTAAACTGGTTTCAGGTAGGTAACTGTGTTGGTTTGCCGTAGAACAGCAAACCAGCACAGATTTTCAACTAGATTTTCAAGGTATAAGCTTTCATGAGTCAAAGCTCAATTTGGTATCAGAAGAAGGGAGCTTTGACTCTTGAAAGCGTATGCCCTGAAAATCTAGTTGGTCTCTAAGGTGCCACAGGACTCAAATCCTACAGTTAAACTGGTATAAGACCAATACATGTGTAGTTATGCAAGAAATATTTTTACACTTCCCTAAGCTAGTCCTCATCATTTTTTTTAATTATTTTCTATCATCTTTGGAGTTGACACAGACAGATTATTAACTGTTACAGAAGGTAGAATGCCTGGGAGAGTGATTGAAAGAGATCTGGGAACAGAGAGAAAGCAGAAGGAAACGGAAAATCACCAGGATGTGGGCACAGCAAACAGGGAGGATGGAAGAAAACATATGAAAATTAAGTAAATTCGGGGGAGGGGGATGTGAGATGGTTGGGTGCACCAAAGAAGCAAGGAGTGTATGTACGTGGGCTAATGAGATCTATGTATACAGATCATCTAATGAGATGATCCGTGAAGTTGCTTCTCCAAAACAAATGATTCGGTAATGGCTTCCCTTCTCGTCCATCCCACACAGAGGCAGACCTGGGTTCTCCTGGTCCTTTTGATGTGGCTCACAATATCGGTAATTGTGATCGCCATAAGGTATCCAGGCATAAGTCCGTTAATCATGGCGACGGTTTGGAACTCAACTCATGTTGATGTTCATCAGTCATCCACTTTGAGTCTCAGTGAGAACGGCAGGCTATATACAATGTAAATAAATAAATCGTGAGAGTTTTGGTGGAAAGATGTTAGGAAACTTTTGTAGTAACTCTTGGCATTGGGTGCTACACGTTTGCAAAATGACACTTTGGTTGGTTTGAGTGCAGCCAAGGTAACCCTCTCCGAGACAATTGCTAAGAGGGTTATCAGTAGATTTCTTTTCTGTACTTCTGGTCTGTATCTCTTGTTTGGCGAGAGCTGGCATTGCAACCTGAGAGGTAGCCCTGATCTCATCTGTTCTTGTCTGGTTTCCCCCCCTCAGTTGAGCCTGCTCAGCCCCCTTCTGCCTCCAGCAGTGGCAGTTCTGACGATGCCATTCGCTCCATCCTGCAGCAAGCCCGGCGTGAAATGGAAGCACAGCAGGCTGCCCTCGAGCCTGCCTTAAAAGCAACCCCCCTGTCCCAAACAGAGATCTCCATTTTGTCCCCGAAACTGATCTCCGCAGCAGCAATTTCGTCAGTCTCCAGTTATTCTCCCCTGGCCATGTCCCTGAAGAAGCATTCGTCGTCGGTGGATTCCAGTGTCTCCTCCCTGCAGAACGCCTCTGGACTGAAGAAGGAGGCCCAAGAGGCCCCCATTCTCGATCTCCATGGGATCTCCGATTCAACGCAAGGAGTGCTGAGACACGTCAAAAATGAACTGGGGCGTAGCGGGGTATGGAAGGACCACTGGTGGAACACTGTGCAGCCTGAGAGGAGAAACGCAGTTCCTCCCGAAGACCCCAAAGTGGAGGAAGCCCCAAGCGGGAAAGAGAAGACCAGTAACCAGTCTCGGTCGGATCGTGGCCAGCAACTCCAAGGGCCCTCCTCTTCGGACTACTGGAAGGAGTGGCCAAATGCTGAGTCTCCCTATTCTCAGAGCTCTGAACTGAGTGTGACGGGGGCCAGTCGCAGCGAGACACCTCAAAACAGCCCCCTCCCTTCCTCCCCCATCGTCCCTTTGTCAAAGCCATCTAAACCGTCTGTTCCGCCACTGACCCCCGAGCAGTATGAGATTTATATGTACCAGGAAGTGGATACGATAGAGCTAACCCGTCAGGTCAAAGAGAAGCTAGCAAAGAACGGCATCTGCCAAAGGATATTTGGGGAAAAGGTAAGGATTTGCCCGAGTTCTGTTTTCCGTTTTGGTGGTCCCTTTGTGGCTGGCGCTAGGCAATATTTGTTTGCTTGCTTTTCAATGAAAACGTCTCCCAACTTTGCACTAGGCGGTCCCCGATTTTGTACCCAGAATGCATTTTAGCGATTTTAATTTACGTTCCAATCAAAACACATCTGACTTCCCATTCTCATGAACCTATGAAGTTGCCTTACGCTGAGCCAGATCACGTCAGCGTGGCCTTCTGGGACCAGGAGAGGCTTTCCAAGGTCTGGGACAGAGTTTTCCTGCATCACGTGCTACCTGATACTGTAACTGGAGATGCCGGGGACTGAACTTGGGACCTTCTGTATGCAAGGCAGATGCTTTACCGCTGAGCCCCTCCCCATTCCATGGACCATTGTCAGTTATTAGCAAGGTGGATTGAAGATGGTCGTTTATGGGGGTTTCTTTTGTTCTCTGCTTGCTAATGTGCAGCATCCTGCTCATTGCTAGTGCTCATCAATCAGGGGTGGCCAAACTCGCTTAATGTAAGAGCCACATAGAATAAACGTCCGACGTTTGAGAGCCGCAAAAGTGACATCACATCCTTGCTAGGCTTCACCCCTAAAGTCCCCAGATATTTTCTGGGTCAGACCTGGCAACCCCAACATTTTTATTGAAAATATGAAAGACATGGAAAGAAAAAAGGAAGGAAGGAAAAACGGAAAAGGGAGGAAAGATGTGGAAAGAAAGAAGGAAAGGGAAAGACATGGAAAGAAAGGAGGAAAGGAGGGAGGGAAATAAACTAAATTAAAATAAAATATATGGCCACGGCGATACTCAGAGACCTCCGGAAGCCACACAATATGTCTAGAAGAGCCACATGTGGCTCCCAAGCCGTAATTTGGCCACCCCTGTCTTTAATGATCCATGTGTGAAATGAACCCTGAGCCTTGAACACCTTTGGGTGGACAAGCCAGTTCTGCATAAACTAAGCTAAGCTAAATGAGAAGCGCCAGAACCAAAGAGAGAAAGAGAGATTCTGGAGATATTCTTAGGAGTTTGGGCAAGGAACATGTTTCTTGCTCCCACCCTGCCTCTGAAGATGCATATCTTTGAGGTCTGCTGTTAAGAGCAAGGAGCGGTAGCACCTAGAATTAAGATTCTGGTCAATTGCCAGCTTGCTTGTTTGATTGTACAAGCCCACCCGTGGGCATGTGTGCAAATGGCCACTGGCCTGCTTTCCTCAAACAAGTCAGAACGCCTTCCGGCAATCAGACAGAGAAGTGCTACAAAGGGGAAGGGGCATTCTTCTGTTCATTCTTTCTTCTGCCACAAATAACTAATGCGTAGATATTTGTGGTAGATTCACTAGTGGAAGTTTTCTCTGGTCTTTGTCACATTTATGGATCTACTAATAAGGCTGCATCAGTAAACGGCAGCCGTGTCTTTTTAGTGCATCATGTAGACTTTCGGCAGCAAAAACGAGTGAATATTCTGCAGCCATTTATTTATAAATCCAAATGCATTTGGGAGATCAGATGCCCAGTCACAGCCCAAAGTCACCCGTAATGTAACGTATACAGTAATATTATTTAAACCAGAAACTTGCCAACTTCTTGAGTCTGAGGGTGTGGATTCTCCTTGTCCAAATTGTGCAAGGAGCAGATTCTGTCTCTCTGTCTCGCTCCCCAGCCCCATCTCAAGAAGTTGGTGAGAAGGGATAATTGTAACGTGAGAAGATCTTCTGCCCAGTTGGTGACTGGGGGATGGGGAAGGGATTGGCAGGCACCCAGAGAGTTGTGCAACACATCTTACCCGTTGGGTACCAGTCTGTTTAAACTTGCTGTTTCCCCTCTTGAAAAATGAGACAGACAACTTCCAAGATGTCAACTCACCCTGTTCACCCTCCTGAATCATGCAGGAGAGCCCAGAAAAGTCAGGGTCCGTGGGCTACCTGTGGGTTTTGCCTGCTCTAAACAAACGCTGCGCTGAATCTTGTCCCCTCTGTTTGTTTCCCTTCAGGTGCTGGGTCTCTCCCAGGGGAGCGTCAGCGACATGCTGTCCCGGCCAAAGCCATGGAGCAAGTTGACACAAAAAGGCCGTGAGCCGTTTATCCGCATGCAGCTCTGGCTGAACGGTGAGCTGGGCCAGGGAGTCCTGCCGACCCAAGGGCAGCCTCAAGGCCAAGGTAAATGCCTGGGTCGGTCCTATTGGGAGCTCTTGGCCACTTGTTTTTCATCTCGCAAGCTTACAATGTTAGCTTGGATTCTTTAGGTTTGGTGCCCTTTTGGTTGAAGAATCGTTTCCCCAAATATTTGTTTTGCACAAGTGAGAACGCCATTTGAGAACGCCAAGTGAGAACTGCATTTTGGTATCCAGCAGTGGTCAGGGATAAAAGTGTCATGAACAGAAGAGACAATATCTTACAGGGAAAAAGGTGTGCCCAAGAGTGTACACCGTGGTGGCCACAACCAAAGATTTGCTTTGAGTAAAACTGTATCCCGTCCCCTCCCATCGTTGCAGTCGAGGCTCGTGTGGGATGTAACACTCTGCTTTCTTGACATGCTCCATAGGGGGCCAGTGAGTGCCCTTCCTCTAGAAGACAACAGTTTTCAAAATATAATGTGCAAGGGAAATGTAGAGAGATTCCAAGAAACACGAAAGCTACCCTTGCTTTGCACACAAACAAAATACTTGTGCCTTGGTGCACGTGCCCAGAAATGGAGGCCTCTCTCCCTTGTGGGTTTTTTTCAGTACTGTCTCTACTTAGGGTCTTGGCAGCTTGCAGTGCACCCTCAGGCCGCAAGTACTTTCCCTCTCTTCCTTTCTTTTAACTCATTTGCCTCACCAGATAAATGATATTAAGTAAGGTTCTTCCCATTTTAATTTCTGCTTAAGGGAATAGCCGTATGAGCAGTGATAGATAGGTAGAAAGAAAGAACTCATTTACCTTCAGACTGTAAGAGCAAACAACAAGAGGAAACTATGTAGGCGGCAAGAGATCAGCCAGAACTCTGGAGTCCAAGGTTAGATTCTAGAAATCCAGAATCTGTTTCCCCATTTTCAGATCCCACTGCATTGCTCATTGGAAGAGAGTGAAGTTTATGCAGGCTTAAAAGTCCAAGCTAATTCTGGCGATTCGGAAGCCTGATTTGCATGCATAATTTAAGATTAAATGCCCCGAGTTAGGGAAAGAACCTGTCACGAAGCAGAGACGGTGGGCGCCTCCTAAGCGGAGTTCCAGTACGTTGGCTCCCTACAGTTGGTGGTTTTCATTTCTGGCCTGAGAGCCATTAAGTGGAGATGGAATCATTTATGAGAGCCTTGAAGAGACTTGGCAACGACTTGCTTAAGAACAGATACTTCGAATTGCTCTGAAGAGAACTTGAGCTAGTCTAGCCAATGGCAGAGAGGCTAAGCCACCGATCAGGAAAGCGTTCGTTTCAGTCTTTCCTCTGAATTCACTAATGAATTCACTAATAAGCCTCATGCAAGCTGTATCTGCGATATGAGGGATAAAAGTATTGTCCTATCTCAAGAGAGACAGTAAAAAAAAAATTTAAGATTAACTAATAATAATGTACGAGAAACACTTTGAAATCTTTAAAGAACTGTACAGTGTTACAGTGAAAAGGTCAAAATAAAATGACTACCGCAACGAAATGGCCACCATCCCATGACTTATTTTATTTCTTTATTTTGCAAACTTTTATCCTGCCTCTCCAAGGAACCTGCCCAAAGCAGCTTACAAAATATAATGAAAACATAAAACGCTGTTAGTCGTGAATTAATATCCAGAATTTTAAAAACCCAGGCAGTTCATCAAAACAGGTCATTAAGAAGCTTAAAATAACAGTTTTCAGCCAGAGCATAAAAACAGAAGCAGGAGCAACTTAAAATAACAGGTTTCAGACTAAGAGCATGTTATGAAATGGTGTCATAATAGACTTTGGGCATTCGTGTGCCTGAAATCCTGGAGTTACCCCTGTGAAAGCTGACAAGCGCATCCCGAGGTCTGCCGTGGGGTTTTTCTCCAGCACCAGATGCTTGCCAAATCGCCCACACTTCTTTGTGAGCGTCAGCTCTGCATGTTTGACATTCGCCATAACACACATTTTAAACGGCAAGATTAGAAAGTAACTCTCCAAGTGCAAAACAGGAGGCTTTCAATTGGATAGAGCCTCAGGATCATGTTGGTCCACTGGGTGCACTTTTCTTGCTTGGGTTTGCGTTGAGCATTATGTCGCCGTAGTAACCGTAAATGTGGAATCCAGTGAATCTGATGGTTGACCGTTAAAGAACTGAAGGTGTGCCCCTGAAGTGGGACAGGTGTGATCTTGATCTTTGGCCACACGTGCCCCCAGTTTGGATGGAAGAGTCACTTTAGCCTCTGCCTTCAAAGGGCAATCATGCCTTTCCGTCCTGCCCCACTCTGCCTTTAACAGCCCCAGATGTCCATGCATGGGCTTTCCATTTGAACAGGGGAAACAATCATAAGCTAATATCATGCAGTCCGTTCCAGAATTTTGTTGGGCTCAGCCGTGCATTTTGGGTCCACACACTGAATTTTACACGCACCTGCCCTTGTTCAGATGCGTTGCCCATACATGGACAATCGGAGGGTGCTGGAGGGGGCAAGCGTGCACAGTGAACATGGCAGGATGTTCTGATCCTCTGAACCAGGCCTTTCCATCCTGTGCTGTTTCCCTCGTTTGTGATCCTTCTTAAGATGTAAGGCAGTTCGGAGCTGATTTTGACCCTTGACGTTGAAGCCAGGCCACGGTGGCGTGGGCAAGTAGGCTGTGTCCTTCTCGTGCCTCTCCCTGATAGCCCTCCTTTTCTTTCTCCAGTCGTTCATTCTGCGTCGTCGCTGCAAGATTCCCTTCAGCAGGGATGTGCAAGCTCAGGTAATCGGCTGGTTTCCTTTCAACTCTTTTGCTTTGCTGTTTGGCGTTTCTGTTTCTGTTTGGAGGGGTGGGGGAGGAAGCAGGCGGGCCGTCCTCTGTTCTTGTGTCTTGGAAGGGGGAGCAGGTTCACATTTCCTAGATGTAGCATGCGCCTTTGTGCATTTAAGCTGGTTCCTTACCACTTTCTGATTGCCACGTAGCCCCTGGGGACCACAGGAAGCGTCCTGTAGAATTCCATATTGTAGTTTAATTCTGATTTTTAGAGAAAGCACCATAATCCTCTTGGAGAACTACAACATTGTGATGACTAAGAGACCCAAGCGTAACCTCAGAAGATCCCTAGCTCTGATCTTACATCTGCCAGTATCTCCCTCCCCATATCAGTCCACAACCCAGGCGTAGTAATACTAACTTACCTAAGACGTTTGTTATAAGGACAGTCGGTGTATGTGAAGAGCTGTGAACACTGGACCATGTGACAAAATCAATCACAGTTTCGTTGTTGGGTAGCTGAAGAGTCAGAGTTTGTATGACAGAATCCTGCGCGGTGTGCACCTCTCATCTCTGTCCCCTCCTCCTCTTGATTGTTTTTCTTTTCCAACTCTTGCTCAAATCCTCATGCTAGCTTTATAATAGACTTTCTCCAGAAGTTTGGATTGATCAAGGATTGACCCAGAGAGAGAACTGCGTGTTGTTGAACAGTGTTGAGAACAGACGCTAAGGCAGCAGGAAAGCAAGTATGGAGAGATGCCGCGTCTCTTGCTGCATTTTGGCATTCTTCCCACTCAAGCCATATGGGCACGATTCAGCCGAGGATGGGGCACTTAATTTTGATGGGGGGAGGGATTCCCACTCCACACCTTCAGGGCCCTACTTCTATTCTATAGAGCAGCAGGAGGGAAATGCAGGGTAGGGGGGGATAACCTCGGTATCAGTGAAACAGTGTTTCAGGTGAATCCCGGAGTATCGCTCCAAAGTGGGGACATCACTTCTAGGTTCAGGCCGGAACTGATGTCACAGTATTGGCGTGATGCCAGTCTCCCCAGTGGGCTGTAAACCCATACAGTTTCAGATGAGTCCTGGAGCATTGCCCTGATACAATGATAGAAGTGCCCTGATACACTTCTGGGTTCACATTAGAATTGATGTCACGGCATTGGCACGACACCCATTCAATTGTCCCCACCACCCGCCCCAGATTCTCCCACCGGTTGCCAGCACCCATCTGGCAATCCAGAGTAGGAAGTTGAGCACATCGAAATCCATAGGGCCTGGAAGAACTTCTTCTGTGTGTTCGTTCACATTCTGTTCAGCACCGGACAAATTTAATTGCCAAAGGGCCTCTGGAAGCTTTTGAGGGCTCCACACCGAATGCTTGGCTCTTCCTGAAACAAGAGGAGCAGGTGTCCAATGCGGAGCTCTCCAAAATGGGCACACACCCTAACAGAACCATCTTTCCCACTCTATGCTCTCAATGGCCTTTGGCTGTCAAGCTGCCCCAAGATTTTTCATGAACATCAGCCGCTAGCCAATGCTGATGTTCAGTGTACTTTTTATTCTGTGTATCTGGTCCTCATGAGACACAGAGGGAGAGAGAGAGAGTGCAACTGAGCCAGAACTGTCCAAATGTCAGACGAGGACAATGAGAGGAATCTGTGCTGGGGGGTGGGGGGGATGTCCCACGTGAAGCAGCCTAGACAGCCAACGAATCACTTTTGTATTTTCTGTCAGACTTGTTCAAAGCATGCAATTATATCTCTCTTTGATCAAAGAGGGGGATTGGCAGGCTCCCTCTCCTGTCTTCTGCACACTTCTCTTTCCACCTCAATGCTCGAATGCCCTTGGGGTCATGTCGCTCTTAAAATGTATGTGTTGCACTCCCTGATCCAGTCACATGGGAATTTAAAAAAAGGAATCCAAATTTCTGTGTACTTCCCATTGTGATTTTTTTTTTGCTATAAATGGTGTTACCGATTGCTGAAACTGGGTCAGGACTGTGTACGTGTGACAGTTACACACAACTCGTATTTGAAATCCTCTTTTTCGTTTGTCTTAACTTTATAATACACCTTTGCCCGATATTTTGGCATTGCTTGCATAATATGAGAGGCAGCATGAAGTAGCGGTCTGAGTGGCAGACGTGGGCCCAAGGAGATTCAAGCCATCTTCAATTGTGGGGATCGCACAATGACTGTGGGCCGGTCACTGTATCTCTCTTAGGGCCAAACTACAAGTGACGAGTGACACAGGTCGGACACTTGTCAGCTTCCCTCAAGTTTTGATGGGAAATGGAGGCAGCTTGGCGGAATGCTGGACAAGTGACAGCTGAAAAGTCCATCGGACAGCAGTCGGACAGCCAAGCTGCAAGACCAGGACGCCTACATTTCCCATCAAAACTTGAGGGAAGCTGACAAGTGTCCAACCTGTGTCAGGCGTCACTTGTAGCTTGGCCCTTAGCCTTCTTCACATAAGTGCATGCAGTGCCCCGAGATCCAGATGGAAAACGTGGGATAAAAATGTACCAGAGCAACTTTAGAGACCCGCTGCAGTTAGGTGCTCTGGACCTTGCAGCTCCTTTCCCCTCTGGATAGTGTTGCGGGTCTTCTGGGGGCTGGGGGCACCACAAATAAAGCAACCCCGTTACAACCCTGTGCATACATGTTTGATACCATTTTGTGATGTGATAGCTGGTTCTGTGTGTGTGCACGCTCGCTCGCTCGCTCTCTTTATCTGTTTCTCTAAATCAAAACTGCTCATTTGCTGATACAGCTGTGGGTGATCCCAGGAGACTTTTCAGATGTCTCTTACATTTCTTCCTTCCTGGGAATCATTCATCATTCCAAGCTTCATGCAGCTAAAGTGCAAGTAGCTGTCATGGGACAGAAGGGAGGCCTTAATGGGGGGGGGGCTAATTTGAATGATTTCTTTTTGTAAAATTAGAACCAAGCCTTGATACCATTGTATTGTAATGCATAAAGGCATGGGAGCAAGGAGTGTTTGAACCCTGTGCAGTGACTGGATAAGCTGCTCTGAGGTCACAGAGGGGGAGGAGTGGCAAACAGAGAACCAGCTGCCAGTGGTAGGCCTGCTAAAATCCTGGAGAGGGACTTGGGGGGATGTCTAAGAGCTGCAAAAGAACATCAAACATCCATCTATTCCCACATCCTGTTTCCCCAGCGTGGCCAGTCAGCTGCCCATGGGAAGACCATAGGCATGAAGGCAGTGGCTCTTCATTGATGTTTTTCTCTCCCAGCAACTGATGTTTACCAATACACAGCTTCTGAACATGGGAGTTCTATTAAGTCATCGTGACCAAAAGCCATAGAGGGACCTGATCTTCCTAAATGGGGCTGTTTTAAAGCCTCCTAAGTGGTTGGTGTAAACCACATCCTTGGCCAATACACGATTTTTGCAATTTTCCTAGGGTTCCTTGAAAGTCATCAAAAGAATTCCATAAGTTGGTCGTGCAAAGAAGTTAGGGGTGGGTGGGGTTGCCTGTCCTGAATCTGCTTCCCATCAGTTTCATTGAGTGACCTCCCCACTCCCAACAAAGAACAGCTCTCATGTTACAGAAGAAAGAGAACCAGTTCGCTCTAGCACATTTCTCACCCCCTGTACATGAGTTGATAAACCTCCTGAATGCTAAGAGAGGTGTGGGGGGGGGCTGAGGAAAGAAAGTTGGGATTTAGGGGTGGTCCTGTCGGAAGAGGAGAATGCCCCACAGACCCAATGCTGCTCTGAGTAGGCAAGACTGAGCTCGATGGATCCTTGGTCTGACTCCTGATATGGCAGCTTCATAGATTCACTTGCTTGAGCCTGGCATTATCCTGGGCACAAGAGAGTGGAGAGATTAAACCACACTTGGTCCTACTGGGGGAAATTGTCTCTTGGTCACCACTCAAGCCTTTGGCATGGGGCAGGCTATATATCTCAGTTCTCAGGGCTTTGTTTCTGGGAAAAGAGGTGGTGGAACTCAGTGGTGGAACTCAAGACCGTACAATGACGTCACTTTGAGTCAGCTGGAACAAGGGGGAGTTTTTTAAAGTTTAAATTGCCCTCGGCGAAAATGGTCACATGGCCAGTGCCGCCCCCCCCCCAATCTCCCCTGTCTGGCGATCAGGGGGCGGGGCCACTGGCCCTGTGACCAATTTTTTTTGTTAAAATTTTTATTGGGTGAGTATAAATTGCAATTACAAATTTTTCATTAATACCCTTATTTCTAATACCCCCCACCCTTTCCCTCCCCCCTTTATCTAGGACTTCCAACAGTTTTCCAACCCTCTGTTAAATTCTGTTACCTACTTCTCTATTCTTTTATTACATATCCTAATATATTATTATACTGGATAGTATGTTAATAATTTCGATATACCTTAACCTCAATCTAATAATAACAATTATAGTATATCTTTCTTCTTCACTAGTAAAGATCTATATCTCTTCCAATCTACAAAATTAATAATTTTCTAACAACCATAATTTCCCCTTTACGTCCCACTTTTTCTCTAAATACTGTTTTAGTCTCCCCCAGTTATTAAAAAATTCTTCTGGATTCTGATCTCTCAACCTTCTCGTCATTTTGTCCATTTCTGCCATGTGCAGCAATTTTTGTATCCAATTTTCAATCGATGGTACTTCTTCTGTTTTCCACTTCTGTGCATATAAAATTCTTGCCGCTGTTGTCATATAAAATAGTAATGCTCTGTATTGCATAGGGATTTCTTCCATGTTCAAGTTCAGCAGCAACAGTTCTGGGTTCTTTTTTATTGAAAATTGTAAAATTTCATTAATCATTTCTAAAATATCTCCCCAGAACTGTTTAGCTACCTCACAGGTCCACCACATATGATACAATGATCCTTCATGGTTATTACACTTCCAACATTTATCTGACATTTTGGAATTCCCATATGCTATTTTCTTCGGCGTTAAGTACCACCTATATATCATCTTATATACATTCTCTCTAATATTGGTACAGGTTGAAATCTTCAATGTATTTTTCCACAAGTATTCCCACGATTCCATCATTATATCTCTGTTGCAATTAATGGCCCACTTCACCATCTGAACTTTAACAATTTCATCTTCTGTATACCACTTTAGCAAAATCTTATAAACTTTAGATATCATTTTCTTGCCTTCTTGAAGTATATTTTCTTCCAATTCTGAATTTTTCCATTTAAACCCCGAGTGGCCATGTGACCATTTTTAAGAGGTGCCGGAACTCTGTTCCACCGCGTTCCTGCTGAAAAAAAGCCCTGTCAGTTCTAATGAGTTGTAAGCACTGCTCTCAGAAATCTAGCTACTTTCCCTTTCTCAGAGCCTCCTACTCTAGGGCAAGCTTCTTGTGTTGCAAGTCAGTGCTTCCTCTTGTGTCACTGTGGTTTCTGAGCGATCTGCGCCTCTCCCCCCCCCTTTTAATTTTGTTTCCCCGCTTCACATTCCCATTCCCTGCACCTCCCACATCAGTACCAGCTCTGGGTTCTTTCCCGTCAGGTTTTACTAGTGGTTGGCTTCAGGGGGTTGCAGAGACCTGAGCACCTTTGCAAGGAGGATGGGGAGCTTGGAGATTGGACTTGCTGGAGATTGCTAGTTTTCAGGGGGGGAGCAAGGGATCAGCGTTTGGGGAGAATCACCAGGCATTCTGCACGTAACTGGCAGCTGCTAGAGCGAGTTGGGAAGGGCTTGCAGTCATGGCAATTCTCTGCAGGCTGGCAAGAGATCAGTCATGGGGTCACGGTGGCTTCGGGGTGCTTTCAGAAGCCTGTTTTACTGAAGAGGCCGTGAGACATTGTGGGTGGGAGAAGCTGCATTGGGGGGCACACTGTCGCCTTTGATCATGCCCCCAAGTCTCTCCAAGCTGGGTCTTGGACTTGAGTATAAAATAAACAGATGGTGACCCCTAAAGCAGAGCAGATGATTTCCTCACTGGAAGTTTTTCAAGAAAGTTTGTACTGCAAAACCCCTCTTCCAAATGGCAAAGTGCAATTAAAAAAAAAAGTATGGCCCATCCTCGTGTGCATACAAAACCACTTTTTATGTCAAGGGAGTCCTTTATGTCAAGAGAGCTTCGTCTTGCCTCCTGCAGCTGTCAGTGACTTTCTCAGGCAGAAAAGGGTCTTTCCCATCGCCTGCTCTCTGAGATCCTTTAGCTGAAGCTGTCCAGGGATTTTGCCTGGGACCTGCCCCGTGCAAAGCAGATGCTGTACGACTGAAACTACCCAAGGAAGGTACTTGATTGGAGTTGGACTATCTCGTTCAGTATCATCTGTGCTGACTGGCAACAGCTCTCCAAGGTCTAGGGCAGAGAAAGGTTTCGATCCATCATCTGCAGGGATGCAGTCCAGGATTCTACTGTCTCATTCTTGTTGTCTTGGGTCCCGTTTATCCATTCAGGAGAATCAAGTTTGGCCTGGGAACGCTAGTCATGTATTCTGCTGGATATCTTAAGCTGGCTCTGAGTCCTGGTTCTCACCAAGGTAGTCAGCCTGTGCCTGGGTCTTGTGCTCCGTCTAGCTCTCTTGATGGGGTACCGGCGTCCCTGACATGCTGCTGTTCTAGCTCAGAGGCATTTCTTTGCACGGAGGAGCATTCTGTCAGATTTACCTCCGCAATGAGATCTTTCTCCTTATCTTTTGTCCCTATGGGCTGGTTGACCAAGCTTTGCTTGGATTTCAGGCACACCAGCAGATACCAAAGCGGGCCCAAATTTCCAGCTTTCATTAAAAAAAAGCTGTAACCCTTACAGATCCAGAGACACAAGGCAAAAAGTGCAGACTGATTGGCTAGGGAGGAGGCAGCCTGCTCACCCCTTCCGTTACTCTGGCCAGTGAGGAAAGTCACAGCTACACCCTCCCTGACAGGCTTTGCTGTTGTCTGGAAGAAAGCAGGAGCAAATCCTAGCTTGAGTAAAAAAAAGCTCCAGTAACAAGGGGAGAAGCCATGGTTCAGAAACAGAGCCCCAGCTTGGCATGCAGAAGGTCCCAGGTTCAATCCCTGGCGACTCCATTTACAGGATCAAGTTCTGGGAATGCCCCTACTGTGCCTGAGACCTCGGAAGAGCCACCATCAGTCAGAGTGGACAGTAGTAAACTAGATGAATCCTTGGTCGGATTTGATACGAGGCAGCTTTGTATGTCCTTATATAGGTTTCCAGGCAGCTGCCAGGGACAGGCACAAAGTAAGGGGTAAATAATGCAATGATTAATGTGCTTGATTTGCATAATTGGCAACAAATTTGCATAAGAAGCAAAAGAGAGTCTCTATTTGAGGACCTAAAATACAGCTTTCTTGCCTTAGTCTCTTATTCTGACTACATTTGGCTCCCCACGCAAGACAATTTTGTCCCCTCTCTTTCCCTGTGTTTCTGCTGTAAGAACCAAGGTTTTTCATTTTTCAAAAAAATACTTACTGCTTTCTTGTTATTGGAGTGAATGATGAGCATGGGTGGCAAATATTCCCTCTCCTTTCCTCTCTTTCTCTCAAGTTTTCTCCTCCTTTAATACAAACCATTAATCCAATTATCAGCATCACTTTACTTTTTGTTCCATATTGGATTCTCTTTCTATCCGCCCCCCTTTCCAATTTCCCATTTGGAACTCAGATCCTAAAAATAGTGCCCGTTTGAACTGGCAGATGTTTCATTTTGACCTTTTGCAAAAGGGACTGGAATTAGCTTGTCAGTGGGTACCTAAATAAAGCAACCCAAATTGCCTTTTGTACAAAAGTTTGCAATTGCTATTTTTGGAGGTTTCAATGTTTTTATCTGTTATCTGTTTACTGCGGTGGCAAGGAACTATTACGCAAGCCACGGCCCAGCAGCTTAGGAAACAGAAGAGATGGCCACATCCAAAAGTCCGAAAGCGACATTCGTTACAAGGGGGATAATGCAGACCCCTTGGGTTACGGTCAATGTGAACTGCAAGAAGGGCCAGTGTTGTTCTGTGTATCTACAGAGCAGTCACACTTTGAATTCTTGGTACAATTCTCCATAAAGATACTCTAGGTCCATAAAACATGCAAAACACTTTGAATTCTTGGTACAATTCTCCATAAAGATATTCTAGGTCCATAAAACATGCAAAAATGGCAAGCCAAACGACGAAGTGTTTGGAGCACCTTCCATATGAGGAAAGACCAAAGAGTAGGTACCATTCCGCTTAGGAAAAAGGACAAGTAAGGGGAGGAGCAGGATTTTTAGCAAGTCAATGCAGTTGTGTTAATGGGAAAAGCAGAAAAAGAGACTTCCCTTTCCCTCACCCCTAAATGCCGTGGAGTCACCCAGTGAAATGCCTTGGCAGTACACTCAGGAAAGACCAAAGAAATCACTTGGTGCAGGCAATACTTATGGCTACTCGGCCAATACGCTTTTAAAATGAGGCAAGGCAAATAAATGGAGGCAAGGTCTGTCACTATTAGCCATCAAAGCTAAAGTTGAAACTCCATCTTCAGACGCAGTATATCTCTGAAGTCCAAATGCTAGTGGGGGTAACTGGGAGGGCTGTTATCTTGCATGGCCTGCTTGTGAGATTCCTGAAAGCTTTCGGCCAGGCTAGTTTGGGAAACAAGATTGTGGGCAACGTGGACTGACCCCTGGTCCGACCCACCTCTCCTTACGTTCTCCTGGGTCCTGAGTTGGGAAATCCCAATACTGCCCCCTCCTCCTAGCAGTCGAACATGACTCACAGTAGCCGTTCTCCTGCACAGCCCCTGCCCGCTTGATTTCTGTTCCTTTGTCATCTCTTCTGTTTTTTGTCATCTTTTATATATATATATATATATATATATCTTCCAGGCCTGCAATTATTTAACACGAGAAAGGTAACTTTAAAAATGCACTAATTGCAAACGTTGAAAGAAGGGAGAAAGGAGGGGACAATTGAGTAAGAGGAGAGCAAGGGAGAATTCTCAGAAGGGGGGGGGGGATCTGAGCAGAAATTCCGGCCTGAAGCTAGGTTAGCAGTGGGAGTCCCCCAGGGCAACAGAAAGATGTTATAATCAATTACCACATCATAACACTGATGTATGATAATTACTGAGTCTTCCTCCTGAGATAGTGCAGCATTTGGCTGGGCTGCAGCTCGTTCATGGTCCACTGCCTGATTAATATGCAAATAATAGGCTGATTGCATGATGAATGCGGAAAATGAGTTGGCTGATAGCGCGCCCACCGAAGCGGGAAGATGATAAATTACTTTTTACTGACTGTCCTACATTTAAGTACCCTCTTCTCTCAACGGCTTTTTTAAAAAAAAAATCGCAAATTAAGGAAAGCAGGATGGTGCAAATGTGAGGATGTGTAAAATAATGTACCTTAATGGGTTTTATTATAACGCTGGGGTGGCTTATGGAAATGGGATCCGGTTTCACAAGCCAGGAGTGCAAATAACCACAGTGACGAGTCAGTCCGATAGCACGCGCTCTTGTCCTGTAAAGAGAAAGCTGCTCCACCAAAGTGGTGCCCTTATATAGAGTCATACCAGTCTAGTTCCAGATTGTCTGTTCCTGATGGCCAGAGAGAGGCCTTTCCCAGCACCTGAGATCTTCTTGACTGGAGATGTCAGGGGTTGAATGCGGGGCCTTCTGCATGCAGAATATATGCATTGCTACCGGGCTGCGGCAAGGGAATACGATGGTGGTCTTGAGCCAATGAAAAAGTAGTTATGATGATCTTGGAGCTTCCGCATTAAGAGACTATCGTGTGACTCTGTCCTAAACTGAGTCAGTTCATCAAGCTCAATGTTGCCCTCTTGTGGCTGGCGGTGGTTCTGCTTTGACTAGAGATGCTAGAGATTGAGCTTGGAATATTCTGCATCCAAAGCAGCTGTTCTGCTATTGAGCCGTGGCCTTTTCCCTATATGGACATATGAAGTGGCTTTGCATCAAGTCATGCTTACTGATCCATCTAGCTCAGCGTCATCTCCTCAGACTTGGGAGGCTTTCCGGGGTTGCAGACATAAATGACCCTTTCCCCACCCCTGGTTCTTGCGGTCCCTTAACTGGAAATGCCAGAGATCAAACCAGGGACCTCCTGCATGGAAAGCACATGCTATAATGCAATACTGGGGCTTTCCCCAGTATTGGTGAATCTGCCACTTGTTCATTACTGTTCCTTCCCATCCCATCCCTTGGGATTGGGTCAGGCAGCTGCAATTTTTTAAAAGAATGCTTTAAAAAAAACATTGAGATACCTAATTACAAAGATCAGAGCCATTGATTATAAAAGGTACCCTGCGCACCTGCTTAATCCAGTTGTTACAAGCCAGTCTGAACAAGATGTGCAGCAAGTCTAGGAAATGCTCAGTCTCTGAACGATTGCTAAGAGGGAGGAGCTCCCTGCAGATGCCAGCTTTCACTGCACCCCGCCCCCCTTTAGAAGGCGACGTCATTGTTCACAGTGGGGTAAGTCCCAGCGTGGTTGCCCTGTGCATTACGGGATGCCTGTGGATGTAAGGCAAGGAAAGAGATAGAAGCACTGTTTTGTTAATCCCCCATGTAGGAAGTCAGATTTCATCCATACCGCAGAAAAATACACACTACCCTCGCCAAATGTGCGGTTCATCTGAAATCCTGTGTACAGTTCATGCGCACAAGACAACCGTAATGATCAAGGCGCTTGATCACCTTCCCTGCGAGGAAAAGCTAAAGAGTTTGGGACTCTTTTGTTTAGAGCAAAAGTTGTCTGAGCGGTTAGGGAGACTTGATAGAAGTGCAGGAAATTATGCATGGTATGAAGGAAGTGCATAACGGAGCTCAGGTGTGTCACTCAATGAAGGGCTTAATGGGCTGTAGCAAGAAGGGGAAGCGAGAAAGTCCTGTTCTATGAAGACTGCGGGTGGTTGGACACAAGCCCGTAAATTCACGGTGGACAAAAGGAAGTATTTATTCACACAATGTATGATGAACTTGCTGAAGTCATTATTGCGAGATGTAGTGATGGCTGCTAGTTAAGCGGCTTTAAAAGAACTGAATGTGGTGCAGGTAGAGGAGGGGCTGTGGCTCAGTGGAAGAGCCTCTGCTTTGCATGCAGAAAGGTCCCAGGTTCCGTCCCCAGAATCTCCAGTTAAAAGAACCCGGCAGTAGGTGGCGTGAAAGACCTTCGAGAGCTGCTGCCAGTCTGAGTTGGCAGTACTGACTCTGATGCACCGATGGTCTGATCCAGAATACGGCAGTTTCATGTGTGTTCCTATGTATGGCTTCCCGCTTGGACCTTTTTTGTGAGCAGCCACTTGCCCTCTCCAATTGGTCCCCCCCCACCATCTTGTTAATTTATTCCTCATTTTTTGAATTTGGTTTGGCACAAACCCGAACCCTGGACTTAATAAGAAGGGGGGCACGTATCAAACCCATCCGCCAGGAAAATCGTGTCTAGGTTTTGCTTGGAATGTCACGGCGTGGCCTGTCATTTTGTTTCAGCGACTCGTCCTTCCAAATGCGCAGTTCGCCTTATGGCATGCCAGCAGTAAAAATGTCACTCTCAATAATTACTTTTTGGCGAAAATGCTTGCTGACTTCCTACCTTCAAGCTGTTTTTTACACAGTGGGGAGATAATAAGAAATGACTTTATCCTGACTGCTCAAATGAACACTAAATGGAATTTGGGTTATTATTACTGGAGATCGAGGGCCGTGCGTTGGAATTTAAATAGTGGATCAGATCAGCGATAGACATTTCTTGGCAAATCACTGCAGATCTGCTTCTCAAGTCCACTCCTGTTTAAGAGTTAACATGGTAGCTGTCTGCTTGCTGTCTTTAGAATATAGCTCAGTTTTTTCCCTCCTGTCCTTAGAGATTTTTTTTTTCCAGTTTCAGCAGTCTTACGAGTCCGGGGTCTGTCTTGTATCCCATATTTCCCACTTCTCAAAACTGAAGCTAGAAATTCAATACCCTTTCTCAAGAGGAGCTTTTACACAGCCTTAATGATTTCCAGGGATAATCATAAAATCCTATTAGGGTGGATTTGGCCATCAAATCTTGCTCCATCTGCCTTTCTCGAAACTTCACTTCCGATCAAAGCCCAATCAGTGAGAAGTAAGAGAGAGAGAGAGTTTGCACTTGGTGTGTGTGTGTGGGGGATTTCCCCCTCATTTTGTTCAGGTATCCCCAAACTGGTTTTTCTAAGCTACAAATTCTGTGGGGACACATTTCCATGACCCTTTAATTCAAGGAAAAACACAGCTGTATGTTGTAACCGAGAATTAACAAAAACATTAGAAAGCAGTTCCCTCAGAACTTCTCCTCTGGATGTCAAAACCATGTTGTGTTTTGCTTTTCATTGTTTCCTTTCATAAAGGAATAGTTTTAGGCAGGGCTTTTTTCTGGGAAAAGAGGTGGTGGAACTCAGTGGGTTGCCCTCAGAGAAACTGGTCACATGGCTGGTGGCCCCGCCCCCTGATCTCCAGACAGAGGGGAGTTTAGATTAGGGGGTGGGGCCACCAGCCATGTGACCAAAGAGGTTCCGGAACTCCCTTCCACCGCGTTCCAGCTGAAAAAAAGCCCTGGTTTTAGGGGAAGAGAGGTATTTGTTTTATTTCTGTGTTGTGGCTCATGTATACACATCCCTGGGGTCCTGCAATCTTAGAGTCACGTAAGTGTTTAGCCACAAGATTTTAAAAAATCAAAATCACTGATATCCATGATCTCCTCAGACCCAAAAAATACAAGAAAGAGGAGCCTCTCTTAACCCCTTCAGTTCTGCCCCTTGAAGTCCCCCAAAATGCAGTGGAAGGTGGTCAGAGTGAACCCACAGGAGTAAAAACAAACCCCAGTTAGGATGGACTCTAGTTGTGATCCACTTGCCTTATTAATTTTTCCCAACTGTTCTTCAAACACGGCAGCTCCCTAATCGGATCAAGATTGGGTCAGGGAATCTAGGCCTGGAGAGGCAGGTAAAGTGGCTCGACCTAAAAGCTTCGAGTTAGCATTATGGATTGGCATGTTGACCAGGCTCCGGTGTTTGTGCATGCGCGTGTGTTCCATACATGGCCATTCATACTGCTTGCCAAATGGCAAGAGATGATGCAGCATGTTCTCTTGAGAGGCGAAGAGTCAGTCATTGAACGTTCACAAGCTGTTCGGAGAGAATTTTGATTTAACATTGAAGGGCTCAAGAACATAGGCGGTTGCCCTCCATAAATCGCAAATATGATTGCGGGCAGGATGGAGAGAAAAAAAACTGAAGTACTGAGAAGAACGTTGATTGAGCAGAGGGGAGAGCTTATGTGGGCTCTAGTGACAGGAAGGGGCTTGCTTTGGGAGACTGGGGATATTAAATGGCTCTCGAGCAAGCAAGTGGCACTGTTGCTCACTCCCAGCCAGGAGCAGAAGTGATGGCAGATTCTTGTTGCACTGGGGCTTGGCATGCTCCTTGCCTTCAGGGCAGTGGTCCACCATCTGCAGTAAATTAATGGGCCAGTCTGCTTTCTTGGGAAGCAGAGTATCCAAGAGCCAAGGAGCCCACCCACTGGGCATCCAAGGCAAGAGAACGAAAAGGGGTGTGTGTGAGGGAATTCCTGGCAGCGTCTAAAAAGGTGGAAGACAAGCGGGGAGTGCAGGGCTGGCATCTCAAATCAAACGAACCAGCCAAATTAATTGCAGTGTCCCGTGTGCCTTTTGTGTGTTACTGCTTATTTGATGCATAGTTTGTCATTTCATTCGTGCCTGCTTTAGTCACAACAAATAAATATTGATTGGGTATTTATTAAGCAAACCTACTTTAAAGTCTGAGAAGGAGAAGGAGAGGATCCAGGCTTTCCAAAAGAGAGCATGTGTACAAGCGTACAAACGTAGTGCAGAGTCTGAGGTCTCGGGCAATAACAGTGCCCGCTGTATTGTGGATCTTGGACAACTGAGAGGGATTTGGTTTGTGAAGCAAAATACCCTCCCACCCTCCCCCTGCAGTCTACTGACGACAAAAAAAGTGCTCCACCTCCATCAGAATTTGGCCATCCTTAATTCTCACCATCACTTCCTCTTTTAGAATGCACAAAAAAATTGTTTTAATAAAACCCACCCTATATCTAAGCATGTTTCTGAAAATGTGATCTTGGAATTCCTTGGAAGGTTCTTGCAGTTTTCCATGAAATTAACATGGTCCACATAAACATTTTGCCAATAGGTAGAAGTCCAATTATATAAAGTCCGATTATATAATTTATATGTATATAAATTATATATATAAGAAGTCCAGCTTGACTGCAGATTTCAGTGCGTGCAATAGTTGAGAAAGGCTACATTTTTATGAGTGACTGCTTTTGTTCATTCCAGTTGTATCATTTGTGTGTGTGCGCGTGTGCGCGCACGTCTTTCTCCCCCAAACACCCACCCACACATACGGCAAGTACAGTTTTTTGTATAGGTCTTGCACTGCCCAGTCCACAGAACTGCACTGAAAATTCACAGCTGCTGTCATTGTCCAAGATTCCTTTAAGCTGGCACCGGGGACAAAATGAGAAGGGGGAGCTCCAACCAGCCCAGTGCTGTTTTTATTAACCAGGCAGCCGTCGTCCTGACCTTGCTGTGGGTTAAAGGACGCGGATCTGAGGAGAAATCTGTTTATCATGTGCGGAATTCATGCCATCCCTGACAGTGTACAGTGAACAAGATGGATGATCTGCCAGATTGGTCCCTCGCATGGGTGCATCTGGGCAAATTTACAGTACGGCTCCTTCACTGCTCCGGTACAAAAATAACATTTGGTTGGGCCTTGGATGCAGCTGCACGGCGACCTGGGGCTAAGTGGAGAAAAGAAATTAGATCTGTGGCATCCTTATTGCCTTAAAGATGACACAAGGACTGCGGTGGCTCTTTTTAATATGTCTGTCTTCTCTGCATCTTTCATAAGCCCTTTTTTAAAAAAAACAATGAAATGCAATTACTTGAACTGAGAGGAGCCTTTATGGGAATGTCAGAGCACCTTTTTCTTACGTACGGTGTGATGTTTTCCTTAAAAAGAGGCTCAGTGATTTTTGTTTTAAATAGTTTTGGTTTGTTATGTTTCTTGGTCCCTTTACCCACAGCATTGCTGCGTTTCATAGAATTCGAAAGGGACTTTGGACCTTTAAGGAACAAACGTAATATGGTGGGGGTTGTGCTGGATCCCACGTGCAGAAGAGAGGAAGGGAGATTCTGGGGGATCTTGAGGTTCCTTGCGCGTTTTTCAAGGGCTTGCTAATTAAAACGCAGGCAGTGGCAGATGGATCAAAACTTTCCAGGAAGATGTCTTGTCCACTACCACTAAATCCCTACAAGAACCAAATGTATGACCCTAGAATGCTTCCCAGAATCCAGTCAGACAAAATGAAGATGGACAAAAGATAATATTTCTTCACATAAAACATAATTAACTTGTGGAACTCACTGCCGCAGGATGTAGCGATGACTGCTAGTGTTACTCTGGCATCCTCCTTTCCACAGTAGCCAATGAGAAGCCCTTAAGTGGTATACAAGCGTGGTCACTGAGCCCAAAACCTCCCTCTATGGTGCTGATTCACAACCCAACCATTTACCCCTGTGCTACATCAGCTCACTTCAGTTCATTGCATATCACAGCAGTTGCTACCAGCTTGTGCTGGATTAGAGGCTGCTGCTCCTCTGGAAGATGGGGCCTTTCCTCCTCTCCTCTCTCATAGCACTCCACCATTCCAAAACCCAGGGAGGGTTACTAGTACCCCTGATTGAGAGCTTGGAACCCATGAGCCAGCTCTGAGAGCCACTTCACATCTTATGTTTTAAGGCAATTGACTTCATGTGTATACAGCGACAATCCCTACCAAGACAAGAGTGGGATCTGTTATTTGCTGTTCCTGCTGTGTGTCCGTTGCCAATTTCAGATTCCCATAACCACAGGAGGGTGCCACGCAAAACCAGCCCTGGCACTGCACTTTCCGCCTATTGGTGCAAAGTGAGCATCTCCGTCATCAGCCAAAGGCATGTGCTTATGGCTTCCAGACACATGCGTCTGGTGGCTTCAGTGTGCTATGCACACCTTGTCCCAACACAATTTTTGATCCTTTGGGGAAGGGGGAGATGGTGTAAAGTGACCCTTGGCATCTTTGAGCAACATTGCCAGAAGTTCCCATTTAAACAAACATTTGGCTGAGGACAAGCCAAGGATATTGTGGTAGTTTATTTCAGAATGTTACATATTTCGTTACTTGCCTGGAGTCTATGGAAGGCAGCTAAGAATAAACAAGACATAGCAACGCCTTCATTGAAAGCATTTGCTCACGCCTGTTGAGAGAGCAGGCAGAGCTTAGCAGGGAAGCAGCTATGGGAGGTGGGGGGTAGAACTGGGCCCCGGAACACTCTGGTCTTAGATAACTGGTTGGTTGGGCACATGCTTTGCATGCTTTGCATGCGGAGTGTGCACATTTTATCCCCCTCCCCTGAGTCTTTAGTTTATATCTCTGAAAACAGAGGATAGGGAAGGGCTGGTTTAGTTTGACTCAAAAGCACATGCAGATACGTCTCATACATGCGCACAAGTATCCAATGGATACTCCATATCAAAGGAGTTGTTTACATTCCTCCTCTCCTCCTCCCCTCCCCTCTATTTGTCCAGTTTCTTTCTGCCCTCCATGCATCTGACGAAGAGAACTGTGATTCTCGAAAGCTTATGCTACAATAAAATTGGTTAGTCTTAAAGGTGCTACTGGACTCTTTTTGATTTTACAAGTATCCAATACGTCTCATACATGCGCACAAGTATCCAATACGTCTCATACATGCGCACAAGTATCCAATACGTCTCATACATGCGCACAAGTATCCTCGCACTGCCTCCCTTCTACCATCAATAACTCTCACTCCAGGGATCAAATGTTGCTGGAAGAGTTTACATTGCAGCTGCTCTACAACAGCAATGTTGAGACTGAACGTTTTTTTTCAAGTGTTGTGGTCGGTTTAATGTTGGAAAGGGAATGTTCAGCAATATGTAATGAGGTGTCTGGGGGATGCTCTTGGAGTTTTAACTAATGGTTCTTGGTTTGATAGTCAGTGCATTACAGACACACCAGTGTGTGTGTATGTATATGTCCCTGTTTTCACCTATGAAATGTTGGATGCTATGAAATACTACAGGTTTCACAGCACCACAGTTCTGGAAGAGACTGGCTCCACCCACCCACCCCTCACAGCAGACACACACACACACACCAACAGGCTACAGTTTTCTAAAGATAATTCATCCCTTCCCAAGAACCAGACAGTATCTTGGGAGGTCAGCGAATATCAAAGAAACATTAATACTTACTTGGGGGAAGGTGATAATGTGCAAGGATTTTTTTTAAAAAAAATCTCTTGCCCATTACTGTTTAATGAGAAATTCCTTTCGCAATTGCTTACCCATCTCCTACACCATCTTTTTGCTAAGCTGTCAAAAATTCACACATCGACACATCTTTTGTTTAATGACTAAAGATCACATATTTATTAAACAACAATATATAATTTTGTTAGGCTTGACCTTAAACTCAGGGTCAAAAGCCACCTGCTGCGCACCCATCGAGAAATGTCTAATCAGACAAACAAGCAAATAGCCTCACAGCTTTCTCTTGTAAAGCTTTCTGGGAGTTACCAGAAATGTGGAATCTGGCTGCTGAACTAAGGTCGAATCCACATTCACCCATTACCCGCATGTTTATCGGATATCTTCCGTTTGCCTCCAATCTGCGATTTTTTCCTCTTCGTTCACATTCCTGCTTCCAATCCGTCTTTCTCGCACGTCCCTCCGGTCACACGGCTGCTCGAAAACCACTTTTTTGGGCGGGACCTTTTTTCCCACCCATTTTTTAAAAAAAATTTTGAGCGCACTTTTCCGTTATTTCGATCTTGCCTTATAAAGAAACATAATTGAAGATAATGATGCCTCTCTTTCCCCCACTGACAGCACTGATGGCTCTCTCCCGTTTCTTTTTTGGAAATTTGGAAGCATGTGGGAAGCTTTCGTGGGCATTTCCTATGCAGGACAGTTCAGTGCCTGAATTTTACTGAAGTTTCACTTCCTTGGAGTGTCATTATTTCGATATTTCATAATTTCGATATTACAGTAATATAAAATAAAAAAATAAAAAACAGTTAAAAAGGAAGTTTCGCGAGTCCGTTCTGAGGATGGATTCACCCCAAAATGATTTTTCAAACTACCAGATTTGATTCAGAAACAGCATAATCAATAAATCCAATGCTATGAAGTCAAAAACAGTCTTTGCAGACTACGGAGCACTTGCAAGTTGAATCAGCCAATAGGAACTCTCGGAACGGCCGGAGAGACAGGAAGGGGGGTGATTTTTAAAAAAAACGCGTAAATTGCGCATTGGCCTGTTCATGGCCACTGTGAAACTCCCGTTGAAAACCTGTGACCACATATTCGGGAGAAATGTGAATGAAATGCGTCTGTTTAATGAGGTAATGTGACCGGCACTCGGGATTGCGTGGAGAATGCGGGGAACATGCGACTTAGAATGAGTAATGTGGATTTGACCTAAGTCTAGCAGGGAGATTTGTCTGTCTCCCTCTATCAGATTCTCCCGCCAGTGGGTAAAGACTTTTTTTATTTTGTTTGGCATTCTCTCTCTCACTAACTCAGATTCATCCTCCTCCCTGTTTGTGTGTTTTATGTGTTTATAGGTTTTATTTAATTGTTTTAGATAGCGTATATGTATTTGTATTTTAAATACTGTTTTGATGTTTGAAATGTTTATTTCAGGGACCCTGAGTTGGGTGGAAAGGTTGCATAGAAATAAATAAATATATTACGTGGCAAAACTACAAGTTCTAGGAAGCGCAGGTCTGCCGCTGTTAAAGGCAGCCCTGTGTCAAGTTTCTCTCCATAACATACAATGCAATGTCCTCTAGGTTTTGAAGTCATTAGACAATGTGTTTCCCCAGCCCGGCTCCATCTCATTGATTACTCCTAGCATGAGCTGAGAAATTACTTATCATAATAACATCAAGGGAAGGGAAATAACATTTTTTGTCAGCTGCAGCTCCATGTTTATTCTAAAGTACTTTTATAAGTATTTGGCATTTTCAGATGCTTTACGAGAATCAAGAAAGACTTGATATTTATCTTTTCATACTCGTGTGGTGGCATAATGATGATACATCATCTTTGACCCAAGGAGCAGATCTGTGGGGTTTTTTTAATGTTTGTTTTTTGTTCCAATTTGCTAGCATGTTGCTTGTAATCTCTTGCTTACAGTGTGAAAATAGCACTGAGACTTCTGCCATGGAAAATCCTTCAGGGGAGCTGCCATGGCTCTTTGCTTGCAAGAAGTCCCACATTCAGTTCTTAGTGTTCTCCAGTTTAAAGAGCTTGAGAAGCAGGGCTGGGTCCTTCAGCCACAGTCTTCTTGGAGAGAAGGAAGAGCAGTTTACTTATTTCCTAGTAGGCTGCTCCTATGAGCTTTGGCATAAAGGCAGCGCAGGGGATTTCCAGAGGGATAAGTAGTGTTAGTCTATTGTAGCAACAACAACAAAAAGTCCATGGGCATCTTAAATATATTCCAGCACGAGTTTTTGTGATTCACTTCTTCAGATACTATGAAGAGGAAAACATATTCTATATATTTCTAGGGGAAAGTACGGAGGTTGGAGAAGGAAAGAGTTGGGGCCGAGAGAGGCTTAGTGTGAATGTAGTCATTGATCTTTCAGATGTTTTTGTGTAAAGAACTGGAACAGATTGGGTTGTTACCCATAATGGAGAATGAGTGAGGTCAGAAGTTCCAGCCTCTAAACAAGGAAGAAATAGTCTAAAGCATAAGACAATTAATGGGCATTAGTATAGGGTTGTAGTATGATACAACATGTTAAGAAGAGCCAAGTAAAGATTCTAATTAGTGGGTCCTGTTGAGCTACTAGAAATTATACTAAGCAAATCCAGGTCTCTGTTAAAGCCAGGGTGAGAGGTGGTGGTTAGTTTCTTGATGACTTCTAATTAATCTCTCTCATATTGTATATTCCTTTGAAGTTTTTTGTAGAATAGTAACTTTCAGATCTGCAACTGTATGTCCAGGAAGATTGAAATGTTGCCCCACTGGTTTCTGAATGTTGCAATTTCTGTGTCAGATTTGTATCCATTGTTTCTCTCACATAGGGACCAGACATTTATCCACCGTCGATAGCAGAAGGGCATTGTTGGCACATGATGGCATATATTAAATTAGATGATGGGCAAGTGGAGGAGCCCGAGATGGTGCTGCTGATGTTATTAGGTCCCATAATAGTTTTAACTAAGTGTATTTGGGGGGGGGGGAGTCGGCAATTCTGTGTCTTGTAGGGTTTAGCCCTTGCATTTGTGTCTCTGATGGGCAGTCCATTGTTGCTGGTGAGAAGCTGCTTTACAGTCGGGGGAAAGGAAGCATCAGCCTGCTGGTTTCAGCCCCTCCGTCTCTGGAGGTTACAAGAAGGGGCACAATTCATACTTTGCCTGTATGCAGGTGGTTTCTCTAGCAAAAGCATCTTGCGTAGCTGGACTGAGAAAGACCAGCCGTCATACGTAGCACTGTGCCGAATGGGCTAACAGTCTGACTGACTACTTTGTAGGAATCTAGAAAGAAAAGCTTGGTGAACAAGAGTTTTGCTAAAACCATGTTTTCTGTCCCCCGCTCCCCTTTCCCTGCTGATTTGCAGAAAGCACCCCAAAGACCTCCGCCAGTTGCAGTCCTGCTCCGGAGTCCCCTATGAGCTCCAGTGAATCCGTGAAAAGCCTGACGGAGCTGGTCCAGCAACCCTGCCCCGCCATCGAGACGAATAAAGATGGCAAGCTGCAAGAGTCGAGTGAGCCGTCAGCTTCCGATTCCCAGTCCATCACTCCATTGCCCCTTTCTGGCCATTCATCACTCAGCATTCAGGAACTGGTCGCCATGTCACCAGAACTGGACACTTACGGCATCACCAAGAGGGTCAAAGAGGTGCTCACGGACAACAATCTCGGTAAATTGCTTTTTACTGCTTGTGATTATTAAAATTATTTCCTGCGCACGCACTGTTTTGGGAACACGAATGTGCTTAATGGCCGATCCCATCCATGTTTAGTCAAAAACAAATCCCTGTGATTTCAGTGGAGCTTACTCCAAAGTAAACATATTTAGGGTTGCAGCATTAAGCAGTCTTCTCAGCACCTGGTTGTGGATGAAGAGATCTTGGGAACTATATAAGGAACTAGATGAAGGAGGCTGAATATAAAGAAAATTAATAGGATTTGTAGAAATTCCCTCTGTCTCTGCATTCTTGATCTGATGACTGGCTTCGTATAAGTAAAAAACAGAGCAGTTCCTGAAACTGGCATAAACAAAACCACACTTAAAAAAATAATAAAGGGGCAAACCACTTCAGCAAAAGAAAAGCCAAAACCTTGACTGGCAAAATACGAAAAACCAGGCAGGTAGCTTTGGCGAGGGAGTCTGTTGTTACAGTACATCCCAGAAAAGGCCCTGTCTCTGGTTGCTACCCACTTCAGCTCTGCAAATGGGGGGCTCTTCAAGAAGGGCCTCTGCAGAAGCTCTTGTTAGACAGGATCCACGCTGGAGTGCCATTAAATTTTAAATTAAAAAAGGGTGTCAAGAAGTACATTATCATCACTATCACCCCTCCCAAGGTGACAAATCAGTAACCCCTAATTACTCAAGTCCTCTTTTTTAAAATCGCTTTAGGTCAGACTCTGATGGTTCTGAATCTCGGGTGCTTGCTAGCAGGGCTTTTTTTTCAGCGGGAACGCGGTGGAACGGAGTTCCGGCACCTCTTGAAAATGGTCACATGGCCAGTGGCCCTGCCCCCTGATCTCCAGATAGAGAGGAGTTTAGATCTGAACTCCCCTGATCTCCAGACAGAGGAGAGTTTAGATCTAAACTCCCCTGATCTCCAGACAGAGAGGAGTTTAGATCTAAACTCCCCTCTGTCTGGAGATCAGGGGGCGGGGCCACCAGCCATGTGACCATTTTCACCAAGGGCGATTTAAGCTTTGAAAAACTCCCCCCTTGTTCCAGCTGACCCAAAGTGACATCATTGTGCAGTCCTGAGTTCCACCACCTCTTTTCCCAGAAAAAAAGCCCTGGTTGCTAGGATCACATGAGCACTACCTGTAACAGCCTTAGTGAGTCTAAATTAACACACGTGTGTATCTGCTGGCACCCACTTGATGGCATATTAAACCCGCATGATTTGGCCATCCAGACATTGCCAGCTTGAAATCCAGCCACAATGCAGTAGCACTGAGTGATCCACAGTCTTCACCGCCTTTTGTCTTCTCCAGCCCAGAGGGTCATGTTATCAAATACTCGTAGACTAGGGTTGTAGGCTGACAGCCAGCTAGGGACAAAAAGAACCCCGGACTCCCCTCAACCTTGGGGGAGAAGGTGAAATGCCCGCCACTTTACTGCCAACCGTTCTTTAGGATGACATTTCATACCGTAGCATGATAGTACTAACGGGAAGCAACTGGAAAGTTTTGTAAAATTACAAAATAATGTGTAAAGGTTTTCATCATGACCAGGTAGGAAACAAATATTGAGCTGATACTGAAAAACATTTCATTAATCATTTGAATAAGTGATTTCCCCAGTTTACTTTTCTTGAAAAACATTTCAAGGGGATCAGAGTCATTTCCCATATATTACCCCTACAATGATGCCAGCTTTTTTGGTTATATCTGAGAGGGGGGGGGGTCAGATTTAGCGTCAGACCCAGAGGGGCAGCCACAGTAGTCCATTGCAGCAAAATGAAATAGAGAAGTCCAGTGGCACCCTAAGGAAGAACAAACTTTATTCCAGCGTGAGCTTCCGTGAATCTTTCTGTCTCGTGAAGGCTCGTGGTGAAATAAATTTTAAGAAGCCTTGAAGGTGCCGTCAGGCTTCTGTTTAATTTGACATCAATAGCTGCGCATACACATTGCTGCAAAATATCTTTTTCTTCCCGGACTTCCCAGAGGTGGTCTATATCTGCTCAGCAAAACTGTCTTAGAACTCTGATAGTAGAGCATAATTGTTCTTCTAACAGTGCCAAATCCAAATGTAAACTGGGTCTGTGGACACTACCTTGAAAAAGTGTGTAGCTGGGGATTAAGGAAAACAGGGCTATCTGTTCAGGTATCCCTTCTCCATATTGGCAGCTCATCCGTCGATCAGCAAACTGCCTTTCTCAGAGCTTTCATTACCTTCAGGATTCCTCTTAGTTGGGCCTGTGAGGTGGGTGGGGCTGAGAGAGCTCCTAGAAGCTGTGACTGACCCAAGGTCACCCAGCTGGCTTCAAGTGGAGGAGTGGGGAATCAAACCCCGTTCTCCAGATTAGAGTCCCGTGCTCTTAACCACTACATCAAACTGGCTCACCAACCATTTCCTACATTTCCCACACTGTTGAAAAATTTAGGGCTGCTCTCCAGACCTTGCTGGGATGTGTAACTTTGAGCCACCAAAGGTGATGGACCTTCAAACGGTACATGATTGGCTCTGTCCTCCTACCTCTCCATTGTGTCTTGCCTTGCCAAAAGAGAGGTGCAGACCAGGTCTCATAGGTGTTCATATGCATTGTCGTTGCATGCTATATGCAAGGGACGCTGGTTTACTGACAGTCATTCTGCAACCAGGAAAGCCAAAGGCAGCAAAGTATACAGTGCGCAGACTTAATACCAGGTTTTGCATTATCTGAATACTGGATTGACTTTGTGGATGCAAACTCACTTTAAACCTCAGGGGGTGCATTAGCGATTTAAGGCAGTGCTGCCTGGACTAGAACAGGTACTCCAAATTGCAAGCTACTATAGCAGAAAGTGTTGTGAATGTGGGCGAAGGGCTGGGGATTTGAGGTACATTGGTGGACCACAGGTAGGGGCAGGGATCTGTGAAACAGTCTGTTCCTCCCCATCCTGACTCCCTTCTAGTCTCAAACTCTAGCAGATGCTATCTTTGCTTTTTCAAGTTTTTCCCAGGCCCATGAGGGCTAGAAACTTTTTTTTTTTAATAAAAAGTAAAAGTCAAACCAGAATCTGTAGTCTTCTCTGGATTCCACACCAGAAGCCAAATTTCTCGGCGTGTTCAGAGTGTGCAGAAAACCAGGGTCCCTGATTCTGTTTCCTCCTGGGCTCCAGGAGGAACGTTTAAAAGTACTTTTATTTACTCTTGTTCTGATGTCACTTTTTTACATAAATCTTTTTCCCCCTTCCATGATTTTTGTTTCTCTACAGCGTGGCTGACAAGCCTAAAACGCAGCAGAAGAGGCAAGAAATGTACCCCAAACCTTGCATTAGGTGTGGAACTACGTTTCAATTTTCCTTTTTGCCCTCTGTTTTGTTAAATCTCTTAGCCTGGCCCAGGGGCCTTTTCTTTGGGATCTCTTGTTTGTCTGTATCTGTCTCAGCCCAGCTCCATGGAGGTCACTTGAGGCCTATCCTTCATTTTCTTTTCTTTTTTTCTAAGTTAAAAGGGTATCGATAGGTCATTGGGGTAGCAATCACATGGCTTAGTAAACTTCCTTACAAGCAATTTTGTTACTTGGAAACAGGGCTTTTTTTCTGGGAAAAGAGGTGGTGGAACTCAGTGGGCTGCCGTTGGAGAAAATGGTCACATGGCTGGTGGCCCCACCCCCTGATCTCCAGACAGAGGGGAGTTGAGATTGCCCTCACGCAGAGGGCAATCTAAACTCCCCTCTGTCTGGAGATCAGGGGGCGGGGCCACCAGCCATGTGACCATTTTCAAGAGGTTCCGGAACTCCGTTCCACCATGTTCCAGCTGAAAAAAAGCCCTGCTTGGAAAAATAAACAAGCTGTCCAATTGCGAGGACATCAGGAAAAAAAATTGTGGGGTACCTCGTGCTTTGCCCTTTGCAGGCCATGGATTAGTTAACATTTAGGCTTGTTCTCCCAGTACTCTTTGATCCGGACTCCATGACCAGGTCCTAGAAGTAGATCTGCAGGAGAGCTACTATAGCTGCACGGTTTGGGTGCTTTAAAACCAGCAGTGCTTTTCTTAACTTGTCTGATAGAGGTAAGCAACCATGGTGCCACATTCCAAACAGTCCATAATCAAGCCTGTGTGTTGACGGCAATTAAAATTCTGTGCCCAAGCAACCCAGGATTCTTCACCAAGAAAAAAACTCTGGTTTGTGGCCACCAGAAATTATACAGTTAGTGTACATTTTGACTAATTTCACTTACTATATTTTTGTTCTGCAAGTTTAACTATTTTGTATTATGGTGGTGAGAGTGCCGGGGCCACACCCAGCCATTGAAGACCTTACTGATCCACTTGTCTGGCATCTGAGATTTCTAGCAGAATTTGCCCCCAGACTTTCAAGCATTTCTTTTGGAGTCAGAACAGGCCTGTTTTCTAATGATATCTCTGATTCCCCTAATAATGATTTATCATTTTCTGTACTCCTAATCAAAGCCCTGCCCATAAGAAACGTAGATTCACAATGGAAGCCCACATAAAAAGGATGTCTGAATGATAAGCCTCCTACACTTCAGATTATGTTGGGGGAATCCATGACTGGATCTCCTGATGCTGGCTTGGATGTCATGGATCTGTTCCGCTATTGGAAATGCCTTCCCCCATTACAACTAGCTGTTCCTCTCATGGAAGACCCTCTTGAATCAAGGGAAGATACCAGAGTTAGTGGAACAGATCCATCGCATGCAACCCCTCGCGTTGGAGCAAGGGATTCTTTTCCTGCTTTCCATTTCACCATAGGAGATTGCTTCCTGAGCTGCTGTTGGCTCAGGCAGGGAAAAAAAGTTTGTCTGGTTGCAAGGGGTTGCCCTAACCTGGAAGGCCCAGTGTAGCTCAGTCTCATCAGATCTTGGAAGCTAAGCAGGGTTGACCTTGGATGAGAGTCCACCAAGGAAGTCCATTGCCACACAGAGACACGCAGTGGCAATGGCAATAGCATTGAGTGTAGCTCAGTCTCATCAGATCTTGGAAGCTAAGCAGGGTTGACCATGGATGGGAGTCCACCAAGGAAGTCCATTGCCACACAGAGACACGCAGTGGCAATGGCAATGGCATTGAGTGTAGTTCAGTCGCATCAGATCTTGGAAGTTAAGCAGGGTTGACCATGGATGGGAGTCCACCAAGGAAGTCCATTGCCACACAGAGACACGCAGTGGCAATGGCAATAGCATTGAGTGTAGCTCAGTCTCATCAGATCTTGGAAGTTAAGCAGGGTTGACCATGGATGGGAGTCCACCAAGGATGTCCATTGCCACACAGAGACACGCAGTGGCAATGGCAATGGCATTGAGTGTAGTTCAGTCGCATCAGATCTTGGAAGTTAAGCAGGGTTGACCTTGGATGGGAGTCCACCAAGGAAGTCCATTGCCACACAGAGACACGCAGTGGCAATGGCAATAGCATTGAGTGTAGCTCAGTCTCATCAGATCTTGGAAGCTAAGCAGGGTTGACCATGGATGGGAGTCCACCAAGGATGTCCATTGCCACACAGAGACACACAGTGGCAATGGCAATAGCATTGAGTGTAGCTCAGTCTCATCAGATCTTGTAAGCTAAGCAGGGTTGACCATGGATGGGAGTCCACCAAGGAAGTCCATTGCCACACAGAGACACACAGTGGCAATGGCAATAGCATTGAGTGTAGCTCAGTCTCATCAGATCTTGTAAGCTAAGCAGGGTTGACCATGGATGGGAGTCCACCAAGGAAGTCCATTGCCACACAGAGACACGCAGTGGCAATGGCAATAGCATTGAGTGTAGCTCAGTCTCATGAGATCTTGGAAGCTAAGCAGGGTTGACCATGGATGGGAGTCCACCAGGGAAGTCCATTGCCGCACAGAGACACGCAGTGGCAATGGCAATAGCATTGAGTGTAGCTCAGGCTCATGAGATCTTGGAAGCTAAGCAGGGTTGACCATGGATGGGAGTCCACCAGGGAAGTCCATTGCCACACAGAGGCAGGCAATGGCAAACCACTTCTGATTATGTCTTGCCTTGAAAACCCTACAAACTCACCATAAGTAGGCTGCGTCTTGATGTTGGGGGGAGGGGACAACTAGTTATGGATACCTTACTTTTTTCTCCCTGGGGGGTGTAATAGCAGCTTTAGTCAGAGGTGCAGTTTTATTAGGGGCCTGGCATGGGGTGTGGGGGAAGTTATGTTTCTCCTGCCCCAGCAAAGCAACCTTAGATCTCCCCTGCTTTTTATTGTTAAAGTAATCATTTATGACACTATATGAGATCCAGTCATGGATCTTCAATATATCATGTGGTTTGTTCTAACTGTACGAAGGCCAGTCAATTACGCATGCAGATATAGAAGGGATTACTCGGTTCTGGTGAAGGAAAGTATTACCCTCCTTTTTCGTCCTAAGAAAAGGGATAGCTGCCCAAGTGGCTTTTATGGCGAAGGGCGGGCTCATTTGGCTGGATGTTTCTATTGCTCCTCCAGGCCATGGGATTGGGAGATATCTCCACTGAGACCTAAAGTTCCTCCCATTTTTTATTTTTGCATTAGACAGCACAGAATAGATTTACCAACAAAGTAGATGAGGTCATCCCAGGAACTGAGGGTCATAGTCTGTATATTGCAAAGGAAAGCAGGGATTGGCAGTCTGTGGATTCCAGAACCCGTAAGGATCAAGTCGGAGGTGATGTGAAAGGCTTGATCTTGAGACGCTTGACAGCTGCTGCCAGTCCAAGTAGACAATAGTGACTTTAATGGGCCAATGGTCTGATTTAGTATAAGGCACCTTCATGTGACAGCCCTGGTAAGCTCTCCCTGTGTCAGTATCATTGGAACTGGATGTAAGGCCCAAGCTTAACGAAGAGTTTCCCAAAGGAATACGGCCATTTCTCAGAAACATCCCATCCGCAACCCCCTTAGAAGTCCGCTTGCGCTAAGAGGTTTAAAAACACTCGCTGCAGAATCAATCGGCATGCTGTCCCAAAGGCTCCAGCATGTGCGCAGCTGAGGTGGGGGAGGTGGGGGAGCACGAGGGTCATTGATTGAACGGTTTCGATTAGCTTAATGGAACGGAGCTGTTATGGAGCCGTCCGCTGTACGGCTTGAGCAGCTGCCGTGCTCTGAGTGGCGAGAGCCGGCTGCAGAAAGCGCAGGCTGGGAATGGTTTCAATCTGCTGCCGCTCTGTGTTTCCATTATCTCCGTTGTAAGGTCCTCACCTTCAGCGGCAGGAAGTGCTTCCAGCTGGGGAGAATCAATCCCTGAATTTTCCAGTGAAAAAAAACCTTAAATTCAGTATGACCTCAGCGGCTTGAAAAGCATCGGAGGGAAGCCGCAAGCGTCCAGATAATTAGAAGCGCAGGTTAATGGGGGTGACGTGGAGAACTCATTTGGATGTAAATTTTTGCCGGGGTCTCCATGTTTTGAACCCAGAAACCTCGTGGTCTGGAGGCTGAGAACATGGGCTAGTGACCTACCAAAAGTGAGTGCGCTTAGGGTCAGAAGGGAAGCAGGGGTGGGCGGCAAATTCTGGCAACTAGCAGGCAACATGAAGTTTCTGGAATTGGTCAAACTATGAATTCTGAGATTCTGACTGTCCTTGACTAGAGTAGTATTTTCTGTCTGCCGTAGAGTTGCCATACGTCAGGGTTATCCACTTTTGGCTCAGTTCCAGAGGATGCCTCCTATCGGCACAGATTCCCAGCTTTCATTTTGTAAAAAAAAGGTTTCTAGCCCTTTTACTTGATCCAGGGAATACAGGTGTGGAGGCGGTATTGTGGGCAATCATTCAGAAGGAAATGGGCCCACCTTCCATCGTTGTGGCCAATGAGGGAGGTCGTAGATGAGACTGACATGCACGTTCTGTCCCTCACGCAAGAGAAGCTCTTGGAGAAGAAAGCCAGGAGCAAACCCCACACAGCACAGGAGTATTGCTGGATTATTTTTCCAGCACGGAAGAGTTATTGATATTTGTATGCATTTTCGGTATGTGCGTTTTGGGCGAAATGATCTTGTGAACTTGGCGTATGTGCTGAGACCACTGTGAGCATTTCGTGGACAACTGTAGTTTTCTGAAATAGTTTTCCCAAGAGGAAAGGTCACATCTGCAAATGGGATGCTTCACCACTCCAAAATATCAGTGGTTAGTGTCCCTTTGTGGCGATTTCTCCTAATGGAAAGTGATGGTGTGTGTGAGGCCATATGTTAGATAAATATAGACTGATAGATATAGCCATTCTCAGCAGGGGAGGGAAGAGGCAGATTTTTTTTTTAAGTCCACGTCGGTCTGCAGACTGCTTTAGGCTCTCTAAGGGCAACCTGAGAAAAGAAATTAACACAGTTCATGAACACAAAGGCACAAGTGGTGCAGAGAAGACCAAACACTATTGCTGGTGCTCGGCCCTAGTTCAGCACCATTCTCCAATTTATACAAGATGATCTGTAGACCTTTGGACAGAACCATCTTGAGGCTGGATTTTGGAATGCTTCTGCAACAGTATAAAAACCCCTCTTGTAGAATAATAGCTCCTCAGGAGGAGTTTTACCATAGCACTCGCCCTCCTGTGCCAATTTACTAAATGCAAGGAGAGGGTCTTTGAATATTCAACAATATTACACGTGCACACTGCATTCAGTCTAAAGCCAGTACAATCCAGAATTTTACCGTCTCTTACCTTGTGTTTTGGGCCTGATCTGGCATTCAGCATGGCAAGGGTGGTGGAATGGATTTGTACCGCTTCAAGAATGCAGGTATGGGATCACATTTTTCAAAAATGCTCCTTGTATAACAAACTGTAAAAACAAGAGGTAAGCTGGGATAGAACTCATCTCCTTGGGTTTTGTTTCTGTACATGCAAGGATGTTTTTTGTCCACGCGGGTGCATTCAAAATGGTACCAGTCCACACAGCCACCTGGTTCTTCTGCCAGAGCCAAGCAAGCTTTGTGGCACCACTCTCGGTTGGCATATAAAAGGGGTTCCGTGAAATCTGGCACTGTCCCTAGAAGGGCCGCCTTCTTTTATAGTGGCCCTTGTCACTTCTTTACAAACGAGTCCAACCAGCTTAACTGGCATGGTGTTCAAGGACCTTGCCCCCCATCCCTCCAACCTTTATTTGCATCCCCTTTCTCATTGTCTCTCCTGGCCTCAGCACAAGTACAATTGAGGTTTGCCTCTCTTTGCAGGTCAACGTCTGTTTGGGGAGACAATCCTGGGGCTAACGCAAGGCTCGGTCTCAGACCTGCTGGCTCGCCCCAAGCCCTGGCACAAGCTGAGCTTGAAGGGCCGGGAGCCCTTTGTCCGCATGCAGCTGTGGCTGAACGATCCCAACAACGTGGAGAAGCTAATGGACATGAAACGCATGGAGAAGAAAGGTATCTTCCCTTCGGGCACCAGCGGGCTTTCACTTTGCTGTGTACTTCTGGCAGTCTTAGGCGGCACAGAAAAGGGTTTTCTGACACTGGCCAGTTGCTAGTCTGGGAGCTTTCCACATTTATCAGCTGGATCCAGACTGGTTTACACAACACCTGCCTTCATTCAGTTTTCCTGCCTGAGAAAAGAAGCATTCTGCTCCATACCAAACTTAGTCTCTTTTAGCTTCTGTTAACACCAAAGCTTCATTCAAGCCCAGCTTGTTTGTCACAAGAAAAGGAGGAACCTCCAGAGCTCTCGGCCTCACGTGCCCGTCCCTCCTTTCTTAGTGTGTTGTTTGGTTATCAAAGACTTCTTGGAAAAACCAGAGTTTGTTGTGATGTCCAGATTGGCCCAAATGACAAAACCGGTTCGGAAACTGGGTTTGTTTGCAAGCGACCAGGCAACCTCGTAGGACGTGGAAGTCGCAACAAATTACAGTTTCCTTTGGAACCAAGAAGTCTCTGATATAGGCATGTGAGTCCATCAAGTAAGATGCAGAGGAAGGCAAATTGCAAACCACCTCTGCTCATCTCTTGCTTTGAAAACCCCACGGTCCTGGGGCTGCAAGGAGTCGCTTGCAACTTGATGGCGCTTAATTATTTATTTGGGAATTCTAGAAACATAGATCACTAATCATTGTCCTCACATATAGGTGTGGGCTGTTGGTTCATTAGCAGAGCATCTGCGTTGCATGCAAAGGATCTCTTGTTCAATTCCTAGCAACATTTCTGGTTCAAAGATCTTAAGTAGCAAATGCTGGTGGGAGGGAGACTTTCTACTTCCGCAGAGGTAGGGCTAGATGGACTCATCATGAAAAGGCCTCGTATGCATTTGCCCGGAGGCTAACCATAGACACAAGTGGACAAGAAATCCTCCAGCTCTCCCTTGGAACGAACGGGAGAGTCTCAGGCCACAGTACATGTTAGAACTGGAAGGAGGAGGAGGAGTTAGACCAGTCCGATCTACGTGGGCTTGGGGATGGGGTGGGGGAGCTTGTTCCCCTCTCCTCCCACCCCAGGGGACCTTGCAAAACGTCGATCATCGTGAGGCGATGCCAGCAGACGTCCCCTATTGAGGACAGAGGAGGCCAATGCTGTGATTCCACAGGTCTCAGTCGCCCTCTTGTGATCAAATCGTTGATAACACCTTCTACTGTTCGTTCAGAACTGATGAGTCTATGTAGCTGTAAATACTCTCCCTGACCCATTGTGGCGAGAAGGCAGGGTTCTGAATCAGCAAGTGCCTGGTTGGAATTTTGTTTCTGCTGTACCACTCAGTAGGAGGTTTCCTACGAGCCACTCTCTCAGAATCCCTTCTGTAGTATGAGAGTAGTAATAAACAGGGTTTTTTTCTGGGAAAAGAGGTGGTGGAACTCAGTAGTTTGACCTCGGAGAAAATGGTCACATGGCTGGTGGCCCCGCCCCCTGATCTCCTGACAGAGGCAAGTTGAGATTGCCCTCATGCGGAGGGCAGTCTAAACTCCCCTCTGTCTGGAGATCAGGGGGCGGGGCCACCAGCCATGTGACCATTTTCAAGAGGTTCCGGAACTCCGTTCCACCGCGTTCCCACTGAAAAAAAGCCCTGGTAATAAACCTGGCCTACTGGAGAAGACCATTTCAAGAAGTACAAGATAATGTGTGTGAAACATTTTGAAGATTCCAAAGTGCTAAGCATTATTATATAGGAAAGAAATGGTATCATAAATCATTGGAAAGAATGTCCAATTTTGATCATTTGGGGGGGCTTGGTTCTGTAGTAAACCTAATAATAATAATAATAACAACAACAACAACATTCTATTTATATACCGCCCTTCAGGAGAACTTAATGCCCACTCAGAGCGGTTTACAAAATATGTTGTTGTTATCCCCACAACAAAACACCCTGTGAGGTTGGTGGGGCTGAAAGAGCTCCAGAGAGCCTTGACTAGCCCAAGGTCACCCAGCTGGCTTCAAGTGGAGGAGTGGGGAATCAAACCTGGTTCTCCAGATTAGAGTCCCGCGCTCTTAACCACTACACCAAACTGACACCTAAACTAAAATTAGATAGTCTTAAAAAAGAAGTGTGCCATTATCTCTCAGCTCCTCTGATTTAAAAATCATCTGCCAACGAATTGACTAAAACACCAATTTTCAACCTTGCAGAGGTCAAAGACCATTTTATAAGACCAGGTGGAGTCCTATTGGCTGAACATCACCTGCCCCTTGATGAATTAGTAGCTGCAATTTCACCCTCCATCATCTGCCTGTGTTGGTGGTGCTGAAGCACAGTAGAGGGCAAGCTGGCAGGCAGATCTTTCTGCGGGGAAGAAGCTACAACAGTAGTGCAAATTAAGATGGCCTGGCCTGGCAACCATCAGGAACCAGGGAGGGGCTATGGGGGGGGGATGACCATCAGCTGATGGCATGATGTCATTTCTGGGAACCCCCAGAAGTGATGTCATACCTTTCTAGGAATTGGCCGAAACATTGGCCATAGAGTTTTCAGTGATTTCTAGAAAGGCATGACATAATTTCCAGGTTTTCCCAGAAGTGATGTCACACCATCAGGCAGTTTTCTTTTTTATTTTTCTCCTGCCACTGCTCAGAGAAGCAGGAAATGTCAGCTGAGGATGAGGGATCTCCCACCGGGTGGCTTGCATCCCTGTTGCTGGGAATTAAGAATTTACTGCTAGAGCCACCAGCGCAAGACCCCTGAAGCCTTATGCTGTTTTTCCTCTTACGCATGACAGTCATGGCTATTAGGTGACTTTATGGCCTTCCTCTGAACCCAGGTCTTTTGCCGTGATAGAAAGCAGGTGGTCAGGTGGCAAGGAAATAGGCCGACCCCCAGGGTTGCAGTGAAGCAGTTTGTTTGGTTAAAAAAGGAGGAAACCTTAAAATAGTTAGCGGCAATGGCTACCATACCTTTTTGGAGGCCCCCTTTCAAATCCCTGCTCACGACACCTGGCCTTTGTGCAAAATGGCTGTCCTACAGCCTAACCTTCCTCTTAAAAATTGTTTTTTAACCAGACTCAATCCCAACTCCTCTGAGCAGGTTACAGCCAATTGAAACATTTTAAACAAAAAGGTTAGACAAGTGTTAAAACCCATCACACACATTCTTTGCCACTGGTTCCTAGTCACCCCTTTGAGAGCCCTCTCCCCAGTCCCGATTTAGATCATGAGATTCTCAATCATAAACATTCCCATTCCAGCACATTACAGTGGGATTAAAACTCCTATTGTTTTGGCTGCTGTGCCCAGGAGTCTGTGCTACCTGCAGTTCGGCAGGACCGCAGGTTAAAATACCCAGAATATGGAATCAATTTCCTGACAACTCTTGTGCTTCTTTTTCCTTTCTTGCTGTCGTACTGATCGTGGCAAATAAAAGATGGCATCTGCATGAGTGAAGCTGGCTGCATTTTCAGAAGCCAGAGAGGTGCATCTCCCCATGTGACTATCCAGGGAGAGAGAGAGAGAGAGATTAGCATGCCAATTAAATCAAGGCAGATGTTCTCCATTTACATAATTGTGGAGATTGCAGAATACAGCTTTTCTTGCTGCAGAATTTGATTGGGCTCAGCCTCGCTTATAGGCAAGTGAAGCCAAAAATATCACTACTAATTTAAGGTCAATACACAAAGTGGGCTGTTAAATTGAGGGTGAGGGAGAACAGGACCACCACCCAAAATAAATGGGTTCCCATACAATCCTAACTTTTTTTTCATTTTTTTTTCTGTGGGAGGTTGTGCGCGAGAGTTTCCCACTGTCCTACGCACAAAGTCGGTCTCCAGGTAAATGCGTACATCAGATGTGATTAAAGCAGAATCCTCCAGAGAATGTTTGCAATTTGAATTCCCTAAAGTTTCTGAACCTACCACTTAAATTCTCCCGTCAGTTTTCGACAATGTATTTATATGTTTTTATGTGCACTGAGCATTTTATTGTACCCCGCCCTGAGCCCGTTCACGGGGAGGGCGGACTAAATACCAAATGAATGAATGAATGAATGAATGAATGAATGAATGAATGAATGTGGAGGACAGAAGCCCAAACACCAGAAATGGCTATCCCCCTGCACTCATGGTCCACAAGCAAACAAGCATAAAATAAACACCCCCCACATCCCCTTCCCTAATTCCTGATGCACACACCCAGCAGATTAGAGCAGAGTCCCCTGTTATGTTCTCCCACACGCATACACAGGGCTTTTTTTCAGCAGGAATGCAGTGGAACGGAGTTCCGGAACCTCTTGAAAATGGTCACATGGCTGGTGGCCCCGCCCCCTGATCTCCAAACAGAGGGGAGTTTAGATCGCCCTCCACACCGCTTGCAATCCAACCTCCCCTCTGTCTGGAGATCAGGGGGCGGGGCCACCAGCCATGTGACCCTTTTCTCCGAGGGCAACCCACTGAGTTCCGCCACCTCTTTTCCCAGGAAAAAAGCCCTGCACATACATATATTCCCCTTCTTGATTGGGGAAGGAATTCCATGTGTAATACAATAAAATGAGATTGCAGCTGCAGAGCACTTTGGACCCTGAAATATTAGCTAAAACTTGGGTGGAGCCAAGAGGCAACAGCTGCTGACAACAATTAAAGTGGAGAGAAGCGGTAGTATCTCCTGGAGAATGACTTGGCAGATCAGAAAGCACCAGCTGCATTGTTTCCTGAGAACTGGGGGGTCGTTCATTCTGGGGGTTACAGGAGAGGGCACAGCTCAGTGCTGCAGAAGGCCACAAGTTCAACCCCTGACATCACCAGTTAAAGGATTTCGGGTAGCGGGTCTGAGAAAGAACCTCTTCCTAAGATCTGGAAATCACCATTACTCGAGTAATGGACAGGACCACTTCATGCATTCTTCTGTTTCCAGCTGCCCCAGAAGCAGCCACAATTGCAGTCTGGTCAGGGTTTGGTTTGGCACTGCTTATCATCTGACCTTATCATCTTCTCTCTTTCAGCGTACATGAAACGACGGCACAGCTCAGTTAGCGACAGCCAGCCTTCCGAGTCTTCTTCGGCTGGGATAGATTACAGCCAGGGGGCCAGCCCTCAGCCGCAGCATCAGCTGAAGAAACCCCGCGTGGTGTTGGCCCCGGAAGAGAAGGAAGCTCTGAAGCGAGCCTATCAGCAAAAGCCATACCCATCTCCAAAAACCATTGAGGAGCTCGCCACCCAGCTCAACCTGAAGACCAGCACCGTCATTAATTGGTTCCACAATTACAGGTAGAGTCTGTGGCTCTGTACGGCTTCACCAGCTAGACAGTCTAATAGAGAACTGACTTATTTCTTCTTGTAAAACCAGCAGCATTGATGACTCAGTTCACGTGCACCATTTCCAGGTCACCCAGACCATGGTTTATAGGACTATGAACCGTCGCCATGCTTGCTCCTTCCCATGCTTGCCCAGAGTCAATTTAGCTCTTGGCTTTAAACGAAATGACTTCCGATTGAGCACAAACCCATAGTTTACCTTTGGATACGAACTACGGTTTGCCTTCCAAATCACAATTGGAAATGGAAAAATCAGCTTAAGTCATATTTTGCCAGTTCCAAGGAACTCCTGAGTCTCCCAGTTTCAGGGGGAAGGGTGTGCATAAACATAAGCGTAGATCCTCTTTGGAGGACTGGAAATACTGCATTACATTGGATCAGACTAAAGGGACCATCTAGTTGAAAGTCGCTGAACAATGCTAGTTTCTTCACGAGGTTGATGGATTTCCTCTCCATTCGGCTGAATGCGGTGTTTTCCATGGTCATAGATCCAGAGGAGTTAGCTGTGTTAGCCTGTAGTCGCAAAATAATAAAGAGTCCAGTAGCACCTTTAAGACTAACCAACTTTATAGTGGCATAAGCCTTCGAGAACCACAGCTCTCTTCATCAGATGCATCTGCCGAAGACAGCTGTGGTTCTCAAAAGCTTACGCTACTATAAAGTTGGTTAGTCTACTGGACTCTTTACTATTTTGCGATTACAGAGTAACATGGCTAACTCCTCTGGATCACTGAACAACACGAAACTCACAAGCAGAGCAAAATGGATGCAGCCTCTTGTTGCTCATTCTCCCCTCCGCAAATACCTGGTCCTCGGAGCTGTGCTCCTTCTGAATAGTCTTTTTTATAAATGAGCATTTCTGGGTTAAAATTGGGGAGGTCAGAATTTTTTTTAATTTTGGCTTTATTTACACCCCACCTTTCTCCTCAATAGAGACCCAAAGCACCCTACATCATTCTCCTCTCTGGTTTTATCCTCACAACAGCCCTGTGAGGTTGGTTAAGCTGAGAGTATGTGACTGGCCCAAAAGGCACCGACACTCTAACCCGTGGCGCAGAGTGGTAAGCTGCAGTACTGCAGCCCAAGCTCTGCTCATGACCTGAGTTCAGTCCTGGCGGAAGACATTCAGCTAGCCAGCTCAAGGTTGACTCAGCCTTCCATCCCTCCGGGGTCGGTAAAATGAGTACCCAGTTTCCTGGGGATAAAGTGTAGATGACTGGGGAAGGCAATGGCAAAACACCCTGTAACAAAAGTCTGCCAAGAAAACATTGTGGTGATGCCACGTCCCCCCCATGGGTCAGTAATGACTCAGTGCTTGCCTTATATGTGACTGGCCCAAAAGGCACCGACACTATAACCACTACACACACTGGCTCCCAGATTACTTTGCAAAGATGGGCGATTGAGATTATTGAGAGGGGTGGATGAACCAGAGAGTATGCAGATTCCTTGTATGTATAAAAAGGTGTTATCAGTTCAGGACAAAAGCTTATTACCTTAAGTCTTGTTCATTGGTACAAATGCACACATACACCCCCCTCCCTCCCTCCCTCCCTCCAGGGAGGACAACCTCTTCCCCACTTTGCAAGCACATATGAACATTTTCTTATGAGTCTCCAGCTTGCAAGTTTACCTTGGAAGTGTGTCTAGCAGATACCTTTCAGATCTCCACGCGGAGATCTGCTCATAGGCTTTTACCTCGTTATATATTGGCAGAACAGTTTGAGTTCAGGCAGAAGGACCTGGATTTGAACTGTCGGGCCACTCATTGTCTCTTAGCCTAACCTACCTCTCAATTTTGTTGCAAGCATAAAAATGGGCCGGTCATTTCCTGCTCCCCCGATCTGTGCCAGCCTGAGTCCTTGAGAGGCAAAATGGGAAATCCAGTTGTTATTAACGTGGTCCAGTTGTTAGAAGGCAGGGCTAGGCTTGGGAGATTTGGGTTCAGATCCCCACTCGGCCCTGAATGTCACTGAGTGACCCTGAGATCAATCACACATGCTCAGCCTAACCTGCCTCACAGTGTCATTGTGGGAAACTCTGTGGGTGCTTAATATTATAAATAATATTTTTATGGATGTATCAGCAGCCCTCTTGACCTTGTTCATTTTGGGATTTTTTTCCTGGGTCCTTGTGCAGATCTCGCATTCGCCGAGAGCTATTCATCGAAGAGATCCAAGCTGGAGGACAGAACCAGGCTGGGACAAGCGACTCTCCTTCTGCTCGGAGCAGCAGGGCAGTCCACAGCTCCGAAGGGGACAGTTGCGACGGTGTGGACGCAGAAGGCCCACCCGAAGCCAAGCCAAGAAGCCTGGAAACCGACGATTACAGCAATGCAACCACGAAGTCTCAGGGAGGGCGAGCAGCGTCAGCTTTCGAAGCAGGGGAAGAGGCACTGCAAGACGCCGGATCTTCAGAGAAAACGGAGACATTCCATTTGGAAATGGAGAGCCTGGAAGATACGGATGACGAGGGCAGGCCGAAAGCGCCACGTCGGAGTTCTCCAGTGGGCTCTCAGCATTCCGGAGAAACTCCGGAGACAACGCCAAACTCTGCTCCGGAAGAGGATGCCTCTACCTCAGCTGCCTCCACCTCGGTCCTTCCGGGGGAGAGCTCCTGCAAGTCGAAGGAGGAAGGTATGGAGAAAATCCCCATTGTGCCAAGTACCAGTTCCACGCCAGCCGCCGGCACTCAGAAAGCCAACTCTCTTGAGAGTTTGTTCGGCTTTCCCGAGGCGGCGTGCTCCAGAAACACACGGGACAACACCCTGAGGAAAAAGAAGGCAGCAAATTTGAACAACATAATCCACCGCTTGGAGAAGGCCGCGAGTCGAGAGGAGCCGTCCGAGTGGGAGTTTTGAGATTACGCTCACCCAACTCTTGAGAGCTGGGGAAGTTGAAAACTTGGACCTCTGCTGGTTTTAATTGTGTCCCGCACTTACCGCCCTGCAGGCCACGGGGCAAAAAAAAAAACGCCATAGGCCAAGGTGCATATATCGAACGAAAGGAGCGTTTCAGCCCAGTTTATGTTTTTTTTGTGTGTGTTTTCGAGGAAGAAAACTGAATTGTGTAGTCAAGCTCTTTTGTACCCCGAAGTGTTTTTCTTAATTGCCCTAAAGTGATTTCCACCATTTCTGGGGGAAAAAAACTCATACAGCTTTTGCCTTTTGCCCTCCGCTTTGGTGTGGGCTTTAAAACAAACAGAAAAAAAATTGTACAATACAAGAAAAAAATCAAACCCACATATTTAAAAGGGGGCTTTTTATCCGCCATCTAATGGCTAAACAGAGTGATAATACACTATTATCTTCTTGAACCAGGAAAAAAAAGTTGGAAGGGGAGATTGCGGGGGGGGGAGGTTTTTTTGTAGCGGTTCAGTTGCCACTAAGAGATTGCACAGTCAACCAGACTCTAAACACACTAGTTTGAATTCCTAAATATTTTCAAGAAAAGAATATTGTTTGAAACTTGGGATTTAAAAAAAAAAACACATTTACTCCACATATTTTTTAAACAAAACAAAAAAAGTCACATCAGGAAAAATATCTTAATTTGTGGTAGCTGACTTCAGTGTGTTTTTTCTTGTAAAGTGGAATAGAAAATTGACCTTGTAGTGCACATTGTTTCATAGCTTTAACCGATTCTGGCCTCTTTACAGGCTGGGATTTGTTTAATACACTCCATTTTAGGCCAAATCAGGACAGGAAAAAAAAAAGAAGAAAAAATAATTCTGAAATCTAGGTATTTTATAATCTGCTTTTTAACCTCTAACCACAGAGCACGCAGATCAGACCTCATTTGTAGGAGGTTTGGGAGACAACTTGGAACGGGGACGTACTTGGTCACTTTCGGTTTGAGTTGTTCAGAGACGGCCTTGCAAATGGGTTCATGCAAGTTACTAGTCCACAGGACATTTTTTCCAGACCATATGTATTTATGTTAGTCATTGGTGCCCTATGGGGCTGGGGGCAGAACACCAGCTTTTGAAGGGGGGAAATGGAATTTGAGAGGCTTTTTATAAACCTACGTTATACATAATTTGTTTTCAATCGTTGATGAAAAAAGAGATTGAGTGGAGGTGTACCTTGGAAGTGAGAAGCATTTACAATGGTTTACATCTTGATAGGAGCTCATCTCATCAACTGCCATGCACTTCCCTTATTGGCATGTCTTAACAGATCTTGCCTGCCACCAGGATAAGAATGAGGCCTCTTTCAGCCAATACTTTTCCACCACTTAATTACTAAATCATGGACGCTGGTCCCACAGCAAGCACTGATTTCTGGGAATGGTGGCAGGGGCAGAGTACACGGCACTTGATTGTCACGGGTGAAACCACAGAACTCCAAAAGGATATGTTGGCATCCCCTCCAAAGCCATCACGCCCCCTCCCAATCACCACCTCTTCCAAAGGCTGATCACAGTACTGGTCCAGATTCCAATGTGTCTCCAATGCCTCCTGTTGTCTACGTGTGTATATGCGTGAGCATAGAGGCGCATGGAAGGACGAGTGCACGTGCGTGTGTGTGTGTTTGTGTGTGTGTGCAATTTTATACGTCTGTATTTTCTTACGTACTTGTGCACGCATAGAGTGCATTTACTGCCACCTGTTTTCAATAAGCTGTTTTATCAGTTATGGCTTCTACAAGTTTTTGCTGACTTAGATTCCTTTTATTGCCATATCTTTAAAAACTAACAATAGATGATTTCGGTATATATATATTTTTTTTGCTTATTTATAGGTGCTGTATTTTATTATCTGATTGTTAGGAAGGGATGGAAAGGGGCAAATATTCTTTAGAGGGATAGACTGCCGGCAGTATTTGGGTATAATTTACAAGATGTAGTTGTCAGACTGTATATTGTTGATGGGCAATTTTTTTTCTGTTTTCTTTTTGTTTGTTTGTTTTGGGCCGTATTGTGTATCATGGAAAAACTTTGTCTTAGGTCAACATCTTCTGATGACACTTTAATGGTGCATTCATTACTTAAGTTCTAATTGCTATTTACTTTTTTGATATAGGGGAACGGGCGCGGGGGGGGGGAGGCGTTCTGATTGAAAAGTATGTTCCCAGCCCAATACACCCAAGATGCTTGCATTAATTTAGTAAGCCCATAAGATGTAAAACCACCTTTAAAAAAAATTGCGTCTTTCATTTTACAGTCTCTCTTCAGAGCATGACAACAGCACTTAGTTACATTCTTCAAAAATGTAAGAGTTCGGTAGCTTTAAAAAAAAATGCCTTTTCATGGCCCAGAACAAAGGCTCTAGGAGGCTCGAAGGCAGGGATGCTTTTACCGTTTCTTCATTGGCTGTCTGAATGTTAGCTTGTGATACATATTTTAAAAAATGAAAGAAAGACATCAGAGCGCTGCTGGTTGATTCTAGCATGGCCAGAGGAGAAAAACTTTCCAAAATGGTGGCAGCATTATCTTTGATTATGGTTGCGAACAAGGAAACCCGAGCTTTGCCGGCAAGCATCGTGCCCTCAATTAAGCACTGCTGCTGCTGCAGAATCTTTGAGTCTCCACTGAAATTCTACACATAATCTCCTTTTCCAAGCAAGTTTGCGTTTTGTCCCAAACACAGACACAAACACCGTGTTTCCATTGGCTCCAGCGTGCACCTGGCAAATAAGTGTGATAGAGCAGGGATTGTGAGCTCGGGATTGCTCTGCACGTCCCCCAGAGAATCTCCCGTTTCCTGCTTAAAACGGAAGGGGGGCCCATTCGTGCATGACTTCGGTGCCCGCACTCAGCAAAAATTTCCCTGCTTCCCTTCCTCTGCAGGCAAGCGTCTGAGTTGGCCATGGAAGATATTTTCTTGCATTCGGAAGATAATTTATATATATTCTTTACCAATAGATTTCCAAGCTTAATTTATTTTTTTCCTCTTCCAGGTAGATAAAAGGATACGGGATGCAGTAAAAAAAAAGTGCGTGTGGTAGGGTTAGTTTTCACATATTTTCCATCATTAAGGCCCATGACCTATTGGTGTTTGGGTCCACGACGTTTGCTTTGCATAACTGTCTGAGGTTTGTCACTCCCGTGATGAACAGGGCAGACTCCCAGCTTAGTATTTGGGGATCTGCTACCTCTCTGGATAAGCAATATTGAAGTGCCTTGAAAAAAATAATAAAATGGGGTAGAGATCGTGTTATGTGGAGCATATCACACAAGCCACATATTCAGAATTCTGTTCCCTGTCCTGCCCCCCGTCTCCAAGTAGGCTGCCAAAACAATTATGTAATGCGCAGCTTTTCTTCTAGGAGCAAAAGGTGGTAGCTCCTAAACAACAGTTCCCAGAGTTAACATGTATTGGGACGAATATTTTTTTAATAAAAAATGCCACTCTGCCCACTTCTGCAAATCCATATCAAGAGCTCTTGAAATTCAGCGTATTTGGGCATTAATAATTTTGTTCTTTTTTGAAGGGTTACTTTGGGGTTGAAGTAAACAGTTGGGATTTAGTCACCATAGGCAGGCCAGCGTTTCTCCGTCAAACTGGCTTCTTCTTTCCCTTGGGCGAGGCGGTTGCTCGGTTTTCTGAACTGGTGAAGTTTTGCTTGGTTGAATGTTGCCCAGACGTTTGAGTCCTCGAGCTGTCAGGATGTGCGGGGTTTCACTAGTGGCAAATCTAACACTAGGGCCTCAGTCTGGACAAGATGCATCGGAACGGGTGGCGTTGTTTGTCATCATACTGCGTCAGCATAGCTCAGAGTTGTATGTTTGGAGCAAACAGCGGCCGATGTTATGCTTTAGGTCTGTTTTTCTGCATGGTGTAGAAGCGGGGTGGGCTTTGTCGAACCTTACCCTTGGATCAATTTCAAAGAATCCTAAAGTCACTGGCCTTTTTAGGAGAATGACGGGGCTCCCCTCCATCAGTCTGACTGGGACCATCTGCTCGTTCCTTCTTCCCTTCCCACAATTGTCTCCTGCAGCGGCGACTCCACCAGGCAAGTAGGCGGCCACTGTCCGAATGTCTTTACCTTCCTCATCTTTCTCCACCCATCTTTTCTTCTGTCTTATCAGCTGGTGTGCAGTCTTGGAAGCTGTAAACCAGCAAGCAAATGGACTATAACTGTAATGAACACATATCTTCAGTCTTCACAGAAGGGGCCATGCCTCAGTGCTCTGCGTCCAAGATTCAATCCCCGTTGCCTCTAGTGAAAAACGTCTCTGGTTACAGGTGTTAGAGAACGGTGCTTTTTCTGCCTGGTGAGCCGCTGCCACTCATCTGGGCTAGAGGAACCGATAGTCTGGCTTATTACGAGATCGCATCCTGCCTCTAGAGCAACCTGCTGGGTATTTCTCCGGTTTTCCTTTTCAGACCTCCCAGGAAGGAGAACCATTGGCCAGACCCCAGCAGCCTCTGGTCACCAGAGAACATTGGGTTTCTTCCAGAATTCATGGTTTTAAGTTTGCACAGCTCATGTGAAAGGAATGACAGGTCACTCTCAACTATGGCTGCAAGACCTCTGCAGCACACAAGGATTTCACGGCAGATAAGTAGCAGTTCCTTGGCAAAAAGGATCGATGTAGAAAGGGTCTCCTAAAGACCAGACGTTGGAGAGGCTTGTTGCTCCAGACCTAAACAGTACACAGTTCCTTCAAGTTTTGCTAATTCCTTTTAAAGGTACGCTCTTTATATATACCACCGTCTACACTGTCCTGTTTTCTTAAAAGGTGACATAATAGATTTAATTAAATGAAGCTATCCCCTGCAGCTTCAGTTCATAGTTTAAGATGCAAGCCTATCTGTGCTCCTTTTGCGACTGCTGAGGAAGGGAGTTCCAAACCTTGAGACTGCATTCAGATATTCTCATGAACTGTGGCTTGATCAAAACCCCAGTTAGCTGTGTTAGATGAATGCAGGCAAGCCATAGCAGTTGTACTAACGCTAGCTTCTGAATTCACAATCCACATTTGATTGAATTGCAATACTCCTGGTTAGAGAGAGCAATTATTGCAAGTTCTCAAGCTGTGTTCATGAGAATGAGCATTTAAATGAGGTCCCGCATGTTCTATGCAAATTTTACAGAAAGTCCCACTGAGTTTAAAGTGCTTAGTCCTAAATTTAAGTGGATGGGTATTGCAGCCTTAATCCCTTTGCAGCAGAAGGCAGTTGACTCAGGGCATGTTTACACCGCTGCCTGCCTCCTCGTGTTTTGTTTTCGGCTCTCTTGCTAATTGCAAATAAATTAATCTCTAGGAAGAACTCTTAAATTGCAACCTGGAAGATCAGCATGGCTTGCCTGTTTAAGCCTTGTACTTAACAGGGATAATGTCCATCACTGTGCCAGTGCGGACATACCAAGGATCATTGTGGGAAATTGACCACTATTTTGGTCCCGGATTTTCCAGTGCAGAACTTGATCCTTTGACTCCAAACACTACCCAGGTTGCGGTGCAAACCTAAGTTGGCTGTTCCCAGAAAGGTCTTGGCTGCATCCCAGAAGAAGCAGCTCAGGCAGGAAACACGCCCCATAGAAGGCTGCTTCTGCCAACAATTCTCGGTTAAAGATACTTTGTTGTGTGGCCAGAAATAAATCGTAATTAGCAATCAGGTCGGAGCTGACCCCCTTGTAGTGCGGCATGTCAGCATGGCGCCATGTAAAAGGAGGCAATAATGTGAAAAACTGAAGTTTAAACTAAGCAGGAGTGATGTGGCTGCGGGCAACACAGTTCTGGCTTTTTAAAAGCTTAGGTAAATCCATCCATGTGTAGCTGACAAATTGCTTCAGGGAAGAGTTGCTAGAATGCTGACTTCTTAACTGCCCCGCATACCCCTTAAGCAAAAGCCAGCCTGTGGTTCTAGACTGAGCGCGCTCGTTTTTTTAAAAAAAACTGAATCTTAAAGACGCAACTGTGATTCTGCATTCGGTGCTGTCAGGAAACATTGTGCGCTTCAAGAAATCTATGCAATCAATGCCCTTGTGTTTTAAGAAAGACGCTCCCGCTTGTTTAAAGAGAAAACAAAGAAGGGGGGGGGGGATGAACTCACCATAATGCCAGTTTTAAGGGGCTGTTTTAATGTTAATCAGACAAGATTAGGCCCCAAAAGCTAGCAAGCAGAAAAATAGCTATCTCGAATATTTCTATCCCACCCTCCCTCCACAAACCTCAGGGTGGCCTAATGGTTCTGCATTTTTGTCCTCATATCATCCCTGTGAGTTTGGTTGAGCTGAGAGGGGCTGTGATTGGTCCAAGGTCAGCCAGCAATCATTGTGGCAGTGGGGTGGGGGATTTGAACCCAGATCCTAGCCTCCAGCACTCTAACCACTATACCACACTCCCTCCTTTTGCTAGCTGTCTCCTAGTATTGCAGCCATCAAAGAACTTTGAATGCTTCTGTCTTCTATACCTCATATTTCTAGTGCAAAGAAAGTAGTTTTAGGCAGCTGAGAAACATAAAATCTTGTGAGAACCAAAATCATGATTAGCCATTATGGAAGGAGGGGTGTACAGACCCAGTTGTTGATAGTGGAAGAATTCTGCTTGTGTGCACAAGGTTGTGATGCTTGCTTGCAGCTGTTGGCCACAGTCCTGGCATGTGTTGCACACACTCTTTCCCAGGACTGAGCTAAGGTGCATATTTCTGGGCTTGGATGTTTTCTTCCCGATCAACCTTACTTAGATGCAATTAACCCCATGTAGTCAGGCCTGTAGCAGAGTAGCTGAGGCAGTCAGATACTTCCAGAGCAACGTACAAGCAATAATTAGCTGGTTTTTAAAAAGAAACTTTGATAATGTACGTTTGATTTTGTCTTTCTGGACGGGCCACAAGCAGGTACGTGTTAACCTCTGAGCAAATTCTTCCATTAGCTCTTCCTTTCATTTATTCATTGGATCTTTCATTCTCTGCTCTGCTTTGCAGTCAGTTATGCAAATATCACCACACACACACACACACACACACCCCTGGTGGTGAAAATGGGGAATAAAAATGGGCAACCACATTGCCAAGGGGCAGGAGCTATGAAAATTCCCAGTAGAGACCCTAAAGGTACAGCGGGAATGTGACGTTTGACAATACAAAGCAGCTAAAATCTGAAGTAATTGTCATAATCTTATATTTTAAAGCTATTTAGTTTAGTAAATAATGTTAATAAAATTAACATTAACATTTAATTAATTAACCTTGGGGATACGTCCCCCCCCCTCCCAAAAGCGCCACGTATATCTCAATTTGGACCATTTATCCATTGAGCAGAATAAACCCCGTGTTTGTGTTTTTCTCATATCCACAAGCAAAAGGGCTAGATCATTGGCAGGTGATTATGTTGACAAAAGCTGAACTTTCGGGGAAAGGGCCAGGGCAGCCTCTGAGGCCAAATCCTCGGAGTCACCTGTCTCCATCTGCAGCTGCAGACTCAGGCAAATCCTTTCCAACACAACCAGCTCTGCTATTGAGGGTCTTTGGCATGCCGGGTAAGTGCCCCCTACCCCGCATTAAGTAGCAGACTGTCTCATTTTGACGAGGAAGTAGGTCTGCATCCTGAATAGTCCACCAAAGATTTCTAGAGAGGTTTTCTTCTTCCCCCAAGATTAGCTTTCAGAGAAACAAAAGTCTGTTACCCATCGCAATAGTGCAGGGTATCCAGGGGTCCCTGCTGCATTAGGCAATCTAATCAGGTAATTGGTTTGTCTTTTCTGATTTGGTGTTTTGATTGTGAAGCTTCACAATTGCTGCCGCCGCCTGCCTTCATGTTGCCCAAGTTGTAAAGGACTTGTTTGTTGTTGTTATTTTTTTTAAAAAAATTCTTGTTCATGGAAGCAGTCTGTTGATTTTTATTTATTTATTTTTGCCCTTCACAATTATTGCAGAAAAGCAGTGTTTTAAAGCTTTTCTCTCCTTGTTAATTTTATAGACTGGCTTTTCTGGCTAAATAGCAAAGGTTTCATGCTCCATTCAGTGAAACCAAAATTTTCCAATTTCCATTGAGAAAAAGTTTTGGGGGAAATACTCCTAAAGTGAACCTGTGCATTAATAAATAACAGACGCCAGTAAATTGCAGATATTTCTACAATCAGAATTGCCCCGATGTATCAGCTTTCAGTCTCCACTTAGCCCCACCATCACCACTAAAAACGCATACTTCGTTCTTCCAAAAGCTTAACCTTAGAATCGAATTTCCCTTCCTGGTGATGATAAGAAGTCAATTTTGTAATAATGCCTCTCCAAGCTTTATTCATCCATTCCTTGCTTGTCGGTATGTACACAACTGCATAATATTTTTTTTTTACAAGATTAAGACTTGCCATCTAAGGCGGCTTCTTGACACCCCTGGCAATAGCTGATTCAACATGACTCAGTAGGAGGAAAGCTTGCCTCACTTAGAGAGATTCCGCACACGTTGGATAATGCACTTCCAATCCTCTTTAGAGATCATGTGGAACAATTTTTCAAGTGTGAAACAAAAAATCCACTTCCAAACGATAGCTAAAGTGCATTGAAAGTGCATTATCCAACGTGTGTGGAATCAGCCTTAGTTGTCTGAATCTGCAGTTTCAGTGGTTTTCAGCCAGTTCTTAATAGGCAAGCAATCCCCCTGCTGAAGTTTCCTTTCTCCGGTCCATTTGCTCTTGTTCAGCATGCCTTTGCAACAGATGACTGAACGTGGGGCGGACACACTATGAAGCAGTCGCAAAAGTCCTTCACTTTGGTTCGTTGGAGAGTTGCCATGCCACTGAAATGCACTCTGAAGTGGCAGTTTGCAGTCCGAACACAAGATAGGCAGTTGAAGAGTTGCTTTTCAGTGCCCTCCATGAGCCCAATAACTGACACACACAAAGGGTTTTCTCCAATTTGGCCCTTCGCATCTTCAGAGACCCACACTTGAGTATCAGAGAAATTATCACCCAAGACATACAGTAATTGGTAAAGTGATACAACTCATAGGTGGAATCCCTTAAAAAGGTTTTAAAATAAGACTTTTTAAAAGAACTCGTAATTTTCTCCTGTAGTTCTTAGAGCGCTGATAGATTGCCAATCATGAGATATTTAGGTATAAACTACGGCTGTTTTCATACTACTAACCTGCTTCCGTAACGTTGCAAAATGTTGTGCAAAAAACGCGGAAGATAGTGTCTTCTCGCGAGAGTTTTGCACGATGTTGCACAAAACTCTCGCAAGAAGATATGTTCCATGGGTTTTGCGCAACCTTTCGCAACGTTACGGAAGCAGGTTAGTAGTATGAAAACGGCCTGCCTCTTCCATGATCAAAAAGGCTTCAGTAAAAGAGGGAGAGAGGAACTTCCATGCGTGGAAAATCGCCATGTATTTCATGCTTCTGATAGTTTTCAAAGCAATAATGTGTCTGTTCATTGCAGTGTAACTTAACTGTTGGCTTCATCAAGAAATAACTAATGAACTGGTTTCATAGACTCGTTTTTTTGCATCTGAAAGGATGAATTAACAGTTTTAAATGGCCCAACTAGTTGTCTGAAAGCCTTGCCGAACTCAAATATTGTTTCCCATTTTAAAAAGTTTCAGATTCAAAATATGACTAGTTCTCTTTGAAATGAATCTCACTGAAATCAGCACCGCTGATCCCAAATCTTACCCTTTATCCTTCGGTCAGACTAGCTGCCCACCAGTTAATCCTAAGCATGCATGACGGCCATCTCTCCTACATTTTCCTTTCACGCCTGTAAAAGGATCTTTGGTGTTTTGAAAGTTTTGCAGAGCTTTTAAGTAATGGGTCTCCAAGCAATAGAGGAACTCATCATAACCTCCTAATTATTTGGATCATTTGACCAGATTGGCATAAGAGTGGGGAATGAGTGGATCCATTTGGTAATTCCCAGAGTCTCTAGCTGTAGCACTTGCCCACCTTATTAACTGTTCTGTGACCAAACTGCCAAAAGACAAGCTGAACTGTAATACGTCACAGTGCAATCCTAAGAAGAGTTACTCCAGTCTAAGCCCATTGGATACTTTTTGCAGAGAGGGTAATTTCATAAACAAAAGTTACCACTTTTGTTGAAAAGAAGGGCAAACTTCAGTTTTTCATTTCTGATTACAGTAACACACTAGACTCCAAACATTCACCAAAAGGATTGCAGTGGTCAGAAGTTAACCTTTCTAATTCATCAGCTGATAGATTGCTTGGTTAATCTGCACTGCTTCAAGTTTGCATTTTGAATCGAGGTAGAACATTGCTAAATTGTATTGCTAATGTTATGTGTATCTCTACTTTGGGTATATCATTTTTAACTTCAGTGGAATATTGTTAGCCTCCGTGGAAATGATCAAATTGAGAGGCCAGATACAAATCTTAAAATAAAAACAAACCAACTTGAAACACTCTCATCCTGTGCATATGATCCTGTCCCCTACATACAGTCTCATGAAATAAGGGAGGGGAAATTGGTTATTTCTGAAACAACAAATAGACCATATGATGGCAAGGGCCTTACAGCCCACATCCTATTAGGAAAGGCACAAAATGAAAATATCTATTCACTGGAATTATCCCTTTGTAGGCATCCCCATAAAATAAGATGTCTTCCTTTCCTTCCTTCCTTCCTTCCTTCCTTCCATTTGTGTATATTCTGGAGAAACTGTTACAGAAGCCAGGCATCTATCCTTCTAACTTTATCAGCTCACCGAGAGCTTGCAGGATCTAGCCTGGGAAACTGAGGCTGAAGTATAACGTGACCCCTAAGAGACATTGGCATGCTTATGGTTCTGTTTTCTCAGTCCCCAGATGAAGTCAATAGAAAAGCAGCCATTGATTTGGATATTGTTTAATCCCGAAGAAAGAACGAGCTCGTGCATCACAAGGACTTGGCAGTTTGTAGCCGGTTAAAGTTGAAAATCCCTTCCCTTCCTTGGGCGTACTTTTTGGAATTACGTGCGTTTGTTACAGCAGGACTGTTACCCGCATCACTGTGTGCGGGCCACCCCTTTTTAATCTCAGATCACCCTAATCCAGTTATCCCTTAACAGCACATGTGGGTACCCGAAAACATCCTTGCCTGCCTGAGATCCTGGAGAGCCGCTGCTGTCTATAGTAGGCAATGCTGAGCTAAGCAGATCAAGTGGTCCAACTCGATCGAAGTCCACACAATGGGTTGTAGGTCATCCGACAAATGGTCTTACTGCTTTGTTTTTGATCCATCTCAGAGGTGTGGGTTTTTATTTTAAATGTCGGGAGTCTTCAAACTGAAGTAACTGTTTTGCTTGCCTTTTTCTGAACTTAGAATTCTACAGATTACGACAGACTCGGACATTGGCATCTTTCTTGGCTATTGAGTTTTCCCTGATAGAGCTTTTCTCCTCTTTCCACATTGTCTTTTTTGGAGGAATGGTCTGTTAAAGCACAAGTAACCTGGATTTCGGTATCTGTCGGAGGATAAAGTTGTGTGATGTGTGTTTTTCAAAAACTCAGCCACAGGTTTATCCTGGTGCATTGCGATGGCGGGGCCCAAAAATAGACATCCCGGGTTGTTGGGAGGCTCTTAATGTTTCAACACATTTTGAAGCCTTTGTGCAATAGAAAATCTTTATTTGGGGGACAATTAGTCTATATTGAGCTTTAAAGTTAACGAGTAATTAGGTGGGAGGATTCTGGCTGTCTGAAGGGTTTACTTGTGGCTCCTTTTAGTTGGTGGGATTTTGGAATTCATACATTGTTAGCACCGTTGGGTGAATAAGTACAACTCATTTTCCAAGGGGGTACATATCACAGTGCACATGTGGTTGTTTCCTGCTGAGGAGGATGGCATCATACGTCCACACCATTTGGCAGGACCATACAGATAACGCCCCTATCCATTGCCACATGGTTACATGCCCTTGCATGCAAACTCTAGTTTATGGATGCTCTATAAATCTCTTAATGTGAAAGCCAGATATGATCAGCTAAAGGTGGTCCTTCACCAGTATTTAATTTAATAACCTTGCCTCCATTTTTGGTACTATTGCCACATGTTACAGATGTTCTATCCCCAATAGTTTTTCTGTAATGTTTCCTTGTGTACAACCAAGTTAGGGCAGATACTACTGCATTACCATGATTGTGCATATTGTCCCATAAAACCTCACTGGTTTGAGCACCCCAAAAAGGTAGTTCTCTATAGTTAATGTGTCTGCAGGTTTAATAGGTATAGAATCGTCCATTTCAGTTTCTTAGTGTCTTGGATTGGAGACTTTTGCAATAAATTCATTCCAGTCTAACTGGGTCTTGTTTAAAAACAAATAGAAAGTTTTCACATCTCTTGCAGTTACCATCAACTGCACTAGTCTGTGATGACATCTGCGTCACAAGCTTCTGTCTCGTCATAAAAACTTGCACACAGTCTGAGCTTGTCTTGTTTGTAATGGAGATTATTTTTTCGCAAGTGCTTTCCAGAGCTTCCTAAATAAGATGGGAATGTCCATGTACACATGGCTGTTATCTAAGCCACTTTTAGGCATACATAGCCGAGCATAGAAAGTTGGCCAGTTGTGTCAGTTGTGCGGCTTGGCGCACACAAGGCTGGTCGGTCGCGATCCATATCATTCCGTCGCCTATTGTGTATTCTTTGTAAATGTGTATAAAATGATTTTATTTCCTGAGATTCTGCCTTGAGAGTTGAGAAGGGCCCAGGTGCAAGAGGAGGAGTGGAAAACGCAGGAGTCAAAAAAGAAAAGGAAGTACCATAAGCCTCCTTGAGCCTGTGGATTGGGTCCATGAAGAAGCATTTGCCCCTTACCTAAAGTGCATTGCGAGCTCAACACTAGGTCAAACCGGGGCGGGGGGGGGGGGTGACTGCTTTCCTGCACAGTTCTTTAACCTGTGGGGTTTTTTTTTCTTCTAATTAAATTTTCCTGGTTATGTCCTCTGAAAAATGCCCATTGCGTAATAACATCTGTGGGTGGTCCGGAAGTGTATAACACACTTGAGAGTGATATGCTTGTGAGTGATATCTTTCACTAGTTTCCTTTTTTAAAAAAAAAGATTGAGCACTTAGTCTCGACTGGCTCAGCAAAGCCCCGTGTGCTATAGTAACTCATAAAATGGCTTTACCCACCTCCCACCTCCGGGGGGAGTTGAAATTCCATTTTAAAGGATTTTTGTATACCCATTGCCCAGTTCTTCATTTTGATGGCATACAGACGCTTGATCTCACCTCTGTTGGGCCAGCATTTCCAAAGCGGAATAGTAAAATGGCTGCCTACTTTGAACACTTGAGGTTTGTGCCCAAATGTAGGTGACCTGCATATCTACAGTCATGCAAAGTCACTTTGCCAAAGTCTTTAGCTTTGTTCTTCAACCCAATTGACACCACAATCTCAGAGCCCTTGGAAGAAACATCTGAATTTGGCCAAGGTGAGGCCAAAGGATCATTCGAGATATTAGTGCCCGAGATGGGAAATCCAAATGCCGCTCCATAGTAACAGTAAAAATATTGACTTCTTTCCTCTTAGTGGAGTCTCTTTTTCTCAGAGCAAGGCTTCTCATTTGGCAAAAAGGGTGTCATTGGATCCATCCCTCAATATACCAAATAGCTGGCAATTTGTTACCCCTTAATGGTGGCTGGCTGCCATGCCCTGCTTGGCAGAATGTCCTTCAAGGATCCTTTTATTCTCTGCACATCGGGCATGCTGAGCTTTTGAGAGACAGAACAGTTTTTAAAAATGGAAACAGAAGTGAGACACTCCTCGCCATAAGAGGCAGTTGAGAGTTTCGGTGTGGAAACATTGTGCAGGATGGTAAAACTTTGACAGAGAGGCAGTAGCTGATGCATAAATAAGTGGAGACTACTGCTCTAGGCAGTGCCATTTCTGTGCAGGACGAAGAGTTTGGACCCAGCTGTTAGGACCCATCCTGCGAACAAGTGTGCCAGGATGCTAAGAAGTTTGTAGGGGGACATCTGTCCCTGTGAGTTAGGCAAAGACTTTCCCACTGCCTCTTGGGCACGGCCTGCTTCAAGACTTTGGGTTTCATTAGGCACAATCCAGAGGGGCCTCTGCTACACTCATTTGCCTAAAGAGTTTCACTTATTTCTGTAGGATAACAATGAGCCCCTTAAGCTACATGCCACATCTTCCAGATCAGTAAAACCAGCCACATATCTTCCCCCTCCCCCGATGTCTTTTTATTTTCATTTTCCTGGGATAGTTTGAACTGAGGCGGCGGGGGTGTGGGTAAAGTAGGGGAGGATCAACTTCTAAAATGATGAGAGAGAACTTGGGTAAAGACTTTGTGTTAATATTTTTTTTTCCTGCAAATAGTCTATGCATTTCTGATGTTGAAAAGCCGTTTTCTGCCCGCTGTTTTCCCAGCCAAAGGGGCACTGTGTGTTCCGTGCTCTGAAAGAAAGAAACGCTCCAAGAATGTCACATGTGTGAATTTGGACGTTAAAATCCAAAGTAAATGGCGCCTAACGTTTTTTGTTTGCTTCCTTAATGTCCCTTCTATCTTTTTTTTTAAATCAAGGACGCAATCCACCAAGAAGTTCTCCTGAACAGTCCCTGTTGAAATGGGTGGCAAGCCCCAGAACGCCCTATGCTGCGTTTGTGCAGCATGCGTCCATCTCAGGGTTGCTTGTGTGAGAAGTCTTCCTGGCAGGTTGCATTCTTAAGAAAGTTACTTTTTTAAAAAAAGAAAATAATTGTTCGTTTGCATTTGTGCAATAACTACTTGCCATTATATCGGGCTAACCTTTGGACTTGCCCTGACTACTAACACAGCACAAAAATAAACTCGAGAAACAAAAAAAGGTGTATTTTTTTCCTGAGAACATTTTTCTTTAAAAAAAAATAAGCTCCATTTTACCCCAGTGTATTTGTGGTGTCCAACATTTTTAGCAGTATTTTATATATAAATATATATATATTATATTATTATTATTTTCCTGTAACGCACTAAGTCTTAGATGTTTTTAGAGCTCGTTTGTTATATTCACAATCACCGATTTTAAAGGAATATCCTCACAGAGATCCAATTGACCAAAAAGAAAGTGTCATTTTTTTTCGTACAAGTAGCTTTGATAAGCCCACATTGTGTTGCTGTGCTTTTTCATCCTTTGTAACATTTTATTTCTTGTTCAGAAGTTTATTAAAAAGTTTTTTTATATGGCTGGCAGTGGCAGAGAGGGGGAAGCTCCCTCTCTGTTTGCAGAGACGGCATTTTCCTTCTGTCTTGTTTTAGCCATGCAATGTTTGTTCTCGGCACTCTACAACAGACCCTCTATGATACGGAGAAGCAATATCACTGTACGGAAACTCACCTGATGTATTATTATTCACTAGCACCCTAGGTGTGATAATTGAAGTAAATATCTTTTATACAAACACACGAACGCGTGGGGTTGTCTTTCTTCTGGCCTGCCCGGAGTGGAAAAAGCAGCAAATCTTTGATAACCCAGGGAGCCTAAAGTTTTGTAACCTGTTGCCTTCTGAGTAATACCAACTCGTAACTTCATAATTTATGCAGCGCCATTCAGGAGAAGAACAGGAGAATTTGCCTGGCTGCACCAGTCTGGGGCTGGAACAGCCCAACAGGCAAGGCATCAAGAACCCAGAGGTGCCAAAACACTCCAGGGAAACTCCTTACACCCCAGTATCTCGGGATGCCTCAGTGTGAGGACTGGATGCTATTTCTCTTCCCGCTTCTACCCCAGTTTTCCCTGTTGAAGCTCGTTTTCCTTTATTTTATTATGGTGGAATGGAAGTTACAAAAGAGCCCCTGGCAATACCACAAGCAAGGCACGGAGGCACACGCTGTGCCCCCCTCTCCCCATTCCTTGTCTCTGAACATGGAACGGCAGTGTGGGCTTTCTGGAAAATTTTCCTCCGCCCTTAATAGAGTGTGATCCGATATAGCATACTTATTTTGACTTAGATCTAGTGAACAAAATTTGTAAAATGTCCCTTGTTACTTTTATTATCCAATAGCAACAAATGCTTGATATTTTTTTTCCTAATAAAATGTTTCAGTTCAAGTGTGGTTTAAATGATAAACAAATTCAAAAGTTTATGTGGGGATTATTTTTTTATTGGACTGATAGTTATAAACAAAGACCATGGAGCATGAATGTCCCTTACAATGTTTACATTTAAGATCTAAGAAATGAAGGTGCTGAAAACTTCAGCTGCACTAATTTTAGTGCACTCAAGGAACTGTGTTTGATATGCTAAGGATGCAAGGGCCCACGGGTCTTTTTCAACGTAGTTTAACTCTCATCCACAGAGATCGCAGAGGAACCTCAATACTTGCATTACAAATCCCATGTTGGGATTTGTGATTACAATATCCCTTTAACCATGTGAGAGGGATGGTATAAATAAGTATTTTAGCTTTGGTTTTGATTTGACCTACTCAGCCCAATCCTCTAATTCATCACTTGATTTTTTAAAAATTCGGATTATAATATGTATTTTTTGTTTTAACCCCCACCCCGCCCATCCCCTCTTTACAAATCAGTAAAATATACAAGTACTGTTACATGCAATTCCTACAGATAAAAATCACCTGAAAAACATCAGTTTCAACTTTGAAACCACCTAATATTATATTGGCAATGACATCCATTAAGTGAAGTTAATTTCATGAAACAAGGAGTGATTCCACACACGTTGGATAATGCACTTCCAATCCTCTTTATAGATCATTTGGAATGGATTTTTTTGTGTGTGGAACAAAAAATCCACCTCAAACGATTGATAAAGTGCATTGAAAGTGCTGCGGAATCAGCCAAGGACTCTTTAGAATTTTCCATGGAAACATAAAGCACTGGGAGATTTTTCGTTTTGGAAAATTTTCCGCCACACTTCTCTGACTTGGAGACTTTCCTAAATGCTTTAAATGTTTTGTGTATGTTATCTTAGTCATCCATATAACCGTGTAAAATAGGCTAGTCTCATTCCTTACCACAGATGAACTCAGCTGAGGGAAAGTGACTTGCTTGGTGAGTTCACATCTGTGCCTAATTCACCACCTAATTCACAGCTTCTGCTTTGTGAATACAGCAGAATTCAAATAATTGTCTCTACGGTTGGCTTTCTCTAATGAGGTTAGAAGAGAGGCTAGGGGGTGCATGAGAAAAATGGGAAGCAGTGGATATGTCAATGGCAAGCAAGCCATGGGCCTCAGCTGCCCACCACTCAGCCCTTCTGACTTGCCATTACTGTTCTGAAGGACTGAAAAATGCTTTTAGCTTCCCAGTTCTCTCTTCAGGAGGGAGTGGGATTTTTCAAAAGTATGTGAGTTCCATTGCTGACGCCTCTTCTACACTTTCTCTTTCTCTTGGAGAAACCAGAAGTATCAGAAATCGTATTTGCGATTTCAGTTTTAGTAATAAGCATACGTGTGATATCAGCAGATATTGTCGCATTATAAAATTGTTCCATGTCTTCAAAGCATAATGGAGGGGGCATGGTGGACATTAATACAGTTATACAAAATAAGGAGAGAGAACTTTATCTTCCCTCCTTATAATACTAGATTTTGGGAGATAGATTCAAGGCAGGCTAATAGAGCACTTCCTTCACACAGTATGTGATTAATTTGTGGAATTCAGTACCACTGGTTGTAGCAATAGCCGCTAGCTGAGTCAGTGTTCAAAAGAGTTATTAGCAGGGCTTTTTTTCTGCTGGAACGCTCCGGAACAGTGTTCCGGCAGTTCTCAAAGTTGCCCCTCCCTCCCGCTTCTGGCTGTTTTGGGCCCAAAACAGCCAGGATTGGGCCCAAAACAGCCTGGAACAGGCTGCTGTTGCACAGCGGAACACTCCCCCACCCAGCAGCAGCCCGAGCCTGGCTGTTTCGGACCCAAATTGGGCCAAAACAGGCCCCAAATGACTGAAACGGGCCTGAAATGGCCAGGATCAGGCCTCTGCCGGGCTGGGGAAGACTCCCCCGCTGAGCAGTGGCCCAATCCTGGCCGTTTCACACCCAAAATAGCCGAAACAGGCCCGAATCGGCCTGGGGCGGGGAGGCAAGCAGACTCAAATCACAGAAGCACTCCCAGGGGTGGCCACACGCTGCACAATGATGTCACTTCCTGGAAGTGACGTCATCATGCAGTCCCGGGAGCATGCGTGCTTTGCACACATGCATATGATACCACTGAGTTCCACCACCTCTTTTCTCAGAAAAAAAGCCCTCTTCCAATTCCTAGAAGAGGAGGTGTCTTTTAGCCAGGATGGCACAGTGGAACCTCCATGTTCATGTGCAGTGTAGCTTTGAATACCAGTTGCTAAGGAGTTGTTGCCTTCAAGTGCTGCTTTGGGGCTTTCTGGGGGCATCTGAAGGTCCACAATGGTGATCTTTTGATCTAATCCAGGAGGGCTGCAACCGCACTGTGGGGGAAATCTGTGCATAATGATTCCACTGCTCTCATAGTTTGCTTCCCTCCTCCCTCTCAAACTCAGATTCAAGCATTACATTACACTGTAGTGAGAGCAAACACCCCAACCCAGGGTTGTGCAGGAGACTTTGTTCTCAGTCTTGATGCCCACCTTATTACAGAAGCAGATTCTTATTTTCTCCCCAGTGGGGGAACCAAAGGAGTCTTACAATGTAGAATCATAGAAACATAGGATTGGATCCCAAGGGTCATTTAGTCCACGAACAATGCAAGGAATATACAGCAACCCACTATGACCTCCGACAGTGATCCCTTCTCAATGTTCTGAGCAAGGCAAAGACACTTCAGGATCCCTGGCCAGTCTGGTCCAAGGTTACCCTGTGAGCGTCACATCATTTTTCCCTCCTCCATTCTATCCTAGCAACTACTCTCTGAGGTAGGTTTGATATGGCTAGTGTAACTAGCCCAGCTAACCCAGCAAGCTTCCATGGTAGAACTGGGGTGGGTGGGGTTCATACCTCCAAGATGCTAGTCTGACAGTCTAGCCTCTCTACACCATGCTGGCTGTATTGGGAAGTGGGGGAGAGCATCACAGCTCTTCAGGGTCTAAAGCTCCTGTTGGAGAAGAGGTGGCAAAAGCAGACGGGAAAGCAGGCCACGGCCTGCGTTGCCTAATTATTTCCTTATTTATGTAGAATATTAAGATCTCTCTTTTACCTTTGGGGTAACCCGAGCTGCACATAAATGAAACCGTCAAAATCTATTTGTGTCCCACCCATCCTTTCCAAAAACTGAGGCTGTAATGCAGAAGATTCTCCAAAGATTTCCCACTCAGACACTGTTGCAGGGAGGATCTATGCAGCTTCAGGCATAGCGATTTCAAGCCATTCTATAGTCTCTTCCTTTCTTTAATGCATCTTGGATTGAGAGGCAGCATGGCGTAGTGGTTAGGATGTCAGACTAGGATCAGAGAGATTCAGGTTCAAATCCCCACTGTTCCACAGAAGCTTGCTGAGTGACCCTTGGGCCAGTCACATGCTCTCAGCCTAACAACCCACAGGGTTGTTGTGAGGATAAATGGAGGAAAAGAGAACCATGTAAGCCACTCTGGATCCCCATTGGAGCGATGTAAATTAATTTAGAGCTCCAGGCTGCATTTTACCAACATCTCAGAAAGTAGACCAATAATATGGGTATTCAGAAGGCTAAAGAAAAAGAGCTTGGACCAGACCTTTCCATGGGGAAAGTAATTATATTGACCTGTATTGTACTACTCTATTAAGTAAAGTTTGAAGCTAAGTGGTTCCCCCTCCCCCTGACAAGAAGAGCCAGTTAAATTGGAGGAAGGTGCCTTGGCTGGAGGTACTACCACTGAATTGATCCCCTAAGCCAGGTAGAGGAGGCTGAGAAGGAATCTAAACAAATGTTTAGTTACACGCGCCATTATCCTTCCCTTCCCTCAAGAAGATCAAGGTGGTTTACATGGTTCTCTCCTCAGTCTTCTCATTGTGTCCTTAGAACAACCTTGTATGATAGACGAGGCCGAGAGAGAGTGACTAATCCTATTTGAATCTGGGTCTCCCCCATCTTAGCCCAACACTCTTAACCGCTGCACAGCACTGACTTTCCCCCCCAAAGGCCCAGCTATACCTCACAGCATGAAATACCTCAAGAAGTCTAGTTAGGGAAAGAAATAGTCCCACCATGTACAGGAATGTACCTATCTTGATGGCTGTTTGTCCTTTGGTGTTTTTCCAACAGTGTTCCCTTGTAAGCTTTTTGCCAACTGTCTCCTTGAGGAAACCACAGTAGTGAGGAAACCTCTCTAAAAGTCCGCTTGCCCACCACCACTCATCTTCCTGTGGTACTATACAGCACAAAAAGAATTGGGTGTGTTCTAGCTCAACCAGGCTATGGTGAGGCCCAACAGCCTGCACCAGTAGTCTGCTTAAACTGGCCATATGGCCTACAAAATTTTCTGCACTGTGCAAGCTACCATGGCAAACATTCATGATTTCCTTTGAGAAATCAACACAGTATTCCTCAAGGGTAGGAAGTTTTGAAAGTTGAGGCTGGTTATACCCAATGGTTATAAAGGAACATTGACCTCTTTGGTAAGATTGACCCCTAGCAGTTCTGTTCTGTACAGCCTGTTTATAATATTAAATTATTCTGGCTGAGCGGAATTTTTGTGGAGTTGGCATTTTGTATCATGGTGGCTGGTCCCAGCCTCCACCCTTCGCCATCACTCACCTGGCTGGTGGGGGGAAGAGGCGGGGAAACAGGCCTCCTGGGGCCTGCGCCTGGTATGCACAACATTGCACAGGCCCCAGGAGTGCTCCTGCACTTCATGCCAAGCTGATTTGGGTCCCAAACGGGCCAATACTTTAAGAATCAGCCCAATGTGAAGCACAGAAGCACTCCTGAGGCCTGATGTCACTCCCCGCCAGGAGAGTAAGGGGACCTGACCACCCAATTTTGTATTAAAGAGGACATTTTGGGGAGTGCACAGTTTGCTCCAAAGAACAATGCTCCCTCAAGGAACTTGATTTCTGGTGTGATATTGGCATCCCACCATCTGTCTTAGCCAAGCATTTGTCATTAGATTGGGAGGGATCCCCAAGGTCCCTTCATGTTTTGCTGCTGATAATCTCTTTAAAATGGCTGCTGTTGTGGAGGGGCGGAGCTCCCTCCACATAGGCCTGCAGATGAGGCAAAGATTTTTATTTCTTGTTCAGTTACTTCCCTTCTTAACGGTCACTGAAATGGGGGTGAACTCTTTCTCAAAAAACCACCTCCTTTGTTTTGGTTCAGCACTAGAGACGGGCACAAAATGGGAAAAAAATGAACCCTGAGAATCGTCACGTTCCATGGACCAAGAACTTTCACGAAATTGTCCCATTTCGTGAAACGATTCATTGGGTTCGTGATTCATCAGATCCGGGGCCCTACAACGGCCCCGTTCATACCCAGAGATACCAAACTCACAGGGAGGCTTCAAAGGCACCCTCATCCAACACCTTCCCAGCAAGGACAAGAGCAGAAAATAGAAAGAGTCTTTTCAGTCTCTTTTGAAGCAGCAGCAAATCCAACCAAAAATTCCCAAATCCATTCTCTCTCACTCCAAATCCCAGCAACAGCTCCTCCTTCTCCCTCTGTCTACTGGAACTGAAAGCAGGAGGCATAGAGCTGTGCCTTATATAAGAACCGCTCACATAGAACAGAACAGGAGCTCTCTGGTTGGCAGACAGACCTGCCTAACAGGGTTTGGAGGGATGAGATTGATGTTCCCATGGCTACAGAAAGCCCATCTCCCCCCTGCTCGTTGCTCTCATAGAACAGAATGGGAGATCTCAGGTTGACAGGGCCTATCAAGGTTATGTGGGCTAAGATTGGGGTTTCCATGGCAACAAAAGGTCAGCAGACATTCCGGGCCTATGTTGCCTAGGGAATCAGTGGATTGGTGCTAGCCTGTCTGGCATCACGAAGCATTCATGAATCGAACGAATTTGCCCCCAAAATCATGGATTTTGTGAAAAATGCAGCCCCACGAAATGCATTATTGTGACAGACGAATCAGTCTGATTCGTCACAAAATTTGATTCATATTTCAATTCGTGCCCATGTCTGTTCAGCACCAACATCTCAAGTCCTGGAATGATCTCCGTTTTTACTACAAAGAGCTCGTGGTTTTCTGTTTTATCACAACGGCCCTCTGAGGTAGGTTAGACTGAATGACTAATTGAAGATCATGCTGTGAGATTCACGAGTGGGAATTTGAATCAAGATCTACCCATTCCTGTTTGGGCACAAACTACTAGATCAATCTGGAACCGTTTGGTTTGGCTCAGTGCAAGGGAGTTACTTGAGAAAGGCCCATAACTGCATGATCAAGACCCTACTTCATCTGCCTTCAATCCCTGGTTGTACCCCTTTAAGGATCTTCAGGAGCAAAGCTAGAAAATAGATTTCTTGCCCGAGATTTGACCCCAAATTTTACAAAGCAAAATCACAAGATGGTTTTTATCATGTCTATTGAATGCACTCATCCTTGTTGCCCCTTTTTAAAGTCCTGCCCATTTCTGGATCTTCTTTGAGATAAGCGTGTGTAGTTTTTTTCTTAGGGAAGCATCACGGCAAGATGAAAGGTGCTCCACTGTTCTCCCTTACCTGCTTGTTCCTATATATGCTCCTTGCTTTTCTCCTCCCTCACCTTTGTTAGGTCGCTGTGCAGAGCTGCAGATCCAGTTCACAGACGCCGTCTCCACTGTCACTGACCAGAAAGAGCTGATTGCAAAACTAGAGCATGACGTTAGCACCATCCAGTCTCTTTCTGCAATGCACCGCCCGGATGCGGAGGTGAGTTGCTAGAGAAGAGGTTATCCGGGGGATACTGGGGGCAAAATGCCTGGGCCTCCACATATTAGCTCATAGCACCTAAGGTTAGTGTACAAACAAGGTTGCATCTGTCCAGCTTTTCACCTTTGATCTTTCAGGGCAGTGGCTTACAAATATGGTTGCCAACTCTAAGTTGCAAAATAACTGAAGAGTTTGGAGATGGAGCCTGAGGAGGGTGGGGTTTGGAGAGGAGCAAGCGCTCATCAGGGTATAACGCCATAGAGTCTACCCTCTGAAGCAGCCATTTGCTTCAGGGCAACTGATCTCTTGTCATATCCAGATATCTGGATATCTGGATCTGGATATCTGTTGTAATTCCAGGAGATCTCCAGGCCTCACCTGGACGTTAGTAACCCGAGACAAAGTCCAGTGGGATGTCTGTTTGGCAGTGTGATGGATTTATCATTGTTAAATGGCCAGTACTAAAATGTATGTCAATTGGTGTAGTGGTTAACTGTAGTGTTTGGTTTAGTGGCCAGTTTGGTGTAGTGGTTAAGAGTGCAGGCCTCTAATCTGGAGAACCGGGTTTGATTCCCCACTCCTGCACTTGAAGCCAGCTGGGTGACCTTGGGCTAGTCACAGCTCTCTTAGCCCCACCCACTTCTCAGGGTGTTTTGTTGTGGGAATAATAGCAGGGCTTTTTTTCAGCAGGAACGCGGTGGAACGGAGTTACAGCTCCTCTTGAAAATGGTCACATGGCCAGTGGCCCCGCCCTCTGATCTCCAGACAGAGGGGAGTTTAGATTGATCTCCACACAGCAGCGCGGAGGGCAATCTAAACTCCCCTCTGTCTGGAGATCAGGGAGCAGGGCCACCGGCCATGTGACCATTTTCGCCAAGGGCAATTTAAACTTTAAAAAACTACCCCCTTGTTCCAGCTGACCCAAAGTGACATCATTGTGCAGTCCTGAGTTCCACCACTGAGTTTCACCACCTCTTTTCCCAGAAAAAAAGCCCTGGATAATAGTAACATACTTTGTAAACCGCTCTGAGTGGGTGTTAAGTCATCCTGAAGGGCAGTGGTGGGTGGCCTTTCACCCTCCATTGCTTACACTCAAATCAATTGAGCATCAGGAGAAAAAAAATGGGCCAGCACAGATGCTGCAATGTCACTTCTCTGTGATCAGCTGGAAGTGATGTTACAATGTCCATGGTGTTCTGGGAATGTCCTCTAATCCTTATGGTCTTTACCATAGAGTATCGTTGGAGCTGTGGCATCACTTCCAGATGATTGCCCAGAGATGACATCGCAGTGTCTACAACAGTTCCCCTCCCCGGATCCCCCTCCCACAAGGCTCTTTGGATTGTCAGGTGTAGGACTGGCAACCCTAGGTTGGGGAGGGGGGTGACGACACAGGTGGAAGGTTTCTCGAATTGTGGAGTCTAGGAAAGCCTGAAAAGGTATTCCAAGAGTCTACAAATCCTTGTAAGGACAGTGGGTGAGCCCTTCTCATGCCCATCCAGCTGGGAAATAAGGTTGAATGGAGCCATAATCTCTAGTCGTCTTACCGTAAAGCAGCCAAATGCCTTTAAATTAAGATTACCCTGCTGAAAATGCCTCACACAAAACTGCCCATTTTGGCAACAGCCCTGCCTCTCCTGCATTCACCTTATCTGGCTTTTTCCTTTCCGAAGGGTGCTGCCATTCAGAACCTGGAGAAGATTCCCGACCCGATTAAAGAAGCAACAGCCCTTTTCTATGGTAAGAAAGAGTCCAAGTGGCTCAGCCAGAATCTGTTATGGTTGCCTAGGCAGTGAGAAGCAGCCTCTAAGATGAGCACCAGAAGACCATTAAATGATTGGAGGCCTTTGAAAGATTGATTTGCATATGATTTCTTTTTATAGTAAATATTGGCATTTGATCTATGGTTTTCCATTGTGTGTCTTACGTGCCGTCAAGTCGCTTCCAACCTACGGTGACCTTATGAAGGAAAGACCTCCAGAACATCCTATCTTTAAAAGACTTGCTCAGATCCTGCAAACTGGAGGACACGGCTTTTTTTATTGAGTCCAGCCATCTCATTTTAGGTCTTCCTCTTTTCCTGCTGCCTTCCACTTTTCCTAGCCTGATTGACTTTTCTTGATTGACCATCCTAATCTTGTCTTCTCATGATGTGACCAAAGTACGATAGCCTTAGTCTTGTCATTTTAGCTTCTAGGGAGAATTCAGGCTTGATTTGGTCTAGTATCCACTTATATGTCTTTCTGGCTGTCCATGGTATCTACAAAACTCTCCTCCAGCACCACATTTCAAATGAATCAATTTTCTTCCTGTCAGCTTTCTTCACTGTCCAGCTTTCACATCCATACATAGCAAGGTTTTCCATTACTTTCCTTTAAAAAAAACATTAAACTTGATTTTTAAAAAACTAAAAAAAACTTACACTTTTTTTTTTAAATCGCTGTAAATTTTTTTATGTTCTTTTAATCCATCTTTGAGTGATCCTTGGATATGAAAGTCAGGATGTGAATTAAATAAGATAAATTTGTGGGTCAGGAATCAGGATACGTGATCCTAGGTACATTGGAATGAATGAAATTACAGGTGCTGGTTTATTGGATTGCCACAATCAAGTGTGTCCATGGGGTGGGGTAGGGCTGTGGAGTAGAACAGAAACTAACTTTGGTTTTTATTTTATTTATTTATTTATATTTCAATTTATATACCGCCCATCCCCAGGGGCTCTGGGCGGTGAACAGTTTAAAATCAATAAAAACAAGAAAACAACAATACTAAAATCAATATACAAGACAATAATGAAATAAATTAACCAAGTGCAATGGTGGGGAGAACCCCACCCCGGAGGTGGGAGGCCAACATGGCACCGCCCCCTTCAGCCACCAAACGCCTGGCGGAACAGCTCTATCTTACAGGCCCGGCAGAACAATAATATGTCCCGCTAGGCCCGGGCCTCCATTGACAGAGCGTTCCACCAGGCTGGGGCCAGAACTGAAAAGGCCCTGGCCCAGGTTGAAGCAAGGCGGGCTTCCTTAGGGCTGGGGACCACCAGTAAACATTTATCCGCTGATCGAAGTGGTCTCGGGGGAACGTACAGGTTGAAGTGAAAACTTCTACTTTTAATTAGCATATCTGGTGTTGGAATGGGGATACCCAATAAAGAACATCAACATTCCCTTTGTCCACTTCCATCAAAGGTGTTCTGTTCTTACCAGAAACTCATTGCCTGCAATCTATTTCCTAGGTTATCCCCTATCACCAAGCACCCAGCTCCCCGAAGGTCAGATGGACTCCCTTCTGTCCATCATCTCCAGCCAAAGAGAACGCTTCCGAGCCAGGAACCATGAGCTGGAAGCAGTAAGTACAAAGGGCACTTCCCGACATTTGGGGCTAGCCTTGCAGGATGCCGAGATTTGTACCATTCTTCGTTGGTTCTTGGGCCTGGCAGGGGTGCGTGCAGCTGTGATATCAAGCTTCCCAGGGGGAGAGTGCCAAGTATGTTCAGTGAAAAAAATATTTGATGTTCATCGGTACATTCCCTATCAATTTATAACTAGAGGCTATAGAACTCAAGTTAGGAGAGCAAGAGAACCAACTGAAATACAACTTATTCAATGTTGCTATGCTATGTGTTTCCCCACCCTTCTTCTATACTGTTGGCTGTTCAGGGGTGTGGAAACATAGGCTGATTCTGCACACCTTGGATAATGCACTTTCAATGCACTTTATCAATAATTTGAGGTGGATTTTTTGTTCCGCACACAAAAAAATCCGTTCCAAATGAACTATAAAGAGGATTGGAAGTGCATTATCCAACATGTGCGGAATCACTCATAATTTGATAGCATCACAACACTGAATAAGTGAAATGAGATGTAAACTGATGGGAGGGGGTCTAGGGAGAGCTGCAGTGGGGCTGTTGTGTGTCTTGCCCTCCACGGAGTTCTGCTATGACTAGTGGCTTGAGATATCCTGAGCCTCCAGTTAAAAATATTTCTACTGCAAATGTATGTGATTTCTCTTTCCTCTTTCTCTTCAGATGTGATACCCGACTGCGCAAAAAAGTTTTATAAAAAGTTATTGTAAACTGAACTCGGCTGTGTTTTTATGCAAAGCCTCTATATTTGATTGCAGTCTTTAAATCTTCTTCTTCTTCTGTGACAGGAGAACCGTCTGATGCAACACACGATGCAGGCCCTGCAGAGTGAGTTGGACAACCTGAGAGCCGACAACATCAAACTGTATGAAAAGATCAAGTTCCTGCAAAGCTACCCTGGCCGGGTGAGTGCACGGGCGCCCCTGGCAGGGCCAGGTTGAGAGGGGTTCATTGGCAGAGCCCTTATTGCGGCCAAGGATCTAGCAAAGTCACTCTGCTTGCTCCAAATACAGTAATGCTCATCGCATTTGACCCAGAACCAGACTGGTAGCCCACTGCAACCGATGTCAAACTGGAGATATGCGGTCTCTGTCACAAACTCCTGTCAGCATTCAAGCTGCTGCATTCTGCACTTTTCTGGGTCATCTTCAAGGGCAGCCCCATGTATTGTGTGGTGCAGTAGCCTTGCCTGGATGCTACTTAAGTACGTTTGACTGAGGCCAGCCTATCCAAGAGCAGTTGTAGCTGGTCGACCATCCTAAACTGAGAAAGGCACGCCCACATACTTCCACTGCCTGACTGTCAAGTGGCAGGGCAGGATGTAGGTACTCACACATACGAGTTACGAATTTGCTTCTTAAGGAGGAGCGCAACCCCATCCAAAACTGGCTACAAACTCACCTAGTGTTCTCTTTTACCTGTGACTACTTCCGTCTGATCAGAATTAAGAGAGATTTTGAAGATCAGTAATATGCAAGAGAGATCTCTTCCTGTTGTTCTGCTGTAATCCGCTGTGTCCAGAAGAGAGCGCTGTTCTCCATCTCGTGGAAATTCTGATTCGCTAGCACAATCAGTGAGTTGATTACGGTTAAAAAAAAGGTGAATGCCGACTGCCAAGAAAAATCAGAGCAAATGAGGTTCAGGTTCCAAGGATCCTGGCATAAGAGAAACTGCTGCTTCCTCACCCAGCAACCAAAACCCACTCTGGTTCAAAGGTCTCCCTCCACTGATGATTAAGAAGATTCTACTTCAGGGACGTTTCCCGGCATCCCATTGGTTATCCTGAATTCTGAGTGATTCAGGGCAAGGGCCGTGGCGTTGTTGTGGAGCACCTGCTTTGCACACAGAAGATCCCTCATTCACCTTCTAGCATCTCCAGTTATATTAATCGTTTCTGGGAGTGATTCTGCACACGTTGGATAATGCACTTCCAATCCTCTTTATAGATCATTTGGAACGGATTTTTTTGTGCGCAGAACAAAAAATCCACCTCAAACGATTGATAATGTGCATTGAAAGTGCATTATCCAAGGTGTGCGGAATCAGCCTGTACCTCCACAATCTTCCAGGAAGGGCCAGCATCCAACGCAGAGCCTTCATGGGCGGAGACCCACTAGGCTGCAAAAATCCACCCACCCATGAAAGTAACAGTTGTGAGATGGATAAACCAGCGGTCTGACTTGACATAAAGCAGCCGCCTTATTTTGAAGATCCTTGGCCTTGATTTGGGCCAGACAATGAAGAGTGAATCTGTACTCTCCATGCACATGTGCACACTGTGACCTGTGTAAAATTGCACTTGTGTTTGTCAAAGTCATGCAGGTGATTTCTGGATACCCGGACAAGTTTTAGGGATTGTAGAGGACAATGCCAAACCAGCCACATCAATGTGGTTCTACCCCATTGCTCAGAGATGTCCCTGAAAAAGAGCCACCAGGCCTATACCAAATATCACTAGGAGAATAAGGTGATGAAGAACCTGATGGAAAATGTATTACCAGTGACAAAATAGAAAAGAGTCCAGTAGCACCTTTAAGACTAACCAACTTTACTATAGCATAAGCTTTCGAGAATCACAGTTCTCTCCGTCAGATGCAACTGATGAAGAGAACTGTGATTCTCGAAAGCTTATGCTACAGTAAAGTTGGTTAGTCTTAAAGGTGCTACTGGGCTCTTTTCTATTTTGCTACTACAGACTAACACGGCTAACTCCTCTGGATCTACTACCAGTGACAGTTGAGGGGAATCTAAACAGGGACCAAAACTCATCAGGGATCTAGGCTGTACAGCAGGGCACGCGGTTCAAGTTTCAACTGCAGTTGCAGAAGGCCAGTTTGGGGATTTGCACATGGCAAGAAAGGACCTGGAGAGAAAATGTGTGAGCCATTGGACAGAACAGCCAGAAGCTTCCAGTATGATATGATGCTCAGATGTTAACTCTTTTCTTGGCATATGTTCCATTATTCGGTTGCTATTGAGCATTTTAGATTTACCAAGAGACATATTTTTACACCCATGGCTTTAAAAGCCCTTGCCCCAGGCCTGGGTGTGGGTACATACAGCAGAAAGGTGGGCTGTGGTTCCTTGCTGGTAAGAAAATTGCTGTCTGTATGTGGAGAGGGAAGGGCCGTGGCTCAGTGGCAGAGCTTCTGCTTTGCATGCAGAAGGTCCCAGGTTCAACCCCCAGCATCTCCAGTTAAGCCAATTTGGTAGGAGGTGATGTGAACGACCTCCAGACCCTGGAAAGCTGCTGCAAGTCTGACTAGACAGTACCGTCCCCTACCAGACCCAGAGTCTGACTCAGCGTAAGACAGCTTTATGCGCTCATAAATGCAACACATATTTCAGATCAGAATCTTGGCACTGAAAATAGCTTCCAGGATTCCAAGTCATGCCCTGGGCATTTGAAGCTCAAGATGTTGCAGCCGGCATGTCTTTTCTATTTGAGGTCTCAAGGCAGCAAGCAAGGATGGAATTGCCAAGAAGAAATTCAAAAGCTGGATGGCCAAAAAAAACCTTCATTGCTGACGATGCCCGAACGTATTTTGGATAGAAGCATAAAAACATCTGACAAGTCGATCAGAGCAAAGGCCCATCTAATCCAATCTAATTCCTACAGCAGCCAGCCAGATGCTTCTGGGAAGGCCACATTTGGGGCAGAAAGGGGAGGGCCCTGAACTTGTTCCCCAGCTACTGGTACTCTGGGGTAGACTGAATCCACGGAGGTTTCATTTTCAGCTATTGTGGCTAATTCAAATCACCTTGTTTCATCAGACCAAAGATCTGAATGAGTTCAGTATCGTTTTTAACAGTGGCTGACCACATCTTCAGAAAGCCAACAAAATAGGACGGCCCTTTCCCCTGTTTTAATTGTTTTCTTTTTATTGACCCAAAGAATCAGGTTATGTGGAAAAGCAAGGGGAAAATAATTTTAATTATTATAAGCAATACTTGATCTGATTCAGTCTAAGAAACAATCATGTTTTATTCATTTATATCCCTCTTTTCTGCGCAATGGGTATCTAAAGTGGCTTACAACATTCTCCCTTTCTCCATTTTATCCTCACAACAAATCAAACAGATACATTAGGCTGTATGGGTGTGACTGGCCCAAAGTCACCCTGCAAGTTTCCATGGCAGAGTGGGGATTCGAACTCAGATCTCCCGGATCTTGTCCAACACGCTGATAACTATACCATACGAATATTGACCCAGTGTGGTGTGTAGTGATTAGCGTGCTGGCCTAGGACCTCAGAGACCTGGATTCAAATCCCCATACGGCCATAAAGCCTTGCTAGGTGACTTTGGGGCCACCACAGCCACTCAGCCACCACACTTATTGCAAAGATAAAATGGAGGAGAGCACCACGGATATGGCTCTGAACTCCTCAGAAGAAGGGTGGAATAAAAATGTGCTAAATAAATGTTTATGTGGAAAGGATTGTGTTTTGAAGTAGGATGACAGCTCTAGACCAGGTGGGAGGGGCTGTGGCAAAATGGTAGAGCCTCTGCTTGGCATACAGAAGGTCCCCGGTTCAGTTCTCGACATCTCCAATTACAAAGGCCCAGGCAGTAGATGATGTGAAAGGCCTCTGCCTGAGACCCTGGAGAGCTGCTTCCAGTCTGAATAGACAACAACTGACCTTGATGGACCAAAGGTCTGATTCAGGATAAGCCGGCCTCATGTGTGTTCAGGTGCTTAATCTATCCTTGATGTCAACCTAGTGCTTGATGGCCATTTTCACAAAGTTGCATGAACTCGCCTTGACTTTCCTTGCCGGGGTCTTTTCTAGGGAGGGAGCAGCGACGACACGGAAAGGCGTTATTCCTCACAATATGAAGAACGGCTGGACCCCTTCTCTTCCTTCAGCCGGAAGGTACAGGAGCCTGGAAGCATTTGTGGGGTGGAGGCAAAGGGAAGAGGAGGGGAAGGTGGGTGAGTGGGATCGAATCTTGCCCGTATCTAATGGGAGTGCCATAGATACATAGAGGTCCATCTGCCATCCTCAAATTCTGAAAGGCGGATTCTGCAATGGAAGACAGATTCATTGGTAGTTGGACTAAGAATTCATGAAATGACACACAATTGTTTTCTGCGATATTTTGGTTCTAGAGTCACCCTCTCATAGGATATATAAAACAGAACGAATATCCCTTCATATTTATATTCCGCCCTGAGCCTGCTTGCGGGGAGGGCGGAATATAAATATGATAAAATAAATAAAATTAATAAATAATAAACTGTGGCTTTTGTTAATTGAAGCACCCATTAACTAGCACATATTTCAGGATCTTGGAAAGGAGTTTGTTGTGATGTTTTGGTAATGGGCTGAATTATTTAAATGTAATTGGCCACTTCATGTGTTAATAAAAGGCAGGTAATAAGCTGTAAGTTCTTATCTTGCACTCCCACTTATTGAAATTGGCTTTTTAAATTAATTAATACTTTAAGTGAATTATCCGAAAGTCAAATTGACTTAATGTTTGTAGCCCTGGAAGATAACAGCTTCTTGCACCTTAGTAGGAGGAACGGAAAATGATTTCCATGTGAATGGTATGGGGGGCGGGGGGGACAGTGTGACTGCTTAGGTCTTCCAAGGCAGAAATAGTTGGCTAGAGTGTCCAGTAGGAGCCTCTTTTATACACCCTTACTCAATTTCTTACGTCTCTGGCATCTTCCAAACCCACAACTTTAATAGGTTAGCTGTTGCTATTAGTCTAATGGCCAGTATATATTATAGTAGTCAGACGGTCTGAGAATGAACAGGCAGACATGGGTTCAAATCCCTCCTCCAGCCACTCGCACTCTGTCTAACCGACGCCACAGAAGTGTTGCAATAATAAAATGACTGAGAGGAGAAATGCATCAACTTTCTTTGGAGAAAGGGTGAAAATATTGTTTTCTTCTCAGTGTCCCGGAACAGTTTGAGAAACCGGAGCCTGTAACTTCTCAGGTCTCTGGCATCATTTTCTGTTGCATTTGCACTTTGGCTGTAGAAGAGGACCTCTGCACAAGCTCAGAATCCCTCTGCAGTCACAGTTAGCACTCCACCTGTGTAGGATTGCAGGGTAGGGCTTCTCGTGAGCAAGTAGCCTGTTTTTTATTATTCCTATCTGGAAAATCTTTTTATTGCAGGCCACTCCCTATTAATTTCTACTAGACTGGCTCTTAGGGTGCCAGAGCACCAGCCCTAATACTAGTCACCCCTTCACACTGGCTGTGATGACCTGTGAGGTCAGGCATTAGTGAGACCATGTCCGGAAGAACTCTTCTCTAGGGGCTGCAGAAAGGAGGGGAAGGGCCCTGCCGCCACTACCTCTAGCCAGAGGTCCAAGGCCCACTAGGAGGTTATGTCTCCTCCCTTCCAGGAAGAATAACAAAGGAAGCTCAGTTTGTCCCATCTGGATGCAAACACTGCTGCGATAGCTCCCGAATAAAACAAGGGAGAACGAATTTCCATTTCATGGGCCGTTTTCACACTGCTTACCAGCCACGGAACGTCGTGCTGAGCTCCCGGAACAACAGCGTCTTCCTGGCACAATTTCACCAGAAAATCGCGCCAGGAAGATGCTGCCATTCCGGGAGCTCGGCGCTACATTCCGTGGCCAGTAAGCAGTGTGAAAACAGCCACTGTTGGAGTTACAGGTCATTTCCATCTTAGTCCTTGAAAAGAAATGTATTTTTCGCCTCCTGTTTAATTTCTTTCAGGAGCGTCAGAGGAAGTACCTGAGCCTCAGCCCCTGGGATAAAGCCACGCTCAGCATGGTAAGTTTTGGCGTGACCTTTGATGCGACCAGCAAGACGAGCAAGAGGAGGCTACAAAGCATGGCCAAGAAGTTTTGCCTCCATCCGCCTCAATCCATGGACTTCAGCCCTTTCTTCAAATCTCCCTCTCCTGGGGATGGTTTTCTATAAGCTGAACTGCCATTGGGGTTTAGTAATATAACTTTGCCGGTCACTGGAATTTGAATCCTTTGCATCTCAGGCTGTCACCCAATTCAAAAAGTTATAGTCAATTAATCATACAAGTTGGAAGGAGGGAGGGAGGGAGGGAGGAAGGAAGGAAGGTCGTTAGTTTGTTCATTCGTTCGTTCATTCATTCATTCATTCATTCGTTCGTTAGTTCTCAGCACAAAAAACACCACATCCACAGACTGGCTTCTCGCTGAGGCAATCGAACCTATGGGCTGGATCGCTTCAGACTTTGGAGTGGAGCTTCTTGTGAATGAATGTTTCACTATATACAAAGCAATTCCCTCCTCACAGAAAAGCAGTGTGTCAGGGAGGAGGCATGTATTAGCTACTTTTCTAAAGTTTCAGGAAGGTAGCTGCATTGGTCTGCAGTAGAACAGCAAGCTTTGAGTCCAGTGGCACCTTAGTTATAAAGGCTCAGGGATCTCCACTCCAACTTGTATCTGAAAAAAGGAGCTTTGACTCTTGAAAGCTTATACTCTGAAAATCTTCTTGGTCTCTTAAGGTGCTACTGGACTCAGATTTTGCTGTTCTGTTTTTCTATGTGCACGGAATTGCTTTTTGGGTGGCATAACATTCTCCTTTTTTAAAAAACCAAGGTTCTAGTCCTCCTGGTGGCAAATGAATACCTGAAAATGTATGAGCACTGACTGCAGAGATCTCAGAAGCTGGCAGAAGGAAGACCCCAGGTTCAATCGCCACAGCATCTCTAGTCAAGTACTTGGGTAGCAAGTGATACGAAAGACCTCCTCCTGAGACCCTAGAGACTCTACGGCAGATTCACGTGTTCATGCAGGGAGGGTGGTTTTCTTGCCTTTGGTAACTCCTTGTTCCTTCCTTTGACTAGCGAAACCAGAATCTATTATGCAAAAAGCAGGTACTCCCCCTCGAGCTTCTGTTGTGGGGGCAGAAGTTAAGCTTCTCTTTGTCTTGCCTGCAGGGAAGACTTATTCTGTCAAACAAGACGGCCCGCACAATTGCCTTCTTCTACACTCTTTTCCTGCACTGCCTGGTATTCCTGGTGAGTTTCTGGCCATCTGTACTGCCACCCTAAAAAGGAAGTTCTAGGGTTAGGGTTGGGGGAGGAAGACAGGCTACAACTCTGCCTCCTGCCATGGACTGTTTTCACACGTCTCGGCATAGTGCTAAACTCATGGAATGAGGGCACCTTCATGGCGTGACCTCTGACATCATCGCGCCACAATTCTGTTTTCGTGGCGCGATGACATCAGAAATTGCACCATGAAGACGCCCTCATTCTGTGAGTTTAGCGCTGTGCCAAGACGTGTGAAAACGGACATGGTAGTTTTCTATATCTAAAAACAAAATATAGAAGCGCGTAAAGATACCTCAGTGTGTACAAAAAATAACAGGCACTCCTCCTAGACTAAGTTTGTATACCAAAAGGCATACATTTCCAGTTTGGCGGGGCGGCGGGGGGGGGGGGGAGTTTTCAGTAAAAAAAAATTGTATTTCCGATCCCCATCCCCGCACAATATTGCAAGACAAAAACTGCAACTACAGTTGTCTATGATTTTCTGCATGCACTGAGTTAATTTTGAAAGGGGTTTATTTTATTTTTATGACTTTTTTCTGAATGTATTCCAAGAATATAGCTGCAGAAGGACCTCAGGCAGGTTGACCGTATGAGTTCCTTTCCAGTAATCCAGGGAGAAGGACTGCTTAGGATGATTTCATGGGCAACCCTAATAATGTTGAACGAAGGGTGGTTTGGGCAACTGGTCAGGTTTATATTGTATTATAGCATGCTAATATTAAACACAGATCATGGCCATTACTCTCAATATTATAATTAGACAGTTCAAGGACTCTGACATGCCTAAAGATTTCAAGCCATTAAGATAAACAGTCCAGTAGCATCTTTAAGACTAACCAACTTTATTGTAGCATAAGCTTTTGAGAACCACAGCTCTCTTCGTCAGATGCATCTGATGAAGAGTGCTGTGGTTCTCAAAAGCTTATGCTACAATAAAGTTGGTTAGTCTTAAAGATGCTACTGGACTCTTTACTGTTTTGCAGCTACAGACTAACACGGCTAACTCCTCTGGATCTCAAGCCATTAAGAGGACTTTCCTGTCTGCTGTGAGAGAGAATGTTCTGTATACACAATGGGGATGGAATATCTACGTAGTATAATACAGAAAATCAATGTGCTGTCTGTCATTTCACACACACACAGCATGCTGCAGTATTGCTCAAGACTTTGGCTGAATGTGCATTCCGTGGGTGTGAGCATCCAGTACCCAAAGACCCACAATTACTTACTTACTTTATTTATTCGCTTCAGTCAGTGAGACTCAAGGTGAATTGCCCATTAGGAAAAGTATATATTTTTTAAATTATATTGATTTATTTGGAGAACTTCTATACCACCTCTCCGGGAAACCTGCCCAAGACAACTTACAGAATAAAAAATATTAAAAATGTAGCCATTGTAAAAGTTATTAAAACCCAACATTCAAAACCACAGCAAAGCATAAAACAACATAAAACGTGGAGCAGCTTCAAATGGGGCTTAAACAGTTCTTAGGCTAAAACCCAACTATAAAATGAGTTTTTTTTAAAAATCAGCCCCTTAGTTAAAAGCCTAAGTGAACAGAAACATTTTGTCCTGGTGCCTGAAAGAAAGTAGTGTAGGTGCTACATGGGAACAGAGTCTTGTACTTCAGTGATAACGTATGCCAGGATGAGGAGGGCATGTCTACTTGTTACCCCTGGCTTCAGCCACTAGTGAACACTGATGTGTTGGGACACAGGGAATTGTCTGTGTTGGGAGGGGAAGTGCAAGGAAAGAGGGCTTCGGGATTGACCTAAAGGGATACCGGATGGGGCCTGTTGGGAGTACTTGATTAGATGACTTTTTGATGGGGTCTCTGGCCCATGGAAGACGAAAGCCTAGAACGTTTGATTCTCCATTTGCACAGAAAATCATTGGAGGCTATTGTGAGAGATGGAGGCTGAGAGTAAACATGGATTAGATTTGCAAGCCAACAGTTAACACAATTGCCTTGCCTTCTCAGGTGCTGTACAAAACGGCCTGGAGCGAGAGTGTTGGGCGAGACTGTGCTGCATACTGTGCTAAAAAGTAAGTATCAGACAGGGAGTTTGCAACTGATGGCGGGACTGCACTGTAGATGAGCGCCCAGCAGCTGCCACAAAATTGCCTTTGTGCCTAAAATGTGTAAAGTTGAGTTGCCGTGCTTCTCTTGGTGTATATTTTTTTAAATCCAGCTTTCGCACCAAAAATTGGTTCCCAAAGCAGCTCACAGCAATTTGCAGCACAGATATAATTAGAATATTTTTTAAAAGAAGCAATTCTTAGTGAGGACTAGGTCATTTCCACGCGTCCCGGAGTAGCGCTAAACTCACGGAACTCACGGGTGTCTTCCTGGTGCAATTTCTGACATCATTACGCCACGAGAACGGAATCGTGGCATGAAGATGTCAGAAATCGCGCCACCAAGACACCACCATTCCGTGAGTTTAGCGCTATGCCGGGATGTGTGGAAACGACCATGGTGAAGCAAGGCAAAAGCACCATGGGCTTTTTAATTGAGAAACGTTTCCTGAGGAGTAATGTGATGGCGGACTACAAAATTCTGCATGAACAAAGGGAATCGAGAGAAACTTTATTCCCTCTCCTATAATACTAGAACTTGGGTCACCTAGGAAACTGGTTGGCAGTAAATTCAAGACAGAAAAAGGAAGGACTGCTTCACACATTGCGTAACTGAGCTGTAGACTTCTCTGTCATGAGATGAGATGATGATGACTACTGCCCAGGGCTTATTTTCTGGGGAAAGAGGTGGTGGAACTCAGGACCGTACACTGATGTCACTTTGGGTCAGCTGGAACAAGGGGGGAGTTTTTTAAAGTTTAAATCGCCCTCGGCAAAAATGGTCACGTGGCTGGTGTCCCCGCCCCCTGATCGCCAGACAGAGGGGAGTTTAGATTGCCCTCCCCACCGCAGCGCAGAGGACTCCCCTCTGTCTGGAGATCAGGGGGCGGGGCCACCGGCCATGTGACCATTTTCAAGAGGTGCTGAAACTCTGTTCCACCGCGTTCCAGCTGAAAAAAAGCCCTGCTACTGCCTTAGATGGATTTTAAAAGGGGGCCACTGGATTTTAAAAGATGTGACTGGTGGCCACTGTTGGAACCGGGATGCTGGACTCGAGGGAATACTGGTCCAGAACCAGCAAGGAAGGATACTTGGAAGGATGCTTGGATTGGTCACCAAGTCTTCTCCCTCTAGCCTTGCTGATGGCATTTGCTAGCTGGAAGGAGGCCTCAAATTGGGGATCCTCATGAATCCCCTAGTCCCCTCCCCCGGACCCGGACAGCCCAGGCTAGCCTGAGCTTGTCAAATCTCGGTTGCTAAGCAGATTCATCCCTGATTAGTACTTGGATGGGAGATCGCCAAGGAAGTCCACGGTCCTATGCAGAGGCAGGCAATGGCAAACCACCTCTGAATGTCTCTTGCCTTGAACAGGGTTGCCATACGTCTGCTGCAACTTGACGGCACTTTCCATCACCACTTCATGACCCAAAGCTCAAGTGCATGTAACTGCGTTTGGAGATTTTCATCCCGTTACCTTCATCTCTCTTCTTACCCTGTTGCCTGCTCTCCCTTTGTTTATTTGCCCCATGGTTAAAATTTAAATTATTTACATTTAAATTATGACAGTTGGATGTGCACAACGTGGTGGAGTTGTCAGTAAAGTTTGGTTATTGTAAAGAGCTAATGGGGGCTGTTAGATGCCCAACTCCATATTCTCAACTAGTCTTTCTGCTGAGATTTGTGCCTGGACTTACAAAGGCATCAAGAGATGAAGCACAACTGAATAGCAACAGCGAGAACTGAGATGTCCCCCGACTGGAAGATTTGTATTAAAAGATCAGTGGCATTCTCTGTATATGATCAAACTTTTATGCATTTTGTTAAATTCCACAAAGGCAAAGGAATGGAAAATTACACTGCAAATCGTTATGGAAGTTAGAATTTTGTTCAAAAAGTGATTGCAGTAGATGTTCCTAAGGAAACAGAATATTCCTATTTTGATCATATAAATTTTGAATGTATGGATTCACGGCATAAGTTAGATTATGGTCGTTTATGCATTATATCAACAGTATCGTGGATAAGAGTTTCGATCAGAAGCAAACCGAATTTTTTTTAAAAAAAAGTTTTTAAAAACCAAAAATGTGAACTGACAACTTCTCATTTCTGTCGATGTATCCTAGGACGGGCTGACTCCATTGTTCTGTCTGTGTCTTTCAGGTATGCTGACCATTTGCACCAGTTCCATGAGAATGGAGACGCTGGGAACATGTGGTGATCCAGGCCACGAGGGAGACTCCCTCCCTCTCCCTTTCTCCGCTGCTCCCCTGCACCTCCCCGCATCATTGCAAAGTGTTCTCAAGGAAAATCTAGTCGATTGAATCCAAACAAATGATCTCTCAAGGAATTCCCTGAAGCTGATTCTAGCAGATGCGTCCTCTTTGTAGTTCCTTCCCATAACCATGTGTTAAGAATGCAGATCGATTCCCATCCACAGGGGCCAACGCAGATGTTCTCCATCTTTTCACACGGATCTGCTCTTGCTGTGCCTTCAGAGGCACGTTCATATGCGGACCAAACATGTGATCTGGGCTCAGAAAAAACTGAGGCACGGGAGGAAGCCAGTCCCTCAAGCACAGTGACTGGAAGTGTACAGTCGTGTTAGTGGAAATCTGGTCTGAGATACCCTTTTAAGCTTTCCTTCTCCCTGGTGTAAAGCCTGTGGGTGCCATTTGCGATGTCTGAACCATGCCATCGGCTTTGCTTTCATTTCAATTGATCACTTAGTCTTATAGCCTTCACTTAACTAATTGACGGGATTTTTTTTGGTAAAACTTGAGTTTTACCAGGGTGTTAAACCTCTTGAACAGCCTTACTGATTTACTTCCTGTTTCCTTCATCGTTTACAGAGTGCACAACAGAAATCCAACAGGGGCAGCTTTCCTCCTCTGTGACTGTGTACATCTCTTAGAATGTCTAACATACGGCAATTAAAAGGAAAGTTGCTGACCAGGGCCGGTGCCAGCGTTTCTGGCGCCTGAGGCGAGATACCTACTTGCGCCCCTTGCCCTGCGTGCACGCTCTGACCCTGTGCAATGACATCACTTGTGACCTCATTGTGCAGGAGCGTCCCCCTCACCTGAGGCGGGCAGCAGCGGCAAAGGGGCAGGGAGGCAGCCTGCTTCCCCACTCGCTTCCCCTCTCGCTGCCGTGCCACCTGGGCACCCAGCTTGCCAAGAGCTGAGCCAAGGCAGGCAGCAGCGGTGAAGAGGCACAGAGGCAAGCGGGGGGACAGCCCGCTTCCGGGTTGGGGGGGGGTCATCAGGGGCCGGTGCGGCACCTCCTTCAGAGTTCAGCACTCGAGGCGGCTGCCAGCACCGCCTCCATGGACGCGCCAGGCCTGGAGCTGGCCACCCCCACTGATGGGAGAGAATCCTGCGTTGCATGGGAACGCAGGCCACCCACACGTAAACTGTCACATCTACTGCTGTTTTCCCTGTGTGCCATGCCATGGTGCGTGCAACTTGCACAACCAACCAACACAATCTATAACCGGTTTCGTTCTAAGTCAGAAGTGGGCACAGTACAGCCCAAGGGCCACATCAGCACTGCTTAAGTACTTGTCATGATCACGCTGCCATATTGTACCATTAGCTTCTGGGCTGATGCTCCCGAAACCTGTTGAGCAGCTTGAGAGCAGTTGGGGAGGGCAGAGGGTGACACATGAGCCTGTTCTGGAAAAAGGAAGAGAAAATGTCAGATTTGGAGTCTTCCAAAGCAGGCATAAATCCAGATGTGGTCCGTGGGCTGAAAAAATTGCCCTGCCCTGTGTCCAGTCCTACTTAGAGGGGGTACGGAGCAGCCATTCATCATGCTGCAAGAAACAGCAGAGAGAGAAGGGCCTGGTGTCACTATAAAGTCATTTGAGGATCTTTTTTAAAAGTTTAGTCTTGGGTAACCTTGTGGGAGTGGAGGAAAATAAGCATGGGAAAAAATGCCTTATCTGCTTTGCAAGCTCTACAGGACATATTCTTCCTTTTGCGTTGCAGGCAGGAAATTTCTGTTGCAGATTCCCCTTCCTGTTTTCTGATTGAATTAGTAGAAAATTCAATCTCGTTGTTTAATCTAGGATACAGTTCTTGGGGTGGTGGGTGGATCCTCATTAGTTTCTTATAGAGGGGCTGTTCTCTTAAAGGGACCAGCTTTTCAGTTGCCTCTGAAAGTCCCGAGATGAGGAGTTTAATAGTTAGGACTGAATTTTGAGTAAAGGATGGGTGATGCCGATCAACTCTTCTCCCTGGCCCATTCCGATGATAATTCAATTGCTTCAGCTGTATGCAAACTAGTTGTTTCTTTCCCCTCCCAATGCAAAATGTAGAAATAAAAGCCTGAAGGATGAATTGGATTTTTTCCTTGCTTGCTTGTTGTCTGGATAATGGAGCTGGAGGAAGTTTCTCGAAGCAGGAAAAACAGTGTGGTTTAATAGTTACAGAGCAGAACTAGGGCGGTTCAAATTCCCACTTAGCCATGATGATTACTGGGTGACCCTGGGCCAGTTAATCTCTCTCTTTCTCATCCTAACCTACCTTGCAGGGTTGTTGGGAGGATAAAGTGGAAGAAGGGGGAAACCCGTGTGCTCCTCTTCTTAGAAGAGGGATGGGATAAAAGTGTCATAGCTTATGCAGGTAGATGAGCAAGGGGTGCCTTGAGTGTCTCTGGGCTAACACAGAAAAGGCCAGTAAGTGAGGATCTGGAGGCCAAACCTGGAGCCCCTCGCAAGGCAAATAGCAGCCCTTCGGGGCCACTGAAAGTCCCTGAGCAGAGAGAGGTCTTTCTGGTTGCCATGGAATGCTGGTGGGGGCAAGGAGCTTGCCTGTGCAACTTTGCAGGGCTCAGAGTAACATTTAAACTGTACTGTGACCTGCACAACGCAGCTCTATATGCTTAGCTGGCAGGCTAGAGGAAAGTAGCCCTTACGGCTTTGGGGCTGGCATGCAAACTAATGCCATGCACGGACTCCAGCAGGGTTTAAATTTGTGTCTGCGTAAAGCTTCCCTTTATCCCACGTTGCGACTGGGCTGTAGATCCTCTTCTTGGACATGTTCTGCATTCATGTTGGTTTAAGCTGGATTCCCTCTTGACCAGCTGGGTCCAAGTGCAAGAACCCCCAGACCACCCAGAAGCACTCTCCCCCCGGAAAAGTCAGTCCCCCCATAATCTCATGACCAAGGAAGGGCTGGGTCATCGTCGTCCCCCCTCCCATCACCAAATGCCTTTCTAATGGCCAGTCTCAGGTTGACTCAGATCAGAAAATCCGCTCTTGCGAAGGATTTGCTTCTTTCTTTTTTTTTTGCAATGGTTATTGATGCAAAAAGCCAGCTCTGCCTATGGTTCTGGCGTCAGCCGTTCTCTGCAGGAAACTCTAAGGATGATGTAGTAGAATGTGGTTATTTACTTGCTAGGATCTGTCTCTTCTCAGCCAGAGAAACTCGTCATCCCCATTTCCTCTTTCTGAATAAGTTCATGCTGAGTGCCTCTCTTCCTACATGGCTGTCGCTGTCCTTTCTCCCTAGCAAGCTGTAGACCTTCCTCTTGAAACCTGCACTTACCACTAAAGATGTTGGATTGTATCTTTATTTCAGTGGCCTTGCATTGCAGGACTTCCAGCCCTGTTGCCATCAGTGGTGGCCATCTTAAGGTACTTGGTGCCTTGCATAATGTGAGATTTCCAAGATCCAAACAAAGCAAAGTCGCTCCTTAAAGGGGGGCAAAGGGGCTGTTCCTACCCTCTCCATTTTAGACCTCCTGTGACTATTCCTCAACAACTCCTGGACGAAATCATCTTTGCTAGGGGACGTAAACCAGGTTTCAGTTTCTTTAGGGAACTCCATAACGCGGAGCCAGAAACTGTTTGGAGAAGTTAGAATCACAAAATCAGCAAAAGTTTTTTCCAGCCTTGCGTAAACAGATATTTTTGTAAGTGTATGGCGAACAATTGGACCATCATAGGAATAGCTTAGAGGAACCCATCATTTCTCCTTGGGTGTTTCTAGCAGGCAATCAGGAAGTGATCCGCTGAAGTCACGGCAATCAAGAGAAGATGAGCAGGGGGTCGATTTAAACAATCCAGTCCATCAGCCCCTGTAGTTGTAGGATACATTGAGATGGTGTCAGAAGTGGAACCTCTACGTTCAAGCTATGGAAAGCCAATTGGACTGATATCATTAGAAGAGATTCTTTGGAATGCAGTGGGCTTGTCCCAGTAGGGGGTCAGAAGTGACAGACTTCTGTCTATTTTGACAAGCAGGGGGAAAAAATCAGGACTGTATAAAAATCAAAGCAAGAGAGAAACCAACTTTTCAAAAAGTGTCATATTTTATGAAAACCCACCACATTTTGGAAATAATCCTCCTTCAGGGGCAATCTGTATAAAATGATCTTGTGACGCTCACATTGGGTGACCTTGGGCCAAATAGAGAAGACAAAATTAAATGACACCCTCCCCGAATTGTGACAAAAATACTGACTAATTTGGAGAATGTTAATGTAATCCTTTCATATAGATTGCCCATGAAGAATTATTTCCAAAAATCATTGGGCAATAACAAACTGTTGCACTTCATTGAAAAGTTGGTTTCTCTCTTGCTCCAAGTAGCACTCCTTGGAGGGGGGATTTGAACTCAGAACCTTCTAGATGCAAAGCTTGTTCTAACATTGAGCTACATCCCTAGCTAATTTGTTGTCGTCAATGCAGAATACATTATACAGAATAACAGAAGTATACCAGCTAAATTAAAGTACAGATAAAGAATTTTGTCTCAAGGGTTTCCGAGCCCTATTTTTCCTTGAACCCACCTTTAGCACTGTGGATTTTCCTTTTTTCTCCCTTCCACAGTTCAGAGCCCCCTAGCCTTTCTTTCCAGGACAGGGAACCAAACAACCCCTCTCGCATTTTGATTCCTGCCCCTGCTTTGCCCACACGCTTGGCTGACTTTTTTGCATTTCCTCAGTTTACCAAACACTGCCCAGGCTTCCCAAAATAACCCGGAAGGGTGGAGGTCGGTTGGCATCAGCACAGCCCTTGTTTATATTTGCAAGGTAAGTGCCTTTCCTGGTACGCCTGCTGTTGCTGTGGAAGTGACTTTGCGCTCTCCACTGTTAAGTGCCGAGCTGGTTTCATTCAGCTATATTTGAACTCCACGATCGATCACATCAGTTCCCCGGGCTTGGCGGATGCATCCATTTGTGGCCATGGGAACCCATTTAAGATACTAACTAAACTGACTGTGCAGCACTGGCGGGGTGGGGGGGAAGCACAGCACAGCCCATGGGAGGGTTATTTTAATCAAGGCGCGCACATCTGTGGTCACAGGGGGGGAGTAACTTCTCAAGCAGCAATGAATGAATCAACACAAGTTTGCTGTCTGGACTCCTGATTTCTGTCCAGGTGCCTGAGAACTTCCCTCATGTTGTACACGGCAACCCATCCAGTACATTATTATTCTGCCCTCTTTCCAACAAGCTGAGGACACTGTTCAGGGTTCTCCCATCTGATTCTCCCAACATGTAATTCTTACCACCTGTGAGGTAGGCAAGGCTGAGTGGCCCAAGGCCAGGCAGCAGGATTCATGGCAGAGTTGGGGGGGGGGGGGAGGCGGTTGCTGGGATAGGCCAGAACTAAGGGGCCAGGCAGCAGACCACAGTGAAGAAAGCAGGTTCCCAACACCCTTTCTTTTAGTCTTTCCAGACTGCCCAGCTGTGTTTTTCGGGGCCATCTTTCTTTTCCACCTCTTTCCCCCTTCACTTTCTTTTCATCCACGACCGAGTCCAGATTTCACACTTCAGCCAGCAAAGCGCACATCTGATAATTTATTCATCTCACACAGACACGAGCAGCCTCCAGCCTGCCCTAGCCGGGGCCGCTTGCATCTCCTCCGAGAGAACTGGCTTGCCTAGCTCTGCTTTGCAAGGAAGGCTGAAGGAGGGGTCAGCTGCTGGCCTTTGCGATCCAGATCCCAGAGGCCCTGCCGCCCACAGCAAATTCCTTTTTCTTTCTTTCTTTCTTTCTTTCTTTCTTTCTTTCTTTCTTTCTTTCTTTCTTTCTTTCTTTTCTTTCTTTCTTTCTTTCTTTTTCTCTTTTGCCTTGTCTGGTACCCAGCATATTCCATTCTTCCCTGGATCCAATTCCAAGCACCTATCCTGACCTTGATGGTGTCCAGAATTTCTGCCTACCTTCCTAGCAGTGAACGTGTGAAACTGCCTTATACCGAGTCAGAGCTTTAGCCCAACCAGTTCAGTCTTGTCTGCAGTGATGAGCATAGGCTTTCCAGGGCTCCTGGCAGAGAAAGATATTTCCTAATACCTGCTCCTTGAGCTCTTCCCACTGGAGTTTCTAAAGACTGAATCCAGGATCTTGCAAGCAGAGCTGGTGTTCAACTACTGACCCTGATCCCGAGACCTTTCAAAGGAGTCATAAGAAGAAGCACATCAAGGGACCAGCATCTCATTTCTCTCATGTGCCAATTCGAAGGCACCAGAAGGGTCGCAAGCAGGGACGCAAAGCCTCTCGCCAGGTGGTTTCCAGAAGGATGCTGCCTCGAAATGTGAAGGTTCCATTGAGCCATCATGATGATAGCCACCAATGGATCCAACTTCCATGAACGTGCCCTACTTCTCTTTTAAAGCCACCAGTGCTAGTGGCCATCATTACGAGAGCCAGTTTGGTGTAGTGGTTAAGAGCGTGGGACTCTAATCTGGAGAACGGGGTTTGATTCCCCGCTCCTCCACTTGAAGCTAGATGGGTGACCTTGGGTCAGTCATAGCTCTCTCAGCCCACTTCATAGGGTGATTGTTGTGAGGATAATAACAACACACTTGGTAAACCACTCAGAGTGGGCATTGTCCCAAAGGGCAGCATATAAATTGAATGTTTGTTGTTGTTGTTATTGATTGGCCTTGCTAAGCTGATACAAGTTTCCACCGGAGACCTAAGTATCAGCCAGGTATCGGTGGAAGTTGTACGCTGTTCCAAGTAGCGCCGTCTTTTGCAGTTCTGTAGGTGTTATGTCAGAAAGCTGCAGTTTTCCCATATGAATTGCAAAGTTTTTCAAGATGGTTCCAAGTGCCCCAATGACAATGGGGACTACTGTTGCATTCTTCTTCCATAATCAGGTGATTTCTATTGCCCTGTCATCATCATCATTGTTATTGTTGTTATTGTTATTCCCTATGGTGCTGATAACTTTGCCAGCTTCCAGGTAGGGCATGGAGATCTCCCGGAATTACAACTTATCTTCAGACTGTAAAGATAGGTTCTTTGAGAAAATGGCAGGTCCAGAGGGGTAAACTCTCTGGCATCCTATCCCCTCGAAGGTCCATCCTTCCCCAAACTCTGCTTTCCCCAGGCATTCCCAAATCTCTGCGAATTTCCCAATCCAGAGTTGGCAACCTTAGGCAGTGTTCCACAAGTTAATAATTTGTTCTGTAAAGGAGTATTTTCTTTTACCTGTCCTGGGCCATTTTCTTGACAACTGGAGGAGAGGGTTTTAGGAATGGCCTGCATTAAGGTTGCCAACTCCAGGTTGGAAAATTCCTGGAGATTTGGCGATGGAGCCTGGGGAGGCAGGACTTGGGGGGGAGGGAACGGAGGGGAGATTATGTCACAGAGTCCACTCTCCAAAGCAGCCATTTTTTAATGGGGATTAGATCTCTGTTGTCTGGAGATCAGTTGTAATTCTGGGAGCTCTTCAAGCCCCACCTGGAAGTTGACACCCTAGCTGGCATTAATACAGTCAGGCAAATCTTCAGAACAAAAGCCTTGATCCTGCTCGCTTGACTCTAGCTTACAACCCACATGCATATTAGGGTTCCAAGTTGCCCGCTGGTGGCAGGAAATCGGGTTTTGCCCCATTGCCTGCCAACCGCTGGTGATTGGCAGGAGGTTGCAAACCACCTGGTGATCACCCGCTACTGGCAAGCAACCCAGGCAAGTTTGCAGCGGGCGCTCTCCTAGCAAGACACAACAACATCACTTCTTCAAGTGATGTCATTATGCCAGCGGTGGGCATACTCCTGTTTTTGCCCCCAACGGGCTGAATTGGCCCTGTGCAAAGTGCAGGAGCAAACCAGTTCTCAGCCTAATGATGTCACTTCCCAGAAGTGATGTCATTGTGTCAGTGCCAGGAGCACTTGCGCACGCACAAAGCTCTACCTCCCGGTAAGTGCAATAAACAACATAGTGAGGAAGAAGCTGCCCCCCCCCTCCTGCTGGGAAGGTATAGGGACCTGGCAACTCTAGTGCCCATAGCAGCACACAGTCACAAATTAATCCTTTCAAAAGCCCCCGAGCAGCAACTGCAAATGAGCCGGCTCCCATTTTGTTTGGAATTTCAAACAAAATTGATCTCAGTGGTGCCATCTTGTGGTAAGGCATTCAAGCCTGCGGGGTGGGGGAACGGCACTATACTCCGCCCCCCACCAGCAGCTCATTGGTCCTCCTGCCCTGGCCTGCTTATAAATACTTCCAGGTCAGCCTGGCTGTCTCGTTGTCTAGGCAACAGCAATTTTTTGACATTCTCAATATGGTTCCCTACTTTCTCTTTCTGCTTATTTAATTTCAGTTTATTTAGACAGCCTTTCTATCATTGAAATGGCATTCCAGGTGGTTATTTTTTTTAAATTTCTTTCCTGCCATATGGTTCAATTTTTAAAAACACCTTGTTGTCTAGCAACATATTTTTTTAAATCTATCAAATTTTGCCAATACAATAATCAATTAGATCTCATTTAAAAACAGTATAACAGCAGCATGTGTAGAACATTCTCAGTATTCTACTCATACTCGTTCATTCATTTTGGCAATTTATTACCTTGCTGTTTTCCCCGATGAAAACCAAAAGCGGCTTACAAAAACACTTAAACATAATTTGAATAACATTCAGTTAAGGGGAAAGGGACACAAGGCCACATCTGGAGCAGGTTATGGATTTTACGGGGCAGCTCCCGCAAAGGCAACAGGCTGTGAGCCATAGAAGTCCCATTCCCCCAGTGGCAGCATCAAGTATGGTGTCACTTCCAGTAAAAAACAAAAACAAACCCAGAAGTCACATAAGGTAGCTCCAGGAATTGCCAGAAACTCTATGGTTTTACCACAGAGGTTATGACATTGCCTGGCGATCCAAGAGCTCTTTGTCTCTTATCAAAAGTCTTGTGCCTCTGGCAGGATTCCCAGGTCCCTATACCCTCCTGTTGGGACAGGGGGAACCAGTACTTATCAGGAGGCTTCGCACACTTGTGAGCTCTTGCCCCAGACAAAGTGACATCATTGCACCAGTGGCAGACATGCTCCCAGCTTCATGTGGAGCCAATTCAGACCGTTAGGGGCCAAAATTGGCTCCTGTGAAGTGCAGGAGTATGCCCACCACCAGTGCAATGACATCACTTGAGGAAGTGATGTTGTTGCACCCACTGGGAGTGCACCCACTATGTGCTTGTCCAGGTTGCCTGCCAGAGGTAAGTAATTACCGGGCACTTTGCCAGCTCCTGCTGATCACCAGCAATCAATGAGCAATGGGGCAAACCCCCGGGAGATTGCCCTTCACCAGTTAGGGTTCCCAGGTGGTTCCCAGAGGTTTGCCCCATTGCCTGCTGAGGTGGTAAGCCCCCAGAGATCACCCGCCACCAGCAGGCATCCCGGGAATACACGTGGCATGCATGCTCCCAGCAGAAACGGCGCTGTCACTTCCAGAAATGATGTCATTGTGCCAGCCATGGGAGTGCTCCTGTGCTTCGTTTGGAGCTGATTCTTAAAGAATATGCCCTGAGGGGTGTGCAGGAGCACTCCCATGGCTAGCGTGACGACATCATTTCCAGAAGTGACGTCATCATGCAAGAGTTAGGAGCACGCACATGCAGGGCCGGCGCATCCGTTGAGGCTGGGCTGGCAGCCACCTCGAGCGCTAAGGTGCCGGGGGGGGGGGCGCCATGGAGCTCAATTGCCCCATGCTGCTGCCACCGCCACAAATACACAGCTGCGGGCCAAGCATGGCAGGCGGCCGGGGTGGTGTGCAGAGCAACTGAGCCAGAGGACTGGGAGGATGCACACGCGCCATCCCAGCAGCATGCCCTGTGTGTGACGTCACATGCAGTGACATCATCATGCAGTCTGGGTGTGCGCGCAGGGGAACAACAGCCCTGAAGCTGCCTCAGATGCCAGAAACACTGGCACCAGCCCTGCGCGCATGAAGACACACATGTAGAAGGCACAAGGTAAGTGCCAGCTCCCCCGCACCTCCAGCCAGTAGAGTACAGGGACCTGGCAACCCTACACCAGTGGACAACTAGGAACCCTAGCCTCTGGCCACACCAAGACTTTAAGCACCTCTTGGCATGAAGGAAATAAATACTCTGGTAGATTGCTTGTTATCTGAAATGTGGTGTGGGAGTGAGAGTTTTACAGATACCGTGGGCTGCCAAAAAAACAATTAAGTGGGTTGTTGACCAAATCAAGCCTAAATAATGCTAGGAAAAGTTGAAAGCAGGAAAAAAGGAAGGCCTAACGTGAGATGGCTTGACTCAATAAAGGGAAGCCCCAGCCCCAACCTGAGCAAGGCTGTCAATGATAGGATGTTTTGAAGGTCATTCATTCATAGGGTCACCATAAGTCAGAAGCAACTTGATGGCGCACACAACGCTCACAGAGAGGTTATACAACTGGCAAGATGTTCCCCAAAACTCCTTCCCTCTGCTCAAGGACCCCCCGGCCCACACTCATTAGCTTCTCATCCTTACAATCACCCTGTAAAATAGGCCAGGAATATTATTACTACCTAGAGTTGCCAGCCTCCAGGTGGTGGCTGAAGACAGGGCCGGCCTGCCCATTGAGGCCGGTAAGGCTGCCACCTCAGGCGTTAAGGTGCCGGAGGGGCGCCAGCCCAGGGACAGGGGCATGCGCCACGGAGCTGTAGCCGTCACTGCCAGCCAGGAACGCGTGCTGGCAGCAGCGGTGTGGGGCAGCTGAGCGGGCAGCCTCCCGTTCAGTTGCACTGCGGGCCCGGCACAGCCGGCAGCCAAGGTGGCCGGCTGCGCCTGGCCCACAGAGCAACTGAACGGGAGGGCTGGAAGGCCCCACGCATGCGCACCAGCCCTGTGTGATGATGTCACACACAGTGACATCATCACGCAGCCTGTCGTGCATGCACAGAGGCAGCCATTAAGCTGCCTCAGGTGCCAGCAACGCTGGAGCTGGTCCTGGCTGAAGATCTCCCAGAATTACAATTGATCTCCAGGCCACAGAGATCAGTTCCCCTGGAGAAAATATCTGCTTTGGAGGGTGGACTCTATGGCATTATACTCCATTGAGGCCCCTCCCCACCTCAAACTCCACTCTTTCCAGGCTGCCCCACCCCAAATCTCCAGGAATTTCCCGACCTGTACTTGGCAACCCTGTTACTACCATATGCACTCAGCAGTATGAGAGCACTTTGTCTTCAGCCACCTAGCAGTGTTGTGGTAGAAACCAACCTTCAGCCAGGGATCTCCTTTGAACCCCAAAGAGCACCAATAAGGCTGAAAGCGAGAGCCTTGGACTACATGCAATGGGGGATTGGGGCATTCTCCCATTCTCGTTGGGAGCTGTTGGTCCAAGCTGCTCTGGCAGATATGCCAGCCCTTGGTGGTGGTGGTGGCCCTTCCAAATACGATTCAACCATTTCCTATTGTATAAGCAGCTTCTAATCCTTCATGGTTTAAATCGGTTGCTCTTCTATAGGAGTGCGGGATTGATCTTCTTCGGTGATGAAGATTGAGGGTGTTTCCCTTTTCTAGGTTTCTGAGAGCCAAGCTACAAGTGAGGAATGACACTTGCCTGGCCAGTGAACAGACTCCCGTGTATTCTTCCCTGTTCGCTTGCCATTCACTTGCTCTCCGCTTGATCAAATGGAGCGCAAGTGAATGGCAAGTGAACAGGGAGGACTACACGTGAGTCTATTCACTTGCCAGGCAAGTGTCATTCCTTACTTGTAGCTTGGCCCTGTGTCTGCTGCTCAATCTACTTCCAATTGATAAATTCTTTCAAGGAGGCCACTAGAAGAGAATTAATTTGTACATTTTATTTTAGTGAGGGTTTGCATTGCCAGAGACAGCAGCTATCTTGAAGGCACGCTGTGTGGTGTTTTTTTTCCTCGGTGCACCAGTCTTTTTAAATTTTATTATTGCTCACAGTCTTAATTAGTATTGACATAATAGTTAGGGGGTGGGAGCAGAAAGCTTTGCTCTTTTAACCCTTTTACTTTATCTGGCAGCTACTGCCTGGTTTTGCACAATACGGAGCCAGCGACCTTACAGCATTAGGCAGAAAAAGGAAATTAAGTATATCAGTTTTTATATTCTAGATCATTTAATATATTAAAGACTATAGTAAAAGGCCATTCTGTGTACAGAAGTGTGTGTGAATCAATGTCTGTATCCTGTAGCAACCGGCCTGATTAGCTTAGATTTCTATCAAAAGCCTTTCTGAATCCCCTACCTGAGGGGGCACGACAAATGGTAACCAGGGCACAGGGGCTGCTTGAAAGCAGCACCTCTAGAATCCCTGTGGCTCACTTGGTGCCTTTACTGTGTTCTGGCAGTAGGCAGAGACCTTCCTAGTCCACTGTGCATTTGGTCAATTCTTTAGTTGCTGGTAGGGTTGCCAGCTCCAAACTGAGAAATTCCTGGAGATTTGGGGGGAGGAGCCTGGAAACAGCAGGATTTGGGGAGGGGAGGGACCTCAGCAGGGTATAATGCCATACAGTCCACCCTCCAAAGCAGCCATTTTCTCCAGGGGAACTGAACTCTATGGCCTGGAGGTCAGTTGTAATTCTGGGAGATCTCCAGCCATCACCTGGAGGCTGGCAACCCTCGTTGCTGGCCTGTCTCCTTCTGCCCTGTTCTGTTTTGCAAACGGCTGCTGGTTTATTATTATCGAGGGATTTTTTTTTAACAAGTAGAAGATTGATTTTAATTTTTTTGAAGTGTGTAAACTGCTCTGAGCAGACAGAGCTTTGGAAAAGAAAGCTATAAATATTTGCAATAAGCAAATAAATCATTGGGTCTAGGGTACAGACAGTGCGTTCTTCCTTTCCTGTTTTATCCTCCTTCCCGGGAGAAAAGGATATATGAGACACAGGTGGAGCTTAGAGGCAAGATTCCAGTCCTTTCTGGAATCCGTTGCCTGAAGCAGTTACTTCCTATAGTAGCTTCTTTTGGTTTCTCTGAACACATGATCTGTGAGGGGAAAAACAGGTTTGGAGCTATTCCCTTCCCGCTAGCAGGATTTGGCCTTGGATATGGGGCCTACAGCTTCGCTTCAGAGCTACGGCTTTGGAAGGTCCCCCTTGGCAGAAGCCTGTTTTAAAAACGAATGGCTTTTCCTCACATTCGCATGCCCAACATTGGATAGCAAGCAGAAGCCCAAAGCTGCTATAGCCATCTGCGGAAGCTTTTTCCTCACTATGTTGTTTATCGCATTTCCCAGGAAACGCACCTCACAGGCTTTTCCAGCTCTGAGAGGAAGCACTGAAATATTTACTTGCCTCCCCTCCAAAATCTGTTCTCATTAAGGCAGTTAAAAGTAAACGAACCACATAATGTGGAAACCGGAGCTCTTTTCTTCCCATAAACACTCTCTTGCTGCTCAGAGAAAATGAGCACCGGCCACAGAGAGATGGCAACGTGACAAGCAAGATAAGGTTAAGTGCTGCAAAGTCGGGCCTGGAAGACAGACTCACAAAGAGTTTGAATACGATCCTCAGAGTGACAGCAAAGACCAGCAATGCACCCCTGCTAGATAACACCCTTAGGGCCAAGTAGCATGTAATGCAACAGTAGGTATTGGTAGTCTTGTAATGGGAAAAGACAATCACCATATCAGTGCCTGTCTTTTTCCTAGCCTGTCTTTTTCCCAGCCTGGACGTAAAACAATCCAGGAGAACTATTTTTGACTGAAGAACTGACACTGTCTCTTCTCCAGCACTGATCCATATCATCTATACCCTGTGGCTGTTCCTTGGCCCTCCAATCAGGGCTGTTTTCAGGTTGGAGGGGGGCTGGAGAGAGAGTGCTATGCCCACTACTAGGCTCCCCTTCTTGCCCTCCCACCTATGTGCCCCTACCTGCCTGTGTGCCCTACCTTTGCCCACTCTCAAGTCCTCCCACCAGATGCAATCACAGCTGCCCATACTGCCTGCAACTCCTTTCCCCAGTGGTACTGGATAGTGGGTACAGCTAGGGGTGCCACTGTTGTGGCCACCAGGAATGCTGATGCTTATTGCACCACCCACATGCCCTTCTTCTAGGGTTGCCAGCCTCCAGGTGGTAGCTGGAGATCTCCCAGAATTACAACTGATCTCCAGGCAACAAAGATCAGTTCCCCTGGAGAAAATGACTGCTATGAAGGGTGAACTCTATGGCATTATACCCCACTGAGGGCCCTTCCCTCCTCAAACCCCACCCTCTCCAGGATCCACCCCCCCAAGTCTCCAGGAATTTTCCAACCTGGACCTGGCAACCCTACATTCTCCAACTGCGCTAGGCAGCATATGCAGCAGGGCAGAGAGGTGACAAAGCACTCACACGAGCAGGCTGGGGAAGGGCGTGAATGCAGCCATCAGAGGAGAGGTGTGGGTCAGCAGAAGTGGGTCTCATCAGAAGCCACGGACTCTGACAGCTGCCCCATCTTGCCATCTCAGGGGCAGTGATCACAGAAGGTTCCAGACTCAATCAACAACATTTTATCCAGTCCCAAGTAGCTGGACCAGGTAAGAACCCTGCTGGGAAGGCCTTAGGCAGAAACACTTCCCTTGGAAATGTCATGCTTGTTCAGTGCTCTTTTTAAACTGGGCTGTGCGATACCCATGCAAAACAGCTACACCCACACACTTTACCTCTATCCAGTCCCCGTGTCTCCTGAACTGTGATCATTATAGGCAGCAGGGATCTCACTTGCACACCAGTGATTGGTATTGTATCTGTGTGTGCTTTTCTTGGTAGTATATTGAAAGCAAGAGAACGTGCCATGCCTGCGGGAGCTTCCTGCCCTCATCTGGATCGCAGAAAAACAGCCATGAATCGGGAAATCGTTCTGATATCTTATGCCGTTCTCTTGTTTTGAGGGAAGGGGAAAGATTGTAGCCAGGGATCGTTTGGGAAAATACATAGCTATCTACTGATAGAGTGTTACAGCAACTAATGATTCCCTGCTGGCGGCTGTTGTGAATTCTCCCTGCCTCTCCCTTGCTGTGCGTATGGCTCTTTCCCCAACCATCCATTAGCGCTGCTCGGTGAAACTGTGACTGGTTCTTGCCAGCGACCCTTTTAATTAAGGAAATATGTTGGAGTTTGCCTAGTGAATAACTCTCTGTGGGTTTTTACACACACACACCCCTCCTTTGGTAGCACAGTTTGGATAAAAGGACTCTGCAAGGGAATGTGTGGCTTGCATGTTAAAGACAGGCAGCTGGAAGGTTGGCGGTCAAATCCAGCCACCCAAAGGCTTGTCATCTGGCTCCAAAATAGCTTCTGTTCCAAGAACCAGTCCCCTTATGCGGTTATATACCTTTGCTACTTTCTCCTAGTATAGAATATGCCCCAATAAACTCCTGGTTGGACTACTGTAATGCAGTTTACATGGGGCTGCCCTTGATGATGGTATGGAAGCTACAACTGATCCCTAATGCAGAAGTTAGAGATTTCTAGGGTTAGCCACAGGGAACATAGAACCCCGGTTTAATATGAGCTCTGATGCTAAGCAATATGATTCCAAGCTAAATTCAGGGTGCTAATGCCCTTTACAATTTTGATGCAAGATATTTGCAACATGCTTTCTTTTCCCTTCTCTTGTGTTAAGAAACTACATTTTGTGAGAACCACAAGGCATAGAATTCCATTTTATTTGCTAGTATTCATCACAGAGGTGACCAGGAATTTCACATCTCTCCAATCTGTCACTCTTGATATCTAGCCACTCCAAAGCCAAAGGAGCCACCTGCTGCTAATGAACAGTCCTCCCTGCTGTAATTGGGAAATGGGATACCTTTGCACTAGAGATGGGCACAAACCAAAATACAAACCAAAGTTCATCACGAACAGGCGGGTTTGTGGTTTGCGAACCAGCAGTTCCTCAGAGCCCATTTCTGATGAACCCCCACGAACTTTAGGGCAGTTCATTTGGTTCGTTTTTTGGTTTGTCACTGCAGACATCCTGGTGCCAATCAATCAGTTTCCTAGGCAACGGGGGTTGGGTTTTCTGCAGACCTCTGCTGACCCAGAAGTGACTTTCTTCTGATCCAGAAGTGGTGATTTGCTGACCCAGAAGTGGCATTTTCATGAACCAACCGAACCGGTTCACGGACCAGGGCAGGTTCATGAAAGTTCGTGGTTTGTGAAACGTGACAAACCATGAACTGCATGGTTCAGTTTTTTTTCTGGTTCGTGCCCATCTCTACTTTGTGCATCTCACTAAAAAGACAAGATTTTGCCCCAGCCCTTTAAAGTGGTTCTCTGCTCTTTGCTGCCTCCATCAGCAGCTGGTTAACCTCTGTTCCAAGTGGATCCTTTTTAGGTTTGGCCCAAGGAGGGGCTCTGGCTCAGTGGCAGAGTACACACTTTGCAGGCAAAAAGTCCCAGGTTCAGTCCCCGGCCTCCCTATTTAAAGGATTTAAAATAACATCTTCTGGGAAAGACCTTAATCTGCTAAAGGTCCACAGTAGGGCAGGGCATAACCCAAATATGGTAGTGCCTTTCTAATCTCTACTCCACAAAAATTTGTGCTAGGAATAAACCGGTTAGTCTTTCAAGTGACCCAGGATCCTTGCTTAATATTTCTGATGAGAGCAAAGCTATAGGACCTATATGCCAACATTTAGGGACAGCAGGAGAGAGGATTTTAAATGCTGGGAGATGTTCGTATTTCATATGTAAGCTTTTCTGTCTCTCATTTTGTCTTATTCCCTTCTAACTTGGACCTCAAAATTCCTGAGGTTTTAAACATTTCTTTCTAGTGTTACAATAAAATCAGAAAATCAGAATCAGAAAAAAATCAGAAATGATTTTTTCAGTGGAGAAGGGGAGGTAGAGATTCTCAGTGAGATTTTATAGGCCTAGTTTTGCTTATATTTCAAATGATGTAACAAAATTTAAGAACATTTGCCATGTTTGTGAGTTTCCTAGAAATCTCTAAATCGCGGGTGTGGGAGAAACGGGATGTGAGGCTAAATAGTTTATTGGTCTGGCCCAGCCGGTTGGTTCCTTTGTTTCGGGAGAAATTTCAGCCATTGCATTTTTCATCTGCAAAATAATGCCAGGAGTAATTCCTGCCCCCCTCTACCCCCGACTATGCCTTGAGTTACAATCCTAGTGCTCCTGGCCAAAACAACATGCAGTCCTAAAAACAAGCACATTTGCATAATCTATTCTGAGTGCAGATTTTTGATGGATTGGTCTGGCTCAGTGAATGTACAGCCCTGTCCAAAACGATCATCCAGTTGAGGGGGATGGTCAAAATTTTTGTCTGCGTAAGGCAGCCTTGGGAGGCCGTCATGTAATTAAATTGGACATTAGCAAATGCTGGGCTCACAGGGGAGTCTCCCTGCCTTTTCTGGCCCACCTAGGGTAGGTAAGGGATTTGCGCTTCTAAATCTTACACGGTTGGAAAAGAAAACAACATATACAGATAGTGAGATTCTAGCCCCTCTCGGTTCACTCCTGTTGCTATGGGAACTGCTTCTCGATTGTAAGGGCCCTCATGGTTTGCTTTTTTTATCTGTGCATCTAGGCTTTTGAGGCAGCAAACAAATATCTTGAGAGAAAGCATCTTTGCTCACTCGGATGTAGGACGGATTCTGGGTTTAAAGTCGAAAAAGAATGAAAGCAGGACTGTAAACCTTCAGGGACTACTGGCAGCATCAGAGCTCCTCATGGTTGCTAGGTCGTTCTTAACCTGGTTGTAAAGGCCAAGCCTTAGAGCTGGGACTATGTGTTGAAATGTATACGAGTATCTCTATGGATGTGTCCCGCACACTTCTGACACCAGAGCCCGCCCACCCCACTTGGCAGGTCTAGAAGTGTACCCACCCTTCGTTTGCCTTTCCCTCCCTCATCTCCAGGGGGCTCGATTGGTGAAACTGTGTAGGGGGGGGGTTAACTTCCCTTCTCCCTTGGCACGATAGCCTTGATCTGATTCAGGACACCAGGCAAGTACAATTTATCTTTAAAAACATATTGAGAAGATCTAAACTTCCACTGTTTCATCTGCTTTGCTCTTTATCTGATCAGATCCACACACCTATTTCCAAGTTAGTTCCAGGGCTCCATCTCTTTCGTAGTAGTGCGACCAAGAAATGGAACCTTAGACAGAGCTATGCAAAGAGAGGCGGATTGGATTTTTCAAAAGTTCTCACTACGCAGCACAGTAAAGACAAATTTAGCAAGACAACTAGGCGGTATTAAATTTTGAGGCCAGCATCCCTGGAGTCCAGTAGCCTGAAATGGCAAAGTTACAATAGATTACCCCCATGCTATCTTGTAGGAAACATGTAAGCTAGGTGGACCCTCTAAACGGTAATGCGGGTACATTCTACGCCTGCTTATTCTGAAATAAGTCTCACATCTTTTTTAAAAACCCTTTCTTAGAACAAGTATTTCACCATTCAGAAAATGTCGGGAATCCAGAAATAAAAATAAAATGTATTGATTTGAACACAACACAAGCTCGTTGGGGAATGTAAAAGGCTTTTCATAAACCTCGATCTGAAATCATCCAGGATAACTGCTTACCAGGGCTATTCTTCATGTTTCATTTCACTGCATTAAAAAAAGACATGTGCAAGGAAGCTATCAAAGGCTGAAAACACAAGTTGTGAACCAAAAGGCCCCCACTTCAAATCTGGCACATGCCCCAAGCTCACAGAGAGCCAAGCTACAAGTGACGAATGACACTTGCCTGGCAAGTGAACAGACTCACATGTATTCCTCCCTGTTCACTTGCCGTTCACTTGCTCTCCACTTGATCAAGTGGAGCGCAAGTGAATGGCAAGTGAACAGGGAGGAATACATGTGAGTCTGTTCACTTGCCAGGCAAGTGTCATTCGTCACTTGTAGCTTGGCTCTCAGTGGCTTTCTCTTTTGCTCCCCTCTTCCCTCAATACATGCATTGGTCTACCTTACAGGGACATTGTGAAGATGGCTGAAGTAGTATGCTTTGAGCCCTGGTACGGATTACTACTATTTCTTTAAACTGAGGAGCTGAAGACAGAAAATCCAGATGGTGGTATTCAGGAGGTTGCCCTAGAGCCAAGCTGCATGTGACGAATGACAAGTGACGAATGGCAAGTGAACAGGGAGGAATACACGTGAGTCTGTTCACTTGCCAGGCAAGTGTCATTCCTCACTTGTAGCTTGGCTCTAGTCCTAAGGCAATAGTGATCCCTTTCTGGCCTCCTTGCTCCTCTTCCCTCAAATTTGAAACCAGCTCAGATGGCTGGCTGAGCATGAGCATAGGTGCAAAGTGCCAGCCCAGGTCGTCTTCCTCTCTCTTTAGGGATCAGGGACAGCAGCCACAGAGATCAGATTCTCTTTCTAAGGAGATTGGAGCAGGGGAGAATCTTTGCTTCCCCTCCCTCTACCTCTTTGGCAGCTGGATTTTGCACCATAAGGTCAGACCAGTGCAATCCCTAACAGCTGTGAGAACAGGAGACCCTGCAGAAATCAACCCCCTGTGCGTTTGCTACAGCCGAAGGGGGAGAGGATGCTGAATTAATTTTTTATGTTGCAAGCGGAAATTGAGATTACCACATACGCCTCCCCCCCCGCCCCGCCTTGCTGGTGCACTTCTGCGGCCTTCGTTGCGCCTGTGGTTAAATCTGGGTGGTTTAGAATCTCTATGAAACCCTCTAACGCTGACCAAAGCTATTCCCTCTCCCCCGCGCTAGTCTGGTATTGCTCCAGGCTGTAACAGTAAATGTTTTTCCATTGATTATTCAGAATAAATTCTGCCGTCCGGCTGAAAACAGAGGTTGCTTCCATACTGAGGCACTTTTGCACAATGCTCAATTGTTCTTTCCCCACAATTGGCTACATGCAGAGTGAAAACAGGGATTCTACATGGCGTTGGAGGCAGCGCTGAATTTCCTATCTAAAATTTGGCAATTTAATCTCTGTGGGCAAGGCTGCATTCTCTGTTAATGGGGGAAATAAGACCCGTTCGGCTCCTGCCTCTTTTGTCTCTGCAATTGTCCTTTTAAAATTGTTTCCCTCCTCTTCACAATTACTTTTGCCTTAGTTCAAAATTGATTCTTAATCAGTTCTTGGGTGAGGGTGTGTGTGTTAATTACTGCTTTTCACAGCCAAGATAATTGCTCATTAATTTTTTTATAACTGCTTATTATTTTGCTCCTTAATAATATAAAATAATTGTTCATTAATTTGGCTTCTCCAACCAGCAATGTTTGGGTTTCTAGGAGCTCCCAAATGGTAGCTGGGATATCGTAATGCTGCTTAAAAGAAATTACTTTTCCTCTTATTTTAGATTTTTTTCTGCAAACCTGAATGTTTATAGAGGGGAAAAACATATCCATACATGGCCACATTGTGCGAATGTTTTGATCCACCCTTTGGGGCCAGACACCTAGATAATTCCTGTGTATATTTTAGGCATATACAACATATTTTCAAACATATGTTCATTGTTTAAGTGTGACTAATTATATACACAAATAATATAACAAAAATAATACAGTACTTAAGAATTTTAAGTTCTTTCTTCATGATCTCCATGGATCAGGCTTTGTGCCCATACGGATTTTTGGAAATTGGAATTTGCAAACTTCCAGAACTAGCTTTCAGGCACAAAAATCCTCTCCTCGCACAGCTAAGCGACAAGAGACAAATTACACGAGGAGGAGCACATGAAGGGAGTCGCAATGTTAGCCAGGAAGTGGAGTTTCAAAAGAGATTGGAAGGCTTTGTCAATTTCCCCTCTCTACAGAGCCAGAGAGATCTCTGAAAGTTTATTTCCTCTTTGCCTCTGAGAAGGGGAGGTGAAACTGACAGAGCCTTAGGAGGCTAAGAGGAAATTAACAAACCCTCTGAGCAGGGATCTCCCTGGCTCTGTAGAAAGGGGAAATTGACAAAGCCTTCTGATCTGTTTTAAAACTCAGCTTTCCGGCTAACATTGCGACTCCCTTCACGTGCTTCTCCTCGTGTAATTCATCTCTTGTCGCTTGGCTCTCAGAGATGCAGCTTTGACTGTACATGCCCAACTGGGCTGGGGGCGGGGTTCGGTGGAACAACCTTTGCTTTGCATGCAGAATGTTTGCAGTTCAATCCACGGCATCTCCAGTTAAAAGGACCAGGCAGTAGGCGAGGTGAAAGATCTCCACCTGAAACCCTGGAGAGAGGCTGCCAGTCTGAGCAGACAGTATTGACCTTGGTGGGCCAAAGGTCTGATTCAACATAAAGCCGCTTTATATTCTTGCTCAGTTCTCTTTCTTCCATCTCAGCAGCGTTAGACAGATTCTCCAGGAGATGGTTTTCCTTTTTATATCCCCCATTTCTTTTCCTACCTGTGTCTGTAAGCAGTCTCTGCTTTGTATAATTTATTCATCTTCTGCTGTGCCCTGGGACCTATCTTTTCGATTCAAACATGCTGCTTGTCCTGTTTTGACTGTAAAAGACTATTTCATTCTGTCCCAATTATGCACTTTCTGTTGTTTACTGCAGGAATTGTTTTCTCTTTCCAAATGCTGTTTTCCCCTCAGATGGCAAAAACCAAGATACATGTGCTAAGGTAGCCACAAGGGCCGCAGCTGGAGGCTTTTTCTCTCAGGTGTTGGGTATACTCACAATGTTGCTTTTACATTTCATACATATGCCAAGTAGTATAATTGTGTGTGCTAATGAAGTTATACATGAGGCGTTTTATGCTGAAGCAGTAAAATTAGTTTTGGTTTGATTAGAATGTGTTCCGTATATTTTCCCCAAATTTCTGTTCCCCCCCCCCCGAACTCTGTTTCCCGAGTCAACTATAACTGAATGCTGGATAACTGGTTTCAGTATAGGTTTTCTGGTGTTATCGGTTGTCTTAGAGCCAAGCTACAAGTGACGCCTGACACAGGTTGGCCACTTGTCAGCTTCCCTCAAGTTTTGATGGGAAATGTAGGCATACTCGTCTTGCAGCTGTAATGGAGAGCCAAGCTGTAAAACCAGGATGCCTACATTTCCCATCAAAACTTGAGGTAAGCTGACAAGTGTCCAACCTGTGTAAGGCGTCACTTGTAGCTTGGCTCTTAGGCTTCTTTTTATTGTTACTTTATTTTTAAAATGCAATATTCACTTTAAAAAAAAAACTTTTAAACTGCTATTGATTGGAAGCCGAGAGTCATACCTGCTTGGGTTGCTGTTGGAGTGGAGGCTAGGGAGGGTGCAATGCGGGGAAGGGAGGGACCTCAGCAGGGTATAACGCCATAAAGTCCACCCTCTAAAGCAACCATTTTCTCCAGGGGAACTGATCTTTGGAGTCTGGAGATCAGCTGCAATTTTGGGAGATCTCCGAGCACCCCCTCAAGGTCGGCAACCCTAAATCCATCACAAATAGTGAAAAAGCTGGCAGAATTGCAGCTAATCTTCTCGGTTCTGGTCCAGATCAACACAAATCCTGAGTTTAAGCAGTGTTTAGTGTCTGACTTGGCCCACTTGTTTCGGAGCAAGGATTTGCTAGGTCAGCCTCCTGGCATGACATCTTTTAACTATTGTTGATGGGAGGACACAACATCTACATTTTTTGGCATGCTGGATATAGTCTTTTAAATAGTAAAAGGGTCTGCTTCCTTCACTGGTGAAAATAACTTGAAATTCCTACTGGTACTGTCTCTCTACACAAGACGCCCGGGGGCGTGTTCGTCAACTGTTGGGAGGCTCAATGTTAGCTGGGAAGCGCAGTTTAAAACGACAGAGCCTGCGGAGATCGCTCTGGAGGGGATGGATTCTCTCACAACCCTCCAACGTCCCTGGTGTCTCCCCTTCCAGAGCCTTTGCCCTGCTGAGGCTCAGTGAATTCAAAGTTTTAAGCAGCAAAGGTGGCAGGGTAAAAGTTCCAGAAGGGAAGACAGTTTGGCACACCTTCCGCATAAGGAGAGTCTTGGAAGACTCTAAGATGGGGAGTTCCACTTTTGTCCACTTTCTTACCAGCCCTCTATACCTTTCTTATTATATTTATTCCCTATTTTTCTCTGAAGGGTCCCAAAGAGATATACAACATTAATATGGTGGTCCCCGGCCCGAAGGACATCCGTCTGGCCTCAACCGGGGCCAGGGCTTTTTCTACCCTGGCCCCAGCCTAGTGGAACGCTCTTCCACTGAAGATCCGGGCCCTGCAGGACCTGTTACAGTTTCGCAGGGCCTGTAAAACGGAGATGTTCCGCCGGGCCTTTGGCTGAGTGCCAGCGGGTGTCCCCCTTCTTCCATCTAAGGCCACCACTTTTTCTGGGGCTGACCTCAGCCATCTGCTATGCCCATATACAGACTCCCAATATTTGTTTAAATAGCCCACTCCTGGACTATTTTAATGACTTTAAAAAAATTATTATTGATTTTATGGTTTTGTTACTTTTAATGTATTGTTGAATGTTGTTAACCGCTCTGAGCCCATCTGTGGGGCGGGCAGGGTATAAATCAAATCAAATCAAATCAAATAAATAATACATTCAATGAAAATACAATTTAAATAAAATGGAATGTAGTCTATTAGGGCTGGTCTTGAATCCAGTGGTGTAGCACATTTAAGGGCACCAGTCACAGGCCAGGGACTCCTTGGCACATGCCCAAGGACTTGTGTCTCTCGCAATCCATAGTTTATACCTGGAAACATGAAGAGCAGATAAAAAGCAAAGCTTAGGTATTACATCAGATATGTTTCTCCTACTTTGCCCTCTTTGCTACCAGCCTGTACCAGCTTACTTCCACCTCTGACTTCCTTATAGGTGTCTCTTTGCCTCCTTGTGTGACTTGCCAGTTTGGTGTAGTGGTTAAGAGCAACAGGACTCTAATCTGAAGACCCAGGTTTGGTTCCCCACTCCTCCACTTGAAGCCAACTGGGTGACCTTGGGTCAGTCACAGCTCTCCGGAGCGCTCTCAGCCCCACCCACCTCACAGGGTGATTGTTGTGAGGATAAAATAACACACTTTGTAAACTGCTCTGAGTGTCCTGAAGGGCAGTATATAAATCGAATATTATTATTATTGCTTGTACGTGATAAGTAATGCAAATATCACAAAGTCACCAGAAGTCTCCAGTGCTGTCTCATCCCAAAGAAATGAAAGCATGAAAAGTTTTGCCCCAGAATGTCTCGCCACACTGGGCCCATAATAATACATGGCGTTCTTATTTGCACATTATTCCCAAGGTCAGTTTTACTTATTCTGTAGGGCGCCTCTGCGTGATGCAGCTTCCGTTTGGATGGGGCATTGCGGTCTAGGCTCTCTGCCTTTTCTTCCCTTGAAAGCTTGATCGGATCTTCCCCCACCTCCCGGGAAGACACAAAAAAAGTTCCTTTCCCATTCATATACATTTTTAAAGAAAAGAGTTTAACAATCAATAGGCTCTTAGCTTGAGATTTCATTAAGGGTTTCTCTGCACTCTGTATCGATTGCTCGCCTGGGCAATGCCAAGGCCCGCTTTGCTGTAGAGAGCAGTAACACACGCAGTTTTGATAAACACAAGAAGCAACTACTTTCAGTCGGCTGTTTTGCTTGCTGTTTGGGCAGGTGTCTTTGGATCCAGCTGGTCTACAGACGAAGGCCATCCAGTCATCCCGCGAGATGCTAAGAAGCGAACATAAGAACAGCCCTTCTGGATCAGAGTCCCAAAGTCTAGCAAGTTCACCATCCCATTTTCAATTCTGGCTGACCAAATCCCCTGGAGAAACCCAACTCCTACCTCTGATACTGCTCCGTTTTATGGATAGTTTTTATGCAGCTTATGTTTAACGGCTTGTTTTTTTTAATGGCTTGTTCTTTATACTGTGGTTTTTAATTGTAAGTTACCTTGAGCAGGACTCTGAAGAGATGGCATAGAAATAGTCTAAATAAGTATTTAAACACACACACAAGTTTCATTTTCAACTACCCATTTCCAACTAGCGTGGCTAATATCGTAAGAAAAGCCCTGTGCAAGACGGTCCCAGGGAAGAGGAAGCGCTGCTGGTTTGACTTTTTATATCTTCTCTCCCAAACGGATCATCATTCTCCCCTCGTTCATGTCATGCTCGCAACACCAACCCTGGGAGGTAGTTTAGGCTGAGAGTGTGACTAAGATCACTCTAACCGCTACACCACACTAACATGTTGCAACACTTCCCTACGTAATGTGTGAACCAGTCCTTTGAGAACAAGAGTTTCTCTAAAGAAGATTGACAAGTCTGTAGGAGAGAGAGAGAGAGAGAGCAAGCACGGATCTGGCATTCTTCTGTAGAAGATATTCAACCAGCTGTTTAGCCGGGAAAGGCAAGTGCCATCAGGGACCTTCAGAAAAGCGGAACGTCATGCCTGCGTGCCCACGGACCTAAGTGATTTGTTGCGCTCGGATCTCTGTGCTGTATGAAGAAGTGTGTTATTCGGTGCCATGGTTGACTGCTATGGGAGGCATGCAGTTCTCTGCCCTACAGGAACTGAGATGGTGGAGGAGGGGGGAGGGGCTCCATTGTCAAGGCTCTGTGCTTTGCCAGTTTAAATCAAAGGATGATCCAAACCAGGTGGCAGAGCAGGAGATGGACAGATCTGCAAAGATTTGCAATGCTTTTGATGAACAGACTACACCTTACTGAATCAGTGGAAGATACCTCGGGCTGACGCACGTGGGTTGATTTAGAATTAAGTCCCATTGTTTTCAACAAGATTTTTCTCTCCAGGGGGGCCAGTTATTTCAGACTGTTCGAACTTCCAGGAGGCTTTCCTGCATTTGCTCTGTTTCCCCCAAACACCTGCAGGTCACAGGGGATACCTGTGCGATCTCTAAGAGGTGCCACCTGGCTTGTGTTCGGTCTCCATCAGAAGGCACTTCTTCACACAATGCATAATTGACTTGTGAAACTCACTATCGGGGATACAGCGATAGTTGCTAGTTTTGACGGCGTTGAGGGTGAGGAGAGACAAACTCAGTGAGAGTTCCATCAACTGCTATTACTCATCATGACAACTAAGAAGAACCTCCTTTTTTTGAAGGGCCAGTTGCTGCAGAAGACAGGATGTGGTGGGACTAGATGGACCGTGGTGAGCAGGAGGTCGCAGATGCAGCTCCTAGGACAGTGCACCGTCCCCAGAGGTGTAGCGTGGGGAAGGCCAGGAGGGCAGCTGCCCCTGGCGCAAAATTTTGAGGGGGTGCCACGTCCACGCCCCCCCAGGAGCGCCCCCCGCTTGCCTCCCCGCCCCTTCGCTGCCGCCGCCAACACAACACCCAGTGAGACGGGCACCTGGGCAGTGCAGCAGGCGGCCTGCCTCCCCGCTCGTCTCCTGACCCTCCCCATTCCCATAGTTCGGGCCGCTTGCATCCCCCACCCCTTATCTCTTCCCACAGCCGCCCGCGCCACTGCCATCAGCTCAGCACCCAGCAGCAGCAGGGGCAGCTGTGGCGAAGAGGTAAGGTGAGCCGTGAGGTGAGGTGAACTGTGGGAGCGCTCTGGGAAGGGCAGGGGTACGCCCCTGTGGTCCACCTCCCTGCTCCTTCACCGCCGCCGCCCGCACTGCCGCCGCCAGCTTGGCGCCCAGCAAGCCGGGTGCCCCAGCAGTGCGACAGGTGGCCCGCCTCCCAGCTCCCCGCCAGAGCGCTCTTGTGGTTTGGGCCGTGTTTGTCTCCCCATCCCTTACCTCTTCGCTGCAGCCTCATGCAGCTGCGGTGAAGAGGTAAGGGGCGGTGAGGGAAGCTGCCCGAACCGCGGAGCGCTCTTGGGCAGGTGGGGGCACACCCTTGCGCGATGACATCACAGAAGGCACTACCTCCTGCCCCAGGCAGCACTAAAGCACACTACACCACTGACCACCACTAAGCCACAAACCCCTCCGAAAGCTTTCAGACTCTTTTTGCGGAATCCTGGAGTTTCTTGAAATCCTAGGGTTGCCAACTCTTGGTTGAGAAATTCCTGGAGATTTGAGAGCGGAGCCTGGGAAGGGCAGAGTTTGGGGAGAGAGACGGGCAGGGATGGGATGCCGTAGAATCCGGCCTCCAAAGCTGCCATTTCCTCCGAGTGAACTGATCTCTGTAGTCTGGAGATCAGTTGTAATTCTGAGAGATCTCCAGGTCCCACCTAGAGATTAGCAAGCCTAATGGGAGGGCAGTCCTCAGGGAGGAGGTAATCAATGGTGGGCAACTTTTCTTGAAAGACAGCTACCGGCCCGACTGGTTTTTCTCTGTTATGCTCAGCTGCAACAGGTAGAGCTTTGAGTATATTCTCTGCGGCACCTTCAGTTGTGGGGAAGGGAAAGTGGTAAAGCATCTGCTTTGCGTGCAAAAGATAAAATGCCAGGTTCAGTCCTCAGCATCTCACAGTTAAAAGGATCAGGTTGTTGACGACCTCTGTTTGAGACCCTGGAGAGCCCCTGCCAGTCAGAGCAGATAATACTGACCTTGATGGATCACTGATCTGAGTTCCACTATCTATGGTAAGTTCATGTGTGCCTCCACTTAAAGGCGCAGGTTTTTATTTGTTTTATTTATTTATGTCCTTTATAGTCCATCTTTCTCATTGAGACTCAAAGCGTGAGAGTGAGATCTTTGGGAAGGACTTTTCTTTGTCCAGCATTCTGCAGAGAGACTGCCAGTTGGGGTAGGCGATATGCAGTGTGATGGTGTGACATTGCATGGTCAGACATTCAAGCCTGTTGTGCTTGGCCAGATTTCACCATCTGCATTCTCGAGACAAGTACAAGGAACAAATTCCAAATCACACTGATTCAGCAAGGGGTACCAGTTTGGTGTAGTGGTTAGGAGCGGCAGGACTCTAATTTGGAGAGCCAGGTTTGATTCCCCACTCCTCCACTTGAAGCCAGCTGGGTGACCTTGGGTCAGTTACAGCTCTGTCAGAGCTTTCTCAGCCCCACCCACCTCACAGGGTGTTTTGTTGTGGGGATAATAATAGCATACTTTGTAAACCGCTCTGAGTGGGCATTAAGTTGTCCTGAAGGACAGTATATAAATCTATTACTACTACTACTACTACTACTACTACCTGCAGAGGATGGTAATTTCAGCATCCTGGTTGGCCCTCCTCTGGATAAGGAAGCACCCTTTCCCCTCTAGACCACACAGGCCTCCAAGTGTGGCTGGATTTAGCTCATCCATGGGTAATTTCCCATCTGCATTACAAGATTGTGCCCCTTTCTCTCATCTCTCATGAGTAGATGAGTGTGGAATCATCAGAAATGACAATCAATATGAAATGGAAATATCGGCGGCTCAGTGGAGAAGAATGAATCTAATGAACGGCCTTCTCAGGTTTGATGGGAGAAGCGCATTTTCCTCCCAGACTCCTAGGTTCTGGCAGTTGTAGAACAGTAGAGTCGTGTGTGTGTGTGTGTGTGTGTGTGTCAGTGGCTTCCTGTCCAAAAGGTGAGGGTCATCAAGCCAGGGCTGTAATATTTGGACTAATATTGCGATTTGGATTCTGTGGGTGATGTATGAGACGGGGCTTTGCAAAGGCTACAAAGATAACAGCTACTTCTGTTGATCTGTGTGCTTTGTTGCCAAATGTGTGTGGGGAGGGGGCTTGCCACTACAAAGCAGAAGACACATACACAAAATCTGCATGATATAAGCCCTTTTATGGGGTTGCCAACCTCTAGGTGGTGGCTGGAGACCTCCAGGATTTACATCTAATCTCCAGGCCACAGAGATTAGTTCTCTGGGAGAAAATGGCTGTTTTGGTGGGTGGACTTCATGGCATTACTAGTAACAAAGCCCGTTGTGGGAAAAAATGCAAGGAGCTGTAGAAAGGGGAGGGCAGGCGGGTGGGCATTGCCTCCTCCTCTGTGATTGATCCCGGCAGGGTGAAGGAGGGGGCGGGAATCACCCCCTGCTCTGTGCCTGATCCCAGCTGGGTGAAGGTGGGGGGCGGGCATCACCCCCTGCTCTGTGCCTGATCCCAGCTGGGTGAAGGGGGACAGGCATTGCCACCTGCTCTGCACTGAGGCCCCTCCCCTTCCCAATCCTATCCTCTCTGGGGTCCACCCCACAAAAACCTCCATGAATTTCCCAACCTGGAGCTGGCAACCCTACCTTTTAAGAGTTCATGGTGCTTTGGGTCTCTGCCCCAAGGAGCTTACAATCATACCATTGCCTTGTTCCAAACTCACTTCTGTATCCCATACAATCGACATCGGAGCAGTGGAATGTGAAATACTGTTAGCTGTTCTAAATGTGCACAGGCTATACTTTTCTCAAAGGGAATGGGGAGAGAAGGCCTCCATCGCTACCCTGTCTGCCCCTTGTAGAAGATCGTTGATGCAATTGATCAGAGTGTGTTAAACTATTTCTACAGCCTACTTCTCGCGTTGATGGATGTATGACTCAATATGAATGTGCGCAGCTAGGGAGAGGGAGGGCTTGATTAGCTGGCGCTAGGCTCTGGTAACCCTTTCTTATGCTGATCTCTACTTTGAGGTCAGGAAGGCATTTTCCTCCAGGCCATATCGCCTGGGGATACAGGATGTTTTTTACCTTCCTCTGGGCATAGAGCAGGGGTCACTGGGGGTGGGGTGGGGGAGGTAGCTGTGAATTTTCTGCATTGTGCTGGAGGTTTATTTTATTTATTTATTTATCTATTTATTTATGTATTTATTTATGTCATTTATAGTCCACCTTTCTCACTGAGACTCAAGGCGGACTACACAGTATGAGGTTAATACAATCAGTATCAAGTAAGTAAATTTCAATACAATACCATAAGGTAAACATATACAATTCTAAAGACATAGCATTAGCAAGGATCCAAGACATAGTAGAGATACTGAAGCAAAACATAATCAATTCTAGGACTAATATTAGACAGCATGGAGCAATGGTTGTACATAGGAGTATATATTTAAAGCAGCAGATAATATATGAGGCAAAAATGGTGATGAAGTCTATGATCCCCAACTTGTTATTGAAGCACCTGAGACCCCATCCCTACAATGCAGCCCTCCCATTTGAGTAAAAAGCCTTTTTGAATAGTTTGGTTTTGCATCGTTTACGGGAAGCCAGGAGAGTGGGGGCTCTTCTGCCTTCCTCAAGCAGGTCATTCCACAGGATAGAGGCCACCACAGAGAAAGCCCGTGTACGGGCTGCTGCTGACTTCACCTGTGTGCAGCCTGGTACCTGCAGGAGAACCTGTTCAGATACTAGATGACCCTCGGTATCCCTTCCAGCTCTTTCTATATGCTGGCTTTCTCCCCAGGAGTCTATGCAGTCTGGAATTTCTTGTATGAACGGTGTGGGAATAGGCATTACTTATGTTGGAGGGAGGGAAAGAGCAAAGCGTGTATTAGAAGTCCCCCCCTTTTTTTTCTTTTAAATGACTCTTGCTAAGCGTACCCCCTGGCCAGTGGCCTTCTGCACATGTTCAACCACACTGTTATTTTTTTTAAGGCATAGTTTCATGTGCATCAGGGTTGGCTCTGGCCATGTTTATTCAATGGTGTGAGAAGACATTCTGTATATGCCTCTGGTCCCTATTCTTTTCCCCCTTTATTAGGGCCAGCTGTGGCTGTTCTTAACCAAGGAAGGAAGGCACTCTGGAGATGCCCCCCATACAAACCATTTGTCTTTTTTTCAATTCAGGGTTGTCTCAGGCAATGTGGAGGGAAGAAGGCACTTTGCACATGCTCAGTGTCACTCTTTCTTCTGTTTTCAGTAGAGGGCCTTGTATATCAGGGATGGCTTGAGCTAGTCCTAACTGTGGAGGGGAGGCATTCTGCACGCATTTTTTAAGAAAAACCCCACTTATACCAGGACTTCTTCTAATTGGGGGTAAAGACACTTGACAATAGCCCCATTGCAATAAAGAAAAACATGATTTTCTATGTTACAATGTTTGTATGTGTTTTTATATGTTACAATGCACTTTGCACATGCTCAAGGCTGCTGCTTTTATTAGGAAAAAATGTAACCACATATATCATAAGATCTGGACCTAATAGCATCGTAAAGACCAACTAGATTTCCAAGATACAAGCTGGGACAGGGGAAGCCTCGACACCTTGCTCCGTTGTTTGTTGGACGGTCCAAAATTTCACAGGTATAGGACTGTTTGTTTCTCCCTTTGTAAAGGATCTGTCCTGTGTCCCAGCCCACCATAAGCTACAGATCTTTTCGGCTGGAAGTGTTCATAATACTACTCCGGTAGGAGCCAAATTCTCCTATGTGATTAAATCTAATAGACAGCCAGATCTGGACTACTCTGTGTTACAGCTGGATGGTGTTGGTTATATCCATCCTTATTATTATTGTGATTTGTTGACATTGTAATTGCTTTTTGTTTTTCTATATTTTTGATGCTCAGGACCGTTAGTCATAAGAGCAGAGAATAAGGAAAGATACAAGCTTTGGAGAATAGAAAAGAGTCCAGTAGCACCTTTAAGACTAACCAACTTTACTGTAGTATAAGCTTTCGAGAACCACAGTTCTCTTCGTCAGACGCATGGAGGGTAAGAAGAAACTGGTCAGATATATAGGTGGAGAGGGGCGCGGGGGGTAGTAGATGCAATCAGTAGCTTCTAATAAACTGATTACATCGACTCCCCCCCCCCACCTATATATCTGGCCAGTTTCTTCTTACCCTCCATGCGTCTGACGAAGAGAACTGTGGTTCTCGAAAGCTTATGCTACAGTAAAGTTGGTTAGTCTTAAAGGTGCTACTGGTCTCTTTTCTATTTTGCTACTACCGACTAACACGGCTAACTCCTCTGAAGCTTTGGAGAGGCAGAGCTCCCTCGGGCATCTAGTTGGTCTTTAAGGCGCTACTGGACCCGGATCTCGATCGGCTACCGCAGCCCAACACGGCTCCCCACCTGAAACGATCTCCTCGCATCACCGGCGGCGTCTACTCCCGGGAACCGCGCTTTGCACATGCCCCGAGGGCGCCTTGCTTCCGCCTCCGGCCCCGCCGGCTTGCCTGCCTCTCGGGCCGCGCGCTCTTCCCCAGCCCCGCCCAGCCGGCCGCTTCTGCCTCGGCCGGGCCCTTTAAACCGGCCCGGGGAGGGCGGCGGTGGGCGGAGACGGGGGCCGGCCCGGAGCCAGCGCCGGTGGCGCCCTTGGCTGGCTGGCTGCGGCGGCGCTCCGGCGCTGGTGCGCGGAGGGGGGGCTTGCGCGGCCGCCGCCTGCCCGCTTCCGAGGCCGCCGGGCGAGGAGGACGGAGCCCGCGGAGCGTCGCCCCGGCCGAGCTGCCGCCGAGTGCCTCCCCAGCCCGGTAAGCGCTGCGCCCCCGCCGATCCCTCCTCCTCCTCCTCCTTTTTTTCAATGGAGCGCCAGGATCCACCTCGCCTCGCCTGGTGTCTCCTTTCCGAGGCTCCTAATTTTAAGCTCTCGAGCCCGGCGCAGCGGGAGGGAGGCTGCCGGGGTGGCTCCGGCGTGGGCGGCCGAGCAGCGCTTTGGAGACGCCGAGTCGACCCTCCCCGCCTCCTTTCCGTCCCCTCTTCTTGGCTTTCTGCATGCAATTTTTTTTTGGTGCCCCGCTTTCGGAGCTCGCTGACGCGTGTGCTGCTCGCACGTGCGAATGGGCGTGTGTGTTTCCCCGGGTTTCTTAAAAGCCCACAATGCGTGGGTGTGCGGGGGTCGGAAACGGCCCCCTCCCGACGCGTTCGCGCGGATGTCCCCCACCCCCTTTTGTTGTGGTTTGCAAAGGATGCTTTTTCCTCCCTTACAAGTAAATGAGTTTGTGGGTTGTGTGTATTTTTGCACACGTGTGTATGCGCACCTGGTGAAGAGGTCAGCTCTTTAGAGGAAAAGAGCCCTCCCTCTTCCCCACGTGCCAGTTTGGGGTGCGCTTTATTGCCATTTTTCCTCTCTTCGGCAGGGTGAGCCACAAGGAGTGTGTTGGTGTGCATGCACAGCTGTGTGTGTGGGAGAGATTCTCACCCACCCCTTTCTATGGCAAATTATATTGTGTGTGCGCGCGTATCTCTCACACACAGCTAGATCAACACTTCCACAGGCATGAACTGATTTCTCAAAAGTATTTCATATTTTCCCTCTCCTAATAGTAATTGTCAGTCATTTATAAACGTCTGGAAACCTTAACGTGGCCCTTGCCCTTTCATAAAAGGAGACTTCTCCTATGAGATGTTTATTGTTCAGGTGACTCGCATCTGCTTTGTGAACCAGATCATAGGGAGGAATCAGCAGTAACTTCCTTTATCTGCAGGGGTGCTGTGCCCTCGGTGCACCAGCTGGGGCTGACCCACACCTGCCCTGGCCCAGTTCACACCTGATATCTGCCCGTGTGTGTGAATTGCTCCCAATTGGCTGAGCAATGGCCGTATGCCTTCCCTCCCAGCATCCTTTTAATCAATGGACTCCAGTTTTTTTTCCCAATGACTTGCAGGTGCTGCTTATTGTGTCGGCTGTAGTGAGTGTGTTCCTGTTCTTTCCAGAGAGGAGACAGGGAAGCCGCTTTGCCTCGCTGACCCTTCCTTCCCCCTCCCTGCTTTTCTTTCCACACCTTGCTGCATTATTTATCTCTAGCAAAACGCCTGTCATTATGACGGGTGGAATATATGTGCTGCAAGGATGCATGTGCGTGCAGCGCATTGCTTGTGTGCTTTGCGCATAGAAACTCATTACATCCCCTTACAGGAGTGTCTCAAGAGGTGGAGGGCACTGCTCTCTGCTGCATGCAGCTGTGACCCCCACCCCATACAGTGTGCTTCCCCCCCTATAGAAATGGATGGCAATTATGCACACTTAAGGCAGAGCTTATGGTTTATCCCATTGACCCTTGAGAATCAAGCCTGCTTTCACAATATGCATCCCCCCCCCCCCATTCTGTTACTTGGAAACCATTGAGTGTGTTGGAATGTTGTGAGTCCAGATAAAATATTACAGTTTAGGGGTCACGTGCTTTGGAGCCAGCCTGAGGGGAATTAGGCCTACATATGTGTATAATGTTTTATATGCTTGCTTAGGTTACCATTTAAATGCAGGGAGATGGTGGACGTGTAATCACAGGGAAGCAGAAAATAGGCCACTTTATCTTTGCAAATTGTTGAGTAGTTGCCCACTGAAGAAGAGGGTTGCTCTCCCAAGACTGGTCAGAGCTGCTAGTCTTGGATGGATGATTCTCTCTCCTCTCTCTTTCCCCATTCACTGCTGCAAATGTATAGCTCTTGTCAGATGTGCTTAGAGACGTATCCATTCATTCATTTTATGAACGGGATGATTAAGACTCTGCGGCAGCATGAATGATTCTTGCCCAGATTCCCTTGCCTTGCATTATAACAGAAGGGAGGGTGCCAAGGGGAAGTATCCGTTAGGCAACGGCACAAAAGAGTTTCCTATTTTTAAAATGTTACTTTGGGCTGCTGATTTCTTGTACTGTTTTTATAGCTTTTTAAAGAATTCTTGAAAGCCTTATGTATAAATCCTGTTCGCTTGTTACTGTGAATGCATGTACAGCCTGCGTGTATGTGCATACACTGGCTTGTAAGAAAAAGCCAACACATGTTCACTTTATAAATGAAACTGGGGATCACTGCCTGGATAAATATGAGGTTTAAATCAAATGTTCAGCTGTACATGCAATGAAGGTAACATGTTAATTACTTGATATGCATATAATGAAAAATCAAGTGCATGCTGCTGGTATGTGTACTCACTGTAACTTGTCAATGGGGCTACAGTGGACGAACAGTGCAGTCCTAAACAGAGTTACTCCGGTCTACGCCAGTTGAAATCAATGGACTTAGACTGACAGAACTCTTCTTAGGATTGCACCGAAAATCTTTGAAATGTCTACACAATTAGGTGTGGTGCTGGGATTCAGAAGGGAGGGCTAACTCAAGGCAGACTCACTGGCCTTTCCTTGCAGTGCCTTGGGAGGAGGGGAACCAACAGCATTTAGCTGTCATTCCTGTGAGGGCTGAATTGAGAGGCGCGGCTGTGGCTTAGTGGCAGAGCACATGCTTTGCGTGTGGAAGGTCACAGGTTCAGCCCCTGGTATAACCAGTTTAAAAGCTCGCAGCAGCAGGGGGTTAGGGGAGATCTCTCTTTGCCTGAAACTCCCGGAAGAGTCTCTGCCAGTCCAGAAAGACAGTGTTGAGCTAGAGTAGACCAATGGTTTAACTATGTACAGCGGAAAGGCTGAATTAGGATTCGCCAAGATGTGGACAACTATCTCCCCAGCCCCAGATTTAAAGGAGGACTTGGGTTTCCTCGTTCACCGTAGAGGCTCATAGCTCAGCATGCCCCACCCTTCACAGGCACTAATATCTCTGCTTATGTTTCTCACACTGCACCTTTCTTCATTTGCTCTGATTTTACGGTTATCCTACTCTGCTCTTCTCCCTACAGTTGGGAGTGGTCCTCGCTTATTCAGAGCAAAGCACATAGTTTTTATATTGTCGAAGGCTTTCACGGCCGGAGAACGATGGTTGTTGTACATTTTCCGGGCTGTATTGCTGTGGTTTTGGTATTGTAGTGTCTGACGTTTCGCCAGCAGCTGTGACTGGCATCTTCAGAGGTATAGCACCGAAAGACAGAGATCTCTCAGTGTCAAACTGTGGAGAAGATGTTAGCAGGTAATTTATATCTACTCAGGAAGGTGGGTTTTTGCTTGGCTATTTGCTTCTGACTTGCTGTCTCTTGGTGACATCGCCCCACTCTCCCCATTTTTGTTGCTTGTAAGTATGTTTATGTAAAGTGCCATCAAGCTGCAGTCAACTTTGGGCAATCCCGTAGGATTTTCAAAGCAAAAAAAAGATTCAGAGGTGGACTGCCATTGCCAACCTCTGCATTAGCAACCCTGGACGTCCTTGCTGGTCCCCCATCCAAGAACTAAACGGGGCTGACCCTTCTTAGCCTCTGAGATCTGATGAGATCAGGCTAGGGCCATCCAGGTCAGGGTAACTTTAAGTATATAAATATATTTTTCTGATGGGTGCTCCTGATGAAGCAAGCTGTGACTCATGCAAGCTTGTACTGAAATAAATTTTATTGGTCTTTAAGGTGCAACTGGACTTTTCTTTCATCACTGAGTAACACGGCTACCCCTCTGGAATCTATATAAAGCAACTTCATATGTCTTGGTTTCACGCAGGTAGCTATGTTGGTCTACAGTAGAAGAGCAAGATCCGAGTTCAGCAGCACTTCGGGCCAGAGGAGGGTATTTTCTCTTGCTAGATGGAGGGTACTCCCCTCCGTGGTGGTGGAGGGGCGATATAGAAAGATCCCTACATTGGAGAGAGTCTGGCTCTATGGTGACGAAGAAGTCAAAACTTTAGAACATCCTTTACTCTATTGTCCGCTCTATCAAGAAATTTGCTTACTGGTGATCCCTAGCCCTAGGGAGGCTCTAGGGCTAGCCCTAGGGAGCCAGGGCCTTTTTGGTCCTGGCTCCCACCTGGTGGAACTCTCTGTCTGAGGACACTCGGGCCCGCCAGGATCTTGTATCATTTTGGTGGGCCTGCAAGACGGAGATGTTCTACCAGGTTTACGGTTGAGGCCAACATCAGGATCATCATCGAGCCTCCCACCAGTCTCCGGTATTCGAGTACAGCTCCTGTGTCTGTCTGCCGCCTCTTTGTATGCGGGGGGCAGGAATATGTAGCCAACTATATCAGGTTTTTGCATATATATAATTTTAATTGCTGGATTTTATTGTAGAATCTGCTATGTAATTGTATTTTATGACTGTTGTACCCCGTCCTGAGCCCACTTGTGGGGAGGGAAGGTTAAACACCAGATAAACTAAACAAACTAAACTTAAAGATCATCCCCCCTTTACTTACAAGGTATGCTAGTTGCTCTAACCTGCAGATTATTTGGATGCTTCTTACGGGTGTTAACCCACAGGTCACAGAACTCTGCGAGAGATTTCTCGCAGCGGCTTGCAAAAATCTCCCAGGCAATCTCATGAACCAAGCAAGAATCTTAACAACCTAGCAATTTAATCCCTTGTTTCTGGTTGCGCTGCCTGAAAACTCTCAACTGGTATTTGTGTAAGATTCACAAATATTAAGTATGGCCTTTCTTTTAAGAACTGCATTTCTTCTTTTTCTGTACCATTTTATTATCTTTAAAGAATTGTAGTTAAACAACTTGTGCTGGTCATAGACAGTGTTAATAAATTCTGAAATTCAGTAGCACCTGAAAGACCAACAAGATTTCCAGAGTATAATCTTTTGAGAGCATCTGATGAAGGGACCTTTCACTCCTGAAAGCTTATGCCCTGGAAATCTTGTTGGTCTTTGAGGTGCTCCTGGATTCGAATCTTGCTCTGCATATATTTTAGTGGCAGTGGCTGGTTGGTTTCCTGGTAGGTATGCCACTGAACTGGGATTTCATTTTTCATTCCTAGGGGCTGGGAGGGGTTCACTTCCCTGTGTAAAGTCATTGTTCTGTCTTCCATCTTCTTTCGCCAATTCATCTGTCTTCGGGAGTGAGTCACACCCAGTTTGTGGACCTTTGTTCATTCTTTTGTCTAGATTTTAGTAATGGGCACATCCGTCTCTCGCAATGTTGGGTCTTCTGGTTTCACTTTGTAATACCATCCCTCCCCCAAGCTACCCTTCTGTCTGTATCAGTTCTTCATGTTTCTCGCCAACTGGATTGTCAGCCACAAAAGCTTCATGCCGCAATAAATACTGTCTTTTAAGGTGTGGACTCTTTGTTCTTTTGGGGACAGATTAAACACAGCGGAATTGGAATTTGAAGTATGAAGAAGAGCTCCTGAAGTGGCACACAGAGAGGGTGCAGGGTGGCCTTTTCATTAATTCAGCATGTATTGATTCAAGTTGCGGGCGAACTGGCCTACTTTTTCTAGGCTTTGATAAAAGACTTTTGTGTTATTTCACTTCCTCTTTGAAACCTGAAGGTGAGATATTGCAGACACACGGGGGAGATTTTTGGCATCTCCCTAATTTGGTCAAGCCCTATCATCTTCTTTGTTTTGGAGCAATGTTCTATATGCGACTTGGTTGCATTTAAAAATAAATAAATAAATACATGAGACTTGCTGTTCCTGGACAATTAGACATACAAAGCTGTCTTCTACGGAATCAAAACATCTAGCTCAGTATTGTCTTCATTGACTGGCAGCAACTCTCCCGAGTATCAGAAAGAGAACAGACGTTTCCCAACAATTGGCAATGCCAGAGTATTGAACCTGTGACTTTTTGCATGCAAACCATGTGCTCTGATGCTGAGCTACGGCCTCCCCCCCCCCCCCCGGGAACATATGGAGCCTGCGACATCTTGGAGAGAGTGCACAGTGGTACAATTAATGTTATGTATTGACAACATCCGCTCTCTGGTTAGAAAGAATCTCAGGGCTAAAAGGGCTTTTGCCAGAGACTTCGGAGATTTAGCTACCTTTCTTAAGGGTAGCTCAGTATAAGGCAGCATCTCTAGTTCATATGAATTCTCAGCTGTCTCCAGAGCTCTCTGGAGTCTTCTGTTTATTTATTTACTTCATTTATGCACTGCCTTTCTCCTCATTGGGATCCTGAAGCAGCTTACGCTGTCCCCCCCCCCCTCTATTTTATCCTCACAACAACCTTGTGAAATAGGTTAGGCTGAGAGGGCGAGACTGGCCCAAAGTCACTCAGCAAGCTTCCATGGCAGAGCAAGATTTGAACCTGGATCTCCCAGATCCTAGTCTGACACTCTTAACTTCAACACCACAGTGGCTCTGTGTTAGCACTCCCCCCCAAAAAAACATCCAACATCCCAGAGTCTTGTATTTCGCTTACTTCTACGGCAGATCCCATGAAAAGCAAAATTGCTCCCTATTAAGGTTCGTGGAATTATTTGATTAAAGCAGCCAATATTACATTTCATTTTTTATAACCCATTGATATAATTTTTAGAATGTTCAAATACATACTGCAATCTTTACTGCAATCTTTACAACAACCCTGCAAGGTTGATGAGTACTGTTACCTGATACTGCTTTTGGAGTGGCTGAGGGAAAGTGACCACCGAGCATTAAAGTGGACGGGGGCGGGGGGTGATGACATTCAGCCTGTGAGAGCGCTTCATTTGGCTCTCAGGCTGCTGACCAGTTTGTCGGGAGCAGTGGCCTGCCCGACTGCAGGTTGGTGCCCCCGAAAAATTGTTCCACGGTGTGGGCGCTGAGGCTGTGTTAGGAGTGCAAGATGCGGGCTTGAGGCTGAAAATTTTACCTGCCTCTGACCTAGTGATAAATCAAGATGGATAGCCATGTTGGTCTGTCTGTAGCAATAGTTTGTTAGTCTTAGTCTTATATAACACCAACAAAATTTGTGGTAGGGTGTAAGCTTTTGTGAGCCACAGCTCACTTCTTCAGATACCTGGAGCTTTCATGCATCTGAAGAAGTAATCTGTGGCGCATGAAAGCTCATACGCTACCACAAATTTTGTTAGTCTTATAAAGGCGCTACTGGACTCTTGCACTTTTCTTCTGATCGAGTGAGTTCATGGTGGAGGCAAAATTTGAAGTGGGAGCTTGCCTTCTTATCCTCTTCTCCCTCTGTATTTTACGTGCTGTTGAAGATCTACCTCTTGTACTGGCCAGCCAACTCTTGAGATCCTACCACAGAGGTGAGGTGGGCAGCAACCAGAGGCTTTCGGTAATCCAGGATCTTCTTTGGAAGGCTCTTCTGCTTGAGGCTTGCTTGGCCCCTACCCAGGGCTTTTTTCTGGGAAATGAGGTGGTGGAACTCTGAGCCAAGCTACAAGTGACGCCTGACACAGGTTGGACACTTGTCAGCTTACCTCAAGTTTTGATGGGAAATGTAGGCGTCCTAGTTTTACAGCTTGGATCTCCATTACAGCTGCAAGACCAGCATGCCTTCATTTCCCATTAAAACTTGAGGGAAGCTGACAAGTGTCCAACCTGTGTCAGGCATCACTTGTAGCTTGGCTCTCAGTGGTGGAACTCAGGACCGCACAATGATGTCACATTGGGTCAGCTGGAACAAGGGGGGAGTTTTGTAAAGTTTAAATTGCCCTCTGTGAAAATGGTCACATGGTTGGTGGCCCCGCCCCCTGATCGCCAGACAGAGGGGAGTTTAGATTGCCGGTGCGGAGGGCAAGCTAAACTCCCTTCTGTCTGGAGATCAGGGGGCGGGGCCACCGGCCATGTGACCATTTTCAAGAGGTGCCGGAACTCCGTTCCACCGTGTTCCCGCTGAAAAAAAGCCCTGCCCCTACCTCACTTTCCTTTTGTGTGCCAGGCCGAAATATCTTTTATCTACTCTGGTTTTTATCTTTTTTTTTAAAGCTGTTTTATGGTCTGTTTCTAGCCCCAGATGATATCTGAAGAAGGGAGCTTTGACCCTTGAAACTTAAACCCTGAAAATCTCGTTGGTTTTTAAGGTATTACTGGACTCGATTCTTGTTTCTAGCCTGAGAACTATGGATATTTTTAAACTGCGTGCTGCTTATATAATGTCCTGGCTTGTTTTTAATATTTTTAAATTTACGTTGTTATTTTATGGTGTTTTTAACTTGTGAGTTGTCCTGATCAGAGGCAGCATATAAATTCCCTGAGTTAAATATATTCCCTTTCTTTCTGTTCCTTGAGAACTTGCTTAAAAGATGAAGTATGGCCAATAGTTTTGCTAAGCTACAAAAGCCTGAAATGTTAAAATGAGCATCTTTGAATTTTATATATTTTTTAAAAACAGTTAGCGTGATGTAAAGGGCCTTTTGGCGGGAGAGAACCTGGGTGAGCCAGGAGGATGGTGATGCTTGGCGGTGGATTCATTGGGCAGCTTGGCCAACTGGTTGACTTTCTTAGTCCAAGTCTGTAAAATGGGTCTAACGTTGCCTTAAGGAATGTTGCCTACACGTTAATAGATCTTCCAACATCTTTTAAAGGCTTCAAAGTGGCTTCTGGGTAAAGCAGGGAACAAAGTGGATTGTGATGGTGTTAAGAGAAGAGGACTTTTTGCCCTGATGATATTTGTGCGTGTATTAATTACATAAGTATATGTCATCACATTGTATCTCACTTAACGGTGACCCCAGCAAGAGGCTTTCATGGCAAGTGAGAAGCAGAGATGGTTTGCCATTGCCTTCCTCAGCAGAGTCTTCCTCGGTGGTCTCCCATCCAAGTACTGACCCTTCTTAGAGTCTGTGATCTGATGAGACTATGCTGCCTTCTCTCCTGTTTTTTAATTACCTTCACTAAATTGCTTCAGAAGCCTCTGAGCTGATAGCACGGGGAGAGTAAAAAGTCATTGAAATAAAGCAAATAATAATGTGATACTTGAAGCAGAACCTGGGGAACTGTGATTTTATAGGCACGGTCAATAACATTGCTACGAGCCTGAACTAGATGAGCTTGTATCTGCTACTGCTAGCAGATGCAACTGTCTAATTGGGCAACAATTCCATGCTGACGACTGCAACCCCCTCTCCGTTTAACAACCTACCTTTTGTTTGGCAGAGGTTCAACCCCTGGTAAGCCAAAGAGGAACGTTTTCCTTCTATGCCCAGCAGGGAGTGGGTTGAAGTTATCTTAGCTGGAAGTCTTTCGTGCCATATTTTGCATAGCAGCTTATTAAAGAAAGAGTATCGCGGGGCCTGCCTAGTGACACCAAATAGGAGAAGAGCATGCGAGGTTAAATCCACAACCGAGGGCTTATGGGAATTCCTGGAGGGGAGGGGGCAGAGCTGCGGCTCAAAGCTCTCAAAGACTATTCATTCACAGGAGCATGTTTGTGCATATGCTCAGTTATCTTAGGGCTTCCTACAAGGTGTCTAGTTTAATTTGTAATTTACACTCATTAGCAGCAAATGTAAAAATCAGGCGGCGAACACACGCTCTATAATTTAATTTCCCAGCACAGATATTATTAGGCAGTAATGCTGTAATGTGATGTACATTGTAATATGAGCTTTCCCAAATTTATTTGGCATTCCAGTAGCCTCTTGGCTTCCTGTGGATCCTCTCCCAGGAATAGATCCCCAAGACCTCCTCTTTGGGGAAGAGATTTAATTCCATTTGCTTTGCTTAGCCCACAGCATTTTCTTTCTTTTAAAACATTTATTGAATGCATATCTCTGTGCTAATTATTTTACTCAATCCCTGGGCACCAGAAGCCGATTTGCATCTTGGGGGAGAGCTCCAAAGCTGAGAAGCTACCACTGAGAATATCTCCTCGAACCTAAATCGACGGTTGTCATCGAGAATAGGGGCAGAAATGTCTTCTTCGGTATAATGATCCCAGCCCATTTAAATGATTCGTAACAGGCACTTTGGGCAAATACTTGGTCCTTGAGATAAAACTTTTAAGTACGACAGCAAAGACCCACATGGGAGGGGAAATCCCAGTTCCACTCCCCACCTCTGGCTCAAGTTTCCCAGCCCCCTGCCTGCTTATTTTCAGCTCTCCCCCCTTCCCTTTTGTGAGAGGGGAGAAGTGGGTAAGACATTTGAGTCAGAGTTGCCCCCAGCTTTTCTTCCTTGTTTTCTCCTTGTGGGTGTCAGCTTGTTGTTGTGTACTGTTTTGGGTTACTGTCTGAATCTTTTTTAAAAAAAAATCTCTGCATATGTGCAAACGTCCCTCTTACTTGGGAGTGATTTCCCCACCCTTCCCCACCCCAGATTTTCCTGCAAACCTGTCAGTTCCCATCAGTATGCGGAAATATATGTCCTAGCTCCATGGTGTGAATTTTCTGATCCACTCTGTTCCTTGGCTATTAGATATAGGGATAATGAAATAATTTGATCCTGTTCTGATAAATGAAGTCCACATTCTGCAAGCATAGATGCACATTCCTATCTGTTTCAGGAAGTGCCCAAATCAAAGAAGAGGAAACCGAATCTCTACGACTCGTCATTCCACCCACATGCGGGTCATCTTCCTCTGTGGAGGAATGCTGGCCTCTGTGATATGGTGAACTTCATTCCTCTAGCTCTTGACTGTCGAGTCTGCAATGGAAAGCATTTAAACCTTTACAGGATCTGGTGTGTCTATGCTTGTACCATATTTTTAGCTTTCTAGAAGGCTTGCTGGTATACTTGACCCCATTTCTAGAGAGAACCTTACCAATGTCTTTTTTTAATTCTTTGCCGCCCCCTACTATGCAGGGCTTCTTGGATTTTGTGTGTACAAAAGTCAGCTTTCTATGTGGTCAGGAAACACTGTTAGAATTTCAGTAGTTCTGGCAGTTGATTGGTCGGTGAGAAAAGTGTGTTTTATTGAATTTGCACACACTAATGCAAACAGTACAGGAATCGGATGGTGTCGGTAGACTGTAACCAATTTTTGCAATGAGTAATGTTTCATGCATACTTCCTTTTTGCCTCTGGCTGTGGAAGGGGGGGCAGTACCCTTTGAATGGCTTTTGGGCATCTGTTGGAAAAACTACTCTTGCTTACACTACGGCTGGACAAATTCCTAATAGGGCAGCGGATAAAGAACCTGAGAAGGGTTTATATTGGTTCTCTGGACAAATGTTTTCTAAGCCTTGAATGACAGACGGAGCCTTCAGCCAGTCTGGGCAGGAAATCAAAGCTTGCATTTAGCAGGCCCACTGGTTCAAAGGAGGTGGCGTTGTCTGTTGAATGGGAAGGCATAATACTGCTATTTAGAAGGTATTAAAAAACAAAACAAGACCAGGAGATTCAAGGCGGCCCTGCACAGGAGAGAACAGAGACAGCCAGTCTGATGGGCTGTGTTTATGTTGCATCCTATAGATCTCCATTAGGCACACTTTAAAAGGCTCTATAGTTGTTGCACTTGGGTAGAGACGGGGAATTTCTTCATTCCCCCCAATTGCAATCCTAAGCATATTTACTTGAAAGTAAATACCACCAGCTTAGTTTACAGTGCAATCCTATGAAGAGTTACACCAGGCTAAGGCCATTGACTTCAGTGGGCTTAGACTGGAGTAACTCTGCGTAGGATTGCACTGTTATACTGCTGTAGCGGGACGGAGATGTTGTCTGTTTTGAGATGGAAAGCAGGGCACTTTTAGCCGTTGGGCAACCAGAACAGTGGGGCTGCCTCTGCCATCTCTGGAATTGTGGAGGGTGGTGGCAGCTTCAGGACAGCAGCTGGAGTAATCAGCTGCAGAGGAGGTGTCCCCCGTGACAGCTGTACAGCTGCCAGCCTGTACCCAGATGCCTGCTGCACCCAGTCATCAGGGGATTGAAAAGGGGCCACAACCCTTGGCCTTCCCACAGAAAGAAGAGGAAGAGCAAGCTCTTGCCCCTGCTTTCTGCTCCCACCCTGGGATAGCCCCAGTGTGGAGGGGATAGCGGACTTTCTGGGGCCCCATCCTGGACTTTTGCCTGAGACCCCAGAATCACTAGGATCAAAGGGCAGAACTGTTTTTAAAAAGGTAAAAATAGACCCAGGGACAGCCACTTCCCTAGTTTCCAGATCCTACTTTGAGAGCCAGAGTGGTATCATAGTTTTACTGGTAGGCACCTTACGAGTGTTAGGGCTGCTGTTATACATTAGGAAGCATCTATTGATCTAGGCTTTAGGGTTGGTGGTACAGGGCATACAAATATCATCCTGCCTTTTACATACCAAACCACACTGTTATTAGGTCTGGGTTTGCTTTTGTTTTAAAACTCTTGGCTCTCTGGTGGGCTCATATAAGGGAGAAAGTAAATAAATTACAAGAGAGCATTGGAGATGTCCAAAGAGAGAACCATTTTTTTTCCTCTGATGAATGCAGCCGATGTGGCATTCCCGGAACTTCAGGGGCCACTTGGCAGGGGCCCAATTGGTGGGGGTGATGATGGGTGGCTGCTACTGGCATTGTCTGGGTCTGAACCAAATAGTGCTGAGAGCCCCTGCGTCATTACGGCTCAGCTAGGGCTGCGAACCTCCGGGTGGTGGCTGATGATCTCCTAGAGCTGCAATTGATCTCCAGCCAAGAGAGATCAGTCCCCTGGGAGAAAATGGCTGCCTTGGAAGAGGGACTACGGTGTTATACCCAGCTGATGTCCCTCACCTCCCCAAACCGCACCCTCCCCAGGCTCTGCCTCCCAAATCACCAACCATTTCCCTACCTGGAGCTGGCAACCCTAGGCTCAAATTAGGCTTTCCCTTAGTTTCCTGAAGATCCTCCAGGGTAGCACCCTGTTGATAAGTTAAAGGGCCAGTCTGTCCCAGCCCCGTGGCTACCCATGCTTCATTATCAAGAAGGAAGCTGAATGTGTGTACCCCACAATGTACTTGAGAACAGCCAAAACTTTTTGAAAAGCTCCAGATAAAATTATGCCCTTTCCCTCGCAGCCCCCCCCCCCGCCCCCAGTGCTGTGCTGTCAGGCAGCTTCCCAAAGAGTCATTCTTGATGGGCGGTGGGGAGGCGGTTTCCAAGCCCCCCGCCCGTCTCTGATTAGGGAGCTGCCTAGAGAAGGGGATGCTTGCCAGAAGGGAGCAAGCTGGAGCATTGAAGAGTACCGATGTGACTCACGATTAGAACTCGAGAGACAAAAGGCTGCCTTGCACGGCCCACTTGGTGCAAGACAGAGAAGCAACTGTCTACTAAACTGGGAACAGAATTGGCAGTGTGAAAAGGCAAATGCCTGGATTTCCATGGAGGGTGTTGAGAACCATGGAAACCGGGTCATACGGCCGGTGCCTGCCTTCAGCAGAAGTGGATTTTAAAAGAAGACAACCCCCCCCCCTTTGCTTCTTTATTCTCTTCTGCTTGTTCTCCCACCTTTCCCTCTCTTTTTGACCCTCTCTGAACTTTTGGCAATGGGGGGGGGATCCAGAGATTTTGGGGGGGGGGATTCCCACTCAGTTCTTGGGGAGGGAATCTTTTCTTTCCTTTGAAAGTTTCTCAGGGAGGACAGGTGGTCATGTGTTAGTTCCTGAAGAAAACTGGAGTTTAAAAGGCTTAGATTTATTCTTGTGCACCACTCAGAGGTGGTGAAGTCCTGGGGCAATTGTGTAGATTGTACCATTTCAGGTGCCATTTTTGAACACTGCCCTCTTGCAGGAAAGTTGCATGTTGCAGGTCTGTACCCATCTCTTCCTCCTCACTGTGTGAATTTTCAAGCTGGAGGGAGACATTGGGCACGGGAACATTCACAGATGTGCATTTCCCCACCTGCAATCTGAAGTCGGTACAGTCTCTGCTGCTGTATCAGGACTGTACCACCTCATTCGCCTACACATGTAGCACAGTTCCTGTTCTCTCCCCTTCCCCGTTTTTTTCCTGCTGGAGGAGCCTGCAGAAGGCCAGTCTCATACCTGATGGGCTCCCAGATGGATCAGCTCTCTCCACTTGGGAGTCTATACAGATGACCAGTTACCATACATCTGCATGCAGTTTAGGAAGGGTTCCCATTACTCCCTTGGGGGGGGGGGTGACATGGCTGGCCAAACTACCCTAGTGAAAAGAGGATACTTTGTCCTGGGGATATCTGTTAGTTATTGTGGCGAAGTTGTACAGTCAGGAAAGCGACTGTACATATGGTGAAACGCTCTTCAAGCCAGTATATTTTTATTTATTGTATTTATAAAATGCTGAACGAGCATTTAAAATGCATAGCATATATAAATAAGATTTAAAGCACTAATACCTAAAACAGCTTATCAGAGGGCGGCCCCCTCCAGTTTCCCCAATCTGAACATAACAATCCAAGAGGAGTCAGTGGGGGCCATAGTTGATCATATTCTGGTGACAGCACTTATGGGGGGCAGATGACTTTGTGCCCCCCCCAGTGGGAGACCCATAACAAGGCACCTAAGCAATCAAAAGGTCAAAGACTAGCCTCAACCGGGTGGAACAACTCCATCTTACAGGCCCGCTGAAAGGACATAAGGTCTTGGCGGGCCTGGGTGTCCTCCGACAGAGAGTTCCACCAGGTTGCAGCCAGGACTGAAAAAGACCTGGCCCTGGTTGAGGCCAGCCGGGCCTCCCTGAGTCCAGGGACCATCAGTAGGTTCTTATATTGCAACAGATAAAACTTACTTTTATTGACACTGATTTACATTCACTTGCATTTTTTTTTAAGTGGCAGAAGAAAAATAGAAACCTGATCTAAATAATGCTTTTCCCATTGACAAGAGGCCCGCTAACGGGCTGCAGATGAGTGGGAGGATGGGTGTGCCGCCCCTTGCAAGCTTGCACAGGAGAGCTCTGCAAGGACGTCTTGCTTCCTGCAAGACCAGCAAGAGAGAAGAGAGCAAAGGCACAGAAAGATGGGGGGAGCCAGAAAGAAGCTTCTAACAGAGAAAAAATCCAAGTGGGCATGGGTCTATTTTGCCGATTCAGTTCCCAGAGTGCAGTGGTTTTTTTCCCTGACCGTCCACCAGATTTGCCGCCGTGAGTAGTCACTCTGGCCACTATGCGGCTTTTCCGTGGCTTTCCTGGGAGCACTTATAACCTGACTTTTAAAAAAAAATCCACGTTGTGGTCCACTGTTTCCCCGTGCATACTCTTTATTCCATTTTAGGGGTGTTCCCCCCTCTTCCCCCCTCTCCCGTCCCCTGCCAGCCCACCATTGTGATTGGCTACTCTCATCTATCCAGCCACTCTCTCCTCCTTTCCATCTCCCCCCCCCTCCTCTCTGTTTTTTTTTAATGTCAAGTCCAGCGCAGGATCAATGAATCACGGGCTTGAAAGCAGGGAGGGGGAAGTTCCCTCTTCATTCTTTTTGCAGAGAGATGGCATGACTGAAATTGACCGACATTCATCAATTTCACTTCCTAGCTAAGTAGAGGAGGCCGGTCAATTTCACCCTATTTCCATCCACCCTTGTTGCAAATAGAAAGTTTTTAAAAAGCTGCCACCTTGTTGAGGGTGGCAGGTTGTCATCGTCCATCCATTTCCCTCCCCTCTCCCAGTTCTCAACCTGAGAACCAGCTGGAACAGAGCTGCCCCAAAATGACCCCCCTCAAAAAAAAACTCCAGGGCCACACAGTCCAGACATGAGAGATGTGAACGGCCACATGTACAAGCCAATTCCATGCCTTTCTGCTTGACTTCATAGATAGTGAAGTGTTATATCCCTGGAGCAGAAGGGGCTAAAGAGGGCTTTACACATATACACAGTCTGGTTCTAGAGAAAAGGGGGAAATAGTGTGCGCACACACACACACACTAGAGTCCAGGCATGCTGAGTTGCTTTGGTTTCTTGCTATGGGTTTTCAAATATGGTTCTCCTGCTGGAGAAAACAGATCAGGTTGTGAGAGCATATGCAACAGTGCTAAACTGCTGGACAGATGGAACATATAAAAATATGATGTGGGAGATGCCAAGGGCTGATCCTGGGAACCGTGCGGAGCAGGTGCTCTACTGCTGAGCTGTGTTTCTCTCTGCTTGGTATGGCTGACTCTACGCAAACTCAGAACAAACAAACTCTAGCTCAGTGTGCTTGGATTGGCAGTGGCTCTCTCAGGGCTGAGAAAAAGGTCTTTCTTGCTACCTGAGGTCCTTTAAGGAGAGCAGGGGTGTGCAACCTTTGGCTCTAGAGCCTGCCGTGGCTGAGTATGGAACCAAATATGGCTCTTTAACAGTTAAAGCATTTAAGGTATATTGGGGGGGTAGGTGGGATGCTAGAATAATCGGCATGTGAAGAGAGGCATGCTTGGCAACTTTTATAGTGTTGATCTTCCTTCAAGTTGTGCCTCTGTGTTCTAGCATCATCGTGAGGTCTAGAAATAATTCTTAATTGGATTATTGAAGTCCTGAGTGGGAATACGGTACTGTTGGATTTGGCCTTGTGTTACTTGAAACTTGATTCTTAGCTCAGTCAACCTAAGCCATGGGATATTATTGAGTGAATGTTGATGTGTGTTCTGGGGGGTTGCCAGTTCAAATCTCAGCTGCAGACTTCCTAAGGACTTTGGGCAAGGTGCCGTCTCTCTGTTTGTGCTATGGGGGGTAATAATATTGTCCGATCTTGTAAGGGTTACTGTAATGATACATGCATCTGACGAAGAGAGCTGTGGTTCTCGAAAGCTTATGCTACAGTAAAGTTGGTTAGTCTTAAAGGTGCTACTGGACTCTTTACTCTTTTGCTACTACAGACTAACACGGCGAACTCCTCTGATGTAATAATACAAATGCTTAAGCATTATTGGCACATGTGAAGGGCTTCTGGGCATGTGCAGAGAATCTCTTCCGTCATTGGGATTGCCAGTCTCCAACTGGAACCTGGTGATCTCTTGGAATTACAACGGATCTTTAAACAACAGAGATCATCTGGAGAAAATGGTTGCTTTGGAGGGCAGACTCTATGGAATTATACCCTGCTGGAGTCCCAGCCCTCCCCAAACCCTGTCCTCTCCGGGCTCCACCCCTCCAAAATCTTCAGGAATTTCCCAATCCAGGGCTGGCAACCCTGTCCATTATTCCTGCTCCTGAGGTTTGAGGGCAGGCTTTGCCCTGTCAGGTTTTATCATTTTTAAAGGGTGCCTTTGCCCTTCTTTTAGGAAAGCGGTGCAATTTTGATTTAAGATCTCTAGTTCATAGGATGGTCTAGACAATTGAATCACGACTCCTCCTGGTTTGTAAAAACATCTCTGTGGAATGAAATTTTGCATTGTATGTATGGGGGGGGGAATTTGGTTTCCATCTGTGCTATATAAATAGCAGGATGGGTCATTTGTCATCCAGATTTAAAAGTCCTCTGGAGCTTTGGGAATCCCTTTTCTCTCACCACAGTAATGGTCTTAGCTGTGGGGCATCGGGGCAGCTGTCCTGGGCCCCATGGTGAAGGGACTTCTGCTGGGAGCCCCTACTGCCCTGCAACCAGCTGCCCCAACCGGTGCCCTGAAGCCCCGGCTGCTGTGACTCCTGCTGTCCTACAGCTGGTCACCTGCCCCCCCCCACGCTGCCAGATTTCAGGCAGCACGGGGAGGAGAGCAGTCCAGTGTATGACAGTGGGGGAGGGGTGTGCCACCCTACAATTGATTGCCATCCACCTCCACCTGAATAATTCTGTGCCCTATCCTTGAATTTTGACCCTCCCCTGTCTCACCGCATTTATTTTCCTCTAGCCCTAAACGAGGCAGACTAGCATCCTTTTCCTCTGTCTTTTCATGTTGGAGGCTGATGAAAGAGAGCCTTGGTTGGGAAGGGCAGACATATCGCTAATGATCTTTATCTGCATTTCTAACAGTCTCTTCCCAGCTTGAATCCAAGAAGGTTTTTTTGGAATGGCTGCAGGCCTAATACTGATTAAAGACACCTGCCATATGTATGTTCCGGGACTTGCCAGTCTTTGCTCATTAAGGCTGGTTGCTTCCCCTCCACTCTTGCTGTGGCTTTGCTTCCTTCGTGCTTGTTGGACCTGTCGTCTCTGAGATTTAAAGCTCGCATGACTTCTCACAGCTGTCGCTTCGGTTCTGTATCTCCTGGGCAAACTGGGGTGTGAGTGTTTTAGCCCAGCCGTCCCCAACCTTTTTGGCACCAGGGACCAGTTTCGTGGAAGACAATTTTTCCATGGACCGGTGCACTTTATTTGTATTATTACATTATAATATATAATGAAATAATTATGCAACTCACCACAATGCAGAATCAGTGGGAGCCCTGAGTTTGTTTTCCTGCAACTAGACGGTCCCATCTGGGGGTGATAGGCGACCAGCCATCTCGCCTGCTCCCTGGAGCTGGCTCTGCACTCGCCCGCCACTCACCTCCTGTGCGGCCCGGCTGCTAACAGGCCACGGACCAGTACCGGTCTGCGGACCAGGGGTTGGGGACCGCTGTTTTAGCCCCTCTGAGAGGTGGAATTGTATGGATTTGTCAAAGAGTTCATGGAATTTGTAGAAGCAGTAGGAATAAACATCCTTTAAAGCTAGAGGCAAGTATTCAGGGGTGAATTGGCTCTTTAGGTGTCTGGGAAAGCTCCTTCAGGGCCGTTGCCCTAATCGGCTGCAGACAGCCAGGAGCAAGCCAAGCCCCAGCATACTACAGGGGCAGTTCTGCTCACTCCAGGGGCATTTCAATTTCCGATTCTGCTCCTTCAAGTCCCCCTTTCCAGCAGAGTTGGAAGTGGTTTGTGAAAGCACCACTATACATGGGGGTGCCAACCTTTAGTTAGTGCCTGGAGTTCTTTCTATATGGAGATCAGTTCCTCTGGAGAAAATGTCTGCCTCAGAGGACAAACTCTATATTTTAGGTGAAATCCCTCCCCAAATTCTTCCCTCCACAGGCCCTGCTCCCAAATTTCCAGGGATTTCAAGGCCAGAGCTGGTAGCTGTAGTATTCCTGAGTAAATTGTGGCCTGCCGAGGGTCTAGAGCCTTGTTTTACTTCAAATACCAGTGTGGTGATGTGGTTAACGTGTCAGACTAGGATATGGGAGTGTCAGATACGAATCCCCATTCTGCTGTGGAAGCTTGCTGGGTGACCTTGGGCCAGTCACACTCTCGGCCTAACCTACCTCATAGGGTTGTTGTGAGGAAAAAATGGGGGAGAGGAGAATGATGTAAGCTGCTTTGGGTTTCCATTGGGGAGAAGAGGCAGGGTATGTATATATGTATGAATGAATGAATATCAGAAAATTCAGGGAAGGCCCCTTGACTCTCTCTCGGAAGAAGGTTTACGTCCTTGCAGCCTGCCTTTTGTAACTACGAGTCTGATGTGAACAGGGCAGGCCTGAGGGAAACAGCGAAGGCAGCCAGAGAGGGAGACCTGCAGGGTTTTATTGCTGATGTGTGGCCTTTTAAGGTTGTTGTATATGCAAGGGCTTGGGTGCAATGTTGCATCCTGTCACCCTTGAAATCAAAGCCATTAAGAGCCAGGAAGAAGCCAGGTTTTTATGAGAGGGGGAGGAGCACAGCTGTCAGCTCCCATCCTACTGCTGCTCTTTTATCAGCTGTTCCTCACTGCCCTTCTGTGCGGTGCCACAAGCTTGCTGCCCCACACTAAGCAGCGCCTGCTTTGAATTTAAAGTCAGCTCTTGGCTTGCCAGTCATGTGCACTGTGAAGCGTTAAAGTTCTGTGCTCTTTGATGGATAAATAAGCCGTGTGTTGCTAGAAGTTTACCTTGCTGCAGTCCCTTTTAGAGGGGATGCTATGCTTGTGTTGTATGGCATCGAAGAAGCCAGAAGCCAGCTGTTAGGAGAAATTAATGCAAATAGCCTGTTTGCTTAATCTTTATTTTGTCCTCTTGTCTTTGGTTCTGAGAACATATGGGGGAGTTGGCAACAGAGACGAATGAATGTTGAGAAGGACACAGAGGTTCTTCCAGATGTTCCTTGATATTAATGAGAGCTGGAATCTTGCTTGTAAAAATGCAGTGTGTGTGTGTGTGTGTGTGTGTGTGTGTTTACTTGAGATTTGCACAGCAGTGTGCAAACTTACTATACACTCACAGATGCACACCCAGCTGGCTTTCGGAAATGAGGACAGCGCTTTAAACCAGGGATATAAATAGCTGGCCACCTGAATAAGAACGGATTCCAGGTGACTAAGCGTGAAGCGTTAAGATAGTTGCTTCCCTTTTCCTTTCAGGTCTTCTGCTTGGGGTCTTATTATGGACAGAAACCTTGCTGGAAGCTTTAGAGGGATAGTTGATTTTGTAGATAATTTACAAAGCTCTAAGATCTTTGTGGTGCAGTGAGAAAATGTGGCCGGGAGACCAGGTTTTAAATATATTTATTTATTTATTTATTTATTTATATTCTGCCTTTCTCACTGAGACTCAAGGCGGATTACAGTGTGAGCAGGGCTCATTTCGAGGGGGAACGCGCAGGAACGCAGTTCCAGCAGTTCCCCAAAGAGGTCACATGTCAGGTGGCCCCACCCACCTGACTCTCGACCATTTTGGGCCCTTTTCAGCCTGGATTGGGGCTGAAATGGCCCGGATCGGGCCTCTGACGGGTGGCGGATCACTCTCCCACTCAGCAGCGGCCCGATCTTGACCATTTTGGGCCCCTTTTCAGACATTTTTAGCCCCCTTTTGCCATTTTGGGCCCAATTTCAGCCCTGAATGGCCAGGATTGGGTCCAAAACAACCAGGATAGGTGATGTCAGGGGGTGTGGCATATGCTAATAAGTTATGCTAATGAGTTCCTCCAGCTTTTTTTCTACAAAATGACCCCTGAGTGTGAGATTAGTGCAATCGGTGGCAAGGACAAGGGCAGGCATTTCCATACAATGTCAAGAACATTTCCATAAACAATGTCATGGGGTAAAAGACTCTTAAGTTTACAAAGATATAGTATTAGCAAGGATCCAGTATGGGGTTGAGGAATTGCTGAAACAGAACATAATCAATTCTAGTAAAAGGCGAAAGATTTATACGATCTGAAGAGAAACCAGAGTTATTTTTAGAGTTATTACTTACCAGTATTGATGTGGTTGTGTTGAGTTGTGTCATTGGCTGTATCTTGGATGTTTGTTAACTTTGGGTTGTGGGTTTGTTTGTTTTGGTGCGTTGTATTTTTCTACTTGTAATAAATTAAGGTTAAAAAAATCTATTCTAGGACTTACATTGAACAACATAAAGCACAGGTAGGATATAGGAGTACACATGGCTTTTTTTCAGGGGGAATGCGGGGGAACAGAGTTCCAGCACCTCTTGAAAATACTCAGCAGTAGTGCTTGCAAATAATATGATTTCAAAGAATCCCATGTGTTTCTTCCTCATTTCCCTCTTGAGAATTCCGCCACCTCTTTTCCCAGGGAAAAAAACCCTGGGAGTACATATTTAAAGTAACAGATAATATGTAAGGCAACATAATGGTGAAATCTATGGTTCCTAACTCATTAGCGAAACATCTGGGACCCCTTTCTTACAATACCACCCTCTTAGCTGAGAAAAAAAGACCTTTTTGAATAATTCAATTTTGCATTGTTTACAAAAAGCCAGGAGTGTGGGGGCTCTCCTGACCTCCCCAGGCAGGCTGTTCCACAGGGTAGGGGCCACCACAGAGAGAGCCTGTGTATGGGCTGCTGTTGATTGTGCCCCATCTTAATTAATCCTCCTGAACAAATAACTTTTCCCATCTCCATTTCATGTCTTTAATAATAGAAATGTTAATGACTTATCTCAGGGTTCGGTTGCATGAATGATCATATAACTCATAAAGTGATTGCAAAAATTTAATATTGAATGTGGCCTTTTATATCTTAAAGTGAATTGCAATGCTTTTTAAAAAAACTGTTAGAAAGTACATCATATTAAGAGCTTGACCAGTTCTGTAACAAATGAGCAAAAATAATCATATTTACTTGAAAGGAAGATTCAGCAAATCCAAGGGATCCCCCTCCCCCCACAAGATCATGAAAGATGGTTCTAGTAGTGTTTGTTGCTTGAAGTTTGGGAGGGGGCAGAAGTTTCACAATGATGTCTTCTGATATATAGGGCTAAGAGGAAGATCACCGTCAGACTCGAAGCAATCAAAAGCAGAAGTGAGCTTATGTTATAGTGAGTTTCTAAATTACTTTGTTATGATTGGTGGTGTGTTGGGATGACTTTTAGATTATAAGGAGGGTGCAGTGCTGATACTGGATACAGCATTGCTTGGGGATTGGGAAGCACTGGCAAAACTGGCCTTTCGCTCCTGAGACTGGGTGCCACACTGGCAAAGGCCCTGTAAGAATCTGTTCTTGTGATGTGCTGGCCAGGCAGCAACTGAGAGGGAACCCTAGACCCTTTTATATTAGATGTTTCATTGATCACTCTGTCAAAAAACCAAATTCCCACCATGGTAGAACCCAAAATACCACTTTTACCATGTTGACATGCATTCTGTTATTATATTTATCATTTAGCATAAATTTTAGGGGCATAAAAATTGCAGAAGCATAATGAAGTAGGAGTGCTAGCCTCCAGGTGGTGCCTGGAGATCTTCCTGAATTGCTACGGATTTCTAGAGATCAGTTATCTTGGGGAAAAAATAGCTTCTTTGGAGAGTGAACTCACAATAGGGGTTCCAGGTGACTGCTGGTGGCTGGCAATCTCCCGGCGATTTTCCCCATTGTCTGCCAATTACTGAAGTGACACCATCGTGCTTCGTGCAGGAGTGCTCCTGCACTTCCCAGGCCCCGATTTTGGCCCAAATGAGCTGGTTCTAAACGAATCGGCTCCATGAGACACATGGGAGCATTCCCACGCAAAGTGCAATGACATCACATCCAGAAGTGACTTCATTTTGTCAGCATCGGGAGCTTGATTGCTGTATCTGGGTTTCCATTTGGGCTAAGAGAAGTTACGTGATTTTTGAGTGACTGAGCTGGAGATTACTGCTTGTAGAACACTCTTGGAAAAGCTGGTTACGAAACGGGAGAAGTGCTAGCTTCCTGTTGAGTGGTTCTGGGTAGCTGTGGGTTCCCCCTTGCTGAGACTTGGGGCTATAGTAGACTCTCCTGGCCGGGAGACGGCAACTGTGCTGACCACTTGCAACTTTTGGAATTATACCTGGAAAAGAACAAGCAAGAAGACATCCATATTGTCATACCCATCTTGACTCCAAGTCTCAGTTGTGAACATAAAGAAGAAACACGTTGTGGACTTTACTGTTTTTGAGATTGAGATTCTTGGATGTGAACATGGTACAACTGTTACTCTTTTTGTAGTTGCTTTTGACTGTGACTGTAACTGATTCTGTTTGTGAGGCACCTTGCACTTTAAGTGTTAGGTTTAGCATAGTAACTTATTTAAGATTAAATCAACTGGAATTCATTTAATGCACGGTGCACTTTAAGATCATTAATTATTGTGTCTGCGGTTGGTCCTCGTAGTTTCGGAGTTGTCAAACCAAGCAGGAAGTGACACTGGCTGATGGGCAGAGGGAATGGGAGGATAGAAGAAATGCTGAAAGGTTTCTACTAGCATGCCAAAAGGACACAAATGGATAGTCCGTGGAAGGCAGGATCAGCCAGAGATAGGAATCCCGCTACCCCAGTGGGGACAGGGGATCCCCCGCTCCCACCCACCACCTCCTGCCACCACTCATCTGGCCAGCAGGGGAGAAAGGTGCAAGAATGTGCCTCCCAGGCACTCCCGGCATGGCGCGATGATGAACTTCCCCAGGAGTGCTCTTTCTGAGAAGTACTCCTCTGCTTTGCAGTGGGCTGACTTTGGCCCCAAACAGGCTGAATCGGGCCTGTTTGGGGCCCAAATCAGCCCGCTGTGAAGTGCACGTGCACTCCCATGCATGCGTGATGACATCACTTCCTGTAAGTGACATCAATGAGCAGGCATGTGGGCAATGAGAAGGTAAGCGCTGGGTTCCCCCACTCCTGCTGGGAGGTAAGGGAACCTGGGAACCCTAGCTAGAGATGGCATATCCATCACGCTTGCAGGTGGACACGGGAATTGAGGGAGGGAGAGTGAATTCTTAGTCATTGTTATGAAAACCCCGTGTCCCACTTGTACGTGGTATGCGTCCCATTGGTTGAGAACCACTCTCTTTGAAAACACTGATATTCCTTGCTGCAGCTCTGCACTTTGGGGGAAGAGTAGTAATGGCAAGCCCGCTTTTCTTTCAGAGAAGCTTGTCTGACATTGCTGCCCATCTCGTCCAAGTCCCCTGGAATAGGTTCCGAGAACAGCCGATTTGAACGGTTGGCCGCTGTGCTGGAACACTTTGGGATCCAATGCCAAACGGGGTTTCCAGGGGAATTTTGGCCTCTGGCCTGGAAGAACAACTTTAATAGCGTTCCTCCTAGAGAGTTTTGCTTCTCTTTATGTGGTTTGTGTAGATGTTGCTTGGGCTTGTTGCTGGTCAGAAGTGGCCCAAGTCTGTCAGAGCCTGGTAGCAAACCAAGGACAATCCCGCCAGATCCTTGCTTCTGTTTGTACCAGCAAAATGGCAGTGCCACTCTGGATGTAGCTGTTCAGACAGGCAGTTGGTGACTCTTTTCGTTCAACCCTGTATGGAGCTCTTTTCCCCCCTTCCTCCTGCTGCACCCTCTAACCTACATCGTGGGTGACTGTTCCTGTTTTTTTGTTTTTGTTTTGCCCTGTCAGCTTGAAAGGTTATCCCCGGTCAAAGCAGACGTGTTTTTCCAATGCCAATGCTCAGCGATCTCTGCCTTTTGCATTAAAAGGATGTCTGTGCAGTAATTATGATGACTCTTAAAAGCTTGTGCTTTTAACATTTGAGTAAGCACTGCCCCCTGGAAAGGGGGTGTACAGCCCTGCCTGCTAGTGCTCGAGCATATTGCTTGCGTGCCACCCCCAAGCTAGGTTACCTGTGGTTCAAGCCACAACTAACATTTTAAGGATGGCCAAAATGTTTTGAATTCACTGTCACTGCCATGAAACATACCTATGTTCTAGTCTTGGTACGAAGTGCAGGTTTTCATGTAGTGGGAACTTATTGGCTAGTGCCTGTGATATCATTGACATACGTCCTTGATTACTGCTGGTTGTTAAAATACTTACGAATTGTGTTTTTGGTAAGGGGAAAAGACCGGTACATATGAAACTGTGTTTTATGGAATCATACTTTTACAGTGACACCCTAGGCAGAGTTACTCCAGTCTAAGTTAATTGAAATCAATAGGCTTAAACTGGAGTAACTCTGTTTAGGATCTCATTCTTAGTCTTTTTGGTTTCAACATTGCCTGCTCTGAATGCCAGGTTCTTGAAAAGAAAAAGATCTTTTCCAACTCTGAGATCATTTAACTGGAAATGCCAGAGAGTAAACTCGGGGCCTTTTTTGTGGTTTGTCTGCTCCATACCTCAGTTGTATTTATCATTTTCCGATTCTGGTTGTTATCTCTTTGGAGTCAGGGAGCCATCTTATGCAGCTTACAAAACTCCACAATATGTCATCATACCCAAAGTAGTCAACCACAATATAGAGTCAGGAGATTTTTATCAATTTATTGCATTTTCTCATCTTTACAATTCCTCTCTCGCTTTATTGTTATGCTTCTTTAAAAAAATTAAAATTTGGAGAATTCTGCCCCCCCCCCATCCATTTACCCAGAGTGTGTCAGAGTCCCATATAGTATGAGACATTCACTCTTAGACACCTTTCTTAGCGTCTCACCTGGAGGGCTGAGTAACCAACACAATAATAACTTGAATTTGCACATTTTGCAGTATTTATTTGGGTCACATTGTGGAACTCTCAAGAGGGCTTTTTTTTTTTTTTACTAAAAATGGTTTGTAACAAGGACAGTCAAATGTTGGAAATGACCTGCCCCCTTTTATTAAGCCTGCAAAACTTTTTTAAAAAGTCTATAAAAATGGCCTTTTTCACCACTGGCATTTGTGGCCATAACTGAGTGTCGTGTTGCTCCCATGCCAGGAGGGGGGAGCACCGGGGAGAACGTTGCATGCGACCATCGCGTCTTGTGGCCAACAGCAGGCCAGTGCTGCACGTTTTGTTGCTCCTAGCCCTGCTCTTAGCCCTTTAGGCATGCTTTGCTCATTCTGAATGAGGAAGACCTTGGCTGTGGCTTGACCCACACACATGCCAGAGAATTGCTGCTCATCTATGGGCATTTCCCTTCCAAATAACACAGCAGGATGTTTTCATTTGAAGCCACAATGTTCTAAAGCGGTCTTGCCTGTGTGTCGTGTGACACCAAACTCTTGCAGCTCTGGTTACGCTCCCCAAGGCCTGCTATGCTGTTAACATTGTTGTGGCTGCCCAACCCTCCAGAAGTGCTCTGAGCCATAATGAAGGGTTTGGGGGGTTTCCATGTTTGTGTTGTTGCGGGTAACTTCAAAATAATCCCAACCCCATGGCCTTTCCTCTTCTCAGCCAAGGACTGCCAGGAGGGTGAAGAGATTTCCATCCCCTCTACAGCCCATTAGCAACCCCCCCCCCCAATTATCTGCTTGAGAGCTGCTGTAGCACAGTGGTTTAGTTCGTCTGATAATCAGCACGCTACTGGTTCGAATCCCACTACTGCCATGAGCTCAGTAGGTGGCCTTGGGTAAGCCACTCCTCTCGGCTCCAGCTGCATTGTGGGGATAATAATAACACTAAGTTGTTCAATGCTCTGGGTGAGGCACTAATCTGTCTAGAAGAGTGGTATATAAGCACAGTTATTATTATTATTATTTCTTAGGAGGCATCTTCTTTCTGGAGTCTCTCAGCCTAGCCGAGTTGCCTAGGACCTAATAAAAATGTGGCCTGGAGTGGGAACTCGCCCTTGGGGCTCAGCACAAGCAACTGAGCTTTGCCTAGTTTAAACAACCAAACAACTCAATTTAAACAAGATGCCATGCAAGTACAGAATCCCACTGCAATTTTATTTTTGATTTTACTGCTCAAAAAGGTTTAATAAACTAGAGACTTCCCCCATCCCCAAGTTTGAGAGTCTGCTTAGGGGTGGAGAAAATTAAACTGTTTTATTTTTATTTTTTATCAATTTATGTCATTTATAGTCTGCCTTTCTCACTGAGACTCAAGGTGGTTGACATAGTGTGTGAGATTAGTACAGTCAGTATCTAGGCCATTTCAATAAACGATGCCATAGGGTAAACAAATGCAAGTTTATAAAGACATAACATGAGCAAAAATCCAAAACAGAGTTGAAGAAATGCTGAAAAAGAGCATAAGCAATTCTAGGACTGACATTAGACAACATAGAACTACCCATTAAAGCAACAGATAGTATAGTGGCGCATACTTAAGGCAGCAGATAGGATGTATCTGTTCTGCATTCAGTTCATAGTGGTGAAATCTAGGATCCCTGTCTTGTTAGCGAAGCATCTCATTGAGACCACCTCCCTATAATACAGCCCTCCTATCTGAGTAAAAAAGACCTTTTGAATATTTCAGTTTTGTATAATTTGCAGAAAGTCAGAAGAGTGGGGGCTCTCCTAACCTCCTCAGGCAGGCTGTTCCATAGAATAGGGGCCACCACAAAGAATGTACATGTACAGGCAGCTGTTAATTTCACCCATGTGCAGGGTGGCACCTGTAGGTGACCTTGTTCAGATGAGTGAAGTTGCCATGGAGGAACATAGGGAGAGAGGCGGTCCCATAGGGATGCCGGACCAAGGCCGCGAAGAGCCAGTGTCTTGAACTGAGCACAGTAACTGATAGGTACTCCTCTGAATTGTGTAACAAAAGGGTGATTAATTGATTCGAGAGAGTCTAAGATTTCAGTGAACTTGGTCAATTGGCCTGATGTGCAATTTCATCCTCAGAACACCCTGTGAGGTATGTTAAGCCGAGAGAGAGTAATTGGCCCAAGACTGTCCAGTAAGGTACATGACAGAGTCAGGATTTGAATCAGTGGCTGTCCAGAGTCTGTCAGAGAAAGGTCTTTCCAAGACCAGTCCTGATCTATCCAGTGAAAAGATCTCAGGGAGTAGAACTCGGGAACTCTCTGCAAAGGATTTTTGTGAGTACGGATGAAGTGTGTGTGTTGCTATGAGATCCTTGGAGGGGAGGCAAGGATTTAAGAGAGCCAGCGTGGTGTGGTGGTTCGCTTGTTGGACTTGGATTTGGGGGGCCCAGGTTTGAATTCCAGCTCTGCCATGAAAGCTTGTTGGGTCACTTTGGGCCAGTCACTTTCTCTCGACCTGAGCCACTTGACAGGGCAGCTGTGAGGATAAAATGGAGGAAGGGGAGTATGATGTAAACTGTTTTGGGCCCCGATTGGGGAGAAATGTAGGGTATAATCATCTAAATAAGTGCATTTTTAAATGCAAAAAAGAAAGAATTAAAAGCCTTCTGTCTCTCTCAGCTTCATTTGCAATATGCTTTTCCAGTGCGTCTTAGAATTCATTAACACAGAATTGTCCACACTGTGTTCAAAGTAAAGTGAAGCTCAGGGAAACTCTGCCTTAAATAACTTACTTATTGAGACTGGGTAGTTCAGTCATTGGGGGTAAATGGGTAACCAGGTGGACTTTAGTATGATTGCCTCTCACCTTCTTGACCACTTGTCTTTTTGGCAGTTTGCTGGCAGGTGGAATGGAGCAGCCATGAATGGTGATACCCTTTGCCAAGAGCCTCCCTCCCAGCTTCCAGACTGGAGGGAATTCTGTGAGCTTCATGCCCAGGCTGCCGCGGTGGACTTTGCCCAGAAGTTCTGCCAGTTCCTGAAGGAGAACCCCCACTACGACACCCCTGGGGCTGAGACCTCTTTCTCTCATCATTTTGCTGCTAATTTCTTGGACATCTTCAGTCTGGAGGTCAACAGGGTGTTTGTATCCAATTCTCCCACCAAATACAACATTGTACCATTTGTGGGACTTCAGAACTGCCACATGCCCTACGGCCGGGATATCTTGCCGAGGAAAGAGCAGACCTCTACAGAATCTCTGGACAGCATGGACAACCCAGTGCCCTCCAGCAGGTATCTAAGCCAGTCACAGCAAGTTCAGATGCGAAAGGTCTCCTCCTATGGCCAGTCCCGGAGCTCGGAGGATGTCTCTGTCCATACTACCTCCAAGCCAAAATTCAAGAAGGGCTTCTCCTTGAGGAACATGAGTTTGTGCGTGGTGGATGGAATGAAGGAGATGTGGCATAGAAGGTCTTCTCCAGAGCCAGGCACGGAAGCTACTCAAGGCAGGCGGTCTGACAGGGAACACTGTTCCTCTGGGAACAAGGAACACAGTGATTCCAGGGAGAAATGGACTCACAAGCTGCGGCTTACTAAAGGACAGCCTTCCAAGGTGGAGCTGGTGGACATTCAAAGAGAGGGAACCCTCCGCTACATGGTAGCCGACGACACAAATTGTGTGGGCAGCTCTCAGTGGCAGAAGTGTCGCCTGTTGCTGAGGAAAGCTGTGAAGATGGAGGGGGAAAGGTTCCTTCTGGAGTTTTATGTTCCTCCTAAGGTAAATATCTTCCCCGTTAAAACCTTCCTACTGTGCGCATTTCTTGATACTTCTTCCTATAACAGGCACACTTTAATTTGTAGCTGTCAACCCCCCAGCAAGGCAGCCCACAGGGAACCGAATGTTCTTTAGTATAAAGTATCCTGCTCTGTCAGAAACTCCTCTGGAGTTTTAGGCTTCCTTTCAGCTTGCCATAAGGGTGATGGGTGATATTAGAGGCAACTTCCCCAGTTGGTTTGCTGGAGCATGTCTCCTCCAGATGTCAGCTCAGTCAAAAAATAGCGCAGGATGGATCTGAGCAGTCGTGAGTCTTATTAGGTTCTTGAGGGTTCTTTTTTTCTTGAGCTCTGTGGGCGGCCCACAGGCTGATCCTGGATTGTTGCTGAATATGCCACTAAGCGGGAAATGGTTATCCAACAGACTACATCTATGTTTGATTGATCAGCGTTTATTTGTTGATTTTAGAATTTACTGCCTTTTCTGTGTTCCCCGCTCTGGTGGAACAGTCCCACTGACCTGTGAGCGCTGCCCTTTCTTGTTCTCTGGGGTGTCCTCAGCTAAGAAGGACACTCTTTGAAGTGGGGGTTCAGGCTTTGATACAGTCCCATTTACAGATAAAAAGCACTTCTCCACACCCCCAAAACTGAGAGCTAGTGTTGTGTCATAGGGAGAATGTTGGACTGAGGAGGCCGACGCTTCAATCCTTGGTTGGCCCTGGTTGGGTCACCCTTTCCCCACTTCAGAAATTAGGCGGTGTCAGACCTGGCCCAACATGCCTTAGGCCGGCCAGCCTAGGAGCACGTGTCTTGAGCCCGCAAAGGAGGGAAAGAGCAGCGCCTGGCAACAACGACAGAGTTGACGGCTTTCCGCTCTTCCTCCTTTGCAGGAAGCAGGACACGGGAAGGCAAGCCAGGTCAGCCACCATGAAGCTGAAGGGAGGGATTAGAGCCCAGCATGGTACAGCCAAGGCTGTCTGCTCTCCCTGTTTCTTTCTTTCTCAGGGGAGAAATGGGGGAGGGCAAGGAAGGCAACATGAGCCACAGTACCTGGGCCGTGAGCACAACTCTGGCCTGCCGTTTCCCACTGGCATGCCTATTTTGGTACCCGTGGAGCCACCTCAATCCTCTAGCAACCAAACAATTGCTTCGGCCTGCCCAGTAGGCAAGCCATCTCTGGGCAGCGATGTAGCCTGGAGAGTTTTCCTGGTCAAGGCATTTTGCCGAAAGGACATTCTTTCGTTCTATGTGCCTGTTGCTTCTATAAGTGACCAGGCCTTCTGTAGTGATGTTAATAAACAGGAAGATGCAACAAAGGGTGAGGGAACGGTACTGTTGGTGCAGAATGCTGCAGGTTAGTTATTATTAGAAGTTAGAAAGAGTATGAATATTGCTTCCGTTCTGCAGTTACTCCATTGGCTACCTATCAGTAACCAGGCTGAATTCAAGGTATTGGCTATCACATACAAAGTTTTTCACAGCCTTGGTCCATCATATCTACGAGGTTGCCTCTCTCCCTGTGTTCCACCATGACAACTTCACTCATCTGAACAAGGCCTTCTGCAGGTGCCACCTTGCACATGGGCAAAATCAACATCTGCCTGTACATGTGCGTTCTCTGTGGCCGCTTCCACTTTATGAAACCTGTAGAGGTCAGGGAAGTTTCCATTCTTCTGGTTTTCTGAAACTACACAAAACTTAATTACTCAAGAGAACTTTTACTCAGATAGGAGGGCTGAACTTTAAGGAAGTGTTTTCTAAAAGATGTAATGATAAAGGGTTAGGAACCATAGACTTTCCTACTATATACTGTCTGTTGCTGTAAGTAGGATCCTACTGAGAAGTTTCCATGTTGTTTAATATGTCTTAGAATTGCTTATGCTCTGTTATAGCATTTCTGCTGGTTTTGAATCATTACAAATTTGCATGTATACCCCATCACATTGTTGAATGTATTGACTCACACTGCCTTGAGTCTCAGGGCCAAACTACAAGTGACGAATGACACTTGAACGGCAAGTGGATCAAGTGGAGGGCAAGTGGAGGGCAAGCGAACAAGGCGGAATACACTTGCCGTTCAAGTGTCATTCGTCACATGTAGATTGGCCCTCAGACAGGGAGAAAGGTGGACTATAAATAATATACATAAAATAATAAATAATAAATACTGAACCATTGGTCCTGGTTCACAATGTCGCTCTAGCAGCAAAGGGTCTTTCTTTTCCCAAGATCCTTTTAACTGGAGACACCAGACATTGAACCCACAGCTTTCTGCACACAAAAATTGTGTTTTGCCACTGAATTGCAACCCTCAGCTATGCAAAACCCAGACTTCTTAAACTTTTCTGGATTTCCCTCCTTTGTTTTATCCTTCGGTTTGTTTTAAAAGCTTCTGTATCAAAGCTAAGCAGTTCCCATTACCCAGCCTGTTTTAAAAAAAGATCCTTTCCTGTCATTTTTTCTGCATCTTTGTGTTTCTCCCCTTAATCAATTGTGTCTCTGGAAAGTTTGGGAAGTGATTGATTGTGAAGCCCAAGGCGCTTATTAATGCCTCTGTCCCTTGGCAAGTGGTTTGTAAACTGTATCCTCTCCCACCATTGTTATTACCAGAATGGCTGAAAGCCCCCCGCCTTGATGTCTATAATGTGGCTTGGGAAAGGGGTACACCATGCATTCTTACAATGCATACCTTTGGACTCACCTCATAGGCAAGAAAATTCTCTTTACAGTCTGCCTGTGGATGTCTGCCATTGGGCGTATCAATAAATTTGGTCAATTCACTAGTGAAATGTCACTATATGTAACAGTAAGATGGCTCGTCCCTTGTTGCTGTCAGAAAGACAGTGAAATGTAGAGACCCAGAAATGTCACTATATGTAACAGTAAGATGGCTGGTCCCTTGTTGCTGTCAGAAAGACAGTGAAATGTAGAGACCCACGGACCATGTGGATGGTCTCTGCTTTCTTGGAGGATTCCCTAGCTGTGCAGAAAAACTATGACTTTGCAAATTAATGGAAAGGAGAGTAAAATCCACCCCAAAAATCAGCCTAGGAACAACTTGGTATGCTCTGGGAGCATGGGACATTAACAGTAGTTGAAAGTTAAAGGGGGGAGGCTATCTGTGTTGGTGGGGAGTTAGCCTCACTCGTTTCTGAGAGTTAATACAAGACTCGGAGGGGAGATTTTGAGGGATGGGTTAAGATTAACAAATCATTTCTGAGCTAGTTGTGTATCCCTAGCTGGCTATCCAACAGTGGTTTTAAAGCACTGACATTTTGTTCAGAACGAATGAGAAAAAGGCACTTGAATCTTCGGTGGTCCCTGATCACAAACTAGCAGCCGGTTGTCTTGTTAAAATAAATGGGACCTGCATAAATATCCTATTTTTGTATTAGTCGTCTGAGCAGGATAGCTTTCTGGAGGATTGGGCTTCATTTCTGCAGCCCTTTCCAGTCAGATGTTTATCTTCTTTCTACCTTTCTGCTAACTTTCCCTGGCTCGTTGAGAAAGCAAAAGTTAAAATGTCTGGGTTTTTTTAAAGTCATTTTTTGTTTATCTGAATAATAAAGACTTTTTTAGAGAAGGGGAAGAAATGAATGTTGTTGCTGAAACTAGACTCTAACTGTGCAAGGAACTAGAGGGTGAAGGTGGGGAGTGAATACATTTCATTTCCATATCTCCCCCTGGAGTGCTGTGCTTTTAATTAAAAGATCTCGAAGTTAGCAGAGACCACGAGGGAAATCATCTATCCCTCTTTAATAATGGCAAAGGCTGGTGAGAAGCTCATTTTCTTGCGCACTGCCTCAGCCAGTCCATGAGAAAAATCTTATCCCCCTTGAGTCACTGTTTCCTTTCTTTATCTCTTTGACCCTCAGGCTTCCAAAGCAAAGGTCAGCATCCCTCTCTCCGCCATTATTGAGGTGCGGACAACTATGCCTTTGGAGATGCCAGACAAAGACAATACTTTCGTGCTGAAGGTAAGGTGGCTTGGCGGACACAAGAACATAAGGGTAGACTTGCTGGATCAATCCAGTGGCTCCATCCGTCGTGGTATATTGTCCTATTTTGTGTTATGCTACCAGCCATTGTTCACCAGTGGGTTTTCCTGTGTGGAGAAGACAATCCAGTCACAAACCATTGTTGTAGTGTGGTGATAGTGCAATATCCAACCTTGTGTGGATGCAGCCTGTGTGAGGTAGTGGTTACAGTGTCATACCAAGATCTGGGAAACCCAGGTTCGAATCCCTTCTCTGCCATAGAAGCTTGATGGGTGACTCCGGGTCAGTCACGGTCTCTCAGTAGAGTTGCCAACTCTGCTTGGAAAATTCCTGGTGCTTGGGAAAGGTGGATTTTGGGGCATGGGAAAGAACTCATTGGGGATATGTCATTGGTCTAGGACTTCATTTCTCCTAGACTCTGTGATACACAGAAAAGTCCACATTCTGAATCTGTAATTTCCTCCAGGGGAATTTATCTTTGCAGTCTGGAAATCAGTTGTAATTCTGGGAGAACACTAGGACTGTTTTCACACGCCGGAAAATCACGCTCAGCAAGACAGCGTCTTTATAGCATGATTTCCTGTCATGATACCGTTTAATGGCACGATGACATCAGAAATCGCACCATTAAACAGAATCATGACGGGAAATCGCACTATGAAGATGCCATCATGTTGTGAGTTTTGTGTGATTTTCCGGAGGCTTACAGGCATGTGAAAATGGCCCAGGTCCCACCATGAAGTTGGCAATACTATCTTTCAGCCTAACCTGCCTCACAGGTTGGTGGTTGTGAAAAAAAAATGAAGGAAGGAAGACTAATGTTATAAGCCGCTTTGGGTGCCAGTTGGGAAGGGAAAAAATGGTATCAATAAATAAATTTCATATAGCTAGAGTTGCCAGGTTTTCAGTTTTCACCTGGATAGGCCAGTATTTTCTTGGACTGTTCGTGAGGAAATAAAATAAAAATACCGGAAACGCTCCACCTCCCTGCCTCCTCCCCCCGTGCTTCTAGCAGTCAGCCTCAGCAGCTGCTGCTGACGAAAGCAACCATGGTTGTGCGGGCCTTCAAGGAGATGGGGGGGCTCATACTCTGCCTCCTCTCCCCTCCTCCTGTGCAAAGCGTGGGAACACTCCCGTGGGTGGCGCAATGACATCACTTCCAGAAGTGATATCATTGCACCAGGGCAGGAGCACACATGTGCAAAGATCTTTCCTCAGGTGAGTAGGGGGTGAAGTGGGGAGGAGAAAGTCCAGTATTTTTTACTGGGATTACCTTTTCGTTCTCCTTGCATGTGCACGGTCCCAGCAAGCACAATAACATCACTTCCAGAAGTGACATCATCGCGCCCCTGGGGAGTGCCCTGACCGTGCACTGGCCTGGGAGTAGGGTTGCCAGCTCCAAGTTGGGAAATTCCTGGAGATCTGGGGGGTGACACGTGGAGAAACCTGGAGAAAGGGAGGTTTGGGGAAGGAAAGGACCTTGGCATGGCATAATTCCATAGAGTCCACCCCCCAAAGTAGCCATTTTCTCCAGGTGAACTGATCTCTGTGGCCTGGAGACCAGTTGTAATTCCGGGAGATCTCCAGCCACTACCTGGAGGCTGGCAACCCTACCTGGGAGGTTTTTTGCAGAGGCTGGTATCTCCCACCTCCATCAGGGAACTGGCAACCCCAGACACTATAAATACATACCTTGCCAGTGCAAGTTCTGTTCTGTACCCATCTCACCCCTTTCGTTCTCAAATCTCAGCAGCCTGTTGTGTCCCAGATATAATGAAATACAATTTCAAAGCTTTGTATGATCCTGCCTGTCAGGTTTGTCCATTAATGATCTTTACTTTTGACCTTGATAAAACTGCCCCCCGCCTGCCCTGTGCAATTAAAACTGCAGTAAGCGTCTGGCTCCTTTTCAAAGAGCCAACTCTGGGTTGAAATGATGCCCGTGGCAGGCAGGGTTGCCATGGTGACCAGCCTAGCTGCTGAATGAACCATTCCTTGACAAATCAAACTTGTCCAAACTTCCCTCCAAGCTCCCCATCAATGAGAAGAAAGAAAACCTTGACGTTTTGCTTTGTGTTTGGAAATTAAGGGGGGGGGAGATCTTGTTTGTTTCTTTCTGTTTTTGTAGGCTCCACCACCCCCTCACCTCCTTTCTGAATGTGTAGAGAGCTGTTGTGTTGTGGAAAGGAGGAAGCAGCATTTTGTGGAAAGATGAAATAGTGTTTCTGCTGACCAAAACATGCCAGTCTTCCCTCTCACCTTTCTGATTGTCAGCAAATTGGCTTTCAGCTCTTGCAAAAATTCAACTGAGGTTAAATTCAGCACTGGCCACAAGAACTGCATTACATCACTTAACAAGAGCCGGACTCGATCAGACCCAAGGGTCAACAAACACAGCAGCGTGTTTTCCACGGTGGCCAGCCAGATACTTCTTGGAAGCCCAAAAGCCACACATGAAGGCTAGAGCATGTTACCTTCTAGCAACTGACAGAGACATACTGCTTCTGAACATGAAAGTTCTGTTCTGCATTATACTAGCTACTAGCCCTTGATGAACCTCTTTTATTAATTCATCTGATCACCATTTAAAGCCATCTAAATTGGTCATCGTCACATTTTGAGGTAGTGTGTTGCATAAGTAAATTACATCTTGTGCAAACAAGTATTCCTCCACCCATACTACTTGTGCAAAGAAATATTTCCTCCATCCTGTCCTGTCCACCCCTCCCCTCTCCAAACTGAAAAGTCCCAAACTCAAGATATGATAAGTAACACATGGAGTTTGCTGCAAAGGTTTACAAACAAAAGATTAGATGATTTTTTTAAAAAAAAAACTATAATGACTAAATAGAACCTCTATGTGCAAAGGCAGTCTAGCTCTGACAAACAAAGGGAAATCTGTTGCCTTCATGCCCTACTTGTGGGGTTTGTTTAGAGAAACAAAATGATGGATTTGATAGACTTTGGTCTGCCCCAACAGAGTTCTTCTTACATTCTTAGTGGGAGAGTGATTTTATCTGTACTCCAGCCATGCCCCTTCCTGGTATTCCTCTGTGGGCCAAGGTACAAGTGACGAATGACACTTGAGCGGCAAGTGAACAGATTCACGTGTATTCCTCCCTGTTCACTTGTGCTCCACTTGCGCTCCACCTGATCAAGTAGAGCGCAAGTGAACAGGGAGGAATACACGTGAGTCTGTTCACTTGCCGCTCAAGTGTCATTCGTCACTTGTAGCTTGGCCCTCAATCATTTACTTTTTGGGGGGAGGGAGTTGACAGAAAGATGCCCCTCAAACCCCGCCCCCCCATCCCTCTTCCACCTGTGTAGGGATCTGGTATTGCACCTCCTACGCTGGTTATTTTGGAAGACTGATTCAGTCATGCAAAGCAAGGTGGGCTCGACAGAATGTTATTCCAGCCAGCAAAGTGATCTCTTGACTGAGATAAAGTGGCAGCAGATTATATAACCTGACCAGGGGAGAGGGGAAAACTTTTTTTCTGGTAGCTCACTGAGCTGGATGCATAAATTTTAGTGCTGAGCTGTTTTTTTGTTACTGTCAGGGCTGGCCCGAGATGATTTGGTGCCTGAAGCAGAAAATTCAAATGGCCTCTTTTTCTTTTCTTCCATCCGCATTAACAAGGAGCACAGTCCTTTGGGATTAATCTGCACTTGCGCCATTCATTTTAATGGAGCTTGGGTAGAACAACTTCCCAGTGCCTTCTGGGGTCAAAGCTTTTAAGGGGACGCTTGCCATCTGGGGTATGTATTGATGCTTGAGGTAAAAATATAATAGTATGTTTTAAAATCTCCTGCCTGCTTAATTGGGGCACCCTTTTAGTCTAGTCAGAATGTTTGTACTCGATTAATTGATTCAGCAATAGTGCCCTACTTAGAGATATGAAGGCCCAGGAAAGAAAAACAAGTTTTTGAGAGAGCTGCCCCCCCCCCCCACCACACACACAATTTTTCAAATGGAACACTGGACATTTGTGAAAGCGCTGGGGAAAAACTCAAATGAAATATTTTCTCTTTTGGAAGAAGTAAAATGCTTTTGAAGGAAGGTTTTATTCTGAATGTGTGGTATGAATATTTTTACTCAAGACGATCTCCAGTATGCAAGAATAATTCCTATGTACATTGTAGAGTTAACAACATCTTTTAAGCATATATTTGTTTAAATGTGACTTATTTTGTCCACAATTAATATGTGTATGTTAACGATATGCTATTGGAGAGTCCACTGTTTCCAGCATTACAGTTTATATCCAAATGTGTGGCTAGTTCTGCTGTGATTGCATGTGAGACCATTTCTGTCTGAATCATACACATTATTTTGTTTACTACAAACGTTTTTATTTTCAACTTCTATTTTTTCTGCCTCTCAGCTGGACAAAACTAAAGGTCCAGCTATGCAATGTTGCTTGAAGAAAATGCAAGCATTTATCCTTTTGAGTTTTAGGGAAAAATATGCTTAGTGCAATTTTAGATGCTAACAAATTTATAAATTATACTGCTAAATTATAAATTATGATGCTAAAGAAGTAAAATAAGTTTATTTCCCCCGAAATTTCTAGTTTTTCCTTGCAGAGAAAAATACTACCCCTTCAATATATCTGGAAATTTTATCTCTCTCCCATACATACTTTCCAGGATACAACCTTAGTGTTCAAACAAGGTTCTAGGGCTCCATCCCTGTTCCAATTCAGCATCTGTGAGTTTTGGATTTTGGGAATTGGGGCAGGAGAATAGAAGTGTGTTTGAATGGCTTTCTTCTCTTCTTTCTCACCTAGGTAGAGAACGGTGCTGAGTACATCTTGGAAACAATTGACTCATTACAGAAGCATTCGTGGGTGGCGGATATACAGGACTGTATAGATCCCGGGTAAGCCAGCCAGCCAAGGGACTCAAGATCAGACATGCTGAACTCCAAAACAATGGGGACTCGGCAGCTTACGAAACTGTAACAGTACAATAAACAACATATGAGTCTGGTCATGGAGCCTGTGGGCCGGCTCCATGACCACAGGTGACAAGCCATAAGCTAAGAACCAGGGGTCATTTCGTAGAAAAAGAGCTGGAGGAACTCATTAGCATAACTCATTAGCATATGCCACACCTCTTGCCATCACCGGAAGTGTGTCATTAGTATAACTGATTTGTATATGCCACACACCCCTGACATCACCTATTCTGGCTGTTTTGGACTCAATCCTGGCCATTCAGGGCCAAAATTGGGCCCAAAAGGGGCTGAAAATAGCTGAAAAGGGGCCCAAAATGGTCAGGGTTGGGCCGCTGCTGAGCGGGAGAGTGAGCTACCACCCATCAGAGGCCCGATCCAGGCCGTTTTGGCCCCAATCCAGGCCAAAACAGGCCCCAAATGGCCGAGTCAGGTGGGCGGGGCTACCTGACGTGACCTCTTTGGGGAACTGCAGGAACTGCATTCCTGTGCGTTCCCCCTCGAAATGAGCCCTGCTAAGAACTAAGAGCCCTTGGATTCCTGCCTTTGTTCTTGTGTCTCTAGCCACGCCTAGGCTCAAATACCTGAAAGGATGGGAAGCATAATCTCATCTTAGATTCTACACACCTGGCGGAGATGCACCCGAAATTCCCCTCCCTAATTTCCTCCTCTCCTCTACTGTGTGAATTGTTGTAACTGAGGCTTCTCAAGCTCCCGTTTCTGTACTCTGCATTTTAGCCGTTCACTCAGGCTTGATTTAAACACGATGCTGGCGAGGCAAAAGCATGTTCCCTTGGGACTCTGCCTTGCAGGGTGTGTTATTTAAATCATGCCACGCAACTGCTTTGCATAGGTAGCAGCCCAGTTTAAATGAGACACTGTGGGAGTGCAAAGTCCCAGGGGGGAGACCTCTGCCAGCATCGTGTTTAAATCAGGCCTCTGAGAGCTAATCTGTATATGCAAGTAAACAATATACAGAATTCCTGGGACTTTAACATGTCTGATTGCAAAGGGTTTTTTTGGAGGGGGGGGTGGCCTTGGGTAAGCCACTCTTCTCAGCCCCACCTGCCCAGCTGCATTGTGGGGATAATAGTAACACTAACTTGTTCACCACTCTGGGTAGGGCATGCATCTGTCTAGAAGAGCAGTATATAAGTGCAGTTATTATTCTCATAGGCCCTCTGCTATAAAACAAACAAACGGGTCATCTGGCAAGTGGCCAGAAGGGTGAAAATAATGATTGTGCCCACAGAGAGCTGACCAGCTGGCAACTCTGGCTGGCACCCACACAAAGTACTTATTTTAAAATATTTATGCCCAGCCTTTCCACAGTTTGTAGACCGCTCATGTCTCCTAACAAAATAAATTAATACAGTAAGCCAGAATTAAAATACAGTTTTTTAAAAAAAATCTCTTCAAAATAGTCAAATACAACAGTCTCATTAAGAAACCACCAGAGCCGTGAGGTATAAAAAGATCAGCCAGTATTAGTACTCTAAGCAGCTAGCTGGGTTTCTTGTGCAGTGGAGGCAATCTGACGGCCTCTTTAATTGATCAGTTTCCAAAATCTCTAAAAGCTGAGGCTTAGCTTTTTTTTTTCTGCGTAAAATATACTTTTAGGGGTTGAAAAGCTTTACTTTAAGCATGCTGAAAGAAACTGCTCAGTGCCGCCCTGCTAGGCCTGCTGCCCTCACTAAGCCTCTGAGCATTGGTTAGAACATTGACTTAGACTTCAAAGGCCTAGTTTCAAATAATAAATCTCTATTAAATAAAGTATTCTAGGGTGATCTTGGGCCAGTCATCCTCTCTCAGCTTATCATGCAACCTCAAGATGATGATGATAAAAATTGGAGTGTTGGGGGAATCCCTAAAAATGTTAATTGACAGTCTTGAAAAATGCATCTATTCCAAACTGAAAGGGGAGGTTGGTTTAATGTTTTATGATTAATTTCACGATCATCACCCATTTTGTACCTCTGTCCGGCTTGTGCCCCTGTCGTTAACTGTGGTTGCACTACTGAGTAACTCTCCTATGCATAAAGAGGATGTTGCACTTCTGCCTCCCCCAGCACATCTGAAGAGGACCATTAATGCATTATCTCACACCTGCTATTTTCTGCTTTTCAGTGACAGCGGTGATGACATCGAACTTGCTTCCTGCACCCAGGGGGCCTGCCTACCAGGCAGAGTGTCATCTTGTAGCTGTGAATTTCTGGCTGATGGTAAGGACGGCCTCAAGTTATTGAGAGGCATGTCAGTTTCTCAAGACCAGGGCTTTTTTTCAGCTGGAACGCAGTGGGACGGAGTTCCTGTACCTCTTGAAAATGGTCACATGGCTGGTGGCCCCGCCCCCTGATCTTCAGACAGAGGGGAGTTTAGATTGTCCTCACCGCAGTGCGGAGGGCAATCTCAACTCCCCTCTGTCTGGAGATCAGGGGGCGGGGCCACCAGCCATGTGACCATTTTCTCCGAGGGCAACCCACTGAGTTCCACCACCTCTTTTCCCAGAAAAAAAGCCCTGCTCAAGACTATCGTCGCTTTGGGGTGTTGTGCCTTTTCCAGCAGAGACAGAGCTTTGCCACTGTACAGGTCTGCCAAGTAACCTTCAAAAGACTCCACTGTTCGTTAGTAAGAGCTTTATTGAAAAGTTGCTAGTTCATGATCTTACTGGGTTCATTGTCAGGAATGAGGCACATCCAAATATCAAGAACATATATCGTTTGCAGGGTAACACTCCTCCCCTTCCTAGAGGCTGGCTAATTCTGCTGGGAACTGTCAGACAGGGGAGGGCACAGGGTTCAAGGTTATGTGGGCTCTTTTCCCAGCGGCTAGGAGCAAGAAGAATTCACATCCTGGGAGAGTAAAGAAACACAGCTGCAACAGACAGTCGTAACATCATAACCTCCAGCCCCACCCACCCACCCCCCAGGTATAGATATGGCAGATGCAGCCAGCATCTTGACAGCCATAGCAAAAGAGAGGGTTGTGTGTGTGGAGGCGGGGGGGAAGGTATTAAGAGTAATTTTAAAAAAATAAAACTCTGAGAATTTAGGATTTGCAATGTGCATAACATGTGCTGTGTTATGGACGTTTTGTCAGTCCTCGGCAACTAAATCCCCAGGTTCTCCACAGCAATCACACAGGTGATTTGGTTGAAGTAACTTTTATTAGAGGTCTGTCAGGTTCAAAGTGCTCAGACAGTGGAATTAGCAACCACCAAGGAAACCGGAGGGACAAAAATAAATGAGCAAACAATGAAGCAAACTTATCAAAAGTACAAATATAATGAATAAATAAATAAAGATACCAGTGAAAACCAAAAATAATGCGTATATACAATAATCCAATATGATCTATATGTCAACACCACAAGGTGCACGCAGGCACCCAATAGATACAATGTAAGGGTTCACACAGGCACTTCACTGCATATGATACACGTGCGACATGCAACACTCAACCAACAATGAGTCCGAACCAGCCGCAGCGTCCAGGTAATTCAAAAGTTAAAAGTGCTTGAATGAAGATATGAGGCTATGCTGCAAGAAGAAATCCGACGTTCTGTCAGCCACGCCTACGGGATTGGCCAGCATACGTAAATTACACCCGTTTCGTGAACAAGTCACTTCTTCATAGGCACGTTATTCTCATATTACCAATATGCATCCTCCTTTTCCCAGTCACACACTCTGCCTCAATGACGGCAACCACAGAGGTCCTGACGCTGTGCGTTATTCTCATATTGGTAATATGAGAATAATGTGCCTATGAAGAAGTGACTTGTTCACGAAACGGGTGTAATTTACGTATGCTGGCCAATCCCGTAGGCGTGGCTGACAGAACGTCGGATTTCTTCTTGCAGCATAGCCTCATATCTTCATTCAAGCACTTTTAACTTTTGAATTACCTGGACGCTGCGGCTGGTTCGGACTCATTGTTGGTTGAGTGTTGCATGTCGCACGTGTATCATATGCAGTGAAGTGCCTGTGTGCACCCTTACATTGTATCTATTGGGTGCCTGCGTGCACCTTGTGGTGTTGACATATAGATCATATTGGATTATTGTATATACGCATTATTTTTGGTTTTCACTGGTATCTTTATTTATTTATTCATTATATTTGTACTTTTGATAAGTTTGCTTCATTGTTTGCTCATTTATTTTTGTCCCTCCGGTTTCCTTGGTGGTTGCTAGTGCTTGCACCGGAGTACGCCCCCCCCCTTTTCTTCCCAGACAGTGGAATTGGCAGAAGTGACGTATTGAGGGAAATCATGGTTAGTTATAGGTTAATGGCCCACCCCCAGGTTAGTAGCCCGTTGAAATTCTGGCGTGAACGCCAGAGGCAAAAAGTATCAGAGTTTAGACTATGATAGACAGCAATAGCAAGTTGGGTATGAAATCATCCCCATTCTCAGGGAAGATACAATTCTGACTAGCTGCATCTAGCCTCAAGGCTGTTGGCTACAGTAGTGAAAGAGTTTAACTTCAAAGCAGAGAACACACTGAACTTCCAAATAACAGACATTGAAAGGTACTCAGAACTCTCCATAGGGTCAGGGGATTTAATAGGTTGCACATAACATAACACATGGCATGTACTGCAGGCCGGTATACACGACACCTTTGCAAAAGGGTCCCCTGCCGGGTGAAGCTGATTTTAAATCAAAGTGAAATTTAAAATCGCAGGGGGAGCTGATATGCATCACTACCTTGTCGCATTTAGAGGCAGCTTCCAAAGAAGGGGTCCGTGGCTGTGTCATAGAGAATGTGTTTTGCATGCAGAAAGTCACAAGTTCAATCCCTGGCATCTCCTCTTAAAAGGCTGTTGTAGTAGGTGATAAGAAAGACCCAAGAGAGCTGCTGCCATACTGACTTAGGTGTACCAGAGATCTGAGTAAGGCAAGAGTCATGAAATTAGATCCCATAAACCCACATTAGGTTTGCTTTTTTGGAATCCATAAACATACTTACATATGGCAGTATCATGCACTGTTTTGCAACTGGGGATTTTGGAAGCACTTTGTGATGTAACATTGTGGGGTATGTGTGTTTTAAGTTTTTTTTTTCTTAAAAAATCCACTGAGCTAGTGCAGGCCCTTGATACGACAGCTTCAGACACTAGTCCTGTGAATTCTTACCTGGGAATAAATCTCGTTGAATTCAGCAGGATCCTTCCCACAGACATACGTAGGAATTTGCTGCACATTCCCAGAACTTTCCAGAAGGAGAGGGTTAAAGTTGCTGGGCACGGTGGCATTTTTGCCACGAGGTGATGTAGCAGTTAATGTCAAAATGGGATCTGGGAGTCCCAGATTCTAACCCCTATTCTTCCATGGGTGATCTTGGGCCAGTCACACACTCTTAGCCCTTACCTACCTCACAGGGTTGTTGTGAGGATAAAATGCAGGTGATGTCAGTCATTTTGGGCCCCTGCTGGGGAAAAAGAGTATACACTAAGTAAATAAATGCTGGTTCTGTTGGATAGAGCCATCATTTTCTACAATCATATATACAGCCTTTAACTTGGCTTACAGGATTGTTGGGAGCATAAAATAAAGGAAACCATGTATGTTGCTTTGTGGTCTTTGGGAAAAGAGTGGGTGAGCCCTTTTTCCCATGGGGCAATCACAGTGTGTGTGCTGCTTTGAAGAAAAAAGTAGAGTCCGTTGTGAGTTTTAATAGTGGGATTCTTTCCAGATGTGCCCCGATTTCAGGACGCATGCGCTGGGTCTGCTGTTCCAGACACCATGCCAAATGCCGCCACAGTCATCACAGCGCCACACAGTAGGATCAGGGACTCCTTGGGAGAACACCGAACCCACGTGCCATTGGAGAACTTCTTACAGACACTGGAGTCCCCGGCTGTTGGCAACCATTTGGCAGGTATTTTACTTTCTTGGAGAAACTACTTTGGAGGACCTGGCTAGAATTTATCTTTGCGGCTGTGGGAGGATTGAATTGAAAAGGAGCTCAACGTGCGGCTGTGGGAGGATTGAATTGAAAAGGAGCTCTGCCACCCTCTCTCCTTACATAAACTGCGTAGTTGGTCACTTCTCTTTGCCCTTCTGTACCACATTTTGATCAGGGTGTGGTAAATGGCTTGACTGCCGTTTTTTCTTGTAAGGGAAAAAAGAGGGTTTTCAGTATGCAAGAAATCGGGAAATCCCACGCCTATTCTTCAGCTTGTTAAGTTTATGCCATGGCCCTGTGAAGCTCTAATTGGTCTGGGCTCAGGATAGCAGAAGATCTGCATCCCTCTGGATGGACCTGCCTCTAGTAATACCTTCCTCAGAGTCCCTTCTCAGGCTCAAACTATGTATTATATTTTGTAACAAATCAGGCCCCGGTTCCTGCCTCCTCACTCTGTGCTGTTTTCCCAAAATGGGACAAATACCCTTCTCTAAGGCCATTTCTGCTTGGAAGAATGGCAGAGAAGCCCAGAGCCCGTTTCTCCCATATTGCAATCCCCAGTGGAATTGGGTCCCTGCAGACATTTAAAATGCCATTCTCTGCAGCTGCTTTGTAGCAATGAGGAAGGTGAGTTCAGTCCAGGGAACTGTTGCCGGTGATCCCATTCCTGACTTGTGTAGTTTGGCTCTTGGAGACAAATTCATAAAGTCGAGGTCGATCAATGGGTTATTAGCCATGATGGCTCAATGGAACCTCCATGTTCCAAGGTAGTGGACCTCTGAGTATCAATCCATGTGTGTGTGTGAAGGGCTTTATTTTAAAAATGCCTACTTGGCTTCAAAGTTCTTGGGGTAGCGCAAAGCTAATAAATACAACAAAATTGGAATACGGTTTCCAAACTCCCTGCCAAAAAGCACAGCAAAAAAAAAAAAAGGCAACACTGAAAGGGCAAAGTGAAAACAGATTTTAAAATTTATCTGTGCATGTACGATAGCAGAGCAATAAAAAATAAAGTGAGCAGCCTCTCTGTCCCTGCTCGTGAGCTTTCTAGACACATCTGCTTAGACACAGTCGGAAGTAGGATGCTGAGCTAGCTTGATCATGAGTCAGCTACAGCAAGGCTGCTCTTATGCGCTGTGGGAAGCAGATAACAGCGGATAGTGTCTTTCAAGTTATAGACCCACATGTGTGCCATGCTTTACCAATTCTGAGTAATCTGGCACAGGACACGGGTTGCTGTGTTGTGATCTAACTGTTGCTCTGAAGTTATATTGGTTCCCGTGTTTGAACATTGAGGGAAGTTGGGAGAGGAGAGGTAGAAATATTTTTCAATAACTAAATAATGATCCCTGACTACATACGTTCCATCACTAGAAATCGGAGTTGTGACTTTTATCACGGAGGCACATGCAGCGAAATCAATTTCCCAAATCCCGATAATGTTGGATTAAGTGCCGTCAAGTTGCAACTGATTTAGAGTGATCCCCTTCAAGGGGTTTTCAAGGCAAGAGAGGAGCAGAGGTGGTTTGCCATTGCCTGCTTCTGTGCAGCAACCCTGGACTTCTTTGGTGGTCTCTTATACAAGTACCAACCATAGCCAATCCAGCTTTGCTGAAGCTCTGATGAGCTCAGTCTAGTCTGGGCTGTTCAGGCTTTAAAGGCTAGAATGGCCCCTGAGAATGCCTAACTTGACCCTCTCTGCCATTGACATCCTAATTTCTGGCAATCAATATGCCCTCCGCTTCTGGGGTGGATCCAACTATTCTCCAAGGAGCCTCCTCCAGTCTAAGAAGCTTTCCTTCAACTTAAGTGGCTCTTTCTGCAACTCTTCAATTGGAGGACATCCTCAAACTTTGCTCATTGGAGTTGTAGGATCCATCCTTCCAGAATCTCAGCACTGCCTTCTGAGATGAACATTTCTAAATTTATGTTTGTAGACATTCCCTTTAGTCATTACTTTTACAAACCCTCCTCATAGAGTACAATCACAGGGCTGATCTGAGCATTTGTGTTTGATATACCGCATTCACAAGTCACGCTGCTTAGACGGGCAGCATGGATGCGCAGACCCTTTTGCCAGAGTTCTGTCCAGTTGCAGCTCCCTGCTAAGTGTACACTCGGTGGCAAATCTGAGTTTGTCATCATGTGTTGTGTTCAGTTCCGTTCAGGATTTATTGCGTTGGGCCAAAGGCCATTGCAAACAATAAAATAGTAGCAAAAATATAAGCGACGATACAGATAAAATATACAATACATGATGACAGTATTCATCATGTAATGTGTGGAACGGCTCACAGGAACAGGGACCCAGGGTCCAGCAGCAGAGTACCTGTTTTGCATCGAGAAGGTCCCAAGATCAACCTCTGCCATCTTCACTTAAAAGATTTCAGGTAGCAGGAGTGGGAGCCCTGACCTGGATAGCCCAGGTGAGCCTGATCTCGTCATATCTCAGAAGCTAGGCAGGGTTGGCCTTGGTTAGTAATTGGATGAGAGACCTCCAGTAAAGACCTGGGTTGCAGAGGCAGGCAATGGCAAACCACTTCTGTTAGTCTCTTGCCATAAAAACCCCACTAGGGGTCGCCGTAAGTCAGCTATGACTTGAGGGCACTCTCCACCACAGGGCACAGGTGGGGGAAAGACCTTTCTCTGCCCAAAAACCCAGAGAGCCTCAGTAAGGTAGACCATACTGAGCTAGTGGGACCAATGTTCTATCTTTGTCTGCTCTGATGCATGTAAGAACTACCACACGTGGAACAACTGCCATCTTTCCTGTCTGTCTACATGTGTGGTGATGCTGCTGAATTTTAGAATTTCTCTGTCCTGACTGTTTCTTTCCAAACTGGATAGGGGAGGAAAGCGAGCCAGAAGCAGAGATCAACCTCTCAGACTTCCCTTGGTTCCATGGGACCCTGTCACGGGTCAAAGCTGCCCAATTGGTGCTGTTTGGTGGAGTCAGAAGTCATGGGCTGTTTGTCATTCGGCAGAGCGAAACGCGACCGGGCGAATATGTACTGACGTTTAACTTCCAGGGAAAAGCAAAGGTAAGCATTACTTGGTCATATTGTATTGTAGAATGTCAAACTAGGGCCTGGGAGAGACAGGTTAAAATCCCTGGTTTGCGAGAAAGCTCTGTGGTTAACCTCAGGCCAGTCACACTTTCTCTGCCTTGACTAAGCCGCGCTTCGTTCTTCCTCAAGAATTTAAGACGGTAGTCCAGCATAGCTCCATTCTGGAGGCTGAAATTTGTTCTGGAGGCTTCCTGATTCACAGATCATGTCTCTCTTCACTGCTGTTAATCTGCTTTGAGTCCTGAGATCAGGGGTCATTTTGTAGAAAAAGAGTTGGAGGAACTCATTAGCATAACTCATTAGCATATGCCATGCCCCTTGACATTACCGGAAATGTGTCATTAGCATGACTGATTTGCATATGCCACACCCCCTGGCATCACCTATCCTGGCTGTTTTGGACCCAATCCTGGCCATTTAGAGCCAAAATTGGGTCCAAAGTGGCAAAAAGGGGCTGAAAATGGCCCAAAAGGGGCCCAAAATGGTCAGGATTGGTCTGCTGCTGAGCGGGAGAGTGATCCACCACCCATCAGAGGCCCAATCCGGGCCATTTCAGCCCCAATCCAAGGCAAAACGGGCCCAAAATGGCCAAGAGTCAGGTGGGTGGGGCCACCTGACGTGACCTCTTTGGGGAACTACCAGAACTGCGTTCCTGTGCATTCCCCCTCAAAATGAGCCCTGCTTGAGATTCTGAGGAGAAAGGTGGTCATTTAAATACTGGGAATAAATACATACTGTGCTAACTGTATCCTCCTCTTCTGCATGCCCCCCCTAGGGTTCTGTGTTGGGTTGCATTGCCAGTAGCAGCTTTGGGTTGCCTGGCAAATCAGTTGAGTTTGGAGAGGGCTAAAGCTCTTGGTCAGCAGGACTCGCTGAGATCTGGCAGCGGGCCTTGAACAGAGGCATAATCGTAAACAATCGAAAGCTTAGAAGCCACCCCCTAAAACCACTAGCATCACTTAGGCTTGTTAATTGCCTGGTGCCTGGCACAGGAACCTTCTCATTTGCCAGGCAGAGGAAAGCAGCCAAAATGCGTTGGCTTGCCTTCTTTATCCATGGTGCCAGCAGAGGGGAAACGTGGGAAATGCTGTAACGACTCTTGGAGGTGTTAGCAGCATTTGATCCTTTGCCACAGCTTTGGGGTAGTTGGACAGGGGAGCTCTGTTTGTGTGAGTGAGTTGGGGGGGGGGCAAAGTCAATGCTGGCATGTGTGTGCCAGGAACATGACATAATAGAGGATGGACACAGGTTCTGTTTCCTTCATCCATTTCTGTTGGAGCCATCTAGAATTTTGTCTTTAAAAAAAATTAATTAAAAATTAAAAAGAAGAGAAACAAAAATTAGTAAAAGGGCAAAAAATAAAAGTGTGTGTGTGTGTGTATTGTATATATATTGTGAACCATTGTGTATATATATATATATTGTGAACCATTTTCAGTTTTCTCTAAAACACACAGGGATTTTTTTTACTGGGAAAAGAGCTGGTGGAACTCAGTGGGTTGCCAACACAAGGGGCAACTCATGGCGGGAGGTGGTACCCCTGGTACCACATGTGTGTGCGCAAAGTGCACGCATGCCCCCAGGACCACACAATGATGTCACTTTGGGTCAGTTGGAACAAGAGGAGAGTTTTTTAAAGTTTAAATCGCCCTCGGCAAAAATGGTCACATGGCTGGTGGCCCAGCCCCCTGATCTCCAGACAGAGGGGAGTTTAGATTGCCCTCTACGCTGCAGCAGTGTGGAGGGCAATCCAAACTCCCTTCTATCTGGAGATCAGGGGGCGGGGACACAAGCCATGTCACCATTTTCAAGAGGTGCCGGAACTCCATCCCACCGCGTTCCAGCTGAAAAAAAGTGCTGACAACACATACATTATTGCAAACAATATACTTGTAGTCTTACCAATATAGAATTCTGTCTTTTAAAAAGTATTGCTACTAATTTGTTTTATTGTTTAAAATAACCACTGTAAAGAGTTGGTCTGTGTCATAGGGTTGCCAGCTCTGGGTTGGGAAATTCCTGGAGATTTGGGGGTGGAGCCTGGAGAGGGTGGGGTTTGGGAATGGTTGGGATCTCATTGGGATATATATAACACCATGGAGTCCACCCTCCAAACCAGCCATTTTCTCCAGGTGAGCTGATCTTTGTAGTCTGGAGATCCATTGTAATTCCTGGAGGTTGGCAACCCTGCTGTGTCAGTATCTTTTCTCATATTTGCAGTATTTGGTGAAGGTTACCAGGGCTCACCAGTAGAGCAAACAGACAGTTCAAGTTTCAGTTGCTGATATTTCTTCTTTAAAATATTAGGTAGCAATAAACGTGCCTTTCGACACCATGTGGATGGAAAGAACACTTTAATGCAGGTGCAGCCCATATCAGAACATTGACTGTTATTCCCTCTTGCAACACAATAATAACACTCAACTTTTATTACTTAGCCCTTTTCCTTGTGGAGTTATAAGGGAAAACATGTAGGCTACTCCTTTCCCTGGTAACTTCACAAGAAAAAGGACTAGAGGTTTTTTTAAACAAAATGAAAGCTGAGAATTAATACAGTGTAGCACTAGATCATTATAATGTAACTGAGCTGCATTTATCGGTCAATGACCACGTTTTTTTAAAAAGCCCTCTGGTAGTAGAGGAGGCAAATGGCAGCTGTGGGGGTTGAGGCAAGGACAGCATGAGGAAAATGGCTTTATGGATGCTCTACATTCACAGAAGCCACAAGAGCTACACAGAGAATTGTCACCGTCTAGAAGCAGCCATGTTTTGGAAACCCTTTGATCAAGAAGTTGTAGTTTTTTTAGAAGCATGTAATAGGATTAGGCTAGCCAGAATTCACTGTGACACCTGATCAGGGCTATGGCAGCTACCCCAATTACATAGTCAGGACTTCTGGAAACACCCCCAGAAGCTTCTTGAATGGGTTTAATGCTTTGTTCATACTCAAAGTCATTTCCATCCACCTATGAATAATAGGTAACTTTGCAAAAAAAGCAAACAAAAGGAGCAATACAGGCACAGGGCTAGAACTTATTCAATTCCCAAAGTAATATCCAAAGTAGATACTTAAACTAGGAACCTGTTGTTCAGGGAAAGAGATTTGAGAACATGTATTCAGGTTTGTTGAAAAGATAAATGTGAAATGACATCCACAGCCCTAACAAAGGCGTAGAAGTCAGTAGGTAGTTATTACAGCTGCACCTGAACTTGTTCTACAAGGTAACTTCCTGCCAATTTAATCAATGATATCCAAACAAAGAGAGTACGTGGTAAGTAACAACAAAAGCAAGGAGTCTCACGTGTACAGGCTAATAAACCTTTTAACAAAAAGTGTCAGTTTCTTATTTAATGCTACTACATATAACCTAAATAACAATAACAGTGATACCTAATAGTACATTAAAGAGAATATGAGGACTTCCTATCACTGCTAGAATTACAATTTATACATGTACTTAAGTAACCTTCTATCCAAGTATACATAAAGCACTATCGCTAAGGTGCTGTAGTAAACTTACATATTATTGCACATTCTTAAAAAGTGCAAGTGCATAATATAACAGCAACCAAGAAAATATATATCAGTATACATGAACCATTATATACAGAGGTCATAAGCACTATGTATCCAGGTGGCAAGGAAAAGTCCAAAAAGCTCTCTCAGATGGCGGCAAATACAAGTTGCTGTGAAAAGTCTTATATGAAGAGATGTATGTATTCTTTCAGGTCCTCTGACGGATTGTCTAGATCCTTAGATTAATCAAAATGCCATCTTTTTCAAAGAGTACACAGACAAAAATCCGTTTATAACATATTTTTTCAGCAAGCTTGACAGTATCTTCACAGAAGTAACAATCACCGTTCCCACAGTTGGTAGCATAGGAATAAATTCCAGTACATTAAAACAGCCTGAATACAGCATACATATTGCACAACCCAGTCAGTGGGCCTGAGGGGCAGGGCGGCCAACTGTCAGATGGACAACAAAGTCAGGGGGCCTCGCTCACCCCCATTGGCAGGAGGCTGGTTAGGTGATTCGCCCGACTCAATCACCATAAGCCTGGCGGAAAGATAGCAGGTCCCGCTGGGCCCGAGTTTCCACTGACAGAGTTCCACCAGCTTGGTGCAAGGACCGAAAAAGCCCTTGCCCTGGTCGAGGCAAGAGGCGAACCTCCTTGGAGGTTCTTACTGTTCTCTCTTGCTTCCCATCACCTTGCCTTTGCTCCTTCCCCTTCCCTGAGGTGGCTGATGTCTATTACGTATGTATATGTTCTAAAGAGCCTTTTCTTTCTGCCGTAAGAAAACCTGCTAATCCGATCCCACCCTGTTTCATCGCTTGCAGCATCTGCGACTGTCCTTGAACGAGAATGGCCAGTGCCACGTCCAGCATCTCTGGTTCCAGACCATCTTTGACATGTTGAGGCATTTTCACATGCACCCTATCCCCCTGGAGTCAGGCGGTTCTGCTGACATCACTCTTCGCAGCTACGTGGCGGCCCCAACCTCCTTACCTGGTGAGTTTTTAGCTTCATCCTTACTGCTTTGCCTCAGTTGGGTGTTTGGGGCCTGCAAGGGGCACAGAGTGCAATGCATTAGGAAGTATTTTGAGTCGTGAGCAAATTCAGCTAACTTGTTGTGGAGCGAGGTGGACGTTCACCTCGCCTCTTCTGGGAAGTCATTCCAGGGCAGAAAGGAGGCAAGAGAAAAAGCCTGGGTCAGAGTAGTGTTAGAACACACCCGGGAAGACACAGGACAGCCCAGAGGCCCTACTGGATAGAGCGAAGCTGCCACCTTATACTGTGAGAGGGTTTTCTGCATTTTTAATGTTAGCAATGTGGCTGTTTGTGCAAGTCTCTGGAAAGGCGACCTATGCATGTTCAGAATCAAAATGATCAGTAGAATGATGTGAAGGGGGCAAACATCTGTTTGTAGCATTCATTGCATGTTTTAGGTGATCCATTGCCATATTTGCTACAGAGGACGTAGTATCCGGATGCTTGCTATCGAGAGCATGACTTCTCTGCCTGCCCTGAAGTGGCGTGGCGTGGTGTGTGTGTGTGTGTGTGTGAAGGTCAGAGTTTTAAATGCTGTCTAAACAGAGGTAGCGTGCTGTATAGTTCGACCAGAGTTGTCTCTACCCCAGCCTTCTACTGATAGATTGAAACCAAGTGGCCTTGTAAATTCAGGTTTTTTCATATGAGGAATCAGGAAAACAGGATTTAAAAACCCAGTAATCCAGGGATAGGAGAAATAACGAAATTCAATAAAGAGGTTTAAAACTATTTATAAGTAACGCACAGCTTTTGCTGAACTCAAGTTGTCAATGCCTGAGTATAGAGAACAGTTAACAGGCAAACTTTAATTCTTGAAGTTAATATTGGCTGTTACAAGGCTGGCAACCAGCAGGAGACTTACCCAGTGGAGATGGGCTATGCCAGTGACTTAGTGCTGTTACCAATGACGTGCTGATGTCACTCCCCCTGTGCCCAAAAGTGATATCAGTACATCATGGGATGCTCTTGCATGTGAGCAAAACTCTATGGAACCATAGAGTTTTGCTCAAATGCTGCAGTTTCCCAGCAATGCACTGATGTCACTTCCAGGCACATGGGGAGTGCATTGCAATGACGCATTGTGCATTGCATCAATACCAGTGCATTGGGATGATGCTTGTCCTCCCCATTCCTGCCCATTTTCTTCCCATAGCCCAGCTGAGTGGCGACAGGGGATACCTACCACCAGGGGTCATTTCGTAGAAAAAGAGCTGGAGGAACTCATTAGCATAACTCATTAGCATATGCCACACCCCTTGCCATCACCAGAAGTGTGTCATTAGCATAACTGATTTGCATATGCCACACCCTCTGGCATCACCTATCCTGGCTGTTTTGGACCCAATCCTGGCCATTCAGGGTCACAATTGGGCCCCAAATGGCAAAAAGGGGCTGAAAATGGCTGGAAAGGGGTCCAAAATGGTCAGGGTTGGGCCGCTGCTGAGTGGGAGAGTGATCCACCACCCGTCAGAGGCCCGATCCAGGCCGTTTCGGCCCCAATCCAGGCTGAAATGGGCCCAAAATGGCCGAGAGTCAGGTGGACGGGGCCACCTGACATGTGACCTCTTTGGGGAACTGTCGGAACTGCATTCCTGTGCGTTCCCCCTCAAAATGAGCCTTGCCTACCACCAGTGGAAAGATAGCAAGCCTGCACACAAGATGGCCTCTGAGATTTCCAACATTTCCTGAGAGAGGATTTTAATCTGTCCCTCTGAAGGCACAACCCTAACTGAACTGAGTGGACAGTGGGGCCGCTTTCTCTCTCTCCCCGCTCCTTAGCCACCCATGGGCCCTGATTGGCTGTTAGCTGCTCTGCCCACACACCAAACAGGCATACAGGGGATTGGTAACTGACAGGAAAAGGAAGGATCTCTGCCCATCTGTTAAAGGGGGGATATAATAAAGAACACGCACAAATTCCAGCAGGTTAGCTTTGTTAGTCTATTGCAGCAAAAACAAAATAAGGCTCTTATGCATCCTTAAAACCTAGCATCTTTGTTGAAGCATCGCATTTTTTAGATGCTATGGAGCTCTTTTTTTGAGCCCTGAAAATAAAAGTTTTAACATTTGAGCCCATTATATAGAAAGGCGGGACTTTGTGTAGAAAGTAAGAGCATGGTTTTGAGCAGCGCTTGGGAAAAGGAGGTGGTGGAACTCAGTGGACTGCCAGCACAGGGGGCAACTCTTGGCAGGAGGTGGTGCCCCCGGTACCAAAAGTGCGCGTGCAAAGTGTATGCATGCTCCCAGGACCAATGATGTCACTTTGGGTCAGCTGGAACAAGGGAGGAGTTTTTAAAAGTTTAAATCACCCTTGGTGAAAATGGACACATGGCTGGTGGCCCTGCCCCCTGATCTCCAGACAGAGGGGAGTTTAGATTGCCCTCCACACGGCGTGGAGGGCAATCTAAACGCCCCTCTGTCTGGAGATCAGGGGGCGGGGCCACCAGCCATGTGTCCATTTTTCAAGAGGTTCCGGAACTCCGTTCTACCGCATTCCAGCTGAAAAAAAGCCCTGGTTTTGAGCATTATTAGCCATAGTTGTCATAATACCACCATGGTGACCCTGTGAGGGCAGAAAGGCAGGATTAATATCTTGTCAATAAATAGTGATTATAATTAGACTATACTCTATTTGGCACTTTGCAGAGTGAGAGGTCCTTGCCCTGCAGAATTTACAATCTTCATTAAGTGTTTTAAATCCCCATTTATGTACTGTTTCTTGACCAAACTGGCCTTCAAAGGTAGCTTTCAAAAAATAATAATAAGACAGGACAATTGAAACCAAAGAAAACAGCAGCTGAAAAAGCCGACAGCAAATCTGGACAAAGGCTGGTATCTTCTCAACTTCACTGTGTCTGCCGTTTCAAAAGTTTGTTTTTCTTTTCCTCTCTTCCAGAGATCAGCCCATCTCCAGTTGTGGCTTCCCAACAGCCCAGTTGCAGAAATGATCTCCAGTCTCAACACTACTTTTCCAGCTTCGTCCCGGGCACTTTTCAGCCGGGCACTTTTCAGCCAGCCTCCCCTTCAGAGGGTACGGCTTCCTCCTCTTCCTCCTCTGCCAGCCATTCGCTTTACCATCGAGTGGAAGGGACCCTTAGTGCCCGCAGTCGCAGTAACAGCACCGAGCGTCTGTTTGATTCCTCTGCTGTCAGTGTGGAGGATTACCATGAAAGCGAGGGATCGCGCAACAGAACCCGAGCGGTGGAGAACCAATATTCATTTTACTGATTGGGCTGATGGAACGGTTTTCAGGGTCCTGTTTCTCTTTCCCTTTGGAACAGTCTCTTGTGAGCGAGTGGGGAGAGCCAACGAGCCACCGGCTTCTCAGTTCCTTGAAGATCTTAGCCTCTTGGTGGCCCTTTGCATATCTCAGCTGCTCTTTGGGGGTCGCTTTGGCCTCTGAAAATGCGCGCAGTAGTCTCTGACGGCTGCAGTGTACTCTTGTCATTCCCTTCAGTGTGCTTTCAACTCAAGATGGCCCTCCTTATTCTCAACATGTGTGCTAGGTGGGGAATTCCTGAGGGAGCCAGACCCTCCGATTGAAGAAAAATACCATGGTTATGCCCAGCCTATCTTTAGGTTTCCAAATGAAAGCCACCAACAAAGGGGCAGAAGCGTGATGCAGATGGGGAGGGGGTAGATGCTGTATTCTCATGCCTCTGTGGGGCAAGCCTCACTTGCCTGGTATTAGTTTCCATCCAGCTGGCCACATTCAGCTGGAAGCAGAATGTAACAAATAAATGTAACTGCACCAGGGCTGGGTCCCCTCATTGGCGCCTAAGATAACAGGGTTGAAGTTGGGAGAGCCAAAGGTCAGAATGGATTGTAGAATTGTGGCTGTCTTCCTCTTGCAGGGTCTCTTTTGAAAGATGTAGCACTTTTGAAAGATGTACCGTTATTCCCCCCCCCCCCTTTCTAAGTCCTCCTGCTTTCTGAGCCGGAATCAGACACTCGCTTTGCCTAGCTCAGCTGTGTCTACCTTGATGGGCAGTGGACCTTTCCATTGAAGTAGCTCTAGTTGGTGTTAATGTAAAGACCTCAGGAGGATGCGAAGAATCCTTGCTGTCTGTCATAAATTTATGTCTAGACAATAGGAGATCGATGTTGGGACTCTGAAGCAGAAGAAGATGCTCATAACTGGAAGTCAGTTCATAGGCTCCGACTGGCTGCTCGCAACAGTCCAGTGGCTGAGTTGAATTTAGTTTGCACTTAGAAGTCTTTCCTGCAGCAGTTTTGAGCAGACGGCTCTTCAGTTTGAAATAGGGCTTTTCATTATCTAACAGTCGGTGGTTGGAGAGCACTGGGCCCCTCAATCTCAGCAGTCTTTAGCAGAAGGGTTTCTTTTTTGTTTGTAATTTTCTCTGAAGCAAAAGGCAATGCATTAATGCTGCTTTTCGCTTCCGCCACAGCAACTCCATGCACAACAAAAGAGCTGTATTCTTGATGGTGTATCCCAATTAGGGGAAGAACTGAGCACAGACTAGCCCCATATCTGTGTAGACCATACTTTCTAAATGATGTAGTTGGATGGAGCCATGGGATTCTACTGGATCTTCATGGAAGTGGAATACCTTTCTGGTTTCTGGTCTGATACAAGTTGGAGGCCAGTCTAAGGGTGGTGAAACTTCCCCATGTTAGAGATGGGCTGCGTTCAGAGGTTATCATTCAGAGGTTACCATGGTTTATAAGCCGTGATTCAATCAGTCCCCTGGTTAGCTGTGAGCCAAATGCAGACAGCTCCAATTATCCACAATTTGAGGGAGGATGGTGGTATCAAATCATTATTTCAAACCTTGGTTTATGAATTCAGAAAGTTTAGAGAGAGTTTGTTAATCACAGCTTGCAATAACAGTTCACTGTGATTTCTGAATTCATAAACCAAAGTTTGCCAGCATGCATTGTACCTGGCTGTAGAGACAGCAGCATCAAGAGGATATTCTCTACATTGAGAGATGAAAGAGCAGCAAGCTGATCAACCACCACAGAAGGACATAACCCTCCACTCAGTAAGCTACCTGCTCTTTACCTCTCAGAAACGCCCCGATTTTAATTCCTACAGAAATTATTAAACCACTTTGTATTAGGATGCCTCCAGGCCACCAACAAAGTGAGCTCCTTTTATAAATTTAATGGTGCCGTCTGGGCTGACTTTGAGGTGGAAGTTCAGGAGTCTGGCTCTCAGGTTCAGTGGGGGGCCCTCGAATGTAAGCTATAACATCGCATTTGCAGTATATATTACCATCTAAAGCCCCCATCTCTGTAAGACCATTAATTCCAGAGTATAAAATTACCTAACTGTACTACTTTATAAACTTCCAAACCTAGATGAAGGGATAGGGGTTGGAGGAAATCCATTGGCCCAACGTTAGTTGAGTCGAGGCAGAGAAAGAGAAATAGGAACCCTAAAATGCTATTCTAGCATTTGTGGCTAATAAATCTATAATGAAACCACAAAACTTATTAGACTCAGAACACTAAGTCACTGTTAACCGCTTGCAAAGTGCTCACATAGAGAGCCTCCAATTTGCAGAACTAATCGCGAAGTTTAAGTCTTCCCCCCGCCACCCCAATGCTCAAGCTCACCGGCAAAGAGCTAGCCACGCATTAGGTGCTGACTCACCACTCCTGTGCAGACAACAGGAGTTGTGTTTTCCTGCTACAGGTTCAGAAGGTGTGCCCAGTTCCTGGCATATAAATTGCGGGCATATTTTCAATCACAAGATCATGGTAGATGTCTAAAAAATGTATTGAGGTTTTGAGGCATAGAGTGTCTAATTAAAGAGAAATTAAAAGTTTGATTGCTCCTGTACCAGGGCAGTAGGTTGGATCCAAAGAGCTTACACGGTTCTGTACATGCGTGTACAAGAGGTCACACAGTGCTAAAGCAGGCAGGTTAATATGGCATACCTTGTGCAAGAGATAGCAACGAGCTCCTATATAAGCAGAAAGACATATTTTGGATTGATCTTCACTCTGCTCAAACTGCTCTCTAGCGTGAGGTGTAAAATGACCTTTCTGTGAGAGGAAGTTACTTTCATCCACACAAAGGCCTTTGGATCCACTGACTTTAATGAAGTTGTTTTTAAGACAAAATCATGGTTCCTTTAAGTCATTACTTAGTTTTAACTTGAAACAATTAGTTTTCACTTAACAACTTGAAACAAAAGCTATTGAGATTAAATGAGAGGATGAATTTAAACCCTAAAAAATTAACCTCAAGTAACAGTCTCACATTAAAATACTGTTATCCATGTTATGTTAGCAAGCCGCAGTTAAGAGCAAGAGGTGACATCAAAAGAGAGCTTTCCATTTGAAGAAAAAGCTACATGAACATTCTGATGAAACTGGCCCTAATTATTCATAGTCAAACTAGGTTACAGTTTGATTTCATTCCAGTGTTCATTCTTGTCCGGATTCAAAAGCCACTGCACCCATCTATGTTTGATTGGCTGAAGCCACAAACTGAGAGTTTAGGACTCAAAGGACCCCGACAACCCACAATGAACCCCGTTTGTTGGTGTCCTCTGAACCACTTCTCTAGCACTTTGTCCCGGCCATGATTCTTTTTTGGGGCTGGGCATAGGATGCCAAAGGTAGCTTAGAAGGAAGGAATGTCTTTCCCATACTCGCGACTCACCTACGGTGGTTAAATGAGTGGCTAATTTCACCTCTTTTTTAAGAACTCATCAGCTAACTGCTGATTAGCATGCATAACAGGGACAGTAAGGCCTCATAGTAGGGGGAATGGAATAGGCAGGAAAACCTTGGAGATATGGACACTTTGTACCACGAAGGTGTGGCGAAGGAGGTGTTGTAGATAAGTTCTGTGAACAAAGGCTGACTTTTTTATAATTGCCGCTGAATATGATCAGAGCAAGGGGGGAACTACAACCACTGTCTGTTGTAAAGTATGTCCTCCTGCACGGAGGCTCATCGGGCCGCTGGTCATGTGAAATAGAAGGGGATGGACCAGCCTCGAGAGACCTTTTCACAGTGGTTTCTTCTGTGCCAATTGGACCGAAGGGGAGAAAGGAGGACCCGAGGAGCAGCAAACTGCAATGTTAAATTTGTAAATAACAGTTTTTAAGAGAGAAAAAATGTGAAAAAAACTTAACGTGCTGTAGAATAAATTAATTTTATTTACAAAACCGATGTGTATAAGACATGGAAAGAAAACGATGTTCCGTGTTTCTTTTTTCTTTTTCATTTTTCCCTCTCTGTTTTTGGAAATAAAACATGCTTTGAACAAGTGGGTTGCTGGAAAAATTAATGCTGAGTGGGCCAAGAGGTTCGTTCCCTGTCTCATCAACTGATACTTGGTTTAGCAGCACTCATTTTCTCTCCTCAAGCTGCTGTGTACTTCTGTGTTGGCGCCAGGACTAGCTCCACACACGCCCCTGACCCATCTTCTGTCCCCATATATGTGACTGCCACTTCACATGTCTGGGAGGGTGGGCTCTGAGACGGGTGCCCATGATGGGATCGTGGTGGTTGTCTTACTGGAGCCACAGGACTTCTGTTGTGAAGGCTGACCCCACATATTGGTTCTTACCCCCCCCCCTTTTCACACACTCTGCCGGCTACTGTATGCAGGTTGCACTGGAATGGGCTGGTTTGTGTGGCTGATCTGGCATGCAGGGGCACTGGGTCCCATCCATTCCCTGGCAAGGGCCTGACTGGCAGCAAAAGCAATGCCCCCATTCAGCCATCCCTGCTCTGAGCCACACCTTCTCCTGGAAAAGAAAGACAAAGGCCAGGAACAAAACCCACAGTCCCCCACCCAAGACCAGCACCCTAATCACTGGGCCAAGAGTGCCATCAGACACTAGGCACTCCACTGCAACCCAGATATCACCCCTAGCCACCTGGGACCAAGCAGAGACCATTGCACAGGCAAGCATGGCTCAGTGGAAAGTTTCTACGATAGCGTGAGTTTGATCCTGATGCAGGGATAGCCAAGAGGCACTGGAATGGGCTGGTGAGTATGTGTGGCTGATCTGGCATGTAGGGGCACTGGGTCCCACCCATTCCCTGGAAAGGGCCTGACTGGCAGCAAAAGCAATGCCCCCATTCAGCCATCCCTGCTCTGAGCTACACAGCAGTGCTGGCATCTGCTCAGACACGTGGTTTTCCGGTGCAGGCAAAGGGGCCCCATGGTGGATGCAAGGGAGCTGCTGCTCTGGGTGTAGCTTTGCGAGGTGGTGGAGCAGAGTCCAGGCCAAAACGATGGACACCCGGGGTGGGCTATCCCACCCCACCCCCTTTTTGCAGTTTGCAGAGGCAAAAATCAACCCCCAAGGCTTTTGCTTGCCTCTTGGCTATCCCTGTGTGGGGATCAAACCCACACTATCGTAGGGCCTTTCCACTGAGCCATGCTTGCCTGTGCAATGGTCTCTGCTTGGTCCCAGGTGGCTAGGGGTGATATCTGGGTTGCAGTGGAGTGCCTCGTGTCTGATGGCACTCTTGGCCCAGTGGTTAGGGTGCTGGTCTTGGGTGGGGGACTGTGGGGTTTGTTCCTGGCCTTTGTCTTTCTTTTCCAGGAGAAGGTGTGGCTCAGAGCAGGGATGGCTGAATGGGGGCATTGCTTTTGCTGCCAGTCAGGCCCTTGCCAGGGAATGGGTGGACAGAGGGCTGCCAATCTTTAGCCGGAGCCTGGAAGTCTGAAATTATAGCTGACATCCAGGCTGCAGAGACCAATTCCCCTGGAGAAAATGGCTGCTTTGGAGGGTGGACTCCAGGGCGCATTATACCTTGCTGAGGTGCTCATACCAAACCCCACCCTCCCAGGCTCTACTCCCAGGAAGGAATTTTCCTCCAGGACAGATTGGCCAGGGATTCTGGAGGTTCCTTGCCTTCCTCTGGGCATAGAGCAGCAGCCACTTGGTGTGCAAGTGGGGAAGGTAGCTATGAATTTCCTGCATTGTGCAAAGTGTTGGACTAAACCCTTGGGGTCCCTTCCAGCTCTAGGTTTCAATCTCTCAAATATCCAAGAATTCCCCAACCCAGAGCTGACAATCCTATGTGGATGTGTGGTTAGCCACCCTATGGGCTGAGGGGGACACTTGGACCACATGCTCCTGTTGGGGTTGCACTGTTGCTGGGTCTTGCCTCCGTTGTCACTGGCCCTCGGCGGGGCGGGGCGGGGGGTTATTGAGGAGCAGTGGCTGGAACGGTGGGTGGTGATTGGTTGATTCTGTGTATGTCACTCACACTCATCAGCTGCCGTTGTCTGGTTGGTGGGTGCTGCCAGGGTTACTATGGACTCTGGCATGCTTGCTATATGGTGTGGGAATGTCCAGAGGGAATGGACCAGCGATGTTGCTTTTGCCTTAGTGGCTGACCGCCACTACTGCAGCAGCCCTCAGGGTTGCACTGCCAATTACCCCATGAGGCTAATAAGGAAGGCTTTGAATGTTTTATCCATATGGAAAAGAGCTGTTTATTTTTAACTTGCTTTCAATATCGAAAATGGAAGGAGAACTTAATTTTTTTTAAAGTAAGGATTTTGGAGTTGACATGGTCCAAAATGATTGTGCGGCATTCAAATTATTTTAAAATACACTTCTGTGACATTTGATATCAGCAGAAGTAAAATGTATAAACACACACACACAACGAGATGTTTAAAAAATAGGAAGGTAGCTTTTTTCATGTCTGGGTGGGTGTGTTAAATATTGGTCCACCGTGCTTAGAATAATAGAAGGCTTCCTAATGTACCAAATTCCAACAATTCCTGTGTTTTCCTGCGGGGGTCCAAGAATGATGCAGAGAGGGGGGCAAAAGGAATTACTGGAGCCTGTAAAAAGCACGGCGAAGCTGGTTGTGTGTTTTCTCAGTGTGGCGAGAAAAATTGGGGGCAAGTTGAGTACAGTTGAATTAATATTTGCTATAAAGCTACAAAGAGACAAGAGAAATGCGGGGTTAGCAGCCCTTAAATGCAAGCAGGAATCACAGAAATTCATCTCTGAACAGGAAATGAATTTTGCCACTATGATTGGCGGATAGTTTTCTGATGACCAGGGCATAAAGCATAATAGTTACATTTAAGCGCCAGCTGATCCTGCATTTCTTCAAACTATTTAAGTGCTTGTCCGGTATATTGCCAGTATGGGCACGATTCAGTCAAAGCTAAAATGACTCCCATTAGTTTCAAGTGGGAGAGGGAAGCAGACATTTAAATCATCTCCCGCTGGAAACCAGAGGGGCTGAAATGAGCAGGTCGATTGATCAATTAAATATGGTAACCTGACTGTCTATTGTTTAGGATGTTTTGGAGGTCTCTCATTCATAGGGTTGCCATAGGTCGGAGGCGATCTGATGGCGCACAACACACACATTGTTTGACCACAGTTGAATATTCCACAAAGTGCCTCTATGGAGAAGACAGATTCTGAGGTCATTTGTTTGATTCCCAGCTCTGCAGCTGTGCAAGACAAGCCCTTCTGCAGCTGGCCCACTCCTATAACAGTAGGCATCTCCAAACAGGAACAGGAAATAGTCCTCAACAACTGCCCACATTTCTTCTTCTTCTTGTCCCGCCCCCAGCAACTGGAATTCAGAGGTGCTGTCTCTGCATATGGAGGTTCCATCCTACTGATGGACTTCTGCATGACTTTGCCCAGTCCCCTTTTAAAGCTATTCTAAGATAGTAGCACGTTGTGGTGGTGAATTCCATAAGCTAACTGTGATGTTCGAAGAAGTACTTAGGTTCCTCTGACTTCCAGTATGAAGGGGGAGTTATCTAGCTGAGATCTGCTTCCTGCATTAACTGGGACACAAGGGTTTTCTTTTAAGATTGAGAGGTGAAGAAAAATGTCCTTATGTTACCACTGATTGTGCCAGAAATGCAGGTCAGACATGACCCATGGGCCTGTGGTACAGTGATTGAAATAAAAGACAGCCCTTAAATATGTGCCTCCGCTTTTTAAAAAAATATTAATACATCCAATTGAACATTCAGAAAACATTGTGAAAAGGTATGCTGCAAGTGCCCTCTGATGGACAAAAATAAAATTACAAAATTTGCAGAATGTCAGGAAAACTTTAAAACCTTCATCTGAACTCTTCAGCAGAATTGTTTCTTTGGGCCTTAAAAGTAAGATCGTTCTAGGATTACAAAGTAGCTACATTAGGTGCATAGACAAATAATTTTAAAAATCCAAATCTGTGTGATGCCTTATATCACAAAACACTGTGCAACTCTAAAGTTTGGCCTTAATATACTCTCTTGGGACATTTTTTCTCTAACAAGCTTAAGGCAGCAGGGGTTTGTGTGGGATTTGGTCGGAGGTGAGAATAATGTCAGGGTACAATTAAAACATAACCCCCTTTTCCAGTGCTGCAGTCCTGGTCAACTGGCCTCCCTGCTCAGCTGCTTTTTACAGTAAAATTATATGCCCAGAGTTCCAGTAATGGAACTCCAGCATCTCATGTTGTCTGGACCTTTATGGGCTGTAAATACGGTGGGGCAAAGACCTGTAATTTTGTTTACAATACTCTGCAAATCAGCATTGCCAACTCTGGCTTGGGAAATTTCTGGAGAATTGCAGATGGAGCCTGGGAAGGGTGGGGTTTAGGGAGGGGAAGGCTCTCGGTGGGGTATAATGCACTAGGGTTGCTAGCTCCAGACAGGGAAATACCTGGAGATTTGTGGTGTAGAGCTTGGGGAGGGCAGGGTTTGTGGAGGGGCTGGAGCTCAGCAGGTTATATTCCCATAGAGTCCACTGTCCAAAGCAGCCATTTTCTCCAGTGGAAACAATCTCTGTCAGACCATCACTTGGAGATCAGTTGTAATCCCAGGAGATTTCCAGTGACCACCTGGAGGTTGGCAACACTACTTAGAGTCCACCCTCCAAAGCAGCAGTTTTCTCCAGAGAAACTGATCTCTATTTATCTATTTATTTATTTACATCATTTATAGTCTGCCTTTCTCATGGAGCCTCAAGGTGGATTACACAGTGTGAGTCAGTACAATCAATATTAAAGGCATTTCCATATACATGTAATGGGTATATACATGCAATTTTGCAAGATTTAAAGAAGGAAGGAAGATTTAACAATGTTGAAACCGAGCATAAGCAAATTCTATGACTGATATACAGGGCCGGTGCCAGAGGTTCTGGCGCCTGTGGCGGCATGCGCATGTGCTCTGCACGCACGCACGCCATGGACTGTGTGAGCGGAGCCCCAAGCACAGAAGCTGTAAGCTGCTGCTGGGCGGTGCATGGAGGCTGCTCCGTATGCCGCCCCAGCAACAGCTCATGGCTTCTGTGCCCGGCTGTGCCCAGCCAGCTCCGTGCCGCCGCCGCGCACCCCAGCTGGGCACACAAGCCGCGAGCCGCTGCTGGGGCGGCACCCGGAAGCTGCGCCCGGCTGGGGTGTATGGCAGCGGCGGCAGCGGCAGCACGGAGCCCAGTAGCTGCAGCCCAGTCATGCCAGCTTCACTGTGCATGCCTCTGCCCCCGACACCCCCTCCGGCGCCCCTCCAATGCCCGCGCGCCCGAGGCCACCGCCTACCTGGCCTCCATGGGTGCGCCGGCCCTGCTGATATATTAAACAAGATACCCAGTAGGATCTTAGCCCTGCTCTTGGTGGTGCTGCACTGGAATAGCGCCGGCACATTGTCCCCAAGAAAGAGGCCTCCTTCTGCTCCTCCTCTTCCTCCTCTGGACCACACCTGCTTCCACCTCAGCCTGGCCCTCGGTGGCATCCTTGCCCCGTGGTGAGTCTGTGAGTTTTCTTTACAACCTATGTGCTAGGTTCCAGCAAATGATACACAGACAACTCCGTTTTGTTTGGAACAGCCACAACTTTATTGATTATAGCCAAGTTGGAGCATTGGCCAGGAATCTGGGCAGTGGATCCTTTGACGTCGAAATGCCCTGTGCAATTCGATGCATGATTTCCCAGCCCAATGCTGGCCCCCAGGGAGCAACTGGTGTTCGGCCGCAGCCATGCTCGTTGGCCCATGCCTCCCGATAGTCTATAGTCTCACTGTTTACAGCAATAATAGTGAAGTCAGTGGTCCCTCCTTATCCCTTTACTGATGGGTTCCTTTTCCCTTTACTGATGGATCTCTTGTAGGGTTGCCAGTCCCTCTATCCTCCTGCCGGGAGGGTTGGGACCTGGCACTTACCTTTTCTCTTTTTTTAATTCCTCGCATGCGTGCAAAGCACACGCACACTCTGGCACCGGCGTGATGACATCACTTCCGTAAGTGACATCACAATGCCTGCCGTGTGGCAACCCCACTTCCATAAGTGATGTTGTTGGGCCAGCTGTGGGAGCACTCCCGTGCTCAACATGGAGCTGATTCAGCCCATCTGGGGCCCAATTCGGCCCCAAACGAAGCGCAGGGATGTTCCTGTGGCCGGTGTGACATCACTTACGGAAGTGATGTCGCTGCGCTGGGTGGCCTGTGCTCCTGAGGTGCCTGCCGGTGACGGGCAAGCTCCGGGAGCTTTCCCCCTCCCACCAATTGCCCAGCGATCAGTGGATGAGGGGGCAAATACCTGGGAGTTTGCCCGCCATCGGAGGCCACCTGGGAACTAGGCTTGCCAGTGGCTGGAGATCTCCTGGAATTACAACTGGTCTCCAGGCCACAGAGATCAGTTCACCTGGAGAAAATGGTTGTTTTGGCGGGTGGAATTATGCCACGCCAATGTCCTTTCCCTCCCCAAACCCCACTTTCTCCAGGTTTCTCCAGGTTTCTCCCCCTAGATCTCCAGGAATTTCCCAACTTGGAGCTGGCAACCCTACTGGGAACCCTAATCTCTTGAGACCACTTCCTTACAGTACAGCCCTCCCTTCTGAGCTGCTATGATTCTGGGAGATCTTCAGGCCCCACCTGGAAGCTGACAACCATACAGCTGAGGTGGAATAGAGCAGTGAAGGCCTGAAAAATATTCAAAGGTAAAAAAGTGTCCCCCAGTTTTCCAATTTGGTCCACCATATGGTATAATGTGCTCTGTGTTGGAAAATCCAGTGTTTTCCATGTGTGTATAATTCTTTTAAAGAAACCCACATCCATTTTTAAAACAACAAAACACTACCTTGAAATGCAAGTATTGACTCAGCAAGATAAAACTAAACTGTACTTGGACAGAACAAAGAGAGGGAAAGGATGAAAAAGGACTTAAGCTTTATAATTCCAGAGAGGGTAGCAAAAATAAAACACAGCAAAGCTGAGTCTTGTTGTTCCTTAAAAACCAACATGTTATTCCTGCACAAATTCCACAGTGGAAAATTTATGCCGGGATAAAATGTTAGTCTGGTTAAGCGCCACTAGATTCTTGTTTACAATTTATATGTCGTTGGTATTAATGCTTTTACGGGCTTGGATATTGTCAGTTGTTTTGAATGTTGTTTCTTTATTATGTAGCAGTTGTTGTTGTTATTAATATCAGTTGTTATTATAAATTATCATTATATTATTAATTATTATTGGACTGATCATAATAGCAGTAATTATTATTAAACAGACTGAACGTTGGTCTACTGAAAGAACCAACAGTAATCAATTTCGCGAGGGATTCTGGGAAACCCTCGAATTTCTCCTCCCCTCCCCCTTTTAAAGTCGCCTCAGCAAACACCACGAACTCGCCTCAGTATTTTTTCCGACTTGGTATTTCCCGCCTTTATTAATATTACGCAGCTCTCATGAATATTTATATCTCCTCAGGAGGGCGGGGACAAGAGAAGGCAGGGCTGCGCCGAGAGCTGCGTTCTCTTCCCGCCCTCTTCTGCCTGACCCGCCGTCGCCCTCCGTGACGTCATCGGTCGGGGCCGCGGCCTTTTAGTGTGAGGGAGTGGGGTAAGGCAGGATGGCGGCTGGGCCGACGCGGCCTCCCCGGCCTCGTAAGGAGCCGCAGCCGCTGGTTATTCCCCGGAGCGCGGCGGAAGAGCAACGTCTCAGACTGGAGAGGCTAATGAGGAACCCGGTGAGGGGGCGGAGCGTATGTTCGAGGGGTGGGGTTATTCTCTCCCATAACAAGTGTGGGGCATGGTTGCCAACCGCCAGGTGAAGCCTGGAGATCTCCCAGAATCTCAGCTGGTCTCCTGATGGCCCAGATCAGTTCCCCTGGGGGAAATGGCTGCTTGGGAGGGTGTACTCTATGCCACTGTATCCCACTGATGTTCCTCCCCAACCTCCGCTTTTCCCAAAATCTATTCCTAAAATCTCCAGGAATTTCCCAACTCGGAGTTGGCAACTCTAACACTGGGGGTTTTTTTAGAATAACACTACAGTGGTGGGGAATGTGCACTCCTTTACACCAATGACTCCCTTCGTGACCAGTCCCTCTCCATTGGGCTTGTATGGGGAGGAAGCATAGTGCCTTCCCCATCTTATTTTCCCATGCACTCCGACTGTCTGTACTTCCTGTTCTTATTTTGCCATTTTTTGTTAAGAGTTGCTGAGGTTTCTCTGGAGAATCTCGAAACATTCACGGTGCAATCCTCAACAGAGTTGCACCGGTCCAAGTTCAGGTTTAGAAGATGGTAACTGTGTTTAGAATTGCACTGTGAATCTGTCCGGAGTGGATAACTCTTGTTTTTAGCACCCATGTGCTAAGTGCATGCATGTGAATAAGCCAATCTGCAGTGCACTGCCTGCTGTGCCATATCCTGCAACTGCGAATTCTGAACTGTGAATATATTTGGGGTCTTTGGAGGAATCATAAGATATTCCTAAAATATCATTATAACTCTTTAATTGGTGAAAGACTGTTCCAGAGAAGGTGAATAATCACGAAGCTTTCTGCAACATAAAGTAGTGGATGGGGACTTGGGCAGTGATCCTGTGATTGTCTGTGTGTTCCTGTTTTGATCTGTGAAACGTTGCAAGATGACCACTTGCTTATAGGGTAGAACTCCTCATATCCCACCCTATTGAGCCCTTGGTGCTGAGCAGGGGTCTCACTCCAACTTGCCGATTCCCAGTTTAAGACCCTGTTTTTGAAATTAATTGGTAAAGTAGCTTAGTCCTTGTCCTTCTCTGGCATAGTAGGAATTCTACTGGGGGTTAGCCTGACCCATTGATTTATGTTAAAAGAGCAGATGAGAACTCTTATGACAATAAGAAACCTGCTGCTAGAAACTAAGATTGTTTTCTGAACCCCTATTGGTGTATTTACAGTGCAACCCAGTGTTTTAGAAATAAGCCCTGCTTCAGCAGTGAGGTTATTGCCAGGTAGGTGTATATAGGATTATAGCTGTGTGTGTGTGTGTATACACACTTTTGCTTCTGCTATTTTATCAGTGGAGAGTCCATAAATGAGACCTTACTCTATTTACATAAATCTGTAATAATATTTGGCATTTGTGTAGTGTTTTCAAGTATTCGGAACGCTTTGCGCCTATTGCAATCTTTTGGAAGGGGCTGAGAGAGAGGCTACTGAGTGAGTTCATGCCAGCGATGAAATTTGAACTGGCTTTCTCCTGTGTCAGAACTGTAAACTCCTATATTACATCAGTTTATGATATAGTAAGGTGAATAAATTCCTTGGGATCATTTGTGAACGGGGAAGGACATGGCAGAGTACCACCTGTTTATTCACCATTTAGGTCTAACACCTGTATTGTTGGGTAATTTTGATAGTGTAATTCCACCCTGAAAATATTTGGGGGAACTTCTACTCCCTGTATAGGGCTATCCCACTGTTGATAGGTGGAGGTTCTGACTCCCTTTCTACCAGAATTCCTCTTTGAGGATGGGGACAACTCATTCATACTTCAACAGGAAGATCCTACTACATGCAGAAAAGTACATCTGAAGCAACTTTCTTTTTTTTTTTTTTTGTAAAATTTTTATTGGGTTAGAACATTAATATTTTTACATTACATTGCATTCAATTATCCCCTAATTTTTCGTTTCTAACCCCCTCCCTTTCCCCCCCTTTTGTTGACTTCCAACAGCTTTCCCACCCTCTGTCCCTTTTCCCTTACTTCTATTAATTTCCTCTATCTAAAACAAATATATATTCTCCATTATATTAAGCAGTACATCTTTAACTCTTTTACTTACTATACATCCAAACTATACTTCTTTAGATAAACAATTTATCCCATTTTCCAGTTTTGAATATTTCTGTATGTCATAAACCATAAAAATTTCCCACATTTAAATCAAACAATTTGATTTGTTCTCTATATATTAATCATTTCTTCTTTTTATAGTATTTCTATATAACTCATCGCATAGTCAGTCATTTTAACTCTTCCATACATTCAGTTTGGTGCATAAGTCTTATCAAGTAAAAAAAATATTGTTAATTACTCAATCCTCATGTTTAAACCGTTAATTATTCTCTATCAATATTCTATCAATTAACCTTTACATATCTATATATATCTCAATCAATTAATTAACCTAACTGCTTATAAATTCACATTTCTCTTCCTCCCCCGGTAAAGTCACCCCTCTCTTTTATACTTTTATTGTACTTCAGTAGTTCTCAAACTGCCACAGTTTTCCTCCCACCTCCCACTTCTTCTCCAGATATTGTTTCAGCTTCTCCCAGTCTGTGTTAAACTGCACTGAGCCCAGATCTCTCAGTTTTCTTGTCATCTTGTCCATTTCAGCCATATACAGCAATTTGTAGATCCAATCTTCAATAGTTGGCACTTCTTGTACTTTCCATTTCTGCGCATACAAAAGTCTAGCTGCTGCAGTCATATAAAATATCAACGTCCTATGGTGGGCTGGGATTCCCTCCATTCCCAAGTTTAGCAGCAGGAGTTCTGGGTTCTTATTTACTTGAAACTGTAAAATTTCACTCATTTCTCTTATTATTTCCCCCCAGAACTGCCTAGCTACCTCACACGACCACCACATATGATAGAGGGAGCCCTCATGCTTTCTACATTTCCAGCATTTATTAGAAGTGTTCAAGTTTCCTAGCGCAATCTTCTTTGGTGTCATGTACCAACGATAGATCATTTTGAAAATGTTCTCTTTAATATTAATACATGTCGTTGTCTTCATTGTAGTTTTCCACAAGTATTCCCATGCCTCCATTGTTATTTCTTTATTAAAATTTATAGCCCATTTCACCATTTGTGTTTTAACTGTCTCCTCCTCGGTATACCATTTCAACAGTACTTGGTATACCTTGGATATTCTTTTCTTGTCCTCTTTAAAAAGGGTCTGCTCTAGTTCCGAATTCTCTGTTCGTATACCTCCCTTTACAGAGTCCGAATTATACAAATCTCTGATCTGTCTATACTGGAACCAATCGTAGTTCGGTGATAGTTCCTCTTGCGTCTTTATTCTAAGTTTAGACACTTCAGTTTTAGTTATTTCTTTGTACGTTAAACATTGTTGTTCATTATCAACAGCTCTCGGATCTATCACCTCGTATGGAACCACCCACAAAGGGGTTCCTTCTTGTAGGTAAATTCTGTACTTCTTCCAGATTGTATATAAACTTCTCCTTACAAAATGATGCAGGAACATCGAGTTGACCTTTACTTTGTCATGCCATAGGTATGCATGCCATCCGAAAATTTTTTTATATCCCTCTAGGGCCAATAGTTTCTTATTCTTTAATGTCATCCACTCTTTTAACCAAACTAGGCAGATTGCATCATGGTAAAGTCTCAGGTTGGGCAGTTGCATTCCGCCTCTTTCCTTTGCATCTTATAGAACTTTTACTTTCACTCGAGGCTTCTTGCCTGCCCAAACAAAATCTGATATTTTCCTCTGCCATTTTTCAAATTGTTTAGAGTCTCTGATGATTGGTATTGTCTGTAGCAAAAACATTACTCTTGGTAACACATTCATCTTAACTGCTGCAATCCTGCCCAACCATGACAAATTCAGTCTGTTCCATTTAATCAAGTCTCTCTCTATCTGAGTCCATAATTTTTCATAATTATTCTTGAACAAATCTATATTTTTTGCAGTCAGCTCAACTCCCAAATATTTCACCTTACTAGTTACTTCACAGTCCGTTGTTTCCATTAACAATTGTTGTTTCTGCTTAGTCATGTTTTTACATAATATCTTTGACTTCTTTTTGTTAATGAAGAAACCTGCCAAATCACCAAACTCCTTGATCTTGTCTATCACTTTTGGCATGTTCTCCAATGGATCTTCTACAATTAACATTATGTCATCTGCAAATGCTCTAACCTTGTATGAATAGTCCTTTATTTTTATTCCTCGTATTTCCTCGTCTTGTCGTATTTGTATCATCAGAATCTCCAATACTAAAATGAACAACAATGGAGATAACGGGCAACCTTGTCTTGTTCCTTTACTAATCGTCAATTTCTTGGTCAGTTCATCATTCACTACAATTGCTGCAGTCTGGTCTCTATAAATTTCTTTAATTGCTCTGATGAATCTTTCTCCCAATTGTAGCTTTTCCATAGTGGCAAACAAAAAATCCCAGTTTAAATTGTCAAACGCTTTTTCAGCGTCTACAAAGAAGAAACCAACCTCTTTGTCACAACGCTTGTCATAATATTCAATAGCATTGATCACTGTCCTTAAATTGTCTCTTATTTGTCTGTCTGGCAAAAAGCCTGCTTGTTCCTCCTCTATGACTTCCGAGAGCCACCCCTTCAGTCTCTCCGCCAGTATCTTCGTAAAAATTTTATAATCATTGTTAAGTAGTGATATAGGTCTGTAATTTTTCACGTTAGTCAGATCTTGGCCCTCTTTTGGGATCAATGATATATTCGCTTCACTCCAAGTATCTGGAATTCTTTGATCCCTAAAAACTCCGTTCATCACCTCTTTTAGGAATGGTGCCAGTTCGTTGGCCATTGTCTTATAAAATTTAGCCGTAAGTCCATCTGGCCCTGGCGCCTTTCCTAGATTTGCGGATTGTATTGCCTTACTTATTTCCTCATCAGTTACTTCACTATTCAACTTGTTTCTCCAAGCTTCCGAGATCTCTGGAAGTTTGGTTTTCTCCAAATATGATGCTATTGATTCTTTGGTTACTTCTTTTTTATTATACAGCTTAGCATAAAATTTATAAAAGGCTCTACTAATGGTAGCCTGCTCCAGGTACGTTTTATTTTCTTCACAGATTTTATTTATTATTTTCTTTTCCCTTTTCTTCTTCAATTGCCATGCCAAATATTTCCCAGGTTTATTAGCACCCTCAAAAGCTTTTTGATTCAGTCTTTTAAGGTTCCACTCCAATTCTTTATTACTCATTGCTGTTAACTGTTCTTGAAGAATTTTAATTTCCTGATGTATTTTCTTTTTCCCTGGTCTCTTTTTTAACTGTATTTCTTTGGCCTTTATTTTCTCCTCAATCTCTTGTCTTTTCTCCTCTTTCTTTTTCCTTGCTCTGCCATTTAAGTCCATTAGTATGCCCCTTACAACCGCCTTGTACGCGTCCCAAACTTTACTGGTTGGTACTTCTTTATTCACGTTATATTGTATAAAAAACTTTGTCTCTCTTCTCAATATTTCCATATTTTCACTTTCCTGTAGCAAGTCCTCATTTATTCTCCAGGCTTTCCTTTTTCTCCTTTTTCCAAATTTCCACATAATTGGATTGTGATCTGAGCCTACCATCGGCATTATTTCTACCTCCTTAGTCCATAACGCTAAGTCCTTTGAGGCCCAGATCATATCAATTCTTGATAATGTAAGATGCCTTGCAGAATAAAAAGTAAACTGTTTGGTTTTAGGATATTCTCTCCTCCATACATCTTCGAGAGTCTCTTGTTGAATCAACTCAAAAAAAAGCTTTGGCAATAGTCCTCTTTTCTTTTGTGCTGTTGTAGTCTTTTTATCTAGTTCCAGATCTGTCACTCCATTAAAATCTCCAGCAAGAATTATCTGGTCATATACAAGATCATCTAAATACTTCCTTAAATCCTCAAAGAAGCTTTCCTTTGCACCGTTAGGTGCATAAAGTCCGACTACCAACACTCTCTTTAAATTCCAATTACATTCCACCGCTACAAATCTAGCTTCCACATCTCTCATAACAAATTTTGGCTGCAGCTCCTCTTTTATGTACAACACCACTCCTCTTTTTTTTTTGTTAGAGGCCGCTACAAATTCTTTGCCCAATTTTCCAGATTTTAAATATTTTACATCCTGTTTTCTAATATGGGTCTCCTGCAAACAAACAATATCACATTTTTGTTTTAGTAGCCAATGAAAAATATTTTTCCTCTTATTCAGTGAGTTTAGTCCATTTACATTCCAAGATAATACATTACACTCCATGTTCATGGTTTTGTTGGTAAGTCTTTTTCATTGTCCTTGATAAATCTCTCCATCTCCCGCTCAGATCTGATGCGTTTTTTTGCCCCTCCAAACTCAAAGGACACTCCTTCCGGTAACTCCCATCTGTATCTGATATTCATGTCCTTCAAAGTTTGAATTAGCACTCTATATTTTTTCCTGTCCAGTAACACTGATCTGGGCAGTTCCTTCATTATGATAATCGTCTTGCCATCAATCTCCAATGGATCTTGAAATTGTTTTGTCACAATCCTCTCTTTCATGTTTCTAGTTGTAAACTGCACAATCACATCCCTTGGTAGTTTCCTCTGGGTTGCAATTCTCGAGTTCACACGGTACGCCACATCTAGGATAGCCACAATTTCCTCCTCCTCCTTCCCCAGGTAATCAGCCAACACCTCAGTCATCTGTTCTTGCGCTGACTTCCCTTCCACTTCTGGCAGACCACGAAAACGAAGCTGCTTCTCCATGTGTTTAGTTTCTGCAACTGACATCCTCCCCTTCACCAGTCTCATCTCTGTTTGTTGCGTTTCTATTAAATTCTCCATCGCGTCTTCTACTGTTTTAACTCTCTGCTGCGTTCCTTGTAATTCACTACTAATCGTTTCCACGCCTTTTTTCACTTCTGACAGCTCCGACTTTACTGTCTGTGTAACTTCTTTGACCTCTTTAATAAGCTCCAATTTTGTGTCCTTAAGTTCTTTCATCATGTCTATAAGCTTTTTGTCCAAATTTTCTATTGCCGATTGCCACTCTTTTTTCGACATCGTGGGGCTTGCTTTAGCTCGCTCCCACGAATCTGCTCTCTTCCTTAACTCCGTGGCGTATGTTTAAACGTTTTCCTTTTTTTCAAATGTCCCAATCTTTGCCAAAATTAATTTTTTGTATCCAAAATGTCGGGCGTCTTTTCTCTATGGTTTCTCTATGTTATTGTAATCCAAGATGGCCTACTTCCTCTTCCGCTGAAGCCGCGACCCTTCCCTTTTCAAAAATGGCGATTCCCTACTTCCTGTCCGTTGGCAAGGGCCGCTTCCCTCCAGCCACTCTATTGTTGTTACGCACTTCCTGTCTCCCGTCTTCCCACAGCAGGTCTCGCGATGGTGTCTTTTTCCCACAGCTCCAAAACCACAGGTATTCAAAACAATAGTCCGATTTTTGCAATAACTTCTTTAAATTTAGTCTCTTTTAAAATACAACTCCTGCCGAGTCTTCACCTCCTTTTCACTAGTCTGTTGCAGTTTAAAAATCTACTTTCTTTCCTCTCTGTTTTTATCAATCTGTCCCGTTTCAAGAGATAGCGATCTTTACCTTCTCTTCAACTTTCTCGGGTTGTAATCGCTGTTTCGATCTTAAATTCTCCTCTCGACTTCCCTCCCCGATCGAAGCTTGGGTATGTAGGTCTTATGCCAGCCGAATTGGCCCCAGAACTGCCGCAGAGATTATAGCCGACCCGTCGCAAGGTGGGACCTCAAGGATTGGGGGGGAGACTCCTTGAGTAGAGCCCCCCCTCATCCGAGATCTAGCTCACCCTAGGGTCTTGAGCGTTCTTTGCCTGCTCCCCGCCTGAGAGCAGTCGGCCGCGGGTTATTTTCACCCCTCCGGCCGGTTAAAACGGCAGTCCGGTCAGCTCCACAAATGGAGCTGCGTTAGACCTCCATGAATCCCAAACCGGAAGTCTGAAGCAACTTTCTTGTTTGTCTGTATTCAGCGAAGAGTCTAATGAATACTTTGTGGGGCAGGGAGAGTCTGTTCTGTTTTTTAACCTTTCGGCTGTTGTTTAGATTCATCTTTGAGTAACTGTAAAATTACTCTCTCCTTTAAGACCGAAGTGTCAAGATGCTGCTCATTTCTTGTTGTAGGATAAGACTGTTCCAATCCCTGAAAAACTCAATGAATGGGCACCACGCCCACCTCCAGAATTTGTCAGAGATGTCATGGGTAAGTTGCTATTTCTAGGCTAATGTGTGATGGAATCAATATGGGAATTTGAAGCGGGGAGGAAATATGGGCTGTAAAATTTTTTCAGTGGTAAATGAGAGATGGGTTTGAAGCTTCCTTTTTTCCTGAAGGTGATGTGAGGGGGCAGGAGCTCTTTCTACTTTTCAGTACTTTGTGCTTTACAAGAGCATCTAAACCTCTCTTGTTGTTAGGGAATTACAGCTATGAATCACTTGTATTTCTGACTTCCCACATTTTGAAATTGCATGTGAAGTGATGACTGTAAATGCTCGTTTTTGGAAAAACAAATGATTCACGCTTCTAAAGCTAAATGCTTCATGGAATGCCCAAACTGGCAAGATGAGGAAATGAAACTACCCTGGGAACTTACCAGATAAGCAAAAATTTGAAGCTGGGTGCCCTGGGGCTAGTGCTAGCACTCTGTGGGCACACACATATGTATATACACATTGGCTGTGGCTGTAGTATAGTATAGCTTTCTGAGAATCTCATCTTTCTTTAAATCAAGGTTCTAGCCCTCGTGGCTGCAAAGGTGTGATCGAAAACAACCAGAGCTTGTCTTCTAATATTTCAGTATCCAGAGTGTGGTGGTGAGGGAAGGCTTCGATCCACTGCCTAACTCCTTGCTAATGCCCACAGCAAATGCATCTAAAATAAGTTAATAGTTTCCTTTGTGGATACTAGTAGAAACATAGAGCTGGAAAGGATCCCACAGTGACCCTTGCTGTATGCCCAGAGGAAAGCACAAAATCTCCAGGATCTCTGGCCAATCTGGCCTGGAGGAAAATTCGTTCCTGATCCCAAAGTGGTGATCAGCATTACCCTGGGCATATAAGAAAGGGCCACGAGAGCCACGCACAGAATTCTACTTTGTTTGCTGCAGAATTTGTATTGTCTAGATGGATGAATTTATTTTAGCTGTTGCTCTTGATTGAATGAAACACTGTATTCCACTGGCATTAGCGGTGCTGTGTGCCTAAATGGATGGAATAAGTTGCTGCTGCTCAAGTTTTCTCAGATGAATGACTTGCCCTGGGCCACCAATGGAGTTTTTTTGCACAACAAGGTGTTGTTGTTTTTTACTCCCACCACTCTTAGGCTCATCTTCAGCATCTATTCTTGCAATATAGGGTGAAGCAAAAAGAAATGATGCCCCTTTTTATCTCTGGCAGGTTCTAGTGCTGGAGCTGGCAGCGGGGAATTCCACGTGTACCGGCATCTTCGCCGGAGAGAGTATCAGAGGCAAGATTTTATGGATGCCATGGCTGAGAAGGTCAGATGACTTATCCTCAAATTCTTGTGACTGAAAATTTTTAAAAAATTGTTTGTATTATTTTAAGTTTTCTTTCAAAAATTGGATATGTGGACTTCTCGTTAGTATTCCATCCTTTCATGAAATGTCTGGTTCCTCTTACAGTGGAGTAGATCCAGCCTTCCTCCAACTTAGGTGGCTCTTCCTCCAACAGAAGAGTACGCCTTTGTAGATTGGAGGAAGGTTTCAAACTTCAGTCAGAAGGAAAGGTGGGCCATAAATCCTTTAATTAATAAATTTTGCTCAGTGGAATGGTAAGAAAGAACAGGGTAAGATCCACCCCACTCTCCCCTAAGGAAATAGTGTTCTAACAGTGCAATCCTATGCAGAGTTACTTCATTCTAAGCCCATTGAAGTCAATGGGCTTAGACTGTAGTAACTGCATAGGATTGCATTGTAACTGTAGTAAGTGCCCCTTATATATCTGTCTAGCAAGAACATCAAAGCATTTTTAGATAATCAAATTGCTGAGCCTAATCCTGCACTTTGGTTCAAAAGCCATCTGCCAAAAGCCAGCTGAAAGAAATTCATAGACAAAAGGCATTGCATATACTGAGAATTTTTGTTTACTTACTTACTTGCTTCATTTTACTCCATCTTTCTTCTAGATGCTGAAGGTGGATTATAGAATGTGAAAGCAATGCAATAAAGACCAGTATAGTACATGCAATAAACAGTGCAATAAAGCTGTGCGACAAAATTAGAGAACAGTGGCGTAAAATAGTATGATACATCCAAAAAAACAATATACAGGAGGAAAAATTTTTTTGAGGCATTAAAACTGCAATTCTGTAGTTCTTCAGACATTAAAACTCCACTTCTATTCCTTTTCTCAAAAGAGCCCTCTTGAACAATTCAGTTTTATTACCACCCTATTCCCTTCATAAGCAAAGAATTCTGGGAAGGGAGCGTATGAAACGGCTTTGTACTGATCCCATAAAGCTTGGTATTGTCTCTACTGTGACTAGCAGCAGCTCTGCCATTCACTACGTGTCTACGTTTGTTTAGCTCAAGGAGAAAATTCTCATCAAGCTGTATGGCTCAATTTAAAAAACAATAAGCCTTGGCATTTTAGAAATTTATTTTTTTAAAATTAACACACACTGTCTCAACAGTTTTGCTGAAGTTTGTTTTTAACAGACTTCTGTAATGCTTCTGTAATGTTAAACGGGAATCTCCTCAACACTCTTTGTTCTTTAAGTTGTGCTACCAATTTCGTATTTAAAGTTCTGGAAGATTCTGGAAAAATCATAATAAGTTTCCAAGCCAGCATGCAACAGAATGTTGTTCAGATTGTGATAAAAATGCCCTCTGTTGTTGGATGCAGCAAAAACTGGATGAGGAGTACCAGAAGAAGCTTGAAAAGAACAAAATGGTCGCAGAGGAACAGACAGCCAAACGTAGAAGAAAACGGTGAGGTCAAATCGATCTTGGCAGAAGAAATGGAAGCCCCTAAAATCTTTCTGTGGAAGCTAGAGCATGCATGTGTTTCCATTAAGCTGCAGTGAAGTCAGTCTCTTCTCCCCACCGCTTATAAGTCTTCCAAATAGATTGCTGCAATCTTGCAACTGCAATACAGAGTGAAACATTTTGTTTCTGGAAATAGTTCAGGGGAGCCTGAAGAGGCCTGAGTGAGACTCCCTCCTTTTTTGCTCACATTCTTGAATTGCTGGAATGCTAGGAGGCGAACAGGTAGCTTCATGTGGCGGAAAGGAATCTCCATTAATCTCCAGATTGTTGCCCATAGGCACTAGGGTACTTTCTGATGTCCATATGCTGCTTCAGTCTTGTGGATAAAATCCAAAGGGTGGGGACAACAAGGCACTTTGATTTACTCCCCATCATCTTGATGAGCTGGACCTGGAGGTTGTTCAAGGGAGGTTCTTTGTTCCTGTACCGTTGGCTTGGTCATACTTGCAGATTTTCTTGGTTCTCTGGGCTTAGCAACTTCTCCTTGTGGCCATATAGGAGAGGGCTTGCTCCCTTTATTTGGAAATGGAGCCCTAAACAGTATCTCTTTCCCCAAAGCTAAAAGCCCATCCCAACTTTCCTCCACCTCCTTGATGCAGGAGGTAGATTCTGAAGCAGTTGCCTCATTCCCAAGAAGATGCTTGTCTTAAATTCCCAATGCTTTGTAGTGGTGTACACTATTTCAAAGATCCACAATTTCCTGCATGCTCAGTGAGGTTGGGGTACCCCTGGTTTAGCTCACTTGTGGGTCTCTGTTAAGCTACAATAAAGCTGCCACCTACAGCAGCATTTGTTTTTGTTTTAAATCCAATCCTTGCAGATCTTCCCTGCTTGCAAAGACTGATGGAAGGGACTTTTTGTATCCAATGATACGTTGGTAGTCCGAATATTCAGCATTTGTATTAGGGCTTTTCGTGCTCAAAAGACTTCATGTATATTATTTATTTAAAACATTTATTCGCCACCTTTACTCCAAAGGAGCTCAAGGTAGCTTACTAAGTAAAATACAAGCAAACATAAAGTATATGAGAGCCAGTTTGGTGTAGTGGTTAAGAGCACAGGACTCTAATCTGGAGAGCCGGGTTTGATTCCCCACTCCTCCACGAAGCCAGCTGGGTGACCTTGGGCAAGTCACATTTCTCTGGAGCTTTCTCAGCCCCACCTACCTCACAAGGTGATTGTTGTGGGGTAATAATAACACTTTGTAAACTGCTCTGAGTGGGCATTAAGTTGTCCTAAAGGGCGGTATATAAATCGAATGTTGTTATTATTATATCAAAAAATTTATTAGCTGCCTTTCCTCCAAGGTGCTCAAGGCAGTTTACAAAGTTAAATAAATGTATCAAGAAAGTACAGTTAAAACACATCATTATGTTAATCTTTACAACAGCCCTGTAAAGGGAGGCAGAATATACTTGTATTGCAGCAGGGGCTGAGGATGAGAAAGAGAGGTGTGGCTGATGCCAGCTAGCGAGTCTGTGACCAAGATGAGATTTTAAACAGCCACCTCCCAAGTTATAGCTCATTTCTTGGCCTATGCTAGGAACTTCTGCTTTGGCAAAGTAAGAAAGGATGGGAAGGGTCCAGTGCCTGGAGACACTGGGCATAAGATCCCAGTGGCAACAAGAAGGGGCTATTATGGGCCTGGGTCTGAGGTGCTGAGAGACGGGTGAACAGACGTTGGGGGTTCAGTATGGATGTGCTAACCAGGTGGGTCTCTCTGGCAATCTGTGGAAACTCAGTTGTGATTTTAGAAGCCACAGTGCTTAACAGAAAGGAATGCTGAGCCTGGGGAAGCAGAATCCAGTGTGATGGCAAGGAACCAAGTTAAAGAGGGATGGTTTATTTAAATATTTGTTAACAGTACAAAAATACCTGTGGCCAGCCAAGAGGTAATTCCTGCATTTACCTCTAGGTGGCTGCAAGTCTACCTTTTAGCAGGGGCTAGAAGCTGTTCTTCAGGGTGCAGAAGGCTAAATAGCTTGCCTCTAGCACTGTGACTTTAATCTGCTGCTGTTAAACACCAAAAGTGAACTCCTGGCTACCCCAGGAGGCCCAATCTTCTGTCCCGACTGGGGCTGATCAAGCCCAATCAGCTCATGGCAAACCCAGAATCACCACAGGCATGAGAGACTGTTTATTGATCTACAAGGACAAGTCCAGAATCAGGAAAGATTTGCCTAGATTTTACTTAGGCACACGCGCACATGCACACACACATATCTAAGGCTAGCCCAGTTGCTGCAGTGCAGAGGAGAACAACAGCAACAGAGTGCTCTTATACTTTCTTTTTGTGCTTTGCAATCCCTTCATGCTTGGAATTGGCCTGCATCACCGTGGGTTAGGGTGTGTTTCTGCCCTTGGGGAGGATTCTAGCTAGCTATAGTGTTACTTTTAACCCTTACAGATAAGAAGATCCAGGCTGGTTGTTCTTCCTTTTAGCTACCAAATTCTTGCAGATTTTCTGGGGATGAGGAGCTGTAAATTGTGCGAAGATTCCCGGCCGTCACTCTTGCAGGCAGCTGTGACCTTGGGCTGTTGACAAGCATCTCACGTATGTTCCAGTTTGCAGGCTGGGGTGAGCTGGACAGAGGGGAAGATGGCTGTGGTCCTGCTCTTTCGGCAGGGCTCAGATCTGGGGAAACTTAGGTTGCCTCCAACACCACGATTTATCAAGAGATAATACTATAATTGAATGCTGTCCCTGCACAAACCACAAAAAAAATTAGAACATAAAAACAGCACTCCAGACAAGACAGCTTTAGGTATATTTTATGATTTATGTAGACAAGGCAAAAGCAGGTTCTCGAAAAATTCCACTTTTTATTTGAGTTCAGTCGGTCTTTCTTGGAGATCCCATTTCCCCCTTTGTTGTTATTACAGTGTCTACTCCATAGTTGTCTTTCTTGGAAACTCATCAAACCTCATATCATAGATGGAGAAGTATTATTATTTTGTTGGGTTTTTTCCCAAGCTGTGGAGGGGCATTCTGGTTTGATTTCTGTTGCTGGTGTGCACTTTTTTAAGAGCCTGGGGGAGAGAGATGGGATTTTATCCTCATGGCAAGTTGAGCAGCATGAAACTCTTCTCCTGGCTGTCGGTAGGCATTGCAAAGGAGGGGAAGGGACTTTGTAAATTCCACAAGCACAATTCCATTTTTGCCCCCCCCCCCCCGCCCAAGTTTGGAATATTTGTAGGTTGCTCTTATTAAGAATCACTGCTGTTGGTACAGGGCCGCTGTCTTCTGATAAACAAGGCAGTTTTTAAAAAGTTATGAAAGGTATTTGTCTTGGCTTCCATGGCCTCCATTAGGGATAAACTAAAGTGAGTTCTGGAGATTTAAAGATAAGTCTGAGGAACTGCACAGATTAGTGCCTTTTTTATTATTATTATTTATGTCATTTATGGTCCGCCTTTCTCACTGAGACTCAAGGCGGATTACACAGTGTGAGAGTAGCATCAAGGACAGTTTTATAAATAATGACATAGGGTAAATAAACGCAAGTTTACAAAGACATAACAGCAAGAATCCAATACAGAGTTGAAGAAATGCTGAAACAGAACAAAAGTAATTCTAGCAATACAATATTGCTGGAACACACCGAAGGGGATGGTGTGTGTGTATGTAAAACCTTTCTTTCTTTGCAGCCAAAAATTGAAAGAAAAGAAATTGCTGGCAAAGAAGAGTAAACTTGAACAAAAGAAAGAGCAAGAAGGTAATGTGTGAACATGTGTTGGCTTGAGTGGATGCAGTACCAGCCACAGAGAAATTTCTGGAGCGCAGATGGAATTGAAGATGTGCCTAGGATAAGAGAGTTTCTTTCCATGCAGATTTGAAGTAGAATTATGTCTTTCTAAGTCTACTGGTTGCCCTGCTTGAGAGGGAATCTTGCATAGCAGGCCTTAGTGATTGTCAGGGTGGTCATAAAGAAAAGGCAGCAAGACTCTTAAAGAGAAGCAGGCATCAGGTAGCTCTGAGGACAGCTGAAGTAGAAGAGTAGCCACCATTCTCAAAAAAGTTCAAGATGGAGCAAATGGGAACTGTGGTAACCTATAGGACACACTCCTGATTCTAGATCCAGAGGAGTTAGCCGTGTTAGTCTGTAGTAGCGAAATCAAAAAGAGTCCAGTAGGAGTTGTTTGCATCTCCCCTCACCTCCCCCCTTCCCCTCTCCTCCTCTATATTTGACCAGTTTCTGTTGGCCCTCCATGCATCTGACGACGAGAACTGTGATTCTCGAAAGCTTATGCTACAATAAAATTGGTTAGTCTTAAAGGTGCTACTGGACTCTTTTTGATTTCACTCCTGATTCTGGGAGCTAAACTACAAGGGACGAATTACACAAGGATGCGCATGTGAAGGGAGTCACAATGTTAGCCAGGAAGCTGAGTTTTAAAAGACAGATCAGAAGGCTCTGTCAGTTTCACCTCTCTAGAGGCACAAAGATTGCTCCTCAGAGGGTTTATTTCTTCTTCCTGTCTTAGAAGAGGAGATGAAACTGACAGTCTTTGGGAGTCAAAGAGGAAATAAACAAATCCTCTGAGGAGTGATCTTTGCTGGCTCTGTAGAGAGGGGAAATGGACAACGCCTTCCCGTCTGTCTTAAAACTCAGCTTCCCAGCTAACATTGCAACTCTCTTCACATGCGTGTCCTTGTGTAATTCATCTCTTGCAGTTTAGCTCTGAGATGAATGGAGGAGTGTTGGTTCAAATTCTTGGCTAAGTCAGACTGGGCATGAGGGAAGAAGAGGCTGCAATATATTCTAGTCTGCAACAAGGAAAGAGTGCTTTGCCTTTAAGCTGGGAATGACTCTCCCAATGCTGCAATTCCCATCTGGGTGTAAAGATGAATGTGGAAGGAGCATTGTGCCTCAGTATCCTCTGCCTGCTTGGAAAGCTTTGATCTTTCTGGGTCAGAGCAAAGATCCATCTAGGGCAGCAGAGAGCAGCCAGATGCCTTTTGAAGCTGATAATACAACCACAATTGTGGTGGTATTCCCTTTTCTTACTCCAAGGTATACCACCTCTGAACATGGAGGTTCTCTTTAGCTATCATGGTTCATGGAAAACCCATCCCAGCCATTAAAAAAAAAGTCATTCCAAGTTAACAGCTGTCTTTCACATCTTTTCCTATGCCCTTTACAGCTTCTGATTCTGACAGTTCTCAGAAGCAGCAGACCAGCGAGGAGGAAGACGGAGATGCTTCCGAGGAGGAGAAAGAGGATGATGCAGAAGACGCCAGTTTTGTGATGGGGAGATGATGGCACCAGCTCTGGTGGTTTTTCAGTTGAGGAGGCTGGATGGAATCTGAGCTCAGCAGATTTCACAGTGCTGTTTTGCATCTCTACCGGGGCAGAGGTGGGGCTATAAGAATCCCTTGGGGTGTTGCCCTTGGAGCCGAGTCAGATGAAAGTTTCACCCAAACTTGCTTGTGTAACTGCTGTGCAGTCTGTTACAGGGTTCCTGGAGAAAGGTTGCTTGTGTGGCCTCTCTTCTTCCTGGCATTTCTCCAAAGTGTTGTCTGTCTGAAAGCTAATGCTTAATCCATCTCTGTGTCAGGCAAACCCTTTTCTCTCCCCCTTCCCAACATACCTAAGTACACAAACAGTTTAACCGACAGAGCATGGAATATTAAATCTGAGGCGGAAGAAGAGTCTGGACTTCTACATTACGGAAGAGCAAAATGATTTGGGAGTTTCCATTAGGCTTTTCTTGAGCCTGTGTTGCGAGATGTGGTTTGGCAAGAAGATGAAAAGATTGATCTTTTCATTTCAGAAATGCACTGTATACTTCGGTCCTGAAGAGTTTCTATGAATAAAAAAGGGAACCGTTGAGCATGTGTTTGCCATTTGTTCTTATGTCAAAAAGAAATTGGGGAGGAGAATGCTACCAGTATTGTTTAGCCCTGAGAACTAAATGGAATCTCTCTGTTCCCGATATGCTTCTGAATGCCCACAGTGGCCGTTGTGCTCTGCTTGTGAGCCCCTTTTGAGGGCATTTGGCTGCCAGTGCTGGAAACAGAGTACTGAATTAGGTGGACCGGGGTTCCATCTAGCACACCAATTCTTAAATTATGTTATTCCGTTCTTGTTCTTCCTTTGATCTCTTAACAACTGATTGTTACCAGTTGAACTAAACTAGAGATCATTACTAGAAATCATTACAAAAAATTCGTAACAGAAAGAGGCATTTGGGTGGTTATATAAAAACAAGTGGCTTTGGCAGAGGGGATCCTGGAGATGGGAGAGAATTTTCTGAAGGAAAGGATGCTTACCTTCTTCAACCTATTAACAAAATGGGAATTCCTCTGTTAGCCTCAACGTAACAAAATGATTGTCTTATTTTAATTATGGACAATAATAAGCCTGCATTACTTGGTTGTATTATATTGATTTTCAGCCAAATATTGGCCCTCAAAGTAGATCACAGGAATTGGAAGACAATATGTATGGCAGTGCAATGAAAAATTTCCTTGTGAGAAGATTAACTTTCTGCCTTCTCTGGTGGCATCTGGGGGGCGGGGGCGGGCGGGTACTCTCAGCTGGGCAGTAACTGAGTACTTCACATACATTCTCAGTAATTTGTATTATGCCCTCTATGATAGGGTGAGAGCTTTATGGCTTGCCTATGACCCCATTGAATGCATGGCTGAGCTGAGATACAGCGCTTCTAAATGTACTTCATGCACAAGTTCTCACATGATCTTTGCTACAGACCTGTAAAGTAGGTCAGTAAGAAAGATTCTCACATGGCCAATGGGAGGCTGAGAGAGAACGTACTTTTGGTATCTGTAGGTAAGGATCACTCCTGTGCTGAGCCTCCTAGAGCATTCTGGGAACTATTCAAGGTCTGTTTTGTAGCTTTCCTCTATATGTCTGTCTGTACAGGTTTCTTATGTCCATTTGGCAGTTTTATTGCAGTCATTGGAAGCGGGCTTCTTGGTAATGCCCTTTATAGAAACTTTGCAGGATGAGGCTGCTTGCAGCTGTCTGTGGTGGCTGCCCATTCCCTTCTCTCCCTTCTGCAGTTTGTAATTAATTTCTTTATGAAGTCCAAGCCTCCTTTTAGAGTAAAACAAGATTATCTAATTTGGGTGTGCAGTAACTGTGTCAGAGCAGATGTGTACTGTTCTCATAATTTTTATTTCCTTATATTATAAAGAATAATAATTCCAATAGCACATTAAAGACCAACAAAAATTGGGGGAGGGTAACTGAGCTTTGACGCTGAAAAGATTATACTCTGGAAAAAAATGTTGTTCCTTAAAGTGCTGCCGATCTTGAATTTTGTTACTACAGACTAATATGGCTACCCAGTTAGTGGGGCTTTTTCTAATAATTACATTAACTTTGAATATTCCAGTATTGAATCAACATATTTTTTTCACTGTTCAACATTATTGGTCCTTTTCTTTTGCTGGGAGTCTGCTTTATTTATTCAAAATATTTACCCTTTTTAAAAAATACTTCAGTTTTGTTGTTGTTTCTGTTGTAGTAGAAGCAAATGGAAGTAATCAGTGGCACATTGGTTCTCATGTTTAACAGTCATACAAATCTGCTCCAACCAGCTGCACTTATACTTGTTCCTTAAAATGCTACCAACAATGACTCTTTGGGGACCGGCACTATAAAAAAACAAAATGGCAGAGCGTGGGAAAAGAACACTGGTGTCGAACCCAGTGCCAGGTTTAGAATTGGCTGCTCTAGCTGGAAGAGAGAACTTAGCTTGACTTGTGAAAATTATATACATACATGGTGATAAAGTCAGAATGACTGGTGGTGCAAGCGGGAACATTAACATGTTTGTTTGTTTATTCGATTTTTAGTGTGCCCTCCCTGCCAGGTGAGGGAATTTATCCTCAGAAGCTTTCTAAATTCCTTTTAACTTGTAATGAAAACTTAAGAATCTCATATTTAAAAGTTAGAACAATACCAGGTAGTTTTCTCTTTAACTGTCAATAACAGTTGAAATCAATACAAACAGGATTATTTCAAGGAAGGTGTGCAAACTCCTGCTAATATTTTCCACGAGGGGAATCTCCAGGGGGAGGCAGCAAAGCTGGCCAAAAAAAGCATGGGGCCGAAGCCAAAGCTCCCTGGTTGTTGCCGCGATTGCTAACCTTCAGGTATGGCTGGAGATCACCTGGAATTACAGCAGATCTCCAGGCCCCAGAGATAAGCACATATATATCTGTATCTCCTATGTATCTATACCTGCAGAATGTAAATGTGTAAGGAGAAAAACAGATAAAGGATTTAGATTAGGAGGATTAGATTAGATTTGATTTGATTAGATTAGAGGGTCAGATCAAGATTAGGAGGTAAATAACATTCTTGTAAACCAATGAAATTAGATAACATGTTCGATTATCAAAAAATCGGAAATAAAATTTGAGATAAGCTCCCGGCCCTTTCTCCCTCACCCAAATTTCCTTCTCTCGGCCGCCCCCCCAACTGAAGCTGCTTTCTGCCTGAGGGGAGGGCAGAGGCGTGGGCGTGGGGAGTGTGTCATGTGACGCGAAACCGCCGCCTCTTCAACGGCCAGAAAAGGGAGGTCACGTGACGAGGCCCTAGCGTTGCCTTGGCAGCGGCGGTTGAGGCGCTTCTCTGGCCGATTCGACCGCGGGCGAAAGGAGTCGCCGCCGGCTGCTGGCCGGGTAAGGAGAGATGGCTGAGGCAGGGCGAGGGCGGCGGTTGGGGTGTGAGGGGGCGGCCCACTGAGGGAAGGGGACTGGGGAAAGTGGGGAGGCCATATGCATATTTATGTATACATAATTAGATAAATAGGAGGGCGTGGTCTCCACCTAGATATGGGGGCGATAATGATGTATTCTTATAAAGGCAACAGGGCCGTGAGTGGATTGTGGCGGACCACGCGACGTATCTGTTTACTGTATGCATTCTCTTGCCCTCGCTGCCCTGTTTCCCACCTATGTGATTCAATTTCTCCTCATGGTTAACACGTCATCTCCAGTTCTTATGCTCCTCTTCAGGTTTCTGTAATCCTAATCCTATTACTTTGTTTATCAGATGTCTTGCCCTGAGTCACGTGGTATAATCTGCCTTGAGAAAGGCAAAGTATAAATAATGTAAATATAACATATGTCACCTATGAAATTATGTATTGTATATATAGTTGCTTTAAATGCGTTTTTTTTAGATTATATAATCTAGAGTAATACATATAAAATGTGGAATGTAGGTCATGCACATATATACATACATTTATATTATTTAAAAGATGTATATTCTTCTTTTCTCATAAAAACTCAAAAGCTTACAATAACTGCATGTATGTGTAAATGAGTCTGTCTGTCTGTCTATCTGCATGTATAATATTCAAAATTTATTAGAGGCATAAGAAGGATGCCTTGTCATTAAAATGACAAGCTTGAGGGCTTAATGACAAGGCATCCTTCTTATGCCTCTAGCAACTTTTGAATATTATACATTACACACAGAGAAACTATACTTGAAACTTGTTAGTCCCCTGTATCTGTTTTGTAATGAAAAATCTGACATTTTTAAAACAAAAGTCCAGTGGTACCTTAAGGACAAACAACATTTTCTGAGTCACTCTCATCTTTCCTCCAAGTAGCTCAGGACATTCTGTTTCATTCTCACAGCAATTCATATGTTAGGTTAGAGAAAGGATTGGCCCAAGATCACCCAGTGAACTTGGTGACTGAGTCAGCATTTGTATCTGGGTTTCCCTCGCCGTAATCTGACATTCTGCACGGCACTGGCTCTTATTTTTTGATAATCTAAGATGAAGTAGACATGTGCAAATCTGCAAATGGTGCAGAAGAACAGTGCTGCATTTAACGCTGTATTGGAACTTTCATAGCATATGAGACAAAACATAAGAATTTCTAAGTAAGTTGGTGACAGAAGTGAGGTCAGTGTAAGGTTTGGGGGGTTGTTTATATGTTTATGATATTTTGGCCCACTTTTCAGCACGTACTGGTTCACAGGAAACAAAATGTAAAGTTCAAAATAGATAGAGTTAGGCTTCTGAGACTTTGCCTTGCTTATAGAAGTCATGTTAAACTAATATTTGTTGCTGTTTTGTCAGCTACTTATTCATGTGATCTTTTACATGTGTGTGTATATTATTTATATTGTATAAGTATATAAAATACTTATAGATATCTGTATGCAATTCCAACGTGTGATCCATGGTTGAAAAGTATGACTGGCCCAAGGTTAACCAGCAGGCTTCATGGCACTGTATTGGTTTAAATCTGGGCCTCCCATAACCTAGTTCTGTCTCTCTAACCATTATGCTGGATCCTTAATAGGGATCAGAGAAAGAGCGGTCATCAAAGTAGAGTTCATGAGAGAGAGAGAGAGAGAGAGAGAGAGAAATTTATTTTGCTCCACTTACCATCCACTTTGCTCATTGAGACTCATCGTGGATTATAAAATTATAAAACAATTTAATAAAGGCTGGTAAATACATACAATAAACAATGCAATAAAGCTGGGCTGCACAGAGAATTTTTTTAAAGTGTAATGCAACTGGATCGTGCAAAATTAGAGCACAATGAAAGAAAGACCTTATCATACATCCAGTGAACAATGCAGTTAGAAGTATCTGTGTTTAAACTAGTAGAGTCTGCTTCCTCCATGGGCACAGCCACCCTAGAAACAAGCCAATTGGGCACAAATATTTGAAAAACAATCCCAAACAATTAATTGTAAGAGGGGTGCAGGAGAGAGCCTATGTGCAAGCTAGAATATTTTCTTCCATTCCGCGTTGCTCATAGGCTCTGGACTATACCTACCCAGCAGCTGAGATCTAAGGCTTTCCCTCCCCCTGAGTTTGAAGCCGAGATGACAAACAAGATCAAAGCCAGCATCCTCCCGGTGATCACAAAGCACTTCCCCTCTCCAGCGCTCTTTGCTGACATGAGCTGCGGCCAAAAAGTACTTGCCAGCACAACGCCCACCGAAGCCCCGTGGAATTACAGCTGACTTGAACTTAACTGAGGCTGCATTCTCAAGCTTAGGGTAGGTTTTTTTCCTAGTTGGTTTAATAATTTGCAGCAAAGCTGTCCCGTGGCTTTTCTATTCACAGTTGGCCAGTCTGTGCCAGGTAAAATTGCCTCTTCATGTTAGGGAGGGGGAGGGGCATAAGGATACAGTTGTTGAATGTAATTATGATTGAAGAACAGATGTTTAGATACCTTTTCTAGACCCCATTAAAGTTTTTCACTTTGAAAAATAATTTCCATGTAGACAAAAGCATGAAACTTGTTCTGTATGCTGTTACATATGATGGTGACACAAATATGTTTTTAATATATATTTGCATAGTGACGATGTGCTGGGGAAGCCATGATCAAGGATGACATCTCTGTGTGTGTTTGCCATTTTGGTTTATACTGTGACCTATTCTAGAGATTTGGGAGAAGTAGCAAACCAAAAGGGGGGGACCCAAATCTCTATCAAAGTAAAATATCAAATCCACTCTTTTTCATGCCAAACTGTGAGACTAATGTATGACAGTTTTGTCTGCTTCCACTGTATATGTATATTTTTAAAAATTCCAGTGTTAACCATGTTAGTCTCTTGTAGAAAAGGAAACAGGAATTTTGTGAAACTTTAAATACCAACAACATTCCCGGGTAAGCTTCCATGAACTAAAGCTCACTCCTTTAGATGCAAAGAGTGGACCTTTAATATGTAGATGTAATGATTACATAGGGGGAGAAACCACTCATTGCATCTGAAGAAGTGGGTTCTCGTTTGCAAAGCTTTTGCTGGAAAGAGTGCCTCTTGACTCCTGTGTGGTTTTCTAAAATTAGTATTTATTAAAGAGCCACTGTGATGTAGTGGTTTGAGTGTCAGATTAGGATCTGGGAGTCCTACGTTCAGACGCCCACTGTGTCATGGAAGCTTGCTGGGTGTCCTTCAGTGAGTCACACACACTCAGCCTAATATAGGGGTTGTTGTGAGAAAACAGAAGAAGAGATTGATTAAAGCTGCTTTGGGTCCCCACTGGGGAGAAAGGTAAACAAAGAAAATAATAAATAAAAGTGAGAAATAGCCGTGAAATAACTGTCTTAAACCAATTAAACATTATGGAATAAATAAAAACGAGGAAATAACCACTTGGAACTGCGGCTGCAAACAGTAACTACCCACGTAACTGGCATTTGTTGTGACCCCGTCTTGTGGAACAGGCTGCCTGAGGTGGACAGAAAGACTCCCACATTTCTGTCATTCTGCAAACTTTGTGAAACAGAATTGTTCAGGAGGCCATTTTTACAAAGGGAATAGGGCTATAGTATAATTGAATGGCTCAGGAAAGTGCTTTTAAAAAGTGAAACAGGACTGTCTACTGTGCCACTGTATATAGCCTGTATCTTCTGTGTATCGTATTATACTGCTCTTAATGAATTATGTTCTAATTCTGTAATTCCATTCTCTGCATTGTTTGACGTATCATGTTTGATACTTTTTGCATTGTTCCTAATGTTTGTCCTCTTTGTACTGATTGTTAGATATCTCATGCTATTAATGCTAGTCGATTGCATGGTTTTTACCATGTTATCCACCTTGAGTCTCAGTGAGAAAGGTGGGTTATAAATAAAGTAAATAAATTTTTTAAAATACAGCAGTGAAAAGCTGGTCTAGTTGGGGTGGGTGGGTAATGGCTTTAAATTTTTGGAACAAAACTTAGCATTTTTCAGGAGCCCCAATCTCAAATTTTGTAACTCTGGATTGGGCAGATAACAAAGGTCAAATTCATTTGTGATAACATCACATTGCCAGTAGGAAACCAGCCTGGGATGGAGTGGCAAGAAGAATGAGCTCTACTTAATAGACCTGGGTATTTCACAAGTGTGTGCTGTTTCATACTAGGAATGCTCCTAAAAATTGTCCCTTCAAATATAAATCGTGTAAATACAGCTTTTTCACATGCAGCCATGTTTGCATATCTCCTGGGTGTAGCTCCGGCATAAACAAAATATTTGGGCGTGGATGAATGTTTAAAGAACAATAAAAAGAAAAGGAGGCATGGGGCGGGGTTATGGCTCACTGACAGAGCATCTTCTTAGCCTGCTGTAGGTCTCAGATTCAGTCTCTAGCATTTCTTGAAAGATCTCCGATAGAGATCTCGGGATCTGAACAGAGCAGCTAAGACAGCTAAGATAATGGCTCTGGGGCCCCTCCTGGGCTAGAGAGAGAATCTGAAGGCATTCCTTGCAGTGAAACAGGAAATGTTGCGTATTTTCTTCAGCATTCTGAAAGAACTGTAGTCTATCTTCTGTCCTGGTTTCCAGTTCTTCAGCAGATTTGCATGGGTAATATGTAAGCTTAGAATGGATCTTCACAACAAATTTGATGCACGGTATTTGTGAGGCTGAGGCACAAAATCCAAATGGTTCCTGCCTCACTCATACGACCACAAGGCATAATCCATTAGGGAGCTCTCCTGGGCAAGCTCGCTGAAATGAGAGAGAGCTGCCATCTTTTTCAATGGGGTCATCCCAGTAGAACTTGCTGGTGGAATCTGCCCCATACGTCAGATCTGCTTACCATTTCTGTGGCTCTTAATTGCAGCCAGAATCTGAACATATAAAGCTGCCTTGTATGATGCCACCTTTACATGGTCTCACTCAGGCGGAGGTGATTTTTCCTAGCCCACCTACCTGCATTCCTTCAAGTGGAGAATCCAAGGGTTGAGCCTGGGATCTTCTGTAGGCAAAGTGGGAGCCACTTTCCCTTTCCAAAAATCTCCCACCTGATGCTGCTATATCGCCTTACCTTCCAGTAGGGCCCATCTCTGTTCCACAAATAAGAAGCAAGTTGTATTGGCAGACAAATGATTTTTTAAAGTTTATTATCATAAATATAAGCAGATATAAATATCATAACATAAGCTATACCATAAGTAAGATACACAGTTAATTAATCCATAAAGCACCTAATGTCACAATTAATTACAGTGTAACATTCATTTTGTGCCTGGTCATTTGATTAGTTCTTATTCCAGTAGATAGGAAAGGGTTGCCAGATGGTAATAAATATATTTGGAGAATCTGACTTCCCTTCCCAAAGTTGTTTATATAGTGTTGATTTTGGCAGACAAGTTCTGGGCTTTGGGATGAAAATACTGACGAGTGAGATAAAGCTAGGCTGGACTATTTCTTCTAAAAGTTGGCTTTTCTTAAATCATCCCCACAGCTTCTCATTCATCATGAGTACAGAGCTGAACGTCCCCGTAGATCCTCCCGCCTCCGCCTGCTGCGCTGAACCTACTGCCAAAGGCATGGATTACCGAGACTGGGTCCGTCGCAGCTACCTAGAGCTGGTCACTTCCAATCACCATTCTGTCCAGGCCCTCTCATGGCGGAAGCTGTATTTGAGTCGAGCCAAGCTGAAAGCTTCCAGCAGGACCTCTGCGTTGCTATCTGGGTTTGCCATGGTATGTCTTTCAGTTGCTTGATTGTGAACCTTTTGTGGCCTGTGGCTGTTTTAATGGGGACTTCTCTTCTTCTATGGAGCAGGAGGGTGCACGTGATCCAATGTAATGGCTGGTTGCTGGGAGCCAGGTGCAAATGCATCAGAGCTGAAATAGGATTGGAGGCAGCCTGAGGCAGGGGAGATACAGCATCAAGTTTGCAAAAGGCATGCAAGACCCTCCTATGCATAATGAGTGTGCAGAATTGGAGGACTCTGCTTCTCTCCTTTCCAGCGCTGCTGGGCACATGAATCTGAAATGTAAAACATTTGTCTGTGATCCCCTTCAGCTTTCCCAGTCTGCTTTTGGGAGCACCCCAGATGTTTCAGCAGCCAGACTTTGACTAGCATGTGACTACTTGTCATTTGATGTAGCCAGATTCTTTCAACATAAGTAGGATGGAAGGAGAAATTCAAAAATAGTGAATGGGCATGATCAGAGATCTCTGAGATCTTAGTCCTTTATTGGTCTGTTGCTTTTCTCTGCAGATCTCTACTTTAGCAGCTCATCCTCTTCAGGGGTCGGGGGTAGGGGAGGAGAAGGAAAGCTAGTGAGCCAGTGAAAAGTAAACGGGGAGGGAAGCAAGCAAGCAGACATCTTTTTATTCTGCCACTGATCCCCTCTACCTTTCTCTCCAGGGAAGTAGTGGGAATTTATCAACATTCAAATCATCTCTGTCTTTTTATCCCATTCTGTGATATAGGTTAAACTGACAAGCTGACCCACACAGATTGGGTCTGGTGTCTCGCAACCCAGTGTAACAGTCAAAAAGGAGCTGCAAGATTTCTTCAGTTCTAGAATGCATGGTGCCCAATTCAGATTGGTACTGTGGTGTGAGTGGCGAAAGGGCTTCAGCTTTCTTTTCCATGCCATTTTCCTGACCAGAAGTCACCTCAGAGAACGCATGGGTTTCCCTAAATGGCCACACAGCACCTGTCTCCCAGACTATTGCAGGTTGTGGCCCCTTCTCCATACACACCAGCCCTGATCTGAATCACACACCTTGTATGTGGGAACTGAGACCTAGCAATTCACATCTGACTGTTACACAGAGTGGGACCCCAGATCCAGCCTGTCTGCTTCATAATTGGGAGCTGTTGTAGCATAGTGGTTAAGTGGTTGGGCTGCAAATCAGCAGTCTGCTGGTTCAAATCCAAGTAGGCAGCCTTGGATAAATCACTCCTCTCAGCCCCAGCTCTCTTGTGAGGATAATAACAACACTGAATTTGTTCACCACCGAGTGGGCAATAATTTTTCTAGAAGAATGTTGTACAAGCAGTTATTAATGCATGAATCTGAGAGACCGCGATTGACCCAGTGAGCTTCATTGCCAAGTCGGGATTTGAACCTGAGTATCCCCAGATTTAGGCCTGCTTTAAACATGATTCTGGAAAGCTATAAGATCTTTTGTGTGCAGCTTAGTTACACATGCTTACTTTGCTATGGTCCTTCTGGATATTGCGCTGGCCTGCGATGCATGGGTAGGTATTTTGCATGGATTGCAACACAGTTCTGACTGTTAGCTTGAGCTGGCTGTGCACAGGCAGAGGCTGCCTTAAGATATTCCATATGAGGACTGTTGCTTTAAAAAGATGTTCTTTATTGATAAAGGAATCTATGTTTTAAGAGGTAATATGAGATAGATATTCTAACTAGCTGTCTGATTAGAAGAGACAGAGAGGATGTGTTTCTCTCTTGGACGCTGGAGGGGGTGAGCAGCTCGAAGGAAGTCCCTGAGATTAGCAATCTACACAATAAAGGGGTAGCAGCAGAACACAAAAGAAGAATGCAAACAGAATAATTTGACCTGTCTCGCTTACTAGCTCTTCTGCTCCCCTATAGTAGAGGAGGGCTTTCTGCAAAAGATGTTGCACCATCCTTCACTTGCAGCATGAACAAGACACGGTGGCCAGCACCACATTTAAATTGGATTTCAGTCTGACGTTCTTGTGCCTGGCTGACATCATGGCTAGTATGTTGCTTTCTTAAAGCTAATGTTCTGGAGATTCTTGTGGCCCACATGTGTAAGGCCAGTGGATGTGAGCACTGTGGAATGGACAATGCCACATCTTTATTTTGGAGGATATTGACCAATGTAGCATTCCACAAAGCAGTGAAAAAAAGAAAGAACAGCAGGGAAAGATGCCTTCTGCAAGACGCTTCAGGAAACCGCAGAACATAAATTTCCCCTGTTTGGACAAGAAACAAATATCTCCCATAATCTTGGGCCTGTGTCAGATCGGAAATGGGTAGCTTGAAGACCTGTTTGTAGTAGGTGTTAAAATCCGAGGGAGTCTTTGAAATATGCTGAGGAAAGGATGGGAACTTTCCTTTTCAAGGACTCACTCTGGCAGTGTATTCCAGGCTGCTGTTGATTGGTATATTTTACTAACCTGATTAGCAAGTGTGGCAAATCTTTTGCCAGTGGAGGGCTGACCCAGATGGTTTCCCGCACTCCTGGTTTCACACAGTCATGTTTTTCCAAATGATTTCCATGTTGCTTAGTCTTTTGAGGCTAATAGATATCTATCCTTATCAACAGAAAGGGCAAACTCTGCCTTTCACCCCACTGATATACTTTGGGATTCTTTCTGAGCCAAGGTACCAGGGAAGAAGCGGAACACCAATGTGCCTAGAAAACTCAGCCTCATTTTATTAATTACATAATACTCCCTAGCAACAAGCATGTGCCACACTCACTCAGATGGCTAGTCAGGCCTTTTGGTACTGACCAACCAAATCTTCAAGGGGGGATCTCTGTCTCTCTTCAGGGTTCTCCACATTTTATAGTCCATTCTTTCTCTCTACCTTTGTCTTTCTGTCAGGGAGTCTCACTATGGATAGTCATTTTGGCACCCAGTGATACGGGTCTCACTGCTCAGTGGGGTGATCTTGACTCACAGATGTTCTGGAACTTTGCAGACACCCATCTTTGGCCATGGCCTCTGCGCCTTCCTCCTTTTTCCCGCTAAGGAGCTGATGACAGCACCTTTCAATCACTAAGGTGAAGGTCATCTGGTGATCTTTTTACTCCTGTAGTTCCACATCTTAAGGGTATCTGACCAAGGTCTTCAGCCCACACCATGCTCTCATTCATTCTGTCATTTGGTTTGCTCTGGACAGATCCTTTACTTATAAGTTACATCCTGATACATGGGTGAATATAGGCTGCTAGCTACATTCTTAAAGGTAGGTAAAGGTACAAGCACCGAGTCATTACTGACCCATGGGGGGACGTCACATCACGACATTTTCTTGGCAGACTTTTTACGGAGTGGTTTGCCATTGCCTTCCCCAGTCATCTACACTTTACCCCCAGGAAACTGGGTACTCATTTTACCGACCTTGGAAGGCTGGAAGGCTGAATCAACCTTGAGCCAGCTACCTGAACCTGGCTTCCTCAGGATTGAACTCAGGTCGTGAGCAGAGCTTGGGCTGCAGTACTGCAGCTTACCACTCTGTGCCACTGGGCTCTACATTCTTATTAGTTCCAAAATTTTCAGTTCTGTTACTTCAACAGTCTGTACCACCTACTGTGTTATGGAGAAACATGCTTCCCTCTTCTGCTTTTACATGTTCCATTGCTTACGGCCTGGAAAACATTTACAAATGTAACAGTTATTGGCTGAAGCTGTTAACTCAATCTGGGTTAAAATTCTGTATCTCACAAGGCTCTCTTGCATTATACAGGAAATCTAGGAAAGCGTTCGTGTGCTCACACAGGTTAATGGCCTGGCTTGGTTGCATCCCAGCCATAATTATGCATGAACTGATTGCACCCTTGCGTTCACCCCAACACAACCCTGCAGCAACACATTGCAAGGGAAAATCTGAATTAGCAGTGGCCTGGCTGCCTTCCAGGGGAGAGGAGAAGGTCTCAGGCCCAATACCTGGCATCTCTTGTGAACATTAGAAAACCTGGGGTTTCAGGTCTTCACTGAACTAGCTGAATTTAACAAATGGAGGGAAGCTCCCTCTCTGTGTCTGTGGAGCATGACTGAAGACTTAATAGTTTGGGAAGCTTTGAACCAAGTTCCAGATTGCTGTGATATCTGGACATAGTAGGTGCCTGATCAGATTGGAATTTGTTTCCTTTCCACAACCTGGGATCCTAAATAGGGATTAAACTGAAGTTAAGAAAAGAGACTCCAACATTCTCAGTTGCTCTGCATTCAGACATTGTGTTAACTGGAGTTTGATTTGAGGCTTACCAGCAAGCTTTCAGTCAAATTCTTTGGGCAAGGGAACATGTGAGCACAACAGCAAAGCTGCATTTGTACTTGTCACAGAAACAGCATGGTTTTCCTTGATGTCTGAATGTGGCCATAGAACAGCAGTTCTTTTGGTTTATTTAATCCAATGTCTGGCTTGCTGTTAACATCTTGCAACTTCTAACTGGTCAGGAAGAGTTGTCTTTACCAAAAGATCCCTTTTTTTGGAGAGTTTAATTTCCAATTTAGGGATGTTCTCAGCTTCCTAGAATCACATAATTGCTAGGGTTTTTTTTTAAGACTGGGATTCTACTTCCGGAAAAGAAAAAGAAAAAAAATCCCTGTATCTTGATTGTTCATCTTGGCTGGAATCCCAATGCTTCAGAGTGTTTTCAAAGATGTGGGTGTGATTCTCATTCCCTCCATAACACACACACAAACACACACACACACACATTTTAAAAACAGAAACCTCTTGGGTTGTGATTTACAGATAATCCTTTAACACAGGGGTCTCCCCAGCCCCTGTTAAATCAAAGCCCCAGTGTATGTACCCTTTTAAAAAATAGCTGGGGGGGGATTAGAGAACTTCCTGTGCTATTCTAACCTGTGGCTTGTTTTGAAGCTTTGTTTCTTACCTGGGGCGTGGTCCTGCATTAGCAGTCCCAGCGGATGGGTTTTTGGGGAGGCAAGCAAATATTCAGCCAGAATTGTTGACGCTTTTCAGGTGGCCATGGTTGAAGTCCAGTTAGAGATGCAGTACCAGTACCCTCAGATGCTGCTGATCGCCTTCAGCGCCTGCACCACCATTTTGGTTGCCGTCCACCTCTTCGCCCTTCTCATCAGCACTTGCATCCTGCCCAATGTGGAAGCGGTAAGTAACATCCACAACCTGAACTCCATCAGTGAGTCTCCCCACGAGCGCATGCATCCTTACATTGAGTTGGCCTGGGGCTTCTCCACCGTCTTGGGGATCCTGCTCTTCCTGGCTGAGGTCGTTCTTCTTTGCTGGATTAAATTCCTGCCAGTGGACTCCGTTTTGAAAAACGACACTGCCGTTGTCCAAAAGCCAAGCAGTCATACGGGCTGGCAGGCGGCCCTCATCTCCACGATGATCATGGTCCCCGTGGGGATCATCTTCGTTGTTTTCACCATCCATTTCTACCGGTCGCTTGTACGCCACAAGACGGAACGTCACAACCGAGAGATTGAAGAACTTCATAAACTGAAAGTGCAGCTCGATGGGCATGACAGGGGGCTGCAGGTTGTGTGATGAATGGACATGTCTGCCTGCCTGCTTGGATGCTCCACAGAGGTTTTTCATAACAGGAATGAATGGAAGCAGATGCACAGTACCCCTGGAGACCTATAACTCTCGGTCACCAACCACGTTCTGTGTGATGGTTTTTTTGTAGGTCTGGACAGTCTGCCTTCTCTGGTCTTTTATATCTGCAAACAGCACTACCAGCTTGCTAAAGCTGAAGATGTTATCTGCATCCACATAGTTATCTGAAGATGGGCTTACCCTTTATGTTATGCATATGTAAGATTCAATCTTACAGACTGATGGAATGACACAGAAAGCATCTGGAATGGACACACCCTGGTTACAGGAACAGCCTAGCAGCACAATCCATGGCATTGCAGAAGATTTGACTGGGGAAATCCACACTGAATGAGTCAGTGCCACTAAGCTGAAAACAGCTGCTGTCATCTGCTACTGTTTCCCTCACCCCCACCCCAAGATAAAAACAAGGAAAAGTGACACGGTGTGGGCAGGGTTTGGGGAGGGTCCAGATCACCTCTTTTGTCACAGCGTTCTGGTCCCTGAAAACCTGATCGCTTTGACACAAAATTAGGTTCTTATGTATCACTTGTATGTAGCTTGTGTGTGCTGAAAGGGCAATTAAGCTAGCTGAAATATGGACAGTGAGGATCCATCCATATAGGAAAAGGTTCTTTCTCCCGTCACCTGATCAGTAAACAGATGGGGTGAAGATGGCTAAACTGAATCTGGACAAATTACGTTCCAAGACAGCAATCCTGCGCACACTTACTTGGGAGGAAGCCGCAGTGAATGCCATGGGACGAATTTCCAAGTAAGCACATGCAGGCTTGGACATCATCAGATCTCCCTGCCTTGCCAGCTGTTATGCCATCTTGTCCTGCTTCTCAGATTTTTGCATGTCCTCAGAGACACTGTGTAGTACAGACATGAGAATAATTGTATGGTACATAAGAAGTTTATGCTCCACCTGATCACTGTCCTTCTAAAAGAGAAAACTGCTTATTGTCTGCAGGGTTATTGAAAAAGAAACTCAGCGCTCACCTTTTCCCCCCTGTACATTGTTGCCAAAACATTTCAACCAGATTGTTAACTGTGAAATGATAATATATACGTAGTGGCTGTCCCTCACCCCCCCCTTCCATTTCCATGCCTACTGGATACTGTTAATTATAGTATAATGGATAAGTATATAGTATTTATGATGCATACAAATCGTGAAATCCAACTAATCTGCCAATTATTAAATACTTCTAAACTGCTTTTATAGTGCTTTTTAAAAGAAAAAAATTATTTTCTGTAACCAGCAATCATATGACATGATTAAGGGGAAAGGGTGTGTCCAGGCCTATTTCTGCACTGGTCCTACATCTCACATCCAGTATGGGTTTTGATCAGTAAGATCTTTTGAAAGTTCCAGTAATGCAATTGGCAGGCACAGGGAGCTCATGTGGTTATGGCAGTACAAGAACACGCAGTTCTGCAGTCAGGAGCTCGAGCTGGAGCCAATTGTCTCCAAGAACAATTGGCTTGCCTGTGGTGAATCAGGCAGACATATTCCCGATGCCTTTTCAAGTCCAAGTTTCTCCAGAGTTTGTAGGGAAGGGCCAAAGACTTGAAGAGCCACTGCTAGTCAAGAGGAGAAACTCAATGGAACTGACTCATTTGCTTTTTGTACGTGTAGCTTCCCCCAGCCCCATCTGCATCTTACAGAACTGGAGGTGGTATCTGTACAGCTGAGAGTGGTGCTGGCATGGGGCCTTGGTGGAGAGACATCAACAAATCAAACTAGTTTTCAAAGTAATTTATGTAGACAGACTGTGAAGGCACAGAGTCTGTAAGGAAAATATTTATGTAGGTTGAGAACTTTATCGTATACATGGGAGTTTCTCTCCTTTTGCATGGGTGGGTGTAGATGACCTAGGAGCCAGAGCAATATTACTTTGCTGTTATTTGAGGAAAGCAGTGAGCTGAGCTGTTTGAAGTCTGCAGGAACGGTGCTTACCCTGTGGTATTCTTGAAAGAATGAAAATATTTGTCTTTTGTAGGAAGAAGTCAGCTCTCACTCTGCCCAGTTCAACATGATTGGCAATCAGTTCCAGGATAAAAGGGAAGGACCAGCTATGTTACTTGCCACACCCTTTACATGCATTGTGGGGTACAGGCTGTTGCCCCTGCAATTACTCCTGTCCAGCCTAAGCACAGAGTCTTCCACTGCAGAGCAGCCACATAGCCAAGGCATATATGAACAGGTCACAATATTGCTATCACACGTGATGGAGCTGAGACGGGGTTTAGTCAGTTACTCAAGCCATGACCATCCAGATGATCTTCTCGGGTAGTTTCTGACAACCAATTTTTCTCTGCTTTAGTGTAGAGTCAGTTTAAAATCAGGATCATCTGACCAGCTTTCCACATATGCAGATCTTTCCCACCCTTTCTTACCCCACGATCATTTAAGCAGAGAAAACGTGGCTCTCCACATGCAAATGGAGCTCTGTCACTGAGCTATGGGCTGTACCATAGAGTGTCTCTGGAAAGAGCAGATCCCTTCCACACCACACTCAAGGATGCAAACAGATGAGCAGATGAGTTGGAGACCAGAGAAAATGGAAACTTTGCATGTAAAATGTATAGATTGGATACACTACAGTCCATATACAAAATCTGCAGGTACAAGGGCTGGATCCTAAAGTAGTTCCTGTGATGTTTAGTCAAAAAGAAAGAAAGAAACAACCTCACACTTTACTACAATAGTGTGTTACTTTATTAAAGCACAAAATTAATGTGTGTTGTTACAAGAACAGGAAGAGCTCTTTGTTTCCCGATAGAATCTTTACAGAGTCTACAAGGTCTCAGACTTGGCCTAAAAGCTCTCTCTCTCCTTTACAAAACTGTCAGTTCTGCCATCCTGTTCAAGCCGTAGAATTTCTGACATGGCCATTGTCCTTAGTACGTACTTTACAGCACTGATCTTTTGGAAAACGAGCTGCCACAAATCGTAGCTTAAGTTCTTAAAGCACCTTTAAGACTATTATAGCGGCTGTAAGCAAAGCAGCCACAAGCCATTCCATAGTTATTAATTATAGATTAAGAAACGGTTTTTGTGTGTAAATCTTGGTTAGCATATCCAGGAACTGCAGAATACTTTTTTAGTATTTGTCCCATTACCTCTTTCTTTCTGTGTTGGAAAGGTATGCAGCAGCCAGAACTCATGAATAAAATGGATTCTGCTGCTTTTTTTATCCCTATCCCTGCCCCCCACCTAAGAGGGAGAAATGCAGTTTGTGAAGAAAGGTTTCTCAGAGGCAGCTATTGTAAAGAAAGGAGACTGATAGGTAGCTTCCAGGGAAATGATACATTGCATATACAAAAAATAAAAGAAGGAACTACCCATCCTGTAACCTGCAACAGGGCAGAGGTCCAAGCAAGTCCAGAGCTAGAAATCATTGGTAGCTTGTCCTAAGGATACACTAGCATTGTTAGTCAGTAGAAATTTTAAGTTGTTTACTTAAGTTAACTTCAGTACTATTTCATGTGAACTCCAAATGCTTGTCTGTCATGCCAGTTTGGTACTAGTCAAGCAGAACATTGTAAGACAAGAGCTGGTTTATTACTTGTTGGATAAAATATTGTTGCAAGTTTTTACTTCCATAAATTAAATGGACCAGAGCTTTTCTTTTTTAAAACGCATTGAATGAAAGCTGAAAATTCAAGGAGTCCAGAATATCCCTGAGAGGCTCAAATTGTTGTATGTGTCCTTTCATTCCCCACTACCACCACCGGCCTGGGGAGAAAAAAAGAGACCCTTGGGAGCAAAACTGCCAGAAAGCAGGGGGTGGCTTAGCCACAGCATTGTGCAGGTTGCGCTTTTTGCTGTGAGGTGGGTTTTACCTAATTATAGCAGGACAGAAAAAATATTCTTTCACATAACATACAGTTCTGTTCACTTGTCAAGGGATACAGTGATGTTGTTTGCCCTGACCTGGATAGCCTAAGAGAGCCTGATCTTGTCAGATCTCAAAAGCTAAGCAGGGTCACCCTTGGTTAGTAATTGGATGGGAGACCTCCAACAGAGATCAGGGTTGCAGTGGCAAGCAATGACAAACCAACTCTGTTAGTCTTTTGCCATGTAACCCTCACCCAGGGTTGCCATAAGTCAAGTATGACTTCAGAGCGCTCTCCGCCACCACACTGGCCTACATGGCTTGAGAATAGGCTATGAGCTATGGCAGTAAATAGGAATCGCCATGTTCAGAGCCAGTATTTCCAAAGACCAGATGCTAGGTACAAAAGCCCAGTGAGGATGGAGGTGGGTTTCCACCACGCTCTCTTACTTTGTGAGTGCCCAGAGGTATGTGGCTGGCCACTGTGGGAAACAGGATTCTAGACTACACAGACTATTGCAGTGATCTAGCAGCGCTCTTCTTATGTTAACTAGATCAGTAGTGGAGCAGAAGAAAAATTGTGTCCTTCCATATGTGGGACTTTCTTAATAGTTTCTCACCAACAGAGGTTTTGGGAGTAGTGTTCTTATAACTGGCTAAAATATTCAGTCAGTTGGCAAGATGCTTCATAACAGAAGGAATCACAGTGTAAGATAACAAAAAAACCTGTTAAAGCACACCCCGTAGCTGAAAGAAAGTAATAATTCACTGTCTGTTGTATTACAAAGCCAAAAACTACATGCAGAAATTCAGAAAATACTGCATGTAGAACAGAAATTTTAAACATCTTATATAGCGAACAGAATACCGTCTGGATGCAGAGCAGATGCAGGAATCTGGATGCGCCCCTGTTTGTATTACACTTCTTCAGTGAATGAATAATTGCAAGTACCATCCGGTGTGGAGACAGAATACATCTTCAGTTGCAAAGCTTCATAGAATGTTCAGTAAGGTGTAAATTTTGGAATCCTCAGGGTTTCTGTAGGCTTGTACCAATCAGCACAAAGTCTTTCAGCAGCAACTGAAGAAGCGTAATGCAAAACGAGCACATCTGGGTCCCTGTAGCTACTCTGTTCTGCATGCAAGACTTGTTGTATTTAGTTCTGTATGCAAGACTTAACTGCTGAATTTCTGTTCTGCATGCAAGATCTTTTGTCTGCTCTGCATGCAAGACTCTTTGTATTCTGTTCTAGCCTCTGCCAGTGTGATGCAGTTGAAACAGTTGAACGGGTGTTATTATATTGCTTATTTTATAAGGATATACATCTTCGATACATTACCCCAATTCTATCCCACTTCCCAGGTAGATCTGACCAATTTTATATTTCTCTCCCTCTCAGATTGTTTTATTGAAATCCCCTTGAAGGAGGTTAAATTTTGTGCACTGGCAAGTTCAGTAAGGAAGCAGCTGGTTAAATATCTTTAGTAATTATATCTGTATTGTTGGAATTAATTCATAATGAGGCCATCTCCTGAGTAGATATAAATGACCTGCCAACATCTTTTCCACACTGTGACACTGAGAGATCTCTGTCTTTTGGTGCTACACCTCTGAAGATGCCAGCCACAGCTGCTGGCGAAACGTCAGGAACTACAATGCCAAGACCACGGCAATACAGCCCGGAAAACCCACAACAACCACCGTTCTCCGGCCGTGAAAGCCTTCGACAATACATAGGCCATGAATTATTTACTGTATATTGTCTTCCTCATTTATGTGCTGAATTGTTTCTGTTATTGCTGATCTATGATTGTAACAAATAAACTGAAACTGTATTCTGTTCTATATGTAAGATTTTCTGAATTTCTGCAAGCCGATTTTGGCTTAGTAATACAATACACAGTGAATTATTACATTATTTCAATTAGTGTGTACTTTGGTTTTGATTGCTCTATTTACAAGAGTCTGAGCATGCCTGTAAGGTATTTGACAGCTTTCATATATAATTACGTGTCTAACCTTGGGGCATCTTCAAGCACAACAGGTTTCTATCTCAAGGTGAAAAAAACACTTGTGCAATAAGATAATGTGATTTCATGATCTAGCTGAGATTTACTCTTAGAATCTCGTCCTGACTAAGATACCTTTGGTTTGCGGATCTTGCTGGTAAACCTCCATCAATGGGAAATCAGACCCTGACTGGAGCAGGTCCCCTCAGTATGTGGTTCTCTACCTTTGTTTCTCTCGTCTCGAGGTGGTGTAGTGGTTAGAGCCGCAGACTTGAATCTGGGAGACTCAGGTTTGAATCCCGGCTCTTACTAGGTGACCTTGGGCCAGTCACCCACCCTCAACCTAACCTACCTCACAGGGTTGTTGTGAGGACAAAATGGAGAACATTAAAGTTTCTTTAACTGTTCCTTTTAGAGGATTCCTTGTTGATTTTCTTTTGAACATTCTTTCTTGCTTTTTTTTTAAAGAAAAACAGGCTTTCACACTATTTTATTTTTTATAAATTGTTGATCAGTATGCTTTGTATGGAGATGGCTGCATGTTCAATCTCTTGTTAATGGAGTTTAGGAGAGTAAAGCTGGGAAAGGCTTTTGTCAGGAGACATGGGAGAATAGTTGACCGTTACAGCAAGCACTGTTCAGGCAGCTTTTTAGTACAGTGACTTTCAAACTGCATTCCTCCATCAGATGATTAATAATGGTAAAGGTAACCTAACTACACTGCCCAGTTTTTTTATTGCAGTGCACAACTGCAGAGGGTAAGATGAGACTAGTCCAGCTCAATCAGGCCAATAATCCATCTAGTCCAGCATTCTGTTTCCCATAGTAGCTAACCAGATGCCTCTGGAAAAGCCCACAAGTAGGGCACAAAGGCCAAAACCTCCGTCTCCCCCCCCCAACAACTGGCAGAGGGTCACTGTCTTTGAGCACAGAGGTTTCATTTAGCCATGGTAGACCTCTCCTCCGTGCATTTATTTAGTCCCATTGTATACCCATCTATACCAGCGGCCATTTGTGCACCTTCTGTCAGCAATTTCCTATATTAATTGTGTTTTGAGTGATGTTGCTTTTTGTATGAATCTACTGTCTGTTAACTTTCATGTTGTATTTAAGTTGCAGAATTATTGCTGGAAAAGTCCACTTTCTCCACATCATGTGTAATTTTATAAAACTCTGTTTCATATCATCCCTTCAGTAGCCATTTTTCTAAACTTAAGAAGACCCATGCTTTTTAGCGTTTTTCAATAGGGAAGGTGCTGCAACACTGATAATTTCTGATGCCCTTTTCTGTGCCTGTTACTATTGGGCATGCTAGGGTGTACTATTAGTTCATGGGGGATGAATTTCAGGCCCAGCATTCTGGCCACTATCCCTGCCTTAGATATGCCCAGAATCTTTTGCAAAACACAGGTTCTGTGGCAGACAAGGAGGGTTTCCTTAGCAGGCGTCACTGTGGAAAAGACCCTCTGGAAATCTTCATAGAATATTTCTTACAACTTTGCTTCTCACAAAAAACAAAACAAAACACAAAGCACGAGTTCGTAAAAGCTTTGCACTTTAATTTCCAGACAAATAAGAATCACAATTCTTTCTCTCAAATGCTTACACTGGTGTTCCCTGAAATGTTAGGGCAATGTCAAGGAGCTTTCTACCCACTTCTGCCTGTTCTCCTCCATGACTGAACTCCTCAGACAACTCTCTGAAAGTGACGCAGATCCGGCGGCTTGTGATACGATTGCGATAAATGGCATGTTTCCATACATAGCGAGCAGGACCATACAGAACCACCAGCGATCTCCTAGGTAAGTGAACAGCAACAGTGATGTCTTTGGGTGGAACCAACTTTGTGGAAGAAGAGTAATCTGTTCCCCATTCAACAGTGTTTTCAAGTCTTTTTGTAGGCATAAAACTGGTTGGTTGGTGATGGCTCTGAGGGACAGCAGGTGATCCAGAGCCATGCATCTGCTCCTTTTTGCTAAGGAAAGCAGGGAATAACTGGAGATTGCCCTCAGAATCACAAGACATGGAAAGCACAGTGCTGGATAGCAAGTTTAAGCTCACTAGGCGTTCACCCCAAAGCCACCAGTCATCCCAGTGAGGGTCAATTGCAGATCCTCTCTTGGGGTCATAATCCAAGTTGCACTGCTCAACAGGGGAGAAGCCTGCCAGTGTAGAATGATTTTTCATCCGTGTCACAAAGTCCCGGCTGAATTTGGGCAAGCCGGAAAAACCAGCCACTTTCAATTTGTGCTTCTTGAAGTTGACTTTGGGGCCATAGTCCTGTTGAAGGGGTGAAGGGAGAGAGAGGTTAATTGAGGTAGTGTGGAATTGTGGCTAAGAATATAAGTCCTCATTCAAATCTTGCTTTAGTGGCAAACTTACTAGCTGGCTTTAGGCAAGCAACTTTTCCCCCAGCTCCTCGCCTTTAATATGGAGGTAATTCTGATCTACCTGGCAAGACTATTGTTAAGGATTCCTGCAGTAATGGTTGTGAAACTCTGAAATCTGTAAAATTCAATATAAATGCTATGTTGTATAAGCAGGGAGGTGTGTTTTCCTCACACCAGTAATCTGTGTGCAAGTTTGATCTAGTATAGAATTCACCATGCTGAAAAAGCAATGTTCCATTTTTCTTAAAGTGAATCAGCCTTACTGTTGTAGTAGTAGTAGGTTTAATTGTATATGGCCAAAGACTGTCACAATACAAAGTTAAGAATAGTAAAAATAGAAATCTATCTTACAAGCATAAATACTGTTGTGATAAACTGGAAAAACCGTGTGTAGTACCTGGTAGGGAAAAGTATCAAAATCTGAAGAGTACAGAGCTGCATTTCTGGTGGCCGGGGGTGAGGACTGAGTGCTCTGCTAAAATATTTACTCTGCCTTCTTAAGCTTATAGAAGCAGAGTAAATTTTGCTGTTGGAGGCGTGTCAGAATTTTGATTTTTAAATATCTAGAACTTTTGTCAAATTCCCAAGATATGATGATAGTTGTCTGCTGGAGTGAACGTTTAAAAAGGAAGACCTGACTATCACAGAAGACAGGTCTATCAATAATTATTAACCATCAGAGACCTATGCATCTGAATACCAAATCTTGGCAATAAACAGAGGTAGTTGTCATCAGCTTTAAATTTCCCAGCAGCCTCTGGCTTGCCTGTGCTGCATTAGATGGATTTAATAAAATATTTCAAAACTTCTAAATATATTTTCTAAATCCTAAGCAGCAGCAGCACATTAAGAAGAACCTTGCTGGATCAGACCAGTGGTCCATAAACTCCAGTATCTTGTTTCACACCATGCTAAACCTTAGAGGTAACTAGCCAACAGGCCATAGAGGCCAAGGCTTTCCCCTGATGTTGCCTCCTGGCATTGTTTTTCAGACATCAATTCACTGCAGCTTTTTTTAGGATTGCATGGGGGGGGGCGTTACTGCCTCTGAGCATAGAGGTTTCGTTTAGTTATCATGGCTATTAGCCATCAATAGTCCTGGCTTACATAAATCTGTAATTCCTTTGAGAATTTTGGATGATTAAGGATGCAGCAGGAAGTATGAGAAAATGTCAGCAGAATGGGGGGGCGGGGTGGAGATTTTTAAGGTAAAAACTTTGATCTGATCCTGTAAAGAAATTTTTAAATTTCAAACACTCAGGGCTGAGAAACAGCTAAGACGACTGTGGTCACTTGGTGATTTAACCACTGGATGATGGCATGTCAGAAAAAATAATGCAGTTCCACCACTAGAACAGCCTTTCTGTTCTGGAGATGATTTCCACAGACTCCCTTCTTCCACTGTAGAATCCCAATTTGCTCTCCTCACTGTTGGGGGTGGAGGTTTTGGGGGGAGGGGGAGAAGATTGCAATGGGAGGGTGAAGGCAAGGAAGTAGCTTTCGTGTAGCGCAACCCCAATGGTGCTACTCAGGATCCATGCCAAAGATTTAACTCCCTGAAGCTCCGAGGGTGGCGATAGTAGTTCAGGAGCTTGACAGACAGATGTGCTGGATTTGTATGCCTGACTCCTGCAATGCACATCATGCTGAATGCTGCTAGTGCAACCAGGCTAGCTGGGTCGGTTCAGGCTGGAGGTAGAGGATGGTTTACAGGACAGTTGAAAGGGTCATGAATGAGACATTGATTCTCTTGGGAGTGTACATGCAATTCCTTTCTTCACTGTTATCTCTAGCCAGACAGGTTCTCTGCAGATTGGGGGGGGGGGAATCGAAAAACATGTCAAATCTGTGTTTGCAAGATCAGAAACGAACGGGTATACAAACCATTAGCAATAATCTCTTTTCAAGCTGCCTTCAATTCAATGGAAAATTCTTGCCCGGATCTAGCCTTAGGTAACACAACTAAGGCACAAAGGCAACAGCAGCCTTAAGCTGCAATGCTCACACCTCACTTCCTGTTTAGCACTCTTTTGCTGATGCTGGCAAAGGGAATCAGCACATGGAAACATTGTTCCAAAACAGCAAAGTGCTCCATATGAAACAGTGCTGGCTACTTGCTTAAATGGCTTCAACAGGACATTAGACTAATTTATGGGAGATAGCCATCATGCCTAATAGCTGCTGATGGACAAAGTGGAATTTCCATGAACAGTGTGAGGCTTTAGTCTTTATGCTGCTGTTTCTGGACTTTCTAGGGCATCTGGTTGACCTCTGTGTAAAACAGGATACTGGATTAGATGGCTCTTTGGTTGAATCTAGAAGGGCTCTCCTTTTATTCTTAAATTCTCTTTTAATTTTTTAATGAAGGAGAGAGGAGGAATGGGAGAAAGGCATAAACCAAACATTCCATGTGGAGTACCATGTTGGGGTGAATGAACTTGAAAGTCTGAAGACCTAAGCGAAGAGAAATTTCAATGCAAGGACAAGACCTGCTTTCTTCGGCCAGATTGTGACAGCTTCCAAGCATTTTGATCCATCAGCTCAACCATCTTGCTTTCCTCCTCTAGGCTTATGAAGTCTTCCAGCAAAAAAATTCCTGGAAACGGAAAGGCCCAGTTTGCAAATTCTGATTGCTCTTCTCCCACAGCCAAACCCGTTAGTGGACAGTAAACAAAGTTCTCTCTTTTCTAAGGAAAGAAGGGAGGGAAGACGAGAGAGAACATTTTCCATCTGGATTCTGTCATACAAAAAAATAGGTAACAGCAGTCGCACTTGTTTTTTGTGAGGCGAAGTTCCAGTTTACATAAATGTAGCATTCTTACTATATGGTTGTATGAGTTGGCTTTGAGAACAAGTTTGTGCATTGCATTTTCTGGAAGACTGGCATTCTATACTGGAGGGCAGGCTGCTGGTTGATATGAACTAGCTGCACTGGCAGAAGCAAGTCCATACGTTCTCTTGAATCTTTTTTTTTTTAGCTATTCTCTTTAAAATGAAGGGAAATGCTTATTCTTTGTTTCACTATTTTATCAGCTGTTTCACAGGTCTTGTTTTATTATCATATTTTAAAGTATTACTTACTGTCACAGTATTTCAATAGAATTTGGGAAGCCTGCAGATGAATGGGAGTACTAACTTTGGGAGTACTAACTTTGCCACCTGTGTCCCAATAGAAAAATATTGATTAAAATGGGTGAAAATTATATAGGACAGCATGTTTAACATAAAAGGATAGGTACACAGCACATGAAACATTCTTAGGCATGCAATCAGAAGCCTAGTTTGGTGTAGTGGTTAAGAGTGCGGGACTCTAATCTGGAGAGCTGGGTTTGATTCCCCACTCCTCCACTTGAAGCCAGCTGGGTGACCTTGGGCTAGTCACAGTTCTCTGGAGCTCTCTCAGCCCCACCCACCTCACAGGGTGTTTTGTTGTGGGGATAATGATAACATGCTTTGTAAACCGCTCTGAGTGGGCATTAAGTTGTCCTGAAGGGCGGTATATAAATCGAATGTTGTTGTTGTTATTATTATTATTATAATAAATGTTATCCTTTGAGCTACAGAGTGAGGATCTTGTATGGATGAAAGGAATGTTTAAAATTCTCTCCTGAATCACTTGTCGCATTAAATGAAGCTATAAATGCCATGCTATAAGCAACTTTATTAGCACCTGAGTGGTACAAAGGCTACTTAATACACTTGCAAAGACAGAAAATGTAGGGGTAGCGGTGGAGAGAATGTAAAGACGTAGACAACCTGTTCTCTGGAAGGAGCTGTGAAAAGAAACGTAAGTAATCAAGACTTTCTGTGGTTAAATGTTTCACCAGCGTTTGGTTGACATTAAGATTCTCTTAATAGAAACAGTGTCAGAATAGTGGTCTGAAATAATTTACTCACGTCTTAAAAGCTTTCCATTTCTTGGCTTCTTGTTAGAAAATGAGTGGAGATTGTTTTAAAACTAAAAAAATGTTATTTTAACAGGAATAGCTTTAGTAAATAAGTTTGATACTTACTACAGTTTGTATATAAAAGGCCTTTTGTTCTACCCAAGATGGTTGTTAAAAAGTTTAGAGCATAACATAAAATATAATCCCTTCCTTTTAAAGGGAGGAACAGTTAATGAAGTAGATTTTAGAAACACGGATAGACGATTTGAACGTTGGTTGCAAAATTAAGTAAACAACTGAAAAAGTAATGTGTGCTGTGAAGCTCAAAATACATTAGGGCATTTCCTAAAAATAAATACTCTTCAATATTTCACAGGTGAAAATAAAGACATCCTCACAAGACTAATGCTCATGCCAAGGATCATTACCCATTCTCCTCTGTTAATCACTGCTGAAGGCTCTGCTTCCCTTGGTGTATTTCATATTCCTGTACAGACTCTCCTCTGCCCATTTAAAAGAAAAGGTGGTTGTTCTTTAGGTTGAAAGTAGGCTAGAAAAACCATAACTGTCTCGCAGTCGGCTGTGGACTGCAGTTCAGAATCGTGCAATATGCCAGGCCATTGACTGCAACCCCCTTTAGTGTTCATATGCACACATTTACATGCATGTGCATGAAAAACAAGATGCACCCACTGTCCCTTCTAGAGTATATGTTGGAGGGGGTGGGACTTGAATCCTGAAGAAAGTACAACTAAGGCAATTAATATTAAAATTAACAAGGAATCACCCTGAAAGCAAAAACAGCAACATAATTGGGACAGAAGTTTTAACAGGTATGGTTCCAGATAATACAGGGAATGTTCTTGGTAAATAAGGACTGTTGAAGTATATAGTACCCTTTAGATATTTTCTAGGTGCCCTTGAGAAGTTCATAGGTGACTTGATGTAACAGGCTGTATATCCTGGCTTTGGCCCTTAGCATCCAGAACTACTGCCTGTAAGGATGGAGGCTCCAGTTGCCATCTCATCCATTGATAAACTTTTCCATCCATTTGATTTTTAAAATAATTAAAGCGGGGCTGCGAAAGCCAGGAATTCATTGGCTGAAATATCAGCTTGCCCATAATTTGTGAGGAAAGTACTGCTATCCTAACCTTGCAGGGTTGAATGGTTTGCTGATGTAATATCATGTCAAGTGTTGTGGGCAGTGAAAAAGCCCAGGCTCTACATGTGGAGAAGGTCCCTCGCTCTTCAGTTAATAATAATAATAATAATATTTGATTTATATACTGCCCTTCAGGACAACTTAATGCCCACTCAGAGCGGTTTACAAAGTATGTCATTATTATCCCCACAACAAAACACCCTGTGAGGTAGGTGGGGCCGAGAGAGCTCCAAAGAGCCGTGACTAGCCCAAGGGCACCCAGCTGGCTTCAAGTGGAAGAGTGGGGAATCAAACCCAGCTCTCCAGATTAGAGTCCCGTGTTCTTAACCACTACACCAAACTGGCCAGGTTAGATTAACTGATTTAAAAGGTGCCTAAAATTATGACTTAAAAAGTACAGGTAGCAAATGCAATCTGGATTCATTGTCCCTTCTTCCCCACCACAGAACAATGGGGCTCTTCTAAGACACATCCCTGTCTCATGTAAGAACAGCACGCTCAGCACATAAGGCTCCACAAGGCTCTTAGCTGTAAATAATACTTCAAACATGTAGTGCTGTCAAACTGTCTCAACCAGTTTCTTTGGGGCCCCTCCAGAACTAAGATTTATTATGGCAGAAGCTTTTGTGGACTCCTGCCTACTTCATAAGAAACATAAGTTGTCCTCAGCTTGATAATTATGTATAATTTCTCAGTGAAGATATTATCTGTCTATATAATAAAACATCCGTTGACAGGTATCCTATATATTCTGTCAACTAAAGACAGCAGGTTATATCCACTCACTCCATTCACCTGCTGTTTTTGTCCGCCAAAAGAGGCTCCTTTCAACTGAGGACATAGTGGCAGATTATATGAATCTTTTTTTCAACTGAGGGGTTATTAGGAAAGGGATTGAAAACAAATCAGCCGGTATCATAATGCCTCTGTATAAATCGATGGTGAGGCCTCATTTGGAGTACTGTGTACAGTTCTGGTCGCCACACCTTAAAAAAGATATCATAGCACTGGAAAAAGTACAGAGAAGGGCAACTAAAATGATTAAAGGGTTGGAACACTTTCCCTATGAGGAAAGATTGAGGCGCTTGGGGCTCTTTAGCCTGGAGAAAAGACGACTGAGGGGAGACATGATAGAGGTTTACAAGATAATGCACGGGTTAGAGAAGGTAGAGAAAGATGTGTTTTTCTCCCTTTCTCACAATACAAGAACTCGTGGGCACTCTATGAAATTATTGAGCAGTCGGGTTAGAACAGATAGAAGAAAATACTACTTTACACAAAGGGTGATAAACACATGGAATTCGTTGCCACAGGAGGTGGTGGCAGCTACAAGCATTGCCAGCTTCAAGAGGGGACTGGACAAATATATGGAGCAGAGGTCCATCAGTGGCTATTAGCCACAGGAGATAGATGGTATTCTCTTTGTGGGGAGGTGGTGCTCTGTTGTCTTGGTGCTGGAAGGAAGGCAGTGGGAGGGCTTCTGGTGTCCTGGCCTCACTGACAGTCCTTTAGATGGCACTGGATTTCTAGCCACTGTGTGTGACAGAATGTTGGACTGGATGGGCCACTGGCCTGATCCAACATGGCTTTGCTTATGTTCTTATGTTCTTAGTATATGTATTTATATCATAAAGTCTATCAACTGAGGACATAAGTATATTATAATGTACAATCTTTGATTAACTGAGGAAGTGTGTGTGTTTTTCTACATCTATAATAAGTACTGGGGAGGGTGGGGCTCATCCGACAAAAAACGCCAAGAGTGCGTGCAGTCAGTGTAATTCCTCCTTCTGTATTATTTAATACTATTTCAGGCAGTCCTGTCAATTCACTGGACAAGGGGAGATCCCATAAGCCACAGCCAACAGGACACCTTTTAGAAGGTTCAGCTTTAAAAAAAACAACCCACTCTGACAGAAGCTTGAAAAAATAAAAACAGCCCTTGCTCATTAGCAAAATTAACAATTAGCGATCTAACCTTTATATGTTCAACGCACTGGTGTATCTAGTAGTGTTATTTTTTTTTTAAAAAAAGCAATCTTATGGCTCTTTAATGGTAATATTTTATTGCTACATAAAAGTTGTTTGTTAAAGTGCCAGAAGACTCCCATTTCTTTCTTTCTCGCTACGGGAGACTAGCACATCTCTGCAGCAACTGACCAGTCATACTGTTAAGCAGGAGTCCAGTAGCACATGGAAGACTAACAAAACTTATTCCATCTTGCGGCTTCCCTGAATCAGACAGAGCACACTTCCTTACACGTACAGCATGTAGCTCCATGCATTTGTTCAGAAAATCGCAAAAACAGTTCTGACATTGTGAGCTTGGATTCACAAAAGCTTCGTGCTTCAATAAATTAAGCCTTTTAAAAGTGCCACTGGACTCCTGGTTTCATTTTGTTACCACAGACTAACAGGGTTCCTACTACCCATACTGTTAAATGAGAAGTCCATTGGCATCTTAAAGACTGTGTGTGTATGTAAAGTGCTGTCAAGTCACAGCCAACTTATGGTGACCCCCTCCTCCAGGGGTTTCAGTGCAACAGATGCCCAAAGGTGGTTTGCCACAGCTTGCCTTTGCATCTCGACCCAGACTTCCTTGGTGGTTTCCCATCCAAGTACTAACCAAGGCCAACCCTTCTAATGCTCCAAGAACTCTAACAGACCATCCAAGTCTGGGCACCTTAAAGCCTAACATCATTTATTCGAGTATGCCTGAAGGAGTGAACTGCATCTCACAAAAACTCATAGTGGAATTGATGTTGTTAGCCTTCTAAGGTGTCTCCGGACTTCTGTTTTGTTACAATATGCTTAACCCACTGGAATTATACAGGAGCGAGATTCCAGTCCAGTTGCACTTTAGAGACAAACTAGATCCTCAGCTTTGGACAGTCAAAGCTCCCTTCGCCAGAAAGCTCATACCTTGGAATTCTACTTGGTCTTTTAAGGCGCTGCTGGAACTGGGTCTTGCTCAGGGAATGGGAAAAGGTAGGTATCTTTATAATCCCAGCGGAGGGTGGAAGGAGTATGGTAAATTAAAGTATTAGGAAGCTAGCTATAATATGTGTGGTAATTAGCTTGAAAGAGCCAGGGGTGCAAAATGCAGAAAATTACCACCTGTAGCGTGAGCTCCATCTACTACCTGATGAAGGAAGCGCTGACTCTCGAAAGCTCATGCGTGGAAATCTAGTTGGTCTTTAAAGCGCTGCTGTACCCGAATCTTGTAGTGGGGGGGGGACCAGTTTATATATTTTTAAAACACGTTTTAAGCCACCTTTCTACCTAACGGAACTTCTGGCGGCTCACAACGTAAGTAAGACAAAAACCAAAAAATCATAAAGCCACAATCTAAAAAGCACAATTATGTTCCGATTCAAACGGGCGGGGGGGGGCGGCGGCGGAAACCACTGTTTCAAACTTGCCAACAAACTCAATCTTTGAAACGATCTGGATCGAATGATACCCCGAACTGATCCTCCCCGCCCCTCCTCAGCAGAAAGGACGTTCTGCACGTGCTCAGAGGCACGCTCGACGTCTCCCCCTTTCGAGGGGGAGGCAGGGAGAAACAAAAACAAAAATTAATGCTGGGGGGAGGATGCGGCGAGGGCGCCAGGCCCCTTCCCGGCTCTGCCCGGCAGCCCACCGCCCTCCCCTCCCTCCCTCCCTCCGCACGGCCCCTCCTCCGTGATGCCGCGCTGGGTACCTGCGGGGGCGGGGCGGCCTCCTCGCAGAGCAGGCAGGAGCGGCTTCCCTGGCACCCGCAGGCCCCGGGCCCGGCGGAGGCGGCGGCGGCGGCGCTTCGTCTTCCTCCCCTCACCGCCTCCATCCCGCCTCGCCGCCCTCCTTCCCCCACCCCTCACGCCCGGCTCGGCTGGGGCTCCTTCCGCTTCCCCGAGCCAGCGCCAGCGGAGGCCGCGCGAGGAGAGAGAGGGCCCGCTCCCTCCCGCCTCAGAGGTGAGGGGAGTCGCCGCCGGGGCCTGCCGGGCAAGGCCCGTCTGGAGCGAGGGAGGGAGGGAGGGAGGCGCGGGGAGAGAGAGGCCGAGTCGCCGCCTCGTCCTGCCCGGGCTTGTCGGACCTGCTTCCGTAGGCCCGGCCGCTTGACTGACTCGATTCTTTCACGGGGGCTGCTGGTCGCAAGGGCCAAGGACTCGCTTTCCCAGCAGCGCCCCGTCGGGCTCGGCCGTAGGAAAAGCGTTCTCCGGGCCGCGCGGGGCATGGCGGGAGCTGTAGTGCCGGCGCGGTTCGCGGTTTTAAAGATGCCGTTACTTAAAATATAAACCCTCCACCCTGGTTCTTCTCAGCGCGCCTCATTTTTTCTACCTTTCGGGCGAAAAAATGTCCACAGGATGTTTATTTGTACAAAAAAATGGGCAAGAATTGGAGGGGGAGGGGAGCAGCCAGTCAGTCAGCCCCCTCCCCAAAATCCCCTTCTCGCCCGTCCATCTTCGTTTGAAACAACAGAATCCCCATAATAGAGCGGGAGGAGGGGGAAAGGCCACGCAGCCCCATGTTGGACCCTTTGAGCCCCCCTCCTCATTCGTTTTCCCGCCCATTTCCCCCTTTCAGCGGTTCAACACCCCCCACCCGCAATTTCCGAGCAAAATGCAATCTTTGGCTTTGTACTGTCTCCCTTTTCTCCACGCATCCCCTCCTCAAAAATCACCCTGAAATACTGTGGCTGAAGATATATGTGTGTGTGTGTGTTGGGCGGGAGGTTAAAGAGGAATGATAAGATAAAAAGCCCCCTCCCCAGGTTACCCTTTCAGCAACAAAGGTGTTTGGGCAGGATCTAAATCCGTAGCATGAGGGAAAGCCATTTTCTTCTTCCCACCCTATAAGGTGCTCTGAATGGTTGAAAAGAAGTGTACAAATATTAAATAAATACCCACCCACAAGCACACTATCAGAGCAATTATAAGCAGGTCTACTCTGAAGATAGTCCCATTTTATTCATTGGGGCTTCCCCCCAGGAAAGTGTTCTTAGGATGGATTCATATGACCAGTTAAAGGGAATAACAAGACATCCCCAACCCCCAGACTTTTCATTTCTCACAGAGGATGCTTTTCCTGTTTAGGTTTCTGTTATATTTGTAACAATACTGTAAATATGTAACACTGTAAATATTTCTCAACAGACATATGTTATGGTAGTAGGACATCCGCTCACTCCGAAAAGCCTCCCCATCTGAAACTTTCACACACACCTTGATTGGTTAGATCAGAATTTGAAAAACTTACATGCACACCTTGTTTGGAAAGGTCAGAATTTGAAACACACATCCTTCCTTTAAGCATGCACTCTCATTAAATTTAACCACAAGCTTTTAGCAGCAAGGTTCAGCTATGAAGAGAGAATGCCCCTGTGCTTGTGCAAAGTAACTCTTTGGTTGAAGTGCCTGTATAGCATACACCTAGAGCAGTAAAACACCCTTCTGGTTGTTAAGCAGAAAAGACACACACGAGCAGTTTCAGCAAGCCCCATGCAAAAAAATTCTGAAGATCATTCTAGGGTCTAGGGTCCTGTTGCTTGTGTGAACTGAGAATACGCTCTTGAATCCACTCTCAGCCCATCATTTTCACGAGGCTAGGTATTGCAAGGTGACATTGGTGATAGTTGACTGACCAGGTTTTCATGCAAGTTATCCATTATTACCCATCTTCTCATCGAAGCAACAAAGAACTTCGGGATTCCCTGACATCATTTCCTGAAATAAGGGATAATTGATCTAGATAGCTCAAACCCCTAACAGAAGGTTGTAACCCTGTGTGTCTACTTCCCAGCACACGTGCATAATATTGGGATGTAAAGTGTTTTAAACTGCAGGGTTGGCACTGTGGACAAGAACAGTTATAATGGAACAACCTTTTTACACGTGCTTCAGTGAGAAATAAATATTTATTTAAGTATTTATACTCTTTTTAAAAAAGACTAATATTTATTATTCTGATTTTTATTGGATGATGCCCAATAAATAGATTAGAAACAATGCAAATATTATTTGCACAGTAGGTTGATAAATAATAAAAAAACATAAAGTTTTGACACCCATGCAGGGCCTAGATCAGGGGTTCTTAACCTTTTCTGTGCCATGGACCCCTTTGGTAGTCTGGTAAAGCCCTTTTCAGAATAATGTTTTGAAATGCAAACAATAAAATACATACTTCCAGTTAGATTCGTGAAAATAAAGATGTAATTTTTTCCCCATCCAAGTTCACAGACACCCCCCCCCCCCAATGTCCGTGGACCCCTGGCCTAGATGATTAATGCCAAAGATCTTGAAGTGACCTGTAGATAAGCAAGGCAATTCAGTGAGATGAAAGTTATTAACAAATAAATTTGAAATAAAGACAAGAATAAATTCTCATGGGGTGGATAAACCCAGTAATAGACACTGACTACACTCTAATTTCATCTGACACAAAACAGTAGCTGACTCTTTGGTTCAATCCAGTTCAAGCAATTCCACTTCTGTTCTGGAAACAGTAAAGTTAATTCACAACACTTTGTACACAAAACAGAATGAATTTGTTGACCGGGATGCTTGCAGGAGTATGCAGTTACGTTATGTTCAGTCAAGTTGCTTCTGACATATAGTGACTCTGTGAATTAATAACCTCCAAAACATCCCGCTGTTGGCAGCCTTACTCAGTCTTGTAAACTGAAGGCCATGGCTTCCTTTATTGAGTTGATCCATCTGATGGATCTTCCTTTTTTCTTTCAACTTTTCCTAGCATCGTCTTTTCCAGTGAGTGTTATCTTCTTATGATGTGACCAGAGTACAAAAGTCTTAGTCTAGTCATCTGTAAAACTTTCCCCCAACAACACATTTCAAATGAATTGATTTTCTTTGTCAGCTTTCTACATTGTCCATCTTTCATATCTGTACATGGTAATGGGGAATACCACAGCATTTCCATAATATAGGACTTTCCTTTACTTGATATATTTTCCTTTAGACGCTCTAAGAAAATGTAGCTAAGCACCAAATCTCAGCCTTTGGCTCAAGCTGCTGAGAACTGTCTGGGAACGCAACTTAATCCTTGTAATAATGAAACTGTTATTTTTCAGTAGTAAGGCTTCTGCTGTCTTTTGAGTACTTCCAGATTCCAATCTGTTACAGCAAAATCAAAAGAAGTGTGTGAAGGCACCTTAAAGGCATGTACTGTATGTAGCATACTGAGAGGGGGGGGAGTTCTTAGCAATGCTTTAAAAGACTGGTCTGTGACATCCCTGTGCAAAAATGAAATGTATACAGATAAACACAGTGATCTTTCACAGCAACTCCAACTAGTGGTAAGGTAACAGATCATGGGAGAATTTGAAGACTAGGCAGCTTGGTGGGATGAATTGTGTTAAAGCCATATCAAAAGTCTAGTCTTACAAACTAAATTTCTCCTTGGGACATTTAAATTATCATCTTAATCTCTTATTTATTTTGCTAGGAAGGTTTTGGAAAGATATCAGACAGTTTTGGGTGAACTGAAAACTGGAAGAGATTAAAAATGTCCAAAATAACTACAGAACTTCTGTTGGAAAGAGCAGTGCCGAAATCCACAAGGCTGAGGAAGATCAAAACTCTGAAGTAAGTTCAGTCAAATGTTACAAAATCCCAGCTCCATGTTTGTGAAGAAAAAGAAACTTGAGGTGGTTAGGCAATCACAGTTTTGCAGTGATTTCCATTGCAATTCCCAGTATGAGGGGGCAGAGTTCAAACACAAGTCTCAAAAAACTAAATTGCCAAAAATAAAGAAAATGCAAAATCCAGAAAATATTTTCAAATGATGAATCCTTTGTTAGTTTGTTGAACCACAATCCTAAGAAACACAGTCGATGAAAGAAGGAATAATATATTTTTAATAAAATAGGTTCAGTTTGAGATTGATTTTGTGCACTATAGACTCATAAAACTATCAGTCAGTGTTGTCAAATTCTTAGCGATCTACTTCTATTCTGTTTAGGCTGTAGTTGATTTTCCATGAGATTGTGACAAATCTACAGGTTTTATCTGGCCTTGGTTCTTTCATGCTTCTTGAACCTTTTTTATTATCCCTGACTGTATTTTATTTTATTTTAATATGCCTTTTTCATATCTGCAGTTTTCATTTTTATGCTTGGTTGTTTTTGGAAGCTGCCTTAAGTGCTTTTGAAATGTGGGGTATAATTTGATACATAACTTGTTCAGGGGCTACCACTGCTGAATAACAGAAAGAAATTCTTATTGTAGGGCTTTGAAAACTTTAAGCAAATACTGGAAAGAAGAAGGGAATGAAGCTTTATCCTGTCCAGTAAGCATTGAACATTGATGATTAACATGGCAAACACATTAACGTCCCATTTTAGAACTATGGGAACAAATCCTGGTATTGAAAACAGGTTGACGTTGCAGCTTTGTCACAATGAACCCAGCCAATGAAAGAAGCTTTGCTTCGCTGATTCTGGAATTGTTTCATCTGCAAGAGCCATTTCTGATTTAGAGGTCTCTTACCGTAATGAACATATGAACTACACCATTGACCAATCAAGCTCATTGTTATTAACTCCAACTGGCAAAAGCTTTCCAAGGTCTGTGGCAAAAGGAGGTCTTTTGTAGCCCTGCTTCCTGGGCTCCATTAACAACAAATCCCAGGAATTGAAGCTGGAACCTTGTGCATGCAAAGCACATATTCTGTCACTAAACCACAAATAGTACAGCCACCTTTGCCTCCCCCGACAGGATTTGAATTGGTAGCCACAGCATGAGAACGTGTAAAGGAACTGCTATGAACATCATCAAGTCTGCTGCTAAACGGGGTGTGGGGAAGGCCTGGTGGGATGGGTTTAGGAGATGCATTGAATAGAATAAGATTTCAGTAGAATTTTTTCTTTCCAGCCTGTCCAGATTGCAAATAACAACAGAAGATTTGGAACCACAATTATTTTCTCATCTCCGCCACCTCCAAGAGTTGGACCTGTCTGACAATCTGCTAGAGCGGCTACCCGACAACCTAAGCCTGCCAAACCTCCGGATTCTCAATTGCAACAACAATCAGCTTGAAGATGTGACTGCCTTGCAGCAGTTCCCACAGCTGGAAGAACTAACCTATGTGAATAATGTATACCTGACAGTGAGTATAATAATTGGCAATCTGCAGGAGTCTATACATTCATGGGATTAGAAGGTCTTGCAGTCAAGATTGCAAAGGCCTGCGCGAGTGCACCAGAATAAAAAAGGGCGCCATGGAACGCTGCCTCCAGTGGGTGCCTCTAGGGGCGGAGGGCCAGGCAAATGTGCCTGGCCCACTGCCGCAGGCTTCATAGCCCAGTTGGAGGAAGAGGGGGGTGGCGCGGGAAGAGTGGTGCTCCTGCAAGCTCCATTGGAGCCACGGCGAGGGCAAAGCGCCCGCTGCCCTCTGACCCCCGCCGGAGCCGAGCCACGCTGCACCGCTTTCGGCAGAGACGGGGCGGGGGCGAAGTGGCTCCAGCGGGACTCACAGGGCGTTGCCCCGGCCCCGCCCAGTGGGAGGAGAAGGAGAGCAGCGTGCCTGTAAGCTCCAGTGGAGCTGGGGCGAGGGCAAAGCGCCCGCTGCCCTCTGAGCTCCGCCAGAGCCAGGCACGCCACTCTCCCGCGTCAGCCACACCGGAGCCGGGCTGCACCGCTCTCCGTGGAGCCGGGGCGACGGAAGTAACGCGGCCCAGTTCCGGCGGGACTCACAGGGCGCCGCCTCATTGCCCTGGCTCTGCCCAGTGGGAAGAAGAGGAGAGTGGTGTGCCTGCAAACGCCGGTGGAGACGGGGCGAGGGCAAAGTGCCCACTGCCCTCTGAGCCCCGCCAGAGCCAGGCACGCCAATCTCCGCGGAGCCGGGGGGGGGCGGGCAGGCGAAGCACCCACTGCCGTGTCAGCCCCGCCAGAGCCAGGTGCGCCACTCTCGGCAGAGCTGGGGCGATGGGACTCACAGGGCAGCGGGCACTTTGTCTCCCCGCCCAGTTGCCCCGTCACCACCGAGAGCAGCGAGGCACGGCCCGGGCTCACAGGGCGGGGAGCACGTTGCCTCCCTGCATTTCAGCCCTCCCCAGACCCCACTTTCCCCCTGTCTGCCATCCCTCCCAGGACGTCTCCCGCCTCTCATCTCTCCCCAGACCCCCCTTGCCCCCTGCCTGCCAATCCTCCCCAGACCCATCCTGCCTCTCAGCCCTCCCCAGACCTGCCCTTGCCCCTCTACCTGCCAGTCCTCCCCAGACCTGTCCTGCCTCTCAGCCCTCCCCAGACCCCCCCTTCTCCCTGCCTACCAATCCTCCCCAGACCCCTCCTGCCTCTCAGCCCTCCCCAGACCCCCTTTCCCCCTATCTGCCATCTCTCCCCTCCTGCCTCTCTGCCCTCCCCAGACCCCCCTTGCCCCCTACCTGCCATCCCTCCCCAGACCCCTCCTGCCTCTCAGCCCTCCCCAGACCCCCTTTCCCCCTATCTGCCATCTCTCCCCTCCTGCCTCTCTGCCCTCCCCAGACCCCCCTTGCCCCCTTCCTGCCATCCCTCCCCAGATCCCTCCTGCCTGTTAGTCCTTCTCAGACCCCTCTGCCTGCCTGCCAGCCCTCCTCCCCCCCCCCACCAGCCCACCCCAGCTTTCTGGAGCCCGTTGTATTTATTTGCACAACGGGCTTTGTTGCTAGTGGCAAAATAAAACACAAGTCCCATGGCACCTTAAAGAACAAGAACACTTATTTCAGTATGAGCTTTTGTGAGTCATAGTTCACTTTCATGGTTTATATCAATGTTTCCTCAGTAACTAAAGCAAACTTTTTTTCTGAATGAATCGAATATGAACATTAACAATAACAACATTTGATTTATATACCGCCATTCAGGACAACTTAACACCCACTCAGAGCAGTTTACAAAGTATGTTATTATTTTCCCCACAACAATCACCCTGTGAGGTTTGTGGGGCTGAGAGAGCTGTGACTGACCCAAGGTCACTCAGCTGGCTTCAAACTGAGGAGTGGGGAATCAAACCCGGCACTGCAGATTAGAGTCCCGCTGCTCTTAACCACTACTCCAAACTCTTACAATTAAAAAGACTTCATATTATTATTTGTTAAGCATTTGTGATGTCCCTGTCCAGAAGGTTCAGTTTACCCTGAACATTTATAATATAATAGAAAAGACATGTTACATTTATTATTTCTTTATTTATCGATAGTCCACCATTCTCACTGAGACTCAAGACAAATTACTTAGTGTGAGATTAGCACAGTCAATATCAAGGACATTTCAATAAACAATCCCTTAGGGTGTATAAATGCAAATTGCAAAGATTTAACATCAGCAAAAATCCAATACAGAGTTGAAGAAATGATGAAACAGCGTAAGCAATCCTAAGACTGTCATTAAAAAACATAGATATATCAAACAATATAGATATCGTATCTACTTGAAGTCCCTTTCTAATATATTTTTTTCCAGCAATACCCTCGTTTATTTGCAGAGACCACTAAATTTTTAGAATGTCAAAGAGTAAGGGCTGCCTGCTGTCAAAGAGCTTGCCCTTGTGTTTCTGCATGGATTAGTGTTCCGAGCGTGCCTCCTGATTGGACAGGGGCAAACCCAAAGCAATATCTCATGCATAGACGCAGTAGACAGCCTCTTCTAAGGTCAGGGTAGTTTGGTTATAATAATCCTCTGCATCAAGTTCGGGCATCTTTAGATCCTATCTCATTTCATGAGGCTTATACACGGCAAACAAGACAGATAGATATAATGCAATCCTAAGCAGAGTTACAACCTTCTAAGTCCATTGAAGTCCATAAGGTTGAGGTGACGTACTTGGGGTTGCATTGATAGTCAACAGCATTATTGCTGTTGGAAATTCTCCTCATATTCAATCCAGAACTCTCCTATTTCTTATTAGAAAATAGTTCATTCTCAGCCCATTCCCCTATTTTTGACAGAGTCTACCCTTTTGTTTTAATCTTACCTGGTCTCCATCCATCAGTGTTTCCCCGAGCAGGTTTTTGGACTTGTTTACCACTCAGATTTGTTCCATAAGTGTCTAGAAACTTTTCTCATCTATGTACACCGTTCTAGTATGCTTGTCCAGTCTTACGCAACAAAATCCAGCTCTTGTACCAGAAATAGAGGCAAAATGACAGCAAGTCAAAAAAAGGCTAATTTCTGCTTCAGACAAAGGCTTAATATGGATGATGTCTTGAAAATATATAAGAAGGCAGGAGGTCTCATAGAGTAGAATAGGGAAGGCTTGATACTTGGCTTAAAAAGGCTTAGCTGGTTCACAAGGCTGTTTCTTATTTTTTCCTCTCTCCAGCCTAGCGATGACTATAAGGTCATGTTTCTTCTGCGAAATCTCCGACAGCTGAACGGCAAGGATGTCACCAAGCTGGCCAATCACGTGAGGGTGGTCAACAGTCGTGAGCTGACCAGCAGGGTAAGCTAACTGATGCCTCCTTCATATGCCCATCTGTGGTGCGATACGGCACTGGGACCAAAGCTGTGGCTTTTAACCTCTTATTCTGTCCTTTTGGAACTTCAGCATGAGGGGTGAATATAAACTACGCCTATATTAAATGAACGCTGACATTCATTTAAGCATGTTCTTTATCTGTAGCCAGGTTGGATTAACAATGAAGAAGCATACTGGCACAACTGTATGCGGCAGGCCAGCATTGCTTTCATTTACATTTTTTAAAAATCTAAACTTTTTTTTTACAAACACAATGTAGGTTGTAAAGAATATACTTGATAAAGACCCACTGATGTTTCTGAAAATTCACAGGAATCAGTACTCCGTAGCCCGTCTTGGCCTGGTGCCATTGTTACAATTCCTGGGCCCTCTGCTTCCTCTATTTTATCTGTCCCCAGGTCCTGTTTCAGTATTGCATCTCTCTCCAGCTCTGTTTTCAGACTGCATTGTGGAGTGCTTCCTAGCAGGTATTTAAAGCAATGCTTAAAGTACAAAGCTGGGCATTAGGATCCATGCTGAAGGAGTGTCTGTAACCCAAAATGGAGGATTGGCTGTGTACTCCTGTAGTCCTAGGAGGCTAGTACAGATACTAATTGCTGCAGAACTCCCAGAGAGCCTTATTTGTTTGGTTTTTATTTTATTGTAGAAAATCATTAGTTGCTTTTGCGTTAGCCCTGCACAAAGCAGTGTACTATTAAGACAATCCATCTGAGTTTGGGGATTTGTAGGAGCGAGAGTCTAGTCCTGTAACGTCCTCCTGAATTACTGGGATTCCGCTTTTTACAACCAGAGAAACTGGTTCTCCAGCTCCTTGTCACTTTCCCATTAAGGCTAATTTGCATTCCGCAAGTGCCTGTTTTGATAACCAACCATGTTGTCAAAGTGAGGAATTTAAAATAATATAACATGACTTAAACAGCATATAATGAGCGACAAGACAAAAACTGTAGTGAGCAAAATGGTAAAATATCCTTAATACTCTGATCAGGAAAACAACCTGAGTGGATATACATGTTTTTTTTAAAAGTCCTTTTTAAAGGTACTGTGGATCTGGATCTTACAAGTCATGGCAGGAAGTTGGTTCTGCAATGGGGGGTGGGGGGAATCACTGGGTATTCCCACTCGGTTGTGGCCATCACCCTTATATAAGATGGGACCACCAGTGTTTAATCAGTGGCTTGTCTCAATGAGCAGAAAAGAACATCTTGGAGTAAGGATTCCTTCCATTATTCCAGGTCAAGAGCCCAAAAGATTTAAAGTAAAACACCAGCACCTTGAATTTAGGCCAGAAACATAATGATAATCATGGAACTTATTTTAAAATTATCACCAGAAATCAGTTTGGCTGCTGCTTTCTGTTCTGTTGTAGCATCCAAACTGCTTTCATGGATAGCTCTTTGTAGACTGCATTACGGTAGTGTAGTCCAAATGCAAGTTTACTTGGACTGGTACCACAGAGGCAACATCCTTCTATTCCAATAAAATGGCAGAGTTGGTGGATCAGGCAAATCTAATAAAAGGTGCTTTTTGCTGCTGCCTCATCCCAGGCCCCTAAGAGGAGACCAAGAGCACAACTAACTTACAAACTTGACTTTGTTGGGGGGGGATATTCATGCTTCCCTTAGTGCAGTATATATACTGTACCACTTATTTCAGGAATTGTATGATTATGTGCAAAAAAAAATACTCTGAACCTGATAACAGAGTTTGTACATAGGGGCAAGCCACTGGCTGGTACAACAAAATAAATAAACACACCTACTTAACAGTGATCACAGTGGACTAGGTGCTGAGAGTGCAGAAGTGATGCACACAAAGTCATTAAGTTACATATGGGTAGGAGAGAGATACCTGGATGCAGGAGAAGTTGTGACTAGGAAGGGAAGAAGTAACAGTGAAGATGAAATCAGAGTGAGGTTAGGATGATTCATCAGTGGGTCTGGTTATGTAGAGATAATTCTAGACAAAATTCAGCATTGCTTAATACCTGACATCATGGTGAGTTCTAAAAAGTTAATGTGTATTTTAAATACAAATACTCATTGCTTAATAACAGTATTCACACTGAAGGTATTTCATGAGTGAAGATTTTGCTCCAACATAACTGCCTGATTAATATCTCATGATTTTTAAACTTTCCTGTGATCATGATACCGACTGCATGATAAATTATGTTAACATTATGTGGTTGCTGCAGTTGGCTGATTTGATTGATTATTTGATTGATGAAGGAATGTTTCGGGACTAATTTTATCATCAGACCACACGCACCCATCCCTTTTCTCCTCACTTTTTTCTGTGTTAACAACTGAAGTCAAGTAGAAGGGAAGGAGATGAAGCGGGATGGCAATAGACAATTCCTACAGATTCAGGGGAGGAGGAAGGAATTTAACGATTGTCCAAGAGAGGAGGACTGTTGCTTGGGATTTCAGCATAGTGAAGTGGTCTTTTGGACACCCCTGGTCATCCATGGATGAGTTTCCGTGATCAGACCCATCCTAGTTCCTGGGCTCCTTAGCCTCCTTTCGTTAATGCATAGAGACAAGCTTTTTTTTATTCTCATATTTTCAGCACAGTATACATCGAGAAGTCAGTACAGGAGATCATCCCATCGGTTGTTTTCAGATGAGTTCAATGCAGTTCTCTCTTTGCCTAGGTCACTGCTCACTGGGGGAAAAACTTCCGTAACCAGCTACCTAAAACTTTGTCACCTGAGCAACTGAAATCGATCAGGAAAAAATTTGTCAGGTCTGCACAAGCTAATGTCGCATATGGACCCAGCTCACTCAGCGACTTCACTCGATGGCGGGTAAGTTCCGTCCCATTCACCTTCTGTAGCCCTTTGAGTGTTCAGATCCGAATACCTGCCACAGAATCTCCATGTAATTAATTTAGAGTTATTTTGCATTCAAAGTGAGTTACAATAGATCTTCATCCAGCAGAGCAGAGGAATACAAAATTCATTGGTTAATTGAAAGGGGAAAGAAGTCAGCCCCAAAGCAGCTTAATGACATAGAATTTTGCAAAGGCCAAAATTTGTATATTTAGAATACATGTGGTCAGCCTTTAAACCATGATTTGGTTGATGGTTTGGCTTGTGAATTTAACATTGAAACCAGAAGTTCCTTATCCACTTCCCTCTATATTTTTCAGTCCATCTGCCTTTTGTGAGTATTGACATTGCTCCCTGATGGGGCGCTCATGAAAAGTTATTCATTTCACAGTTGAGTTGGCTGGTCAGTGAGATAGTTAAAATGGCAGGAGAACTTCTCTTTAACAGATTGTAGCTTTAATAATGCATGTAGAGTTCACCTGTAATCAGAAACATGTTTGCAGTAGGATCATATGCAGATTGTTGTGCTGTAGCATAATGGTTAAGTGGTTGGGATGGGAATCAGCAGTCTGCTTGTTCGAATCCCACTGCTGCCATGAGCTCAATAAGCAGCCTTGAGTAAGTGACTCCTCTCATCCCCAGCTGTATTGTGGGGATAATAATACACTGACTTTGTTCACCCTTCTGAGTGGGGCACTAATCTGTCTAGAAGAGTGGTATACAAGTGCAGTTATGATTATTATATAAACCAGTTGAGCATAATAAATAAAAACATGCCACTGCATAAGATTGGGGACTTTTATTTTAAAAGTAAGTATTGCCAAAACTAGTGATAGTAGTCCTGACTCAAATAAATTTAAGCATTGAACAGTAAAAACCCTTGCATACTCTAGTTTTAGCCACTATTTTTCTAATATTTGGCGAAATCAAGAAAATCCAACCAATCATCTTGTTGGTAGTTAATGTAGCATCTTATAAACTGTTCATGCACTTGTTTTGTGCGTTTGGATTGTCCATTGCTTTGGGGATGATAGGCGGAGCTAATTTCTTGTTCAATCCCTGCTAGTTTAAGGAGCTCCCGCCAGAAGTTGGCAACAAACTGTGGACCGCTGTCGGATATTACCTTATTAGGAAATGAGTGAAGTTTCACTATATGCTTCAGGAACAGGCTGGCTAGTTTCTTAGCTGTAGGAATTGTAGTACAAGGAATAAAATGAGCCTGTTTTGAAAAAAGATCCACCTCTACTAGGATGACTGTGTGTCCTTTTGAGGGGGGAAGATCAGTAATAAAGTCCATTGAAATCGCAGCCCATGGTCTAGGGGGAGTTTCCAATGGTTGTTAACAGTCCAGGGGGGTTCCTCTTCCTTGATTTTCCCATTATACACACTGAGCACGAGGATACATATTGAGACACATCTTTTCTCATTGCTGGGCACCAAAATTGTCTTTGTACTAAGTGTAATGTTTTGAGATATCCAGGATTCGGTTTCGTTTTCTCAGCCATGCCGGACGCTCCTCTCGGCTGGTCCGGGAGGAAACGACCGGGCACCCTGACCGGGCGGCTGATCCGCAAGGATTAGCCCCCAGGACTCCCAGGGAGGGAGCCAGGGTCCGGGACGCGGCGGGAAGAACTCCCCGAAATCAATGCGGGGGGGGGGAATTGCCCGTTTGTCCCTATGGAGGCCGGCAGACGTGCGCGGCGCCTCGAGTGCCGCCGGGCAACGAGAAACGGCAAATAAAAGAAACAGGCGGAAGCCCGTAAACAAGCGAATCCCTTCTGTTCTACAAGCGTTTGTGAAGGAGAGGTTGATCTGAAGAAGACTCGTTCTTCCCCTTCGTTGAGTTCCAGAATTTTGTTGGCGCCCCCCCCCCCAAAATGGCAGCAAAGAAGCAAAGTCCCGCTCTCGGTAAGTCAATCTCGGCTACTTTGAAGGGGGAGTCGCTCGAAGAGTTGGTGCGCAGGGCGGTGGTGGAAGCCATAAAACCCTTTGTTGACAAGCTGAACGAAACTGATCAAAGGGTGGGCTTAATTGAAAGCAAAGTGAAAACCATTAAGGCAGCAGCGGGGGGGGCAGAAAAGTCTGCTCTGGAAAGTGCGTCACTTGTGAAGGCTACAAAAAAGGAGCTGAAGCTGGTTGAGAACCAGCTGATCAGGCTACAGATGTAACGAACGCAGACAATTTTGCGTCTCCAAAACGTGAAAGAGGAGGAAAAAAAGGATCTGTGGGAGGTGGTCTCGGAACTATTGGCGATACCCGCGAGGACGACTAAAGAAGAGGTTAAAAGCGCCATTTTGGAGGTCCGTCGGGCTTCTTCAAAATATGCAACAAAGCGACAGTTGCCTCGTGAGATCATTATTGACTTTTCATCTAAAAAGATTCGGGACACCATCCTATATAACTCATACAATGCGGATTTGGACTTTATGGGTTTGAAAGTCAAGATTTTGAAGGACGTTCCATTTCTAGTCCGGAAACGGCGTTTTAAATATAAAAAGTTTGCAGCTCTTCTGAGGGACCATGGAATAAAGTACAAATGGTTATTCCCGGAAGGAATATGGTTCAGATATAAAGATCAGGCCTATAAGATATTATCAGAAGATCAACTAAAGGATTTTGAGAATAAAAACCCAGAACTCTGCTGCACCGAGAACGAAGAAAAGGAGGAGCCGGAGGGGGGGGGAGGAGGAGGAGAGCACCGCAACAGCGGTTGCACAGAGAGAACTGCGTCCGGGACCTAGAAGGGGGAGGAAAGTTTAATCAGAATTTGAAATGCCTATTCTCTGTATGATTAACCACTCCATCATTATCCTATGGAGCTATTTTTGTATTATGACAGTATGAAGGGAAACATTGAAGTGTAGTGTTTAGTGTTTGTAGTTCATTCCCCCCCCCTTTTTCTTCTTTCTCCTTTTCCACCCCCCTTTGTCCCTTCCCTCTCCCCTTTCCTTGTGATAGTCTTGTGTAGTGCTGTGTAGTGTTTTGTAGTTATGAAAAATAAAAACATTTATTAAAAAAAAAAGAGATATCCAAAATGTCCAGCAGTTTTTGCATCATGACATTGGTGCAAGATTTCCTTTCTTAAGCTGATTGGGATATAAAGTTTGCATGAAGTTTGCATCAGATTGCATGAAGACTTGAGAACAGGGATAAGGGGAACAACTAAGGGAAGATATGGGCAGTTGTAGCCCTTAAAATCAAGATGCATTAATGCTAAAGCAAGAATGTTCAAAGTCATTGTCCAATGGCACCTCACTCCAGAGTATTCACTAACCAATTCAATTTTGTGCTACAGGAATCACTAAATAGAGGGGAATTTCTTTTGTATTTGATGGTCCTCCACTAATGTTTAGGGGTACTGAAGCAGAGATTTCCAACACTTAGAATGAATCATTGTTTAAAAAGTATCAAAATCAAATGACCCAAAAATAATCCTTCTGAATTTCCAGAAAAAAAGATCAAGTCCTGTTCAGTGAGTGGGAGCTGGATCTCTTTTGACAGCTACAAAAATGCAAATTACACCACCATGGAACAATAAACAATTCCTATCAATTGGAAAAAAGTTTGAAAGAGCATGGGGTTACATAATAGTGAATAAGATTAGGTGAAAAGACCAAAGGGAACAAAACACACACAAGCTATTTTGTTAGAAAATGGCAGTCATTTTTATTAAATTCAGCACGGGACTTAAATTTATAATTTAAAGAACGGACAAATTTTATTGTATCTTTTGTCTCATTATCCTTGTATTTATTTACAGGTGCATCTATGTAACTCCTAAGTTTTTAGACAAAACAAAATAGAGAATTTTAAGTAAAATAAAATATCTAAATTTATAAGTTATGTAACATGCTCTCTGATACCTTATTATAACCTTTGTGTAATTTATTTTCCCTTGGCAAAGCACCTTGATAAAATTACAGATATTTACCTTCCTTCTCTCTCCAAAAAGAAATTAGAATACTATATTTATATGATAGTCTTGATATAATCATTTTTATGTATGTGTTACTGTATTATTTGTATTGGTGGATGTTACTGTGAACAAGTTAAAAATAAAACAAAAAAAGAACTACCTCTTACTGCTACAGTTTAACTTTTAGATTAGGACTGCAATGGATTAATTATTTTAATATACTACAAATGTTTTTGATCAGCTCTGAAGTTGCCCCCAAGTTAATCAGGTAGCAGATTTTTCAATTTATTGATGACAGGTACCACCTTAAAAGAGGCATTCTCTCCTCAGTAAAAGCTGAGGAAATACTTCTAAGATGTTGCCTTCTGAGAATATGTGCACATCACCAAAAACCAAATGTATGATTTTGTTAGTGGTACGGTGTAGTGGTTAGAGTGTCAGACTAAAATTTGGGAGACTTGGGTTCAAATCCTTGCTCTGAGCCTGATCTACCTTGCAGAGCTGTTGTGAGGATATTATATGAGACGAGAATGATGTAAGCCACTTTGGATCCCCATTGGAAGATAGGCTAGGTGTAAATGAATAAATGAGAATTTTCCGAGTGAGCAGTGTTATACAACTAAGTGCCTAATCTCAAAATGATTAATAACAATGATTCCTTTAACCGATTACCTGCCCTGGTACATGCAGCCATGCCAGGTTCTGTACAGAAACAGAGGTTTGCTGTCTCTCTTGGACAGGCATGCTGAGTAATGAACAGTTCTGTGTTACTTGAAGCTTTATGTACTTGTATCAACAGAGCTTAGTCCGAGGCTGTATATCTTCCTATCTCTTTTGTTTATTCTCTGGCACCAAATATTTGCACTAGTTGTGCTCCCCACAAACTTAATTTACCTTGGCAAAAAAAAAAATAAGGTGGTTGAAAAAAGAATTTTTGGTGATCACTATAGGTTTGGATCCACGTGAGGCAACTATGGCCAGATAGCCCCTGAAACTTACTGAAATAGTTGGCACACCTGCCCTCAGAATGATTAACTTGCAACCAATGGGATTTGCTTAGGCCTCTGTTTGTCTCTGGGCTCTCAAAATTAACATACAAAAGCAGGCAATGTGGTCCTTCCTCCTTGCTTGCTTCCCAGGAAGGGAAACAGAGGCAGACAGAACATATAAAGGTTTCTCCTGAAGAGCTTGGAGTCTGTAAGTCAGGGAGTGGAAAACTTTTTACTTCCAAGAATAGAGAAATTGATCCAGAAATGCAGTCTGTGCATACTGTACAAGGAACCTGGATTAGAATCTGAGTCCACAGCATGGCCGAAAGCTTTAGCCTTTGTACCGGTTTCAGTAGCTTGGATCCCAAAAAAGAAGAGGGTTGAGATAAAAAGCCACGGTGAGTCTTCTCTTTCTCTCTCTACCCCATATTTCTTCTGCTCTCAATCTTTTAAGGGATTTGTGTACATTGCCCGGTGTCAGAAGGATATTTGAACAACTGCTGATTTTTGTATTTTAATGGAAAGACCCCCATTTTTTGCTTGCTATTCTCAGAATGCCAGGGATACAATCTGACCCCAGCACCATTCAGAATCAGCTGACCTGCTCAGCCTCTTAGAGAGGAAGTTCTGACAAAGTGTCACAATCATAACATGAGCCATCTGCTTTCTCCTCCCCCACACCCCTCCCTTTTTTTAACATCCAAGCTGATGAAAAGTTCTGAAGAACCCAAAGGCTGCATATCTTTTATGTCATTTTGGTTGTTCCTGTTTAAAGGTATTAAGTGGCTTTTGTTTTCTGGCTGTGTTAAATTGTGTTTCTCTTGGAAATGTTTCTGTGTACATAATTAAAATATTTATATCCCACCAAGCGATTTACAAAACTTTTAAAATGAGACAAAATAAATAACCAATAATAATAAAATGTAATTCTACAGAAGCAAGCAAATATAACATGAGATGATCTTTACTTGGTCTTGTTTGGCAGAGCTGCCTCTGTATTCTGTGATTTTTTTAGCTGCTCAAAATATTGGATGTTGTTTTATTCAGGAGCCTGTAATATCCCAACTGCTTTAGGGTGCTCAAATGGGTACCACGTGGGTTTGCTCTTGTGATAGTACCCCTCCAGGATCCCATATTTTTGACTTGGTAGAAACATCCGGTCTAGAACTAGTTTGGATTTGCACTTGTGTTGCAAGTTCCTTCGTAGTTTCACAGGTATGATGTGTGACTGCCTGAATATCTAGCCCCAGGAGATTCAAAATACTTCTGAGAAAGCATCTCTGTTTTGCCCTGAACTCTGATACTCCATTGGTTCGCTGTATTGAATATTTCTACCCTCAGTTGATAGTTGCCTCTCTTCTGGAATTACTGGATAACTTCCTTCAAAGTGCTTTGCCATTTTCATTTGCATATAAATTGCCCTGGAAGACTGAAGCCTAAAAGTCACTTCTTGGAGACCATTTACCTTACCATTTTTTTTTTCAGAGTAATTTGTTTGTGTGGTTTTAACATTTTTCCCTTTGTGCCCTTAAGTTAAAGATATATTTGATAGTCTTGAAAATATATGTGAAGAAAATGGAAAAAGGATTATGTCAAGGTATAAGAAAGTAGAGACAGTGTGGTATAGTGGTTAGTATCGTACTAAGAGCTGAGAGACCTCAGGTTCAAATCCCCAGTCTGCCGTGGAAGCTTAGTGGGTGACCTTGGGCCAGTCACACACTCACAGCCTAACTTACCTCACTGACTTGTTGGCTAGTTGTGAGGATAAAATGGGAGAGAGGAGTGCGATGTGAGCCAGTTCGGGTCCTCTATTGGGGGAAATGGTGGGGTATAAATGAAGTAAATATGTGCCTTTTGTAGCAGACATTTGGGGCCATTAAAGCTTTTCCAGAGGAGGCAAAATAACTAGCCTGACTTTGCAGGCATCGACCATATTGTTTAAAATGTGCAGCTGCGCAGGGTATGTATTTGCACAGGCTAAGTAGCTGTGTTTGTACAGAGCAGTTCAGGAGAGATCAATGTGTACAGACCAGTTAACATGTTCAGACCAGGCAACATAGGCAGTCAGACAGGAAAGTCCCTGCCCCCCCCCCCAATCACATTTAAACAGGCATGATTTCCAGGACTACTTCTGTTGCAAAAACGAAGTATCTTGTGGCACCTTAAACTTAACAAATGTAATATAAACTTTTAAGTAAATATATTGTGGGCCTGAGCCCAGTTTTTCAGGTGTAGTGAAATGAATTTCAGTGAGCAGGGAAAAAAATAATTGTAAGCAGTGGTTTGGGAATTGTTTAGGGGAAACTGAAATGCATACAGATAAGCCCAGTGCTTAGCTCACAACCCAACAGCAGTTGGTGGTAAAGACTCTTTAGTTATGTTAATCAATTTAATACCTATGCAGCCTGGAAACATGTTCAGGGCTGTTGAGCACCTGGCCAGTGCTGTGAAATCTGTCAATGAATTCTAGTTGGAGTCTCCATTTGAAGTGCCTTTGCTGGAAAAGAACAGTCATACATATGCAAAACACTGGGTGGCAAAAAGGCAAATTGCAGGGAGGGGGACACTGATTTTCAGCTGCAGCAACCAGCTAAAGGCTCTTCCAACACATTACCAGGTTACAGCTACTCCTGTAATCCATCCTGCTCCCTGACTAGGGAAGGGGCTGCTCATTTGTTGCAAACAGCACTTCCCCAACCTTGAGCAACTATTTACTAGCAACAGTGTTGTACCCAGTAGAGATACAAACCCAGGAATCATCCTTTGCAACAAACTCCAGTGCCAGCCCCTCTGTCCAGAGAATAAATGGACATGCCACCCTGCAAATGAGCAAAAATCAATCACTGCAAAAATCACTAACGTGCATTCTGTGTTGTGGCCCCCACCTTACGGAATGGCCTGCCTGATGAGGCTAGGAGGGCTTCTGCTTTATTGGCCTTTTCCAGAACAATGAAAAACTGAATTATTCGAAGAAACCTTTTTATGCAGGTAGAAGCCCTGACCTGGATGGTCCAGGGTAGCCTGACCTTGGAAAGTCCGTATTTAGATCCTGGTCCGTATTTAGATGGGAGACAACCAAGGAAGGCCAGGATTGCTGCACAGAGGAAGACAATGGTAAACCACATCTGAACGGCTATTGCCTTGGAAACCCTATGGGGTTGCTCTAAGTTGACTGCAACTTGATGGCACAAACACACAATTACACTCACGCAAGGGCTGTGCTGTAAGGAAGTGGTTCAGGGAGAAACTTTGGTAAAGAGATGGACTGTTGTACTGTGTACCTACTGGGTAGCTTCTGTGACATTTAATATATCGCTTATGCTTTGTTTCAGCATTATTTCACCTCTATTTCTGTTGTATTCAAATTTCTTTAATCCATACCCTGTTGCATTGTTTATTGAATGACCCAGCCATTGATTGTATTGACTTAGACTGTGTGCTTTGAGTCTCAGGGAGAAAGGCAGGCTATAAATAACGTAAATAAAGTAAAATAAAGATGGAAACACTCAAACCAGTGGACGTTTAATAAAAGTCTTGAAAGTTGCAGGGAGTCCAGCAGAAAATTTTCAAGAGGGTTTCCAGCAGGAAACTACTGAATTGGAATTCATATGCCAGTTTGTTACTAATGTTGATTCATTCGGGAATTGTGGTGGTTAGCTCAGTCACTACAAAAAGGAATTCCTTGTCCTCTTAGGCTTATGTACTCTATTTAGGCTCATCCAGCTTTTCCAATTAGGCTGAAAGTGTCTACACACCCAATTGGAGTGGATTGTTTAATTTTGGGGGGCACAAATTCTTGTTTTCATTTGTGCTCTGCAATGTTATATAGAACATAGGGCTTCCAGCCTCTCTGTAGTAACTCCCATATACTGCTTGTAGCTGCATGCATTAGGTGCAATAGCGTCTGGCTTGCAAAATAAATTTATTAGCATTTAAGGCAGTACAAGAGTGATTGTCATTTGGGTTGTAGTAGAGGCTGAAATGCTTCCACGTGGAAGCATTTGGCATCTAAACTATAGCAGGGTTTTTTGGTTTTTTGCGAATATCCACAGGTCTCCTAATTGCTCGCTGTCTGTGGTTTTCCCTATTTTGATGCAGTCTTTCTCATATCTTGTTTAAATTTAACCTTTTTGGAAAGAATGCAAAATGTCTTTGCTGTGCTACAGCAGTCTAGAAGTGCCAATTAAAAAAAAACCCCTCTGATGGTGAAGGAGGAAATGCTGGCCACAGGGGCCTGAAGCAAAAAGTGTGGGGAAAATAGCAGTATGGGTACTCTGTTGCCACTGTGACTGCCTCTGTATTTGTATTGTCAGCGAGAGCTACATAGAAAATCACTACTAATAGAAGTAGCCAAACTCAGCAATCTAGAATTTATCTAGAGGGAATTTATCTGTTAGTAAAATGGGGTACGATATGTTCTGTATGAGGATGTATTGGTCAGCCAAACTAAAAGAGAGAAAGGGCATAGGATGTATGGACTGGAATGATTTCCCAAATACAAAGAAAACTCTGCATTTTGGGTGGAAATGCCCTGCCTCTCCCCGACAATGATGAAGTTAAAAGGTCTGGTCATTTGTGCTGTTTTATTATTGTGCTATACTTTGTGGTCTGGACTCTTTTGTTTAAAAAAAAGTTCTTTTTGAAAGGGCCCCTCTTTGAGCAAACATTTTCTCTTAATATGAAAAGACTTCAGAACTGTTTAACATTATCACATTTTGGTTAAACATGCTCTGGAAGAATGTCAACAATTGATCTACACCATTCTTTCAGTCGGCCCTTCTCAGCAGAAAAATTGCACCGAGTTGGGCTCTTGAACAAAATCTACCTTGGGTCAAATGGTTGCTCCAAACCAAGCCTGACTTGGGGTGCTTTAGGCTTTTTGGAGTTAGACACATTAACAGGTGCCTCGCAGAGTGACTCTTAAGATGAACTCATCAGTAATCAGGCAGATACTTGTAATAATTTTGTAATGAAGACATGCCTTGAAACTTCTGAAGAAGGTCTTCAGCAGTAGCAGTTTGAAGAAAAACACTGGTTAGATACCTTGTGGAAACTATGACAGTAATCATCCCAAAAATGAACCACTAAATCCATCTGTCCTTTTTGAACCACCTTATTCAAAGCTTCATCAAAACAGGTAACAAATGTTTGGCATTGTTTCAGCTGTTTCAGTAAAAGATCTGAGAAATATGGTGCCAAGCCAAAAGCAACAACATACATTGCTTTTGTTTTTCCAAGATGAAACTGTTGAGCTATCTGGCTATCTGAGAACATTCGCTTGAATAACTCACTGATGTTGTTACAAGAGTTAAATGACATCTTCTTCACCAGTTGCAAAGCCCACAGGCACTCTGCTGTCCTGACACAGCCCTTGATTACATAGGCAGCCATACTAGTTTGTGTGGTGGGTTAATTCTTTGCCATTTTCATCACTCTGATCATGTTTTCCAGTTTTCGCAGGGGCTGTCTCTTTACCCTCTCTGGTTTTACTATCTGAACTTGTACTTGGCTTTGAACCTAAACATATTGCGATGGACTGTTGACTTGATTTAATTTTCAGGTTCTTCTGATATAATGGCCCTTGTGCATGAGACTCCACAGCTCTAATTCCCATATTATTTAGTTAAAAGTTTTTGTAGCACACTTTACAATAACCTTTGCATTTGTCTCCAGCATCTGGTGACAGCCATGGAACGAGGTCAGGATGAAGTTTGAAATCCAGTCACTGCATATTAAAAACTGTCCTCTTAGAAGCCATCTTCAAAATGTGGTTTCAGATACAGCCGTACACAGAACCACCTGCCCGACCCCAAGACGTTAGCAGATTTGTTTCTGGCAAGTAGGAACTTTCCAAAACTGGGAAAGTTTCACTTTCACTTTCTGGTTCCAGAAAGTGTAATGAGCAGATCAGCAAGAAAGGAGGTGGAGTTTCTGCAACCTAGAGAAGCAGACAACCCTCATTTGCAACCTTTGTGTATGGGAGAAGTCAGGAAAGAGGGTGAGAGAGCTGGTACTCTGTAAACTCCAGCAGGAACAAGCAATCACTTTTGCAAAATTTACTTTGCATGGTGCAGAGTAGAAAGCGCTAGTTGTCTGTGAAATCCAACAGCGGCAAAACTCATTTGCAACTCTGTGCTGGGTTTAGCAGGAGACAAAACGTCTATTCCATACACAAGCATGAGCCCCAAAATGCTTATCTTTATATGTAAGTTAAATGCAGTACTAGCAGGTAGGGATGAAAACAGTTGGATGTTTAAAGTTTGTATATTGCTAAACGTTTAAACTAGCCTTATTTTGCAAATGCTACCAGCAGACCTTGGAAATCATGCAGGGACAGAGCTCAACAAACACATTAGGCTGGTTGCTGGGGGTGGAGCTGGGAAAGGGCATCATTAAGTTTTACTTGTATTCTGCTCCTTCTCTATTCCAGTTGCCACAAGAACAGATCATGCTCTTGTAGCAGCAGGTCAAAAATCCCCTGCTTGAATATATTTTAATTACAATTTCCCTGACTTTCCCTGACTTCAGACCAATTTCCCTGACTTTCCCTGACCAATTTCCATTTCCCTGACTTTCCAGAAAGTGGCAACTATGCTAGTTAACTTTATGAACTCTGCTGTAGTTTTTTCTAACTTGCTGTATAACAACCCAGGTATACTTTCATCTTTGACAGCTAATTAAAAGTAGCAGACGGTATCTAGATTAATGTCCTCAAATCGTCAAATGGACCAATGGTGATCTACTCGCTTAACTTGTCATTTTTTACTGATCTATAGTTTTTATCTTGCAGCTGAATATAGCATGACTTTTTGGCTAATTAGAATGTTATGCAGTTGAAAATATGAATAATTAATTGAGCATTAAACCAATCGTAGTCTATCTATGCTGTCACATGAAAAATATCTTAGATTTCTGCATAAGATAACTTATAAAAGTGCAAACTCAGATAGTATGTCAGAGTTCTAACTGAATGAAAACTCAGGAAGACCTAGGTGAGAATCTTACCATTGCATTGTATGCTATGGGGAATCTTTAAGAAATGTTAGCAAACCTAATTCTTACTGCTTTTCAGTGTGTATTAATAGAAATACACTGCTGTTTTAATGATGTTTTAATGTAGATGCATTTTTATTGTATTTTAATATGTTGTTATCTACCCTGAGCCTGCTCATGGGGAGGGTGGAATAAAAATTTGAAATAAATAAATAAATAAAGTGTTCAATCTTTGTAGGATTTAAATTAATTATCGTATGTTTTGATGTCTTGCTTCTTTACAAAGACTAGGGTATATTTCAATAAAAGAAATATTTAAAAGAAGTCTTTCCACTAAACAGTAGCACAAGAAAACTAGAAATGTATGTAGAAAAAAGAATTTCAGGCAGTACACATGTGAAGAACTGTTTTCTTAAAGTTGTGTATGGTTGCTGTCTAATTCTTGGGGCAAGAAGGGGGTGTAGGTGCCCACAAAATGACAGTTGTAGATTTTGGGGATATAATTCACCAAAACCACCTTTCTGATGTATTTGATGTTCTTGTGGACTGTTTGAGCAGAAATAACAAGGGATAACAAAAATGTAGTTTTAGGATTTTGTTCTAGACTTGATGCTTATAGTTGGCTTGTGTAATGTTTTGCCATATAAATAGTTTGTGTTTTGTTTCCGCTGTTTAATAGGGGGGGGGGTTAATATTTGAACTCAGAAGGAGGGGGGACTGGATGGGTGAGTGAGGTGTGCTGTGATTGCATGGAAGCTGTACCCTGGGGAGCAGAGGGGACTGCAGGTTTTAGTCTGAGTGCTGACGGAAAGATTTTCAGTCAGACTACTGTCAGGTTCAGATGCACTTTCATACACACTGAAAGTACATTATTTAGCATGTGCAAAAGTGCTTCTGGGAAAGCCTGAGTGAATCTGTGTCTGTGGGGAGGGGAGTGTTTATTATGTTAGTGAAGAACTGAGGGGGAAAAGTCTTTGTGACTGAGTCTGTTTATTATTTCTAGCCTAAGTGGCAACTGTGTGGAAAATTTAAGCATCTGTACCTAAATTGAATCCACCAAGCTTACGAATGTATCCTGAAACCAATAAGCTTATCAAGACTCTGCAACCGTCATGCTTATGTACTTATAAATAAATTCTATTTCTGGTTAAGCAAAATGCCTGTTTCATCTGAAATATAGGGTCCCTTTTTACCTCACAGCCCCCGACGCGCTGACCATTCTATCAAATTACTATTGATAACTAACAGTGAAATCCTAAGCAGAGTTACTCCAGTCTAAACCCACTGATTTCCTACCTTATCCCATACTTTTCATTAAAATGTAACCAGTATCTGATCTATTAGGTGAAAATGATTGCAGAGGAATTCTTGACTTCACTGATAAAACAAGAAGATAACGCTGCTCCTGAATCAGAAGAAAAGATGGAGGAGGAGGAGGAGGAGGAGGAGGAAGAGGAAGAAGAAGAGAAGGAGGAAGAAGAAGAAAAGGAAGACAAAATTGCAGAAAACGCAGCAGAGACAGCTTCTAAGGTCAGAACTTTGCAAATGCACCATTGCGTCCAAAGCGATATATGCCTTTCCTCCCCTCAGTGAGCTTTACTTCATTCAGGCTTATCTTGGTGAAGCTCATGGCCTCTCTCTGTGCCACATGGGAGGGGGGGAGTAGCTTTGCATATGGAGGCGCCAGGTTCAGTTTCTAGCATAGCTGGAGAAGACTTCTGCTGAAGAGCTTTTCCCCTTCAAAACAGACAGTCCAGGACAGAATTGACCTGTGGTGGAGCCAAGTAGGGGCCAGTTTTATAAGGCAGTATGGTGTAATAGTGTGTCAGACTAAGATCTGAGACATCCAGTTTCAAGTCCCCCCTCTACCATTGAAACTTGCTGGGTGACCTTGGGCCAGTCACAGAGTCTCAACCTAACCTACCTTACAGGGTTATTGTGAGGATAAAATGAAGGAGAAGAAAACAATATAAGCTGATTTGGGTCTCCATTTGGGAGGAAAAGTGGGGTATACATTAAAGTAAATAAAAAAAAATAAGCCTGTACTTGTCACTCTGCTGAGAAACCAGTTAATAGCCTCTTTGGAAACTGGAGAAACCAGTTAATAGCTTCTTCAACCCAAATCAGACTAGAGGGTTGGAGACTAAAAAATTTGATTGGATGCAAATGTACAAATGCATGCTTTTCCATTCTTCATTTTCAAGTGCTTCTCTGTCATCTCCTTTCTTTATTCAGAAAGCAAATCCCAGTTTAGGCAGGGCCGTGCCTGTTTTTGGCCTCATTGCAGGTGACAGGAAAAAGATCTGTTTGTGCGCGTGCGTGCGCGTGTGTGTGTGGAGGGAAGTTTGACCATTCGACCAACCACTGTCAAGTCAAATATTGTTATTTAAAGTGGTTTTTTCAAATATTGACTTCATTAGAACAAAAACAAATTAAGAATCAACAGGTTTTGTAAATTTGTTAATTACAGCAGCAAATCCACTGTTAGGAAACAATGTGTTGGGTAGGGATTTTCTATGCAAGAATGATCCACTGGACAGTTCTTCTCTTTAGCCTTTGCCCTGGATCCTTCAGGGTCAACCTAGTTAAAAGCAGGAAGAGAAATGACAAGCAAAGTAACAAGAACTGTTTTTTAAAGCCCAATTTTTAAAGACTGCTGTGCTAAGTGAGCAGCTAGCCAGTTCTTCCTATCTGCAGCTACCTGAAGTTCTAGCAAGTGGACAGCAGGAAAAGCTTTGCAGCCTTCAGTTCTGTCTGCTAACAGTCGATACAAGAGAAAAATACAAGGGAAGCTGCTGCTGCTCAGAAGCATTCGTGGTTTCAGGGAGCACTTGGCAATACTCTACAGTCTGTTGCTGGGTGCTGACCCCAGAGTGGGGGAGACCTGTGGCCCTTGGGGTGGGATGCAATGCTTTTCTATCAGCACGCTTCTTCAGTGCTCCACTTCCCGTTTATGGGACATAGCTTTGAGAGGTACCAAATATAGAAGGCCCTTAACTCCTACAGGAAAAAGTCCCTGATTGGACACTGCTTTGGTTACAGAAACGCTTATATCGGAAAGCTTATACTGTAGGGCTTGCTAGAGGGATGTCTCTAGTTGAGCAAGTTGTAAAATGGATATTATTCTAATGACAGTGAATCTTTTCATTTTGTTGCAAGAATGAATGAGCTGATGTTATAAAGTGCATACCTCCTTGTACAGGCAGCAGCTGGATGTTCCCTGTTTTCCTTCCTAGGGCGCAGTAACCTCCAGCAAGAGGAAAGGGGCTCGTTCCAAAGGAGGAGCCACAAGCAAAAGATCCCGTTCCCAAAGCAGCTCTAAGGAGGAACCGTCTCCCAGCCCCAAGAAGGCCAGCCGCTTGCAGGATGAGCGTGGTTCCGAGGAACAGAGAGCGTCTCGCCCGCAGTCCAAGGAATCTCACCCCACCCATGATTCTGAAGGGGCTCATCGGAACGGAGGGCGGCTTCCAAAAACACATAGCCACAAAAGGGCCAGTCAGCAGAAAGAGGAGCACAAGGAGGAGGAAGAAGAAGAGGAGGAGGAGGAGGAAGAAGAGGAGGAGGAGGAGGATGGAAAAGATGTTTGTAGCACCCCCGTCAAGGACTTGGAAGGCGAGGTACAAAGAGAGCCTTCTTCTGGCTACCAAGTTTCTAGAGTGCCCGCTTTTAATGCAATTGTCTTTATTGCGTTGCAAAAAGCAGCAGTTTCAAGAAAACAATAAGGGCAGTACTGACAAATGTGTGGAAAAAATGACAACTGGGAAGGTTTAGTTTTTTTGAAGTATATCAAAATCCTGATTTGGGGGGCGAGCTGTTAAGAGCAATCCTAGGCAGAATCCTATCCTACTCAGATCTATTCAATGGGGCTTACTCCCACGAAAGGGTTCTTAAGAAAGCACTATAAAACCCCTTTCATCATGGTCAACAGATACTAAGATAAATAATTTGCTTCTGCTGTTGTAAATCAAGTCAAATTTTATAAATTATCAAACACTTAAAATGGGACATCTAGGACATGTACTAAAATATCAGCCCAAAGTGATCAGATTATGTATCTCAGTGTGCCGCCTGTTGCATTTATTCTGAGGTCTGGTGATGAACTTGTATCTGGGCTTCCCACTGTGTTTGCATGAGTCGTCTCTATTTTTTAAAAATTTCCCTGCCCATAGAGAATTAACATCAGGACAAGGAAGTCTAGACTATGAAGTGCTAGTTTTCTATGTGCAGAGGCTGTTTCTTAGATTCATGTATATCCTCCTCGAAATTACTTCGAGAAAACTGATACTCTAGATTAATGCTGTGAAAATACCATCTTATTTACTTCAAGCCATCTAATCTATGATTTATAGCATATAGAGGGGTGAGCGTGGGCAAGACCAGCTTTGACATCCCCAGTCATCCGCTTGCAGGGACAGGAGGGTGATTAAATCCATACCCGCTCTGTCTCCCTTCCTCCCACCAGTTCCTTTGTGCCAACAGAGGAGGAATGATCGGGGAATTGTACTGAAACTGGCATGCCAACTCTCTGGCATTTCAGAGTGTCCAGCTAGGTTCTGGGAGACCCAGATTTGAAAGCCTGCCATGGAAGCTTGTTGGGTGACTTTGGGCCAGTCACACACATTCAACCTAACCTACAGGGTGGTTGTGAAAATAAAATGGAGAAGGGGAGAATGTGTAAGCATCTGAGCCCCCTTTGGGGGAAAAAGTGGGGTATAAATGAAGTAAGGTACGCAGAGTCCTTTTTCTATCTTGTCCCACGGGCTTAGGGGGAGTAATGCTGTGCCCACCTCCCTTTTGCCTCACATCAGCTCTGTAATTAGGTTAGACCATGAGAGAGTAATTTGTCCAAGGACCTCTCAAAGAGCTTTGCCAGGGATTTGACCCTTGCCTGAACAAAGCACTGCTTTTCTGTTTGGAGGCAAATAGGTGTCATGGGCATTAGAGTAGATGCAGAAAAGAGTAGCTGAGGGATCCAGAGGTAGGAGACACTTTCCCAACAAAGCAAGGTAAAAAAGGGTTTGAGTCTTTTTAGATTAGGGGGAAAAGAAGGCATTGGGGGATTTGGTAAGGGCGTATAAGAGTAGGTATGTTGTGGAGAAAGCAGGAAGAGACATTTTTCTCCCTCTTGTACTGTCCTAGAACCCAGGGCACAGACAAAGAAAGTACTTTGCCACACAAGGCATGGTGATGGAAGTCACTGCCAGACAATGGATGCTGGGTTAAAAGAGCTTTCAAAGGGCCATTAGAGAAATTCATGGAAGAAGGCCTCACCACTTGCTGTTAGCCCTGATCGCTTAACGAAACAGCCGTGTTCATAGGCTGTGCACCTCAGAATATTGATTGTCAGGAAGCAGCAACCAGCGGAAGCATCGCCCTCTTTGTCTTGCTTGGAAGCCTCCTGTGGGCATCTGCTCATCCACTGTGGGGAAACAGGATGCTGGAGTAGATGGACCTTTGGTCTGATCTAGGCAGTGGCTCTTTTAGGTTCTTGTGAGATCGCACTCTTGTCTAATGGACCGTGTATGTTTTTGCCATTGGCCCTGGGGTTTGTGTTTAAAGTGGCCTGGGTTTCTTTGCAGGAGACAATCAGCCTGGAGCCCATCCATTTTCTACAGTGTCACAGTAAAGGAAACAATAGGGATGACTTCAAAACCCAGCTGTGGGCCTGTGTTTTTGAGCCTCCACTGGACTGTGGGACAAGAAAAGGTGAGTGTTGGATGGAGATCCAGAAGTGTGAATGCCAGAACAGGTAAGGAAGGTGTTTTATATTGCTAGCCCTGCATGTTTACATCTCGAGGGATGGTGGCGCACAGACACATGATTGGGAGTCCTGCTGTTTGGTTCTTTAACATACTCTGGATTGGATCCAGCCAGTTTTTTTCCACTGGTGAAAAAGGGAGGAAGGGGCCCCCTTTGATCACCCCAAAGGCTGCATTGGGGATCATGGGATCTTTATAGATAAAAACTGTTTGGGATGGAGGCTGTAATATTGCTTAAGTATGTGCTCCCATGTATTACCTGTTGCTTTAAGAATGACCCTACTGGGTACTTCTATGTTACCTAATGTCAGTCTCAGAATTGCTTATGCTCTTTTTCAGCATTTCTTCAACTTTGTATTGGATTTTTGCCAATGTTACGTCTTTGTGAACTTGCATTTATTTATGGCTTGTTTATTGAAATGTCTCTGATATTGACTCTGCTAATTTCACACTGTGATCCGCCTTGACTCTCAGTGAGAAAGGCAGACTATAACTGATATAAATAAAACTGGCAGGAGCCACTGATTATCTCACTTATTGGTTAGATCTAGTCGATCTTAAAATAGATCTTGTAGTTCCTTGAAGTTCAGTTGACGCATCATGAAGTAACTATGTCAGTTTCACAGCACGATATAGTTGAGATGTCAAAGTGAGCCACTGAAAAGTGGGGCTTGATTTAAGGATGGAGGAAATCCACCCCTCACCTCCTGGAGGTGTTCAGACAATATATTTGCCACATCACCCAGGCAGGTGACTTTTCCCTGATAAAAATGCCACATGAATTGAGCTTTACAGCAAACTCTAAGGTTTAATTTGTTGGGCAGACAATTGGAAGAAAGCATAGTGCAAAGGATTCTGACATCAACCAATATGGATGTCTTGTGGAGCTGTTCCAATAGTGCTCGGTATTCAGTGTGTAAGTAGTTGAGGAAAAACATTTAAAATCTTAGTTCCAGGGGCACAATACATTTTCTGTGTGTAAGAAAAACATTGTGTTTGCTGCGACAAATTTCTAGTCAGTGTGCAAAGACAGCTGTAAATATGAGAGGCTTTGTGACCTGGTAGACAAAGCACAGTCCGTATCTGTCTGACTGGGACTAAATAAAAACATGCAGGTCAGAATCATCACGTCTCCAATCTTGCAGATCCAGTGGTGAGCTCATCCAGGACAGCGGCTACCTGTGGCGGGGACTCGGTTTGTCTGGTTGACTGTGAGACTGGCATTGTCTTGAAAAAGTACAAAGTGACTGGAGAGGTAGGAAAGAACCACCATATTGTGTATGTGGCCAAGTATGAGCATCAGTTGGCTTTGCTGGCCAAGGAGTGGAAGTGATGTCTTACGATGGGCAAAGGGGATGCAAGCCGGAGCCCCGTGTAAAATTCTGCACTGCAGATCATTTCAGATTGCGCTGTTAGAATGAAATGTGCAGAATGAGCCCCTTTTCCTCCTAGCTATTCGTGTCCAGAATTTGGGTTTTAAAAACTGTTTGTAGAAACTGCCTGTACATTTTCAGGTAGTGGAGTGGCTGTGGAGTGGTGGGGGATCCAGTGTGAGGAAAGATTTTAGCTTCCACTTGTTTCAAAGCTCTCTTGCTTTTTAAACCACGAGCTCGTGTAGCACAGCACTCTAAAATCTGTCACTTTTTGGTGTTTAAAGTTTGATCTTGCCTGTTCTGCAGTCTTTGAGCTTGCAGCAGCCAGCCCCATTCAGTAGTTTCAAACATCACCTCAAACCCATAGTTCAGATCTGTTTGTCTGCTTTCATTTTCCGTCTGCTCCATGTTCCCATTTCAGGGGCCCCTGTATCTCATAGGCAGCACATGGGGGCAACCTAGCAACTGGTGCTCATAGAGATTCCATTTCGGCCATCAAATTAAGCCCTGCCATTAAGTTGTCTAGTCTTCTTTTAAAGACATTTACATTACCAGCCACCATGATTTTATTTATTTATTTACTTACTGACTTCATTTATAGCCTGCCTTTCTCCCCAGTGGGGACTCAAAGTGGCTGACATTATTCTGTTTTATCCTCACAACAGCCCTGTGAGGTAGATTAGGCAGAGAGTGTGTGATTTGTCCAAAGTCACCCTGTAAGCTTTCATGGCAGGGCAGGGATTTGAATCAGATCCTAGTCTAGCACTCTAACCATTACACCACACGGGCTCTTTCACTTGCATTCTGTGGCGGTGTTGCACAAGTTCATTATGCATTTTAAGAAGAAAGACTTCCTTTTGTCTCTTCTCTTGGACATCACTGGTATTATGGGGGAGGGACAAGCTTCTAGTGGGTGTGCTTAAGATTCATACAAGCTTTGTATAAATATATTGTCTTCTGATATTTTATGTAATTTTATAGTGGCTTGTTTGCTGTCTTAGATCTTTGTATGCCATTAAAGGTATTTGATTGCGTTCTGGAGAGGGAGAAGAAGCTATATCTATAGTTTGGTATTTGAAGCTAGGTATTATATTCGCTTATGGAAGTCGTACTCTGCCTTTCTCTTCTTAAAAGCAGCTTTGAACCAGTTTGTACTCCAGATAAGATGGCCGGTCTGTTTGGCTGTTTTAATCCAAAGCATGCATTTCGATAGAGCCCAAACCTCTGTTGGTTGCATATGTTAACAGTCTGACCTGGTGCCTCTTTCCCCTCCACTTTTTTCAACAGGATTTTTTCACTGTTGCATGGACAACCCTGACAATGGTGACCAGTGATGGGCGCAAAAAAAGGCACAATGTCTTGGCTGCTGCTGGGAGGCGAGGAATCGTGAAACTGATTCACGTGACTGCTGATTACTGCTATGGGGAAATCAAGGCCCACAAAAAGCCCATCGCTACTGCCTGCTTCAGTCCAGTCAATGAGACACATCTCTTCAGTAAGTCTCCTGCTCCGGGGTATTCAGGCAGCCCTTGGCTTGCCTCATACAAGTAGGGGACAACTACCTTTGCCTCTTCTGTGAGCAAGGCAGTTTCTTGCTGCAGTTTTAGAGTCTGTACGAGGGAGCTTTGCAGATCAAAGGAAGTCCCAGGCACAGGGAGAATGGGCCCCGGAGATGCTGCTAGGAGCCAGGAGCAGCCTTTAATCTACAAAATTCCCTGTCCACATAAACCCCAATCCCTGCCCTTTGGCCACTGCTTTTAGAAGTAATTCTACATCCCCAAGCACATCCCTACAAGAAGAAAGGTGTACTAGATGGGTGCACTCAGTGCCAAATACTGTGATGTCACAAAGGTGGTATGGCTGGGGCAGAGGAGTATACTGTTGGCCGTGTCTGTGGTACGATCTTCAGAATACGATCCTGTGTCGGTATGTAGGATCAGATGACCTTTCTGTGGGCTCAGTTGACTGAGAACTTGACATGACTGGGATTTTCTCAGCAATAGATCTCCATGTACAACTGATTTTAATGGAACTTTAAACTTGGGATTTGAGGTGGTAATATTCCCCATTTTTTCCCCAGATTGGGTGGCTGAGGCTGAGGTTACCTTTCCCTAGGCTCCCTAATAAATACCTGCCACACATTCCTCAGCTTAGTATGACTGTGCAGTGCAGCTCGTTGAAGGATGCTGACATTTAAAAATACCATCTAAGGTGAAGTGTTTGGTTATAAACACGAACCACGCTTAACCCTCTCGTGCTCATTTCAGCTTCATCTGGTTTTGAATCTCCACTTCACCATAAAGCTCACTGGGTGGCTTATGGCCAGTCACACACACAAAGCTATCTCACACGGGAGTTGTGAGGATAACATGGAGGTGGGGGGGGACCAATGCACACCCACCTGAGCTCCTTGAAGAGAGGTTTGGGCTAGAAATGTGATAGGTGGACAGGGACTAGGTGTGAGCAAGTAAGGACAGGGAAGGGCAGGAGTGCCTTTACGTTTTACTACTTCCTCACCAGTCTGTGTGTTCTCTTTTGTTCTCACCCCCCTTCCCCTTCCCCAGCTGCCTCCTATGACAAGAAGATATGCGTGTGGGACATCGGAGTGCCAGACTGTGACTATAATTTCAAAGAAAGGTAAAGATATAGAAGCTGCTCTTCAGGCCTATGGATGTTAACCTGTGCAAGTTTTACCTTTTGTGTAAAACTGCACCCCAAGAAGGGATCTTTGAATCTTGTGTGGGAAATAATGCCTCTAGGAAAAAGGAACAGGACACCAAAGTATAATCTGCTAATATTAGGTTTTATTTGTTGTACATTACTGGTCTCTTTTTAACACATCAAAGAAACCTTCAAAATACACCATTCTTCCCAATGCAAAGGACACCCCAAGGAATGTAATTAAAATTCAACCTGTCTGGCCCTGTGATCTTACCAGCCCAAGAGAAAAGACAAGGCAAACAAGATGACTGGTTTTTGTCTGCTAAGAGTCAGTCATGTTGGAGTCCTCACAATAAGCTTGGTTCCTCCAGGAAGGTGGGTTTATCTGAAAGAGAGAAAATGAGGAAGAGATTTCTGGAGCCTCTCTCTGATTCTCTCTTGGCACCCCTAGTTCTTTTATACCTTTTTCATGGGTCCCCCTCCCATCCAATTGCTTGAGCCTGATGTCCAAGGATGTCAGCACACTGTTGAAAGCAAACATTCCAGCAAAGTAAGTTATACAACCAGTTCTGAATTTTTACCAGCTCGTTGTTGAGGACTTCCAGGTGTTTTAAGGTCATTCGACCCAGGATTTCACCATAGAAATCACCATCATGAGATGTTCCCCTGTCATCTTCAGATTCAGCCACTGCTCTTGGCATGGACATTTAGGGAAATTGCATCTGAATCCCCCCCCCCAAATCAATTTCACATCATTTTTCAATATTGGGTCACATTGCCCTTTTCTGGCTTCCATTAAAATGCCAGAATCTCAATTCTTGAAGGGTCATGGGTCACTTTCTAAGAACCATTAAGCAACTTGGTTTTTCACGCCAGATGGACTTCTTCGTCCGTTAAACAGAACATTAAATTTTAAATTTGGTTCAGGCCTCTCCTTGGGTTCAGGCCAGACCTGTCCAAAACAATCTTTCCACTACAGAGCCTTTAAGGTCTTTCGACTATTAAAACATGGATTTAACAAATATATGTGAAATATGTTCATTATAGACCCTCTACTTATGTTAAGACTACGAACAGGATGTTTTAAAACATGGGAAAGGGTTTAAATAGAAGATAGATATCCCAAATCACGCTGAACTCACTATCATGCAGTCCTGCGACAGCCTCATGGACATATTCAATCATTTTAGGACCGTAGAAGCTAGAAAACGTCTTCCTAATCTTTCAGTATAACTTAAATCACTCCCCTCACCAAAAGAGATCTGCAACCTGTCTAAAACCTTTAAAGGAATTTGCTTTTCCCATCTTGGCTGTCCACTCACCTGTATTGTCAAACTTCTTTCCCAGCGGTTCACAGCTGTTCTTGATAATTTGTTCTGGGATCTCTGTCCGGAATTTGCATCCTGTCTTTTTCCAGCAAATTTCTCAGATACAGAGAGTGTTTCTCCTACAGGCCTGCTGATAATCCCTGCAGGAGATTGAAAGCTTATAGATTTTATAGTCTAAGGTGGAGGGATGAACCACTAATGGGCAGCGGGAACTCAGATGTGTTTTGCTTGCCAGGCAGCTGATGGTGCTGGAGACGGTGGCCACACCTTTACGGATTGCTCTCGTTCCCTCTTGCCCAGACCGGTACTTAGTGGCAGGTTGTGAGCAAGGCTGCTTTGCCTGGGATATTAGACTGGATGAGACGCAACAGAAAAACAGGTAAGTTGTAAGTTTTCTTTTCAAGAATGGGGAGGAAGCACTGTAAACAATTCATTTACTTGGTTGTTGTGGATTTTCTGGGCTGTATAGCCGTGGTCTTGGCATTGTAGTTCCTGACGTTTCGCCAGCAGCTGTGACTGGCATCTTCAGAGGTGTAGCACCAAAAGACAGAGATCTCTCTGTGTCACAGTGTGGAGAAGATGATGTCAGGCAATTTATATCCACTCAGGAAGGTGGGTTTGGGATGAGTCATCCTGTAAGAATTTCCCAGGGTGTGGAATGCTAATGGATGGAGGCTTCGCTGTATCTTGAGGAGGTTCTTTTGCATATGGATTGGTGCTTGATATGCTAATCTTCTCTGCAGGGCTATTGTAGTGTGTAGAGTCTTTTGTTAGCCTGGTGTTTTTCAGGACAGGAAACCATGCTCTATTCATCCTTAAAGTCTCTTCTTTCCTGTTGAAATTGTTCTTATGCTTATGAATTTCAATGGCTTCCCTGTGCAATCTGACGAAGTAGTTGGAAGTGTTGTCCAGAATTTTAGTGTCCTAGAATAGGATACTGTGTCCTGTTTGAGTTAGGCTATGTTCAGCCACTGCAGATTTTTCCGGATGGCCAAGTCTGCAGTGTCTTTCATGTTCTTTTATTCTTGTATGGATGGTACGCTGTGTGGTCCCGATGTAAACTTGTCTACAGCTGCAGGGTATACGGTATACTCCTGCAGAGGTGAGGGGGTCTCTACTGTCTTGCTGATCGTAGCATCTGTTTTACTTTTCTGGTGGGTCTGAATACTGTTTGTAAGTTGTGCCTTTTCATAAGCTTTCCCATCTGATCAGTGATTCCTTTGATATATGGCAAAAACACTTTTCCTGTGGGAGACTGTTTTTCCTTAGTTGTTTGATTAATCCTTGGTTTAATCGCTCTTCTGATTTCATTTCTGGAGTAGCCATTTGCTTGAAGTGCGTGGTTTAGATGATTAGTTTCCTCATTGAGAAAGTGTGGTTCACATATCCGTCTTGCACAGTCTACTAACGTTTTTATTATGCCTCTTTTCTGTCGAGGGTGGTGATTGGAGTTTTTGTATAAGTACCGATCCATCTGAGTTGGTTTCCTGTAGACCTTGTGACCTAACTGAAAGTTTGCTTTGCCCTGCAGAGAAGATTAGCATATCAAGCACCAATCCAAATGCAAAAGAACCTTCTCAAGATACAGTGAAGCCTCCCACCATTAGCATTCCACACCCTGGGAAACACTTACAGGATGACTCATCCCAAACCCACCTTCCTGAGTAGATATAAATTACCTGCCATCATCTTCTCCACACTATGACACTGAGAGATCTCTGTCTTTTGGTGCTACACCTCTGAAGATGCCAGCCACAGCTGCTGGCGAAACGTCAGGAACTACAATGCCAAGACCATGGCTATACAGCCCGGAAAATCCACAACAACCATTGTTCTCCGGCCGTGAAAGCCTTTGACAGTAATTCATTTACTTCCATAGTACTTTTCATGGATTAAAACAAACAGCCCCCAGTTGTTTCCAAGCTACCTCACAGGGTTGTTATGAGAATAAACTGGGCTGAGCAAGTGGCCTAAAACCATCTGCTGAACTTTTAGAGCTTATTTGGGGGCCAGGATTTGCTGAATGCTGCCAGATCTCCAGCATGGTACTTTGGACAATGTTCTGCTGCAGTCCTACTTTTCTTTTCCCACAATAGTTTCTCCTCAACTATTTTATTTTTATTTAAAACCCATTAAAGCTGAGATCAGTAGAATTTTGAAGAGTTGGAAAAAACATCTTTCAAATGATTCATCGATCATCACCTCAAAAACTAGCTAAGATTTATCACTTATGTTCTGGCAAGAGTTGTTTTTTTAAAGTGTAATAAGGCAGGTCTTTTTCATTTATGGTGGATGTGTTCCCATGCTGTGGACTATTGGGAAAAATAGCTAAAGCTATGATAAAGTTTACATATTAATGTACCTTTGTTACCTGAAGTATTCTTGCTGAATGATGTTGCTAATGTGGAGAAGCAATTTCATGATACTATTTTGAATTTAATTACGGTAGCTAGAATGGTTTTTGCTAGGTACTGGAAGGAGGTATAAATGAGTGATTGCCAAAGTTTTTAACAAAACTTTTATTATGATTAGACTAACTTTTTTGCAAAGAGAAAAAAAAATAATTTAATTTAAACATGCTGGGTCCTCCTGTATATCGCATATTGAAATGAGTGCATACATTATCTATGTTTTATTAGTTTATTAGTTTAACAAGTTTGAAAAAGAATAAAAGCATTAAAAAATTAAAAATTGGAAGAGTGGGTTACTTGAAAGGTTTGTTTCTTTTGCCCACTCTTTTCCCCATATGATTGTGCTCTTTCAATATTTCAGATCTCATGAAGTGGAGTTTCAGTTCCCGGATGATAAGGGGGATGAGACTTCTTCCCACCGGGTGGATGGCCTGGCCTTTTTGAATGAAGACATTGTGGGTAGGGAATCCACACCCAAATAAGTTTTTAATTCCTGCTTGTATAATCATGTTTTTGAAAATTGGAACTTAATTGCCAAACAAAATTCTGCATCCAAGTTTGCAGCAGAGTGATAAAGAACCAGAGATAATTTCTTTCAGGGAATTAGTTTGTTAGATTAGCAGTGCAACCCAGAGCAGTGCTCAGTGCTATGTATGACCAAGCCCATTGAAGTCACTGCAAATAATATCCAACAGACAGATCCCATCCACCTTAGTCGTAGTTAAAATCAAGGGCAGACAGGATGGACTCCACCTGGCCCCTACCCAATAACATAGGCACCAAGATGAGAAGAGAATTCTCTAGCCCAGATGCTGCCACAGAAAAGGCCCTGTCCCCAGTAGTCACACCCCTAAGCTCTGAAAGCAGGTCCCCTGGAGGCAGCCCCCCCCCCAAATGCAGGAAAATTTGCAAGTGGTAAGAAAATCCAGGTGCTTTGCATGTGCTGCTAAAAGACCCTGGCACAGGTTCCTCATGGGTTCATCACCATCCCGTCTTATATCCAGAGGAGTTAGCTGTGTTGTTTCTGTAGTTGCAAAACAGTAGAGTCCAATAGCACCTTTAAGACTAACCAACTTTATTGTAGCACAAGCAACATAACCAGTTGTGAGAAAACAGGGGAGGGGGGATGGAGGCAGCCACCCAGGGTGCTCCTGCGCCCATCGGGCAGGTGGAAAGGCGGGTGGGGAGAGGCAGCCTCCCAGGGTGCTCCTGCGCCCATTGGGCAGGTGGAAAGGGGAGGAGGCAGCCTCCTGGGAGGAGGTGGCCACAGACGGGAGTAACTCTCTGCTTATCCTCTCTAGGGGTGCGCTATCGCACCTGCCCTCTGGGATAACCAGTGAGTCGTCTGGAACACTCTTACTCAATTATGTAGTAAGATAAGCTTTTGAGAACCACAGCTCTCATTGTCAGATGCATCTGACGAAGAGAGCTGTGGTTCTTGAAAGCATATGCTACAATAAGGTTGGTAGCAATGGAGGCTGCATGGAGTGTTTTTGGCACAAGGTAGAGAAAAGGAGACTCAGTGACTCAATTCACTTCTGAAGGACTCGTGATCTGTCTCAGCATGGGATAGTATTGTCTGTCCAAGCTGCTCAGCAAAAGAGCGATACATATAGACTGCTAACATTCTTTGTACTGCAACAGGTGGGGTGTATTTAAAAGGAATTTCTTCATTTACCTGCATACAGTTTGAAGGCTCTGAAGCCCCTCCCAACTACCCCTCATTTCTACGATTTCACCGTGCATTGCATACTCACTTTCAAGCCCAACTTTTGCAACCGTGGGAGCCTAGAAATTTGGTTTGAAAAAAATAAACATTTTAAGATTTATTTTTTTTTAAAGACAACTCTGAGTTAGATGGACCCATGGTCTGAGATACAGGGGAGCTTCTTATGTCCAAATCAGTTTCAGCTTGATTTTTGCTTAGATTTGGGGGGCGGGGGGGTAGGAATGTCTTTTTCTGGCCCTTTTAATCCTAGACAATACTGAAACCAGAAGCCAGCTCAGAAGACAATGATTAAAAACTCTACTTTAAAAATAATTATTTCTTGGGTAACAAATGCCACATTTTGCCGTGAATGGCTAAAGAGTGGACCACTAGAGATAGCACTTTTAATTTGCAGACCACTTTACTACCTTTATTTAATATGCCCTCACCACTGCCTTGCAAATGCCCCCCCCCTAGTACCGTTTTATAATTGAGAGACTGAATTAGCCAAGGATTTGGAAGAAGCAGGATTCTAATTGGGTTTATGAGACTTAATTCAGCTCTTTCTCCAGCCATGGGATTGTAGTAGTAAAAAGTTACCAAAACCAACAGACATCTCATTTTCTAAGAAAAGATGTTCAAGTAGCACTGCCTGTTTCCCTCTCTCTCCTCTGCAGTTACCAAAAGTTCTAAGGCGGGGTCCATAAACCTTTGGAGTTGGAGCCGCTCTTTCAAAGAACAGAGAAAGGGGTCTCGGAGGACAGTGCCAGCGGTCATTCTGGCGGAACTGGAATGGTCCTCAACAGATCTGCCTTACCTCACCCTTAGCACGTGCCCAAGTAAGTGGCAACTTCTCCACTTCTACGAGTTGCATCTTTAAGAATTCTTCAAACATTAAGAAATCTTTCTGATAGTGTACACTTTGATTTGGATGTTTTGGCTTTGTTGTGCTTCTGCAGCAGAGGAGTACGTCTTCTGTGGCGACGAGAAAGGAAGTGTGTGGCTGTATGACCTCAGTAACCACTTGTCGGCTCTCAATGCTGCCAAGGAAGATCGTGTGACCAAGAGAATAGGACCCTCACAGGTAGGGAGATTGTTCATCTTCAGGGGGGTTGTGTCTTGGGCCTTGCTCACAGTTGCCACAGACTTCCAAGAATTACCTACACATTTAATTTAGAAAATAGCTCAAAACAGTTTTGGGCAACTGAAGATGCCTTGTTGCAAAGCAGTTTCCTCGGAGCAGTCACACGAGCATTTCTGGTTTAGTTTGTATTTTTACATCTTTGCAGCACCTGGTGCTTGCAGCTGGCATGCCAGGTAAGTAGCATATGGCTGTTTGGGATGGCTCAGATTTTTTAAAAATTACTTCAGACATCAGAGTTGTGGAAAAGGTACTTATATGATCCAAAGTACCCATATGCTGAAAGCACCCAGTTAATTACTGAATTACAAGTGTGGTGTGGCATTTTCCCCAGAGGCAGTGTGTTTTAGAACAGCAATTATACAAAGGTAACTTCTACATCTGGCACAATAGGGTCAGGAAGATTTCCCTCTATGATACAGAAAGGACAGGTCTACCCTTGTTCTATGCCTCTAACTACAGTCAACCTATTGGATGCCATCAGAAGGCACCAAATTCAATTTCCTTTGGGCTAAGTTAAAAGAATGGTGCCTGCTTCACATATAAGCCTTCACAGATGGCCAGTATAGAAACCCATATGCACAAGCTTTCCACAGGTCACAGCCCAAGTATTCTTTAAAAAGAACATGCAATCGCTTATTTCAGCAAGACGTTTAAGGATTTCCCTTGCAGGCTGTGTGCTCACAGTGAGGCTGGGGGGAGAGAGAGAGAGAGAGAGAGTACATGATTATGACCTCCATACTTGGTTTAGAGTTTATTTCCAGCTGATGAGAGAGGACTTTATTTCCTCTGTTTAAAACACATTAGTGTATATAGTTACTGGAGCATGTAAGTCGTTTTTAATGGAAATTATTCTAGAAATGCATCCATCCAGTTCGCTGAACTACAGCCTCCTGTTCGTGCGAACATGCACAGACTTAGGAGGCACCCAGCCCTCCTTTCTGCCTGATAGTCCTCAATTATCTTGGCTTCCTCCTTCTCCCTGTGAACATGGACAATATATATAACAGCATACAGCCTTTGGTGGCTGCAGAAAACGGTGTCATGTGCATGAAAAAGTGTAAGCAGCAATGCAACTATCGCCTGTCCACCTCCTTTTACTCCACCCAGGTTCTTAAGTGGCCAGAACTGAAGGCAAATGGAGAACCCTTGACAGACGTCTTGGTGAACAACGTGGTTGCGGACCCTTCCTTCACTTACCTGGTTGCTCTAACCGATGTGAACATTGCTGCGATATGGAAGAAAGCCTAGCTGGCCTGGCTTACTCCCCACCCCCCCCTTCCCAGGAGAGGCGCCTCATTTTTCGTCCTGTTTCAGTAGTGCAGTATTTGTGACCGTTCACGGAGAATAACCAGAAGGGGAAATTTTAAGTTCATGTTATCAATGCAAGAAAAATCAACAAAAGGGGTTGGTTAGAACTATGTCTTGTTATTGCCAATACCTGCATCTCTTAACTGTGAGTTTGCTTCATTGGTGTATTACGTGTATTTGTTTTATAGAAAGACAGTATTTAATAAAACTTGATACCAGATCATCTCTGTTTTTTTAAGAAAATAAAGTCAGAAAAAACAGATGGCCAGGAAACAAGATGTACTTTATTTGGCCGAGGCATGTATCCTGCCCCATCCCGGTATTGTAGAATAGGTAGCAATAGATTAATTTAAAATACCAACAAGTTTTAGAAACCTTTAAAATGTTCCTGCTTCAGTTCCCACAATCTTTGCCATCCTAATTAATTGCCCAAATGTTCTTGGCTTTTGTCAGTTCCTAGAACAGACCATTCTGCAGCTAGCACCCATAGCAGAACAAACCTCCTGTTCTATAGGGTACTTTGATGGAAAACAAATGCCCTAAGAAAATAATGAGCAGAGATCATTATCTGACATTAAAAACAAAATTTTATTAGCCGACGGAAAAACTGCATCTCTTGCTGAACGAAACCTATACAGAAGTCTTGCCAACAAAATTTGTTGGAAGCTACAAATCAACAATTCAGAACCACAAACCTCAAAAATTATTTACAAAGTAGTCACTAAACAGCATTTTAACTATTCAATTCCTTCTTGTTTGTCTTTTATGGCAACCTAAAAAAAGGAGAAAGTGAGATGAATTTTAGTGCAATCTGGTCCACCTACTTTCCTGTTGAAAGCACCAACTTTGGAAACAAAAGCTAAAAAAGAAACAGCTTAGAGTTTCAAATAAGGCCAGTATGTATCCATGTCTGGATACAGAAAGTCTGGACCTTCCTGGTCCCACCCATCTCAGCACCCTTCTCTTAGCACCATGCTGCGTGGCGCTTTCTCCCCCTGCCACCAAAGGCCTTTTTCTTCAAAAATGGTAATTGAGATAGCATTATGTTCTAAGGCTGCCTAGCGGGTTCTCTGAATTCTCAGCTTTCATAACTTAAACCTGTCTAGCTCCTTTCGTTGTGAAAATACGCCTTTCCCCTTGCCTCCTGACCAAAATAAGGGCTAGCACTTTTTTAAAAAATGAACAATGGGAATTCAGAGAACCTGCAAGACAGTTATACTGTGTGGTGGTGGGCAGTGCCCTCAAGTCAGAACTGACTTATGGCGACCCCAGGTGGGGTTTTCATGACAAGAGACTAACAGAGGTGGTTTGCCATTACCTGCCTCTGCAACCCTAGTCTTCACTGGAAGTCTCCCATCCAATTGCTAACCAAGGCCGACTCTGCTTAGGTTAGGTTCTGAGATCTGACGAGATCAGGCTCACCTGGGCTATCCAGGTCAGAGCTATAATACTGTAAAACTTGTCAATTGCCAATTTTGTTTAAAACGAAAAAGATCCCTGAAGGCACTGGCGAGGAGGGGAATGGCCACTGTGGGAGACTGGAGCAGGGGAAATGTGGGCAAACCTGCCATGTGGAAGCCCCGTTGCTGCTGTGCTGTGTCAGCAGCAATGGGGAAACCCTACAAGCCAATCCTTGTGTGGAAGATACACCCATGTCAAGATTCAGTGGGGAATGCCCGCTTACCCGAAACCGTTCCTCCAGCAGGGAGAGCTCGCTGATGAGATCTGTAATGGCATTAGTGAAGGCTTCCTGGGGACTGTAGTCAGGAGTGGTCTGGACACGAATGATGATCTTATGCTCAAGCGGGTGAGGGACTTTGTAGCCTGCAAACAGAACCTGAGGATCTTTCAGTAACTGCCTGAAAAACAACAAAGGAAACAGAGACCAAGTAATCCTGTTAGGGAAACCAGGATTGCTGTGCTCTGTCAAGTCCAAGACAGAATAAATCCATCATTTTGACAGTGGGGCCCTCCAGGTGTGTGGCAGTTGTACTGCAAAACAAGGAAAGCAATCGCCTTTTTTTTGCTTTCCCCAACATTCCAAATGTTGCTAGTATACTGTTGCGAGCATGAAAATTCTAGTAAGCTATGAGGGCTGGTGACCCTCATACTATTTACTGAAAATATTTACGACCCATCACTCTCAGCTACTGAGTCCTTTTATAGCATGAAAATAATAAAACCAACAGTACAAGGAGCAGTTAATAAAAACCACGTGATAGCTGAAAAAGCTTTATTAAAATCCTTAATACATAAAAACAACACACCATAAAACACTCTCATCAAATCAAGTTTCATTCAACCAAAAAGGGGCAAGATGGACTCCAACAACCAGAAATTGGGAGGAGAAAACGTCTTCAGTGAATGCTTAAAGGTTGGCACCAGGCAAAAAGCTATGAGGAAGGAATTCCAGGATTCAGTCTCAGAGGGTTACCTGTAACACTAGTGGATCACTCAAAATAGGGTTTCTGCTGAACCTTAAATGACAGGCAGGCTCATATGGGAGCCCAATAACAAAAGCCACACATTCATTTAAACACACCTGGTGCTGTACAACTTCTACGTCATGCTGACTACTAGCCTATTCAGTGATAAGCACTATTCATTTAGCATATGACCCCAACTTGAAAGAGGGGCAAGCAAATGCCAAGACTGCTGCCGGATGTGGGTATACAGTCTAGGATAGACATGGTCACCAAGGGAACAGAGAACCTCTCAGGCACTGCTCCACTTCCACCGTACAATGTTACCACAGGTTGCAGTGTTAGTGTACCCAAAAAAAGGCAGTGCAGACGGGAGAAAACGGATCCCTGGAGCTGTACGGTTGGGTTGTAGGTCACCACCAACCACGGGTGAGAATGGCACCAAGTCTTGGATTTCCTCAAGACCCAACACAACATTCCCACTTTCGCTATATAATGATGACATTTAACAGTTCAGCAAACTTTGTTGCTCAAATAAATATGAAGCGACAATACTGGACCTCTATCAGAGTTCTCATAAGCAAGCTAAATTTAGGTAACTGCAATTCTATGCAGCTAGCTTGGTCTAAGCTTCAGTGACTCTTCATAAGATTGCCCTGCCTGATTACTAACGTATCTTTTTGCCAAATCAGAAGATAATCCCTTTTCCCACTGTTTTAGCAAGATGATGCTTCTAAATAAACCCCATAAATTTGACTGGAAGACAAGAACCACTGAGTTACTCACGACTTAATGATATTCCCAAGCGTATGGTCTTCTTTGTTGATGGTAAACAGACAGGCATTTGGTACTTTGGTATCCTTATTTATCGTAATCCTGGACAGAAGAACACAAGACAATGTTTACAGTGTTTAACAGGTATACACAAAGAAGCTTCTCCAAGCATTTTGCTATGGCACAGGTGGTTGAAGAACCAGTAGAATCAAGGAGCGTTCCTCCCCTGCACATGCATAACTAAGTTACTGAAATGCCAATGAACAAACAGCTCTACCAATTACATTGTGAGCTAATGAAGACATCAATTCTTTTTGTACCCCTATATATTTGCCACTTCCTTCCCTCTGCCCACCCACTAGCCTTCCCTTATACTGTCTTTTTTCTTCTACATACTGCACCCTATCCAATCCCACTTCCTCTTTCAACCTGCTCAGAACTTGGCAAGACCACTGGGGTCCATGCTAGCTCTATTCTGATTGGCAGGGATGGTCTGTCCCTGAAATCCTTTCATTAGAGATTATTGGGGGGGGTGCTTTATTGTGCATCCTCTACCACCACTCAACAGCCTTTTCACATGTGCTTAACTATCCAAGAGAACCCTCATATATGCAGTGCAGCAGCAGAAACACCTGATACATACACCGGCAGTGAACTTTAGCATTTGAACACAACTCCTACAGGTGTAACTTGTTTGAGGACCACTTGAGGTTTTTGCAGAGCAAGCATCTGGGCCAAAAACAATGGGCAGTCTGTGACCTATGAAACTTCCTATACCATCGATCCAGGTAGCCCAGTGCTCTACTTTAACTGGCAGCAGCTCTCCAGGGTCCCAGCAGGCATAGAAAACATTCCCAACACCTGCTCCTTGAGATCTTTTGTCTAGCGACTGAATGTGAGGACCTCCTGCATACAAAATGCCTCCCTCTTGTGGTGGAAAGTGCTGGCAATTCATAGCTGATGTATGGTGACCCCTGCTGGGGTTTTCAAGGCAAGAGACTAACAGAGATGGTTTGCCATTGCCTGCCTCTGCAACCCTGGTCTTTGTTGGTCTCCCATCCAATTACTAAACAAGGCCAACCTGGCTTAGTTTCCAAGATCTGATGAGAGCGGGCTCACCTGGGCTATGCAGGTCAGGGCACCTCCCTATATCAGTATTTATTTACATTATTTATAGTCTGCCTTTCTCAGTGAGATTCAAGGAGACTCAAGATGGATTACATAGTGTAAGTCAGTATGAACTACAGCTGGAACATCCCATAAATGCAATAGGTTATGACAACAGTCAGTACACAGTGTCACAGTCTGCAGTCCCTATTCCTTTTCCAAAGGAACTCTCTGAACCATTTTGATACAATACACCCCTCCTGCCTGTGTAAAAAAGCCTTCCAGAATAATTCAGTTTTGCATAGTTTGCAGAAAGCCAGGATAGTGGGAGCTTTCTTAATCTCATCAGAGAGCCAGTTTGGTGTAGCGGTTAAGAGCGATGGGACTCTAACCTGGAGAGCCGGGTTTGATTCCCCACTCCTCCACTTGAAGCCAGTTGGGTGACCTTGGGCTACTCACAGCTCTCCAGTACTCTCTCAGCCCCACCCACCTCACAGAGTGATTGTTGTGGAGATAACAATAACGTACTTTGTAAATCGCTCTGAGTGGGTGTTAAGTTGTCCTGAAGGGTGGTGTATAAATTGAACGTGTTTGTGGGCAGTTGTTGAATTTACCCATTTGCAGGATGGTACCTGCAGAAGGCCCTGCTCAGATGAGCAAAGCTGCCATGGAAGAGAGGCAGTCCTATAGATATAAGGGAACAGGGCCATGAAGGACTTTGTATGTGATAGCAAATACCTTGAGTTGAGCCTGGTAACTGATGGGTAGCCAGTGGAGTCCCTGCACAATGGGAGTAATATGTACAACATGCACACACCCCAGCTCCTGACGATAACCAAGCAGCAGTGTTTTGCACTTACTGATATCTCTGAGTTGACTTTGAGGGAAGGCCGATATTAAGTGCATTACAGTAGTCTAGTCATGATCTACTGTGGTATTGATCCAGGTGGCCAGATCAAGTCACATCAAGGTATGGGGCCATCTTTGGGGCTAGAGAGAGCTGGAATAAGACCTTTTTTGCAGTTGCGTCACCTTGCTTCTCTAGCAGTTATGCAGACTCCGGTATAACTCCTACTGCAAAATAGCACTATGTAGCTTTCTTAAACTTCTGTATATAATAAATAATAACTGTGCTTATATGCTGCTCTTCTAGACAGATTAGTGCCCCTTTCAGAGCAGCGAACAAAGTCAATGCCATCATTATCCCCACAATACAGCACATCTGGGGCTGTTCATGGCATTAGTGGTAGTCAAACCAGCAGAGTTTTGATTTGCAATTAAACCACTTAGCCACTATGTCACAGCACTCCTAAGGCTCAATTCATAGTTGATCTGTGCATGGTGAAGACAAACAGAATACAGGAAAATGCCTTATACAACACCAGACCCTTCATCCACCCTGCCCAGTATTGTCTATATCCAGACAGCAGTTCCCCGCTTTTAGACATGGAAAGGCTTTTCAAGACATTTGCTATTAGACATCCTTTACCTTCAATGATTTCCTGACCTGAATAGCTCAATAGAGCCATCTCAGAAGCTAAGCAAGATCGGCCTTGGTTAGCTATTGGGTGGAAGACCTCCAATGAAGATCAGGGTGGCAGATGCAAGTAATGGCAAACCATCTCTGTTAGTCTCTTGCCATGAAAACCCCACCAGGAATTGCTGTGTCAGCTATGACTTGAGGGCACTTTCCTCCCCCACTTTCAGAGATGTCCAATCTGGGAGCCACTTGCAGCCTCACTTTCTGACCATTTCCACTCACACACACCCTCCTTGGTCCCTTTGTCCTCCACTACCCCTTTACACTCCTTCCTTTTCTACTTTTCTTCCCCTTTCTACATTTCTTTCCCTTTCTCTGCCCCCCATCTCCTCTTAATTCCTACTCCTCACCCTCCGCCCTTTTCCCAGCCGGGTTTAAAGCACGTTAAAAGTGACGGAAGGCTCAACAAAGTCTGGAGCCACTTTTCTTTATCCTCGGTTAGGCAGCCGTGTTGGTCTGCAGTAGAACAGCAGGGTCTGAGTCCACCTTGGAGAGTCAAGCTCATCTCTTGTATCTGAAGAAGGGAACTCTGAGTCTAGAAAGCTTCTACACTGAAAATGTTGTTGGTCTCTACGGGGCTGCTGGACTCAACCCCTGCTGTTCTATCTTTATCTGCAGGCGCCAGAGATGGAGCCTGGGACCTCCTGCATGCAAGGCGCACCCTCCACCCCATTCCTGGCCAGAGCTCTCCCCACTCCGTCCCCACTGCCTTCCTTCCCTTCCTCCACTCACTTTTTCTCCCCGTCGAAGAGCAAAAAGGACTCAAAGGCCGGAGGCGCGTTCATAACTCCCCGCTCTTGTTTTCTTGTCACCCAAGACCTTCCGCTTCCGGTTGGGAAAATTGCGCTTCCGCTTCCAGTTTACTGTAGAGTGGCAAACGCCCCCCCTGGCGGCCAGGAGGAAGAAACTGCGCCGCCTGCTCTTTCGGCCCGAGAGACTGTGCTAGGGCACCACCTAAAGGTCGCCGGGGGTATCGCAAGATTTCTTCCCTCTTTTAACCCCTAAACAGGTTATGCATTTTCATCTAAACGGGCACGTCTGCATCGTATAACTTTTTTTAAAAAACTTAGATTTGTTTCAGGCAGTCGTCTTACACGCACTTACTTGAAAACAAACTTCCACTACAAAAGTGAGATTTCCTAATTAGTGTGCACAGAAAACTCCAGGTTGGGAAATTCCTGGAGATTAGGGGAGGAGGGGGGAAGGGTGCACAGCCTAGAGAGAGCGGGGTTTGAGGAGGTATAATGCCATAGAGTCCACCCTGCAAAGCAGCACTTTTCTCCAGGGGCACTGAGTTGCAATTCCTGGCAAAGCAATCACTGATCACGTGTTTTTCACCTGCCGTCAGAAGCAGCACTTCTGTCAGCCTTTACCTCTGTCTTTTGCACAGCAAGAAAACAAAAGCATTCTTTTGAAAGCCAGTTTGTGCAGGTAAAGAACCAGTTTTAAAGACTTTTATTTAAAATGCTAACCTGGAGGTTGGCAACCCTAGAAGCTCAATTGGATAAGCATAGGGGATATAAAAGGAAAGACAAGAATGCCCATGAGAGAATATATGCAAACAAAAGGACAAGAACGGCCAATAGAAACAATGGAGGAGGCGTGCCTGAAGGCCCATTGGATATAATGGGAACCAGGAATGCCAATGGACTCACATGGGCTCCATTGATAACAACATTCGATTAATATGCCGCCCTTCAGGATAATGCCCACTCTGAAGGGTTTACAAAGTATGTTATTATCTTCATGACAATCACCCTGTGAGGTGGGTGGGGCTGAGAGAGCTCCCAGAAACCAAGTTCACCCAGCTGGCTTCAAGTGGAGGAGTGGGGGAAACAAACCTGGCTCTCCAGATTAGAGTCCTGCTGCTCTTGACCACTGCACCAAACTGGCTCATTGAAATTACAGCACAGAAAAATTATGAAGAAAGTGCAGAATGAGTTGAGAAAAACCTGTTCTGGCACTAGAATGGCAGCTACAAGAGTGGAATTACAGTCCCTGGGACCAGATAAATTGCTTTGGCACCAGAATGACAGCTCCCAGTCTAGAATCACAGTTCCACAGATTGGGATCAGACAAACCGCTCTGGGAATGGAATGGCAGCCCTCCCTCCACTGGAATATAATCAAAGCTCTGGTACTGGAATGGCAGAGCCCAGAGTGTAATAATGGTTCCCGGGCATAGCATGAATATTCTGGGCCTTGAACGACAGCCTCCCCAAGTGGAATAACAGTGCCTAGGAATAGGATAACTTCTGCAACTGGAATCACATTGGGATGATGTCCCTGGGATCCGATTCTGCAACAGGAATTGAACCCCTAAGGTAGAATTTTGGCCCCCTGGGATTAGAACCATTGCTCTGCAACTGGAGTCACAAACCTTAAGAGTGGATTGGAATGCTTTCTGTATTTTAATTAACATTTATGGAGGCTGCACAGCAGTCCCCAAATCAGCTCTGCCTCCTTTGTTATCCTGCTTGTCAGCTGTTATGTTTCCTTCTAGAGTCACTGAGTTGAGCCACCTCATTCTGCACTGTTCTCAAGTATAAATCCCCCCACCCCGCCCTCACTTTTCTTCCTTGGAGCCAGTAATAAAAGTAAGCACCGAGATGCTGCGTACTTTCAATACAGTTTAGAAGTATGGCAAATTGATCGACATCGAGCTATTTAAATAATATAGCTTACAACTGGTTAGGATAAGGAACTTCCAAAGCAATCTCAGCCTGCTGTACATACAGACCTAGGTTGGTCCTAGGACCTGAGCAAAGCCACGGAGAGTCTCTCTACACAAGACATCTGACGCATGAAGAACATGTGTTGGGAGATGCAATGGTAGCTGGGAAGGGTAGTTTAAAAGCACAGAGCCAGTGGCAGGGCAAAGGTTGCAGTAACCACTACACCACACTGGCTGTCATGTACTGCAGTATGTTGCACAACGAAAATGCTAGGGAGGGGCAGTGAGAAGATAGTCTGTCATTCATGGAAGTGTACAATTTGTGGTTCTCAAGCTTTCTTTGGCGGCGTACATGTTTGTAGACTTCTGTCTCTTATTCCGCTTGCTCCAGCTGTTCCATTTCTAACAAGAAACCAGGAACCAAGACTTGTGGCCATTGACTTCTAGAACTGTGTATTTCGTCCTCGTCTTTGATCAGGTCACAAGAGGCCAGAATTCCAGAACACCCCCCCCCCCAGCTTGGCCAGCAGAGGTAGGCCGTGGAAAACTCACCAGCAACAGTGGCTTCAGTGTTTGCAAACAACCTTAATGATCAGCCGTATAACTCAGAATGGTGTTAGCACGATCCTCTAATGAAAAGTAGGGAGATGAAAAAGCAAATTTCTGTCTGCTTCGCGTCCCTTTTTAAAAAAATTAGGCCAAGTTTATTCACACGTGACCACACTCTGCTACAACCCTGAAACCAGGGCTGAGGGTAGGTGGGAATTGTAGAGTACAGAGTCAGACAAGAGTCGGATCTCTTGCTAAAAAATGCTTTATTGTGCATTCAGAATTTCTCTGGCTTGGAGGGTGATGGTTTCTTTGCGGTTTCTTCCCTTGCCCCCTTTAGCCAGATTGCAACAACATCTGTTTATTCATCTTAAAACTATAAAACATCCCCGGGGGAGTCAAAAACATCACCCATTGTTGAAAGAAGCCCATCCATGGGTACCATTTCCCAGCACTTTTAAATCAGCCGCAATTGTGACTCGGGAATAGCGAGAGGATGGCAGGAGTCAGAAAAGTTTCATCTTTTGAGCACAGTAGACTTCCGCAGATGTTGCTGACCCATTTTCAAAAACATTCCTGGCGCCATGAGATCTCGACACCTCTTTTTAAATAATGAAGCCCATTGGGCCTTAGATAAACTGGGGGAAATTGGAAAGAAATCTTCCACACGGGTTTACTAAAAGACTAGGATTTGTCTCATAACTGCTGAACCCGTCCAAGGGTTCATTTCGTCCAGGATCCCAACGTCCACACAATGGTCAACCAGATCTCTTGTAAGGCCCACAAGCAAAGCATGAAGGCCAAAGCCTCCCCTTGTCAGGTGTCTCCCCACCTAGCAACTGGTAAACAGGGAGATATACTGCCTCTGAACATGGAGGTTCCATTGTGATTGATACCTGTGGATGGACCTTTCTTCCACAAATTTGTCCAATCCCATTTTAAGGCCATCAAAGTTAGTGTCTTCCTTTGCACCTTGGGATAGTGAGGGCTATTGAGTTGGAAGGCTAAGGGGGAAAAAAAGTTGGGCCTCTTTTTCCCAGTTCCGTTCTGAGAACATGGCAGAGTGACTCATTCTATATGCTAAGCTAGGAGTGGTTTCACCTGACTTCCCTCTGAGAAGCAGCCCCCCCACCCCGCCCCACACTGCACCCCAGCACATGAATGCAAGTCCAGAGAGACGCAGTCCCAGGAATGTGGCTGTAGTCCTGATGAATGGGGTAGAACAAGGCTTGGCCCAAGAGACTTGTTTGTGCTGGAGTCACGTCTGCAGTTCCACAAGGCAGTTTCGCTCTTGGCTGGCCAGATCTCTCAAGCGGGAGAGTTCCTTGTTGTGAACTTCTTCCAGATCCTGCAAAACTCGGAACAGTCTGGTGGGACCGTCGGCATTTTCGAGATCTGCAGCAGGAGAGAGAGAGACACGAACGGAGGGTTGGAACGAGCCGCTTACGGCCACGTTGTGATGCAGCTGGAGGCTGCGTAAATTGAGGCTCCCCCCCTTGGTCCCAGCAGAAAATGTTTCCCCTGCACCTGGGTCAGGTGGAGAAAGCCATCTGGTGCAAGACTCGGAAAGGCTCTGAGCACTCAACATATGGTGCTGGAATTCTTAAAAGATGGTGTTTCACTCCATAGGATCGGTGATTAGGCCTGGCCCCTAATCTCAGATGCACAGAGGCTGATTTGCAATTCGTCCGTGGTCAAGAAAGAATACGAAGAAGATCAAGCTTGACCATTAAGACTTATTTCTTCTTTTACAAAGTATGAATTTGTGTAGGCTGTTACCACCCTCGTCAGATGCTAGTGGGACTGTGAACTTCCAGCGAGGGAAATCAGTTGTTGGAATATTTAAGCACAAATTCACCGGTACGGATTATGCACAGGGAACCCAAGAACACAAAACCCAACATTACTCTCTGCTCTTACATTATGAGAGGAAACCAGAATCCCCTTTTAGGCCTCAATTAACACAATCAAATTTCTGAATAAATCTCTTCTGCTGTCTCACATTTTTGTAACATCCACCACTACACAGTTGTTTGAGAATGGGTACTTTCGGATCTCTAATGAAATGGCCTAGGAAGGTTAAAATGCTCTTCCATTGGCTTTCGAGAATTTTTGTTCTTGATGTCAGATTTTAATTCATGTTCTGGCTTGCCTAAGGCTGTGTAGGGGGTTCATGGAAGAAGTCAGATTCATAGGAGGAACCTCTTGATTTACAGTGGTGCAGTGGTTAGCATGTCAGACTAGAATCTGGGAGACCTGGGCTCAGGTAAATTTGCTGGGTATCCATGGACAAGTCCCTCTCTTATAGCCTAACCTACCTCACAAGGCTGTTATGAGGATAAAATGCAGCTTTGGGTCCCCCTTGGGGAGAAAAATAGGGTGAAAATATCCTAATATTCTCAACCTAACCTATCTTGCAGGGCTGTTTTGAGGATATTTATTTTATTTACTTATTTACATTATTGATATTCCACTTTTCTCACTCGAGACTCGTATAAGTCGATATGATCAACGGCTGGGACATTCAATAAACAACACAATTGAGTAAGGATAGCAGAAATTTGGAAAAAAGCAGAAATCCAATACAAAGCTGAAAAACAATGCTGAAACAAAACATAAGCAGATTGATACGACATATTAAAAAGTGTTGAATTATCCAATAGAAGCATACTTACAGCAATAGACAGTACGCAGTAGTATAGTCAACAGTCCCTATCTCTGTACCAACACATTTCTCTGAACTATTTCTTTACAGCACAGCCCTGTTACCCTGAGAATGATGATGTTAGCTGCTTCGAGTCTCCCTCAGAGAGAAACATATGCAACACCAGATCCATCAATCATTACAACATCCGTTCCCTTTCAACAATAATGTAAGAGTCATACCATCGCTTTGGTTCAGAGGAAGGTTCTCTCCTTTCTCCTGTGTCAACAATTCCAGGTACTTTTCCCTGCAGACAAGAATTATCAGTCATCATGACATCAGATTTGAGGTGTGCAGACAAGGAGTCGGCGCTCTCTAAACAGCCACCTAATAAACTGCAAGCGTTATCTCTCTCCTCAGCTAGAGTATATACACAGCCTACCATTGACTTGGAAGTCGGTCCCACCTTCTTTAACAGGGTTTGCATGCAGCCAGCAGCGGTGCCAGGGTTTTCAGCGCTTGCAGCCAGCCAGTGTGCCGGGCGACCCCCCCCCCCCGTGCACACACACACACGCACTGGCCTGCGTGATGACGTCACATGTGACGTCATCATGGATGCGCGTGCCGCCGGCCCGATCGCTGCGGCGAGCGGCTGGGACGGTGCATGGGCGGCCTCGGAGCTCTGCCGCTCGGTTGTCTGCACCGCCGCAGACGCCTGCCCGCGGCTGTTGCGCCCGGTTGGGGTGTGTGTGCTGGCGGCGGCATGGAGCGGGAGGGATAGGAGGCTGCAGCTCTGTGGCGCGCGCTCCCGACCCCTGCACCTCCTCCGGTGCTCCCTCCGGCACCCCGCACCCTGAGGCCACCGCCTACCTGGCCTCAATGGGCACGCCAGCCCTGCAGGCAGCTAAGCAAGTGCGCACAGCATTGCAGCTGAAGCCACCCACGCATGCCACAGCAGTCAGGGGCAACTCACTTCATCGCCTCTCGGACTCCAAGTAGATGGCGGAATATCAAGTGAGCTTCTAAATCGGGATCCAAAGGATCGTTCCATTCCCGTAGAGTAACTCCATGCCGAGTTTTGTCACAGCCCAAACCTAGAGGTAAAAGGCAGAAGAGATTTTTTTTTAAAAAGGAGTTCTCTGTAAAGGAGCATACTACTAGCCTCCAGACCGTAACTCAGATAATCGATGCTTCTTGGACAGACAGAGAGGCGTTTTCTTATCAAAAAGGAGGACACTGCAAAATTCAAGCAATTACATCCTTCCCAAGCTAAGTATCCCAATGTAAGCAGTCAGCCCAGTCTCTGCCATTTTAATAGCAGTTTTATATATGGCTGCTTGTAATATTAAAAATGTTCAGGCCTCTCGAGTTAAAATGGCTGCTGCGTGGCCACCAGAGGACCTCCAGCAGTTGCTACATCCCGCCTGGGAGAACCAGGCATGCAAGGAATGCTGCCCTGGAATGCAGAGTGATTGCGGCTTGATTGGATTTACTGCCATCCTGGCCCTGCCGGTGCTCAGAGCAACAAAGGCCTCGCAGAGTCACCCCCACTTAGCACATTCCATTCCCTCCTTCCGTGATGAGATCTCCTGTCCATGATTGAGCAGCTAATCCACTGACATTCATAAGTATAGACAGTCATTCCTGGCACAATGTATCCCCTCCCTAAAAACACTTAACCTAGCTCTGGTGGACTTCTTCAGAAAACTATCCCTTTTGTGCAGCGCTAGGTTTTACATTTGTATTCACACGCCCCGGCAGCTGCCCATCGAGGCAATCATATCTTTTGTTAAACTTAACCGTTGCAGCCTTTGTTCTAACGGCTCGGTGGGCTCTTCCACCTCAGGGCACATTTTGCCTATAAAGATAGGCCCTGGCCCCATTCAAATCGTGCAAGCTTTCTGGCTTCTCCCTTAGGGTCACTTCCCTAAGCCTCTTGCTCTGTTGGCCGAGGATGCTGGCGTTCAAAGCTACTCTCTTCCTCCATGGACTGGACCCCTTCTCCAGGATAGGTAGATATAATTACTCCCTCTTGCTCTATCCCCAAATATTCTGGATACATTTCCTAGGACTCTGTCTCTGTCTCTGTCTCTCTGTGTGTGTGTGTGTGTGTGTCAGTGTCAGTGTCAGTAATTGGTGTGTATGTGCATGAAGTTCCTGTGTTCAATAAAAAGTTATTGTTTGATATTAAGCACCAGACTCGCTTGTCCTATTGTAGGAAGGGACTTGGTATGCAAAGTTAACAGATCCCAGTTACTGCCTCTCATATAGCCGTCTTCCTTGCTAGCTAATTCCACCATAAATCATATTTTTGCAAGGAGACCAGGTAACACCAACAGGCACAGCTTCTCGCCCTATGTCAGACTTCTGTACGTCTTCAGTTTGTGGGGTGAGAAGGCAACTTGCCTAACTAACTTATTTTTAATGCAGCAATTATTTTTAAAATGTCAGATTGGATGGAGAAGAAGAGGTAGAGAAAGGGAGAGCGTGTATACAGAAGGATTCCCCAACCCTGCTGAGCCTGTGGACAGTTTGAGAAATGGTAGTTTTGAAGGTCTTTCATCACAAGGTTACCACAGATCGGAGGCGACTTGATGGCATATAACACACACAGTGGGAACCACAACAAAATGGCTGCCATGAGAAGTGGGTCCAATCACAAATGACTGCTATGGGGTGGTAGGGCCAATCACAAAACGTTGTGAGGTTCCAAGCCAAACATCCTCCTATGATGGAGGCAGGCATTTCCAAATCAGTGCTCCCTGCAGAACCAAAAGGGATCCCCCTTGGGGAATTCTGAAGCACCCCCTGCTCCAATGAGATGGAGGAAAGCCAAAAATGGCTCTTTGATTTGGAGTAGGAAGAAAAGGAAGTAGGGTGCCAGGAAACACTTCAGTGGGCACCCTGGGCAACACACTGGGGATCACTGGTCTGCAGGATATATTTATACTGATTCTACATTAGTATAAAAGTCATGGCTTCTGCCACTTTCAAAACTCTGGGAAGTTTAGTTGTTTGTGGGTGCTAAGAATTCTCTTTGGGAGCTCTGCTCCACACACATGAAGAACTACAGCCCTCAGGCTTCCCTAGGGAAAAGGAACGACTGACCAGTTCCAGAAGCATAGCCACCTTCAATGTTCTGCATGCAAAACAACCGTTAAGACTGGCTAATGAAACAATCTCACTGGCTAGTGAGACATAGTTAGCAGAACTGGTTACATTCAAACACATTCACCGTAATTGGTTTATTTCGACACCAGTTTCATGTGATCTCTGAATTCAGGCAGGCAGGCAGACAGAGAAAGCGTAAAAAGAAATTGGGCCCCATGTTGCAGGTTGGAGTTAAAGGTCATTCCCATAGCTGAGTAAGTGGACGACAGCCACCATATACCACAGACCAGGATAATTCAATGGCAAAGGATGCACTACCTGTTTTGTCCTTTTGGTGGCAGCAACTCCACTTCTCTCCCCAGAAGATGCCCGGTTGGTGGTAGCACAGCATCCCCATGGAGGAAAGACTATAGGCTCTGTTTTTTGCTTTGACCGCCCTTCCATCTGAAGCTAGTATACTCAGTTACTCTATCCGGGGGTCTAAGGTGTTTATATCTGTGTACCTTGTTGTAGGTGAATTTTTTTGTATTTAAATAAAATTTATTAAAAACATTTAAAGGGATAATACAATGGCAAAGGATGCTCTACCTGATTTGTCCTTTTGGAGGCAGCAACTCCACTTCTCTCCCCGGAAGATGCCCGGGTGGTAGGAGCACAGCATTCCCGTGTTGTTCACACAGACCTTCCTCAAGGCCGACAGCCATTGGTTGAGCTCGTTGACACACTGGAAATCCACACAAGAGGGTTAATGCCAAACTATTTGCCAGGTTGAAAGAGCACTGAGCGACGTGCTGCTCTGAGAGCTACCCTACAGTGATGGTCTCCCTTTTTGTAAAAAGACTTTCGGCTGCAGCATGTTACCATAACCATGGGAATGCCACCCAAAGAACTGCGCTGCGGCAAGCAAGCCCTGCCCAGTTTCATCACGCTTATAAATGCAACTCACACTCATCACTATGCGAGTCATTTCACCTCCAACTGCACATTCCCCATGGCCAATGGAGTGCATGCATGTGTATGTAGGGACACTGCTAGTATGATGCATGGTAGCGGGGCAGATAGCTCTGCCACACTGGGGCAGTTTCATCGTCTGATTGTCTTGACCCTGGTTAAGACCTCACAGGGCCCATTCCCCTCGCCAGCCAGGTGATAGTGGTGGGGGGGTAGAGGCTGGGAGCAGGGGTTCTCGGCAGCCCTACATGTGTCCCACTGCAGTCACAGTGGCTGCTCCAGCTTTTCCCACTCGACCAAAGCTGAACCATCTTCCCTCTCTATCCCTTTTTGCCAGAACCTTGCACTGCAAGTAAGCTGTCGCTGCCTGCCCGTCCTCGTCGGCATAGATGATCTGCATGACATTGGAGCTTCCAAAGCTTTTCTCTTCCACTTTCTCAGCAGCCCTGATGTTGGCCAGCGTGATGAAGGAGCTTTTCTGGAAAGGAATCCCAAGGACAAAACCAAATGTCAAAACCTAGATGGCTCCTATGCAGTTACTCTTATACTGCTCTTGTTTTGCTTAGAGAGCATTCTGAATTTCTCATGCCGAAATCCCTGTGGCTCATTGGCATAACCCCAGCAATTGCCCAGACAGAAGGGATATCCACCAACAGAGTGGAATTTCCCCCGCCTTCCCCCATCTGCTACCGACGCCCCTCTCAAAATGCTGCTCCTGGGGGACAGGGGAGCCCGAGGAACAGCACAAGGAAGGAGTCTGTAATTGGAGGGGGGAAACACTGGTGAAAATCCTCAGTGGGATCTAACTTATTTTGGTGCTCTTTTCCATTTAACAGATGCATTTCCCACCATTATTTGTGCCTCATTTAATATAGCGTAATGATCATTATCTGCACCAGTTGTGCAGGGTAAATTTCACACCTGTTGAGCTGAACTAATGAGATGCAAGGCAGACGACAAACACCCACAGCATCAAAGCAGGTAGCCAAATGCGCTGACCTCCCCCCAGATGATAGGAAATAGGGCTCAGTGCTAAATTCTTGCTCCTTTGTTCAGAAAGCCTGGAGAGGCTCATGTGGATATTCCAGTCCACCTCTTACACAAGCCCTGAGATCTCCCAGTTGGAACAACGCAACCACAGCACCTCCCCACCCTCCAAAACAAGCTACCTGCTATACCAGGCCCAGTTTGGGCACATCACAGAATGTTGGCTCAGCGTTGTTGCTGATGTACCGAAACGCCAAATCTATTGGATTCTGGGAAGGTATCCTTAGCAACTCTGAACTTTTTCTGTCCATCCTTTTCAGATGTGCCACTTAGGGGCAGGGGAGGGGAGAATCACGGTGGCGAGGTCCCCATACAACTTGCATGCGTTTATTGGAATGTACTTACCCACAGAGCCTGCACATTAGTAGGGTGTGGAGTTTAGAGCCAGAATTCCCCACCTCTCCCTCTCTCTCTCTCACACACACACACACACATTCATTCATTGTATATAAAAAGAACCTTTGAAAGGGACTGGTTATTGGACTGCATTGTAGGGTTACCAGCTCTGGGTAGGGAAATTCTTGGAGATTTTAGGGACAGAAACTGGGCAGGGTGGGGTTTGGTGAGGGAGGACCTTAACAGAGTGTAGTGCCAGAGATTTTATCTTCCAAGGCAGCCATTTTCTCTAGGGGAACTGATGTCTGTCACCTGGAAATCAGTTGTAATTCTGGGAGATCTCCAGCCACCACCTGGAGGTTGGCAACCCAATGAAGCACACACCTTTACAGGCCCAGCCTTTCTTTATTTCATTCATTCGTACCCTATTTTTCTCCTCAGTGGAAACCCAAAGAGGCTTACAACAGTCTCCTCATTTCCATTTTATCCTCACATCAACCCTGTGAGGTAGATTAGGCTGAGAGTGTGTTATTCACCCACCACTGCAATGTGGCTAGGCCTCAAACTGCAAGCCTGAGGTAGCTTGACTGAATGCTCCTCTGAGGAAAAGAATCCCACAGAAAACCATCACATCGGAGAGAAAGGACCACTCTCTTCAACAACACTAGCTTTCTACATACAGGGATGGTCTTGTACAGAAAAGCATTCAACCATACGAGCAGCAGTACAGTCCTGAGGTAGGTTTATGAAAGGAACTGGAACTAGGCCCAATTTTCCCATTAAGCTCTTCTTTTGCCCACATCTCCAGGGGCCACTTCCCGGTCAGGGCTCCACACACCAACAGCAGAACAAGGAGCACGGCCGCTCTGCCACACACAGCCTGGCAAGTTTCTAGTCCCTCTTGCCAGCCCAGCAAACCTCCTTACCTTAGAGTTGGGTGTCTTGGCATAGCTGAGAGCCTCACTGGTGAGGGCGAAGTAAAGCTTCTTGAAGGAAGACGACATCAGGGGGCCTTTGGTTTTGGCCTTATGGATGAACAGAGGTCCCTCTTTCACCACCTGGCTCTGGCTGAGGGCCTTCTGCAAGTCCAGTTCTGTAAGGAACATTCCCAGTTAGTAGCTTGGAAATTGGGATGGGGTGGAAATCTGTGCACATTTCCTGCCTTGAAGAACAACAGATCCTCGCCATTCATAGATTTGTGATTTGCATTTCCCAGGCTTGCCGTCCAATCACATCTGTTTTCTTCTTCCACCGCACCATCATTGTAATTATCGCATTGTTACATTTTGTGGGAAATTTGGTTGTTTGCTACTGGGAGGCAGCAGACCCCTGCCTCCCAGTCTTTGTGGATTTCACCATTTGCAGTGATGATCCCAGGAAGAGGTTCCCTTGCGAGTGGGGAAGGGTCTATACGGTACCTGCAGGGCAAGTTGGGGGCGCGAGAGGGAAGGCAGGCGGGCAGGGAAATGGAATAGAGTTTTAGATCCAGCTCTTAATTTTTTTAAAAAAACATCGTTGAAATTCTTAGCTGTCTATTCCATTTAACATCTTTCAGTTGATTAAAAAGAAGAGTCACGGGAAATACAATTTTAAATGTATTACATCTTTCAAGGGGCTCTGGGTTCCCTCCTCCCGCTTTTATCCTTGTGTGGTAGGATTAGAATGAGAGGCAGTGACTGGTCTAAAGTCACTCATTAAGCTTCGTGGCTAAGTAGGGATTCAAACCCAGATCCCCCTGGTCCAGTGCTCTAACCACTATTCCACACTGGCTCTGATTTCTGACTGCTTGTTCAGCCTCCATACTGATCCCCTGATGCTATGCGGCTTGACCAGGCAAAACACCTGCCAAGCTCCAATCGTTATGGTGCAAGGACCAGTGTAGCGTAGTGGCTAGAGTGATGGGCTAGGATCTGGGAGGCCCAGGTTTGAATCCCCGCTCCACCATGCAGGTGACCTTGGGCCATTCACACCCTCTGAGCCTAACCTACCTCGCAAGACTGTTGTGAGGGGGGAAATGGAAGAGAGGAGAATGATGTAAGCCGCTTTGGTCCCCCTTTGGGAGAACTTAAGTAAAATCAAACCAGAACAATGCCCTTCCTCCCTTGGCCCCCACACACCTTCTTTCTCCTCAATGTCTATCAGCTGGAGGATGAACTGCTTCATCTGGGCAATGCCCTGTTGAATGGTGGGCTGCAGAGGGGCCATCCAGCTTTCCTTGGTGCAGCTGATGCCCGGATCCATATTCCCCACGTTCTGGACAGTCTGCCAGTGAACAAGACCAGGGAGGGGGGGAGAGGTCACCATGGATCACCGTTCCACTTTCTAAGTGCCCTGGGCCCTTCTGGGAGCCAGAGCAGAGACCCCTCTTGTCCACTCTGCGCTTGGAAGAGGGGTGCGAGAGTCACGATGACCGAAGAGCACTCGGCCTGCCTTGCTGAGCCACCCAAGGGCCCTCTGAATCCGGCACCCCAAAGGCAGCTTGCCTGATCTTTAGAACTCCAGAAGCAGGGCCTGAAGGAAACAATCCTCCTGTTGCTTGTCCCCAGCATCTGGTTTTTACAGGTATACTGCTTCTATACATGGAGGATCCGCCCCTACCTGTCATGGCCAGGGCTTTTTTTTCAGTGGGAACGCGGTGGAACGGAGTTCCCGCACCTCTTGAAAATGCTTGGCAATAGCGCATGAAAATAATATTATTTCAAAGAATTCTGTGTTTTTCTCCCTCATTTCCCTCTTGAGAGTTCTGCCGCCTCTTTTCCCAGAAAAAAACCCCTAATGAAAGCAGCGTGGGGGATCAGACCGAGGGTACAGCTAGCCTGGCATACTGTCTCCAACAAGGGCCAAGCAGACACAAAGCAAGGCAGGAAGGCAACAGCCCTGGCTTGTTTGACAGCTACTGATATTCAGAGACACTGTCTTGGCTAATAGGCATGGATAGGCTGATCTTCCGTGAGTTCTGTCTCATCCCACATCTAAGCCCAGCTATTTCACGTCCGGCAGCTGCATTTTGCAGCTGGCATTTTCTGTCTTCTCCAAAGCAAAGTGTGACACATAAAAAGGCTTCTCGTCTCTTGGGTCGGTAAAGAGGTGAAGAATCTTATGTCAAGCTGCCTTGCATAAAGCAACACAAAAGACCGCCTGCTTTGCTTGCACCAAAGCTCAGCAGGATACAAGACCTCCCCCTTTTCCTCCTGCAGGTTCTGACATGCACAGAGAACTGGAGGGGAGGAAGCAGTGGCAACCACAAATTCCACCATGGCTAGTAATCTTTGGCCAAGGACGTAGCATCGGACCCATAAACCTGGTGGCCAGGAGGCAAGGACAAACAACTGCCTTACCTTGGCCAGGAGCAGCAGGGCCCGGCTGGTACGGGCATCGGCGTGCTTCTCTCGCAGGTAAAAGAGTCTGGGGGACATAATGGCTGGAGAGAAGAAGCGCAGGCAGAGGAAGCTGGTGATGGCCATGAATCTGACATTCTGCAAGTGGAGAAGGAGCACGGTGGAGCGCACATCAACAGTGGCGAAGGGTCACCTGTTCACAATTGCAGTTCTCATTCTCCCTGCCTGGCACACCCGCCGCGGAGATGAACCAGAGGCCCTGGCAGCCAAGCACCCAAGCACCTTAACTTTGCCCTGCTGTTGGGGCGTTCCAAAAGAGGGTGCTGCTGGGCGGGGATTCAACTGCACTTGGGCGCCACCCATGCTGCTGGCCAAACAGAGGTAATGCAGTTTGACCTTGAGACGGTGCTGCTAAAATCCCTGCACTGGCTTCCGGCTCTCTCACAGACTCCACAGAAACTCATCATCCTTGCCTCCGAAGACCTCCCCGGCCTTAACTCTGAATTTCTGTCCACTTTCATATTCCAGCATTCCCCTGCTTGTAACAGTTTGCCCTCTTTCTCCACCATCCTCCGCTGTCCAAAAGGTTTTCTTCAAAGGACTCTGCCCCTTTCTGCCCCTTTCTGCCTGGAACCGTCTCCTAGACCACTTGCCTGATGCCGCCTACCTCACTTTAAATCTCTCCTCATTTGCCATGAATCGTTTAGGCACACACCTTTCTTTCTCCTCCCCATTCCCAGAAGTTTTACCAACTTAGAGGCACAGGAGAAGAGGTTAGGATTCCCCTGCACTGACCTGGTCTTTCTCTTCAGGGAAACGTTCTCCAACCCTCTTGAAAAGCTGCCGAAAGGTGGCACGGATAACGGCGGGACAAAACTTGACAGACTTGGCAACGGCAGCAAGGAGGTCAGTCAAGTAGGATCGAAGGAGGTGGACGCTCTGTTGGATCACATCACTTTCGCTCTGGGTGCGGTGGAGGCTGGAGCACCTGGCCAGGTAGGCAGCAGAAGTCAAGCCCCACCATCAAGACCTTCAGCTTCTCCCCCATTCCTGGCAACGAGGGTGCCCCCAATACATCAACTCCCTAATTTCCATTCATGTGCTGCCAGTACGAGTGAACGGCATAAATTCTCTTATGCATGGATCGTGGAGAAAAGTGTATTTTTTTTCTCTCAAGAGCCTGGAGCAGCAGGGACACAAGCAAATTGATGGGCGGTGGATTCAGGAAGGACAAACGAAAGTGCGTGACGCTACACCGCACCAATTAGTTTGTGGAACTCACAGTCACTGGATGTAAGGATGGCCATTGGCTTAGACGGCTACAAAAGAAAAATTCACGGACATATAAAATGGCTCTTAACCATTTTGATAGCCAGCATAGCATAGGGGTTAGACTGACAGATTAGGATCTGGGAGATCCAGGTTCGAATCCCCATTCTGCCATGGAAGCTGGGTGACCACAGGGCTGTTTGCTGTGAGGATAAAATGGAAGAGGAGAGAGTGCGTGTTGTGCGCTGCTTTGGGTCCCCATTGGGAAGGAAAAGGGGGATATACGTATCTGAAAAAATAAATAGAACCTTCATGTTCAGAGGCAGTGTACCTCCAAACGCCAGTTGCTGTTGCTTTCAAACCCCACTTGTGGGTTCTTGGAGGAATCTGGTGACCACCCTGGGGAAAACAGGAGGCAGGACTAGGACTACCTGATCCTGCCGGGCTCCCCTTCTGCTCCTCTTACCCAACATCCTTGCTCTCCACTTTGCTGGGATCCAGCTCGATGTATCTCTTCTCTTCAAACACGCGGTTGACGGCCGGGCCAAGGACCGCGTGGAGGTATTGCATTCCTGCCACCTACAGGACAGCAGAAGGAGAGACACATGATGAGAAGAGATGGCGGGTGGCGTGACTAGATCACGGTTCAATGCAGGCAACATTCACATAAGCAGATGTCAACCTTGGCAAGTACCTTCAGGAAGGACTCCATCGACTTGGAGGCCAGAGAGTTGCCCCGAAAGAGGGTGTTTGGCTCATCTGAAACAAAGACGATCACTTGTGATTGGTGCCTAATTGCAACATCTGGGGCTATGAACTTGCTGCTCATTTTTATTTTAAATTATCACATTTCCTTCATAAACCTCAGCTGGTTTCCCAGCTCCCCTCCAGGTACCAGGAGAGCCAGACTGGCTTAGCCCCAGCTATACGGCTGCATCACACACCTGTAGACCATTCTCGAAGGCCACTAAGGGCAGAGGACACTAAAGGCACTAGGGGAGGGGCTGTGGCTCCTGCTTTGCATGTATAAGATCCCAAGTCCAGTCCCTTCCATCTCCAGCAAAAAGATAAAAGTGGTAGTTGATATGAAAGACTTCTTTTGCCTGAGGTTCTGGACTGCCGCTGCCATCAGAGTACATGGAACAGACCATGACAGCCCAAGGGTCTGTCTACGGCAGTTTCAGGTTTTCAAATAAGGGCATAAAATTTTGGTGCCCAGATCTCCTTGGGCAGCCACTGGCATTTGGATATAAAACAACCACTTGCCAATATCCTCTTCCCCAAACCTCTTTGTCTACTTCCTACAGCTGCATGAGCTTGCATGTTCCTGAATAAAGAGAGGGTTCAGGACACCTAAGACCCACACTTACACCCAGCAATGGTTATATCCAGGGTTTTTTTTTTCTTCTGGGAAAAGAGGTGGCGGAACTCTCAAGAGAAAAATGAGGAAGAAACACATGGGATTCTTTGAAATCATATTACTTTCAAACACTATTGCCGAGTATTTTCAAGAGGTGCCGGAACTCCGTTCCCCCGCGTTCCCCCTGAAAAAAAGCCCTGGTTATATCCCTGAGCAATAACCCAGCCTCCACTGAAGCTGGAATCCAACTCGATCAGTAAACATTTGCTTATCTGTGCTAGCAGCCTGTCACGTGTCCTGATATCATAGATCCATTGCAGAGACTGCAATTGTTCATTAAGATTACCGAAATCTAGGCTAAGTGGCTCATTTTGCCTGTAACCCATAGTCCAGGATATATCTGTGTTCCTATTCAAAGACTGTTTGTGCATTTGCGGCCAAGGATCTCGCTGATTATTCCAAACTAGTAAGGTCACTGGCTGCCCTCTGCAGCCGTTGTTCTCTGCTCCAGTTTTCCTTTTCCTTTCAGATTCCTCCTCCCCTTAGCTTTCAACATATCACAGATAAAAAAGAAAGGCCGACAAGAAATTATGCCAGTCAAAATACAGCTTTCTTGTTTTCCCGCTTCCTTTTTTTTTGCCATCGTGACAATTATAAAACAGACACTGTAGATATAACCGGGTTCCCCAATGCGGCAGCCACCAAGACCCTCCCTGGCACCTGCCAAATGTTTTTAGAGAGTGGACAGGGCCAGGCAGGGCATTTTGAGTTTCTGATGTTTGTGGACAGTGGCTTTCTGTAAAGTACTTTGCCTGTGCAAACAGCAGAGTGATATTCTCAAAACACAGCAGGAATTGATTCTGACAAAACACGACTGGCCTGCACAGCTAAAATGCTTAGTGCACCGAACTGGAACTTTTATTGAAGTTATCAAATCTTCCCCGTTTTAACGTATCCTTATAATTTAAACAGAAGTAGATAATTACATCACTAAATCAAATTTTGTTCACTTTTCAAAAATAAGTTAGGTTCCTATCAAAATCTGGTCAGAATCTCCCTCTTACTGTACGCACATGCAAGGAGCTCTCACGAGTCCTTCGGCACCAGCTGTCCTTGGTACAAGTAATAATGCATGTTAAGAATGGCTCATGTAGCGAGCAGCTGCCTTTCCCCTCTTTTGCATGTTAGATGTCCATAAAATGAAGACAGATGCTGCCAGATAAGCAGCTCGCTCACTATGTATACTGCTTTTACTTACAGTATATACAGAAAAACATTTTAAAACAGTCTGTTAAGCTTCTGCCTGAAAAGGTACCTACGCTCCACATTATGCATGACCTCACTGCCTGATATTTTCTAATTGGCTCCACCTCCCATGGCAGCCATTTTGTGGTTGCACCCACCCACCCACCCTGTGTCAGGGTGAATTTGTACCAGTTTTGTCCAACTCTAGCTTGATGAGAAGATCCAGTAACTCTTTGGCTAACCCTTGACCTAGGAAGAGCTTGACGAGGTTAATGGCAATTTCCTGTCGGCACTCGGCAGTTGTGGTTTCGTCGATGAGGGTTATTAAATGTACTTTCCTGTCCTGTCAGGGGACAAAGAATGTTAAGAAAACAATTTCCACAAAGATCATAAATGTTTATAAATATCCCAGAAGGGCAAAAATCCATGAAAACCTGATGTGGGGGGCGGGGAGGACAGGGGCCGCTAGCTGCCTGCCACTGCTTAGCTGAGTAGTGTGTAAGTGTGTGTGTGTGGGGGGGGGATGACAGATAAAATGGGGATCGGAGATTGATGTAGCCAATGTCATGACATCACTTCCAGAGCACCCCAGAAGTGACATTACATTGGGCAGCACTCTTGCATTTGCCAAGAACTCTATGGTTAAACTGCAGAATTTTGGACAAATGCTACATCATTGTCTCTAGAGTGATGTAATTTATTGGCCATGCCACAAGTGACATCATCACATCAAAGTGGACAAAGCAAGTCCCCACTTCTCCCATTTCCTAAAGCTTACCAGCCATGGGCAACCCTAAAAGGCGTGGGTCTATGACTGGTATCAAACATCATCACCACCACCAGATAGTAATAATAATTTTATTTACGAGGTGCCTCAACAGCTACAAGCTGTATAGTGATTACATTACACAGAACAAACTCTATCTGCCAGTTTACAATAATTAAAAAATGTGATAAAGAGAAAAGGACACACAAGGAGGGAGAAAGGAAGCGCAGCAGAAATTAGAGGTTAAAAATCCAAGTTACATGTAATATTGGGGATCCGTGGCCAGATATCCCAATGTGTCAACTTAGCCACAAAACACAAACATGGGAGAGCCCCATATGGAACATGACGAAGGCACAGAGGAAGAGTGTAGGTTAACCCATACTCCACATGCTTTTTCTGGATTCAAAATGGACCTCCATGGCCTCCATAGGGAATAACACAATAACCTGCTCTCCCTACCAGGCCTAAAAGCAGCCAGGGTAGGGTGGGGGCTCTCAATTGAGGAAAACGGCATGCGGGAGGAATTAACCCTCCTTCCCAATGCTACGGGCCCATTCAATATTGCCATTCCACTCCACATACAATTCAATTCAAATGATGGGAGTATCAAGGGACATTTTCAAATGCTGAAGGAAGAGCTGCCAAGGACAGAGAAGCATGGATGTCAAAAAGCAGTGAGTTCCAATGGAAAGGGCAGCGAGAAGAGAGAAAGGAGGGACGTGAGAAAGAAGAAAGCCAGGTTTAGCCAAAAAGAAAGTGTCAGCAGAAAAGGCGAGAGATAAATAATTTCCAAAGGGTCAAAGAACGATACTATGAACGGCCGAACGACATATGAGGACCCCCAGATGTGTAACAGAGCAGCAAAAAGCAGCTGTGAAAGGCGCATAGTGTGGAGACCAAAGAGCGATGGTCCTCCTGATCCACTGTTGAGGGATCCCCGCATGGATTGTTGAGTCTTTTAATACTCAGTTGTAACAACTACAAAGGAAGCCAGTAAGAAATAAGGGGACATGGGAGACATTTGCAGAGGGAGCGGGGTCGGCTCGTACCTGTGCCGCTGCCTTAACTTCTTCACACAGAAGCTGCGCAAGAGGCTGGTAATGGCTGGATGGAAGCACCATCTCATCCCGGAGCCGCACTTGGAGGTGTAAAGCACCAAGGTTGCCTCTGAAACAGGAAAGAAGGCAGTCACGTGGTCAGGACGCCCCTAAGAGTGAGTTATTCTCCATCAGGGCAGGGAGGAGGCTCCTTTTATGACAACACAAATTGCCCCCAACTTTTGCGTTTTAACATCGTTCTTTGAGGGCCTGTTTCTGCGACTGGTTCTCCTGGAATAACCGTCCATGGAACTCTGTTCAACATGTGTAGGCCCAAAGTGTAGTTGGCTTGGGTGGGGTAGGTTTTAAGACAGGGCTAAGTGTCTTCAGAGTTCATCCCGGGGCTATAAAAATCAGTGCACTCCTGCTGGAGACCAGGTAATCTCGCTTGAAAAGATGGAAACTCACTCATCCTGCTGTGGCTTGGATTTGTCTGGTTGGAGCAGGAACCAGCCTTCCTCCCGCTGAACAGCAAGGAGTCTTTGGACATTGAACACCACCTGTGAGAAAAGAGAGACTCTTTCCAAAGCGAAAGACAGACTGGACACACGAAGTGCCTTCTGCCAAGTCAGGACCTTGGTCCATCTAGTTCCATCTTGTCTTCTCAGATTGGCAGCAGATCTCTAGAATATCAAGTCAAGAAGGGCCTTTCTCAACCCCTGAGATCCTTCAACAGGAGTACCAGGGACTGAATCCAAGACCTTCTGCATTCTACTGAGTCATCACAGCCCCGTGGCAGAAAACTATGGCAGGCAAACAGTTGCATCAACTTGCTCTTAAATATGAAACACCCCCAATTCAGCCAGACAGTTGCTAAACTATACCAGTAAATCTTTCATTAAGTCTGGGGTGCAAACACGCAAGTGACATTTAAGGTGGGGCATTTCCACTGGGGTGGGGGCTGCATGAAGATGTTGTCCAATGTGCCACCCTGTCTACTAAGTAGGATAAAATTTAATTATCCAATGTAGGGGGAGAAAGAGAGGGGCTGTCCCCTTTGCCAGTGGACCCTCTCCTCCATCCCAGACAGAAAGCAAACTGTGGCAACTCTTACTTGCTGCTTACATTTCCTGTCTCTCTTACCTTCCCCAGAAAATCATTCCTGCTAACAAGGTCCCAATCCCAAACCTCAACGACACACAGCTTCTCTGGGGCTGACTCGTCCAGGTCAAACTCGAAGGTCTCGTTCCATCTTGGGTAGCAGGACTTCTTGATCACCTGGAGAGAGGGCAATGTTGCAACAGCCATTGGTTTGGATGGCTATCAAAGAAGAGTTGACAAGAGCACAGAGAAGGCCAATCAAGGGCTGTTAGCCGTGATGGCTAAGTGGAACCTCCATGTTCAGAGACAGTGTGCCTATGAATACCGGTTTCCGGGGAAGGAAACAAGAGAGGGAGGCTTTGCCTCTGGGCCCCTGCATGAGGATTTTCCAAAGGGACACAAAATGCTGGATAAGCTTGTCTACTGGCTTGATCATTAAGGCTCTTCCTATGTAAATGTTGACTACTAGTCCCTAACAAATGTCCAACACATTATTCCCTAAAAGGACTCAGCCGTTCTGCCCCATATATCACCAGAAAGAAGGGGAACCAGCTTTAAATTCCTTTGCAGGGCCAGAGGACGGAACAGCATGCATAGTCCGGGCAACTGCTGATGTTCACAGAATCACAGAGTTGGAAGGGGCCATACAGACCTTCTAGTCCAACCCCCTGCCCAATGCAGGATGAGCCTAAAGCATCCCTGACAAATATTCATCCAGCCTCTTCTTGAAAACTGCCAGTGAAGGGGAGCTCACCACCTTCCTAGGCAGCTGATTTCACCTTTGAACTACTCTGACCCTGAAAAAGTTTTTCCTAATATCCAGCCGGTATTTTTGTGCATGTAATTTAAGCCCATTGCTTCGAGTCCTGTCCTCTGCTGCCAAGTGGAACAGCTCCTTGCCCTACTCCAAATGACAGCCTTTCAAATATTTAAAGAGAGCAATCGTGTCCCCCCTCAATCTCCTCTTCTCCAAACTAAACATAGGGCTCAGTCTCCAGACCCCTGCTCATTCTTGTCGCTCTCTTCTGCACCCTCTCAATTTTGTCCACATCCTTTTTAAAGTGAGGACTCCAGAACTGCACACAGTAGTCCAGGTGCGGCCTGACCAAGGCAGTATAGAGAGGGACTATGACCTCCTGCAATTTCGGTGCAACGGCCTTTCTGATACAACCCAAGACCGAGGTTGCCTTTTTTGCCACTGCATCACACTGACTGCTCATATTTAGTTTACAGTCCACTCTTACCCCAAGATCTCTTTCGCATACACTACTACCCAGAAGTGTATCTCCCATCCTGTATTTGTGCTTCACATTTTTGTGGCCCAGATGTAATACTGTGTACTTATCTATGTTGAATTGCATCCTGTTCACAACTGACCACTTCTCCAGAGTATTCAGGCCTTGTTGAATTTTAACCCTATCTTCTGGAGTGTTTGCCACTTCTCCCAATTTGGTATCATCAGCAAATTTAATGAGCAGCCCTTCCACTCCTTCATCCAGATCACTGATAAAAACATTGAAAAGTACCAGGCCCAAAACCGAGCCCTGTGGCATCCCACTGGACACCTCTCTCCAATCTGATGAAACGCCATTGACCACCACTCTTTGGGTGTGGTCCTCTAACCAGTTCCCTATCCACCGAACTGTCCTATAGTCCAGTCCGCAGTCTTCCAGTTTACCCATTAGAATGTCATGGGGAAACTTATCAAAAACTTTGCTGAAATCCAGGTAAATCACGTCGACAGAGTTCCCATTATCCAGTAAGCTCGTCACTCGATCAAAGAAGGAAACCAGGTTGGTCTGACAAGATCTGTTGGGGACAAAACCATGTTGACTTCCCCGGATCACTAAGCGGTCCTTCAGATGCTTACACATCGATCTCTTTCCTTCTTATCATCAAAACACACCCAATGCCTTGTTTAGCCCCATCTTCTTTTACCCATGGCCCAGACTCACTGAAGTCTCCTGCGTCTTGCCATTATAGCGAACTCTGACAAAGGGGTCGGATGCTCCATTCCGGTCCTTCCGAGCTAAATCCCTGGGAAGGAAAAAAGGGAAGAGAAGAAAAGGAATGGATGATGGCTGACATACCAGGGGCTCTCTGAGTAGCCCTAGCCCAAAGCGGAAGGGAGGGAGCGAGCTTTGGAAAGTCACCATGCCCCTCAGGCTAGGCAAGCTCATAGAGATGTTGCAAGCAAGGTACGGAGCCAATCTGTGCTCCATGGAGATACAAACAATTGGTCAGAATAGTCTTATTAGCCTTGGGGATTACTTCACAAAAGTCATCAGCCCACCCAAAATTTTCTACCAGCCAATGAACATTTTTACTAGCCCATCTGCACACCTATACTACACTGAGTAGAACTGGGTTCAAATCTCCACTTGGCCAGAAAACAGAGTTACTCTCGGCCTCACCTACCACACAGAGCGGTTTTGAGGACAAAAGAGAAAAAGGACGAGCCACATAATACCCCCTGGACCTCATTGCCGACAATTTTGAGGCCAAACCATGCATAATGCAGGGGGCCCATGTTTGGATCCGCAGGCATGTAACTAAGCTGCAAAAAGCTTGTTTCCCCCCTCTCCGACAGGCTGCTTTAAGCCTCAGGGTATTGAGTTCAGGGGAGAGGAAGGTCAAAGCAGTGACTCAAGTGCAGACACGTCAAAGCCAGTGGGGAATAGTGGTTAGTGTCAGGCCAAGTTCAAATCTCCACCTTGCCATGGAAGCTGGCTGGTTGACCTTGGGCCAGTCACTCTCTGTCTGCCTAATCTACCTCACAAGGTTGTTGTTAAGATAAAATAGAGGGCAGAACAATGTAAGCTGCTTTAGGTCCCAACTTGGAAGAAAGGCTAGGTATAAATGAAGTAAATAAGTAAATAAATAAATAAAGATACCTCCTACATGGGTGATTGGCTCTGTCTCACAAGAGACTTGCATGAAAAAATTTACTTCTCAAAACACAGAGCACGGAAAGCAGTGTTGCAGCCAATTATTCCCAAAGATGTAATATAGCCTTACTTATAAGAGAGTCATACACTGCTGTTTTGACTAGCAGAATCCCTCCGCCACCCCTTCCTCAACTTTCTCGCAGTGGAGGAACGAAGCCCGGTCTCTCCGTTGCATTACCCTCCTTCTGTACCCGCACCATACCTTTTCCAATGCCGTGGCAAAGATTTCTGCAGCAAAAATTGGACAGGACAAAGCCTGGGGAACTCTCAACGGTCTCTCAAGCGGGAGCTAACCTGGGTGGATTGGCCTTTTAACTTATTGTGAAATGTCTTGGTGGGCCACTGCCCAGGAGAACTGCTGGCGCCCAAGCGCAAGCCAAATCAAGCCCCAGCGATACTGGCAATGCCTCGGAGGCTGCTTGACTCATCTCCAAGCGGAGCATTCTCCAAAATACTGCCACTGTCATCGAGGCTCGGTTTCATCTAAGGCTATGTTTGTGTTCCAGTTGACCTCGGACTGGAAGAAAGGTAAAGAGCCAAGAAAGAAAAAGGTAGCGTCTCCTCATAGTCTCATGGCATCTCTGTCACACTGTGTCCCTCCCAGCTCCAGAACTGCCCCCCACAAAAGCTGTATGGTTGCCATTTTTCTTTCCCATTAAAGGGCTTTAGATCATAATCTCCCCCCTCCATCTGTCTGTCCCCCTTGCTGAGGTGATTAAAACAAAAAACAGTTCTCTGTAGAGATTGTTTTTAACTATAAATGGTTTTCTCCAATTGTCTGTGAGAGTTTAAAAGAAAGGATACGGAATGCTTGCTTGCTGCAGAGAATTGGCAGATACAAAAAAGAGAGGAAAGGCGAGAATGTGGAAATGTTTCTGGCCTTTCAATGCATCTCTGACTCAGACCATGTTGTTTGCTAGCGTAAAGCAAGGCGGACGTGAGCACACTGTCTCTTTTTCCTAGCACAGTCTCCGCATTTCCATCGCCTCCGGTCTGCGTATTTACTTGAAACCTGACTCCAAAGACTGGAGAGGGTAGGATCAGAGGCAAGAGTCCTCAGTTATAACACTGGTGTAAGTGTCTGATAGACACTCAAATCACCTTCGAGAGAGACTCATTGTAGGTCAATGTCTGACCACTGCTTGAGCAGAAGAGAAAATTCAGGAGAGGCATTTGTCATGCAAATGAGCATTTTGGCCAGTGGGGTAGATTAAGCTTTGCATTATGATCCTAAAGCAACATCTCTTTTAACACCTTGCACATGAAAATGCCTTTCAGAACATGAATTAGGAAACTCCTGGTTCCAATTTAGCCATTACAAGGAATGTCCTTGACAGCCATAGGCAAAAACCCTTTCTCTCTCTTGTTCAGTCCATAATAGGAGAATGATAACACTGGCCTACCTCATAGGGCTATCATATGATTTATTGCGATAACGTAAATGGAAACTCTTTGACAAGCTATTTAAAAATTAGAAGCCATTACTAATACAAAAAATGAATATGTAATAATGATAATCAGAGGCAATATGCAAAATTGATTGCCAAGCTGCCTCTGAGTTGCAGCTCTTTTGTTCCAAAGCTGTTTGGTATCTCCTTTAAAAATAGAACGGCACGGCTCATTCCCGGCTGTCAGTCAAATGTCCTGTAGACAGTTAAGGACACAGGTAATTAGAGAGGGGAACGCAAGAGCAGAACGTTCCCTGACGCAGGGCTTGGTCAATCCCCTGGTGGCTCCTAGTAGTCCAAAGATTAAGAACTAGTGAGCAGAGGAAGGGGCGTCACTGTGACTCGAGGAAGGGTGTGTGTGGATTCCACATAGGTCACTGACACCTCAGCCAGATTCCCTGCTGTAGAACTACAAGGTTCTTTTACACCAATTAATAAACCATTCACTTTACCTCTTTAACTCGGACAGTCCTTAATTTTTAGTATCCATATAGGTCTCAGGGCGAAGCTACAAGTGACGAATGACACTTGAACGGCAAGTGTATTTCTCCCTGTTCACTTGCGCGCCACTCAATCCACTTGCTGTTCAAGTGTCATTCGTCACTTGTAGCTTGGCCCCTAGTGTCCTTGTTTCTGCCTTTCAGGGGTATCAGGTTACAATGATTAGAGCAAGAGTTGCTAGAGTTGTTATTGCCCCCTTCCCCCGGTTCAGCTGCCTCCCTCAGTCTCTCTAAGTAAAATATCAGAGAAAGGGCCCGATGCTTCATCTCTTGTGTCAATTGCTGCACATGAACACTAAAGGACGGTGCAACACGAAGACTGCCATTTTGTCCACTAGAGCTGGAAAGGTGTATTGCAGATAACCTGCTCCAGGACAGTATTACTTTCCTAGTATCTCTTTAATCGTCCGGACCTGGATCGCCCAAGGTGAGCCTGATCTCATCAGATCTCAGAAGCTAAGCAGGGTCGGCCTTGGTTAGTAATTGGATGGGAGGCCTCCATCGAAGACCAGGGTTGCAGAGGCAGGCAATGGCAAACCATCTCTGTTAGTCTCTTGCCTTGAAAACCCCAGCAGGGGTCGCCATAATTCACCTATGACTTGAGGGTACTCTCCACCACCATCTATTTAATCAAAAGAGCAGCTGCCTGCTGGGTCCTCAATTGGTGGAAGGTAGGTGATCGCGAAAGAAAGGCAGAGAACACACACACAAGGCATAACAGAGTATTCAGCAGCCTGCAGTGGGAGTGAGGAAAGGTTGAAAGAACCCAGTAAATTTAACGCAGAGGAAATAAAACCACAGAGAGACATTTCCATAGTCTTCACAGGGGTTCCACACAGAAGAACCAACGTAATGTAGTGGTTAGATTTTCAGACTAGGATCTAGGAGACCCAAAAAGAAATCACGGCTGTCCCATGGAAACTTGCTGGGTGACCTTGGGCCAGTCACATGCTCTTAGCATAACCTACCTTACAGGGTAGTTGTGAAGGTATAAACAGAGGAGAGTGACGTAAGCTGCTTTGGGTAGCGACTGGGGCGAGCGTCAGGGTATAAATGAAATGAATAAATAAATAAGAAGGCAAAGACTTGCACATGAAGCTACCTTATACTGATTCAGATCATTGGCCTATTAAGGTCAGTACTATCTACTCAGACTGGCAGCAGCATTTGGAACCTGGAACCAGCCCAAAACCAAGTCCACCTTCTTGCCGGTCTTGCCACTGCTGCGGGCCTTGCCTTGACCTTCTCTGACCTCCGTTTTTGTCCAGGCCCAGCCATCTTTCAAAGCCCCTTCCCTCCGGCTTGCTCAAGTCAGTCTTACCGAGCATCAAACACCCTGCAGCGGAGCTTCTTCGCCGCATCGCTGCCCACGATTTCAATCCGGAGGTGAAGTTCCCCCTGCACTTCCTCATCCGGGTCGATTTCAGTGAGGTTCAGCCAACCGCAGTAACCTGTAAGCATAAATAGAAAGAATTTTTTTTTAAAAAATAATGAAGGAATTTCACGTGGGAACATCAGCATCCTACCACAGAGAGACAGGGCAAGGCTAAACTCAATTTAAGAGTTGAGTATGTCAGAAATGGCATGTGGAAGATAAGCTTTGGCAACTCACTGAACATTTTACAACAAATACTGGCAGAGATTGTTGGAGGATTTGCAGTAAAGCAATATTATGTTTCTAATGTTGTCCATCTTTGCCTCTCCTTTGCAGCTACATCTGATGAAACAGTGGCTGTTTCGAGCCTTCGCTGTGTTTGGAACTTCTTCCACCCCATCTCCCTTTTGACTTCTTCTCAATCCTGCTTTCACAACTTGCCAACTTGTAATCCTGGACCATGCCCTGACCTGGATAGCACAGGTGAGCCTGATTTCGTCACATTTCAGAAGCTAAGCAGGGCTGGCCTTGGTTAATAATGGGATGGGAGACCGCCAACGAAGACCAGGGTTGCAGAAGCAGGCACTGGCAAACCACCTTTGTTAGTCTCTTGCCATGAACCTCACCAGGGGTTGCCAGAAGTCAGCTATGACTTGAGGGCACTCTCCACCACTACCAATCCTGGACTGTAATAGCCAGGGCTTTTTTTCTGGGAAAAGTGGTAGTGGAACTCAGTGGGTTGCCCTCGGAGAAAATGGTCACATGGCAGTGGCCCCGCCCCCTGATCTCCAGACAGAGAGGAGTTTAGATTGCCCTCCACGACGGATGGCGCAATCTAAACTCCCCTCTGTCTGGAGATCAGGGGGCGGGGCCACCAGCCATGTGACCGTTTTCAAGAGGTTCCAGAACTCCATTCCACCGTGTTCCAGCTGAAAAAAAGCCCTGGTAATAGCACTCCTGCTTCTAGACTCTGCATGACATCTCCACCCCCCACAACCCCCTAGAAAAAATGGCATTCCTCTTCATTCGTAGCAGCAATTGAACTTCTCATTGTAAGCATCGCACAACTGACTCTTTCACCTTCCACATTTAAAATGCTGTTCAGCTAACAGATCCTGCCATTAAGTTATGAAAACGCAGTAGCCGAGCATCGCCTTCTTAAAACATTTCATTGGCATCATTCTTAGCCTAAGGGCAGCTCTTTGCTATCGTTTGAGAGGCACTGAATTCATCACAAACTGTAACCAAAAGAGGCAATAAGGGATGAATAAGGATGGCCAGAGAAGTTAGCATAGAGCGAATAAAGACTTTAATTTTGGGTTTGTATGTTCTAAATGAAAAGATTTTTTTCTTACATACTTGATGGAGAAGTTAATGGGTCTGATGTATTTAAGTTGGTGTTTAATGGGTGATTAGAACAGGTTTATTTATTTACAGACTGCTAGACTTTTAGAAAGAAATATTAGAATCTTATAGGGTTAAACTATTAAAGCCCCTTTTCATTTTGATGGGTAATTTGGGTCTAACTGTTGTTAGAATAAAAAATGGCTCTGTTAAAGAATGTATTTATTTTTTAGAGAGACATAAAATATATTTAGGATTGGATATGCTTTTGGTTACTAATGACTGAGTTATGAAGGCCTTGAAGGTAGAAAATTTTCTAAAGACTTTTTCATTATGTTGTGCTAGTTATATTAAGGTTATTGATTAGAGAAAAGATTGTAGATATTCATTTACATAGAAACTCACAATTGACTTGATGCTGAAATAGAACGAGAAGAACGAAGCTATGCTTATTTGAAGATTAGGAAGAAAGCATAGATGTTAAATGTTAAATTTAGTTTAGAACTTGTATCAGCTTTCAATTGCTTCAAATGGAAAACAGAAAACTGGTATATGTTCCTATTAATTCGTTTTTCCCTCTTTTTCTTTTTCTCTCCTTTTCACTGTTTTTTAATTTTTTTGTTTTTTATATTTTTACCTAGTTTTTCTTATTTCCTATATGTTTTATAATCATGTTGAAAATTTCATTAAGAGGCACTATAAAAAGAAACTGATTTTTGATGGTTACATAAGCGCAGAAGCTGCGGTGTGCACTGGTTCTCCAAATAATGACTCGGCACCTCTCCAGCCAACCCAATCACTTTTGAAAGAGGGACCGCATCGTGATCTGGACACAGCCCAAAATGACTCAGAAAACCCAATTCGGCATGACTAGCAAAATGAGATCTGATCTGATGGTTATCTGTTCATCGCTGCAAGTATATTTATAGCACAGAAAGAGAAAGCAAGATACATCTGCACAAATGAAGGAGGCCCAAACGGTCCCTCTGGTTTCTGCTGGGATCTGTTGGACGTTTTGTTTCTCCACTTCGTGTTCATTTGCATGATGTAGGCAGGTTTTGCGGTTTTTATCTTGCAAAATTTTACTTACGATGTACATTATTTACGTGTATAAGGCTGATTCACAGAGGCACAGGGAATAATGAACAACATACATACATTTTACAGGAAAAACTGTGCGTGAGCAAACTGAAAAAGGTAAAAAATCATGGGCTCGAATTGCATAGTGGAGATCCAAAATTGTAACAGAGATTTTGGGGGTCCAAATAGCAGAAATACATCAATTTTAGAGCAGTTTGCCATGACTTCTCTGAGAATTGCAATTCCATAAAGGTGACGAGGTCTCCGGTAGAGATTGCAAGCACCTCTTAAAGAGCTGTAGTTCCCGGGATCCTTGGAGAGGGGCCTATCTCAGTGGTAGCATATTTGCTTGGCATTGTCATGTCTGAACCCCATCCATGCCAATGCTAATACTAATACTGACCTTCATGCTGTAACTTGATGTCATATTGCCAATGCCACAACTGTTTCTTTTACAGGCTTATTGCAGGTGCTTTACCTAACAAACTGTAGAAACTTTCAGTGCTCATGACCTTGTAGACTGCTCACTCCCATGCATTGCTATGTCTCGACTTTGATCTCTTGCTTTCTCAGTGTCTCGACTTGATAGTACAAATATGTGAGACGTTCTCGGGACAAATTCGCGCCCAAAGTCCTGTTTACTGTTGGGAGGGGAAAGGAGCAGCCGTGTATGTTAAGAGGAAGGATCTTCCCACATCTTACTATTCCTGTCAATCTTGCTCTTACTGCTTAGACGCTTACCTTGCTTCTGAGTAACCCTATGGACATATCTATGGAAATGCTTTGATTTCTGAATAAAGCCATTTAAACCAAGAGCCTGGATTTCTTGTTGCCATGGTACAGGGATCTATCTGCCATAGCCTGTCATCCATAGCCTGACAGGCATGCAGAAGATCTCTGTTTCAACCCGGGACATTTCCAGTTAAAAGGATAAGGCAGCGGGTGATGTGAAAGACCTTGACCTGAGACCCTGGAGAGCTGCTGCCATCCAGAGTAGACAATATTAATCTAGATAGACCAAGGACATGACTCAGTATAAGGCAGCTTTCTGTGTTCACCTTATTCAAATGTGTGGAATAGAGCAGCCCGTGGTCAATAATGAATTAACAGAATCTACTGTATGAAATAAACTGTAATATATTTGAGTATTTGGAGCTGTTTAGAGTTGTATAGATCATTGCAACAATCCTTACAGGAAGAATCAGCCTTGCTGGCTATTTCACGTTATCCCAAACACAAATGATGACAGTATACTTCATTGTTTCTTCCAGGAGATCTGGAAAGTATACCTTTATCTCCTCCCCTCTTTTGTCCTCACAGCAACCCTGTGAGGTAGATTAGCCTGAGAGGGGGACTTGTTGGGATCACACTAATGTGGGCTGCCATGTGTTCCTCTGACGTTCTGCACAGATCAGTTTGCAAGAGTACTATTTTGTGCACACGTGTAGGCTTTGGTCACGCGAGCCAATGACTGCACAGGGAATGCTGGACAGAGGGGGTGAAGAGAGCAGGTCGATTCCGACACATTCCCCACCCCCCACCCCTAAAAAGTCACCTGCAGTAAATCAGGGCCCAATTACACATTCGACTGCTTCTGGCTCACTCTGGGTTATTTAAAATCAGACACTCTAAAAACTGAATTCCCAGCACTTTCTGAAACTTACTTCTCAGGCATATTGGGGGGTGGGGGGGGTCTGCTGCAGACTGAGATAGCAGCATGTGGAACGCAGGGGCTTTAGCCTCGCCTCACTTTAGTTCCCCACCCTGAAATGGGGAGCTGCTATTAAGGAATCTTACATGTCACCCCCATAATATGTAAGCTTCTTCAGTGGTGCAAGTAGTGGTCTCTGTTTCAGGTCAGGAAAGAAGCAGGCCGAGGAGACCGGAATCCCCTCTCTCCATGTGCCGCAGTCCCGATCCAAATCAGCCCCCATGCCCCGAGAACACGGAATACACAGAGCACATTTGCCTGGATGTGGGGCAGACGGGGAAACTAGCTGGGGCCTTGGAATTTGCATACCTAAAGAGAACTGGCAGAAGGCTTGGATCTTGTGCATCTCTAAACCTATGCCACAATGGTCTGCGGGGATCTCGAGCAGCGTTGGCCACTTTGAGCCATGAGGGTTTGATCAGCCCAGCAACTGATGTTGAGTGGGTGGGGGAATTGCTTCTCAGAGACGGTCCCCTCTTCCTACGCCTAAAGGATGAGTCACCAGGACTCTTCAGCACGTTTGGCTAGCCCTTCAGCAAGCAGCTCACGTCCGCTCTATGCTCCTGTCTAGCCCAGCAGCCAGACGACAGCAGAGAACACCGTGCATGTGCCTGTGTGCGTGGGGAGTGATTCGGCTGCGAGAACCATCTCTTGTCTGCTCATTTCCTGCCCTCTCCAACCTGTTCTTTTATGCGGCTCAGATTCCCATTAAGACGCAAGGAGAGGTGGATCTACAAAGATCTGGGGGGAAAGCAGCAGACTCTGGCACGCTGCTTTCTAAGGATCCTAAAACTCGTCTTTTCTATGGATGGAACAGTATACACAAATCAAGAACATCAGCACGTCTGACTTGAAGAGAGGGAGTTGATTTGGCCCCCACCCTTTCCTTTCCACCGAACCCTGTATCAATGTCATTTGCCCCTCAAAATGGAAATGTGTATCTTCTTAGGAAAAAAATATACCAGCAGTTCTGTATTGAACAAGCAGCATGTTAAGACTGTGGATCTTTAAAAAGGAATTAAAAATCACTACTGGGTTTATTTGTAAAACAAAGCCCTCCTCCAACAAGTGGAATCTGCTAGCAAGCAGGAATCTCTCATTTTTAGAGCTGTAGACCTGAAGCTAGAGGGATTTGGGGGGGTGGGGGGAGAGTTGCCAAGGCGGTGCATAGGGAAGTGGAGCTCTGCAAGATGGATCCATCTCCCCTTTTCTTCAGAAAAGCAATCAGCCAAGCTGTCGGCTTCCCTGTGGGCACCACGAGAGAGAGGAGCAGAGCAAGAATGAATGAGTGTCCTACAGCTGGATTCAATCTGCAATGAGCTCAAAAGGGTGCAACTCTACTTAGGATTGCAGTGGGCTGGGAGGCAAAACAGGACTAAAAAGAGCCCTGTCCCCTCCCCAAGAGGGAGAAGCAAGAAGTGGTCCTTTCCCCATGGAAGGGCAGAGGGACAGGTTTAGGAGCCCTGACCTCACCCCACCAATGGGGGGAAGGGTGAAGGGGCCCTGGCCATGCCCCCAGTGAAAGAGGGAAGGAAGGAGTAGGCTTGCCACAGCTTCTGCCCAGCATGCAACAATGGCAGGTCCTGCTCCCCTTGCAGGGCCACCATCTTGTGGTGGCCGCAAATGCCACCCACTTTGCATGCCCCCTGCCCAGCCCATCTGTCCACTGGGATTTTCCCTGGTGGCCTTAAGGGGCAATCTTCCCCAACTGTAACTGACTTGGAGTACCCAGAGAAGAACTGCCAATACTGGCTTGAAAAGCTACCGAGCCACCTTTTTTCTGTTTACTCCTCCAGAAGTAAAAATAGATCCTCTTCTGGGAGAATCAATCTCACCTTTGGGATGCTCTGCCAACAGGCTGTGGGTAAGGGAGACTTTCCCGATCACATCATCCCGGCTGACAGGAGAACAAAGAGACAAGGGAAGGGGGAGAACAAAAGGTTGTCACAAACCACCACGAAAGGTTAACCCCCCAAAATGTATGTACGTTTGGTGCAATATCGGGATGAATGAATATACCTCTTTTCTCTATTACTTTGCAGTTCCTGTCTCGTATTGTCTTCCACACTAACTGCGAGAATCGAATTCCTTCCAAAATCAGAGCACGCACAGTATGATACGGGTTTCACTTCCTTTGCCTATTACCTTTCTTCTACGTTAATGATTATTTAGAATATAGACACTGATTTCGAAAGTTAAAAGAATTACTCCAGGTTTGTATGGAATAGTTACCTACAATAGTTTCCATTATTTTTACAATTCTTTTCCAAAAAGCTTGGAATCACTCTTCACTACCAGCTCTCAGAAAAGAGCCGACAGAACTTTTACTGATGGCAAATTCCTGTTGGCACAAATGTGGACATCAAACAAAATACCAACAGTCACGTGGTGGATGTATAAAATCTCGGACATGATAGTTATGGACAAAATATCAGAGCAATTAACAACAAACGATAAAGCCTTCCAAACAAGCTTGTGGGAAAAGTGGTTCCATACTTTGACTACATTTCAAACGATGCAGCTACAGAGACTGCTTTGCCAAAATAATACTTAAGACTTTGTATTCTATTAATCTTTGTAAGGCATGCACTTCTTCACAGGATTCTTATTGTTCTGTTGTTAGTATTCTCTTTTAATTATTAGGGTTGATAGTTGAATGTTGAAATTGTCTTCTATGTTAAATGTTAAAGTTAAAATAAAAAGTGATAAAAAGAATGTAGACATTGGCAAAACAATGAAAAAAATCAGTGCAACTGTACACATGCATGCGATCATTATTTTTGTGTGTGAGTTTGGATCGTGCAGATATGCGCTCCAGACGTACAGGTAAAGTAGCATGCAAAAATATTTTAACATATAATCCCATCAAGATTATGCTTTGGCAGAGTTTTATAAATGTGCGTATTAAAGCTGGGCACAAACCAAAATACGAACCAAAATTCATCATGAACTGTGTCTTTTTGGGGGTTCGTGAACCAGTGGTTTGTTGGAGGGCACTTCTGATGAACCTCAGGAACCGCGACAATTTTGGGGCCAGTTCATTTGGTTCGTTTTTCGGTTCGGTCACAGCAGACAGCCTGGCACCCACCGATCAATCAGTTTCCTAGGCAACGGGGGGGGGGTGCTTTCTGCAGACCTTCTGCTGCCCCCTGACGTATTCATGAACCAAAGAAACCGGTTCGCGAACCGGGCAATTTCATACCGGTTCATGGTTTTTGGTTTGTGAAACGTGACGAATCACGAATCGCAATGAACCGCCATTTTCCCAGTTCATGCCCATCTCTAGTGCATGTAGATCAGTAACTGAGTAGGAGGGGGAAAAGATGCAAGCAAATGGAAGGAACTGAAAGCAGTGTTAAAGCAGTACGAAATGCAGAAATTAAAAAATGGTAGGGTGTAGGATCCCTAATACATCGTTTTGGAAACAAGACCAGGAAATGTGGGAGAAATACAAAGGAGGGGAATTTTGAAAGCATCCTTTATTTGGGGATGGCTGGCAGAATTCTTTCAGCTTCAAGATCCAAACAACGTAGCAATCTGCTGATATTAAGTAAGCCTGTGTTGTGTGTCAATGCCTGGATGGGGGACCGCTCGGAAACCCCGTGGATGTTTTCTTCAGAGAAGCTAAATTTGCAATACCTAAATTTATTTATTTACAACCATTAGATCTCACCTTTCTGTCCAATCAGGGCCACCAAAGCAGCTAAATAATATAGTGTGGGGTAAAAAAAAAAAATCGTATTTCTATCCCACCCCCCTCCAGTTTCAAATGTTTCACTGCCTTTCTCAGTTATGAATATTGTGGGAACTGGATTTTGAAGTTTGAAGGAAAGCGAAGTTTCAAAAGGACTGAAACTGTGAAATACAACCTTTATGGCTACAGCCCTAAAATTCATAGAGCAAACCTCCTCTTGCCTGTTCATGCAACATTATCCTCCAGCTCAGTGAATCAGAGGACCAACCATTCCACCCATCATGTACATTGGAGGAGCACTTCTCATTGGACTGGGACTGGTGGCACTCTAGCCAATCAAAAGATTGCCTGCCATTGCTTTAAGAGTGGTGTACTGGTGATGTAATGATTAGAATGGTGATCTAGGATCTAGAAGACCCAAGTCTGAATTCCCAATTCTGCCATGGAAGCTTGCTGGGTAATGTTGGGCCAATCATCCACCTAACCTATCTCACAGGTTGTTGCGAGGATAAAATGGAGGGGAGGAGAATTTGTAAGCCACTTTGGGCCCTAAAGTTGGGGAGAAAAGTGGGGCATAAATGAAGTAAACAAAGATCAGTGGTGCAGCACGTGCAGGAAGTCCTAGGTTCAGCCACTGGTATCTCCAATGATCCTGGCGGGCAGATGTGGGGGGAGAGCTTCCACTGCCCTAAATCCTAGAGAGCTACTTCCAGTACTGAGCTAGATGGACCAATGGTCTGATTCAGTATAAGGCAATAGCATATCTTGCATATCGAATTGTGGGAAGGGCCAAAGAAGAAGGATGGACAAACTTCACAAGAGATGACATTGTACCTTAGTGCATCTTCATCCATCACATAGAAGGATACACAGTGGAAGGTGGGGGGTAGGTGGACCTCATATTCTTCACCCCAGAAAGGGAACAAAGTTTTCCACACGGTGGCTGTCCTGAGGGGGAGGGAAAGGATTGACACATAAATAACAAGTCTATATCTTCTGGAAAAACAAAGAGGGGCTATATTACTAAAGTTTAGAAAGCTAGATCTATATCCCAGTTATACACGTTCCTTGAAGAAACAGTAAAAAGACTGCCTCTCATACCGACCAACATTTAGAAACCTCAGAGGAGTCCACCTTCTCCAATTCGATGAGTAACAACACAGCAAATGAGGAAACAACATAAACAAGAGAGCAATCCTAAGCAGGTCAACTCAAAATCCTACTCAGAACTGTCCCAACGGGCTTACTCCCAGGAAAATCTTCTTAGGTTTTTACTGTACTAGGCAGGGCTTTTTTTCAGCAGGAACACGGGGGAACGGAGTTCTGGAACCTCTTGAAAATGGTCACATGGCTGGTGGCCCCGCCCCCTGATCTCCAGACAGAGGGGAGGTTAGATGGCCCTCCGCGCTGCGCCGCGCTGCGCAGAGGGCAATCTAATCTCCCCTCTGTCTGGAGATCAGGGGGCGGGGCCACCAGCCATGTGACCATTTTCTCCGAGAGCAACCCACTGAATTCCACCACCAATTTTCCCAGAAAAAAAGCCCTGGTACTAGGTAAAAAAATAAATAAACCCCAAGTTCAACCTAAATGTAGGTGGGATAGGAACTAATTTTGTCTAAGAAATCTTCAAGTTTGGGATGGGGGGCATAAGCTGGATGAAAAGAAAAAACCTGGCATGCAATCATACCTAAGAAGTCAGTTCCACGCTAGGAACCGTGAGGAAAAGGAACTAACATTCGATATCTCAAAAAGGGTATTGAAGAGCTGGGAAAGGAAAAGGGCCAAATGAAGGGACTGAATTTTGGAGATATCCAGATTAGAAAGAAAAGAGATCACTTACTGGGGGCATGACACAGTTTTATGAAATTAACAAAAGCCAAAAGGAATTTGTGCCTTTGGCATGCATACCGGGTTCAGAGTGTCTCCGCACGAGACCCCTTGGCGTGTATTCATCAAATGTAGGGAGATGCAATGTTCGCCGAGAAGCGTAATTTAAAAAGACAGATATGGCGGAGATTGCTCCTCAGACGGTTTGTTGATTTCATCTTCGCCTCCCCAAAGGCTCTGTCAATTTCGCTTCTCCAGTCTAAAACTATGTGGGATCACAACCAGAGAGCAGCGAGGAATGGAAATGGGCTGGAGCTACCATCAAGAGCCGGGCTTGGACATGGAGAGGTTATAACGGGCTGAAGTTTCCCTTCTGGTATTTCACAGCCCCTTCACGCAACTTCAATGTATAGCAAAGCCTTTGCCATGCTGCCAGTTCTGTCTTTTTAAACTACCTTTCCTGGCTAACATTGCATCTCCCGACATGTGTTCTTCACGTGTCAAATGTCTCATGTAGAGAGACTCTCAGTGTTTATAGGGACTCTGGAACCGCATTGTGTTGACAGCTGCCATCCCTATAGCTTCCAAATGCCCTCAAAGGGGCCACCAGGAGCACTGGACCTGCGTCCTGCTCCAGTTGATCAGCCCCCTCCCCTACACCAAAATCCAATCCGGTACTAGGGTTGTCAACCATAGTTTGGCAAATTCCTGGAGGTTTGGGGATGGAACCTGAGAGGACAGAGCTTGGAAGAAGGGAGAGAGCTCCGCAGAGATGTGATCCCACAGAGTCTGCCTTCTGAAATGGTCACTTCCTCCAAGGGACCTGATCTCTGTAGTCTGGGTATCACTTCAAATTCCAGGAAAACTCAAAACCTCGCCTGGAGATTGGTAATCCTATACCATACACATTTGTATCGAATTACAGTGGGATCTACCAGTCTGCATAGCCCCAAATAGCCAGTCTTGTTAGAGCTTGGAAGTTAAGCAGGGTCAGCCCTATTTGGATGGGAGACAACCAAGGAACGCTGGGATTGCAATTCTGAGAAAGACAGTGGCCGTTTTCACACTGCTGACCGGCCACGGAACATCGCGCCAAGCTCCTGGAACGACAGCGTCTTCCTGGCGCGATTTTGCACAAGAACTACCATTCTCGGGCAAAATTGCACCAGGAAGACGCTGTCGTTTCGGGAGCTTGGCGCGATGTTCCGTGGCCAGTAAGCAGTGTGAAAATGACCAATGGCAAACCACCTCTGCTCATGTCTCATCTCATGGGGTCACCATGAATTGGTTGCGCCTTGATAGTACACAATTATAATTAATTATAGTGGGGTTTGTATTTTTTTAATTACTGTGTACAGCTTTGGCAGCCAAACCTGACTAAAAAGTGGGATAAAAATAAACTAAATAAGACCTCCTTTTTGAATTTGCACATTTTGTATGGAGCTCGGGAAATATCCCTGAATCTTGACCTCGGATACAATCCTGTTTGTGGTCCCAGAAAAATAAGGGTGTGTGTGAGAAATTTAGGGCACTGAAGTATTGTCAGCTTACCTGATGATGGCTTCATTGTCAATTTTCACAATACAATAAGGGTCACTGCTTCCTGTACTGAAAAAAAAGAAGGAATAAAGAATATTCAAGGCAAAGATTACTTAGAACACAAGTAACCAAATATCTTTTAAACTGGAGATGCCAAAGACTGAAGCTTGCACAGTTGTCTTGCAAAGTAGGTGTTCCAGCACTGAGCTATGGGTCTGACCCACTTTATTATGATCAATTATTTTTTTCAGCTCCTACATCCCACCTTGTCCCCCTGAATTCTGTAAACAAAAAAAGGAGAGAATGGAGCATTCAATTGGCTTAACGTGCAAGTAACCAGCAATTATTTAATTGCATAAAATCCCTCTCTGCGTGGAAGTTAGGAGGAAAAGGAAGACAGGAGGGCTGTCTTGTTGTATGCTGGACAAGTGGCACCAATACAATAAAGGGGGGGGGAGGGAATCCCGCGAGGGGTTGAAACGAGCAATGCTCCAAGACAACGAAGCTTATGAAATTAACTCACATGGAATGAACCTCAAGCTCTTGAACCAATATCAATAAAGTCTACAACTTTCAAAGCTCCAAAAATTTTTTAAAGTAAGCAAAATAAACTTACAATAGGCAACGCCTTACTTTTCAATGCTCCAAAAGTTGCTATAATAATGCCGCCGGTTGCTATTAGCACGGGGAAAATATGCAGGCTACGAATACTGTTTGAGTGAACAGGTTAGTGTTATAAAATTTGTATGGGTACCCACTATGGAGCAGTCTATTCAGTTTGTTTTTGTCAAGGTGTATCTATTTTGTAGATGCAAGGACTACACAGTCGCGAACGTGGAGCTCGAGACAACACAACGCACACGCTCCTGACGAGGCGAGGGACGAAATCTGTGCTTCAGCCGGCCCCAGATTGGGCGTGTCTAGATGTTCAACGACGCTAGGGTGGCCTAGCCCCCTCCTCTCTCCAACGCATTATTATTGTCACTCAATGGACTGTCACATAGTTTATATGGATTGCAATTGTATATAGTTAGCCTGTATTACATACTGCATAATAGGGTTGCCTGTTTGTTATAACGGTGCTAAACCACTTAGCCTGTATGCTGTGAGGCGTCGCCTCTTGGTACTTGTGTTTGTATTCCCCTTTGAAGAATATGCTGTAAGGCGTTGCCTATTGTAAGTTTATGCTTCTTTAAAAAACTTTTGGAGCATTGAAAAGTAAGGCGTTGCCTATTGTAAGTTTATTTTGCTTACTTTAAAAAATTTTTGGAGCTTTGAAAGTTGTAGACTTTATTGATATTGGTTCAAGAGCTTGAGGTTCATTCCATGTGAGTTAATTTCATAAGCTTCGTTGTCTTGGAGCATTGCTCGTTTCAACCCCTCGCGGGATTCCCTCCCTCCCCCCCCCCCTTTATTGTATTGGCTTTTGGCGAGGGTAGCCCTTTCTTTTCTGCGGACAAGTGGCACCACCTGTCTTGTCAAATTCACAGCCACAGAAAACAGAAAAGATGGTCCACTCCCTGCTTTAGGGTTGCCAGCTTCTAGGTGGGGCCTGGAGATCTCCCAGAATTAGAACTGATCTCCAGACCACAGGGATCAGTTCCCCTGGAGAAAAGGGCTGTTTTGGAGGGTATGGCATTATACCCCACTGAGGTCCCTTCCCTCCCCCAAACCCCACTGTCCTTAGGATCCACCCCAAATCTCCAGGAATTTCCCAACCCAGAGGTGGCAACCCTAAGCTTGCATTTAAAGCTAGTACAGAGTAAAGTTTTCTGTAAGAAGTAAGGTGATTTTTTTTCCTTCTGACAATAAGATCCTCAACTGTAACTGATGCTGGCAGAGTACAATTGAAACCAACTTCAACGCATCTTTTTAAAATCTAGATCCCCTGGTGATGGCTGATGCAGCCTGAATTTATTTGCTTGTTTTTAATGATACAGTCCAGAGATGCAGGCACATGTGTGGACCAGGCCTTCCTTGCCATTCAAGGCAAAAAAAAATGAATTATAAGCTGGAACTACCACTGGGGTGGCGATGAAGGTGTATGAACATAGGCACATAAGACTCCTTCCCGGGGCGCTGAACACAGCCACCACAGGCCCCCTTAGGCAGTAGGGATTTTTTTGAATTTGTGAAACTTTACAGTTCCAGAGTTTCTCCTGAGGTTCTTTCCACAAGCAGTCAGTGACTGTAGACACAGGCTAGAATAAAATTTCTTTTAGTTTAATGAATACAAATTACAGAGTGTTGCTGAGCATAAAACACTCTAGTTCAGGTAACAGACAAGAAAAAAAAAATTCTATTGCTAGCTAACAGCTGTCTAAAAATACTTTAAAATTTGCTGCCTCCGCTTCTCTGATGTAGCTTCTTAGCCGAGAGATTCTCACCATCAGATTTGGTAACGGAGTGCATTTTCATGCCACGCAAGTCAAGGCATATTCATGTCAAGAGGCCTGGAAGCAATCTTCCTCTCTCACATGATGGTAAAGGAATAACATCTTAGAGATAGGATTGCCAAGTCCCTCTACCCTCCCACCAGGAGGTGAGGAGACCTGGCATTTATCTTGTCCTGGCTTTGCATGTGTGTTCCCAGTGCATATGCAATGATGTCGCTTCTGGGGGGTGATGTCATCGCCACGGATACCACGAGTGCTCCTGCACTCGGCGCAGGGCCAATTTGGCCTGTTTGGGGGCAAAAGCAGCTCCAAACGAAGTGCAAGAGAGTTTGCATGGCCGGCGCAAAGTCATCACCCCAGAAGTGATGTTGTCGCCCCCCTAGGAGCGTGCACATTGCGCATGTTCCTGGGTGCCTGCTATTGGCAGGCAACCATGGGGTGGGGGGCTTGCCACCTCCCACTGATCACTGTCAGGTCAGCAGGCAAGGAGGCAAACCCCGGGAGCTTGCCCGCCACCGGTGGGCACCTGGGAATCAAACTTAGAGAAGGAACAGAATGGAGCAGGCAGCCATCTTTTCAGGCCTGTTGAAGTCAGATTATCAGCCAAGAGCCAATCTGGGCTCCCTTGGTTAACTGGCATTGCTAGCCATGTAAAATTGGAGAATGAAGACAGGAATGGTGACAGCCAGCCTCTCATGAATCTCTTGAGAGCCAGCAAAGGCCTGCAGGTGTCAGAAATTAACAAGCCAGCATCAGTGGAGAAAAGGGGAAAGAGAGAATCCCTAAGTCAAGGTGTCACCACATAGAAGGCCCTTTCTTGGCCACCCACCTCATATCTGACAGTGGGGTTGGGGAGCAGCGCCTTTATAGAAGTTAAGTAGACTCATATAGGCCCAAGTGATCTTTCAAGTATCCTGGCCCGATAGTTAGTCAACACCATCTCCTGCAGACACAATTCATTACTAGTAATAAATAATCACAGTCAGTGGTACCCATCAGTAATTTAAGCATTTTGCAAGAGTTGAAGCTTCCCAATTGATTTCAAAAAGCAGCCCCCAGTAAAACCAACATTTGAAGGATTTACTGTGAGCCTAACAACATGGCCAGGAGGATGATTATGTGGTGTGGTTTTTGCTGTGTTTTAGACTGCAAGTGGGGGGGGGACCACATATTTGATTACTTTCCCGCAAATATACAAAGAAAGCTATCACGATGAAAAGGGCATTTTTTTCTGGGAAAAGAGGTGGTGGAATTCAGTGGGTTGCCCTCAGAGAAAATGGTCACATGGCTAGTGGCCCCTCCCCTGATCTCCAGGCAGAGGGGAGTTTAGATTGCCCTCCGATCTGCTCAGCGGCGTGGAGGTCAATCTAAGCTCCCCTCTGTCTGGAGATCAGGGGGCGGGGCCATCAGCCATGTGACCATTTTCAAGAGGTTCCGGAACTCCGTTCCCCCACGTTCCCCCTGAAAAAAAGCCCTGACGACGACACAAGAAATCAAAGCTAAGAGGTCCTCTGTGCTTTTGGGACTACTTTCCCCCTGTGCGTTATTGGCAGCCTTACTCAGGTTTTGCAAACTGAAGGTCATGGCTCTTTTTTGGAGTCAGTTCTTCTCATGTTGGGTCCCCCTCTTTTCTTTTTGCCTTCAATTTTTCCTAGCATGATTGTCTTTTCCAGTGAATCTTGTCTTCTCATGATGTGACCAAAGTACGATAGCTTCAGTTTAGTAATTTTAGCTTCTAGAGAGAATTCAGGTTTGATTTGATCTAGAACCCACTTATCTGTCTTTTTGGAGGTCCATGGTATCCATAAAACTTTTTTCCAACACCACATTTTTCGTTTCCCATGTGCAGGACATTTCTTTTCCAAGCTTGTTGCAACCAGGGCTTTTTTTCTGGGAAAAGAGGTGGTGGAACTCAGTGGATTGCCCTCGGAGAAAATGGTCACATGGCTGGTGGCCCCGCCCCCTGATCTCCAGACAGAGGGGAGTTTAGATTGCCCTCCGCACTGCAGCGGTGCAAAGGGCAATCTAAACTCCCCTCTGTCTGGAGATCAGGGGGCGGGGCCACCAGCCATGTGACCATTTTCAAGAGGTTCCGGAACTCCGTTCCACCACGTTCCAGCTGAAAAAAAGCCCTGGTTGCAACCATTATGTTCTTTTGTTCCCACCCCATCACTGCAAGATCCTTCAAGACCTCAAGGACTGCTTGTTCACGTCACTGGACTGTGGTCAGGACATCTGGAAGATCACCTTATGCAGCTCCATCAAAATCCTTTGTAATTTGAAAGGTTTAAAATGGGATTTTCTGTGCTTTACAAAAGGTTCTCACTGTTGACTCCTTTATTTCATTACAACAAATACCTTCCAGAAAGATTACCGCCCCCGCCCCAACCAAGACAGCAGACAAAAACAAGGTTACTGCTAGATTATTTCCAACAGGGAGATCATTTATATAAAAATTTACATCCTATTAAAAAACAATTTGCCAAAAGCACCATCATATTAAAATGACAGCAATTAAAAACCAAGAGAATTACAGCCAGCTTCCACCAATCAGCAAATTACTAAAGAGCATCACAGTTCAAAAAAGTGCTCATCCTCTGAAAATAAACTGCTTACATGCTGCAAAACTTTTCCCGGAAACCTCTTCCAGAAGCCCGGAGCTATAACAGAAGATGTTCACAACCTCAGTAAAGAAGTTCACACCTGCCAGGATTAGGGCAAGGGAGAAGAAAATGTCCTGAGGGGCTCTCTGGACAACTTTGGCTATATAGGGAGAAGCAGTCTCTCAAAGACTATGGTATCAGTTTGGTTAAGAGCGGCAGGACTCTAATCTGGAGAGCCAGGTTTGATTCCTTGCTCTCCACTTGAAGCCAGCTGGGTGACCTTGCGTCAGTCGCAGCTCTTCAGAGCTCTCTCAGCCCCACCCACCTCACAGGGGCCGTCGTCACACGGGCTTTTATTTAGCACTAAAATGGCACTATTTCCCGGCAAACACCCACCTTATTCCAACACTGTAGCGATTTTCTCTCTTCTGCTTTGTGCTTGATAGTTGCGCTATTTTGTGCCTCAGTGTGAATGCCTCACATCGATCTATTTCGCCTCGCAACGTCCTATGCCCTCTCTTCAATCCCAGAATCCGTTTCTTCCTGCAACTCCCCTTTTTTTAATTTTATTATGTCCTTATAACGCCATAACGAAATAACACAATGCAAACTTTCTGCTGAAGTAAAAATGACTCAATTGCCATGGCAGAGTCGTCAGCGATGGGGATCACGTCAGACAGGGAGTTTTCTGCGGGCAAAGGGCTATTTATATAATTTCAAAGTTGGAAAAACAAAAGGGTCGTAATGTTTTGCTCTAATGGAATGTTTATATGCTGTTATTCCGTTATAGCGGAATTAAACGCCAGAATAATAAAAAAAAAATGGGGAGGAGCTGCTTCTGCGCGGTTAGAGAGAACAGAACAGAGTGCTTCGGTGTGGACAGCTGGTGGCGCGAAGAGCCGTTAGGTGACCCAAAGAAACGTTACTGTGCCGATAAGAGGTAGGATGCTATATGCTGTAAATTTAACGGAAGAGATGCCCGTGTGACGACGGCCAGGGTGGTCATTGTGGGGATAATAATAACACACTTTGGCCGTCGTCACACGGGCTTAAAATTAGCGTGAAAATTGCGCAATCTACCGCAAAATCCCCACCTTATTCTGGCACTGTTGCGAGTCTGAGATTTCTCCTCTGGTCTCAATTTTCGCGCTATAATCTGCTTCCGTGTGACCATCCGGCATCGATTTCTATCCCATAATGACGGAATTTTCCCTTTCTTATCTTGACCCGTTATCCCAGACACCCTTTCGCGCTATCCTGCAGCGAGCTCCTTTTTTTTTAAAAAAAAAAACGTCCTTATATCGCTATAACGTCATAATATTATAAAAATACAAAGCAATGAAAGAGTGTTCTTTCTATGCTGCTCGAGCAGCATAGACCGAAAAAGTCTTTCCGCTGCCCTTTGCCTCCGACGGAGGGATCGCAGGTGTGCATGGCACAGAGTGAACGTGCTCTGAACCATCAAAACAACCAGTTGGGCCACCAGAACTACAAGTTCACTCGGTGGAGCCATGGTTGAGTCTTCGGCGATGGGGATCACGTCAGACAGGGGCTTTTCTCAGAACAAGAGTATATTTATGGATGTTCAAATTAGGAAGAAAAACAATCTTAGACAATGTTCAAGCTGCTTCCAGGGCGGGAAAACTTGGCCAACCTATCCTGCTCTTTTGGTGTTGGGCTAACGTTTGGTTATAACGATGTAATGTCGTTATAACGCAATAAAGCGGAAAAAAAATTTAAAAAAGGGGGGAGGAGTTTTTTCTGTGCCCGTTCAAAATGACGGCACAGAGCGCTACGGTGTGAACAACTCGAAGCGGGAGGAGACGGTATTTGACAAAAGATTGCATCATAGCGCCGATAGGAACAATAGCGCCACATAATGGAAATTTGACGGAATAAATGCCCGTGTGACGACGGCCTTTGTAAACCTCTCTGAGTGGGCATTAAGTTTTCCTGAATGGCGGTATATAAAGCAAGTTATTATTGTTGTTGTTATTTAGGAAATGCATATACCACCTATCCAGAGGTTCAGGACACCTTGCAAGTAAAAACAGTATCACAAAAACATTAAAAAATCCACATTACCAATAGAGATAACAATCACCATCTTGAATTGAGCCTGGAAACAAATGGGAAAACAATGACATGATTTTGAACTACCAGTAGGCTGCTTGGCAAGATACGGGAGCTGAAGTTTCTGAGTTGCCAAGGGTATCGCCACAAAGGGCGTGCTGCCGTAATCCAGCCTAGGTTACAGACAGTTGAATCAGTGGATCAAGTAACTCTGGACAGGAAGAAAAAGAATGGAAAGTGCTCAAAAAAATGGAAAGTCCCCAACATCACTCCATCTGCCAGACAGAGTTTTCATCGTGCCCATGGTTTGCCACAGTGATGGGATGACACGCACACCCAACATCAGCCTTCCTCACCAACCGCCTTTGCCTTGCTCAGCTTCAGCTTCAGTAGATCTTGAACATGACCTAAAAGCACTACCTTAGATCAGAGATGGCTGCATCCTGAGGCTTAACTAACAATAGATACATTTGAGTAACGTCAGAAATATGGCAATCAGATTCAAACATTAAAGAGCAAAGGCAAACACAGAGAAGCCAGGGTACTCTACAAAATACCGAAGAATCACAATTCCCAGTGGAAACTCTCACTCCCTCATCAGAGAGACCGAAACCACTGCAGAACAGTTTTGTCTCCCCAAATACTCCTGTGGGGAGAAAGAAATTAGCCTCCCAAAGTTCAGACAAACAGAAAACTTTTTGCCTGGCACCTAAAAGATGATAGAGATGAACCTCTCTTGAAAGGGTGTTCCATGGAATGGGAACTGTGGTAGAAAGGGGCCTCTTTCCAATAAGATGCAAGCTGGCCTTTCCAAGGCAAAAGCCTCGGATGACAACTTCAACCCAGATCTATGCAGCGAGTAGCGTGTTTCTACATCCCAAAGCATCTGTGACCCGAAGCCTCTGACCTGTCCTCTCTCCTAGTCAAATAGTCTTACATCTATAGAGATCCTGAAGCACCAGAGAGGCCTGCTAATTGTTAAGGAGGCTTCATTAAACTGCTTGCCTGACCACTGAAGTCTGGATCATGTATTTGCAGGACTTTTTTTCTGGGAAAAGAGGTGGTGGAACTCAGTGGGTTGCCAGCACAGGGGGCGACTCCTGGTGGGAGGTGATGCCCCTGGTACCACATGCGCACGTGCAAAGTGCACGCTCGCTCCCAGGACCGCACAATGATGTTACTTTGGGTCAGCTGGAGCAAGGGGGGAGTTTTTTAAAGTTTATATCACCCTTGGCAAAAATGGTCACATGGCTGGTGGCCCCGCCCCCTGATCTCCAGACAGAGGGGAGTTTAGACTGCCCTCCGCACTGCGGCACGGAGGGCAATCTCAACTCCCCTCTGTCTGAAGATCAGGGGGTGGAGCCACCGGCCATGTGACCATTTTCAAGAGGTACCAGAACTCTGTTCCACCGTGTTCCAGCTGAAAAAAAGCCCTGTGTATTTGTAAGAGGAAATCTGTGGGCAGAAAGTTAAAATATTTCCCTCCTATGTCAGTCCAACAAGTCTAGGAACCCATGTTCCTCTTGCAAGAGTGACAGTGGTTCTCTTTTTCCTTCTTTCAGGGTCAAAACAAGTCCCCAGAAAGGCTGACGACAAGGGAGCTTTGACTCTAGAAAGCTCATACCTGGGAAATCTAGTTTGTCTTTAAGGCGTTATTGGACCTGGATCAAAGAAAGTATCCAAGACCCTTAATTTGGGGGGTTTATTATTTTATTTTAATAAAATAAATTGATAGAGATGGCTAATGATTGACATTCAACTCAACTATGTAAGAAAGAGGTTTGTGTAGTGATTAAAGTGCAGGGCTAGGATCCGGGAAACCCAGGTTTGAGTCTTTTCTCCTGTCATGGACGTTCTCTGGGTGACCCTGGGCCAGTTGCACACACTCAGCGTAGCCTACCTCACAGAGTTGTTGCTGGAAAGAAAATGGAGAAGAATGACATACGCTGTTCTGAGCTTCTTGTAGAAAGATCAGTACAAAAATGTACTAAGTAATAGATCATATTAAGTAATAAATCATATTAAGTGAGAGCTGTTGATCTAGAACAAGGTAGCAGGTTTCTATGTGCTCATATCTAGGATATTCTTGTACAAAATAATTCCAGGAATAGAATACAGACAATTTCTTTCTAATAAACGGTGCTATTACACCAATAAGAGCTGAAGGGGGGCGGGTCTTTTTCCTCCAGAAGAAGGCCAAAGAGGTTATGATAAGAGGTGTCTTTGACTTTGGTATGAATGCTCATCCTTCCATCCTCTTTAATTAATAAGTTCTAACTGTGTGTGAAAAATCTGCAAAGACTGACCATACTTGTAAAGCAGTTTGATACTATCCCCATATTGCTGATGAGAATAAAAAAGAAAGTGTGCTTGCTTAGACCACAGAACAACAACAGACAAGCTTGTGTATGTTACAGGAAATTATGCCTCTGGCACGCTTTCACCTTTGCCTGAATTCTTGTCTGTCTCCACCGTCTGAAGTCTTTAGAAAGGGGTCCCAGCTATGTACTTTCATCTAGGCTGGAGCCGGACAATTGTTTTTTAAGAACGCTGAAGATGACAGCATGACAGGCAACATTTCTTGACATGTACACATACACCGTTTTTATTCTGATCTTTCCTCTGGTTAAATAGGTTTTTGAAACCAAAAGCCTGATTAACCTGTTTGGTCTGAGACAAAAGTTGGATTAGCATTCAAGCTGTCCCCAAGATCCAGTATGATATAGGGTTAGGAGTGTCAGAACAGGACTGGGGAGATTCGGGTCCAAGTCCTTGCTGAGACATGAAGCTCATGGGATAACCTGGAGCCATTTACTCTTGCTCAGTTTAACCACCCCCAGCGGATAAAATGCGTATGTGTGTTTTCTTGAAGGATAGACAGGACAAAACAAATGTTACAAACAAAAAATGAAACGAGGCAAAAGAGGGGGCGTTTAAAAACCCCTCTAGGGTAAAGTTCAACAGTTGGCAGAAAAAGAAAGGAACCAGTAAGAGCCACACATGCAATTCACTCCACAAGAAAACAGTATCTCCAATGGCAGGCACCTGGCACAAATTTCTCACTTCAAAGCTCCAGGCGTGAAAAGACAGCCGGAAGGAATCCTGGCTGTGGAACAGTCTGGTGGCTCATATCTGAAGACAAAAGTCTTTCAGCTGCCAAGAAAGGATATGTAAACTGTTTGCTTCTTCCATTTCAAATGTATGAGAGCACACCCAAGGGACACCCCCCTGCCCCCCCCCCCCAAAACCATGAAGCCTGCTTCTCCAAGTAGAAAACCAACTGGAAAAATGCAGATAAGCTTTTGTCTGTCTTGGAACATTAGCATGTAATTCCCCAGTTGTTTGACGGGACCTGCTAGCATTGCTGCAAGACATTAAATTAGACAATTAAAAGACTTCTGAGAGCCCCAAAATGCTCACTCGTAGAGGAGGCTGTCTATAACATCTCTGACTACATTGCCTCTGTTGGGGCAAGATTAATCTGTTACATCGCTGCATCAGGAATAGTACCCTTCCATTATTTTTCACACAGGAGGAATATTTGACCCCAGAAGAAATGGCCTGTGGCAAATCTGGCCTTTCCATCAGGAACCACGGGCAGATCTATGATTCACACAGAGATACGACGAGTAGGCTCTTCTGCGGGATGGAGAATCCTACATCTCATACACTCTAGAAGTACCCTCCCCTCTCCATTTTTGGCATGGAAGAGGGAAAAAAGTCCTCCACTTTTAATGTGGAATTTATTTTAACATCGATAGCAATCAGCAATTTAACTCACACACAAACAAGGGAAGCATATAAAGTAGCCTTGGTTGGATGCTAGGAAGAGCTAATTAGGGAAAATGGGAACTCCCTTATGGAAAAGGTCGTATCTGAGAACACCAGACAGGCATGGCTACTTTGACCGGAACAGAACAGAACAAATAAAAGCCTTTCACTGGAACTGCATGCATGTTGCCAAGCACAGGAAAGGTGAAATGCAGCCATAAAACGGCCTTTTCCCTTGACCACGAAGACAATTAGAGACCCTGTCACTTCCACATTTCACAGGTTTAAACAGGGACATGATTGTAATAATCCATAGGGTGGGACTGTCTCTCAGTGGCAGAACATTTGCTTTGCATGCAAAAGGCCACAGGTTCAATACCCGTCATCTTCAGTTAAAAGGTTCAAGTAACAGTTGATGATGGATGGACAATAATGATTTGTGGGTTTGATGAATAAGGAATTTGGACAACAGAAAAAACAAATATGTTTATAAACATAGAGTAAGAGAAAAATTTGTAATTATATTTGTCAAAGAGAAAATAAGAAGCCTCCTTTTAGCTTAGATAGTTTCCCTCTCTTTTCTTCGCTTTGTTTTTGTTCAGTTATTTGTTATTCTTTCCTTGATAAAAACTTTAATAAAAAAAGAAAAGACTCTGCAGGAAAGCTCTGGTGGATGGCTATGTCAAGGGGAGAAGAAAATTCTGTTTTACATAAACCATGTTCAAACCCACCCACCCCCAAAAGAAAGTCCTCTACTCGACGTCTGGAGAGTCACGGCCATTCAGAATAGACAATATTGACACTGATAGACCGAGCGCCCAACTCAGTATAAAACAGCTTCAAGTTTTCATGTATGTTCAACCCAACTGGGTTATTATTAGGGCCCCCCACCCATTAGTGACTGCCACAGACTCTGTCCCACCTGCAGTATTCATTACTATGCAATCGTTTTTCTCCCAATGCCCTAGACTCTACAGCAGGTTATAAACAGTTGAACGTGTACCTGCAGCGTGCAAGACGTCACACTGTATACTGAATGGTGCCTTAGTGTCCATGTGCCTGCATTTACACACATACGCAGTAGAGACTAGAGATTTGGCTTCCAGAGACCCAGGACAAGGAGTTGAATCTGGAAGTATGACTCAAGTTCATATTTCCAACATTTTCACAAGGCATTTTTATTTATACCCCCTTCCTTCCTCTCCAATGGGGACCCAAAGTGGCTTGCATCGTTTTCCGCTCCTCCACTTCATCCTCACAACCACACACGTGCCCTCACAATTTCATCCTCACAGCCACCCTTCAGATAACTGTAGCAAGACTCACCCAAACTAAAAGCCACCCGGCTGTGCTGACTCAGTGCAGAAAAACCCACAAAGGAACCAAAATAGAAACTGTGATTCATCAGGGACAGGTTCTAGAAGAGAGTGGGCGTCCTGATAAATAAAGGAATGCCCATAAAAAGGTCATTTTGGCAGGCTTGCCCTTCAAGGCTTATGCCGCAAGCAGGCAAACAGAAAATTTATAGAACGCGAAGCCTCTCTGCTGCTAAGCCTCCAACTAACCCCCTTCCTTGCCAAAAAGCTTAGCACTGAAGTTCCTGTGGGCCTGGCTCCATTTGCTGTTGTCTCCAGTAAAGTTTAAGGCCGCCACAGAGCCACTATGTAGACACATCCTAGATTTCTAGCAATTACTTTCTGAGTGAAACCTCAAAAGCTCCTCATTTGGCCATCCTCTGCCATTTGGGAATCATTGACTCTCGAAAGCTTATACCCTGAAAATCTTCTTGGTCTTGGTGGCTCTGATCAGGGGAAAGGTGTTCTGCACACGTTCAGAGGCACATTGGCATTATTTCTCTTGGCAATGCTATCCAAGTGGCTGTGCCTTTTCTGCCAGCCGTGTGTTAACTCTGTCATATTGTGTGTTTGGCTGCTTGATCATGTGTGTGTCTGTGACACCAAGAGTCTCCCTACACAAGACATCTTACACAGGGACGCTCAAGTGAAAGATCTTACACTTGCTCTCCCATTGTGAATACACGTGCACCGCTAGGGAGACACTTGAATATAAGACCACACAGAAAGTAAGTCACTCAAGAGTCCCCGTGTAAGATGTCTTGTGTAGAGAGACTCCAAGGGAAAGGACTGTGATAGGAACATGGGTGAATAATCCAACACTAGGGGCCAGTTCACTCTCCCAAACAACACAAAAGCAAAACATAGGATCTGAGTCCAGTGGCACCTTAGAGACCGACAACATCTCACTACAGATGCTAATTTCTTCACTAATTTCTCCTCGAATCAACCTGCATCGTACCATTGTACCTTTACATCCTGGCCTCTTACTTTGCTACACCCCTCCCATCTAATCAGGCTGCACTGTACCTTTACATCCTGATGCCTTCCCTCGTAACACCCCATCCACTTTTTGGCCGAGATACAAAGGCTCAGGGATCTCCCTTCCTACTTGTATCTGAAGAAGCGAGTTCTGACTCTCAAAAGCTTACATCCTGAAAATCTCTAGGGTTGCCAGGTTCCCTTACCCTCCTGGCGGGAGGGGGGGACACACAGCCAGTCACCTTTTCTTTGCTCCTCGTACATGCATGCTTTTGGACCTGCGCAATGATGTCATAAATGTATGCTTCACAGCAGGTCGATTCAGCCCATTTGGAGCCCAAATTGGCCTGCTGCGACGCATAGGACTGCGCTCAGGGTGGTGCAGTGACATCACTCCCAGCAGTGACATTGTCGTGGGAGCACACTCAGGAAGCCTGCTTGGTTCTTAGTGGCTGGGATCTCCAGAAGCGGGCACAGCTCCTCCTCTTGCCCCCACGCTTGAGCAGTTTCTGTACATTTCTCCCTGGATGTTGCAATCCAACGCCAGCTGCTGTGGAAGTTTAACTGGATGATTTATGTTTTGCTCCAGTTTTAGGTGGGTAACCATGTTGGTCTGGAACGTAACCGCAGGATCCGAGTCCAGTGGCACAGTGTCTGATCCAGTATGCTTCTGGAGTCCATACAGAACTTATCAGAGCACACCCCAAGCAAAAAAATGAAGAACAAAAACAACATTGGCTCAAGCCCCCTGGTAGCTTGCAGCGTTTATTTTGATAGGCCAGGAGACAATGAAGAGTAAACAAGGGAAGATGCGAATCAATATACTTTTGGCTTCATTTCAGGTGCTGATGAAGTCTAAGGGCTCGTGGGAAATGCTTTGTGGAAAAAGCCCAATTCCGCTTCTTTTCTGCAGGCTCCTTTGCTTTAATGCCAAGATCTGACCCTGGAAGTTCAGAACCCTGCAGGTGAACTAGCAAGAGATGGCAGAGTTGAGGACACGTCCTCTTGAAAGAGAAAAAGCACACAGAACGGTTGCCTCGAATGAGAGACCTTGGCACTGTCTCCTGCATTACTCACCTGTTGCCGTAAGCTTAATAGACACAAGAAGGGATCACTTAAACTGCAGAGGCCGGCTAGAGGTAATTTCCTCTGCACAGCAAGCAAACAACATCCACAGGAACAAAGTTATTAAGGATCATTTCCTATAAGATATAAGAGATAACATTTCTACTCCTCTGTGAATCAACCCAACCACTATAGCCATTGTCAAAGGCCCAGCTTCCGGAGCCCCCTACCATTTGAAACTAGATGGGTGGCCTTCCCCCAATTGTGTATCTCTCTCGGAACGTCCAATGACTGTAGTTAGGAAGAGGAAACCTTTCACATGTTATGTCTATGTTCAAGAGTCAGATGGAGCAATCTAGGTTTAAATTCCCCCCACCCTTGGCCACAAAGCACACACAGCTCACAGTTCCTCTGTACAACCCCCCCCCCAAATCCCCTAAATGTAGAAGGTTAAAACATCAGGGAGAAGCTGCCAGATAGCCTGGACCTCCATTTAGCGATGCTATCAAATTTCACAAGTCTGTTGAATTGGTCCAAATAGACTGGCTTCAATTTTGCTTCTCCCTCACACAAATCAAACCATTTTCCTTTAACTGAATTACTCCAATAAAATGAAAACTTTTTTCAATGTTACCTGTGTGTTAATAAGTCAGCAGTCTGGTGTAGAGAGCCAGTTTGGTGTAGTGGTTAAGAGCAGCAGAACTCTAATCTGGAGAGCCGGGTTTGATTCCCCACCCCTCCACTTGAAGCCAGCTGGGTGACCTTGGGCTAGTCACAGTTCTCTGGAGCTCTCTCAGCCCCACCCACCTCACAGGGTGTTTTGTTGTGGGGATAATAGTAACGTACTTTGTAAACTGCTCTGAGTGGGTGTTAAGGGCGGTATATAAATCGAATATTATTATTATTGTTATTCATTATATGCTATGTGGATAAAAAATAACAGCTGTGCCTGTATGCCACTCTTCTAGGCAGATTAGAGAGGTGAACGAAGTCCGTGTTATTGGTCAGTCAGTCAAATTTATTCGGTCAATGACTAGCACAAGTCACAAAATTACAAAATACAGATAAAAGATCAACCATAATAGCCAATATGCAAGGACGATATCATTTTTAAAGATATTCGCTCAAATTTAAGTTCAGTATGCATAATTTCCTGGCAGACTTTGCCAGCCACTGCAAAAAAATTTGCATAATAAATTGTAATCGGAGTGTTGTTATCCTCAAGGAACATTCAAGTCGGTGTTATTATTATGCCCCCAATACAGCAGAGGAGCCGGGGCTGAGAGGAATGGCTTACCCAAAGCCAACTGCTGAGCTCATATCAGTAGAGGGATTCAAACCAAAAGCACTGATTCATAGTCCAACCATAACCACCATGCTGTAGCAGCATAAATGTACATTCATGCTCGTTTTTATGCACAAAAGAATCATCAGTGGCAGTGGGTGGACTGAGATGGTTCACAACAGAAACCAACTCTGCCTGATATAAATACATGGTACAAGGAAGTGTGGGAATATATAGCAATGGAAAAAATAACAAGCATCATACAACACTGAACAGATTACTCAAGAACGATAAATTTTACAGAAAAATGGCAGCCTTTCTTAGACTAGCTTGCCACTAACGATATACAAGGTGCAACAACTTTATATCAGAAATTTTTGAAATTAGAACTTTGATGCAATAGAACTATATTGTATGGATCTATATCACTTTTTAAGCTTTGAATACTCTAGTCTCACAATGATAAAGAAACATGTACACTTAAGGAAAGAAAAATGTCACAATAATGTAATATTTATGCTGTTCCGGTATGATAATGTTAATCACATGCATTGTTAAATTATGCTTTGTTATTGTACATACGTTTATTAGATTGCTGAGAATAAAAATTTATTTAAAAAAACAAACAGAAACCAAAAGGGACATTTGTCCATCCCTGCCTCAGTTGAAAAGGTCTTCATAATTTTTGGAAAATGACTCAGTTGCACCCTTTCCCCGTGCCCCTCCAAATATGACATGAGCTATTTGTAAACAGCAAACACGAAACATTAAACAAAAGGAACTGTGGCACTTATGGGTTGCGTGGAAATATAAGAAATAGAACCACATGAATACCATAATGCATTTTTGTTTATTTATATTATTTACAGTCCACCTTTTTTACAGGGACTCTGGGCAGATTACACAGAGTAAGTCAATACAATCGACAGGAGAGGCTATCCAATAAACGACGCAATAGGATTTGGATTGTAAAAATCTGGAACTAAGCAGAAACCTGAAAACAGAACTGAAGCAGAGCATAAGTATTAAAATGATGCATTCAATGTTGCAAAAATCACTGTAGGATCCCACTTACAGCAACAGGCAGTACGAGCTATGCAGAGCAGAAGAATAGACCACAGGGACAGCTGTTAATAGATACTGAGCCACTGAATTCTATGGCAGGTTACATCTGGATTCAGAATGGGCTTCGGGGGCACCAGCAATGCCTAGGAGATTCTAGACTTTGTTATATGTGATATCAGCTGCATGCCAGACCTTGGGGGCAGACACATCTTCTGTGGCTTGAATCAAGCTCTCTTCTCGTCATTGCCTCTGCATAACTATATGGGAGACAGAAGGATGGGACGGGGCTGTGGCTCAGAGGAAGAATCTCTGTTTGGCATGCGGAAGGTCCCAGGTTCGATCCAGTTAAAAGGATCAGGTGGTAGGTGATGCGTCTACCTGAGATCCTGGAGAGTTGCTGCCAGTCTGAATAGACAATACCGACCTTGATGGGCCAATGGGCCAATTCAATATAAGGCAGCTTCATGGGTATTTAATTCACACCCTTGTAAGTTGGTAGAAGGCTCAGAAAACCTGAATGCCCCCAGAACACATGCATAGTACAGCTGTGAACTGAGAAGCTGTAAATCTTAACATATTCACCGGGAAGAGTGGGGAAACAGAGAGAAGCTGGCGCCACTAATATGGTGCAGCCCTGAGGATGCGTGAACATGCCCTGTCAGCACCGTCACACTTGCTGCCTCCAGGGAAAACTCAAAAGAACCAGGGGCCCAGCTTTGGACAGGAAGAACTGGGTGTCCATGCCAGCAGCATTCCTGTCTCAGTCACAGCTCAAGCTTGCCTGGAAAAACGCATGATTCTAGTCCTTATGGCTGCAAAGAAAAACTCAATATCCACTTGGGCAGTTTCCGTTCTGCAGAGCATGCAGCGGCAAGGCAGAACCCTAGTCCAACCCTACTCAGAGGGTTATAAACGCATTCTTTCCATTTCAATTGATGCATACTTGGTTAACCGGCAACACTCAATACAGGGACTTTAAATCTCTACTGCTGGACACGCATGTCCAAATTACCCAGTTTTCAGCCCCTGCAGCTTCCACCCCAGGAGTCTGTTAATCATTTGTGAACTCAATGAAAGGAGATTCCATTCTGCTGAAAAATAAACACCTATTCATGTGTGCATTGGAGGGGGGGGGGCGGGAGATGGCATGAGCTTGATTTACTGCTAAAGGGCTTTGCATTTAACCTTTTGGCAGTTGTTTATTTCCAGGCTGCCCAGATGGGGTTTTCAGGAACTGTTGGCATGGTGGGAGAGCAACAGGCAGTGAGTGGTTGAGGCTGCCCAGCATTTCAGAACTTCTTCATTGGATTAGTCATCCAGATTTTACCAACGTCTTTAAAACTGAATCCATTCATTAAATTTAGATATTACCACCATCTCAGTAAACAGGCCATGGCTCAACCGAAGGGCATCTGCTTTGCATGCAGAAGGTCTGAGGTTCAATCCCCAGCATCTCTAGTTAGAAGGATCAGGTAGAAGGTGCTGTGAAAGACCCCTAAACCATGACCCTGGAGAGCTAGAAGATAAGCAGGAGAATTAAATTTGATCCAAAAATTTAACTCGCTATATCAGAAAAGCACCGTATTCTTTAAGGTGGTACCATCAACGTACAGAGTAATGTAAAATAAAGTCCCATTCTCTCCCTCCCCAGAGTCTCTCTACACAAGACATCTTACACAAGAATGCTCAAGTGTAGAGAGGCGCAATGCTAGCCCAGAAGTGCAGTTTAAAAAGACAGCGCCAAAGGTTCTGTCAATTTCACCTCTTTACAGAGCCTGCAAAGATCACTCCTCAGAGGGTTTGTTAATTTCCTCTTGGCCTCTGGGAAGGCTCTGTTAGTTTCACCTTCCCTTCTGGGAGGCAAAGAAAAAATTAACAAAGCCTCTGAGGAGAGATCTTTGCCTGCTCTGTAGAGAGGTGAAATCGACAGAGCCTTAGGCTCTGTCTTTTTAAACTACGCTTCCCAGCTAACAGTGCATCTCTTCACACTTGAGCATGCTTGTGTAAGATGTCTCGTGTAGAGAGACTCAAAGTCTAGGGGCCATACTAGGCAGAATGTGGGAGAGCCATTATGTGATTCTCCCCATGTATAGCTTAGCTTTAAAAAGCAGCCACAGTGTTTGCGGGGGTACTGTTGATTTGGACTGGGATGTAATGTTGGGAGAGGGCTAAAAATCACTCTCGTCCTCAGGACAAACAGCAGCTGAGTGGGCAGTTTTAAAATGATACTATAGCTTTGAGCCTTATTCCGAGTCAGATATCTGGATCTATCAAGATTAGCATTCCCTAGATCAGTTTTGTAAATTTTGATATAGGTTTGATCTGCAGAGGCTTTAACTATGCTGTTTGTTTTAAATTTTTGACATTATATATGGATATATATACTAGTTAAGATGATTAATATGTTTTCGATACATGTATCATTGTAAAAGTCTTTTAATAGATAAGGTAAAATATTTTATAGATGATCAACTAACGAGATTTAAGGATGAAAAGGAGAAATATTTTTGAAGATGGTTGTGTTATACATGTGAAACTATATTTTAAAGGCCACACGGACGTTACATTTTCAATAGTCCTTGTAATACATATTTTAAAATTTCTTTTCACCGTAATCTTTGTCCACCCCCCTTTTCCTTCTGTACCCCCCTTTATCTGGTTTAAAAAACTAAAAAACAGATATTAAAAAAAGATTAGCATTCCCACTTCTCACTGATGCATGTGTTGGTCTGCAGTAGAACTGTACATTTTAAGTCCTGTAGCACTTCAAAGACCAACTAGATTTCCAGGGTCTGAGGTTTCAACAGTCAGAACTCCCTTCTTCAGATAAATTTAGAAGTGGAACTATGTAGAGTTTATATACAGCCAGAAGGTGGGAAGGATATTTAAAGTAAGGGCGTAAGGTATAATAATACCGTGTTTAACTTGATAGAGCAGGGGTGTGAAAAGTAGTAAATCAGCATCTGCAGGGAGAGAAGAATCCAATGCTCCTATTAAGCTACTCTGACTGGCAGCATTCTTTTGCATCACCTTTTAAACCGGAGATGTCAAGGATTAAACCTGGGATCTTTTGTAGGAAAAGCCAATGCTCTGCCACTGAGCTGCAACCCCTCTCATGAAGCTGCTTTATGCAGAGTCAGACAGACTTATGGCCTATTCAGGTCAGTATCTACTCTGAGGGTCTTTCATATCACCTACTACCTGATCCTTTTTACTGGAGATGCCAGATACTTCCACATGCCAAGAAGATGCTCAGCCACTGAGCCGCAGCCCTACCTACCCCTAAGTCAAAGCAAGATTATAAAACCACACCAAATAGCTTTTGAAACAAGCAGCCTTTTAATCTCAGAACCACCAATGTTCCATCACAGCTTTTGTTCGTTTAAACCTATAACAATCACATTGGCTGAAGTCTGCACTGCAGTGTTAATTATTTTGTTAAGAGGAGGGTTTACTGCCCCTGCTCCGTCAGAGAGCAACCCTCCGTGCAAAGTTTGCGTGTAGGTATAAACCTATATTGCAGCAGAAAATGTTCTTAAAGCAGAAATGCACCATAGAGAATTAAAACAATCGCTTGTGAAATTTTAGGCAGTTTTCATTGTATAGATTTATACTGTTTTTCTTGCATTTTTTTGTCAGTTGCTCCATCTTGCTTTATTGTATATAACTTTTCTAGAGCATGCTCTAATTAAATCTTGTTTATTATTTGCATTGTGTGTAATGTTGTTTCATTGCACTGTTTTTAATTGACTAATCCACCTTGCAGCACAATGAAAAGTAACTAAATGGACAGCTTCACCAATTCAAATAGCACCAAACCAAGATTAAACAAGCCTAAACCATTAGTTACAAAACCAAAGGCTGCACTAACATATGCAGGCCTTTTCTAACCACTCATGTTCCAGATCCCACAAATCACAACTGGAAATTGGTTCCATAGGAATGTGTGAGGGAAAACAAGGTATAAATATAGAAAATGCACAGGCTATTCAAATATATTTATTTTCCAATGGGGAGGTGAGGAGCCTTGCCCAAGACCCAACAGTGAATCAGTGGCAGGGCCAAGACTTGAATCAGCGTGCCCTTCAGCTCAAATTTCTTTCAGCAGTAGCTCAGAAATTCTCACCCATAGCCATAGTTTTGTGCAAGCGAACCTCCCATCCCCAAAAGGGGCAACGTTATGCTGACCAGGCGGGGTGGGGTGGAGAGACAGCACCCCAGCACCATTTAAAAGATAGAAGTAGGCACAGGGTTGCAAGGAGACGATTTTCATACCGATCAACCACTGATTAAGACTCTGCCCGTATTAGGGTTTAGTCTCATTACTGTTTTCATCTCCAGTTTAAAAGCCAAGAGGCAGATTGTTCTTTCGGTTTAAGAGTACAGAAGGGGGGGAAATATAGTTGCCTTACAAACATATTAGTAACTATTGCAAAATACGTCTCGCTTGCTGTGTTAGAACAATTCCACTGGCTGTCAGTGGATTTCCAGGCCCGAATCAAAGCACTAGTGATTATCTTGAAAGTACTAAATGACCAAGAACCGGGATATCTTTAAGAATTGCCCTCTTCTGTATTTTCCTGCCTGCCTGTTAAAATTGCCATCTAAAGCCTTCTCTCTCTCTTCCCCTTTCCGGAGGGAAGGCAGGCAGGCATCGACTAGGAGCGGGGTCTATGTTTTTTTCCAGGCTTTTCGAGAATCAACACGCATGCAACTGCATCTCATGCATACCCCAAGGGCAAGGCACATGTTTAGCTCCATGCAGGGCCCAATCCGCAAGGTCACTCTTGTCTGTTTCCTGCACAGATTTTCTAATCATTCAGTAGGTAGGACTAACTCAACATTCAATGTTTCAGGAATCCAGACTCACAGACCTTAAAATCTCAACTAGGCAGCTGCTGTCACTGTTAAGACTATTTAATACATTTTTATCTCACCCTTCTTCCAATGAGTCCAGGGTAGTGCAAAGCATTCTCCTATCCTCACAACAACCCTGTGAGGTAGGTTAGGATGAGCGCTAATAAGGGATCACCCAGCAAGCATCCATGGCAGAGTGGGCCTTGGAACTTGGCTCTTCCAGAGCCTGTTTGACACCCGCCTAAGCACTACATCATGCTGTCTTTGAATCATAAAGACTTTCTTTGGTACATCAAGCATTTGCTCAACGGCCCCTCCTTCCTAGCCTGAGTTTTAATGGATAAATCTTGGTTTTCATATATTTATTTGATGTTTGGTTTTATGAAATGTTTCAAGTGTGCTGCTTTTAATTGCTGGATGCCGTGGTGGCCTTCATTGGACAAAAAGGCAGAATATTAATTTTGTAAACAAATAAAAACAAATAATAAAGCACTGTTGGAAAGGCAAGTCTGTAACACAGCATGAGAGCAGTTTGCAGGGATCTCCAGGAGGACTGAAGAGCAAGACAGATGAGAGGGGGGGAAATGGACACAGGCAGGTTGCGATTAAACACAGAAGTGTAGGTCTGCTGCACTGCCATTCACACAGTATCAACTTTTGGGTTTTTAAAAGCAAGCAAGCACAAGTTGCTCTCCTCATGGGAGAATCCAGTATAGCTGAAACCCTACACACACTTTAGGGAGTAAATCCCATTGCATTCAAAGGGGATTTGCTTCCCAGTAAACATGTTTCAGACTGAGCTGTGGTGTAGTTTAAGCATACAAAGAGCCCACTGGTCGTTTGACATTTTCACCCTTCCCACAATGTAGTTCCATGCAGATCTTAAAAGGTGATAAGAGATTAAAAACCAAAGTAGTCTTTGGGGACAGCAGGCTGCAGGGACGAGAACAAAAAGAGGGCTCCATTTCTGCAGAAACTGTTTTAAATCCATCAGTTCTTTCCTATACACAAACATACCCTAAACACATAAACTAAGTGAATTCTCAGCTCCAAACAAAACATGTTTTTCTCCTCGAGGTCTCCGGCTGTTAGCATTAAATAAACAGTTTCAAAAGGTCACACCGACAATCATTTCCTCCCTCTATAAAGGCGTGATGCTTTGTTGACAGATCCACAAGGTCCCCCAGTTACGCGGACAGCATTCCAGTAAAAACATTGTTGTGAGTTAAGTGGCTCTCTTGTGTATTTCTTATGTAAAAAATATAAAGAAGGGCGAAAGTATTAGCACTGGAAAAAAGGGAAGCAACACAAATTCGCCCCCCCCCCCGATGCCCTCTCCCCAAGCTAATTTTTGCCTTATTTTTTGCTAATTCTGTAACAATTTTAGTCAAAGTGTAATTTTATGTAATTTGTATGGGTTTTCTGCTTCCTTCTGCCACTTTTTTATCACCCAAGTTTTAAATTTTAAGCTTTATCTTGCCATGTAAATATGTATTTATGCTTTAACTCTGTTGATGTGGCATATTGTTGCATGGTGTATATGCTGGTATGTTATGGCCTATGGCTACAACAACAATAAACTACTACAATTGTTGGAGATTCGGAACCCGAGACCCTACACTAGGGCAACAGAACCCAAGCACATTGGTAAAAGCTGTTACATCTGGTATCCATCATTCTTACAGTGAAGAACACCATAAGAACCACATTAGTGGACTGAGAGGGACAGTGTTGTTCAGTGGTTAGTGTTGGATGTCCTGAGAAATGTAACTAAGGCCCTGATATAAGTCAAATGTGGAGCCATAAGTTCAAAATAAGCAGGTCATGTACACCAGGCCCAAGGTAAATTGGCAATATCAGGCCCAAGGGTAAAATAGCAACACTGAGGTAACTGCTCATTCTCCCTTACTAGGAGAGAGCTGTGTTGTAACATTTCTATTGGTTCCTTGTTCCTGCTCTTTTTGTTGCAAAAAATATATATAAAAAGTTATGGTGAGATTTGTTCTGTGCTAGAGACTCCCAGAAGCCCGGCACATTAAATAAAGCTTTCTGTTTTCAGAGTGGCTGTTTCTAGTTTCAGTCCACCAGGGACAGCCTGGGTTGTCTCAAAGCATAAGTTCTCAGAAAATGGATAGGTTCTGGAAGGTCCAAGCTTCCCTCCCATGGAAGCTAGTTAGGTGGCCTTGGACCAGTTCCATACACACAACACAGGGTAGTTGAGAGGATAAAATGGAGGACATGTCAGCAGCTTTGGCTCCCCATTGGTGAGAAAGGTGGGATATAAATAAGGTATATCTGCTTATACCGGTAGTGGCCTGCCAGAGACTGCTGGCTGGGAAGCTTAAGGCAGGCAAGGCCCACCTTCTTCATCTTGGGGTGGAAGATGTTCCCTTTGCATATAGAATTTCCCTTTTCCTTCCTTGCCCAACAGTCAGTGATCGCGCTGGCCTCCCCAAAGCACTCTAATCGTTTTCTGAAGGCCTCATAAGCCAGAGTTTCCTGTTTTCTCCCCTCTCTAGTCACAGCCAGGTCTTCAAACTAACAACAGGTGTATGATGAGAGGGGAGGGAAATGCAACCCAGGAAACAAGGGGCAGGGCAGCCTGACATTTCCAGACAAAATCCTCTTTTTAATGTATTTATGCGCTGATCTGCTCCACAAGAGAAAGGGATTGGAAATGCCTCTTTCATTTCCACAGCTGCTACCAAGCAGGGGCTTGAATCTCAACAGATTCCAAACAAAGAATCCACCCACCCCTCAGAACTCCAAGGCACTTGACGACAAAGGATATAAATTAGGGATTACCACTAACAGATGTGGTAACTGGAGGCCAGGCATGGGTGGATGGGAATTAGGGTTCCCAGGTGCCCGCCAGTGGCGGGCAAACTCCCAGGGATTTGCCCCCTCATCCGCCAATTGCTTCCATAAGTGACGTCATCGCGCCACCCATGGAAGTGTTTCTGCGCTTCGCTGGGGGCTGATTTGGGCCCCAAACTGGCAGAATCAGCTCTGTGCGAAGCACGTAAGCGCTCGCACAGCCGGCACGATGACATCACTTAAGGAAGTGATCGGCAGGAGGATAGAGAGACCTGGCAACCCTAGAGTAGGCAGTGGGCACCCAGCTTAATCTTTGCCCATCACAGCAGAGTGTTTAATTGCAAGAAACTTTGCAGGACACCTGGATCCCACCACACCTGGGGAGTTGGGGGGAGGCAATTCACAACTCCATCAGGGATTATGGGCAGGATGCTGCTGTTAAGCTCTGGCTGCCCTGACCTGGATAGCCCAGGTGAGCCTGATGTTGTCAGATCTCAGAAGCTAAGCAGGGTTGGCACTGGTTAGCAATTGGATGGGAGACCTCCAACAAAGACCAGGGTTGCAGAGGCAGACAACAGCAAACCACCTGTTAGTCTCTTGCCATGAAAACCCCGCCAGGGGTTGCCATAAGTCAGCTATGACTTGAGGGCACTCTCTACCACCAACTTCTGGATACTTCTGTACTCCCAGCCATCATTTTCAGCCCAGGTACCTTTCAGGGCGTACGTTTTTCTTTCTTTCTTTCTTTCTTTCTTTCTTTCTTTCGACAAGCCAATGTCAGCAGTTCTACCTGAAACCAGCTTGCTAACTTCCTTGGGAAAGCAAACCCAAGCTTTTGTGTTGCATTGATTGGATTTCGATTGTTCTGTCCTTGCTGTAGTTAAATCATTCCACCTTTTAAGACATAGAACTAATATGCTTTTTAAAAAGAAAAAAGCATCCATAAATTGTGGCCACTGCCTTGCAGGGGTGGGTGCTAGAAACAGTTTTCAACAATATGCACCAGCTCTCCTTCATGGCTTGGAGACAATTTGAGATGCTGGTTCTTAAAACCATCAAAGGTCACAAGGGGTGTCCTTGAATGTCCTCCACAACCTCCTGGCATCAACTTAATTAGTTTTAGATACTTATACCCTGCTTTTCCTCCCCAAGACCCAAAGCAGCTTACAATATTTGATCCACACAAGAAGCCTTTGGAGTAAATTAGTCTGAGAGGGTATGATTGGCCCAAGGTCACCCAGCAAGCTGCCATGAACTGAGTGAGGACTTGAAGTTCAATCTCCTAGATCCTACTCCAACACTCTAACCACTATACACACTACCTTTTCTGGGTTGCTTTTTAGGCCCTAATATTTTTACTTGCGGTGGTGGGAGATTTGACAACATTCCCGTAAACTCTCAACCACGCTGTTACCAAGCATTTGATTGACATTCCTGTTATGGATATAGCTAAAACTACAGCTGGTTTTGACCAAGAAAGTCATAGAAAATTCCTTTGCACACAAAAACAGGGCTAGCCCATCCCCATAACTAGACATGCCACAAAGGGAGCCTACAGGCCTAGAATAGAACAACCCTGAAGAGGGGCATGAAAAATATAGAGTAACTCAGTTGTATGGTTGCATGTAGATGAGAAGAGCCGTGCTAACTTGTATCACTATATACAACGTATTAAGGCCCAGGCTCAGAGAGTGTCTAAGAATGGCAGGAATGTCTAACTTCATAATAGCTGGGAACATTACTCAAGGATAGATGTATTGGTGGAGGACCAAATTGGGTTGCCAAGTCCCCTTACTCTTCTGGCATGAGGGGGAGGGACCTGGTACTTACCGGGTGTCTCTTCATCACACACGCCGCTAGCAAACACAAGGACATCACTTCTGGAAGTGATGTAGCAAAGGGGGACAATTTGGGCCTCTGTGAAGCATGGGAGCATGCCCGCCACCGGGCATGATGACATCACTTAAAGAAATGATGTCATCACGCCCAGTGGAAGTGCACCTACTGCACATGGCTGGGGAAGTTTTTTGCCTCCTGGGCTCATTCCCCGGGCCTCCCCCTCCCCGCACTGGCCAGGTGAGTGGCAACGGGGGGCAGAGGCTGGGAGCAGGGGATCGCCTGCCCTCACCAGGAGACCTAGCAGCCCTAGGGTCAGAAGATATTCATATGTATAAGAAAGCTGTCATTACTAATTTAACACAGCCTCAGTTAAGATAAGAATTAGCAAGAATTAATTATTTTTTATATATTTTAATAATCTGTTTCAAATATGGATAACGTCTGGTGTTTGATGTTATAATAAATTAGCCAAGCATGTGAGTCCCTTTGAAGTGGAACAGACAACTATTGTAAGGAGATGGTTCTGAAACGCTATAAATATGATACGCTGAACTGATCGGGAGCTTCCTCTTAAAAGGGGTTCCTTGCCTGTGACCTTCATATCTTTGGGTAAGATATGTTTTTAGACTCATGTAATCGCACTCCTTAAATCATCTATGTAGCTATTATAAGCAATGGTATGATTTTCTGTTGATTGAGTTGGTATTAAGCGTGCTAAATAATTATACTTTATTAATAAAGGGTTAGCATGGAAGCAGAAAGTCCAAAATTGTATTACTTGTGTCCTATACCCGGTAACAAACTTAAGACATTATCTGTGGTGTACCTCTTGCCAGAAGTTAAATGATTTGGTATAGGAAAGCTAACTAGATGCTCAGGGCTTCTTAAATGCATGCCTCTATCTAAATCAGGTCTGACTGGAGTCATCCAGAACGTTCCCCAATGTGCACATATGCATACACAGAGGCAGCAGTTCCCCTTCCTTCTCCAAGGTTAGCCCCTTTGCAAAATTTTATGAGGGGGCAGGGCTTTTTTTCTGGGAAAAGAGGTGGTGGAACTCAATGGTGGAACTCAGGACCGCACAATGACATCACTTTGGGTCAGCTGCAACAAGGGGGTGGGGGTTTGAAAGTTTAAATCGCCCTTGGCGAAAATGGTGACATGGCCGGTGGCCCCACCCCCTGATTTCCAGACAGAGGGGAGTTTAGATTGCCCTCCGTGGCAGCAATCTAAACTCCCCTCTGTCTGGAGATCTGGGGGCAGGGCCACCGGTCATGTCACCATTTTCAAGAGGTGCTGGAACTCCGTTCCACCACGTTCCAGCTGAAAAAAAGCCCTGTGAGGGGGGATGACTTGCTGGAAGAGAATGGGTTTTGAAATATAGGCAGGTACTATCTTCTCTTTGCTACAAGTTCTTCTCTCCAGGTTTCCTCTACAAAAAGAAGTGGCCATTTGACTGACAACCGGGCCATCCGGGCCATTTGATTGACAACCAGGTCATCTTTTGGCATACCAAAACCTACAGACAGAAGTACCCAATAGTCACCAGCCAAAGCACCTCTAGCTCTCAGGAGCCATTTTCCCAATAGCTGGGGGAAAAAATCCATCTCTTCCATTTTGTACCATCAGAGCAGCTTATTTCCTCAGAAAGGGGCAGCATGAGAAAGTTCAGGCCCCTCCCTTCCCACCAATCCTGCTTCTTTCTAATGCTCTCATGATACTGCTGGCAAATCTAGGTCATCTTGAGCCACTTACATTTACCTGCTGGTGGTAACTGCAAAGAGAACGTTCCGAGCCAGAGGACAGGCACTTCGAGGCAGGGGGAAACTTTGCAGGAAGAACCTGTTTGCTTCTGCAGAAAAAGGACAGGATGCACAGCAAGGAAAAACACAAGTCTGGTGGGGGGTGTGTGTCAAACTCCCACACAGGCACTTCCAAGAGCTTTACTCTAAAGAAGTAGAGGCTGCTGACTGAGCTAGTAAGGGCAGGCGCTGACCTTTGCAAATACCCATATGAATTTTGTATCAGCAATCTTTTTAAATACTCCACTCTAGAATTAGACTTTTGTTATATGGCATGCCATTACCATCACGAGGGCAGCCTGCCTCAGCGGGAAAAGTGCTAAACAACCCCGCCAGATGGACACGTTCAAGATTTAGTCATACCTAGGGGGATTCCCTGACTGTGTGAAAAAATATGTCTTTGGAAGTTCAGACAAAAAAAAGATACAGCAACTGGATGGGGAAGACTAAGCATGCTTCAGGCAGTATAGCTCAAAAGCCTGTGAAATGAAAAAAATAATTAAATTGGCCAGTTCAAGCCCCAGAGATGCTACAGAAGTCGGGAGAGGAAGACAGCCGGGAACTTTCCCAGTAGCTTCTCCCTCCCACCAGGCCCAAACCTTTAATGCTGAACCAGAAATCTCTTATAACGCTGAATCAGAAAATTCCAATACCCTAGAGAATCTTAACTTACATTTTAAAAAATCTTGTGTGACCAGGACTTTTTTTCAGCTGGAATGTGGTGGAATGGAGTTCCGGAACCTCTTAAAAATGGTCACATGGCTGGTGGCCCCGCCCCCTAATCTAAACTACCCTCTGTCTGGAGATCAGGGGGCAGGGCCACCAGCCATGTGACCATTTTCTCCTAGGGCAACTCACTGAGTTCCACCACCTCTTTTCCCAAAAAAAAAGCCTCGTGTGTGACTTTGGACAAGCCACACTGCAATCCTAAGAACACTTTACTGGTAGTAAGCCCCATTGACTAAAATGGGACTTCTGGGTAAACCTGCTTTGGATTGCTCCTTCAGGGACTTCACGACCCAGTGGGGATTTGAACCCGGATTTCTCGGGTCATGGCTGGACATTCTAACCATGGGTAATAAATACACTGACTCTCAGGGCCAAACTAGACGTAGTAAAATCTTTGTGGCTGCCACAAGGACACTGTCACATATGTTTTGGGGCCTTCGTGCAGCAAGCAGCTAAATTACAAGCCTGAAAGAAGTCACAGACGTAGGGAGTAAAGGCACGCCGAGGGTGTGCCCGTTGAAGAAAACGCTCTAATCAAGTATTTCTACCTTGGAGGGCCCAAGCAGTCACTCTTCCTCAATACTTCGTCCTTTCTGGTTTTAGGCCAACCATTTATATCACAGCAGCTTCTGACGGCAATCCAAAGGAGGTCCAGAATAAAATATTTGTTAAAAGCCGAACAGAAAAATTTCCTAACTTTTATTAAAGTTAACAAAGTGTGGCTGAGGAAAAGGTCAAGAAAGAAAGAAAGAAAGAAAGAAAGAAAGAAAGAAAGAAAGAAAGAAAGAAAGAAAGAAAGAAAGAAAGAAAGAAAGAAAGAAAGAAAGAAAGAAAGAAAGAAAGAAAGAAAGAAAGAAAGAAAGGGAGCTTGCTTCAGATTAAAGCTTAAGAAATTCAACCAAGTTTTCAATATCGTGCAAGATTGCATCAGGGCTACAACCTATTTTGTGTGCTAATCAAACTCAAGAAAAATGCTCACGACACAGGAAAGGGCAGTGGCTTAGAAGGGCAAAAGAATTCGTTCATACTGCTGGGCATACATAAAGATTACATCATATACGCCTCACACCTTCAGAAGTGAATTGGGTGACTGACACTAGACCAGAGCCTTTCCAGTTGTGGCACCATAACACCCTCGCCCCCCACACACAGCTGTTTGTCTGGCTCAACATTTTACAGTTTTTATTTATGATGATGATGATTTGTAAATAACCTCAATAATCTTATAGCGTTATTGACACATTTCAGATTTTTTCCCCAGAAATACACATGGACTGCAAGGGAACAGAATCCCGTTTCTCTCCATCTTGGATTCGTGAGCAGTGGGACCTTATGCATTTCCCTCCCTGGTGTGTTTCTCTGCCCTAGTCTCAGAAATTACCACACACAATCAGTTCTCCATTTCTAAGAAAGAACAGTTATGCCAGGAAGGGGGGCAGTGTACTTGCGGGTATGTGAGAAAGAAGGAAACTCAGAACCAAAGCTAGTCACAATGGTATAAACTGGTGTTTACATTAGTCTGTAAAAAACTCTGCCAAGAAAACATCGTGATGCGACGTCCCCCCCATGGGTCAGTAATGACTCAGTGCTTGCACAGGGGACTACCTTTACCTTTACGTTAGTCCTCATGAATCAGTTCCAAGAATGTTAGAAGAGCATGCTAGATCAAAACAAGAGTTCGTAGGGTTGCCAACTCCTGCTTAGGAAATACCTGGAGATTTGAGGGTGGAGCCTTGGGGAGGGTGGGGTTTAGGAAGGGCAGGGATCTTAGCAGGTAGAATTCCATAGAGTCCACCCTCCAAAGCAGCCATTTTCTCTAGGGGAACTGATCGCTGTCACCTGGAGAGTGATTGTAATTCCAGGAAATTTCCAGCCCCCTCATGGAGGTTGGCAACCCTAACAGAGACTCAGTTCCCCTTTTCTGTAAAAGCCACAGACAAGGAAGCACAAGATCTAAGCATGCAAGCAAAAAGCCAGATCCAATTCCCCTCTAGCCCCGCCCCCAATTCAGCCACTAAGTCCTCACGTTACTGTAGGCAAAACTCCCTTCCACCTCACTCTACAAAAATGTCCAATGCAGGAGTGATCAACCTTCCAGGGCTGTTCTGAGGATTCCAAGAAATATATCTTAAACATTTTTATCTCTGAGAAGAGCAACAAACTGCAGCACCAAGTACTGGACCTAATCAGAAAACCTCCATAAATAAGCAGTGGCGACAGCCACCGGGGCGCATCAGCTTTTTAATTGTGACAAACCTGCATTCAAATTCTCACTCATCTGCAAAGCACATGGGGTAGTGCTGTCCCAAATCACCCATTTCCCAGCTAGCCTACCCTACAAGGTTGCTGGGCAGACAATAGGAATGTACAAGGTGGAACAGTACCCAAAGTTGTTAGGGGAAAGGGATTTTACTATGGAATTTTACTATGTGTGAATTTTACTATGGAATTCAGCGATTCCCATCCTGCGCCTCCCCCTGAATTGAATCACCCCTTCCATGAGACCATGCTAGGTCAGTTCCAATAAGACAATTCTCTGGCATGCAAATGTTTCAGAACGACTCTTACAGGAGGAACACACAAAGAAAACATGACTGCAGAAAAAAGTGAGGCCTTCTGAAGGAAGAACCATAAAGAAAAATAATCATTCAAACCCAACCACACGTGTAGCATAAAGGCTAAGCAAATGAGTTGCAATCAGGGAGGGCCCTGGTTCGAGTCTTGCTGCAAGTCCACCAGAATGTCTTTGACTGGCCATTCTTTCAGACTCAGTCTTCCCGCTACCCTGTCTGCATAATGGGTATGACTGCCTTATTGTAAATATTATAAAAGGATACTAGATGCAAAGGACTTTGAACACCAAAAGTGTTTGATTCACATTTAGTGATATATTCACAGTCTTTTATCCATCTTCAATGCCTCACCCACTTTCCCCCAGTTCAATTCTGCTACAGCTAAGGAAGAAAACCTCAACAGGTATACTTGGAAGTCAGTGCCCTATTATTCCAATCCTTAGGATTGCTGCTTTAAATGTCCAAGGATGTGATTCTATTTCTCAGCTTTAGTTTTAGAACGAGACGCCAGGGCCAAGTTTTGATGAGTTCTGACACTAGTTAAGGCTCGATCCCAAAGATCTCCTATGAGAGGAAGGACAGTACGTTTCGCTGCCTGTAATTTTTCTGTTTTGTTGATATGAACGTGGATATCGCATCGCTGATAAAATGAGACTCAGTTAATTAAGTTGTGCAATGAAGGGGAATTCCCCTGAATGCCATTTTCATAATTCAGGAAGCCTGTCAAGTAATGTTGTAACCATTACGGAGATCCTATCTACGCCTTTTTTATGTAAGGCAGAAAGGCAGGGTAAAAACCTTGCCGATAAAGGGTAAAATAAATTCTGCCCTTCCTCTAAGGAGGTGGTTTTCAACCCGCGAGTCAAGACTCTCGGGAGCAGCCATTTTTGGTCCTGCCTTTACGAAAAGCCTGTGGCAGAGATAAAAAGAAGGGCACACACCCTGCCTGTCTTTTGTGTGCATGCTGAAAGAAGCAACGGGAAATGTTACTCAATGATGGGATGGATTCCTATACGGATTGGACCCTTGGCTTGTTCCTCACTATGGTACACTTCCTGGAACTTGACTTGCATTTCCTTTCTAAGAACATAAGAGAAGCCATGTTGGATCAGGCCAATGGCCCATCCAGTCCAACACTCTTGTGTCACACAGTGGCCAAAAAAACAGGTGTCATCAGGAGGCCTGCCAGTGGGGAAGGGACACTAGAAGCCCTCCCACTGATTGCCCCCCCCCAAACACCAAGAATACAGAGCATCACTGCCCTAGACAGAGAGTTCCAGCTATACCTTGTGGCTAATAGCCGCTGATGGACCTCTGCTCCATATGTTTATCCAATCCCCTCTTGAAGACGTCTATGCTTGAAGCTGCCACCACCTCCTGTGGCAGTGAATTCCATGTGTTAATCACTCTTTGGGTGAAGAAGTACTTCTTTTTAACCGTTCTAACCCGACTGCTCAGCAATTTCATTCTCATCTCTCTTGGTCCCCTGTCCATGGTTCTTGCCTTGACATCAATGAGGTCATATTTCTGGTTCCTGCTGTTCATGTCACATGACTCTGATGTCATGCAAGTAAGCAACAGCAGATCTGGGAAGACAACGGCTCTAAGATGCTCAGGGCAAAATGCATGGTTCTCCACTCCTCCATTTATCCTTACAACAGCCCTGTGAGGTAGATTAGGTTGAGAGTATGTGACAGGCTCGGCATCCTCCAACAAGATCCCTGTCTGAGTGGGGTTTTGAGTCCAGGTCACCACAGTCTCTGTCCAATGCTCTAACCAGTATACCACACTGACTTCTAAAACAGTGGCCCTTGGACAGTGCTTGACGTGGGGGAAGGGAAAGGGGAAGTGGGAGTCCTTTAAGGAAGTCCATAAACCCCCTCCCACCATGAACAGAGCCAGGAGTGCCAAACCTTGTCCTCCTCCAATGTGTAGCAAAGTAGGTAGTCAGAAATCAAATTAAATCAAATTTATTGCATGGTCAAAGACCAGCATAGATGAAGCAGGCAGTCAGAAAACGTAAGGGGACTAACCCCCTTGCAGTTCTGTGGTACTTTTATTGATCTTTGAATGAAAGCCTGCCCTCAAGTCATAGCTGACTTATGGCGACCCCTGGTGGGGTTTTCATGGCAAGAGGTGGTTTGCCATTGCCTGTCCCTGCAACCCTGGTCTTCTTTGAGGTCTCCCATCCAATTACTAACCAGGACCGACCCTGCTTAGCTTCTGAGATCTGATGAGATCAGGCTATCCAGGTCAGAGCTTATTGATATTTAAGAGCTTTTTATTCTGGTTTCCTCTCGGCTGCAATAGCTGCAACTGCTTCTGTGGTTTTTCTGTTGACTTCATTTCTAGCCTTCTTTGACCTTGTAACTGGTAAGCCACGGGTGAGGGTTTCAAAGCCAAAAGGCAGTGCAGAAATGTTCATCACTCACTCAATCAATCAATCATGAAAACAAAAACTAACACAGGGCACTTTATAAGAACTTAGGAAAACAATCTAAAGGGGAAGTGGAGAAAGAATTGTTCACCATCTTCCAACCCTGCCCTTGGTTTTTAATGCCCTAACAAATAAGAAAGCAATGCCAACCAGATGAAAAGGATGGGGAAAGGGTTTCCAAGCAGAACTGGCGCAGCTCCTATTTAAACTGTGCTTTCTTAGGCACACACTTAATTGTTGACTGGAAACTGCAACACTCCCTGCCTCAGTTTCCCCACTGGCAGCACAGGGACAAGCCTACTGGCCCACCTCACAAGGCTGATGTGTGAGAGTATGTAAGAAGACCACCCCAAACGCTGACAGCCAAATACGATGACTGAAATGCCAGCCTTCTTTTCCAAACAGGGAAAGACCAAAAAACCCTTTTGGGTGTTAGTACATGATGTGAAATCAAGAGCGTTTTTTCCAGCCCCAAAAAGGAAGCAGGAAAGCACGCATCATACCGTTTTTAGACACTAGTTGAGTTGCATTAAAAAAGAGGAAAAGTTATGAGCAAAATCAAAACCAAAATCAGCAGTCCCTGGGCACGCAGGCAGGTTCCCGGCGCCGCAAGCCAAGAACGAGAACGCCCCGTTTACACAGGAATAAGCCCCTTAAGCCGCGCAGGCTCCGTTCCCGAGTCAGTACAGAGAGGGCTGAGTTGGGAGGCGAGCCGCTGAAATCCACAGGGTGGAATGTACATCTGCACCAAGCTAGGCTGCCAAGCGCACGGTTTACCAGGGATCCTATGGAACCCCACAAGGGTTACTTTTGAGTAAGCACGCCTAGAGCTCAAACTACACGCGACAGGCAGAGCATTTCCTCCAGTTTGATAAGGGAAAGAGGACGCACATGAAACGGGTCCTGGCTGGGGTTTGGTTTCTAGATTTACTTACATGTCCTTGGCTGGCAAGTTTTTCCCCTCCACTATTCGGATGAACAAAGAGCTCCTCTTGGCCATGGCTGATCCCAGGCTGGCGGGCAAAGCAGGACGAAGCAGCTATTCGCCTGCGGCACGGCCAGGCGAGCTCGTGGGGAGCATTTCTCGCTCGCGGGGGCAGGAAAACTAGCAAAGGGCGCCGAAGCCCCAGAAGCGCGCAAAGCGGCTCGCGGCTCCCAGCCGGGCGTTCCCACCACCCCGCTTTAGAAATGTGGGGATGCGTGTCTCGCGCCCGGTTTTTATCGCTCCGCCAATGAGGAAGCAGAAAGGTAAAGAGGGGCGTGGTCAGACAGGCACCTCTCAGGGCGATTGGCCGAGCCGCTTGCCGGCCAGTTCGCGCGAATGGTTGCCAACCTCCGGGGGACGCCTGGAGATCTCCCGGAATTACAAACGACCTCCAGGAGTGCAGAGACCAGTTCCTCTGAAGAAAATGGCTACTTGGAAGGGTGGATTCCATGACACTATGTCCCACTGAGATCCCTTCCCTCCCCAAACCCTGCCCACTGCAGGCTCCACTCCTCAAATCCTCAGGAATTTTCCAACCCAGAGTTGGCAACTTGTCCTACAAAGGGGCGACGGCCGGGTTTTAAGGCTGCGGTCCTCGATGCACGCTTCCCTCAGAATAAACGGACTTTGCTTCTGAGTGTGTCTAGGATTGCACAACAGACTGATTTCAGTGTGCAACACTGAGCCCTGAGAAGTTGGATAAGCAATACAAAAGAGTATAGATTGCAGAAATCTGAAAAGCAGAAATCTGATACAGAGCTGAAATAATGTTGGAACAAACATAAGCAATTTGACATTACAAGTTAAACACAAGAAACAATCCAGCAATATGCAGTACAAAATACTGTAGTCTACAGTCCCTATCAGTTATCAAAGCATCTCTTTGAACCATTTTCTTACCCTACAGTTTCTTACCCATATAAGAAAGTCCTCCTAAATAATTGCTTTTGTACAGTTTTCTGAATGTCAGGAGCGTGGGAGCTTGCACCTTCTAATCTGAAATACCTTTTAATCTTTCTCTTGCACTTTAGCAAAGAGCAAAGAACTAATCACAACCACAAAAGAGATTATAAAACCACACACGTCACAAATGCTTATTACACATGCTTGCATTCATCCGGATGAAACCTAGGTTGCGCCCTGTCGGAAAACACATATTGTTCAGGCTCAGAGTGAACCTGGATGAATCTCACATCATAACAAACCCAAACTATGTTCATAGTTTACAAAAAAGCAAACGTATTACATTGAAGGCCCCACTAAGAAGAGGGCACTACCAATTTTTTCAAAAATGGATGCCAGATTTTTAAAATAGGAGGGCGGTATTGTAGGGAGGGGGTCTCATAGACTTCACCACTATGTTGCCTTACATACTGTCTGTTGCTTTAAGTATGTGCTCCTATGTGCTACCTGTGCTTTATGTTGTCTAATGTCAGCCCTAGATTGCTTATGTTCTGTTTCAGCATTTCTTCAACTCTGTGTTGGATTCTTGCTAATGTTATGTCTTTGTAAATTTGTGTTTATTTACCCTATGGCACTGTTTATGGAAATATCCTTGATCCTGAGTGTACTAATCTCACACTGTGTAATCCACCTTGAGTCTCAGTGAGAAAGGCAGACTATAAATGACATAAATAAATAAAATCTAAATACAAAACAGGCAGTTGATATTTCTCCTTCTCAGCACTATTAGTGCAACTGGACTCTGTGCATGTTGACTCACAAGTAGCCTCGCTATGTTCAAAGCGGCTTCCTCCTAAGCACATACCTATGAGAGGGTGGATATATAGCTGTTCCAAGAAGAGGGCAACTGGGAATGGTACTGTGAAACTGACACGCAGTTTTTCCCTAGACATGTTTACTCAGAAGTAAATCCCAGGTAAATTTTAGGGATTTACTTTTAGGGATGTCTCATCATAGAGTTTTCAAGGTAAGAGATTAATAATGCTTGTCAATAATGCTAGGAAAGGTGAAAGCTATTAGGAAAAAAGAAAGACCTAAAACCAGTTTGGTGTAGTGGTTAAGAGCGTGGGACTCTAATCTGGAGAGCCAGGTTTGATTCCCCACTCCTCCACTTGAAGCCAGCTGGGTGACCTTGGGCTAGTCACAGCTCTCTCAGAGCTCTCTCAGCTCCTCCCACCTCACAGGGTGATTGTTGTGGGGATAATAATAACATACTGTGTAAACTGCTATGAGTAGGTGTTAAGTTGTCCTGAAGTATACAAATTGAATGATGTTGTTGTTGTTATTATAATTATTAAAACAAGATGGCTTGGCTCAATAAAAGAAGCCACATCCTTCAGTTTGCAGGATCTGAGCAAGTCTGCTAATGATAGGACATTTTGGAGGTCTTTCATTCATAGGGTTGCCATAGGTCAGAGACGATTTGACGGCACATACACACACACACACTTTTAGGGAGGTGCACATAGGGTTGCAATTATACAGCACAACCCTGTGCATATCCTTTTGAGCAAGACTTCCTCCCAAGAAAATATACATTTAGGATTGCCGTGCATTTATTCTGAGTAAGCATGCACAGGACTGAGAGCTACATGTCAGTATGAAAATAGGAAACTTTGTTGTACTGACTGGGACCACTGATCTACTTCCAGGATAGAGTATTTAATTTATTTAACTTGTAGGCCACCTATCTCACCCAGACTCAAGATAAATGTAAAAACAAATGCAATCAGTGCAGCATAATACATACAAATCAGCCATGCAATAGTTGTAAAGTTGTTCTAACATACTCAAAACCAACACAATACAAAAGCAGAGGCAATAAAATTGTACAATGCATACCATACACAATGAAATAACACTGAATTACAAAATTAGAGATGCTGTATAATGTAGTGTACAATGCATACAGGAAAGAAAGTAATGAACACTACCTAACATTTCACAGATATAAACTATAATCGTGTCTTCTTTCTAAAAAGGCCTTCCTGGACCATTCCTTTTTAGGGTAGGGTCTTGGACCAGTCACACATACTTAGCCTAGCCTACCTCCCAGGGTTGTTGGAAGGATGAACTGGAGAATAAGAGAATGTTGTAAGCTGCTTTGGATCCCCATTGGGGAGAAGAAAAGTAGTGTATAAATTAAGTAAATAGATAAATACATTTCCCAGTGCCTGCTGTCTGCTATCTTGAACTGGAGAGGTCAAGATCTGAACTCATGACCTTCTGATTGCAAAGCCATCCGTCCTCCCACAGGCCACAGTTTCTCCCCAACCTTCTCAGAGACTATTTTCTCCCATTCATTCCCTCTTCAGAGCCTTTATTCCCACCACCTCCTTATACTATCAGGTATTAAAAAATACCTATTTACTGCAGAACAAACCAGTTTGTGCTGGATTTTAGCCTTTCTCCCAAATGCATATTTCCCCTTTACAACCTTAAACCAGTCAGCTGCTGACAAGCACATAAGCTGAACCCAGGATTAGCCGAGGGTTGAAAAGTTCTTTCCAAAAGAAAACAGATGACATTATATTATTAACAGCTCGGGGGCGAGGGAGGGAAGGAAATTCTAGCCAGCTGTTCCCTGAGACTGGGGGAGACCCTTTCCAGAGAAAACTGGAAATCCAGCCATCTGGGAAACCTCATCAGTATAAAGGAGGGTGCCACTTCTTTAAATAAGCCCTTGATCCTGTTCCTTTAACCAGCTGCTTGATCAATAACAAGGAACAATACTGGTCTGTGCATTGCTCAAACGATAGGAGAAAAAGACTATCCCTATCCCTAACCCTAACCCTAACCCTAACCCTAATGAAATCCGCAACTCCACCAAATCGTCCTACAGCTTTCTAAATACTGGGGGGGTAGAGTAAGAAGAAAGCTTGCCAACTTTTAGAACTGGCTGTTCCTTTAACTGCAATTAACTGAAGTTCGCTCTGCAGCCACAAAAGGTGATTGTGTTTAGCTTGATACTCTGAAAAGTGTTGCTTGCTGATTTCTGCTAATCAGGGGTCATTTTGTAGAAAAAGAGTTGCAGGAACTCATTAGAATAACTCATTAGCACAACTCATTTGCATATGCCGTGCCCCTTGACATCACTGGAAGTGTGTCATTGGCATGACTGATTTGCATATGCCACACCCCCTGACATCACCTATCCTGGCTGTTTTGGACCCAATCCTGGCCATTCAGGGCCAAAATTGGGCCCCAAACGGCAAAAAGGGGCTGAAAATGGCCAAAAAGGGGCCCAAAATGGTCAGGATTGGGCCACTGCTGAGCGGGACAGTGATCCACCACCCATTAGAGGCTCCATCCTGGCTGTTTCGGGACCAGTCCTGGCTGTTTTGGGCCTGATCCTGGCCATTATGGGCCCAAATTGGGCTGTTTCGGCCCCGATCCAGGCCGAAACTGGCCCCAAATGGCCAAAAATCAGGTGGGTGGGGCCACCTGATATGTGACCCTTTTGGAGAACTACCGGAACTGCGTTCCTGCGCGTTTTCCCTCAAAATGAGCCCTGCTGCTAATCAAACTTCCCATAAAGGTACAGGAGCAGACAAAGGTTGTTTTTCCTTCATCAGTTGGCAACCTTCCTTTCTATGGCTGCAGAGTTACCTTTTACTGTACAGCCAGTTAAGTTTTTTAAAAAGCATTGTTTGAATTACTAGGTTCTGCCTAGATTGACAAGTGTTGCACAAGACTTCACAGCTGTCACTTTAACAGCCATTTGATTTGCAGCCAATTAATGGAGGACCTAGTGTTACTCCATATCTTGGTGAGAAAAATCACCTGCTGCTTTCTGCATATGTTTAAGGGATTGGTCTTCAAAGCAAAATACAATAAGTATATATCCAGCATTCTTAAACTTGTTTTTAAATATTTATTGATGATTATTTGAATAAATTGTTTTATATCCATTTTAGCTAAGTAACTGCCAGATGAACAGCAGCGTAGCATGGGTTGGCAGAACCTGGGGCAACTCTTGGTAGGTGGTGCCTGTTACTACACACGTGCTCCTGGGACTGTGCTAGGGTTGCCAGCCTCCAGGTAGTACCACAAACACGAAAAGAGAGAGTGACGGCGTAAGACTGCAAATCAACCAATGTAACCGTCACCAACTAACTAATACAACTTAAAGGAATATTCACCACCCTTATATGCAAAATTACAAAATTTACTCGTACAGCATTGAATCATAAATATACAATCCAAACAACACTAATCGAATAGCCGTGTTAGGGCATATGTCACACTTCAAATGAAAACAACAAGGGGAGGGGAGAAGATTTTCAAACCAATCCCCTGTGTTTTTTGCAGAAACACAATCACTTTGAATAGGGCTAGAGAAAGCCTCTACGCAATTTTATACAAATTTCAATATGTACAAAGCACATACATGTTGTTCAAATCAGTATTTCAACAAAAAATAAATAGAATCGACATTTTCCAAATTGTAACTGAACGGGTCAGCCAGCAAGAGGTTTGAAAATATTCTCCCCTCCCCTTGTTGTTTTCATTTGAAGTGTGACATATGCCCTAACACGGCTATTCGATTAGTGTTGTTTGGATTGTATATTTATGATTCAATGCTGTACGAGTAAATTTTGTAATTTTGCATATAAGGGTGGTGAATATTCCTTTAAGTTGTATTAGTTAGTTGGTGACGGTTACATTGGTTGATTTGCAGCCTCCAGGTAGTGGCTGGAGATCTCCTGGAATTACAACTGGTCTCCAGGCCACAGAGATCAGTTCACCTGGAGAAAATGGCTACTTTGGGGGGTGGACTCCATGGAATTATGCCATGCCAAGGTCCTTTTCCTCCACAAACTCCACTTTCTCCAGGTTTCACCCTCCAGATCTCCAGGAATTTCCTAATTTGGAGCTGGCAACCCTAGACTGTGCTATGATGTCACTTCTGGGAAGTGACATCATCACATAAGGCACAGCCTCCCCTGGGAGCACTCCCACGATTTGGGCCTGCTTGCCTCCCCACCCCTTACCTGGCAGCCCTACAGTGCAGCCACTCATACTGCTGCCACCAACTCGGCACACTCCTCGGCCAGCAGCCACTGCAGGAGAGCCAGCTTGGAGCCCAGCGAGCCGGCCACCCCATTGGTGCAGCAGGCGGCTAGGACGGCCTCCCGCGGATGCAGAGCAGGCTCTCCTGCTTGGCATGGCATCCCCTAAAAATTATGCGCTTGGGGCGACTGCCCATCTTGGCCCCCCACACACTACACCACTGCAGATGAAGGAGGACTGAAACGGAAAACTGTTTGCTAGCCAGCCCGTTGCAGTTACTGCTAAATATGACTATGAACTCTGAAGATTTTGTATGAAGCTTTTCCTCTTGCTCTACTATGAATTCTGGATTATTTATGTATGAATTGTAATCTGGTTCCTGTATGGTGTTTATTTGTATCTATTATCTGACAAAGTTGGAAGGCACAGTCACTTTAAATGCCGGCTCTAGCACTTTGTACAAACAGGTTTACAAGCAGTGTTGCCCTTTTGGATATTTGTTCATTGCCAGCTAAATTAAGACGTGGTGCGCCTTCTTCTTTGTAAAATCGAAAAGAGTCCAGTAGCCTCTTTAAGACTAACTAAATTTATTTATACTACAGTAAAGTCTTGGTTATTCTTAAAGGTGCTACTGGACTCTTTTCTATTTTGCTGCTACAGACTAACACGGCTAACTCCTCTGGATCTTCTTCTTTGTGTAAATTATATTGCAAAAAAACCCATTTTAAAACATTTTGTATTTCTAGTTTATTGCAATTGATTTGTCTTTTAGTAAGCCTTGTCACGGCATTTTTCTCTTTTTGGGCTGCTCTTACCGTGACTCTCTCTCTTTTTACTCTGTGCTTGAGTCGAGCCTCCACACAATTGCATTACTGCCATGTTTGCAATAATAAAATAGCTGTGTTCAGAGGTACAAGCTGGTTTGCTGTCTGTGTGGTCAGTAGAATTTGGGGCAGGATAGCAGCTGTTGGCACACATTCAGTGTACTCAACCACTGGGATTACGTATGTCCCAGTTATGGACAGGTCATGCATCTTTTGAAAACAGGGCATGCAGAGAGCATCAATCAGTCAGCGAGGGAATATGATACCTACCCCTACAGAAGTGCTAAATTCTCAGTGTGAGAGTGTGCATGCGTAAAATGTGGCAGATTGGGACCACAATACTGCATGACGAACGCTCCATTTTGGGAGATAGCCAGGCAAAATGGGCAGGGCGGGAATACTTATCTACACCTGTTTATCCTACCCTTCCTCATTTTATCCTCTCAGCAACTCTGTAAGGTAGGCCAGATAGTGAGAGCATAACTGGCTTAATGTCACGTTGAGTTTCATGGCAGAGTGGGAATTTGAGCCTTGGTCTCCCCAAAAAACCTGTTTAGTCTATTTATAAAGTTTATATGCTGATTTTCAACCCAATTAGGGCTACCTAGGTGGATCTTAGTATGTCACTTTAACCATTGCACCATACCGGAATGGACAGGCATGCTGACAGTTTTCCCTCTCTCCAACTCCTACAGTAAGTCTTGTAAGTCCATATGAATTTGGTCACTACAGGGAATTCACTGCCCAGTGTACAAGCACCATACAATCAGCTAGACAAGTTCAGACCATCTTGAGCTCTGGATAAACAGAGAACATTTTTTGAGCATTTGAGGCTGTTGTTCAGTTTGTGATCAAATTATAATTTGAGCAGAGGGAGAAATGTGCATTGCTGGTAAAGGCACAAGATCCTATGCATCTTCTGCTTCTGGTCACACTGTCTTCAGCCAGAGTGGTGTAATGGCAACCACAAAGAAGAGAGTCTCCGTGTAATAACAGCTAATATAGCTAGCAGGCCCATTGGCCAGTTTTGCTGGCCGGACCACAGTTTGCCTCCTATGTAAGATTCTCACATTTGAAAAAAAGAAGAAAAACCAGGACTATATTACTATTCTGGACATTATATCCACACAATACTTACCTTCTGTCTGGTCTGTTGCAAGCCAGTTGTTGTACCCTGTTTAAAAGAAAAATATGAAATTGGCATATGGTATTTGCCACTTACTTTGTTATTAACTTGTCAAATTATATAAATGACATAGAACTGTGCACTTATTATATAATATGCACTTATAGCACATGCACTTTATGAATACATTATTTGATGAATTATACATTGAATTCATTGTTTCAGTCTCCGGTAGAGCTTTCCTCTCTTGTTGATCAGAGTGGTGTAATGGTCAGTGAATCAGACTAAGATCTGGGAGACCCAGGTTCGAATCCCCTCTCTGCCACGGACACTTGCTGGGTGGCCTTGGGCCAGTCACTCGCTGTCATCCTAACCTACCTCACAGGGTTGCTGTGAGGATAAACTAGAGGAAGGGAGAATGGTGATGTAAGCTGCTTTGGGGGAGAAAAGTAGGGAATAAATAAAAACAAGCAAAAGCATAAGACAGAGAAGCAAGCCAGAGTCTCAGTGTCTACATACTGCTGGTCCTGGAACACCAAGACTAATGTTGGCCTTTTCCTTTGCCAAAATACATGTAAACCACAGGCTAGAATTGTCCCTGCCTAGTGTCAAAAACTCATTTATTAGCATAATCTTGTCCGGCGGCAACATTAAGCAGACTCCTTAATTTACACAACCAGTGTCTTTCAGGACAAATGTAGAACTTCTGTCAAACATGTGAGGGGAACTTTGGATCTGGGTACAGGACACAGAAATAGCTGAGCAACTGTTTAGCAAGCCCAGGCTTTCAACACTGCAATTTCAAATCCCCTTTTGCACTTCTGTTCAGTAAACACACCACAGAGCGGAGGTGCTTTTTCTTTTTCTTTTTTTTAAGCCAATACACCACCTACTGACTGCCAAGGGAGATTGCCGGGCTGGGCTGAGAGGCCAGGAGAGGGTTGGGTCACAGGAGCAGTCTATCTGAACGGGGAGAATGTGTATTTTAAGCAACACCACTCTTAAAACATCCACAATGCATTTTTTTAAATTAAACAGAAGCCCGGTGGCAAATTTTTTTGCAGCATGAAACTTCTGCTAATTTTGTCTGGTGATGGGAACACTAAGGTTGCCAGGTACATGTTGGGGAATTCCTGGAGATTTGGGGGTGGGGCCTGGGATGGGTGGGGGTTTGGGGAGGGGAGGAGCCTCCGCTGGGCATAATGCCATATAATCCACCTTCCAACAGCCAAGCTACAAGTGACGCCTGACACAGGTTGGACGCTTGTCAGCTTCCCTCAAGTTTTGATGGGAAATGTAGGTGTCCTGGTTTTACAGCTTGGCTCTCCATTACACCTGCAAGACCAGGATGCCTACATTTCCCATCAAATCTTGAGGGAAGCTGACAAGTGTCCAACCTGTGTCAGGCGTCACTTGTAGCTTAGCTCCAAAGTCAGCCATTTTCTCCAGGGGAATTGATTTTTGTCACCTGGAGACAATTGCTATTCTGGGAGCTCTCCAGCCACCACCTGGAGACTGGCAACCCTAGGGAATACTGACTCACAAAAAGAATACAAAACAAAATTCAGTTTCCTTTCAGACTAACCTCACTGGATTTATAGCTGCTTTTAACTTCGCTCCGCTACTGGATTGCAGGGGAGGAGAGAATAATCGGCCTGAAAGCCTGCCTATGAGTAGGAATGAGTGCCTACCTACGGCAATCCTGTCTGCTCTGTTTGAACTTATTGATACCTCTGAATTCTGCTGGGGAAGATTCTTTTCAGACTGAAGCCGGCAGTGAATGGCTCTCTGATTACGAAGTGGAACCTCCATGTTCAGAGGCAGCACATTGTTGAATATCAGCTGCTGGGTGGGGCAAACAGCAACGGGATGGGACTGTTACCTTCTGGCCTTGCTTCACAGGTTCCCAGAGCCATCTGGTGAGCCAGTATTGGAGACAGAAGGGTGAACGGCATGGCCTTTGAGCCAGTAGGGAGCTCCTTATGGAAGCTGGTGGTTTACAGAGATTAGACAGTCAGATTAGGGAGACCTGTTCATGCTAGCCCGGTCAACTTTCTCTTGGAACTAGGGTGGCCAACTCTGGGTTGGGAAATTCCTGGAGATTTGGGGGTTGAGCGTGATGTGGAGAGGGGAGGGACCTCGGCCATTTTGTCCAAGAGAACTGATGTCTATCGTCTGGAGATCAGTTGTCATTCCAGGAGCTCTCCAGCCCCCACATGGAAGTTGGGAACCCAACTTGTGCTTCACCCGCCTCACAGTCTTGTTGTGGAGAGGGGAGAACCACACATACTGTCCTGAGCTCCAGTGAAGAAGAGTGGGGAAAAACTGATGGAGAGATGTCCTTCTGGTTGGCTCATGGTTTTTACTGACAGCGTTTCCAGCCACCCACAGAGAGCCATCAGCACGGGCTTCTGCTTGAATGCCTGCATGATTAAGTGACATCCTCCAAAGACTGTTTACTCATTGCCTGTTTTCAGATAAAACATCCCTGTACTTGCCTCACCTCTCACACCAGGTTTCTTTTTCTCTTCTCCTTCTAGTGCATCTAGTTTTTTTCAGTGACTAACAACGGGGCGGGGGGGGGGAGAACATGAAGAGAGTCCTACAGTCCCCTCCGCAAAACCAAAAATTAGAGACATTCTCCACTCCTACGTTTACAAAGAAAATATTTACCCTTGCAGATGCTTTCTCCATTTTTATGATGAGTCATAATTCCAAAGGTGGCAGTGACTCATTCAGGGACATAACAGCTAGCCTCCTCTGAGACTAGTTAATTCTCTGCATGTTGAAGGACTGAAGGAGAAAAGAAGCAAGAAAGCCAGTGGTGCGATAGAAGACAGCAGAAATTTATTGAATTAATAAACCCGACACATTTCACACTAGCTTTATCGGTAATCATCAGGGGATCTGTCAGAGAACGTCATTCATAATCATAAACAAAGAAATATCTCTCACAAACAACATTCATATAAAAATCTGCACATTCTTTAAAACAGAACACAGATTAAAATAAAGATGTTAAAACATGCCTGCACCCACACACAGGGTGGTCCTGGATGCTGCCTTGTCAATGGAGGCCCAGGTCATAGCGGTTGCCAGATCTGCATTTTTATACCTTCGGCATATGAGGCAGCTTGTTCCCTACCTCTCAACTAGTGACCTGGCTACAGTGATCAAAGCAATGGTCATCTCCAGATTAGACTACCGTAACTCACTCTATGCCGGGCTGCCCTTGAGGTTGATCCAGAAATTGCAGTTGGTCCAGAATGCAGCAGCACGCATCCTAACTGGGATGCCAGTTCGGACACATATATGACCTGTCCTGTGCCAACTGCACTGGTTACTGATTGAATTCCGGGTCACGTTTAAGGTTTTGACTACTGGACTCTTTTCTATTTTGCTACTGCAGACTAACATGGCTAACTCCTCTGGTTTTGACTATGACGTTCAAAGCCCTAAATGGACTGGGAACTACATACCTATGGGACTGCATCTCACCATATGTTCCCCAGAGAGCCCTTTGTTCAGTCAACCAACATCTTCTAGTGGTCCCTGGCCCCACGGACCTTCGCCTAGCCTTGACCAGGGCCAGGTGGAATTCCTTCTCTGTCAAGACTAGGGCCCTGCGGGACTTGTAACAGTTCCGCCGGGCCTGTGAGACAGAGATGTTCTGCCAGGCCTATGGTAATGGTTGAGGCTTGGCCGGGCTTCTTGGTCAGCCTCTCTGCTGTGGCCTTGGTTCACTGTTTAGCTGAGACATCTGCAACCTGCAACCTCTCTGCCTTAATTCCTGATGAGATGTATTAACATCACACATTGCTGCTTGGATTTATATCTCGTGTTATATTATTGATTTTATATTGTATTTTACGTTATTCTAATATTATTAATGTTACCCACTCTAACCCTGCTTGCAGGGTGGGCGGGCTAGAAATGCAATAAATTAAATAAAATAATGTCTATAAACATCCTACAAACATTTGTGTGTGTGTGCGCGCACTTAGCTAAAACCGTCAAACAGTTGTAAGTATATCAACGCACACAAACCAGAAAGGCCACACACAATCTAAAAAAAGGCCTTAGGGAAAATAGATTGATTGGAAGGAAGCAGAGGTGGCCAGAGCAGTAAATCATGTAGAGTTACAGCGAGCACCCTCCTCTGTAGTTTGGGTATACAAGAATATTCATCTGCAACTCAGAGTAGTTCTCACGCAGCACACTACTGTAATTCAGACTAGAAACGACTACTTTCATGGAAAGAAAGAAGGAAAATGATGTGTACATCACGATATAGATGAACAGCTAGGGGCATTGTCAGAATGAAAAGCCTTTGAAACTGCTCCTTAGCCTTCTGTTAACCAGGGCTCATTTCGAGGGGGAACGCGCAGGAATGCAGTTCTGGCAGTTCCCCAAAGAGGTCACGTCAGGTCGCCCTGCCCACCTGACTCTCGGCCATTCTGGGCCCGTTTCAGCCTGGATTGGGGCCAAAATGGCCCGGATTGGGCTGCAGACAGGTGGTGGATCACTTTCCCACTCAGCAGCGGCCCAATCCTGACCATTTTGGGCCCAATTTCGGCCCTGAATGGCCAGGATTGGGTCCAAAACTCCAGGATAGGTGATGTCAGGGGGTGTGGCATATGTAAATCAGTTATGCTAATGACACACTTCTGGTGCTGGCAAGGGGTGTGGCATATGCTAATGAGTTATGCTAATGAGTTCCTCCAGCTCTTTTTCTATGAAATGACCCCTGCTGTTAACAAGGGTTCTCACAAAAGCCTCTGGTGTGTAGGCTTACTATAATAAAGGGTAGCTCATAGACCCTGACTTCAGGGTCTGACTCTTGACCCAATGGATCTACAAGTAATAACAGAAGCATGCTATTTAAGAGAAGACGACCAGTTGCAGCTACAATGCAGGTGTGAATTATTTGTTGTTCTCATTCCAAATTTCCTTAAAAATACATTGGCAAATAGGGGGGGGGGGATATTTTGAGTTTCTGCTGTTGCATTTGATGCATGCTGCTTTTATTTTGATTTATTTTATTGATTTATAGCTGCTCAGGGCAGATCTCACACAGCACATAACATTAACTCAGACTAGAAACAACTACTTTCATGAAAAGAAAGAAGGAAAAATGTTGTATACCCCATGACATACACGAACAGCTAGGGGCATCTGTGTGAATGAACAGCCTTTGAAACTTTTCCCATAAGAGCCTGTGGTGCGTCAGGCTTGCTTTAATTGATTTATAGCTTCTGCCCTTTCAGGAAGATTTCATTGGTCTAAAGTTGTAGGTTCTGCAGAATGCGGCTGCTTTTCTTAGAGGTGCTTCAGCTGCCACATCAGATTAATTATTTGCATTGAAAATATCATAAATTGTCTTTTTTAAAAAATGAAAAGCCTGGGACAAAAATATTATAAACTAATAACAACAGAGAACAGTATCAATAAAGCCCTGGATTTGGAACAAGCCTCCGAAACCCACCCACCCAAAGCATCCAGAGTAAGATGCTCTCAGAAAAAGCTCTCTGCCTTTGTGGCAGCATGTTTGGGGATGTAATAGTGCCAAATGCAAGCTTTGCCATCTGTTCCCCCCGGGATTTTAGAGCAGCTTCAAAGATGATAACAGGAGCGAGGTGGGGGGGGATTCTAATGCTGACGCGATGAAATGGAGAGATCAACTTCACCTTTGCTTCTGCCACTGTGGCCTTGACGCACGGGGGTCCCTAGAGAATCCTTTCTGATTTTTACCAGAAGAATAAAGAGGATCTGATCTCTTCTTCTCCCTGGCTAATCTACTGTGCCTTAGAGACAATACATTTCAGATGGACCCAATAGGCATCAATTTCCAGGTGGGGCTTGGAGTTCCCCTGGAATTAAAACTGATTTCCAGACTACAGAGATCAGTTCGCCTGGAGAAAATGGCTGCTTTGGAGGGTGAACTCTATGGAATCACTACTCTGCTGAGCTCCCTCCCCTGACTCATTGAGGACTAGCCACCCTTCAGCTCAGCCAAAGGGGACCATCTTTCCTGCTATAAACTGTTATGCCAACTCACGCCCCTGCAGAGCTTCCTCCTGATAGAAGATTCGGGTCCAGTAGCACCTTCAAGGCCAACTAGATTTCCAGGGTATGAGCTTTTGAAACCCAGAGCTCCGGGAAATCTAGCCGGTCTTTAAGGCGCTACTGGACCCAAATCTTCTTGTTCTACTACACACCAACATGGCTACCCATCCGAAACGATACTTCTGATTGTACACTCTCTCAGTTTGATTCAGTATGGTGCACGTTGAACTCTTGGTTGTGGCTCCAGGCCTTTAGAACTGGTTTCCCTGAGCAGGACAGGTAAACACACACACATAATGCCTCTTTTTTGGAGGTTATGTAAAGCTGTTCTGTTTCATGGGCTTTTGAGAGTAGCTGATTTCTGCTCTCACTGAAAGTTGGAAAAGATCAAAGAAATCTAGTTGTTGTTTTGCTTGTTTTAATGTTATAGTGGCAGTGAATATTAGTTTTTGGGAGAGAGAGAGAGAGAACGAGAGAGAGAGAGAGAAAGAGAAAAAGAGATTATGGTTGTTGTGGATTTTCCAGGCTGCATCACCGTGGTCTTGGCATTGTAGTTCCTGATGTTTTGTCAGCAGCTGTGACTGGCATCTCCAGAGGTGTAGCACTGAAAGACAGAGATCTCTCAGTGTCAAACTGTGGAGGAGATGTTAGCAGGTAATTTATATCTACTCAGGAAGGTGGGTTTGGGTTGCGTCCTTACAGGATGATGCAAACCCACCTTTCTGAATAGATATAAATTACCTGCCAACATCTTTTCCACACTGTGACACTGAGAGATCTCTGTCTTTTGGTGCTACACCTCTGGAGATGCCAGTCACAGCTGCTGGCCAAACGTCAGGAACTACAATGCCAAGACCACGGCTATACAGCCCGGAAAATCCACAACAACCATCGTTCTCCAGCTGTGAAAGCCTTCAGCAATATAAAGAAAGTTTATATTTAGACATATTGGTTGAGTAAGGAAAAAACTCACCAACATACATACCAACTATCCTCATGGGAGGGTACCTATTTTCCAGCATCTATCCCTGACAGAACACACACCCTCTTTAGTCTCCGTTTGGAAGGGGTCTGGAGGGTAGCATTTTAAAAAATTGGTTGATTGTGCGCCCACATTTTTACAAGTGTCGTATTTTCCTTCTATCCCTGCCAGAACTGCCTTTCCAGATAGAAGTGGTTAAGCGTGCAGGACAAACACTGCCTTAAACAATTTAACAAATGTTTCTGGATGTATTTTGAGTTGTGGCTGTTCTATAACAAATATAACCAGATTCATGACATGAAAGATTCTTATTTTTTCAAAATGAATCCCTTAGGCCACCATACTAACAACATTTTCCTGGAAGTAAGCCCTGTTGAACTGAACGGGACTTCTAAATAGACCTGCTTAGGATTTCTCCCTTGCAACGCTAATAATAGAATATACATTCAAAACCTTATTATTAATAATCATAAGCAATAATGACTATCTGTTCCTCCTTGGCTTGTAGATATGTAGCCTCATCATGGCAAGAGACATTTCCAGCATGATAAAAAGTGGGGAAACATCTTTATAGCAGGCAGCTAGTAACAGGAGGACTAAGGATTTCTATTCTGGAGGACTGGAGGACTGAGGATTTTTATTCTTCCTCTGATTTACAGGTATTTTGCTTGGGCTTAGCCTGAGGCATGAACCACAAGACAACAGCCAAAGGTTTTTTGACTCTTGGCCCATGGCTCACAGCCTGAGACCCTAACAGTGCTGTCTTAAGCAGAGCTACACCCTGCTAAGCCACTGACTTCAATAGAATAGGGTTACCAACCCCAAGGCGGGGCCTGGAATTCTCCCAGAACCTCCAAACAAATCAGAGCAGTCCCCCTAGAGGAAACAGTTTTAGAGGGATGGACTTTATGGCATCACATCTCTGATGAACCCCCTCTCCTACCCAATCTCCACCCTCCCCAGGGTCAGGGACCGCCCCAAATCTCCAGGAATTCCTTAAGCCAGAGTTCGCAACTCTTATTTAGAAAGGTATCGCTCCGCTTAGGACCGTGAGCCGGGGCACTGGATCTAGGACTAACAAAGGATGTGAATTACTGTATTGTTGTCTGTTCCAGCAGCAGGCAACAGAGCAACCGAATCCCGCCACCCAATGAGAAGCTAAAGGCGAGCCACAGACTCACCTAATGGCAGTTCCCTGGTCTAGGTGACAGGAGTCCCGTGCTCCATCCTCAGGTGACTCGGTCCTACTCCTCAGCTCAGAGAGGCAGTTTTGTGTAGTGGTTAGAAGTAGCAGGACTCTAACCTGAAGAACTGGGTTTGATTTCCCACTCCTCCACTTGTAGGCAGCTGGGTGACCCTGGGTCAGTCACAGCTTCTCAGAGCTCTCTCAGCCCCACCCACCTCGCAGGGTGATTGTTGTGAAGATAATAACAACACATGTTGTAAACAGCTCAGAGTGGGCATTAAGTTGTCCTGAAGGGCGGTATATACATCAAATGTTGTTCTTGCTGTTATAGCTAGCTCAGCCAGGGAAATCAGCTTTCTTGACTCTCCAAGGCATTTACTTGAGTGCGCCTTACCAGATGCCGGACTAGTCAAGAAAGATGAAGTCACTTTATTTCCAGACCTGTAGAGAAGGCTGCCTGAAGTCTGTCTTAGGTTACCAGACAACTGTTTTGACACACATTGGATAAAGCACTTTAGCCATCATTTGCAACTGGGTTTTCACACGGAAAATCCAGTCGCAAATGACTGCTAAAGTACATTGAGAGTGCATTATCCGACATGTCTGAAAGCAGCCAAGAGTCCCCATTCTGAAGCTGTTCCTTCCCCCATCCCAGGAAGCAAGAGCTTCGTTATGGCATTGTCTGCCTGCATTGTTTTGCTCGTGCTATTTTTAAGCATTCCTTTTGAGTCAGTGTCTTACTGTTATTTTAAAGATTATGTTAACCACCTTGCATCTCATAAATCTGTTATGAGACAGTCAGGCCTAGAAAAAATGTAAATAAATAAAACAAGTAGATGACAAAGTGATCAGATCTCTGTTAGTGTTGCCAACTCCAGGTTGGGGGATTCCAGAAGATCTGGGTGGGGATTGTGGAGGCCCAGGTTTGGGGAGGGGAGGGACCTTGGTGGGGTATAATGCCAAAGAGTCCACCCCTGAAGTAGCCATTTTCTCCAGGGGAACTGATCTCTGTACTCTGGTGGTCAGTTGTAATTCTGGGAGATTTCTGGGCTCCAGGTTCCACCTGGAGGTTGGCAGCCCTTCTGTCGGCATATATTTCTAATTCTTGGTTTATGCTTGGGCATGTTGTACTCGCCTGGATGATTAACAGCAGGGGCCTCCTAGCGTTTGTGGGAGAGCCTCCCTTCTTCTCGAGTAAGAACCTCGCCTCTGCTTTCAGCTCTGAGATGTTGCAGAGTGTGAAAGAAATTCAGCCCAGGGGTGGGAGTTGAGGGGGGGGCACAGTCTTCGTTAAAGCTCTGCTGAGCAGCTCCAATGAAACCCGTTGCTTTTACAGGATTACAGAGTGAGCTGCAAACCACAGAATTTTTTTTTATCCCACGCTTTTTGGCAGTGCAAGAAAATAATCCATCCGGAGAAGAGCCACAAGGGAGCTTTGTGGATGAAAGAGAGACAGAGGTCAGAGGAAAATAACCTCCTGTCCCACAGAGGCCCCGAAGCAGAGCAGCAGGATTGGTGCAAAGATTTCCACGGAAGGAGACTCATCCCGGGGTGTTTTTCTTGCATTTGCAAACACGTCCTGTTGCCAAGATCCTCCCTGTTTGCTATTTTTAGTTGTTTTTCTTTCTATTTTTAAAATTCTGGTCTGCAGATGACGTCTTAAAATGAACTTTTGCACTCCGGAGAATGACAGGAGGAAATGTCTTCCAATAGCACAACCGTCAGGTGCAAGATTTTCATATCAACTTCATCGCCGTTTCAGCTACAGTTTGATTCTGCCCTTCCTCTAAACTCAGTTCTCTTTTTCTCCCTTTTCTCCTCACAATAACCTTATGAGGTAGGTTTGGACGGAGAGCGAGTAACAGGCTCAAGGCCACCTGTCTGGCAGAGTGGAGATTTGAACTCAGGTTGTAGTCTGACATCCTAACCACAGCATCACACTGGCTTTATTTATTTAATTGTGCTGATTGCATTCTCCAAAACAAAGGCTTCAAGCAGCTTGCCATTGTCAGGTTCTGAATATAAATATTCATCAATGCAGAACAACCGTATAAAAACTGACAGGGCCTTTTTGGGGTTGGCTCCCAGGCTTTGGTTCTCTCCCCCAAGCCACACATGCCTGGCACCACATCTGTTAACTTTTAGGCACTCTCTGAAAGCAACCATTTGCTGCCCCAACCTGTTGTTTGCCTATTATTCGTTCTGATGTGCTGAAACCTCCTGAGTGGGTCACAGAGATCTTCTTCCATTCTTCGCCTGAAGGTCAGTCCCTGCTCTGGCTCCCAGCTGGGTGAAGGTGGAGGGTGGGCATTGCCACCTGCTCCGCTCCTGATCCCAGCTGGGTAAAGGTGGTGGTCAGGCATTGCCCCCTCTCTGATCCTGATCCCAGCTGGGTGAAGACGGGGAGCAGACATTGCCTCTTGCTTCTCTCCTGATCCCAGCTGGGTGAAGATGGAGGGTGGGCATTGCCACCTGCTGCACTCTGGATCACAGCTGGGGGAAGGCAGGGGGAAGGCAGTGCTGCCTGCTCCCTGCCTGATTTTGGCCTGAGCTTCCCAACACGGCATTCTCTCTGGAGGTATGGCTGCCTCATCTGGTCTTCCCTCCACAGCAGCGCCCTCTGGAGGCGCATCATGGTAGGAAGTGAGTTGTCCTGAATACGCTTAGCCTTTTATATAGTAAGATCTACTAGTTCAGCAATTCACTACAGAGTCATTGCCAGGAATGAAGTTCTGCTTCAAGCCTCAAGTCTAAATTGAATTCTAAGTACGGCCCACTTCCCACCTCATTTAGCTGCCAACCTTGTCTAGGTTCCCACTTCCCATCCCCCAATAACTACGGTGTATATGTAAGCAAAAGCAAAGCAAAGCAACTAAGGATGAGAGCAAAGAGGATGTTTTAGAAAGTTCAGGAGTTCCAAGGTTATGTATCCATGACAATGGTTCTTCTTCTCAGGAGACAGGCAGATAAGCTCAGGAGGGGCTTCCTTCTCTGTACGCTTTCACAGGACAGAAACAGAAGAAAGAGCCACAGCTGTCTCTAACATAAGAGCACAATGTCTATTAGAGTTGAGTCCTTAGCCCAGGCTCTTATACTTTCAGGATAGGGGGTGGTCAAGCCTCTGAAGTATGGCAGGGGATGCCAAGACCCTGACAGCACATTCTTTGTGACTCCCCTCCCCAAAGAGCTCATTAGAAGTGTTGGGGGAAAGTTTTATTACCTCTGTTTGCCAATGACAAGGTCCCCCTTCTCCCCTTGTCTGAATAATAAATCAAGGCTTCAAACTTGCTGATCTTAAAAGCAGAGAAGGTTTTATAACAATAATAACCACTTATAGACAGATCAGTGCCTCACCCAGAGCAGTGATCAAGTTAGTGTCATTATTATCCCCACAATACCGCTGGGGAGCTGGGGCTGAAAGGAGTGGCTTACCCAAGGCCACCTACTGAGCTCATGGCAGCAGTGGGATTCAAACCAGTAGAGTGCTGATTTGCAGCCGAACCACTTAACCATTGTTCTACAGCAGCTCAAATAAGCCTGATTTGACTCTTACAGCAGGGTGCATGCCGACAAACAGGCAGCACCTACATTTATACCATCACACAGGCATGATGTAAGTAAACAACTGTTGCTTACAGTACAGAGGATTATTACAAGAATATATAAACAATCAAGTAAAGGTCTCATGATGTTCGGGACATGATAGATTGACAGGTTGAGATTATCCTTTCTGGTCATGTAACATAAACTATCAGAAAGATTCCAGGGTTATCGCTACATTGCTGAGGAAGGACATCCCCAAGGCTGAGAACAGGACAGGAAGGAAACATATGTAGCCTTCATTTGTTCTCAGAGCGCAAACTGACTGTACACAGCAAGGCCTTCATGTTATCACAGCTAAAATACAGGATGGAATGAGGGGTGATAAGCACACTGGGAAAAAAGCTCTTTAGTCAATTTAGACCACACATATAGAAAACAATAGAGCACCCCAAAAATTCCCTAACAAGAAGGCACCTTCTTTTTATTTATTTATTTACGTCATTTATATCCCACCTTTCTCATTGAGACTCAAGGTGAGTTACAAAGTGTGAGATTAGCACAGTCAGTATCAAGGATATTTCAGTAAACAATGCCATAGGGTAAATAAAAGCAAACTTACAAAGACATAATATGAGCAAGAATCCAATTCAGAGTTGAAGCAATGCTGAAACAGAGCATAAGCAATTCTAGGACTGACATTAGACAACAAAGAACTACCCAGTAGGACCATACTTAAAGTAACAGGTAGTACATAAGAACACATACTTAAAGCAACAGAATGTGGAAGCATGTTTAGGTACCAAGACAGCTCCTTCTCTGTAACCAGATGATTTTTGATAGTCAGGTGCAGGGCTTTTTTTCAGCTGGAACGCGGCAGAATGGAGTTCCGGAACATCTTGAAAATGGTCACATGGCTGGTGGCCTCGCCCCCTCATCTCCAGAGAGAGGGGAGTTTAGATTGCCCTCTGCGCCACCAAGTGGTGCAGAGGGCACTCTAAACTCCCCTCTGTCTGGAGATCAGGGGGCGGGGCCACCAGCCATGTGACCATTTTCTCCGAGGGCAACCCACTGAGTTCCACCACTTCTTTTTCCAGAAAAAAAGCCCTGGTCAGGTGTAATGCTTGTGAGTGTGGTAGTTTCAAACAATGTAAATAACATCACTGTATATTCTACCAACTTTTACTCTGGATTGCTCAAGACTTCATGGAGTTTAGTGTGTTTCCAGTTCACCACCTATGCAGAGCTGTTTGTTTCTGCTGAATAACTGGCTGTAATTCCTTTGTTCTGATGCTAGACCAAGGCATCAAATTGCACTGTTAAAGTGGAAGCAGCCATTCCCTTAGCAATAGTTGTTGGTTGTGTGCACAGAAAGAAATTAAAGTTCAGAACCCCAAAAAGTTGGATTCTGCAAGCTGTCTGCAGGGAGCAAATTCATCTCTGTTTGCATAATTTATTCCAGAGTGCAAATCCAGCCCAACCTCTGGATAGCTCTTTGAGCGATGCACCTCTGACCTTCAGAGGAGAATCGATGTGTTCTATGATCTTGCAGGGGAACGCTGGGGGGCAAGTCCTGGCCTGGTCAAGCAGAAATCAGGACCACGGCTAGCGCTAAGAGCAGGCTGGAGGCATGGTTGCCAGTTGGAGGGATCTTAGAATATTGCTCAAGCCAAAAGGAATTTTAAATAGCCCTGCAAGGAGACAGGTACCTCATTCCCCACCTCAGCCAACACAGGTTACAGTAAATCAAGGCATGCTTGAACATAAAATCTACAGAGAAATAACGCATGAGTCAGTAAGCTCACCATTCAGAGCTGCATTTATTTTTTTTAAAGGCTTACTTAAAGGAACAAGGAGTTCCACTCCTAGACTTTATCAGGCATGGCACATGCACCTTGAAGCTTAAGGACTAGATACTTGCTTTAAAAGAAAGAGAGAGAGAGAGAGAGAGAGAGAGAGAGAGAGAAATTAAAGTTAATTCAGGAAACTTAATTCTGTACTTGTCTTCACACATTCTGCACATTTTTAATACAGCTGGGAAATTGGTGCATACACAGTGTACAACAGGAGATTCAGAAAAGAAACCAGGCTATGTCATTTATCCACATTGCAAAAGAAACCTTGCCAATTGCAGTGTGTGAAATGGCAGGTTGTGCACCGCATGGTGCCTTAACGCCCATGCGCATTTCCCTGGATGTGCGCTGGAGATCAGAGGCATTTATCCCCATCTCCCCTTTTGAGATTTAATGTCTAGAGATCTGGAGGAGGGGAGCTAAAACCAGAAGATCCATTCTAGCAAGGCTGAGGGTGCCCAAGAGTTCCCCTGCCCCCAGGAGGAAAAGTAGGGACATGATAGGGAGGGACAGCAGTTTATCAGAAAACAGCACGCACCATTGCAGTAGCCATCCCCTAAGAGGCCTTGGCCAACCTGCACCAGCTTGCCCCTATGGAATCCATTGCACATAATCGAAAGGTGTCACCCACCCACACTGGTCTCCTTGCTAAAAGCACACTTGCAGCAGGGGGTCCTTCTTCCGGTAGCATTAAATCTGCAGCTGCCCTCAACCCCCACGGCAAGTCCCTTTTGACAGCTATCAAAAAGCAAACTGCATTGGCCGTGTAATTGCAGGTGATGGCAGCCTGGAATTAGCGGCACCCGGAGGAGTTTGCTTTTGTCAGCTACCATTCAACCAAAGGCTCCCCTGCCGATGTGAAAGGCTGGTTTGAATTGCAGCTTCCTGGCAAAGAGAAGGTCACAGAATGGAACACGCAGCCCAGCAAAGGAGGCAGAGGCATAAAAAGCACCATTTGGTTGCGGGATTTAATTAAGCGCAGGGTGACTCGTTGCGCGCACTCTTTCGCTCACCTGCTGATGTGTGACTCATCACATCAGTGGCTTTGGTGAGTCAGGGCCCATCCGGGCTGTTAGGAAACGGCAAAGGTTTTGTTTCTGTTATACTAGCATTAGAACAGATTCCGGGCCAATTGCACAATATTCCATTCCTACATAAATGGAAAGAAAGTATAGGACGGGAAGAAGCTCATTGCTAAAAAGACATTTCTCCATAGACTCGCATGGTGCCAACTTTTCAAAGTCTGATGCTCAGACTTTATGAAACCTGAACAATGAGATGTTCATTTTAGTTTTTCAGGTGAGCTTTTACCACCCCCGAATTTGAAGTGCTTTAGAACTGATTGGGGCAGATGTTGGGCAGATGTTATCCTGGTTCAAAAATGGAATCGCATCAGAGTTGTTGTCCGATGGGGAGTTCTGGGGTCAGCAGGCAGTGTTGGTGAACACACAGAGCAAATCATGAGACTAAAGCATGAGCCGAAGAATCCAGACTAGATGAATATCACAAGTAGAGATAAATACTAGCTGACGCTCCAAAGCAGGAGGCTTTTCTAACCAAAAGCACTTCAAATCTACCTTTCAGAAAGATGGGCCCAGAAAAGATACAGAAAAACGGAATGCAAAAACACACAAAGCCATGTCAACCACCTAAAACCATGGAAAGCAATACTAAAACCATCCCCCAAAGTGGGAATATTAAAACAATTTCCCAAAGTGGAAAACAAATATGGCTTAATCTGTAGAGGCCATGGAAGGAGGTAAGCAAGCTTCCTGAGACAGAGCATATCATAGCTCAGGGACTATTGCAGAAAGGGTTCTTTATTTGGGAGATTTAGGTTGCAAGCGGATAGAACAAGCTGCAAGGCTTCTTAGTAGATTTCAAGGCTGTGATGGGTTCATATGGGAACATGTACCTAGGCTAAGAAATAAAAGTGCAACCAGCGTACATATTTCAGAATATGTCCTCACAGCCCACCATGTCAGTCTTTTCAGATTTACTTATTTGTTTGGATATTTATTCCTCACTTTTTGATCCAGTGGGAACCCAAAAGCAGCCTGCAGTACCCCTGCCCTGAGAGAGGTAGGTTAGGCAGAGAGAGAGTGACTAGCCCTAGGTGAGTTCCATGGCACAGTGGAGATTCGAACCTGAAATCCCCCAGATCCTAGCCCCCCACTTTAACCACTACTCCACACTGGCTGTGGTAGAGAAGCAGAAGCAGTCTGTACCACCAATTGGAGATTCCAAACCATGTGAGGTGCTACTGCACTGAGGGCAGCCCTTTGGAGTCATGACTCGGCCAGATATGGCCAGGCCACAAGTGTGGGAGCAATGTGGTGGCGGGAGCCCTGGCCAAGCTCACAGGAGAGCACAAAGGACTTCCCAGTGGCTGAGAAGGGGCAGCTACCAAAAGCCAAAATTCCTTCCATGGGCAAACAGGACTTGATCCCCACTCACTCATCAGCAACACCAGCAACTCTTCCCAAGAGAGAATAGCCCTGAGAAGAAAGGCTGGAGGAAGACTATGTCTGGGGTTGAGCAGTCCCAACACCCCGGACTTGTCACAGCCCCCTTACCTGAGGGGCAACAGCACCCCGACGGCAGGCTCAGGGCGGCTGGAGGACCCAGGGAAAGCAACACAGCTCCAGCCAGCAGCAAGTGCAGGGGCGGGGGCGGGGGGAGGGGGAAGAGCCAGTGGGGGAGGCCAGCCAGAGAAGCACAGCCACGCCCAGCCCCAATGTGCAGGCAGCACAGACACCTACCGAAGCAGCACCTTGTGAGCAGAGGCAGAGACGGCCAAGGCGCATCACCTGGAAAGGCCCAGCCAGCCCCACCCTTCGAGAGAAGATGGAAAGGCAGGGAAGACTGGGAACAAGGGGAGGAACACCTGGGAGCCTCCCCAGCCGGGCAACACCCAGCCCCGCCCTGCAGGGAAAGACAGAAGAGCCAGGAGAGGCCGTAATGGGAACACCTGAGGATATACCCAGCTGGCACACATCAAGCAGTGAGGCTGAGGGAAGCCCTATAAAAGCAGGCTCAGCCAAGAGCTTGTGGTGGGTTGTGGAGGAGTGGAGGAGAGAGAGGGAGAAAGCAGCGGAGAAGAGGTGGAGGAAAGAAGATGAAGAGTCCGAGTCCGAGTCCGAGTCCGAGTCCGAGTCCGAGTCCGAGTCCGAGTCCGAGTCCGAGTCCGAGTCCGAGTCCGGAGGAGGGAAGGGGCGAGCTGTCATGGAAGGCAGCTGGGACTCTGTCAGGTTGAGCAGGCCTGTGAGAGGATTGAGAGGGTGCGAGGGTGAGGTATACCCCTCTCCCTTCCACAGAGCGGGAGCCCGCATAATCCCTGATGGTACCCCTGGTCCAAAGTCAGGCAGGCTGGCGTGTCACCAGGCGACGCCCAAGGCAGAACCTGACAGACTATCCCGGCATCAGAAGATATCAATGCCAGAGGTGAGCTGAGGAAGTATTAGTGCCTAAAGGAGCCTCTGTGTGAAGAAACATTGGGACCCATCATGTGGAGAAAGCCGAACAAGGGTAACCCTTGTAACAAGGAAGCAACATAAGGTACAGGAATTTCATTGTATCTGAGGAGAACTGAACCCCGACACCAGTGATAAGCTCTGCAGCTTCCTCCTAGTTGCCAGCAGCCCTCTCGTGGCAGGGGGTGGGGTGGCCCACCAGGGGTTTCCCTACTAAACCGAGGTGTCCAGCAAATCAAAGACAAAGAGGCCCCAACACTATCTTCAAGGGCAGCCCCATGTACAGTGAATTACAGTAGTCCAGGTCCCTATACTGTCAGGTATCAAACACTGCAATCAGATGTCAAACACAGCTATTCAATATTTGGGGACTATTCAGCAGCTCTGCAGTATTCAACACCAATATTTGTAGGAGGGGACTGGGGAGAGCAAATGGCTTTTAGTTCTAAAATGATGCCTACTAAGTGGTATGTGTGTAGGAGGATATAGTGTTATGCAGGGGTCATTTCATAGAAAAACAGCAGGAGGAACTCATTAGCATAATTCATTAGCATATGCCACACCCCTTGACATCACCAGAAGTGTCATTGGCATAACTGATTTGCATATGCCACACCCCCTGACATCACCTATCTTGACTGTTTTAGACCCAATCCTGGCCATTCAGGGCTGAAATTGGGCTCAAAATGGCAAAAAGGGGCCCTAAATGACCAAAAGTGGCCATTTGGGGCCCTTTTGGGACAGGTTTGGGGGCAAAATGGCCCAGATCGGGTCAGTGCTGGGCAGGGGAGTGTTCCCCCACCTGGCACCGATCCGATCCAGGCTGAAACGGGCCCCAAATGGCCGAAAGTCAGGTGGGCAGGGCCACCTGACATGTGACCTCTTTGGAGAACTTCCGGAACTGCGTTCCTGCGTGTTCCCCCTCGAAATGAGCCCCGGTGTTATGCCTTTGTTTTCTGCTTTTATGTATGTTTTGGACAATGCATGCATGAAATCCTAACTTTAGAGCCACCGTGAGTGAAAGCTCAGAGGAAAACAGGCGCCATTTCATGGGGTTGGTGATTCCTCCACCCGATTAACAGGTACGGGTTTTTTAAAAAAAATAATAATCTGTACTTCAAAATGTATTTGATTTGTTGCCCTTGATTCTTCAGTGCAAAGCTTGCTGCCTTGGAGCCTTTCTCTGTCTCTCTCTCAATAAGAACCATCATAACAATGGATAACATTTATCAAACACCTACGGAGGCAAGCAGACACTGTTCCAAAAGCAATTAAGCAAACACAGGGCCTGCCTTCAGGCTTAACATCTGAGATATGAGTGAAACACAAGGAAAGGAGGGTGAGGGAAATTGAAAAGTGGAGAAGAAAATGAAGCCAAAGGGGAAGGTGGGCGAAGAAAAAAAAGTCAAAAAGCAGGAGAGAAAGAAGTGAATGGATGGAGAATGGCCGCTAGCCTCCTTCAGCTGCAGGGCTGGATCGATGGGGGGGAAGGGGGGGTAGTCTGCCCCCGATGCTGCCAAAGAGGGGGCGCCGGGCGCAGCTGCCAGTCCTGGGAGCGTGCGTGCAGCAGGACAGGGTGTGTGCGGCAAGCCTGCCACCCCCTGCTCTGCGGGGCAGGCGAAAGGCAGCACGGGTGGCTGGGAGGCTGCCCGCGCCATTCACCTGCCTCACAGGACAGGGGGCGTGCGCCAAGCCAAGCCTCCCCCTGTCCTGCAGGGCAGGTGAATGGCGCAGGCAGCCTCCCAGCCACTCGCACTGCTGCCACCAGCTCCGCAGCACGCCAGGATAGCCAGCTTGCTGCAGGGTGGCATGTGCCATCCTGCATGATGATGTCACAGAAGTGACGTCATCACGCAGCGCTGGGAGCGCACGCACTGCGCGTGCACGCAAATGGCCAGTCTTCAGTTGCCCTGGGCGCTGGCAACTGTAGATCCAGCCCTGTTCAGATGACATAAACAGGATGAGAATATGTGGGCATAGGAGGCAGGGGGGAATATGTACATTCAACTGAATGAACTGCATATGTAATGCGCCTTGATATTGGCTCAATGCAAATGTTTTCTTGATTCAACTGAATGCACCCAGGCAGATAGCAGCGATGTGTGATGTATTAGTAAGGGTATCAGGCTAGGATCTGTGAGACTCAAGCTCAGTTTTCCACTTCTGCTGGAATTTCACTGAGGTGGGATGACCAAAGATAAGGCTTCCATGGGTCAAAACAACCAAAAATATAGAAAAAAGTCCCTGTGAATAACAATCAAATTATCAATATCTCATACAATTTATGCATTTTAAAGGGCAAGATGCATAATAAAGTGAACAATAATAATATCAATAAACATTCGCTCTATAACATGGATGCCATCAGCACTCAGATAGCAATACAGTATAGTATCACATATACTCATTAACATACATAAATACAGACTTCATGAACAGTATCCAATAAATATGCAATAAATATTCAATAAATAGCAAAACAGTTTACAAAGCTTGTGCTACCAGTCCTCAGGTATAATCATATGCAACCTCAGTCCATCTATTCCCACGGTGTAAATGGATGGTAGTAAGCAGGGCTTTTTTTCAGCAGGAACACGGTGGAATGGAGTTCCGGAACCTCTTTAAATGGTCACATGGCTGGTGGCCCTGCCCCCTGATCTCCAGACAGAGGGGAGTTGAGATTGCCCTCCGTGCCGCTCAGCAGTGCAGAGGGCAATCTAAACTCCCCTCTGTCTGGAGATCAGAGGTGGGGCCACTGGCCATGTGACCATTTTCGCCGAGGGCAACCCACTGAGTTCTGCCACCTCTTTTCCCAGAAAAAAAGCCCTGGTAGTAAGTATATACCGTTATTGCAAAGTAGGTGGACGTATTATTGCCAAATGAATTCAAGTATGTCCTTTCTCCAATAATGCTGTTTATTATTCGTTCTCTTGTTCCAGGCTCATGTAGAGACTCTGGTCCTGAACTTTGCTATTATCGTCCTTCCTGGGGGGCTGGAACAGGGTGCAGTTTGCTCCCAAAAATGTCCCAACATGCTGCTAGCTTGGATCCTGTTTCGTATGAATCTTTTGCAAGGTGATATTCTAATCCCTGAAGTGCACAAGCATAACACCAACATTGTACACTCCATACATCACTATCATATGTAACAATAAAGTTACAATAAAGTTTCTTACTCACAAATTATAAGTCTACTGTATTCTCCAGTGTTACGTCCTCTTTGTCTGAAAGCGCCATGGCTCACGTCCGCTGCTAATTGCTTAGCATGGCTATTTGCCCTCCCTCCTTCTCCTAATTAAAGGTACATACTCCTGATACTCTGATGTTTGGTTAATATTCCCTGACCGATCCTTCATAGATAACATAACTAATCAATTGTCTGATTCAACCCATGTCTCACCACCTACTATTCATAAAGTCTATATAAGTATATGTGATACTATACTGTATTGCTATCTGAGTGCCGATGGCATCCATGTTATAGAGTGAATGTTTATTGATATTATTATTGTGCATTTTATTATGTACCTTGCTTTTTAAAACTGATAAACTGTATGAGATACTGATAATTTGACTGTTAACCACCAGGAGGGGCCTCACACTCTCCCCGGCGCAACTCAGTTTGCAGACAACCAAGATCAGTTCTCCTGGAGAAAATGGCTGCTTTGGAGGGTGGATTCTAAGACATAATACATCGCCAATGTCCCTCCCTTGCCCAATCCTTAGGCTCAACCCCTTAATCTCCAGGAATTTTCCAACCCAGAGTTGGCAACCCTGAGAGTGATCTAAACTGTTGGGTCCCCACTGAGGAGAAAGTTGGGGTATAAATGAAGCAAGTCAATAAATATTAAGATCTAAAATAATAAGCAAATAAATGATTTCAGTGGACTTAGCAGGCTGTAACTCTGTTCAGGATTGCACCAAATCTCTTCACAGGCTTTACATAAGGAAGAGTTTATATGCAATCAGGCCTTCCTCTTCCTCCCAACGGGTGATGAACTCTATAATTTACCTTGCCACAGCCTCCACTTCTGCTAGGCCAACTGTCCCACACACCTGCCTTCTCCCTACACAATAATAGCAACAACAATAACATTCGATTTATATACCGCCCTTCAGGACAACTTAATGCCCACTCAGAGCAGTTTACATTACAAAGCATGTTATTATCCCCACAACAAAACACCCTGGGGCTGAGAGAGCTCTGAGAGAGCTGTGACTGACCCAAGGTCACCCAACTGGCTTCAAGCGGAGTGGGGAATCAAACCCAGTTCTCCAGATTAGAGTCCCGTGCTCTTAACCACTACACCAAAATGGTTCTCTGTCCTATCCAAGTCCTATCCAGGACCGTTTCCACACAGCTCCCCGCTGCTCGTAACAAGCCGGAAGATCATGCAAAAAACGTGGAAGATCACGTTTTCTCGCGTGAGATTTGCGCAACGTCATGTGACGTCACGCAAATCTCGCGCGAGAAAACGCAATCTTCTGCATTTTTTGTGCGATCTTCCAGCTTGTTACGAGCAGCAGGGAGCCATGTGGAAACGGCCCAGGCCTCTTGGGGTTGGCTGAGATGTCCCCCAGCCACCACAACTGTGCTATCCCAGCCTACCCAATCGCTCTCATACTCCAGAAATGCTGTTCTGGGCTGCTCTGATGACTTCTGGCTGCACCCCTGGCTCAGAGCTGGGTGTGAGCCACCTGGCATCTCCTCTTCTGCCTCATTCTGGCTTTACTGTATTCAAAAGGCCTCGCTTGTAGCACTCAGAAAGGTTCCTAGTCAAGATCACCACAGTCCTTAGCTGTAAATTGTATGGGTGACCAATGTACTTAAGAAAAGGAATCATTTTCTTAAACTCTTCCTTGGCAGGAACTTACGTGCACACCCAAATATATGAGATTTGGATTCTTTTCTCTTGGATTCTTTCCCATTGTGATCATTAATGATTGTAAGCATTAAGAAACAGAGAGCATAAAAAGAAGATAAAGGAGCACCTTGGTGAATCTGAAGGTCCGCCTGGACTAGCCTCCTATGTCCCACAGTGGCCAACCAGAAGCCCTCAGAAGGCTTACCATCCAGCCATGGTGTCCGAGGCCACGGTCTGTTGGAGCCCTTCAGCCCTTGGCATTAGGAGGTACATTGACTCTGAGCACAGAGGTTCCATGTAGCCATCAGGGCTGATAGTAGCTATTGCTTCATCCCACGCATTTCCATAAATTCAATTAGGCATCCTTTTATCTGTCCTCCTGATCCCATGAATCTGCTTTAGACCTAAGTCAAGTCTACCAAAGTCTGCATATTTATTTATTTACTTTCTTACTTCATCTGTCATCCACCTTTCTCGCTAAGACTCAAGGTATATTACAAAATAAAGAAAACAATTCAGTCGGACAGCATGAGACAACAAATAAACAATGTAATAGGACTAGGATTACAGAACTGGAAAACAATGCAAACCAAGAACGCGGACATAAGACCTGAAAATAGTCAAAGTGTCAAAAGTGGGTTCCAAACAATACACTAAAAGTAAGATAGTACATACAATCAGGGCTTTTTTTTCTGGGAAAAGAGATGGTGGAACTCAGTGGGTTGCCCTCGGAGAAAATGGTCACATGGCTGGTGGCCCCGCCCCCAGATCTCCAGACAGAGGGGAGTTTAGATTGCCCTCCGCGCCGCTCAGCGGCACAGAAGGCAATCTAAACTCCCCTCTGTCAGGAGATCAGGGGGTGGGGCCACTAGCCATGAGACCATTTTCAAGAGGTTCCGGAACTCCATTCCACTGTGTTCCTGCTGAAAAAACGCCCTACATACAATAAACATTGCAACAGGTTACAATCCTGTTTGCTTACAAAAGTGACCTGCACTATTTCATTTTATTATAATCCAGTATACTACATTTATTATAATTGTATATCACACTCAATTCTATCATTCTCTCCTTTGACTGACAGTGGCTGTTCATCGCCTCAGGTTGAGGTTTTTGACATCGCTTACTACCTGATCCTTCTAATTGGAAATGCAAAGGATTGAACCCGGGACCTTCTGCGCCGAACAGATGCTCTTCTACATTTGCTTTCACGCACACCGAATAAGGCACTTTCCATCCACTTTGCAACTGGAAATGGCAAAATCCACTTGCAATCACTAAAGTGGATCCAAAGTGCATTATTCAGCGCATGTGAAAGTGCCCTAAGCCAGCTGGCCAGCCACTTCACTGGATGCCCTTGAAGTCTAGTATTATAAGAGAGAAAGTCCTCTCTATTTATCTAAGAAGGAATCTCAGAATGGGGGGCAGAAGATATAGCACAAATGAGAATCCACCCTGATGGACATATAAGCTGCTGTTTTTTTGCCTGAATGAAATCTCTCTGCTGATTTGTCACCGTGAAAGACAATGAGGGCACAGTCTTCTTCAGCATCGCTACAAAGAGCATTGGGAAAACACAGGGCTAGGAGTAATCAGAGAAAGAATCGCCAACAACATGCCACGCTGCTCCTTAAAGTAGGTTTTTGATCCATACCCGGTTATTTTTTTCCCAACTTGCTTCTCAGTAAACAAAAAATAAAAACAAGAAAATTTCAGCACAGGGATATTCAAAGGACAAGCCGCTTAATCTCGTAGGCTTTAAATCTCTAAAGAGGGCAGGCACAACCAAGATATATTTGGAAATGGGAAAAAATAAAGTCTATTTCAGAAATTCTTAAAAACTGTTCCATCTGCCCTCAGGACCCCATCTTCAATAGCAACAGTCCTGTATTTTCTTGCCTACCAGTCAAAGCTACTATGGGGCCCCAAGCATAGATCCTCTGGCTACAACCCTGTACTATTCGAACACATCTCAAATATACAAATATAACAATCAACATGAAATTGCTCCCCTCTAAACCTCCCTCTTCCTGTTTTCCTGATATGAGAAACTGTCTACTTTAAAAACCAGAACCAGGTATACCTCCTCCCCACCTCAAGTTCCCCCCAGCTGCCAGTCAAAAAAGCTTACACTTAATTACCCCTACCCCCTCTAAGCCTAGGAGAACTAAACCTTTGTTCCTTTCGCTCTCTGGACTCTATAATAAGAGCTGTTTTCATTTTTCCCACATGTGCTTAGCTTGAACTGTGTACCTTGGGTTCTGGCTTGATTGTCAAACCCAGGTTGTTCCCACATGGGGGCAACTCACCTTGGGAAAGAAACATTCCCAGCAGTAACTGGAGAGCATCCAAGTAGCAGTGTGGTACTTTACCTGACAGATTCCTGCAGCTGCCATTCACTCCTATATAGGGGTCATTTTGTAGAAAAAGAGCTGGAGGAACTCATTAGCATAATTCATTAGCATATGCCATGCCCCTTGATATCACCAGAAGTGTGTCATTAGTATAACTGATTTGCATATGCCACACCCCCTGACATCACCTATTCTGGCTGTTTTGGACCCAATCCTGGACATTCAGGGCCAAAATTGGGCCCAAAATGGCAAAAAGGGGCTGAAAATGGCTGAAAAGGGGCCTAAAATGGTCAGGATCAGGCCGCTGCTGAGCAGGAATGTGATCCACCACCCGTCAGAGGCCCGATCTGGGCCGTTTCAGCCCCAATCCAGGCCGAAACAGGCCCAAAATGGCCAAGAGTCAGGTGGGCGGGGCCACCCGACATATGACCTCTTGGGGGAACTGCCGGAACTGTGTTCCTGTGCGTTCCCCCTCGAAATGAGCCCTGAGTCCTACATCACAGGCGGGCTCTTGGGGCTTTTTTAAAAAAGGTAATTGATTAATTGCTATATCAGTATGTCAATTACCTATTTTAAAGTATAGCTATATTAGTTACATTTGGTAAGTGGCATCATTTATTATGTTGCATGGCATATATATATAATGTCATGTAACACACTTTTACTGAACTTGAGTCTCCTTTACCCTTATCCAAGAATCCAGCCCGCAGGACCCCAGTGTGGTGCCCATTGGCAACATGAGACCTGCCAACACTTTTCTGGTGCCCATCAAGTGATTTTAGAAAGTGAGAGGGGCAAGGTGGGGCACTTGCCCAGCAGAGCCTCTGATTGGCCATTGCAGATCCTATTGGCTGTTCAGATTAAAATAACATTATTTCAGTGGCAGCTGCCACCACAGCATCGGTTTTATTATCCCTCAACTCTCTTTCCCCAGTGTATTTTTAAATTACCTTTCTTTTCCCCCACACTTGGTTGGCTCCACCTCCTGCAGCAGCCATTTTGTGGTTAGCTCCACCTCCTACAGCAGCCATTTTGCAGCTGCACCCAACACCCAAAATTCCAAAGGTGCCCATAGGCTGAAAAAGGTGTGTGTGTGTGTTTGTGTGTGTGGAGGGGGAGGGGTGCTCCAGCACCTATACAACACTGCCTCTAGAATTTTCTGTCTATACAACAAACAGCTTGAGCACAACCCAAAAGCTAAAAAGAAGGGAGGGGAGGGAAAATGTAAATAACAGGCCATTCCTGATGAATCATGCACAAGGCTTCCCTTTTCTTCTCCAGGGGGGATCTCCGCAACCTGGTGTTTATCTTCAGGCTGAAAATGAGATGTGTGGGCAGGTTAATCGCAAACCTCTGGGAACAGTATTAATAGCCTAGCAGGTGAGAAAAACAGCATGAATATGAATTATGGTGCTACCGCATGGATGCATTTGGATCAATGAGGCCACATAGAGAAGAATTAGGCTTTGTGCAACCGCTCAGGGAAGCCAACGCATCACAGCTGGAATGGATTTGGGTTGCTTCCTTGTTGTGCTCTCATTGGCACTGTGAAAGCAGAGGCGTTCACAGTGACAACGGAGACTCCACACAGGGGCATTCTCTGTGATATCACCTCACTCCCACTATCCCCCACCCCCCATGCAGTAGAATGCTTTTGGCCAGCTTTAAAATCAGTAGTAGGTATATTTCCATAGGGATACTAAATAATATATTTACTTGTCCAGGGCTTTTTTTTCAGCAGGAACATGGTAGAACAGAGCTCCGGCCCTTCTTGCCCCGAGCACAAAATTCTGAGGGGCTGTTTGGCGCTGTGCGGAGTGGCTGCTCAGGGAGGAGAGGCTGGATCGTTGCGAGGAATGGGTCTCCCCAATAGATACGAGGGACTCGCTTCGGCTGCCCTGGGGAGGGTATAGAGGCGGGGCTGGAGAAATTTTGCACCCCTCAGAATTTTGCACCTGGGGCAAGAGTTCATGACTATTGTGATAAATGTGATCCTACTGGGTAGTTCCCATGTCGTTTAATACCACCCCCCCCAACAAGGTAGGGGGTTCTGTCGCACAGTTGATGGAAGTCCATCGCACATGAAAATAATATTATTTCAAAGAATCCCGTGTGTTTCTCCCTCATTTCCCTCTTGAGAGTTTCACGACCTCTTTTCCCAGAAAAAAAAGCCCTAAACAGTATGTGTATATGTATTGGGGGGGGGGGGTTCAGGTGAAAGGGGAAATGGTGCTAGATGTGGAGAGGGAGGTGATTAGGGTTGCCAGTCTCCAGGTAGTGGCTGGAGATCTCCTGGAATTACAACTGGTCTCCAGTCCACAGAGATCAGTTCACCTGGAGAAAATGGCTACTTTGGGGGAGGGGGTGGATTCTATGGAATCATGCCATGCCGTGGTCCTTTCCCTCCCCAAACCCCACTTTCTCCAGGTTTCTCCAGGTTTCACCCTCCAGATCCCCAGGAATTTTCCAACTTGGAGCTGGCAACCCTAGAGGTGATCCTTGGACGAGAGACCAAGGATACAGAGGAAGGCAATGGCGAGCCATCTGTTCGTCTCTTGCCTTGAAAACTATGTGGGGTGGAACTACCTGGGGTTGCCATGAGGCAGTGGCATGCTTTACTTATGCCTCTGTTTAGGGGACAGGACATTTTCCTCCATGGTTTTGGCAATCCTAATGCCAGCATGTGCAGGATCAAAGTATATTCTGTCTAACTAGCAGAAAAAAGGAGGGGTGGCTGATCAAGATCCCATTAAGGCACAGACACAAATAGTAGGAAGGTCTCAAAGATAGCAAGAGCAGCTCCCCCTCCCCTTACTTTTTCTCCTCTTCTTCTTTTCCCCTTCCATATCCAAACTGCTGTGGTTAAGTGGTTGCGTTGCAAATCAGAACACTGCTGGTTCGACTCCCTCTACTGCCATGAACTCAGCAGGTGACCTTGGGTAAGCCACTCCTCTCAGCCCCAGCTATATTATGGGGGGGGGAGTGGGATGTAAACAACTCCTTTGATATGGAGATGCAGACAGCTCCTTTTGGTGTGACATCCCCCCTCTCCTCCTCCCTCCCTTCCCCCCCCTCTCCTCCTCCCTCCCTTCCCCCCCTCTCCTCCTCTATATTTGGCCAGTTTCCTTCTGCCCTCCATGCATCTGACGAAGAGAACATGATTCTCGAAAGCTTATGCTACAATAAAATTGGTTAGTCTTAAAGGTGCTACTGGACTCTTTTTGATTTTGCTACTACAGACTAACACGGCTAACTCCTCTGGATTGTTGAATAGTGAAATCTATTCGACGGGAAAGATCTCCACCTAGTGGTAAATGCACAAAACTTCACCCTTTGCCTTTTTATTTTCTCGCCAGGGCAACTTCTAGCACAATAAGTGGTGGGCTTTTCGCAGCCCAGTTTTCTGGCTTCTGTTCCTGGGCAGAGCAGGATTTACTTTGAACCAAGCCTAACGAAGGATATAGCTTTGGTGCACGTATATTATAATGAAAATTACGCCGATCTCTTTGCTTCCACCGTCCTCTCAAGCATGGAATAGTGAAGCCCTGCCTCCCAATTGCATCATCTCAGCCAAGGCTTTCCTTCCTTCCGAGGCCATCAGAAGAATAAAACTGCTGAGTGCTGCCCTCTAGGGTTGGAGAGGAAACCAGGCGGCGTCTCCTACCTACGAAGTTTGGAAGAGAAAGCAAAGCGATCCCTCCTCCCTGTGCCCTGCCGCGTCCAACTTCCAAAGCGTAGCCTTTCCCCTCCCAAGAAAGCCACCCATCGCCCAGATAAGGCTGTTGCAAAAACGCACATCTGGCTGCGCTCCAGAAGCGCTCGTTGGCTTGAAAATGGCCGCTCGGTTATTTGAGGGGAAAGATCATGCCGCTTTCTATAAGAAATACAGGTTCTCGCCCCCGCAGAAACTCCAAGAAACGATCTTCTCGTACCTGGAAAAGAAGGTAAGGGGGCCAAAGGAGGCTCGACTTGCACATTCTGGCTTAGGAAAAGCAGGGGAAGGCAAGCCGCCTGGGAGGCGGGTGTGTCCAGCTTATTTGGATGGCAGGAAAAGGGAAATCTAGCCTTTGGGAGTGCCTCCGGGTATAGTTCCCTGCCCTTGTTTAATTTTGCTTAGTGCAGTTCAGGTACTTTAATCTTTTTGAAAAATGCATACTGCATATCAATCCCTCCCAAGCAATTGCAAGAGTTACAATCCATTGAAAAAAGCCTCTTGTATATTTTTTTTTAATGTAGGACCTCTCTCTCTTTTTCAAATGGTGAAATCTACAAGGGGAAGCAGGTCGAGGAGACAGAGCAGTTTTAGCTGAAGGCTTTGGGGGGATGGGTGCAAACAGGGAGGGCAGGGGGCAGCTGCAACGGTTTCCTCCAGATGAGGCTGTCCTTGCTGCTTAAATGGGAGAGAGGAGCACACTGAACCGGTGCTGGCTCCAGGATTTTGGGGGTCTCCCAGGCAGGTCCTCTCAGTAGTTCGTCTTAGGGCCAAGCTACAAGTAATGAATGGCAAGTGGATTGAGTGGAGGGCAAGTGAACAGGGAGGAATAACGTGGCGTTCAAGTGTAATTCGTCACTTGTAGTTTGGCCCTTAGCCTGGAAGAGATAGGCTCTGCAAACAAATTCATAACTTTCTTAATAGGCCGGTGCTGTTCTGTGCTGAGTGAGAACGGCAGAGCTTATAGGGCAGTGAATCCATTACCAATCTTCAGAATCCAGCAGACCCTGCCAACCTGTGGAGCTGGCATTGGGGCAAAGACTCAGGCTGGAGGCATCTGACATGCAGCAGTGTGAGACTCAAGCAGGATTGGAACAAGAAGTCAGATGGGCGCAGGATGAAGTGGCTCTGGGCATTGGGCTCCAGCGTCCCCACTAAACAATAAAAGTGTCTGTGAGCATTCCATGATGTCACAGAAGCTCAACCAATAGCTGGGGACTCCACGGGTGGTTTTTAGCCTGTTATTAAAGAGGGCAAAATGCTTGAATGTGGAACACGGAGGGTTTTGTATGTGAATGGCAGAATGTCATGCTCTTTCCTCAGAAAGTGAGCGCCTTTCAACTGGCGGTGGATGTGGGATGTGGTTCGGGACAAAGTACGCTGTGGCTGGCAAAGCGGTTTGAGAAGGTGGTTGGAACAGACATAAGCGAAGCTCAGGTTGAGGAGGCCAAGCAAGCTGCCCACCCTCCAAATGTCTCTTACCTGTAAGTAAGATTAGACGACTCCTCCCCCTCCTACATATATATGCATCCCCTGTAACGATTCTTCATTTGCTTCATGTGTCCCCTCCCCCATCACAAAAACTGAATTTGGAAATTCATCCCAATGACCTACTGAGTCAAATCAGCCAGGATTAACTTTTAACACTAATTGAAGTATTCTCTCAAGAAATGTGTTTGAACATCGTAACTTTCCTCTGAGAAATGCCACATAGAGGGTTGCGGGACAGCAAAAGTGGCATTTCTGTGTTGATTGCCCTCCCATCAGCGTTTCTTATTGATATAGTAATAAACAGCTAGAGCCTTGACCTGGATAGGCCAGGCTAGCCCAATCTCATAAGCTAAGCAGGGTCAACCCTGGTTAGTACTTCAATGGGGGGGCACCAAGGAAGTCTACGGTACTGCACAGTGGCAGCACTGGAAAACATCTCTGAAAGTCTCTTGCCTTGAAAACCCTAGAAGGTTGCTGTAAGGCAGCTGCGACTTGATGGCAAAATAAATAAAAAGGTGGGTAGGGGAGGAAGCTCTAGAGTTGAGGTGCCACTACAGAAAAGACCCTGACTCCGGTAGCCACCAACCTTATTTCTGAAGGTACGGGAACACAAAGATTTTAAGAGGCAGCCTCATTTGGGAGCAAACTATCCCCTTTTTTTAAAAAATTATATTTTTTATTAATTTTTTCCAGATAAGAAAGAAAACAGCTAAAATGGAGCAATAAAGTTTTCAGTACAGTTTCAGTAGGCTTGCTTAACTCCACATTATAATTCTCCAAGGCTTCTCATTACTCTCAATAAAATCTACAACTGTAAGTTCTGATACTTCATACATTGTTGCCATCATGTTGGATTCTATTCTGGACATTTATTATTTATCCATTCATAAAAAGGATTCCAAGGTGTAAAGAAGTCGTCTTCCACTTGTCCAAACTATCCCCCTTAACAACCCTGTAAAAAAAACCTTACATCCTGGTCTAGAACCCAGTTATTTGTTGTTTTGGTGAACCATGGTATCCCCCAAAATCTCCTCCAACACCATATTTCAAATCAATTTTCTTCTTGCCAGCTTTCTTCATTGTCCAACTTTCACACCCATACATAGTAATGAGGAATACCATAGTATGAATGACATGCTACCAATGTGTGTCACTCATTTACCTGATTGTGAGAGGTTGGGGTGTAAAAGAGACAAGGAGAGGCCAGTGTGTGGGACTGGGCATTTCAGAGAAAAGGGCCTCCTTAACTTCATATGCACTGAGGTGTAATAGTGCAGTAGAAGAATAAACACAATAACTCCTTAAGCCCGGTGATCTGATGCCACAGACTTCCAGTCTCTCTCTTCTCTCCCCCTGCTGCAAAAGCACACCCCAGAATCCTGTGCAATTTGCAGAGGTTGTGTTGCAAGTGTGCAGAAGTTCCTCCACAGCTGGGTCAATACAGAAAGTGTTCCCCAAGCATAGAAAGTTTGAAAACTGCTGCCATAGATTCTGAACAGAAAAAGCAACCGAGATCACAGTGTACAACAAACCTAAGGGCCAACAATCACTGTGATTTATGGCTGCTGTATTTATACTTAATAAAATTACATATGATCCTTACATATTACATAGGTGACAAAAAAGTATCACAATGAATAATGTGATCCTGTATCATAAATTTAGAAAAGTCCCATCCTTTAAAAAAAATAATTTTATTAAAGCAAAGAAATTGAAATAAAGTGCGTGATATAAAAGTTATACAGATTCTAAATTAGACATTAAATTAAATTGAAAGTTATACAGTCTTATACAACCAATAAGCATATAAACAATATAGGTATAATAGCTTTGGGAGTAAAACAAGCCATACATTCAAGTTTCCTTAAACCTAATCGCATAACATTTCTCCTTCTCCCTCCCTCCCTCTAAGCTTCTATGTCAGTTAGTTTAGCCTAAGTAATCGAAGAAATCCTTCCATTTTTTCCAGAACTCAGTTATCGGTCTATTTTGTAAGTAGGTTAGGAACCCCATGGCACAGAGTGGTAAGCTGCAGCCCAAACTCTGCTCACGACCCGAGTTCGATCCTGGCGGAAGCCGGGTTCAAGCAGCCAGCTCAGGTTGACTCAGCCTTCCATCCTTCCGAGCTCAAGATTGACTCAGCCTTCCATCCTTCCGAGCTCAAGGTTGACTCAGCCTTCCATCCTTCCAAGGTCGGTAAAATGAGAACCCAGTTTCCTGGGGGTAAAGTGTAGATGACTGGGGAAGGCAGTGGCCAACCACTCTGTAACAAATGTCTGCCAAGAAAATGTCATGATGCGACATCCCCCCATGGGTCAGTAATGACTCGGTGCTTGCACAGGGGACTACCTTTACCTTTGTAAGTAGGTAGTCAATTTGGCCATTGAAGCATATTCATAAATCTTATCTCTCCAGAGACCAGAACAGGCATCATTTTTCCATCTACCTATTCTTCCATCTACTCACGCTGCCACCACCATATAACGGAAGAGATATCCTTGTTCTTTTCTCACATTAGTTGGTAAGACATTTAAAAGCATAATTTTCAGATTTAATTCAAATCTGAGTTTGAGGATCTTTTGCATCTCTTCATGTATTTTTATCCAGTATATTCGTGCTTCCTTACAAGTCCACCACATATGGTAAAATGTTGCATCCAAAAATGTTGCATTTCCAACAATGTCCACTGTAACCCTTACTAATCCTCGCAGTGTCTTTGGGAGTAATGTACCATCGAAAGAACATTTTATACCAATTTTCTCTCAATACCTGGCAACCTGTAACTTTTATGTCCTTGATCCATAAATTTTCCCGTACGTCCAACGGAATAGTTTCCCCAAAATTTTGCATCTATTTTATCATCCTTGTGATATGGTTGAACACTTTCGGACGAGCATCTAGGCATAAACCCGTTTCGTAATTGACTTTCCTCAGAAGTTATCTTCCTGCAATTAACCAAATCATTATAACAGAAGTGATCATATGTAATTTTATTAATATATCCAAGCTGTATTGAAGAAGCTTTCAAGCCTTCCTGACACAGAGCTAACTAATAACAACTAATAGGTGCCGATCCCCAGATCACGTTGGCAAGTGCCAGATTTTTAGCCGCAGCTTGTAGAATTCGTAGGAAATGTGCAAAGGAGTAACATCTGGTTTTATTCTCAATCCTGAAAGCCCGCACTTTCGTATTTATATCGCCAAGTTTTTATATAATTATTTTTACAAAGTGGTGTACTTTGTGTATGATATTCACTTATGTTTTTACAAGTCTGTATTGGTTATTCACTGTAAATAAACTATCTGCACATCTGTATAATTTTATTGTATAAATACAGAAGCCATAAATCAGAGCCAAGCTACAAGTGATGCCTTACCCAGGTTGGACACTTGTCAGCTTCCCTCAAGTTTTGATGGGAAATGTAGGCGTCCCGGTTTTACAGCTTGGCTCTCCATTACAGCTGCAAGACCAGGATGCCTACATTTCCCATCAAAACTTGAGGGAAGCTGACAAATGTCCAATCTGTGTAAGGCATCACTTGTAGCTTGGCTCTCACTTAGATTCTCAACAGGCCCTTAGGCACTTTCTCAGTGATAGTTAGCAATAGGAGCCATCTTCCTGCTTCCTCACACAGCGTGTGCCCTGCGGAAGAGCTCCCTTTCGAGGACAACTCCGTGGACTTCATCATGGCCTTCGCTGCGGTTCACTGGTTTGACCTCCCTCGCTTCATGAAGGAAGTGGAAAGAGTCCTGAAACCCTCTGGCTGCGTGGCTTTGAGCAGCAACACCCTGGACATGCAGGTCCATTACAAAGATTGCACCGAGAAGTTAACTGAGATCTATAATGAGGTGAGCCAATGAATCAGCCTTGCAAGGAGAATCCAGAGTGCTGCACTAGGGGGAAATGTAGCAGAGAGACAAGCCCCTGGGGTGATTCCACATCGTTAGCGGCTTTGTATGCAGAAGGCCCCAGGTTCAGTCTCTAGCATCTCCGGTTAAAAAGATCAGGCAGTAGGTGACGCAAAAGACTTTTTCTTTGTGAAAAGTTCCTCCATCACTCTGTCAGCAGAAGAATATCAAAGAAAGGGATTATCTGCGTGCACAGCCTCGTGCCCGCAGGGTTTGCTCCTCTTTATTTTTTGGTATTCCTCCATCAAAATCATTGCCTTCTTACGCTTTTAATCTACCCCAATTATTTTAGAGCATTCTTATTAACTTGACTGAATGCTTAGCCCACGCCTGTTATGAAGGGAAGGTTAAGAAAGATTTATTGTCGAAGGCTTTCACGGCCGGAGAACGATGGTTGTTGTGGATTTTCCAGGCTGTATCATCGTGGTTTTGGCATTGTAGTTCCTGACGTTTTGCCAGCAGCTGTGACTGGCATCTTCAGAGGTGTAGCATCGAAACACAGAGATCTCTTAGTGTCAAACTGAGAGTGAAAGATTCCTTACTCAGACCGCCTTTGTGGTTGTTCTCAGGGGAAAACTGGTACCTTAATACATATTTTGTTGGAGTGCCCTCTTTTTAGTAGCCTCAGAAATAGGTTTTTAACGCAGTACCTAGATAATTTTTCATCCTTCTCTATCATTATCTATTTTTACTCCTTTTATCTGATAGACCTCCAAATTTTACCCTTGCTGTTGCGAGATTTATCCATTGGTTAGCATTGTGTCTGGATGATGCTACTTAACAGACGGGTTTTGACTGCTCAAGACTTTTAGTCAAGGATCTTTAATCAGATTAAATCAGATTAATTTGATGAAAAGGAAGTAAAATTAAGGCTGCAGTCTTAAGCACACTTCCCTAGAAGTAAGCCCATTGAATAAAATGTGACTTGCTTCTGAGTAGACCTGCTTAGGATTGCTCTATAAGTTTCGGCAGAAGGCAAACATAGCCCTCTAGCTCTCTCACTGTGAGGACCATGAGCTCAAGTTTTTAAAACAAAAAGGATCCCTGAAAATGGTAGTGCCAGATTTTATTTTTTAAAAATTAAATTAAAAAAAGAAAAAAGAAAGATTGCAAATTACCCTGCGCCTTGATGATCATGTGCATTTGCTTCTCAGCATGCATGCTATTTTATTCAGGAGGCATCCGTCATCCCCTTGGAGGCTTAACTGCAGAAGGGGAGAAACTGGACCGTGAAGAACGGAAAAAAGCAATGGAGAACAAGCAAAATGTTGCAAAGGCATCCCCCAAATTTCCCCCACCAAAAAGTTGAGGACAGAGTCTGATTCAGCAAGAATAGGTATCAGAATATAGGAACTGTTCAGGATATGTGAAAAAGAAACCAAAGAGGTATGCCATGGTGCTTGTGCAGGGAGATCCTCCCAGACAGATGTTGAACCCTGTTTTCATGGTTGCCTTTCCCTTCTCAGTTCCGGGTGCGGAGCTTCAAATACGCCAATGACAAAGTCCGTTTTATTGAAGACGATTACAAAATGGTATTTGATGCGCTGCCTTTTCAGGACAAGCAGAGGTGAGTTGGTGCAGCTGTTGGGGCTGCCTGAACATCTGTGCTTTGGCTTAAGACCTGCATCAGCTGCCTGGCAGCTGATCCACCTACTGAATCTTTTGCATGGTTTGATATCTGTGGGCCAAACTACAAGTGACGCCTGACCCAGGTTGGACACTTGTCAGCTTCCCTCAAGTTTTGATGGGAAATGTAGGCAGCTTGGCGGAATGTTGGACGAGTGACAGTTGAAAGGCCCATTGGACAGCAATTGGAGGGCCAAGCTGCAAGACCTACATTTCCCATCAAAACTTGAGAGAAGCTGACAAGTGTCCAACCTGTGTTATTCATCCCTTGTAGCTTGGCCCTAAGTGCGATTTCTTTCCTTATGCTATTATCTGTACTTGTCTTGGGCAAGGAGAAACAGCAAGTGAGAAAGGCGGACTATAAATAATGCAATTAAGTAAATATGAAAAGGAAGAGGAGGAAAGCCAAGTTAGAATCACCACTCTGTCCCAGAGTTTGTTAAACCAGTGAAACACACACTCAGCCTCACAGGGGTGTTGTGAAGATAACATGGAGCAGAGAAGAATATTGGAAGCCATTTTGGGTCCATGTTGGGGAAAAAAATGGGATAAAAATGAAGTATGTAAGGAGGAGTTCTGATTCTCTGGTCATACAGGAAGCGAGATGTTTTGGTAGGAAAGAAATGTTGGGATCAAAGGGGCTCAGAATTTACCCTTCCTTTCTCAAGTATAAACACACACACACACAAATCCAGGTGAAATAGGTAGGCTACCAAATTAGGAGATGGCTCTGGTTCAGAAAGAAAGTTCAAGTTGCCTTTATAGTTTTCGTCCCGCTTGGGACAAAACTGCATCGATCCTTTCCACCAGTCATATTAACAAAATCCGGTAGCATTATTGCTGTTGAAAATGGACACTTTTTTGGTGCATCAGTTAAGTAAACATGGTGTGTAAATGGCACATGATGCAAAACAGTGTAAAACCAACAAGCGAAAACAGGGAAGTGGACAAATAAAATAGGCGGAATGAAGATAGTCTTTGTGACCGTGCACCAAGGAATGGCTACGCACACACAAAACGTGTTTATACGTCCCTACTGTGAAAGAATCCAAGTAACCCTCTCCTCCTTTATGCTACTGTCCACTATATTTTATCAGTCTTTACAAGACCATTCCCTCCAATATTTCACAGTTGAGAATGCCCAGATATCAAGCTTCCATCCGCTATGCCACATCCCATTACATGTTGTTTAAAGGTTCTGCTCCCATGGATGTATTCGTTTATTCTACAAATGTCTTTCCTCCTTAGAATGGAATGCTTGTTTTGGGTTACAAAGATATACTAGAAAAACATAATATTGCTTTAACAGATTATCAGCAGCTGCAGCGTATGAAAGGGCAGGCTGCGCATCATGCATGGTGCCAGTTCATGAGCATGCTTCTATGTAGGTACGTGCTAGAGGCATAATGCACGCAGACGAGCTTGGAGCTTAAAGTGCTAGGGAAAGAGGGAGTCCTTAAGAACCCTCTTGGCAACCTGCACAAACTCCATTTTAATACGGTGGCCTCTCTATAAGCGGGAAAGTAATTTAACAGGGATCAGAAAATAAGAGTGTCAGGCCTGCTATCCACAGTAACGCCATATTGTTTCTGATGTTTTCTCATTTTGTAGTTTTCCAGTGTTATTTGCCTACAGGTTCACAGAGATTCAGCTGCGTTCCCAGGAAGGCCTTATCTACCAGGACTAGACATCGACCTTGGAGGAGCTTCCCAGGCATCTACTGTAGCCGGGCAATGAGGGCTGGGGGGGGGGGAGTGGAGGGAGGTTTTGATATATTGCAACATGTAGCTAACACGTCATTCTCAACAAAGCTTCATGGTCAGCCAGAAGCTTTCATGCCTTTGGATTAATTATGGACACTTGTACTATGAATATAGTCTTTCAATAAAGAACCTTTTGAATCAAGAGACCTTGGATTTCTTGCAGCAAGGGGTGGGAGACGAAATCAGAGTAACTGGAATTCCATAAACTGACGTTTTGTTGAGAATGACGTGTTAGTTACAAGTTGCAATATATCAAAACCTCCCTCCACTCTCCCCCCCCCATTGTCCGTCTACAGTAGATGCCTGGGAAGCTCCTCCATGGTCGATGTCTAGTCCTGGTAGATAAGGCCTTCCTGGGAACGCAGCTGGCTCTCTGTGAACCTGTAGGCAAATAACACTGGAAAACTACAGAATGAGAAAACATCAGAAACAATACGGGCGTTACTGTGGCTAGCAGGCCTGACAAAGGGTTTTCCTTGGCAAATAGGGATAGTTGGAGCATATGACTTACACAAGACCGCGGTCTTCCATGCTCACTTGCATGTGAGTAAATCCCACTTAATTTAGCCGGTTTTGAATTCTGAGTAAACGTGTAGAATCAGGCTGCAAGTCCTCATTCTATTCATCTCCGTCGCAGAAGACTGTTGAATTCTTTCCTAAACCGTTCTTCTCTCTTTCTAGGATCACAGATATTTTTGGCGCTGTGCCCTTTACCGTGGCCGGGCTCCTGGGATATTTCCAGTCCTTTTCTATGTACCAAACTTTTCTAAAAGCTGAGCCTGAGGCAGCCAAGTCCCTTCTCCAAAACACCGAAAAAAGGTAATAAAAAACAAGGAATAAACCCATGTAGAAGGAAAACACGTTTGGGTTCCTTTGATAAGAGGTGTAGTAACCTGTAAAGTTTCTCCATTATCGATAAAAGCAGCAGAGGTGGAGTGGAGGAAGTTGCATAAGGAGAGAAAGTGAAATAGTCTGTTCTACTCTCCTCACCAGTCTTGCAGACCTCTCTCCTGCAATCTTAAAAAAAAAAAAATCATGGCTCTTTATGTAGCTTTGCTGTCTGTGAAAGTTAGGCCCAAACTCTTCATTTTCCCTTTAAGGATTGGTCCCTGGAATCATACCTTAAGAAGAAAAATGCAGTGCTTACTATAGTTTATCGGAACACATGTAAAGTGCATTCCCTTCAACAAGGAGCAACTGCAGCCCAAACGAATTAGCCCTCCTGCCCCCAGTTCTCAAAATTCTCCTCCTTCAAATGTTGATGTCAAATATTTTCTGAATTTTCTTATATCTGAGGTCTGAACTTTGATATCCTCTGGTTGATATCAAATCTCGAAAACTGGATACTCTCTGCTGATGGTAATATTTAGAATTTGATCACTGACATGCAATGGTATGTAGTTTTTAACCGCTAAAAATGTATGAGATTTCTAAAGGGCTTAATATTCAACTCTGAGAGATTTTCCCATTGGGGACTACTGAATTTTGCAGCCTCACAATTTCAATTTGAAACTCCTTTTTTTGTTTTTCCCCTTTTCAAATGGGGCCTGTGAGTCTTCAGTTTTGTATTATTTTGTTTCCTCCCCAACTGTGTTTCCAGTTAAACTGACATTCTTTTAAATGTTATTTTTGTTTCATTTGCATAAAAATGGCATACGAGAAACAAACAAATGAACACCACTAGCAAAATACCCCAAATGATGGGAAAAGGCTTGTGGTGAGAACATATGTTGAAATTTGGACTCCAAAATTTCAACTTGGTGAAGTTGGAAGTGTTGCCAGATTTCAAATACTCCTTCTGACTTGACCTAGGCCACGTGCCACTCAGAAGCCAGACTAGCAGATGCCGATATTGTGGTATCCTTTGGCTGCTTTACATTTCTTACGTACTGTTGTTATGCCCTGGCCTGTTTTAATGGTGTAGGTCTGTTTTTAAATGGTTGTCTTTTAATAGCTTTGTTAGTAATTTGTTAGAAGTTTTAACCCTCAGAGGGGTATCAAATATTTCACTTAATACCTCATAAACCTATGGAACCCATGCCCACTCCAAGGCAATTTAGCTAAGCTGAATGAGGGAAAGTCGGTTTCTTATTCGCCAGAATGCAGCCGGGAGTTGCTGCTGCTCCCCCATGAAAAGTTAAGAAAGAAACAGGAGACGATTCAGCCCTCGATTCTCCTGTCTCGTTGGATGTATCTTGGTTGTTACAGGGGTTAAAGGAGAGGGCCAACAAAGAGACAATTGAGAAACAGGGCAGGAGAAATCTCGGCTGTCGCTTCCCTCAGCCTTGTACATTTTAATGGGAAATGCCAACTTGCAATACAGAGATTTCATGCCTCTAGTGTTTAGTCATTCCCTCCACCAGTCTAGAACCTCCATGTTCAGAGGCAGCATATCTTAGATCATCAGATGGGGATTCCAAAGAGGGTAGGATGCCATTTGGATAGCCTCTCTTGGACAGCTGGATGGGTTGGTATGTAAGTTATATACCATACAAGCAGGGCTTTTTTTCTGGGAAAAGAGGTGGTGGAACTCAGTGGTGGAACTCAGGACTGCACAATGACATCACTTTGGGTCAGCTGGAAAAAGGGGGGAGTTTTTTAAAGTTTAAATCGCCCTTGGCGAAAATAGTCACATGGCCAGTGGCCCCACCCCCTGATCTCCACTCCAGCGGTGTGGAGGGCAATCTAAATACCCCTCTGTCTGGAGATCAGGGGGTGGGGCCACTGGCCATGTGACTATTTTCAAGAGGTGCCGGAACTCTGTTCCACCACGTTCCCACTGAAAAAAAGCCCTGCATACAAGTTAAGTTTGGGATGGGATCCAGGTTACTTCTCATTTAAGCTTCCTTTCTTCTTAGGCTCCTGGAGGCGATGGGAGTTTCCTCTCTTGAGACTCCAGTGGAGATGAGGATGCGACATGCTTCTGTGCTGGGGTGCAAAAACTCCTGAAAGGGATGTGGATCCAGGGCAGGGACCTGCAGATTGGGAAGACCCACGCTCTGCTCAGCAACGACTGAAAATCACCTGATTGTTACTTAAAGGAGAGGAAAATAATCCATTTATTCCGAGAGGACCAGAAAGCAGGAATCAAAGCCAATCAGAGGATTGTGAGCCGCAGGCTGGCTGGCAGATCTTCCAAAGCAATATTGTTCTCCAATTTTAAACTGAAAAGTGCCAGTGTGGCTGGAACAGGCTCTAAACATCCACTCACTTCTAGAACTCACTTGGGCCAGTTCTGTGCACTTAGATAGATAGATACATTTTATTGCATATGGCCATTGGCCTTCACAATAGCAAAACACTCTCAAATATCAAAATAATACATTCTCAAATAGTCCGGTGATCAAACACTTCAGAACCACATAAAACACCCTGCTAAAAGACTTTAAAATTAATAAAAACCTTCTAAGATCAATCAAGATCTGTGCACTTGTTCCAACCTACTTTACATGTGGTTATGAGTATAAAAAAGGACAGCCCCCCCCCTCACTAGACATATCACTCTGAGCTCTTTCTAGGGCTACAGTACTCCCCCCCCCACACACACACACACAAGGAATTCACCTCGCTCCAGCCTGAAACAGTAGTTTATTTGTAATTTTCACCTTAATTTCTGCTTAGATTTATCCTATCTCCTTCTCTCTCCCCCTTAAATCCTCCTATTTTTTCCCTTTGTAATATGTTTTATTTTAAAAACCAGAATATTTTCTTATTTTTGATTTATGATAATGTTAACGTTTTGCTAAAAACATTGGAACATAAAGTTAAAAAGCAGTTAATTGGCTAAAAATCTCTCCTGTTGTGTGTTTAGTTGTATTTTTTTAAACGGATCTATCACCTTTTTTGCAGTATGTGTTCAAAGTAGCTTTCAACATCAAATGGGGGGGGGAGCTAATATTAAAATAATACCAATATAAAAAACACAAACACACATTCATTTTCTATGTACTGGGTTTATATACTGTAATATACATATTCATATATCTAATAGCCAAGTATGCCTCACCTTGTGGATCAAAAAATCTACAAGAGGGGCCCCCATATGTCTATGGCCGTGATACTCAGCAGCTCGGGATCCATCTGTGGCTCTTGCTGAGATTCACAAAGGCACCCCTCCAGTCCCAGGACGACCAATAGTTTCATGTTGCAGCTCTGTGTTAGAACCCCTGGCCCAGACATCTTTCTTAAACCCTTTATGCAGAACATAAGCTCATATTTAAAAGATCACATGTATTCCTCCCTGTTCACGTGTGCTCCACTTGCGCTCCACTTGATCACGAGTGGAGTGCAAGTGAACAGGGAGGAATACATGTGAGTCTGTTCACTTGCCATTCAAGTGAAATTCGTCACTTCTAGCTTGGCCATGAGCGCCATCCCCCAAAGCAGATCCCACCTTGAAAATTTGGAGGGACAGAGAACGAGTAAGCCATGAGCCTCCCTGAATTGTGGCCCAAGGACGGAAGTAAAAGGCCCATCCTCTCTTTCTCTGCAGCTTTTCATCCTGGTGCTCAAGCAGCTGCCGGGAAGAGAGCAAGCTGGCCACAGAGATGAGAGAGTCAAACCACCACGGCAGGTATTCAGGGAAAAAGGAAACTGGCTGCAGTGTGTGTGTGGGGTGTGTGTGTGTGTTTATTCCCCTGCTTTACATCCAGCTGGCTCTCCTCTAGGTACCTTGGCAAACTCGCCTGCCTGAACCACTGTGCCTCATACAGAGGAGTAAGAGACAATTGAAAAGTGAAAGCTGGAAATTTAGAATACCCAGTGCACCTCTTGGTATAACATTATATAATAATATTCTAGTACTGACTTTTTAAATAATAAAAAAGCAGCCCAGAGGCAGGGGGAGAAAACAGCTGGAAAAGGGACAGTGTTAGAGAAAATAGCTGCCACGTGGACTGGAAAATCTGAATCTCCCTCTCCACACAGCACAGCAGCTATCTAGGCTTTCCCAAAACTTCAGTGCAAAGTGGGTGAGGGAAAGATCAGATAAAAGTGGAGGGGGGAACGATGCTGTGAGGAAGCAAGGGAAAAAAAACACCCCAACAGCACAAACCTGGGGCAGAGAGCCTATGTGGAAATGGTGAGAGAGAGAGAGAGAGGGAAAGTGAGGGCAAGGGTGGGTAAATCTGTAACTAATTGTGAACAATCAACTGAAGTAACCTACTACCTTAGGACCAGGCAGTGGGCAAAGCTGCACAGAAGAAATGACTCTGCTTACAAAACTACGCCTTCCTCTCTATTTTCTGTATGTCATTTATAGTCCGCCTTTCTCACTGAGACTCAAGGCGGATTACGCAGTATGAGATTAGTACTATCAGTATCAAGGACATTTCATTACAGTATCAAGGACATTTAATAAACAATACCAATGGGTGAATAGATACAAGTTTAAAAGACACAGTATTAGCAAGAATCCAATACAGAGTCGATAAAAATACTGAAACTGCTGAGGGAAGGAAACTGGGTGAGACTTTCAAAAGCCCACCTGGCTTCCCAGCTGTTGGGGCTGCCCCATGGAGGTGGGACCGATCACAAAATGGCTTCTGCAGACCATAAGTGGAATGGGCGTTCCCTGCGGACTTGAAGGTGATGCCTTTTGAGGTCTTCTGAAGCACCTCCTGGTCTGAGGAAGTGAAGGACATCCAGAATGGGCTGCCTCATTGCTTTGGGGAAGAAGCAAGTGGGGTACCAGAAAACATCAGGGCATCCACAGGTGCCACGTTCGGAATCATTGCTCTTATATCCTGATCCACACATAAAAAAGTTAAAAACTGATTCTGTCAGGCATTGCATCCTCTTCCACAGCAGTACGGTACAAAGACCACCCCCCCCCGAAGAAAGAAAAAGAAACCCCCAAATCGGAGTTGTACAATGTCACCACTATTTATTTACTTCAATTACGCCACCTTTCTACCCAGTGGGAACTCAAAGTGAATCACATCATTCTCTTTCCTCCATTTGATCTTCCCAACAGCCCTGTGAAGTAGGTTAGGTTGAGAGTGTGAGACGGGCCCCAGATCACTCAGCAAGCTTCCGTGGCAGAACAAGGGTTCGAACCTAGATCTTCTAGCTCTTAGCCCAACTCTCTAACCACTATGCAACACTGGCCCTCCCTTATGACCCCCTCCCTTGCATTTTGATCCAGTCACAATCAATCCATGTATGATCACAGTCAGCAGGGAATGCACGCCAAGACATTCTGTGCAAAAAGTCTCGGTTTCAATCCCATTGGAAGGATTTGAAATGAGACTGGGAAATACATATAAATATAGAAAAACAATTCAGACAAAACACAGACACGCATATACAACCTGTTAACAAACTACATTAAAGTTCATACACAGTTCACTTCGAATACACATATATCTGGAGTATACTGTGATGTTATCCATATTCCTGTTCAGAGTCATCCCTTTCTTCAGGTGGCATACTAAATCACTTTAGAGGCTTTTAAAATCTTGCTCCAATATTTTTATTTCATAACTTCAAAACCCACTGGACACAAAAGTCATTCAAATGCCCTTAAAAATCTAGTCTTACCAAATTTAAACTCTTGGGTGTATATATACATTCCACCATTAGGTGGCACAGTGGGATGACTTTTTCAAATGTTAAATCATTTCAAACTCTCCTCACTTTGGGATCTTTTAGCAAATTTATGTATTTACTTAATTTATACTCTGCCTTTCAGGACCCTAAGCAGCTTACATCACTCACCTCTCCTCCACTTCAACCTCATCACAGCCCTGTGAGGTAGGCTAGGCTGTGCGTGACTAGCCCCTCCCATAAGCTTCCAGGGCAGAGTGGAGATTCGAACCTGGGTCTCCAGCTCCTAGCCCAACACTCTAACCTCTATACTACACTGGCTCTTCCTACAAAAAACATGCAAAGGCCACTGGGATGGTTTTCCTGGGTCTAGCCACTACTCCAAAAGGGGTTTTTTCCTGTTACAATTTTCACATTACCCCATGATCCCAGCAGGAACTAATTTATGTCATTTATAGTCTGCCTTTCTCACTGGGACTCAAGGCGGATTAAGAAAATTTCAAGAGGAGAGAATATATGGCCATGGAGAAAGTTACAGATAGGATACAACAATCCCCAAAATATACAAACCCATCAAATTTCATGGAGAAATGGTATCCTTTCATGGACTATCTCACTAACTGTAACCACAACCAGTTTCATCACTTTATTACAAATTCATAACTTTGGAAGCTTGATACGGAACAGAAGTGTTAGCAAAGCATCGGATAAGCAACAACTTCAATGATTAGATTGCTCTCAAGTTCATGATAGTAAAATTCTATAAAGGTTGATAATGAACACATTATGTTCAGAGTATGTATTTTGTTTTAGAATTAACATTAATTGTAAAACCTCTATGTGTATAATCAGGTATTTTCTCTTTTGTATATAGTTCAATTTTCAATAAAAGTTTTTTTAAAAAAAGAGGATAGAATCTGGGCCTGGGTATAAACCCATTCAAACTTAGGAGGGTTAGGTAAACTAAAAGGGCCAAGTTGGTTTACATTTTAAAGAAACAAGAAGTTTATTCAGAAAATAACAATACATTAGTTGCACAAATTGTGTAATCAGTGTTTGCCTAAGGGAAAAAAACTCAGGTAGGTTTATGACATTTAAATGTCATAAACTGCAATAAACTTTGCTGCTATCTAGTTACACCCTGGACCTAGCAAGCCGTGCTGGAATACTGGGCCACCTTTGTACAGTCAGTTACCCAGACTGAGGAACTTAAGCAAAGCTCTGATATCTCTACAGATCTTTAATCCACACTCCATTTAAAAGCGAATAATCTTTCAACTCTCTTTCTCTCTCCTTCCCCATTGTCAAAACCAACTACAAGATCTTAACATGTATCTCTGTTCCTATGTTGTTGCAGTGGGTTTCTCTGCTTGACACATCACAGCCCTGAACCATAACAGACTTAAAAACCTGAACTTTTCCGTCTTCTCTCAAAATAAGATTATTCAAAAGTGGGCACTCTTTCTCCCATCAAGCAACAGAAAGAAAGACACTGAAAAGCCCTCAGATTCCTCCTGAAGTTTACAATTCTTGTTTCCTGCAGAAGTTAAACAATCGCCTGGCTTATAAAACACGGTGCCTCAAATCCATTTTGCTCCATTCCTGACAATTTCAGAAAGCAAAGGTCTCCTTGGGCTTTGCTGCCTCTGTCACTTTATGCTGTCTGTTAAGAACTTTGAAGAGCAGCTATCATAAAAACATGCTTTTCATTGGCTAAAAACTTATTATATGTCAAGATGGATTCCACCTGAACACTTCAGGATTCTCGGGGCAAGATTACTATGTTGTGAGGGCCACATTAATAGGCAATAGCAAATCCCCAGAAAGAAACTTGGTATTTTGTGGCTGCTCACAGAATTTGCAAAATAATACAAGAATGAGCATTTGGATGTTAATTATGGTAAAACATTCTAATAACACAGTGGTTAGCTTAGATGGATTTTGGATAGCCCTGTTAGTTTTTAAGGTGCTGCAGGACTCCTTTTGGTAAAGAGAAGAAACTCACTAGCTGCCACTTAATTTGGAAAGTCTATTTGTCCCATTTAAGGAGGAAAAGCACAGCTATGCCCGCATGGAACAGACGAAGGCACAAGGTGTATCTGTCTAAGCCCTGGCTTTGAGTTGGCAGGGCAATTTAACTGGATTGACCTTTACGGCAATCCAAGTTGTGTTTTAAGGGGTTGGAAATAGTCACTGTCGGAAAGTGACTCTTCATTTTATTTATCATACATCCTTATTTGCCAGTTCACTAGGAAAAGCTGTTTAAAGGAGCCCATGATACTATTCATCAAGCTACAAACCTCAAATAATCACCAGAAGATAAAAAGCAAAACAAGCCTCCAACATCCAAGCTAGCACAAAACTATGCTTAAAACAACACATATAAATAACAATTCGCCCTAGCTTTCTAGAAAACAACAATAGTGACACAACCTAGTAGTAACTCATTCTAAGTCAAGGCAATAAGACAATAAGACAATAAGAACACCAGAAAATCGTATGGAACAGAACTGCACGGGAGCTATATAGATCAGATGTATATATACCATTGAAGGAGGGGAGGATTATAGCTTCCACGGCAACATTTGTAACAGCTATTTAGCAATCTATTATTTAACTACAATGTTTGACAGGATTCTAGGGTTGACAACTCCAGGATGGGAAATTCCTGGAGATTTGGGAGGTGGAGCCTGGAGAGGGTGGGGTTTGGGGACAAGAGGGAGCTCAGCAGGGTGTAAAGCCACAGAGTCCACTTTTCCAAAGCAGCCATCATGTCCAGAGGGACTGATCTCTGTGGCCTGAATTGCGTCCGTGAATTGCGTGTCGGAGGAACGGTGGGAGAACTCGTGGCGCTACTTTCATACTTATGTACAGTCCGAACTGCTACACGCCCAGGAAGAAGTGAGGGGTGATCCTCACGAAACGGGTTAATGTTATTTGCCTGCAAGTCCCCGTCGGCGTTTTTTTCTGTATATGTACTTTGATTATATGGACTGTTAATATTCCTTTGGCGCAAGCTCCCACCTACCGATTCTCCTTTGACTTTTTTGGCATTTGCACTTTAATGGATAAGATTTGTTCCGGACAGTGATATTTTGCACAATTATATTTGCTACTGGTAACTGTATCTATGCACTTATGAATTCTTCTGTACAAATTGGTTTATAATTCTTGTATGTATTTTCAGCACTTTTGCACTTTGTATTGTAAACAATAGATTATACTCCAATTATTAACTACATTGTAGCCCTGGCTTGTTGTTTTTACCATCTGGAGGCTGGCAACCCTATTTCATCACACACCCTCCTAATCTTCTCAGCCTCAAATGCCGTCATTGATCCCTGCATTGCAGGGCTAGTAAGATTGGACTACACTGCAGGACTATTGTCCACTTCCCTTTCTCAGCCACAGCCCCCCACCTTTAGCAATAATGGAAGTAGCTAATTATAACTGCAGGGCAGTTTTTTTTAAATGTAAGGAACACCTTACTAAAAACACATTTTCCAAGGCTGGCGTTTCAAAGAGATCGAACTACTGCCTTTCTGGAAAGGGCTAAATGCAGTTGCCCAAATCAATAAAGACATAGTTAGGATGCAATTGGGCAAAATCAACAGCTGCCTGCACATGGGCTTTCTTTGTGGTAGCCCCCACCTTGTTGAATGGCCTGCTTGAGGAGGTCAAGAAAGCTCCTATCCTGCAGGCTTTCCGCAAACTATGCAGAACTGAATTATTCAGGAGGGCTTTCTTCCCAGATTCCAGGGCAGTGTCATTAGAAATAGCTCAGAAAGATGCTTTGAAAGGGACAGGGACTACAGACTATGCTACTGAGTACTGTCTGCTGATGTAGACATGCTCCTACTAGGGAGTTTCCATGTTGCTAAACATGCCGTGCTAATTAGTTACACTGTGCTCTTCTTTATGCTTGTTTTCAAATTTTCTGCTACCTTTCTCTATTGTATTTGTTCACCGAATGTCCTAAAGGTTGTACATTATTGTACCCTGCTCAGTGCGTGCCCCAGCAGTTGGTTATATTGTATTTCACTTGCGCTCTGTAGTCTACCTTGGGGCTCAGTGAGAAAGGTGGACTATAAGCAAATAATTAATTAAAATAATTAAATCATATACTTTTTTGGAAGACATTTGTTGCTGCCTGCCCACTCACACTTCGATTTCAAAACCTGAATTTGTCCTTTGCTTCCCATCCCACAAGAAGTCAGAAACAAAAAGTTGCAAGCAACCGAGGGCACTCACCCAATGAAGTCAGCTGTCAGCTTAGCTCGGGAGTGCTAAGTATTGCTTGCATTAGATCCCGGGGTTCTTCGCCCTTCCAGCTAATCAGAAACGATGAAAAGCTACACCTGGGATTCACCTGGGCATCCTTTTGCGCCTGCAACGCCCAGGAGAATGGGAGTGGGTAGGCAAGAAAAGACTACAATTCCCAAGCACCCATTCTGCACAGCTGGCAAAAGCGGCAGGCATAAGAGAGGCTGAGCCAGCTAGTAGGGAAAGGGAGGGTGCTATTCTGATAGGTGGACGGGGTTGGAGCCCAGCCTCCCACCTGTAGCGGGGATTTTAGTTGCAGTGGCTGCAGCTGCTTGCATTTTCGGCTAGGCTCGCCTGGAAAGTGGTTGCAAGTTATTGGTTGACCCGGTCCGCGGGTCTTGTGTGAGTTGCTTGCCTAGTTAAAGAGAGCAGGTGAGTGTGTTATGTCATTGCCCAGGGGTAGACCCAAACCTGCGCGCTTTCCAACGGTAAGCGAGTTTAGTTCTGCTGGGTTAGGATACAGTCGAGGCGGTTTCCTCTCCTGCTGCAAATGGAAGCAAAGCACCAAATGCTGCTATTCTGAACGGTCGGTGGGCTTCTGCAGTGTACGCATAAGTGTTGAATAGAAAGGTCATTGGCTGTACTTTTAATGTTTCCTAGCTCACGCATGCATGCTCTTCCCTCTTAATAGCTGTGTGTGTGTGTATTTATTACATTATATACTCTACAAATAGCTCAGGAGAGCCCGATATCTTGGGATCTCAGAAGCTAAGCAGGGTCTGCCTTGGTTAGTAATTGGATGGGAGGCCTCCAACAAAGTCCAGGGTTGCAGAGGCAGGCAGTAGCAAACCACCTCTGTTAGTCGCTTGCCATGAAAACTCCACAGAGGTTGCCCTAAGTCAGCTCTTGACTTGAGGGCACTCTCTACCACCGTTGCAATGGAACAGTCATTTTCCTCCTCTGGTATTTGTGTGTATGTTGGTTGGGTCTCATGGGGCGGGGTCCCTGCTCAATTGAGTGCTGCTTGTGAGCTAGAATTGTAGACTGCGTGAGCTTCCTTGTGCTGAAACCAGTTGCTCCCATCCTGGTATCTTTTTGGCTAATAAATGGCTGCTGTTTTGAACAGCCCCAACTCTGCTGCAGGAACTAAAAACAGGGACCTGAATATAACTACCCTATTCCTGACCTGCAGTCAGAGGGGAGCATCACAACATGTATATCTTATTTGATGATATGTGTATCCTCACTTTATTTTTATTTGCTAACTTCATTATCCTCATTTCCTCCAAAGCAGCTTGTCATTCTCTTTGGTTTCTTTTCACTATAGACAGCCAGATTGGTGTAGTGGTTAAGAGCGGCAGGATTCTAATCTGGAGAGCCAGGTTTGATTCCTCACTCCTCTGCTTGCAGTCAGCTGGGTGACTTTGGGTCAGTCACAGCTTCTCGGAGCTCTCTCAGCCCCACCCACCTCACAGGGTGCTTATTGTTGTGGGAATAATAATAACATAATTTGTGAACCACTTTGAGAGGGTGTTAAGTCGTCCTGAAGGGCGGTATATAAATTGAATGTTGCTGTTATTATTACAATAACCCTGTGAGGTAGGTTAGGCTGAGACCATGTGACTGGCCCAAGGTCACCCAGAGGAGGGCTTTCATGGGAGAGGGGCGGGGTTGAACCTGAGCCTCCCAGATGTTAGTCTGACACTCTAATCATTGCACCATGCAGGTTACCTTCCTTCATGGAGACCAAGATGGTATATTTGGTTGTGGATCCAGGGGGTAGGGATGTTTCAGGAAATCTCTCATTTAGATCCTGGTTGGGATCCACTTAACTTCGGCAAGGTTGAATCCTGTGTCCTGCAAACATGGCATTGATATGGTTTGCCAGCAGGCAACATTTCATGCCTCTGATGAACCAGGCTCTTAACTCCAAAATTCCTTGCCATGATAACTCTTTTTGTTTCTAAATGCATCTATTTGCCTTTTTCCAAATGCCTGCCTTTCTTTGCAGGTCTCTTTTGGGGTGGTTAAAGACCAAATTGCTTCAGGGGGAGGAGTGAGTCACATCCCCTGGAACTAGATCCAGAGGAGTTAGCCGTGTTAGTCTGTTGCTGCAAAATAGTAAAGAGTCCAGTATCATCTTTAAGACACACTTTATTGTAGCATAAGCTTTCAAGAACCACAGCTGTCTTTGTCAGATGCATCTGATGAAAAGAGCTGTGGTTCTCAAAAGGTTATGCTACAATAAAGTTTGTTAGTCTTAAAGGTCCTACTGGACTTTTTACTATCCCTGGACCTGGCAGTGTAGTTTTGAGACTTTTTGCATGGACAAGAGTATCATTTCATTGAAAATATCTCTAAATGTGTGTGTACATGGCACTTTACAAAATAATCCCCCCTCCTAATATCAACCTCTTCTTCAGGGGAGCTTATTGTCCACACTTTAACCATTGAGAAGATAGAGGGTGAGTGTACAGATACATGGAGAATGTAGTTACAGTTGCGTATAGCATTTGCAAGAGGAGCTATAGCTCAAGGGAAGACCACTGGCTCAGCATGTGGAAGGTCTCTGCTTCAATCCTTTGAATCCTTAGAATCACAGAATTAGAAGGAACCTCCAGGATCATCTAGTCCAACCCCCTGCACAAAGTAGGAAATTCACAACTACTTCCCCCCCACACACACACACCCAATGACCCCTGCTCCATGCCCAGAGGATGGCAAAAAACCCTCCAGGATCCCTGGCCAAACTGGCCTGGAGAAAATTGCTTCCTGACCCCAAAAGTGGTGACTGGCATTACCCTGGGCATGTAAGAAGGAGCCAAAAGAAGCAGTGCCAGTTAGAAGCAGATGATGGAAAGCCCTTTCTTGCTTGAGGTTCCTGACAGAGCTTGCTTTTGAGCATAAAGGGCTGAGCTGGATGGGCCAAAGGTCTGATTGAGGATGTGCTGAGACGATGGGTTTGGGCCACAGCTCTGTCTCAGAGCACCTGCTTTGCATACAGGAATTCCTGGATTCAACCTTCAATCCAAAGGCTTTCAAGTAGCAGCAGATAGGCAAGACCTTAGTCTGGAGAGAGAGCTTTAGGAAGAGACAGCTTGTAGGACTGCAGCTTGGGTGTGCAATTGGATGTGATCTGCACCTACGGATAGAGGCCCAGGTGTCTTCTGTAGCGGGTAGCATCTTGTGTAGCACCGTCTTCAGGTGGCACCCCAGTTGTGACCTTACCTTAAGAAGTGGGACCAGTTACTGCTGCTGTGCTCACGCAGTTTGCATGGGGCTGCCTTTGAAGACAGCCTGGTATCTTCAGTGGGCCCAAAATGTGGCAGCACAGCTACTGCCAAAGACCAGGACTTGGGGCACATCTTGCCAGTCTTTAAAGTACTTCCTGGGCTGCCAGTTCACTCTGGGCACAATTCAAGCTGCTGTCCCTTGCCCAAGGACTGGAAAGTCTTTCTTCTTGATACTAACCTGCGGGCAATGGAGACCTGTCCTGGTCTTTGTGCTGCCACCTTCTGAAGTGGGGTGGGCAGTGACCATAGATGGGGCCTCCTCTGTGATGACCTCGCTTAAGGCATGTCTACAGCAATTTGCCCGAAATAGAGCTTGGTAAGTTTTAAGTGCCAGGAGAAAAATATGACTGTTTCTCAATCATTCTGCTAACTGTGTGACTTGAATTTAATGTTTGAGTTGCCCTTAAAAAGATAATTCCATTGTGCCCTTTAAATGCCTACTGAAGTTGCCTTTATACTCTTTCAACTTCTTATTCTTCAGTTTTATTGGTTTTTATAGTTTTACTTGCTTATGAGGTGTGTGTGGGTCTGTGTGTATCTGTGCGCATGCATGAATATGTTTGGTAAGCCTATTCAGGACTTTCTTAATGGAGAATCCTTTTGAAATGTCTTTCTTGTTTTTCTTCTAGGGAAGGTGGTAACTCTCCCCCATTCTTCCTCCATCTTGGCCTCCAAACTAACCTGCCTCCCTTTCTACTAGTTGCACCGCCCAGTTGCTTTGCATTGACTGAAGCATGGCTGACGAATGTCCCAAAATGAGACTTCGGCAAGAAGTGACTTGTTCCGTCTGCTTGGAATACTTCACTGACCCGTACACGGTTGACTGCGGGCACAATTTCTGCCGCTCCTGCATTGCCCAGTGCTTGGCAGAGTCTCCCACAGAAGTTGCCTGCCCGCAGTGCCGAGTGCAGATTCAGCCCCAGAATTTCAAGCAAAACAGGTACATGGCCAATTTTGTTGAAATATCCAAACAGTTGAGTGGACACAAAGAGAGAAACCCTCGAAGGAAGAATATCTGTGAGAGACACCAGGAGTCTCTGAATTTTTTCTGCAGAAATGACCAAGTACGCATCTGTCTGGTGTGTGACAAATCAGAAGAACACGAGGGCCACGACACAATTCCTGTGGAGATGGCTGCACAAGAGTTCAAGGTGGGAATGCGCTCCTCTAGAACCTGTGAAATCACTTTCTATTTGTGTGCATGTGTATGTGTAATCCAATAACAATAGTCTAGTATCTTAATAAAAAAAGAGCCCCATGGCACAGAGTGGTAAGCTGCAGTACTGCAGCCCAAGCTCTGCTCACGACCTGAGTTCGATCCCGGCGGAAGCCGGGTTCAGGTAGCCAGCTCAAGGTTGACTCAGCCTTCCATCCTTCTGAGGTCGGTAAAATGAGTACCCAGTTTCCTGGGGGTAAAGTGTAGATGACTGGGGAAGGCAATGGCAAACTACCCCGTAACAGAAGTCTGCCAAGAAAACATTGTGGTGCGACATCCCCCCATGGGTCAGTAATGACTCGGTGCTTGCACAGGGGACTACCTTTACCTTTAGTATCATAATAAAGATTTTTAGAAAGCATTTTCTCTTCATTACTTTTTAAGCTGGTCTCAATAGAATCATGAAATTTTACAATCACTAAGCTGGATATTAAACAAGAGTATGGGGAGGGGGAAGAAATATATCTGATTTTAAGCATTAATAATAGTAATTTGGGGAGGGGGAAGTACCTTTGCAAGAAGGTAGGTCTATACATTTTAAACATCAGGATTTGTTAAACTAGCGAGCATCAGGACTTGCATTTAGCACTTATATAACATTTTCCAGCTTGGATACAGTTAAATAGGAGAGTAGAAAAGAACAAGAGACCAGTAGCACCTATAAGACTAATAACATTTGTGGTAGGGTATGAGCTTTCGTGAGCCACAGCTCACTATTTCAAAAGCCGAATGATAATAGCCGATGAATGACAATGGCAGGCGTGATTGAATAGGGTGGAGTATGCAGGGGGGTAGTGGATGTGGAGAAATCAGCATTGGTAATGAGACAGAAAGCCTAGGTCTTGATTCAGTCCAGGTGGATGCATTGTCCATGACACAATTCCTGTGGAGGCGGCTGCCCAGGAGTTCAAGGTGGGAACCCAGACAGACTAACATGGCTACCTATCTTTAAGTTGGACAGGTGACCTTGCAATATTGGGAGACTGTGACTCTTTCCAAGTTGCAGAGTGGTTTTCTTGGATGGCCTGAGTGATTTTGACTATCCTCTTTGATGTTGAATAAAACTCACCAAGCTTCTGATTGTGTGTAGTTGGTTTTTCCCTTTTAGGATCGAGTTTTTAACTGCCTGGATCACATAAGGGAAGAGAGAGACAAGGTGATGGACTATAAGCTAAGCACGGTGGAAGAACACCATAATTTAATGGTACGTATGGGTGTTACTGGACGGAATGTGTTAGGAAGACGAGCACACTAAAAAGTTCCTCCTGCCACATATGGATCTTTCATTTCTGAGCATCTGAAAGTCTTGGTTAAGCTGTTTTTGTGAAGGATCTCCATGAGCTTCTTAGGCACTTTCATTATAGACCTGGAAAGTACTGCATTAAGACAAGCTAAACAGCCTGTCCAGAAGGTTGGCTTTGCTAGGTTGTTGCACCCCAAACAATGACTGTTTGACACCTGAAAACCTGTCTGCATTGGTGTCTGTGGAGCAGCTAGCTTGCTTTTGGAAGCAACTCTCCCTTTTCAAGGCTCATGGATTCTTTTTGGTTTCCCAAGTCATTGTCAGTTAGGAGTAGTCCTTTATTCTTTTTTTAATGCTATTGGTTCTTGATTTAACAAATGCTGTAGTAATATGACATGTCTATCTTTTGGATTACTTGATCTTCTGGCCTCTTTTTGTGCATGAGAGGCAGAGAGGAGTTGTGGCACAGTGGCAGAGCATCTGCTCGGCGTGCAAAAGGTCTCAAGTCCAATCCCTGGCATATCTAGTTAAAAGCACCAAGCAGCAGGTGATGTGAAAGATCTCCACCTGAGACCTGGAGAGCTGCTGTCAGTCTAAGTAGACAGCGCTGACTGCGATGGACCGAAGATCTGATTCTGTATAAAGCAGCTTCGTAGGTGTTTGTGTGAGATTTGCCAGTCTCATGTGTGCGACAAAGTAGCCTTTGACTCTCAAAAGCTTCTGCTCAACTTGTTTTATTCTTTAAGGTGCCATGCAGCTCTTTGTTCTGCCCCCTGCGAGGCAAAACAAGTTTAGCTTCTCTTTCCCTTTGCCAAGGCCAGGTTCAAAGGGCTATCCTGGATGAACGGTATGATCCTACTGGGTAGTTCTCTCTGTGTTGAATGTCAGAGCTTATGCTCCGTCTCAGCATTTCTTCAACTCTGTATTGGATTTTTCCTAATGTTACATCTTTGTACACTTGCATTTATTTACTTTATGGCGTTGTTTATTGACATGTCCTTAATACTGAGGGAACTAATCTCACACTATGTAATCTGCCTTGAGTCTCAGTGAGAAAGGCGGACTATAAAGGACAAGTAAATAAATAAAACACTGAACCAACAAGGTTTGTAGGAGCCCAGTTGTACTCGGCTGTCTTTCTGTGCCTCTATCCTGCAGGAAACGGGAGGTGGCTTCAGAGTCCACCATGTGGTCATGGAAGCCTTTGAGACCAGCTCTCATTTCTAATGGGAAAGGTGCATAGGGAGGGGGAGCATGGGGAGAATGGAGCATAAGCATGAACCCTTTGTATTCCTTAAAGCCCCAATGGAGCTCAAAAGAAGCCTCTTCCCTGCCTGTGCCCATGGTCACGTGTGCCCATTCTTGCATGGCAGTATATGCATTCATATTAAAAGTCTGCTTTTTGCCAAGGGACCCCAAACCTAACACTGGCCTAGTTTGTTGCCCACCAACTAGCAGGGCAGGGCTGGTGCACAGCTTTTCCCTCCACCCCTCACCTGATCCTGACATGCCTTGCTTCAGCTTGGTGGACTCCAAGGTCCTTCAGGGAGCTGCTGGTATACATTCACTAAGCCTGCATTATTGATGGGTTTGCCCACAAGATTCCTCTATCTCTGTTCTTTCTTCCTGTTCATACGGGATTGTATGTTTTGCATGCCTTTTGAGAGGGCCACGCATTGGCACCCTTGATCCTGGCCATCCCTGTAAACACTAGGAAGAGAACTCACCAAAGTTTCCTCCTTCTGTATCTTCCACCTTTCAAACTTCCTCAAAAGGACACTCTCTTGGTCTTACCCGTGGCTTATTGGCAAGTCCAGAATGTAACCTGCAGCTTCCCCTCTTTCCTGTCGGCCCTTTTGTAGTTGAAAATGGAAGAAGGGAAGGACAAAATAACTACCGCCTTCCTAGTGCTACGGGAATTTCTGGTGGATGGAGAAATCCTCGTGTCTAACCAACTGGGCAAGGTGGAAAAGGAGATTGCGAGAAAGCTGGAGGAGCACATGAGCAGAGCAGCGGAGAAGCTCTCTTCTTTTGACCACATTTTTGGGAAGATGGAGGAGATGTGTCGACTGCCGGAAGATGAACTCCTGCAGGTAAAGTAGAGGCGGAAATGGCTTGGGCTGTCCTCTGGGGAAAATGGTGTCCCCTGCCTCAAAGCCATTTGTGCTTCTTTAATAAGACAGGTGTGTATACATGGAAGAGGCACATGAGCATCTCGTTTGAGTGTTAACACACTAGCGATCAGTCAGTCACTTCGTTGCTATCATACAGTTAACTTTACTAATATAGTAAACTACTAAAGCTGCACAATTGTACCCCCCACAGACAATGTAGGTTTTTGCTCTGCTTTAAATTTCTGCAAGCTCCGCTGTAGCTTTTGTGAACCCTTGTATTGAAAGAATTAAAAAGCAAAATCTTGCATGTTAAATGTTGCCGGCCTACCCTAAAATTAAAGAGTCTGGGCTGCTTTGATAGAAGTTGTCAATCAATCCACCTGTGTTGTGTTAGCGGAAAGCTGTGCCAACAATAGAAGATTAAATCAAATGCCATAGAAGATTAAATCAAATCACATCAAGATAATTTTTTAAAAAAAAATCTGCTTTGATATGAATTGTCAATAGGGTGGTCTTTGTAAAGCCTTAAGCCATCTTTTTGCTCCTGTTTCCTTTTAGAAAGCTGGAAGTAACTTGCAGAGGTAAGTGGAGTCTATTTATTCTCCTTTGTGCTTGGTCCAAGTCAGGAAGTGTTTTTATAGCATTCAAGGAACATCCTCTGAGCTGGGAGTGGAGGCCTTGTAGAGCTATCTCTTGGCATAGAGATCTTCTTCCTTTGTGAAAGAAGATCTCTAAGGCTGTTACTAGATTGCTAAGCAGTTGGGGTTTTTTTTTTTGAAAACTCAAGACTGACTTGGAATTAGAATACCGATTCCCGCTGGTGTGAGCACTTCTTCCTATGGAGTCTGTTTCCGCTCCCCCGTGGCAGCTTAAAATGCTCCCAAACTCCTGTTGAGGAGCTCTCTGCTCTCCCAGAAACAGGATTTCGGGTCATATTGTAGGCAATCGCAGAATGCAGGAAGATAGTACTCTGTGGGCACAAGGAATTTCATTTTGCAAAAACATTCCTGTATATAACCTTTCAACTGTAGAAACTGAGGGTTAGTCAACTCACTACAGATGCTGGGCAGCTGGTCCCTAGCATTTCCCCTTTCCCCCCAACCGTGATCAGGCTACAGAACTTGTCACAAGCAGCTTCAGAGAATCTTAATGGTCCCACCCCATCCAAAGTTCCATGACTTGTCCTCTTAAGAGGCTTAGCACGGCAACAGTTAGATCTCCCCCTCACCACCCACCACTGATCCAGACTCTGGGACCAGATATCTGTGTTTCCCTAGCATGGAGGACCAAACTAGATGTGACAGAATCTTCGTGTATGACATAGGGAAGGCAGTGCTGTTTTGAAGCCTAAAATGGGCAATTTAAAATGGAGAGAAACGCTCGTTGTCGTGCCAGGGGCACGATCACGATCAAGCCTTTAATTAATTTTAAATTAATTAATTTTAAATTAATTTTAGGTTTTAAAACAGAGGTGGCACCTCTGTGTTGCGCACTTGGATGCTGTCACATCTCGCTTGGCCGTGACGAAACGTATACAAAACAAGATACTTGCAATATCTGACCTCACGTGCAGTTCATTGGAGAAACTTCCTTTATCCATCCATGTGCGGCAGAGGTCTGCTGTTCTAGGTGCAGTTGGGATCCCAATGAGGAACTCTGTTGCTCAATTCTGTTAATTTTGTATGCAAAGGACTGCGTGTCTGTAAGTAGTATACTTCTTGTGCCCTGGTGCAGATGGGCTGCAGCTCAGTTCCTGGGCATCTGATCTGCACGAAGAATCAATCCATGGAATCTTCACATATTAGGAAGGACTTCATTCTTTGCAAAACCTGGTGGTCAAAATAGATAATACAGAGTTAGATGGACTCAGGGGTCATTTCGTAGAAAAAGAGCTGGAGGAACTCATTAGCATGACTCATTAGCATATGCCACACCTCTTGCCATCACCGGAAGTGTGTCATTAGTATAACTGACTTGCATATGCCACACCGCCTTGCATCACCTATTCTGGCTGTTTTGGACCCAATCCTGGCCATTCAGGGCTGAAATTGGGCCCAAAATGGCGAAAAGGGGCCCAAAATGGTCAGGATCAGGCCACTGCTGAGTGGGAGAGCGATCCACCACCCATCAGAAGCCCGATCCAGGCCCCAATCCAGGCTGAAACGGGCCCAAAATGGTGGAGAGTCAGGTGGGCGGGGCCACCTGACATGTGACCTCTTTGGGGAACTGCCAGAACGGCGTTCCTGTGCATTCCCCCTCGAAATGAGACCTGGATGGACTGGTGGCCTGACTTGATAACGAAGTTCCATTATAGGTTCATTCGCTCTCTGTTGCTGCATTTAACAGGCAGGGGAAGGGAGGTGTAGATTAGATGGATGGCAGGTAAATATTGGTTTCCTTCCAGGTGGGCAAGGGAGAAATTTGAGAAACCAGTGGCATACTCCGCGGCACTGAAATGGAAATTATGGGAGATCTGCGATATTCACAACTTTCTGGAGGTTTCTGTGAATCGAGTCCGAGGTAAGAAAGGAGGACTTGTCTGATATGATTAATGCTGGAAATACTATTGCTCTGAAATCTGGAGAAATAAATTTGTGAATAGCCACTGGAAAACATGCATATCTATGGGAAACGTGCATATCTATGGACAAGAAGCTGTCGTCTCTGAGCAGAATGTTAGGGACTCCAGCCTCAACTCTTCTCCCCCATGTCCTGCATTTTTGGCCTCATGCTCAGAACATGGACAAATTTCTTAAAAATCAAACTATAGAGTAGCAAATAGGGGATTAATGGAGATGTTACATCTCTTAAATCTGCAACCTCAAAGAGGACAGGAGAAAAGAATTACTAGTTTTTGAGTTGACTGTAACTGGAACCAAAACATCTGACTGGCCCTACTCATCTCTGTCTGTTCCTGGACCAATTTAACATCCCAACCTGTGCCTGGCGGCCACCTGCCTTTCTTCCCATAAAAGATCGTAAGTTTCTGGGAAGGCTCATACTAGGGTTGCCAATTCTGGGGTGGGAAATTCCTGGAGATTGGAGGTTGGAGCCTGGGGAGAGAGGGATGAGGGGAAGGAAGGTATAATTCTGTTGAGTCCACTCTCCTAAGCAACTACTTTTTACAGGGGAACTGATGTCTGTTCTCTGAAGATCAGTTGAATTTCCAGGAGATCAGGCCATACCAGGAAGATATGAACCCTCCCCCTACTCCTGGATCACTTAGAGCCAAGCTACAAGTGAGGAATGACACTTGCCTGGCAAGTGAACAGACTCGCGTGTATTCCTCCCTGTTCACTTGCCATTCACTTGCGCTTCACTTGATCAAGTGAAGCGCAAGTGAATGGCAAGTAAACAGGGAGGAATACACGCGAGTCTGTTCACTTGCCAGGCAAGTGTCATTCCTCACTTGTAGCTTGGCTCTTAGTCTAAAGGCTTCACTAGAGACTGGAATAAAGGAGCAAAGGGCTGAAATAAAACCAGCCAATAGTTGTGTGGTGATGTGTCCTTTTATCTATTTAGTTACTATTTCCCCCTCTTACTTCCACAGCCCTTTTTGACGTTGGATTTCAGCTGCAGTACCAGAAAGGTAAATTTGTATGAAGCTTCTATAGGCCAGGTTGGTATGTCTAAGTCAGTATTGTCCAGCTGCCTGTCAGCGGGTCTCAGGCTGGAGGAAAAAGTAGTTGTTAGGAGAAGTAGCTGCTGTGCTGAAACCTGTGGAGTCTTTCCTAGCTAGAACTGCACTCTGCTGTTGGGAGATATTTCCTGCTGAACTTCCTGTTCTAACACAGGAAGATTGGGACGCTCCAGTTGTTACTGCAGGGCATAGAAAGCATCTTTCTCCCTTTTCATTGGCACGTAGCTCCAGAAATGTTCTCCTCCCAGCAAGGATAGCTATTGCTATCTGTCACAGAGAAAATTGGAAGTTATTCCTTTCCAGGGGTCATTTCGTAGAAAAAGAGCTGCAGGAACTCATTAGCATAACTCATTTGCATAACTTATCAGCATATGCCACGCCCCTTGCCATCACCAGAAGTGTGTCATTGGCATAACTGATTTGCATATGCCACACCCCCTGACCTCACCTATCCTGGCTGTTTTGATCCCAATCTTGGCCATTCAGGGCCAAAATTGGGCCCAAAATGGCAAAAAGGGGCTGAAAAGGGGCCCAAAATTGTCAGAATTGGGCCGCTGCTGAGCGGGAGAGTGATCCACCACCTGTAAGAGGCCCGATCCTGGCCGTTTTAGGCCCAATCCAGGCCAAAATGGGCCCAAAATGGCTGCGCCAGGTGGGCGGTGCCACCTGACATGTGACCTCTTTGGAGAACTACCGGAACTACGTTCCTGCACATTCCCCCTCAAAATGAGCCCTGTTCCTTTCTGTTTCTTTATAATTGTTTTTTTCTTTTTTAGTTTTTTCACTGTTTAAAATTTTTAATAAAATTTATGTGGCGGGGAGAGATCCTGCTAACTACTTTCTCCACTCCCTTCTCCTACAGCAATTGTGACTTTCGATCCTGCTACGGCACACCCCAAGCTTGTCCTATCTGAGGATTGTAAAACAGTGAGATGGGATAACCAGGATCGAGCAGTGCCTGACATTCCAGGGAGGTTTGACCTCCATCCTTGTGTGCTCGGCTGCGAAGGGTTCAACTTGGGCAGACTTTATTGGGATGTCGATGTGGGGGTTGAGGGCGACTGGGCCGTCGGAGTGGCCAAGGAGTCCGTAGAGCGCAAGGGTGAGATTGTTCTAAGCTCTGAGAAAGGTATCTTTGCTATCGGGAAGTGCGGGGACCGATATTGGGCTTTTGAAGAGTTGAATGTTGCTTTCCCATGGAAACCTTTGAAGCCCATGACAATCAGAGTCGCACTGGACTACATTGGGGCGGGTGTGGGATTCTCTGATGCTGACACTGCTGCAGAACTTTTTGAGTTCAGAGAAGATTCGTTTACTGATGAGAGACTTTACCCCTTCTTCTGGCTACAGAAAGGTGCCCAGCTCAAAATCCATTCTTAGGACGGCACAAGTAAAACCTACCTGACGGAAATGGTATTATTTTTTGGCCTCTGACCATTTCAATCCTAGTTGGTAAACAAGCTTTGCTGAGAAAAACAGGGTTTTTTTTTACTTTGTAAAGTTGCTCCTGTAAAGCTTATTTCAACCAAGTTTGTTGCATGTGGTTGTTCAATGTATTTGAAGCAACATACAATGTTGCTTGAGTCTCTGAATATTGAATAAAGTTGTAATTTTATCATAAGTTGCCTAATTTAAAAGGTACAGTTTTTCCAGGGGCGAGGGGTACTATAACAGATGCGCAGTGTCCCAATTTTCTCATTTCCTGTGGCAAAGGATCACAAAGCCAACAGGACTGCACCAAGGTACATAATTTACATTTTATTATACCCCGCCTTGAGCCTGTTCGCGGGAAGGGAGGGCTAAAAATCGAATTAATGAATACATTAAATAAATAAAAAGAAACACTTTCACAGAAGCAGGATTGTAGTCCAGTGGCACCTTGGAGACCAACATGATTTTCAGGGTATAAACTTTAGAGAGTCGGAGCTCCCTTCTTCGGATACAGGGAGGATAGAGACCCATGAGCCTTTATATAACAGTCAGGAGGTGGATGGGTTTGAATCAAAGAAGGGTCTGGATGTAAAGGTATGATACAGCTTAATTAAAGAAACCATTACTATGTATGGATTGTGAAAGTTGAACAGTGAAGAGAGCTGACAAAAAAAATGATTCATGCTGGAGTACTGTGCATACATGGACGACCAAAAAGACAGACAGGTGGGTACTAGATCAAATCAAGCCTAAATTCTTCCTAGAAGCTAAAATGGCAAAACTGATGCTATCATACTTTAATCACATCATGAGAAGACAAGATTCTCTGGACAAGTCAATGATGAGAAAAGTGAAAGGCAAAAGGAAAAGAGGAAGACCTAAAATGAGATGGCGTGACTCAATAAAAGAAGCTGCATCCCCCAGTTTGCAGGATCTGAGCAAGTCTGTTAATGGTAGGACATTTTGGAGGTCTTTCATTCATAGAGTTTCCATAGGTTGGAGGTGACTTGACAGCACATAACATACACACAATTAGAGCAAAAATTAGCATCTATAGTGAGATAAGAATCCTATGTGTCTCTTTGGAGTGGGGAGTTTCCATTGTTCTAAACTTGTAAATGAACTCAAGTTCAGCAATCTCATGTTGAAATCTGTCTTTGAAGCTTCTTCGTTTGAAAATCGTCACTTTCAGGTCAGCAATGGAATGTCTTAGAAGATTAAAATGTTCTGTTGTTTTTTAGTGTTAGTTTTTCATGTCAGATTTATGTCCATTTATTGTTCTGTGTACGAGTTGAGCTGTTTGGGAGAACATTTTAATCTTCCTTCACATATTGCTGCTCTAAAAGTGGCTGTCCTCAAACAAAGAAGCTTCAATGGCAGATTACAATGTGAGCTTGCTGAGCTTGCATTATTTACAAATTCAGAACAATGGAACCACCTGGATTGAATCAAGGCATAGGATTCCTGTATCACTATAGATGCTAATTTCTGCTTTAACCAAGCTACATTGTACCGTTACAGCCTTTCTTCCTTCTTTGCTTCACCCCATTCCCTTCCTGACAGCTATATAAGGCCTTGGGGGTCTCCTCCCTGTATCTGAAAGGGAAGCTTTGACTCTTTTTTAAAAGACTTTGTTTTTGTTCTGTTAAATTAAAAATGGAAAATAATCTAACACAGTAACTAACATATGTGACCACATTAATTGAATACAGCATTAAGTTAGTAATCGGCACAGGTGAAAACAGTAAACATCCGTGTCACATAATATTTGATGATAGCAGACATACACAAGTCAAAGAGATGATAAGATCGTGTAAATCATATTGTCAAGTATCTGCGAATGGTGGAGCTATAATATAATTAAGATACGGGAGCCACAAATTGGCAAAGTTGGATTGAAAATGGGGATTGTCTAATGAATGGAGATGGTCAGCCAGCTTTTCCATTATAAAAAGGTCCTAGATTGTATTATACCACCGTGAGAGAGAGGGTAAAAGGGCCTTATTCCATGAGGATGCTATATTCAATTTGGCTGCTGCCAGCAGGAACAAAATCAAGTCTCTTCTAATGTTTGGGATGTTGTCATCTTCCCACAAGCCTAAAAGAAAAAGCTCAGGTTGCGATGGGATGGTATAACTCGTGATTTCCTTAATGTGCAAAAGAATTTCCCCCCAATAGGATTGAACAGCCGGGCAGCTCCACCAACAGTGGATAAAACTTCCCAGCTGACCACATGCCCTCCAGCACAGTGGACTGTAGCTACTTTTAATCTTATGCAGTTGACACGGATATCTATACCATCTAGCTAATATTTTAAAAGAAAGGGTTTGAATCCTAATAGCTCTAGAATTGAGTGGCTTGGCTTTCCATATGGTTTCCCATTGAGTTTCAGACAATTTAAAGCCACAGTCTCTGTCTCAGAGTTTGATAGCTTTGACTCTTAAAAGCTTATACCCTGGAAAATCCTGCTATTCTACTGCAGATCAACGTGGCTTCCTACCTGAAACTTTCAAAACAGTTTCACATACTAATGTGAACTCTGTTGGACCAGACCAGTTGTCCATCTAGTCCAATACCTTGTGTGTCTTTTGCATCCCATGTGGAAAGCTTGCTGGGAGGCCAAAGATGCTGGTGATTAGAGCTATGCTACCTTTAAACTTGGAGGTTCCACCTCTCTACTGAGGGACTCATCCTCCAGGAATTTACCTAATCCCTTCTTAAAGCCACCTAAAACTAGTGGTGAACACCCCGCCTTATGCGGGGAGAGTTCTATGAATTCCCTATTGTGTTAAGGACTTCTTTCAGCTGTCTTGACTCTACTGCCTGTCATCGCTGTTGCGTGCTCCCAAGTTCTATTATTAAGGAGAGAGTTCTGTCTACTTCCCCACCTTGTGTGATTTGTTAAACCTCTATTATGTCTTCCTGGCCTTCCCAATCTTCTCTAAATGAAAAAGGCACTTTTCATAAGGAAACTACTTTGGACTCGATCATTTGGACTGCCTCTTTTGATACATTTTCCCATCTTTGACCCTTTTCAGAAGAGTTAACTGCAGCTGCAGCAGAAACCTATGCCAAAGGAGTTACAATACTGGCCACTTTCTTTTGAGTCCCTTTCCTAATAATTTGTAGCATAGAATTGGCCTCTTTGGCTATTGTCAGTGCATATTCTGACACTTATCAAGCTATCTACCCAGGCCCCTAAGCTCTTCTTTTCCTGGTCACGCACTATCAGCTTATAAAGGGTATAAGTGTAGCAATTACCTTCGAATTTATGTGAGAACAGGGAGCTTGATGCATTGAATCTCTCAATCACTCGGCAATCATATTTCAAGGCTTAGTGTTTATTAGGTGTTTCTCCTACAAGAATGTAATGGTTGTAACTTTTACAATAGCCTTGTAAGGCAGGCCAGTCTTATCCTTGTATTGTTGGGTGGGGTGATTGAGACAGAGAGTGAGTGGCTTGACTAAGACCATTTTGTGAGCTTGTGAAAGAGCTGATAAGTAAATTAGGGACCTCTGTGGTCCTTTATAGTTACTAGTTTGCCATTTGTTTATCTGTGCCAACCTTTCAGCCTTAAAGGGCTTGTTTAGTGTTCACAGTATTGTGGATGCCCATATTCAAAACCTGAATTACTATTTAAACACAAGAAAGGTGGGAGAAATGAGAGGGTATAGAAATGTGAGTTCTGACCGAAACAGTGTTAATGATAAATTATCAAGTGCCTTTCAGGCTGGGATGAAGGAAGAAGTCAATTGTTGGGTTCTAAGTCACAGATTACAGGCACGGTCTGAGTCCTACAAACTCTGAGGGATAAAAGGCCCATGCCAGAAAATGGCTGCTGTTTTGCCTACTTCCCTTTGTATTGTTCCATGGGCTGTGTCTGCCTGCAGTTCCTTTTTGCAGAGAAAAATCCCCTCCTTCAGGAGTTTACCTCAGCCTGTCAATTCTCCTGGCCTGTTTCCCAGGCCACAAATATGTTTGAAAATGCTTGTGTGTGTTAATGAACAAGCTGGGGGGAACTGTGAGAAATCTCCCTTAACCTCCATAATCTCCCATTCCAATGTTCTATAAATGCGTGGGGCCTATTCCTGCCCAACTACTTTCCATATTCATGTGTGTGTGAGAGAGATGTATATAATATTGTTTTGAGGGTTGAAAACTCTTTAAAACCAGTTCAAAGCATAAATTAGCTGTGTGGGACATGGATTGATTAGCACCCCATGACATCCACAAGAACCCTCCCATATCCTCAGAGGAAAGGCAGTTAGAAAAATTTCCACTTTCAAAAATGAGATGGAAAAGTATGAATGTTCCTGGGCTGCTCTGCAAACGTTATGAAACCTCTGCTTTTATATTAGAGTCCCCAATCTTGTTGAATCTGTGAGTATTTTTGAGACTGAAGAATAGGCACTATCACAAAATGGCTGCCATGAGGTAGGCCCCAAGGTCAATCTCCAAAACAGCAGCTGTGAGGTATTGCAGCCAAGAAAACATTGCAAGCCAAGTGCCCTACTACAATGGAGGTGCTCCCTTCAAATGAAAGGGATGCCTTCTGGCTTCTTCTGAAACACCTCATGCTTCCAATGACATGGAGGAAAGTCAGCGTTGCCTCCTTGTTTTGCGGGAAGAGATACTTTACTGAAGAAGCAAAATGAGCGCCCAGAAAACACCTCATCAGTTTCCATGGCACCACATTGAGTGTCTCTGCTTTAGATTGTGCTGAGGTTTTCTGTGGCTAGTGCATATATTGAAGATAGCAACAGGGATCAATGACTAACTCGTCAGTGGTTTCTGAGCAGGAAGAAAATAACCTGATCGTGGTCACTGCTGGCGCTGGCCGCAACTGAACCAAAGCACCTTTTGTTCTCTCTCAGGCAGGGAACTTTGTGGTCAGAAAAATCTCACCCAAATAGCGATGTTAATGTAGGCTACAAATTTGCACTTCTCTGGCCATCAGTCATTCTGTACTACTGAAAGCAAGACAGGATGTGTGCATGGGGTGATAACAAATCTCCAAGCAACGGTAGCTGCTTTAAAGAAATAAATGGGGAAACGCTGATGAAAAGGTCTCTATTCAGCAGGATCTTGTAAATCACTCTTCCCGTTCTTTCTGCTCTGTCAAAGTGTGAGAGCTTCACAATTCCCTCCTGTTGCCCAGACCCACCATCTTTTCTTTGACTGCGACCTTGAGTAAGCAGTCTACCAGGTGATTGGCCTCCTGCCAGCCTTACCATTATAAGACAGATGTGGTGGCAGAGTCGGGCGTGAGAAGGCATCCAGGTTAATTGCAGAAGGAAGCGTAGAGCTACGCTGGCAGGGTGCATCTTGTCCGCTGTGAATTTCGCAGTTGAATATAAAGCTCTGAGCCTCTGAAAGCAGTCGGCTGAAATTCGGGGGGAAACTGAGGTAAGTTGACAACTTTTTAAGGCAGTGTTTCTGGATCAAAAAGGGGAAGTGGTATAACCGAGATCAGGGACTGACCTGCTCATGTCCTTCTCAATCTCTCGTTGCCACTTGGGGCATTTCCCCAGATGTTTTGAAGATTTCCAGTTTTCTTAAATGTTAGGCGCAGACTCAGGGGGTGGCTCTTGCAGGCAAATTCATTAAAAATAGGTCTATCAGTGGCTATTAGGCATGACAATTACATGGAGCCTCCATGTTCAGAGGCAGTCTACCACTAGACATGGGAGAAGAGCAAGGCTGTTGCCATTATACCATGCACGTAAGCACCCCAGAAGTATCACAGTTAGAGACAGGATGCAGGAGGTGATTCAGCAGGGACTTCTGATATGCAATATTCTGTAGCCCCCTCTGTTCCCCCCATGTATATTAAAATGTTGGGCTCTGAGGTTTTTAATAATTCCCTCTGCAATATTAACAAAGGCATTGCCAGTTTTTACTTTTTCTTTACCTTGCAATCCACTTTTTGTATTGTTACAGATTGCTTTACCTTAGTTTGTTGTTCGCATTGTTCTTTAATTCTTTAAGGTGCTACTGGACATGAATATTTTTCTCTAATTCTGTAATTTCTAGTCCTATTGCATTGTTCATTGGTTGTTCTATGCTCTGTCTACATTGTTTATATCCTGTAATCCACCTTGAGCATCAAAGAGAAAGACAGACTATACATAAAATAATGAAATATTAACAACCAGTTAGTCTTTCTGTACTTCTAAAAGCATCAACAGGGCAGTTGTTACCTTTCTTAAAAGGTCTGGCTATAGTTCAGCACTATTGTTTAAGAACATTGTGGTTCATGTCTGTTTTATAGATATTGTGAAGCTAAAATAAAATATACATGAAACGATGGACTTAGGAAAGAAGAGAGGGTTAGTATTGATGATATTACAGACACTAGTAAAAGGTGTGTGTGTGTGTGTGTGTGCGTGCGTGCGTGCGTGCGTGTGTGTGTGATTTAAGTGTTTCAAAGTTTGCATGGCAGAAGTGGAAATCTTGACAATAACAGAGAAGGCCCTCCTCCTTCAATGTTGGCACCTCTTCAACTTTTCTTGAACGTGCCAGATTAACAAAATCTAATATATTCCTCTCCCACAGGAAGACCGTAATCTCAAATGAATGATGGAAAGATAACCAAGCCAAGAAACGACACACAACCATTCTGAACGTTCCAGACATTCGGCCTGAGAGCTTTCTTTGGGGCTACTATTATCCACCAAGACCCCTCAGGGCCAGTGACGCTGGCTATGCTGGAAGAGAAAAGAAGTTCAAGACTTATGGCCAAAGTCCTACAGCAAGCCCAAAGGACCCTGGCTCGTTTCTTAGTGGTATACACCCTCATTTTAGGAGGTCTTCTTTGTGCTGGCTTAATATTTCAATTCCTAGTCACAGAGTAAAGTTTGCATCTAGTTCTTTTTTTTTAAGTCCCATTTACTGGGGCAATATTGCTGCTGTATCATGGGGTCTGCTGCGATTTTTAACTAATTGATCTGTATGATTAAAATTCGTTTTAAAAATGCCCCCCTCCCATTTAACTAGGAAACAGCATTTTCCAAAAATGTAATCTTTTTTTAAAAACAATGGAGGTGGGCTTCAGCTGAAAAGCGACATTTACTTATTTATCTATGGCTTACATTGTTATCCCCTCTTCTTTTTATCCTCACAACAGCCCTGTGAGGTAGGTTAGTTTGGCTGAGTGTGATTGGTCCACCAAGTCACCCAGTGAGCTTCATGGTTGAGCAGTAATTTGAACCTGGGTCTCTCTGGTCCTAATCGGCTCTCCACCACTCAGACATTAACTATCCTCTCTGCCAAGGTTGTGAATGTACCTCTCCAGACTGATTGTCAGGATTTTAATCAAGATTTCTTTAACTGGATGACACAAGCATCTTTCCTTCTACAGCTGGCCAGACATTTGCAGCTCTCCCATCTCGCAGTGATGCCAACTCCTGATGCCCAACAATGCCAACAATTGTTACCAATCTTGGGTACCAGATACAGATGGAAGCACCAGGTGCATGATTTATTTGATAGACCCAGAACGGCTGGCAGATGACAGGCAAGGGACAGTGGGCCACTCCCATTCTATGCAGCTAGGGGGTGCTGAAAAATAGCGGTATCTCCATTATGGTCAAAGGCGTCACAAGGTTTTTGAGTAAGGAACAATCCTTTAAATAAAACTAGAGGTGGAAATACACATTACAAAGTACCTAGGGATGCTCAAGTGAATCTCATTTCACATGTCCCCCCTCCAACTTCCCATGCACTCACTCGCACAGTCACACTTCAGTTTGCTCCGCTTGAGTACATTCACGCATTCAATATCAGTTCCTCCTCAACTGCTAAAAGTATCCCAGGCTGTTTGCACCTGCCAGTTTCCCCCACCTCCCACATCCATTCATTGAAATGCAGATCATGACACTTTCTCACACCTTAAAGAAATGTAAATTGGCAAGTGAGAGGAGCCTAAATAAAATACTTAATCTACAGAGTCCCTGAGAGTTCTCCCTGCGAAAACAGAGCTGAATTGGAGCTCTACCCTCCCAACTTGGTGTTTGTACTCGCAAATGCAATCACACAACGGAAGCTCCTGTGAAAGCAGCATGCACGTAAATTGAGGGCCACACACAAAATCCTGCACTTGAGCATCCCCAGGTCATTTGCAACCCGTATTTCTGCATTTCAGACCAAACTGGTTAAATAGTTGTTCTTTCACTCTGGGGGAATTGTAGTTCTGTGAGAAAGGAGAGCTAGGGATTACCACCTCATAGCTCTCAGTACCTTCTCCAAAACTGCAATTGCCAGGATGCTATAGGCACGGTTAAACTAGTTTATAACCAGTAGAATGTAGAGACACCCCAAAGGTTAGATTTCACTGGGTGACGATTTATGGTTCTCCTATCTCCAGACCTGAGAAGATAAGCCAAGCTACAAGTGACGCCTGACACAGGTTGGACACTTGTCAGCTTCCCTCAAGTTTTGATGGGAAATGTAGGCATCCTGGTTGCAGCTTGGCTCTCCATTTAATTGAAGTTTACAGAGCGGCAGTCTATGGGAGGGAGAACATGTGGTCAGGAGGGGAGTGCAGGCGTTGGGCTCTTACCAGGCACCCCCCTTCCCCTCCACTGGGTGTGTGTGTGGGGGGGGTTCCTGTAAACTTCAATTAAGCTGTAAGACCAGGACGCCTACATTTCCCATCAAAACTTGAGGTAAGCTGACAAGTGTCCAACCTGTGTCAGGCGTCACTTGTAGCTTGGCTCTCAGATGTCCTGCTTCAGCCCTCCAGTCAGGCTCCTTGCATGGTCCCAATGAACAGAAGAGGAGAGGAGCCGGAAGGAAGAGGGTGATGAATGGAGAAACTCATGATTTGGATGTAGGATGATCGTACATATGGTGGGTGGTGTAGCGGGTCACTGTCGCCGTATCCCGTACGCTCATAATATCGGCTTTGCCACAGATGTCGGAACTGGAAAAGAAAATGCATAAAGTGAGTACGGAGTGAGGCTAGAACATGATGTTTGGATTGGTCTATGCTACAGCCTGCCTCAAAAGGAATCAGAGGTCCTTCTGCCAACAGTGGTAACCTCATCCTGCCCAATCATGGAAGGGACTAGCAGAAGCCCTTTTCAGTCATGTTTCCCATGTATTGGTATGGCAATCACCTCAGTTGCAGGGACTTCTTTGTGGCAGCTCCCCAACTCTGTAAGTCCTTCCCCACATTGCTTCACTGGCCACTAACCTTGTTAAATTTTAGGTAACGGGCAAAAACTTTTTTATTTTCCTTGGGGTGGAGGGAGATGATTTTTGTGGGGACTTAAACAATTCTGTTTCTTTCATGATCTGTCCTGACCCTACCTCAAGACGGGAGGAAGAATTCTCAAAGATTTCCTCACAGAATGAGGTGGGGCCAGGGCAGATCATGACAGCCTCTTCAGTTTGTGGTGATGTTTGTATCTGTTGCTGTTTTTCACATGACATTAGGTCATGTGCTGCTGTTTATTTTTATGCTAGTTTTTATCTATTTTATTGGTGTACATTTCATACTGGATTGTGATCAGCCTCCTGGGTTGAATGGAGTGTGTTACACTTTTTTAAAATAAATAATGAGACTGTTGGGAGGCACTGCTTTCTCTAATATGTTATTCTCATGTAAATTTATTTTACAAATACTATATATTATCCTTGCTCTCTGCTTATTTTAAGGCTTTTTATGGCCACAGCAGGGAAACGGGGCTTGGAGCGTAGCACTCAAATGCCCACCATATTCGCGCAATGCCCTACCTCCCACAAATACTATATATTATGACATTGGCAAAACAAGAAGATACAAAATCTATCCTGTTTGTTTTTGCTTATACCTTAGCAATAGAGACCAGTCTTTGGAAATACTGTGTTACTGTGTGCAGGTTACAACACTACACCAAATAGTAACTTGGGTGGTTCATACTGATTACAAGAACAGAAAAACCAGATCATTGGTGGCTTCCACACAAACATGTTGCTCCACTTTGATTTCCTTATTGCAGTGCTGTTTTGGGGAGTGCCCAGTTAATGTTGTCTTCTATTCATCGTGTTTTCATCCCTGTGCTTTGCTGCAATCTTTCCCAAATCTTGGTTTGGTACAGTCTTTTTGGAAAGATTGGTCAAAGCACCTTTAAAAGCCATAGGGATGGGGAGTATTTTTGCCTGTCCTGTCCACATCTATGCCATGTTTCTTGCCTCGGCCCTGATGGCTGCCATTTCGCCCACTAATAGAGAGCATTTTGGTGCTTTTTAAAACATTGGTAATTGATAGATTGATATATAGCTCAATAATATTATAATGATCTGTTGGTATGATCTACTAGTTCCCAGAGTGGATTTTTCTAAAAGTAAGTCTCTAGCCCTTTTCATTAAGGAGTTATAAGGGAAAGCTCACACTAGACTTTTCCTTTTATAACTCCACAATGAAAAGGGCTAGAGTAGGTTTTTTTTAAAGAAAGAAAGTTGAAAACGAGTAGATTGTGTCAATATAGATCATTATATTATTAAACTATACTGATCTGTCAATTACCATGGTTTTTTTAAAAGAAAAAACATCTGGTGGTGCAAGGAAGAATGATGAAAAGGGGCTGAGGCCGGGAAAGTGCAGGGGAAATGGCCATGTAAATGCTCCATTGTCAAAGCACATGCCTCTAAAGTTGCAGCTGCAAGTTTAGCTACATGGAGAATTGTCCCTGTGTGGAAGCAGCCAGCCACAGGAAAGCTAGGGCACCATCAGTGAAATCTTAAGCAGAGTTACTCCAGTCTAAGCAGTTACTCCAGTCTAAGTCCATTGGAATCAATGGGCTTAGATGGGAGTAACTCTGCTTAGGATTTCACTGTTTAAGTACTTAGAGAACTTTCCAGGTATGCAGAATAATATAACATTATAAATTAAAACAAAGCCCAAAAAAGGTCCTGTGAGCATGAGTATCATCCAGGAAGCATGCAGTATTGAAAACAGATGAGAGCCACTTAAAGAACAAAAATAGGGATGGAAATGGGTCTGTACTATGGAGCACCCAGGCTCATTTCGAGGGGGAACACGCAGGAATGCAGTTCTGGCAGTTACCCAAAGAGGTCACATGTCAGGTGGCCCCGCCCACCTGACTCTTGGCCATTTTGGGCCTGTTTCAGCCTGGATTGGGGCCGAAACGGCCCGAATCGGGCCTCTGATGAGTGGTGGATCACTCTCCCACTCAGCAGCGGCCCGATCCTGATAATTTTGGGCCCCTTTTCGGCCATTTTCAGCCCCTTTTTGCCATTTTGGGCCCAATTTCGGCCCTGGATGGCCAGGATTGGGTCCAAAACAGCCAGGATAAGTGATGCCAGGGGGTGTGGCATATGCAAATCAGCCATGCTAATGTCACTTCCAGTGATGGCAAGGGGCGTGGCATATGCTAATGAGTTATGCTAATGAGTTCCTTCAGCTCTTTTTCTACGAAATAACTCCTGCGGAGCACTCTTAAAATCCTAGATGGGAAATTTGGAAGCTGGGGGATTTCCAAATTGTTTATTTCCCTCACAATTTCTTATCATAACAACAAGAACAATAAAATCTCATACTATTTATAGATCAGGGCAGCAATGAAGGATGCCAAGAGAATAGCAAACAGGATCGAGAGGATGGACGTGATGGCAATCATTCCTCTGCTCCGCCATCTTGGCTTTGTTTTAATGGTGGTGTAGTCCCTCCCTGAAAAAGAGAATGATAATTATTAGTAGTATTTCTATAATTCTTAAGAGTGGTCAAAGAAGTTCACCTTCATCATCTCACTAATTTGTCCAACAGTCATATACGGCCGCTTGGTGATATTATTATTCCTGGAGGACTGAGGTTGAGGGTGGCCATCTTGCAAACAGAGGTAAGATCTGAACAGGGGTCTTCCTAGCTCAGTCTCTTCACCACTGTATCATATCTGCTCTCTGAGAAATAGCTGGGTAAACCTTTTGTCATATCGTATCGTGGAAAGTCTCAATAGTCCTGGCTTCCTTGCAATGCCCCCTCAGGAGGAGGAGAAGGATGCAGTTTCTGTTAGAGAAGAGATGAAAGGGAACTAACCATACTACCCTGCTAGCCCATTTCTCTCAGAAACTTCCTTTTCTCTATTGATTTCACTCCTACCAATACTTTAGACCTATATGTAGGGCTTTTTTTCAGCTGGAACGCGGTGGAACAGAGTTCCGGAACCTCTTGAAAATGGTCACATGGCTGGTGGCCCCGCCCCCTGATCTCCAGACAGAGGGCAATCTAAACTCCCCTCTGTGATCATTTTCACCAAAGGCGATTTAAACTTTTAAAAACTCCCCCCTTGTTCCAGCTGACCCAAAGTGATGTCATTGGTCCTAGGAATGTGTGTGCACTTTGCATGCGCACATATGGTACCAGGGACACCAACTCCCGCCAAGAGTTGCCCCCTGTGCTGGCAACCCACTGAGTTCCACCACCTCTTTTCCCAGAAAAAAAGCCCTGCCTATATGTACCTCACAATTGTGGGTCTGGGACTCTGGGTGGGATAAAAACAGTGTAGGTGGTTATAGGGGGCAATATCAGTGGAGGAAGAATTTCTTCCTTCTGCAATGCATATTGCCTTCTCCCAAGGGGTTCTTAGAACTCATCTGTTGCCCTAAGTCTCTGTGAGCTCCTCCTATACTTGCCCATCTGAATGCTGTGATGTCACAAGTGTGTTGTATCATTTTGGCAGGATGGGAATTGATGGGCGATAGAATCAAGAGGAAGTCACATTGTTTTGGGGGAGAGGTGATAAATAAATCATTATGTAGGCCCCAGAAATCTAATTAAAGGATTCCATGTTTGGGCCCATTAGCAGAGTCTATCGTTTGGCATAGGAAGCATGATTATAGGTTGTTGTGATCTGGTTCTGCTAGCTGTTGTGTGTGCAGGAGTGAAAATAATCAATCATACACTTGGTTTATATTTAGAAAAGAAATGAAAGTTCTTTATTGCAGGAACTCCATACTCTGACAGGAAAGGAGGAGAGACTAATAGACTACTTATCTAGTCTAAGGATGGACATGGATGGCAGGACAAGTCCTGCATCCATCCTGCCAAGATGGAGGGAGGAGAAGAGAGAGGATGTTGCCTGGAACAATGCCAGGAAGAGAAGTGAGAAGGAGGAAGTTAGGAGGAGGAAATCCTGAGAATAGCAATCTGCATATAAAAGGACAGTCAGAATAGTAAACAGTAAACAGAGTGCCCTGACCTCTCTATCTTTATAACTCTTTGGTTTGTCCCCCTCTGAAACCTGAGGAGAGGGACAACGCTGAATCCTCCTCTTCCAACAAGAAGTTCTAGAAAACTGGTTTGAAAGTATCCCTTCTGCAATGCCTAATGCCTTCTCCCAAGGGGTTCTTAAAACTCACCTGTTGTTCTTATTAGTCTGTGAGCTCCTCCCATGCTTGCCCAGCTTAATGTTGTGATGTTACAGAAGTATTGTATCATTGTGGCAGAATGGGAACTGATGAGCAATAGAATCAGCAAGAAGCCACGTTGTGTTGGGCGTGGGGTGGGGAGTTAGAAAACTGGTTTGAAATTCACTCTTCCTTTTCCAAACAGGCTTTTGAAAATGTCCAGTAGGCTGGCCATTGATTGATTGACTAATTTTATTATTCACTCAAATATTTATTAACAACCACTGCAAGGTTCTTTTAAATCATTTTTCACCCAACAGCACAGCTGACTCCAGCACCATCCACTCCCCTGGAAGTAAGAGTCATTGAAACCAGCTGGACTTCCTTCTGAGTAAATGTACTAGCAAATGTTTGGGCCTTGTTTTTAATGGAATCTCGAGATCCTTGCTTTAGACACGACTCAAGTGACAGAGGGAATTTAGAAACAGGGGCATTCAAAGCAGTTAAATAGATTACCTTGAATCAACCTGATTTCGTCTGACCATTGAGATGGGAACATGGTTCCATTGGGTCTTATTGCAATAAACCGGACTCTAGGAAAAGGAAAAAGAGAGGGGGAAATTGGATTGAGGGGCTCTCCTCCAACCCAAGTGGACTACAGCCTTCCCTTTACATATTGCTATCACAACAACACCAGTGGGGGATGAGGATTCTGGAGTGAATACTCCCCTTGGCTTGGATCCAAAGATCTACTCAGGCAAGAGTGGAGTTGCTAATTTTCTCCCTTTCTGCATCTGTCCTCCAAAACCTCACTCCATAAGGCCAGGAGACTCAGAACAGCTTGGAGTGGGGTACACATGGAAGGCTACAGAAGGCGAGTGAATCACCCCTCCCCTTGCATGAGTGAAGGACATTCATCTTCAGTGCATTGAAGGCCCAAGAACTGGGCATAGTCTATGCTAAAGAACATCATCAATTTATGTTAAAAGGGAAGGACCAGTTTCATTTATGCAAATGAGCGGATCTGCATGCACTTTGTGGTCCACATTTGTTAGTCTTATGTAGGAGCCATGTAGGGTTCTAAAGAGTCACAGCTGCCCACCGGAAATCCTTCCAACATCCAGCCACATTCAGGCAGAGCTTCACGGATTTCAGTATTTCAATACTGCAACCCAAAACGCTAACTGCAATGAGTCACATGGACCATATCACTCCAGTCTTGTTTCACCTACACTGGCTCCCAATTTGCTTTCAGGCCCAATTCAAGGTTCTGGTATTGACCTTTAAAACCCTGTATGGCTTGGGGCCAACATACCTTGAGGACCGTCTACTCCCAAACGAACCAGCTGACCATTATGGTCAACTTCAAGGCCCTTCTTTGGGTGCCCCATCAACTGAAGCTAAATGGGTGGCAACCCAAGAAAGGGCCTTCTTGGTCACGGTGCTGAAATTATGCACTTCCCTTCCCAGGGAGATCTGTCTGTCCCTTGCTATCATTGCCTTTTGCCAATAGGCGAAGACTTACCTGTTTTATCTGGCGTTTCCTCACTGATCCTCCTTCCTGTGTTTGAATTTTTACTAGAGGTGGGCATGGTCCAGAAAACGGACCTAAATTTTACACGGACCTGCCCAGTTTGGCGGTTTGCGAACCGGGGGGTCGTGGGACACCCGTTTTCCCACAGACCCACGACCTTTTTGCCGGTTCATCAGTCTGTTAGTCCAGGTTTTTTTAAAATTTAAAGCACCCCCAGTGCCACTTTCAAGCAGTGCTGGGAGTGCTTTAGCCCTCCTTGCTTCAGCTGACTGGTGGGGACTTCCCTACCAGTCAGTTGGAGGAGAGGGGGGTTAAAGTTTAAAATGCTCCTGGGGCTGTTTGCAAGCAATGCCAGGAGTTCTTTAACACCCTTTTGCTCCAGCAGACTGGTGGGGACTTCCCTGCCAGTCAGCTGGAGGAAAGGGGGGTTAAAGTTTAAAGCTCTCTCAGCGCCACTTGCAAGTGGTGCCGGGAGTGCTTTAACCCGCCCCCCCTGCTTCAGCAGACAGGTGGGGACTTCCCTGTCAGTCAGCTGGAGGAGAGGGGGGTTAAAGTTTAAAGCACTCCCAGCGCCACTTGCAAGCGGCCCCAGGAGCGCTTTAACCCCCCCCTTGTTCCAGGCCCTGAAAGTAGTACCATGGACCGACGGCCCATGAACCCGCAAACCTGTCCGCAGGGTTGTGAAAAGTTCGTGGTCCATGGTCTGTGAAACTCCACGGACCACAGACCGTCAGCCCATGGTGTTTTCTCAGTCCGTGCCCACCTCTAATTTTCACCTGTGTATTTTCAAACTGATGTTTTAAATTATTTTTATATTATGTAATATAAAAGCTTTTAAAAATGTTTTTGATTGTTCACTGCCCTGGGGACCCTAAGCTGGGAGTAAAGGTGGCATACATTTCAAAAAAATAATAAATACTTTTGGGATGAGCCAATTTCCTCGCTCACTATATTGTTCTAGAATTTCTCAGCAGTGTACTCTATTGCTACTTAATTCCAGTTTAAGGAGACATTCTAACTTATTTACATCTCCTCCCCCTTCACATTACCGATATGTACACATTGATAAAACACTGCAAAAAAGCAATCCACAGATGACTTCTAGGAATGCATCAAGGTAATGCGTATATTGGGTGCACATGTGCTCCCACACATTCTTGATACACTACAAAAAAGAATCTTGATACTGCTGTACATACAACCATGACAGCACAATATCCAAAGGTTGTCCTCAGTCTACAGAGATAAATCCATAGAGGTCAGTCACAACTACCATTTAGGGCTCTACAAACCCCAAGGAGCCCTAAGTTTGCAGGGAAATCTCATTGTTAAAATGTTGGGGGGAACTCTGAAACTTTACGTGCAATGTCTGTGCACCTACCAAACAGTGGCCAGGAAGAAGAGGAGGAGCTGACTGGTTGGTGGAGGAGCAGAAAGGGGGCAGGGGCAGAACTGTAGCCAGAAAGGAGAGGGGCAAAGCCAGAGCCAGCTCAGCAGCAAGACGGGACTTTCCCTGCAAGTCCTTGTGGGTCCCCCCCCCATCCTTGTCACATCAAAAGTACTCTTTTGCAGTGTTTTGACAGTGTTCTTGTGCAAGTTGGTAACATGGAAGGGAGATGTTAATAAAATTAAGAAACTGATACGTGTGGCAACTGTGCGTGCACAAATGTTCCATACCAAATTGGAAAATTAGCTCCTGTGGCCTGGGTGACCCTTCCCAACATAATTTGCCTTGCCACTGTAAACATGAACATTTTCGGGGAGGTATAAAAGAGAAATATCTCTGAGGTTTGGGGAACCAGGGTAGCCTCACCGGTAGGGTCCAGGGTCCGGCAGGGGGCCATTGCAGTCTGGTTTCGAGGTATTTATGCACGAGGTTTCGTTTCCGACCCGTAAAACAGTGATCTCCTGTGGCGATGTTGCACAAGGGTAACTGAGTACAGAGGTGTCCATGGTCATATAATAGGAGTTCTTGCTGAACTCCTGGTAGGATAGATTCTGAGGGGCTTCAGGCAGGGTAAATTTTTCATAGGCTGCAAAGAAAATGTGGGAAACCATTAATTTGGGGAGCACAACATGAAGGTGGCAAAACCAGGGCTTTTTTTCTAGGAAAAGAGGTGGTGGAACTGTATTATCACATGTGAGCACGCAAAGCGCGCACATGCTCCCAGAAACACGTGATGATGTCACTCCTGGAAGTGACGTCACTCCTGGAAGTAATGCCACTTCCCAGAACCCAGCATGATGCATTACGACAAGATAAATGTTAGTAAGCTTGGGAAATTACACTATTATGAGAACGGGTTTTTTTCCCCTTTCTGTATCCTCTACAAAAAGTGAAATCTTCCATTCCCTTTCCCAAACATTTCATTTCTTTGGAATCATATTTTAAAATATGCAAGAAGGAGGGGGCCTCTAAAAATCCAAAACCCATCTCACAAATCTAAATTCTAACAGATACCCTCTGCCAGAGTAGAAAAAAAATTCTAAAATTCTTTCTCAAAATTCCACAGAGTCTGAAATTCCTAATCTAATGAATATTGAATTTTCAAATTTTCAAAGAGGGTTTTGCTTTACTGGAGCAATTCAAAATTAGATACTCAAACTTAGCTCCATTAGAGCTCTACTTAGTTTAAAATGGCTTTTTTTGTTGCCTGCCGATTCTACCTTACCAATCGCTAAGTTGACACTGTGAAATGCTCATAAATATTCCAATGTCCCAGACAAACAATATTCATAAAAACTTCCTTAACACACCCATATGTCCACTGCAATTTCAGTGATGTTAATCAGCTGGGGGTGGGGAGAACCATTTGAGTTACAACTATTAAGACATAAGAACACCTATATGCTGATGAATATATTGATGAAAGCCTTCTGTGACTTGGACACAGCTATCCATTCCCAGCATAAAACTGGAATAACCATAACTCATATTTTAACTAATACAAATAACCGTAACTGAAAACCATGAATTCCGCGAAGAAAACAACAAAAACGGAATTGCTTAGGGAATAATTTTGAATTTCTCATCCCTGCAGTTTTGACCTCCCAAACCCTCCATTTCAATTTTACTTCTCCCTTAGTGTAAATCAAATTCACAGTTTTCTCTCTTGTCTCTTTCTCTGCATGGAATTTTCCTCATACAAAAACGTACCCGAGTCTAGCAAGCCGAGGCTGAGGCCTTATTCCAGAGGAGACTAGACCAGGCGTGCCCTCAGAGTGCAGGACAATACCTTGAGTGTCATGAAGAGCAACAGAGTAGAAGAGACAGCCACATCTGGGTCTCTGGCTGCTTTTGAGGACTTTGATGCTGGCTCTTCCTGTTCCCATTGTTGGCATCTACAGGAGCAGGGAAGACCAGGAAGAGCCAATGTCCAACTTGGAAATCTCAAAGAGGGTAGAGACTCACCCAGTGGCCTGTGGGCTAGAAAATATGCCCACCTCTGCTTTAAAAGGTAAGCAACTACACCTTGCGTTGACTCAGAACCACATGTACGAGTGAGTACCCTTCCATCAGTGTGGACTTGACAAGTTAAGAGGAAGTACATTCCAAATGAGTTCCAGGTAGGGTTGCCAGCCTCCAGGTGGTAGCTGAAGATCTCCCGGAATGACAACCGATCTCCAGGCAACAGAGACCAGTTCTCCTGGAGAAAATGGCTGCTCTGAAGGGTGAACTCTATGGCATCATACCCTACTGAGGCCCCTCCCCTCCATAAACCACCCCCTCTCCAGGCTCCACCCCCCAAATCTCCAGGACTTTCCCAACCTGGACCTGGCAACCCTAGTTCCAGGTCTCTTCACGAAGGACTTAGCAAAAAGGAAATAGTCAAACCCAGGGCTTTTTTTCTGGGAAAAGAGGTGGTGGAACTCAGTGGGTTGCCCTCGGAGAAAATGATCACATGGCTGGTGGCCCCACCCCCTGATCTCCAGATAGAGGGGAGTTGAGAGCGGCGTGGAAGTCAATCTCAACTCCCCTCTGTCTGGAGATCAGGGGGCGGGGCCACCAGCCATGTGACCATTTTCAAGAGGTTCCAGAACTCCGTTCCCCCGCGTTCCCCCTGAAAAAAAGCCCTGGTCAAACCTACCGCTGCTACGGGCAACTAGCAGCCAGATCCTGTCATCTTCTCCAATGTCAGTGAAGTTGCAGCGTGGTTGCTCCAGGACAAATGTAGTTGTGGTGATCTTCCCTTCCAGATCCCAGTGGGTGATGTGAGGGGTATAGTCAGCAAGAGTTCCTGGAGACAGCCAAGGAGGAAATAAGGTGAACTTCTTCACTTCATCGTAAACACCCGGAAGAAGGGCCAAACTGCACATGATTCTAGGGATCTGGGATCAAAGTACTGTGATGGCTAGAAAAGGGTATGGAACGGGGCCATATCACTGGGAAGGAGATGTTAGTTCCTTGCCCCTTAGGGCACTTTGAATATGCCTCCCTCCACGTCTGCTGTCAGCTCAAGCAGGGATAACAAGATAGGCTCCAAACCAGTGATGTGGGGTGTTTATATTTGATGTCTGGAATGATATCCAAACCCCCCAAAATACAAGAAACCTTATTTCCAAACTATTCGCAGCAAGTCGTTTGATGACTGCTGCCTTTTGGTCAGATCGTTCTTTGGATAGATGGCATGAGAAACTTTGGGAGATGTATGTTTTGCAGGAAATTGTGCACAATCCCTTTTTCTGTAGCTCGCATCATAGTGCAGAACGGAGCAGTTGTGAAGAAAGCTGGAATCCTGTCTTTATTTGGAACTCTGAGGGATACTGGCATGGAGAAAAGACCATAGACTTGGTTTTCTCTTTGACTGTCCTTATGTCTGAAGCTAGCATATTCTTTTACACTCTCTGGGGGTCTAATTGTGTCTGTATGTACTTCTTTACACGAATAAATTATTTTTTTTAAAAAAGAAAATTTTCCGATGCTATATTTTTCTGCAGAAAATTTTCCACCCCACCTATGTGCATTTAGTCTGTTTATCTCTAGTTATCAGGTCTGTTGAGCTGCAAATCAATCATGTGAGCTGGCTAAATGTGGGATACGAAGCATGGGCAAACTCTGTGCGTGTCCATTCTTCAGGCTTCTACATGGCGTATTTGCCTTCTTTCACTAGCATTATTTAAATTTTGGTAACAGCTGTGACTAGCACAAGCTTGTCAGAGCTTGGAAGCTATGCAGGGGTTGGCCAGGGTTAGTGTTTGGATGGGAGACCACCAATGAAGACCAGGCTGCTATTCAGATGAAGGCAGAGGCAAACCCTCTCTGCTCATCTTTTGCCTTAAAAACCCCACGAGGGGGACACCAGATATTGGTTGCAACTTGACAGCAAATCATTATTGACATAATTTGAATATTTACATCATTTATTGAAATTTGCATTGGAAAATTTCCCGATTCAGATTTTCCTGGAGAACCCACATTGCTGCTCAGTACAGGCACCTATGATTTCTCTAACAGGGCTTAATGGGGACCTACTGAGAGGGCACCTAATCCAATATCTTTTTCCCCAGTTGCCAAACAGAAGGCTCCTAAGCAGAAGGCTCCTAAGCAGAAATGAAATTTTCTGAATTTTGTGTGTGCACCATTTTCTACAGTTCCTTTGCATCTTTCCTTAACCAATATGGATGTGCACGTGAAATGTCCAATGGAGAAAAAAAGAGCAATCTTGCTGCAATTGTACATAAAGTTGGATCCAGCCAGGTTTTCACTCAACCTTCCTCAATTCCCTTTCTTACTATAGTCTCAGTCCTACGTGGCTTTTGTCTGTGGAGGTACCATGACCCAAAGCATAGCCTTTTGGGTTGCCAGAGTAGACCCCTTCTTCCCGCTTTCACTGGTGGAAAAGCTGGTTACATCCAACCCATGCAGTTGTGTCAGGATGTGGCTAGATGCAGCCGTCTTTCTGAAGACCCTCAGGTTTGGGTCTAGTCAAAATCTCGATGGGAGCTCTATAAACATTACCTTACAAGAAATTAGTCTTTTTAAACTCAAGTCCAGGAGCACATGTGAACATCAGAAAGATCCCACACAAAATTGAACAGAATACAGTCGTACTTGACAGCCCCCCCGAATTGTTTCTTTTAGCAGGGGTTTAATAAAAAATAAGTGGGTACTAGATCAAATCAGGCCTGAATTTTCCCTAGAAGCTAAAATGACAAAACTGAGGCTATCGTACTTTGGTCACATTGAGAAGACAACCTTCTCTGGAAAAGTCAATAATGCTAGGAAAAGTAGAAGGCAGTAAGAAAAGAGGAAGACCTAAAACGAGATGGCTGGACTCAATAAAAGAAGCCACGTCCTCCAGTTTGCAGGATCTGAGCAAGTCTGTTAATGATAGGATGTTTGGGAGGTCTTTCGTTCATAGGGTTGCCATAGGTCAGAGGTGACTTGATGGCACATAACACACATTTAATCAAAGTCCAAGAGCACATTGGTAATGCAAATGAGAGGGGAAAGCAGCAAATGAATTCAAGGTACACAAAAAACCCTCGTATTTCTCCCAGTAAAACGAATTGAGGAAAGCAGCTCAGAGGCACATTACAGAAAAATAACAAAATGGAATGGCAGAAATCCACTCTTTTTTGGACCTGGTATTTTTGAAGCCTTGATTTCATCTTTTATTAAATTCGACAAAACCCTAACACAGCCGCCACCAAATAAGGACTTACCGCCATCAACGTGAAAACTGCCAGCTATTAGCATCAGGACTGTTGCGGTGAAAGCCATTTTATTCCTCAACCCTCTTCTTCCTCAGCCTCTTCCACAATAACTCCAATGGGAGAGCAGAGCAGAGAGGTCTCCTCTCGCTTTGCAGTCCTGCCTCCCAGTGCCTCGCCCACACCTGCCTTCCCTTGTCTCAGATACCTGTACATTCTTAATTTTTTCCCTCTCACCTCAACCGAGGAGAGTGAGGGCTGGCAGCAAACAAGTCTACCTGGTTTCCAAAAGCAAAGGATTGATTGTGCACAATCAAGCGAATGATTCAACCGTGCCGAGGTGGGGTGCGAAGGGGGCACATTTTTTTACCTAGACTGGCACATCGTTAAGCAAGTGATTTATTCCTAAAAATGAGAAAGAGCTTAATTCTGCTGTGAAAAAATACCTGCTTCTGATCACAGATATGGGGCAGATACATATTTATGCTACCAAGGGGGTTAAGTTCTTGATAGCTCTTTTATTATTATTATTGGTAATAGTAGTAGTATATTTTGGGTTTTGTCTGTTAATGCGAGATCAGGCTCAAGGCTATGGCCAAAAGAGCTGTACCAGGAAAGGAGTAGTTGGATAGGTGCTCTAGTACCACCCTATTCTATTATTTTATTTTATTTAGTTCATCGCTACCCAGCTCTGCATCCAATGTGGCCAGGGCAGTGTTTATCATTCTCCTGTCCTTCATGTTATCCTCACAGCAACCTCCTGAGGTAAGCTGGAGAGTGTGTGTAACTGGTCCAAGGACAGCCAACAAACTTCCATAATAATAGCATATTTTGTAAACCGCTCTGAGTGGGCATTAAGTTGTACTGAAGGGCGGTATATAAATAGATTGTTGTTGGTGGTGGTGGTATTGGTATTGGTACTGGTGTTACATACAGAGTGGGGATTTGAATCCATCTCTCCTAGGTCCTAATCCAACAGCCTGACACTGGCTACCTGTTAGAACAACTTCTACACCACTTGTGCGACATATAATTTCTTCAAAACGGCTAACAACTGAAAACTGAGAGCCAAGCTACAAGTGATGAATTACACTTGATCAAGTGGAGCATAAGTGAATGGCAAGTGAACAGGGAGTAATACACGCGAGTCTGTTCACTTGCCAGGCAAGTGTCATTCGTCACTTGTAGCTTGGCCCAAAGTCTAAGTAATTAAAAAAATAGCAGAAAAAATGAGAAGAGAAGGAGAAGTAACAGATGGGGGAAAGGTAGCCGCGAGCTCTACAATCTCCTCCATCTTTCTCTTCCTGTCTCCAAGGCAGCCTTCCAAACAACCAACGGACAGGCACAGCTATTTTGCACATGATCACACAAATCTCTTTTCACAGCCTGCTAACCTAACAGACCTCCCCATGTTTGGTGGCAAGGAGTTCCACACAAGAGCATACCAGTTTGCCTTTCTGGATCAGACAGAACGTCCATCTAATCTGGCATCCTGTTTCCGACAGAGGAGAGCCAAATAACTCAAACTGGGTGACAAAGAAGGCATGCTGGTTCAAGATATGGAGGTTCTATTCTTAATCATAGCTAACAACTTTGTTCAGCCCTGGCTGAGTCTCTCTAATCCAAGGTTCTGTTTTCCTCAGTGGCCAGCAAGGTGCCAAAGGCATGGCGATAGTGGCCAGCGGTTGCTTTGTTTATTTTGGCCCTGGCAGCCAAAACTCAGAAGTATACTGTTTTATTATTTATTATTCTGTACGTAGAATTTTATGTTGCTATCATGTCGAAGAGCCACAGACAGGCCTCTCCTCCTCCCCACGTTTCTCATAGTCCCTTTTCAAAGTATCACTGCATCTTGTGACAGTCAATTCTGCAAATTAATTATATGTTGTATAAGAACACTTCATTGTTTGGATTACTGCCTGACACATAGCTGTCAACACAGACCAAAAAAAACCAACCCACACATGTGCACGCACACACGCACACCCCTCTCCTAGAAATAAAAATAGGGATAACCTTGCTTCTCGAGGAACAGAGCACTTTGTCTGCCACGGCCCCACCCAGCTGTGAGTGGTTTTTCTCCCTGCCGAAACCCATCCCGTTGCAAAAGAAAACAAACACTGATCCAGAAGGTCAAGAACAGGGTGTGTGTCGGCACATGGTGAGGTGGGGCAGCTGCCAGGGCCTGTGGCTTCTGGTGGGGCCCGCAGCTGCTGACTCCCTACTTGCACATTTCGCCTGATGCCCGCGCTCACACCCTTCCACTACCTGCTTGTATGATTTGTCCAAGATGCATACGCTGCCTAGTGCAGCTGGAGAAGGGCATGTGGGTGGCGCACAAAGCATCAGAATTCCTGATGGCCCTGGGAGGGGCACTCCTAGCTGCACCCACCGCCATTGGGGAAAGGGCATGCAAGCCCCTAAGAACCAGGGCTTTCCAAAACATGGAACCTGCCCTGGTCAAGAGTGTGCATAAGGCTAAGGAATGCTGCCGAGGAGCCCAGCGCTTGGTTTTGGGTACCAGTGAGCTGATGCTGGTTTGGGGAGAGGATGCAGAACAACTCTTGATTGTTGCAGAAAATGCATTTGCAAGCACTTCCTGCATTTGAAAACAAAGACGTGTTTTTAACAGACCCCCCTTGTCTCCTATTAGGGTTGCCAATCTCCAGGTGGTGGCTGAAGGTCTCACAGAATTACAACTGATCTCCAGCTGACAGAGGTCAGTTCCTTTGGAGAAAATGGCAGTCTTTTAAGGGTGGCTCTGCGGCATTATACTCGGCTTAGGTCCTGCCCCTCCCCAAAGCCCGTCTTCCCACGTTTCTGCCCCACAAATCTCCAGGAAATTCCAACCAGGAGCTGGCAACCCTACTGTCCCATCCCACCTCAACAATAAACATTAACAATGCTTCCCCATTAAAGGAAACAGGATACTGGATTAGATAAGGGGCCATTGGTCTACCTGGCATACTCTATTAATCCATTAAAATGCTCCAAGAAGCTTGGGGGGGCATAGATGTTTCTCCCTTCTTTCATACCAGCCAGCAAATGAGTAAGATCGAGAGCTGCTCGTACACGTGCATTCTCTGTAGTGGCTCCTACCTTGCGGAATGGCATGCCTGAAGTGAAATTAAAAAGGCCAGTGGCACCTTAAAGACTAACAATATTTATTTCACAGCAATCTTTCATGAGTCACAGTTCACACCTTCAGACAGATTTTTCCCTTCACGCATCGATCTGAAGAAGTGAGAAGTTAACAGCTTTCAAGGGGCCACTGGAATTTTATTTTATTTTGCTGCGACAAACCCGGCTACCCCTTTCCAATGCCTGAAGCGGTAAAGAAGGTTCCAACACTTCTGTGGGAATCTACATAAAACAGAATTGTTCAGGAATGCATTGTTATAAAGGGAATATGGCTAAAGCATAACAGAATGGGCCAGAAAGTGCTTTATAAAGGGAATCAGGACTGTAGGATATGCTACTCTTTATGGTATGTATTATCTATTGATTGTATGTGCTGTCTTGCTTTTACCAAATCATTTTCTACTTTCCATGTTCAACTTTGTTTGACCCATCATGTTTGATACTTTTTTGCATTGCTTCTAATTTTGTAACCCCAGTCCTGTTGCATTGCTTATTGAAAGTCTCATTAGGGTTGCAAGGTATCTTATGACAACACATGGGGGATGGGAGGGGCATGGGGGAGGTGCTCTTGGCACCATTGTGATGTCACTTCTGAGAAAAAAAACATGAAAAAGTGATGTCAGCCTTCTCCAGGAATTGCTGGAAACTCTATGGTTTTCCATGGAAGTGATGTCATGCCATCTCCAAAAGGCTTACCATTCTCATGGTGGGGTCAGGGGGATCCCCGGCCCTCAGCCCCTGTTGCCCACAACTGCTTGCAGTAGCATTGGGAGAAAAATGAAAAGACCGTTGACATCCTCTGTGCCATTATATCATTTCCAGGGAAAACCCAACTGAGAACTAGAAACTTGGGCAACATGTAGCCATGTTAGGTTCAGGTGTATTATAGGGTTGCCAGCCTCCTGGAGGTCTCCAGGAATTACAACTGATCTCCAGACTACAGAAGGCAGACTCTATGGTGTACCATAGAGCATTCCCTCCCTTAAATTACCCCCTCCATAGGCAGCATTCCCAAACCTCTAGGAATTTCCCAGACAGAAGTTGGCAACCCTAATTAAGTTGATCATGGGGACAAGAGCTTGTTTGCCGCACATGTGTCTCCTGGGGGCAATGCTTTTTAAAATATTGCAGCAGCCCATATATAGGATAGGAATTCTCCTTTTGGTTGAGGCTGTTGGCTGGTTCCCCATCAAAAACGTTCCCCTCATAGGAGGAATATGACACTGATCTCTCAGCAAATGCTCAGCTGTGGTACTTACTCACTGGCCGTGAGTGCTGAGGTTCACACACCCACCTGCCACAAATTAACATTCTTGCTTGCCCCACCTTTCCTTACTTTCAGGCAAGGAGTGCAAGACTTACAGTCTGTGGAGAGGCTGCCTCCCCCATCCCCCTCTTCACCCCACCTTTGTGGAGGAAGTGCAGGTTAGTGCATGTAGCACAGGCCGAGCCCCTTTAGCTCTGGCTGACTCATAGACTTTCATACTTCAGTGGAAGGGAGGTATTTTCAATGCCGGCCTACCCCACCTAGTTCTTCTTGGTTTGGACATTGAGGAAGTTTCTGGAAATGCAAGCAGGGTAATGTCTCTCATTGCTGAAGCATTGATTTTAAAAATAGATCTGCTTGAACTCTCTTGCACATTGAGGGAGAACGTAGCAGCTGAAAAACTGTCTTAAAAATTAATGAGAAGTTGTCGCAGCGACATTGGGGATGGCTCAAGGGGATTGAAAGCAGAGTCTCTTGCAACTTCTGCCCCCCTTCTTCATGCTAAGGTTGTGAATGCAAGATATAACACTGCTTCCGGCCTTTCACATGCCCCTCCCAGGAAATGATGACGTTATTATCTGGTCATCAACAACATGATGAGAGGTCACTGCCCCAGAGAGCCTTCAGTGACCAAAGTGCCTGGTAAGTAATGGCTGTGCATCTCACATTCCAAACTCCAGCAGAGGGGTGGTGAAAGCTGGAGGAAATCAAGGTGGCCCAAACGAGATCGTGTATAATCAAGATGTGCATTCAGTGTATACAAAACAAAGATGAACCCATCGGTTCATGGGAAAATTAAACAGAGATGACTCTGAAAGAAGTTATATAAGAGTTCCTGGGAATTTTCTTCATGGGGAATTCAGGGTGAGCAATCAGATTTAAAACAAAAATGAAACCTCCAATATTTGAAACTCCAGTTGATACATACATACATACATGGCAGAGATACAAGTTACTAAGTACCTAGGGATGCTCAAGTGCAGGATTGTATGTGTAGTCCTCAATTCACATGCAGGCTGTTCTTGCTCAGCACATGTGAATGCCACTTTCACAGGAGCTCCCTTTGTGTAATTGTATCTACAAATTATTCTGGAGGGCTAAGTGCTAATTCAGCTCTGTTTTTGTTGCGAGAACAAGTCCTGTAGGCTCCTTTGACTTGCCAAATTGCATTTCTTTAAGGTGTGAGAAAGTGTCAAGATCTGCATTTCAATGAATGCATGTGAGGGAATCTGGGATACTTTTAGCAGTTGATGAAGAACCAATATGGAACCCATGAATGTATTCACGAGAGCAAATTGAAGTGTGGCTGTGCAAGCGAGTGCATGGAAAGTTAGAGGGGGGACACATGAAATGAGGTTCAGTTGAGTGTCCAGAGGTAAGAGTATCTGTACACGAGACATCTTATACAAGAACACTCAAGGGTGGGGAGATGCAATGTTACCTGAGAAGCGTAGTTTTAAAAGACTGAGCCAGCAGAGATCACTCCTCAGAGGGTTTGTTAATTTCATCTTCATCTCCCAGAAGGGGAGGTGAAATTGACAGAGCCTTCAGGGAGGGAAAGATGAAATTAACAAACCCTCTGAGGAGCTCTCTGCCAGCTGTCTCTTTTAATACTACCTTACTGTAGAAAGGTGAAATTGACAGAGCCTTTAGATCTGTCTTTTTAAACTATGCTTCCCAGCTAACATTGCTTCTCCCTACACTTGAGTGTACCTATGTAAGATGTCTCGTGTCTTGTGCATAGAGACTAAAAGAGAGAGACCACCTAATGAAGGGAAGGCAGCATGGTATAGCCTAATCTCATCAGATCTCGGAAGCTAAGTAGAGTCAGTACTTGGATGGATGACCACCAAGGAAGACTCCGCAGAGGAAGGCACTGGCAAACCACCTCTGTTCACAGTTGCCTTGACAGCCCCTTGCTGGGGCATAAGTTTATTGAGACTTCTCAGCACATACACACACAGACACAGAACCCTTAACACATGTACAAATGGTTTCCTGGTAGATCAAGACCATGTTTGTGAACACAAGAACTGATTTCTTATATAGATTCAAACTCCACCAGTCCTACATTTCAAGGAGCAGCAGCATACTTAAGAAGAGATCAAACTGGCTGGGGAGGGGGAACAGAAAGACTCCACAAGGAGTCTTGAGGTATGTCCATATATTGTGGCAGAAGCTGTTTGTGAACTAGAAAAATGTGTTTACATTAAATGCATGAAAAACTATCCTTGCCACAGCCAGAATTATATGCACACACAAGAGGAGAAGGCCTGGGAGGGGAAAGATGTAATTCAAAAGAGAGGAAACCAGAGGAAACGGTCCCTTCAAAGCACGTGTGGACCACCCCCAAGTGTAAATGAATAATGTAAATGTAAACACAGAATCCCTACACTACATCGCACATGTATGCGATGGTTCACCATTTCCACTCCATAGACCTACTTTAGTGCTTATTGTACATCATTGAACACATTTGAGTTCCAGCAACTCTAGAAGTACCTGATCTGTTGCGAAATTAAACATTATAAAAGATGTTGGTTAAACATACTGGGACAGTTACCATCAGGTAGGGATATCACAGAGTAGAATAATGAGAAACAGGGAGGAGGTGAAGAGACAGAAAGAGAGGTGTGATAGGTCCCAATTTATGTCTCTGAAACACTAGAAAGAACAGAATGCCGAAGGGAAAACAGTGGCAAAGTTTTCCTTAACAGGGCAGGGAAAGAAGACAGGCAGAGTGGGGAATAGGCAGGAAAGCTGGAGAGAGACTGCATTTGAAAGAGCAAGATTTGAGTCTAGTAAAGTGCTACTAGACCCGAGTCCTGTTCTTTTACTACAGGCCACATGACTACCCACCTGAAACTATCTGCATTTGAAAGATTCCTAAACAGACAGACAGATAAGGCCTGAAGCCAGCTGTTGCCCCAAACCTGGCCGATCAGGGTAAACCCATCAGCTTGCTAGGTGGGTGGAACCAGGCTGTCTGGGTGGCGCTCCAAGGATAGGCGGAGCTAAGCCAGAGTTGCGAGGAATAATACAGCTGGTTTCAGTCTTCCCTCTACTGTTCTGAGTGGGTCAATGAAAAGTTCTAGCCCAAGCTGCTCCTTGGTGTTTTCTGGACACACAAACTTTAAAAAAAAAATTATAACCAGGAAAAAGGTATAAAAAGTTGGAAAAGTCAAAGGAAGTCACATGTCGAGGCATAAAACGGTCTGTGCGGTTAAGGCTCTAAGAAGAGGTAGAGATGAGCTGAGGACCAGACATATCCGCTGGGGGTGGAGGGGGCACAGGGGGGGCAGGGGGGATGTGGTGGGTGTCATATCGACTTGGCTGGAAGGGATCCTGGCGCTGTTCTTCAGCATTCTCCGGTGGGCCATGCCGCCAAAGCTTGAAGCTGTTGAAATAGAGAACCAGCGTTAGGATCAAGAAGAGCCACAACAGATGGTCAAGAGAACGGCTTGGGGCTGCTGTTGCCCGGTGTGCATGGGGGCGGGAAGGAATCACATAGCTAAACGCTCCTCGTGCAACTCTTGGAGTCTCGCTTGAGGCTCTTACCATTCATAGCAGACAGTGCTAAGGAAGCCAATGGTGACAACCCCACAGAGGGCGGAGAGGATAACGGTGATGACGATCATGTCTCCGCTGCGCCGTCCAGGCCACGTGTCCACTGTTTTCCAAAGCTGAGCTGGAATGGATGACAAAAAGGGAGGTTTGACATGTCTCGGTTCCACTTTTCTGCCCGTAATCATCTTATTGAGTGGCCTGGATTATAAACAACCCCCACAGTCCTGCTAAAGAGTGATCACAGTTGAGTAACAGCCAAACTACAAGTGACGTCTTACACAGGTTGGACACTAGTCGGCTTCCCTCAAGTTTTGTTGGGAAATGTAGGCGCCCTGTTTTTACAGCTTGGCTCTCCATTACAGCTGCAAGACCAGGATGCCTACATTTCCCATCAAAACTTGAGGGAAGCCGACTAGTGTCCAACCTGTGTAAGACGTCACTTTTAGTTTGGCTCTAAGCTTGCACAACTGGTGGCTGACCCAGCCAAAGGCAGTCCATCACCAACATATGGTGACTGGCAAGGCGCTTGAAATTCCTCTGCCACCTCCAGGCACAAGGCAGTCTACAGAATTATTAGTTGGGTCATTGTTGTTGGATGGGATACTGCAGTTGCCTTTGAGGATCACAAGCTGTACAGATCCAATGCTATCCGGCTTCTCATGTCCTCCTTCTACCACTAAGATCTGTTGGGAGATCCCTGCTCTCTATCTCTTCTCTTACATCAGAGTTAACACCATTCTGGGAGCCTCAGTTACTACTTCTCTATGAAGGGAGCTTGACTCTCAAAAGCTTATGCCCTGGAAATCTGGTTGGTCTTTAAGGTGCTACTGGACTCAAATCACACTGTTCTTCTCCAAGACAAATATGCAAGGGGGTTGATCATATGAACCTGTCCTATACAGAGTCAGGCCCTTGGTCCATTTATCCCTGTAAGTGCAGACTGGCAGGAGCTCTCTGGGATCTCAAGCCAAGAAAAGTCATTCCCAGCAGCAGCTGAGATCCTTAATGGAAGATGCCAGGGACTGGATCTAGGACCATCTGCATGTAAAGCCTGCGCACTAACCATTGGACTATGCTGCCTCGCAGTAAGACTGACCATTGGTCCCTCTAACCCAGTATTATTCATTCTGACTGGCAATGGCTCTCCAGGGTCTCAAGCAGAGAAAAGATTTCCCCAACAGAGATAAACTTTAAGTGGAGGCTACACCTGGGATCCTTCCCTAGCCACTGAGCTTTATGGGTCACTTTATTACCCTCTGCAACCATCGGCAGCATCCAATGGCCTTATGATAGGCTGCCCTTGGGAGATCACTTTGACATTTAATGTCTGCAAGCCCACCAATCTACCAGATCACTCCAGTGACAACTTAATCCCAAGAACTACCAGTCCTGTTTCTGGAAGTCTCTTGTTTTCCTCTACTGTACCTTTGTTCAGTGTGATCGGACCAGACCATCTTGTCTCTGCCTTGGAACCATCGGAGTCCATGGCAAGGAATTTCACTCTGAGAATAAGTGATATAGAAAAGAAGAAATCTCCATAAGCAATTCCTTGCTAGGATCCTGCATTATCACTAGGTAATAACATACCCTGACAACCTTCCAGGAAGTTGATTGAACCCCAGATATTTGGCATGTGATCTGGTATAAACAAATCATTATGTAGGCCCCAGAAACCTTATTAAAGGATTCCATGTTTGGGCTGTTAGCAGAGTATATTGTGTGGCATAGGAAGCGTGATTATAGGTGGTTGGCTGGTGTGTGTGCAGGAATGAAAATAATAAAAGCATACACTTGGTTTATATTTAGAAAAGAAATAAGAGTTCTTTATTGAAGGAACTCCATACTCTGATAGGAAAGGAGGAGAGACAGATCCCAACTACCTATCTAGTCTAAGGATGGACATAGATTGCAGGGCAAGGCCTGCATCCATGCTGCCAAGATGGAGGGAGGAGGAGGAGACAGGTGTTGCCTGGAATAAAGCTAGGAAAAGGAGGAGTGAGAGGGAGGAAGTCAGGAGAAGGAAATCCTGAGAATAACAATCTGCATATTAAAGAACACTCAGAGCAGTAAACAATAGTAAACAGAAAACAGAGTGCCCTGACCTCTCTATCTTTCTAACTCTTTGGTTCGTCCACCTCTGAAACCTGAGAAAAGGGACGGCGTTGGATCCTCCTCTTCCAACAAAAACTCCATAAGCAATTCCTTGCTGGGATCCTGCATTATTGTAATATACCCTGACAAACTTCCAGGACGTTGATTGAACCCCAGATGTTTGGCATGTGATCTGGCCTATCTGTATTCAGGGCAAGTGTGTGCTCCTGTTAAGACTTATGCATCCTGATGGTTTAAACTGGATTGTTGGTCTTGTTTTGCAAACCATCCAGGGTGGACTGGGAATTAAAAATGACCCTGGCCAAAGGCTGCACTTCCCTGGCTTACCCAGGACCTGCCTCCACAAAGGAGGGAGGGAAGGAGGGGAAACCAGCCAGCCTCACACCTTGCACAGCTCACCTGGGCACTTCCTGCAGCAGGAAGTGTCAAGACTGAGCACTTACTTGGATACAAATGGTCCACTGCTCCTAACTGGGCAGCTATTCTTCACAGTACATGGAGCACCACAGAGGATTAATGTTAATGCAAGAAAACGCTCAGCTTGTGTGGAGGGCCCCCCAAATCCTAGATCTGGTGCTGAATACACAAGTTGTCTGGCAGTCACGTTTGCAAGTTGCAAACCACGGTTCATCATAAAATCATGGACATTCGCAAAGGCATGCGAGCACAGTATTCAGTTGCGGCGTGATTGAATTGCAGCAGGAGTCTAGCACAAATTAGCATGCACGCGGGCAAAGAAACTACTGCCCAGTGCATGAAATGGGGATCACCATGTTAAGAAACCGCAAATTGACTGGTTATATGTAGATTTCACTGTTTCCTCTAAAGTATCCAAAATGGGAACACTGTGTATGTCAATGCATTGGTCATACTCCAGTAATATTTTCCCTGTATCACGCAGGCTCCCGTGATTATTGAGGACAGAAATCGAACTCTTGTCTACTGCCTTGACCAGTGAGAGCCAAGCTACAAGTGACAAATTACACTTGAATGGCAAGTGAACAGACTCACGTGTATTCCTCCCTGTTCACTTGCCATTCACTTGTGCTCCACTGCTCTAATTCTGGTCCGCTGTGCAGTCTGCAATGTGGAAAATCCAGTCAAACGGATCTGCCCTTTCATGAGATGTTCTGGCAGACGGATGTCTCTGGGTGTCAGAAACTGCTTTTGCCGCAGGCTTCAAAATAGTAAGGATTGGTGCGGCTGTTAAATTTCTGAAATTCAGGGTATGGGGCTGTGAGAAGGCAAACAAACAAGCTTCTGTGCTTAACTAGGAAAAGGATTTGGGGCAAAGCTGAGAATGGACAAAGAAGCTAGCACCACATTTAAAAGTTGAGGTTTGACTTTAGGTCCAGCTTGAGTGTAGTACACAGACAACCCGTAGGCAAGCAAGGAACCTCTTGTCAAATGAATGCAATAGGAGTTTGTCGCTATCGAGTGATCACCGTCACAAGAAACAGCGATTTTCTCAAATCAATGTATGTCTTAGTGATGATGCTGACAACAGGGACCCAAGATGGGCAACCAGGGTTTTTAAAAAAAAAATTATAGAAACACCACAACCGCTCAGCAAATCACTTCCCATTAACCAGACTAGTGCTCAAAAAGGCATATTGGTCCGTAAGATGCCTCCAGTGACTCTTTAAAAGTTCCATCTCAGATTCCTTATAATATAGAATTAGTTTCAGGTGGGTCTGCAGTAGAAGAGCAAGATTCGAGTTGAGTAGCACCATAAGACCAACCTGTATCCAGGGTCTAAACCTTTAAGAGTTAAGCGACCTTCATCCAGATATCTGATGAAGGGAGCTTGACTCTCAAAAATAATCTCTGGAAACCTTGTTGGTCTTTAGGGTGCTACTGGATTCAAATTTTGCTCCTTAGGGTTGCCAGTTCCAAGTTGGGAAATTCCTGAGGATTTGGGTAGTGAAGCCTGGAGAAGACAGAGTTTGGGGAGGGAAAGGACCTTGGCATGGTATAATTCCATAGAGTCCACCATCCAAAGCAGCCATTTTCTCCAGGTGAACTGATCTCTGTGGCCTGGAGATCAGTTGTAATTCCAGGAGATCTCCAGCCACCACCTGGAGGCTGGCAATCCTACTCCTTACAAAAGTTTGTCAGAGTCAGAGGCCTCCTAAGGTCATTCTGAAGAACTGGGGCAGCCACTGAAAAAGCCCATACACAGGCCGGAGCATATTGTACTTTTGTGTGGAGTGGGGGCAGAACGTGCAACAAGCATTGTTGGGGCAATTTTCTACATGGTTATCATAATCTTATTCGGTTGCCCTTGTCGCACCTTTTCCATCTCTACAGTACCTTTTTTTTTTTTTTGAGATAGGGTGTCTGGAACCATGCACAGTATTCTGTCCATATTTGGTTCCAGGTATGGACAACTGACATTAAAAGCAGGGGTGGATTGACCTGTTAACTGACCAGTGTTCCACTGCCGCAAAGGGCCACTGGCAGCCAGGGGCAAGCTGGATATGATGGCGGCTTTTCAAATCAAGCTGATGGGAGAAAGTGGACGGAGAGAACTGTCAAGATAATAAAATAAACACTGAGATGAGGCAGCTGGCAGTGACTGATCAGAGTCATCAGTAGCAACAGAATGATGACAGGTAGCTATCATGTGACACCAGCCAGGTGATGCACTTCTCTGTAAATGTCAAGGACACCTGGGCTGGCACAGTGAGTCAGCACTGTGTGGGGATAGGCTACTGAGTAATATATAAGGATGCAGAGTAAAGAGCTCCAGCTCTGTGGGTTGCTGGCGAAGCACTTTGTCAGCCAACGTAATATATCTGTAATGTATCCACCTGTAAATTGTATAATACACCATTTGTACTGAAGCTTGGTGTGTCGTGTCTTCTCTTGAACCCTGCCACTGAGGCCTGTGTAGCATACTCAGCCATGACAAGAACTTCTCCCCCTTCTCCCATAATACTAGAACTCAGTGAAGTTAGTGGATAAGAAACTCAGGACAGACAAAATAATGCATTTCTTTACTCTAAGAGTAATTAAATTGTGGTATTCCCTGCCAGTGGAGATAGTGATGGCCACGATCATAGATGGCTTTTAAAGGGGATTAGCCTGATTCATATAGGAGAGGTCCATCAATGGCTACTAACCAAGATGAATAAAGGGAATCTCTTTGTCTTGAATACTTAGGAGACATCATCAAAGGGAGGTCTCAGTCTCTATGCCCCATTTGTTGGGCTTCCAGAGCAACGGGTTGGCTGCTGTGTGAAACAGGATGCTGGAGAGATGGACCATGGATCTCATTCCGGTGGGGTCCTCTTATGTTCTTGGCAGAACTGAGCGAAGCCCCGGCTGTGTTGGTAATGCTTTGGGGGCATGTGGCTCAGACCTGGTCAGTGGCAACAATGACCATGGGCAGAGACTTGCCATTCCCTTCTTGGCCACTGGGTGAGCCTGAATTGCTGGGCTGCTAAGCTTGGTTCTGGGCTGTTTTCATGTCCTCACCCACTCCAGATTAAAAGCAAGATGAAATTCTAGCTCTGCGTGAGTCATCTGTTAGGTGCCCCACCCAAGCTCACCTATAAGGCCCCGGCGAAGGCAGCGGTCCATTGCAGGGACTCAGGTTGCCGTCGTTCTTGCAAGACGATTCGTTGCCAACCCGCAGCACAGTTCCCGATTTGTCTTTATTGCATGGGTACCGGGAAAGGGTTGATTTCATTGTCATATAGGCATACCTGCTGTACAGGTTTTCATACGGCGGGATTTCCTGAGAATTTGCTGGGTTTTTGAAGCTGTTGGTTACTGTAGAAGCAGGGAGACAAGAAGAACACTGGAGGGATGGTACTGAAAGCCCAGTTATATCAGAGGCTGATCTCTGTAGAGCAGAGATCAGTAACTAGCAGACCATGTGTTGGATCGGAACCCTAGAACAGGGGTATCCTGCCTTGCAGTAGCCCTACTGAATTTTACTCGGATACAGGGCTTTTTTTCAGCGGGAATGCTGTGGAACGGAGTTCCAGCACCTCTTAAAAATGGTCACATGGCTGGTGGCCCCGCCCTCTGATCTCCAGACAGAGGGGAGTTTAGATTGCCCTCCGCGCCGCCATGCGCAGAGGGCAATCTAAACTCCCCTCTGTCTGGAGATCAGGGGGCGGGGCCACCAGCCATGTGACCATTTTCGCCGAGGTCAATTTATACTTTAAAAAACTCCCCCCTTGTTCCAGCTGACCCAAAGTGACATCATTGTGCGGTCTTGAGTTCCACCACTGAGTTCCACCACCTCTTTCCCCAGAAAAAAAGCCCTGCTCGGATATAATAAATAGATCTGCAGTGTTGCCTGTAAAGAAAAAATAGAATCAGTTAGGATGACAGACCGAGACTTTAGGTTTGGGTAGTCCGCTGGTCAAGAGAATGACCTTAGAGGGTCTCAGTTAAAATTTCACCTTTGTCACAAACCTGCCTGGAGGCCTTAGGCAACCTACTAAGGTCCCCTTGTGCAATATGGGCATAACCCCCTCCTTCTAGCTCAGTTGAAGGGGCAGCAACAGACACCCCTCCCTCACTCCTCCAGCTTCCAAACATCATATATGGAACCATCAAAGGGCGGGTCAGGCAGTCCTCCATCAGCTGAGAATGCCAGCACCTTCAGGAACGCTCAAGGAGACTTACAAAAAGAGAATCATGATGATGAACAATAATTTTTAAACTCAGTATACAAAATCAGCAGTAACAAAACAGCAGCAAACAGTAGCAGTTGTAAAAACAAGCCATTCCAGAACTGAACCGAGAAGATGGTGCTAGGCAGGAGGACTCCACCAGGGAGGGCATTCCAGAAATTGGGTGCCATGTCTGAAAAGGCCCTGCCACCCACCAAATCTCCAAAGAAGGGACATACAGCATCAAAGATAAACTGCAGCAAATTAGCAGGTTCTGGGTATGTGCAGGCGGGGGGTGGGGGGTGCAGGGAGTAGAACTTAGCATTCAGACCACTATGTGGAGAACTGAGTGAATGACCCCTAAGAATATATACATTTGCCATCGCAAAGTCTGGCAACTGATAGAATCTGTAGTTCATTTGAAGATTCATTATTTAACTATATAACTAAATAGATCTGTAACACAACAGCATCCTTAGTTGGAAAGTCTGTCAAAAAGGAAAGTCAGGAGAAGTTAAATTACAAAATATTGCAAGGGAATAGAGTTAGATTCCTTTCCCTTCTCAAGTTTACCATCAATTGCACATGGTTTAAAACCTCCCAGTCTAGAACACCGGTGCGGACTCACCATTGGTGAAGGTAACAACCAGCCAGATTTCGTCTGTGGCATTGACCAATGAATCGAAGATACAGCTTGGGGGGTCCAGGGCAAAGGTACTAGCAGTGATCTTTCCTTCTAAGTCCTGGTCTGTGACTCGAGGAACGTAGGGGATCACCTCTGAAAATGCACAACAGGAGAGCAAGGAGAGGTCCAAATGGGTTTATTTATTTAGAGATTTTTTAATAATAATGAAAAAATAATGAAAAACAAAAATGAAATACAGAAAAAGAAAAGAGGGTGGAGAAGGGAAGGGAAACAATCAAGACAAATATTCAACTGTGTGCTATAAGGATTGTTAAAATACAGACTACCAAAAATCATAACCTTTATCAATATTAGAGGAGTAATTAAAATGATTTCTCACGAATACTGCACATACAAAATTCAAACCTATTCCTGCTAATATTTAATAATAGAAGTCTCATTATTTTGATTTTTTATACCACCTTTCCAGGGAACCTGCTTGAGGCAGCTTACAAAATAAGACAGCCTAAAAACATAAAGAGTTAAAAAATTCTTAATTAAAATCTAGCACAAAATATCCAACCGGAGGATAAAAGCATAGCTAATTCAGCACATCAAAATGAATATGTTTCCAGACTAAAACACATAATTAAAATGGTGGTAAAACACCAACCCTTAAATTAGGATTGCCAGATCCAAGTTGGGAAATTCCTGGAGATCTGGGGAGTGAAACCTGGAGAAAGTGGGGTTTAGGGAGGGAAAAGACCTTGGCGTGGCATAATTCCATAAAGCCCACCCCCCAAAGTAGCCATTTTATCCAGGTGAACTGATCTCTGTGGCCTGGAGACCAGTTGTAATTCCAGGAGATCTCCAGCCACTGCCTGGAGGCTGGCAACCCTACCCTAAATTAAAAGCCTGGGTGAAACGTAACATTTTGGCACTCAGCCTAAAAAAGAGCAACGTAGGCACCAGTTGAACTTCAAGGGGAATGGCATTCTCTAACTAGGGTTGTCAGTCTCCCAGTGGGGGCAGAGGATTACCTGCTCTCAGCCTCCACCTCCTGCCACCACTCACTTGGCCGATGGCGGGGGGTGGGGAGTGGGGGAACAGGCCTCTAAGTGTGGATTTTCCATTTTGTCTAATCTTTTCCTTTGAGCGGCCATCTAAGACAGTGAACAGCATATCTTATAGCAGAGAGTTTCATAAGTTACTACGTGAAGGCATTGCATAGTATGTTGCATTGTGGTAGAACTTAGGACAGAAAGCCGATGAGTATTACAAAGTGACAGCAACTGCACATGTTACAGACTGCATTCAAACAAGATAGAAACAAACCATGGTTTGTTTGTGAGATCAAGATACCAACTCTTTTCCCCCTACCACCCTTTGCTTGGAGCTGAGATTGGTGACTTCCCAGTATGAAAGAAACTACGGTTTGTCAAGGTGTCCAAACTGGGTTCCTAGCTCCGGCTTGGGAAATTTCTGAAAATTTAGGGTGTTTATGTGTCTGGGGAGGGTAGAATTTGAGGAGGGAGCTCAGTGAGGATGTGATGTCATTGACTGAGCCCACCCTCAGAAATTACCATTTGCTCTAGGGGAATGGGTCTATTTAGTCTGGAGATCAGTTGTAGTTCCAGGAGGACTGCAGGCCCCATCTAGAAGCGGGTAGGCCAAAGTCCAAATCAAGTGCTTAAACAAACTGTTATTTGTTACTTGCTTCCAAACAAGGATTCTAAAACTCTAGTTTAATCCTAATTTCGAACCCAGGTTTATAAGAAGGAAACAAGCCGCCATTCATCCAAGCATTGGATTTGGACGTCCCAAAAAATGCTGGTTTTGTTATAAACCAAGAGGTTTACAATGGTGCGGTGTACTTTGGACAGAGGGAGTGCAAACCCCAAGGACTTCCTGGCTCATTCTTCTCACAAACAAACCGTTTGAGAGAAAAGTAGACCGGGGAACAATAACCTCGTTCACAAAAGCTACAGAACCCTAAAGCATGTGTTTGTGATGACTGAAAACAGACTCTTGAGATTTGGACACTGGTCCCTTTCCTGCTTTATCTTATTGCAGATCAGCCTCACTCAGCCCTTCCTTTGTGCCCCTTGCTGCAAAGTAGTGTTTTAAAAGCGCAGCAAGGAGCCTGCCAGAGCAAGCAGATCTGGGCTACAGTGGGCAATCCCCAAACCAAAGTCCAGAGAGTGGTTGGAACATGGATGACACGTTCGATGTCTCTCTCCCCGCACTTGCTCTGTAACACTTTCTGCTAGTTGGAGGAGCCATACACGGTGTGGTATTGATCCCCTTCTCTGTCAACGTAAGTGTATTAAGGACATCATCTGAAGCAAAGGATGAACTGAGATAATAACAATAATAATAACATTTGATTTATATACCGCCCTTCAGGACAACTTAATGCCCACTCAGAGCAGCTGACAATGTATTTTATTATTATCCCCACAACCAGACACCCTGTGAGGTGGGTGGGGCTGAGAGAGCTCTGAGAGAGCTGTGACATACCCATGGTCACCCAGCTGGCTTCAAGTGGAGGAGTGGGGAATCAAACCCGGTTCTCCAGATTAGAGTCCCGCGCTTTTATGCGCTACACCAAACTGGCTCTCTCAGCCAGTTTGCCTGATGAATCCCACAGTAAAGCTGACAGTCATGCAGGGAATCCTTGACGCGTCCCCTTTGCCGAGATAGCACAACATTAGCTGGGATATTTCATCGATATAAACAGGAGAGTTGACCGCTGCTTACTGAGATGATCAAGACAATATCAAGTACCTCCCGATGAGTTTAAGACTGCAGCATACCTCCAACTTTAATCCAGAAGAAACTGGATTTACCGACTCCTTTCTAGCAAATGAACAGTTGTGCACCACCAGGCCTAGCTAGCCGTACAACCCCTTGAACATGGCTAATCTATCTGCGACTCCCACATATTGCATCAATCGCACCACATAATATTGGGTGCGATTATTCACCCACCTACTTCATCCCGATAGCGGCTGCTCCCAGTATTTTGTTATAAATTGGGTGGGGGATTAAAACCCAGAAAAATATATGGGGAAGGGGATCGTAGTGAACCCAAGGAGCTACATCTGAACTGTCAGATAGGAAACCACAACCTATACCATGTAAATCTATCCAACTCCCTTGAGTGAATTGTTTTCTCTTAATAGTGCTCTAGGAAGAATAGTCTAGTTTTTTTTTACACCTCATGGTTTTAAAGATTATTACCTAACTATAGAGAGCCATAAATTTACTTGGGGCTTTGCAGAGCAAAGGAGTGTGTGTGTGGGGGAAATAGAGAACATATCCCTGCCCCAAGGAGCTTGCCATTTTAATTCCATCAGTGAGAAATGGAGGGACAAGAGAGAAGGGAGGAAAACTCAAGGTAGATAAAAGATAAGACTTATTCACACAACTTTGTTAACTTGCGGAACTTAACTAACACAAGCTGTAGCCATAGCTATTGACTCAGGGCCAAGCTACACATGACGAATGACACTTGAACGGCAGGTGGATTGAGTGGAGGGCAAGTGAACAGGGAGAAATACACTTGCCGTTCAAGTGTCATTCGTCACTTGTAGCTTGGCCCTCAGCTTTAAAAAACGGGGAGACTAGACAAATTCGGTCCACCGGTGGTGCCACCATGGCTCAACAGAGCTTCTATTTCCAGAGACAAAAAAGATAGTAACAAAATAAATAAATTACCTATTTGAGCAAAAGTCCCCACAATGGTCAGCAATAACAGCAGCAGAAAGTCCATTCCTGCAGGGCCTAGCTCTTCTCAAGAAGTTTCTTCTAACTAAACTAGAAGATGCTCTGAACGGGTGGAAAAGCCCCTTCTGTCTTTCTTGCTGTCCTGGGTACAAGTGACCAAAGAACTGTTAAAAGGAACGATCCTCTTCCAGCCAACTGGCCCCCGCCTTATCTCTTTTGGCTTGTGGGGGGTTCTGCCCTCAGCCCGCCCAGTGCCAGTTTGCTACATTCCTACCCGCTCGTGTAAGGATCTTCTTGACCCTGATAGCAAACAGGTCTGTCCTGTTCTTCTAAAGGGAGGAGAAAAACAACAGGGCATACCTGGGGGAACAAAGCTGGGATAGAAGTGAGGGGCAGGAAGGCGAGAGGGAAATGATTTCATAGTACAGACAAAATGTTGAAATGTCACACAACAGAAAGCAGAAGAACCAAACAGATCCCAAAGGGGCAAAAGGGCGAGGCAGCAGAAGGCCATCGTAACAAAGCTCATAGAGTCCACCTTTGGAATACTGTCTCTTAGGAGGGTTGCCATATGTCAAAAAGGACTGCAAAGAGCTAGAGTGCAGAAAATAGCAACTGGAATGACCAGGGGTGGGATGGAGGGAGAAACACCTGCCCTATGAGGCCAGACTCAAACATCAGGAACTTTTCAGTTTAGAAAAACAGAAATAAAGTGAGTGACTTTCCAGAATTTATAAACGGTGCAGAGAAAATGGAGCAACTTTTTGCCCTCTCCCAGAATATTAGAACTCAGGAAGTGGTTGGCAGCAGATTTAAAGCCAGACAAAAGGAAATGTTATATTTGGTGTAGTGGTTAAGAGAGCCAGTCTGGTGTAGTGGTTAAGAGCAGTGGGACTCTAATCTGGAGAACTGGATTTGGTTCCCCACTCCTCCAATAGAAGCCAGCTGAGTGACCTTAGGTCAGTCACAGCTCTTCCAGAGCTCACTCAGCCCCACCCACCTCACAGGGTGATTGTTGTGGGGATAATAATGACATACTTTGTGGGTGAGTGGGTGTTAAGTTATCCTGAAGGGAGGTATATAAATCGAATGTTGTTATGTTGCACGATGGGAGTTGACTTGTGAAACTCATTGCTACAAGATGTGAACTTAACTGGATGGGCTTAGTTGGACAAATTCATGGAGAGTTGTCTACCACTATCAGCAGCAGATAGGGTTGCCAGCCTCCAGGTAGTGGCTGGAGATCTCCTGGAATTACAACTGGTCTCTAGGCCAGAGATCAGTTCACCTGGAGAAAATGGCTACTTTTTGGGGTGGACTCTATTGAATTATGCTATGCCAAGGTTCTTTCCTTCCCCAAACTCCACTTTCTCCAGGTTTCACCTCCCAGATCTCCAGGAATTTCCCAACTTGGAGCTGGCAACCCTAGAAGCAGATGAAGGCTGTTGCCAGCAGGGCCTGCTTTTGGGCTTCTCTATGGGCACGTGCCCACTGTTGTAAACAGGATGCTAGAGCAGAGGGACCTTTCCCTGATCCAGAATTGCTACTCTTGTTCCTGGGAATGATTTAGGAAAAGGGTGAGCAAAAATTAGATTAAGATCCATCAACATCTTCTGGTTGCATAATTAGATAGAACTTAGTCAGATCCAGCAAGGCACCTGTGCCCTTTAGCAAGGCCATTAAATAGTGAGGATTCCATAACATACATATGTTATACCTGAGCCTGCTTGCGGGGAGGACGGAATATAAATACGATAAAATAAAATAATAAATAATACCTTACGTGTTTAGATATCCCAAAATATGCATTTGGACTTTGCAAATTTAACTCAGAGATCAGTGGGCCTCAGGAATTCTCAAGAAGTTGGGATGGGCAGGTACATTCAGGACTAGAGATGGGCATGAACCAGAAAAAAACTGAACCATGTGGTTCGTGGTTCATCAAATTTCACGAACCACGAACTTTCACGAACCTGCCCCTGGTTTGAGAACCAGTTCGTTTGGTTCGTGAAAACGGCACATCCGGATCAGAAAATGCTCACTTCCGGGTCAGCAGAAGGTCACTTCCAGGGCAGAAGAAGGTCACTTCTGGGTCAGCAGAAGCTCTGCAGGAAGTCCATCCCCTGTTGTCTAGGAAACTGACTGATTGGCATCAGGCTGTCTGCAGTCATGAACCAAAAAACAAGCCTAAAGTTCATGGTGGTTTGTCAGAAATGGGATCTGACGAACCACAGTTCACGAACCACAAACCAGCCTGGTTCGTGCTTAATTGTGGTTCGTATTTTGGTTCGTGCCCACAGGACAGGCAAAAGAGCACCTTGAGTGATTGTGGTATTTGTTGCCATAGGGTGTAGTGATGGCCATGAACATGGGTGGCTTTGAAAGGGGGAATCAAAATTTAGTCTCTTGGTTTAGCAGTGCATGCATTTTTGACCACTTCTTCTGCCCCTTGGGACTGCCTAGGACATTAGATGTATTTATATGGTAATCACCTGCAGTCTAGTTTTATATTCAGGGCTCCCAGTTGCCCTCCGCAGCAAAAGTATAGCTTTTCTGGATCGTTTGAACAAACACTGTATTGATGGGATGAGAAGGGAAAGCACAAAAAAGGGAGGGCTGAATCAGGGGAGAAAACGCAGTTTTCCTTCCTTCTTTATTCATAGGGGGCATTTAGAACTAAAGCAGTGGTCTTCAGCCTTTCCAGACCCTGTAAGCACATGCCAAGAAGTCATGTGACATCGATCATGTGACAGGAAGTCAAAAGCACAATCCACACACACAAACAAAAAAAACCCTCAAAGCAGAAAGTTCCATAGTTACTCGCAACCCAGCAGGAGGGCCTCTGTGACCACTCAAGGATCAGACCCATGGACTGAAGACCACAGAACTAAAGTGTTAGAAGATGAGATTATTTCTGAAGCTGAATTTTTTTTAGAACAGATGTTGAGTTGCCGACCTTTGGTAGCCTTTATGGGCACTACAGAAATGTGCACAAAAACTTTAATCATTTGAATATTGTCCTAATACTTTACTGTTCGAGACCAGCTTCGCAGAAGGCATTTTACCACAAATAGGATTGAACATATATAATGGGGGACAGGTGTCCAAATCCAGCACGCTTGCGTAGGCCAGTGAAAGCTGGTACTTGCGAGAGAAGCCGAGGTATTTGAGAAATGCTGATGGACCTGCCTTGATCAGGGAATGAGGGCTAGCCTGTAAAATGTCCAACTGCGTTACCGGCCACACAAGTTATAGCAGGTGCGGGACTATGCTGCCAACCTGGTTCTGTGACACAATGCAGGAAGAGAAGCCAGAGCCCATCCTTTTCCCTAAGCTGCTAACTCCCAAGAAATAGTCAATGAGTCCCTAAGTACTCACACATAGAAGGTTACCTGTTGCATCTCTGTTTGGTGTGTGTTATCTCCACCTAGCAAGTGTCCACCTAGGCAGCTGTTTCTGCTCCATTTCTGTATAGGGTATAAACTACATCCTTCAGCCACAGAAACACATCAGCAGCTTCCTGTCCTTAGAGACTGCCTGCTGAATCTCTGTACGAGTCTGTGCTCTGCTTACCTTGTTCTCATGATCCTTCATGGGGCGCGTGTGTAGTAAAACTGTATCAAGCATGAATGAATAATCCAGCTACCCCATTTAAAATACCGGAAATTTACCCACACTCAGAGGAGGTTGTCTGCTCGACTTCGGTGTGATTTTCTCGTCTGATTTACTCTTTGTCCAGTGAGCCTCCACCAGGGTTGGACAGGTAATAATTCTGCTGTCTCTTTGAATCAGACACTATTGGACAAAATCATTCTGAACAGAGACAGTAGAATCTCCCGCCCACAGAAGAGGGAGTTTGCTGAACCTCTGTATGAGTGTCTGCTGTGGCCAAGTCTTCTGATCAACAAGGCACTCCCAGACCAGTATACAGAAATACAAACTATGGGTTCTTTGATAGCAGGCAACCCTTAGACATAACATAAAAATCAAAACTTTTTTTGGGGGGGGGAGGGAGTATTAAAGCAGAGTGAATTTTCCTATTGTTTAATTCAGAAATAAAAGGTACACTTCAGATGCCAGAAGTTTTATTGAGGGGGAAAGCTAGCCTAATCTTTATTTTTGTCCTATGCTACTTATTTTTTAAGTCTGTTTTTCTGCTCCTATTTTGTACGACCATACTTGACCATCTCAGATCTGTTCTTTCCCACAAAGGGTCACTGGTGGGTCTGCAAAAAGATGATCTATTCATGAGAAACATCTAATGAATCCATCAGCACGTCCTAAGGGAAGTGAGAGGCGAAAAGGTTGGCATGCTGGAGCCAGATGCGTGTAAGATAGCTGGAAGGAAATGGAGGATCACTGCTACAGATCTGAGAGCAAGAGTGGAGGAATTTGTACAATGTGGAAGTGGGGAGTGAAGCACATTTCTCGGAGCAGTCTCTGTGGAAAAAGACAGAGAAGAGCAGATTTTGCACACAGTGTCCATATACAGTTTTTTTTTAAAAAGCTTTTAAGCCAGTGTGGTGTAGTGGTTAGAGTGTCAGGTTAGGAGACCCCAGGTTCAAATCCCCCATTCTTCCATCTAAGCTTGCAGAGTGACCTTGGGCCAGTCACACACTCTTAAGCCGAGCTTACCTCTCAGGGTTGTTGTGAAGACTAAACGTAGGAGAGGAGAATGATGTAAGCGACCCAAAGACAGGATATATATGAAGTAAATTAATCAAAAAGTTTTACTTTAAATGCTTGTGGTGGGGGGAAACATGCCATGCTCCTAACAAGGCACTTTTGATCTGTGAGGCTGAGATTATTTTTTTCTTTAAAAGTGGCTTGCAAACCCAAAATGTATCGTTGAGAATGGAAGGCTGGTTTCTTTTCAGCATTTTTGGGATCAGGGAGTGCTGCAGCCCTTCCTCTAATGTACAGAAAACACAGCAGAACTACAGTGGAAACTGCTCCCTTTGTAGAAATGCATACAAGTTTCAGAATCCAGCTTTTCTTGGCACAAAAAAATTGTGTCAAGAATACACAGCCCTATATGTAACTTCTTTGTAGGCAACCTGGTTACTTTAAGTAGATAACACAGTGTGGAGCGATCAAGAGTTATTCTAGGAAGATGCGAGTTCAAATCCCCACTGCCATAAAGCTGAGTGACCTGGTGCTAGTTGATCTCTCAGTCCTGCCTCTCAAGAGTAGTCGAAGGACAAGACGGAAGAGGAAACAACGAAAACCTCCCCCCGAGCTTATTCAAATAAGAGCACAGTAACATGGGATAGTATTGAACTTGAGGCCACAGAATAGATTCAGAACCGCACTGAGCTCTGTGTGGCCATACCCTCTCCCGTAATAGCCTGTTTTGCAGGATCTCAGACAATGAGCAATTATAAATGGCGCAGCAAAGGAAATGGATGAAAAGGACAGCAATCTCCAACCTCCACCAATCAGCTCCAGCACTGAGCTATAGCTCTCCAGTCTGTGCACGCACAATCTCGCAATCTTGTTGCAAGCAACAAAAGCGAAGAAGCCCACGGGCAACAGAATGGGGGGAGAGGGAGAGAACGGAGCCAGAGGGAGTTGCAGTCTGGTCCACGCAACTGTGCCTTCTCCCAAGCCTGCAATATTTGAATGCCTTTAGAGCAAGGAAGAAAGCACCATTTGAAGACATCGGCCAAGGAATGTGTGCCTGCAGCTCAGGAAGAGAGTCGGCAGCACAGGGAGATGGTCAGGGAGTTGGACTTGTGTCCTAGTTTCAAGCCATTATTGTCTGGATTTGAAAGGTAGCCTTAAAAGTAACACAAACCAGCTCTCTCTTGGACCTCAGCAACCTACACGCATGCTGAACCTCTACTCTGCTCAGGCAGAGGGAAACAACTTTCCCGTCTGGTCCACTCACCGTTCAATGCATCAAGCTGCAAAACCTAATTTGAATATCCATTTGGCCAGCTGGCCAGACTTTAACCCATTCTCTCATTGGCTCTTTAATCCAATCATCTTGAACTTTTCCACCCTCATTACCCAGGAAAATTTAAGTAAGATTTGTCTTTAGGGTTTTCCCCCAACTGTTGTGTTCCAAGATGAGTATTTGTGTTACGATTCATTATGAATGAATGGAGTTTCCTAATTCTTCTGGTCATTTTGCTGCAGGAGATAACTGATCTATGGCCTGTACACAACTGCAGTGCCTTGTTTAACAGCTGTATTAATAGAGACATCACCTAGGGGGATCTGTCAGTAGTTCCTGTTCTGCATTCCCACATTAGCAGAGGTGAGGCTGGCAGGTATGTGGGATAGAGCTTTCTTCGGTTGTGGCCTCCAAAACACTGTGCAACTTCTTGCCCTAAGAAGTCCATCGTACCCCTGTACTTTGGGCCTTCCAGAAACCTGTCAAAGCCACTTTGAAAAGTATCAGGAACTTTAATGCCTTCATTTGATGTGGCTTTAAGTCTGTGCTGCTGGTTTTATTCCCATTTGCTGAGTCTATTATCAACCGTTGTTCTTGGTGCTGTTTTAATTGCAGCTTGGGTATTCTGTCTTCTTGTTGCTTGGTCATACATTAATCTTAGTTTCATTTTGGGCTTTTATGCCGTACACCATAAAAGTGGGGTACCTATTTCCAACAACATAAAGGTTTAGAAGCTTTCCTCTTTTGACTTGCATTCTTTTGACTTGCATTTCCAATTTTGATTTGCATTTACAACAAATCATTTAAAAATACACTTCCCATGCCTGGGAGAGCCAGTATGGTGTAGTGGTTAAGAGCAGCAGGACTCTAATCTGGAGAACCGGGTTTGATTTCCCCACTCCTCCGCTTGAAGCCAGCTGGGTGACCTTGGGTCAGTCGCAGCTCTTCGGAGCTCTTTCAGCCCCACCCACCTCAAAGGGTGATTGTTGTGGGGATAACAACATACTTTGTTATTATTATAACAATACTTTGTTATTATTCTGCAGAGCCTGTAAAATGGAGATGTTCCATCGGGCCTTTGGCTGAGGACCAGCGGGTGTCCTTTCACTCTTCCACCTAAGACCACCACCTTTTCTGTGACTGCCCTCGGCCATGTGTATGCCCACATGCTATGGCTCATATGCGGCTGCCGATTGTCTATTTAAGTCGCCTATACATAGAAGGTGCCTGAACTATTTTAATGATTATTTTAAATTACCTCTGATTTTATAGTTTTTTATGATTAACATTGTACTGTATGCTTGCTGTGAGCTGCCCTGAGCCCATGCGTGGGAAGGGTGGGGTATAAGTTAAATAACAAATAAATTGTACACCGCTCTGAGTGGATGTTAAGTTATCCTGAAGGACAGTATATAAACTGAATGCTATTATTATTATTATTATTATTATTATTATTATTATTACTACTACTACTACTACTACTACTACTACTACTACTACTACTACTACTACTACTACTACTACTACTACTACATAAGTCTGCCTGACAACCTTCTGATTTGGTAAAATGGCCTGGTTTGCTTCCCAGATAAAATGGGCATCGTTTGGATCTTCTCGAAAGAGAATTAAAGGGGGTTTGCTCAGGGTCAATTTGACCTTTGTCTGAAGATGCAAAACAGGCTGGGATTAATCGCAGGAGATGATCCTTGTTGCATACCCCACAGCAGGAAGGAACAGATGGCTTGTAAACCGCCTGAATTGCCCCACAGGACAGCAGCACGCCCCACCCACAATTATTAACTTTTAAGATGATGTATAGCATCAGATTGCAACTCTTAATTCCTCTTCAATTTATTAAATTTATAAACAAATAGGCAGGTAAAAATCATTTTCCCTGCAAGAAGAGGATATTTACCCTCAAAGTGCATCAGCGGCACCTGGCTTGTGGAAGATACGGGGGAGGGAAGGGGAGGGGCCGAACAAGGAAAAGCTGCCTGCCTTCCTCCCCCCCTTCCCGGGCACTTGGGATAACGGCAGCTGCACAATGGATGATATAAGGAGGAGAGAGTTAAGCCACTGTATCCGTTTATGCTGTCCTCCAAGAGAGAGGTACACTTCACCATGTACATTTAAGGTGGGTCAGAACCAGGAGCCCTTAAAAAAGGCAGAGAAAATATTTTTATCAGCATATGTATACGTATATATGTATATATATCTCCTCTCCACAACCAGGTTGGACGATCCCAGAGACAGTGTTATTGCTCAGAAAAGGGCAAACAATGTTAAGGCAACGGGGGTGACGGCCAGCAGCCTTGAGGCAAGCACCCTTGGTCCGAGAGAGTACAGGCTCCAGCCTCTATTGCCGGCCACTTCCAAGACAGAGGGGACACGTTCAGGATGCCAAACAGTTCTCCGTGACACCCTGAGCCGCAAGCTCGGCCAGCACATTGTCCAAGTAGTTGGGATCAGGGTAGCCGTGGCCCGAGGCATTGGAGTGCATCTCTGTCTTGTGGTGGATCTCATTCCACACCACAGTGTTGCTCTCCCCCGTCGTGCTGGATGTCCCAACTGTGAAGATCAAACGCCTCTTCCAAGCCACCCTCAGGAGCTCCAGCACCTAGTGGGAGACAAGCCAAGTTGAGAAGACTTTCTCATGGGAGAGACGCACACGGACACACATGAAACTGCCCTCTAGTGAGTCAGACCCTTGGTCCATTAAGGTCAGTAATGCTCATGCCAACTAGCAGAGGCCCTCCAGGGTCTCAGGCAGAGGTCTTTCACATCACCTATTGCCTGACCCTTTAAACTGCTGATGCCAGGGATTGAACCTGGGACCTTCTGCATACAAATCCGATGCTCTACCACTGAGCCATAGCCTCTTCCACACAGAGCGGGGAATATCTGATGGGGTTATAGGGAGTGTGTGTGTTATGTGTTGTCAAGTTGTCTCCGGCCTATGGCGACCCTATGAATGAAAGACCTCCAAAATGTTCTCTCTCTAACAGACCTACTCGGATCCTGCAAACTGGAGGACGTGGCTTCTTTTATTGAGTCAAGCCATCTCGTTTTAGGCCTTCCTCTTTTCTTGCTGCCTTCCACTTTTCCTAGCATTATTAACTTTTTCAGAGAATCGTCTTCTCATGATGTGACCAAAGTATGACAGCCTTAGTCTTGTCATTTAGCTTCTAAGGAGAATTCAGGCTTGATTTGAGGATAGGGAGATCTAGTCAAATAAAGGGGGATAAGATCTATCATGATGGCTAAATGAAAGCCCCATGCTGAAAAGAAGCACGTGTGTGGGTGCGTTCGTGCACACACGGACACCTAGATGAGCTACTGGTCGGATCCAACAGGGCTCTTTGGCGCTCCCCACTTCCCATTCCAACAACTCCACAGATTGACTTTGCATTTGTTCTCTGAACAAACGCAAACATTAGACATGAAACCTGGCTTTTCAGGAATCTGTTTTTCCTCTCCCCCTTCAGAGGTAAAATACGGAGACCTCATGGCTAGGCGAGGTGCCAGAGCTCTCTGCTTGAGATCTTGGAGAGAACTTACAAAGCCAACTTATACGAGCTGTTAAGTCCACTGAGCCCAGAACAATTTCCTCCGGCTAGCAACAGTGTGCCAGGGTTTCTCAGGCAGACAGTGGTTTTCCATCCAGCTCTGCAACTAGAGATCCTTTGAACTGGAGATAGCACTACCAATGAGCCAACTTTTCTGCCACACAACACGTTGCTTTATAGCTATTAGGCATTTAGGCTCAAAAAACCTAAGGATTTCACCCTTTAAAAACTTAAGGATTTCACACTTCATCAGGCCACTGCTTTCATCCAAAGTAGCACGTAATCTCTTTTCTCTGCCATTCAAAAGATCTCCAACACCAAAAAAGATAAGATGTCGCAAACCACTTAGTTTTGGAAATAGAATTAGGCCATGCAAAAAGATGACCACATTTGCAACACTTAAAACTCCCCTTCTTCCGTAAATGGAGTTCTGGGACAGAAGGAGAGGGGTCATGGCTCAGAGGCAAAGCATTTGCTCTGTCTCAGGTTCGATCCCCAACCATCTCCAGTTGAAAGGACCAGGTGTTGTGGATGATGTGAAAAACCTCTGCTTGAGGCCCTGGAGAGCTGATGTCAGTCTCAGTAGACCAGGGCTGTGATGGCTGATTCATTTTAAGGTGGCTTCACGTGCCTTTCTATACCACGCACCCAGCCTCTGCACTTTGTCAAGTATGAAAGAAACGCCGCCTTCTCTTCCTTCTCCCTCATCCATATTGAAAAGCATGATTGCCGCAGATAAGCCAAGCACACAAAGGATCCCGTGCTTGCTTACCTTTCTCCCCTTTGCATTGTCAGGCAGGTAGCAGTAACGCGGGAAGCCTCTTGCTGTGTACGGCAACCCTGGGTTGGGATGCTCTGGACCCTGAAACAGAGGAAGGCAGAGAACTCCCGTAAGTACAGATCAAGTTGATTCAACATGCTGTACAAAAAAATATATTTGGAGAAAAAGCATATGTTTTTTCCAGACCATTAAAAACCACCCCCCAACAATAAAAAAAGGAAATATTAATCTAAGATAAATAGGAACTTATCTTGGCTGCTTAAAGCTTAACCCAGTCCAAGTCAGCACTCCCATAAAACGTTCTGCTTAAGTTTTTGAGAGCTTCCAGGTAACAGTTAAAACATGCATGGGTCACTGTTCTAAATTATCTTTCAACATGGATTAAAAGACACAAATGATAACAACAACAACATTCAATTTATATACCACCCTTCAGGACAACTTAATGCCCACTCAGAGTGGTTTACAAAGTACGCGATCTCCCTGTCAGGTGGGTGTGGCTGAGAGAGCTCTGAGAGCTCTATGAGGTGGGTGGGGCTGAGAGAGCTCCGAGAAGCTGTGACTGACCCAAGGTCACCCAGCTGGCTTCAAGCGGAGGAGTGGGGAATCAAACCCAGTTCCCCAGATTAGAGTCCAGCCGCTCTTAACCATTACAACAATAATAATATAATATAACATCGTTACAAAACACGGCTAGTTAGCACAATGAGTGGAATTTCTAGTAAGACAAAAACATATCCATGCACAACTTTTTGCCACAACACAGTCGTTAACATGAGCTCTCGAGGAACAAATCACCTTACCACTTAACCCTTTTATTGGGTTTACCAAATATGCAGGTACAACTACAGTACAAAGGCTGCTGCTATTGGTAATCCATCTTCTTCAGGGAGACATTATTGCTGATCTCCCCAAGAACTGAATTCAGCCCTGAACCATGTACTGAAACGGGGCTGGGGAGCAACCGATCCTTCCATTCCAGGACAGTGTGACATGGATCTCATGTCCCAAAAGAGGATTCTTTTGTGTGCCACGCTCTCCCGTACCTGAATGCCTTTGCTGATATAGTATGCAATCTGTATGGAGCCACAGTCCTCGTGGCCCGGGAGGGAGTCTGCGAGTTTGGAAACATCCATCCTCCCACCGGGCTGGGTGCCCGTCTTCTCACCATAGATGGCCTTACAAGATGGGCACTGGAGGCTGCCGTCCTGAAGGGGAAAAAAACAGATACAAGGTCAACACTGTGTTAGGCGAAGCATCTGGAATGTCCCTTTGTGCCCCTATGATGAATGCCAGTGTGGTACAGTCGTTGGGGTGCAAGACTAGGATCTGGGAGACCCATGTCCACATCCCAGCTCTGCCATGGAAGCTTCCTGGAAGACCTTGGGCCAGTCACACTCACACAGCCTACTCCCCAGGGTAGTGGTTAGGAGCCAGTTTGGTGTAGTGGTTAAGAGCGCGGGACTCTAATCTGGAGAGCCAGGTTTGATTCCCCACTCCTCCACCTGTAGCCAGCTGAGTGACCTTGGGTCAGTCACAGCTTCTTGGAGCTCTCTCAGCCCCACCCACCTCACAGGATGATTGCTGTTGTGGGGATGATGATAACACACTTTGTAAACCGCTCTGAGTGGATGTTAAGTCATCCTGAAGGGCAGTATATAAATCGAATGTTATTATTATTATTGTGAAAATAACATCAAGAAGGGGAGAATGCTATAAACCACTTTGGGATTCCCTTGGGGAGAAAAGCGTAGTATGGATTAACGATGGCAATGATTAAAATGTGCCAACACAGAACTTGTGGCAATGTCTGCCAGCGGCTACGTCTTCTAGGGTGTGGAGCTTTTTAGCGGCCTTATGGTCCCTCACCTCCCTTCAGTCACATAACCCAGGCTTAGGTATATCTCAAGCTTCCCAAAGGGCCCTGGGCAAGATTGGAACTCGGCAGTAAGCACAGGATTTAAACTTCTGAGAATCAAAACTAATTGCCTGGCTGACTTAAAGATCCATCTATCCCAGCACCATTTCCAGCAGAAACTCAGCCAGATGCCTCTGGGAAGCTCCTGAGCAGAGGCTACAATCTAGGAGACCTGGGTTCGAATCTCCGCTCTGCCACTGAAACTCGCAGGGTGACCTTGGGCCAGCCCCTCTCTTTTCAGTCTAATCTACCCCAAAATGTGGGGGTTATGAAGGTAGAATGGAGGCAAGGAGAACGATACTGTAAACAGCTTTGGATCGCACTGGAGTGAAAAGTGGTGAACAAACATCAACTTAAATAAAGAAAACATTATTTATGGATCCCAGTGTCTAGCTGGGATCAAGCTGATTTTTTGATGGTATTCGCAAATGGATGGAAGTGAGCCAATTATCCTGTGGCCCTTAAGTCCCCTAGTTGTTTCTGACTTCTACATTCTCAGTCTAGAACAGCTGGAGGTCCCCCCCACCATAGGGAGGCACGGAAAGCATGCTCCTTATGGCTGCTGCTTCTCTAGTCAATGGTGGAGGGCCAGTTGCTCTTCTCTAGTCAATGGTGGAGGGCCAGTTGCTCTTAGCCAATGGAGGAGGGCCAGTTGCTCTTCTCTAGCCAATGGTGGAGGGCCAGTTGCTCTTCTCTAGCCGATGGTGGAGGGCCAGTTGCTCTTCCTTCCAGGAGGGAAGGGCTGAAACTTTGTCCTCACAGCAGAGGATTAAGCATCCTTCCAACTGCGTGGTGGCCCTGCACAGAACAAAGCCTGGCATGATTTTCAAAGCACACGCAGTGTTACCAGTGGCTTTGTAAGAATACCCTCCTTTCCTCTGGTGGTGGAAATGGGAAACTTTCACTGCTGGTTGGTGGTGGAGAGTGTCCTCAAGTCAGAGTTGACTTATGGCAAACCTGGGTGGGGTTTTCATGGCAAGAGACTTACAGAGGTTGTTTGTCGTTGCCTGCCTCTGCAACCCTGGTCTTCGTTGGAGGTCTCCCATCCAATTACTAACCAAGGCTGGCCCTGCTTAGCTTCTGAGATCTGATGAGATCAGGCTCACCTGGGCTATCCAGGTCAGGGCTCACTGCTGGTTACCAGAATTAAAATTTTGTGCCACGCCTGGGAACTATGTCCCCTCCCCACCAAGAAAATAAGGCACGTCTATATATAGCTCTGTGATGCTGCTGTGACTGAAGAAAAAGTGCGATAAAAAAAAAAGATTCCTATTTACGATTTCATTCATTTCTTAAAGGAGGCTGCTTCTCCTATCACATTACTTAATTGCTACAGCTGTTTCAGGCTTTGTTACAGACGCTGCTGCTTATTAATGCTTTTCAGTATTTTAAATGTTAGCATTAATACGCTTTTTGCCAGCTATGGTCTAGGCCACCTCAGTAGCCTCTGGATCAAGAGCACTGCCCAGAAATTAGTTAATTAAACCATTTAAAGCCCTTCGGGGCAGACTGCCAGCAACCCACGGCTACTCTGGTGACTTCGCGCAGGGCTGAGCCATACCTTGTTCCCACTGGTGTACATGGCTAGCAGGCAAAGCAGGTGGAAGGCATGGCCGCACTTGGCGAGTCTCCCCACGCTCTCGGGCTTGATTGTCTTGCAGTCGCACATGTCACTGTAGCCCGAAGGCACGGCCAGTTTTTCCATGCAGATGATGCAGTCCTGGGGAAAATGGACAGCGAAAGAGCTCTGAATGCTTTCACCCGTAACAGCTGTGAAAGGGGCATCGTGCTCCAAGCAAGGGCTTCACGACACATCGCTGAGCCACTCCCCCCTCCCCCCCCCCGGTACAAAAAGGAAGAGCTGCTTTGGGAAGGGACCCGCTAGAGGCTGGTTGCTAACATGCTTGACACTTCCTTTGCCGTTTACTTTTTCTGCTTCGGATCAATCCCCCAGCTGTTTTCAGGCAAAGCTGCTTTACAGTCAACACAGGCCACCTGAAAACCATGGCCTGAGAATCCTGCTTACCGCCTTTTTAAAATTTTGTAATATCCAGCCTGATAAGCTCTGGTGAGCTTGAAAACTTTCACAGAGCTATGCGCCAATTTGGTTGGTCCTAATGAAAGGTATTACACGGATTTTGTTCCTGGTTTTGGATTTCATCCCATGTCAAGCCTTCACTTGCCCCTTAATGCGTGCCATCACTTATCCTGCACACTGACGTCTCAGGTTTTTACATTCCAGCTCTTCCCTAACGGAGGGCAGTCTATTTCACAACCTCTTTCTACATATATGAACCTGCCATATGCCAGGCTGACTATTGATCCACCCGGTATCATCACCTTGGATTCACAGAGAAAAGTCTTCCCAACACCTGCCGTCTGACATGCCTTAATCAGATAGACCAGGAATCAAAACTGGGACTTGATGCGTGCAAAGAACGTGTTCCAGCTGCAGCCTCATCCGAGGAGTTGTAAACTCATGCATATTTGTGAACGTTGACTTTCACACGTACATAAAAAGGCAGTGCAAACTGGACAAAGAATCCCTTTCCTTCACTGCCCCTCACTGTAAGAAAGGTGAGTGCTCCAGACGTGGGGAGACTGAGACTCGGGAGGCATGCCTCCCCTTACCTCATCAGCAGGGGGCGCCTTCAACTCCTCCAAGTACTTTTTAACTACCTCTTCCGGGCTGCTGGCTGCACCTGAACACAGAATGAGAGAGGGAGACAGAAAGGAGAGTCAGAGGATGATGAGGCAGAGTCTGAACTAGAGGTGGAGGAAGCAGCAGCCGGAGGAGAAGGAGGAAGGGCAGGCAGGAGAAAGGATTAGAAGCTGCAAGAAAGTTAAACCCAGCAAGGCTGTTTCCAATTGGTCGACACCGGGCGAATTCAACTTTAGGCATTTCATGCATAAGGGAGGCAGGGCATTGCAATACAGTTAGTCGCGCCTCTTGCTAGAAGAGAGAGATGCGTGAGGCCAGAAAGGGTGAGAAAGGAGGCCAAGGGATGCCGAGGCTTCTGAAAAGTGGCTAGGCTGAGGAGGGACAATGGGGAACCGCTCCCACAAATACAGCCTGAAGGAGGCTGATTGACGTTTGGACTGCATCGCTTCCAAAGGCAGGTGAGGGAGGAATGCCATTTTTTAATGCCCCCCCCCCAGCAATTAAAAAAACTAGTACCTCATGGAGAATTGTTCTTGCCCGTTCCTTTCCCAGCCAAGCTAGGCTTTCTAGCTGCAAGGAACAGTTTACATGGGAGGGGGGGAGCACTCAAAAACACAATTTCTGCCACCCCCACTGGTAGTAAAGCCCAGCACTACCATCCCCTCCTGTTGCCTGTGCAAAGTCAGACTCTTGACCGCTCAACTCGACTTGCGCGTGTTTTGCTGTGCTTTTGCAAGGAAGCCTAGACAGCAGGGACTTTGACGTGTTAGTACATTTATAACTGACCCTCCGCACCTACCAAAAGAAGAGCGAGATGCATGAAACAAACAATCACCCGGCTGTTTTACTGAACCCTCTTGCACCTATCAGAACTTGCTGCTGTCTTCTGGGTAGGAGATTGCCTCTGCCCGTGCAGAATGCTCTGTGGCCTCCTCGAGAAGGCTATGACTTGCTGTGCCAATTCCAGGTTTTCAATAACTCCTGGGCAGAGAGTGCTCGGGGCTCCCCTCCAATGCCCACCACCAAGACCCCTGCTCACACCTCCCTTCCTGCCCCAGCCACATATCCCCCGCCTGCCTCTGCATCCTTCCCCTGCCTGTTCACGATCCTTCCCACAGCCACCTGCATGTCTTCTCCTTAATGGCAGTGGGTGGTGGTATGGCTGGAAATGCCGCTGCTGTGCTCTGACCGTCACCATCCACATACTCTTCCCTGGCAGTGCTGAACAGTCCAGATAGCTCAGAGCACAGGAGATGGAGCAAGCAAATGGGCAAGGGATGGGCATGCAGGCGGGTGGCAGAGGAGGTGCGTGGGCGGGAGGCCAGTGGCAACGAGCCCTGGCAGATGTCCCACCTAAGGTATGCGCAGGCCATTGTGGGGCTGGGGCAGAGGGACGAGAAGGGGAGGGCACGAAGAAGTAAATACACCCAAGCACCACAAAGCCAGCTTGCCCTCTCAAAAAAAATATATGCACTGTGAGGTCTCAGGGCAGGCAAGCGGATTCTGATCTGTGTTTGCAATTACGTCTAAGCAACCAGACAAGCCTGTCACCTGGTGAACAAAGCAAGTGGGAAATTCACAGCATCAGAAAGAAACAATGTGGCTCGAGTGGCGCAAACGGCCAGCAAGCTGGAACACAATGGCAGTTATGGCTCTACTGCAGGATAACAAGACCTCTATGCCTGAGTGTGTCACTCCCCTGCTGGGAACAGCCACCTAGCCAAACACATGGGTGAAGTATAAGATGGGCAGCACACCACAAAAGGAGAGATCACAGGAGCGGAAAGAAGTTCATACATTGCTTCCCCCATGTGGTTGGAGTAATGAGGCTCCTCAGTATGAGGGGGCGTTGAATGTAGGAACGGGGCAATGTTCTGATTATGTAAGAACAGGAAGAGAACCTGTGAGAACTGGCCAGGAGAGGAAGTCCCATGATCACGCTGGTCCCCCACTCCCCACCTCCTCCGAGACATTTTTGGTTGCTATGGCAATCCAAAATTCTATATTTTGTCAGTATTTGTGCATGCACAAATATAGCTCGTAACATATTTGGAGGTTCTTCCTCTCCAACTATTTTCTTTTTAAACAAACAACATTTTTTTTTTTGCAAATCTGGGGGTTTCCCTGGGTTCACAGAACTCTACATTGTACCTGGAGTTGGCCCCGGGACCAGGCCTTGGCCAGTCTATATAAGCATGGCTAGATTCAGCACCCACCCTCCTTCCTTCCAGAGCTCAGCCAGGACAATGGCCCAGCGTGCCACAAGCAATATTCCACCAAGTCCTAAAAATGAAGACAGAAACCCCAACCAAGCTCCTAACAGCTGCATTCATTGAAACCCCAAAAAGATATAACAACAGCAACAACAACCAGCAACATTCAATTTATATGCCGCCCTTCAGGACAACTTAATGCCCACTCAGAGCAGTTTACTAAGTGTGTTATTATTATCCTCCAACAATCTCCCTGTGAGGTGGGTGGGGCTGAGAGAGCTCTGAAGCCTAGCGGAGTGGGGAATCAAACCTGGCTCTCCAGATTAGAGTCCTGCCACTCTTAACCACTACACCAAACTGTAAATGTACAGCCAAGCACTAAACAAATAAAAAAGGGCCCAGCGCAGCCCAGCTGGCCATCTCAACAGTGTTGTGCCAGTATCTCAAAAGCCACGATTTCTAGACTTCTGGAGGAGAAGGCATTTCACAGTAATTCACCCGCATAGGAATCCTACACACTGTAGATGGTTGAGGATAGGATGGGGAGAGGAGAGGGGGAAGATATTCTCATGTTCCTATTCAGATCGTGCAGGTTGCTGTCCCTGGAAAGTTTTTACTTTCCTCCTCCATCTGGTCAGTCACTTCGGACCCTGCACTAGGGTGTGTCTGTCCTTCAGAGTCTCCACAAAGTATCTTCATGTGTCTCCAAGTGTTCCCAACAAAGTCTCTCTGGAAGTATGCCTGCTCCTCTTCAAGAATGGCTACCACCCCTTTCAGAACGGCCACTTCCCTCCAGGGGAGGCTTCTACCCAAGGGCCCACCAAGCCACTCCCTCATTTTAACTAGGGAGGGGAAAGAAAAGGCTGGAATCCTGAGGCAAGAAGGCCTCCCCTGTTCTCGGGTTGCCTCCATTAGCATATTAATGGCTCTACAGCTACCAAACTCCACACCTCAGAATTCAGAAGGAATTGAGAAAGGGGGAAGGGGAAAAGCAGGATATAGACCAGCTGTCAGGGCAGTTTGAGCTTCACCCCTGAGCATTCACAGAGTATAAACCCCAACGTTCACAGAGCAAATTCTTACACAGATACTCAGGCGAGGTGTCATTTCCTCACAAGATAAAACAGAAGCCTAGCGGAGCCTTAAAAACTATTTATTTCAGCACGAGCTTTCATGAATCAGAGGTTGCGTCTTCAGATGTATAACAATATACATGTATGGAGATGTATATGAATGCATAACACAATCTGAAGAAATGAGCTCTGACTCATGTGTACTCAAGTTGAAATAAATGTTAGTCTTTAAGGTGAAAGGTTAGTCTTTAAGGTGAGAGACGTTCATGCTGAAATAAATGTTGTTAGTCTTTAAGGTGTCACTGGACTTGTTTTATTTTGCAACAACCGGCTAGCATGGTTACCCCTCTGCAATTTCATCATAAGGCCCATCAGTGGCTATTGGCTGTGACAAATAAAAGGACTCAAAGGTATTCTGCCTCTGAATAGCCAGTAGGAAAGGCAACAACAAGGGGAGAGGGGCTTGGGGTGGGCTTTGGATTCCTTATCTTGTCTGAGGGCTTCCACAACGATCGATGTGGATTCACAGGGTGTTTAGTGCCCCACGGCGCAGAGCGGTAAGCTGCAGTACTGCAGCCCAAGCTCTGCTCACAACCTGAGTTCGATCCTGGCGGAAGCCGGTTTCAGATAGCCAGCTCAAGGTTGACTCAGCCTTCCAAGGTTGGTAAAATGAGTACCCAGTTTCCTGGGGGTAACGTGTAGATGACTGGGGAAGGCAATGGCAAATCACCCTGTAAAAAGTCTGCCAAGAAAATGTCGTGATGTGACATCCCCCATGGGTCAGTAATGACTTGGTGCTTGCACAGGGGACTACCTTTACCTAGTGCAAGAAACAAGACAATATAGTACATTCCCCCCCCCCCTTACCCAGGTGGGCTCTTACGGCTTGCATGCTTACATTCTCATCTGAATTCAGACAAGGAGCACATAATATCCTCCCCACAGTTGACTTGAAAACCAGCTGATAAAGTTCTTCATTTTAAACACAATCTAGCTAGCATCTTAGATATTATGATTTCTCCCTGACCCAAGAGAAAAAAACCCTGGTCAGTAATATCGTACCTTGTCAATTACAACCTTTAATTTGTAACCCTTGACCAGACAGGAAGGAAAAACAGCTAGCATTTGCCTTGAAGCTTCTTCCAAGGACTCAATGCTGCCTCCATTATGCCGAGACCAAGAGCTAAACTACAAGTGACACCTGGCACATGTTCTTTAAGTGTTGGCTGATGCAATTTTACCTGGGAACTGTAGTTTTAAAAGAGCCAATCAGGATCACTGTGATTACGTGTTTTTGTAAAATAAAGAATAGGGAAGGGGGGTGGGGGGGGAGAAGCTTTTGGCTAGTGCCCTTAAATCCTTAGCTGCTTAAATCCTTACGGTGGTTGAAAATACAAGCAAAATTAGGTTAGAAGCATTTTTCTAGTGCAGTTTATGGGCACAAGCCTTTCATTTCTCCCTCCTCCTTGCTCATTCTGGGTGGAATTGTTAAGTTCCTCTCTCCCAGCGATCTCACACTGCTCTGTCTTTGAGAACTTTTATTTTAAGACCTGGCAGATTCCACCCATAATGTGCGTGTGTGTGTGTGTGTGTGTGGGAAGGGGAGACTAAAGGCCATAAACTACACTAGAAAAATACTTTTAACCTAATTTTGCTTGTATTTTCAGCCTTCCTCTCTCCAACGATCCCAAGCGACTCTTTTAAAACTACAGTTCCCAGGACGCTTAAAGAACATGTGCCAGGTGTCGCTTGCAGTTTAGCTCCAAGAAGCAGGTCTCAGGATGGGGGGTCTGAGGACAGAAGCAGCCTCGAACTGTCCGTGATGGGAGCCAGGGGTAACGCCCATCCTAAGGGTGTGCCCGCATCTTTCTACAGGATGGAAAGCCTCCCCAGCTATTGGCTTCTACAGCAGAAACGGCAGCCTGCCTTTTGGTGTGCTAGAAATCATGCAGAACCTTGTCAGGCTGTGAACAAGTCATGGCAACAGTATGGAGATGCCAATCTTTCATCAAGATCTTCTGCAGCAAACGCAAGCCACTCCTCTTTGGGGTGGGGTGAGGAGCATCCCGAGCCATCCAATTGAACCATTTCCAGAGAGGCCAGTTGTTAAAGGGAGGGGGGCGGAAAGTGGGGTGCAGAGAGGAAGAGGAGGAGGGCAGCAGCAGCAGGAGATTCCCCCGTGGCGTCCAAGCAAGTGAGCTACCTTTGGTGTGCATTTTCCTCCCTTCCTTAACTGAGTTGCGTTTTTTAGAGGCTCTATGGGAGCTGGTGGGCTGAGGTGCCGGGGTGAGGTGCACAGGAAGTCCTGGGACTGACATCAGAAAGGCCATCATGCCTACAGGGGACATGAGATAGTCATGCGAGGGGTAGGAGCCGGGGTGGGGAAAGAGGGGAGGAAAGAAATCGGCATCATACAGTTTTGCAAGAAAAATAAAACCATCAAACCTTGATTCAAAAGAACTTGATTAGAGGAACACATTTCCGGGGGGGGGGGGGGGCGGAAGCAAAACCAAAGGGGAGGAGCACAGAAGAAAGGCAGATAATGCTAAAATCCTTCCTTTCCCCAGAGGGCTGGACTCCAGAAGGCACCAACGTGGCGGGCCAAAGATAATAAGCAGTTGTGACAAAGGCAGCTTCGTTGTATTGTCGAAGGCTTTCACGGCCGGAGAACGATGGTTGTTGGGGGTTTTCCGGGCTGTATTGCCGTGGTCTGAGAGATCACTGAGAGATCTCTGTCTTTTGGTGCTACACCTCTGAAGATGCCAGCCACAGCTGCTGGCGAAACGTCAGGAACTACAATGCCAAGACCACGGCAATACAGCCCGGAAAACCCCCAACAACCAAAGGCAGCTTCATTTCTAAGCTCTCTCCCCATTGAGGAATCCTTGTCCAATCAACTTATCTGCCTCCTAGAAACTCCAATCACTGCAAAATGGGATCCCCCATCTCCTGCAGAAGATTCTGGGATATGTTCTACTGTGAAGGCAGCTTGTGCAATGCATCAGCCAGCAATGCGCGCATACCTCTGCAAGCTGCAGATGAGGGGCAGGCGGTGCGAGGGTACACAAAAAGGAGGCTCTCTTCCACCTTCCAGTGGTTTTGCAATATCTGCTCCAGCCCTGCGGGAGGCTGTCATGGGCTCATTCCCTGGCAATCACACTGAGGTTTGGGCGCGCTCAAAAGCAGTTAAACCGGCCAGCTTCCCCATATCATTCGAAAATGCAATCCTTCCTCAAGGATCTCCTCAGCAGCGTTACTGGTGACCAGAGATTCCGGTTGGCTACAGTGGCAGCGAAAATCTGTGGCACCGCATGCAGGGCATTGGGCAGGAACGTTGGCTCTCCCTGGAGCGCCCTAGAATGCACCCAGCATTTTTGCACAACTATGGACTAGAGGAGATGATCCTCAGCAGTGGACCTTCAGCTATGATTACAGACAGGGATTTTTTTCTGGGAAAAGAGGTGGTGGAACTCAGTGGGTTGCCAGCACAGGGGGGCAACTCTTGGCGGGAGGTGGTGCCCCTGGTACCACATGGACACGCGCAAAGTGCACGCATGCTCCCAGGGCCAATGACATCACTTTGGGTCAGCTGGAACAAAGGGGGAGTTTTTAAAAGTTTAAATCGCCCTTGGCAAAAATGGTCACATGGCTGGTGGCCCTGCCCCCTGATCTCCAGGCAGAGGGGAGTTTAGATTGGCCTCCGCGCTGCCAGCGGCACAGAGGGTAATCTAAACTCCCCCTCTGTCTGGAGATCAGGGGGCAGGGCCACCAGCCATGTGACCATTTTCAAGAGGTTCCAGAACTCCGTTCCACCGTGTTCCAGCTGAAAAAAAAGCCCTGATTACAGATCTTCTCCCTGAGCAGCCCCTGACAAGATTCTAAGGAACTCCAGAGTTCCCTGAAATACCGTTTGAAAGCTGCCTTTGTGACACAACTAGATAATCCGAGCATCCCTTTAGAGACAAGCCACACCTACAAGCGTCCAGGGAGTATACAGGGTTGCGTTTGGGAACCGGCAGGCTGAAGAAGAGGGTGTAAAGGGGAGGGCGGACTATAAATTTAAGAAAATAAATAAAATAAATAAATAGATGGTGCAAGGTATAAAGGGAGTGTTTTTATATACCTACAAGGTGCAGGCCAGATAGGTAAGGGATAATCCATCCGCCGAGCTTCTGCTTTCTATTCCATTTTCAGCTAAAAGGTGGTAGCCCAAGGAGCTTGCAGGAATCCAAACCACAGTTAAGGTTTGCTCTAAAATGCGCCCCTGAGATGGGGAACATCTGATCTAGAGCTTGGTCCAGGCAGTGATGTAGAGAGGCTGGGCTGCTTCCTGCCTTGCCTCTGAAGGTTTCACTGATAACGATGGGAAACTGGGGGAAAAGGGGGCTCTCAACAACAACTGAATCCAAACACTATGGAGGAGTAACTGGCTGCTGGCCACTGATTCCCTGTCATGCATGCTGAGAAGCACTCTATATGGTAATGGTAAGTGAAGTCCTTTCTTCTGAATGCCTCAGAGGTTGAGCATTTGCTGCATTTCTGGAGAATGCAGAATTGAATCCGAGGTACAGGGTTAAACTTTCCAGCTATTTTTTAAATGTGTACATTTCTAGTCCCTATGGCTTAGAAGCATGAACACTGCCTGCTCAAATTCTGGAAAATGGAAGGGGCAATGAAGAATGCCGGGGCTTGCAGGGTACGGCTTCAATGCCAGGTGTAGCTGCCAATACCACCCAGAAGGACGCAAAGTAAGCTGTTCCGCTCATGTCCTTGATGGGCCCATACAGGTCAGAGATGATGTTAAAATTTTAAAGTTCTTTTTTAGAGCAGGAGTGCATGCTGCTCTGGCGACGCTGCAGTTAAGAAACTTTGTATTATTGGGGCCAGTGGCTTTAAGCCTTGGTAGAGGGGAGGCCTTCCGTTAGTGGCAAAAGGATCATATGGGCAGCTGTATGGATGCAACACCTACATGGGCAAAAGCTGAGATTGCAGCCAGTGCAGCTCCAGAAAGCGTGTGAGAGTGGGGGAGAGAGGAATGAAAAGGGGAATGGCATGTTAAAGGGGAGATAGACAAACAGAAAGGTCTGCTAATGGAAGCTGGGAGCGGCGGAGGAGAAATAAAGCAGAGAAGGACAGAGTAGGTACAGCCAGCGTGGTGTAGTCGTTGGAGTGTTGGACTAGGACCTGAGAGGCCCAGTTCGAACCGCACTCTGCCATGAGAGATCTCTGGGTGCCCTTGGGCCACTCACCCCTCTCAGCCTAACCCACCTCACAGGGTTGTTTTGAGGATAAACTGAGGAGAGGAAAACGCTGTAAGTTGTTTTGAGTCCCATTGTGGAAAAAGGTGTGGTATAATTGAAGTAAAGAAAGAAAGAAGAGTATAAATAAAGGTAGGTTATGGACTATAGTCCATTATCACCTGACCGTGACCAGCCAAGCCAGTGTGTTGCAATGGTTAGAGCGCTGGGCAAGGGATTTCAGAGACCCGGGTTCAAATCCCCACACTGCCATGAAGCTTTCTGGGGGACCTAAGGCTACTCACAATCTGATTAACCTATCTCACAGGGTTGTGGGAGGACCAAAAAAAGGGGGGAAAGGACAACCATGGTCACTGCTCAGACTTCCGTGGAGGAAGGGCAAGGTAAACTGCACTAAACAAAATAAATAAATGAAACCCATTATGCCACAGTGTAGGCAGCAGCTTCCCTTTAAAAAAATTCTGGCGTCATTTGTTTACAAGAGCAGAAACAGGGCCTGCTCCGTGTTGGCTCCTGCAACATATGCAGACAGACCAGACCAAATAGCAGCACAAAGCTGCTCCAGCAGGCCACTGACTGGGGGCATCTTCAATTGGGAAGAACTAGCCTGTTGTCTATTCATTGGATCTGCCTGGTGTTCCGCAATAAAAGTCAAAGAGAGTAATCGCTTAACTAAATGTCGTAATAGTTCATTTTTTTTCCAAGTCAGTTTCATTATGATTGTCATCTTGTTTCCATTTCTTTTGCAATTAGTAGAAGCACCCTGTAGCCTTTTTGCTATTCTAATCAAAACCAATGCTTTAAAACTACTTGACCAATATTTGAAAATCTTTTCCTGTACTTCCCTGGGCAAATGGCCAAGCCTAAATTGGAATACTGATCTTATAGTGCAGAAGCACCTAGGCTGGCGGTCTTAGCACGCAGATTTGCCAGCTGCAAATCAGATCCAAAGACCAGGAAAGCCACGGCCAATCAGAGCAGAGATGAAACAGTAGACAGCTTCAGATTTTTCAAGATGAAAGAAATGCATCTAAGATGGCAAGAGGGTCATGGGAATACAGCAGCCCACAGAATGGGGACGCTCGAGGGGCAGAAGAACTAAGGATTTTTGGAATGTGGTGGTCACTGCCTTTGCCCCAAGAGGACATGAACCAGTGCCAAGTAGTAACTGCTTGCAGGCCACATTACAGGGGATGCCAGTCGCCAACCACCAATATAACCGATGGCAGTGGGTGGGGGGAGACAAGGAGAAACTGTAGATGCCACATTACCTGCCAGAGCTTGGCTCACTTTGCTGTGCCCGGTCATGTTCACAGGTAGTTTCGGTACACTGAACAGACATTAAAAGAAATGTGTTAAGTTTTGAAAAAGACAGTTAAAACATCAAGCAGCAGCAGCAGCAGAGAATCCAATAATGATAGAAACACGCATAGCCATATATTTCACTCTTGGCTTTGCAAACCAGGAGGTGGAGAAAGAGACTGTACAGAGGACCGAAGCCCCACCCCTCTGACCCCTGTGAAGTTTATTTGACAACTTCTCTACTGGAGAGCTGAACATCAACCCTCCACTTTCAAGCATCCTTTGCTGCCATAAGGACTTGAAACTTGTTTTTAAAAATCCAAACAGCCCTGTCTATTTAAATGCCCATTCCTACACACATAAAGCTGCCTTACACCAACTCCAGTTGTGCATCAGTCTAGCGCTGCAGTATCTATAACCTGACTGCCAACAGTTTTCCCAGGCCTCAAGCCAAGGGACTCTCTAATAATAATGATATTTGATTTATATACCGCCCTTCAGGACAACTTAATGCTCACTCAGAGCAGTTTACAAAGTAGGTTATTATTATCTTCACGACAATCACCTTGTGAGGTGGGTGGGGCTGAGAAAGCTCTGAGAGAGCTGTGACTGACCCAAGGTCACTCAGCTGGCTTCAGGCGGAGAACTGGAGAATCAAACCCGGTTCACCAGATTAGAGTCCTGCCACTCTTATCTACTACACCAAACTGGCTCTAATCTGACTCTTTAACTAGAGATGCTACATTCTGACACTGGAACCTTCTGTCTGCAAAGGAGATGGTCTGCCTACCACACAAAATCAGAAAACTGGGATCACATGGGGTCCAGCCAGTCACTTTAGAATTAAAACTCCTCGGTGCACTAGAGAGGGCTGGCTAAGCGCTTGAGCTAGGACGTCCCTGAAGGGATAGCGGCCCGGCCTTCCTAATACTGGGTGCTGATCACAGCCATTCCAGAAATCCAGCAGTTGGGATGTGCTTCCTTTTTATTTGTGAGACCGACAGCGTGACCTTTCCCTAAAGCCTTGGCTTTCCAATTTCTGGCTTCGTTCTGGGCTGTACCCACGCCCAAGTCATGAATTCCAGACTCGGCTTAAATAAAAATTCAGTTTATTAGCTTAAGGAGCGTTTGCCAAACCATAAAGCACTCTCCCCTAGCCAACAGACATAAAACAAAGAAACCTTACTGTTGCTACATAAAATTCTGCCTGTCTAAAACTTAAGGGCTTGCTAGCTAGTATCTCTGATTGTTCATCTTACCCAGCTCGTTGACGACGTGCCCTCTTCATGGTCTGGCATAGGGGCTTGCCAAGGTGGAAAGAACAGAGAAGGGAACCGGGTGAGCTGAGAAGCCATTTTTTGTAGGACTCACTACATCACCCGGCAATTCAAGAGCCAACCAAGGTCAAGCTGTAAATTAGCCTTTCAGCTGTGTGAAAATCAAGGGAGTGCAGAGAGAGCCCCTCTGAGAACAAGGTCGACTCGCTGGGGAACTCAGAGCCTGCTCTGCAGGTGTTACTAATCAGCCCAGCCGGCACGTATCTGAACTGGGCCAGAACCGCAACAGCACTTACAACTCTGAACCTGATCACACGGGGCCCATTTTTACCAAAATCTAGGTTTGGGCTGACAACTTCCTTACAGTCCCCAGGCTACAAAACTCACTAGACTTAGCCAAGCCCGTATTCTTCTGGCCTTGGCTCTTCGTCCCCACACACCTCCAAATGTCCAATTAAACAACACTGACTGCCCCTACGGGGCTCCTGCAACGTCAAGAAAAACCCTGGTAGGATCAGAACGAGGATCCATCTAGTCCAACGGTGCCTGTGGGTGCCACGTCGTCTGACCACACCTTTCCTGACACCCACCAAATGTTGGGCAGGGGTGGGGGCTTTTGCCCAGCAGGGCTTCTGATTGGCCGTGGGAGATCTGACTGGCTGTACAGATTTTTAAGAAGTTACTTCAGCAGCAGCTACCATCACGGCACCAGGACCTTCACTGTGACAACGCAAAGCTGTGTGCATTTAAGAAAACGCTTTAAAACACGGTGTTCATTTAAAAATGCATCCTGGTGAACAGAGCTTCTGGCTGGAACATGGACCAGTTACATTACATTACCTTAGAGTTATGCATAACCTCACTCCTTTGTATTTTGTGGCTGGCCCCACCTCCCTCCATGGCAGCCATTTTGTAGCTGCACCCCCCCAACTCAATTCCAAAGGAGCCCACAGGCTCCACAAGGTTGGGCACCCCGATCTAGTCTCCTTTTAAAGCATATGATCCTCCAGTACTATCATAACCTTATTAAAGGACTTCTGTCTGTCCAGAACCCCACTGCCAAATGGCTTCATTAGATGACCACCCCCGGCAGCATTTATAAATTTTTAAACTCGATCGTGTGCTCCCTTAGTCATTTTATGATTACCAGGTTAGTGCATGCGGAATGCCTGAAACTCTCATCCTTGCCAAGTATTATCATCATCAGAGGCCGACTGTCACAATTTGTATAGGTCAAGTATTTGCAAAATGTCCTACCTAACTCCTTTGGATGCGACGGCGTTCCCTGGGCTTGGCCCACCGACAGCAGCTGACTGCAGCGTTGCCCCTGTGCTGTGTGCATTCAGCCTTGGCATAGACCTTGCTCCAGACATGGCTGGTTTGTTATAAGGCAGGAAGCCTGGGAGAGAAGGACCAAACCCAGCAGTCCTGCCGGCCCCTTGTATTCCGGCTGAAGACCCCGGGAGGTTCCCCATGGAGTGCCGATATCGTGTGGTAATGGGTCCAGACCTGCTATTCAACAGGCACTGCTGGCATGAACAGGTGGGCCCCGTGTGAGCAGGCCCTATGATCGTGGCTACTGGGTACGGTGAGTCTACGCGCCTCCGGATCCCACGCTGATAGCCGGTGGTCTTGTTCGTCTGGGTCAGTGTCACAAGATTAACGGCGTAGTTATAACCCAAGGACCCGAGATCCACCTGGGGGCAACCGATTGTGAAGGCTTGCTCCAAATAGACACAGACGTTCATCTCGTAGGGGAACCAGCCTCCTTCGTCGTTCTGCCATTCCCAGACAACACCCTGCCCGGCCGCCGAGTCCAGCTGGAAGATGTGCCGACGTACAGCCCGCATGGTGCCTGAGCAGATGGAAGAGGGGGATACGGCGCATCAGAAAAACCAGGGTGTCCAGCAAGACGCTAAAGCGCACAGTAAGTACGGCCTGGAGCAATTTGAAAGCATAATCCAAACCAGACATTGCACGACCAATTCAAATTGGGGCGGAGGGAGGGGACGATAGAACAAAAATAGACAGGGCTGTTTTTGTCTGTAAGACACTCTGAACACACAGACTTGGGGGCTTTGGCTCAGTCACCCTCTGTCAGCATAACCTTTCTCAGGACTGCCATTAGGACAAAGTGGAAAAGGGAAAACCAAGGGAAAACCTAGAGGCCCTGAGAGACGTCCAGTACCGTCCCCTCCAGGTTGAAAATGTTGGCCATTCCAGATGACAGCCGTACAGATACCAGAAGACCCAACAGCAGCCACCAGCAGCCCAAAGCCTCTGCCTGCTGCAGGGATGTTTTGAAGGCCAGGAAGAGAAGCTTCCTGTTATTCTCTGTGGCTTCCTATGAAGAGCGCAGCTTGTCTGCCTTGCAGCCAAGAGACAGAACGTAAAAGGCCGTTTTTTTCACACTGTGGTTAGGTTTTTCAGTGTTAAAAAGGGAATACACCTGGTTTCTGCTCTCTCAGCAGAGAAGGGCAGCCGGCACAAATAGTTCTTATTTCATAGAAATTTCAAGGAGTTTTATGATTCTTTATTGCCAGTGCCGAATGTGTTTCAGTGGCACAAGTTGTGCAAATCTTTAGAGGTTCTTTGTGCACTCTTACTCTTGAGTAAGGTGCTCTGGATGTACAGTTGCAAAGGAAGGAGACGTGATGGGGATGCCTAATAATTTTTTTATTCTGGATGAGCAGGCAGGTAATATTAAGAATCAGACGTTCTCCCACTACAAGTTTCTTCCCACCCAAACAGCTATCTTTTATCAACTGGCGTACGTACAACTTTGTCTGCTAGTGGGAATACAACTGTCCGAAATACAAATCTCACTGCTGCTAATTCACTAGGAAGTTTACTCAGCGAAACCTCAGCCACCTTCCATTTGAAATATGAGGATAGCAACAGTGGTCTCCCTTACCTGGCTGTGGCAAGGGTGCCAAGACAAAGTAAAGTGCTTCGAAAGCTCAGAAGCACCCAATAAAAGCTACGGAAAATTACGGTGTCACTGCCTCTTGGACGTACTACTGCTGTTTGCTGGACTGCGTTTCAGGCCCCTGCTTCTATGCTAACATTCAGTTTGTGCATAATAGTTTCTATCAGCAATGAGGTCCTCAAAGTCTGTTTTTTAAAAGGGACAGCTGAACCAGTTGCTTTCAGAAACGTGGAGACAAGTCACAAAGTAGCACGGCAACAGGCCACGGCAGCTCTCTCCTTATGAGCTTTCAAGGCGTCTAGTCTTTATTTTGTAATTCAGTGCTGCTGCTATAAGTCACAGTACTGGCTAATTAGTTTCTGCAGTTTAACTACCCTTGTTACTCCAGCTTTTAATTTTTTTTTCCTTTGATGGGGTTTACATTTTACTCTGGGGCTTTTAATTGATTTTTGGCTGCTGCCTTGGAGATCTGAACCCAAAATAAATAAAAGCACGCATTTATAAATGCCCAGAGAAAAATCTAGGTCTATGCAATGCAGACCGTGGCAAGTACCTAAATCTGGCAAGTACCTAAACAGACTCAAGCAATGGATGTGATGGGAAGGGTGTTGGACGAGGAAGGAGGAGACCTGAGTTCACGTTACCTAGACCAGCCTTAAAACCTACGTGGCTGGCCTGCCCGTGTAGCTTTGGTTCAGGAGTGTAAGTTTCCACAGGCCCAGTTTGGCCTGGTCCCTGAGAAAAGAATGACCAGGCCTCTTAATTAGCTGCACCTGCAGCCTGTTGTGCTCAAGGAAAGCTGTCCTTGGGCCATAGCGAGTATCAGCCTCCAGCCACCCTCCCCGGTTTCTCTTGCTAGCAGTGCAGGTATCTAAGTGTGCCCTGATTGGCTGACCGCTCTTGAAAAGATGGATGCTCACAGCAGCGTGGATCCTCGCTATTCAGACCATTCTGCCACCATGTCAGAGAGGTGCTTTGCTCCATGCCAGATACTGAGGTGACCAGAACTGTCTGCCATCATTTGGGACTTTCCTTTCTAAGTTGTGAGTATGAGCAACCCATCTGGAAGCTACTTCAGAGATGCAAGTTAACAAGCATTTTAAAATCTAGTCAGTTAGTTGTAGTTGGCATAGGCAAGCTGTTATCATTTTCATTGCCTTTTGCTCTGTGCTTTAATAGAGTGGTCCCTGCCCTGCATACACACTTCCTAATCTGAACTAATTAATAAACAAAATATATTTTACTTCCAATGTCAAGAGTTCCTGCCTGAATGTGTGCCTGTGCTCCCAGAAATGAACTCAGAGGCTGAAAAGTCTCCAAAAAAAGGGCCAGGCCCCCATAAGGCTACTCGAGTTTCAAGAAGCTGCTAGTTCAGAGCTTGGGAACTGTAGTAGGGGCTCTCAAGGTCTAGACAAACGTCCTCTCAGTTGTACTGTTTTTGAGCTACTCGCACTCTCTCAGTCTAACTTACCTCAGAGGGTTCTTGTGAAGATAAACAGAAGGGGGAGCTATATATGTACCCCTGCCCTGAGCTCCCTGAAGAAAGGGCAAGATAAAAATGTGATAGTGAAGGGAACGCTATGAGAAACAAAATTGTTAGGGCCTCTTAGACGGAGAAAAGGTAGACTCCAATGCACTGGGCTTAGGTGGAAACCAACAGCAAAGAACAGTTTTCATTCCGCGTGCCTTAGGATGCTCCCAAATGCTTCACCGCCATTCTCCCAGCAATTCCTACAATTGCTCTGACGGTCTGGGTGATCTCGTCATCGCTTCACACTAACAACAGACTTGAAGGTCAAGTGCTTATAATGTGGCCACCCACAGGCCTGGCTGGCGTTCCCGAATGACTTCAGGCCCTCCAGATAGGCAGAAAAATATTATTTGCAAATTATAAAAAAGGCCCCCCCACAAACAAATGGACAGAACTTTTGTGCGTGACTTGCTAAAGCCTCAGCAAACTTGAATGGCACGGAGGGGACAATCTCCCTTTTGTGATTCCCCACCCCTCCTTTGATTTTGATATTAGAAGTGCATAAAAGGACAAACCAGGGAGAGACGGGGTGGCTTGCCCACCTACCAAGCCTCTGCTTCAGGTGAGATTTGCACCAGGGAGTTGCAAGGATGCAGGTTCATGTTCTTAGCCAACATGCCAGAGGTCCATAAAAGAACGCTTGACCTCTGAAGGGGATCTCTCTGCCATTCAGCTGCACCACCCAACCCAGCACAGCTGTTCCTTACCTGTATCCTGCCGGAATTGTGTGAGGCTCTGAATATCGATAATGTATGGGGCCAAGGAGGCGTCCGCCTGTCCCAAGGAGATGCTGCCATTGACAGGCCAGGTCCCTGACAGCCGCCGACCCTTCATCAGGAGGGTCTGGAAAGACTGCTCAATGAAGCTGCAGACGCCACTCCCGTACGGCCTCCATCGGCCAAGCTCATCCTGCCATTCCCATACTGCGACTCCTGGATCCGGCAGAGCGGTGGGAGGGCCAGACGGCCCAGACGAGTTACCTGGACCGGCAGCCATTTGGACAGGTTGCGGGAGGGGAGAGGGGAGCTTTGGAACAGCAGTTATTCCAAGTTCATCCTTTCATCTTCAGCAAGTCAGACCTTGAGTGGAAAAGGAGAGGGGGGGAGACAGTCACGAGACATCACTGGGCCAGGAGGTTGTAGGCTTTTCTTAACTTCTGCTAAAAACCAAGGGCCAGTTGTATTCCAGCTGTACAAAATCCAGACGGAGTACCATCCCTTCTCCAGACAGCTTGCAACTTAAGTTAGATAAGAAGGGAAGTGGATTGATGATAAACAAAGCGGATGGGAGCCTCCAGGAACAATGGGACAGCCCGAGAAGTTTTTTAAAAGGGCTTTCCTGCCACGATGTAATACTTTGACCTGGTACTTTTCAGTGTTCATGAAGCAATATATATATTTTCTTGGCCTCCTTACAACCACTCTGCATTAGGCTTGTATTATCACCCCCATAATGATAATGATAATAAAAAAAATTTGATTTATATATTGCCCTTCAGAACAATTTAACACCTACTCAGAGCAGTTTACAAAGTACGTAGTTATTATCCCCACAACAATCACCCTGTGAGGTAGGCGGGGCTGAGGGAGCTGTGACTGACCCAAGCTGGCTTCAAGCAGAGGAGTGGGGAATCAAACCTGGGTCTCCAGATTAGAGTCCTGCTGCTCTTAACCACTATTCCCAACTGGCTCATCTACTGTAGATGTTAGGCAGAGAAAGCAGTTTGCCTTAGGTGACCCAGTGAATTTGTGGCAAAGACCACATTTGAACCAGGAACCTCCTGAGTTGCAGCTCATTCTTAGCCACTGTCCTGCCCCAGCTGACAGGCACCAAGCTCTCACTCTCACAGAAGCCTGAGCTTCTGCATCTTGAAAGAAGCCTCCAGGTGACAGTGGAAGCTGGTGGCTACAACAGCTGCTACAGTCACTTATTAATGCCCTTTCCAGTCCAGTTTCAGTGCTGCCCTTTTGCCTTCCCTCCAACACTACAGAATGCCACAGTAAGAGGAAAGGAGCCAAGATAACCAGGAAAAAAATCAGGGCAGGAAGCTTGTTCTGAGACATCACTCTCTGTTAAGAGGCATGGAGGCTCTGTAAAATGAGCTGCAGGCCACTGTGGCATCAACCTCTCCCTGCACCCTAAGAAAAGAGAGGCTAATGAGGATCTGGGGGTCACAACTGGTCCCTCCTTACTTGGACAGGGGTTAGGTGCTTTCTCAAGGCATGACAGAAAACTCTGTCCACAGGCTGATTGGCAGGATCAGGTTTGGTCCAAGTATCACTTTCATTTCATAGCAGTTTTGCTTTCTGCCTTCCCTCAGAGGCCTGCTGACCTGGTTTCGCAGTGCCATAGGCAAAGGCACTGAAAGGCACCTACATTTCCAATGGAGAGAAGTGACCCGCAAGGGAGAACCTGTATGGTGTAGTGGCTAGAATGACAGACTAGGATCTGGGCAACCCAGGTTCCATTCCACACTCAGCCATGGAAGCTCGCTGGTGACCCGGTCGGTCACACACACTCACCCTAACTTATTTCACAGGGTTGCTGTGAGGATAAAATGCTATTACTTTAACACCCCCACCAACCAACCAAATAAAGTATCAGTAATAACCACCACTGAAAAGTTATTTAATAATAACAACAACATTCGATGTATATACCACCCTTCAGGACAACTTGATGTCCACTCAGAGTGGTTTACGAAGTATGTTATTATTATCCCCACTACAAACACCCTGTGAGGTGGGTGGGGCTGAGAGAGCTCCGAGAGAGCTGTGACTGACCCAAGGTCACCCAGCTGGCTTCAGGTGAAGGAGTGGGAAATCAAACCCAGTTCTCCAGATTAGAGTCCCGCGCTCTTACCCACTACACCAAACTGGCTTAAAACGTTTATATGCCACCTTCCCACCCAAACAGGGTCCCCCAGGCAGTTAACATCAAGAAATTTAAAAACATTACAATTGTAATAATGTTTCAGTTTACAATTAGAGATGTAAAATTCCCAGACATGTTGATGCTATGAGGGAAATTGTTTTTCCAGGAAAAACAAATTTTTGGTGAAATTGAAACATGTAATATTTGCCTTTCTATCAAACCTAAACTTATTTTGCCTCTTCAACAGCATAAAGTGAATTATTTATAACTTAGGTAGCATGTAGAATTGTAACTGGCATTGTTACAGAATTTTAAAAGAACAAAATGCCATGGCTTTCTACAAGCAAAATGGAAAATGCACGTGGTAATGTTTTGCATCCAAACTGTTGCACCTCATGTCACCTTAGCATATGCATCTTAATCTTTGTCATCTGGGAGGCTGGGGAAAAAATAAAAACTGAAACAACAAAACAAAACTGTGTAGCAAGGGGGGGATGTATTATTTGGATGGAAAGCATCTCATACAGTCACAGCATTGTAACACACTCAATCACTCCTTTTAAGCAAAACAAAGATTTTTAAAAAAATCAATAAGAGATCATCGTAACATAATGATGTAAGCTCCGTTGGGTTTTGTATGGCGGGGGAGGGAACAGAGGTATGAATGAATGAACTGAATAAATAACTACAGCCTTTTCCTGGATTTTTATTCCAGACTTCAACTACTTAAACATTAACTTTCCCAGACTGTTTTACGCTGTCAGCATGGAACATAGCATTCCGTACCTCCATACCTATTTGGATAAGAAGTTAAACTTCTTAATATAGAAAACATTGAGATTATCAGAAAGATTATAAAATTAAATGTTGCAAAAATTATTCACTCAGCAATGAACGTATCCTCAAAAATGTGTCATACATGTTTGCAGTTTACATTTGAATTATCATCTTATGCTGTTGGTTGTCTTGCATAACTTTTTTTATGCTATATGTTTTCAGTGAGTAGAGCTTTATCTTAAGAAGCATTTCATTAATGCCAAGAGAAAAAAACGAAGGTATTTTTTTTTGCAGTGCTCTCCAATTTTTTTTAATTGGAAAGACTGGGGGGGGGCGTTCTTTGAAAAGCACTAAAGAAAACCCATTTTCCCTTCAGTGCTTCACATATTTATTCACAATAAATACCACCAAAGAATATAGATCATGACTTAATATTTACTGAGAACTTTTCCTAATTGCACAAGGGATTATCACCTTGGTAATCCACACGATCCTGAGCCAAGTGACATTTCAGAGATTAACCGATTTATCACAGCCGAAGCTTTCGTGGGCTACTGCCCACAGATCAGTCTCATGAAAGATTATCCTCTGCTTTCCAATCCTTTCCCTTATAATCCTGTCCACAAAAGCTTCTGGTCTACAGAAATCTTATCAACCCATCCACACATTGCTACCTATGGTAGTCACAAGTAGTGAAGAAGAAAAGACACAGAGATTTAGATACATTCATGGAGCATAGGTCCATCAATGGCCAATATTCATGATGCCTTCAATGGAATCTTCATGTTCAGAGATGAAACACAGGCTGCAGGGGAGATACGACAAAAGGACACCTCCCATAATGTGAACATTCCCCACAGTTCCAACTAGGGTTACCAACTTCCAGGTGGGGTCTGGAAATCTCTCAGAATTACAACTGATCTTCAGACTACAGAGATCAGTGATCCTAGAGAAAATGGCCCCTTTGAAAGGTGAACACTCTAGCATTATATCTCTGCAGTCCCTTCTTTCCAGAAACCCCATGCTCTCCAGGCTCCACCCACAAATCTCCAGGTATTTCACAACCTGGATGTGGTAAGCCTAGGAGTCCCCACCGAGTGTGTGTGCATGTGAGTACATGCATGCACACATACTCTCACTCTCTCTCTCACACACACAGACACACACCAGGTTCCTACTCACCACCCCCAAATTTTAACTAGGAGCAGAGGAGAATTCCCAATTCTAAAATGTCTATATGAGAAATACCTATTATACAATTAAGTAGGTAGGTAGAAAGAAAAGCTAGCCAAGCCACCAACCGATCACAAGGAAGTCTGACCACAACATCCTTGACCTCCTCAATGCACACTTTCCTACAGAAGATTTTAGTTCCTTCAACAAGAGGGCACTTTTTGCAAATCACCAACCTACAAAACAACTTCTCTAGAGAGGAACTCACATCACCAAACATCCCCCCCCCCGTTTCCCCTACTCAAGTCTCACTACCCCTCAGCCCCTTAAGAGTTTTCTCTAAGGCAAAAGGCAGAAGATTCAGAATCAGGGTCAAATCCCTGCGTACCCACAAAGCTCATTGCGGGGAGGCTGATCTCAGATCAGTCTCTCTCTCTCTCTAATTCTAGCCTACCATGCAGAACGTCATAAGGGATAAAAGGAGCCTATGAGATCCCTGTGCTTTGTAGCAAAGGCTGGGAACAGAAAACGGAAACTGTCAAAAGTTAACATTAGAATTTAGCAAACCTGTCAACTGACCCATCAGTTTTCCTAGGGAAAGCTAGGATCTGAGGGTTGCCAACTCCGGGAGATTTGGAGGCAGTGGCTCGGGAAAGACCTCAGTGGGGTATAATGCCACAGGGTCCACCCTCCAAAGTAGCCATTTTCCCCCAGTGATCTCTATGGCCAGGAGATCAGTTGTAATTCCAGATCTCCAGGTCCTACCTGGAGGTTGGAATCCCTCCCCAGAGATGGAAGTTACTCCCCCCCCCCCCCCCAAGTCTCATTTGAGAACGCAGAGGAGGCTAAGCCCTCCCCAACCCAGCCACTTACTCGCGATCGCCGTCTCTCCATGGAAGTTTCCTCTTCCCCTTCCTCCTACCAGAGCCGCCTCACTCAGGCGACGGAAACACCACGGCAACAAGCGCGCATGCGCTAATACGTTTCTCTACGCTCTCTTTCTTCCAGGGCCCAGCCCCTCACCGCCGTGAAGCATCATGGGGGTTGTAGTTTTTTAAGAAACAGAGGCGAGTGCTAGAGGGAAGCGCTCCGCTCACCAGAAGCAGTGCCCAAAGCGCATGCTTATCATGGCGCCCGGCTTCTCGTGCCATGGAGCACGATGGGGAATGTAGTCTTTTTTTAGTAGGGAGTTTACCTGCTTCTGATCCAGTAGCACCTTAAGGACCAGCTGGATTTCCAGGGTATTCAGGTTTCTTTACTTGAAATATGTGTTTGTTGTGTATGTATTTGGAAATTTTATGCTGCTTTTCCAGAGTCTTGCTTGCTAAATTCCAGGCGGGAGATCTCCTGGCATTAGAAGTGATCTCCAAGCAACAGAAATGGAAATGGCAGTTTTGTGGGACAGTCTATGGAACCGTATCCCCAGTGTCGGATATCCCTTCCCTCAAAAATTCCTCCTTCCTCAGGTTCCGCCCCCTACACATAGAATCACATGAGGGACCCCCAAGAGTTATTTACAGTGCAGTCCTAAGCAGAGTTACTCCAGTCTAGCCCGTTGATTTCAATGGGCTTAGACTGGAGTAGCTCTGTTTAGGATTGCACTGTTAGTCCCCCCTGCACAATGCAGGACATTCACAGCTACCCTCCCCACTCCCCCAAGTGACTCCTGCTCAATGCCCAGAGGAAAGCAACAAACCTCTAGGATTCCTGGAGATGTAGAGATGCAGAATATATATTCTAAGTTGATTATTTATTTGAATATTTTTATCCCCACTTTCCTCCTGCAAAGCAAGACTCAAAAGCGGCTTACAAAAACCAATAAATTAAACAACAATCTAAAAAGTCATAGTACAATCATACAAAAGAAGCAGCAGTCAGAGATTGGGCCTAAGCAGCCGAAAGAACCTGATGGAACAGTCTCCCCCCATGTGGCAGCTCCTTTTCAGGCCTGAGCAGCCAAAGGCAGGGCTGAACAGCTGGAATAACAGCCCCTGGCAAGCACGCAAACCAATAATGTATAATTTAATATGCATATAATAAATACAGTTACATATAACATATTAGCAATAATGCCAATTATTAATGGTTATTATATATTGTTTAATAAATATTTTTAGTAGAAAAGAGCAAGAGTCCAGTAGCACCTATAAGACTAACAAAATTTGTGGCAGAGTATGAGCTTTTGTGAGTCTCAGCTATCTGAAGAAATGAGCTGTGACTTACGAAAGCTCCTACCCTACCCCAAATTTTGTTAGTCTTATAGGTGCTACTGGATTCTTGCTCTTTTCTGCTGCTACAAACAGACTAACATGGCTACCCATGTGATCTAATATTTTATTAATGTAGTACCATTACAGTTTTCTGTTTTCCTGTAAGCTGCTTCAGAGAGGCAAGATACAATTTCAAATGAATACAGCAAAATGATGTATGAATTATTAATCAGTAATTACTGCACTTTAAAAACATAGTAGTGATATATAATAACAGCTGGGTCAGAAGTATATTATACGTTCAATATTGTTATAAGGAAAGGGATTAAGAAATGCCAGTGCTACTTTTTGAAAAGAAAATAATAAACTTCTTATTACGGTTAGTTTTAGGTGGGTAGCTGTGTTGGTCTGTATTACAGGAGCAAGATTTGGATCCCAAATCTTATTATTATGGGTATTATGTCCAGATTGCCTGTAATAACTCGGCACTGCACACGACATTACCTAAGATTTCAGTGGAAAAGAGCAAGAGTCCGGTAGCACCCATAAGACTAACAAATTTAGTGGTATCAACTTTGGTGAGCCACAACTCACTTCTTCAGATCTGAAGAAGTGAGCTGTGGCTTACCAAAGTGGATTCCCTACCAATAATTTTGTTTGTCTTATGGGTGCTACTGGGCTCTTGCTCTTTTTCACTGCTACAGACAGACTAACACGGCTACCCATCTTGACCAAAGGTTTCAGTTTGCCCTCAGAATCAATGCTGCTGCCCGTTTTTTAGTAGTCCATATGAAGTAATGAGCTGTGAGTTCAATTGATTCACTTCTGAGTGGCTGCAACAGCAATCTGAGTTCAGGAAACAGGGGGGTTTTTTTAGCCTCCTTTTACCCATCTATACTTTCAGATGCCCCAATTATTAACTATCATTTCAACAATGTTATTGTTTGAAGGAAAGGATGTATATTTACAGCCCATGTGCTGTTTTCAGAACACGGTATATTTATTCTATCCTCTAATGCAGCCCTAAAAGTCAAGTTCTAATTCCGAAAATCTACAGTCAGTTTAATATTTGAGGGAAGAAACAAGATTTTCATATTTGAGGGAAGCATCCTTGGCTTGCAATCCTAAGAACACTTTCCTGGGAGTAAACCCCAAAGAATAAAATGGGATTTACATTTGAACAGCCTGCTTAGAATTGCTGTCTCTGATGCTGTCTGGGAGGCTGAGTACATGGCTTGGTCAGGACTGGGGAAGAATTAGGGTTGCCAGGTCCAGGTTGGGGAATTCCTGGAGATTTGGGGGGAGGAGCCTGGAGAGGGTGGGGTTTGGGGAGCAAACGGGGCCCAGCAGGGTATATTGCCATTAAATTCACCTTCCAAAGCAGCCATTTCTTCTGGGGAACTGATGTCTGTGGCCTGGAGATCAGTTGTAATTCCAGGAGATCTCTAGCCACCACCTGGAGGCTGGCAACCCTAGGGAGAACTCAGAAGATGGTAACTGATGTCCATGATGTGTTTCTGGAAGAGCATGCTTCCATGTTAATCTCTTTCTTTAGAAGTGACAAAATTTGTTTACTGCTACAGGACTTTCTATAAATATTAATTCAGAGCATACCCAAATTTAGTTCAGTCAGAATATGGCCCGTTAGGGTTCTCTTGTTTGGAGTTTCAGCTCCTTATATGTTTCTGTAAATGTGACATTTTTGTGTGTGTGCTGGCTTTTAGACCAATGAAAACAATTGCTAGGATCGTACAGTGCAATCCTTAGCAGAGTTACTCCAGTCTAAGCTCATTGATTTCAACGAGCTTAGACTGGAGTAACCCCGCTTAGGATTGCATTGCTAATGGGTTAACATCTTTGCATGGCAAAAGCTTAAACATCGTCATTTGAAAATCCCTACTTATCTCAATAGTATTTCTACTTTCCTGGGAAAATTTAACTTCGTTACACCAGAAATCAGTTCCCAGCTAAGAATCCTCTTCCTGCCGTGCAGGTTTGTATATTTGCATTCTCATAATATTTTTAATTGAATGTTAGCTTCCATGAGATGTTTGGGATCTGATTTTATTGTGAGCACCAAAATAAACTGATAACTATGAAAGTCCAGCTTTTTCTAGAACCCACAGCTTGGGTTCAACGGAGAATCCTAAAAGCATACCTTGCAGCAGAAAAACCAGCACAGGACTCTGGATGCATGGCTGGGGTCTCTGGACAGCAACAATTCTCCTGGTTGTCATGGAGGCAAGGCATCCCTGCTGCCATGGTAACAGTAGCATCCCTGAAAGATGCCACAGAAAGGATGATGCTTGGAGCGAGTGTGGTCCAGCAGGTTTCCCTGGTCCAACTAATTCCATTTATTTCTTGCTAACCTTCCTATTTAACAACTGTGTGATAGGAAGAATTTAAATCAGTGCAGGTATCCCCAGCCCATTACTACACCTTCATGCTAGAAAAAAAGCTTTACTTGCCTTCTGCTGAGTTTTTATGGGCTCAGCAGAACTCTGGAAGAAAAAAGACAGCACAGATCAGGGGTTTGGGGTTTTTTGTCCTCTGATTTCTTTTCCTAACCTCCAGACCACTTCAGCTGTCAGGGTGTGGCAGCCCACCTCTGGCAACAGAATTTGGATTGAGACTTATTTTTTTAACTCTTTTAATCTACCTTTCTCCCTGGAGGAATACCAAGGAATGCAGCAAAATTGTTGATAAGTTATGGTCAAACAATAAGGAATCTTGCAGGCCTTAAAGACTGAACAGGTTTCTTGTGGCAAAAGCTTTTGCGGACTAGAGGCCACTGTAGAACTCTTGACATGCAATTATTAGACACAATTCGCAGACCCTCCAGTAATTTACAGATGGACATAGGGACATGATTGTAACATCCCGATTTTCACACCAAGAATCACCACCTGAGCTGCCTCCTCCAGCAAGCTATGCAGCACATTGCCCCTTAGTTTTCATGCACATGCGCTTACATGCATGCACACTAGAGACAGGATAAGGGGGATGAATAACAGTACTTCTGATGAACAGTGTTCTGAGGAAGAGTTCTTGAAGAGACGATGTAGCACCTCTGTTACATTTATTTGTTCATTTTCATTTATAATCTGCCTTTCTCACAGGGAATCAAGGCAGATTACAAGTACTATAGAACGATTTGTTCAGTCAGTAAGCCTGTTACAGAATAGGATAACATTTGAATGATAATATTTGACTCTAAAAGCAAAAATTCCTTGTAAAAAAAGCTATTCTGTCAATCAGCAAACAAATTATAAAATATAATCGCAACATTTGTGTCTTCTTAACAGCAAAGATTCCTAGTAGAACAACATAATACTAAGGAACTGGAAGAAAACACATTATCCTTGAAGAGCGTGTTCCAAGCGGAGCCATAATTTACATCACAGCTCAGATCTACTCTTCTACAAGAATGCTCACCTAAAGAATTGTGTTTTGCACATTTTGCAAAGTGTGCAAGCATACTGTCCTGAATTTGTTTGAGCAGTCACATGTCACCAGGAAATGATGTCATTTCCAGTGTGACATGGAAGCAACAGGTCTTCTGGGGGCAAATTCTCTAAAAAAAAATGGCCCAAACTGAGTGTTTGGGGTTGATTTTTAGAGAATTAGCCTCTGGCAAGACCAGGGATAGTGGCAGGGGGTGGTCATCGGCTAGTAGTGAAGGCTGAGAGCACAGGATCCCCTGCAGTTGCAGGGGATCTAGCAAGTCTGGCCAGGGTTCCCAGATCCCCTTAAAAATGGAAGGGGCATTTTCTCTCTATTTGGGGCCAATTCTCAAAGAATCAGCCCCACGGAGACCCCACCACTTCTGGTTTGAACGGAAAATGATGACATTGGAAACCCAGCAGAGCATGCACACCACTTCCCTACATGCTGTGACCAGCATTTCCACACACACCCTCCACCCCAACCAGGTGAGCAGGAGTGGAGGTGGCAGCTGGGGTGCAGACTCCCCCCACCCCCTGGCAAACCAGAGTCACTTCCCCACAACAGGCACCCCACCCTGTACAGGGTTTTATATGCTCTTCCTCTGATCTAAAGGTATTAATAAGGTAGCATGAATCCAGTCAGTCGGGTTAGGGAACATTATGGGCTTATAGCTGTCTTTTGTCATGTATGGCTGTAGTGTACCCTGTATTAATTCTGCGCCATTTTTCTACCTGTTCCCCTAATTACTTAACTGTTACAGTATTTGTAAATAAATTAGTTTTTCTGTTCACATTATCTGGGTTAGGGTTACCAGGTTGCCTGCCACGGAGGCGAGAAGGAGGGGGTGTGGGGCTGGACGGCTCCTTGGAGGGGACCCCTGGCTACCGCAAAACCCCACCTCTTTCAGCGACACTCCCCCCAGGGGTTAAATGTTGGCCCTTATTGCTCAAACAGAACCTGGCACAAGGTTTCCATCACTCTCCTTCCAGGTTCATCACCTTCCAACCTCCTCACCGTTGATTTTTATTGGGGTTGTGGGAATGATTCAGGGTTGGATGATGCCAAAGAGAAAACTCAGAAACCCATGAAACTGACTTGTATTGAGTCAGACCTTTGTCTCCACAGGTTCTCATGGAGAGGTCTTTCATATCACCTGCTACCTGTTCCTTTTAACTGGAGATGCTGGGGATTGAACCTGGGGCCTTCTGCACACCAAGCCGATGCTCTGCCACTCAGCCACAGCCCCACCCCTGTGCCTTTTAGCAGAAGTTAGGTTCTTCTCTGGCAAGGGTTGTGGGTTTCCATCAGAAGCCACCTGGCACTCTCCAAACCCCCTTGTCAACAGGTTGTCCTTGGGATGCTCTCCCTCCCTGCTGTCCTTCCTTGGCCAACATGGTTTCTGCTGCTCACGCCCTTCACGAAGCAGATTAGTGCAGGTGAACAAAGGCGATTTTGTTCTGCTCGGGAGTGACCAGGATAAGCAGCTGAAAAATCCTCTGATTTGGCAAACTTCTCGCAGCTATGCCGAGGTCAAGGAGCCAAGATACGACAAAGCGAGGGACAGCAACCGATGGCTGTAGAGCCTGATGCAGCTTAATACAGATCCACAGAAGGCTCTTCAAGAAGAAAATCAAATCTTTAAGTTAACGTACATGGGAGGAGTAGGTGGGATTTGGAAATAACGACTGTGATGAGGGAATTGCAGGCTAAGATATTTTATGGAGCTAAAGGGCTTCTTAGAGCTGCTTTACAGAAAGAGAAATGATAAGAGGTGATCTCAGGGTGAACCAAGAACAGATTTATGTGAGTGCACTAAAACAATTGTGCAGGGTTCTCTGGTGTACATTTATTAATTACTGTGAGACCTCGCATGTGTGCCGCTTCCTAATAAAGGACTCAGAACAATTAGTTCTTTGGCTGCAGAAATTTTATGGATTCAACATGTTAATCACCAATAATATTAAACTGCTTATTTTCAGTTATGCAAATGGGCTTTTGTTTATCTCTTGCTCTGAATTTTGGCATAGTATGCTCTTAAATTATAAAATGTTGCTGACCCTGGGCTAGATGGAATTTCGGTTGGATGCAGCGAGGACTGGGAGTCCAAAATGGCCCTGGAAATGGGCCCTGCCCCTTGTTGCCACCACACCCCCTCAGCTGATGGAAGTTGGCAACCCTGGCGTGGAGGATCTGGATCAGGCAGGGTTCCACAGCAGTGACTCACCAGGATTTCTCCCAGTAAAGTAAAGAGCCGATCCGATCCTGGATCCAGTAGGGCACTTCCTGTTATCTATGACACGTTGGAAATTCCGTGTCCAGAAATAATCTACCTCTGAAGAACTAAATGCTAGGATAGACAATGAAAGAAAGCTGATGCCTTTGTGTCACTCTTCTTGGCTTTCCCAGGTGGCCACTGTTGAAAACAAAATACTAGACTAGATGGATTTTTGGTCTGATCCAGCATGGCTGGTCTTGCCTTCTTACAGAGACTAACATCACAAAGTTCTTTTAAACACGTCTACCGACCGAGGACGCACTGCATTTAGCTGATGAAGTAGACTCTTACCTACGAGTGCTGATGCCACAATAATTTGTCTTAGTTTTTGCAAAACAAACTCCATCAGGTTTCTAGCCATGTCTTAGAAGAGAGAGTTTAATCCCATGATACGGAGCACCTGAATTTATATACAGGTTTCTAAATTCCCTGAGCAGCTGCAAATTCAGCAGCCAACCCCCCACTCCCCAGCTTCCTCTTTGCTAGCATTTTTGGGACCACTGGAAATACAAAGGCTGTCAGCCAAGGTACTGACAGCCAAATGATCATTACCGACTTCCTCTTCAATTTAGACATTTTTTCTTAAAGGGAGAAAAATGCATTTTTGAAGAAAAAAAATTACCTCCACTGTTCGGGAGTTTCTAAACTAGACTCCACTCTGCAGCAAAAGCCTTCTTGCAATAGAACGTTTCTGTCACCCCTTCTGGAAATCTGACCCATTCATCAGGGAACAATGTCTCTTTAAAGGTGTCCCTTTTGTTTTTTTTCCTCCATCTCTGCTAACAAGGATAATTTTTAATCCAAATCAAGATGCATACTTGTAAAGAAACTGCTTGCCGAACAACAGGATTTTAAGCCTCATTCCAGTGGCATATGTTCCCAAAAGGTTATAGTAATAACACACTGGAATCGTGTGATTGATGGATGAAGGATTTTCTCCCTCTGCATCTCTTTGTAATTTGCAAGAAAAGGAAAAAGAAAAAAAAGGTTTGATAACACCGGTCATGAGGATTACTCCCCAACGTAAAATATTCCTTTCCCCCCTGAAGCTGCTCTTTTGGAAAGAGGGGAGTTGTTTTTAAATCACCAAAGATTGCGTTTTGGAATTTAACTCTGACATCTTTGATAGAGTGCAAGACAGACTAGCCAAGAGGTATGTGATTTTTTAAAATATATAACCCCTTTTTCTTCTCTTGCTTCGATGTGATGTTTTCAAAGGTAGGAGAAACATCCACTTTGGAAAGATAGCAAAGGAATTCTTTCAAGGGTTTTTGGAAGAAGGGGAAAAAATTATAAGAACTGCAACTCCCGTGCAGAGTTAAAATACTGGCATTTTCTTGCATTCCTTCGCTCTATCCTTTCCCCAAATTTATTTTTTCAAAAAATAATAAATCTGAACAAACTAACTTGAAGTCTAAGGGAAGAACTTCAGCTACAAGCAAGACGAGCACTGGGGAGCAGCAAGACTGGGCAGCCCATTACCAATCCCTGACTGATGGGGCATGAATTCCCTATATCAATCCCTTACCAACAGGAAGTAGACTTGGAATAGTGCAGGCTCTGATACTTTCCTCTGGGCAGCCCTCTCAGCCAGAAATAGAAAATGGCTCTCTTGACTCCCCTACAACCTTGCTTGAAGCAGTCACCAATTATGCTCTGCTCCCTCCTCCCGGAGAGAAGGTGAATGCATGCATCGGTGGGTCTATATGTGCAGACACGCATGCATATGCCAATGGGGTTGAATGTACACGTGCAGTTCTGGGGGCCCCAAGTCGTTATTGCATCAACTTACACTGTGTAATCCGTTTTGAGGCTCAGTGAGAAAGGCGGACTGCTAATATGCTAAGTGTGCATACAAAAATAAATACATTTTGCTCAAGGTCCTCTGTAAACTTGGAGCTTTAAAAGCAGATGGTGATGGTGATGAATATCATTTATAGTCTGCCGTTCTCACTGAGTCTCAAGGCGGATTACATAGTGTGAGATGAGTACAGTCAATATCAAGAACATTTCAATTAACAATGCCATAGGGTAATTCAAGTTTACAAAGACATATCGTTGGCAGAAATCTGATACAGAGATGAAGAAATGTTGAAACAGAGCATAAGCAATTCTAGAACTGACATTAGACAACATAGAAGTACCGGTAGGGTCATAAAGCAACAGGTAGTACATAGGAGCACATACTTAAAGCAACAGATAGGATGTAAGGCAACATAGTGGTGAAGTCTATGGACTTGTTAGTGAAACGTCTCTTTGAGACCCCCTGCCTATAATACAGCCCTCCTATCTGAATAAAAAGCCCTTTTGCATAATTCAGTTTTGCATCGTTTGAGGAAAGCCAGGAGATTGGGGCTCTCCTGACCTCCTCAGGTATGCTGTTCGACTGGGTAGGGGCCACCACAGAGGAGGCACGCTTGTGGAGATAGCTGCTCATGATCACAGTTCTCTTTGTACATGATCAAAGGGCCCCCTGCCTTTGTATCTACACTGGAGGGCAGAGTATGACTTTCTCATACTTTTAGCCCCATCAATGCTGGCAAATCTAAGAAACAATCATTACAATATTGCAGGGACCTTGGGCTGCCTACCAGGAGGTTTGCCTGGAGAAGGCAGTGGGGCCTGATTCTCTTTTGCTTTACCTTATCCATTGCCTCTAAGTTTTTCTCCCTTTGGGAACTGGGAGACAGGCCCAAAGGTGGGTTTTCTACCAGGCAGGTGCCCAACCATGCCAACCCCAATGCCGTCCCTGCTCCAGTTGGCACTTAAAGCAGGCTCAACCCAGCTGTTCTATAGGGAAGTTTCAACTGAGATACCCAGACCATGTACGGCTCTATTGGACAAATGCATCAACTTCCCCTGGGCTCTGAAGCGTGCTGGCAATAACCAATTGTGCTGTTTTCACTCAGAACAAGGAGTGCTTATGAAGTGCAGCTAACACGTGATTTGTAACCAAATAACAATGTTTCATATAACAAGAACATTACAGGCACATATACTGGTATGTCTTCATCTAGAAACCTGTTAAATATTGTCATTATGTTACAAATCGGGTGTTAGCTGTGCTTTGCATGGACTTCTTGTTCTGATATTCAGTCCTTCCCTTTCGTGGCTTTAATTCTGGCATGGTATGACTCTGCCAACTTGCACCCAATTCCTGTCTGGCATTCATTACAGTCGGGGGCTGGGACGGGAGAAGGTACCTGTATTGTGCCCATCTAGTTCCCTGTGTGGCTCAGAAAGCAGCGTGGTATAGCCCGATTTTGTCATATCTCACCTGCCATGAAAACCCCTAAATGGGTTTGCCATGTGCCAATTGCAGCTTGACAGCACTCATGTACCTACTTCCCTTAAAGAGCCCAAAGAATGCCATTTTGATAGGGAAATGGAACAAGGAGGAAAGAGTTAACCCCCATCACCAATCCCCCTGTCCTTATCCGTATTGAATCCTTATCCCTGCATCTAGTTTTCAGTAACATGTTAGGAGCTCCAGTTTCACTTGAAGTTATTCCTTTCATGGGTCAACACCCGGAAAAAAAATGAGGTCGGATTTCCCATTTTGTGGATATTGTGCTGTTGTATTCATTTAACACCTGGATGTTCTTGTCTACATGAAAGAAATCCAGGAGTTGAATGATTCCACAACAGTGTTTCGTCGATCCAGTCTGAAGTCTGGTGAAGTTTGCAGAATAACAAAACTGTCTTGCAAAGCGTTTTGCTTCAACTAATGTTTTGGAATGTTATCAGCTCCCAATAATATTTTTTGGAAATGAAGGTAACCCTATTTTTTTAAAAATAAGGCAAAGTTGCGTGATCAGATTTCTAAACAGGAAGAAGATCAATCAGCCTTAAAACCAGGTTCCTACAGGGGTCACACCTTTCCCATCCCATTGCAGCAAGAATAAAAAGCAGCTTGGAGATTCTCTGTAGAGACGGAGGTGGAGCATGGGAGGACAGGTCCTACCTGAGCCAAGCAGCACACCTTCCCCGAGTCAGAACAGGGACACGCTGTTGGCCTGAAACCATCTCGTCTGCCATCATGCAGCCGTTCGCAGCAAATGGCTGAAGAGGGGAAGGCAGGCCTGGCCCCTCTGGACAAAAGGCGACATTATTCCCCAGAGCATCTCGCTGCGGGATGGATGAATGGAGTATTCAAACCCTCAATCTTATGGAGTAGATTATCTTTCATCCTCTGATATAACGATGGCATTTGTCCCCTGGCATGCAGAATGCTATCAAAGGAGAGTGGGAAAACATCGGAGCTTCTTCATGTTTGCAAATCCTCTCCAGATCAGAGGTTTTCAGACTGTGTTTCCCTGAGGAACATTTTCAGGGAACCTGCAGTTATGGTGGACCAATACCCCTTAAAGGCAGTTTCCTACAGATCTCCCCTTCACAATGTATAGCTGCAGAAAGGTGCTGAGTGGTAAGCTGCAGTACTGCAGGCCAAGCTCTGCTCCCGACCTGAGTTCGATCCCAGCAGAAGCCGGGTTCAGCTAGCCGGCTCAAGGTTGAATCAGCCTTCCATCCTTCCGAGGTCGGTAAACTGAGTACCCAGTTTCCTGGGGGTAAAGTGTAGATGACTGGGGAAGGCAATGGCAAACCACCCCATAACAAAAGTCTGCCAAGAAAACGTTGTGATGCGATGTCCCCCCATGGGTCAGTATGACTCGGTGCTTGCAGTCTACCTTTACCTTTTATCCTGTTCACATAGGGCCATCAAGTCTTTCCAGGATCCCATAAGACCACAAAGACTATCAAGCCAAGCCACACGGTTGCAAAGGTCATCAAATATTTCCAGTACCCCACAACGCCTTCAAGCCAGGCCAGTACCCCCAAGATTGCAAAGACTGTCAAGGCATGTTTCTCCCCCCCTCCACAAGATTGGTAAGGCCATCAAGCCTTGCTGGCAGAGACCCACAATATCTCTTGTGCGGCTGCTGTTCTGTGCTAAAGAGGAAAATGTCTGCAGTGCAAAGGATGGATAACATAACTGTGCAGAGTGTTGACTAGAACTGGAGAGACCTGGGTTGAAATCCCAGGTTTCAGATTTCAGCCATGAAAGTTCATTGAGTGACCTTGGGCCAGTTACTCTCTGCTAGCCTAACCTACTTCACAGGAGGGTAGTAGTAGTAGTAGAGAGTGCCCTCAAGTCATAGCTGACTTATGGCGACCCCTGGTGGGGTTTTCACAGCAAGAGACTAACAGAGGTGGTTTGCCATTGCCTGTCTCTGCAACGCTGGTCTTCGCTGGAGGTCTCCCATCCAATTACTAACCAAGGTTGACCCTGCTTAGCTTCTGAGATCTGATGAGATCAGGCACACCTGGGCTACCCAGGTTAGAGCTCACAGGAAGGTAAAATGGACGACAGAAGAATCATGTCTGGCATCTTGCTTCCTGGAGGGAGGGCAGGAGAAAATCTGATCGACAGAAAGCTCAGCCCATCTTAAGACTGATGATGTTTCATTTCCAGGTGTGGTTTTTCCAGTTATTTCCTTGGAAGACCTTTGGGGAATCCTCTGTGTAACCAGTGAGAAGCAGAAATGAGAATTGGTCCCTGCCCAAGTCAGAGGAATAGAGATTGGTGGCCTGGATGCTGGGCGCTGCCTTCTGTGGTGATTCTGTCAACGTTGGGCCCCCTCTTTCTCCTTTCACCAACAGGTGAGTTGTTCCTTCAGTACAGCAGGTAAGGTTGCTAACTTCCAGGTGAGGCCTAGATCGGTCTTCTTGGTGCACATACTCACCAGCTGCACATCTGTGTCCTTAACTGATGACGTCACTTCTGCACCTGGAAGTGATGGGGTCGTGCCAGGGCCGAATTCTTAACAAATGGCCCTGCTTTGTTTTGGGATGAATATGAAAGAAGCGGTACGATGCTGTCATTTCTGGGTCATAGAGGAAGTGACATCATTGGCCAGGGACTCATGTGCACCCAGTTTCCAGCCTGCCTCCTCCCGCATTTCTATGGTAGCTCTCTGCTTTTCTGCTGCTGAATTGCCAGCTACAGGCTAGGAAAAGTACAAAAAGCCAGAAACGACACAGTCCTTACTGAATAGCCTTATATTCTGCAAAGTTGTCTAGCTTCCCTTCCTAGTATTCCACTGTTCAGAGTGAATGTAGGGAAGCAGTTCAACCTCTCTCTTCTTTATTTCAGCCCGTGGTTCCAAGGCTGCAGTGATGCCCATTCCAGGTGAGATCTTTTTGCCATTGCTCTGTGAGGAACATTATGCCGTTGTTCACTAGCTTTCTGAATTTGGGAGCTGTATCTTCTGGAATCACCGGGAACCTGGGCGAGCAACTCCTGAAGGGTTGTATTGTCGAAGGCTTTCACGGCCGGAGAACGATGGTTGTTGTGGGTTTTCCGGGCTGTATTGCCGTGGTCTTGGCATTGTAGTTCCTGACGTTTCGCCAGCAGCTGTGGCTGGCATCTTCAGAGGTGTAGCACCAAAAGACAGCGATCTCTCAGTGTCACAGTGTGGAAAAGATGTTGGCAGGTAATTTATATCTATTCAGGAAGGTGGGTTTGCGTCATCCTGTAAGGACGCAACCCAAACCCACCTTCCTGAGTAGATATAAATTACCTGCTAACATCTCCTCCACAGTTTGACACTGAGAGATCGCTGTCTTTTGGTGCTACACCTCTGAAGATGCCAGCCACAGCTGCTGGCGAAACGTCAGGAACTACAATGCCAAGACCACGGCAATACAGCCCAGAAAACCCACAACAACCATCCTGAAGGGTTGTTCCTATAGTAGCTCTAGAGAGGAGTTCTGCATATACAGGGCAGCTGCTCTTTGGTGTTTTGCTATGGTTTATTGGGTATTGATAGTATTTCTAAAAGAGCTCCTATGGAGTTTCTGAGATACTGTGACAGGCTAATGTGGGATTTTAGAATTCCTCAGTCTATTCCACATGTGATGTTGAGGGGATAGGGTTTGTGCACTGAGGTTATATCTATATATTACAAGTCCTTTTTGATTTGGGGAGGTGCCGTGGCTCAGTGGAAGAGCCGCTGATTTGCATGCAGAGGGTCCCAGGTTCAGGGCCAAGCTACACATGACGAATGACACTTGAACGGCAAGTGTATTTCTCCCTGTTCACTTGCCCTCCACTCAATCCACTTGCCATTCAAGTGTCATTCGTCATGTGTAGCTTGGCCCTCAATCTCTGACATCTACAGAGGAACAGGTAGCAAGTGATATGAAAGACCTCTACTTGAGATCCTGGAGAGCTGTTGCCAGTCCGAATAGACAATTCTGTCTTCAATGGACCAGTGGTCTGATTCAGCATATAAAGGGTTTTCTGCACAGGTTTTTTCTGTTGGTTCTGTCCCCATACTGTTTCGATTTATCTCCTGGTTTCCGCGTACAATTTTTTGCCTTTAGTTTTAACTTTTTTTCTTCTTTTCCCTTTTTTCCCCTCCCAGTTCTTTTGAGATCACTTTTATCCCGATCTTCTTCCTCAAGCTGATTTTGAGCCAAGTTTCTTGCAGTTTTGTATGTCCCTCCCATCCACTCCCACTCACTTCTGCCATGTTCATCATCAATGAACCACTCCTCCCCTCCCCTACTTTCTTCCTGGCTCCTGGTTTTGTTCTCTATCTTATTTTGTAATCATCATTTTCACAAAGTTATATCAACCTTCCATTGTACCTGTACATGCACAAGAGGAAACAAAAAAGCCAGAAATACACCTGAAAACCGTTTGTTCTGCATGACTCTGGTCAGGCTTGATTCAAATATAGGCATGCACTTAAGAAGTCTTGAGTGTCTAGTTAGCTTTCCTATATCAAATCATTTAACTCCTGTTAAGGGGTACACCACAGATAATGTCTTGGTTTCATTACCAGGTATTGTACATAGGTAACACACTTATGGAGTCTCTGCTTCCATTTTAACCCTTTATTATTACAAAATAATTATTCGATATATTTAATATCAACTCAATCAACAAAAAGTTATACCATCCATTATAACTACATAGATCACTGCATGTGTGTACAGTGGCCATCATCACACGGTCATAAATTTAGCGCCAAACTAGTGCCATCTCCCGCTGAATGCTCACTTTATTCCAGCTCTCTTGCGATTTCGCCATTCTCCCCAATTCACGCATTGTGACTCTTTATGTCATCTTTATCCACTTCCATGTGAATGCCCTGGATCGACTATGAACTCTTTGCAACACCAAAACGCTCACTCTCCTCGATCATCTGTCTCACCTAACACTGATTCTCCTGCCCTACACTCCCACAAGCCCCAGCGCAACCCGCAATTAAGCCTCAAAGTAATTTTTTTTTTAAGTCAGCCTTATAGTGCTATAGCCTTATTCTGCCATGGGCGGAAAACCTCTGCTACCTATCATGGTTGGCTTTTGGGTTGGCCCAGCACAACATTGGTATAATAGAAGAGTGATATAGCACAAATATGCGAAAAACATTAAAAAAAGGGGCGGGATTTTTAGGGCCCTGTTTCCGGAGGCACTTTGACTGACCGTCGAATTGCGCTTTTCCCTTTTAATGTGACTGACTGGAAGTGCAAGCAGTTGTCAAGAGATGGGAGAATCTGTTCTAATAACGATAACAGAAGAAACGATTTCTAGTGCAAAACTGCCGAAATAAGGGCCCGTGTGACGACGGCCAGTGTCATCAAGTCACAACTGACTTATGGCAATCCTTGCTGGGGTTTTCAAGGCAAGTGAGAAGCAGAGGTGGTTTGCCATTGCCTTCCTCTGCAGAGTCTTCCTCAGTGGTGTCCCATCCAAGTACTGACCCTGCTTAGCTTCTGAGATCTGACGAGACTGGGCTAAACCATGCCACCTTCCCTCCCACATAAAGCAATAAAGGAGAGCAATTACATGTGTTCAAAAAAGTATCTTATCCAAAGACATGAAGGTCACAGGCAAGGAGCCTCTTCGAAGCCCTCGATCAATTTAGCTAGTCATATTTATAGGGTTTCAGAACCTTCTCTTAACAATCGCTGCTTCAAAGACTCAAATTATTAGTTAACTTACTATCTTTTGACTTCATACACTCAACGAGATTATCCATAATTGAAACGTCTTCTTGAAACAGATAGCAATCCTTAGTTTTTCTTGCTACTTCTTGTCTTAACAAAGTCTATGTAGAATTAGTGATTACAAGTTTCTCATACATCTGAATATCTTTTGGCCCTCCATCAATACAACTATCTTGAACATTCCTGCCATTCTCAGATACTCTCCGTTCCTGGGCCTTGGTACATTGTACATTGTATATATTGATATTGTCACTGGAAGTGAGAAAGGGTAACTCTAGGAATCACCAGAAACTCTAAGGTAAAACCACTGTTTGGTTGCCATGCAACATTTGTGGCTCTGTGTGGGGGTGAGAGGCTACAGCTGCTACTTCCTGCCTGCCTTGGTTGCAAACAGAAAAGAGCCTGTGTGCATCTGGGAGGCAGAAAACTCCCATTGCATGTAGGATGCTAAGTCCTCCTGAAGATGAAGTTTTAAAGGAGCATATGTTGTCCCCAGCCTGAACAGGTGCTTTGCCAACTGACTACACATCCCAGAATTCTTTTGTTTCAGAGCAGAGGATTCTGGGATATGTTCTCTATCTGCATCTCCTGCTTCCTTTCAGTCCACCCTTGTTCTTCCTCTCTAGCATAGGGATCCTTCTAAACCCTTTTTTCTAACTGGTGGCCTCTTTCCCCCCAGATCTACGGCTGGTCAATGGGCGCAGCCGGTGCCAGGGGCGTGTGGAGATCTTCTACAACAATACCTGGGGCACGGTGTGTGATGATGACTGGGACATCGTGGATGCCAACGTGGTGTGTCGCCAGCTGGGTTGCGGCCACGCAATAGCAATGCCGGCCACCCTCTTCTTTGGCCGGGGTCACGGGCCCATATTCCTTGATAATGTGGACTGCAAAGGGCGGGAGACAGCCCTCAGCGAGTGCGGCAGCCGTGGGTGGGGCATCCACAACTGCTACCACTACGAGGATGTGGCTGTCACATGTAATGGTATAAAGGTTTGCTTCCACTTGCTTGTGATGTGAGGGGCTTTTGGCTGTGTGTTCAGTTTGCCACCAGATCTTGAAAGGAGCGGACTTCCTTTCATTACAGGATTTTTTCCCTTTGTACTGTATTCAACTCTTCTTTAATTCTGAAATTAATTCTGAAATGGGAGCATGTGTGGTTTGCCATGGCTTTCTGTTCCTTCATTCACATATACCCGATCTTACCTTACTGATGCACATGTGCTCAATGATAAACAAAACCCACTTTGCAAATAATTGGGATCGCCTTTGTAATTGATTCCCGGATTGATTCAATTTTTGCAGCCCTGCTAAAATGCTGGTTAAGAGGGACACTTGGGGGGTGGTATATATGTGTACACGGAGGTGGCCAGAGGGGAGCTATTGTACACAGGGCTTTGACGAAAAGATTGATCCACATTCACGCTCCCACTGTTGGTTGTCTTTGCAGAGCTGCTGCCCACACAAGCTGCAAGAGACCCAACTAGCAAAGCAGCCACCCCCTCACTTCAAAATGGAAAAAGTGAGTGCTTTTTCAGAGGGGGGCACTATCTGTTTTTTTCTAAAGATTAACTTGATATTCAGCCCCTCCTTGCTTCTCTCTGTTTCAGAAGTGAAAATAAAACCTGTTTGTTGTAGTAGTTAAGAACGGCAGGACTCTAATCTGGAGAGCTGGGTTTGATTCCCCACTCCTCTGCGTGAAACCAGCTGGGTGACCTCGGGTCAGTCACAGCTCTCTCAGAGCTCTCTCAGCCCCACCCACCTCACAGGATGATTGTTGTGGGGATAATAATAATATACTTTGTAAACCGCTCTGAGTGGGTGTTAATTTTTCATGAAGGGCAGTATATAAATTGCATGTTGATGTTATTAAAAACACTACCATGACCTAGCAATGGCTCTGTTTTCTCATCAAGAATCGTGACTCCCTCCCCTTCCCATTTTTAATATTTATTTATTTATTTATTTATTTCAAATTTCTATTCTGCCCTCCCCGCGAGCGGGCCGAGGGAGGATAACAACATATTAAAATACAAAAATACAATAAAAAACAACATATTGAAATACAATAAAAATCCATACACATTTATTAGTGCAAAAACATAAAAAATAAAAATAAAAAAGCAAATTGGAGAAAAAAAACAGGAAAAGAAAGAAAGAAAACTGTGTTGGCTACAAAACACTATCCGCAAATATATACTTAGGTATCTGTAAAAGATTTTCAAATATCTATATATGTCCATATGCGCTTTCCATATTGCAAAACGTTCAAAGCTCAAGATGGCTCACAACAATCCCCCCTTTTTAAAATTAGATTTAAAATTTATGCTCACGGTTCTTTGAACTTCCCTAGGAGATGGGAGCATACGATTGGTGCGTGGAGCCAATTCCTGCCAAGGCCGAGTAGAGATCTTGTTCAAAGGAAACTGGGGCACGGTTTGTGATGACGACTGGGGGCTGAGTGATGCCGGTGTGGTGTGCAAGCAAATGGGTTGCGGCCACGCCGTGGACTACAGGACCAACGCCTACTTTGGCTATGGCACAGGCCACATCCTCCTGGACAATGTCAACTGCGATGGAAGCGAGCCACATCTCTCAGCTTGTTACAGCCTGGGCTGGGGCATCCACAACTGTGGCCATCATGAGGATGCAGGGGTCATCTGCTCAGGTAACAAAGCCAGGAGGCCAAACTTCAATGGTTGTCTTACTCAGCTATGTAAATGTCTCGGGGAGAGGAGAGATGTTCCCTGAACTTTTGGAGGTGCAGAGAGGAATCAGCTGGTTGGCCGGGTGATAAACCCCTTCTTCATAAGCCTTGTTTGGACTTCTGATTTTATTGCTCCAGCCACACATAATGGAGGTTGGCGCTACCCATAATCCTTCTAATATATGCAGTCAATTTACAATAAATAAATAGACTACAACAAGCAGGGTAACTGCAAGGAATTATGGGAGGGGGACTAGGATGGAAATACCTCCCCAATCCACAACCGCAGTTCCGTAAATCCTAGTGGTTTGAGTGGGATAATTTTCCATTTTTCTTTTCCTCCTTTAACTGAATCCTGGCAGGTCTCAACAATCCATGTCTCCTGGTTTAGTGCTGACGATCAGACTATTTTTGTTATTTTCTTTCCATTTATTTGCAGGCTCATGTTTTTCTGCTTACCCAGTCCCCCAGAGTATGTAGAAATCCCCTGCTGATCTGCGATGGCTTGTTTTTTGCCAAATAACTCAAAATAGAAGCCCAGCAGCACCTTAAAGACTAACAACATGTATTTTCACATGTGTTTTCTTGAAACAGAGCTCAGTTGTTCTTCTAATGTATGCTGCCTTGGTGTTTGGTATGAGGACCAGACACTTTACTGTAGAGTGACTGCTATGAAAACAGAAATAAAAAGAAACCAGTAATTATTAATACCAACAGTACTAGAAGCAGCAAGCTAAGAAGCAATGAATTATAAATAGACTAAAAAGTTTTTAAAAGAATATTGAGTCCCAAGCTAAAAACAAAAATACAGTACAAAAAACATATACTAATAGCCAAGTGGCCCTGGTCTGAGGATACTTAAATCTGGAGACTGGAGCCATAAACAGACAAGACAGATCTTCCTACACACTTGAAAAATGCCCCAAGTTTGTAGAGAACTCTGAAATCTAAAAAAAATATATTTGAGGGGGTTAATCCCCCCAATGGTTAAAGGAGCCTCTGTTGCTTTAAGAATCAAATGCCCTCTGTGGCTGTTGCTAGGCAACCATAACAGTTCCCAGGTTTGGTTTCTGTCAGGAAAAGGCAAAGGGAGGGGTCAGGGCCCTTTCTGGGGCTGTTTTGGCCTTTGAGGGAGGACTCATATGGGGCCACGCCCAGAAGCAACCATTGGGCAACCTGAGACCACGTGACTGGCATGTCTCATCCAGACCTGGCTGCTTGCTGCTGTTCAATAGCACCCCCCTCCGCCCCCCAAAAAGCCAAGAGTAGTGCAGCGGTTAGAGTTTCAGAGTAGGATGTGGGAGAGCCAGATTGGAATCACCTCTATGCTGCGGAAGTTCACTGGGTGACTTTGACCTGGTCACATACTCCCAGCCTAACCTACCTGTCAAGGTTATTGTGAAGATAATATGGAGGCAAGGAGAATGATGTAAGTTCCTTTTGGCCCCCATTGTGGTGAAAGGCAGTATGTAAATGAAGCAAATTAATAAACATAGAAGAAGATGGAACAGGTAAAAGATAAGTTGTTTAGTAGGTTTGAAGGAGAGAATGACATAGGGAAAGGTGAGCATATGGAGGCTGCCAGGAGAAGGGAAAGAGGGAAAAGTGAGGGGAAGGGGATACAGGGAAAAGTGAAGTACCTTCCCACAAGTCTTTGCAGATTCGCTTCCCAGAGAGTCTTTGCACAAGTCTTTGCAGATACAACTGAGCCTGGCTCAGCCAGCACCACTCAACTGGGTCATAGGGGAGAGACTGCTGTGAGGGGGAGGTGAAGATGGGTGCAGACAAAGTGGGTGGGAAAGAGAGAAGGAAGCAGGAAAGGGAAGATGCAATGGAGAGGCAGGGAGGGGGAAGAGGACATAGTGGGGGAAGGGAAAATGAGATACCTCCCACAAGTTCTTGCAGGTCTAGGGTTCCCAGGTGCTCACCAATGGCTGGTAGACTCCAAGGGATTTGCCCCCTCATCCGCCAATCACCCAGCAATCGGTGGGAGGGGGCATGCTCCCAGAGATTGCCCACCACTGGCAGGCACCTCAGGAGCGCAGTGACGTCACTTCTGTGGGAGCATTTCCGCACTTCGTTTTGGGCCAATTTGTGTCCCAAACAGGCCGAATTGGGCCCATGTGGAGCTCAGGAACGCTTTTGCACCACCTTTAAAGCAAAATTTCCTACTTCGCCTGCTATGCCATTTTCTGACACTAGAGAGCTGTATTGTATATATTTCCAGAAACTTTGCACCTCCCTGTGCGGCCAAAATCACAAATACCTCCTCTTCCACGCCAATCTACAATATCCCTGTTACCCTTATTTCCCATACATATTCAAAGTGTCCCGTTGCCTCTTAAAAAGTAACTGCTACACTTTTATTAGAATAGCATGAGCTTTACAGGTGATTGCCTGATGCTAGGGTCGAACTGTTGACTCTGAGTCAAAGAAATCCATGAATGAACTGCGCTTTTGAAGGCACAGCACGGCCATCCCATTAACTGATTTCTTCGACTGTTCGAATGCTATCAATCCTTGCAGGACTTGGGTTGACGACGGTCACGCCAATCACCACCTCATTGGCCCCCATCTATGAAGACTCATTCACCGACACAGCCGTGGGTAAGCAGGAGGGTGAGCTCTTTGATCTTGGGGAATAGCTTACATTTTGATGGATGCAAGAAGCTGCTTGCCCTGACCCGGATAGCCCAGGTGAGCCTGATCTCGTCAGATCTCAGAAGCTAAGCAGGGTCAGCCTTGATTAGTAATTGGATGGGAGACCTCCAACGAAGACTTGGGTTGCAGAGGCAGGCAATGGCAAACCACCTCTGTTTGTCTCTTGCCATGAAAACCCCACCAGGGGTCGCCGTAAGTCAGCTATGACTTGAGAGCACTTTCCATCATCCAAGAAGGAGCTTGTATTTTGATGGATACTGTTCAAGATACAACAGCAGGGCTGCCTGAAAAGTCTAGTACTCTGTTCTGGAGAAAAGAAACAGGGGATGGATAATACCAAAATGCCCTGTCGGGGAGGCAGTCAGTTAGGACTAAGGCCATTCACTCCGTTTCTCTGGTGGAATGACATTCCTGTTTGTGCAGGAGCAGGCTGCGATTTCTGCTGATTCCCTCTCCCACTGCAGACCCTCCCTTTGACCCCCTCTGCTGTTCCTGAGGGTCTACTGACACCCCCCCCCCCACAGAATGGGAGACTCTGAGTGGGCTGCAGCAGAATGGGGTAAGGGAGGAAGTCCTGCTCCTTTGCAGATGGTTGTGTTTGCACTAGTATGTTGTTCTGATGGTACGTACCTTTGCAGTCACAGATAGCCAAGATCAGGCCTCTCCTGAGACTGAAATGATGACTACTGCCTTTCTGCTGCTGGAAAAAAGTAAGTCCTGTGGCTGGGAACAAGGCCGGTGGCATTGGTCTGTAAACCTCTCTAGAAGCGTAAGAAATAGGGCTGCAGGCAGTCTTCTTTGCTATATGGGGCTGCCCTGCCTGCCAAGACATAACCAACAGCAGCCCCTAGCCCCTCTGACTCGATGGCCAGGCCTGAGCATCTGTGGCTCATTAGCATCAGAAACAAATACATTGGACCAGAGTGATTTCGAAAGTCACTTATTTAGGAAAAAGGTCCACAATAAATAACGAAAAGCTTTGGGATGTACAAAAATTCCTTTAATCCAACGTGCATGTTTCTGAAGCTAATGAAGTTACTGATTGCCTCATCCGAGCAGTTTTCTGTTTTCAAAGTCACAATCATTTAAGCAATATAAGGGAGACAGCAGTCTTGGGAATCCTGGACCAGGAAAATATTTTGAGGGTCAAGTAGGTGCACTTTATTTTGATCATTTACTTACGTACTTATTTGGTTTCTACCCTGCTTTTTTCCTCAACGGGGACCCAAAGTGGCTTGCATCATTCTTCTGTCCTCCATTTTATCCTCAAAGCAAACCTCTGTAGTACATCAGGCTGAGATTGGCCCAAGGTCACCCAGCAAGCTTCCCTGGCAGAGTGGGGATTCAAACCTTAGAGCCAAGCTACAAGAGACAAATTACACGAGGAGGAGCACATGAAGAGAGTCACAGTGTTAGCTGTGAAGCTGAGTTTTAAAAGAGATCAGAAGGCTTTGTTAATTTCCCCTCTCTACAGAGCCAGGGAGATTTGATCAGAGTGCTTGTTAATTTCCTCTTTGCCTCCTGAAGGCTCTGTCAGTTTCACCTCCCCTTCTAGGAGGTGAAGAGGAAATCAACTTCTGAGCAGGGATCTGTAGAGAGGGGAAAGTGACAAAGCCCTCCTATCTCTTTTAAAACTCAGCTTCCTGGCTAACGTTGCGACTCTCTTCACGTGCTCCTCCTTATGTAATTCTTCTCTTGTAGCTTAGCTCTCAGTCTCCCAGATTCCACTTGATTATTGTCCTTGCTTCCTGTCTGCACAATGCCTGTTTCAGATTGGGAGTTTGAACAATGGTGTGCATGGAGAAGGGGCTTCAGTTCATTTTCCTGATCTGGAATAGTCCTGGGGATGCTGTCTGGTCCATCTGTATTCCAGGGATCATGTGAGTTTCATCAAAGATACAAAGAGCACACCCTTGGGATCATTTCAGGTTGGGGAACAGCATGGCAGTGGTGAGGTTGAAGCCCCTTCTACATGTGTGCCATGGACCTAGGGTTGCCAGTTGCCTGCAAGTGCACATCCCCAAGCTCCATTGGCAGCTCTCTTGACCAAGAAGGAGGAGAAAAAAAATGAGATGTGTGTATGGACTGATGCAGATGCTGATGTGACTTCCTGGTAACCATTCAGGATACTTTAGAGATTTCCTTAATGTCCATGGTCTTTACCATAGAGATTGAGGGAATTCCCAGGGTGGTGCCAGGGTGGGGGGTTGTGACATCACTTCCTGGTGTTCACCAAGAAGTGATGTCACAACATTAGTGATGCTCTCTTTCTTCATGCTCTGCCTCCGGAAAGCTCCTGAGGCTTGCCGATGCAGGATTGGCAAGCCTACATGGACCTGATTCAAATTTGACAATGTGCACACAGGAATGGAGGAATACCTACAACTTACAGATGAATCCACAATTCACGTCTGACTTCCCCAGTCCCGGCTTGTGTGTGAGTAATGTATGAACTGGCCTTTTAAAATTCAAATTAAGTAAAAAAGAGCAAGAGTTCAGTAGCAGTGAAGAAGTGAGCTGTGGCTTATGAAAGCTCCTGCCCTACCACAAATTTTGTTAGTATTACAGGTGCTACTGGACTCTTGCTCTTTTCTACTGCTACAGACAGACTAACACGGCTGTCCATCTAGATTAATCTGTGGCATCGGCTATCCCTAAAAGCCTGGAATCTGTAGAAACTAAAATGTCCTTCTAGTGGATTTGGAAGTCCCTGCAGAAGGGCAAAGACAAGCTATGTAATTTTCACAAGGCCACCAGATTGTAGAGGATAGGGTGGGGAATGAATTGGATTGTATATTCCATTGTATGATGGCATTTTGGTCTCTCCCATCTGTCCAGCAGGTGGCGGCCTCCGACTGGCAAATGGAAACAGCAGCTGCCAGGGCCGGGTGGAAGTCTTGTATGGGGACACCTGGGGGACCGTTTGTGACGATGACTGGGATTTCCCCAATGCCCAGGTGGTCTGCCGGCAGGTGGGCTGTGGCTCAGCGCTGGTGGCCACCGTGCTGGGGTACTTTGGCTATGGCACTGGACCCATCCTTCTGGACAACGTGGATTGTTCTGGCACAGAAACCGACTTGGCCGAGTGCTTTAACCTGGGCTGGGGGCAACATAACTGCGGCCATCACGAAGATGCTGGCGTCATATGCAGAAGTGAGAAATGTGCATGATTGCTGTGGTCCTTGATTCAATTCCTACCCTGCTATTTAAACTAAAAGGTTATTTGATGCTTACGTATCATAACAAGGTATGGCCAAAAGAGATGGGGGTTCATTTGTTTTGCATGCAAAAGGACACAGACATTTCTGCCTGAAGAATCTCAGGTCACAGGTATGGGGAAAGGCCTCTGCTTATAGGCAATCGCCCTGGGCGCAAGTTACAGTGAGCACATGTATAATCCATGTACAGCGTACACTTGATTTTTAAAAAATATGTGCATTGAGCAATTCTCATATTACACTGAATGTACAGCTGAACAGGTGATTTAAACCGTATATTCATCCAGGTACCGGTCCCCAGTATCATTAGTAGAGTGAACGCACATTGGCTCTTTCCTACACACATAAAATAGGATGTACAAGTGTTCACTGGAACTTCTGCACCTGTCTTTCAGTTGCCACTGTCTACATCATGCCTTTGACAGGCAAGATCAGGGCAGAATCTTTGGGAGGCCAGAACCTAGTTTAGTGCAATATTCCACTCAAGATGTATCTGGCCCTAAACAGAAACTGACGAAAAGGAGCAGGTCTGCTCTAGAAAAAAAAATCAAAAGCTTTTCTAGATTAGTGCATTGCAAGGGCATTTTGTTGCGAAATATACCCTTGCCTTTTCCCAGATGCAGGTGTGGAAGAATCGGAATATCATTTCCAAGAAGACAGGTTTGCCACCACCACTGCGACCACAACTCGTCCCAGGGATGGTATGTTGAGCATGGGGCAAGATGCTGCCCCCCAAATGATCGCCAAGTTCTCCATTGAATTGTTATCACAGTCCATCAGATATCTGGGCTGGAATTTTTGGTCCCTCGCTGACTCCGATTTTATCCAAGTATCTAGGAGTGAGTGAGATATAGCCTTTAGTATACAGCATGTTACAAGTATTGCAGCTGTTTGCAGCTGTCCAGTTGTTACCCTGTTTATGCCAATATTGCGTAGATGTTAGTCTTTTGGGAATCACCCCTTGCACTCCTATCACTACTGGAATAACTATTGTACATTTTCCCCAGATATACTGAACTTCAAATCTTAAAACCTGACTTGTTTTACCTTTCCAATCTATTTTTCCTCAATTGTACTGTCACCTGGGATCGCCGTATCACTTAGTTTGACTTCCTTACTTTCAACCACAGTAATACCTGGAGTATTATGTTCTAACTTCTTATCCCTTTGGATTTTGAAATCCCACAAGATCTTAACTTTCTTCTTCTTCTTCCTCTTCTTCTTTCTCTTCCTCTTCATTTATATCCTACTTTGGACCCAAAACAGTTTACATCATTCTCTTCTCTGTTTTATCCTCACAACAAGGATAGGTAGATGTGAGTTAGATTAGGCTGAGAAGGTATGGCTGGCCCAAGGTCACCCAGCGAGCTTCCTTGACAGAGTGTTCAAACTTGGGTCTCTCAGATCCTAGTCCAACACTCTAACCACTATACCATGCTGTCTGTCCACGCTGTTAGTGTCTTACATTTGCTAAATCCAAATTTCTTTGAAAGTTTCCTGGAGTAGCACATTGTCTTAGCCTCTTTCTGAAGTACAACGGATCTTTTAGCAATTGTTCTGATTTTTATTTCTGAACTTCGTATGGACTTCTTCCCATGTTTCAGATTCTTTGATTCATTTTCTTCACACACACACACACACACACACACACACACACACACACACACACACACACACACACACTTCTACATTTCTAGTGTGCACATGTGCATCGATAAGTGACTAAGCCATTTTGATTTGATTACATTTTGCAGCAGTATCAAGATTATAGGTTGTAGTTTTGTGTAGAGGTTTACCCTTGTGCAAGAAACACATAAGAACTGAGACCTGTGACAATCTGTGCATGTTCCAATTCTGGAATGAAATTTAGATCAACAACTACAACCAAGTTTATTATACGGTCAACAGACCTTTTGGTTACACAATCAAATATAATTCTCATAGCTAAGCTGGAATCAAGGAAGTGTGGAATGCAGCACAGAGAGAAATTCCAGAATGATAGGCAAAGAGCATTGTGGGAATCTGCTCATCCTTAATATTCATAACTAGATGGACCTTCCCCAAATGTTGGGGGCAGTGTTACCGGAATTGGTCTTCTTGCAATAAGAGTATTGTGGGGGGAATTAGCAGCAAGTTAGACAGCTATGCAAGAGGCAGTAACTACGGGATCTTTTTTACCAATTTATGGGGTCCCTTCCAAGATAGCAGACAAGGCTGGTGCTTTAAATTCAAGGAGCAAACATACAGAGGAATAATTAATAAAATGGTTACACATACACAGAGTCCTAGGAAGCTAGTCAGAAGTTGGAATAGAGTGAGGGAGGGGAAAAGTATATCTACCTATCCTGAAGAGTAGTCCAGTCCACGGGAGAAGAGGGCAGCTTCAAACGCCAGTGTTCTCAGCCAGGAGAGCAAGAGGCTTAGGGCAACCTCAAAGGAACAGTGCCTTGGATCCAGTAAGCATGTACTGTTCGATTTGAATGAGGCCAGGGCACTACTCTTATAGGGTAAAACATGCCCTGAGGTGGGAGAGCTCACCAGGCCGTTGGAACAAAGACTCCAATGGTCATTTCCTGGGAGTAACAAAAGGTTTGATTACCTTGATTGCTAGCTGCCGGGGCATGTGAAAGAGAATGCAAAGTCTCTCTTGGAAGTGCACAAAAGAGGCAGTTTGTTAATGAAGTCCACTGGAGCTATGTTGATGAATTTAGTTGGGGAATGTACCTTCCCAGGAATGAATTATAAATATTTATGAATGCCAATTGTTTTGCTCCTCAGTCACGGGCAGGAGATCTCATCATGGAAGGAGGGAAAGGAATGTGTTAAATGGAGGTGACTCTGCAAGACCTTTGTTGCTCTGGATTCCTTTCAGAGCTGGGGAGACTGTAAAACTGTAAAACCACTGGTCACACTGCATTTACATGTGGCATTCCATTCATGCCTGGGTCTCCTGGGTGGGACTCAGCAACTGCTAGCTGGAATTCCCGTTTGCAGGCCAAACTGCCATCTTAATCCAGGGGTCTTGTGATTTTATATCACAGGTAGCCATGTTAAATAGCTATTAAAGATTGTGGGGGCTGGGCCGACTGCTTACAGCAAGACTACAAACAGTAGATCACAGAGTGAGAGTAGATGGGAATTAGAGAATGGATCCTAGATTTTCCCCTGTCGTTCCCATGATGTTCTCTGGGGTCCCAATTCACAGGTTTCCTGCGTCTTGTCAATGGCAGCCACCGCTGTGAAGGCCGGGTGGAGATGTTCTACCTGTCGCAGTGGGGGACGGTATGTGATGATGCCTGGGACCTCAAGGACGTGAAGGTGGTGTGTCGGCAGCTGGGCTGTGGGGTTGCTTTAGCTGCCTCGGGGGAAGCACAGTACGGCCAAGGCACTGGCTACATTTTCCTCGACAACCTCAAGTGCAAAGGCGACGAATCATCCCTCCTGCGCTGTTCCCACATCCGCTGGAACGTGCACAATTGCGATCACTCAGAAGATGCTGGTGCCCTCTGCAACCTACTATGATTCACTGGAAGGTACAGCCAGGGCTATGTGCATACCCCTGTTCCCTATAGTCCCGTGAAAACTGCAGAATGTGTTGGCGGGTGCAGAGTTCAGGTCTTTTAGCTTTTCCTCCCTTGTTTTAAAGCAAATTTCTAGGCCTTGTGGTAGGTTTGGAAACAAGTAGGAAATGCCTGTGGCATGCCCAGAAACCAGAAGAATTGCTGAACAATCTTTCCAGTGGTTAAAGTGGAGCTTCAGTAATCTCCTCGCCCTTCTGCATGACTATCAGAAGCAGAATGAATCACACATAATTTTAGTGATCGTGCTGACGTTTGCAGTTATCAGCCCCAGGGAGCAAGCTTAAGCAGGTCTAAGCGGAAGTAAGCCCCATCTTATTTAATGGGAACCACTCCCAGGATAGTATTTGTAATAGTGTGACTTCAGTATACTCATTTGCTCAGCTCCTAAAGGTTAGTTCCATTATGAAGCGAGCATACCATTTTCCGTAAGTTCCTGTTCAGCTCAAGAAGTTTTGTTCCTGTCCACTTGGCACACCAAAGACCAAGCGGGCAGCTTTGTAGAGTCATGTGCAGAAGTTTAGGGTTGCCAACCTCCAGATGGGGCCTGGAGACCTCCTGGAATTACAACTGATCTCCAGGCCGCAGAGATCAGCTCCCCTGGAGAAAATGGCTGCTTGGGAAGGTGAACTACATGGTATTATACTCCACTGAGGTTATAGAGTAAGGGTCAAACTTAAGGGACTGTAGGACAAGAACCAGGCACTTTCCACCATGCACCTCCATGGCAACTTGTCTGAGGAGGGCTTGTGCTCTGCTACAATGCAGCGCCACCACAACAAATAGGCAGAAAAGGGTATTGCATTTATTAGCTGAACAAGGATCAGATGACCCAAGGGTCCTACAGAGTTCCACCAGATGGTATAAAGTTGTTTGACATTGGCCTGGCTTCTTATTGTGAACAACTGGTGGTTCAGCTTGGCTCTGACATAGAGCAGTCCCGCACATCTGATGTTAGGACAAAGCTTTAGCCCAGGCATCTTTTTAAAAAATAGCATGGTGGTAAGGAATAGTAAAACTTCAAGATGGAGTACAGCCTCAGTTGTATCCCTGGCCGGGCAAACCTGCCATCTGTTTTCTTTTCCAGACTAACATCTGACAGCAGAGCATGCCAGAGACCAAGCGTGCATCCTCAGGTGCGCCCCAGCAAGGAAGCCACATCCCAAGACTTGTTAGTGTGATGCTGTCTGTTCCGTGTACATCCTTACATGGGTGCATGTATGTGTGGGGGGGGGGGGAGTGTCTCATGTACATCTTTGTATATAATTGGCATGTACACTGCATAGAAAGGTCCTTTTCCCACTACTGTTTGTCCCCCCACGCACACCTTTTCCATACCTTAATGAATACAGACATCCAAGAACGGGGAAAGGCTGTGGCTCAGTGGAACAGCCTCTGCTTCACGTGCAGACGGTCCCAGGATCAATCGCCACTATCTCCAGTTTAAAGAGTTAAGTTATAGCGATGTGAAAGACCTCTCTGCCTGAGACCCTGGAGAGCTGCTGCCAGTCTGAGCAGACAATACTGACCTTGATGGCCTGATGGTTTGATTCAGGGTAAGGCAACTTCACGTGTCCAAGACTCCCATACAAATCCTTCCACTATGGAAAGTTCCATGCGCCTCCCCATCCCACCGTGAGATTTTTTAATTCTTTTACCGATTGCAGAAACGGGGCTACAATTTAAACAGAGTCTGGCAGAGGGACAGAGGATATTGAATTTTCTGTTGGAAATCAGCATCCCAGACTCCTTTAAGCCCTATTCAAGAAAACATGGGCCGTTTCCACACTACTCACCTTCATCTGGAATGCTGCGGAACATTGCGAAAAAACCGCAGAAGATAGCGTCTTTGCGCGATGTGCAAAACTCACGCGAGAAGACGCTATCTTCCGCGTTTTTTTCGCGACGTTCCACAGCATTCCGGATGAAGGTGAGTAGTGTGGAAACAGCCCATGTACAGAAATAATAGTTGGAATGAGGGTGTCAAAACAGCTTAAGGAAAACAACTTTTAATAGAAAAATGGAGCAAGGGGAAAGTGTTACATTCTCTCTCCCTCTCTGTGCTGGATTTCCCATTTAAATTGCAGCTCTGTGGCTATTCTGTGTAAAAGGGAGGGATTACGACCTCCCACTACGCAGCGAAACACTGGGGCATGCATCAGTGGCAGAAATGATGCAGTATGAAAATGAATTTTAAAGTCCTTCAGATCATTAGAAAAGCCCTGCTAGATCCAACCAATTAGTCCAGCATCCTGTTTCCTGTATTGGCCAATCAGAGGGCCCACAAGCAAATCACAGAAGTCAAAGTCTGTCCCTGTTGCTGTCTTGACTGCCCTGGAAATGGTATTTTGAGGTATACTGCCTCTGAGTATGGAGGTTCTGTTGATCCATCATGGATCATAGCCACGGATTGACCTTTCTGCTGTAACTATCTAAATGGTTTAGCCGTGACCCCCCTGGATGGTTTTACAAGCCAGTATTTTCTTCTTCTCATCGCAGCTTGGGGCATTTTTTTTTTAAACTGCTCTCAGTTATAGGACTCTCCTTATTTTTGGTGCTGGATTCTGACCCTCTTGTGTATAAAATGTATCTCTACCCTGTGTAGAATTCAATCAGTTTTCAGTGTCCCAATTGTAAGCAAAGCCCAATGGTGGGTTAAAATCAATCGAATAGCAAAACAGCTCTAAGGAAGCCAGAGCAATAGATATCTGAATGAGAGGTGCTCAGGACACAAATGCAGACCAGTAGAATTGGCTTCGAACAGTCAGCTATGTAGACCAGAGGTCTCCAAAGGGGTTCCCATAGGTGCCATGGTACCCGCCAGCACCTTTGCTGGCACTCGACAAGTGTTTTTAGAAACTAGGTGAGGCCAGATGGGGCTTTGCCCAAGCAAGGCTTCTACTTGGCTGTTGAATATATGATTGGCTGTGCGGATTTTTTAAAATGCTGTTTTGGCAGCAGCTACCACCATAGCACAAGGATCTTAGCTGTGTGATTGAAGGTAAGCTGCGACAGCTATTTTGTGGCTGGCTTCACCTTCCGTGGCAACCATTTCGTGGCTGCACCCATCACACGGTGTCAGAATTCCAACGGTGCCTGCAGGCTCAAAAAGGTTGGGGACCCGTGGTCTAGACCAAGAAAATAAAGGGACCCCTGTAAATATATGAAATTTGGGGACGGGGGGTCAAGGGGGAAATATGAGGAAGTGTTTATATAATTCTTTTGTTTGATAATATAGTGTCCACATTCCAAGTTGTCATTTTCCTTACTACATTTATGTTTTGAATAAATAAAAGCCTTTCAAAATAAGCTGAGAGTCAGCATATATATTTACGCATGTGATGGAAAGATGCAAAAGGCAGGTAGATGTGTAGCTGTTAGCCCAATGCTTCATAAATAAATGTTATTTTTGCATTGTTCAGGAACAAATAACAAATAAGCTATGAGAATCAGGATTTGACCTCCCCCTCCCACCTCGCAGTCTAGGTTCTGGTCTGCCTACTAAAAGCACAGCAGTGGGCAGAAAGGGGGCAGAAGCATTCAAAAGCATCTCTGTCAGATAGGGTTGCCAGCCTCCAGGCAGTGGCTGGACATCTCCCGGAATTACAGCTGATCTCCAGGTGACAGTGATCAGTTCCCCAGGAGAAATCGGCTGCTTTGGAGGGTGGACTCTATGACACTATACCATTCTGAGGCCCCTCCCCTCCCCAAACCCCACCCTCTCCAGGCTCCACCCCCAAAATCTCCAGGAATTTCCCAACCTGGACCCTACAGCATCAGTTGAAGGAAGCTGCCTTGGTCAGCAAGTCTATCTGCAGTTCCCTCTGGGGTCCGGCAGTGGATGGGTGGCCTAGGAATGGAAGATCTAGCCATCGTCTTTCTGGTTACCACTTCAAAACCTGCAGCAGGCCGTACCCATGACACATACTCCAGGGGTGAAAGGAACCTAAATGTCTTACTAGTACTTGGGAAGGGGGCTCAAAGCAGAAGATGGGAAGTTTGGGCTCCTTCCTTATTGGTATACCCTACCAGACTATATGTGTTTACTTTCATCCCTGCACATAATAAAGGCAAGATCTGTGTGGCAAAACCAAGCTGCTGCAAAGGGAATGCAGTTCCCTTGTACTCTGCAGTCCTGAAACAGCTCCACAATGTGCTAATGAGGCATTAATAGCTCTGAAGGGAGGTGTAAAATTGCTCCTAACCAAGCTGCTTTGGTTTCAGCGTGGCTCCAGGTGTTGCTGTCCCTGTGGAACCTTAGAAAGAATAGAGCACTGAAGCTTGAATAATTCCATATTGTACAGGGAAACGGGAAGCCTTGAGAAATACCTTTATTTAAAAGCTGCTGGAAGGAGGGGGCTTCCTGTCGCATCTCTGCTCGATTAATTGCTCTGGTTTTACTTCCTCCCAATCCCCCTCTGGAGGAAATGGAGCAATCCTTCTGTCTCAGTTTTAATTGAAGTATTCTGTTGCTCTCTGATTTAGCATAAGACTTCAAGAAGAGCTGTGATAAAGGTGCACCATGTCCAGCATTCTGCTTCATACAGTGACCAACCACATGTCCCTGGGAGGCCCATCAGCAAGAGCTTGAGGCCAAAGCCTTCCTCAATTGTTTTACCCTTGCAGCTGGCATTCAGCAGTAGATTGCCTCTGCACATGGAGAGTCCAGTAGCACCTTTAAGACTAACCAACTTTACTGTAGCATAAGCTTTCGAGAATCACAGTTCTCTTCTTCAGATCCATGGAGGGTAAGAATAAACTGGTCAGATATATAGGTGGAGAGGGGCGGGGGGAGTAGGTACAATCAGTAGCTTCTGATAATGGGATCAGTTACTTCTGATAATGAGATAACCATTCATAGTCTCTGTTCAATTCAAGTCTGACTGAGTCAAATTTACATTTGATCCCATTGGATTCTGTTTTTGAAAAGTTTCTGTTGAACTATGGTGACCTTTAAGTCCTTGATGGAATGTCCTGATAGATTGAAGTGTTCTCCCACTGGTTTCTGGATGTTGCAATTTTTAATGTCAGATTTGTGTCCATTTGTTCTTTTGTAAATTTGACTCAGTCAGGCTTGGATTGAATAGAGACTATGAATGGTTATCTCATTATCAGAAGTAACTGATCCCATTATCAGAAGCTACTGATTGCATCTACTCCCTCCGCCCCCTCCACCTATATATCTGACCAGTTTCTTCTTACCCTCCATGCATCTGAAGAAGAGAACTGTGATTCTCAAAAGCTTATGCTACAGTAAAGTTGGTTAGTCTTAAAGGTGCTTCCGGACTCTTTTCTATTTTGCTACTACAGACAAACATGGCTAACTCCTCTGGATCTGCACGTGGAGGTTCTCTTTAGTCACCATGGCTAACAGCCATTGGCCTTTATATATTTGTCTAATCCCCTTTTAAAACCATTTCAGCAAGTAGCCTCAGCTCAGAAGGCCTCCATCATGAGTCACATGGGACCAAAGCACCCCCCCCCAGGGGTTCCATGGTTTATACCCGCTTCAATCAGCTCTTACCCAGCTCAGATCTGCTCAGATCAATAGCATCGATCGGTTCCTGCTTCATCATCTCTTAGCAGGAGATGGCTGTGCAGGAGGAGGAGGGGGTGAGGCAGAGAGACAAATGAATATTTCACAAGGTCTGAAGCAAAGCTGGTGGTTATTTTCAGGCTGGATTTACGACCTGTCCAGGATAAGAAACAGGAGGGTAGGAAGGGGGACATTAAAGGAGAGGAGATCTCTGGCTCCTCTGATGAGAACGGTCAACAAAAAGCAGGAAAAGGGGAAGTGTGAGGGCAAAAACGTTCCAAGGTCTTCGGTCTCTTCTTTTGGAGTCTGGCAACAGTGTCGTCGTAGCCTGTATTTTGATTGACACATTCCCCAACATATGTCCGTAAGCCAGCACTGGAGCGACCCCCTCTTCAGGATGGACTGGCCATTTCAATTACAGGGAAAGGTTCAGGAGGGGTGCTACCCTGGCAGGTTGCTGTTGGCCAGAAGCAAGCCCCGGGATCCCTGCCAGTGCTGCAGGGACCGCTTGGCTCAAACTTTCAGCGGCAACAGTGATTGGTGCCAGCTCACCAGTTTTCAGTGCAGTCAGAACCAAACCCAGTGCTGGTGCTGCTGGCCAGGTGCTGCTGGCCAGGTCTGAGACCCTTGCAGTGTCCATCCTCCAATTTCATCTCACACAGCTGAAAGCCTCCCCCTAGGGTGTACTGCAGTCATCCACTTTGCCTGCTGTCTGTCCTGCTGTTGATGTCATTACTGCATACCAAGGACTGATCCAGAACCCAGGCTGGATCAATAAGACCTCCAGACATCCACAAAATTCATTGGTTTACTTTGCATTCATTCTAGAGCTAATTTGAGCAAGTGTTTTGCAAGACCTCAGCTCTTCTCCAGGCTGGGACAGTAAGATTTGCCAAACCTGGACTACACAGAAAATGCTGTGCTGCAATTTGCTCTTTAAAAACCCATGATGCTATGAATGCAACGGGCTAGCGTGGAAGTTATCAGCCTAGGACAGAGATCCCCAATCTTTTTGAGCCTTTGGGTACCTTTGGAATTTGGACAGAGTGCAAGTAAAAAACGTCTGCTGCAGAAGATGGAACCGACTACAAAATGTTCGAGAATGAGATCATGCATAACGCTAATAGTAATGCTTCAACATTTCAGGATGAGGCTCTGTTTAGCAGGGTGCCTTTTAAAATGAACATATTGTTTAAAAATATTTTTCTTGCATGTCTAGCTTACATTCGGTCCTACTGTGAATATCCTTGTGCTGTGTTGGCAGCTGCTGTCAAAGCAACTTTAAAAAAATCTGCTGACTGGGTCTCCAATGGCCAATCGGAGACACAGGAAAATCCAGTTGCAAACAATTGCTAAAGTCAAAAAGAGTCCAGTAGCACCTTTAAGACCAACCAATTTTATTGTAGCATAAGCTTTCGAGAATCAAGTTCTCTTCGTCAGATGCATGGTACAGAGGCTGGTCAAATATAGAAGAGGAGGGGGGAGAAGGGGAGGAGAGAGAAGAGGCAATTAGGCTAACTCCTCTGCATCTAATTGCTAAAGTGTATTGAAAGTGCATTTATCCAATGCAGTTATTCCTCAAGGCCTCCTCTGGTTTTTAGTATACACTCTCCTCCTAAGGTCTGGCCACAGACCCCTGTGGTGCTGCTTCTGAGGTTTGAGGACTGCTTGTCGCAGAAGCGGAGTGGGTATTTCCATAACCAGGGCTTTTTTTCTGGGAAAAGAGGTGATGGAACTCAGTGGTGGAACTTAGGACCGCACAATGACGTCACTTTGGGTCAGCTGGCACAAGGGGGGATTTTTTAAAAGTTTAAATAGCTCTCAGCGAAAATGGTCACATGGCCGGTGGCCCCGCCCCCTGATCTCCAGACAGAGGGGAGTTTAGATTGCCCTCTGCGCCGCTGGAGCGGCGCAGAGGGCAATCTCAACTCCCCTCTGTCTGGAGATCAGGGGGCGGGGCCACCGGCCATGTGACCATTTTAAGAGGTGCTGGAACTCCGTTCCACCGCGTTCCAGCTGAAAAAAAGCCTGGTCCATAACCTTTGCTGAAAGGGTGTCTGATTTCTCACTGATGATGTTGGACAGCTCCGAGACACTCTGTCCCAAACCCCTTGGGAGACTTCCAATGCAAAGGATGTTGTGAGGCACCTCATGGTAAGAATGAAAGAGGGCTTAGGTGACCAGTAAAGGAGAATGGTATCAGCGCTGGGATTCAGGGGCACAGGACCAGGGCTGGAGCCAGGGGTCAGCATGCTCAGCAATCTGCATTTTTAAACAGAGATGGGATTTTTCTGGCTATTCACGTTGGGCAAAGCTTGTTTGCTAGCCTGCAGAAGAGCTGAGGCCTTGCAAAAATAGATGGCTCACTTGGCAGCTGGATTTTGTTGAGGAAACATCAGAGAAGTCACTAGGCCACATAATATCTACAAATGTGTCTGTGCATGACCTCCTTTTTAACAAAACAGAGAAGGAACTTACAAGTGGGGCTGTGGCTCAGTGGTACAGAACTTCCTTTGTTCAGTTCCCAGCATATCCACTGAAGTCAGTGATGTGAACGACCTCTGGCTGAAACCCTGGAAAGCTGATAGACCAAGGGTCTGATTCAGCGGAAGGCAGTTTCGTGTGTTTAATTTTCTAGCAGCTCATGTTTGGCAAAGCTTAATTTCCCTTGCCCAGAGAACAGCTGAGGTCTTGCAAAACTCACAGGTCTCACCCAGCCAGTTTAATGGGATGTAATTTTATTTGAGCCAGTTCTTTTTTGAGGAAACATCGACGAAATCACCATGCCATGTAATTAAGGAATTGTCTAAGCCCATGTGCTAGTGTGGATCCTTACAACATGTGCTTACAGTGCCTTCTCCCCGGGCAGTGATTAGCTTTAGCCGGCAGGCAGGTTTCTTTGACAGTAGCCCACCCATGTGGAACAGCCTTCTGCCAGATGTTAGAGTCCTATCAATCTTGCTAGACTTTAGGAAATCTAGCAGGATGGTTCAATTTAAGAAGGCCTTTGGATCAGTGCGGGCAGGGTATTGGTGATTGTTGGCTGTTTTGTTTTCACCATGAAATAATGTCTTGCATCTTATTTATTTTTATTTATGTCATTTTGAGTCCGCCTTTCTCACTGAGACTCAAGGTGCATTACACAGTGTGAGATTAATACAGTCAATATCAGGAACATTTCCATAAACAAATGCCATAGGGTAGATAAATATAAGTTTACAAAGACATAGCATCAGTAGGAATCCAATACAGAGTTGAAGAAATGCTGAAACAGAGCATAAGCTATTCTAGGACTGATATTATAGACAACATACAGCTACCCAGTAGGATCATACCTGAAGCACAGGTAGCACATAGGAGAACACATTTAAAGCAGCAGATAGTATGTAAGGCAATCAGGTGGTGAAGTATATGGTCCCTAGCTCATTAGTGAAGCTTCATGTGTTTAATTTTCTAGCAGCTCATGTTTCGAATTATTGTCCTGGTTTCCTTGTGGATTATTTTCTTTGGTATGCTCTGTAAGTGGCCTTGGGCCCTCTTTGGAGGGGGTGGGTGGGGAGGTGGGCTACAGATATTTTAACAAATACAAATGAGAGGAAATCAGGTTTCACAGCAAGAAGAAGGGAGGCCCACTTTGGACAAGCCAAGGTCCTTTCCCCTTGCAAGCAGGAAAGTTGCCCGATCTGGATTAGAAAGGCATCCTGTAACTGTTTGGAGTTCAGGGAATTCCTTGCTCTGGGCTACAATTGCAGTCTTTGGCGGGGCTTGGCAATGTGTCATCATTTGCAGCTGGAAATGTGCAGGGTGTGAGTGTGTGTGTGTGGTGGCCAGGGAGGGGTTGGCTGTGAGCCCTTCAGATGATTGCCACCCATTCTTCAAATCCAGACATGGCCAGTGCCCGAAGCCACATCCCTATGAATAAATATCTTCCAGCGGAACGGCAAACACCATCTGTGCAAAATTTCCTTTCATCTCTCCCTTGCCCCACCCCTCGTCTTCTTTCTCAGGACTGCCTCCCTTCATATCTCTTGCTCTCCATTTTGCATTTTGTCCCTCCTCCTTTCTGGCAATTGCCTTCTGCACAGGGCTGGTTCCAGGTTTTGGGGGGCTGTAGGCAGAGAGTGCTAGGGGGCCCCCTTTGCCCACGCCTAGACTCCCCTTCTTGCCCTCCCAGCCATGTGCCCCACCTGCCCTTCTTTTGCCCACTTGCAAGCTTTTCCACCACCTGCAGTCACACCTGCCAACACTGCCTGTACTTCCTTTCCCTGATGGTGATGGGTGGTGGGGGCAGCCCGGAGTGCCATCGCCATGGCCACTAGGAATGCTGAAGCTTTGTGCACCACCTGCATGCCCTTCCCTGGTAGCGCTTTGCAGCATATGCAGATGGGAGCAGAGATGACAAAGCACTCACAAGCAGGCAGTGAAAAGGTGTGAGTAGGGCGGCAGCAGCAGTGTACCTAGGGTTGCCAGCTCCAAGCTGGGAAATTCCTGGAGATCTGGGGGGTGAAACCTGGGGAAAGTGGGGTTTGGGGAGGGAAAAGACCTTGGCATGGCATAATTCCATACAGTCCACCCCCCCCCCCAAAGTAGCCATTTTCTCCAGGTGAACTGATCTCTGTGGCCTGAAGACCAGTTGTAATTCCAGGAGATCTCCAGCCACTACCTGGAGGCTGGCAACCCTAAGTGTATCTCATCAGAAGCTATGGACCCTGGCAGCTCACCCCCCCCCCCACACCCATGGACTGACATTGGCCCTGGTTCTGCCTTTGATCAGCCAAGCTGAGAGAAAGGAAAGTAGTCAGAATGTACGTTGAGGTTGCAGAGCAGCTGGAGGGTTGAGTCCCCTTCCCATCCAATTGGCACTGGCAGTAGGGGAAGAGAGGGCATCGCCAACACCCAGATCATGGGCAGCAGGCCGCTAGGGGAAAGGCGCCTGGGAATTGGTGTGTGTGTGTGTGTGTGTGCGGCTTTTAAATGTTGCTCTTGTAAGACTCAGCAACACAAAAAAGGCTCTCCTGAAAAATGCAAGCAGATCCTCAGAAAACCAAATCAGGAGGAGTACACAACGAATCCACCTCTAAATGTAATTTTTTTTTCATTTATTTTTTTTCATTTACTCTTAAAGTGACTAAGTGCTTATACAGAGTGCTATATATTCTGAAACCTAAATAAATATAATTTCATCAAAATTACATAGAAAAATAGACACACACATATATATACCAATAAATAGCATCCATTCACAAATACAAACAGCTGATAACTCACGTGACAATCTATACAACCAACTGTGCAAATTTATATCTTCAGAGAAACAGTCTTTAAAATCTCTTAAAATGACGCCGCTCCTAAGGAATGAATGAGAAAGATCAAGAATAACATAAATTGAAGTGTGGATAGGTTCCTTGCCCCTGAGGAAGTCACTGACGAAAGCTGAGACACGCAAGCCGGCCCCAGTTTGGGCAGGGCACAGACAGGCTTGGACTCCTTCCCCCATCCACGCTGCTTTCTATAGCGAGAATAAACAGACTCATTGAATTCACTTTACCTTGTTACTACTTACCTGCTTTGTTGCATCTTCCACGAAGCTTCTTGCCGACTGAGTTAGAAAAGATTTTAAAGACTGTTTCTCTGAAGATATAAATTTGCACAGTCGGTTGTATAGATTGTACTTTTGTCTGTCACGTGAGTTATCAGCTGTTTGTATTTGTGAATGGATACTATTTATTGGTGTGTGTGTGTGTGTATATATATATATGTATCTATATATATATATGTATATATATGTGTATGTATATATGTATGTATATATGTCTATTTTTCTATGTAATTTTGATGCAATTATATTTATTTAGGTTTCAGAATATATAGCACTCTGTATAAGCACTTAGTCACTTTAAGAGTAAATGCAAAAAAAAAATTGTACATTTAGAGGTGGATTCATTGTGTGCTCCTGATTTGGTTTTCTGAGGCTCTTGTAAGACTGGCATATGGGATGATCTTCATGTGTCCAATGAACAGGCAGTCCTGAATAAAGCCAGGAGGCACCTTAGGCTGGGAACTCGTAGTGAAGTGTGATTTGTCCTTTGCTTAAAATTGCAATTTGATCAAACAGAACTTGCAAATGCTCAGAAGGGTCCTTGTTATTGAGCACTCAAAATGGATGTAGCTTATATCACGAATGTTTGACAGATGCATTCTTGTGCTGCTTTCCCACTCCTTCCCCTGTCTTCTTCCATACACAGGCATGGTCTTCGTGATTCTGGGACCTGGGGGAAAGTCCAAGGGCTCCAGAATCACTATCTCCCCACACTGAGACCCCATGCCTCCCCCCCGGGCAAGCAAGGGGCAGCCCGTGCCCTGTGCGAGGTAAGTGGGAGCTGTGGCCAGAAGCTGGCAACCTGCACCCCAAATGGGGTGGCTGTTGCTGTGAGCTCTTGGCATGATCTCCAGACAGGATGGGTTTGAGTGACGGCAGCAGGAGTGGGGACAGGCTGTGGGAGGTTGAGCCCCAAGTCTGGGTTCCGGGACAGTTGCCTGTTACCCATTGGCTGAGATCATTCCTGACCATACACTCAGCCCATCCAAGAACAAGCATTTCAAAAAGAGGAGCTTTCCTTGGCTGTCTGGAGCCTGGCAGGGTGGCGGTGTTTAGGGGAAGCTGCCTGGCTTTTCCCTTTATTCTAGCCTTGGCCATTTTGCTTTCCTGACTCTCCAAGCTGAGCTTGTTCATTTTCCTGGAGCTGTTCTAAACTGGATCACAAATACTGTGCCCACGGCTTGCAATACTGCCTGGGAACTGTAGTTCTAGCCAAGAAGTTCTGAGCATGCACCAAGAACAGCTGCATGGCCTGCCATCACGCCGCATGTGGCCAGGTGCGCAAAAGCAAAAACACTCCAAATAATGCTCATTTTGAATGGTGAACGGTATATAGTGTGGAGAAAAATGAGCTTTGTGAGCAGAGCCTGATTTTCAAGGAGACGGTTAGCAAAGACTGCAGCATCACGAGAAATTCAGCTGGAAAACAAGCCCTGTCGTTGTGACTCATCAACACAGTGGCACACTAGGGAGGCACTGGAGTCTGGTTTTTGTTTTCAGGAGCATGCTTGGCCCTGGAGGCTGGGACATGCTCAAGTCTAGACAGCGAATTTGAACTGGTCTGAACATATGAAGCTGTCCCCAATTGAGTCAGACCCCCAGTTTGCCTGCCTCAGTACTGATCTTTCCAAACCCTTAAGCACACAAGGAGAGCCCTGCTAGATAGCAGATCAAAGGCCCATCTCACCTGGCACCTGGTTTTCCACAGTGACCATCAAGATGGCCTGGAGGGCCGGCAACAAGGGAGACAAAAGACAAAGGTTCCCCTAGCACTGCTCCTCAGCCACTGGAATTCAGAGGTAGACTGCCTCTAGCCATGGAAGATTCCCCTACGCATCATGGCTCTTAACTGCTTCTGGACCAACCCTCCTCCATGGCCCAAACCCCTTCTAAAGGCATCCCAAACTGGGAGCCAGTTTGGTGCAGTGGTTAAGAGCGGCAGGACTCTAATCTGGAGAACCGGGTTTGATTCCCCACTCCCCCGCTTGAAGCCAGCTGGGTGTCCTTGGATCAGTCACAGCTCTCTCAGAGCTCTCTCAGCCCCACCCACCTCATAGCGTGATTGTCATGAGGATAATAATAACACACTTTGTAAACTGCTCTGAGTGGGCGTTAAGTACTTCTGAAGGGTGGTATATAAATCAAATGTTGTTATTATTATCATTATCTAAGTCAGTGATTGCTGTTGCTGTATCCTGTGGTGGTGAGTGCCACAAATTAACAATGCGCCGAGAGAGGAAGCCTTTCTTTCACCTGTCCCATATCTATGCCCACTGACTTTGCTAGGTGCCACTGAATTCAAGTATTAAAGTAATTCTCTCTCCTCACTGTTTCCACACTTCGCATCGCTTTATAATCCACTATCTCCCTCCTTCCTCCATTGAGTCGTCTGTTTCTTTAAAAAAACACTCCTCTTTAGCCTTTCTTCGTAGAGAAAGATACTCCTACCCCTTGAAAGTCACTCTTTTCTGAAACCAGGGTTGTTTTCACACAGGGGTGTAAAAATGCAGCCCTCTATAGCAACAGCACCACCAAGCAAGGCCAGAACAAGTGAGAACAGCATCCTCACATACCCAACCACTGGTGCTCACTGCTTTGATTGGTGGCAGCTGAGCAAAAGGACAAGCAGTGCAAGTTTATTGCCTCCTCCTCCGCCAAGAAAATTCTCCTTTCCCGATCCCTTTTCCTTTCCCTGCTGGAGCTGTGCTCTAATGCTACAGAAAGGGAAAGACCTTTAAAAAGCTGAAAAGAGGGTGGGAAAATGTGGGGCTTAGCCCCACCCTTTTTGAAAGTGAAGCTAAACTTTAGCTCTGTCATGACTGTGATGGCCTGACCACCCACAGCCACCCTGTACTTTCCTCTCTCAACTGGATTAAAGTATGTTTATTTTTAATCCGGCTGAAAGAGGGAAAATAGGAGAGCCAGGTGAGTCATGCCTATATTAGGTATGATGCCACCTGGATGCTACTAATACTACAGGGGCTGTCTGGTTCTATTTCCCCATGGTGAGATTGAACCGTGACCTTGTGCATCCATTCTGCCACTGGGTTACTTCTTTGGTTTTACCATAGAGTTTTGGGTGAATGCTAGAGCATTGTCCTGATGTGTTGCTGTCACTTCCGGGTTTGTACCAGAAGTGACATCACTATGCCAGGGGGATGTCTATTTGTCCCCCCCATGGGGGGGCAGGCCAGGAGTCTCCTGCTATAGTGGGAGACCTGGCTCCCCTAACTCCCATCCCCTAGCTCTTGCCTAATCTGGTTCACATCTGAATCTTATACAGGGTCAGCTCACCGGTCCATCTGGCGCAGTGTTCTTTGCTCTGACTGGCAGCTCCTTTTCACAAGCCACAGTCTTCTCCAGTCCTGCTTTCTGCCAAGAATTGAACCTGAGACTTTGCGCATGCAAAGCACGTGTTCTGCGATGACAGCCGTGCCCTGTCTGGGATCCTGCTTCCCCCGTGCCACTGCTGCAGGAGCCCTAGCAACACAGCACACCGCTATTTTAAGGAACTGCAAAGTCACTTGTGCAATCAGCTCATCGGGTTTCACAAGGAGAGCAGACCCTGCCATCTCCTGAGATTGGCTCTTCTTTCTCCGAAGCAAAAAGCATTTTTGGCACAGCTCTGATTCGGCCTCTTCTGCTTGGAAACGCCATGCAATTTCAGCAATGATATTCAGAAATGGGCACATTTGAAGCCCTTGGCCGCCAGCCAGTGTTGAATCGAAGCCAGAGATCAGTCCCAGGACCAGTTTTCCATACCCTTCAATATCCTTCAGACTTACAAGCACTGGAACATGAGCAAAGCGCACTATTTTCACGAAGAAGCCTGCCTCTGAGCATGTGCACAGAGCACTGATCTTCCAAAGTCCCACCTAAGTGTGGCAGTCAGGCAGAAAACATGACACCTGTATGAATTCCCCAGCACTCTTTGCTTTAGAAATCAACAGCACCTTTTCTTTTAACCCCACAACTCTCTCCTATCCAAAGCTTCCCAAAGAAGCTGAAAAGAAAACCATTTGTTTTTCCCACACATACCTGTGAGCATTTGAGAGGGGATGTGGCTCAGTGTTAGAGCATCTGTTTTGCATCCATGAAGGTTCCAGGTTCAATTCTTGGCATCTCCCATTTCTTTTTTTAAAGTAGGTAGTTGGCAAAAGACCACAACCTTAAAAGACCCTGGAGAGGTCCTGCTGCTGGTCAGAAAAGGCAATACTGAAACACCGAGGGTCTCACTCGGCAGAAGATCCAGAGGCGTTAGCCATGTTAGTCTGTAGTTGCAAAATAGTAAAGAGTCCAGTAGCACTTTTAAGACCAACCAATTTTATTTATTATGCATCTGACAAAAGACGAAGAGAGCTGTGGTTCTCGACAGCTTATGCATCTGACAAAGAGAGCTGTGGTTCTCGACAGCTTATGCTACAATAAAGTTGGTTAAAGGTGCTACTGGACTCTTTACTACTCAGTAGAAGGTAGTTTAATGTGCTGCACACCCCAGCTGCTGAGGCCTATTCTGAACGGACTATTTTCCCCAGTATTTAAACAAAGGCAAGAACGCTCTCTTTGCTTTCCAACAGGAAGGAACTGACGCTGTTGCTGGGTAAATCTACACGGCAAACTTAGAGTTGCCAACTCTGGTTTGGGAAATTCCTGGAAATCTGAGAGGTGGAGACTGGGGAGGGCAGGGTTTGGGGAGGGAAGGGAGTTCAGCGGGCTATAAAATGCCCTAGAGTCCATCCTCCAAAGCAGCCATTTTCTCCAGAGGAACTGATCTCTGTTATTTAGAAATCAGTTGCAATTGCAGGGAGATCTCCAGGCCGCACCTGAAGGGTGGCAAAGCTAAGCAAACAGCATAGGCAGAAGAGCCACTAGCAATGCATAGTATTAGTGGGGAGAAGTCTTTGGTAGGAGAAGTTTCATCTAGGAAATGACTGCGGATATACACTTGTTTTCACAAGGCATTGTGCGGAATGACAAGTGGCTTCAGTGAGTAAGCCAAGGTATGCCAGAAGGCAATTGCCTCCCCGCCCCCCAACTTCCTATCAGGGGAGAGAGGCACTGCCAACAGACCATGTGTGGGTTGCATAGCATTTCTATGCTTTCCACAAAGGAGGAACGGTAATGTAAGAAGCGTGCCAATTAATTTTTTTTTTTTGCAACATGTTGCACCGGAACATAAGGTAGAAAAACTATGGTTGCTAGTTCCAGGTTGGGAAATTCCAGGATATTTGGGGGTGTGTGTGTGTGGATCCTGAACAGGGTAGCATTTGGGGAGGGGAGGGACCTCGTCTGGTTATAATGCCATGGAGTCTACTCTCCAAAGCAGCCATTTTTCTCCAGGGGAACTGATCTCTATGGCCTAGAAATCAGCTGTAATTCTGGGAGATCTCCAGCCACCGCCTGGAGGCTGGCAAGCCTACTAACAGGACCGAGAGAATTCTGCTTCTGTGGCCGGGTTCTGGACGGAACCATCATCCTGACCCCTCCAGGTGCCGACTCAGGGATTCTGGCCTCTTTGCTGAGTCATTCTGCAGAGGCCTTTCCTCCCGACTGCAGCACTCCGCTGGCTGGGAGGCATCAAGCTGTTGCCGGCTCCCGATGAAAAGTAATGTGTCCGTTAATTGTTCTTTATGGGCCCAGCGCTTTCTGCTTACTGCCATCTTTCTGGGTTCTGGCTGAGGCTGTCTGCAGAAGGAGCTGATGAGAGGGAAGGAAGGCAGATCTGGGAAGAAAACGCAAAAGAAAGCTGGGTGCAGCGAGCGAGATTCCGCGCTGATTGTTCATCTTCCTCCCCACCCCAAAGCAACCCCAGAAGTAGGATTGCCAACCTCCAGGTAGCACCTGGAGATCTCCCAGAATTACAACTGATTTCCAGACTACAGAGATTAGTACCCCCCTAGGGTTGCCAACTCTGGGTTGGGAAATTTCTGGAGATTTGGGAGTGGAGCATAGGGAAGCCAGGGGTTTGGGAAGGGGGACGGATATATGTAGTCTGGAGATTAGTTGTAATTGTGGGAGATCTCCAGGTCCCACCTGGAGGTTGGCAACCTTAATTCCTTTGGACAAAATACCTGCTATGGAGAGCAGATTCTATGATATTGTGTTCCTCTGAGGTCCCTCCCCCTCCCAGCCCCAAATATCCAGGAATTTCCGCACCGAGAGTTGGCAATCCTACCCAGAACCAAGAAGGACAAGAACTACAGTACTTCATCTAGGCCCAAGTGAAATGTATATGAACCAACTAGAGTTGCCAACTCTGGGTTGGGAAGGACAGATCTCCACATCAGATTATTCTTTTCGCTTTTCACGTTTGATCTTCCATCAAAGTTTCAGTAGGGTCCTTTAAAACTGCCAAAGGGCGTTTTGCTCTTTTGCTGTCTGATATGTTTGAGATTCTGCTGTGTGAAAAAGTGCAGCGGTGCAAGCCCCATGTACATTAAGAACTATGCTCTTGTGCTTGGGGGGAGAGTGCCATCAAATCATAACTGACTTACGGCTACTTTTGGTGGGGGTTTTACGGCAAGAGACTAAGAGAGGTGGTTTGCCATTGCCTGCTTCTGCAACTCTGGTCTTTGTTGGAGGCCTCCCATCCAATTACTAACCAAGGCTGAGCCTACTTAGCTTCTGAGATTTGATGGGATCAGGCATACCTGGGCTATCCAGGTCAGGACACTCTTGTGCTTATTACTCTTCATTTCAAGAAGGCTTGTGGAGGGACATTTTCTGTGCATTGGGCTCCATTGCTTTCCTTCTGGCTGTACTCCTCAGTGCTCCAAATTAGGGGTGTGCAGCCTGAAAAGATTCGGGTTTACACGAAGCGGGAAAAAGATCCGGAAATCCCCAAAATCTGAAGTGACATGCCGCTTCCGATTCGGGTTTCCAGGTCGCTTCGATATGCTCTGTAAAGATTCGGAGCATACTGAAGTGACGGAGGAGGAGGGAGGGGGGAGGCTGCCCTCACCCTTAAACACCCCCCCCTTTAACCCCATCCCCCCACCCCCACCGCACCTGCCTTGTGCAGCCAGGGCCCTCCCTGCCGCCGCCGCAGCCAGTGCGGCTGGCTGGCAGAGAGGACCTTCCCTCCTGCCGGCACTGCAGTGGCGTGGCCGGCCGGCAGAGAGAGCCTTCCCTCCTGCTGCCGCCGCGGCCACTGCGGCCAGCCAGCAGAGAGGGCCAGCCTTCCCTTCTGCCGGTGCCAGGTAAGGGGGGGCGGGGAGGAAAGGGTGGGAGGGAATGGTTAGGTTTAAAGGGCCCTGCCGCTTGTGAAAGGGCCCTTTAAACCTAACCCCTCGGGTCCCCCGAAGCTTTGCTTTGGGATTTCCGGATTGGGTCTGATTCGGGTATTTTACCCGAATCGGATTCCTGAAGTGCACACCCCTACTCCAAATCCACTGCCTGAGACAGCCACCTTTCCTTGCTTCGTGGTTGAGATCACCTCTAACCCCCAATATGTGGCACCCAAATATTTGGCTCTGGTGACTGATCTTCAAGACGCTGACCTAAGCATCCAGACCAGATGACACATTATATACTGGACAGACATGTATGAATAGAACTCAATGACACTTTTTAAACTTGAGACTGCTTTGGGTCCCTGTTGAGGAAACAGGCAGGGTATAAATGTAGTTAAATTAATTTTTTTTAAAAGACAGCTTCAGATATATTTTATTAGGTGCTTGGGAAATATTGATCATATTTTGCTCAGTGAACATCCTAGCTCTTGATTACATTGTACTCACTATCAGTATGTAATCTGCCTTGAGAAAGGCGGAATGATAATGATATAACAATGCATCTGTATGCATTATCTTGTGGTGATCCTTATGACTACTGCACAAGGTAGGTGAGCGCTTTTATGCAACTAGGGTTGCCAACAAGCCTGGAGAAAAATGCCCTGTCCCTTTAACAGACACTTACTGTGTGGAAATTGGTAGGTGAAACGTTGCATGGCATGGAGGTAAATATCACTTGGTAAATAATATCACATCGTGACCTGGACAGCCTGGGCAAGCCCAGTCTCTTCAGATTTTGGAAGCTAAGCAGGGTCAGCCTCGGTTAGTAATTAGATGGGGGACCTCCAGGGTTGCTATGCAAAGGGTTGCTATGCAAAGAGAAGCAGTGGCACATCACCTCTGTTAATCTCTTGCCCTGAAAACCCCACCAGGGGTCACCATAAGTCAGCTATGACTTGACAGCACTCTCCATCACCAAGCCTCTATTATTTATCTATTTATGTCATTTATAGTCAGCCTTTCTCACTAAGACTCAAGGCGGATTACACAGTGTGAGATCAGAACAGTCAGTGTCAAGGACAATTTTATAAACAATGCCATAGGGTAAATACAAAGACATAACATTAGCAAGAATAGGACATCGACCACTCCTCAACCCACCCCGGCATCTGGCAACCTTAACTCCAACAGTTCCTATTTACTAGAGACAATCCCTATCTTCTTAGGCCAGACCCTTGTCAAGCACCTATTTGCATGAGTCAAATCCCCCGTTCTGTCATACTTGCTGTCATTTGCAGGATACTTGTCAAACTGTGATGAATGAAAGTTGCTACAATGGTCCTTATTCTAAGTTTAGCCCTCTTTCCAGGCTCCCTAGAAATGAAATCCCTGATGGGGCAAGCAAATGCATATTTTTAATGTAACAAGATCAAAGACCTTTTTGGCTTATAAATCAGTGTGTGTGGGGGGGGGCGGGTAGCCTGTTGAATAGGAATACAGAAGAAATATGCAATAGTGGACAGGAAACCCTATCAGGCATTGATCCTCACTAGGAAAAGAGGGACGTTGCAAGCCTGCGTGCTAAGGGTGATTCTTGTCCAAGGAGCTGTATCTCAATGGTAGAGCCCCTGCAGTGCATGCAGAAGGCCCCAGGTTTGATTCGCGGCATCTCCAGTTAAAAAGATCAGGTAGGAGGTAAAATGAAAGACCAAGATCCTTGAGAGCCACTGCCCATAGGAATAGACAATATAGACTGTGAGAGATCTCACAGTCTTGGCAGAAGGCAGCTCTATGTGTTCATGTATCATTCCCTTACTGCAGATGCAGGATTAAGGCGTTCAGGGAGTGAGATCATAACAGAGGCAAGATTGGAACACGGGACTTCCTGATTCATTGCAGTCTTTTACCACTTTGCTGAACCAAGACTAGCAACAATGAAAGGCGTGGTATAGTGGTTTCAAGTCGCTCTGCTCAGCATACTCTTTCTCTTGGTTTTCCTTCCCTCACAGCCTTCCCAGTCCTTGCCAGAGAACTTATCACTACCGCATTTAATATATACACTGCATGCAGGTCGACGCCCCAGAAAACGGTTCAATATGCCCCCCCAACCTTTGCTTGGACCTTGAAGGCCAGCATGACTCTGGCCCTGTTTGCCAACATCCAGGTGGTGGCTGGAGATCTCCTGGAATTACAACTGATCTCCAGTTCATTCAAGGCAAACCACATTACTGATGACTCACTTTTTATCCTAGTGCATGTGCAGAATGCAGAATGTGGGGATAAGAAGTGAGTAGGGCAAAATCGTTTGCCTCCCCACCGTGTGGTTGAAGGAAGGACCAGTGCCATGACACTGGGCCTTTCCACTGCCTTGGGGCTTCTCAGCTGGGCAGGGAGAAGGTGGGCGAACTGCCACTTTCTCCCTGCCCAGCTGATCTGCGGGCAAGGGGGCGCTGTGGAGCCCACCTCAGCTGGGTAGAGAGAAGGCGGGCAAACCACCATCTTCCCTCTGCCCAGCTGATCCGTGGGCAATCGGGCACTGCAGAGCCCACCTCAGTTGGGCAGAGAGAAGACGGGCAAACTGTTGCCTTCCCTCTAATCAGTTGATCTGCAGCCAAGGGGGTGTTGCAGAGCCCACCTCAGCTGCCTTCCCTCTGCCCAGCTGATCCACGGGCAAGGGGATGAGCCCAATGCTCAGCCCGCGGGCGCCCCCTTCTAGAGCCCATTTTATTAAGACACAATGGGATCTGGCACTAGTCAAAAGCCTTATTGAAATCGAGTAAACTATGTCTACAGCATTCCCCTGATCCAGCAATGTAGTCACTTTCTCAAAAAAAGAGATAAGTTTAGTCTGACGTGACTTGTTCGTGAGAACACATTTTTTACAACACTTTTTGTTTTGTTTTATACAACACATTTTTTTTCTGAATGACTCATTGGCAGTTCTTGTAACAGTAAGCCAATGTAATTCTTACCACACTACCTGTAGAAGTTGAGTGGTTTGCTTTCAGTTACCCTTCAAGGTTCAGCAGCTAACATTTCAACCAGGAGCCTCCGTTCATATCCCACAGCTGCTTTACTACCAGTGAAATCACATTTTACTGGGCTATCCCACAGGCCCAGGGCTTTTTTTCAGCTGGAACACGGTGGAATGGCGTTCCGGAACCTCTTGAAAATGGTCACATGGCTGGTGGCTCCGCCCCCTGATCTCCAGACAGAGGGAAGTTTAGTTTGCCTCCTGCGCCGCTCCAGCAGTATCTAAATTCCCCTCTGTCTGGAGATCAGGGGGCAGGGCCACCAGCCATGTGACCATTTTCTCCGAGAGCAACCCACTGAGTTCCACCACCTTTTCCCATTAAAAAAGCCCTGCACAGGCCTATTTCTGGCCTTACCCAGCAGCCATACTCACTAACCACCTGAAGTAACACTTCTCCAGCCCCGAGTCAGTTTTCCTGAGGTCAGATTTAAATGTTTGTCTTACAGTCCCCTGAGTGAGAGAATCCACACCCTGGAAGGAAAATATAAGGAAGGTAACAATACAATCCCTCTAACCAGACTGGTGCGACCTAGTTCAGACCCCTGCTTAGCAGCGGCTGTACTAAGATTCAGGAGGGAAAGGTGGCTGTCCTAAGATTATGTCTTAAGAAAGGAGCCGCTGTCCTTTCAATGGTGACGACACAAACGGAACCTTGCTGCCTTTCAAAGCTCTGTACTGAGCCACTGCGTCTCTGCACAGTCAAGGCATCCAAGCAATTAACAGGGCCTTGAGCCAGCCAATTATCTGGCCTCTGTGGAAGTCAATAATCTCAGAAGGGCATTTTCTTTGGCCAGGTGTTCTGCTTTTCCATCAGCGGTTGTTGAGGATAGGTACAACAAAATCCCCTATGCAGAAAGGCTATGTCTATGCCCTTTGGGAGAGGTAGAGACTGCAGAGCACATGTTCTTCAGTTGCCCATTTTATGGAGAGGTCCGTCTAAAAATTATTACTCCATTATTAGATAGGATTCCCGGTCATATAACTACAAATAAAGCAAAGCTCTGCTGGCTCCTAGCTGACAAAAACCACATGCTCACATGGCAAGTCGCCAGATTTTGCACATTAATTTTTAAACAGCGTGAAATGTATTTTAAAAGTTTTTTTAAAACGGATGGTTTTTCTTTTTACTGGTAAGTGGTTTGGTAACATAATTTTTGTATATTGGTCTTGGTACTGTAATAAAAATGATGATGATGATGATGATGAACAGGGCCTTTCTAGAATTGGGCAGGGCTTTTTTTTCAGCAGGAACGCAGTGGAACAGAGTTCTGGCACCTCTTGTGTCCGGAGGCCCCCGCCTCCAATCTCCAGACAAAGATCAGTTCCCCTGGAGGAAGTGGCCATTTTGTAAGGGGGCCTCTGTGTCTCTTCCACCACCTTTTCCCCAGAAAAAAAGCCCTGAAACTGGGGGAAGATTTGCAATGATGACAACCCTTGCAAGAGCCATTTCTCTTCCTCTTGGACTCACACCATAAAACCTGTCGAGAAGATCAGTGCAAGTTCCAGGGCCACCTCCGGAAGAAAAAAAAAACTCTTGGCAGCCTCCGACTCTAGTGCTGCAGTGAATGCAGAAGGTTTTGCTTGCGTTGCAGACCCAAATTAGTATGACTTGCAAAGCAGCCCAGGAATTCCACTGCAGTCTTGAGGGTTGCATTAAAGCCCTGAGAAGAGGAATGGGCCAGCTGTCGAGCTGCAGCAGTAGCAATATTGGGAAAAGCTGCTTACACACATACCACTAAAAGAGCACCGTTTGGCCTCTCCTGTGTACACTTTTTTTTGTATGTGTCATTTGTACAGACCCATTGATATTCTGCGGATGAAAATAGGGGTGCCGTAATACTTATTTTCAGCAGATGCCGTGGCTCAGCGGTGGATGGTTTGCTTTGCAAGCAGGTGGTCCCAAATTTAATCCTTGCCATATCCAGGCTCCAAACTAAACTGTGGGTGACACTGGGACATCTGGGAAGAGACTGACTTGGTGCTATTTAAAGGGAAAGAGCAGCTACTTGGCACCCAATTCAGATGGAGGCCAAGGGGCAAGGGAAGAGGGAGAACAACTCTGCCCCTGTGCAGGATTGGTGCAACAGGAACAGCCTCCTCTTCTGTCTGTCTTCTGATCCGGAGGAGTTGGCTGTGTTAGTCTATAGTCGCAAAATAGTAAAGAGTCCAGTAGCACCTTTAAGACTAACCAACTTTATTGTAGCATAAGCTTTCGAGAGCCACAACTCTCTTTGCCAGATGCTGATGCAGAGAGCTGTGGCTCTCGAAAGCTTATGCTACAATAAAGTTTGTTAGTCTTAAAGGTGCTACTGGACTCTTTACTATTTTGTCTGTCTTCTGTGCACCTGCGTTATGCTGATTTGAACACTTGATCTAGCCGGTGTAACCTCTCTTTGTATGGATTCTATGAGGCTTAGGAAGCAAACTTTCACACCATTATAAGTTAAGAAAAATTTTCAAACCTTTTAACATTTACTACATCATAACTTTTTTTTAAACACAAACTCAAAAGTGCAACCAACAAAGTCTTTGAAAACGACTCAAGGTGAACTGTTCAGCTTGTCAGATTCCACCAAATGATTTTGTCCTTTGTCATAATCCTTCCAGTTTGAAGCAATTGGCACTCAGGCTTCTGACCTCTTCCTGGGGAATTACAGCCCTGCAAGAACAATACAATCCCAGTAATAATAACACCAACCAAACACAACACACATATACCACTTGTAGTCATATTCACATACAACATTTCTGATTACCTTATTCACGGTGATAGGGGCACTAATTTTTATCGAGTTCCCAGCAGCCAACCTCTTCCTCAACTGCCTGGCTCCAGATACTAACACCCACCTACTGGGCTAAACCAAATTAGGTCATGGGGGTTACACCAGCATCACCTGCTCTGGCTGGTAGTGGCTCTCCAGGGTCTCAGGAGGAAGTCTTTCACAGGGTCCATCACTCAGTCCTTTTAGCTGGAGATGCTGGGGTTTGAACTGGGGACTTTCTGAGGGCAAAGTAGATGCTCTGCTATTGAGCCACAGTCCCTCCCAGCCTTCCATTCACCCTCTTGACTCTCTTATGCTGTAAGGGCAGGCTATGGCTAGCATCTGCCTATCCAAAACCGGTTTCCTTTCTATCCACCTCTCACCTTCCTTGGGTATCAGTCCATGACTTTTAGGACTACTCCAGGTGATGGGTACGGCGTAGGAGGTGACAGTGGGACATCTGGTAGAGTGGCTTCAGTGGCTCCCCCCTTCCATGGTCCCCACCAGGAATCCCGTAGCTAAATCAGCTGGCAGATCTCCCGACAGTTTCTGTCTCTCATCATTATGATCCCACTTTCTTGCTACTCACACATCTGCAAACCAAGATTGCTGCCCTAATCCCATCTTGTTTAACATGACATTGCCTCTCTGTGGCAAGGCTAACTCACAAGTTCATTGTGAAATGTCAAATCACAGCAAGTTTTTTTGTTTGATTCTTAATCATGCCTTTTTTCTAGCTTTTGGTGAGGGGTTTTGTAAATAATCCCAATGAAGTCTTCATTTCTTTTGTGCCTATTGTTCTTTCAGTGCTACATGAGCATTACCTTGTTGAAAATCCAACTGCAGCCCTACCAGGTAGTCTAGTATGATTATGGATTGCAGAAATGGTGTTTTGAGAAAACACAGTTTGCTTAAGGCCATCTAGCAAGCGCATGGCTGTGATGAGATTGGAACCGGGACTTCTTGGATTACAGCTTATTCTCTAACACTGCAAAACTAAGCATGTCTACTCAGAATCCCACCAAATTCTACTCAATGGGGCTTACTCCCTGGAAAGTGTTCTTAGAATTGCACTGATGGCCACTACACTGTGCCCCCTCCATTAATAACCAACATTCATGTGATACATATTTCTGGTACTTTAACACAGTCACCATAGCTGGGTTTTTAAAAAATCTGATATAGCAGGGTTCTCCTTACCTGCAGACTTGTCTATTGTTATAACCAGGGCTTTTTTTCTGGGAAAAGAGGTGGTGGAACTCAGTGGTGGAACTCAAGACCACACAATGATGTCACTTTGGGTCAGCTGGAACAAGGGGGGAGTTTTTTAAAGTTTAAATTGCGCTCAGCAAAAATGGTAAACTCCCCTCTGTCTGGAGATCAGGGGGCGGGGCCACCAGCCATGTGACCATTTTTAAGAGGTGCCGGAACTCCGTTCCACCGTGTTCCCGCTGAAAAAAAGCCCTGATTATAACCACGGGCATTTGGGTGGCTAGCAGGCCCAACAAACTTGGAAAGTGTAATGATTCTATATGTCACCCTTGACTGGTGGATTTTCCCTATATTTCAGACTTTCTCTCTGTAGTTTCCTTACTGTTACTTAATTCCACTTTAACTAGTGTTTCTGAAATTAATTCCATAACTGCAGCATGTGCCATTAGCTGCAGCTTTCATTTCCTTCTGTTCATTCACACTTTTCTCCCCACTGGCGCCAATAAGCACGGGCACACTAGTAAAATACTGCAAAAAGCAACCTTGACTTATTTTTCATTTCATTCTTAGCTCATTTATTGCCTACTTTTTCCACCAAGACTCCGAGTGGATTACACAGTGCAAGTCAATACAATCAACAGGATGGGACATCCAATAAGCAATACGATAGGATTACGATTGCAGAAATCTGAAAATCAGCAGAAATCTCAAAATGGAGCTGAAATGAAATATAAGTATTAACATGACATGCTAAGTTATGCAGAATTTATATAGCAGGATCATACATATAGTGACAGATAGTACATAGGTAAGACTGCATTGATGTTATTTTTTGTACACTCCCCGTGGCGCAGAGTGGTAAGCTGCAGTACTGCAGTCCAAGCTCTGCTCATGACCTGAGTTTGATCCTGGTGGAAGCCGGGTTCAGGTAGCCGGCTCAAGGTTGACTCATCCTTCTGAGGTTGGTAAAATGAGTGCCCAGTTTCCTGGGGGTAAAGTGTAGATGACTGGGGAAGGCAATGGCAAACCACCCAGGAACAAAAAGTCTGTCAAGAAAACATCATGATGCGATGTCCCTCCATGGGTCAGTAATGACTCAGTGCTTGCATAGGGGAGTACCTTTATGTTACCTTACCAATGCATGTGGAGTGAGCGCCACACAAAAATAGAATCTTGGAGACTGGCAATGATTTACACATGAGCCCAAATGCTACTTTCCACAGCACAAAAGGACTTTCCATACAATTCTATGTACGGTCACATCAAGGCTGCTTTTGCTGTGAAGCAGGTGAAGGAAGTGAAAGCTACGGCCCATTGTGCATGTGCAGGAAATCATCCTGTGGTTCACACGTGAAAATACTTGTATTCTTGTGAGCTTAAAACATCTCTGCCTGAACATTGCTGCTCAGCATTGCTATAACAGGTTTGGAATGCCTAACTCAGACTCAGCTTGTTAAAAACGTGAATGTATAGTTTGGCCCTTATAGATCATACTTCCCAGCAGACTGCAAACATTTCTTAGTGTCAGTTGCTAGCACTATCATTTGAAGGTCTAGATCTCTTCCAGAGGTCTCTAGAAATTGACAGCACAGAGTTATACCCTTCTAAGTTAGACTTGCTAAGTGGCTGGAGAAAAAATGTCCTGTCTCTTTAAAAGATGCTTAATAGGATGTTATTTATTATTTATGTCATTCATAGTCCGCCTTCCTCACTGAGACTCAAGGCGGATTACATAGTGTGAGATTAATACAATCAATATCAAGGACATTGCCATAAACAATGCCATAGGGTAAAGACTTAGCAAGAATCCAATACGAAGAATCCAATACAGAGTTAAAGATATGCTGAAACAGAGCATAAGCAATTTACCAGGTGATGTTATTGACTTAAATGCTATGAAAAGTTTCCCCTGCTGGTTTCCCTATATTAATACTCTGTTAAAAGGACAGAAGAACATTTTTCTCCAGACCTGGTGGCAATGTTCAGACCATTGAATTGGTTAAACTCTGCTTTGAATGGCAGACTGGCTAGGCGAATGTGCCTTGCACATGGAGGCAAATGGATGTACATGGGCATATCAAGGACATTAAGCAAGGCTGCCATGTGCTTCCTGCTATATCCCAGGGAACAGCTAGGCCAATGATATTTTCCAAATATGTTTTTAACAACAATGAGGTAAATCAATGGAGGAGAAACTATTGCAAAAGAAAGGGGTCTAATGGGTGGATACAGGGGGTGGAGTCTGTATTCTCAGACAACAGCCCTTACTGAGTAATAGGAATATTTCAGGCCTGTTCCTGTTTTCAAGTGTGAAATGGGAATGAGAACGTGGTTTCAACTTCGGCAGTGCTGCAAGGCCATTTAGCTTGGCCTGTTCCTGGCTTCCTTGCTCCTCCCAGAGTAGCGCTCTCTGGTAGTAGTTCACTGGCAACTTTCTTTGTAAATTAAAGGCCAGTCTGCTTCTAATCAGCTAAGTACAATATGTGTCTTTCAGTGTCTGGAAAAGCTCTGAGTGAAGTTAGAGAGCTATCCTAAGCAGGGCTACTTGGAAGTAAGTCCTTTGTTATTCAATGGGGCTTACTCTCAGGAAAGTATCTTTAGGAATGCAGCCTTATTCTCCCAGTGGAAGCCTTGTCTGCTAAAGAGGTGCATGATAAGGCAGAAATCCAAACTGTGAAGTGTGTGTAGCTGCTGAATTTCTGCCCTTTTATGAAGCTTTTAATGACTGAGAGCCAAGCAACAAGAGACAAATTACAAGAGGAGGAGCACGTGGAGGGAGTCACAATGTTAGCCGGGAAGCTGAGTTTTAAAAGAGATCAGAAGGCTTTGTTAATTTCCTCCCTCTATGGAGGCAGCAAAGATCTGCTCTTCAGAGGGTTTGTTAATTTCCTCTTCTCCTCCCTAAGGCTCTGTCAGTTTCACCTCCCCTTCCAGGAGGCAAAGAGGAAATAAACAAACCCTCTGAGCTGTGATCTTCCTGGCTCTGTAGAGAGGGGAAATTGATAGAGCCTTCAAATCTCGTTTAAAACTCAGCTTCCCCGCTAACATTGCGACTCCCTTCTTGTGCTCCTCCTCGTGTAATTTGTCTTTTGTAACTTAGCTCATAGAAATCTCACAAGAGAATTAGAGGATACAATGGACTGTGCTGCTTCAGACCCCAGAAGGATTGCATTTTGGAATGCTTCTCATATAAAAACTCCCTGCAAACAGACAACTAGCACTGCAAGCAAAGTGAGGGGGTAGAGCCTTCTTGTCGGGCTACTACTCTAGCTGTGGGAAGTTTTTTTTATTCCAAGGAAGAATCCAAGTTGGAATCTACCATGGAATTCTTAAGAGGTACAATCCTTTCTTTATTAGCTCATTTGAAAAGGTGCCGGAAAAATGGAAACCAAACAGGCTGCAACCATTTTGCAAACGGAGACGAATGGAATCCTGGGGGAAAGCAGCCTGCGTTCCATGAGTGGGACATCCCTACAGGGAAGTGCGGAAACAGCCTTTGTTGAGACAAAGAAACTAGTAAAAGTGGATAGGGATGCAGAATAGCCAGTGTAATATAATGGTTAGAGTGTCAGACGAGTTTCTAGGAGACCAGGGTTTCAATCCTTGCTCTGCCATGAAAGCACACTCAGTGTGACCTTCAAAGGGTGGCTGCTTTGAGGATGAAATGTAGGAGAGGAGAATGATAATATAAGCTGCTTCGAGTCCCCATTCATGAGAAACGCAGGACATAAATATCCCAAAAAGTGTGTTTGTGCTGCACATGTGTGTGTGGGGGCTGTTGTTTGCTGTTGTTTGTTGTTTGCAGAAAGGCAACAAATGCATTTACCGATAGAACCATCATGACTACACTATAACCGTTATGTCTTGTGAAAGTATATGATAACATTTACAGTAGCATTACTGTTATAAAAGAATACAGTGCTATTATGTGTAACATAATTAGTGCAATATTGTATAAAATATATTTACATTCATTATTGCCCTGACCTGGATAGCCCAGGTGAGCCAAATCGCATCAGATCTCAGAGGTTAAGCAGGGTTGGCCTTGGTTAGTAATTGGATGGGAGACCTCCAATGAAGACCAGAATTGCAGAGCCAGGCAATGGCAAACCACCTCTCTTAGTCTCTTGCCATGAAAACGCCACCAGGGGTCGCCAGAAATCAGCTATGACTTGAGAGCACTCTCTACCACCACATTCATTATTAATGCTGAAGTTCATCTGCGTGCTCCTGGAAGTTTGTAACATATTACACAACAATAATATATTAATGGAATGTTGATATCCCTATGAATCTAGTATTTGTTTTATTTGTTTTTGTTATTGCCAGGGCTCATTTCGAGGGGGAATGCACAGGAACACAGTTCCAGCAGTTCCCCAAAGAGGTCACATGTCAGGTGGCCCTGCCCACCTGACTCTTGGCCATTTTGGGCCCGTTTTCGGCCTGGATTGGGGCTGAAATGGCCCGGGTCGGGCCTCTGACTGGTGGCGGATCACTCTCCCGCTCAGCAGTGGCCCAATCCTGACCATTTTGGGCCCCTTTTCAGCCATTTTCAGCCCCTTTTTGCCATTTTGGGCCCAATTTCAGCTCTGAATGACCAGGATTGGGTCCAAAACAGCCAGAATAGATGATGTCAGGGGGTGTGGCATATGCAAATCAGTCATACTAATGACACACTTCTGGTGATGGCAAGAGGTGTGGCTTATGCTAATGAGTTATGCTAATGAGTTATGCTAATGAGTTCCTCCAGCTCTTTTTCTACAAAATGACCCCTGGTTATTGCTCATATAGATATCATTTTACTATATTACAGTAGTAACATATTTGTTTTAAATCTTGCCTTTTCCTCCACAGAATACTATTTAGACAGCTACAGCTGGAATCCTAGGTAAGGTTGCCAGCTCTGGGTTGAGAAATTCCTGGAGAGTTTGAGAGTGGAGTCTATGGAGGGCAGGGTTTGGGGAGGGACTTCAGCAGGGTATAATGCCATAGAATCCACCCTCCAAAGCAGCCATTTTCTCCAAAGGAACTGATCTCTGTAGCCTGTAATTCCTGTAGTTGTAATTCCTGGAAATCTCCACCCCGCCCCCACCCCGGAGGTTGGTAAACCTAATCCTAGGGGTACTCTCCTAGGAGTAAGCCCCATTGAATAGACCTGAGCAGGAGTCTAAGGAGACCTGTTGAGAATCACTTTTTGAGCAAATCATCAAGAAATGATAATCAGAAACAGCAGAATATGGTTTGTTAAAATAATTAAAATGTTTTCAACTTAACAATGAATTGGTAAATATTATAATCAATAATGTGTTAATAGTATTTAGTATTAATACTGTATTAGAGGAGTGGCCTGGCCATGGCTCAGAGGTATAGCTGCATTCAGAAGGGCCCAGTTTCAATCCCTGGTGTTTTCAATTAAAGGGATTAAAATGTGCACTTTAATTGATAAATTATCATTGATAATGCTTTAATAATGTATTACTAATGCTACATTAAGGGAGAGCAAGATTCAAATTCAGTAGCTCCTTAAAGATCAAGAAGATTTCCAGGGCATAAGCTTTTCAGAATCAAAGCTCCCTTTAATAGTTACAGAAGGGAGCCTTGACTTTGGAAAAGCTTATACCTTGGAAATTTTGTTTGCCTTGAATGTGCTATTAGATTCATTCTTTCTCTTTTGCAACCCAGAGCTGGCACTTGATCCTATGTGCTGTTTTACCAACACTGCTACCTGCCCGAAACTATCTGCATTAAGAGTCCCTCTGCACAGGATCAAGTGAAAGATCTTACACTTGTTCTCCCATTGTGGACGCACATGCCCTGCTAGGGAGATATAATACACTTGAATATAAAACCACCCAGAAAAGTAAGTCACTTGATCATCCCCATGTAAGATGTCTTGCGTACAGAGACTCTAAGGCGGATAATAGGTAATGTGGAAGACCCAGCCCTTAGAGAACAGCTGTCCGTCAGACTCAGATAAGACAATATTGACTGCAATGACCAATATCATCTATAAAATTATTGTTGGGATAAATCAATATAATATTAAATATTTTAACGTTATTTTTATTTGAAAAAAATAAACGCCTCGTACATAATACAAACAAACATATAACAACAATAGTGAGAAATCAACAGATAAGCATCCATACAAGTTTTTCAAATATCTAAAAGTAAGTCTATCCGCAGTTGTCTTCTATGTGCCATACGAGATACAGTTGTAAGATCCTCCATCCAATGAATTGTGGGAGATGGGCAGTCGTCTCTTCAATGTTGCAATGTTTTTATTGTATATTACAACATTATTATTGATCTCGGCATATTAATACAAACTTTGCTTAACACCGATCTATCCCTTAAACAATATATCTGTAAATTATCTTTATACCAAATCATTATTTTAGTTAAAGCCGCCAAGGGCGCGCGTTGCCCTCTGGGAAACTGAGTAGGCAAACCCCTATTCCCCGCCTGCCCAACGTTCTCGTTCGCTCCCCAATCGGCGGAACTACAATTCCCATGACCCTTCTAGCTGCAAAAAGGCGTGGCCATCGGGAGCCGTTTGGCGAGGCGAGCGCTGCAGTGTGGTGGATAGGGAGAGGCGTGGCCTGAGCGGCGAAGTAGGCAGAGTCTGGGCCTCGAGGGAGGGGGCAAGAGAGGCGGGGAGGCGCTTGCGCACTTCGCCTGGGCGCGGCCACCCCTTTTGCCAGGGTCCGCCGCCGTCATTCTAGCAGCAGTAGCGGCGCGAGCGTGAGGGGAGGGGGAAGAGCCAGAGAGCGCGCGAGGCACGAGCCTGCTGTTTAGAGAGCAGTAGCAGCAGCGGCCGTTAAACCGTCGCCTCACGCGCCAGCCGGCCTCGGCCAATCACCTCCCTCCGTTTCCCTGCCTCGCGCGCTGCCCTCGCTCAGCCTGTCTCTCCTTTCTCGTTTTCTCTTCAGCGTGAGGAAAAGGAAGGGGTAAAAGAAAAAGCCGGCCTCCCCCTTCTCCCCGCAGCCGCCGCCGCCGCGCCCCAAAAGCGAAGAAGATGGTGGACCGCGAGCAGCTGGTGCAAAAAGCCCGGCTGGCCGAGCAAGCCGAGAGATACGACGACATGGCTGCCGCCATGAAGAACGTGAGTTCCGCCTGTGAGGAGAAGGGGGGGGGAAGCCCCCTGAGGCTGGGATGGGGGGGGCGCAATCCCCTCACGGCCCCTTGCCGGCCACCGTCCCTCCCACTACTCTTTTCTCCCCCCTCAGAAGGACATTAACTTTCTTTTATTGAAGTGGCAGAAATGAAGCGGGGTGGGTAGGTGAGAGGATTTCTCTTGGTGTGTGTGTGCAAGACATACTCTATTGCTTGGGGACTCAGAGAAAATGTGCTTTTGAGGGGGCAGGAAAGATATACAGGGGGGGGGGGAAGCCCGAATAATTGAAAGGGAGAGAAAGTTGGTTTATAAGGGGGTTGGATAACACATTTTTTCAGCAAATAGACAATTTGGGCTGTTAGCAAGTAGTATTGAGGCAGAGAGAGTTCTTTTATGGGGAGAGTTCTTTTATGGGGAGAGAGTTAGTGGAAATGTGCCCGTCTACTGAAACTGGGAAGGAACTATCCCAGTTTAAAACAGAGAGTGGAAATAGTGGTTGAAATTATTCTGAAGACAGGAATGATGTGAGAAAAAATATCGATTGTCTTTGCTTTCTCTTTCTTACCTCCCTCTCCACCTTCCAGCATTAAGAGGAGAAATGGTCCTCTTAATGGGTGTTCTTGTTTGCTTCCCTTGTCCCCCCATTCATATATTTAAATTATTTTAGATGTTCAGTTTGTCTCGTTCTTAATGAGCTATAGAAAATGCTGTGATATGATGGCATATCTTTTTAGTTAGGGAAGGATATCTTTTTCTCTTAAGGAAAATTCACATAGAAGGTGATACACAAGCTGATCAAGAAGCTTTCTTACAGAATCTTGTCTTCCCTTCCCCCTACCAGGCTATTCCTTTGACATTTCTTTCCTCGTGCACATGTGGAAAGGAAGTCCCTCCCTTGGATGGGAATCTTTCAGTCTCCCTTTTCGATGTTACAGTACATGCACACCATTTTAAAAACTGTTCTATTGCCTAGTATGCTGGTTTGAGTGCCATTTTTCTAGAAAAATGCCGCTTTGGTATTATTAGTGAGAAGAATGGTCTGTTGAGGACACATGTCTTCATTCTGACCCTTTGCTCTAGAAAATGGCCCTCTATGAGACAGGGCTTGGTAGTGCAAAGGAAATGTCTCTTTGGTGATTAATGTTACTCCCCACCCTCCTCTGGGAAATACCCCTTGCCAGAAGTTGAAACTTTGCTGCATCTGCTGGGACACTCCCCCCCCCGCCCCCATCATTGTCATTCTCCTGCAGGAAGATAGGCATCCTTTCTGTCACATGCTGAAGAGAAACCCCCCCCCATTGTTTCTCCCTGGGTAGATTACATCTACCTTGGTCTTAGCATACTAAATGGCCTATTCTTCTATTTAGGGTAGAGAGATTCCTTAAAAATCTTTCAATACTGTTTTGGCCCTTTCTGGTGCTTTTTCAAGTGCTGTAGATGCCAGTAGTGCCCTGAAGGTGTTTTCTTTTCCTTTTTTTCTTGAATATTTGTGTAGTGCATCAAAGAGGTTATGTGTGCTGTGATTTGGCATCTCCTTTTTGTTCCATGTCCTCAAAGGTTTCTTTGGTTACTGTACACTTATTCTCTTGATGTCTTTGTTCTTTCCTTCTCTCTGGATGGGATAAATAAACGGTTCCTCACTTTTGCATTATCACTGGGCCTAGTTTAAAATGGTCTCTTCCTTGCTTGGGGGAGGCTCTGTTTTTTTGTATATGAATACTTTGTGAGTGACCTGTACTGCCCTCCTCCCTCATGCTCACTATATTATGGAGATGTGAGGAATTCTACAGGGTCTTTCTCACAGGGTGTAAGTAGTGGTGGAAGGTATAAGATGTTCGTGCCCCCATTCTTCCTCTCTGCTGTTTAGGCGGTGCCGCTCCTTGCCAGCTTTCCTATTAAATAATTCAGCAAATGTGCCCACCCCCACAGGCAACCCCACCCACAGTCTACTGCCTCCTCCCTTAATCTGTCTTTTGATGGGTGGTAAGCTATCTACTGTAACCAAAGATATGTGCTTTAGACAGTAAATTAATAATCTGTAAATTTTCCATCCTGTCAGTTCTCAGTGTAGTATTCTTCTTAGGATGAGATATTGCACAGAGTTCACAATGGAATATTATGTGTATATAAATTAACCAGCGTGTAAGTCTTTTCCATGAGCTATTTCTCACTGTCCATTCTTATATATCCTCTTTCAGCCTTCTGCTGTGAGAAACACCTGTTTGTGAAGATTGAGTGCTTTCTTTCCCAGTAAAGTCTTTATTTTATGTGCCAGTTTTTAAAATGTCCGTTGGGAGATTTGTTCGGTGTTAAGCCATAATGTATTAATGTTTTATACTTTAAATAATAGATGTTTATGCAATTGTGCTGTGTGTTCTTTAAAAATGCATGTTAAAAAAACCTGATCTCTTTTGAAAATCTATGAAATAAATTTATATATATCTCTTTGATCTGATCTTGCAAACAAAGCGATCGTGGGAGGCAGTATCAAGTCATTCCAGAAGATTCTGCATTTGTCATATTGCAGAGAGGCTAGACTGGGTGGAGAGAGGGAGGGAGGGGTTGCTTTAAAGGAGAGAACTGTTCTTTATATTTGCCTTGTTAGTCAGGTCTGAGCCTTTAAGAGAGGCTGGAGTGGCCTCCATCTCTGATGAATAGTGAATACTGATCCAGAATTGTCGCAGTCTGCCTAAGATGCTGTTCTTTTTCTTATTGCACCATTTTGCTGTAACCTTGTGTTCATTAAGCAGATGGAACTGCCAGAGCTCAGTTAGGAGTGAAGGAAGATGTAGCTATCAATGTAAATGGGATGGAGGTGGGGATTTAGCATGGTGGTCCTGTGTTAATATTTGACAGCCATCTCTGCAGTATAATTTGATGCCAAATTTTTCTATTCTTTACAGAATATCTTTGAACAGCTGCATGAAGTATTAAACCTTATACGTTATATACTGTGCTGTCCATTTTATTATTTGAAGAACCATGTCTCCAGCAGCCCTCTAGATTCCTGTTGGCTTATCACTGTATTTTTTCTTAACTGTTTCTTAGTAGTGATTATTTTTTAAAACAAAACAAAAAGATATATAAGGGAAAGGAGGCGTGGATATGTTAAATCTCTTCTAAAATAGCCCAGGATATTGTATTATCTCCAGTTTAGCCCTCTGGAAATCTTCACTGCTTTTTCTTATACCTCACAAACATTTTGGATGTTATCATTCTATGATGTAAAAGCAAAATACAAATTCTCTTAATGGACTGGCTGTAACTGTTCCTGATACTTAGTTCTAGCCTGTCTTGTTCCTATCCCACTTAATTTTCCTCCACCCCCTTTCTAGTTATGTAGGACACTTATGACCTCGCACTCATCTCCGTAGCAACACAATGATGTCACACATAACAATAGAAGCTGCATTGCGCCCAGGTGGTGGCAGTGTGTGTAAGTGGCATTTGTCCAAGGTAATGCAGAAATGGAAGTATAATGATTGAATTGGAATTGGTGCGTCTTTTTACAGAGAATGTGTGTTCAGGTCCTCTGCAGCTTACGCTAATGCATGTAATTGGCTGGCTGTATGCATTGCACCGGACTTTGCTTTTATTCATTTTATAGATGTGATGGGTTAAAAGGTATTAAGTACCTTTAATAAATTGAGAATTGGTTTCACATAACTACTGTTAAAAGCACTCAAATCCTAGTATACTTAGCCAGAGACCTGGAATGTATTGGAGTGTAATGTTCATGATTCTTACCTAATATTTATATATTGGTTGGTACAGACATTATATTAGGTTTATTAAAGACTAACACTGCGTGAAATGATTGCGGTGACATTCTGTCTCCTTATGTACAGAGCCATCTGCAAAGTTGAAATGTTAATTTGCTGATTATTGGTATGAGACATGAAGGTACTATGGCTCTGAAGCATAGCTACTGTTTAGGATCTTACTGCATCTGCTCATTGGTTCAACATAATGCAGCTAAGTAAGATGGTAGGCATTTCACAACTATGAAATGTCATAACTAGAGCCCTGCTGGACCAGTTTAAGGGTGCTTCTTGTCTCTAGCATCCTAGCTCTGATGCCTTTGGGAAGGCCACAGGCAGTGAAACGAGGACAGGCTTCCCTTGTTGTTCTGAACATGAAGGCTTAATTTAACCTTAATGGTGAAGAGCCATTGATGAGTGTGTCTCATAAATTTGTTCAGTTGTCTTTTAAAGTCATCGGCACATCACGTGGCAGTGAATTCCATGTAACCACTTTGTTATATAAAGAAGCATTTGAATTAACTTCATTGGATGCAACTGAGTTATAATGGGACAGGGAGAGAAAGTCTTCTCTGCTTCCTCTGTAATTTTATAAATCTCTCATTGTCTGACTTTCTCTAAAACATCTTTTGGCATACACATGTCACTAATAGCCATTAATTGCAAAGACTGTTCTGATATGCTTACATGGAAGCACATATGACATACCTCCAACCAGGGGTCATTTTGTAGAAAAAGAGCTGGAGAAACTCATTAGCATAACTCATTAGCATATGCCACACCCCTTGCCATCACCAGAAATGTGTCATTAGCACAACTGATTTACATATGCCACACCCCCTGACATCACCTATCCTGGCTGTTTTGGACCCAATCCTGGCCATTGAGGGCCAAACTTGGGCCCAAAATGGCAAAAAGGGGCTGAAAATGGTCAGGATCATTTTCTGACCAGGTCAGGATCCCAAAATGGCCCAAAATGGCAAAAAGGGGCTGAAAATGGTCAGGATCATTTTCTGACCAGGGCCGCTGCTGAGCAGGAGAGTGATCTACCACCCATCAGAGGCCCAATCCGGGCCATTTCGGCCCCAATCCAGGATGAAACAGGCCCAAAATGGCTGAGAGTCAGGTGGGCGGGGCCACCTGACATGTGACCTCTTTGGGGAACTGCCGGAACTGCGTTCCTGTGCAATCCCCCTTGAAATGAGCCCTGCCTCCAACACTAGGTCCCACTTATATTTTGATTACGCTTCTAGAAATTAATCTTAGGGTATATACTGAAAATTAATATGGTTTACAGTGTAGCCTTTTGCAGAATTACTTCAGTCTAAACCTATTGATGCCAGTGAATTTAAACTGAATTAATCTCTGTTAGTCTCTTGACATGAAAACCCCACCAGGGATCTCCATAAGTCAGCTCTGACTTGAGGGCAGTCTCCACCACCAACTGTGCATAGGATTGAACTGTCAATTATTTCTTTACTTGTTTCAATAATTATCTTGGAATAAATCAGTGAAAGGTGAGGTATTCCACACCTATGCATGATTCTGGGTGAAGTGGCTGTTCTGATTTTTTCTTCTAAAGAATGATATACAGGGTGGCTATTTGAAATGAAAAGTTGGTTCCATTTATGTGAGCACAATGGCAACACTTCTAAGGTTACCCTGTCCTACCTTTAGGGAGGATATGCGTAAAGTAGCTCTGAAACTGATGCTTTAACATGCCAGTCCTAGATCAGGTTATCACTGGCCGTCACGCAGCTGCTACTCACAGAATGTTGAGATCAATACCCATTAGCTATAATGGAGGTGAAGGCTCTCAGGATGAGGAGCCCTCACCATTTACTACCTTGTAAGAACAACATGATGCTTAGATAGGCTTTTCTGTATAACAGCCATCTGTCATTCCATCCAAACTCTCTTAAAGCCTTTGGCTCTTCTACTGTCTGCATTGTCTAATAAAGGCAGTCATTATGAATTCTTTTCTATGGTTTTGGTTGTTTATCTTATTCCCTCCCCCCCCCCCCAAAAATCTGGTGCCCTTTAGACCGTGTTGAGAATAAAATTGCATGCAACGTAGCATTGTGTTCAGAGAGGGCTGGCACTTTCTCTTCAATCAAGTTTGAATTATGGTTTTAAATTAACAGGCATGTCTTCCAAGGGCATTTCTCTGTATTCTTTTAGTGCATGAGGAAGACTATCAATGAGGCATGTGTTTTCTCTCCTTTGTGAAGAGTACAGTGAAACATTTTTTAAAATGTTTCTCCATAACTGTAGTAATAGCATTAGGCAAAGTGTGATATTACAAGTGACCTTTAATGCATCATACATGACAGTGCTATAGTTATACAAAGATAGATCAGAAATCTGCCCTTTGAGGTTACCAGCTTATGTTGTGTCAAGAAATAACACACTGTGATCAGGTCCAGTCTTATCTGTACAGACAGTATTTTAATTGATTTTGTCAGAATGGTAATTTCTGTGAAGGCCAGACTTGCAACTGTACATCTCCAAGACTTAGTTTCAATCATTATTTATTAGAAGACCCAGTGAAATGGAAGTCAGGTTGCAAGAATGGAAGGGCAATCTACAGGAAAGGCACCTAGTAATCTCCCGCCCCCCACACACACCACCTCCATCCAGTATTTCAGCAGCGAGCTAGCTATGAATATTTTAGCTTGGCTAAATGACCTCTTCTCTGTGCAGTGGCATAGTTAAGCGATGAACCAGTTAGTGGTTGGGTCAGTTTTGACCCCCAGGTTACTAGTTGCCTGTTGCTGGATGCATACTGAGTAAGTAAAACAAAAGGTGCCCAGTCTCCACAAGGATGAAATCAAAGTCATCTTATCTTGTGTGACTTCTAAAAGGATAATGGATTAATTTCTAGAAGGTCAGCTAAGTAGATGAGAGGCTTTTATATCTTGAGAAATGAAGTTCTAGTGAAGTTTTATTTGGTTGTCAATGTCAGGTGTTAAATTGCATTGCTCTGAGGGGACTTTACTCCTACCCATGATGTTCAAGGAATTTGGCTTTCAGAGATTATAGGGTGTGTGTGCTTTAAAGGTACTGTATTGTGGTTACTAAAAGTAACTGTTAAATGTTGCTTGAAGGAGTTTTTTAAAAGCCCAGTGACTAATTTTTTTTTTAATCAAATGGTTTAACTTTTCCAATTTCTTGTTGAAAGATTAATATTTTTATTTATTTATGTAATTTATAGTCCACCTTTCTCACTGAGACTCAAGGTGGATTACATAGTGTGAGATTAGTACAATCAGTATCAAGGGCATTTCCATACAGTGTCAAGGACATTTCCATAAACAATGTCATAGGATTTTACAAAGACATAGCATTAGCAAGGATCCAATACAGAGTTGAAGAATTGCTGAAACAGAACACAATCAATTGTAGGACTAACATTAGATAACATGAAGCACAGGTATATGTATAGGAGTACATATTCAAGGCAACAGATAATATGCAAGGCAACATAGTGGTGAAGTCTATGGTCCCTAACTCATTAACAAAGCATCTGAGACCCCCCCCTACAATACTTCCCTCCTATCTGAGTAAAAATTCTTTTTAAATGATTCAGTTTTGCATTGTTTGTGGAAAGCCAGGTGTGGGGGCTCTCCTGACTTCCTCAGGCAGGCCGTTCCACACAGTAGGGACCACCACAGAGAGAGCCTGTGTGCAGGCTGCTGTTGATTTCGCCCATGTGCAGGCTGGTTACCTGCAAGAGACCCTGTTCAGATGAGTGAAGCTGCCGTGGATGGACATAGGGAGGGAGGCAGTCCCCTAGGTATACTGGGCCAAGGCCATGAAGAGCTTTGTATGTAATAACCAATACCTTGAAAAGAGCACAGTAAGTGATAGGTAGCCATTGGAGTGACTGTAGGATGGGAGTGATGTTCATGCTCCTGCTTGCTCCTGTTAACAGTCGAGCTGCAGCATTTTGCACAAATTGCAGCCTCCTAGTTAAATTAGATGGGAGACCAATGTATAGTGCATTACAATAGTCAAGTTTTGATGTTACCATAGCATGGATCCAGGTGGCCAGGTCGGCCGTGTCGAGGTAAGAAGCCATCTTCCAGGCTAGAATGAGATTGTAAGCATTTTTTGCAGCTGCCTTAACTTGTTTTTCTAGTAGTAGTGCTGGATCGAGTATAACCCCTAGGCTCTTAACTGAGTCTGCAAGGGTCAGATGAACTCGATCGAAAGTGGGGAGTACGATGTCTTTCAAGATCTCTGCTTTCCCAACAAGCATCACTTCAGTCTTGCCTGGGTTCAATTTCAGTTTATTTTTCAGCCATTTCACCAAGGCTGTCAGGCAATGATCTAAGATTTCTAGTGCAATCTGTGGGGAGCTGGATAGCAAGATATAGAGTTGGGTGTCATCTGCATATTGATGACATCCCACTCCATAGCTGTGAATGAGTGCTCCTAAAGGTTACGTAGAGGTTGAATAACGTGGGAGATAAGATTGTGCCCTGTGGAACCGCACAAGATAGTTCCCATTCTGGAAATAGCTGATCTCCTGCAGCAACCCTTTGCATCTGTTCCATGAGAAACAATTTAAACCAGTCTACAGCACATTCTTTGATGCCCACTTCTGTTTCTAAATGCCTCAACAGGATGGCATGGTCTACTGTGTGAAAGGCTGCAAGCGGATCCAGGAGGAGCAATAAAGAGACATGGCCTTTGTCTGTGTTCAGACAGAGATCATCCACTAACACTATTAGTGCTGTCTGGGACCAGACCAGACCAACATTCTAGTGAAACCCGTAGACAGCGAAGTGATTGTTCACAGCTTCACAGCTTCGGCGTGGCTATCGCAGTTCCACAGCTTTGCTGCTTCACAATTTTCAGCAGCTTCTTCGTTATTCATTGTCAGGAGTGCTGTTGCACAATTGTGAATGAACTTAAATGATTTTTCCACCACTTGGATGAATTTGTATATGCTGTAGAGTATTGAGACATGAATTCTTTTGTATCTATTGTTATATGAACTGCATGAAAAACTTGATACACTCTTGCATTGTTGATAAAACGTTACTTTATTGCCTTACTTTGTATATTGCGTATATTTTGTTTCCTGGGATGACCTTTTTGTCAGTTTCCAGTCCCAGGTTAAGCCCTCTGGTTGGTATAGTCTCTGTCCCATGCCCTGGTCTGAATCCAGACTGGAAAGAGTCTAGAGCGGTAGAATTTTCCAAGAAAATCTGGAGTTGGTTAGCTACTGCTCTCTTGATCACTTTACCCAGAAAGGGCAGACTGGGTGATAATTGGCCACATCAGTTTTGTCTAGGGATGGTTTTTTAATTAGTGGATGAATAACTGCCTGCTTTAGTGGCTGGGGGAAAGGAGCCCTGAGTTAGCGATTGATTTACAAAAGATCTCAGTGGTTCACTTACGTGATCTTTATTTGATTTTAACAACCAAGATGGGCAAGGATCGAGCACACAAGTAGTGGCTTTCATAGATGCCAGGATCCTGTTAAGGTCTAACATTGTGATTGGTTCAAAGCAGTCCAGTAGTTGGAATCTCATGGAAATGTTCTTGTGGGTGCATCAGAAGCACTGAGTTTTACTAAAACCTTTAATTTCCTACATTTTTTTTTTTTGCAGAGTGTGTGGTATACTGTATGATTCAGTTTAATCATGAAGATACTTTGTATGGAGGACCAGTTTCTGGTAGTGAGTGCTGAACTGGATGGTCTTCAGCTTTTTTCAAATCTGATTCTGTAAGCCATAACTTCCTGCTTTAAAGTTGCTTAAAACTCTTGGCTCTTGAAAATGTTTTATAACTTAACCATGGAATGTCATAGTACTCCAGTTCTAAAGTAACTGGTATATGCTTCTAGTCAGTGTGCTCTGGATTATGGGAATTGTAGCAGGCTTTGCTGATTAACTCCTGGTTTGGGACATTTCTATGCTGGAAACAGGCATATTCACTAATCCTTTTGAACTGAGTGACTTCTGAGTAATGAGCTATGTAGCAGTGTGGTATTCTCTGGGGGGGGGAAACATGGAAAGTGCAGTCTCTTCAAGAGAAGTCGGTTGTTGAAGGCTTTGACCTTAAAACCATTCCTCACCTATCCACATGTATTCTACACGGTGTATTCTAAACTTCCAGGAGCTTGCTTTTGTCCTACTCTGCTCATGTCTCATGAATCAAAAACAGGAAATGTTCCTTCTGTAAATGTTTACTAGCAAAATGCTTTGTTTCCAGATCATCAGAATGATTCGCAGCCCTTGGTTCAGCTATTAAGTACATGTCGAAGGGTAGAGAGTGACAGTTGTAATGAATGAGTTGGGATGGCTCGCTGATGGCTCTACTGAAGTTACTGAGGTTTTATTAAAATATTTGTTCCCTGCCTTTCCTCTTGGCTCAAGGTGGCTTACAGGTAATAGTTTACAGATTTTTACCCCATTATTTCCTCAAGTACTGTCCCTCATGTCTGCTGTTCATAACCTGACAAAAGCCCTGGCAAATCTTCAGGGAGCCTGTTCTACAGAGTGGTCATGATGGAAGTGGCCTGGGATCTGATAGATGCCCACTGAGAACCCTTAGTGGTGGGGAGGGAACAGCCAGCAGGTGGCAGCCTTAAGACCATTGTTTCAGATATAGTAATCTCTGGAGCTATCTGAAAGGAATGGATGGATGAAGACTTGCCAAATACACAAAGCTTTGCAGTGTGCCTGACTGTGCCTTACTGTATGTATAGAAGTTTGTAGACTTAATGAAAACCAGAGGCTCTTCATTGATCCTGCATTCTGTGGCACTTCTACCACACTCTTCTCCATAAATGGTTTGCTAGAACTTTTTGGTGACAGTGTTCTAGAGTTTGCAACCAGCACAGGAATTGTGACTGAGATGTTTTGCTACTGCAAGAGGTTTTCCCCATGCCCAGATGAGAATTGCGAATAATTTCTGATGCTAATATGTCTTTATGGCAACAAGGAAAACTGATAATAAAACAATCTGCTTTAATCTTAATAGTAGCCACTGTTAATCTCTTTAGTGTGTGTGTAATTACATTTCTTATGAATACAGATCTCAAATGTATTTTCTGAATAGCCAGCTTTTTTTGAGTGCCTGGAGCATTCTAATTGTTAATCCATTTAAATGCCAGTGAAGCTTTAATAACCATGTCTGTGGAGCAAGATGGAAGCTGCTGTCAGAGGAATAAGTTTCAGAGATGACTTGCATTCAAGCAGTGATGTCACTCCTGAAACCTTAGCAGTGACCACTTGGTTAGAGATTTTTTTGAACAGCTGAGTCTGAGGCAGCTGCAGTGGTGGCAAGAGTAGAAGGTAGTTTAGACTGGGGAAAGAACCACTTAAGTGGTTTCAGATGCTGTATAGTTTAAGTTAATAAGCTCCTGAAATTTGCATGCTCATCATGGCTATATTTCCAGCTAATTATATGGCTTGTAAAATCCAAGCCACAGTAGGCGCTCAGATTCAGAATAATAGGAGTGCATTTGTGGTTTTGATATTGTAGGCTATGAAATATGAGGATTTTTATGGGCCTTTCCTCCTATTCTGTATAGCAGCAGTGTTGCATAGTTTTAAAGCTTGAACAGAAATACTGAGTAAACCTAATGATTGTGTCCTGTGGCTTCTGTTAATATCCAGTTGCTGATTAGGAGGTAGTCTTTACTTGTCAAAGGTATCCTACAGTTTACGTTCCCCTTGAAGCCCACCTTTCTGGCCTTAACCCATTTTTTCTGCTTCCAGTGCTCTGGTTGGATACACTGTGTAATCCATACTGAGCTCAGTGAAAAAGGCAAACTATAAATAAAATATATTGTCAAAGCAGCACATATATAGCAGTATTAATGAGTTTTTTCAACTGAATAAGAAAATTTAGCAGGCATGTTGTTGCTAAGGCATTGCTGTAAAGATGATCATGTCTGTTTCAACAGAGAAAAACACAGGGCAGCTTTATGCAGTTTGCAAGTTAATTTTGCCCCAAAATAACTGTTGGTGTTTATTCCAGTGAAAAGTGATTTACATATGAGTCTTGTAGGTACATATAGAAGTACTCCTCTAAATTGTCTCAGCTAGTGCTTCCTTGTTTGTTTCATACAAAGAATAGATGAGAATTGAGTTTGGATATTTATACCCTGCTTTTCTCTCTACTGGGGTCTTAAAGCAACGTATAACATTGTTCTCCCCTCTTCTATTTTACCCTCACAACAAACAAGGCTGTGAGGCTGAGAGTGACTGCCTGAAGGTCACTCAGTGAGCTTCCATAGAAGATGGGATTTGAACCTGGGTGCCCCAATTTCCAGTCAGTGCTCTGACCACTGTGCCACTCTAATTCTCCATTTAACTTAGCAGGATTCAGCCACAGCTTTGTAAATAGAGACACAAAGCTGGAGATGTTCTATGGTGGGCCGCAGTCTAAACAGCAAAAAAAAAATATTACTGGAGAAAAATGGAGGAGAGACACTAGGTTTGACATATTCTCTTTAAGCTTTAGATCTATGGGGAATCGGAGGGAACATATTAATTGTACAGTTGTTGGTGTGTTTCCTCAAGTCTTCAGTATCTTTTAGTCCCTTGATAGTCACTCTTGTGATGTAGCCTGCAACAAATGGTTGGTGTGTAATCTCTAGCTTGATGGCACAATGCAGTGGCAGATCACATAGTCATCCCTTTCCCTTCCCAGATCTGGCTAGTTAATGTGATGGATTCCATGAAGCATTTAAGGAACTTAGAGAAGAGGAAACTGAACTTGCTGTGTTTTCACTATAAGAAGTCTGCATCTCGAATCATTGCATGAAATTCAGTATTCAACCTCAGTAGTAGTAGTACTAGTAGTAGTAACAACAACATTCGATTTATATACCACCCTTCAGGACAATTTAATGCCCACTCAGAGTGGTTTACAAGGTACGTTATTATTATCCCCACAACACCCTGTGAGGTGGGTGGGGCTGAGAGAGCTCCAGAGAGCTGTGCCTAGCCCAAGGTCACCCAGCTGGCTTCAAGTGGAGGAGTGAGGAATCAAACTTAGCCCTCCAGGTTAGAGTCCCATGCTCTTAATCACTACACCAAACAGACTCTCTTGGCTTTCACTTCTTGGCTTTCACTCCTCAAATTGCTGGGTCACATTGCTGCAGTGCTAGCAGAAGAAACATCTGGCAGAATTCTTTTTTGTGCAGTTCTTGAGGTCAAATCAGTTTTTCTCAAGGTATAAACCTTGGCAAATGCTATGCCTCCATGGTCCCCTAAACCACTGTTCAATAAACCTTTTCCTTACCCCTCCATCTCCTACACCTGTTTTTTTTTTGGCTTCTTCCATATAACTTTACAGCTCTGCTCTATTCCTTTAGCTATCCTTCCTCCGAATACTCTGTTGCCTACGTTCTCTGCTTTCTCGGAATTTCATCCCAGTTAGCTTTCCAGTACTTGGCCTTCCTTGTACAGTTATTTCTTCAATAGGAAAGAACTGAAGCTCAAACTAGGTGTGGCATTTTTAGCAAGTTGGATCAGGGTTTCCCTGACTCACTGTCCCCACAGCCCAATGACAGCTGCAGAGTACTTCCCCAATCACTTTATGACTCAATTTGAATCAGAACTGCAGCACCAAGGGAAGAGGGGCCATTCTGCCTTCCCAAACCATACTGGTTTGTCAAGATGAAATGGCCCCAGGGTGCTCTGGATTATATGCATTATGCTGTAAATTGGAAAGGATTGGAAAGATAGTATGCTATGTCTTATAAACTTGTATTTATTTACCCATGGCATTGTTTATGGAAATGTCCTTGATACTGATTGTACTAATCTCACACTGTAATCCGCCTTGAGTCTCGGTGAGAAAGGTGGACTATAAATGACATAAATAAATAGAATAAATAAAAAATAAATGGGCTACAGTATCAGACTAGGATCCGGAAGACCCAGGTTCAAATCCCCATTCTACCTTGAAGTTCACTGGGGGGCAATGTAGCAGTCACTCTTCCCCAGCCTATTTAACAGGTTTGTTGTGACAATAAAATTGAAGAAGGGAGAATACCACCCTGAGCTCTTTGGAAGAAGGATGGAATAAAAATATGCAAAGTAATATAAATGCAGTAAAAGGTCTAAAATCTAACCTGCATTTGGAGAAATGCTGAACACTATATATGGTAAACTAACATAATGAATTAATGGAGGAAAACCGACCAAACTAAAAGGTTAAAAAAATAGCCTGCCTTTTTAAAAAAACCAAAAGAATCTAAGAAGTGTAACTAGATACCAGCTAGAACAATGCATTTGCATCAGGAGTGTTGGATATGAATTAGTACAGTAGGTCATAAATATCTCGAAAGATGGAGAGGTCCTGACAGCCATGAAAGCACGTTTGGTCACATGTACAGAAATATCCATGAATCCTAGCAGTTGAGCATACTTTTGTATTTGGAAATTTCCTCTTAAGATGCTCAGGCAAATGGAGGTGATTCAGCTCTGGTGTTTCTTGATATTGATTATTTGGATCCATACATTTTAATCTGGCTCTGTCCCTGGAATTCCCTTGGTCTTTTTGACTGATATGTAACAGGCTAAAGTCAGGAAGAGTGATGCCCTATTGATTCTGTTGCATCTTTCCACAGCTTTCTATACCATCTGTTGTGGAACTTTTTCTTGAGTACTTGTGTGAACAACTCTATTTATACATGCAGAGAAGATGTGAGAGAATTTGGGTTTTTCTTTAGGTGTCAAGTTAGCTTATGTGGTTGAAGTGCAGCAGCTTTGGGTAGCTTACTACTTGAGCCTGTTCTGGAGAAAGAGTGACTTCAAGTGCCCCCAAAGTCTGTAGACTCCCCCTGTATTGCAGGATGTGCTTCAGCTTTCAGTTTGAGTGAAGTTCAGAGTGCTATTTCTGACCTGTTAAGGACTGCTTGATCTAGTGTAAATCTGCCTTTTCATTGAGATCTTGTTTGAAGGCCTTAGGGATGCTTTCCACCATCAATGCTGAAGTGGGTAGCAATTGGTGCTACAGTCTTTTTGGTTGTGGTGCCATGTCTTTAGAGCATCTTTCCCTGCTTGCCTGTTGCTTTCAGTAGTGGCATTTAGCTACCAAGTGAAGAGCTTTTTATTCTGATCTGCTTTTGGTTGATTATAGGAGGTAGGCCCGGGCCAGGTGGTGAGGAGGCTTTATCAAGCAGGCCTCCTGGGGTAGTCAGTCAGAGGTCAGCAGGAGCTCAAATGGAAGACCTATCATGGAGAAGGAGGCCTTTCTTCCCTTCCTTGATAGGCCAAACCATGGCGGGGAGGGGGGGAGGATTGGTGAAAGCTGGGAACTGACAGATCCAGCCCATAAAAGGCATATCTCACAATGAGTGGGGCAGAAGCATTGGGCACTATGAGAGCAGAGGTCCTGGGGAGAGAGAGAAGAACTAGCTGGCGCAACACCCTCCTCTCCCCATTCAGAGGCCTGGGGATCTTGGGGCTTATCTCACATGATGGTGGGTGGATGGGCAGTGGAACATTGTGATTTGATCATCCCTAGCCTCCAAACTCTTTAAAATAAGAATACTACAGCTGCTTCAAATGATTAATATCTGTATTGTAAAGCACTAAGATTTTGTGTTAGTAATAATTTCTTTTGTAGTGATTGAGGATTTTTCTAATGTTGCAGAGAAGGAGTAGGCAGGAGAATCTCTGGTTTACATTGGCCGAGCTGCAAGAACCTACAGGAAACTGGAATGGCCAGAAAGGTATATGGAAGGAATTATAGATACAGGGCCTAGGAAAGAAAAGAGAAGGAAGCAGGCTACTGAAAGGAGGTAAGCTTGGAAGAGCTACAAAACTAAAGAAAGCTGAGGTTCACACAGTTGTCTTGAAATTACCTCTATAAAAATACATAATACAATAAAGTGGCAGAATCAAAGTAGAGCCAGCTATCATTGAACTCTTATGGTGAACTTCCTAGTCAGCATGGTGTAGTGATTACACTATGATCTGGGAGGCCCAGATTTAAATTCCACTCTGTCATGGAAGCTTGCTTGGTGACCTTGGGCCAGTCACACCCTCTCAGCCTAACCTACCTCTCAGGGTTGTTGTGAAGATAAAATGAAGGAGAGAAGGATGGTGTATGCTGTTTTGGGTCCCCATTGGGGAGAATGACATAGTAAAGCAAATAAATAAATAATCTTTACTACTTAATAGAGTAAGCGTTTTCGAGACAACTCACTCTGTTATTCTGGCGCAGGTGCAGTCTGAGCAAGCCTCAGGGGCTTCAGAAGGGCCCGCAGGCCGGCTCCGCCCTCCTAAGCCTGGATTGGGCAAGCTGGCGTGGGGCATGCCTGGCTGGCCTGCTCTCTGCCCCCAAACCTTCCAATCAAGCCTCTATCTGCTGTGGCACGGAGGGGGGGAGCAAGCGCAGCTTTCCTGCCCTCCCCCCCCCTTCCCCTCCCAAGCATGGAAATGTGGCAAGGGAATGGGGGGGGGGCAGTGAGGCTCGCCTGTGCTCCCCCTCCAAACCTTCTTCCCCCAAACTTCAAACAACCACTGGGGGGGGGGGCTCACAGTTGCCTTCACTCCCCCTGAAGCCTTTCCCCCAAGCCTCCATCAACCACAGGGGAGGGAGCAGGGGGGACCTGTGGAGGCCAGATCTACTCATCATAGACAGGTAGACCTGACCTCCACACCTGTGGAGACCACATCTACTTGCCATGACTTTGCAAGATGAATAGACTTGGCCTCTGGACCCGCGGAGCCCAGATCTACCTGCCATAGACTTGCACGACAGGTAGACCTGGCCTCCATCCTTTCAGAGGCCAGGCTGATGGGGGGGGGGGAAGGTGGGGGAACGCACCTCCCAGGGCGTGCTCGCTGATGGTGCAGCACATTCCTGCACATCACAGTAGGACAATTTTGGCCCAAAGCAGGACCAATTCGACCCACTACGGAGTGCAGACGCGCTCCAGGGCCCTTCCTCCCCCCCCCCCGCCCCCAACAGCACTCCTCGGCTCTGCAGCTATCCAGTTTGGCTCGAGGAGGCAGCAGGATGGATGGGCCCACCTTCCAGCCCTTCTCTGCTGCGATCGGCTGGCGCTGCTGCCCTTCTCTGGTCCAGATCAGGGCACCAGAGGGGGGGCAATGCCAGGCCCAATTGCCCTGCCCTCCCTCCGCCCAGATCAGGATGCTGGGGAGGGGGCAATGCCAGACCCGCCTGCCCTGCCCTCCCCCTGCCCGAATCAGGGCGCAGGGGAGGCGACAAGCCATTCTGCCCTTCCATCAAAGGGATCAAGGTGTGGTGGAGGCAACAATGCCTGGCCCGCTTGCCCTGCCCTTTCTAGAGCCCGTTGCATTTTTTCTCCACAACGGGCTTTGTTACTAGTTTGAAATGTTTTTGCCAGTATCCAAAAAGCAAGCAGGGCTGATCACTGATACCTTTCTTAAGAAAGGGATTCTGTCAAACTGGGTTCAGTGCTGTGAAGACTCGTGCTAATAATACTCTGAGAAGTTGGCATACAGGGAGCACTTACTGATGGAACTCTCCTTAAGAAAACCAGGGCCAATGCTCTGCAGAAGCCAAAAAAAACCCTCTTAGCTATAACTTTCCATGCCTTTGCTTTGTGCAGATGTGTTGTGTTGAAAAAAAGGGGCAGGCAATTTAGCACTTGATTCATTCTGAATGTTTTCTTAAACAATTTAGGGCCTTGTAAATAATGCGTGAAAATCAGAAACAACTATCCTCTGACATTTCTCCAGCAATGAAGATTTGTTACAAATTATGGTATAAAAATAGCTTCATAGCAAAGGATGCTAGGACTGAGTAGCACACAGCAAAGTTCATTTTTTCTTTCCATTTTTTTCATAGTAGAATTAAGGATGTGGTATCTGGAAATGTAGATCTCTGATTACTTAACTGCTCCCAAGTTACAGCCTTCAGTGAGGTCATACAGCATTCTGAGGTGGGCTGGATGGATCAGATGTAACTAAATGCCCAGTGAAGCAAGAGCTAAGTTTGGATGACTAATTTCATAATGAAATCTTGGGGGATGGGGAATTCTGTAATCTAATCTTTGTCATTTAAAGTTTGCAAGAGTGCTCCTGTTGATGTCTGAAAAGCATATACTTTCTGCTATACAGTATGAAATTTTACCATTTCACATCTTGAATCATTTCATTGTTTCTGAGGCAAAGGCACAGCAAAAGTTGTGAGGTTAATACTACTCTTTCACCAGTCTATCTAGACATAATCATAGTGACAAGGGGCATTGCTTAATACATTAGTCTGGGCTGGACCAGATGTCGGTATCAGGTAAGAGGGCAAAACGTCTTTGTTTTTCCAAAAGATATGTCTACATATTATGCTTTGATGTAATAAGCTGTTCAGATTGGTAAGCTGTTTATGATGTCATCAAGGTAGCTGAAGCCAGTTTTTCCTACCTTTTCTAAGTTGAGCCAGGTGATCTAATGCATGAATTAGGTGATCATTTTCAAATTTTAAAGCATTATTAGAAAGTTAATAAATCCCCTTACAATTAACTAATAATAATGCTTCTGTCCATTATTATTTGTGTGATAGAAGGCATAAATCATGGGGAAAAGCCAAATTTTTTCACATTTTATAAGTTGACTACATATAAAGCTTTACATAATCCTGGTGGACACCTAAAGCATATCAGGTCATTGTAGCTTATGCTTTTGCCTTTCCAAAGAGCCACGGCACAAAGAAACTAATTTTAAGATGTCATAGTTAGGCACATGAGAAAGAAATAACATTTTATGTGATTTTTATCCAATGTAATTGAATAATTTGGTAACTTTGTGTTACTGCAACAAAACTTCTTTTAGTTTTGTGAATTCAGCAGCTGTTCAATATGCATTTTTATTGTCTTTTCACAACTGCTAACATTTGTTCAGATTATTGTTTATAATCACTAATTGTCTTTTGAGTTCTCAAGTTCCACTACTAAGTCCACATCTTTTGAGGGAGGAAGGTTTACTCCATATCTGTACTTCAGACATAGCTGCGCCGGTATGCCCATAGGATGGGCATGAGGTGTTCGGCAGCTGACAGGAATGCACACATCTACATGGTAACATCTCCAAAATTGCAGTTGGTATTGACAGTTGCGATTGGTAACAAGATTGCCATCTGTCATCTATCCATAATATTTTGGGCTAGGTACATTTGCTGGCTTTACAAACTGCATGCATCTCCAAATTCCTGTCTAGAAGCTGGCCCCTAAGTGTGGATGAATAGGCGATCTTTGCATAGTGGAAGCTGACTGGTCTCTTCCTCTCCATGTTTGCCACAAAAGTTCATAGTGTAGTTAATTTATAGAAGTAGTATAGTGCAGGTTGCTAGAATATACATTTGAGAGGTGAATTGTGTTGCACTTTTCTCAAACAACTCTCTAGAGATTTCCCATGTATTCCCTAGCTGACTGAATGTACCCTGGTAGTTCTTGACTTTTCTCAGTATTTTCAAGGGAGTTAATTACCTCAACCTGTGAAAGCACTCGGTGTCACAACCAATGAAGGCGTGTAGTCCAGTCAAGGCAACAGACACATTCTGTCCAAGGGAACTTCTGAACCTGCTTGTGTCAGGAAATATTGTGTGACTCTGCTTCACATTTCACAAACATGGCTCATGGTATTTCACTTGCAGATCCAAGGCACAGTATGAGTACATCTGTCTTCTGAAGTTTTGTCTCCTTCCCTGATACTGTTATGTCAATTTTTGGCTTTTGGCCCATGAGCTGCATACTTTGCATTAGGGTTCCCTTTCTAACACTTCATTAAAAGAATTTCAACCGGAGCTAGAGAGTTCTGTCTGAATTGACAGCTAGGATCAAGATAAATGACTGGCTAGAAGGACCCAGTGTCTGGCTCTGTATAAGGCAGTTAGTGGTGAGGAGGCTGTACTACATGTATAATCTTTCATATGGAACAAACTATCTTTTCAAAATATGAGCATTAAGTGGCTTTGGTTAAAGCAGTTGAGATGCTTTCTGAAGGACAATGTAACTTAATTAGCGTAAAGGTTAGTACTTCATAAGAGTAAGACACAATTTGCTATAATAAGAGTTTCTGTTCACAGGGCAAGGAGGGGCGAAATTGTAAAATTATACTGTTCGACGGAATCTGCATGTCCATGTCCAACTCCTTTTTTAATAAGTCTTCAGATGTCTTCTACGGTGAGGGATCCACTCATGAACAAGAATAGTAACTGTGCAAGAGGTCCACAGTGTCTCTGAATTAGAGGAAATCCTTTGGGTGCTTTCACTTTTTCTCCTCAGTTTAGTTTGTGTATATGTACTTCTAGCAAATATAAGAACTCTGTAGGGAATCCTCTGTCATAAGAATTTATATTGTGAAAACAAAATGACTGTAAGGTAGTAATTACTGTTAAGTCAGCATAATCTACTGTGTATTGTAGTATCGTACTCTTCTGATTTTTTCAAGACTTCAGCATCATTTTGTTGCCAGGGAATGAATTTTCACCTGCTTTAGAGCTTGCCTTCCAATTTATAGAACCAGTGTTTAAGAATGGCCTCATTAGTACAGGTTAATCAACGTAGTATGGTATATTGGATGTACAATGAATGCTTGGATGAACTGATGCGGTTTGTAGTAGAGCTGGCAGGCTGTAAAATTCCAACCTTGATAGGAAGGACATGCATGCCTTGGATTCTAACATGTATGTAGAAGTCAAAGCTGATACGTTAAATTATTCTGAGCTACCTAAAAAATTAAATAAATGTAAGTAAAAAACTCATTCTTGTATGTAAAGAAAACTGGTTAAATGCAAATAAGAAACAACATATCTGCATCCAAAAAACTCCCTCTAAGGCAGGGGACATCGTGGGTGATTCCCACCATCCAATCAGGGAGGCAGGAACTAATTTTCTTCCTCTTCCTGTCTGACATGTGGGACACCCTCTCTTCAGTTCTTTTCCTGCCTCCAGGGAGAGCAGTCTAGTATCAGATTAGCTCTGCTACTTTCTTATTAGGACTTCAGTTTCACTTTCCCATTCCTCCTCCTTTGCTCTTTCTCTTATCTTTCTTTTGTCTTTCAAACTCTGTTGACTTAAGCTTTCATAGTTCCTCCCTATCTTCTTGCTGTCCTCTCCTGTCTCATACTACTCTCCTTGTCTGACTGAGACAATCACAGCAGTCCTTAGGCGCAGCCGCCTACAAGATGGATTCCAGAGATTCTGAGGACAGCTACCTAGACAACACAGAGAAATACTCCCTAGGATTCGCATCGAACTCGATGGGATTGATGAATCTGGCGCCAACTTGTCCTTTGGCTTGTATGTGCTCCCGGCAGTGAGTCGCCTCTGCGGCCTGTGTGGTCTCCTGGCTACAAGTCAGCCTCAGAGCCACAGAAGAGCTTTAAATGGCCTGTCCCACTGAGTGGGAGCCAGAAGCAACTACACGCTCCTGCTCTGTAGCTGGAGTTGGCATGTTACCTCAGCCCAGGCTTTTGGCAGGAAAAGACGCCAGGAATCTCCTCAGCTCCGGCGCTACAGTGAATGTGCCCATGCCAACCTCCTAGCTGGAGTTTCCACAGCAGGCTTTTCTCCTTCGGATCTAACTCTGCCTTTACAACAGAACTCTCTCCATTGGATGGGTAACGTATGAAGGGCACAAACCTGCCTGTGTCTTTCAACTTTTTAACTTCCTAAGACTTACCATGAGGGAGGAAGGGATGTACTAAAAGGAATGACAGAATTGCCCATTGAAAATAATGGGAGAGGCTTGAATGCCCATTGACTTGCATGGGCTCCATTGAAACACATTAGAGCAAAAAAAAGGCGCAAAGAAAACATGGAATGGATTTTGAAGGAAAGTCTCTGGGCCCAGAGACTGGAATGACGGCCCCTGGGTGTGACTGGAATGACGGCCCCCGGGGTGTGACAGAAGGGCTCTGGGACAGGAATGACAGGACCGTGAGTGCAATGACAGCCCCTGGGTGTAACAGAAGGAGTCGGGGACTGGAATGACAGGCCCCTGAATGGAATGACAGCCCCTGTGTGTGCCAGAAGGGCTCTGGGACTGGAATGAATCCATTCCAGTTAGGGGCCTGTCATTCCAGTCCCAGAGCCCTTCTGGCACACCCAGGGGCCGTCAGTGCACTCAGGGGCCTGTCAGTCCAGTCCCAGACTCCTTCTGTTACACCCAGGGGCCGTCATTCCAGTCCCAGACCCCTTCTGTCACTTGTGCTCATGGGCCTGTCCATCCAGTCCCAGAATATCTGGGCCCAGAGACTTTCCTTCAAAATCCATTCCACATTTTCTTTGCACCTTTTTTTTGCTCTGTGTTTCAATGGAGCCCATGCAAGTCAATGGGCATTCCAGGTTCCCATTATTTCCAATGGGCATTCAAGCCTCTCCCATTATTTTCAATGGGCAATCCTGTCACTCCTTTTAGTACATCCCGGGAGGAAAAATATAATCTCTGCTAGGTTGAAACCTCTGTTCATAGTGGTGTGGTGTTTACCTTCTCCTCTCCTTCCTGCACAAGAGAGGCTGTGGCTCAGTGGAAGAGCTTCTGCTTTGCATAAGGTTCGTTCCCTGTTAACTCCAGTTAAAAAGATCAGGAAGATGATGGGAAAAACCTCTTCCTGAGACCCTGGAGACCTGCTGCCAGCCTGAGTAGACAACACTGACTTTGATGGACTGATGGTCTGAGTCAGAATAAGGCAGCTTGTAATGTTTAACAGGCCAGGATTCCCACTGAGTAGGGGGATTGCCCTCGGAGAGCATTTATAATGATAAGGAGTAGGAAGAATTCCTTCAGATGTGAAGGAAGAAGAAATATCCGTGCCAGAACAGTCAGCCCGGCTGTCTGAATCTACCAGTATTTACTACCTAAGACATTATCAGCCTTAGGGCTGCAGGAATTACCCTTGGAGGAGGAGGAGCCTTAGACAGGAGTTACCAAATCCAGACCCAGGGAAACTAGAGTCTCTTGCTAGTGAAGGCGCCTCAGAAAAGGTAATCCCATTTCCAGAATATTTTGGAAGATAGCTCAAGGCTGAGTGGTCTAAACCATCAGCCAATAAGCAATCCCTGAACATGGTCAAAAACTGTACTCACTACCTTCCTTTGCTAATGAGATGTTGCAGGTACCTGTGGCTCCAGTGGCTACACTTCAGTCATCTGGGCTCCCGTCAGAGGATGGGCAAAGATCAGTCAGAGACATCTTAGTCAAGAAGAAAGAGGCCACGTTGAAGAGAGCTCACAAGGCCATGGCCATGGCTATTAAGCCTACAGCCATTACTTCCATTGCCTCCAGAGCGTCAGGTGTATGGATCAGAAAACTGATCCAACTTCTCCCATACAAAAATAGATACCCCCCTTAAAGGGGCAAACAGAATTGTGAAGCCACTACCTTCAAGGCAGACGCTGTCCTCGATGAACTTACTTTTCTTTACAAGGCTATGATCTCGGCAGCAGTAACAAGTAAGCAACATTGACTAAGAGCATGGCCAGCAGATTTACACTCTAAAAATATTGTCCTGGCTTACCACTTTCAGAGAGAGAAGCTGTTTGGGGATGCCCTGGGAAAGAGCTGGGTTGAGACCCAGAACAAAAGAAAGAGTTGCCAAAAACACGCAAACAATCTGAGAGGCAAGGCAATCCTTTGGCCCTCAGCCATTTTATTCATAACACACACTACTAAGGTCCAAATAGGATTCCAAGCGACCATCCTGGGGTAAAGAATCCACTTTAGTATAGTGGTTAAATAACTGAACTGTGATGCAGTACTCTACTGGTTCAAATCTCACTACTGCCACGAACTTACCACATGTCCCTGGGTAAACCATTCCTCTCAGTCCCAGCTCCCCAGCTGTTTTGTGGAGATAATGCTTACTTTGTCCTAAGATCAAAAAGACAGTTCTCCACACATGGAAAGAGATCTGGCCTTGATACCAAGATCTCTAAGACAGGACTTGCAAGCTGTCCCTGTGAGAGGCCAATTACTCTTTATCTTTACCATCAAGTCTGGGTCGACATGCAGGTGGGCGTCCAGACTTTAGAAATAGTCTCACAAGGCTATTCCATACAGTTCGAAAGCTACTCACCAAATTGTTTTGTCATCTCTCCCTCATGCAAAATCTTAACTCAAAAGGTAATCCAACACACCTTCTGGGCATTCAAGCAGTAGAGCTTGTTCCCCACAACAAGAGAGAATGAGGGATCTACTCAGTCTTCTTCACAGTCCCTAAAAAGAATGGGGACTGGAGGACATTATTAGACCTCAAGTTTTTGAACAAGTTTATCAAATTGCATAACTTCTGAATGGACACTCTGCGCTCAGTTGCAGAGGCCATTCAACCAGAAGAAAACATGACATCTACAGATCTCATGGAAGCATACCTCTATGAACCAATTCTGACTGCCCATCAACAATACCTAAGATTTTGCGTGGGGAAAAAAAAACAGTTGGCAGTTCTGAGACATCTGTTTGTCCTGTCCATCGCGCCAAGAGTGTTCACAAAGCTCCTGATCAACCCCATCATATGTCTCAGAGAGAAGTATTCATGTTCACTTGTACCCAGATGATCTCCTGGTCAGATCAAGCTCAAAAGAAAAATCTCACCACGACACTCAGTTCACCATTCAGTTCCTACAAAGCTGGAACACCTGGGTATGAGCATAATCACTAAAAGTGTATTGTGTATCCCTCACCAAAGAAAAGATCAGGAAGACCAAACAGCTGGCTGAGACTGTCATCAGAGTGCAAAATCACTTCTCACGACACTACCCAAACTTTGGTAGTGGCCAACAACAATGTGATACGTTGGGGTTGTCTACATGCAAGACCGCTTCAGATCTTTCTCAGATCTTATTAACAACAATCATGGAGAAGACAGGCCTTCCTATTCAGGTACCACTTCAGATCAAATATTTACAGATGCAAGCATCCCAGGTTAGGCTCATCTTCCTATCAGGGTCTTGGAAATGTGAATGCCCTGTTCCAGTTCAGAGATCAGACAGTGAACTCACACATCCTGATCTGTATGGATAAGGTCACAGACAAGACATATATAAACAATCGGGGGGATCCAAGACCATGAGGTAGCACAAGGAGACGATAAGGATACTTACCTGGGAGGAAGATCACCTAGCCTCGATCAGAACTGAATATATCAAAGGCATATTCAATGCCCAGGAAGACTGGCTGAGTAGGTAGACAGTTCAACAAAGGGAACGGTCCCTTAAGAAAGATCTCATCCAATGGATAACATCGCACTTTGCAACACCTCTCATGGACCTATTTGCGTCCCAACAGAACCATCAACTACCAGGGTACATGACAAGGTTTGTTCCACCCACAAGCAGATGCCCTGACATCACAGTGGCTATCAGGCCTTCTCTGCACATTACCACCCTTACCAGTAATACCCAGACTCCTGAGAAAGATCAAGGGACAGGGAGCGAAGTGCTAGTGATTGCCTCTGGATGGCTTCTAAGACTGCTTTTCCACATTCCAACAGATGGTGATATCTCCACCTCTCATCCTACCAACCTCTCCGGTCATATTACAGCAGGGACCGATTTGGCACTCTCATTTAGACTCATTCTGCTTAACTGTGTGGAAATAGAAAGGAAAACCTTCCTAAGAAGGGGGTATTCCTGAGTGGTGGCTGACACTCTCCAAGCATCCAGAAAACAGTTCATGGTCAGCATTTACAATTCCTCTTGGAACGCCCTCACTCAGTGGGGCAGGAGGAAAGCACTGGACATTTTACACAGCCCTGACCAAACATCCATTTGAACTGGTCAAGGACGTTCTCAGGGTCCTTGACCCTGAGAAGGCTGAGAATGAAGACCATCTTCCTCATTGTGGTTGTGTATGCCAGAAGAATCTCAGACCTAAGCACACTGTTAGTCAGACTTTAACTGTATCTTTCACAACAAAAAGGATACTTCGTACTGTCCCCACCTTTCTTCCAAAGGTCTATTCCAAATTCCAGAGGTTGCAAGTAGAGATGAGCACAAACCGGAAAAAAATAAACCATGCGGTTCGTGGTTCGGCACATTTCACAAACAATGAACTTTCATGAATCAAATGAACCTGTTCGTTTGGCTTGTGAAATTGTCACTTCCAGGTCAGCAGAAGGTCTGCAGGAAGTGCCTAGGAAACTGATTGATCGGTGCCAGGCTGTCTGCAGTGACAAATCAAAAACTGAACCAAACAAACCAGCCTAAAGTTTGTGGCAGTTCATCAGAAATGGGCTCTGACAAACCACCAGTTTGTGGCAAACTTTGGTCCGTATTTTGGTTCATGCCCATCTCTAGTTGCAAGAGATAAGGCTACCATATTTCTACCTGTACCCTTAAAATCCTAGGGAGAGACTCTGATACAACCTACATGTCAGAAGGATGCTCAAAGCCTATCTGCCCTGAACAGTGTGAATCAGAAAGTCAGACTTACTGTTCATCAATATATCTTCCCTCAGTTTAGGGAAGAAAATGCCGTCAGCAGCCATTGGTACCAATAGCAAAACAGACTATTGAAGATCACAAAGCTCTCTTCATAGAGGTTCCTGATGGAATAAGTAACATGATCGTCGGTCTTGACCTTGGTGAGATGCTACAAATTAAATCTATATGATTCAGCAGACACTGCCTGTGGTAGACAAGTACTGCAGTGCATGATCTCGGACAAAGACCACATCCCACCCAGAAAGTGGAAACTGCTTTGGGGGCAACAAGGTGTTCTCCACCTCAGAGGGAGAACAGACCTTTGGACACTTACCGTGAAGGGTCCTTCTCCTCTGAGGAAAGGAGGACATCTTGCCATCCCCAGGTCTTTGTCCTCCTAAGTGTCCAAAGGTCCGATCTGCATCCAAAAAACTGTTGTGAGTTTTAAATGGAGTATACAAGTAAAATTAAGTAGCTGATTATTCTTGGTCTCTGTATAACCAAACTTCTGGAATCTGCACAAAGCACCATTAGGAACTTTCTAGAAATATAAAATAGCCAGAAAAGTTTCTCCCCCCACCACCAAGGAAAAAAACCAGAATTTGGGGTGAGTGTGTGTGTGTCAAAATATGTCCAATTGTTTCCTATCAAATCTAATCTTTAATGCTTTAAGATAAAATGCTAAATACTTGATTAGTATGGGAAAATGTTTTTGACATATTTATCAGTTTTTAAAACACAACTGCTTTAGTTTTCTACAAGCAATTTTGCAAATACACCCTGTACATGAGGGCCACAAACTGCTGTGCCCATTGCTACCTTATTTAGCACATGTATCACCATCTGAGAGGTGGGGAATAATATGTCTTTGGAATGTTCTTTAACATTGTGTTGAATCTGAGGATCATGTCTGCCTTTCTGTTAGATACCCACCTAATTTCTGAAAATACAAGGCCTTTTATGTGGTGGCATCCCAACCCTGAAATGCTGTTCCCAGAAGTGGTTATCAAACACTTCCTTTATTTTCTTTTTGTTTTGCTGTTAAACATTTGACATCTGATTTCCAGTTTTAAGATTCTATTATTGGCTGCAGTGTTTTTATTATACAGACTGGCTTTGAAATTTGCTGCTTAATCACAAAAAAAAGTTGGAAGAATTAAAAAATGCTTCACCCAATGCCCAGAGTTCTTAAGAATCTTCTGTTCCCAGTAGCTGGTGGTTAGGCCATAGAGATTGTACCCTAGCTATGTTGACTGATAAACTTACTTGGTGTTAAAAATTTACATGTAGCATCTGGGAAGAAACAACTTTGTTATTGATGTACTATTGAGTTAGGGGTGTGCACCCCAAAAAAATCTAGGTCAAGGATTTGGGAATCCTTCCAAAATCCAGGAAATATTGTCTGATTTGGCTTGGACAGATCAGAGAAATCCAGGTTTAGTTGGCCATTATTCTGTATGGGGAAAACTATCCAGGGGTTGGTGGGGGGGGGGAGTAATTTTTCAAGCAAACTTCACCAAATTTACAGAGAACCTACTCCTGAGTGTCCTCTAAAGACCCCACCCTCCAGGACACTTTAGAGTGGCCTCTAAAGACCCCACTTCACCAAATTTACAGAGAACCTACTCCTGAGTGTCCTCTAAAGACCCCACCCTTCTGTGGGCTCCTGAACAAGGTGTCTCCAGCCACTCCATTTTTTCTTATGGGGGGAAAAGTCAAAGAAACTGACTCCCACTGCAGAAACACATTGCAAGGTTGCCATGGCCAAGGCATACTCCCAAATGCAAGTTCCACACACAGCAAGCCCAGCAGAACCAAACTGAAATGTCACCCCCTCCAGTACCCATGTGCCACTGAACAAGCTGCCTGGAGCCACTCTCCATTGTTCCATACGACAAGAAAGTTCCTAAGCAGGTTTTCGGGGCACAAACACACAAGAGCAAGGAAGCCATCAGTCAGACGCATTCTCCCAATACAAAATCAATTTGGGGAAAGCCCAGTGGAATCAAACTGGGCTCCCCCCACTGTAAACCTGTGCCCCTTAACAAACTGTCCAGCCACTCTACATTGTTCCCTCTGATGGGAAAGTTTTCAAACTGGTTCTCGGGGGCAGAAAAACTGGGGCAAGGCTACCATAGTCAAGGCACATTCCCAAATGCAAGTTCATCTCAGAGAAAGCTTAACAGAACTGAACTAAAGCAAGGGCATGGAATCCCCCAAGAACTGAAAGGACAGACGGGGACCAACATAAAGCCAGAGAATCATGTCCATTCCACCCAAACCAATGGGAAGCAAGGGACACTGTTGCAACTTAGCCCAACAGAACCAGTGTCATTCACAGCAGCCAAGCAGAACCCAAAACCGGTGGGGAAACACGACAGAACATAACCAAGGAGGTGCCCAGCTATGAGCACAAGGTAATGGCAAGCAAAGCACAATTGTATAAGATGAATTGGAAAAAGCTCTCTCCTTAGAGAGAGCCAGTTTGGTGTAGTAGTTAAGACTCTAATCTGGAGAGCCAGTTTGATTCCCCACTTCTCCACTTGAAGCCAGCTGGGTGACCTTGGGCTAGTCACAGCTTTCTGGAGCGTTCTCAGTCCCGTCCACCTCACAGGGTGTTTTGTTGTGGGGATAATAATGACATACTTTGTAAACCACTCTGAGTGGGCATTAAGTTGTCCTGAAGGGCGGTATATAAATCAAATGTTATTATATTATTCTTATTATAGAGAATCCCATTGGCCAGGGAAGGAAAGCTCCTACAAGGATTGGTCGCTCATCCCTCCTCCCTCTTGCCTAACTCCCTCCTGCCCTTTTCCTCTTTCCAAAAAACGCAAGGAAACAGCAAGGGAAGCAGCCAAGCCACATTTCCCAAGTTTACCCAGATTTATTTGGGGGTCTCAATCCTGGTACCCGAATTGGATCTGGGATTCTCTAATGTGGTTTGGAAAAGCTGGATTTGTCTGAATCTTCAAAAATCTGGCTTTCTTACCAAATCCCAGATCTAGATTGCCCACCTTTACTATTGAGGATAGAGTAAGAGGGAGAAGCAGCAGATATAGATGCTTACTGCATGGGCTCACTGTGTATAAAGAGTATTGCCATGTAGTACTACTGTTAGCACCTGTTGACTCATAACTAGTACTTATAAGTTTTGCTGATTCTAGGAGTTGTGCTGGAGGGTACAGCTGAGTGGCTTCTCAGCATGCATGCACACATCTTGTCTCTAGCCCTATTCATGTGTTACAGTGAATGCCACATAATATCTGTAAGGAAAAACCAACGTGTTTATAGTGTGGACCAGTGCCTGGATAAATGTGTGGCCTCAGTTAAACATTTATCTGTGCATGTGTTAAATGTACCATGAGAATTACTCCACACATGTAAAGAAAAATCAAGTGTAAACAGTGTTTGTGTTCCCTGAATTTGTGAACAGCACTTCTGTTTCCTCTTTCTAGATAAAATCAAGGGAGCTTCTTTTGCCATGTATCATGTCTCTAAAGCAGCATTCACCTTGCTCTGTTTGGACAGCAAAAGCAGCCAGTTATAGCTTACCAGACCAATAAACAAGTTGCTCATGGTGACAGACTGCCAATTTTTAATCGCCGCCTTCCCTACACTGTTAAGTTTCCTGCTTGTGAGGAGCAGGGACTTGCACCTGATAAGGCACCTGATAAGGAAAAAGGGATATAGAAAAAGTTGCACTGCTGTTGATAATGAACACAAAAACGGGAATTTAGGTGTCTTTGGGCCAGGAAGCCCAAAAACAACATAAGATCTGTTTCTCATATATTGGGGAAATTATGAGCAGCTATTTATCTGCAAGCAACTAGTATCTGTCAATATACCTAATATAGGTAATGCTTTTTTAAAAATGCTATGCAATTGGCTTTTCTGCAGTATGGCATTTAACTATGATCTGTGAAATGTTTGACAGCATTAGAGTGGTAAGGGAAAGGGAATAACCCAAGGACTGTTAATGGTTGGTGAGGAAGGGGGGCTGGGTAAATGGTTTATTTGATTCTCTGAAGACGTGCATAGATAGCAAGAAAGACTAATAATTTGTAGGGTAAAGGTCCAGTGTTTTAGAGAAGTGCAGGTAATTAGTATTTTTCCTGGAATGTAAATATCCGCGTATAGTTTACTGTTCCCACCCACTGTCCACCCACAAAAAAAACTTAACTGGAAGAATCCAACACAAGTGCTGAATAAGGATTCGTGAAGAGATTGAATACTATATCTTCCCCTTTCTTAAACAGACTTGGGTTTCCTCACTAGTTGTTAATGGCTCAGCTGCAGCTGCCCTTCAAGGATGTTAAGTTGTATCATACTGTAATCCTCCACAGATGTTTAGTTTTTCACTTCAACTTTCATGATCAGCCTTCGTGTTTTATCCTGCTCTTTTTTGCACTTATAAACACCATGCCTCTGAGGAAGCGAGGTCTGACTCATGAAAACTTGTACTAGAATAAACCTTGTAAGTCTGTAAGGTGACTCATGAATTTTCTTTTATACAGCTTATACAGAGCATTGGCTCTCTAGAGCTCATTAGACACAGGAGTGAATTTGTTATCATTAAGAATATCGAGTCTCAACCTTGTGCTGTAAGGTCATTTGATACATAGTTTGTTTGGGAAAGGGGTAGTTACAAGCTACCATTTGCAATTTTAATAGTTCCTGAAATTAGAGCAAAAATCCTTTGGAGTGACACAGGTAAGAGTCTCTCTACAAGAGTTTTAGTACCAGACATCCCTGTTCTAGTGATTAAATTGCCAAGATCTAGTACTAGTCTGGTTAATTTCCTAGCCTTCTCTAAAGCTTTGTTTATAATTTAGGGCTTAACACCTAGTTGAAACCCATCTACCTGTGGTTTCTTACTACTTTCTTAAAGGCATCATAGTTTTTTTGCATTTGACTTCTGTATATTAACCTGTGATAGGGATTTCTCCAATCATACAACTATTGATGCAGAATAGCATTGTACAAAATTTACATAAACATAGGGAATTGTGTGGCATTTACTGGAACTACCTGTTTGCCGTCATTTAGCTTTTTCTTTTAAAAAAAACAACAACCCTCCATTATGATCTTTCCTCTGCCAGAGATCAACTGTGCCTGAATCAGTCTGTGCTCCCAGCCATGTCTGTAACTGGCTAATCCTTCCGGCATTTCCAGTGTTGTATGGGCATGAGGTGCTCCTAATGCTTTGTTCCTATGCAATTGGGCATTTCCATTCCACCATGAGGCAGGAACAGAATCAAGCTTGCCTGTGCATGTGGTCCAATAGCTGGCAGGCTTATACTGTTTATTTTAGCACTGCCTCTCCTGTAATTCCTAATTTTTTTCCCTATGATTGAGGGGAAATGGCAGAATGAATTGCCAGTTGCATAGGATTAGATTTTTATGAGGTAAAGGTACATCTGATCAAAACTGACCACTTGTTAAAAACAGGTTGAAAATGATATCTTGAAGTGGAGCAGTGTCTGGTGACTGGCCTAGTGACTTGTCTGAATGAAATCAATCTTTGCTTAATAATAGTTATTCAGAGCCAGCTATGTTAGAATGCAAATAAGCTGCTTTACAACCCTGGCCAAGATGGCTGGTTCAGGAAGGCTTTGCTGAAAACTGAGTGTTGATTACTCTAGCAACAAAAATGTATATATGTAGGTAGTATGTTTAAAAAACAGTTAGGCCAGAGGGCAGATGTTGGCTCTAGAAAAACAAAAACATATTTGAATATATCTTACCCTTATTTGTGTGAATATTTGTTTTTGTTTTTTAAAAAAAAACATTACCCCCCCCCTTTGGATGAGGTCATGGGTAGGAGTGAGTTCATTTCATTTCAATAAAAATGTCTTGTGACTGAGATGGGGAGGGGTAATAACCAGATATAAAGTAAATGCTTTATCAGGCACTTGATTATCTAGAATGTTGTGTTAACTAGCATTGCCCATAGCATTTCGCACTGGTGGTTGAGGAGGATGGAGTCTTTCTCCAGTGAATTGCTGGGAAAGTTCTCATGTTTGAGTTCTGCTCTCCTTAATTTCCATGATGCTGTTGGTTGGATGCTGGATGGTAGTACTAACAAGGATACTTAAATTTAGAAGCAAGGGGAGGAAGCGTTTGGAAGAAGGCCATGAGAGCATTGGGCAGACAGATCTGTGAGTTTCTGGTTCCAGCCCCTGATGTAGGGCAGAAATTTTTCCAGTGCTTTTATCTTGCCAGGTAGATTTTGCATTTCTGGAAATTGCTTCATAAAACTAACAATGAATGGGATGCTAATACAGTATTAGGTAGGCTTGGCAGTTTCAGAGTTCTGATGTATTTCAGATGATTTTCCTTAGGAGTTGTATGAGAGAACATGTAATGTTACAAGTAGTGCAAGTAATGCTGTGGAGAGTAACAGTAAAACTGGTATCTCTGACCTCAGTCAAAGAGCTATATACAGGATTGTCCATGGCATATTATGCATGATTCTTTAGGTGTGCTTTAGCATTAACATGTCAGCAGTTTTCAGAGCCTTGAGGCTCACTATTTAAATTTAAGAACATGAAGGAACTACATGTTAATTTCTTACAAAACATGATTCGACAACACCCCACCCCAGTTCCCCTCAAAGCTTTGAATAGTGTTTAAAAATTAGGCGTTAGTGTCTTCGTGTAAGTTTCAGTTTAATGTGTACCTGTATAAATCAAATATCAGTAGCCTGAAGGGAAAAATTCTCATCAAGCTTATAAATCTATCATACCTGCTTGTCTTTTCACTCTGAATGAAAACCTAATTAAACTTGTTGAGAATGGCAAGCTACTTTTAGAGAACAAAAAGTAAGGCAGAGGAATCTTCTGGATCAAGAACTGGGTGAGGAGATCTGAAGTTGTTTATGGGCCTTTCACTGGTGGTGTGCTCTGCAGTCATCTGTCTGGGTGTCTGAGCAAGAAGCTAGCCTAGGAGGGCAATGTCAGAATTATCAGCCTACTCTTTGAGACCTGCTTCTGGAAACTTGCCCAAGTCCTCTGTGTTTCAGTGATCAGGGATATTGCATCTTTCAGAAGTATCACAGATAATTTTTCCTAGGGGAAGGTAAAGGATTAGCACATGCTCTCAATACATACACTCACGCTCTCTCTCCTGGTGTGTAAGCTATATAAATACCAAATCTTCCAAGATAATGTAATGTCCCCTTGAAGGATAGCTAAGACTGTCTAATTAAAATAAGCCCAGAATGCTCTTAAGTAACTTTTTGAAGCAAATTGTTTAAAAATGTAATTGTTTCATTGCCCAAAATAGAAGGATGCTTACTTGAGGGGTGCATTGACCTTCTTGAGCATATCCGTTTGTCTTATCCCTTAGGATCTTATCTTTGTGTTCTTCCTGGAGGCAAAAACATGCCTATCTCTGTTGATGTTTGCCTCTAATTAGGGAAGTATGGGAAGTACATGCAACCTTAACTGAGTGATGCCTTGGCAGCTTTGATCTCCACATTTACCACTAGCTGCTTCCATGAGCAACACTATTTAATTCACTGGGAGGTGGCAGCTGCCTTAGCAATGCAGAGAACAAAAGGGGGGCACCACAGAGTATAGAACCAAGACAAAGACAAGGACCTGCCGCAGTAACAACCCACAGAGCTTAAGTTCTTAAAGTGCACTGTGCAACAAAGTTATAATTTTGGAAAGTTATATGAAGTGCAAGGTGCTCAAACAATAATAACAATAAATAAACAAGAATAAATACAAAGCATCACCCGTTGTGAGCCTTTGGAAAACAACTCTACAAATGCAAAATAAAGTTATTAGTTCATATCAGGGAGGTAAACCAGTCACAATAACTTTCTGCTTTTTAAATGGTTTGATTTTTGTCTGAACAACTTGCTGCTTGTGCAGCTGAGTACCCAGCAGATTGCTCCCTTGAAAATCACATGACATTCTGTTGCTGGATATAAATGGAAATGTTTTTTAGTATCAGTCTTGGGTTTTAAGGCAATAGTAGTGGTGTTGTTTCTTGGAAGGAGCGAGCCTTGAAGTAAAGAGCCAAGTCTTGATTATACCTGTTATTTGTCTTCTCTCTAATACAGGTGACAGAGCTGAATGAGCCACTGTCCAATGAAGAGAGGAACCTGTTGTCAGTGGCCTACAAGAATGTAGTTGGGGCACGGCGCTCTTCTTGGCGAGTAATTAGCAGCATTGAACAGAAGACTTCTGCTGATGGCAATGAGAAAAAGATTGAGATGGTCCGTGCTTACCGTGAGAAGATTGAGAAGGAGTTGGAAGCTGTCTGCCAGGATGTGCTGAGCCTCCTAGACAACTACCTGATCAAGAACTGCAGTGAGACCCAGTATGAGAGCAAAGTCTTCTACCTGAAGATGAAAGGGGACTATTACCGCTACCTGGCTGAAGTTGCCACAGGGGAGAAAAGGGCAACTGTTGTGGAATCCTCCGAGAAGGCATATAGCGAAGCTCATGAGATTAGCAAGGAACACATGCAGCCAACTCACCCCATCCGGCTTGGCTTGGCGCTTAACTACTCAGTTTTCTACTATGAGATCCAGAATGCCCCCGAGCAGGCGTGCCACCTGGCCAAGACAGCATTTGATGATGCCATTGCTGAGCTGGACACCCTCAATGAGGACTCCTACAAAGACTCAACGCTCATCATGCAGCTTCTTCGTGATAACCTAACACTCTGGACAAGCGACCAGCAAGATGACGATGGTGGTGAAGGCAACAACTAGACCCCTCTGATGGACTGGCAGCTGCACGCCGATGCTACTACTGCAGTCTTTATTTTTTTTCCCACAAGTGGGGGGGAGGGGGTCAGGGGTGGGGGAGGGGAAAGGAGGGGTGACCTTCCAGGGAGGCTCCCCCGTAACCTGTCTTTGATTGCCTCGTTGACACTTTTGCCAAAACACCACTAGTGGAAAGTCAAGCTGGCTGTGCTGGTAGGGAGTGGAATGGAACGGCAGCCTTACAATGGCATATGGACTGTTCTGTAGACTTCATTCAAGGGGGAGCTGTCTTTAAATTATCTTAATTGCTAGAAATACACGAAGTTGATAATGACTAACTTGAATGGAATGGCCCTTTTTTTTAAAATCTTTTTTGATTTGTTTGGAAAGCAAGTTCTGTGGTTCCAGTAAGGGTTCCATCCATCTTTTCAGTTGCAATGCCATATTCTGTTAAGTACATGTGTGTATCTTCCCACTGCCTGCCTCCAAACCTTGGAGGAACCCCTTTATATATCATGGCATTGTTTTAAAAGGACCCTTTCCTCTCCTTGCTCAAAACATAAGCCTTTGGGCTTTCTTGTCAAGATGCTTAAAATAGCTTGCAGTATTAACACTAAATTATGGTTTACAGTATTTCTACATGACAGCCATATCTAACATCCAAGCCATTGAGTGTGAACTTTCCTGTTTCTGGCTTGCTGCCCTCTTCCAGTCTTGTCTGTGTGGATGATCTTACCCACCCTATTTGGTTTCCCGTATGCCAGAATCTGCCTGAGAAACACCCATCTTGTTCCAATTCTCTGCATTTTAATTGGCTATATAAAATATTAAAGAGTCCACAGCATGTATGATTCAGAATTTTAATTAGTGGGTGAGATATTAAAATATAATGCCACTTAATTAATGCTAATTCAGGTCTGTGTGTTCAATATTTTTGTCTGGTATTCTCAAGATCATCCTGGTTTATTTATTGCTTTTTAAATAAAGGTGTCCTAGCCCCTGCCTCAGGGATCATGCTACCAGTTTGCTCATAATCTGACTTTCTCCCATTGTGCCATGAGGTTTGTCAGCAGATCTTTGAAGCCCTTAGTCTCCTGTCTTTACCAGAGCTAGAGCTCTGATCTATGGTAAAGTCTGCAGTAAGAGTAGAACATTCTGTTGGAGAAATCCACAAAGGTGAGAGCTGGTGGATTTGTGTGCGTGTTTTGTTTTAAACCAAAATCTTAGGCACTCTGAAACTTGTCTCTAAAAACAGGATTTGTTCATCCATAAGTCTTAGTTGCCTAGAAGAAAATAATATAAATGATCAGGTAACATTTTTGTCCCTTGTTTGAGACCTTTTTTTAAAAAGCAAAATCATGATTGCTGGAAATCTATAGCTGCTTTCCTTCTTGAATTTGAGGAATTATATTTGATCATGTCGCTTTTGTTTATCAAAAGCACCACAGAAGGAAACTGCGCTCATAACTACCATTGTACAAACATTCACTGTCCCTTGTGGAACAGAGCATCTTGTTTTGCATGGTGGTCCAGTTGGCTTGGCAAAGTTTGGATGTGAGGAGCCTGAGCAAGAGGATTCATTTTCTTAGTGGTTTACAGCCCTAAAGACAAAGTTTTAAATGAGTTGAGATTGCAAATGCTAGCAAGACCTCCTGAATGCATTCAGCACAGATACATTTTTAACTCATTGTACTTTGTTGCAGCATGACAGTTTGCATTCAGTGACTTTTTATTCTGGTCCACCTGAGTAATGTGCAGCGCCAATAGCCTGGCTCTTGCATCCTGTTGGAACTAGGAGGAGGAAGAGAAGCTTGCAACTTAGGCAACTGACTAAAGGGAAAGTCATGGACTGGAAAGGACGCTTTGGCTCCTCTTTAATTTGCAGTCATGTCATGTGAGCGGTGTATGTTCCTGGCTTTTATCATTTGGAAACGATTTACTGGAATTACAAAACCTTCCTTGATTTCAGCTTTTTAGCTCTGGCTGCTTTAGGAAAACTTTATGCAGGGGAAAAGATCGCACAAGAGGGCTACATATGGAGTGGGCGGGCGGGAGGGTTGGGGGACTTGTGAGCAGCTTGAATGGTTTCTTTCATTTTTTAAAAGAAATGCACTTGCCTATGATAACTGTCTCTCCAGTGAAATGAATAACTGCTCCATTACTCTATTGATACAATATTGTGCATGCTGGTGTTGTATTTCTATAAAGTAGCTTGAAATTTATTAACTTATACTGTAGATGTTATGTATTCCTATGACAATAGTCTTCAACAATTTTTTAAAATTTTTTAATTTATTTTTTTTCCTTTGGGGGGGGGGGTAAAGTTTGCTCTACCAAATAGTGATCGTAACAAAACTGATCTGTTATGGATGTTGCTATAGTGACATGCAATTATATATGATTTTTTTTTTAAAGGAAAGCAAAAGAAAACACCAGTGTTAGCTTAATCTTAATGTCTGGTGTTCGTCATGGTGAAATTATAACTATTACAGTGTAGGAGAAAAATGACTCTGTTCTTTGAATGAGCCTTTGTTTGTGCTTTTCTGTCATGTTATGCAGTGAACTCTTTTTAAGGTCTAATCAGTAATTATTTTTCCAACTCCGTGTTTCTGTAAGGAATTATTTCATACACGGACCATTCTTAGCAGTTTTCCTCAGTGATGGAATATCATGAATGTGAGTCATTATGTAGCCGTCGTACATTGAGCAAATAAACTTACAGATCTGATGTCAGTGGTACTTCACTATGGTATTGTGTTGGAGTCTACATTATTCTTGCTAGGCACAACCTGGATATTTGGAAGTGTGTCTGACTGCCATTGCAGCTTCTGAGTGCAGAATTCTGTCCTATATGCAGGATTCAGTATGTTTCTGCATAGAAAAATGGGGGGGAGGAATAGAAACTCCATTATTATTCCAGGAGCAGTTTGGTTGTGGTACTATCTAAAGGATGCTCTTTGCCAAGATGTGGTTGCTGAGCCCAGGTTGATAGAGAGAGCCATCATTATGACTGACTACTCTTTTTTTCTTGGCTTTAAGGTATTCTGTACCTAAAGAATCCCTGAAAGTTCACCACCTACCCACCCCAAACCTTCTCAAGGAAGAGATTTTGGCAGTTTAAGCTCAGTTACAGTTACACATGTTAATCATGTGACTGGATCTCAGAGTGAAAACTCCATCTATGTAAGAACCATCCTAAATAAAACATTACATAAGAACTTTCAGGTTGGTTTACATATCCACAATATGGCTTCCATACCCAGTCGAGAATATCAAGAACTTATGTATATGTGACTAAGCCTTGACATCACTGCTGCTGAGCTCTTGCAATCTGAATTTTTCCTGGAGGCAAGCTAAGCCCCTGAACATAGCCTGAAATTGGTCTTCCTTTTTGGGGCAGGTGTTTGAGTAGGGTTGAGCGAGTAGGTGGATTTCTTTAATATACTGTGTCATATAACATTTAACTAGGCTGGTGGTTTCTGTCTCAGATATAAAAGTCAGAGAAGATTTTGTAGGTGGAACAAAGTATTACACCTTTCATGCATAGTCAATTAGCGTAATTTGCTTCAGAATTTGAATTTTTTTTAACGGTGTGTTTAATGGGCATTGCTTTACAAATCTTCCATTTTATTTTATATTTTAGACCCCTCAGTTCTGCTGTACAGCATCTTACATGAAGGGAAAACGAGATGCTAGTGAACTTTAAGTGTTTGTGGCATGCAATGCTGAGAATTTATTGTTGCTTTAAAGCAGGAGTCTTCAACCTTATTGGGACTGTAGGCACTCTTGGAATTTTGGGAAAGGTTAGTTGGTGCCACCATAAAATGGGAAACAGAACCAGTCATAAAATGGGTCTTATTGGGGGGCAATTACAAAATGATGGGATGTCCCAGAAGAAGCATCTTCGTATAAATGGCTGTAGGTGTTTCCAAATGGTTTCTGTAGTCTCCTAAAATACTTCCTGCTCCAATGAGGTAGAGGAAAACCAGGATGTTCTCTTGTCTTTGGGGAAGAAGGAAGTTGACACCAGGGAACATGCTGGCAGGTATCATGGCACCCACTGGCACCATGTTGGGGATCGCTGCTTTAGAGGATCTGTCCCAATATGGAAAGGCTTTCTGATGAAACTTGATAGGTGTCTTCAGTCTTGAGGTGCCTATACTTATTAGAAGCCTCCTGATCCACCAATATGTTACATTTACAAAGCAAAAGACCGTGTGCTTGGGATTGCTTTTCAAGCATTTCAAGCATTAGCTAGAACTCAAAATTTCCATTTTACAGCCTTTGCTCTCCCCACCCCAAGGAGAATCTGTTGGGCTGCTGATTCTGTCTTGACTGGACTTTAATTTGTTTAGAGCCCATTGTGAAGACCAGCTTGCTGTGGAAGTTGCAAGAGGGAGTGAAATGGGGCTGTTTCCCCACTCAAGATGTCACTGGGGCTGGTGTCTTGGGAGAAGGCAGCAAGCATAAGACTTGCAACTCTGCTAATGGGGTAACAAAATCAGTATAGTCTGAACATCCCCTTACATAAGAATCATTGGAGTTGCCTGGTCTTCTGCTTACTTGAAAACAGCTGTACAGCTATTCATATGACCTCAGACAGGCATCATGGCTAAGCAAATCAGCTGAGGAGAAATATCATATTGGCAGACTGCTGCTGCTGTGAGATACACTTTTTGTATCCTAGGTATTGAATTCCACCCCATTCCCTTTGCTGATTTCATCAGTATAACTTTTTAATGCAACTACGTTATGCTGTTTTGAGAAGTCTTTGGTCCTCATGGCTTCCATAGCTACCAGTACTGGGTGATGATTGCTTACTTTCCATTAGTTTCAGGTAGGTAGCTGTGTTGGTACTAACAGGATTTGAGTCCAGTGACACCTCAGAGACCCAACAAGTTTTTCAGGGGAAAAGCTTTCAAGAGTCAAAGCTCCCTTCTTACATTAGTTGTAACACTATCATTTAGGGTATGCCAATATGCCAGATAGCATATTGCAGTTTTAGCCAATACTCCAGTCATCACTGGACTTTAATTTTGCTATGCCTTGGTCCTGTACAGCCAAGTGATTTCATACTATGCGATTACAAAGTAAGAATATGAGAATTGCAATGTTGGCTCACCAAAGGTCCACAAAGACCATGTTTGGGGAGGAATCTGCCACTGAGGAATGCAGGTTTAGGACTGTCTACTTGAATCTTCATGTTGACATCAAGGGTTCTAATCTACTGAATCTTTGGTGTGTGTGTGGGGGGGGGAGGGGATGTCAGATGTGGCTTCCAAAAAATCTGTTGTGTTCATTTGAATCAGTCTCTTAAGATGGGGTGCGTACCCAGAGTGTGAACAATAGGAAATTTAGCAACTGCTTATTCCTTTATGATAACTGATGGAAGGGTGAGAAGAAATAGTATGATCCTGTGCATACTGAGTTGGACTGGATTCAGTTTGCCACTCTGCACTGGATTCAGTTTGCCACTCTTTGTACACCCTCCCCCTCCCCCCAATGTAAGTGATTGACTTCAAGCAGCTCACCAGCACAAACAAGATTCTGAATTACTCTGTGCAACTGTAAGTTGCTGTTTCATTAACTTGGACCTCTATATCACTTTTGGAATTCCCATTAGAAATCTGTCCATGTATTATTCAAAAGTAATGTAAGAGATGTCCTGACCTGGGTAGCCGAGGTTAGCCTGATCTCATCATATCTTGGAAACTAAGCAGAGTCTGCCTTGGTTAGTAATTAAATGGGAGACCACCAAAGAAGATAATGGTCACTGTGCAGAGGCAGGCAATGGCAAACCACCACTTTTAGTCTCTAGCCTTGAAAACCCCTGCAGGGGTTGCCATGCATTGGCTATGACTTGATGGAACTTTCTACTACCAAGGTAAGATGCATCCTCCTCTGCCCCCTGCCAAGAATTCTGAATATGTTTATGATTTGATCTAGCTGTATTTAAAATGCAGTTGCAACTGATACATTCTGTAACATTCTCTGGTTGGTGTTAGGGGCTGGGAATAGAAAGGAAGCAGACTGTTTGCACACGTGAGGTGCACTTCATGCTACACCCACTGCACACTCAGATTGTTGCTCTACGGTATGAAAGTAACTATTTGCTTCTGCAAAAGGTGAGGATAACTAGTGGCTTTAAGAAGGGATAATTCATTGCGGTAGTCCTGAAGGACTTGTAGCCATGACAGCTAAAGCCATCATACCCTCCTCCACCATTTTCCTGAGTGACAGTGCTTCTCTTCTGCTTTATCCTTACAACAATCTTATGAATTAATGGTAGATGGAGAGTGACAAGCCCAAGGGCACCCAGGGAGCTTCATAACGCAGTGGGGGTTTCAACCTGGGTCTATCTGCTAAAAGCTTGGAACAATACCACTATATTTGAAAATTAATGCACTACACTTGAAATGTCTACAGAATACTGTATGATAAAACTGTTAAAAGAACAAAAGAAGTGGAAGAACCAATAAAACATTAAAAAAAATAATCCTGGCCCTGGAAGCAGGTAAGAGGAAAGTTCAGCGAAACAATCATGAAAAATGCAAATCATTCTAAAATCCCTGCCAAAAAAGGTTAGTTTTATGCCTCCAAAAATTCTTAGCTTTAGGATGCATCTACATTATCTGTGAAGGTTATTTGGGGTGCCATTACTGGAAAGGGCCCTTTCTGTGATGGACAATTGTGATTTCATAATGAGGAGGCCAGATGAAAGCCCTTAGGTAATGCAAATCCAGGAACAGGATAGCGCTTGTTCATTTCAAGAGTTTGCAAAGTAAAAGTGACCTTGGTGAATAGGGCTGCAGCCACCAGCTCAGCCTTTCAGTAAGATGCAGGTGTGAATCACCTTGCAAAGAAGCTGTCCCTAAGAGGCCAAGTTTGTAAAACTCAGGGTGGGCCTGTCAAAAAAAAATCAGGGCAGGTGTCTAGTTAAGAATACTGGGGAAACTAGGCCTTAGTTAATAACCTCCTCAGCACCAAGCATGGATTAATACCATTGAACACATTGGGTCATGATACTTGTTGCACTCTGCAATAATTCTTCCCACTGCCTTAAAAGCCAAGAGGAAGTTTGGGTTTCAGTGGTGCTAGAAAAAAAACAGTCTTAAAAGGTATTATTCAAATGGGAAGGGGCAGGCTCTGAACTCATCTTGGAGCTTTGGTATCCATGTGTGCCAGCATCACAATGGAAATATTCGTTCCTCAGACAAGAAACGGCTGAAGTCTGTCGGGGAGGGTGCCAGTTGAATGCCAACCCTAGTTTACCCCCCCCACACACACACACACCAATTTTTAAAAAGCAAAATACATGAACAGTGACATACCCAGGAGCAAATATTGGGGGAAAGCTTTATACTGAAGTGACCACAAGATCCATACAGATTAGAGCTACTGAGGTACTACTGGACCAATAGTTCCTCAAAGGCAGCATTCTGTGTTCCAAAGTAGCCAGCTGGGTGTCTTGAAAGGCCTAGAAGTGTAGCTTAGGACCTGCAACTGGCTACTGTTTCCCCCCAGGTACTAGTGTTCAGAGCTACACTGCCTCTTACAGTGTTCTATATAGCTATAACAGCTGTTAGTGCACCTGTTTGCCATGAATTTGTCTGATCCCCCTTTAAAGCTACATAGTCTGGAGCTGTCACTACAGCCTGTGGCATTAAGTTCCACAAGCAAATGTTAGTTACTTCATTTATAGCCCGCCTTTCTCACTGAGACTCAAGGCTTGGGTTTACACAGTGTAAAGCAATACAGTCCATCAGCACAAGGTGTCTAATAAGCAACGCAACGACCTGGATTGCAAAATTAGAAACTGCAAAACAGTTTCAGACGTTACATCAAACAATGTAGAACAAGGAATTACAGAAGTAAACAGGTAATACATAATATAAACTCTGGCACAGACTACAGTTCGATTCCGTCTATAAAGATACACTTCTGAACAAATTGGGTTACACAGTTTGCAGATACGAGAGAAGTGTGGGAGCCTTCATCACTGTAGGCAGTCCGTTTCACAACAGAGTATGCGTGCGTGCAGGTAGTTATGAGTGTGTGAAGAAATCCTCTCTGTGGCCTGTGAAATTTTTTGGCATATTCCTGAGTGCCTGTCTCTTCTGAGCATCCTTGAACTAAAAAACTTTGAGCAAAGCATCTGATCTGCCACTGAGCTACACAGCCCATTTTCATAAAGAGGCATCAGGGCAACCCTTCAAGGCCACCAAATGTCTCTGGGCCAGTTGCAGTGAGAGGGAGTACATGAGATGAACTTTGTAATCCTTTGGTCAAATACTGTGTGTTCTGATAGGCCAGATCCTTGTAGAGCATTTCCACATTAATAGGCCCAGTCAAAGGTGTTCCGAGGCAGCAGCTACGGGCCAACTGTCATGTGATTTTTCTACCTCTTCCTGCGTTTCCAGGAATATAGCAGTCCCAGAAGAGTCCTGGGTGAAAAGAGAAGGAAAGCAAAGCCACTACTACATCAAGCTCCTGAATGGATAGTGACTAATACCGGCAGTCCCGCCCTGGAGTTTATTCTACTCCAAGTCAGAGATCTGTGCAGTAATGGTGACTCACCCTTTTAAATATATAGCGTCTCTGTGGAGCAGCAGCCCGAAGAGTGCATTGACACAGTTGATCTACAATAGTGCCAGGCGAGGGAGTGCTCGGAACAGCTGCTTCTCAGCCCAGGGACCCCAAGTGGGAGGGCCCGGCCTTCACTCTGCTGATGTTGCTTATGTGTGCTCAGATCCATCTTCTACAAGCTTCTGCTAACTTGTGGAAGCTGCTGGGTTTTTTAAAAAAAAATGAGTGAAGGGGTTGGACAGGTTTAAGGCTCCCTCCCACAAACTGCTATTTGCCATACAATGGAAAATCTGTTAGAGGGTTGTATCTGAAGAACTGGGTTCTAGTCCCCAAAAGCTTACGAGGAGTAAAACATTGATTATCCTTATCGCCACCAGAATTATCGTAGCTACCCCTCTGGAGTCATATTCAGAGGAATCGTTTCATTTGCTCTGTTCAAATGATCAGCACAGAAACTGGAGTTTGGATCCTGATGCCAGTTCACGGGCCAGACATAACAGAGAGAGACTACAGGTCCTAAGCAGGGATGGTAGTATCCGGTGGAAGGGTTATAGGTAGACCCTAGTGCAGTGTGGCAGCAGATCTCGAGGGGACTCAAGACAGAGAAAGGCATTTCCCAACACTTGATGCCCATTTAACGGGAGATGCCACGGACTGAACTTCAGCCCTTCTGCATTCCAAGTATGAACTTCGGGCTCCTCCCATAAAAAGTTGCCTTATACTGATAAACCCTTAGTCCAGCCAGCTCAGTATTTTCTGACTGATAGGGGCTCTGTGGAGTCTCAAGAAGGGAAGGATCTTTTGCCCTGCCTTCTAACTGTGATCCTGTAATTGGAGATAGCAGGGATTGAACCTTCTCCATACAAACCAAATGTCTTATCACTGAGCTCCGTCCTGGCCTCCCAACTCAGCAGGAGCTAGAAAGGTGCTCTCCCCCCGCCCCGACACACACACACTTAGGGCTTGTAGGGCTGCTGAAGCTTGGAGTTACATATTTATTAGCATATTTTCCTATCCCATCCTTTCTCCAAGGAACAAACCTTGTTCTCCTGTTTTACCCTCACAGTAACACTGTACAAGGTAGGCTAAGCTGAGTGGTTGCTCACATCAAGCTTTATGGCAGAGGGGGAGGGACTTGAACCCAGATCGTAATCTGACCTGCTACCTGTCACTGGTTCTGAGAATCAGGATATTTACAATGCTAACGTCTGTGGGTGACATCCTCTTGAACACCACTCTGCCTATAATACCTGGCAGGCAGACAAGGGCAGCTTATGTTTTTTCTGCACCAGAACATTAGAAGAGCCCAGAGACATCTCAGCAAGAGTCCATCTAGTCTGGCATCTGCCAAACAGATGCTTCTGGGAAGCCCATAAACAGGCATGAAGGCCTTCTCTCTCTTCTCCCCCCTCCCACAAGTGCTACTCAGATAGAGTTGCCAGCTTCAAGTTGGGAAATTCCTGGAGACCTGGACAGTGGAGCTGGAGAGGGACTTCAGAGCAGTATAATGCTGTAGAATCCTTCCTCCAAAGCAGCCATTTTCTCTGGGGGAGCGGATCTCTGTAATCGGGAGATCAGGCAATTCTGAGAAATCTCCAGGCCCCACCGGGAGGTTGGCAACCCTTCGCTGCTCCTGACCATGGAGGTTCTATTTAGCTGTCAGGGCGAAGAGCAACTGATAACTCCATGAATTTGCCTAATCGCCTTGAAAAGCAGTTTAAATCAGCGGCCATCTGCAACTCCCTCCCCGACAGGACTGCACATCTCTTGGATTTCTGCAGCTCTTAAAAAGAAAACTGCCCCCCACCCCTCCCCGAAGCTTTTCGCACCTTTTGCAAAAAAACGATTAGGCTGCAATGCAGTTCGGCCCACCAGAGCTGCGCAGGCGCACTTCGCGACTTTCCTACCCAGTTTCGCCAGGCTCTGCAGCGCAGATTTCCAAGCCAGCGTGGCGGACGCTCGGCGTCGCTGCCCCCATCAGTATATTGTTGATATTGCACTCCAAACTGCGTTTTACTGGCTGCAACATGCATGGAACGGGGGTGGGGGTAAGAGATGGGGAGGGGAGTTAATTCGAGCCATGTCTCGCATCACATCTTGTCATCAGCATTATTTTTCAAAATCGAGTCAATTTGACGGACACAGTTGCCTTGAGCATGTGCAGAATGGTTCACTCTTCGGAACTCTCTTTTTTTAAAGATTTGCAAGGTGAATTAGCAGCAATCGCCATGCGGCAATTGCAGAGAATGTAATTCTGCCACACCATTTATTAAACAAAAATCTTTGAAATGTGTTTAAAGCCAGTGACAATAAAGAACCAAAAAGAGCAATAAAAATGAGGATCCCTTGATACAATCAGCAAGAAAGAAAATGAATTTAAACAGTTAAAAATAATAATAGATCTTAACCATCTACAGGAATGCATTTCTCCCTGCAGGATATTTAATATATTGGTGGCGGAGAGTACCATCAAGTCATAGCTGACTTATGGCGACCCCTAGTGGCAAGGGACTAACAGAGGTGGTTTGCTATTCCTGATCTCTGCAACCCTGGTCTTCATTGGAGGTCTCCCACCCAATTACTAACCAAGGCCAACCCTGCTTAGCTTCTGAGATCTGACAAGATCAGGCTCACCTGGGCTATCCAGGTCAGAGAACTCAATATATTAAGCTATCCAAGGAGCAGAGGGTGACCTGTCCCTCTCTCTGTTTTATCCTCACAACAATTTTTAGAGGTAAGTTAGGCCAAGAAAGACAATTATGGCCTAGTGAGCTTCATGGCAGAGGAGAATCTGAACCCAGATCTTCCCATTCTTAGTTCAGCCCCTATTCTACTCATTTTTCTCATGAACATAATCAGAGTTGCCTTATGGCTGAGCAGAACATTGATTCATCCGTTGACTGGTAGCAGCTCCTTAGAGTCCCCAGTAAAGAAATGTCTCTTCTTTCAACGAGAATCTTCAGCTCATACCTGGGGTTGAACCTGGAACCTGATGAAGTTGTGGGAACCAGAAGATTTTGAGAGATCAAATCCCAGAACTGTCTCCTTAGCACAGTCACAGGAGAAATGATCTTACGTGGGTTCAATACAAAACTGGGAAATCCTGCAGACTTATCTGTTATCATAATCATGATATAATGATAATCTTTTAATACAGAGCTGCAACGAACGCCGTTCAGATGTCAATTTCAGAATGCAATCCCGCAAATTTGGTTGCCTCGCTTTCAGAATTGACATCAGGGTTCAACTGGAACTGAGTCTTGCTGGGATTAAAAGACAGGAATGAAGTCATCCCCCAAATGACTTGATGCTCTTGCGGGATTGATACAGCCTGGTGCTGCTTGTTAGCTATCAAAGACTGGACGGCTTCTGCAAAATCGCTGCACCTCTGAAACTGGGGCTGACTTAGCAGCAGTGCCGTTCTCCAGCTCTGAAAGAGCAGCCGTACAAATCTGGCAGGTATCACTTCCGAGCATATCTAAAGCACCATCCCACTCAGAAGTTGATCAGGAGTCCATCTGGCCTTGATTCCATCTCATAAGCTTCATATACTTTAATGTTTGGGAAAAAATTTTTTTTGCTCATTGCATAACATTGAAGTTAAGAAGGAACACCCTTTCCAAAACTTCTCCCACGCCCAGCCTTCCCACAAACCAAATATATGTAATTGCCAATTTTTCCAAAATATGCAGTGATTTTTTAAAAAAAGCCTACACCCCAACTGCTTCCTTCAAATCAATATGTTCAATGCATCCCCTGAGCCTTCTTGACTTCCCTGGTCTCTTTGTGTGATTTCCACCAATACTTCCGCACCCCAGCCCAAACTGACCTTTCCCCTTTCCTTACAGAAGCTGTAATAACTTTCAACATTCCATTAGTGAGCCCTTTTCTGGTTAGAAGCAGCTCAGAAAATGGCCAGGGAGGGGTTCTGGATGACTCCGGTTAGAACTGATTCAGATATAGGTGTGATCTTAAGAAGCTCTAGGCATCTAGTTAGCTTTCCTATATGAGATCACCTGGCATTTAACAACGTTTTAAGTTTGTTGTGGTTTTAGTCCACAACTGATACTATCGGAGAATCTCTGCTTCCATTAGAATGGTTTATTAAAGCATAACTATTTTGCATTTTTAACACTGACTAACTCAATAGAAAATTATGCCATCCATTACAGCTACATGGATAATTAAAGGAGAGTAATGGAAAGCAATTATATTAGTTCATAAAAGTAACATAAGCAGGTCACAGCAAGGAGCCCCTTCTGAAAAGAAGCTCCCAATCAAGTCAACATCCCATATTTATAGATTTTTAAAATCATCTCCAGACTAACTAGTTGTCCCACTTGATAACAGTGCACATTCTTGGCTAACTAATTATCTTATAACTTCAAACACCAAACAGTTATCCTATACTTGAAATATATTAAATTATTCATGCACTCCTGCTACTTTTTATCTTAACAAAGTCTATGTCAAAATAGTGATTGCAACTTTCTCATATAGATGAATAACTGGATTCTCATCCAATACACCCCACCTTTGAACTATATCTTTACTTCTGTGAAGTTGGATGTTTTTGCCATTCTCAGATACTTCTGCACCTGAGCCTCAGTGCATCTCTTGCAGGTGCCGGCCTGTACTTGGGCAAAAGCAGCCCATACAGGGGCTTTCTCTGTGGTGGCCCCTACCCTATGGAGCGGCCTGCCTGAGGAGGTCAGAAGAGCCCCCACCCTCCTGGCTTTCCGCAAACAATGCAAAACTGAAATATTCAAAAAGGCCTTTTTTCTCAGTGAAGAGGGTGGTATTGTAGGAAAGGGATCCCAAATGTTTCTCTAATGAGTTAGAAACCATAGATTTCACCATTATATTGCCTTACATATTATCTGTTGCTTTTAAATATCCTACCTGTGCTTTGTGTTGTTCAACGTAAGTCCTAGAATTGATTATGTTCTGTTTCAGCAATTCCTGAACCCCATACTGGATCCTTGCTAATACTATATCTTTGTAAACTTATATTCTTTTACCCCATGACATTGTTTATGGAACTGTTCTTGACACTGTATGGAAATGACTGCCCTTGTCCTTGCCACTAATTGTACTACTCTCACACTATGTAATCCGCCTTGAGTCTCAATGAGAAAACCGGGATATAAATTACATACATACATACATAAAATAGATCTATTGATATGGGTTAAATTGCTTCAAATCTACAAAAGACCAAATAATTGTGTTCTCTTTGCTCCTTGCCCCCTTCAAGGCTGTTCTGTTCCGGGTCTCTCAACTCCCCTTTGGCATGTGTGGCTGGGGCTTTACCAGCTCTGTCTCTGGTTAGCAGAATTATCCTCCACAATCTTTTTTGTCATGTCCAGCAGCTGTCCCCCTGTATTTCTCGCCATACCCGCCACTCTCTTCTTGCTGGAATTGGCAGCAATCCTTCTCATTTGCTGCAATAGATTGCAGTTACCAGAAAATATAGGTGGCCATGACAGAGTATTATAGGCAGTTAAGGAAGCTGCTGCTTGTTTAATTATATTAATTTGTTACAATATATGTTCATTGACAGGTATGGTGTGTAAAGTGCACGCTGAAGCTGTTTCCCTTAATCTCAATGAGTTATGGGTAAACTGCAGTTAACTCAATGAGGAAAGAAATATGTAAATAATAATGATGATGCTATATACCACTCTTCTAGACATATTAGTATGCCCATCAGAGTGGTGAACAAGTCAGTGTTATTATTATCCCCACAGTACAGCTGGGGCTGAGAGTCTCTCTACATAAGACATCTTACAGGGGACGCTCAAGTGTAGGGAGACGCAATGTTAGCCAGGAAGCGTAGTTTAAAAAGACAGAGCAGAGGGAGATCACTCCTCAGAGAGTTTGTTAATTTCATCTTCTCCTCCCCTAAAGGCTCTGTCAATTTCACCTCTCTACACTAGTGTAGTTTTGAAAGACAGAGCAGATGGAGATGGCTCCTCAGAGGGTTTGTTAATTTCCTCTTTGCCTCCTGGAAGGGGATGTCTTGTGTAGAGAGACTCTGAGAAAAGGTGCTTACCCAAGGCTGCGTGCTGAACTTATGGCAGTAGTGGGATTTGAACTGGCACAGCACTGATTTGCAACCCAACCACTTAACCACTATGCTATAAAGGAGGGGCTCTTGTACCTTTTGGGGAGTGAAGAAGAGGAAATTTTGGCAGGTACAGCTTCTCTCATGTCCTGACCCTGCAGAAGAAACGGTGCCAGCTCCAAATCCCCTATATTGCTCTCCACCCCTGTTCTGCTTCATGCTTAGGGATGACCCTTTGCTTATGATCAGAGACACTCTTGGTGCTACCATTCCATTAAGGTTCTGGGACTGAGATCCAGCACTGAAAATGGGAGCCGGAGCAAAGCCCTTGGAAGACTCATCCTGAAATGTACCATCATTTCCTTAGGACTTTGTTTCCAGGGGCCACAGCTGAGTAACAGATTCCCCCCCTCCTTTTAGGTGCAATTCCCAGGCAGCTAAAAAGGGTTTCCGGGGTTGGGAACGCCCCCTTCCTGTCTGAGAGCCATTGCTAGCTAGCATAGACAAAAACGGACTGCTGGTCCGCAGAGGGTGCCAACTCGAGTTGAGAAATTCCTGGAGATTGGGGGGAGGGAGTCTAGGGGACAGGGTGGGATTTGGAGAAGGTAGGGTATAATACTATCGAGTCCATATTCCACAGGAACTGTTTTTCTCCAGGGAAATTGATCTCTGTCCTCGGATCAGTTGCAGTTCTGGGAGATCTCCAGGCCCCCATCTGAAGGCTGACAACCCCAGCTAGATGTGGGGGCGGGGGGGCATCTCTTTTAGTTTGACTATCAAGAGGCCCCCAGGGGTGCTTTCTTGCAGAAACTCAGGAAGCTTAAATAGAGGACTGGAGAAGCAACTGAGCATTGACCCAGCTACGGTTACATAAACCCCCCCATGCGCAACAGAAAAATGCGTGAACTCCCCCCCCCCTTCTTCCACAATTGGAAAAGTGCCACCCCCCCTCCTTTTGCTTTGGCCTTAGCAACAGGCCGGGGATTTGGCAGCTCGATGCCGTCTGGGGCTCGCTTATTGGCTATCAAGGCTGTGCAGGGATTGGCCAAGTGGCCTGATTGTGTGTGTGTGTGTGGGTGTGTGCCGTGCAATTATGTGTCAGGCAAACAAAGGGTGGAGCGGGGCGGGGCGCCTTTTGCAGGAAATTCATTAAGAACTGGGAAATTCGTGGAGATTTGGGCGGTGGAGACTGGGGAGGGCAGGTCTGGCGAGGGGAGAGACCTGAGTGGTATATGCTGCCGTAGAGCCTCCCTTCCGAAGCACCCGTTTTTCTCCAGGGAAACTGATCTGTGCAGTTTGAAGATCAGTTGTGATTCCAAGAGATCTTCAGGCTCCTCCTGGAGGTTGGCAACCCTAGTTTCCGAAGGGTGGGCTGGTGGCCGGGCCTGGAGTTATTACTGTTACTGGCAGAGTGTCAGCCGGCTTGATCCGTCCCTGGCAGCAAGCTCAGCCAGCAGAGGGATCGGCAGCGGCTCGGGTGACACGCTCAATCCCCGTCCCCTCCGGCGCTGCACAGTGGGAATCGTCCGGAGGTCTGGAGGTGCACGCCCAGCGCTGCTCCTTCAACGCTGCGGGCATATTCGTAGCCAGTTCTCGGGACTGGCCGAGGATCCTTCGCCATAGTTTTAACTGGGCATTCCCAATTTGCAAGAAGAGCTTTTCTTTATTTAGAGATTTACACCCCGCCTGCCTTCCCAGTAGAGACCCAGAGCAGCTTGCAATATTGTTCTCCTCCTTTTATTCTCACAACCCTGTGATTATGAGGGTGAGACTGGTTACCAGTGCTCAGCTGGAAAATGCCTGGAGGTTTGTGCTAGAAGCCTGGAGAGGGCAGAGTCAGGGGAAGTGGGACCTCAGTGGGGTGAAGTGCTATAGACTTCACCTTCCAAAGCAGCCTTTCTCCAGAGAAACTGACCCTTCTGGTCTGGAGATCAGTTGTAATTCCAGGAGATCTGCAGGCCCCACCTGGAGGTTGGCAAGCCTAGGTGAGATGGACTCACTGGCCCAAGGTCACCCACTGAGCTTCCATAGCAGAGTGGGGGTTTGAACCTGGGTCTCGCAGCTCCTAGTTGTTACGTGCCCACAGAGAAAGTCACCTGTTACTGGACTCACTCTACCCTGGGCTGGTCTCCATCTGTTGAAAAAGGTGCCCTTGGGTCTTGCAAAAATACGAGGGATCAGCTTCTCAAAGGAAGGGAAACCTTTACTACTGTATGTTTGCAAGGGAAAAACTTTTGGGGTCAGCAGCTTACCTGTATCTCAGATTTTCGGTCAGGCAAAAAAAAAAAAAAGCCCCATGCTTCTGCTGTCAGGAGTTTGGCATATCCTACACGAGATGTTCCACTCCCTGGCGTTTTGGGTTGCTTACACAGCTAACCCACCCCCATGGCCTACCTGTATTTCCCTAAAAGCTCATGACATTATCAGAGGCCTTTTAGTTGCTGCTGTTTTCTGGTCCGTACACAGTCTCTCCTGGGATCCTCCTCCTCCGATTCCTGGCATCTCCCTAATAGCGTCCATCCGTCACAGCAATTAGATGGTTTTAGAGGACGTCTTGTTGATAGTAGGAATATCGATTCCAGCCCCGTTCGCGCCTCTTTAGATGGCGTTTGGAAATCCACTGAATAATGGAGCAAGGAGCGGGTAAGCCAGAGGAGAGGGGTCTGTCTCCATTTAACTATTCCAGGGCCTAACAAATTGCCCGTTCAAGAGATGTAATGAGGGAAGGGTTTGTGTAAGGGTCTAGTGGTTAGCATGTTGGAGAAGCATTTTAGAGAACCAGCTTTGAGCCTTCATTCTGCCAAGGAAGTTCACTGGGTGACCCTTGGGCCAGTCACTCACAGCCTAGCCTACCTTGCAGGGTGGTGGTTGTGAGAATAAAGTGGAGGAGGGATAAACGATGGCTCTAAGTGGGGAGAAAAGAGGGATATAAATAAATTAATTCTTTACCAGAGAAACATTGTGGCAAAGGAGTGGGTAAAAATGCCTTTTTTACAAAGAGGGTATTTTCAGAGCGTGCCATGCCTTAAGATGAGACTGAGGAAAAGATGATGTGTAACAGAATCGGGTCATTTCCTGATGTGTCCCAGTCTGGATTCAGTGAGGATGAGGTCTCCTCTGGAGGAGAGGAGCCTCGTGTAGCCATCCAGGACTCCTCAGGAGAAGAGGAGTTCTGTGTAACCAGCCCTAGCCCTGATTCAGCAGAAGCCGATGATCAGGAACAACAGCTGTTGGATGATCAGAGCTCACAGCCAGCAACTGAGGCAGAGGCACCAGCACCCTCTGGCCCCAGCACCACAAGGGAAGCTCAGCCAGGGACATCCAAGGCTACAGGTGCAGCCCAACCAAGGGCCTCCCCCCCCCCCCCCGCCAGGTTCACCCACGCCCAAAGAACGCCGCAGACAACGCCACAGATTGGAACTGTAGGAGAGACAGGGCAGTGCTCGCCTCTTGAGCCAACGCCAGCTGCTGGAGAGCGATGATGAGTAATGTCAGGATGGAGCCCCAGCGGCTGGCTGAAAACCATACCTGGCTATAAAAGCCAGTTTAGAGAAACTGCCAGCAATGTGTTGATTACCTGCGAACCTTGCAGCTTGTTCTTGCCTGCACCTTGACTTGACACTCTTGTGCTTTGACCTACAGGCTGGACTTGACTTTTGGACTCTGGACATACCCCTGGTGTTTACCTTGTGCTCTGACTATGGACTGGACCTGGCTTTTGAATCTTGAATGCTCCTTTGGCTTCGTGTTGGTGCTTGGACTATCAGCTTGGGTGAGCCCAGCCCATGACATTTCCCGTCCAACCCAGCGGATCCTCAACAAGGAACTATCACCAATCCCCGCTTTCTGGGGAATGCGAGGCTGGCGTCAGGAGTTGACATAGTTGAGTAGCTGTGAGTGTCTTGGCAGAGCCATCCACTGTAGCAGCCACGCTCAAAACCTGTCCCATCTCTGGCATCTCTCCCATGCCCACCAGCACTACAGACAGAGGTCGTGGCTTCCCCCTTCCTCTTCTCTCTCCCTGCCACATGGTCAGAGGACTGGTCTCGCTGGCTGCTGCACATGCCTGGCTGCTCATCTGCCCAAGTGAGTGGCATTGGTTTCTACGAGCTGCCACCTATCAGAGGGAAAGGCCTTGTGAGTCAGTGGCACCTGCAGTTCCTAGAGGTGGAGGTGCTCATTCACCTGGGCAGGTGATTTAGAAGCAATGGGGATTACATACCTGTGCCATCTACCTGTGTCATACAGGGACAGGGCCTGCCATATAGCACTTGAATACACAAATCTTCCTTATCCTGAGACCAGTCCTTGGTCTAGCCAAGTCAGTACTACCTACTGTTCCTGGCAGTGGCTGTCCCCAGGTCTCAGACAGAGTTCTTTCACATTTTCCACCCCCTGATTCTTTTTAACAGGCCATGCCAAAGATTGAACCTGGAATCTTCTGCAGGCAAGCATCGAACTGCAAACTCTCCCCACTGAATTGTTGTAATGGATGATTTTTGCTCCCTTCTCTTAGCCCTTCAAACCTGTGAGTGGCCCTGGATGAGTGTCGCCATAGAGTTATAGATGCAGAGGAGTTAGCCGTGTTAGTCTGTGGTAGCAAAATCAAAAAGAGTCCAGTAGCACCTTTAAGACTAACCAATTTTATTGTAGCATAAGCTTTCGAGAATCAAGTTCTCTTCGTCAGATGCCTGATACAGAGACTGGTCAAATATAGAAGAGGAGGGGGGAGGAGAGAGAAGATGCAGTTAGCGGGGGAGAGAGAGGGATGTAACCAAAACATTCCTTTTCTAGTAAATGTAAACATCTCCTCTTGGTATGGAGATTAATTGGCTTGTGTGAGGCTTCAAAGGAGTTTGCCGTGTTGGTTTGTAGCAGCAAAACAACCAGACCATCCAATTCCAATGTAGTACAAGCCTTCGATAACCACAGCTCTCCCCGTCAGATGCATCTGACAAAGAGAACTGTGTTATAGAGTTATGCACGCTTGCAGATGCCAGTTTGTTGCATTCACACGAGTTTACCATTGACAGTCTTTGCTTTTGCAGAGGAGTTAGCCGTGTTAGTCTGTAGTAGCAAAATCAAAAAGAGTCCAGTAGCACCTTTAAGACTAACCGATTTTATTATAGCATAACTTGATTCTCGAAAGCTTATGCTATAATAAAATTGGTTAGTCTTAAAGGTGCTACTGGACTCTTTTTGATTTTGCTTTTGCAAAAAGCCACCCATATTTTCCAGGATCCAGGCTGGAGGGAGAGGTGGCACCAGTGGGCCAGTGAGATGAGAAATATCTTTCTCGGGGTGCTGGTCACCCCCACCCCTCTCCTCCCAGGTTTTCTTTCTCCCCAGTTTCAGCAACCTAGTGTGGCTGGTAATCTTGGGTGACTGGGCTTGAAGGAAAGTATGAGGGCTGAGAATGAGTCAGCTTGATCAAGAGAGAGCAGGGGCTGTGTATGAGCTCTTCTGCAAAGGAAAGTGGAGAGAGTCGTTTTCATGCACATCTTCCCTGTCGCTATGCACAATCTCAAAGACATTTGGGGCCACAGAGAAATCTGGTTTCTCTGCCACAAACAGATGAGTGTGGGGGAGGAGGAGAGGCAGGGGGAGGGGGGGCTGCACCCTTGCAGGCTAAGGGATGGCTCTTGCTGAGGTTGCTATAGAAATCTTGCCTGAAACCTCTCTCTGGAGAAGAATGGTTTTGCAGAGCTGACCAGAGATATTTTGCCACCCCAAAAGATTGTACACACCCCTCCACATGAAATGCTTCTCAGGACTGAGGAAGTGAAATATTTGAGCAACCCCCCCCCCAAAAAAACACCATAGACACTTTTGCAGACAGATGCCTGAAACATGCTGCATGCTGGGGTGGGGGGAATGTAATGTGCAACATTCATACCAAGTGTAGAAAGATTGTGGTTTTGAATGGATAACAAGGCACAATGCAGTCAATTGCACATGCGGCAGTGTGCATCAGTGATTCAGGTCTTGCTTCAAAAGATCTCAGTGCTTTTGAATAGAGAACGTGATGTGCAGTTAAGCACCCCAATAGTAAGCAAGAATGAAATAGGAAATGCAGAAAAAAAAGTGTGTCTGTGTTAACTGACAAAGGTCCACTGGAAAGATGGATGTATCCGTGAAAATGAATGGTAAGATTGCACGGGCACGGGCGCAACTTGCCCGTGTAACTGACTCAGATCTTTGATGGCTTAGCGTTGCATTTTAGGGCATCTCCCAGCAACATGCTTTATGGCAGGCTATACAGGAGTTCTACAGCACTGAGAGGCAGCAGTATCCCCATTGCCATTTTTTATTCAAAGGGCACAGGAAGAGTGAGGCACAAATAAAAAGCAAAACTTAAATGTTTTGTTGTTGCTTTGGTCAATCCTGTTTCCAACAATGCTATCCAGACTCTTCTGGGACACTCACAGGCAAAGCACGAAGCCAGTGATCTTCATCTGTGATTTATCTCCAGCACTGGGTATTCAGAGATATACTGCCTTTGTCCATGGAGGTTCCATTTACATAGCAGAACTAATAGCAATCATAAGAACTGTTTTGTTGGGACAGACCTAGGGTCCATCTAGTCCAGCATTCAGTTTCCAGTTTCTGAGAGATCACAATCAGAGTGAAGGAATGACTTTCACCAGTTATTTCCCCCTGTATCTGGGAAAGGACAGCAGTTTGGTAGTAGAGCCCGTGTTTTGTAAGCAAGAGGTCAAAGCTTCAGTTCTTGGCATCTCCTCTTAACAGATCTCAACTGCTGGGAGCTGGGGGGGGGAACTTGCTTGCTTCAAACCTTGGACAGCAGCTGCCAACATGAGGAAATAATACTGAGCTGGATGGACCAATAGCCTTATTCCATATGAGGCCACTTGGAATGCTCAGGTGTATACTGCCTTTGAACTTGGAGGTGCTTTTATTATGCAAGTCAGTAGTCCAAATTAAAGTCTATGTAACCCAGTATCCTGTTTCCAACAGTGGCCACAAGTAGACTTCCTCTGTTTTGTCCCCAGCATCTGGCACTTAGAGGTATACTACATGTACATGGAGCCTCCCTGTGATTATTTTAAGTGTGTGTGTGTGTTTAAATGTTCGGCGTAGTACAGATGAAGAGTGGGGGTGAAAGAGAGGGATGAGTGAGTAATATGATTGGCTGATGACTGAGAGTGTGGGCAGAGTCAACTGCAGTTTTAGTTACTGAGTGAAGAGAAAAGATTCAGTCTTGGCAAAGCAGGCAAACTGTGTGCAGCCTGAGGGTGTCTATGCATTTCTGAGAGAAATATGGAGTCTTGGCAGAGCAGGCAATCTGTGTGGAAGCCTGAGGGGATTCTCATTATAGTTGTTAGGCAACGTGCATGGAAGCCTGAAGGGATTCTCATTGTAGTTCGGTTAGGTAACCTGTGTGGAAGCCTGAGGGGATTCTCATTATAGTTGTTAGGCAACGTGTATGGAAGTCTGAAGGGATTCTCATTGTAGTTCGGTTAGGTAACTTGTGTGGAAGCCTGAAGGGATTCTCATTGTAGTTCAGTTAGGCAACCTGTGTGGAAGCCTGAACTGTGTGTGTCTGTGAGAATATATTCATTCTGTCGAAAGCAGACAGCCTGACAGTGTCTATATATTTTTGAGAGAGAAATATTGAGTCTGGGCAGAGCAGGCAACCTGTGTGGAAGCCTGAGGGGATTCTCATTCTAGTTCATCTAGGCAACCTGTGTGGAAGCCTGAACTGTGTGTGTCTGTGAGAATATATTCATTCTGTCAAAAGCAGACAGCCTGACAGTGTCTATATATTTTTGAGAGAGAAATACTGAGTCTGGGCAGAGCAGGCAACCTGTGTGGAAGCCTGAGGGGATTCTCATTCTAGATCATCTAGGCAACCTGTGTGGAAGCCTGAACTGTGTGTGTCTGTGAGAGAACATTCATCCTGCTTTCTAGTTTTGACAGGCAAACTGTGTGTGCACCTGAGAGGAAAAGTTTAGGTATATCTGTGTGACTGAGCCTATGTGAGGGAACTTTAAGAACTGAAACTTTAAGAATCTTTGAAACCATTGATCTTAAGTACTAAAGTGAAAACGATATGCTTCTTGTAAAAATAAATGTTTATTTTGGTTTTTTTTTATCCCAGGGTATCTGTCATTCCTATATATTCCATTCCTATCCTTAGGGCCACATAGTCTCACAAAGGAGCCTGACGCTTGGGCACGTTATTAAAAGGGAAATATAAATTACTTATGGTTGTTGTGGATATTCCGGGCTGTATTGCCGTGGTCTTGGCATTGTAGTTCCTGATGTTTCGCCAGCAGCTGTGACTGGCATCTTCAGAGATGTAGCACCGAAAGACAGGGATCTCGTTTGACACTGAGAGATCTCTGTCTTTCGGTGCTACACCTCTGAAGATGCCAGTCACAGCTGCTGGCGAAACGTCAGGAACTACAATGCCAAGACCACGGCAATACAGCCCGGAAAACCCACAACAACCATCATTCTCCGGCTGCGAAAGCCTTCGACAATATAAATTACTTACCTTGGAATATAATTCCTGGTGGCAGCAATCTACCCAGTGGGTGTAAGAAGAGGGTTAAAGGAAAAATATAACTGAAAAAGAAAGGGGGTTATAACACTTCCATTAGCCATTATGGATATTAGCTGCTGATAACTATGAATATATTATTTCTAATGGCTTATTGGATCCGTATCCTTTTTCCAGCTGGATGACTGCAGGAAGCCCACGAGCAGGGCACGAAAAACAGCCCTGGATTCCCTCTTCAGAGAGACTGTCTTGGCGCATGGAGGTTTCCATTGGGCTATTATGGCTAATGCCTAATGAGGGGAAATATCCTCCATGAACTTGCCTAATTCTTTTTTTAAAGTCCTCTAAATTAGCAGCTACCACCATATCATGAGAATGCAATGTGCTCCTGTAGACCTTTTCACTGTTCTAGGTCTTCACTAATGTGGTAAAGTGATAGCAAGCAAATCCCAAAGGTGTGTGTGGGGGGGGGGGGGGCGGGTGACGAGGTGACTCCATCTACCAAACTGCCTGGTTCAGGAGAATGAAAGATGCCATAAATGTACTTGTCTCATGCACTAAAGGGTACAGCCTCAGAACATTTAATACTTCTGATTTTTATTTTTATTTTTCGCTCAGTTACTCAGCAGCAGTTGCTCAGACCCTATCGTGACTTTGCCTTGCCTGGAAAGGGACAGGAGGAAAGGCATCCCATTTCAGTGGGCAACTGGCCAGGAACAGTCTGGCCAGGCTTGCTGCGTTCTGCAACGGGTCACTTTTGAGCAGGAAGACAATCAGTCCTCTTAGTGGAGCTCCTCTAAGGTCGCACAGGAGCCAGCGTGGCATAGTGGCTAGAGTACTGCACTCCAACAGGGAAGACCCAGGTTCAGATCCGTACACGGCCATGAAGCTCACTGGTAGAACGCCTCATGCTCCTTGGAGGAAGAGCAGAACAAAAATGGAATAGAGTTTGGGGTTGCCTTTGGCAAGATGAACTCCCTGTAAGGCATACAGGGCAGTGGGTCAAGGGTCAGTGACAGCAGGCTGTCCTAGGGTCCCAGCAGCTGCTCAGTGATCCTGGCTCCTGATAACAGCCTGGATAGCAAATACCAGAATTTTAGCCTCACCACCACCACCATTGCACAGTGGTTCCAAAGTGGCAGTGGAGCTTGGAGTCAAGTATGGTGGCAGTATGTTTGCCAGCTTTTAATCCAAAAGGATTTAGGAACCTCCAGCTTCAATTTTAAGGACGCTTCTCAGTGTTGTCCAAATTTCTGAGAATTTAATTATAATTTCCAAGTGCACAGACTATGAACGGAATGTTTAGAATTGTCCACCTCTATAGTTTTGCGTGAGTCACTGTTCTGGGTAGGCCTCCTCTGAGGTCAGGAAATGTCACTGAACTGCCCCATCCTACTTGTTGCAGAGAGGAGAGGAAGTTTCCTGCTGCCACTGAAGGCTGATGGGAAGAAGACCAGGCCAAGGCTGTGAGCCATGCAGAGATACAGTCACATTCAGTAAAGAAACAGGGAAGGATTACATGGCTCGTTAGCAAGTGCTGTTTGAAGGGAGATCAGCCTAGATCAGGGACTCATGCAGAGATGCAATAGGCACCCTTCTCTGATAATGATCGATCGTACCATGCCACTGCATCAGAGTAATCGAGTCCCAGTCCCAGAAGTACAGCAACCTTCTCCTAATAGAGGCTGATTTGAAGTCAAGAAGCAAGGCCATAGCAGGGAATCAAGTCGAAATACAACAGGCAGCTTGGTCTGAACGTAGGCCATTTGGATGTTTCTTTGCGTTAGAAGGGATTGAACCATGCCGCTAATAAAGAGACATGGTGGAACTGCTTTCTCTAGCTAAGACTGATTAGGAGACGCATGATCGTGCAGAGATACAACAGGCGTAGCATGCAGAGATACAACAGGCAGTCACCTCCAAGGATGGTTCATTTTGCTACATTTCTGCAGCAGGTGTAGTTAAGCAGTAGCACTGCCAAGTTCAGAGGCACATGGGATCACTTGCCTCCAGCTGCAGAGTACTGCATCATGCAGAGATGCAGTGGGCAGCCTCTACTGCAGGTGGGTACTTTGGGCTCTGAAGAACCCCCCATTATTTAATTATTTTTCCTGTGGCTCCTAGGCAGCTCTCTTGAGGCACCCTAATCCTGATCATAGCATTTTAGAGCCTCTCGACTCATGCTGAAAATCAATGAAACAGAAAAGTAAGGCAGAGACCTTTCCTTGCTCGTCATCCTGCTGATGCTTCTTAATGTATGCTAAAAGCAAAACCATTAAGTATGTCCTTTCAAATGAATCGCAAGCACATCTCTCCCCTCTGCTCACCTATATCATCCTTTTCCGTGTCCTGGGTTCAGAACACACAGGCCGAACAACCTGTCCACTCTTTTCTTGCCAAGCCCTGAAGCTCCGGCATAACCTTTCCAAATAATTTGCCAGAGAGCATCAAGAACCACGTGAAAGAGCTATGCCGTGTGTTTGCCCAAGTGGGTTTATTCCCTTCCTAGTTTAGAATTGTGTGCTGGTTTAAGATGCACTCCTGCGCTCGCTCGCTTTCATTTCACCAGGCTGGGTTGTACAGCATTGCCTGTTCCGTTCTGGGTGCTGCAATGCAGGAGGGTCAGCGAAGAAAACAAGAACTTGCAAAGAAATCGGATCTCAGTGCACTGTTCGCCAAGATGAGCGCTGAAGCATCTGGGAAGGCGCGTGCTATGTGGGGAGTTGAGACTGGATCAAGTGTTGGGCTTGGACCGCAGGTGAATTACAGCACCATCCTTCAGTGGTCTTTGAAGGGCATAACTCTGTTTAGGATTGCAGTATCAGGGTCCAGTCTCTGCTTGCTCATGACTTTGGGCCAGTTGTCTCTCAACCTGGTTGTTGTGAGGATTTTTGAAAAAGGTTGTTGATATACTGAGCTCCCTTTTACTGAGCCATTCTGCATCAGCAAAAGGAACAAAGTGGTATTCGTCACTGAAATCACTGACACGCTGCTGACACGGTGGTTGTGATTTAATCTGCAGAGTTATTTCTCCCCCTACATCCCTGGAAAATCCCCCAAGGATGTGGAAGCCCCAGTCTTGTCTGTGGGGAGCCTGCTTTTTTGCTGCATTCATGATCAGCCCAGAAGTGAGACGCCAATCCAAGATTTCTTCACATACCAGAGAAATACCTGTGAAACTGGATGGATATTTTGCAATGAGATAGAGGAGAGAAAGAGAAAGCGCTGTCATACCCTCTCCTCCTCACTGGATTGCTGGAACCACCTCAGAAGGAATACCCAAGACCAGCCCGACACATTTTGGTACTCGAGGCTAGAGATGGGCACGAACCAAAATACGAACCAAAATTAAGCACGAACCAGGCTGGTTTGTGGTTCGCAAACCGTGGTTCGTCAGATCCCATTTCTGATGAACCGCCATGGACTTTATTTAGGCTGGTTCATTTGGTTCGTTTTTTGGTTCATGACTGCAGACAGCCTGGTGCCAAACAAACAGTTTCCTAGGCAACAGGGGATGGACTTCCTGCAGACCTTCTGCTGACCCGGAATTGACCTTCTGCTGACCTGGAAGTGACGATTTTCTGACCCGGATGTGACGTTTTTATGAACCGGTTCGTGAACCAGGGGCAGGTTCGTGAAAGTTCATGGTTCGTGAAATTTGACGAACCACGAACTGCATGGTTTGGTTTTTTCCCAGTTTGTGCCCATCTCTACTTGATGCAGGAAATCATACAGGATGGGATAAAAAAAATATACTGGGTGGGTGGAGACTTTTGCTCTTTTGTGCTGAGGCTCCAGCTTTCTGCAGCATCAAGAATCGCCCCTTCTCCCCTCCTGCATCTTTCTTCTCCTGCATCAGCTTGGGAGAGTGGGGTATGAGATCAGCTCTAAGGATTAAAGACGCTGCAGTCAAGGGAACAGAGAGAGAGGGAAATGCACACTCCCTTCTGCAAAAAGCTATCACTCCTTGGAATCTCTTCAAGAAGGCAGAGGAGAAGGAGGGGGGAGTCTTCCTCTCCAGCTCCCTCTTTTTCTCCCCAGCCGCTTTTTGTCCCAGAGACAAAGAGATTGCTTATATATATATATATATATATATATATATATATATATATATATATATATATATATATATAAGTCTAAGATGGAGAAGCTAAATGCATTTCCTGAAAAGGCTTTTTTGCATGATTCCCTCTGGTCAGAGCACTTGCTGGTTCTTTGGTAGCTAATGAAATGGGGAAGGGGGGGCAGGGACAGTATGTGCTGAGTCATATTGGCACAACCCCTTTGCTCTTACCCAAGGAAGTCCAGCTTTTGGGCAGGCTCTTCTACACACTTTAGGGGTCCATCATGTGTATGGAGCATGCACGTGCGCACGCATATACACACCATATTTTCATAACCCTTCCATCCTTCTCAGCTTCTGATGAAACCCTTATTTGCCTTTTGAAATGATGTCTAACTGAAGGCAGCATAGTATAGAGGACGGAATGATGGACTAGGTCTGGGGAGATTGAGGTTCAAGTCCCTTACCCAGCTGTGAAGGTCACTGGTTGAAATTGGGGCAGATGTCTACATTAGAGGTAGTAGAGTCAAGGCTTGTTCTAGGAGATGGGCAGTGCCCTCCAGTGGTAGAATGGGGGGTGGTTTGGCAGCTTCCCTATGCCCCCTCAACTGGAGCAGAAAATGTCGTTTCTTACCCCTCAAATTCCTGCACAACTCAAACCTCTGATTCTCTAGTCTGGTGTCTCATCTTGTTTCTTCACACAACATTTTCCCTATAAAAGGATAAAATATTATTTGTACCTCGACAACAGTGTCATTTCTGAGAACAGGTTGTGCTTTTTCATATGATGTGTGTGTAGAATTTATGTACATAATGTGGATTAGTAGTTATAGAAACTTGGGGGAAGTTTGAATATTTAAGGAGGGAAATCCCATGCCAAAGAACAGAAAATGGCACATAGGTACACGTAGTTTCCACAGTGTGCAAATGGGGCAACATGCATATGTTCCAGTTTTTGGTTCACCCAATTGAAATCTCAGATTTTTAAAAGCGTGCTTTTATATGTACCAAAGATGGAAAATATATGTGTTACTCTATTCACACAAAATGGCAGCTGTACCTATCAGGAGGATTACGAGTATCCTGTGATTCACAATGAAATCCTAAATAGAGTTACTCCATTCTAAGCCCATTGAAATCAATAACTGAAAAATAACTGTGTAATCCTAAACACAGTTACACCCTTCTAATTTCACTGACTTTCATTGCCTTTGAAAGGTATATTTCCTCTTCTATATGTATGTGGCTCATGTCTTTTCAAAAGGGCTAAAAATAGACACAGACTGACAGGACAGAGTATCCCCCCCCCTTCCTTGACATTGATAATGTAAAGTACATTCAATTAAAATGATAAATCATGTGTGTGTGTATTTTTTTTACTGCGGTTAACTGTAATCTAAGCTTCATACTGGGCCCACGCTGGCTTTTTTAGCTAGTGAGAAATAAAATGACCAGTCCGGGGGAGGGGGGGTACCCACAATAATTCAAATTATAAGATGATATTTTTGTACCATATTTTTTTTTTACTCTGGGGTGGTGGTTAGTAGCCCAACCAGAGAAAGGAAGCTTACATCTCACTTGCTGGTTGCTAAGCAACACTGTGCTGAGGAAGGGTGGGGCCTGATAAGAAACTGCTATCTTCACACCCAGCCTGCACAAATAGCAAACTCCCTCCCACAGGCCGAAAGACCCGCCACACAGTACAAACATCCAACTGGAATGTCAAACGCATTTTTTTTTAATGGAAAAGACAAAGGAACAACCAAGGGTTCTATGAGTGACATCACGGTTGCCACTTTTCTGATCTGCTGGCCCTGCTCCTGTGCATTTGAGAGGAGCCTGAAATACAGACAAGGAGTCCCCCCCTTCCACTTTGTTGTCATGCCAAGGGCAGGGAGGGGGAGAGGAGCAGGACCAGTTAAAACAAGGTAGCAAGCTTGTGGAGCATGGGATCTAACGGGGCCAACCTTAAAACCAAGATCTGTGGATGTCCATCTTATTTGATTTATCTTGGCCCTGGATCACGTGGCATGTTTCCAGGACAGAGTAGAGATTCAAACCTGGATCTTCCAGATCCTAGTCTGGCGCTCGAACCACGATACCACGCAGGCTGTCAACTGATTGTTTGGCAGCAGAAGGGCTCTTTTGGCCTCCTTTTCTCCTAACAGATGTTCACAGGCCATAATATTTATTTCCAGGTGTGTACAGCTTCCCTTGCTGACTTCTGCACACAAAATTTCTGTTAAGGGCACCGGAGGAGAGCAAGTCCCACCTCCCATCTAGTTTCTGATGGGTAAAGGGGGTATGACGGATATGACCCCATGTCAAGTGGGTAGTACCGTTTCACAATCACCCCTGCAATCCTGCCCCAAATATCTAATCTTCCCCATTCTCAGCTACTTTGGCATCAAGTGGCAATGAGTTCTGCCTCTCATTTACTCCTAGAGAGGAAATTCTTCTTTGAAAAAACATTGGCCCTTTAAAAAAAGAACAGAAAGCAACTCTTCATTGTTATAGTCCAGGGTCTGTTTGGGTGTGTTTGGGGAAAGATCTCACTGTTGTAGGGCTGTCATCTCCAGGTAGGGAAATACCTGGAGATTTGGGGGGTGGAGCTTGGGGAGGGTGGGGTTTGGGGAGCGGCTGAATCTTAGCAGGTTATAATCCTATAGAGTCACTATCTAAAGCAGCCATTTTCTCCAGGGGAACTGATCTCTGTTGCCTGGAGATCAGTCGTAATTCCAGGAGATCTCCAGCCACCACCTGGAGGTTGGCAAGCCTATGCTTTGGTGGCTCAGTTTGCCCCATTCCAGTAAGGAGCCAGCCAATTCCCTACTGACAGAAAGGGCTGCTTTATTGCCATCCTCCAGCGTGTCTGTTGTGGCCCATCCTTTGAATTCAAAGATGCAGCCCCTTGGGAGATGACAAGAGATTGCCAGCTGGTGGCTCCCAGCCTTCCTGGAGTGAGGAAAGCACAGAGTTGCACGAGTGATCAAACCCTCTCCCTTTCCTTGCATTCACACATGCACATTGGAGTGAGAAAACAAACATGCTTTCTCTCTATACCTGAACTATACACACATGGGCACCAACATGGCTGCTTTCTGGCATCCTCAGGGCCCCTCCAACACCAAACTGGACCCAGAACCAGCACATTCACCTGATGCCTGTTTGGTGCATGGATGGTCCCGAGCACACAGTTGCTTGGTGTTTCCTGATGCATAACAATTCTGCCTGCGAGTTTGTCAGTTTCCCTATGCCTTGGTTATCTGCCATGCCTCAAATTCCAGATGCCACAGAGGCTGCTGTATGCCTTGCGGCTCTGACCATATATGGATCATAGCTCAGGGCTGAATTCAGCCCTCCCCCTCCTCTTAGGGGCTCCTGAGAATTATCTGCAACTCGATCACACCCAGGTCTGTTGGTTTAAACTCCTGCTTCTCAGAATAAAGCAACTGTCTCTCTTGCGGCTGCTGCTGTTGTGTGTACAAGAAAGAGAGAGAGCGTGACATGCTCTTGGATCAGGTTTTCAAATTTCTTGGATTGCTGTTCGGGAAGGATTGCAACGATGTCGCCATGTCTGGAAAAGTGAGCGGTGACTCACAAAAGATCACATTGAAATAAATGTTAGTCTTTAAGGTGTCACTAGATCTTTGTTTTATTTTGCTTGAGGTTCTTCTGTATTGTTGAGGCTCAAGACTCTAGTCAAAAGAGCAGAGAATAAAGAAAGAATCAGAGTTTCTCTTGCTATCTTGTTTCAACTTTACACAGTTAGGAATGACTTCCCCCCTACCTTTTGACCTCTTATCTCTGCATGCCTGTCACCAGAGCAAATTTCTTTCATTGTAGCCTCTTCTCTGCTTCCTGGTTAAACTGATAGTGTACTGCTTTCAGCATTGTCAGAGGCATGGGAGAGGAGAGGTCTCGGGAGGGAGGTGAGGAAAATTGCAGAGGGACCGGCTGAAAGGATTCCTATGAACTTGTATCTCTGTCTAGCTGCAGTGTAGTACTGGCCGGCATTGGGGATAGGTGGATTAGGACTAGATATGGGCACGAACCACATTACAAACCAAAAAACCCCACAAACCGCCTGATCGTCTGTTCACGAACCAGCGGTTCGTGAGAGTCCATGGCCAATGAACCAGCGTTTGTTGGAAGCCCAGTTTGTTGCATTCTTTCGCAGTTCGTGAAGCCAGACAGTCAGGCACCAACAATCAATTCCCTTGGAAACGGAGCTGGGGGAATGCCTGAACTCTGTCTGCACTCCTTCTGTCGCCCTGGAAACCCAAATTGAAGCCCAGCTTACCTTGATTGGCAGGTCTTCCTTCCAACCATGGAGCTGCAAATTGGTTATAATTGGTTACGTGGGAGAAGACACCTGGAGGGAGGGAGGGAGGGGGAAGGGGGTGTTCTGTAGCCATGGGCACTCCAATCTCATCCCTGCAAACCCTGATAGGCAGTTCTGAAGGTCAACCCCTTGTACACTGGGCCAACGTCAACTGGTGGCTCTAATTGTATCAAGTGGGAGTTTCCTGGGGGCCTCGGATTGGAGAGGGTATAACTCCAAGATCCTTATTGCAATCTTGACCAAACTTGGGTGCTGGCTGGAGGAGAGCCTGCTAAACACTCCCTGTGAATATGGGCTCTCTAAGTGCAACAGGGGCCATTCCGACGCCCATGAACCACAAACCGCAAACCGGTTTGGTAACGGGAAATGTTCGTTTCGGTTTGTTGGTTCAAGTTCAGCGGCAGCACCAAACCATGAACCGCAGGTTTGTTAATTTATTTTGGTTTGTGCCCATGTCTAATTAGGACATATCTTTTCCAGTAGAAGCTAAAGGGAATATATCAAGTAAAGGAACCATAACTTGTGAATGATAGTGAAGTCCATTCACAGAAGTGGGGGAAGTTCTCTATGTGATTAATGTTGTTAACATGCATATGTGATTTGAAATTGAGGTAAGGGACCAGAGTCCTTCATTGGACCACTTCTGTTCTTAATAGCTTTGGGCTATTTGAGTTCTATAGAGATGAGACTTAAGCCCTTTTAATAAGGCTGAGAGCCAGTTCGGTGTAATGATTAAGAGCGGCAGGACTCTAATGTGGAGAGCCAGGTTTGATTTTCCACTCCTCCACTTGCAGCCATCTGGGTGCCATTAGGTTAGTCACAGGTCTCTCAGAGCTCTCTCAACTCCACCCACCTCATAGGGCGATTGTCGTGTGGATAATAATAATAAAGGCGCATTTTGTAAACTGCTATGAGTGTGGCATTAAGTTATCCTGAAGGGCGGTATATAAATCAAATGTTGCTATTATTGTTATTGTTATTATTTGCTTCAACTGCATGTAACTAGAGTACCCATTACCCATGATCCCCTGATACGTACAGTCACCATTTTAAGTGAATGGTGTGAAGCCAATGTAGTGTAGTAGCTACAGTGTCCTAGTGTCAGACTAGGGCCAGAGGATAAATTGGAGGGTGTGGGAATGGAGATCAGGAGAATAATGTAAGCTGCTTTCGGTCCCCATTGTGGAGAAACTAATTAATTAATTATTTCCCAGTGTCAGTATGTACAAACTTAACACTGGATTTTTGAGGGTAGATGTTTGCATGTAGGGCTTTTTTTCAGCAGGAACGCAGTGGAATGGTGTTCTGGAACCTCTTGAAAATAGTCACATGGCTGGTGGCCCTGCCCCCTGATCTCCAGACAAAGGGAGGTTGTGGAGGGCAATCTAAACTCCCCTCTGTCTGGAGATCAGGGGGCGGGGCCACCGGCCATGTGACCATTTTCTCCGCAGGCAACCCACTGAGTTCCACCACCACTTTTCCCAGAAAAAAAGCCCTGTTTGCATGTATCAAAGCTGTGCATAGCTGAAAAAATGCGCTAATCTTATTCACACAACATGGCATCCACACATGTTGGAAGGATCGTGGTGGGTCGTGATTGTTTCTGTTACACACAGTTCACGTTCCAAACCTGAATTGCTGAAAAGGGCTCTGATTTCAAAAGCTTGCTGGTTCATTTTGAATATCCTTGTTTAGATTTCATTTCTCCCCTGTGAGACCTGACAGTCTTTATTTCTGCACCACTGGCTTTTTTCGCTCCTGCTGCTTTTTTTTCTGGTTAAAATGACTGTATTTTCAACATTATTTTTGCATGAGTTGTGTTTAACCAGCCTAAAAATGGCTTTAAAACCATCCTCAGTGACAGCAACCGAAATGAGGCCGACCTACATGGATGACATGCGGAATCAAAAAGAAATGAAGGTGGCCTTTGTCAGCAAATCTCTCATATTCTAGGTAGCTTCGTGCAAAACTTGCCATGCAGATGCAGAATTTCCTGGTTGCAGAATTTGTCATCTTGATGATGGGTTGGATCCAGACAGATTTTTTTCATTCAGGCTCACCAAATCCCCCTAGTGAGGCTCCCCTTCCCGAGGTGCCACCCCCCAAATGTTCCCTGGAGTTGCCAGCCACTGTGACAGCCATTCTCCCCTTCTGTCTCATCCTAGTCTTGTGGGGTTGTTATGAGGTTGCCATGGAGGAAAGAAGAACTTTGGATGACTCTGTGCCCTTGCACGCAGAAGGGCAATCGCTGTCATCTCCAGTTACAAAGATGTTAGGGAACAGGTGTATGGAAAATCCATACTGGAGACCCTGCAGATTGTCTGGCTCCGTGTGAGTCAGCTTCATATATATCCTTAGAGTGTTGTAGTAGGTGATTCAGCATGCCTGGACATTGAGGGGCACTGAATCTCTCTCTCTCTCTCTCTCTCTCTCTCTCCCTTATTTTCCTGATTAGCAAGATACCTTTCTTTGTCCAAGGTAGGACTTCCCTTTCCTGAATCCATTGTGAGAATCTCTCTGTCCTTGCCTCATGGTCTTCCAAGCAACTTTCCAGAGCTCCTGACATGGAAGTCTAACCCACATACTCACCTGAAAGTATGATGCTGAATTAGTTGGCCATGCCAAATAGATAAAAGTTCACTTTAGACTAGGATTGTTTTTTCTGTCTTCTACAAGCTAATGCAGTGAATGGGAGCTATCTCAATTAAATGTATCTTTTCTACAGTTTAATTGCCTGAAGATTGATTTCTGTATGTTGGATCCCTGCTTCCTCTGTCAAGGTAACTGCTGAACTGAACTGAGGTGAGCTGAACTAAACCATTATTTCTAATACAAAGGGTGGTCTAGGATTAAGAATTTGTAAGGCCTTAACCCCCCTCCCTCCTACACAAAGAGAATTTGGTGATTACCCTCTATGGATCCTTAACTCTGTCCCTCACCCCATGAGAATAATCCACATGCTCGCTTTTAAAACATGTTTCCAAAAAGTACGATCCTGATAGATAAAAGAAGGATCTGTCAATGCAGAACTATCTCTGCTTTGCTGGCTTGTCCCCAAATGCCAAAAGTTAGGTGAGCAAACATGTTCTCTTTTAATGGATCACAGGAAAGCTTTACAAATTAATGTGTGGTGTGGAGCAAATGCAAGAACAGCTTTATAAAAAGGAATCAACGAGGATCTGAAATGCCCTTTTCCCCCCTCCTAGAGACAGGCCGCGGATCTCCAGAGGCCCTTATTTCTTGGCTGCTTCCACAGGCTTCTTAGCCTCTGATGGCGGGATCTGGGCGTGGGCCTCGAAGGTGACGGGAATCTTGATCTCTGCAGACTGGATGGCTGGTTTGGGCAATGGAGCTTCCACTGTCAGTGTGCCGTCAGGGGACAGTGACGAACGGACTATGGCAGGTTCGATACCAGGGGGAAGTCTGAAACCATGGAAAGAAACAGTAAGCAGGTAGAGGATGAGAAGGCTGCTGAGGGTGCCTCCTTCCCCTGATCGCTGTGTGGAAAGTCTATTTGCACTTGTGAAAATAAAAATAATCACAATGCTTAATCAATGAATCAAGTCAATTAATTGGATAGCAATGTTCCAGCTAAACGAAATGGTGGTCCTGGTTAATTGGGATTTTTTTTTAAGATTACAAAATTATTTTCTAATGCAAATAATCTGAAAAACTGCAGATGGTATGTGCTGTCTCAGAAGAGACAGTGTGTGCAGTGGTTAAGGGATGGGGCTAGGATCTGGGAGACCCAGGTTTGAATCCCTGCTCTGCCATGGAAGCTTGCTGGGTGGCCTGGGGATGACCACACATTCTCAGCCTAACCTACCTCACAGCATTGTTGTTGTGATGATAAAATGGAGGAGAGAAGAATGATGAAAGCCCTTTCGGATCCCCATTGAGGAGAAAAGCAGAGTATAAATGAGATGAATAAATAAATAATAAATCGTAAGAGTTATTCTGTAACAGATAAAAAAGGAAGGCAGCTTCCTGAAGGGGAATTAGAGATGCTTCCGAAATTCTCCTCATCCAAATTTCTCCCTGGATTGTAGAGTTCTGTTATCCTTTCTGATCTGGAAATGCTTCCTTGGGGATCCTCTGTTGTTTCATTTTTTTTAAAAAAACTGCATTTTGTAGAGTTATTCCAGTCTAGGCCCATTGATTTTACAGGGTTTAGACCGGAATGACCCTGCGTTGGAAAAAAGTGTACTGATGTGCTAATTGCCCTGGTTATATACCAGCTTATGTACCAGTTACTGATGGTATACTAGCTGTATACCAAAAATGTAGAGGACCAGAAATGAGGGAATTTGGTCATCCCATCAGGAAAATATGTAATTGGAACTGGAGAGGACAGAAATAGAAGATATTTGTGGAATGCAATGCCCTTCCCCTCCCACTAGGACCCCACCCCACATCCTAGTTTAAGTATACTGATGGTCCCCTCCTTTCATGACCCGTTTTCTTCTCCATCCATCCTACGTACGTGTATTTTCTGGTGAAACATCTGGAAATGAACCCATGCTCATCTTGTCTTTCTTCATGCTTACCTAGAGAAGAAAATGATACAGATGCTGTTAATGGAGCAACCGATGCCACCTCATTAGTGATGATAATTATTCTCGAGCCCTAGATGGACATTAACTTCATCTGGTCTAGGAATGAAAAGATCCTGTTCTTTTATTGTTCCAGAATTTCACCCTGCTCTGAGTTCCACTGCTCCTGAATTTCGATTTAATCAGACCAATTCCTCAAATCACTTGACATGTGTGCAACTTTCTTCAGTTTCCTAGCTTCGTTTTTCACCAGTGTAACCGATGCATATGTGTGCATTGTTAAAATACCACAAAAACGGGAGCCTGCATCAAGATTCTTTTTGTACATGCCTTTTGAATGATGTGCGTGTGCGCTCGTGCATGTTGGAAAACAGTGCATACACGCACACACAAGGAATCTTGATAACACTGTATTAAGACAGTGAGATCGACAATATGTTTGCACAGCGTTAGGTCAATGCAGATGTGCACATCAGTAATGCAGAAGCGAGGAAAAGTAATGAATGAGTGGAAGGAACTGAAAATTGGGGGGAGTTGTGTGCGCTCAGTGCGCTGTACAAAATTGGGGGGAAACTGACTATGACTGAGCAAGGATTAAAGAGCTTGAAGAAAGCCATTCTGGCACCTCTTTCTTTTCAGCAATGCCAATCACAGCAGGTAATGCTGATAGGGTTACCGAACGTTTCCACCACCCTTTGTTTTTGTGTATTTAACCCAGGATATGAGCTCTAGCAGGGCTTTTTTTCTGGGAAAAGAAGTGGTGGAACTCAGTGGGTTGCCCTTAGAGAAAATGGTCACATGGCCAGTGGCCCCACCCCCTGATCTCCAGACAGAGGCTGGAGTGGCGCGGAGGGCAATCTAAACTCCCCTCTGTCTGGAGATCAGGGGGCAGAGCCACCTGCCATGTGACCATTTTCAAGAGGTGCCGGAACTCCATTCCACTGTGTTCCAGCTGAAAAAAAGCCCTGAGCTCTATAGCTGTGGACTTTAGTGTACTGCTAATGCTTACATTCATACTCTGAAAAGCTTTGCTTCCTGGTTTTTTTGCAGACCAAGCTGCTGCAAAAAGCACAGGAGCTGTCCTGGCTGTTTTTTTCTAGGTCAGTTGGCAACTTCCATTGGAGCGGCTGTGTTTTATTTTCAGAAAACATGACCACTTGACACACCACACTCTCCTTCCTGACTGAACCACCCTCCCTTCCATTTTGCTGAGCTGGTTGCCATGGTTATGCAGCCACACATTGATGGACTTTATACCTTCATTAATATTTCAAATGGGGATGTATTGGAGGTTGGGAAATCTTGCAGGGAAAATAAGATTAATGCATTAAAAGGAGTCTCGGATCCTCCCCTCCACTTCCCACTGCAATCCAGGGTGGAACATGGCGGGGGGGGGGGCAGAATTAAAATTCCTTGGGGAGTAAAAAGTGAATAAGAGGAAATCCATTAGTAATAGAAAATTTGGCATGGTGGGGGGAGGCAAGGATGACAACCAGTACGTAGCAGAAAGGGGCACTTCTGGCACCCAACTTGAAAAGGCTGTGATTGAAGTCCTCCCCCCACATGTCCCCTCCCCATAATTTGTTCAGGCGGTCTTGGCGCCTGATCAAACTCATTGATTTTAATCAGAGTTGTAATGTGCCAGCTGCGATCCAGATGGTCCCGGGAGAGGGGAATGGGGAGGGTGGGGGGAGGTAGCTCCCGATTGTTTTTTTTTCCCTCTGGGTTTGGGGACAACGCTTAATCTTGTTCTCCTGAAGTCATCCGACTGGAGCAGCAGGAAAGAGAAAGTGGCTCATCTTAATGAGGAAGACGAGTGAAGACGGTTCCTCCTTGCCCTCACTTACTCTTTCTTGGTCAGCGATGGCATGACAAAGGCCTCTGGGAGCAGTGGTGCCGCTGTTCCCTCCACCACCAATGCATCAGCATGGGCTGTCCTCCCTCTGGGGAAAGTCAGCTTCAGCAGCAGCAGGCCCACCTGTGACACCCAAGACCCCAGCAGCTGCCTGCCCCAATGCTGCACGTGTCACTGGTCCATTAAACCAGTATTTATTGATTAGTCTGACAGGCAATAGCTAGGGTTGCCAGCTCCAGGTTGGGAAATTCCTGGAGATTTGAAGGGTGGAACCTGGAGAGGGTGGGGTTTGGGATGGGGAGGGACATCAGCCAGACATAATGCCATAGAGTCCACCCTCCAAAGCAGCCGTTTTCTCCAGGGTAACTGGTCTCTGTGGCTTGGAGATCAGCTGTAATCCCAGATCACCAGCCACCACCTGGAGGTTGGCAACACTAGCAACAGCTCAGGTTTGAAGATCTGTGATCCAGCATGCAAGACTTGTGTTTAGGGTTGTCAGCTCTGAGTTGGAAAATTCCTGGAGAGTTGATGAGTGGAGTTTGGGGAGGGACCTCAGCAGAGTTTAAGGCCAGAGAGTCCACCCTCCGAAGCCACCATTTTCTCCAGGGGAATCAATCTTTGTCGTTTGGAGATGAATTGGTAGCCTTATCTGTGTTCCTTTGCTGGGCCTTGTCTCCACTACACTGACCCTCTCCAGCTCCTTCCGCCAGAGATTCCCCCTCACCCCAGACATGCCCATTTTTGCAGTGGCCTACATTTTAGAGCATAATTATCAGATGTGCGGGAGTCCTCTTTGCATTGGAATCACAGGGCGATGGGAGGGGAGGGTTAAGCTTCCCCCTACCATTTTCCTGACTCGAAACAGCCCTGGCAAACTGACGTGTGCCCCTGTGGGACAAATAACAGCTTCTTGGAGCAAACTGGCACAGGGGAAGGTTTAACCCTCTCCCCTCATGCAGGCAAATTGTGTGTCTGAAAATTGTGTTTAAAAAGAATGTGGAGCTGCAGAAGTTGACACATCTGGCTATCCACTGTGCAGAACTAAACTGTCTTTTCAGCGGATCCCCTAAAGATATTCTTTAGGGGATCGGCTGAACGAAACTGAACTAAACTTTTATTTTGTTAAATCATGGGGTCCAAATGTAACTGGCAAGGACACATTGTAATTAGCGGGGTTTAAGTTTAAGAGTGACTGCAGGGATGTGTTCGGGTTTTAAATGTTAAAACATTTCAGCCCATTAAAGAAAACCTTTCTTTCTGGCAATTCAGCAGCTCTAAATTTCATTCCTTTCCGCTAACATACAGACCTGCCTTTAAAAAAATGTAATTAATTGAATATGCTGTGAAAAGCGGATGGTTGATAACAAATTCTTTATAACTACCTGGTACCTCTTCTAACAATGGACCCTCCATGTTCAGAGGCAGTTTATCTTTGATTACCAGATGCTAAGGACAATCTGATGGCTTTCACCATCTTGTTCTGCTCAGGAACTATTTGATTGGCCATTGATTGAACACTGAGGGGCAAACTAGACATGAGATCAGGGGGCGGGGCCTCCGGCCATGTGACCATTTTCGCCGAGGGCAATTTAAACTTTCAAAAACTCCCCCCTTGTTCCAGCTGACCCAAAGTGGCGTCATCGTGCGGTCCTGAGTTCCACCACTGAGTTCCACCACCGCTTTTCCCAGAAAGAAAGCCCTGGTCACACGGTCTCAGTTACTCCACAGGGTGGTTGTTTTGAAGATAAAATGGAGGCGAGAAGAACAGTGTCAACTGCTTTGGGTCCCCACTGGGGAGGAAGGCAGGGTAGAAATGAAGGAAAATAAATAAATTAGGACCAGTGAGACCCCGGTTCAAATCCCCACTCAGCCATGTAGCTCATTGGATGTCTTTCAGCCAGTCACTTTCCCTCAGCCTAATAATAATAACAACATTCCATTTATATACTGCCCCTTCAGGACAACTTAACACCCACTCAGAGCAGTTTACAAAGTATGTCATTATTATCCCCACAACAATCCCCCTGTGAGGTGTGTGGGGCTGAGAGAGATCTGAGAGAGCTGTGACTGACCCAAGGTCACCCAGCTGGCTTCAAGCGGAGGAGTGGGGAATCAAACCCAATTCTGCAGATTAGAGTCCCGCTGCTCTTAACCACTACACCAGACTGGTTCTAACCTGCCTCACAGGGTTGTTGTCCAGATATAACAGTGGAAGAATTGTATATGTTGGTCTAAGCTCCTTGGCGGAAGAGGAAAATAAAAAATGAAAGAGGCCAGATGGGTCTGTAATCTGATCCTTCTTGTGCAGTCTCTATTCCCACCCACCCCCATCCCACTCCAAGCTTGGAGTTCAAGAACCAGCCCTCAGAGTACCCTAAGAATTTAGCGTGCGTTAAGCAGTGGAAGCAAGGGGTGAGCATGATGGGGGAAAGGAGATTCTCTGTGGCCAGAATCTGTCTAAAACCTTTATAAACCATGGTACTCAGAAGCAACTTGACAGCACATCACACACACACTTACCAGTTATCTCCACCACCCCATCCTTGGTCTTTACCACCAGTTCCTCCGGTGCGAAATGGTTGACATCCAAGGCCACTTTCCAGGTGTCTGAAGTTTGCCGAATCTCAGAAATGCCACTGCTCAGTTGGCGGCTCAGGGCCCGGTTGTAGGCTGGGTTGGCAGTCGGTGAGGTGACAATGGGACCAGCAGCTACAGGTTCGGGGCTGATGCTGGCCAGCGGGCGGATATAGCCCGGCCAGCTGCTGGTCCCCACAGGCCATTTGTACCAATCTTCAGGGATGAGAGGCATTCCAAAGGACTGCTCAAAGAGGCGGCTGCCCCGATACCAGTCCCGGAAGGGATCCCAGCTGGGGGTGCGCAGGAAGGTGAAAGGCACCTGGCGTTCCGACATGTCTCGTCCAGGAGTTGTGCCGGAGCTCCGTTTGGGCTCTGACTGCGAGGAGCAACTGCCGCCAGCTGGCCCTTATCAACAGACAAATGGCTATTTTGGGATAAGCATTCCAACTCTCTATTAAAGGAAATTACACTCAGCCAGGGGAATTGTGGATGACTATCAGTCCGGGTCTTGACAGTGTTCTCCCTGTTTGTCCTGGCTCTCCCTGCCCGTCTTCTGGGGGTGGGAAGTAGAACGGGTGGTGATGGGGAATGGAGACCAATTCCCATTGGAGAGGAGTGGAATGTTCTAGGCTGCGTTTGATCTCAGAGCCAAGCTACAAGTGATGAATTACACTTGCCTGGCAAGTGAACAGACTCACATGTATTCCTCCCTGTTCACTTGCCATTCACCTGCGCTCCAATTGATCAAGTGAATGGCAAGTGAACAGGGAGGAATACACGTGAGTCTGTTCACTTGCCAGGCAAGTGTAATTCATCACTTGTAGCTTGGCTCTCAGCAGGCTGAAGAGAAGCTCAGGCTGACCTGATAATGGAATGTTATTTGGGGAGATAGTGCCCAACCCAAATGGAAAGAGAGACATGTTTGTGCTTCTTTTATTGATTTATTAGATGGATATTCCACTCTCTTTTGAGGGGCTGGAGCATCTGACAGCAGTCTTATTTGAAGATGTCTGCAGTCAAATGACTGGCTCTGGCTGCACGGGAAGCCCTTGGCAGAGGAGGGAGTTGGAACCATTGCTCTGCTCTCTGTATCATAAACTGGCCCTTTAATGCAGCCTCACTTGGTCATAGTGTGGTGTTGGTGAGCTACCATTCTTGAATGCTGAGAGGCTGGGCAGCCTTATCTCAAGAAAGAAATGATAGATCACCCGTAGCTATTTCACTTTCTGCTTGTGCTGCCACCCTGCCGCCCACTCCTTTGGCCTCCCGCTTCTCCTCCTTGTGATCCACCTTTAGTTAACGACGGGGCTGGATTTAAAGCCTTACATCTTTAAGAAAGAACACTCAAGATGTAAAAATGGGGCTATTCAACATGGCCTTAATGTTTAGCTTTTTAAAAGTATTCCTCAGTGTTTCGTTTCAAAATTAAAAATCAATCTTTTGTTTCAGAATTCATTTTAAAATGCAAAATGTTATCATGGTCTGTGGACTGCCTTGGTTCAGCTTATCTGATATCCTCAGCATTTGAGAGTCCTGGGCCTCATCTCTAAAAGCAGGGGAAAGATCATCTCTGGCTCGCCCACCTATAACTTCACTGAACACAATCTCTAATTAAACATAATGCCATGTTTATGTAGGACTTTCCAATACTTAAAGTAGGGGTGCCATTTGGCCTATGAGGGGGAACCCAGAAGTGATGGGGGGGGATCCTGGAAGTGATGTTAGTCCTCTCTAGGAATCACAGAAAATTCTATGGTTTTGCTGTAGAATTTTTGATGATCCCTAGACAGATGTGATGTCACTTTGTGGCTTTGCCTGGAAGTGACATCACATCATCACTGATGTAACAACAACAACAACAACTGCACTTATATACCACTCTTCTAGACAGATCAGTTTGCCTCACCCAGAGTGGTGAACAAGTTAGTGTTATTATTATCCCCACAATACAAGTTGGGGAGCTGGGGCTGAGAGGAGTGGCTTACTGAGCTCATGGCAGTAGTGGGATTCGAACCAGTAGAGTGCTGATTCACAGCCAAACCACTTAACCACTGTGCTGCAGTAGCTCTTATGTCTCCACTCCCAGGTCTCCTGCTGATTGCATGGCCTGGCAACCCTAGTTTGGTATAGTGGTTAGAGCACGGGGCTGGGCTCTGTCCTAGATCTATGTTAACGCTCAACCCCATTTATCCAATGTTTCTTTAGGCGTACACATAACCAAAACAATCTTACCTTAAAATCTATAAAGGGTGCATTAGATTTAACTGCAGTCCAGCTGCTTTGTCTAGAAGAGACATTTTAATCAATAAATCTAGATATAAGGATATTTAAAATACATAGGTGGGAGGACAACATGGTATAGCCCAATCACGTCAGATCTTGGAAGCTAACCAGAGTTGGTACTTGGATGGGAGGCCACCAAGAAAGGCTTTGGGGCTGCTCTGCAGAGGAAAGCACCGATAAACCACCTCTGCTCCTTGCTTGCCTTGAAAGCCCTTTGCGGGGGCTTCCATAACTGTGACTTGACAGCACACACATACATATAAAATATGTGGTTACTGGGAACAGCTCTGTTTCACGGAGGTTCTGATGTCTAAATGAGCACATCTATGCCCACTGCGATGCACAAAGGATCATGCCACAACTGGAGCCAAAGGTGGGAAATCTTTACTCAGACTAGCCCCTGAGCAACTGACCGGTTGTGCATCTCCATGCTTAGCTAATCATGGCATTAACATTTGCAGAGGAGCAGCTGGTGCTGGGCATTCCCTTGACAGGGAGATTTATAAACCGGCTTCCCCAGGGCTATTAGGCCAGTTCTGGCGGCCAGTTCTTCTTCCAGGTTTAGTACAAACTCCCCTAATAACGATCATATTTAACAGGTGTTTACAAGCAACGGTAACCCTCACGTTCAAAATATGAATTTATTCTGTGCACGTGCAGAGAAACGTTCTAGGGGCAATTGGTTGACTTGCCCTCTGCAAAGCCAAAAGACAGCTCCCCCTTCTTTGTGTGAGCAAAAACTTACTGCCCTTTGCAGGGCTTTTTTTTCTGGGAAAAGAGGTGGTGGAACTCAGTGGGTTGCCCTCGGCGAAAATGGTCACATGGCCGGTGGCCCCGCCCCCTGATCTCCAGACAGAGGGGAGTTTAGATTTGAACTCCCCTCTGTCTGGAGATCAGGGGGCGGGGCCACCAGCCATGTGACCATTTTCAAGAGGTTCCGGAACTCCGTTCCACTGCGTTCCCACTGAAAAAAAGCCCTGGCCCTTTGAAGGAGGAACTGCTGGTTCTGGAATGACTTCCCTAGAATTGAAGGCAAAGGCAAAGGAGGAGGATTGAAAGGAGACGATTCCTTCTCTCGCCTCAGTTCCTGGAGACTGACAAGGCGGCCCCTCTGATTTCCCCAGCTGCAAAGATAATAGAGCATGAGGAGAAGGCTGATTGCAGAGGGGCTTAAGATGGGAAAGCAGCAGCCAGACTTCTCTCTCTGGCTGGCAGATTTTCAGTTCCTGGCATATCCAGGTCAAATGGAAATCTGTGCAAAAAAAGGCACGTCCAGCATTGGCTTTGCATACTCTACCTTGGAATGCCTCCTGCTGGTCAGATGGATGTACAGCAATTGGGGTGGGGGGTAACAAAACAGCCCCCACTCTCCCACCCACCCCCAACGATATCCTACAGCTGGGCTTTCCCTATTTATTTTGTATTACCAATGCAGGGGTGAGCCGAGACCTTTGGGTGGAAAATCCAGAGAGTGAAGGAACAAAAAAGGCCATAACAATTCACTTGCTTTCAATGACATTCAAAACAAGCTGCCTGAAGCAGCCGCCTCGCTGGTTCTCTGGCTCAGGTGTAGGGTTGTCAGTTCTGGGTTGAGAAATTCCTGGAGATTTTGGGGCTGGAGCCTAGGGAGGGAGGGGTTTGGGGAGAGGTGGGTCCTCAGTCAATAATGCTATAGACTCCACCCTCCAAGCAGCCATTTTCTCTAGGGAACTGATCACTGTGGCCTGAAGGTCAGTTGTAATTCCGGGAGATCTCCAGTCACCATTTGGAGGTTGGCAATGCTACAATGTGAACTGATCTGTGTCATCTGGAGATCAGTGGTAATACCAGGAGATGGCCAGGCTCCACCTGGAGTTTGGCAACTGAAAGCGCAAACTCGTGTTAAAATAATAGGTCCAGTACTACACATGCATACAAACATAAACACACAAATGTGCACACACACGTGTACACATATGCGTTCCTGGGGTTGTTTACAGAATCCTGGGGCCCTTTTCTTGCAGGAATAGGGGGATTATGGCCAAAACTATTCCTCTAATTTCCTGATTGATGTAATTGAATTCTCATCTTGCAGGAAATTCAGGATGGTGCATATAGCCTCCGCCATTTATTTTATCCTCAGAACAACCTTGTGAGGTAGGATAGGCTGAGAGAGAGGGAGGGAGAGAGTGGCCTTCCTAAAGTTAACCCACTGAGTGCCATGCCTGAGTAAGAGAGCTTCCCAAAAATGGCTTCTCTGGAGGGTGGACTCTATGGTATTATACCCCGTTGAGGTCTCTCCCCTTCTCAAATCCCACCTTCCCCAGGATCTACTCCCAAATTTCCAGGAATTTCCTAACCTGGAGTTGGCAAACTTGGTTGGAGAGTGGGAAGGAAAGCTACTGCTGTGGCTGGAAAACAGCGTCTGTGGCCAGTGTGGACAGCAAGCCAGTGTGGTGTAGTGGTTAGAGTATCATGGAAACCCATTGGGTGACCTTGGGCTGGTCACTCTCACTCTCTTAGCCTAACCTACCATTCGGTGTAGTTCTGAAGATAAAATGGAGAATGATGTAAGCCCCTTTGGGTCCTAGCTGGGGAGAAAAGCATAGTATAAATACCTAACATCAAGAAAAGAAACAAGAATCAAAACACTCTGCCACTGAAACTTTCTAGGTGGCTATGAGCCAGTTTCTCTCTCTCTCTGCCTACCTTCCTCATAAGATTGCTGTTATGCGGATGAAGTAATATTGTAAGCTCCTTTGGGTCTCTGTTGGTGAGAAAAAGCAGGGTAAAATAAATAATAAAATGCTGCTGTGACAAGTCACTTGTAAGGGCCTGCTGAATGTAGCCATGGCCAGTGTGTCAGGAAGAACATCGGTGTAGTCTGCTACAGGTAGCTAAACGGGTAGACAGAAGTTTTGCAAACTGGTGTTATGGACTGGCTAAGAAGCCTGGTTCACACTTGCAGGAGATTCGGGCATTCGTCTGGTGGTAGAACTCTGAAATCTGCACCACAGTCTGAAGGCAGTAGATTTCAACTCTGAATCTTCTTTTGCAGAAGATCTCCCTGCAACTAGAAAGCTAGCTCAGCAGGGAGAAGGGTTCTACCCCTTTTTTGTGGCTTGCTGTTACCAGGGATTTTATTTTGTATGGTCTAAATTGTGATTTTTTAATTGCAGTTTGTAAGCCTCCTTGAGACACAATTAAATAAACAAACCGACACATCTTTTGAGGGACGGAGCTGCAGATTTGGAAGTTCCTCGTTCAAAGTTCGCCTCTACACAAGCACACTAGGCAGTCTCAGGCAATGTGTCCTGCTTCAACCCTCCATTTCCATTGTGAGGACAATTGGCTTGGCTTGGCCTTCCTTGCAGAGCTGGCAATATAATGTATACAAAGTCACATTGACCGCTTGAAGTGCTAAATGTTGTTATTGGAGTAAATGGAGAGAAATGATCCAGACCCCTCAATCTGTTCTCTGTTGAGCAGCCCTCTCTTATGAGATCAAGTCCACATGCTCAGATTTTAACCATTCGATTTTTTCCCTTTAGAAGTCTTGTTTTCAAAAATGTTTTTTTAAAGGATCAGGTTGTGTGCGGTATATACACCTGCACTGAATTTTGGCTGCCTTGTCTGCTGTGGAAGTACCATTAACAACATTAATATCTGTGAGCAAAGAGAAAACGCCCCAAGCTAGAGAGATGCGGGCAGGAAAAATGAATCTGTGGCATTTATTGGTAAATAGCAGCCATGATTCATATTGGCTTGATAGGATGGTGTGTTCACCCTTTCGTTCCCCTTAGAGCTGCTATTTGCCCTGTTGGTGGAAACGTGGGCTGAATCCACACGCCCTCGGAGTGTCCCGGCGTTGCACTAAATGTTCGCTAAACACCCGGAAGTATAGCATCTTTCTAGCGCGATTTCAGAATCGCGCTAGAAAGATGCTATACTTCTGGATGTTTAGCGAACATTTAGTGCAATGCCAGGACACTCCGAGGGCGTGTGGAATCAGCCATACAGACAAGCAGTAGGTTTTCACCATGGGAAATTGGTGTGGAAGGCCCTGTGCTCTGGCAGTGGTCTAAATCGCTTTTCACTGAGGAACGCTGTTACATCTTCTCATCAGAAGCAATTACATCATTCAGTCAACCCTGATGATGAAGGGTTTGCACGGTGTGTCTCTGTATGAGTTGTTGCTCTGGCCTGGCCTGCAAATCATACTCTGACATGCAGAGAGGTATTATTATTCTGTGTCTCTAAACCAGGTGTAATTAGAGCACTTGGACCCTCCCCAAATATAGAAAGATAGAGACCAGGAAGATTTGTTCTTCAGAGGAGGCAATTGGTTGCATTCCTGCCCATGTTACTGCTCTGAACCCACCACCTTTTACTCAAGAGCCACAAGGATCCTACAGAAACAGAGCATGGGCTCCCCAGCAATAGAGACATTCTTACCAACATTTCCAAAACAAACCTTTTTGAGTGTAAATATGTCTCCAATTTTTTTTAAAAACTGCCAGAGTTTTGGAAATGGAGTCAAAGAGTTGAGCCCTAGGGATCCCAAGTCATTTTTCTGGACCTTTGGAGGTTTAATATTTTGAAAAGCAGAAACCATACATCACAGAGGGGAGGTGGGAGATGCCGTTACAATATATAATGTATATTTTATTATAATTGAACCAGCTCACTGAATCTACAGTTTTACTCACAATCCAGAAAAAGAGAGAGAGAGAGAGAAAGAGAGAGAGAGTGTTACTGGAAAGATTCAACTACAGAATATTTGTTCCAGGTTGCTACCTCTTGCAAAGACTTTGAAAGGATGCTAGGAAGACTGGACATTTTTCCCTGATGCATTCTCTTTCTCTGTTTGTCACTGCTTTGGGGGAGTGGGAAAAGGGGCCGAATAAAGGGGAAAGGGTCTCTGCAGGAACCAGGGGAGCCCCACCTTGCACCCTGGTACCTTGGAGGGGGTTTCCTTGAAAAGAGAAGTCCTTTGATGGGTTTGTTGCTGAGCAGGCATTAGGAAAGCAGACAAATGCCATGATGGGGTTAGACTGAATTGCTGGAAAGAAGTGATTTGGGCAAGGATCATTGTCGTGGGTTGGCATGGTGGAGCATTTGCCACAGGATCTGTGGTGGCAGAGGACCCACTGTTAATCAGAAGTGTTTTGCCCATCCAGGCCCACCAGGACCTGTCACCAGGACAATCTCTCCGTTTGTTTTTGGGAGTGGCGTTTGGGGGAAGGAGCGGCACGGGACTCTTTCACACTTCTCCAAGTCCCGTTAGCTCGCTTGGGGCCCTAGTGGCCCCAATGAGGTTTAAAGGAGAGTAGAATTCTGCTCCACTCCGCTTCCCTTGGCAGTGTGCCTGAGTGCACATGCGGGCATGCAGAAGAAGATGGTACGCTTATGGCGACACTGGAGGGTATCTTGCCCAGGGGCTACAAAACCTGGAACTGGCCCTCGTTTTGATCATAGCTCTCGGGGGCACAGGGCAATGAGCAGAAACGTAAAGAACAGAACACTGATGCAAGTCTTGTTCTGCAGTACAAAAGACTGTTTTAACAGCATGAAGTCTCTGGGTATAAAAATGAGCAGCCGGGCCTTCTGCCCTCACCTGATCGACAAAACAGGACCTTCTGCTGATTGCCTGACAGCTGCTGGCTTCTGGATTTGGCAGTTTTCCTGCCTTGACCAGCACAACCGTCTCGGCGTGGTTTTGATCCCTAACCCCACCAGTCTTTTCTGTGTTTCACTTAAAACCAAAAGGAGGCGATGTGAACATTCTGCATCAGGAGGGAGGAAAGAAGAGGAAAATAAATGCCTTCCATGCCCCAAACTGAATTTTTTGCTTTACATTCTGAATGTCCAAAATTTAAAAAAGATGTTTTAAAAAAATCCCTCTCCAGGACTGGTACCAAAATGTTTCCATTGTCAACGAGCATCAAATATAACCCTAACCCCCACCTCCACCCCCAACAAATTGCCACACTAAGAATAAGAAAGCTGCTTCCGATTTTCCTGGCTAAACCTAGGCTGCATTCATACATCACCGAGTACTACACTGTTTGTTGCAATATAGCAAACATTCATAACTGGACGATATTCCAGTTGTGAATGACTGCTATAGCACAGCAATGATTCAGCAACATGGCAGATGCAGCATCTGAATTCAAACAGCTATTGGCAAATACAGTTGTCACCGGAGCGATGCTTTCCAGTCCTTCTACCCAGTCCTCAAAGTCTTAAGCATTGCTTGGTATGAATCCAAGGTGTGGTGTTCGGAAGCAGAGCCTGAAAACAACCATCTTCTCTATCTCACCTTCACTGATCACAGGACGGACATGTTTGTGGAGGTCCACTTCTAAAGATGGCCTGGAATCCATGTTTTATTCTGATGGTGCTCCTTGGCGAACCACATTTGAGCGTCTTGCCTTCCCACTCTGCAAGTATTCTGCTCTGAAAAACCTGCTCCTGCCATTTGTTATGCCAAGACACTAATCCTCACAGTAGGTGCTTTTATTATCAGCGTTCTTGGATCAGTTATTGGTACCTGTAGCCAATTTGGACCTCTTCAGATGGCAGGTTGCGAAGGTGACCTCTGGGTACCGACCCCACTATTTCTCTCTCTCTCTCTTTCCCTCTAATGAATATGGGAGGTGCGGCAGAGCCACAGCCAAACTCTGCTGTTACTGGCACCATTCTGCTGGTGGAAAGAGACGCTAAGCGAACTGCACTCCAGGATCTCTTGGGGATGGCTACTCTGCATGCCAAGTGGTTCTCTCCCTTGCTCTCCTGGTTGACGTTTGACCTTATGTGCAAGGGAATGGGTGTTCTCTCCCATACTATAGCAAGGACTGGTGTGAGGCTGTCTGCAGGATGGTCAGCAGTTGAGCTGGTGGCTCCAGAAGCCCCCTCAAAGCAGAGATGATGGCCTACTCTCTCAGTTGAGAGCACAAGTGAGATGTGTAGATTTGGATGGATAAAAAGAGCTCCTTCAAGGCTGTCTAACTTCCAAAATGGGCTGCTTACCTCTGGTATCTGACAGGCTGCACTTGCAGAAAAGCGCATGAGTTCGGGGAAGTGGCTCTGGATATTCTTTGCACCTATGTACAGATCATCTGCTTCAGCACTGAGCTGTGGCCCTTTCCAGGTACACTGAGTCCGCTCAGGATGGAGCCCACACTCCTCCCCTCAGCTTCCTTCCTTCTCTCCCTCCTTTCATGTTACCCTCTATCCTTCACTCTATATATACCCAAACCTCAGCATAGCAACTTAGTTGCAAGATTTCTTCCCATGATAATTTACACCACCATCCCGACTCCCTTCCAGCTTCAAAATAAATTAACATGAGTTTCTCCAGGCAGTGCTGGAGTGAAATAAATAAATAATCAAATAAATAACAATGATAGCCCAAGGAAGTATCTTCTGTGAGCAGTTTGTTCAGGAAAGGGGAGAGGGGAACCCAGAGGATCCTCTTTTCTTTCCCAGAGTCCAAAGTTCCATGGTAGAGTCCAAGTTTGTTCATTTGCTCAATGTGTCTCTTACACCCACACGTGTTTTCACCCCAGAACCCCTCCCAAACTTTTGCCAGTAGAAATTAGAAAAAAAATCATGCCTCTCCCCTCCTTTATCAGCCAGATCCTCACATCCTTAATGGGAACATTGTGAGATGATCCTTCACTGAGCTTTGCTGAGAACTTGCACTTCCAAGGAGAGTTTTGCATCTCCTATGACGCTGCATTCTTTTCATGGGTGACTCAGCAGTTTCTTCCCTGGCATGCCCTTCCTGTGGATTTCTTGATTCCCAAGTGACAGTTTGGGCCAGCTACCTCTCCCCCCCCTTCACTGGTGGGAGAGATCCAGCACCTCCAGAGACACGATGAGAAGACTCTGGATGAAACGGAGAAGGGACAAAGAGACTGGCGCTGGATGGGCCTAGGAACCCTAAATTTAAGTAGGGCATGCCTGGGGAAGAGACCGGGTTGGGGAGAGGGCAGAGCCCGGGTTCTCCAGCAACCCAGGTGTTGGGGCTCAAAAGCCAGTGCTCTCGGAGCTGCTGCAGCTGTTGTAACTTGGGCTGCGGCTGTGGCTGCGTGTCCGGCTACGGCTGTGGCTGTGGCTGTAGCTGTCATAGCTGCGGCTGCGGCTATAAGAGTAGCTGCTCAGTGAGCTGGAGGATGACGGGCTGGGCCGGTAGTAGGGGATCGGACGCTTGCGAGCACTGCAGGCAGAAAAATGAAATCAGTTAGCACCTGGCGGCAGTGGTGGGATTCGCACTGGATTTAGGTATGGGGGATTTGGCTTTGGCATTGAGGGTAGAAATGAGCCAGCAGGTGGAAAAGAATATGAATATATGTGTGTTTGTGTATGCATATATAAAACCAAACTGGCAAGGAATATTGGGCAAAGTTAAGATCTTAACTGAGGCCTAAATATGCATCTTGAATAAGGTAGTGTGCCATTATTTTCAAGATAAAAGAGAATTTAACAAAAATTAAGAGAAAATTAAAGATTTGGCACTCTGATGAATGCTCAGTTTTGCAACTACCATAGCTAACGAACACTGAGTGAACTGTGCAAAACTCACCTTCTTTCACATTATTGTTTTATTTTTTAACCACTCAGTATTTGGGGGGGAGTGATTCTCATCTATACCAAAATGTCCAAATCAGCAAGTTTTTGAACTCACATTTTTGGAAAGTGTGTGACAAACCTTAACGTTTAAAAAACTGAATTTCCCAATTGTGGTGATAAAAATTTGAGCCTTGCCATACATTCCAAATTCCACTATTTAACTTGCCCGGATCAATTTGAATTGTTCGATTCAAACCGGTTTGTGTTTTACCAGAGCAAGTGAGAATATTTTCCAGATTTAAAATCTTGTGAAATGTGAATAGGCACCATGTACCAGCTGGACCTCAGCCTGAGTGAATTCCTCAGTTGGACTTGCAACCCTCACAACCACGCCAGCCTCCCCCACAATGCCAAAGTTTCCACCTTTCAAGCCGTTAGTCCTTGGTTAGCCAGCTAAAATAACAAGAGTGTGAAAAGGTTAATAGCAATTGTGTTTTTGCTTGTGAGACCGGAGAACTACCGCTGCAGGAAAACAGAAATTAGGGGTTAGTTAGAGGGCAAGATTTGCCATTGTGACCCCTCCCTCTACTCCAAACTGCTGATTCCTTGACAGATATTAAATTCACTTTGGAGACCGGACAGAGAACATTACGGTCTTAAGTAGAGTTTCACCCTTCTAGACCCATTGACATCAATGGATTTAGAAGAAAGTAATCTCCTTCAAACTGCACTTCACACATGGATATTTCTTATAGCCCAACTTCTATTTCATCATGTGAATGCCATTTGATGAGGACTCCAATGAAGGAAGTCTCTGTCCAATCCAGAGAAAAACTGCTGCCTCTTTGAGGGCCAAGCATCACTGGGAATCTGTGTTTTTTGATCTGCACTTTTTGTGGTGGTTGATCCACACTCTGTCATGGAAGTTTGCTGGGTGACTTTGAACCTGTTGCTCTCTCACTCTTAGCCTAACCTCACTTATGGGGTAGTTGTAAGGATAAAATGAAGGAAGGGAGAAGGATGGTGTAAGTTGCTTTGGGTTCCCATGGGGGGCGGACAAAAGTGTGGTATTATTATTATTTGAAATAAAGAAAAGAAACAAAATCTAAAACTAATAAAGCTCACATTCATACACCCCCTACCGTCCTCTCCCTTCTCCCAGAAGGTGTGTCAGAGTCCACAAGACAGAAATGTGTTTAGTGTGGGAAAGTGTTGTGCAAGAAGACTACAGACAAGGGCCGATTCCAGACGGCCCCCTGCCTCGCGAAACGTCGCGCGTTGTCGCGCAGAAAACGCGAAATATCGCGTTTTCTCGCGCGAGTTTTGCGCGACATCGCACAAAACTCGCGCGAGAAAACGCGATATTTCGCGTTTTCTGCGCGACGACGCGCGACGTTTCGCGAGGCGGGGGGCCGTCTGGAATCGGCCCTTGTCCCCCATATCTGTCTTTGGTTAAAATTACATTCTTGTGATAGTGAAATCTGAAGGTGAAGGCTTATGAAAAACTGGAATGGTGGGTGATGGAGATTTTGAAGAAAGTAGAAAGGGTCTGCTTAGCTATCACCAAGTCACCCATGGCTTAGCCACCAGCCAGAATTTTGTTACAGATTTTCGGTACCTGACTCTCTCTACCAGTGAGAATCTTGCTACCAGCCAATGCCATAGCCAGAATCTCACTATAGCCCCCACAGACACCCTTGCCTCCTTCTCCGACCCATATTGCCAGAGACATTAGTTAGTGAGACTGACAGAGACAGAGAGACGAACAAAATATAGCTCCACAAAGCCTCACAGAGTGGTGGATTCAAGGAGACACAGCGGGGTCCAGATGGGAGGGAAGGTTACCATGGTAACCTGGCCCTGGCAGCTATGTGCTCTGCTTGATGTTTCTCCAGGAGGAACCTTGAGATTGGATGGAAAAGGAGAGGTTTGCAACATTAATGAAAGGAATGCTCCCGAAATTCTCTTCTTCCGAATTTTCTCCCCAGGCTTTTTTGGGAATTCCGAATTTACCTTTTCTTGGTTCTAATGTTTACCTAGTGATCCTTCTGGGCTCCATAAAGCTGGGAGAGTCACGCCTTCTCTTCCGGATGGGGGAATAGCTTCGGGAACGACGTCGGGTGCGGGTCGGTTCAGTGTCGCTGTGCCGGGTTCGTGGCTCGTTATCCTTCTCTCTAGATGAAAACAAGAGTCTTTTAGACAGGTATATCAGGGACTTGAGGTCTTGAGTGAGGTACCTGAAGGTCCGAGTCTGGGTCTTTTGCCTTGAGAGGAACTTAAGATCATGTGCCTCAGTGCCCCCTCCTTAGGCACAAAAGGGAATGGGGTATGTGAAACACCAATCCCAAGGACTAGCAGATAGTACACATGAATACACTTAACACTTAGTCTAATTATTGCTTCATATAGCTCAACACTATATGTTTTAATCAGCAATGGTTCCCAGGCAGAGAAAGGTCCTCAGCTCTTACTAACTTAAACTGCATATCTAGGGGTGTCAAATCTTTGACATGCAAAGCACAAACCTCAAAATCAAAGTACTGTGCCCATAATGATTAAAATTAGTCCATGCCATACTGGTATAGTAGAAACAATTGAGTATGTTCTTCTATACTGTCGGTTTTACCAGAACATTCGGAATATACACACCTCACTCCTTTTATGCGCAATTACCCTGGTAGATCAAATCAATTTTATATTTCACTCTTTCTTGGTGATTGCTGTAGTGAAATCTCCTTTAAAGTGGCTAAATTTTGTGCCCAGACATGTTTAATTAGGCAGAAGAACATGGCTGCTTCAGGAAATTTAGGAAATTTTAATTAAGATTTGTACTTTATGTCTAGTATGTTTTATATATTTATGACATGTATTTATCACATTTGTCTGTTGATAATTTTGACTTTGACTTCTGATCTAGAATCATAATAATAAATACTGATACTGAGTAAAATTAGCCCTTCCAGCCTCATTACACATTCCAAAAAGGAAGCATTGGCCATGGGATTGTAGCCAAGAGTTGCGGACATCTCACCTGCTGCTAGTGTTTTTTTTCTGTGATCCAGATCGTGTCCTGCTGCGTGCAGATCTCTTTTCCCGGGATCGGGACCGGGATTTTGATGGTGACCTACTGGAACTCCAAGTGCTGCTGCGTGACAGACTCTTCCTTCGCCCTGAATTGTGCCTGGAGTGTTTGACTGGGGGCGGAGAGCAGCTATGAGGTCTTCCCCGATGGTGCCTTTCCTTTGTCCTGAAAGAGGCAATAGGGTAAGATTAGGGATGCCATGAATTTCTCGGTAAAACTGTTTGGCAGACAAACTTCCTTTGTAGGACACTCATGATCAGACTGTGAGCCGATCAGGGATATGTTTGGATGCTATCGAGCAACTTGAACCATTGCTGAACACCAAGGTGCCTGTTGGTCAGAAGACAACTCTTAGCTGATTGCCTGGGAATCGCCTGGGAGTCCAGTTCTTATCCACCCAACCCTCTTGGCACAATAATTAGTGACGTTGCAAACGGAAGTCCATCTCTCCCCTCCAAGTTGGGCAGGGAAAGAAGCAACATTTTTAATCTCTGAATTGCAAAAGGGAGAGGAGAAAGAGCCCATTTCTCACCGATTCTCTGCAGCCCAAAATGACAGCTTGGGGTGGGATGAACAGAAAAGCAGGACTTCTGATAAAACCTCTCCCCCTCACACGCTTACAAAATTCACTGCATCTCAGCATCTGGGAGACAGCAAAGTTTCCAGGATGGTTGATCAGAAGAAACTGACTTCCAGTTGATCAGCTGGGAGTCACTCCGTCCTGATTCTCCCCCTAAAAAGTCCTCATAAGTTGTGGAATGTAAGAAGGGGGAAATCTTTAAGCTGTGGCCATGTGGTCTCTGTCTACATCTTGTAGAGGGCTCTTTATTGATTTTGATGGGCACAGGGTGTGGCTAGCTGGTATCATGCTCTTTGCTTGGCATGCTGGAAAGAAGCAGCAGCATTCAGTTCTGCTTAAGGGAACTGTGGCTCATTTCACCCTCAAGGTTAACATCGCCTTTTCTGAGATGTCGACCTGATCACTGTGGCTTCGGCTTTGCACCCATGCGTTTTATACTGTCTGGTGCCGGTTCAATTTGGAGTCCTTTTGTTCATTTTATACTAAATATATGGCACTGGTTCAGTCGCGGTCTTTGCGGGCATCGAATGTCAAGTCACTCCTTTCTTAAAAAACTTTGAGCACAGCTGAAGAGGTGAGCGTGGGGGGAAGGCACACCATGCCTGGCTGGCCCCCTGCTCTGCAGGGTGGTGGTGGTGAGAGTCCTGGAGCAGATGTGCATGCCCAGCCATTCCTGGGCTGAGCTGCAACTCAACTGGGGCGGGTGATCAGCTGCTTTGCAGCCAGGATGCACCCTGCTCTGCTTTGCCTGGGAGGGCTGCAGAGCAGCTGAGAGCACCCGGCGCAGCTAAGCCGCGGATTGCAGTGGTGGCGCCGGGATGAACTCTGCTCCACTTGGCCAAGGGAAGGCTGTGGAGCAGGAGAGGGCCATGTACAGCTGAGCCGACCCCAGCTTTTAAAGACCCTTTACCAGTGAAAGATTGAAGTAAAGATGGGGGGGGGGGTTGAAAAAAGTTTTCTCTTTGCAGTGCAAGTCACCGTTTCTTTTGAAAAGAGATTGTGCAAATGGGGATCAGCTGAGGATAGGAGCAGGGGTGTAGACTTTCCAATTTCCCGGGGGGGGGGGCTGGGGCTGGGCTGGTCCTTAAAAGAACCGGGGTCCAGTGACATCATAAGGAGGAGCTAATGACACCACAAGGAGGGGCTTCCATTGCCACCATCTATGGAGGCAGGCCCATGGAGGATTTAGGAAGGGGCTCCCCACAAATTTAGGGGGACCCAGGCACCCATGATTATTACCTGCTTGAAAATTGAAAAAGGATTGGAAAACATTTTCATAAAAATTTTCTCTTGCATTGTTTGGCGCATATATTGTTGCTAGTATGTAAATTTTGCCTTCCAGAAGCCTGATTTTCAGAATCATATATCTTCCGTCAGAGTCTCTTAATTCTTCTGTAGCATTTATTTGTAAATTGTTTATATAAACTGCAACTCCTTTTAAAAATTATAAATTCTTAATAAACACAGAAATACATAAGAGCAAAAAACAGGATCAAAGCCCCAAAGAATCATGGAAATTGTAATATAAATAGGAGTGGACAGTCCTGTGTTTCATCTGCCATTATAACTGAGTCCCTCATATGAGTTTGTCATTGCTTGCCCCCCTGACCAAATTCAAGGGGGCTTGAGCCCCTCAGCCCCCATGTAGTTCACCGGTTGCCTGGGGGGGGGTCAGCCCCCCCTGGCCAAATCCGGGGGTGGGCTCGAGCCCCTCAGCCCCCTTGTAGTTTACACCTATGGATAGGAGTGGCTTCTGAATGGTGCCGACCAATCAAAAAGCAAAGCGGGGAGGGGGGGGAAGAGTGGAAGAAGCGTTCATACTAGCATTAATAGGGATAAGCCCGACTGGACAGCTGATTCAAAATTAAAGTCGCATAATGTAAGCAGGGAGAAAAAGTGGACAAATGGCAAGGTTGCGTCCCATTACTACCTTGGTAGTGTGGAGCCGCTGAAAACATGGGACGCGAACCAGGTAATGAGTCAATCAAAGGGCTGAGTGTGAAAGGCAGGTTAGTTACCTTGAAAATGTACCTTTAGTCAACAGAGATCTCGGGTCAGCTAGCTGGAAACTGGAAGACCATTGCTTTTGGAAAATAAGTGTTTAGATTTGAAATGCAAATATTATCAATGAAAAAGTCAGAGTGTATTTTTAAGGAAAAATCTTAGATGGGGCGCATTAGAATGCTGTGACTCAACTCTAAAGTGGTAGTTCTGTATCAGTGCAAAATGGACACAATTTTTCCTCTTGATCTGAAGGGGAAAATTAAGCTGCAGGTAAAGGCAAAGATCTGATGTACAGAGAATAGACAATAGCAGCCTTTAAAGATTTTGTGCATATGTCTTCTGTACTCGCCTCCCATGATTTATTTGTCAGTTATGCTGCTTGGGCTTTGCTACGTCTGCTATTTTCTGCTACCTGCTTTTTATTTTCTTTGTGGAGTTTAAGAAACATTTAAAAATTCTGCTGATTTTGAGGTTTTGTGCGATTTTCTGGAAGCTATGGGCATGTGAAAACAGCCAAAATCTCTGTTATTTGCTGCCTCAGGGACAGTATTTCAGTGAACAGGCAGCATAGCAATGTTTTAAACAAACATTTTGCAAGTTGCTTTGAGTCTTGTATTGGGGAGAAAAATGGGGTAGAAATAAAGAACTAAATAGTCCCATAAAGGAAGCAAGCCAACTAGGAACACCCGCTAGAAAAATGGGCAAAACAAGACAGCCGAGACAACAGCGCACAGAAACAACACAGGCACATTTGAACTCCCTTTCACCCTTACCCCTTGCTGCTTACGTTTTCGTGTGCACTCCGTGGTTCTTTTCTGCCCCAGCTGTCGCATGGTATGGATGTGAGCTGGTGGACCCCTCTGAGTCACTGCTGTAGCCTGTATGGCTGACAGAGCGTGGGGAGTCCTTAGGGCCAGAAGCCTTTGTCCTGCCACGCCCTTTGTGCTTATGCATTGACGCAGATCTGGATCGGCGCCTGTGAAGGTGTTTATCTCCTCCAGAGCACCTCCCCGGTGATATGGACCGCCGTGGGGTCTTGAGGCCATGCTTCGTCCCCCTGCCAGCTTTGGCATGAGGTGATGGCGCTTCGGTCTTGACGTGCACCCTAGATGAAGGTGATGCAGAATCCAGCCTCTGGCAGAAAGAAAGACAGAAAAGGGGGAAGAGAAGGAAGGGGGGAAAGAAAGAAGGAAAAGAGAGGTTGTTTTTTTTAAAAAAAAGAACCCCCTCCCTGCCAGGGAGGAAGCTGCAATTCACAACGGCAATGCACAATGATTCAATAAGGCAGGCTACACAGAAACTACTCTGCACCTTGCTTCCCTGATCGACCTCTCGTTCTTACACAACGCAGCTCATGCAAATTTTTGGCATGCAAAACGAGAAAAGAAAAAAAAGGAAAGCAAAACAAAACAGGGAGAGTTCAAATATAACACCTTGAAAAAAATGGAAGTCTATGTTTTAAATCCCAAACAATATTGGAAAAACAGAAAACAGAAAGAGAACGGGTAAAGGGAGGTATTGGTGGATGGGGCAATATTATGGGAAGGATCCAAAGCAGGGCATGTGGATTCGGTAAAAAAGGTCTCCTTTTTTTGAGTTAGCCAATCAAAAAGGTGAAGAAAGGAGAGGATTATGGGAAAGGGTGACGTAGGTTATGGGAGGAGGATAAAGGTCAGGAGTGGGGGGGGGAAATCAAATTGGAAAGCAAAAGAAAACCACAAATGTCATCATTACTGAAACCAAAGAAAAGGAAAAAATGTTTCTGAACTCTTTCCTGGGTTTCGAACTTCTTAGCTGTGTGCAGAGTCTCCATCAACGCTCTAATCTCTTTCTCTTTTTTTCAATTCATCTTATATTCTGTTTTGTTAAATTTCCACTTTTTTTTTTTTAAGTCCCTCTTGGTTAACATCCACTTACCAAGAAAGTGGCATTTCCTCCTTTAGTAGGTAAGGTATGAAGAGAAGGGAAAAGCGGGCAATATAAGTGCATCATTAGATTGACAAAAATGCAAGAGAGAGAGAGAAGAGAGAGAGAGAGAAAGAGAGAGAAGAGAGAAATAAAAAAAACAAAACCACCCTTTCCTCCTACAGCCTGCCAATGAGCAATTGGGTTGACAAGAGGATAGCTCTCGGCCTCCTCTCACCTGAAAGGGTCAGAGAACCAGCATACCTTTGGATTGCTCAAAAATCCATCTCTGTGCCTTGGTTTGTTTCCCACCAGAATACAATCACTTGAGAGAATTTTATAAAGTACATGTCAGCCAGGAAATGTTAAGATTTACAGGCTGCAGTAGCCCGATGGGTCCAACCCTCCATTTTAAAAAGTATTATTGTTATTTTATTGCTGGTCCAAACAATACACTTCTGTTTCCATCCAGGATCTGGAACTGAAAAACCAGATTTGCCAGGAGCCGTCCGTACCTGATTTTGTTAGGCTCTACTCATAAGTTGCCAGTTTCTGCTCTGCCCCCATCCATCTTGCAGATTTCATCTCATCTCCCCTACAAACCCACCAGATTCCTTTGTGTGCCAGACCCACCAGGTTCTGTTTGTCTTGGCCTTATTCCCTGACAACTTAAAACAGGCCACTACTGTTTCAAACACTGGCAGACCCATTAGGAACTGGAAGACCTGTCAGAAGGACAAGTAATATGATCCATGTTCCCTTCTCGTCTTTCAATTCCCTTGTGGGAAACATCCCAGAATTTGCTGAAGGGGTTAAAAAAAAACCCCAAGCCCTACAAACTGCAGGAAAAACCCAAAATGGATTAGAATAACATAGACATTTTGTTATGATAAGGAAGTCATTGATAGGAATTCTGCTGTGCCTCAGAATTCAAGTCCCTCACGAGGAAGGGACCACCAGGGGTTTTGGAGATGTTTGGATACATATTTTCTTTTTTAAACCCATGCGACACATTTTTAACACTTTAACATTAGTTTAACTGGCATGATTATCTTCAGTGAATCCCGGGAATGATAGTTTGGGGAGAATTCTCTGTTAGAGGATCCTAGATATCTCAAAGAACTACCATTACCATAATCCCCTGGAAAGAAGAAATGGCTGAGAAACCAGTTTCATTCTGCTGTATGGATATCTTCACAAAACACAGAACAGGGGCATCTGTAACATGGTTTCCTCTGCTGGGCGCTGAAGTCTGGGAATTATCCCAGGCAGAGTTGCCACCTGTCAGCCTAGAGATCTTACACATCGCATTCATAAAAAGGTTCTGAAGAAGCGAGAAAGGACAGAGCAACTGTGACCCCTGCCCTGTTCCTCCATGGACCCCCCCTTCTCCCATTCTCTTTCCTCTGCTTGCTGTGGGATGAAACCAAAGACCCACTTGCTACAGCCAGTCCAAAAAAAGAGGCAAGCACAGTCTCTGGATTGACAACTGGCAACACAAGAGTGAAAAAAGATAATTTCTGTCCCTTGACACCGTCACAATCACAGCAGCCCTACAGACATAACAAAGTCCTTCTTTCACCGGGCATCTATCCAAGTTGGGACACCCCACATCTCTGGACTAAGAGATCGGATGTAGTGGAGAAAAACATTCCACTCCCATCCTTGGTTTGATATCCTCCGTTTCAAATTCTTGTTTCTTCCCTGGTGTGTTTTGGTCCATATTTGGTCCATTCATCTAGCTTGGCCTTATCTCCTTTGATGGGCATTAGCTCTCCAGGGTCTTAGGTAGAGAGGGATCTTCCCCAACCCTGACTACTTGAGATAACTGGACTGGAAAGTAAACCTGGGACCTTCGTCATGCAAATCATGTGCTCTATCCCTAAGCCTTTCCATGAAACTGTTAGTCACAAAGGCCTAAAGCACCTCCCTTTTACAAACACATGATGCTGACTCTTATTTAAGTCTTTGACTAGCAGTGGCTTTCCAGCATCTTCCCCGAGACCTGCTACCGCTGATCCTTTTGGCTTCCCATAGCCCCCTTGCTGACAATCCAGAAATAGCGGACAGCTCCTTTATTGTTTCTTTTCTTTTGGGATCATTGGGAAAACCCACTTGACGGATGAAGAATTTGAGATCTTGGTGTTCACATAAAAAGGATGCACTATTTTCAAAAATCGTGCTTTTTTCCTTAAAAGGTTTGCTCATTTTTGTTATGTTTTCATGTTTAATTTCCACTGCTTTCAATAGAAACTACTGCAGAGGGCCACTGAAGAGGAAGCTTGATCAAGGGCTACTACATTGATCTTTGGGGAAGGTTCCCCCAGTCCTTCACCTCAGCAAATGAGTTTGATACTCAGAAAAGGAGCCTGTGTCAGCAACGTTACCAATAATCTCAAAATAGCTCAGCTTTGACTCATTTTCCTAACAAATGATGCTCCGATAGTGATTTCTCCCGGTCGGTAAACATCAAATGAATGACAGCCAGTAAAATGTCTGGTTGGATTTGAGATACTGGGACTTGGGTTCAGTTCCTGCTCATGAAACTCACTGGGTGATTGTGGGCGAGTCACAGTATTTTAGCCTAACCTTACCTGAGAAGGGTTGTTGTGAGGATAAAGTATTTTCTTGAGCTTTTTGAAGGCATGGCAGAATAAATGAATTAACAGACAACATGACAGAATATTGGGGCAGGGCCCAGGTAATATTATTATGTACAGGCTAGACTGGTTTGAATTAGAGATGGGCACGAACAGAAAACCCCCCGAACATGATGTTCATTGTTCATTGCCATCCACGAACAGGGACTCACGAACAACCACAAACATGGCCCTGTTCACGAACATGTTCGTGGTTGGCTGTTCGTGGGGGCCAGCTGGCTCTCCTCCAGCCATCATCCAGGTCAAGATCTCTACCGCACCACTCCCAGAAACCTGACCTGAGCAGGCACCAGGAAAGATACCAATAATAAATAATAGCTTGGCCCAGAGCCTGGCAGCAGCCCTGGAACTTGAAGGGGTAGATCCCTATCCCACCACACACCAAGAAAATTCAAGCTCCAATGCACTCTCTCTATCAAAATGCCAACAGCAACTGTCTCTCCACTGCCTGCAAAGTCAGAGCTGGGAGCCCCCCTTGTCTTTGCTCCCTTGCTGTAACAAATTTGGAGCTCCACACTTGAAAGGAAGACTTGCCTATCAAGCTAAATTGGGCTTAGATTGGGGTTTCCAGGGCAACAGCAGGAGTTCAGACAGAGTTCAGACAATCCCTACCTAAATTGCCAAGGGAATTGATTGCAGGTTCCAGACTGTCTGACTTGCAACGACTACCAGTTTGTTTAGAACGGGGCCTCACGAACAGCTTGTTCACGAACAGCAGATTGGGCTGTTCGTGGCTTTTTTTTGTTCGTATTGCTGTTCATGCCCATCTCTAGTTTGAATCTGGTTTACAGAGTAATTCTGTGGAGGCGGTTACTGGATGGTTAAAACAGAACAGACTGAAGATGAATCCAACGAAGATGGAGGTCCTGTACCTGGGCCATGGGCTATCGGGTTCAGGTATCCGGCTTCCACCTCTTGATGGGGCACTGCTCATGCCCACTTCAATAGTGAGGAGCCTGGGTGTGGTCTTGGACACCGCCTTGTCTATGGAGGCCCAGATCATGGTGGTTGCCAGATTGGCGTTTTACTATCTTCACCAGATCGGGCAGGTTGCCCCCTACCTCTTACCCTGCAACCTTGTGACAGTGATCCATGCAATGGTCCCCTCCAGGCTGGACTAGTGTAACTCTCTACACTGGGCTGCCTTTGGGCCTCCTCCAGAGATTACAGCTGGTCCAGAATGCAGCGGCACGGCTCTTGACCGGGACACCATTCCAGGCCCATATGACACCTATCTTGTGCCAGCTGCACTGGCTCCCAGTGGAGTTCCGGATCAGGTTCAAGGTGCTGGTCTTGACCTTTAATGCCCTTAGTGTACTGGGACCAGCATACATTTGGGACCGACTCTCACCCTATATACCCTGGAGGGCACTTCACTCAGAAGGGAAACATCTTCTGGAGATCCCCGGCCCCAAGGAGATCCGTTTTACCTCAACCAGGGCCCAGGCCTTCTCGACCCTGGCCACAACCTGGTGGAACTCTCTGTCTGAGACAACTCGGGCCCAGCGGGATCTTTTAGCATTCTGCCAGGCCTGTAAGACAGAGCTGTTCCGCCAGGCTTTTGGTGGTTGAGGTGGGCAGGCCTCCTTTTGGCCTCCTACTGAGAGGGGAAAGACCCCCCTCCTGGTTTTTAGTTCATTGCTGTATATTAGCCTCTGCAGACCCAGTGATCTTGCAGGACTGTGAAATCCGCTGTCTGTTTAAATTTTGCTGCCGGTTTTAAATTGCTTTTAGCTATAAGTTATTTATTGTATATTGTATTATGTTTTAATCTGGGTGTGAGCCGCTCTGAGCCTGCATTATGGGAAGAGCGGACTACAAGTCCAATAAATAAGTCCAATAAATTCAAAAGACACAGAGAAAAGGAAGGGATCTGATTAAAAAGAGTTATACAACCCACATTCAATTCTTGGATTGCTATCCAGTCTCTAAACCCATTCCTGAAATGGATCTGAACTATCCCACTTTCCGTTAATCTCTATTTATCCATTGTCTCAATATGGTGGACATCTCAAGGAGATGAAATGCGAAAACAAACACTGTTAAAATGGCTGCTGTGTGCAAATAAAAGAGGAGTAATCTTGATGTTATTGTGTGTATGAGTGTAAAAAGATTTATTGTGTGTGTAGTGTTTTACTGATGCATGTCAGTAAAACATTGCACAAAAAGAATCTTGAGGCAATCATATGTATGATCATATCACAGATGATGTCTTTGCAGTGTTTCATCTGTTTGCAGATGTGCTTTGGTAATAAGAGGGTGGAAGAAAAGACATCGATAAAGCAAAGTAATTGAAAACTGTAACAACGCCACACAATTTTATGCAATTTTAGAAATTAAGAGTTAAGAATGTGTGGAACACAACTGACCAAAAAAAATTCCAGAACAATTAAGGAATGAAACTGGGGAAAATTCACTCATTTCTAGGCATATTTCTAGCCGAACTGATAACAGAGTTGGATTCAAAGGTTTTAAAAGGTAATATTTGACAATGGTCTGAGAATCGAAGCTTCCAATTTCAAAAAAGTTCTGGGCCTCATGTTGAAGAATTTGGCATGACAAAATATTGGCCATTGATCCTAGAATCTGAGACACTGAATGCAACCAAGAAAGATTCCCAATGGTCCTAGAGAGAAGGAAAGACTTCACATTGGCCAAGCTTAGCCCTCTCCATGAGCAGTAGAAATGTGACAGGGCATGTCTATTAAACATCATTCCCATAATTTATGCCTAACTCAGAATCCAGATGTGACCACCAAAGAACTATGTGAGTGTTGCTTAAAAGTGCACATACCCATGTGCAAAACACAAAGCCATTGGTGTGGTCTCTTATAATCAGCTGCCTCATATCTGAGTTCTTCCTTCCTTCCTTCCACATTTTACCAACCAACATTCAGCTATCACCCAAACTAAGGAACTGCACTGCACACCCTCCGACATTATACAAATAAAAACAGGGATGCCTAGGTTTTTATACATCCCATTCTCATGCCAAGAATCACTACATCACAGTTAAAAATGGTTGTCCGTTGTATTTTCTTTTTACTCAGGGGGAAAAAAGATGAATAGCTCACAACGTGTTTACCTTCCCAATGGCTCCAGCTATACTTCCAGCAGTATTTACAATCAGAATGATTATGATAAAAGGGAATGTAGGACAGAGGTTCAGAATTGAACCCTGCCTGTCAGACAGGGCAGTCCTATGAAGAGTAACTTTTAAATCAATGGAGTAACTCTGTACAGGATTGCTCGAGTGGGTGGCTGCACACAAGGATTTGCCATAGTGTTCATGCATGCACATTTAAATACATACCTGCGCACCAGAGCAAACATGCCTTTCTCCTCCCACCTCTTATCATTCAAAGATTTAATTAATTTCTAGAGGCATGGGGGGAGAGAGGGCTGAAGACCCCCCCCCCAATGGCAAATCTAGTGCATGTGTTTATACTAATAAAGCTTTAAGACACACACCCTCAATCTCCCATTCTTATAGAATTTTCTCAAATCACGTATCAGAACAGTGTAACCCTCTCCAATAAAGAGGGAGAGTTGGAACCTATGCAACTGGAGTATCAGGGGATTGGAATATCTATAGGAACCCAGCGAAGAACAAGGAGCATCACAGCCTTCTTTGGCCTATTCGGCTTTTCTTTCCCTCCCACAAACCCAACAGAGTACAAATCTCTTGAGTGCTCTTTACTGGAACAGTAAAATAGGTCTGGACTGCTTAAATCTCAAGTTGGGTTGCCAGAGATATAGGGGTGATATTTGGGGAGGCTGGAGTTTGAGGATGGACCGGGAGCTCAGAGGGGATGTGGTGCCATAGAGTCCACCTACCAAAGCAGTCATTGTCTCCCAGGGAACTGATCTCTGTATCCTGGGGAAACTTGAGGCTCCACCTGGAGGTTAGCAACCCTAATCTCAAGATCGCCTTCAGATGGCAAAGAGTTGCAAAATGAATGCATTGGTCTGTTGCCTTCTGGTTTATTGTCAGCTACAGTTTGGTCACCTATCACTGATCAGCGGCAGGATCAAGTCTAGGGGGGCAATTAGTGACCCATCAGCACCAGCCCAAGAAAGTTCTGGCCAAACATAGTGAGTGGCCCGATTTGCCCATCCAAAGCATTCCCGACTACATCGGAAGAGAGTTAGCAAGCCTTCCAGAGTATGCATATACCTACCGGCGAGACACCCTACGGAGGCTTCAGCATGAATAAAAAACAAAAGGAAATCAGTATCTTTGTCTACATCATTCACATTTCCACCACCATAACTACCTTGCAATATTATCATCATGGTTTTGGGGGTTCCGGCCATTTTAGCTAGAGGGGAGGCATGGTGAAAAGGGCCCAATTCATGCCAGAAGGGGCACAGGGTGCAAAGAGGTTTGAGCTTGGTGTCTTCCACATGCAAAGCATGCACTGTACCCTCTTCTAGATTGTCACAACCCCCAATAATGCTTCTCTTGGGAAGACCTGACTAATGGATTTAGTTGATGCTCAAAGGGTTAAAGGCCAAAGCAATCTATGTAGGGATAGACTCCAGGATCAAGATTCTCCACCCCTCTGCTTTGATTGGCTACAGGGTATGTACCTTACTCTGAAGTTTGTGGTCAGTTGCTTGAGTCTCACAGGGAAACTACTCGAGACGCCCGGGCACATGTCGGGTCCCGCAAGGTTCTCTGGGTAGTGTAGTTTTACAAAGAACAGCCGCTCAATTTGATTCTCCACAGGGAAATCTCTGTCTCTTGCAAAAAGCCTCGGCTCAGGTTTTCCTTCAGGGATGGTGTGGGGAAGGAAATCCAGGGGTTTTTTTTGCATGTGAGAGAATCTGCGCTGTGATTCTCCACTGGGGAGAAGAGCAGCGGGGGGATTCTCTCTCTTCCTCTCTCTTGTGAAAAGCCACCCTGGATTTCCTGCCTCCTTTTACATCCCCCCCCCTGCCCCCGAGCTCTCGGAGGAAAACCCAAGCTGAGGCTTTTTGTAAGAGAGACAGAATCCTTCCCATCACTCTTCCCCCAGCGGAGAATCGCATCGAGTGGCTGTTCTTTGTAAGACTGCACTACCCAAGGAACCTTGCGGGACCTGACACGTGAAGAACATGTGTCTGGTGTCTCGTGTAGATTGGCTCACAGTCACACTCCGGAATGTGAACTGTGACAGAGGCAAAAGATAAGGTGCAGCTGAGGACCACAGCAAAGGAAAAAGCTTGCCCAAACCAGCAGTCTTGTTTGCAGTGTTGGGGAAGGAGGGGATTAAGGCCCCCTTTTTTCTGTATTGTGACCTACATAAGACAACATAGCAGAAGTGCAGAATAAAAAAGATGACCTTTAAAACCAGAGACTATTCTGGGAGTCAGACTGAATCCCGGGGCTACTAGTTTCCCTAATTCAAACTGCCCTGAGGCGTAATATGTTACAGAAGAAACAGCACTCAAAGTTGTAGATGGCTCCTATTGGAAGACTGTATGCTCAAGTGGGGCTTTACTACAGGAGAAGTTATACAGAGATGGACGCCAACCTCCTCCTGGGTTTTGGAGTGGGAGGTCAGGATGCTTCTCCTCATCTGAATTTCTCCTTGAAATTCTGGAGTTCTGAATTGCCTGGTCTGGTTTCTGAAACGGAACGGATGCGCTAGGAATTCTCGATTGTTCTGTGTTTTTTTCTTTCCAAATTTTGAGCAGCGCACCATGCATAATGCAGTTAGTCCCAGCGCTAACATTTGCACATAGACAACATGGGGGAGAAAAGATGCTAATTTGTGGCAGGAATTGAGAGCTGTATGCAAAATTATCTGCCTCCTCACTCCCCCTAGGAGGCTGATGAGATAGAGGGCTTTGGGCCAGCAGGAGCCTTTGATGTGTTTGTTTTTCATAGCAGTTCTCTTACGGCACACGTTGAAAAATCTGGTTGATCTTCTTTTCACTTCCCTTAAAATTTCCTCAGACCTTTGCCCCAATAATATGCCCACATTTGCCACAGATATCTTACTGGAGCTGAAGCAATCCTGTACTCACTCACACGGGAGTAAGCCCCAATTGAATACAGTGGAACTTGGTTCTGAATAGACATGGGCCATTTTCACACGCACCCGTAAGATCACATGAAACTCATGGAACGAAGCGTCTTCCTAGTGCGATTTCCTGGCACGATCCCCTTTAATGGCGCAATGACATCAGAAATTGTGCCATTAAATGGGATCGTGCTGGGAAATTGTGCTCGGAAGACGCGTCGTTCCATGAGTTTCGTACAATCTTCTGGAGGCTTTGGCCATGTGAAAACGGCCATGCATACAGTTGCCCTGCAAACCTCTTTTAGCTTCCCTTGAAATTCTTTGGAGGTTTGACCTAAAGAGGGAGTTCCCTACTCACGTCAGATTTTGTTTTCAGTAAAAATTCAATTACAACTCCAACTGGAACAATCTTTTTCATGTCTCCTGCAAAATTTGCAACCACCAAACCAGCACAGAACCAAAGAAGGAGATTTTTTTAAAAAACCAACAAATGATCCCAATCCCTTCATTAAATTATTCTATGACAGTGATAATTAAGTTGGCCTGTTATGTCATCTGGCTATGTTAAAAAATAATAATCATAATAATAATAAAACCACACAGAGGAAATCAAATTAGCGGGACATAATTGTACCATTTATGGAAACATAATACAAAAAATTGAAGAGCTGAAAACACACAGAAATGCATTCTAACAACAGAACAAGGAAAAAAATTGGAAAGAAAAAAAGTCAATTTACATGGGGAAAAAAGAAAAGAAAGAGAAAAGCATGACTTTGTAGCTAATGGTAAAAAAAAATAATCACAATAAAAATTGTACAGAGCCACCAAAAAGAAACAAGCGTAAAGAGAGAGAGAAAGAGAGCTAGAGAGAGAGAGAGAAGTAGAGAGGTAGAAAGATAGAAAAAAAATAACATTTAATCAAACTATTGTGCTTTTGAACAGGCTGATCTGCAGAAGTGAACGTGCGGAGGGAGACAAATACCTACCTTTGGATTGGTCAGGAATGCAATAATAAAAAAAGAAAACATTTGGAGGGCAGAATGGGAAAAAGACAATGACTCTTTAGTAATGTGCTTCAGACCTCTATGCTAATAAAACTTTGTTTTGTTGTTGAATTTTTTTTCTTTCAATTCACTTTTGCCATGGTCAATTGAGGCAAATCATTTTTTTAACCAGTTGCCTAAATAGCAGCAGCCCTTAGAAAATAAAACAAACAAAAAATGTTTCTATGTAACACTTAAAATTTTTAAAGAAAAAAAAAGTCCCAGAGAGCATGCAAGAAAAGCAGCATATGAAGGCAGAAAATGTCAAGATTTGGGATTCTGTTTGTGTTGGGGATAGGCTACAGAGGGTGGCCCCATCGAAAAAGGGAAAAATTGTAAAGTGTGCACATGAAAAGAAGGAAGATAGAGAAAGAGAGAGAGAGAGAGAGAGAAAAGGTCAGAGAGGCAGAGACAGAAAAAGAAAGAAGAGCCATAAAGGAAGCCAATCGGCATGAAAAGATGAAATGAAAATTGAGATTGTTCATTTAAAAGGGAAGTCAACTTATTCCGACACTGATAAAACTGCGATATGCATTCAGTTTTCTAGCAAGGGAAAAAATAGGTCTCTCAGTTTATTTAATTTGGTGCCAAGAAAGACAGCTTTCTTCATTTGAGAAGTGGTCAAGAAAACCTCCTTCAATCAGCTATGAAAAAGCACTACCTACAATTTTCACACAAATTGGTATAGTAATATCAGGTGCATTCATTTCATGCACCCTGATGCCCCCATAAGCTATGAAGAAATTATTGCTCACCTTCCTAGATACACAATGCGAATACTGGTGCAAATCCATGAAACCATACTTTGTCAGGAGCATATGTGAAATAAACACCCATGTGGATATATGTTAATTACATGTGTCTTTCTCACTTGCTTGGCACCCTGTCCGTGTGGTTGCTTGACTCAGACTCCATCTACACATTTTTCATGCTGTAGCACAGTGGTTAAGTGGTTGGGCTGTGAATAAGGAGTCTGCCGGTTCAAATCTGTTGGAATTTTTGCAAGTGTCCTACACTCAGTCACGAAAGAGTTAAATTGTTGCTCTGTTTGTTTAGTCAGATAGCTAGTTAGCATAGGACCACTTAGGCTTTGAGAGAAGTTCCCGCCAGAGAAAGTGGGTGTCTTTAGTCTTAATGAGGGAATCCAGGAATGTCTATTGGACAAGCCAATTTATTGGGGGGCAATTAGCTAGCAACATATACTAAGGTTTTATTGCTCTTTGTTCACTGCTACAGTCTGCTACCACTACAGTCTACTACTTCACTAGACCATGCAGTCTAAGCTTTTCTCTCTCTTGTACCTAGTTGAGACTATCAAGATGTAGTCAGAAACTGTTTGTTGTTTTTCCTACCAAATGTACCCTTTTTACCCTATTATGTAGTAAAGTATTATTTTTATAGAGCTAGAATCACAAAAGTCTGTCTACTTATTTCCATTGCGCTATTATCAACAGGGGCAGCATCAGGGTTTCTGGTGCCTGCGGCTGCCCCTACATATGCGCGCAAGTAGTGTGTGTGCGCGCACTCCCCCCGAACTGCGTGATGATGTCACTGCGTGATGATGTCATCATGCAGCAAGCTGGCCCCATTGGCCGGCAGGTGGCTGGGACGGTGCGCGGAGGCTGCCCGCACTCCCAGTCAGGCACGGTGGGTGGCTGGGGAGGTTCCGCACGCCGCCCCGGACACCTGCCATGCCTGGCCTGCAGCTGTTACGCCCAACCGGGGGCATGCGTTAGTGGTGGTGGCGGCGGCAGCGCGGGGCTGGCCAGCTGCAGCAGCTGCGGGCCAGGAACGCCAGCTCTGTGGCACGTACCTCCACCCCGGCACCCCCTCCAGTGCTCCCTTCGGTGCCTCAGTGCCCGCGGCGCCCACCTCACCACCTCAATGGTGGCGCTGGCCCTGATTTTCAAACTCTGCTACTCTGCAAACTTATATCTCATTGCTGTGCAACCCCCAACAGAATCCCACTACTGCCATGAGCTTAGTAGGTGGCCTTGGGTAAGCCACCCCTCTCAGCCCCAGCTCCCCAGCTGCATTGTGGGGATGATAATAACACTAACTAGTTCACCGCTCTGCGTGAGACACTAATCTGTCTAGAAGAGCAGTATATAAGCGCTGTTGTTGTTGTTGTTGTTGTTGTTGTTGTTGTTGTTGTTGTTAAGTTTGTTAGGGAACAACAAGAAGACATTATATCGCACATATGATGGGAATTTTGTGCCTCCTAGACATACACTAGCTGCTTTCTGTTTGCAATCAAAGCAAGCAGGGAGAAGCAGCTGCAGCCCTTCCCCTCTGCTGCATTTGCATCTCCAAACTGCGCCCCCTGGAGGCACTATTGGTTCTGTCTTTAAAATCACATTACTTCTGTGTCTTAGATGTAAATTTCACAACGGCGGCTCCCTGGAAATGTGCGGTTTGGGAGGGCCTAACCTACCTCTTAGGGTTGTTGTGAGGATAATATGGAGGCAAGGAGATGTAATGCTGCTTTGAGTCCCCATTGTGGAGAAAAGCAGTATATACATGAAGTAAATTAAGAAATACAGGTGAAGATGGGGGGGGCAGATAAAAGGTAAGTTGTTTAGTAGGTTTGGAGGAGAGAAGGAAGTAGGGAAAGGTGAGTATATGGAGGCTGCCAGGAGGAGGGAAAGAGGAAATCATGCGGGGAAGGCTGATGCAGGGACAAAATGGAAGAGAGGAATACCTGGATGCCTTGGAAGGGAGGTAAGATTAAAATGTGTTAGATAGGCAAGAATCCGGTCGGGTTGTTAAGAGAAATTCTCTTAATTCTTCTTTACCCAGTTTCTCCCTGAAATCCAAGAATCCTTTTCTTTCCCTCTTTTTAAGAATTTGGAAAAATGGAATTTCTAATCAATTCCTTTTTGATGAAAGAGCAATTTGAAGAGAGGAGGGGCAGGAAGAAAGGTTCTGCAAAATTTCAGAATTTAATTTCAGAGTTTCACTCAGTAGGTGCTCAGAGGCAGGCAATGTCTTCCCAAGCATTCCTATTTTCCTACAAAAGCACCACCTTTGGGGTGCATAACCAAGCAACTGCAAGAGCAGAAGCTACCAGGGGGCATCTTGATTTCTCTCCAAAGACAAATGAAAGAGAAATCCTACTCATAAAAGAGGGAAAAGAGAATAAGAGGGATCAATAGCTATACCTAAAAAAGTGAATTTTGGAAAAAGAAATTCCTTGACTTATGACAACCTTAGAATCTGTTTGTTTGTTTTTTTAAACTTATCCAGATGTCTTCCCTTTTAAATTTGAAATTGAAACAAATAAAGAATGGGTTAACAGCTGTCAAGAAAGATGTCTGTGCATTGATTGCAAATTTGCCAGGGGGATTCCACAGTAACACACACACACACACACACACACAAAACAAAAGAGGAAGAAATTTTTAAAAGAAGAAAACTCTAGATCCACATAACAAGAACAGAAGAAAAAAAAGGGAAAGAGTTTGCATTTCTGTACATTATAAAAGGGGGAAAAATCGGAAAGAACGATGGGGGAACAAAAAGGCACATTCAGTGTTACCTCCCCACCCCGCCCGCCACCCCGCCCCTTTCCCTGCTTCTGCCAAGCAAAGAAATGGAATTTTATATTACCGCTTTTCGAACGGGAGGCTAAAGAAAAACACAGATTGGAATTAAAAATAAAAAAAAATGCTCTTGGAGAAGAGTAGCCGCCATGCTTGTTAACAAAAGAAATATCTGTTCAGTATTATTTTGGGGAAGGACAGAAGGACAAGGGGAAGGAGGGGTTGCATTTGTCATCTTTGAAACCATCAAAAGACATTCTAAGTCAGTGTTTCCCCCAAATTTTGAGACCGTAGGCACGCCCCCCCCCAAATTAAAACCGATGGCATACTCCATGATTCCACCAGAAAACGGTTGAGTTTTACAGTGCATAAGAAGAATTTCCCTCCATCAGAGGAGCCAATCTTCTCTTTCTGCATGAGTTATTCGCCTGACTGCACTTCGATTGGAAGAAAATATATCCAAATCAGTGACTCATGCAGAGTTTTGGGCAGCCTCCTCCACAGACAGGCAATGCCACTGCATCTTTGTATAGGAGCAATAGGATCCAAGCACAGCTGATACAGAAATATTGGAAGGAGGCAAGACCAGGGCAGCAACTCATGCAGAGCTACAACAAACACCCTTCCCTGTGGGCTGGTGATTCTGGTGCACATCTCTGCAATGGGAATAACTGAATCACACTTGGTGCAGAGATGTGACAAAAAGTCCCCAACCCTACAGGATCCTGACTGGGAAGAGGCAAGGACAGGGCAGTAAATCATTCAGGGGCATAACAGCTTCCTCTGCCTGCAAGTACTTTGGAGTCAAGGGAGATTTTCATAACTGAAATTAATTTATTTCTTGCAATGCCCTGGCAGTTCCCTCTTGCCACACAGATAGGGAATCATTGGTTTTATTCACTGAAACCACCTTTTTTTTACCTGGGGGCACATCACAGAAAGTGAAGACAGATAATGAGATAAATGCAAGAAAAAAATGGTGTGAATTTGTGATGTCGATAAGAGAGAGGGGAATTATTATTAAGATAACAATAAACACAGAGGAATAATATTAAAGGGGGGGGTGGGCTGCAGGTAGAAGGAAGGCCCCAATTAAGAAAAAAGCTCTGTGTGTGTGTGTGTGTGTAAATTAAATCTCTGTGTGGGAGCTGACCTTCAAGACACTGAGGAGCTTGGAGGCAAAAAGAGGACAGGGAGTGAGGAAAGTAGAGTAAGGAATTCCAAAGGTGTCCAAACAGAATGCTCACCCTTGTTCAGGTTCATTAAGGGAAATATATCTGGTGCTGGGATTCTCAGTGGAATGTCTGGATTGTGCCTGGGCATGGGTAAATGCTGATCAACAGATGCCTGTGATTCTAAGGCAAGGAATGGGAGGAGCTCTATACATGTGGGTTAATATCCTTCCTGCAGACTCAAGGTTGGCTTGAAGTCAGGCACAAGGGAGTGCCCTGCAGACCAGCCAGAGGGAAAATAATAACACAAGGATCTGCCGCAAGGAGGTTCAGTTTCCTGAGAGGAGGACCTGGAACCCAGAACCCTGCTGCCACACCTGCTTCTTGCTTTCTTGTAAGCAACCAGCAGGGAAGCCAGAGATGGAAGCTGTTCATGCTGAAGTGCTAGGCTCTGAGCAATGACTCTGTTCAGTTAGACCCAGGTTCAAATTCCCACTCTGCCATGGAAGCACGCTAGGAGACTTCAGGCAAGTCACTCTTTCTCAGCCTAACCTACCTCACAGAATTATTGTGAGGATGAATTAGGAGAGGAGAATGATATACACCTTTTGGGGTTCTGATTGGGGAGCCAGGTTGAGTATAAATTAAGCAAATGAATAAATATCAGCTAAGGTGGTTGGCTGCTGTGCCAGTTAGATTGCTATTTAAGCGATCATTTGACCTCAGACCCCTTGTAAGAGCAACGTCTATGTTAACTGGGAGCTCTCCATGGTCCTGAAACCCTGGTTTTTGCTATCTGGTTCCAGCACTTGCAATGTCTTCCTAAGCAGTGTTATGGACTTAGAAGGACCCTCCGTTTAGGATGGCACTGCTGGTGACCTAATACCTGCTGCCTGATATCAACTGACAGAAGATAGATGACTTGAGCTGCATTTGACCCCCAACTGAGCCTTGCTCAACATCCTTAGGAGTTCTCCTAAGCGGTGCACTGCCCCAACACTAAGCACACACCTTGGCTCCCAAGGCAGCAATCGGACAAAGCACCAAGACTGGAGATGGAAGGTAGCTTTTCAGGGAATTGAGCCTTTTTATTGTTTTGCTCATGAAACAGGCTTTGTTGGGTTTTAGAGCATACCCAAATCCTGCAAAACCTGTTTGACGAGTCTCTATAGCTGAATGTACAAAAATATGGAGATGCTTTACACAGAGTCAGCTCATCGGAGCAGCTAGCTATTCTCACTGCAACTGTTCTCCAAGATCTCAGATAGAGAGGGGCCCTTCCCAACACCCCCTACGTGATATCCTTTAACTGGAGGTGCCAGAGATTAAAATTGGGACCTTTGCAAAATAAGCACTCCACCATTGAGGCACAACCTGGTATTTCCCCCCCAGCTGTTCCATTTCTTTATAATAAAGCAGGGAACTGGATGTGGGGTCTTGGCCCGCCTCCTCCTCATTCTTTCTTCAGAGGCCTACTTGCAAAAACTAGTTGCCATATATGAATAAAAGAATCAATTTTTCCTATCAAAATATGAAACGAGTCTTAAGTGAATCCTTTCAAAAGCGCTTCCTCCCTGCTCGGAAGCTATTTTCCAACTCTGCTTACAGCACAGCTCTATGGAAGGGCCCAGATGTAGCCAGCTGTTGCCTGGTAGTCTATGCTAGACAGGAGGGGCGGAGGGAGAAAGAACATCACTCCCTCTAGCTCCATTCCCCTATGTAATAACAGAACCAGTGTCATACTTGGAGCAAAATGTCTATCGAGTGGGTACATGAGTTGTGAGAACAGGGCAGACTGTACTGGGAAGTAAGATCAAGGTAGAGTCAAACCAGAATGAAACTGAAGCATCCATACCTCCTGTTGTTTCTCCACGAGGGCCCCGTGGCTATGGCGTCCATTCTGGGCGCTGCCCTTGTGTCCGTTTTGGTGAGGTGTGGCTGATCGGCTGTGGCCAGTGCAAGAAGAGGAGGGACTCCGGCTGGACCGATGGCTGTTGGCCTTCTGACCATCCTCTCTGTACTTGGGGCTCATTCTGAAGAAGGGAGGGAGCACAGAACAGTCAACCAAAGTTGGCTCACCCTTAACCCCTGCCCGTTTCCTCCTATGCTTGCAGCATTTGTGGATCTGATTGCTGCCTTTGACTCAGTAGATCGGAACTGACTGTGGGCAAAACTAGAAGGCACTAATATTGACAAATGCCTATTGTTCCTGATTTGGGAATTTCATTCCAATATATCTGCTAGAGTTAAGGTAGGACCCACAGGCTCTTTAACAGAGGAGATTCCAATTACTCGGGGTGGGGTATCAAACAGGGGCCCCCTTGCTTTTCAATCTTTATTTAAATAACAGTCCCAAGCTTGTCAGGCCCTGAGTTCTTTCCACCACCTTTGGGGGGTCAGAAAATATCGATTCTCCTATAGGCAGATGACACAGTGTTAGTTTCCTTTATTTGTATCAGTTTAGGAGGATGCTGAACAAACTGGGAAATTTCTATAAGGGCGAGACTTTAAACATCAACTTTGCTAAGACCAAAGTAATGGTCTTTGGGAAGAGACCTCAACGATTTAAATAGTCAATAGATGGCAATTCCATTGAACAATACAGAATTTTTAAGTATCTTGGGGTGACATTTAGTGAAACCCTTTGATGGAAAGCCCACCTAGATGTATACATCTCTTATAGAGCAGCACAATTTGCCCTGGCAGCTAAGAAAACCAGGGCTTGAGCTGTGCTTAATGGCTGGAACTCCTTCACCCATGTATAACGAAGGTGTTTATGTGTTTTAGGTAATTTTTATGTTTTTAAAATCATAGTTTTACTGATTGGTGTTTATGTTTGCTTATGCATTTTACTTAGTTTTATTGGCTTGATTGTGATGGCCTTTGGCTGCATGCAATAAGTGTTCTGAACTGAACACAAAACAGTCAAAAGTGGCCCACCCTTACCCCTGCTCACAGGAGCAGTGCCAGGGTTTTCGGCGCCTGTGGCTGGCCAGTGGGCCACGCGCACACCAACCTGCATGATGACATCACGTGTGACATCATCATGGGCATGCACACGAGCCAGTCAAATTGCTGTGGCGGATGGCTGGGACGGCGCGCGGGTGGCCTCCCAGGTCTCCCGCTCAGTTGCCCTGCACCGCCCCAGATGCCTGCCCGCAGCTGTTGCGCTGGGCCGGAGGTGTGTGCTGGCGGCGGCAGGAGCGCAGGGCGGGAGGGCTGGGAGGCTGCAGCTCCGTGGTGCGCACTCCTGCCCCCAGCGCCTCCTCCGGCACCCCCTCCGGCACCCCGCACCCTGAGGCAACCGCCTACCTGGCCTCAATGGGCGCACCAACCCTGCCTGCCCATTTCCTCCAGAACCTGAAACCAAAGCAGATCCTACCATGGCTTACCGGCTTGTTGATTTGCAGTTGCTGTAACTTGAAGAGAGGGAGGCACTCCGAGAACTGCAGCTGCTGTGCCTGTGAGACCGCTGGGTAGACGATTCGCTGTATGACCTGAAAGAGGAGACCCCCAAGTGGAGGCGGATGAAACAGCTCACCAGAAACCAATGTCCTGATCACCTGGCATATCTCGGTTTATTCAGTGAACACTCCAAAGGATGGCACCACAATAATACTAATTCATTCACTGTTTAACAGCCACATGGTTAGAGTGTTGGACTAGGATCTGGAAGACTCAGGTTCGAATCCCCGCTCTGCCATCAAATGCAGTGGGTGACCTTGGGACAGTTGCTGACTCTCAACCTAACCAGGATGGTTGTTTGTGTGGATAAAATGGAGGGAGGAGGCAAGATGTTCCTTGAAGGAATTGTGGAACAAAATTGTAACAAATAAGTAAATAAAATTGAGAACAAAGGAATCAGGTTTGCCGAGCTATTGTCTCTCCTTTTGTACATTTAGGGGCATCCCTTGGGTACAGCAAACTGGGACCTACTGCCCAGCAGATTGGCGGTGGCTTTGCAGCTGAAAGGATGAGGGGACACATGCTTCTAGCACCAAAGCCATCATTGATCAACTAGGTGGAAGGACCACTCAACACTTATGCCAACACCCAGGGAAATTTGGGGGCTGAAAGTGAGGGTTAACATTAACACACATTTTCAGTGGTAAAGCCACCTTCCAATCAGTCAGGCTGTGAGGGCCATCTCTCGACATCTACTGTGGAGGTTGCTCTGTCCACATTAGTTGCCAGGGCAACGGAAGTCTTGCAGGACTGGGAAATCTTGATTGGCTGGGGGTAGGTGGGAGGAGCCTGTTCCAGGCCCTCCTCCACCTAGGGACATCCCTGTGATATTTATGTGGGTTTAAATTAATGTACTAAAACTCACACAACTATGCAACTGGTGAAGAAGGTAAAGATATTAAGAGAGAGCCCTCTGAAGACGAACCCCTGTGAGGATAGATATGCAAAATAATTTCCTCCGTTTTTATCCCATACATCTTCCAGTGAGGTGTGGGTATCATTCATTCATTCATTCATTCAGTCATTCATTCAGGGGTCATTTTGTAGAAAAAGAGCTGCAGGAACTCATTAGCATAACTCATTAGCGCAACTCATTTGCATATGCTGTGCCCCTTGACATCACTGGAAGTGTGTCATTGGCATGACAGATTTGCATATGCCACACCCCCTGACATCACCTATCCTGGCTGTTTTGGACCCAATCCTGGCCATTCAGGGCCAAAATTGGGCCCAAAACGGCAAAAAGGGGCTGAAAATGGCCGAAAAGGGGCCCAAAATGGTCAGGATTGGGCCACTGCTGAGCGGGACAGTGATCCACCACCCATTAGAGGCTCAATCCTGTCTGTTTTGGGACCAATCCTGGCTGTTTTGGGCCTGATCCTGGCCATTTTGGGCCCAAATTGGGCCGTTTTGGCCCCAATCCAGGCCGAAACAGGCCCCAGATGGCCAAAAATCAGGTGGGTGGGGCCACCTGATATGTGACCCTTTTGGAGAACTACCGGAACTGCGTTCCTGCGCGCTCCCCCTCAAAATGAGCCCTGCATTCATTCATTCCAAAACACCTCCCTCCCACCACACACAACAACCTTGGGGGTAAGTTAGATTAAGGGAAAGTGTCATGCTCAACGTTACCCAGCACAAGCAGCTTGGCTGAGTGGGGATTTGAACTCAGTTCTCTCTCGTCCAAGTCAAACACTCTAATCAGTGTTCCGCTATGGCTCAAATCACAGTGCAAGTTAACAAAGGCTGTCAGTCTTTCAGGATATCACGTCTAAAGTTCCAAGTTCTCACTGCTCAGATAGACTGCTTCTGCTACAATACTCTTGCACAAATAACTTAGCGTCCAATAAGAAGCAGCTGGCCATTCAAGGGCCTACAATTCCCTACCACCCTCACCAGCTTTATCTATTGGCAATTTTTTAAAAATGGCAATAGATTCCAGGCATAGGCCCAACTAGAGGACATGATGGTGCAACCCTTCCTAGCCTGCTGCCCTTACTCAGCCTCATTAAGCTTGTTTGTCATCTGGCTTCTTAAAAATATGCTTAATGAGGACATACAAAGAAAATATTATAGAATTTAAGACCATTTAATGTATAACTCTCTCTTTGATGACCAGAATATGCTTAGGGCTAACACCTCGATAGCCCCACACTATTTATTTACAAATATTTATTTACAAAATGTATACCCTGCCTTTTTGCCCTGATCAAAGGCACCAAGGGAGCTAACAAATTAAAAGCATAAATACGCAAAAACTCAGCATTAAAATGATTAAAACCAACCTAAAATATGCATGCAAAAACACAAAAACAACAATTAAAATTAGGCAATTAAAACAATTAAAAATTAGGCAATTAAAACAATTAAAATTAAGGAGGGAATCACTGAGGGAATGCCCGATGAAACACCAGTTACCCTTCGATTCCATATGACCGACCCACGAGCTGGTCTCAGGGTTCCAGGATCGCATTTGGAAGCTCACCTTTTGCGGTCTTTGTTTTTCTCTTTCCTTTTGCTCTTGGGACTTCTGGACCTATGAGACAGCGTAAAACTGAATGCACAGAAAAAGTGCAAGAAACAACACACAACTGCAGCATAAATCACCAGCAACCTCACAGCTTTTTACCATAGGTCCCTCTGCCCTCTCCAGGGGTGCCAGCTTTCAGAGTTTCAAGGCGTTAGCCACCATCTCAGGAGCTACAGGGGGAAAACTAAGATCTCTGGGTCAAGAATTAGACATGAACGACCTTCAGCCCCTGTAGATTTGGAAACAGCCCTACAATTCGCAAGCAACACTGGTGAACATTCGATGGCAGGGATAATTTTTATGATGATGATGATTTTGCAAGAATTCTTCCGTTGTTCATAATTCTGGGCCCTCAAGTTTAGCTGGGCCAGGCCTCATTGGGTGGCTGGTGACCCTGGCCCATATTATCATATCCTATCACCCGATTGCGGTTTCATTCCTGTTATGCTATCTCCAACTGGGGGAAAGTTTTCCGACATCTTGGTGATTTCTTTGAGAGTATCTGTGTGGCTGCACAGAGGTCCTACTTCCTGCCTGCCTGCCTGCCAGCCATCCAGGGGTCTCTGCCATGCCCTTCCCATCAACTGGGTTGGCCTGAGCGCTCTGCCCATTCCAATGGCTGCTGGGGCAGGCAAAAGAGGCCCGAATGCCCATGAGGTTGGGGGGGGGGTGCTTCATGGGTAAGCAGAGCCTCCTGGACTTGCTTGGAGGCCTGTTTGGATGGTGGCAGGAGAGAAACTAAGTCCATTGTGTAAGAAGCTGTACGCACTGATTATAAATACGTTCACTGTAGTGTGTGAACAGGACTAATGGCTAACAAAGTTAATTATGATCTGGGAGGATCCTGGTTCCATTTTTTAAAACTTCTGTCACAAACCCATTGGGTAGATCCCGGTGAGCCACTCTTTCTCATACTGATCCTCCCATCAGTACAGGGAGAATATTGGCCTACCTTATAAGGCTGTTGTAAGGCTCATGTCCAAATATCATGTGCCTTACAATGAACTCTGAGCACAGGAAATACTGTATGAAATGCTAATAATTACTATTATGCTTACAGTGTAACCTTGCAGAGTTACTCCAGTCTAACCCCACTGAAATCAACTCTACTTAGGATTGTACTGTTATGCATTAATAACGAATCATTATTGCTATTATGGACTCCCTTCTAATGCCACTCAATTATTATGATGTTACATTTTAGACTTCATTGGCTATTTGTGATATTGCCAGTTACCGAGAGTTCCCTTGCAGAATCTCAGGAGACCTACCAACCATATATCTCAGGCCACGTCCCCACTAGTATTACTTAGGGTGTGCAGGGCAGGGACTTCTTCGTTTTGGAGGCCTCGCATTTATGGAACAGCCTCCCGAATAAATTCTCACCAGAAAGCTTACTGGACTTTTTCAACACCGTGTGCTTCTTGTTTCCTTTATGGGCTTTGAATGTTGACCCTTAACATCTGGTACTGGGTGCATTTTTTAATGAGGTCACAATGTCACCCTGCTCTTATAATACAAAATAATTGGATGTGATGTGATCAAAGGAACAGCGGTTCATCTATTTGAAGCCAATATAGTCGATACACATTCAATCAGGGCTTTTTTTCAGCGGGAACGTGGTGAAACGGAGTTCCGGCACCTCTTAAAAATGGTCACATGGCCGGTGGCCCCAACCCCTGATCTCCAGACAGAGGGGAGTTTAGATTGCCCTCCGCACCAGCGGCGTGGAGGGCAATCTAAACTCCCCTCTGTCTGGAGATCAGGGGATGGGGCCACCGGCCATGTGACCATTTTCGCCAAGGGCGATTTAAACTTTAAAAAACTCCCCCCTTGTTCCAGCTGACCCAAAGTGACGTCATTGTGCGGTCCTGAGTTCCACCACCTCTTTTTCCAGAAAAAAAGGCTCTGCATTCAATCAACATGATGTGGCCACCAGAAGACATTGCATAATGCAACCAGATCAGGGTGGAGGGAGTGGAATATTTCTTGATTTTGAGGGTGTGTGTGTGGTTGGGGGAGTGTTGTTAGAAAGAAGGAGCCAAGCAGGAAAGAACCTGCCCCATTAGGTCTCACCTGTGCCTCCTCTTCTTGCGAGATCCGGATGCAGATCTGATGGGCAGCCGACCAGAGGAAAACAAAGAGGGGGAGGGAAAGGGGGGCGTTGGTTGAGATAGTCGACAAGAAGTTAATTTGAGCATCTCTCTCTCTTTTCCCCCCAATGCCAGTTCCAACCAGTATTCCATGAAATGAGTGTGAGGAAGAAACGCAATCTGGGGTGGGGAAATGCAAATGAAAAGGTGGGGCTATGCAGGTTAAGGCAAGATGATTCCCAATGGCTGGGGTCGCTATTAAGGAAAGGGAATGGGGTTATCTTCTTAGGCTCCTACCCACCGCACAAGGAAGCTGCAAACACAGTTTGGTGTAGTGGTTAAGAGCACGGGACTCTAATCTGGAGAACTGGGTTTGATTTCCCACTCCTCCCCTTGAAGCCAGCTGGGTGACCTTGGGTCAGTCACAGCTTATAACAACAACAACAACATTCGATTATATCTACACCAAACTGGTTCTAGAAGCTCTCTCAGCTCAATCTACCTCATAGGGTGTTTGTTTTTGTGGGGATAATAGTGACATACTTTGTAAACTGCTCTGAGTGGGCGTTAAGTCATCCTGAAGGGTGGTATATAAATTGAATGTTGTTGTTGTTGTTGTTTTTATTGTTGTTGTTGTTGTTGTTGTTTGGTCTGCTGCTTCATTCCTTGTTTTAAAATCTTTCCCACTTCATTTTTACTTGTTTGAGATATTGTTTTTAACGTGCTCTTTTTCATCATAGGAAACTGTATTTTCTGCCACTGTGTAATGCTTTCACTTCCTATGCTGTTATTTCCCAAATTTGTTTTTACTGGTCTGTGATTTGCGAAGATTGTGTCAAGAGTTGATGTGGAAATTAAGAAGCCAGGTTATAAAGATTCTTAACAACGCTTTTAAAAAAAACTAATCTGTTCTTCTAGAGACATGAATTTGCTCCTTTCCACTGATACTGGGTGGCTTGACCCCATACACATTTTTTTTTAAAGGGGGAGCAGTTTTAAGATTCCTGAGGCATCAGTTCCACATGACCACCAAGTAATTCAGAAGTTCAACGTCCGGTGAGAAAAAAAGATAAAGGGAATTATGGAAGCATCTGCCAAGAACTAATTCTGTAACATCTAAAATCAGCCCTGTCCATTTTGTGAGAGGGTGTTCAAAAAAGGAATGCCTGATGGAAGTGAGAAAGGGAGGCCCATGATGAGGAAGGGAATTGATACAGTTGTGAATGTTGGGGTGAGTGTGAGGTTAAAGCTGTCACAGCCACTTACCTGTCCCTCCTATGCTTTTTCCCTGTCTTTTTCTTCTTCTCCTTTCGGATTGGAGAGGAGCTCTCCCCACTGGAAAGAGAACAGAAGGAACCATTTAGTGACACTGACAGAGAAGCCTAACATAGGACGGGTCAGCATTTATGGACTTGCCGAACACATAATGATCCACGTGAAGAAAGTCCAGTGTGGGCATTAAGGCTGCTTCCACATATGTTGGATAATCCACTTTCAATACTCTTTAGTGAACATTTGGAACTGCTTTTCCATGTGTGGAACAAAAAATCCACTTCCAAAGGATTGCTAAAGTGCATTGAAAGTGCATTATTCAACGTGTGTGGAAATGGCCTAAGACAACAACTTTCAGCAATTGCTCCCTCCCATTGCAGTCTCTCATTTTGAATCAGGGATTTTCCTGGGGAGGGATCCACTGATCCATAGAGACGTAATTTATGTAGATCTCAGTAGGTCATGGAGGCAGGGAAGTTAGTATTTATGCAGTGTGTTCTCTATCTCATTTCTTAACTCCTGTTCCCATATGTGTGGGCAGGGCTTTTTTTCAGCTGGAACACCGTGGAACAGAGTTCCGGAACCTCTTGAAGATGGTCACATGGCCGGTGGCCCCGCCCCCTGATCTCCAGGCAGAGGGGAGTTTAGATTGCCCTCCATGCCGCTGGAGCAGCGCGGAAGGCAATCTAAACTCCCCTCTGTCTGGAGATCAGGGGGCGGGGCCACTGGCCATGTGACCATTTTTCCCGTGGGCAATTTAAACTTTAAAAAACTCCCCCCTTGTTCCAGCTGACCCAAAGTAATGTCATTGTGCGGCCCGGAGTTCCATCACCGAGTTCCACCACCTCTTTTCCCAGAAAAAAAGCCCTGCGAAAATTGATAGTCAAGTGTCTATCAGAAGAGCAACAGAGTAGAGCCACTGCAGGACCAGTAGACCTTTGTGGATTTCTGGGAAACTCTTGAGGTATATAGAAAAATATTACATCATGAATTAATGAAAAAGGAAACATTTCCAGTGGCTTATTGCACTGGGATGTGTGCTCTGCCAGGCTGTGGGCCTTGGTTGTTGCCCAAGCATGCCAGCCCTTGATGTCGGCATTGACTACAAGCAGTCTTGGATGAGTTTCTCACCTTGTGGTGATATGGGGGGAAACGCTATCATACACATCTTGCTCAACACCAGCCCAATAGCTTCTTTCTCCTGTTTCTAGCATCTCTCTTCTTCCTGCAGAAGTTCTGTCAGATCAAAGACTGCAACTCACCTGCGCTCCGATCCAGGTTTCCTCTTTTTGCTGAGGTTGCATGACAGGAAACAGAAATGTGCAGAGGTTAAGAAGAGAGAATTTGGGGAAAGGGTCAGGTGGCTTTTGAAACTGACTTAACAGAGGAGATCAGTCAGGTTCTGTATGGCATAAACTATCAATTGGGGCCAGGTGCATTTTCTGCACAACCCTGAGGTTATGCAGTATAAGTAAAATCTGGCATGATGAGAATCACAGTCATCTGAGCAAGTTTCTAGCCCCTACAGAGGTCAAAATAAGCTTGTGGCCAATCTCTGATGAACTCTCCACATTAACTAAAAGATGCAACCAGATTAGAGTTGCCAAGTCCCCCTGTACTCCCGACGGAAGGTGGAGGCCCTGGAACCTACCTTTTGGGTGTCTCCTTTGCACACGCAAAGCACGCACGCGCCCCCAGGCCTGCACAATGATGTCACTTCCAGGAAATGACATCATCACGCAGACCGTGGCCATCCCAGGAGCACTCCCGTGCTCCACAGGGGGCCCAATTCAGCCCAGATCGAATTCAACCCACGGGGGCCCCCATTTGGCCTGGATTCAGCAATCCCTGCACTGCAGAGGCCCAATTTGGGCCAATTCGGGCTGTTTTGGGCCCGCAGGAGCGTGCCACGCCACCCGGGAGCATGCCCGTGAGGCCCGTGCCTCCCCCACCAGCCAGGTAAGCAGGGGGGCGTGGAGGTGGGGGATCCCTCATCCCCAGCGGGGGAATGGCAACCCTAAACCTGATTTCAAAAGTAGGAACCAAGCCAAGGCATCCTTCCCTGTCTATCCAAACTTCTATCTCCTTTCCTTCCCATTGGTGAGTTCCTTATCCCATTTTATCTTCCCAGTTGCTCCAAGAAGGAAGTCAGGTTGAGAAACACCCCAAGGCAACTCAGTACGTTTCATGGCTGATCAGCATTCGAACCCCGGTCTCCCCAATGCGCATTCTAGCCAGAATACCACATTCCTCTTCTCTCTTGCATATTTTTTCCTTTATGAATGCCAGACGTATATGGGGCAGGGGCTCACAGTTAAGCAACAGCAAATCAGAAAGGCATTCAGCATATGCTCAGAGGTTCTTGCTTCTCTGTTCTTTTCCTTCGTGGTAGGCTTCAGAAGAGATCCCTATCTAGCCAGGTCTCAAATTAAAACCTCGGCATCTGTGGTCAGCATCAGTGTGCATACACATGTATCAGCAGTGTTTATCCAATACCATGTGTGTCTAGTGTCTTGTTTATTTGAAAATGTCGCATTGCGTTCCTGCATCCACAGCTGTGTTCTCAGTGTAGGCTGTGGGCGTGTTTATTGTGAATTCCTTTTCTCGATGCAGGTGTTCCTATCTCTCCCCACTGTGTTTGACTGCATGTGTGGGGGCGTTTGTGAGTGCAGCAGCCTGCTCGAAAACCCTCTCCTGCGGTCAGCACTCAATAGCACCAAAATGCAACAGTGCAATGCCTGCTGCCATCTGGTGGTATAATCAGGTCGCTGGCACCACCAACAGGGGATGAGCGCTGTTTCACACTGTATTCCTTGTCTTATGCATGACACTCAGCGTTCCCGGAAGGGAATTGTTTGTAGACTTTTGGTTTATCACTCTGCAACTGAACTCCATAAGAGGCTGAAACCTGTGGCTGCCCTGGTCATCAATTAAGTGTAACAAACAGTCCGTTCGAGTCCCTTGCATGTGAAATCATTTGGAATGATTTGCTACAAAGCTTTATGTATAGGCAACTGAGCCTGGCAACCAGCCAGAGGGCTGGGGAGGCAGGGACATGGGGGGAGGCATGTGACATTGGCACCAATGCTGCTACTTCTCTTCCAGGTACAACCCGGAGGTGACAATGGTCGTACTTGGAATTGCCAGAAACAATGGTAAATGGTTTTGCTGATTTCGAGAACTACCACTGTCACTTCCTGGTTGTACCCAGAAGTGATCCCTTGGCTCAGAGGTTGGCAATGTTTTTTTGTCTTTATTTTTCTTCTGCCACTATTCCGACTGGCGGCAAAAAACAGACAAGTTTGGCAGGAGATTGTCCACAAGTGGGCACTTGGTAGACAGACAGACAGACAGACAAATTTATTGTATATAGCCTTTGCAAGTTAAAAACATATTTACAGCTCTAGAATTTTAAAATTTCTGAAATTCCATCCATTTCTAGACATTCACATTCAGATTCAAGAGATTACATTTCATTTCATTTGGCTGCTTTCTTAAGGACCATCTCTGCTCTAATTCTCCTAGCAGCTAAAGCAAAAAGTGCCACCCTGTTGGAAACAAGGGGATCCACTTGGTAGCCCTTTTTATGCACCATAAGAAGCTCAATAGTTGAGAAAGACCCTTCACAAACTGACACCCGCACCACTCCTTTCCCTAGTGATTGTGGTTAGAAATGTTGGCGTGAACGTTCCGTTTCATATGATGCATCTGACGAGATGAGGAACGGCTCACGAAAGCTTATCGCCGAAATAAACTTGGTTAGTCTGAAACGTGCCCCTTCATTTCCATTTACTCTCCAACAGAAGATTGACAGAGAAGCTACCGAGAGGATTCTTTGCCCGCCCTGGGAGCCTAGGTTCCACCTGACTTCACAACCAGTGTGACAGATGCCAAACACCTTACACTTCAAAAACCAGGTCAGCTGTCAGTGTTGCTTTTGGAAAATTTCACATCATTTGGCGCATAGAAACAGAACCCCAGTTTTTTGAGGGAATGCATATGCAGGTACTGAAGCTGTTATATGCATGGAAGGGGAAGGTGGTTTGTTTCTCACATTTTTTCTCCCCAGTGGCAGCATATAATAAAAAACCTGCCGAGCATGGCTTGGGGCACTGTGATATTCCACCTTTGACACAGATTCATGTGGGTCTTGTTATTTCTTTGTTAAAATTATAGGTGTGTGAGTGTAAGCACAAGCCTGAGGCCTTTTCTGTCTAGCCAGGAAGACCCCCACGCTTAATAAAATGCCACTGTCCTCTAATTGATAGCATGTTCGATTATGGATATTAGAGGATTAACCCCCACACCACTCTTTCCCATCACCAGACAAAATTAAATGGCACAGAGAGGCCAAAGATTTGATTATGAATGGGCCTGTTAGCATTTGGTAATTTACTGGTTGTAGCCACTGGCAAGGTAAATAACTGATGCGCATGATACCTGCCTTTGGCTTCTGTGGGCAACCTCTTGCCCTCTCTCCTGCACTGGGTATTTAACTTGTTATAACATTGTCCTCTGGTAAATGCCAAAGAAGAGTCCAGAGGTCAACAAAAACAGAACTTTATTTATTTCCCTTTAGGGGGAAAGACAGGTTATGGAGTTCAGGAATAGACAGCGCACAGTCGTAGCTGTCGGGGAGATGTAACTGGGAGAAGCGGTGTCACGCATGGATAAGTTGTTACAGTGATTGGAATCAGCCAGAAACTGCTAGTAAAACTGCTAAATTTCTCTCAGGTTTCCCAACCTCACCCAAGATTTCTGGACTTGTACCATGCAGGCCTCAATCTTCCCCTTGGATTCCCTCTACCCAGGACTACTACAGTCGAGAGCTTATAAATTGGTGTGCACCCCCAGGTCAATTCACAAGACCCGTTCTGCTTCTGCCTGAGATACAGCGCCTTCTAAACTGCCTGTCAGAAGGTCTGGAGTCTTGTCAGATGAGAATGACAGTTGAATGCTCCTCTTCCACCAACTTGCCCTCCCTTCTCCCTCCCAGGGTTCCAAGGGGACCGAGTGGGGGGTTGTTTCTGGCTTCACTGCACCAACAAGGTGATCAGGGAATCAGCTGATAAGGGGGGAAACGAGACAGATGTTATCTGTTACTTATGTGGAATTACAGTCAAAGTGAAGCCAGCAGCTAGTCAGTTCTGCTAAGTAAGGGGTGTGTGGGTCAATAGCAGAGCACCTACTTTGGTGCGTATGTCTCACATTTCAACGCCCGGCATCTTCAGTTATGGGAGCTCAATAGCCAGGAAAGGGCTTTCAACCCCAGATATCCACTACCAGTCAGAGTAGACAAGACTGAGATCCAAGCTACAAGTGATGCCTTACACAGGTTGGACACTTGTCAGCTTACCTCAAGTTTTGATGGGAAATGTAGGCATCCTGGTTTTACAGCTTGACTCTTCATTACAGTTGCAAGACCAGGATGCCTACATTTCCCATCAAAACTTGAGGGAAGCTGACAAGTGTCCAACCTGTGTCAGGCGTCACTTGTAGCTTGGCTCTAAGCTATGTGGCCATGGCTCATTTGTACGGTGCCTGCAAAAGGGCAAAAGTTCAGTTTTCACATCTCTTGTGAAATGGATCTCAGGTATTTCTGCTGCCCATGTGATGGATGGACCAAGGGTCTGTCTCAGTATTAGGCAGTTTGATATGATGGCATGAGGAGAAGACATGGCTGACTGGCAGAGCACATGCTTTGCATGGAGAAGACCCCAAATTCGTAGGGTTGCCACTTAACAGGAGGTGGCGGGCATTCTCCCACTTTCAGCTGCAGTCCTCTCACTGCTTTCCTCTGGGTGGTAGGAGGAAAATGGGAGAGGGAAGTAGTATGTATGCGTCACAATGTCATTTCTAGCAAAAAACTAGAAGAGACATCTCAGTCCCCCCCCATGATGCTCTAGGAACTCCCCTAATCTCTATGGTCTTTATCATAGAGATTTGGGAATCCCTGGAGGATCACAGAGTCGTTGTGATATTACGTCCAGGTTTTTGCTCTAAGTGATGTTACGATGCACACAACACTTTTTAAAGGGTTCTCTCCCTCCACAAAAGCTCCCAGTATTTGCAGGATCTGGGCTGGCAACGCTGTGGATTCAGTGCCTGGCACTTCCACATAAAGGATGTCCAGCAGCACATTTGCGGAAGGAGCAGCTGCCAGTCAGAGCAGACAATGCCAAACTACCTGCAGAGATTGTCTAGCACTACCTAGATCTATTTACATCTTTAATTCACACTCTCATTTAAAAACTACGGATTTTACAGTCTCTCTTGAGTACTGCAGATGGATATAGGAATCTCTGACTCTGCTCATCCATCTGTGCCTACCCAGACTAAACCTGGCAGTTTTATTTGGGGAATGAATGACTCACCGGCTCCTGCGATGACCCGATTTCTTTTTCTTTTTCTTCTTGGGTGGAGGTGAGGTCGAGGTGCTGGACCGCCTCTTCAGCCTATGGAAGAAGCAGAGAGAGAGAGAGATTGGTAACTTGATGCCTTCTATTTATCACATTTTTATCCGGTCCTTTTCCCAAGAACTCAGAACATGTACATGGTTCTCTCTTCCCCATTTTATCCTCACTACAACCCTGTGAGGTATGCAAGATTGGGAGAGAATCTCTGGCACAAGGTCACCCACTTGTGGCAGTGACAATTTGCACTAGGGTCGCCAATATTCTATTCTGACAGTCTGTTCTAACTGCCCCTCTACACCCCAGAGAAGTACTTAATTGAAACAAAGAGGTCTTCCAGGAGTTCCCATTTTATCTCATCAATACCCTTTTGTACCTTCCCTCACCCATCTTCCCAACCAGGGCTATTCAGGGACCTGATAAGCCCTTCTCATCTGGCAATCTCTCTGGACATCAAGCACCCTTCTCACCTATAGTTTCTCCAAGATATGTACAATCAAGCCTTTCCCAATGTATTGTTTCACCTCCGGACAAGCCATTAAGCTATTGTTTCGGGGACAGAAGATGTAATTCTGTCCCAGGGTACATTTTGCACTATAACTGGACTGCCCCCGGCCATGTGCTGTGTATGTGTGTTCCTTGGATCCATATGCATACCCTCCGATTTACCAAAAAGTGCTGGTTGCTCACGCTGCAGCCTCTACGGACATCCCCTCTCTCCTAGACTGGTAAATATCTCCCTACCCTGAACCTCTCTCCCTCTTCCTCCCTGATTTTCTAGTTAGCCCCGTGTGTATGCTGTCTAATTTTCTGTGTGTTTGCCTTTTACTGCTCTGTTAATAAAGAAACCTTTCCTTTAGGACATTTGTCTGCTCATGTTCTCTAAGGGCAGGGCTCATTTCGAGGGGGAACGCACAGGAACGCAGTTCCGGCAGTTCCCCAAAGAGGTCGCGTCAGGTAGCCCCGCCCACCTGACTCTCGGCCATTTTGGGCCTATTTCAGCCTGGATTGGGGCCGAAACAGCCCAGATCGGGCCTCTGATGGTTGGTGGATCACTCTCCCGCTCATCAGTGGCCCGATCCTGACCATTTTGGGCCCCTTTTCAGCCATTTTCAGCCCCTTTTTGCCATTTTGGGCCCAATTTCAGCCCTGAATGGCCAAGATTGGGTCCAAAACAGCCAGAATAGGTGATGTCAGGGGGTGTGGCATATACAAATCAGTTATACTCATGACACACTTCCGGTGATGGCAAGAGGTGTGGCATATGCTAATGAGCTATGCTAATGAGTTATGCTAATGAGTTCCTCCAGCTCTTTTTCTACGAAATGGCCCCTGTCTAAGGGAATAATCCTGCCCATGTTCTCTAAGGGAATAATTCATGGAGATCCCAGTTCCCCTTCTCACTGTGCCTCCTTAAATGTTAATTCCCCCAGCTCACAGGGAGCCCCCCCTCATTTAGGGTAACACTGACATAGTCTGGCACACTTTTCCACAAAGATGGAGCAGCCACTGAGAAGGCTTGAATGAGATCAGACTGAGGTTGATCTAACTGCATGGTAGGTAAGAAAAATAAGAAGGCCATCGAAAAGTTCTACAAAATGAATGGCAAAGAAGTGTAGAACCAAAACTATTAACAAGCATAGCAGGAAACAGATCATAGAATTGGTTTATAATCTGTTCCATAAGGCAGAGGTCCTCTGCGCCATTCTGCCTGTGGTTGCCCAGGCAGCACAGCGGCAAAGGGGCTTTCATATTTATTTATTTATTTATTTATTTATTTATAGTCCACCTTTCTCACTGAGACTCAAGGTAGATTGTGTGAGATTAGTACAGTCAGCTTCAAGGACATTTCCATAAACAATGCCATAGTGTAAATATACAGAATTTTATAAAGACATAGGCTATAGCCAGGGCTTTTTTTCTGGGAAAAGAGGTGGTGGAACTCAGTGGGTTGCCCTTGGAGAAAATGGTCACATGGCCGGTGGCCCCACCCCCTGATCTCCAGACAGAGGGGAGTTTAGATTGCCTTCCGCTCTGCACCGCGGAGGGCAATCTAAACTGCTCTCTGTCTGGAGATCAGGGGGCGGGGCCACCGGCCATGTGGCCATTTTCAAGAGGTTTCGGAACTCCGTTCCACTGCGTTCCTGCTGGGAAAAAGCCCTGGCTATAGCATGAGTAAGAATCCAATACAGAGTTAAAGAAATGCTGAAACAGAGCGTAAGCAATTCTAGGGCTGACATTAGGCCACATGAAGCACAAGTAGTTCATAGGAGCACATATTTAAGACAACAAATAGTACATAAGGCAACACAGTGTCTATGGTCCTTAACTCATTAGCAAAGCATCTGAGAGCCCCTTCCTATAATACAAAAGCCTTTTTGAATAATTCGGTTTTGCAGCATTTGTGGAAAGCTAGGAGAGTGGGGGCTCTCCTGATCTCCTCAGGCGGGTTGTTCCACAGGGTAGAGGCCACCACAAAGAAAGTCTGCTGTACGAGCTGCTGTTGATTTTGCCAATGTGCAGGGTGGCACCTGCAGGAGACCCTGTTTTGTTGAGTGAAGCTGCCCTGGAGGAACAGAGGGAGGGAGGCAGTCCCATAGGTATGCAGGACCAAGGCCGTGAAGAGCTTTGTATGTGATAACTAATACCTTGAGCTGAGCACAGTAGCTGATAGGTAGACAATGAAATGACTGCAGAATGGGTGTGATGTTCATGCTCCCACTCACTCCTGCTCGTTTCCCCTCATTTTCCCCACCTCCATTCTGTGGTGATCACTCTACCCTTCCATGCTCCCTGGGGGCTTTTTCTGAGGGTTTTTATTTTAACTGAGTAACATACTGATATACTATTATAGCCCTAACCTAGACAGCCCAGGCGAGCCTGATCTCAGAAGCTAAGCAGGGAGGGCCTTGGTTTGTAATCGGATGGGAGACCTCCAACGAAGACCAGGGTTGCAGAGGCAAACAATGACAAGCCACCTCTGTTAGTCTCTTCCATGAAAACCCCACCAGGGGTCACCATAAGTCAGCTATGACTTGAGGGCAGGATTTCATTTTTTCATTATATCGGTATATTGAGGTATCAATTACTGATTAATTAAAAAGAAATCAGAAAATCCCTCCTGGTGGCATGGGGCAGGATGGCCAATGCATGGCCAATGCATGATGGTCAATGCACGGACTGGGGCAGGAAAAACAGCACCAGTGAGAGACGGCCCAGAAAAACCTGATCTTTCCTTCTCACGTGGCTGCCATCCAAGCTTTGCTGTGATCATTCTCAAAATGCTGCAGCAAAGCAGGATTGGGAAAGATCTCTGCAAAGTTGCAGTAAACCTGGGAGATGTAGAAAAGCAAGCCCTTACTCCCCAACAGCACCCTCCCAGGGCAAAAACACCATAAAGTCGCTGACTTCTAGAAACGATTAAACTTTTGCAAGAAGGTTGTGTACCCCTCATGCTCTCATGAAAACCCAGATGATATCCTGGTAACTTACCTGTACTCTCTGTGACTGCTGTCATCTTGATAGCAGTCAGTTGTACAGTCACACTGCAGGGGGTAGCCCTCTCCGTAAGCAGGGTACTCCATTGTGTATTCTTCTCCATCCACCATGTGATGGTTTTCTATCACTCTGTCCAAGGGGAGAAAAAACAGAAGCAATATGTAAAGAAGTATCTTCCGTTTGCAGATATAGCTACTTTTAAGATAGCCCAGGGAAGCCTGATCTCATTAGATCTCAGAAGCTAAGCAGGGTCAGCTTTGGTTAGTAATTGGATGGGAGACCTTCACAAAGTTCAGGTTTGCAGAAGCAGGCAATGGCAAACCACCTCTGTTAGACTCTTGCCATAAAATCCACACCAGGGTCGCCATAAGTCTTTTATGACTTGAGGGCAGGATTTTCTTTTTTTTCTTAAGCAGGCCCAAGCAGTTTGTGGCGCGTCTTTGAGCCCTTAGTCTACACTGCACGTGTACCATTCTAGGTAACTGTGAATTCTGTTCGCTTTTCAAATGCCCAGGACAAAAGATAGCAGCGCATAGCACAAAATGTGATGCACAGCAAGCAATGTCCTCTCCATTTTAGCCAGGCCTAGAATTGCCCAGTGAGCAAATACAGACATTTTCCAGAGTCCAGATCAGCTGTTCAGGCAGCCAGCAGACACCTGGGAAAGTGAGACCCAATGTAATGTTGTGGTTACAGGTTCAGTTTAATCTCAAGATGATCTGGGTTCAAGTCTTCTCAAGCACAAAGTTCACTGTATAATTTTAGGACAGTCTCTCTCCGTCCACCTCTTTCAATGTAGCCTACCTCACAGGGTTGTTGTGAGGATAAAATTTGGGAGGAGAAAATAATGTCTGCAGTCCTGAATAGACATGGGCATGAACCAGAAAAAACCTGAACCATGTGGTTTGTGGTTCGTCAAATTTCACGAACCACGAACTATGAACTTTCATGAACCTGCCCCTGGTTCATGAACTGGCTCGTTTGGTTCATGAAAACTTCTCATCCGGGTCAGAAAATAATCACTTCCGGGTCAGCAGAAGGTCACTTCCGGGCCAGAAGTAGGTCACTTCCGGAGCAGCAGAAGGTCACTTCCGGGTCAGCAGAAGGTCTGCAGGAAGTCCATCCCCTGTTGCCTAGAAACTGATTGATTAGCACCTGGCTGTCTGCAGTCACAAACCAAAAAACAAACCAAATGAACCAGCCTAAAGTTTGTGGCGGTTCATCAGAAATGAGATCTGATGAACCGCTGGTTTGTGAACCACGAACCGGCCTGGTTCGTGCTTAATTTTGGTTCATATTTCGGTTTGTGCCCATCTCTAGTCCTGAACTCCTCAGATTAAAACCCTCCATAAAACCTCATCTCGGATGTACCTAGAGACGATCATTGTGACTGCTGTGGGAAACTTCTGGTGCTGAGCCTTTGTGCTTGTATTGGGCAGAAGGAGTGTGTAGAGAGAGGCTGGTAAATGCTTTTAGAAACCAACCTCCCCTCTTCGTTTGGCTTCCCCTCTCAAGATGTCAAAAAGTAGGGGGGGATCCTGATGGGGGAGGCTGTGTCGCTTAGCAGACATGCAGCCCAGCAGGCATTAATCTCCGTCCTCTCGGGAATCTTAACCCAATTACAAGACGAATGAATAATTGGCTGCTTTAAGGGAAACTTAACCCCAGGATGTTTGGGCTCGGGAAATACAGCTGTCCATGGGCTGGCAAGGCAGGAAAGGAAGTGTGGCTGGGGCAAAGGAGGGTCTGTTCAGGGCTTTCCTTTTGTGTACAGTTAGACCGCAGACTATAGATGCATAACAATGTGGTACATATGTTTCAATGGCTGAATTGCTGCGCGTAATATACAGGGAATGAGATCCCCCCATTCTTTTTTTAATGGTGGGAGGGCAGGAAGCAGCTATACCTCCTTCTGCTGAGCTTCCTCTCCCCAAGAAACATTTGTACTGAATTTAATGTCAATTGGATTGTTTTTATTCTCATGAATCGCTTTGGAAGGCAACATTTGGCAGAAAGAGGGCTAAAAATATCAAACAACTATATTGCGGAGAAATACGGCCACGCAAATGCCTGTGTGTCATTTGCAACGGATGTGCCAGTGTTTTGCAGATTTGTACTAGGGTATTGGGATCCGAACACTGGAGGGGGAGCTGGGTCAGCCCTTGGTTAAAGCAGAGCGTGGTTAGAAGAGTGTCACCGCAAAATGAAGACTTGGTTACGTCAGGGAAGATATAAATGTTCTGGAAGAGCTCCAGGCTAGGGCTGCATAAACTTCCTATTTTTGGAACTTGTTCCTGGTAAAGCGCTGTCCCGTTTTTGACCTTGGTGAAGAACAAGGAAGAGGCCCTTTAAAAAATAATAATGAGGGACAGAGAGAGTCAAATTAGCATGTTTAGGTTTTTACCTATTTCTGGCATGGTACAGTGGTTACAGTGTCAGACGAGGACCTGGGAGACTTGACGGAAAATGAATCTTACAAAATTATCTCAGGCCAGTAACGTTCTCCTAATCTAATCCTGCTCTATAGGGTTGTTGTGAGAAAAGAAAGGGAGAATGGCATGCCCTGCCCAGAGTTTCTCTGATGAAAACAGAATGAAAAAAATGTGAATAATAGAAGTGAAAGGCCAAACTACTGGTGATGCTGGAATTCTGTGACTGAAAGTCTAGATGAGTAGTTTGTCCATAAAAAACAACAGGGGGGGGGGTGGTGGAAATCTGCATCAGGAGTATAATAATGGGGAAATGAGGGTTTAACCCGCCCCATGCCAGATCATTGATCAAAACTGTCTCCCCCTAGGCTGATTTAAGTTGGGGGGAAACCCTCATTTTTGTGCACATCTTTCCCCCAAATGTGGTTTAAAAGATTGGGGTGGTGGAGTGGGGTTCCCAAAGTAACAGCGTGATCGGCAAAGATAAAATAATGTGCCCTCTTGTTAATTTTTCTTAAGTGGAAACTTCTGCAGACACGGCCTATATTTGAAATCTTCTTTGCTCCTCAGTTACTGATTCATTTCAGCATTATGTGTACTACAATCAAGATACATTTTCACCTCCTCTCCTCAGCACAGATTTCAGACTGAAGTAGATGAAACACTGGAGAGCTGTGATTAGATCTCCCCCCCCCCCCAGGTATAACTTGACCCTAATAAGCAACTGCTTTGGGGAGGGGGCCAGATCAATTCTCCTGGAGAAAATGGCAGCTTTGGAGAATGGACTCCGGGGTGTCAAATCACTGTTGACCTTCTTCCCTCCCCAGCCTCCAACCTCCCCAGGCTCCACTCACAAATTGCCAGGAATTTCCCAACCCAGAGTTGGAAACGCTTGTACTTTACCAGGTTTTACGCTATAACAGGAGATCTCTCAGCAACCTGTTTTTTAACCTGTTGGTGCCTAAAGTACTGGGCTGGCAGTAGGAAATGGGGGAGGGGGCCATGCACCAGCTTCACATTCCTGGCATTATTTCCAGTAAAAACAGAAAGTGACATCATGGATGCTCTAGGGTTTGCAAGAACTATACAGTGTTACCACAGAGATTTCTATAAATCCTAGAGAGTCCTATTTGGTTTCTACCAGAAGTGACATCAGTGTGCTGGAGTGACACCAGCATGCCAGTCCATGTCTCCTCGCTGCTTCTGGGAGTTGCTAGTTGTGGCCTGGGAACCCTACCATCCAGAGCACACTAGGGCCCTATTATAGCCCTTCATGGAGGGAAAGATAGAAGGTGCCCATCTTCTCTTCCCTCAGAAAGGGAAAAGTATCACTGAGCAGTCAAAAAGGAAAGGGCTGCCTTCTGCCTGCAATCAGAAGCCCCCAACCTCATTGAACACGTGGCACTTTTGAAATTTTGCAAAAGGGTAGTAGGTGCCACCACAAATGGCTGCCACCACAAAATGAGTGCTCAAGGCACAGTCAGAACCAGTCACAAAATGGCTGCAATGTGGAGCCAATTTGTTACAGGGTTCTTTTGTACAATGGGAGCTGCTGCTTTTGAACAGGTGCTTGATAGAGTTGCCAGCTCTTGGTTTGGAAATTCCAGGAGATTTGGGAGTGAAGCCTGGGGACTGGAGTGGAGAGGAGTATAACCTAGGGCAGGGTTGGAGGAGGGGAGGGATATTAGTGGAGTATAATGTCCTACAGTCCACCCTCCAAAGCCGCCATTTTCTCAAGGGGAACTAATCTCTGTAGTCCTGAGATAAATTGTAATCCTGGGAGATCTCTAAGCTCCACCTGGAGGTTAGCAACCCTATGCTCCTCACAAACTGTGGCTTCCTGGGCTGCAATATCTCCTGTTCTGAGGAGGTCAGGAAAACAAAGCTCTTTGCTTTGGTGCAGAGGTCCCCATTTGGTTTCCATCCAACATCCTTTGATTTTGTCCCCAAGACTCAAGGTCTGACCAAGTGGTGCCTTAAAACACCTTGGTGGTCTCCATGGTGCCCCTAGAGGTCACACTGGGCATTTCTGCTCTAGTCAGTTGGGCGACATCCCCCTCCAGTGGCTTTTCTTTTACACAGATACTGTTCTTTACATTTTCTTTGTTAACATCGAGTTAACAAAGGAGGTTCTTTACATGTTTCTTTATTAACATCTAGTTCTGCATGCAAGGACTGTGAGAAACAGTCTCTCATTCCATGCGCCTGCAACCCACGAGACTCATTTTGAATTGCTAAGTGCCATAACATATTATGGGACAATTTTGTTTCTGCAATATATCTGGGACGCAAAGGAAACTCCCTTTGCTTTTAAACCTCTCTTTGCTTTTAAGGTGGGCTATTATTGCAAAGGGAACGACCACAGCAAACAGACCAGAGATTTCAGCAAACGTGTACAAGAGGTGTGCTGGCACCGATCCATGGGGTGAGAAATAATAGGCATGTTGGAGGAACACAAGAGTAGCCCTATCTGCATATGTAAAATACGGAGGGGCTGGACTGGGGGCGGGGGAGTGATTGACAGCAAAGAAGCAACAATTAGGAAGGACGAGGCTTCTAAAAAAAAATACTTCTTTTTTTACAAGCAGCATTGCTGTGTAAGTAAGTTGCCCAAGACCAGACAGTGAATCCAGTGTAGTGCTGTGCTCTGAACTTGCAGCCAACACTTCTGGAACACACAACTGTGCAGTTGGATGGTCTGCTGAACTATCTTCTTTACCTCTTCAGAGGTGCTAGTCTGTGCCCTGTACAGTCTGCCTTTCTCTGATCAGATCTCCCACTTCTGCACTTTCCCCAGTTCTCCAACCCAAACGAGGCATAAATGGTGTGTTCTGCAGGGTCTATTCCATGGGAGAGAAGGTGGCATGGTATAGCCCAGTCTTGTCAGATCTCAGAAGCTAAGCAGGGTAAGTGCTTGGATGGGAGACTACCAAGGAAGACTCTGCAGAGGAAGATGGCAAACCATCTCTGCTTCTTACTTTCCTTGAAACCCCCCTGCTAGGTTGCCGTAAGTGGATTGCAAATTGACGGCACATACATAGGTAGGATCTATTCCTGTCCAGAGAGACCTGTTTCATCCCAGCCCCCAACCTGGCTAATGGATTATAACATGTGTGGGATTGTTTGTTGGGTTGTTGAGAACTCAGTGACGAGAACACTGTTGGTCTAGGAGACCCAAGAAGATTTAATGACAGAGTGGGACACCTGAGTTGGAAATGCAAAATCATGACCTCCAATGACCGTGATATCCATCAGGAATAAACCATCACCCATCCAAGGTCCAGAAGAATCTCTAGGCAGGGTGGCTGTTTTCAGACATTAGGATAAGGCGTACTGAGAGGCCGGCAACCACTCCGAGAAGCACCTGAGACATATGGGCCGTTTCCACATGTACCGGCATAGTGCTAACCTCTCGCAACGAGGGTGTCTTCTTGGCGCGATTTCTGACATCATTGTGCCACGATCCCATTTTCATGGCGCAATGACATCAGAAATTGTGCCAGGATGACGCCCTCATTGCGAGAGGTTAGCGCTATGCCGGTATGTGTGGAAATGGCCATGGTTGCCATACTGTCCAAATGGGGCAACGTGTGGATTTTCAGCTTTGGTATATGCGAACCAGAACCTTGACAAATCGGTTTGGTGTAGCGTATACAGAGGCTTACACATGGGCAAAATCCACATGTTGCCTGTTTCAGACAACACAATGAGAAAAGAGGGTAATTTTCATGTTTCCAATAGGTTTAGTTGGCAGATTCCTGGAAATGCAATTGTAATGTGTGAAAAGGATTGGCATGTGATCCCATTCTCCCCTTCCACATATTCATCTGTTCCCACAACCCTGTATGGGGCCCTCCGTACTCACATCTGTCTCCCATGCTGGTCCTCCCGGGTGAGCACGCCCTCCTTTTCCATCAGCATCTGCCGGAAAGTTCCTACTTTCTGCCGGATCTCCTCTTCAGAGTACCTGCTAGGTCAAAGAAGAGAGAGAGAGGGAATACATTGCAAATGACCAAGCCTCCATCGATGCAGAGAGACGAGAAGATCCAAAGCAAAAAAAAAAAACCCTCAAGAAATTCCTAACAAAACTCCCATTCCCCCATTTTTTCCTCTAAGGTCCCCCCATTTTTCCTACGAAAAATCTGGAAATTTCAAGCAGCTCAAAAAAAAGTTATCCTGACCTGGATAGCCCAGGTGAGCCTGATCTCATCAGATCTCAGAAGCTAAGCAGGGACAGCCTTGGTTAGTAATTGGATGGGAGACCTTGAGTGAAGATCAGGGTTGCAGAGGCAGGCTATGGCAAACTACCTCTGATAGTCTCTTGCCATGAAGACCCCACCAGGGGTTGCCGTAAGTCAGCTATGACTTGAAAAAGGTCCTATGAAATATTGTTTTGCGAATGAGCGAAATGCTTTTAAAGACAATGCACTGCTCACTCAAAACATGTAGTATGAAGATTTTAATGTTAAGACAATTTACAGCATTTCAATTTCCCCCCAAATTTCCAGCCCCCTCCCCTGCCCAAAACCCAGACTGCTCACTCCACAGCTTCAAAATTACCAGAACTGTTCCATTTCTGCCCTTGCAGGGGGAGGCAGTCTTTGGACTTTGTGCCCTATTGGTGCTGCACAGATCACAGTTGAGGGAGTGGTGGGGTGGTGGGCTTAGCCCTGCACCCTGACCTTTGGTGGCCACCAGGGTTTGGAACCAAGAACATGTGCAGTATCTGCTCAGATCAGAGCCATCATCACAACCCTTGACTTTCCTCAAACCCCAGAATTTCCACCAAAGTTTACTATTAATGCTCAGAAGTTAAGAGGACTTAGCCATGACCTGGCTGGCCCAAGCTAGTCTGATCTTGTCAGCTTTCATAAGTTATGCAGGGTCAGCCCTGGTTAGTATTTATTTTATTTATGTTTTATTTATTTTATTAGATTTATATCCCACTCTCCCTGTGAACAGGCTCAGGGTAGCTAACAACAAAGAATACATCATATATTATACAGTATAAAACAGTATAGAAAACAGTACAAAAGTTTACAAAGACTGGCGCCATAATAATAATAATTATTATTATTATTTATTACATTTCTCACTCGTCCTTCCCACAAGCGGGCTCAGGGCGAGGTACAGCAGTTATAAAAATATAATACAAATATTAAAACAATTCATAAAACAACAGCTCATCATAAAATCAACAACAGATAATAACTGTCCCAAGATAGGGTCAATTCTAGATTCCTGCCCATCAACATACAGGGGGAGGGAAGTGGACAGATAATATACTGCAACCCATACATGGGTCAGCAAACGAATGGGCACTACATAGCCCCGTGCTGTACCCATATATTGGGCAGCTGGACGGTGGACACTGTATAACCCCACACTTAGTGGGAGGCTGGTGGGAGGCTCAGTGAGGTTCTCGTGCTGGCCTCAACCATACGCCTGGTGGAACATCTCCGTCTTACAGGCCCACCGAAATGATAGAAGATAAACAATACAGGCTACAATAAACCATGGATATAGCTATGACACGGGCTCAGGGCAGCTGCCATCAGGGCACAGAAAGTGGCAAACAGAAACGAGACAATTTGCTGGCTCTCAACCAAAGGTCTGGTGGAACATCTCTGTCTTGCAACCGTGTGGAACTGTAGCAAGTCAATTGGGAGGGTGTTCCACCAGGCCAGAGCCAGGCAAGAGCTGTTTATCTGCAGAGCACAAGTGGGAGAGGTAGAGAAGACCACCAGAGTTGTTGCACAAAGGCAGCAATGGCAACCACCTCACATGTCTCCTGCCCTGAAAACCCTACAGGGTCACCATAAGTTGGCGGCAACTTGACAGCACTTTCCACCACCACCACAGAATTCAACAGAAAGCGAGGTGAGGATGACTCTTTTCCCTGCAGGTCAGCTATTCAGCAATTTGTGATATGCAGATAACCTAGCCCAAGAGAGCACAAAAGAGAAAGAGAGTCACACCTCAGATACTGAAGCTTGAAAAGCAAGTGGTTCCCTGCCACTTAGTGAATGCACCATTAGGGAGGGAGAAGAATAAGAAAGACATAAAAAAAAAACCCTGCCCACGAGAAAGAGGGGAGCTTTTCTTTTCTTTCTTAAGAGGACGGCTTCAGACATGGAGCTATCTTAGACCTTGGCTCCTTTTTTCAGGGCAGCGATGCCCGCATGCGGCTGAACAAAGGAACGGAACTCCATCTATGAAACAGAGGTAGGAACTGTTTCTTAATGCTTGCAACTCCAAGAGAAGGAACTCATCCGCACTTCAACATCTTAGGGATGAGTAAGAAACAGGGTCAGAGGATCGGTGCTTACATCGCTTTTCATTTGATGTGGCTCAGATTTGTGTAAATATGCATGTGTGTGTTATTACACTTTTTATTCATTTGAATTTTTGTGACCATTCCACGCCCAGTTTGAACATGGTTAATCAAAAGAAGAAGGGAGTGAACTTGATTGATGGCTAGAGGTGACAGCAACGAAGAGGAAACAGAAAGGAAAAGAGAGAAACAGTGAAATCCTAAGCATGGGCTTAGACTGGTGTAACTCTGTTTAGGATTTCACTGAAAGAGGGCGCTTCATGCTGGACAGAGAATCCAGGAAGGCTGAGCCGCTTTTTCTTTCCCATGTGTGCAGAACAGAGCTTGAGAGAGCCATCATGCCACAGCAGAAAACAGCTATTATTCATCAGGTTCAGAAAAAAATTAAGTGTATCATTTAACATCACTGTGATGGTGAAGGTCCAGCCACAATGGGTAGCCCTAATAATCTCCCAGAGGTTTTAAAAAAAGAATGAGATGTCATTTCCTAGTGGAAGCTGGGTTGTAAAATTGAGACCTGGGGCACTAATCTGTTTAGAAGAGTGGTATATAAGCCCAGTTGTTGTTGCTGCTGTTGTTGTTATTATTACTAGGAAACCAGTGGGTTAATATGCTTCGATTGTCTATATTTACCAGACATCTTCCCAGTTTGCAGGCCCTGTTATGGCACTATTTTGAGGGATGGTTCAAGGGTGCTTGTTAAACATGTGAAATATGCTAGTGTCGTTCTCCAAGTTTCAGCTGCCTTTCCCATCGTCTCTAGAATTTAATTCTTGCACAGGGGAATGAATGCATCTTATCACTAGCATACATGCATATAAATATGCACACACGAGCAGTAAAACATTGCATAGTGCACAGCCGGCCACTTCATATCCTGTTGAGATCTATTTGGAATTGTTATATCAAAGGACAATTCTGTTTTTCTAAAAGAGTCCAGTGTGCATCTGACAAAGAGAAGTGTGATTCTTGAAAGCTTATGCTACAGTAAAGTTGGTTAGTCTTAAAGGTGCTACTGGACTCTTTTCGATTTTGCTACTACAGACTAACACAGCTAACTCCTCTGGCTCTTTTTTTCTAATGATCTTTAACCTCCAAAACAAGCTACCTCTGTTGGTATTGTGTATGCATAGAGTAAGGTTTTTATATGCAGTGGGTACATACAGTGGGTACACTATAATGTGTGTATAATTTATGAGGATAATTTATTGAAGCACATATAACATTAGAAAAGGCCAATATTTTATAGGAAAATTTCAGCATGGCTAAACAGAAAACGGCACGGAAAGAAAAAAAATCATAGGCTCAGCTCACACTGGAGAGAAATGAGAACTTTCAAGCCAAAACATCAGGAATTAGAAATCGGAAATAATTATCACTGCCTACTGAACATGGCAGAGAAGAGGGAACACAGCCATACGTAGTTAGCGGTATGCAGGGATGTAGTTAAGTAATTGTAGAATCTGGACTTAATGGTTTTAGGGGGGTTTCTCATTAGATGATCACATATATTTCAAGTGCAAACCTACAGCTTGCTCCCCCCCTCTCCACTAAGCATGTGACCGCAACCTCTGGACTTGAGCCCTAATAGACTTCCTAAATGCCTGGGACCCAGGGAGACTGCCCTGACCCCCAGCTACAATCCCCCACTTGCGAGAAATTGAGGAGCAGGAGGGGGGAAAGGCTTCTATATTCCTACAGCATTTCCAAGAAGTGACACCACACCCTCTCCAAACTCCAACATCCTCAGGCACTGTAAAATGTTGGAGGAGGGTACCATCATAGGACTGGGTTCAGAAAACATGGGCAAAGGGCCCAGTTAATTTACGAGGAAGTTCCTGGAAGGCCACTGACAACAACCAGGAGCAAGTGGAATGAAGTCCCAGTGATTCTGCCAGTGTCTCCAGAGGCCTCTTGGCTTGGCCCTTTTAGCAGCAGGGCCGGATTGAGGGGGGGGCAGGGGGGTAGCCTGCCCTCGGCGCCGCCAAAGAGGGGGCGCCGGGCGCGGTTGCCAGCTGCCCGGGAGGCTGAGCACAGGGTTGAGACCCTTGCCAGCCCCGCCGATGGGGCGGCTGACTGGCTTGCCGCGTGCGCAGGACCTCCCAGCCCTGCGCTCAGCCACCAGCACGGCAAGCCAGCTGCCCCAGCGCATGCCCTCGTCGCTGCCAGCTCCGTGGCTTACCATGGGCTGGGGCGGCCAGCTTGCTGCGCAGGCGGCACAGGGCAGTGGGGCACGCGGAGGGCCTCCTACTCCTGAGCTCAGCTGGCCGCACGGCACGCCGGCCACCCCAGCACCTGGTGAGCCACGGAGCTGTCGGCAGCGAGAGCATGCGCTGGGGCAGCTGGCTTGCCATGCGAGTGGCTGAGCGCAGGGCTGGGAGGTCCTGCGCGCGGCAAGCCAGCAAGCCACCCCAGTGCACGCATGCGCCACCGCCAGTTCCATGGCTCACCAGGCACTGGAGTTGCTGGCTTGCAAAGCGTGCACGCGCACGGAGCACCCAGGCAAGGCTTGCCCCGGGCGCCCGCGCACCTGGATCCGGCAGCAGCAACAATTCTGGTAGATTTTCCAACCTACAGGTGGCTGGAGGTTTCCTGGAATTACAACTGATCTCCAGGCTACAGAGATCAAGTCCACTGGCTGTTTTGGCTAGCGGGCTCTATGCAGGGCTTTTTTTCTGGGGAAAGAGGTGGTGGAACTCAGTGGGTTGCCCTTGGAGAAAATGGTCACATGGATGGTGGCCCCGCCCCCTGATCTCCAGACAATCTAAACTCCCCTCTGTCTGGAGATCAGGGGGCGGGGCCACCAGCCATGTGACCATGTTCAAGAGGTTCCGGAACTCCGTTCCCCCGCGTTCCAGCTGAAAAAAAGCCCTGGCTCTACGGCATTATACCCTGCTGAGGTCCCTAGACTGCCACCCTCTCTAGACTCCACCCCCCAAATCTCCAGGAATTTCCCAACTGGGAGTTGGCAACCCTAGATGCTTATAGTCTCAACTCACCCACTGTCTCCTCCCACAAGAGGTAGTGGGTGAGCCCAAGCCTCTTGTTGGTGCCGCAGAGACAGTGGCTCCCACAAGGGAGGGAGACACCAGGGAAATATAGCCAGGGAGATCCTCCTGCCAGGACGATGCTTTTTATCCCTTGCGCTTGGCCTCCTTGACAAAAGGCCTGCTTTGTTTTCCTTCCCCAATTGACTTAAGAGGCCCGGCCTTGTATTTATTGGGTGATTCACCCGGCTTTCGGCAGCTTTCATGGCTCATTAACCCTGAGTTACAGCCTCCCAACCAGAGCCCGGACAGCAGCTCTCTACTTGCACCAGCCTCTCTCTGGGTCCCCTGAGACAGCAGCAGGCCGGTCGATACCTCGATGATTTATAGCATCAATGAAACATTCAGGGAAGGAAGGGGAGGGGGCTCTGTGCTTTCCCCTGCTTTGCTTTGTGCTGGAGGAGCAGAAAGAATTCTCAAGTGGGCCTGCACAACGGCACAACTGCTGTCTGATTGAAGAAGGGAGCTCTGGCTCCAAAAATACTGCTTCCCAGGTTACCATCGTCCAGGTGGGGCCTGCAGTCCTACCAGAATCACAACTCATCTCCAGACTACAGAGATCAGTTCCACTGGAGCCAATGGCAGCTTTGGAGGGTGGACTGTATGCCATTCACATCCCTTCTGAGCTCCCTCCCTTTCCCAAACTCTCCCCTCCCCAGGCACTGCCCCATAATCTCCAAGGATTTCCCATGCTGGAACGGACAACCTTATGCCCACCCCTAGGGTTTCCAGGCAACCTCTTTGCTCCAGCAGGTGGGGGAGGGGCAATGCTGCATGATGACATTTTAGGATCTCTATGAGCTCTGTGGTAAAAACCATGCACAACCATACTAGTTTGAACATGCACATTGTTTTTTAAAAAGGCAAACTTCAGAGGCCATTGTACTCCCCCTTTTGATAGAATTTGTCTGACCCTTGCAGACTCAGTTAACAGCAGGGCTTTTTTTCTGGGAAAAGCAGTGGTGGGACTCAGTGGTGGAACTCAGGACCATACAACGATGTCACTTTGGGTCAGCTGGAACAAGGAGGGAGTTTTTTAAAGTGTAAATTGCCCTTAGCGGAAATGGTCACATGGCTGGTGGCCCCGCCCCTTGATCTCCAGACAGAGTGGGGTTTAGATTGCCCTCCGCTGAGGGCAATCTAAACTCCCCTGTGTCTGGAGATCAGGAGACAGGGTCACCGGCCATGTGACCATTTTCAAGAGGTGCCAGAACTCCATTCCACCGCATTCCAGCTGAAAAAAAGCCCTGGTTAACAGCCTAGGAGTGATGCTGGATCCAGCGCTAGTACTAGAAAAGCTAGTTAAGGCAGTTGCAAAAAATGCTTTTTATAACCTCACTCTAGCCTGGAAGATGGCTTCCTACCTTGACATGCAAGGTAAGGAAACTTACCTTGTAAACTTGCATTTATTTACCCTATGGCATTATTTATTGAAATGTCCTTGATATTGACTGTACTTATCTCTCACGATGTAATCTGCATTGAGTCTCAGTGAGAAAGGTGGACTATAAATGACACGAATGAATGAATGAATGAAGGAATGAATGAATGAAATAGCACCAGGAATCTTATTATGTGAATGCCTGTTCCCAGATCTAAGTGGGAATATATGTCCTCCAGTGTAGAAGCTTTGACAATTATCAGTTATGGAGTGTTGAAAGCGGCATCAGACAGAGGTGGCAGCAAAAACTGCTCTCTTGGCAGAAGGCCAGCAATCTAGTATTCATTCACATCAGTTTTGACCAAACCTGGGGCTTTGTACTGCCTGCCAATCACAGAGGCCCATGTTGCACTCTCCTATTCCCTTCTGTGCCTATCTAGGGTAGTGGGACCCAACCACACACACACTACAATTTGTATGTTTTTTAGTAATGGATTATTCCAAGTGTTTTAAATGATTATATGCTGGTATTTTTATTCTTTTGTTTTAACATATGTTGTTGGAAACCATCTCAAGTGCAATACCTTAACTGAAGGGGAATAAATATTTTAAATATATCAGATCATGGTTAGGGTGACTGTAGGGTTGGCAGGTCCCTATACCCTCCCAGTGGGAGGGGGGACCAGGCATTTACCTCACACCTTTTGTGGTTTTTTTGCATGCGCATGCTCCCAGCGCTTGCATGATGACATCACTTCCAGAAGTGACATCATCATGCTGGCAGCAGGAGCGCCTTCTTTGAGAATCAGCCCGTCTGGGGCCAAAATCAACCCCAAACAAAACACGGGAGTACTCCCCCAGCCAGTGCAATAACGAGTGATTCTGCACACGTTGGATAATGCACTTCCAATCCTCTTTATAGATCATTTGGAATGGATTTTTTTGTGTGCGGAACAAATAATCCACCTCAAACGACTGATAAAGTGCATTGAAAGTGCATTATCCAATGAGCGCGGAATCAGCCAACGTCACATCTGTAAGCGATGGCATTGCATCTGGTGGGAGCACTTGTGCTGCAAGTGTTCCTAGGGTACCTGCCGGTGGCAGGCGAAATCGCTGGGCAGCCCAAAACCTTCCACCGATCACTGGCAGCAGGTGAAACGCCAGGAGATTGCCTGCCCCCTGTGGGCCCCTGGGATCCCTAGGTGACTCTCAAGACTGAAGTCCTAGCCTCCGCCGATGACACTTTGGGTTCACAACCTGGAAATTCCTTCCAGCTTCCCAACCACCAAAGAGGTATCTGCAAAGAATTCTGTCCTTCCTTGGGTTTCCCTCCAGAGCACTGTATACCTTTGAGTAACCATGCCAGATACCTACGTGTAATGCTTGATAACATTCAAATGCCTCACCTCCAGAGGCAATAAGCGCTCTCTATTCTTCCCAGGTCCTTGGCAGATCCCTGGGATTGAGCCCAAGACATCAGCATTCTAGTAACGAAGATATAAATAATTCTCATTCATCTGACTTCAAAGGAGTTTAGGCAGCACGCATGGGCGTACGGCAATGACTCAGAGAGGCAAACGAGGCCTCATGAACATGTAAAAAGGTGGGAGGGGGTGTTGTTAGAGCTGAAGAAAAGTTCACACTGTCAAAATACAGGATCTCAGGGTTGCCATGGGCTGCCTCTTGGGCACCCTAAGCCCCTCCAACCCCTCAAAATAAAATTTTAAAAAACGGTGTCGTGATTACAGTGTGTCAGCTCCAATATATCCCACCCTTTACCGTTAATTTGTTCCACTCGGTTATTCCATCCTGCGTTAGATTTTATGTGTATCCTACGTGCTATTGTTGGTGGGAAGCGTCTCGAGAATCTTGCTTCTCTACCGCAGACCAACATAGCTACCCACCTAGAAGAACTGGTTTCTCTTTGGGTTGGATCTTGTTTTAAACCAGCGTCTCTTGGTTAACATCTCCCACTCCACTGGATATTTGACCAAGCCCATGGATATTCGTTATTTATTATTTATTTATTTCATTCGATTTATACCCCACCCTCCCCACAGATGGGCTCAGGGCGGCTAACAACATTTTAAAAAGACATTAAAAGTCACAAAAACATAAAATCAATAATAATTTTTTAAAAGTCATTAAAATAGTCCAGGAGCAGGCTATTTAAACAAATATTGGGAGTTCGTATATGGGCATAGCAGATGGCCGAGGGCAGCCCCAGAAGAAGTGGTGGTCTTAGATGGAAGAAGGGGGACACTCGCTGGCACTCAGCCAAAGGCCCGGCGGAACATCTCCGTTTTACAGGCCCTGCGAAACTGTAACAGGTCTCGCAGGGCCCAGATTGCCAGCGGGAGAGCATTCCACCAGGCCGGGGCCAGGCAGAAAAAAGCCCTGGCCCCGGTTGAGGCCAGACGGATGTCCTTCGGGCCGGGGACCACCAGGAGTTGCTTGTCTGCAGAGCGCAACACCCTGCAGGGGACGTAATGGAAGAGGTGGTCCCGCAGGTATGCGGGTCCCAGTCCGTGAAGGGCTTTAAACACATAAACACTTCGAAACATTTGATATAGTGTGTCTCATCAATAAAAGCTCATGCTGAAACCCATTTTGTTAATTTTACCATAACAGACTAACAGACCCTCCGGAATTAGGGTCAGGCTCAAGGCTAGCTTATCAGCAAGACCTGAGTCCAAATGCCCAGTCAGATACTGGCAAACCTTGGGCCACTCTCTCTCTCTTTCTCTCCCAGGGCTTTTGGGTACCAGGTTTTGACATGGCCTGACTTCTTAACTGCATCTGGTTTCCCCCTCCTTTATAGACAACATAGTTTTCCAGTAGTTCCTCTCCTGGTTTTTCAAGCTTTCCCCCCATGTACATGGTAAGGGTTTTTTTTGGGGGGGGGCCTGTTCTAAAATCATGTGTGAGCATTCATTCAAGCAAGACATGAACACAGAAGGCAGATTTGCCTTCGCGGCAAATTCTTTCTGCCTCATTGTTGAGATTTGGTTGCGGGTCAGCGTAAACTGATAACAAGTGAGAGGGTTTCCAACAACTGTAAACATCCTTTTGTTTCCATTCCATAACTAAGATTTCAGCCTTGGAAGCGTTACTTCCCAGAAGTGTTTTGAACTCATAACAAAAGTACGGTTCCAGCGTTTGATTATAGTGAGACTTGACTGATCTGTCGCTCAATTTATTTATTTATTTGTTGGATTTCTATCCCGCCCTCCCTGCAGGCGAGCTCAGGGTGGGTCACACATCATAAAACTAAAGTTTAAAATAAAATAACTTTTATTTTAGCACATCAAGATTAGCACATCAATCCCCAATCCATATGCAAAAGAACCTCCTCAGGATACAGTGAAGCCTCCCTCCATTAGCATTCCACACCCTGGGAAACTCTGACAGGATGACTCAGCCCAACCCCAACCCTCCTGAGTAGATACAAATGACCTGCCAACATCTTTTCCACACTGTGACACTGAGAGCCTCGCTACAAGTGACATCTTCCACGCGAACGGCACTTGATCATTTTCGCAAGTCTTTCTGGGTACTGAAGTCCCTCTCCCACACCCCTTTTCCTTCTGTTCCTTCCCCTCTCCGTTAGCACGGCTGCCTGAAGAGACGGAGAAAGCCTACGACAGCAGCTTTTGCAAATCGTCTTGCTGGGGGGTGGGGAATGCTCTAGAGAAAGCTGACATGTCGGTGAAGTCCTCCCCTCTCTGTTAGAACTGTTAGGATCGCTGCCTTAAAAGTCAGAGAAAGCCTGCGTTTGCAAATCGTTTCTCTAGTCGCAAGCCTGCTCTCAATGATCTTTGGGGGCGGGCAGCTGCAACTTTCTTAGCTTTCTCTAGAGTATTTCCCCCCCCCCCTCCCCAAGCAAGATGATTAGCAAAGTTGCAGCGGGCAGCTCGGGGAGGGGGGGAATACTCTAGAGAAAGCTAAGAAAGTTGCAGCTGCCCGCCCCCAAAGATCATTGAGAGCAGGCTTGCGACGTAGGCTTTCTCCGTCTCTTCAGGCAGCTGTGCTAACGGAGAGGGGAAGGAACAGAAGGAAAAGGGGTGTGGGAGAGGGACTTCAATTCCCAGAAAGACTTGCGAAAATGATCAAGTGCCGTTCGCGTGGAAGATGTCACTTGTAGCGAGGCTCTCAGAGATCTCTGTCTTTTGGTGCTACACCTCTGAAGATGCCAGCCACAGCTGCTGGCGAAACGTCAGGAACTACAATGCCAAGACCACGGCAATACAGCCCGGAAAATCCACAACAACCAAAATAAATAACTGTTAAAATCATAAAACAATAAAATTAACAGATCTTATTAGACAGTGGAGCAGAACAAAACAAAACAGGCCAGGGAGCAGCAGGATAGTTCGCCAGCTCCTCAACCACTCTCATAGGCCTGATGGAACATCTCCGTTTTACAGGCCCAACGGAACTGTACTAAGTCCTGCAGAGCCCACGTCTCAACTGGGAGAATGTTCCATCAGGTTGGAGCCAGCTCCTGCTACTTGGAATCTTTTAACTAGAGGCGCTCGGGACTAAATTTGGGACTTCTGCAAGCAACGTGCTGAGCCGCAGCTCCTTCCAGAGTATAGGGTTGCCAACTTGCCAGGTCCCTCTATCTAACTTGCCAGGTCCCTCTATCCAACTTGCCAGGTCCCTCTATCCTCCCGTCGGGAGAGTTGGGATCTCGCACTTACTTGCTGCTGGACTTGCACACATGCGGTCCGGCAGTGGTGTGATGATGTCACGTCCGTAAGTGATGTCGTCGCGACGGCTGTGGGAGCGCTCCCGAGCTCCACACGGCTCCGATTTGGTTGGTTTGGGGCCCAAATCGGCCCAAATGGAGCACAGGGACACTCCCACGGCCAATGCAGCTACTTACGGAAGTGATGTTGCCACGCCGGGTGGGAGCGTGCACATAACACGCGCTCCTGAGGTGCCTGCTGGTGGCGGGCAAGCTCTGGGAGTTTGCCCCCCCCAATCACTGGGTGATTGGCTGACAAGGGGGCAAATCCCCAGGACTTTGCCCGCCACCGGCAGGCACCTGGGAACCCTACCAGAGTGCCTTGCACATGGTGGTTGTACTGGGGGCTTCTTTCTCAAAGAAAGAGCCGTGGCTCAGAGACAGAGCATTGGCTTGGCATGCAGAAGGTCCCAGGTTCAATCCCCAGAATCTCCAGTTGAAAGGATCAGTTAGCAGGTGATGTGAAAGGCCTCTTCCTGAGACCCTGGATAGTCGCTGCAAGTCTGACTCGACAATCCAGTATTGGCCTTGATGCAGGAATGGTCTGATTCAGGATAAAGCGGCTTTATGAGTGTTCGTATGAAACTTTTCTCTTAACCCTGAATGCAAACAGAGTAGTAGACCTTCTTATTTGCAGATGGGTCTAGAGAAGTAGTTTCCGCAGCTGCCTATTTATTTTGGCTGGAAATACCCAGGCACAGGAGGGCATTTTCATTGGCAAGAAATCAAGCCTCCCCCTCAGCAGTTTTAGAGGGGCATTACAAAAAGATTCAGATGGAAGATAGGCGATGTCTTTGTGGTACAGGGGAGATTGAATCCATAGAACATGTTTTATTACATTGTCCCTTTTACTAAGAAATCCGCAACCAGTTTTTCTTCCCTATAATTATGGGGTGCCCTGGTTGTTCAGAATTAGTATATACTAGAATGTTATTAATGGATGAAAACTCAATGGTTACATCATACAGTGTGAAGTTTATTATGGCAGCCTATAAAATTTGCCAATTAAAGAAAGTATAAAAATAACTGATGAAATGCTGACATGGTATTTTTTTCGTCTCATGTATTATAATAATTTTTACTTTTGAGCTCCTGAATTTTATGACTGCTGTTATGTTTTATGCTAGTCTAAGACCGTTTTAATAAAGATTGATTCATTGAACAGAAGAGTAGATTACTCAGTGGGAAGGAAGGACACTTAAGACATGCTCAGAGGCCTCCATGTCTTTATGAGTCCTCAGCACATGCACTAATCCAGGAACAGGGGAGAAAAGCAATATTCTTGATGAGAAAAATGGGTAATTCAGCGCTATTATGAAGATGGAAGTAAAAGGCCTGTGGCAGCTCTTGCAATCAGCTCCCCCTGGCATTTGAGCCCTGCTGAATTTTTCATGCTCTCTGGACGTGTTTCTGCTGTTAAATAATAAAGCAGTCTACCTTGCATGTCAGAGTTCAGGCGGTATAGCAGAAAGAACTCGCTTCCTGTCTCTTGCTTATCTGTCCCCTTCTCTGTCTTGCTTACTTTTGCATGTTCCACACTGGTCTGCAATTCCCCTCCCCAACACACACACAACTGATCCACTCGCCTGGACAAAATCCCTCTTTTTCAATGTGTATTTCTGCTATGCTACAGAGAGCCAGTGTGGTGTAGTGATTTATAGTAGCAGGTTAGGAACTGAGAGACCCAGGCTGAAATCTCCACTCTGCCATGGAAGTAGAGATCCCATTCCCCTGGTGGGGGCGGGGGATCCCCCGCTCCCATCTTTCGCCCCCCCCCCTTCTTACCTGGCTGGCAGAGGGGAAAGGTGGGGAACAGGCATACCGGATGCACTCCCAGGGCCACTGCAATGACGTCACTGATATCGTTGCATTGCCCCAAGCAGGCCAAATTGGGCTCCAAATAGACCGAATCAGGCCCCAAATCAGGACCGAATCAGGCCTGCGAAGAGCCTCCTCCACCTTACCCAATGGCCTCACTTCCAGGAAGTGACATCATCACACTGGTGCAGGGCCGCACACGCACACAATGCTAGGAAGAAGGAAAAGATAAGTGCCAAGTTCCCCCCCACACACTGGGAGGGTAAGGGGACCTGGCAACCGTACAGGGAAGCTTGCTGCGTGATCTTGGACCAGTCATGTACTCTCAGTCTAACCTACCTCACATGGTTGTTGTGAGAATAAAATGGAGAAGAGGAAAATGGTATCAGCTGTTTTGGGACCCCAATGGGGAGAAAGCTTGGGTATAAATGAAGTCAATAAGTAATAATAAATAAAGCCATCATGCACATCGTGGACACCTATCCAGGAGTGGCGGGGGGAGCCCCTTTCTTTTCCTCTGCCTGTTTTTAGACCAAAGTCTTGAACAATAAAACTGAAACTTTTTTAAAGCCCATATCTAAAAAACCCTCCCTTTGACGCTTCTCTGCAGCCTCTAGAAATTGAGCAGCAAAATAAGTATGTTCAGGATCAGAATCCTCTAAGAGGTATTGAACCCTTTGCTCTAACGTCGCTAGAGGAAGCATAGCCCATTTATCAAGGCATGTCATAATCCATTTTAGCCGAGACCGAGACACATAAGGACATTGCAAGAGAAGATGTACAAGAGAGTTGACTGACTGCAGGGGGCAAGGGCATAAGCATATATATATATATATATATATATATATATATATATATATATATATATATATATATATATATATATATATATGCTTATGCCATGAAGATCCAAATTGCTGTTGCCATCACAGCAGCACACCACCTGCAAGAGCACATCTTGTTCCATGTTCCAAAGCACCACCCCTCTAAGCAACATAGCCAACTTCCCCGTCACTTGCTTGCTCTTCCCGTGCAATTGGCTTGGTTGTGTTACGTGTATCATCTTGTGCATAGTGTCTGGGGATGAGCTGTCCGCACCCCTCAGACTTACCGCAGCCATGGCACCCGGCACCTGCGAAAGGCGTACCACTACCACAGTGGGTAGAGGGCAGCTGGACACTGGCATACGGCGGAGGTACAACGCAGCTCCAGCAGGCAGAATGGTGGGATGCCAGAGCCCGGGGGAACCAATGATGGGCAAGAAGACAGCCAATGGACTCCAGGAGACCCGGGAGCAGCCACAGACAAGCCCCAAACCCCTCCCCGTGCACAAGGCACCAAAGGGCAAAGCACCCCCTGAACAGCCAAGTAGACAGGCAGGAGATCCCCCCGCCCATGCACACACTGGGTGGGGCCGGCAAGCTGGGCATCAGGCCCACCGAAATGCCGCCTGCCCCAGGGACCTGCCTAGCCACACAGATGCCCATGGAGAAGCGGCCACCAGGTCACCTTGCCTGGAAAGGCTTTGCCAGCCCCATCCTCCAAGTAGGGAATAGGGGGAAAGGGAGAGGCTGGAGCTGGGGGGAGACACCTGGAAGCCTCGCCAGCTGGCCCAGATCAGGAGCAATCAGTCCAGGAGCTGAGAGGGTGTAAGGGTGATGTATACCCCCCCACCCCGGTTCCTTCCACTAATGGGAGCCTATGCTGAACCTGGACGCCTCTGGGACTATCCCCACAGAAGCTTGGGCACTGGGCACTACCACACCCATGGCAGAATATGACACATAGTGTCCAACGTTTTTTTCTCTCGTGGATCCAATGATAATACTCTCAAACCTACTACCTATTCAGGACAATTATCTGTAACAGCAAATATATGTCTTTTACTTCAGAGAGCAAGGGGAAAGCCATTCTTCTCAGCACCCACATGAAGCACCACAGACAAGAAACCCTGCTGGATTCGACCGAAGATCTATCTAGTATAGCAACCTGTTTCTATCAATGGGCAGCCAGATTCTCCTGGGAAGCTCCTATTGTTTATGGTGCTCAATGGTCTACTGCCTTAGGATATGGAGGTTTCATTTTGTTCGCACAGCTATCGATAGATCTACCCTAAAAAAGACTGTCTGCACCTCCCTCCTTTCTGGGCTTGGTTTAGAATTACAAGAGAATATGGCTAGAATAAGTAAAGCTTCGAGATCCATCAATCTGCTCCCACCCACCCGCTGGTTCTCTGATGCAGCTCACTGGAAAGACACCAACAACATGAAAACAGTCTGTGGCTTTGCAATGTTTCAGGATGGCTGTCAGATAAAAGGGAGCTGGTGAGGCAGACAGCAGCAGAGAGAAAGATGGAAAGACAGAGAAGGAGGGGGACAGAATAATTAAAACACTGCCTTTTGAAATACACATCAAAATGCAACAACCAAAAGGGGTGGGGTGGGGCAGAAAAAGAAGAAAACAGCTGCAAAATGGATATAGACCCAGGAATTCCTGAGCTGAGCAGCTTTTGAGGACATTGGAGATACCCTGATTTTTTTTTCTTTTGGCTTAAATCAGGAAGACCCAAGTTCAGATCTCACCACAAACTCACACAGTGCCCCGGAGCAACTTATGATTTCCTCACCATAGTTCTGCCCTGCATATCTGAATCATATCACTTCATTTAAAGGCAATAGACGTTTTTGCATCTGGGTGTTTGGCTTGTAATCATGTGGCATCCCAGGTTTAGTGGTATCTAGCACTGGCAGCTGTTCTCTTACATTTGTGTTGAGTTTGTATGACAGATGGTTGAATTACGGATGCTTCTGAAATTCTCATCCGTCAATTTGTCAGATTCTAGAATTCTAAAATTAGCAGGTCTTTTGTTCTAAAATGGCATTTTCTCTTCATGTTATGGATGTGCAGATGTGCAGGGATAAAACACTGCAAAAAAGCATTCTTGATGTGATCATAGATATCAAGATTCTTTCTGTGTGGTGTTTTACCAATATACAGGAGTGTATATGTCAATAAACTCCCACAAAAAAGAATTGCAATTCAATCATACTCTGCAAGGAAGGTTTTGTTTTGTTTTGTGTAGTATTTTATCAGCACATACTTGTGCATCAATAACGTAGAGCTGCAAAATGCAAATTAACAACTGAATGTTGTGGCAAACTGCATGTGCTCGTTTTCATGTGCAGCTTGCATTTCCTTCTAGAATTAATTTTAGAAATTCTCCTGGTTGAATCAAAGGGGAAAGAGGAATGGAACTCGTGGCAAAACAAAAAGAAATGAAACCACAGTAACCCCCCTTATTCCTAATTTGTAACAGGAAGATGTACATATGTGTTCCTGCACATCGGTAAAGCACCACGCAAAAGGAATCCTGATGAAACTGTACATATACAATCACATTGGATTGTTTTCGTGCTACCTTTTTATCAATGCACAGAAGTGTCTCAGTCACTGAGAGAGGAGAAAAACACATGGATGAAACCCAGGGCTTTTTTTCAGGGGGAATGCGGGGGAACGGAGTTCCGGCACCTCTTGAAAATACTCGACAATAGTGCTTGAAAATAATATGATTGCAAAGAATCCCGTGTGTTTCTTCCTCATTTCCCTCTTGAGAGTTCTGCCACCTCTTTTCCCAGAAAAAAAACCCTGATGAAACCAAAAGCTATGGCAAATTGTGCATACATCCAGTTTTGGGGGAAATTCGAAATGCAAAACGTGGGGAGCAATTTGAAAGAATGTCCAGTGTATCTCAGTCCCTAAAGCCCCTGGCCAAGGCCAGATAGCAAGAGTTTTTAAAATCCAAATGTGAGAACCCTAGAGAGATCTCCAAACATCGATCTGCCCAGAAACAATTGCCCAATGCTGCTCCTGGCCTCCCCAGCTCCACTTAAAAGGATTTCTGAAATAACAGCACTAATTAATGGTTCCAAAGCCGAAGAGGCAGGCGGCATTCTGAATCCTTTCCTTGGGCTTAATTAAGGCTGCAGCTTCTTCTGGGCTGGGCCTGGATCATGCGTCAAAACTGATCACATGGCAACCGCCAAGGGAGTGAACCTGCAGGGTCTTTAAACAATCCGATGGTGCTTTTGCAAAGATGCCGTCTTTACAGGCTTTCCTTTCTTAAAGCTGTTTTAGGGGAGGGCGCATGGCTCAGTGGCAGAGCATCTACTTGGCATACAGAAGGTCCCAGGTTCAGTTCCCAGCATCTCCAGTTAAAAGGATCGGGTAGTGGGTATATAAGAGCCCCGTGGCACAGAGTGGTAAGCTGCAGTACTGTAGCCCAAGCTCTGCTCACGACCTGAGTTCGATCCCGGCTTCAGGTAGCCGGCTCAAGGTTGACTCAGCCTTCCATCCTTCCAAGATCGGTAAAATGAGTACTCAATTTCCTGGGGGTAAAGTGTAGATGACTGGGGAAGGCAATGGCAAACCACCACGTAAAAAGTCTGCCAAGAAAGCGTCGTGGTGCGACGTCCCCCCATGGGTCAGTAATGACTCGGTGCTTGCACAGGGGACTCCCTTTACCTTTACCTAGTGGGTGATGCCTGAGGCCCTGGAGAGCTGCTGCCAGGCTGAGTAGACAATACTGACTCTGATGGAGCAATGGTCTGATGCAATATAAGGAAGTTTTGTTGTTTATATATCTTCAGCATATGGTTAGCAATGGGATCTACATGAGTCTAATTATTACAGGCTAGTGAAATCATTTAGAGAGGCACGGTGTGGGCTAAAAAGGAAGATCATACGGTAGCTGGGAAAAGGGGCTGGGTTTGCTCGACCTTCGCCATGCAACAATTGAGAACTGAACCAGATTGTCTGTGTAGTTCCACCCCTTCTTCTACACATCTCTTTGGATTCCATTTTTGGGCACGCCAATTAAGTGAAGGAACTTCCAAAAACGGGAGTATAAATCTGCGGGGTACAAATACGTTTCTTTCTAGGCTTCTCTGCAAAACTATGGATTTTTGTACATTTGCTTACATGTTGTCCAATTTTTATTTGCAATTTGTGCTCTTTATGTGTCAGACCAAATCTGGGAGACCCAGGTTCAAATCCCCAGACCACCATGGAAGCTTGCTGGGTGTCCTTGGGCCAGTCAATCTCTCTCGGCCCACTCTCTCTCCCAGCGAGGATCAAATGGAGGAGGGGATGCTGTTGTAAGCCGCTTTTGTTCCCCATTGGAGAGGAAAGCGGGTTATAAATTAATATACACGGAGGCATGGCCAACAGCAAATGCTTTCCAGCCATGCAGAGATCCGCCAGCCCCGCTGATTCTTTGCCCCCTCACTGGGAGATTTTAATCATTTCTCTGGAGACCTGTCAGTGAAGTTAAAACCTTGGCAACAGAGGTGGGTTGAACTGTCAGGATGTTCAGCAACTGAACGTGCAGGCCAGACCACAACCAGGAGTAACTGTCACTTAAAAGCCAGGCAATGCAAAACTTTGCACAAAAGGAAACTCAGATTGGCTGGAATCTGACGCTATACGAGTTTATCCAGTATCGTGATTAATCCAGCTCCAGTAGGAGCCCCATGGAGACACCAAACTGCTGCCTTCTCATTGAGAGCTTTGATAAAAGCCAAGTTGTCTCTAGTCCCATGGGGGGGGGGGGTGTTGATCTGCTGGTGAAGACAAATATTTGCAAGGTGGGGGGAGGCTCATTAGACGACAGAGAGATGGGGCAAACAGGAAGCAACAGATGGCCCTTCTTCTCATTAGCCACTCTCTCTTTTTCTTTTTCTGCAGATGGCCTTCCTCAGTGAAAGAAAAAAGGCCCCAAATCATAAACAAATTAGAGAATCGTTTCCTTCACAGTGCAAACCCCCTTCCCTCTTCACCAATTAAACAGACACACGCTACCCATGATTTTGCATGGACACTTGCTTCCATGTGCCGATGAATCAATGCATTCCATGCAAGCCGTTTGCCGGTTCGAACCTGATGGATTATTTTAATGGTGGTGGTGGGAAACTGATGCTTGAATACATTCCATTAATAATACAGTGCACAATTCTATCAGCCAGTCACTTCAGTCCATAAGGGGTGTTTTTTCTCCAACCCCAGAAGCTGACGCCAGCTGTGAGCAGTGCCGACAACCAGTTACCATTTTAGAAAGATGTTTCTGATATTCCCCCCCTCTGGATTTCTCTCTCTACGTTTTGGAGTTTTGAAATCATCTTGTCTTGTTTCCAGAGTGGAAATGTTAAGGGATCTTCCACTGTTCCATTTTGATTTCAGAATTCTGCACCAAGTTTTGCTGTGTATGCGCAGCCTGCCACAGCTTTTGGTCATGTATGCGCACTTGCATCCTTTTCTGTTACTGATGCATATGGGTGCATGGAGAAAATATTTGTTTCAAGGTTCATTTTGTTAGGTGTTTTTCCTATATGCAAGAAAACGTGAACATCAGGATGGCTCGTGTTATCTCCCTAATATCCTTTGTCTCTTTAACCTCTTTTTAAATAATAAAAAATTGCTGAGTAGAATATTTATATTTGCAAGGGATCCAGTTGTACTGTTAGGATAGCTGCTGTTTTGCTCAGTTTGGACCATAAATACTGTAGATTCATTGGGGGAGGGGATGGAAGGAAAAATAGCATGCCCAAAATATTTTTAAAGGTATGCCTCAAATTTCCCATTCCCTGGTAAAAACTGGCCAAGAATGTGGACTGTGAAAAGGGACAGGTATTACCAATGCACCTATACACACTGATGAAACATTGCCAAAAAGCAAGCTTCCTATGATCACATCTAGATTAAGTTTGTGGGTTTTTTCCCCAAGGTGCAAGAGCATAGATGTGCCTCAGCAAAACACCATTATACAGTTTTCCCTAAAGAATTCTGCAGCACTAAAGGAACTCTAGATATTCCCCTTCCTTTTTAAGGGATGCTAGGGAATATCAGCACCCAAATCTCTGCTTTTTTTAAAAAAAGAAGCCTATTACATGTTTATCCCTCCCATTCTCCAAAGAGCTTCAGGCAGCATATATGGCCTTCTCCTCCATTTTACCTTCAAAACAATCCTGTGAGGTAGGCCTGGCTGACAGAGAATGGCTGGCCTAAGGTTACCCAGTGAGCTGAACAGCATTTTGAACTCAGGTTCCCTTGATCCTACTTTTGACCTCTTTACCACTATGCTCTTGGTAACAGAATCAGGGTGCTCGGCTTGACGGCCCTCTGATCTGATCCAAGAAAGCTGTTCTTTTAGCTTTATTAGCTATTAGAACAGAATCGCTAAGTTCAGAGGCAGTATACTGCTGGTTGGTTACTACCTTGGGGAAATGCTGAGCTGGTGCCTTTATGACCTATTTGTGCACTTCCCAGAATCATCTGGCCCGCCTCAGCTGGAAAGCAGGATGCTAGACCAGATGAGCGTTTTGTCCAAATCCAGCCAGGTTCTTCCGTTCTTAACAGAGAGTCCATCTCGGTTAAACGTGCCCTGATGGAGAGATGGTGCGGCTGATGCCAGGCTTGGTGCTGGAATGGAAATTTCCCAGCATGCCATTCTCCAAAGGAAGCAGACAAGCAATGGGCAGGCTGGTCCACAGTCTTGTGCTACTGTTGAGGAAATAAGTGTGACAGGCTGGGCCAGCTGGGTATTGCAGTTGCAGGCAGAATCTGCAGAGTCACGTGCCAGCTGAGGAGGGAGCTGGGAGCAGCTGTTTCCCTTTATCAGAAAGAGAGAGCTGATGGGAGGGGACAGACTTCTGCTCTCCTGTGTCTCAGCCACAGCATGGAAATCCCTCTGACTCATCCATCCTTTCAAGCACCAAAAGGAGGAAAAGGCCATTGGGGTCTGAATTGGAACTTGAACCACTCCAAGATCCCTGTTGCTCAGAAACCAACAGGGGTTTTCTTCCTTTCCTCTAACCCCATGATTTGGGTCATCTGCTTAGGGATACGTGCATCATTCAATAGAATCCCCAACGTGGGGCCCGTGGGCACTGTGGCATCCGTCAACCCCTTTCCTGGCACCTAACAAGTGTTTCTGGAATGTGTGTGGTTCCAGGTGGCACCCTCGCCCTGCAGGGCTTCTCATTGGCCATTAGAGATCTGATTGGCCGCACGGATTAAAATAATATTGTTTCAGTGGCAGCTGCCACCACAGTGTTGTTTCTGCTCTCTCACACACACACTCCTCTTACCCAATGTATTTTTTAAAATTACTCCCCTTGTACCCTTCTCACGGGCTTCTTCTATGTATGTGTGTTTGTGTGTCTGCCTCCCACGGCAGCCATATTGTGGTTGCACCCACCACCCCGTGTCAGAATTCTAAAGAAGTCCACAGGCTTAAAAAGATTGGGAACTCCTGCAATACAGTTCTCTCCCAGAGCAGACGTTGCATGATGATTGCAGTGCCACAAACAATTGGTGCCAAATCCATCAAACTGTGTCTTACAATTGCAATCTTGAGAGTGTTTCAACCATAGTAAAAATTACATATGCTACAGCCCTTATACTGGCCTGAGGTGGCAGATAATATGACTAGCAATAAAGCCTGTGGTGAGAAAAAATACAATGGGCTCTAGAAAACTGATTTGGCAGGCCTTCACTGCGGGGCCTTGGGAGGGTGGCACCACCATGCCAGGCCTCTCCATCACCTCTGTGGCCATTGCAGGGCCTTGGGAGGGCTGCGCCGCCACACCAGGCCTCCCTGCCACCTCCACAGCCCCTCAGAGGCCTGGTGCAGGCCGGGTTGCCGGGTCCCCTTACCCTCTGGGCGGAAGACCTGCCACTCACCTTCGCGTTATCCTCATGCATGCGCAAAGCACATGTGCTCCCGGGCTATGCAATGACATTACTTTGGGGGCATGACATCAATGTGCAGGCCCCATGACACCCGGGGCCAAATGCAGGGCCTAGGAGTACTGCTGGGGCGGCACAATGGGCTGTGGAGCGCTCCTGTGCTCCATAGTGGACTGAATTGGCCTGAAACAGGTGGCTGCGGAGCCCGGGAGTGCTGCTGGGGGGGCGCAGAAAGGGCCCTGGAGTGCACCTGTGGCTTGCAGCTGCCCGACTCGGCCCTGATTTGGGCCAAATTGGGTGGTTGCAGAGCCTGAGAGCACTTCTGAAGGGGCAGAAAGGGCCCTGGAGTGCTCCTGCACCCTGCAGCTGCCCGATTCAGCCCCAATTCCTAAAGCCCCCAGATAGTGGGAAGGCTCGGCGCCATGGTGCCGGTTCTTCCCACTGCCACACTGGGTCTTCCTGGGGCTCCAGAAGCCCCGAGGCAGCAGGAAGTCCTCGAGGTGGCAGGAAGTCCTGGGGCAGCGGTGCTGGGCCTTCCCACCGCCACGCTGGGCCTTCCCATTGTTGGGCCAGGGTGTTGCAGGCCTCCAGAAGTCCTGCACAGTGGCGTGCCTTCCCACCGCCACGCTGGGCCTTTCCGGACCTCTGGAGGCCCTGAGAAGACGGCGGGAGTCAAACCGTTTTGCCTCCGACTCGCCTCTTATCCCCACATACTGCGCCTGTGCAGGGATAAGCGGTGAGTCATCGGCAACACAGTTTGCCTTTTATGTCTTAGGATATGTTTGGTTGATCTTGAAACATTTACGCCACGCACTCTCAACCAAAATTTGGCAGATTACCAATAAAGTATGGATTCCAGCATAAAATGTCAATAGAATTGATAATCAAATCTTCAAAGTAGTTAAAAGTTATCAGGAACGAGTGGCATCCAAACAAGTAGAGTCCAGGAAAAAAATTACAGGGCCACCTTCTGTAGAGTTGAAAAGGTGAAGAACCGGCAAGGTTTAGGAAAAACAGGACATACGCAGAATCAATAAAATCAACAGAAGGTCTGAGGGAAATGATAGGTCATGAATATGCATGGAGTCCAGGCTAGGCACCAGACATACGGATGTGGGAAGGAAATACATGAAAAAAACTACATTTGAAAATTCGCCCACACAAGAAAATCCCTGTATGCAGAAAGTTAGCATCTTATGAAGAACGTTCATATGAAATATTTCTCTTGACAAGTTAGTTATTCACACGTGTGGATTTTAAAAAAAAGAAATCAAAGAAGGATTCCAAACTGACGTTCCTTTCTACAATCTGATGCAATCCCTTTCTACAATCTGGTACAGGAAAGAATATAAAATGTATTATATTTGAATTGGTACAGTTGTTCTGCACTTGTCTATCTACATTGTCAACTAGAGATAGACTTTCCCTAACGGTATTCATTTACAGTAACAGAATTTTGCTATCTATTTTATTCTACTCATCCATAATTCTGACTTAATTTGGCAAATCTCCCACATTTACAACCTATGCATGCATGCAAATTACCCCCATTCGGTATTTGAACAACCTCCAATAAAGTGACCGGGGGGGGGGGGATAATTATATGGAGAGGAAGCAGACAGAGGGCAGAACAGCCGGACAAAACAGCTGGACCCAAGGGATGGTTTGGCAGATATGGAGACACATAAGATTCACCAAAGGAAGGAGCCCCTTCCTTTATGTGCCTCTTTGTGGTATAGGCTGCAGATCAGTTTTCAAGTGACACCATTCTTGCCCACTGATTACCCTCGAAGTTTGTTCATGCATGCGCCCTCTAGAGGACCGGAGGGCACACTACCCCAGAAGCCAAACATGACCAAAGATGGATATACCAGATAGGATTTTTCTGTATATGGTATGAGTAGACTTAATCACAACCTAATGTTAGACATGGTATCTCACACCACTCATTTTTCTGGTTGGTCTCACCCAATTTCCTTCCTCAAAGCAATTCCTTCCCCATGTGGGTTTTGTCCGCCAAGTTTTTCCTAGGATCATAAAAGCCTCCCTCTTTCACCAGTGGAAAAGCTAGTAGGATCCAACCCAGAATCTGCTGTTTTAAGAGTATTTGACCTTAACTGGCCTGAACAGAAACCAAAATGGAATATTAGTCATAGCTGAGACCTGAACCTGAGTACTACAATACATTCTCAACATGAGAAAAGCTCACCTGTGTATTATTAAGTTGAATTTTATCCCATCCGAGGAGCCCCGGATCCTCCTCCCATTTTATTCTTACAACAACCTTTAGAGGTGTGTTAGGTTGACAGTAACTGGCCTGTCAGCTTCATGACGATTTGAACATGGACCTCCTGCTTCCAACTGGAGTGGACCAGGCATGTAACTTACAGGGAAAGTTTCTGCTTGGGCACTGCTCTAGAGGGCCACTGGCAGCCGGGAAGCAGCAAAGCCAAGTCCCAGAAGCTCCATCAGTGCTGAAGGGCCAGGCTGAGCAGGAGAAGGCATCAGGTGAGCCAACACCCATCCTAGGCATCACCAGACAGTTCTGAGCTCAGTGGCCTCTGCAGAAGGAGCCACTTGGCCTGGCTTGCTTCTGACCCATTTTAACTTACCAGACCTGAATCCAACATTCTAGCCACTACACAGTTCTGCCTCTTGCTATGTGTAGCTCCCGACACCAAGACAGTAGCATCCAGGGCTTTTTTTCTGGGAAAAGAGGTGGTGGAACTCAGTGGGTTGCCAGCACAGGGGGCAACTCTTGGCGGGAGTGGCGGCCCTGGTACCACATGTGCGCTCGCAAAATGTGTGCACGGTCCCAGGACCAATGGCATCACTTTGGGTCAGCTGGAACGAGGGGGGAGTTTTTAAAAGTTTAAATCACCCTTGGTGAAAATGGTCACATGGCTGGTGGCTCCGCCCCCTGATCTCCAGACAGAGGGGAGTTTAGATTGCCCTCTGCGCTGCTGAGCAGAGGGCAATCTAAACTCCCCTTTGTCTGGAGATCAAGGAGTGGGGCCACCAGCCATGTGACCATTTTCAAGAGGTTCCGGAACTCCATTCCACCATGTTCCAGCTGAAAAAAAGCCCTGGTAGTATCTCTCCAGGCTAGTGGCAGCTCTTCAGGGATCTAAGCAGCACTGCTGCTTGGCATCCTTTGGTAGAAACTTGAACCTGGGACTTTGCTTGCGCAAAGAATGTGTTCTCTCCCAGGGCAATAGCCCCTCCTCTTGCACCATAAGATAACTTGTCCACCAAGTCCAGTATTGTTTCTTTTCACTGCTAGAGATTCAAGCTACTCTCAGATGGAGGCCCTTCCCAGAACAGCTAATGAAGACCCTTTCATTAGTAACAGTGGAGACTGAAACTGGGACCTCCCCTCCTATTCAACCATGCCCCTCGCCCTGATCCTTTTAAGTGGAGATGTAGGGGATCAAACCTGGGACCTTCTGCGTGCAAAACTCTGGCCCATCTTCTAAGCTGCACCTGCAACACACACCACTACCCTACGCTGAGTCCTATCAAGGTCAGTCTTATCTACTCTGACTGGCAGTAGATCTCCAAGACTTCAGGTACCATTCTTTCATATCACCCACTACCCGATCCTTTTAACTGGAGATGCTGGGGACTGAACCTGGGACCTCCTGCATGCCGAGCGGATGCTCTTCCACTGAGCCACAGGCTCTAACTTTTCAAGAGCTTTTCCACTGGGAACTGGGCCTCAGACCAGTAGAAGTAGATAAGTGCATCATCATCACCACCATCATCATCATCATCAACCCATCTTCTCCTCCCAGGGCCCACAGCCAGTAATGACACCGACTCCTTCTCCAGCCCTCCCTTCCCATATTCCCTTGGAGAAAGGAGGACAGTTCTCACCCTTGCTCCTCCATCATCTCCTGGAGCTCCATGCACTTCAGCTCCACACGCCTTTTCCTCTCGTGGTCCAGGATTTCCCGATGGGCCTTCTTCACCAAGCCGGCCTCTACCAGCCGTGCTTCCTCCTCGGGCTTGTGCCATGTGCCCGAGGCGCTGGGCTGGGGGAAGCCATTGGAAGCCTCGTGGGGAGAAGGCATCCTGGCGCCGCCGTTGTTGCAGACGGACATGTGGGCTGGGGACTCACGCGGCTTGCTTCTTCTGCAGTCCCTGCCGGGAATGAATTGGGGGGAAAGTCACAATTACTTCCTCATCTCCGGATAGTTTGGGGGGGACAATAAAAAGTACAAAATCATCATTAATATATTGACATTGAGCAATAATGTTGCCTTTTCTGTTTGTTTTCCTGGTAGCAGGTGAGAAAGACAGAAAAGAGGAATCCGTCTGGATCAGGGCAAAAGGTCCGTCAGCGGTCACCTAGATGCCCTTGGGAACCCTGCAAGGAGAGCATGAAGGCCAATGCCTATCTGGATTATTAATCCTCTTCCTCTATAATTCAAAGATATTCTGCCTCTAAACATGGAGGTTCCATTCAGCCATCATAATTAACAGCAATAGACAGACCTAGCCTCCGTCCTGTCTATTTATTTATTTTTGTCTCACTTGTCCTGTCAATAGGGACCCAAACCAGCTTACATTGTACTCCCCTCCTCCATGCCATCCTCACAACAACCCTGTGAGGTAGGTTAGGCGGAAAATGTGAGATGGCTCAAAGTTACCTAGCGAGCTTCCGAGGCAGTGTTCGGATTCAAACTTGGATCTCCAAGATCCTAGTCCATGTTAAAGATGTAGGGTTTAATGGCTTATGCTTTGTTTCAGCAACGGGTCATCTCTGAATTCAGAGTTATGCTTATTTTCAAATTTTGGCAACTTATACCCTCTTTTATTTGCTCGTTGAGTGTCTTAACTGTTGACTATATTGAACTTGCCTTGTCTAATCCACCTGGGGTCTCATTGAGAATGGTGGACTGTAAATAAATACATAAAATAAAAACCACTACACATTTTAAAGCCCTCCCCAAAATTGGCCACGACGGCATCCTGTGGCAGTGAAATCCATAGATTAATTTCATCAAAGACTATCTTTTGTCTGTCCTGAATCTATAGTCCACCACTTTCATTGTCTAACACAAGTTTTTTTTGTTGAGCAAGGGGGGGGAAGTCCTCTCTCATAACTTTCTCCGTATCACTCGCAATTGTACACACTTTATCAGCCCTCATCTGTTTTTGAAACTAAAAAGTCCCCAAATCTTTAGCTTCAAAGATGCTTCAACGCCGTTTATTTAGCATCTTATTCAGAGGCTTAGTGAGGGCAGCATGCCAGCCTCTTGCTTCTTCTCCCAAAGTCATCAATCAAAAAATGTATTGCAAGCCAGGGATGTTATGGAACAGAAGTCCTTTGCAGAATTTCCCCTGGAAATACCAGAAGACTGGCCACTGCACATATCGGGAGCTCATTCCACCCGATGTGCACGGTCGCCATAGCAGCTGCTCTGGGACCTGGATCTTGCTCTTCCACTGCAGACCAACTCGTCTACCCGCCTGACACTAGATTCGCATCTGACGAAGAGAACTGTGATTCTCGAAAGCTTATGCTACAGTAAAGTTGGTTAGTCTTAAAGGTGCTAGTGGACTCTTTTCGATTTCGCCTGACACTAGATTTGCAGTGAGCCTTGTGGGTCAGAATCCCATAGAAATCCCCCCCCCCCCCGTGGCACAACAGAGCTAACTATGGCTCTGTCATTTCAATGGCCTGCACCGTTGAAAGGATGTCTAATAACAGGGCAATTAGTCTGGAAAGGCTTTTATGCCTTGCTCAAGATTGCCGTCCAGCCACCAGAGGAATTCTCCAGGCCGACTCTGCTTTGCAAGCCAAAGCAGGCAGCAAAATCAAAAAGAGTCCAGTAGCACCTTTAAGACTAACCAATTTTATTGTAGCATAAGCTTTCGAGAATCACATTCTCTTCCTCAGATGCATGGAGGGCAGAAGGGCTTCTGCCCTCCATGCATCTGACGAAGAGAACATGATTCTCGAAAGCTTATGCTACAATAAAATTGGTTAGTCTTACAGATGCTACTGGACTCTTTTTGATTTTGCTACAACAGACCAACACGGCTAACTCCTCTGGATCCAAAGCAGGCAGGAATCCTCCAGTGGGAGGGGAGGGGAGGGTGGCCTTTCACCAGGATGTTTATGAGGCTCTTCTTTCGGGAGCCTTAACGGCTCGTGCATCTCTGCAAGCTCGATGCTCCGCTTCTGGACTCTGTCCACCCGCTTCTTTTGCTTTGCACACAGTAAAGATCCTAATTTGCCCATTCAGTCTCTCCGCCTTCAAAAAACATCTCGGCGGGAGGGGGGAGGAGAGAAACGCCAAATAAATAACCGAGCAGACGCCGGAGAGATCGGCGCCTTCGGTCGCCAAGGAAAACAGCAATTAGGGGGAGAAAGGAGAGCCCCGAACAAGGCGCCGCTTGCCGATCCGCCGCAGCTGGAGGCTAATCAGCAAAGCGGGAGGCTATTTTTAAACCGGAGGGGGCTCTGCTGGCCCGGGCAGTCGCACTGGAGCAAGGCCGCCTTGTCCGGGATCAGGTTGTCCCCTGTGGGAAGGGAGACCGTCCCGGTATCCATTTATTCCCAAATGCACAAAGAGGTGGACCTCTGGTAGGGTTGCCAATCTCCAGGTGGGGCCTGGAGATCTCCCAGAATTACAACTGATCTGCAAGCTACAGAGATCGGTTCCGCTGGAGGAAATGGCAGCTTTGGAGGATGGGCTCTGTAGTATTACACGCCCTACCGAACTCTCTCCCGTTGTCAAGTCTCGCTTTCTCCAGACTCCACTCACAAAATCTCCTGGAATTTCCCAACCCAGAGTTGGCGACCCTAGCCTGTATTTGTGTTTTAAAAAATATTTTAGAAAATATAATAATAATAATAACATTCGATTTATATACCGCCCTTCAGGACAACTTAATGCCCACTCAGAGCAGTTTACAAAGTATGTCATTATTATCCCCACAACAAAACACCCGGTGAGGTAGGTGGGGCTGAAAGAGCTCCTAGAAGCTGTGACTAGCCCAAGGTCACCCAGCTGGCTTCAAGTGGAGGAGTGGGGAATCAAACCAGGCTCTCCAGATTAGAGTCCCGCACTCTTAACCACTACACCAAACTTCCTTCCTTTTATTACGCACAAACTGGCTTACCACAAAAATGTGTTTGAGGAAAGAGTACCTGAAGGACTGACTTCACTCAAACTGTCTAGTTACAACCCTTCTCCCAAAACCTGGTTCCCAGTACCCATCTGAGGAGGTGAGATGGGAGATGTTGAGAAGAGGCAGGGTCCTATCGGTGGTGGCCCCTTGTCTTTGGAATGCCCCTTTCCTTCACACTTGCCTGGCTCCAACCTGGACGCTTATACAAGCTTTTAATTTATTTATTTACATTGTTTATGGTTTGCCGTTCTCTCCGAGACCCAAGGCAGCTTACACAATGTAAGTCAATGCATCTGAAGGTTTTTACTTGTCTGGAGTGCCCCGCCCCTCCACTTTTAGGGTTTGTATTCTGCCTGATTGTTGCTTTTATGACTCCTGCTTATTTTCAGCTGGCCTAGCATTGTGGATTGTTTGTTCGGCTGTGTTTTGAATTTGTTTTTACTACTTTATTGTTAGCTGCCTGAAGCAAATCTCGGGAGTCGCAGCGTACAAATCTTCTCAGAGAAGAAATAGATTTTTTTATTAATCAAAACCACCAACAGAACCCCCGACAGGAACAATCCATTCAAAATTCAAAATCCCAGTCAGCCTAACTTATCTCACCAGATTGTAAAATGGAAGAAGGGAAGCCTGCAGGTGCTCCTTGGAGGAAGGGAGCGATAAATGTATTCAAGAGAAATATTTTCATCAGTGGGTCTGTTATTTTTGTATGTTTGTTTGTGTTGTGTAGGCAACCTGTAAAGGTTGTATACATAGTTCATAGCTATAATTTTTATTCATTTGATACCTTTTTATCCCGGCCTTCTTCCAAGGAGCACAGGGCAGCATATATCAGTTTCTCTTCCTCCATTTTTCCTCACAACAACACTGTGAGGTAGTTTAGGCCGAGAGAGCAAGAGAAACCTAGCAAGCTTCATGTTTGAGTGGAGCTTTTATCCCTAAGGTCTTAGTACAACATTCTAACCACTATACAACACTGTATAAATCTGATCTCTTAATTTACAAGTGACACAGAGAGAAATGTACCTTTATGGGGGAAAATGGGAAAGAGGAAACCGGAAGTAACACAGAACTAAAGAATTGTAAATGTGATTTGCACAAGGGAAAGACAGGATCCAAAGGGGGATGAGGGGTGGGTCAAGAGAGCAGGATGAAAAGTTCAAATTAATTCCAAATTTCCCCTCAGCAGCAGCCTTCTATTGCCTCTTGCCTCTCCTCAGGGACTGCTGTTGTTTTCAGTAATTGCTCCACTGCTGTAGAAGGGGAACTCCTGTGACCAGACAATAGCTAAATCAAAACCTGCCCCAGGCTGAAAAGAAATCCTATGATTTCTATAAATCATTGAGCCTCTCTACACAAGACACCTCGGCACGTGTTGGTCATGTGTAGGGAGATGCAGTATTAGCCTGGAAGCGTAGTTTAAAAAGACAGAGCAGAGGGAGATCGCTCCTCAGAGGGTTTGTTAATTTCACCTTCGCTTTCTGGAAGGCTCTGTCAATTTCACCTCTCCAGTCTAAAACTGTATGGGATGGCAACTAGAGGGCAGCAAGGAATGGGAATGGGCTGGAGCTGCCTTCCAGAGCCAGGCTTGGACCTAGAGAAGTTATAATGGGCTGAAGTTTCCCTTCTGGCATTTCACAGCCCCTACACACAGCTCTGGTGTATAGCAAAGCCTTTGCCGTGCTGCCGGCTCTGTCTTTTTAAACTATCCTCCCCGGTTACCATTGCATCTCCCAACACGTGTTCTTCACATATCAGATGTCTTGTGTAGAGTTGCCCTGCAATGAGCAAGAACCACTCTGGCAAGCAGGCCTGGGAACGTCACAGAAGTGTCAAACGAGAGCCAGCGCGGTGTACTTGCTGAAGGGTCAGACTAGAGCCTGGGAGTCCTGGGACTGACTCCTTACTCCGCAATGGCAGCTTGCTGGGTGACCCTGGGCCAGGCACACACTTTCATTCTAACCTACCTCACAGAGTAGGATAAAATGAGGAACATTAGGTAGGTCGTTTCAAGTCCCTGTTGGGGAGAAAGGTGCAATACAAGTGAAGGAAGTATATAAATAAATGGCTCTCATTCATTTGTGCAGAGCTGAGAACGCTAAAATATTTCAGTGGTTGGGATTCAACACGCTGCTGGTTGCCAGGCAATGGAGCACCAGCGGCTTTGAGACTTGGAGGAAGGAAAGCTCGCAGAATGGAAGACGATAGCAATGCTTTCTTAGCAGCAAATTCCTTTGTGGATCTCTCCCATATGTTCTTGTCTGGGAATGGACAAATATCCATTTTTCTTTGTTTCCATACGTGGTCATTAGGAACACTTCACTGCTGGGAATTGTTTGCTTCCTTTGTGCAATTTAGACTCGCGATGTACGTCTCTGGGAGGGATGGTGCTTATTTATTGATGCGCAAGTAACTCGGCTGATCTAAACATTATTTGCAACCAACTAGGACCCTGCCTGGCATTGACATCATGCGCAGCTAAAAAGACCCTTAAATTAAAAGACCCTTTTAATTTACAAAAGTCCTGCTGCTCATAAAAAGGCAAGATCCAAGGCATGTTTCCTCGGAAGCAAAATCCTGCTGAGTTTATAGAGAATAATTCCCTCAATGGCTATTAGCCGTGACGGCATTGTGGAGCCTCCATGTTCAGAGGCAACATACCCCTGAACAGGGCTTTTTTTTATGGGAAAAGAGGTGGTGGAACTCAATGGGTTGCCAGCACAGGGGGCAATTCTTGGTGGGAGATGGTGGCCCTGGTACCCCATGCGCGCACGCAAAGTGCACACACGCTCCCAGGACCAATGATGTCACTTTGAGTCAGCTGGAACAAGGGGGGAGTTTTTAAAAGTTTAAATCGCCTTTGGTGAAAATGGTCACATGGTTGGTGGCCCCGTCCCCTGATCTCCAGACAGAGGGGAGTTTAGATTGCCCTCCACGCTGCTCCATTTCTTGGTATCACCCCACATCTTTGTAGGATAAGGAGTTGAGGGGAGAGAGAGAGAGAGAGAGAGAGAGAGAGAGAGAGAGAGATCTGTGGATGGAGCTGTGGGGAGAAAGGCCTGCCCTCTGTTCAGCTGCACTTGTACCAGCAAGTGGTAGCCATCATATTTGGGATTAAGGTTGCCAACCTCCAGGTGGTGCCTGGACTTCCCCTGGAATTACAACTGAGCTCTGGACTACAGAGATCAACAATGGCAGCTTTGGAGTACAGACCATACCATATATATCTCATAGAATTTCCCCCAGTTTGTGGTGTGTACCACAGAGTCTAGGAGAAATGGAAATCACTCCCCAGGCACCACTCCTCAAATCTCCAGAAATTTCCTAAGCCAGCGTTGGCAAACCTACCCCGGATCAAACTGTTACCAGTGGCAGACTGGGAGACCAAAAGAGCCTTGCCCCCTCCTCCAGTTGCCAACTATCTGGCTTGCAAAATTCTTGGAGATTTGGGGGTGGTGCCAGGGGAGGGCAGAGAACTTGGCGAGGATGTGATGCCATAAAATCTGCCCTTCAAAGCTGCCATTTCCTCCAGGGCAATGGATCTCTGGAGATCACTTGTAATTCTAGGAGAACCCCAGGGCCCACCTGGAGGCTGGCAACCTTGCTGCCACCATGCCCCTCCCCACTCACCTGATGGAGGGCCAAAAAGCTGGTGGGAGGGAATGGAGGCTCCCTCTTGTTCATCCTCATCACCATACTGTGCCCCAGGGATCATTTTGTAGAAGAGCTGGAGGAACTCATTAGCATAACTCATTAGCACAAGTAATTAGCATATGCCATGCCCCTTGGCAGCACCAGAAGTGTGTCATTAGCATAGCTGATTTGCATATGCCACACCCCCTGACATCACCTATCCTGGCTGTTTTGGACCCAATTCTGGCTATTCGGGGCCGAAATTGGGCCCAACATGGCAAAAAGGGGCTGAAAATGGCCAAAAAGGGGCCCAAAATGGTCAGGATCATGCCGCTGCTGAGCAGGAGAGTGATCCACCACCCGTCAGAGGCCCGATCTAGGCCGAAACGGGCCCAAAATGGCCAAGAGTCAGGTGGGCAGGGTCACCTGTAATGTGACCTCTTTGGGGAACTGCCAGAACTGTGTTCCTGCGCGTTCCCCCTCAAAATGAGCCCTGCTGTGCCCATACTGTGCCCGGGGCTGCAGGAGTCACCGTGTCTGGGCTGACAGGGTGAAGCCAGGTGCAACTGTATTCCTCACTAAGGGGTGTGGGGAGGTTCTGGGACAGGAGGCCCTCCAAGGCACAAGTCCACGAGAGTTTTTCACCGTGATTCCAATGGGCGTTTCTGCCTGTTACCCCATGTTGTAAGCAATGTGGGGATCAACTTCAATTGTTTCCAAGCGTGTGTCACTTTTTCTTGCTTTCTTTTTTTCTCTGTGTCCTTCTTGGAAAACATCTACTCAGCAGATGTGCCAGTTTACCACGGCAGGGGGGGAGAGATTGAATGAATTGTGTTAATCAATCATGAACAATTGCTATATTCTGGTTTAACTATTGTATTACAGAAAGGTGTGTTGTTGACAATATCATGAACAATTTTGCCAACCGCGTCGAGGTTACTTTAAAAAAAAAACAGTTATATCAGTGGATATGTAGTAACAGAGAAGAGAAGGAAAAGAGGCAATGAAACTGAATATTGTAGTGCATTGGACACAAGCAATGGTTGATTCCTAATTTCTTGGCTCTGCTTCAAAAACAAGACCTAGCAATTCTGAACTCCAAAATCTGGGGATGAAGTTGGATTAAGAGAAAGTCAGAAGCCAGAAGTTCTCCTGGTACCTTGCCTGATCAAAACTTTGAGAATGAAAGATTTTCACCCCTCCAATACACAGGCTTCCCTTTCCTCCATCTCCCTTCCACCTTCCTCTCCCTTGGAGAAATGATGACAGAGAGTAGAAAGCAGGGCTTTTTTTCAGCTGGAACGCGGTGGAATGGAGTTCCGGAACCTCTTGAAAATGGTCACATGGCTGGTGGCCCCACCCCCTGATCTCCAGACAGAGGGGAGTTGAGATTGCCCTCTACGCCGCTGAGCGGCACGGAGGGCAATCTAAACGCCCCTCTGTCTGGAGATCAGGGGGCGGGGCCACCAGCCATGTGACCATTTTCTCCGAGGACAACCCACTGAGTTTCCCCACCTCTTTTCCCAGAAAAAAAGCCCTCGTAGAAAGTGATTTCCACTTTGTAATTTAAATCTTTGCTTGGAAACAGAGATAACAATATTTTTAAATAGTGAAACACCAGTATAAGTAAAACTAGTGTTAGCTCTCCTGTTCACTCGTTTTCCCCCCTCCTGCTCTTGTGTATAATACAACAGGTCATGTAGGTTTTCAAAGCACTACAAAAACATCCACAAACTGTTTGGATCACAGGTGCTAGTAAGACTGGGAGTGGCCAATGAGTGCATTCACCATCAGCAAAAATGACTGTAGCATCAACTGGAAAACTAGCATGCTATTCTCTCTCTCCGTCATCTGCTTCCCCTCTTCCTCTCCTGGCCTTTCTCTTCAATGCATCTGTCCTTCACTTTTGCTATTGCTCTCAATTGCTCCTGCTGTCCCCCAGGATGACAGCAGCTGCAGCACAACCAGAGTAATAATGAGAATCTTGAGCCAGAGAGAATGTTCCCAGGTTTACAAAAGGAGAGGGGCAGGTGTATTTCCATATCTGGTGCCCTGATTCAGTCAAAGGAAAGAGAGGTCAGGGAGTCTGTCTAGGTAGGCCAGGACATCTTAAACCTAGAATAGTCAAGTAAGCCTGGGGAAAAGGACCTTGTCACATCTGACTTTGAATTCTGCAGGTGTAGGAAGCACACGTTAATGCTTGCAAAATTTGCTTCATCTGAATTTCTCACTGGATCTTGCAGATCTGATTTCTGAAGTGGAAGGGATGTGTTTGGCATTCTCCAGAGCCCTTTTTTTAAAAAAAAATCCAAATACCATTCATTTGCATCTTTTTTTCTCCTCTGCATTACAGATGTGCACATGTACATTGAGCAAACTGCCCTCCCCAATCTCTCTGCCACATTCTTATCCTGCCCTTCAGGAGGCATCTATGGTTCCCTCCTGCAGCATTTCATTATCAAAGCAACCTTGTGAGGTGGAACAGCAGGGTCTGAGTCCAGTGGCACCCTAGAGACCAACAAGATTTTCAGGGTGTAAGCTTTCACGAGTCAGAGCTCCCTTCTTCAGACACTTGTGCAGTAGGCGAGACTGAGGGCCAAGCTACAAGTGATGAATGACACTGGCCTGGCAAGTGAACAGACTCGTGTGTATTCCTCCCTGTTCTCTTGCCGTTCACTTGCGCTCCACTCAAGGGAAAGGTAAGTGAACAGGGAGGAATACATGCGAGTCTGTTCACTTGCCAGGCAAGTGTCATTCATCACTTGTAGCTTGGCCCTGAGAGAGAGTGATTGACCTAAAGGCATCCAATGAATGTTACAGTGATTTGAACCTGAGTTTCCAATGGCTGTCTATCCACTACCCAACGCTGGCTGTCTTGATGTGACTCTTTGTATTGCATCAATGATCTTTTGGGGTGATATTCTACCAAATGCCCAAGTGTGCCTATTTACCGATTAAATTTTGAGGCAATCGTTTGTACAATTGCATCACAGTTATACTGAGTGAGAGGTTTAGTCTAGTTGGCCAATATTTCTATCAGTGGCTCTCCAAGGTCTCCAGCAGAGAAAAGTCTCCCCCCCCCCCAAATCTGCCCCCTTAAATCCTTTAACTGGAGATACCAGAATTGAACCTGAGACCCTATACAAAGGACATGCTCCACCACTGAGCTATTGTGTGTCTGGTTAGATGCAGAGAACTCTGTTATTGACTTTTTACTCATGAACCTATGAAACTGCTACACATTGGCGCAGCTGCCAGAGACTACCAAAGTACAGTGCAGAGTTAGTGAATTATATTCTCTATTGTTATATATATTTTTACTGCACTTCTTATTGCACATATATTTTTGGAATTGTTCTGTCAATGTATGTTTAATGTTGCTGGTCTTTGACGGTAATAAATGAAATGAACAAATTGGTCCATTTAGTGCACAATATTGTCAATTCTGGTTGGCAGCAGTTTTTCAGGCATTGAAAGGTACGTTCTAAGACCTCTCATCTGAGATACTTTTAACAGGATATACCAGGGATTAAACATGGGACCGTCTGCCTACAAAGAAGATGCTCAAGCATGGACCCGCCAATACATATAGGCGTAGCAATATAATGTGTTAACAACAACAACATTTGATTATATATACCACTCTTCAGTACAACTTAACACACACTCAGAGCAGTTTACAAAGTATGTTGTTATTATCCTCATGACAATCACCCTGTGAGGTGGGTGGGGATGAGAGAGCTCCGAGAAGCTGTGACTGACCCAAGGTCACCCAGCTGGCTTCAAGCGGAGGAGTGGGGAATCAAACCCGGTTCTCCAGATTAGAGTCCCTTCGCTCTTAACCACTACACCAAACTGTTGTGAGAGTTGTCCAGAAACATGAATCTCAAATTGTCCCCAAACAAAGAATAACCTTCCAGTCCTTTAAACACAGTAGCCTTTTGCAGACATTACATTCTGTTCTATTTGTGTGAATCAGGGCCCTGTCAATACTGGGGACACGGAGGTTCCCATCCTGCTCCTGATATGTGCTGTCACCATCTCATGGGAACTGGACAATACATGACATTTCCGTGTGCATTCAGCTTCCATTCACACAGGGCACAACCCTGGGAAACTAAGGTTCTAGTTTGCGTGTATGGAAGCTGAAGGCGCATGGAAGAGCCACACATTGCCCAACTCACAAAGGACAGGGACGTGCAGCTGGCCAACTATTGGTTTGCATGAACAGAATGGTTTACATAATGTCTGCAGAGGGTGATGCACACAGAGAGAGGATTGGCACTGTCTGGAAAGATGATGCCCCCTCCCTGATTTCCTTCTTCCCTACCATTCAGGGACTTTTAATCTCCTTTTTCTCAAAGCCTCTCTTATTCCTGCCTAAACTGCAAATGCAGTCCTTCCCCAAGCCTTAAAGCACGCACACACACACACAAAGCTAATATTTGGTATCAGAATAAAATATGAGCCTTAAATTTATGCAAAAGGTGTATTGTCTAGGCAACATTTCCCAGCTTGTTACACCGGCTAACCTAGGATTCTCCTCAAAACAGAATTTGAATATGTCTTGATGCACAAGGAAGAATTTACTCCCTCTGTTCTAATATCCGGGTTTCTTTCAGGCTGCATCCAATGAAGAGGCCCAAATTCTGCACCCTCAGACAAGCCAATCAGAGGCCTGTGGTTCTGCTGCCCGGTATCTCTTGCTACCTGATGGCAGCTGCTTCCCAAGGGTCCCCAAATATGCCAGCAGGAGGAAAGCAGTACGTAATAATTCCCCCTCCATGAGGCATTTGGTTCTCGGGGAGCCCTGCGATGCATCGGCCTGTGCAAATCATTTTAATTGGGCACACATCGCTTGCGCCGGTAACGCCAGGTGCCTGAATTCTTCCAATAAATTTCATCGGGGGAATGCGACAGGTAATCCATCTCCCAGGTGGTGGTACTTTTTGCTGAGCAGCCAGACATTGCCTCTAGCCCTGGCGAAGGGCTGTAAAATTTTATTTCTCCAAACAAGCACACATTAATTGCAACGAGAATGAAAAATCGGGCTTCGGAGGGGAGGGCTACCTTGGGCGGGGGGGGGGAATCCTCTCGTGCAGAAGTGTATCAAAACCAGGCTATGGCCATCAGACCTCATGCAGACCTACAATACAATGTAATACAACAAAGGACAAGATAGAATCAGTTTTGAAAGAGGGAGGCTTCGGAGAGAATCTTGCCATTCTGCTTTCATGTCTCCCTTGGGAGAAATAAACCTTTGAGTCTTCATTTCCCACGCCCAATTTATCTTTACTTGTGCCGAATTTTTCCCATTAAAATGAATGCATTTTTGGACATTATTTTTTGCGTCCATGGTATATAATTTACGAACGCAGAATGCTAGGCAGGATCTAGTGGCATATTTCCGCTAACAGGAGGGGGATCCTCCCAATTTGCCTCTCATGCCATTCCTTAAGGTCTCCTGTCTTCCAGGAGCAACATTACGGCAGAACGTCTTGTGTGCAGCGGGATGAGAGAAGTGATAAAGTCCCCTTCCGCTGATGGAAATCCCTTCCGTCAGTGGAAATTACTGCTGAATCCAACACATTGCATTAAAAGAGGCATGCTCATGATGTACCAATGGCATGCCTGTATAAACTGTAGGACTGCTGGCTCCAGGTTGGGAAATTCCTGGAAATTTTGGAGGTGGAATCTGGAAAGGGCAGGGTTTGGGGAGGGGAGGGACTTCAGCAAGGTCCACCCTCCAAAGCAGCCATTTTCTCCAAGGGAACTGAGCTCTGTGGCCTGGAGGTCAGTTGTAATTCCAGGACATCTCCAGCCACCACCTGCAGGCCGGCAACCCTAATAAAATGCATACAGATAGCATAAAATAGGATATAAGTGGCATGATGAACAAGAGAAACCAACGAATCATCCTCAGGCAGATTAAAGCCAGTGACCTTAGCAATGAATGGATGATATCAAAAAGACCCTGGAATATCCAGATTAGTTTATCCCTAGGCATGAGACCAGGCGATCCAAATAAGAGATCCCATCCAGTTTAGGTTAAAGTATCATAACAACAATGCAGGCCCCCATTTGAACTGAAGCTGTGGGGTAGGGTGGGGTGGTTATACCTTTCCCCCTGTGAATGCTTGCATCAATCAAAACCACCTGGAGTGATAATTAACCCCAGATAGGAAAGGGGAAAGGAAAAAAGAAGGTGCTTCCCTCCTTCTAGGGCTAAATAACAGCTGTGGGAGGGGGGTAGGGTGGTGTCAATCAGCCAAATCACAGAGGGGAAGTGGCAGAGCATCTGCTTAGCATGCCAAAGGTCCCAGGTCCCCTGCATTTATCTCCACAGACACCCTGTGAGGTAGGTGGGGCTGAGAGAGCTCTGGAAGAGCTGTGACTGACCCAAGGTCACTCAGCTGGCTTTAAACAGAGTAGGGAATTAATCCTGCTTGTCCAGATTAGAGTCCTTCCGCTCTTAGCAACTATACCAAACTGGCTCTAGATCTCAGCTAGCAGGTTTCAAGGAAGACTTTCCTCTATCTGCCAATCAGAAAGGGCAAGACTGCCAATCAGAAAGGGCAATACTGAAGTGACTGGACCAATGGCCTGACTTATTGTAAGGCAGCAACATATCCAGTGAATACTGGATTCGCAGATGAGAATTTGGAGGCGTCATCTCACTTCCGCCCCAGGAGGCCAGCCATTTCCTATAACCACTTTCAGATTGACACAAATTGGGTTCCTTTCTGTTTTCGCAGACACCACTCTGTCTGCCCTCCAACAATTCCAGCACAATAACCTTATCTCCTCACGATTCCACCTCAGCGAGGGGCTGATTGCTTAATTATAAGCTTCTATCTTGCTCCCCCCACCGCCTATTGATAGCAGCCGGCGGGCTCGTCTAAGTGGTGAGGCCAAAGGGGTTAGACAGCTGTATTTATATTGTGGCTTCGTATCTGAGTGCTCCTTCAGAATTAGCTGAGAATTATTTCCGAGATGTGTTGTGCCTCACGAGGCTTCCCCCAGCCATCTGCCAACAAACGGGTTGAAATCACTGAAGAAGACGGCACTGCTTGCCGAAGGGCGTTGCCCCCTCCCGGAACAAAATGTAGGCAGTCTTTGCCTGGGGAAGTGGGGATGGACAGACTGGAATTTGAACCTGGATCTCCCAGAGTTTAGTCAAACACTCGAACCATTACACTGCCTATCTTTCTGGCACATTTTAATCCCACCTGTTCACCAATGAGTTCAGGGTTGCATATATGATTCGCTTATCCTCACAAGAACAACTCTGGCAGGTAGGCTAAGCTGAGCAAGAGAGACTGGCCCAAGGCAGGGTTGCCAGCCCCAAGCCCCTGTTCCCAGCTCTCATTTCCCATCATTGAGAAAAATAAAAAATGGCTGTATGATCCATGACACAACATCATCTCTGGGGAAAACCCAGAAGAGGCATCATGCCTCTTTAGGGATGGCTGGAAACTTTATGGTAAAAACCATAGAGACTCTGGCGATTCATAAAGAGGCATGATGTCACTTCCAGGTTTTCCCAGAACAGATGATGCCCCCACGTCCCCAGCCTCCCCCATCTCCTGCCAGTTGCCAGGCTTAACAACTGTAACCAAAGTTCACCCAGTGAGTTTCAGCATCTTGGCAGATTAAGGATTTGAACCTGGGTCTTCCAGGTCCTAATCTGACCCTCAGACTACATCATGACAGTAACTCCAATTTTACAGCACTGATAGAAATTTAAGGGGAAATTTTGCTGTAAGGAGCATTTTCTTTTTCTACCAAAAAGGGGTTAAACCACTCTAGCCCTCTGACCCCACTCCAAACATTTAAAGTTGTCAAGCTAAGCTTGGAAACCCATGGGAGGGTTGGAGATATTGTCAGGTAAAACCATAGAGTTTCTGGCAATTCCTAGAGCTACCCGATATTACTATGGGTTTTCCCAGAAATGATATAGCGACAGCAGTGTGGTCACTGTTTTAGTGACAGGAACAGAGGGCTGCCAGTGGGAGACCTCTCAGCATAGCAGGTGGCCTGGCAGCCCTAATTTTAGTAGAATTGAGTGGCCAACAGAGTCAGTGACAGAGCCAGTAACAGAGGCATACACTTTATCAGCTTGTAAACAAATATCATCCACCAGAGCAATTAAAGCCACTTCTGTTGCATTGGCCTGAAGCCATATTGAAATGAGTCAAGGGTAGATGAATAGGATTGCCAGCTCTGGATGCAGTGGTGGGAAGGATTTTGGAGGGATTTCACCAAGAATTTATAGTCTACCGTAAAGTTTGCCCTCCGAAACCACTCTTTTCTCCAGTGGAACTGATATCTGTAGCCTGGAGATAAGTTATAATTCCAGAACTCCATGCCCCGCCTGGAGGCTGGCAACCTTTTAAATGAGTCATCCAGAAAGGTCTAGAGTTCCTCTGACAACACTTTCTCTCTAACACCTCCCCCCACCCCGCCCCCGGTTCAAAACAGATCTAATTTCTCCAACAATATTTGAAAGCTCACCTTTTAAAAGATAGGATCCATCCACCCACGAATGGACCTCACCGGGCACTTCCGAAGTTTTCTCTTTCAAAGCAATTGTTTCTCCCAGACGCTTGTGTGATCTCTGCTTGAAGCCTGTAAGAAGGAAGGAGAAACTCAATGATTCCACGAATATCTCCAACAAATGTTGATGATTCAGAAAGAGCAATGTGAGGGCAAAGAAGACAAGGAGCCACGTGATCTAGGATCAGATGTCTCCATTTTTTAAAGTTAAAAAACAACTAGACACACATGCACACCCCAACTGAATCCGGGTAATGGTGCTATGAAATGGGGAGTTTAACCTCCCCCCTTGCATACAAGAACACGCATCTTGGGAGCTACCTGTTCCCTACAATGGAAAACATCCAGATGTTCACCTCATGGGGAAAGTAGTAATTGGGAAGGTTCAAGTGATTTGTATCAGGAAAAGTAAGACAGCCACTAGGTGAGCTTCAAAGTGGAGGATATTTCAAAGGTGAGGTGCTACCACCAAAAAAGCCCTGTCTCTGGTTACCACCTGCCTTACTGCTAGAGGCAGGAGTACAGAGAACAGTGATTGTGAAAAAGATCTTAACTGAGTACATAAGTATTATTATATTTAAGCGCAGTTATTATTTAAAACATTTTTTAAAATCTCCATATATAGTGCAAAACTAGTGCATCATAAAGAAGGCTAGGCAACACCCCTTCTTGCTAACAACCAGTGTGGTGGAGTAGTTAGAGTGTCAGACTATGATCTGGGAGATCCAGGTTCAAATCCCCGCTCTGCCACAGAAGTTCATTTGGTGACCTTGGGCTAGTCCCACACTCTCAGCCTAACCTACCCCACAGGATTGTTGTGCGGATAAAATGCAGAAGAAGAGAATGTCATAAGCCATTCTGGATCCACATTGGGGAGAAAAAGAAATGATGGGCTAGTTTTCTGTGTGCAGGGTGTTGTTTTGTATAGAAGAAGATTCGCAGGGAAGTCCAAAGTGAAATTGACTTCAATGGATTTCGAAGGGCTCAGTTTAAGATTGACTGGCGAGTCCTGTAAACTCCCTTCTAAAGCTGCACGGACGAGACACATCCAGTGCTTGAATCATCCAGACCACCCCAGGGACAGCTGTTCAAAAGGAACATCAGGTAGTCAGTGCAGCAGGATTTGAGTCCAGTGGCACCTTAATGACCAACAAGATTTTTCAGGGTAGAAGCTTTCGAGAGTCAAAGCTCACTTCTTTAGATCCCATCTGAAGAAGTGAGCTTTGACTCTCAAAAGCTTCTTCTCTGAAAAATCTTGTTGGTCTCTAAGGTGCACTAGATGATACGGGAGAAGACAGCGTTTCAAGAATCCCAAGCCCAAGCCATTTAGGTCTTCAAGATGCTTTGAATTATGCACAGAAAGAGATGGACAGCTAGTGTAGATCCTTCAGCACAGAGGATCTTGCAGTGCGAAAGTGTGCATACTAAAGAGATTTCCTTAGTGTGGGAAATAGGGTTGCCAATCTCCAGGTGGGTACTAGCATTCTCCCAGATTTGCAATTCACACTACACTGATCAGCCCCTGGGAGAAATGGCAGCTTCAGAGATCAGATTTTATTATAATGATAATAACTGTGCTTATGTACTGTTCTTTTAAACAGATTAGTACCCCACCCAGAGAGGGGAACAAAGTCAGTGTTGTTATTATCCCCACAACATAGATGAGGAGCTGGGGCTGAGAGGAGTGGCTTACTCAAGGCCAGTTGCCGAGCTCATGGTAGTAGTGGGAGTTGAACCCGCAGAGTGCTGATTCACAACCCAGCCACTTAACCACTATGCTACAGCAGCTCAGTCAGACAAATCAGTAGGCTTCCAATATGTAAATCAGCTCACAGGAATGCCAACAGGAAAGCTGAGAGCCCATGACTTGCTGAGAAAGACCTGGAGAAGGTAACCTGCAGTAGAGAGCGAGGAGGAAGAAAAAGACAACACAGCCAACTCTTGGGTGGGGGGGGGGTGGATACTGAATTTAACCATTCAAGGTGGTGATGGAAAGTGCCCTCAAGTTATAGTTGATTCATGGCAACCCTTGATGGGGTTTTCAAATTAAGAGACCAACAGAGGTGGTTTGCCATAATCTGCCTCTGCACACCTGTCTTCATTGGAGGTCTCCCATCCAATTACTAACCAAGGCCAACCCTACTTAGCTTCTGAGATCTGACAAGATCAGGCTTGCCTGGAGTATCCAGGTCAGGGTAACCATCCAAGAGTGGGTTCTAAACCTGGGAGAATGAACTTCTCCAAGTTCATGATGCTACTTTGCTGAAGGGGAAGGAAATTAAGGTGATCCAGCCATGAGATAACACTGCCCAATTGGGCTTCACGTAAAATTAATCTCCGGCTTCATAAGGAACTTGCATGTTTCCATTAGCACTGGAGACAGACACAAATTACTGCTGGCTTTTGTGTTTTCAAGAGAAAACCAGCCAAGATATCTTTGTCTCCCTGGGTGCATTCTAAGATCTTTTTTTGCACCCATCATAGCTTGCTCTAAGACTTGTTTCTTCTAGTTCACTTTAGAACTTACAGTCAGCAGGCTTGGGCTTTCTATCATGGTGAACATCCATTTTTTTTCTTCCCCACTCTACTCTTTGATTATTGGGCATCCAGTCTGAAGAAACAAATTCATTACTTTGTGATGGTTTCGTTGGTCATGATAAACTATTATATACTAACAGACTGTAGGACCATGGACAGTTCTTGAGAACAGCAGGAAGTTGTGACCAATGGATTTCCCTTCATTCTGTTCTTGTATTGTTCTGAATTTCTCCCAGTATTGTGCTCCGCTCTTCTTTAATCCTGGTTTAAGTTGAAGAACTTCTAACAAATTCCAGCTCCTTCTGTTTATGTACATCTTATCTTTCCTCTGCATGTTTGATATGCACACTCACATTAATCTATGAATATGCCATCTTTTATTTTGAGTTTTTTCAGCCCACTTATTTTCTTTGCTAGTTTCCCCACTTAGTTAATTTCTTTTATGCTCTTTTAAAGCAAGCCATCCGTTTTAACAATAATATCCTATTTTGATACTTGGTGGTGGTGGAGGAGAGTGCCCTCAAGTCAGAGCTGATTTATGGCGACCCCTGGTGGGGTTTTCATGGCAAGAGACAAACAGAGGCGGTTTGCCATTGCCTGCCTCTACAACCCTGGTCTTTGTTGGAGGTCTCCCACCGAATTACTAACCAAGGCTGACCCTGCTTAGCTTCTGAAATCTGACGAGATCAGGCTCACCTGGGCTATCCAGGTCAGGGCATTTTGATACTTAGGTTGAGAGAAAGAAAGAAGCAATTTGTTCCAAGAGCTGAAAAAATATGAAAGAAACACCAACTTTCAAATCAAACCAGAGCAGTCATGAAATTCAGTCACATCCCTGAACTCACAGGCATATAAACACTGCAACCCGCCCCCTCCCAGTAATGACCCTCAAACACACTGAGACATCCTGATTTATCACTCCACAACACCACACAAAAGAATATTAATAAATAGTCACATCCAGAATGTTTTTTTTTTTTGGTAATGTTTTATCGATTGCATCCATACATCAGTTATATGGAGGGGCCCATGTGAAGGAAGCATTCTGGGATACTGTAGCAGCTCAGAACAATGTGTGAAGCTGGTGGTGGCCAGTAGAAGACAAGGGGGAAAGTTAAGAGGAGCCGGCAGCCAAGGGGAGAAGCCAGAGCGGATGTGGGCACGCCAGCAAGAAAGGAAGGGGCTAGCAGAGAGAAGGCAGAGCTGGGTGGGTGGGGGGTAGGATTTCCCCTCCCTGATTCCTTACGTTTCCCCCCTTGTTAGTTACAATTTAGAAACATGTCATAGGCTGCATTTCAGCCCTGCCTTCCTGGCGACCCCACCCTCAGATACGGTCCCACATGGTATCATATAGAGAGGGAAGGGGCTCTGACTCACCTGTGCCTGCCGGCTCCCCCCCCCCCCCCAGCTCCTCTCCCACACAATGTAGATTGTGTGTTTCTTTAAAAGCAGCCTTGAAGTTCCTGCATATCCTTCCCTCCTCCCATAAGAAGGACCAGCATCCTGGAGAGATGAGGGTAGCCAATATCTGCCTTTTCTTGAGCAGCGGTGAAACGAGGCAGCAGCTTTTTAAAAGTACCACATTGCAGTAGCCTTTCACAACCATGCAGGCAAGACCAGGTAATTTGGAACTCCAGAATCCAAGATTCGGGCCAGCAAGAGTAAGATTTGGGTCCAGTAGCATCTAAGAGACCAACTAGATTTCCAGGGTCGGAGCTTTCGAGAGTCAAAGGTCCCTTCGTCAGATACAAAGTGACGTTTGACTCTCAAAAGCTCCTACCCTGGAAATCGAAGCTGGTCTCTTAGGTGCTACTGGACCCAAATCTTACTCTTGTAGTACAGACCAACACAGCTACCCAACTGAAACCGAATCTAAGGAGACATCTGGATGGAGGGGACTTGGGAAGTTCCTTAAATGACTCCGACCCAGTTCAAAATCAGACAAAAGCACCATGCCCCATATTGCCCTGGAAGTATTCCACTTGAAATTTAGCATGGCCAATTCCCTCTTGGGACAAATGTAAATGGCAGGGACTAACCTTATAGTAGAGTTTAGAGGACAAGGGTGCGTTCTTTGCCAATAGCCTTGGGAACAAGATGGTCCATAAATCCAATTATGTTGTCCCAATTTCCCCCTTCAAGGGTAAAGCCCTTTCGGCTCAGTGCAAAAGCATTCAAAACACAGCAATTAGCACAGTCATCAGCTCCCGCTTTCCTAACTGGCCCATTTCTTCTAATGCCAGTGGCTGAAAAGGGGGTGGGTGGAATGAGAACGCTTGAAATTTGCCCTGTTTTAAAAGCCGAGCTAAGCATTTGCTTTGGGCATGACAGAGAGGACTTGCTACAGCTCTCGCCTCTCACAGCCTCCCATCTCCAGCTTCCCTATCTCCACCATGTAAACACAGTGAGCAATTTCCCTTGGGAGCCGTTGGGCTTGCTAGAGAGCAGAGGCGGGTGTCCATGAACGGCCATCAATCATCCTTCAGAAATGGTCTTGACATGTGAAAGTGCTGTGTGCAGGGCACAGGGTAAGCTTCCCAATTATTCTGAAGAAGAGCCGTGGCTTGGTCATGCAAGAGCCAAAGTTCAAGACTGAGGGTCAAACCACATGAGGCAAAATACACTCAAATTATGCTCGAATTACAAAACACGCTCGAATTACCTGTGCAATTCGAGTGTATTTTGTCTCGTCTGGTGAGACCGTCAGAGAGAGAGAGAGAGAGAGAGAGAGAGAGGAGCAAAAAACAGGATATGGTTGAGGGAAACGTAAGAGAGCTCTGACGAATTTCCAAGCAAGATCAAACGTACTGTCTGCCTAAGTCCGATCCTCAGATATTGGCTGGGCAGAAGTTCCATGAAGGTTTAGGAGCAGGTCATGATGGTAGCATCCACCCCTAGTTAATTCCCAATATTGAGTACTCTCATGTATCCAGGGCTTTTTTTCTGGGGAAAGAGGTGGTGGAACTCAGTGGTGGAACGCAAGACCGCACAATGACGTCACTTTGGGTCAGCTGGAACAAGGGAGGAGTTTTTTAAAGTTTAAATTGCCCTCGGCGAAAATGGTCACATGGCCGGTGGCCCCGCCCCCTGATCTCCAGACAGAGGGGGGTTTAGATTGGCTGGAGATTAGAGGGCAGGGCCACCGGCCATGTGACCATTTTTAAGAGGTGCCGGAACTCCGTTCCACTGCATTCCCGCTGAAAAAAAGCCCTGCATGTATCCCACCTTGAAGGGTGTGTTGCTGACCATCTTAGGTTAGTGTGTTCAAAAGTAAGAGAATCTAGGAACAAGATCACCAGCTGAATAACATCAAGACAGAGTTCCTCTTTCCCTTCCTGTCTGTAGTTATTAAACTTTGGTGTGGCCAAAGGCACATGAGCCCTTTGACATGAGGCAAAGGGCTCTTGGCCCCTTCCCTTTGGACTGCAGCCCACTCACCAACCGGATCCAGAACCTGCCTAGAGAAATGCTATGCTTTTGATTTTTGTGTGTGTTTGTTTCTTTGAACTGCATTTGATTTTATTTCATTGTTTGTTTATTTTAAGTTATTCTTACTTATGTCTATAAGCCACTTCGGGTCCCCGCTGGGGAGAAAAGCAGGGCAATACATTTCCTAAACAATTGAATATTACAACCCAATCCAATGCATATTTATTTGTAAGTTCCATTGAATATCATGGGACTTACTCTCAGTAAGCGTGTGTTCAATTGCAGCCTCGTGGGAGCTAGCCTTCAAATCATACGATCGCTGTTGGGTAACTTCAGTTTGATTTCGGCATTGGATAACATTAGCTTGCGCTGTTATTCGGCAAAAGGTTTTTTTTAGTTAGGAAAAATGTTAAGGTCACTTAAGGATGAGCTTATAATATTAGGAATGTTTTCTCTTTCTTCTCATAATACAAGAACTTGAGGGTTACCCATCAAAAATTACTGGTAATGTTTTCAGCTTAGCTGACTGACAGAATTCACAGCTATTGGCTTAAATGTCTTTTAAGGATCATTGGATACATTTACAGAGGAGACAAGTCTTAGCACCCATAGGCATGGGGGCTAAATGGAGCCTCCATGTTCACAAACAGTATAGCAGATGCTAGTGGGGAAGCAACGGGGAATGAGAGCACTTACCTTCATGCTCTGTTTATGGGATTTCTAGGTGCATCTGGTGGGCTACTCTGCAAACAAGATTAGGATCCGGAACTATTTAGATCTGACACAGTGAGGCTGTTATGTTCTTTTTAACCATGATAGTTAGCAATGGAGCTTCCATGTTCAGAAGCAGTATACCTCTAAATGCCATTCGCTGGGGGGGGGGGTGGATTCTTCAGTCTCTCTGTTCCTGCTTTCAGGGCACCTGGTTAGTTTCTGTTGGAAATAGGATGCTGGACTGGATGGACCTTTGGCCTCATCCAGTGAGGCTCTTCTTACACTATAGCTGGTCTCATTTGACAGCTGGTAAGCATCTCTGCCCCCCTCCCCCCCTCAGTATTTGTTATGGCTTCTCCCAGGGGAGATGCTGATGTTTATTAACAAAAAGTGTCAAGAGAGGAGGTTTGTGCTCATTGAATTATTCAGCAACTCATTTCTTCTGCCAGACATTCTCCAGGGAGCTGCCAAACACCCATCCCTCCATTTAACCACCTGAATGGCCACAGGGCATTAAGTATCTGCTGGAGGGAAAGGCAGAGCACACTCAGCACTCTCAGAAAAAGCCCCAAATCCTGCACTTAACAGTACTATGGAAGGCAGCATAACCCCAAGAAAATGGGGAGCACTGGATATTCCATAGCTGGGAAAGCCAAATGGCAGCTTTGTACTGCTTCCAGACTGACCAGAGAGAGACTGTATGCAACCCGTAAATCATACCAATTGGCCATCTCTGGTCCAATGGTGCCAATTATTTCAAAATCTGGGTCTCTGGATACTAAACCAGGAACTATGCCCTCTGTGGCAGCCATAGGGGGATTGGCTAGCCTGTTTCTGGTGCTCTTCAGCACCACCAGTGCAGATGGTCAGAGCTGGTATTGCAACTACCAGTTCAATAGCGATCAGGTGACACAATGAGCCAATCGGGCTCCACTTAGCCATGTATCGCTTGTCACTTTGACACTCCTTTATTTAGATGGCGCGTCTGCCTTCCCTACGCACAGCTCAGCCACTCTCAGACAGCCAGAACAATGTTTATTAATTTACTCGTTTGTATGACTTTGGGGATTAGGCAGATGTATGGAATCTGGCACTATCGACAACTGTTAGCCGTTATTGCTATAAAACGGTCAGGCCAGATGGTACAAATTTTAAAAAGCAGGGGAGGAGAAAAGCAGGTTTTTCAGGTCACGTAATTAACCTGTGGAACTCACTATCACATGATATAGTGATGGCTGCTAGCTTAGATGGCTGTAAAGAGGGGATTCGAAAAATTCAGGCAGAAGGAGAGTCCTATCAATGGGTCTTAGCCAAAATGGCTAAATAGAACTTCCATAGTCAAAGGCAGTATACCACTGATTGGCAGTTACAGGAGAGAGCAACAATAATGGTAGGCTTTGGCCTCAGTGCCCCTGCTTGTGGGCCCTCTGAGGGGCATGTGGGTAGCCCCTGTGGGGAAGCAGGGCGGTTGGAACACAGACCACCGGTCTTCTTCAGTTCCTTCACAATTACACCATGTTCTGATGTCTGGGTTTTAGCCTTTAAAACAGCCTTCCAGAGACCCCTTTCCGTCTGACTCTCTAGAAGCCATCTGCTAGCTTCCCATGATAGCCTTCCAGCAGCAGAATTTCTTCTAACTCACAAAGCATGAGGTTGGCAGGAACAAGCCGAAAAGCAATCCAGATTCCCAGAGCGACGGGCAGAGGTGGAATCCAGGACGCCTGATAACGCACCGTTTACCTTCATTAGCATCAAACCGCAAGCCAGTCCCATTCAGAGAGAGCGCTCCCTCGATGTACCGATTAGCAAAGCAGACACCCGGGGCACGGCCGGGCATGGCGCCACTGCTCATTCAATGGGAAATGTATTTAATGGGTGATGGATGGGGTTTTCAAAGGGTCCCTTTTTCCAGTACTGGTCTGATATAAGAAGGGAGGGAAATTTTCTTCATTGCATGGTTGTTTTAGGGAAACCTAAAGTTGCCTGTATCTTGGGAACAAGATAATTTTTGACACATCCTTTCTGTTTCAACTTGAAAGACTTCAATTTATTTATTTATTTATTGCATTTCTAGACCGCCCTCCCCATCAGATGGGTTCAGGGCGGTGTAACAATATACAATTTGTAACATGCAGTTTAAAAACAATAAAAATATTATAAATAAACATTAAAACACTATTCCACATACAATAAAATTTCTCGATTACCGGAATAGGCAAATTAAAAAAAAATTGGTTTTCCTCTCCCCACCCTCCAGTATATGAATCAAATCTATGATTTTCTAAAATTTTCATGACATTGTCTGGTTCCACACAACCATTTTTCCTTGTAAAATGTATGCAGTTTCAACATTCTGCGTAAAGAATTCAGGATTATATAAGACAAATATGTGATATACATTCTCCTAGTTAATCAGGATTAAAGAGGAATGGATTGGGGGGGGGCAGAAAATAATTCTAGATTAATAATGGAATAACTCAAACCTAATGTGATCTAATGGCTCATACACCCATGTGTCTTGCATGGTGCATGTCACACCGATCCATATCTTGGGGGACATACATCTTAAAAAGCAGCTGTCTTGTTAACCAGAACCAGATTTATATGACCCAGAATCTGCTAGCTCTCTGCTTAACTGCTCTAACCATTTACCAGCCCTTTCCTTGCTCTGAGGAGCTTGCGTTGCAAACAAAATGCACATTGCAGGACCACATTTACAGCATGTAAGGGCATCCCTTCCAGCTCACAGAATATTATTAAGATATGCATGTTGGCCTCAGGGAGAAAGAGATTAATCTATGACTTCTCTGCCTCTCACTTCAGCCTGGTGCGGAAATAGAGATTTCTATTTTTAAACCCAGAAGCAGAGCCAGACTCACAAATGTGTAGCGGGAATCTTCGTCAAACTGGGGAAGGGGGCACATAACATCCTCCCACCTCCCGCTCTTTCCCAGCAGAGAGAAGCTAAGTGACCGTGTCCCATGCTTAAGTCTCTGCTATACTGCAACATCAACAAAATAAACAAGGGTGGAAATTTATTTTACCATCACCTTTCATTAAGTTTACAGTGGATACAGCCAGAACTGAGAATGAGAGAAAACAGTGTGCGTAGTGGTTAGAGTGTCAGACCAGGATCTGAGTTCCATATTCATACATTGTGTACTGGCAACTAGATCCGATTATGAGTCATTGATTTGGGGGTGGGGCCACGGCTCAGTGGTAGAGCATCCGCTCAGCATGCAGAAGGTCTCAGGTTCAATCCCCGGCATCTCCCATTAAAAGGATCAGGTATTGGGTGATGTGAAAGGCTTTTACCGGAGATCCTGGAGAGCCACTTCCAGTCTGATTAGACAATACTGACCCTGATGGACCAATGTTCATTGTTTTCAAGATTTCTCCACACTCATAATGGCCCTTCACTATCTGGCATGTCCCACATTTTGTGGTTTGCATTGTTCTCTAATTCTGTAATTCCCAGTTGTATTGCATTGTTCTTTGGTTATCTCATGCTGTCTGACTGCACTCCATTACATCCTGTAATCTGCCTTGAGTCTCAATGAGAAAGGCAGACTATAAATAGAGCAAATAATTTAATTAAATAGTAGTCGGAAAATGGTAAAGTCCATATTCTCTCTGCATGCATGCATGCATGCATACATACATAAAGAGAGAGAGAGAGAGAGAGCACGCACATGTCATATAGATTGGTGCATTGACTTCTCAGTTCTTTCTGCAATAAGCAGGGCTCCCTTATCCCCCAATCCAATCCCCCTCTGTTACAGTCATCTGGAAATATGCTTAGCATTCATGCACAAAACAAAGCACAGAAAAGAGCAGCCAAAATGACTGAGAAAAGGCTAAAGAGTGTGGGTTTATCAATTTAACAAAAAAGATGACTAAAGGGGGATGTGACAGAGGTTTACATAACTATGCATGATGCAGACAAAGTGGTGTGGGGGAAAGACTTTTCTCCTGAACTACTAGATTGCAGGGTCAGCCAGTGAAGTTGATAGGGGGCAGCCGATTAAAGTCAGGCAAAGAAAATCTTCCTTGACGCGTTATTTTTTTTTTAAAAAAGAGGAGTGCAGAACCATTTGATAGGGCAATCAAAGGCTATTAGCCATTACAACTAAATGGACCCTCCTTGATCAGAGACAGCATAATATCAGTTTCTAGAGGCGATAGCATGGGAGAGGCTGTTACAAGCATTTGGTTGGATACTGCAAGAAACGGAAGGCTGGATGAAAACACCTTTGGCCTGACCCAGCAAGGCTCTTTTTACACTATGGCCAGTCTCATTTGACAGCTGGGAAGCACCTCTGCCCTCCCCCAGTATCCCTTATGGCTTCTCCCAGGAGGAAGATGGATGTTTGTGGACAAAGGGGGTTTTCAACGGAAGAGGTTGTGCTGGCTGAATTATTCAGCAACTAATTCCTATGCCAGACATTCCCTGGGGAGTTGCCAATCACCTGTCCCTCTGCTCAGCTGATCTGCCATCTACATGCCTACCTGGGAATTCAAGATTTCCTGGAAGGAAGAGAGGGAACTAAAGTCACGGCTGTGTATCCCCGGAGATGCTCCCTGAAATATCCCACAATTCCATTAAATAGTCAGTAGTGTTGTGAAAGACAGCTTAGGCAATGTGGTTGACTGGCCATTCCATACCAGGGAGGGCCAACAGGCAGCTTCATGCTGCCTCTAGACTTGCACAGAGAAGGACAGGGGCTGGTATAGCCTGAGAGTTCCAGCAGTTATTAGTTCCACCCCTGCTTTAAGGTGCTGGGGGCTTATCGGGGTCTTTGGCCCCCAAACTGAGATGCCTTGCTCTCTATGGCACTGTGATGGCTTCACACAGAAGGGAACAGCCCATAAGCTTCTGCTGCTCTTCAGCGCCACCCCTGCAGATGGCCAGATGGGGTATTGCAGTTACTGAGCCCAAAGAGATCAACTAGCCAATCAGGTTTCATCTGGTCCCCTAAAACTATTGGTCCTGGCCCAGCTCTTTGGGTTGATCAACTTTGGGTGTAGAGCTCCTAGTTGACAGCCTGGTTGATCGCTTACCTGCTTGCCAGGAAAGCAATCTTTGGTCAGGATATTCCCTGCTTTCAGACTAGCAGCTCTGACCCAATTAGAAACGGAAAGATGCCCTCATTTTCTTCTGCATCCCCTGCGCTCATTCAGAGATGAGAATCTGCTTTAGGAAGGCCCAGGATTCAAACAAAATTGAAATATTCCCACTTCCTGGCTGGGTTTGCCACCCTGGAGATCAGTTGTTGATCTTTCAGTCATATGAGATTTGTAAGAGTCCTTTAATCCACATCCTCTTTTCTTCTGCACTGACTGAAGCGGCAAAGAGGAGCCTGGCTCCTAAGGTTGCCAGCTCTGGGTTGTGAAATTCCTGGAGATTTCAAGGGTAGAGCCTGGGAAGGGTGAGGTTTGAAGAGGGGCAGGGCCTCAGTGGAGTATAATGCCATAGAATCCACCCTCCAAAGCAGCTATTTTCTTCAGGGGAACGGATCTCTGTCGCCTGGAGATCAGTTGTAATCTTGGCAGGCCTCCAGCCGCCCCCTGGAGGCACCCCACAAACTTGGTCAGAGATGCTGGGGAATCTATGGCAACTCCATTTCCTAAGATCTCTTCTGCTACTTCACATGCTCAACACAAGGGCCAATGCATACTATTTGCAGCCAGGGCCCACTGGGAGCCCTGCCCCCTGCCCTCTCTCCCTGCAGACCACATGGTAAGGGGAGGGTCCCCCCAGAAGGCTCTAGGTGGGTGCAGGCGGCAGGGAATTCCCTTATCCAGATCTGATGCCCCCTTCTTCCCACACATAGAGATAGAGGTATCTAAGAATAACACTGCAAAAAAAAAAGAATTGGAATGATGCCACAGCAGAAGCCAGCCTCGGGGAATGCAGCTGACCCAAGCAAGCTGCTGCTTTGCAGACAGACTGAATGTGGCAGGAGAGGCCACCACAGCAGGCTGGCCTAGGAGGGAAGAGAATGTGCCAAAGCAGCGGCTGGTGAAGGAGGGGGGAAGCTGGCCTGACAGTGACCCAGCAGGGAAGCTAGAAGCAGCTGTTGGCTGGGTGCAGCACCTTTCCTGCTGCAGCCGACAGGAAGGACATTTCTCCCAAAGAGTTATTGCAAGCTGCAGAGACTGAAGAGCCAGCCCACAGTCAGCATCTTTATAGGACGGAGGGGCCCCTGGACCCTGTGGCTCCTGCTTAGCTGGACACTGCAGTTCCTCCTGCTGGCCACCGGGAGTGCTGATGCTGCAGTGCAATAGAGAGCAAGCTAGGAATGATCACAGTTACTCCTCATCCCGCCCCCTCCTAGGGAAGGGCTGTGGTTCACTGGTAGCTAATTTGTTTGTCTCTCTCCTGTGGAGGAGAGCAACTGCAGTCCTGAGCTAGATGGACCCATAGCACTGTCATAAGTTCCTATCAAGGCTTACAGACATTTACAAGAAGGGCATCAGTTGCTAAAGACACAGTTTGGATACAGGAGGCCACACACTCAGTCCCTGACATCTCCACTTAAAGGATTTCACCAGCCTGCACATTTCCCTGTTATAACTCTGCAGCAAAAAGGACTAGGACTAGAAAATCATGGCAGTATATTATATGCAGGGGTCATTTCGTAGAAAAAGAGCTGGAGGAACTCATTAGCATAACTCATTACCATGTGCCATGCCCCTTGACATCACCATAAATGTTTCATTCACATACCTGATTTGCATGTGCCACGCTCCCTGGCATCACCTATCCTGGCTGTTTTGGACCCAATCCTGGTCATTCAGGGCCGAAATTGGGCCCAAAATGGCAAAAGGGGGCTGAAAATGGCTGAAAAAGGGCCCAAAATGGTCAGGATCGGGCTGCTGCCGAGTGGGAGAGTGATCCACCACCCTTCCGAGGCCTGATGCGGGCCGTTTTGGCCCCAATCCAGGCTGAAACGGGCCCAAAATGGCCAAGAGTCAGGTGGGACCTCTTTAGGGAACTGCCAGAACTGCATTCCTGCACATTCCCCCTCGAAATGAGCCCTGATTATATGGCTATATGATTATATGGTCATTGTGATCTAGAAATTTCTGATTTTTTTGGTAAAGTCTGGAAAATGCTCTTTGGCATTTTTATGGGAGGGTGATAGTTGGGGGGGGGGCTAAGGCAAGGAAAATGGGACCACTGTAGGCAGGACCTTCAATAATAATAATAAATAATAATAACATTCAATTTATATACCACTTTTCAGGATGACTTAACACTCACTCAGAGCGGTTTACAAAGAATGTCATTATTATCCACCCAACAACAAACACCCCATGAGGTAGGTGAGGCTGAGAGAGCTCTGAGAGAGCTGTGACTGATCCAAGGTCACCCAGCTGGCTTCAAGCAGAGGAGTGGGGAATCAAACCCAGCTCTCCAGATTAGAGTCTCATGCTCTCGTCTTAACCACTACACCAAACTGGCTCTACACCAAATGCCCTTTCCCATCTCCATGGCATCCAAAGGTATTTTGAGCATTCCAAATGGATTGTACCAAACCAGGTTTGAGGAACAGCAGAGCAAAGCCAGTCAGACAACACAGAAGCCGGATGACCAGAGGACAACGTCAACACGAATGCTTCTGAAACACGGCACTGCTGTCAGGTCACCATGGTGGAGCAAAAGAACAGCGCAGAAACAGCCTGGGTCTGATTTTGTATAAGGGCAGCCTCGGAAGCACAATGAGAGCTCTGAGATGCTCTTTAACTAAGCAGAAAATGAGAACTCCCAGTTTAGTAAGGGTCACGGCTCAGAGGCAGAACAATTGCTTTGCATTCAGAAGCTCCCGGATTCTGCCTTCAGCACAGTGCAGGTAACAGGAAAGTCCTTTCTCTGTCCAACCGCCTGAAGGGCTGCCTCCAGCCCCCATTGCTCTTTGTGCTTTTGCCGTGTTCAGTCAATGCACATAAGCACATGAGTAACAGAGAGGGAGATGCAAAGGGACTGCAATCTGCAGCAAACAGCGCATATACAGCTGTTGACATGAAATCTGTAAATTTAAAATAAAAATGGAGCAATCGCTTGGAGTTTGGAAACAGAACATTTGGAACACCGAAACAAGGGGGGGGGGCGGATTTTCAGAAGCTTTCTTGCTCTGGGGTTTTTGGGGGGGGGGAGGGACATAGTTGCTAGTAAAATGGGAGAGCCCTACTAACCATCGACCCATTGAAGCCTATGGCTCTGTCCTCTCATCAGAGTCTACTCAGAGAAAATAAGCTTGGTTGGAGGAAGGAGAGAGTTAACAAGAGGCATTGAGGATTCCCCCACACACTTAATTCCACATTTTGTTTGTCTTGGGATATATAATTAAGATCAAAGCCCTTTGCATTGGCAGCAGAGCTTGTGCAAACTTAAAAAAAAAGATAGGTTTTTTTTTTAAAAAAAAAGACGTGATCAGAGAGAAGAGAGAAGAAATTGTCACAACGATGCCTGCTCTACCCTGCTGCTTTCTGGTGCAACAAAAGACATCCAGAATATTGGAAACAGAGCTGGAACCAGGTTTTTGCTCAAAAAGGAACTTCTAAATTCTTCTTTGCCAACCCTGATTCTGAATAATCTCCATATTCGGCCCCCAAATTGAGGTTCTCCCCTAGGGTGCCAGCCTATAAGGGGCACTAAATTAAACTAAAGAGAATAGGCCAGTCACATTCTCTCAGCCTAAACCTACCTCACAGGGTTGTCGGGAAGATAAAAGGAAGGAGAAGAGGTGTAAGCGAGGAGGAAAGTGGGATAGAAATGGGATATTTCTATGGGATATGGGATAGAAATGAAATGGGATAGAAATAATAAATAAAATATTAGCTCCTAGGCAGTTGTATCAGTCCGTAGAAACCCTAGAAACTAGAACTGCCATCTCTGGGTTGGGAAATTCCTGGAGATTTTGGGAGTGGCAACCAGGAAGGGACCTCAACGGAGTATAATGTCATGGAGTACATCCTCCATCCCTTTTTTCCAGGGGAACTGATATTTGTAGAACAGAGCTCAGTCGTAATTCCTGGAGATCTCCAGGACTCACCTGGAGGTTGGCAATTGTAGTCAACCTCATGTGGCAGCAGCCTGAGTGAGCCTAGGCAAATATGAAGGCATGTCAAAAGCACAAATCCCCTTTTTATTAAAAAGTGGCTTTACTATGTTGAGAAAGCAATTACATCAATACCACTTCCAATTATTGTAAAATGCCTTCCCATCCAATATTCTTAATGAACTGCTTGGGGAAGAGTGATTTAGAGTCTATTCTGGAAGAGATAATATTGTTCTGGTCCACAAAATGAAACCCCCTCCCCTCCACAAACCCCCTAAAACTGGTGTCCTGGAGCGTTTCCTTTTCACAAGCTTGGGAGGAGCGCATAGAACTGTACCACCAAGCTGATATATGACTAGAAGCAGCACAATTCGAGAAGCTCCCTCTTGGACGCCATTCCTCGGCAAGGGCAGGTGGGTCGGCTTCTCGAATATCAAAAGGCGGCAACAGGCTCTGTCTGCTTCAAGGCACAGCTTTCTTTAAATGCCATCTCGCTTACAGGGAAGTTATTAATCATTCATCCAGCACTTTTAATAAGCAAGATCCTTAACCATCTTGAACTCATTCATTCTCTGAAGAATCCCATCGGGTAAAAGAATAAATCACTATTTTCCTTAGTTTAGAGATGAAGGACTGATGGCAGATTCACACATCTTTTGTTGTTTGTTTCCCAAAAACACTGATCACATTTTTCTCCTGTCCTTTCTCCAAGATGCTGGGACAACATGCTTGTCTCTTTCAACACACCCCATTTCACAGTCCAAAGAGGTTAGGATGACTAGTCCAACTCAGTGTGGGGATTTGAACTAGAGATGTGCACGAACCGAAAAATGAACCAAAGTTCATCACAAACCAGGCTAGTTCGTGGTTCGTGAAACAGTGGTTCGTCAGAGCCCATTTCTGACGAATCACCACGAACTTTACGGCGATTCATTTGGTTTATTTTTTGGTTCATCTCTGCAGACAGCCTTGTGCCAATCAGTTTCCTAGGCAATGGGGGTTTGGCTTTCTGCAGACCTCCTGCTGAGCTGGAAGTGACCTTCTGCTGACCCAGAAGTGGTGATTTACTGGCCCGGAACAAACCAGTTCACAAACCGAGGCAGGTTTGTGAAAGTTCATGGTTCGTGGTTCGTGAAACGTGACAAACCATGAGCCACATGGTTCATTTTTTTTCTGGTTCATACCCATCTCTAATTTGAACTAGGGCTTCTGAGCCTGGTACACAACACCCCATTGATTCTCTACCGGAAAACATCTCAAGTGTACACTTGGAAAAAAGGATGAAGAATAGGGTGTCTTTCCCTATCGTTTTATTGTTCAGGAATTTCTCTCTGCACCACCTTCCACTTCTCTTTAATCCCAGTTTCACTAGCAGAATGTCGAAACGTTGATCTCAAAATTGGATCGTGCTCTGTTTGATACAGTTTTTACTGGCAGAGAGAACTCTGAAAGAGCTGTGACTAACCCAAGGTCACCCAGCTGGCTTCAAGTGGAGGAGTGGGGAATCAAACCTGGCTCTCCAGATTAGAATCCTGCCGCTCTTAACCACTACACCAAACTGGCTTTCCAAGACTTGGCAACCCTACTAGAAACTGAGGGGGATTTGGGTAGAGCAGGTCAAGATGGTTCTGGTCTCTCTCTCTCTCTCTCTCTCTCTCTCTCTCTCTCTCTCTCTTTTGCCGTACTTATCAGAAAAGGCAGCTGTGAGAAATGCTGCATCACCCCTTAGGAGTCGCCACAAGGTTCTATGTTGTCTCCCATGTCAATATAAGGTCTCTTCATGAGATCATTTGAAGCTCTTGAGTGGAATTCAGCAGTAGGCGGATGACGCTCGATCATAAATCACTTTGAATACGACACTGAATGGGGCTCTCTCTGCCCTGCCCTGGCTTCTAAATGCTATGGTCAAGGAAGAACAAGCTGAAACGGAATTCAATTAACAGAGGGGTGATGCTAGTCGGAAAGTGGTGTGAGTCAGCTTGAAATGGGATTGTTCATGGCATACCATTTTCACTGGAAGCTCAAGGAGAGATTACTGTAACATGCTCTACAAGGGGCTGCCCTTGTAGAGGATCAGGAAACTTCAGCTGGGGCAAAATACATCCGCCCATTTGTTATCACAAACCGGCTGACAGGATCATATGGCTCCTATTTTGAGGTCCCTTCACTAGCTATTTGTTCCCAGGTCCAATTCAAGGCGCTAGTACTTACCTTTAAAGTGCTTCATGACCTGGAGACTGAATACCTGAAGTACTGCCTCTACCTGTATTGCCCCATGCAGCAGCTTCATTCCCAGCAAGGTGAATTGCCAGTTCCCCCAGTGCTGAAGGTGAATTCTGCAAAGATCCTGGCTTAGGCCACCCCATATCTGTAGATCAGCTTCCCAGGAGAAGTCAGGCTGCCCTCTACCTAGCTTGCCGTTAAGGCTATAAAATGAAATTATTCCACAAGTTTTGGAATAACTCTGAGCAAAAGGGAATGTTTTCCTAGTGGTAAACAGAGCTTTTTTATATTCAAATATCCATTACATTAGATGTTCAATTAAAATAGCCATTAAATGAGATTAAAATGTACTCCGTAATGTTTTTAATATTGAAAGTATGCAGTTTCTTATCTTTATGCAGAAGTTTACTGATACACATACTGGGTCCTTCACACTGGTAAACATCACTTAAAAAAATCTTGATGCAGTGATATGTACCATCGCATCACAGTTGCTTTTTTGTAGTGTTTTTAGAGAACCAAGATTGTGTGTGATGTTTACAATGTGCAACGGCAATTGTGCACATTGATAACAGAAGGTGGAAAATATGGATGGAAGAAACTGAAATCTGTGGCAAACTGTATGTGCATGGAATTCAAAAACAAAATCAGAAATAAAAAGATGGAACAATGGAAAATTCCTAATGCCAAGCAAATTCTCTTCCCAGTATTACCTTTGGGACTTTTCCTGCACTTCTGTAGAAACGCTGCCCTGACTATACATCAACGAAATTCAGTGGCTGCTTTACAGTCTTTGGACATAACCCTACAAGCTTATGAGCAGCTCTACTTTGGGCCACTCTGTCTGACCTGTGGCCCAGTGTAAGCCTCAGAGCCTTCTGGCACTTTGTTTTTCAGATGCTAAATAATTTCATAGAAGAAAAAGAAGAGCAAGCACTGCCCTTTATCTAAATGGCATGATATTTGATGGCTATTTTAAATCTCTGGGTAGCTTGGTCCAGGTTGGGATATTGGGGGTGGAGCCTGGAGAGGGTGTGGTTTGGGGAGGGGAGGGGCCTCAGTGGGGTATGGTGCCATAGAATTAACCCTTCAGAGCAGCCATTTTCTCCGGGAGAACTGGTGTCTGTCGCCTGGAGGTCCGTTGTAATTCCAGGAGATCTCCAGCTACCACCTGGAGTCTGGCAACCCTAGCATTTATCCAGAAAACAGGCCCCCATTGCCCCTCCATAATCTGATTTCTAATATAACCACCCCCCCAAAAGACCTAAGTGAATGTCACTGCAATCCAAAGCAAAGTTGTACCCTTCTAAGTCAATGGGCTTAGAAAATTGTAACTCTGTTTTGGATTGCAACTTTCTATTCCTTCACTGCAGCTTGTTTTACGGGCTGGTTGCAAGCATGTGCGTTCCTATTCCAATGAATGGGGATGTCTGGACCTCAGAGTTCTCTTCCAGACCTCTGACAATGCTGCAGCTGACCTTTCCCTCGAGATTTGAAATGACTTTCTGCTCTGCTGCAGATTTAGCAGTGACCTAAGAGTGTCTAAATCTGGAAAACGCCACTGGATTTCTGTGTGTGGTGACAGGCAGATAAGCCTCTCGTGGGGGATTTGCTGGCTGCTTCCTTCCCCCTCTCCTCTCCCCTCCTCTTCACATATGTCTCCTGCTTGCAACTTGTGAACAACCTCAGCTCTTCTAACTAAGGGACAGGTGGTCCCGGGAACAAAGAAATTGCAGCGCAGGGGTGCAGAAGAATCCGCTTGAAACACTAGAAGAAAAATCAATATGCCATGTTAATGCACTAGGAGCGCACAGCAGACATAGGGCATATACGCACCGCTAGCATAGCAGACATTCCCCACATCCAGGGAACTCTGGAAACTGTTGGTCTATGTCAGTGGAAGTACAAAACTTAGGGATGAGGGCAAATTTCAAAAGCCAGCTGGTTCAGTTTCAATATTCCGATCTCAGTTCTTCTCCCCGCTTGCGAATAACAAACCTGCACGTTTGTTTTCTCACCCATTTCTGTTTCTTCACACTGATTTTTTGTTTTTAAAATTAGAACCGACTTATTTATTTGGCTCTCTCTCTTTTTAAAAAAAAACATATAACATTTATTAAATATCTAAGCCCTTACAATCAAATCTATTTTATAAAATAATTACATACAAAATAATTACAGCCAGGGACCCCAGGGCCAAAATGGGGGTGTAGAGGGCTGAGAGGTGGGGGAAGCTGAGTAGTTACCTCCCACAAGCATGAAGCATGTACGCGTTCCCATGTCACGCTGGAAAATGACATAAATTTCCAGTGTGAAAGGGGAGTTCCAGGTCACGTTGAAGCCCAGTACGCTAAAAAGGGACAATTTTTAATGTACGCGACGTAGCTCCAGCTCCAGATTGGGAAATTCTGGAAGATTTGGGATGCGGGGTTTGGGGAGGGGAGGGGCCTCATTAGGATATGATGTCATAGAATCCACAATCCAAAGCAGCCATTTTCTCCAGGGGAACTAATCTCTACAGCCTGGAGATCAGATGTAATTCCAGAAGATACCCAGCCACTACCTGGAGGCTGGCAACCCTACTAGGGTTGCCAGGGCTCCTTACCCTCCCAGTGGGAGGGGAGAGACTGGCACTCACCTCTTTGTTTTAAAATGGCATAGAAGAAATGAAAGAATCATAGAGTGCCAAGCAGCATGAAAATAGAGGTTTACTGAAACCATCGGCAATGGCGTCATATAACAGGGGTCCTCAACCTTTTTGTGCCTGTAATAGTTTTCCAGTTCTGCCCCCATTGGGGTGGGGGATCCCCTGCTCCCAGCCACTCCCCCCCCCGCCCCGTTGCCTGTTGCCTGGCCTGCAGGGTGGGGTGTGTGTGTGAGATGCGTGGAAGGGGAACACGAACTCCAGAACGTGCTCCTACGTGTTCTGGAGCCTTTAATTGCTGCACTGGGAATTACATCATTCACCCATCTCTCTTAAAAGGCAAATCTATGACATGTAATGTATGTATCCGTCTCATAGAAAGAGAACTGTACTGCAAGCATCCACACACAGTACAAAGCATATCTATAAAACAAACAACAAAAGGGGAGAAACAAAACGGTTTACAAAAGCAGAAACAATCTAAGAAGAAACAAAAATTAATGAGCATTTGATTGTCCCTGACTGGGACAGTTGAAGTGAATGCCAGACGGATATCAGTGGGGAGGGGGAATTGAGGGATTTGTTTCATAAGAAATGGAGCAAACTGGCATAAAAGGGAGACGGGTGACATCTTTGTAGATTCAAAGCAACCTGAGAGAGATCTAACAAAGCCTGCTGGTCTCCATCACCCCTGAGCTTTAGTTAATGGGTTTGTTAGCAGACAGAAAGGGACTATAGCACCTATTAGATGGACTGGTGCCCATCACAAGTTGCTAAGCAACCAGCAGCAGGTTCGCCCAGTTCTCACCAATTGACTTAGGAGCTTAAAGTCAGGAGAAGAAGGTTGATGTGCAATATATATACGTGTGCGCAAGCGATCCTTTGCTTGACCCAGCAGCGAGGCAGTTGCTAAGCAATAGGACTCCTTCCTGACTTATCTGCTGCAGAATAAGCTAAAATGTATTTGGGATGGGGAAAGAAACTATTTAATCAGGGTGGGGGGGGCAGGGAGAGTTAATTGAACACAAACCTGTCGGCCACAGCTGCAAGTCCTCTGAAGATAGAGGCAGGGGTTATCATTTAATTCTAGGGAACTCAGTAAACAATCACAGTGGAAAGGGGCTTAATTCTCCCCCTGAATAGGTCGTCAAGGGAGCAGAATTAGCTCTTATACTACCAAGTTCCTCTTTCTTCCATCAAAGTGAAGGATTAACTAAGTAGCCAGTAGTGTACTATGAAGGCTCCATCTTTGGAAGGAGTCTAGCCTGACAATCAAACTCAAGAACTAATGTCGAAGGCTTTCACCGCCGGAGAACGATGGTTGTTGTGGATTTTCCGGGCTGTATAGCCATGGTCTTGGCACTGTAGTTCCTGATGTTTCGCCAGCAGCTGACAGAGATCAGAGATCTCTCAGAGATCTCACACTGTGACACTGAGAGATCTCTGTCTTTTGGTGCTACACCTCTGAAGACGCCAGCCACAGCTGCTGGCGAAACGTCAGGAACTACAATGCCAAGACCACGGCTATACAGCCCGGAAAATCCACAACAACCATCAAGAAGAACTCTCCACCATATGCAGATACATGACGGTGTAATGGAACCTCCATATTCAGAGACAGCTTACCTCTTAAATCTCATTTCCTGGGACAAAGAGGGGAGGTCCTGAGTGCTTCCTCAAGGTGTCTAGCTGTCCACTGTTGGAAACAAGATGCTAGGCTTCAAGGAGCCCTCGTTCTTATCCAGCAAGGTAGCTGTTACATTCTTGCAGAGAACTCGCTCCTGCCAGGTTTGAGGACGGCCAAGAGGTTAGCTGGGATTTTAAAAGAGCAAGACCAACATATGGAAGGTAGGCCAATCTATTAAGAACCGATTAGCCAAGGTGGCTAAATGGAACACAGATTTAGGCAGGCTTGATTTCTGATGACATAACAAAAGGAATGGTAATGTGTTAATGATGGTAGATATTCCCCTAATGGGCTTTGAGTGTTAAGAGTTGGCTTCATTCAAGTGTTCATCAAAGCTTGGGGAAAGGTGAGCTTCCTTCCTTGTTGAAAGGGAGATACAGGCAGGTGTGCATGAAAGGGAAGCACAATTTTGATACTGGAAAAAGAGAGGAAGAGAGAAAGAGAAGCAGAGAGTTAGTGCTGTGAGTTGGCTGAAGCAACTTGCGGGAGCAGAATTTCTCTCTAGGGATCTGATATGGGGTAGAGTCCACCACAGTGCCTCTACAGCCCTAACTGTGTTCAGCCTATTTGTAAATTGCATAAGTCTCCTATATTCTCTCCCCCAAAGGGAACCAGTGCAAGTAAGAGCTACCCCTGGAACTTTTCACAGCTCAGGGAAGTGAGGTGTACATAATAGGCTTAAGGGATGTTCCGCCATGTTCAGAAGATGTCTACCTTGAAATATCTGAAATTGGGGGCAAAAATTCCAGCCCTCTCATGGACTTCACTGCAGCATTTAGCTGGCCACTGTTAAAAAAAGTCTCGTGCGGCCCCGCAAGGTTGTTCCAAGGTATTGTCAATCAGTTACATTACACATAATATTCCAAAAACAGAATTTCCATGTTCAGATGTAGTATACCTTGGGGGTAAACAAATGTGTATATTTTCAGTTATGTTACCATTCATCTATGTTTTGGAAATCCAATAGTGCAATCCTAAGCAGAGTTACTCCAGTCTAAGACCAATGGAATCATTGGGCTTAGACTGGATTAACACTGTTTAGGATTACACTGCAAATGTTTCTTGCCTGACTTCTTTTTGTTTTTTTAAAAAAGCAGTTTGTCCCTTTCATGGAATTCTAGTCAGCTAAAATACATCCATCATTTTAAATAGCATTTGATATAATTAATTGAAAAAAGTGCCCAGTTGCTCCAAATTACTGGCATATTTTAGTCAACTTAATTTTTTCCCTTCTGAATCTACTGCTTATCGTCTAGTGCAGGAGAAAATTCTGTGTGATTTCCATGCACACTTTTAGAAACATTTATCATGCCTTAGGCATCCTTTCCTTACTCTATTGCAGGTGAAAGCCAACATCAGCCCAGCATCATGGGAAGGGACAGGATTTATGATGAATTAATTGTTCTAAAGCATCTAATATAAGTAGGTTTTTTCTAAGTGCTAAATAATGGAATGTTCCTCCGTAGGCCTGATGCTTGGTTCTTAAGGTGCACGATTCCTTTAAATCCTTGGCCTTTATTTAATACTCCTGCCATTTATAATTCTGGCTCCAATCCCTCATATTATTTCTAGAGTTGCACTAAATCCCAGCTTGTGGTGTTTTCTTCTGGCATGTTTTGACACCGCTCCCCCTCCCCACCCTTGAGATTTTGGCTCAATTATTAAAGCTTTTTGAGTGGCAGAACTTAGCACAAGCTTCAGTCCCACTGCCAGTCCCTACAGCATTCTTTGGGATCTAATAGAAAATCAGATTTTCCATACTGGAAAAAATGAATTGTTTGGGTCCTCCTCTCCCCCCATCCCAAAATCTGGATGCCCATCTGCAAAGGAAGGCAGAGCTTCTCTACTTTTAACAGCAGTCTGTTTTAAAAGGAGAGAATTTTGCCTTATAGCTTCTCAGGCAAAGGGGAGAAAAGTTGTACCTGTTAAAAGAGCCATTAAAAGGTCTAAATGACCCATGGGTCTTCTTTTCTGCCATTATTCTCCTGGTTTAACTTTCTCCCTGGATTTTGGTGTTTCAAATCAACTAGACATCTGGACAACAGGACAGCAGTACTGAAAAGGTTAATTTTGGAGATATTGAAACTAAAATATATTGTTTGTTAAAATATGATAGGTGCTGTAAAAAATAGAAAATGAAACGTATTATTTTTCTTTGCTATTTTCAATCTTTGTTCTTGTTCTCTTTTTGTATTCTTTTTTTTAAAAAAATCCTTCTATTTCTCTGCTCTTTTTACTGAGCTTTTAATCTTAATACAATAAAAAATTCTGGGAAAAATGAATCCTCCCTTTTTAAAATATTCAGATAGGTGGGTTTTGTACATTCACTTTCTTCTCTAGCTCCCTGGTCCTAGAACCTGAACGCAAAGCCCAAACTGCATTCAGATATGACAAGAAAAGAAAAAGACACCAAAATGTACAAGTCCATTTATATAGTTTGAAGCTTGGAGGGGGGAAAAGACATTTACATCAATCCCCCACCCAAATAGGTGAGTTTTAGGAAGAGATATAAAGGCAGAGAGAGAGAGAGAGAGAGAGAGAGAGAGAGAGGCTGCATTTGATGTCAAGATGAAATGAGTGGGGAGCGTGACTTGGCTGCAAAAAGGTCAAAATAATTTTAGGTTGCACTGATTGAAACTGTTGTATCCAAGCCTTGGAGTGAGAATTGTCCCACTCTACTGACGCTAGTCAGACCTCCTCTGGAGCACAGGGTCCAGTTCTGAGCACCAGCACACTTTAATTAGTTTAATCATTTATCAAAACATTTGGACCCCACTTTTCCTCATGATTCAAAGTGGCTTATAATAGAAAATTAAAAGCATTTAAAAACCAAAAATAAAATAGCCACCTCCAAATATCTCTCTCCCTCCCCTTAAAACATGCCTGCCATTCAAACCTGCTCAAAAGCCCAGGCAAATAGACAGACCTTGCAGTGCCTCCTGAGGGGCTCAACTCTTCAGGGAACCTGTTCCACAAAGAGGGGCCACAATTAGGGTTCCCGGTGGCCCACTGGTGGTGGGCAAACTCCCAGCAGTTTGCCCCGTTGCCATCCTATCACTGGCAATTGGCAGGGGGTGGCAAACTTCTCAGAGATCGCCCACCACTGGCAAGTAACTCGGGCAAGTGTGTAGCGAGTGCACTGCTAGCAGGGCGTGATGAAGTCACTTCCTGAAGTGATGTAATTGCACCAGCTGTGGGAGTGCTCCCTCTCTTCACAGGGGCCAATTTTAGCCCCGAACAGGCTGAATCAGCCCTTCACAAAGCGCAGAAGCGCTCCAGTCGCCAGCGCAATGATGTCACTTCCGAAAGATTTTCATCCCAGTGAGTACCGAGTCCCCCTCTACCGCTGGAACGGTATAGGGGCCTGGCAAACCTAGCCAGAATGGAAAAGGCCTGATTTCTGGTGGATGCAAGATGGGCCACCGTAAAAGGAGGGGATCACCAACAGACGGCTGCCTGAAGACCATAGCTGGTTCACAAAGGCCATGAAAATGGTTGTGGATCTGGAAAATAAATTCTTATGATTGAGGGGGGGGATTGAGCTTGATGGCTTCTAAAAGTGATGTTTTCCATCTGAAGGTTCCACCAACCCCATTTCCTCTTACAATCACAGAACAGCTGCTGAGAACTGCTGAGGTCAAATCTCAAGTGCTGCATGGACCCAGTTCAGACCAGGACCATGGCACAGGAGGGAAGGGCTTCAGCCTCTCCCTCTCTCCATTCCATAAGAGACAAAGCCGCATAATGCTTGTAGTGTCTGACTAGGAGCTTTGAGACCCAGGTTTGAATCTCCACCCTGCCATGGAAATTCCTGGGTGACCTTGAGCCCCTCATGCATTTAGCCTAACCCTACTTCCCAGAGCTACAGCGAAATTAAAATGGAGAAGAGGAGACTGATGTAAGCCACTTTGGGTTCCCCAAATGGAGTAAAATAAATATAATAACATTTTCCCAACCCCAAACAGCCCCAAGAACATTACTAATAATAACATAATAATAACATTATGCCAAGAACATTACTAATAATAACATAATAATAACATTCAATTTATATACCGCCCTTCAGAACAACTTAATGCCCACTCAGAGCAGTTTACAAAGTATGTTAGTATTATCCCCACAACAAAACACCCTGTGAGGTGGGTGGGGCTGAGAGAGCTCCAGAGAGCCGTGACTAGCCCAAAGTCACCCAGCTGGCTTCAAGTGGTGGAATGGGGAATCAAACCCAGCTCTCCAGATTAGAGTCCCACACTCTTTAACCACTACACCAAACTGGGTCTCCTGTTGGGGGCTGTGTGGAGCTCCTCTGGGGCCAATTCTGGTTGGGAAATGGCGTGAGCGGTAAGGCTGAAGTCCCTGCTCTCCACAGTTCCATCCCAAATTGGGTATCTGGTGTCTCTCTGTATGAATATGAGAGCTGGGCCAGGGGAACTCAGGCCCAACTCATGGAAAAAGATTCAACCTAGTCAATTTTGCCAGCACTACCACTCCAATTTTACCCCACCCAACTTGCAAACAGGGACGTTCAGCTGCAAAGCTGGCTGCAAGGCGGGTCCTGCAGTCTGGAGGTGAGGCTCTTCACCTGCCAGCAATCCAGGTGCATTATGCTTGGCCGCAGCAAAAAAAAAAAAAAAGTGTTGTGTGCTCATCCCAGGAGCAAAGTGGCTTGTCGCCAGCCTGGGAGTGAGCTCTCTGCCGCTTTGCCAAAGAGGTGTTAGTAAACAGATGCTGGCACTCGGCTTGCAAGAGTCCCCGAGGGAAACCTGCCGACGCTGTGCTTGTTTCCTTTCCATGGTAACCAAGGTGCATCTCAAACGGGGAGTTAAGAACACACAAATCACCTTGGAGAAAAGAGGGCTGTCTCCTTCTCTCCTTGCTGGGGCAAGCTGGAGGCCTCTGGGGATGTGACAAGCGGGGATGCTGAAGTCAGACGTGTTGGTTTCCAGCCTCCGCATATGGGAGATATACTGCTGTGTCCATGGAGGTTCTACATCAAGCCGTCTGGTTTCATAGTCTCCTCTGTGCATCTCCCTAATCCATTTTTAATCTACCTATACCGGCAGCCATTCTAACACAGCTACTGATATTGTATGTTCAATATGCACCATGTGCAAAACAAAAAAACACATCTTTGTGTACCTTTTGCCTGTGAACCAGATGAACCCAAGCTTGCTTCCAAGGACCAAGATTTACTGGCTCAGACCAAAGAACCATCTATGCCAAAATTCCATCGGCTTTCTCTATTCTCCCACAGAATACGGTCATCAGAGGTAGAATGCCTCAGCACAGGGAGGCTCCATTTAGCCAGTATGCCCAACAGCTGCTGAAGAGGCATTAAACATTTCCTTTAGAAAGTGGAAGGTTTTCTTTTCACCAATGTTGCAAAATCCTGGAACATACTTTCTGGCATAGATGTGAGAGCAAATCACCTCGAGGGACTGAAAACAGAGTTGGGTACATTAATGAAGATATACTGCCTTTGTACAGGGAGGTTCCATTTTAGCTACATAGCTGATAATCGCTGATGGACTTACCCACCATGTCTATATTTAATTCTTTTAACAAAGCCTTCTTAATATACCAACGTATTCCAGATCAATGGCTGAGGTCCAATTACAAAAGAATTGCCCAACTGGGCAAGGATCATGTTAATAGCTAATTCCTTTAAGATCAGCATTCTATTCACAGAGAGCAGCCAGGCAGTCCAAACCCAAGCATTTTATATTCACAGATACACCATCTCTGGAAACAGAGATCATACTTCTATTTTGCATGAACAAAATCCACTGATAATTAGGGATGCTTTCCAATTTTGAAGTTCCAAATCACCTGGTCCAATTTCTGGAGTGGAACTGATGTTCTACAATTCCTCCATCATTCCGTTTTTTTTCATGTCTGAATTTTGTACAGAATACTGTGCCGCACAGTTTGCTACAGCTTTATTACTTCCATCAGGACATTTGCATCTCCATCCCCCAACGTGCACACATGCATTGATGAAACACTGCAAAAAAGCAATCTCAGCAAGACCGTGTTGAGATTCTTTTTGTGTCATGCACAGAAGTGCGTGCATCAGCAAAACACAGCTCAAGAAGAATCTAGAGGATGCAACCACACTTTTACTAAGTTTGCTTTGTTTGCAATGTTTTCAATCAATGAGTGTACATACATTGCTAATGAAGGGTAGGAAAGTTGCAAAGGAAATCAAGCAAGTGAAAGCTGCTTCAATTTCACAACTATTTAAGAACTTAATAAGTTAGGGGAATTAGGGAGAAGCAGAATACACAGCAGAGAGGAATGCTATCCCATTTTTATCCCACCCTTCCTCCGCAGTGGTCCTCTGCTCACCATTTAACCTCCATAGCAACTCTGTGACATACATAAAGATGACTGACAGAGGGGCTGGTCCGTGGTTGCCCAACAAGCTTCATGACCGAGTAGGCGTTTGAACTTCCTTAAAGGTCTATCACCTTCTGAATGACTACTTGCCTAAAACCACTGAGAAAGGAGCAATGTTTCTCTATACAGCTAAAAAATTCCATCAGGAGTGATTCCAGAAATAACCTTGTTTTTCTATGCTCTTTTTTTTTTTTGTATTGTGTATAGAAAGAGCCAGTTTCGTGTCGTGGTTAAGAGTGCCGGGACTCTAATCTGGAGAACCGGGTTTGATTCCCCACTCTCCCATTTGAAGCCAGCTGGGTCACCTTTGGTCAGCCACAGCTTCTAGGAGCTCTTTCAGCCCCACCCACCTCACAGGGTGTTTGTTGTGGAGATAATAATAACATACTTTGTAGACCGCTCTGGGTGGGTGTTAAGTTTCCCTGAAGGTATAGAAATCAAATTATATTATTATTATTATTATTATTATTATTATTATTATTATATTGTGCCAACTGATGCCAATAAAGGCTAATTGACTGATTTGAACTTGAGTCTCCATGATGCTAGCACGGCACTCTAAACGCTACAACAGTGTCTCAGAATTCCACAATACAGGAATGGATTTTATCTATTCATTCAAAACATTCCCATGCCACCCCCTCCCAAACAATGGGACCCAAGCGCTTTCCAAAGTCAAACAAAAATATCGCAGCTGCCTGCTCCAACATAAATTATCACGAACACAACACGTCAAAACGTCCCAGTCCCAGACCTAACTGGAGCATATATTAAAAGACCAACCGTTCATCAAGAGGAGAGATTATGGGATCAGATTTGGCAGGCTGCAATAGCTCGGACACCTGCATTACTCTTTGCTCATCTGCATTCCTCCCTCCACCCCTTTCATAATCTCTCTCCCTCCTGGTTTGCATCTTTCATCGATTACAGTTACATAATGCGAGCGGCTATTCCTTCACGGATAGGATTATGCAAGTTTGCAAGCCACCTGTCCAGGGAATGGGGCCAGCGGGTGTCGGGGAAGAAGAAATGAAGATTTCTCAGCACACCTAACATACCCAAACAGCTGCCTGCCTGGCTTGGCCTCTTTCCTTCTCATGCCCTCCTTGGATCACGGAGTCTGGGAAGCCGCCAAACATCATATATATTTAGAATTCGTCTTGATAAAAAAAATGCCATTGCCAAAATGTAAAAGCAAAACACAGAGAGTTAGGATGGTTTTTCATAGATCTGCCAGATGGCACGCATCTGTTCCATGCCAAGGCACAACCCTCAGTGGGCAGCAGGAAGCAGTCAGCTCTGGAAGAGGCTGCAATCAAGGGCCTTTCAAAAAGCCCATTGACCCAGACAGATAAGCAAAAATACATGGTTTATAGGCTGGCAAGCCCTTGTAGGGGTCTGCTCAAGGCTGGAGGGGAAAGGACAACAGAAGTGCTCCTCCCACATCCCAACGTGGCTCTGTGTAAAGTAGAAGCCGGCAGAAGTACTATAACCCTCCCACGTCCCAACACGGTTCCACATAAAGTAGAAGCAGAGATGATATAGCTCTCCCAGGTCCGAACATGGTTCTGTGTAAAGTAGAAGCACACAGAGGTGGTATAGCCCTCCCAGGTCCCAAAATGGCTCCGTGTAAAGTAGAAGCAGATAGAGGTGATCCCGACATGGTTCTGTGTAAAGTAGAAGCAGATAGAAGTGGTATATCCCTCCCAGGTCCAAACATGGTTCTGAGTAAAGTAGAAGCAGATAGAGGTGGTATAGCCCTCACAGATCCAAATACGGTTCTGTGTAAAGTAGAAGAAGATAGAAGTGGTATAGCCCTCTTGGGTCCAAACATGCTTCTGTGTAAAGTAGAAGCTGACAGAGGTGGTATAACCCTCCCAGGTCAAAATATGGTTCTCTGTAAAGTAGAAGCAGATAGAGATGGCATAACCCTTCCAGATCCCAATATGGCTCTGTGTAAAGTAGAAGCAGACTGAGGTGGTATAGCCCTCCCAGGACGCAACGTGGTTCCATGTAAAGTAAAAGCAGATAGAGGTGGGATAGCCTTCCCAGATCCCCACATGGCTCCATGTAAAGTAGAAGCAGACTGAGGTAGTATAGCTCTCCCTAGTCCCTATATGGACAACAGCCACATTCTGATTTTGCTAGAGAGACTGTCTAGGCTTATCAACCAGCCTACTCACCCCTCTTTTCTGAGACTAAGTCTTATATCTTCTAACATTTATTGGCTAAATAAGGACATTCTTATAATACTTTTCTATCCGAGGCCTCTCTTCCCCATATACATCGCTGAAGGCTCCGTTTTCTCTGACGGATGCTGCATTTGTTTACTCTGCCACAGACACTCCTCCATGGATGTGAAAGCCAGAAGGGCTGTCTGTCCTTTGGGTTAAAGAAATATTGGGGTAGGAATGCCTCTGTCCCACATAAGAGTTCAACATATCTCAATAGTTACAGGCGAGAAATGGCTGCCTGCACACCACATAGGGTTGCCAGCTCCATGTTGGGAAATTCCTGGAGATCTGGGGGGTGAAACCTGGAGAAACCTGGAGAAAGTGGGGTTTGGGGAGGGAAAGGACCTTGGCATGGCATAATTCCATAGAGTTCACCCTTAAAAGTACCCATTTTCTCCAGGTGAACTGATCTCTGTGGCCTGGAGACCAGTTGTAATTCCAGGAGATCTCCAGCTACTACCTGGAGGCTGGCAACCCTAAACACCGCATGGCACCTTGGTGTTCACGTGCTTGCATTTCCTTTACTCTAGAGAAATGATGCATCACAGAACCGGTGAGAGGTTCCACTGCTAGGGCTGAACTCCGAAAAATAACTGTAGCAACCTAATCCAAACATAGTTTTAACAAGACATCCTTCAAAATCGGGACAGTGATTGATTAGGACAGAATGTATTTCTGCCCCCTTACTTAGGATCTCAAACTGCAGCCCTGCAATTGGCTCTGCTTCTGAACTGGTTCTCTCCAGGACCTGCCCCAGCTCTCCATCCCAAATCCATTGCATGGAGCAGATATCCAGACCGAAAGAGGATATAAATAAATCCAGTTCATCCAAGAGTTGTACCTTCTATTTGCCTCCCAGAACAAACAGGCTCCCCACACCAACACACACACACACACACTGCTGCGAGTCATGCAAGATGGCAATGTAAAGTGACCTTGGAAAGGTCTAGTTGTGGTTAGGAAATTATTAATGGACGTTAATAGGTGGCACCCAACTTGTGAGTCACATCCACTTGCTAAACTCATTTTTCTAGGGGCCAGAGGCTGCAGAAGGAAGTCTGTATAACAGGAGACTGGATTTGGGAAGGAAGGGATTTGATTGATGATGGGCCTCGCGTACGGTTGCCAGCCTCCAAGTGGTGGCTGGAGATCCCCCGGAATTACCACTGATCTCCAGTTGACAGAAATCAGTTGCCCTGGAGAAAATGGCTGCTTTGGAGGGTTGACTTTATGGCATTATACTCTGCCGAGGCCCCTCCCCTCTCAAACCCCACCCACTCTAAGCTCCACCCCCCAATCTCCAGGAATTTCCCAACCTGGAGCTGGCAACCCTAGCCTGGGGAAATGCAAATAGGTCTTTAAGGGGGGGGTACTTGCCTGGGTGCTTGCTCCTAGACCTCCTTTTGGAGGGGCCCTCCAATGGCTTTATTCAGAAGAGCCTTTTCTTAATGGTCATGCGGATATTTTAAGTAGTGTTTTAATTTGGGACTTGTTTGAGGTTTTTTTTCTCAATGGTGTTTTATTTTTATTTTTTGTAAATTGCCTTGAATATTTTTGAAAAAGCAACCAGTAAATATTTTAATAAGCCACCCCCTCTTTCCCTTCCTAAAGCTAGATCACAAGCTGTAGGGGAGTTTCTCCCTTCCCTAAAAGCTCTGGGGATTTTTTTTTCTCTTTGAGGTTCTTCAAGAAAGGCACACAGAGAGACAATGTTAGAAACAGACAATTCAGTATATGGAGAGAGTATTTTGTTTTAAAAATGTAGTGTGCTATTCCAAGTCAAATCACTCAGCGGTCTATCACCATGCCTGCTCAACCTGTAAACCTGTAAATAAAAGATGCTTGCCATAAGTGTATCATGGTCTCTATAATGGAAGCAGAGTGCTAAAACAAACAGGGTGTATAAAACAGTACAGTTGGGCTTCATGTCAGACCATTGATCCATCCAGCGTAGCCTAGTAGCTAGAATGCTGGCCTTTGACAGCAAAAATCCAGGTTCAAATCCCCATTCAGGGCTCAAAGACATGTTATGATTTCTCTAGTGATTATTTTAAGGTCTTGGGGTCTTTTCAATAAAACTTGCAGTTCACAATTACTTTACTAAAGAGAACAACAACATGCAGGAAGAGAGAAACTCTAACCCTTTCCTTCCCTGCCCTTTTCTCACTGCAGAAACAAACCCCAATCTTCTTCTTTTTTAAATCCTGCTGGGGAAAATTTGCGGAGTTCATAGCAGCTGGCTAGAACAATGTTCTCCTCTGATATCATCATGAATTTGACAGCTGTGTAAAGCACCTAGAGCAGCTGGAGCCTGTGAACATGCCATCACCTAAATATCTCCAGATTCCAGGCCCAGAACCCCTATGAGAGTCCCATTACAGAGTGCTACAGCATATTTTATGAGGGCCCACCTTGCAGGACTGTTGTAAGGATAACATGAGATAAAACTATACTGCAGCCCTCCTTGATGGTCTCTAAATAAAAAATGTGCACAATACACTTACCCGAGTTTTAGCTTACCTGGGTTTTGAACTGGCCATTAACTACAGAGGGGAAAGACAGGAAGTCCCAATACAATACTACAAGAGAAGACGTCAGCTGCAGAAAGCACAAAACTATCCATTTGTTCTCATCAGCAACTAGAGAAAGGCTTTCCCGGACTGACATGACGCTAACGAAGTCTACCCTAGTTAACCTCTTTTGTGCCTCAAAGGCTGTTTGCATAGAATCCTAAACGTTGCCAGCTTGTTACAAACCTCTAGTCCTGCTGATAATAAAGAATGTTTGAACAAAATTCTGACATCAGTGGCATTGTGCCACCAGAATATGCAACTCAGCTATAAGATTTGTGATTGAGAACTTTTTGCTTGTGTCAAAGCATGTGACCTAGATTCCGGACTCCTTTTTGGAACCCCACCCACTCAGATAATGACATGAAACCAAAATCTTCCACTTAGGAAGTTTCTGGACCCCTAAATGCACCAGAAAAACTCTTGAGGATGAAATCCTTATAGATCTCTCTGGGTAAGAGGAAGCATCAAGTGCTAAACCCAGGACTGGCATCTTTGCTGCTTCATGAGAAGAATCCAAATCACTTGAGGATTTCTGATATATTGGAGGGGAGAAAACTGCTCTTGAATTGTGTCTCAAACATGCCACAGTTGATGGCTCCAAGCCATTAACCAAGAGTGATAGCTGCATCCCTTGAAATTCCTTGCAACATTGTCTGAAGGGCACAACTTTGGCACTCATCATCCCTAGATGAAACCACAACTCAGGCCTTTAACTTCATTCAATATTATATGTTTGCTTGTGCTCATTGGTCACCGTGAAACAGCGACACAAATTTTAGCTGTGCAATACATTGCAAGTAATATGCAATTATATAAATTCGAACAAGCCAGCTAGGATGTTTCCAATGAAGACATTTACAATGTAAGAAACACGCAAATTCATGATTAAACTGTCAGATTACAGGGAGCCAATATACAATCAAATAAAAAGATGCCCATAACACAAACCATAACACATTTTTTTTAGGCACTGTAAAGTGACCCCAGGGTCTCAAGAAGTTCTGGACTTTGCAGAGCACTTTCTGGTGTCCACAGGAGCTTCCCAGAGTCTTGAAATACCTGACACTCTTACTAACTGCTTGGAACACTTTCTGCTGTCCTGAGGATATAGCCAAGGTTTTGAAGTACCTGCCACTCTTACCAGCTGCTCGGAACAACTCCTGCAGTCTCCCAGGAGCTATCCAAGGTCCTGAAAAACCTGACATTCTCAATAACCAGCCTTCTGTCAGCAACCTGCTCCCTAGTGCCTCATCCTGTTAGTGGATTTCCTCTATTCTCCGCCAGTTCCTTCATCTGAGTGTTCTATTATATACCAATGTGGCCAGAACAGGATAGTGATCAGCTAGATGCTTTTGCCAGCTTCTTCACTTAAAATCACTAATTTTGCTAGGGTAAATATTAATTTACAAAATTTATTCCCCACCTTCCTGCCCTCATCAGGGCCACCAAGGTGGATAAGTCATTAAAAACATACATAATAAAAGTACAGATTAAAAATGATTAAAACCAAACAAAAACACATCATTAAAATAATTAAAACAAAAGCTAAGTTTTTCTGTCAAGTCACAGATGACTTATGATGACCTTCTAGGGTATTCAAGGCAAGAGACGTTCAGAGGTGGTTTGCCATTTCCTGCCTCTGCCCAGCAACCTTAGCCTTCCTTGGTAGCGTCCTATCCAAATACTGACCAATACTGACCAACCCTGTTTAGCTTCCAAGATCTGACAAGATCAGGCTACCTGGATTAGCCAGGTCAGGGCAAAGCTAAAATATACATACAAAACCATTTTTAAACGAAAAAATAGGCAGGAAGGAAGTATCCCTGATAGAATGCCAGGCGACCCAAAGAAGTAATCACCTGCTCCTGGAAAAAAGCCACAGAAAGGAACAAATGAGTTTTCCTGGGGAGAAAGTTCTAGGGTTTGGGTGCCACTACCAAGAAGGCCCTCTCCCAGGAAAGGGTTCCCAATCATCTGATTTTAGATGTTGGGGACATCCCCCACAAAAAGCCCTCAGTTGATGAGTGTAGTGGTTGGGTGGGTTTGTAAGGGTCTAGGGCAGTCTTTTTCGATGCTAGTTATCAAGGATACATTGTAGATGAAAAGTTAGAATCTTGTTTTGCAGACAAATGTCACCAGAGTTTCAGAAAACAACACAATCTTTGTACATTGTAGGGAGCCCTGCTGTGTGTGAGCTCATGCACTTGCATATTTGAAATATGACTGATAGCAGCTCATGTGTAAAAATGTAGGGCACCAGTTTTACTCCTCTGCAGCATTGTCCCCAGGTACAACACTCTGTTTTTCCAGTGTGGTGTTGCAGTAGTCTGCTGGATTTCCACTTTTGGTGTTGGAGAGAAGTTGTGAGAACATATGCTTGTCCACCTCCGTGCCTTGAGCGCATCAGAAGCTCAGGTCTCCCTACCACCTGGTAAAGGTCTCCCTACCATTCAGATATGTAGGCCCAGGGCTCATTTTGAGGGGGAACACGCAGGAACGCAGTTCTGGAAGTTCTCCAAAGAGGTCACATGTCAGGTGTCCCTGGCCACCTGACTTTCAGCCATTTTGGGCCAATTTCGGCCTGGATTGGGGCCGAAACAGCCTGGATTGGATCGGTGCTAGGCGGGGAAACCCTTCCCTGCCCAGCACTGACACAATCTGGGCCATTTCGGTCCCAAACTAGGCCCCAAAGGGCCCAAAATGGCCATGTTCGGTCATGTAGGGCCCTTTTTTGCCATTTGGGGCCCAATTTTGGCCCTGAATGGCCAGGATTGGGCCCAAAACAGCCAGGATAGGTGATGCCAGGGGGTGTGGCATATGCAAATCAGTTATGCTAATGACACACTTCTGGTGATGTCAAGGGGGTGTGGCATATGCTAATGAGTTGTGCTAATGAGTTCCTCTAGCTCTTTTTCTACAAAATGACCCCATTTTCATCCACCACAGAGACCCAAACAGCTCACATCCTTCTCCTCTCCTCTGTTTTATCCTTGCAATAGCCTGGTGAGGAAGGTGAGGCTGTGTGTGACTGGCCCAAGGTTACCCAGTGAGCTTCCAAGACACAGTGGGGATTCAAACCCACATTTCTCAGCTCCTAGTTTAACACTACACCAAATGGGCTGTGCCAGTGGCTATAAAACCAAGCCCATCTTTCACCATGAGTTCCTTAGCTTTTCAGGCCGGTTCATGGGAAGCTTTCAAGAGGGAGCTGAAGACATCTATTTTCAGATGGTCCAGGAGAGCCTGATTTTGTCAGATCTCCGAATCTAAGCAGGGTCGTCCTTGGCAAGTAATTGGATGGGAGACCTCCAACGGAGACCAGGGTTGCAGAGGCAGACGACAGCAAACCACCTGTTAGTCTCTTGTCATGAAAACCCCGCCAGGGGGTGCCGTAAATCAACTATGACTTGAAAGCAGGATTTCATTTTTTACGATAAGTTTGTCTGGTACATATACCAGTTTTTCTGTCATTACTGCGGCTGTTTTCTTTTTAAAGATGGGTTGAGATTCTATCATTTCTCTCTCTTTTTTTTCCCTAATGAAGTTGTTGCCTTGATTTTTAAAAAGTGCTTCAAGGGACCAAGTTAATGGGAAAAGTGAGGCAATCTGCAACAAAACTTAAATAAACCCAACAAGAAAGTAAGTTATATACAGCACTGGAGCCCCAGACAGCTCACCAAACCGGGCAGCAGCAGCCAGATCGAAAGGTTCCTAATTCAATCAGATCCCACCGGTTAGTTATCGCTTAGTGTAGAGTTTTCTGAACTGAGCCCTACTTTTAAACTCGCCCTAGTTTTCAGGACCTCCTAACGAAGCAATTGCATTCTTCACTCCTCCTCTCCAACAAAAAATGCAGGAATCTCACACCGGTTAACAGTGACCACATTCGTGTTTTGATTCTAATGTTTAGTATTTTTACTGGGCAGTGTTTCCGAGCAACAGACGCTATTTCACAGGCAACCCCTAATTTGCTGCTGAGTTTCCCAGTGCCTTCTCTCCCAGCTCAATCTGAGCCTCTTTGTGGTTTCCACCTGCAAAAGAGCTAAGACCCACTTTGGGTCCTGACCCACAGAAGGGAGAGCATAGTCTTAAGTGTCCTAGGTGGCCACCATGCCAAGACGCCACCTACTCATTATTTGTTATAACGGCTTCCTTTTGCTGTGCTTCTGATCATCTTATGGCTTCGCATCAGCCGTAAATAATGAAATGCAAGAGCTGCCACGTTGGATCAGAATGAACGTCTGCCCAGTACAGCTTCCCGCTTACCAGCAGTGTCCATCCAGATATCACACAGGGAGATGATATACAGGACGCTGGCCTCTTGTTTTTAATCCCAGCCATCTGGTGTCACAGGATCATAATCTCTGGAAACAGAGGCTCTCCTTTGGACTCCTGTGGCCACTAGCTCTGAAATACCAGCCCTTCGCACACGCCTCTAATTCTTTTAAAAGCCTCTTAGGCTGGTGGCTACCATGCCTGGATTCCGCCCCTTAATTATGTGTTGTGTGAAGAAGGGCTTCCTTTTGTTACACTTCCGACCATTTTCCTATCAACTATCTTGGATGACTCAAAGGCTCTTTTCTTTTAAATTACCGGAGAGTGAGTGGATTCTCTTCCACCTCCTTTAACATTGAATCTGGACTAGGATTGGAGAGACCAACATTTATGGAGTTCACTAGGGAAACTGGGAGTTGTGATCTTCTCTCAGCCTTGCCTACCTCACAGGGTTGGTGTGAAGATTAAATGGAGGAGAGGAGAGCCTATAATACTACACAGAGGAGGGGTGGGATCAAAATGTAATAGATAAGAGCCCTAAGATAGAAGCTGAGGAGATACAAATCTTCCCTACAATCACATCGAACTAATGTGGTAAGTGCATGGCCTCATAGCTATTTCCTTCCAATCCTAGTAAGCAGGGCTTTTTTTCTGGGAAAAGAGGTGGTGGAACTCAGTGGTGGAACTCAGGACCGCACAATGACATCACTTTGGGTCAGCTGGAACAAGAGGGGGGGGGGGTTAAAGCTTAAATCGCCCTCGGCGAAAATGGTCACATGGCCGGTGACCCTCCCCTGTGCCTGGAGATCAGGGGGCGGGGCCACCGGCCACGTGACCATTTTCAAGAGGTGCCGGAACTCCGTTCCACCGCATTCCTGCTGAAAAGAAGCTCTGCTAGTAAGCATATGATTAGTAAGGTGATCGGCCTAACACAAATGCTACTATTCTGCCATTTAACCAGACACTGTAGGCCCTAGTCAATTCTCTAGAGCTTCCACTGGTTGAAAGCCCTGCTTCCATGCCAGCAAGCAACCATTTATTTATTTATTTACTTAATATATACCCATCCACACATTCACCTTTCTCTCTCTGAAGGTGATCCCAAGTGGCTTACCTCATTCCCCTCTCCTCTATTTTATCCTCACAACAACCCTGCGGGGTAGGTTAGATGTGACCTGCCCAAGGTCACTCAGCAAGCCACCATGGAAGATTGAACCTGGGTTGCCTAGATCTTATTTTGAGACTCTAACCACTACCAAATGGGCTCTCTTACTGCCAGTAAGCCAAAATTAAGATCAGCCTATATGTGCCCTAGAGTAGAGGGGCTAGAACCGTAAGAGCAACTGAGTCGGCTTTACCACTTCAGCCTGTGGGTGGGATGTATTTGTTTAAATGCTTCCCTTATTCAAAAATAAATATTTAAAATGTGATCATTCAATCACATGCACACGAAATATGAAACAGTACAATCCATTCTGTTGCATTTGGAGATCAATTTAACCCATCAGCGACCACCTCCCCTCCTCCCTTGCTTTATCTCACTGCAGTTTTCAGGCTCACTTCTCGATGGATGTCGCTTTATCCCCAATCCAGCCAAACAGAGCAAAGGATCCCACAGCTAACACCACAAGGCGGTCAGGCTCCAGAACTCTACCTGTTGGTCTGACTCTTGATAAGGTGAAGTCACACGTGTGGGTTTTGGAATGTGTCTCAGAGGCACAGCCACTTTGCTTCAAACCTACCACGGAAACTATCCTTCACTCCTCTATCAGTAAGAAAAGAACAGGGGAGGGGGAACTATTTGAGATTTCTGAGCATGAAAAAATAAATGTTCTTGCCAGCCAGGCCTCGTACTTCTTCTAGGTTTCAAGGCTTGTTCTGACAAAGAACAGAAACCTTGTTTTGAAGCCTAGAGTGACAAGATGATGGGCAGACACCGAAGTCTGAATGTGTGTCTTATAAAAAAAATTTTTTAATCAATTTCTTTTAGAAGGAATGATAGTGAAAGAGCAGCTGGAAGATAAAGGCTGGGCGAGGGCAGGTAAATGCAAGGATTGTTTTAGAGTTAGAGACTATTAACTCTATTATTAACACTATTTCTAGTACATCTTTGCAGCAAGGTGTACTTGCAATAGCATCCTCACCTGTTGGAGGTTTAGTGCTCAACCTTACAATGCAGTCCTAAGCAGAGTTACAGCCTTCTATGACCATTCAAATCAGTGGGCTTAGAAGAGTGTAACTCTTGCACTATGGATTGCACTATGAAATGACCAGGGCTTTTTTTCTGGGAAAAGAGGTGGTGGAACTCAGTGGGTTGCCCTCGGAGTAAATGGTCACATGGCTGGTGGCCCCACCCCCTGATCTCCAGACAGAGGGGAGTTGAGATTGCCGTGGCGCGGAGGGCAATCTAAACTCTCCTCTGTCTGGAGATCAGGGGGCGGGGCCACCAGCCATGTGACCATTTTCAAGAGGTTCCAGAACTCCATTCCCCTGCGTTCCAGCTGAAAAAAAGCCCTGGAAGTGACTATTCCTTCCCACCCCTCTAGCCATCATGAAGCTCACCGGCCTAATTTCTCTACCCACCCACCTCCACCGATCACAAGTTGTTGCAAGGATAAAATGGGATGATTCCTTATATGGCACCCTGACTTTATTGGACAATGGAGGGAATCAACTGTGAATCTTATTCTTAATAAATAACCCCCACAATTTGATCCGTTGGCATTATAGCCTTCTTGAAGAGAAAGCGGAGCTGAATGCTGTATGCCACATCAAAACGGCATGCAGGCAAGGAGGGGAAATCATGTAAAGAAACATGAATGACTCAAACCAGAGACAAACTTCATATGAAGCTAAAAAAAATAATAATGCACATTGCTAGCTCAGAAGACAGCTTTGAGAAAGACATTACATTTCAGCCTCAGTTATTATTCCCATCTGGCACAACTGTGCCCCAGATCCTAAGGACTGTGTATTCTTGAACTGTACACACATGGCAGAAATTATGAACTGCTCCAAATGAGCAGAATCAAGGGAATGGGTAGCAAGCTGCTACTTGCCCCCATCTAGACCTTAACCACTGGCTGGGCCCTGCACACAAGATGCAGTTGAAGCGGAGGCTAGAGAAAGGTGTTCTCTCCAAGAAGGGTCAACAATAAATAAATCGACCCACCCATTTCATGTATATCTGAGGTTGTGAGAGCAAGCGTGTGGTACAAACTGGAAAGCTGCCGGTTCAAATCTCACCTCACAAGGCCAGTCTCAGGCCCTGCTCAGCAGATAATATACTGCCTTCCCTGATGGGGTTGTAAAAATGAAGATACTTGAAAGTGCCAGTCTGAGCTGAATTACTGAAGAATTACTAGGGGGGCGTCAATCAGCATAGAACTCCTGCTTAGCATGAAAGTGGTCTAATCCTCAGGATCTCAGGTAACAGGTATTTGGGAAAGGACTTGCTCTGCCTGAGACCTGGACAGCCATTGTCAGCCAGAGGTCACAATATCGAACAGCCAGTGATCTCTGATTCAACGGGCCACTCTGTTATTTGCCCCAAGCATCTAGCATTCAGTGGTATACTGCCTCTGCACATGGAGGTACCATTTAGCTTCTCTGTCTAGTAACCAAGCCATTGACCAACCTGTCCTCCATTTGTTTATATAGGTCAGCTCTTTAATTGGACTATATCAATGTCAAAGGCCCATATTATTTAGTTTATTTACATTATTTTAATTATTTTAATTGGTTTTAATAATATGTGCATGCTTATGCAATACCCCACACTTTGTTAACTAGTGCAGGGGTTCAACTTCTCACTCCTCTGGCTGGCTGTTCATGAATCATATCAGACACACAAAACTTTGGCTCCTGTACCAATTCCCCATGTGTCCAGATTCACATGTAAAAATGGAAGCATATCTCCGTTATTGAGAGTGTTCGTCTCAGATCAATCCATGTGCATTTTCTCTAGTCTGAACTCTGACCCACCCACCCACACCCACCCTCCACAAAACGCCCTTCCTCAACTGCAGCTCAGAATTTCCCGGGAATATTTCCAACTTCTTCACGATGAATTATTCAAAGACTGCATATACAGTCCTAAAATTAACCAAACTTTCCCCGCCCTGCCATCTTGACACAAAATGACATGGACTAAAAGCCAATCCCACCCCCACAGCAGGAAATATCCTTAAGACCCTCTTCTGGGGTCTTCTGGACCCCACCTAAAAAACTTTTACACCTCTCTTGGAGACTGACAAGAAAACAAGGTAAGATCTTAGGAAAAATATTAACACTAAACTCAACAGTGGGCATTCAACATACATTTCCATAGCCTTTGGATTGCTCTCAGCCATTAAGGAGAAAAAACATAAATAACTTGCATGTCCTTCCACCTTTTCCCTCGTCCTTTGAAGGAGAGCTGTCAAATTACGATCGTTCAACACCAAAAAAAAAGCAGCTTTCTTCCTTCCATCTGTTACCGCTTGATCCCCTCGCTAGAGAATTGGGGGATGGAGCCAGAGAAGGGAGGGGTACTACGTTCCTTTGAATCACGCTAACCTCAGCAGTCTCAACCCACTTTACTCTTTGGGGATTTTTTAAAAACTCAGATGATTAAGGTTCCAAAGGGCAACTCCGTCTCTGGCTGCTTTGGCCTCCCCCCTAGAGATACGCCAGCTTCCAGCCTCCCCTCTTCTTTCCTTCCCCACCCCCATCCCACTCCACCTGCTCTTTGGAAACAGCAAAAGAATACCAAGCCCAGCAAAAGCACACAACGGTTGGGACCATTGCCAAGATACCTCCTGCGTGGACGGCGACTCACCTCTCCACCACCACCACAAATGCTATCAGCTGTGCTGTAAGGAGGCTGAACAATCTGTCGCCCCCCCCCAAACAACACACACACACACCCCACACACACACAATACCTTACTGGAGAATCATGCGCCTCGAAGCCAGCACTCTCTTGCCTCTGCCAGTCACTGCAGCTGGGTTTGGCCTCTCGCGTCTCCCTCCAGCCTCCTGTCTTCTCGATTCCTCGGGTTCTTCTCCCTCTTTTCTCCTCTCCGCCCCCTCGCATGCACCCCCCCTCCAGTTCTTCCTCCACCCGTCCTTCGCTCCCTGCCCACCGATCTGCTTAGCTCTCTTTCTCAGATCTCCCTTTGCAGCATCCCCCAATGAGCTTCTGCTGAAGTGCTGGACAGCTCAATACCATCGAGCCTGGAGGTTGGTGCCAGACCGTCAGTCTGCTCGCCGCATCCTCCTCCCACAGCGCCCCCTGCAGGAGAGGAAAGGATGAACGTAGGCAAGAGATGGAGGGGGAATAAATCAGTGTTAGAAAGGATTAGCGCAGCCGAAGGGAAGGATGCACCTCGATGCAATGACTGGCTTTGCAAGAGATGCTGGTAAACTCAGTGCAAAAATGCAAAGCGCTTCTCTGAAAGTTTGCGCATCGGGAAAGCAGAAGTTGCTGCAGCATTTGTAGTGATGCTGACAAACGAACAAGCTGTTCGGGCTGCCAGCTCCCTGGAGAGAAAAAAGTGGTCTGCTCCTATAAAAGAGGCTGAATGAAATTAAACCTCATGCCATGAAAAACTAACTCAGGGCAGTGGCAGGATTCAAACCAGCAGAGTGCTGACTCACAGCTTAGCCACTCAACCACAGTGCTGCAGCAGCTCACAAGCTGTCAGGCTTGCCAATTCCCTGGAGGGAAAAAGTGTCCTGTCCCTTTAACAGAAGTTGAATGAAATTAGCCCCCATGCCATTTAGCTTCCCATTCCCAGACGTTAAGCCTCTGTTAAAGGGACAACCACTGTTCTCCAGGCCTGTTGGCAACTCTACAAAGTGCGCAGTTCTGCATTATTTAGGGTTGCCAGCTGCCAGGAGGTGGCCTGAGATGACCCAGAATTACAAATGACCTCCAGACTAGAAAGATCAGTTCCCTTGGAGAAAACGACTGCTTTGCAGGGTGGATTCTATGGTATTAGACCCCGCTGAGTTACCTCCCCAAACTCCACCCTCCCCAGGCTCCACCCCCCAGGAATTTCACCACCCAGAGCTGGCAACTCTAGCATGACTTCCCAGGTCAACTGAGAGCCAAGCTACAAGTGACGTCTGACACAGGTTGGACACTTGTCAGCTTCCCTCAAGTTTTGATGGGAAATGTAGGCATCCTGGTTTTACACCTTGGCTCTCCATTACAGCTGCAAGACCAGGATGCCTACATTTCCCATCAAAACTTGAGGGAAGCTGACAAGTGCCCAACCTGTGTCAGGCGTCACTTGTAGCTTGGCTCCGATACTGTTTCTTAAAAGACAGAGGGGCCAGAGCTGCCATGCTCTGACCTGACCCCTCCCACACACTTTGAAAGTTAATGAATGAGGATTGATAAGTAATGAATGGAACGCTTGGCACATGCCTATTAGATTCCCCTTCCTAAGGCTGGCCCTGGAAAATAAGGCTGTGCTGCAGCTCAGAAGTTTCAACTGACCAGCACCCACATAACGGCAGCTCTCAAGTTTGCTGTGAAATTCACAGCATCACCCCCTGCTGAGAGAGTCAACATGCACCCATTGGTAGTTCAGACATACACCCAGAACACCAGATTTCTTAACCACTGACGACTTGTAGTGGACTATATGCAAGGGTCATTTCGTAGAAAAAGAGATGCAGGAACTCATTAGCATAACTCATTCGCATAACTCATTTGCATATGCCACGCCCCTTGACATCGCCTAGCCTGGCTGTTTTGGACCCAATCCTGGCCATTCAGGGCCGAAATTGGGCCCAAAATGGCAAAAAGGGGCTGAAAATGGTCAGTATTGGGCTGCTGCTGAGCAGGAGAGTGATCCACCACCCATCAGAGGCCTGAGTTACCTCCCCAACGGCGTGCCTACTCAGGAGTAAGCTCCAGGAAAATGCTCTTAGGATTGCAGCCCAATAGTCTGCTTTAGATGTTCACAATCAGGACACAAACATTAACATTCCTCAAGTTCCTTGGCACCTCTTCTAAAGTGAATTACCAATGAAAACTTTACTGACCTTCTCAGACCATTTGAGCCCATCCCCAGGCCTTGCCAAGGAGAGAACTGGCAAAGACTGCAGTGGCAGAGGCCCAACTGATCTCCTTCTTTGGGGCCCATCTATTAAATAACTTTGACCTAGAATCATTTATAGATCGATCACGGAGCAGCGCCTGATTTTCTGTAGCTTATTGCAGGAACCAAGTTTCTTGGCTGGACTGGCTGATTCCCCTACAATTTCCTCGTTGATTATTATCTTTTATTCATGTTCTTGTCTAGTGAACTGTGAGATGCTGGTTTCTTAACTTTTGACTGTGGAGTTGGTAGCAGCATCTTCCTCCTCTGACTGCAGAGGTCTTCTTCTTTTGATTTTTTGACAGCTGTCTATTGGACATTGACCGTTATAAGGAGATTCTGCTAAACAGCATTTTTATCCCTGCTAGATGATTATTTGTTTGTGTTATGGCAGAGGACAAAGGATGGGAACATTTGAAGATATCGGCTGAGTGTTTCTCCTTTGTTACAGGTCTTGATCCTGAATGTGGCCAGAGGGCTCTTGGCCTGTGACCCTGAGTTCAGGAGTTATGCTGTTTGTGTATGTGCATTTATGTACATATTTATTTGTTTGACTGATTAAATTTTTCTGCTTTAAGTCCCCAGCAGAGAGAAAAGCAGAACAGACATACTCAAATAAATAAACAAATGATATGCATTTTGTATTTTAATGATTGTTTTAACTGATTGCAAGCCTTTACATGGAAAGGTTGGACTGAAGCTGCTCAGATAAATAAAGAAGCTGGCCCGCCTCACAGGGCTGTTGAGTAGGCTGAAAGCAATCAACTCCGCATCCCATTTGTTTTATTGAATCGCTCTTTTATTTCATTACATTGTAGGCACTTTTTTTCTACAAAGAGCAGTATTCATGATTCTTCCTCCATTTTCCTTCCCAAACAACTCTGTGACATAGGCTGGGCTAAAAGAGAGACACCTTCTCAAGATTACCCCCATACGCTTCAGCTGGGATTTGAGGTTGGGGACATTTGTACCAACTTTCCTTAGCCCCACATTTGGGGTTTGGAGAACTCTTGGGGTCCCTGATTTGGCCCAGGAAGCCCCAGTCGCTGATTCCAGCTGTATGGTTATATCCACTTCTGGGATGAGAAATTCCTGGAGTTTTGGGGGGTGGAGCCTGTAGAAGGTGGGGTTTGGGGAAGGGAGGGGCCTCAGCAGGGTATAAGGCCACAGAGTCCACCCTCCAAAGCAACCATTTTCTTCTGAGGAACTGATCTGTGTTGTCTGGAGATCAGTTGTAATTCCAGGAGATCTCCAGCCACCACCTGGAGGCTGGCAACCTTATTAAATATCCCAGCCACTGGTCATGTTGACTGACACTGTGTCATCTGCCTTGTGTCTCAGTGAGAAAGACAGACTATAAATAACATCCAAAAATAAATAAGCTAAGAAAGACTTGGGATCCAATGTTTTTGGACAGAGATCTGTAACCAGAGACCAAACCCCACAGCCCAAGATTTCCCAGTCCCGAATGTCGCTCCAATCCTAAAGAATCCCAACCCACACACGTAGTTTCATGCTCTGATCCTCTGTCTTCCAAACAGAGTCCCACGCAAAGTCCTCTTTAACATGCCCTTCCTGCAATGTCAACGATAAAAGAGGCCCAGGCCAGAAATTTCTACCCTCCCTTTATTGGTGCCACAATTGCTTGTGCCTCTGGACATGGAGTCAGCTGCTGAGGTCTGTAAAGGAAAGGGTGACGCCAGAATAAAGGAAAAACAGCATGGTGTAGCGGTTAGAGTGTTGAACTAGGGCCATTTCCACACATCTTACCTGCCTGCGGAACATCGTGTGAAAGGCCCAGAAGATAGTATCTTCTCGCACGAAATCGTGCCAGGAAGACGCTGTTATCTCCCAGATAACAGTGTCTTCCTGGTGCGATTTTGCACGAGAAGACACTGTCCTCCAGGTCTTTCGCGCAATGTTCCGCTGGCAGGTAAGACGTGTGGAAACGGCCTAGGATCTGGGAGTCCCAAGTTCATATCCCCACTCTGCCATGGAAGCTCGCTGGGTGACCTTGCCTCTGACGAAGAGAGCTGTGGTTCTCGAAAGCTTATGCTACAGTAAAGTTGGTTAGTCTTGAAGGTGCGACTGGACTCTTTTCTATTTTGCTACTACAGACGAACATGGCTAACTCCTCTGGATCTTGGGTCAGTCATGCTCTCTGAGCCTTGCAGGATTGTAATGAGGATAAAATGGTGGGGGGAATACGGATGTTGGAACTTGCTTTTGAGGCCTTGTTTGAAAGAGTCGGTAAAAGGTATGCACGCACCGAGTCATTACTGGCCCATGGGGGGACGTCGCATTGCGACGTTTTCTTGGCAGACTTTTTACAGTGTGGTTTGCCATTGCCTTCCCCAGTCATCTACACTTTACCCCCAGGCAACTAGGTACTCATTTTACCGACCTTGGAAGGATGGAAGGCTGAGTCAACCTTGAGTCAGCTACTAGTGAGGCAAAAATTTTAAAAGTGCCTTCTTTACATAGGTTGACTCTGTACTGTTGGCAATGGAATAGTTAGGGTTGCCAGCCTCCAGGTGGTAGCTGGTGATCTCCTGGAATTACAACTGATCTCCAGGCCTAAGAGATCAGTTCCCTCGGAGAAAACGGCTGCTATGAAAGGAGAACATTATGGAATTATACCCTGCTGAGGTCCCTTCCCTCCCCAAACCCAGCCCTCTCCAAGCTCCACCCCCTAAATCTCCAGGAATTTCCCAACCTGGACCTGGCAACCCTAGGAACAGTCTTGCAGAGCAGATTCTAAACTTTTCTCTGCCTGATACTCTAAAGAGCTCCTGCCCACCAGAGATGACAGTAAAGAACTGGAAGGGCTGATGGTCTGATTTGTCACAAGGCAGCTTCAGATATTTGCGAGGGTTCGGCTGAGGCCTCTATTGCTGGGCACGTTGGCAGAGGGTTAAAGAGCCCTTTGCCCCCGTCTCTGTTGGAGAGTCAGAGGACAGAGCCAAATTAGCTAGCCGTCCTGATCTTAACCATTTCCTGATATGGCCCTTGTCTGAAATGAGTAGCCAACCAGATATCTAGATTTATTTCGCTGACATGCACGTACGCACAATCCTTATCTTTTTTTTTTTAAGGAATGATTTTAATTTGAGAAAATTGCTGGGAGCCGGCGTATGGTTCTCTTTACGTTAATAAAACTTTAAAATCACACCAGCACAGGCTTTCACCGTGGCTGCTGAGCAGCGCGGTAAATCACAGCCAGATAAATTAAAATCCCTAAATAAACCGGTAAATGGGAATCATAAAGCCTCCAAACACCCAACATAAATCAGAAAGGGAAAACTGTTTTGCGGAGTTGAGGGGAGGGGGAGGCACTACCAAAGGAACCTTCCAGTATAAGGGGAGAAGATGTCAGCATCTGTGCTCCTAGGGAGGGAACTCAACAGACGGTAGAATAGCTACAGGTTCCAAATGGGCTATTTACTGATGTGGGGTGGACATTAAGGACTCTTGTGGATTGAATCTCATCCAAATTTCTCTCCTGGTTTGCAGTTGTGGAGTGCCTAGTTGTGTTTTGAAGTGAAACAGATATGCGAGTGGTGTGATGCTATCCAGAGTTACAGCCTTGAAAATCCATTGAAGTCAGTGAGCCTTCAAGGCTGTAACTCTGTTTTAGATTATGTTGTAATACTTTCCCATGGTTTTGTTCTTTTATTTCTGAAATTTGGGCAGAGTACATTTTGCCACAGCAGCTTATTCCTTCCATTTGGTTGCACCTTTCTCCCTCCTCCCCATGAGGGATATGCATGTACGCAGGGGTCATTTCATAGAAAAAGAGCTGCAGCAATTCATTACATAATTCATTAGCATATGCCATGCCCCTTGTCATCACCAGAAGTGTGTCATTAGCATAGCTTATTTGCATATGCCACACCCCCTGACATCACCTATCCTGGCTGTTTTGGACCCAGTCCTGGCCATTCACAGCCAAAATTGGGCCCCAAATGGCAAAAGGGGGCTGAAAATGGCCGAAAAGGGGCCTAAAATGGTCAGGATCAGGCAGCTGCTGAGCAGGAGAGTGATCCACCACCTGTCAGAGGCCTGATCTGGGCCGTTTTGGCCCCAATCCGGCCAAAACAAGCCCAAAATGGCTGAGAGTCAGGTGGGCAGGGGCACCTGACATGTGACCTCTTTGGGGAACTGCCAGAACTGCGTTCCTGTGCATTCCCCCTCAAAATGAGCACCGCATGTTTGCATTGATTAAACATTGCCAAAAGCAGTCTTGATGGGTTTGTATGTATGATTGCATCCAAGTTCTTTTCAAGAGGCATTTTGCCATGATGCTTATGAGCGCAAGCATACGTCAGTAAAACACCATGCACGCACACATACAAAATAATGCAAGCATCATCTACAATTCCATCCAGATCAGTTTTGTCATGTTTTATCGATGTGCACATGTGCAGTAATAACATTAGTAAAAAGAGAAACTTGAAAGCACAAGGCCATTTTGAGGTGGGAAGTCTGTGCTATATATTCCCTCTTTTTGTCCACTAGGGCTATGTTCACAACTGTACAAATGTCCACTCTATCAATATACTCAGCTTGGAATGTAGAGGTATTGAGAAAGTAGGGGGGAGAAATGAATACAGGTTTTTTTTAGCTTAACTCCTGGGCATTCAGATTGCAAACATGGCAATTACCAAAAAAGTAGAAAACTCTGACACAGTTAAACCAGAAGATGAAGAGGAATTCCAAAACAATCAAGGGATTTTACTTTTCCATTCTTTCTTTCTGAGGAAGCAGTTTCTGATTCCCAAGGTTTGTGTCGGTTCATTTGGCTGCAGAGGGCATATAAAACAGTAGCATGTGAAGATTTTGGGAGAGAGAATGGAAACAACATAATTAGGCAAAGCCTGTTCTATTGTACAGTTCTCTTTAAGATCAAGTTTCCCCATCTGGGAATTTTATCTCAGCCAATGGCACTGGGTTGGCCCTCTGATGTCATCTGATTTCTTGGCCCAGAAGGGTTCTGGGTTTTCCTGTAAGCATCCCAGCTAGTATTCTAACCAGAATCTCCGTGATGCAGTACACAAAGAGCCAGTATCTAATATGCAGGACTCCTGATTTGAGCCCCACTACACCCAGTGCTTACGGATGGTAGTTCGGTGATGTTAACAGAGACTAAGCCTGTTCTCTTTTTGTCTAACTTGTCCTTCAAGGACATCAGGATGGCAGACATGAATCCTTCCATTAGCGATACCTTTGCAGAACTTTATGGTTCCATGGGGTGAAGGACTTGCTATTGAATGAGCTTGTACCCCCTATCGGCTTAATAACAGGTTTTTAAACTATGCAGGAGCCTGTAGCATGCCTGTAACATTGTGGTAAAACATGCCACGTGAACTAGTATAGGGTTTTTAAAAATAGGACAAGCAAGAGAGACAGGTTCAAAGTATATTATATAGGTACAATTTGGGGGCTTGTGAGGAATTTGGGAGAGATAAATGATCTGAAAATTTACCTCTCTCCCCCCACCCAAAAGCTCTTGAGCTCTTAGGGGCTCAAGCCAGCAGCCAATGTCCTTTCCATTTCTGTTATCCTCCCCCCTTGCCTTAACAACAACAACAACAACTGCGCTTATATACTGCTTTTCTAGACAGATTAGTGCTTCATCCAGAGCGGTGAACAAGTTAGTGTTATTATTATCCCCACAATACAGCTGGGGAGCTGGGGCTGAGAGGAGTGGCTTACCAAAGGCCACCTACTGAGCTCATGGCAGTAGTGGGATTCGAACCAGCAGAGTGCTGATTCGCAGCTGAACCACTTAACCACTGTGCTACAGCAGCTCCTAACTGACCATTAGCTATTCTCAGCTTCCTGAGAGTCTGTGGTGGGGTGGGGGAGTGATACATGGTATTTTTGGATACTATGGGAGTCCTTAAGCATTCAGTTGCCATGAACTTGTCTGTAGGTGTCTCTTTTGGAGCCTTCTTAACATGCACTCAGTCATGAAGTCTGCGATTAGAACAAACAAGCTGGGTCTCACAAGAAATCATGGGTGGGGAGAGAGGTAAATGGTTTGGAAATTTTCCTTTTCTGTAAAGCCAGAACTCCACCTTCTATAAGCTCTTGAGCGGGGGGTGGGGGGGGCTTGGGCAGACCCATTCTCCCATCAATATCATTCCTAGAGGATCAGTGGCTACTAGCCATGGTGACTAAAAGGAATCTCTGCATCTAGAGGCAGTAAATCTCTGAACGGCAGTGCTAGGAGGCAAATTCAGGCATCTAGACCTTGACCTCTATGCCCCTATTTGTTGGCTTTCTAGGGCAACTGGTTGGCTGCTGCCCCAAACAGGATTCTGGCTGGCTACTGGTCTGATCCAGCAGGGTACTTCTCACATGTCAGTGAACACCCCAAGGCCGCACTTGCGTTTGGCTTGCTTGAGGCCCCACAATCCTCACCTCTTCTGTTTTTCACCCAACATAGTGCTCAGCCCGTCTCAAAATGGCTTGTGTGTTCCTCCATGAAAACAGGCAGGCATACAAACCTGCTGCCAGAAGCAGAGGTAGAATTATCCAGCCCGTGTCCATTTGTGCAGGGACTCACATTGCAAAAAAAGCCCCCCGCCCTTCCATTTTATACTTGTCAAGTCTAGAGAAGTGTTTTCAATCATTTCCCCCCAGCGTGGCCAGGAGAGACCTCTGCCTATGCCGTAAAAGAAGTGTCTGTTTACACAGCATTTTGTGCCCAGGGGCATCCGTGTTCTTCCCAAAGAGAGGAGGAGATGCACACTGAAAACAGAGGAACAGATACCTGGGGTGGAGAAGAAGGTCTTAGCAAAAAAATAAAGGAGTATCTTGTGGCATTTTAAAGACAAACTGATGGACTGTGGCATAAGGGGACTTGGAGAATTCCTGCTGGCTGGTGCCAAATGAGAATTCCTTTTGGATGTTAATTCGGAAAAAGATCTGCTCAAGAAGGGAGATTGTGATAAAAGAAAGAGAACAGGGGAGAAGAGACGAGCTGGTAACGATGGGAAATTATCTGAAGACAGACACCCTCCTACTTTTCCACTGCAACAATTGCTGAGTAGTACCAACGAACCGTTAGGAAAGTCAAATCAATGGGCCGGGCTGGCTGCCTGTTTATTCAGAAAGAAGTCCCACTGAGTTGAAAGGGCCTTGTTCACAATGCAGTGCTGAGGCCAGTATTCCCTTCAACGTTTCACAGCTGAAAAGAGTGACCTGCTGTTAAGGCCTCACACCGAAGATCGATACCGGAATCCCTCCATTCTTACATTGCCAAAGGCAGTTGTATGCTGTATTCATTTACTTGGCAAACACCTCTCCTCCGCTGATTGAAAAGCCGAGAGCGTGTCTATGCTGTTGCTTGAAGACTGGACATAATTTGGCTGCAAAAATCCCAGCAGCGCCATGGCGTGAGCTGCCCCTAGGCTGATATAAACATGTCTGGGCCTGAAGTGAGCAGTGATGTCAGGCCATCGAAGTCAATGCAAGGATACTTCACCCACTTTGCATGCAGTGAAATCCTAGAGTTATACCCTTCTTCAGCCAACTCACAACAACAACAAACATTCTATTTATATACCACCCTTCAGGACAACGCAACACCCACTCAGAGTGGTTTACAAAGTATGTTATAATTATCCCCACAACAATAACCACCCTGTGAGGTGGGTGGGGCTGAGAGAGCCCCGAGAAGCTGTGACTGACCCAAGGTCACCCAGCTGGCTTCAAGCGGAGGAGTGGGGAATCAAACCCGGTTCTCCAGATTAGAGTCCCACGCTCTTAACCACTACACCAAACTGGCTGAGAAGGGTGAAACTCTGCTTAGGATTGAACTGTCAGGGACTTAATAGTCAGTGGGGCAAACACCATAGGACCAAATGAGTGAGAGCAATAGGTACAGAGAAATGGTATAGTCCATCGCTGGAGAAGCCTCATACTGGATCTTGGGTCCATTGGGGTTGGGCATGTAGATCTTCAGATATTGCCCTGTCCTTCTTGGAGTCCTTTGAGCCTAAAGAAACCCTAGTTTAGCAAGCCCTCTGCATTCAACAGAGCATACCGGAAACCCTTGAGTTGGCATTGGATTGGACTCTGAGACCCAGCTGTGGAGGAGGACAGCCCATCGTCAGTTCTATAAAGCTGTAGACGAAAAACTGTAATGGATTAATCATATGCCTATTATGTTTCTTACTGTTTTTACTTTGTAGATTGATTTGTAGGCCATTCTTGGCCCTTTGTAGTTGTCTTCTTGTTTCGTTCTACTTTCTCTTGTTCCATCTTTTAACTTTTCTACAATAAAAAAAAAGTAAGTTCTATAAAGTACAGTTGCCAAATACCAAATGAGGCCTGGAGATCTCCCTGCATTACAACTCTCTCCAAACTACAGAGATCAGTTCCCCAGGAGAAAAAGTTTCAGGCAGGCAGCTGTGTTGGTCTGCAGTCAAAGAGCAAGATCTGGGTCCAACAGCAGCTTACAGACCAACTAGATTTCCAAGGTATGAGCTTTCGAGAGTCAAAGTTCCCTTCGTCAGATATCTAGAAGGCAGCTTCCAAGGGTGGACTATATGGCATTTTACCCCGCTGAGGAGCCTCCCCAAATCCTCCCCTCTCCCCTAATCTCCAGAAATTTTTCAATTTGGAGTTAGCTTCCAGGCTTCCAGAAAGGCTAGTAATACTTACACAGTTTAGAAGTAAACCTTGGTGAGTATTTTTTGAATTTGGGAAACAAACTGCCCCCTGTTTGAGATGCACCAGGCTTGCAAGTGAGCCAGGGAGGAGTGGCAGCTGCTCTGAAACACAGAGGGCCCCAGATGCTGCCTGGCTCAGTCTCACCAGAGAACCCGACTGGTCCCACCCATCCAATTTCTAGCTGCCCTTTTCTTTCTGCCATGAAAAATTCATGGGCCTCCGCTGTGAGCTGCAGCCTCTCACCGGCTCACTCGGTTTCTTTCTTTTAATGACCAACACAATCTGAGCCAGTGTACATCATTAGGGATTGGGAAGGGGGAGGTTGGGGGGCACCAGGCCCAACTTTGGAAAGACACATGGGGGGTCTCGTTAGTTCCATTTTACCTCTCAAGAACCTGCCAGAACCACAATTATGCACCACCCGTCTCCAGCTTCTTTCTTGGCTTTTAAGTGCCTGCACAGGGGCGGGGGGCATTTCAGATTTCACGAGGGGGGGGAGATAAAAGATTTCAGTGAAGGGAAGTCACGCAGCAAAGCTCAGGCTTCATGCATATATTTTTTAAAAAACAGCAGTGCACTTTGAGAGCATCTGTAATGGTGGCTTGTTCTAAGCCTCACAGAGACAAGTGCTTTTGGAAGAACAACCATGTCTAGGGAAGGCATCGCTCCCTCTCCAAATGAGATGCTGTTGGAAGGATGCCTCTTCTGAATGCCTGCGTCCCTTTAGAAAATAAACAGAGCACATTCATTTCTACTTCAGGTGAACTTCATTTTTAAAGAAGAGATGCTGCTGGGTGCTCGGAATCTGGGATGAGCAAAAACTCTGAGTTCAGTTCCTTTATTATTCTGCAGTTTTGCTGCACCTCTTAATTCCTCGTGGTGCAGAGTGGTAAGCGGCAGTACTGCAGCCAAAGCTCTGCTGTCACAACCTGAGTTCGATCCTGGCGGAAGCCGGGTTCAGGTAGCCGGCTCAAGGTTGACTCAGACTTCCATCCTTCCGAGGTCGGTAAAATGAGCACCCAGTTTCCTATGGGCAAAGTGTAGATGGCTGGGGAAGGCAATGCCAAACCACCCCGTAACAAAAATCTTCCAAGAAAACGTCGTGATGCGACGTCCCCCCATGGGTCAGTAATGACTCGGTGCTTGCACAGGGGACTACCTACCTACTTTACTTCTTAACCCAGAGAATTTCTAAAATAAATTATGAAACTGAAGACTGGGACCTCTGATACAGCTCCCGCTTTTCTTTTCCATCGCTCCCTCTTCTCTGTTAGCAACGTGCCTTTATTCCCTTTAGACCCAGGGCAGCTCATCCTCTAGGTGGGCCTAGGCAATTTCCTAGGGTAACAGAGGTCAGCCCTGTCCCGAGAATTGGAGGGGCTGACTGGCAAGGAGGGGGAAACTGGTAAGAAAGGGTGGTGCTCATACAGGTTTTGCAAGCGTTCCACCCATCAATCACAAGCACCCAGTTCAAGTGTTTGCTGGGGATGGTCCCAAAATAAAAAGTGCCCCTTTTCGGGTCAAGCCTGGCATATCCTTCTCTCTTTAAGGGCCATTGCATTGAAGAAACAAAATCCTAGCGCGGCTTCACTTCTGCTCGATGCTCTCCGCCTCCCCCTATTATAAATCACAGGCAGGGAGTGCACTTTAGTAAACAAGACTTCTCAGCCCTCCCCTGTGATTCACTCCGATGCTGCATTTCCGCCTCTTCCTCCCCGTTGCTTCTTTTCCAAGCCCTCCACTTCTCGGCCGAGCCAGCCAGATCCAGAGCTGGGATTGGGTTGTTGCAAGCGCCGTCTGCAAACACAATGTGGCAAAAACAACAAGCTGAGTCCGAACCGTGAACAGCCGGCAATTAATTTTCATTTCCTTCCGTGCAGGGAGAGAGGCCAGGCGTGTTGCCCGCTTCCCCGCTTATTCATCCCCTTCTTCAGGTGAAGCGTTCCCACCAAGGGGGTCGGGGAAGGACAAAGTGGAGGAGGGAAACACACCTGGATGTGCAAAGAATCTATTGAAGGATGGTTTGGAGCAGGGCTTTTTTTCTGGGAAAAGAGGTGGTGGAACTCAGTGGTGGAACTCAGGACCGCACAATGGCATCACTTTGGGTCAGCTGGAACAAGGGGGGAGTTTAAATTGCCCTAGGTGAAAATGGTCACATGGCTGGTGGCCCCACCTCCTAATCTCCCCACCCCACCCCCTAAATTCCCCTCTGTCTGGAGATCAGGGGGCGGGGCCACCAGCCATGTGACCATTTTTAAGAGGTGCCGGAACTCCTTTCCACCGTGTTCCTGCTGAAAAAAAGCCCTGGTCTGGAGTTCATTTCTAATCAAACTTGATTACATGTTTAGCCCACCTTTCCCGAAGGTCACCAACTTTGGGTTGGGAAATTCCTGGAGATTTCATTCATTCATTCATTCATAGGCCATTTCCACACACATTGAATAATGCACTTTCAATGCACTTTTACAATCCTTTTGAAGTGGATTTTTTGTTCCACACATGGAAAATCAGTTTCAAATGTTCACTAAAGAGTATTGAAAGTGGATTATCCAACGTGTGTGGAAGCAGCCCTGGTCTGCCCTTCTCACTGAGACTCAAGGAAGATTACTCAGTGTGAATTAGTACAGTCAAATTTCAAGGACATTTCAATAAACAATGTAACAGGGTCTAGAAATGCAAACCTGCAAGGATTTAAAACCTGCAGAAATCTAGCTCAAAGTTGGAGAAATGCTGAAGCAGAGCAAAAGCAATTCTAAGAATGATGTGTTACTCAACATAAAACAACCTAGAACTACGAAGTTGGATCATACACAAAGCAACAGATAACAAAAAATGGCACATAGTAGTAAAGTCTATGCTTTGTGTGAGCTACTCTTCAGCAGCCAGCAAGAGATTGGTAACTCACAATCTACCTATTGGAGCCCACGCCCCCCAACCACTCTGGCGCAGCGGTTGAAATCTCAAGTTTGGGGTCCCCTTCCAGATATAGCCAAGTGTCATCAACAAGGAACAACCTTGATAAATTAAAGAAATGGATCAGACATAGACTACACTACTGTAGACTACACTACTGGGTACTATCTGCTGATGTATATATACTCCTACTGGGAGTTTTTGAGCCTTTTAATATGTTCATGACAAATTACTTATGTTTTGCTTCAGCAGTGTTTAATACCCAACCATCCATCCATTCATCTACTATTGCTCTTACAGCTATTGCCCTGAGCAGAAATTAAAATGGGAAGAACCTTACTTGATATCATGTCTCTGATATTTAATTATTGCCCCTAAATATTTTGCCACAGAAAGAGTAATGGAATCATTTGTATCCGATAGTGAGCACATCACCTGGGCTCTTATATTAAGTAGTTCCATGTTTTTAAGTAGAGGGAGGATTAAGCTAGCCCTCAACTCGTTATATATGGACATTCTATGATAATACGTTGTCTAATGTCAGTCCTAGAACTGATTATGTTCTGCTTCAGTATTTTTTCTACTCTGTATTGGATTCTTGCTAATACTATGTCTTTTATACTTGTATCTATTTATCATACGGTATTGTTTATGAAATGTCCTTGATACTGATTGTACTAATCTCATACTGTGTAATCCACTTTGAGTCTCAGTGAGAAAGGCAGACTATAAATGACTGACATACATACATACATACATACATACATACATACATACATACATACATACATACATACATACATAAAATGTTCAATGGTTTCAGTTTTGTCATATGGGCAGCGGCATGTTCTATTAGCACATGGTACTTTCTTGTATCTACCTTCCTAAACTGCTGAGGGAAGGGCATTCATTCTTGCCAGTGTAAAAGCTCTTCTGAGCTATGGGACTGTCAGATGATAAAAATACTTCAGCAGTCACATCGGAGAGGTAATACCTAAGTAAAGAGTCAAACATACCCTCCGTGCCCTAACAGATGTACTAATAATGTCCAACTTCCCAACATGCATTTTCATTTGCCTAATTATATCTTTAGTATCTGTAGTCGTGGTGACCATATTGTTTGTTATTCCTAGGCATTTCATTTTCTTTCCCAATAGTTGATCCCATTAGCTGAGTGCAAACAGAGCAGAGAAGTTACGCTGTGCTGATTAAAGAGGCAAAAAAAGTTTATTTGAGGAAATACATACTTGATAGTGAAGAACAGAGATAGAGATAGGTTCCTTGCTATCTGACTACATCTTGCAGAGAGAGTGAATGAGGCAGGAGAGAGAAGAAGCAGGATATTGCCCTGTTTCGCCTAATAGGAGACAAGACAAGGAAATGACCCCCCAGGAAACAAGAGAGATGCTGCTCTCACTGTCCTAACAAAGTGATCCTTGCTGCCCCCTGCATAGAAGGCTCTTCTTCCTTCTTGCTGCTGCAGTACACCAGACATTGCTATTTCCAACATTATATTTATCTGCCTGAATGATTCCAAGTAGAGTTTCATATCTGTATTTAGATCTATACTTGTTTTGAAATTTCTGCAACCCCATACCCTGTTTATTGAACATCCCAGCCACCGATTGTCTTGACTTACACTGTTTAATCCGCCTTCAGTCTCAGTTAGAAAGGCAGACTATAAGTAACAGAACCAAAATAAACACCTGGCTTTTGCTGCCTTTTCATATCACCATAATCTGTCACCCCAGGTGGTCGACTTGATTCTGCCACGTGGTGGAGTGAGTCCCAGTTTCATTGTGATTGATCACGAAATCAGTGAAACAAGCGAGGCTTTGACCGCCTTAGGTTTATATGTTTCAGCGGCAATTTTAGAGATAATCAAAACCGACGGTGCAGTTGTACCGTTTCCCCATTTGTGCGCTGGTCTTCAGCCGTGATTCTAAACAGTCTGGCTTGTTAATTCCGACAGCAGACTTGTTGTGGGGTTTCTCCACAATTCCAGCTGTGCGGCTCACTCTTTTTGTACACAAAATTCATCTCAGGTTCACTGCACAACCTGTGGTTTTTAACAGGTGCCAAGAGGGACACATCTCTGGCTTTGTAGCTAGTTATGTACAAATATGCCATTTTCCCATTTTGTTTTTGTAGATATTTGTTGGGAACTTTTCCCTTGGAACTTTTTGTTGTTGTTGTTGCTACAACAGACTCACATATCTGGGATTTTCCTGCTGCCTGTTTTCTTTACCAGCTTTCCATTTTTTGTACGTGCTTTCATAGCATTTTATGCCATTTTTATATCATCCAGGCCTTTTTTTCTGGGAAAAGAGGTGGTGGAACTCAGTGGGTTGTCCTTGGAGAAAATGATCACATGGCTGGTGGCCCCGCCCCCTGATCTCCAGACAGAGGGGAGTTTAGATTGGGGCAATCTAAACTCCCCTCTGTCTGGAGCTCAGGGGGCGGGGCCACCAGCCATATGACCATTTTCAAGAGGTTCCGGAACTCCGTTCCCCTGCGTTCCAGCTGAAAAAAAGCCCTGATATCATCTATAAGCAGAAACAGCCATCATTTTCACATCTGACTGACTACTGGAGAAAAGATGGTTGCAATTCCACCCCAGAAGCTGAGAACGAAACTCCAGCTTTCAAATCAAACGAGAGTAGTCTCAAAATCCAGTAACATCACTACTTCCTATGCCTTGATTCTCCTAGGAAGGTTCTGCAGCAACTGCAGATTTTGGAGGGCATGGGCATGACTGCTCGCTCTTTGTGCTCCCAGTAGGCGTGCAGTCCTTCACGCAGGACTCTTTCACAGCCCCTTAAGCCTTATTGCTCCCAGTGAGGCTGAAAAGAAAACCAAAGCATTGCGGTCTGTTTTTTTCCAGCTACCTTTCCCAGCAAGAAATGGGACATGTTCTGAGACTCCTCTGTAACATCATAGGGTGGCTCAGGGGTAGTCTCCCAGGTGGGAGCAAAAAGGGCAAGCATCTCTGATCCGGTCCAGAGCCCTTGATGGATGCTGGGCCACGCAGGTGCTTGATTCCTGCTGTGCAATGTCTCCCTTTACACACTGCTCAAGGGCTCTTCTCTCTGTCTGCCTCATCCAGAACTGGTCATCCGGGCCAGTGTCAGCATACGGCAAGGTGGGGCAACTGCCAGGGCCCGTGGCTTCTGGTGGGGCTCATTGCTACTCCCTATTCCCACCTCTCCTTGGATACCTGCACTCACCCCCCCTTTCACTGCCTGCTTGTGGGGGCTCGGTCACCTCTGCACCTGGCTGCATGTGCTGGCTTAACACTGCTAGAGAAGGGCATGTGGGTGGTGCAATAAACCTCAGCATTCTTGGTGGCCATGACAGTGGCGCTCCTAGCTGCACCCTCCACTATTGTGGAAAGGGTGTGTGCGCAGTGTGGGTAGCGGTGACTGCAGCTAGTGGGAGAGCTTACTAGTGGGCAAAGGCAGGTGGGAGCACATAGGTGGAAGGGCAAGACGGGGGCCTGAGGAGTGAGCATGGGGGCCCCCTGAACACTCTTTGCCCAGGGCCCCCTGCTGGTCATAACAGTTTCATAAGGAGTACAAGATGGCCTCCAAGACACCCATCCAGGGTAGGGATGCCAGACGCCTGGCGGGGACAGGGGATCCCCCACCCCCACTTACCTGGCCAGTGTGGGGGGCCTGCACCTTCCGTGCACACTCCTCTGCAGCACTGCGTGCTCTCATACACAGTGGCCGCCTGGATCAGACCCGTTTTGGCCTGGATCGAGGCTGCTGCAGAGCATGGGAGCGCTCCTGCGCTCCGCAGCAGCCCAAAACAGGCCCGATCCAGGCCGAAACGGGCCCATTTTGGGACGCTGTGGAGTGCAGGAGTGCTCCCGCACTCCGCAGTGGCCCCAATCCGAGCCCCTGTGGAGCATGGGAGTGCTCCCAGAGGGCTGCATGATAATATCACTTCCCAGAAGTAACATCATTGTGTATGCAGAAGTGTGCACGTACACTTCACACGCATGCACTCCTCACCCCAAGAGGTAAGTGCAGGGAGCCAGTCCCCCACCGCGAGGTTAAGAGGGACCGGCAACCCTAATCCAGGGTCTAGAGTAGGGATCCCAGGTTCTGGTCCCACCCCCCACCCTCCACCACCACTCACTTGGTCAATGGGGGTGGGGAGGCATGGAAATGGGCTTCCCAGGCACTCTCCCAGGGTGGCGCAACATCACCCCCGGGAATGACATCATTGCATCACCTCAAGAGTGCTCCTGTGCTTTGCAGCAGGCTGATTTCAACCTCAAACAGGCCAAAATTGGCCCGCTGTGAAGTGCAGGAGCTCTTCTAGTCCTTCCCATGCTTTGCACGGGTCTAATTTGAGGCCCAAATGGGCCAAATCAGGCCCATTTTGAACCCAAATCAGCCTGCAGCTAAAGGCAGGAACGCACCTACGCTGCACAATGATGTCACTTCTGGGAAGTGATGGCATTGCCTGGTCCCGGGAACACACATGCTTGCAAAGACATCCCCAAAGGTGAGTTCCAGCCCCACCCCCCACCCCCACCCCCACTAGGAGGGTAAAGGGACCTGGCAACTCTATGCAAATAATGGCTGATGAATAGGGTTGCCAGCTCCAAGCTGGGAAATTCCTGGAGATCTGGGGGGGGGGGGTGAAACCTGGAGAAACCTAGAGAAAGTGGGATTTGGGGAGGGAAAGGGCATGGCATAATTCCATACAGCCCACCCCCCAAAGTAGCCATTTTCTCCAGGTGAACTGATCTCAGTGGCCTGGAGACCCGTTGTAATTCCAGGAGATCTCCAGCCACTACCTGGAGGCTGGCAACCCTACTGATGAATGAACTGAGCTTGCAGGGTGGGGGTGAGATGAAGGCACTCTCTAGCCCTTCCATAAAATGAACACTAGGATACGAGCCCAGTGGCCCCTTAGAGACCAATGAGACTTTCTGAAGCTTTCGAGAGTCAAAGCTCCTTCGTCAGATACCATAAAATGAGCTGCTCACCTGTGTTACTCTTCTCCCCAGACTGGACTATTATTTAGTTGTTCAAAGCTCATCTTTCCCACCCTCCCACCCATAAAAACCAACCCTCTCGGCACCTTACATAAAGTTTAAGCAACAACTGGAAAATGACAATAAAAAACAAAGCCAGTGAGCAGCCCCCAGTCTGCCTCTTCAGCGGCTCATAAAACCTAATGAAGCCATCATTAATTAAAAGCACCAGCAAAGACAATCAGAATTTTAAAACAGCAATACAGAAATCATTACTTCATTTATATCCTTCTTTTCTCCCCATTGGAGAGCCAAAGCAGTTTACATCATCCTCCTTGGGAAGGGACAGGGGCTGTAGGCTATGCTGTTGGGTACTGTCTGCTCATGTAGATATGCTCCTGCTGGGCATTTCAATGTTGCTAAAGATGTCTTGTTAATTACTTACAGTTTAATTCGGAAAGATTTCATCTATGTATTTGGCTTAATGCTAGTTTTCCAATTTGCAGCTACCATACCCTACGGTATCTGTTTTCATTGAATGTCTCAAACTGTAGATCATACTGTATTTTTTTCTGGGAATGTCCTAGCTGTTGATTATATTGTATTCACTTGCAGTATGTAATCCTGCTTGGATCTCAGTGAGAAAGCCACGCTGTAAATAAACAATAATAACAGTAACTTCAACAACAACCCTGTGAGGCAGGCTGAGAGAATGACTGGCCCAAGCTCGCTCAGCAAGCTTCCACGGCAGTCTGGGGACTGAAACCCTCAGGCTACACCGCAGAGGCTCTCGACAATAGAAAGATGCTGATATAAATGTGGTTAATCAGAACTCCCAGCTATTCATATATTCATCAAGTCTTCAAGCAATATTGTTAACAATGAGTTCAACACTGAAAATGTACTGAATTTCACGAAAAATGGTATCCTTTCTTTGAGTATTTGGAGAATAATAATATCTGGTCTAATTTGAAAGTATATAAATCTATATTTGAACTGTTATAATGAATATTTACAATTGTCAAGTGTTTCCATCTATGTTACACGTTGTTTCCTCTTCATTTTTTTGAAAATGTTGTCTGTTACTTACCAATTGTTATTAATTACTTGCTAATGGTTATCTGTTACTTGTTCTCTATCTGTTAATCAGTAATAATAATAAGTTTAAAAATCTTCCAATAAAAAAAAAATGTGGCTCCTTCAATATGTGCCCTGACCTGGATAGCCCCAGTAAGCCTGATCTCATCAGCTCTCAGAAGCTAAGCAGGGTCAGCCTTGGTCAATAATTGGATGGGAGACCTCAAACGAAGACCAGGGATGTAAGGGATGCACCTCTATTAGTCTCTTGTCATGAAAGCTCCACCAGGGGTCGCCATAAGTCAGGTATGACTTGAGGGCACTCTTCACCACCACCTTCAATATGTACTTTGCAACTGTTGGATTCCTGCCTGTTGTGGGGGGACACATGATAGCAATCAACAAATTTATGCTTGGATTGGAGAGAAAGAACTTTTTCTCCCACACTCTGGAGGAAGAGCATGGCCTAGTGTTACGGCATCTGCTCTGAAGGCAGAAGGTTCCAGGTTCAACCCCCACCCCCAGCACCTTCAGTTAAAAGGATGAGGTAGCAGGGAGGGTTGCCAACTCTGGATTGGGGAATTCATGGATGTTTGAGGGTGGATCTTGGGGAAGATGGGGCTCGGGAAGGGAAGAGGACTGGAGGGACCTGAGCAGGGTATAATCTCATAGAGTCCACCTTCCAAAGCAGCCATTTTCTCCAGGGAAATTGATTTCTGCAGTCTGGAGATCAGTTGTAGTCAGGGCTTTTTTTTCTGGGGAAAGAGGTGGTGGAACTCAGTGGGTTGCCAGCACAGGGGGCAATTCCTGGTGGGAGGTGGTGCCCCTGGTACCACATGCACGAAGTGCGCACACGTTCCCTGGACCACGCAATGACATCAGTTTGGGTCAGCTGGAACAAGGAGAGAGTTTTTAAAAGTTTAAACTGCCCTTGGCGAAAATGGTCACATGGCTGGTGGTGTGGAGGGCAATCTCAACTCCCCTCTGTCTGGAGATCAGGGGGCGGGGCCACCAGCCATGTGACCATTTTCAAGAGGTGCCGGAACTCCATTCCACTGCATTCCACCTGAAAAAAAGCCCTGGCTGTACTTCTGGGAAATCTCCAGTGGAGGTTGGCAAATCTAATAGCAGGTGATGTGAAAGACCCTGGAAAGTAGCTGCCAAACCAAGGGCCTCATTAAGTGTTAGGCAGCTTTGTGCCTTTAATACTAGTTGATGGGTGATGAATTTAAGACTGACTACAGGAAGTCCTTTACACAGTGTGTCATGCATTTGTGGAACTCGCTGCCGCAGGATGCACTGATGGTCAATGACATAGATAGTGTTCAAAGGAAATTAGAAAAATACAATAAGAAGTCCGTCAATGGCTGTTGTTAGACTCAATGGAAACTCCATGTTCAGAAGCAGCATCCCTCTGAATTCCAGTCCCCAGCAGGGGGTGGGGGCAGCAACAGAGAAAGGCCTTTATGTTCTGTCCATATGCCCAGAGGCATAAGGCAGCACACAGGGCATTGGCCTAGGTAGATATTTTCTGATCCAAAAGGTCTTCTTTATGTCCTGTCCAGTGTTTGAAGCCATGGAAGTCTTGCCAGGAAAGATGGACAATTCTATTTCGTTTGTGCCTGAAAAATCCAGAGAATTTTTTTTCCTGCCATCCCACCTATAAAGAACCTTCTGCTGGTGTCATTTTAACCCTCAGACTTCTACAGGCTCATAGGTCAGCCACTAGAGGGTGCTATGGTCACGAATACATGGGGCAGGTGTTAAAATCCAACCCAAAGGTGCAGCGTAGAAGAGCAAGCTGTGGTGAGAAAAGAGGAGTTTGTGCCTATGTGAGCCTCATTTCAGCACCAGAACCTCTTTCCAACGCCAGGAGTCAGCTGTGAAAACATCTGATTGCTTAAAAGGGAGTGCCTCTGAGCACACACAGAGTGTTTTCCCACCATGGTTGAGCTACAACTGAAACTTTGCACTGTGCTTAAATTAAACAAACCATCAATTACATGAGCATAAATCTGAATTAAAATTGGAGGCATGCACAAAATAAACTTACATCTGGATAAAAGGTGATATTGGATACAACAACTATAAGTATACCCAGTCCCCACAGGAGTCCACCCCTTCTGTTTCTTCATGAGTCCCTGTTCTGCACATCACTCTTGATATGACAGGAGCCCAAAGTAAATGACCGCAGCTGCATCTCTGGACAAGGAACTTTGCTGCCTCTCTGTCTCAGGAGTGAGTGATTAAATCACACTCAGTGCAGAATAATGGCAAAATGCCTTTCTTCCTGTCTCAACAAAGACAGGAAAAAACCCCCCACAGAGAACCGATCATGCTGAGCTGCAACAGGCAGCCTCCTCCAATACTTTGGGTTCATAGCAACCATGAATGAATTTATTTTTCCTAGCATTACTAGTTCTCTTACACATCTTGGGAATCCCCACATTATTCAGTGATAACAGATTAGTTGTCAAGCAGACATCTTCCCAACCAATGGACTAGCCATTTTCTTCCTCCCTCTTTTACCCCTGTTGCCGAACAGATTTGCTGGGATGAACTAGAAGTCTGTTCCCATCCCTTTCTCAAAGATGGCAGCCGACGACCTTGGCGGCTAAATACAAAAATGCTGGAAGAACACAGGTCCTGCTACAACTGCAGTCTCCAGCTGCCAATTTTTTAAATTCTGCACGTGTCGAGGAACGGAGTGATGCTTTTAAGAAACAGATAGAGCCATCCCTCTTTTTTTCTTCCTGTCTCCAAGACACCAGCCCATGAAAGTGTTCCGCTCTCCAGAGCAATCAGGAGCCAGAACATAAGGTCAACGCCGCTTGAAAACAGCGTCCCCTCAAATGATTTTTAATCTCAGCGATCTGAGGGAGACGGTCACAAGCTTCAAATGGAACTTGTCCTCCGCACAGATCTGCTGATGAAGTGGCAGGTGGGTGGGGGGAGCAGGTGGGGGGGCAGATGCCTTGTAATAATAACCAGCAAGTACATGGTCAGAGCAAGAAGTACCTTCTTTGCAGAGCAAAGATTAAAGGGGAAAAGGGCCCTCTGCAAATTAAATGTATTTCTTGATAAAATATGGATATCCCTTTCATTTTTATAAAACCCAACCACCTACATGTGCACCCAAGGCAGATATTAGCAATCCATGGAAGCGGATAATTCCACTTTTTTTAAAAAAAACTGCCACTCTGTATCTATTACATGTTTATCCCATCCTTCCTCCATGGTGCTCAAGTAGCGTACCTGGTTGTCCCCTCTTCCATTTTACCCTTCCAACAACCCTGTGAGGTAGGCTAGATTGAGAAAGAGTAGATGGTCAAGGGATAGCCAGTGAGCAAGAACCTGAGTGGGGCACTCTAACCAAGTTGGTGCTCATGTGAGTACTAATATGGAGTATGTAAAGGTAAAGGTCCAGGGCAATTGATCTGTGTGGTCTGGAGATCAGTTGTAATTCCAGGGCCCACCTGAAGGCAGGCACCCCTCTCTGGGACTCAAATGCTGATAGAGAGGAAGGTGAACTTCCCTCCAGAAGGAACTCCCCTGTCGAAATTACAGGCCCCATCTAGGGCTGCCAGGTACCCCAGTGGGGGATTCCCCCCCATTCACAGGCTGGCAGACAGAAAAGGTGAGGGAACAGGCCTCCTGGGCGTGCTCACAGGGTAGCATGACGATGTCACTTCCTGGAAGTGACATCATTATGCAGGCCTGGGGACCAGAAGCAGTCCTGCACTTTGCAGTGGGCCGATTTGGTCCCCAAACAATTTGGGGCCCAAATTGGCCCACCACAAAGCACATGAGTGCTCCTGTGCATTCATAATGACATCACTTCCCAGAAATGACATCATACCACTGCCCCAGGAGTATGCACTTTGCTAAGACTTGACCCCCCCTCCCGAGAGGGTAAGGGGACCTGGTAGAGATGCCAGACCCCGGCCAGGGGCAGGAGATTCCCCCGCCCCCCACACCCTGCCCCTGTTTACCTGGCCAGTGGGGGGGAGTGCACCTTCCATGTGTGCTCCCCTGTGGCGCTGTGTGTTCCCCTGCGCTGCAGCCACCTGGATTGGGCCCATTTTGGTGCAGATTGGGCCTGTTTTGAGCCGCTGCAGAGTGTGGGAGTGCTCTGCAATGGCCCGAAATGGGAGTGCTCCACAGCAGCCCGAAATGGGCCTAATCCGCACCAAAACGGGCCCAAAACGAACCCAATCTGGGCCAAAATGGGTGCCTTTTGGGCCGCTGTGGATGGCCAGAGAGCTTCCATGCTCTGCAGCAGCCGAAATCCAGCCCCCTGCGGAGCGTGGGCATGCTCCCAGGGGCCATGTGATGATGTCACTTCCCGGAAGTGATGTCATCGTGCTTGTGGGAGCATGCACACACACTTTTCGCACGTGCACCCCATCCCCGCAGGTAAGTGCCAGGCCCCAATCCCCCGGCGGGAGGTTGAGGGGGCCTGGCAACTCTAGGACCTGGCAATCCTAGACTCACTTTCCAAACACAGCAACTACAAAGGAGCTAAATTAAAAGGCTGCATTGTTCACAGAATCTCTTCCTGCTCACAGAAGTTTGCTGTCTGATGCTGGGACGGTTTTGCTTCAAAGAGCCTTGGCGGGCTTTGATGGCTGATTGACGCAGGATATGTTCCATATGCCTGACGAGAGAAAGTGAAGAGACAGAGAGAACTTTTTCTCTCCTTATGAAACGTTTCAGGAGATTCAGGAGTGATAAGACAAAGGACTTAGGAGTGTGATGCATAATTGTTTTAGGGAACCCGCTACCACCATGTGTGGTAATGGAGAGACAGCAAACATGGGAAGGTGGAAAACACGAGTATTCTGTCACCTCTAACCAGGTCCTGAGATGGCTTTAAAGTGGGATTGGATGCGTTCATGAAGGACGGGTCTGCCAGTGGCTACGAGCCATGATGGCTAATGGGCCGTCCATGTTCAGGAGCAGTTTGCAGCTGAAATCAGTTATTGTGGAGGGACCTTCCCATCGGAGAGGTCTGTTGCCTAAGAGAATGCTGGACTAGATGGGTCCTTTGTCAAATCTGGCAGGGTCTTATGGAGCTATAGAAAAACAGCTTCATTGCTGGAATGCAGCCAGTGAAAGAGACGGAGGTTGGAGATTCAACAGCTCAGAAGAAGCAGCCTTGTCCAAAAGGTTTGCTTTGGGGGGGATTTCTCTATCTCAATTTTATCTTACTCTTCCTCCGAGGAAGTTGGGCCATCATGTACCTGATTCTTCCTCGCTCCGTTGTATCCTTGTAACAACCCTGAGAGAGAGGTTAGTCTAAAAGCTAGTGGCAGGACACGGGCACTCAGTGCATCCATGGTGGAATGAGATTTGAACTCAGGTCTTCTTGATCCTAGGTGGGCACTCGACCCACTACACCAGGCTGGCTTGCTGTGCTTGTGCTTTGAAAACTCTCTGGGTATTTGGCCAGAAGATAGGTCTATTCAACGAGCATCAGTAAACAGATATTACCCAAAAAGAGACCATCCGCTTCCCCTGTTCTTTTCTCCCACAGAACCCAACCCTGCAGCATCCATCTTGTCAACTTCCTGCGGTTCAGGGAATGGGGCAAGAGTGCGGATAACAATATTTCTCCCAGTTATTCACAGGAGACCCCCCTCCCACCCCCCAAAAATATCCACCAGGAGAGATAAAGAGACAGCCAGACTGCAGGCTGCGCGAGAGATAGACAGAAACGAAGGAACAGGAGACAGGAGGAGATGGAAAAGCTGTCTGCTATCTGCAGCAGACGCTTCCTCTGTCCCCTTTCATTCCCAGTGGAGGCTGGTTTTCTAACACAGAACAGAATCCTATCTTCTCCTCCCGATGCAAAGGAGACAGTCTCCTTGATCTCTTTCGCTTTGCTGGTGCCAAGTACAAAAACCCTCTTCAGCAAAAAGCTGGTAAAGCAAGGATTCCCTGAGGATGGAGAGGTGCACTGGAATGACCTTGAAATGCCAATTTAATTATTGTTTTTTAAAATATAAAAAAGAAAGTGCTTAGATGCATTGAGGCATAGCGTTTCTGGGGAGCTGGAAGAGCTGCCGTACAACAGCTCACGCCGTGGTTTGGCGCCAGCAGTGTGCAAGCCCCTTGGGGGTATAAACCAGTCTGGTTATGCTTGTGAAATTCTGTACGGCAACATGTATGCTGGTAATACAATGACAATAATAATAATAATAAATTCTGCAAGGGCTCATTGCAAAACATTGATCTTTTGTAAGTGGAGATCCTAGGAGCAGAGGAGACATGCTCCACAGAGGAGGCCATCCAGTACATGCGGAATGGAAGTTGTAGGATCAAAGCCATTATTATTCTTTAATAGCCAATCCCTTGGGTACACATGCCAGTGTATAATTGAACCAGAGTTCAGTGCAAGAGCCTGTTTTGGATGCTGGACACTGCTGTAGAGTGCCCCCAAACATGCACAGAGTGCGTTGCCCTCAACACTACTCACAGCCACAACGTCCTTCCATTTGTGTGAGAAATAACAGGAAACAGATTTGGAAGATGCAGGGGGCCTTGGAAGAGCCGTAACGAATGGAATTAGAATAAATTCTACAAAGAGTGTTGAACTAAAATGTCCCTTTTTATCTTTGGGAGGCACATTTTCTGCAGTGTCAAAGATGCCTTCTCCCCCCCCCCCCGCCCCAGTACTCTGAATGAAAATGTTCTTGTTCCTTTAAATTGCCTTCGCTTGCCCTCGTTATCCATCTTTTTGCTTGCCTTCAATGACATCATCACACAGTTAAATTGAGAGGAGATACATAGTGCCTTGGCTTTATCACACCTGATTTGATGTGATCACTCCCATGTCTACCAAGGATACACAACAGTAGTGTGGGGGGTGGGGGGGTGTCTGAAGAAGATGGGAGGGGAGGTGAATATTATTACACTCTGGTTTGGGGGAGAAATTTGTTTGCTCTGACTCAACATTGCAAAATTGGAGACTATTCAACGCAGCGCTGTGCTAAGTGATCCAAACTGAGGAATAAATTATGCAGAATAAGAAAATAACATTCAAAATGTGCTTAATTGGCACGATTAATTTGCAAGTCACAGAATCCAGCTGTTCTTGGCACAAAATCAGGACTAAATTGATACTGAATGTCAGTTTATTTTAGCAGGAAGCCTTGCCTATGATTGTCCAATTTGGTCTATGATGCTGTAAAGTTTTCATTTAGGTACCCAGAAAACTCCTTCTCTTCCTCCCTCTCCCCCTTTCTCTCCTGCCATATACCCCCTTTCATTCAATGTGGCATAGACCACGCACCAAATTCCCTTCATCTCAGAATTCCTTTGGAACCCTGAGGCAATTTGCTTGCACAACGGCGTCTACGGCGGCACCATCCATGTGCGTGACACATCAAAAGAACTTCAGTTCAAAGGCTGCTGAGCAAACAGAGACCCGTTTTCCTTTAACAAAAATCACTTATCTTCCACTTAAATGATTTGGGGAAGGGAGAATGTTCGCTTACCTTTTTAAACAATATCTCTCTCTACTGGAGGGCAATTGATGAAGGAATGGAAAGGGAAGAATGGTGCAGGCAGGCACAGATCAGTTAAGGAATCCATGTCTGAGAAACCAATAACTTGTAGGAAGAAACTTTGTATTCTTTAATTCATTAATTTATTTAGATATTTATAACCCATTTCTTCCCTCAACAGGGACCCAAAGTGGCTTACAACATCATTCTCCTACCTTTATTTTATCCTCACAACAACAACCTTGTGAGGTAGGGTAGGCTAAGAGAGATTTACTGGCCCACGGTCAACCGGCAATCTTCTATGGTAGAGTGAAGATTTGAACCTGGGCTTCCAAGATCCCATTCCAAACCTGTAACTAGGGTTACCAGATGTCCAGTATTCACCTAGACAATCTGATATTTGGGAGGACTGTCTGACGGAAACATCCCCCAAATACTGGTCACCTGGCCCCTCCATTCCCCTTCCTCTCCCCCTCCCCATTGCCCAGCTTGACAGCTCAGCTGCCTATGGCTGCACGGTGTTGCAAAGCCTGGGGAAGTGGCCAGCAGCCTGAGCAACCAGCCTTCTGCCCATGGCGCCAGTGGAAGTGGGCTGCCTGGCTGGCCTCCTGCACACAAGAGTGGCCGGCCAGCCAACCGGGTCCCCCAGAAGTGGTCAACATGATGATGTCACTTCCTGTAGTGATGTCACTGTGCCTGCTGGGAGCATGTGTGCATGCTACACACGTTTGAGAATATAAAAGATAAGTAAGTGTACTTCCCCTGCCTGGGGTCCAGTATTGTTCTGGACCCCATCTGACAATTCTACCTGTAACCACTACACCACATTCAGGATGCATAGAGTCAAGGTACCAAAAACAACATTTTGCAAAATGCCACCCCCATCCGCCTGCATAGCCCCCATAGTTTTCCTCTAGGGAATGATAGAGATTGGAGGTGGCTGGGGACACCTTCTTTGGGGGGGGCATAAAATGGCCCCCAAAGTCCAATCTTCATGAAACTTGGAGGATCATTTTAGGACTGATAGGAGTAGGTCTCTAGCAAATTTGGTAGAATTTAGTTCAAAAATGGCTCCCCCAGGCCCCCGGAAAGTCCCGAATCGCATTTCCCATTGTAAATAATGGTCAAATTTTACTGAAATTGGCTCTGTATTGCCGAGGAAGATTTGAGCATGCACAAAGAGAAGATGCATCATTTATATTCTTTGTCTTGGAGGAAAAGGGAAGAAACCCGTGCCAGTCCAAACACGGGATTGACTGCAGTGTGGCTGAAGTGTGCGAATAAACAGGAAAGTTACGGAGGAAACACGTGCAAGTATAATCATGTTCTCTACACGTGTAATTCATCTCGTGTCATTCAGCTCTGAAAAAGGAGTCAATTTCTACCCCCCCCCTTTCCCCCCTCACTCCAGCCTACCAACCCTCATGGCTGTTTCTCTGCATGGATCCCGCAGCCCTTGGAGTAACCTTTCAGTGGATCATCAGAAGAGAATGTAAGAATGGAGATCAACGCTGGAAACCTTCTCTGCACAGATGCTTGGATACATGTCAGAGTATGGTATTGGGTCTATTTATACAAAAAGAAGAAGAAGATTGAAAAAAAATGGGCACCACTGATGAGAAACATTTGGGGCAAGGAAAGAGAAGACGGTGTGAAGATAAGATCCAAAGGTTCACTTCATACAAGGAAAGTCAAAAAGGAGAGATTCAAGTCAAAGGAGCAAAGGTAAGGAAATGGAAGCCCCCCCTTGTAGAATCCCCTCTGCATATCCAGACAGGGTCACCTCCATTTGAGAACATTTCCCCCCCCCCCGCCCCATCTTCTCTCCTCTACCTCCAGGAAGCTCTTTTCCAACAAACGTATTAGCCTTGATTTTGAGTTATGACTGTAATTGCATGCTCAGGACCCGCTCCAGTATTAAATTATTACAGCAGGACTTAATTACACAGCGAAGGTTGGCACAGATTCACACTTACCTGCATGCGTATGCAGTAATTCCCTCATCAGCCGCATTTGTGGGGAGAAGAGGGAAATAGAAGAGGGTTGGGGGTTTGCATGAGATCTCAGGGGGCTGGTTGTCACAGAACTCCTTCTGTTCAAGCCATGAACATAGCTTGACTCCAGGCAAAGGATCAGGAGAAAGAGGAAGGGCATTGTGTCCGACAAAGAACTGATCTAGAACTCAACTTCCATTAAAAAGATCTGTACTTCTCTCCTTAGACTGGGATAAAAGGTCTTTCTATGCAATAGGAAAAAGGATTAAAGACTGGCCAGATAGAAAAAAGGTAACAACAACAACATTCGATTTATATACTGCCCTTCAGGACAACTTAATGCCCACTCAGAGCAGTTTACAAAGTATGTCATTATTATCCCCACAACAAAACACCCGGTGAGGTGGGTGGGGCTGAGAGAGCTCCTAGAAGCTGTGACTAGTCCAAGGTCACCCATCTGGCTTCAAGTGGAGGAGTGGGGAATCAAACCCAGCTCTCCAGATTAGAGTCCTGCGCTCTTAACTTCTACACCAAACTGGCTCTCACTACACCAAACTGATGCATGTGACCTGATGCATGTGAGAATAGCTTTGAGCCAAGCACCTGGGAAGTGCTAAGCCACTTCTTACCCCCTGGGGAGCGGTCTGGCAAGAAGGAACAAATTCCTTTGAAGTGTTCCCAACAAACAAGTTACCAGCAGAACTAGAGGATCTTCTCAAACTCATCCAAATTTCACCTGCAAATGACCTGAAGTGGAGCCATTGCATTATTCATTATTCTGTTTTCAGTTTCTTAATTTTCATATCCCCTCCTTGCCCAACATTATCTATGCACACATACACGTGGATCAGAAAGACACTGCAAAAAAGCAATTGTGACCATACCTATGGCTGCCTCCAAATTCTTTTTGTGTGGTGTTTTGCTGATGCGCACATGTGCTCCTGAGCAATGGTAAAGCACCACAGAAAACCCTGACACAATTGTATTTGTCTAAATTAGGCACATCCCTTGCTTTTTGGCAAGGTTTTAATAATACACATGAGCAAACACGTAGCCAAGGAGGGAAGAAATGATGCAACTGAACGGAAGGGAGTCGAAAACCGCATGCACGATGCTCTCTACAAAATTATGGAATAAAAAAATGGTACAGTGAAAGATTCCTAATGCATTGGTTTGACTTTGGAAATCTGAACAAGTAATGTGGAAATCCAGAATCAAGGAAGACATTCAGATGAGGACAATTTCAGAATGTATCATGTATTTGATTGCACTACTTGGTATAAGGGTAACCTTTAAAATCCTTGTTCATTCTGATCTCTAATCTGAAAAAAAAAATCAAATTCTTAACTGATGAACAAAGACCGGCAGTCACAGAGAAGATAGCTGCTTTCTGCATCTACACCTCACTGGCTACCGTGCTATCATTATACTATAATAATAATAATTTGCAATTGCATTTTCTTGTGCTGGGCAAGACAATTCAATGGTGAACTATTCCCATGGAAAGGTTCAACCTGAGCATTTGGACCCCATAGGCAAGGCTGTCCAGGGTGCCCAAGCTGTTTTCTTTGCGAAGACCTAACTGCTAAAAAGTTAAATCCAAAATGCAATAAATGGACCACTCAAGAATCATACTCTGAAACAGGTTACAGTTTAGTCACACTAAAGGTTGTAAATTTCCACAAATGCTTTAAGTGCCCAATATAAATTGCAAAGTGTTAATAAATATATTAATCCTACTATACAAAAGGTGAGCCGCATTGGCGATGACTCACTTTTTATTCTTACGCAGGCACATTGCCAACAACTCTGGTCTTGTGGTTGCTGCGAAGTGCCCACTTACTGCTGGGAGGGGGCCCGCTGCATCAACGGCCTAAGCATTCCTCCCTGTGCTTTTCCTCAGCGCCCTCCTGCTCTGGCTTCCAGGCCGCTGCAAAGCTCCCACTTGCCACAAGGAGGGCCCCGCCAAATCAGTTTTCTAGAGCCCCTTGCATTTTTTCACACAACAGGTGTTGTGCTAGTAAATACATAAGTCAAATCCATCTATAACCAATTGTCCATATAGCCATGTCTTCAATTAAGCTGTCAACATGTAAGCCTATTAATATTTTCCTTGCTGAATGCTTTATAGTGTTGTAATTTGTTTCTTATTCTTTTTCTCACAGGGTAGGATACGCCATCCCCACGGCGCTGCATTTTGGATTTAACTTTTTAGTAGTTATGTAGTCACGGTAATTTTTTGCTTCCTATTCTGGTGAACTTCCATGATTCTCCTTTTCATTGTTGTGCTGTTGTTGTTTTCTGTAGGAAGGCAGCACCTACCCTGCAGAGAGGTGGGGGGACAGCAGGCTCTCTACAGAGGCCAAGGATACCAGCTGATGGTTAAGCCAGGTGGGGGGCAGCTGGTCTGTTCGACGCCCCCCGGTGGCTGATGCCATAGGTGAACAGACCACTTCGGTCTGCAGCTCAAGACAACTCCTTGTAAATGTTCACATGATAATCATGCTGTAAAGATCCTTGATCTTCACAACGTATTTGGCATAACTGTTTACAGGATTTCATTGGGCTGTGCCTGCTTAATTGTACATTTGGTTTATATTATGACCCATGATCGAGGCAATCAAGCTGCAACAGCCGATGATGCAGCAGAAGGATGGATGCGGCTCTTCAGGCAGCTGTTTGGACTTCCCCACCATTAGCAGCAAGTCTTCTCCATGGCGGGCTCTGCAGAGAGAGCTCTTTTACTACATACCAGTCCAATTTCCCCTGCCACGGCCATGCTCTATAGCATCCAGGCTTCTCCGGATGACATGAAAGAGAAAAAGAAAGGCATTTGCCTTAGCACGACATTATCATGACTGTAAATCTTAGGATAAGATCACATGCAGAATCAGAGTTGGGGCCATCTGCTTGTATTTTGTCTCTCTCTGGGTTCTCAGGAAGAAAAAGGATTTTTCCCATGTGCTTGAGGTCCTTTTAACTGAAGATCCAGACCATATTCATTTGCTCTATGCCGAGCATTGATGTGCCGTGCCAGAATGGCTAGTATGCCAAAAGAAGTCAATTAATTAAATAATGAAGAACCTCAAAATACCCACGCGTAGGGGAGGCTACATCCATCCCTGTTCTGGTCTTGCCTCCTTTCCCTTGCATCAGGAATGAAAGGATCATTCAACCATTCCAGACACAGAGATGCAGCAGAATGTCATGGGAGTATGCCTGTTGTGCCTCTGTATGTTCCTGTTCTGAGCTTTCCTCTTTCCAAAAAAAAGGTGCGTTCATTCAGCGCATGAGAGTGTGTGATTACCCCAAGGCCACCCAAGCAAGCTTCCATGGCAGAATGGAGATTCGAACCCAGGTCTCCTAGATCCTGATCTGACACTGTAACTACTACTCCACGCTGGCTTTCATACATAAAACATAGCCTGGAATACTTGATTGCTGCCCAATCGTCATGACCCATTAGTGCAGAGGTCCCCAACCCCAGGTCCGTGGACCGGTACCAGTCTATGGCCTGTTAGCTACCAGACCGCACAGGAGGTGAGTGGCAGGTGAGCGCAGAGCTGGCTCCAGGGCCGGCAAGGTATGTGGTCACCTATCACTCCCAGATGGGACCGTCTAGTTGCAGGAAAACAAACTCAGGGCTCCCGCTGATTGTGCATTGTGGTGAGTTGTATAATTATTTCATTATATATTATAATGTAATAATAGAAATAAAGTGCACAATTGTATCATTCCAAAACCACCACCACCACCCCTGGTCCGTGGAAAAATTGTCTTCCACGAAACCAGTCCCTGGTGCCGAAAAGGTTGGGGACCGCTGCATTAGTGGACTAGGCAATTGGTAATATTTGGCCGGTCAGCTCATCCCAAGCAGAATCCACTATTGTTCATGCCATCCTTATGTTCTTTATAAAATTTTAAATGAAATAATAAAAACACAACTGCAACCGATTCATTATGACAACCATTTTCTGGTGCCTTAAAACTAGGGATGCTGCTACACTTCTCATCTCTACTCCCTGTGTTTCGGGGTTCTGAATTACCTGGTTTGCTTTCCAAAGTGAACAACACATTAGGAATCTCCCATTTTTCCATGTTATGGAGAGCTCTGTGCATTGTTTGCCATAACTATCCATTCCTGTGCCTCTTCCCTCCCTTCCCATTATAATATCAATATACATGGGGGGGGGCACTGCAAAGGAGCAATCGTGATGTATTCATCTACACAGTTATATCAAATTCTTTTGTTGTTGTTGTGTTTACTAATGCAAAGCATAGAAGCCTAGACGGCACAAAAACAATCATACCAATGCACTGAAATGGCTTTTTTGCAATGTTTTATCATGAGTAGAGGCGAGCATGAACTGAAATACGAACCAAAGTTCGTCATGAACCAGGCTGGTTTGTGGTTTGCAAACTGGCGGTTCATGGGAGCTCATTTCTCACGAACCATGATGAATTTTAGCCTGGTTCGTTTGGTTTGTATTTTGGTTTGTCACTGCAGACAGCCTGGCGCCGATCAACCAGTTTCCTAGGCAATGGGGGGATGGGCTCTCTGCACACCTTCTGCTAACCCAGAAGTGACGTTTTCATGAACCGAAGAAACCAGTTCGCGAACCGGGGCAAGTTTGTGAACATTCGTGGCTTGTGGTTCGTGAAATGCAACGAACCATGAACTGCACAGTTCAGAATGCTCCTGGTTCGTGCTCATCTCTTATCATGAGTATGGAGTGTGTGTGTATGTGCAAACTAACTGAAGGGACAGAAAACTGCAGACAAGTTTGCATGACTCCACTGCAGGATTAACTCTAGAAATTCTCCTGGTTCAGCCAGTGTGATGCCGAACAGAGAAATTCTGGAACAACAGAGGAAGGGAATTGGGTCAGAGGTGGAAGGATAGGATCCCTAATATTTGATCTCAGCCAATCACAGCCTGTCAACAGAGCAGCAATAACTGATCAGTCATCTGATAAGGATCCTACCCTCTCTCCTATCTTACAACCATTTCCCAGTGTTTTTTCAAAGCTGAGATTCTGGCTAGCAGCCACAAAGCCTTTCTCGTTCCTTTTATTTCCTCTCAAATTTTTAGTTCCTCCTCATTAGAAGCAAAGGAGAAGAGGTTAGATGTGTCCTGCCCCCATACCCCACTTCTCACGGGAGAGCCAGGACAAGATGCTAGTTAGCTGTACGCTTTGGCTGGAGTGTTTTATGCGAAGATGCATCCGCATGCTCCATCAGGAACTATCTGAGTGATAAATTGCACCAGCGCTCTGGGCGAAGGAGTCTAAATCCAGGGACATTCATTAATGTGCTGCTTGGAAATTAGGAACCAAATTACAGGGAGTGATATGGCAGGACTCTGGGTGAGCCAGCTGAGCGTCTGGGATTATTTATGTCTGGCCCCAATGCCCTTAGCAATCTCATGTATGAGTAATGAGGTGGTCCCATCGTTCTGGGGTAGCCACAGCCCCCCCCTTCCCAAACCCCGCCGCTGAGTTTGCACATGCTGCAAATTGCTTCTTAATTGTGCAAAGCAAATATATTTATTGTTGCATCACTCATTTCCTGCTCTGTGTCTACTCTCAGCAACAACTGCCAGCATGAGGGGTAAGATCAAAGGAAGCATTTTTGGATGGGATGGGATGCCAGCAGCACTGCTTTGGGTTTCCCGGCATTTCTTCACCAGCAACTGGTCCGGGTGTTGGAAAACTAGGCAGATTAACAAGAATCTGATATCGGTGGTCGCTGGAATGCTGCTAGCAGATGCAAGAAGGGGAACACTTCCTATTGTGTGTCCTGTCTGCAAAAAAGCCCAGCAGGTGTGTCAATTGCTCCCAGGTTCAAATATCAAAACAGCCCAAAACCTCTTGCCGATACAGTCTCTCCAACCACGAGAAAAAAATCTGCTTTTGCATTGGGTGCAAGGCATCCAGTGTCTTGAACCAGAGCCTCTAGTAACGGGGTCGAAGGAACCTTATTCCCTACACCACCAGTAGCCCTGGGAAGAAGAAAGAAATGCTGGCCTGAATTCTGCAGCACCGCAGCACCACCATTGGTACAGGCCAGAGGATGTACTGCGGCGTTGCAGCACAGCAGGGATCAGATGGCCTGAAGATCACCATCTGGCCTTGTTTAATTGCCGATTCTGGCCTCACTCCTCCATCTCTCTCTGCAGATTGAACTCTTCGGAGCTTGCTTGGATCTCTAGCAAGCTGCAGGCTTGCCTACGTGCCAGCTTGGATCTACCATCTCTGCATAAAACTTCTACCCTTCTCTGCTCCCTTCCCAATACCATCGAGTAAAGTTCACTATCACTCCTTTCTCAAATGTGAAAGAATGCCCCAACAAACAAGTATAAGCAGCAAATAGTTCTATTGGGTGGTGATTAGGAGCCTAGTGGCACAGAGTGGTAAGCTGCAGTACTGTAGCCCAAGCTCTGCTCATGACCTGAGTTCGATCCTGGCAGAAGCCAGGTTCAAGTAGCCAGCTCAAGGTTGACTCAGCCTGCCATCCTTCCGAGGTCGGTAAAATGAGTACCCAGTTTCCTGGGGGTAAAGTGTAGATGACTGGGGAAGGCAACGGCGAACCACCCCATAACAAAAGTCTGACTAGAAAATGTCGTGATGTGACGTCCCCCATGGGTCAGTAATGACTCGGTGCTTGCACAGTGGGCTACCTTTACCTTTTACCTTTACTCAGGTGATAGCAGGTTATGGGCCAGCTCTCCACATGCACCCCAAGGCATTCCACTAATAACTCCCTCATCAAGAGCTGCTACTGCTTCTATATACCTCCCTCTTGCCTCTGAGTTGGAAACGAAAGGGGGTCACAGATAGTATCCCGTTGTGAGGCTGGATTTTTCCAGGGCCATCGGTTAAGAGCCCTTAGATTGCTACCGCAGTGAGGACCCCCATCTCAAGATGGTAACAATATCTGCAAGAAGAATTTTCTACATAGCTAGCAGAATCTGATTAGTAGCTACCGGGAGATGGTCGGGGACCTGACAGCTCCTTCGGGGCAGGATGAAGGATGGTTTAATCATAGCCTCGATGTGGTCAGCTCACCTGCCAGGGGAATGATATAGAGATTCAGTCAGAATGTAGGAGGGAGCTGACAAAACGGTCCAGGAGGGGAATAGACACGAGTTTCCTACTAATTGCCTGAACTTTTCCCTTTCCTGTAAACGAAGGGAGGATATTATTACGGAAGAAGAGCTGAGTCAGTTGGTGAAGCCAAGGCTGAGCTATATAGGGCGAGTTGGGTAATGATCAGACTTAGTATAGGATCCTTAGTTTAGGGCTTAATGCTTCAACTAGGCCCCAGCCTTTAACCCATGGCAACAGTGAACCGACGTGCTAGTTGGAACAACCACTGTAGGGCAATTGCTGCTCTTATGGATGCAAGTTGGGAGGCACTGACAAAGCAGGGGATGTTTCAGACAAAATCATACAAATGTATGATTGCTGACTGGCTAGCAGCCCCTGAAGCAGGATGCTGATGACAGTGGAGGGAGCTAGCCAGTCAGCAACCACCAGCGTGCACAGTTCTGATTCAAGCAGTCCCCAGCTTCCACCGCTGGACAGAATTCCCCTATGATCATCCTACAGCGAGATACGGCAGTCCCCATGCTTCCCTGACTTCTGCTGCTACTCAAGACCCTTCCTAGTTAAGCCTGGATAACAATAAGTCACATGCCTTCTACCTAGGGTAGCCAACCTCCAAGTGGGGGCCCAGAGATCTTCCAGAATTCCAGCTGATCTCCAGATGACAGAGATCAATTCCGCTGGCTGCTTTGGCGGGTGCAATTTATGGCATTATATCCTGCTGTGCACCCTTCTCTCCCCAAACTCCACCCTTCCCAGGCTCCCCCCACAACATCTACAGGAATTTCCCGACCCGGAGTTGGCAACCCTACTTCTATCTTCCCCACATTTGGGGGGAAAGTGAAGACAATGTGTTAGCAGAGATAAGTAACATTCTTCCTACACTCCTTCTCTGGTCCCTATCTAATCACTTGATGCGACGGCTTTCCTTTCCTCCGTTCCTTCTCCATCCATCTTGCAATTGAATTGTATGACATCACTACTCAGAGAGTTCAGCAGGTCAGATTGAGATAAATTACTCCAGACTTGAGTGTTGGTAGGGAACTGCTGCAGGGTAGAAACTGTCCTTAGGTAGAGCCATCTGCATTCCATTTCGAACCGCATTTCAAAGGACAGGGTCACAATCCAACAGCTTCCTTTGTTAAGATGGGTCTGCCCTATTGCCAGGCAGAGCTTCAACAAAACAAAGGGAGCATCACTGATTTGTTCGTAAACTGTGAGAGGGGCACGCCACTCTGTTCAAATCATACTTTGCTTTAAATGATGCATTTTTGCCTTCATGGTAGCATTTACCATATTGGTGCCCAGGGCTTTTTTTCAGCAGGAACACGGTGGAACGGAGTTCCGGCACCTCTTAAAAATGGTCACATGGCCGGTGGCCCCGCCCCCTGATCTCCAGACAGAGGGGAGTTTAGATTGCCCTCCGCACCGCTGGAGCGGTGCAGAGGGCAATCTAAACTCCCCTCTGTCTGGAGATCGGGGGCGGGGCCACCGGCCATGTGACCATTTTTGCCGAGGGCAATTTAAACCTTAAAAAACTCCCCCCTTGTTCCAGCTGACCCAAAGTGACATGTCATTGTGCAGTCTTGAGTTCCACCACTGAGTTCCACCACCTCTTTTCCCAGAAAAAAAGCCCTGTTGGTGCCTATTCACATTTTACAGGCAGCAGTGCAAGAATGAATAAAGTATTCAGGATCCAGTTTAGAACATTCAATAAACACAAATTGACTTTGGGACACAGGTAGGCAAAATGGACAAGGCTGGAATAGTAGAGAGAGAAATACCATTCATCCTCTCTCTGCTACCCCTGAGCAGACTTGGATGCTTGGTGTGTGTGTGTACTGCAAATATTTTGCACATGCGCATTCTTGCACTGCTTTCCTACTGCGAACCCCCCCCCCCAACCTACCAGCCTAGTTAACAGAAAAAAACTTACCCCAAAACTGCTTTTCTTGAGGCTCAGGGGTGGCAGAGGGAAGGTGGGTAGGATTTCTCTCTCTAGTATTCCAGCCTTGTCCATTTTGCCTACCCGAGTCCCAAAATCAAGAGAATTTGTGTTTATTGAGTGTTCTAAACTGGATCGTGAATACTTTGCGCATTCTTGCACTGCTGCCAGTAAATTGTGAATAGGCACCAATATAGTGAATGCTACCGTGAAGGTGAAAATGCTACATGTACACTCAAAATGTAGCTGATTTTAAACAATATATGAACCTATGCTTGAGGGCTTTGGGGCATAATAATATTTAATTTATATACTGCCCTTCAGGGCAACTTAACACCCACTCAGAGCGGTTTACAAAGTATGCTATTATTTTCCCACAACAATCACCCTGTGAGGCGGGTGGGGCTGAGAGAACTCTTAGAAGCTGCGACTGACTTAAGGTCACCCAGATGGCTTCAAGCAAAGGAGTGGGGAATCAAACCTGGCTCTCCAGATTAGAGTTCTGCCGCTCTTAACCACTATACCAAACTGGCCAGCAAGTCAGTAAATTGTGCGCATATGCCTACAGCAGCAACTCAGCCAGTAGCCACACTTGATGCTACTGGACACAAAGCCGCTCTGAAAACTGCTGGTTTTAAATAGCGACTACCAATAATCATTAATGGGAGCACACGGGGTGCTCGACTCAAGAAACATGGGCCGTTTCCAGACGGCTTACCTTCTGCCGCTCCATGCCGCAACGTTGCGGCTCGTGCCGGAGAAAACGCGAAATAGCACATTTTCTTGCGCGAGTTTTGCGCAACATTGTGCAAAACTCACGCGAGAAAACGCGATATTTCGCGTTCGCCACAGCACGAGCCGTGGCGTTGCGGCATGGAGCGGCAGAAGGTAAGCCGTCTGGAAACGGCCATGGGCTTTGCAAGGAGAGTACATCCAGTTTTTGATCGTTTTATTTTCAAAAAGTAATCATCTTTTTTTTTTTTTGCGTTTTATATTCTTATACACCACCAAATAAAATAAAATGAGAAGTGCTGTGAAGCTTTGCCCTTGTTTATCTCTGGCTTCCTAAACTCCACACTGTTCCTTCATCAAGGACATTGCCTCAGACGTCACATCAGTTGCATTCAATGAATTTTTAGCATCTCGTTGTCAGTAAAGGCCATGCGTCCTTTGTTTACCAGCAGAAAAGAAATGGAGACCTCCTCTAGTGCCACAAATCCAGAGGGGCCTTGAGTGTCACATTATCATTCGCACCACAAAGAAACTTCCAAAGCCAAACAGAAAGCTGGGATTGAAACAGCGAAATGGGGTTTAACCAGGAAAAAAAACCTCCAAAGTATCGTTCATGACCAAACCCCAGCAAAACAACCTTGGAAATACCCAGTTTTTAAAACTTCCAACACAATTAAACCAGCAGCTATTAGCCAGGACAGCTGAAAGACACCTCCAGCTACAGACGCAGTCTACCTCTGAATTTATGGTGCTTTGGACAAACAGGAGGGAGAACTTCTGTTGCCTCCATGACTAGCTGTTTAATTAGGTGCTGTTTGATACAGGATGATTGGCTAGATCAGGAGTCTCCTTCGTAGAGATCATGGGTGACATGGCACCGACTGACAACTTTCCTGGCACCCGCAGAGTGTTTTTAGAAAGTGGGTGGGGCTTCTACCCAGCAGAGCTTCTGATTGGCCATTGGGGATCTGACTGCCTATGTAGACTTTTAAAAAGTTTCTTCAGCAGCGGCTGCCACCACAGCACAAAGAACTTCACTGTGTGACTGAAGGGAAGCTGTGTAGATGCAAGAAAACAACAGTATGTTCATTAGAAAAGGTATCTTGTTAAGCATAACTTCTGTCTGAAATGTTAAAGGGGGACAGAGTTAAAATCCCCTTATTATATGCAGCTGTTACCATTTCAGAACCTCACAGTGCAATGCCTAATTTGTTGCACGGAGCAGCAGGTTAAATTCATTTTTTTTGGAGACCACTGATGGAAACTCCACTTACATTTTTCTTGTACGTCTTTAGTCAAAAAGAAGGAGGGAAATTCCTCCCCTTGCTGTTAACCAGGTACATGCACCTGGGAAGCTGATTCAGATCAAGTTCAAACATTGGCCCATCTAGTTCGGTGCTGTCTACTTTGACTGGCCATGACTCTCTGAAGGCTCAGCCAGATGTCCACAAACCTTTAGCATGGATTGAATTTTTTCACTCAGTACATATGTTCTACTGCCAAGCCAGAGCCCGCATCCTATGTTATTCTGAGCCAGCTCCTTCATCCTTCTAGCCTTATTGTGTTCTGCCCTACTATTTGTGATCCTTCAACTGGAGATCAAATCTGGGAGCTTCCCCTCAGATAGCATGTGCTCTGAACTGTGGACTGTCCCACGTGGAAAATTGGCCCCTCTGATATCTTTATCTGCTCTGATGGGCAGAATTCTCCAGGATCACAGACAAAAATCTTTCCCAGCATCTGAGATCCTTTTCACTAGAAATTACTAGGGATTGAACAGGGAACCTTGTGCATGCAAAGCAAGTGGACAGAGATGAACTTTCAGAGATGTATAATGAGACTAGCAACAAAGCCTGTTGTGTTTAATAAGACAATAGGCTCTAGCAGGACCTCAAACAGGCAGAAATTGGGCTGGTGCGGAGCACAGGAGTACTCCAAGGGCCTGTTGCGCTGTTCGGGCAGCGTTCCTGCACGACAGGTGAAAATCTGGCCGGTGTGGAGTACAAGAGCACTCCAGGGCCTGTTGCATTCTTGCACCCCACGCCAGCCCGATTCGGCTTCAAACAGGCGGAAATTGGGCCAGTGCAGAGCACAGGAGCACTCAAGCACCCGTTGTGTCACCCCAGCAGCATTCCTGAGCCCTACACTGGCCCGATTCAGCCTCAAACAGGTGGAAATCAAGCCGGTACAGAGTGTAGGAGCACTCCAGGGCCTGTCGCGCTGCCCTGGCAGTGTTCCTGCATCCCATACTGGCCTGATTTGGCTTCAAATGGGTGGAAATCGGGCTGGTGCAGAGCACAGGAGCATACCAGGGCCTATTGCATCGCTGCAGCAGCATTCCTGAGCCCTGCACCAGCCCAATTCAGCCTCAAAGGGGTGGAAATTGGGCCAGTGCATTTGAGGCTGGAGAAGGCAGCGCAGGCGAGCTGGGCATGTTTGGAATACTGTACCTGCGCCAGGATAAAATGTGAGTTGTCACCTTTTATATAGCAGTAGACAAGGTCATTTCATAGAAAAAGAGCAGGAGGAACTCATTAGCTTAACTCATTAGCATAACTCATTATTACATGCCACGCCCCTTGCCATCTCTGGAAGTGTGTGATATGCATAACTGATTTGCATATGCCACACCCCCTGACATCACCTATCCCGGCTGTTTTGGACCCAATCCTGGCCATTCAGAGCTGAAATTGGGCCCAAAATGGCAAAAAGGGGCTGAAAATGGCCGAAAAGGGACCCGAAATGGTCAGAATTGGGCCACTGCTGAGCGGGAGAGTGATCCACCACCCGTCAGAGGCCCGATCAGGGCCATTTTGGCCCCAATCCAGGCTGAAACAGGCCCAAAATGGCTGCGAGTCAGGTGGGCGGGGCCACCTGACATGTGACCTCTTTGGGGAACTGCCGGAATTGCGTTCCTGAGCGTTCCCCCTCGAAATGAGCCCTAGAAGTAGAAGATGTTGAGGGATTCAGGCAAGGAGCCTTAAAGTATGCACAGGATTTCACAAATTATGTGAGAATTCCCTTCTTCTACCGATGAAACAATGGAAGGTATGGGAAGGTAAAATGGGACTATATCCCTCTCATACCAAAAAGATCACCAGGAGAGGTGCAATTTGGCTAGGGGTCAACCTCAGGTCAATGTCCCCCACTCTCTCTCCTGTGGATTTCCACAGGCTTCTCTCTCTTTCACTATCAACCCAGTACATTTTTATCCTGTTTTTCCTCTGAAGAGCTCAGGGTGGCACACGTGGTTTGCCCTTCCCTGTTTTACCAACACAACAGCCTTGTGAAGTAGGTTACTTGTAGCTCACTATTAGGGCCAAGCTACAAGTGATGAATGACACTTGAACGGCAAGTGTATTTCTCCCTGTTCACTTGCCCTCCACTTGTGCTCCACTCTATCCACTTGCCATTCAAGTGTCATTTGTCACTTGTAGCTTGGCACCTAGTCACCTGGATTGCTTTGTGGCAGTACGGTGATTTAAAACAGGGTCTCCTAGATCTTAAAGTCAGACACTTTAATTACTCCATTGGTTTCAGTCCCCAAATGATATAGTACCATAAGCGAACAGAACAGCCCAAGCCAAAACAAAAAAAGACAAAGAAGGGGATGCTCCTACACCTACAGTGCAGTCTCTGGTCCTAGCCACCTTCCACAGTTTTTAGTCCACTAGAAGTTTTGTGGTTTAATCTTCCATATCTGTTTGCCACCCTCAGCCAGTTTCTGCATGATGCCATGGGCATTAGCAGAACTAAAGAAATCAAACATTGTACATTTTCTTTTGGATTAGAGCTTTGATGGAAATGAGGCTTTCTCCCCCTGTGACAGCAGCCCAGGAGGAAACCGCTCACTGCCCTTGAACTGACGCTGCTCGCTTATCCTCTTGTACCTGATTTGTTCCAAACCTGCACGCAAGGTCCTCCCCAGCTGCCTTGTGGGTCCAGCTGGTTTTGTTTCCATTGTGTACAAAAGGCTGCTTTGCTTCTGTTCTCCTGCTGACAGGGAAGTGACTCAACCATTCAGGTCAGGGCCGGATCTCGGTTTTTGATGTGCAAGAGTGTTTGAAGCTTGCAAGAGAAGAACCAGTTGCTGCCGAGAGGAGGGTTGCTGCTGGAATGATAGCAAATTCAAACACCTGAAGAGCCCTGCTGAAACAAAACAAAGGCCGTCCTATTCCAACATCCTGTTTCGTTCAGGGCCGGCCAGATGTTTCCCAGAATCCCAAGAGTAAGGCACAAAGACAACCTCCTTCCCGTGTTGCTTATCTCCCGGCAACTGGCAATCAGAGGTACAATGCCTCGGAACGTGGTTCTATTTAGCCATTGTGGGTCACAAGCTATTGACAGAATTTGTCTCCTCCGTCTTGAAAGTCATCTAAACTAGCAGCCATTGGTACAGCCTGTGGTAACGTATGACGCATTTGTAACATGCTGTGAAAATGTTTAACATGTATCTTGAAAAAGCATCCCCCACCTGTTTCTTTTTAAAATGTATGTATGTTTGCACTTATTTTTATGCTTTATATGACATAAAATATAACATAAAAATCAGCACCCACTAGACCAGATGATTATACATAAGTGCCAATATACACTAAACCAAGCTATACAAAGCAACATAATTAAAATCACAAGATAAGCTTCTCACCCCTGCTGTGTTTAGCTCCCTACACTGAATTACAGATTCCCATGTTAGGTCAAATATGGTGAAAGCTGCAAATTGCTGAAAGCCTGTTAGCATAATTAATTTGTATAGATCTTTTATTGTTTGAGTCACAAATGTTAAATCTTGCTGCTGTTAAAATATTTACAGCTATGCTAAATTTACCCTTTGGAATCAAATACAATCTACTAATTCTGGAAGGCAGGGAATATCTACGCCAAGTCCTGATGACAGTATCCTTGAATCTATCCTCCGGAACCTTTGTACGTGAATACAACGTGCCCGCCCCCTACAAATAAATTTGCTTTTGTTAGAATGCCAAAACCAACATTTTCTGTCTAAAGTGTTACAGATTCCCGCAAGTTTTCCAAGAGAAAGGCGTTAATGATCCATCTTTTTTCATGAAACGAGCCAGATGGTGCCATCCTAAGCGGGTCTACTCAAAATCCTACCTGGGTCTATTCAATGTGGCTTACTCCCAAGAAAGTGGGCTTAGGACTGCACTGAAAGAACATGGGCCTATATGACTGAGGACACAGCCAAGGTCTTTTGATCATTTTTCAATGATTTGTTTAACTTAATTTACATTCCAACTCCAGTAAAATATGCTACGTATGTCAGGGGTCATTTCGTAGAAAAAGAGCTGGAGGAACTCATTAGCATAACTCATTAGCATATGCCACACCCCTTGACATCACTGGAAGTGTGTCATTAGCATACCTGATTTGCATATGCCACACCCCTGACATTACCTATCCCAGCTGTTTTGGACCCAGTCCTGGCCATTCAGGGCCGAAATTGGGCCCAAAATGGCAAAAAGGGACTGAAAATGGCCGAAAAGGGGCCTAAAATAGTCAGGATCAGGACACTGCTGTGCGGGAGAGTGATCCACCACCCATCAGAGGCCTGATCCAGGCCATTTCAGCCCCAATCCAGGCCGAAACGGGCCCAAAATCGCCGAGAATCAGGTGGGCAGGGCCACCTGATATGTGACCTCTTTGGGGAACTGCCGGAACTGCGTTCCGGAATGTTCCCCCTCAAAATGAGCCCTGCATATCATAAATTATATTTGCTCCCACCTGTCAGTCGTTTTGCAAACTTAGCTCTCTTTCCACAGTTTGGCCAGCAGATAACAAATTTATTCATGAACAATGACAGACACAGATGCTATAATTTCCAGAAGTTGACACTGAGTCAAATGACATGACCTTATTACTGATATTTTACTTTATTTAAAATGTTTTTAAGCCTACGGTCCCTAAGGTGGCGAACAATAAAGGAATTAAAACAAGATTAAAAACAAATATAAAAACAATGAAAAACCATTAAAACAGAACACAGAAATATGAAAAATGTTAGAAATACTAGTATTGTTTTGTTTTATTTATGATTGGTTAATTAAGAGTTGTATTTATAGGATGCTTACGCTTATATCTGTTAACGGCTTTGTGTGTTCTTGTAAAACTAGCAACAAAGCCCATTGTGGCAAAAAATACAACGGGCTCTAGAAAGGGCAGAGGGGCTTGGCCATTGCCCCCTCCCCAGCAACCTGATCTGGGTTGGGAGGAGGAGGACAGGGCAGCAGAGCTGGGCATTGCTCCCTCCCGAGCGCCCTGATCTGGGGCGGGGGAAGGAGGGCAGGGCAGTGGGGCTGGGCATTGCCCTCTCCCCAGAGCCCCTATCTGGGGGTGGGAAGGAGGGCAAAGTGGCCTGGCTGGGCATTGCCCCTCCCCAGTGCCCTGATCGGGGGTGGGGGAAGGAGGACAGGATGGCCCAGCTGGGCATTACCCCCTCCCCAGAGCCCCTGTCTGGGGCAGAGTGAGGAGGGCAGGGAAGTGGGGTTGGACACTGTCCTCTCCCCAGCGCCCTGAGCTGGGGGGGGGGCGGGAAGAAGGCAGGGTGTCCCGGCTGGCCATTGCCCTCTCTCCAGAACCCCTATCTGGCTATGGGAAGGATGGCAAAGCGACCCGGCTGGGCATTGCCCCCTCTCCAGTGCCTGATCTGGGGGGGGCAGGGCAGCCCAGCTGGCATTGCCCCCTCCCCAGAACCCCTATCTGGGGCAGGGGGAGAAGGGTAGAGTAGCCTGGATGGGAATTGCCCCCTCCCCAGCACGGTGATCTGAGGTGGGGGAAAGAGGGCAGGGCGGCCCAACTGTGTTGCCCCCTCCCCAGTGCTGCGATGTGAGAGAGGGCACCAGGCGCCCTGATGGGCTCCTGCTCCTAGTAGTGACCACTGCCATGGTCACTGCTGGGAGCGTGCAGGGGGGGCAGTTTCAGGCGGCTTGAAGGGCTCTTCCGCCTGGTAGTTACCTGGATTGGGCCACTGCCAGTGGGGAGCGAGCAAGGGGGGCAGCTCCATCTCCTCCACCTGGCAGCCACCCAAATCGCGGCCTTGGGCGGGGGAGAGCAGGCAAGCGAGGCTTGCCCCCCACCACGCCCCCTGCCCCTGCCCCTGCCCCTGCGCCTGCCCCCCAGGATCACGATTCCAACAAGGCCGGATCTGGCTGCTGCAGGCGACTGCGGGGATGGTGCCTGTTCCCAGACTGGCTGCTGTGCCTGGCAGTGACTCGTTCCTGCCCCGTTGGTGTGGGGTGGCCACTTCAGTGAAGCGACTCCCCTTTTATCCCCTAGGGGCGCTATACCACGCCTGCGCTCTGGAATAACCGGTGAGTTGTCAGGAATACACTTACAGAATTATGTAGTAAGATGTTGTTGTAATCCGCCCTGAGCCTGCAGGCTATAAATCAAATGAATGAAATGAAAAATGAATGAAGGGGAGTAAGAGTTAAAGAGAATAGATTGGAGAATACCAGACAAAGCAAAGGTCATCACCTTCTGATGGAAGACAGTGATAGAAGGGGAGAGAATTCCATGATTTTGGTGCCATGACCATGAAGTCTCTTTCCCAGGTTGCCACTGTTGGAAGAGGAGGATTCAGCGCTTTCCCTTTCCTCAGGTTTCAGAGGGGGACAAACCAAAGAGTTAGAAAGATAGAGAGGTCAGCTTACCGTTTACTGCTCTGACTGTCCTTTGCTAAGTAGATTGCTATTTTCAGGATTTCCTCCTCCTGACTTCCTCCCTCTCACTTCTTCTCTTCCTGGCATTGTTCCAGGCAACACCTCTTTTCTTCTCTCCTTCCTCCATCTTGGCAGGATGGATGCAGGACTTGTCCTAGCGTCCACGTCCATCTTTAGATTGGATAGGTAGTTAGGATCTGTCTCTCCTCCTTTCCTATCAGAGTATGGAGTTCCTGCAATAAAACTCTTATTTCTTTTCTAAATATAAAGCAAGTGTATGATTTGTTATTTTCTCTCCAGCAGAATGAGCTCACAACCACCTATAATCATGCTTCCTATGCCAAATGATAGACTCTGCAAACGGCCCAAACATGGAATCCTTTAATTAGGTTTCGGGGGTCTTCATAACGATTTATTTATCAGCCACCCATCTAGCTTTAAGTAGTAGGGGCACCTGAAATAGGCCCTCTAATGATGATAGTAGTGGTTGGGTAAGTTCATATGGGAGTAGGCAGTTCTTAAGATATACAGGTCCCACACCATATATGACTGTAAAGGATAATACCAGCACCTTGAATGGGGAATCAACTTGGGAGCTGGTGGAGATGAAACGACTGGAATGACATGGTCCTTACAACCTACTGCAGCTGAAATTCTGGCTGCAGCATTCACCAGTTGTAGTTTCTGGACACTCTTCAAGGACAATCCCACCTATAGCATCTTGCAATAGCTTAATCTGGATGTTACCTGGGCACACACCTGGAACAGTTGTGAACAGTTTGGAGTCTACAGTAGCAAGGCAAGGATATAAATCCTGCTTTCTTAGAGGTGCAGCACACAAAGCCTTAAGACAGGCATCCGTCTTGGAATGAACCCTGCCCTACTCCCACCTTCCCCAGTATCTGCCGCTTGGGTGCATGCCCTGAATAACGCCCAAGAAGTTGAGTCTCTTTGCAGTACTTAAACGGATACAACAAAAGCTTTGTTTGGAATCTTGCTCTCTTAACCACAGAAGCCAGAGGGCATAAATTATTACTTGAAGCATCCCAAATTTCTGACAAAGCATCAATTACATCATTATCTTGAGTACAAGTTATTTATTTTTTAAAACATTAATACCCTGACTTTCTTTTTGGCACAAGGCGGTTTACAAAAACATTACAAATTAAACTCAAATATTCCTTTCCTATCCATTTTCTTTACCCGAAATCCTACTTGCAGTGGCAGTTTAACAAAAGACTGTTCTATCGAGGTTGACCAGTGGCCCATCCATTCAAGAACAGTTTGTACCTAAAGGCCTAAAGTCCTTTCCAGAATACACAACTAATATGCCATTAAAACCACAGCAGAAAACAAAAAGGATATTAAGAAATGAAAGCCAATAACCAATTCACCCTCAAAACAGCAAACAGAAATGAATTAGCAATAAGATATGGGGGAAGGGAGGTGTCTTATCTCAGCAACAGAAAAGTATTTCCTTTGTTCTGAATCGCCTTCCCGTCAATTTCCTCGTGTCCCCAAGTTCTGGCTTTAGAGGGCAGAAAGAACACACGTTCTCTCTCCCCACTGCCTGTGTTGTGCATAATTTTATTAATCTTTCCTTGTGGTCCTACCCAGGCATTTTGTAGTGCATCAAGAGAGACCAATTACTGGACTAAGCAACCAACCTAAGAGCTAAATGCACAGGGCCTGCAGACCAGACCTCCATCTTCCCTCCTTGCTTTTCCCCAAGCGACTGTACCAAAAACAAATGCTCTTTCTCTCCGTTTGTGATATTCCCCATCCGTTTCACAGGTTTGAGATTTTGTCTCAACCTCCAGGCACTTGTTCCTTGCCAGCCAAGGAGACTTTGATCGATCGGAGCCAAGTGCTGTTCCTGTTTGGCACCCAGCGGGGAGGGATGCTCTTGAATCCTCAGTTCTCTTTCTGTACCGCTGCCAATTAGCGAAAAATGGACAAAAGGAGATTACCTTTTCCCAGTGACTTCTCTCCTGCTGGGTTAATATAGGATGGTACATGGCAGAAGGAAGGAAGGAAGGCTCAAGATCTGTTTGGAGCAGTTGCCAGATGCTTCTATAAAGGCTATAGGCAGGGCATTAATGAAAGAATCCTGTCTGGTCAATCCCTCTCCCCAGTATTTGGAATTCAGAGATACACTGTCTCTGCACATGGAGGTTCCATTAAGCCATCATGGATATTAGTGGATAAATAAAATGTTAACGATTCCTCCCTATTGTCCAGAGCCGGTGCATCCATCAAGGCCAGGCCAGCAGCCGCCTCGAGCGCTAAGGCACCGGAGGGGGCGCACGCCATGGAGCTCAACTGCCCCGTGCTGCCGCCGCCACTGCCAGCACACAGCTGCAGACCAAGTGCAGCAGGTGGCCAGGGCGGCACACGGAGCAACTGAGCCAGAGGACTGGGAGGATGCATGCACGCCGTCCCAGCGGCATGCCCTGGGTGTGACATCACATGCAATGATGTCATCATGCAGTCTGGGTATGTGCGCGCGCACGCGCTTGGTCGGGGGGAACACCAGCCCTGAAGCTACCTCAGGCGCCAGCCCTGCTCTTGTCATGCTTTATTTCAGATTTCTGTAATTCTCATCCTATCACATTGCTTATTAGACATCTCATCCTGTTGACTGCGTTGACACTGGAATCTACGTTGAGTCTCAGGTTCAAACTAGACCTTACAGTGGCCACGGGATCCAACTTATAGCCACCAATGCCATCTTAAGAGAAGAATTTGAACATTTAAAAAATGCTGTGAGGTCCTGGTCAGACCTGTGGCTGCTGTAACGTCTACTTTGGTCCTCATGGAGAAAGGTGGGCAATTAATGGATTAAAACAAATAAAAGACATTGACCCACAGCTGGCCACCTACTCTAGGCCAGCGATCTTCTATCTTTCCAGAGCCCAGATCTACACTTAGATGGGACTTCTTTCCCAGAGCCAGGAAGAGGGAAAACCAGAGTTATGATTTTCCTTGTGTCGAGCCAACCAAGAGATCTAGGGACAGGAGACCAAATTGAACATTAGAAGCAAGCAAAAGAATACTCATGGAGGAATCTTTGTCACCACCAAATGACCTCACTGTACTATACTGCCGCACCTTTTAGTGTGCAAGTAAAGACGCAGGGTGTGTGGCATCCCTGTACTCCATACATGCATACATGCACAGTAGCAGCTGGTCCTTCCAAAAGGCAAAAAAATTGCACCTCTATAGGGATTCATGGCTCAGCATTTGGCGCTCCAAAGCTTCGCCCCTGAGGATCCTTTCCCTTGAGGGCTAGAAACGTTTTAAAATGAAAATGGCTATTCTCAAGATTCTCCACTAATAACAAAGCCTTACCCCATGCTTCATAATAGCACATTTGCAACTTTCTTGATTCACAAACCTCTCTGGTGTCAGTCAAATACCAACCAACAGCCCAGTTTAAATATCCAGGAATGTCTAATAATGAAATAATTTCTCATCCAGTCTTTGGCTTGAATGAATCCTAGATTTTGTGCATTTAAATTAACGTCACATAATGTGTGCCATGCATGCATACATGCCACTCTTAACAAGCCAGCTGCGAGGCAGCAGCCAACAGTCCTCTGATCTATTTTGTAATTGTTCCTTCAGGGAATTGGGCTCATAATGCTGTCCACATACGTCCCAATCAAACGCAAGGGAGACACAAGCTGGGTTTCCTCTCGGTTTGCAAGCACTTCTCCTGATAGAAGCTATGTGTGTGGGGGTGAGGGCTGCAAAAGGGAGCTGTTCTATTTGCAAGCACCCTGAGCAAACGACGTGTGAAAGTGGCATCCTGCACCAGGAAAAAGTGAGTAGGAATGTCCAGAGATATTCAAGGGGTGCTTGATACTTAGTGCGCTCTCAGAGTGTAGGAAGAGCTGCTTCATTTTTATCTTGCTGTTATTTTAACTGTGGGTGCATTGTGCCCTTTAAATTTCTGCAAACTCCAAAACTTAAGGGCAACAAGTCAACCTTTTAAATAAGACCAGCATGGCACTTGCCAGATACTGGAGCACCCCCTTCCTATCATGTTTTTTGCCAGTAGTGATGATGGGCACTAGCATGATGCTGGCACACGTCACCATTTTTCTTCCAATAGCCTTTGAGGTGCTGGTGGGTAACAAGGCATAGCCAGGCGGTCTCCCGCTATAGCAGATAGTTGGGCATTCTTCCACCATGGCAAAAGACTTGGCAAACCTAGTTTAGAAGCAGCAGTAAGAACAATAGATCTTATGGAACCTTAAAAGCAAACTTCTCTCAAAGGGGCAAAGTAGCTTGTCATGTGGGCGTTACGTGCATATTGTGACACTGGAACACTCTAAAAGAAACTACCATTAGCTGTCAATATTGAAGACACGGTTAAGCTACAGTATCTGACAACCAAAATAGGCTTTTACCCTCCTTTGGAAAAGACACCAAACTTGTTTCATTAAATTAAAGGCATTTGTGCGAGTCAACTGGGGGGGGGGGAATTTACCTCAGGAACCAAAAGTTGCTCTCCTCTGATCTATAATTTACCTCAGCACAATACAAAGTCATCTATATATATAATTGGCTGCTTGCATTTTGTCCGCTTATTTTAAACTACCATTCTTTAATAACGGATGAGAAAGGAAAAGCACCATTAAGAGGCCTGTGCGTCACAGATATGAAGGAGGGCTTTCTTCATCTTGCTTACAGAACATCTTGCCCCCCCCCAGGTGGTTTTCCCCTTCCTTACAGCCCCATTAATGGCATTACTGCAGCTTGTCTTCGACCCAGGCAACAGCTGGTAATGGGCTTTTGATTTCTGTTTTTGCCTTTCACTTTGCCTACTGTGTCAATTTCCAATGCATTAATCTCTATTCAAGAGCAATTCACTGTTTATGTCTGGATATTGTAATTGTAAGGCCATTACGACTGCCGAACAGCAGTTCAAAAGGGAAAAGAAATATTTTTATTAATAATGCCTTGCTGGCTCAGCTGTAGGCATAAAAGTAAACCACTGGCGCCATCTCACGGCCTTTGCAAGAGCTGAAGTACAAACAAAATTTGACACAATATCTAAGTAAGGTCTCTCACTGACCGTTAGTGCAGAGTTCACTCAGATACTGTTCCAGAAATGCTGGATTCTGCAAGTCTAATTCTGTAAACTATTCAAATTAAACTGAGGAGTTTTTAAAATTGTATGCCTGGTGCAATTTTTCTAGTTCCACACAGGAAGATAAAATTTTATTGCAATCCATAGATATATTACTCAACTCCTCTTGCTGAATCTGGCCATTTATATCAGCAATTTGTTTCCAGCTGCAGATGCTGCTTGGGCATTTACAAGCAAGGCACGAAGAGGAGGTTTCTGCCTCTTGGGTACTAAGATGCCGGGGAAGAACATGACATATACAGAAGTGCCATTTAGCTCAGCGGCAGAATGTGTGTCTGGAATGGTGTCATTTGCCACTTCGGGAGCCATTTTGGGAGGGGCCTGAAAAAGCCAGATAAGTGTATTAAATGCTGTGAGCTATAACAGCTAATCCAATTTGAATTTCCGTTACTTATTTCATTTGTATCCCCTTTTTGTTCCCAACGGGAACCTGAAGCAGCTTACAACATTGTCACCTTCTCCATTTTACCCTCACAACTCCATAAAGTAGGTTCAGAAGAGCGTGTGATTGTTCCACGGTCACCTGGGCAAACTTCCAGGGCAGAATGAGGATATGAACCAGGGACCTCTGGATTCCAGTCGGACACTCTAACCACTATACAGCACTGCCTCTGTTCAAAACACCAGGAAGCAGCTATGTACAGTGGCATGCTTGGGCTTTCCGAAGCCTTGTTTCTGAAAAATGTACATGCAGAAGTGCAATTTAAAAGAAACCAGCACCAAGTAGCCCTTTACTGGAAACCTCTAGCCCCCTGCCACAGCAACAGGCTCCCCCCACCACTGCTGCAGCCTCCTGCACACGGCATTCCGATTCGTAACAAGCTCATCCTTCTGCTTTTTTTCCCCCAGTCCCTCCTAGAACGTAAGAGGCATTAATCTGTCTCCACCTCTGAACTCATTTCAGCTGGATTTATTAATAGCTTCCAAAGGGCTCTACCTGCTTTCCTTTTAACCTTTCCATTAATCACTTTGCTCTTTCAAACGGGATATATTTGCAATGAACGTTCATTTTAATTTGCCATTTTACTCCAGCCCCACTCCTAGGGGAGGGGAGCAGCCTGCATAACTTCTAACTCACCATTCAGGGGTGTATGGGGATTAGAGAGCCTGAGTCCAAAACACAGGATCCAACAATAGTGCTTCATTCATGGTGTTATTAAAAAACTAGAAGTGCGAGTCCATGGCTTTTGAGGGGGGCGGGGGGGAGATGTTCTAAGGCAGTTCTAAGGCACGGTTCCAACAGAAGCATAACAAGGGGGAAATGTGATATTTAAATTTGGGACCTGCAAAGATTTAAATACGTGGGTAAATGTAAGCGCCTGGGGCGTTTCTCTGCTCCTTCACCAAGATCTCTCACCAGGTACACAGAAACCTCAGCTGTGTCTGCACCCTGACCTCCTTTTGCTGCCTTTGTGATAAGCACTTGGCCAAGTAGTATTGTATAGTGGTTAGAGTGTTGGGACTAAGATCTGGGAGACCAGGGTTCAAACCCCCACTGTACTGTGGAAGTTCACTGGGTGACTTTGAGCCACTCATAGCATAACCTCCCTCACATGTTATAAGGATAAAATAGAGGAAGGGTGATGGTTGAAGCCACTTCAGGACTCCCTTGGAGAGAAAAGCAGGATATAAATAACTAAAGAAATCCACTGTTATACTGAAAGGAGACAGGACACAACTGCATGTTCTTTTACAGGAGGGGAATTCATCTGGACATTTTTTTGGAAAAGCATGTTTAAGTCCTCATGCATTTTAAGACCACGTGCCTACAAAAACTACATTTGTCTGCAACAGTCGGTGAAATTTCAGTAACCAAAGAGAACAGCTGAATAAGGTGAACCAGAAGATGAGTCATTCTAAAACATTAATGGCTTACCACTGCCTGCATACTGTAAATAAAGGCTAGGGAAAAAAGACAAGCCACTTGCTCCCAGCCACCAACATATAGGGTTTTGGTTTTTTTAAAAGCAGTGATGTAACATGTGACTACATTGTATACATGTGTTGACAAACAGATGCTTTGTACAGGCACATGAACCAAGTGAGTTGTAGACAACTGTAGCCCACCAGAGTACAGTAGATAGCAACACAGTTAGGCATTTTCTCACGTGTAATGCAGTTCAGACGGCTGGTACTGATCAAACATCCCCCACACCCCACTGCAGAGATGGTAGCTTACTTTTCCTACAGCAGTGGGATGCCATTTGTTAGCTAGGGAAGAAGTGAGTGCCACTTACACTTCAGTATCCTGGCCACATACTCTGACCACGAGTCTCACCAAACAGGAACCCAAGCGTCTGCTTTTGGAGGGGGATGCCTCCACACACACCAAACAAAATATACATAACTATGAACACAGCCCCAAGGGGCCCAGGAAATACCCTGAAAAAATAACAGGCTGCTTTATTGAGGAATAGAATTTGAACTGACAGATCAGAGGATGAGTAATACACTTAATACAAAGGCCTTCGGACAAAACCAAAATGCCTTTGCCTGCTGAAGCCTTTTAAAGTGACATGATGCACCTTAAATAAATTAAGGGGACTGTGGTACTCTTCTTTGTTGCTTCACTTCATGCTCTTCGCAAACTCCTCTCCCTTCTTGATGGAACCTTTTAGCTCCGTAACTGCCTCGGCCACCATCTTCTCTTCAAAAGGAGTTATCTTGCCAATGCCCAAGTTCTTCTCGATGCCATTTTTCTGGAGGGAAAGCAGTGGCAGAGAAAAAAAGTTGTAGGTTAAGCACACTGAGCTTTAGACATAACCTGGTCTGAAGGAATCATGCAGCTACGCATCCTTGACCTCTTAAATGCTGGGCCAAAAGCTCTTCTACAAGGTCTCATCTTCCTATTTTAGAAACATAGACAAGATTCTAGCCCTTACAGCTATGGAGATGCATGTTCAAAGTGGATGAATATAATTGCTGGGTCTCAAAAGCCAGAATAGGGCTGCAAAGGATTTCTACTGATTAGAAGAATAAACATGATGCTACCCCAAGACCCTTAAGCAGGTTTTTTTCCAAGTGGAACGGAGTTCCGGCACCTCTTGAAAATGATCACATGGCCAGTGGCCCTGCCCCCTAATCTCTAGACGGGGGAGTTTAGATTGCCCCCCCTGAGCCAGTGGAGATCAGGGGGCGGGACCACCGGCCATGTGACCATTTTCACCAAGGGCTATTTAAACTTTAAACACCCCCCTTGTTTCAGCTGACCCGAAGTGACATCATTGTGCAGTCCACCACCTCTTTTCCCAGAAAAAAGCCCTGCCCTTAAGTTAGAGCCTTGGTTTATCAAGGTCAGTATTATCTATGCTGACCAGCGGTGGATCTCTAGGGTTTCAGGTGGAAGTTTTTCATTTCACTCCTAGATCCCTTTAACCAGAAACTCAGCATGGGACCTTCTGCAGCAAAGCAGATGCTCTACCACTTAACTCTGGCCCCTTCCCTCTGAAGCCTCAAATCTTGCCCTTTGCCATGACTTCCAAAAACCACAAACAGGAACAGCGGTAACAGCCAAAGACTGATGTGTGATAGAAGGCACACAAAAACCTGTGTAATTTTTGGAGATTGCCAAATTTTGCTTTGGGAACAGTTTCAATTAGGTATTACAAAAATCAGAGGACTTACAAGAAGTAGTTTGCATTGGAAAGCTGCCAGCTCCTCTAAAACCATAGAGTCAGCTAGGAGCTGGAAAGCCAGCAGGCAACATTTAGATGAGTTTCTAAAGCATGTTGCCGTTGACTAGACAAGCTAAATCTACCCGTAGGCTCTTGCACACCTACATACTTGCACGTCCCAGCTATTCCTTTCTTGCATTCTGCAGATAAGAAATGGCAGGCAATGAATCACTCGGCCTACATACCCCTAGTAGCAGCGGCGTGGAGAAGTACGTGCACTCCGTTTCCTCTGATCGGACAAAAGAACATTCAATAACTCCTTCCTTCCCGTTCATGGCATCCAGGACAGAGAAAACAAACCGGGCGCCGGCATATGCCATAGAGAGGGTAGCAGAGCCTATTGGAGGAAAAAGAATATTAAAAGAACACTGGCTCAGGCTTCTGTTCTCCACAGTCCAATTCTGAAGTTACTTTCTGGGACTAAAATGGAATGCCCCAGTGGTGGGTCTGCAGCACTGTGGCTTCTCAAGATATGGGTCGCCGCTGACTCCAGGATATAAAGCACTTCTAACTAGCATAACCTGCCCCCCAACAGTACCAATGGCATTTTTTACACAGTTCCAGATACAACCCAGACACAGCGAGTAGAGTGAAGTCTCACTGAAACTGAGGGGTTTGTCTCGCTTTCACAGAACATGAGCACATGCTGAACAGTGTGCCACATGGTTTCTGGAGGGAAAAGGAGGACTCCTGGCCAGCAAGAGTGCCAAGAGTGTTTGTGGCCCACTGAGGCAGGAGAGGACAGCCTGGGTTACAGCACAGAGACAGGCCTGCACTTCTGTCTGCCTCTCCTAATACTGAGCTCATGAGGCTTACGGCAAAAGTACCCCCAAGACAACTGGGGGCTGTGCATGTACTGGAGCACACACTTGGATGACAGGCTCACACTTTGGGCTTGATGTGGCCCAAAGAGACTGCGGATCTAACCCAAACAGTGGCATCATTAGCTTGCATAATTATTCCATTGGAATAATTTTTAGTTTGCAATATCCCTCCGGCCCTGGGTTACACTCAAGGCAGTGGTATTTGCTCCGAATGCTACATTAGCAACTGGCATCAACTGAAACAGCCACATTTACTTCCATCCCTGGCAAGAGGGCCTGCACCTCAAGGAGGCTTCCAGTTTCCTGCCCCTCCAGCATCTGTTCCAAGGTGGAAACCACTTGCTGATCACAGGCTCCACTAGGCAAGGGCCTTGCCCGCTTTCCCGAGACATGAGGAAGGTGCCACACTGGGGAAACATCATGTGAATTACCACTTACTGAAGCCCCATAAAAGCAGCACCTACGACAGGCAGAAAGTCTGGCTAGTGTGACGGGCTATGAGCAGTACTCATCCCATTATTCTCAGGGTTTGGGGTCAGGTTGTTAATTCACAATCTGTTCCTTTGCTATAGCACTTCCCAGCTCAGGGGTGCTTCACAGAATGCAGGCAGGGAGCTGTCATCTTGAACCAACCTGCGCCTGCCTTCGCTTTGACAACTTCCGTCCCTGCCTCTTGGATCCGTCCTATGAGTGGCACCAGCTGGTCCTGAGGGAACTCCACTTTGGGGGTGCACTGCAAAGAAGAAGACGGGGAAGGTTACCTACAGGCCCCCAATTGCCTCCACAGCGGCCAGAGTGGCACACAGTCTCTGGGTTTTTGTGGAATGGAAAGTTCCTCCTCCCTCTAAGGAGGGGAAACTGCCCACCCCAGCACCCTTTGACAGGCAGGAGTCTGCCCATAACCACTTAGGGTCCTGCTGCACAGACAGTGCAGAAGCCCTCCCAATACACTGCCAAGCTCCATCTTCTGAGCCTCTGCCCTTCCAAGCAAAGCGATCTGCAGGCTGCATCTCTGTTACACCTGGCCCATGACAGCACACTTCACTGCCCCATGCCCCTGACCTTCAGCAACTGAAGAAAACTGAGAACCATACAGAAAGCCTCTGGCTCAACTTTTCATTTTTTAAAGGCCAGAGGAACAAATAGCAGCAGCACATGCTTCTCCTCAAGCATAATACACTGGGAAAGCATGATACACTTGGGAGACGCCTCTCCTGGGAAATTAGCTGCACCTTTGACAGGTAAGAAGAGAGAACATGCCCTCTACTCTCAATTGCACAGGAGATGGGGGTGCAGAAAACCGGCTAGTATACGGCAGCAAGGCCCCCTGTACACATTTACTTCCAAAGGAAACAAGAGAGATTCCTGGTGCAAGCAGGCTTAGGGATCTCCTTCCTCCACTAGCCTGAGACTAGACTATCATTACTTGCTTATACATGAGGCTGCCGGGAAATACTGAGACCAACAGCTTTTTGGCAAATCAGATTTGCCAGAAGTTCTACCATATGAAATCCAAACTCTTTTCTCCTTTCCAGCATCTCTGCAGGTTCACTTTCAAAGTTGGCATCCTCTGTGCTGATACCCTTCTGACACCCTGCCTTTCCCAAGGCCAGAAATGCCAATCTTGGAAAATGCTGCAAGGCTTCAGAATACAGACCTGAGATATGAGCGGGATAATGGTCTTGCCTGCATGACCGCCGATCACTGGAACGTTTACACGAGCCGGATCCAAGCCCTGCAGAAGAGTTATATTTTCAGGAATGCTTTCAAGGCAAAGCCCGCAACAGTGGCACTGCGCAGACTGAAAAAATTTATTCCAGCGTAACTGAGCTTCAACTCGGATTCATTCTGTGAGTCTTTTAAGATTGCTACTGAATTTCAGTTTTGTTGCAACAGACTTAACACAGCTACCCTTCCTTTGCCAAGCTTCATAAAAAGCAAACCATCAAGCCAGGTTCCTAGTCCTCATGGAGGCCAAGAAATTCTCAAGATAGTGGGAAATCAGTTACGATGTTACCTGGCCCTTCCTTGAAGAAGCGCTATGAATGTTCTTAAATATATATATACATTTTAAATGCTTTTTAAAATGTTTTAAACACCCTGACGTTTGCCACCTTGGGGACTCTCTTTAGGCTGGGTGGAAAGGTAGCAGATAAATGTATTAAACATTTTGTGAAGGCTATCTGGTATGTAGTCAGAGATAAGATTCTAGTGCCACTTCTGGCCACCATTCTTCCCGACCTCATTTCCACATCCATCCTCCCTCTGCCTCTTCTCCACCTTCATTTGCCAAGGTATCCCGTAATACAAAATAGCATAGGTTAGCAATGGAACTAGTCATTTGCATACCAATTCAGCCATTTACACAACTAACCCTAAGCAAGGGGAAGCAGAGACCATGTCACTCAGCTCTGCCTTTGAGCTCTGCGATTTGAGAAGAGCAGGTGCTCAAAGGTATCTCAACTGCAATGGACAGACCTAGAAGGCTAACTTCTGGAGACACATCCATGCACTTTGACCACAAGCTTAACATGACCCCCCTACCCCAATGTGGATGAAGAGCACCAACCAAGCCTTAGCCTTAGCCAAACTGATGGGCCTTAGCCTAGAGCTGGGAAGATCTGCTGGCAGAAAAGGGGGTGGGGGGACCAGTTCTGTACTCAGAAGTCCTCTTCTCCCCCTTTCCTTGTTTCTAGTGTCTATTTCCTACTGTAAGCTACTTTGGGACCTTGACTGGGGAGAAAAGCAAGAAATAATTCATTAACTAACTGTAATCTTCTTCCGCCTTGATGGCAAGCTAAGAGTTCTGAAAAGGAGCTGCAGAGCACCTGAAGTCCAACAGAGTACATCAAACTGCATCACAGGATTTCTATTTATTCTCCCGGTGACCTTATGCCAAGGTGAAGAGAGGACACGCCGTGCTGCTCAGTTAAGCTCTGCAGCTGGTCAGATGCCATGGCTTTTCTTGGCCCCAGACTTGGGAACAGAAAAGGAGGCTCCTTTTAATAAGGCTTTTAGAATCAATAGAGAAGCCTGCCAATTGCCAAACTGCAAGCATCAAATCCCACCCCACTCCCACAGAGTCATAATTGGATGGAGGCTGTTTGAGTCCAGGGCACCTTTGTTAACTGTAAGGCAGCAGCCAAGATAATTAAATGCTATGTTGTCATGTGCCAACTCTGTGGCAGCCAATGGCAAGATTCTTCCTACCTGTCCCACAGGCTTAGATGCCACTAGGAATCCAGAAAAGACTCTGATATGCTCAGGATTACTAGTTTTTGTCCCTGTTCCATAGAGGTTTAGAAGAGCACAGGCTGCATTTAGATGGCATGATTATCTACTATTCTAACCGTCACGTACATGGATCTGGCTTGTTCCATGGCATTTTAATAATGGTCAAACACGTAACATGTGACTACACCTTAAGCATCTGGTCCAAGCTCAGACACTGGAGAATGAGAATGTTGTTCAGTACATATAGCAGTGCACAGACCCGTGCTAGAGTCATGTTACTGTACATAAGTTTCTTCCTCTTCTCCCAAAACCAACTTGCCCTCCAATCCTGTTCTTTCCCCCATTTTAGCCTTGCATCTCTATTCAAGCCCTCCTTTTCCTGTATGGATGTGTGTTTACACATACAAAAAGCTAAGCCCCCAAACCTGTAAACACAAACCACAAAAAAACCTGTGATAAATAATTGTGATAAACTGTCTGGGATGGAGCTTGAAAGACAATTTGGAGTCACCAGGGAAGCAAAAAATAGCAGCAGGTTTCAAGAGCCCAGGGGAGTACTAGAAAAATGTGTGCTGGGCAAAGAAGTCAGACAAACAGTGAAAGCCTAAGAAGAGCCCTGCTGGATCAGACCACTTGATCATCTAGTCCATTATAGTTGTTTTCAACAGATGTCTCTGGAAAGCCCACAAGGATGATACTAAAGCAGCAACTTGAGAGCATCCTTCATCAGTAGCAAACCAACCCTGTTCTGCTCCAGCAACTACCACCATGTACAGAGGAAGTCTTCTGGGACTTTCACAGGAAGCGTAAATTGATATCTTGCCCTGCCCTATCCTATGTGAGGGGTTCCTTGCTGGATCTAACCAAAGAAGGTACACCTACTCCAAAATTATTTCCACCACTTGGCAGTCACATGGCTACAAGATGTTTGCATGCAGCATTTGAAGGCACAGACCTTTGGGCAAAATTGCATGTGGCAAAAGCACTCCGGATCCTGGGTAATTTTTTCCACAGCTGTATTATTCCTAGCAGGAACACAGACACTAACTATGCGCTCGGGTTTGTGAAAGGCCAAGGTCGAGTTCATTTTCCAATTTGGACCCTGCACCATCAGAAAAGAGGAACCCGGGAAGCCCATCCTTTAAAAAAGCAAGTGGCACCTGAACTGCTAAAAAGAAAAACGGCACATAGAACAGCACACAATCAGCACTGAGCATATTTAACCTACCTTCAGTTCAGCCACAAAGGTATTTGCTCGGACAATGTCCAGTGTTGTGACACCGAAAATTCTGTTGGGATTGTATACTCCATGCTTCTTAAAAATCTCTGAAGTAATTGGGATGGTGGAGTTGACCTGAGAGAGTATAAACAGGCAACAATCTCAGCAGCATCCATGCAAAACGTTTCTCTTAATGACAACACAGTCACATAAAGTGCATTCCCCAATTCCTTGTGCAAGGAAGCTAATTTTTTCTTACCGGATTTGCAATAACACAGATCATAGCTTCAGGACAGTGCTTGGCGCAGGCTGCTGCCAAATTAGCTACAATAGTGGCATTCGTATTGAAAAGGTCATCACGGGTCATGCCTGAAAATCAGATTAGCAAAATTATTAGCCACGTTCTGGTCTTTCGGCCCACTTAAACAAATCACACCATGAAGAAGGTAAGATTGCAGCGTACTATGCCCATAGCTGGACATTGGAGCACACTGGTGTGCAAGAGAACATACAGCGTCTGTGAGACTGGACAAGCAATAGAGTAAGGGAGGAATTCAGCCTACATGGAAGAGAGGACTGTGCATCTTGGGGGCTAAAGACGTACTTGAAGGGGTACAGCAGCGAAGACTTAAAATACTGCTTTTAAGAACAAGGTAATATACATATGAGGTTTGTTTAAATTTTACTGAACACCCAAGAGAAAAAATTTATACATAACTCTTGATACTGACAGCAAGTCCAGATGAACAAGACGGTCATAAACAAAAATCCATCTTCCAGAATGCGAGCCACATCGCTAACACAACAGGCATGGAGAGGTCTGTAGTTCAGTGGATACGTAACTGCTTTGCATGCAGAAGATCTCAGGGTCAACCCCTGGCGTATCTAGTTCAAAGATTTCCAGTAACAGAGCTGGGAAAGGCCTCTCTCTACCTTGGGGAGCTGCTACTAGTTAAGAGTAGATGGGGCAGCACTCTGACTCTGTAGGGCAACTTCGTGACTTCTTTCACATATTCCACATCAACAACTTCAAATGTGGACACCATCCACAACAACATACACTTTGCCTAGCCATTCTCTCTAAAATGTGTTCTAACCCCCATTGAGCCTGTCCATGCGGACTATAAATTTAATAAATAACTAAATCCTACTATATATTTCCTTTAGCGTCTTTCCGACAATGCATATTTATGCTGGTGCGCCTGCGCTGGGGCACCAGGATAAAAGGGTGCCGTAGAACAATGCCTCCAGAGGGGACCGCTAGCAGCGGAGGGCAGGACGAGTCGGCCCGGCCGCTGCAGCCGGGCTTCGTAGCCAAGGAGGAGGAGGGTGGTAGCGGCGCCAGAAGGGCGGCACACCTGGAGGCCCTGGGGGAGCCGCAGCAGGGGCGAAGTGCCCACCGCCCTCTGACCCCGATCAGAGCCAAGCTGCGCCACTTTCGGCAGAGCCGGGCAACGGGGCGGGTGTGAAGCGCTCACTGCCGCGTTAGCCCCACCGGAGCCGAGCCTGCCGCCCTCCGCAGACCCAGGGCAAGGGGGCGCAAGCGATGTACCCGCTGCCCTGCAAGGCCCACTGGAGCGGCGGCGCACCACTCTACGCAGAGCTGGGCGATGGGGCGCGAGCAACACCCCCGCCACCATGAGAATCCCACTGGAGCTGGGGATGCAGCGGGAAGAGCAAGCTCACTCTGCCCGCCCTTCCTAACTCCACACCCTACCTGCCAGCCCTCCCCAGACCCCTCCTACCTCTCCACTCTCCCAAAAAAACCCTTGCCCCTCCACCTGCCAATCCTCCCCAGAACACTCCTGCGTCTCAGCCCTCCCCAAATCCCCCTTGCCCCTCCACCTGCCATCCCCCCAGACTCCCCCTGCCTCTCAGCTCTCCCCAGCCCCTGCTTGCCCCTCCACCTGCCAATCTTCCCCAGAACCCTCCTGCGTCTCAGCCCTCCCCAAATCCCCCTTGCCCCTCCACCTGCCATCCCCCCAGACTCCCCCTGCCTCTCAGCTCTCCCCAGCCCCTCCTTGCCCCTCCACCTGCCAATCTTCCCCAGAACCCTCCTGCGTCTCAGCCCTCCCCCAATCCCCCTTGCCCCTCCACCTGCCATCCCCCCAGACCCCCTCTCCAGCCCTCCCCAGCCCCAGCTTTCTAGAGCCCGTTGTATTTATTTGCACAATGGGCTTTGTTTCTAGTTAATAATAATAATCATCTAAAAAAGGTCCCTTCAACGGGTTTCTAATGTACCTGGCTTTCTAGGAACTCCAGCTGGAATCACGACAACTTCAGAGCCCTTCAGAGATTCTGGCAACTGTTCAGGTCCCAGGAAACCTGAAGTGACAAGACAAAAAGAAATATTCATGCTGTTCTACTGGCAGGTCATTTGTCTGCTAATGAAAACAGTAACGCTCTGGTGAAGAAAAGAGTCACACGCTCCCTAACTGCTTTAAAATACTTGACCAGTCATCTGAGAGGGAGATGGAAAAGATAGTGTTAGATTTTGGAGAGCTGTGGCCAGTCTGAGTAGACATCACTGACTTTATCAGACCAATGGTTTGATTCAGTATAAAGAACTTTTATATGTGTTCATGTTCTTTCACTTCTTTAGAATACGTGACCAGTAAACTGAGGATGAGTTTTTACCAGCCCTGGTCTGAGTAAAAGATTATGCTCCTACAGTTCTAACAGCAGTCTACAATCCCCAATAAGCCCTTCTGTGCAGCTACCAAAAGACTGAAGGAAAAAACCCATAGCAATGCACTGGAAGTAAACTGAGCGTATCATACCTTTGACTTCTGCTCTTGTTTCGATGTGGCTGAGGTCCGCTGCAACACCAGGAGTGTGGGCAATATCATAGAGGTTGAGGCGGCTTATCAAGGGGCTGTTCTTCAGCAAGAGAGAGAGGGGCTGGCCAATGCCACCTGAGGCGCCAAGCACAGCCACTTTAGCATTGTTCTAAATAGGAGGATAACAACAAAGGCTTAATAAAGACAGTGCATTTGGACACAGTTCTCCCAAGCCACAAAGAAACAGAGAAGAAATCCTTTTAATGCTACAGTCCTCTCGTAAATTTCTCCAGCACTGCGAGTCAATTGACATCTGTTGCTCTCTAGAATGGATTTAAGATGCTCCACCACAAACTCACTTCCTTGCCACATCTGATCTCCAATGATATTCACAGTGGCTAGAAACCTGTAGGGTTGCAGTCACAGCACAAAACAAAGGCTACAATCCATAAAACAGAACCTAAAGAAATCCATGGCTGTGTTGGGTTTTTTTTCCCCCATATTGAGAAAGTTCCTAGGCCTCATGGCTCTAGTGGAAAGTCTGGCAGCATGGTCAGTTTAGCAGCAACAAACTCCTGTAAACTAGAATTAATCTAGGTGGGGCCTTCTAGTAATAAAAAAATACTTTATACAGCCCAAGTATCTCCTCACAGTACAAAGTCCCTGACCCATTTCAGTCTTTCATATAAACCCCTGTAATAACTTAACCTAAGTCCCTGCAATATAAACTTCCCTTTTTCTATGAAAGTGCTAATAGCAAGTTACAGAATTCTAAACTGTGGAACAAGAAAAAACCAGCAGTGGTTAATACATAAATTAATTTTTCTATCTGTGACAACAGTACGGTGTGTTTCCGTCACAAAGAATTGCAGAACCCTGGCACAGTCCTATAATTCCCCCCCTCCATCTCTGTAACAAGTTGCTACCACACTTGTGCTTGAAAATGGCCACACATGCACCCTTCCCTTCAAATAAGACCTTCCCATTGGCAGCTTTTCCCTAACCACACAAGCCTCTTCCACCCCCCACCTGATTATCTCTATTCCATTCCTCCTGGAGGAGCAACCGATGATTTACCTTTGCCCCTCTAAACAGTACAGGATCAGATACCAGGAAACAGGCTACCTCATTTTTGCATCCAGTAGAGAAGCTCACCCAATATCAGCTCAAAAGTTCAGCAGTTTGTTCTTCACTCTCAATTTATTTCTGTGTTTTGTGCTAATGGGCAACTGATGTCCACTGAGGCGTTTCAATAAGCATCCTTCCAAGTCCCATTGTGAACTGCATTCTATTCAGTCAGAATGTCTTTTCCCCAAGCCAACCCTCACTATCTAACGCAACTTATACATTTACATTTTAAGATTTGTTGGGGAACACCTGCCATACAGTCTAGTCTTCAAAGCTGCCATTTCCTCCAGGAGGAATATATGTCTCTGTAGTCGAGACAGCAAATAACTCCAGATCCCACCTTGAGGTTGGTAGCCCTACTCCAACGCAGGAGAAAATGCCTTTTAAGATTCTGCTTGCTTTCATCATCTAAAAATAAAAGGTGCCATTTTCATATTCTGAGCTGATACTTGTAGCCAAATTAACAGATAATCTTAATGGATGAGAACAGGTTTGTGTCAGTGAAGACTTTACTAGTACTTCAAATTCATAAATCTCACCCACTCACAGCAAACAGAAATTACATTTCTACTCAAAATAGTTTTGCAACCCTCTTCACCAAGAATAACTTGCAAGATTATGGTTGCTAATCTCCAGGTGGGACCCAAAATCCAATTAGAACTGTAACTACTCAGAAAACTACAGAAATGAGCTGTCCTGGAGGAAATGGTGGATTGAGAGATAAAACTATACGGTATCACACCCTCTGCCGAGCTCCCTTGTGAAACTCTACCCTCCCCAGGCACTTCCTCCATATCTCCACTGATTTCCCAAACTAGGATTGGGGCAACTCTATTACAAGATCTCTTTCTCAGAATTAAAATATGCTAAAATCCTTTAGTACTTTTGTTGATTGATTACAATTAAAATAAAAAGAGAAAAGCCACTGTTAAGATAACTGAGTGACACAAGGTCAGGAATAACACAGATGGATGACCATAAACTTTAAGAAAGGAAGAACAAGGAAGTTGAAAAATTTAATGTTCTCAGAATTGATTACATAGCTACAAGCACAATTTAAACATCAGCAGCGCCTTGATATAATCTCTATTAGTTTTATGTACAGCGCTGAGTACACCGGTGGATGGAATGAACAGAATGGCTCAAGGCGCATGCGCAGTATACTCTAAAGGGCAGGCCCGGCTACCTGCGGCTTCTTCTCATATATCAAAAAGAGTCCAGTAGCACCTTTAAGACTAACCAATTTTATTTTAGCATAAGCTTTCGAGAATCAAGTTCTCTTCTTCAGATGCCTGATACAGAGACTGTATCAGGCATCTCTGTATCAGGCATCTGAAGAAGAGAACTTGATTCTCGAAAGCTTATGCTAAAAATAAAATTGGTTAGTCTTAAAGGTGCTACTGGACTCTTTTTGATTTTGCTACCACAGACTAACACGGCTAACTTCTCTGCATCTATTCTCATATATCAGTTTCTCTTTCGCCTCCCCCTGGCCCAGATACCTGCGAGGAGGTAGCCAACCCCCTGCGAAGGGTGGCAGAGGCAGGGCGGGTGAGGCGGACGAACATGACGGGACCGGGCGATGCACTTGCGGCTTCTCCTGCTCGGACGACCTCCAGGCAAAGAGGGCACAGCTAGCGGAGAGATTTGCGCAAAGTCTCGCGAGAATTTCACAGGGTCTATGCCTCAGCCCTGCGTTCATATTTCTCTCGCGATAACCTCTGCTTCTTGCCCCTCCCATTTAAAACTTGGTTCCTCACGAGACTTCGTCTGCGATCTCGCGATACGTGACTTCTGCCTGCCTTCGTATTTCCTTTCCTCGCGAGATTTTGATTGTGGCCTCTTATTTATGTCAAATCCGTTAGAACACAATATCCCCATAAGCTTTAGATAGCGAAAGGAAAATAAATCTTTTTTTTATAATAGTGCTCAAGGCTGTTTTCTCGTGCCGCTCTACAAGTTCTCGCGAGACTTCTATCATTCCCATTTAAAAAAAAATTCTCTCTGAAAGGCTTGAACCTCTTCTTCCCTTTTTTAAATCATGGTCTGTAGCTGATTAATAGGATTAGGAAAAACAAATCTCTCGAATACGACCAGCTAAAATATCTAAGGAAAAGTTGGGGCAGGTTGCTTCTCTCAAACTCACACGAGAGGTTGTCCCTTAGAGCGCCAAATGTCGCGCGAACTTGTTCCTGTTTTTGGACTAGCCGCCCGGCAAAATACCGCGAGAAACGGTCGAGTGCGAGAGCGCGTGTGTGACGTCAGGCCTTGGTTACCGCGGCGTATCCTCCATAGCAACAAGAATGTGATCGTATGGGGGTCGGCGGCGTTAAAGAAGATGGCCGGAGACCGGCCGGCGGGCCTTTCGCGTTTGCAAATGGTGAGGCGCGCGGTGCCTCCGGTGTAAGAATTCTTTGGTCCGCTAAGAACCAGCCTCCAAAGTGGGGGCGTGGTCAGGGTGCTTGTGACGCGCCTTTACTCCAGTTGGCGTCATAGAGTACAGTGGTTACCATGGCGACTGGGCTCCAGAACCGCACATTCGAAAAGAATACTTAAAGGGAGGGACAATTGGGTAATTCATAGTAATAACATTGTTTTGTGATTTAAAATGGCATGACATACATTATTGGGCGGTAGTTCTGACAACAGACCTGTAAGGTAGGCAAGAATTGTAACAATTTGTATGGCGTTCTTATGCACAAGTTGAGAAGTTCCGGGAGATTTGGGGGGGGGTGGAGCCTGGAGAGAGGAGGGGCTCCAGTGGGTTTGATGCCATAGAGTTCACCCTTCAGAGCAGCCCTTTTCTCCAGGGGAACTAATCTCTGTTTCCTGGAGAGCAGTTGTAATTCCGGGAGATCTCCAGCTACCACCTGGAGGCTGGCAACCCTATGCAACTCCTGGGCATTTTGTGCTATTCTTTTGAAATTAATAGTTACATGCCTATAGTCGAATTTATTAGTGAAATGGTGTAGTAGTTAATTGGACTATTTCCTCAGCAACACACCATCTGCAAATACTGGGATAATAATACTGACCTACCTGACAGAACTGTTTAAAGGAGTACAAGATAATTTATGTGCAATATGTTGCACACTGAAAGTCAATGTTTTCCTTTTATTGTCAGGCTGAACAGGAACCCTGACACCTGTATTTCTGCCCAGCACACGTTGTTTTGGTTTTCAGGCTGCAAGCTGAGATTTGAAAGAACTGCTTCAGTTCATGGCTGACCCATCTCAGAAACACAGATTTGCCTCCTTGAGAATGCTCTGATGTTCTAAATAATTCTCATCCAGCAAAGATGGCAGGGGTGATCCTGTGTGAACCAACTGAACTCTATAACATACTGAATCAGGCAACAAAGTGTTCCAGATTGACAGATCCAAACTATTTATGTTTGTTGGGTAAGTAACACGCAGGGTTGAAGCAAATGGTATGCCTAACCAACCTCACAGGGTTGTTATGAGGATAAAACTGAGACGAGGAGAAAAGCAAGGTATAAATATCTTAATAAAGATTAATAAATAATAGTAAATGCAACTGATTATAGGATACAGGCCAGTAATTAGATGCTTCATGTTGTAAGCTTGCTTTGAAAACAGCTGTGTTATAAAAAACTATATACACATGAAGTGCAAAGAAGAGACTTCCTAAAGTCCTGAATGTAGCCTATTTTTCTCAAAAAGTTGTGAATGCTCCCCAAGATTGGTAAATCATCCTCAACAAGAATCATTAATCCCATTCTGGTTGGTGGGGTGGCCATCTGGCAGAGGTCTTCCCTGCCCTGCTCCCTCTGATCTTTTAACTAGAGGTGCTGTGATTTGAACTGACAAATATCTTCCTGAAAAGCATGTGCCCACTGTAAAGTTGCCATTCGTTTTCCCTAATACATACCAAGCACGCACCAACCTTTTGCTCTGCAATTGAGAGAGTTTCGTCCACAGGCCCAATCAGTCTTTGGGTTCAATCCAGCAGAAGGCTTAAAAGGAGTTGTCAGAGTAGATCTTTCCTCAGCTTCCCCAAGCAACCTGCTGTTTTCCCCAATGCTCCTCTCTGAATACTGGAACAAACTCAAAGGCAAAATGCCTCACAGGATGAGGACTTATAGCAACAAGCAGGAATAATTCTTCCATTCACAGCTTGCAGAGGAAAGAGAGGAAGGCGATTTTACCTGCCTGTTTCTGAAGCTCCTTGTCCTGTGCTGCTGATTTGGCTTATGTCACTTTCCTGGTCCTCAGAGAGTGTTTTGGGACAAAGAAAAGGAAGGGCAAGGCAGAGAAAAGATCTGCTCTGCCGCTCCTTCAATTGACTTTTCCACTGGATCCAACTCTTTGAAAGAGAAAGCCAGTGCACAGTAGCACCATGTATTGAAATCTAGATCTCCTGTTTTCTAGATAGCAGGACAGAGATCTTTGCCAGCGAAGAATTGCCACACCTTAAACACTACAGGCCATTCACCCACACCCACCATAGTTTCCTGTGGACTAGAGGAGGGGCCATGGCTCAGTGGAAAAGCCTCTGCTTTGCAAGCAGAAGGTCTTAGGTTCAATCCTCAGCATCTCCAGCTGGGAGGACCAGGTAGAGGGAGATGTGAAAGGACCTCTGCTTGACATCCTGGAGAGCTGCTGCCGGTTGGAACGTACAATACTGACCTTGATGGACTGATAGTTTGATTCAATATAAAGGAGCTTCCTGTGTGTGGCCAGTGGTCCTATGGAAACTGCCTGTCTTTGGCTTACAAGGGCTAGTAACTTGTTGAATTTAAAACAAAAAAAGTAAAACTACCCAAGTTCTTGGGCTTCCACACTGCATTCTCAGGGGCCATACTTGGGCCTATCCTTCCTTCCTAGGAGAGGCTGCTGCATTTCCAGTTAAAGAAACGAACAGAGAATCAGTGCTAACCAAGCCCAAGTACCTGTTTCGCATTTTAGAATCTATTAATTCTTTGCATCATAAATAAAAAAGCAGTTACTTTTTACTTCTTGATCCGAAAAAGGGAGCTTTGTCTCTCAAAAGCTTATACCTTGAAAACCTTGTTGATCTGTAAGGTGTCACTGGACTCAAATCCTGCTGTTTTTCACTTGGGAAGCTTTTACATAGTTGTAATGAACTCATTCCTTGTATAAACAAATAGCATTTGTTTGCTTAGGATTTATCTAAAATGCTGATGCTTCACAAATTTCAGCTTAGATGATCCTTGAGTTGGTTTCCACTTGATGATTAGAATAAAAACCAAATTTAAAAAAATCCGATTACTAAAACAACCCATAAATCCACAATGAAAACAACAGCCCCACAAAAAGTCCAATGCAAAATTGAAAATATGAAATCAGTAACAGTGTCCAATGACATAAAAAATCAACAGGGCAGGTAAAAACCTAACATCAAGAATCTATGTAAAAGAAATGTTTCTGCTCACCTACTCACAGTGCTAAGACAAAGTGGATCTTGGGGGAGAGGGTGTTTTAGAGGTGAGGTGGAATCACAGCAAATGACTTATAATTACTGCCTTAAAGAACTGAATTTTGCTCTTTTATAATAGACCAACACAGCTACCCACTTGAAACTAATTATTGCCTTGTTACCACCGGACACCCCCTCCCCCCATTTTTCTCTCAAGTGAAAAGATGGATTTTCAATATCACTCTATCATAAAAGGTAGACTGTGATCTTGAAAAACCTACCCTCAGCCTGTGGGATTCTTGGGAAGACAGACCTGAGTAGCTCAGGCATGTCCAGTTTAGAACCATACCACATGAGAAAGGGGAGGTGGGCACCGGTGTTTGTGGATTGTTTTTTAAAATAACTCATTCTCAAAGCAAGCTCTGAAACTAAATGGAAGCTGTCGCATCTCAAGTTTCAAAGTCTGTTTATTAAAAACCCGGAAGTGGGTCAACCTAGTGCTGGGGTGGCAACGTTACTGGCCTCACCACTGCTACAACCGTATAGATTCCACATTAAAAGCTATATTCCATGTTACATGGCAGAGTTGTTCCTAAACAATAAACACAACACACAACCCAAATATCTATCTGTCACATCAGGGCGGTGTATGTGGTTCTCATATATTCCAGCCATCCCTATTTACCAGGGCCTATCCCTGTTTTCTGGATCCTGCCCCTGATAAATTTGCATCTATACGTTGTTTCTGTTTTCTGTCTTTTGGGGGATGCCTTGTTGAAATGTTGTTTGCACGAGACACCTTCTCATTGTTGATTTAGCTCCCTCTCCAGGCACCCTAGAAGTGAAATCTCTGAGTAGGCAGATGGCCTTTTGTCTCTAGCAGGCACACAGGCGTGCATGCAAACATCCAGAAACTAGGCAGTGCACAACCTGCCAGTTTACATGCTGCAGCTGCTGCGGTATGTTCAGATCTGTTGATAAGGTATTGTAGGACAATTATGGTTTTGCCAAGTATATCTTTAACTTAAAGGGAAAAAAACACCCTTCTGGCTTTGAAATTGCTGGAAGACTAAATGAATATGACATAAAGAAGTCACAGCAGAGGCTTTGCTTCATTTCCTTAATTTATACCGTGTCTTTCTTCCACATGAGGACTCAAGGAATCTTACATTGTTATCTTCACAACAACGGGTGAGGTAGGTTAGGCTGAGAGTGTGGGACTGGCCTAATGTCACCCAGCAACGTTCCGTGGCAGAGTGGGGAATTCAGACCTGTGTCTTCCAAACCTTAGTCTGACATTTTCAGCACAGCACCAAATGCTGTGTAAAAGGGGAGCTCAAAACAGTGATGGGTATGAGAACTGGGGATGTTAAAAGGTATTGTTTATGATATATTGGAGGGTGTCAGTCTTCCTTTCACTTTATCTTCACAACAACTTTGTGGCTTAGGTTAGTGTCCAAGAGAGAGCCACAGTCCACTCCCGGGTTCTCCCAGGCACCTTGACTGAGCGTGGATTTTAACATGGGTCTCCTGGGTTCAGTACTGCCCTTCACTGAGTCCGTGGTTGAGCCTTGGCATTTGCACACAGCTGCTCATTGCAAGGGCCCAACATGGCCACTGTGGTCTCTTGATCGCATCGGCGAGAGAATCCCGGGACGGGTGTAGTGACTTGCCAAGAGGGAGCTCAGGAGTGAGCAGGCTGACTGCATCTTCTCCCTCTCACGTGTGACAATCGCCCTGTAAGCTGGCCGATAATTCCTTGCAGGCACTGAAACAATAAAATGTATCGGCCTGTTGAGCTGGCTTCTTCAGCTGCACCAAAGCCTCAGGGTTTTTTCTTTGACTCTTTGGACTCCCTGCTGCAAATTCCTCAAATGTGTGTTGGGGGAGATCTGCAGGTGCATCACAAAAGAAACAAATTAGTCATTTGTCTGTGTTTTTGACTTATAAATTACTTCAATATGTGTATTTTTTTAAAAATGGTTTTCAAACCAGTTTACAATACACTGCACTCAGGGACTGGCTTGATTCCCATGACTGATTTCCTTCATTATCGTTGTTTAGATATTTATACCCTGCTTTTCTCCCCAGTGGGGAGAGCCGCTTACAACATCATTATCCCCTCCTCTGTTATATCCTCACAACAACCCTGTGAGGTAAGTTAGGCCGAGAGTTACTGGCCCAAAGTCACCCAGCCGGAGCAGGGAATCGAGTCTGCACTTCTCAGCTCCTAGCTCAACACTCCAACCATTATTCTGCACTGATTCTCAGAAGCAGCTGAAATTTCTAAAGTGGAAAGTTTGAATGGTTTTGAATGTGGTCGACTGGCTTTCGCACTAGCTATAGAGAATAAAAGGTAAAGGTCGTCCCCTGTGCAAGCACCGAGTCATTACTGACCCATGGGGAGACGTCGCATCATGATGTTTTCTTGGCAGACTTTTGTTACGGGGTGGTTTGCCATTGCCTTCCTCAGTCATCTACAATTTAACCCTCAGGAAACTGCGTATTCATTTTACCGACCTTGGAAAGATGGAAGGCTGAGTCAACCTTGAGCCGGCTACCTGAACCCAGCTTCTGCCAGGATCGAACTCAGGTCGTGAGCAGAGCTTGGGCTGCAGTACTGCAGCTGGTACCAATCTTCCACAAGTTGCATTGCTTACCAGTTAGTTTTGAGGCCCAGTTCAAGGGGTGCCATTTAAAATTTTCAGATTCCTAAATGGCAGCGGTCTGCTGCTGCATCTCAGCAATGTTTAAATCAGGCCCCTCTTTATAGAAGCCCAAAAAATTTGCCCTCAGCATAGGTTGACTAGAAGGGGGTAAATCCAGAGTAGTAAGTCAAGAGATGTAGCAAGAAGCTTCCTGTATGGTTGGGTATTTGGGGTATGCTTTATACACAGTTCTGCAGGCTGAACAGTCCCGTCATTCCAATCATCTAGGAGGCAGAAGTGGGGAGCAAAGAACCAGCTTTTGTCTCCCTCCTGCTTTCTGGAAAAAACATCAGAGTGATTGCTGACAGTTTAATGGGGCGTTGGTTATACATCGGCCTCTTTTTCTGCAGGTGTTATCAGTCTATCTTGCAGCTTGGATTGTGTGTATAGAAATCTGCTTCCCTGCACACATCTTGTCAGGGTGTTTCCCTGCAAACGGCTTTTTAAAAATCATGAGTTCAAGGCCCATCTGTACTGCTGCCAGTTCAGGTTTTTGAAAAGAATCTTGACGGGAGAGACTCTGTTGCTTTCAGCCTAGCATGGGAAGAGAAAGGGGCTTAGAGGAATCAAAATGGACCCAGATGCTGCTTAGGCACCACCAGTTGCTTTAGGGGATTGATCAGTTGACCTGTCTGCATTTCTTCTTTGTGTGCTGTCATTTTCAGATGCTCGTACTAAGCGGGAATACAACGAAAGTCACCTGGTAACAGCACTAAGAGTGAAACAGGCGAGTTACATTTTTGGACTTGCTGACCATCTGTTTGTGTTATCTGTGGCTTGGCTAGAATCTGAGTACATGCTTTTCAGCTTAGCTAGTGTTGGCACTGCTCTGAGGCAAGGCGGTGGGGGGGATGGAGTAGACAACAATGCAATCTGATTTGTAAGCCAACAGGAAGTTATCCTGCAGGACAACTGACCCATTGAGAGGGCATGCAAAATCTGACTGTACTTACAGCCTTTGTCTTCTGATTTCTGTGTCTGATAAGGCATCATCCTTATTTCTCCCTGTTTGCCGGAGGCCTTCTTAAACCTGTGTTAGGGGGAGAAGCTGGAGTTCTTGTTCTTCAGGCTTTAGCTCCCTTCCCTTGATGCAGTCATACATATGATGGCTTCCTGAGGTTGATGTTGCAGTGCACTAGTGGTACATACATCCTCATTGGTAACAGTCAGAGGGGGGGGGGGAGATGGAGCAGTACCCCGAAAAACTGTGGCAGAAATTCCAGTTCTAGAATTAATTTGAAAAATCCTTCCAATGATTCCCAAATTAAAGAAGGATAGAGCACAGTGAACTTCCAAAACAATCCAAGCAGGTAAAAGGTAACGGTAGTCCCCTGTGCAAGCACCGAGTCATTACTGACCCATGGGGGGGACGTTGCATCACGACGTTTTCTTGGCAGACTTTTTGCGGGGTGGTTTGCCATTGCCTTCCCCAATCATCTACACTTTACCCCCAGGAAACTGGGTACTCATTTTACCGACTTTGGAAGGATGGAAGGCTGAGTCAACCTTGAGCTGGCTGCCTGAACCCGGCTTTCGCCAGGATCGAACTCGGGTCTTGAGCAGAGCTTGGGCTGCAGTACTGCAGCTTACCACTCTGCACCACCAGGTAGCCAGCTTGCACAGGGGACTACCTCTACCTTTAATGCAAACACAGAACCAGGGAAACACTCTCTTCCCTAAAATACACATAGTTTGTTTTAACCTCTGGGACCTCTTGGGTACAGGCTTCTCACTGAAAAAGTCTGCTAAATTAAAAATCAGTCCACAGCCATGTTTCACCATTTTTCTACTTTGTGTTTTGTTTGACTTCATTTACACCCCGCTTCTCTTGCCAATGGGAACCCAACGGGTCTTAGCACAGTACTTAATGCTCTACTTTTTTTCTGTTTGTGCTTTAAAGAATCTGTTGGGCAAATACACGCCTCCTCAGTCCATTGATTTGGGGTGCGTCCGATACTGCATTGTGTACGACAACAAAACGGATACTTTGGAAGCTGCTTTTGATATGGATTATGACCTACCTGAACTGGATGAAGAACTAAAAGGTGTTCCTGCTTCTGCTATTCCTATTGCTGTTAAGCAGGCTGACTGATTGTGTGTAACAGGCTTCCTTCGCGCAAGACATGGAGTTCATTCTCACTGAGGTGGTGGTAAATATTTTTCTAGGCTGTCCCACTTCTGACTGCAGGTAGGGGATCATATGAATGAGTAGGGGGGGATTGCAAGAACCTAGAAAACTAGCTTATCAAGTTGAAACATTCCAGCTCAGCCTTCTCCCTGTCATGTTACTATTTCATATGGAGGATGAGGCATAGCTTTGCATGCAAGAAGTGCAAGAGTCATTCCCAGTTGATCTCAGCAGCATTGGGGGATAAAAACCCTTTTTCTGCATCTGGATTTCATGGAGGAAGCTGTTTGTTTGGCTATTGTATGAAGTGGAATGTTGTCTTCAGCCTTTCCAAACTTAGGGCTTAACATTAACCCTGATCAGTAGCATGAAACCCAGTAAGCTGCAGGCTACTGGAATATTTTCTTGTTTTATTTTACACAAGTTTGGTGTGGTTAAGAGCGTGGGACTCTAATCTGGAGAGCTGGGTTTGATTCCCCACTCCTCCACTTGAAGCCAGCTGGGTGACCTTGGGTGAGTCATAGCTTCTAGGAGCTCTTTCAGCCCCACCCACCTCACAAGGTTTTTTGTTGTGGGGATAATAATAACACACTTTGTAAACCACTCTGAGTGGGTGTTACGTTGTCCTGAAGGGTGGTATATAAATTGAATTTTGTTGTTATACTCCACCTTTCTGCCCTCATAAGGGCCACCGAGGTGGCTCAAATTGAAACACATAATAAAATCAGGTCTTTAAAAACATTAAAATCAACCCCGAACACATCATTAAAACAATTAAAAAGCAGAGCAAAATCCATAGGAAAACATAAAAACAAAACATTGGACAGGAGGAAGGAACACTGAGGAACACCAAATGAAACAAAAAAAGTCTTCGCCCACTGGCAGAGGATGGCAACAGAAGGGGACAGATGAGCCTCCTGGAGAAGACAGTTCCAGAGTTTTGGGGCCACAACCAAGGGGGTCCTTTTCTAGATGGCCACCTACCTAATCTTAGAAGGCAGGGGCTCCAAAGATGACCCTCATGGTCAGGTAGGTCCATAAGGGAGTGGGCGGTCTTTCAGGTATGACGGTTCCAAACCATATAGGGCTTTAAAGATCAGCACCAGCGTATTGAATTGTGCCCGGAAACAGATTGGGAGCCAGTGTAAATAGGGCAATACTGGAGTGATAAGGTCCCTAGGATCCATTCCTGTCAACATCCTGGCGTGCAGCGTTCTGCACCAGTTGAAGGTTCCAAACGCTTTTCAAGGGCTGATCTTCGTAGTTCACATTGCAGTAATCTCATCTAGATGTAACCAGGACACGAACCACAATGGCCACATTTTCTACCCAGGAAAGGCTACAGCTGGCTAATCAAACAAAGGTGGTAAAAGGTACTTTCAGCCACAGCTGTGGCCCTGCTTTATCCAGCAGTAGGCCTGGCTCCAAGAGCACCCCCAGACTACGGACATGTTCCTTCAAGGGGTGCACAGCCTTATCGTGAATGGATGCTTTGCTCTCTTCCCATGCATGCTAGCAGCAGATCCTCCCAAAGAGTTCCTAACAAATCTCTTTTTTCTCCCCCACTTAGACTGTGAAGGAGATCCGGAAGCCTTGATTAAAAAACGCAAATTGTCACCTAAACAAAGTAAGTACAGTTTTGTTATTGCAGTAGCGATCCAAGAGTTGTTACGGAGCTTGAGGGCCAAACAGGTGTGACGTTGTGCCTCGTGAGTTCCCCAACCCAACTCCCATGCTCTCGCAGTCAAACATGAATAGTAAAAAGTCCAGTAGCACCTTTAAAACTAACCAACTTTATTGTAGCATAAGCTTTCGAGAACCACAGCTCTCTTCATTAGATGCTGATGAAGAGAGCTGTGGTTCTCGAAAGCTTATGCCTCAGTAAAGCCGGTTAGTCTTAAAGGTGCTACTGGACTTTTTACTATTTTGCAACTACAGTCTAACACAGCTAACTCCTCTGGATCTACGACCAAGTCAAACATGAGATTCCAGAAATTAAGTACGCAGAAGCCCGATTTGGATTCAAACTACTGCAAATGGAGGAAAGAGGCATCAACCTTCCCCCCATGCCATTTTCGTGACCAAAAATGGCTTGGGGGGCTGTTTGTCACAGTTCGCAGGGAGGTAGCCATGTAGTGGGGAGAAAGTGGCCCATGGACACCTGGTGCCTAAGGGCTTACAGAAGCCTGAAGCCAGCCTTGTAGCAAACAGTAGCTCTTAAACACATTTCAGGCGAAATGTGGCTCTTGGTTCATCTCTCGGCGGTGGAGGAGTCAAGAAGGATGTTGGGTGCGAGGGCAGACATGATGCTAAGGCCTTGCTCTCCAGGGTTCCTGCTGTATTTGCAGCTGCCTGGAGGAAAATAGCCCCTCCAGGGAGCAGGCTGGCAAGGGGGAGCCATTGCAACCACCACACCTTTGCTCCTGCCTGCAGATGCCAAACATGGATCCGCTGCACGCTGTGCCAGAGTCATGCAACGATATACCCGCTTCCCTGTCCAAGTCCTGAGAGGTGGGTATGAGCAGTTCACTGCCAGTTACCATTTCCTCAGGACCCAGAAGGTATTCTGGATGCCTCAGGTAAGAGGAGATTAACGTCACTTCTGTCTTTCGTTCAAGCAGAGAGATGTATAGAACGGAGTCTTTTGTTTCTTCTGCTGGGATGCTGCCCTCCGTTTCACGTTTATGTATATCTGTGAGGCAACTTTTACTCCTTGCATCCCCTTTGTGGGATGTACAGATGGAGTCAAGCCGAGGAGGATCAGACCGCTCAGGGTGCTGACAGGCTAGCCATTGCAACAGGCATAAAACTTCCAATCCTGCTGTGCAGACTGTTGATTGGCTGGCCATTGTGCTCATCACCAAGTCACCTCCCTCCTTCCTTCCCATCTGGCCGTGCAGACTGTTGATTGGCTGGCCACTATGCTAATCGCCAAGTCACCTCCCCTCTTTCTTTCCATCTGGCTGTGCAGAGTATTGATTGGTGGTCCTTCTTTCCGCGTCTTCTGTGTCCACTCACCCATTGTTCTGAGTGACATTTCAAACAGGCCAATTCCCATGCTGTGAAGTCCTCATAGCTGCCAGATGATCATATGTATAGCTGTTAGTACACGTGTATCCCAGAATAGTGATTACTCAGGGCTGTTTCACACCAGGACAGCTATGCCGGGAGGGGGCAACTTATGCTCCCTCTCCCTTCACTCCATGGTCCTGATATGGCAGAGATCCAGATGTGGCCCTCTCTCCTCCTCTGCTGTTATTCGTGGCGCTTAGCCATCAAACCACAAAACCATTTGTCAGGAGTGTCTGCCGGCCGATGCTGTAGTTTAGTAGGCCAATACTTCGGACAAGTTGTGTAGCAGCTTGAGGGCCAGCCATGTGTATCCCCTGTGGCCATAATTTGGCCACTTAGAGACTTGGGGAAGGAGACAGAAAAATGATAACACTAGTAATTCTCACTACAATTATGACCAGGTGCCAAGATGCCACTTGCCAGCTTCTAATGGCAGGGCTCCTCCCAATCCTTCCTGGTCCCCTGCCATTGCTTGACTTGTAGTTTGGCTCTAAGCAGCAGGAGAAAGGGGGGAGGGGAAAATAGTGTCACACTATGCGTGCTGTCACTTTCGGCCCCCAACCCCCAGGAATGTGGTGACATCACTTCCTGTTTTTCCACCTCTCCATCTCCCCAGAGCCTGGTGAGGCTCCTGCTAGTTGTCAGCAAGGGCTGCCAGCCCTAAAGCCGCCATCCTCCCACAAAAATATAAAAGGAGGAAAAGGGAACAGCGATTGATTAGGGTGGAGACCAGAAACTAGGCACCGTCCCTGGTGAATGGGGGCAGTTGGAGTATAGGTGCTGCCTTCGTCGTGCTCTAGATGCCATCCCTATTTCCTAAGCAGCTTCTTCCAATTCATACACCACGGCCGCTCCCTGAACTTCCCGAAGGACACCCTACAATTTTAAAGCCGGGCCAAGCCTGTAACAGAAACCACCTTGTTCAATTAATTTGTTGCTCTCGGCAGCCACCTCTTTGATCGCCTCTTGCTTGAGTCAATCTTTACATTAAAAACAAAAGTTGACATTCCTTATGTTGTTTCTTCTCACACCCCCAGAAGCAGATTGATGATCTGCTTGAGGTTGGGGCTGTGCTAGAAGAGGAGAGGAAAAGAATTTGAATGCCAGAACAGTTGCATTAAGCATGCAAATGAACCTTGAGGTGCTGGTGTTGCTTAATTGTTCCTGCTTCTGTTACTCGTGGGAAGGTGCACCAACCCTCTACCCTAATGAGCTGATTGCCTGTAGGGCAGTTGCAACTCTTGAGTAAACTCAAACCGACAAAACAAAAATCGGCTGCTGGATAGACTTGGGTTTTAGAGCAGCTTTTAAAGTACCGGCCAGACATGTCATACTGATTGAGAGCCCGCAGGATATGGTGGGTAATGTGTCAGAGTAAGATCTGACCCAGATAGCCCAGATAAGCCTGATCTCGGCAGGTCTCGGAAGCTAAGCAGGGTCGGCCTTGGTTAGTAATTGGATGGGAGACCTCCAATGCAGACCAGGGTTGCAGAGGCTGGCAATGGCAAACCACCTCTGTTAGTGTCTTACCATAAAAACCCCTCCAGGGGTCGCCATAAGTCGACTCTGACTTGAGGGCACTCTCCACCACCAAAGTCTGGGAGGCCTGAGTTTAAATCCCCACTCACCATAGAACCTCCATGGGCCAATCTCAGCCTAACCCACCTCACTGGCTTGTTGTTATGAGGATAAAAAGGAGATCGGGAGAATGATGGTGTAACAGGCCTTACACTTTGGATCCCCATTGGTGAGAGGGATATAAATACCTTTTCATGGATTAAAACAACAACAGTTCTGTGGGTGAATGCATTTTTAGTCTTCCACTGAGGTTATGTTCAAAGAAATGAATTAAGGTAGACAGATGGAAGGCGAGGTGGCAGAGCAAGGTATGCTGCAAATGTTTGATTGAATGAACTAAGATCTCCAGAGGGACTGTGGATTCCTTTCCCATTACGTGATGAAAGAAATTAAGGGGCTGTGGCTCAGTGGCAAAGCACCTGCTTTCCACAGTAAACAGAACTGATCCACATGGATCGGGGTCTGACATCATGTAAGGCCTGTTCACTCCTGGTTAACACAAAGAATCCACTGCAGCAGTTTCTTCGGGAATCGAAAAAAACTGCCTCTTATAAAGCTGCTTTATATGGATTCAAATCATTGACCCACCTAGCCCTGTTCGTTCTCCTCTGACCAGCAAGCAGGCCTCCGGGGTCTCATCTCATCTTCCCAGCACTTTGCTACTTGAGATTCTTTAGCTGGAAGTTCAACCTTGAACCTTCCTCACGCAGATCGTTACTGCTGGGCCGCAGCTTCTCCCAAGAAAACATTAAGCAAGAAAGGCTCGGCATCTCCCTTTGATGACTCTGCAATGCTGTCTTATACCCATCTAGCCCCATATTGTTTTCTCTTAAGTGGCAGTGGCTGTACAGTGGTGGAAGCCCTTTCCCCAAGATCTGTGGCCTTATGGTTCTTTGACTGGGGATGCCAGCCCCAGACCTTCTGCTGTCAAAGTATATGCTGTGCCCGTGAGCTGCAGCCTCTTCTCCCAGCTTGCTTTCAGTCAGTAGTCAGGGAGCCCTCATGCTCTTAACATGTTAGTTTTTAAAGGGCCGTGATGACCTGGGTGCACAGTCCAGCCATATGCAAGCACTTTTGGTCCTATTGGTTGCAATAAGAGAATTAAGTGTCTGTTTAGACAACTTGAAAGCTTTTGAGTGGACTGCATGTGAACCTTTTAAGCCCATGGACGCAGCCCAGGACTTAAACTTTATGGAATTGGCAGGATCCCAGTTTAAGAGCTGTGCTCTTCATTGTACCTTTTGGTTCTTCTCCAGGAACTAGAGGAAATTCTACCTTACCCGGTTGAGATCGTTCCAAGCAAGCTGTACATGGGAGATTACAGGCAAGCCTGTGATCGGCAGATACATAAGGATCTGAAAATCATAGCCCATATCAATGTCTCAGAGGAGATGGACACACTGTGAGTTGCACGGTCTAGGGTGACAGCACTGAACAGGGCTTATCCTGTAGCCTTGCACAGAAGCCCAGAAAAGTTACTTTTCCTTCATAAAAATGCTTATTGGCTTGCATGTCCACAGAAAAGAAGCCAACTGTTGTAGCATAGTGGTTAAATGGTTGGGTTGGGAGTCAGCACCCTGCTGGTTTGATTCCCACTACTTCCATGAGCTCTGCAGGTAGCCTTGGGTAAGCCACTCCTCTCAGTTCCCCAGCTATATTATGGACTGGAGATAATGACACTAATCTGTCCAGAAGGATAGTATATGAGCACGTTGTTGTTATCATCATCTAGTGTGTAAATGCCATCGTTTTAGCCTTTGGTTGGCATGGTGTGGTGGTTATAGTTTTGGACAGGGACTCGGGAGGCCCAAATTTAATCCCCACTGCCACAAAGCTTACTTAGTGACTTTGGGCCAGGCGGCCTCTTTCTCCATGTAAACCCTCTCCCTCTGAAGATAAAAGGGAGAACCGTGTATGTTACTCTGAGCTACTTAGTGGAATGGTGGAGTAGACATGTAAAAGACAGACAAGAGCATCAGGACATATTCAGCAAATAAGGAGTGTTGGTTAAAAGAGCACGGGATGAGACCACATCCCCAAGTCATCATTTTCATTAACGTAGGAAGGCATCTAGGACATATTCAGGGAGGGGCAGTTCCTTGGTGGAGCAGGTGTTTTGCATGCAGAAGATCCCGTGTCCAATCTTCAGATAAGAGATCATTAGAAAGAGTTTCAAAAATATAAAAGTTATATAAATATAAAAAAGTAATAAGTATATCACAGCAGCAGCAGGTAAAGATGACAAGCCTATCAAGACCAGAAAGGGCTGATTCAGACTCCGTTGACATGTTTGGAAAGAGGGAGGAATGCAGCTGTCCTGTTGAAGGGCGTTCTGTCACTCTGGAGCTGTCCGCATACAGGACCTGGGACACATACAAGCCAATCTGGCCTGTCCCTGTAATGGAATTCAGAACAGAACCTTGCTTGCTGATCTCAGAATATGGGGATGGTGGAGGCCGCCACATAAGATTAGGTGCCCTAATATACCCTGGACCCCGTTTTTGTTAAGCTTTAAAAATCTAGTAATTTAATAATAAATCTACCTGGACACTAAATGCATTCGCTCAAGGTGCAATGCTCCAGGCTGGTTATCAGAAGGCCTGCAAATTCAAGTCTACAGTTGTAGTCCATGCTGTCCAGAGTGGCCTCTTCCTTATCAGATTTGAAAGCCCAGAAAGATGCTGTAATTTTTAAAAATTCTTTCTTTATTATTTTTAAATATAAACAAGATACAGATACATATACATATATATATATATATATATATATATATATATATATATATATATATATATATATATATATGGTATATATATTGGTATATAACTATATACCAATATATATAACTATAAGTGTTAGTTAAGAAGCTTACAGAGTTCAGTGTGTTGTGAAATTGGATCTGTCTGTAAGTAAGATAATAGAACTATGTACCTTTTACATAAAATAAAATTCAGTTTGTAGAATATTTTCTGCTTGTTTAAAAGGTATTATTAACTTTAAAGTATAAACAGATGAGTACAAGCCTGGTATTAAGAGTTACAAAGCACATTCCTTACTCAAAAGATTTTTAATATATATGAACATTTTTTGCAAAGTCAACTAAGTCCCCCTCCACTAATTGTGTTATCCTATCAATTTTCCTATATAGAGAGATGAATAAACACAATAACAAAAAAATAAACATTACTAACACTAAAGGAACCTTATACATGACTACCCTGACCTATTGGAACCAAAGAACATTTTCTTCTCTTGGATTTCTGGAATAATTTCCAGAGCTATTGGGTCATTTTGTTCTAGGAGCAAGTTGATGATACTATTTTCCCTTGTCCCTCCCTCAAACCTTTATTCTTATGATTTTGTTTCTCTCTGCTTATTGAGAGTTCACATACATACATCTTCTAAGATTAAACATTAAAGTTGAAGTTTAGCAGTGCAGAGAAATAGAAAATAAGAATAAGAAAAATGTCTATTAGTTGTGTCTGACTGGAATCTTGCTATTCTTTTGAGGAGTAGGTGGTTTTGATCTTTTCCTCTTGTTAGATGCATTCTCAGAGTCCATAATTGGGTCTAGGTTGATGTTTTGTAGTAAATTTAAGCATGACTCCTGATCTTCTGCCAGATAGATTTTTCCTTTGTATTTGAAGCTTTGTGAAGTTTGACCATCTGTAGTCTATTTTTGCTTTTCTGAGGGTTTCTGTTATCTGTTTGAGTTCTTTCTTCCTGCTCAGAATTTCTTTAGGCAAGTCAGTGAGTACAGCAGTAGGGGTTCCTTTGTAAACAAATGAATTCTGTGATCTGGTCGTTCCTAGGATCTTCTTTCTTATCCTCCAGTCAGAGAATGTTGCCAAAATGTCTCTAGGACCTCTCCTTTGTTGGTTATTTGGGAAGCCGACTCGGAATGCTTTTTTGATTAACGGGGCAATATCTTCTTTTAACTTTTAAGCATTTTGTTAGCCAATTTGCTAGAAATATAGTTATATCTTCATTTGCTGTTTCTTCTTCATCAATCCCTCTAAATTTAAGATTCAATCGACGAATTGAAAGTTGTAGGGATTGTATCCTGTTTTGCATTGAGTCATTTTCTTTTTGCATAACTTTAATCTCTTTTTGCAATGTGCTACTGAGATCCATTGCCCAATCTGTCTTTTGGATAGCTTTGGTAATGTCAAGTTTTATTCCATTGATCTGTTCTGTTAGATTTGCAATTTTATCCAAAATACTATGCTCCATAATTTGGTTTAGTACAGGCGGATAAACTTTGGGTAGAGGTTTATCTACCAGTATTGCCTCCGACGCCATTTTAGCTGCGTCTTTTCCGACCCTGCTCTGAAATTCAGGCAGCTGCATCATGGGGAAGAAATCCTGGAGTCTTCTGGAGATTTTATTATTTTTTCTTATTCTCTGCATTTTGTTTACCCATGTCAAGGGTGATCATAACTCAGTAGTGTCTCTTAGATATTTAGTTAAGTTGAGGGGGGAGCGGAGCTCAGATTTTGAGTCCATCTTCCTCCGAAGTGGCGCCATGCCCCCCCCCCCAAAGATGCTGTAATTCATTCTCATGCATGCCAAGTAGAGCTTTGCCGTCACAAAAACATCAGTTGGAATCTGCCTGTTCACACACCTGAACAGATCTTCTGTATGCTCTTTCGTAGCTTCCCAAAAGATAGCAAGGACCTCCTTCACATACCCATTCCAGACTCTCCAGAGGCAGATATATTCACGCACTTTGGTGATATTTGCCACTTCATCGGTGAGTAAATCAAGATGTTCCTCCTCCCCAGTGCCCTGATTGCTGTGGGCAAGGGACACGTATTCTTTAAACAGCATGATCTTATTCCCCTGACTTGCTAGCCACAGATGCCCCACAGAATGTCCCAAGACCGGAGCTCGCATAAACCCATGGGTTTTCCATTGGGAGTCCCCAACCTTTTCAAGCATGTGAGCAACTTTGGAATTCTGACACAGGGTGGTGATCACAACCACAAAATGGCTGTCGCAGCCAACCACAAAATGTTAGGATTGAGGTTATACATAAGTAATGGCAACACTTAAACAATTCAGGCAGAATTTCTGTTTAACAGAATGCCTTTTAAAATGAACATTGTTTAAAAATCTTTTCTTGCCTATGCAGCTTACCTTCAGTCGCACGGTGAAAATCCTTGTGCTGTAGGGGCAGCTGCTGCTGAAGCAACTATTAAAAATTCTGCACAGCCCGGCAGATCTCGGGGGGCTAATCAGAAGCCCTGCTGGGCAAAAGCCCTACTTGATCCTGCCCACTTTCTAAAAACACTTGGTAGATTCCAGGAAAGGTGTCTGAGGGTACTAAGGTGCCCATGTGTGCCCTGTTGGGGACCCCTGGAATAGATAGTGCTCCCAGCCAATGCTAGGCCGCATACTGGTCAGAATCTGCGAGATATAGCCACAATACAAGAAACTGCCTAGGCTCCCTGACTGGCTGGCTTGTTGAGGTCTTTTATTTTGGACTTGAGTGTTAGCAGGCAATAGAGACTTGAACCAAAGGTTCTTTGTGGAGTAAGTGGATGCCCAAGATGGTCAGCAAGAGGCAAGGCAAGATGTTAGCTGGATACCAGAAGCGCTCTGCTGGATCAGCAAAAAATTGTTCTAGTCTAGAGTCCTGTTTCCATGCATGTGTGTCCAGATGCGATCTTTAAAAGGCGAAAGATTTATGCGATCTGAAGAGAAACCAGAGTATGTGTCCAGATGCTTCTGGGAAGCACACAAGCAAGTCACCAAGATCGCTGTCGTGTACCATTGTTTGTTCCCAAGCAATTGCTGACCATGGAGATTTCCATTCAGCCCCCATTCAGGTGACTTCCACAGTGACTTCCACATGATGGTTTCTGTCTTGCATGAAGGACTTCCTTTCATCTATCCTGAATCTACTGCCCTTCGACCTTCACTGTGTGACCCTAAGTGGGAGTACTATGGGAGAAGTAGGAAAAATTCTCCCCATCCAAGTTCTCTACACAAAGCTTATTAAAGTCGCAGGACTTGGACAGCTCCCAGGCAGATAATCTCCTTCCAAAAGCTTTGGGAACAAAACTGAATTCCAAAAGCTGGCTCATGCCCCACCCCTAATGACTATTTGCCAGGGTATATACATAGAACCTTCATGTTCAGAAGCAGTCTCCCTCTGAATACCAGTTGCTGGTGGTGGTGGAGCATGCCCCCAAGTCATAGCTGATTTATGGCAAGCCCTGATGGGGTTTTCATGGCAAGAGACTAACAGAAGTGATTTACCATTGCCTGCCTGTGCAGCCCTGGTCTTCACTGGAGGTCGCCCATTCAGTTACTAACCAAGGCTAACCCTGCTTAGCTTCTGAGATCTGATGAGATCAGGCTCTCCTGGGCTATCCAGGTCAGGGCACCAGTTGCTGGAGGCAAGGGCAAATGACAGGGGAAAGGCTGTCGGACGTATGCTAACCTTTTCTCACAGTACAAGTCGACTTTAAAAAAAAAAACACCTCTTTTCCTAGAGTTTGTGTCTTACCACTTAGCACCCAAGCAACGTAACAGACATTTTTCTTTTGTTCTTTCCTCTAGATAGTCGTATACCTCATGGAGGCGTCCTGGTTTTCTCCGTCTTAGGAATAAGCAGGTGCAGCGCTGTGGTGATGGCCTATCTCATCCATTCATGTAGGCTTTACTTAAAGGTGGGTGCATCTACAGAGGAGCGGTTTTCTAGTTTTCATCTTGCCTCTAACCACTATCAGGCTGTGCAAAAAATCCAGACTTCTTTACAGTAAACAATAAAACCACATCAGCACAAGTCAACCGCAACAATTCATTGCATGACGAATCAGCAGCACACCAAACTGGATGGATCAGTGCTTAGGATTTGCTGTCTCACTTGGATATCCAAATTGCTAGGGTACTTCCCCATAATCTGGAAAGCGGAAATTTTGATATATGTATGTAGTTCTAGGACCCCCCAGTGGCTGAAAAAACCCTACATGTTGGACAATGTGCATCTTTCTCAAAATGGGGACCATGAAGTTCACCACCACATGGTTTGCTACCCAAACAGCTGATTACTAAAGATATGCAAAAAAATGTTATTTGTCGCTCTGGCAGTCACCTTGCTTGGAGATCTAGATTGCATCCACATGGAAGTCTTGCTCTGCACTCCTCCATCAAAATAAGCCCCGGAGTGGATTTTGGTGAGAGGTCTTCCACGTAGCATTGTGCAAACATCATCCACCTGGGCTTTCCCTAGTTCTGTTGCGTGTTTTCTGAAATTTGCTTTGGTATGATCTTTCCTGAAAGATCGGACACAAATAGATTCGGGGAAAGCATGGATGAGTGCAGATTTCCATTATCTGCTTGCCCAGTCCAGATGCCATTTCTCCCCTCCACTGCCGAGATGCTTTTTACTGTCTTTTTTATTGGAAGTGTCAGACTATGCTACTTGAGAGTTGATAGTCTGTTTCACTCCCTTCTGCAAGAAGACAAGGTCTTTCTGGTTTCAAAAGGTTTATTGTGAAAGATAGCATTCATCTCCAAGTATACATAATCCAGGATAGAGATCCTGGCCAACCAAAGGATTGACAAGAATAACTCATGAAAAGAAAGTGGTTACATTTCACACTCCTAAGCCCAGCCTCCCCCCTGAATTCACATAGCAAAGCTTCTCAGAGGCGTGATGTGCTGGCCAAGGTCGAATAGATAAGAGAGTTTCCTTTCCCATGGATTCGGCTCCTTGCAGGTGTTGAGGCCTGGAGGAAAGAAAGACTAAATACTACAGAATTAAATATGGCTTTACTCAGGTTAAACAGGCTCTGACATATCATTGTGGCATTCGTACATACATTGGTGGCATTAGTACATACATTGGTGCCATCAAGTCGCAACCAACTTCTGGCAAGCCCAGCATGGGGTTTCCAAAGCAGGTGAGAAGCAGAGGTGGTTTGTCATTGCCTTTTGCAGAGTCTTCCATGGTGGTTCCCCATCCAAGTTCTGACCCTCGTAGCTTCTGAGATCTGACGAGATCAGGCTATACCAAGCCACCTTCCCAGCTGTAGATCATTACATTATAGTAATATACTGCCAGGGCTTTTTTTCAGCTGGAACTCGGTGGAACGGAGTTCTGGAACCTCTTGAAATTGGTCACATGGCTGGTGGCCCTGCTGCCTGATCTCCATACAGAGGGGAGTTTAGATTGCCCTCTGCGCCGCAGGACCGCCCCCCCCCAGTGGCTAAAATCATGAACTAAGGGCACCTGCACTTTTGATGGAGAGATCTGTTATGCGCTTCTTTATGACTAACCCACACACTCTAATTGTCTTTGTAGGACTCCTGGAGTTACATCCAGAAGTGTAAAACGAACATTCGGCCAAACCGAGGGTTTGTGCAACAGCTGTCGAAGTGGGAACATCGGATCTACATGACAACAATCACTGATATCTCTGAGCCATTTTACTGACAAAAGGCAGATAGCAGCCGGAACACTGATTGTAGGGGCAGCAGTCGGGTGGGGGGGGGGGGGGTGAGTTGTGCTTTTGGGAAGCTTTTTTTAAAAAAAAACTCTTTAAACACCTTTCTGTGGTTGTTGCCTTGAACTGTTTACTATCTGTGCCGCAGGTGAGCAATATTAAGGCTTTCTCTGAGTTTCACTGAGGAATAAATACATGGAGTTGTAGCCCAACTACATTTTCCATTAGTGGAGGGCACTTCTGTCGATGGGATGGAACTTTTCTAGCCCAGCCTCCCTGCAGCTCACTGATCTCCCTGAAATCCTGCTCCTGTGGGACAGTGAGCCATTTCAGGGAGACCACTGGGTTTGGATTCAACCTCTGAGATTTTAATAGATTGTGAGCTTTGGCTGTTGGGGACAGCCAGGGTTTGAACCACTAGAGGCCCATTAACTTGTTGAAGAGGGGGCTTTGCTCAGAGGCAGGGGACCTCCGTCGACACTGGGAAGGATCTTGTCTTGCGAGTCCAGAGAGCAGCACCTGGTCAGATTAGGCAATATTGTGCTAGACAGATCAGCAGTCAGGCATAATTGCACAGACACTGGGGGGCCTTTCTGTGTATTTGTGGGTTGGGGAATGACAGTTCAGCATGGCTCCACCAGCAGATAGCTCAGTGGCTTTCTTGGATTGTTCTGGCTGTGGATGCTTCTGGGTTAGGCCCAGGTAACAGATTAATCTCTTGGCTTTGCTAACCTTCTGTACGTTAGCTTCCCTGCTTCCAGCTCTCCTGGGAATCATGTTGGGCAATAATGTCTTTGGTTTGGGGCACTGAAGGATTATACTTATTTATTTCTTTAGAGAATGTACATGCTTGTAACCTGCTTATAACCTGCTCTGTTTTATCATGTGCTTTCCCTGCTGTAAGAAGGTGCAGGGAATGACTCCCAGCTGACACCAGCCCTTGGTTGTTGCGCACAGGCTTCCTGGAGAAATGCCGAGAGACGGCGTGATGTTAGCAGGCAGCTTTTTTAAAAAGCTTGATTTGGCCTATGGAGACCTGGGTTCAGATTCTCCTTCACCACTGAAAGACCTGGCATGGCCTTGGAGATGCTCCTTGTCTCTCAGTCTAGCCTACTTTGCAAGCTGCTTGTAAAGAGGATCCCCCCATGTACGCCGCCACCCTTCGAAGGAAGGACGGGGTAAAAATCAGTTTGATAGAATGGCTGCTGTCGTTAGTGATGCTTCGCTCTGACCATCACCAGCTTATATGGGATTAAAAGGGAAAAAACCTTGGTTAACAACGCGTGTTTTCAGGCCAAGGAGCTCTGGGAATGGTAATTGCATAATTTGACCAGTGGGCAAAGGTAGTCTGGTTGTTCCTGCTGTTATCTTGGACATAATAGCAAAGGGCTCTGTCCATTGCCACTGGCCAAAGGATCAAGGGCCAAAGGATCAAGTGAGGTTGCTGCTCCCCACTTCAGTTCCAGCAAGGGACAGATCTGCTTAGCCCCAGACTGATCTCCTCCTATTCCACTTCATGTTACATCTCATCTTTTCGTTAGCCTGAAGTCAAGGACTTGTATCGTTTCTGTGCAGCATCGTGTATTAAATTATAACTGACATGATCCGCTTGGGGAGATGTTTTTTGTTGGGAAAGTAGGACCAAAATCCAATAAATCAATTGTGCAGTGTGTTGGAAATTTAATAAATTGTGTTGTTTTGAGAGAATGGAGGACTCTGAGCTGGCATGATGAAAAGACTTGTGTTTTTAAAGCTTTGAAGGGATGGTGGAGTGAATGCGCTTGCAGCATTGAGGGGCCAGTATAGTGTAGTGGTTAAAATGTCAAACCGAGAAGACCTTGGTTCAAATCTATTTTCAACTGTGAAGCCTTGGACCAGGTGCTCTCTCAGTCTAACCTACATCACAGGGTTGTTGTGTTGATACAATGGGGAGGGGAGCTGCCCGGAGCTCTATGGAAGAAAGGTGGACTAAAAGCAGAAAACATCGATAAATGGGCTCTTTTCAAGATTGATATTGAGGAGGAGGTTATCCACTATTGTGTATAGCTCTTAGTGCCTGTTGCTGTACGTAGGATCCTATTACGTAATTTTTGCATTGTTTAACGTGTCATGTTAATGCTTTGCTTCTGTTCTGTTCTCAGATTTCCTGGTTGGCTCCATATTTCCACTATTCAAATACTATTGCATTGTTAATTGGATGTTTCAGTCAGACTGTACTTTCTTACTCTGTGTAATCCGCCTTGAGTCCTAGTGAGAAAGGCGAACTATAAATAACATAGTAAAATAAAATAACATTATTTCATATTAGTTCTAAAATGCTTAGGGCTAATGAAACACCAAGAGTTGTTTCTCCCTTACAGTTAGAGAACTATCAAGCACCTTATCAATTGAAATGTGCTATATATGTAATCCAAGATACTCAGATATTTGTATGAAAAAACAGCTGGGCCATGCAATAGGGCATTTCTGCATGTTTTTTTCATCAGTTCTGGCCCCATACAGCTTCAATTTATTCTCTGATTTCTGCACACATTTTTTTGCCTTTAGTTTTAATTGGGGGGGGGTCCCCCCCTGGTTATTTCCCAGTTCTCTTGAGACCACTTTTACCCCAAGTTTTTTTTAAAAGTTGATTCTGAGTCACCTTTGTTCCTTGTGTGGAATGTTTCTTTTGGTTTGTCCTGCCCACTCCCACCCACCTTCAACCCATTTTCTGATAATTGGTTGTTCATCATAGTCAAACCACTCCTCCCGCCTTCCTTCCCCGTCCTGGTTTCGTGTTCAATCTTTTTTTAAATTGTCAATTTCATAACATTATAACCACCTTACATTGTAATAATAGATGCAGCAGGTTCTCTGAATCTCCCACTTTCATTTTTTTTTAAAAAGTAAATCTCTAGCCCCTTTCATTGCAGAGATATAAGGGGAAAAGCATAACTCTACAACAGAAGGAGCTAATAGAGATTTACTGTTTTTAAAAATGAAAGCTGGGGATTCAGAGAACCTGCTGCATCTATTAATATGTTTTTATAAAAGCATCAGTCTCAGAAGCGGATAGCCTTGCAACCTCAATTTTGAGAGGCCCCATACCTTTGAGTATGGGATTCTGAAGAGGAACAAAATGAGGTGTGTGTTTTTTTTTCTCCCGATTGAATATATTTCTAAGTCTGAAAGGTGGTAATCATCTACATTAAAATGTTTTGCAAATGATTCTTCATCTCCCCCCACCCTAAATAAAAATATTTTAAGTATGAGAATTTCTTGTAGAACTATTTCCAGCTCTCCAAAGGGTGAAGAGGAAAAAGGCAACATCATCCCAAAAAACAAAGGCCTTTGGTGGCAGAGCCCCTGTTGTCCTTTAGAACCTTGTTTTGCTCAGATCATTTATTTGAAGATCATTTAAACAGATTTCCATTCCTCAAACATTCAGTCTGGTGGCTTCCACAAGGAACGAAAATCTCAGAATCCCAAATATGAAATGACCTTATAAACATAAACATTTATATATGGGCGGTGGTGGTGGGGTGTGTGTGTGTATGTGTATATACACACACACATACACACCCTATAGTTAGGTACATTGTTTATTCAAATGTCTTTGAAAGTGACTGCACTGATTGACATTGTGTAATTCGCCTTGAGTCTCAGTGAGAAAGGCAGACTATAAATAATGTAAATATGTTTTTTAAAGAAACCTACTGAATTAAAACAATAAATGGTTATGCCGGTATAAAAGAAGACGATAAAGGAGCTTTTAAAAACAAATATGAACGCATTAATCATAAAGCTTTACACGCACTGATTAAATCTATGAAGACTTAACTGATCGCTTAATACCATTAAGCAACTAAGATTACTTCAATGGTTTCAGCCTATATACATATTTATTTATATACATTAAATATTTACTGACATAACTCAGCTCTTCCAACCTCCTCTAAGACAGAATTCTATACGCCTCGCCCCAATTAAGCCCCGCCCTTCTAGTATCGGTTGCCCCTGGATACGGCCCGCCCTGCAGTCTCACGAACCGGCCAGCACTCCCTCCCATTGGCTGCCGTGTTCTCGGGCCGGTCTCTTCTCCTCCGCCGATTGGCCGAGGCGCCTGCCGGAAGCACTCCCCTTCTGAGGGAGGGAGTGACTGACGGGCTGTCCCGTCTGTGCCGCTGCTGGTGCCTCCGACCCCGCCGCCGTCGTGTCAAACGACGTCGACGAGGCCACCATGAGCCGCCGGCCGTCCTTCAGCGAGTGCCTGCGCGACTGGGAGGAGCTGCAGGACGGCTTCCAGCGCGTGCAGGTACCCCGGGGGGGGGAAGTGACGTCATGGGGAGGGGCATGGAGATGGGGAGGACTTGGGCTGGTGGGGGTACTTGGTCAATAAAGGGGAGCTGGCGGGGGAGGGGGGGCGGTGGAAGAGGGTCTCCGCCCTGGAGAGAGTGTTGGGAAAGGGGTGTGCCTCTGAGCACGTGCAGAGTGCTTTCCCTGCCTCCTTTCCATAAGGTGGATGATGGGGAACTGCCTCTGAGCACGTGCAGAGTGCTTTCCCTGCCTCTTTCCCTTACGGTGGGTGATGGAGACTGACTCTGAACATGTGTAGAGTGCCTTCCCTGCCATTTTTCATTAATGTGGTGATGGGAGACTACTTCTAAACTACCTCTCCCCTCTGATGTACTTTGGCAGGATCAACTCTCGGTGCTCCATCATTTCTGGCCCTGTAGGGTGGACTGGTTTCAAAAGGTGGCTCTAGAGCCTCAGCCCCATGGTCTTTAAAATACAGCTCCGGTAGCACTTTAAAGCTTTTGTGAGCTCATACCCTGGAAATCTTGTTGGTCTTTGAAGTGCTACCAGATACAAATCTTGCTCTTCTACCACAGACCAACACAGCTACCCACCAGAAACTGGCTGTCAGTTTCCTTCTGGGCACAATTCACAGTGTTGGTTACACTACCGGTAAAGCTCTCATGATCTGGAACCAGAGTACCTGAAGGGAGATCGCCTTTTTCTTTATAAGCTCATCTACGATAATAACTGGAGGCCCTTGTCTATGTGCCTCCCAAATAGAGGCTAGGCATGGCCTTCTCAGTAGTGGCACCCAAGTTCTTGACGTTGAATTTTGTATGCCTGTGTTTAGATCAACGATTCTTTAGGATCTTAGGCACTTGAGATCTTAGGTACTCCTCCCTACTTGCAGTGGCTTCTGTCTGCTGGTGGAGGAGAGGTGTTTTGTACCGCTCGCCCTCATCCTGCAGATACAGTCCTGGCTTTCTCAACCCAAACCCTTAAATAGCAAAATAGGACTTGGCTCAAAAGTTAAGGAGTTTGCTGATGGGCATCAAGTACAAGGATCTCACTAAATGCTTGCTCTGTATTGTATGCATGTGAGATAAATATAGGCATGTAATAAAGTTCCCTTGTTTGGAGTGCTGTTAAATGTTCTAATTTTTTTTCTACTTTGGGGGACGTCTGAGGATAATGTTGCATACTTGGTGGGTGATAGTGGATTGAAGGTTGAGAACCACAGTTTTAAATATTCCCCTTCCGTCTTGAAGCTGCTCTGAGTTTTATGCCGCTGCTGTTTTAAAACTTTTCCTCCCTGTGTTTTATGCTGTGACCTCTGAAGGGTTTTTAAGACATCCTCCCATTTTTTGATCTGATGGTTTGTGTCCGCTTATTTTTTCTGCACTGTTTTTGGTTGCCGATTTTATTGAATTTTATTGCTGTTAATTTTTGCTGCAATCCACCTCCTGGTTATTTGTATAGAAAGGCAGGGTAGGAAGACTTTAAATATAAATAATAATGCAGCGTATTGTTCCCTACTTATTCTTCAGACGCATGGAGAGGAAAGAACCTCTGAGCAGGTGCAAAGTGCTTTCCCCTCCGAACTACATTGGGCTCTTCTTTATTTTCCCGTCAGCATGGAGATGAGGGGAAGGTCTTGCTGGTTTAAACTTGTAAATGAAAACCACCAGTGGCAGGAGGTAGAGAGGGGGCACAGGGTGGAAGATCCTAGTAGAGGGCATGAGAGTGATTAGGTTTTATTATTATATATTAAACTGTACAAACTATATTGAACAACTTTTATTTTAGAGTTCAACATGCATATATTATCTCAGTTATACTCCATCAAGTAGGACAACGTAACCCCCAAATGGGATTCAGGTCACACATGCTTCTGAGTTAAAGCTAAGAGATGCGTAGTTTCCCGGTAGCCCCCCTGTGAACTTACAGTGGAGGTGAGATTCAGATGGGGGAGTTCCTGGCTCACAGCTCAGTCCCAGCCACCTCCCATCTGGGTACCAGTTCGAGTGGGTGGCACTAAGGCATGTGAGAGGTGGTTTGAGAGGTTTGGACCAAGCTAAAGGTGACTAGGCTGTGAGGGTGTAGGGTGCTAAGATGGTTGGTTTGTTTGGGAAGGATCGGGACTAGGTGTGGGATGGGGCGGGGAACCTGTTGAATTAAGGGATAAGGTCATCAAGGTGGGAGCCGGTGATCCTGGAATTGCAGTACCAAGGATAGGATGGGAAGGATGGAGTGAGAGGCACGGCCAGCGGGGCTTTTGAGGCAAGGCTTGTCAGAGTGGGGGAGAGTTTTTTTCTCCCCAAAGAGCATGCCACTTAGCTGGGGGACATCTAGGTCTCTTGGCTGAGTGAAGAGGTTTTGAGACATTTGCTCCTCCCTGGTAGCCACTGTGATCCGAATTCAGAGCTCCATATGCAGCTTGCTGGGGCTTTGCACCCCAATGGGGGTGATCTGACATCGCTGTAACCGCCTCCAGGATTTTCTTCTCTGCCCCCCTCAGTTCCCTTCTTTGCCCCACGAGTGCTCAGAGGAGTCACACATCATTTCCATCAAACCTCACCTGTTCTAGAAAGCCTCCGGCTAAATCATCTTCCTCTCTGAAATCAAGTTGAAATACATGTGAATGCACGCTTACGCTAACCCTTGACTTGTTTCTGCCTTTCCTTTCCCCAAATGGGGATTGCTTGGGGTAGAGAACCCACTCTTTGCATTTTCTTCTCCCTCCCCCTTTAAAGATAGTTTCTGAGTAACAGAACTGAGTCTTATGTGTAGGGGACCAAATTGCATTACTAAAATCTCAGCTGTCTGGATAGATACTGTGTTTCATGTACCTAAACCTCATGGAGTAGCTAAAGTCATGGATGGATGGAGGGTAGGAAGGAAGGAAGGAGGAACATGCAGCGCAGTCATTGCGCCCACCTTCCCATTGGTTGATGAGGTAGCCTCAGAAAGGAAAGAAATTCTGCTTCCCCAAATGTAGCGCATTTAGGAGGTCCCAGATTTACCTCCAAATTAAAAAATCTTAGGTAGCAGAATGAGTCTTCCCGGCCAACAGTCCTAGAGAGTTCCTGCTAGAATGGAAAATACTGGCCTGACTCTATATAAGGGAGCTTCATAGGTTCATTATTACTTACCTAGGTCTTAATAACCTGCTTTTCGTCCCCATGGAGACCCAAAGCAGCTAACAGCGCTGTTGTTCCCCGTTCCATTTTATCCCCTGTGAGGTAGGCTGTGTTGAGAGTGAGCGATGGGATCGCTCTGTGAGTTTCCAGGACAGAATGGAGATGCAGACCTGGATATTCCAGATCCTAGTGTCACACTCTACCACTCTACACCACACCAGGTCTGTTGTACTTAGCGGCTCATTTTTCTGCAGTCCAATAGCCGGATTTGAGTTGGGTGGGGAAAGCTCATACCTTGAAAACCTTGTCGGCCTCTAAGGTGCCTCTGGACTCAAAACCTGCTGTCCCACTGCAGACCGACACCCACCTAAAATTGCTGTCCAGTGTTTTTGATAATGAACAGAAAGGAGTTAGCACTATAAATATCAGAGTCTGTTTTTGTATTGAACAAAAACATAACAAGGAGTGATTCCGCACACGTTGGATAATGCACTTCCAATCCTCTTTATAGATCATTTGGAACGGATTCTTTTGTGTGCGGAACAAAAAATCCACCTCAAACGATTGATAAAGTGCATTATCCAACATGTGCTGAATCAGCCATAGTGGGGCAATGCTAGTTTGCAAAAGGGACAAGTCCGTCTTGTATGACGCACAATCTCTCTAAAGGCCTGGGTCACCCTGCCCTAAGAGGGATGCTTGTCTTTAAGGTAACGCTGATACTTGGATAACAAGAGGTTGTACTGCACTGATGTGCTCTTGGAATGTCCTCATCGTGCCCTCTTAGGACCAGCAGAAAGCTTATTTCTCTTGCCCAATGCAGTGAACTGAGTAACAGATTGAGCAACGTCTCCCTATGCTTAGGGGGAAAGGGCTGCGTTCACAGCCATGCCAGGAGATTGCAGCTGTCCTTTGTCAGCGTTGGATTTACTAAACAGCGTTACGCACTCACAGGGTTTTATTAAAGTGGAGTCAGTGGTTGGTGGCGTCCCAGGCTTTTCAATGCAGGTTGCTGTCAAACAGCGAAATAGCGGCGATATGACGCCATTTTCAGCAGCAGGCACAATCTTTCCCCTGCCCACTATCTCCCCCTCCCCTCCTGCCATCACCATACTTATTTATGGTCTTTGGCTCCCAGCTGGGGAAATGGCACTGCCGGAGCAAAAATGGTGACAGGGGTGTGTGTCAGCAAGTATGCGCCCCATACACTGCATTGCAACTAATTTGTCATTGTCTGGCAGGCTAAGAAGGGAACCAACATTGAATGTACAGTTCACATTTCTTTCTAGGGAAAGACAGGTCCCTGCAGCTGAGAATTCTAGCCTTTTATTTTAGATTGGTTGGGGGAGAAGAGGACACAGGGCGAGTGCAGAAAGGTACTTATTCTGTTTTTTTAATGTGGAGTTCTGAATACATGTGAGTTGGGTGTCATTAACAGAGCTGCTCTTTGATATATTTGTTTTTGGCAATCAATTATAAAAATATAACGGATTAAATTTGGTTTTAATTAAAAAACAATAAATTGGATTAAAGGTCAGGGTATACGATTTTATGATGAAGAGAACACAGAATGTTATAATGGGTGTTCTTGGTGGGAGTAAGTAGAGTTGGCTGAGAGAATGGAGCCATTTAAGGAAGTTGGAGGTAGGGTGGAGTGGAAAGGTCAAAGGTCAAAGGCAAGAAGATAAGGACCGAGAAGTAGGTGAGGCTGGAGAACCTTTGCAGTCAGGGCAGAACGTCTGTGCCAGCTTCCGAGGGGGTCGTCTTGGCGTATCCTGCGGCTGTTAATTATTTCTTTCCCCCCTTGCTTAATTTCTTGTCTGCCTTTCTTGCCAAGATTCGAGGTGAATGAAAAGACAATAAATAACCGTAAAAGGTATACCTTATCATAAACGGTGCAGAAACTGGATTCCAAAAATTGGGAAGCAAAGCAGGAAACCCAAGATAATACATCAAACAAGCCGTGAAAATAAACTACGTCTGGCCAGTGGCCTGCCTGCTGTCAGCTGGGAAGTGCTAAAGGGTCTAATCCAGTTTCTGTTTGGAAGTGAAACAGCTGAGCAAGAGGGGCTGCAAAAGGCACCCTCCGTTCTCCAAACAAGGAACTTCATGTGCTTCAAAGCCTTGGCCCAGTCCACCGCCTGGTGCCCCTGCAAAGGTAGGGCTGATCCCTGGAAGTGAGGGAGGCCTTGGGCATAGCCTGAATAAGGATGCCCAAGCTGCCATTGCTAGCGCTGAGAAGGGAGCATGGCTTGTGCAGTTCCTGGACGCTCCAATGAAAGCATGTCGGGTAGCAGAGCCAGGCAGGACCATTCTCTGCCCGAGAGACCTCGGAGACTCCCCGCCAGTCAGAGTAGGCAGTGCTGAGGTAGAGGGACAAGTGATCTGACTTGGTATAAGGCAGCTTCATATGTTGTCTGATATTTCCCCAGCCCTGTTTTGCACATGAACCTGCCTTATACTGAGTCAGTAGTGGTCTGTTGAGGTCAGTCTTGTCTGTTCAGCCTGGCAGCATCTCTCTAGCATCTCGGGATCTTTCACATCACCCACTACCCGCTCCTTTTAACTGGAGATGCTCAGGACTGAACCTGGGACTTTCTGTATGCCAAGCAGATGCCCTGGCAACCGAGCTGCACCCCCATCCCATCATTTCTGGGACGCGTCTCCCCCCCCCTTCATTTATCAAATTTGGGCATGGGCAGTGCATTTCCTTTGCGTATAGGAAAAGCTGCAGTTGGGTGAAGTCTATGAAGGGAATGAGGATGCTTCATGGTTTTGCCAGCTTGTTGCTTGAACAGAATTGTAGAGCGTTGGGCATGACTCTCGGGGTCGTCATGGCAAGAATGCTCTTGTCCTATTCTTGACGCTTTATTTACAGGAGTAAATGCTTCACATCTCCAAAAAGATTAAGCTTGTTTTCACAAGACCGGGGCAGGGGGGGGGGCGGGCAACAATAACAAAAAAAAACCCTTTTGGGGACAGGTGTCTTTATATAATCGTCCCTCTCCCTAACTGGTAAATCCACTTGCTTCCCTGCCCTCAGGGAAAGTGACACTTGGCTGATTCCGCACACGTTGGATAATGCACTTTCAATGCACTTTATCAATCGTTTGAGGTGGATTTTTTGTTCCGCACACAAAAAAATCCGTTCCAAATGATCTAGAAAGAGGATTGGAAGTGCATTATCCAACATCTGCGGAATCACTCACTTGGCTATTCGGTCTTTCCATCCCCTGTAGCTGAGGTGTGACCTTTCCTACTCCTTTATCCTTTCTGGCTAGGTTATCGGCATCTCTAAAAAACTGGGTGGCTTTTCCGCTGATTAGACCTGGCGTACCCACCCTGCTTTCCCCTTTGAGCCCTACTAGGTGGTAAAAAGCATCTAGTGACCTCTAAGGATAGGTAAAGTACAGACCATTTATAGTAAACTTTGGTAGAAATCCTGGGGTGCAGGCCATTTCTTTCCATGCTACATTAATGGTTTCTCAGTAACAACAGCCCCGTAAAGTAGGCCAGACCTATAGTTATCCCCCTGTTCCATAGGCAACAGGAAGAGGATGCCAATGCCAAGCAAGAATGGGCACGTTTTTCAGCCTTGAGATGAGCAATTTTTTTCAGCCTTGAGAATGCTCTCTGAGGCCTGTCAGCTTTTAAGCATTCAGAATTGGACTCTGGCTGGTGCTAGAAACAGGAAGATCCAGCATCCAGCTCAGAGCTCTGAAAAGCAGAAGGAGACCCAGAGGTGGTTTTCTCTTTAACAAAAAAATCCAGGAGCGTTGGCCCACTAGCTGGTGCTGCAGTTTGGCAACGGATGTCCCTGTTAATTGTTAAGGGGCTCGCTGGCCTTACAGAAATCTCCCATGGGCTGGATGTGTCATGCAAACTCCCTCCCCTCCAGCTGTGATTTCCCCACCTCTGACTTACTGAGTTTGTGTCTGAGACCACATCTGAACGGGGGCTTCCTGCCATGCGCTGTTCACCAGTTCTCTGGAAACAGCAGCCCCTCTTTCCCAGGAAGGGCTTGAGCAATTCTTCGGAAGGCAGCCGGGTCTCAGGGAGAGATTGCGAGCTGCTTTTTTCAAGGAAGTCTGAAAAAGGAGCTGGAGTGCTGTGAATCTGAAGTAACCATTCAAGCGACCTTGAGTGCAGATTTAAGATTAAATTTCCAGGAGAGCCAGCGATGCCCACTAAGGTGATAGACTACAAGAACTCATGGCATGTCATTAGGTAATTTGTTACAGTGGCTTGTTATTTCCGTGGCACCAATAATGTGCTTGTTGGTGCTTTGCAGAAGATAAGGAAATGGATCCTCTTGTGGCGCTGACGTGGCACACGGTGACGGGACAGCCGTCATCAAGGAGTGAGCCAGCGTCAGGCACTCAGAGGTAGCTGATCTGTTATGTTCAGGAAGGAGCACTCACGGAGGAATCCTGTGCAGAATTACACCCTTCCGAGCCTGTGGACTTAGAAAGGGGAAATTCTGCTTAGAATTGAGATGTTGCAGACCCAAAACGATGATCGAATGGACCACAGAGGGAGATTGCTTGTGGGGTTAGGGCTGAGGGCACAGACTCACTTATATCTGCGTCCAGCAAAAGAGGTTTCCCAATGGAGGTAACTTTGGTTGGGAACATTGGCCAAACATTGCTAAAGAATGGTCTTTTTAAAGCACTGGCTTATCTCAGGGCGATGTGCAAAAGCTCCTTGAATCACACACAGGTTCGATACTTGTGCCAACTGCAAAAACATTTTAGTTTGCTGTTCTTGTGAAACAATGGCACGGACTTTTAAAAAGAGATGGGTGATCTGACGCAATGGCCTTTGTTAAGAACATAAATAAGAGAAGCCATGTTGGATCAGGCCAATGGCCCATCCAGTCCAACACTCTGTGTCACGCAGCGGCCAAAAAAACGAGGTGTTCTCAGGAGGTCTGCCAGTGGGGAAGGGACACTAGAAGCCCTCCCACTGATTGCCGCCCCAAACACCAAGAATACAGAGCATCACTGCCCTAGACAGAGAGTTCCATCTATACTTTTGGCTAATAGCTATGGATAGACCTCTGCTCCATATGTTTATCCAGTCCCCTCTTGAAGCTGTCTGTGCTTGAAGCTGCCACCACCTCCTGTGGCAGTGAATCCCCTGTGTTAATCACTCTTTGGGTGAAGAAGAAGTACTTCCTTTTATCCGTTCTAACCCAACTGCTCAGCAATTTCATTGAGTGCCCACGAGTTCTTGTATTGTGAGAAAGGGAGAAAAATACCTTGTTGGAGCCTTCTTTGGAAACGGCTTGTGCAAGTGACCGTGTCTTGGCTGCTTTGCTAGGTCTGCCCCTGATTGCTGGGAGCATGCATCTCTCACTCCCCCTTTACCTTAATGAATGAAAAGTGGCCCCGACATGTTGGCATTCTTCGCTTCACAAGACAGTGGACCACAGCCAAACTGTAGGCGAACAAATGACTGGGTGCCAATGGTCTCGCTGCTGTCCATTGACAGAGGCTGGAAACTGGTGTGAGCACAGCTGCTCCGTTGACCAAGCACAGCTAATCCAGAGACTTCATTTGGCGCAGGTAATCATAGCTGCTGAAGTTGCACACCCCTATTCCTTTCAGTTCCTGAAGAGGGCGCTGAAGCCCCAACAACTGCAATGCACATTGCACAGTAATTCATGAAGCTTGAGTTTCAGGCAGCAAAGTTCCAAGTTCAAATCCCGGTGCCCCGATGCTCAAATAGGGGGAATTTACTTGATTTATCTCTGCTGCGTCTTTCTTTGCTGCTGCTTTCCATTCATTCCTGGCATGCCCTGTAACTAAGATGGATCCCAAACTGATGCATTTGCTCTTTCTCCCCCTCCCCCCCTTTTTTAAAAAACCAGGAAACCCACAGGTTGTACAAGCAGAAGCTGGAAGAGCTGACGAAGCTCCAGGATGGGATCTCCAGCTCCATCACCCGGCAGAAGAAGCAGCTGAAGGAGCTGTCGCTGGCTCTCAAAAAGTACGTCTGGAGCAGCCGCGTCTGGCTCTGCCAAGGGAAGCCATTGCAGCCACTGTGCATGTTTGCCCCCAAGGCACGGGGAATGGTTTTTCTATCACTTCTTCTCATACCCGCTCAGTAACACCTGGATTCAGATACTGTATACGCAGGACCCAGTGACATAGTGGGAGAGCACTTGGTTTGCATGCAAAAGGTTCCAAAGACTGGGTCTCCAGCTGAAGGGTCTCCGCTTGGGAAAGAGCCTTCTCTGCTATGAGAGATCCTGCAGAGCCGCCTGCCAGGCAGAGGAGAAAATACTGAGTTGGTTGGGCCCCATATAAGGCGATATTGTATGTCCCTCTTTAAACAGGGATGAGTCGTGTCTCAGCAGCAGAACTCACGCTTTGCTTGCAGAGGATCTGCTTTTCAGGCCCTGCGTCTTCTAGGTGTTGAGGAGGATCTGTCTCTGCCTGAGATCCCGAAGACCTGGTGCCCAATAGCCAATACTGAGCTTGATAGACCAGAGCTTGTCTTTAATCGGCACCTTCATTTCACCCCCTGGGACTAAACCTTCTTTTCTGTTACTGTTCCTTCGACCCAGTGATCTCGAACAGCCGCTGAGAGTTTACATTTAGGCACTTAATAAAAGCTACCCACATATTAAAGTTCATGCAGTTGCTTTAGGATGTTTCCATATTTCTACAACGGCAGCCAAAAATCGAGCGACCCTGTATGTAACCCGTCGTGTCTTTATTGCTCAGTAGCCTAGAAGTCTCGGCAGTTGAAGAAGCAAAATCCTTATTAATTAGGGGGGAAATAAGCTCCGGTCTAAGTTTTAAAAATTCAAGGCGATTTAAGAGTACGTGATCAGTAGATTCAATGCAATGAAGGTTGCAATTAAATAGTCTTGAGTATGGAACGCCATCGTATCTACCCGACAACACTGCAGATGGTAAAGCATTAAGACGTGCCTCTATATTTAGGAAATGTTAAATCACGAAAACACGTTGGGATACAAACTGGTAGGGGAATGCCAACAGCAAAGGTTGAGCAAACTCTTCTTGACCTTATTGATGTACATTTATCGTCCAGATGTTTTAGACGAGTTTGAATCTAAATCCAAGAGTAAAGTGCTTTCCACCTGGTCTCTATGTGCTGCCTTTTCCTGTCTCTTGCTTCTTTGGCTTCTCATGTTACGAGGTGCTGGCAGTGTTCGATGAGCTGTTCTTTTCCCCTCTCAAGATGCAAGTCTTCCCTCGTCGCCGATCAAGAGGAGACCGTCCAGGAGATCCAGGATATGATCAAAGAGCGGCAGAATGTCTTCTTTGAAATGGAGGCTTATTTGCCCAAGAAGAACGGGTAAGAGGTGGCTGGGCTCCGGAACGCCTATGTTAGAGTAGAACGGGACTAGAGCCCCATTAGGAGCCACTCCCTGAAGATGAGGCTGTGTGTACCACACACCATGGGAAACTGAGTTTGCCAAACTATACAAATGGCCCAAATTCAACAAGTTTGCATAAGTGCTTTTCGTTTGCATAACTTTGGTTCTGCATCAAGCTGTGCAGAGCATTGGAGCCTCACCTTCAACCCCCCTGGACTTCATTCTGGGTTGAAGCGTGTCCCAAGGCATTGCCCCCACCCTTTAAAGACTGCCTTTGTAGCCCCGTGGGCTGGAAACTACTATCCAAATATAAATGAACATAGAGGTAGTGGCGCAGCCAAAGTCTGTGGCCACTTCCATCTCTGTAGGGTTTTTTTTTGTGCTTTGTTGAATGGTGGAACACTGAACAAGCCTTGCAAAAGTGTGAGATCACTAGCAGATCAGTGGTGTGAATATGGCGGTGGTCATTTGAGTGTACAACGGAGTGTTACTCTTTTATTGCTTTTTAGGCAGAGGCGTGGCTTTCAGCATAGCTGCTCCGGCAGGAACAGAAAACCTTTACTGTTAGAGCTGCTGCTGACTCTGCTACTAGCTGAAGAATTATCTAAAGCCAGAGCCACACGTGGTTGCGGCAGACCTGCCTATTGCCCTATTATGTGTGAAGCAGAGACTGATTTAAAGTGTGTGAGATGGAGTACTGCAGCCTCTTCTGCTTGGCACTCCCCCCCCCCCGATCTGCTGATACTGGAGTTCAACTAGGGGAATAGTGGGGGGAAATGCTGGGGGAGATTTTAACATCCCTGACCCACCTGCTGCTTTTTAAATCATACCCCTGCCTCATTTATACAGATGTTAAAATGTCCCCGTTAAAGATATGGACCTTCTGATGGGGAGAGGGGTTGCACATCAAAGCCAGACCCCTTTTCAGACCTCTCCTCCAAATGGGATAAAAAACAGAGGGGTTCTGTGCATAATCTCATCCTCCAACCCATCCTCTCCAGCCCATAGCAATGTGGCCATCTCCCTTTTTATCAGCCGCTGCCAGGGCCCTTTTAAAGACAGCACGGCAAACCTTGCATGGCAAACTGGTCTTATTTCCCCACCTTTTACAAGCAATTGTCTCAGGTAGCCTGTCAGTTGGCAAAGTATCTGCTTCCAGGTCTCGTTTGCTGGGCAGCCTCGATTGGGCAGTGCGGACGCAGCAGCTTCTTGCCATTTTGACTCTGCAGCTGCCAGAGGGATATCAGGACCTGCCTCCTGCCACAGCCCACTCATTTGTTCACCAGAAGAACTTCAGCTGACCAGTTCTAATTACACGATTCAACCACAGCGCTTGCTTGCTTCTGTGGACTTCGGGGTTCCTGTCTGCTTATAGCTGTGTAGGGTTCACTGGAGGACGTATGCACCGCAGTACATTTTTGCCAGGGAAGAAACAGGCCTGAATTGGGAGCAAATCCTGTTGAGTTTGGTGGAACGTGCTTCCAAGTAAAACAGCAAAAGACTGCTCTGTGAGTCACCCTCCCAAGCCATTCAGCCCGTCTGATTCTGCACAACATGGCAGATTTCTCCCTTGGTACAAGATGTCAGAGAATCTGACAGCCTTGCAGGGGTGTCCTCAACCTTTTCTCTCTTCTGTGGCAACCCAGGTTGTACCTGAACCTCGTGCTGGGGAACGTGAACGTCACTCTGCTCAGCAAGCAGGCTAAGTAAGTGCTTCACTGTTGTGGCTTTGGTTTTGCTCCCCTTGTGCTATTCCTTAGAAACTTTTGAAGGTGAATAGTAAACAAGTCCAGTAACACCTTTAAGACTAACCAACTTTACTATAGCATAAGCTTTCGAGAACCACAGCTCTCTTCATCAGATGCACAAAGTTGACATTCTCTGGATGCTGAATGCTGTATCCGATTCCACGCTATTTCCCTTCTCCACCCACCCCTTCAGTTAGGGGTTTTGCAGAAGGTTCACAGACCAGGTTGAATCACTTGTCCCTTGCCAGAAGGAGAGCTGGGCAGGACCAATGAGTAAGGAAATGCTCAAAGAAGCTAGATACATGATGGCTTGTTGGCATGCATAACTTGCTGTGGTTTTCCCAATTGTGAGGTGACCTTCCCCTCTCCGAAATCCCTGGAATTCTCCCTCTGCTGCCTGTCCAACTCCTGAGCTTCTGGCTACCAATTTTTCCCCAGCATACCTTTGCAGTCACAGACTTTTGTTTAAAAATGAAAGTTTTGATTCTTCTAAACCCTCGTCTCTGCCCAGTATCACATTCTGCAGCTTTTTGACTCTGTTGGGAGTTGGCAACACAGACAGCGCTCCGACCTTATCCAATGCCAGCCGCTGCAGGTCTTTCGTGAAAAGGCCTCTGCTGGGCTCCTTAAAGGAACCTGAACTGGCCTCCCTGACTTCTCCGTGCATCCATGATGCAGGTCACATGAAAGTCACCTCTGTAACAGACAGGTTCTGCTCTCTGTATCTACCTACCCTGGTTGCCATCTCCCCAGTCTGCCCTTGGCGCAGCCCCCCCCCCCCTCGTCCTGAGAACTAGGATCCTTCCATGGGTCTTTCCAGGACGTTCAAAGCCCCCGTCTGCTTCCCTGCTTTCCAGGTTTGCCTACAAGGACGAGTATGAGAAGTTCAAGCTCTACCTCACCATTATCCTTATCATCATTTCCTTCACCTGCCGATTCCTCCTCAACTCCAGGTGAGTTTGCAGCCCCCGGACCAGAGCAGTCCCCCCCTCCCCAGCAGAATAAGGTGGTAGATTTCTGTGGTGGTAAAAAAAAGGCTGCCCCACTTCAGACTGCAGGCTGGGGTATCCTCTTTGTTTTCCTCCCTTGTGTAAAAACTCTAAGCAATTTTTAAAAATTGCATATCGGGGAGCTGCATGGAAGCCTAGCCCTTTGGATGCAAGTACTGATTTCCTACTTTCAGGATGTTATTAAAGCCGGGAAATGGGCAGTGCTAGGCGGAGCCCCCCTGGCCGGTTGATGAGGGATTGGGCCCTCCCCACCACCAATACCCTCATTTTTTTAAAAAAAATTGAATGCAAAGATAGTCTGAAGTTGTTTTAAATTTGACCAGTGGAATTCTGTGCCTCTATGTTGATATATACAATTGTATTTTAACTGTATAAATTGGATGTTTTTAGAATTGTTAATTATAACAACTGTTTTATATATTTTAATCTTTATGTATTTTGTAATCCACCCTGAGCCTGCTGGAAATGAGGGGAGGGCGGAATAAAAATCAAAAATAAATAAATAAATAAATTGGGGAGGGGGGAGGGACCAGAACTGCAGGATTTGAGTCCAGGGGCACCTTAGAGGCCCACAAGGTTTTCAGAGTATGCGCTTTCGAGAGTCAAAGCTCCCTTCTTCAGATACAGGCCCTCGGAAGTTTATACCCTGAAAATCTTGTTGGTCTCCAAAGTGCCACTGGACTCAAATCCCGCTGTTTTACTGCAGACCAATAGGGCTACCTATATGTAAAAAAATGTACTTCCTCACCTCTAGTCCTGGGCTTTTTTTGTGGGGGAACTCTCACCCAAGGCAACTCCCGGGAGAAGGCGGTACCCCATCACTACATGTGTGCGCATGCTTCCGGGACTGTGCAATGACATCACTTTTGGAAAGTGACATCATCACGCAAGCTGTGGCCGCCCTGGGAGTGCTCCTGTGCTCCACGGGGGGCCTGATTCGGCCTGGATTGGGCCTAAATTGGCCTGGAAAGGGCCACTGCGGCGCAGAGGAGCACTCCCTTGCCCAGCAGTGGCCCGATCCAGGCGGTTTCGGGTCCAAATAGGGCCTGGAATGGCCGCTGCCACGCAGAAGAGCACTCCCCCACCCGGCAGCAGCCCGATCCAGGCCATTTCAGGCCTGATCCTGGCCATTTAAGGCCCAAATTGGGCCCAAACGGGCCTGAAATGGCCCAGATTGGGCCTGAATCGGCCTGGAGCGGGCTGCTGCCGGGTGGGGGAGTGTTCCCCCACCCAGCAGCAGCCTGTTTCAGGCCGTTCCCCCACCCTCTCACCATGTGTGCTCCCCTCGCCCTGGAGCAGGCTTCCCTTTGCTCCAGAGGAACTGATCTCCATCTGGAGATCAGGGGGTGGGGCCACCACACACAAAGAGGTGCTGGAATGCCGTTCCTGAGCATTCTGGCAGAAAAAGCCCTGGTGCAGTCCATTCTACCAACCTTCATGCCATCTTCTTTTGCCTCCTGGGAAGGTGTAATGTTTGCTTTAAAAATACAACTTTCAAGGCAAGATTTCCATCCATCTTAATTGAGATAACCTTTAACGACTGTTGCTCTCACTCCAGCTGACAGCCCTCCTCCTTCCTTTCTGCCGCCACAGGGTGACAGACGCAGTCTTCAATTTCCTCCTGGTCTGGTACTACTGCACACTCACCATTCGGGAGAGCATCCTGATCAACAATGGTTCCAAGTAAGCGTCTCTATCCCAGACCCCTCTGATAACATGTATAGAGTGAGTGTCATCGTGGGGTTCCTAAGAGCATACAAAGCCGCCTTCTACTCAGTGAGCACAGTTGTCCATCAAGCTCAGGCATGATTGTGATGGGCTCTCCCAGGGTTTCAAACAGTTGTTCCGCACGCCTGCAACTCCACCTCCTTTTAAGGGGAGGTGCCAAAGACTGGACCCAGGACCTCTGCATGCAGAGCAATGTCCCGTCCTCTAAGCTGTACCTTCCACAGTCCGTTGATCATCTTCCTCCTTGTACAATGCCACATCATGTGAGACAAAGCTCTGCCTCCCGTGGAACAAATTAAGCTCCCTGATTGGTCCATTCCAGCTCAGTCCTGTGAGTGGCACCAGCTCTCCAAGGTCTCACGCACAGGAATTGTCATTGCCAGCAGCGGCAACCTGACATCTTTTTCATCGGAGATGTTGCAGATCGAGCCTGATATTGGCTGCACTGGCAAAGCATGCCTTCTGCCCCTGAGCCATGCCCACCCCAGCCCCTGGCTACGAAAGAAAAGTGGTGTTTGGGGAATGGGAGCCCCGTCTTGCATTAGGGGGTACAGCCAGTGACTTCCTTGAAGAATTCAGACCAGGGAGTCTGTACCTGCAAACCCCGATTCCATCTTGTAAGAAATGTCCCATGAGTCTGGTCACCCTGGCTTAGTTCTCCTGCCCCTTGGCTATGTTACAGCTGCCTCCCGGTTCTCTTAGGAAGGCCTTCCATGAAGATTGCAAAGGGGTTGGCATGTTTGTGTGTCATAGCAAAATAAAAGTCGCCCATAAGGATAAAGTCGCCCGTAAGGATGAAGGCATTTATTTCAATATGAGCTTTCGTGAGTCCCAGCCCATTTCTTCAGACGCTGGGCTCCTGTTTTATCTCTCTAGGGAGGACCTGCCAAGTCTTACTAACAAAATAACCCCCCCAACTCGGTCTGTTTCGCTCCTCCAGGATCAAGGGTTGGTGGGTTTTCCATCACTATGTTTCCACATTCCTCTCCGGCGTCATGCTGACATGGTGAGTTGAGCTTGACTTTACCTTGTTGAGTTACAATGGCCGGCCAGTCTAGCAGCATTCCTATCGTTATGGGGGGAGTGCATCGAAGTGAGTCTTACGTATTGAAGCGGACTCTTCCAACTCCTTCATGTCCTGTCTTTCAGAGGCTGGCTGTAAATACTTGTTTTGTGTTCGCTTAGGCTTTTAGTGACTTTTAAGTTAGGTGTCTGTATTTACATATTTCCTGTTGTGGCACCTGCCACCCCTCGACTGTTTATTTATTTATTTATTTATTCAATTTATATACCACCCATCCCAGGGGCTCTGGGCGGTGAACAGTTAAAATTGATAAATTTGATAATTGTATCTGTAGTTTGATTTTTATTTAATAGCCATATTGTTTCCTACAGTAGCGCAAGGCCAGTGTTTGGCCAAAAGGTGGGAGATGAGATCTTTAAATAAATTGATATATTGCTGGAATCATTGGGATGCGATGTGGGGAACCACATGTCTTTGTTCTCTGCTTTTGATTAACCAGTTGTGGTCAAATCACAGCCCAAGGGGTCACTTTCAGCCCCCAGGAACTTTTTATCCAGCCCTGAAGGCACTTAAATTTGCTGGAATTATCAACCTCCCCCCCAGCAATATTTTAAATGTTAAAAGCGGGAGAGTGTGGGGAGAATAGGGTCACGTCTCCCACTTTTTCAAACTGAAGGCTATTATATGTAAACTGCACGCAAATGTCTCCATCCCTTCCCCTTGCAGGCCAGATGGACTCATGTACCAGATGTTCAGGAACCAATTCCTCTCCTTTTCCATGTATCAGAGTAAGTGAGGTTGGATTTCATCAGGGGCAGGGGGGGCAGAAGGGTTTCTGTGAACCCCCAGACTGCATGGAGGATGTGTTGATGTTGCCATGGTCATAGATCCAGAGGAGTTAGCCCTGTTAATCTATAGTCGCAAAACAATAGTAGCACCTTTAAGACTAACCAACTTTATTGTAGCATAAGCTTTCGAGAACCACAGTTCTCTTTGTCAAATGCATCTGAAGAAGAGAGCTGTGGCTCTCAAAAGCTTATGCATCTGACAAAGAGAACTGTGGTTCTTGAAAGCTTATGCATCTGACAAAGAGAACTGTGGCTCTCGAAAGCTTATGCTACAATAAAGTTGGTTAGTCTTAAAGGTGCTACTGGACTCTCTTAATATTAAATAAAATTAAATAAATGCATCTGACGAAGAGAACTGTGGTTCTCGAAAGCTTATGCTGCAATAAAATTGCTTAGTCTTAAAGGTGCTACTGGACTCTCTTAATATGAAATAAAATTAAATAAATGCATCTGACAAAGAGAACTGTGGTTCTTGAAAGCTTATGCTGCAATAAAGTTGGTTAGTCTTAAAGGTTGCTACTGGACTCTTTACTAAGAATACACATGCAATCCAGATGCTAGCTGATGTTCTCCACATATATTCAGATCCTCCCCCCCACCACAATGAGAACTAGAAACTTGTTTATAAAAAATATGGAAAATGGACAGAATATTGGGTTCATATGAAGTGGGCTGTCATCAAACAACTGTATAATTCAAGTTCCCCCCAAAAAACAGCTTCCTATTTTGCTGGCAGAGGTCTTTCTATAATTTGACCCGAGCTTTGAAGATGGTACAAAACTATACATCTAACACTTATATAATTCGGGAGAAGAAAAAGGTATACTGAAGTTTGGGATTAGTAAAAGAAGAGGAGCAAAGAATTACGGGGAAGGCAGTTAGCAGGTGAAAAGTCTCATCATTTGCAATAGTCGACGCTGTCTGTATACATTCAGACATCCACCCCCTCCAACACAATGAGAGCTAGGAACTTGTTTTAAAAGAAATAAACATGAACTAAATCCTAATAATGGTAAAGAACTTAAATAGAACGTTGGATCCCTCACACCTCTGCTGCAGCAGATGTTTATGCAGCTAAGAAAACAGATCTCCGTAGACAAGAAGCCCTCTTTTATCCAGGAAAGCTGGATACACACCTGTGCTGTTTCGCGGAGGAAGTCACAGAAGGTGACGTCCACCAAGGCTGCTGCTCCTTTTGCTTTTTGGATCTGCCTCCAAAGCAGTGATCTCTTCCCAACCTTTGGACAGGTTTTGTGCAGTTCCTGCAGTATTACTACCAGAGCGGCTGCCTGTACCGGCTCAGAGCCCTGGGGGAACGACACAACATGGACCTCACCGTGGGTAGGCTGCGTGTGTGTGTGTTTATTAATTTAAAATCCTTAGAACTAATTTACAGATTTCGTTGCCATAAGATGCGTTGATGGCCATAAGTTTAGATGGCCTTAACAGGGGATTAGGCAGCCGCCTTCTCCTTCCTGATTTTATCAACGGCTGTTAACTATGATGGCAGAACGGAACTTCCATGTGCAGAAGCAATGCAGAGTTGGGGGAGGGGGGGCAGGGACAATGCTAGATGTTTCACGACTCTCTACTGTCGCTGGCCTGGAATCGTGGAAGAGAATCCTCATTTACTTCATTACTGCCCTAGGCTTGCTGAATAATAGCAAAGGCAGGACACCACATCTGCCCTCCGTGGCTTCCAAAACACAAGCAAGAAGTATTCAGCTGTTGGGATCAGAGACTTTCCTTGCTGGAGGTGTCCCACTTTTTGAGCAAGGGAAAGAAGTTGGTCTGTGAGAGGCGGCCACAGTGTTCCAGTCCCGGGGGTGGGGATGTGGGGTGGCTGACCGGCTTAGCCTAACTCCTCTGTCCCCCCCCTCTCTCACTACAGAGGGCTTCCAGTCGTGGATGTGGAGGGGCCTTACGTTCCTGCTTCCGTTCCTGTTCTTTGGCCACGTAAGTGCGCGCTGTGTCGTCTCTTCCTCCAGTGGGAAGAAGGTTCTTGGTTTACCGGTCTTATCATTAGCAGTCTTATTACTAGTATTAGCATTCTGCGCTGAGATAATGTCTTCTCCCTCTCACTCCCGTAGTTCTGGCAGCTGTATAATGCCGTCACCCTCTTCCGACTGGCGCAACATCCAAACTGCAAAGAGTGGCAGGTAGGTGAGAGGAGGTGGGAAGAGAGATCCCCGTGTCTCAGTGTCAGTTTCAGTCAGGAAAGCTCCTGCCCATGGCAGAGCTTGGAGAGAAAAGGTAGGGGGGGCCTTGAGCAGGTACAGATGTATTAAGTATGGCAGTTCTAGGCCAAAAATGTTTCTGATTTGGTTACCAGCCTCCAGTGCCTCTCCCCTCCTAGTAAGGGATGGGGGTGTCACTCACTGGCAGGCCAAAAGACAGAGAAGGTCCTAGGGATCTCCAGTTCTGAGTTGGCCGGGCCTTGGAGAGCTGCTGCCAATCAGAACAGACTAAAGTGGGCCGGAGGAACCAGTGATCTAGCTCAGCGCGAAGCATTGCATTCCTTCATAGCTCCGTGCTTGCAACAGAAAGGCCTTCCGAAACCGCCGTTTCCGGTGCCAAATGCTTAGGCAGCCCTGTGGAGATCCCTTTGAATTTGTGCTCACTCAGCGGGGCGTTGTGGAGGACTGGACCACTGCAGGGGGGCAGGACAAAGGTGTGGATCACCTGGAGGGGCCTGAAAAGGCCACAACCTGTCAACAGGTGTTGGGCAGAAAGTGACTTCAGTGGCAGGGTCACCCAAGAAGCCTTGGAGAGACACGTGGCCCAGGGCTCCACTCTCAGAACGCTCGTTGTACGGGGTGGACTTTCTAAACCTGGAAACTGAAAATGGTTGCTTAAAGAGGGGGTGGGGTGATATGAGCACCTCCTTTGGAGTGTGCAAGGCAACGTACAAGGCATCCCTTTTTTATGCAGAAAGGCCATTCCTCCCTTTTATCCCTGCAGCAACCCCGAGAGGGTGCAGAGGGTTGTGAACCATTTGCCAAGCGGAGGTGAAACCGAGAGGCAGGGAAGACCATAGGGACTGTACTTGTCCCACACCGGCTGCTTTTGGATTTAGACATGCCGGGAGGTGGACTATAGGACAGTAAGGCTTGGACAGAGGCCAAAAGATGCAGAGTGAGAGTCTGTCTCCTCCGATTCCAAAGATCTGGTACTTCTGTATTTCCCCCCCTGCCCTTCCCCTTCTGAGAGCTTCCGTGCCCTGGCCCGTTCACATCTCACAGAGTATGTTCTTCTGACAGGTGCTGATGTGCGGCCTTCCTTTCTTTGTCCTCTTCGCTGGCAATTTCTTCACCACCTTGCGAGTTGTCCACCAGAAATTCCAAGAGAAGATGAAGGGTTCCAAGAAGGAGTGAGCCGCGGCCTCCCTGAGCATCCGTCCTCATCGCTACCCCCGGACGTTCGTTTCCACCTCCGCCTACCTTCCGTCGTTCTTGGCCCTGAGCCGGGGAGCTTGCGTCCCGTGCTCCTGAACTGATGATTCACTCTGGGCTGAGCATCTCCCCCCACCCCTCCAGTCTTCTCATGAACTGGTACAAATGAAGCCGAATGTGAACACCGCTCCCCAATCTGGCACGAGGCCATTCTGAGAAGCAGGCCTTTGTCCTCGGATGGTGGGTTTCCAGGACGATGGCCGCAGAGTCAGCAACCAGCAGTGACTTTAGCCCATGACTCTTGAATGTCTTTCTGAACCCTTTTCCCAGCCCGTCCCACCTGGGTGCCACCTGGAGCAGCCGTCTACCAGGTGGGGACAGGTTTAGCCTCAACCATCTTTAAAGTCTGTTTGGACCTGGCATGAGGGGCAAAGGGAGTATTTCTCCTCTGTACTGTACAGCATCTCCCGTCTTGACTTTTACGCTGACTCCTGTGACTTCTCTCAGGCTTGCGAGAGACCTTTTCCCTTGCGGGTTTGTGTTCCACTCTTCTCTGGTATTTTACCAGGAAGGCCAAAGGAGCCTGAGTCTTGGCCGTGTACAGCCTGGCTGCCTCTTCTTCAGTATCCCCACCAGCACCAAAAAACATTCTGTGATGTCTGCCCAGGTCTCTTTCCTGACCTGCTAGTAAGAACTGATGGGTGATTTTGTTTCCCAATTTTTCTATATCCCTTCAGAAGTTGGAAGGGGGGACGACTGGCCAGAAAGTCTTAGATTGTGGGTGTGGTAAAGCTGGTACTGAGCAATGGCTTGGGTGGGTGGGCTGCATTGGGCGCTGACCTCTCTCAGCCATTGTGTGACGTATTTTGAAACTGCGTTGTGTGTGTGACGTCTTTAGGAAAGCTGGAAGGAGCTGGCCGGCCTTAAGCCTGTGTCTTTGCATCTCCTCTCGAAGTGTATTGTCATTTAAAAAGTGTTGAAAAATAAAGGAAGGGAAATGAAGCACCTTCAAGCGATACCAGGGGCCATATGAACTCTCCTTGCGCTGAGTCTTCGTGGCCAGAAACTCAATCTCCTGTAGGTATAGGCAGTGCTACAGGTAGATAAGGCCTACACACAATGTGAAGGGCGAGGATGCCCCCGAAGGCCACTAATATCGTGTGTTTTAGGAAAGAACACCTCCCCAAATGCACTGGAGGCAACTTAGGTGGAGCATCTTCATCAACAGCTATATAGACCTTTATCGTTTTAGAGCCCTGCCTTTTTACTTCAGAATATGGCCCCGAGGCTACCGCTGGCCCAAGCAGGTGCTTGAGCACCATCTACACATTACCATGTCCTTGCAGCTGCTGGGGAATAACACAAGCACTTTGCGTCATGTGCACGCTTGGAATTTGGTGCCTCCCATGCAGTACAGCCCCTTTTCCGTCTGCGACCACAGCATGCAGGGAGAAGCAGCCACAGCTTCCCCCCCCCCACACTGTTTTCACTGCCACAAACTGTGTTTGTGTGACACTTGCATGTAGCCATACAAGCAACTTGGTTTTTACAATTGAGCCAAGTGGCACAATAGTGTTTGAGTACACAAAAACAGCAGGGGTTTGGGGAGCTGTAGCTGTTTCTCCCTTTGCTTTGGTTGCAAAGAGAAAAAAGCGTGTCTAGGAGGCACCCATCGCATGTGTGATGCAAAGTCCTTGTGTTCCCCAGCAGACGCAAGGACTTTATAATGTGTATATGGAGTCTAAGAGGCAGCCTTTTCAGCGTAGTGAGGTAGTGAGTGGAAGCGAATCTACATACGTAAGGCCACGTAGCACAACCTGAGCCTACACCATCCTGAACTTGAAGGTAAAGGAGGGGGTAAGGAGCAGCCACACGTCAGGAAAGGGCTTTCATCTGCCATGAAGGGGAACGGGGTATTTCAGAAGAAGAAGGGTTATTGAGATGTGCTTCTTGGTTACCTCTTGTGCAGCACAAAGTCTGCATGAACTAGAATGTTTGCATTCTTTAGCTAGCAGGCAGACGCAGGCTCAAGTTGACACTGGGTTTCCCTTTGACGTAGAATGAAAGTTGGCACGCTGGTTTATGCTGTCGGGTATAGTGGCATCTCTGCAATAATTTAAGCGGGGTAGGTATAGGGAGAGCACAGCTGGCCAGAAAGATGTTCATAGCACAGCTTCTATACTAGCTTTAATGGTTGTGGATGCTGGTGGGGAATGAAAAAACACTACTATAATGCTGGGAGGGGCAAGAGAAGGGAGTGTGGCTATTGCACAACAGACTGTGCGGCAGGAGTGGGAAGTAGCGCAGTAAAATCTTTACGAGGTCCACGTGGGTTGTTAATGCCGGTTGGCCTGAGTTCCCTAAAGGAGGAAGTGGTGTTGTAATGACTATACTTTGCCACCAGGTGGCTCAGAAGCTCTATGCTAGTGTTCTCTGTAGTCTACAGGTCACTGAAGGCTGGGACTGTGTGCCGTTACTGTGGGTAGGTGGCCATTGAATAAAGTAGCCCCGCCTTGAAGATGGTCTCTCCAACATTAAAGTGGGCCAGTTTCCAAAAAGGGGGCCACAAAACCCAGAAGTTTCCCTTTAAGTACCAACTAAGCAAAGTTGTAGTCCCTAAACTTACAGAATCAAAGAGTCCAGTAGCACCTTTAAGACTAACCAACTTTACCGTAGCATAAGCTTTCGAGAACCACAGTGATGCTTAAAAGCATGGGGCAGTCCCTGATGGAGCCACCGAGGTGGCACTGCAAGATTCAGAGGCGAGCTTTAGGGACAGAATTAACCTTTCCTCACTGCAGAACTCTTGGATTGGGTAAAAACCAGGCCTGACAGATGGGGGAAAGGGGTGCAAAGCCATTGCTCCAAGCTCTCCCTCCCGCTCCACAGCCGCTGCCCCCCAACCAACAGACAACCAAGTAAAGAATGAGTAAAAGATACAGGGGTTTTATTCCAAGAGCAAAAAGTCAACTTTAAATTATGTACATTCAATGGACAATCTGCTCTGCCGCCTCCCAAATGCACCAGATTTATTTGGGGGTGGGGGCACAGTGGAACATCTGCCAGCAGCTTCAATGTTAACCGTTAAGTGGAGGTGCGAGATGTGGCGAGCAGCCGTGTGATTTGAATGACGGACAAATCCCCCCCTGTGGAACTCCCAAGTTGCAGAGAGCCACACGCACATCCTGTGGAGGCAGCCCTCCTCGGAGTTGGACGGGGGGGGGGGGCAGGTCAGCATTCAGAAGGTGAGTAGAGACTGGAATGGTTCTCCAAAGGAAGGCAGCTGGGGGGGGGTTCCTTTCGTCTAGGTCAAAGTGCCACATCGATTCAGCGTCACCCACTGCAGGCACCCAAGCAGGTGAGGATTTAATCTTACACAGTAAGGGAACATGGACTACGCTGGGAGAAGGAAATTCTACCGTCCGAGACTTGATTCAGAAGTGAGCTAGCAATCGAACAGGGCCCTACGCGACAAGACCAGACCAGAAAAGGGAACCTCCCCAGCCAGAGGCAGTCAACCTCCAAACAGCAGGCACCAGTGGGGAAGGCCTTGGCCTGCATAGAACAGGGCGCTGGACTAGATGGGCCGCTGGTCTGATCCGGCAGGGCTGATCCAATGTTTCCGGGGGTTTGAGAACAGGATAGCCCAGGATGTGGGCCAAATGGCTGGTTCTCCCACCCAATCAGCTCCAAAGCTAAAAAAGTCTGGCCCAGTGAGAGGGGGAGGCAGCTCTGTTGCCGTGAGCCTCTGCTGAAAGAACAGTAAAGTGGGCTGGTTTTTGTAGGAGAAGCAAAGGTTCCGGTTTCTGCACAGGATGGTAAGCCGGCTGGTCCCACCAGTGTAAACAGCTGCAGGGACGGGGGGGGAAGCTCCTTTCTCCACCCCTGCCCCTCTCACAAACCTACCACCTTGCTCACACCATCCTCTACCGCTGAAGCTGAGGCCCTGGTTTCTTTATGCAAACTTCTCCTCCTGCCCCCCTCACGTTTTCGAGTTCTGGAATTAACCTGCCTGCCGCCTGCTCTGTAACCTCCCCTCCACCAGGAATTTTAATCCGCCCTTTCCCTTCCTGCTTTCCCAAGAGCAGCAGAGCAACAGAATGGCACCCCAGCGCCCCCCCCCCCCGGAAACTGCCTGTTCCAGAAGACGGCTGAGGGAGGGGATGCGGGATCGAATGCCCCCAACCTGTTTCACAGGGCCTTGCTTACTCCAGGTGGGCCTCAGAGACCTCCCAGAATTAAAACTGATCTGCAGATTGCCCCGATCAGTTCCCCTGGAGAAAATGGCTGCCTTGGAGGGCAGATTCTATGGTATTATACCCCGCTAAGGTCCCTCCCCTCCCCCAAACCGAGAAGGGCCTTGCTTACTCGGCTCCCGCTGAAGCAGAGATATCTGGGAATGGTGTTCCAGTGGGGGAGAGAGAATTGGATGGCCGAGTGAGGACGAGAGGGGCAGTCCAGTCCACAGGTGTCCCCCCCCCAGCCTCCCAGCAGCAGCCCTAAGGGCGAGACAGAGAGAAAGCCGCTGATGTTTGCAGGTGCGCCAGGAGAGTTGGTGCGGCCTTGTCTAGCTTCAAGGTCAGTCCCGTGAACACGCCACACCCTGCCCCACCGTTGGCGGGGGGGCGGAGGTGGAAAGAATGCAGAGGAAGGCACAGTCTCACAGCAGCAGCCAGGCGAGTTCCCCCCCTCCCCGCCACCTGCCCTCCACCCAGCCAACCTGGCAGCCCTTCTTCCACCCAGGCAGCCCTGCCCACCCCCTTAACTCCAGACATCCAAGGAATAGCGGCCTTTGGTCATCAGTTTCTTGATGTAGTCCACAGCCTGCTGCTGGTCCATCTTGCCGTACTCGGCCACGATCTCGTAGAAGGCATTCTGGACGTCCCGGGCCATGTTGCGGGCATCTCTGGAAGGGGGGGCACAAGCAGAGGCGGGTTAATCGGGGACTTTCAGCTGACCCACAACTGGTTCTGCTCTGCCCTCCTCCAGAAGTTCTCCTTTGCAAAGTTGGACCCTCGGCCTTTCTAGCTCAGTTTCGGCTACTCCAGCAGGCAGCACTCTGCTGAGGCTCAACTAGGGAAAGGCGTTCTCCCAACCCAGATACCTGCCATCCATTTAACTGGAGGTCATCGTCATCTCCTGCCCTGCCCTGGATAGCCCAGGTAAGCCTGACATCGTCAGATCTCAGAAGCTAAGCAGGGTCGGCCTTGGTTAGTAATTGGATGAGAGACACCCAACAAAGACCAGGCTTGCATAGGCAGGCAACGGCAAACCACCCCTCTTAGTTTCTTGCCATGAAAACCCCACCAGGGGTCACCATACATCAACTATGACTTGAGGGCACTCTCCACCACATTTGCTTCCCACTTTTTTTTTTTTTTAAACAGCTTCCAACCTTTGAGAAAATACAAATTGGTACGTGAACTAGAAGACTCCTGGTAAGAAAAGCATTGGGAAAGGTTTCTCACTCCCAACAACGTAGGAGATTAAAAAAAAAAAATCTTTGCACATGCCAGAAGTGCAGCGGGGGGTGGGGTGGGCTCATAGACAGGATAACCCCAGAGATTTGATGCGGGTGTGTGTGTGTCTCAGAATCACTCACCCGCACACGTATATATGGCAGTTTCCTTCATGGATCAGTTTCCAAACATTCTCCTTGTTTTTCTTCAGTAGATGCTGAACGTAAATCTAGAGACAAAGTTTCAGGGTAAGGGCAGGCACTGTGCAGGCTCTCTGGCCTGCGTCTCCTCAGCAATAGCTCATACCGCAGAAAGGACAGAATTTGGCACCTGTTGCAGAAGCCATCTCTCTCTTTTTTTAAGCACAGGAAGGTTTCTAGTCCTCACAACTATGAAGTTACCACACCAGAAGTCCCTGGTTCAAATTCTGAAGTCAGGGAGGGGGACGAATGTGATTACTGACGGAAGAGGGGAGGGGGGGAGTAACCTGTCCCTCTCCTTTGACCGTACTTTACAGAACTAGAATTAAGCAAAAATAAGTGCAAATTTGTTTTTCCCCCATCAACTAGTGTGACTGCAGACTCCAGGTTTTCCCGGTACGGGCTATCCATTAGCAGAGCGCAAAAACATATGCAGCCAAGGGACAAAACGCCTCCTGGTTTAGACCTGATGGCACATCCGGAGCACCGTGGTGGGCCACTTGAAGCAGATTTTGGGAGGCCCCAAGTGACTTGCAGCAACCGCTGTACGCTGCTGGCCCCACCCACAAACCCAATCTGTAGGCAGGTGACAGATTCCGCTTGGGAGGGTCCTCTCCTAGGATTCCATCTTTCGGGCCACCAAAGCAAGACATGGGATTAACCCTCCTGCCCAATCACCACGACTCCCTCTCCTTCCTTTCTCATTTACGGCAGACAACCAAGAGTCTCTCTACAGGAGACACCTGAGCACGTGTTCATCAAGTGCCAGGAGACACAATGTTAGCCGGGAAGCGTAGTTTTTAAAGACAGCGTAGTTTTAAAGATCGCACCAGAGAGGAAGGAGTCTCTCACAGCCCTCTGTTGCCTCTGGTGAGCCGGACTGTCCGGAGGCTTTGCCTTGCCGCCCTCGCTGCTTAAAACTTTAAATTCACCAAGCCTTGGCAGGGAAAAGGCTCAGGAAGGGGAGACAGTCCAGCATGCCAGAGGGCTGTGAGAGAATCTGTCCCCTCCGGAGTGATCTCCGCCGGCTCTGTCATTTAAAACTATGCTTCCCGGTTACCAGTGTGTCCCCCGACATGTGAAGAACACGTGTCAGGAGTTTTGCATAGAGAGACTCCAAGACCGCTCTGTGCAAAAGAAAACTCAGACATTTATCAGGCATTATGAATGGCCGAACCAGCAAGGAAGCCATACTTCAACAACAACAAAAAAAGGTTTTGAAGGGAGACTCTGCTGAGAAACTGTGGAGTTGGAATTAGACAATCGGGACATTGTCAAACCTGGAAGCAGGTCAGAACGAAAAGGAAAGTCATGCTAGATCCGACCACATTCAGTCTAGAGTCCTGTTTCAAACAGGGACCAACCGGATGCCCCCCCCGAGCAGGGCACAATGCCCCCAGCACTGCTATTCCGAAGGTTACTGCCTCCAGTTATGGAGGCTCCATTTAGCGATCACCTTTTCAGCACTTCTTTTCCTCCTCCACAAATCTGTCTAATCTGCTTTGAAAGCCATTGATACTCACAGCCCTCACTACCTCCAATGGCCGTGATTTCCACAACTGAATCACTCATTGAGTGAAAAGGACTTCCCTTTTGTCTGTCCTGGCTCTACTGCCCATCAGCTTCCCGGAGGGCTCCAATAATAATATGGGGGGAGAGGAAGAAAAACTTCTCTCTCTCTCCACTGTCTCCACATGATCGTACAATCCTTGATCCGATCTATCCTTTTCTGAAAATGATTAAAGCCCCAAACTCTTTAGCCCTTCCTATTAAGGAACGTGCTCCAAGCCCTTGATGATTTTGGTTACTTTTTCTAGCATGACGTCTTTTTTTTTAGATGGGGCAACTAGAACTGTGTACAGTATTCCTATACAAGGACAATGCTGGCCGGCTTGCCTTCAGTCCCTTTCCTAATAACCCTTAGCAGGGCTTTTTTTCAGCTGGAACGCGGTGGGACGGAGTTCCGGCACCTCTTGAAAATGGTCACATGGCCGGTAGCCCCGCCCCCGATCTCCAGACAGAGGGGAGTTTAGATTGAGGGCAATCTAAACTCCCCTCTGTTTGGAGATCAGGGGGAGGGGCCACCGGCCATATGACCAGTTTCGCCGAAGGTGATTTAAACTTTTAAAAACTCCCCCCTTGTTCCAGCTGACCCAAAGTGACGTCATTGTGTGGTCCTGAATTCTACCACTGAGTTCCACCACCTCTTTTCCTAGAAAGCCCTGATCCTTAGTATGCATGTTGCCTTTTTGCGTTCAGTGTTGCACACTGCGTCGACATTTTCATCAAGCGTCCTGCTACTGCCAATCACTGCTGGTTCAGATCCCACCAGCATATATTTAAAGTCAGGATTTTTCACTGCAGTGAGTACCATAGTACTTTATTCACCATGAACTTCACTTGCCGCATTATCACCACTTGCCCAGGATGGAGATATCTTTCCCCAGCCTGAATAATTTGGTGCTGTTTGCAAACGTGGCCCCCTTGCTGCCCACCCCCAATTCCAAATCAGTTACGAACTGATTAAACTGCACCACTCCCCAGGAGTAAATCATGCCCAAGCCCGCTGCAAGAACGGGTCACCTACTGTCCTCTTCCTGTTTAACCAGTTTCTAACCCCAGGAGGAACCGTCCTCTTATCCCGTGGCTGCTAAGTGCACTCTGCAACCTTGAGCCATGGGGGTACCTTCTGAGGCTGGTCTCTTGAGAAGGCCACATGGAGCTGAGTCAAGGCTCCCTCCTTGAGGAACTTGGCCAGTTCGTCCTTGTAGATGTAATCCTCTTTCTCGTGCCGGCAGCCGAAGTAGAGCACCGTCTCACCCACCTCCTTGCCTGGAACGCAACAGAGAGACACACAGGCTGAACTTGACCCCAAGTTTTGCGATGCCTCAACAGAGGTGCAGAAACACTCCAACTTGGGGTTCAAGCAGTCATTTCTAAAACTATATGCCAAGGATACCAGCGTATCACAAGAAGAACCTACTAGGATGCCAGAAAAAAATATGGCTGGTGATCCCCCAACAGGTTAGCTCACAACAGAGATCTGCCCTGGGCATCTCTACGTGGTTCACTAGTACGAGCTCTGGTACGAGAGTGTAATTCCTCCATGTATCAGACTGGATACTCCCGACGCAGAGATGCAGCAGAACTCCTCACTTTCATAGGAGGCTGCCCGGTGCATCTCTGCTCTGGGTTTGCCTCCTTCCTCAGATCGGTGACTAATGCAGAAACACTGGGGGAGTGAGGCCCTCCTGGTATAGTAGAGGGTACATTATATCAAACAGGTCTCTGCTATGAGTAGAAATGAAAGAATATTCCTGGAAAGTAACAGCAAGCAGGAAACGGGGCATCCTGTATTCAACAACAGACTTTCCCATTTGTTGCTGGTATGGCCAATCAGAGATCACCAAAGAGCAGAGCCTGTTTGGCAGGGGACTCACCTTGCTGCTTGAGCCAACCCCGCTCTTGGATGAAACCAACGAAGGGTGCGATGCCGGTGCCTGGCCCAATCATAATGATGGGTGTGGTGGATTTGAAGGGCAGCCGGAACTGTGATTTCCGGACATACAGGGGCACTGTGGATTTGTGCCCGTTCTCGTTGGGCTGCTTGTTCTTCAGCCAGGTGGTAGCCACGCCTTTGTTGACTCGTTCCGTCTTGGTTTTGTACTCTACCACCACAGCACAGATGTGGATGGAGTTTGGTTGCACCTGGATATATGATTTTGATGCAAAAGATCATACATCAATTTTCAATTCAAAGGCAGCACCCTGGTACAAATTAATTAAACACGATCACTCTAGAGCCACTTATTTAGTTAAATGTCTCAAAACACATCCTCAGAGTATCACTTATCTCTTTACGTTTCCAAACAATGCCTATGGCAGTTTTGGACAGCCACTTCAACCAAACCCTGCTGGTTCAGCGCGTTTGCATATGTGGCTCTAAAGAAATTGAGGATCCACTCCACTATATCCTCGCCTGTTCACTGTATTGCTCTCCAAGAGTTACATTCCGGGCAGCAATTTTGGACGGCTTAAAGCAATATTCAGAGGTCGAGAAAGTTTCCATATTGCTATCTGAATCAAATGCAGAAGTGTTTTATAAAGTCTCTCTATTCGCAGTTGTGGCAAGAAAGACAAGAGCAACTGTGGCATCTAGTGGGGAATCTGGATAGATAACTTTTTATCATATGGTTTTAGGATATTTGCTGTAGTTGTGTTATAGCTCTTGAAGTTTATGGAGTCGTTATCAGCTGTACACGGTATTTGTTAATGGTAAACTTGCTACAGCCGATGGCTAAATTGCAATAAACTACTACCTACCTTTTTAAACCTTTTTTTTTACCTACCTACCACCTGGAAATGAGGGAGACAGAGGGGAGAAAGGGAGCTGGTTAGCCCTTCTGAAAGACCTTGTGGGACTCTGCATGATGGAGGAAACCTTCTACCTCTCAGCACTGCCAACAGTAACAACCACATCCTACTGTACAGCATAAATCATATGCACAGGCTGTTATGTGACTCAGATGAAAAGTTGATAAAGAAAATGTATATCTTCCTAATAGAAATGAAAGAAAATGATGGGGTGGAGAAATGTAAAAGACTATGGATACAGAATTTAGGTAATGATATTGACCAAGTACAGTGGGATAAGATATGGAAAGTAAATGTTAAAATAACTAAATCTGCTGTGTTTAAAGAGAATTTATATAAGATGTTCCATAGATGGTATCTAACGCCAGTTAGACTGGCTAAAATGTTTAAAAATATGGCAAATAAGTGTTGGAAATGTAAAGAAGGTATAGGGACATTTTTCCACATGTGGTGGTCCTGCAAAGAAGTGCATAGATATTGGGTAATGGTACATAAGTTATTACAAAATATCTTACAGATAACAATTCCTTTGAAACCAGAGGTTTTTTGTATTAAACTGTATGTCGGATATGAAGAGAGAGCAAGAACACTTAGTAATCCATATAGTAACAGCGGCTAGAATCTTATTAGCAACCTACTGGAAACAACAAAGAGTCCCCCAACAAGAAGAATTAATAACGAAGGTAATGGAGACGGAGGAAATGGATAAATTAACATTGTTAATGAAAGGGCAAGTGGAAGAGGATTTTTCTGTACTATGGGAACCCTTCTACAAATGGATGGCAAACAACAATAACCAGTAAACATAAATATGATACTAAGATTAACTGTATAATGACATAATAGAGCTCACAATTGATGTAATAAGGTGGAATATAAGAGATAAAAGAAATAGATAATAGATATCGACAAGTAAAATGATAACTGTCTCATGTTTGTATATATGTGTTGGAAAACAATAAAAAATATTATTAAAAAAATCATATACACAGGCTGTTTCTGTAGTTTAGCAGCAGAGGAGAACGTCATACTGGTCATGAATGCAGCTTCCTGCCAACCAGTTTCTAATCCTGTGGTTGCGCAGATGGGCTTAGATGTACGGTAGACGGTGCTTGCCAAAATCTAGAAACCGGGATGCGACCGTTTCGGCGCCCTCCAACATCCCTCCTTGGGGCTTAGGTATAAGATTGCATCTAAACATATTTGCACAGAAATGACTGATCTGACTGTATCCTCCTAAGAATCTGGTGTCTCTTAAAAAAAATAATAAACTCAACATCCAGTAGCCAAGCACTCCACATTCCCTGTTTGGCTGAGCGGCAGCCCTAACATGGAGAAGAACTAGCCATGGAATGTCGATTATTAGTGCTGCTACTGTGAGGAAAGTGAAAGGTCAGTTTAATTGGTATGATTGGGGGGGAGGGGAGTTTTGGGGAAAACTATATTCCAAATATACTGGATTTTAAAAAAAAAAGCCTCCAGACTCAGAAAAAAAACCCTGCTCACCTTGGAGGTTGAAGCAATGGAGTAGTAGCGAGCCTGCAAGCGGGGCAGCAGTTCACACAGGTGATCGATCGGAGGGCGCAGCGAGGGAGTGTCTTGCAGGATGGCCAAGATGTTCCTTCGGGCCTCGACGACCCAACTGAGGTACAGCGACTGCACAAAAGCAAGCAAATGCCTCTGATGAACCACGGGATTGGGTGGACCACAAAGCCCACCGCTCCATTGCCTTACTCGTGTCAAGCCCCAGTTACTCTGCTGGGGTCTTGCCTGCCCCACCCCAATGCAAGTCTTTGGTTCATGCAAAGAGTTAATCTCAGACTGCTATGGGCTACCAAACGCTACTGGAACAGACTCTGTCTTTTCAGTGGGCCGGAATGGCTGTACTGAATCTGGCCCAAGCCCTCTGGAATTAAGCATTGGCCAGAAAATTCAGGAGTACAGGTGTCATGGGCAAGGCAGCTAAAAGGAGGAGGGGAGGTTGGGGAGAAGTAGAGGGGGAGAGCTGAGCATGTATGCCCTTAAGAACACACCACTCCATCCTCCACACCTCCACTAGATCAGTGACTCTCTCTCTCTCTGAAGCCCGGAAGAGGAAAAGCTTGCACCAAGGAAATGTGGCAGGTTTGGAGAAGGTTATGCATGTGTGCCGGAACCGTCCTCTCTCCTCCACTCATCGGAAGCAAACACAACCTTGAGTGTCCTGTTTTCACAGCCAACTGGTGAGCTCCAGCTCAGTTCAGACAGCCTCAGCCACTTAATTGCCCCAAGAACAGAGATACAACGTTTGTGCCACCTCAGCGGAGCTGCACAAGCCAGTTCAGCACCCACCTTGCCTTCGGCAGAGGAGGAGGCCATCTTGCGCAGTTTCTCCTGCTCGTTGGCATCCGTGGCATACTGCGCCAGCTCGTAGAGGACGTTGGTGCGTGGCGGGTTGGTGATGTCCAAGTAGTAGGTCAGAGCGGACCGGTAGGAGGTGGGGCAAGGGAACGGGTGCTTCTTGTTGGATTCCTCTGCAGGAGGGAAGAGAAGGAAAGTTCGGGAATGCCGTTATCACGAAAATCAATCGAGCTGGGGGAAGAACATCCATCGGGGTCTCTACCCACTGATGAACCTCAAGAGGTCCCAGTCCCCAATTACGGGCAGAGGTGAGTATAGGGAAAATCCCTCGCACACACACCCCACTCCCCAAAGCAACTCTGAAATGGGAACCAGAAATAAGGGTCAGGTGTCATTCTAGCCTCCCGCTGAACACTGACTACACTACCACCATTTAAAAAAAAATACAGGCAGCTGGGGAGTCCCAAATCTGCAGTCCCATTTTATGATACACACAGCTCATGCATCCGTGGCAACACCTGTCACATCTCTCTGAGGCAACGTCATGAATTCCCTTCTCTTCAGCCTCTGCTAAGTAAGTTCAGGTGTGAAAGACTGTGTGTGGCTCAAGGTCAGCCCCCAAGCTACATAAATCCGGGTCTTGGTCATCAAATTGAGAGTGAAGGGGAGGAATACAGAGAATAAAGAGGTGGCAAGCCAGAAAGCAGTTCAAGAATAAAAGCCCTGATCAGCCGATATAGCTAATAGTGCCTACATGAAAAGTACCCCTGCAAGGTTCACCCTTTAGCAACAGCTGAGCTTAGAACCCACTTGAAGAACTTGAAAGAACTTGAAAGTCACGTCCGGCAAACCTGGGGACAAGGGGACAGCACAGGCCAAGCTCAGCTTAGATCTCAGTCCCGTGCCATTAAACTACTGTGAAAACTGGCTTTTTTGGCTGGACAAACCTGTCACGTATGCCTGCCCGCACACCTGCCATTAATGTGTTTTGCATTTTGTGCTGATCACAGATGGTTGCAGAGGTTGTATTCTGTACACTGTGTTAATCATCGGAGAGTGTGTAAACTGCTAACGTGAAATGTACTGAGCCAGTGGGGGTTGGCTGTTATCTGTTGAAGGTATTTACTTTCACTTCTAAAGCAAGTGTTCTTGGATGCAAGCTGCGGACAGCGAGCAATGTATCTTTTCTCAGAGACTGAGATGATTTCATTTTTTACTATGTCTAGCCTAAACTAATCAGTTCCCATGTAACTCTTTGGGGGTTTTCGCGCCAGAATGTTAACGGACCCAAAGGGCGGGAAGTTTCCCTATAATTAACACTGTCCTTTTTTGAATAGTCACTTCTGCCAATGCATTCGTATCGATCACTTGGACTGTATAGATCTCTAATAAAAGTCACTTCAACCAATGCACCTGAGTGCTTGCTGTGAGGGACTTGGGGATCTATCTGCCAAGGACTGACATCCAGAATGAGTGCACTGTCGATCCCAGAAAGGCATCACATACTCTCAAAGGCACAAAGAGGGCAAAAGCTAAGTCTGCAAAGCAAGCAGAGGCTGTGGCAAATGTGAAGCAACCAGCCATATGCAAATGTGTTCAACACGCTCCAACCACACACACGTGCACATGTGCACACGCGCACGCACACGCACACCCTACTGAAACAGCTACTAGAGGATGAAAATTGGACAGCTGTGGAAACCTCTCATTCTCTCTTGGAGATTTAAAAGCTCCAGATGTAATAGAGGTTGGATCCGAGCTAAATTTTCTGCTAACGGATGGCACCTTCCATCAGTGGAAGGGAACTTCCTTGCCTCCCCACCACCCACTGCAGTCCACTGTTTCACCTGCAATCTGATCCCAGGGGACATGAATGGCATGTGGAGGTCTGCAGCAAGAAGGGGAAATTGGTGGAAATTACACCGCCCCTTTCAGTTAGCAGAAAAATTCTAGCTCAAAAAAATCTACCTTGGAAGAAAAAAAACCACCCCCAAAACGTCAGGTTTTCTGGGGTGGGTAGGAATTAATACTCACCATCCAGATTGTTCAGGGAGATGACCATATCCAGATCGGCTCCAAGGATTTCGCCAAGCTGGTTCACTAGTGAAGTATCGTTGGCTGGGTACACAGCAATGTGGTCTCCAGATTCATACCTGGGGGGAGAAAACGACCAAGAGTTAGCTATGTCCCATCTCTTGCTTTGGAGCCTTCCTCCAATCTAGGCACGCATTTCTGAGGACTCTCTAGAAGTTCCAGCTAACTTTAAATCCTGCAACTTTAGGGATAGGATAAGCCCCAATGAAATCACTGATTTTAAAAAAAAAGCCAGGTGTCTGAAAGTGACCAATCAGCGTAAATTATCAATCTGCACTGAAGATTGTTCACAGGGCAGACTGGAATCTGGAATCAGTAAAGATCTATGTTCAGTTTCATAGGAGCATTTATTATTCTCTAATGAGCTTTATTTCTCCAGATCTGGAGAGAAAGCATACATATTTTCTAAAAATCTGGACACAAGTTTAAAGCACACACAGAATGGTTAACTCCTCCGTAAGTTCTACAACAACAACAAAACTGTTGTTGCTAAATGAGAATTTTCACCATGTTGTGGTCCTTTAAGACTCCAATACCTTGGATGCGCCCTTTTAATTAGGTCTGACTCTAATGCCCTTTTAGTGAAATCTTCGAATTAAACCACATTAAGCCACACAGGGAGGAAGTTAAAACTCTGCATACAACTCACTCTTTTACACTGCACACAAAATGTCACAAGTCAGAGGGCAGGAAGAGGAGGTACAGTACATCTCTCTACAATTCTGGGGTCACGTATGATCTTAAGTACACAGGATGACTAACCGCACAGAAGCAAAACATGTATTCGGCAAATTCTGTGCCACTTTCCAAAATCATCTAGCAAGCTCAATATAACGCAGGCGATAAAACTCTCGACTGTCATGTTCTCCATAGCCAACTTACCGGATTTTGGAACCGGTGATGTCCAGCTCCAGGTGCATCAGGTGCCGCTCTCCACCTTGATTTAGCTTCCGGTTTATCGTAACGGGGGCCAAGAAGGGGTTTTTGGCATCAAATGGCCTGGATGGAAATAACAAGACCGGTTTGGATTGTGCAGCTCCACTTAGATTTATCGTCTTATCTGGTTGGGGGTCACTCGCCACAATGCAATAGGGATCTTTAAACTCAACCTGTTATTCTGTTTCTGTAAAGCTTCATCCCTGACTAGCGAAGAGTCCAGTAGCACCTTTAAGACTAACCGACTTTATTGCAGCATAAGCTTTCGAGAGCCACAGCTCTCTTCGTCAGCATCTGGCAAAGAGAGCTGTGGCTCTCGAAAGCTTATGCTGCAATAAAGTCGGTTAGTCTTAAAGGTGCTACTGGACTCTCTGCTATTTTGCTACTGCAGACCAACACGGCTAACTCCTTTGGATCTCATCCCTGACTGGCAACGACGCTGGCTAGCTACACACACCAAGTCTAAAGCTGCCTACTTCCCCAGTGGCCTGATCCCATATCCAGCCACCATTCCACTCCTCTCAGCCCCAGCTCCTCAGCTGTATTGTAGGGATAATAATAACACTACCTTGTTCACCACTCTGGGTGGGGCACTAATCTGTCTAGAAGAGCAGTATATAAGGGCTATTATTGTTGTTATTGTTATTTCCCTTTGCTGCCTGGAGGATTTGGATCTTGCTAGGATTTGGATCCTGTCCACCGTTGTCTGCTCCTTGTTGTTTCAGGAAGTGCAGAAACAAGATAACACCCCTCAGACGCAAGGGACACCGCCACCAACCACCCAACCTTACTCCAAAGCAACGTAGCAAGCAAACACACTAATGCACTGATGGAATTCTTATGCACAACACGCCGAATGTGTCCCTGGCAAGTATTTCCCAATGCCGGTATGCATAGAGACAGGGGCTGAATGTGTTAAGTTGCACCCAGAGATTCTGAGCTTCCAGCTATACAATGAGAGGAGCTGTGGTTCAGTGGAAGAGCATCTGCTTGGCATGCAGAAGGTTCCGGGTTCAATCCCCACCATCTCCGATTAAAAGGACCAGGCAGGAGGTGATGTGAACGACTTCTACCCAGAGACCCAGGAGAGCCACTGTCAGTCGGATTAGACAATACTGACTTTGATAGACCAGTCATTAGGGCCAGTATAATGCTGCCACATGGGCTCACGTGCATTTTTCTGGTCTCACTGGGTAACGAGAACTAGAAATTGCAATCTTTAAAAAAAATCAAGATCCAGAGCACATTACCAAAGCTTCCCATGGATATTTTTTTAAAAAATTAAAACTTACGGCTTCTGATTCTCGTAGCTCTTGAGACGGCCCATTTCTCCAGTGTAAACCTTGTTCGCGTTGATGTCTTTGTGGATCACCAGCTCATACTGACGTATGCTGCGGGAGAACAGGAGAGAGGGGAGGAGAAGGTAACAGTAAGGACAAAAGGGAATTAAGGGGACAGCAGCAGCCAGTGGTTAGAGGGCTGGGGATAGTTCTGAGTAAGCTGCAAGCAGCAAACCAAGTCTGCTGTGCGTGGCAACATGCAGGAAGGATCCGGGGCCCCTTCCTCGACCCTCTGTATCCAGAAGAAACATACAGAAGAGGCTTCATTCAGGCTGTGGATTTATTTACTTATTTTATTTATACCTTGCCTTTCACCCCAAGGGGGACACAAAGCAGCTCATGTGTCATTCTCCTTTCCTCCATTTTATCCTCACAACAACCCTGCGGGGTAGCTTAGGATGACAGGGTGTGACTGGCCCAATGCCCCCTGGTGAATTTCCATGGGGATTTGAACCTGGGCCTCCCAAATCCTAGTCTGACACTCTAACCACTATGGATAGATTTGGCCTTTGTTTGGGCCAAGAATGAGCCTCAGACATCTTCGGGCTCGTATATGGTTCAGTTTCCCAAAACTTCCCAGGGGGTAACAACCTTGGCCATTTGTACAGGGGGAGACCACAGCAGAGATGCAGGAAGGACATATGTCTCCTGGATCCAAATCAACTCTCCATCCACCGGAACCATGGCGGCTTGCAACACCACTGCTGCCACCATCTCTTATCCCTGCACTCACCTGGATTCATCTCCCGTGGCCTCCACTCCAAAGTGCTCACACACTGCTGGCCAGAACTGCTCACGCCATGTGATGAAATCTTCTTCCAGGCTGCCAGAAGGAGAGGGGAAAAAACATGATGAAGGGAACTAACATGCCTTTTCCTGCCTAGAAAAGATCTCCCCCACCCCCATGTCCTCTTCCAAATTTTCTATACCACCAAATGCTTAAGAAGAGTCATGCAGAATAGAGCCCAAGGCCCATTGAGCCCAGAATCCTGGTTCCTGGAGAGGCCAAGTAGATGCCTTGGGAAGCCCACACAGGCCCAAGTCTCCCCCTGTTGTTACTATTTGCAATGGGGCAAAACGGCTGCAGCTTATTGGTACAGTTTAGGCTCTTCGTGTGGAAGTCCTTGAGTTCAATCCCCAGCTCCTCAGTTAACAGATCTCAGGAAGTGGGTGTCAAGAAAAACCTTCCACGCCTTGAGACCCTGGAGGCCTGTTGTCAGCCAGAAAAAAAGCGCTGACCTAGATGAACCAAGAGACTGATTCAGTAGCAGACAACCTTGTATTCTCAGCTTCAAGGACTGGGTCGGCAACATTTTTCAGTCTTTCCTAATCTAGACTCTAAAATCTCTATCACGAGTCAGCAAGAAGGCTTTAAGCAACAATTGCCTGCAAGCACAGACATCGTTTCGAATTGGATACAGAATGCAGTATTCTACCTGCAACTAGAAACAAAAGTTAGCTGCTCTATCCGGATGCTCTACAACCTTAAACATAGCACCTGGAGAGAGAGGCAATACAAGCAGCACCCAAGAATCACCCCTCTGGGGGTTTTGATTTCATGTGCAAAGTTTCTAGTCCTCAAGGCTGCAGAAATGGGTTTGAATGCAGGTAGGCATGGCCTGATGAAACTTTAGTAACCAAAGCAAGGGCTGAATAAGATTTCTAGTGGTTGTGGAGTTTCTGTACCCTGCAGCTCCTCTACTTCCTGCCCTATGAGCAGAAAAAAAGTATAGAAAATAAGCATATTTATGCAAAGCTAGTTTAGGGGTGCAATTCAAAGTCCGGGTTTTTACCTTTAAGCCCTAAATGAACCAACAGTCCACAGGCTGTGCTTCTGCTACCTGGCAAGAACATGTTCAAATCCTAAGTAGTAGAAATGCCATACTTTGTTACCTCTCTCTTTCAAGTTTTATTTAAAAAATATGTTAGGTTATGCACACATCTACACAATGTTTCCTTACCATTAACTGATTTAAAAACCCTCAACAATTACACATTGTAACTAATATTTCAGCTAACCTATGCCTTAGTTAAGAAAGACAACTATGAAAGCATTACAGTGATATGTCAAAACCCTGAATTGCAAAAAAAGAGAAGTAATGCTAGACTGGCCCGCCAGCCAACTGGCGATCCTCGGTCCACATGGCCACTCACTTCCCATCATCGTCCCCTAGGCCGAGCTCAAAGATCCGCTGGGCACCGAGCTCCTCCAGTCGCTTGTCCACATATTTCCCCATGGCGTTGAAATGTTCATATGTTTTATTTCCAAGTCCAAATACCTGGAAGGCACCAAAGAGGTTGGCCAGTTCAGATGCAGCCAAGTCCAGAGAAGAAAAACTGGAATTCCAAGCTGCCAGGGCACTGTGACATGATGGAGCTATAGCAGTGATTCACAATCTGAGAACCAGCGAAATGCGGCAGTTAGAGCATCGGACTAGGATCTGAGAGATCCAGGTTCGAATCCCGAATCTGCCACAGAAGCTCGCTGGGTGACCTTGCCCATCACACACTGTCAGTCTAACCTACCTCACAGACTTGTTGTGAGGATAAAACAGTGGAAAGAGTGATGTGAGATGCTTTGGGTCCCCATTTGGAGAGGAAGGTGGGGTATAAATAAATAAACTGGATTTTCCCTGTGTAGGCAGAACAATTGTGAGTAACAGCTACAGTGCTCCATGATGGCGCAATATCCCAGCAATGTGTGGATGTAGCTCTGATTGCAAATTGGCCAATACATTGTTTGCACAAGTGGACGCTGGGAGTGACCAGGCCCATGCCAAAACTGAATTTCTGCTGGCAGGATATGACCCAGCCCTTCTGCGGCCTACCCGTGGGAGAAAGAAATGCCCAGAGCATTTCCCACCTCATACAGCATCAAAAGACACCAGCCTGCAGGTGCAGCTGAGAGACAGCAGGGGGCATCTTGGCATGGGTGAGACCCCCTCAGGCCCCTTCAGGCACATGAAGCCCCCTCTAGTTCAATCAATGCCCAGGAGCCAGCTGTATGGCATCATAGTTGGATAAGAACAAGGAGACCCAGGTTCAAACTCCTGCTACACCACGAAATTTACTGGGGGACTTTGAGTCAGACTTAAGAGTCCCTACATGAGATAAATTGCACAAGGACACTCAAGTGAAGGGAGATGCAATGTTAGCTGGGAAGGGTAATTCATCTCTCTAGAGCTAGCAAAGATTGCTCCTTAGAGGGTTTGTTTATTTCATCTTGGCCTTCCTGAAGTTTCTGTCAATTTCACCTCCCCTTGGGAGAGGTGAGGAGGAAATATACAAACCCTCTGAGGAGCATCTTTGTGCCTGCTCTAGAGAGGTGAAACTGATGGAGCCTTCCGATTTGTCTTTTAAAACTTGACTTCCCAGACAACATCGCATCCTCCTTCACATGAGCGTCCTCGTGTAATTCGTCTTGTGTAGAGAGAATCTCAGTCTCTCTCTCAGCTTTTTTATTAAAAGTTTTATATAACTGAAGACAAACTTTTAAAAAAACTACAATACACATATACTAATCAAACAAACAAAAACAACTAATCAACAACTAAAAAAAAGCATACATAATGCAGAAAAAAACCAGAAACAGCAAAAACAATCTAAACGAAAAGATTTCCGATTTTCTCCAAAACAAATACTCGTATCATGTCAAATATACACTTTTTCTTCGTAAGGATTTAACAGCTCTCTTTTTTCTAATGTCAAAATCCCTTAATCCAGAAATCCAGATATCATCAAATGGTTATCTATTTCATATAAGTAGTCTATGAAGGATTTCCATTCATCAACAAATGAACTTAACTGACTTTTAATCAGTGAAGTAAACTTTGCCTTCAGTTTTGTAAAGATAAAATTAGGGAGGGGAGAACCCTGGGCAGCACCCTGAGCTCTATGGATGGAAGGCAAAATTTTTAAATCTCATCAATAAACGACAAACCTAGCAGAATATATTCTCTAGTGCCAGGAGTACACACCATGCTCCAATTCTGCCAGAGGACAAAGAAAAGTGAAAAATTTAGAGCTGGGTGCAGAATTCACCTCTCCTGTAAAAGAAGAAGCAAGTTTCTAGCCCTTATTAAGACATGCTTGGAAGCTCAAAGACGTCTCAATAGTTAGGGGTTGGTGTCTAGCAGAGCCCCTTTAAGTTCATTGCCTACATTGGCTTCAGGCTTCTAAGTTTCCAGAGGCCCAGTTCTGGCTTAACACCCTGGGAGCGGAATGTCCGGCTCAGCTAATTAACTGCACCTGCAAGCTGTTGCCGAGGGAAAGGGCCTTGAGAGACAAGGGAGTCTCAGCTCTGCAAGTCCTCCTCTCAGTTCTCAGGCTAGTAACGCTGATTGCAAGAATACCTCCGATTGGCAATCAATCATAGAAATGATGGCTCCTCTCAGCCCTCAAAAAGAAGCTCAAAGAAGCTCTGAACTCGAACAACACACTCACTCGAGACTTCGTTGGACTCCATGCTAACCTTTCCAGCAGCACGTGAGAGACTCTGCTCTGTGCCAGGCCTGATGACCAGAACTGCCTGGTATAGTTTATGGACTATGGTTGTGAGTATGAGCCTCAAGCTTTCTTCAGAGAAATGCTAAGTTAGCCAGCTTTATGTTTTAGTCAGTTAGCTACAGTTAGAATAGCCAAGCTTTTATTGTTTTAAATGCCTTTTGCTTGTGCCTTAATAGAGTGGTCCCTGCTCCCTGCATACACTCTTCTGAATTAATAAATATCTTTATATGTAAGCCTTGTGTCTGTGAGTGACTGACCGAGTGTGTGCAGAGTCCCCCAGGTTGGAAAAGAACCCGGAGACCGGTGAGTCTCAACAGAGGGGTGAGCAATTCTTCCCGGAGGCCTGCGAGGGGTCCGAGTGGCTGTAAGCAGCACTTGAAGCGGCAGGCGGGAGGTAGCCCTTTTGACCCCCCCCCCCCCGCCGCCCCCGGACAGTTGGTTGAAAAACGTCAGCGGTTGCAGGAATAACTGAAACTCTCCTGCGTACCTCCTGTATGATTCAAACGTATATAAAATTTGCGTACGTTGCTAAACTGAGCTTTTTATAGGACAGTTTAGATTGCCAGCTTGTAACTCTTTTTGTGCCAGACAAAAAAAATCAGGGCAGAGAAGGTAGGAGGTGCATCACAGGGTCAGAAGAACAGCAGGATTTGGGTTCAGGGTCTGAAGAAGGGACTTCTGACTCTCAAAAGTCTACACTATGAAAATCTTGTTGGTCTCTCAAGATGCCACTGTACCCCAATCCTGCTGCTCCACATTGTTTTATGCATCGTGTGTCATAATCGAGGCTAAGGTAGGAGACAGCAAGGGTTCACCCACAGGAGCACGACTCCAGCCACAGAACAGGCTAGCTAAGGCAGGTTCCTGGGTAATGTCTGGCTGAGCTTATGAACAGCTGGCGGCATAAAAAACAGATTGTCACAGCTCATAATTCAATTGCAGAAAGGAGCAGATTAATTTGGGTAAGCAGATCGGATTCGGAAGGGACAGAGCAGGCTAAATACTTCTCTCAAATTGGCCAGGGATGGCAGGGGGTGGGGCTTCTTCTTTTAACATTAACAAACAGCCAAGTAGGGTTCTGTATTGATTTTGCAGAGGTCTGCTGCCCAGCATCCAATGCCCTGAATCCTTCCCTCCAGCCTCGCCTCTCGCCCCCCTGCCAAGCACAGGTGAAAGAGCAAGACTTGCACTCCTCAAAACGCTCCTCGGCTGTGCACCCAAGGCATGAGCAGTCGAGCACAGCTACGAAGAGACTCACTGCATATTTGATGCCTGAAAGGTTGGCGCTTGTCTCCTGCAGCCAATCGTAGAAGTCTTGGGCATTGTCCGTGGGGTCTCCTTCCCCGTAGGTGGCCATGCAGAAAACCGCCAGCGACTTCTCTATCTCAGTGAGGCGACTCAGGTCAGACTAGGAAAGAGGGGAACCAAAAACAGAGTTATTTCCTGAGCGTATTGCAGTTCTTTTCATCAAGCCAGTGCCTCTCCTTATCAAGTCCCCTGGTGGTGCGCGTGCATGTGTGTGAATTTTGCTACAGGTTTTGATCACTATCAATTATTTTACACCCCCATTTAACCGTTTAATAGTTAATGACTGACAACTAATTGAATATAAGCTCTTTCTACTGAAAACCAAGCCTTGAATCTTATAAAGTACTGTGCACACTAAAATATGGATTGATATTTGAGCTAAGCTAAAGGCAAGGTTTTGAACTTCACAAGGCTGAAGTTATTTAGTCTGAATGGGCCACCTTTCCTCCATCAAGGAATTCGAGTCGGGGGGGGGCAGCATCTCATCAAGGTGGCCACACCAAGTCCCCCTGCCCCCCCCAAACACACCGGGATCCAAAAGGGATTCTGAAAGATGTTTGCATTGGGACATGCTACTTTAGACAGCCCTCATCTCAAAAGGGAATTGGGTCATAATTGCACAAAGAATTCCTAAAAGAGTCAAGGGGTCTTTTTTTCACTTGAGAAGACACAGCGAGGCTTATAAAATTATGAACCGTGGCAAGAAACTTTTTCGTCATATAATATGTGGCGTCAACCAGGGCCAGAGCCATTTTGGCTCTGCCTCTGGCCTGGGGGAACGCTCTCCCAGTCGAGACCCGGGCCCTGCGAGACTTATTACAGTTCCACCGGGCCTATAAAACAGAGTTGTTCCGCCAGGCCTATGAGAACAGCTGAGGAACTGGTGAACTACCCTGCAGGTCCCTGGCCTGTTTCGTTCCGCTCCACTGTCTGATGAGATCGGTTATGCCTTCCCAGAATATGTATTGATATTTTATTGTTTTATGATTTTAAACTGTAATTCATTGTATTTATCATATATATATCTTTTGAAATTGTGGCTTTATGATGTTGTGACCCGCCCTGAGCCAGCTTGCTCAGGTGTGATATAAATCCAACAAAGAAATGAATGAATGAACGAATGAACTAACAAAGGAACAAACAAACGAACGAACGTAGCTTCAGGATTTCCTCCTGCAACGTACTCAGGGATGTGCCACCACCAGAAGCCTCTAGTTTCAGCACGTTTTCAAGAAAAGGATTAGACAAATTCAGCAGTCTAATTGGCCCAGCTGAGCCTCAGCTTATTAGAGCTCGGAGACTAAGCAGAGTCAGCCATGGTTAGAACTTGGACGGGAAACCACCAAGGAAGACTAAGGTTGCTACACAGAAGGCCACGGCAAACCACCTCTGCTCCTATCTTTCCTGGAATGTCTTGTGGATGGGGTTGCCACAAGTTGGTTGTGACTCGACGGCACGTTCCTCTTCTAGACAAATTTACAAGGGATAGAGGTCTATAGTTAATGGCGGTCAGTCCCAAGTGGCTCAACCATCCTCCAGAAATTTGCCCACAAGCACCAGCTGCAGGGAGGGCAGAGGCTGGAAAGGCCATTTGCCATCATTCCCCACTTGCAAGCTTCCCAGAGGTACCGGAGTGACCACGGTTGAAAACCAGATGCTGGACTAGAAGAATCCACTTGGGTCTGATCTGGTGAGGTTCTGACTTATTAGACAGCTTACTCTGAAGGATTTGCTTTCAGGGCTGGCCCACGGTCAAGGTAAAAAGCTGACGCTGCTAGGAACATACCAAGTCGTACTCCTCTGGGTCGGCAGACATGCCCCGCATGCCGTACCGATGGGCATCTTTGGCCAGGCGGTTGGCGAACTCTTCACCAGTCCCTGTCTGAGAGCCATAGAACACCACAATGTTTCTTCCCTAGAAGAGGAGCCAAAAAAGAATTGGGAGTTAGCAATGGGTCCAAAAATGTCTGTACTGGAATTGCTCATTCACACTCAGCCTTTGCTATTCCAGGGTCCTGATATGGGAGGTGGCAAGCCTGGGTCAAGGTGACATTCTTTGCTTATCAGTCCTCCAGGGCTAGAACAGACTTATCTGCAGGAAACAGGAGAAGAATGATAAAGTGCTCCCTGGACTGGAATGCTTCGGACTGCAGGCGAAATCACAAAACTTCTTGTATACGCTGGTTTTTAGGTGTAGGTATCCCCCACCCACCCCCACACATGCAGTTTTGTGATTTCGCCTGCAGTCCGAAGCATTCCAGTCCAGGGACTTTAGCCCTGACATGCTAAATTTCTACAAAATAGAAGAGTTCAGTAGCACCTTTAAGACGAACCAACTTTACTGTAGCATAAGCTTTTGAGAACCACAGTTCTCTTCGTCAGATGCATGCATCTGACAAATGCATAATTTGTGGTTCTCGAAAGCTTATGCTACAGTAAAGTTGGTTTGTCTTAAAGGTGCCACTGGTCTCTTTTCTATTTTGCTATTGCAGACTAACACGGCTAACTCCTCTGGATAAATTTCTACAGGCAGTGATTTTTTTTTTAGCTGTACACTGGGAGAGTGATGGAGGTTGCATGTTTGAAACCCAAGAATTGACATCCCCATATCTGCTACAAGGGCCTCATCTACCCTTTTTTATGCTTTCAGGGCACCAGACTTTCCATGGTTTTACTTGAACGCCTCTACAGTTGCCGGTTAATCATCCATCAAAGTGATTTCTTCTGTTGCTTTGTGGAGTCGGTTGGCTTTACTGACTTTTTACGCATGTATAAAGTATTTACTTTTGTCATAAAATGATTTGGGCATGTGTTTTGGAAAATGTGGCTTATATCCCAACTAGCCACAGTTACCCCAAAACAAGGGAACCGGGCTTGAAGGTGAACCCCCTTGTGACATCAGCCAAGGACAACAACACAAAAGAGTCCAGGACTAACATACCGTCTTCTTCATTTTTTCAATAAAGCTGCTCTCAGTGGTCGATGCTGATCTGGAAGACAGAAAGTGGAAGAAACACATTCAAGTGTCTGTATTCACTGCCATACATCAAAATGGTAACGCTAGGGGCTGGATCTCTGGTAGACCAAGATCCCAAGAAATTCAGCAATTCAGTTCTTTCTATTTCTATTTTTTAAAAATGCAAAGGCCAGACAGTCATTTACCTGGTCTCCCCCATCTCAATCAGAGAGCAGACTCAAACAGCCAGTCACCTGGTCACCTGCAGAGAACAGAGCACTACCTCCAGGTGACCAGACAAGGACACGTCTGTAAACTGGAGAGACTGATTCCCATTTTGCCCCCTTTTCAGTCTGCTCAAGGACCACTTGTTCGTAACATAGGCACGGGTTAGCTGATGGGCTAGTAAAACCTTTTGTGGGCTAGTAATGTCTATATACTAAAAGCTATAACTATGGTTACACTCTATGACATTACTATTATAAAAAAGATCCCCAGGTTCAGACCTACCACAAATTCATTGGACAGCCTACCGGCCCAGGGGTGATGAAAGGACAAGCTAACACAAGCTAAGCACTTCTAACATCATTAAGCCAATTTATCTGCATGATTTTGAACATTTATATTCCGCTTGGAAAGCAGATCTAGGTGGCTGCACATGGGAGTGCACACAAGAGCCCTGTGAGGTAGGTGCCTACAACGGCACCTAGGGAAATTGGTCCAGAGGAGTTAGCCATGTTAGTCTGTAGTAGCAAAATAGTAGAGTCCAGTAGCACCTTTAAGACTAACCAACTTTATTGTAGCATAAGCTTGCGAGAGCCACAGCTCTTTTAGTCAGATGCAAGAAGATGCCCAGAACAGAGGCCTAACACCAGGTCATCTGACAAAGAGAGCTGCGGCTCTCGAAAGCTTATGCTACAATAAAGTTGGTTAGTCTTAAAGGTGCTACTGGACTCTCAACTATTTTCCTAGGGAAACTGACAGCCAAAGAGGGATTTGAAACTGGCATCTTCCAGTCCAAATTTGATACTCTGTGCGCTACACTAGAGTGGCTGCCGGTATTAAGTATATTAAATACAGTCATATTGAGTTTCTTTGACTTAAAACCCAGTGCCAAGCTTTCTTAGTCTTATTTTGTAGTAATTTCTTGAATGCCTTCATAAAAACCATTAGTACTTTTATTTCTGCCATAAAGTCTTCTGGAAGGTATGGGAGCATCTTGAAATCACAAGGAATCTTTTAAAAGGCTTTCCTGCACAAGTCGCAGCCTAGAAGCATTTGGAAAAAAAACACAGGTACATAGGGAAAGTAGAGCAATCCCCCGAGGGCCAGCTGTCGATTGGAGGGCAGAGGAGCCTGGACAAGGCGCACCCCTCCGGGAGGAGGGGAAAAGATACACTTCTTTAAGCAAGCCTCCTTCCTCTTCTGTCACTACCCCTAGTGTGAAATAGGAGATTCCCCCAGAAGCCCCCAAGGTAATCCCCAATTTCTGGAGGGAGTGGGTGGGCAAAAGTCTCCGAGTAGCATGGTGTACTCTGCTAGGCCGGGTGCCTCTACCCGAAGGAGAGCTATTTCTGGAAGACCATTGCACATGCACACACACACACACACACTAGCCCGTCCAGCCTCCTCTGCTTCCTGGACACATTTTGGGCAGGCTGGGGAAACTGGAACGAGAAGCCATCTGGGTTGCATTAGCCAGGTGCTCTTTGGTTGCAGAACCCTCTGGGAAGACTGGTTTGCTCTAGCCAAGTTCTCTTGAGCAGACCGCGGGTAAAAACAAGGTGGGGCCACGGCACCCATTCCGCCAGCACTCTCTGGCCTCCTACAAACACAGCCCTATACGCAAGAAGGCCAGCTGGGCCTGGTCAAACGAGTGGGTTAAGCTTCCAAACTCCACTTCTAATGCAATGGCCGAAGCCAGCAGCCCCTCACAAGCACTGCTTCTGATGGCACAGAAGAAGGGCGAGCCACGTGACGGCTCTCCGAAAGCTGGTCCTCAGCTGTAACACATCTGGCAGTGGGAAGGAAGCGAATCCCGCAGCAGGGCCTTGAGAGTGGAGAACCGAGGAAAGGGGAGGGGGAAGGAAGGACAGCTTCATTTGATCCCGTTTCAGGCAGTGAGCCCGTTTCTCCCACTCCCTTCTTCCTATTGGCTAAAACGCAGCAGTGGAGCCAAGAGAAGGGACGTGGGATCTGTGCCTCACTCACAATGGAAGAAAAAAATGTGTGGTCCAGCTTTCCAGCAGGGAGCAGGAAGAAAACAGAAAGAGGGCCAGCTATGGATTTAAAGGGGAGGAACCAAACTAAGCAAGAAGGAGCCAATGTCAGAACTTGATAGAGAAGGACGGAGCCTGACTGGAATGGGGAGGACACAAAAACTGAAGGGCACCACGGAAAACTGCAGTAGTGGAAAGATACAAGATCTTCCACAAAGAAAGTTGCTTACCTTTAACCGTTTTAAAATTAAAAGTAAACCGTGCTACTAAACTTGTACTCTATTGACATAAGAACAACACAAGTTACTGTTGAAAGTGCACTGTGCTTTAAGGTCAATAAATACAGCAATAAATACTAAATTCAGAGAAGTATCTGCCTTATACACTAACCATTGAGCAATCAAGTCATATACAATCAATATTAAACAATGTTCCCATCCAAATAGATTTCTCACATCCAATTTTATAGCATCGTTCTGCAAAGGATCAAAAGACCACGTCCTGCTGAGAAGCATCTCTTCTTCCTGCTTAGGCGTGTGAACATCCGGCTGGCAATGCATACGGTAATAATGGGTGGGCCCAGGTCAAGGTAATTCTATATCAGTAGGTCTTGTGTAAATACTTTCCTGATTTATATCTTCTTTTCTTTTCTTTCAGATGTGTGTGAATCTCTCCCAGAAATGTCCAAGAATGGGCCACCGGTCCAACGGGGAAAATCCCCAAAGGTGCTTGTTAAGCCGTCAGAATATTTCACAGTCCAATATAGACCCCGACTATGCATTTTAAGATCCGGCACAGAGGACATTGCAATAGAATATACCAGGGCTGCAATGCTGGAAGTATTTATTGACTCTTTGCATCCTTGAAAAAGAACACAATTCGAAACAGGGAACGAGCTAGCAGCCTGTTGGACGCTGCGTGGAGATTATATGGTTTGTGTATATTGGACTGGACGGCTTAGCAAGCACCTTTGGGGATTTTCCCTGTTGGACCGGCGACCCGTTTTTGGATATTTCTGGGAGAGATTCACACGCATCGGAAAGAAAACAAGATATAAATCGGGAAAGTATTTACACAAGATCTACCAACATAGACTTAACTTGACCTGGGGACACCCATTATTACAGTATGCATTGTCAGCCAGATATTCACGTGCCTAAGCAGGAAGAAGAGGAGATTCTCAGCAGGACATGGTCTTTTGATGCTTTGCAAAATGATGTTATAAAATTGGATGTGAGAAATCTATTTGGATGGGAACATTGTTTAATATTGATTGTGTAGGACTGGATTGCTCAATGGTTAGAGTATTAAAAATATATTTATCTGAATTTAGTATTTATTGACCTTAAAGCACAGTGCACTTTCAACAGTAACTTGTGATGTTCTTATGTCTATAGAGTAAAAGTCTGGTAGCACGGTGTACTTTAATTATAAAATGGTTAAAGATCAGCAACTTTCTCTATGGATAATCTTGTATTTTTCCATTGCTGTGGAAAGGGGAGGAGTCAGGTCAGAATTTTTGTAGATTCAAGGCACTGTGGATATATATAAAGACCACGCAGGACTGGGGTATTAGAAGCTATTCCAGGAAACGCTGCTCTAGTTTTACTGACCATTTGCAACCAAAAGCATGCCAGAGAAGCCACATGCAGAAACATAATTGCCCATGCTCCTGTTTACCAACTGCAGAACAGCATTCTACAAAAGAGAGGGTGCTTTTTTGGTACCTTCTAACATTCTAGCCAATGGATGCAAAGACAAGGACTCAGGCAGACAGCATTGTTAAGATAACCACTAACATTTTAATATCAGCGTGTTATTAAACACATCAGTCTACTCTGACCAAGGCATCTGCTGGTTTGTGCTGATTTCCAGTGCACCTCCCCTTCAAATCTCAGAAGCTAAGCAGGGTTGGCCTTAGTTAGTAATTGGATGGGAGACTTCCAACGAAGACCAGGGTTGCAGACGCAAGCAATGGCAAACCACCTCTGATAGTCTCTTGCCATGAAAACCCCACTAGGGCTCACCATAAGTCAGCTATGACTTGAAGGCACTCTCCACCACTACACCCTTTAGTTCAGAAGGAAAACTTTAGGAGACCAACAGGCCACGCTCTTGGTTGCTTTAGAGGCCAAGCTGAATCAGGAGACAATGGGTGTGGCTCTGGACCCCAGGTGACAATCAATAATATGTGGCAGCAACAGCAGTGCACTAGGACTGAGGAGACCTGGGTTCAAATTCTCCCACAAAGCTTACCAGCTGACCTTAGGCCAGCCATGCTCCCTCAGCCTCCACTTCCTCACAGGGCTGTTGAAAGAATGAATATGGAAGCAAGGAGAACCACATATGCCGGGGTGGACAACCTTTGGGGGCCCGCAAGAACCTTTGGATTTTTGAGAGGGGATAGTAAGTACCACGGGAAGTCGAGTTAAACCTGAAATGGCTGCCTGAGGAAGCAAAGCTGAACAGAACAGCTTCCTCCTCACATCTCATGGGAAGGAGGAGATCCTGAAGAGGAAATAGAACCACGCACTAAGGAAAGTAAGAGATTAACAGATCTTCTTCCCTGGCTGATGCCTCAGAGTCCTCAACAGGGATCTTGGCTATTTTCCTGAGAATTCAGGGTCCTCGCTAGAATGTAAGAGTCCCAGTGGATCAACCTCCTCCTCAGAGGCAGCTCCCACAGGAGATAAAATGTGAAAACCTGCAGAGGATTTTAACAAGCACATGTACCAGATGTGACTTGATACAAAACTCCTGGCAGCCTTGCCAACAACCATTCAAGGCGGCTGCCATTCAGAGGTCCAAGCAATATACTTGGTGGTGTCCTCTGGAGTTAGACAAGAGGTTGGGTCAAGATGGGTAGGCGTGTTAGTGTGTCTGTAACAGGAGAAAAGACCAAGAGTCCAGTAGCACCTATAAGACTAACAAAATTTGTGGTAAGGGATGAGCTTTCATGGGTCACAGCTCACTTCTTCAGATTGTTTGGGTGTTCCTGTGGCTTGGTCATAGATCCAGAGGAGTTAGCCATGTTAGTCTGTAGTTGCATGACAGTAAAAAGTTCAGTAGCATTTTTAAGACTAACCAACTTTATTGCAGCATAAGCTTTCGAGAACCACAGCTCTCTTTGCCAGATACATGGATGTATCTGACGAAGAGAGCAGTGGTTCTCGAAAGTTTATGCTACAATAAAGTTGGTTAGTCTGAAAAGCGTTACTGGACTTTTTACTGTGTGGCTTCGGGGACTCATTAGCAGAGGGTCCCTGGGCTTCTATCCCTGACATAAACACGGGGACCAACTTACCAGTGGTTTGCAAACTGCCTTTGTAGAGCTCACCTCCAAATGGAAGAGATTTCACCTGTTTCCTAGCAGCCTTGGTTCACCGCTCAGTCGATTTCAAGGGTCAGGATGTTCCACCCACCTAGCCTATCGACTCCTACCTTTGTGCCACTTAAAAGCCAATGACACTTACTCCCACCTCCCCTCTCCAAACTTCAAGAGCTTCCCTCCCAGGCCATATCGCCGACACTGTAATTACACACACGTTCTTGAAACATGGGCTTTTCACTCCTCCTTTCTTCCTGAGTTCTGCTTCCGTGAATTAGAACAGCCCTACGAGTGCCTCACCAAACCCAAATACTAGTCAATGTAGTACATTAATATCCTGTTCCCTCTCCAAGAAACTAAGGGGGGGTGTATATGGTTCTCCTCCCTTTTATCCTGCAAGGTAGGGCAGGCGGAGTGTGAGTGACTGGCGAGTTCCATGGCCAAGTAAGGAGTGGAACCAAGATCTCCCCAGGCTCAGTCCAGCCCTCTAATCACCATACCTAACTGCATCTCTACACACGCATCTCTACACTAGTGGAGAACAGAAGAGCCACTCCTCCAGTTCTTGATCCCCTGCGTGCAATTCCAAGTCACCCCAGGGGAGCAGGCATCTTACAAACCCCCAGGAGCTGTCTTATAGGCCTCTTTTGAAGAAATGGGGGAGAGATACCGCCCCCTTTAGCATTCTTGGACCATCTTAACTGTCATTAAGAGAGAGTATTAAAGGCATTGAAGGAGAACTAGTCCAAACAAAATGATCCTGGGAATGTGCCCCAACTCTATAAGCATGTAAAGGGCCTCTAGGGCAGCAGTGGAGCAGCAACTTTAACCTGCTCGCTGCCAGCTAAGCAAGAGACATGTATGGGCACGCGTGCCTCCGAGAGGAGCAGGTGGAGTAGACGAGAACGAAGCAAGGCAACACGGTTAGGTTAGCAAGGGCAGCAGAATCACAGAGTTGGAAGGGGCCATACAGACCTTCTAGTCCAGCCCCCTGCCCAATGCAGGATGAGCCTAAAGCATCCCTGACCAATATTCATCCAGCCTCTTCTTGAAAACTGCCAGCGAAGGGGAGCTCTCCACCTCCCTAGGCAGCTGATTCCACCTTTGAACTACTCGGACCCTGAAAAAGTTTTTCCTAATATCCAGCCGGTACCTTTGTGCATGTAATTTAAGCCCACTGCTTCGAGTCCTGTCCTCTGCTGCCAAGTGGAACAGCTCCTTGCCCTCCTCCAAATGACACCCTTTCAAATATTTAAAGAGAGCAATCGTGTCCCCCCTCAATCTCCTCTTCTCCAAACTAAACATTCCCAAGGCCCTCAGCCTTTCCTCATAGGGCTCAGTCTCCAGACCCCTGCTCATTCTCGTTGCTCTCTTCTGCACCCTCTCGATTTTGTCTACATCCTTTTTGAAGTGAGGCCTCCAGAACGGCGCACAGTACTCCGGGTGCGGCCTGACCAGGGCAGTATAAAGAGGGACTATGACCACCTGCAATTTCGATGCAATGGCCCTTTTGATACAACCCAAGATTGAATTAGCCTTTTTTGCCACCGCATCACACTGACTGCTCATATTTAGTTTACAGTCCACTCTTACCCCAAGATCTCTTTCGCATACACTACTACCCAGAAGTGTATCCCGCCCATCCAGAATTTGTGCTTCACATTTTTGTGGCCCAGATGTAATACAGTGCACTTATCTATGTTGAATTGCATCCTGTTCACAACCGCCCACTTCTCCAGAGTATTCAGGTCTTGTTGAATTTTAACCCTATCTTCTTGGGTGTTTGCCACTCCTTCCACCAGAAGGCGCCTTGTCCAAGGGCCCCGCCACCACCTAACTTAAGAGCTGACCCTGTTCCTAAGCAGGATACCTAAACAGAACCTCCATGTGCAGAAGCAGCATACCTGAGTGTACCAGATGATGGTACACAAACCACAAAGTATGGTTAATGCCCTCCTGCTTCGCTTGTTTCTTTTAGGGGGTGTGCAATTTTACTGGCTACAGTTGCCAACAGAACCCTTCGGATTCAGCCACCTGAGCATGAGTGCAGAGTTGCTGTGTCACAGCTAGAAATTTTAAAAAAAAACAACGCTCCAAAAAACTCCATGGAATTTGGGAAAGCAGTGCCAGTTTCCACATCTACTGACTTGGCAAGGACCAGTGACAGACGGGTTTTGAGATTGGGGGCTGGGTTTAGATGCAGAGCGTGGGAAGAGACGGGGAGGAAGAAATACTACACGTGGTCCCTGGTTTCCAGTTTGGGAGGGGATGTCTTGCTCCCAGAAGCAAACTATTTGAGCATGTGAAAGAGAGAGAGAGAGAGACGGCATGAGTATATTGGTATGTATTATGGCTGGGGCTGACCACAGCTGGTACTGCAAGCTGTAAACTGTAAACCACGGCTGGTACTGCAAGTTGTAAACTTGGCAAGGCAAGAACGCTGCCCTGCACCATCTGGGCAAGAGTTTATCACAAATATCAACGTAACATAGAGGCTAAGAAACAGAGCCCCTTCCTATATACAACAAGTCTCAGCCACAGATTTCTTAGGCAGCCTGAAGCTTATCAGAAGATGCAACTCACAAACGCTCGTATTGAAATAAATGGTGTTCATCTTTAAGGTGCTGCTTAATCTCTGTTCTATTTAGCCTTAAGCCGCGTCATTCCCCCCCCCCCCAGCCTCAGCCCTGTATAAAACAGTGACAGCAACACCAATCACCCTTAGAGGGCTGTCAGGAGAATACAGGCAATGCATTTTTTAGGCAGGATAACGGTTATTAAGGCTGGGGAGAGAGACTTCCGATACCGAAACATTCGATACTCTTCCCTGCACCAGACTAGCATCCGAAAGACATCATGATGTGACTTATAAATCTGGAGACACATTCCTCGCCCTTAAGTTTAGCTCTCCATACACTTGGAAGATAATTGGTCGGGGGAAAGGAAAGACAGAGAAATAAAAAACGAAATCACCCCCAGGAGCTGCCGTCATCCATGCAAACTCCTGAAGTTCAAAACTATTTCCTCAAGTGTAAATTCCCCCAACGCCTTCCTCCTGTCCCTCTTAACTAAGCCGCATTCTCGAACCGGCCTGGCATCGGAAACAAGCGACACACTGTCCAAAGCGCTGCAAGGGCGGCAGCTGCACTACTTGGAGGAGGCTGAGAGGGATGCTCGCAAACAAAAGAGAGACTCACCCCCCTGGAGAAAACTCCTCCTGCAATCCAGAGAATGCACATCCCATGACGATTCTGGAAAGGCTGGGGAGGGCTCCTGAACCCCTGCAGTTTCATGCCAGTTGCAGGGAGCTGTGAAAGGCCAAACTTGACTCTGCAGAGGGGATGCCCAGAAAGTTTCTCATCCTATCCCTCTCGGATCTTGCAGCCAGAAGTCGGCCTCCTTTTGTTAAAAGGCAGCGGGGCCAGCAGACCAAGGCGCTGTGGCAACTTCGTCCACTGGGACTTGTGCCGGCTGCTTTTAAAGTTACCCAGAGGGTCCGGCACGGTCCCAAGAACTGCAACATCTGGCAGCAGCAGAAAGGAATGAGGAGAGAGACTCAAGAATGAAATCTCCCAGGGTTCCTTGCAACCCAAGACACCCCCTCCTTCACTTTTGCCATTCAAAAGGGGGGGACAGTTTCCCAGCAAAAGACTTGTGTTACCCAGGCAACAGTTTGTACATCCGTGTTTTCTTTTAATTAGAAGAGAGTGCTTTTTTTTTCAATTAAAAGCAACTCTCTTGCTCCAGTGGTGGAGCTAAATCTATTTGGCCGCAAAATCTATTTACAAGAAGTCCAAATGGACTTACTACATTAAGAAAGGAAGATGCCTTGCTGTTTCTGTGCTAAGTTTATTATTGTCTGCTCCGGCTGGCAGCATTCGCCAGGGTCTCTGGCAGGGAAGAATCTCCAGAGATGCCGGATATGGAACCAGAAAGTTTTGCATGCAAGCCAGGCCTTCTAGCAGTGAGCCATGGTTTCTTTGGGCTGGGGGGGGGAGGCGGGAAGATGTATGTTAACATACCTGGTAGTCATCCAAATACTAGTTTACTCTTATCTTGTGTCCCACCGGCCCCAATCCTTGCTTTAGAAAACCCCTTTGAAAACAGGGCTTAATTCTTTAACATTCTCATCCTTTCTACAAGCGTGTAAGGTGGGCCAACAGAACCAGCCCCAGAGCACAAATGGAAGAGAAACGGACTAGCCAAAGACTCCCCAGAGAGTTTGTGGCCATGGCAACATTTGAACCCAGGACTTTCTGGCTTGCAGGTCACTCTTCTATAGCAGACACGTTTGTCAAAAACACACAACAGAAAAGTAGCGTACTGCTCAATGCAAGTCCGTGAGACAAAGACGAGCAAAGCAGCGAGGGGGAAACACGAGCCCGCAACGATGGAGAAAGGAAGAAGGTCGGAATAACCGGAACCAACTTGTGCCTGTGTACAGGAAAGGCCCCAAATGTGCAAGCTGGTGGGTGCTTCTGTGGCCAGATCTACGTGCCCTGCACTGCCATGAACAAGGTCCAAACAGACCTCAGAATGGTCAACCGCTGATCAGCTTGAGATTTCTAAAAAGGGGCAAGCCCGGGTCTAAAAACTGGAGTAGAACCTCCCAAACTGTGTACTACAAAAAAATACAATTAGAAATAGAAATTTTAGATAAATGCTAAATGTATTTTTCTATGTCCTTTACATTTTTACTCTGGATTTAACTATTCTATTGATTGCTAAGGATGTATTGCCATTGTTATGGTCTCTGACCGCAAATAAATTCATTCGTTCAATTAGAAATTCCTGCCAGCCCCGGCATACATGGGCAGAAGAGGCAGAATGCAGCATCTCTTCGTGATTCACTGCTCTGTTCTTGCCTCCCCTTCACCAGGGGACAGTCATTCCATCCCATTTTTATGTCAAGCATGAATACAGATCATTCAGCCACTTCAAGATGCAACAATGTGACCTGGTTTTTATAAGCTTCTTGTTGCCTCTCTGCATGAGTCAGCGCAGAACATTGATTTCAGTCGGGGGGGCTGCACAGAAAATGGGTACAGAAATAGCAGGCTTCTCTGAAGGCGTATCAAATATGAATTGTGCCTCCAACTTTAAATTTGCAAACGACAGCTCTCAACAACCAAGCTTTTGGAAAACGTTACTTAGCACTGGGACAGACCTATGTGGATAGAAACGGAAGCAGCCCTGCCACGTTTCCAGGAGGGCAAAGACAAAGCAATAGTTACAAGCTTTTCGCTTCTCAGCCCAGGCTCCAGGAAGTGGCCCTATGGAGAACAAAGAACTTTTGCTCGGAATTGCAGCTCTCCGAGAAGAGAGCGTTCCACTGTTCCACAGCTTGCTCTCTGAACCTGCTATGCAGCCCCAACCCACGACAGTTACCTGGAATATGCATACCTGGGAAGTGCTACCCACCTGCTTTCCTCTCAACATTGGTTCCCCTCCATCCCTGGCCACAAGTGTCACCCTGAAGCCTTTGGTGAAAAGGCAGGAAGGGGGACACACGTAAAACGAACCAGTCAATAAAGCTAGCTTATTAAAAGATTCCAGCATGCGGAAGGCATATGCAAGCCTGGAGAAAACTCACGTGTACATGCGCACTTGTGCATAGGCGGTCAACGTCCCGATCAACTGACCAGTCAAATACTGGCATATATGACCACCTATCGCGTGACTTTGCCCTGACCTGGATAGGCCAGGTGAGCCTGATCTTGTCAGATCTCAGAAGCTAAGCAGGGTTGGCCTTAGTTACTAATTGGATGGGAGACCTCCAGTGAAGACAAGGGTTGCAGAGGCAGGCAACGGAAAACCACCTCTGTTAGTCTCTTGCCATGAATACCCCACCACGGGTTGCCATCAGTCAGCTGTGACTTGAGGGCACTCTCCATCACCATCATTTGAACTTAATCTAATATTGTCAACTATTCTCTGAAGTCAAGACCACCACTGCGTAGGTAAGGTAGATTCTCTTTTCAATTTCATTCTGGTTTCATTAGTTAGCTTACCTTCACCCCGCTCAGTCTGGCAGCAGGGGGTGGGGGGCGCTGACCAAACAGCTGCGCAAAGCTCCTCCTGCTGGCCACTTGCCAGAATTGCAGGCGTCTCCCAACAGGAAGAACCAGTTTGCTGCCAAATTGGCACGACTGCTTTAGTTTTAAAAACCTGAGATCTGCATTTCACCAATAGCTATTGTTTTTTGGCATTTCAGCAAGACCGATTGCTTTGCTTTATTTCTGTACAATTTTGCTTTTTAAAAAACAAAATTGTAACTGAAAGACTGGCCCTGGTAACTTAGGATAAAAGCCAAAAGACTTTTCACTCTTTCGCAATCGTAATTCCAGAGCACACGCCCTATGCATCTGGTGCAGTAAAATTCAACAGAAGCCCAGCAGCATCTTAAAGACTAATTAAACTTTGTTAGCCTTAAAAAAAACCTCCAGTGGACTTCTGCTTAATTTCACAATAATGGCTAACCTATTTAAGTAGTAGCAGTAGTAGTAGTAGTAATAATAGCTGCGCTTATATACTGCTCTTCTAGACAGATTAGTGCCTCACCCAGATCGGTGAACAAGTTAGTGTTATTATTATCCTCACAATACAGCTGGGGAGCTGGGGCTGAGAAGAGTGGCTTACCCAAGTCCACCTACTGAGCTCATGGCAGTAGTGGGATTCGAACGAGCAGAGTGCTGATTTGCAGCCGAACCATTTAACTACAGTGCTACAGCAGCAGTACAAGTAACAAACCCACTTATGGCTAAAGCAACTTTGTTTTTGAAATAGTATGTATTTGTCCCTTATTGGACAGAGCATATGATGCTGCTTTCGGCCAAGGCAGCCCATTGGTCTGTCTAGCTCAGTCTGGCTTTCTTGGACTAGTAGTGGCTCTCGGGGGGCTCAGGCCGAAAGGGTCTCCCCCAACAACAGGCAACTGAGACGCCTTAGATGGAGATGCCGAAAATGGAACCTTGAACCTCTTTGGTGTCAAGCGCTTGCATTGTCACAGAACCATGGACCCCTGCGATTAACCAAATCTCCTTTGACTGGCCAAAGGCCCACCCCTGCATCAACTACTTACGTTGTTGGGTGGATAGTGGCGAAGTCTGGGACCTCCTCTTTTTTCTTGCGGAAGAAAAACCAGTAGGTCAAGAGACCAATGATGGCAGCTAAGAGGAACATGTCTATTATCATGCTCGAAGGATCAGAAGCTTGCAGGCACTACGTAGAGGAAGATTCTCCTGGGGGTGGCGCTGTTCTCTTTGCAGTGAAAAAGCTGGAGAGAGAGAAAGAAGCAAAGGCATCAGTTTCGTTTGGCAAACTTTTAAACCGACCCAAAATGTTACTGTTTAAACATTAAAAAGCTCATGATCTAGGTCATCCAGGTGCACATGCTAACATATTATCAGATTTCCTACTGACTGGACCAGTGGAACTCACCGACACAAGCTGTAGTGACAGCTACTGGCTTAGATGGCTACAAAGGGGGTGAGACAATTTCATTGGTGGTGGTGGGGTCAATCCAAGATTATTAGTTAAGAAAGTTAAATAGAACCTCCATGTTCAGAGATACTGTTCAGAGACAGTATTCCTTTAAATACCAGGCGCTGGGGGAAAACAACAAAGTGGGACGAGGACAGTTGCAGGTGGAAAACAAGATGCTAGGCTTAGAAAGCCCTTTGGCCTAATTCAGCAGGGCTCATCATCTAGATTTCCTTTTTAACATGTGAGCAAGGTGTCATGCTTTGATGACTAGGTGCAGTGTGGGCTGTATCCTGGCTGGCAGCATCACTTGCATCACATCTCATATGCTTTTGCAACAGGATACCTGGAAACAGGAATTGCAAGATCACGCTGCAGCTCTGACCTCTGCTCCAAAAGAAGAACTCTCACGCACCCTGATCGATCTTTGTTCCTTGTACGGATGCCGTTTCTCCCAACACCACAAGCAAACTCAAAATATTTCTATCCTGCCTCACCACCCATGTACTTGAGAGACAGCTAACATGTTTTCCAAAACAAAGGGAGAGACCGCAACAGGAAATCGTTAGCAAATGCATGGGGAAAAACACACAGAAGACAACTGACTTCATTAACCCACAACAGTAAAATAATATCTTGCTCCTACTTAGGGATTGCAGGCATTCAAAGTGATTCAACACATATTTGTAATCCTGGTAACAGCCCTGTAAGGGAGGCCAGGACAATTTTCTCCATAAGATTCGATCTGCCACATCACAGACTGACGCCGATGCTGTAGGCCTAAGCAGAGACACAGACATTGTAGAACTAAGCAAAGTTACATCCTTCAAAATCACTCATTTCAATGGATTCAGAGCTAAACTACACATCGTTTTCTAATTATTCGGATCTGGACTCCTCAAACCTCACACACCTTCCCTGCTGCTGGGACGGGATTTTAAAAGTCCACAAGGGCTCGATTTAGATCAAAACTACAATATGGGGGAGGAGGGGCCCCTGCCTTCCCTCCCACTCCCATGCTATTTTCACAAACTTAACCAACCCGTTATTTGTCCCATTATTGATCTGTAATTGTGTAAAACTGTCGGGGGGGGGGAGTTATGAATGAGTCAAGAAGAATCCTATCTGAAATGCACAACCACAATTGTTTTTTCTTTAAAGAATTCTGAGCTTCTTTTGGCTGGGAGTCAGGAGGACACAGCTGGAGAGAGCTGCATTTCCAATTTTTCGCTGTGGGTATTTCACATAATGCCTCAAAACACTACTACACACACACTGTTGGTGCAATCCAGACAACAGCCTTATAAATTTGGCCAGTATTTTCAATCTCACATACTGCAGAGATTCAAACTCGGGACTTACCAGTTACTTTACCAGTTCGCCACTCTCAATACACTTTCCTTGAAGTGTCAACATCGAGCTGTTTGTTTCAGCCTTCCTGCAGCGACTGCAAACCTTGCAAAGGTTTCGCCCCCCTCCCTTCATAGCCTTCCCCTCTGTACAATCAGAACAGCTCAGCCAATGGGTCTCATTTGCTTGCAGTGCCCTTCTGTGACACTACAAGTGCACAGCCAATCACTGTCAGGGGCTACTAAACACAGTGGGGCTCTGAGTTATTATAGGAAAAATCTCTCCTGTGATTTGAGAAAATACTCCCAGTCCACCACAGCTTCCGGCTTACGCACCATGGGGCTAAGATAGGGTGGCAGCAGTTTGCCTGGCCAAGCTCAATGGGGAGGCAAGACTTGAACCCCGTGCTCTGGGGCTGCCTTGGGCCTAGGTTTCAATAAAGCCACATGAAGGTCATTGCCTCTCAGTCGCCCTTTAAAATTGCAGAACGGCAAAGCAACGCTGAAACAAGTTAAGCAACGTTCCTTCTCATCTTTTCAGACATAATGTAGGTTAACGCCAACGCCAGTCATTGACTTGCGTCGCAGAGTTATTCAAAAATGACAAGAAGGCAAAGCTTTTGGAAAAGCCAAGAGGTCACGAGCGAGACCTACTAAGGGGGCAAATCTGCCTGATTTACACAGATTTAACAGATGCTTCCCTACCGCCAGTCATAGGATAATCTGTCAATCCTTAAACGCCTCCTACATTAGGTTGGTAATTCTGGGTTGGGCCATTCCTGGAGATTTGGGGGCCAGAGCTTGGGAGGGGTGGGGTATAAATGCCCTCCAAAGCAGCCATTTTCTCCAGGGGAACTGGTCTCCATGGTCTGGAAAGCAGTTGTAATTCTGGGAGATCTCCAGGCCCCACCTAAAAGTTAGCAACCCTACTTCCTATCTATATCCCTCTCCTGCACGAACGCCTTAGACTTACCCTCAAAGCCTTCTGTGGCCTTGACCCTGCTCATCTGCTTCCCCCACCCCACCCCTGCCTGCGGCCTTCATGTCTCATGCTCCCTTCCATGTCTCCTCCCTTTTGCCCCTTCAACCTAAAACTGCCTCCCAGAACAGCCTGCACTACACTGCCAGCTTGCTTTCTTCAAATACCTCCCCAGAACCCACTTCTCCCCCACCTACCCACCCACCACGAGGCCTTTAACAAAACTCCTTCATCTCTCTATCCTGCTGAAACTGAGACAAGAACTCACAAACTGGAACAAATGCCGATTTGTCTTTTTGATTATCTCTCTCGACCAGTTCCCTCAGTGTTGAATCTGAAGGTGCAGGTTCCTTGGGGCAGAGACCTGTCGCCTTGTTTGCTAAAGACAAAACTCTTAAAGCCTTCCCTCTTCTGACGGCCTTCCCTTCCCACCTTCCAAATATCCATCTGCTTAAAAATAAAAACCCTCCCCTTTTCACTCACATGCAGGACACCTTCCCATCCAAATTAATAAATCACATCAGGACAGGTCAACTACAACTAGAATGAGCGTGATGAAGCTGAATTAGATTTGAGAGGCTCTGCCTCAAATCCCTACTCTGCCAGGGAAGCTCACTGGGTCTTTGGGCCTGTCATCTTTTCTCAGCCTAACCTACCTCGCAGGATTGTTGTGAGGATAAAGTGGGGGAAAGAGAAGTATGTACACAGCCCTCCAGTTTGTTTCTGGGCTCAATTCAAGGTGCTGCTATTGCCCTTTAAAGCCCTAGATGGCTTGTGGCCAGCATACATTAATAACCACCTTCTCCCATATGAATCTACCCGCCTATTCCGGTCATCTTCAAAGGTCTTGCTTTAGATGCCCCCACCGGCTGAGGCTAGACAGGAGGCAACCTGAGAAAGGGCCTTCTCTGTCGTGGCACTAAAACTTTGGAACTCCCCTCCCCAAGAAGATGTGCCTGTCTCCCTGCCACTTTCTTCCGTCAGGAGGCGAAGACTTTTGTAACATTTGGTGAATTCCCAATAAACTCTTATTGGCCTTCCTCCCTGGTTGCGTGTGCTTGTATGTCTCTAGGCTTTATTGTATTGTTAAATATTTATACATACATTTTAAATGCTTTTTTGGTTTTAAAGATTCTAATGCTTTGATGCTCGCTGCCTTGGGGGACCGTATTTGGATAGAAAGGCGCCATAAAAAAGTTTTAAATAAAATCAACAACATAAATGTGCACAGTGTTTGATGGGGTCTCTGATCTGCTAATCCAAACCAAACTTCATAGGAACGGGGCCCAGACAGCAGCAAGTCAGCTGTGCCGGTGTCTCCTTGCAACTCTCGAACCTTAAATCTTAAGGGGGGGGAATCAAACACTAGGGAAGCCCTCACCCACCCAATTCCCACCCTCGGGCTTTTAAGTGGAACGGCCTGCCTGAGGAGATCAGGAGAGCCCCCACTCTCCTAGCTTTCCACAAACGACACAAAACTGAATTATTCAAAAAGGCTTTTTGCTCAGCTAGGAGGGCTGTATTGTAGGTAGAGGGTCTTAGATGCTTCACTCATGAGTTAAGGATCATAGACTTCATTACGTTGCCTTACATACTGTTGCTTTAAACATGAACTCCTATATACTACCTGTGCTTCATGTTGTCTAATGTCAGTCCTAGAAATGCTTATGTTCTGTTTCAGCATTTCTTCTACTCTGTATTGAATTCTCACTAATGCAATGTCTTTGTAAACTTGTATGTATTTACCCTAGGGCATTGTTTGTAGAAATGTCCTTGATATTGACTGCACCACCCTCACTCTGTGTAATCCGCCTTGAGTGTCGGTGAGAAAGGTGGACTATAAATAACGGTGGAGGAAAGTGACCTCAAGGCATAACTTATGGCGACCCCTGGCGGGGTTTTCATGGCAAGAGACTAACAGAGGTGGTTTGCTATTCCTGGTCTCTGCAACCCTGGTCTTCACTGGAGGTCTCCCATCCAATTACTAACCAAGGCCGACCCTGCTTAGCTTCTGAGATCTGACGAGATCAGGCTCACCTGGGCTATCCAAGTCAGCGTAAATGACATAAATAAAATAAGCTGCTCAAACCCTGCACGTGGTTTGTTTGGGGAACCTGCGGCCAAGAACAGCCACAGAAAAGGGAAAGGGAAACGCTGAGAGCGCCTCGAAGCTGGTGGGCTGCCCAGGATTCTCCCTGCCATGTGTGGGTGACAAGTCACAATGACTCAGCAGAATGGAGATGCAAGATCTGGCTCGCTGGGCCATTCATAGATAAAAAGGAGAAATGCAACCACAGCAGATGCTATATATTAAACTCCTAAATGCATCGGGGGTTCCAGAGCAGCCTTGGAGAATATCAGGATTAAAATTTGCAGAAACCAGTCGGTAGGCCAGAGACAAATGAGAGAGGTGGGGTAGAGGAAACGTACACGGCCCCGCTTTACATTGTTTTCTCCAAAGATCTGGGAACACTTTGAAAAAATGAAGCTTTCGGGAACTACAAGGGCAGCAGGCAAGTGGAAAGGTTTAATTCCCAGCATCTTCAGATAAAATGGTTAGGTAAAAAGGTGATGTGTAGAGCCCAGCTCCTGGAGAGCGGCTGCCGGTCAGAAGAGGCAACACTGACATTAGACCCGAGGGTCTGACTCAGTATACAACTTCCTGCGTTCACGTGTGTTCAGGAGTCCAGAAAAGTGTTAAAGCCAGTGGACACTGCAATTTTAGCTATCTGCCTTCATAAGAGGCATCAAACTAAGCCTGCAGTGCTATATATATAGTCTTTCCAGAAAAATTAACAACAGAAAACAGGAGCTGATGTAAAATCACTTGAAGCTCATTATAGATTATGTCTGGAGAACATTAGCCAAGAAGAGTTATTGCAAAGAGAAGCATTTATTTTATTTTATTTTCAGGAGATGCTACAATTTTCCACAGCCCAGGGGAGAACGGGAAACGGGCTCACAGGCAGAACTCCCAGAGCTGGAAATCACTGAGAAGCATCTTATGCCAGTAAGCTCTTATCGGAATTGCTTGACATATATGGAAACTAGGGCAAACGGCACAGTAATTCCCCGTCACATAAAGGCTCCCAAAAGCCCCAAATCACCTAGCCAGAGGAGGCTTCCTGCTGCCTCTCTGCATGAGTCACCCCATGTTCTTGCACAGTTCCCATTGACTCTGGGCACCTTGCTTTTGAGGAGCTTTATTAATAATAATAACAACAACATTTTATATAACGCCCTTCAGGACAACTTAACGTCCACACAGAGCAGTTTACAAAGTGTGTTATTATTATCCTCACGACAATCACCCTGTGAGGTGATAATATACACTGCTGCTATTTCAGTGGGGCTTGATGCAAGAGAGCGTCCTTACTGATTATGCTGGGCAAGTCGTCTCAAACTGCCTTGTAACAAGTCAGGCCACCAAGTCGAACCGTCTTGCTCAGGACAGCAATCCCCCCGCCCCTTTACATTTCCCAGAATCCCCAGAGCCTTAAATATTGCATTTAGGGTACCAGGGAAGAGGAGGGTGATGCTGTGATGGAGAAGACAACCACAAACTCCTCATCACAGTCTCTGGGAGGGAGAGGAGACCTCTCTCCATGTCGCTACTGAGGTTAAAGGGTTTGGGGACTCACAGAAAAAGGGGTACAGGGGCTTACAGAACAGGCCAGCCATTTCCCCTTCAGCGTTGAGCAAGACTGTTCATAATCTGCAGAGCCATTTCATATTCCAGCCTGGGAACGCTCACTTGCTACTCCACTTCAAGGCCTCTCAAGCGGAGGGCCCTTCCACGCTCTGCTTGTGCACAGCATCTACTCAAATGCAGCCGCCTCCTCTAAATATTAAAGCGATGAAGCTGCCTTATCTCAAGTCACGCCATGGATCCACATAGCAGGAAAAGGTCTTTCCACAACACCTGCAACCTGTAAGAGGAGGCACCAGCGATCAAGCCTGGAATTTGTGTGTCGGGTTGGACCGATTCTTGCAGCTCTGTGCTGTTTAGGCTTGATCTGTTTCCACTCCTGGGGGATCCAGAAAGTTCTTCTCATGAAGTCTGCAAACTTCGTTGGAGCAGATTCAGGTGGGTAGCCATGTGGCTCTGCAGCAGAGAAGCAAGACTTGATTCCAGTAGCCCCTTAAAGGCCCACAAGATTTCCAGGGTGGAGGCTTTCAAGAGCCAAAGCTCCCTTCCTCAGATACTTGACAAAGGGAGCTTTGACTCTTGAAAGCTTCCACCCTGGAAATCTTGTGGGCCTTTAAGGGGCTACTGGACTCGAACCTGCTTTGCAGAGCACAAATTCAGGGGAAAAGAGGAAACAGTTCTCCCTTCCTGCCCCTTCCAAAACCCTTGGGGTGGGGGATTTCTCCCTTTACTGTCTATACAGACTGCATTCACTGGGACTGCACCACCAACCCAAAGCCATGCATGCATACTGCTTTGATTTCACAATTTAGAGACCCTGGTCAATGCACACACAAACATGAGCACACAAACAAAGCTGCCTTATACTGAATCAGATAATTGGTCCATCAAGGTCAGTATTGTCTAAGACGGGCAGCGGCTCTCCATAATTTTATATAGAGGTCTTTCGCATCACCTGCAACATGGTTCTTTTAACTGGAGATGCTGGGGGTTGAACCTGGGACCTTCCACACGCCAAGCAGACGCTCTGGCACTGAGCCACGGCCTTTACCCCTCAGAGAATCTCTGGGAACTCCTGGGAGCCAAGGTCCCTGTACTGCAATACTGCAGAAGCACAAGATGTGTGTGCGCAGGGGAGAGGGCTCCCAGAGAACCAGTTTGGTGTAGTGGTTAAGAGCAAGGGACTCTAATCTGGAGAGCGGGTTTGATTCCCCACTTCTCCACTTGAAGCCAGCTGGGTGACCTTGGGCTAGTCACGGCTCTTTGGAGCTCTCTCAGCCCCACCCACCTCACAGGGTGTTTTGTTGTGGGGATAATGATAACATACTTTGTAAACCACTCTGAGTGGGCATTAAGTTGTCCTGAAGGGCGGTATAGAAATCAAATATTATGATGTTATTATACAGCACAGTTTGCTCTCTCCACTGGCGTCTGCTTTTCTAAGTGTCAAAGAGACTCCATGGAGCCCTGTCAGCCCTGTGTGTTTAAGGGGCTCTGTGAAGGCCAACACTAAAGAGCTCCTTGAACATTGACAGTGTCTTTTCCAAGCATTGGTAGAGCTCTCCAGAACTCTAGGAAAGTTTTGGAAGTGCATTTGCCAAGATTCCTAAATCACAAGGTCATTTGAGTGTGCTCCTACGGGACAGAGGGGGGAAATGTCTAAGATTCCACGCACGGTACTCACTTCTGACAACCTCACAGTTTAGGGACAGCAGCAAAGGCACTCCCCATGGCTTTTTGCCACCATGGGGTGTGCAGACAGTAAGCTTTTTTTAAAAAAGGAAGGAACTTGTTCAATCTACTCAAGTCCTTTGAGCTGGGGGGAGAGCAGGTTTATTTCAGCGCAAAATTTAATCAGACCTCGCAACCATCCCTACCTTGGCATCCAAAGCATGTGCTCCAACCACTTACCGACAGGCCTTCCCTTAAAGCAAGTTGGTCTTTGCACACCATCACCTGGAACAGCCCCCCTACCACCAAATCCTCCATGTCTCCTAGTTTTTGCAGTTAAACGCTTGCCTCTTTTTGCACCGGTGTGTGGATTCCTTTCCCTTCCCACATCTAAGTTCCAAGAAGCACTTCCCCTTTGGAACGCCCTCCCCCTTGAGGCCTGCCTGGACCCTGTTTCTTTTAGATGCCAGGCAAAACCCCATCTTTTTACCCAAGGCTTTTAATCAGGGGTTTTATCTGATCAGCTTTTCCAAGGTCTGCTTCTGTTTTATGGGTCGTTTTTACACCGCTTATGTCCAGTGGCTTGTCTTTTAATGGCGTCTTCTTTTTTATGCTGAAGAGGTGGCATAGAAATATTCTAAATAAAAATGTAAGAAGCAGTTTACAGATCTCATGTCCCACTTCTCAACTTTCAGTGTGAATTCCAGAAAAGCTGCCATTTAAGGCATTTAGCAAGAAGAAAAAAACCTTAGGAACAAGTTGCATAACCCAGACTATAGAGATCTACCTATGTTACGTAAAATCCTTTCTGCCAATTGGCAGGGATTCAGTCTCCGCTCACAGTGCAGGTAAGCCGGGAAGGGATTCTTCCGTTCAACTGAGAGCCCCAAAAATCTGGAGCCGCAGGTGGGGCCACCTTCCTGCTATCTGGATGGTATTATGAAAGGGGGGTGGGTGGAAGGCTTATCTTGTAAATAGGAAGAAACAGGCAAGGGGGGTGACTCGTAACAGCAAAGGTATGCATGTTCTGTGCGCATGTGCAGATTCATGAGGGTGGTATAAAAGCCCACAGTGGTGCCAACTGAACTACCTTTGGAAAGTTAGCCAGAGGGGACTCTTGACTGCCATTGGTTGAAGTGCTGTGATCTCACAGAGGTTCAGGAAAGGCAAAAGAGACCAAGAGTGAAAAGAACAGTGAGCAAGGCCCACAGAGGCTAAATGACATGTGGGGAAGCTCAGCAAAAAACACCGGAGGAAAGAACGGCCCACAGGAATGAAGAGGCAGCCAGATAGCGGAACATTTGGCCAGGAGATAGAGTGGAGGAGAGGTTCAGTCTACATACCAATTTGACATGATCAACTAAATATATAGCTGCAGGTCTTTAAGACTTCTGACCTACCCCTGAAAAAGAAATCTTAAGTTAGCCACACTTCCTAAACTTATTTTACTTACTACATTTTTATTCCACCCTTCCTCCCAGAAGTTCATGGCAGCATACACCTGTCTCCCCTCCTCCATTCCACTCTCATAAGAACCCTGCAAAGCAGGTTAGGTTGAAAGCATGTGACTGATCCACGGTCCCTCACTAAACTTCCAAAACAGAGTGGGGAACTGACCTTAGATCTCCCAAGTAGTAGCCCGACAGTTTAACAACTGCACCATGCTGGCTCTAAACAGATGTGATCTGGTGTTCTATCAGCTCTCAGGATCTCCAGAACAGCCAGTGGTAGTTAACAGTAGTAGTACTGGCTACTAGCAACAATTAAGTATTCGCATACCTTCCTGCTACCTAGGCCTAGAACTGCTAGGTAGTAAGAATGCAATGGTTACTACTATTAGCTACTAGTGATTACAATCAGCATCTAACAGTAGCAACTATTAGTAATATTGACTAGCAATAGTGACCAGTGGTGAGGAGTATTATTATCAGAAGTTCCTAATAGTAGCATACATGGAAGCATTTACACTATTCCTATTATACTAGAAGTTCCAACAGGCAGTGTCAACTCAGTGCAGAGAAGCAGTTCCATTTGCTGCTCTGTAGAAATTGCACACAGCTATCATTTTGCCCAAGAATCTCACAAGCATCTCTGGAAGCACAAGGACTAGAAACTTGCCACGTTAGAGTTAGCAGCTTTCCATATCCATTTTCTCTAGTCACACTGCTAGAAGCAGGAAAGCAGCGAGAAAGCAACTGAAGGCTACACCTGTCCTAAGCAACAACGAAAGCCTTAGCAGGCTTGTACACTCCTGTGACTGGTCACACACAATGACAACAGTCAAATGCCTCACTTCGGAGTGCACCTTGGGACACAGATTTCAGAGTGAGAAAAGAGCAGCAGCTAAGGAGAGGGAAAGCTCCAGGGCTTTGAAGTATGATGCTGAAGTCTAGAAAACCAGCATGGTTTTATGATCATTATTACATTTTAACTTTTTTTAAAAAATGGAACATGCACCAAGCTAGAACTTCAGACTCGGATGCTGACTCAAAACTCTCTTATACCAAGACAGACCATTTGTCCATCTCGGCCAGTTTGGTGTGGTGGTTAAGAGCGCGGGACTCTAATCTGGAGAGCCGGGTTTGATTCCCCACTTCTCCGCTTGAAGCCAGCTGGGTGACCTTGGGCTAGTCACAGCTCTCTGGAGCTCTCTCAGCCCTGCCTCACAGAGTGTTTTGTTGTGGGGATAATGACATACCTTGTAAACTGCTCTGAGTGGGTGTTAAGTCATCCTGAAGGGCGGTATATAATTCGAATATTATTATTAATATATTATTACCTCAGATCCTTGAGATTATACCCTGCTTTTCTTCCTAAAGGGGAATCCCAAAGTGTCTCACACCATTCTCCACTCCTCCATTTTATCCTCATGACAACCTTGTGTGGTAAGGTTAGGCTGAGAGTGTTCTCCAGTCCTCCATTTTATTCTCACAACCACACTGTGAAACTTTTGTGCTGCCTCGTTCCAAGCCACAGATGGGCCAGTGGCCAAAATGGGCACCAGATGGTCCAGTGGCCAAAATGGGACACATGGAATTTTCTGCCGGGTTGGGCAGAGATCGGGATGGAAATACATCCTGCCTCAGCTCTCCTCAAGAAGTGAGCAGAATTCAGCTTCCCAGTTCAAGCATCTCTTTCTTGCCACCTGTTTGCATCATGTCGCTCTGGCATACGAGAAGCCAACGTTGCGCAAGCGCACCTTGCATAACCTTTCCGCAGCATAATCAAGGCTTATCGTCTGAGAACTATTTGGAGCTTGGGAGGTAAATGTGGTCATCTTCCATGAGACCCAAGACCAAGCCAAACATCAGGAAGTGTCATGTACAGTATTTGCTTTGCAAGCCAAAAGCCAGAGCAATCAACCGATCAAGGAAGAGAGACAGACAAGGCTCTGGAGCCCATTTTCAGTTCTGGCCTGCAAAGCAAAGCTCTACAGATCCTGGCGTGGCATAACATTAATGTCTTACACATGGGGTAGTTTCACAACTCCAAAAGGATGAGCAATCAGTATAAAAGAGCACCACCCGTATGAGTTATTAATACGAGCGTGGCAACAAACTGGGTCATAAAAGCCACAAAGCCAGGCCACCCAAAGACAAGGAAGAGGTTTCTATAAACTTAGGGACTCCCCAAATTACGCAGAAAATTACAACTGTGTAAAAGTTAACAAAACTGAGGAGCGAGTGCACATCATGAGATCAGAAAACCGAGAACGGCTGAAAGTCAGTTAAAAGGAGAGGGACTAGGAAGAGAGAAATCAGCAAAGAAACTGGTCCTTGAAAGTATAGCGAATCCCAGGAGGATTAGGAGACTGTGTAAAGATATCCTACACACACACAAAACGCACACATCACTTTGTTCCCGTCCTCCCCAGCAAACTTCATGATCAAGTGGCTCTCCATACGGCATTGAAAGGGGGCCCACCCAGAGAGAACATAGGGATTTCTGTATATTGGGCAGACTTCATAGTAGTATTTTCCTGCATGCTATGTTTTTTTGTTTTTTAAAATCAGTCTAGGCCATTAAGAAGGGGCTAAACCTGGGGAGACCATGACATCACCAGCAGCAGATTTTGTCTCAACCCCCCTTCCCACAGTGGAGCCACCAGTTCCAGATACAGAAATTCACTCCTAAATGGAAAAGGAAAACTCTTTGTTTAGGGAAACAGCCGATCTCTCTTATACCCGCAGGGGATTCCTATCGGGAAAACACTGTGCACTTGTGTGCACCCTCTCTCTCTCTCTCACACACACACAGAGCCTTGCAACTCCCTGGATCGTATGGGCCCTCCTCTTATCACCTCCCTTGCATTATGAACCAGGCGTTTCTCATCCATCTTCCAAATCAGCCCTAACCTGATCGGCATGCACCAGAAGTCACTCTAAATAGCTTCCAACATAAGCTCATTACCAAAACCAGCACTGCAGGTAATTTTAGGAGTCCACTCATGTGCAGATTACCACTAAGTGAGGACTGGGTTTTTAGAAGGATTAATGGGCCACAAGTGCTTATTAGTCAGACCAAATGCTCAGGTAGTTGTGAGTCAGAATAGCTATGTGGAACCTCCGCATTCATGTGGTTATTAGTCAGGACAGGTTAATAGAACCTCCATATTCAGAAACAGCCTACCTTTGAACACTAGATTTGGGCTGTCGGTCATTGGTAATAATGACCAGACAGGCTTTGGTCTGAGGCACTCAGTTTTGAGACGGTAAACAGCTATAATGATGGCATCTGGAATTTCATCTCTTTCTCACTACCCAGATCCTCACCTTAACTAGGGGTAAAATTGTTATCTCCTATTCCCCATCACCCCCAGTCATAAATGGCTTCTTGCTCAGATCAGCAGGCGAGGAAAGAAATGCGTAGGCATCATTATAATACAAACCGGCTCTACCCAGAGAAAAAGCATGATATAAAAATCAAACAAGATGGGCAGAGCTGGTTGGCAAGAATACACAGGGCTGGCGCTGCCCCTATTAGCCTCACCCAGTCCTGGGAGTGAGTTCTGTCCAGCACGACAGGCGATGTAACTCGATGTCACGAGGAAAAGCTCTCTCCTCCTCTTCCCAAAATAGGCAGCAGAAGTGTATCAGGAACACCTTTCACCCACTTCCAGCTCCGAGCCACCCTGGGTGCCGCATGGCAATTAACTGGATAATGCTGCTGCCAAGGTGCAATCATGCAAGCTGCTCATCAGGGCTCATTCATTCTCCACTGAAACTAAGCCTATGTTCTTACATTCCCATCTACCACACTAAGAAGTTAGGCTGCATTCTCCTTGGGGGCAGAGACTTGCCTATTTCCTTACAGAGGCACAACAGTCTTGCTCTGTGGCACCAGCTATGTTTATTCCAGAAAGGCGGGGTGGATTAAGACTGGATGCATCATGTCATGTGCTTTAACATTTATAGGCATGGTGGTGCAATTCAACACCCGTTTGGTCTCCTTGGGGTGGGGAGGAGAACCGGACCCAGAGCACTTGATCTGCAGGAGAGCCACACTCATCCAAATCTAGCTCTTTGCTTCCAGAGCTTTCTGGAGCAGGTGAATAGAGCAGAGCAGAGCTTAGAGTGCTTGAGATCTGGGTTCAAGTCCCCAGTGAGCCATGAAGATCCTGTGGGCGGGGGCATAGCTTGGACCAGTCACTCTCAGCCTTCTTCACAGGACTGCTATGAGAAAAAAGCCAAGGAGCCATATACTCAGCTCGATGGAGGAAGGGAGAGAGAGAAATGGGATAGATACCTGAAGGACCACTGGGTCCCAAAGGAGCCAACCCTCCAAATCAAGATCTTCTGCAGAAGTCCTTCCCCAGGTGTTCCCACCTTTAGAAACAAGGTGGGCAGAGCCTTTTCTGCAGTGGCCCCATGAATGTTCTACTTCTTCCCCCACATCTCCTGGCTGGAGATCAATCTGTTCTAGCTTCCTGTGCCAAGCCATTTAAAATTCCCTCAAGCTTTAGCTTGAGTTTGGTTGTGTCCAAATAGGTGACATCCCACACCCCGTTTTTTCATATTTGGGTGGTGCTGGTGGTGGTCATCATAATGCTCCTGTTCGGATGGCTGTTTACTGCAGTTTTTTTATTGTTAATTATTTCATTGTTGATTTTTGCAGAAGCTCTGCCTTGAGTTGAGAGTTGGCGTAATAAAGGTCAAAAATACGGATATGCCAACATATGGGCTAGCAGCATTGGCAAACTTCCTTGCAAAGTTGCATTACTTCGCTCTAGAACGTCCAAAGCACTTTTGTTCACAATCTTCCCAAGAGCCCTGTAAGGTAAGCCAGTAGTGTTTATCCTCATGCTGCAGATTAAGAGGACAGGCAGCTACAGGGGAGAGAAAAAGACAGGCTTGCTTGGGACAATGTGCTTTGCTCCCTCGAACAAAACACAAACTGGGGACTTACAGCTCTACTGTGAATGACAGTGCCCTCAAGTCATAGCTGACTTATGGTGACCCCTGGTGGGGGTTTTGTGGCAAGAGACTAACAGAGGTGATTTGCCATCGCCTTCCTCTGCAACCCTGGTCTTCAATGGAAGTCTCCCATCCAATTACTAACCAAGGCCAACCCTGCTTAGCTTCTGAGATCTGATGAGATCAGGCTCTCCTGGGCTATCCAGGTCAAGGCTCAAGCTCTAGTATGAACATACAAAGCTACACCATGTCAGAGCCTCGGTCCATTCAAGCTCAGCTTTGACTGGCGGCAGCACTCCAAAGAGGCAGAGAAGAGAGACTTACTTGGTACCCTTTAACTGGAGCTGCCAGAAAACTGCATGAAAAGTAGGTGCCCTGCCACTAAGCCACAGACCTGTCCCCGAAGAGGCTCCAGATTTCACATGGGCAGTCCTCGTGGAACAAGAGCCACCAGCCGTATATTTTTGGAGTATAAACACCACATTGTGAGAAGAGGGCAACACATGTATTTTTATGTGAGTACAGCTTCCATTTGTGGTAACAAGAACCCCCTCCCCTCGGAAACCCACAAGGAAAATCTATGTGTTGCTCTGTTTTTACTGCATTCCTGATGCAACCCGCTATCTGCAGAGAGCTACACCGAGAGTCCAATGTGCTCGTCACTGGAGTAGGGGAACCCACAACACTACACCAACCCACAAGGACCAGCAATCTCTTTCCCACAGACCCAGTCCGGACCCAAAAGTTACCTGCATCTTAAATACCTCTCCTTCTCTGCCGATGATCAACAGAGAGCTTCAGTTAAAGTTGTGAGAATAAGATGGAACTTGGAAAAGTTTTCCAAACACGTGCAGCCAGAAGTCACAACCATGTGCTCACGTTGCATGCACATTGGCAGGGCAGGGCATTTCGTAACCATAACTCCCAGGTTTGAAAAGCCGCACTGCTTTGGGTATTCTTTCAAATCAGAAACAAGCACACCTTTTAATTCAGCTCTCGGGCAAACCGCCTCTTGAGAAAACTTTTTTTGTTTAAAGATTCCCTTGAGCCTCCTATTGAGTTACCTTCTGGCTGAAACAACTTGTACAAGAGCTATTCAGTTGGACTCTCTGTTCACTGGCTTGTTTTTAAAAGAAAAAAGAAAAAAAACCTGTCTTTCTTTCCCCTCCCTTATTGCCAGAGGCAAAGTTCATCCAAGGCTGGAGAAAAGTGAGAACACATTCTCTGAGCTGCAAATGCTCCCAAGAGATAATTGCCTTTTGGAGGAGAGACTAGAGAGAGGGGGGAAGGAGCCCAGAAAAGCCTGGAGAACATCCACAATTATGTGCAATAAACAGTCTCCCCCTCCCAAATATGTTCCTACTCTAGTGTCAAGATGACTTCCTAGGGGCTTGCTTGATTGGGGAATAGGCACATCTTCTCCGCTCACCATGATTGAAGGCACAACTCTGATTTGTTGTGACATCCAAATGCGGGAACCTGAGCAAACTGAGGTTTGTTTTTCACTCTTGAGTTTCGAAAATTCTTAGCTACAGTAGAACGCCTGTTCCCGGGAGGCATGGGGACAGAGAAAACAGCTAAGTTTGATTTCTTAAGGCACCCACATTCGGATGACACAAACATACTGGCATCTTTAATCTTGGCAACACCACACCAGGAGAGAAGAGACAAAGAGCACAAGCCTAACAGTTTATCAGATCTGCACACCTCCCAACCAATTGTGACATATTTGGATTAACTTATTTATTTCATGGATACCCCTGTTTCTTCCCCGATGGGGACCCAAAGCGGGGTACAACAGTGTCCCCTTCTCCTTTTTATCCTCACAACAACCCTGAGAGATAGGGTAGGTAATTATAATCATAAACTGGGCTTATGATTTAAGATGCAACAACAAAAAGCCACACTCTGCCATTACGCAAACAAACACTGCAGATCCCTCAGGCTCATGGGCTCCCTTTACCTCCATGACACACAGCCACTGAAATGAAGATTCTTGCCATCGTATCCGGACCACAAACCGTGGTGTGCTTTGTTTCCTAGAAACCAAATTCCACAAAATGATTAAAAACTAACTGGGAATCCCAGGAATCCCGGAAGTCTTTAATTAGATCAAAGTATGTGAGAGGAGGAAGTGGGTGTCAGAGCATCCCCCAAGTTGATCCGCTGAGCTGCAAAACTACATTAGTGCTTCTGAAACACGTCACTGCCTCTCTAACAACTCAGACCTTTTTTTGAAAAGGATACATTTGGTAGCTTATCAGTGCAATTCTAAGCAAAGTTACGCCACTCTAAGTCCATTGAAATCAATGGTCTTAGACTGGAATAACTGTGCTTGGGACTGCACTGTTAATTTCTTAAAAGGAATGACTGAACACAAATATCAACACAATCCAATTTAAAACATTTTTGATCCTGCCTCTCCACTGAAAGAGTTTCCAAGGCAGCTAAGAAATTCAGGGTGCTCATGTGAACAACTTCGAATAAGGACAGATTCTGAATGGGGTTACATAACGTAACATGGGGTTTTTTTAACATATGGTAAAGCAATTAAGAAATTGTATTCTGGGGATCTGAAAAGCCTCATGTTGTGTGAGAGACGGATGGTGCGAATGAGCAAAACTAGAGTTTTACGGTACTGACTTGATATCCTCTGGGTGACTCAGGTCAAAGTGGAATTTGGATAATTATATGTAAAAATATTAAATAAACTTTTGGGTATGTTCTATGGCATTGTTTATGGAAATGTCCTTAATACTGTACTGAAATGTACTTGATACTGATTGTACTCATCTCATACTGTATAATCTGCCTTGAGTCTCAGTGAGAAAGGCAGACTATAAATGACATAAATAAATAAAAATAAATATTCAATAAAGCAAATGTCATCATTACTATACATGTTCTGATTTAATATTTATTATGATTCAGAGTTGTAAAGGTTTCACATATGGACACCCTGTACCAAGAAATGGGCAATGAAAAGCCCATCCAACAAGAACCAAAATAGAAAAGAGTCCAGTAGCACCTTTAAGACTAACCAACTTTAAGACTAACCTACTAAAAAGAGCCCCATGGCCAGGGTGGATTTGATTTAAATCAAACTGATTTAAATCATGATTTAAATCACTAGTCATTAAGGCTTGATTGAAATCATTTCTACATAAAGACTAATTCTTGCTGGTATAACTTTAATATGCAAGTAGATGCCTGCCTTACCGATAGGTAAAGGAACTTCATTAAAGTATTCCCAAACTGGGTCTCTTTTATGGCCTGCTGCCATTATAGGTTTTTTCCTCCAAGGAAAGAATGTGATAAACCTCAGGTCATACACACAAAAGATCCAAAGACTTGTGCGGTATTGTGCTCAAAAAGTTTCACTTTCATTTTGTACTGCTTGCCCCTCCCTCCTCACACTTAGTTTCTTCTTGTGCAGATCTATTCCACTCCAAACAATCAGAAAAATATTGTTTCTATTCACTGAACTTCTTGAAACTTAGCACTGGAGGGGTTGATTCTGTCTCCATAGGTTTGTAGAACAATAGGATTAAGGCCTTTTTCTCAACTCTGTTCATGTTATAACATTTTTGCTGTGAAGAAGAGGCATGTGATCTCTGCTGAGCTGACACAAATTCAGTTTTGAGAACTGCAAAACCAAGCATCTGTGATAATATCTTGTAGGCAGAGAAACTGCCCAATAATCTTACAAAAACCTCTGGAAGAGCATGACATTGTGAATGGATTAATGGAATTTATTTACCAAAAAAATTAAACATATACAGCCTTATTCTACATAATTAAAAACTAATCTTTATTTCATGATGGAATAACCTTTGGATGGTAATATATTTTCCTCAAAAAGCATTTTATTTTAAAAAATCCGATTTAAATCAAAAAAATCCGATTTAAATCAAAATATCCACCCTGCCCGTGGCTCAGAGTGGTAAGCTGCAGTACTGCAGCCCAAGCTCTGCTCACGACCGGAGTTCGATCCCGGCTTCAGGTAGCCGGCTCAAGGTTGACTCAGCCTCCCATCCTTCCGAGGTCGGTAAAATGAGTACCCAGTTTCCTGGGGATAAAGTGTAGATGACTGGGGAAGGCAATGGCAAACCACCACGTAAAAAGTCTGCCAAGAAAACGTCGTGGTGCGACGTCCCCCCATGGGTCAGTATGACTCGGCGCTTGCACCTTTACCTACTATAACATAAGCTTTACTGTAGCATAAGCTTTCAAGAACCACAGTTCTCTTCGTCTGATGCATCTGACGAAGAGAACTGTGGTTCTCAAAAGCTTATGCTACAGTAAAGTTGGTTAGTCTTAAAGGTGCTACGGGACTCTTTTCTATTTTGCTACTACAGACTAACACGGCTAACTCCTCTGGATCTACAACAAGAACCAGCGGCAGCATAAAACAGAGTGGATGCTGGCTCTATTCAGACAGCACATACAAACCAGGGAACAGGAGATGTTATAGGAGTACCACCACCCATTTCCTGGTTTGTAATGGTGCATAGCACTTTGCAGGGCAAGAACTGTCCCTGCTTCCAAGGGTCTCGACTGTCAGAAATGGGTGACTGTAATGTCACAGCGGCCTGCGGCAGCATAATCCCCCATTTCCTGGTGAGAGGGCTGCTGCTGGAGGAGGAAACAAGTGATCCGTGTTTGCAAAGGAGATCAGCATTCTACCATCTTCCACCCTACTCTGGCATCTCTTCATACCATGAAACAGATTTGATTTAAATCTAATCGATTTAAATCATAATTTAAATTACGATTTAAATCACTAGTCAGTATCATGGCTTTCTACATAAAGACTCCTCACATTTAGCTTCTTGTGCAGGTCTATTTTACTCCCAACGATCTTCTATTCATTGAATTTTTTGAAACTTAGCACTTAAGGGTTGGTTCTGTGTACAAAGATTTGCAAAGGAACAATGGGATTAAGGTCTTTTTCTCAACTGTGTACATTTTATAACCTTTTTGATGTGAAGAAGGGATGCGTGATCTCTGCAGACATAAATTCACAGTTTTGAGAACTCTAAAACCAAGCATCTGTGATAATAAATTCTAGATAGAAAAACTGCCCAATAATCTTACAGAAACCTCTGGAAGAGCATGACGTTGTGAATGGATTAATGGAATTCGTTTACCAAAAAATTTAAACATTGAGTATACAGCCTCATGCAACATAATTAAAAACTAATCCTTATTTCATGATGATAACCTTTAGACTATAATGCATCTTAAATAGAAAACTATAATGCATCTTAAATAGAAAACTATAATGCATCTTAAATAGAAAACTATCTTTAGATAGGTTTTTCCTCAAAAAAACATTTTATTCAAAAATCCGATTTAAATTTTAAAAATCCATTTAAAAAAAAAACCATTGATATTTATCCACCCTGAGAAGCAGGCCTAATAGGCTGCTAAGATATCCCGCACAGGTAGAGTGGAAAACTTTCCAGTCTCTAATCCCCCCCCCCCCCCGCCTCGGAAAATTTGCCTGTTTCTAAAGGTGTTTGGTTTCAGGAAAGGAAGTAACAATTAACGGGCGTCAATGTCAACACAATATTAGGCAAAGTGGGCAGATTGAAAATGGCAATTAATGCTTTTCGGGTAATTATCCCTGGGACTTGCATAAGGCAGTACTCGTATGTCTTACTAAACCAGGAATAGGAGAGAGAAAAGCTCAAATCCATATAATAACATAATTTAAAATATTTTCAAGTTACACGTTCACCCGATAGGCCGTGCAGGTCAAATCAAAACCAAAGTTGAAGTTCTTATTGAAGCATTTCTTCTCACAGGGTAGAAGGGAAGAGATATGGTAATCACCACCAACCTGATATCCAGCAAAGCAAAAGATACTGCAACTGATAAAACTAAGAAGCCGCAGTGATCTCTATGGGGAAAAAGTTAAATTCTGTTGAAATAGGTGAGTGGACAGTTCACTGGGCGTGTAAAAATTAAGAGTGTAAACAGGCTACGTTTAAGTGGGGAAAGCCACAGTAAAGAATGTAACTGAAACATGGACAATATTGATTTAACATTTTTACAAGTATTATGCAAATAAAAATTATTTCTAAGTAAAGTATTGAATTTGGGTTTTTTATTTAATTAAAAAATATTAATGCAAAACAGAAAAAAATTGTAAAAGCAAACAGGAGAGGAAAAAAAAGTAAACAGTGCTGGCTACAAACAGCATTTATTGGCAAATCTATGTACAGGTACCTACAATTTGTTTGAATGTCACATTTAAGCCAAACTTGATTTGTGGCAGTTTTTCCTCATCAAACATTTCAGTTCAAGCATTTGTCGCTACTGGGACATAAAATTAACATGGAATCGTTTTTTAAAATGGTGTTTACTAAACACAAGTCAAATGTGCTAAGCCAGATGACACTCTATTAAGGGCATCAAAGATTTTTCTAGAACATTTTCGGATTCACGTTTTTTCTGGAAAACCCACATTGTTGCAGACTCCTCTGCGGCAGCCTCTCGTTTCTTCAGAGAGCTGCTGAAAGACTGGAGCAGCCATTCTTTCACTTAGTCTTCCTAAAGAACTCTACTCAGAATCCCACCCAGGTCTATTCAATGGGGTTTACTCCCAGGAAAAAGTTTCAGGTGGGAAGCCATGCCGGGCTGCAGTAGAAGGGCAAGATTCGGGTCCTTAAAGACCAACAAGATTTGCAGGGTATAAGCATTCCAGAGTCAAGCTCTCTTTGTCAGATAGGCAGCTCCCTTCGTCCAGATATCTGATGAAGGGAACTTGACTTTCTCAGTCAGACATTTATTATTACAGCAAAAGCCAGTAAAACAAAACAAATCTGCGATAAAAAAGTAAGTTATTACATCAGGGCATAACAATAAGATCAGGGAATTAGTGATGGAAGAAATGATGAAAAAAAAGAATGAAGATTAAAGAGTTAAGAAAAAATGCAAAAGCAATTATACCACATTTTCAGCTAAAAAGAATCTGGTTTGACTTTCTAAAGCTTATACCCTGGAAATCTTGTTGGTCTTTTAGGTGCTACGGGACTCAAATCTTGCTCTCCCAGGAAAAGGTATTCTTAGGACTGCACTATAACTCTCTTTAGCCCTTCCTCTCCCTAATAGAAACACAGAGTGTTTCTCCATACATGCGTGCGGATGCAATGGAGAACGATGAAGCATGGTGACATGCTGGAGGGGGGTGGGCATCAAAGGACACTTTATGTTGATTCTGTCTCATGGATCCAATAATCAAACACACACAGAAAGTAAAGAAAGAGCTGCTCTTTGCACCTCTCCAGGAAACTTCCAACTAAAAGCTTGCATGAAAGCTTACTAGACGTAAGTGGTATGACTGTTAGGTAACCCTAAGGCAGGCGTTTATGCATTTCTAACAGCAGAGAAGGGAGAAGCTCTTTCAAAACCAGGGTCTCAAGAGGATCTATTACACTCCAACTGTCCTAGGTGTGGAACAGAACCTGCTCAGTTTTTTCTAGATCACCAATCACGCCTCTGATTTAACAAAAGCTGAACAAAGGCCTCTATTAAGAAATGACTGCAAATATACTCTTAGGGGCTACTTTTCATAGACTTAGATCCCGTGGCAAATTTCCACCAACAGAAAGGGGAAGGAGATTTCTGCTGATTCTTCTCCTACGACTCCTTCCTCATGTCATTCTGGGAAGGGGGGGGGGTCCCTTGTTCCAACGAAACAGCAGTTCAAGGATTATTTGGGGCTACTGTGGAATGAGGGTAGGCAAGGAAATCCCATTTTGCTGATGGAGATGCCTTCTGTTAGCAGAAATTTACCGTGGGATCCAAGCCGCAATGCTCCTAGTTGATCCTCACCTTCAGAATTTTTTTCCTAAATATGGAAGGGGGGAGAGATTCCCTCAGCTGCTTGTCATGATGGACAGGAAGGCTTTATGAGAGCCCCTCGTCACTCGGGGGCTGTTTCCCTTTCCCACTTTAACCTTCAAATCTCTCTTGATCAATTCACATTGACAAGTCAGTATCTGAAATGAATGCAGGGTTGGTTATTACTATAGGAGAAACAGACCAGGTGAGCAAACATGTGGGGCACCATTAAAGGTGGTCTTGCCAATAATGCAAATACACTAACCAGCCCATGAAAATTTACAGTAGCCAGCCCAGCCACCTATACCAACCCAAGTCACTGGGGCCACGTCAAAAAGCCTGGACATAAAAATAAGAAGCTTGTTTCCATTTATACACTCCAAAAGAGAATTTCTGGTTGCCCCAATACAATTTCTGCATGGCACATCTAAGTTATCCGTTGCAGCTGTACATTATGGTGAAATGAAGACTATACAGCCATTTTTGCCAAAACGTATACCACAAAGGGGGGCAACATGCAGCCCAGACTAGCTACAACAGATATCTGTTATAGTACGGTCTAGCAATATACACATGGTGCAATACTGATGACTGCATGTTTTTATCTTACTACCACCAAGAGGTGGACACGCTAGAAAATAATGCCAAATCCAGATCAACACCTCACACGCAATGTACCCAGGGCTCTGCCAAATAGTTGTTCACGAAAATTTGGGGGAATGCATAATGCTTTCCGCCAAAGAGCTCCTTTTACATATTCTCCCTGCTCTGCTGTTCACAGCAGCTGCTTCTCTTCTCTGTCACTGTCCTATCCGTTTTCTCCACCCCCAATGATCCAATCCAAGCAAATCAGGGATCACACAATAAATACATCTCGATAAGGGACTTGAGGGATTTCTCCAGAGTCTGTCCTCTGCTGCAGAGCAGGGGTGTTTATTCCCACCCACCAGTGGTTAGCTAGACCAGTGGTATATGTACCACCGGTGAGATACAGCATTTTCATAACAATTACTAATAATTCACTCTCCATCATTTCTCATGTCCGCTTGCAAGCCTGACATGCCAATTCCTGCCAACGCTTCTTGCCCAAATTATCTAACTGTGACCTCTAGGCATGCTAGTAACAACCTTGGATCGCCTAATCACACTCTTTCCCCTTGCCCACCAGCAGGTTCTATGATGTACCATTTCCTGCCAGGGCTATCTGCCCCAACAATCCGTTGTGCACCTGCTCTTCCACATGCATTTAACAGTATCGAGGGGGAAAATTATACCCAACGGTATTATTACAGTTTTCAACTAACAGAAATGTGTTTGTGTTTTAAATCTGTAGCAATAAAATTAACTCTCCCAGCAATCCCATTGCATTTTTTAAAACCTCCGTCTTACCGAGAAAGGATAAATACAACAACAGAACGCAATTCCCAGAAAAGAGCAGGCTTTTTGTTTCTGTCATGGATAGCTCAGATCTTGTCAGATCTCAGAAGCTAAGCAGGGCCAGCCTTAGTTAGTAATTGGACGGGAGACCTCCAACAAAGACCAGGGTTGCAGAGGCAGGCAATAGCAAACCACCTCTTTTAGTCTCTAGCCATGAAAACCTCACCAGGGGTCCCCATAAGTTAATTATGACTTGAGGGCAGGATTTCAACCCAGGTTTTTTGATAGAACGATTGATGAGAAGTAGAGCTAGACAATGGTATGTCCCAAATAAAAAGGTGATGGATAATATAATAAAAACAGTGTGCTTATATACCGCCTTTCCGGACAGATCAGTGCCTCACTCAAAACAGTGAACAAAGCCAGTGTTGCTATTATCCTCACAATACAGCTAGGGAGCTGGAGCTGAGAAGAGTGGCTTACCCAAGGCCACCTGAGAGCTCGTGGCAGTAATGGGATTCGAACCAGCAGAGTGCTGACTCGCAACCAAACTACATAACCACCATGCTACAGCAGCTCTCTACTATATGCGCTTCAATTCAAAAGTTATGTGTGGTACCACAATGGTCCCCAGGCTGTGCGAGTACGTGAAGATTGCATTCAGAGATTGTGGTAAGCTTTGGTTTGCTCAAACTCCGAACAGCGGCCGCATCCAAATGCTGCTGGTCCAAACAACCAGGGTCACTGGCTGGTTCCAGACCGAGACTGTGGTTTGTTGCAATGGGCGACTTCAACAAACTGTGGTTTGTGAGCAGCATCACCCATCACAAGAGAGGCGGCAGTCTAAGGAGGTGGTAAAGATGCAAGAAGCAGATAAGCAGGCATCAGCCACTTGCATTTGGTAGTCTAACCAGTTCCTTGCGCAAACACCAGCTTATCAAAAGACCTGAACGCAACCTAAGAGAAGATTTTGCTACTGCTCACAACAAGCTGTGCAGCCATTCCCACACCAATACATACAAGATCACTGTTCCTCGCTCAGTAAAAATCCCACGGTTACAACCTTGCTTGGAGGTAGGAGTCCTCATTTGAATCATAGTGAACGGCAGGGATAGAGTTAGTCTCTTTCGCTTCAATTACCACGATCGTATCCAACAGGGTGGATACGAGTACAAGCCTGAGCAGAGGAGTCAACAAATATTGGCTTAGTTAGTCAGCCGCTGTTTCTGCACTCCAGCAGCCAATCCTCTTGTGCCCACCCACTCCTAACTCTTCTAAACATACACAGATGTCTTGCAGGAGAGGCAGAGTTTTCTCCCTTCTGTGCTTCAGTGCAGAGCCAAAAGGAAACAACAGCAAACGCGTTCTCTGGCTGCTTCTTAGGTTTTTCAAACTGCACTGTAAGAGAGAGAAATCCGGAGATGGGACATGGCAACTGTCCCTGGGAAACAGATTTGCAGAACCTAAGTGTCGTATGAAGAGCCCCGTGGCTCAGAGTGGTAAGCTGCAGTACTGCAGCCCAAGCTCTGCTCACGACCTGAGTTCGATCCTGGCAGAAGCCGGGTTCAGGTAGCCGGCTCAAGGTTGACTCAGCCTTCCATCCTTCCGAGGTCGGTAAATGAGTACCCAGTTTCCTGGGAGTAAAGTGTAGATGACTGGGGTAGGCAATGGCAAACCACCCCGTAACAAAAAGTCTGCCAATCAAATGTCATGATATGATGTCCCCCATCAGTCAGTAATGACTCGGTGCTTGCACAAGTGTCGTATGAACACACGAAGACACCTTATATTGAATCAGACCACCAGTCCATTACTGTCAGTACTGTCTGCTCCAACTAGCAGCATCTCTCTAGGGTTTCACATCCCCTAGAATCTGATCTTTTTAAATCGGAGATGTCAGGGTCAGCACCTGGGACCTTCTGTATACAAAGCACAGGCTCTAGCAGTGAGCCACAGCCCTTCTCCCCTGATTTATGGTTACATGAAACTGCCTTATACTGAATCAGACCATTTGTCCATCACTGTCAGTACTGTCTACTCAGAAGGGCAGATGTTCTCCAGGGTCTCAGGCAGAAGTCTTTTTACTACCTCATCTTTTAAAACGGAGACTGACCCTGGGACCTTCTGCCACTCGCCAGTGCGTCTCCAGGGAGTGACCGCTGTGCCTGTCGAGCAGAACAGAAGTCAGCTAATGCTACCTCCTGGTGTCCATCGGTCAAGTAGGAGCGGGATCACCAAGAGACACGTCCCCAAGCCCCATGTCATCGAGAAGGACCTGACGGTCAGCTCAAAAAGCCACCAAAAGGTCAAGGAACATCTATACAGCCACGGTCCTCTCCACAAGCACTTGACTCACAAACTGGCACGAACATTATTCAACACGGGCCACGGAAAAAGACGTTTCTTCCAGGATGCCAGACCTGCACAACCAATGTCCATCCTTCAACTTTGTTCAGAAAAAGGAGACTTGATACACCATCTATCGATTCAATAAGCAAAGAGGGTTCAGCTGAGGGAAAGCAATTGGCCCCAGGACACCTAGCAGAGGGCTGAGAGAAGATTTGAACTCAGGTCTCTTCGACCATAGCCTGACACGCTAACCATTCTATTATACAGGCTTTCAGTATCCTAGAATCTTCCGTGTTCATTGGGCTCAAGGTGACTTTTATGACGTTCCGCCTCTTTTAATCACCTCCTCATACAAGCAACACCCTGCCTCTTACAAAATGTTGCCTCAGTTTCCCACTCTCTTCTGTACTGCCATCTTCAAGGAGTCACTGCCTTGATCTTCAACTCCAGATCTCTATCCTTCAAGAGCAAAGCACATACATACTTGGAGTTCATACCCAGCCCCAAATCTATTCCGAGGGAACCCATGCCGCTAGTAACAATTCCCTTTTCTCCCCCTTGAATTCCTAACAACCCCAGTTCTATTACCCACAAAAGAAACTGAGTTAATCCTGGCCTGTGTGTAAGGCATGTGGGTGTAAAGTGTTGTCAAGTCGCAGCCGAATTATGGCAACCCCGAAGGGTTTTCAAGGCAAACACAGATGATCTGCCATTGCTTGCCTCTGCACAGCGGTCCTGGATTTCCTTGGTGGTCTCCCATCCAAGTACTAATCGAGGCCGACCCTGCTTAGCTGCCAAGATCTGGTGAGACTTCTCCAAAAGGAAGTGTTTAGTCCCAGGGACCAGCAAAACCCATACTCCAAGAAGACCCCAAGTTGCCTTATGTCCTACCAGTTGCTTTAAGTATGTCCTCCTATGTACTACCTGTTGCTTCAAGTATGATCCTACTGGGTAGTTCTATGTTATCAAATGTCAGTCCTAGAATTGCTTATGCTCTGTTTCAGCATTTCTTCAACTCTGTATCGGAGTTTTGCTAATGTTATGTCTTTATAAACTTGTATTTATTTACCCTATGGCATCATTTATGAACATGTCCTTGATACTGGTTGTACTAATCTCACACTGTGTAATCCGCCTTAAGTCTCAGTGAGAAAGGCGGACTATAAAGTAAAAAAATAATCCTAAAGGGATTGCTCAAGTTCTTCTTAAATTATCAGAATGATTCTCAAGAGCCCCAGAAACCCCAACCAGCTATATTCTAAGACTACTATCGAGCAAAGGGGAGGCCAATTTAAATCAAAATGACTTCACTCTGTGATTTAGAGAGTGGTTTAAAAATTACCAAGGGCGGGGGGGGGGGGGAAGAACCCAATTTAAATAATAGGTGAAATTTCCTGTTTTCAAATTCATACAGCTTAATGGAGTAAGTTAGTGGGATATTAATTGGAGGGTAGGCCCAGGGCCAGGGAGGCACAAATTCCAATCGTCACCCAGTCTTTATGTTCACTAGGAACAGACCAGTTGTTCTGCGTCGTAAGAGCATCAGAAGAATGCTGTTGAATCAGAGGAACATTCAACCTAGCCCAGCTCTCACAGCAGCCAGCCAGATATCCAGAAGGCCCACAGCAAAGGTCAAAGTTTCTCCCTTGCTCTTGCTCCATAGCACGTGGCACTCAGAGGTACACTGTGACCGAACATGGAGGACCCTTCAGCTATTATGGTTAATTGCTGTGGATGGAACTTCTCGCGCAGCCTAACCTACCTCACAGAGCTGTTGTGAGGACCAAAGAGGGGAAAGAGTTTTCCCAAGTTCCTGTCTTGAGTTGCTTAGAACGGTGGGATCAAAATGAGATCACAAACAGAAAGCAAACACCCAGCCAATAGTTAAGAGATCCATTAAGAGAACATGAAGAACACAAAATTGTTCATATGAGATTCTCACAGATGTATAGGATGAGGGCCTCCTCTAGGTCCTAGGAGCTGAACACTTTGCTAGGGCTACAGTCTACTAGGAAGCCGCAGCCTCAATGTGTGACTTATAGTGCCACCCTAATCACACCTTCCTGGGAATAAGCCCGACTGAAGAGACTTAAGTAGGATTCTCATTAGACCTGCTTAGGATCACTCTCTTAGGGAATCATTTATAATGCTTGACGGAAGATTTGAATTTGACAGATTATCACAACTCAGTCTGCGGGGTTTTTTTAAGCACTGGTTTTTAACCTGCTGGAAGCAGAGGAACCAATTCTGTGAAGTGCTTTTAAAAAAGAAAATAAGCCCGGTGTCTAAAACGTACTTCTTTCCTTACTCCAAGGGAACCCAGGAGACCGGCCTTTCCCCTTCTATATCACAGATACCCAGGAACCCTGGTTCTACTTACCCCATCAGTCCAAGCCGACCTCCTTAGCTGTCTGAAATCCCTAAACACCATTCAGCCAATTGAAATGTTGTGCAACTCCAGGTGCCCCAGCTTACTTCCTTTGCTATTTCAAAGGGGCTCCAAAGGCTGGCTTTCCCCGCTTTTCAAAGAGGATAATCTAACAGAACCCAGGAGCCTTCCATTCCCTGCTTCCAAGAACTCAAAAGTCAGAGCACTTTTTTTCTTCTTGGCATTTATTACAATTAATAAAAACTCTAAAATGCTACATAACTTAATAGCACAAAAGGACACATCAAAGATAACACAAAAATAGTCATAAACTTAGGTTTAATAGAGAAAAAAATTATCCATGATTGTTCACCAACAGCCCACGAAACCTCACAGCGGCTAAAAAATACTTCCCTTCCTATGTTAAACAGAACCCAGGAGTCTGACTTCCCTCCTCCCTTCCAATGCAGGAGGAACCTAGGAGTCCATTCTGCCCATTCCTTTTCACACAAAACTGATTGCGGTTTTTTGCATACACGAATCTCTACTTAGTACAAGTACACTTTGATGCATCTGATGAAGTGAGTTCCGACCCACTACACCTTCTGCTGGAATAAACTGCATTACTCTTTAGAGCGTCACTGGGCTCCAGTTTATTAGGGACACATGAGTTCTGGCTTCCCTGGATCAGGAGCTTGGCTTCTTTTCTTTTTCCACGCCGAAGGAACTCCATTCCAGTCCTCCCTCTATAATCCTAGAAGGGACCCAGGCGTCCGAGCTCCACTCCAGCCCTCCCCCCTTTATAACCCTGGAAGGAATCCAGGCGTCCGAGCTGCTTAGCCAGTGCCTTCTCCCCCTTCCAAGAAGCCCGGCCTCGACCCCTCCCCTTCCAATGCAGGAATGAACCCAGGCATCCGAGTCCCCCCTCTTCTTACCGGGCACTTGCCTCCCCTCCAAAGCGTCGCTGGCAAAGTGGAACCGGCAGCGGCAACAGCCGGGCCTCACGAAAGGAAAAAGAGGAGCGGGAGGGGAGGGGTGGAGCCTACCACTGAGCGACAAGTAGGGGGAGAGGCTAGCCGTCCCCACCCCCTCTCTGCCTACCCGCCTTCCTCCTCGTGCTGATGTGTTCCCAGGACAACGCAAGGTCCATTCTGGCTCTTCCGTTTCTGACACGTTGAACGCTTTCTGCGCTACTCTCGTTTTTCCCTCCCCCCCCCATCGACGCATAATGGTACATCCCGACCGGCGTCTACCCGCAGGGACGGGCGTTCAGAGCTGGCGCATGCGCAGAAAAAAGATACAGTGACAGGCCCAGAAGACTGGCAGGGAAACCCCAAGAGGTCCCTTAGTCCTAGGGTTGTCGTTGTCAACCTCCAGGTGATGGCTGGAGATCTCCTGGAATTACAACAGGCTGTCAGGCCACAGTTTCCCTGAAGGAAATGGCTGCCTTGGAAGGTGGACCTTGTGGCATTGTGCCCCGCTGAGGCAACTCTTTGGGTTGCCAACCTCCAGGTGAGGCCTGGCAATTTCCCAGAATTACAACTGATCTCCAGGCCACAGAGATCAGTTCCTCTGGAGAAAATGGATGCTTTGGACATTGGACTCTGTGGCGTCACATCTCTATTGAGGTCCCTCCACTGGCCAAACCTTGCCCTCTCTAGACTGCACCATGAAATCTCCAGGAATGTATTTATTTAGAACATTTATTAGCCACTTTTCTACCTTGCAGAAACTCAAAAGCGTTTTACTATAAATAAAGCAACTAAAAACCAAGTTTAAAAGCGCTGTTTAAGACTTCCAATAAAAATAAACACAATGTAAATTAAAAGCAGAACTAAATAAGCTGCCTAGTGCCTACTGAAGATCGGCAGTGAGGAGGCCGGGTGCACCTCCCTGGCGATGGTGTTCCAGAATCGGGGGGCTGCCACCTAAAATGCTCTCTAGTGTACCCACCAGGTGAGTGTCTTTAGATGAGGGGACAGTTGGGAGGGCCTTTTCCTGTGGTCTTAATTCTGGGGCAGGAATATACTGGAGGAATCCAGGGTGGCATGTGCTACTTTTCAAATGGCATTCTCTATCTCTCCCTCTCTAGATGGAAGAAAATCCTTGAAATCTTCTCCCCCTCCCCCATCCTCAAGTGCCTTCATTTCTGCTCTTCCCTGTTTCCGAAGGTGTCATCCTTGAGCTCTCAGGCTGCCCCCACCTCCTCGAACCTCAGATTACCTCACATAGTTGGTCACATGAAAAGGTTTTTAACCTTCAGTGTAAATCATTGCAATCTCCAGGCATTACATCTAAAGCTACTTCTGTGATAACAGCTATTATTAGAGCTGATGTAATTCCTGAGATTAGGTAAAGAGTCATATCGCTAATAAGACTCAGATTCTGCAAATCTATCACAGATTAGTGACCAGTTCTGTGTACTTTCTCCTACTAGCAATCAAGTGTCTTGATACAGTAAGAGCCACCTGATTGGCACCTACCTGGATTCTTGTTGAATCGGCATGAAAATATGTAAATGATGAAAAATCCTGTGTATCTAATCAATTCTATAGGTTTAACAGAAAGAAATATCAACATTCCATGTCCTCTGCAATAGTGTAATATTCCATTTTATCTAGAAAATTGGTTGAACAAGATGGCCAGATATAACCAGCAGCTTTGAGCAGCTGAATCCTGAATTACTATATAGTTCCAGCATGAAAAGGATGCTTAAAATGTTATCCAGACAATATTGGTGGTGGCATGAGTATCTGATTTGGTGCAGCCTGTTGCCTCTTTGGAGTGCAGAGGTGTTCTGATATCATTGAGCCAGTTATGAAATTAGAAAGCTCAGATGTAAAGAACTGGAAGCCAGTTCCAGCTTCAAACTGGAGTAAGTGGAGTTACAGCAGCAAAGAAGAAATAGAAAAGAGCAGTAGCAAAAGACACTTGTGTTAAAATCAGGATTTGCTATGTGGAAGCTGGAATGGAATCCTAGATGGGACTTCTGTGCACACTTTCTTGGGAGTAGATTCCTCTGAACTAGGTGTGATTTATTTCTGAGTAAACTTGCATAGAATTGGGCTATAAGGCTATTATCCCAACTATATCTAGTTAAAGGTCAATTCCGCTTAAGTCAATGGAATCTGCTTCTGCATATACATGGTTAGGATCATGCTGTATGCTACAATGGTTAACTTGCATACATGGAAAGAAGACCTAGTGAAATCGATGTGACTTAAAATGTAGTAACGTTTAGGAGCGGGACCTTGTGGCACGTCAAAGACTAGAACAAGTCAAAACATCTATGCGCCCAGTACATCAGGGATATAAACAGTGTACGACTTTATTTTGCCCAGTGTTCAATACTGTTCTGCACATTTGTTTTACTTAGTGGGATGCGAAGTTATTTTGTCCTGTCTACACCACTGTCTTGCATATGATGTACATATGCATATCATAATTATGTTGTTATTCCTTGTGATTAATAATATTCACACACTATTCAGGACTTTTCTTACTTTCTTCCTTTGTTTTCTCTGGTACTGAGTACCTTTTGCCCTGGGTCCTAAAAAGAGTTACACTGCCGTCAATGGGGTTCAAAGTTGCCAATTGGGTTGGGAAATTCCTTGAGATTTGGGGATAGGGCCCAGGAAGGACAGAATTTGACGACGGGAGGGAGCTTAGCAGAGATGCAATGCCATAGAATCTATGCTTTGAAGCTGCCATTTTCTCCAAGGGAACTGATCTCTGTAGTCTGGAGACCAGTTGTAATTCCAGAAGTCCAGCCACCAACTGGAGATTGGCAACCCTAATAGAATTAGGAAGGTATAACGGTTTAGAACTGTACTGTCTACGTGCCATATGTACTGGAGGCACTTCCTTAGACTCATTAAGTGTGTCCTCAATTGGTACATATATACAGATGGACATAAAAAGAAAGAAACATAAAAAATGTAAACACTAGAGCCAAGTGCTCAGAGCTCAGTAGTTCTCGTGGCCCCTTCTTACATGCCCAGAGTAATGCTGATCGCCACTTTGGGGTCATGAAGCAATTTTCCCCAGGCCAGTTTGGCTAGGGATCCTGATGGTGTTTTTTTTTGGGGGGGGGGGTAGTTGTGAATTCCCTGCACTGTGCAGGGGGTTGGACTAGATGACTCTGGAGGTACCTTCCAACCCTATGATTCTATGTGGCTCACCTCATGACATTTCTATGCAAATTTCAGATGCATACAAGTTGACCACAGGGCCCATTCCCAATTTCAGAGATGCATGAAAACACACCCTTGCTAGTTTTACTAAATCTGACATCTGTAACAAATGAGAGAATCTTAGTGTCCGTTAAGCCCTAAAGCAAAAGACCTCAATTTGCTGATTACCATCCATAGGGATTGAAAACTTGGTCTCAAGCATAATCAAGATGAAAGCAATCAAACTTGCTGATAATTTTCTATAACCGTTTAGGCTGGCTCCCCGGCACCCTCTCTCTCACACACACAGCACCATACTCCAGGAGTGGGAAGATAATATTGCAAGGTCAAAGAAAAGGCCACTAACCTTCTTCTGATACAAAAACTCTTTTCACAAGTTGTAGAAAATTCTTGCACAATCCAGCTGATGTCACTCAATTGCCCAAGGTTGTAAAGTCCACAGCAGCAGTGGGGGGGGGGGGATTACACCAGACCAAGTTGGCTCCTAAATATTTCTTTCCGTTCTCTGCTAACCACAAGTCTATGAAAATTTGCTTCTTGACACACAGGTAACTTCTCTCAAGCTTCCTATTTATCCCTGGATCTAAAGCTGCAGGGATCAACCTGTGGCAAAGTCAGCTGTGAAAAGGGGTGGAGAGAAGAGGGAGGCGGGTTTTGTGGGCTGCCACCCTTGGCTTTCTCCCAAGGGGAAGGGCCTCTGAAATGAGAAATGTGATAACGCTCCCATATTTCCCAGAAACCACCGCTGGAACAAAGAGTACTCCCTTTGCTGTACATGCTCAAGGGAGACCTTTGGTTGGCACGCTGCCTTGAAAAGAGAAAATCTAACTTTCCCTGTAGCTAAGAAAAACAGATTACACAATTCAGTTTAAAATAATGCTTCAGCAGCATAACAGGCACTGTTCAAAGGCTGCCAAGCAAAAGCTTCTTTAATGTTTTAATGCACTGAAAAGCATAAAGCATACAGATAGCTCTGTAAAAGCATTACATGATATTTACTAGTTTGTACAGAACTTTTGGGCCTGGCCTGAATGGCTCAGACTAGCCAGCTCTCAGAAACTAAGCAGGGTTGGCCCTGGTTATTATCTGGATAGCAGACTACCAAGAAAGTCCAGGGTCACTACACAGACAATGGCAAACCGTCTCTGAATGTCTCTTCCTCCGAAAACCCTACAGGTTTGCCATGAGTGGGCTGTGACTTAATGGCACTTTCCACCACCAAAGACCTTTTGAGGGTTCAAAGTGTTTCATCATGTATTACAGGGTTGTAACCTTTACAACGCCTCTGTAAGGTTTAGCAGTGTTAACATTCCCCTATTGCTACTAGGGGCTGAGGGCCAACTTGCACATTACAAAGTCCATGTGGACTTTTGAAAGACATGTTCTGACCATTCCTAGGTATACACACACTATAATCCCGATCAGAATCAGGCCTGCTCATGGTTAGAACTTAAGCTCCTTCCAGTGATGTATTGTTGAAGGCTTTCACGGCCGGAGAACGATGGTTGTTGTGGGTTTTCCGGGCTGTATTGCCGTGGTCTTGGCATTGTAGTTCCTGACGTTTCGCCAGCAGCTGTGGCTGGCATCTTCAGAGGTGTAGCACCAAAAGACAGAGATCTCTCAGTGTGCACTGAGAGATCTCTGTCTTTTGGTGCTACACCTCTGAAGATGCCAGCCACAGCTGCTGGCGAAACGTCAGGAACTACAATGCCAAGACCACGGCAATACAGCCCGGAAAACCCACAACAACCATCCTTCCAGTGAACTCCCAGAAACATCGGATTGAAAGTTAGGGTGGATTTTGTCCCTGAGGCCACCTAAAGAGGTTGTAGCAGAAGTGAAATTTGACTCAGCCGCATCCTGAGAGAGAGCTTACAGCTTAAAGCTGCCCTCAGCTGAAGCCATGTTTGATCATTGCCTTGAGCTATTTTTTACACAATAACCTTTTACGATTATATATATTTTTACACATATTCTTTGACAACAGTAAAGACCGGCAGCCAACATAAACTGGGTTGGGCCTGCCATGAGGTAGGGTAGGGCAAAGGTCTGCCTCAAGATGTGAACTTAGGATGCAATTTAGGGGGGAAATTGTGGCATTAGGCAGCCATGTCCATCATTCATTCATTCATTCATTCATTCATTCATTCATTCATTCATTCATTCATTCATTCATAGTCTGCTTTTCTCACTGAGATTCAAGGCAGGTTACAGAGCGTGATACATGTTTCCCTTGAATAATTGCTCTTGGGTGGAGTTGTATTGAGCAAAATGGCTCCACTCCAGAATGTTCTATAATTATTAGATTTCTTCCACCACCCTTCCTTGAAGGAGCTCGAGAGAGCGTATATAGTGAAACCTCTGCATTTTTGTTCAGTCTTCTGTGGTGGGTTAGGCTGAGAGTAGGAGCCTCTCTACACAATACTTTTGACACGTGCTTCACGTGTTGGGAGATGCAGTATTAGCCAGGAAGCATTTTTTTAAAAGAGCCAGCAGGGATTGTTCCAGAGTGGATGGATCCTCTCACAGCCCTACACAGAGCCTTTGCCCCTGCCAAGGCTCGGTTAATTCAAAGTTTTAAGCAGCAAGGGTGGCAGGGTAAAAGCTCCAGAAGGGGAGACAGTCCAGCAAGCCAGAGGCGACTGAGGGCTGTGAGAGAATCCGTGCCCTCCGGAGTGATCTCTGCCAGCTTGGTCTTTTAAAACTATGCTTCTTGGCTAACCTTGTGTCTCCCGGCACTTGATGAACACGTGCCCAGGTGTCTCATGTAAAGAGACTCTAAGTGACTGGCCTTTGGTCACCTAGTGAGAGAGATTTGAATCCATTTCTCGACAGTCCAAGTCCGACCCTGGTTCTTAACAGTGACGATCTATAAATATTGGGAGACATTTGGGATTTTAGGAAGCTCCTTCTCCCCACTTGCAATGGCTTCTGATAGCCTGAAGAGGAGACTTGTTTGAAACTGCTCACCTCATTTTGATAGGGCTGGAAACCCCCAGAACACTGAAGGTGGGATAGAGAGTCAGCTTAAAAGCATCCTGCAATGTCACAATGTCAATTGCGCCTGCTTAACAATTTTTTACCATAGAGTTCTGGGTGAACTGTAGAGCATCCTGCAACATGATGACTTCACTTCCAGTCACATAGCCAGAAGTGATGTCGTGGCACTATGGGACACCATTTCAGCCCTTATGGTATTCCCATGCTGCCTTATCGAGTGAGACGGGACAGGAGGGCAACCTGGCCTGACACTACATCTTGATGATGAAATCCTAGATCCTCAATTTCTCTGCCAGATTCATAAAATGTGGTACACAGCAAATAGAAATAAAATATAATGTTAAAAGAACTGCCTGCTGTCCAGGGCTTTCAGTGGGTTGCCCTTGGAGAAAATGGTCACATGGCTGGTGGCCCCGCCCCCTGATCTCCAGACAGAGGGGAGTTTAGGTTGCCCCCAACTCCATGTGACCATTTTCAAGAGGTTCCAGAACTCAGTTCCCCCGCGTTCCAGCTGAAAAAAAGCCCTGCTGCTGTCCCTTTGGCATAGCATCTCATTGAATGTATGCTTGAAATCTGTATTGTACAGATATATCATAAATATATTGAGGTAAATAAAGTTGATCTGTCTGAAGTTATGTTTTAATGTCCTGGCACTTTTTCCACCTGTAGTTTGGGGGGCATTCAATAATAACAATAATAACAGGGTGTGCATATTGGGTGGGCAGTAGTGTATTAAAGATTAAGAACCACTGCTTTAATCATCCTCAGTCTTTATTGCATTAGCAAAAAGCCATAGCAACAATACAAGAGAAAATTAAATGTCCATCAAGAGAAAATTTAAAAATAAAATAATCTTTCTGGACATTGTACAGAAAGATAAAATACAGAATCACCCTTTCAATATCTGATAATAAAAAAGCACCTAAAGGCTAATCTCAGCATCACATTCTAGGATTAGTCCACAGTGCTGACAATTAATACACATCAGTGTCATATCTTTGCATCCTGGCATGTCACTGCCTAACCTAATCGATGATAAAGATAAATTAAGACAGTATCTGTTGGAGATCTCAAAAGCTAAACATGACTATTGTCTTGCACATGAGGGGACCAGTGGACTGGAAAAAACTGAGTATTAATAGATATTAAAAACTGTATGGGGTTTCCCAGGGTTTTTTTCAGGGGGAACGCAGGGGAACGGAGTTCCGGAACCTCTTGAAAATGGTCACATGGCTGGTGGCCCCGCCCCCTGATCTCCAGACAGAGGGGAGTTGAGATTGCCCTCCGCGCTACCAAGTGGCGCAGAGGGCAATCTAAACTCCCCTCTGTCTGGAGATCAGGGGGCAGGGCCACCAGCCATGTGACCATTTTCTCTGAGGGCAACCCACTGAGTTCCACCACCTCTTTTCCCAGAAAAAAAGCCCTGGGGTTTTCCCAATTTTACCAATTATATGTATTTGAGGTTTTTAAAAATTATTCTCTTTTTAACTTTCCCTGGATACTTTTCAAGTAGAAGGACAATGTAAGAAGCATGAGGGCTCCCTCTATCATATGTGGTGGTCATGTGAGGTAGCTAGGCAGTACTGGGGGGAAATAATAAGAGAAATGAGTGAAATTTTACAGTTTCAAATAAATAAGAACCCAGAACTCCTGCTACTAAACTTGGGAATGGAGGGAATTCCAGCCCATCATAGGACGTTAATATTTTATATGACAGCAGCAGCTAGACTTTTGTATGCGCAAAAATGGAAAGTACGAGAAGTGCCAACTATTGAAGATTGGATCTACAAATTGCTGTACATGGCCGAAATGGACAAGATGACAAGAAAACTGAGAAATCTGGACTCAGGGCAGTTTAACACAGACTGGGAGAAGCTGAAACAATATTTGGAGAAGAAATGGGAGGTGGGAGGAAAACTGTGGCAGTTTGAGAACTACTGAAGTATAATAAAATGTAGAGGGGGGTGACTTTACCGGGGGAGGAAGAGATAAATGTGAATTTATAAGCAGTTAGATTAACAGATTGATATATATAGGTTAATAGATAGAACATTGATAGAAAATAATTAATGATAAGGTTTAAATATAAGGATTGAGTAACCAACAGTATTTTCTTTCTTTGATAAGATCTATATAATGCACCAAACTGAATATACAGAAGAGTCAAATTGATTGACTATGCGATGAGCTATATAGAATTACCACAAAAAGATAGAATGAGTAATATATAGAAAATAAGTCAAATTGTTTGATTTAAATGTAAGATTTTTATGGTTTATGATATATAGGTTTATGATATATAGAAATATTTAAAAATGGAAAATGGGATAAATTGTTTATCCAAGATGGAAACAAAGACTTACAGTTTGGGTATATAACAAGAAAAGTAGTTAAGGATGTACTGCTTAATATAATGGAGAATGTATATCTGTTTTAGATAGAGGAAATTAATAGAAGTAAGGGAAAAGGGACAAAGGGTGGGAAAGCTGTTGGAAGTCAACAAAAGGGGGGGAAAGGGAGGGGGTTAGAAATGAAAAATTTGGGAAAAACTGAATGTAAATGTAAAAACAACGGATTCTAACCCAATAAAATTTTTTTTCAAGTAGAAGGACAAGATATAAATCTTATGAATAAATAAAATTACTACTCTCCATGGCAAACTCAGCTATCAAACATCAGCTGTCAAATACCAAAGTCAAATATCAGATGTGTGTATGTTTATGTGTGTTGTGCCATCAAGTTGCTTCCAACTTATGGTGACCCTATGAATGAATGCCCTCCCAAACATCCTATCATTAACAGCCTTGCTCAGGTCTTGCAAATTGAAGGCTGTGGCTTCCTTTATTGAGTCAAGCCATCTCTTTTCCTATTGCCTTCCACATGTCCTAGCATTGTTGCTTTCCAATGAATCTTGTCTTCTCATGATGTGACCAAGGTACAATAGCCTCAGTTTAGATATTTTTGTTTCTAGGAGAATTCAGGCTTGATTAAATCTAGAACCCACATATTTGTCTTTTGGGCTGTCCATGGTATCTGTAAAACTCCTCCACCACCACATTTCAAAAGAATCAATCTTCTTCCAGTCAGCTTTCATCATCGTCCAACTTTCACATCCATACCTAGTAATGGGAAATAACATAGTATGAATTATCTTGATGTTATCTTGATTTTGGTTGCCACCGACTTATTTGATCAATACAGCTGATCAAATAATGATGAATAGTTGAATCACTGGGGAATGTCTTAAGGAATTTCATCCCCAATATTTTCACTCCTCCTTAATTCCAGGTTAGCTAGGAAAACTGCTAAAACTAACTTGGAGTTGGACGATGTACGCTTTGCCATCGCCTATGGTTTGTATCTTTCCCCCTCTACATTACTGATAAACATTGATAAAACACTGCAATAGAAATAAATCTTGATGTCATTGTTTAACTCACGTGCAGAGGCACCTCTTTGTACTGGCAAGACAACTGACAAAAGAACCTTAGTACAACCTCTGAGCAATTGAATCAAAATAGCTCTTTAATAGTGTTTTATTCAAGTACATGTGCACATTGACAATGTAAAAGGAAGGAAACATACAAATGAACTAAAGGAACTGAAAACTGTGGTAAACTGTGTATGTGCAGAAATCTGTGCAAAAGTCAGAAATAAAAACCAAAACAATGGAGGATTTATAATACATTGGTTCCACTTGGAGGTTGGTATTAATTCATATTTTAATTGTACTATTTATATATTTGTTGATGGAGGGAGGTCAGGTTGAACAGCAAAGAACTCCTACTTTGGAAACAAGCCAAGTAATTTGTTATTCCAAAATCCAGGGAGAAATTTGAAGGGACAGAATTTCAGAAACATCCCTAATAAAAGTGAGTAGAGGCATAACATTTAATTTAAATCATAAGTTGATTTTTATTTATTTATTTATTTTCAATTTATATTCCACCCTCCCCACATTTCTAGCAGGCTCAGGGCGGAGTATTAATTCATACTTAAACGTACCATTTATATATTTGTTGATGGTTTTGTGGAATTTCTGTCATGAACCTCATCTTGTCATACAGGTCTTTAGCTTATTTATTTATTTATTTATTCAATTTATATACCGCCCATCCCAGGGGCTCTGGGCGGTGATTTGTTATTAACAGGATGTTTTGCTGGTACGCGTGACAATTGTTCCTTGGTAAATTGTGATGGATTATTATAGCTAAACAAATATTATAATTATCATCGTGAATATAATTTAAAGAGCACTGACAGTGGTTCTCGACATGTGTTATGAGCCCAGGTTCCAGTTTGCGTAACAAGTGGATGTTTCAGCAACTCTAAAGCAGCCCTTCATCTTAATCTTCTGTTTGTACATTAGGCAAGGATTGCCTTTGTCAGACAAAAAAAGGAGAAAATCTACATTTCTATGTCTACCCTTCACCTCACAATGAAAGGAACATCATAAATCTTGAGAAGACAGTTGCAAAACAGATTCAAAGACTGGTGGGGGTGATTTCACATTTCTCATATGTGCTGTTTCAACCTGAAAACCCGCATTTCGGTTTTGTTTCTCCCTCATGGAAATCAAACCGGTGACTATTTTTTAATTTTTTTTAAATTGTGCTGCTTTCTGACACTGATATTTCCCCAACCAATCTATGTATTTTTCAGTTCTATTTGTGCATCAGTAAATCACCTTAATGAGCCCCGCGGTGCAGAGTGGTAAGCTGCAGTACTACAGCCCAAGCTCTGCTCACAACCTGAGTTTGATCCTGGCGGAAGCTGGGTTTAGGTAGCTGGCTCAAGGTTGACTCAGCCTTCCATCCTTCCAAGGTCAGTAAAATGAGTACCCAGTTTCCTGGGGGTAAAGTGTAGATAACTGGGGAAGGCAATGGCAAACCACCCCGTAAAAAGTCTGCCAATAAAATGTCGTGTTGCAACGTCCCCCTATGGGTCAGTAATGACTCAGTGCTTTACCTTTACTTAAATCACCTTTATGCATGATGCATATAGTGTATATATAAATGATGTACATTGTATGCATAAGCACCATGTACCCTGCGGCTAAAAATTGTGTAAATTGAGTACGCAATATAAACAAATCTACAAAACTAACAGTGAAAAGTAGAGAGCCCAAACTACTGACAGTAATATGTAAACAAATAAAAAAAGAAACAAAATATGGAAAATTCACCTGTCTCAATCAGTCTCTCTACACAAGACATCTTACACGGGGATGCTCAATTGAAAGGTCTTACATTTGTTCTCCCATTGTGGATATCCAAGCACTGCTAGGGAGACAGAGTACACTTGAATATAAACCCAAACAGAAAGTAAGTCACTCGAGTGTCCCTGTGTAAGATGTCCTGTGCAGAGAGACTCTATGAGGGACAGGTGTTAGCGGCATTATAGGTACTGGACAATAAGCAGAGCTGCCTTCTTCCCACTCTGATATGGTATTTGAGCTGATCCCAGAACAGAAAAGGATGTGTTTGTGTGTTAAATATTGCATAACCTCTGGTCATTTCAAATTTTCTACAGAATCTATTCCACGCTGACTCAATTGTCAAGAAGTTCCTACGTCATGATTACGCCAGAACTCTTGCGCATTGCAAAAGATTCTGGGGCACGTTCTAAGTTAGTAATTCACAAGAAAGCTGTGATGGTTCCTTGAAAAACAGATATGTTAATTAATGTGGCACCCCAGTGCCCATCCTCTTGTTGTCTGTCGTTAATGAGCCACTGAGGAATATCCAATCGGCTTCCAAGGAATCCAGAATTCCCTAGGATCCATTTTGACAGCCATTGCTTTCACCCATCCTGGAATGTCACATACTTTAGCATTTGCATCACACGGCAGAATAAAATCTTAACACCTTCATAAACTTGGGTGCTGAAACTGCTCCTGGTCTCTCGGGAGAAAGCTCTCAGCGCCACCTCAGCCAAGCATGGCAAGAAGGAAACTGATTCATCACCCAAGCTAGAATCCATTGGCAAGCCATTAATGAAATATCCCAGTGTGGTCAGAGAAGACTTGGAGTTGGAATGTCATTAAAAACAACAATCACCATCACACAGATACAGTTTTGCAACCATTACTGATCAAATATGCATGTAGGCCAGGGCATTAGTCATGCCTGCTTAAATGCACTCCTCCAGAGTGTTAATTAAGCATTATTGAGATGATCAGTTCCATGTAGGAACATCAGTTGGGAGGGACCAAAAGGGGATTGCATCCATCTCTTGGTTCCATCAGCTGGGCTAGAAACCACCCAGTATATCAACCTACACTAGGGATAAGCAGCTGGCAGCTCTTGAGATCAATTCAAAACACAGGGACTTTTTGCTTGGCCTTCACCAGGGCCTTTTTTCAGGGGGAACACGGGGGAACGGAGTTCTGGCACCTCTTGAAAATAGTCGGCAATAGTGCTTGAAAATAATATGATTTCAAAGAATCCCGTGTGTTTCTTCCTCATTTCCCTCTTGAGAGTTCCACCACCCCCAGAAAAAAAACCCTGACCTTCACCATTCCCTTATTATTAATCTCAACCAGGGCCTTTTTTCAGCTGGAACGCGGTGGAACGGAGTTCCGGAACCTCTGGAAAATGGTCACATGGCTGGTGGCCCCGCCCCCTGATTTCCAGACAGAGGGGAGTTTAGATTGCCCTCCGCGCTGCTCGGCGGCGCGGAGGGCAATCTAAACTCCCCTCTGTCTGGAGATCAGGGGGCGAGGCCACCGACCATGTGACCATTTTCGCTGAGGGCAACCCACTGAGTTCCACCACCTCTTTTCCCAGAAAAAAAGCCCTGATCTCAACCACATTGTCTCACCAAATTTCAGGCAAAGGGCTCTTTATTTAGCTCTTCCTCTGTGAGAACAATGATAGAGTCTGACAGAAATTTCCTCAGCTGTTCCTTCTGAGATACAGGCAAAGGGCTCCTTAATGCCCTACTCGTAAGTGACAATCGCAACAGGGGCACAGGCACAGAATTCTTAACCCCTTATATCTATGGCAGGAGTTCCCAACCTTGTTGAGTCTCTGGCCACTTTTGGATTTTGAAAACAAGCACCACAACAAAATGGCTGCCATGTGGGGCACCTCTAGGTTTGCCAGCTCTGGCTTGGGATATTCTGGAGATTTGGGGATCATGCCTGCGGAGGAGGGAATTTGGGAAGGGATTTCGCCTAGATTCTATAGTGGCCGTCGTCACATGGCCATAAATTTAGCGCCATACTAGCGCCATCTCCCACTGAATGCTCACCTTATTCCGGCTCTCTTACAATTTCGCCATTCTCCCCAATTCACGCTTTGTGACTTTTTATGTCGTCTTTATCCACTTACATGTGAATGCCCTGGATCGACTATGAACGCTTTGCAACACCGAAACACTCACTCTCCCCGATCATCTGTCTCACCTAACACTGATTCTCCTGCCCTACACTCCCACAAGCCCCAGCGCAACCCGCAATTAAGCCTCAAAGTAATTTTTTTTTTAAAAAAGTCAGCCTTATAGCGCTGTAGCGCTATTCTGCCATGGGCGGAAAACCTCTGCTACCTATCACGGTTGGCTTTTGGGTTGGCCCAGCACAACATTGATATAATAGAAGAGTGATATAGCACAAATATGTGAAAATAATAATAAAAAAGGGGCGGGATTTTTAGGGCCCCGTTTCCAGAGGCACTTTGACTGATCATCGAATTGTGCTTTTCCCTTTTAATGTGACTGACTGGAAGCGCAAGCAGTCGTCAAAAGATGGGAGAATCCGTTCTAATAATGATAACAGAAGAAACTATTTCTAGTGCTAAACTGATGAAATGAGGGCCCGTGTGACGACGGCCAGTGTGTCATTGCACAAAAAACTTAATTGCACTGTACATACAATCTCATGAAGATTCTTATTGTTTTACTAATGTGTGCCAGGCTAGCCTGATCTCATCAGATCTTGGAAGGCTTTCCACCTAAATCTGACAGAAACCAGCGGCACTAAACAGTCTTAAATCCAGATTCTTCTATTTTCCTAGGTTGTGGGACTAGGTAATGTCCAATTCATTTACTTATTTACGTTATTTATGGTCTGCTTTTCTTACTGAGACTCAAGGCGAATTACAGTGTAAATCAATATGATCTATGGCTGGGACATTCAATAATACAATAGGGTATGAACTGCATAAATTTGAAAACAAGCAGAAAGCTGATAACACAGCCAAAACAAAACAGAAGCAATTTAACACGACATACTGTTGGTCTCTTGACCATTTAAGTCATGCTATGCAAAAAGCTGGATGGAAGAGTCAGCAGAATGCAAAAAAAAAAAAGGCTGTGAAGTAAAGATCCCTTATAAGCATCTCCTTCCCATTTCCCCATTGACTGAACACAGACTCCACTTGACCAATGAAGCTCCACACTTAGAGAGGTTGACACCAGCTCATGAACTGATCTTTGCTGAAACATTTTATCCTTTTTAATTCCAAGTTTCGGAGTGTTTTCACTTTTAATGTCTAATTTGTGATCATTTGTTCTCTTCCATCCTCTCTCCTAAAGACCCCTCACCCCAAGAGGGGGGCTCATAGAACAACCCCCTCTACCAGGAGGGAGGGAGGAAGGGAAAGGCCGGGGAAGCAGGTGGCCCGGGAGAAGCTCCACCTGGGGAGATGGCCCACGGGTCTTTGGGTGCCAGGGGCGGGGCCACCAGTCACATGATATTTTTTCAGAGGTGCCGGATCTCAGACCTGGGGAGATCCCGCTGAAAAAATGCCCTGGTCAGCCCTGATTAATACTTGGATGGGAGACCAGCAAGGAAGTCCAGGGTTGCTGTGCAGAAGCAGGCAAAGGCAAACCACCTCTGAATGTCTCTTGACATGAAATCCCGTAAGCGGTCACCATACATTGGCTGTGATTTGATTGCACTTTCACCACGCATGTTCTTTGGGGCAGACTGCTGTGGCAAACAGCACATAAACAAGACTCTATACAAAATTTAGAAATTAACAATGCAGGATTCCGAATGCATCAGTTTCATTTTGGAAAGAAGATCAGGTCATTCAGAAAGCCAAAACCCAGGGAGAAATTTTAATGAAGAGGATTTTGAAAGCTTTCCTAGACTTAAGCCCACTTTTCACCTGAGACGACGACTTGCCTGCGCTGATGAATCCCGCTATTTCCTTGAGGCGCATTTTCCACCTTAAGTTACGCAAGTTTTAACATTCATTTTGCCTCCATTGCATATAAATGGTGTAAACATGGAAGGGAAATGGCATTAAAATACCATAAATGAAGCAGATGAGCTCAGGAGCACCAGTGACAAATATGGTGAAAACAAAAAGACTGACAATGACAGCACACGAGAAAGAAAAGACACAAAAAAGGACGTATCCATGCATCCCTAGATCAGGGTCAGTTTGGGTGCCTTGCCCATATACACAATTGTTCATTATTTACCCAAGCAGCACCTGTTTCCAGACCAGCCTGATTACAGGTGACACTACCTGATGGAGTTTGCAAGAAGACACTGTTTGGACAGTGGGATCCAGTTGATGGGCAGGGCCACCTCCAAAGCGCTGATGTTACATCCATTGTTCTGCACAGTTGATCCAGGCCAAGGGACTGTCCTTACCAGCCACTTGCAGTAAGCAGCAAAGTTTCCGGCTTAAGAGCACTTCTCCACCCCGGTCTTCTCTGAAGACTCCTTTGCTGACTAGTTTTGCATCCACTGGAAGGTAAGAAAAATGAAAATGTTTGCTTCTCTGGTTGCTGTTTACCAGCGACACAGAAGGTCTTATAAGATTCAGTGTTATACAAACATGCGGTACTAAATCTGATCTGTACAATTAATAGGAGGGGATTTTAAAATAAATTTATTCATTTATTGAGTACATTTTTACTCTACCCTTCTTCCGAAAAGCTCAGGGTGGCTTACATCATTCTCCCTCTTCCATTTTGCCTTCACAATAACCCTGTGAGGTAGGTTAAGCTGAGAGAGTGCGATGGGCCCACCCTAGGGTTGTCAGCTCTAGGTTGTCAAATACTTGGAGATTTAGGGGGTCGAGCCTGGAGACGGCAGAGTTTGGGGAGGGGAGGGACCTCAGCAGGGTATCATGCCATAGAGTCTACCCTCCAAATCAGCCATTTTCTCCAGGGGAACTCATCTCGGTAGCCTGGAGATCAGTGGTATTTCCAGGATATCTCCAGCTGTCACCTGGAGTTTAGCAACCCTAACGGCCACCCAGTGAATTTCAAGGCAGGGTGGAGATTTGAACTTGGGTTTCCATCCAACGTTTTAAACACTGCGCCCATCTATAAGAATTACAAAATTAATAATTTATTTTTATTTGTTTGTTTTATTTATCCCCCACCTTATCCAATGGTGACCCAAAGCAGCCCACATCATTCTCGTCTCCTCCATTTTATCCTCACAACGGCCCTGTGAGGTAGGTTAGGCTGAGAGACTCTGGTTGTCCCAGGGTCACCCAGTGAGCTTCCATGGTAGAGCAGGGACTCGAATCTGGCTCTCCCAGATCCTAGTCTGACACTTTAACCAGTACAGCACGCTGCAATCTCATTATATACAACACATATTTTAAATCTGTCTATTGCGAACCTTATTTTGCCAAAACGAGTTCAAGTTTGCCCATTTAGATACACAAGTCTGTTGTCTACCTTCTTTCGCTCCCTTTCCCCCAATATTTTCAATAGCCTGATAGTCACGTAGGTTATTGATTCTTTGTATTGTAGTATTCCTTGTATCATTAAAAAAAATAGGCTCCAACTGGATCTCTGACCCTGCAATGCAATTTATGATATTGTTCTGCTCTAGAACCCTTGGTAGTTCTAATCAGAGAGATGCACACTTCAGAATCAAGTAGTTAAAGAGAAGAGGGGAAGGGACAGAGGGAGAGACAGTGTGGTGGTGGGTCTGAAGTCAGGGGTGGGCCAGCAACTCGGGCCCCAGCAACTGCTCAATCATGCCAAATTCTGATGCCAGATCTGTCCACAGGAGCCCCCTTGGCCCCGTGAAGGTGTCTGGATTTTTTATTTCAAGAGATGGCAACCATAGCAAAGGCAAAAATTACTAGGTGCTGAAAGAAACATCTTAACGCCATCTGACTCCAGAGACATTATCCAAGCATGGGAATAGATTTTTTTAAAAAAAAGAGTTGCTGACTAAAGATCTTGCATGGTAGAACCAGCATGCGGAAAGTCAGATTTGCATTGCGTCGTTTTCTGTGCTTAGCCAATTTCACCTTTGTTATCTTTCCAAACTGACTCCTGGCTGTTCCTTCTCCTGTCTTAACATCTCCCTTTATGCTGTTTTGCATATCCCAAAGACAAAGTGTGCAGGTGGAGTACGGGATTTATGAAATTATGAAAAATAGGAGTGGATAGAGATTTGCTCCCTTACTTTCCTGAAAGATTTAAACACAAGATACTTTCCTAAAATATTAGACACAGGATCACCCAACAAAGTAGATGGGCAGAAGGTTTAGGACAGGCAAAAAAGAAGTATTTTTCTTACTATTCATAATTCACTTCTGGGACTCACTGCCACAGGATGTAGTAATATCCACTAGCTTAGATGGCTATTAAAGTTATTACCTATGTGCATGATGAATGGGTCAATCATGGGAACCTCCTAATCATGAGGCAGCATACGTCTGTATATCAGATCATGTAGGGAATATCTAAACAGGAGGTGCCTTACCTTCGCACCTTGCTTGTGAGCTTCCCAGGAACATCTGGCTAGTCACTCCTGGGAAAAAGTTACTGGATTAGATCAGCCATTGTGAGGCAGTTCTCATGAAGAATACCTCCATTGCTGGCCATGATCAGTGAAAGCTAAATGAAACCTCCATGTTCAGAGGCAGTGTACCTCTGAACACCAGTCACTGAGGGACAACAACAGGTGGAGACAGTTGCCTTCGTGTGGCCTGCCTGTTGGACTTATTGGGAGCCCCTCTGGGTGGGCACCAGCCAGGCCCTTTTAAATAAACCAGGGGTCTCTGTGGGATCCCCGTAGGCACCATGTAGGGTTGCCAGCTCCAAGTTGGGAAATTCCTGGAGATCTGGGGGGTGAAACCTGGAGAAAGTGGGGTTTGGGGAGGGAAAGGACCTTGACATGGCATGATTCCATAGAGTCCACCTCCCAAAGTAGCCATTTTCTCCAGGTGAATTGATCTCTGTGGCCTGGAGACCAGTTGTAATTCTGAGAGATCTCCAGCCACTACCTGGAAGCTGGCAACCCTAGTACCATGGCAGCCGCCAACACTTTTCCTGGTGGCCACCAAGCATTTTTAGGAAGTGGGTGGAGCTTTTGCCCAACAGGGCTTCTGATTGGCCATTGGAGATCTGATTGGTTGTGATTTTTTTAAAAGGTTGCTGGCAACAGCTACCTTCACAGCACAAGGATTTTCATAGGGCGACTGAGCGTAAACTATGTGCATGCAATAAAATATTTTTAAACAATATGTTTATTTTAAAAGGCATCATATTATTATTAATAATAATAATATTTGATTTGTATACCGCCCTTCAGGACAACTTAACGCCCACTCAGAGCAGTTTACATGATTATCCCCACAACAATTAGGGTGGGGCTGAGAGAGCTCTGGAGTCACTGACTCAAGGTCACCCAGCTGGCTTCTGCTTGAATGTTGAAGAATTACTATTAGAGTTATTCATAACCTCACTCTCTGATGATTGGTGGTTGTTCTGCCTCCTATGATGGCCATTTTGTGGTTGGCTCCAGTTCCACGTCCCATGGCAGCCATTTTTTAGCTGCACCCACTACCCTGTGTCACAACTTCAGAGGGGCCTGCAGGCTCAGAAAGTTTGGGGACCCCTGAAATAGACAGTCCCTAAACTCATCACCTGTTTCCCCTTATGCTTCCTCAAGACCAACTTGTTTAGCCTCATTTTATTTGTTTTTTCTGAGGCTCCTTATCTATCTATCTACCTAATAAATTTTTATCCCGTTTCAGAATAGGAATATGTTCGGGTTTAAACCAGGTACCCTCCAAAGCTGGTTGTGCCCTACCTAACTAAAGTTCCGCCTTTGTTCTGGATGGACTTTTCATGATAACTATTACCTTTATGCATAAATCATTCTAAAATCAATCCTTTACCTGTTTAGCCAGGTGCTTCAATGGCATAGTTTGTATTTATAGCAATCATTTACGTAAGGCAAGTATTTTTTATTTATTTAAAGAAGACTTAATCAGGGGAAACCTTCTGGAATGTTCCTGACAATGAACCGTTCAGAGACACTAAAATGAACTTGGTTTCAGCAATAGGAAGGATGGACAAACTTGATGGGTTCTTCAGCGCTTCTTTAATATTTCTGCCTAACCCTTCCTGAGTTCTTTCCCCCAAATTCTGATTTTAGAGGTGTCTATTACACTAGTTTGTTTTATGCCGGTTTAAAAACTTTTTAAAGCTGTCTTGATTTTTATTGAGGGAAACACATCCCTTTATGTGTTCAAAGAAGCCCTTTCTCCTTCCCAGAGGTATAACTGGTTGGCATTATGCTCTTGGTTTCCCTCCCTATAGCAAGTTAGAAGGATTTTAATCTCTCCTTTGGAAATCAATGAGGCTTAAAAAGATCAGCCCTCCCTCCTACACTGTTACCAGAGGATAACATTGCAAACTGGTTTACCCCTCTCCACCTAGAATTAATGTTTGCATGGCCATTCTTCTCGTTTTCTTTTTTTTAAAGTCCACACATTTCTCTTCAGAAATAAAGTTGCCTAGATTTTTGTAGTTGACTTTTATTAATCGGCAGTCACCAAAGGGTTTAATTATTCACACAACCTGATTAATTTTGTATTGTCGAAGGCTTTCACGGCCGGAGAACGATGGTTGTTGTGGGTTTTCCGTGCTGTATTGCCGTGGTCTTGGAATTGTAGTTCCTGACGTTTCGCCAGCAGCTGTGGCTGGCATCTTCAGAGGTGTAGCACCAAAAGACAGAGATCTCTCCGTGTCACAAGAGAGATCTCTATCTTTTGGTGCTACACCTCTGAAGATGCCAGCCACAGCTGCTGGCGAAACGTCAGGAACTACAATGCCAAGACCACGGCAATACAGCCCGGAAAACCCACAACAACCACTGATTAATTTTGTTTTAGTCAGGAGTTACAGTCTTTACGCTGGCATACTGGAGTATTTATCTTTCACATGCAAATATGCACTGTAGAATGACAGTTTGACAAAGAAAGCAGGAACCTTTGCATTAAGGTTGCAACGCTGAGATGAAATTAAAAGGAAATTTATTTCATTTGTCATTGTTACTAAAGGACCATAAGAGAGAATGCATAATCTCATTCCTAAACAGAACCGTTTTTCACATCCTTTAACTTGTAGTAGTGGGACAACAGGAGCAGAAAATAATTTTTAAAAATACTGTTACAGATAACAAGGGGAAATTCAATCTGTCTTTCAGCCCCTGAGGGAAAGCAAACAACGTTGTTCTTTGCTACAGAAAAAAGAAAGAAAACATTCAATGAGAAACTATCACCTAGTTAGCAAAAGAAACAATGACAGTGAAGGAATGTTTAAAAAACTCTTAAACGATACCATAAATTATATGCTTTAAATGCCATGGAGGATGTCTGTTTTCCTATCAGACTTGGCTTGGAAGCCACACAATTGAGGATCTCTGTGGCGGCTTCAACCCCACTGAAAACAAATTGAACCACCAAACCCAAGAATTTCTTTTCCTTCCTAGGAAACAGGCTCACAGACATTTCTGTAATAACTGTCCATTAATTTATTTGATGCCCAGACTGGAAATGTGGCAGCCCCTCCTAGTTTAGCTATGAATTCAACCATATAAGAGATGGAGAGGGAGAATATAGATTGGTTAGGGTTGCCAACCTCCAGGTGATAGCTGGAAATCTGCCAGAATTACAACTGTTCCCCAGGTAACAGAGATCAGTTCCCCTGGTGAAAATGGCTGTTTTGAAGAGTGAACTCTATGGCATTATAACCCACTGAGGCTCCTCCCCTCCCCAAACCCCACCCTCTCCAGGCTCCACCCATCCAAATCTCCACAAATTTCCCAACCTAGACCTAGCAACCCTATCTTTGACCCCCAAAGACTCTGCAGAACAGGTCTAAGAATGATTCTCCTTTTTATTAATTTACTTATGTACTTAATTTATCATCCACCTTTCTTATTGAAACTCAAGGCAACAGAGATTGCGGAGTGCGTCCTGCCACTTTTCTCAGCACAAACATATAACAAACCAGCTTTACTGGGGCTGGAGAGATATTGAAAGCACGACCTGTTCTCACACCCCTGTTCACTTAACGCTTCTCTTTATGTCTCAATTACACATTGCTTGATCTTTGATCTATTAATTCACTCAGCAATAGTCTGGTCTTGCATTAATTTTAACAAGAGTATATTTATTCTGCTTAAAAAGAGGCTACACAAATATAATCATTCTCTACAATCTTGTTCCAAATATACTTTGGATGTTGTGGTGCCTAAAACCATAAACTGTATCCTGCTTGGTGCATGCTGACTTTGTATTCATGTGCATCCAGGGCTTTTTTTCAGCTGGAACACGGTGGAACGAAGTTCCGGAACCTCTTGAAAATGGTCACATGGCTGGTGGCCCCGCCCCCTGATCTCCAGACAGAGGGGGGTTTAGATTGCCCTACGCACTGCCAAGCGGCATGGAGGGCAATCTAAACTCCCCTCTGTCTGGAGATCGGGGGCTGGGCCACCAGCCATGTGACCATTTTCTCCGAGGGCAACCCACTGAGTTCCACCACCTCTTTTCCCAGAAAAAAAGCCCTGGGTGCATATGTGCTCAGGCGAGACATAACACCTTGTGAAGGCATATCCAGGTTAGGGTTGTCAACTCTGGCTTGGGAAATTCCTGGAGATTTGCAGGCAATGACTGAGGAGGGCACAGTTTGAGGAGGGGAGGGAGCACTGAGAGGTATAATGCCATAGAGTCCTACCTCCAAAGCGGCCATTTCCTCCAAGGGAATTGATCTCTATAGTCTGAAGATTCGTTGTAATTTTGGGAGAACCCCAGGCCTAACCTTAAGGCTGGTAACCCTGTGCTACAGCTGGGCTCCTTTTTCATCAGTGAATGTTGGAACACAGCTCCAAAGTCAGCACTACCATGTTTAGTTCTATTTGGATAAGAGAACCCTGGAGATTTAAGGTGTCTTTGTAATATAATTAGGGATATGTGGTCTGGAGCTTCACAGCAATGTGTTTGGAGCGGATAATTACACACAACTGTTGTGTAATTAGCATCTAATGTGCAGGCGGCTGATCTGGTCATGTTGCTTTGTCATTTCCTGCCTTTCAAATCCACTTCCTGTTTGTCGTGAGGATGGCTAGGCTGTCGAAGGCCCAGACCCTGAGATTCAAGGGGAGGAGCCTGGGAGCTAAGGGATGAAGGCTATGGGGTGGAGTCTAGAGTGCAAGGGCAGAGTCTAGTAACACCTGGTTGAACCCGGTACCTCAGGGGAGAGGAGGACTCCCCGAGCCAAGCAGAAAATAGCCTCCCGTTAATTTTGCTGTCTCGACCTGGGTGGGGGGGGGTGTTGTTTGATTGAATATGTATATGTCAACACCGTCTCTCAGCCTTGGCATTCCACCGCACAGAACCCCAGCTTGCAAATCAATATGATCTGTTCACTCTCTCTAGATCTTGTTGTACTTCTTGCAATCTTTGCTTTATTTACACATCTACAGAGACAGCACCAGTGGAAAGAAAGAGGCGCTCTTCCAGGACAGCAGATCCACTATTTATTTATATATTTACTTCATTTACACCCCACTTTTTCCACCGGTGGGGATACAAAGCGACTTACATCATTCTCCTCTCCTCCGTTTGATTCTCACAAATAACCCTGTAAGGCAAGTTAGGCTGAGTGTGTGTCACTAGCCCAAGGCCACGCAAAAAATTTCCATGGCAGAGTGAGGATTCAAAGCCTGGTTTCCCAGATCCTATCCCTCTCTAACCACTGCACCACAGTGGCTTTCCACTATCCCACATCAGAGATCCAGCAAGAAGGATCCTGAACCCCCAAGGGTGCTTCACCAATTCGCACTAGTCTGTCTCGGCCCAACTCAAAACTGCTGTTTCTTCTCTGTCACATGTGCACCTACATGCCCCCTTCCCTGAACTGGAGTCATTTCTTCCTAATTCAAATGGATCATCTTCTTACAATTATCCTCCAGTTAGAAAACATCTTCCCTCATTAGGGAACAATAACATTCTTTAGTTACAGAACCTGGTTGCAATCCCAGCTTAAGCCGAACTAATTCGCTGTTGTCATAACTTGTAAACCAAACATGCCTGCCCATTCTGTCTCTCTAATAATACCTCTCAACATTTTTTTATCCTACTATTCTTCCAAGGAACTTGGGTTACATAGTTCTCCCATTCTCCAACACGAGGTGCAAAGCAAACAAATAAAAATTAATTTTCGTATCAAAAACCTCCATTCGTTTTAATTTACAAGAGAGACAGATAGCATCCTGTTCATTTTCATTTCCGCGAGTTTCAGTGAGAAACACATTTCTGGCTGTAGCCAGGGCCTGCCTGCCCCAAGTCAGAGAAGTGGCAGAAAGGATTCCAGACAGACATTTCCAGAAGTGACATCTTTGTTTTCCGTACAATTTCTCAGGGACCGGCACCCCTGATCATTGATCACACCCCTGCCAAATTTCAGAGATGGGAGTTTTATAGACAATTAAATGCAAATACATGCAAGAAACAAAATGTTTTGGGGGGTGATTGACTGAATGTTACCTGTTTCTCTTGTATACAATCAACAAAACAAACATTCCTCTTTACAAGAGTGAGAGGCAGCATTATAGAGCAAACAGAGACAGTCTTGGGGGAATGCAAGGCAGACGGCCTTCTCTTCTGCTGCAAGATGCTTGATAGTTATGCTTGGAAAGCTCCACGGTCAAGGTCATCTCTCCTGACTCCCTCCAGTCTCCCCTCGCCGTTCAACTCCTCTTTTGCTCACTCTCAGTCCAGCTGTAGAAAAAACAAATTATTTGTTTTTATTCCCATATGTTTTGATTTAAAAATTAACGGAGCTTTTGCCTTTCTTCCCCGCCCCCACCCCCATGGCCATTCATTTGAAAGCATATGTACATTCGTGGCATGGATCTAATCGGCGCATTAGATGGGAGTAGGGTTGCCAACTTCTAAGTGGGGCCAAGAGTTCCCCCAGAATTCCAGCCAATTCCAGGCTACGGAGATCAGTTTCCCAGAAGGAAATGACAGCTTCAAGGGTGTTCTCTGTGACATCACATCCATTCTGAGCTCTCTTCCCTCCCCAGGCTCTCCAAGAATTTACCAGCCAGGAATTGGCAACCCTAGATGGGAAACTATTAATTTAACCGAAGAGAGTCTCTGGAGGTAGAATAGAAATCTCTAAATCTAATACAATAAATGTTTAAATTTTTAAATTTTAATTTTATCAAGTAAAGTGAAAGTGCTGTGCAATAATAATGTCAAGTATTCATAAAGATAATAAATAGGCCGCTCTACAATGAGAAATACAAAAATATAGGTAGAATAAATATTATAAACAGTTACATGGAATGCAATAAATGTCCAATCACAGTCCAACTGGTGAAAAGTACATAAATGAATACATTTTCACGTTTCTTTAATACATGGCATTTTTCGTTGCAAGAAAAATTTTCAGAAAAGCGAAAATATATTCATTTATGTACTTTTCACCAGTTGGACTGTGATTGGACATTTATTGCATTCCATATAACTGTTTATAATATTTATTCTACCTATATTTTTGTATTTCTCATTGTAGAGTGGCCTATTTATTATCTTTATGGATACTTGACATTATTATGGCACATAATTAGCACTTTGCACTTTAATTGATCAAATTAAAATTTAAAATTTTTAAAAATTATTGTATTAGATTTAGAGATTTCTATTCTACTTCCAGAGAATCTCTTGGGTTAAATTAATAGTTTGTCATTTCTGGTGGAGCCTGTCTTGGTTAGCAACCCTAGGCCATTTCCAGACGGCTTACCTGCACCCAGGACGTCGCGCCATGTTTCAGATCGTGCCGGGGAAAACGCGAAATATCGCGCGATGTCGCGCAAAACTCGCGCAAGAAAATGCGATATTTCGCATTTTCCCTGGCACGATCCAAAACATGGCGCGACGTCCCGGGTGCAGGTAAGCCGTCTGGAAACGGCCCTAGATGGGATCCTAATGCAGCAGTGGAATATGTACAATGAATCATTTTTGAGACAATTTGTTCCTTATGCAATTCCTTAATTTCAGCTGCGGTTGTCTCCGGCAAGTTCTTCTAAGCCTTATCAACACCGTCTCCATTTCAGCCACTTGACAGTTTTGCAGGAAGCCAGACGATGCAGAAGGTATCACCATTGCGTGTCTTTGTTTGGGGCGGGGTTCATTAACTGAAATAACTCATTTTGTCACCCGTTCTCTACTTTTGTGACCGTTGCTTTTCCCTTTGCTCCGACTGATAATGATGTTTTGTTCCCATGGTCACCAGTTGTGAGCAGGCATAGGATGCTGCTGTGTGATCCTTGAAAACAGATCGTTGCTTTTGCTTCGGGTCAGCGTAAAACAGATTCAAGCCGAGTCTACACAGGTCAGCATTCCACCACCACCCTGATCATCTGCAACAGATTTGCCACCATGAGTAGTCACTCCAGCTGCTATGCAGCTTTCTCCCAGCGTTTCTGGGAGTGCTTATAGCCCAACTTTAAAAAAAAAAATCTGCTTTGCGGTAGAGCTGTTTTCTTGTGTATATTCTTTATACCATTTTAGTGTTCCACCCTCTTCCCCCCTCTTCCACCTCCTCCCAGCCCACCGTGTGAGGTGAGTGGGGCTGAGAAAGCGCCAGAGAGCCGGGAATAGCCCAAGGTCACCCAGCTGGCTTTGAGTGGAGGAGTGGGGGATGAAACCCAGCTCTCCAGATTAGAGTCCAGCGCTCTTAATCACTACACCAAACTGGCTCTGAGACAAGTATTTTTTTTAAGTAAAGGTCAGCATCAATTTTTCCCTACTGCACATGTTTAAATGGTTTTCCTCTGCATGTACTAATGCTTCAAGTGGGGGAGCTCAGCTCCAGCATCTAATATCACATACTCCAGCAGGTGCAACTGATGCGTGCATGCGTGCAGTTTCCTCGGTGTGGCAATGACAGGTTAGGGGAATTACCTACACCCACTCAACACCTTGGATGAATTGCTCACATGCACAAACTCCCTTTCAGTGCCCTGCACGTAGCATTTGAACTCAAGCATGCTCTCAGCCAATCAAGCCTATTGACACCAACCGCTGAAGCAAACAGATAGCATTCACTGTTAGCTCCGCCTCCTGACCCCATCCAGATCCTATAATTGTTTAAGCTACAAACTAACTACCTGCCCTGCCCCAATAATTTAGAGGCATACATTCAGCCCTGCTCTGAAAGAATAGCTATGAGTAAGTGCTATATGACCAGCTGAATCAGGTTGTCTAACATGGGCAGTTTTCTTTCTAAAAAATTGATTCATGGATAATATATATTTATCACTGTCTATTAGCCATGGAATTTAAGTGGAACATCCAGGTGCAGAGGCAGCATACTTCTGATAGAATCATAGGGTTAGAAGGGACTAGACACGGGCATGGACGGGGAAAAAACCCGAACAAGCTGTTTGTTGTTCGTTGCCATCCACGAACAATGAACAAACAGTAACGAACATGACCCTGTTCACAAACATGTTCCTTGTTGATCCCTTTAAACTATCAGCTGGCAGGTGGCAGGGGGAATTCCCCCCTGCCCTGCCAGCTGATAGTTTAAAGGGCCCTTTCCTGCTACATGCAAGGGGCAGGGCCCTTTAAACCCCCCACAAACTGACCTTCCCAATGTCCAATACCCACCAAATTTGCAGGAGACAGACTCCTCACTGTCCTCTGAAGACCCCCCCCCCAAGTTTCAGAGATTGCACCCCAGGAAAGGCATGATCCATGGATCATTCCCTTTGTTGTCATTTTCTCTTCACAGTAGCAAAAATTGGACTCTCTGGTGGAAGCTACTTTGAGGGGTTACAAACTGACCTTTCCAATGTCCAATACCCACCAAATTTGCAGGGGACATAGCAGCATATTTCTGATAGATTCATAGAATCATAGGGTTAGAAGGTACCCCCCAGGGTCATCTATTCCAACCCACTGCACAGTTGAGGAAATTCACAACTACCCCCCCCACACACACACACAGTGACCCCTGCTCCATGATCAGAAGATGGCAAAACACTGCCAGGATCCCTAGCCAAACTGACCTGGGGAAAATTGCTTCCTGATTGCAAAGTGGCTATCGGCATTACCCTGGGCATATAAGAAAGGGCCATGAGAATAAGCACTGATGTAACTCTTCCTGCTTTCCAGATATAGGCCAAATATTGGCTTGGCTGCAGGCAGCTTTTTCATTCAGTCTTTCTCAGTTCCCTTTCTTGCTACAGCCCCCGTCCCACATAGCTTTTCATCCATGCATGTTCCATGATCTCCATCATACCCTCTGTGGTGGTCAAAGAGCACCCCTTCCTCTTTGAAGGAAAAATGCTGGCTGAATCCAATCCATTGGGGGAAGCAATAACCATCCGACACCGCATGCAAGCTTCTTAGGGGCCTCTGGCTGACCATCATTGGGAAAAGTGAGCTCGTTTAGATGGGCTGATCCATTAGTACAGGAAAAGCTAGGCTGGCATCCTATTCTTCTTTCTGGTGGTTCTTTCCTCAGGCTAAGAAGAAGTCTCTGCACTGCTGCTATTGCTGCATCGAGTGTCTCAGCGGATTCCTCCTTTTGATGCTAGTAGCAAGCGTCATCACTCTCCTGCGGTACTTTCTGGGTATGAGCCGTTCTATAATCTCTGTGCCTGTCCTGGACAAAAGGGATGCCAAAGCCCACCGATTTCCCATCTCTGCCTGTAACTTGGCAGGGACTGGATTCCATTGGCCAGCCTCAGGTACCAGTGTCTGTGGTACCCAGCCTTTCAGCTGAGGATGGGATGTGTCGGGGCATTCCCATCAGTTGCATTTCAAAAACACAAGACCCACGGCGTAAAGGGAGTAAAACACAAAGAACCACCATGTACACAAAAATGATACAGATCTATGAATTCTCTTGGAATGAATTTTATATGCTCTTCAAGATAAATGTTATCGTTCAAGCACAAATGGAAGTACAATGGGTTATCTTGAGTTATAGTGCGGGAGTTGCACTAGTCTGTATTGCCTAATATTGTTTGCCACACAGTCGTTCAGTGATAGTAATTTGAATTGTACAATTGTGGTTTTGGGGGAGGGTTTTTTTGTTTTGTTTTTTAGTAATTGCCATTTTGTCCATATTTATTTTGTCTAGTTTTATATACTGATTGGGTCAGAATGTAACTGCTCTGTTTGGTTGATGATTTTGATTGGAACACATTGTTATTGCTCTGCATGGTTGAGGATTATGACCATTATTAGGCATTGTTCTTCATATTTTCATTTGTGTTTGAACAATAATAGCTATCTTTAATAGCATATAGAACTCGTTCAAATATAATTCATAGTTTTGTATCATTTTTGTGTTTTACTTCCACGAGTTGCATGGCATTTTATCTCATAAAGCTGTTTTCACTCTGGCTAATTCACAACGCAGTCCTAGAGTTGCACCTTCTAAGTCCATTGACTTCAATGGATTTAAAAGGGCAGGGCTTTTTTTCAGCTGGAACGCAGTGGAATGGAGTTCCGGAACTTCTTGAAAATGGTCACATGGCTGGTGGCCCCGCCCCCTGATCTCCACACATAGGGGAGTTTAAATTGCCTGATGCTGCAGCGTTGCGGAGGGCAATCTAAACTCCCCTCTGTCTGGAGATCAGGGGGCGGGGCCACCAGCCATGTGACCCTTTTCGCTGAGGGCAACCCACTGAGTTCCACCACCTCTTTTCCCAGAAAAAAAGCCCTGTAAAAGGGTATCATTATGCTCAAGATGGCACTGTGAGTTGCTGGTCTTTGCTAGATGCTTTATTATTTGGAATTTTTGTTTGGCTTTTTCTGTCCAATTTTGTTTCTTGTTTAATTTGAACTTTAAAAACGATGAGTATGTAACAGTGCAGTCCTATGCAGAGTTAACATCCTTTTATGCCCATTGACTTGAGTGGATTTAGAAGGGAGTAACTCTTCTTAGGATTGCATTGTAAGCCCATTGAAAAGGATGGGGCTGAAAGATAAAAGATTAGTTTGTGAAAGGTTATCAAGTTGTTGGATGCATTCAAATAAAACAAAGGACTTCAGCAATGTTAAATTGCCATTTCAATCTTTGTGGCATAGTTCTTGTTCAGGGGGTTGACCTGTGTTTTAGGCTATTCCCCTTCAATGTTCCTCCAGGAAAATAAAACCCTGTATGTAGAAAGCCAGCTAGGCAGAATTTGAACTCATTTCCCCACACATGCCAGTTATTCCACTAAGCCAAGGTGTTGCACTTCCAGACATATCCCCACTATTTTGAGAGCCTCTTGCTAGTAAATACAGACTATGATAGAATAAGAGGTTACAATATATGAAATGAATCAGTTAATTATTATGGCCACATCTGTTTTAAGAATGAGTTTTGAAATTCTCATCTCTGCTGTTTCATCGCAAACATTTCCATTTCTTTTTCATTTTTTCTTGTTGGAGAGGGGTTGTGGCTCAGTTAGGGTTGCCAGCTCTGGGTTGGGAAATTCCTGGAGATTTTGGGGGGGGGGAGCCTAGGGAGGGTGGGGTTTGGGGAAGGGAGGGACCTCAGCAGGATATAGTGCCATAGAATCCACCTTCCAAAGCAGCCATTTTCTCCAGGGGAACTGATCTCTGTTGGCTGGAGATCAGTTGTAATTCCGGGAGATCTCCATCCACCACCTGCAGGCCAGCAACCCTACTCAGTTAGGGTTGCCAGCTCTGGGTTGGGAAATTCCTGGAGATTTGGGGGGGGGGGATGGAGCTTGAAGTGGGTGATGTTTGGGCAGGGTGGGGACTCAGCAGGGTATAATGCCATAGAGTCTACCCTCATTTTCTCCAGGAGAACTGATCACTGTTGGCTGGAGATCAGTTGTAATTCTGGGAGATTTTCCAGCCACCACCTGGAGACTGGCAACCCTAGGCTCAGTAGCAAGGCATCTGCTTTGCATGCATGCAGAAGGTTCAATCCCCAGCATCTCTCCAGTGGAAAGGATCAGGCATTAGGTGAAGTGACAGGCCTCTACCTGAGACCCTGGAGAGATGCTGCCATTCTGAATAGACAATACTAACCTTGATGGGCCAGTGGTCTGATTCAGTATAAGGAAAATGAAGAATCATGTTCGATTCACACAAGGGAGAAATGAATATGTGAAGTATTCATTTCTCCCTTGTGTGAATCGAACATGATTCTTCATTTTCTATTGCCTCACACCATATTTTCCTCATAAAATGTATGGTTTGTTAATGATTTGTGCAACAATAAACAAGCATTATATGTTACACGCATACTGCGTATATGTATAAATAACTGTATGTATAAATACTATATAAATTACATAGCAATTAATATAAAAAGAAACAAAATACGGAATGTTTATTTACCTAACCCATTTCTTTTCCCCCACAGAATTCTCCGCGTGGATCCCAACATACTCTGGGAATAAAACAAATCTCTTGACTAATATGACTACAAATGGAAAGCCCAGCAGTCAGCCCTTGTTGCCTGAAGCCTTCGCATCTGCTGAGACGCTACCTCAGTCCTCAGCCATGACCTTCAGAGTTTCCCAACAACTAACATCACCCTTAACCTCTTCATCCGCTCGAAATTATTTACCAGCATCTCCCCCTTATCTAACCACAACCACACAACCACCATCTCAACAAAGAACCACTACCTTAGCACCTCCATACCGGTTAACATCTCATCAACAGTTCTCAGCTATATTGTCTTATTCACAGCAACCAATGTCAGCCATTAAATTGAGAACTTTGCCTCAGAAAACGACAGCTATGAATCTTCTTTCCCCACAACAGTTCACCTCAACCTTGGAACCTGCTTTTCCAAAGAAGCAAAGCGTAGCAGTGAAACCAAGCTCTCCACAGGAAGAAAATGAATCCAACCAGTACTTCAAGGGCTCATTTGATCTGGTGAACGAGACCTACCATTCCAACTACGGGAATTCCTCTTCAGATGATTTTAAGAGTGAGGCTTTGAAGCTGGAGAATATGGTAAGCAAAATTCTTGATATTTTCGCTACATGTACTCTACTGCCTGCTCTTCCTTTAAAGGCTAACTCTATGGAAGTGGGAGTCCCTGACTGTCGACCTATTTTTATCAGTTGCATTTCATTTTCGATGACTGTGCTTTAGATTTTATTGCAAAATCACCTTGCATATTTTTTAATTAAAAGGGAAAAAATTCCTCCCAGGTCAATTATTCAATCATTCAGTCAATTACTGTCTACTTGCCCCACACGTTCTTAAAGGGACGGCCCACTCACCAAACACGAGTGGCTTTTCCACTTCATTCCAGACATCCACATTTTCAAAATGGTCACAGGCTGTTTGGCTTCCATCTTTTCAGCGCCTTTTCTGGAACGGCACTTTCCCTCAATGCCAGAAAAGGCGCTGAAAAAACAGAAGCCAAACAGCCTGCGACCGTTTTAAAAACATAAATGTCTGGAATGAAGTGGAAAAGCCGCCTGCGTTCAGTGAGTGGGCCATCTCTTTAAGGACATGCAGAAACAGCCCACATCTTGCTCTTTGGGTCTTTTTCAGTTGTTTTTGTTGCCACTCCTCATTGGTTTCAGAGTTCTTTTTGATTGCTGCTATTTTTAGCTTGATTTTAATGCTGGCAGTTGGTCGCATTTCTCTTGTATTGTACATTCTGGTCAAATGTATCTTACTCTTTGGAAATCACCTCAAGAATTCTGTTAAGCGTGTAGCGTAGAAATATATTTCTTACATAAATTAATGCTATTGCATGTAAACTATCAAAAATGGCAAGCAATCAAATACTGAAATCAGGAGTTAAAATATCAGTTTTCAACATTTGGTGAATATTCATCAAAAATTCAAGTATCCAGTGATGAAAACTTGACCCCAACATTTCCAGGAGAAAATTCTGAAGAGAATTTCGGGTGGAGCGAATTCAGTTCCATCTGGGGTTGTCAGCTCCGGGTTGGGAAATTCCTGGAAATTTGGGGGATGGAGCCTGCGGAGGGCAGAGTTTGGGAGAGGAGGGACCTCAGCTGGGTTTAATTCCATAGTGTCCATCTTCCAAGCCAGCAATTTTCTCCAAAGGAACTGATCTCTGGAGATCACCGGGAGGCTGGCAATCCTAGTTCGAGCAAACATGGCCACCATTCTGCATGTTATCTTTCAGCTCTGTATGAATTTTCTTGTCCATCCTAAATCTCCCTTTCTCTTAAGCATTCCTTGATCAAGTGATCAACAAATCTGTAGCATGTTGCACTTGAGCGGCAATGCCTCTGATAACAACTTGGCCGTCATCACATGGCCATAAATTTAGCGCCAAACTAGCACCATCTCCCACTGAATGCTCACCTTATTCCGGCTCTCCTGCGATTTTGCCATTCTCCCCAATTCACGCTTTGTGACTCTTTATGTCGTCTTTATCCACTTCCATGTGAATGCCCTGGATCGACTATGAATGCTTTGCAACACCAAAACGCTCACTCTCCCCGATCATCTGTCTCACCTAACACTGATTCTCCTGCCCTACACTCCCACAAGCCCCAGTGCAACCCGCAATTAAGCCCCAAAGTAATTTTTTTAAAAAAATGTCAGCCTTATAGCGCTATAGTGCTATTCTGCCATGGGCGGAAAACCTCTGCTACCTATCACGGTTGGCTTTTGGGCTGGCCCAGCACAACATTGGTATAATAGAAGAGTGATATAGCGCAAATATGCGAAAAAAATAATTTAAAAAGGGGCGGGATTTCTAGAGCCCTGTTTCCAGATGCACTTTGACTGACAGTCGAATTGTGCTTTTCCCTTTTAATGTGACTGACTGGAAGCGCAAGCAGTTGTCAAAAGATGGGAGAATCTGTTCTAATAACGATAACAGAAGAAACGATTTCTAGTGCAAAACTGGCAAAATAAGGGCCCGTGTGACGACGGCCCTTGTTGAACAAGCATGATGGCACATAATGCTCATGGGGAAAAGCTATTAGAATATCTGTGACCCAGCTTCTGTGAGGGAAGGGATGTGAGTCAAGGAAGAGACTCTGTTTAATGGAGGTGGGGTGTGAACTAATTACCATTTTGAGAACTGTTGCCAAAATTAAGATAGCAACAGAGATTGAGAGAGAACCCCTTTTTGTAAGACAAAGACTCACATGAATATATGAAGTTGCTTTCTATGGAGTCAGACCATTAGCATCAGTATGGTCTGCTCCAGGTGGCAGCAACTGTGCAGGTTTTTGCATCCCGCCTATCTGAGATCCTTTTCGCTGGAAATTGAACCAGCATGGTGTAGTGGTTAGAATGCTAGCTTAGGATCTGGGAGACTCAGGTTCGAATCCCTGCCCTTCCAGGGAAGCTCACAAGGTGACCTTGGGACATTCACACCCTCCCAACCTAAGCTACCACACAGGGTTGTTTTGAGGATAAAATGGAGGAGAGGAGAAAGATGTAAACTGCCTTGCATCCTCATCGGGGAGAAAGGTGGGGTATAGATGAAGTAAATAAGCATAGGACCATCTCCATGCAAAGGACATGCTCTGCCACTAGGCTAAAGCCTTTGGGCAATCTGTTATGAAACTGAGTTGATGGATGATATCAGCTGATCATATCTATCACCAACCAGTCTTGATTGCTGTTTTCCCAAGTTTCTGTGCATCACAGACCTCCAGTTTCTGTACCAGTCAACATACCATATATCACCCAATAACAAAGCCCTCTGTTCAGGCTAACTAAGGTCACAGCTTTGTCTTTGCTAAAGCATTCAAGGTGAAACTCCTCCAACCAGTCCTACAGCCAGGACGCAGCAGGAGGCTTGGTTGCCTGCCTGCATGGAGACAAAGGCTGGATTTTCAGTGTACACAGAGGGAGGCCTATTACATTTCATTGCTTCACTGTCTATAAAAGAGCTCTCCTGGGCTCTGTTCAACTGAGAAAACAAATTGGCAAAGACATGTAGCCCCATACCAGGGAATCCTGCGCACTTCTGAAGGTTGCAACATGCCTACCCATGCTTTCACCACAAACTCCCAGCTAATATTGTTTTATCTCGCACATAACAACAAAAACAACAACATTCAATTTATACATCACCCTTCAGGGCAACTTAACACTAGAGATGGGCACGAACCACAAAAAAACCGAACCATGAGGTTCGTGGTTCATGAGTTTTCATGAACCAGGAACCACAAACTGGCACGAACTGGGGCAAGTTTACAAACCAGTTTGTGGTTTGTGGTTCGTGGGGTTTAAATGCCTCTTTCTGGCCTTAACAGCGGCAAGGGAAGGGGCATTTAACAGTTTAAAGGGCTCTTTCCTGCCTTGCAAGTGGCAGGTCCCTTTAAACTATCAGCTGGCAGGCGGCGGGGGGGGGATCCCTTTAAAGGTCCCTTTAAACTATTAACTGATAGTTAATAGTTTTAAACTGATAGTTTAAAGGGCCGCTTGCAAGCCGCAGGGCCCTTTAAACTGCCCTAGCCCCAGACCCCAGCCCCAGCCCCATACTTACCTTGCCCTGCAGGCCTGCGGCATCCTCCCCCTCCTCCCACAAGGGATAGGAAAGCCGTTTTTGGCGTCTTCAGCCGCTGCGTGGACCCGCAGGCTGGTGGAGGAAGCCGAAAATGGCTTTCCCGCCCCTCAAATGGCCGCCACTGTTCATGTTGCCGCAGCGGCCATTTGAGAGGCGGGAAGGCTGTTTCTCCCTGGAGTAATGGCCATTTAAACTGCCCCTTTAATATGACCTGAATGAACCAGTAGACCAGTTCATGGAAGTTCGTGGAAACGAGCTTCCACGAACCACTGATTCGCAAACCGCTAACCAGCCTGGTTCATGCGTTTTTTTGCATCGTAATTTGATTCGTGCCCATCTTAACTTAACACCTACTCAGAGCAGTTTACAAAGTATGTTATTATTATCCCCACAACAAACACCCTGTGAGGTGGGTGGGGCTGAGAGCTCTGGGAAGCTGTGACTGACCCAGGGCCACCCAGCTGGCTTCAAGTGGAAGAGTGGGGAATCAAACCCGGTTCTCCAGATTAGAGTCTCGGCACTCTTCTTAACCACTACACCAAACTGGCTCTCAAGGATGCAGGCCATCGACAATGTCACCAATGAAAACAGGGTTCGCCCTGCTCAATTCTGTGGTTTACAAGCATGTCTCTGTTTTTGTCTGTGATATGTTGGAGGGTTTGACACAGGCAGGATGTTTTGTAAGATATCTTGATTTCTCATCTCTTTTGCCTGGAATATTGAAGAGGCCAGAAGTTACTCAAATGGTAGCCTCAATTGTCTTTTACTCCAGGTCCATTTCAAGTAGATGAGTGGAGAGAACCAGACCTGAAGCTACCCAGAGCACTGATTCACCCCATCCAAGGTTTAGTTTTGAAGCACAGGATGGGAATTCCAGGGAACTAGCCAATCGTGTCAATGCATCGTTATACTGATATCTCACATCGTGCAATAGCAGTTGCCGATTCTTTTTAAAAGTCTCCCCAAGCTCTTGGGTGACATGGGGAAAATTGTGAACTGGGGGCTGAGAGAAGGAAAATGGCACCAACATGAACAGAACCTTTTAATGGACACCTTTCCATCTTCCTAGATGGCCTGATAACACAGTTGGACTGCGTTCTTGCCAGAAAGACTGACTCAAACCAGGTTTGAGAAAGAATTTGATGGGGGGGAAGCCTAGAAAGTGGACCATTAGTACATTTTCATCCTACTCTTCCCCCCAAAGAGCTCAGGGTGGCTTACTCGGTTCTCTCATTCCTGCATTTTATCCTCTCAACAACCTGTACTTTGTAGGGTTGCCAAGTTCTGGTTTGGAAATTCCTGGAAATTCTGGAGGTGAAGCCTGAAGAGCGTGAGGTTTGGGGAGGTGCTTCAGTGGAGTAGCTACTCTCTCTGAGGGAACTGATCTCTGACACCTGGAAGTCATAGGGTTGCCAGCTCTGGGTTGGGAAATTCCTGGAGATTTTTGGGGTGGAGATTGGAATGGGTGGGGTTTGGGGATGGGAGGAGCCTCAGCAGGATATAATGCCTTAGAGTCCACTCTCAAAAGCAGCCATTTTCTCCAGGTAAACTGATCTCTGTTGGCTGGAGACCAGTTGTAATTCCAGGAGATCTCCAGCCACTACCTGGAGGCTGGCAGCCCTAGTGAGGTAGGGTAAGCTGAGAAAGAGTGTCTGGCCCAAGGTTACCCAGTAAATTTCATGCCAGAGAAGAGATTTGAAACTGGGTCTCCCAGGTTCTACTCTAACACTGTAACCACTATACCACACTGGCTCAAAAAAAGCCCCTGCTGTGATATAGAAGCCCTGAGTGGGGGAAAAACCTGTTTGAAGGCAGCCAGAATCTCAGGACTCTGTTAGAGCTTTCCCATTTGAAGACAGACGGAACAGCAAGGATGCCTGTGAGTGAAAGGCTAACCCCTCACCTCCAGTCTTCTACTTTCCAGGATGCTAGAGAAGACATCACTTTGATAAAAGGCAATGGAGAAAGGTGAAGGGCATCCCTGCTGCCGGGCTGATAAATCTGGCGCGGGATGAGAACCTTGGCCTTGAAGGCCTCTGAACACAGACGCAAATCTTGCCGCATGCTCTGAATGTGCATTTCTGTACACATACATTCACACACACACACACACATGCCAAGGCTAAGAGCTGCTTTCCGAGGTCAAAGCATGCATAGCAGAATCCTTCCCACTCTCTGTCCTGTTTTAGTGGCAGCTGGCAGGGATTGATTAGGGCTATCTGGCTGTTCTCGACGAGTTGCATTTCTTTACTGAGCCATTGCTGTTAGGTTTCCTCCAGCTCCGTGATGCAAGTGTGTGTGTCTGTGGGAGGGGCCTTCCATCTTGCATTTGATCTTGGCCCTGGCCTCTCTCCACTACCATTCAGCATGGATGGCTGAATCGTTCAAGGCTCCGCCACTGCTTGTTTACATCACCAAATCTTCACATTAGCAACTGGGGTGGGGAGGGGTTGCAATGCTGTCTGAACAGATTTTCCAAAGCCTCAGGAAGGGAAAAAAAGATTTGAATGCAGAGATATAAAGGGAAAGTCACATCTTGGCAAGGAAAGAAACTAAAGATTTACTTTAAAAAAAAAGAAAGGCGAGAATTCAGAGAACCTGTTCTACACATTGTTGTAATGGTATATCGATATAACACTATGCAATACATGATTTTTTAAAAAAAAATGAAAAGGGAGAGAGGATAGCCACTACTGGGAGACTAGGGCATGGAAACGACAGTGGAATGTGCCACGTGGAAACCCTGGCCATTTCCACACAGCTTACCTTTTTCCGGAATACAGCGAAATCTTGCGCGAAATCTCGTGAGAAGATGCTGTTATCGCATCTTCTCGCGCAATAACAGTGTCTTCTCGCGCAATTTCATGTGATAACAGCGTCTTCTCACAAGATTTCACTGTTTTCTGGAACGAGGTAAGCCATGTGGAAACGGCCCCTGTTGCCACTGCGTTGTAGCGGCAGCTGCATCAGCAACAGGAAAGCCACACAAGCCTGTTCACACACGGAAACTACCGAAATTGTAAAGTTTGTGAACCATTGGTTTGCTTTGTTGCATGGTCCTTGCTTTTTGATTACACACACACAAAATTGCATCCTCCTTAGTGATGCAAAATAGTGATGCAAAATAATTGACTTGCAGTGCAATCCTAAACAGAGTTACTCCCATCTAAGCCCATTTAAATCAATGGGTGGAGACTGGTGTAACTCTGCTTAGGATTGCCCTGCTGGTGTCTCCAGGTTGGCCAGTATCTTGGATCCAAGAAGCCCTCGCCGCCATGATACTGTACAAACGCCATTGCATCGGTAGAAGGTAGTTATGGAATGAAAGGGAGGAAGAAGAATTACAGGAAGGAATAGGCAAAGGTGGACTCCACCACCTACATACTCAAAGCAAGGCGATCAACTCCACCATCTCATAGCTGGCTCTGCCACTTCATTCTTCTGCATGTGTGAAACAGGTCTGGGGCAGCTTTTGCAGAACAGATCAAAATGACAAGCAGCCAGAGAAAAAACTCCTGTGTTGTGTAATTTTGGAGGATCATGGCTGCTTATTTTTTAATATGAAAATCATGTCATCATTCTGTTTCTAGAAGGCCTTCATGGTTCAGGTACATAAAGAACTTCCTTTCATCTGTGAAATATTGGCCATTTGGCACCAGTTGGCGCCTTATTCAGGGCTTTTGTAGGAACCCACTTAAGAAGAACCCAGCTAGATCAGACTAATGGTCCATCTTGTCCAGCATCCTGTTTTTCACATTACCGAAGCAGGTTTACAAGTGGGTCACAAAGGCCAAAACCCTTTCTCCATTGTATGTTCCCAAGATCTAGTATTAAGGTATATTGCTCCTGGACATGGAGGTTCCATTTTGCCCTCCTGGCTATTCGCTGTTTTTAGACCCGCACGCCTGGGAATTTGTCTCTTTTTAAAGACATTTAAGCCATTTCCAAATCTTGTGGCAATGAATTCTGTAGGTTATGTATTGTACTGAAAGCCAGTTTGGTGTAATGATTAAGAGCGACAGGTAGGGTTGCCAGGTCCCCTCAACCTCCTGGCGGGGGATTGGGGCCTGGCACTTACCTGCGGAGGGGGGTGCACTCCTGCAAGCGCAATGACATACTTCTGGGAAGTGACATCATCACGCGGCCCCTGGCAGTGCACCCACCCTCTGCAGGGGCCCGGTTTGGGGACGCTGCGGAGCGCAGATGTGCTCCTGCCCTTCACAGCGGCCCAAAACGTGCCCGTTTGGGTCCAAATAGGGCTTGTGCCTGTTTCGGCCCAGATCGGGCTTGTTTTGGGCCTGTTTTGGTGGAAATCGGGCCCATTTTCAGCCGCTGCGGAGTGCGGGAGTGCACAGGAGCGCTCCTACGCTCCGCAGCAGTTCAAAATGGGCCCGATCCATGCCAAAACGGGTCCGAAATGAGCCCAATCTGGACCGAAACAGGCACGTTTTGGGCCGCTGTGGAGGGCAGGAACGCTCCTGCGCTCTGCAGCGGCCCCAATCCGGGCCAAAACGGGCCCAATCCAGGCAGCTGCCGCGCACGGAAGCATGCAGTGCCACAGGGAAGCGCTCATAGAAGGTGCGCTCCCCCTGCTGGCCACTCCTTCACTGGAAGCCAGGTGGGTGACCTCGGGTCAGTTACAGTTTCTTGGCGCTCTCTCAGCCCCACCCACCTCACAGGGTGATTGTCGTGAGGATTATAATAATACACTTTGTAAAGCGCTCTGAGTGGGCGTTCAGTTGTCCTGAAAGGCAGCCCATAAATCGAACATTATTATTATTAATTGCTCAGTCATGTGTAGCAAGATGAGAAGGAAATCAAACAGTTTATTAAGAACAAGTATAATTACAGAGAGCTAATTGCCCTGTGTTTATTATTACAAACAGTGATGGGGAAAAGGTTAGGATTGATTAATGGCTGTTAGTGTCCCTGATTATCTCATATGGCAGTTTTGGTTGCGAGAACAGACACGAAACACAGCAGAGTAATTTCTCAAACAGCAGATTCTTATTAGTACTTAAAACAAAATAATATACACTTCCCTTGGTAATCTCTAGCAGACCTCACCTTAAATGTTAGATTGCCACAGTGGGCCCTGAGATATCACTGGAGCCTCTGAGACAATAAGATGGTAGAGAATGACTCTGAGCAGAGCTTTTTTTCAGGGGGAACGGAGTTCCCGAACCTCTTGAAAATGGTCAAATGGCTGGTGGCCCCGCCCCCTGATCTCCAGACAGAGGGGAGTTGAGATTGCCCTCCGCACCGCCAAGTGACGTGGAGGGCAATCTAAACTCCCCTCTGTCTGGAGATCAGGGGTGGGGCCACCAGCCATGTGACCATTTTCACCGAGGGCAACCCACTGAGTTCCACCACCTCTTCCCCCCCCCCCAAAAGCCCTGACTCTGAGGAAGGCCTGGTGCTTCTCTACCTCCAGGTGAATCTCCTGTCAAGAAATAGAAAATCAGGATGTTGCAGGTATCCTGGGATGAGCTCCCATTTCCTGCTAGGAGAGATGCCAGGGACACGCAGCAAGAGGGCTGCCTTTGCCCAAAACAGCTCTCTCTCTCTCCCCAGATGATTTTTCCCCTAGGAAGTATGGAAATCTCCCTTGCCACATCACCAATACCTGCAAGCCAATCTCTCATTAGAGGCAGTGGAGTGGCAACTCTCCAACTCAAATCAAGCTTGCATCACCAATCCCAGAGAGAAAGCTAGGCAGGCCACTCCGAGAGCAAATGGAACAGAGGAAGGTTCACCATGACAGCGTACTAAAAGAAAGGGCACTAAAGGACATCTTTCACAAGAACCGCCATCACCGTCCCAACCTGGAACTGGCCTTGATCAAGATAATATGTTTCTCATCCCCGATATCAGAAATGCAAAGTGCTTTTTTACAAGGACAGTGTGGGGTAGCAGTTAGAGTGTCAGATTAGGATCTGGAAAACCGAAGTTCAAACCCCCAGTCCACCATATAAGCTTCCTGGGTGACCTGGGCCCAGTCACACACTCTCTGCCTAACCTACCTCAGAGGATTTTTATGAGGAGGTAAGGTTGCCGACTCTGGGTTGGGAAATATGTAGATATTTGGGGGTGGAACCAAGGGAGGCCGAGTTTTGGGGGGAGGGATCTCAGCAGGGATGCGTTGCCACTGGGGCTTTTTTCCAGCTGGAACGCAGTGGAACAGAGTTCTGGAACCTCTTGAAAATGGTCACATGGCTGTTGACTCTGCCCCCTGATCTCCAGACAGAGGGGAGTTTAGATCGCCCTCTGCACCACAGCCCTGGTTGCCACACAATCCACCCTCTGTAGCTGCCATTTTCTCCAGGGGAACTGATCTCTGTAACCTGGAGATCAATTTTAATTCTGGGTAAACTCCAGGCCCCACCTTGAGGTTGGCAATTCTATGAGGGGAAGAAGAGACCAGTGTAAGCCACTTGGGTCCACACTGGGAGAAAGGTGGGATATATATCAAGTAAATAAATAAGGCATTGAGGTGGCCGGAACATACTCAATTTTCTTTGCTTAAGATAGTTTGCTGCGTTGTTAGAAAATACTTCAGATGCTTGTTGTGTCCCAGACTTTCCTCATTAACTGACATACTCCTCATTCCTCAATTAAACCGTCCACTAATTGATTCAGTTGACACTGAGAGATCTCTGTCTTTTGGTGCTACACCTCTGAAGATGCCAGCCCCAGCTGCTGGCGAAACGTCAGGAACTACAATGCCAAGACCACGGCAATACAGCCTGGAAAACCCACAACAACCATGATTCAGTTTAATTCCACTCATTTAATTGAATCGATTAGAACTTGTGACTGACTTTATTAAAGGGCGTGAGTTGTTTCCTCTGAATAGATCAAAGCTGAGCGGTGGGCTCAGAGAAGAGAAAAGAATTCCCTAACTCTTCTGAACCTAATCTCTTTTGTTTGTTTATTTGCAAAATAGAACAGGAGTTGAATAGCACCTTAAAAAACGAAGAAAGTTTATTCCCCTTGAAGCTTTCCAGAGCCAGAACTACACTTCGTTAGATGTACAGGGGTGTCAATCCATCAGGCTGTATTTATACACAATGGAATGTGGAGGGGGAGTTACAAAGAGAGGGTTCAAAACAAGTCCTTTCCGCACACCCTTATAGGGGCGGCCCACTCATGAAATGCTGGCAACGTCTCCATTTGCAAAACAGTTGCGGGCAGTTTGGCTTCTTTTGGGGGGTCTTTTCAGCGACTGCGGAAAGTGTGTTCCCAGAAAAGGTACAGAGAAAATGGAAGCCAAACAGCCTGCAACTGTTTTGAAAACAAAGATGTCTGGAGTCAAGGGGAAAAGCCGCCACAGCATTCGGTGAGTGGGCCATCCCTTTGAGGATGTGAGAAAACGGCCTTAGTGAGAAAGTGAGGGAAAATAAACTAAAGGAAGTCAAATAATATAAAAAACAAAATAGATTCAAAGAGTGGGTATGAGATATCTTCAGGCTAGTTTCAGGTAGATAGCTGTGTTGGTCTGAAGTAGAAAGGCAACATTTGAGTCTAGTAGCACCTTAAAGACCAACAAGATTTCCAAGTACAAACTTGAAAGCGTATGCCCTGGAAATCTTGTTGGTCTTTCAGATGCAGCTGCTAGACCTGAATCTTGTACTTCCAAGCTTGTACAGGATGAAATAAGGCCACAGATACACAGGGGCGGCACCAGGGTTTCTGGCGCCTGCCCCTACATGCGCCCCCCGGACTGCATGATGACGTCACTGCGTCATCACGCAGCAAGCTGACCCCATTGGCCGGTGGGTGGCTGGGATGGCGTGCAGAGGATGCCCGTGCACCCAGTTGGGCACAGCGGATGGCTGGGGACGTTCTGCATACCACCCTGGACGCCTGCCGTGCCTGGCCCGTGGCTGTTGCGCCTGGCCGGGGGCGTGTTGGTGGCAGCAGCAGTGGCATGGGGCTGGTCAGCTGCAGCAGCTACAGGCCAGGCACGCCAGCTCTGTGGCGCACCTCCGCCCCCGGCACCCCCTCCGGCGCCTCAGCACCCGCCTCACTGTCTCAATATTGGCGCCAGCCCTGTAGATACAATATGAAATTATATCACTGAAGTAATTGGACATTTGTATGGTGTGGGAAATGCAAGAGTTTGTTGGTGTGTCAATTAATGTGGAAAGACCAGATAAACAGGTTTTGGCTGAAGTGGATGAAAGCAGCAGGTCCCATCAGAGATTCCAACCTGACCACCAGAATGGGGAGTTTTCAGCTGCCCTTCCAGTTTTAACCCCATCCCTTTAGCTATGCCACCTTGGTAGTCACACACATCTCCGTTTTTGTTATTTGTTTACAGGGAAGTGGGAGGGAGGTACACTGGCGTCTGGACAAACTGCTGACCTACACAGCTTGACATACTAAGGTGAAAGCCCCAAAGGGTTGCTAGTTCGTGAACCAGCAACCCCTGTAGCTGTGCAGATTAGTTGATCTCCCACCTCGAATCCTTTACTTGCTGATTTTGCAATACTCCCTAACAGTTCCCTGACAAAAGGCCGAGCCAGTCAATAATCCTATCTATAACAACTGCTAAACATATAGCTGTTAAATGCGCAGGAGCAAGGGCTGCTAAAGAGAGTGGCAACGCTAGTATACACTCAAAATGTCCCTATTTAAGAGGCACAGTGTGTATTTTCTGGTTCCTCTCAAATCACTGACATGAATCCAACCATGAAATTCCTCCTCCACAGCAGGCATTTCTGTTATCAGAAGCTGGAACAGCGATTGCCACTGCATTCTCCCCTTCTGCTACAGACCCCCAAACATTGTCTCTGTGGTGTTCTTGAAGGTCTGCTGACCCCCCCCCCCCGCCCCGTACAACTTTTAGGACACAGAACCAGGAAAATTCCATTTTGTGAAGTTTGTGGATGTTCAAATACAAACCACACTCTCCCTCTTTTGTCTCTATTTATTTATATTGATTTATTCATTTAGCTTATTTGTAGCCTGCCTTTCTTACTGAAACTCAAGGAGGAAAACATTAAAATAGAGAAAGTAATCATTGAGCATAGCACACTGAATGAACGATGCAATAAGAATAGGAATACATGGCAGAAATGGACAAGATGACAAGGAAGCTTAAAGATCTTGACCTAGGACAATATATTGCTGATTGGGGGAAATTGAAACAATATTTAGAGAAAAAATGGGATGTGAAAGGTGAACTGTGGCAGTTTGAGAATTTTTAAAGGGTGGTGTTGTAAATGGAGAAGAGAAGTGACTTTACCATTAAGGGGGAAATTTAATTATAATAATCTAAGCTAATTTTATGATTAAGAAAATTTGATTTAGAATATACAGTTTAACAAAGGAAAAGTAAAATTGATACATTAGAAAATTTATACTATATACTATATATAATATATTATGATGTATGGTGTTAGTATATCACATTGCATACTATATTGGGATGTTATGATATGCTATATTATAATGCATGCTATGCTATATTGTATGGTATAGTATATAACAAATACTATATTGATGGTATATTTGATAGAGTATATGCATAAAAGAATTAGAATATGCTTAGAGTAAGAGATATTATGATTTATGTGTTGCAGATAAATATATGTTATGTTATATTACAATGCATGCTATGCTATATTGGATGGTATAGTATATAATAAATACTATATTGATAGTATATTTGATAGAGTATATGCATAAAAGAATTAGAATATGCTTAGAATAAGAGATATTATGATCTATGTGTTGCAGGAAAATATAAGTGAAATAGAATTAAGCAATAAAAGGGGGTAAGGGTTGGAAAGCTGTTGGAAGTCAATAGGGAGGGGGGAGGAAAAGGGTGGGGAACAGAACTAATTAGATATGAAGGGAATGTATGTATCAAATTGGAAAATTCAAACTCACCAATAAAAATTAAAAAAAAAGAATAGGAATACAAAACTTAATGATATGTGAACATATAGTTATAAGTTATACAGTGAGCAATGCCAATGAAGAATAGAACTAGGAATACAAAGTTGAATGTCAGTACCAATGCGATAGGACTAGGAATACAAAATAAATTGCAATGATTTGCCAGTTTGGTGTAGTGGTTAAGAGCATGGGACTCTAACCTGGAGAGCAGGGTTTGATTCCCCACTCCTCCACTTGAAGCCAGCTGGGTGACCTTGGGCTAGTCACGGCTTCTAGGAGCTCTCTCAGCCCCACCCACCTCAGAGGGTGTTTGTTGTGGGGATAATAATGACATACTTTGTAAACTGCTCTGAGTGGGCATTAAGTTGTCCTGAAGGGCGGTATATAAATCGAATGTTGTTGTTGTTGTTGCCATTGTTGTTGTTGTTATTAATGTAAATAGCAAAATGCCCATAGTGCACAGAATGTGGGATTTCAAATCAAAAATATAAACCACAATAACCTTTTATTAGGAAAATAGAAAAGAGTCCAGTAGCACCTTTAAGACTAACCAACTTTACTGTAGCATAAGCTTTCAAGAACCAGTTTTCTTCGTCAGACGAAGAAAACTGTGGCTCTCAAAAGCTTATGCTACAGTAAAGTTGGTTAGTCTTAAAGGTGCTACTGGACTCTTTTCTATTTTGCTACTACAGACTAACACAGCTAACTCCTCTGGATCTTTTATTAAGACTAACCATAATGACACAAAACAGTGTGTGAGCCTTGGAGTGCACCAGAACTTTTCCTCAGGCTGGAGATTACAAAACACATCACCTCCCACCCATGCTATTTACATTTGCTGAGCAATCCATATGGCTGGATTGGTTTGTCCTGTTCTGGCCCCCCACAATTTAATGTCATTATTTGGACACTAAGCAAGAATCACTATATTTGAACGCTAACTTTTGATTGAAATCCCACAACCCAGGGCTTTTTTTCTGGGAAAAGAGGTGGTGGAACTCAGTGGGTTGTCCTCGGAGACAATGGTCGCATGGCTGGTGGCCCCGCCCCCTGATCTCCAGACAGAGGGGAGTTTAGATTGCCCTCCGCACCCCTGCTCCCAGTAAGAGTAATTAAGTTGTCAGAGTAGGCATTCTTCAGGGTCCAGCCCTTAGTCTCTCCAGCAATTGCAACTCTGTGTGTGCATGTATGTAGGCGAACACAGGTATGTACCTATGTATCAGTCCATAAGCCTTAGTGCTGTGTAGCAAGCAGCCTGTCATTTTGTCCTTTACAGCTGCTGAGGTGTCTTTGGAACGATCGATAATGTAGGACAGGGGTGTTTTTCTAGTGTACCTTTTACCCAAAGAATAGACGCCCTCTTGGCTTTCAAATCTTTGGAGGAAAGGCTATCGCAGAGCAAATTAGTACAATACTACAATACCGTACAATACTACAATACCAGGTGTTGTAGTATTGTACAATACAATACTACAGTGCTGTAGAGCAGAGGGAACTGTGCCATCAGCACGGCACAGAGATGGGTGTGAGAATCAAGGTATTACACGTGGGAACCCATGAGATTCATGGGAAAGACTAATCCTATCTCCAGTGGAGAGAGGAGATTCTCCACCCTGCTGTTTTTGCTCACTTTCTCTCCTCCCTGCCCTTTCCCGCCCCCCCCCCCGCCTTGTTTTCTTTCCTTCTGCCTCTTTTCTTCACCCCTCCCTATTGCTGCTTTCTAGTCCTTTCTAGGTGAAAAAACATCTATCTTCCTGGAGTTGCTAGGCAACCCCCACAATTAGACATGCCAAGCTTCAGGTGGAGACTGGGGGTTCTTTTGGAATTACAACCAATCTTGGGACTACAGAGATCAATTCCCCTGCAGAAAATGGCAGCTCCGAACGGTGGACTCTATGGCATTACATCCCTGCTGAGCCCCCTCTGGTTCCCCAAACTCCGTCCTTCCTAAAGGCCACCCCCAAATTGGCAGGAATAGTTGTCAGCCGTACCCACAATGCTAATCATGATCTTGTGAGATTTTGTGAGAGATCAGGTGACTTTTTTATGTTTTGAAGGGGATTTTAAATCTCCAAATTAAAGAAAAAAGTCTTAGGAGTCTCCTGCAAAACTAGGGGCTCCTCTGAGTTTACAGAAGTGTCTCCTTATCTGTATCTTGCCCCATTTTGCAGATTTTTGAATATGAACTCTGTGGGTCTAGCTCAGAATTAGCAATATAGATAATGCATGCAATATTGTAGGGTCATCCCAGGTTGCCACACTGGGGAATAAGCAATCTGGCTTTTCTTCTGTGACTTTTTACAGCTATCTGCTAGGCAGAAATCAAACAGGTAAAGCTCTTGTCATCTCACTCATCACTGTTGCCTGTTAATTGCTGCCTGTTAAAGCCACCTGGAGTGGGGCCCATTAAAGCAAAAGATGCAAACCCTGTTAAAGGTAGGGGGCAACCATGGTTACAAGCAGGGCTTTTTTTCAGCGGGAACACAGTGGAATGGAGTTCTCGCACCTCTTAAAAATGGTCACATGGCCGGTGGCCCTGCCCCTTTATCTCCAGACAGCGGAGGGCAATCTAAACTCCTCTCTGTCTGGAGATCAGGGGGCGGGGCCACTGGCCACGTGACCATTTTCGCTGAGGGCAATTCAAACTTTTAAAAACTCCCCACTTGTTCCAGCTGACCCAAAGTGACATCATCAGTTCAGTTCAGTTCAGGATTTATTGCATTGGGCCAAAGGCCATTGCAAACAATAAACCAGTAGCAAAAATATAAGCCACGATACAGATGAAATATACAATACAAGCTGAATAAAACACTATAAGCCTAATGCAGCCTAATGACAGCCCTGAGCTGTCACCACCTTCTCTCGAATTTTCCCTGCTGCAAGGGCAAAAAGAGCGACCTTGTACGAGGTCTCTGGGTCCACATCTGCTAATATGGCAACAATGTTTGCATTACCTTGTCTGGGTCCCAACCTGGCTAAGATTGGGCTTAGAAATTTCTTTCTAGGGGATGGGTAGAGTGGGCAGTGTAGCAGATAGTGACACAAGTTAAAGGTAGGGGGCAACAATGGTTACAAGCAGGGCTTTTTTTCAGCGGGAACACAGTGGAACAGAGTTCTGGCACCTCTTAAAAATGGTCACATGGCCGGTGGCCCTGCCCCTTGATCTCCAGACAGAGGGGAGTTTAGATTGCCCTCCGCGCTGCCGAGCGGCGCAGAGGACAATCTAAACTCCCCTCTGTCTGAAGATCAGGAGGCGGGGCCACCGGCCACATGGCCATTTTCACTGAGGGCAATTCAAACTTTAAAAAACTCCCCGCTTGTTTCAGCTGACCCAAAGTGACATCATAGTGTGGTCTTGAGTTCCACCACCTCTTTTCTCAGAAAAAAAGCCCTGGTTACAAGGAAGTTGGGGTAAGCGAAATTGACAACTTCAAAGCCAAGTACAATTCTACATGTGACAAGATGAAATTTGATCTTTGAGGCAAAGGCGGGTTCAAGAGGAATTCTCCCCTCTCCTGCCCAGGCAGTTTAATCCTTTGCACCTGGAATTTGGTTTTCTGGACACGTGAGAAGCCTATCATTAATTAGGATTATACTTTCCTTGGCTGTGAATGCCATAAGTATATAATATATTGTATTACGTAAAATCTAGCAGTTTGGATTCCACGCTCTTCATATTTTTTAATGAACCAGAGGTTGGCCTGTTGTGGTTTTTTTTTTCAATACAACCCGTATTAACTGCTGCATAAGCATAGATTTATCCTGCTCTTTCTTTAAGGGGCTACACATGCCACACATGCTCCGAGTACCACAAATGGTTGTCCTGTCCTCGGCCGTTTCCACACGGCTTACCTTATTCTGCAAAATAGCGAAATCTCGCGCAAAATCTCACGAGAAGACGCTGTTATCACGTCTTCTCGTGCGATAGCAGCGTCTTCTCGCGTGATAGCAGCGTCTTTTCGTGAGATTTAGCTATTTTGCAGAATAAGGTAAGCGTGTGGAAATGGCCCTCCTCTGAACAACCCTGAGATAGGTTAGGCTAAGTGACTGACCCAGGGTCACCCAGCCAGCTGTGTCGCTGAACGAGGGATTTGAACACAGTTTTTCCCAGCCCAGGTCTGACACTCAATAGGGTCGCCAACTGCTTGGAGAAACAAAAATGCTGTCTCTTGAACAGATGCATAATGGGATGTTATTTACCAGGTTTTAGTCTTTACCTGCATGCCGTGAAAATCTTCAACTGCCCGTTTCCATGCATTAAGATTCCATTCAAGAGGCTGAACATTTTTCTCCAGACAAGTTAGTATCCATAGCCATTCTAATTCGTGCTCCACAAAAAGAAGCAGAATAGAAATATGTACAGGCTTGGTAAACAATCCATGCAGTTCTTGCAGATCATAAAACATGACTTGCGTTTGCACAGAATACTGGGGGGCGGGGGGGGGGGGATTCCAGAACCGAATGTGCACGGCCCTGTTTATTTCTGTCCATTTGTATCAAAGAGACAAAAACATTGCTCAAACTAGATAAGACTTTGGAAGATCCACGAATGGATCTTCTTGGTGTGTTTTGTTTTTTTAAAGATACACTGCAGATAAAGAGCAGGGGCAAAGGTCAAATAAGGTCCATATTGCAGGGGTGACACTAGGGTTGCCAACCTCCAGGTGGAGCCTAGTGTTCTCCCAGAATTACAGCTGATGTCCAGTTGATAGAAGTTTGTTCCCCTGGAGGAAATGATAAAGTACAGACTCTATGGCATCACTTCCCCATTGAGCTCCCTCCCTCCCCAAACAATGCCCTCCCCAGGCATTGCTTCCAAATAAAGTTGCCAACTCTGTGCTGGGAAGTTCCTGGAGATTTAGTGTTAGAGCCTGGGGAGAATGGGGTTCGGGGAGGGACCACAGCAGGGTATAATACCATAAAGTTCATCCTCCAAACCAGACATTTTCTCTGATCTCTGTAGTCTGAAGATCAACTGTAATTCTGGGAGTTGTAATCATTTGTAATTCCTGGCCCCACCTGGAGGTTGGCAACTGTGCTCCCAAATCTCTAAGAGTTTCCCAAACTGGAGCTGACAGCCCTAGATATGGGTCTTTAATACACACACACAGATGAATGTTAGTAAACATTGCATGAAATGGTGGCATGAAAATGAGAATCGCAACCCATATAGAGGCACCCCTGCCGCTTGGCACCAGGTCTTTTGAGTGTTCAGCATCAGACCTGGCCTTGGCTTAAACTTGATGCTGACTGAAGTGAAAGCCCTCGCTTTTGAGACTTCCTTTTGCACAGCCATCTTGCTGAAACTGGGCAGCTTCACATCTTCAAGGACTTGAAGGGTTGTCATGTAGAGGATGCCACCAAGTTGTTTTCCACTGCCCCAGAAGGTCGTACCAGAACCAACGGGTTGAAATTAAATCAAAAGAATTTTCGGCTAAACATAGGAAGAACTTCCTGACAGTTAGAGCAGTCCATCAGTGGAACAGGCTTTCTTAGGAGGTGGTGGGCACTCCTTCTTTGGAGCTTTTAAAGCAGAGGCTAGATGGCCATCAGACAGCAATGCTGATTCTGTGAACCTGGGCAGGTCATGAGAGGGAGAGCAGGAACGGTTATATCAGCGCTTAGTTCTTGTGGCCCCTTCTTACATGCCCAGGGTAATACCGATCACCACTTTGGGGTTAAGAAGCAATTTTCCCCAGCAGGGCTGGATCCAGGGTGGGGATAGTCTGCCCCCAGCAGCACCAAGGAGGCAGTGCTGGGCACAGCTGCCAGCCGCCAGGAGCGCGCGGGCGGCAGCACAGGCAGCCTCCCAGTCCTCCGCGCTGCCTTTCGCCTGCCCCGCAGGACGGGGTGGCCGGCTTGCTGTGCACCCCCTGTCCTATGGGACAGGCAAAAGGCAGCACGGGGAGCTGGGAGGCTGCCCGTGCCATTCGCCTGCCCCATAGGAGGCGGCTGGCCGCCCCCTGTCCTGCGGGGCAGGCAAATGGTGCGGGTGGCTTCCCAGCCCTCCATGCTCCCTCCGCCAACTCCACAGTGTACCAGGGCACCCGGCTTGCCGCGGGGCGGCACGCTCCACCCTGTGTGATGATGTCACTTCCGTGACATCATCACACAACGCCGGAAGCTCGCATGCAAGGGGCCAGACTTGGGTTGCCCTGGGCGCCAGCAACCCTAGATCTGGCCTTGTTCCCCAGGCCAGTTTGGCTAGGGATCCTGATGGTGTTTTGCCATTTTCTGGGCTTGGAGCAGGGGTCACTGGGGGTATGTGTGGGGGAGATAGTTGTGAATTTCCTGCACTGTGCCTTGGGTTGGACTAGATAACTCTGGAAGTCCCTTCCAACCCTATGACTCTGATTCTATGATTCCACATGTGCAAATCTGCTATGCACATCGTGTCATGCCTACTTTAAGCAAGACATGTATAAAGCTCTGCCTCAGCCAGCATCCTATTAAATCAGGGCCGTTTCCAGACGGCCCCCCGCCTCGCGAAACGTCGCGCGTCGTCGCGCGTCGTTGCGCAGAAAACGCGAAATATCGCGTTTTCTCGCATGAGTTTTGCGCGACATCGCGCAAAACTCGCGCGAGAAAACGCGATATTTCGCGTTTTCTGCGCAACGACGCGCGACGACGCGCGACGTTTCGCGAGGCGGGGGGCCGTCTGGAAACGGCCCAGGTCTAAGACTTTTTCTTCCAGGCATTTTTGTTTATTTGTTGAGTATAGGTGGGTGTCTTTTCCTCTGCTGTTTGCCTTTTAATGATGGTATAATTACAAGATTATTATAATATTGATGTTGCTGATTTTTTATCAGTTTTATTGTATTTTGGCATTTATATTGTAAGTATCCTTAAGAACCACATGTTGCTAAGAACACAGGATACAAATGAAGAAAGAAATAATTGGAGGGGAGGAAATGCATCATACCTGCAGTTTACATTATAAAAAATATTACTGGGCCAATCAGTTCTCAGATGTGCCAGCATCTCTTCTCATTTAGACCTAATTGCAATCTCATTTTAAAATGCAATTGCATGTAGAAAGAAATTCTTCAGAGGCTCCTTGGGAAGGGCAATTAACGTTGCTGGAGATGTATGGTTTGACAACTCTCGGTTTTGAAATTCTTGGAGATTTGTGGGTGGTGTCTTGAGAGGGCGAGGCTTGGGCAGGGGACGGATCTCAGCAGGTATAATGCCACAGAGCCCACCCTCTGAAAAGGCCATTTTTTCCAGGGGAACTGATCTCTGTAGTTTGGAGATCAGTTGTCATTCTGGGAGATCTCCAGGCCCTACCTGGGGGTTGGCAACTGTAGGCCTGTAATTCTCCTGGAATTAACAGATGTCCGGAGTAGAGATCAGTTCCACTGGAGGAAATGGCAGTGTCGAGGAGGGGGGGGTGGAAGTACACCATCACATATCCACCTGAGCTCCCTCTCTAATTCCAGGAATTTCCAGAGCTGGAGATGGCAACCTTTTGCACTCTTTCTAATTTCTGTAGTCCTATTGCATTGCTTATTAACTGTCTCATGCTTTTGGACTGCATTGTTTCACACCATGTAATCCACCTTGAATCTCTGCAAATGAATAAATAAATCCTATGCAAATGGTGGAGATGAGGCTGAAAGATAAGATTCAAACTAGAAACTTTCTGAGCCACGATAGAACAATCTCTTAGGGTCAACCTACACGTTCCTTCTGTTTTTGTCCCACCCTTCTTCCAAGGAGCTCCAGGCAGCATACACAATTTCCCCATTCTCCATTTTATCCTCATAAAAACCTTGCAGAGTAAGCAAAAGCTTTAAACTCACTGGCTTGTCATTAAGACAAAATGGAGAGACAACGGTGCAGCACTCAACCATGAAACTCACTGGCTGATCTTGGACTAGTTACTATCGCCTACCTTGCATTGTTGTTGTGAGAAGAAGATGAAGAAGGGAAAACACACTGGCCAGAGCTACTCGGAGGAAGGACCGTACAAAAATACACTAAATAGAGGTATAAGAGAACATTCCACAGGGCTTACCTGAAGTCGGGACGTTGCGGAACATGCTGGCAAAAACGCGAAAGATCGCGTTTTCTTACGCGAGTTTTGCGCGACATCACGCAAAACTCGCGCGAGAAAATGCGATTTTTCGCGTTTTTGCCAGCATGTTCCGCAATGTCCCAGCTTCAGGTAAGCCGTGCGGAATCGGCCCATAATTGATCCAAGGTCAGCTATTGAATTTCATGGCAGAGGAGAGATTTGAACCCAAGTTTTCTGTTTATAGTCCAACATAGTAATAATTATACAACACTGGTGGGAGGTCCAGTCTCCTGGCATTATTTTAACTTTAAAGCAGCCAGTCAGGAAGGGGGGAGGTTGAATCTGATAACCTGATACTGAAGTAGGAAGTGATATTGTGTCCTGTCATTGTCGTTGTCGTCGTCCCCTGCCCCCCGCCCCCCGCATGAGAAAATACAAGTTACTCATTTTTCCCCCTTCACCTGCAGGGTTAATAGCAACCTCCAGGGAGGAAGTGATTTAAATCAGGAAAACAGCACAGAGGGGAAAGGGGTGGGGTGGGGCTGGGGGCAATCCCCCAGTGCCATTTGATATGATCAAATCTAGAGTTCCTACGTAACTACTTTTAAGTGGAAACAGGAGATACTGTTGTGACTCTCTCATGTTACAAGATGTTTGGCCTTTAGCCACTCTTCTACACCAAGTGAGTAAAATGTTGCAAACCAACAAGGGATGAATATCCAACAGCAATCTTAAGTGCATTAACTGCACACATCCAGTAACCTTGTATCAATCAAGCCTATTTTGTTCTGAGACTATTATTATGTTGTTTGGGTAGGTCACCTAAAGCCAGAGGGGTGCAATAAATACCATTGGTATGAATGCATATGTTTAGGTTGGTAGGTGCTGAGTTAATGCCATTGGGGAAGGCTCCAGTGTTGGCAACATCGACAGGCAATTATAGTTGTGGTGATGAATTAGGTGTAGACTGTACCACTCTGGGGGTGAACAATTTCAGGAGTGTGATAGCTAGAAAATGGCAGGAGAGAAAAGGGTTAATTCTGCCATTTTTAAAAAGTCATGTTTTCCCCCCTGCAAATCTAGAGATCTTCCAGGTTTGTAGAAAACTCTCCCTTGTCTATACCTAGCCCCATTGTGCAAATTTTTTGATCCACACATTAGGGCCCAGGGTCAGAATTTGCTATATAGAAAATATATGTAGTTGAGCCATTAAGCACCAAACAGCACACGGCCTCCCATTTCACACCTTGCCTGCCGCTGGTGAGACATATTGGCCATTTCCTCACAGCCAAAGCCTCCGGAAGATCACGCAAAACTCACGAAACGAAGCGTCTTCCTAGTGTGATTTTCTGGCACAATCCCATTTAACGGCACGATTTGTGACATCATCGTGCCATATTATGCAGACCAATATGCAGATGACACCCATTGCGCCAGCTGCATTGGCTACCCGTGGAGTACCGAATCAGGTTCAAGGTTTTGGTACTAACCTATAAAGCCTTAAGTGAACTGGGACCATCGTACCTGCGGGACCGCCTCTCCCCATATGAGCCCCAGAGGACTCTTCGCTCGAGCGATAAACATCTGTTAAAGATCCCTGGCCCTAGGGAGGCCCACCTAGCATCAACCAGGGCCAGGGCGTTTTCAGCCCTGGCCCCAAACTGGTGGAACGCTCTGTCTTGCGAGACCAGGGCCCGCCAGGACTTGTTATCATTTCGCCGGGCCTGCAAGATGGAGCTGTTCCGCCAGGCATATGGGTGATGCTGGGCGGTGCCCCTCCCCCCAGTGGGGGGAGGTGAGTTTCTGTGCCCTCCCACCCAAAGTCATCTCACATCATTATATGATCGTCTATAGGTGAATGTATAACGTGCTGCTATGTTTGCAATTTTGATAGCTGTATTTATATGGTGCCAATGTTTTAAATGAATGATTTGTATGATTTATATTTTAAAAGGCTATTGCTGATGTATTGTGTACTGTTTTTTAAATTGTTGTAACCCGCCCTGAGCCCACTTGGTTGGGGTGGGCGGACTATAAATCTAAGTAAATAAATAAATAAATAAATAAATTAAAGGGGATCGTGCTGGGAAATTGCGTTAGGAAGGTGCTTCATTCCAGGAGTTTCACGCGATCTTACAGGTGTGTGAAAAAAGCCATTTTGAAAAACCTCATGTAGGACAATTAAGCTTTTTGTGTCTTTAATAAGAAAAGAATAACAATCACAATGATAATAAAAATACTGAACTTTCCAGTATTAAAAGCATTTCACAGACGTCATCTTGTATTTCTAACAACAGCCCTGTCAAGCATTGTCCCCATATTTCAAATGGGAGACTAAGAGCCAAGCTACAAGTGATGAATGACACAGGCTGGACACTTGTCAGCTTCCCTCAAGTTTTGGTGCGAAATGTAGGCGTCCTGGTTTTACAGCTTGGCTCTCCGACTGCTGTCCAATGGACTTTTCAACTGTCACTTGTCCAACATTCCGCCCAGCTGCCTACATTTCCCATCAAAACTTGAGGGAAGCTGACAAGTCTCCAACCTGTGTCATTCGTCATGTGTAGTTTGGCCCTCAGACAGAGAGAGTTACTTTTCTAAGGCTACCACGTGACTTTGCAGGAGAGGTGAAATTCGAATTAGGGACTTCACAAGTGCTGCCTTTCTGGATAAGCCCAAAGGGCCACTTGTCCCTGCATTCTGTTTCCCATCGTGGCCAACTACATGATCCCTCATCCGTGGCACACGGCATGAGACCTCCCTGTTTATTGCCCCATAGCAAATGGTATTCAGAAATAGAGGACCCCTAAACATGGAGGTGCCCTTTACCCATCAGCATCATGTTACCAGACTAGTTACCAGACTAGTTCATAGTTCTCAGTTACTCCTGGCTTTTAAAGGAAAGCAAACAATTCCCAAGTCAGTGAATGAATGCTTCACGTAGAAGCCAAAGTCCAGTCTTTAAGCAATGTGTAACAATTGGAATGGGGCCCTTGGCTAGTGATCCATGGCATAAGAAACTCGGTCTAGGTCTCTGTTTTTGTCTCTGAAATGTTGGAGGGTGTTTAGTTGCTGCCGTGTTCAGCTCAGCCACGGCAGCTCCAAGCTTATATGGCCAGATGCCCTCTGACAACATGGAAACTGAACTGTTGGGTGAGGCTAAGCGGCCTCTTCCCCACTGAACTCAGGTGATCCTCCTAACTAAACTCGAAGCAGCCTTGGAGAGGGGACAAAGTCCTCTGTTTGGTACAGAGAAATGCAAGCTTTCGTGACAACGGGCAGTGGGTCACTGGAGTTTGCTGTGATTAAAATGTCGCTTCCAAGGAAATGGGCCCCAAAGGATGTTGGGAGACAATCCTGACTCCTCAAGATATGAGTAATATAGCTGATAATATTTTTTTTGGCTGCTCTTGACTCTTGGTAAGGCAGAGGAAGCCGGAAATGGCCTCTTATAATAACCTTGAGCACTTTCCATGTTCAAAGCATTTCATACTCATTAGCCTATAATCCTTACAACTTTCCTGTAAGGTAGGCCAGTTTCGTAACCACCACCACCCCCATATTGCAGATAAGGGTACTTAGAAGGAATGGCTTGCATAAGGTTCTCTCTACACAAGACATCTTATCTAGGGATGCTCAAGTGAACCTCATTTCATGTGTCCCCCTCCAACTTTCCATGCACTCGCTCACACATTTCAATGTATCCGCACATTTGATATCAGTTCCTCCTCAACATCTAAAAGTTTCCCCCACATGCATTCATTGAAATGCAGATCTTGACACTTTTTCACAATGCAAGTTGTAGGCAAGTCAAAGGAGCCTACAGTACTTGTTCTTGCAGCCAAAACAGAGCTGATTTGGCACTTTCCCCTCTGGAATCACTTGCAGATGCAGTCACACAAAGGGAACTCTCGTGAAAGTGGCATTAATGTGCTCCAAGCAAGAACAGCCTGAACGTGAATTGAGGACCCTACATATAGTCCTGCACTTGAGCATCCCTAGGTACTCAGTAACATGTATTTCCACCCTAAGACTAGCTAGGGAGTTGGTACCAAGATTGGAACAGGGGACATCCCTGGTTCACATCTATTAGCCAGTTTGCTATTTTTATTTATTTCTTATTTATGTTGTTTATAGTCTGCCTTTCTCACCGAGACTCAAGATGGATTACACAGTGCAAAACCAATATGATCAACAGCTGGGACATTCAATAAACAATACAGTCAATAAACGATACAGTGCTAGGGGCTAAGCGGGGCGGTTGTATCCGAGAATAACCTTGGTCGGGCCTCACAGAGGGCTGTCAGGTGGCAACTCAGAAATGCTGCAGAGCCCAGAAATGAAGCAGTTGTTGTTCTTCCCTTCCCATTCCTTCGTGGATCCTCCACATTCAAAGGCAATAAACCTCTGAATACAGGAGACAACATCAGGGGAGAAGGCGTCCGTGTCGTGTCATTGGCCCTCCATAGTTACTGGCTGGCCACTGTGTGAGACAAGATGTTGGATTTAGGCTTGCCATTCAACCACCGGGGCGGGGGATCCCCTGTTCCCACCTCCTCCCCCTGCCCCCACTCACCTGGCCAGCGGGGGGGGGGGTGATCTCTGGAGCACCCCCCTGGTGGCGCAGCGCACCCCTGAGCGGTGTGGCATGCCCCCACACCCCACCGCAGTCCGCTCCTGCACCCTGCAACAGGTCCGTTTCCTGCGGGGGAGCGATTCAGCCCTTTGGCGAGCGCGGGAGTGTTCCCGGGCCACCCTTTGAGCCGTGTGATGATGTCACTTCCTGGAAGTGATGTCATCACACACGCTAGGAACGCGCAAGGAAAGACGCTGAAGCCTCCACAGGGTGAGTGCCAGGTGCCCAGTCTCCAGCCGGGGGACTCAAGGGACCTGGCAACCCTAGTTGGATTAGTTGGACCACTGGCCTCATCCAGCAGGGCCTTTCTTACGTTGTTATTGCCTTGCCCACCTCCGGCAAGAGCTGTGGGGGCGTATCCTGCTTGCTACAGCCCTAAGCCGATGGATTGCCAACTTGCAACCCAGAGATTTTTCTTGCACTTGTACTTTAACAGATGAATTTGAGATGTCACAGACTCTGTTGTCTGTCCATTCCCCTTTTTTCTCATCCACCGCTACCAGTTGCCAGCAGGAACACTGGGTAGGAGGAGATAAGAAGAGCAGGGGGAAATGGGCAGGAGAAGCTATAGCTATCAATTTGGTATCAACCATAAAGGCACAGGAGGGAGCTCTGAGTTATTATGACCTGGCACCCTGGCTGTTGTGGGTTAAAATGAGGTTGCCTGCTTGCCCAGCCCTCTTCTTTAGCTGTTCCTTTAATCATAGCTCAAGCACAGAAGTGAGCCAATGATAACATTTTTCTCAGTGCATATCAAGCAGCTGATAAAGGCACAGCAACAATGGCTGGCTGGAAATTTGGCAACTCTATATTAAATAGGGACACTGGGTTGGGAAATTCCTGGAGATTTGGTGTAGGGACTGGGGAACGCAGGGTTTGGGGAGGGGAAGGACCAAAGCAGCCTTTCATGCCCCCCCCATCCCTGAGGAACTGATCTCTTGTCTGGAGATCAGTTGCAATTCTGGGTGATCTCCAGACTCAACCTGGAGGTTGGGAACCTTAATATTAAACCAGAGGTCTGCTTGTCAGGAAAGGAAGTTGGGTGGGCTGATGGTGGAAGTGCGAAACTGCTGCTTTGGGAGATCAAAAGCAGTGGTTAGGCCTGGTTCAGTTACCTGCTTTTACTTCTTTGAGCCTCTTGTGCATGGATCTTTGGTCAGCAGCGCTCGCATCCTGCTCTAGGCTCTCTTCCTCTCCAGCCATGCCAGTTTGTTTCTCTCCTTCGTTTTTCCCATACTGTACCTGGAATCAAACCCTGCCTTGTCTCTACCCAAACCTACTCCACTGACCCTGGTATTGTGAACATGCAATGGCTAATATCGAGAGACGCCAATGTTTTAACCAGTCTCTGCAGCTGTCCCCCTAAGAGCAGTTTATACTTGCACAAGCTGATTCTGTTTTGCCCCATGGAAAGCAACAACTGCTGATTTCTGCAGCTCAAACCAGTTAAAAGCAGAGAAGCAGGTCTGGATGTTAGCAACAATTTTATTGAGATAACTTTTATTGGGTTTTTTCCCTCCCCTCCCCCCCTTTTCCTTGCAGATTAGTAATGCTTTTGCAAAAAGTACATTGAAACAGCATTATCAGGACTCATCTATAATGGCACTAATGTGAGTACATGTATTTATTTACTTCCTTACTTCCTTTATACCCTGCCTTTCTCCCCTATGGGACCCAAAGCGTCTTGCATCATTCTGTTGTCTTCCTTTTTATCCTCACAGCAACCCTGTGAGGTAGGTTAGGCTGAGACTGAAGGTCTCCCACAGCTTCCACAGCAGAGTGAAGACTTGAACCAGAGTCTCTCAGATCCTAGTCCAGCACTCTAACCACTCTACCATGCTGGGATTTTAAAACTAAATAAATCTAGCAACAAGAATATTTAAAACCAGGAATAAAACAGGCAAAAAGCAGATAAAGGCAGCAGTTAAAATAAGAAAAATAGAAAATCATTAAAAACAGGGCTTTGGGGGGACGGGGGAAGAGGTGGTGGAACTCAGTGGGTTGCCCTCGGAAAAAATGGTCACATGGCTGGTGGCCCCGCCCCCTGATCTCCAGACAGAGGGGAGTTGAGATTGCTCTCTGTCTGGAGATCAGAGGGCGGGGCCACCAGCCATGTGACCATTTTCAAGAGGTTCCGGAACTTCGTTCCACCATGTTCCAGCTGAAAAAAAGCCCTGCTTTAAACTCTGAATTCAAAGTCTACTGTGTTGACCTTTTTAAAAATGCCTTTATATTCACGTGCCCTTGAATCTCTGTGTGTTTGGTGTTTAAGAACTGAGCTCTCCACTAGACAGGGGTCCCAGACAGTGAGAGCTCTTGGACATCCCCAGAGTTTCTGTCTCCACCATTTGTGGGGAGGATTAGGATAGGAAGAAGATGATGGCTGCATTTTCGAACTGGCTGCTCCACATCCGTAATTTTCTTTCCTAAAAGATACAGGCTGCTTTTTACAAACTTCCAAATCAGCAGACAGGATAAAAACATGACAGTCAAAAACATGTATTTCAACAGTAATTAAAATAGCAAGAATAAAATGTTTTAAACAGGTCATTTCGTAGAAAAAGAGCTGGAGGAACTCATTAGCATAACTCATTAGCATATGACACACCCTTGCCATTGCCGGAAGTGTCATTAGCATAACTTATTTGCATATGCCACACCCCCTGACATCATCTATCCTGGCTGTTTTGGACAAAAATGGCAAAAAGGGGCTGAAAATTTCCGAAAAGGGGCCCAAAATGGTCAGGATCGGGCTGCTGCTGAGTGGGAGAGTGATCCACTACCAGTCAGAGGCCCGATCTGGGCCGTTTCAGCCCCAATCCAGGCTGAAACGGGCCCAAAATGGCTGAGAGTCAGGTGGGTAGGGCCTCTGGGGAACTGTGACCCCCAAAGAGTCATGTGACCTCTTTGGGGGACTGCCGGAACTGCGTTCCTGCACATTCCCCCTTGAAATGAGCCCTGGTTTTAAAATAATGTGAGAGGTTATAGCAGCAAAATTTCTAAGAAGGTAGCACACAACCTAAAAATATCAATTCAAAAGGCCTTTGGGGATTTAAAAAAATGTCTTCAAATGGCTTTGGAAACATTTGAAAACAGGAGCTTACTATCGGTGGGTGCCTGGCAAGTGAAGGGGTAGAGTCTGGTGCCTTAGGGGTGGAGCTTGATGAATGTGGGGCAGAGCAAATTGTAGATGTTCTGTGCTGTGTTCCTATCCTTAACAAGGAGAATGTCTAAAATTAATGCCAGAATTGGGAGCTGGTAGTTTTCATGTGCTCTGTGTTACTGATGGATACTGATAATATTTATGATAGCACTGAGTTTGCTTTTTTATGGTCTTTGATGCGCATATGCACTCCTGTGCATTGGTGAAACACTACAGAAAAGCATCTTGATACAAGCATTCATACAGTTACATCAAGGTGGCTCTTTTGCAGCTTTTGTTCAGTACACACACAGACACACATTGGTAATACAGAGGAACCAAAAGTTACGTTACACTGCATGTGCACTGCACTCTGTTCTAAACTTGGAAGTTGGAAAACGGAACAATGGAGGATTCCTAATTCCTTGGCTCATCTTTGGAAACTAGATACGCTGGTGCTCCAAATCTGGGGAGAAGGTCTGAAGCATCCTTAGCTGGTACTCTTGGTTTCTTTTCCAGGTCTAGCCCCTTCAGAGCACATTTCATACTGAGGTTTAGCAATGGCATCCAAGAATCGAAGCTCAGCCACAACACTGTGGCCCAGGAAATGATTCAAGGGTACCAGGAAGTGCCGGGCAACAAAGTTCTGATGGATGTGGAGAGCTTGCAGGTGGAAGGTGAGTTAACAGCATCAGCAGGCATTAGGGTTGCCAGGTGTCTGGTTTTCACCCGGACAGTCCTGTATTTTAGGGGACTGTATGGGGGAAACATTCCCCAAATACCAGACACCTGCATGCTGCCACCAGCCTGGGGAAGTGTCCAGAATCCTGGGCCCCTGGGCAGCCCCCTGCAGCTGCACAATGTTGCCCGGGTGTGACCCAAATCCTGGACACTGAGACAGTCTCCTGTGGCTGTGAGGCACGGCCCAGGAGTGGCCAGCCAGCCTGGGTGCTTGGAAGTGGGTCATCACAGTGAAGTCACATCCGGTAGTGCCAGCAAACAAAAGAGGGGGAATAAGATAGCCGTCCTTGGTCAGACACACTGGGATCATGCTAAATCCCAGCAGAGCCTCAGGGGCTCACCTTGGTCCCGGCTGGTGGCTGTGCAGATCTGGAAGGCAGTAATGTGTGTAAGCAATGCCTGTTACATCCTCCCATGTGGTCAGACCTAGCAACTCTGCCAGAGTTTCAGGGACTGTTCTTGGTTGCCTTGGGCAGGAAACTGGTTTTGTGTGCCAAGAAAAATGGTGCAGCGTGCTCCTTTTAGGCACACATGTGCAGGGTCACTTACCCCTGTTTTCCTGTGATGGGCCGTGGTTTTCTATGACCTCAGACAGAAAAGGGCCATTCGCCAACATCTGCTATCTCTAACTGGAGATAACAGAGACTGAACTGGGGGCCTTCTGATCTTAAAAACTGGTACTTTACCCTTGAGCCACAGCTCCTCCTTAAACCCATACATACAAAACTGCTTTATATTTGAGCTTCTGGTCTGCTGTTTCCTAGCCTTTTAACTGGAGGTGCAACTTAGGACTTTACGCGTGCAAAGCATGTGGCCTGGCAAGCACCCGTGGTCCCCCCTCAGAGGAGGAGCTTGTGGCAATTGACAGTCAATCATCAGTTTGCACGCCTTTTTAGAAGGAAGACCTGGATTTTCTCCTTCTCAATGATGATGACATGGGCGAGTTCACAGATATTGATCTGGCCTGGCTCGGTATGCAGATACTGCCAGCGTATTGGCCTAGGTCCCAGACCCTTAAAAAAATGATTAAAAATAGGAAATAAAGAGAGACCTACTCAACCGAGAGGGGAAAGACCCAGCACTGTGGACTTGAGAGCCCCCAAATGCAGTGAACTATTTTTTGCCCAGTCTGTTGATAAGATATTCATCCAAAGGACTCAAAAAACTCGTGGAGGGAAAATTTGTCTTTATTACCTATGGTGGCTGGCTACATGTTGGGAAGCAGTGTGCCTTTGAACACTTGTTTCTTGTGGGGACGTATTGGCCTTTGTGGGAAATAGGATGCTGGACTAGACAGACCCCCCCCCCCCGGTTTGATCTGGCAGGGTTCATTTTGGATTCTTATATGCAGTCCCTTGCTGGCATTTGCAGATATTGGGCACAGAGTTCAACACCTCAAGAAAAGCAGTGTTCACATTTTTCACCTTCTATCTACCCTAAATTTCAAATCCTTATGTCCATGGAAACAGATTTGAAAGTATTGTGGCAACACTTGGGGAAATTTCCAAAACCGGCTAGTCTGAGACGTGGAGGCTGAGTAAGCAGCATTTTCCACAGCCACGAGGGTCTCGTATGCTGATTAGCAGAAACAAATCTATGCAAGTACAATTCTTTGCATGTTCCAGTTAAAGAGTCTGCAGTAGCAAAGATGGAAAAGAACTTTTCATGACGCTCTGGAGGGCCTGTCTCATTTTAAGACAATTCTATGTTAAATGGACAAATGGCCTCACTTGGTATAAGGCTCCATTGTATTGTGGGTAGAGGTGGACCAGTCCCTGGGATCTCTGTTTAGGGACTGCAGGCTTTGGGAAAGATCCCTCTCTGCTTGCAATCTTGGAGAGCTGCTTCCTAGATACAGAATACTGACCTAGCTGGACCAATGATCTCACAGCATAAAGCAGTATCATAGGGTCAGAGCTGTTTATCTGCATAGGACTTGAAGTGTGCAAAATTCAGATATTCTTTGCCCAAAGACTGAGGTTCTCTTGGCATAGGTTTGATAGCATGTGCAGCCCTTTTCAGACATTATGTTCACCCATATTGGGAGGCCAGAATCCATGCTTGTTGGGAGCATGCTCCTCCCGATACGCACAATAGCCATGTTATTTGAGCAGCGCGAATTTTGTGTGCAAAATTTGGCATGCGCAAATGAGAGCTTGGAAAATCCAGTGATCGGTTCACATGCATCCCAGAACCATAGACACATGCAAAATACACACAGTACCCGCTAGTCACACAACATGCCAACTGAGTGTATTGGGAGGAGCACATTTCCAATACACACAAACAGCCTCTGAGTACACATGTGCATCCTGCCTAAAAAGGCCTTTGGTGGGTTTGTTTGTATGCATGCAGAATGTAAATGGTTACCAACAAGAAACTGTGAGGCTTTATTCAAGCTGGTTCTTCTGCTCCATCATTAGATTACAGTGGATTTTGCCTTCTGAAGCCATCATCTCCGTTCCTCCATAATGGGGCAAGTGACGGCCAAAGCAACTACCAGGGTAATCAAGATAACAACCAGAATGACAACAACCTTGGTGATAAGGAGGGCTTTCCCTGGCACATCACAGTGTTGAAGGATGGAGAGCCTGCTTGCGCTGGGAGCATGATCACTGAGAAGTGGGTTCTGAGCACCAGCAGCTGTGTGATATCCAGGTGAGTTTCTGGCATTCTGACCAGTGGAGGCTTCTTTCCTATACTGGGTTTGGGGCGGGGGGGGGGGATGTCCTCTGCAGTGACGAATTGTAAAAACACCCACACCACAGCTAAAGCAATTGTTCAAAACACATGTGCAGGGGTCAGTGAGAAAGCTGGCAACTCTGCCTTCTGTTTCTGGCCATTTGATTTCCCTGACATAGTCTGGTTTTATTCTAAAGGGTTTACCTTGTTTAAGCCTCAAGAGGTGGTGGCAGCTTCAAGCATAGACAGCTTCAAGAGGGGATTGAATAAACATATGGAGCAGAGGTCCATCAGTGGCTGTTAGCCTCAAGGTATAGCTGGAACTCTCTGTCTAGGGCAGTGATGCTCTGTATTCTTGATGTTTTGGGGGGGGCAATCAGTGGGGGGGGGCTTCTAGTGTCCCTTCCCCCTGGCAGACCTCCTGAGGACACCTGGTGTTTGGCGACTGTGTGACACAGAGTGTTGGACTGGATGGGCCATTGGCCTGATCCAACATGGCTTATCTTATGTTCTTACGTTCTTAAGTCAGGTTGTTGATGGTTTGCTTAATGCTTCCAAAATTCTCTGCATCTGGATTTTGGAGTTCCAGCTTACAGTGTTGGTTTCCAAAGTGAAACCAATGCAGTAAGAAGCCTCCACCCTTTCTGCTTGTTTCTGAATGTTGTACTGATCCTGTGTTCGTTTTTGTACTATTTTCTGAAGGTTGTTGTAGGCAGCAAGTGTGGTGTAGCAGCTTGCTAGGATTTGGGTGACTAGGATTTAGGTGACCCGGGTTCGATTCCCCACTCCGCCATGGGAGTTTGCTGGGTGACCCTGGGCCAGTCACATACTCTCAGCCTAACCTACCTCACAGGGTTGTTATGAGGATCATATGCAGGAGAGGAGAATAATATAAGCTGCTTTCAGTCCCCGTTGGGGAGAAAGGCAGGATATAAAGGAAGTAAAATTTAAATTCAAATTCAGTTTTGTCAATAAAACAGTGCAGTAAAACACTGCAGACAAAGAGTCTTGATACAGACATAATTGCTTCTTTCCCAAGGGTGTCAGTGAGCATTGATCAAAAGAAGGAGGGCAAAAGATGCAAATAAACCAAAAGGGACTAAAAACCTGTAGCAAAGTGTGCTCACCCCAGTCTCTTCTTCTAACTAAACCAGATTTGAGGAGGAGTGGAACGCAGAAGAGAGGGGAATGCTAGAGCAAGAACAGAACAGGAGAAATTTCCAAAATCTGTTAACTCAAGGTGTTCAATGCTCCTACACAGTAATATGGAGGGAGGCGGCATGGTAGTTATTTATGTTATTTATAGTCCACTTTTGTCACTGAGACGCCAGGTGGATTACACAGTATGAGATTAGTACAATCAGTATATCAAGTACATTTCCATACAGTGTTAAGGACATTTCCATAAACAATGCCATAGGGTAAATGGATCCAAGTTTACAAAGACATAGCATTAGCAAGAATCCAATACACAGTAGAAGAAATGCTGCAACAGAACATAATCAATTCTAGGACTGACATTAGACAACATGAAGCACAGGTTGTACACAGGAGTACATATTTAAAGCAACAGGTATAGCCCAATCTTGTCAGATTCTCTGAAGCTAAGCAGAATCAGTACTTGGATGGGAGACCACCAAGGAAGACTTTGCAGAGGAAGGCAAGGGCAAACCACCTCTGCTTCTCACTTGCCTTGAAAGCCCCTTGCAGGGGTTGTCACCATAAATCAGTTGTGACTTGCTGGTGCCTGTGTATGTACACAGTAGTACAGAACATGTAAACTCTTCCAGCACACTCAGGAGAGGGTACAAACCCCTGTTTTTAACACTACCCAGAGGGAGACGAAGCATTCCTAACCAAAACAAAAAAAAAACTCATTGGGAGTCAGAAATCACGCTAGAAAGATGCTACACTTCCATAAGTTTAGCGTCAGAAATCACGCTAGAAAGACGCTATACTTCTGGAAGTTTAGCGAACGTTTACCGCAACGCCGGGATGCGCTGGGACACGTGGATTTGCCCAGAATTACACCCCACCTTCCAAGACCACTGAAGTCAGTAGGCTTAGACATGTGGATTCTTGCGCTTTCAATTGCTGATGAACAGAGTGGGTTTTTGTAGAAGGCGAGGAGTGTTATGGCTAGATGTGGGTCTATGGGAAATGGAAGAGTGCAGGAAAATGACCACAGGTCCAATGGGAGGATGAGGAATTCCTGCATTTTAAGAACTGACTTGCAGGAGTTGATCAAGGGCCATGTACCCCGTATTTTTCTCCAGCAGTGGCCAGCTCGATGCCTTTGAGAAGTTCTCTGTGTACATACGTGTTGTTATGGCAACCACAGCAAGGAGCTTTCAAGGTAAGTGAGAAGCAGAAGTGGTTTGCCATTGGCTTCCTCTACAAAGTCCTCCTTGTACCGACCCTGTTTATCTTCTGAGATGTGACAAGGTTGGGCTGAACCATGCCACCTTCCCTCCGAGCACAATGGGAAGAGCCCTCCCTTGTTTGTCCTGAACCACTAATCAGAGGTATACTGCTTTTATATATGGAGGTGCTGCTAAGCTATTATAGTTCATATGTTTCCAAATGGGATCCTCCCTGCCTAATCCCTTAGGAAAGTCACCTAGGAACCAGTGGCTATCACCGGATCTTGTGGAAGTGTCTTCCAGAATGTAATCATGTGTTGCATAGACACATCAGAGGCATGCGTAAGCCCCACCCACGCAAATACTTAGAGTTGTTCATAGAGAATTTTTTCCAGATTCACCTCCACAGCCCTGGAGGCGAGAGTGTTGCTTTACCAAATCTAGCACAGACATGAACCTGCTTGTAATCTGCATGCAGTAGACACACGAGAAAATCGGGATGCATTCAAAAACTGCCGATGTCTGGTGTTGACCTTCAGAGGTGGAACAGTCCACCCACCAGTCTCCTAACGATAACACTTACGCGACTGAGAGCACAGGTAGCAAGAGGGCTGCTGCCTGCCTGTATTTATCTGGTTTGACCAGTCCCCAGGTCTGAAAAACCAATACATTCCAGTTTCTTCCAGGCTCTAACCATAAACCCCCTGACCTACACTGCCGGCTGCTCTGTTGCTATCATGGCCTCCGTACAGGCCAAGCCCATTGCACCTTAGGAGAATCTGGAGTGGGAGATTAGTATTATCTCCACATTGTAGATAAGTGTGGGAGCTGAGGCTGAGAGAAAGGGGCTTGCCTATGGCCACCAAGTAAGTTTGTGGCAGAGTGGAGATGCAAATCGGGGCCTTCCCGGTTCACAACTGAAGATTCCAAGGCACTTATTTGTTCCTAAAGATCATTTTGGGTGGGTAGCCGTGTAAAAGAGCAAGACTCAGGTCCTTAAGGAGACAAGGGAGCCCTGACTCTCAAATGCTCATACTCTAGAAATCTAGTTGGTCTTGAAGGTGCTGCCGGATCTGAAACTTGTCCCTAAAGGTCTCCACTCTACTTTTCCCATCAACTGAGATCACCCACAGAAGCCCTTCTCCAAGGTGCCCGTGTTGTCTGCTTGAGGATACGGTCTTCTCTGTAGTTGTACTGATTGTGGAGCCCCCCTGCTAGGAAATCTTCACTTGACTACCCTCTTGGTCCTTCATCTAAGTACTGGTCAATGCCTGTCCTGTTTTCTCAAGTCTTCTGTGGTTGCAGGTTTGTTTGGTTTTTTGCTGGAGCAGTTGCTGTTATGATGCAGTTTTTTTGACTGCTGCTGTTTTGGGTGGGTTTGTAACTTTTTGATTTTCTGGTTTGATGTATTGCAAGCAGGGGATCTGTGGGGAAATTCTGGGGTAGGGGAAATTCCACCCACCACTGCTGGTCCCACTCCCTTCTTCTGTTTCTTTCAGCTTTTTCGCCATTTCCCGCCACCTCCTCCTCCACATTCTTTCCGCAGTGCCCTTCTTATTATGCCACTCCTTTCTCCTTCATTTAATTGCTTGATGTGCCACAGCTGCCTTCCCCAGTGTTCCTTTACTGCCTCTGCTTTTTTATTCATACACCACCCCTCTCCCCTCAGCTGCCCCTGCCTTGCCACCATTCTCCTGGTGGTAGCTACAGCCACTTTCAACGATATTTATAACCTTGCTAGGCAGCCCTCAAAATGGGGGTCAGATTTCAAAATGTAACATTGTGAAATCAAACCACCACCACCCCACACACCTATATATGTTGCTTTTGGGGGGAGGGTTTTTTAAAACTAAATTTTTCATTCTGGGGTTTTTCTGTAAACCTGGGGATTCCTCCAGGTTGGTAGAAAAATCCCTTCTACTTTTACTTGGTCCCTTTGTATAATTTGATCTGTACTCTGGGGCCAGTTGCAGAATTAGATATATTGATATGCAACTTTAAATACCAGTTTGGATAAGAAAGTGGCAGATAAATCTGAGAAATAAATAAAATGTATGCAGAGGCCGAGTCCTCTTTTTTTTTTTTAAATGGTCTACTGCATTCCTAGTGGCGCAACATAGCTTAAAGCAAATGAATGCAATGAATAGTTTAACAGCACGCCCATTTCTGTACTATTTTTCCCAAATATACTAAAACTTAAAGAGAAAGCATAGACAACGAATAGCATCTGTGGGCTTCGGCTGGCAGAATCCCCTGAGAGAAATGAATAGGAATGCAGCCCCACGGATTGTGCTGTTATAGCCAACCAACCAGTTCTGCAAGGGAGCAAAAGCAATGGAACTCTTGCCGTGCAATCTTGAGGAGAGTTACTCCAGTCTATGCCCATTGACTTCAATGAGCTCAGACTGGAGTAACTCTCCTTAGGACTGCATTGTCATTTTTCAAAGGTTCCATTTCTCATAGAACTAGTAATGATGCTGATGCAACCAGAGAGATTTCAAGTCTTTATGACACGTTGATACTGCGGTGCTAGTAAAAACGCAAACGTATCAGGGAAATCATATATATATATATACAGTATGCTTTTATAATATCCCCATTAAAAATTGTTACACTGATTCTGAGTGTGTCCAAATTGCCAACCTCTCACTGCTGAGAAGTAGATTTTTAAAGTAATTAAAAACAAGGGCAGGGTGCCTCTGAGCATGTGCAGAGTACTGTGGAGATCGTGAAAGAGTGGCTTTCAGCCTGTGCAGAGCATGTACTTGAAAGGTAACATTTTAAAACATGAATTTAAAAAATGACAACCACAGTCCCAAATGTTATTTTTTCCCCACCTTCTTTCTGGCCTTTCTGTTAGCCTAGGCAAGAGGATGAGGGAGTAACAGTCTGTTGGGTTGGCTGCCTTGGTCACAGAGAATCAGAGGGGCCTGGCTTCATGAAAGCGATGGAGCAGCGGGTTCCTTCTCTCCCCTCCTTCCATCTTTTTTCTTGCAGTGAAGTCTCGTCATATTCCATTCAGCTTGGCACAGGCAAAGAGAAACATGATCCTGAGGATGAACTGTATTCAGTCGCCAAGATTGTCTCTCACTCCTTAGAGGATCTCGTATTAATCCAGCTGGCAAAATCTGCCCCGATCACGCCTTCGGTCCATCCAGTTTGCCTTCCTGATCTGTCCCGTGTTGCACCCGCTGGGACAGAGTGCCAGGCTCTGGGATCAAAGAAAGTCGGGGGTAAGCTAAAGATCTTTCTGGTGCTGAGAGCTGATAACAGCCCTACCCAAAATAGCTTCAGGTAGCTAGCCATGTTGGTCTGTAGTAGAAGCAGGGCTTTTTTTTCAGGGGGAACGCGGGGGGGAACGGAGTTCCAGAACCTCTTGAAAATGGTCACATGGCTGGTGGCCCCGCCCCCGATCTCCAGACAGACTCTGTCTGGAGTTCAGGGGGCGGGGCCACCAACCATGTGACCATTTTCTTTGATGGCAACCCACTGAGTTCCACCACCTCTTTTCCCAGAAAAAAAGCCCTGAGTAGAAGAGCAAGATTTGGCTCCAGTAACACCTTAAAGGCCAACTATATTTCTAAGTCAAAAAGAGTCTAGTAGCACCTTTAAGACTAACCAATTTTATTGTAGCATAAGCTTTCGAGAATCACATTCTCTTCCTCAGATGCATGGAGGGCAGAAGGAAACTGGCCAAATATAGAGGAGGAGAGGGGGGGAAGGGGGGAAGGAGGAGAGGGGGGATGTAAACAACTCCTTTGATATGGAGATGCAGACCCCCCTTTTGGTGTGGGGATCAGTTTGCTTGTGTAAAGATTCAAAGGAGTTAGCCGTGTTAGTCTGTAGTAGCAAAATCAAAAAGAGTTCAGCAGCACTGCAGCACAAGCCCTCGATAACCACAGAGGCTTGTGCTGCAGTGCTGCTGAACTCTTTTTGATTTTGCTACTACAGACTAACACGGCTAACTCCTCTGGATATATTTCTAAGGGATGAGCTTTCAGGAGTCAGAAGGGAGTCTTGGCTCTCGAAAGCTCATACCCTGAAATCTAGTTGGTCTTTACGGTGCTACTGGACCCAAATCCTGCAGTCCTACATAAGGTTTCTGTGGTCAGCCACACTTGTTCTCTGACTGACCAAGAGCAAAGTACTGCTGAGATCATTCAATGTGGCTTGAGCCAACTGGCAGCTTCTATTAGATGTATGGTTATACTGACCCCTGTGGGTTACGTTCAAATAGCTTCTTGTAGACAGGGTCCTGTTCAGAAAACATCAGAAACATATAATTGACCGGATCGTAGATGGCATTTCTAACTCTCTGGCTCCTACCACAGGATCATTTGTGTACTGCACCTTTACATTCAAAAACAAGGTAAGCAAGAGAACAGACTGCAGAGAGAGAGAGAGAGAGAGAGAGATCAAGATGGGTAGCCGTGTTAGTCTTATCTGTAACAGCAGAAAAGAGCAAGAGTCCAGTAACACCGATAAGACTAACAAAATTTGTGGTAGGGCATGTGACTCACAAAAGCTCATACCGTACCACAATTTTTTTTAGTCTTATAGGTGCTACTGGGCTCTTGCTCTTTTCTAGTGCTGCAGGGAGATAAGGTTGCCAACCTCCAGGTGAGGACTGGAGATCTCCCAGAATTACATCTGTTCTCCAGCCTACAGGGATCAGCTCCCCTGGAGGAAATGGCTGCTTGGGAGAGTGAACTATATGGCATTATGCCATGCCGAGGTCCCTCTCCAAACTTCACCCTCCTCAGCCTCCACCCCATATGATTTCCCAGCCCAGATTTGGCAAGTCTAGGAAAGAATGAGGGGGAAAGAATGCAGATGTGCCTTTTTCTGTTCACCATAAGAAACATAAACGTCCTTCCTCCTCCTGCTGCCCCATTTATACCAAGCAGAGGCTATTTTGATCATTGTTTTATTAAGCAAACAACGTGCCCATATTCACACTCTCTGCTGCTGGCTTATGTGGGTTTCATGTCTATTTCCCCATGTTTCATTAGGGGGTAAAAAGCTAAGGATTTAGCATCCTCCCCAAACTACAATTCCCATGATTCTTTGGGAGCAAGCCATGACAGTTACAGTAGTATGAAACTGACAGAGGTTTGCCGTGTAAACGGGCCTTGGGGCATGCAGATGCGATGGGAAATAAAAGGAAACTTAAAAACATGAACCTATGGAGTTGCCTTATATTGAATCAGACCATGGGCAAATGGTACATCAGGGTCAGTATCCAGTATGTTGAAAACTGGCCTGTTGGGACATAGGCTCTAGCCTGTGATTTAAAACAGAGGCCCCAAACAATAATCATTTATTCAGATTTGTGTATTTGTGTATTTATTCAGATTGTGTATTTGTAAAGCAGAAGAAATAGGAACAACAACAACCATAACAGTGTGCTTACATACCACTCTTCTAGGCAGATTAGTGCCCCACTCAGAGTGGTGAACAAAGTCAGTGTTATCATTATCCCCACAATACAGCTGCAGAGCTGGAGCTGAGAGGAGTGGCTTACTCACCTACAGAGCTCATGGCAGAAATGGAATTCGAACCAGCAGAGTGCTGATTTGCCGCTCGACCACTTAACCACTATCCTACAGTAGCTTTTCCATAGGAAAAGGTAGCCGTTCAGCAACTTATTAAAAAGCTCAAAGAGGAAAAAACCTTTATACCCATAAAACATGAAAAATAAGAATGAATGAAAAGTCTATTTAGAAGACACATACAAATGCATAGATAAATATGCACCAGGGTATAAATAAATCCAATGACTAGTCGCAAGAAGACATGAATTGGAGGAATACGTAAAAAACTGAATAAAATCATAAAGTCAGCCACAAATCAAAAAGCTTAAGGTTTAACAAATAACATATATTACAGCTGCTCAGGAGAACATTTCAAATGAACTTCTTCAAATAAATAAATGATGTTCTTTTCTGCAGACATATGGCATATGCTTCTTTCTTTCTTGCATGGAACCAATGAAATGGAGCTGAAGATAAACAGTGTTTCTCTCTCAGGCCCATGTTCACAGCTGACTTTATGATTTTCATTACTTTGTCCGGTTCCACTTTTTAATGAGGTGTATTTGTAAAACAACATCATGAAACATGGCGCTTTTAGGAGTGGTATAGGCAAAAGTTAGGTCCCTGCCCTGAGGAGCTTACAGTACAGATTTCAACAGCATAGGGAGGATGCTGGAGAGAGAAGGGGCAGCGGTGACATGGGACTGAGATTTCAGTGCAGTTGGCCAGAAGGGCTACATATGTTGATACCAAAGGTTTAAAGGAAGAAGTAACATTTGGCGCCTTGTAAATGTTGCAGGGGGGGAGTTCCAGTCAAAAGAAGCAGTGAAGGCAAATGAGTGGAGAGTTGTGTAAGGCCAATGGATTAGGGGTAGACAAGATCCGAGGCAAGGATATAATGAGAAACTAGGACAGAACGACAGCATGGATCAGATACACAAGTACTCATTTTTTGAGTGTGTTGTTTCTTTCCTTCTATAGACGTAGATGTCCTTCAGTGGATGGTAACTTCCCCATCTGGCTGCCTCCTCTCTTCCTCCTCCACATCAGTGTGTGCACAAATGTCGCACTTCAAATACAACGTGCAGGTAAATGGCAGGCTGCTGTAAAATGGCATTGGACCATACACTCCAGAAGTCTGTATCAAGAAAAGTGTTTAAAATCTCACTTTCAAAAAACTCCCGCTCTTCCTCCAAGATGCCTGGGAGATTTCTCCCTGTCCCCATTTTATCATCACAATAACCTTATGAATTAGGTTAGTTGAGGGTCACTTGGTGAGCTTCATGGCTGAAAGGGAATTTGAACCCAGGACTCTCTGATCTTCGTCTGCTACTCTAACCTCTATACGATGCTGCTGCATATCAAACAATTAATTTGCATGGGTGGGTAGGGCAGCTCAATCCTTCCTGCAAGCTACATCATCTGAAATGCACAGCACCTCTCCTCATCTCAGATATACTGGGCTAGGCTGCAGTTACTGCAAAAGAACTTAGCACATGCTCAGAGGCAGTTTGCTATTGTTTTATGTTGCAGGGCTGTTGAACTGGCATATTAAACAAGCTTGGGAGGAGTGGCCTCAAGCTAAACAAAGTCTTTATCCAAGTGTGGTGGCTATGTCTGAAAAAAAAATCAATTCCTCAGCCTGCCCTTTGTCTCTAAGGAACTCAGGGCAGCATATATGGTTCTCCCCATCTGACCATACAGCAAACTTGAGAGCAACAAATGCATTTGGTAGAGCCCCTCCCAAATCTCAGTCTAACTCTATGTAAATGAAACAGATCATCATCCATACACTAATGTGCTGTAGTGGTTAGAGTGTCAGCCTGGGATCAGCGAGACCCCTGACACTCTGCCAGGGAAGCTTGCCGGGTGACCTTGGGCCAGTCATGCAGTCTCAGCCTAGCCTACCTCACAGGGTTGTTGAGGATAAAATGGAGGTGAAGAGAATGGTGTAAACTGTTTTGGGTTCCCGCCAGGGAGAAAGGCAGTGCATAAAATAAATAAAAATGAATTTGTCTCTGTTGTGTATGTTGTTTCATCTCTGTAGGCTCCTTGGGGCAGGGTTCTGTCTCCTTGTACACAGTCTCTCTGTGGTGCTGTATAAATAAGTTTAATCTTTTATGATTGGTTTTGATCCTAGCAGTTGATCTGTTGAAATTTTGACTTTTTAATGATGTGGTAATGAAAGAGTTTTACATATTGATTGGTTTAAAGGCTTTCAACGGGATTTGTTTTTTAACTTCTGCTATTTAGAGTATTTTAAAATATAAACAAAATGAATAAATAACATGATCACCCCTCATCTGCAGACTGCAACCTTCATATGTTTCTCTCTTGCTTCTAGATGACCCCTGGAGGATCTTTTGTCTGTCCAGGAGAGACTAAACAGCTTTACTTGGAGGGAATCATCCCATCTTCCACAGAGAGCCAAAGCTCATCCATGAAGAAAGATCAAACGGCCATCTTCACTCGAGTGGCACCTTTTGTTCTGTGGATAAAATCTCAGGTTCTCCCTTGAAAGGGAGCATGGGAGATGGGGTGCAGAGTTCAGGAGCTGGTGGAAAGGGAACCTTTAGGCTGTCTCTGGAGATTAAGAACTGACCAAGGCTGAGTGCGTTCCTTGTGTTTCAGTGTCATTCACTCAACTCGCCTCTAGTGAGTACAAAATCAACTCCAGGTGATCAGGCAGGTTTTTTTTTAGGTTTTAGATTTGTAAGCCCCATCCAGACAATCAGTTATGTACACATGTACATATATGTGTATGTTTGTGGACCATCCTCCACGTTCCCAGGTATACAGAGGCCAATACAAGCATTGCATACATGTGTGCACACACGCACACACCCTACATTGGCTCTGTACGCATGACATATTCTTTCCAATTTTGTTGGCCATGGACTGCACATTGGGAACCTCTGTGCATTGAAAGCATATGCACATAGGTCTCTATGGAACAAGTCCAAGAGGCAGGTCATTTGGGCTAGCATGTTCATTTTATATTAACTAACAAAAGTCCACCAGCTGATTTTACATTTTGTCTAAATATCTCAAAATATTTGCCAATAATCAAATTGAGAGTTTTATTCTTGGGGAGGATGTGTGTGCATGCAGTGTGGTTTTAATGTTTCGTACATGTGTCACATTTCATATATGTTTTGTAGGGATACCTACCTGGGGGGAAACTAGGTGAATTACAACTTTGAGACTTCCAGAGAGGTAGCCGTGTTCATTTACTGTAGCAAAATAAAACAAAAGTCCAGTGTTGGCACCTTAAAGATTTTTATTCTAGCATGAGCTTCTGTGAGTCAGAGCACACTTCTTCAGATGCTTTGAAACTGCCCAGCTTGACTGGTATTTTATTTATCTGTAACATTATTATTGATATTTTCTGTATCTAACAGTAAAGTGGGTGGCCTGTTTTACAAAAAGTAAAATACCAGACCAAGCACAAATAAGGCTGAGGGTTTCTACATACTAGAGGGCTCCTGAATGATGGAGAAAAACAAGGCTTGGTAAATTAACTGAAAGAAACTCCCTCCCATTGCCCCCAAAACTCCAGCTAAAGACGACTGAGCATGCTCCAGGAGGCATACACTCCCAGTAACGAAGAATCAATTAAAGGAGAGGGAAATTGACCAGCTGAGCCTCAGAATTTAGGATACTAGAGGTGTAGTTTGCGTCAAGGTGGAAGGGAATTTCTTTACCCATCACTATACACCACTATGCCTGATACTAGTTCATGACACTGTTAATTTGATACAACACTGTATCTTTCAATGGAAAGTGCTTCACTTCACCTAACTGCTTGGGAGAACACATAGCCATCATAGCCTTCCAAAGTCATGATAAGTACATTTTGGAGGCACCCCCAACGGCACACTTCTCCCCTCGTTCAGTGTGATTAAGGTATTGTTGCACTTTCAGTTGCTTGATCCAGCTGAAGACAACACATGCATTGTGCTAACTGTTGGGTATGGCGGCAGAACAAAACTCAGCCCAGTCCTTGATCGCTGGCAGACCACCAGATGGGACTGCAGAAGGTAAAGACAAAGTTAAGAGACTGATGGACAGCCATTATGAAGACTTGGAAAAGGGCACAGAAGTAGGCAGAAACAGCAGTTATCTTTTTATTATTTTAACTGTCATGATAATCTTGAGGTAAACAGGCAGTTCGCATTATGCTGATTTCCCAGTTAATCCGCATGTCAGTAGTCTTTCTCTTTTTTATGGTAGAATAAAACAAGGATGAAATCCAAAGAATGGTTGAAATACAAAAGGACTTAGGGAGGAGAGGGAAGGTCAGGGCCAATGGTAGCCAGTGAATTGCAGTGGTTAGCATTGGACCGCAAAGACCTGGGTTCAGATTCCAACTCAGCCCCTATGTTCAGTGGGTTGTTTTACCTCTCAGCCTAACCTGTTGCTGAAGATAAAAGGATGGAAGGGCCATCCACATATACCACCCTGACCTTTTTGAAGGGAAAAGGAGAATGAACATTTGAGAGCTGTAGAAAAGAGCAAGAGTCCAGTAGCACCTATAAGACTAACAACATTTGTGGTAGGGGATGAGCTTTTGAGAGCCACAGCTCTCTTCTTCAGATACAGCTGCGGCTCACGAAAGCTCACACCCTGCCACAAATTTTATTAAGTCTTACAGACGCTACTGGACTCTTGCTCTTTTCTACTGCTACAAACACAAGACTAACGCGGCTTGATCTATTTGAGATCTTGATCTATTTGAGAACCGGTGGCCCTCCTTCAGACATGAGTAGGTTGAGGGAACGATGCATGACATGCTTTGAAGGCCTGCTCTTGCATACAGTCGAAGCTGGAGTGCAAACAGGCAGTGTACTTTCAAAGCATTTATAGTGATTACTTATATCACCTAAGAACAGGTTTATGGCTTCGGTGTGAATGTCTAGGCTGGGAGCTTGTTAAGTTGTTAAAAGTCTTTTAGTGCATAGATCCAGTGAATTACCCCTGATAAATCATCACATGTAATCTGAAGCAGGGAGGGGGACGGAGGGACTGCTACAGTAGAGCATAGCCTAAATGTTGTTTCTGTTAAGACATCTCTTTCAGATAGCGCTGCATGTGAGCACTGAATTTGCCTTGAGCAGCTGGAAGTCAATAACCATCCACTGTGTAAGAGAAAGCCTGCCCATTGGGCACTCCGATAGTAAGAGCTGTTCATCTATACATGGTCATGTAGCCTGTAGCCAGTGGCACATCTTGTGGCATTCAATTAATGGGTTACAGGGGAGGGGCGGATTTCCTCCATCCTAATTTACTGCACTAAGGAAAGCACTCTAACTCTGTGATAATTTGGGGCACTAGGAACCGGCTGATTGGCTCTGGGAAAGGGAAGAAGCAGTATCACCCTTGGAGCCCTTGGAAGTGGGCAGAGACCTAGAAGGGGCCCACCTGGAGGCTCTCAATGGCACACAGCCCTTGAGCTGCTTTCACAGCTTTCGGGGAACATCTGCCCACTAGCTGGTGCTGCAGGCTAGCAGGCCAATGCTCCCAATGAGGTATAAAGTAGTTTGAGGTTAAATATGGGTAATTTGCCTCCACCTCTAAATCCTCTTATTTCTAGACTAGCAATAGAGCCTGTTGTGAGAAAAAATACAACGGGCTCTAGAAAACTGATTTTGCAGGGCCCCTGCTGCGGGGCCTTGGGAGAGCGGTGCTGCCATGCAGGGCCTCTCTGCCGCTTCCATGGCCGCATTGGGCAGCTCCAGAGAGTGGAAGCGCTGCTGAGGGCAGCATGGGCCCTGGAGCACTCCTGTGACCGACAGCCGCCCAATTCGTCCCTGCAGCTGACTGCAGAGGTGAGGAGCACTGCTGGGGTGGGGGGGAGCAGCAAGGGCCCTGGCATGCTCTGTGTCCCACAGCTGGCTGCAGAGCAAGGAACGTGGGGGCAGGGGGCGACAAGCCCCACGGCATGCTCCTGTGCCCCACAGATGCCCGATTCAACCCCAATCGATGCCAAATTGGGTACCTACAGAGGCAAGGAGTGCTGGGGAGGGGGGCAAGAGACCTGGCATCTCTGGGTCTAGCCCTATAAAGAGGCCAGGTCTACCTGGCAAGTCCAGAAGCCAGGCCTACCAGCCCAGCCAAGGAAAGGGAAAGTAGACCTGGTCTCTGAGGGAATGGGAAAGGCCAGGAGGGGGAAGGAGGAGGCAGGCACCCGGGGCTCTTGAGAGGTGGAAAAGGGAGTGGGGGGAGGCAGCAGCTGCCCGGGGCGCTCCTACATCCATTGGGCAGGTGGAAAGGCAGGAGAGAAGAGGAGGCAGCTGCCCGGAGCACTCCTGCGCCATCGGGTGGGTGGAATGGCTGGGTGGGGAGGAGGAGGCAGCTGCCCAGGGCGCTCCTGCACCCATCTGGCAGGTGGAAAGGCCAGGAGCACAGGGAAGAGAGGATGCAGGCGCCCTGGCAGTCTCGTGCGTGGGCAGTGGCCCGTTCTGGCCCCTTTGGGTCTGGATCCGGTGGCTGCAGACAGGAACGACTCTCTGCTTATCCTCACTAGGGGCGCACTATCATGCCTCTGCTCTGGGATAATCGGTGAGTCGTCTGGAACACGTTTACTCAATTAACGTAGTAAAGATTTTTCCCAGGTCTGCTCTTGTTTACAGGAGAAACCAGAGTGGTGGAAGAGGTTCCAAGCACATCTGGTATGAGGAATTGCTTAGCTCAGAGCATTAATTTAAGCAGCATGCAGTCTGCCTTTTTTATACAACCTGTACTGGTCTTTGATAAAATCAGAGTTGGGCTCAGTTACAAGTTGTTGCAAGTCACCTCAAGAACTCACCAGTAGGAAATTAACCAGCAGTACCATTGGGGCCCAGCAGCAGAACATCTGCTTTGCATACAGAAGGTCCCAGGTTCAATCCTCTCTTAAAAGGACCAGGAAACAGGTGATGTGAAAGATCTCAACTGGAGAACTGCTACCAGCCCAAGCGGGCAATACTGACCTTGACAGACCAAGGGTCTGATTCAGTATAAGGCAGCTTCATGGGCTTAAGTCACAGCATTATGACAAAAGGCTCACTGAACCATGTTGGACAGGAGTAACCTAACTGAGGGAAGGGTAATCTTCACCAGGGCCTGCCAGATAACACTCCACATCATGACTGTTACCCCTTTATCCCACCTCATTTCAAAGATTCAGGACAGATTCCAACTGAAGAGAAGCAGACACTTAGTAAAAAGATTAACAATATCCCACCCCATCCAGATCCTTCTAAAGATGACTCTCTATAAACTCTCAGCAATACTCCAAAAGAAGTTTAAGTGCAATCCTTGTGGGGCAGCCACAGAGAACTGCATCAGGAACATTTACAGTGCACTGATGGAAGAGTCAAGAGAATATCACCACTTGATGCAAGGAGAGGTCGTCTCTGCTCTTCTGGACCCTATCTGGACATTCAAAACCCCTTCTTCCTCGGGAGGAGGTGCCTAATTCAGCAAGGCACTTTGTGCTGACCCTCACATGAAGCAGTAAAAAAAAAAAAAAATTCCAGCTGCCTGCTGCAGTCAACCAACGTGAACCCGACAAAAGTCTGCAGTTCCTGAAACTGCTCCTGTTGTTGGAAATGTTGCCGTTTGGTGGATTCCGGATACTGTATGATCTGTCATCTTAGGCACTTCTGGCACTCCCAGATGCTGAGAAAAGGGGGAGGAAAAGGAGGACCCTGCAGGAGTGTGAAAGTGGTGCTGGATGTACAACTCTCCGAAGGCTCCAGTGGCTGGGTTCGGCACAGGTGCATTTGGGTGACCCAGTGGGTACTGTGGCCGTGATCCCAAGGCATGAGCGTTAGGGTGCATTTGAATGATGGGCACGGCGGAAGGAGGAGAACTGTGATAGCTCTGAGTGGGATATGACCCTGGCACTGGATTCAGCCTGAGCAGAAGAGAAGAGAACACACATTTTACTCCAGAAGCACACAGGACATTGGTAACAGTCCCACCAGCTAGCTAATACAGAGATGATAGTAGTAGTAGTAGTAGTAGTAGTAGTAGTAGTAGTAGTCACATTTGATTTATATACCGCCCTTCAGGACAACTTAACACCCACTCAGAGCAGTTTACCAAGTGTGTCATTATTATCCTCATGACAATCACCCTGTGAGATGGGTGGAGCTGAGGGAGCTCTGAGAGAGATGTGACTGACCCAAGGTCACCCAACTGGCTTCAAGTAGAGGAGTAGGGAATCAAACCTGGCTCTCCAGATTAGAGTTCTGCTGCTCTTAACCACTACACCAAACTGGCACTCAGATATGACAGCCCAGACAAAAAAGTGAATTTTGGAGGTTTTTCCACCCTCAATGTTTCAGATGGGAAAATGGGGAAAACACTGAAAAAAAACCCCTGCTTTGAGTAAAATGCTTAAGGCAAGGTTTCTCACATTCAAAATGTATAGCTTGAAGAAATCTGAGGACTTTTAATTTTTTTTCCAATGGAAAAATTGGAAAATTTGGGGGAGCACTAAGACACGCATACTGAGCAATGTATTAGAGTGATATAACATGAACTTTTTTCCTACCCCTCTTTATTCTGTATCCCCCTTTTCTTAGTAAAAAAATAAACTTATTATAAAAAAAAGAAACTCATACTGTAGACATATAAAAGATTTTCATTCTTTTGTTTAAATGTCAATAATTTGACAAGTTCCATGTTTTTCAATGTAATAAAGTTTAGTCTAATATCCAAACATGTTGGCAGTCCTACCTACTGTGACTGTATGACAGAGTTCCTGTCCAAGTAATATACTTCCAATTACTGAATTAGTTTTCTACCAAATTTGTTTTCTATTATCAACTTTTATTTTTTTCCTACTGCTTAGATGGCAAAAATTAAAGATACATGTGCTATGGTAGCATAGGGTGCAACAGTTTGCAAGTATACCCAATACTTGAGAAAGCGTTAGTTTTTGCCAAATGGGCAATTTTACATGCTAGGATATAAATGCATGCAGAACAGATACCAGGTTCAATTTCCCAGTTCAGTCTTCTTAAGGGAGTAAAGGCTCAATGGGAGTACCAGAGGTACGGCAGACAGGCATGGGATATCCTCAAAACATTGCCACTTGTTAAAAATACAAGGGAATCTCAGAAACTTTCCTATTACCCAGAAAACAGTTCCCATCCCTGAGGGACCATACTCCAGTTGCAATGACGATGCCTGCTTTTGTTTCAAAAGCTAACTGATAAAGTGTGTGTTTTATATATCTGTTTCAAGTGGTTATTTAAAACTCTTGGTGATTTAAAACTACCAAAGTATGAGAAAACACTAATTTGAGTAAGCATCAGAACGTGCATACTTACTTTCTACTCTGAGAAGCTCTTCTTTCAGCCAGAGACCCTGGAACATACTTCAGTCCTTTTATTCTCTTCAGTAGTCGGAAAGGGAACTTCTGGTCCAGCCGAGAGACCGCTGATTCAGGCAGATCCAAGCCAAAACAGTAGCCGTAGCCATCTGAGCATGGCAGAGTGTTAAGGAGAATTACAGAAAAATTTTAAAAAGGGGCAGCCATGGGAAAGGGAAAGAAGCCCGGGCATCTAATCTCTTAAACACATTTCTTCCAAGAGAAGGCCTCAGTTGTCCTGCGAATGAAAACTGTCAGTTTCAAAGGCAGCAGAGGAGAAAAGGATGGCTCCTGAAGCTCTGATATGGATCCGGCGCACGAATGCTTCAAGCAGTGACAGTCAAAATATATTTTAGGGCCTAAACTAGGTAAAGGTACACATGGAGCTGCCTTATTAAAGTCAGAACATTGGCCTACCAAGGTCGATATTGTGCGCTTAGACAGATAGCAGCATTCAGGTAGAGATCTTTCACATGAGCCTTTTAATTGGAGATTGGGCCCAGGGATTAGGGCTGAGAACATCTGCAAAGCAGGTGCTCTGTCACCGAAACACTGCCCCTGCCATCAAGTTAAAGCTACTAAATACTTGCAAAATGAATGCTCCCTACCGAGCCACACCATTAGTTCTTCTAGCACAGTGCTCATTATTCACCAGACATGGAGAGATTGCCCTTTCCCAGGCCTCCCAGCTGAGACCCTTTCAGAAGAGACGTCAGGAACTGAGCACGGGACCTTCTGCATGTAAAGCTACTGAGCAATGATCAGCCTCTCCCCGCACAGATGGCTTTGAAGAGAAACTGCTTAACACTAATTCTCATTTCGTTGATTTTTCTTTTGCTAGAAGTTTTAGGTGCCCTCATCAGAAACTGTAGTAACCAATCCATGTGCCTGCATTTCACGGTCAATTCCTTTCCATCCATATTTTTTTTTCATTTAATAAGCCCCATCATTTAAATCAGCACAGCCAACATGACAAACTTCTAGGACACCTTTTTTCTTCTCTCATGGTTTAAGGCCCTGTGGGAGATCCCAGGTACAGTCCCCTTTATGTCCAGTGATAGGGTCCCAGTATGGAGGCCTTGGGAAAGGCTTTTCTTTCTACCTCCAGGTAATAAATAACACAACCTAGAAGACCCAACAGCCTCACTCAGCACAGAGCATTTGTCTGTTATGTATTTAGCTTCACAAACTGTGTACTTCATGGCCATAGAGATTTTCCACCCCACCCTGTTGCAGTGAAAAAATGAGAGGCATAACAGGAACCAAGGCTCTTGCTTGTTAAGAGCGTTAGACTAAGATCTAAGAGTTCCAGGTACAAATCCTCACTCTGCCATAGAAGCTCACTGGATAACCTTGGGCAAGTCACACTATCTCCGCCTATACCTCACAGGGATGTTGTAAGGATGAAATGGAGGAGAGGAGAATGATGTAAGTTGCTTTGGGTCCCCACAGGGAAGATGAGGTGGGATATAAATAAATACAAATATTTTTTTAGTTGGTGCTTCATGGTACACAAACACATGATCTGCCAGCTGGAAGACTACATTTCAAGTCTCAATTTAGCTTTTACCTCTCAATCTCAGACCCAAAGATAACAAATTGAAGGTGCCTGAGAAATTGTTGGGCAAAGAAATCATCTTGAAATTTCCCTCAATCCAAATTCAGGATTGTATGAGCTCTTAAGAAACTAAAATATCCCCATTCACCGAGTTTCTTTCTCACTGCCCTTCCTCCTTTTCTTGGGACTCATCTGCCCTTATCATTCTGTGCCTCCTAAAACACGCTCAGCCCCCATTAACTTACTTGAGGTGTGTTTCATTTTATAATTTACTAAATAATATTTTCTAGTATATCCAAAGCATGCAGAAATCCCAAACTTGTCAGTGGGTGGCTTCATGTTGCTTCCCTAATGATAGGCATTCAACCATTATGCTTCCTGTTAAGAGAATGATACCACTCAACTTTATAGGTCTATAGCAAGGATTACTAAGAAGTGGTCAGGATTCAGTAGGTGACAACACTGGCTTTTAAGATTTTGTTCAAAGGATACAGATTTCCCCAATTACGAGGCCAGAGATATTCCCCAGGGGAGAGGAGTGTGGAATAAGGCACGACACACAAAGCAGGAGCCATGGTATAAGCAACATAGAGAAGTAGAATCCAAAGAGCATTGTCCTTTTCATTCGGGAGCGGGTGATGGAGACACCAAGCATAGCAAAAGCCACAGGCATGAATCCTTTGGCATCTTCTGTTTCCAGGAATCTAGATACAATGGCCCGGAGCAATATGTACAACAGGGCTGAGGAAATGGCAAAGGCCACAGTGCAGAAGCAGTGTTTCACAGTACCCATGTTCTTCTCAAAGCCACTGGCAAAGTACCAAATGATGACAACACCACACACCAAGGAGATCACATCCTCATATACAAAGATGTATGTCACCAGCCTATGAACTGGACAGAAAAGGCTGTTTTAGAGAAGGCATCCCTAACAAGAAAGGTCAAGGGATAGAATCAATTCAGAAGGGAGGATTATTTAGCTAGCATGGTGTTAACAGAATGGGGGGGGGTGCTACCTGTCCTTATGACGTGTTTGGGGGGCAGAACGTCATATGGACAACTTGGTGATCTGCCCACACTTCCATCAAAGAAACTGAGCTCTCTGCACATATGCATTGTCAGGCTATGCATCTGGCATAGAACAATATTAAGCTGGCAGAAGATGCAGCTCATAGGAGAGGGAGTGTGAGACTAACCTAGGGCAAGTGAGAAGGTAGGGGGTCTAAAGCTTTGAGCGACAGTCACCACAGGGAAGCCTAAAATAGGTCACTATGAGAAACAGGCTGAGAAGATGGAATTAATCAGAGAGAAAAAAAGAAATCCTTTCTTCTTCTCTGGGACCAATTCCTTCCTCCTAGCTTTTTTGTAGACTGATTCCTGTTTAGATTTCCTTGTACTGGAAAGAGAGGAGTTAAAGAATAGCTCAAGTCTGCAAGGATTTTGGATTGACTGGGGCAAGAGGAGGGGGAAAGAGAAGGAATCACTGTTGAAACAGCAATTTAATCAGACCCAGGGTCCATTTAAGCCCCACTTCCAATACTGCCCAACTAGAGACTTCTAAGAAAGCCAGAAGCAAGGCACGAAGACCTCCAATTCCCACACTCCATTTCACCCTCTGGCCAGTTAGGAGCCACTTCTAAGAAGCCCCTGAGGTGTGACACGAAGGTGAGGCCTTCGCCCCGCACTTGGGATAGACTGCAGTTTTAGGTGGAGGCTCTACCTCGGTTTCCCAGGACAAAAAGCCCTTCATATGCTACTCTGATACAACCTGGAGGCAACGGTCGGGGTCTTAATGGAGGAGCTAAGATTGCCAGCTCTGGGACGGGAAATTTCTGGATGTGGAGACAGGAGAGAGAAGGGTCTGGGCAGAGGAGGGACCTCGGCAGGGTATAATGCCATAGAGTCCACCCTCCAAAGCAGCCATTCTTCTCCAGGGGAAGGACCTCTGTCTCCTGGAGATCCCTTGTAATCCCGGGAGATCTCCAGCCACCACCTGGAGGCTGGCGACTCTAGCACCTGTTCTCACCTTGCCACTCCCACAAGGCCTCAGGCCGCAGGGAGAGGGCAGAGTCTTCGGGCGCCACTTCTTCGCCCCTCCGCAGCAGCCCCGGTCCGGAGACCAGCAAGGAAAGCAACACAGTGAGGCAGGTCGCCACAGGGATCCGCTCCATCCTTCAGCGCCCTCTTTGCTTTACTGCCGATTTCCCTTTTCTGGTTGTTTTCCTTCCGGATCAGGCTACGGCGTTGCCACGGCAACAGGAACAAAGAGGCCGCCTCCTCTTTGGAAACAGCAAAGCCAGACTCGCGGGTCCCCGCGTTGCCATAGGAACGCCGTTTGAGCGACTCGTGTAAGCCTCGCCCACGCCGCCCGACTCCTCGCAGTACGCATGCGTGGAGTTTCCTCGCCGATAAGCTTCTTCCCACGGTGGTGTGGGTGGAGCTTCCTGCGGCCCGTGGACGGTTGGCTGGAGAAACGGAGCGAAGCGACTGGCCAACAAGGAACAGCAGAGATGCTCTCTTGAGAGCTAAATCAAAAAGAGTCCAGTAGCACCTTTAAGACTAACCAATTTTATTGTAGCATAAGCTTTCGAGAATCAAGTTCTCTTCGTCAGATGCATGATCCGAACTGGTCAAATACAGAAGAGGAGGGGAGAGAGGGGAGAATATGCTACAATAAAACTCTTTTTGATTTTGCTACTACAGACTAACAGGGCTAACTCCTCTGGATCTCTTGAGAGCTGTTTCCCCCGACTAGATCTGTCATTTTGAAAACAAAGCGGCTCTAAAGAAACAGGAACAAAAAATCTATACTTAATTATAAACAGAATCCTACTCTTTGTACTCCCAGGAAAGTGCTCTAAAGATCACACTGTTAAGCAAGGGAGAGTTACTGCATTCTAAACCCATTGAAATCAATGTAACTCTGCGAAGAACTGTCCTGTTAAACGGTTGTAAGAAATCATTCCCTTTGGGGGGATTGTAGGATGTGGAATGGCAGGGTATAGCTCAATATCGTCAGATCTCAGAAGCTAAGTAGGATGGGTAGTTACATGGGGGGGGGGCACCGAGGAAGACTGCAAAGGAAGGCAACCACCTCTGCTTTTTCCTTGGCCTTGACAGCTCCTTGCTGGGGTTGCTTTCAGTCAGCTGTGACTTGATGGCACATACTTACTGGGAATATAGTTTTATGAAAGGGGCAGGGGCATTATAGTTTAGGGAATTCTAATTCTGCGCAGGGCACTGGAGATTTGCAACAATCCTCATTGTTTTCATCAAACGGTAATTTCCAGGGTTCTTCGCAAGAACTCAGGATAGCAAGAAGATAGACAACATTCTAATGGGGCGGGGCTTTGAAGGTGCTTTCACAGCATTCAACACAAACACAAGGTCCTGCCAGTTTCCATTACAAACAGTTTTGAACCGTTCCGCTCTGGAAGACATCTATTGGCCAATACAGGCCCAAGACACCTTAAGGACCCTCTTGTGCAATCCTATCTGTCTGCTAAGGGCATCAAGTGAGACCCTGCTGTGTGTATTTCTACCTGCAAAAGTTCAGCATGTGATGAGATGCAAAAGAGCCTTCTCAGTGGTGGCACCAAGACTGTGGAATGCTCCCACCTGAAGCACACACGGCCACTTTTTAAAACTCCTTTTTCCACCAAGTACTTAGGCTAAATTGAGTAAGAACTGCTAGACGGCTGTTTTGCTTTTTTTTTTTGTGGAGGAGGGATATATTTAATATAGGATTGCTGCTTGATATTTGCAGCATTTTGCATTTATTGTGGTGGTGGATTTTATGTATTAACTTATGGCTTTTAGTAAGCTAGTCTTGAGGCACCTGGGTGTTGCAGCAAGAAATATTCTTATAAATTACAGAACTGTGAAAAGGACAAAAATCCAGTATGCAGAGGAGAAAACAACAGTGCGCATGTTGGGGAAATACCCTTGAGCTCCACTGTTCCCAAGGTAAGGTAAGGTGTGCACCCCAAGGTAAGGTAAGGTGTGCACCTGTGCGAGAAACAGGCCATCTTGCTCGTGATTCTTTTTAAAATATCCACTGTGATTCAAAGGGGCCTCTCCTTTTAACAGAACGAACAGGAACAGTACTTTACTGCAGCAGCCAAAACTTGCTGAGCAATTCCTTCCACCAAAGTTAGGAAGTCTGAATATTCCTTCACTTGCCAATCCAAGAAAAAAAATCTATCAGCAAGAGAGAGAAAGAAACTACAGCCACAGATCAGAATCCCCCCCTCCCACTTAACTGACAATGTCTTGGCCTGTTGAAATTTTCCCACTTTACCTTCTAACATTTCCGATTGTGTTCAAAACAGCCAAGAGTCTTGGGACAGATTCAAGATTAACAGATGTATTGTGACAGAAGCAGAAGGGGATTCTAGGTAGTAAGTGCTTCTGCCCAATAACTTTAAAGATGCCATCAAGCTGATGTGGCATAGTTAACTGATATGGGAGGTTACCAGTTCAAATCTCACCTTAGCTGCAATATTCATTTAGTAGCCATAGGAAACTACAGTTCCCTGCTCACCCATTTACCCTGGCATCTGCAATATAGCGAGAAGAACATCAATGTTATTTCTATGCCAAGCTTATTTTTCCATTTATTTAGTTAGATGACAGTTGTATGCTACTTTTTGGCTCCAAAGCAGCCAAAAACCACCATAAGTAACCTCCACCCCACTCCCCTAATATTCAAACATTAAAATATCCTCATAAAACCATCTGGACAATACATTAAACAAGGACAGAGGAACCATTGAACAATCTCAAAGGCCTTACCAAAAAGCAAGTTCTCTTCAAAAAGCCTGCAGCAAGGGAACCAGCTTCAACTGTTAGGGCATGAATGTTCCACAGCTTGAGGGATGCCACGCAAAAGGCTCTGACATGGGTTTCTGGCTTCCAATTCCTGCAGGGGAGCCTCCCTCATTTACATTAGGGTCCAACCAGGTTGAGATAAGAGGCCAGCCTTCAGATACTTTGGGCTCAACCCATTTAAACCTCTGAGGGTAAAAACCAATACCTTGAACTGAGCTCAGAAGCAAACAGGAAGCTAGTGTATCTTTAAGAGAAACTGGCATTGTATGTTTATTTTGACAGGGTCTAATAAGGATCCTGGCAGCTGGGCTTTGAACTAGATGCAACTTTTTAACAGTCTTCAAGGGCAACCCCACATACAGCCCATTCCAACAGTCAAATCTAAGTGTTAATAGGGCTGCAGACTTCCTGCACTGACAAAACACACAAACAAGGAAAAAGGCACCTGTACATAATGGTCAAAGTGGGAGAATCCTGCAATAACTCATATGCGCTAAACCCCAAAATATGTTTGTGTTTTATTTATTCATTCTTCTACTAATTATATTTTTCGCCCTGCGACGCAGCCAAATGTGGCTTCCAAAGCAGCTTCTCCTGGGAATTAAAAACTTGCACAAATAACTATTAAATGTAAGACAGATGTTTCTTGTGGAGGAGATTCTGTCTCTTTCCATTTCCCTCTGTACATAACAATGTTTGTGGTTGTTTCTGGATTTATCTGTTTTGTGAAGCTCATAGTAAATTTTGAAATTTTATTATTAGTTTTGCTGTTATTTGTTTTGCTGAGTAAACTTTTGCCTTGTATTTTGTACTGCTCTGCACTTTAAACATTGATAGATAAAATGTAGAAGGGGGACATGTACCTTTTGGGAATTGAATGCAGGAATGAAGAGGCGGGGAGTGCCTAGTTGCTTCCTGCCTTCTCTGTGATGGCCTCAGCTGTGGCAGTTAGAAGTTCGAAGAATGTGTAGCTCTGATTACCCAGCAGAATCCTGAGTGCACTTTGCACATGCCCAGTGGCGCACCCACAGGCTTACTCAAACACAACTGAAAAACAAACTCTAGTTAAAATTTTGCCCAGTACATATTAATAGTTCAATTTCTATTTTTTTTATTTATAGCCTGCCTTTCTCACACGGTTCGCCAAGGCAGATCACACAATGCAAGTGAATACAATATATTTATTTTGGAAATATATATATTTAGAACGCCAGTGTGGTGTAGTGGTTAGGAAGGCCGAAGTTCAAATCAGATTTGAGCCAGGAATGCAATGGTCCCTCAGCTTAAACTACCTCACAAGGTTGTTGTAAGGATAAAATGGAGGGAGGTAGAGAACCATGCTTGCCACCCGAACCTTTTCACAAGACAGGCGGTATATAAATGTGACAGAGTCCCTTCTCTAAAATAATTGATTTCTCACTATTTTTTTAATTTAAAATGTTAATTCTTCGCTCACTGGGAATAATCATCATTTCCCTCAGGTCACAATAGCGCATCCTACTTCCCACCCCCCACCTCTGAGTGGTACAGCCCACTTTGGAACCTCGGCGGTCATCGTTAACAGTTATTTCACTTTCACCTCTCCCCATTCCGCCGGTAAAGTGGTACATTCCACTCCTGCTCCTCCCCCCGTTCCTTAGCACGCCGTTCCAGGTGGTAGGCGCCGCGCGCTCTGATTGGTCGCGCCAGCCCGCAGTCGACGCCGCTGCCGCCAGAGAGAGTCAGTCAGTCTGCGAAGGGAGCGAACGACGAGCTGGTCGCTTGGCGGCCGCTTTTCCTTCTTTGCCTTTTCGCCCACGGGTACGTCGGCTGGCGATGGCTTCGGGTAGGTCTTCTCCTTCTCAGTAACCGGACGCCTGAGGGGAAGCGGCGGCCAAGAAGGGAGGGGGGCGTGGTGTGTGGCGCAGGCGGCGGAGTTGAGCGGGGCCTGAGCGCCGCCATCTTGGATAGGGCTACGCCTGCGCACTCAGGCCCCTCTTAGCTCCTCCCATCAACTCAAAGAACCCGCCCCTTGGTTCATGGGCTTTAGTTTGGGTTTGTGTTGTACAAAACAGTAAATAATAAATACATACTTTGTGGTTGTTCAGGCCTTTTGGAGAACACAGTTAACGCTTTACAAAGCAAAAATGCAAAAAAATAAGCAACAGGACTTGGTTAGTGTTCTTAAAGTATTTGTAAAGTGTTGTGCATTATCTGGTAAATATAACAGCAACTCTGTAAGAGGGTGAGTATATTAGTAGTGGAATGAGCTGATGCAGCAGTGGTTGAGTTGTAAATCAGCCGCTGGTTCAAATCCCACCCCTGCCATGAACGTAGTAGGTGGTCTTGAGTAAGCTGCTCCTCTCAGCCCCAGCTGTATTGTGGGGATAATATGACTTTGTCCACCGTTCTGGTTGGACAAAGAGTGGTGTATAAGCATACTGTTTTTTATTATTCTATCACATAGTTGTTTCATTTATGAATGAATTGAGTGAATTTTTTTTTATTCATGGTCAATGACCAACACATGGACTGCTTGTTTTCAGAGCAAGAGTGGTTTTGCATAGTGTGAAATGTTTTGTAACGATAACAGCCTGTATGGTAGGTCTAGAGTCCAGTAGCACCTTTAAGACTAACCAACTTTTCTGTAACATAAGCTTTCGAGAACCACAGTTCTCTTCGCCAGATGCATCTGACAAAGAGAACTGTGGTTCTCGAAAGCTTATGCTATTGTAAAGTTGATTAGTCTTAAAGGAGCTTCTGGACTCTTTACTATTTTGCTACTACAGACTAACATGGCTAACTCTGTAATGATGATATTTGTTTATATGTGCCTGTTTTGCAGGGATGTTATATAAGTTATAATGAGAGGATATGAAACCTGCTTTGAGCAATCTTTATTTAAAATATGCCATTGCAGATGTGTAGAAACCATCTTATATCTAAACATGGATTCAGTTATAGAATAGAATCAGAACATTATTAGTCAGTTTTAAATGGAGCTGAACTCTAATGGTTAGAAAAGAAGGGAATAAAGTTCAGTAGAGGAAAACTAGCAGCCTCTCCAGAACTCTCATAAGCATCCACTTTAAGTTTGTATAGACTTGTTATAACAGCCCCCCCCCCCGCCCCATAAAGCATTATTGTTCTGTAATGCCATCAGTGGATACGGCACTTCACAAAGAAAACGGATCCCTGCGTCTTAATGTTTTTGTGATCTCCTTATTGCCTTTCTCATCTTGAATTTTAGGAGGGGAATAAACATGGATGCACACCTTTCATTTCAAACTCTGTGAAGGAGTCTCTGCAACCAGTTCTCTCTCTCTTTCTCATTTTTAAAGGAGCCACATTTCTATAAATAGTTGTGTTGCTTATCTGCTTCCAACACTCCTGAGTAACAGCCCAGCTGAGAAATTTAACAAACTAGATTCCTGAATTTAAAAAAAAAATCTTGAGGTGGTGTTGAATAACCTGATGGACCCTGCTGAAAACAAAGCATGACCTGATTCCCCCCCTCCATTTCGTTCCGTGTATGCATGTTCTGCTCCATGTTTTGTCCACTTGGCTCCCACTATCTTAGAGAACTTCTAAAATTAGTGTTGGAAGTGTTGCATACATCATCATCGAATTAATGTACATCAGGTCGCTTCCTATGAGGATGCTCCTGAAGACAAATAAAAAGCACCCTTTCCATCTGCTATCACAGAAATAATTCTGACACCCCTGCAGTGCAGGCCTGTGCTGTTATGGCCCATTGTAGAGGGGAGAGACAGGGTGCTGAAGCTGAGAGACAGTCGATTGCTGTCTTGCTCAGAGATGAGGCAAGATTTGAACTGGGGAGTCTTGGGTCTTCTGAGATAATATAGTGCCTGTGACTGACCTCAGAGGGAAGGATTCTGCGCTTCAAATTTTGCCTCTTCCCTGCAGTCACATAGTTGATCTTAGGCAAACTTCTCAACATTACTCCTCTCCTGCGTTTTGGGGTGGGGAGGGAAGAGGATAATATATCTGAGATGCTTTCTGCTCCCAAGTGCTCTAGAAATGCAAAGCTATTGTGCTTGCTCATGTGAAGGGAGTGTTTATGCTGCTCACATTGTAGTGTTTGACAGTGGTCAAATGCAGACCGTCCACATGACTGTAGCCCTTTTTTTGCAGTAGATGATTCAGATGGGTTTTGGCTTCTCGTGGAAGCAATAGCTAACCATAAGAAGAGCCTTGCTGGATCAGACTAGCGAGTCCATCTGATCCAGCATCCTGACTCATACAGTGTTCAACCAATTACCCTGGAGTTCCAACAACAGGGCATAGAGGTCAAGGCCTTCCCCAATGTTACCTTCCTGCACTGATATTCAAAGGTTTACTGCCTCTGGACATGGAGGTTCCCTTTAGTGACCATGGCTGGTAGCCACTGATGCACCTATCCTCTGGTTCTTAGAGAAGTCTCCCCAAATGCGTGCACACATTTTGAGTGGGATTCTTATCTTGTAAACATGTGCGACAGTGCCTGGTCATACACAGTATTATATGGTTATTGCAGTCCAAGAGGAGTTATTTATAGCGGCAGTATTTTTCCTCCCAACCTCATTCATGGTGTCTAAAATTGCACTTGAAGCAAGCAACAGTTTATCTCATTAACATCTTCTGCTGTTAACACTTCTAGCGGAGGGCAAAATAACCCTTCTTGTGATTTGCAACCATGTTGTACCCAGTGCGTTTGTGTGAGAGAGAACTTCCTCCACGTTATGCTGCTCCTACGCCATTTAAAAATGCTTGAGATCTTTAATCTGTTCCACAGATTAATGTCTTGAGATTTCTCGTGGAATTCGATACCAGCTGCTGTATGAGAGAGTCCCAATTGTGGTATTAATCCAGTACTGGGAGAAGAATTTAACCCTGGACTCCTCTTTACGCCATATGTCGGAGGACTATCAGTGGAAGATTGCAGCACATCTTCCTGGGTGCCCTGATAAGATTCTGGAGATCCAATCACACCTGCATATCCATTGGCGTTCAGTGCAGGTCCGGTGCCAGGAAGGCATTCAACTCGCCCACGTTTTGGCTGATGTGGAGACCAAGCCTCCACCTTTGGTATCCTGTTCTCCCCAGTCATTTGAACCCTGCTTTCACAGTTTGAACCCTTCACCCTCGCTTTGTTGCAGCTGGTGCTGAGTGGAGACATAAGGCCATAGATCAAAATTGCCACACCGGCATCCCAGAGGCTGCCCAATAATTCTGTGTGTCCCCTTTCTGCTTCTCCAAACTTGTGAGATTAGGGTGAAAGTAAAGGCTGCAGTTTCAAAGCTTTTTTTTATTAAAAGGGTTATTGATACAAGAAGTTCTGTTTGCATTGCTTCTTGTGAAGCAAGTTTGGATTTGCACTGTTAGCCTTGTGGTGGGCATGGCTCATAATTTCCTTCAGAGATCTTTAGTGTCACGCATCACATATGTGTATACGTCTCTTCTGCCCTTTAGCCCCCAAAGTGTGATTTTAACATAGAAATAATTTCTGTTTTTCTCTGATGTGTAAGTTCTCAAGGCAGTGAACTTCTGTGTTTGGCCTATGAAACTGTTTAAGGTTCTTTGTACACTGGTGGCGATGTACAAAAAATGCAGTTTAAAAAACTGATATTGGACACACTTAGCAGCAGCAAAATATGGTTTTAAGAGCAACTCATAAGATCTTTGCTGGTCAGTAGAGAGGCATTTTTTTAAAAATGAGAAATTGCTTACAGGCTTCGTGGGAGCCTGTAGAACATAAACAAATGGAAATCTCCGTGCACCTGAGACTGTTTTTAGAAGGCTTGCCTGGTTGCTTGCGGTCTTAAGCTTTGTTCTTGGCAATCCCTTTTGACCAGCCTAAAATCAGGTTTCTAATCTGTGAGGTCATTTGCATTATGAGTGGTTGTTAGCAAAGGAAAGCACAAGCGCTTTCCAGTTCACCTTTTGCGTATTGGTTAATATCCTGTAACTGCTGTTCGTCTTAGACTGTTGTGCCTCCTGAGGTTCTTGTGCTAGTTGACAGGGCCAGGAACCAATAGAGCAAGTTCCTACATTTTAATCCTTCCTTTCTTCCACCACGGCAGTGTACACAGATTTCTCAGGCTATCTCCTATCCTGGCAAGACATGTTTAGCTCTAGAGAGAAGACTGCATCACATGCTTTCCAAATTTTCCTTGTTTCCATAAGTAGCACACACGCATGTTTTATTTTTCGGGTAAACACGTCCTTATTCCTCCTTTCCGTGCTGTGTTATGGTGGGGGTTAATTATCCAAGTATAAAAATACCCAAACAGCTCTGAAATAGCACATCAAATTGAAAACGGCAGCAAAACAGTATGCTACAAATCCAGTCAGAAGTCCCTAATCCTCAGTAAGTGCCCAAGTCCAAGCGGTGCTGAAATAGAAGCAGCTCGACCTGGGGTAGGAAGTCTTAACAAGCAGAAAGCCAACAGAACTCCTTGTTGCAAAGAGTTCTGAGGACCAGGTGCCACCACTAAAGAAGTCTTGTGCTACCCACAAACTCAAGTGGTAGTGGGCATACTGATAAGGTCCTGTGTTGACACGCTCAACGTGCAGTCAGTCCATGTGTCCTGAGCAATTGCAAGATAATTTGTAATGAGCAAAGGAGAATCTTTCTTTCTTAACACTTTAGCCCTTCCCCGACCAGTTTTGTTTCCTTGAGGTCCATATTGACCATCCGGATCCTCTGGAGCAACAATGAACTTTCGAAGCCCAGTTTCTCCTACCTGTTTTTCTTTTCACTTGAATGTAGTGGTGTCACTGTGACAAAATTTCAGCAGCCCCTGTTTCTGGGTAGTGGTGGAAGCGCTGCTGCAGCGCACGTGTCCCAGACGATTTTTCAGCCTCTGAATATGTCACCTCAAAAAACAAACTAATACTTCCTCATCTGTTTTGGATATAAAGTTAACTTGTTGGATGGATTTTTAGTTGGACTCCTATTTGGTTAAATCAAAAATATTTCCTTTTATTTTTAAGATTCTGGAAGTTTCGGCCATTCTGGTGGTCAGCAGCAGAGGTATGTGTGTCCAATAAAAAAAAATATTATAAAACCTTTTGGAGGAAAATGGGTTTCCCCCTCAGAAGGTATGCTTCTATATGTTTAGCTGGCCACTTGGATTTTGTGTTGTTGCTGTTTACAATTCTTGTTTGAAATCCCCTTGGGCCCAGTGCACACAGTGCAGACTGCAGTGTGAGACTCACACCTTCTGTGCACCATTCCTCTCCCCTCAATGTCACACCAGAATTTCCTGTTCAGTCTTCTCTCAGGTGAAGAATCATTTTTTGGGGGGGGGAAGAAGTATGGATTCTTCTTTGGCCTATCACAGAGTGACAAAGCCAGCCAGTGAAGCAGCTGTGCCTTGGGCTGGCAATGCTTCGAATCCAGGGAGTGCCCCAGAGAGAAGAATCTTCTCAGATGCATTTAATCTCCTTGCTTCCCCAAATCCCATTGTAGGTAGCTGGAGGAGAGGACTGGCTGTGACCCATCTTGTCAGTAGGCTGCCTTCAGGGCAGCAAGAGCTTGTCCCCCTCTCTTGTTCAACTTGGATTGACAGTAAGAGCCAGAACAGCAAATGTTAGTTAATGCCAGCGAACAGTTACAGTTTCATGGTTGTTGGGGGTTTTCCGGGCTGTATTGCCGTGGTCTTGGCATTGTAGTTCCTGACGTTTCGCCAGCAGCTGTGGCTGGCATCTTCAGAGGTGTAGCACCAAAAGACAGAGATCTCTCAGTGTCACAGTGTGGAAAAGATGTAGGTCATTTGTATCTACTCAGGAGGGGTGGGGTTGAGCTGAGTCATTCTGTAAGAGTTTCCCAGGGTGTGGAATGCTAATGGCGGGAGGCTTCACTGTATCCTGAGGAGGTTCTTTTGCATATGGAAAAGAACCTCCTCAGGATACAGTGAAGCCTCCCGCCATTAGCATTCCACACCCTGGGAAACTCTTACAGAATGACTCAGCTCAACCCCACCCCTCCTGAGTAGATACAAATGACCTACATCTTTTCCACACTGTGACACTGAGAGATCTCTGTCTTTTGGTGCTACACCTCTGAAGATGCCAGCCACAGCTGCTGGTGAAACGTCAGGAACTACAATGCCAAGACCACGGCAATACAGCCCGGAAAACCCCCAACAACCATCGTTCTCCGGCCGTGAAAGCCTTCGACAATACAGTTACAGTTTCAGCTGCTGAGTCCCAGCGAGGTTCCATATGACAATAGCATTCATTTGAAACATCCTACGTTTCTCTTGCAGCTATGCAGGGTATGGCAATCAAGGAAATCAGAACTTTGGACAAGCGCCACAGGTAGGCTAACCCAACTAGCTTTGTGCTGTTCCTTTAAAGCAGCAAGTGGCCCTACGTTCTTACAGGCAGAAAAGGTTCTGTTGCCAAGAGTTAGCTTCTCTTGAGAGGTTTGCAGGGGGACAGTCGGAACAGCAGCCTAAGAGAGATCTTTACTCAGGACCAGGAAGAGAGCTCCAGTGGATGAAGGGGATATGGTCACTCTTGGGGCTAAGACAACAAAACAGGCATGGATTACTCTTGCACATCCGCTGTGTTGGTGGCAAGTCCCCCAATTTATCATAGCTTGGCTCTAGGACAACTGGCCAGCGTTGAGCAGGCGTGGTTGTATCGAAAAGCTGGGGCTCAGGCATCTAATGACTGTCAGACGTGGTGAATGATTGGAAGACAGGTGTTGGGAACAGGCCAGACTCTCACTGAGCAACTCTACTTACCTTTGAATGCACAAGTGCAGTTAGCACTCTCAACTACCCAGCCTGTGACAAAGTGCAGCTCCGGGGCCTTATCTCTCCTTTGCCCTCTTGCTATTGATTACAGGGTTACCCTGGCTACGAGCCGAGCGGGGAGAGTTCCTCTTACGGGCAAGGGTACGGAAGCTATCAAGGCAACTATGGACAAACACAGACAGGTTTGATGAGCATGCTGACATTTTTGCACACGTGCACAGTTCGGATGTGCCCATTTTACTGAAAGCGTTCCCTGTTGGCTCTTCAGGTTATGGGCAAAGTGGCCAGCAAGGTTTTGGCGGTTATGAAAATCAGAACCAGAGCTCCTACGGCCAGGAGTCCTACGGCAATCAGGGGCAACAGAAAGATTCATCAGGAGGGTAAGGAGCTGAGCTTTTAGCCCAGTCTCAAACTGATGAGGATACTGCTAAGGTAACAGCAAACATATCTCAGCTGCTGTAAAGCCTTATCCTTTGCTTGCTTAAGTCTTGTACTGAAAAGGGGCATAAGAATAGGGTTGGCATGCTTCCCACACCCTTCTGAACCCTTCCTCACTGGAAGCCTTGGAAAGAGGGAAGGAAGGTTGCCAAACAACCACACTTCTTGTTTCCGAACTATACAGAAGATTCTTCCCCCTTGGCCTCTCCCTCCTTACGGACAGCTCTCCCCTAAGCATACTTCCTGTTAAGAGCATAAGAGCTCTGCTGGATCAGGTCAAAGAGCCATCTGGCCTAGCATGCTAGTTCCCACAGCATCCAGCCTGATGGCTCCAGGAATCCCACAAGCTGGGCAAAAGTTTGCAGTCTTCCCAGCAGCTGGCTTTCAGAGGTACACTGCCTCTGGATGGTGGGGGTGGGGGGGGAGTTCCTCTTAGCCATCATGACTAACGGTTCAAACAGTGGCAGTCTGTGTCTGAGTCAGTAGCCCTCTCCACGTTTTGTGTTGCTGAATTGTGCTGTGTGTGAAAAAAACATTTATGCACCTCCCTACTCATGAGTACAAGACACTCAAATAAGATGTTAGATGTGCTATGACAGTAATCCCAAGCAAGTCTATATTTAGAGTCCTACTCTGGTCTTTTCAGTGGGGCTTACTCCCAGGAAAATAATTCTTAGGACTGTACAGTGTGGCCAGCAGTGGTTTAGCTGCTGGACATCCTTTCCCCTTAGAATCATAGAATCATAGGGTTGGAAGGGACCTCCAAGGTCATCTAGTCCAACCCCCTACACAATGCAGGAAATTCAGAACTACTTCCCCTTGGCCACTCCCCACACACTCAGTGACCCCAGCTCCATGCCCAGAAGATGGCAAAACATCGTCAGGATCCCTAGCCAAAGTGGCCTGGGGAAAATTGCTACCAGAGCCCAAAGTGGCAATCAGCATTATCCTGGGCATGTAAGAGGGGGCCACGAGAACGAAGCACTGATGCAACCCTTCTTGCCCCCTCCCTCTCATGATCTGCCTAGGTTCACAGAATCAGCATTGCTATCAGATGGCCATCTAGAATCCACTTAAAAACCTCCAAAGAAGGAGAGCCCACCACCTCCCAAGGAAGCCTGTTCCACCAAGGGACTGCTCTAATTGTCAGGAAGTCCTTCCTAATGTTTAGCCAAAAATTCTTTTGATTTAATTTCGATCCGTTGGTTCTGGTCTGACCTTCTGGGGCAGCGGAAAACAACTCCACGCCATCCTCTGTACGAGGACAGGGACTCTTCTTCCTGTGTCTTCAGTTTATTGAAAGTAGCCCTAGCGCCTCTTTTTTAGCACCACCTTCCATTTCATTGACTTTTCAGATTTATTCTGCCTGTCTCTGGGCTAGCTTGTATATGTTCAGTGATTTCCCCTCCCCTTAGCTGTTTGCTAGCTGCTGGCAGCATAGGCTGTCAAAGTATGAATGACTTAGGTGGGATTCCCTGGGTAGTCGTGAAGAATTACTTGTGATAACAACGTAGTTGAGAATGACAGAAGATCCCAGATTAATGGGATTTTGTACATTCCCATTCTTTTAACTGAGCTTTTGGATCTTTGCTAAGCTAAAACATTTATTTTTATTTATTTACTTCATTTATGCCCCACTTTTCCCCCAAAGAGGACCCAGAGTAGCGTGTATCATTCTCCTCTCCTCCCTGTTATCCTCACAACAACCCTGTGAGGTAGGTTAGGCTCTGTGAGTGAATGATCCAAGGTCACTTATAATGGAGATTTGAACCTGGGTTTTCCAGATCTTTGTCCAGCACTCCAAGTGCTATATTACACTGGCTCTGAAACCTTGCTATACCAAAGGATCATGAATGCTTGAAATGCTCGTCCTTGTTTCTGGTGGATGGGGGAGCCTGCTTTGTCTTAGTTTGAGCTGACTTGTTTTCCTTTTCTTAGTAGCAGAAATTGGGAATGACAATCACTTGGACTCATAGATGCATTTCTGGCCTTAGAATAGTGGTTCTCAAACCAGCAGTGGTCTTGCATCACCTAAGGGGGGGTGTAAAATTCTGGATGAGGAGGTCCTGAGGCACGTGGAACCTACTTCCTTCATCAGTTAGCACTTGGATAGATTAAATGGCCAAGGGCAACTGGCCCTCAATAATGCACATTGGACTTGTGAGGGCATCTGTTCTGTTGACTTAGTTTGGCTAGGGAAGAATGGAGCGCCGAAAGAGCTGCCACTTTGCTCTGTTTCCTTGTGCAGGATTCTTAGAAGTCAGGCAGAACTTGTTCTGTTCCTCTACCCAGTCCAGCGCTTGGCTCAGGAACTCAATCCACATATGCTGCTGGAGGCTGCCTGAGGGTCTCTGTGTGCAGTCCTATGTGTCATTCTCAGCCAGGGGAGAATAGAGAAAGCTTCAGAGCAAGAAAGCCGAAATTTTGAATTGCTTTGGAGGACACCCAGGAGAACTCCAGTGATAATTGGGGCGGGGAAAGCTGTCTCTTTGGGTTCTAATATTGGGTATCCTGAAACAAGCAAACCAAAATGTTTGTTTAATGTCTATGTGCGGTAGCCCGCCTTTCAACCGATAACCTCCCAGTGCTCCTACAATAAGATCAAATGGAAACAATCAGTTGCTCGATCGCATTTAGTCCTCCCCAGCCCTCTACATGTTCTAGCTGGTATTATTTTCTTCTTTACAGTATCTGTGGCAAAGCCAGGAGAAGGGAGAGGGGTTATGGTTCATCACTAGAGGCATACTTTGTGTATTCAAAACCCCAGATGCAGTCCCTGTTATATTCATTTAAATGGTCCTTGATAGGAGAAATTGACAAGGATCCTCCTTTTGCAGACTTTTGAGAGCCACCACCGATGAGAGCAGACAGTACTGAGTTGGATAGGCCACTGGTTTGCATCAAGCGAATTCCTGTTGTTGTAAATCTCTTCTTCCTGTCCTCTTCTCAAAACTCTTGAGGAGCAGAGCCCTTCAGAACAAGATGCTGATCTTCCATAGTGGACAGGGCCTCTCTTCTCCTGGTGGCCAGTGACAACACAGCCCTAGTTATCTGAGGGGATCTCAGATGCCATCACTTTAAATTTCAGTGCATGCTTTGGATCAAGTAACTAAACTGTGTGTTTTGCTGCACCTATATATAAAACTAAGAGTGCAATGATGTTTCTGTTTTGTTTTAGTGGGGGGTCTTCATACGACCAGAAGCCCAGCTATGGGCAACAACAAGGTTCGTACGACCAACCCTCCAGTTACGGTCAGCAGCCAGGGTCCTTTGACCAACAGTCAGGTTACAGCCAGCAGCAAAGGCAATTTGACCAGCAGTCTGGCTACGGCCAACAGGGACAGCAGCAAAGCTTATATGACCAGCAGTCCAGCTATGGCCAAAATCAAGACTCATATGACCAGCAGCGGCAGGGCTTTGGTCAGCCGCCAGGCTCCTACAACCAAAAGTCAAACTACGGCCAGCAACAAGGATCATATGGCCAGAACCAGCCATCCTACCAGTTACAGCAGAAGGAAGGTTTTGGCCACAACGTGCAAGGTAAGCAATACACCCAGGAAGCTTAACAAAAGTAAACAGCCGATGTTGTCAGTAGTGCTTATGCTATGGGAACTAGGTCGGGGGGGGGGGGCATCTGCAAAACCATCCCGGAACACTTCGGAATGGGAGACTTCTTTCAGTGCATGAAGCTCCAGGTTCAACTGATGGTGTGTCTAGTTAAGGGATCTTCCGTGCAGTCTAAAGCAAGGTTCCACGGAAATCAGTGCGTTGCTTGTATAGCAAGATTGGGAAAGGCTTTGCTTGAGATAGGGAAGAATTCTTAACAGTCACTGTTAGATAGTAGTGGGTTTGGCTTGGAGCTTCTTTAACCCAAGCATGGCATGAAGAAATGCCGTCATTGCTCTCTGCTTTCTAGTTTGCATCTTTGCTCAATACTGGAGGACAGTGTTCTGTCTTGCATGGGCCCCACTAGTTTTGACAAGGGTATTGTTTCTGTTTTATAGGTATTCCTTTACAAAAAAACCCTCCTGTCTGCTGAAACAGCACGCCAGGCGTACACATTTGAAACGCTCACAGCAAAAATGCCAGCAATAGTTATGGTCTATTAAAGAAATGGTACCTTCAGGCTGAATATTACTACAGAAGTCTTGTGGACAGACTTCTCTTGGTGCCTAAATGTGTTAAAACAGATGCCAGGCCTGCTTTATTCATTTGGGATATTTCTGTCCTGTATTTCTCTTGAAAAGGCATTTGAGGGAATTTCCAGATAAGGATATGAACTTAAAGCAAGGGTGGGGAATCTTCCATTCAGAAACTGGAAACCTAAAAACATCAACTAGAAGCAGCACAGCTAGGATTAGCATTTTTTAAAAAGTTAAATCCATGATTGGCATTTAGAACCAAGGAGTTGGATCCAGCCGACGTTTTCACTCAGTCTCACCTAATTCCTCTCCCTTACTATGACCCCAGTTTCTCATGGCTTTTGTTCTGACAGGCCCCGTGATTCCCAGCATTGCCTTTTGGACAGTGCTTCTGTTTTCAAACAGTGGAAAAACTGGTTGGATCCAACATATAAAATAGCAGTAAAGCCAACAGGGGAGAGGAGAGTCGATCACCATTGTTCATTTCACCAGGTGACCATCCGAATACAAATACGACACAGGAAGTTCGCATGTCACATGTAAGCAAGGCACTGTCTTCATCCAGTCCAATTACTCCAAATGGCTTTGTAATTCTGCAGATGAACGCCGTGAAAAGAGCAGGTATGGAGAAGACAACAGAGGTTTTGGTGGGCCTCGAGGAGGTGGAAGCAGGTTCGATGCTGACAGCAGAGGTCCGATGTCTGGGATGAGGTAAGAGTTTTACTCCTAGTACTCACTGGTGATGGAGTGTAGCTGCCTAGCTGATCTGTTCTCCATGCTTGCAAATGCTCAAAAGGTGTTTCTGCTCAGAGTTCCGATCTGAAGGTAGTTAATTTTGTCACTGGATCTAATTTTATCACTGTTGCTTTCAAATTTTCTGTTACTGAGAATGTGAGTTGGGACTGAATCAAAACCAACGTTCTCTATCTTCTAGCAAGATAGTGTTTTACAGTACAATCCTGTGCAGAGTTACTCCAGCCTAAGCCCATTGATTTCAGTGGAATTACACTGGGGTAACTCTGCATAAGGTTGTGCTGTAAGTGGGCCAAATCCAGTGCCTGGTTTAGTTGGTAAGAGTCAGACTCAGTCAGACTTTCACTGGAAGATTTCTTGCATTCAGCTATCAATAAATATGCAAAATGTACATAATAATCCTTGCTCATCCACATGACATAACTTTGAGGTGGGTGATCCCATTTAACTAGTGGGAATGGGCATAGCCAGCCTTTTACTGAGCTCTGCTCCCATGTCTTTAACAGCAGCTTGTGTGCTTGTCAGACACCAGCGAGACTTCTTTCTCTCCAGGTTGCGAAAAGGTTCACCAACTGATTTCAGCAGATAAAGCTGCTCTCCAAAAGGTGCAAGAACTGGCCAAGCTAGTCTTGTCATTTGGCGGCTCTTGTGGGAATGGAGGTGGGGAGCGGCTGTGGTTTGCCAAAGGGCCCTCCTGAGAACGTGTCTGGATTTGAACTGGAGTTTCCTATCCCTGGCAGCGTTTAGCCCCAGATGTATCTTGAGCTACCTGTCAGCAAGCAAAACTTATGTATTAATTTATTTATACCCCACTTTTGTCCCCACTGGGGTACCAAAGTGACTTACGACATTCTCCTCTATTCTGTTTTTATCCTTACAACACCCCTGTGAGGTGGGTTAGGCCGCTTGTGTATGGCTGGCCCAAGGTCACCTGGCAAGATTCCAGTACAGAGTGGGGATTTGAGTCTGGGTCTCTCCCTTCCTAGGCCCACACTCTGACCACCGGTCTGCAGTGGCTGACCCCACACTGTCAAATTGACTGCCTTCCTTAAAAACATTATAGTAATGACACTTAAATTAAATTACAGCATTTCTGTAGCACGTTCAGTGTTCAAGGTGCTTCACGTGCTCTCTTGCTGTTATCCTTACAACAGCCCTAAGGTGAGCCAGCACAGTTATCTCAGTACTGCAGATGGTTGGCTGAGGCTGAAAGAGGGCCATTGCCTAAGGCCAGGCTTGAATTGAGCAGCTAGTAGATCACAGGCCATTCTCTAAGCAGCTGCACTACCACGTAGTTTTTCATTCCTCTAACCTAATTTCAAGTAATGTCAGAAAACAAACACAACTCACTTCTTTCTCAGTGAGTGGTGAGATGCTCTTAATGCGGACACTCTCAGATTCATTCTTCATCATTAAAGTTACTGTGAGATGTGAGAGAGGTTGGTGGGGAAGATGGTGCAATTTGCTTAGAAAGCAAAATAATTGATTGTAGTAGCTTAATGGAGGGCAGAAAGGTGTAGTGTCAGGTGTATGCTGGTGCTGAGAAAAGGGGGGGAGGTTTTGAGATGCTTAAGTTCAGGCTAGATTCAAGAAGGGGCTCCTTTCTAATTGGAATGGAGCTCTGACTTAACCCTTTTCCCTGCTCAGAGTTTGATGAAAGCTGTGTTGCTTGGCAACACGAATGTAGCACACTGATCCTATTCACAGCTCCAGAAACAGTCTTTGTGAAATTAAAACAATGGGTTCGAAGGTGTGAGAGAAAGAGAAAGCACTTAGGGTTCTTGGTTTGAGGGGCTGTTTTCCTCCAGAGTTTAAAGAATTAAATTGCTGTCTTGCTGATCAGGAGTGGAGGCTGAGCTTCCAAATAGGTTAGAATACTGGGTCTACTTGGGCAGAGCTGGATGCAAATTACAGGCATGCTGAGACTGGGCTGTCCTACGTGCCCGTCAAAGAACTATGTCCAGGAAAGCGTGATGGCAGAAACCAGAATAGGTTGCTAGGTATATTGCACCTCTGCCTGCATCAGTTACAGATCATTTTAAATCAATATGGAGCATTTATCTGTCCACGTGTCTGTCAGACTGTGGATCCCATTAATTTATAGATCTCTTTTGCTTGTTTGCCGATCAAGTTATTTCTCTGTAGCTCAGGCCTTTGTTTGCCTGATTTTCTGGATGTAACTTTGAATTTCCTGTATGAACTGAGGAAGGCCCCTGTCTCAATGGTAAAAGCACACACAGCCTCACACATAGAAGGCTGAATCTGTAGCAACCAGGTTGGGAAATGTCCCTCTCTGCCTTGTGAGCTGCTGCCGGTTGGCATGCACAGCATTGGGCTCGGCTGACTGGCGATCTGACTTCTGGTATAAGGCAACTTCACATGTCCACAAGCAAAAGTGAATCCTGAGAATTAGGGCTGCTATGCGTAGGATCGGGTTTCAGCAAGGCATTCCTGGGAAAAGAGGTTTGAGAAGAATTGTAGAACTCAAGAGAAGGAGTGCTAGTCTTTCAGATACCGTTTTCTAGAGGGGAAACTCCTGTTACAGAAGGCTTTATAACGAAGAGTACAGAAAGCACAGTAGCAAAATGGTCTGTAACACAAACAATCATAGGCAGCAGTACTTTGTGAGCTGTTCGCAACCACACCTGTGGGAAGGGACTAGCTATCTCACTTTGTGACCAGTCAATTGAAAATGTTCCGTGAGGCATTAGTGTCTTTCTAGCATGAGGTGTCACCGGGAAAATAGTAGGAGCCCTTACTTGGGGATGGCAGAGTGCAGGTGGACCGAAGGAAAGCAGGAGAGCTGTCACCCAAAACTGCTTTGAAGCTTATTTGGGTTGGAGATGTGCACATGGTGGAGGGGGGGGCATAGTTAAGGCTAGTAGGCCACGAGGATTAAAATAGCAGTTTTACAGCGTGGCACAATTTTTTGTTGTGTGTCACTGTCCCTAAATTTAAACCTTCTCTAATGTCCAGTGAACGGCCATGCCCTTTTTAGACTTCAGCTCGTTCCCAGTCAGTATGAATTGGAAATATTTCCATTTACAAACTTGAAATTTGTTGCACCTCGACTTGTTGGTGGAGTGTTTTAAAATCTGAAGTCTGTTTCAAGAAGTTCAGAACTGAAAACCTGTGCCTGTTGTTCTTCCTGCATGGAAGTAGCTGTCCTGTATGTAACCCGTAGCCCCTTTTTGCTGGGCTTAAAGTTAGGGTTGCCACGTGTCCGGTTTTCACCCGGATAGTCTAGTATTTTGGGAGACTGCCCAGGGGAAACACTCTCCAAATATTGAACACCTGGACGCTCTCCTCAGCAGCTCTGTTGCCCAGCCCGGGTACCTGTCTGGCCTCCTGCGGCTGCGTGGTGCCGCTGCCAGGAAGTGGCCGGCTGGGCCGGCCTGGGCACCTGCCCTCCTGCGCAGCACCAGTGGGGCTGCCCAGCTGGCCTCCTGCAGCTGCACTGCGCCACCCAGGAATGGCCGGCCAGCCCAGGGACCCGGCCAGTCTTCTGAAGCTGCATGGTGCAGCCCAGAAGTAGCCAGCCAGCCTGGGTGCCTGGAAGAGAAGTCGGCCCAATGTTGTCACTTCCAGTAGCGACATCATCGCATCGAGGTGTAGGAGCGCATGTGCACTATGCACACGCAAGCATATTTTTATTTTTAAAAGTGAGTGCGCGGTGTCCAGTATTATTCTGGGCCCCATCTGGCAACCTAGCTTAAAATCGGACCTGCTGCCTTGTGGGTGTACCTGAATGGAAGGCCTGCAGTACATATCAGGGGCTGCTACTAAAAAGAAAAATACTGACTTGAATCCTTTTTCAATGGCGAAAAATCCTGAAGCCAGAGATGAATTTTCTGACCACCATTAGTCTTGTGCACCTGCCTGTTTTGATGCACCAGGTTAATGAATGTCTTGGAATAGTAATTAAATATATGACATTTTTCTAGTTCTTAACTTAAAACATTCATGTACGCACATGAATTCACAGTTTGCATTCTTAAGGAGCATAGGGCAAGGCTGACATCTCCATGAACTTGGAAATCCAACTCTCTTTCTAAAAACCAGATCACAAAACTATAGTGAGCAGCTTCAATTTTCCTCTTAGCTCTCTCCTCTCACAAAGCATCCCAATGTATTATTTTTGAGTCTAGAAAAATGAGCACAGACTCAGTGGCAGTTCCTTAACTGGGTAGGAAAGCATCACCTCTGCAGGCATGCACAAAAAGCAAATCTGACCAGGTTGTGAATTTCAGGGGTTCCACGTGTTGTTGGCTATTACGACATTATATTGCAACATCCAGTGCCATGCAGATGCCCTGATAGATAGAGAGTGGTCAAAGGGAACTGATCAAAGCCAAGTGATCTGTGGGATCTGTTAATTTTGTGTGAAGGGAAACCGCATCCATTTTTTTAAAATGTCCTCGAGTGGACGGTCTAGCATGTGCAGATGCTGGTTTAAGGGAAACGACTTTGGAAAGCAGTTCCCTGTCTACTAGCACATATATATTCCCCTTCTGCAAATAATGTAAATTAGTCATAACAAAGAAATCGCTTGTGGGTTTTTGTTTTAGTCTGTCCGTGTATCAGAAGTAGAGTCCTGCTGGCTTGGATCGGATCCTCTGTTTGGTCAAAAGATTTTTCTGTTGCCTTCCGAGCTGTAGAGCCCTGGAATGCTATTCCCGAGGGTCTAAGAGAACTGCAACAAGAAAACGGAATTGGCAGAAATGGGCTTACAGGAGCAAAGCCTCACGCCTACACTAGCGGAGAAGTGGAATGTCTGCCAGTTTCCCCTTTCTGACTGCGCCCTCTTCCCGTGCTCACCAGCTTTCAGGAGCAACATTTCTTGGGGCTGTAATATAAGGGTAATTAAGCAAAAAAAAAACACCCTTCCACCAACTTGCTCTATAAGTAGAAGGGTTGGATTCAACCTGATGTCTCCAGCTTTCGTGAATACCTCTTGCCTACATCCCCGGTCTCAATTTGTCTGTGGGGATTGTGGGATCGAGTAGAATGTTTTTGCACGTACCACGTAGTTTCCTTTCTTTGACTGATGAGACAAACAGGTCTCCCCTGGGAAGGGGCTGTGGCTGAGCTACTGCTGGATCTGCACCCAGCAGCGCTTGATGATTCTTAACACCTACACAGTAGCTTTCTAAATTAGTGTCGCTTTTTGAGCCTCTGAGCTCAGCTTGTAGAGACTGAAGGAAGAAATCATTTCTTCAATTTTTCCTCTGCAGTGGTGGTGACCGAGGGGGCTCCAAAAATTTTGGTGGTAAGTGCCAAGCATTACAAAACAAAACAAAACAAAACAAAACAAAAACCTCAGTGGAAATTCTCTAGATTAAAAAGAGAAAAAAATATTTTTAAAACCCACCTAATGCCGTCTTACAATGTGTTAGAAGCATTTGTTTCCGTTTCTGTTTGTTTACCCCTCTTTTGGCCAAGGGTGGTATGCTTTTGACACAAAAAAAGAGTTTGTACATTTAAAAAAAGAGATTTCTGCTTTTTTGTTTTCTTTTTGCTAGTTGCATGAAAAAAATTCTTTTGTCATAACTCTTGCTTGCCACAGGATGGCCAACCCAAACGTCTCCTAAATGTTGCATACCATCTAAAGAGTTATTTCTTGCTGCCAGTGGCTAGCCCACTCTCACAAGACCACCAGCACAAACCTGACCGGCAAAAAACCACAGTCCGAAAACTTGAAAGACTGTGATATCTTCTTCTGTCAAATTATTTTTAATGACAGTATCTTCTAAATCTTTTTTTAAAGTGTCGCATATCTTTCCCCCCCTTTCTTTCTTTCAAGCATTGTTGATAGATTTTTGCATGACTTCTGTATTTACTGAATTACCCTTTGCTTTCTCTCTTTGGTTTCTTTCCTCAGGTCAAAGGGATTATGGTCCAAAGTCAAATGCTGGTAAGCAAAAGAGCCACATAGCCAGTTTTCTTCAGCCTTGGCTACTGCAAGTTCCATCTCTCCAGCCTCCTATTGTCACTCCTTGGCCTGTTCCCCCTCTGTCAAATACTCTGCCACCAAAGTCACTCACTGCTTGTGTCATTCCAAACATGTGTGGTCCCTCCTGGATGGCTTCCTTCATTGGTTTCCTGTTGGCTCCTTTCGCCAGCACAAAAACTTGTTTCCTTCATGGTCTTACCTCCCTCTTTTAATATACTGATTATATCCCTGTCTGCAGCCTTTATTCCACCACCCAGAGCCATCCAGATGCCTCCTGGTCCCTTTCTTCCTTGCTGCCTCTTATGCTCAGAGCCACCTTTCAGAGCCTCTGTATGATCCCATCTTCCTCACCTTTTATCTTTTCAGTGAAGCTAGGAGCAGGAACCTGTTGTCTTGTATTCTGTCAAAAGCCATGTACATTGACAGTGGTATATTTAAAAGTGACAGTTTTGCGGTTGTTGGTTCTCTGCTTTGGCTGGGGGGGGGAGTTATTCAATGATTGGTAGTTTCAGGATGGATGAAAGAAAGTACTTCACTCAGTACAAAATGAACTTTAAACTTGCTGCCACAACTCATGATAGTTTAAATGGTTAAAAGTGGGATTAGACATGCTTATTAAGAATAAATCCATTGATGGTTATTAGCCATGATTAAGAATAAAACCTCCATGTGTGGAGGCAGTGTACCTCCTGAGTACGTTGGAAACATAACACTGGGCACAGGATAGATTTTTTCCCCCGATACTACTTTCTGTCTTCACTAAGGATATGCTTTGGGGTTCTGCTAGGGATCAAAGAATTGCTGCTTGCGGCTGTAGTCCCATGTCAACACAACTTTGCTTTCCAGAGTGTGTTCAAAGCTGCCTGCAACAGGAAGTTGCCAGAGCTTTTTGTTTTTACATGCAAAATGGCAGTTGCACTTTGATTCCCAGCATCTTGAAATAGAACTTTTGGCTAACCCACCAGAAGGCCTTCTGGTTTAGAACTAACTTTCTCTCCCCCTGCCCCTTTTATTTTAACCTAGATTCAGAATCTGATAACTCTGACAACAACACCATCTTTGTACAAGGACTTGGGGATGATGTTTCAACAGATCAAGTGGCTGAATATTTCAAGCAAATAGGTATTATTAAGGTGTGTAACGCTTAAAATTTACCGGGGTGAAGAGTAGCAGATTGTGAGGCGGAAGTGAGGAAAGCTACTGGATTTACAGTGCAATGTCAGGCCGTGCCAGTCAGATCCCCAGATACTTCACTGTAGACACTCCAAGAGTCCAGTTAAAGTTTCTTTATTAGAGATCCATCAGTATCAGTGCACTCAAACAAATCCATTGGCAGAAGTGACGTAAGGAAGAAAAGCAATGTTAGTTATAGGGCAAGGTTCCCACCCTGGGATAAGTACTGTTAGAATTTAGACGTGCAGGGCCTAGAAGGATGGAGCGGGGAGGGGAAGAGGAGGATGAGCTCATTCCATGTTTCAGGGGGATACAGCTCCGACCGACACTTCAAGGACACTTTCCCATGCCAACCGAGAAAGTGAAAGTAGCCACCTGCAAGATAAGCGATTCTCAGCTACATAGTTATCATCTACACAGATATTCCTCCACACATTCTCAGAGGCCCAGAATATAACACAGAGTGCAGTAGACATACATGGCAGATAAGCAGGGCGCATCTGACAAGTTACTCCAGTCTAAGCAAATTGAAATCAATAGGCTTAGACTGGAGTAACTCTTCTTAGGATTGCACTGTTAGTTGGGATAGACATTTTATCTGCAAAAGGGTAGCCATTTTAGTCTATTATAACAAAAAAAGCCAGAAACCCAGTGGCACCTTAAAGGCAAATAACATTTATTCTAGCATGAGCTTTGAAGACATGAGCTCTGACTTGTAAAAGCTCACTCCAGAATAAATGTTGTTTGTCTTTAAGGTGCCACTGGATTTCTGTATCAAATTTCAACCCCATCCTGGAGACACATATCAAGAAACGATTTAAAACCAATAATGAAACCAATCAAAACAATAGGAAGGTATGGAACCTTGGTCTGGTTTTTTGCTATTTCTGAAAGATGCTCAGGTTTTGGACTTTGGCAAGTCTCTGGGAGAAAGTGATATACTTGTTGGGCAGCCCTCATAGATAACCCTGTGATGTGCCATTACTATGTAAGTTGGATTTCTCTCTGCTAAACTCCGAGGCATGTTCTCGGTTTATCGAAACAGCCAACTCGAGTTACAGAGCGGACGGTGATCTCTTGCGCTGGGTGGGGTCCAAGCATTTAGTATGTCACTTCATTTCATGACCAGGAGCCTCTATTATTATTATTATTATTATTATTATTATTATTATTATTATTATTATTATTATTAGCAAATTCTTCAACATCTCTTTTTTTTAAAAAAAAGAATTTTTATTGGATGGGTTTACAAACATAAACATAATAATCATTATCATTTTCCACCCCATTGCATTTTCCCCATCCTTCCCCCCCCCCTTTTCTAATGACTTCCAACAGTTTTCCATACCCAACTTAATAAATTCCTCAACATCTCTTTGGCAGCACAGGATTCTGCTGCAGTTTTTCTGTATTTCCGTGATGAAAAGAGAGACCAAGCTCTGAAAGCGAAGGTGCCGTGCTAATCTAGAGCTGTTCTTCTTTCTCCTCCTCTCCAGAAATACACCTGGCTCGTTCCTTCTCCACCAGTGGGCCTCGACATAGAGGCTGGCCTTTGTCAGGTGGTGGTTGTTAAGGACAGCCTGTTGGTTAGCACAAGTGTAGAAGGTCTTAGAACTGAACAGTTCTTTTTTTAAAAAAGCTTGATAGAGAAGGTATGAACTGTACAGGAACATACAAAGCTGTCGTGTATTGAATCAGATAAGTGGTCCGTTCATCTGGGCACTGGCTCCTCTGACAGGTGGTGATTCTCGAGAGACTTGGGCTTTACCTGCTGCTTGAAAACCCAGGACTGGGGGGGGGGGGGGTTGCAGCTTTAACCTGTCCTTCTCCTAGTGTTTTCTTGCTGGAAAAAGCCACCACCCTGCAAGCATTTACTCCTGTTAAGGAAAACTTAAAGTTATATGTCTTTTCCCCAAACAGAAGTAAAAACAGCTTACTGGTAGCTTTTTCCAGTGACAAAATGGCAGGGAAGGAAAAGCATTTCCACCTTTCTCTCCCCCTCTTTCCCCTCGTTTTCCTCTTCAATCAAACAGTCCTGGAGGCTGCATTTGCTAAAAACAAAAACTTCATTTAAAATAAACATTGGGAAGGGGGTATGCATTAATTGACTTCCCAGATCCTTTAACTGGAAACCCTTCTACTGCAATGCATATGTCCTGTTTCTAAGCTATGCCCCCCACACCACCATCCTGTATAGTTGTTGCAGTTACTGATGCCCTAGAGCAATGCAGGAATTGGGGGGAAATGAATGGGAAAGGATCACAGCTGAGATCCATATCACACAAATTGCAAGGTTATCCTACTTGTGTGTATGTGTTGCTGCCGGCTGGCCAAAACAGTTCTCAGGAACATCTGTAGCAAGGAAATGCCATTTACCTCTGTGTATTTCCCCCCACCAGACTAATAAAAAGACAGGGAAACTTATGATAAACCTCTACACGGACAAGGATACCGGCAAGCCGAAGGGGGAAGCAACGGTGTCTTTTGATGATCCTCCTTCTGCTAAGGCAGCTATTGACTGGTTTGATGGTAAGGGCCTTCCTCTTCTGTACATTGAGTGATGTGTGTGTGTTCATGTACTAGTTTCCTCTTCTAACGCTTAATAAAATGGTAAATGATGCCCAGTAAATAATTAACACCAGTCACAAGGGACTGTGGCAGGTTTTCTCCAGACCTGTCTCTGCAGAGCTAGGAAGCTTGGCTGGGAGGTTTGAGACGCATTTCCCTCCTTGCAACAACCACCTCCCTCTCTTACAAGACCCTGCTTGGTCTTCCCAAACATATATTTTGTCTAGATGTTTTGGGGATGCGGGGCCCAGTGCCCAGTTCTGTTACCTGCCTGAGGGCTCTCGCAGTTGCCTTTCTCAATAGGATTCCAAGCTTCTCTCCCCCTTTCTGAAATTGCTTTTACTGAGGCAGACGCAGAGTGATCTCATCTCCCCATTTCACTTTCTCTTCCTCTAGGAAAGGAATTCAATGGCAGTGTAATCCGGGTTTCTTTTGCAACTAGGCGGCCTGAATTCATGCGAGGCGGTGGTGGAGGAGGCGGACGCAGAGGTAGAAACAAAGCAGGGGGACCTTTGATATTTATTTATTATTTATTAGCGCTATTTTTGTAGTTTGCCTTTCTCATCGAGGCTCAGGGCAGATCTCTCCTGTCTCTTTTTTTAAATGAAAAAGTCAGCTCACAGAGAAATATTCCATAGAAATTGGTGAAAACCAGCTGGAGGTAGGAGCTTCACCATCTCCGCCCCCCCCCCCTCCTGTCCTGTTGATGGAAGGATGACTAACTGGGGAAGCAGCAAGGCTCTTTCCAGTGGCCCGCGGGAAGGTCCTTGTTCATTCTCTCTTCACCTGCTTTCTGCTAAGCTGCAGGATGGCTGGCTGTTGATGGAGTCTAACAGAGCTGCTGAGAAAGGGAGATGGGGTGTGAAAAGAAGACGTGGGAACAATGCTTTAATGAGCCAGCTGAGCAGGGGGAGAGAGCGGGTTTGGACAAATGTGTTTCTAAAATAAGGAATTTTTACATTGACTGTGAGGAGAGCCCTGCTGGATTAGACCAAAGACTTTATCTAGTCCTTGTTTCCCACAATCGCCAATCAGATGCCTCTAGAAGTTCACAGACTGGGCTTGTAGGCAGTGGTCTTTCCTCCATAGTCCTTCCCCAGAGAGATAGAGTCCCTGATCAGAGAGGTTCCATTTAGCTATTATGGCTAAATAGCTGCTTCAGATATTGTTTAGAGAAGCAATTCATGTATCCATAAGTAAAAACACAACTGTTATCTAGGGGATAATGGACGGAGGCTTGCCCTGTCAGAGATTAATCACATTGCACAGACGAGTCTTCACTGCACTGCACACACTTCCTTGCTTTAACTCTGTTGTTGTCCCTGCAGGTTCACGAGGAGGGGGCTTCGGAAGAGGCGGGGGCTTCCAGGGCCGAAGCGGGGAGCCCAAAAGTGGAGACTGGGTTTGCCCGAATCCGTAAGTCCTTTTCCTTCATGCTACATTGGAATCAATAGCACAGCACGTGACATGGTGAACATATGAAGCACATATTCAGCTTCCATGTACTGAGCCCATCTAACCCAGTATTGTGTGCCCTTACTGGCTGGCAGCAGCTCTCTAAGGTAGAATATATATATATATTAACAAGAGAGAGGACCCACGAGGACTCAGAGAAGAGGGAGGTCCCAGGAGGTCTCCTACTCCCCAGCTGCCCTCAGCTCTGCTTCCCATACTTCCCACCCTGCTGGCTTGGACTCTGTGTCCTTTCCTCCACCATCATCCACTATTTCTTCACTCCAGCTCTCCTTTTCTACCCCCTCCAAAAACTCCATGGTACCTCCTCTCCCTTACTTGAGCTTCTCTTCCCCCACCCCTTTCTGGTGACAGCTGTGTGATGTTGAGCCCCATTTTGGATTGCTACAAGCAACTTGAAATGCTACAGTGTTATTCTCTAGACTAGAAACAAAGCCTGTTGTGCAAATAAATACAATGGGCTCTAGAAAGCTGGGGCTGGGAAGGGCTGGTGAGGGGCGGGGTCTGGGAAGGGCTGGCAGGCAGGCAGGGGGGTCTGGAAAGAGTTGGCAGGCAGGTAGGGGGGTCTGGGAAGGGCTAACAGGCAGGAGCTGTCTGGGGAGGGCTGAGACACAGGAGGGGTCTGGGCAGGACTGGCAGGTGGAGGGGCAAAGGGGTCTGGGGAGGGCTGAGATGCAGGAGGGATCTGGGAAGGGCTGGCAGATGGAGGGGCAAGGGGGGTCTGGGGAGGGCTTGAGATGCAGGAGGGGTCTGGGGAGGGTTGGCAGGTAGGGGAGCAAGGGGGGTTTGGGGAGGGCTTAGATGCAGGGGGTGACGCACCTGCAGCCTTGTGAGCCCCTCTGGAGCTGAGGTGTGCCGCTCTCGGCGGAGCCAGGGCAATGGTAGTGGTTGATTGATACTATTTTTTGATACTTGGTTGATACTGTTTTGATACTATTGATGGTATCAGCCACTACTACTAGTGGTTGATACTATTTTTTGATACTATTGTTTCTCTCAGGAGCTGTGGTAACATGAATTTTGCCCGCCGGAATTCCTGCAATCAATGTAACGAGCCTAGGCCAGAAGACTCGCGTTCCTCGGGAGGAGGTATGTCAGTAACCAGCTTGCAGTCAAGGTGAGTACTGCACCCGAGTCCCCATGTTTCTTATCTTGCGTTTCTTCCTTGCAGACTTCCGCGGCAGAGGTGGCTTTGGAGGCGATAGGGGTTTCCGAGGCCGCGGTGGCTGGGGCGGCGGCGGCTATGGTGGCAAAATGGGAGGAAGGTACGTGTTGGATTTCAGACCAATGGAAGTATATGCTATGAGGGATCAAAGTGCTATGCTACAGTGCCCTTGTGTGCCCTGGTGGAACTGCCAGTGAGTTCTAAGGATAAAATTGATTTCAAGGTTAGCATGATGGCTAGACCCCATCCATCAAGGAGACTGCCTGATGCATGTCAGTAGCGGAGTCTTTGCCTCTTTCCCGTTTGCCTCCACTGGGGATGGGAAATTCTGCCCTGTCTGTGCATCAAGGGGGATTGGGAGCCCTTTGTGGAGGCTATCCATCATACCTCTGCCTGAATCACTGTTCCTGACTGGGTGCCTACCAATCAGGAAGCACTCCCAGAATGACTCATGCAGAAACATGCCTCTGAGGGCAGATAATCAACATCCCTCACACCCAACTGAAAAATTTTGCATCACGAAAGGTGAAGTGTTCCTCAACTCTTGCGCACGTTGGTGATTGCTGCATTAGGCTGTAAAAGCAAAGATTCCTTAGGTGTCCGACATAGTGAAACATACCTCCAGAAGTATAGTACTTAGCATTTATGTAGCACTAAAGTTTCAATGCTCGGAGCACATCACATGCATTATCATGCTGCAGTCCTTACAGCGGACCTGTATAGTTGGTCAGTCTGTTGCCGATGAAACCGTGCTTCTGGTAGAGAGTGCCCTTGACTAAAACCACCTAGGGAGTTTGTAGAATTTAGCCTGTCACACACACATGCACTGACAAACTCACAGTCTCTCCGTCTCTCCAGATCATGGATTTTTTCCTTACCTGTTCACAATCCCAGTTTGCAAGGGACTTGTGGATTATATCAGTTCTCCAAAATGGACACAGGCTCCCTGGCATTCTGAAGACACCCCAAAGCAATTTTTTTTTAGATATATCAGTAAGAAAATTGTCTGCACCGTAAACAGTGTGTATTTCAAAGGACAACTTGCCTTTTAGTAAGATGAGAGCTCGTTTGTTTTAAAAAGATGCTCAAGTATTCATTGTAGCTCGGAATGCGCTGCTTTGTTTGTAAATTAATCAGTTTTGCTGCGCAGATGTTTCTGTTACATACATTATGTTTAGAGGATCTTCCTTCTTGCCAAACCTTGAGTACATCTGGGCTGCTTTTTAAAAATGTAATGGTCATGGCTCCCTTCTTGCAAAGAACCTTGGGAGGTTTTTTGTTTTTGAGACAACTGAGGGACTGTAACAATTCTTAATAGAGTTCCCTGCATTGCCTGGGAAGCTGTGACAGTGGAAATAGGACTCAAACCATCTTGGAAGTATAGGCAGGTGCCACTGAACTGTAATAGTGTAATTCGCTTTGCTAACACGCCAGATCTCACGCACCTTGGAGACACCGCCTGCCTCCCTTTAAATTACAGAGTGGCTTTCATTGTGAGGTTGAGCCAGCAAAAAAGATTATGTAGCTTTTAAAAAATTAAATGAGGGTCTTCTGCTGGCAATGGGGCAAGGGCTTGTTTCAGTGGTGATGGGTCACTTATCCCAGATCATTGGCATAGAAATGAGTCGCCTCTGGTACCAGCTTCTAAATTAATAGTGTCCAAAGGCTGTGTATATGGCTGTAACCTTTACCATTTCAGGAGAGGGACAAGAAACGGGTTATGAGTTAAAAATCTCTTTCTGGGGACTGAATGTCAGAGGAGATTCTGTTCTCAATAGGCAGCTGCTCCCACTCCCTCCTGCTCTCCCGTGTTCCTTGGCCCTGGATCTTGGCTGTTCACAGTGGGTCCACCAGCAGCCCCAGCCAGCCAGTGCTTGGTAGCAGACTTGGGGCTAACTTACTGCAAGCAGCCAGTGGATGAGATTGCGTTAGGTACTGGGCCAGAACTCGTGTCATTGTAGACATGCGAGTAAAATAACTCCTCTTTCTTTTCTAGGAATGATTTCAGAAGCGATCAACGTAACAGACCCTACTAATAATGGTGGTGAATATCCCCTTCGTCTTTCTAATGGATTTCTTTTGGTGAAATTTGCCATGTTTCGCCTGCTGCTTTATGCCCTGTGGCCTCTTCTGGATAATGGAATTAAAATGTGAAATCGGCTTTTTATTTTGGTGGGAGGGACTGGGCCAGAGGCTCAATTCATCTTTTTCTTTCTTTTTTTTTAAAGCAAGTCCACTGAAATTTCATCTTTAATTTCCAACATTTCCCCTCCCCCCTCCAGTATATAATTTATCCCCACCTCACCCCTCTGCCAACTAAATTTTTCCATGGCCTCGGAAAGAAGGAATTAAATTGTAAAATATTTGCCAAAAATCTGATTGTTTTATAATACAATAAAAGCTGTTTATTTGTGACATTTTAGCTTGGTTTCTCCCCTTTCTTATTTAGTGAATTCCCATTCTTTTCCTTCGTCTCTGCTGCAGTAAGAATGAGGTGTGCTTAGAAAGGCATGTTACATACAATTCAGTAGCAAGAAAATCTGAATAATGCCACCTGTGCAAATTGTACTTCTCATATTAGTATATCTCATTCTGCTTGTTATGATGAGGGGATGCATGGCATTGAAGCCCTCACCCCTGAAAATCGTACTGACACCTCCACCACCACCCGCCCTTCACTAGATATTGCTCATACACTATAAATCTTACCTTTACATCCATGAGGACTAGGAACTCGTGTGTTAAAAATTGGCAGTTCTCAGTTTTGTTTTGTTTTTTCATTTTTATGACATCAGCCACAGAGCGTTCCATATTGGATGAGAATAATGCTTCGGGGTGGGGGGGGGAGATCCCAGCTCTCTGTGTGTTGTTTCCCCAATCTTTCTCTCCTCAAAGCTTCTACTTAGAGCCAAGCTAGATGTTACCTTTTACCAGGTTTATTTATTTTACTTATTTATTTATTCGATTTTTAGCCTGCTGTCCCTGCAAGCAAGCTCAGGGCAGGTAACAATAATATAATGAGTACAATAATATAAATTAGCACGATGAAACTTTTAAATACATTTAAAACCAAAGCAACAATACGTATGCAATCAGAGTCTCAAGATGGCAGCCCCCTCCATTCTCCCAACCACAATATAAACACAGAGGAGGGGAGGGGTGCAGTTGATGTCATTTCTGTGGCTTTGCATGTAAGGGAACAGATGGTTTTATAGGTCCCTGGTGGGAGACCAGTAGGGAGGCTTCCAAAACCTACCATGGGGACTGCAGCTGCCATTCTGGGTGGCAACTCCCATGTAAAAAAGCACAGACCAACACTATTCTGATTGAAACAATGGCAGCGGGGGGGGGGGGATGGGCTCCTGCTTCCTCCCCCCTCCCCACGTGCCATTTCCAACAGTTGAATTAACTGGAGGCGGGTATTATTTACTCCATCAGGAGGCTGCACATGCAGTATGGCTGCAGGTCCCTGCGGCAAACTCATGTAAAAAGTAACATCTAGTGTGGTTCTTAGCCCCACAGTTAAAAAAAACATAAGGTAACAGTTTTATCTACTTTTAGTATTGATAGCAAATTTGGGATGGAAAATTGTTCCCATGTTCCCAACTCTTCTGCTATAAAGAGGCATAGCTCTGTGCAGTCATTAGACAAACTGGGCTCTGATCCATAATTGCTTCTGCGACAGCGGTTCTGTTATCTTTTAAAAGTTGCCCCACAATTTGTGGGTTTTTTTTTTTTAAACCGTGGATCTTCCACAGTGCAGCATAACAGCTGGATTGCTGTGCTGTGTCTTGCCTGTAGGTGGTGCTGTCTTTCAGCAAACCAGTTGCACATTTGCGGGAGCTGCTGACCCTCGAAACCAACCCTTTTCCTTCTTTCCCCAAGGCGAAGCTGGAAAGATCTTATAACAGCAGCTCCTTCATTGTTCATCTGTTGTCCCTCCCCTGCCATATGGAGGATGCAGCAAAGCAGACATATGAGAATTGGCAGGGAAATTATCTCAAAGCTCAATCCCATGACGGGGGTTTCTCATAGGTTATGGGGGGGGGGGGTCCTCTAGCCCCTTTGCAGACTGAAATCATGTTTGAAAATTGCTGAATTAATACTCAGCAATGACATTTCTCCTCTATGTTCAGGATCCCACAAAGTTTGTGTACCCAGTGTGGGGGAAAACCATACACACTGCAGGGACTTTCTCCACGATTCTTCCTTGCCTTTGCTTGCTCGTTTCTTCGACAGCACAGCTTTTCAACGTGGGGCTTTAAAATATAAAACTGGATTGTCACTTCAGCTCCCCAGCATTTTCCTCCGTTGTTTTTGTTGCAGTTCTGGGAACCATCTGAACATTCATCTGTAAACGGTGGTGGTCTTCAGACCACAAATCAAGACAAACGGGACACTTTTTGTGTCATGAACAACACGAACCTGATGCCTTGTTTTTTGAATTACTGAATGTTTCCTTGCTTGAGGTTAGAGCTGTTGCTTCCCAGAAAGCAATTCAACCAGCATGTGCTACCTTAAATTAAGAAAACAACATTTCTTATTTAATCCAATTTACATTTGTACTGTGATTTACGGAAATGAGAGGCCTTCTGCAACTTTCCATAGTGGATGTGAAAACCATCATCTGTGTGGACACGGGACCACATCAGCCTGTGGTGGGGCCACATCACCCTGTGGTGGGGCCACATCGCCATGCGGTGAGGCAGTTGCTCAGGTCCCTCTGACAATTCAAGATCTGACTTTGGATGGGCCAGTATTAGCCTGCCGTTTAAGAACACGTGCGCAGCTTACCTATGGTCGTGTAGCTGGATATCGGCGCAATCAAGGATTTAATGTGGCTGCTACATTGGATAAATCAGAGGCATGACAAGAGGTTTGTTTTCCTTGTTGAAAACTGCCACAGCGTCCAATTGGAGACAATAAGACAGACTTACCAGTGGCAGCACCTGCTCGATTGGTGGACTAGCGTAAGACTGCTAACTAGCTGCTATCTAGACATCGACGCTCAGGAGCGCATAAATAGAGGTCTCGACAACCAAAATGAGAGCTGTCTGACTCAAATCGCCCTTGATGGGTGTTCCGTCTGTTTCAGAGCTAGGGCACACCCTGTCTAAAGTGACTCACTAGGGGCTTAGAAACTGCTGAGCCAGTGGCCTTCACCTGGATCCAGATAATACATCATTTTCTGCTCGCCCCTTCTAAGCTGCCACTCCTTCCTTATCAACTAAAATAACTTCGTACTACCCTATATCCTTCCTGCTTTTGTAACTGACAATTATAGAGTGGTAGGAACTCAGCCCCTGTGTACTTGGCAGTGGCTCAGGTGTGGATGGCACACTTTTCATCCTCCCAAGTTTCTTTTGCACTCCTTGTAGAGAGATTTCAGCCCAGTGTGTATAATCCTATCTCTTTTCTCTCCCCGCCCCACTTCATCTTCAAAACAGCCCTGTAAAGTTGGTGAGGCTAAGAGATGTGATTAGCCCAAGACCACACACTCCGTTTCATGTTAAAGGTTGGGATTGGAACCTGGATCTCCCCGTTCTTATGATGGACAGATACTAACCGTTCCACCATACACGGCGAAGGCATGACGTCTTTCTCCGAACATGATAACTTTATAGGGCAGATAATTAAAAACAAAGGTGCTGGGATACCTGCTCTAGACGTTCAAAGTAATTTAGTGTAGAGACTGATGGCTTTAGATACTGGTCCAGACTAAATTAGTTTTCATATAGTGACAGCAAATGTGAAGATAAAAAGAAGCAGAGAGGAAGGTCAAGGCATCACAGAATGAAGTGGCATGAGACGGGGGTGAAAATGTCACTTAAAAACGTACCCCTTTGAGCTCGCTCCAATGTGTCTGAAGGTTATAAGCTTTAAAGCTGTGATTTCCCCACAGTGTAGCATCACAGTGTCCCTCCCTTTTAAAAGAAATGAATAGGGATAGATACAAATGCCTCTGAATATGTACAGGATGTATTTCGCATGACAGCCAGTGTTGTATAGTAGTTAGGACATCAGACTAGGATTTGTGAGACTCAGGTTCGAATCCTCACTCTGTCATGGAAGCTTTCTGGGTGATCTTGGGCCAGTCGGACACCCTCAGCCTAATCTACCTCATAGCCTTGCAGAGAGGAGAATGATGTAAGCCACTTTGGGTCTGCATTTATTTATTTATTTTTCATATCCCACCTTTCCTCCCCGATGAGGACTCAAAGCGGCTTATATCATTCTCCTTTCCTCCATTTTATCCTCCCAACAACCTTGTGAGGTGGGTTAGGCTGAATGTGTGACTGGCCCAAGGTAATCCAGTGATTTCCTATAGCAAAGTGGGCATTCAAATCTGGGTCTCCCAGATCGCAGTCTGACATGCTAACCACTGCACAACACTGGATCTCACTGCGTTGGGAAAGACGAGATACAAATGAAGTAAATAATCATAGGAAGTACAACCTATCTGAGCCAGGGCTCAGAGGGGTAGCACTGACCCAATCGAATACAGATTGGCCCCACCTAGGGATTTTTCTCAAAAACAGACTTGCAACATTTCCTTTTAAAAAATTGCATGCCCCCTCCCAAACAGGAGCATTTCTGATTTTTTGCAAAATAACAGGTCCCCAGCAAAAGGGCTGGAGTTCCAAGCTGCTCACCTGACCACCTAAAATCTTTATTGGCCTTGTGATGCTTTAATTATTCTGCACCATTTTGTTTAGCTACTGCCTGAAGCTGGCAGGGGAGACTAAATGATTCATTAAGATGTTAGGATTGGGCAAAACCTTAAGAATTTAACTACTTTTATTCAGTTTTGGGCGGGGGTGATGCTAACAACAGAGATGCTAAAATACGCATACCTCTCTGGGCTTGGCAAGGGAGTGATAGTAACAATCTCTGTAGGAAATAAGGAAATCACTGCCCCACAGACACACTGATGTAGTGGTTAAGAGAATGAGCTGAGATCATCCCATCCACAAGATAACTAGGTGGCTTTAGCGAGACACAGTTTAAGCCCTGCCACCTGCAATAAGAACAGGGCTTTTTTTCAGCAGGAACGCGGTGGAACGGAGTTCCGGCACCTCTTGAAAATGGTCACATGGCCGGTGGCCCCGCCCCCTGATCTCCAGACAGAGGGAAGTTTAGATTGCCCTCCACGCCACTGGCGCGGAGGGCAATCTAAACTCCTCTCTGTCTGGAGATCAGGGGCGGGGCCACTGGCCATGTGACCATTTTCGCCAAGGGCGATTTAAACTTTTTTAAAAAACTCTTGTTCCAGCTAACCCAAAGTGACATGATTGTGCGGTCCTGAGTTTCATCACTGAGTTCCACCAACTCATTTCCCAGAAAAAAAGCCCTGAATAAGAGAATAAGATTCAGTGTGGTATAGTGGTTAGGGTGTTGAACTAGGATTTAGGAGACTCCAGTTCAAATCTCTGTTGACCTGTGCAGCTTGGGCTAGTCACCCTCAGCCTAACCACCACCCAAGGTGGTTGTGTGAACATAAAATGGAGGATGGGAGAAGCAAATAAGCCAAGTGTTAACACTTCACATATTTGATGAAAGAGGTCTAGTTCATAAAAGTGTTCACTGCAGAAAAATCTTTAAGGTGCTCCAAGATGCCTTTTTGAGTTATGCAGACCTCCCTTCTCAAGCTATTGTCAAGATGATACCAAAATATGTATTCCAAACATAGAAATTGCTATAGAAATGCCATGTATTATTCTTCTGAAGGCCCACCTAATAAGGAAGATTGGCCATAGCTAGGGTTACCAATTCTGGTTTGAGAAATTCCTGGAGATTTGGGGATGGTGTCTGAGGGGGGCAGAGTTTGTGGAGGGAAAGAAGTTCAGCAGAGATGTGGTGACAGAGCCCACCCTCCAGCGCTGCCATTTCCTTCAGGGTGACTGACCTAGGTAGTCTGGCGCTCTGCTGGAATTCTGGGAGAACTCGGACCCACCTGGAGGTTGGCAACCTTACAGCCCTGCTCACTTAGAATTAAAGATCAGGTTCTAATATGGATTATGACCTCGTCTCTTTTTAGGAGCTCAGCACCATCTCCACTTCCCAAAACGTGCTGGCTTATGGATGTATGTAGACAGAACAGCTAAACTTCCCTGTTTACGTTCTTTCCCTGTTCACTTTGATGGTTGGGACATGAGGTATGCCATAGCTGAGAATTTTCACCAAAGCAGTCAACTTTGCTCTGGTTTCTTATCTCAGAGGCCTGCCTCTGGAGTCCAGATTGTCTTCATTCCTCCCTCTTTGTTTAAGTCCAACCTCATTTCCTGCTTTTGTGTCTTCGCAGGGGGATGCTCGCTTTGGTATGGTCACTTCCCCATATCACAGAGTGTACCTCTTATATATCTCAGTTTTACACTTTCCCCCACAGGTATCTGTCTGCAAAGTGTTAACACTTCACATATTTGATGAAGGAGGTCTAGTTCATAAAAGTGTTCACTGCAGAAAAATCATTAAGGTGCTCCAAGATGCCTTTTTGGGTTATGCCTTTATGTAAGCAGATATTTCTCTCCTTCAAAACCCCCTTTTGGGGGGCCTCTGCTGGTAAATGTGCACCTTAAAGCCATTAAAACAGCCCTGTGGCAAGAATCCTTCTGGCTGGACTGTTTGACCCTGGCAGCAGCTGGCCCTATTCATTTAATTGGATTTGTTTCAAACATTTATATCTCGCCTCAAGGCTGCTAACAAGACACCACCAGGTTGCAAGAGCACAGAACCTGATAGTTCAATTAACAAGGTTTTTAAACTTCCCAAATTAAAACATACAACTTTTTTTTTAAAAAAAAAGATTACATTCAACATCACAAGGCGCCCATAATTAAAACACAATTTTTTAAAAAAGCAAACAGAATTTTTTAAAAGGCAACCAAGCACTTGAAAAGTTCACCCTCTACCACCTCAGGGCAGCCTAAAGGCAGCGCCTGGTGGGAATGATACAGAATTTCTCACGTTGGCTGTTTCAAGCTGGAAACCCACTGTCTAAATGTTACTCTTCCCTTCCTCCAAGCAAGTCAAACCTATCACCTACAAAGGCCCTTCTTGTCCAGTACCCACTTATCTAAAGGACCGTCTCTCCCAATATTGCCCCACTGCGGCAGATTTGCTCATCCAAACAGGGCCTTTATTGTGCCAGCCTGCATATGAACAAGATCAACAATTGCCCAGTTGTGTGTGCGTGCGCGCGCACGTGTGCGTGTGCATACCTGCACATGCGCACTCTGTTGTGGCTCCCGCTTTGTGGAATGGCCTGCCTATGGAGATCAGAAAGGCTTCCACACTTCTTTTATTTTTCAGAAGGTATAAAATGGAATTGCTCAGGAGGGAATTTTTATAACTGTGGTAAAACGGAATTGTTCAGGAGAATGATAGGATTGTAGTTCATGACACTGTTTATTGTGTGCATTTCTTGTTTCTCCTGCATTGTTCCCTAACTTTTGTAATCCAGTTTTTGCATTTCCTATATATTATTCTGTTTTATTGCATTTTTCTAACTTTGTAATCCAATTTTATTACGATATTGTTAATATGTCCTATACTGTTCTTATTCCCTTGCTAAATTTTGTAATCTGCCTTGGGTCCCAGCAATACAGACAATAAATCAATGCCACTTTGTTTCCTTACACTGATTTTTTCCTGTTAACTGTACTCATTTCTTAACATCATTTTTCATCAAATCCACATCATCTTTAAAAGATGTACATTTTACATATGAACTTCATGTAGAAACTGTGTCTACTGTCTACACAAGACAGACAAATCTCCCCCAAACTGACAGGGAAAAGCAAAGAACTGAAACTGTTGATAAAATCAGAAACAAATATAACAATAAACATAGGCTGAATCCACATTACCTCAGTGCGTCCCGGTGTTGCACTAAATGTTCGCTAAACACCCGGAAGTATAGCGTCTTTCAAGCGCGATTTCTGAATCGCGCTAGAAAGACGCTACACTTCCGGGTGTTTAGCGAGAAATCGCGCTTGAAAGACGCTATACTTCCGGGTGTTTAGCGAACATTTAGTGCAACACTGGGATGCGCCGAGGTAATGTGGATTCAGCCATAATGGGGAACATACAGTCATTGCTATAGCAAAGTAGATGGAGAAGCTATCCCTTGTTTAGCCACAGCATCTGGTACTCTGAGACTGACTGCCTTAGAATATGGAGGTTCCACTTATTTAATACAGTTTACTGTTGTTGTTAAGACTTATTCACTGTGCCATTTCCTAATCCTTTAAAAAGACATGTCGGACAAAAGCCATCCTTATGGCCTGGTGAGGTTCACACATGGTTTTGTGTCTCTTGGTTCCTGGTTGCCTGATAACTGAATGCACGAACCAGTTTGAAAAGCAAGATAAAATGATACAAAACATGTTTTTGAATCTTGCAAGGCAATGGTGACCACTCCTGAAGATTTTTTTTTCCTGTTGGTGGTTCCTTCTTTGCACAATTCCTTCCTGCAGGGAGGAAAAGAACAGATCTGTGCTCTACTGAGCATTTTAGGAAGGCTAGGAAAACAGTATTTTTCTTTTCTTTTAGCTAGAGGCATCTGGCCCTTAACAATGTTATTTTAGAGCTGCCTCCCTCCTGTTTTATTGATTTCACCATCAACACTTTTAATGGCTTTTGGACTGGATCCTTGTATTTCAAAAGTCACTTTGGGGACTATTTTGTCAAAAAGCAGGGTTAAGAAATGGACAATTACATCAATGCAACAAGACAAAAACACCCCGGAACATACACTTTTTATGTGTATTTTTATCCTCCAAAAATGCCACTATTTAAAACAAGGATGCTCTTTGGTACATGTAGCACCCCTGTTCTTACACCACCTCCCTACTGAGACCCTCTTTTCCCTACTCCATGTCACTAAAGGGCTCTCCTCTTCCAACTGAACGCTACAGTCTTACTCTGCACTGCTTCATTTTCTGAAGCAAGCCAAGTTCGAGCTTAACGTGCAACTGTGTACAGTTTGCGCAAAAAATAAAAGTATGCTGCAGGACCGATGTTTTTGCAATTTGGCATACCATGGGGTTTAACAGGGAGCTGTGTTTTTTCTTAAAAACATGAACACTTCCCTTGACATTGGGGTTGCCAATCTCCAGTTGGGGCCTGACAATCTCCCAGGATTACAGCATCTCCAAAATACAGAAATCAGTTCCCCTGGAGAAAATTGCCCCTTTGGAGGGTAGACTTTATGGTATTCTGCTCCCAGTCCCATGGGAGAAAGTGGGGGGAAGAAATGATGTCATGCAATGTCTGGGTGAAATCCCAGACATGATGTCAGTGCGTCAGCTGGCACTCTGGAAACTCCAAGTGTCCAGAGGATCAGTTTTCACACTGATGTTATTTCCAAGTTTTCACCCAGAAGTGACATCAACAGGTCGCATGACGTCACGTCCACCCCTTGTCCTGTTCCCAAAGCTCCTGGGCGTGCCAGGCAGCATCTTGCCATCCCTAGCTACATCTCTTCACCGGGTGTACCGATTTTGCCCATCTAAACAGGAGGGCAGATTTGTGACTGCTTCGGTTTGAAGAATGAGAGCTTGTTTTTCAAGCAGGAATATTTTTGATGCAATAAGAAAAACCAGGAGAGAGTGATGTTCCTACAGAAGGGGGCATTCTCTTTGGCCTCCATCCACCTTACCCACTCACTCTGTTTGGCTCACCTGATGCTCTCTGGATCACAGAGATCAAGATCTTATCATGACTCCACTGAAAAAAGGCCTCCTTTAGCTACAGGGCTTAGAACAAGTAAACAAGGAAGTTCTCAGTGATTGGAGGAAGGTGTTCATAGAGACTAGGTGGAAGCTTTGGAGCTTAAAAATAACTGTTTTTATCTAGTTTATGTGTCTCTGAGGATACCAAAGAAACACAAAGAGGAACTTGGCTAGAGGGTTGTAGAAGTTTCTGATTTTCCTTTCTTGTTTTGGAGTTCCCATCTGGGAAAAGTCGCTGCCCCACCTAGCAAGCCAGGCAAGCCATACCTTGTTCTTAAGTGTGATATACAGGATGGTGACTGTATTATTATGCTGTTAGGCGTTTGAGAGGTTTTTATTCTGCTTCTTGGTGTCCCGCTCCTGAACTAGTTTGCAGAATTAAAAATGTGGCAAAAAGTGCATTTACAAGGAAACAAACAAAAGAGGAAAAATAGCATCAACATAAAAATAACCCCAAACTGGAATTAACAACATCCAATCCCCACAACCACCACCCCATTCCAGTTTGTTAATCAGGTCAGTTGAAAAGTATCCAGACCAGCCATTTTTAAAAAAAAAACCTTACTTCTCAGTGAAGCATAGTGGAGTGGTCAGAGTTTCATCCTAGGATCTCCGAGACCCAGGTTTGAATCCCCACTCTGCTATGAACACTCACTGGGTGACCTTGGAATAATCTGTCTCACACTTGCCTATCTTGCTGTGGGAATAAAACGGAGAAGGGAGGGCCCTGCAGATAGAAAAAGGAAAATATGACTTAGGAGTGACATACTTGAAAGGCCACCTCCTCCCTTATGAACCTACCCAACTGCTACTGTCATCTTTGGCAGACCTGCTTCCAACGGTCTGACCTTCTAAGATTGGTGGTGGCGAGTGCCATCAAGTCATAGCTTACTTATGGCGACCTCTAGTGGGGTTTTCAGAGCAAGAGACTAACAGAGGTGGAAGTCTCCCATCCAATAAGATCAGGCAGGTGGCAACCTAGGACGGGACCTTCTCAGTCGTGGCACCAAAACTCTGGAAGTACCCAGAGAGATTCATCTGTCCTCTTCTGTTGCTATCTTCTGCCAGTGGGCGAAGTCTTGTTTTGTTTTGTTTGGCGCTCCTTGGCTGATCCCTCCTTCCTGCCCAATGTTCTAACTGCTATTTTTATGAATGTGCATTTTATTGTACTGTATGTTATTTCAGCTTGGGTTTATGTGTTTTAATGAGGTGTTTTTGCTTGGTTTTAATGATTTTTAGAATGTGTTTTTATGATGTCCATTTTTAATATGCTAGCTGCCTTGGTTTCCCCAATCAGGGCAGAAAAGAGAGGGGGTTATGATTTTTGAAATAAACAAATCATAAATCAAAAACCGCCAGGTCAGCCTAAAACAACTCAAGCCAGCAGTTAAAAAAAAAATAAAGTTCAGCTGTTAGTTTATAGGATCTCAGCCATTATCCACCAAACCAAAGACTATTAAGGACAAGAGGGCGAGAGGAAAATCAATTACTTTTAACAACAGTTGGGATTTCTGCCTGCCACATGGCTCTGCCAGGCAAAGAGATCTTTTCCAAAAGAGAAAAGGCAACTTTTAAGAGATTAGTAGTGCAATCCTCAGCAAAGTTGCACCAGTCTAGCCCATTGATTTCAGCGGGCTTAGACTGGAGTAATTCTTTTTAGGATTGCCCTGTAAAGAAAGAGCGCCTTGGGGAGAAGAGGGGGGAGAGAGAGGCGAAGGGTGGTTCCTCTGTCTCCGCCAGCCGCCTGCCTCTTGTCCCCGGCTGGGCGTGCTCAGCCGACCCAGCCGGATGGGAGGGAAGGAGTCTGGCTGCGCTTCCCGGCTCCGGAGCAGCTCCTCGGCTGGGCGTGCAGAGCGGCGCCGGCTGGGCGATGGCCCTCGCCCTCCTCGCCCGGTTCCTCTGGATGCCTCTGGTCCAGCTGGGCGCCGGGGCCAGCATTGCAAGCCCGGAGCCGGAGGGTCTGCAAGAGGCAGAGGTGAGAGGAGAAGGGAGAGAGACTCACAAAGCCAGGCAGGCTGGGGGGGAGGTCAAGGGCTAGAATTAAAGAGGGGGGAGAACCTTGTGGCTGCTCAGGGGGAAGGGGGGGCTACATTCTGTACATGCTCAAAGGTGCTCTGCACGCTGCGAGGTAGATGTTCTGTCCTGCCATTAATAAAAAAAAGGACAACCTTAGCTCATATGATCAGCACATCTGCATCGGACCAAAGTCCAGATTCCTATAGTTGTCAGCATGCAGCCAGATGCCACATACAGGGCCCTTGGATGTTGTCTGCCCCAGCGAGTGTTCAGAGGTACACAGCTTCTATACAGGGAGGTTCCATTCCTAAGTATAGCTAACAGTGTAAGAAGAGCTCTCTTGGATCAGACCAAAGGTCCATCTGGACCTGTGTCAACAGTTGGCCAGGTGTTTCTGGGAAGACCTTTTTCCTTCTGTTTGTGATGCCTGTGAATGTATTTATGGTGGGGGACTTCCGATTAGAGTTGCTAACTTTTTAAATAGTCCTGCTCTTGTGTGTTTAACAGCGTGATGTAAAGATGTTAACAGGTGCTCATGTTTATCTTGATGCCCTGAAAATCTACATCTGCCTACTGCTGTGTATCAAGCTACTGATAAAGGTGTAAGATCAGGTGGAGGGTGGGGGGTATCCGTTAGTTCATTTGGCAGCCCCCAGTCTTCCAATTTTATTGTGGCTCTATAAGCACAAACTGCTGTGTCGGCAAACTTTGTGCATGAAAAACACACTGTCTTGAAGATTGAACTTCGAAACATGTTGGATAGGTCAGAAATCTGCTTCAGTCTCTTTTGATGTCACTTACATGTAGGTGAAAATCTCTGCCTATGTAACGGTTCTGCATGGAAGAGTTCTTGTAATCTCAGAACGCCTTGGGGCATGCGCAGAGGGCCTTTTTCTCAGGGCCACAAACCTCTAGTGTTTTAATGATGTATTTATATGCTGGGTTTGATGGCTTTTAAGATGATATTTTAATTTGTATGTTTGAATTTGTTAGTCGACTTGGGAGCCCTGTAAGAGCAGAAAGTTGGGGTAAAAATCTTAAATAAACAAATATTATATGGAAGTACAATCATGGCTTGAGAACCAGGTTGCTTTTAGGGAGCCTTTCCTAGAAAGGGCAGACAGAATCCTTACCTCTTCTTTGCAGAGGGACAGGCGAGAAGTATGCCAAAGGACAGGCTCCAATCTTAGGGTTGCTAGCTCTTCAATGGGGTGTCATAGTCTGTGCCATTGGAGGTGCACATCTTAGCCATTGATGTTTATGCCGTGAAAAGCCTGGCTTGCTCAACAAGGTACTAGTAAAGGTGCAAAACATCCAGGTCTGGATCTTCCCTGTCAGCTGGCAACTGCATCCAGTAGTATGGAAAAGTTGTTGGATGCATCTGCTGGCGTAGAGTCTGTTTTTTTGTGAATTCTTGTTGGGTGGACCAAACTTTTCCCATTAGAAATGGTTACTTTAAAACTGAACTTCTTTGGTTTGCAGCTCCCTGGCTTCAGAACAGCGTTGCCTGTCATTTTTATGATGAATGACAGATGAAGCCCCCCACATTCTGGAAATGGGGAGGCAGGTCCTCTAAGCAACTTGAATAGGGCTGCTTCCACACACGTTGGATAATGCACTTTCAATGCTCTTTAGTGATCATTTGGAACTGGGTTTTCGTGTGTGACACACAAAATCCACTTCTAAAGGATAAACTAAAGTGCATTGAAAGTGCATTATTCAACATGTGTGGAAACGGCCTAGGTCAAAACTAATGGTATGATAAGAATCTCTAGATTGGTGTGATTTGAGGGAGCTGGGAATACTTTTTTGCTACTTCTGAAGCCTGAATCTTGATCAGCGGGATGTGGCTGTGCGCCCACTCACCCTTCTATTTCTTCTACACAAATCTTTATTTATTTACTCATTTAATATATACTCCACCTTTCTCCTCACATCATTCTCCTCTCCTCCATTTTCTTCTCACAACAGCCCTGTGAGGTAGGATAGGCTGAGAGGATGTGACTGGCCCAAGGTCACCCAGTAAGCTTCCATGGCAGATTTGGGATTTGAACCTTCGCCCACCATATCCTAGTCCAACACTAACCATTATGTCATGCTGGCTTTTAGTTAGGAGGAGGCAATTCTGAAGAGGGGAGCATGCAGAGATGCCACAGACAGACTCTGAAGTGGGCAATCCTGCCGTGTTTCTTTGGTGAGTGAGCATCCATCACACCTGATGCTGGTTGATAAAGCAAATACTGCAGCAGTGAATCATTCAGAGACATGGCGGGCATCCTCCTTCTACCATGGAGGGTGGCGATGGTGCTTACGCAGGATTTACAGGAGATCGGGCTAAGCTTCCATTTGCCCCAGGGAACTAGTCGTACGACTGCAAAGTAGAAAGAATCCTCAGCAGGGTTTCCAGCAATCGGGAGATTTCAGAAGGGTTCATTTGAGGCAGGCTCATTGTGTTTATCGAAAAGCAATCTGCACATTCTCAGATGCACACTTTAACATTTTATATGTCCCAGGGCTGGACATTAGAACTGAAAACATATTGTAAGATGAAATCCTGGCGGAAAACAAGGCATCTATTGTTGGTGGGGGTAGTCTTAATACTGCCTCCTGTGTTGCAACAGATGGCCTCGTGGATCTTTTGTTGTGGCTCTATGAGCAAACGTTAAGACCATACAGTTTTATTTCTGTATTTTATTAAAATGTTTATATTCTGCTTTTTGCTCACATTAGACAGAAGGGTGTGTGTGTGGCAAACACATTATTTGCTCACATTATTCTGAAACCTCATGTTCAGTTCATAAGAAAACGCACTAAAATGTAACAAAATCAACACAGTCCAGTGATACAAACTGGCCAAAGTTCCTCAAAGTTGGCATCCATCCTGCCTAGCAATGAGACGGTGATCTTCTAACTCGAGGGTCTAACACAGAAGAAATATTTTCACTGTGCTACATTCATCATGGGGGAGGGAGTTCCAGGCTCTCAGGAGTGCCACAGAAAAGGCCCTGCTGTATATTGGTACAAGCAGGGCTCATTTTGAAGGGGAACATGTGGGAACGCATTTTGGGCCCGTTTCAGCCTGGATTGGGGCCAAAACAGCCCGGATCAGGCCTCTGATGGACGGTGGATCACTCTCCCGCTCAGCAGCGGCCCAATCCTGACCATTTTGGGCCCCTTTTCAGCCATTTCAGCCCCTTTTTGCCACTTTGGGCCCAATTTTGGCCCAGAATGGCCAGGATTGGGTCCAAAACAGCCAGGATAGGTGATGTCAGGGGGTGCGGCATATGCAAATCAATTATGCTAATGACACACTTCCGGTGATGGCAGGGGGCATGGCATATGCTAATGAGTTACGCTAATGAATCCCTGCAGCTCTTTTTCTACGAAATGACCCCTGGGTACAAGGCAAGCTTCCAAAAGCAGTGGCATCTCAACGTCTGGGTAGACACGTATGAGGGAAGAAAGTCCTTCAGTATGCTGGTCCCCTGTTGCTTAGGGCTTTAAAGTTCAAAAACAGCACTTGGATTTGAGCCTGGAAATGAAATTGGAAGCCAGTGATGCTGGATTAAAAATGAGTGTAATATGATCAAGGCAATTCACCCTAGATAGCAACTGGGGAGGCCACATGTTGAACCAACGGGCATTTCCTTGTCATAGACGCCCCACATATAGTACATTACAATCAACCACTTTCAATCTGTTTTGCCAGTTTTTGTAGGGGTTTGTGAGACTATGACTCCATGGTATAGCATAAACTCCGCATGCAGAAAGATCCAGGTTCAATCCCTGGCATGTCTCTTTGAAGCATCTCTGGTAGAAGGAGAAACTCTTCTCCTCCTTCCCTAGTGGGAGCAGATAACACTGAACCCAAAGGGCCAGAGCTATGACTTTGTATAAGGCAACTTTATATGTTTGCAGAGAGGATTAGTGGCATATGTATGTGTGGAAGGTCCCAAGTAGAGATGGGCACGAACCGAAATAAGAACCAGAATTAAGTATGAACAAGACTGGTTCGTGGTTTGTGAACCACGGTTCATCAGATCCCATTTCTGACGAACCACCACGAACTTTTAGGCTAGTTTGTTTGGTTCATTTTTTGGTTCGTCACTGCAGACAGCCTAGTGCCAATCAATCAGTTTCCTAGGCAACAGGGGATGGACTTCCTGCAGACCTTCTTCTGACCCGGAAGTGACCTTCTGCTGGCCTGGAAGTGACCTTCTGCTGACCTGGAAGTGTCGGTTTTCTGACCTGGATGTTACATTTTCATGAACCAAATGAACCGGTTCGTGAATCAGGGGCGGGTTCATGAAAGTTCACGGTTTGTGGTTCGTGAAATTTGACGAACCACGAACCACATGGTTCGGGGGGTTTTCAGTTCGTGCTCATCTCTAGTCCCAAGTCCAGTCTGAGGATCTTCAGCAAAAGGAACTCAGGTTTCAAACACTAGGAAAGACTTTTATCTGCCAGACAGCCTGGAGAGCAGCTATGTATCTCTGTAGTCAGAACACAGGCCATCGTCACACGGGCATCTCTTCCGTTAAATTTACAGCATATAGCGTCCTACCTGTTATCGGCACAGTAACGTTTCTTTGGGTCACCTAACGGCTCTTCGCGCCACCAGCTGTCCACACCGAAGCACTCTGTTCTGTTCTCTCTAACTGCGCAGAAGCAGCTCCTCCCCCCCCTTTTTTATTATTCTGGTGTTTAATTCCGCTATAATGGAATAACAGCATATAAACATTCCGTTAGAGCAAAACATTACGACCCTTTTGTTTTTCCAACTTTGAAATTATATAAATAGCCCTTTGCCCGCAGAAAACTCCCTGTCTGACGTGATCCCCATCGCTGAAGACTCTGCCATGGCGATTGAGTCATTTTTACTTCAGCAGAAAGTTTGCATTGTGTTATGGCGTTATGGCGTTATAAGGACATAATAAAATTAAAAAAAGGGGAGTCGCAGGAAGAAATGGATTCTGGGATTGAAGGGAGGGCATAGGACATTGTGAGGCGAAATACATCGATGTGAGGCATTCACACTGAGGCACAAAATAGCGCGACTATCAAGCACAAAGCAGAAGAGAGAAAATCGCTTCAGTGTTGGAATAAGGTGGGTGTTTGCCAGGAAATAGCGCCATTTTAGCGCTAAATAAAAGCCCGTGTGACGACGGCCACAGCTGCTGTGTATGGTTCTTCAGTGGAACAATAAATCTAAGCCCTTGCAAAGCAGTGCACCATTTGAAAATGGCACTCTTGGAAATACTGCAAAGGATTCTCAGTACAATCTTCTAAAGTTGCATGGTGGTGTAAATGGGGAGTGGGCAGGACTGTGGCTCAGTGGTCAAGCAACTGCATGGCATGCAGAAAGACCCAGGTTCAATCCCCGGCATTTCCAGGTAAAAAGAACCTGGCAGTCGGTGCCGTGAAAGATTTCCACCTAAGGCCTTGGAGAGCCACTGAAGTCTCACTAGACAATACTCACCTTGATGTTTAGTATAATGCAGCTTCCAGTATTCCTGTTTCATGGCCCAGCACTAACATTTTGGCACTTTTTCATTCTAAAAGAAATAAAACTTGCTGCTCCAATATTAGGTTCAACCCTTCTCAAATGAAAAAGTCCATTCCTCCCTCATTCTATGCTCCCTCCACCCTAATTTGTGCCGGAGAGATATCTCTGCCTGCAAGAAGCCTCTCCTAACATGCCTTGACCTGTGGTTTTCTGAGGGTAGCCCCTGCCTTCAGCCGTCTGCAGAAACTTTCATTTCATTTTTTTTGCTCTGTTTCCCCTCTCATTCCAGTCTGCAGGGCAAAAGGAAAGGGGGGTAGCAGTCCGGAAGAGTCCCAGGCACGTTTTTCCATAATGCTTTTTCTGTTAGTTTCCTGCTGTTTTGGAATATTCTATAGAAAACAGCATTTCCTCTTTTGCAGCTGGGAGAAAGAAACACAAGATGGGAGAAGTTTTTGGTCTTGAGAAGGCACTGATGCCAACTCCAAGTTTACTGCAGAATCTTTAAAGCTGTTTTGTTCCTTAAAGCAGGGTTGATTGACTCAGATTGCCTTGGGGGTTCTGAGAATTCAGCCCATTGATGTTATCTGAGCTTTTAGCTGGTTTGAAGTTCTGACTGCCTAGTTACACCAGACCTGAATTTAGGAGGGGAGGGGAGGATTCTCAAACAAGCCGTCTTGCAGAAAAATAAAACTTCCTTTCTATTTTCCCGATCTGTTTTTCATAGCTGATGCATTCTCCCAGCATCCCACAAGCTTCTGATATCTGAAAATGAATGAACCAAAGCTTAAGACGGAGATAATGTTGGTAGGAGAATTGGAACCAATCTAGATGAGGTGTTGGGTAATTTGGGATCAGATTGCTACAAAAAGGCACCTGTGGCATATTATGTGGGTATGTTATGGCCATGGTGTTAGGGAAAGGAGAACCTAACACCTTGCAGTACTTGTTCTCTGATAAAAATGCCTCCCTGCCCAACTGTTTCTATCCCTGATTTGTGTGTGTGTGTGTGGGGGGGGTTCTTAAAGAACTTAAAGAGGACACTTTTGATTGAGGAAATTACATGGGGAGTAAAGAATTAAGCCACCTCTCCCCAGTTTGTGGTGCTGATCCATATTAGCACCCCCCTTGCTTTTTTGCAACAGTGCAATCCTAAGCAGAGTTACGTCAATCTAAGTGTATTGATTTCAATGGGCTTAGACTGGAGTAACTCTTCTTAGGATTGCACTGTAAATGACTTGTGCATGGATGTGATTGCAGCTCCACAGTGTCATGTATCATTTGACCTTACTGTTCATTTGGGGAAATGTCAGATAGAGCAACACTCTCCCAGAAAGAGAAGGTTTTGATGCTTCTGGAACGACAAGTATCTTCTTTTCCTAGTTGAGTCTGATCCACCAATTGTGTCTATTGATGGAACAAAAGGATGCTGCTACTGTCATTTGTGTTTTGGTGAATTCTAGGTTAGGCTACTACAATACACATCATGGTGGACTGCCCTTGAAGACTGGGCAGAAACTGCAGTTAGTCCGAAATGCTCCTGGCTTTTGAGGACAAGCTGGGGGGACGTTGCTCTGAGAATGGCATTGGTTTCCTCTGTGCTTCTGGGTTCAGTTCAGGGTGCTGGTTTTGACAAAGCCATAAACAGCCTGGATCATCAGAGAGCAGAAATGTGGGTGCTGTGGTGGAAATTAATGAAACTGACAAAGAGTTTCTCCTGTCTCTCTTTCACCAGCAATGCAAGAAAGTACATCAGTGAATGTGACAAAATTTTTACTACTACTACATTTGTGGATATGAAAGAGAGGTTAAAATACGGCAGGGTGTGAAGAGAGACATTCACAAAAGTGTACAACTGTATGGGGGGGATGGCTTGCTGGGGTCTAAGAAAACATCTTTCGTAGGTGTCGCATGCAAACCACAGGAATGTTCAAATGCCACTGCAAACCCACCATCCTGCATGACAATGGATTGGTTTTAAAAGCCACCTACAAGGACATTTTAAAGCTGTGTTTCTGACTTCTGGTGCATGCTCAATAGCATGAAATCTAAAGAGTCTGAAACTACACTTGGATGGATATGTGTATATCAGGAAGGTCTTGTGGCAATTTTTGAAAAATGAAAGCCAGCTCTGGGGAGGTTATGATTTTTTGACAGGGGTGAGGTGATAGGAAGGAGAATGGGCATAATGCTTTCCTCACTTGCTGTTTTTCAGTTTTAAAATAAATGACCCTTCCCCAAGCTGCTTTCTACCTCGTGGGTGTCCATCCACGCAGCTCTTTCTGCTAAATAAAACTGTACACAGGAAATCCCCTGCCATGGGTTTATGCATTTTCAAAACTTTTATTAAAAAACAACAACACAGGTCTGTCCAGGGTACCAAGACAGAATGATTCTTTTAAAAGAATCTGACAATTGCGAGATATGCAAAAGAGCGTTAAGGATTTTGATGATAAAGGAAAGAGTGTCCAATTCAGATAAGTGAGAAGTGTTTACAATCTAATTCACAAGCACGGACTTGTGTATTATGCAGGATGGAAAAAATCTGGGTTTGGGCAAGTGTAATTTAAGAGCTTTTTGAAAAGAAAAATAACCCATATTAGCGCTTGACAAGTTGTATTTTGTACGTGTCCTCTAGCCTGGCTTTGATGTCCTCAGATCAAGCCCAGCAACTGGTATTATCCATAAAGGACAAATGAATGCCAAAAACATAAATAAAAGCAAAGACCATTGTTGTTCCAGGTGTCACATATTGCATCTAACACGGTGATGGCACCTCTGAGGGAAGGCTGGCCTCTGGCAGAACTCTGTGCCTGAAATTCTTTTCACTGTCCACGTTGGAATTTTCTTTTTCTGCTGTTGCTGCATCTGGGGCGTATTTATTCCAGACATTTGAGCTGAAACGCTGATAAGGGAGTGCCTAGAAGAACAGAGCTGGTACAGAAGCGGATGCTGGAATGAGGGGGTTTGGCTCATAGCTGAATTAATTGTAAAGGCAAGCTTGGAACGGAGGCTGGTTGTGTGTCGTTAGCATAGCTGATTTGCGTATGCCACACCCCCTGACATCACCTATCCTGGCTGCTTTGGATGCAGTCCTGGCCATTCAGGGCCAAAATTGGGGCCAAAATAGCAAAAAGGGGCTCAAAATGGCCAAAAAGGGGCCCAAAATGGTCAGGATCGGGCTGCTGCTGTGTGGGAGAGTTATCCACCACCCGTCAGAGGCCCAATCCGGGCTGTTTCGGCCCCAATCCAGGCTGAAATGGACCCAAAATGGCCAAGAGTCAGGTGGGTGGGGCCACCTGACATGTGACCTCTTTAGGGAACTGCCGGAACTGCGTTCCTGCGCGTTCCCCCTCGAAATGAGCCCTGGGCACAGGCAAAAGCTGTCTGAAGAGCCATGTGTCCTCTTGATGGGAAACAGTCTCAGGATCCTAACGGGGATAATTTTGAGAGAATCAGGGCGAAGCTACAAGTGACGAATGACACTTGAACAGCAAGTGTATTTCTCCCTGTTCACTTGCGCTCCACTCAATCCACTTGCTGTTCAAGTGTCATTCGTCACTTGTAGCTTGGCCCTCAGAGGAGACGCTGAAAGTTTCCTTATTGGATCTCTGATGAAAAGGGGCGATACTGGGGTGTGTAATTACGGAGGAGGGGGAGATTAACCCTGTCCCTCTCCCTGAGCTCTGAACATTAATCCCTCCCTCAAGTTGCTATTTACCCCATTGGGTGAAACACATAAGTTGCCTGATTGCCATGAATCTGACTGGGTGACCTTGGGCCAGTTGCACATAATCAGCCTAACCTACCTCACAGGGTTGATATGTGGATAAAATGAGGAAGGGAGAATGATGTCTGTTACCCTGAGATTCTTACAGGAAAGGTAGGGTTTAAATGTATTAGATAAGTAGAGAGAGGATTGGGGGGGCGCAGAGACGGAAACGGAAATGGTGTCGGAGAGATTCTTACTGGGCTACTTTCACACATGTTGGAGAATGTGCTTTCAATCCCCTTTGAATGCACTTTAGCAATCGTTTGCAACTAAATTTTCCTGCATAAAACAGGAAAATCCAGTTGCAAATTATTACTAAAGGGCATCGAAAGCACATTATCCATCATGTGTGAAAGTAGCATGTGTTTCCCTCGCTGGGCCAAAGAGCAGCTCCCAGGGAAGTGTGCGAATATTGAGGTAAGGAAAATGATGCAACGAGAAAGCGTTAATGCCCCCCCCCATGGTACTGATCCAAATTTCTGTCCTCCCCACCAGAGATTGCTGTTTAGCAATTTAAAAATAAATATTAAGGAACGGTACCTCATCGTGGCTCTTCCAGCATTCCTCCTGTCGAAGACTGTCTGGTAGCCCATATCGTTGACCAAGAGCATCCAACTCACAGTCTCACCTCTGCAGGAGCTTTCTACTCTCTCTTTTCTGAAAGACTTGTCACCCAATTGCCATTTTTTTAAAAAAACATCCTTTTGGTTTTAGAGGTTCCTTGAGAAATATGGCTACTTGGGGTCCACTCACCGAGGAATACGGCCTGCAGAGTTTTCCGAAGCTGTCAGGTAAGGCCAGTTCTTGTGCTGTTTTCACCACAACCTTGACTCTGGCTCTCTGTTCCCACAACTCCATCGTGGGGTGGACTTGCAATAGGGTTGCCAGCCTCCAGGTGGTGGCTGGAGATCTCCCAGAATTACAACTGATCTCCAGGTGACAAAGAACAGTTCGCCTGGAGAAAATGGCTGCTTTGGGAAGTGGACTCTATGGCATTATGCCATTCTTTTTTTGTTTTTAAACTTTTATTAAACATTTTTTAACAAACAAACAACAACAACATTCAACATTTACAAAGTGCAATATTGTTATAAGATTTCCATAACAAAATGTTTGGTAGCAAGTAAAATCTAGTTCTATTGGATCTCTCTAGTTCTATTTGGTTCCAAAGTAGTTATGCCAATTAGTAAAACCATACCTATATTAAGCTTAAATACAAACGTTCAAATTTCTGGCATTATGCCATTCTGAGGCCCCGTTCCTCCCCAAACCCTGCCCTCTCCAGGTTCCATCCTCCAAATCTCCAGGAATTTCCTGAACTTGACCTGGCAACCCTAACCTGCAAAGAGGTTATGGGCTCGTACACTGATGTTTTTTGGCTACCATTAAAAAAAATAAGGCCCTGAATCTGCCTTGTTTGTTTAGACCTTTATACCCTGATATTTTCCCCCAATGAGGACCCAAAGAGGCTTACAGCATCATTCTCCCCATGCCAGTTTTTGTTTTTACAACAACCCTGCGAGGTAGGTTTCGCTGAGAATGACTGGCTACGGTCACCCAGCAAACTTCCATGGCAGAGGGGAGTTTCAAGCCTAGGCCTCTCAGAGCCAAGCTACAAGTGACGCCTGACACAGGTTGGACACTTGTCAGCTTCCCTCAAGTTTTGATGGGAAATGTAGGCGTCCTGGTTTTACAGCTTGGCTCTCCATTACAGCTGCAAGACCAGGATGCCTACATTTCCCATCAAAACTTGAGGGAAGCTGACAAGTGTCCAACCTGTGTCAGGCGTCACTTGTAGCTTGGCTCTCAGATCCTAGTCCAACCACCACTCTCCGCTGGCTCTCCAGTGCGACTCTGATATGGAGTTAGAAACATCTAGCCCAGATCATTGACTGATATTGGTTCCCCAGGGTCTCCCGGAAGGACTCTTTGCCAGTCTTGTTGAGATCCATTTAAGTGAAGATGTTAGAGACTGAAATTTGTCTGCATGGAAAGCAGGTGCTCAGTCACTGAACTACAGAACCTCCTTCAAGGGTTTCCTGACACGTTTTGCCTTTAGGCTTCACGCCAGTTCCATGTCCAAAGAGTTCATTCTCTCCTCAGTTCTGCTACCCGAGAAATGCTCTACCCGTGAGGTAACCATCATAACTTTGGTTTGTGCTGTAATAATAATATAATAATAACATTCGATTTATATACCTCCCTTCAGGACAACTTAATGCCCACTCAGAGCGGTTTACAAAGTATATTATTATTATCCCCACAACAATAATCACCCTGTGAGGTGGGTGAGGCTGAGAGAGCTCTGAGAGAGCTGTGACTGACCCAAAGTCACTCAGCTGTCTTAACGTGGAGGAGTGGAGAAATCAAACCTGGTTCTCCAGATTAGAGTCCCGCGCTCTTAACCACTACACCAAACTGGCTCTCTGGTTAAAGTGTCGGATTAGGACCTGGGAGATCCAGGTTCAAATTCCCACTCTGCCATGGACAGTTGCTGGATGGCCCTGGGCCAGTCACACACGCTCAGCCTAAACTACCTCACAAGCTCGCTGGGAGGACAAAACGGAGACGGGGAGAACGTTGCAAGCCACTTTGGCTTCCCACTGGTGAGAATAATGAGAAATAAATGAAGTAAGTAAAAAAACCCTACACTCTCTCTGCAAAGGCCTACCTGAAAGATCAGTTAGTTTTTTCATTCCAGAGTATTCGCTGCATTCATCTATTGCAGCAAAAATATTCGGCAGACTTTTGATTCCAGCGTAAGCTTTTGTGGGCCAAAGTCCATTTCATCAGATGCGCTTAGTGGATCATTCTTAGGCAGGAGAGAAAATTGTAAACAGCAAAACCAAATGGCCATGAGTCACAGGAAGAACAAAGTGAGATGAAGTGAAGTAAAACTCATATTTAATGAAGAAAAGTACACAGAAAAATTGTGAGAATAGTGGCTGATGATAATCCAGCCTTCCGAGTTAACGTCGGTAATACTCGAGGAATCCCAGGTTTTGTTAGCTAGTGATATTTATAAAAAGAGACTGGGGTTTAACCTTCCCCACCTGCAAACCCTTCCCCCAGCCATATCCCCCAACTGAGTTTCAGTGATGTGTATTTATTATATACATTTGCCATCGTCCAGGTGGGACCTGGAGATGTCCTGGAATTACAACTGATTTCCAGACGACAATTCCCCCGGAGAAAAGGAGTTTTTTGGAGGGTGGACTCTATGGCATTATACTCCTCTCTCCAAACCCTGCTCCCTCCTCTCCCCAAACCCTGCTCCAGCGATCCAGGAATTTCTCAATCTGGAGTTGGCAACCCTTTTAAGTGGTTGAGTTGCAAATCAGCACTCTACTGGTTCGAATCCCACTACTGCCATGAGCTCAGTAGGTGGCCTTGGGTAAGCCACTCCTCTCAGCCCCAGCTCCCCAGCTGTATGGTGGGAATAATAACACTGACTTGTTCACCGCTCTGGGTGAGGCACTAATCTGTCTAGAAGAGTGGTATATAAGTGCAGTTACTATTATTATTTATTATTATATCTGCAACACATCTGTGGGGAGAAACGGCAGGTGTATTAACACCAGCCCCCTGCCCGTCATGAAATCCTGTCTCTATTACAATCTTTTAGAAAAATGTTTAGCGGAGAACTGGGTCTCGAGGCCTCGGCCTTTGCTAAACATCTAATTTAGCCCTCAGAAGTGATTCCTTAGAAGTGATCTAGCCCTACAAGCGCAGCTAGCTTAGGAACACAGGGAGAGCCTGTTTCCACTGGCACAGTTTCGCACGCCCCTCGATTGTTTCCCTTGTATGGCCGGGACTCCTCTTTGAGAGCTATACGAAAGCAGCGATTCAGGGCCAGCTGGAAGATTCCATAGATGCCATTGCTACATTCTGGATTCTGGCCATCTTGAAACACTCCCTCTGCCCCCACCCTTCACCACCATCGAAATCCAACAGTCCTACTGTGATACATACTGGTCGGCTAGAAAACAGAATACTGTTTATATACAGGTTACCAACTGTCCAGGGGAAGAAAAAAAAGAAACTTTGACCAGACTGAATTTTTTAAAATTTCACTTAACTTGCCAGAAGAACATGGGGGCAATGCTGTTTTCCTCTGACCCTCTTGGCTTTTTTAAAAAGTTAGTTTTTGTCCTGGATTCCACCCATAAGCCCTACCCAGATAGCAGAATGTTTTATTTTGAGAGTTAGTACTCAATTTCACTTCAATGCTCCGTGTATCATTCTGTGTGGATCATACTGTGCTGTTTCAAACTTGCCCCCCTTTGTGCGATGCTGCGTTTAAATAACATACTTTGTAAACCACTCTGAGTGGGCATTAAGTTGTCCTGAAGGGCAGTATATAAATCAAATATTATTATTATAAATTGTACCATATTATTCAAATGGCATTGGGGTCATTTAAACTCCAATTAAAGGGAATGGGAGGAAATCAAACCCATCACATCCAAGGTATGGGGGGTCCAAATGTCCCCAGCATGCTGTCAGTTCTAATTTAACAACAGCAACTATGTTGATGCAGAAGTTAAAATATGGAGGTGCAGAAAGCACTTTTTATTTTAGTGATTTACAGGGAACTCCTAACCAGGAGTTGCTGACTCAAATTCTGATCCTAGATTGTAATAATAAACTTGAACTTGAACTCCTGTCTACTCCCATTGATTTCAATGGTCTTAGACTGGAGTAACTCTGCTTAGGATTTCAGTGTTAGAGTCTCTTGGAGGGAAGGCAACATGATATAGCTCAATCTCATCAGATCTTGGAAGCTAAGCAGGGTCAGTACTTGAATGGGGGACCAACATGGAAGACTCTGCAGAGGAAGGCACTGGCAAACCACCTCTGCTTCTCCCTTGCCTTGAAATCCCATTGTTGGGGTCGCCATAAGTCAGTTGTGATTTTACGGCATGTACGTACTTATGCAGAATTTCTAATTTGTTCACTAGGTTCACAACAGTGCTACAAAGGAAGCTGTTGTACACTCTCAGGTCTTGTCTAGGGGTGTGCAAGGCCTGCCTGTTTTGGTAAACCTGATTCGGTTTTAACTGAATCAGGAAACCGTTTCGGTATTCAGGGAATACCGAATTGGCAAGCTGATTTGGTCTTATCTAGTTCAGCCTTGCCTACTCTAACGGGCATTCATTCTCCAGAGTCTCATGTAGATCCTGTCATTTTTCCTGACTCCCTACAACTTGAGATTCTCTAAGTGGAAATGCCAGGAATTACACCTGGGACTTTTTGCATGCAAAGCAGGTAAATTATACCTGAGCCATGGCCCCTCTAGGATAAGTATATCTCTCTTTTACCCTAACCACATGGATCTGTCCAGGATTTCAGACTAGTTCCTTTCACCCCCAAAGTGACAATCCTGTTCTTAAATGTAATAATGTCCCACGTGCAAATTATGTCCCAATTCTCTCCTGTTCCAGGGAATTTCAGTGGGTATCCCACCTGTCTCTCAGTGGCAAGCTAGATGCTTCCACTGTCCATCAGATGAACCTTCCCCGATGTGGCGTGAATGATGCACGGAGCTTTGCTGCATGGAAGGAACGTATGGATGCCTTGCTCTTGGGTCGGAGAGCGGAGAAGAAGCGCAGGAAACGGTACTCACACCAAAGTATGTCCTTCGGGGGCGGGGAGCGTGTTGCAAAGATGGTTCGCCTTGAGAAGGGGGCTGTGTTGTTTTAAAAGAAACCCTGATTTAAGGAACAGTCATTTCAAAATGCAATCTGTTTTTAAATTGATGTATCGTCGAAGGCTTTCACGGCTGGAGAACGATGGTTGTTGTGGGTTTTCCGGGCTGTATTGCCGTGGTCTTGGCATTGTAGTTCCTGACATTTTGCCAGCAGCTGTGGCTGGCATCTTCAGAGGTGTAGCACCAAAAGACAGAGATCTCTCAGTGTCACAGTGTGGACAAGATGTTGGCAGGTCATTTGTATCTACTCAGGAGGGGTGGGGTTGAGCTGAGTCATCCTGTAAGAGTTTCCCAGGGTGTGGAATGCTAATGGCGGGAGGCTTCACTGTATCCTGAGGAGGTTCTTTTGCATATGGATTGGTGCTTGATGTGCTAATCTTCTCCGCAGGGCTATTGTCGAGTATAGAGTGTTTTGTTAGCCTGGTGTTTTTCAGAACTGGAAACCATGCTCTGTTCATTCTTAAGGTTTCTTCTTTCCTGTTGAAGTTTTGCTTATGCTTGTGAATTTCAATGGCTTCTCTGTGCAGTCTGACAAAGTAGTTGGAAGTGTTGTCCAGTATTTTGGTGTCCTGGAATAAGATACTGTGCCACGGCAATACAGCCCGGAAAACCCGCAACAACCATGTTTTTAAATTGGTTGCAAAAAGCAAGGAGTTGCATCATGTTGCAACAAAGTGACCAGCGTTCTTCAACGCAGCCTTAAAGGTTACAGTGTCCCAGTCTCCCCAGGATAGATATTAGAGGATGAATTTCCGTTAAATGCAACTTCTCCTCCCACTGACAACACCATGGTAATTCTACAACCAGCATCTAATACGAACGCCCCTTTGTTGTTGTTCTTGTCCTTTATTATTATTTTTTATTATTAATAATAAAATACATGTATCAAATATATCATACACAATGATGTAATGTTATTTTTGGTGAACGAGACTCTTTACAGTATAACAACGCTGAAGGAAATGTTTTGAATTGTGTACCCATCTTTTATTTATAATTTTCAAGATTTCAGCCAGTTCCCCAAAGAAAAAGAGGAATAGCATATTTGTCTTAGCTTCCAGTTCTGTATGCCTTCTGGCCCAGATAAACAACAAGGGAGAATTCCAGGCATTTAAGTTGTTGCTGCTGAAATTCCAAATTGTTGTTCAGATAGACTGCTTCTGGTTTGAAGCTCTTCTACAAAAACCAAAAACCTAACCACCCACACTATCCAAAAACCCTCACTAAACAATGAAATCCTAAACAGTTACTCCAGTCTAAGCCCATTGAGTTCCAGCAAGATGTTTAATTATTCCTGCTGAAAAATAAATGCTCTGTTTTGCAATGTTTTTTTTTAATGTCAATATGGGATAGAGCAGTTTTGTGGCCACTTCTGGGCTGCAACCCAAGCTGGTCTCCCACTTTCAACACCGAAAACAAAAATATGAAAAACAAAGCAAAAAATAAAGTAAGAACTTAAAACCATTTAAGAGTTGCCTCAAAGGTAACATCTGGATTGAGACTCTCTTCCCTGCCAAATCGTTGTTGTTCAGCCACACCAAAAGCATTGATTAGATTAGAAATGGAATGGTTGTCTTGCAGATACTGAGGCGCTGGGCCCAGTTCTGTGTACTGGCTGTCGATTTAATATCTTTTCCTAGAGAGCTTGAGCAAGCTTACAACAGCTGTGCTGGAGCCATGGGAAATGTAAATGGCTGGAGTCGGCAAGTGCTTCTGGGATGGTTCCAGATGTGCTTGACAAGATAACATCTGTTCTCACTGGCTGGAAACCAAAAGGCGCCATGGCCTGCCTTTCCTTTCCCCCAATTTCTGTATGTCAATCTCCTCTGCCAAGCCTCTTTCAAAATGTTAACATGGTAGAACAAGAAGTTGGTGACCTGTTACACTCTGAAATGCAGCATCGTGATACTGTTAAATTGAGAATCAAATGTCTTCTCACCAAGAATTCCACAGAACTCTTCAGCAGGCTGCTTGTTCAATATAAAAAGGGGTGTGTGAAAGGAGAGGGGGAGGAAGTTGATCTGGGGCCTGATAGAGAAGCTCAACGCCTGCACTTTGTTGCATGGTTCAGAGAGGGGATGTGGGAAGTGTTGGCAACATAAGTCCATTAGGTGTGCTCGGTGCAAATTCGTTTTCAGTGTTTAGAAGTGGGAAATGGTCATATGGAAAAGTCAGCAGTTAACGGGATCCTTTCCCAGCACTAATTGGAACACGTGAATCTCTGGTAAGGCAACTTGCAGACAACAATGTACTGGTGTGCGTGTGGGAGGGGTGTGTGTGGGCAGCTCTGATCATTGTCTGGCTTGCGAGAGCAGCCTTTTCCTCCTGCAGTCTTTGAGCAGGTCACTTTCTCCTAGGGATCCCAACCTCCAGGTGGAACCCAGAGATCTCCTGGCATTACAACTAATCTCCAGACTACAAAGATTAGTTCCCATGGGCAAAATGGCTGCTTTGAAGGGTGGACTCTCTGGCATTATACTGTGCTGAGATCCCTCCCCTCCTCAAAGTCCTCCCTACCCAGACTGCACCCCCAAATCTTCAGGAATTTCTCAACTCAGAGCTGGCAAGCAACCCCAACTTCTCCCTCAGGTTTGGTCCCTCCAATCCCTTTTATTGTCTTTCTGCTGCTCTCAACATTCTTTGCCTCAGGAAAAGGGGGAGCAGCTATTGGGGGCAGGGAAGGGAAAGAGGACATGGTGGGGGAAGGGGAAATGAGATGTCCCCCACTTGTGGGTCCCCACTTATAATAGTTATATATGTGACACACAAGAGTTAGGGTTACCAACCTCCATGTGGGGCTTGGAGTTCTCCTGAAATAACTGATCTCTATAGAGGTCAGTTTCCTGGAGAAAATGTAGCTTTGGAGGGCGGACTCTGTGGTATACCATAGAGTCTAGGAGAAATGGAAGTCCCTCCCTAGAACCATCTCCAAAACCAGAGTTAGCAATCTTAGCATGTGTACAGAGAGGAGAAAGTCTCAGAACCCTTATGTAGAACGTGTAATGTGTAGCTGGACTTTACTTCCTTTTGCCGGGGAAAGATGGGATGGAGGAAGCCAAGGGAAGATGGTGGCCACCCTGTGGCTTTTCCTGAGACACCTTGGCCTCCCAGCTACTTCTCTAGTGAGATTGGATTGCCCTCACACAAGAAAAACATATTGTGAGAATCAGCCCGGCGTTAAATAATATTTGTTTAACTTGTTGGTTTCTGCCTTTTGCTCAAAAAACATCAATGTATGTTGAATCTATTCCAGATATCCTGGAGGGCAGCTGTTGTGGTGTTTGAGTCATGCTTCATTATTGCAATCTTAATTGCATTTAGTCATCTTTCTGTCATGTCACTGAGTAGGGGAGTGGAACAGGTTTGCGCCACACCTCAGATGAGGCGTGGTGCTTCAGGCCAGCTGCAGCTGGTTGTGGGAAAGACTGGTGCCTCGCTGTGAGATGTGTATGCAGAAGTTACCAGCCAACAATATTTTTACTAGTCTGTCTGCCCATAAATTAGGGCCAAACAACACACAACAAAAGGTCTGTGATTCATTATCTAGTTCTAAAAAGCATTGTGGGGGGGCGGCAGTGGCGGGGGCGGGGGGGAGAGAAGAATTTGAAGCACCTCATAGTAAGGGGCATTTCCAACAAATCAATCAAAAAAGAAGGAAGTCAAAACCATTTCCTCTTCCACAGCACTGTGGCCCTGATTCTTTTCAACCTCCTACACGCCCCAGGGTACTTGCATGTTATAGTTGTAGAACTCTTGTCATTTGACTTACAGTCATTTTTTGTGACGGAAAAAAATGGTCCTGCGTTTGTTAGAGTTTTGTAAATCCCCTTGCCTGGTTCCTGGACCCATTTCAGATTCGCCACAGGTGAGCAATCAAGCTCTGAATGGCAAGTGTAAGATACATACAGTAATTTTGATGGAATGGTTTTTCAATACCTATAACTTGCCCCATTATGGCCAGGTAGGGTAGAAAACTAAGGGCTTGAGATGTATCTTGGTTCTCCTGCCTGCCATGGGTTATAAAAGTTGGGAGGTGGCTTAAGATGGGAAAGAAGGCAGTCAAGTATCTAACCGTCCACAATACGTGCCTAGTGGGCTGCATATGGCTTGGTAAGATGCTATGTTATGCAAGATGGCCTTACCCATATGCAAGTCAATAGAGCAGTGAAATTGGAGCAGATTGGAGGTGTCAATCTTATTCCTAAGGAAAACTTTAAATAAAAGTTTTATTTATTTATAGTCTCGCTTTCTCACTGAGGGCCAAGCTACACATGACAAATGACACTTGAACAGCAAGTGTATTTCTCCCTGTTCACTTGCCCTCCACTCAATCCACTTGCCGTTCAAGTGTCATTCGTCATGTGTAGCTTGGCCCTGAGACTCAAGGCAGATTACAAAACCTAGCAATGCAACAGGAACAGTAAAAGACATAGAATAAACATTGTGATAAAATTGGATTACAAAGTCAGAAAACAATGCAATAAGGCAAAATAAAAAAAATAAAATACAAGCAGGCACAAACGGAGCCAGAATCCAAGAGGCTACTTTAGGGTTGCCTAAAAGCTTGAGCAGGCACAACGGGGATCTTTAATTTTTTGAAGGAGTAATGATTCCTAGCTCCCACCCTACGTTGCTTTGGAAATATGTTCTCAGTTTCAAAATGTGGGACGGTGAAGGGAACTATTGAAACAACCATCCAAAGTCCCTTTTAGCAAATGGAGCTAGGTTGGTATATTTGGAACTTGTGAGCTACTCTGTGGATGTCACTAACACATGAGGAACTGGAGCTAGATCGCTTCAGATTTCAAGTAGGGCTAATATGAATATTCTCCATTTGGGGTTTTTTTTTTGGATATCCTATCTATCCTACCTTTTCTCATGGTTGTTTTCTACTGTTTGCAGTGACTGCAGTCACTTTCCCCCAATTTCCCCCAATTTCAGGTGGGTAGTCATGTTGGTCTGTAGGAGAAGAGCAAGAGTCAGGTCCAGTAGCACCTTAAAGACCAACTATATTTCCAGGAGAAAAGAGCAAGAGTCCAGTAGCACCTATAATAAGTATCAGATAGGTATCTGAAAAAAGTGAGCTGTGGCTCACAAAAGCTCATATGCTACCACAAATTTTGTTAGTCTTATAGGTGCTACTGAACTCTTGCTCTTTTCTACTGCTACAGACAGACTAACATGGCTACCCATCTTGAGAGATTTCCAGGGTTTGAGCTTTTGAGAGTCAGAGCTCCCTTCATAGGGGTGCCATTCCCCCATCTGGGGTGGGGAATCCCCTGCTCCCCCCTCTCCCCCACTTACTTGGCCAGCAGGGAGGGCATGCTTCCCAGGGCACTCCCCTGGGCAGTGCAGCATGCCCCAGGCAGCGCACCACCCTCCCACACCCACAGCAGCCCAATTCGAGTTGAATCACGCCCCACAGCAGGCCCATTTTGGGACAAATTGCACCCCACAGCGGGTTGATTCAGCCTCTTGGTGAGCATGGGAGTGCTCCCAGGCTGCCCTTTGACTCCTGTGATGACATCACTTTCGGGAAGTGATGTCATTGCACAAGCTGGGAGCACACACATGGAAACAGACCCAAGAATGCAGCAAGGTAAGTGCCAGGCTCCCAATCTCCTGCCGGGGGAGTCAGGGGACCTGGCAACCCTTTCCCTTCATCATCTAGCTGGTCTTTAAGGTGCTACTGGACCCAAATCTTGATTCCCCCCCAGTTTGTGGCTAGTGCCATGGCAATATTTTCTCCCCTTTTGTTTTTATTTGATACTGGACAATCAGGGATCACCTACTAGGTGTGATGATACTGCAACACCATATAGCCTAATGGTTATTTGCCAAGGTCACTACAAAGAAAGTCCTTTTGGGGTGAGGGCAGTGCTGTGTGTGTAAATCATGTGGGTGATCCTAACCAGTCAGGGCTCACAAAGAGAAAAAACTTCGCAGCCATTTTTAACAATAATCTCCACCATCCCAAAGTATCACCAAAACGTGGGGCCTCTCTTTATTCTGAGGAAGCTGTTTGCAGATCTACGGGGATCCCTTTTCTGGCAGGTAACATATTAGCGTTAAAAATTAGCATCCCGTCTTTAAATAGTTAATTAAAGATTTCTTACAGCCTTTTTGTCTTTGGATCAGAGTCTGCATCTTAAAATTCAGACTATTCGACTTAGTCTCTAGGGTCTTGGTGAAAGTAGAAGGGGGCGGAGTGTCAGAGAGGATTTTTTCAGTGTATGAGGGAGACTGACAGTCCTACTCCCCTCTTGGAGGGGAGCCCAGGGTGAAAGCCCCTGGGCCTCAATCTTTATTATTCTACGATTCCTTGATATCTCCCTTGCTTGTTGTGGTGAGCTCATTGTTTATCTTGCATTCCTACAGGAAGCATCTAGTCTGAGCCAAGTCTGCCTTTTTTTTCTTCAGAAAGGGGAATGTTGATAAGATTCTTGTGAGTTCTTTGTCCTGCCCCTGGAATCGGAGCAAGAGAATCCAGTCAGGTCAATATATGTACCACAGTGAGGTAGAGGAATCCGGAGGCATTCAGAGTGAATGAGGCCACTTCATATGGCAAGTGGGGAGTGCTATTTTTGAACACTTCTCTGAGTAAAGAAGATTTCTCACCAGCACATGAAGGGAGAAGGGGTCTGTGGTGCTCTTTATTATGAGCATTGTGTTGTGGAGAATTTTTAAAGCAAAGAAATAGTTCAACAATGGGATTTCCTTCTCATCTGTATGAACAAAGTGAGAAGGGATGTAAATTGCAAATTTCTAGAAATTTGGGGGTGGAGCTTGTGGAGGGTGGAGTTTGGGGAGGAGCCTCACAGTGGGATACAATGCCCATACAGTCCACACTCCAAAGCTGCCCGTTTCTCCAGGGGAACTGATCTCTGTCGTCTGGAAATAAGTTGTAATTCTGGGAGGTTTTCAGGTCCCACTTAGAGGTTGACAATTCTAGATGCAATACTTTCTACCGCCTCGGGACCTGACTACCACTTTCCAGCCTCATTCTGCTGCAAGTGTAAATTAGTCCTCAACTGAAGGATCTTGGACGAGGCTTACCTCTTGGAGCTGGGCTTACTTCACAATTCCCAAAGTGCAAAAGTTCCTATCAAGCATGTAACTTGTGATGAATTTCTTTGTGAAACATAAACAAGGGTCTAACTGTCAGGGATCCCAGAGCTTAGTCAGTTGGTCTACCCAGGAGAACCATCCTAAAACAATAATGAAGGAAGCATTTATTGTAGAGAGAGAGAAGGCATGCGCTTCCTCTAGTCATCTGTTAGGGGGCAAGGTGAGACTCGTATCAGCAACTCTGTTTCTTAGCTGGCAGACTATATGGTGCCCGTCTCTTTCTTTTCACAGGTGGCCAGTGGTACAAACGGCATCTGACCTACCGGGTGGTGAACTGGCCCTGGTACTTACCCCAGCAGCAGGTCCGCCTGGCGGTGAAGGCAGCTTTTGAGCTCTGGAGCAACGTCTCCTCCTTGGTGTTCTGGGAGGCAACAAGCGACCCAGCAGACATTCGCCTGACTTTCTTCCACGGGGACCACAACGACGGAACAGACAATGCCTTTGATGGTCCAGGTGCTGACCCCTCCTGCCTCCTACACTCCTCCAAATCCTCCAGCTACATCCCCAAATCCGCTTACCAGTTCCTGACCTGCAGCTCCACATTTCCCCTTTCAGTCGAGATAGCCTGTTACAATACACTGGTCAGTTGTATGGAGAGTGCCCTCAAGTCAGAGAATAGTAAAGAGTCCAGTAGCACCTTTAAGACTAACCTACTTTATTGTAGCATAAGCTTTTGAGAACCACAGCTCTCTTCGTCAGATGCAACTGTGGTTCTCGAAAGCTTATGCTACAATAAAGTTGGTTAGTCTTAAAGGTGCTACTGGACTCTTTACTATTTTGCGACTACAGACTAACACGGCTAACTCCTCTGGATCTATGATTCAAGTCAGAGCTGACTTATGGTGACCCCTGGTGGGGTTTTCATGCCATGAGACTAAGAGCCAAGCTACAAGTGATGCCTTACACAGGTTGGACACTTGTCAGCTTCCTTCAAGTTTTGATGGGAAATGTAGGCGTCCTGGTTTTACAGCTTGGCTCTCCATTACAGCTGCAAGACCAGGATGCCTACAAGGCGTCACTTGTAGCTTGGCTCTAAAAGAGGTGGTTTGCCATTGCCTGCCTCTGCAACCCTGGTCTTCGTTGGAGGTCTCCCATCCAATTACTAACCAAGGCCGACCCTGCTTAGCTTCCAAGATCTAATGAGTAGCCTGGGCCTTCCAGATCAGAGCAGGCCAATATTATTATCATTGCATTATGTTTCAGATGGAGCACTGAGCTTAGAGGAACTTATCTAAGGCAAATTAGTGAGTTTGTAGCAGAAAGGAGATTTGAACCAGAAGCTCTGAGATCCTAGTTCATTCCTTTAGCTGAGCTGGTACAAGAAGTCCCAAGAAGGGAATTATTTTTAAAACCAAGAATAGACCAGCAAGGTTGCACATTCCCCACCACTCCTGTGAGCTTCCTTTTTGACATTACTGTGGAACCATGAAAAACAGAGCTGGCGGGTTTTTTAACACCAGAGCACAACTCTTATGGGTTTTAATGGCATCTGATCTTTTCCTCCAGGAGGTGCTTTGGCACATGCCTTCTTCCCACGCCGTGGTGAGGCGCATTTTGACAATGATGAGAGGTGGTCACTGGACAGTAGCAAGGGCCGCAACCTCTTTGTGGTGGTGGCGCATGAGATCGGGCATACACTGGGCTTGGAGCATTCCCCAGTGCGCAGTGCGCTGATGTCCCCTTACTACAAAAAACTGGGCAAGGATTTTGTCCTCAGCTGGGATGACATTCTTGCGATCCAGAATTTATATGGTGGGTATGACTTCCCTGTATCCAGTTCTCTCTCTGCTTAATTTCTAAAGGGGGAGGGAGAGGGGGATTTGAACACCCATGATGCTGCCTTCTACAGGGCCGGATTGATGGGGGGGCAGGGGGTGTAGTCTGCCCCCGGCACCGCCAAAGAGGGGGCACTGGGCGCAGTTGCCAGCCCCAGGAGCTCGCTGCCAGCCCCGGGAGTGCGCCTGAGGAAAGGCGAACGGTGCGGGCAGCCTCCCAGCTACCTGTGCTGCCTTTTGCCTTTCCCGCAGGACAAGGGGCGACCGGCTTGTGGGAAAGGCAAAAGGCAGCACGAGTGGCTGGGAGGCCACCCGCGCCGTTCACCTTTCCCCAGGACAAGGGGCGCGCGGCAAGCCGGCCGCCCCTTGGCCTGCGGGGCAGGTGAACGGCGTGGGCAGCCTCCGAGCCACTTGCGCTGCTGCCAGCTCCATGGCGCGCCAGGTCAGCCAGCTTGCTGCGGTAGCGGGGGGGGGGGCACCCCAGTGTGATGACGTTACGGGAGTGATGTCATCACGCAGCGCCAGGAGGCAGCTGAACGGGGCAGGTGAACGGCGCGGGCAGCCTCTGAGCCACTTGCGCTGCCGCCAGCTCCATGGCGCGCCAGGTCAGCCAGCTTGCCGCGGTAGCGGGGGGGCACCCCAGTGTGATGACGTTACAGGAGTGATGTCATCACGCAGCGCCAGGAGCACGTGCGAGCTATGCATGCGCATAGAGCCTGACTACGGTTGCCCTGGGCACTGGCAACCATAGATCCGGCCCTGCCTTCTACTGAACTAGAACACCTGGTCCATCAAGCTCAGTAAATGGCAGTGGTTCTCCAGGGTCTCAGGTGGAGGTCTCAGGTGGAGGTCTTTCACATCACTTCCTAACTGATCTCTTTAACTTGAGATGCTGAGGATTGAACCTGGGACCTTATGCATGCCAAGCCGATGCTCTTCCACTGAGCCACAGCCCCTCTCCTAATGTGGCAGTGGCGGCAGGGCATGAGATTTCCACACAGGTTCTCAAACTTGAGGTTCCCAAACAATTGTGAAGTTAGGCTTAAGCTTTTAAAAAAATATTTTTTTCTTTTCCAAACATTTGTACATACAACAATAACAAAATGGTGTCGCTATAATTATACATAGAAAACTCTGAACAACAGATTTATTGGTTGTTGTGGGTTTTCCGGGCTGTATTGCCGTGGTCTTGGCATTGTAGTTCCTGACTACAGCAGCTGTGGCTGGCATCTTCAGAGGTGTAGCACCAAAAGACAGAGATCTCTCAGTGTGAGATCTCTGTCTTTTGGTGCTACACCTCTGAAGATGCCAGCCACAGCTGCTGTAGTCAGGAACTACAATGCCAAGACCACGGCAATACAGCCCGGAAAACCCACAACAACCATCGTTCTCTGGCCGTGAAAGACTTCGACAATACAACAGATTTATTATTATAAAAGTTTATTATTTATTATTATTATTTTAATCTATTTATTATTATAAATAGATACTGAGACCAGGCCCCTGCGGGATTTATTGTCTTTCCGCCAGGCCTGTAAGACAGAGTTGTTCTGCCAGGCTCATGGCTAAAGTTGGGCCTCTGCTGGCCTGGGGTGGGTGGGGGGAAAGGAAATTTAAACACCCGCCTGTGAAAACCTGTCCACCACAGTATACATGCAAAATAGTATAAGTCTTCCTGATGCTGTCACCGCACAATACAAAATGTTTTAAATTGTTTTTAAATGTTGTTAGCTGCCCTGAACCTGCTTGCGGGGAGGGCAGGATATAAATATGAATAAATAATAAAATAAATATTATATTTTGCTAGATTTTCACCCAAATTAAATATCTTGATGGCCTTGTGAATTAGGGTTTGTACAAGATTCTTTGTTTATATTAGTATATTTTTGTTGTTTTATACATAGATTTCCAAATTGATAATTGTCTGGTAGGGAGACCTTGTTATTAATGAGTCCTTTGGGGGGAGATATTCTAAAAATGGATACCATTTCTCAAGGAAATTCGTTGTTTTAGGGAAGTTTGCTGATTGTTGTAGTCTGTTATTTTTTCCATCATTAGTTGTTCCCATATCTTTGGGATTGGGCTTTTTGATTGGTGAAAGACAGTGGGAGAATCCCCTTTCAACCACTGAAGAAGTTACATTGGAGGCCGTGGAGCCCACATAGAAAAAAACTGAGGGAAAGAGCCTGCAATGAGAAGAATTGGGCAAGGCCAAGTGGAAAAGCTGGCAAGATCCAGCCGGGTGGGTGGGAACACTGTGTGTGGAGGCTGAACTCCTTTGCTGATGCTTCTCTGAGAATTTTTCCACAAGATAATTTTCCTGGTATCCAGCTTTAGATGTAATGTGATTTCTCTTTGGCAGGGAAGCCTCCCTGGGGCTCTACAGTCCAGCTCCCAGGGAAGTTATTTGCTCGTTTCCATGACTGGAGCCAGGATATTGAAGGCAGGGAACGGCAGGAAGGAAATCCCAGTGCCCATTACTGCAGGTCCTTTTTTGATGCCATAACCATAGGTAAGAGCTGGCGAAGCAGCTTGCCAAGGATTTCTGTACTGTAGAGGCAAAGGGTCTGTTGTGTATTGACCAGAAATGCCTCAAACCTGATTGGTGACATAACAGCCAATGGCCAGCCCTTAATAAGGGCCAATCATGTTCAAGTACATACTTGTTATATTGTATATAGTTATGCAAATGAAGGTATCCTGGAGTTGATAATACTATTGGATGTTGGTTAAGTCTGGGGCGGGGTTTGTGTATATAAATACTGGGGTTTGCTGTCCCTTGTGTGTTGTTGAGTTCTGGGTTAATAAAGTAGGTTGTTGAGCTAAATCACTCTGGCTGATCGTTTGGGCTGCAGGCTCAGTATTCAATAGGGTCTGTGCCAGAAATTTAGAAATACCAGGTTCAAATCTTGCCTCTTCTACAAGCTCACTAGGGAGCATCAGGCAAGCCATTCTCTCTCTCACTTTCAAGCCCCGATCTGAAAGATAAGGGTGCTTTACAGGGGGTTGTGTAAGGATTACAAAAAAGTACTATGAATATGAACACTTTCAAGCAGGGGTCTCCAACTGTGTTGAACCTGTGGGCACATTTAGAATTTTGAGAACAGGTCCATGTCGGTGCCACAGCAAAATGGCTGCCACAGAGACAGAGTGGCCAGGTCCCCTTACTCTCCCAATGTGAGGGGGGGGTTACCCACCACTTACCGTTAGTTTCTTCTTGGAAAATTCACCCTCTAAAGCAGGATTTTTTTCCGAAGGGAACTGATCTCTGCTGTTTGGAAGTCAGTTATAATCTCGGGAAATCTCCAGGTCTCACGCAGAGGTTGACAACCTCCAAAATGGCGGCTTTGGAGAGTGAACTGTATGGCATCACATCCCAGCTGAACTCCCTCCCCAGGCTCTGCCCTCAAATCTCCAGGGATTTCCCAACTTAGAGTTGATGACACTAACTGAGCAGTCCAAACAAAATCTTAAATCGACTGCCTTTGGAATATATTGCAGAACCCAAGGGGGAATATAGCTTTTCAAAATCCTCTAGAAGGTACCCAGTGTAGAAGCCATTGCTGAAAAAAGCTCTCCTTGCGACCACCATTTTGTTGCAATGACAGTTTGCCATCAGGGCTGCCGGCATCGCTTATTGTACCGTCACGGCAACAAATTGAGGACTGTAGCTCACACAAAGAGAAGTGGTCCATACAGTTTGATATATTGATCTTAATTAGAGAGGGGGAACATGATAGCTACCCTCTAACGTGCTTTCCATTTATCCTGTGCAGACCTGGAAGGCAATCTTTACATCTTTAAAGGTGGCTATTTCTGGACTGTATCAAAAGGAGGGAACACCACTGGCCCAGAGCTACTCCGGACAAAGTGGCCAGGGCTACCATCCACCATTGATGCTGCTGCCTTCTCAGAGGAAGATGGGAAATTCTATTTCTTCAAAGGTGGTTATGGTTACATTTGTTTGTGAGGAAGGAAATTTGTGGGGAGGAGCCACGGTTCACTGATGGAGCCTGCAGAAGGTCCCACGTTCACTTCTATAGCAGAGCTGGGAAAGGCCTTTCTGTGGCCGATATCTTGGAAAGATGCTGCTAGTCACAGTAAACAGCAGTGATAGGCCTGGCCTCACAACTAGGAAAACCGTAGAGCGCATTATTTTGAAGGGTGCCCAAAAAGCGAGAGGTGCTTCCTCTCCAGACCCAAAAGGAAGCTTGACATTAACTGCAGGGGTCATTTAGTAGAAAAAGAGCTGGAGGAACTCATTAGCATAACTCATTAGCATATGCCACACCTCTTGCCATCACCGGAAGTGTGTCATTAGTATGACTGATTTGCATGTGCCACACCCTCTGACATCACCTATTCTGGCTGTTTTGGACCCAATCCTGGCCATTCAGGGCCAAAATTGGGCCCAAAATGGCAAAAGGGGGCTGAAAATGGCTGAAAAGGGGCCCAAAATGGTCAGGATTGGGACGCTGATGAGTGGGAGAGTGATCCACCACCCATCAGAGGCCTGATCCAGGCTGTTTTGGCCCCAATCTAGGCCGAAACGGGCCCAAAATGGCCGAGAGTCAGGTGAGTGGGGGCACCTGACATGTGACCTCTTTGGGGAACTGCCGGAACTGCGTTCCTGCGCGTTCCCCCTCAAAATGAGCCCTGGTTAACTGGTTTCTACCAACTCCGTTATCAGCTGAGGGCCAAGCTACAAGTGACGAATGACACTTGAACAGCAAGTGTATTTCTCCCTGTTCACTTGCCCTCCACTCAATCCACTTGCTGTTCAAGTGTCATTTGTCACTTGTAGCTTGGCCCTGAGTCTGGTCTTCTATAGCTGCCAGGAGGGAACATGGAGGGCTTTTGAAGAGCTTATCTAATTTTATTTTTACATTACATTTGAATGCCCAGTAAGTAAACTGTTCATTCTAGACTTCTCACTTTTAGAACATAAAAATATTTCCTCTCTATTAAATTGGCGGGGGTGGGGACACCAAAGTCAGAGTTAGCCTAGTGTAGCAAAAACCTTAAATGGACCAACAGCCTGACACTCTACAAGGACATTTTTTATCAGGAGGTCACATTACAGAATGGAAGAGTTCAGTCCCTGGCATTTCCATTTGGAGGATCTCAGGTGGCAGAGGTTGTAACAGACCTTTCTCTGCCTGGAACCCTGGACAGCCACTGCCTGTCAGAATGGGCAGTGGTTGAGCGGGCTGGACCAACGGTCTGACTCCATATAAGATAGCTTCATATATTCATATCATGCCTGAGACCTGCCATTCTCTCTCTGATTTTCTCTCCTGACAGTTTTGGCAATTTGTAGATACTATGACCCATGGTAAAAACAAATAAAATTTAAAATCCATAAAGACTTCAAGACAATTTCTACTTAGAGAGGGGTCATAGAAGCATCAGTAGAATCTGGCTGGATCAGACCAGCATAGAAGTCAAAATCCTCTCCCTGTTTCCCCCTCAGTAATAGGCAAGCAGAGTTACAAAATAGAAGATGAAATTATTCAGAATTGAGTTCCCAACACTGCCTAGGCAAATGCTAGGAGATTTGGGAGGCAGTGCATGAGAGTGGAGATTGGGGAGGATATGATGTCACTTCTGGATGACGCTCTAGCAATTTCATTTATTCTCTATGGCAAAGACCATAAAGCCTTAGGGAAAATTCCTAGAGATTTGCTACAGAGGCTGTTTTTTCTCCCGCTCCTCAAATTCTCAAGAGTGGAAGACTGGGGTGGGGAATTCCCTGTTGGGCCCAGGCAATCAGGAAGCCTGTTTGAAACAGATGGAAAACTGCACTGATGATGTGTTTCATGTGCATAATTATACACATTTCTGGTTTTTCTGGAGAAGCCTTTAAATTATCTTGGTCCAAATTTTTTTTAGCATAGAGTAGGCACATTCTTGCTTTTCATTCCTTCCAGTGCTATGATGCTGCAGTTTTCAAAAAAGTCTGCTTTGATCTGCTGCCTCAGAAGAAACCTGACATTGCTGTTCTTTCTGTCACTCCCTACAGGAGGCAGGTGCTGGCGGTACGGCCCCTCCTTAGAAGCTGGCTTCCCCCAGAAGTGTAGCAGTACCGGTGATCTTCCACGCCACCCTGACGCCGCTCTCTATTTCCAGCCCCTCCGCCACCTGGTTCTTTTTAAAGGCCCCAAATACTATGTGGTAAATGAGGAGACCTTCCAGGTGGAGCCTTACTACCCCAGGAGCTTGAGAGACTGGGGAGGGGTCCCAGCCATGGCCAATGGAGCCTTGACTCATTTGGATGGTTTTGTATATTTCTTCCGAAATGACGGGTTCTGGAAATTCGATCCTGATAAGCTGCAAGTTGTGGCATCTGGGAAATGGGCTCCCCAGCTGCCGTGGCTTGGCTGTCAGGCTGTGGACCCAAGTTAGGCCGCAGCATAACCTTCCTTAGACTTGTCATGGCCAAAATCCAGATGTTATGAATGCCATTATGGGCCATGTTTGTGTTTGCTCTTGGTTTCTTATGGAACAGATAAAACCAGAAAGGAACTGGGAGCATTAAGCTGATGAGGTGGTAAACAGAGGAGAAACCCTAGTAAAGCAAAATGACTTGTGAAAACATTAAAGTTCATGATGTTAATTTTGAGTGTCGAATGATTGAGGCAAGAAGTGGGAGTGACTCCTAGTCTCTGCTGTGCTGACTGGAAAGGAAAGGGCTGGCATTCTGCCTCCAGCTGGCGAATAACTGGACCACGGGGGCTCTTTCACCTCCAAGCTACACCTCACTGTGGAAGCCAACCTTACTCTGAGAACTGCCAGATCCAACTTACAGTATTTTCCTGTCTTCCATCTTTGTCCCAGAACTGATTGCCAAGGGACTGGACAAAATGGCGGGCCTTTTTTATGGTTGCAGGTTGTCTTCTGTGACTTGAGTGTTAGGCAGGCTGCTGCTGAACTACTTGAACTTCCGTCTCAGGATCTCACTGTCTTTTGCCATGATCTGTTGTGTGGAACTGGCAGTCGCTGTTTGAATATTGCATGGCCAGTCACTTATTCCCACTCTTCTACAATATTTGTGCCATTTTTCAGAACTCTTGTCTTTTATTTGTCATTCTTATTGTGCTTTTGTACAAAGCGTTGAGTGATCTTACTGTATTCCCACACAATCATTGTATGAGGTCGGGATGGATTGTGGAGTGCTCAGACTGGACTATTGTAGATGACTTCACCAATGATACTGATAATTCATCAGGTGATATACCAGAATGCCTTGAATTGGGGAAAAAAAGTATTACTATTAAGATCTTTCATTTTGTAGCCAGACAGAGCCACTGCTCATATTTTTTTTAAAAAAATTGTTTGTTATTGAGTTCTGCAATTGCCTATCAATTAATTAATGTTATCATTGAGGATTGTTAAGCTGCAATGAAAAGGGAGAAAAAAACTTAAGACCGCAGTCCTAAGAAACCGCAAGGGCTCTTTGAATGTCTACATAGTGTAGCTTGGTGCCACAATTTGGTGTGCGTGTTGCTTCTTTTAAAAATTGCCACAAATAAGGTCTGTAAAAAAAGACAGGAAAGCAAAACACTGAAATGCAGTGGATTGTTAATATTAGTGATTCTAGAGTAAACAGCTGTTTTGAAATCACCCTGAGTATATGACTGACATTCAGCACCCAAACGTTTCTCTGAGCATGGCATAAACTTCTAATGCTCCTTGGTCATGCTCCTTCTGAACCCATCGTATTAAACAATCTTAGGAAGGGAAAATGTTCTAAAATGAAATGGACCATGAAATGGACCATGAAATGGAAGGGAAAATTTTCTAAAATGAAATGGACCATATCATGTTAATGGATGAAGTCCAGACTTTCCCAGACTCTTGGTCCTGATACAATGTATCTGGTTCCCCCTCCTTCTCAATATTTGGGTCTCTTACTCTGTTCCTTTCCCACTATGGCTGATTCCGCACACATTGGATAATGCACTTTCAATGCACTTTATCAATTGTTTGAGGTGGATTTTTTGTTCCGCACATGAAAAAATCCGTTCCAAATGATCTATAAAGAGGATTGGAAGTGCATTATCCAACGTATGTGGAAACAGCATATGTTTGGAGAAAAGTACATTCATTTGCACAGTTTTATGTTAAGCAAAGGGCTTTGGAACCGCACTATCCATTCTTGGGACTGGGACGTATTATGTTTCTATTGGTCTGGGGATAAATTCAGTCTGTTTATAAGGCTTGCAGGCCCCCAAACTTTACTTATAGGTCAATGCGATTTCCTGCATCTGTTCTGCATCTTTTTGAGAGCGGGCACTCAGGGCTGTGTGCATGCTTGTGATTCTTGCTGAACATGCAAAATGTGATATTGCTAAGCATAGAAATTAGTTCTCTAATATCTGTCTTTTTTTAATGACCTAATTTCTGGTTCTTTTGGTTGCAAAAGTAAATCTGAAAGGATTATAACACCACCAGATGAATTCTCAGAAGCCAGAAGAACTGCTGGATCAGATTTTTGGTGCCTCTACAGGAGCTCTATTTTTATTTATTTCCATTTAGTGCTTCCCGAGATGTAAAGGCTAAATCGTTTTGCTGCTTTTCATTTTTGAACAAAAGGCACAACTAAATGAGGGTTTGATCAAATTATATATGATGCCAAGAAATTGGATAAAGAGAACTTTTCTTTCTCTCAAAAAACGAGCCAATGGACAGTAGGTTACAAACAGGCAACAGGAAGTATTTCACATGATGTCTAGTTATCTTATGGAACTCACTGCCACAGGATGTAGTGCTATTAAAATGACTTTAGAAGGGATTAGATAAATTCATGGAGAAGGATCAGTCTAGTGGTGGCTATAAGCCATGTCAGATGAATGAAATGTCTGTGTTCAGAGGCAGTATAATCTACTACGATCTGGGCCGTCATCACACGGCCATAAATTTAGCGCCAAACTAGCGCCATCTCCCACTGAATGCTCCCCTTATTCCAGCTCTCTTGCGATTTCGCCATTCTCCCCAATTCATGCTTTGTGACTCTTTATGTCGTCTTTATCCGCTTCCATGTGAATGCCCTGGATCGACTATGAACGCTTTGCACCACCAAAACGCTCACTCTCCCCGATCATCTGTCTCACCTAACACTGATTCTCCTGCCCTACACTCCCACAAGCCCCAGCGCAACCCACAATTAAGCCTCAAAGTATTTTTTTTTAAAAACGTCAGCCTTATAGCGCTATAACGCTATTCTGCCATGGTCAGGAAACCTTTGCTACTTATCACGGTTGGCTTTTGGGTTGGCCCAGCACAACATTGGTATAATAGAAGAGTAATATAGCGCAAATATGCGAAAAAAATTTTTTTAAAGGGGGCAGGATTTTTAGGGCCCTGTTTCCAGAGGCACTTTGACTGACCGTCGAATTGCGCTTTTCCCTTTTAATGTGACTGACTGGAAGCGCAAGCAGTCATCAAAAGATGGGAGAATCCATTCTAATAACAATAACAGAAGAAACGACTTCTAGTGCAAAACTGACGAAATAAGGGCCCGTGTGACGACGGCCCTGGTTATAAAGGAGACATTCATCATCACCTCTGTGCCCTGATCTGGGGCTTCCTAGCCCCTATTGGAACCAGGATGCTGGACTAGATGGACCTTTGGCCTGATCCATCTCTGCAACTGTAACCCAAAAAAAGGTCTGCATGCTTTCCAGGGATTGGGACCCATCGAGCATGTCATTTACTGTGATGCAGAAAAGTGATAGGAAATCACATGACTCAGGAAAAGGGGGAGCCGAAATTACGACTTATGGGAGGGACTGCAGCTCAATGGTAAAGCAACGGTTTGGCATGCAGAAGGTCCCAGGTTCAATCCTGAGCACTTCCAGTTAAAAAGGACCAGAGGCAGCGGGTGATGTGAAAGACGTCTGCTGGAGACCCTGGAGAGCTGAGTAGTCAAGACTGACCTTGATGGAGTGAAAGGCCTGATTCGTACAAGGCAGCTTTGTGTGACTTGAGGAAAGGGCTGTGGGTGGCAGATCAGGAGACACAAGCACAGGAAATGCAAACCGAGCAGCAGGAGGTAGATCATAAAGAGGAACAAGCCAAGGAATGGAGCCATGGAGGTGTCTTCTCTGCCCCGAAATTACTTTACCTTCTCATCCTTTGGCTCCTATCAGCTCTTTGCTCTCTGCGCATGCGCATGATCAGCAGATCTGCTCAAATGACAGCCAGAATTACAGCCCCACAGGGGGGTTGTGGGCCAGCAGCTGAGGCTCTGGGACCCCACCGTCAGGTCCTGACCTGTGGGTTGAATGCTCAGGGGTCATTTCGTAGAAAAAGAGCTGGAGGAACTCATTAGCATAACTCATTAACGTATGCCACGCCCCTTGACAGTGCTGGAAGTGTGTTATTAGCATAGCTGATTTGCATATGCCACACACCCCTGACCTCACCTATCCTGGCTGTTTTGGACCCAGTCCTGGCGATTCAAGGCCGAAATTGGGCCCAAAATGGCAAAAAGGGGCTGAAAATGGCCGAAAAGGGGCCTAAAATGGTCAAGATCAGGCCACTGCTGAGCGGGCGAGTGATCCACCACCTGTCAGAGGCCTGATCCGGGCCGTTTCAGCCCCAATCCAGGCCAAAACGCCCAAAATGGCCGAGAGTCAGGTGGGTGGGGACACCTGACGTGACCTCTTTGGGGAACTGCTGGAACTGCGTTCCTGCGCGTCCCCCCTCAAAATTAGCCCTGTGAATGCTACTGTACTGGGGAGGCATGGTCTTCCAATTGAGGGGGCAGGTTGACTTTAGAGTTCGAGCAGATGGAAAACAAGTCAGCTTGCCAACACTAGCCTGGCGATTTGGGGGAGGGGGGCGGGTGCCTGCAGAAGGTGGTGTTTGAGGAAAGGAGGGGGGTGAGCATGGATGTGATGCCACAGAGAACAGCCTCCGAAGCTGCCATTTCCTCCAGGGGAACTGATCTCTGTAGTTCTGAGACCAGTTGTAATTCCAGGAGATCTCCAGGTCTCACAGGGAGGCTGGCAATCCTATGGTCCAGGAGGTGGAACTAGCTTCCATCTCTCCAGCCGCAACACATCTGCTTTAACCACCAGGCATCAATCATTTCCTGACCCCTTTCTCCACGTCAACTTGTTATTCCTATTCCTCCTGCCTAACGCATGAAGCCGGGTGTTTGCTGTCCTTTCTCTTTCTTCATGTTGCGACATGCCGGTGTTGACCCTTGTCGGCCCCATATTGACAAACAGCTTACAGCCTCCTTCCTGGGACGGGAAGTTTCTTAGGTGAGGCGAAAGCACACTCAACAAGGTGTTTGGCCGTAGGCAGGGACTTCGAGATTGAGGGTGGAATGTCTGTTGTGTGCTCCCCTGTTGCCAGAAAACCACATGCCTGCACTTAACAGTGCCCCATTTGCAATTCAAATCAAGAAATCTTACTGGATCTCTGGGAATCTGGATTGGCCTTAATTAGGGGAATTCCTCATGTGGTTTGTTTAACCTTTTGTTTCTCATATTCTCAGACCTACTTGGTTCCTGAGCAAGATTCGAGTCCAGTATCACCTTAACAAGATTTCCAGGGTGTAAGCTGTCTGACAAAGGTGAGCTTGACACTTGAAAGCTCGTCCCCTGGAAATCTAGTTGGTCTTTAAGGTGCTCCTGGATGCGAATCTTGCTCTTCTACTGCAGACCAACATGGCTAGCCATGTGAAACTTGGTTCCTGAGGTGCCTCACAGTTGAAAACATCTTAGAAACACATTTTTTTTTAAAGTCAGAGAAAGATTAAAAGCAACTTAAAAACACCAGCAAAGTTAGCAGTACTGAATAGTTAAACAATAACTACAAACGCGAATGCCAAGTACAACAGAGGCACTTTTTAAAAAGCCAACATGTAGCAGAACAATTAGAACACGTGCAGGTCAACAAAATACCTGGGAAAAGGAGGCTTCACATGGCAATAAGTGAGGGCATACAGGGAGGGCTTTCTGCAATTCAAGGTCACAACAGAGAAGCCTCTGTCCCTTGGAACCATCCACTTTACTTCTGACAATCACAAGGCCTCTGTAGAAGATCCTAATTGATAGGCAGAACTATGGCTTAGTGGTAGAGTATTTGCTGTGCATGTAGAAGGTCCCGGGTCCTAGACCCAGCTGTCCAAATCAGGCAGGTGCCAGTTCTTGTTTGGCCGCATTATCATCTCACAGCACTTCCATTGTAACTGAACTGAACTGAGGGTCATCCCCCCTCCCCTCCTTACCATCCATCTTTTTAAAAAGTGAGAACAAAATGCAGTTTTGCAAATGCACAGAGCTGCTAGATTTGCAGTTTATTGCTAGTCGGTGAGACACCTTAACTTCCTTTCCTTCTTGTATTCACACAATTGGCGACCAGTCATGTTCTTTCACCTTCAGAAAATATCTTCCTCCTCAACCTCACAGCTACTTTACTTCCTCATCTTCCGGGTCCGCCATGGCAGTCGCATCCACAGAACCTGGAATAAATCCCCACCGACACAGAGCGCGATCACAATTCATCTAGTCCAGCATCCTCTTTCCAAAAATCACTGCCAGTTATTTCTAGGAAAAACGTAAACAGCTCTCCCTTGTTATTTGGCCCCAAGAATTGATATTCATGGGTATTCTCCCATTCTTAACAGCGGCTAATAAGAAAAGAAGAAGAGCCCTTGTGGGTCAGACCCGAAGCTGAGATCAGCATTCTGTTTCCCAACCCAGGGGACCACCCTGAAAAGCCCCAAAGTAAGGTATGAAAGCAACCACCTTCTTTTGTTACTGATTCCCAGCCACTGTTATGCACAGCTAAAGGGCCCCTGAACATGGAGGTCCCATTGAGTTATCACAGCCAACAGCCATGGATAGCTCAATCCTCTTCCATCTAAATGAATGGCTATCACTGTAAAATAAAAAAAGAAGGATTACGCTATCAATGTAATATTGACTGAAACCTTTGGCCCTATCTGGGCCTCCTGAATCATGACCCTTGCCTGCCCTTTGTTGATGTTCTCTTTTAGGACTTTCCTGTCATTTTATCCTGCTTAAAAATTGTTCTGAGATGGGGGTCAAGAAGATGGTAAGGATGACACAGTTTTGGGAGGTTGAATGTTGAGGGGCAATGAGGGAAAATATTTTAAGCTTTTAAAGGAAAAGATTGGTAAGTTTTTCTTTCTTTCTTTCTTTCTTTCTTTCTTTCTTTCTTTCTTTCTTTCTTTCTTTCTTTCTCTCTGTCTCTCTCTCTCTCGCTCACTCGCTTCCAAAAGTAGCCTGAAGGCTTCTGGTCTTAAATTAATGTTGCTCGGGAACAATACACCTCTTGTAGTCCCCCTCAAACCCTGCCCTCCTTAGGCGCCTCTCCAAATCTCCAGGAATTTCACAACCTGGAGTTGGCAACCCTGAGTGGATGGCATGTGTTCCCCAGATATAACTTTCTGCATGGAGATCATTTGTAATCCCAGGAGATCTCTAGACCCCACCCGAAGGTGGGCAATCCTACTGCTAGGCTATACTACCCTTTCTGGATTTCTACTTGTCACGTAGCAATGCAGTCCAAGTTTAGAACTGGGGAGTTCTGAGAACAAACTTCCAGAAAAATTATGAGCTGAGCTCAAACTGCTGTGGCAACTGGGTTCGGATCACAATTCGTTCATCCCCAGCTCCAGCCCTCAGTGCTGCGGCAACTGCTTCCTTTTCACACCTGCTGAAATTTCATTGGCAATAGCGGCAGCAGCAAAAGGACAGCATTGGTGGGGGGAGACAAGCCCCTCCCCCAGGAAAGTTTTGTTTCTCAGGCCTTCTGGGTACTTAGGACAAAAACTGCTCCTTGGAAAACGGAACCGAACTGAAAATGAATTAACTCAAGCCCAACTCATATCAAGGCCCCCAAATTAGCTCATATGAAGTCATTCTAAATACAGCCTTGAGAAGGTCATCTATCATGAGGCAAAAGTAGGCTTTTACCACATGGGATCGCTTCCCTCCCTATGTTCCTCCACAGCAGCTTCACTCATCTGAACAGGGTCTCCTGCAGGTGCCAGGCTGCATATGGGCAAAATCAACAGCAGCCCGCACATGGCCTTTCTCTGTGGTGGCCCCTATCCTGTGGAATGGCCTGCCTGAGGAAGTCAGAAGAGCCCCCACTCTCCTGGCTTTTCGTAAACAATGCAAAACCGAACAATTCAAAAAGGCTTTTTACTCAAATGGGAGGGCTGTATTGTAGGGATGGGGTCTCAGATGCTTTGCCAATGAGTTAGGGACCATAGACTTCATCACTATTTTTGCCTTACATGTTATCTGCTGCTGTAAATATGTACTCCTATGTACCACCAGTGCTCCATGTTGTCTAATGTTAGTCCTAGAATTGATTATGTTCTGCTTCAGTATTTTTTCTACTCTGTATTGGATTCTTGCTAATACTTTGTCTTTTAAACTTGTATCTATTTACCCTATGGCATTGTTTATGGAAATGCCCTTGATATAGTATGGAAATGTACTTGACATTGATTGTACTAATCTCATGACTTTTGTTCCTCGAGTAGATGCAATGCCAGCTAAAAATGAGCATGGGATCCTTCCCCCCACCCCCCAAATGGACGTGCCATGTTGGGAAAACACTAGCCCTGTTGCATTTGTACTCATCATCATAGAGCCCTTAAAGGACCACAGAGCCAGAGGGCCAAACTACAAGTGACAAATGACACTTGAACAGCAAGTGTATTCCTCCCTGTTCACTTGCCCTCTGCTTGCTCTCCACTCGATCCACTTGCCGTTCAAGTGTCATTCGTCACTTGTAGCTTGGCCCTGAGTCAAGAACAAGGTGGAGGTAGGTCTAACCCAAATGATCTCTTATTTCACTAGCCAGCCAATGGCGGCATTTGACCACTCAGTAATCTTGTCCTCAGGGTATCTTACCAGTGCTGAGAGCTGGGCTGATTATCCGTGGTGGACTTTCTGTGCTATGATGACCCAGGAGTCCATGCTCGATGAAAGCTCGGCTGTAGTGCAGTTTCTCACATTTTCTACAGAACATAATCTCACAGTCCGGGCACATCTTACCAGACGATTTTCTCTCAGAGCGACAACACACCGACTCCTGCTGAACTTGGTTTCTGGGGTGGGGGGGAACGTAAAAGTAAAATGACCAAAGGGTCAAGAATACCATCTCTGCAAAGTAGGCTGCAGGCTAAACTAGGAGCAGGGCTAAGACATCCATGAATGGATCTTCTGTGCCTTTGTTTTCTAAGGAAAGAGAAGCTGTGCTGGGCCTGGATTCAGCTCAAGGCCACAGAGTTGAGGGGAGAATGGGCAAAGAAAGAGAGCTTGGCCTTTTCATTTTCTCTTCCAAGACTATGGGGTGGGTCAGTTGAGAGCCAGTGTGGTATAGTGGTTAAAGTGACAGACTGGGATTTGGGAGACCCAGGTTCAAATCCCCGCTCTACCATGGGATTTTAACCTTCCTCACAGGGTGGTTGTTCTGAGGATAAAATGGAGGAGAGGAAAACGTTGTTAGCTGCTTTGCTTCATTATTGGGGTGGGGAGTGGGATATAAATAAGAATAAAATACATTGGAGTTATGAGGTAAAGCTGTCAATACTCCCACTCTGAAGGGGGCACCTGATTTTAAGGAGGGTCTCCTGGCCTTTCTACCTGTCCCCCAGCCAGGTCAGCCCAGACAAGACGGACAAAGACAGCCAGTTCCAAAACCAGTTGTCTTGCTTCTGTTCTTGTTCCGTGCTTGAGGTTGGAAGGACGCAAACTGAGTTCTCCACCGTGGCCTCTGTCTCCGCCGTCCCCAGTTCTTCTTGGGGATGGTGGTCTTCTTTTTCTCTCTCGTCCTCTTCTGGTCTGCTTTCAGACATTAGAAATGGAGTCAAACCTGGAAAGAAAATGGGGTGAGGATACCTTTAAGGGCTTGAGAACTCGTGTAGTGGTCAAGAGACTGAGCTACGAGTCCAATTTATGAATTTCATAGTTGCCAAAGACTCACTCAGTGGCCTTGGGCAACCTACCTGCTCTCATTCTCATAACCTCCCCTCCCAGATCTGCAATATGTGGAGAATAACTGGAAATAATTTGAGAGCCAAAGTGGTGTTGCAGTTTAAGTGTCAGATGACGACTCAGGAGGCTCGGGTTTGAATCACCACTCTGGCATTGAAGCTCGCTGGGTGAACTTGGGCCAGTCATTAGCTCTCAGCTGAACCTACCTCATAACGTGGTGGTTGCGAGGATAAAACAGAGGAAGGGAAGAACGATATTGTAAGCTGCTTTAGCTCCCCACTGGAAACAAAAGTCGGGATAAATAAATAGAAGCAAACAATTTTCCTGAACCCTCTGCTAGGGTGGTTAAGACAGACTCTTTTCCACCATGATGCAGAAGTCTAGCGAAAACAATCCCACCCAAGACCCAAGTAGGTCTAGGAACAGACCCCTTCCAGTGGCTTTTGAGCACCTTGGCAAAAAAGGAAAGATGCCACTGGGAGTTATTCCTTGCCTGGGATTTATCCGTTGATCTCCCAGAATGCCTCACTTCAGTTGGGTAACTGACGTAAGCCTTTGTGACATCAGATGGCTTCTGCAGGTAAGTTTTGCAGAGGCAACGTGGGCCATAAGTCAGCCAACTGCTTCCAGACTTCCTGAGAGAACTGAGCTCGCCCATGTGAGAAACAGGATCAAGATTAAATGGACCATTGCTCTGATCCAGCAGGGCTTATCTGGCATCCATATTAACAAACATCGTTTGGAACAGACCAAGGAAGTTGAAGCATCCTAGGAGCAAGCTGGACTGAGTACCTACAGGAGTGCAACAGCTGCGTAACTCTGATCTGCTTATGGATGACCAGGGGTCATTTCGTAGAAAAAGAGCGGGAGGAACTCATTAGCATAACTCATTTGCATATGCCACGCCCCTTGACATCGCCAGAAATGTGTCATTGGCATAAATGATTTGCATATGCCACACCCCCTGACATCACCTATCCTGGCTGCTTTGGACCCAATCCTGGCCAATCAGGGCCTAAATTGGGCCCAAAATGGCAAAAAGGGGCTGAAAATGGCCGAAAAGGGGACCAAAATGGTTAGGATTGAACAGGAGAGTGATCCACCACCAGTCAGAGGTCTGATCCGGGCCGTTTCGGCCCCAATCCAGGATGAAACGGGCCCAAAATGTCCGAGAGTCAGGTGGGCAGGGCCTCTTTGGGGAACTGCCAGAACTGCTTTCCTGTGCATTCCCCCTCGAAATGAGCCCTGTGGATGACAGACCACAGCCCTGTAGAGAGAGGGCCACCATGAACATTTCCAGTAAGTTAAATGGCCAGTCTGCCCCAGCACTGGAACGTCCAAGGACAGAAGCACTATACACAGTTGCTGGGGACAGAAAAGGTTGCACCTTGCTTCTTGGTTTCCCAAAGGCATCTGGCCAACCACAGGACGCTAAAAGGCATGAGCCCTTGGTCTAGTCCATCAAGACTCTTACTACTGACTTATGAGCTGTAAACATTTGTATCTTCTAACCGACTGTCAAAAGGACAAGTCAGGAGTCCCTCCTTCAGCGTTTCCAGACAGCAAAAAGCATTCCGCTTCACATTCACGGGATACCCTTTCAATCATGCTAATCAGCATTGCGGAAAGGAGCGAAGGCTGCCTGTTCCAGTTGAGGGAAAGTGACATCCGATCTAGCAAGGTTAATGGGGAGTGTTTTGTAGAGAGTGCCTGTCACCAAGGAGAAGGGAACAGAACTTGGAAGAGGAAGCACAACAAACTCGCAGCGGGTCCCTGCCTGGAGATTCCCTCTTTTTTCCCTGTATTTTGCACCAAAGATTCCAAAAATTCTCCAAGGGGAAAATAGAATGAAAGGATATCTGCAGCTCGGGGTTGAAGGAAGGCAAGATCTGCTTGTTGAAGTGTTCGCAGATGAAAGAGGAGGATTTGGCTCCCTGCAGAAAACTCCTGTAGTTGAGGATCTTTGAGCAACAGGTTGGGTCAAGTTGCCGAAGGGCAAGAATAAACGATGAGGACAAGGGAGATCAGGAGATGAAGACGTTCCTGAGAAAATGCTCTGGTCTTCCTAGTGTTTTGTTGAAGGTTTGATCATACCAGCTGGAGATTCAAATTTTTCTCTGGTTGTGTGAGAGCTGATGGGGAATGGGGGGTGCTGCAGAAAAGAAAGAATCTTTACAAAAATAACCCTGGTGTGACGGCATCGGAAACAACCGGGAACTACTGAAGGGATGGGTCAACGAATTCCAAGGACTGAGTGGCGAATCCTCTAAACAGCTTGGCAGAGTTGCAACTACATCTGAATCTGGAGTGTATTAATTCCCCACCACCCCCAGGGATTCCCTCCCAGGAAGATGTCGGGGATCCAGGAAGCCAGCATGCGGAGCATCCGCCCGTACAAGTCAAGCGAGCAATACTTGTATGCTATGAAGGAGGACCTGGCTGAGTGGCTGAAAGAACTGTATGAATTGGAAATTGATGTGGGTTCCTTCTTGGAGATTCTGGAGACTGGCACCGTGCTCTGCCACCATGCCAACAACATCACCCAGGTGGCTAGAGAGTTCAGTCAGGAGTACCCAAGCTTGGCCCACAAACTCCAGCTGCCCACATGTGGAGTAACCTGTAATGAGTCGGCTCAGCCGGGGACATTCCAAGCCCGGGATAATGTCTCCAACTTCATTCAGTGGTGCCGAAAGGAAATGGATATTAAAGGTATGGAGCTAGGGATTGAAACTGAATTTTGATTTGGGCTGTAATCCATCCTGGTGGTTCACTTTCCTTTCTTCCAAAGATCAGCAAGGACTCTTCCCTCCCTCAAAATTTCGATTTCCTCCTTTGTTCTGAAAGATTAGATAATGACTTTTCCCAACTGGTGTTGTTTGAATTTGTAACCTACCCAACAAAAGTACAAAAGACCCCCCACCACCACCCAAAATAAAACTAGGCACAAACAAATCAGACTTGAGGAATATTATAGACTTGGAATGCCAGACCCCCCAGTGGGGGGCTAGCGGGGGGGCACACACCTTCCATGCATACTCCTCTGTGGCACTGCGTGCTCCCATGCACAGCAGCCCCCTGGATCGGGCACATTTTGACCCGGATTGGGGCCGCTATGGAGTGCAGGAGCGCTCCTGAGCTCCGCAGAGGCCCAAAACGGGCCCATTTCAGCCTAAATCAGGCTTGTTTCAAGCCCGTTTTGGCGCGGATCAGGCCCATTTTGTGCTCTGCAGTGGCCCCAATCCATGCCAAAACAGGCCCAATCCACACCAAAACGGGCCCATTTTGGGCCACTGCAGAGCACAAGAGTGCTCCCGCACTCCACTGCTGCCACAATCCGAGCCACAATCCGATTTCCCCTTGACTTTCCCCACCAATCCCCCGACCCTCCCTGTGAGTTCCCTTCAAACTGTCTTGTTTGTTTCAGAAGTCCTGATGTTTGAGACGGAGGATCTGGTATTGCGCAAGAACGAGAAACATTTTGTCCTGTGCCTCTTGGAAGTGGCCCGCCGGGCCTCCCGCTTTGGCATGAGCGCCCCCATCCTAATCCAAATGGAGGAGGAGATTGAGGAGGAAATTCGTGAGGATATGAATCTGCCACCTGAGGAAACGCCTCTCCCCAGGCCCCAAAGGCAGCCCTGCAACTTCAAGAACCTTGACCAGATGGTAAAGAAGGCCTGGGTGCTTGGTTATGTATGTCTTGGCAGAAGTGTGAATACCATGGCAAGCACAGAGATGCCAAACGTCACATATTATTTATTTAGCATATTTATGTCCTGCATTTAGAGGGTAGGGTGCTTTTGCAAGGAAGAGTGTGAGGATGTGCTTCTCACTGCAATCCTTCAACCTATTTTTTCACCACTTTCTCCTGAGTTCAGTGTCAAATGCACTGGAGTGGAAGGTTGCAGGAGATGACGGTAAAGCAACTCCAGACACAAAGACATGCATGCAGGCTATCATCTACCCAGCAAATATAAGATTGCCATAGTATGGGTGCAGGATGGCTTTTTCAGTTGGTGATGTGCCAAGAAATGTTCTGCTGCACTGTGAATCAAAAACACAAAAGATGAGTTTGTCCTGTATGGGGGAGGAAAGCAGGGAATAAATATTTCCCTGCTTTCCTCCCCATATAGACCCAAAGTGGCTTACAACAATTTTAAAACTTGCCATTTAAATTTTTAAAAAACATAAGAAATAACCCGCTATGTTTTGGACCAATGGCCTCAATAGTCTGGACTAGCCCAATCTCATCGAAGCCTGAATGCTAAGCAGGGTTGACCATGGATGGAATTATGGTTGCATTTGCTAGAGACCATCAAGGAAAACTAGAGTTACTGTGCGGAGGAAGGCAATGGCAAACCACCTCTGTAACTTTCTTTCCTTGAGAACCCCATGAGGTACGGTCACCCCAATTCAGTGGCACACTATTGTTATTTTATTTTTGGGGCCAATCCAATGGGCCAACTCATTCCGGGCTACAAGGGAAAGAGCCTCGGGTAAGAGCCCTTGGCTCTTGCCCTTCGGCTTCTGCCCAAGGCCTCACACCTTTGGCCATGCCTAAGCTTCATGCCTGGAAAATTTTTAAACCTGGAAATCTGAAATCCATCCGCCCCTGCTTGTAACATCCATAGTATTAGCACATTGCCATGCAACTATTGCCACTGTACCTATGTGCCAAGCAGGGCTTTTTTTAGGGGAAAAAAGTGGTAGAACTCAGTGGGTTGCCCTTGGCAAAAATGATCACATGGCTGGTGGTCCCACCCCCTGATCTCCAGACAGAGGGGAGTCTAGATTGCCCTCCACACCACTCCAGTGGCGCAGAGGTCTGGAGATCAGGGGGTGGGGCCACCAGCCATGTGACCATTTTCAAGAGGTTCCGGAACTCTGTTCCACCGCGTTCCAGCTGAAAAAAAGCCCTGGTGCCAAGTAATATATTTTGTTTGTTTTACATAATTTATATCCCGTCTTTCTACTCTCACAAACGCCACCAAAGTCGCTTACAAATCAAAACAGGCATAATAAAATGTTTTTAAAATAATTAAGCCAACCAAAACAACAACACATCATTAAAACAATATATAGTTCCCCCATAAAGTTTAGAGTTTGCTCTGTCTCTTTGGTGATAGGTTGTAAGAAGGGTTGCCTGCCAACTCCAAGTTGGGAAATTCCTGAGGAATGGTTTGGGGAGGGGAGGGACATCAGCAGGGTATAATATCATAGACTCCACCCTCCAAAGCTGCTGCTTTCCCCAGGGAAACTGATTTCTTTTGTCTAGATATCCACTGTAATTCCTACAACGTAATTCCATCTAAAGACTGGCAACCTTAGTTGTAAGTCTTAGCGGGCAGGCTCATTCTAAATTTGTTCAGTGTTGTCCATAACGTATTAAAAGATGATGATGTTCAACCAGGAGAGCAGCAGTTTTAATGAGCAAGGAAACCCTCCCTTCTCAAAGATGGTCACCTAACCTGCTCTTACCTGTCAGAGCAAGGAGCCTTCCTTAGTCCAGCCTCCGCAACAGTTCCCAGAACTGGCTGGGAGGTGCAAAGTCTAACTCCTTGTTCAGAATTCCTTAGGACACAATCTCACGTTCTGTAGCAGCCATGGGTCTTCCTGATAGTAGGGCATAGTAGAAACGTCAAGGCATTGTACTCCTTCGGCACATTTAGGATGCTGAATTGACTTGAGGCCCGTCTGGGTACCTTTGCATAGAGTTTTGGCAATCCTTTTTTCTGCAGTGGGTGGATCGCAGCCTCAGGCCAGTCATTTGAAAATGTCTTGTTAGAATGCTGTTAGTTGGAGTTGCTAGAATCCCCTCTTTTAGAATTCTTTGGAGGCCAGATTCCTTTCCAGGGTCACTAAAAAGTCAAATCTCTGCGAGGTCACATCTTGTCTGTAACGTGCGTAAACACAGGGTGCATGAACAGCCATGTGCTGCGCCATGCGTAGCCCTCTATTTCACATTCCAAGGAGACTCATTTTGAACCACTGATGGCATACAGTTGTGGGACCAGTGGGAATGAATCCAGTCAGCTTTCCTGCTGGTGAAAAGGAGAGATCGCCCCAAAAGGCGACAATGAGGGACCTGCAAGGACGAAAGCCATCTTTGACTGGGACTGTAATAAAGCGGACATGGAAAGCTGTCTGGATCTGATCCATTTTGTTTTTCTAGAATGCTTTATCCTACAGAAAAAAAAATGTGTGGGACAGGCAGGTGCAGAGTAAACACGATCAGCCGTGGATGCAAGTCCTCAATAGTGTGTTAGGAGAGATGTGGCCAGCCTGTGAAGTTCAGTTTCTCTGAACCCTCAGAGTCCTTCTCGCGGCACCAGTTTCTCTTCCCTTTGGTCAATTTTTGCCTGCATAAATACATACATCTTAAAATGTGATTCGCACGTTCATTGCATACGATTTGCAGATAAATGTATAAAGAGCACAAAAGAAACGATGGTTACAAAAAGGCTACTCAAAACTGATGACAATGTAACATACAGAATGGGGATGTGTGTGAAGATGGACATATCCATAGGTCCTCCTGATGCATAACGTCCGGAGCTCGGGCACCAACTGTTGGCATGATCAGGGGTATTACAAACACATCCCTAGTTTTTTCCGTGAAATGTCAGGGAGGGGGGCTGAATTCAGCAAGATCCGAAGGTAATGCCCGAACACTTTGCTGAAGCGACATGCCGTCTGGCGCCTCAAGAAATACTTTCTCTCTCCCATGCTTCCTGCAGCAGCCAGTTGTTGTTCTTTCCTCCCTCTCAGGCTGATCACAATTTTTCTGTTTGCCACAAAAGGTCCAGCACCTGGTTAGTCGCTGCACGTGTCCGGTCCAGTTCTCCATGATCAAAGTGTCCGAGGGGAAGTACCGCGTGGGCAACTCCAACACTCTCATTTTCGTCAGGGTGAGTCTGGCTGAGTGGTACGTTTTGTGCTAAGGTTGCCAGCTCCAGGTTGGGAAATTCCTGGAGAATTTGGGGGGTGGAGCCTGAACAAGGCAGGGTTTGGGGAGGGGAGGAACCTCACCAGGGTATAATGCCACAGAGATCTCCCTCCAAAGCAGCCATTCTCTCCAGATGAACTCATCTCTGTGGCCTGGAGATCAGTTTAGGGAGCTCTCCAGCCACCACCTGGAGGCTGACAACCGTATTTTGTGTTGATGCAGTGCTCAAGTGGAAGACAGAAAGCAGACCAGCCACTGAACTTACAAGGAAATTTCCCAGTGGGTCACTGGTGGCTGGCTAAGTTGTGACACCCCAAGGGCCGTGCAGCTTGTCTTGCTCCAGGGCTGTTTTATTTTCTCATTGGCTGCTTCCACACGTGTTGGATAATCCACTTTCAATACTCTTTAGTGAACATTTGGAACTGCTTTTCCACGTGTGAAAAAAAAATCTACTTCCAAAGGATTGCTAAAGTGCATTGAAAGTGCATTATTTAACGTGTGTGGAAATGGCCGGTGTGTCCCAGCAGAAAGATCCTGGTTAGGTTAGAAATAAAAGATCTAGAAAGCATAGAGTGCCGGGACTGTTGGCTGGGGAATCTGAGTATAGAGTTAGTTCCAAGGGTCATCGTGGCAGGATATTTGCTGATGCCCCCAGTTGGGCAGAGGCCTCATTGCTGATCAGAGATGCTTGCTTGGTCCATCACGCTGCGAAGTTTCCCAGGCCTCTGAGAGGACCTCCTACTTCCAGTGGGAATGGAACCTGGAGGAAAGCATCCCCATCAACATTAATTTCGATGTATTGTCGAAGGCTTTCATGGCCGGAGAACGATGGCTGTTGTGGGTTTTCCGGGCTGTATTGCCGTGGTCTTGGCATTGTAGTTCCTGACGTTTCGCCAACAGCTGTTGGCGAAACGTCAGGAACTACAATGCCAAGACCACGGCAATACAGCCTGGAAAACCCACAACAGCCAACATTAATTTCCCTTCCATTTTTTTCTCCCATTGCTTAAATAATCAAGGGCAGGGGTTTGGGTAGGGTTGCCAGCCTCCTGTTAGTGGCTGGAGATCTCCCGGAATTACAGCTGGTCTCCAGGCCACAGAGATCAGTTCACCTGGAGAAAATGGCTACTTTTGGGGTGGACTCTATGGAATTATGCCATGCCAAGGTCCTTTCTCTCCCCAAACCCCACTTTCTCCAGGTTTCTCCAGGTTTCACCCCCTAGATCTCCAGGAATTTCCCAACTTGGAGCTGGCCACTAGGTTTGGGGCTGAGGATGGGAGTTGGCAAGCGTAGGTCTGCATTGCACAGTCCTTCGCTTCCGACAATTTCTGGCCATAAGGTTTGCAGGAACCTCCTGGAATGTGAACGTTCATTTTATTAACATAATAACGCTCCCTCCAAATTGGATACAAGAACCTTGGCTTCCCTATACACAAGGTTTGTAATGATAGTGAGCAAACCCCGTGGTAATCTTGCCAAAAGAACCCCCTCAAAACATTACCATCCAAACATTATCGCCATGCAGTTCAGCAAGCATATTTGTGATAATTATATACAGTACACACAACCGAGACAGAATTAAACATAGTTAGAGGTTCTGTACGGCTGGCCAACCAGAAATGGTTTGACTTACCATAGCTGCTATAATAGATGCTTTCCTGAAGCTATGTTTTTTAAAAAAATTTTTTTGCTGATTTTGTCCAATTACGGTGTCTGCCATGGAGTCAATTTGATCAAGAGGCAGGACCTATTTTTGTTTTTGCTTTGTTTTGAAATATAAAATAATAATAATGAATAGGCAGGGCAGCTCACAAGCCAGGGATGAACTGGACAACCTTTATTTCGGACGACAGTGGTAAACTGCTTCAGCACATGTTCTATTTAAATATCATGTCTAATAACCATTGACAGACGTCTTCTCCAAGAATTGCCCCTAATCTTTTTAGAATGCCATCTGAAGCCAGTCGACACATGGAAGTCAAGATGTTCAGAGGTGGTAAATTGTATTTAGGAAGGTATTCCTAATATATTTATGTCAGATGCAAGTAGGGAATTGTTTTGAATTGTTCTTCCTGCGACGCTTCTAAAATTAACTATTCACAGCTAGCCAAATTCATTTGGGTTTCTGCAAGAGGGGTTATAGGAAGTTCTGTTTATTATAAAGACATTACATTCAGGAGGGTATAATTATATAGGAAATAAGGTGGTAGTAAAGTGGAATTGTTCAGTAAAATGGAATTGTTCAAGAGTGCTCTTTTCATCAAATGAATGGGACTGAACTTTAATGTCTGAAAAATTTAGATGTTTTTCCCCTTTGTATTTTTTTATAGGATGGAGCATACTGCTTTTATGTCATTGCTCCCTGATGTCACAATCCAGTTTTATTGCACCTTGTTGCAGGTTTTTAATTGCACTGGTCTTTATTGTGCTGTTTCCTAATTCTGTAATCTGCTTTGATTCTCAATGAGAAAGGCGGGCTATAAATGAATTAAGTAAATAAATAAAAATCCATTTCTTTGGGGCCGTACCTGGAAATCAGGGAGCCTCAACTCACAAGGGAGCTTTGAACCTGCTCTCCTTCAAGGGAGCGACAAAGGGACAGAACCCAGAGACTATTTCTATTTTGTAAGCCAGATCTGCACACAATCTTTCTGCATGTTTTCAGCCACTTCATTGCCTGGGTGGATGGATAACGAAGCATGAAAATCCTCCAGCGTCTGCCCATTTTGGTTTCATTCAGGCCTTGGATGGGGAAGTTACTTTTTCACTCCAGTGTGTTTTGCTTCCTCTAGATCCTGCGGAATCATGTGATGGTGCGAGTGGGTGGTGGCTGGGACACCCTGGAGCATTACCTGGATAAACATGACCCCTGCCGGTGCACCTCGCTGTGTACGTCTCTCTTTGTACCTCTTAATGTAAAGTAAGACTGCATCTGCACCTCTCCTTTGAAGCAACAGTCCCCACATTTAATCCAGTGTTCACTTCTAGAACCCAAAGTGTATAGCATAAGAAATCATTTAATTCATGAGTTAAAGGGGCTCATGGATCCAAAGTGCCCCTTTCCTAATGAAGTTGCTCATAGTGTCTCTGCATGAGTCAGTGCTGCAGCTTGGCAACCCTCCAGTCTGAGGGAGGATGATAATTTTGCTATGTCTCCTTCTTAGGAAGCAATGCCTCATACAGAGATGCCACAGGCAAGCTTCATTGCAGGCAAGTAATTCTTCTGTTTTTTTAATCAGGTAACCAATCTAATCATACTCAAAACAGAGAGACATTGGAAATAGTCACACAGACTGACCTACCTCTCAGCGTTGTTGTGAGGACAGAGGAGAGGAAAATTATGTAAACCACTTTGGGTTCCCATTGAGGAGAAAGGTGGGGTAGAAAAGAAGTAAATAAATACAATAAATCCTCAGTGGGGGCTGCCTGTTGCATCTCTGCAAGAATTACTTCTCTTGACTTCCATCTTTTTAATTCGAAGGCACATTTAATTAGAGACACTCTTGCAGAAGCACTGGGAATTTATTCCTCAGTGGAGGTGCAAGTCCTTTGCACACAGCCTCTGTGGTTGTAAGAGGGGGATGTGAGCCCATTTTAATTCAGAAAAAAGTGTCCAGTAGCTATCATGCCTCCTTTATCCTATTGTGACAGGAAGGCGTTTGATGCAGCTGTTTTGTTGAGAACAAGCAGGGTGGGATCTTGTCAATGCCTTTATAAGAAACCTCTGGGAACATTTTGTATGTCACCCTGAGTTCCATAAACTAACCCAAAAACGACCTCACAGGGTTGTTGTGAAAATAAAATAGAGGAGAGAAATAACATGCCTACCACGTTGAGCTTCTTGGGTGAAGGGAGCGCAGAAAGAGCAGTCGTGCCATGTTATGTTGCTTCTTTGCTCATGGTTTTAAGGGAGAGATCTTGCTTCCTTGTGTGCAAAGCCAACTGCTGGAATTAAGAGCTCAGCCCATAGATCCACACATCTGGCAACAGACCATATGCACACATCAGAACCTGCACACTGGCTTGTGAAAGAGATTAGTTGGTCCTTTGAAGGGTGTTGGGGAAGGAGGGGCTGGAGTTAAAAAGGTGAGTAAGTTTAAAAGAGGAAAGGTGTGCAACAGAACCTTTCCCAGAGCCTCTGACAACTGTTTAATTGGCGGCAATTAGCAAAGGATAATGTTTACCTCGAGTGGGAGCCACTCTTCCTAGCAGCAATGTGATAAGGCAAGCTACTTTCTGTAACGGACCACTAGAGGGCAGACCTGTTCTGCAGAAGAAGAGAAATAGGGCCCACAGGTAGGACTTACCTACCTGCTCCCTGCAGCCTTCAGTAGACAAGAGCAAGACTGGATGTGGAAGTGGTAGAGCTGAGCAAACTGTGTCCCATACAGGCTGCTTAGCTCAGAACTGAGCCCCGGTGGCAATGATGATGGGCAAACGTTTGCCTCTTGCCGACGTGCCAACAACTGGGTCTGAGTGTAGAGGTCCCAGAGCAGACACAGGTAGTGGCAGGGTAGAGGGTGAGGGCCAAGCTACACATGACGAATGACACTTGAACGGCAAGTGGACTGAGTGGAGGGCAAGTGAACAGGGAGAAATACACTTGCTGTTCAAGTGTCATTCGTCATGTGTAGCTTGGCCCTGAGTCTGCATCCATCGCCTGGGCTGCTGGGTGGACCCAAGCCAAGAAGGCTATCCCTATTGACATGGTCTGCATTGCTGTGGTTCTGCTAGGGTTGCCGGGCCATCTCCCAGCTGCCCTCTCCCGAAGCTTTGGAGGTGAGGCATGGGGCAGACATGATGTCATGTCCAGGCAAAAAAACTTGATGTGACATCAGCTCCATAGTTTGGGGTATATTCCAAAGCATCAGCTGACACGCAGATGTCGTGTTTGGGTTTTTGCCTGGATGTGAGGTTTACATGTGATATTTCTGCCTGCCCCTGTTCTCCTACTACTACTACTACTACTACTACTACTACTACTACTACTAGTAGTCGTCGTCGTCGTCGTCGTCGTCGTCGTCGTCGTAGTCGTAGTCGTAGTCGTAGTAACAACAGCATTCGATTTATATACTGCCCTTTAGGACAACTTAACACAGAACAGTTTACAAAGTATGTTGTTATTATCCTCACAAAAAAAATCCCTGTGAGGTGGGTGGAGCTGAGAGAGCTTCTAGAAGCTGTGACTGACCCAAGATCACCCAGCTGGCTTCAAATGGAGGAGTGGGGAATCAAACCAAATTAGAGGCCTGCGCTCTTAACCACTGCCCCAAACTGGCTCCCACCAGCTTGGACTCAAGACCTGGGCAGGGCTTGCCCCCGTGAAGCGGGCAAATGGCAAGGCTCGGTTCAACTGAGCTTGCTGCTGGTCTCCTCCGCAGTGGCCCACCAGGAAATTTCCCTGGGAGTTAAATGGGCAATCCTGTGTCTCCTACACTTCATTTGATCAGGAGGGATTGCCTTTGTCTCTGCAGGGAGCACTAATTCAGAAACAGCTGCCTACACTGTATGCTTAGCTTGCAGCTTCACAGCCTTTTGTGATTGGCTGTGGTCTCATGGCAGCCCTTTTGCAATTGACGCTGGCCTTCATGGCCACCATTTTGTGATCGCTCCACCTTCCATTGCAGCCATTTTGGAATTGGCCCCAGCCTCCATGGAGGCCACTTGATAGTGACACCAATTCTCTGTTCTCAAAGTTCCAGAAGTGCCTACAGTCTCAACAAGGGCCGTTTCCAGATGGCTTACCTGCACCCAGGACGTTGCGCCACGTTTTGGATCGTGCCGGGAAAAACGCGAAATATCGCGTTTTCTCGCGCGAGTTTTGTGCGACATCGTATAAAACTCGCGTGAGAAAACGCGATATTTCGCATTTTCCACGGCACGATCCGAAATGTGGCGCGACGTCCTGGGTGCAGGTAAGCCGTCTGGAAACGGCCAAAATTGCATTATTTTTATGGTGTGGTAACGTCCAGAGTGTCACATCTCATGGTTTGGTTGGATCGGGAGGTGCTTCTCGTACCATAATCAGTTGCCTTTTGGTCAGCCTCCTTCTCTCCCAGCTGGGGTGAGAAAAGAGACAGAGGCTGTAATAAGTTAGGGTTCAAGCATATGAAAGGCACACTGAGTAAAAGAAAATGTAATAGTTTATTGCCAAACCAACACAGTATTCTCCTAAATTCCTTGAATACTAGTTGACTCCTCATGCCTGTAGCCCCTCCCTCCCAACCAGTTTGGTTAAGTGCGGCAGGACTCTAATCTAGAGAGCCGGGTTTGACTCCTCACTCTTCCACTTGAAGCCAGCTGGGTGACCTTGGGTCAGTCACAGCTCTTCTAGAGTTCTCTCAGGGCCAAGCTACACATAACGAATGACACTTGAACGGCAAGTGTATTTCTCCCTGTTCACTTGCCCTCCACTCAATCCACTTGCCGTTCAAGTGTCATTCGTCATGTGTAGCTTGGCCCTCAGTCCCACCCACCTCACAGGGTGATTGTTGTGGTGATAATAATAGCATACTTTGTAAACTGCTCTGAGTGGGCATTAAGTTGTCCTGAAGGGTGGTATATAAATCTGTTGTTGTTGTTGTTACGTTCCTGTAAATTACAACGTTCTAAATTACAATGTTCTAAATTACAACCACAGACCCTTGGCCAGCTGGTGGGAAAGGCTGAAGAGCAACAAGAAAGGTATGACCGGGGGGGTGGGGGTATGTGCAAATGAAAATAAACCCTTGGTAGAATGACTGCCTGCCTATGGATTGAGACACCGTGCCTTGAACAGCTGCACAGGAGGCAGAAATGTCTATGGGAAAAAGTTTGTCTTGGCACGGTTAGTGAAAGCTTCGTCAGTTGGTTTTTCTGCCATTCATGCAGATCTTGGAAGCACAGAGCCAGGGGCAGCCTTCTTCTTAGCTGCCCAAAGACTGACCTCCTCATTCATTTCTGCAGCTCACAAGCAGGCCTTGAAGACAACCAGCCTTCAGAGAGCTCAAGCTGCACAGGTTCAGCATGAAATCACTGCCCGCCTCATGCCCAGGACAGACAACCCCAGCAAGACTCAACCGACTTTAATTGTTAGCAGATCCCAAAGCCCGCTGCCCCCAGTGGAGTGGAGTACTTACACAGCCCGGAGTCTTAGCACTGGCCGGAAGGCTCAGTCAGCTTCACCCCCAGACAACAGCAGCAGTATCCAGAGGACTCCAGGATTCCAGATGTCCCGGGATCACTCAGAACCCAGGAGGGTTCCTTCCGCCAGGTGACAAAAGACAACATGTGACAAGATAGACCGGACTGACTCCCAGTGCACAAACCCTTTTTAACAGCCTCGTAATTTCTGGCCAAACTTTGAGGAAGTAGAATAGAATGGGATGGTTTTGTGCATGAATTATGAACCAAGTTGTTTAAGTGTCTTGGTATGCCTACAAGGAATTTGCAACACCTCTGAAGGAAAGTTAAACAGGGTCTTTCCACACAGAGCTTTTGTGGTGGATTGGGTGCTGACCTGTAGCGGTTTCGTTTTGAGCTTTTTTGATGGCCTTGTTTTTCATTTGTTGTCCTTCCATGTTTTCCTCCTCATTTTCCCATGCTTTCTCAAACCACCTTTGATCTGATTTGAGAAAGCACAGAGAACTGAAGAAGAAACCGCACGAGGAAAACAAATGGGAAATGATGGCACAAGTTACCTCAGAAACAAGATACACTTGCAGGTTGACATTCAATCCACAGGGAAGCCTCCATGTAAAAACACCCACTGATAGAAGGCTAATTCTAAAGACCATCTTTAGGGCTGTACTGACAGCCAAGTTCAATCATTAAGTCTATTGACAAATATTGGACATGAAAAGAAAATGTAACCTCCACGGTAAACAGCACTATAACCCCAAGTTCTGGCTGGCAAATGAGAGGAAAGGCAGTGGAAAATCCTGGGAATGTACAGAGTGCTTCCCAGCCCTAATTCCTGCACTCCCAAGCTGGCGATCCTTAAAAAAAAGGCAAAGGTAGTCCCCTGTGCAAGCACCGAGTCATTACTGACCCATGGGGGGGATGTCGCATCACAACGTTTTCTTGGCAGACTTTTTATAGGGTGGTTTGCCATTGCCTTCCCCAGTCACCTACACTTTACCCCCAGGAAACTGGGTACTCATTTTACCGACCTCGGAAGGATGGAAGGCAGATCAACCTGAGCTGGCTATTTGAACCTGGCTTCCGCCAGGATCGAACTCAGGTTGTGAGTAGAGATGGGCATGAACAGCAATATGAACTAAAAAAACCCATGAACAGCCCAATCTGCTGTTCGTGAACAAGCTGTTCGTGAGGCCCCATTCTAAACGAACAGGTGGTCATTGCAAGCCTCCTTTGTTGCTGTTCGTCAAGACAGACAGTCTGGCACCTGCAATCAATTCCCTTGGCAACTTAGGCAGGAATTGTCTGAACTCTGTCTGAACTTCTGCTGTTGCCCTGGAAACCCCAATCTAAGCCCAATTTAGCTTGATAGGCAGGTCTTCCTTCCAAGTGTGGACTGGAGCTCCAAATATGTTACAAGAGGAAAAGACTAGGGGGGAGGGGGGCTCCCAGCTCTGGCTTTCAGGGAGAGACAGCTGCTGTTAGAGAGACAGAGTGAATGCATTGGAGCTTGAATTTTCATTGTGTGGTGGGATAGGGAGCTACCTCTTCTGGCTCCAGGGCTGCTGCCAGGCTCTGGGGCCAAGCTATTATTTATTATTGGTACCTTTCCTGCTGCCTGCTCAGGTAGGGTTTCTGGGAGTGGTGCAGTAGGGATCTTGATGGCCGGAGGAGAGCCTGCTGGCCCCCACGAACAATGAACAACGAACATGTTCGTGACAGGATCATGTTCGTCAGTGTTCGTTGTTCGTTGTTCGTTGTTCGTGGATGGCAATGAACAACGATCACCATGTTTGGTTTTTTTTTTCTGTTCGTGCCCATGTCAAGTCGTGAGCAGAGCTTGGGCTGCAGTACTGCAGATTACCACTCTGGACCACAGGGCGATCCTTAACCCAACCAAAAATCCACAACCTTCAAAAACCATAAGCTGCCTCCACTCAAGCTGTTCACTGGGAGGATAAAGCCACTTAAAAATTCACCATTCTTTGAGAGCAAAAGCTTCCAATGACATCCAGTCAATCCTCTTATGAAAACAGTCAGTGAGCTCCAATATTAACTGGGGTGCAAATATTGTAAGCATGACAAGAATAGTACATGTGGGTAGGCAGAATATTATAGTGAAAATCCAGGCGCGAAATGATAATAGAATATTTTTAAAGGATTTAATATAGAGGAAAATTTGCACAGCATGTGCAGGTGGAAAAAGAAAAAAACTTCTAAAATTGGCAAAGAGAGAACCAGGTAGAAAAAAATGCCCATTACTCTACTGAGGTTTGCCAGATATAAATCCAGGCAGGGAATTATATAAAGTATTGTTCTTTGTCTTCGATCCAAGAAATAGGCTGCTGTCGGTTGGTTGTGGGCTAAATGGAGCAATAATCGGAATCTGTAGAAGTTGTGTAATGTTACCCACCTTCATATTTTTTGGCACTTTTTGATCTTGCAGGGTGAGAGAACGTTCAGCCACTCCTCAGAGGCTGCTGGCCCCTGAAAAGAAACCTGCATCCAAACAGTTTGCGCAGAGCGGAAAAGAGACGTTACACGATCGATTCGCCTGCCAGCAGAACGGAAACACAAACTCATATGCTTCAAAAACTCTTCCAGAGCCACCACGAGGAAGAGAAACCAAGAGGATCCAAACGGTGGCTCTTCAGAAAGCTGAAAGGTTGCCACCGTCTGTTACAGCTCCACTGAGGGACCAATTGTGTCAGCTTCCAGGAAGTGTCCATCAGGAAGTGAAGTGTGGCTCCCCGCAGGTCCGTCCTTTCAGCCCGTCCAAGCACTCTCAGCCCCCCACTCCACAGGCTTCCAAAACCCAAGCAGAAAGCTCAGTGGGGCTGGAAGAAGAAGTGACAGGGTCAAAAAGGTGGAAGAAGGCTCCCCTAACAAAGCGACCATCCTCGCCAGTAAAACAAGCCCACCAGCTTCCCAAAGAGGACAGCAGCACTAAGACCTCATTCTACAGGCCCCCAACTCCTAGTAAGAGCTACCATTATCCTCGCTTTAGAAACGGGGATAATACCATGCCCAAAGATCTCTTACAAAGTGAACCATCCACAAAAGAGGTAGCCAGTACTGAAATGGGATGGGGCAAGCTGGTCAGCCTAGAGACTTCTGCTGGCAAATTTCCTGATAGCTCAAGGGTCAGAATCTGTAGTTCAAATTCTGGACAAAAAGTAAATCATACTCGAGCACTGTTGAGGGAGGAGGAAGCCCCAAACAGTCCTTGTCAAGACAGCAAAGGGAGTCGCAGATATCCCAGGGAGAAGGACCAAGTCTATACACCTTTGCCCATTGACTTAGCTGAAGAACAAGCCCTCTACCAGAGTCTAGAGGAGGAAATTTTGTCCAATATTAAGGAGCTGGAGGCAGATTCTGATGGCAATCACCATCCCAGAGAGAACAAGCTGAAAGATTTTGCAACAGATTCTGGTCTAAGGAAAGATACCCTTGCCGTTGGTTGTAATGGCCCAATTTTGTCTTCACACACCCTATCTAATTTGCCAAATGCCAAGAAGGCCTTGAGTTATGGCAAAGATGTGCCTCGGAGTGGAGTCTATGTGCCAGACCACAATGCAAGATGGCCCCCAATGGGATTTCATTATGATAGTGTCATCCAAGAGCTCTCCAGGACGCTGGGCAGGGACCATTTGGAGGTTGAGAGAAACTCACCTCAGTTAAGTTCATCACTGGTGAATGGAGACCAGGCCGAAAACATAGTTCATGAGGAGAAGTTTGTAGCTGTTGAATCAGAAGGCAATGAACCATCATTCAATACTCATGAAGGACATGTGGAAGTCAACAGAAATGGCAATGCCTCTGAGCCTGAGGTGATGTCTGACAAAGCCACTAATTCTCTAGTGAGTTTGCTAGAGATCTCAAACCTGCCTCAGAATAGGCCAAGAAGGTCTCTGAAGAAACCAGAACGAGTGCCGTCTATTTACAAGCTTAAGTTACGTCCCAAGATCCGACCACGCAAGGACAACAGGCCTGAGAAGAGGCCTTCAAAGATCCCCAAACCTGTGGCATACAGGCATGCCCAAAGAGCATCCAGTGCCAAAACCCAGGCCAAGACCCTCAGCAACAAATACCCTACCCAGAATGGTCTCGTCCATGTGAGGCAAAACAGTACCGGGAATGGAGGTTCTCTAGAAGAGTTCACTCTTTCCCAGCACTGCCCATCCTCTTCACAAGGCAGGGATTCTGGGAGGAAAACGGCCACAACAAAGGGAAAAATGGGGCTAACAGAGGATGAGGAGTCCTGGGTCTGACATCAGATGCTAGCTTTGACTCTTCAGTGGTGGGACCAAATCAAGGGCCAATGCTTCACTCTGTTTCAGCAGGGTGTCTCCTGACTAGCTGGAAATTTCTGAGTAATATTATGGATGTGTTCTGGGAATTACTTGAGTCTGACTTGGTGATTCCTGATTACAAGGATCCAGGGATCACACAAGAAATCAGATTTCATAAATTTTATTGAACATTTCAAAGGCCTAAGAAAACAAGTGTTTAATTAATTAGCATCAGTTTTGCTCCATTAGCAGAGACTGTCTCCATTTTAACTTATTATCTTGCGAGCTGCTTCCATGTGGGGACGATTCTCATTGACCCTCTCATTGAGGGTGCGAATGTAAGCGTATTCTCAGTGACAACAAAATGTCCACAGGAAGGATTCTCTGTATATTCCTTGGTACTCCCTCGTGCCCACCAGTTACATACCTCTGAAGGGCTTCTCATTAATAACATATCCACCAAATCAAGTTTGGAAAAAAAGCAGTGAGGCAGTAGAAAACCCAGAAGGTGGACAATCAAAACAATGTTGAGTGGAAGCTTGGAGGGAAAGACTGCCATTTGGAAGGCCAGGGAGAGATAAATACCAGTGTGAAATCAGCCTTGTTTATTGAAAAGTTCCAGCTTTTATCCTTCTGTGTTCTTCCTTTGTGTTTTGCCATTTGCTGAAGGGCCTTGGATAAATTAAATGATTCCTTTGTATCTGCTTGGAAACGGGTGAAACCTGAAAATCTCTAAATATGCACCAAAGTAATTCTCAAGCCATTTCCATGACATCCAGCAAACTTCATGAATCATCAGACGTGGAGATGAATGTGAGCTTCCCTCCTTGCTCTAAACTTCCCAACCAACCACTTCACATTCTGTGAGTGGGGTGAACTTAGAGGTTTGTGTAAATGTGTTTACAGTTGTGTTGCTTGATGCTGGCTACACAATACACTAGGGATGTGTGTGCAGGGGGAGGATATCTCCCCTTCTGTTCCTTTTGATTTCTAAAACAGGTTTGGGGTGTTTTGCTTGTAACTATGAGGACTAGAAAGGTGCACAAATGAAAGTTCAGGGGCTCTGGATTCCATGTTACTTTTCTCTAGACCGCCCAGATTCTCTGAGCCAGTGGCAGAATTCCTCAATAAAAATTAGGGGGCCATAAGGATTGGTTGGGGTTGGGGGAGGAAGATTTTCTGCCTGACCCAAATCTCCCCTTCAAGATTCTATGGGGTTTGACGAAGGCAGATTTCTTATTTCCCCTTTGTTTTTCCTCTACCTTTAAATAATTTTCTACTTTCCTCAGCTAAGGTACAAGTGACGCCTGACACAGGTTGAACACTTGTCAGCTTCCCTCAAGTTTTGATGGGAAATGTAGGCATCCTGGTCTTGCAGCTGTAATGGTGAGCCAAGCTGTAAAACCAGGATGCCTACATTTCCCACCAAAACTTGAGGTAAGCTGACAAGTGTCCAACCTGTGTAAGGTGTCACTTGTAGCTTGGCTCTCAGTATTCTGTGCCTCCTAGTAGGCAATGGCCTAATTTCAGCAGAAAGAAACATGCCAGCCCCTAGAAGCCCCTGGGCTGTGTTTTGTCACTTGATAATTTTCTGTGTTTGTCAATAAAAGACCACCTTTATATGAAATAAACAGAATTTTGCATTACAGGCATGAAAATGCAAGTTGTATGTGATATGCTTATCCCCCAGAAAGTTGAACACACACCTTTCTGAGTAGCTGATTGTTATATCTGGGGAGGTTTGAAAGAGATTTTTTTAACAAAGAGGGAACATGGTTTAGAGATGGTCAGAAGGGTCCTATGGTCTGAGGCACAGAACCAAATCACAGTTGATGGTTTTTTTTTTAAATTTTAATTTCCAGCTTTATTTTATATGGCAAGCTTTCATGGAAGAGTGGGGAATTGAACCTGGGTTGCCCAGATCCTAGTCTGTCACTCTAGCCACGACACCAAACTGGCTCTCACCGCACTGGTTATAGGATCCCTGGGTTTTTCTCAGATGCTAACCTTGGGCTTTCCTCTGCCATCAACTTGACTAGAAACTCACCTTTTGAAATGAAGGATGAAGTCAACTTCCATGAGCAAATTCTCAAGGGGCCCCCAAGAGCCCCCAGATAAAGATTCCCTTTTGCTCCCCTCGTCATTTAAAGAATATTTAAAGAAATGTAAAATTAAGAAGAAATGGGAAAGAGATGGGGTGGTTGAAATGACCCCTTGCTGTCCTCAGTGAAATTTAACTTCTTCATGGCTCCTTCTCAAACCAGAGAGAAGTTCAGGGGAGAGAAGAGGACGGACTACAGCTCAGTGGTCAAGCATCTGCTTTGCATGTGGAAGGTCCCAGGTTTAGTCCCTGTTATCTCTGGTGGAAAAGGATTAGATAGGATTAGATAGGAGATGATGTGAAAGACTTTCACCCGAGATGCTAGAGGGCTGCTGCCTGTCAGAATCCCTTGACAGATACAGACTTTGGTAGGCCAAGGGTCTGATTTTGTATAAGTAGAGATAGGCACGATCCAAAAAAAATTAACGATCCAGCTGATCGTGGATCGGCTCCGGCGATGATCCCGAATTAACGACCCGCACCGAGCATCTCCTGTTCCCGAGCCGTGGATCATGGAGGCCAAAGCGGGGCACGCTGGTATTCCCAGCTATGTGGGAAGGTGGGTGGTGGCAGCAGCCGCCGGGCTTGGCGGGCATGGGGAGGCGGGGGGTCTGGCCACTTGCCGGCTGCTCTGTGGTTGGAAGGAAGCCCTGCTGATCAAGGAAAGCTGGGCTTCCATTCGGGTTTCCAGGGCGACAGAAGGAGGGCAAACAGAGCTCAGGCATTCCCCTGGCTTCGTTGCCAGGGGAATAGATTGCTGGTGCCTGAGTGTCTGGATCCCCGAACCAAGCCCGATCGTCCCAATCCAGGTCTCTCCCAACCGCTGGATCATTGGCCGTGGACGATCACGATCCACCGGGTCATGATCTAACGATCGCCATTATCGTGGGGGTTTTTCGATCATAATGCGGATCGTGCCCGTATAAGGCAGCTTTGTGTGCTTTCAGTGTACAAAGCCCTGCCCTGAGGAGACTGTACTCTCTAATTTTTTTTAGTGAAGGAGGCAATAGAGAGAAGGTAGGGGCAGTAAGGAAGAGTTTGCCTAAATGTGCTGAGATCTGCAAACCTGCTTGGATGTGACAGAGTGATTCAGCCAACGGCGTCAGGACAAAGGTGGGTTTTGAGGAGTATGGCTAGGGAAGAGAAACTGGTGATAGCATCCAGGCAGACTTCCTGGGATTGGGGGCAGCATGGAGGAAGAGCATCGCTCTTTAGATGTGGAACTGACAGTACAATCCATAGTAAAGCTGCCTTTAAAAGCCCATTTACTTCAACAGACCTAAAAGGGTAGAACTCTGCTTAGGATAACACTAAATCTCTCTCTGCTTGAAATAGCAAATTCCTCCATCAGCATTTTTAAAAGTTAGCTCCGGTTTCCATGTCATTTTCTATCATTTCTGCTGAAAAGTGCTTTCAAATTGGGAACTTGGAAAGCGGGTAATTCTTTTCTGTGAGTCATCGCCCAATTCTTCTTCAGCTCCCCCCTCCAAACAGTAGCACAGCCCCTCTCAACAGGGAGTACTTGCAAGCAATAATTTCAGGATAGTTGAGAGTGGAAAGGCTAGAAAGATACTCTGGATTGTGACGCGGGAAGCAGGGAGCTGACTGACTCAGAAGCAGATGTGGGAACGCCGTCGGAAGCTCAGAGAAGCAGGATTTGAAAGCAGGATTTGTATTTCACCCAAGTTGGGCCCCAAATGGCTTTCAAGAAGGGGATGCAGTTGTGTTGTGCGTCAGCGACGTATCAGTTAAGGGTGTTTGAGCACGGGTAGCCAGCTGTGGCCTTTTCCAACCTTCCCCTTGGGAGACTGTTGTGGGTGTGCAAGGTAGACAAGTTTTTGACAGCCTCAAGTGCTGCAAAAATGCAACAACTTCCCCTTCAAAGTCTTGCCTGTGTTTTTGTTCCAATTCGACACGGGTCACAGCTGAGACAGCGGATGGCACCAGCCCTGCATCTCAGCTGATACTCACAGCCAGAGAAGGAATTTGCAGAGAAGCAATACTCATTTTGTAATATAGCTAAGCCCTTTGAACTGAGCAAATTTGTATTCTCAACCGAGTGTTTATGAACTCTGGCAATATTCGCACCCCCAAAGCAGCTGACCAGGCAGGCGCTGGAACCACAGCCTCAAGTGTTTGGCTGTCCTTGGGCTTGGGCATTGAATAAAGCAGTTAGTTGAAACCACAGAAGTCTGTTGTACGCTTAGCAGCTGTAGTTAGAAGAGTAAATTTAGCCTCATGATGCTCTACTTGGATATTTGTGAATGACACAAGGGCTACAAAGATTCCAGCTTGTAGCCTAGCACTCGGCCTGACCATCAGGCAAACTTAGGTGGTTGCCTAGGGTGCCAGATTTTGAGGGGCGGTTAAAAGGTGAGAAGTGCTTCCTCTTACTAGCTTGGCATTTACTGGCTTCTAGAATCTCTCCCTATCTGTTGACTCTGGTCTTCTGTCTGTCGCTGCTATGGTGGAGCATGGAGGGCTTTGAAGATCTTACCTGGTTTTTATTTTTACATTTTATTCCTTTTGAATGCCCAGGAATTATCATAGAATCCAATGCTGGAAGGGGCCTTCCTGACCATCTAGTCCAACCTCCTGCCCGATGCAGGGACAGCCTAAAGTATCCCCCACAAATATTCATCCAGCCCCTCCTTGAAGACTGCCAGTGTGAGGAACCCAACACATCCCTTGGCAGCCGATTCCGCTGTCCCATTGTGCCATTAAAAAGTTCATTCTAGACTACTCACTTTCCTCACTATTGAAAGAGGGAGGCGGGCACTAAAGTCATAGTTTAACTAGGGTGCCCAAAACACCTTGGGCTGGCCCTGACTCCATTCAGCAATGCATGACGCTTTCCCCCAGCCTAAAGAGCATCCCTCCAACTTTCAGGGTCTCTTCCCTGAGCATACGTGCCTCCGAAGAAGGATCCTTAGGCTGTGGAATGGTAGGATACGAGCCATCGTAAGTTTCTGATATGTTGTCATCTAAAGCAAGACTAAACCTAGTAGAACTGTTACAGACCTTCAGGAATGTATTTAATAGGAACACGCCTTCCTCCCTTTGGGGATTGGCTGTGGCTTGGCGGAAGAGCCTCTGCTTTGTGTGCATTAAGTCCTAGGTTCAATCCCCAGCATCGTCACTTACAAAGGACCAGGCAGTAGGTGATGTGAAAGACCTCTACTCTGGAGAGTTGCTGCCAGCCTGAGTAGATGATAATTACTTTGATGGATTCAGGATAAGGCAGCTTCAGGTGTGTGTGAGAGAATAGTGGATCAGTGAACAGCATCTGCCAGGGGGATTTTTTCTGGGGAAAGAGGTGGTGGAACTCAGTAGGTTGCCCTCGGAGAAAATGGTCACATGGCTGGTGGCCCCGCCCCCTGATGTCCAGACAGAGGGGAGTTCAGATTGCCCTCCGCGCCGCTGAGCGGCGCGGAGGGCACTCTAAACTCCCCTCTGTCTGGACATCAGGGGGCGGGGCCACCAGCCATGTGACCATTTTCAAGAGGTTCCGGAACTCCATCCCTCCGCGTTCCCCCTGAAAAAAAGCCCTGGCATCTGCTTTTCACGCAGAAGGTGGTGCTGGAGTTCAGTCCCTGGCATGAACAAGTAAACCTTATCAGGCATCAGAAAAGACCTTTCTCTGCTGGAGACTTGCAGATAGGTGGGCCAATTATCATGTAAGAAAAGTTTCTCTATTTCTGTTGGAACAGAGGAGGGCCAACATTTAATGGCGGACCTTCGGCTTTGCACGCAGATGGTTACCAGCTGGATCGGCGCCATCCCCAGTCAAAGATCCTCTGCAGGAGACGTCCAAGACCTTCCTTTGCTATGGAGCCACCACCAGTTAGAAAACACTACGCTAGATGGAGCATTGTTCTGTATACAAGAGTGTTCTTTATTTTTACAATATCCCAAAGCCCATTCCATCAATAGCTTCCTGTCTGTGGTCCTGAATTTTTTTTCTAAGTGACAGAGACTCATTTACAGAATGAGGGAAAACACACCTGATTTTTTTTTAAAAAAATGCATCTCATCGTATGGGTCTGTGTGTTTTATAAGTTTTACGGAGGCCTCAAAAAAGAAAGAAATCTCCCAATGAGAAATCCAAGAGAAACCAGAACGCTATAAAACAAACCTCATCCCCAATTAGCAGGTTCTTTGGAAATTAATAAAACCATTCTATAGAGACTTCCCTCTCTCCCCGCATTATAAATCATTTGCTGCTTTCTCTATATCTTCTTTGAAAAGGATTGCTATGGCACGGCGATAAGCATGAATTCTGATTCGTTGGTGCAAAAAACAAAGAAAAGAAAAAAAGAACAAGCATGTCATATAATCACTGAAAGCAAAACCTCAGCTCCTCCAACGTATCTCCTTCCCCTATGGGCTACCAGAACTAATGGGTGCATAGTCAGCTAGGAATCTAGTTTCCATCTTCCCCTTATGATAGAACAGCTGTGTAAAAGGGACCGAACATGGAGACAGCTTCCTCAGCAGGATCAGATTCTGTAATTTTGGAATATTTATTCTGATCCCTAACACACATACAACAGTGGAAGGGCGGGGGTGTCATAGTTAAATGCCTGCAAGTTTAGTTTAACCTTCATGTCACAAAGTTTTGTGTGTTATCTCAATTTGTAACCCTTTTCAGAATCGCAACAGTTTTCTAGCAGAACTTTAAGGAAATAAGCTGATGTTTACATGTTGGGAAGCAAATGTAATAGATGTTAGCATAGCTCTGCTAACTATATAAAACCATGGAATGAAATCCTGCCCTCAAGTCATAGTTGACTTATGGCAACCCCTGGTGGGGTTTTCATGGCAAGTGACTAACAGAGGTAGTTCGCCATTGCCTGTCTCTGTAACCCTGGTCTCCGTTGGAGGTCTTCCATCCAATTACTAACCAAGGCCGACCCTGTTTAGCTTCTGAGATCTGACAAGATCAGGCTCTCCTGGTCTATCCAGTTCAGGGAATATAAAATCATAAATTCCCAATAATATACACTCCTCTTGGGGGACCACTATCTATTCTGTAGAATGGGTCATTTGGAGACCCAGCAAGATCTTTGATTTAGGAGAAGACCTCAAATCCTGTCTTGTTCAGTCCGATGCACCTTTCTGTGGTCTCCCTGACAGGGGTGTTGTATCTCTCTGAAGATCGCATGCTATTAAAAGGAATGGAATTTATACCATCTGGCTCTTCGTATCTTAGCAGGTGATATTTCAAGCTACAATGTTTTAGGTATTTGGATAAAGACGTGAAGAAGAAACGGGATCCAATTGGTCACATGTGCCACTATGCACATACCCAGGCCTCTGTCATGCGCTTCTCTTTGCATGCAGGCAGGATGGCACAGGAGGACCCTCAAACAGGGAAGTTAATTAGGTAATTTACATTTAAATACATTTTAATGTTTGCTATGGTCGCTTTTTGAGATATCATGGGCAAGTTACAATTTAATTCACCCCAATTAAAATGTTTTCTCCCACACAGACCTGTCCAGATGTTCAAGCCACCTGCAAGGATTCTTGTCTACTGTTGAAAGTTTGGTGTACGGCCATCGGAGGATGGGCTTTTTCAATAGCAGAGCCACAACTCCTGCCAAAGAATTCTATTTTTCCACCTGTTGGTCATTTGGTGCACTTTTAAAAGGGCTGTTTAGCATCTAAACTGCAAAGGTGCTTCAGTTTGGGAGACAGTAATTATTGTGTTGAACGCTTTTGTTCTTCTGCAGTTGGTCTCTGCTGGGTTTTTTTGTTCTAGCTTGCTGGAAGCTGCCCTAGGGATTCTGCACTGGATGGAAGGACAGGCAAGCAATAAGAATATAAAAGGAAAGGCCACCTTGAATATTTGATTTTTCCCCATTCCTTTTGACCCTTCCACAATAAAAGGTACCCAGTCTCAAAACATCAACCTATACGCTCAGTGGTGCCAGTATAGGGGAGACAATGCTGGCTTGGGAAATTCTTGGAGATTTGGGGACCGTTCTTGGGGAGGATGGAGTTTGAAGAGGGAACTTGGCAGGGATATGATGCCACAAAGGGCCAAGCTAGAAGTGACAAATGACACTTGAATGGCAAGTGAACAGACTCACATGTATTCCTCCCTGTTCACTTGCGCTCCACTCAATCTGATCGAGTGGAATGCAAGTGAACAGGGAGGAATACATGTGAGGGCCAAGCTACACATGACGAATGACACTTGAACAGCAAGTGTATTTCTCCCTGTTCACTTGCCCTCCACTCAATCCACTTGCCATTCAAGTGTCATTCGTCATGTGTAGCTTGGCCCTGAGTCTGTACACTTGCCATTCAAGTGTCATTCGTTACATCTAGCTTGGCCCAGAGTCTGATCTCTGAAGCTGTCATTTCCTCCCAGGGAACTGATTTTTGTAGTCTGTAGATCAAGTGTAATTCCAGAAACTCCATGCAAGCATGACTTTGGGCAGAAGTCTCTATGGAGACTATTGTAGAGGGGACTCTATTTTTCTCAGAAGTCTCTATGGGGACAACTAGGTGTTATGGTGCCCTCAGGGTTAACCCAGGGATGCCACTGTTTTATAGCTGAATACAGGCCTACCTTACCTACCTGCCAAGAAAACGTCGTGTGATGCTACGTCCTCCTATGGGTCAGTAATGACTTGGTGCTTGCACAGGGGGACTACATTTATCTTACCTACAGGCCATTTTTAAAAATGCCACAAGGGCCAAAGGTGCTAGGACAAAGAGCTCTTATTCCCCCTGTGACTTTTTAAGTGCAGAAAGAGCCACGGGGGGGGGGGGGGAAAGCTTGTGGTATTTTTAAGTGGCCTGTATTCAGCCCTAAAATGGCAGTGGAATCCCCAGGTTGTCCCAGGGATGCTGTAACATCTAGTTGTCCCCTTCATCTTCAGAACCTTTTTGGTCCCAGCTATAGAACAGCTGTGGACCATATTTACACAAAAGGAAGGTGATCCTGAATGTAAGATGACACCCCCTTAAAAATATTATACAGTAAAACAATATTTTAATGGACATACCTGTAACTTGTATGCAGATGTAAGATGACACCCCTCTTTTTGGAGGGGGGCATACCTGGGAAAACCCTAGTCTTGCACTGGAGTAAATACTGTTTTTCAGTCTGTTGAATGACAGTCCATTGACTATCATTGAATTTATTTTTGATCACTGTTGTTTATGTTTTAATGAGGGCTTTCCCCCCACTGGGGTAAGGTTACTACGGTTTGTTTCCTCCATTAAAATAAATAAATAAATAAGTGAAATAGGTGAAATCTTCAACAAACTTTCGTTCTAACCCTGCTCCCCATCAAAGTTGGTGGGATTTTAGTTAAAATGTCAAAATGGGGCCCTTTTGTTTTCTTTGTGGTTAGATTAGCATTGGAAATACCATCAGGGTTCAAATTCCCCTTCAGCCATAAAGCCCTCTGGGTGAATTTGGGCAACTTATTCTCTGCCTAACCTACCTCACAGGGAATCCAACCAACCAACCAACCCAACCAACCAACAATAAAATGGAGGAGGGGAGAACCACGTATACTTCCTTGAGATCCACAGAGGAAATATGGGTACGGGGGTGTACTAATAAAAATAAAATTTTCTATTTAAGTCTTTAGTTCTGGTTTTGGTGTTTGACATGTTGGGAGAGCTATTTTAAACCTTAGTCAAACTCTGAATCAAACTATCCTTTCTTGTACAGAATTTCCTCACACCCTGAATTGTGTATGAGAGGACAATGTTACCAAAACATAAAGGAAACCTTGTTAAAGCCCCCAGATAAACATCTCTCTCTCACACACACTGTTTACCGTCGTACCTGAGCTTCCCAAACTCTAGGAAGCCTGAAACAAACCTTCTCTACCTCACAAGGCTGTTAGAAGGGTAAAATGGGAAAGGAAGAACCAGCCAAGTAGGCATCTCCTGGAGGGAGGGAAGGATAAAAATTAACTAGATAGACAGGAAGAAGGAGCTGCATTAGGGTCAGATGGCTAACTGGTGAGCATTTTTATAGCCTTGCATGTTTGACAGGCAGTGTGGTACAGCACTAAGAGTGTCAGACTAACTAGAGAGACCTGAGTTCGAATACCTCCCTTCTGCCTGAAATTCACTTAGTAACCTTAGGAATCTCTCTCTCACACAGGGCCAAGCTACAAGTGACGAATGACACTTGAACGGCAAGTGGATCGAGTGAAGGGCAAGTGAACACCGAGAAATACACTTGCTGTTCAAGTGTCATTTGTCACTTGTAGCTTGGCCCTCAGCCAAACCTAATTCATTGTGAGGATAAAGTGGAGGTCAGGAAAACCTTGTATGGCACCCTGATCTCCTTAGACGAATGGTGTGATACAAAATGGACACACAGAGAAAGAGAGACCCAAGCTAAAGGATACTTCAGCAGAGAAAGCCACTGGCAGAACCCCATCTCAGAAGTTCAATTTTCTTTGGAAGTTACTGTAACCTTTAGCGTTTCTGCAGCAGCACATGCAGATGTCCCAAGGACATTGTAGACATTATCTTGGGATAATCCTTCCCAAACCTTTAATGGGTGGTCAAGAGATGTGCAGGAATGAGGCACAAAGAAAGTGGCTTGCCTGTGGGTACCTCATGGCAGAGGCGAAAGGTGAACTTCACTCCCAGCTCATGCCCTTTACCAGTCTTCTGCACTAGTGCTAAAGAAATTATATACTGCAATCCTATGCATAGTTATGTCAGAATTAAGCATTTCAGGGGTCTCCTTCCCTTGTAAAGGTACAGTTTTGTAGCACAAGCCTAGGCTTAAAGTAAGGTTCACTGAGTTCAGGGGGTGCTTACTCTCCAGTAAATGCACTCAGGATTGCAGTTTGAATCATTAGAAAGTTTATCAATTAAAATTTGGATATGTAAATAAAAGCACGTACGTGGTTCTGATGTACAAAAGCAGACATGCTCTGTTTTTAGAGGATACACTCATGTCATGGCAAGCACCATCTTGAAAGAGGCATTCCCTCCTGCATTTGGAGGGGAGGGGTGTTTCTTCCAAGGAATAATATTCCCTCCCATTTGTGAGAGATGGCTTTGGAAGAGGCATTCTGTCCTGTATATGAGAGAAGTGGGAATGCTTCTTCCAAGAATGCCCTTTCCATTTACCATTTATATTTTTAAAAATTAATCTTAAAAAAAACCCGTTGCTCAGTCAGAGGCATATTTTAAGTCTACTAATCCTCCCAACATCAATAGGAATCTTTGCTGTTGGGTTCAAATGGTATCGCATCTTGTAATCTGCTCACAGATTGCTTGATGCTAGCATATTTTGTAATCTGTTTACTGATTGACAGTTTTTGTCATAAATTGTAATCAGTCTTGACTGAGCCACAGTGAAAAAGGCAGACTACAAATGAAAATAAGTTGGGAGAGTAAAGGGTCCAAATGATTTCAATACCTACTATAAAAATATCCAAGGATCCCCATGGTGGATAAGATTTCAACATGATGCAATTATAGCCAGTGCTATAAATACTCTGCTCTGAAATAAAATCAGACTCCTACACTGTGAAAAGTCCAATTTCAGAAACTGACTGCACTGTGACATCGCCCGAGCCGGCATCATTTGCATAATTCTATTTTAACGTTCTGCTAATCATAGGGAGGGGCTCAGTGATAATGCCAAACCTGGCAGCCCCGCCCCTAGAGGCCAACACATGGCCTGATTGGTTCCCTTCCATGGTCTGTGATGTTTCTAGAGAGAACTTCCCACCCCCAAGTTTAGATGAGATATTTTGTGTATGTTTAACAAGAGCTGAGGTGATTTGGGACTTTCACATCCCATGCAACAACAGACCCCCAATTTAGTACTGAAAATACCGTTGTCAGAGCAAGATCTGTGTTCAGTAACACCTTAAAGACCAACTAGATTTCCAAGGTATGAGCTTTCAAGAGTCAAAGCTCCCTTTGTCTGATATGAGGAGTGGAAAAAGGAAGGAGTCTTTATCATTTTTCAGCTTTATTTAATTTTCCACTTTATAATTTTTTTCTTTTTCCACTCCTTGTAACTGCAGAAGGGAGCTTTGACTCTCAAAAGCTCATACTTTGGAAATCTAGTTGATCTTTATAGTGCTATTGGACTCTGATCTTGCTCTTTGACTGCAGACCGATATGACTACCTACCTGAGACTACCCTTGACAGAGAGTTAAAAACAGTCCAATGTGTAAGACAGGTTCCCCTGTGCATTGAGACTTCCTGAGGACCACAAAGTCAAGCAGTCACTAGGAGAGAGGGTGCGTATCTCCTTACATTACTTCTCATGCAACATTCCCTTCCAACATTCAGGACGTATTCCTAAACAGAGTCCTGACCATTGACTTCAATGGACTTAGAAGGGTGTAAGTCTGCTTAGGAAAGCACTGTTAGCATCCCATACTCATGGCTGGGTTGGCACATGCAACAGCATAGCCTGAGATATGGAACATCACATGGTGTGGGGTTTTGGACACCAAGTTAAGAGGTGTCTCTTCTTGCCTGCATGTGGCTTCCCCTAAAATCTTATTTGTCTATCACATTATGTTGCCGCCTTTCCTAGGGGATATGAATCATTTTTCCTTCCCCTCCTTTATCTTCACAACACCCCTGTAAGGTAGGTTAGGCCAAGACAGAATAACTGGTCTAAAGTTGCCCAGTGAGTTCCATGGATGAGTAGGATTTGAACTCAGGCCTTCCCAGTTCTAGATTCATAACTCTCACCATGCTGGTTTTATATCTCAGATTTTAATTTTCTTTTAAAGTTGCTGCTTTATATCTTAGATTTATATATGAGATTTATATCTCAGATTTTAATTTTTCTTAAGTTGCTGCTTTCCTAATTACTTATCAACTCTGGTGATGCTTTTGGAGATGTTTTAAGGCTTTTCGTGATATTCTGTCATGTGATTTGCTTGCTGCTGCTTTAAGGTGCTTAGTATATTTCTTGTACAAAGTAGTCATTTAATTAACTTTTTAAAAGTGTGATAACACCAGTACTAGCCACCTTGAACCATAAACTGATAAATCATATGGGATAGAAGTCTGTCAAATAAACAATTCTTTCTCACCCTGATCCCCTGCAGTAGAGCAGGCTATAGCCTTCTGCTTCAACAAACAAACCAGAAAGCTTGGGAAGTGTATGTGATGAGACCAGGGCTTTTTTTCTGGGAAAAGAGGTGGTGGAACTCAGTGGGTTGCCCTTGGAGAAATGGTCACATGGCTGGTGGCCCCGCCCCCTGATCTCCAGACAGAGGGGAGTTGAGATTGCCCTCTGCGCCACAGCACGGAGGGCAATCTAAACTCCCCTCTGTCTGGAGATCAGGGGGCGGGACCACCAGCCATGTGACCATTTCCAAGAGGTTCCGGAACTCAGTTCCACCGCGTTCCAGCTGAAAAAAAGCCCTGGATGACACTATTTGAAAAAAGAGAAAGGGGGTCTCGCCCCACCCAAGAAAGCAAGGTTGATCCCTTAGAGGATATCCTGCATTGCTGAAGAAGGATCAGGTAATATCAGCAGAGCACTGGGCTCACTCAGACCTGATAGTTTTTTGCTTTACATCAGAAACGTTTTGCATGTGCCTGGAAATGCAACATGTAAAATGTATACAAATCCTGATCACGGAGCTGGGTTATAATAATAATAATAATAACAATAACATTTGATTTATATACCGGCCTTCAGGACAACTTAACGCCCACTCAGAGCGGTTTACAAAGTATGTTATTATTATCCCCACAACAATCACCCTGTGAGGGTGGGGCTGAGAGAACTCCTAGAAGCTGTGACTAGCCCAAGGTCACCCAGCTGGCTTCAAGTGGAGGAGTGGGGAATCAAACTCGGTTCTCCAGATTAGATTCCTGCGCTCTTAACCACTACACCAAACTGGCTCTTTCCAGGGGGAAAACAACCAGGGATTGAAAGGTTAGGGTTAAGGTTTCCCTCCCTATCTCCCAATTCCTCCTCCTTCTCAACAAAGCAATCTGAGTGCTAAACTACATTGTTTTTTTTTTAACGAGCTGGGTCCAGGTTCCCCAACCCAACTAGTAAAAAACCAAATCTGTAATTTGGCTGCTTTTGCAAAAATAGTAAAAAAAAGTTGTTTACATGTTGTAGTTGAGCCCACAGTAGCCAACCTAGGTTTGCTGCACCGAATGTGTGAAATGGTCCTGTACGGAGCCTCCATGCAAATGTATCAGGAAGTATAGCAAGTGCATTTTTCAATTCTCTCAAAAACCCTGCGCATCTGCGACCTGAGGTATCACACGTCCTTTGGCCTTATTAGCTTCTTCCTGCCTTTGCCATACCCCCAAAGGGGCACTCCCTGTTTTCTCTCAGATCCACCCAGCCTTCTCTGAGGTCGTGTCTGTTGCCCTTTCCCTCATAAGCTCCTGGCGCACTCCCATTTCCATCCCATCTCTTGTTCGTTCCTCAGCCGACAACCTCAAAGATGCATTTGAGAACAGACACAGAAGGATTCAAGCAATTCCAAACCTTGGGGACATTTTGATCTAACCAGATTTCTCTCCTGTGTTTCTCAAGGGTGTCTCCCCATCTGATGGGCAGCTCCCTACCCCATCCCACTGTTAACTAATTCCACAGTTGGCCAGCCTTTTGAGAAAACCTGACACCCCCCTTAGGGCATCAGCATGGACGATTCCCAGCATCCTCTGTTCCATGAGGAGATAACTGTATCTCTTGGTTTGCAATCCAAGACGAGAAGGCATTTCATGAGATCCAACCTTCTTTCAATCTGCTGCTCCAGCAAAGGACCAAAAAAACAAAACAAAACAAAAAACCCAGGTCACTTCCAAGGGATCAGAGCAGCCCAGGGGCATCTGGAAACAGTGTTGCTTTCTCCTGCCCCACCTAAATCCAGGGAAAATCCCTGTACATGTGTGTGGAGGTCAGTCCCCATCCAAGTCACGGCAGAGCAGCAGGCATGTGTCAAAATCTCACATGATGGTACATCGGTTCCTTCTCAGAGCCCCCTGGAAGCGGATGGTGGTGTGGACGTGCTTGCAACGGGCACAACCCACACTCTTGAGGAGTTCGCTGAAGAGCAACAGGATGTGCCAGTTGTACTTGGCCGAGCACTCGATGTAGCCACATTTCCAGGTCTTCTTCACCAAGTTGGAGACGTTCCAGCGTGGGATAACCCGGCCCTTCTGCAGGTCCCGCTTATTCCCCACGATAATGATGGGTGTGTCAGAGGTGCCGATGACCCTGCCGAGAAAGGAGAAAGATAGAGGATGTAAAGGGGGGAGGGCAGGGAGGGGGATGGAGGGAGGAGTCCTGGAGGCAGCAGTTCCTCTCAAAACTGTCGGGCAAGGCAAATGTCTGATCAACCCTCAGAGTATCAGCTGTAGCCAGACAAAACCTCCCTGCTTGGGGAAGGGGTCACTGCTGGGTGGGAAATCACCTGAACACACATGCAGCAGCCTCATATAGAGTCGCGCCTTTGGTCTACTGCATGCTCTGTAATACCTACTCTGACGGGCAGCAGTTCTCCAGCAATTCTCACCTACCACCTGATCCTTTTAACTGGAGATGCTGGGAATTGAACCCGAGACCATCTGTGCGCAAGGCAGATGCTCTGTCACTGAGCCACTGCCCTTGCTTTGCATATTACTTATCGGGTGATAATATTTATCTCTGTACCATGAAAACCTCCCATTGCCCATTTCCACAAATTAAGCCTATGTGAATTGCCGATGCATTTCCCAGAAACACCTGCCTGGCCACTGCTGGAAACAGGATACTGAACTAAATAGTATGATCCAGCTAGATTCTTTTTATATTTGGGATTAGACGTTTCATGTGCAGTTTCACTCTTCCTCCCAAAGGGGAGGTGACAGAGCCTTAGGGGTGATAAAGAGGAAATTAACAACCCCTCTAAGGAGCGATCTCCACTGGCTCTGTGAAGAAAAGTGAAATTGACAGTCTTCGGTCCTGTCTTTTTAAACTGTGCTTCCTAGCTAACTGCTTCTCCCAACACTTGGGCATTCTCATGTAAGACATCTCGTGTAGAGAGATTCGAACATGCTGGGAGGAGAAACCAGGGAAGAGAGATGTTTTCTTCAGGCCCTGCTTGGGGGCTATCTGGAACCACCTAGCAGACCACTGAGGGAAAATAGATCCTGGATTAGATGAACTTTTAGTGTGACCCCGTGGGGATTTTCTCCCGTTATTAAACACTCCAGGCAGAGCGTACCTATGAACTGCCCATTGTGTACATCTGGGAGCCCTGAACTAAATACCTGCGTCCCTCCCTCCCTCATTCCCTTTCTCCCGTCAGGCCCAGGACAGGACGAGGCGTTATTTTTTACCTCGTTTCTAGGATCTGCTGCCTAATGGTTTTGACATACTCAAAACTGTCAAAACAACAGATGTCATAGACCAAGATGTAGGCATGAACGCTCCGGAGGCCTCGGCAGCACACGTCCGCCCACTCCTGCAAGACAGACAGAAAGAGGGATGGATCAAGGAACACGCAGCTCACAGCTCCCTGGTGGTGTCACCCTGCCCACCCACTGACAGCTCAGTCCAAGGAAAGATTGCATCCCCGTTCAGCAAGGCTTCCCATGCCCAAAGGCAAAGAGGCACCCCTCTCTCTTCCAGAGATGGCAGGATTTATTATCTACCAAATGTGTGTGTGTATGCGCACAAAGTGCCATCAAGTCACAATCAACTTATGGCAAACCCAGCAAGGGGCTTTCAAAGCAAGTGAGAAGCAGAGGTGGTTTGCCATTTTCTTCCTCTGCAGAGTCTTCTTTGGTGGTTGCCCATTCAAGTAAGGACCCTGCTTAGCTTCTGAGATCTGACGAGATCGGGCTACATCATGCCGTCTTCCCTGCCACCAAATGTGTGAGACCTGTGATTTGTGGGGAACATCAGAGGGGGTCCCTATCCTAAGGCTAGTACAAGGTATCTCAAATCAGTGGAGCCAAAGTCAAAAGAAGTGCCACATCCTGAAGGAGACCCCAACAACACAAAACCCTGCCATACAATTTATTCAAACCATTCCACCTACAGCATCTCAGTGCAATCATTACAACAGCCCTGCGAGGCAGGTCAGGATTATCATCACACCAGATTGCAAATGCAGGGGCTGAGAAAGAAAGAGAATAAGGTCCCCATGTCGGCTTAGTTATTTTTCAAAATCATTTTCAACCCACGCTTGCAACCACGAGAAAAAAATAATTTAAAACAATTATCAAAACAATTAAAAGCTCCAAGACGGATAACAAATGTGTGGTTGAAACAACAACAGCAATAAAAAGCGGATTACAAAAGCATCAAATGAAGACAGAGATGGAAATGGATGGGGACTCGTAGCTCAATCTCTTCGCTACATGAGGCATCATACTTCCATTTACTTTTAAAAGGATAATATTTAGTCCCTCTTGCATACTGCTTCTTCTTAACGATGGTTTCCAAAGTGGGTTTCAACTTAAAATATCTTCTATTATGACATCATTTTAAAAGCAAGGAAAATTCGGCGGAACAGACTTAGTGAGGGCTAGATAAATCCCAGATTTAAAAGGGCCTGGTGGGATTAGAATGGTTGTCTCTGAAAGGAGATGAATGTTAAAGGGATAACAAAATGCAGTGAAAGCTACTCAGATGACTTTAAAATGGGGGGGGGGGCAGGGTAGACAGCTTCATGGGAGATGAGTCTATCCAGGGCTTTTTTTCTGGGAAAAGAGGTGGCGGAACTCAGTGGGTTGCCCTTGGAGAAAATGGTCACATGGCTGGTGGCCCCGCCCCCTGATCTCCAGACAGAGGGGAGTTTAGATTGCCCTCCACGCCCTCGGCGCCACTCGGTGGCGTGGAGGGCAATCTCAACTCCCCTCTGTCTGGAGATCAGGGGGCGGGGCCACCAGCCATGTGACCATTTTCAAGAGGTTCCGGAACTCTGTTCCACCGTGTTCCCGCTGAAAAAAAGCCCTATCATCGATCATGACAGCTAAATGAAACTTCCATGTTCAGAGGCAGTATACCTGTGATTTCCAGTTTCAGGTAGGTAGCATGAGGAGGCGGCTTCGGCCTCTGTGGCTTAGAAGAAGCCTCCTTGGGGCATCTGGTCGGCACTATGGAAAACAGGATGTTGGACTGTCTGGTTCTTTGGTCTGATTCAGCAGGCTCGTCTGATGTTCTGGAGGTGGACACTGGCATAAGAGAAGCCCAAACCCCTCCACATTCTCGATCACTGGCTCAGTGGGCAAAGCAGCCCTGAGCCATGCCAGTCCCTTGCACTTCCATTTTATAAGCTTCATTTCATTTTTAATTTTTAGAAAGAACATTTGGTGAACAGCTGGGGTTTCCCCATGCAGAACACTCTGGATTCCATGTGTCTGGCAGAGGTGGAAGCCCCCCCCCCCGATCATTCTGTTTCTATCTCCTGAGCTTTACAGCTGCTTACACTAACCAAAAACCATAAAGCAAATTCCCACATGGCCCAGCCCAGCCTCTCATTAAGGGCTCTATCTAGGCTCAGCTTCATCCAAGTCTCCCTTAGTTTTCTGTTGCACCTCCTATGCTGCTTCTCTGCCCCATGTGTGACCTCAGAGAAGCTAAGCCAAAGGCTGGCGGGGATGCCTCTACCTGCCATTGTGACATCACAGCAGATCAACCAATCACTGTCAAATGGGGCTGGCTTTGTAGTTCTAGGATTTTACAATGAGTAAAGGGTGACCTGATGGTGGTTGTCCAAAAAGGAAGGATCCGTGCAGAACCTGAGACCCACACACGTGTGGCACATAATGCTGTTTCTACCGCTTAATTTCATTTTAAAACGTGTGCTAGGCTGAATGCCTGACCCCAAAACCTTCTCTCTAATGCTGTCTCTATGGGCCAGCTGCATGATTTTAGATTTCTCATCCCTGCTCTTTCAGCCCCCCAAATCTCAGTTCTAATCTTGCAACTCGCTTGCAGAAATCAAACCTCCAATTTTTTATTTTCGTGCTATTTTCTTGCACTAATGTTCCCCCTAAAAAGTATGCATTTTTTCAGTGCTGCCTATGCATTAATAAGGCAACTGAAAACATCTCCTATAGTAAAAGGCAAACTGTGTTGCTGACGATGCAAATTTTATCCTCGTGTGTCTGCACAGGAACACCAGGATAAAAAGTGTGTCATGGCCAATACGGCCTCCAGAGGGCACCACGGCAGCGGGATGGCCAGGTGAGCCAGCCCGTCCCTCTGGAGGTTTTCTAGGGCCCTGTTTTTTTTTAAAAAAAAACAGGCTCTGTTGCTAGTATACATATAAGTGACATATGCACAGCAAGCCCTATGAACCCTATCCTATATAGAAAGAAACTAAATAGAGAATACTTAGTCACCCTAGATGTCAGTGGTGAGGAAAATGCATTCTGCACATGCACAGAGGTCATCTTGATCATTATTTCAGCAGCCAAAAAAGGTCACAATAAGGAGGCTGACAGGAGGCTCATATACCAAAGATCTCTGTACTTCAAGCACATAAAAATATGCTGCTATCTTGGAGTATTGGTATCATTACTGGCCTAAGCCCTCTTTGGGTTCAGTTTTTCATTCACAGTAGAGGGTGGCAAAGAGATGGAATCCAGGAAGTGGCTTATGTATAGATATATGCCACTGGAACAAAATTTGACATTGAAAACAGATTCCAGGGCTAATTACCAGCGCTCTCTACATCCCCCCTATTAACACCTGCTGGCCTTCCTCGCCTCACTTAGATCATGCCCCCCCCTCCCCAAAGGGAAGCAACAAAGTTTAATTGGTGTTTATTTCTTTAATTTCTTTTTTTAAAATGAGGAGGCTTTGATATAACCAGATAACCAACTCTGAGATGAGACGGACTGTACAAAAGAGCCAGCCGTGAACATATGTCTGCTGTATTAATGAGGAGTTCATAGAGAAGTGTTAACATTTGATTGCTTTTGGCCCAAGGGAAGGAAGGAGCACCGGAATGCCTGCCAAACGGCCCTTCTTTGCCGGTGACAAAGTGGGAAGAGATGGAAGCTTGTGAGCAAATTTCAATAATGTAAAATTTATATCCACTTAAGATGAGTTTAAACTGCCTTCACTGACCCCAGGAGAAGTCTTGCTACATGTATAATCGCTTTTTGGAAGCAGTATTTCCAGATTGAAAACTTGGATTGCAGTAGACATAATTAAGTTACGGAATTCACAGCCACAAGGCAAAAGGGTGGCCACTAGCTGGAATGGCTTTAAAGGGAATTAGCTACATTCATGATGGAGGAGAGGCTATTTAACATGGCTATTTACCATAATGGCTAAATGGAACCTCCATGTTCAGAGGCAGTTTACCCTGCAAGCGACTGACGGAAGGAGAAGACTGTAGTCTTTTTGCCCTTCCTGTGAACTTCCTGCCCACATCCCATGTAGTAAACAGTAAGCCAGCAGAATGAACCATTGGTTGGATTCAGGCAGCTGGGTTTATATAATTTGTAGATGTCAATTTAGTTGTATTAGGATTAAAAAAAATAGATTACATACCCAGGGAATTAAATTCTATGACATGATGCCAAAAAACTACATTTCCCAGGATTCTTTGAGGCAGGTCATGATAAATAAAATGGCATGCAATTGATAAGGATTTGCTGTATAGATAGGATTTAGGCAATGTGGAGACACAACTGTAGCTATTAAAGAAGAAAATAAAAATAGAAGGAGGTAGCAAAGGGAAAGTGTTTTTCCTGACAGTGAATTGGCAAGAGGCGAGTTCAAATCACAACTCAGGTACAAAGCTCCTTTGGGGCACATTTCGCTCTCTCTTAGTTCTACTTTGCATTGCTGTCATGAGAAAAACACAGCCATTAGCCTGCACAGGTTGCTTTTGAGCTCTTTGCAAGAAAGGTCAGTAGAAGATGAAAAGCAAGATTCTTTTTGGATGGGGAGGGTGGTGCCTTCTTAAGTTACCAGCCTGAGAATTTCTGCATCACTAGTGGGGAATTATCTCCCTTCCAAAAAAGCCTCCATCTGCTCCTGCTTCCCTCCCCCTCCCCCACTTCATCTCTAGGCGTGGACCCAATTCAGCATGTTGCTACCGTATGCCTCTGTTGATCATTTATCCTCAGCTGTTTCCGTCTGTCTCATCCACTGACCTTTCTTCTCTGCATGCAAAGCTTTCCTTTCATCCTCCCCCCTTCCGGAAGAAGAGGCAGCCTTCTCTCTTTTGGAGGCAAGAGAAAGAGACCTTTCCCACCCATTCAGATCTTTGGCACATCTGGGCCTGCAGCTGGCACAGAGATGCTCCCTTACAATACAGCTGGCACAGAGATGCTCAGGTTACAATACAGAGATCCAAATAACTGTACTTTTAAGCCACTTGAGATTGCACTTTTATCATAAAAACAGCCCTGCCAGATCAGTCTAGTATCCTGTTTCCAGCAGTGACCAGTCAGATGCCTATGAAGTCCACAAGCAGGGCATGGAAACAGCCTCTCTTGCAGTTTTGCTCCCAGTAACTGGCATTCAAGGATACACTGCCTCTGTACATGGAGGTTCCACTCCCAACTACCATGACTAATATGAGCTTAAGAAAGTTCTACTGGATGAAATGAAATGTTTATCTGGGCCTGCATCAGCAATGTCCATCTTGCTGCTTCTGGAAAGCTCATAGAGGGATATAAATGCAAAAGACCCTCTCGCCAGCATCTGGTATTCAGAGATATACTGCTTCTGAACACAGAAGTTCCACTTACGTACCATGGCTAACACCTGATGCTGATAGAACCATCCTCCATAAACTTATCTAGTCTGCCACTATGGCTAATTTGCTTTCATTATGTTTTGCGACATTTTTGTGTGCGGTTGAATGCATAGGATATACGTATTTCTAAAGGAATTTCCAAGTCCCCAAAAGTCTGGCTTTTCCAATTGGCCCAAGTAATATCAGTCAAGCATATCTTCATTGCACTGAGGCTCCCAGCAGACAAAACGCTGGTGCCGATTGGCTGAGCTGGTGTAGTGAATATTCACAATGTGAACATTCCAACCTCCCAATCAGAAGACAACTGTCAGAATGTTAGCAGTCCACTCTGTGTGAGGAAAGAAAAGACTTTCAGTTCGGCTGGAATGAAAACCTCTTGCTCATGCAGTAGGGACAGAGATAGTCTACTGAAGGTGACTGAGGACTGGGAAGAGGTCTTTGGAGATAAGATTGTCTAGAACAAGGCAGGCAAAACTCAAATCGGTCCTAATGCTAGCAGGCATCATCACATCATCTATCATATTTACATCCCACCCTTCCTTCAAAGTGCTGAGGATGGCAATTTGATGATGATGACGATTAATAATAATAATAATGATGATGATGATGACGATGATGTATTAATTTATTAATTTAATGTATAGCCCACCTTCCCCGCGAGCAGGCTCAGGGTGGTTTACAGCAATAGATAAAATACAATGGATAAAACTGTAAAATCACAAACATAACATCCCAATAAATCAAAGCTCAACAGGCATAAATTTGAGGCTTTCTTGTCTTCAAAAACACCCTATAATAGATGGTTGTTGTGGATTTCCAGGCTGTATAGCCGTGATCTTGGCATTGTAGTTCCTGACGTTTCGCCAGCAGCTGTGACTGGCATCTTCAGAGGTGTAGCACCAAAAGACAGAGATCTCTCAGTGTCACACTCAGTGTGTGACACTGAGAGAACTCTGTCTTTCGCTGTTACTCCTCTGAAGATGCCAGTCACAGCTGCTGGCGAAACGTCAGGAACTACAATGCCAAGACCATGGCTATACAGCCCGGAAAATCCACAACAACCATTGTTCTCCAGCTGTGAAAGCCTTCGACAATACACCCTATAATAGTTTTGGCTGAACAGAGTGACCGACCCAAGGTCACCCTGTGAGCTTTGTGACTGAGTAGGGATTTGAACTGAAGTCTCTCTAGTTCTACTCCAACCATTGCACCACACAGGTTCTGTACATGGTGTGTTGTGGACAGGTGCGAGAAGCTTATCTACCTAACAAACAACTTTGGAGCAGAGAGGCAAAGGGGCATAAGGCTTACGAGGCAGAGCTTCTCAAATGCCTTCACTTTTAAAAGCAGCATAAAAACAGAATTTGGGAACTTCGAATTTGAATCTGGTGAGTGACAAGAGGGCTCATTTCAGACTTAACACAAAATCATAGTTTTGTTAAAGTAACTATGGTTAATATGATTGTCTGAAATAGATTATGAGCCCCTCAACTAATTATTGTTAGATAAGGTACATCAAAATAGGATTGGAAATGATTATTTGAAGTTAGCTTATGAACCACACTGTGTCTTAACTACGGTTTCATTTAATGTACAAACTTAGACATCTTGGGGTAAATCCTACCCCTGTCCTGTCACTCCATTGAACAAGGTCTGAAGCCTTCCTCTAGTCTAAGGAGTCTTTCTTCAGCTTAAGGGGCTCTCTGACGGAGGAAGACCCATTTGTGGGAAGAAGTCTTCCTAGGTTGAAGGAAGCTCTCCTTGAAGGACTGCTAGATCCATCTCCACTTTCCCTGGGTTTATTCTCCAAAGGCCACTTTCACAACAAAGCAACCTTCAACTTCATTTGGATCCTTCAGGGTCAATAGCAAAGGGGATCCAGCCAGCATTTTCATAAAGCAAACCAGGATTTGAAATGATCATATGAGCCAAATCCTGCTTCCACAGCCTCACTACAGTTGAAATAAGTCATGGTTTCCTGTTAGAACGGAGCCAAACCTGTACATAAACTGGGTCCAGTCTGGATTTCCAGAGCGGATGTTCATTTCAAAAACCAAGAGGTGAGCACCAATGAGCTGTTATTTATTCCATGTTTCTTTCTTCACTCTAGAAGCATATTGTGCAAACAGCACTCCAAAGTTTTGCAAAATAAACCCCCAAAATGTATGTGTGTGTGTCTGTGTCTGTGTGTGTGGGTGTGAGGGGTGGGGGTCCCTGTATACATGTTTCAATGTGCAGAAGCAAGCGGCTCTTTTGCCAACATACCATCACCCACCTCTGAGCATGAGAACTACATACAGAGAAAATGTATTGATTAAGTGCCATTCCCATGGCCAGGAACACTATTTTCAAAACACCCCTAATTGTAGGGAGGTGGCCAACTTTCTCCACGCTCATGATCTGGGGATGACATGCAGCAGGGTTATATCCACTCCCCTCTATGCACATTGACTGAACCCACGGAGGAGTCGTGTGTCCAGGGTTACTGTCTTTTATCTTTTCGTGCAAAAGGAATCTCAGAAATCCTTGTTAAGTAGCAGTGGGTCTTGAATAGATGCTGGATAGATAGAGGCAAAAGCTTTCTCTTCCATCCCTTCCCCCTTTAAAGAGTGATAAATATACACACACAAAAGGGAAGCCATTATTTTTATGAATGGAGAGGTAACTACACGTTTCCTTAAATTACCATCATGCGGCAAGGCTACAGAAACGACAGTCATCTGCTCTGACAACGGGCATGAATGGAAGATGCCACGTCCTGAATCTGAAAAGCGGCTGACGGAAACAATGTTGAAATGTCAGTCAGCCCCTTTTCTCTTTTATATTTGGGGAAGCTATTTGCGGATACGACGGCCACGGTAGCGGTGGTGTCGCATCCCGAATGCAGGAGTGGCTAAAATGCAGGATTTAGGGTCGAACGAGGCAAGAGGCTGCAAAGACTCTGATTGGATCTTGTGGGTACGTTTTGGTCCTGGTGCCAGAGCATGTGCTGTGATTAGTGGAATGGATCTGCAGGATCCAACCCCATGATAGTTCCAGTGGTTTTCAAAAAGCAAGAGCAATTTGGATTGGGGCTACAACGCTGGCGGAGGGGGGTACTCTAGTCCAATCAGAGGGGGCCTCTGATCAGCCTTCGAGAGGAGAGGGATACAGGCACCCTCTCTTTGCCTGTCTTCTTTCATTTCGAAGGCTAACAAAATCCATGAGAGGTTGTCAGGTCCGATGGCAAACTTTTGCTGGGTGACAGGGTTAAATCCCTTCTCTGTCCATGCTACAGAGTCAGTCTGATTGAGGGCTTCACATGGCGGCATTTGCCCTCCTTTTTGTGTTTTTAAGTAAAAATTGGGAAGTTTTGTTCATGGATTTCCTGGTTAGAAGCAGCTTCAGCCTGAAACAGCCCTGGGGGGCTGCTGTTTCCTCTAGCGGGAAAACTTGTGTTTAGCCACCGTAAGTTTCCCATGAGCTCAAATAGTGGCTTCCCAAGTTAGGGTTGCCAGCTAAGTGCTGGCAACTGGTGGGTATTTCGGGAGGTTTGGGACGATCAAATTGACAGTGCGACAATGCCTCGGTATCAATTTCCCTACAATTTTTATCCCGGATCACAGCAGGAGGCCAGCACTGGGGGTGGGAACAGCCTCTTGATCTTAGGGCCATTTCAGCATGGAAAAATGGCACAAGGGAGGGAAGCCACTTTTATCTGTGCACTGCTATCGTTATAAAAATTGGGCCCATGTGAGTCTGAGAGGCACAGAATTCCCATTGCATATCTGATACTAAAGTTGCATGGTAGCCACAGGGACTTTGATTGATGCAAATGAGCCCTATGCTATCCTTTCTTACACCCTGCACCACTGAATTCCCCAGATTAATTAGGTGTTGTGTGAAGCAGCTCATCCACATCTCTCCCTTTTTCATTTTATCCAGTTTGGTGTAGTGGTTAAGAGTGGCAGGACTCTTCTCTGGGGAACCGGGTTTGATTCCCCACTCGTCCGCTTGAAGCCAGCTGGGTGACCTTGGGTCAGTCACAGCTTCTCAGAGCTCTCTCAGCCCCACCCACCTCACAGGGTGATTTTCATGAAGATAGTAACAACACACTTTGTCAACCACATGGAGTGTGGCATTAAGTTGTCCTGAAGGGTGGTATATAAATCAAATGTTGTTGTTGTTATTATCTTCACAGCAACCCTTTGAAGTGGACTATGCTGAGATAGATTGACTGGTCACCTGGCAATCTTCATGGTTGAATGGGGGTGGACTTGAACCCAGATCCTACTCCAACAATCTTATCACTGTACCACATCAATCCTGCCTTTGTATAGCACTGAATACTCCAAAGCCTTTCATATAGATCATCCGTCGCCAGTCCTACTGAAAAGTACACCACAAATCAAGCCCTAAGAGAGAGTAACTGCAATACACTCCATGATACCATTGTAGCCGATATCATTCTAGCTTCCATATTGCATCCCCAAGGCTCAGAGAACTTTCACCATAAAGATGCAGGGATGCCATCGAGAATGATCACAGGCAATGATGGCTTTCAATTCACTATCAAAAACTCACTCTGTGTGACACTGGCCTTTTTCTCATCTCTATGGTTATCCCAGGAACCACCTGGAGTACTTCGGTGAATTCTATAGGCTGTTTCTGACAGTGTAGATTCTTGATGGTCTCCTCGTTTCCTCCTGTTGACAGCCCAAGTGGGCCTCACCTACCTGCAATGTGTTTACTGGGAAAGAGGTGATGGGTGGGAAGTCCATGATCTGAAGGTCGTGTACGTGGCCGTTCATGACCACGGCGGGCAGGTAGATGCGGCGGGCCTTGGTGGGCGCACAGACGTCGCTGAACTCGTTGTAGAGGAACTGGCGGACAATGGCACTCTTTCCGACCCCTTGAGCACCCAGCACGGCAATCTTGAAAGTTGTCACCATGCCTCCCGGCCGTGGCCCCCGCACGCGACGTGGTGATCAGCTCCTCGGCGCAGTCCGCTGCCTTTGCGCTGCCAGAAAGGCCCCTGGGCTGCATATTCCGGCAGCTGCGGTTTCAGCCAAAGACAGGAACCATTTCCTTGTTGGCTTGACCCGTCACTGGAAGACCAAGAGAAATCTCATTTGAACAGATGCAGAGGGGCTGTGGCTCAGTGGAAGAGCCTCCGCTCTGCATGCGGAAGTCCCCAGGTTCAATCCCCTGTCATCGCCGGTTAAAAAGGACCAGACAGTCCGTGGTATGAAAGACTTCAACATAAGACCCTAGAGAGCTGTTTCCAGTTTGAGTAGACAATACTGACCTTGATGGACCAATAGTCTGAATCAATATAAGGTAGTTTCATACATGAAATGGCTTTGTACCCAGGCAAGCCATAGGCCTATCTAGGTCAGATTGGTCTACTGGGACCAGCCATAACTTTCCAAGGCCCCAAGCACAGAAAGATCGTCTCAAGCTCATTTTAACAGGAGATGCCGGGGGCTGAATCCGGGATCCTGTGCACTGTGAGCAAGAGCTTTACCACTGAATCCATGACTCTCCCCAAAACAGAACCAAGGCAAATGACTGATTCATGTAGGCCGTTTCCACACGACTTACCGGCTTCTGAAGTGTTGTGCAAAACACATGGAAGATAGTATCTTCTCGCGCTAAATTGTGCCAGGACGACGCTATCATCCAGGAGTTTTGCGCGATATCACGTCTTCCTGGTGCGATTTCACGCGAGAAGATGCTATCTTCCATGTGTTTCGTGCAATGCTCCAGAGGCCGGTAAGCCGTGTGGAAATGGCCGTAGTCTTCTCTTGCTGGCAACTGCTCTCCGGAATGTCAGGTGAGAAGAACATTCCCTGGCATCAGCCGGCTGAGACCTTTCAACTACAGATGGAACCTAAACAAAGTAATTCTTTCATCACTGAGGGCCAAGCTACAAGTGACAAATGACACTTGCCTGGCAAGTGAACAGACTGAGGGCCAAGCTACACATGACGAATGACACTTGAATGGCAAGTGTATTTCTCCCTGTTCACTTGCCCTCCACTTAATCCACTTGCCGTTCAAGTGTCATTCGTCATGTGTAGCTTGGCCCTCACGTGTATTCCTCCCTGTTCACTTGCCATTCCCTGTTCACTTGCCAATGGCAAGGGAGGAATACAAATGAGTTTGTTCACTTGCCAGGCAAGTGTCATTCGTCACTTGTAGCTTGGCCCTATGCCAAACCCTGCCAGTCCAGCAACACTTCCCAGAGTCAGCCCGACATCAAGTGCTTTGCCAAACCTTAGCTTAATAATGAATTCACCTGTAACAGTAAATTAAATGTTACCTATCCCTATCTCTGTCCCAAGATTAAAATTCAACATATGTGTGCTGTGAAAAGGCTGTCTACCTCTGTAGGAGTTTGGGAAGGTACACGTGGTTGTCCTTTCTCCATCTTATCTCTGCAACAACCCTGTGAGGTAAGTTAGGTTGAGAGGGACTAATTGGCCCAAGGTCACTCAGCGAAAATCATGGCAGAATGGATGGTTGAACCCCCGTCTCCCAGTTCCTAGTTTTTACTCTAACTGGTACATATCACACTGGCCTGTAATAAAAGACCCTGGGGGAAAAAAGGTCGAAATGTGTTTTTACCCACCTGACACAGCATTTTTCTAAACCTGAACTGGTGCAATGCAGAAATTAAGCAGGAGAAAATCTCATCCTCATTTTCCATGCCCTCCCCCAAAATCACCTGCATAATTTGTGTTACCAACTGTGTTTTGAAGGCACAGGAACAACAAGAGAAAAAAAAAGTTTGCAAGTAGAGCACAATCATTGCTTCCCATTAAAAATCTGGTTTTTCCAAAGTCTGAGAAGGGTGATTGGGGGGGGCATTAATCTATTAATCTCAGGGAAAGTATAACATGGTAACAATGATTTGAGGTGCTTAAACAATACCAGGAAGTTTTGCTTGCATTGTGGAAGTTACAAGTATATGTCCCTGGCTACGATGCTGTCTCTCAAACACTGACCTAAGTGCACAAAGGAGATATAACACTCGCAGCCAAGCATCGCAACAGTGGTTGACCACAAGATTGGAGAAAAATGTCCTGTCCCTTTAATAGAGGCTTAATGTGTGGCAATGGGAATGGAGAAAAATAACATCACCAGGGCCGTTTCCACACGGTTTACCTTATTCTGCAAAATAGCGAAATCTCGCACGAAATCTCGCGAGAAGACGCTGTTATCGCACGAGAAGACGCTGTTATCATGTGAGAAGACACAATAACAGCATCTTCTCGCGAGATTTCGCTGTTTTGCAGAATAAGGTAAGCCGTGTGGAAATGGCCCTGATAAATAATAACATCTCTGTGAAAGGGACAGAACATTTTTTCTCGTGGCAGCTGGCAAACCTAATCCCAATTCCCAACTCATGAGTATTTTGACTTTCCTACACTGAAATGCCACTTTCTACTCTCAGGCCAAATGTCTTAGGATGATTAAATAGCCAAAGTGACCCATTTTCAGACTTTTCTAATAATAGGGATATCTTAGATTACATGTACACCGTATTTCATGTCAAGCTACTGTGGAAGTATTGTAATCATTTGTAACGATACTCCTAGTTCCCCATTTTGAGACAAACACTCTCTTTCAGGACTCTAGTAATAATCAGGGTGTCCAGGACAATGGGCCGTTTCCACACGGCTTACCTTACTCTGCAAAATAGCGAAATCTCAAGCGAAATCTAGCGAGAAGACGCTGTTATCGCGCAAGATTTCGCTATTTTGCAGAATAAGGTAAGCCGTGTGGAAACGGCCCTGGTACTAAATTTTAGGTTTTCAGAGGACATAAAAATATCCAAACAGTCCTGATCAGGGCTTTTTTTCAGCAGGAACGTGGTGGAATGGAGTTCCAGAACCTCTTGAAAATGGTCACATGGCCAGTGGCCCTGCCCCCTGATCTCCAGACAGAGGGGAGTTTAGATTGCCCTCCGCGCCGCAGCGCAGAGGGCAATCTCAACTCCCCTCTGTCTGGAGATCAGGGGGCGGGGCCACCCGCCATGTGACCATTTTCTCCGAGGGCAACCCACTGAGTTCCACCACCTCTTTTCCCAGAAAAAAAGCCCTGGTCCTGATGCCATCATATGAGTCAGTCCATTTGCCAATCCCAAGCAGCTTTATAAACAGACACTATATAAAATGTATATCCACAGGGGATTACAGGAGAATATAAAAGTTTGGAAATCCTACCCCACTCCTCAGAACCTCCTTTTCTAGTTTTCTGTAGGCTTTTAGAGGCTCAGTCAAGCGGATTTTTGCAAATGCTGACATGCACACACCTTTCCCCTTTAATTGTCTCCTGTACTCAATATTCCATCTCTTTTGGAGCATGCTGAGTATTCCGGGCTAGTTTGGGTTTTTTTTTAATGTTGGTTTTGTTTAGTTCTTCTTTTGCTTGATTTACCTTTGGAGGAAATGTATAGATAGTCCCTGACGTTAAGATCATGTCTGTGGATGGCCCCATTATGTCCTACCTACGGGCCAGTCACTTTACTATTAGATGGCAAAGAGAAAGCCATGGTGGTGTTGCGATTAGAGTGTTGTACTAGGATCTGGGAGACGCTGGTTCAAATCTCCCCTTGCCCACTGAAGCTTGCTGTGGTCAGTCACTTGCTCTCAGCCTAACCTTCCAGAGTTGTTGAGAGGGAGAAAAAATAAAGGAGGAGAGAATGATGTTGTATGCTACTTTGGGCTGCCAACAGGGAGAAAAGTGAGGTATAAATAGCTAAATAAATGAAATATACTGATGGGGACTGATGAACTTTTCCTTGAGATGAAAACCTTTGGCATTTGTTCAAAATGGAAGATAATTAGCTAATTTGTATTATTATTGGGGGAGAAAACAATAAGAGAAATATATAGAACTCATGGATAGCCCAGGTAAGCCTGATTGCATCAGATCTCAGAAGCTAAGCAGGTTCGGCCTTGGTCAGTAATTGGATGGGAGACCTCCAATAAAGACCAGGGTTGCAGAGGAAGCCAATGGCAAACCACCTCTGTTAGTCTCTTGCATGAAAACCCCACCAGGGGCTGCCTTAGGTCAGGTATGGCTTGCGGGGCACTTTCTACCACCTTTGCAAGGAAAATTGACTCTTTAATGGTTGGAATTCTCCGCCTAGGATTGGCTTGGGAAATTCCTCGAGATTTGGGGGCAGAGCCTGGGGAGGGTGGAGTTTAGGGAGGGGAGGGACGTCAGCAAGGATGTGATGCCATACAGTCCACCGATGAAAGCTACCATTTTCTCCAGAGGAACTGACCTCTGTCGTCTGGAGCTCAGAGCCAAGCTACAAGTGACACCTGACACAGGTTGGACACTTGTCAGCTTACCTCAAGTTTTGATGGGAAATGTAGGCATCCTGGTCTTACAGCTTGGCTCTCCATTTAATTGAAGTTTACAGAAACCCACACACACAAAGCGGAGGGGAAGGGGGGGCCCAGCAAGAGCCCGACGCCTGCACTCCCCTCCTGACCGCATGTTCTCCCTCCCATAGCCTGCTGCTTTGTAAACTTCAATTATATGGAGAGCCAAGCTGCAAGACCGGAACGTCTACATTTCCCATCAAACCTTGAGGGAAGCTGACAAGTGTCCAACCTGTGTCAGGCGTCACTTGTAGCTTGGCTCCCAGTTATAAAATTCTAGGAGAATTCCAGACCCCACCTTGTGGCTGGTAATCCAATTTCCAGCCCATGAGGACAAAAACGCAAAAAAAGAAAAACTGATATGGCAAACAAAATGAAGATGGGCATCTTACTTCTTGGGAAAGTTTGCCATGAACCCCTGCAGGAACTCAAGGAGAAAATTCAGCCTGGCGTCTTTCTAGCGGACTGCCTTTAGAAGCTGAAATCCTGCTGATAAATGCTCCCTTCCCTAGGTCCTTAGGTTAAACTTCACACGTAGAATATCTGTCTGCCATTCCAACTGCAAAAAAAGCACAGGAGGAGGGAGAAAAGTAAAAGCGATGGCAGCTCTTTGCCTCAGTTACATCTTGAGACATTTGCAGGCTTTTTAAAAAAAAAGTCAAGCCCAACTGAGGTTAATTAAAGTCCCTGTTCTATCACCAGCGCCTTGTGTCTAATGCAATCTGTTCCTACTGATCTTTCCGACGCAATCAAGGCAGCGATGTGTTAATTTAGGAGGCCTGGCCGTTGGAAGGATCTTTCACCTCCCTTTCACTCGTCCATAAATCCATTGCTTGCTACAGTGCCAAGAATCATCTTTCCCCAGCAGCATCCAAGAGCATTAACTCTGGATCGTTTATGGCAGCTCACTCCCCGCTTAACCCCCTTTTCCACCCCCCCTCCCAGTTGGGGCAATCCAATTAATGTGGTTTCATTGCATTCCCTTAAAATAGACGCCAGTTGGCAAGGCAAGGATTTTTTAAATTTAAATTTAGATTTCATTTTGATTCACGGGAACCAATTCTGGGAGTCACAATCTTGGTAAAAAAACAGGCCAGTAATAACAATAACGTAACAGGATTGCCAAATACCAAATGGGGCCAGGACATTTCCCAGAATTACAATGTATCTCCGCCCTACAAAGATCAGTTCCCTCTAGGGTTGCCAGCTCCAAGTTGGGAAATTCCTGGAGATCTGGGGTGTGAAACCTGGAGAAACCTGGAGAAAGTGGGGTTTGGGGAGGGAAAGGACCTGGGCATGGCATAATTCCATACAGCCCACCCCCCAAAGTAGCCATTTTCTCCAGGTGAACTGATCTCTGTGGCCTGGAGAAAAGCTGTAATTCCGGGAGATCTCCAGCCGCTACCTGGAGGCTGGCAACCCTAGTTCCCCCAGAGGAAATGGCAGCATCACCAAGTGGACTCTGTGATGTCATATCCCTACTGAGCTGGCAATTCTACCTCAGAAGGATCCTGGGAATTGCCATTTGCCATAGTGAGTGAGTTTTCTTTAAGAGCCATCCTTAGTGTATATCTTACCCATCACCCAACCCTGGTCTTAGAACTGCAATCGCCAGACTTTACTGGGGAACAACTATAAAATCAGTTTAAAAATCCTGTGGTGTGCTGTTAAGCCCTGTAACTCTCGGTCCTTTCCTTCCTTGGCAATAGAGAGACAATAGAACTGGCCTCCCATACAAGGCAGTTTTGAAATAATGAACGTACACTTAGTAAAATATATGTATGCAGTGTTTTTCATGTACGTGGAATGAGTGTTCAGAGATTCCCAAAATATGGCATATGTCCTTCATGGGCAGATTCCATACCTATTCCTCACCTGTGGGCTCCAAAGTCTTTCAGAGGCTCTTGCAAGGGTCTTGCTTTGGCCTTGTGGAAATTTCAACTTTTTTTCTGAAAAATGAGCCCTTCCACTATATTTTCTAATGCTTTTAATGTCCCACTTGGTAAGAGGGAGGAGCTGCTGAGAAACACAACCCCAAGGCTGCCTTGGGTGCTCAGAAATAGCATGCAATTTTTTTTTGATTCAGGGTGTAAGCTTTTGAGAGTTAGAGCTCCCTTCTTCAGAATGAGTCTGAAGAATCTTGTTGGTCTGTACGGTGCCACAGGACTCAAATCCTGCTGTTCTATTGCAGACCAACATGGCTATCCACCTAAAACTAACTCCCAGGTTGTTGTGAGGATAAAATGAGGGTGGGAGTCTGATTTGTAAGTCCCCATTGGGGAGAACAGTGGGGTATAAATATCTTAATAAATTTCTCTCCAACAAGCCTCGATACAATCTCTCCCCACCCCAGGTCATTCTTCAAGTTACTTTCCTTTCGAAACAAGCCACCTTTTTAAAGATGTAAATAAAATTCAGGGAGATCTCAGAAGCTAAGCAGGGTTGGCCTTGGTTAGTAATTGGATGGGAGACCTCCAAAGAAACCATGGTTGCAGAGGTAGGCAATGGCAAACCACCTGTTCACGAAAACTTCACCAGGGATCGCCGTAAGTCAGCTATGACAGCACTCTCCAGCAAAATTCAGGGTAACTTGAACTGTGTGTGCGTGAAATCTCAGATTTCGTGCTGGTGTGGAAGAGTACTATAAATCTGGGGCTCCACAGAGTATCCTTTTCCTCTTTTGCCTTTCTCCCCTACAATATTGAGGGGAAAAGGAACACCCACACCCACAACACAGCCTGCCTAGAAATTGTGTGTTGAAACTCCAAAACCCTCCCCTCTAATTCTGGATATTGAAGACCTACTTGAAGTTACTTGGCGCTGAAGGAAAGGCTCTCTTCACATTCTCAGAAGCTCACTCTCCTCTGCTGTTCTTTTGCCTGGCTTACAAACTACACGTGGCTTTAAAGTTCCGCTTTTGTTTCATTCAGGCTTTGGATATCTTGCCCCCTTGGAATATCCAGGGAAAGGATCAGCAATGGAGAGCCCAGGCCAAACGCAGGCCTCTTCGCCAAAAGTGCTGTTTGAGCACTCTGTTGCCAACCTCAGTTCAATGTGGACAAAATGTGAACAGAACTTATTAGCCAGCCTCTTGAGGGGGGCGGGGGCAGGTAATGAGGCTGCCCCATCGGCCCTCACTCTGAAAGGGACCTTCCAGGAAAGCTAGGAATAAAAAAAGACAACTTGACCAAAGAACAGCAAGTAGCCCCCAAGCCTCAGGTTAAGAACAAAACAAGAGCCCTGCTAGATCACAACCAGGGTCCATTTAGTCCAGCATCTTGTTTCTTCCAGTGGCCTGCCAGATGCCTCCAGGAAGCCCACAAGCAATGCAAGGAGGCCACATCCTCCCCTTGTTTTCTTTAACGAAACAGCATTTAGAGCTATACTGCCTCTGGACATGGGGGTTCCATTTAGCCGTTGGTAGACCTATCCTCCTTGAATTCGTCTCATCCCTTATTAAAGCCATCTATCTCAGTGGCCATTGCCACATCTTGGGGCGGTGAGTTCCGTAAGTTAATTATGCATTACATGTCAAAGTGCTTCCCATTATCCTGAACTGACTATCCATCCTCTTAATTGCTCCCACTGAGTTTTATAGGAAAAGATCTCTCTCCATGTTTTGCACAGCAAAACATGTTTTCTAAACCACTGTCCCCTCTTAGTCTTTCCTTTTTCTAAACTTAGTTGCCTCTAACTTACCACCTTCGCCTGAAAACTGCCACACTCTCGTTTCCTCTGAGCAGAATCTTATTGCCTTTTTAAGTCTGAAAACATAAATGGATCCTCCCGTCACCCTGGGAACTGCAGCTCTGCAGGAGGGCTTTGAACAATTCTATGAAGGATCCCAACATCTGGCAGATACTTTACAGGCTATTCTCCTCCCCCTCACACACACACACACACACACACACACACACACACGAACAAGTCTGAGTCTTTTACACTTCGGTGCTGCCAGGGCTGGTCTTTGGTGTTATTCCCCAGATGAATGCTCCAGGGAGAAGATTCTTTCTCAAACAAACGAGGCCACAAACGGGCTTCAGGGCGGCTCCAATGCTCAGTCAGGACACTCCAGCACTTCCTTTGGTGTGAAATGCGCTCAACAGCCAACCTACAAGCCCACAAAACTGCTTCAGTCCTTAATCTTGTTTTTGCAACCCAAGAAAAAGATGAGAGGCTGAGAGGCGGAAGTGACTATGGTGGCAAAAAGCCGGATGCCACTGGACCAACGGTCTTTCACATCACTGGTAGTGAGGTCTGGAAGGCTGGTAAAATTTAAGAACCTGCCTGGCTGTGTTCAGCGTCTGCCAAACTCTGTCATAATCCGACAAGGCCCCAAGAAGCATTTGGGATAGTTCCACATTTCCCAGGGGCAAGTGTTTCTAAAACTGGATGTTAGCAATCCTAAAAGTGTCAGACTTGAGATCATGTGCTATGTAATGTATTGGGGAGTGATGAAAAGGAGGCGGGTGCCCTGCTATAGTGCTATTCACATGACCTCCACTGGAGAAAGGTCTCAATTTAGAAAACAGAGGAGGAGAGGAAGCTAACTTGGAAACACTGAGGTTGGAGAGTCATTGCTTACGGACAGCACCTGACACTCAGAGCCAAGCTACAAATGATGCCTGACACAGGTTGGACACTTGTCAGCTTCCCTCAAGTTTTGATGAGAAATGTAGGCATTCTGGTCTTGCAGCTGTAATGGAGAGCCAAGCTGTAAAACCAGGACGCCTGCATTTCCCATCAAAACTTGAGGGAAGCTGACAAGTGTCCAACCTGTGTAAGGCGTCACTTGTAGCTTGGCTCTCAGAAGCACAGGAAAGTGCAACGTGGTTGCAGCTAAGGAACCCTCTCTCCATTTGAAGAACTATGAAGATAAATTTTGGTTCACACAAGCATGGGTCATCATCATGTGATGACCACAACAAGTGACGATTGCAGCATCAAGTGAAGTGAAGACTTCCATGTATGAATGGGCCATCACAGGTGCGCAACACTCACCTGCTGCAGAACACTCATATTTGCCTCAAAGGTAATGCTTTTCTGGCAGTCCTTATACAGCCCCCAGGTCATCTAGTGGCAACAAATCAAGGGGTAAATAGTTATGTGTGTAATGAGATAGCCAAAAGATGTTTCCAGGATCCTAAGGCCCAGCAACTAGTGTTAGCACATCCATATGCACAAGGAACACATCAGTGTGCGCCAATGGAGGCAGCCACATTTGCCAGCTGATATTTAGCAGGTGTGTGGAGTTCCAATATGTTACTCTCCAGTATGTTACTCTCACACCACAGACAACCAATTTGGCTGAGGGCAGTTTCCCCTGAGAAAAGGAGCTCCAGCCCAAGTTTTTTCCCAATCACTCAAGTCAGCCTAGCAACTCTGAATCACTGGCCCCTCTTCCACTCACTCCTGTTCATATTTAATCAGGGGTAAGGTAAGTTATCACTTACAAAGCTCTTCACGGCCTTGGACCGGCATACCTACAGGACCCTCTCCCTCCCTATGCTCCTCCACAGCAGCTTCACTTCCAAACAGGGTCTCCTGCAGATGCCACCCTGCACATGGGCGAAATCGACAGCAGCCTGCACAAGGGTTTTCTCTGTGGTGGCCCCCACCCTGTGGAAAGGCCTGCCTGAGGAGGTCAGGAGAGCCCCCACTCTCCTGGCTTTCCGCAAACGATGCAACACTGAATTGTTCAAAAAGACTTTTTAGTTAGATAGGAAGGTTGTATTGTAGGGAGGGGATCTCAGATGATCCTCTAATGAATTAGGAACCACAGACCTCACCACTATGTTGTATTGGATTCCTGCTCATGCTCTGTCTTTGTGAACTTGTATCTCTGCACCCTATGGCATTGTTTATGGAAATATTCCTGATATTGACTCTACTCATCTCACACTGTGTAATCCACCTTGAGTCTCAATGAGAAAGGCGGAGTATAAATGAAACAAACAAACAAACAAATAAATAAATAAACTCAGTGGGATTTATTACCCAGAAAATCTCACGATTGTAGCCTTGGTCTGTAGAGGAATGCCCTCCTAATGAAAATTATAGTAATTGGCCTGACGTTGTGGATAAGCACACACAGGTCTGCTGACATTTCAGTGGGTTGTGATCTATACTACCCAATGCGTATCCCAAACATGCAGTAAGTGAGCATGTGGCTCCATTTGCATCCATGTGCTCACGCAGTGCACAGGGATGTAGATACGAGTATCGCAGACACACAGATACGTGAGAACGTGCCCCAAGCATCCATCATTTGAACCACCTTGGTTTGTATGGAGGAAGTTCAAATACATTGGGAGGGAGGGGGGAGTTTATACGTCTGCAGTGGAAAGAAGCCAGCCATCCCATCTGCCAGTACGACAGACCGGGAGAGCCCTAGAGGGCCTCACAAAAATCCACTGTGCAACGTGGAGCTGGGGGTCCTGGCAGAGTGGAGGTTTTTGCCCCTGCAAGAGGCAAAGGCCCCCGCTGAGAAAGAGGGTTACATTGCTTTTTCTAAGCTCCTATCTAAAAAACAAGCAGGAAACATCAAGGTCTGGAAACCGCAAGTGCTTTGAACTGAACAGCTCCCGGATTTCAGAGCAACCCCCTATTACCTGGTGCTATAAAAAAGGGGGGGGGTATGGAAAACCCACTGAAAGTGCTGATTAGGCAGAGGAGGAAGAAGCAAGAGAAGGCAAAACATCTCCAGCGACACCTGAGGTTCTGTTCATCACAGCAGCCACTGAAGAGTCACCCAGGAGAGCCTGTCACGGGACCTTCAAATGTCCCCCCCCCTCCAGTTCCCCCTTCATCTGCAGTTGCCTAACCTCTGCTTTCTGGTGAGGCCCCCAATCCAGTTTACCAGCCACAGATCTTGAAGAGGACTGTGTGGTTGTGGGGGGGGGGGGGTTAACTCTTAGATCTCCCAACATTGCTCCCCCACCCCCGTTCATCAGTCCTGCAATTCTCTCCTCCCAAATGCCGGAGGGGCAACACTTTTAACTTTGACCATCAACTGATATTCTATCTCCCCCTCCTCCAACTTCATTTGGTCCAAATGACAGGGAGGGTCGAAGACTCACCTGTGCAGCTCTCTTGTCCCCCTCCCTCCCACCTGCTGCAAGGTGAAAAGGTCTCCTGCCCTCACTCTCTGCAACCATTTCCTCCCATGCAATCCCCCCCCACCCCACCCCGGCCCTTTTCTTACCTTGCAAGGATGAGAACGCCAAGGACAAACTCTCACCGAGGCGAAGTCTCTTTTGTGGCGGACCCCAAATCCTTGGAAAAAATTGGGGGGTGCCCCAACAGGCTGCAGAGTTAGGAAGATATTCCATTCAGCAATCCCACCCAATCCTTGGAGGGGGGTGGGGGTGTTGCTGTGCTTTGCAGAGCACTGGGGGATGCAGTCAAGGGATCTGGCGGAGAGAACTGTGATGGGGGTGGAGGGAGAGAGATCCTTTTCCGGGCTAAAACAATTTCTTTTGGAATCTCATCTCTCCTCTGGAATTTTTTTTTTAATCCAAGCTGTCTTTCCTCTCCTTTTCTCTCTCTTCCTTAGGCATTGCAGGCTTGGCTGGAAAGATGAGCCGTGTGCATGTCTGTGTGTGTGTTGGAGAGGAAAGGGGGGGTAGGAAATCTGCCACCGATTGCAGGAGATCCACAGGGTCACAGAGCCTGACATGTTCATGAGAGCAGGAGGCTGGCCTTGGCTGGCACATCCTTCCCCAATTTAATTTTAGCGGCCACAGAGGAGCTGGAAGGCCCAGGGGGAAGCCAGAGCAGCTGGGGGATGCTCTGCGGTGTCTTCATCATGTTACCAGAGGTTGTGGTGCGCATATATTCCCATCTAGGGCCAGTTGGAGGGAGCATTGGCATGGCAGGGGGCCAATTCTCTGCTTCCTACCAGATCATCGTAATGAGAATTGTATTCTTTTAGAGACCAATTGCTCCAATTTGCCTCTCTGCTCTGTTTCAAGAGGTAATTGGCTCGATTTGATGTGGCACTTGGACTGGGAAGACCTGGGCTCAAGCCACAAAGGTACCCACATGACTTTTGAGCCTGTCACTCACTCACTCTCTCCAACTGACCTGCCTCACAGGGTTGCTGTGAGTGAATGAATGATTAGTGAAATATATGTCTAGAGTTTTATCTTCATCCCGCCCTTCATCGAAGGAGCTCAGGATGATATACATCAGCTCCCCCCACCCTCTTATTTTCCCCTAGGGTTGCCAGCTCCAGGTTGCAAGATTCCTGGAGATTTCAGGGGTGGAGCCTGGAGAGGGCAGGGTTTGAGGATGGGAGGAACCTCAGTAGGGTATAATACCATAGAATCCAACTTCCAAAGCAGCCATTTTCTCTAGGGGAACTGATGTCTGTCGGCTGGAGATGTGTTGTAATCCTGGGAGATCTCCAGCGACCACCTGGAGGCTGGTAACCCTATTTTACCCTCACAACTACACTGTGAGGTAGAAGAGCAAGATTCAGGTCCAATAGCACCTTAAAGACCAACTAGATTTCCAGGGGATGAACTTTTGAGAGTCAAAGCTCCCTTCGCCAGTAGTTTAGGCTGGAGTGTATCACCCAACAAGCCTCACAGCAGAGCGAAGATTCAAACCTGGTTCTCCCAGATCCCGGGCCAACGCTTTTACCACTACACCAAAACATAACAGATGCATGTGTGCACACACACATAGGATTTTCAGCCCACACAATCTGGGCCAGAAACACAGGGCTGCCTCTCTTTCACACATACGCAAAGCACATTTTGTAGAATTATAGTGCGCTCCTTAGCAGAGTTCTACCAAGTGAAATCAACAGACTTAGAAAGGTATAGGGTCACACACTAAGTAACTATTTCCCTATTTGTAGTATTAACATAGGCTACTGAATTCTGAATCACCAAATATGATCCTTTGTTAACAGCAGCCTCCATTTACATTTTGCTATTCCAGCTATCTACTGAGTAAATTTTTATCCTGCCCCTTCTTCCAAGCAGCTCAAGGTAGTGCCTCCTCCCCTCCGTTTTATCCTTGCCAGAAGAATCCTGTGAGGGAAGTCAGGCTGCGAGAGGGTGACGGGCCCAAGGTCATCCAGCGAGTTTCTAGGGTAGCATGGGAATTCGAACCCGGGTCTTCCAGATCCTTGTCCAGCACTCTAACCGCTACACCTGCAGTGGTATTTGCTTTGCAATCTGGTCATGTCTCGCCCAGCCTTCCTGGTCTTTAATTTTGCCAACAAAAACAAACCCACACAATGATACACATTCATCAGTAAGAAAACTCTCACACTTTCCGATGCTCTCGGTAACTTGGAAAGGGAGTTCTCTCCCCTTTGGATGCGTATGACATTCTCAGTACTGTTGCTGGTTCAGTGTTTTGGATTCCTGTGCTCTTCACTTGGCAAACACCAATTGGCTTGTCATGCAAGTGTGCCAAAAAAAGCATCCGATGGGCCAGAGCCAGCCCTCGAAGTCATTTTATCCATCCCACTGTAGCCTCACCACATTTTAATAACGACACATTTGAACAAAAGTTTGTGGTAAGGAGGAAAGTGTTCCTTATATCTTTATAGAATTCCTCCACTCCTTAATATTAGATCTCTTTAAAAAAAAATTCAAACTTCTACGAACACCAAAAGAAACAGCAATGCCCACCAGCTTAAATGTCTTACCAAGGGCTTAGACATATCCTGGAAGATAGGACCACATCATTGGCTAGTCGCAAATGGAACCTGCATGTTCAGAGGCAGTATAGCTCTGAATAGGAGTTGTGGAGGAGGGAGAACAGGATGGAGACTTTGGCCTCTGTGGCTATCTGGGGCACCTGAGTGCTGGTTCAGGCCTTGGGTCTGATTTGGCAGGGCTCTTTAAAACATTTTATTATTTATTTACCTCAATTTTACCCTGCCTTTTTCCCCAGTGGGGAGGGACCCCAAATGGCTTACATCGTTCTCCTTCATCTTATCCTCACAACAACCCTGTGAGGTAAGTTGGGCTGAGAGGGTGTGACTGACCCAAGGTCACCCCACTCTCTTCTTAAGTAACTGGATGCGTTTGCACACAATCTTTGGGCTTCATTACTATGAAACCTGACTGCTGGGTGGTCTTGGGGTGGGGGGCAGGTATCACTTTACAAGACAATATACGCTTCTGTACTCACTCTCTGGGGAATAACCCAGCAGACCTTTTTTAAAGGAGGGGACAATATCCTTGTGCTTCACACATGGTAGGGGCCACATCATCACTGATAAACAGTATGAGATTGCCACAGTGACGATTCTCTGAGGGGTTTTGGGGTGCCGCTGCAGCTACCAAATCACCACAGTGGCAACGTGGCTTCCACATGGTGAGTTTCTTTGCCCCTCCCCCCTCCCAATTGGGGTTGCTAACTCTGGGTTGAGAAGTTCCTGGAGATTTGGGGGGGAGGAGCCTGTTTGGGGAGAGACCTCAGCTGTGTATAATGCCATGGAGTCCAGCCTCCATAGTGGTCATTTTCTCCAGTTGGCTGGAGATCAATTATAAATCCAGATCTCCTGGAGGCTGGCAACCCTACCAATCCAGGGCCGTACTATTCATAAGGCTGACTAGGTCGAAGCCTAGGGGACCCACAGGGACTAGGGCCTGTCAATTTTTTTTGCTGAGGCACGCCCACACATAAATTACAATTAATTGATTCTCTTATATAACCTCTATTCGTAAGATAATTAGCCGCTTCCTTATTGAAGTGAAACAAATTGCCTCTTATATTAAAACAATTATCCATAAATGTATACTTTAATAAATAATAAAAAAATTATTCACTTCATATTACAGTATTGAACAATTATACTCCCAAAACGTGCTTTCCTGAAGAGTTCTACTTGCACAATAAAAATATTTTTTAAATTATGAATAGAATTCTTCAGGAGACCCTCAAAATGGATATAGGGCTATGTACTGCAGTCTAGTACCCTACCGTACCAAGGTCAGGCTGTCAACTGTAGTGGAGTGAAAGACTGAAGTGCCAGAGGGGCCCCGAAATACCTGAACGCCTAGGGGCCCGGCCATGGCTTAATTCGGCCCTGCCCCAATCACCAGAAAGCTTTTTAGAGAGCTGGCATAGTGAAGTAGTTAAGAGTGTTGGACTAAGATCCAGGAGATCCAACTTCAAACCTCTCCGCTGTGGGAGCTTGCTGGGTGACCTTGAGCCTGTTGCACACTCCCAGCCCAACCTACCTCACAGGGTGGTTGTGAGGAGAAAAGGAAGGAGAGGAAAGTCGCTTTCACTTTCCATTGAGGAGAAAGAAATGGTATAAATGAAATATTTTTTTTAGCAAAACAATTGGTAACTGATCTATCATCATGGCATTGGAATGCTGTAGCAGTATGTCAACTACTGATTTTTTAAAAACCCTATCAAAGCCCTAAGGTAGTGGTGCTGAGGGTGGGTAGGAATAATCGCTATGTGGAGAAATGGGGTGAGGAAAGATCTGGATTTCCATGTTTGGGCTTTGCTGTGATCTTCCTAAAAACGTCATCAGAAAGGAAGTCTCCCAGCTCCTTTTCTGGCTCTAACCACTACAGAATCCAGCCATCTCTGCATGGAAGTTTTCCCGTGTTCCTGCACCTGATACCTGGAACAATCACACCTGGGGTCACAGAGACTGTAGCCCTGTTCACGAGTTCCAGTGAATGCACAGACAATCTGTGTACAGCGTACACTTGATTGTTCTTCGTATGGAGGCCGAGTCATTCTTAGGTTACAGGCAATGTATGTACAGGTAAACATGTGATACAAAGCCCACATTTTGTGCGGTACTGTTCCCCTGTTTCATTTGTATAGCGAATGTGTGTTGGCTCTTTCTTACAAACAGATGTACTCAGGATGTACGTGTGTTCATTGTAACATGTGAACAGGGCTGGTGTGAGCCAGTAAGGAGGGGGAAAGGCACAAAACCAACCCCTTTCTCAGAGGAGCTACATTTGCAGAAGGGGGAGGCATTGCAATTTCACCCCATCCTCCTGCTGGGAATGATCTTTCCAGGGGTTGGAAGACTACAGAAACTCTGCCTTCCATGCACAGAGTGGTAGGGCCTTCCCTGAAGAGTGAAGAACCCCCCAAAAGGAAAAGTCTAATTCCCACTCTCCCCTTACCCGTCTTATTCCACCCTGAAGAGACATGACGCAAGAGACTGCCAGCTTGTGTAAATGACATTTATTGATGATACAAGGCAAAGCTTAACCCTTTTCATCCCACTCCCCAAGTCAGATGAAAGAATGGCAGGTGTGAGCAACCCCCCCCCCCGCCCTTTCCCTCCTCCCCAACTCCACACTTTCCCCACATCACAGCATGCAGACAACAGATGACGCAGGCCCAGCAGAAAGACAAGGGGCAGGGCGGAAGAGGCTCCATAGGCTGAAGGCTTGGTCCATCATTTGTTTCTCTCCAGTATTTCAACAGTGGCTTAAGCTACGCTGGGCACCGTTTCACAAAACCAGTGATAAGACCTACCCCCACCCCCCTAAGATTTCACGTTGTAAGAGAAAGAATTTTCCCATGGCCCACAACGACCAACATACTAGAAATGCTACATAGGTGTTTTCCCAAGAATTTTTTGATATTATTTACTACCTGTGGCATAAAACTGGCTGGAGGGTTGTACGTTTGAGGAGTGAATTGACCCAGCATATTTGACTGAAATGGAATTTCAACCTCCGTTTCTTCCTTCAGCTTGTTTGAAGAAAAAATACAGCTCAAACTCAGCCCTGCACTCAAAGGGAAGCATGAAGGGGATCTGACCCAGGCATTAACCTCACACCCTTCATTCCTCCTTCCCTTCATATTTGCTGGCCCCATGTGGCAAACCTTACTGCTGCGGGGGTGGCGTTCTCAATATTAAAGCAAAATCCTGAGTCAACTTCCTCCAGTCTTTTGTCTCAGAATGTGGTCGCAGTGAGCAGCCATTTTGAATTTCTTTCAACGTATGCACTATACAGCAGTAAAACCCAAGTACAGCTAAAATGACTGAGGTATGTGGCATACCATGTTCCCTCATACTGACTTTTGCCACATGGATGTCATTGCAGGTCTGTTGAACCTGTTGCTTTCCAAGCTGATGAGGTTCCATATTATGTGGAAGAAGAGATTTTAGTAGACAAAGGGTTTTTCCCGCCATTTTGTTTTACTCCAGTCTTTTGACAGTGGTTTGGGCTGTACTGTGACCATGTTGACTGGATGTAGGCTAAATTTTTCCACTCATGGAAGGAGAGGGCCAAGGCACCCAACGGTTAAGACATGATCCTGGCACAAGCTAGCAAACTGAATGACCTTGACGCTTGTGCTGAGAAGTGATTCTTGAAAGAACTCAACCCAACCCTGCTTGTTGGAAAAAGCTGGATGTTGTCTACTCATAAGCCATGCATGCTAACAGGATGGACTTACGGAGGTTCACTTGCTGAGTGTGATCATTCACCCCATAATGGTTTTGTGATTCCAAAGGTCCCACATCCATTAGGTTTTAAAGAACTTCTCCCATTTGCGTGAGTGCTACGTGCCAGTTTTCCTCCAGCTGGATTTGATTGAAGGGAGACCTGCTCCCAACAGCACCCAACAAAGATGGGTTGATCTCTGCCATATCCTGAATTCAGACCACAAAACAGCCAGCAGTCAGATTTTCTAGGCCTAGTCTGTATTGCAAAGGGAGTATGAGTGAATGAGACTGGGGTGGAATCTCACTTCTCTCAACAGTTTATCCCCCTCCCTCTCTTCTTGGAATTGGGGAAGAGGGAGGGAGCTGCTGATAGCTACTGCTTTGAGGCTGCACATGCTCAGAGGACCTCTTGATGCCTAAGAAGTTGATGAGGGAGGAGATGAGGTGGCAGTATGGGAAAGGGGCAAGCCTAAGAGGCTGAACATGAACAAGAAAGAAAGGGAAAAGTAGTGGCTGACTAACATGGAAAGAGGTACAGATGCACACATCTCTAGCAACAGGATTAGGGGTGTGCACTTCGGGTTTCCGATGTGGGTTTTTAACTCGAATTGGGCCCGATTTGGAAAGTTTTGGGGTTCCCAAATCAGCCCCAGCATTGCTGAGCCGATTCAGGAATCCCGAAGCAAAGCTTTCCAAAGCAATTTGTATCGCTTTAGGAAGTTTCGGGCAAAAAGCAACACTTTTCCTGCTGCTTGCAAGCAGCAAGAAAAGTGTTCCTTTCAAACCCCCAGCCACTTTAAAGCTGATGGGAGGGGATTCCCTTCTCATCAGCTGAAAAAAGCCGTTTAAATGCCCTCTGTTTTTTTCAGCTGATGGGGGATCCCCCTCTCACCAGGCGTAAAGCAGCCGGCATTTGAAAGCAACATTTTTCTTGCTGTTCGCAAATGGCAAGAAAAGTGCTGCTTTGAGCTTTTAAACACCAAAGCATTTAAATACCCAAATCCCGAAGCAGCTTGAATGGGTCAGCCATTCAGGGGCCTTGGCTCCAACCTTGGTCTGGGAAATGCTACCCAATATCAAAGGCAGTCAGGAATCTGGGGCCAGAATTAAACTCCTCTTCTACAGAATAGGAGGAGGAGAGGTATAGCTGAGCTGTGGGTTTAGCCGTTCTGCAGTCTTGCTCTAGTCTTGGGAACTAACTGCGGGGCCTCCCCTCAAAGGGCATTGCCTGTGACACTGTGTGCAGCTGGCAAGGACAGAGGCAGGCTGTTGGAGATCTTGGGGGACCTTCCCCCAAGATCTCAGACCACAGCAAGACATCTGTTGCCTCTCTTGCAACAAGGACTAGGGAAAGGGCAACTGGATCTGCATGCTAACAGCTTGTTCAGTCCCGGCCATTTCCCCTTCTCTGCGAGCTCCCGCACCTTCCAATGATGACCCAAGGTGGCTGCTATATTTCCTTCTGACATAGTATGTGAAATCCATGCACGTGTGCACGTTACCATAAGGAAACTGTGCGACCTCAGCAGCCCCTGGGAGGGACACGAGTATGACAGGCTCTGGTGAGACAAGTCAGAACGGAGGGTGGAGCGCCCCTCCACACAGCTCTCAACCCCAAGGGTCACAGCGACAATGGGTTCTCTTCCTGGCTCTATCCATGTCGCTTTGGCCTGTCCTATCTCTAAAAACAAAACAAAAACCCAAGTGCCAAAGGGGTCTGAAGAGGTTGGTGGGTGAGGGATTTTCAGCTTTGGGGTTGGGAAGGGAGGGGGAGAATGGCACACAGTGGATCAAAGGGTTACAACTAGGGACCAGCTAAGGAACTCCCAAGGTCTCTGCTTTCCAAAGGGACAACCGATACCCAGCGCCATCTCCTATCAGATTGATAATGGCAGGTCTGTTCTAGAGACCCCTCCTGTATCCTTCAGGCCGCTGGTTTCTTTAAAAACAAATCCATCGGAAATACACAAATAGAAAAAGAGTAAAGTGCAGTGAATGTTTCTATGGTGCCTTTGCCTGGATGGAGACTTTGTGTATGCGTTTAAATGAGGGTGCGTTATTAGAAAATAGCAACTAGAGAGGCCTACAGTGGTTTAGAAAATGCTCAGCATTGGCACGAGATGGAGCAAGCCCACGAGAACGGACAGACAAGACAGACGTGGCACAGGCATGTGGCAAATGGACAACGCAAAGTGGTTACAAACTTCTCACGGATGCTAAAAGTATCAAACGGGTCATTCTCTACAGTTACCGGCACGTGGACACTACTCGCTACCTTTGTTTCGCCTTCAGCCCGTCAGGGCTGAGGGCATAGACACAACACAGAGCTGTTTTTTCCACATGGAGAGAGTTCTTGGTCTGCCCCGAATCCCCATCACAGCGAGGCAGCAACAGGTTCTCTGTGTTAGTTTTTCAAAATGGAATCGTAGACTTGGTAGACGTACTGAGACACTTCGGGAGCTCGGCATTTCAATGACAGCTGTGGAGAGAAGAGGGTAGGAATGAGGAAGGAAGATGGAAATGCAGGAAGCTGTCCTGTAATGCGGCAGAACATCCGTTTGTTTGTCTACTCCGGCCAGCAGCAACTCTCCAGGGTCTCCGGTGGAGGTCTTGCACATCACCACTTAATCGGTCCTTTTAACTGGAAATACCAGGAATTGAACCTGGGACCTTCTGCATGCAAACCAGATGTTCTAGCAATAAGCTACTTGCCCTGGAAGTGTTGGGTTATTGCAGCCTCCCACACTAGCCACATTTGGACATCACAAATAAACCATGGTTTGTGATGAGGAGGAGTATGAAAGGCTTTTAAAAAAAACCTCCCTCGTCCCCTTGCACATGACAAACCATGATCTCCTGGTTTAGCATTAACCACAACCATGCTTTAAAACATCAGGTTTGCAGACAAGAAGAAAGCCACAGTTTGTTGGATGTCACAACAAATTAAGAGTTAGTTCTAAACCCTTGCTCTTGGCTTGGCAAGTGACGCAAGGAGGGTGAGGGAAAAGGACACAAGAATGTAAGGAGAGTTTGCATTCCAAAACCATCTACGCTATATCATGATGGCTGAATACAGCTCCTGTAAGATATGACGGGGAAAGTAAAGAAAGGAGGGCGTAGTCCTTCTCTGCTTCCCTCCCTCAACTGCTATCTTATTTGGACCAGGAATCAGAGCGCTACTCCTATATCTGGTCCCTGACAGGCTTTTAATAGCCATGGCAGAAGTTTTTTCAGGATAAAAACTGAAATACTCAAAGAGATATACAGAGGAAGCCAGTGTGATGTAGGGGTGTCAGACTAGGATCTGGGAATCCCAGGTTCGAATCCCCACTCTGCCATGGAAGCTTGCTGGGTGACCTTGGGTCAGTGACACACACTCAGCCTAATCCAACAGGGTTGTTGTGAGGATAAAATGGAGAGGAGAACAACGTAAGCTGCTTTGGGGTATAAATGAAAAATAAGATAAAATAAAAATAAATATGCCAAGCTCGTTCTCTGATGAGGCAGGTTGAAAGGGCCTCATTCTCCAGGGTCAAGACGGCATGCCACACTGACCAGTTAAACTTTAACGCCTGCTTATCTCTGCCCTTTTAACCTGCTGAAGTGATTGGGCTGTAATTGCCGTTAGCTTACTTGCCAGAATATTTCATATTGCGTTTTAAACTGAGGGGTCTGATACCTTGTGCTGGAACTTTGCACTAGATCAGGGCCAGAAGCTCTGGCCCTTCGGGAGACACCCTCCGCACTGGATCCAAGCGGACTTCACTCAACTTTAAGGTGCTTCATTTAGACCGAAACACCCCATGTCCAACACACTTGAGAGCTCCCCAGAGAGATAGAGAAGAGGGAGCACGGAAAATGGAAAGCCCCACCATTTCCAGCAGGAGGGCAGCCTGGATACGGTATGTGTGGGTGTTTTTTATCGCTTCCAAGAAAAGGGACTGTTGCTCGGTGACAGAGCAGCTGCTTTGCATGCAGCAGGTCCCAGGTTCAATCCTTGGACTCCCCGTGTAAAGGATTGCAAAGGTGGTAGCCTTTGTGACGGTCCTTCACTGACTGATGGTGCAGGTCTCTGCAAATTTACTCTGGTCTAAGCCTGTTGGTTTTTCTAGATTGAGACTGGAGTCACTCTGCTTGGAACGGCACTGGGAGGTTCTGGCTACCAGCCAAAGGGTGAGATCATGGAGCTAGACAGACCAAGGGGACCTAACTCGGTATCAGGCGGCTTCATGTGTCTTACCATGATGCACTAAGAATTGCTGTTCTTCTGTTTCTGCAGCCATGCTCCTTCCTCTAGAAATTGGCTCACGATTGAACTTCTTTGCTACTACTAAATACACTTAAATCTGGTCCCAAGTTTTGGTGGTCTCTGAATGGCAAACCTTTCTACTTTTATTTTTTTGCTGCTTCCTTTGCTATCAATTCTCTCTCCCCCTCTTTTCCTCTCCCTCTCTGGGATGAACATTATAGGTTTGTTTTTTAAGGACAGATGAATAAAAACAACTTTTTTTTTTTTAAAGAGCACTTGATCTTTCAGAACAAAAACTTTTTTTTAACAGAACACTATAATTTTTACAGGGAGGGAATTAATTAAGTAATTAGGTTTTTGGTAACAAGACAGTATAAACGGGGGGATTAGACAGATTCATGGAGGTCCATTCATAGCTAGTGGCTATGATGACTGAAGGGAAGCCCCACATCTAGATGAAATGAGCTTTCAAATGCCAGTGCTGGGAAGCAACATCAGTTTCTTGGCTCTCCAGGCTGTGGCCTTTTTGCTGACACAAACTGATGCGATTGGTGTGATGGCTTTCCCCTTCCTTTCAGAGCTTCAAATTTGCATGTAGAAGTCACGTAATTTTCCTCAGACTTGTGTTTTTGATATTGTACCTCAGGAATTTCCACAGCAACTCAAGGTCACACTTGAGATGCTCAACAAGAGATTTTAGTCAATAATTGGCAAGCTTTCGGAAGAAGAATCTGTTTTTCAAAATGGCTGTTTGCTAGCCGCCTGACAGAGCTGCCATATTTCCTTTGTGTCGGTAACTGCAATATCTGGAATGTGTTTCGCTTTAACATTATATCATTACAATATCAGCACTGTGTTTCATTCTCTCATTCCCTCTAGTAAGTTTTTATACCTTTGCTTTTTGTGTTGGACCTTCAGAACTGATCGGCCACAGTGTGAAATAGGACATTGGACTAGATGGACCCCTGAACTGATCCATCAAGGCTGACGTTCTCACGATGACATATGTTTGATTCATAACTGTACATTTGGACCAGCTCTTGTGTTTCTTGCATAGAGCTTTCTCAAAAATTTTACCTTCTCTTGAGAGCTAGGAACTTTTTAAAAACCTGTGAATGTTAGCTTTGCTTGAATGGGCCCAGTAATATTGATGCTACCTGGGCCTTCTTCCAAAGATCACAACTGGCAAAGTAGCAGAAGGAAGGAAGGCTGCAATCCAAGGTAGTGCAGGAAAAACAACAATCTCTCTTCCTTATCTGGCTCTGGCCTGGAGAGCCCAGGCAAATTCGATCTCTTCAGATCTGGGAAGCTCAACATGGTTGGCCTTGGTTAGTAACTGAATGGGAGGTCTCCAAAGACCACCAAGGTTGCAGAGAAAGGCAATGGCAAATCACCCCTGTTAGTCTCTTGCTTTGTAAACCCAGCAGGGGACACCATGTCAACTATGACTTGACAGCCATTTTCACCATCATCTCTTTCTTATCCACATAAAAACACATGAAGCCTGCCTTATACTGAGTCAGACTCTAGGTCTAGCAAAATCAGTGTTTACTTTAACTGGCAGAAGCTCTCCAGTATCTCAGGTGGAGGTCTTCTACTATCTGGTTCTTTTAATGGGAGATGCTGGGGACAAAATCTGGGACCTTCTGCTTACAGTCCCTTTCCCATGACACTTCTTTTGGCCGGTGAGGCCTTTCCCATGACACTCCTTTTGGCCAGTGATGCCTTACCGTGTAGTTGGGGTTGCCTGGCTGAATGCGCAGTTCGGCCAGGATCCAGATGCCGTTGGTGAGCTTCAGCGACTGGTACAGCATGTCCTGGCCTTCCACATTCCTCTTGGCGATGGTGTAAATGTTGTTGTTCTGGAGTTTGCTGGACACGGTGTCTGGAAGGAAGGAAGGAAGGAAGGAAGGAAGGAAGGAAGGAAGGAAGGAAGGAAGGAAGGAAAACTCGTTAGGTCAAACAAGCAAGGAAAAGAAGCCTAAGTACCCAGCCCAAGACCCTGCCCCAAGATGGCACAAGGGGGCAAGTTTTGGGCCCTCGTGAAGGGCAGATCTCAGCCATGAGACACAATCTGCCTGCAGGTCCTCTGGCATGACATTCAACATGATCAACAATTCATTTCATTGGGTTTGTGCAAAGAAAGCCCAGATATGCTGTGCCTCTAAATTAGTGGGAGAATGGTACCCTACCTGGTCTCCTCTATCAATCACTCCTATTTCGGGACTTGCCATTGTAGCTCAGGTTTTGGAGGTTGCTAGGCCTCAGTTGGTATTCAAAGGTGACACCCCCCCTTCCCCCAAATCAACATGATATGTTTTGGCCACATCCCATCACTAGTTGTCACACAGCCTCTCTGTGGACTCCCCCCTAGGAGCAGAAACAGACCCTCGTTTGTGCTGGGATAAAAAGAGAACGAAATCAGGAGCTCCTGATGAGTTCTTACGACTCATTTAAGCCTCCAATTCACCCCTCACTGTGTAGTCAAATCAAAGTTGGAAGCTAGGTTGTTATCATCTTCAAGCAGGGAAATGTACTTTATAAAAAAGTGAGGGGTCTGCACACTGCAGAGGCGCCATGGGTGGGATGCCACATGTCCCTGTGGGATGTCAATCAGCAGGGCCGCGTGTCTCAAGGCTGGAAGGCAGATTTTTGACCCGTCAACAGTATCCTTCAGTGGAAACCCCCCCACCCCCCCAGGAATGAATAGGGAATTTCACGTATAGCTCAGTAAACTAAGGGGAAGGGGCACTTGGTGACACCCATGGGGTGTGACCTTTGCCCCTTTTGACTCCTGGCCACACTGGGCCCAGTTCAAACCCGAAATTCACTCCATGGGCCCTGCAAGCAGAAAGTCATTCCGTATCTCAGTCTCAGGACCCCAGCTGCAAATTAGCTTTAGTAATAATTGGGACTGTGACCCAGGCTCTGCCATGGGAGTTCTCTGGATGACCTCGGGCTAGTCACTCTCTCTTACCCTAACTTACCTCATAGAATGGAGGAGGCTTTGGGGAGAAAAGTGGGGTATTAATATTTAAATAAGTAACTAATGAAATTAATCTATTGCTTATTTTAAGTGATTACACTTCCATCTTTCCTCCAAGGAGCTTGAGTCTAGTATACATTGTTTCCCCCTCCTCTGGGTTTTCATAACAACAACATTCAATTTATATACCACCTTTCAGGATAACTTAACATCCACTCAGAGCAAGTTTATCCCCACAACAATCACCCTGTGAGGTGGGTGAGGCTACGGAGCTCTGAGAAGCTGTGACTGACCCAAGGTCACCCAGCTGGCTTCAAGCGGAGGAGTGGGGAATCAAACCCTGTTCTCCAGATTAGAGTCCCGGCACTCTTAACCGCTACACCAGACTGGTGAGGTAGGAGGAGAGTGATTGGCTTGAAGTCAACCAGCAAGCTTCGTGGCAGAGGGTGCATTCGAACCCATGTCATGGTCTGATACTGTAGTGACTGTCCCACATTTGAAGCTTATGGGCCCTATGCTGCTTGGCCTCCTTTGAGGTAAAGTGACAGACCAGAAAGGCAACCGAGAGAGCTTCTGAAAGGACTTGGCCATTGTCTGCTTTAAGGGGGTACACTTGTCTGGTATCTAAAACTGCCCACTAAACAAAAGGGCTTGAAAAAAGCTGGGACTGGTTTGGAGGAAACCAAGCTGTGGACTTCCCCAAGAAGTGCAGTTCCACATCAACTCTAAGCCCGCTAGGAAGGGGAGTGCGCGTTAGTTCCATGCCCTGTCCTGGTACAGCAAGTAGTAAAAGGCCTGCGTCTACCTGCCCAGCACATGCCTCAGGGGCTTTCTTTGCTTCCATTCACGGGGAAGCGATTCCTGCCCCCCTCCCCAGCGAGCGTGTGACAAGGCCGGTGTTGGCTTCTCGGTGGAACGGGCAAGGTTGCTAGGCAACGCTGCCAGGCAGTGCCTCACACACAAGGCAGAGCCATGTGATGGGGTCTCTCCGTATAAACAGACACTCCCTCGGAGCTGCGACTGCAGGCTCAGCTCGAAGCGGCATGGGATGTTCGGCGGAGAGGGGAAGCCCGAGGCATCCATGAGCTGAGCCCAGTACGGAGGAATCTGCTGATTCACGGCCAGCCCAAATCTGCACAATTCGCTATCAGAAATGCTCAAGACTTCTTCACAGCCACCCCCTTTCAGTATAGATAAGGATTTGTGTAGACCAGAGCTGTGCCATTCTAGCATGGAACTGGGGGGAGGGGGCAGTCATCTGTGGCACAGCATGTGCTTTCCACATGGAAGGTCCCAGGTTCAATACCTGGCACCTCCAGGAACAGAATCTCAGATAACAGCACTCTCAGAGCAGAAAGAACTAGGCTAGATGGCTGTACAGAGCAGCTTCCTATGTGCAGAACGAATGCTTTGTGCAGGGATAGTCCCAGGTTCGGTCCTACAGGTAGCTCATAAGTTATTGGCAACTCGCTGACTGCTTCTGAGTAGCTTGTGCATCCCTGGAAGACCCAAGAAAAGATTGCCCAAAATTCTGTGCTAGGCTTTTTGAAAAAAGCGTTGTTTTCACAGGATTTGTCTCTGCGCTGCTTAACTGGCAGTGTCCTTCCTGCTGCTCTTCCTAGCCCGTGCTCTGTTTTAAGGACAGAACAGAACTTGGTAGCACGCCAGGGGAGGGGAACCAGCTCGGGATATTTTTCACGTCTCAGAAGCAGCTCTCATTAACACAAAGTTTAGAGACTCCTGACATAGAGGATCTTGCTGGGAAAAAAGTTAGTTTCCCTGCCAGGGACCCTGGAGAGAAGTCAAAGGTCAGAGGAGACGAGAGTGGGGTAGCCAAGTCAAAGGTCTGATGACTTAGGCAGGGCAGTTGGGGAATGTTAGAATGTTAGTGGAATAGGTCCATAAATCAGAGACTGTATACCTGCTTGGCAGGTGGAAGGTTCAAGCTAAAGGATCTTGCGTAACAGCTGCTGGGAATGAACTCTGGAGACCTGAAAGGTCGTTGCAAGTCTGAACCTCCCATTAGGATATGTGCAGACCACAGTTTTCTGCCTCCGCTGGCTGCGGCTTCCCACAAAACTTACTAGCTCCTCCTGCTCCACATGTATCTATTTGTGGCCTAAAAGAACATCACAAAACCAACTTTTGTAAAAGATTCCCCCTTCCTTAGTAGCCTGGAAACAACTTTTCCTCACCATAGGGAACTGAAAAGGAGCTGTTGACATCCATTAAAGGTGACTCCAAACGGTCCAGTGTGGAAAGCATTATAGTAAACCAAACTTTGTGCTAATGAAAGCATAAATAATGGTTTGGTATGCTTTGAATCTGCCTGGACTGTCTCAACGAGTGGAGCTGAGAGCAGGTTTCTGGATGCTGCTGGTGTTGTGCTGGACTTTTACTTTGGGGTCACCGATGCAAGACCATTGTTGGGGCTGGGGGCTCAGTCGAGGTCCAAGCAGGGACACGGGCAGTCTGTGAGAAGTTTTTCTTTAAGTGAAAGAAAAATGGCTCACACAGAGGAGCTAGATCAAAGCCAGCTGTTATATAAGACCATCTAGGATCTTATTACTTTCTCGAGTCACCTGTTTCCTGCTGGGCCGTAAGTTGCAATATACCTTCTTACCTGCACCAATGGTGGTGCTATAGAGCCACAAAGTCCATCAGGAAGTAAGATAACTAAGGTTCCCAGGGATGGTGCCCCTTGTATCCTGGCTCCTGACAGCTGTTTGAGGGTCTCTGCAAAAGTTTCCCAGAATCCTAAGCAGTACCCTAGATGAATTTGCCTCACCTGGCAAATGCCTGCTCTGAGCACTGCACTGATATTTAAATAGTTGTCTTCACTGCAATCCGGGCGGACCAGCTGGGGAGAAGTATTTTTAGCTTGCAGCTAAATGGGTGGCTTTTGCGGAGCTACAGTTAGAGAAGCCGGGGGTTGTGCCAGAGCCTGCTGACTCCAGAAAGGAACTCATCTCTGCGAGCACACGGACAAAGGTGCTCGTGCAAGAGCTGGTTTTCACCATTCCCTATCAGCACCTTGAAGGCACTAGAACTAAAAGACCTGGGCCAAGCTATGCCCCCCTTTTATCTGCAATAACGTCTATTTAAAATAGTTATATACTGTGTTCTCTATTAGATCAAGGCAGTTTGCAAAGAAAAAGGACAAAACATACAACAAAAATGTAACACTAGGATCACAAGGGCTAAATCAAAACAACCAAGCTTAAGATTTCAAAATCCAAATACTAAAGCAGAACAGCAGCACAAAACACCACATGCATAAACACTGAGAGAAGGGGGTTCTATGGCTGAAGGGCCGTAACTGAAAAGGCCCTGCCCTTTAATGGCCACCTATCTCACTTCCGAGGGCAGTTGTTCACATAACAAGGATCACGAGGCATAGTCAATGTTAAGGCTGGTTTGTACAGGAACAGGAAGTCCTTTACGTACACTGGTCCTAGACCCTTGAAGGCCTTAAAGATCAGAACCGGTACTTTGCATTAAGCCTAGAAAAGCACAGGCAGCGGATAAAGTTCTTTAAATGCTAGGCTTACATTGGTGCCACCTAGCAGCCAGGATACTTCACTTTGTACCAACTGCAGTTTCCGGGCTGTCTTCAAAGGAAGCTTCGCATAATGCAGTAATGCATTATTGCATAATGCAGTAATGCATTCATTGATGAACCAGCCAAAACCAGTCCGAGGTGCAAAAAGGTTTATTAAGCAGAGAATACTTGAGGTTGAGAGGCAGCATGATATAAACAGAATCAAAAAGTTCCTTTTTGATTCAGACACCATGAATAGACTAACACCTATGCCATATCTCTACAACTTGGCAAACCATGAACTCAGGAGAACCTTCATGGTAATGCGATGGGATGCTTTGCCCTCCGCTGTACTTGAAGGCAGATAACAAAAGAATTCTGATAGACGAACGCCTGTGTCGCTGTGGTGATGGGAAAATAGAATCATTAGAGCATGTCATTTTTGAGTGTAAGATGTACAATCAGATACGAGAAGTTAATATAATGCCTATACTTTCAGTGTATCCGGGAAGACAAAGAGCTCTTCTTTCAAAAATGCTGTCGGATAAGAAACAGGATGTAACATATAAGGTTGCTAAATTTGGATGGTTGGCAATGAAAAGCAGGAGACATTACATTACTAACTAAAGGTAGTTTTCTATTTTTGTTTTTATGCTGTAGTAGGTTTTTAAATAACTTTAATGGGATATTTTACTATACTGGTTTACAGACCTTCTGATTTACTTACCCATATGTTTTACTATTTATTGTATTATGCTTGCTGGTCTATGACCGTAATAATAAATTTTTTGTTGTTGTTGGGTTGCGTTCAAGGTGCAATGAGTGGCAGATCAGAGCTATCTAGAGCAATGGATCTAAAAAGCATGCCTAGACTGCATTTGACCTTATTAAGGAGGCCAGGAGAAAGGGTCAGCTCTACCATCAACTATCCGCACACAAGTCTTATTTGGAATGATCTTTAGTTTAGAGGCCCTCATTTGGCCCATTATCACCTTTGGGCATTCGTTCAAGATTTATCACTGCCTTGCTAGCTCCTGGTGGAGAAGGAGCTATTCATCATCTACACAATTCCCAATCTCCAAATGGGAAATGGATCAGCCAGGTAGGAATGAAACCAGAAGAACGTGGTATCCGATACCCATCCTGGCAAATTTGCTCTGAAGGATTACCATGATTAATGGTAACCAAAAGTTGATAATTTTTACAGGGGTGTTAGTGGTGGCTGCTCCTTAGTTGACGCCGCCTGCGTTAAAGACTCCCAAATTTCAAAGTGTGAACTGTTTCCGTAAGCAACATGAGATACTTTCAGCTTCAAAGAGCTTTTGGCAATTATATCTTTAATGATCTTTAACATGCTGTTTACTTCCCCACAGTCTAACCGCTGGAACTTTCCCTTCTCACTTGCTTTCCCCTTCTTACAAGCGCAGGAAGCGGCCTTAAAATGGGACTGGAAATTAGTTCACCTTGCTCAGTAGTGTCAACTCCAAGCGGCAAAAATGCTAGAGAGTCTTGGGCAGACAAAGGCCTTTCTTAAGACTTGCTTTTCAAGACCCTTCAAGGGATTTTCTGCATGCAATCCTACCTTTGGGCCCTAACGTCTCCCCAAATCACTGGGGCGTCTTGTCCGGTATTGTCCTAGCCTTGCAGAGTGGGATCCTTTAAAGCTGCGATCAAACTCAGGAGCTTGCATGTGCAAAGCCTGGGCTTCTCATTTATGAATTTAGAACATTTGAAATGCCTTTCTGCCCACCCGGGGGTCACCAAGGGGACAAACAATAAAAACGTTAGAGCAAGATTAAAAACACAGAGGAACGTAGGAAAATAATGGAAACGGAACACACAAATAAAGCACATGAATGGGAAGATGGGTCAACGAGAATCAGTGAGGAAATGCCAGACAGGAAAAGAAAAAGTTATCACCTGCCAGCTGAAGACAATGACAGAAGGGACAGATGAGTCTCCGTGCAGAGGGAGTTTAGGCACCATGAATGCCCGAGAAGGCCCTTTCCTGGGTTGCTACCAATCTAGCCTCCAGATGGTGGGGCACCCGAAGCAGGGCCTCCACAGATGACCTTAGTGTTTGGGTAGGTTCATATGGGAGTTGGTGGTTCTTAAAGTATGCAGGCCTTAAGCTGCCTGACTGCAAGGTGTGGGTCCTCCCTTCTTCAGCTGATTCCACTCTTGCTAGGGTTCTGTTGCCCCCCAGCCATTCAGCTGATCTAACTTCCAGGCGCCACATCAGCTGCAACCTTCTAGCTGCTCTGCTCCCTTGCTTCCTCCAGAGAGCATTCTCTGAGCCCGTCCAGCCTCCCCCCGTATCACAGAAAAATGATTCTAGTCGACTGTGTGATGCCACCGTATTCATTTCCCTGCTGGCCTGAGCTCAAATCTGAAGCATCTGAAGAAAAGAAGGGAGGGGGAAAGGCAGCCACGGCAACCTCTGTCATTGCTGTGGGAGAGAAGGGAAGCCAGCCTGAACTGATCAAGGGCTGCCAAACCCTTGTTTATCAGAAATGACCCACTTTTCTGGCTGTACACAAGCAGCGGGAGAACGGTAGATCTGATGCACACCGTCGTCTCCCCAGTGACAGCTCCGCTCTCAAAGAAACTTCCCCTTCCTCCTGCAAAAAACCCTCTGTGTGTGTGTGTGTGTGTAGGAGGATACAGTGAGGATTTCCCTTCTCATTGGACCTGAAAGATGGCTGCAGTGGCAGACCAAGGCATTGTGATCCCCAGAGTACACAACGGCACAGAAACGGGGCCAGGTAACTTAAACTGGGGATCTGCGATGAGTCTGTGATGGCCCAAAGGCAGAATCTGATATTGGATACAAATATGTCAGGCTTGAAAAAGAAAATAAATAAAATTCTAGTCCTTATGGATGCAAAAAGAGGCCTCACAACGTGCTGGCAGATTAAATCATTAAAAGTTTTCAGGCTTGAAAAAGGTGGGGGCAAAGAGGGCAACAACATCTCTATAGTGAAGTGTAAGAAAAGAGGAATCCAAGAAAGCCTCCAAGGAGCTTAGACTCTAAAATACGACCCAAGGGAGGCTACAGTGGAACAGGAGAGCAGTGTTGTGTAATGGTTAAAGTGTCGTACTAGAAACTGAGACAGTCAGGTCTGAATCTCCAAATTTGCCTTGGAAGCTCGCTGGGTGACCCTGGGCCTGTCACAATCTCTCAGCCTAACCTACTTCAGAAGGTTGTTGTGGGGATGGAGGAAGGGCGAACAGTGCAAAAAACTGCTTTGGTTCTCAATCAGGGAGAAAAGCAGAATATAAATTTAAAAAGCAGTAAGCATAAACAGGAGGATAAACAAGAATGGACATTCATGCCAGTTGCAGATTCATTAGGCTTCCTTTGAATAGAGGAGGGTCACACCGGGCAAAGGAGATCTAAGAAGCTTCAAGGAAGTGAGAGAAACTGCATAACGCACATTAAGGGGAAGGTAGCAAGGGAGAACGGGTGGAGTTGAGAGAGAGGGACAGCTAAGGGTAGGGGAACAACGGGAGCAAAGGTCAAAGGCAGTGAGATGGACTGCATATGAGGGCAAAGAGATAAATCAGAGATGCGCACACATTTATACCCGCATGTTCCACGATGCTAACGCTAAGATGATGCATATTTACTTGGGTAAAAAACATATCGGACCCAGGCAGGCCTTCATTCTGAGTAATCATGCACAGGATTATGACCCCCGATTTGCAAGACAGCAAACTTTTCCCTCTCGCGTTGCCCAAGTCTTCCTTTGTGCAGCATTTCCCCCGCAAACTGCCAAAGGAATATCTGAGCCTTGCCAAGTAATGAATGTTAAATCTACTTAAAGTCACCCAGTTTATTCTGAGGGCAGAATCCGGTTTCTACAGAACGGGACAACTCGTTTCTCCTTTGTCTTGCCATTGTTCTGCCCTGCTCCCACCAGCAGCTCCACTCCCACCCACTTCCCTCCACAGTGTTCCACGTTCCAAAAGGCCACATTTAATCACCCTGCTCGAAGGGGGCCTGCAAAGCGGGAGGGTGGCATAATGGCAGGCCCTGGGGGCGGCTGAAAAGATTTCAAAATTGACCAGCGCGTGGTCCCGGATTTGGTTCGATTAGTTTGGTTCCCAACTGGGGCCCCTCATCTGACCAACAGCGGGGCTTGGAGCAGGCTGCCCATTTTCTCTCCTTGGGCTGCCCCCCTCTGTCACCACCGAGTACCTCCCCCCTTTCAGCATTTACAAGGTCACCCTCCGAGAAGGACTTGAAATGTGTCAGAGAGCCACAAACCTAATAATTAGTGAACAATACCAAGGCATTGCCTTTGTGTTCCTAGCAGCCAGGGTAGCTTCTGCAGATGTCAAAAGAATTCCTTCGAGGAGTAAACAGGGCGGGAGAAGCTCTATTTAAAGCCCTGTCACTGTGAGCATGCAGAACAGGAATTCAGGGCAGGGTGGGATTCTGAAAGCGTTTGCTGAAAGGGCGCTTGGAATGCCTGCCCACCAGAATTCAGCAAATGCCTGCGGCGATCAAGCTGGGGCTGCTACTGAATCTAAGAGAAGCTAAATGCAGTGGATAGCGGCTAGAGCAGGAGGTGCTCCGTTGACCAGACCATTTCCAGGCCAGGCCAATTCAGAAGCTTCACTGGCGGCCAATTACAGGGGCTGATATTAGATACCCTTAGGATGTCCTTCCATTCATACATACAAATGGTCACATGAAGCTGCCTTCTATTGAGACAGGCCACCGGCGATCATGGACAGCATTGTCTGCTCTGACAGGCAGCAGCTCTCCAGGGTCTCAGGCAGGGTCTTCCGCATCACTTACTGCCTGATCCTTTAAACTGCAGATGCTGGGGATTGAACCTGGGACCCTTTGCTTGTCTAAATATCCATTCATTGTATTTTATGAACTTCTTGCCTCCGTTCTGTCCTTGGGCAGGGGCAGTCTAAGCCATGGGGCAACTGGGGAAGCTGCTCCGGGCCCCGCGTTGGGAACCCCTGACCGTGCAGACTGCTCCTGTTGCTGGCCACTGCCCTAAAACAGCTACTACCACAGCTCCACAGGTGAGAGAGATGGAGCATCCTTCCATTCATCTCCAGGATCGCCTCTGGAGTTGCGCTGGACCCACCCCATGATGGAGTGGGGAGGGAGAGTGGATGGAAAGCCTTGCACAGGCCCACTGGCTCCAAGCTGGGCATGTTGGCTCATGGCGGCGGCTCCTGCCCACCTGCATGACAGTGGGGAGGGGTAGGTGATCTACGGGGGTCCATGTGATGGCCCCCCCATCACAGCCAATGATTCTGGGTCGCCATCCTTGAATTTTGCCCAGGGCCCCAGAATCACTAACAACCACCACAACCGCGTTTCATTTGTATGCCGCTGTTCTGGCCCACTCCGAGCAGTGAATAGTGTTGTTATTATCTATCCTGGCAATACAGCTGAGGAGCTGGGGCCGAGAGGAATGGCTTCCCCAAGGCAGTAGTGGGATTCGAACCACCAAAGAGTTGCATCACAGCTCAATTAACCACTACACTACACCAGCTCTCCTAAGGCCACCCCTGACCTCATGCAGTCAGACTGAAAGAAAGCGACTGTCCCAGTCACAGGGGCTGGTACCAAATAACCTTCAGTTTATCTATGCATCCACACAAACACACAAAGCAGCCTTTCCGGTGAGCTGGACCATTGTTCGGTCAAGGTCACTGCTGTCTATTCCAACTGGCAGTGGCTGTCCAGGGACTCACCCATCTGAGTTTGGATCTGAACCTGCCGCAGTCTGACACTCTTATCATTACACTACGCTTCTGCACGGGCATTCCGAGCATCATCTCCAACCCTCAGTCTTCCCTTTCTAAAGAGAGAGCAACGGAACCCCCTTCACAGTTAAATTTGCTCAACCCCGTGATTAAAAAGGCCACATTTTAGCTCCTCCTCTACCGCTCTGCATAGCAGACACACCATTAATACGTATTTGCATCACTTTGTCAGAGCTAACGGAACACCACTTGAGCGCTCTCAGGTGCATTGCGTGGCTATTTCCTTAACTGAATGTATGTAGTGGGGGAGCTATTTGATGTTAGAAAAATTCCAGCTAATACCTGCAAGTCTTACAGTGCAGAAATAGGAGAAGAGCAGTTAATCCCTCTCCTTAAACAGCAGGGGGAAGAGGACAATGCTAGCCCCAGATAAAACAGTGGCATATATCAAGCCTAAAGCTGGATTTACAAATCAAAACCGTTCACGGTATCTTTGAGACACTGATACACCACCGTGATAACAGCGGCGTGCAACCCTAGAGAGTTAATATCTTTTAAAAGGTAGCTTTTCTACTCACCAGCATTCAGGTGACAATCTTTAATTTGAAACTGGAGCTCGTTTTCATTCGGAATATCTTTCCATGTGGCGAGGAAGACCTGGCGTTCTACCAGGGAAGAAAGAGGAAAACACAAGAGTGAGAGCCAACGAATCCAAGACAGAATGGCCTCGCTAACAGGACGCAAGGCAGTTGCCGGGAGAAGCATGAGCTCCATCCTCACCTCTCTACTGATGGACTTTTTATCCCTGATCAACGGGATCATCTAACTGCAGAATAAACCAAGCTGCAGAAATCCTGAAACCCAGCGTCTGAGGGACGGATGTCACAGAGCCCAGAGATCATATCCTTCTCTGATGTGTGGATAAATTGGGGGAGGAGAGGAGAGTAAACTTTCTCCTGACGGGTTTTCCGAAGAACCTCCCACCAGAACTCCCCCATGGGGGTTACAGCATACTTATAAGCAGGGCTTTTTTTCAGCTGGAATGCGGTGGAATGGAGTTCCGGAACCTCTTGAAAATGGACACATGGCTGGTGGCTCCGCCCCCTGATCTCCGCTGGGTGGCACGGAGGGCAATCTAAACTCCCCTCTGTCTGGAGATCAGGGGGCGGCACCACCAGCCATGTGACCATTTTTGCTGAGGGTGATTTAAACTTTTAAAAACTCCCCCCTCGTTCCAGGTGACCCAAAGTGACGTCATTCGTCCTGGAAGTGTGTGCTCACTTTATGCGCGCGCATGTGGTACCAGGGGCACCACCTCCCGTCAAGAGTTGCCCCCTGTGTTGACAACCCACTGAGTTCCACCACCTCTTTTCCCAGAAAAAAGCCCTGCTTATAAGAGGGGACTCACAAGAAAATGTGGGGGAACCAAGGGGTATACTTGTTTTCTGCTTTTCTTTTGCCAATTAATTGGGAGGGGGTAGAACTTTGGCACCCATTCAGTCTTTTTTTCTGCTCCAAATGCAATCGCTGGTGCAGTTGGCTTCACTTAGAACAACGATACAGGAGGTGGCAGGGTTCTATCTGCTCTGCACTGAATTGGAGTCCCTTTGGATGCCATTTATCTTTAACACACCTTGCCTCTAGTTTGGTCCATAGAAGCCATCATTCTGAACGAGAATTTACAGGTTCCAGGGAAAGGAGCAAAGCAGCAGTGCCCCTTCCCAATCTCAGCTGATCACTGTGAAGAGTATCTCCCCCCCCCCGCCACATAGATCCTGTTTTGCACCAGACATTTCTAGATCCAGTGGCAATCACATGACATATCCCCCCCCCCCGGCAAAGGTCAACCTCCCAAAGCCAGAACACACAGACCACTGACCCATTTTGCCATCCTCTACGAAAAGCACGTTGAGGGGGATAAGGCAGCTGAAGTAGAAGACATCGATGTTGTTCTTCACGGCCACCTGAATGAGAAGGGGAAAAAAGACAAGAGAAACACTTATTTATCCAACTTTAATCCTGCTTTTCTATCAAGGATCCTGATGTAGCTTTCGAGCAAGAAAACAATTTGACATAAGATCACTCCAAGGGCTGAGCTAAAAGGGAGAGCACTCGACAAAAATCCCTCAATTTTTCTTGACCATTTCTCCACTAGTGGAAAAAGCAGCAGCAAGCCAGACATCTCTCTATTATGCCTGGACTCGCTAAAATAATATTTTGATCGCTGCACTAGCTTTGGGAGCAAACGTTTGGTTGAAGAGCGGGATAAAAATATAATGCGTTTGCAAAGTTGGTTTTAGGCATAACGGGAAATGAAGCACTAGGGTCTCCTCACGCAAAGTTGGAAATGCTACCATGAAAGTAGACAAGAGCTGGGCTAGACCGACTGATGGTCTGATCCTGCCCAGGGCAGCTTTGCGAATTGAGACTCTGTGGCCTGGTGGAGGAGCAGCGGGGAATGGGTGCTGAAGAGCTGCCCACCAGTCAGAGAAGACAATACTGATCTAGGCAGACTCAACTGGTTAACTTGCTATGAGACAATTTAATGTGCTCATATATAAAATCTCCCTTCTGCACAAATCCTGATAAGCAACTTTTTTCTAGGGATGGGGCTGTTTTGGGGAAACGTTTCCAAAATCTGCTGTCTCCATGACCTGCTTCAGGATTTCTGGAAGCACATGGCTGGCCATTATGGGAAACAGGATGCTGAGTTGGATGGACTCTGCTTCAGATTCCACAGGGCTCTTCTTATCCTACTACTTGAAAGGTAAGCTGTACTGGCGACGACTCACTTTTTATCCTCATGCAGGCGCATTGCCGATGACTCTGGCCATGAGGCTGCTGCAAAGCACCTGCGTGGTGCCGGGAGGGGGACTGCTGAATCAGTTTTCTAGAGCCCATTGTATTTTTTTACACAACAGGTCTTGTTGCTAGTTAACCATAAGTGGAAAAGGAACCCCCATACACAAGGGCAGTGTTGTTCTTAGTACCACAGGCAGGGGACAAACGATGGAGGAAAGTTATTGGCCAGTATGAGAAACAGGATGCTGGGCTGGATCCAACCAGATTTCCCACTGTCTCACTGAATTCTTTCTATTACAGCCCCCATTCCACATGGTCATTGTCCATGCAGCTCCTATGATCTCCAGCATAGCCTTTTTTGGTAGCCAAATGGTCAGCCCTTTTTCTTCAGCAGCCTCACTTCATCATCATCATCATCATCATCATCATCATCATCATCATCATCATCATCATCATCATCATCATCATCATCATCATCATTCCACCTTTCTCACTGAGACCGAAGGCAGATTACGCACTAGGATAGTCACTGTGCAAAATGCAATAATGAACAACAGTTAGGACAGTGAGCAGATACAACAGAGAATGGCAGCAGAAAATCTGAAATAAGCATGAAGCCGAGGACAGAGATGAAATCTTTCTGAAACAAAATGTAACTAGTTAACATGACATGTTTAGCGATGCAGAAACTCCCTAGTAGGAGTATATGACATGCCCAGCGTGTGGGCTTCCAGGAAGCATGAGAAAGGATGCTGACGTAGAAGGTCTTATCCAGCAGGGCTCTTATTTGCTCAGGAACTACTGTACCCCATGGTGTCCCAATCAGTTGGAGGCTGTATCCCACCCCTGCTCGCTCACAAGAGTTAATAAGAGTGTATTCAGTGTCACTGAGTTGTGGTTGAAGCTGCTCCTGGTGAATCCAGTTTCGCCACATGGGAGTGGGGAGAGAAGAGAGTTTAGAAGAAGGGGCAGGCTGTTGTCTCTCCCTCAAGTGTCTCAACAGTTGCAGCTCGATTTACTTTGTCCCACATGGAGAGCCTGCCTATGGAGGCATGAGATCACCTGTTCATCTGCATGGGTTTGGTCTTGGGCTTCACAACTTTGTTAGACAGGGGTGTGAATGGGGTGTCTATAATAGTGCCTGTTACATTGAAGGATCTGAAATCTGGTGCTTACAGGAAACTAACGGCAATGCTGTGTGAAATTTGCAAATTACATGTGCACCCCTCCCAATTTTCTAGATACACACTAGTCAGTGGGAGCTGCTACACCTTAGAGAAAGAGGCCCATAAATTGTTGTGGCAGTCTCCGAAGTCTTTGGCAGTTTTAAAATTTGCCATGTGACAGTATCAGCATTCAACACATTTCTAACATTCACTGTAACACAGATATACAAATCTCTACAGAACTAAGAGTCCAGGTGGCAAGTTTTGACCCAGGGACCATGCATTCAAATTTCCTCTCATTGTTGGAATCAGTGTAAATTCAGGCGAGAGCTGGCATGCAGAACGCATGTTTCCGCAGAGAGGAGTCCACAAGAATAAAGCCCAGAAATCCAGTGTGACTGGTGATTTTAAGCAGACTTCCAGGAGAACCAGCCCTGACTCTGCTAGAAACGAACTCCGAACAATCAAGAGCCCTGATGTTCCTTCCCCAGCCTGAAGCACTACAGCTCTCTGGGGGAACAAACCATCTAAATCAACAATCAGCGACTTCCTATTCTCTGGCATCCCCGGCTATTGATCACAAAAACTCAGCTTGCAGCAGGAGGGCAAGCAGGGGAAAGCAGTATTCCCATATGGCAGAAAGGGGGGGGGGAAAGGCTGCCCTCCAAATCATCCCAAAATGTAGTCAGGGCTTGTTTGTAAGCAGTTAGAATTGATTCATGTCTTCACGGCTGCTGCCAGCGCCGCCCTTTGCACTCACTGCCAAAAAACATGGCATGTCGGTTTGGCTCCTTTCTCGGAGTCTCAGCCAAAACACAGGGCAAAGCTTTCCTCTTGAGGCTGAGGCGACTTGACAGATCCCGAACTCTGTCCTGTCCCCTGCCCTTAACCTTTCTCCTTGTTGCGCTTGGTACCTTTTGATGCAAGGGATAGAGTTTTGATCCTGGGATTTGGACCTTTTAGGTACAGGATCCCAGGGTCCAAACTTGAGACTCCCACCCAGCCAATACAATTGTCCGCTCAAGTGCTCCTCTTCCATGGAAAGTGGTATCAATTATGAGAACTGTTCAGCCAAAACTGTTTGATGCCTGGACCATGAAGCTCCTTCATGCATCTTCCGACTCCTCACTTTCCGCTTAACCCCCTCCTCTTCTCCCTCTCCCTTCATCCACACTTCCCCCTCAGCTCCCCATTTCTCAATTCCCCACCTAGGCTGTCTCTCATCTCATTGGCCATCCTTCCTTCAGTTCTCACCCCTTGGGCCCTTTTCCTTTCCTGCTTACTGGTGCTCAGCCACAAGGCCGCCCTCCCCCGTTGCTCCAGCTTCTGTCAGACTCTTCCTAAAGATCCTCAATAACATTCTTCTCACAGACAAACTACTGTTGCGTCAGGCTGCAGATAACGCAAGGCAGACTCTTGGCTTTGGAGGTGTCTAAACAGGCACCCCAGTCACCTGCTTCAAAGGATGACTAAAAATCCTGTAGCAGTTGACAGGATTTTGGAATTTGGAGGGAATGGGATAGAAGCTTTGCAAGACACTAACAAGGCCCATTCCTTGCCTATGCGCACACTGCAGAAATTTTAGAGGGCAGAGACTACATCACAGTCACAAGCACTTTTTTAAAAAAAATTAAAATGTTAAGTGGAAATATCTAGGAAGTTTCTGCAATCAGTACTATACTCCATAAAGCCTTACAGCAAAGGTTCCTAACATGGTGCCCATGGGTGCTGCGGTTCTGCTAAGTGTTTTTAGAATGGAGGACAGATGGGATTTTGCCCAGCAAGGCTTTTGATTGAACACTGGAGATTTGATTGGCTGCGCAGATTTTTGAAAATATTGCTTTTGCAGCAAAAAGGCTCTTCACTGAGTGACTGAAAGGAAGCTGCAGCAGCCATTTTGTGGTTGGCTCCACCTACTGCGGCAGCCATTTTGTGACTGTGCCTACGATGCTACGTCAGAATTCCAAAGGTGCTCACAGGCTCAAAAATGTTGGGGACCCCTTCCTTACAGCATAATGCAAAACTATTTGTTGCTATCTAAGGCTCAAGAGATAAGAACCATTTTAGTCAAGTGTCTAAAAGGGTAACAGTCTACGCAGGAAGTAAACACATCCAAGAAAGGGATGCCCACAACTGAAGCACAACTAAATATTGCTCACCACAACCTTGGAAGTTGAGAAGCACCCAGAGCAGGGCCAGAAGTGCCTCTCTCAGCAGATGGGCAGGTTCATTAAGAGAAGGTGGTCCTACCCCCCCTTGCTCTTCACACATACCCATAGAAACAGCATGCCATCACACTGTGTATTCCCACTGATCCTGTACCCAACTGTAGCCAATAGTGTGTCAGCAGGGAGAAGGCAAACCTAAGATTTAAGAACATCACGCCCAACATTGTTGGAAGTTAAGCAGATCTTCAGGAAGGACCAGATGTGAAGGCAGACCGTGTCCTTCCGAAGCTGGATCGTTGATCTCTGAGAAATCCAATGGACAGGGTGGGATTGAAATCTAAAATTAATTCTGTTACTAGTCAACAAAGCTAGGCAGGGCATTGGAGGCCGAGTTTTCAAGATCCCATTTCCCCTAAAAAGAAAAGATTCCAAGGCAGCTCCATTTCCACGCATGGTACCAAATCCTATGCTTGGAGAATAGCAACATCTGTCGGCTGCCAGCATTAGCACGGGCCCTCGATACTTTCCACCCAAGAGAGGAGGGCTCTTATGGCTACAATCCTTGACCAAAGCCAGCATTCTGCAGCACCAGGTGGCCTGGAAGAGCCTGAGTAAGTCAAACGAAGAAAATATTCTCCAGGCACTCGGCGCTGATGAAAATCAATGCAACAGGCACAAGCTGAGTCAGAAGAACCGTGCTGGGCTGGCAAAGCACTTGGTGTGGGGCGTTGTTGCTTTTTTGTTCCACGTGTTGCCATCTGGTTAGGTAATGCCTAACTAAGCAACTGAGCAAGGCCCTGAATTCGCACAAACCGTTCCTTGGCGTGACTATATCAAGTTGCCAAGCTGGCCTTTTGTACCTGAGCAGTTTCACAAGTGTCTTTGAAGCAAAACTCTTCCCAGGGCCCTGTTCAAACCACACTGCAGAGAAGAAACTGTGACTCCTGCTTGGCTGTTTTGTTTAGATGCTCCTTTAGACCAGAGGTTTCCTAACTTCCTCCATTTGGGAAAGTCTTCCATGCAGAGTCATTATGCGGAGTGTTTGCCATGGGTCTCTTGTGCCTTGTAAACAATTCCAGGGGCACAGTCTTTATGTGTGGGTCACAAGCCAGGTCTGTTGGACCCTGGTGATAACAAACCATCATCTTGTTGGCAGAATGCCTTTGCAGCAGTCAGAACATCAAACTGCTTTAAGATTAACAAAAGCTTTACTATTAGAACTGACCAAAGTGGATAGGAAAGCAGAGAGATCAGTCAAGCTTCCTAGCTCACTTGAGAGCAAGTTTGTGTGTAGAGTTCTAGAGGGCCAACCTAAAAATACCATTCTGCAGACAGACAAGAGGGAAAGGTCTTTACGAAAGAAAGTATTCCTCTTACAATACTGTCTATTCAGATCTTGCTCCCCGCCCCGCACCATCTTCTCTTCTTCTTTGTATACTACATATTGCTAATATATTTTGACACTTTTCTGCAGCTATGCACTGCAAGGGAAAATTGAGCAAGACATATTCACTTACAATGGAAAAGAGCAGTAGCACCTATAAGACTAACAATGTTTGTGGTAAGGTATGAGCTTTTGTGAGTTACAGCTCACTTCTTCAGATACATCTAGAATGTGAGTCCACCTGCCCTTATATCTTGGAGTGATTTCAGATGCTGAATGACAATAACTGGTGAATGACAATAGCAGGCATGACTGGATTTGGTATGCAGAGGGGTAGTGGATGTGGAGAAATTAGCATTGTTAATGAGACAGGAAGCCTAAGTCTCGATTCAATCCAGGTGGAGGCATTGTTTTGAGCTTTGTCTTGAGCTCACACCCTACCACAAATTTTGTTAGCCTTATAGGTGCTCTTGGACTCTTGCTTTGCTTGTCTTTCACTGCTACAGACAGACTAACAGGGCTACCCATCTTGATCGATATTCACTTACAGAGAAGCACCCCCCACCCATTTCTTCCCATCATGAGCATCTGTGGTTCTCCAGATCCTTTTGGGAACTGCTGCTCTAGACGGGCAGTCTGCAAGTTTTTACAAGATGGTTTACTTTGAGGAGGGGGGTGGAGAATGATGGGACTGGCCCCCGTCCCATGTCCAAAGTAGCATGCTGTAGCTACTGCTAAGTTCACCCTCTCAGAGGACAACTGTAGAGCCAACTATGGGGATGAGAGGGCTCAAGCTAATCTCTGAAGCCAGTCCCAGCACAAAATGTTCCCCTCTGTCACTATCACGTGGATATTCCTCTCATCACTTCTCAGACCCCCCAAAGAGGGAAAGCGCTCCTGATGGGTCCTCAGAAGGATCCACTCCATGGCTGTTCTCTCCTACTCCTGTCTGGAGAAAGAGGCTAAGGGGTCACTGGGAGACCCAGTGGGATAATAATATAATAACAACATTCCATTTATACACTGCCCTTCAGGACAACTCAACGCCCACTCAGAGCGGTTTACAAAGTGTGTTATTATTATCCTCACAACAATCACCCTGTGAAGTGGGTGGGGCTCAGAGAGCATTGAGAGAGCTCTGAGAGAGCTGTGACTGACCCAAGGTCACCCAGCTGGCTTCAAGTGGAGGAGTGGGGAATCAAACCTGGCTCTCCAGATTACAGTCCTGAGCTCTTAACCACTAAACAAAACTGGCTGAAGAGGTTAGAGCACTGGAATGGGAAAAACAGAGTTCAAGTCCCCAACTGTGTGACCCTGGGGTTGGCCACTCTGTTCCCAGTCTAATCCACTTCACAAGACAATTTTGGGAGGGAAAACCAAATACGGTGCTCTAAAGTCTTTAAAGGTAGAATCAAAATGCAGTAGATGGAAATATAGAAAGATCACATCATTAGTTTCAAGACCGTAACAGAGCACATGAAAAAGGTTACCCTTTGTGCTCATCAGTTCTCTGACCTTCTGAAGCACAAGGACAACTGTGACTATGGAGCCAAAAAAACACTAATGGGAGCATCAAAGTTCGTTTTTAAAACATCTACATTTCTCCCTCCCTCCCTTCTGCAAACAATATTTTTGTACATGCTAATTCCACTGACTCAGCTGTGTGGACAAGCTGCTCTCGCATTGGATGGGGGGTGGTAAAAGAAAAAAGGAAGAGGGGAAAACAGCGATCCCCTGCTGCACACCGAATTCCTCAACAGTGCTGGCAAGAAAAGGAAGAAATGTTCTGTTTGAGGGCAACTGTTTTGCCTGAACCACATGCGGTTCCAGGGGCCACAATCGGGCAAGATCATCAAAAGCACGGCCGCAGAGAGGATTTGACCGTGGCCTGCCTTTCATCTCTTAACTTGTTCCGACTTGGCTCTCCACCACGAGGTCTCTAATAGCTCCATGTGGTAGCTCCCCCGGCTGTGGAAAAGGGCAGCCAAGTTGTACAGCAATGAAGCAGCAAATGCGCCAACGGGCAAGCAGCTGGCACGAGACCTCCTACTTTTTAACAAAGCACCACTCTTCTCTGCACGCAGTGGCATCAAGGATGCTGAGGGAGGGGACTCCCTTTCGCAACACCTGGAAACTGCCTCCCCAAAGCTGATCAGAGCATCCCACCTGGAGATCTCAGCGGAGTGATTTCCATTCTATCGTACTCGTTGACTGACTGATTGATTTGACTTATATTCCACCCTCCCCACAAGTGGGCTCAGGGCAGATACAACAGAGTTATAACTACAAAAATCATAAAAACAAACGAATTCTGTGCAGTAAAAGATCACCCGCAGGGGCAGCTACAATTTCTTGGCCCAACCAACACATCCCACTGGGTGGAGTCAGTAGCCAGGTAAGCTGATCATATGCCTGGCGAGATATCTCTGTCTTGCAGGCCTGGGAAAAGGAGAGTAAATTGCTCTGGGCCTGGGTCTCTACAGACAGAGAGTTCCACTAGGTAGGTGTCAGGATGGAGAAGGCTCTGGCTGTAGTTGATGCCAGGCAAGCCTCCCTGGGGCCAGGGACCATTGTTTATCAGCAGATCAAAGCATCCTCCAGGGCACATATGGGGAGAGGCGGTCCCGCAGATATGCTGGTCCCAGTCCGCTCAGGATTTAGTAGATTAGAACCAAGGTGGGCTAGTACCATTAATGGAACCATTAGAGGAAGGGTAGAAAGTAACTGCACATCCCCTCAATGTGCTTAGATCTGGCTTCAGCTGAGAATCCCCTTCCCAGAAAACATCGGTATTGAATGTCATTCCAACTCCTTTTTTAAAAAAAACAACAACTGTGCTGCTTGGAGTGGCAGCTCTGGCTGATGTGGCAAAAAAACAACCTTGGCTTGAGAACCGTTCTCCTGAAGCGCCAGATTCTCTGATTGGAACTACGCAATAAGCATTGGACACAGCTGAATGCACAGCCAGCAACATTACACACATTACTTTGCTACAAAATTAGGATGTGTGTGAGGGATTTTTACGGAACACAACATCTGGTATTCGTAATTTGGGTAACACTGCAATTCTGAAAGAGACCAGAAAGAACTGAGCATGTAGGAAAGGGTGCAGAATTCAGATACAGGAAAATCTCAGCCTTTGTTGTTATTTAAGTCATGCTGCTAATCATTATGGTTATTCTGACGGGCTAAACAATGTGTTCAGTGGTTGGGGTGGGTGGAACTCCGGGGCTCTCGAGATCCTTGCCTCTCTCCTCAACATTAGCAAAACCAGAGTATCTTATGCAAAACCATTTTTTTTAAAAAATGCAAAACACGTGCCATGGTATTTTAGTTAATATGCAGTATTTGTGCACATTGCAGAACTTACATACCCTTGGCTCAGGATTTTAATTTCAGCATGGAGTACGGGAGACCCTCAGATGGGACTGGTTCTCCAGGGAAGATACCCAAGGAACTACTTGGGTTGGCAAAAAGAGGAGAGCACCTACAAATCTCACAAGGCCTTAATTAACCTCGAGCTATTGGCGATGGGCAATGCCCCTGGCTCCATAACACATTGCTGGCTATGCCCCAAGCCAAGCCACAGCTAGCAGGGATGCAGGAGGAGGCAATGGGTATACCTTGCTCAGGGTGACAAAGTACCTTGAACAGGCTCCATCTTCGTCCTGGGCTTGTAAAGGCCACAGGACTAACATTAGGCTCATAATTCTAGCTGGCTGCAAGCATTCAGGATGCAAAGTTCCAGACCCAACTCTCTGTCATTGAGAGCTGGAGAACATGTGGAAGGAAGAGATGACCCATTCCCACATCCCTTGACATTGACATAACAGACAGTACATTTGCCAAGCGGTCTCACCGAATGGGTGAAGGATGGGAATGGATGGGAGAATGCCTGAGATGCTCCCCCCTAGGATTGCCAGGTCCCCTTACCCTCCTCCTTAAGGTGAGTGCCGGGGGGGGGGGCATGGCACTCACCTTATTCTTTGTCTTCACACACGCTCCTGAGGCAGTGCAATGATGCCACTTCCGGGAAGTGACATCATCATGCATGGAGGCCTGTTCCCCCACCTCTCCCCCTCCCCCGGCAGCCTGGTGAGTGGTAGCAGGGGGCAGAGGGTGGGAGCAGGGGTTTCCCTGCCACCACCGGTGGACTTGGGGTCCCTACCCCCCCTCCAGACATTGCCTTAAGTTTCACAAGAGAAGACACACTGGATATGAATAACAAATGCTTTTTGCATCTAGTAAAGAGTCTAGTGGCACCTTTAAGACTAACTAACTTTATTGTAGCATAAGCTTTTGAGAACTACAGCTCTCTTCGTCAGATGCATGGATCTGCAAGCATGCATCTGACGCAGAGAGCGGTGGTTCTCGAAAGCTTACGTTACAATAAAGTTGGTTAGTCTTAAAGGTGCTACTGGACTCTTTACTATTTTGCAACTACAGACTAACATGGCTAACTCCTCTGGATTTCTGCATCTGTCGCGCACGCAGGGCCCAAACGGCATAATTTGCACACACTGATTTTATGATGTACAGACTGTAAGGTTTGTCTTAACAAACTAGGTAGCCAACACAGAGACCAAGGGTCTCAAGGTGACTGGGAGGGGGGGCACAGCAAGCTTATTTATTTATGAAAAATTATTAATATATTTTTACCCCTACCTTTGGCCCCAGAAAGCTGGTATACCTCCAACCCCATGTCAATTGAATATCCCCACAGCTTTTAAGATTATTGATTAAATGGTTGCAATCTTTGGACTTGTCAGCTCAGTATTTTCTCACTCCCTCCAAATTAGCAGTTGCATCTCTGCCACCTTAGTGCCAAGTTGGAGCCTGTGGTACTGAGAAAGCACAGCTATTTCAAGCTGTTTGCTTGAAGCTTCATTAATTAGCCATCAGGACGCAGAACGTAAGAGCCAAATGAGAAAGCAGGTTGGCTTGCAGGTTTAATAAAGGAGACTTGGCAGTCATGAGAAGACACTGATGGCACATCCACATGGGGTGGGGAAGGAGATAACAGCTTACGGATGCGATCCTTCTGTGCACCAAAATGATGCTAAGGATGCAACAGTGGTGCGTGCCGCACCACTAGGAGCCAGCAGACTTGTAAAATGTGGAAGCCAGCCCGCTGACCACTACAGACGCAATGCACATCTCATCGGTGCTCAAAGATTGGCAACGGCTTCCAGTTTGTCTCCAGGCACGATTCAAAGTTAACCTTGAAAATCCCCAGCCTCTGGTACTTGCTTCTACAGGAACTTGATTAGAATTGATATGTGCCATTCTTGGGGACACCAGATGGTAGATGGGTGTCCGGAGGCTGGGATCCAAGGGGACGCAAGCTGAGTTGCACTAGAGGAAGGCAACTTCCCCACCTTCACACTCTTGCTGCAGTTTATCCCTCCTCTCTCCAGAAATCACATTTCTTTGGTCAGGAGACTGGAAGGAACAGTAAGAGGTGACCGACTGGGAGTCTGCAGAAGGAGGGAGGCAACTGGGAAAAACCACTCTCCCCTCCTGGAATAGCTGTTTCACTGAAGGAGCTGCTGCTATGCCACGGAACTGCACAACACAGAGTCCCAGCAGCCTGTGTGTTGATTCCGCTTGTCACCTAAAATCAGCTTCCCAAGTGGCTTTCAGGAAAAGAACTACCACTGCTGATGTTCCTTACAGAGCAGAGTCCCTAGGTCAAACTTGGATCCATGTAGCATTGTTCCCCCAGCATCTGGAGGCCAGGGTTGCTAAGCGGAACCTCTGGTTGGAGTCTAGCTCAGAACACCTGCTACCATCAATAGGGGAGGGCCTGTTACTTTTATACTCTATGTGGGCTTCCTGGAAACACCCGCCTGCTGTTGCTGCAAACAGGCTGTCTGATACAGCAGATCCTGTAAGCAGTCACCACAAGACGAGAATCTGTATTTTGGCATACTGTTCAAGCACAGAGAGCGCACCTCTCTCTGCCTAACGGTAGACTTGACTGCAAACGATGTCTTCAGTAAGCTGCTGCCCAGCAGGTTTCACTACAAAAGCACGGCTCAGACAGCCCCTGCCCAGTCTGGAGCCATAAGCTGGCCTGCATAGGAGCAAGAGGGCTCTCCGTCTGAAGGGCTAACAGATTTTTGAATTTGTGCTTAACTCAAAAAATCCTACCAACTCGGTAGGTAACTGGAAGGTTGGTGTTTTTGCTTTTTTCCCAGCACCTTCATCAATTTTTTAGGAGCCAGCTGTCCCCTGCCAGCTTTCATCTCGGGTAGCAAAGAGAACCAGACCTCATGCTTAGGAGCATCTGGAATATTTCTGTCCCCTGCGGCTTTGCACTGGAGCACAGACTTGGATGCACAAAACCTTAGATGTAAATAAAGCAGGGCCTTTTCTCCAGTGGCCCCGAAGTCACAGAACACCCTCCCTTCAGGAATTTCATTTACCTCTGCCCTTGGTGGCAACCTTCTGAAAGCATTAGAAAAACTCGTTCTTTTTCCCAGCTGCTTTTGGCAATTAGGATTTTTTCTTTTTTTTCTTTTTCCATCATGCTTCTGCATTAGGCGTTTGGTTTCATGATTTTAAAACTGGTTTTGGTTTTTTTCCAATTATTTTCCAAACCACTTGATACATTCTTTTACTGAGAAGCTGGCATAGATTTTTTTAATTATATAGAATAAAAACTTAGGAACTAGACTCTCCTAAAGGAGTATCTTTGACAGCAGCCAAAATTGTCACTACATTCCATTTCTGGATTTCTTTAGGCATTCAAGTGCCAACTTCTTTCACTGCAAATATTGAAGACACTGATGCAATCTGGCAACTTTAGAGATGAGATTCATTGGTAAGCAACTTTGCCTTTTTGACTTTCTTAAGAAGGTTAGTAGACAGAGAAACAATGCCCCCTCAAAAATAAAAGTTTCTGAAACTGAGCAACATTTCTTTCTTACCTCTGCAATTGTTCTTCCCCCAAATCTAAGCCTCTTCCTCCCGCCCCTCAATCACACAGCTCCTACCTGGAGGTTGTTCAGGGGCTCCATCTTCATGACCGGCCCCAATGTGTTCAGGGGAAGGGAAACATCAATGCTCTGGTTTGGCATCAGTGGAGTGTGGATGGCCAAGGGAGTGCTGGGAATGACTCCGAAACTGGGGAGAAAAGAAGATTTTAAAAAGGCATGTCAAAGTGCTGGGAGAATCTTACAGGTCTTGTTTCAGAGAGAAAAAAACAAAAAGGCAGTATCTCATAGTGGTTAGAGTGTCAGCGTAATCTGCCTCACAGGGTCGTTGATAGGGAAATGTAGAGGAAGGGAGAACTATGCTTGCAGGCTGGAAGCCCTTGGAGGAAGGAATGTGTCAGAAAGATTTGCCCTGCTGGAGCAGAACAATGGTCCATCTAGCTTGGCCTAGAGTACCCAACCAGAGAAGACCATACTGAGCAAGGTGCACCTAGGATCCAGCTTCTTCTAAGACAGCTGCATATAATGCCTGGTATCTAGGCATTTAGTTGTAAAGCCTTAAAGTTACTCAAGCCTTTGGAAGAAGAGGCAGAGATTTCCTCCATTTCTCCCAGGTATATCACCCTATGCTCTTCTTGAGACTCTCTGCAGACCCATCAAAGAGCACAATCCAGGGAAGTTTAGCAGGCTGCAGTGGGACAAAAAGGCTCCGATCTGCAAGATCTGCAGACTGATGGACCTGTGCCACTGGCTACTATCCACTGAAAAGAGGTAGCCTCTTTCACAAATCTAATTCTCGCCTTTCTCCCTTCCCCCCAAAATCTATCTGAATGAACAGCCATCACATCATCGTGTGGCTGTGAGTTCCATAAAGCAGTTCTTTTTGCCTCTCTTGAACTGACTGCTAAGCAACTTCCTTATGACCAAGACCACGGAATCTGATAACTGGGGTGTTATTATGCCTGCTTGATTATATAAAATTGGGCATTTGCATCTGGGAGGCAGAAACGACAAACAAATGAGGCATTCCTTCACAGCTCCCTGGCAGGAGAACTAATGCAGCAGCCAGAACCTGGTATTCACTCAGGCATTGCTGCCTATGAAGACCTCTGCACAGCGAACTCTGGGGCTTTTCTGGCCAAACAAGAGAGCTCAAAAGTAGCAGTGCAGGAATGAGACTCTACAGAGAGTAGGTTCTACTGAGAAGCAGAGATGTGTCCCTCCAACCGAGGGTTTCGCTCGTATGTAATCTAGCAGGCAAGCCTGAACTTGGCACGCTCGTCTTGCTTAACTGTTAGTGCCAAGAGCCCTGCCTGAAAGATCCTCCCAATGGATTCAGCCCGAGCGAGCGTATGCACTACGATCCAGCTTTCCTCAAAAAGGCTGCCAGTAATTTCAATAGAAGTCTCCCCCCACCTCCAAATTAAATTTCATTTTCTAATTCTGCAAGGCTAATCAGACATAAGACAGGCTGCAGAGGGGAGAATGTTTTCTGGGTTTCTGCAAGAATGGACAGCGCAGAATTGGGAGCAGAATTCTGGCCCCCAAGAACTGGGGATTTTTCACAGCAAGTTTCTAGTCCTCGTGACTGCAAATGCATGGCCTGTGTCTGTTGAAATCAGATGGTGGGCAGAGGGTTAGCTTTAAGAGATTTCCAGCAATCAGGGAGAGAAGATGATTGCTGTGGTCCCCACCCAAAGATTGCAGAATAACTTATGCAGACTTATACAAATACATACAAACCAGTGTCAGGGACGATAATTTATGCAGCTCGCAGCATCCAGCTTTGCTTGCCACAAGGTTTGGAGTTCTATTAATGCAGGGTTTTGTGTTGTAGACTGGAGGCTTTGGATAGCCGAGGCAACCCCAAAAGACTGGTTTGCAAAAGCAACTTCACAAACACCTGAATCCAGCTGCTTAAGACCAGAGGATTCAGGGAGCATAACCCCCTACGGTTTACTGGACTGTCTGTTGAGAAAAACAGGGAAGCTCTTCCTTCACCAAACTCTCCCAAGCCACTGAAAATTTGCCTAGCTCCCTTATTCTCTTTTCCCCAGAGGTTTGCCAAAGCATAGTCTAGATTGTTCAATTCAGATGTCGGTATTGGGGGTAGGGTAAAAGCATTCGTGCATTGTCATTTGCCCGGAGGCTACAGGGTGGGGGCAGATGATACAGCCAACTTAATAAAGATAAAAGACCTTTTCTAACAAGCTGACTGTAGGATTTCTAGAGGGGGTGTTGCAGGAGGGGGAAGCTTCACATCGTCAGGCTGTACTGACCAATGGCATGATCTCTCCCCCACATTATGCCAACCGCTTGCCTGCAACGCCCTCTCATCCGTCCACAGGGAAAGAGCCGGGTTGGTACAGAGGAATTTCCGGAGAGCTATTCTGAATACCGACATTAGCGTCTTCTCCCAGGTGGCTCCCGGCAGCTGCCGTTCTCCAGCAGCGGCAGAGAACCAGACCTCTCGCTCTGCCTTCCAGACCGCACTCAAGTCTGGCTCAACGCTTCCTTGCCCTGAAGTTAGCCTCGGATTATTTGCAGGGCCTTGGATGCCTTGCGCTTAAAATAAAATAAAAAATCTGCAGAATGAACAGAAGAGGACTCAGAAAGGTGTGGGCCCAGTCAGTCTCTCTCAGACAAACGGGGGGAATCAGGAGGATAAAGTGGAGGAAGGAGAAACCACGAGCGCAAGGAAAACACGCCAGAGAAATAAATTATACAAATATCTATTTATTTACACCCCACTTTTCTCATCTATGGGGAACGTTCTCCCCTCGTCCATTTTATCCTCACAAACCCCCTGTGATCGGTTTGAGGCTGGCTGGCAAGCTTTCATGGCAGAGCAGGGATTTGAACTTCTGTCTCCCAGACCCCAGTCCAGCACTCTAACCACTACACCATGCTGGCTCTCATAAGCTTTGCTTACGTCTGTGCAACACACTCTTTTGTTTATTCATTATACCCCGCTCCGTAGATTCCAGCGCAGCTCTACCACCCTTCCTCCTCTCTTTAAAATTCACATTCTGACCTTTTTAACAAAACGGGGCTTACCAGCATACGGCTGCCTGAACTAATGGTTTTCAAACTTATTTATTTAAAACATTTATTAGCCGCCCTTCTACCTTACGATATACGCAAGGCAGATTACAACAGACATAAAAACACATTAAAAACGTTATTTAAAACCACATTCTAAAGCAGTTCTAAATAAAAACGGTCTTCAGCCACCTTCTAAAGATCAAAAGTGAGGCACTGCCCTGGGGAGGTTGTTCCGTAATCATGGAGCTGCCACCGAAATAGCCCTTCAGGCCCTTTTACCTTCAAGGAAAGCTATCCACATTATTATATTTATTCCACCCTTCTCCTCAAGGAGATCACGGCAGTGCCCACACAGCCCTCCCCTTTTCCATTTTACCTTACAACAACTCTAAGAAAAGCTAAGTCAGGATGAGTGACTGGCCCAAGTTTCCTCTGAGAAACGAACGGCTGAGAGGTGGTTGAACCCAAGTCCACACTACTCTAAACATCGTTCCACTGGTTCTTGAATTGTTGGCCAAGGAACTTCTACATGGCTGCTGAGGAGCCTGGAGCGTGTCCTAGGATGTGAAACCTTTTTGTGGCGTGCTCACGAGGCACTGCTAAAGAGAAACCAAGAGGAGCACACACAGACCCTGGATGAGGGGAACTGATGTTCACAGTAGACATGCCATTTTCAGAGAAGCTTGAGTGTCACAGTCCCCTGGTTGAAAGCTACAATTCATCCACAGCTGCAAACTAAGAGCCTTGTCACGACTGAGCGTGCTTGGTGACTTCTTAACTGGACTACTACAATGAATTTTATGTGGGGCTACCCTTGAAGACAAGTCGGGAACTTCAGCTGATCCAGAACACACCATCATGGCTTTTATCTAGGGCTGGTTTCATATTCCACCAGTGTCACAAGAATTCCACTAGTTACTTGTTTCCGCCCCCCCCCCCAAGGTTAATTTCAAGGGGTTGATGTTAACTTCTTAAAAGCTGTATATGGGGGCTGGGATAATTGTAACTTTCTGTGATCTAGAACTGAGACCCCCCTCTGAGGACGCTGCCTTCTGACAATGATTACCATTGGGAAAGGTGCCTTGCAACCATGGCATTCCTACCTCCTGGAAATGTGCCCAATCTCCTCTGGTAATCACAAGACCTGCTTTGGCAGATTCAAATGAGAGTTTAGTTTGTGGTTAGATTCATTTCGAGTTTAGTTTGTGGTTCGTAAGATATCGCGTGTTGTTTTTTGTATTGCCACTGGACTCGCAATTCTCTCTCGGTTTGTCAATTCAGACGAGAAGCAAGAGTATGAATCAGGCACAAAGTGAGAGAAACGAGCAGGTGGGTGTGGGTGGACAACTTATTTCTTGCCCTGATCCTTCCAACACAAAGCAGGGAGGTAACAGTTCAGTCAATAACGATATAATCAGGCTGCCGGGGTGCATCCACTCAGTCCTCCGCTGCCCTTACCTGTTCTTATTGAACTGAATGGCGAAGTCTGTCATGTGCTGCAGAGCTTTGTTGCTGAAGCTCATGTCCATATAGATGTGTCCTTGCCGGTGGCCGAAGGTCCCAGAGATTTCCAGTCCTTTGGCCTTCACTGCTGGCAGCCAGACCTGGCAAAGAATTGAGGGAAACAGTGATCTGGGGTGAGCAGAGCTTGGCTCGGGAACCGTGACCAGCCCTGATGAGATCTAATGTTGACGTGGAGAGAAAAGCTGGGGCGGGCCTGGGCGAAATTTTAGCCCTGTGGCAAAGACAGCAAAAAATCTCAGATGCTTGATTTCAGCCAAGTTGAACAGAAGGGGCAAGAAAGCAGAACGGGAAACTGTTGTGCAACACACAGAATCTACACAGGGGCCATATTGGTCTTGCGTACCGATTTGGGGGACACATATCCACCAGGCGCCATGCCGATGCCGGAGGAGAGCTCAAAGAGGTCATTGAGGCCGCTGCTGACCACAGCTGGGGTCGGTGAAGGAGCAAAGGTCGCAGGCACTGACGAGGGTATGAAGGTTTGTCCCACCTGGAAATCATTGCGGAAGGAAAGGTACAAGGGTTAACATTTCGTACACAGCAGATGCCTTATTAAATAAAGCATGAACCCGCGCAATATCGTGAATATTTTAAAGCTCTTTACAGGAGGCTCGCTGAATTATCAAGAGCTCTAAATAATGCATATGCATTCCAAGGCACTCCCGGACTTAATCCTCGCAATCGTTCCCCATCACCTTTGCTATCTGATTATCTTCAAAATCATCACTAATAGTCCTCTCGCCTTCTCGGGCAGGAGAGATCTCTTGAAGGGGTAGGGTGTGCTTGAGCGAGCAATTCAGCCCCAGGACAACCTAATCAGCTTCTAGGAACTCATCTTCATTTGTAAGTTTTTGAGCATGTGCCACATTACAGCCATTTTTTTTAAAAAAAAAACTGCAAATAGCTGGGAACAGCAGACAACAGGGATGCCAGAGTCCAGGAGCTGTCAAGAGCTAAAAGATGTGGAGACGTGGCTGCCGAAGAGGGCACGTGCCCAATTTCTCTTCCTGCCTGCTGACTCCTTTTATTCCCCAAGTCCTGACATCATTTCCTCCCCAGCTCAGTCAAGCGATCTCATTTCCACTTTGATTTTAGCACAGCTAAGCTCAAAGACATCTTAATCCAAGCTGGGAAGTGGGATAACAGACAAAATGAAGCCGCTCTCATTGGACTGCTCAGGTCTTCATACCCCGAAATCTGGCTCCTTAAGACTTTTTGCAGCAAGGCATTCCAAAGCATCTGGTGCCCAGCAAAGGTGCCCTGCCCTGGGCCCCATGATTAACTGGCTGACAGATCATAGGAAATGAGGCAGACAACTTGCATATGCCTTGCAGATAACTGATACCATACTACTGCTCCCTGTTATGCATGCTTCAACACACGGTGCACCTGAGGATTCTGCCTTGCAAAATTAGAGACTTGGACCATTTCTAGTTTTCACCTGGGGCAAGCCTCCCATTTACCTACTCACGATCCCAATTTCCCACTCCCGAGGAACTGAGGAGTGCAAGAAAAAATGGCCTCCGCACCATGATGCTCTAGGAATATCCCCTAGTCTCTAAAGTAATGATCACTTAGAACAGGGGAGGCAGCCTAGAGCATCACCCAGAAGAAGCATCACATCCTTCCCAAACTCCACTGACCCCAGGCACCATCCCCCTGAATCTCCTGGCATTTGCAGAGGTTGTATTGGGAACCCTAACCTAGGGATTCCCAGAAATAATGGTGTTTTACGAACCACTGGATTTTAGCCATTTACAGCACTGAACACTTTGCTAAACAAAACTGCAAGTGCCTGGGGCAGGGGGGAGTGAGTGTAAAGCTTTTTTTTTTTTTACAAGATCTAAAAATGAATGGTGGGCACTTACTGCAGGGCTTCCTCCAATTCCCCCACCAAGGTCACTGCCAAGCTGCAAGAGAGAAAAAGGAGAGAGAGGGGAGAGAAAGAGAGAGAGGGAAAAGTTCATTTCAAGCATCAGAAAATAAAGAGCGGGTGGTTCACGAAAGACGCTGCGAACACGCACTCCTCATTTGCTCACCATGAACTGAGCAGGCGTACTGTGTGTGGAGGGAATGTAAAATACAGCAAGGGGAGAACCAGCTGCAAATCTGAAACCCCAAAAGCCTGCAAGGAGGATAGCTGGATTTTGCAAGTGTGGTAAAAGCAGACCCGCCACCACTGCATGTGCGGGCCAGTCAGTGGGAAAACCTCCTGGAAGAACACTACCCAGCCCATCTCAGAGTCAGCCTATCCCAAACTGTTCCCAGATGACATTTCGTTCAACATCAGTCTTCAGTCAGCTCACAAAGCTATCAACCCCGCCCCCCCTCTGCAGGCTTTGACATGGCAGCCATCTTGCTTTCAGCCTCGGAGAGCATGCCTAGACACAGGCCTAAGACTTTCTGGCAGAATCAGAAGATCAGATAATGCCAGAAAGTCTGGGCCTGGTCTAAGCATGCTCCCTGAGGTTGAAACCAAGATGGCTGCCATGCTAAAGCCTACAAGCTAGTGTGTGTGGGGTGGGGGTAGGTTTGTGAGCTCAGCCATGCTAAGATGCCAGTCCTGAGCATCTATGTCCCAGAAGGCCTTTGCAAGCAGCTGATGATTTGGTGAGTTGTCTCAACAGTTTACTGTACTGATGATAATAACAGTTCATTTGTATATTGCTCTTCTAGGCAGATCATTGCCCATGCAGAGTGGTGGACAAAGGCAGTGTTGTTATCCCCACAATGCAGCTGGGGAGCTGGGACTTGCCCAAGGCCACCTGCTGAGCTCATGGCAGTCGTGAGATCTGGACCAGCGAAGTACTGCATTGCAGCTGATCACTAAACCACTATGCTACTCCAGCTACTGATTATAGCAAGATTGGATCTTTCAGGGTGGTTTTTATTAGCGTTGCTTTGGATAAGAAAATCAGGTTACAAATCCACTAAACAAAATAATAAAGAGAAGCTGGAGGGGGCCCAGTCATGCTGTTTCTGAATGTACCAGGCAGCTGCCACCGCCAACCTTGCCCGTCTTGGCCCACCATCTTCTGCAGCCGCCCATATTCTCACCCATTCGCTCCATGACCCAGTCCCTGCACTGGGATTATTACACTGCGATATACTGTGCATGGCACCTTTACTGAGCAGGAGAAAGTCGGACCCTGCCCCAAGGAGCTTGCAATCCAAAACTGGAGACAAGGCAAAGGAAGAGAGATGGAAGTGTAGAATACGCATCACTCAGTTTCTTGTAGTGGAGCGGTGGCAACATCAAGGATGAGAAAAGACCAGCACCTTTCCAGGAACGATTCACTAACAAAATCACCATATCAGGCTTAACATCAAAATCTAATACGGAATGACCAAAAGACACAGATACAAATGATAAAACACCCTACAAATCTTAATTCACAATGCTACCGTGTTATTTAATATGGGTAATAATATAGGAAATTTAATGTCTAATATAATGTCTAATATAATGCCAATATAATAGATCTGCTGTATGTAGTTCAATATGTATACCCAGTGTAGTGCTATCATATTTTGGTTACTCTTGTATATATGAACGTTTGAAAAATAAAATACTTAAATTTGAAAAAAAAGAAAAGATCAGCACTGAGAGCCACTGGCGCCAAACGGAGCAGAGAAACAAGAGTCCCACTATAACTGTGGAACAACCTGGAGCGAAGCCTTTGACTAGTGTCAAGTCCTAAAAAAATTACCAAGCGTCACTTTCTTAGTGAGGCAAGCACGTGGTCCTAGAGTCCGTCTGCTGCTCTCCAGTTCTCTCGGAGACATTAGACATTAGCTCTCGGAGACATTAGCTCCCAATCCTGGGAGAAAATGTTTTTAGGTTCATGCACTGATTGTTGCTAGATGCTACACTCAAGGGCAATGCCTGAAGCCAACAACTAAAGGAAGAATGTTTCTAACAAACTCTGGGGGGGGGACATATTTTATACAAAAAAACCCACCTTAACTTGACTGATGCTTAGCAATCATGAACAGATTAAGATGTATTTAGTGGTGGCTTAAAACAGAAGAACCCTCCCAAGTTTCTAGTAATTATCACTAGAGACTGGTGAAATTTCAACATTCAACCAAGCAAGATTTCTAGTTAAGAACATATAAAAAGACCTGCTGGAACAAGTCAAAGGGCTACCCAATCTATTATCCAGCGTCCAACAATCAGATGCCTCTAGGTAGGTCACAGCACGGACAACAGCTCTTCCCCATCCCAGTTACCTACCAGCTGGTGTTCTAAGGTACACAACTCCTGAATGTGGAGGCTTCATTTTGCCATCATGGCTAACAGCTACAGACTTCATTCACCACTACCAGTTTATCTAGTTCCCTATAAAAGCTAGCAGCCCACAGTGGATCTTATGGGAGCAAATTCCCCAAGTTAATAACGTGTGGAGTGAAAAAGTCCACCAAGCAGGCATAGGGTAATCCTAAAATCTAATATTAAGAGAGAAAACATCTCTCTCCCCACTTCCTTTATCCCATTTTTACTCCACTATTCTTCCAAGGATAAAACTCTGTAGTCTCTCTCTCTTCCCCTCCTCCACTAACCCCTCCTAAGAGCGAAATCCCCAACTTGTAAAGAAGGTGCTCCAACCCCATGATGACTTTTGCTTGTCCTTTTTCTGTACTTCTCCAGTTTTATTAGGGGCTGGCTCCTCAAACAATTTGCACAGCTCTCTGACTATTCCCAAAGGCCAAAACATTTGATAAAAGGCAGGAAAAGAAATGTACCTTTTGCTTGATCAACATCCTTTAATCAGGTCAGAGAATCAGGCTGTGATTGGTGTAACATCTGGGTTTGTACAGCAGTGGGAAAAACACACCGCCCCAGTTACAATTCTGAAGTGCCACAGAAGTGGCAAAGGCAGATGATTAGGGCCGAGTTTAAAGCAAGCACGCCTTGCTCAAAGATTAACCACAGCAGAGATATACCCTGAATAACTGTTGATTGATTTAAAGTGGTCCATGTTTAAAATAACCCAAACCTCCACATTCCTCATTATTCTGGGACAAATCGTCGGGCCTGCCTGGTGCAGGGGATGGACAGAGATGATACCCTGGGTTTTTTTCTCCCCGATTTGGCTGAATGCTGCACTTCAGTGGAAAAATCCCCTGGCTGCTTATTGAGACTTTTTCTTGCAGAAGTAACTGCCTGTCATTATTGCTTCTCTTCAATCGATAGCCTCTAACTGTAGAAGAGAGCAAGCCCCAGGAGCGTATAGCGAAAAGCAGGAAGAAATCCTGAAAAAGAAGGGAAACTGAATATGAGACCCAAGCAGATTAAATTTCAGCATGTGAGAGACAGGCAGCCCCCCTCCTGGGGTAGGATCTCTTGGGACCATTCCCAGGGGAAATCAGAACAGGGGAAAAAAACAACCTTCCCCCTAGCAGTGAGCTTACATAAAGCAAGGCGGAAATGGTTTGTGAATAATTCTACATAATGAAGCCAGATGTTTTTATCTGCTTTTGCTGACTCCTTTGCCAAGCTTATCTCAAAAAAGCCACAGGCTCGGAAGCCAAGCTTGAAAGACACAATCAAGGCTTCTCAACTCTGATATTGACATTGTCTCTCTCTCTGCACCAACACTAACAATAAAACCTGCCCCAGGGTTTGGAGTTCTTGATAAAACTGAGGGCTGGGGTATGGAGGAAAGAGATCCTGTTCTTGAATTTTGCCGTAGGTCAGTGATTGTGCTTTGTTTTTATTGTGTTCTCTTATGAGTTTACACAGCACTGTTCTGGTATGTGGCGCTTTGTAGAGCAACACAAACGATAAAGACAGGACTCTGCCCTGAGGAGCATACAATCTAAATACTCGGGGGGGGGGAACGCCTAAGACTTGGCTCAGACATCATTTTAACCTATGGGACCTGCATGGACAAACGCCACGTGGGTCAGAAGCTGAAGCGTGGAGGGGAACTGGGTGCATGGAAGAGTCGGCTAGACTGAATCCTTCGCTTCTTTCTTAAACACTGTCTAATTCTGCTTTGTTGCTTTGATACATACCTAAGCCTGTATATTGCATTGAAGCAATTTAGACTGTCCCTACAGCATTGCTAAAATATTTAATCTGCCTTGAGTCTCAGCAAGAAAGGTGGACTATAAAGTAAATAAATCAATCGATTGCCCTCTTTTGAACTGAATATTCTGATTACTTATTGTATTTACTGACCACTTTTATCACAGAAATAGAAGCCAGGAGGAGAGCGGTTCCAGGCACTATGGAGGGGTGTCTGGCTGCTTCCTGCCCTCCCTTGGTTCTGGATTGCCAGTGGACTACAAACCACAGTTTACCAATTCAGATATTAGATTGAACCACCAGGGTTTGGTGTGATTTCAGAGCTGAGCTGAATGGGCAAGAAACGAGAAAGGCACACCCAGAAGTATTACAATAATGGATGAGCACACTTTGTGTTAATTGAAAAGTCCAAGTTTTACATCCCCCCATCCCCACCGAGAGATTTCTGCAGTTTATCATGAATCATGCAACCAGAATCAACATGTACAACCTCGCATCTTCCGCAGCACATTCTGCAATTTTAACTCTCCTGATTTACTCGGCTTCTGCCAGTTCTGGAGACGGAGAAAGGAGCTGTCCAGAGTGCTGAAATCCTGTCCTATACTAATAGGAAATTAACGTAACCTGGCCTGTATTGGGCTGAACCGTGGCTACTTTAGCTCAATATCATCTCCTTTGTCTGGCAGTGGCTCTTCCAGCAGAAAATGGGCTTTCCCTGAAACTGTTCCCTGAGACTCCTGGGACTGACTGAATAGTGGATCTCTACTACTAAGCCACAGTCCTCCATTCTTTTTACTCAACAAATTCATTTACTCTGCAAATGCATTGCCCTGAGGCCTCCGACGAAGAGGAGATTAGCGAGCACATGGGACAGTGGTTTGCAGTGGTTTCACTAAACTGTACAACTCTCTGCCTCATGAGTCTTGGACTGGCCCCCTTATGCCTCACCTTTGTATTTTGACTTCATAATGGTATTCTTATAAAGTTTAGAGAGGTAATTTTTAATAACTGCCACAGATGTCATTCATTTTTGTAACCAGAGCAAAAAGGTGGGGAAAATACTTTAAATAAAAGGACACTGGGCAGCACCAAGGGATCTTCAAGACCCCTTTGACCAATCACAGCAAGCAACAGGGAGTCAGATGGACCAATGGCCTGACCTGGGCACTTACATACATGCAGTCCAGTGAACGCACATGAATTACCATCAAGATTAAAGGCACAGCTTGGTAAATGGCAATCACATCTTTTAAATGTGAGAGCCAGTTTGGTGTAGTGGTTAAGAGCACAGGACTCTAATCTGGAGAGCCGGGTTTGATTCCCCACTCCTCCACAAAGCCAGCTGGGTGACCTTGGGCGAGTCACAGTTCTCTTGAGCTCTCTTAGCCCCACCCACCTCACAGGGTGATTGTTGTGGGGTAATAATAACACTTTGTAAACCGCTCTGAGTGGGCATTAAGTTGTCCTGAAGGGCGGTATATAAATCGAATGTTATTATTATTATTATTATAAATAATTAAAAAGACTCTTGCTTCTTATGAGCTGGGATGTACCAGTCAAGGAGCCGGGTGCCTCCTGCTTGAACTGCAAGTTTCACATCACCCGGGGAAACGCAGCCCCACTCAGATCCAACTTGTCTGATCCAGAGGAGTTAGCTGTGTTAGTCTGTAGTTGCAAAATAGTAAAGTGTTCAGTAGCATCTTTAAGACTAACCCATTTTATTGTAGCATAAGCTTTCGAGAACCATAGCTCTCTTCGTCAGATGCATATGATGAAGAGAGCTGTTGTTCTCGAAAGCTTATGTTACAATAAAGTTGGTTAGTCTTAAAGGTGCTACTGGATTCTTTACTATTTTGCAACCTGTCTGATGAAGATAGGGCAGGGACAATCATAAAGTTGCAACAGTCTCGAGTCTCTGGTGGAATTTCAGTTTGTAGGAAAAATCCTGGCTGCCTCTGAAAACAGCAGCTCTGCCATCGTCCCCTTCTCCTCTTCTGTGCCTGGTGAGGTCCACTGGAACATATGAACCTGCTTCATATGGAATCAGAACACTGGTCATGTAAGCTCGGTGTCTACCTGGCAGCTGAGCGCCAAGGTCTCTGTGGGAGGTCTTTCCCAGCCAGATATTGAGCTTGGGGCTTTCTGCATGCAAAACACACTGAGTCACAGCCACTCCCCACAAATCCAGGAAGGGACATCACTGACAACGTATTTCCCCATGCTCTGCTTCACTGGAAAGGAAGCTCACAGCCAAATGGGACCGGGCCACACTCCTGTTTTCACTAGATGTTGCCAGTGACAGAAAATGAGACACAGGGATGCTGCTTTCTACAGCAGACAAGGGTTCCCCATACTGTCTAGCTCTGCTCTAAGTCATTTCCAGTCTACTCAGTGCTTCTCATTATCTGAGACAACACTGGAAGGGCTGACCTCTGGCCTGCAGGGCTGGAACAGAGCATGAGCAATGCCCCGGTCTCCTCTCAGGGGCTACTACACTCTCTTTCTGCTAATGCAGAGCTGAGAAGTAGAATAGGGAAAGCCACAGATCTGTGCTTTTTAATAGCCTGCACGAAGGCTAAAAAAATAAATAAATGAGCTTCAGGGCCCCAGAAATTCTCAGTGGTGATGCTAAAAATGCCACCTCCACCGCCAGGAATACGAGTTTTGCTTACCAGGCTATCCAGCCCTCCTCCGAGAAGGTCCACAGCCCCCATCTGCATGGACGACACTTGTGGCACGTTCACCGGCGGGCCGAGGTCGAGGTTCAGCAGGTCGCCCAGGAGGTCCCCCTGGGATGGAATGACCTGGGGCTGCTCCAGGTTGGTTGTGGTCGTGGTCCCCATGGGGCTGTCTCCTGCATCAGTGCTGCAGGAGGAAGAGAAAAGGGAAGGATCAGCTGCTGCCGAAAGGGAAGAAATGCTTCGGAAAGAAGAGGCAGATTCCTTTCCGGCCGTTTTGGGCTGCCACGGCAATGCTTTACGCATTTATTATTATTTAAAACGTTTAACAGCCGCCTTTCTACCTCGGGAGACTCACCGTATGAAAAGCACAATGTTAAGAGACCACAATTTAAAAGCACTATTTGAAACTGCCAATAATAGAAAAACAGAACTAATCAAACGCCGTCCAAATAAAACCATCTTCAACTGCCTCCTTAAGATTGACAATGGAAGGGCCAGACACCTCCTTGGAAAGGTTATTCCGTAATTCTGGAGCTGCCACTGAAAAGGCCCTCTCTTGTGTACCCACCGGATGAGCTTCCTTGGACGATGGGACAGTCAGGAGGGCCTCTCCTTGTGATCTGAATTCCCAGGCAGGAACATATGGATACCCCGGTCCCAAGCCTCGTTGGGCTATATAGGACAGAACCAACCCCTTGGACTGGGCTAGGGGGCATATTGGTAGCAAGTGTAATTGCTATAGTATCAGGGTGCTGTATTCGGTAAGTAAGACAGGGCAACACAGAACTCTTAAGACCCAAAGATCTTGCCTCAGCCAGGTCTCACAAAGACGGTGGCATGCTGTTTTGTGTCATTTGGGTTGCTCCCATAGATGCTGCACTGCATAAAATCAGTACAATCAGTGAGGAGAGCCTACGGGATGTTGTGCAAAGCTGTGGGTCTCTGTGTTCCATAGTGGCACAGATCTTCCTCCTCATAATGGCACAGATCTTCCTCCTCCCCATGCCAGGATGCCTCCCTTGATGCAAAATCTAAAAGCAGAAGCTGTATATGTACCTTCGTGGTTCCTCACCTTTTAGGGCACATCAGGAGGCCCATGGTTTGAATCTCACTTATGCCACACATTCACCAGGTAGCACCCTTCCCTAAGCTGCAACGTGCAACCTTATCTATTTACTTCATTTGTACCCCACTTTTCTCCCTAAATGGGGATCCAAAGTGGCTTAAAACATTATTCCCTTTTCCATTTTACCCTCACAACAACCCTGTGAGGTAGGTGAGGCTAAGAAGGTGTCACCCAGCAAGCTTCCATGGCAGAGCAGAGATTCGAACTTGGGTCTCCCAGATCCTAGCCCGATACTCAAAACACTACATCATTCTGGCTCTCACCTTACCGGGTTGATGTAAAAATTATGCCAAGATCACGTACACTATGCTTTATAAACACTTGTAATCGCTAGGCAAATGCACAGTATTATTACTTGGAGGCTAATTACATGCTACAGACATGTGTAATGAAGCGGATGGGCTTTTCTTTTTCTTCTAATGGAAGGGAACATCAGGAAAGAAAAGGGGAGAAAGAGGGATGCTTGAGCCATGTATTTTTCTGCCCTGCCAAACACTTCTTCCGACGTTGCCGATGCATATTTGCAGAAGTAAAGATATAATCTTGGAAATGAGGGGTGGAGCAGAAGAGGGTGAAAATAATTCAGTCACAACCAGATACAGAGCATTCAACCAGATGGCAAGCAAAGGCGGGGCTTTTTCAGGGGTGGCACCTCTCTGGTAGAATGCTCCTTCTTCTTGAAAATCACACAGCTCCTAACTTACTCTCTTCTAGGCTCCAGGCCAAATATTTCTTTTTACTGAGAGCTAAACTACAAGAGACGAATTACATGAGGATGCTCATGTGAAGGGAGTCGCATCGTTAGCCGGGAAGCTGAGTTTTAAGAGAGATCGGAAGGCTCTGTCAATTTCCCCTCTCTACAGAGCACAAAGATCATTCCTCTTCCCCTCCCAGAAAGGGAGGTGAAACTGACAGCGCCTTAGGGAAGCAAAGAGAAAATTAGCAAACCCTTTGAGGAGCCATCTTTGCTGGCTCTGCAGAGAGGGGAAATTGACAAAGCCTTCCGATCTCTTTTAAAACTCAGCTTCATAGCTAACACTGCGACTCCCTTCACATGCACGTCCTTGTGTAATTCGTCTCTTGTAGCTTAGCTCTCAGGCTTTTAATTCAGGAGATGGTCTTTAAAATTGTTTATACCCTCTGATTGTAGCCCATTTTATGAGAACTGATTTTACAAGACTGTTTTTAAATTACCAAACACATTAAGCTTTTTTAATGCTCCGGCTGGGTTTTTAGTAGCTTGTTAATTTAACTATTCTCAAGCCATTTTATGTTTTACTGCATGTCACTTGGTACCCCACCTCCAGCAGGTCCTCCCGAGAGTCAGCTCAGAAAATCTTCTAAACAAATCAACAGAGGGACTCTGGTTGGATGCGACAAGGCAATTCATGCAGCCCTTACCTCCCGTGGTGGATGGGCAGGTGCTTGCGATGGATCCCGTGGCTGCCCTCCACAAATGCATTGGGGGGCTTGTGATACACAGAGGCCAATGAGCCAATGTGGCAAATCAGCTCATCCAGCAGGGTGGGCTCAATCAGATCGGTTTCCTCCGAGATCAGGGGCTTCTCCGACAAGACCACTTCCTTGGCGGTCACGGGGTCCGTGGAGAGGAGGCGCCAGTAGATGTAGCCACGATCCCGCAGGTCTGGGTTGTCGGAATCCTAAAACATTAAACACAGGATGTCCAGGTTGTCTGCACTGTTATGATTTGTGTAGTGTCCTGGGCGTACATGGCACTACAGCATCGTTTCAGGGGGAGAAAAAATGGTCTCAGTCACACTGGAGATTGCAAACTGACACGTGGGGCAGAGGGTGCAGAAGGAGGGGAGGGTTGCAAGCAGGATTCTTCGCTGAAAAGCATTCCATACCCCGAGACTGGAAAAATGCACGGGGACCGTGTTGCATAACGAACTTTCAACAATTCCTATTATTTTAGAAAGTGCTAGTGCCTATACACTAGCACTTTATAAGATAATAGGAATAATAGGAATTGTTGAAAGTTGTTTACAAAGCACACTGCACTTTAGCACAGCTGGTTGTGCCAAGGTTGCAGTTTAAAATTGTTGGATGCTTGCCTCTGACTCTTTACCTGTCTAACACTCCCTCTCTCTACGTGCACTTAAAATATAAAAAATATAAACATATGAATAATTTGTGATTTATTTTGTTATCTGTGGATGTCATCGAATATTTTGCTTTAAATTGCTCTTGAATGTAATTTAGTTAGGAAGTCACGGCGTTTGCTCAGCTTTGGATTGTTCTACCGTGATTCTCTCTGCTTCTTTTCTTATCTCTGGGAGGTGGGCAAGGAACAGAGTGACAGAAGGGAACAGAGGCAAAGGCAAACACCTTTCCTGTGCTTTCTCTGTAATGTTGGTAAACCCGAGAGTCTGATGGTGCCACTAGGGATCCCACCCGTACCCCACACAACTGAGGGAACACGGCAGGGGACCATAACGCCAGAGGTTATAACAAGGGCCAACCTGGGTCCAGCCCAGCACCCTACAGTGGTCAACCAAATACCTCTAACAAGCCCACGTGCAGGTGTTTGGTGTAGTGATTAAGAGCGGCAGGACCCTAATCTGAAAAACCAGGTCTGATTCCCCACTCCTCCGCTTGAAGCCAGCTGGGTGACCTTGGGTCAGTCACAGCTCTCTCAGCCCCACCCACCTCATAGGCCGGGTGATTGTTTTGGGGATAATAATAGCTTACTTTGTAAACTGCTGTGAGCGAGTGTTGTCCTGAAGTGGTATATAAATCTAATGTTGCTGTTGTTGTTGTTAAGATAGCAGAGCACCCCACAGCTGATATTCAGAGGTACCCTGCCCCTGAACACAAATTCCACTTAGCTATCATGCCTACCAGATCTCTCTGAAAGAAAAAAATATATAATTAAGATTATAAGAGAAAGGATTAAAAACACTGATATATAATTATATAATACATCAGTGTTTTTAATCTTTTTTCTTATAATCTTAGTTACATTTTTTTCCTTTTGTTCCAGCCTCCTTGATTACCCTTCATTGCATGGTTGTCATTTTTTTCTCCTCTTTTCATTGTCCTTAACAGGTGACTCCTCCATCATGAAGCTGACCAATCCCTGTCACCACACATTGTGGCAGTGAGTTCCACAAGCTCATCATGTGCTGTGTGAAAAAGTACTTCCTTTCATCTGCCCTGATCTTCAACTCTAACTAGTCCCCACTCCACCCCGAGTTCTATTCTTAGGAGAGATGATAAAGAAGTTCTTTTTTTGCATACCATTCACAATTTTATCATCTTTTGTCACATTTCCTCCCCCTCACACTTTAGGAACGTGTCAAACATCACTGTGAGAAGCTGAGCCAATCAGCAACTCTCTCTACAGTATGTTCATGTGGTGGAAGGAAATAAGCACATACGATGTTGAAGGACCCAGGCTGGAAAAACATTACAGTTGAGTAAGCTAACTAACCACCCAGTGCTGTATTCACAGAAGTAGGTACAAAGACAGAGAATGTATTTATTCAGTAGCAGAGAGCTTTAATGAGAAAACAAAAACCCATCATAACTGTAGACTTGATGGACAAAGGTAGGGTGTCCAGACGGCAGGGAAATGGGGGCCACCCACACAGAAGGGAACAACCTCAACTGTACACAAAAACACTTGCTAGTAAGTGGCAGAAAAGTCTGATAATACCGCCCTTCAAGACAACTTAATGCCCACTCAGAGCAGTTTACAAAGTATGTAATTATTATCCCCACAACAAACATCCTGTGAGGTGGGTGGGGCTGAGAGAGCTCTGAGAGAGCTGTGACTGACCCAAGCTGACCCAGCTGGCTTTAAGTGGAGGAGTGGGGAATCAGGCCCAGTTCTCCAGATTAGAGTCCTGGCACTCTTAACCTCTACACCAAACTGTTAAGGACCAAACATGCTCATTGCCACGGTAATGTTGAGGACAACAGAGCATCAGTTAAAGGACAAAAGTGTTGGTGAGAGGCAGGCAAAAATAGGCCCATTCAAGCCCTCAACGGCTTACGGTATCCTGGAAGAGATAACAGATTGAGGAGGGGGTAAATCATTCATTTACATCCTAATTCCTTGCAAGACCTCCACAAATAAACTATATCACAAAGCTTCTCAGTTACATACAACATTCCATAATTATTGTGCAGCTTAGATTTTCGAATCGACTTGGGTGGCAAAAAGTAAGAGGGCACACTTGCCAATCACACCTTCATATCAGCGATATTCCCAGTATGAATCTCCCAGCCTGATTCCTTGAAGGCGCTTGTGAGCGGGACGAGGGGGACCAAGCAGTGCCAACCCCTGTTGCTTGCTAATCAGAGATGCCTGGACCCCCGCAGATGCTTTGTGCTCAGCTATCATGGCTAAGAGCTGCATACCTAAATCCCTTTGGCAAAAGCCTCTCGTGCAACTGGACATCATAGCGTGCGGTGGCAAAGAATTCTGCAAGGCTGGTTGTACGGAGTGCGTGCAACTGCGTGCACACGCACACAAACAAACACTCACACATCTTAAATATAAAGGCAAAACAACCAACAGATCTCACACAATGGAAAAAGCACCACAGGAACGTACAGCTCTAAATGAGATCTTAAAATCAACTGGATAAAAGGCAGCCCAAAGTGTTTGAAATGGCCTGTGTGTGTTTTCATCTCTCCTCTAATGAATACATTCCCTGACTCTGGCCCTTTCTTCTCTCTTCCACGATTTGGCAGCCCATCGTTTCAGAGGCAGCTGTACTCAAAAAGTTGCGAGTATATTCCAGAGTGCCTGACAGTAATCCCTTTACACAGCTCCTTTTAAAAGTTCCTCCGAGAAAACTCAGGGGGGACAAGACACTGGCTGACAAAATGATTCACAAGCTAGAGAAAGTGGATAGAAAATACTTCTTTCTACCTCTCAGAACTCACAAACACCCAATGAAGTTGACGGGCAATGGATTCAGGAGAGACAAAAGGAAATACTTCTTTATTCCACGATTAATTAAATAGTGGAAGTCGCTGTCAGTGGGTGTAGTGACGGCCACAAGCTCAGATGGCTTTAAAGGGGGATTAGACGGATTCATGGGAAAGAGGTCCATCAATAGGTACTAGCTGTGGTGACTAAAAGGAAGCTCCGCCGATAGAGCCAGCGAACCTCTGAAATCCAGGGCCAGGAGGCAGCATCAGGGAAAGGCCATAGTACTCTGTGCTGTTTGTTGGCCTTCTGGGGCAGCTGGCTGGCTGCTGTGTGAAAGAGGATGCCGGAATAAGATGGCGCAGGGCTTGACCCAGCAGAGCTATTCTTGTGTTCTTAAAAAAGAGCTACTGGACCAAAGGCAACCAGTCTCCCAATCATCACTGCAAAAACCGGCTGCCCCCAAAGCTATCATTCTGGGGTGTTTCCACCACACATGCAGAAACATCAGCCCCAAGCTGAGGCCACCACCCGCAAATGTTAACGTAATTCCTGTAAATTCTATTCAAACAACAAGAAGGTTCAACGCCAGCTACATCTGATTTTCTGGCAATTCCACGACTTTTGCTTGCCACCAACCACAAAGACCATACAATACCAAATCTTATCTTCGTCACACTTGGGAATCTGCCAGATGTTCTAGCAGCCAGCAGAGTACCCAGTGAAAGGTAAGACCCAGTTTTTGCTGGGGTGTCCTCCCTCCCCTGCCCCCTCCGTGTCCAATTTCCCTTCAGACAGTATGTAACTGAGAGGTTCCAGGTTCGAAGTTAAGCCTCTAGCATTAAAATACCTACTAATCCCATCTTTTAAGAAAGCCCCGAATGCATTTCATATCCGTAAATGAGCATGACATCTGAAGGCCAGCAATTACAGGACAAACTTCCCAGGGGAGGGATGTTCCATAACTTGGCTGTCCAGCCAGAGATGATGAACAGGTGATGCTATCTGATATCAGACTACTGCCTTACCTAGGCTAATAATGGGGGGGGGGTCCAATCATCCTACAAGGAACCTTCCCGCTGCCTAAGGAGCCTTCCTCCAAAAGAAGAGTTGCTTACATTGGAGGAAGGTTCCTTAGGCTGGAGAAAGGCTTCAGTGCAGTAGGAAGGAGGATATGGTAGAAGCCATCCCACTAGCTACCCGGACTGGCAGTGGCTCTCCAGAGTCCCAGGAAAAGGAAGTCTTCCCCACAACCTGGTACCCAAAAGCCTTTTAGCTGGACATGCCAGGGACTGAACTTCGGGCCTGATGAGTACAAAGCATGTGTGCTGCCACGGAACCAAGGTCCTGCTCCACAATCATATCCGAGATCTTAAAAAGCAGGAGCGCTCATGCTTACTATTACTCGCCTTATTTAATAATTATATTTCTATCCCACCCAGCTATTTTGAAATAGAACCCTGAAGTAGGTTAAAAAACCCGGTACACGGCAGTGTAAACAAATCGTGATAGCTAGGCAGAAAGCGGTGAACAATTCCTCCAACGCATACAACCCCTTCCCCACATCCTAGCGCCAAATTCCACTCCAAAGGTAATTTGCCAGCACTGAAAATGGTCAGAGCTAAAATTTGAAAGTACCACCTCTTAAAAGTCAAAGGTCCTTGGAAAGAAGATTGTGTTTAGCATTTAATACACTACGAGGAGGGGATAAGGCTAGGCAGGAGGGCACTTCAGAGTTATAGTGCCTCTATAAAGAATGTAACAACAACATTTGATTTATATACCACCCTTCAGGATGACTTAACACCCATTCAGAGTGGTTTACAAAGGAGGCCATTATTATCCCCACAACAATCACCCTGTGAGGTGGGTGGGGCTGAGAGAGCTCTGAGAAGCTGTGATTGACCCAAGCTGGCTTCAAGTGGAGGAGTGGGGAAGCAAACCCGGTTCTCCAGATTAGAGTCCCGCGCTCTTAACCACCACACTAAACTGGCAAAGCCAGACCCTTTGGGGCTTGGAAGCTTCAAGCCAGAGATTAGAACTGGGTCCAGAAACTGACTGGAGGGGTTGCAACACTGGCCCTGCAGTCTGCTCCAAGCAGCTGCACTTTGGGCCACCAGAAGTTTCTAGGCATTTTTGAAAAGGGAGCTCCATGCAGAGCTTGCTACAATACTCTATAAAGTTCCATATCCCTAGGATATGACTCTCCAGCATTGAGTCCCTTTTTATCCAAGAAGGAGTATAGCTGGTGAAAAAGCCCGCCTAGCCACTGCCAATGGGGCTTCGGGGCATGCAAACTCAGTCCCAGGTGGCAAAGGGGGAGCTTTAAGGAGGACTGAAACCCCATTTGGAGGCCATTCTTGCAGGGAACAGCTTCTGATTGCAATTGGGGGACAAAGGATGTATGAGGAAAGGGGGCCTTGGTCCAGAGATACAGCTCCCGTAGGGGTTGCAGCTTCCCCATTCACTGAGAACCCTAGCTATCCTGAAGGAGGAGGCTGGATTGAACCTGCTTGACCAGAAATGGAACAACCAGAGAGCAGGAGTGAAGAGGTATGGGGAAGGACTGGAAACGGGATGGTGTGAAGACCCGGAGACCTTCCTTTATTCCCAGCTTCCTCTCCTGCCCATGAAATTTCACAGACCTGTTAACACCTCATCAGATCTCCAGAACCCAAAAGCACTTAGACTTGCCAAGCCTGAGATCTCCCAGGAGGAACTCAAACTTGCCCCCTGTCCTGCCCTTGGCCAAGGTTGTTACCCCAGAGAGCCATCAGCTCGATTACTCCTTGCTTCATACGAGAAACAGGGGAGCAGAACCTCTCCGCTACTCTGAATCAGACCCTTGAAACAACATCGCGTTCCAAAGGGGCTTGTTTTGATCTGGTTCCCCCCCTTCCTTTTTTTCCATTCCACAGAACGCTCAAGAATGAATCAAGGCTCAAGGCACATAAATAAGCCGATGATGATCCAAGGATGCTATTAAATATTTTGTGACTCAGTTGCGTGGGCCTGTCCTTGGTGCACGTGGCTGACTGGAATGCTCTTTTGCGAGAGCATTTGGAGCTTGAAAAATGGGGAGATGGTCTCAAAGGCACCTGCTCTGTGCAGCCAAAAGGGACAAGCGGGGTGACCAACGAGACCAGCCTTCCCTAGCTGACAGGTCCCAATTTTACTACCAATCATGTCATTCCAACGTGGCTCTAAGCAGCATTCGTTTGATCCTTTAACACTGTGCAGTGCTATTTTATTTAAATTTAGTTCCTTTGTTGGGTGCTGGTTTAGATTCTTGCTCAGGATTGTTTCAGACCTGTTTTCAATTGCCGCTTTAGTAGTCCAGATTATTTTTTTTTAAAGAATATCGGTTTTCGTTTTGAATTTTTAATGTGCCCCCTTGGCTCTTATTCATAATCCAGCTATCCATTTCATCCCACCCATCACCCAAGAAGTTTACGATGGCATATGCAGCTCTCCCTTCCTCACCGCAACCCAGGGAGGTAGGTTAGGTTAAGAGAATGAGAGCGGCCCAAGGTCATACTTCAAGTGGGAATCACAACCCCGTCTCCCCGGTCCTCATCTGAAACACTAATAATACACCGCACTGATTTGGAAAGAATAATGGGATATAAATTAAATAAAATGATGCGAGCTACGGTCTATCAGCAGCCAGAACACCCTGCAGTTGACCCAGAGAAAAGCGCAGTACGGCTTTGGTGGTTTATCGTTGCTTCTGGGGAATGGCCATTTTTAGTGTCATGCTTTTCGTTATAAAGGCACTCCTAAAAACTAGTTGATTAGAAGAAGGAAAATAAGCTTTGCTGCCCTGCTGGGGTCAGGCGTATCATCCTCCCAACACTACTTGCACTGTATCTAAAGAACCTGTAATAATAATAAAAATAACATTCGATTTATATATCACCCTTCAGGATAACTTAACGCCCACTCAGCAGTTTACAGTGTGTTATTATTATACTCACAACAATCACCCTGTGAGGTGGGTGGGGCTGAGAGAGCTCTGAGAAGCTGTGACTAGCCCAAGGTCACCCAGCTGGCTTCAAGCAGAGAAGTGGAGAATTAAACCCAGCTCTCCAGATTAGAGCCCTGCCGCTCCTAACCACTACACCAAACCTAGCTGAGGACAACCTCCTCTGAACCAATGTGGCCCAGTGATCAGCCAAAGCTTTAACAGGTGACCTCAGGCCATTGGTCTCTCTCAGCCTAACCAATTTCACAGGGCTGCTGTGAGGATAACATGGAAGAAGGGAGAACTGGGTGGGTTTCTGGTTCTGAGCTGGCCATTTCATCTGAGTAGCTGTTGTCTTTCCCCCTGCTTCCGATGTGATGCTTACCTGCGTGGCAAGACTCAGCACCTGTTGAACTAGCTCCTGGGTTTCTGACGGCTTCTTGAGGAAAAGCTTCACTATGGCAGTCAGTAAGGTGAGCTGTACCTGAAGCAGGTAAAGGGAAGGGAAAAGTTTACTCTGGCATTCAATCTGCAGCAGGCTGGCCAAGAGTGGCAACTGATCATTTGTAAGAACGTCAGCCCAGTTAAGAAACTCTCAGTTGATCAGCCACGTGAGTTCTAACCAAGTAATAAATCTACCTAGGAGAAAAACAGTATTTCTGATGTGAAAAGCGTAACTTTAGATGATGTACACAGGCACCATCTTAGAAGAGGCTTTCTCTCCTGGGCAAAAGAAGGCCTCTTCCAAGATTGTATTTGCTGAGACACGTGTTCGCATCCTCAAGTAGCTCCAGTGCATGCCGATGTCAGCTGGAAGAGGCATGCTCTTCTGTGAAAGGAGGGGGATGCCTCTTCTCAGATGGATCCTGTCCTCTGTAATTTTTGTAAGTACTTTTTAAAAAACAGGCTTATTGAAAAGAAGACCCATTGGCCAACTGATCAGGTCCATCTTTTTAGCCAATCAAAATGTCATTTGCTCCCAGGTAGCACACGGGACATGAGAGGGCTGGATGCCCCAAAGAGTACCTGGGTGCTTTCGTCATGGAAGCCCTCCAGAAAGCTTTCCAGGAGTTCATCCGCATTGTCGATCCTCTCGGCGTACTCGCCCACGATCCAAATCATGGCTGCTCGGGCATCTGGTTCATCCAGAGAGTCCAGGTTTTCACAAAGGGTGGCGATGATGCTCTCGTACCTGGTTAACACAAGGCGGAGTTTAGTTGTTCTGAGCTCTCCCACAGGTCCTGCCATGTTCTGAAGGAGTCTCACTACTTGATGGTTACAGAACGGCTTGTCTTTTAAACTGATAGCTCAGTCTCTCTCTCTCTCTCTCTCTCTCTCTTTCCCTCCATCTAATTCTCTCCCCTTTTCCTAACCTCTGCTACGTACGATCCCTTCAGCCATCACTTTCCCGCTTTTGATACCAAGCAAGCAGACTTTGGCCTGGAGTAGAAAACGTTCCCGATCTCCTTAGGAATGAGGACTTGCTGCCCCTCCCGCACCTCAAATTCCCCTCTCCCTCCCCTTACCGGAAAGGATCACACCTAAAAAATCACACAGTACTCTATTAACAGTAACCATGGTTAGCATTAGCTGGCCTCAAACCCTGGTCTCAAACTATATTCAAACCCTGGTTTCAAGCTATCTATAATCAGCATTAATAATCATTCAGATGTGATGCTGCACTACAGCTAGCTGGGGGAGGGTGTGTGGAATTAATGCACATGGAGAGGTAGGAACCTTATAGCACCAGCCAATCTCCTATAGTGCAATCCTAAGAAGAGTTACTCCAGACTAAACCCAATAAAATCAATGGGCTTAGACTGGAGTAACTCTGCTTAGGACTGCACTGCTAATCACAGTTGTGAGATCAGGAGAATGTTTCCATCTGACTTTTTTTAGCCAGAAGGCTCCGTTTCAACTACTTACTTATTGGGATATTTGCGGAAGATGTCCCGGATGACCACAATAGCTTCCTGAACGACGTAGTTGACCTTCGTTTGGATGAGATCCAATAGGGTGCTCACACAGCGCTCGGCAGATTGCTGTGGAAAGGAACATTGAAGAAGAGTTGGAGGCAGCCATGCGCATGTGGTGTTATCAATGAAATCAGAAGTTACCTGGCCAGGAAAGCCCGCTGGATTCCTCCTTCCCTCCTATCATTAATGCCCTCTTGGCAGAGGTTCAACTGGTCTTGCTAAATTTTAGTTTCAAATGCCAAGTGAAGACCATCTCTTTTCCTTCCAACTTTTGGTGGTCCCCCTTAGCCATTCCTTAATCTGCACTAGATGCCTAACTTTAATTTTTTTTTTTTTACTGCTGCTTTCAGATGTTGAATTGGATTTGATTTTAACCAGCCGGCTCAATTTGATTTTATGGAGTTTTTTTTTTAAAAATACTTTTTTAATTGGGTTCGATCCAACCAGGTTCACCACTGGTGGAAAAAAAAAAGGAGGAATTCCCTTTGACTACCCCCAGAGGCTATGCTGGGGATCATGGGACCTGCATGGAAAAACAACATGGGAGAAAGGGCTATAACAAGCAGAACTACAAAAGCATGAACAAAAAACTTGGCGTTTGTGCTTCATTGAATTTATAAGGCTATTACTTTGTCTTGTTCTCAGTGGTGTTAGCGGTGGGATATATGTACAGTATATAAGCTCATTAAATATACAAACACAAGCAGGGCCACCCTAGCAAGCCATGAGACATTAATCTGTAATTAATGACTCTTGTCAGACTGAAGTTGAAGGGGCAGCCTTTGGAAGGCGCAGGATATCGTGTTGGATCCAACACATATGTTCCGCTCATGGTAGCACTCTCTTCTAGTGTTAGAAGCCTTCCACTGACCAAGAGGCTCTTTTGCCAGTGGAAGGCTCTCTGTGCCGGAAGAAATCACCACTGTTAGTGAACCAATGCTGTGTGATTCAGCTCCCATGTGTGAAAAGTGCTTTTGATGCTTGAAAGTGCAACACAAATGATAGCTGTTATATAAAATTGATACAGAAATCAACAAAACTTTGGCTGTCCCCCAGCAAAATGCAAACGGCCCTGGGGATTAAAAACGGAAGCAGACAAAAAGTAACAGAAGTCAGATACTCACCTCTACCTTGATGGCACATCGCCCAATGGCACGTACAGCCTTGCGGACAAAGTCCACATCCACCTCTGTGGCATATTCTTTCAGTTCTGCCAGGACCTGTTGGAAAAGCAGAATACAAAAAAAAAATCAAGGTTTTCATTATGGTTCAAAAGATGTTGGTACTTGTGCTCTTCTCCTGTACTGGCTTGCTTTAATCATAAGCGCTCCCCCGCATTTTTTAATAGAGCAGCGTTATAAAATTTGTACAGATACTAGCTTTTTATCTTCCCTTGCTGATTTATTTACCTGTACCTTGCATTTTCCTCACCCTCCCTCCAGAACAGTTTACAGCAGCTCATGTGGTTGTTCCTCCTCTGTGACTGACCTGAGCAATGTTGGCTTGGGATGCCAAGCGGATCATGATATCCAGCTTCTCCAGTTTGACGTATATGGGGTCATTGTACTTCACAAAGAAAACCTTGATCTCTTGCTTCAGGATTTCTGGCCTGGAGATGGGGGTAGAAGTACACAAAAAACCCCAAATCACCCCAAGTAATTTTCCAATACAGGGTAGGCTGCAGTATTTATTTATTTGGGACATTTGCAAACCTGCACTCTTTAAGGAGATTATCATATAGATATCACAACAACAGGGGGAAAACCCCACAATACATATATGAAAAAAGAACCCAGTGGCGCAGAGTGGTAAGCTGCAGTACTGCAGCCCTAGCTCTGCTCACGACCTGAGTTCGATCCTGGCGGAAGCCGGGTTCAGCTCACCAGTTCAAGGTTGACTCAGCCTTCCATCCTTCTGAGGTCCGTAAAATGAGTACCCAGTTTCCTGGGGGTAAAGTGTAGATGACTGGGGAAGGGAATGGCAAACCACCCCGTAACAAAAAGTCTGCCAAGAAAATGTCGTGATGCAATGTCCCCCCGTGATGTAATGACTCGGTGTTTACCTACATATATGAAACATTTTTAAAAACCATTTATGAAACATTTTAAAAACTGCAGTGCTCGGTAAGAAAAAAAACCATGACATTCCACCCGCGCTGTGTCATCTGCAAACAAATCTATCAAGATATCTAATGCTGCAACATCTCTAAACATCATAAAGCTTCAGAAGGATGGGCTGAAGGAATATTCTTGAAATGGAAAAAGAGAACATTAAAAGAGCTTCTTGTCAAAACGAGTCAGAAAGAGCCACTGTGGAATAGTAGTTAGAATATCAGACTAGGACTTGGGAGATCCAGGTTCAAATTCCCAGTTTTGCCATGGAGGCGCACAGGGTAACCCTAGGCCAGGCACTTCACAGCTACGGTTGTTGTGAGATAAAAAGGAGGACAATATTGTATACCACTTGGAATCTCCACTGGAGAAAAAGGTGGAGTATAAATATTTAAATAAATAAATCTGCAGAAACACAGTTTTATCACATGTGCATGTCTGTCTATGGGACAGACATGCACGAGAGCCAGTTTGGTATAGTGGTTAAGAGTACTGGGACCCTAATCCGGAGAACCGGGTTTGATTCCCCACTCCTCCGCTTGAAGCCACCTTGGGTCAGTCGCAGCTTCCCGGAGCTCTCTTAGCCCCACCCACCTCACATACTTTGTAAACCACTTTGAGTGGGTGTTGCAATGTCCTGAAGGGCGGTATATAAATTGAATGCTGTTATTATTATTGTTGTTTTGGTAATAATTTTGGTAATCTTCCATCCATCCCATAGATGTGTCACGGTGCTCACCAGCATGCCCAACTCTCTTCTGCTAACCCACAGTTTGCCAGCTACTTGTAAGTACAGCCATCTAGTTAGCCAATCAAATCACATTGCTCTGCTCAATTTAACTTCCCCCCAAACTATTTGATTGTCTTACTTTATTCAAATGGGTGAAACCTTGCTAAGTATCCTAACTGAAACCTTTCCTCATTGCCTGGGCACTAGATGGCCTGAGGGGGGCAGTCCCAGCGCTGAGCTGTAAGCCTGCTGAGCATCCAAGCCCCGCTTCCAAAGCGCAATGCGTGCTTGTATCCTCACTGGCCATTTGTGTCCTTTTCTTTGCCTCTTTAAGGGGCTTGAGGGAAGCAGCTGCCGTGTCACAGCTGTCAGGAACTGCAAAATTATACCCCTTCCTCTACAGGCTTATTAACTTTCTATTTGGCCCGAATCACTTCCGGTTGGCCCAGGAACTGTATCAGCAAGTCCTCTGGGGCTACAGGAAGTGGCATGCCACAGTTTAACCCATCTGCGGTCACAGATGGACTTAATAATAAAGGCAGAAAATAGCAAGACACCTCCATTGCCATGTACTCCATGACCTCATAAAGTTCCCTGTCATTCCTACGCATCATAATCCAGAACCCTGGGAGGGCAACTCAGTTGGGCCTTGACAGTTGAGCTGAGTTTCTTCTGACAGTTGGGCTCAGCCAGAGTCCTCTCAGTGGACAGGCTCTGCTGCTTGTGCTGCTGGTAACCCTGTGAATCCCAGTTGGGTATCCTGTTAACTTTTAATTATTATGTGGATTAGGGGTGGGATCTGAAATGGGAAAGGGAGATGTGGAACGAGCCTCCTTAGTCCACTGAGGCTGACAGATAAAAAGTCAGGGAGGCTTTGACCTCTTGGCTCCTCTGATGGTCAGAAGAGACTCAGGGAAGCCACCTGAACAACCCTCATAAACTTCTGGTGGAAGGGATTTGATCCAGATGGATTTAAAAATGTGCTTGCATAGCTCGTTTAAATAATTTTTTCTCAGTCGCTTGAAGAATAGCCTATTAAAAAGGGAATGATCTCAATAAACAAACCAGCACGCTGGAAATCAATAACAAAGTCCAAATGTGTAATTTTAAATGGCAGAGAAGAAGGAAGGGGACAGATTCTTAGAGATGACAAGAAAGGGGGGAAAGGAACGATCTGGAAGTGTTCGCATTAGAACATTTTTCACATTCCTGTTTCTGAGCGTTGTTCCCTTTGCTTTTTAGGTATGGGAGCTCCCAACAAAAAATATACAGAGAAGAGATCAAAGGTATCAATTCTACAGAACACAGGCCTGCTCAGCCAGGTCTTATTATACTCCAAAGAAGCTCACCTGATGGCAGCTGACTTCCTCTCACTGCCCCCACCCCCCGTACCTGCAAAGGAAGCTTGACTGGTACTATGTAGAGATGGGCACAAACCACAAAAAAAAACGAACCATGACGTTCGTGGATATTCACAAACTAGGAACCATGAACTGGCACGAACTGGGTTAAGTTTACGCACCAGTTGATGGTTCATGGGGTTTAAATGCCCCTTTCCAGCCGCTTAGCAGTGGCAGGGAAAGGGGCATTTCACAGTTTAAAGGGCACTTTCCTGCCTTGCAAGTTGCAGGTCCCTTTAAACTATCAGCTGGCAGGAGGAAGGGGGGGATTCCCCCCCTCGCTGCCTGCCAGCTGATAGTTTAAAGGGACCTGCCGGTTGCAAGCAGCAGGGCCCTTTAAACTGCCCAAACCCCAGCCTCCACCCCCAATCCCCCCCCCAGCCCCAGCCCCAGCCTTACCTTGCCCTGCGGGCTCGTGGCATCCTCTCCCTCCTTCTGCAAAGGGCGGGAAGGCCATTTTTGGCGTCTTCCGCTGCTGCATGGGCCCGCAGGGTGGCGGCAGAGGCTGAAAACGGCCTTCCCGCCCCTCGAATGGCAGCCATTCGAGGGGCGGAAAGGCTGTTTTCGGCTTCCTCCGCCTCCAAAAATTGCTTACCTTCCCCTCAAATGGCCGCCGCGGCGGCCATTTGAGGGGGGGAGGCCATTTTCAGCCTCCTCCGCAGCCCTGTGGGTCTTCCCACCCCTCACGGGAGGAGGGGGACGCCGTGGGCCCGCAGGGCAAAGTAAGTGTGGGGCTGGGGCTGAGGCTGGGGTTTGGGCAGTTTAAAGGGCCTTGCCGCTTGCAAGCCGCAGGTCCCTTTAAACTATCAGCTGGCAGGTAGCAAGGGGGGATCCCCCCCCTATCACCTGCCAGCTGATAGTTTAAAGGGACCTGAGGCTTGCAAGATGCAGGAAGATGCAATTAAAGTGCATCTCTACAACCCAAACAAACCAGTAGACCAGTTTGTGGAAGTTCGTGGAAACGAGCTTCCATGAACCACTGGTTCGTGAACCACGAACGAGCCTGGTTCATGCATTTTTTGGGGTTGTAATTCGATTCGTGCCCATCTCTAGTACTAGGTAGGTTTTTTCTTCCTCCAACCAAAGGAAACTCGTTGGGTGGCAGGTAGGATTCTCTCTCCCCACCACCGAAAAGGAGCTTGCCCAGAGGCAGTTTGGTTGCTCTCTGTCTCCTCCCCCCCTCACCTAAAGGAAGCTTGCCAGGTGGCAGCTCGTTTTTGCACTCTGCTCCCAAAAGAGAGTTGTCTGGTGGCAGGTACATTTTTCTTTCCCTCAGAAAAAGAGTTCATCTGGTTGAAGGCAGGTGTCTCTCCCCCCCACCAAAAGAGAGTTGTCCCATGGCTGGTAGGTCTCTCTCCCCCACCAAAAGGGAGTTCGTCTGGTGGCAGGTAGGTTTCTCTCTCTTCCAACCAAAAGGGAGCTCGCCTAGTGGCAGCTCATTTTCTCTCTCTGCTTCAAAAAGGGAACTCACCTGGCAGCAGGTAGGTTTCTATCACTCTTCCTACTAAAAGGGAGCTTGCCCAGTGGCAGCTTGGTTTCTGTCTGTCCATCCCCCTCTCCCACCAAGAAGGAGCTTGCCTGGTGGCAGCTTGGCTTTTCTCCCCCCCACCAAAAGAGAGTTGTCCGGTGGCAGGTAGGTGTCTCTCTCCCCCACCAAAAAGGGAGTTCATCTGGTGACAGGTAGGTTTCTCTCTCTTCCAACCAAAAGGGAGTGTGCCTAGTGGCAGCTCATTTTCTCTCTCTGCTCCAGAAAGGGAGCTCACCTGGTGGCAGGTAGGTTTCTATCTCTCTTACCACCAAGGAAGAGCTTGCCCAGTGGCAGCTTGGTTTCTCTCTGTCCCCCACCCCCACCAAAAGGGAGCTTGCCCGGTGGCAGCTCATTTTCTCACTCTGCTCCCTAAAGGGAGTTCACCTGGTGGCAGGTAGGTGTCTCTCTCCTCCACTAAAAGAGAGTTTTCCGGTGGCAGGTAGGTTTCTCTCTCCCCCACCAAAAGGAAGCTCGCCTAGTGGCAGCTCATTTTCTCTCTCTGCTCCAAAAAAGGAGGTCACCTGGCGGCAGGTAGGTTTCTCTCTCTCTTCTCACCAAAACAGAGCTTGCCCAGTGGCAGCTTGGTTTCTCTCTGTCCTCCCCCGCCCACCAAAAAGGAGCTTGCCCGGTGGCAGCTTGGTTTCTCTCTGTCCTCCCCCGCCCACCAAAAAGGAGCTTGCCCGGTGGCAGCTTGGTTTCTCTCTGTCCTCCCCCGCCCACCAAAAAGGAGCTTGCCCGGTGGCAGCTTGGTTTCTCTCTGTCCTCCCCCGCCCACCAAAAAGGAGTTTGCCCGGTGGCAGCTTGGTTTCTCTCTGTCCTCCTCCCCCACCACCACCACCAAAAAGGAGTTTGCCCGGTGGCAGCTCATTTTCTCACTCTGCTCCCTAAAGGGAGCTCACCTGGTGGCAGGTAAGGTTCTCTCTCCCCCACCAACAGGGAGCTCGACTAGTGGCAGCTCATTTCTCTCTTTGCTCCAAAAAGAAACTTCACCAGGTGGAAAGGTAGGGTTCTCTCTGTTTCCCCCTCAGAAGGGGGCAGCTCACCCCACTCCACCCCTGCAGAAAAGGGAGCTGGGCTGGAGGTATCTGTGCTGTCTTTTTACTGACCATTTGGATTTGTTTGTCTTGCTTAATCTCTCTTACTAACTGCAAGGCTTTCTGTACTTAGGTTTTCTTTTTCAGGTTAGTGCAGGGAATTATGAACAACTGCTCTGGGCAAATGCTGGTCGCTGGTTGACGGGACCAGGAAGGAATTTTTTCCCCCGGAGGGCTGATCGGCTCTTGTCCCACCGGGGTTTTTTTGCCTTCCTCAGAGCAATTTTGTTCTAGACTCAGGGCTTCTGCGCTGGCAAAGAAGACATCACAGAATTCTGTCCATGGACTGCAGTGGCCGGATTGCAAAGGGCCCCTGTGTCCTCCAGAATGGAAAGGAGGTGGAAATTTAAAATGACATTTTATTTTAGAGCTCCACATTCGTTTCCATCCAAAGATCAATATCATTATTTAATAATAATAAAAGCTCATTTCCTTGGATTCCATGTGTCTTTGTCTTCTATTTTAAGTAACTAATAGAAACTGATGGGAAGTTATATAATAAACGTTCCTTCTGTTGCTATGTCTGTGTTCTTTTATTTAACAGCAATGACGGTAAAAACATCAACCACGGTTAAATAAAAATTATTTGCCACTCTATATTTTTGTGACTTATTTCAAGGCCAATGGAATGTTGTTATGGGCGGGCATTTATATCATTTTAGGTCGACTGATGTCAGTGGGTTTTGAAGTGTACAACTCTGCTTAGGATTTTTACTTTTTCAGTTCACATTTTTTTATAGTCTGCCTTTCTCACTGAGACTCAAGGTAGAGCACACACTACAAGTCAAAGGCCGGGACATTCAGCAAGCAATACGGCAGAGGTGTATACAGCAGGGCCTGCTTCTGTACCCTTCTTCTATGCTCTGGTGACTGCTGAAAACAAATTGATGGACAAGATGGACCTGCCCAGGAAAATCCCTTCCTATGTCCTTATTACACACATTCAGAACAATGGGCTCCTCAGGGCTGCAAAGGAACATAGGATTCATCTCTCTCACTACAGATGCTAATTATCTGCATTTCCTCCCTTGCCCTATTCAAGCAAATTACATTTCACACTGTATCTCCACATCCTATCTTACTTCTTTGCAACACCCCCACACCTTCTGACTGGTATAAAAAGACTGATCAGAGATTCCTACTCGTATCTGATGAAGGGAGCTTGACTCTCAAAAGCTCACGCTCCAGAAACTCCTGCTGGTCACCAAAATGCCACTGGACTCGAACCCTACTCCTCCACTTCAGACCAGCAGAGTGTTTAAGTGGTTGGGTTGTGAATCAGCACTCTGCTGGTTCGAATTCCACTATTGCCATGAGCTCAGCAGCTGCCTTGTGAAAGCCACTCCTCTCAGTCCCAGCTCCCCAACTGTATTGTGCAGTAGTAACAACACTGACTTTGTTCACTGCTGAGTGGGCACTAATCTAACTAGAAGAGCAGTACATAAGTACACTGTTATTATTGTTATTGTTGTTGTTTGCTCACGAAAAACTCAGGAGCTTCCCATGCTGGTACCTTTTGAGTGAACTAGCACCTGTTCAGTTCACCTCCATGTCAGAGGGCTCCAGGTTTTGGACAGCCCTCAGTGAGACATCTCTCAGTGCCCCCATCCCCAATCCCCTGCTTCCTCCAAGTTATTATTATAATAGCAACAACAACATTTGATTTATATACTGCCCTTCAGGACAACTTAATGCCACACTGAGAGCAGTTTACAAAGTGTGTTGTTGTTGTTACAGTGGGCAACAGGAGCCTAAGACCACCTGCATGCCAGTGTGAGTTCACACAAGTGAAGCGTTCACATAAAGACATCCTGGTCTGGCTGCACGTCCTCACAAGGGGATCCCTGCATCTCAGGACCAGTCTCCCCTACGTCACGTAATCCTATATCCTACCAGCAGCAATTCAGAGAAGACTGCAGAACGGCCCGTCCAGGAAGGTGGTTTCCCTACCTTTTCTGCACAATTAAGTTGATGTTCCTCAGGGCAACGTACTGGACTTCGGGCTCTCCGGACAAGAGGGTGACCAGAGGGGGAGCCAGCTTCTTCAGCAGCATGTTGTAGTAGTCCGAGTCCTTCGGAAGGAGCTCCAGGAACTTCATGAGGACCTTGACGGCCGACAGCACCACGGCAGAGTTGGCATGAGAGAGACGGGGGGTCACTCGCTCACAGATGCTGCAGAAAGAAATGAGAGGGCCCCCCCTCCAAATTTGTGCCAGTCCAGTCTCCGCAAAGACCATTCAGGTCTGGCAAAACTTGCATTTCAACTGACGGATGACACTCTTTTGAACCATCCCAGAGAACTCTGGCTACATTGGAAAGAATCATTGCCAAATTTCAAGGACCCAGGACTGATTCAGACTGCGGACATTTCACAAGGTATGCTTGATCTGGCCCACCACCCCTTCCCACAGGCCACTGTATTATTGATTGATTTATTAGTCAATTCGCCCCCACACTCTTCTTATACTAAGGAACACTCAGGATGGCATAACACAACCACTCAGGATATAATCCCCATAAAACACAATTCTTTAAAAAAAAATCAATAAAACCCCCAATACTAAAAGCAGCAAAAACACTAGGCAGCAATAGGTTAGAATGAATGCCATAAAATTAGCTAAAAATATAAAATTGTTCTGCACTGCAAATCATTCAGTGCTGCAGCCCTCAAAGTGATGCTGGAGAAGAAACACAACAGGCAGAGCGGCACAGATACGGCCATGCCTGGCAGACTTTCCTGCAGCATCTGCAGCTCAGAATTATGTAGCCTCTGACACTTTGTCCAAACCATTAATCATAATCCGTGTTTTGCCTACACACCAAGATAAAAGCCGAAAGCCATGGACACCAATGATCATTACAACATCCTGTAGCAATGAGTTCCACAGGATTCAAACGGGCATTAAAAGCAAGAGGTGCTTCTCACATCTGCCATGATGGTGAAGTTGCTGTATCTGATGAAATGATGGAGAGCGGCTGAGCAAAGCTGCCCAGAGCCTTAATACTGGGAATCTTGGGCTAACCCACCTCTGGGCTTCACGGTCATCCTTTGGGTTGTAATTAGAGAGGCAATCCAGGATGAAGATCTGGCCCCACTCAGTGCACTCGTTCAAGGCAGTCAGCAGCTTATTGATATTCTGTGGGTTGAGATCCAGCAAGTTGCTGTTTGGGTGAGACTCGCTGATCTCCGATAAGGCGGCTACTGCATTGGCTACCACCTAGCAGGAAAAAAAGAAGGCTTCAGAGTTTGGGGTCAGAGCACAGGTCTTGCCAACGTCATTATCTTCCACTTATCTGTGCATTCTATTCAAAGCAGCTTGCAATAAATTCAGTAAAAACTTTGTCTTAAAAGTTACCATCATCAAAACTAGCATTTCATTTGCCTTATCCCATTTGGTTTATTCACAAATGCCGAGGGTCAAATCAAGAAGACAGGGGAGCGCCCACACTCTCCGGCTTTAAAAAACCCTCTGCTATCAGCTTCATTCCCATAACAGTAAACCTAGGTCTGGACTGTACCACTTTAGATTAGAAGTGGGGGTCTATCCTGATAGGGTGCTCCCCCAATCAAAACAAAAATGCCTTGTGTATAGAAAACTACCATTATTGCAAGCGTAATCTTAATAAATGACGGAAACGCAGACAGGCCTCGACAATGTTTTCATGCAATGTGGTGGCAGTGGCCAAAGAGATCTGGAGGAAAACCACGACACAGATAAACTGCATGTTGTTAATGATTGTGTTCATCCAAAGCGCTGTTAACAATTCCAGCTGCAAAAATAATGGTCGCCACAAACTGGGAGAATAATTTTTTTTAATTACCCATTAAAATGCGAGTTAATAAAATCTGGCCAATTGCCAAACTTTCAAAATGAAGTTCTTAAATTAATAGGTGCCAGATGACAACTCTTGAACTTACCTAGAAACCCTTTCTTGAATTGAGGCAGAAAGGAGAGGGGCAGTGCTAGCAAGACACGTGCACTGTTTCAAGGCGAAGCTGGGTTCTTTGCCAACCAAGTTCTTGGCAGACCCAGGGGGCTCACCCTCTTAATCTCTTCCCAGATGGATAATAGTCACTGTGGTGAATGTTTCCCCCCTTCTACCCCATGGAATAAACAAAACTGGATTCCCAAACACCTGAGAACAGAAAGCAGAGGCCGTTGCATAAAGAGCAGCTACTTTGCACGTAGCAGGACTCAGGTTTAGTCCTTGGCATCGCCAGACAAAAGGGTCAGGTGGCAGGGAATGTGAAAAAGACCCTGGAGAGCTGCTGCCAGTCGAAAGACAGCACTGGGCTATGCGGATCAAGAGCCTGATTCAACATGGCAGCTCACGCCTTCATAAGGGAGGTCAAAGGACTTAAATGTCAGGCACACGAGTACCCCAGATCCCCTCTGCAATTAAAGCAGCAGGCAGGTACACCCGGATGAATTCTTTGCCCCTCGCCCCATACACATTCCTCATTCCAAACTGCAAGTGCAGACCCTGGAGAAAAAAAGCATCACAGGGATAAAGCCGGACCAGACAGCTATTCACTCTGAGCCATTCAGGCTGGTGGCACGTTATTAACGGGAACGAGCAAAATGCCTTGGCGTGACAGAGCTCTGGGTTGGAGCTAAGAGACTACCTTGTCTCTCTCCATCAAGGCAGAGAGAGAGAAATAGTGGGAAGGGATCCAGGCTGCCAAGGAAGAAGAGCTATTAGATTACTTTGTTATCATCTAAGGCTAATTGGAAATTAAACTGAGTGTGGAATGTGGCTAATGAAGGAGAATGCACCGCTATTTAACGCCCCGAATCTTCTACTTAGCAGCCCATTAAAATCAGAAAGGGATCAGAGGAGAGCAGGTGGACTGGCAGGTTGGTACCCAATGGTAAAGGCTCCTTGGCATGCAGGAGGCCCCTGGTTCAACCCTGCCAACTCGCGTTCCTCTGTGGGAGCAGTTATTGGGAACGACCTTTCTCTGCACGAGAGCCAAAGCTGAGCGAAATGGACCAACGGGCAGATTCTGTGTAAAGCAGGTTCTTCATGGATTGAGACCCACAGATCCACTGGATCAGTGATCTCAATATGCTCCACTGAACTGCTCCACTGAGCAGACGAATCCTTGTTTAAATGTAATCTGTGTTGGCTAGAAACAGAGATTCTTCTCAATCAAAAAGAGTCCAGTAGCACCTTTAAGACTAACCAATTTTATTGTAGCATAAGCTTTCGAGAATCAAGTTCTCTTCGTCGTTCTCTTCGTTCTGCCTGCTGCTTTAATTGCAGAGGGGATCTGGGGTACTCGTGTGCCTGACATTTAAGTCCTTTGACCTCCCTTATGAAGGCGTGAGCTGCCATGTTGAATCAGGCTCTTGATCCGCATATCATGTATCATGTATCTCTGTATCATGCATCTGACGAAGAGAACTTGATTCTCGAAAGCTTATGCTACAATAAAATTGGTTAGTCTTAAAGGTGCTACTGGACTCTTTTTGATTTTGCTATCACAGACTAACACGGCTAACTCCTCTGCATCTAGAGATTTTTCTGTGATGGTCCCAAACGGGTTGAATGGCCTACTGAAGAATGTCAGGAAGGGCCCCTTACTCTGTAGATTTATGGGGAGACAGCGTTAAGGCTGAGTCAATTCAACATGCACTTTGCTGACAGGATACGTAGGGAGTTGAATCCAGAGGATTTATGAATCCAGATCTGGTCTGATGTTGATACCCAAGTTAGGCTGTTGGTGTTTTTACTGTATTATTATATAGTATAATAAGCCACCTCTTGTAAGAAAAAAGCCGATTGAAGAGGTCATAATAAGAATTAAAATATGGTCATAAGCATTGCCAGTTGGACAATCCTTCAAGGAAAGCATCCCAAAACTACCAACTGACCGTCAAAGCTGTACCTCCACATTTAAAATTCTCCTCCGAGGTTTTTCCAACCAGCTTTTTTTGGTATTTTCCCAGCTGAAATTTGTAGGCTTTACAGACACACATGCTGCAGACTGACGGGAAGACAGTAAATTGTGGAAAAATGAAAGCAACTTTTCATCATGCAGTCAAAAGAGATTATTTGGGTTTCAAACTGCGTTTTCTTTCGGGGACTTAACGATCAGAAAATGAATTTGTGGGACACTCAATTAGGGTAATATTTAATTCTCTTTTTCTCATTGTCTTACTGAAAACTTATCCCCAAAAAAGAATACAAAGTTTAAAAGCTTTCAGCCCCCTTGGCCTTCAGCTTTTGCTTCTCTTCTATAGCAAAGAGAAAAGGGAGAGGGGGCTTTTGCTTTATATATAGCAGCCAACAAAAGGACGCTGGTATTATCGACGCTTCTGGGAAAGAAAATCACAGCTGGTCATTGTAGCAGCTAGAAGAACGGAACATAACGAACAATGCAGCCTTTCAAAGCGCTGGCTTCATTCAACGTTAAAAATAAAGTGACGGGCAGCAGCCCGGTGGGAGAGGCAAAAGCTTAAGGGGGCGAACACGACAGGGAAGGGCCATTTCATTATCCAGCAGATCAGCTGGTGGGAATGACTCAGGGTCGTTTTGAATGACTCCAGCATTGGGACTGCTTCGACACTCCCTGCATGGTGTCTGTAACCACACGGTGAGAAGGTTCATGGACCCTCAACTGTGCGGCGAGGGCGTTGCTGCCCCCACTCTCCCTGATCAGCAACACATCGCAGAAATGTGGCATAAAACCGTCGCATACCTGCAGGAGGTTCCAAAGTGGTCAACCGAAGCAACCTTGAACAGGTGAAGTCACCTTAAGCCAAGCTAAACCACTGATCCACCTAACCCCATGTTGTGGGCCCGGACTGACAGAGGCCCTACGAGGCCTCAGGCAGAGAATAATCTCTCTTGGACATCTGTAACCTGAGATTTCTGGGGACTGAACATGGGACCTTCTGTATACAAAAGACGGGTTCTGCTGTTAAGTCACAGTTGCTCCCAGGCCATTAGGAAAGCCCTTTCTCCCAAAGAATCACTCTGTTGGAGGGGGGAAAAGGGTCCATTTTGCCCCACATTCCACTTTTGATAGTTGCTGGAGAGATGCCTCTAGGAAGCCCACAAGCTGGTTACAGAGGCAGCCAGCCCTCCCCTTGGAGTTTATCCCTGGGACCTGGTGTTCGGAGATATACTGCTTCTGAATGTGGAGGTTCCATTTAGCCACCATGGCTAACAGACATTGACAGGCCCTTCTTCCAGGAAAATCATAGATAAAATGACATCTAAGCTTGGGGCAGTGGATTCTACATGACAAAATCTATTGCAATACTATCAACAGTATACTAGATTGTAAATATAGAAGAGAACAGCGCCTGGGGCAGCATAAGAAGCTGCCATGATGGAGTCAGGTTCTCCAGCAGAGGCCTTTTGTATCACTGACTACTTGCACCTTTTATATTGGTGATTAGACATGGGCACGAACCGCATTACGAACCAAAAAAACCCACGAACCACCTGATTGTTCACGAACCAGCGGTTCATGAGGGTCCATGGCCAACGAACCAGTGTTCATTGGAAGCCCGGATCGTTGTGTTCGCCCACAGTTTGTGAAGCCAGTCAGGCACCATCAATCAATTCCCTTGGAAACGGAGCTGGGGGAATGCCTGAACTCTGTTCTGCACTCCTTCTGTCACCCTGGAAACCCAAATCGAAGCCCAGTTTACCTTGATCAGCAGGTCATCCTTCCAACCACGGAGCTGCAAATTGGTTACAATTGGTTACATGGGAGAAGACACGCAGGGGGAGGGAGGGGGGAGGGGGTGTTCTGTAGCCATGGGCACTTCAATCTCATCCCTGCAAACCCTAATAGGCAGTTCTGATGGCCAACCCCTTGTACACTGGGCCAATGTCAACTGGTGGCTCTAATTGTAACGAATGGGAGTTTCCTGGGGACCTCGGATTGGAGAGGGTATACCTCCAAGATCTCTATTGTAATCTTGACCAAACTTGGGTGCTGGCTGGAGGAGAGCCTGCTAAACACTCACTGAGAATATGGGCTCTCTAAGTCCAACGGGGGCTGTTCTGATGCTCATGAACTACGATCTTTGAACCGGTTCATCAGTGGGAAATGTTTGTTGCGGTTCGCTGGTTCGGGTTCGTCATCGGCACCGAACCACGAACCGCTGGTTTGTTAAATTTGTTTGGTTCGTGCCCATGTCTACTGGTGATGCAGTGGACTGACTCCAGGGCCTCCCACATGCCAAGCAGATGCCCCACCACTGAGCCACAGACCCTCTCCAAAGCGGATCCAACTAGAACCACACATTGATACTTATATCACACAGTCTGGTCCATCAGGTTGGGCAAATTCTTGGTGGCAGAAGATCCACTTTGCATTCAAAAGGCCCCAGGTTCAGCATCACCAGTGAAAAAGATCACAAGGAACAGGGTTGGCAAAGACCTTCCCCCAAGGTCCTGGACAGCCACTGCCAGCAAGAGGCCATCACACTGGGGCACCTGATCCAAGGGTCTGGCTTGGTCTAAGAGACAAGCTGTAAGTGACGCCAGACACGTGTTTTTTAACGTGTCGGGGACACAATTGTTCTTGGGAACTGTAGTTGAAAACTGCGGTATGTCTCCAGTGTGGGGAGGCAAAAACTTTGCTATTGTTTTCTTGCAATTTCAATGGAGAGAGGAATACACAGCCCTGTCCGTCGCATGGGAGGCAAGGGATGGGAAGAGCTGGTTGTTCATCTCGCCGCTGAAATTGCAAGATCATTGCAAAGTTCTTCTATCCCAGCAATCCCGCGTGGCTGAATTTGAAAAGCTCTTTGCCTCCCATGCCTTCCCGTGCTAGGGACATAAAGCTGTTTTCAGCAACAGGTTCCAGGTAAAACTGCATCTCTGACACGTTAAAAACATCACTTGTAGCTTAGCCCTAAGGCAACTTCTTAGATCTATTCAACTCAAAGGCCCCAAAGTTGCCCTGAAGGGGCTTTGGGTTTATGTTTCTCAACAGCAGCTATCCCACGTGGCAGGGCTGTTAGGAAAGGAACATTCCAGGGAGTCCGACCAGAGGAAATTCTCCACTAATACCTATGTTACGGTTGGCCAGGTGTGACGTATGTATACTGATCTCCCGTCCACTCTGCGTCTACTCATCTCAGTATAATGGAGTTTGTATTTCAAATGTTATCCAGGACTTGGCCTGATTTCTTCTCAAAACACAGAAATGTACCGTGTATGTGTGTGTATACATTGATATTCACTCATACGTACACACACAAACACAAAATGTATTCTGTAACAGCAACTCACTTTTGAAACAGAGCACTTCAAATGTGCTTCGTGGACTCTATAAAAAGACCTGCTGCTCCAAGAAGGAATAGTCCAAGACCCTACTGGGCATTCCTAAAATACTCCAAAAGTTATACAAAAGTGTCAGTTGATTGCACACACACCCTGCTTCATAAACAAACCGGTGTCAAGCAAATCAGGCCTCAAATGAAAGGCCTTCCTTTGCTAAGCTGTTTGTCCTTGAAACCAACTAAGGAGAAATCTGGCCTCAACTAAGCAGTCCTGAAACCCTGAGCACGTTGACCTAGAGAAGGGCATTCCACCCAGCCTCCTTTCTGGCCTTGCTCACAAAACACCCTAGTATTTTGTGGCGGTAGCAGAATATTAAGATAGCATTTACAGAGCAGGTACAAAGGGTTTTGTTAATGTCTTATTTTTATCTGTTTAAAACTGAAATAAGTACAGAAATGCTCAAATGGCCCAGGAAGCCGTCTATAGAAAAGAACCGCGGGGCTCTTTTTGGATTAAATGACAGTGAAGATCCCACAGTAAACGAAATGTTCTCCATGGCAGGAAACAACAAGTTTAACCATGCTTACAGGCTGCTGAGACAAAGAGACCCTAAAAGTTAATCACTTTATAAACATCTTCTTGCTATACAGCCTCACAACATCCCTGTAAGGTAGGCCAGTATTTTGACCCTCCCCCCCACATATTGCAGATGGGAGGCTGAGACCAAGACCAAGTAGCTGGCCACCTAGGGAGTTTGTGGCAGAAGGGAGAATGGAATGGGAGAATAATAATTTGCAGCGCACCCCAAAGCAGCGTTTAAGCAAATGGGTTTTGAAGGGTGTAACTCTGCTTAGGTTTGCATTGTTAGACACCCCCAAAATTACACAGATAACCCACTCCATGGTGGCCTCTCTTTAGGTATGTGCCGACCCCTAGAATTCATCCAGTGAGCCCCGTGCTGCACCCAAAGAGTGCAGAACTAGACCGGCTAGGCTTCAGTCTGCCAAGCTAATTCTTAATCTTGCCCATCTTCTGGGGAAGTGATCACATGGTTCATCCACTCCATTTTATGCTTCCAATTACCTTGTTAAGGGGAGTTGCAGCTTAAGGTACAAGTGACTGGACAGTCCAAGGTCACCCACTGAAGCTACACAGCACTACAGGGATTTGAACCCAGGACTCCTGTCTCATTTACGGACCTTGGTTGCCAAACAGCTGCCAAGTAGTGGAAGGCAGGGACGATTTGACCACCACAGCACTCAGTACTTAATGCTCCCCTGCCTGCAGCTTTTCCTCTCCTACCTCCTTCTCCAGGCAATGTTTCCAGATGTGCATCATATGCATACCAAGAAAAGACAACCGAGGAGGGATTTAGTTGCAGGGGAAGGGTTAAGTGCCTGCCTCTTTGCTTGCCATGGCTAGCCACATAGCTCCACCTGGAGTCACTCTGTTCCCGTCTGGAGAAATTCAGCACCAGAAAGTGGTCAAGTGCTGCCCCCTGGTGGTTCAGCAGCAGCAGAAACCAACACAGTCTGGTAGTAATGCCTGGGACTGGTGTGGAAGAAGGCTGAATTCCAGACCAGTTCTCCACTTTCATCAGCCACCTGGGTATGCAGTTTCCTCCAGGTAAGCAGAAAGCTTCTGTGGATTGCGGATGGTCCCACATTGTTGCATGGCTGGCACACGGTCACTATTACAGAGAACAAGCTGTGGACCTGTTAAGAAGGGGAGGGGGGGACAATTGGGAAATCTCCCCTAACCCAAATCCCCCCCTCCAAGATGCTTTTAGGAGCTTGAGCAGGCCACAACACACCCCTTAATAAATACTCAGTTGCCCTCAACATTCCATGATTCAACTCAGTTGTCCTCAATATTCCATGCTTCCTAGAAGGCAATGAGCATGCTCAGTGCTCATTTAGCCATTCTTTTGACCTCTTCTCTTTACAGATATTTTCCTGTATATCTGGGGAACTCCCCAAGTATCCACTACCCTCCTACTGATAAAGCATTCCACCCTCAAGCTTGATTTTTGAAGTAAAAAACTGGGATCTTGTGAGGAACTGGGGGAGGGGTGATCCAAAAGTCTCCCTCCCACCCACATAGTGGGAGGCTTCTGAGTTCCATGGCTAGGTCACTACCTTTCTCCTTATCACCTAGTCTTAAACCTAAGCAATTTATGTTCCAGCACAATTGCCCTGGCAGAAATGAGACATACGCATATCTCCCAATCCCTTCATTCCAGCATACTGAAAAGGATAGAGCTCTGCTCCATTTGTGGTCATTGGGAGGGGGGGGGGACATTAATTAGGATCAGAAGAAGTGCTTTTTCCCTGATCCCAATCAATCCTCTTTTTTGAAGGGGCAGGGCCTTTCTAAATTCACGAGGCTTAGATCTTTTAAAAGCCAACAGCCATCCTGAACTGCTGGGGTAGGATTGGGGTTTGAGGGTATATGTCTCGTGACGCGCATCCTGAAAACCTAATTTCCCCCTCCAGGATACTTATAAACTATCAGGGAGGCGAGCAGGCCAATTTCTCCTCTACCTTCTGTTTTCCCTTGATGCTCAGCTGCCCTCAAGCGAGCATTTTTTTTTTAAAAATTCCAAAGTACAATTTTCCTGGGAGCTCCTCCCAAGCATTCCCTGACCTGGATAGCCCAGGTGAACCTGATGTTGTCAGATCTCAGAAGTTAAGCAGGACTGGCCCTGGTTAGTAACTGGATGGGAGACTTCCAATGAAGACCAGGGTTGCAGAGGCAGGCAATGTTACTACTACTACTACTACTACTACTACTACTACTACTACTACTACTACTACTACTACTACTAGTAGTAGTAGTAGTAGTAGTAGTAATAATGACAACTACAACAACATTTGATTTATATACCGCCCTTCAGGATGACTTAACACCCACTCCGAGCGGTTTACAAAGTATGTCATTATTATCCCCACAACAAAACAGCCTGTGAGGTGGGTGGGGCTATCTGGGGAACTCCCCAAGTATCCACTACTTGGGTGGGGCTAAGAGAGTTCTGAGAGCTGTGACTGACCCAAAGTCACCCAGCTGGCTTCAAGTGGAGGAGTGGGGAATCAAACCCGGTTCTCCAGATTAGAGTCCTGCTGCTCTTAACCACCACACCAAACTGGCTCTCTGGTAAACCACCTCTGATAGTCTCTTGCCATGGAAACCCCAGCAGGGGTCGTCATAAGTCAGCTATGACTTGAGGGCACCACACACACACTACCAAGTCTGTAGAACTCCCTACCTTGTCTGTGTGTGGCTATACTTCTCTGCCTGACCACACTCGGCCATCAACTTAGCAATTAGAAAGGATGATCTGCAGAAATGTTTGGGCTGAATTCAAAGAACCCTAACACCTTTAAACAAAATGGGGGGGGGGGTCTAAAAGCACAAGCTATCCCAACAACTCTACACCTTCCTATCTCACTTCCAGGGCTGATGTGACATCACAGCAATTCAACCAATGACTAAACAGGGCTCACAGAGATAACAGCCAATCTGTGCTTACATTTCAGAGAGTACATCAACTGGAGGCAGGGGGAGAGCTGTTTATTTTTAGCAGAACAGCTATTTTCCAGCTAAATATTTATGTAACCCTTTTTTCCCTATGGCTTAAAACAACATCCACCCAGAATCCTGTTTGGCAACATCACATCTTTTTGTTGTTGTCGTTGTTCCTTTTTACCTGCAACCTTTATGATAGATAAATAATTTTATTTTTAGAAAAACACGAAAGGACGTTTTCCTTCTGCTCCCTTACTGCAAGAGACAGTTGCTTTGGCGGGAACGTGGTGTCTCTGAGACAACATCAATATTCATGCAAGGACGTCTGCACAGGACTGCCTTGGAAAGATGCCCACCGAGAGCCAGACGGGCATCTAATTTTCTAACAAATGAAGGGTGGGGGGAACACCAGCAAATTAGAGGCTAGCAATGCCAGACGCCTTAGGCCCGGCTGTCTCTGGAATGCCTTGGGGAGATCAATCCGAACTGTCAGTCCTGCCGCTCACAAGTCAGGAAGGGCTCTGGTGTAGGAAGGGCTCGCAGGGAGACGTGTGCTGTTTCCTCTGCTTCAGTCCCCAAAGGCAGGGCAACTGCAGGGATCACGAATGGTGGCTTCTGCTGCCACCTGATTTCATCTCGAGAGCGGCATAGCACTTCGTGCACTAAACTAGGGTTTCACAGATCCGGATTCCTATCCCCATTGGCAGGATAACTTGCATTTGATCTTTTTCTCTGTGTTTAACCAACCTCCAAGGCTTGAAGCGAGTGTACAAAGTGGAAGAAGGGCCTTGTATGGGAGTGCAAGCTTCTTTGAAGAAGGGTGGGATAAAAAACCAGGGTTGCACCTATCTGTAACTGCTGTTCATCGAGTGTTCTTCTGTGCAGGCACACATCGGAACTGCGCATGTGCAGGCTGGCCTGCGCATGCACAGTTCCTATGTGGGACTGCACAGAAGACACAATGATGAACATGACAGATTGAATGCAACAGTGCTCGAATGCAACACCCGAGCCTGAACAGCCAAGACTGGTCGCTGCAGCATGGGGGTTTTATCACTGCTTGGCTCAGTTTTTTGCAGTTTATAGTGCCAAAGTATTTGGTGGACTCTTGGACGTTTTCAACTGCCTGATCACCTTGGCAGTTATCACTGGAAAATGGGATGTAATAAAGCAGTTGATAAATAGATGATAAATGAAACGGAGAGGTGACAGAACGAAAGCCAGAGAGAGTGGGAGGCGGGGAGAAAAGAGTCTGGGGGCCTCGGCCACAGTCTTCACCCGGGGGAACACAGAGAAGGGCACGTGCATGAGCCAGCTACGTGACACAACCTGGGAACTCTCAGGCTCGCTGAAACCCATGCGGCCAGCTCTGAGCTTTTCTCAGCACGCTTGCAGATGGATGAACTCACCATGTGGCCAACTCCCCGGAGACAGAAGCGAGATCGATGATTCTCTCAAATCCCCTTTTGGCTCCAACAACTCGTTTAACCTTATTAAAACAAGAGCCCTGGGCTTTTGGTGGCTAATCCAGGCACAAAACAACTCAGATTATTGATCTGCTGAGCCCAGAAATAATAGAAAAGCTACTCCAGGAGACAGAAAGCTACCCAGGAGGGGGCTGCTGATGTTGCTAACCCAGACAGACTTGCCTCCATACGGCATTGTGGCTTTTGCAGGGAACAATCACCAAGATGTCCCAAATGCAATCATGATAACCAGGGCTCATTTCGAGGGGGAACGCACAGGAACGCAGTTCCGGCAGTTCCCCAAAGAGGTCACATGTCAGGTGGCCCCGCCCACCTGACTCTCGGCCATTTTGGGCCCGTTTCAGCCTGGATTGGGGCTGAAACAGCCTGGATCGGGCCTCTGACAGGTGGTGGATCACTCTCCTGCTCAGCAGCGGCCCGATCCTGACCATTTTGGGCCCCTTTTTGGCCGTTTTCAGCCCCTTTTTGCCATTTTGGGCCCAATTTTGGCCCTGAATGGCCAGGATTGCGCTCAAAACAGCCAAGATAGGTGATGTCAGGGGGTGTGGCACATGCAAATCAGTTATGCTAATGACACACTTCTGGTGATGTCAAGGGGCGTGGCATATGCTGATGAGTTATGCTAATGAGTTCCTCCAGCTCTTTTTCTACGAAATGACCCCTGATGATAACGCTATTTTGCACCCCTTTCAAACCAGCTTGAGCCATGTTCCCTTCAAAGAAAAATCCCAACAGACTTGATTCTCCAAAGAAACGTTTTTGCCAGGAAGCCTCGAATTCTACAGCTAAAAGCAAAAACAAATCAAGGCTGCGCATCTTTTGTGCTGCAAAGAACAAGTTGCGTGTCCAGGGTGCAGGACGTGCATCAATTAAGTCGTTTCTCACCTCTTCCGTACACTTTCTTCAGCCATCATCATTGCTACATCTTTAAACTAGAGTCCCACTACATTCAGCAGGGCAGCAAAATGGGGCGACCCACAGACAAAGGTCTTGGGTATCTGTACATTTGGAGGACTCTCCAGATATGCCCGGGGGGGGGGGGGATTACAAACAAAAAACCAAGATGAGAACCGAGCATGCTCATTGCCCTCCAGGCAGCACGGAATGTTCAGGGCAGTAGAACAGCAGTCAAAGCAGTGGCATGTGGCTCTCTGGAATGCCACGTGCGGCTTCCTGAGCACAGCGACCCAAGGCGGCAGTTGCCCCATGTTTTAGACCTCCCGGAGGTGCAGGACTCAAGCCAGGGTTGGAGGTAAATGTGGCTATTTTGGTTGATGGTAATTGCTGAAGTGGCTCTCTGTGAGCTGTGGATTGAGGATCACTGAGTTAATGAATACAAGAGAGATGAGGATACTGACTCATTCACATCCCCAAGAGTTTAAAGTTTCTGGGAGGAGCACATCGTTTAAGAGAAACATCCCTATTGTTTATCCTCCACCAACCATGACTGTGCAGGACACTGACTTGTTTTTCTATTTTACATCATCTATTCTGGGCATTGCAAATCAAGGGGAGAGGGCAAAGAGTACGCTGGGCACTGGAGTCTTCGTGCCACTGGAAATTTTATTCAGCCACCTGTACGGCTTTGGAGATTTCAGCTGGCATTGCACGAGAGTAAAAATGAGAAATTTGTTCCTTTTAAAAACAAATAACCCTTCAAGCTTCTCAGGAAACTGAATCTTGCTTCCAACTGTCCCATTCTATGGGCTTTTCGCATTCCTGCTGAATCACAGTGTAAACACAGCCCTGGTTCTGACTATGTTTTCAATCTTAGCTATACAGCCCTAAGGACTAGGAATTAAAACATCAAAACTGGGAGCCTCGTACGGTCCTGAGAACAGATTCTTACAGACTTTTTGTGTTTACTATCAGTGTGTTTGCTTGAAAATCCACGGACAAGATACCAACAAACAAGGGCCAACAGAGGACCACAGGCAGCTTGGCCGCAATTCCTCCCCCCATCAATTCCTTACCCGACCAGAGTAAGCCTGGATCCCGAGCAACAAAGGGCAGAAGCAAGAGTGTCCCCTAATCCTGTTTTTACTATTTCCTTCCCTTTAAAAACCCTACCTAACCCAAATGAAAATTATGGTGATGGTATACTGCATCCTAGCTTCAGTCACCTCTTGACCCATGTGCAGTTCCCCAACCCACCGGCAGAAGAGAAATGATCCATAGAGGTGTCTGGGGAGGAATTAGTCCTCTGCCGGCCTCATCTAACCCTGCCAGGCTCCCACCAGATTCACATGAAAATGTATTCCTGAGCTCTCTTATACTGAACCATAACCTTGGTGCACACAGCCCAGCGCTGTCTATTCAGGCCCAGAAAATGCTGTAATCAAAGCTTTATGTGGTCTACCAAGGGCCCTGGCCCTTGCCCAGAAGGAAGCGTGTCCATACCAATCTGCTTTCTACAGTTAGAGCATCTAGCCCAGAAATCTCAATGGCTTTCCAAAGCCTCGGATGGAGGTCTTTCCCAGCCTGGCAACCAGAGATTATTAAGTGAAGGGGCTGGAGAAGGAACCTGCAATTTCCTGTATACAAATCATGTGATCGATCGCTGATCACCAAAATCCAGCAATACCTCCTGTCATTCCAACCTTACTCCAAGGTGGAGTGTTCAGCAGAATGGGGTACATTACCATGGGGTTGGAGTCCGCAATGAGATCGCGCAGAGAGTCTAGGAATCCTTGGTCTTCCACCATTTGGGCATTGATGTCGTGTAGCTTAGCCACGCAGACGGCTGCGGTCTTACGCACGTATGGATCCTCATCCTTCAGGCATTTGCGCAGCGGCTCACACAGGTACTCAGTGATCTTGTCCACACGGATACATCCCATGGTGCGCACTGCCAGAGCACGGATCAGAGGGTTGGGATCCTCGCAGTCCTGTGGGTAAGACGTAGGCAAGCATAAACCAGTTTTGTTCAACCCCACACTGGGTATTTTCTCGAAGGACAGCAGTGCTCAAATCTCTCCGCCAGAACTCAACGTCCCAGACAACTTCAACTGCCCTTTGCAAAATACTGGCAGTTTCAGGTGGGTAGCCATGTTATTTTGCAGCAGAAGAGCAAGATTCGGGTCCAGTCACCTTAAAAACCAACTAGATTTCCAGGGTATGAGTTTTCGAGAGTCAATGCTCCCTTTGTCAGATACATGGAGTGGAAAAGGGTAGGCGTCAAAGACTTTAAGGTGCTACTGGACCCGACTCTTGCTCCAAAATACTGGCAGTAACCCACCCAAAGAGTATCGCGACTACCTGATGTGAAGGTGACTGAAAACACCGTGAAGGGTTCTGCAGACTGCAGTGGCTGCAAATCCGATTTGCTCAGTTACTGTGATGTCACAACATGTTCAGAAAAATCATTGCAGACAGCAAGGGGGCAAAAACGGAATGTCAATTAACATTGCTGCAGCTGCAAGGGCAATGGAAAATTAAGAGGGCTGGAGGAGAGACAGGCCCTCCAAAAGGGTTTTAGAGAAGATGGGGCAGGAGCGAGGGGCTGGATTTTATACACGGGTAAGAAATGCATTGCAAGCCTCTCGGTAAGACTATCCTATTTTGGCTTTATTTCAGAGAGGTGGTGATTTGTCTTGTGGTACACCATCTTTGTATTTTACAGTCCATTATGAACGGAAAAAGTGTCCTAGTTTTTTTTTGCAAAAAAAGAGAGTCTCAGCAGCATCAGAAAGCAGAATAATAATTTTCTCCCCGTGTCATTTTTGCTGTCGCTGGTGTAACTTAGCAGCTGGAGATGGATGGCTTGGCAGTGTGTAAAAATGGGCTCCCTCATCTTCATAGGAGGAGGAGAGGGGAAGCGGGTTGCAAGAGGAGGTACGCTCAGGAAGCAGAGGGGATGGAGAAGGGTGTCTCGATCTGCACCCAAGCTTACAGAAACGGCAGTGACAAGCTCCAGCCAGGCTGGGACACCGCAGAGTGATGGCTCCTAAAGGGATTTATTTCACACTCTCTGAAAGGGGGGGGGCGTATTTTTTAAACCATCTTTTTTTATAATCAAAATAAAAATAAATAGCAAGCATCATCCCAGCAAAGGGGACTTCCTTCCTTACACAACTTGTCATCCCGACAGTGTTTATTTGCTGGATTTTTACCATGCTTTTCAGTCAAAAACAAAGTCTGCAAATGGTTTGCATCAATTTAAATAAATAAGATGCCCACTAAAATATTGATCTTGCCGTTCCTCCAAGGATCTCGAGAGGTCATACATGGATCTCCCCTCCTCCATTTTATCCTCACAATAACCCTGCAAGGTAGACTGGGCTGATATTGAGGGAGAGAGCCTGGCCCATGGCCACCCAGCGAGTTTCAAGGCTGATCGGGCATCTGATCCCAGGTCCCCTCCTAATCTATTGTGCAATTCCACACCAGCTCCTAAGCAATGATCTCAACAGAGGGGTGCTTGGAGAAGGAGGTTCACGCGAGGTCGCATGTATGATGTTTCCTCTTCTCCCTCTGGCCTTACTGATGGCAGCTTAGAGGAAGAGAATGCACAGCTGGTGCTGGGGGTGACAGCAGAGCTGCCAACATAAATGCACTGAAGGTGCAGCTCCAGGTTACCTTCACAAAGCTGTTGACCGCCATGATGGCCATGTCCGGCTGGCTTTTGGCGTAGTTCATCAGGTAGAGGTAAACCAACTTCTTCAGCTCCAAGTTGTCGGTCTGCATGCAGTTCACCACATCTGGAAAAAGTGAGCTAGAAAGAAGAAAAGATCGTTGGGGTTAAAGCAGCAATTCTGCAGGACACCCAAACACCATCTCATCCATACGTGAAAGATATCGCCAAGGTCGCAGGCATGGGATCTTTCCTTGCTCTGCTGACCAAGACTATTCTAATAAATACTGGGAGCTGGATCTGGAATTTCCTGTAGGCAAAACGTGCCATGCTCAGCTACTGGTCATAGGCTATCCTTCCCAGGCTTTGAAACCTTCTTCCATTTGAAACTGCACCCTGAAAAGGGTTTATGGGGGGGGGGCACCAAAGGATTCTACAAACCAAGGGGTCCATCTGCTCCAGCACTCCTGCTTTCAACACCTTTCGGAAAGTTCATAAGCAGGGCAAGAAGGAAGCAGACCATCCCAGCTCTCTCTATCCCAGCTCTTTTTCTGGAAGGTGCTCCGGCGTCTGGGATCATATCCGCTAGTTTGCCACTAAAAAGACGTTACCTGACATCCTTCCCCACAGTCATGGCAGCAATGACCTTCTTCACCGCCTCCTTTCTCTTCTCCTTCTTCTCATTGTTGAGCTCGGCTTTCAGTTCAAAAATCTCCCCTGCAGAAGAAACAGGCGGAGCTCAACATCAGTAGGGGGAGAGGGTGGTTGAGCAGTCTGGGAAAACCAGCACAGCATCTCAAGGGCTCCTCCGCTGACACAGAGGACTTGTCTCTCAGCAGGGGGCAGGCCCCCGCAAGCTTGCCATCAGAGCCATGTTTTTCTTCTGTCTTACTTATATCCTGACCTTGAAGTTGGTGCACATGGTAGGTTAGACTGAGAGAAGAAGGGGCCCAAGGGAAATTTGAACCCAGGTTTCTCAATATGGTAGCCAATACCCTACACTGGTGCTCCACTGTTCTACTGGAAATCCAAACATTCCTGATCTCTAACCTTGGTTAAGAGTGTGGGTCGGGAGCAGGCTGTGAATTTGCAATGCCCCTGCCTTCTTCCTTTCCCTTTTTGTATTCCCCTTCCTGATGATCTGAACAACAGGTCAGTGCCATTGTGAAACCACATATCCCACTGGAATCAGTATTTGGAACCAGGGCTTGAACTCGTTTTGGAAACCCTGGTTCAGAAGGAACTGGGTTGGCATTAACTCTAGTTAAGGTAGATGCAAACAAAGCTATTAACCAGACCTTTGGGGGAAATGGAGAAGAAAGCTCCTTTATTAAGAAGGGAACGACTAGGAAGAGCAAGTGGGCAATCTCATGGTCCATTCCTGATCTCTTAACCATTTTGTGTGTGTGTGCGTGCGCGCAAGTGTAAGTAAGTCAATAGATTTAAAAGCCTTTGATCAGTGGAGAGCCAGTTTGTCGCAGTGGTTAAGAGCATGAGACTCTAATCTGGAGAGCCGGGTTTGATTCCCCACTCCTCCACTTGAAGTCAGCTGGGTGACCTTGGGCTAGTCACAGTTCTCTGGAGCTCTCTCAGGCCCATCCACCTCACAGGGTGTTTTGTTGTGGGGATAATAGTAACATACTTTGTAAACCGCTCTGAGTGGGCATTCAGTTGTCCTGAAGGGCGGTATATAAATCGATTGTTATTATTGTTGTTGTTGTTGCTGTTGTTGTTGTTTTAAAGGATCATTTGGCAATTGTGACAGCACAAGACATAAGAAAACTGATTGTTTAACATCTATATGCGCCCTCTTGCCCAGCTTGTGCAAAGCTTCAGTTTTGAGTATCACCAGTACACTGATGACACCGTTGTATCTGTTGATGGGCCCCAGAGGACACTTTGATAGAGTGATAAACAGCTACTAATGATCCCTGGCCCCAGCGACGCCCGCCTAGCATTGACCAGAGCCAGGGCCTTTTTGGTCCTGGTTCCAACCTGGTGGAACACTCTGTATAATGAGACCAGGGCCCAGCAGGATTTGTTATCATTCCGCTGGGCCGGTAAGACAGAGCTGTTCTGCCAGAACTTTGGTTGATGCTGGATAGGGCCCTCACCAGTCGAAATAGAGTAGAAGGGGGGGGGGCTATTAGAACATCCACCTCTAAAAAAGAAGTCTCCTTTTTCTTTAATTATTTTTCAGTGACAGAGGGATATGGATTAATGAATTGTTTGTGCTGCTTGTTTGTTTTTAAATATTTATACAGTATTTATTATGTTTTAAATTGTGCTTGTAATTTTAATGTCTATAAACGTGATCCTCCCTGAGCCTGCTGGTGCGGGGAGGGCAGAATACAAATTTAAACAAATAAAATAAATAAATACATAAATAAGATTCTGACTACACAGGAAGAGAAGCAGTTAAGCGTACTGTCAAACAAGTCGCTGAAATACTGGAAAGCCATACGGTAGCTGGATTGTGCCACCCAGCAGGCAGAAGGGAGGAAATGTGATTATCTCAGCTGCCGAGAATAAAAGACGGCAACGGATCTGAGAATAGCAGAAGATGCACTAAAGAAAGGGATTTCTTAGAGGCGAGGACTGTGAATGCAGCTTGAAAAAAAATTACCAAGACAAGGTCCAATGAGTGAACACGCCAGCTTGTCAAATCAGGCCAGTATTTAAAAACCGAGCAACTTGAGGATCGACCTCTTCAGAGATGTTCTTGTGCCAAATGGCAATTTTAAGGAAGGCCCGACCAGCTGAAAGGCTGGTGCCTCATTTGCGTCTCCCAGTCATCTTCCTTAATGGACTCCTGGCAGCATAGCAATTCACAAATGCTGGAGGATGCCGGGAATCTTAATTACCCAAGAGCGAGAAGTCAAAAAGGAGAAGTGGGTTTTTTTGTTGTTTTAAGACAGTCCCTGATGTTGCAAAGAACTCTTTCAGTAGAAAGAGTGTCAGAAATCTAGGCAAGGTAGAATCACCAGGATATGAGAGACAGAATTGTGTAGTGGTTAGAGCAGGTGGGTCAGCAACCTATTGCTCCAGATTCAAATGTGGCTCAATATGAAGCGGAAGGAGGATATTTTAAAAAAAGAAAATGAACCCTTTAAGTTAAAGTAGAAAAAAATTTAAGGCCAGAAGCACCTTAAAGACTAGCAACATCAGATTTCATGAGTCAAAGCACACTCTGGATGACAAATTTTGCTGGTGTTTAAGTGCTAACGGACTTGAATTTTCTTCTGCTACTACAGGTTAACACAACTATCCACATTAAGTTAAGGTATACTAAAGGGGTAAGTGGAATGCCAGAATATGTGAAGGGAATGGCAAAGATTTTTATTGGACTAAAGGGATTCTTAGAAATGCTTCACAGAAAGGGGAAAGAGAAGGGTGAGCAGTTGCCAGGAATTCAAGCTTGAACCCTGCACAAATCTATGTCAGTGCACTAAAACGCTCGTACAGGATGCTCCGGGGTATGTTTATTACTTATTACAAGACCTCATATTTGTGCCACTTCCTAATAAAAGATTCACAACTGCCAGTGTTTGGGCTGCAGAAATGTTATGAGTTATTAAACATGTCAATTACCAGTAATGTTAATTTGCATACTTTCAGGTATGAAAACAGGCTGTCTAATCTGATTCTTCCTCCATATCTTATTGTGAATTCTGATTAAGTTTGGCTCCTTGATTATAAAAGGTTGCAGGCCCCTGGATTAGATTGTCAGCCAGGTTCAAATACCCTCTTTATTATGAAAAGATTTACTGCACTGGTTTCAATTCCTTCCAACCAGCCTCTATTAGGGTGCGACTAACTTATTGCCTTGTACTTGGATGGAACAAATTATCTACTCCCAGAAGGCACTGCCTGTTCCGTCTCTGTGAGACTCTGCTCTGACATTCTTCCATCCAGTAAAGGGACATGTAATTTACACAGGGGCAGAGATCCTCTAAAGATATATGATCCTCACACCTGTTAAAATCAAACTTTTAAGGGTATAAGTATGAAATCTGCCTCTAAAAGATCCAGTTTTCAGAAATGTGGCAAATGTTTGAGATAACAAAATATTGGGAAATATTGATGTGCAGGCACATAATAGTAGGAAGAAAATTGGTCACATTTTCCATCAGTTTCTAGACCTCATGATTATGAAAAAATGCTCACCCCGTGCCACCCCCACCCGAATTCTCAAATCTCCACTCTGGATGAGAGGGTAGCAAAGCAACAACACAAGCAGACAGAATTCATGTCTTGGAGAAAGCCTTTCAAATGCTGCCCTTCCTCTACTGTCCGCAAGAACCTCCAACACTACACAAAAGCTGACCTTTTTTATTGGTGGTGAAGTATTTGGAGTCCGTCATGATTTTGATTTCTTCTCACACCTGCAAAAAAAATAAATGTTTTAGCTAAGATGTGCTTCCTTTAACAAGCAATGCAGGAGAAACAGAACTCTGGTTACTTCACGCATTAGCAAAGTGAGATCATCAGTTGTTTCGTTACACACTTTTTCAGGGTGCGAATGCCGGATCAGGCCAAATATCCCTCTAGCCCAGTGCTCTGAAAGGGACCAGCCAGATGCCTCTGGGGGTCCTCGCAAAGTAGGATGACGGACATTTCTGTGAATTCTGCAGAGGTATCTAATTCCGCAGGTTCCCCTCTTAGGTAAGCAAATTGCTACTAACAGGCCTGCTATCACTCTTAAAAAGCCGTGGGCTCTTGGGCCTCCAAGCCTTTTGTGGCAACATATTCCAAGCTGTGATTGTAAGATAATAAAATGACAGACCACAGAGTAGAGGCACACCCGGTTAAGGTGCTCCCCCACCCCCACCCTCACATCCCCAAACCCAAACCAATGAAAAGGCGAAGCAAAGGGCTCCCAAGGGTGGAGCAATTTCCCTACAAGGAAGTACCAAAGAGTTTGGGGCTTTTAAAGTTTACAAAAGAAACGCTGGAGGGGGAGAGGGAGAAAAGGTGAAAAAATAGTTTATAAAATTACACATGGCATGGAGAGAGAAAAACAGATTTTCTCCCTCTCTTACAATACTGCAACATAGGGGCAGCTGATGAAATTGATGGGTAGTACATGAAAAACTGAGAGAAGGAAGCACTTGTTCAACACACAGCACATAACTGTGGAACTCACTGCCTCATGACGCTAGCTTTAAAGGGGAAGGAGACCAATAAATGGAGGTGGAGAGCTCCACCAGGGGTTATTAGTCACAAGGGCTATGTGGAACTGCCATGTTCAGAAGCAGTATACCTTCAAATAACCACTGGTGGTTGACAATAAGGGGAAGCATCAGCCTCCGTGTCCAATTTCTAGACATTCAGGGAGTAGGTAGAGAGTACAGCTAGACATTACTGGAAACAGCATGCTGGGCTAGACACACTTTGGTGTCTTTCTTCCCATGTCAGCTAAGGATAATATAAAGAAAGTGAGGGAGGGAGAAATACAGTCATTCCTTTAAAGCTGGCATACAAAATCTGTGAGGGTGCAGCATACATTCAGTTTTATCCAGGTGGGAAGAGGAAGTTGCTACCTATCTCAGAATAATACCTTTCCTCTAACGCTGTCCCTGCCAAATTCTGAGCAGAATACAAAATCGTTAACACAGGAGACGTGCCAAACATATCTCTGGCAGTCTTCTTAAACTGCATCTCAGGCACACTCTAGAGATAACAGAGCTTTTGCATTGTAAAAAGCTTCGTGCTAAAAATTCTGCCAGATCTGGTATGCACACATGTTTGGGCATTCAGATTCGAAGAGTCTGAGAACTCCTCCTTTCTTGATTGAAAAAGGTAAAGGAAGCCTCAGAGCTTGCAGTGAAGATATGGTCAGAAGGGAGGCAAACAGGGAAAATAGATTAAGGAAACAGGCTAATCTGCCGCCTCAAAAGGCCACACAGAACCTTCTTGGCCCCTTGTGTCACATGACCCTTACAGAACCAACAGCTGCAATACCTCCCTTTGACCATCTATAGGGATGGCGCTAAAGTACAACGGAGAGCAGGGCAAGCCGACAGCTCCCTCCTTTGGTGAGCTATCAAAGGGGCACAGAGTGTACTTTTGCTGACAGTTGCCCAGTTTCTCCTGAGGAAACCTAGTGGTTTGCCAGTCTAATAAACGGGTCAGGAATCAATGTATTTAATAAACATAAACACTGTTCTCTCCATTAAAAAATTCCCAAAGCAGTTTCCAGGCTCCAATAAAATCCAGCTTAGATGTAAGACAAGATTTTTAAAAGATACAGTGAAATAGCGGCACCAGGATATGAATTTGTATACATATATACTGTCAACACACACACATATACAGTATCTCAGTTGGATGCTGTTAGATATCTTTTACTTATATATTAGAACAATTTATCTAAATATTCAAATCAAAAAGAGTCCAGTAGCACCTTTAAGACTAACCAACTTTATTGTAGCATAAGTTGGTTAGTCTTAAAGGTGCTACTGGACTCTTTTTGATTTTGCTACTACAGACTAACACGGCTGACTCCTCTGCATCTAAATATTCAAACAGCTAGTGTAAACAGGGGAAATAAAGACAAAAATAAATGCAAAGTGTGTAACTAACAAAAATTGGAAACAAACGGAAAACTCAGGAGGAAGCCAGGTTTTAATCTGGAGCTGAAATGTCAGCTGGCTAAGTGCTCAGTGGATGGATACCAGGAGGGCTTTCAGTAATTGAGGCACCACAACCGAGAAGGCCCTGTCCTCAGTGAGCACCCATTTCATCTCTGAAGATGGAGGCAAGCTCTCAAAGGAAGGTCGCAACGAACAGGCAGTTTTCATCCAAGGTTCTTCTCTGGGCACCAAAATGGGGACTGCAGAAGAGCGCTAACTCCTGTATCTTGAGCTGGAAAGGAAAATTCCTTCAAATGTGGATGGTTCCCCACTTGCGTTATAAGGGGAGAACTACCCGCTGGCATTCTCTTTTTTGTATCGCTCTGTGGGTCTGGAGCTCATTAATAATAATAAATAACAACAACATTTGATTTATAAGTCATCCCTTCAGGATGACTTAACACCCACACAGAGCAGTTTACAAAATATGTTATCATCATCCCCACAACAAAACACCCTGTGAGGTGGGTGGGGATGAGAGAGCTCCAAGAAGCTGTGACTGACCCAAGGTCGCCCAGCTGGCTTCAAGTGGAGGAATGGGGAATCAAACCCAGTTCTCCAGATTAGAGTCCTGTGCTCTTAACCACTACACCAAACTGGCTCTCAACACCAAACTGGCTCTCATTGGGGTCCACTTCCTTGCATTCCAACCCCACTCCTCAATACCACGGAGAATGAACTCAGGAGGTGGCACAATTCAGAAATGCTACTCTCCTCTGGGGCAATTGTGCAGACAGAGGCAGCACAAAGGAAGGGGACCTGGGCAGCAGAGAAATGGTGCCATCTCAACCATATACCCATACATATGGCCCATTTTTATCCTTGAAAGCACAAGCCACACTCTGATACAGGCCTACTGCTGCAACATTGCAGCTAAGCATTTCAGCCCCATTTGAAAGGGGACTTAACAGACTGAAGAAGCAGGTGCTAAAAAAATGACATCAGAAATGTATATACTGCTTTCCGGAAGAGGCTTACAAAAATCTGTAAGAAGCTTCATAAAATACAGTCATAAAAAATACAGTAGAATACATCTAGACACGAGTCAGGGCCTAATATTAAGAGAGCAAAAGCAGCCACAAAGTGCAAGGCAAACCCCACACATTTTACATATTTCTTACCTATATTTTTCACAGTCCCTCTCTGTCTTTGCTGACTAGCCTTCCTTATACACACACGCTCCACCTCCCTTGATAGATCCAGTATGCTTCTTCTTGCCCCCATTCCAAGGAGCTCTGAGTGACGTCCATGGTTCTTCCTTCCCCATTTTATCCTCACAACAACCCTGTGAGGTAGGTTAGGCTGAGAAAGCGAAGACCCAAAATCACCTGACAAGCTTCTATGGCAGACTGAGGATTCATACCTTCCCCCACCAAGATCCTAGTCCAATCCTCTAACCACTACACCACACTGGCTCTCTGCAGAGACTGAAAGAAGCGCACCCTCTTTCCCTCAATATGAGCATCATGGAAGAACCCTCGACCAGTCAGCTGCACTGTAGCCACCTCTTTTGGCGCAGTAAAACGGGATGGGATATCTCATCCTTGCCAGCTTCTGCCCCCCAAATCAGGACACCCCTGCCTTGAGTCTCCATGGAATGAGCATCTCCTACCCACAACAGGACCTTTCAATCCACCCCCACTATCCCATCCTGCATTTCTCATCCATCCCACCCCCTAAGCAACTATATACGAAACCTGGCACATGACCACATTTCCCTGCTGCTTATTTAACTTCCACTATGCATCTGCACGTGTGCTTTCCACAATAATATGCTGGGCTGCCCTCGGATGCCGAAGCTCACAGGCTCAGTTTTACGTCATCCGACTGTCCCATACCATCAATCACGCCATTGTCCTTCAATACAGCCGTAATTATTAACAACAGCCCACAGAAATGTAATTAGAGTTGGGCGCAAGGAAGGAAGGAAGGCCCAAGTTCTCTGAACTTATCATGTAGCACTTGTGCCCGGCGTAAAAAAGAAAACCGTGTTACCTTCGTGGCTTCAAACACGAGAAACTAGGGACAGTGATCAAATTAGCAGGCCCTGATTTCACTGTCGTCTCCATATGGGCCTTAATGATGGTAAATGAGATTTTAAAAGGCAGGATGGCTTCCAGACACAAGGCTCAAAAGGGTTCGTGGCCTGCGATATTCCAGGCATCAAAACACTCCTAACCTGATTTTGGCTGCAATTTCCAGCAACAGAAAACCAGTATACAATCATAGATCCAGAGGAGTTAGCCGTGTTAGTCTGTAGTTGCAAAATAGTAAAGAGTCCAGTGTCACCTTTAAGACTAACCAACTTTACAGTAGCATAAGCTTTCGAGAGCCGCAGCTCGCGATGCATCTGACAAAGAGAGCTGTGGCTCTTGAAAGCTTATGCTACAATAAAGTTAGTTAGTCTTAAAGGTGACACTGGACTCTTTACCAGTTTACAGTGGTGTCCTCCAGATCAACCAGGCTGCCCATCCCTGAATGCCACAAGACATGGATGACCTGCTGCACAGCAAGGCAGCAGTCTCTTCCGTGCTCCCTTGTTTCCGTATTTACTGTGGCCCACCACCTCTCCATACTCATCTATTACCCAGTGCGGCAACTGCTCCTTCTTTCCTGAAGATTATCTATACAATTTATTCTCCACTTTTCTCTCCAATGGGGTCCCAAAGCAGCTGACAGCATCATTCTCCCCCCTCCATTTTCTCTTCATGAGGTAGGTTAGGCGGGGGGTGGGGGGAGAGGAACTGGCCTATGGTCACCCAGCAAGCTTCCAAGGTAAAATGGAGATTCAAACCAGGGTCTCCTAAGTCCTGACTGATAGTGTAACCATTATAATAACATAATAATAACAGTGTGTTTATATACTGCCCTTCTGGACAGATTAGTGAACAAAGTCAATGTTATCATTATCCCCACAATACAGCGGGGGAGCTGGAGCCGCCTGCAGAGCTCATGGCAGTAGTGGGAGTCGAACCAGCAGAGTGCTGATTTGCAACCCAACCACTTAACCACTATGCTACAGCAGCTCTCTATACCATGATGGCTGTCCAGATTGATGTGGCAAACCACATATGCCCAACGGAGCTCCTCAAACTGTCATGAGAGGCAAAGGTTTGGGAGGCTTACTTCTCAAGAAACATGCACAGAGTTCTGCCGTGCTGTAAGTATGGGTTAATGGCTTCTCAACACTCATTTGCATTCCACTGTGTTGTACAAAATGGATACCCCACCCTTTTGCCCTCATAAGGGTCACCGAGGGGGCAAAGAGAAACATACATCAAATAATCCTATTTTAAAAATAATTAAAACCAACAAAATCTACATCATTAAAACAATTAAAACCAGACATAGGATATGGCAACATAAAAAACGATAAAACGTTTGGGAAGGAAGGCGGGATCACTGAGGGATCACCAAACAAAACAAAGAAGTCTTCACCTGCTAACGGAAGACAGAAACAGAAGGAGACAGACAAGTCTCCTTGTCTGATGCCATGACCGAAAAGTTTTGGTGCCATGACCAAGAAGGCTCTGTCCTAGGTTGCCACCACCACCCCCAATCCCAGAAGGTGGGGTCACTCAAAGGAGGGGCTCTGAAGATGACCTTAGTGGTGAGGTAGATTAATGGGTAGCTGTGGTCCCAAACCATACTGGGCTTTAAAGGTCAGCCCCAGCACCTTGAAGTGTGCCCCAAAACAGACTGGAAGCCAGTGCAGATGGGCCAAGGAGGAAGAGAGAGTGTCCCTACGACGCATTCCAGTCAGCATCCTGGCTGCAGAATTCTCCACCATGTGAAGTTTCCGAACAACATACAACACGCTGCAGAAATCTAATCCAGATTTCTCTTCCGCGTCGTGGCTGAAGAGAGGTCAACTGGACCACTTCCCCTTATCTATTGGAGAGGACACTGGACTCTAATTCATTGGAGAGGACGTATGAAGGCTTTACTCCAGATCATATCTTACATCAAGAGTAAAACACAGAGACTAAGCGTGAACAGAATTAGCCAGTAAGAGTTCTGCCAGAACCCAGACAGAAAAGGTGGCCAGAAGTGCACCACTCAACCGCGCAAGCAAATCTACAAGGCTTGACCACTAATTGCTACATAAGACATTTGTGAAGCAGCAGCAGCCTAAAGGAGGAGGAGAATCTCCCCACAATGTAAAAAAGGATTCTTTGCCTAGTCACCCAGAGGCTTCTCTTAAGGCACCCGAGAGGAACAGGCCACCATGGCTGGAATACGCCCTGCTGAACACTTCCTTTCGTAAGAGCCCTTCGAACTCTGATTCTAAGGTCTTAGGAAGAGAAAGGATGGTTAGACCACCCACTGTGAGCCCCAGTTCCTAAAAACTCAGATGAAATAAGAGGAGAGGAGAGCCAGAACGCTATTTCCAGACACCTGACAGGATCCAAACACTGAAACCCTAATTCGCCCTCAGTTATCTCATTCAGTGAGAACAGGGAATAAAGAAATCTGGGGAGGGGGGGAGTGGTTGTGACTGACAAGCCGGTGTCGTGACAGCAGCTTCCAGATCTATTTGACTGGGGTGAAAATGCCAAGCCTGTGGTTTCTAATCTTCCCCAGCAGATTTTCGAAGCAGGGCTGGAGTCCTTTGAGCAAGCAGTGGCATGTCTAAATAACACATTTTTCAAGCCCGGAGAATTGATAGGTCAAAATCTATCTTGGCATGAGTGGAAACCTGATTAAGAAGGTGGCAGAGATGTGGAGCATTCGCGAGGGAGGGGAAGGGGGAAAAGATTACAGAGCAGGGGAAAATCCCAAGTATGCCCAGTATCTAAAGCTTTTGTTCTGGCATACTGGAATCCAAAATATTTCTTCAGCTATGCATAGACTCAGGGCATAGACTACACTGTTTTCCTTCCCAAGATGCTGCTACCCGATGCATTTGAATTGCGTCTAACTATGTTTTGGCAAACGCATCAGATCAGAACGGGAAAGATTCTCATTTGCAAGGACCAGTTTTTTAAGAGGCATAAAATGACTTCCCAAGTCTTGCATTACATGAAGGGGCAGAGTGCTCACAGGCTCAGTTTTACGTCATCCGACTGTGTCTGAGCAAGCACAAAGGGCATTTCTTTTACCATTAGGATCAGGGGACAAGGATTTCCAGGGCATCAGTCTTTATTCTCTTCCCAGAAAGCTTAAAATTCAGCATATCACTTAAGACTTCCAGTGCGCTTTTGGCCAAACCAGCAGGGATTGATCTCCCAACCACTATGGAGAAAACTCCTCAAAGAGCAATGCTGTCTGCCAAACCTCAGAGCGGGAATCCAATTTGGAGGTCCTTCTATGGGCAGCTCTATATCCACAAGATCCGCCAGACTCCCATTCTCCATCCGTCATCTCCTCCCTGCAAGGTCTACCCCGGTGCCTTTTTTCCTTATCCACAGGGCTGCTTATTCCAAGGGCCTTGTGCCAGGGTGACCCAGTGCTCTTGTCGCCTTCTGCAATCATTCTGCTGTCACTGGACCAAACTCACTTGGCCCCAGACTGCCTCTCCATGCCCGCTTCTAGGAGGCGGAGCCTACGCTAAGGCTTCTCCCCTACCCCCTAGCAAACCCCAATCCACTGGCTCCTCCCAAATAGGGTAGCCAACTCCAGGGAGGGAAATTCCTAGAGATTTGGAGACTGGAGCCTGGGGAAGGAGGGATTTGAGGACAGGTTATAATTCCATAACGTCCACTCTCCAAATCAGCCCTTTTCTCCATGGGAACGGGTCTCTATGGCCTGATCAGTTGCAATCCCGGGAGATCTCCAGCCACCACCTGGAGGTTGGCAACTGGTCCTCTATTGAGGATGCTCCCCGCCCCTCCCCCTTCCTCTTCACCCCCTCCCACCATTCCAGAGGGGGCGGGGCGCCACCCAGGCCCCTCCCCAGCAGACTCACCCGCTAGCCCGAGGTGAATCGCGAAGGCGTCTGGTGGACTGAGGCGAAAGCGGCGGCGGCACCAGCAACGGTCGCGGAGACACCGAAGGGAGCCGCCTGGCTGGGGAGGCAACCGGAAGTCAGGCTGTCCGGGAGGACCGACCACAGAACGTCGCCGCGCCTTTCTACCTAGAGAGGACGGCGGCAGTAGAGAAGAGGGAGGCCAGAGCGGCACATCCACTTCCGGTTGCTGCTACGGACTCGGACCGTGGAGCACTTCCGGTTTCCTTCCGGTTTCCAAGGGAACCGGCATTTCCCTCTCAAGTTCTAAAAAGGAGGAGGTCTTTGCCAATAGGGATGCCAAAGCCTAGAGCGACGCCCCCTTCAATCCATGCGGAATTCTGGCCGCCTGAGAATTCTTTTCAACCAGCTTGTGGGGTTTTAGTCTGCAACTGGTCGTCCATGAACTTCCATGAACCATAGAGATGGAACGGGGGTGTTCCTAGCACTACCTGCTGCCTCGAGCTTCCGGTAGCAAATTGGCCGAAGCAAGACGACCATAGAGAAGAAAAGGCTAAGCAGGAGTAGGTAGGTAGGTGGGCATTGTTGGGGGCGGCGGCTACTGTCTCTCAAACACTGCGGGAAGCCTTTGGAGCTATAATAAAATCCCTGAATCGATGTGGGGGAGTGGGGCTGTCTGATAAATAATCGATTCAGATCAGAGAGTTGAAAGACCCTCTTCTTCACACAGTGTGACATTAACCTGTGGAACTCCCTGCCACATGGTGTAGTAATAGCCTTAAAAAGAGGACTAGACAGAGTCATCGAGAGGTTATTACGCAGTATTTTTGTGTTAAAATGTAAATACTCATATAGAAGGTTGTGCCAATCTCCACCAGTTCCCCCCACAAGCCTTGGGAGACACCCCCCCCAAAGATGCCGGTACAGTTACCCCCAAAAGCCCTGATTTGATGGCTGAATGGAACATGCTTTGAGGTAGTCTGCCCCTGTCTAACAGTTAGTGGGGTTGGGGATCAGGTAAGGACATATAATAATAATAAACTACACTCTTCTAGATAGATTAGTGCCCCACTCAGAGTGGTGAACAAAAGTCAGTGTTATCATCATCCCCACAACATAGCTGGGGAGCTGAGGCTGAGAGGAGTGGCTTACCCAAGGCCACCTGCTAAGCTCATGGCAGTAGTGGGATTCTAACCAGCAGAGCGCTGATTCACATCCCAACCATTTAACCATTAAGTTATACCAGCTCTGAATGAGGCCTCCTTGTGGTTTCCCAGATTCAGCAAGTTGGACATTGAGGGAAGCAAGATGGTGAGCCAGATGAATGTTTGATCTGATCCATTTGGGCTCTTCTTAGGGTCAGAGTTACACTTTATATTACACAGATAACATGAAATAATAGAATAACATCGAATAAAACAAGCCACTGCTATCTGAGATTTTTTCTCAACTCTCTCTTGAGGGTTTGGCAGTAGAATTTATATGTGGAGGGATTGTCCTGCTGTCTAGGAAGCAAATAGATCTCTTTTTCCATGTTATGAAAAATGAAACCTTGGCCTCATAGTGCCCCCCCAAATAAACCTTGTTTCAATACTGACTTGGTCAGGTACAGACAGGCATATAAATATTTAGAATAAAGAAATAAATATGCTTGTCGAGATACCAGTTTTGTGGGCAAGGAGAAAACTCCAGTTCATTAAAGCCCTGTTATTTATTTATAGTCTGCCTTTTTCACAGAGATCCAAGGCAGATTACATACTGTGAGTGAATACAATATAATCAATAGGTAGAACTAACAGAGTAAAAATCCAGTATGATTAACAGTTGGGGCATTCAGTTAAAACATACAATACGGTATGGTAGCATGAATTTGAAAACTAGCACAAAGCTGAACACAGATGAAACCTTTCTGAATTAAAGTGTAAGTAATTAATAGGACATGTTTAGCAACATGTAATTAATAGTAATTAATAGGACATGTTTAGCCCGGCAAGATTTGTTAGCATTTCACCAGGCCTGTAAGACGGAGCTGTTCCGCCAGGCATATTGTTTTTTTTATATATATATATAATATTTTTTATTTTTAACATCTAAAACAGTAAACTACAAAAAACTGCAATAGTACAAGGGGAGGGAAAGAAGGGGGAAAAAAAGAAGGGGAAGGGGGGGTGGAAAAAAAGGGGAAGGCAGCATACAAACACTAAACACTACACTTCAATGCTTTCCCTTCATACTGCCATAATTAAAAAATTAAAGCTTAATAAAGTAATGATGGAATGGTTGATCTTACAAAATACAAATTACAGTTCAAATTAAATCTTCCCCCCCCCCCTGGGCCTCGGACGCAGTTCTCTTTGAGCAGCTACAGCCGCAGCGCTCATTGCCTCCCCCCTCCCTTCAGGCTTCGAATCTTCTTCTTTTTGCTTGGTGTCTTGCCCAAATTCTTGATTTTTGTCCACAAAATCCCTTAGCTGATCTTCCGAATTAATCTTGTAAGCTTGATCTTTATAACTAAACCAGATTCCTTCCATAAATAGCCATTTGTACTTTATGCCACGTTCCCTCAAAAGAGCTGCCAGCCTTTTATACTTAAATCTTCTCTTCCGAACTAAAAATGGAACGTCCTTCAGTATCTTGACTTTATTTCCCAGAAAGTCCAAGTCCGCATTATATGAGTTATATAGGATAGTGTCCCGGACCCTCCTAGATGAAAACTCAATAACAATCTTGCGAGGCAGCTGCCGCTTCATTGCAGATTTTGAAGAAGCCCGACGGACTCCCAAAATGGCACTTTTTACCTGCCAGGCATATTGTTGATGCTAGGAAGTAACCCCCGCCCCCAGTTGGGGGGAATAAAGTATATGCCCTCCCGTCCAATGACATCTTCCATCTCCCACATATTTTTCTGGCAAAAACGCTTTGGAGACGGTGAAAAGGTGATCGTCTAGAACATGTGCTTCTATGCTTCTTGTTTCTATATTTATATAGATGTGGTATTTTAAACTGCAGTATGTTGTATTTTATGTTTTTAATGGTAATAATGGTTTGAACTGTGTAATGTGTTTTAAGCCTTGTTGTGATCTGCCCTGAGCCTGCTGGTGTGGGGAGGGCGGAGTATAAATTGAATAAATTAAATTAAATTAAACATTGAACTACCCAGTAGGAGCGTATCTATATCAGCAGACAGTACCCAATAGTCTTGTCCACAACAAACTGCGATTAGATCCAAGATTTCCCAAACCAGAAGGTCTTCTATCAGGTTTATGTCTATGAAGGTGGAGGGAAAGCAGAAGGCCATGGCTTTCAGATGGTGGCTCAGGTGTGACACCTTAATGCAGCCTTCGTGTCTGCCAGAACTCTTCTGCTATCAAGCTCAACAGTGCAATCCTAAGCACAGTTCTGCAGTTTTAGCCCACTGAAATCCTTAGGATTGCACTGCAAGTGGCAGCTTTGTTCTGGATATGGGGTGCAGCTGGATTACAGTAAGTGAATTCCAGAGGTGACTGAAGGCAATGGGAAAGGGACAGAGAGCAGCACAAGTTCCCCAGATCTTGTGCTTGCACATTTGCATCTTTGCACATGGAGGTCTAGAAACTTTGTTTCCAGTAATGAAGTCTGAAGAATTTACGCTTGACGAAAGCAAGTTCTCCATGTCTCTTATAATAATAACACTTTGTAAACCGCTCTGAGTGGGCATTAAGTTGTCCTGAAGGGCGGTATTATAAATCGAATGTTATTATTATTATTATTATTGCCTGTTAATTTTTATATTTGCGCACTGAAGATTAAATCCTTTGTTTAAAGTAATTCAATGCATTCAGGAGCTTCTGGCTAGGAAGAACTTTGGGATCGTTGCTGGTTACAAATCCTATTTCATTTGCAAAAAATTTGACAGAAGGGAGCCTACATTCCTCATCTCTGGAGAAGCCATGGCAGGGCATGGAGCTCACCTCACCACCGCTTCAGCCTTTGACGACAGGCCGTCCATCTTCGAGGTGGTGGCTCAAGACAGCTTGATGTCTGCCGTGAGACCTGCACTTCAACATGTGGCTAAGGTAAAAAAAAAAAGCTTCCTGCAGCTGGACTGTAGCAGCGGCAGATCTGTGCTTAGTTTCCTCTGTTTGTCCTTGGAATGATTAATGACTAAAGCCTTTTTTCCCCTCAGAATAACATTTTTATTGATTAAAAAGTTAAATAGTATTAAAAAGTTAAATAGTATTTTCTTAAAGAGTTTCTATAAATACTGACACAGCCAGACTTGAATAAGTAGGAAGAAATGTAGACGGTGTTGATTGCTTATTAGAAAAACTTCAATTAAGTTTGCTGAGATTTTTAATTGGATCGAAAGGCAAGATTGCACTTACAGCACGGTGCAATGGCTAGAATGTCAAGGATCCGGGAGACCCAGATTTGAATCCCCGCTCTGCCATGGAAGTTTGCTGGGTGGCCCTGGACCAGTCACACACTCTCAACCTAACCTCCTCCACAGGGTTATTGTGAGGATAAAATGAAGGAAAAGAGAACTGTGCAAGCTGTTTTGGGGAGAAAGGTGGAATATAAATGAAGTAAATAAATTACACAAGAGGAGGAGGAAATAAATGTCCACTGATTCCAAAAAGCTTTTTCAGTAACACAGTTATAACAACAACAACTGCGCTTCTATACTGCCCTTCTAGACAGATTAGGGCTCCACTCAGAGCGGTGAATAAGTGTTGTTATTATTCCTACAATACAGCTGGGGCTGAGAGGAGTGGCTTACCCAAGGCTGCCTGCTGAGCTCATGGCAGTAGTAGGATTCGAAACAGTAGAGTGCTGATTCGCAGCCAAACCACTTAACCACTGTGCTACAGCAGCTCTCGTAAAGAGATTAAAAAATTAATTCTAAGGCTCCCGTCCCTTAGTGGAGGAAGGAGAGAGAGAGATGGCCCTGAGAGAGTTGCCCTGTTGTTCTTGATCTTAATGCACGCCTTGCCTTCGTGTGCTAGGTGCTGGCTGAATCCAACCCCGGGCGTTATGGTTTCCTCTGGCATTGGTTTGATGAAATCTATACCATCCTAGACCTGTTGCTCCAACAGCACTACCTGTCCAGGTGCAGTGCCTCTTTTTCCGAAAACTTCTACGGCTTAAAGAGAGTCACGTTGCGAGGCAGCAGGAGGCCACACCAGTGGCTGGCCACCGCCGGGCTGCCACAGAAACAGCACTGGAAGTCACTCTGCTTGCTGGTCCTGATCCCGTATCTGAAAACCAAGCTGGAGAAGCTGGTCTCCCGGCTCCGAGAAGAGGACGATTACTCCATCCACCCCCCATCGTCGTCCTGGAAGCGCTTCTACAGGGCCTTCCTGGCAGCCTATCCTTTTGTGAACTTGGCGTGGGAGGGCTGGTTTCTGGCCCAGCAGCTGTGCTACATCTTGGGGAAGGCTCGGCATCACTCGCCCCTGCTGAGACTTGCTGGGGTGCGCTTGGTGAGGCTCACAGCAGAAGACCTGCAGGCCCTGGAGGAGCAACTGCCAGCCACGAGCACAACTCGGCCGCCAGCCTGCAGGTAAGGTGAAACAGAATCTAGCGCGCTCTGGAGCTCCAAGATAACAGCCAACCCCATTTAGACCTGGCCATTTGATCCGTCAAATAAGATCTGGTCAACTCAGCAGGTCGAATATTGGTTCAGTATTTTTTTAAAGCTGTAATTTAATTAGAACAAAAACAGAAAAAAACCTTTCATCATCAACAGGAAGGATGTTTCTGCTAATTACAAAACCGGGTTAATTAATGTGAAAAAATGAAAGTGGCTTTTCAACAAATTAATGAATGCTAGCAGCAAAGTGGTAGAGCATTTGCTTGGTATGCAGAAGGTCCCAGGTTCAGTCCCTGGCCTCTCCAGTTAAATAACATCAGGCAGGAGGTGATGTGAAGAGCCCCGTGGCACAGAGTGGTAAGCTGCAGTACTGCAGCCCAAGGTCTGCTCATGACCTGAGTTCGATCCTGGCGGAAGCCGGATTCAGATAGCCGGTTCAAGGTTGACTCAGCCTTCCATCCTTCCGAGGTCGGTAAAATGAGTACTCAATTTCCTGGGGGTAAAGTGCAGATAACTGGGGAAGGCAATGGCAAACCACCCCATAAAAAGTCTGCCAAGAAAACGTCGGGATGCCACGTCCCCCCATGGGTCAGTAATGACTTGGTGCTTGCACAGGGGACTCCCTTTACCTAGTAGGTGATGTGAAAGACCTCTACCTGAGACTCAAGAGAGCTGCTGCCTGTTTGAGCAGACAATATAGATTCTGATGGACCGATAGTCTGATTCAGTTCAATACATTTAAGATTTCTATAAATGAGAACTGAAGAGTTTTTCTCTTTGGCTTTTGTCCTGAGGAACGGGGCCCAGCCTACAGTTTCAAAAATTAAAAAATTAGAATTTAAATAAAGCAAAGTAACAGCAGCTCTTAAAAAAAACTTTAAAGGCCGTTGTACTATATAGTGCTGGTCAAATGCTTCCTCTTCGGAGATGCCTGCAGCTCTAGCAGGTGACCAGCAGGAGAAGCTGGCTCTAGTGCTGGGGAGGGGAAAGCGCCACTTTCCCCCGTCCTCACTAACATAGAACAGCAGCATGAAATACAAGAAGATGCCGCCTACCCAGGGGCACTCTTGGCTCACAGAACATTTGATGATGATTGCGGCCAACATCCAGCAAGGGAATTCTGTTGCTGATCTACCTGAGGCAGAGCAGAGATTCGATCCCTGGCACTCGCTTTGTTTGTTTGTACGTCTTTTCTGCCAATGCTTTTGTACTTCTGTCTCCCTTTTCCAGTGTGAAAGACCAAGTGCAGTCGGCTGCGAAGAAGGCCTTGGGGGGCCTGGCCTTCTCCCTCTCCACTGGCCTCTCCGTTGGAGTCTTCTTCCTCCAGTTTCTAGAATGGTGGTACTCCTCTGAAAACCAGGACACCATCAAGTCGTTGACTGCCCTGCCCATCCCACCACCACCCCTGCACTTGGACCATGGCACAGCCTCCCCGCTCTTGCCAAAGCTCAAAACCATTTGCCCGCTCTGCCGCAAAATCCGAGCCAACGACACGGCCCTCGCCACATCCGGCTTTGTGTTTTGTTACCGCTGCGCTTACAGCTATGTGAAGAGCCATCAGCAGTGCCCCATCACAGGCTATGCCACAGAACTTCAACACCTTGTCAAATTATACATGCCTGAAAACTGATGCAGGGGACATCCTTTGGCTTAGGGCTCAGGATGGGTGATTCCATCATGTGTTTTGGAGAATATCCTATATGGCAGCAAACATATATTCCAGAACACGAGCCCAGGGACCTGTTATACTTGCCCTATAAAAAGCAGCTCTGCTTTGCTGAGGGTTCTGACCAATCTGTCTTGGGAAAGCTGGACAGGTTTGTTCTGGAAGTCAAACTGAGAAGAAAGATGAATCCGCTGGCCCCTGATGTCTTGGCACACCAAGCCAAATGTGGCCTACAGCTCCTTGCACTCCACCAGCACCGCCCTTTCAGCAGCCCAATTAGGCAAGAAAAATGGCTGCTTTCTTGAGCCACTCAACATAGTTGGGATTTGTGAGTTTTTCAACTGTGGCTTAAAGAAGAGTGCTGATGATGTGAACTAGCTTTAGTGACCTCCTTGGGAAAGGCCCCGTTGCTCTTTGGTAGGGTGTTTTTTTTTTGTTTGTTTGTTTTGCAAACTTCACAGGGTGGAAGTAGTAAGCTAGAAGCAAAGGGTAAATTTCCCGTTACAACTGGGAGGCAACTTGATTTTTGTTACAGTGATAAAGAAATTGGGTGCCCCCAAGGAGGATGCACATTCTAGAATTGTAAGGGACCAACATGGTAATCTACACCAGCCTTCAACTGTGAAGCATTCCCATCCAATGCCCCCTTGTTAGCAAAAACCAAGAGGAAGTGCCTGCAGAGCAACTAATGCTAGGTGAATCTAACAAGCAGTACAGGGAAGACCACCCAAATCTAAGCCCCCAGACCAACTGGAAAGTTTCTGCCCACTCTTAGAGGACTCAGAAGAGTTATTCTGGGGAAGAAGCCAACCTAGTGGTGGAGTTTGCCAGCAGAATAGCCAGAGAGAATCCTTAGCATCTTGAATTACAGGATCCCAAGTGTAAGGAAGACCTTTCTACATCTGAAAACTCAAACAGCCACTGCCAATTAGGCAGTCCCAAGCAGTTGTCTGATTGGGTATGAGGCAGTTTCTTGTGGGAGGGAGCCACAGCCCCTGCTTTGCATGCAGAAGGTCCCTGGTCCAGTCCCCAGAATTTCCACTTAAAGGACCTCAGGTAGCAGGTGTGGAAGGGTAACTTCTCTGGTGCAACCCTGGAGATCTGGCAGTGGTCAAAGACAGTATGGGACTTGGTGGGCCAACGGCATGGCTCTGGATAAAGCCACTGCCTATGTTTTTCCAAGGGCCAAATAAGGTTATATTTGAGTTGCAGGTACACCAGATCTAGATGGTGTTCCAAGTAGCTGTGTGATTCAGCTGTGCTCTCTCTTTAATTAAGACAGTTATTAAAAACAAAAAATGAAGCACCTAATAAATGGTTTATTCAGACCTAGAGATTAATATTCTGACAACTTCAGCTTCTGCTTTGTATGTTTCGGCAACACTTTCAAGCCTGCACATGACATCGCTGTTCCCCATATATTCAAAAATGAGTGCCAAATTCTTCAGGCAAAAGTTCTTTTTACTGCCTTTCACATATAATACTAATAAAGTTCATTTGTATATCACTCTTCTAGGCTGATCAGTGCCCACTTAGAGCAGTGAACAAAGTCAGTGTTATTATCCCCACAATACAGTTTGGGAGCTGGGGATGAGAGGAGTGGTTGGCCAGCTGGTGAGTTCATGACAGTGGTGAGATTTGAACCAGCAAAGTGCTGCTTTGCAGCTCAGTTACTTTTTTTTAATTGTATTTTATTCAACGTTTTCAATAATTTTTTTTTAAAACAACAAGAACCAGTTAACAACATAGTATATTACATACAACAATCAGAAAAGTACACCTCCTGTTACATGGTTCAATACTCAATATTCAATTATTTGAGTGGCTGTTGTGTAACAAAAATATATAGGAAAAGCTCTGTTAAACAAATTTTTTCCAGGTTTGGTTACTGCTTAGTGGTGATCCTATTAATGTGCCAACTGGTATCATAAATATGCTAGGGAATAGTAGAGGTCATGTTTCTTGCTTACATTTGTCATATTTTCATCTTTTGTTAAGTAATCTAGAATTGGGGACCATTGCTCCAGATGGTGGGATTTATAGTTTTGGTTTTCCCTTTGGGCAAGTTGATCCGAAAGTTTTTCCATTATAAAACGGTCCCAAATTCGGGCTTGCCAATTAGAAATTGTCGGTGTGGATTTTTGTTTCCAATTAGAAGCTATAATTAGTTTTGCAATCGCTAATAATGTGAGCATTAGATTTATTCTGCTTTTTGGAATCCTTGGATCTTTCCAGTGGCTCAATAAAATTACTTCATATGTTCTAGGTATTACATATCCAGAAATAAACTCTATTTCCTTAATTACTTTATCCCAGAATGCTTTTACATATCTGCACTCCCACCAGCAGTGGAGAAAGGTCCCCAGCTCGCCACATTTCTTCCAACATTTAGGAGAAATAGCATGGTTTACATGATTGAGTTTGACTGGCGTCAGATACCAGTGAGAGTATATTTTTACAGTCTGCATTTTGATATTTATAATTCTAGAAGTATAGATGTGAGATTTCCAGATTTCCTTCCAGTTGTCATTGGAAGGATCTATGTTACATTCTTTTTGCCATATTCTTTGATAGGACAGCAATTTGTTTCCCTGCTTTACATTAATAAGGATATGGTAAATTTTAGAAATTAGCCCATTTTGTTTGTCTGTATCATTTCTTAACAACTGTTCAAATTCTGTGAGGGTTTTTTTTAGAGCTTTTTTAATTTCTTTATCTTCTGTGAGATGTTTGATTTGTAAATATTCAAACCATGGAATATGTGTTTGGGTGCCCAGCTCCAGTTTCGCTTTTTCCTGCATTAGGCCTTTTGATGTCACATCAATAAGTCTGGATTTGCCATTTTGCCTCCACCACTTAAAAGAGTTAGAACTTAATGCCGGACAAAACCAATTTTGCCCAGTGAAGGGAGAAATAATAGATATATCTGGTAAGAGTTTGCCTCTAAGCTTGTCCCATATTTTGATATCGCTATTTAAAAAATGATTTTGTGGTATGTTTGTAGTATTCCTAGTGTCTTTATTCCAAATGCTTTCTGGTACAGATATTCCCTCCTTGTTGTTTAGTTCAATATCTTTCCAGTCCATGACTACTGATTTATTCAATAGCAGTAATATGTTTCTAAGGTGAGCGGCCTCATAATAAGCTCTAAAGTCTGGTACATCAAGCCCTCCTCTCTTTGAGGTTCTTTTCATCGTTTCATAAGATATTCTTGGTTTTTTGTTATCCCAAATGAATTTGCTTATTTTAGCTTGCCACTCTTTAAATGCTCGCTCAGGGATTGTTAGTGGCAACGCTCTAAATAAGAATAGTAATTTGGAGGAAAGAAATAACCTAATTAAATTTATTCTTTCTATTAATGAAAGTTGTACTTTATTCCAATCAGAAAATAGTGAGGAAAGGGATTGAGTAATTTCTCTATAATTAGTGGTAAAGAGATCTCCTAGATTGATAGGGATCCTCACTCCCAAATACTGCCAAAATTGTTTTATCCATCTATATTGATAGGTTTGCTTAATGTTTTCAGTTTGGTCTGTGGTTAGGTAAATTGGGTAGATTTCACTCTTATTATAATTAATAGATAGACCTGACACTTCTTCAAATTTGTGAGCTAGCTCTTCTAATGCTTTCATTGAGTTATTAGGTTCTGACAGATACAGAACCATATCATCAGCAAATAATGAGATTTTGTGTTCTTTTTTACCAATTTTTATTCCTTTTATGGAAGGACATTCTCTTATATGATTAGCAAAAGGTTCGATAGCTAAGGCAAACAGGAGCGGGGAGAGAGGGCAACCCTGTCTTGTACCTCTTGATAGTTTGATTTTTTCTGATTTTTGTCCATTTATTTTGATCTGTGTGGTGGGAGCTGCATAAATAGTGTGTATTGCTCTTAGAATGCTACTGCCAAAATTCATATTTTCTAATAGTTTTTTAATATAATTTAATTCTACCCGATCAAAAGCTTTTTCTATATCAAGAGCCAAAATAATTGATGATAGCTTAGCTTTTCTACTGTGTTGTATTATGTCCAGTGTTCTCCTTATATTATCCGTTAATTGTCTCTTTGGAATGAATCCTGATTGATCTAAATTGATGTAATTTGAGATTATTTTGTTTAACCTAGCTGTTAGAATTGCAGTAAATATTTTGTTATCTTGGTTTAGGAGAGTTATGGGGCGGTATGAAGCTGGATTTGTTGTATCTTTGTTAGGTTTAGGAATAACTACTATGTTTGAGTCTGTCCACGTAGGGGGTAGGACTCCTTGATCTAGGATTAGGTTACAAACTTTGGTTAATGTTGGAGCTAGCAGAGTTGAATATTTTTTATAAAATTCTGCTGGGAGTCCATCCTTCCCTGGGGTTTTGTTGTTCTTTAGATTTTTTATTACTTCAAGTGTCTCTTGAAGAGATATATGTTGATCCATAAAGATTTTATGTTCCTGAGATAATTTATTTTTTATGCCGAATCCACTCAAAAACTTATTTATTTTATTTGGTTGAGGGTTATCTGTTGAGTATAATTTAGAGTAGAATTTAGAAAAGGTTTCAATAATTATTTTAGAACTAGTTTGGAGTTGGCCCTTTTCGTCCCTTATAAGATTAATCATTTTGTTTGCCATCTTTTTGCCTACTTTCCAGGAAAGTAGCTTTAATGTCTTGGTATTTTTCTGCCAATATTTTTGTTTTAAAAATAAAAGATTTTTTTGGATCGTCGTTGTCTCTAATGACTCCAATTTTTTCCTCTCAGTCAAGATTTGTTTGTATATTTTCTTGCTACATGTTTTTTTATGAGCCTGTTCTAAGCTAAGTAAGTTATTAGAAATTTCTACTTTAACCCTTTCTTTTTTTTATAGGCAGTGGCTATTGCTATATATTTGCCTCTTATTACAGCTTTCATTGCATCCCAAATTATCTCCAGAGAGACCCCACACTGCAAATTGTGGTCAAAATAATTTTGGATCTCTTCGCCTATACTTTCATAGGCTTCAGTATCAAATAAAAGAGATTTATTCAAGCTCCAATTTGGTTGTCGGTTTTGTTCCAGAGGCATAAATGAACATTCCACCCATGCATGGTCTGTCCACATTTTCAAGCCAATTTTTGAAGACGGGATCTGTAGCATTAGATTTGGAGAAGCTAGTATGTAGTCTATCCTTGTGTGTACCTCATGTCTGGGTGAAAAAAAGGTGTAATCCCTTTCGTTTGGATGGTGGTTTCTCCAAACATCACCTAAATTAAAGTGTTCTAAAATATATGATAGTTGCTCTGTTTGGGGGTTATTAGATTGTTTGACCTTGATTTTTCTCTTTTTATTTGAGTGGTCTAGCTTTGGGTTGGCAATTAAATTCAGGTCTCCTCCCAGCAACAAACCTCCTTCCTGGAATGCTATTAGTTTGGTAAACGTATCCTTCAAGAATACACGTTGGCTTTTATTGGGTGCGTAGATTGAAGCTAATGTAACATCTGTGGATTCTAGTGTTCCTTTAATGAATATATATCTGCCCTGTTGGTCTGCTTCTATTTTTTTACAGTCAAATCTAGCATTTTTTGAGATTAGTATGGCCACACCCCTGGACTTGGATGTACCAAATGCTTGATATTGGTATCCCCACCATTTTGACTTAAATACCTGATTTGCTTTTGCTGTTAAATGTGTTTCTTGTAATAGTAGTATGTCCGGGCGATGTCTTAATAGCATTGTCAAAACTCTTTTGCTTTTAATTACATTGTTAAGACCTCTGCAATTTAATGAGATCACTTTAAGAACCATTTCCTGAGGATAAAAAAGAATTAAGAAAAGTTACAATATGTTGTATTGATGATAGACTTTATACAGCCAAACTATATCTTATTCCCTTACTCTAGTATATTGACTTGTTTAAATAAAATTATACAAACTTGGAGTGCGGTTTTAAATTTTCACTCGCACCCCAGTTATTTCCTTGTATATATTATCAAAGTAGCTGAACTTGAAAGAAAAGGATAGGAGGTGGTGGAAACAAGAAAAGAGAAGAAAAGGAGTATAGAAAAAAAAAGAAAGAGGTTTATAGACTAGAAAAAGTTAGTAGACGTTATATACAACAACTCCTCTCTAAGGAGGACAACCACCAGAACCTTTCCCTTAAAAAGGGAAATAAAAAACAATATAACTCTTATAATGAAACCAGATCCAAATCTCTGGTTGGAGTTTAACAAGCAAATTGAACAAGTACAATAAAATAAAACCAAATAGTTTCAGTTAAACCTGGGCTAAATGCCCAGCTCTGGGGTTTTAATTAAACTGGGGGCAAAGAAGGGCTCAGAACCTTAACCTTCCCCCCCCCCCCCGGCCATTATTTTCTAAGCTGAGTATGCCCTTGCTGCTGGAAAAGGAAAAAAAGGAGTCAGCTGCAGTATAGAAGAATCATGGCATCACTGTCAGAGAAGTGTTTAAGGAGTTCCAGGTGTTCTTTTTAAGAGTCTTTCTTCACTGGAATCTTGCTTGAGCTTGTAGGTGAAGATCTCGTGTAATCTGCTTTGTTCTTGCTTGGAGGGTCTAGTGCAATGAATTGTTGTAGAGCCTTTAGCATTTTGAGCCCACTCTCTTCGTTATCTGCCTGGAAGGTTCTCCCTTGCTGATGCACTAGCAGTTTAGTTGACGATATCCATCGATATCTTATACCTGCTTCATTGAGTTTGTTGATGACAGGTTTTAATTCTCTTCTTTTAATTAATGTTTCATTTGAAAGGTCTTGATATACAAATATTCTTTTGTTTTGAAAAGAAAAAAAACCTCTTGCTCTTGCTTCCCGCATTACTTTGTCTTTCGTCCTACTGTCTAGAAAGCTTACAACAATGTCTCTTTGCTGCCTGGCTCTTAAGTTTCTCACTGAGCCCAATCTGTAAGCATCGATAATGGTGGGGGTAATTCCCTCCTCCAGTTTCAGCTCATTGCCTAGCCATTCAGCTATAAATGATATTAAGTCTTTATTTCCTTCATCATTGTCTTCAAAACCTTTAAGTTTCACATTATTATTTCTCAGTTTATTGTCCAGGTCAATTATTTTATTTTCTAATGTAGCATTTTTAGCTTCCAGGACCTGGACTTTTTCTTGTGCAGAAAGACCCAGCTCCATAGCATTTTTTGCAGTCTGAGAAACCTGTTGCAAAGACTCTTTTATTTCACTGAGCTGATTTTTAAGTATGCCTTCAATTCTAGTGACTATTTTCTCCTCCAATCTATCCATAGCATTTTTTAACTCACTTTCAAGTGCTTGAATCTTCTCTGTTTCTTCAGGGTTCCCCCCGGCAGCCATTTTAGCCTGCATTCCTCTTTTTTCAGCTGCAGCTTGAGTAGCTTCTACAGGCTCCAGGTAAGCTTTTAGAGTTGGGTTTGTCGGACCAGAGGGCTTAGTCTTGCCTCCACCGACTTTGCCCATAGCTTTTTAAAGGCTGCTGGAGCTTGGGCGCTTAAAATTAGCCGTGGCAGGGAGTTGGGGTTTGGAGCAAGTCCTTCAAGCATCCACCATGCCGGTGCAACGCCCCACCCCTCTGCAGCTCAGTTACTTAACCACTACACTTCGCCAGCTCTCTTAAGAATTCAGTTCTTTTCCATCACTGGGGATGTAGTTTATTTATGTTATTTATTGTCCACCTTTCGCTGAGACTAAAGGCAGGTTACCCAGTGTAAGACAATATTATCAACAACTGAGACGTTCGATAAATATAACAAGTTTACGCTGCAGAAACTGAAACTGAATAAAATTCAAACCGAGGAAGACAGAGATGAAATGCTGCTGTAACGAAACATAAGAAATCTGACATGACATATTAAAGGTTTAGTCAATGGTGTTTTTTAGAGGGCCGGGACTGTATTTTTCCCCTTTTGTACCGTGCTACCCACAGGAAGAAAAAAGGAAAGGAAGTGGTCTGTAAATATTCAGCTCTCAAGGAACCCTTTCCCCTTTTGATTAATCAGCATCCTGAAACACAGATGCCTGTTCTAGGAAGTGCAAGGAAATCCACAGCACCTAATTCTACACAGAGGGTGCAGAATTTCCCCATTTCCTGCCAGCTTACTGATGTCTCAGCCAGCGTCCCACAGATCCTAGGCTGAGTAAGCCATCTGGCACTTGAGCACAGCAGCCAGGGCTCAAAACAGCATGAATCCACAGGAGCCTTGCGGCATCTTAAAAGACATTTTATTATTGTTGCCTCTCAAATGAGGGGTTATTTTTTAGCCTTACACTTTTTTTAGTCTAAAGCGCCCCAAGTCCCTTTGTTTTATCAGTGGCACAGTATTTTCATCTTCCAGCGCCAAAATCCATTTGGGGCACACGATCACCCATCTCATGATGCTTTGACACTGCCACCAGATTTTCCTGGTCACTTAGAAACAATTTCCAGAACATACAACAGAACATATTCCAAGGCTCCCCTGTGATCTTTGTGACTTGCAAGCAAGGAAAAGCCCATCACATTGAGGAGATGGGATGACAATCTGATCTGCAGACTGAAGATTACATTAGTTAACCAACCTCTCGTAAGCCCCAGGTATCAATATATATATTGATTAAACAAGTATATTAAACAAGAAACTTGGCTCTGCCAGCAGGCAAAGGAACAGACGAGTTTGGTATGCTTCCTTGGAATCACCATGCTGCTATCAGTGAAAAGGCTTTCCTCTGGATGTCTTCTAGTCAAATCTCTAAAAGGGGAATCCTGCAGTGGAAGAGAGATCCTTAGATTCGTAATAAACTACAAAGTGTGTTGGAGGGCAGGTTCATTTATTTTGCAGAGTCTAACCTGTTTGTCCAACTGTCGCCTTTGTGCTTGCGGGCAGCATCTGCTTGGTTACTTTTGGAAATAGGAAACTGAGTAGATGAACATTTCGTTTGATGCATTTTGTTTGAGGCTGTTTCTAAAACTCTTTTTTGCATTTCTGTTGCTCAGCACAGAGCCTCATTCCACTGATAACCGGAGCTCTGTTATCAAACTCAGCCAGCCCTTTGCCCTTTAACTGCTCTTCCTAGTCTAATCAGCTCCTGCTCTTAGCCTGGGTGGGATTTTGAAAAGCCAGCTGGGGATGAAAGTCACGCCTCGAGGTCACCAGTACGGCATAAGTTAGCAGTAGTGCTTATTATAGGAAAAAGAAGTTTCTCGAGAATTTGCAGCTTTGATTGTAGTCAAAGGAAGGAAAAATCGTGCCAATGAGGAAAGTGCCGAACAGGTAAAAGCTCAATCCTAAACAGTTGTACTGAGAAATAAGTCCATCTTTTTTAATGGGATTTATATTTATTTCCAGGTGTGTACATGGTTACTGTTAAGAGTTCTGAAGGCCAGGGGGAATTAGAAAAATAACTTTTACTTTTACTGAAAACTTTCCATTTCTTCCACTAGAAAAATTGGGAAATCTGAGAGAGCACCCCCTTCCCCCCCAAAAAACTCATATTCAAAATAAAAAAGGCTATTAATTGTTTCATTCTTTTGGAAAGAGTGACATGTGCTTAGATAGAGTACAGAAGTTTGCAGCTATCTGATATGTTTACTTATAGAAAACTGAAGTGTTTGGCATATTTGTAGAAAAATAAGACATATTTTTAAATTCCATAAATACACTGGTTTGCATATTATATGCTAACATATGTTAACATAAAATGTATCATGTATAATTTAGTTATATGCTAAATTATACATGATAAATTTTATGCTGTTAAAACAGAATAATATATTTATGTTTGATAGGAAAGTATTACATATAGTTCAATTTCCTCCAAAATTTCTATTTCCTTCTCAAGAAAAGAAGAAGAGAACCAAATTTCCAGACATTTTACATCTTTAATTGCTGTTATTATTAAGTTATTAATTATCATCTTAATCCTCAGCATTTATGTGGTGTGTATGACTAGGTTGTATAGTATAATTGCTTAGAGATTTTCTTCAACAGCTGAATAACCCTTGTGAGATACACTTAAAACCTTTTCAGAAGACCAAACAGGCAAACATTTGGGTGTGGTATGTAATGACGTTTCTTAAACAAACATTAAACACACATTACAAAAACATGCATATTTATTTTGTAAGCCTTGATTTCCTTGTGCATTTTCATTTTGTAAGGCTTGATTTCCAAGTTGCACATTCTTAATAGTTTACCAAATAAAAGAGTACTATAAAGTTTCTGAAAAAATGTACACCCTTTATAATCCAAATTGCTAACCAATCCAGCAGGAATAAAGAACTTTAACTTTTCTTAAGTGTGCATGAGCATATGGAAGACTTTAAAATTTGCCATATGTCACTCCCGGAGGGGTTCTGTTTGAGAAATACAACTACAGCAAATGCTGTGTGAAAGTTGTTAAGCTGTTCTTTGGATCCTGGCCTATAAAAACAGCTCCAGCATATATCTCTCTTTTACCAGAAGAGTGGGGAATTTACCCAGCTGCCGAACTCTCAAGTTACCAGATCTCATTGAGGAGAACCCCTCCAGCCATATTTTTTCATCCCAAACAGAATTAAAATCTCAGCCACTTGCCATGGCCAGAAGCTTCTATAGCTAGGACAGTTTAGTCCTCTGGGAACTGAACTATCTCTTGTGTTTGCTCTTTAAAACGTATTTTCCAATAAAGAAATTGGCGTAGGCTTACCCTGCCTCCCTACTTCAATTCACTATAGGTTGTATCCTATTAACGTTTCTGCTGATTCATAGGAAAGGAAGGGCTATCTCACCCAATTTCCCTCCTCACTTCAGCCCCGTCCTCCTGAGTAACAGGCATGATCCTTTTCTATATGACGCTGAGCAATAGCCCACCTATTGGGTTTTTCCTGCCTCTTGGTATGTTTCTTAAACATGCTTTGGTATGACCTTTCCAGAAGGATTGTACTCAAAGCAAGTTATCCATGTGTGTGGGAAGGTGTGGAGTTTCGGACCTGCCTGCACATATTGGTGCCATTGCTCCTCTCTATCCCTTCACAGCTGCCATTTCTTTCCTCATTGCTTCTACGCTTTTTGCCTTTTTTTATTGGTAGGCTGTGCTGTACTAGGATCAGAGATCTGCAATGGAAGCTCTTTGGTTAACCTTGAGTCAGTCACTCATCCTAACCTACCTCACAGAGAGATTTTCTATACATGCTGAAGAGATGTAAAGTTTGCAGCTTAAGATTGAATTGTGGTGGTTGTGGATTTTCTGGGCTGTATAGCTGTGGTCTTGGCATTGTAGTTCCTGACGTTTCACCAGCAGCTGTGACTGGCATCTTCAGAGGTGTAGCACCGAAAGACAGAGATCTCTCAGTGTCACAGTGTGGAAAAGATGTTGGCAGGTAATTTATATCTACTCAGGAAGGTGGGGTTGGGCTGAGTCATCCTGTAAGAGTTTCCCAGGGTGTGGAATGCTAATGGAAGGAGGCTTCACTGTATCCTGAGGAGGTTCTTTTGCATATCGATTGGTGCTTGATATGCTAATTTCTGCAGGGCTATAGTTGGGTATAGAGTATTTTGTTAGCCTAGTGTTTTTCAGGACTGGAAACCAGTTCTTTTGTTTTCCACACTGTGACACTGAGAGATCTCTGTCTTTTGGTGCTACACCTCTGAAGATGCCAGTCACAGCTGCTGGCGAAACGTCAGGAACTACAATGCCAAGATCACGGCTATATAGGCTGGAAAATCCATAACAACCATCGTTCTCGGGCCGTGAAAGCCTTCGACAATATATTAAGATTGAATTGTTGATGGTGGTTCTGATGAGGGACTCCTGATGAAGCACACAGAAACAAGTTGAAGATCAGCCGGCCCCTTGTTGAGTCCATGCCAGACATGGGCTTGGATATCTTCTTAGCTACCTGAAACATAAAGCAGGACTTTATGGATAGCCTTGTGTGCACTAGCAAAAATTATTAGCCTTGTGTGCACTAGCAAATATTATGCTGCATTCTCTTAGGACCTATACCCCATTGATGAGACTTTTGTACATCGAAGAAAGGGGTTTGTGCTGTTAAAAATATTTAATTTTGGAGCTGTTGCTACTATAGCTGTGTAAGAATTGTTTTTGTGAAAATTACTAATATATGTATTATTCACTGTATGGAATGTAAATTATTGTTCTGCATTTTGGATTAGATTGCTTAATATTTATATTGAGGTTCACTGAGCACAGAATATAAGAACAAATATTTACTTTATTGTTGTAATTATTTATTTGGACCCTCCAGTGTGGTTTCCACTGTTGGTTTGCTGCTGTAATGGAGGTTGGCTTGTTTACTGTGTGTTTGTCAGGCCTGGCTAGGGGATTCTCTCAGACTCTGCACTTCATCCAACATAGTGGTATGAATTAAAAGGGTCTTTATTCAGATAAAGCTCCCTAGAAGTGCACTGATACATAGAGATTGCCCAGAATGCTGAAGTACAGTCTTCCCTGAGAGGTTATACTCCAGTCCCCTCCCTCCAGTCCAAACAAGTCAGTTGAAGTCAGCGAAAGTCTTGCAAAAAAATGCCCAGTTGAAGTTTTCATGCCTGGCTCTCACACACTGCCAGTTGCACTGATAAGGTCTCTTAATAAAGCATAGCTGAGTACAGTGAAGGAAGCTACACTACAGGAAGAAAGCCCATCCCCCCAAAGTAGACATGCATTCACCATTATGGCAAGCAGGCTGGCTTGCCTGCCTGACACTGTTAAGGGTGTAAGAGAGGTACCGGTACTCAAGGGAGCAAACTTCCTGACTGAACCCTCTGTATTGTGCATATTATGAGCTGCAGAGAAGAGGCCTTGGGAGGAAGGGGACTATGTGTTGTGGCTAGGGAGAGAAACATTGTCATGGCTGGAGAATTTTGATGTGTTCGCTCATTTCAGGCTTAAGAGTTCAGGAGGACCCTCGTGCCCCTATCTGCTGGTATTCAGTGCAGGACCGATAGAAAGTGAGATACCTGATTCTGGACTGAGCTATTCCTGTATATATTCTTGATACTTGGGTACATACAGTAGCAACACCTGTAGTTTTTCCCCCAAGACTGCACATCTGTTGGGAGATGTTTGAAGTTAAAATAACCTGGGGGTGGAATCCAATGGAATGAACTTCTATCAGCAGAGTGAGACTTTTTCACCTCCTCCCATATCACAGCAGTGTAAAGGGCTCCCTCAAATGCTGTTGCTGGGGGACATGGAACTCCAGGAACAGCATGAGGGGTGAATCTGCCATGGAAGGGGGATTCAGCACCTACCCCCCACTTCTTTTAGAGGAAATCTACCCAACCTCCTGCTTAAATGCTAAACTTTGATATCCTTGTTTCTCTTTCCAACTGCAGAGGCAAAAGGAAGATGGTCACAGCAGAGGATCAGCTATCCCTTGATTTAGAAACCAATTACCCTGAGTATGTCATAAAAGTGGGGAAAATAACATTTGGGGAGAAAAGCAAAATCTCTGAGAAAGATCAAAAGGAGATTCGGGAGAAGATCAAGAAGGAAACGCCTGAGAAATCCAACAAAGAGGTTGATAGAATAATACGCCAAATTAAAAAGGAGCTAAAAGAGAAAATAGAACGTCAAGCAACTCATCTCAGCCGAGCGGCCTGTGCCTTGCTCAACTCAGGGGGAGGAGTTATAAGGGCTGAAATTGAGGCTGAAGACTTTTCTTTTGAAAATGATGGAATTGGACAGGAAATACTTAAGTCCCTTAAGAGGTGTATTCATTACTCAGAGTACCTGGAATATTTTGACTTTAAACCAGAAGAGTCTTCCATGTTGATTTTTGTGAAATCCTGGAGCAGTGGGAACTCAACATACCCGCGCCTTTGCAGTCTGAATACGGGACTGTATGAACGAGACAGTTCCTCGGCCATGATAAGGGATCCTATGAATGCTTTGAGTTTTCTTAGAAGAAAGAAAGCTGGTGTCCTTGAATATTCTTGCACTGATGGAGAGCCGTCACCCAAAAAAGCTTTTCTTCAAAACTCTGTCCTGCCTTCAAGAGAAGTTAGCATGCAAGAGGAGGCGCTTCCTGAGGCTGCCGCTCAGTTTTTTAAACGAGACCAACTGACGTATGGAGAGATCCTAAATCAACTTGCTGAGTCACCAGAAATTGAATTCAAAGCATTCCCAAAGGACAAGGGGATTCTGGAATTTGTTGAAAGCAAATTGCCAGTCTATGTCTCTGCTTTTGCCAGTGCAAAAGGAGGACTCATAATATTTGGTGTGGATGATTCCAAAAAAGTCTGTGGACATACACAAGAGGTAGAGCCGTGCCAAATGGAAGATGAAGTTCAAAGGACCATTCATGAAAGACCCCACTTCCACTTCTGCACTTCTAGGCAAAATGTCACACATGAATCCAAAATCATGCCTGTTTATGATACCAATCAAGAAAGCCATGGTTTCGTTCTTGCTCTGAGAATTAAGCCATTCTGTTGTGCTGTTTTTTCATATCCCCCAGATTCGTGGACTGTAAAAAATGCTGTGGAGAGAATTGAAGCCAGTGAATGGTGTAAACTGATGACTGAAGAAGACCGAGGTACTCTTTGGGATGAGTCTGTTGGAGTGAAATTTGTTTGTTAGGTATTTTCAATCAGTCTTCCAGGCTCCACAGGAGAGGGGTGCCTTCTCAAAAGAGAAAAAAATTGTGCTTGATATTAAGCAGCAAACTCTTTGAGAGAGGTTTAATATAGTAGAAACAAAGGGTTATGGAACATCTGTGGGAAACCCTTAATTTGGGGCTAATGCGTTTTGCTTTAGAGCTGTTAGATGTATGGGCACTTAATAACCAGGACTGCAGGGGCACTTTTAGGACTTATATTTGCTTCCAGCATAAGTTTTTGTAAACTAGAATCCACTTCATCAGATGATATAAGTGGATCCTTACTAAGCAGATATGTGCATAATGAGGATCCATTAATTTCATTTGATGCAATGGGTTCTAGTCCAGGAAAGTTTATGCTGGAAAATGTTATCTTTAAGGTGCCAGTAAACTTCCGTTTGTATTATCTGGAAGAGGCTATCCCTCTGGAAATTTAATAACCATTCATAGACTACTCAACATCTGGGTGTTCAAAGTGTTTTACATACTTTATCTCAGTAATTCCTGCAACAACCCTGTAAGGTAAGCCCCATTAATATACCATATCACACAGAGAACTGACTTGAACCAGGTCCAGAGTGGGGACATACCTGAAGCGGAAGAAGAATGACACAGACTGGACTGGGAGGAAAATTGAACCACAGCTTTATTGATTATGGGTTCCTCAGGTCTTGGGGCAGCATAGGCTGGGGACAGGGGCTGCTGCTGAGAGTCCAACTGCCCACAACGAGCTGCCACCACCCGACCTCACCTGTTGGAGTAACCAAGGAGACAGTGGGTGCAGCTGACAGCCCAACTGCTAATGGCAAACCCCCCCCAACCCACCTGATGGGAGTAACCAAAGAAAGAGAGCTTGTCTTAGAGCTGGTAATGGTGGAATCACTAGTCCTGCCCACCACCAGCTTCTTGGCATGTGTGGGCAACATGCTAGCCATGAAAGTGGCTGTCATGCCTCTCACACACTGAGTCCCTTAAGGGGATCCCCCCTTTTATGATAATGCAGGGAGCTCACCCCTCCAGGCCTTGTACTGTGTCCTCAGCCAATGCCTAAACATCAGCAGCCAGTTGTGATAGTTATGCTCATTCAATAGTATGTTCAAACATATGCAGAACAAACACTTTTGCTTTAAGGAAAGCAATCCCCCACAAGGCTCATTGGCCAGTTGGAAGTTGGAACCAAGGTTAAAATTCCTTCCTGGCCCTGTTAACCAGCAGCCCCTGCAGCCGTAGCAAAGATGAATACCAAGATAAAAATTAAAATATGAAAGTATGGAGAGAGGGGTTTGCTGGCAGACTACTCTGAATGCCAGCCTGCCTAAAGATCCCATTTAAATATGCAGTGTCTGCAGATGGTCCAGTTCAGAAGAGCAAAGATGTCATGGCAGAGCGTAGAGAGAAAGGCAGTCCGGTAGATAATGAGGGGCCAAGACCATGAAGACTTTGTGTATGATAGCCAAAACCTTGAATTGAACTTGGTAACTGATGGGTAGCCAATGAAGTGACTACAGAAGGGGAATAATATGCATGCCCCATATAGCTACTGATAATAATCGAGCAGCAGCATTCTGTACCAACTGGAGTTTCTGAGTTGGCTTCAAGTTGAGACTTAAGCGGACTGCATTGCAGTAGCCAAGTCCTGATGTTATCATACCATGGGATTGGGTGCCGGATCAGGTGGGTCAAGGTAGAGTCCAGGCTAGACTTTGTTTGTAGAAGGCATTTCCAGCTGCATTCTTGCTTTTCTAGCAGCAGTGTGGGAGCCGGTATAACCCCAAGACTCTTAACCATGTCTGCAAGAGTTAGCTGAACCCCACTGAAATATTCTGCTGTGGCTTACTCCTTGCCCAAGTATTTGGAATGTTTGTAAATATCCTATGACATCCTACTAGCTTAACCAATTATTGCTGGTGATACTAGGCAATATAGCTCTCTGCTTATTCTGAGGACCTAGTAAGGGTGTGAAAATTTAATAAGTTTTTCAGGTGGAATTGATCTCCTTACTGTGACACATCATTTTATTTGACTTTATTTCCTCCAAGGGGTGTCTTCTAAAATGAAGTTTCCCCATATTCTTTTTAGCTTCGTAAAGCCCTTGCTTTATAGGGGTTCTGAGGCTGAGCTCTTTTTCTAAAACTTTTTAGACATGTCGGAGCTTACAGAAAACTTCAAGAGGGAACCGAGCATATCGCATAAACCACTCCTCTGCAAACCTGTGTATTCCATCAAAGGTATCAATTCTCTGAAACATCTTCAACAGTCTCTCTTTCCAGGTAAGGTGCTCCTCTGACTTTATTATCTGATTCTGCATTGCATCGTTGGTAGTTTTATGTAAAGAGGAAAAGCAGATATCAAGATGTAAGAATGTTGTTACAGGAGCCTCAATAGCTGCCCCACCTGACTTTCAGTAGCTAGGACTATAGTCAAATTTTACAAGTGATCTCCAAGGTGATAGAATGAAAAGTTCTTAAATTACAAAAGCTTTTCATTACGATTTTTATTACAGAAATCTCATCACAAAATATAGAGTAAAAAAAAACCAAATAAAAATATGAATGCCAAAGCAACAAATAACTTCATCCAGTTATAACTAACCAAAACATCCTTATCCTGAACTTTGTCATTCCAATACATTATGAACATTCACCATTTCTCTACAAATCTATCCAAAAAGGTTATTAACCAGACCTTTAGATATGGGATATAGCCTTTCCTTACCCCCTAATACCACAGTTCAGCTGATGATAGATTTGACTTTTTTTCTGCTTAGCTGCTATACAGAGTTCAGCTGTTGCTATCAGATTAATAGCGCAAACCTAAGGACAGTTTCCTGAGAGTAAGCCCCATTTATTAAACAAGTAGGATGCTAAGGAAACCTGGTTAGGATTGCTCTCTTCAAATCACTTCAAAATCTGCCACGTTTCCTTTCAGATAGCATAATATTTTGTTAGGATTCAAAGGCAATAAGTAACCTGTCACATTGTAAATCCTATGGTAGGACTCTTCCTGGTCTCATTCACCAGTTTTGCACTGAACATTTGATCCCTAGGCACGCAGGGCCATGGTATGTGGGGAGAAGGTGGTTAAGCCTCTCACCTCATGCCATGGGTCTACCCTTAAAGACAGTTTTGCCCATTCTCATGGTGGCTCCTGCAGAATGAGTGACACTGCCATGGCACAATATAAGGAAGAAGGCAGTCCTGTAGATATGAGGGGCTACACAAAGGGCTTTGTATGAGATAGCCAAACCTTGAATTGAGCCTGGTAACGGATGGGAATTTTATGGAGTACCTGCACAATGGGAGTAATACTCTGTCTAGCTCCTAATAATAATCAGGCTGTGGCCTTCTGCACCAACTGGAGTCTTCAAGGACAGCTGAGGGCACCAAAGATGATAAAGGGGTTGAACCACCTTTCCTGTAAGGAAAAGCTGAAGTCTGGGAATTTTCAGTTTAGTCACTGTCAGTAGATATATTGATGGCCATGAGAGTCAATGACTTTATAAGGGGGTTAGACAGATTCATGGGGAAGTTGTCCATCTATGGCTACTGGCCATGGTGTCTAATGGCAGTGCTAATAGGCAACTTCAGGATAAGGCCTATGCCTTTATGCCCTCTTTGTTGGCTTTCCAGTGCAACTGGTTGTTGGCCACTGTGTGAGGCAGGATGCTGAACTAGGTGGACTGCTAGTCTGATCCAGCAGAGCTACTGTTACGTTAATACTTCTTCCTGTTTTTCTGTTCCCTCGTTAAATTTGCAACTTGTTCGCTCTTGTGCTTTCTCCTAATACTTAATGCATTCTGTCCTTTTCAAAGCATACGGTACCCGCCTCTATAAATCCAACAGCAAACGTTACTTTAACTTAACACTTGAATAACTGCACGTCTAGTCCTCTGGTGGTGGAGGGCCTTTTCTACCCATGTCTGCCCTTCCTCATGTCTACAGTCCCTGAACAGCTAGCATCTTCTGACCTTACACGTTTTCTGTCTTTTTCATTCATTATCTTCAATTCTACTCAATAGATTTAGAACAAATTTTAGGTAAATGGCTTCATATAATTTTAATTTCTCTCCCCCACAACCCCTGCTTTGCATTTGTAGCAAATTCAGATGAAATAATTTATAAACCAGAAAAACTTTGCACGGAGCTCTTCTCCAGGTATCCCAAACTGGAAAACATCATGAAAAAGAAAATGGAGAAACTGCGGAATTCTAAGGGAATCCTGATCTTTTCAAGAAGCTGGGCTGTCGATATTGGGCTTCTGGAAGCTCCAGATGTTGCCTGTGACATCCTCTTAATAGCCACAAATGCATTTCCAAGGCTGTATACGATTTCTGTCTCTTCAGCAATCGCTGTATCTGCATATTCAAAAGAAGTTGCCCGAATATTAAAGCAGAAACTTGTGAATGAAGGGGGATACACTGGGAAAGTGTGTGTGATTCCACATGTCATCGAGCTTGGAGCCAATGCAGAGGTAGAGAGAGATTCAGGTTTGGTCAGGTACCCTTCTACATATAAGGTCTCGAAGAATAATTTACAGGAATTGATACGTTCCCTTGTGATTGTCTTGTTGAAGTTTAAGTCTCCCTTAAGTGACCAGCTTGGCTATGAATTTTTCAACCTTCTGACTATTGAACAATATGAGATCCTCAAGACGAATCTTCACAAGAGCAAGAAACTGTTCATCTATGGCTTTCCGGGATCAGGGAAAACCATTCTGGCCACGGAGATCATAAAGAGAATAAAGAATGTTTTCCACTGCAACTCTGAAGAAGTTCTTTACATTTGTGAAAACAAACCTCTGTGCAACAGTGTGAGGTCAGTTTTGCAATACGATATACTAAAGCGTCTATATCCTAATATTATTATATTTTCACATACCCAACAGGAATGGAAATATATAGGAAGGAGGCTCAGACAAAGAAGAGTATCTGTATTGATGGCAGGAACTCCTTCTTCCCAAGGAAAATTAGTCCATAGTTTAGCAGGGGGAGGTTAAATCAATTTCTGCAACCTCCTCAGAATCTAAGTGCGCAATACAGGATTTCTATAGGCTGGAGAATACGTGAACATCATTTTGGATGGTATCTTTCAAAACACACAACTTTCTTGTCCCTGCCCCCCAGCTCTTGAACCAACAGGCACAGGAGAATGCCCACTGTTCAGCAAGTGCTTGGTCTCGCCTGCCATTTTATCTCTCCCGTCTCCCTCATCACTTTCTCTGTATTTTGCACACTCTTCTGCTCTGGGCTTTATTGCCACAAATGATGCTGGTGAAGGGGAAAAATGCTGGGCATAATGTAACTTTTGAGGAGAAAGATAACTCAGCACCAGGCATACATGATGGGATTTTTATAGGTACTCTTGCCGTGTAGAGGGTGCCAAAAGAGGAGAATTGTCTGGGCAAGCGTCCTGGGCAGAAATTCCCAATTCTGCACTCCAATAGTGTTCCTGCCATCTGTTTTCCTAGACAATCCATTGGGAAACAGATGGTCTTTAATGAGGTCTCTGAACCCCATCCCTTCTGGCCCCAGATTCCACCTCTGGTAGCTGATGTGCTTGCCATGGCTGGCTCCACATCTTTCTCAGTCTGTCCCTGAAGGGCCTTCCAAAGAGCTAGGACCCCCTATCCCATCCGGCATAGGTAGTGGCTTCTCAGTTATGGCAGTCCTTTGGGGCTCTGGGCATGTTTCTCGCTCTAGTTCAGGAGGTGATTTTTCTGCGGGGACACACCATTGAATCAAATACCCTGTGCTTCTCAGCATCCCAATATTTGGCTGACTCATTTTGAATGGACTTCAGAGGATTGTTTTGTCTTCTTTTTACATATCTGAGGGATTGGTACCACTCCTCTTAAACATGATTGGCTGACCCTCATAGCATAAACTTACTTTATCATGGGATGCTAATTTATATTCAGCAAAGTTGTACAATATGCTGGCTGCTACCATTTCTTAGCAGCTTGATCAGAATGAGATGCTGAATTGCCTAAGTAATATCTAATTTGAAACATCTATTGCATTATAGGGTGCTTTTTCAATTATGTCATCTGTGATAAAATGTGCACTGGAAACTAAAGCAATGCCTGATACTTTTATTTTGCAGTATGCAAAGGATTTGTCAGGCTGTGACACGAGCTGCCTTTTTAGAACCGTTCTTCCCTTTTTCATCCTGCAATCTTGATCCAGTGAAGCACATAATAATTGATGAGGCCCAGAATTTCCGGTCAAGTAAAGGAGACTGGTATGCAAAAGCACGGGATATTACCAAAGGCAATGGTGTTTTATGGATCTTCTTGGATTATCTACAAACAACTCACACTTTTGATTGTGGCCTCCCAGATCAATGTAATCAGGAACCGCAGGAGTGGCTAACAATAGGGGTCCGGAATGCCACCCAGATATATGAGGACATGTTGCAACTGATTAAAAAAATTTTATCTGAACCCACAAGACTTAATATTCCATATAACCAGTTGAAAAACCTTCTAGAAAAAGTTCAGTGTGGTCACAATCTAGAAGGTATTTTAAGTAAACCTCAAATAAGAGACCAAGAAGGAATAGTAACTTATATAGTCAGCAAATGTGTCTCCTATCTCAAAAAGGGTTATTCTGGTGGAAACATTGCTATTCTGTGCAATACTACCAACGAAAGAGATGTATACAAACCCTTACTAGAAGAAAAGATGTCAAGACAGATGAGAAAATTGAGGTTGAATGTAGCTTTCACAACACTTGATAAAGCAAAGGGAAATGACATTGTTATCAATAGCATTCGCCGTTTTTCAGGCCTTGAAAGATATATCGTGTTTGGCATTTTTCCACGATCAGTCAACTGGAGGTTTGCTGACAATCTGCTACTCTGTTTGGTGTCCCGAGCTAATTTGCACTGTCACCTGTTGTATGATGACTAAAAATCTGTGTGTTCTCAGGAGCCTCCAACCAACTTCTTCAAGATCTGGCACATTTAGAAAATGACCAACCAAATACACTCAGGTCCTTATTATTGGGATGATTTCATCTCTCAAATCCAGAATACAGCATCTTTCAGAGGGGAAACAGGTAGTAGTCCTGTACACACACAACAGTGAATGCTCGATTGGGGCTGTCGCTTGGGGGGGCAGAGGATCTACTTTGCATGCAAAAGATCCCCAGTTCAATCCACAGCATCTCTAGCTAAAAGGATCGGGCAAGAGGTGATGTGAAAGAGCTCTGACTGAGACCTTGGAGAACCACTGCCAGTTCAAGTAGACATTCTCCTTGATGGATTGAGGGTCTGATTCAGTATAAAGCATCCTCATGCATCTTGTCCATTAAGTCTAAATATGCATTAATGACCATGTAATTCAAGCATTCACTGTAATGTGTACAGCACTGTAATGATTTCAAATAAATGTGTGCGTCTTTAAATGCTTGGTGAGATAGGTGAAGAGTAGGGGTGAAAGAGATGAGTGAGTGATATGATTGGTTGAGGGCTGAGAGTGGGTGGAGTGAATGTAGTTTAGACTGAGAGAGGGAGAACAAAGTTTCAGTCAGAGGAAAGCAGGCTAGCTGTGTGCTGCCTGAGCATGTTGAAATATTTATGAGAGAAATATAACCTGTATGGAACCTGAACTGAGCATGTTTGTGAAAGAACACTCAGTCAGGGAAAGAGAGGCCAGCTGTGTGCTGCCTGAGCAGGTTTCATATTTCTGTGAATAGAAGTTAGAGAAAGAGAGGCTAGCTGTGTGCTGCCTGAGGAGTTTTAAGCATTTCTGTGAAAGAAATATTGAGTTAGAGAAAGAGGCTGTGTGTGAAGCCTTGGAAGAGATCTGTGTAAATGAGAGTAAATGAAGTAACTTTAAGAACCGAGAACTACGTTTATGAAACCGATACGCTTCCTGACTAAATAAAAGTTTATTTTGTTTTTGTTATATCCCAGAGTAGCTGTCATGGCTATATCCCATTCTTATCCTCAGGGCCACACAGAACCACGAAGGAGCCTGATGCTTAAGCACATTACCAAAGGGAAAATTTAAATAAAATATCTTGGAATAATATATTCCTGGTGGCAGCAAACTACCCAGAGGGTATAAGAGAAAGATTAAAGGCAAAATCTACCCCAAAGAAAATAAAGGTCATAACAAGCACTAACATCTTTTTTCAGTTTCACTTTCTCCACTGTTGCAATTATATATCTAGGGGCAGGAATCTGTATTTGATGCTTATACTGTTCTTGTTAATGTGGTCTGGTTGAAACCAGGTGATGATTGTCTAACAAAGGCCGAAAAATGTTGGCTAAATGCAAGTGCAGTTATTATGAACTGAAATGTACTCTGCTTACTGAAAGCAGACTGACTGGGTGTGGCATTGGCTAGCTCAGAGATGTTGTGAAAGGGCGATAACCTGAGGACTTCAGCCAGTTAGGGGAAGAAACCAGAAGCAGTACTTTTTCCTACAGCTGGTGGCTCCAAATAAATGTTAAGAAAGTTCAAACTAGCAAAATGCTATGCTGATGTAATCAGTAACCAAATGACCACGAGTACCTGGCTTTAAAAAAAAAAATAGAAAGTGATTTTTTTCATTACTTTAAACGTTATACAATTTGGAAAGTAATTCTTTTTACAGAGGGGGATTAGATGTGAATCCAATTTTAAACTGCCTTTAATCTAAAATATGTAATGTTTTAAATATGTGTTTCTTTTTGTATGTTTGGTCTAAGGACTGTAATAATAAACAATCAATCAGAAGTGGATTATATAACCATTTCCTGATTTGAAAAATATTGCCACTTTCTGATTTATGTAGATCTGACCGTCTGCTGGATGTGATCCCATTATTTTATTCTTCCTTGCTCACATATAATTGATGAATCTTCTATAAACAGCATCTACCACAGTATAGAAATTCCAGACATTTTTCTTGGGGGGAACTCCTTGTTATTTATCACTGGGGTCAAAGGATAGAAAGCCCTTAATAATTTAACTTACAAGTAATCCCGTATCTGCCCTAGTGTTACTAAAATTTTATTACTATCAGTTTTTCTGTCCTGTTTAGAATACCACATTCAGAGATACAGCTGTTGTAACACTGCGTTTTGCTTAGCATGCTGAGAGGCTTTTTCTGGCTCCCTCCTTAGAAAGGTTTTTGGCAAAGATCATTAACAAGATATGATTTTTGTCTGGGGCAGCATTCCCACTCTGGTATTGACTCAGTGTGTCTGTTTCTAAAATTCTACAAATAATTTTAAAAATACAGAAATATTCTGAAGATGATAAAATCAAAATGGAGACCAGCTACCATTCCACAGCTAGCATGTTTTCAGCATTTAGATGTATTTTGCTATTATGGTTGTACGTTTTGTATTTGACTTCTTGCACATGTAAATGTGCTTGTTGGTCTGTCTGATTATAATGATGCCAATTTTTTCCACCTTCTTGTACTTTTGTTGTTCTTTGTGTGTTTTAATTGAGACAGTATCTAAAAACAAAAACTGAGTGCATAATAAAATGCTTTATTCAGACTAAGGGACCACATGTAACTGTGCTTGTTGGTTTGTCTGATTCTAATGATTCTAATTATTGGACTCTGTTGCCTGGATTATCATTTTCATATGTGGGGTTAGGTGGCATTTCAAATTGTATTATACAGTATACCTTACTGTTTCACCCTCTTGTACTTTTGTTGTGTGTTTTAATTGAGACTGTATTTAAAAACAAAAACTGAGTGCATAATAAAATGCTTTATTCAGACTAGGGGACCACATCCAAACCATTTCTACGATTTCTGCTTTGTATATTTCAAAAATACTTTAAAGCCTGCAAGTAACACTTACCTGGAGAATCTTTTCAAGTATGTGTCCTATTTCTTACACCTCACATACATCACAAAAATGTTCCACAATGTTTTTGATAGAGTGGGGACTGCAAGTCTAAAGCAGTGGTTTGCAAATGTTCCACCCCGAAGAGAACCTTTTCCTGTGTTGGTTTCTGTAAACCACTCAATGCTCTCTGGCAACTTCAGTCAGTAGGGGAAGACTAAATGATTTTAAAAAATCTATAAGTCTATCCACTCCCATTTTAAACCCATCTTAAGCACATTGCCACTGCCATCACCAAACGTCACAGCAGAGTCCCACAAGTCAGCTACCAGCTGAGAGAAGCAATACTGGTTTGGGTGGACTGCCAATCAGGATTATTCAGTCAGCGAGCATTTTAGGGTCTGAGCTCCAATGCAGATCTTGGATCTTCCCACAACCACACAACAGTTCACCATCTTGGCAAGTTTAAGGAAAGCCATTGCACCTAACCTCACCTAGCACCTTACCTGTTTGTCAGCTAGCATCTAAAAATCCAGAGCTGAGAGAGCCATCTGGACTTAAACACAGCAGTCTGGAATGGAAATGATACAAATTCAAGAAGAGGAGCCTTTCTTGCAGTTAAGGCAACTGAGTCTTGCAGCATCTTAAAAGATGAAGAGTTTTTTATTATTAAACTTTCAAACATTGATGCTTCTGTAAGTTTAGTCTAAGGTGCCACAAGACCCTTTGTTTCTATCTACAGTACAGTATTTTAATCTTCCAGCATCAAAATGTGTTTTCATGTCATATCCACAAGACTTTTCCTCTTGGTCTCTTGGACAGGTGATCATTCATTTGATGTCTTCCCCTGATGTTCCTACACTTCCTCAAAACCCAGATTTTTAGTCTTCCTAATCACTTATAAGCATTTTCCAGGATTCACAACAGGTCACATTCCAAGGCTCCCCTATGATCCTTGTGGCTTGTGAGCAATGAAGAAGCACAGCTGGGAAGCACAGAAAAATCCACCACATTGAGAAGGAAACTGGATGATGACCTGGGAAAACAGATTAAAGATTCCATTACTTAACTGGCCTCTCATATCAAATGTAAGATCCTATCCTCAAAATAAAATATTGATTTGTGTTCTGTCATGTGAACAAATGTATGAACATGAAGCTCTCTGGCCCTGAAAGAGAAGGAGACAGGGCTAGAACAGTTGCGACAGAGAATAACAGATAACAGCAGGCCAATAAATTACATTCTAGGAAAAGACAGTGAGGTGGAATGAAAAGATTGTGCTGTACAATAAGCAATTCAGGCTCACAAAGAAAAGCTGTACAAAAGAAATGGCTCTTAGGGTGGCTTATACTAAAACTGGCATACAAGTCAGCCATGAAAATAAACCACAGTGATATTAAACAAGAAATTGACTCTGCCCAAAGGCAAAGGAGCAGATGAGTTTGGTGTGCTTCCTTGCAAAAGGAACTCACAATCACCACGCTGCTATCAATGAAAAGGCTCTGCTCTGGGTGGCTTTCAGTCAAATCTCTGAAAAAGGAATCCCACAGTGGAAGAAGGACCCTTAGATTCTTAATAAGATACAGAGTGTTTTTGCGGGGGGGGGGGGGGGGGGCGGGCGGTGCGTTCCACTGCATCTAGCAATTTTTCAAAATGTTCTGCCCCTTCTGGTTGCCTTTTCCAAGCCTCCAGCACTATGACCACATCAGTCTTTGCAGCCAGAAAGGAGAAGATCTGCGGCACCTTAAAGGCTACCCAGGCTTGCATCACAGTATCTGTGTCAGTCCCCAAGGAGTTGCAGGATTCTCAGCTGCTTCTGCCGTTCTGCCGCTCATTCAAAACCAAAACCAGGCAAAGCAGTTCCCCTGCAGGAAGACAGCCAGGACTGGCTCAGAGAGAAGATCACGTGATCACCTCCTGGTCAGAGCCAAAGCAGAGGCCTTGGCAATACCAGGTCAGACTATACTTCACTCATCATTGCCTCTGGCGTATCTTACAAGTAACACCCCCTTCCAGCTAGTTAGTAACCTAATTCTACAGGCTGTTTCCAGAAATGGGATTGTTTCTCAGCAGGCCTCTAAGCAGGGCACCGATAAATACTAGGTGGTGGGGATGAGGGTGGAAACTGATGCAGCAGTGGGGCTAAAAGAATAACCGGGTTGTCACCAATTTGTCACTTGTTTCAGCCAAACACCCATCAAGTGGTCTTTGGCAAGCTATTCACAGCACGTCCCTTCGCACTGGCTGTATGAGATGGAAATCCTGGCCTACCTTACAGTACTGTTTTCAGGACTACGGTGATACTATACCCGATATATGTTCCTGGACTTGACCTTGCTAATGAATAAGCAGGTCCGTGCTATTGCTAGGAGCACTTTCTTTCAATGACATTTAGCTTGTCAGCTGGCCCCTTATGCAGAGTGTGCCAACCTGGCGACACTGATCCATTCTGCCAGAGTGGATTACTGCAACTGGGTCTGCATGGGGCTGTCTTTGAAGATTTCTCAAAAGCTCCAACTAGTGTAGAATGCAGCAACAAGACTCCTCTGGGTTCAGCTGCTCTGAATACATAACTCCAGTACTGTGTCAATTACACTGGCTACCTATAGGCATCCAAGTCCAATTCAAAGAAATGGTTATTACCTTTAAAGCATTTCACAGCTTAGAACCCTCATACTTCTCAAACTGCCCCTGTGCTGTTTATATTCTTCAGAGAGCCTCCTCCTTAAGGTGCCTTCCCTTTTCTATGCAGCCTCAACAAAATCATAGGCCTTTTCCCAGGTGGGCACCTTTCCCTTGCTACATTTAGGAAAGGATGCATTTTTTAAAATGTATTTTATTTGCATTAAGGCAGTGCTCCTCCAGAGGGCATTTGGTTGAAAGGTGAACTTTTCCAGCAGATCCAGCTGTGAGTTTGCTGGTCCTGTGCATCTAAAATCTTGCAGGCATTAAGCCTGAATGCTTCAAAAATCAATAAAGTGCATATTTTAAGTTTAATTTATCCTTTTGCAGCTTGATTGCTAAGCTGTTCGTCACTTTGAGTCCAAGGAAATGAGGTAGAATAGAAATCTTTTAAATAAAGTGGTTTGAAAAGTGAAACCACCATGCGAATGCGAAGTATTATTAGTTCACTTTAATTTTTGCAGTGAAAGATAATCATTTTAAAAACAGAACTACATGAAACTAGCAAATCCTCCTTGTCCAACCAAGCACAGCATACATTTCCTTTTGGAATGTCTGTTTTCTTCCTCAGTTGTTTTTCATTTGGCCTTTCCCTCCTTTCTGTAACATAATCCCAGATCCTTTTCTCCTCCTGTCCAAAACAATCTCCAGATTACCACCCACTCTTCCTCTCCATACCTGCCAAAGCTCTGAACTTCTGCATGGCCTTCCCACCTGCATGACTAAGGAACCGCACTGCACCTCCCCATCAGCTCTGTGGCCCCTCAGACGCCTGCCTGCAGAGCCAGCAGGAAGGTACATTGGGGGGGGGGAGGCCCCCCACCAGGAGTCCTTCCCATCGCCTCCACAGCAGCTGCAGGGCCAGGAAGTGGGGAGGCACAGCGCTGGGGAGCTGTGCCCCCACCACACAGCCTTCCCACCACCTCCACAGCTACTGTGGGGCCTTCAGAGGGCTGCGCCCAAGGCCCTGCTGCTACAGCCCGTTGTATTTATTTTTACAATGGGCTCTGTTGCTAGTAAATAAGTAAATTAATAAATACCCTGACCTGGATAGCCCTGGTGAGCCTGATCTTGTCGGATCTCAGAGGCTAAGTAGGGTCAGCCTTGGTTAGTAATTGGCTGGGAGACCTCCAACAAAAACCAGGGTTGCAGAGGCAGGCAATGGCAAACCACCTCTTTTAGTCTCTTGCCATGAAAACCCCTCCAGGGGTCTCCATAAGTCAGCTATGTCTTGAGGGCACTCTCCACCAAATAAATAAATAAGAGGAGATATGTTTAGATGCAGTCTACATCAGAATATTGGAGACAAACAGGAGGGTAGAGCTCTCTGTGGGCAGCAGGGCTGTTTCCAAAAGCCACCTTTTTGCTGGCCGCTGAATTAGAAAGCACCTTCGCAATCCAAGCCAGCATAGCAATTACGATGCTCCAATGTTTTAAATCAATTTTAGATAGATCAAAATAGGCAGCCATGTTAGTCTGTACCGGAGGTATCTGAAGAATGGAGTTGTGACTCACGAAAGCTCATACCCTACCACAAATTATGTTAGCCTTACAGGTGCTACGAGACTCTTGCTCTTTTCTAAATCAATTTTTTAGGTCTATCTACCTTTAGCTAGAATGGTAGCCCAAAATGGAGCCTCAACATTCAAGTCTACCAGTTGCTGGGATGAACAGCAGTGTTTGTTGGTTTCGCCTTAAAGCATACAGATATCTGCGTGGGCTTAATTAAATTGAATTTTATTATTACATACACAACTCAGCATACAGATGACAACTGAGGACAGACTTATTTTTAGATATTTTAAAACCTTTCCTGGATGTTTATGTGTAGATTTCTCACTATTGCGGTCATACGCTTATTTGTATTATATATGGGGCTTATTTTTTTCTTCAAAATAAAATGAAATTTTAAAAAATTAAAATCACAACAAAAATGACACTTCCTCCCCCACCATCTACATTCACATCGTTCCCTACATTTTAAAAATAATTATTCTTAATTGCCGCCCAACACCTTTAATTGCTTTTCCTTACCTGCCTTTCCTTTCCTCTCACACGGTTCTCCTCGACGCCATTTTGAGCACAGAACCTCGCTTGCATTTCTCACCCAATCACAGCGCTCACAGTCAGATCAGGTGACTTTCTCGCTCTTTCCCCCGCCCTGCTTTCTCATTCGCCCAATCACATTCCGGCTTTCAAAAAGCGAAAGCGAAAAGGGTCGCGCCCAGCGTATAGGGGAACGAAAAGACGAAGGAGATGCTGCGCTCTCGCTTCTGGCTCCAATTCGAACTCCACCAGCCTTGGAGCAGGAGGCAAAGGCGGAGATGAAACCCTCTTTTCTCTAGCTGCAGTTTGGGAAACAGGATCCCTTGGGCAAGACAGAGACAATCCCTGAGAATGTTATCCCAAAGCTTGGGGAGGAAAACAGTTCCAGGTGGAAAATGACAAAAATGAACCGAAGAAGTAAAATGAATTGCTGTAATGCCAAATTGAATGGAGGGTTTGGAGTTTTTCTTTAATACCATTCTCCAAAAAAGTTCAACACACCCCATTCAGTAGAAAAGAGCAAGAGTCCATTATCTACAAGGCTTTAGTGAATCACAGCTCACTTCACATTCTAGCTGTATCTGAAGAAGTGAGCGCTGACTCACGAAAGCTCACACCCTACCAAAAATGTGTTGATCTTATAAGTGCTCTTCCTCTTTGCTGCTGCTACAGACTGACTAATACCGCTACCCATCTTGATCTATCTCACATCGCGTTCAATAAATAAGATTTGCTGCTGGTAAAGGGGTACATTTTCACTTTGTAAGAAGTTGCATGGGCTGTGCTGTACTGAAATGGTTCAAAAGAGGCATGAGTAAAGGGACAAGAGACTGTAGTCTGTACTGCTGGGTGTTGCCTGTTGCTGATGGTGTGTTCCTAGACGATAGGTTTGCGTTGTTTGATATGTCATAGCAATATGCTTGTTTTGTTTCAGCATTGTTTTTCAGCTCTGTATCACATTTTCTGCTCCTTTCAAATCTCTGCTATTCTTTCTATGCTGCACTGCTTGCTGAACACCCCAGCCATTGACTGTATTGACTTGTAGTGTGTGGTCCACCTTGAGTCTCAGTGAGAAAGGCAGACAATAACATAAACAAAAAGTAAAAATTCTAAGCAGAGTTGTACCCTTCAAAACCCACTGACATCAATCAATCTAAAATAACATAACTTTGCTTCTTATTTGATTTCCAAGTTCACAAATGAAAGCCATTGAAAACGCCGCCCATAACATTGGCATTGAAATAAGGCAGATAAATTTTATCTAACCGTGTCAGCGGCACGGAGGATGATCTAAACGCCCCTCTGGAGATCAGGGGGCGGGGCAGGCGCTTCACCCCTGCCCCATCACCCCAGCTCCGCCGAGAGCAGCCCAGCTTCGGCGAGGCTCACAGGGCTGCAGGCGCTTCGCCCCCACCCCGGCTCCGCTGGGGCTTGCAGGCGCGTTGCTCTTGCTGCACCACCCTCCTCCTCCAGCTGGGCTATGTAGCCCAGCGGCAGAGGGCCAGACAGACTCACCTGGCCATCCGCCACCAGCGGTGCCCTCCGGAGGCGGTGTTCCAGGGCTCACTTTTTATCCTGGTCACCTCGGTAGGCGCACCAGGATAAATGTGAGTCATCTGAAACCCACTAAGACAATTATATTATAGGATTCCTATCAATTATTATTTACTTAAAATAGAAGGCGAAGACACATGGAATCAAAGGAAATGAGCTTTTATTATTATTAAATAATGATATTGATCTTTGGATGGAAAGGTATGTGGAGCTCTAAAATAAAATGTCATTTTAAATCTCCACCTCCTTTCCATTCCGGAGGACACAGGAGCCCTTTGCAATCCGGCCACTGCAGTCCATGGACAGAATTCTGTGATGTCTTCTTTGCCAGCGCAGAAGCCCTGACTCTAGAACAAAATTGCTCTGAGGAAGGCAAAAAAACCCGCGGTGGGACAAGAGCCAATCAGCCCTCCGGGGGGAAAAATTCCTTCCTGGTCCCGTCAACCAGCGACCAGCATTTGCCCAGAGCAGTTGTTCATAATTCCCTGCACTAACCTGAAAAAGAAAACCTAAGTACAGAAAGCCTTGCAGTTAGTAAGAGAGATTGAGCAAGAAGAGTCAAATAAATACACATGGATGGTAAACAGGCAGCATAGATACTTCCTGCCCAGCTCCTGTGGGAGGAGAGAGAGAGAGAAAATGGAGCTGCCGCTGGGCAAGCTCCCTTTTGGGAGGGGAGGGGGACAGAGAGAAATCCAACTGCCACCAAACGAACTGCCTTTTGGTGGGGAGAGAAACCTAACTGCCACTGAAAGAATTCTCTTTTCAGTGGCAAGACAGAGATACCTACATGCCACCAGAATAACTCTTTTTGGGTGGGGGAGAGGAAAACCTACCTGCCACTGGACATGCCCCCTTTTCAGTGGGAGGATAGAGAAACCTAACTAACACTGGATGAACTCCTTTATCGGTGGGAAGATAGAACTACCCGCCGCTGGACGAACTCACTTTTGGCGGGGGAGAAAGAATGCTACCTGCCACCAGATGAACTCCTTTTTTGATGGGAATACAGAGGTACATACCTGCCACCAGATGAACTTCCTCTTGGTGGGGGAGAAACCTACCTGCCACTGGACAAACATTTTCGGTGGGAAGACAGAGAGACCTACCTGCCACCAAATGAACTCACGTTTGGCGAGAGCGAGAGAAACCTACCTGCCACTGGACAAACTCCCTCGGGGCGGGGGAGAGAGAAGCCTACCTGCCACTGGATAAACTCCTTTTTTGGTGGGAATACAGAGGTACATATCTGCCACCAGATGAACTTCCTCTTGGTGCAGGAGAGAGAAATCTACCTGCCACTGGATCAACTCCTTTTTCAGTGGGAAGACAGAGAAATATACATGCCACTGGTTGAACTCCCTTTTGCTGGAGGCGAGAGCAACCTACCTGCCAGTGGATGAACTCATTTTTTGGCTGGAAGGCAGAGAAACATACCTGCACTGGGTGAACTTCCTCATGGCGGGAGAGAAACATACCTGCCACAGGACAAACTCCATTTTTGGTGGAAGTATAGAGAAAGCTACCTGCACTGGACGAACTTCCACATAGAAGTTACTCTCCATGGGGAATGGAGAGTAAGTTGGATAATGGTGGACATAGGGAGGAGGGCCGGCATGGGGTCAGGGATCCCAAGTCCTCTGGGGAAGTGGGAGGCATGAAGCTGGGAGCTGGCCCCAGTTGAGAAGGGCACGGAGATATGGAATGGCTCGGTGCCCTTCTAACCTGTGTCCCATCCTGAGAAACGCCGGTGATGGAGCTAGGAAAAAGAACCTTCCTTCGACACTCATGTTGTGCAATGCCAGGTCCATAAAAATAAGACTGGGCTCTGAATGAATTCCCTTTTAACAGAGAAGAGAGATACCTACCTTCCTCTGAATGAATTCCCTTTTAGCAGAGAAGAGAGATACCTACCTGGGCTCTGGATGAATTCCCTTTTAGCAGAGAAGAGACATACCTACCTGGGCTCTGGATGAATTCCCTTTTAGTAGAGAAGAGAGATACCTACCTGGGCTCTGAATGAATTCCCTTTTAACAGAGAAGTGAGATACCTACCTGGGCTCTGGATGAATTCCCTTTTAGCAGAGAAGAGACATACCTACCTGCCTCTGAATGAATTCCCTTTTAGCAGAGAAGAGAGATACCTACCTGGACTCTGAATGAATTCCCTTTTAGCAGAGAAGAGAGATACCTACCTGGGCTCTGGATGAATTCCCTTTTAGTAGAGAAGAGAGATACCTACCTGGGCTCTGAATGAATTCCCTTTTAACAGAGAAGTGAGATACCTACCTGGGCTCTGGATGAATTCCCTTTTAGCAGAGAAGAGACATACCTACCTGCCTCTGAATGAATTCCCTTTTAGCAGAGAAGAGAGATACCTACCTGGACTCTGGATGAATTCCCTTTTAGTAGAGAAGAGAGATACCTACCTGGGCTCTGAATGAATTCCCTTTTAACAGAGAACAGACATACCTACCTGCCTCTGAATGAATTCCCTTTTAGCAGAGAAGAGAGAGACCTACCTGGGCTCTGGATGAATTCCCTTTAAGTAAAGAAGAGGGATACCTACCTGGGCTCTGAATGAATTCCCTTTTATAGAGAAGAGACATACCTACCTGCCTCTGAATGAATTCCCTTTTAGTAGAGAAGAGAGATACCAACCTGCCTCTGAATGAATTCCCCTTTAGCAGGGAAGAGAGATACCTACCAGGGCTCTGAATGAATTCCCTTTTAACAGAGAAGAGAGATAACTACCTGGGCTCTGGAAGAATTCCCTTTTAGCAGGTGAGACAGATAACTACCTGCCTCTGAATTAATTCCCTTTTAGTAGAGAAGAGGGATACCTACCTGCCTCTGAATGAATTCCCTTTTACTAGAGAAGAGAGATACCTACCTGCCTCTGAATGAATTCCCTTTTAGTAGAGAAGAGGGATACCTACCTGCCTCTGAATGAATTCCCTTTTAGCAGAGAAGAGAGATACCTACCTGGGCTCTGAATGAATTCCCTTTTAGCAGAGAAGAGAGATACTTACCTGGGCTCTGGATGAATTCTCTTTTAGCAGAGAAGGGAGATACCTACCTGCCTCTGAATAAGTTCCCTTTTAGTAGAGAAGAGAGATACCTACCTGCCTCTGGAAGAATTCCTTTTTAGCAGCTGAGACAGATACCTACCTGCCTCTGAATGAATTCCCTTTTAGTAGAGAAGAGAGATACCTACCTGGGCTCTGAATGAATTACCTTTTAACAGAGAAGAGACATACCTACCTGCCTCTGGAAGAATTCCTTTTTAGCAGCTGAGGCAGATACCTACCTGCCTCTGAATGAATTCCCTTTTAGCAAAGAAGAGAGATACCTACCTGTGCTCTGGATTAATTCATTTTTAGCAAAGAAGAGACATACCTTTCTGCCTCTAAATGAATTCCCTTTTAGTAGAAAAGAGAGATACCTACCTGGGCTCTGAATGAATTCCCTTTTAACAGAGAAGTGAGATACCTACCTGCCTCTGAATGAATTCCCTTTTAGTAGAGAAGAAAGATACCTACCTGGGCTCTGGATGAGTTCTCTTTTAGCAGAGAAGGGAGATACCTACCTGCCTCTGAATGAATTCCCTTTTAGCAAAGAAGAGAGATACCTACCTGTGCTCTAGATTAATTCATTTTTAGCAAAGAAGAGACATACCTTTCTGCCTCTGAATGACTTCCCTTTTAGTAGAGAAGAGAGATACCTACCTACCTCTGAATGAATTCCTTTTAAGCAGGTGAGAGAGATACGTACCTGCTTCTGGAAGAATTCCATTTTAGCAGGTGAGACACATACCTACCTGCATCTGAATAAATTCCATATAGCAGGTAAGAGAGATACCTACCTGCCTCTGAATGAATTCCCTTTTAGCAGAGAAGAGAGATACCTACCTGGGCTCTGGATGAATTCCCTTTTAACAGAGAAGAGAGATACCTACCTGGACTCTCGATGAATTCCCTTTTAGCAGAGAAGAGACATACCTAACTGCCTCTGAATGAATTCCCTTTTAGTAGAGAAGTGAGATACCTACCTGGGCTCTGGATGAATTCCCTTTTAACAGAGAAGAGAGATACCTACCTGGACTCTCGATGAATTCCCTTTTAGCAGAGAAGAGACATACCTAACTGCCTCTGAATGAATTCCCTTTTAGTAGAGAAGTGAGATACCTACCTGCCTCTGAATGAATTCCCTTTTAGCAGAAAAGAGAGATATTTACCTGGGATCTGGATGAATTCCCTTTTAGCAGAGAAGAGAGATACCTACCTGGGCTCTGAATGACTTCCCTTTTAACAGAGAAGAGAGATACCTACCTGGGCTCTGGATGAATTCTCTTTTAGCAGAGAAGTGAGATACCTACCTGCCTCTGGAAGAATTCCCTTTTAGCAGGTGAGACAGATACCTACCTGCCTCTGAATTAGTAGAGAAGAGAGATACCTACCTGCCTCTGAATGAATTCCCTTTTAGCAGAGAAGAGAGATACCTACCTGCGCAACGGATGAATTCCCTTTTAGCAGAGAAGTGAGATACCTACCTGGGCTCTGGATGAATTCCCTTTTAACAGAGAAGAGAAATACTTACCTGGGCTCCGGATTAATTCCCTTTTAGCAGAGAAGAGACATACCTACCTGCCTCTGAATGAATTCCATTTTAGTAGAGAAGAGAGATACCTACCTGCCTCTGAATGAATTACCTTTTAGCAGAGAAGAGAGATACCTACCTGGGCTCCGGATAAATTCCCTTTTAGCAGAGAAGAGACATAACTACCTGCCTCTGAATGAATTCCATTTTAGCAGAGAAGAGAGATACCTACCTGCTTCTGAATGAATTACCTTTTAGCAGAGAAGAGAGATACCTACCTGCCTCTGAATGAATTCCATTTTAGTAGAGAAGAGAGATACCTACCTGCCTCTGAATGAATTCCATTTTAGTAGAGAAGAGAGATACCTACCTGCCTCTGAATGAATTACCTTTTAGCAGAGAGGAGAGATACCTACCTGGGCTCTGGATGAATTCCCTTTTAGCAGGGAAGAGAGATACCTACCTGGGCTCTGGATGAATTCTCTTTTAGCAGAGAAGGGAGATACCTACCTGCCTCTGAATGAATTCCCTTTTAGTAGAGAAGAGAGATACCTACCTGGGCTCTGAATGAATTCCCTTTTAACAGAGAAGTGAGATACCTACCTGCCTCGGAATGAATTCCCTTTTAGTAGAGAAGAAAGATACCTACCTGGGCTCTGGATGAATTCTCTTTTAGCAGAGAAGGGTGATACCTACCTGCCTCTGAATGAATTCCCTTTCAGTAGAGAAGTGAGATACCTACCTGTGCTCTGGATTAATTCATTTTTAGCAAAGAAGAGACATACCTTTCTGCCTCTGAATGAATTCCCTTTTAGTAGAGAAGAGAGATACCTACCTGCCTCTGAATGAATTCCCTTTTAGTAGAGAAGAGAGATACCTACCTGGGCTCTGAATGAATTCCCTTTTAACAGAGAAGTGAGATACCTACCTGGGCTCTGGATGAATTCCCTTTTAACAGAGAAGAGAAATACCTACCTGGGCTCCGGATTAATTCCCTTTTAGCAGAGAAGAGAGATACCTACCTGGGCTCTGGATGAATTCCATTTTAACAGAGAAGTGAGATACCTACCTGCCTCTAGAAGAATTCCCTTTTAGCAGGTGAGACAGATACCTACCTGCCTCTGAATTAGTAGAGAAGAGAGATACCTACCTGCCTCTGAATGAATTCCCTTTTATCAGAGAAGAGAGATACCTACCTGGGCTCCGGATGAATTCCCTTTTAGCAGAGAAGAGAGATACCTACCTGGGCTCTGGATGAATTCCCTTTTAACAGAGAAGTGAGATACCTACCTGGGCTCTTGATGAATTCCCTTTTAACAGAGAAGAGAAATACCTACCTAGGCTCCGGATTAATTCCCTTTTAGCAGAGAAGAGACATACCTACCTGCCTCTGAATGAATTCCATTTTAGTAGAGAAGAGAGATACCTACCTGCCTCTGAATGAATTACCTTTTAGCAGAGAAGAGAGATACCTACCTGCTTCTGAATGAATTACCTTTTAGCAGAGAAGAGAGATACCTACCTGCCTCTGAATGAATTCCATTTTAGTAGAGAAGAGATATACCTACCTGCCTCTGAATGAATTACCTTTTAGCAGAGAGGAGAGATACCTACCTGGGCTCTGGATGAGTTCCCTTTTAGCAGGGAAGAGAGATACCTACCTGGGCTCTGAATGAATTACCTTTTAACAGAGAAGAGACATACCTACCTGCCTCTGGAAAAATTCCTTTTTAGCAGCTGAGACAGATACCTACCTGCCTCTGAATGAATTCCCTTTTAGCAAAGAAGAGAGATACCTACCTGTGCTCTGGATTAATTCATTTTTAGCAAAGAAGAGACATACCTTTCTGCCTCTGAATGAATTCCCTTTTAGTAGAGAAGAGAGATACCTACCTACCTTTGAATGAATTCCCTTTAAGCAGGTGAGAGAGATACCTACCTGCCTCTGGAAGAATTCCATTTTAGCAGGTGAGACACATACCTACCTGCATCTGAATAAATTCCTTTTACCAGGGAAGAGAGATACCTACCTGCCTCTGAATGAATTAGCTTTTAGCAGAGAAGAAAGATACCTACCTGGGCTCTGAATGAATTCCATTTTTAAAAGAGAAGAGAGATACCTACCTGGGCTCCAGATTAATTCCCTTTTAGCAGAGAAGAGAGATACCTACCTGTGCTCTGGATTAATTCACTTTTAGCAAAGAAGAGACATACCTACCTGGGCTCTGAATTAATTCCCTTTCAGCAGAGAAGAGACATACCTACCTGCCTCTGAATGAATTCCCTTTTAGTAGAGAAGAAAGATACCTACCTGGGCTCTGGATGAATTCTCTTTTAGCAGAGAAGGGAGATACGTACCTGCCTCTAAATGAATTCCCTTTTAGTAGAGAAGAGAGATACCTACCTGGGCTCTGAATGAATTCCCTTTTAACAGAGAAGTGAGATACCTACCTGCCTCTGAATGAATTCCCTTTTAGTAGAGAAGAAAGATACCTACCTGGGCTCTGGATGAGTTCTCTTTTAGCAGAGAAGGGAGATACCTACCTGCCTCTGAATGAATTCCCTTTTAGCAAAGAAGAGAGATACCTACCTGTGCTCTGGATTAATTCATTTTTAGCAAAGAAGAGACATACCTTTCTGCCTCTGAATGAATTCCCTTTTAGTAGAGAAGAGAGATACCTACCTACCTTTGAATGAATTCCCTTTAAGCAGGTGAGAGAGATACCTACCTGCCTCTGGAAGAATTCCATTTTAGCAGGTGAGACACATACCTACCTGCATCTGAATAAATTCCTTTTACCAGGGAAGAGAGATACCTACCTGCCTCTGAATGAATTAGCTTTTAGCAGAGAAGAAAGATACCTACCTGGGCTCTGAATGAATTCCATTTTTAAAAGAGAAGAGAGATACCTACCTGGGCTCCAGATTAATTCCCTTTTAGCAGAGAAGAGAGATACCTACCTGTGCTCTGGATTAATTCACTTTTAGCAAAGAAGAGACATACCTACCTGGGCTCTGAATTAATTCCCTTTCAGCAGAGAAGAGACATACCTACCTGCCTCTGAATGAATTCCCTTTTAGTAGAGAAGAAAGATACCTACCTGGGCTCTGGATGAATTCTCTTTTAGCAGAGAAGGGAGATACGTACCTGCCTCTAAATGAATTCCCTTTTAGTAGAGAAGAGAGATACCTACCTGGGCTCTGAATGAATTCCCTTTTAACAGAGAAGTGAGATACCTACCTGCCTCTGAATGAATTCCCTTTTAGTAGAGAAGAAAGATACCTACCTGGGCTCTGGATGAGTTCTCTTTTAGCAGAGAAGGGAGATACCTACCTGCCTCTGAATGAATTCCCTTTTAGCAAAGAAGAGAGATACCTACCTGTGCTCTGGATTAATTCATTTTTAGCAAAGAAGAGACATACCTTTCTGCCTCTGAATGAATTCCCTTTTAGTAGAGAAGAGAGATACCTACCTACCTCTGAATGAATTCCCTTTAAGCAGGTGAGAGAGATACGTACCTGCTTCTGGAAGAATTCCATTTTAGCAGGTGAGACACATACCTACCTGCATCTGAATAAATTCCATAGAGCAGGTAAGAAAGATACCTACCTGCCTCTGAATGAATTCCCTTTTAGCAGAGAAGAGAGATACCTACCTGGGCTCTGGATGAATTCCCTTTTAACAGAGAAGAGAGATACCTACCTGGACTCTCGATGAATTCCCTTTTAGCAGAGAAGAGACATACCTAACTGCCTCTGAATGAATTCCCTTTTAGTAGAGAAGTGAGATACCTACCTGCCTCTGAATGAATTCCCTTTTAGCAGAAAAGAGAGATATTTACCTGGGATCTGGATGAATTCCCTTTTAGCAGAGAAGAGAGATACCTACCTGGGCTCTGAATGTGTTCCCTTTTAACAGAGAAGAGAGATACCTACCTGGGCTCTGGATGAATTCTCTTTTAGCAGAGAAGTGAGATACCTACCTGCCTCTGGAAGAATTCCCTTTTAGCAGGTGAGACAGATACCTACCTGCCTCTGAATTAGTAGAGAAGAGAGATACCTACCTGCCTCTGAATGAATTCCCTTTTAGCAGAGAAGAGAGATACCTACCTGTGCAACGGATGAATTCCCTTTTAGCAGAGAAGTGAGATACCTACCTGGGCTCTGGATGAATTCCCTTTTAACAGAGAAGAGAAATACCTACCTGGGCTCCGGATTAATTCCCTTTTAGCAGAGAAGAGACATACCTACCTGCCTCTGAATGAATTCCATTTTAGTAGAGAAGAGAGATACCTACCTGCCTCTGAATGAATTACCTTTTAGCAGAGAAGAGAGATACCTACCTGGGCTCCGGATAAATTCCCTTTTAGCAGAGAAGAGACATAACTACCTGCCTCTGAATGAATTCCATTTTAGTAGAGAAGAGAGATACCTACCTGCCTCTGAATGAATTACCTTTTAGCAGAGAAGAGAAATAACTACCTGCCTCTGAATGAATTCCATTTTAGTAGAGAAGAGAGATACCTACCTGCCTCTGGATGAATTCCCTTTTAGCAGGGAAGAGAGATACCTACCTGGGCTCTGAATGAATTACCTTTTAACAGAGAAGAGACATTCCTATCTGGCCTCTGAATGAATTCCCTTTTAGTAGAGAAGAAAGATACCTACCTGGGCTCTGGATGAATTCTCTTTTAGCAGAGAAGGGAGATACCTACCTGCCTCTGAATGAATTCCCTTTTAGTAGAGAAGAGACACCTACCTGGGCTCTGAATGAATTCCCTTTTAACAGAGAAGTGAGATACCTACCTGCCTCTGAATGAATTCCCTTTTAGTAGAGAAGAAAGATACCTACCTGGGCTCTGGATGAATTCTCTTTTAGCAGAGAAGGGTGATACCTACCTGCCTCTGAATGAATTCCCTTTCAGTAGAGAAGTGAGATACCTACCAGTGCTCTGGATTAATTCATTTTTAGCAAAGAAGAGACATACCTTTCTGCCTCTGAATGAATTCCCTTTTAGTAGAGAAGAGAGATACCTACCTGCCTCTGAATGAATTCCCTTTTAGTAGAGAAGAGAGATACCTACCTGGGCTCTGAATGAATTCCCTTTTAACAGAGAAGTGAGATACCTACCTGGGCTCTGGATGAATTCCCTTTTAACAGAGAAGAGAAATACCTACCTGGGCTCCGGATTAATTCCCTTTTAGCAGAGAAGAGACATACCTACCTGCCTCTGAATGAATTCCATTTCAGTAGAGAAGAGAGATACCTACCTGGGCTCTGAATGAATTCCCTTTTAACAGAGAAGTGAGATACCTACCTGGGCTCTGGATGAATTCCCTTTTAACAGAGAAGAGAAATACCTACCTGGGCTCCGGATTAATTCCCTTTTAGCAGAGAAGAGACATACCTAACTGCCTCTGAATGAGTTCCCTTTTAGTAGAGAAGTGAGATACTTACCTGGGATCTGGATGAATTCCCTTTTAGCAGAGAAGAGAGATACCTACCTGGGCTCTGAATGAATTCCCTTTTAACAGAGAAGAGAGATACCTACCTGGGCTCTGGATGAATTCTCTTTTAGCAGAGAAGTGAGATACCTACCTGCCTCTGGAAGAATTCCCTTTTAGCAGGTGAGACAGATACCTACCTGCCTCTGAATTAGTAGAGAAGAGAGATACCTACCTGCCTCTGAATGAATTCCCTTTTAGCAGAGAAGAGAGATACCTACCTGGGCTCCGGATGAATTCCCTTTTAGCAGAGAAGAGAGATACCTACCTGGGCTCTGGATGAATTCCCTTTTAACAGAGAAGTGAGATACCTACCTGGGCTCTGGATGAATTCCCTTTTAACAGAGAAGAGAAATACCTACCTGCCTCTGAATGAATTCCATTTTAGTAGAGAAGAGAGATACCTACCTGCCTCTGAATGAATTACCTTTTAGCAGAGAAGAGAGATACCTACCTGGGCTCTGGATGAATTCCCATTTAGCAGGGAAGAGAAATACCTACCTGGGCTCCGGATTAATTCCCTTTTAGCAGAGAAGATACATTACTACCTGCCTCTGAATGAATTCCATTTTAGTAGAGAAGAGAGATACCTACCTGCCTCTGAATGAATTACCTTTTAGCAGAGAAGAGAGATACCTACCTGGGCTCTGGATGAATTCCCTTTTAGCAGAGAAGAGACATACCTACCTGCCTCTGAATGAATTCCCTTTTAGTAGAGAAGAAAGATACCTACCTGGGCTCTGGATGAATTCCCTTTTAACAGAGAAGTGAGATACCTACCTGCCTCTGAATGAATTCCCTTTTAGTAGAGAAGAGAGATACCTACCTGGGCTCTGAATGAATTCCCTTTTAACTGAGAAGTGAGATACCTACCTGCCTCTGAATGAATTCCCTTTTAGTAGAGAAGAAAGATACCTACCTGGGCTCTGAATGAATTCCCTTTTAGTAGAGAAGAGAGATACATACCTGGGCTCTGAATGAATTCCCTTTTAACAGAGAAGTGAGATACCTACCTGGGCTCTGGATGAATTCCCTTTTAACAGAGAAGAGAAATACCTACCTGGGCTCCGGATTAATTCCCTTTTAGCAGAGAAGAGACATACCTACCTGCCTCTGAATGAATTCCATTTCAGTAGAGAAGAGAGATACCTACCTGGGCTCCGGATTAATTCCCTTTTAGCAGAGAAGAGAGATACCTACCTGGGCTCTGGATGAATTCCCTTTTAGCAGAGAAGAGAGATACCTACTTGGGCTCTGAATGAGTTACCTTTTAACAGAGAAGAGACATATCTACCTGCCTCTGAATGAATTCCCTTTTAGTAGAGAAGAGAGATACCAACCTGGGCTCTGAATGAATTCCCTTTTAACAGAGAAGAGACATACCTACCTGCCTCTGAATGAATTCCCTTTTAGTAGAGAAGAAAGATACCTACCTGGGCTCTGGATGAATTCTCTTTTAGCAGAGAAGGGAGATACCTACCTGCCTCTGAATGAATTCCCTTTTAGTAGAGAAGAGAGATAACCTACCTGGGCTCTGAATGAATTCCCTTTTAACAGAGAAGTGAGATACCTACCTGCCTCTGAATGAATTCCCTTTTAGTAGAGAAGAAAGATACCTACCTGGGCTCTGGATGAATTCTCTTTTAGCAGAGAAGGGAGATACCTACCTGCCTCTGAATGAATTCCCTTTTAGCAAAGAAGGGAGATACCTACCTGTGCTCTGGATTAATTCATTTTTAGCAAAGAAGAGACATACCTTTCTGCCTCTGAATGAATTCCCTTTTAGTAGAGAAGAGAGATACCTACCTACCTCTGAATGAATTCCCTTTAAGCAGGTGAGAGAGATACGTACCTGCCTCTGGAAGAATTCCATTTTAGCAGGTGAGACACATACCTACCTGCATCTGAATAAATTCCATATAGCAGGTAAGAGAGATACCTACCTGCCTCTGAATGAATTCCCTTTTAGCAGAGAAGAAAGATGCCTACCTGGGCTCTGAATGAATTCCATTTTTAACAGAGAAGAGAGATACCTACCTGGGCTCCAGATTAATTCCCTTTTAGCAGAGAAGAGAGATACCTACCTGTGCTCTGGATTAATTCACTTTTAGCAAAGAAGAGACATACCTACCTGGGCTCTGAATGAATTCCCTTTTAGCAGAGAAGAGAGATACTTACCTGGGCTCTGAATGAATTCCCTTTTAACAGAGAAGTGAGATACCTACCTGCCTCTGAATGAATTCCCTTTTAGTAGAGAAGAAAGATACCTACCTGGGCTCTGGATGAATTCTCTTTTAGCAGAGAAGGGTGATACCTACCTGCCTCTGAATGAATTCCCTTTTAGTAGAGAAGTGAGATACCTACCTGTGCTCTGGATTAATTCATTTTTAGCAAAGAAGAGACATACCTTTCTGCCTCTGAATGAATTCCCTTTTAGTAGAGAAGAGAGATACCTACCTGCCTCTGAATGAATTCCCTTTTAGTAGAGAAGAGAGATACCTACCTGGGCTCTGAATGAATTCCCTTTTAGTACAGAAGAAAGATACCTACCTGGGCTCTGGATGAATTCTCTTTTAGCAGAGAAGGGAGATACCTACCTGCCTCTGAATGAATTCCCTTTTAGCAGAGAAGAGAGATACCTACCTGGGCTCTGAATGAATTCCCTTTTAACAGAGAAGTGAGATACCTACCTGCCTCTGAATGAATTCCCTTTTAGTAGAGAAGAAAGATACCTACCTGGGCTCTGGATGAATTCTCTTTTAGCAGAGAAGGGTGATACCTACCTGCCTCTGAATGAATTCCCTTTTTGTAGAGAAGTGAGATACCTACCTGTGCTCTGGATTAATTCATTTTTAGCAAACAAGAGACATACCTTTCTGCCTCTGAATGAATTCCCTTTTAGTAGAGAAGAGAGATACCTACCTGCCTCTGAATGAATTCCCTTTTAGTAGAGAAGAGAGATACCTACCTGGGCTCTGAATGAATTCCCTTTTAACAGAGAAGTGAGATACCTACCTGGGCTCTGGATGAATTCCCTTTTAACAGAGAAGAGAAATACCTACCTGGGCTCCGGATTAATTCCCTTTTAGCAGAGAAGAGCCATACCTACCTGCCTCTGAATGAATTCCCTTTTAGCAGAGAAGAGAGATACCTACCTGGGCTCCGGATGAATTCCCTTTTAGCAGAGAAGAGAGATACCTACCTGCCTCTGAATGAATTCCCTTTTAGTAGAGAAAAGAGATACCTACCTGGGCTCTGAATGAATTCCCTTTTAACAGAGAAGAGAGATACCTACCTTCCTCTGAATGAATTCCCTTTTAGCAGAGAAGAGAGATACCTACCTGCCTCTGAATGAATTCCCTTTTAGCAGAGAAGAGAGATACCTACCTGGGCTCTGGATGAATTCCTTTTTAACAGAGAAGAGAGATACCTACCTGGACTCTGGATGAATTCCCTTTTAGCAGAGAAGAGACATACCTAACTGCCTCTGAATGAGTTCCCTTTTAGTAGAGAAGTGAGATACCTACCTGCCTCTGAATGAATTCCCTTTTAGCAGAGAAGAGAGATACCTACCTGCCTCTGAATGAATTCCCTTTTAGTAGAGAAGAGAGATACCTACCTGGGCTCTGAATGAATTCCCTTTTAACAGAGAAGTGAGATACCTACCTGCCTCTGAATGGATTCCCTTTTAGCATAGAAGAGAGATACCTACCTGCCTCTGAATGAATTCCCTTTTAGCAGAGAAGAGAGATACCTACCTGGGTTCTGAATGAATTCCCTTTTAACAGAGAAGTGAGATACCTACCTGCCTCTGAATGAATTCCCTTTTAGTAGAGAAGAAAGATACCTACCTGGGCTCTGTATGAATTCTCTTTAAGCAGAGAAGGGTGATACCTAACTGCCTCTGAATGAATTCCCTTTTAGTAGAGAAGTGAGATACCTACCTGTGCTCTGGATTAATTCATTTTTAGCAAAGAAGAGACATACCTTTCTGCCTCTGAATGAATTCCCTTTTAGTAGAGAAGAGAGATACCTACCTGGGCTCTGAATGAATTCCCTTTTAACAGAGAAGTGAGATACCTACCTGGGCTCTGGATGAATTCCCTTTTAACAGAGAAGTGAGATACCTACCTGCCTCTGAATGAATTCCCTTTTAGTAGAGAAGAAAGATACCTACCTGGGCTCTGGATGAATTCTCTTTTAGCAGAGAAGGGTGATACCTACCTGCCTCTGAATGAATTCCCTTTTAGCAGAGAAGAGAGATACCTACCTGGGTTCTGAATGAATTCCCTTTTAACAGAGAAGTGAGATACCTACCTGCCTCTGAATGAATTCCCTTTTAGTAGAGAAGAAAGATACCTACCTGGGCTCTGTATGAATTCTCTTTAAGCAGAGAAGGGTGATACCTAACTGCCTCTGAATGAATTCCCTTTTAGTAGAGAAGTGAGATACCTACCTGTGCTCTGGATTAATTCATTTTTAGCAAAGAAGAGACATACCTTTCTGCCTCTGAATGAATTCCCTTTTAGTAGAGAAGAGAGATACCTACCTGGGCTCTGAATGAATTCCCTTTTAACAGAGAAGTGAGATACCTACCTGGGCTCTGGATGAATTCCCTTTTAACAGAGAAGTGAGATACCTACCTGCCTCTGAATGAATTCCCTTTTAGTAGAGAAGAAGGATACCTACCTGGGCTCTGGATGAATTCTCTTTTAGCAGAGAAGGGTGATACCTACCTGCCTCTGAATGAATTCCCTTTTAGTACAGAAGTGAGATACCTACCTGTGCTCTGGATTAATTCATTTTTAGCAAAGAAGAGACATACCTTTCTGCCTCTGAATGAATTCCCTTTTAGTAGAGAAGAGAGATACCTACCTGCCTCTGAATGAATTCCCTTTTAGTAGAGAAGAGAGATACCTACCTGGGCTCTGAATGAATTCCCTTTTAACAGAGAAGTGAGATACCTACCTGCCTCTGAATGAATTCCCTTTTAGCAGAGAAGAGAGATACCTACCTGCCTCTGAATGAATTCCCTTTTAGTAGAGAAGAGAGATACCTACCTGGGCTCTGAATGAATTCCCTTTTAACAGAGAAGTGAGATACCTACCTGCTTCTGAATGGATTCCCTTTTAGCAGAGAAGAGAGATACCTACCTGCCTCTGAATGAATTCCCTTTTAGCAGAGAAGAGAGATACCTACCTGGGCTCTGAATGAATTCCCTTTTAACAGAGAAGTGAGATACCTACCTGCCTCTGAATGAATTCCCTTTTAGTAGAGAAGAAAGATACCTACCTGGGCTCTGGATGAATTCTCTTTTAGCAGAGAAGGGAGATACCTACCTGCCTCTGAATGAATTCCCTTTTAGCAAAGAAGAGAGATACCTACCTGTGCTCTGGATTAATTCATTTTTAGCAAAGAAGAGACATACCTTTCTGCCTCTGAATGAATTCCCTTTTAGTAGAGAAGAGAGATACCTACCTACCTCTGAATGAATTCCCTTTAAGCAGGTGAGAGAGATACGTACCTGCCTCTGGAAGAATTCCATTTTAGCAGGTGAGACACATACCTACCTGCATCTGAATAAATTCCATATAGCAGGTAAGAGAGATACCTACCTGCCTCTGAATGAATTCCCTTTTAGCAGAGAAGAAAGATGCCTACCTGGGCTCTGAATGAATTCCATTTTTAACAGAGAAGAGAGATACCTACCTGGGCTCCAGATTAATTCCCTTTTAGCAGAGAAGAGAGATACCTACCTGTGCTCTGGATTAATTCACTTTTAGCAAAGAAGAGACATACCTACCTGGGCTCTGAATGAATTCCCTTTTAGCAGAGAAGAGAGATACTTACCTGGGCTCTGGATGAATTCTCTTTTAGCAGAGAAGGGAGATACCTACCTGCCTCTGAATGAATTCCCTTTTAGTAGAGAAGAGAGATACCTACCTGGGCTCTGAATGAATTCCCTTTTAACAGAGAAGTGAGATACCTACCTGCCTCTGAATGAATTCCCTTTTAGTAGAGAAGAAAGATACCTACCTGGGCTCTGGATGAATTCTCTTTTAGCAGAGAAGGGTGATACCTACCTGCCTCTGAATGAATTCCCTTTTAGTAGAGAAGTGAGATACCTACCTGTGCTCTGGATTAATTCATTTTTAGCAAAGAAGAGACATACCTTTCTGCCTCTGAATGAATTCCCTTTTAGTAGAGAAGAGAGATACCTACCTGCCTCTGAATGAATTCCCTTTTAGTAGAGAAGAGAGATACCTACCTGGGCTCTGAATGAATTCCCTTTTAGTACAGAAGAAAGATACCTACCTGGGCTCTGGATGAATTCTCTTTTAGCAGAGAAGGGAGATACCTACCTGCCTCTGAATGAATTCCCTTTTAGCAGAGAAGAGAGATACCTACCTGGGCTCTGAATGAATTCCCTTTTAACAGAGAAGTGAGATACCTACCTGCCTCTGAATGAATTCCCTTTTAGTAGAGAAGAAAGATACCTACCTGGGCTCTGGATGAATTCTCTTTTAGCAGAGAAGGGTGATACCTACCTGCCTCTGAATGAATTCCCTTTTTGTAGAGAAGTGAGATACCTACCTGTGCTCTGGATTAATTCATTTTTAGCAAACAAGAGACATACCTTTCTGCCTCTGAATGAATTCCCTTTTAGTAGAGAAGAGAGATACCTACCTGCCTCTGAATGAATTCCCTTTTAGTAGAGAAGAGAGATACCTACCTGGGCTCTGAATGAATTCCCTTTTAACAGAGAAGTGAGATACCTACCTGGGCTCTGGATGAATTCCCTTTTAACAGAGAAGAGAAATACCTACCTGGGCTCCGGATTAATTCCCTTTTAGCAGAGAAGAGCCATACCTACCTGCCTCTGAATGAATTCCCTTTTAGTACAGAAGTGAGATACCTACCTGTGCTCTGGATTAATTCATTTTTAGCAAAGAAGAGACATACCTTTCTGCCTCTGAATGAATTCCCTTTTAGTAGAGAAGAGAGATACCTACCTGGGCTCTGAATGAATTCCCTTTTAACAGAGAAGTGAGATACCTACCTGGGCTCTGGATGAATTCCCTTTTAACAGAGAAGTGAGATACCTACCTGCCTCTGAATGAATTCCCTTTTAGTAGAGAAGAAAGATACCTACCTGGGCTCTGGATGATTTCTCTTTTAGCAGAGAAGGGTGATACCTACCTGCCTCTGAATGAATTCCCTTTTAGCAGAGAAGAGAGATACCTACCTGGGTTCTGAATGAATTCCCTTTTAACAGAGAAGTGAGATACCTACCTGCCTCTGAATGAATTCCCTTTTAGTAGAGAAGAAAGATACCTACCTGGGCTCTGTATGAATTCTCTTTAAGCAGAGAAGGGTGATACCTAACTGCCTCTGAATGAATTCCCTTTTAGTAGAGAAGTGAGATACCTACCTGTGCTCTGGATTAATTCATTTTTAGCAAAGAAGAGACATACCTTTCTGCCTCTGAATGAATTCCCTTTTAGTAGAGAAGAGAGATACCTACCTGGGCTCTGAATGAATTCCCTTTTAACAGAGAAGTGAGATACCTACCTGGGCTCTGGATGAATTCCCTTTTAACAGAGAAGTGAGATACCTACCTGCCTCTGAATGAATTCCCTTTTAGTAGAGAAGAAAGATACCTACCTGGGCTCTGGATGAATTCTCTTTTAGCAGAGAAGGGTGATACCTACCTGCCTCTGAATGAATTCCCTTTTAGTACAGAAGTGAGATACCTACCTGTGCTCTGGATTAATTCATTTTTAGCAAAGAAGAGACATACCTTTCTGCCTCTGAATGAATTCCCTTTTAGTAGAGAAGAGAGATACCTACCTGCCTCTGAATGAATTCCCTTTTAGTAGAGAAGAGAGATACCTACCTGGGCTCTGAATGAATTCCCTTTTAACAGAGAAGTGAGATACCTACCTGCCTCTGAATGAATTCCCTTTTAGCAGAGAAGAGAGATACCTACCTGCCTCTGAATGAATTCCCTTTTAGTAGAGAAGAGAGATACCTACCTGGGCTCTGAATGAATTCCCTTTTAACAGAGAAGTGAGATACCTACCTGCTTCTGAATGGATTCCCTTTTAGCAGAGAAGAGAGATACCTACCTGCCTCTGAATGAATTCCCTTTTAGCAGAGAAGAGAGATACCTACCTGGGCTCTGAATGAATTCCCTTTTAACAGAGAAGTGAGATACCTACCTGCCTCTGAATGAATTCCCTTTTAGTAGAGAAGAAAGATACCTACCTGGGCTCTGGATGAATTCTCTTTTAGCAGAGAAGGGAGATACCTACCTGCCTCTGAATGAATTCCCTTTTAGCAAAGAAGAGAGATACCTACCTGTGCTCTGGATTAATTCATTTTTAGCAAAGAAGAGACATACCTTTCTGCCTCTGAATGAATTCCCTTTTAGTAGAGAAGAGAGATACCTACCTACCTCTGAATGAATTCCCTTTAAGCGGGTGAGAGAGATACGTACCTGCCTCTGGAAGAATTCCATTTTAGCAGGTGAGACACATACCTACCTGCATCTGAATAAATTCCATATAGCAGGTAAGAGAGATACCTACCTGCCTCTGAATGAATTCCCTTTTAGCAGAGAAGAAAGATGCCTACCTGGGCTCTGAATGAATTCCATTTTTAACAGAGAAGAGAGATACCTACCTGGGCTCCAGATTAATTCCCTTTTAGCAGAGAAGAGAGATACCTACCTGTGCTCTGGATTAATTCACTTTTAGCAAAGAAGAGACATACCTACCTGGGCTCTGAATGAATTCCCTTTTAGCAGAGAAGAGAGATACTTACCTGGGCTCTGGATGAATTCTCTTTTAGCAGAGAAGGGAGATACCTACCTGCCTCTGAATGAATTCCCTTTTAGTAGAGAAGAGAGATACCTACCTGGGCTCTGAATGAATTCCCTTTTAACAGAGAAGTGAGATACCTACCTGCCTCTGAATGAATTCCCTTTTAGTAGAGAAGAAAGATACCTACCTGGGCTCTGGATGAATTCTCTTTTAGCAGAGAAGGGTGATACCTACCTGCCTCTGAATGAATTCCCTTTTAGTAGAGAAGTGAGATACCTACCTGTGCTCTGGATTAATTCATTTTTAGCAAAGAAGAGACATACCTTTCTGCCTCTGAATGAATTCCCTTTTAGTAGAGAAGAGAGATACCTACCTGCCTCTGAATGAATTCCCTTTTAGTAGAGAAGAGAGATACCTACCTGGGCTCTGAATGAATTCCCTTTTAGTACAGAAGAAAGATACCTACCTGGGCTCTGGATGAATTCTCTTTTAGCAGAGAAGGGAGATACCTACCTGCCTCTGAATGAATTCCCTTTTAGCAGAGAAGAGAGATACCTACCTGGGCTCTGAATGAATTCCCTTTTAACAGAGAAGTGAGATACCTACCTGCCTCTGAATGAATTCCCTTTTAGTAGAGAAGAAAGATACCTACCTGGGCTCTGGATGAATTCTCTTTTAGCAGAGAAGGGTGATACCTACCTGCCTCTCTATGAATTCCCTTTTTGTAGAGAAGTGAGATACCTACCTGTGCTCTGGATTAATTCATTTTTAGCAAACAAGAGACATACCTTTCTGCCTCTGAATGAATTCCCTTTTAGTAGAGAAGAGAGATACCTACCTGCCTCTGAATGAATTCCCTTTTAGTAGAGAAGAGAGATACCTACCTGGGCTCTGAATGAATTCCCTTTTAACAGAGAAGTGAGATACCTACCTGGGCTCTGGATGAATTCCCTTTTAACAGAGAAGAGAAATACCTACCTGGGCTCCGGATTAATTCCCTTTTAGCAGAGAAGAGCCATACCTACCTGCCTCTGAATGAATTCCCTTTTAGCAGAGAAGAGAGATACCTACCTGGGCTCCGGATGAATTCCCTTTTAGCAGAGAAGAGAGATACCTACCTGCCTCTGAATGAATTCCCTTTTAGTAGAGAAAAGAGATACCTACCTGGGCTCTGAATGAATTCCCATTTAACAGAGAAGAGAGATACCTACCTTCCTCTGAATGAATTCCCTTTTAGCAGAGAAGAGAGATACCTACCTGCCTCTGAATGAATTCCCTTTTAGCAGAGAAGAGAGATACCTACCTGGGCTCTGGATGAATTCCTTTTTAACAGAGAAGAGAGATACCTACCTGGACTCTGGATGAATTCCCTTTTAGCAGAGAAGAGACATACCTAACTGCCTCTGAATGAGTTCCCTTTTAGTAGAGAAGTGAGATACCTACCTGCCTCTGAATGAATTCCCTTTTAGCAGAGAAGAGAGATACCTACCTGCCTCTGAATGAATTCCCTTTTAGTAGAGAAGAGAGATACCTACCTGGGCTCTGAATGAATTCCCTTTTAACAGAGAAGTGAGATACCTACCTGCCTCTGAATGGATTCCCTTTTAGCATAGAAGAGAGATACCTACCTGCCTCTGAATGAATTCCCTTTTAGCAGAGAAGAGAGATACCTACCTGGGTTCTGAATGAATTCCCTTTTAACAGAGAAGTGAGATACCTACCTGCCTCTGAATGAATTCCCTTTTAGTAGAGAAGAAAGATACCTACCTGGGCTCTGTATGAATTCTCTTTAAGCAGAGAAGGGTGATACCTAACTGCCTCTGAATGAATTCCCTTTTAGTAGAGAAGTGAGATACCTACCTGTGCTCTGGATTAATTCATTTTTAGCAAAGAAGAGACATACCTTTCTGCCTCTGAATGAATTCCCTTTTAGTAGAGAAGAGAGATACCTACCTGGGCTCTGAATGAATTCCCTTTTAACAGAGAAGTGAGATACCTACCTGGGCTCTGGATGAATTCCCTTTTAACAGAGAAGTGAGATACCTACCTGCCTCTGAATGAATTCCCTTTTAGTAGAGAAGAAAGATACCTACCTGGGCTCTGGATGAATTCTCTTTTAGCAGAGAAGGGTGATACCTACCTGCCTCTGAATGAATTCCCTTTTAGTACAGAAGTGAGATACCTACCTGTGCTCTGGATTAATTCATTTTTAGCAAAGAAGAGACATACCTTTCTGCCTCTGAATGAATTCCCTTTTAGTAGAGAAGAGAGATACCTACCTGCCTCTGAATGAATTCCCTTTTAGTAGAGAAGAGAGATACCTACCTGGGCTCTGAATGAATTCCCTTTTAACAGAGAAGTGAGATACCTACCTGCCTCTGAATGAATTCCCTTTTAGCAGAGAAGAGAGATACCTACCTGCCTCTGAATGAATTCCCTTTTAGTAGAGAAGAGAGATACCTACCTGGGCTCTGAATGAATTCCCTTTTAACAGAGAAGTGAGATACCTACCTGCTTCTGAATGGATTCCCTTTTAGCAGAGAAGAGAGATACCTACCTGCCTCTGAATGAATTCCCTTTTAGCAGAGAAGAGAGATACCTACCTGGGCTCTGAATGAATTCCCTTTTAACAGAGAAGTGAGATACCTACCTGCCTCTGAATGAATTCCCTTTTAGTAGAGAAGAAAGATACCTACCTGGGCTCTGGATGAATTCTCTTTTAGCAGAGAAGGGAGATACCTACCTGCCTCTGAATGAATTCCCTTTTAGCAAAGAAGAGAGATACCTACCTGTGCTCTGGATTAATTCATTTTTAGCAAAGAAGAGACATACCTTTCTGCCTCTGAATGAATTCCCTTTTAGTAGAGAAGAGAGATACCTACCTACCTCTGAATGAATTCCCTTTAAGCAGGTGAGAGAGATACGTACCTGCCTCTGGAAGAATTCCATTTTAGCAGGTGAGACAAATACCTACCTGCATCTGAATAAATTCCATATAGCAGGTAAGAGAGATACCTACCTGCCTCTAAATGAATTCCCTTTTAGCAGAGAAGAAAGATACCTACCTGGGCTCTGAATGAATTCCATTTTTAACAGAGAAGAGAGATACCTACCTGGGCTCCAGATTAATTCCCTTTTAGCAGAGAAGAGAGATACCTACCTGTGCTCTGGATTAATTCACTTTTAGCAAAGAAGAGACATACCTACCTGGGCTCTGAATGAATTCCCTTTTAGCAGAGAAGAAAGATACCTACCTGGGCTCTGAATGAATTCCATTTTTAACAGAGAAGAGAGATACCTACCTGGGCTCCAGATTAATTCCCTTTTACCAGAGAAGAGAGATACCTACCTGTGCTCTGGATTAATTCACTTTTAGCAAAGAAGAGACATACCTACCTGGGCTCTGAATGAATTCCCTTTTAGCAGAGAAGAGAGATACTTACCTGGGCTCTGGATGAATTCTCTTTTAGCAGAGAAGGGAGATACCTACCTGCCTCTGAATGAATTCCCTTTTAGTAGAGAAGAGAGATACCTACCTGGGCTCTGAATGAATTCCCTTTTAACAGAGAAGAGAGATACCTACCTACCTCTGAATGAATTCCCTTTTAGCAGAGAAGAGAGATACCTACCTGCCTCTGAATGAATTCCCTTTTAGCAGAGAAGAGACATACCTACCTGGGCTCTGAATGAATTCCCTTTTAACAGAGAAGTGAGATACCTACCTGCCTCTGAATGAATTCCCTTTTAGTAGAGAAGAAAGATACCTACCTGGGCTCTGGATGAATTCTCTTTTAGCAGAGAAGGGTGATACCTACCTGCCTCTGAATGAATTCCCTTTTAGTAGAGAAGTGAGATACCTACCTGCCTCTGAATCAATTCCCTTTTAGTAGAGAAGAGAGATACCTACCTGGGCTCTGAATGAATTCCCTTTTACCAGAGACGTGAGATACCTACCTGGGCTCTGGATGAATTCCCTTTTAACAGAGAAGAGAAATATCTACCTGGGCTCCGGATTAATTCCCTTTTAGCAGAGAAGAGACATACCTACCTGCCTCTGAATGAATTCCCTTTTAGCAGAGTAGAGAGATACCTACCTGGGCTCTCAATGAATTCCCTTTTAACAGAGAAGGGAGATACCTACCTGCCTCTGAATGAATTCCCTTTTAGTAGAGAAAAGAGATACCTACCTGGGCTCTGAATGAATTCCCTTTTAACAGAGAAGAGAGATACCTACCTTCCTCTGAATGAATTCCCTTTTAGCAGAGAAGAGAGATACCTACCTGCCTCTGAATGAATTCCCTTTTAGCAGAGAAGAGAGATACCTACCTGGGCACTGGATGAATTCCCTTTTAACAGAGAAGAGAGATACCTACCTGGACTCTGGATGAATTCCCTTTTAGCAGAGAAGAGACATACCTAACTGCCTCTGAATGAGTTCCCTTTTAGTAGAGAAGTGAGATACCTACCTGCCTCTGAATGAATTCCCTTTTAGCAGAGAAGAGAGATACCTACCTGCCTCTGAATGAATTCCCTTTTAGTAGAGAAGAGAGATACCTACCTGGGCTCTGAATGAATTCCCTTTTAACAGAGAAGTGAGATACCTACCTGCCTCTGAATGGATTCCCTTTTAGCAGAGAAGAGAGATACCTACCTGCCTCTGAATGAATTCCCTTTTAGCAGAGAAGAGAGATACCTACCTGGGCTCTGAATGAATTCCCTTTTAACAGAGAAGTGAGATACCTACCTGCCTCTGAATGAATTCCCTTTTAGTAGAGAAGAAAGATACCTACCTGGGCTCTGGATGAATTCTCTTTTAGCAGAGAAGGGAGATACCTACCTGCCTCTGAATGAATTCCCTTTTAGCAAAGAAGAGAGATACCTACCTGTGCTCTGGATTAATTCATTTTTAGCAAAGAAGAGACATACCTTTCTGCCTCTGAATGAATTCCCTTTTAGTAGAGAAGAGAGATACCTACCTACCTCTGAATGAATTCCCTTTAAGCAGGTGAGAGAGATACGTACCTGCCTCTGGAAGAATTCCATTTTAGCAGGTGAGACACATACCTACCTGCATCTGAATAAATTCCATATAGCAGGTAAGAGAGATACCTACCTGCCTCTAAATGAATTCCCTTTTAGCAGAGAAGAAAGATACCTACCTGGGCTCTGAATGAATTCCATTTTTAACAGAGAAGAGAGATACCTACCTGGGCTCCAGATTAATTCCCTTTTAGCAGAGAAGAGAGATACCTACCTGTACTCTGGATTAATTCACTTTTAGCAAAGAAGAGACATACCTACCTGGGCTCTGAATGAATTCCCTTTTAGCAGAGAAGAGAGATACTTACCTGGGCTCTGGATGAATTCTCTTTTAGCAGAGAAGGGAGATACCTACCTGCCTCTGAATGAATTCCCTTTTAGTAGAGAAGAGAGATACCTACCTGGGCTCTGAATGAATTCCCTTTTAACAGAGAAGTGAGATACCTACCTGCCTCTGAATGAATTCCCTTTTAGTAGAGAAGAAAGATACCTACCTGGGCTCTGGATGAATTCTCTTTTAGCAGAGAAGGGTGATACCTACCTGCCTCTGAATGAATTCCCTTTTAGTAGAGAAGTGAGATACCTACCTGTGCTCTGGATTAATTCATTTTTAGCAAAGAAGAGACATACCTTTCTGCCTCTGAATGAATTCCCTTTTAGTAGAGAAGAGAGATACCTACCTGCCTCTGAATGAATTCCCTTTTAGTAGAGAAGAGAGATACCTACCTGGGCTCTGAATGAATTCCCTTTTAACAGAGAAGTGAGATACCTACCTGGGCTCTGAATGAATTCCCTTTTAACAGAGAAGAGAAATACCTACCTGGGCTCCGGATTAATTCCCTTTTAGCAGAGAAGAGACATACCTACCTGCCTCTGAATGAATTCCATTTTAGTAGAGAAGAGAGATACCTACCTGCCTCTGAATGAATTCCCTTTTAGCAGAGAAGAAAGATACCTACCTGGGCTCTGAATGAATTCCATTTTTAACAGAGAAGAGAGATACCTACCTGGGCTCCAGATTAATTCCCTTTTAGCAGAGAAGAGAGATACCTACCTGTGCTCTGGATTAATTCACTTTTAGCAAAGAAGAGACATACCTACCTGGGCTCTGAATGAATTCCCTTTTAGCAGAGAAGAGAGATACTTACCTGGGCTCTGGATGAATTCTCTTTTAGCAGAGAAGGGAGATACCTACCTGCCTCTGAATGAATTCCCTTTTAGTAGAGAAGAGAGATACCTACCTGGGCACTGAATGAATTCCCTTTTAACAGAGAAGAGAGATACCTACCTTCCTCTGAATGAATTCCCTTTTAGCAGAGAAGAGAGATACCTACCTGCCTCTGAATGAATTCCCTTTTAGTAGAGAAGAGAGATACCTACCTGCCTCTGAATGAATTCCCTTTTAGTAGAGAAGAGAGATACCTACCTGGGCTCTGAATGAATTCCCTTTTACCAGAGAACTGAGATACCTACCTGGGCTCTGGATGAATTCCCTTTTAACAGAGAAGAGAAATACCTACCTGGGCTCCGGATTAATTCCCTTTTAGCAGAGAAGAGACATACCTACCTGCCTCTGAATGAATTCCATTTTAGTAGAGAAGAGAGATACCTACCTGCCTCTGAATGAATTCCCTTTTAGCAGAGAAGAAAGATACCTACCTGGGCTCTGAATGAATTCCATTTTTAACAGAGAAGAGAGATACCTACCTGGGCTCCAGATTAATTCCCTTTTAGCAGAGAAGGGAGATACCTACCTATGCTCTGGATTAATTCACTTTTAGCAAAGAAGAGACATACCTACCTGGGCTCTGAATGAATTCCCTTTTAGCAGAGAAGAGAGATACTTACCTGGGTTCTGGATGAATTCTCTTTTAGCAGAGAAGGGAGATACCTACCTGCCTCTGAATGAATTCCCTTTTAGTAGAGAAGAGAGATACCTACCTGGGCTCTGAATGAATTCCCTTTTAACAGAGAAGAGAGATACCTACCTTCCTCTGAATGAATTCCCTTTTAGCAGAGAAGAGAGATACCTACCTGCCTCTGAATGAATTCCCTTTTAGCAGAGAAGAGAGATACCTACCTGGGCTCTGAATGAATTCCCTTTTAACAGAGAAGTGAGATACCTACCTGCCTCTGAATGAATTCCCTTTTAGTAGAGAAGAAAGATACCTACCTGAGCTCTGGATGAATTCTCTTTTAGCAGAGAAGGGTGATACCTACCTGCCTCTGAATGAATTCCCTTTTAGTAGAGAAGTGAGATACCTACCTGTGCTCTGGATTAATTCATTTTTAGCAAAGAAGAGACATACCTTTCTGCCTCTGAATGAATTCCCTTTTAGTAGAGAAGAGAGATACCTACCTGCCTCTGAATGAATTCCCTTTTAGTAGAGAAGAGAGATACCTACCTGGGCTCTGAATGAATTCCCTTTTAACAGAGAAGTGAGATACCTACCTGGGCTCTGGATGAATTCCCTTTTAACAGAGAAGAGAAATACCTACCTGGGCTCCGGATTAATTCCCTTTTAGCAGAGAAGAGCCATACCTACCTGCCTCTGAATGAATTCCCTTTTAGCAGAGAAGAGAGATACCTACCTGGGCTCTGAATGAATTCCCTTTTAACAGAGAAGGGAGATACCTACCTGCCTCTGAATGAATTCCCTTTTAGTAGAGAAAAGAGATACCTACCTGGGCTCTGAATGAATTCCCTTTTAACAGAGAAGAGAGATACCTACCTTCCTCTGAATGAATTCCCTTTTAGCAGAGAAGAGAGATACCTACCTGCCTCTGAATGAATTCCCTTTTAGCAGAGAAGAGAGATACCTACCTGGGCTCTGGATGAATTCCCATTTAACAGAGAAGAGAGATACCTACCTGGACTCTGGATGAATTCCCTTTTAGCAGAGAAGAGACATACCTAACTGCCTCTGAATGAGTTCCCTTTTAGTAGAGAAGTGAGATACCTACCTGCTTCTGAATGAATTCCCTTTTAGCAGAGAAGAGAGATACCTACCTGCCTCTGAATGAATTCCCTTTTAGTAGAGAAGAGAGATACCTACCTGGGCTCTGAAAGAATTCCCTTTTAACAGAGAAGTGAGATACCTACCTGCCTCTGAATGGATTCCCTTTTAGCAGAGAAGAGAGATACCTACCTGCCTGTGAATGAATTCCCTTTTAGCAGAGAAGAGAGATACCTACCTGGGTTCTGAATGAATTCCCTTTTAACAGAGAAGTGAGATACCTACCTGCCTCTGAATGAATTCCCTTTTAGTAGAGAAGAAAGATACCTACCTGGGCTCTGTATGAATTCTCTTTAAGCAGAGAAGGGTGATACCTAACTGCCTCTGAATGAATTCCCTTTTTAGTAGAGAAGTGAGATACCTACCTGTGCTCTGGATTAATTCATTTTTAGCAAAGAAGAGACATACCTCTATGCCTCTGAATGAATTCCCTTTTAGTAGAGAAGAGAGATACCTACCTGGGCTCTGAATGAATTCCCTTTTAACAGAGAAGTGAGATACCTACCTGGGCTCTGGATGAATTCCCTTTTAACAGAGAAGTGAGATACCTTCCTGCCTCTGAATGAATTCCCTTTTAGTAGAGAAGAAAGATACCTACCTGGGCTCTGGATGAATTCTCTTTTAGCAGAGAAGGGTGATACCTACCTGCCTCTGAATGAATTCCCTTTTAGTACAGAAGTGAGATACCTACCTGTGCTCTGGATTAATTCATTTTTAGCAAAGAAGAGACATACCTTTCTGCCTCTGAATGAATTCCCTTTTAGTAGAGAAGAGAGATACCTACCTGCCTCTGAATGAATTCCCTTTTAGTAGAGAAGAGAGATACCTACCTGGGCTCTGAATGAATTCCCTTTTAACAGAGAAGTGAGATACCTACCTGCCTCTGAATGAATTCCCTTTTAGCAGAGAAGAGAGATACCTACCTGCCTCTGAATGAATTCCCTTTTAGTAGAGAAGAGAGATACCTACCTGGGCTCTGAATGAATTCCCTTTTAACAGAGAAGTGAGATACCTACCTGCTTCTGAATGGATTCCCTTTTAGCAGAGAAGAGAGATACCTACCTGCCTCTGAATGAATTCCCTTTTAGCAGAGAAGAGAGATACCTACCTGGGCTCTGAATGAATTCCCTTTTAACAGAGAAGTGAGATACCTACCTGCCTCTGAATGAATTCCCTTTTAGTAGAGAAGAAAGATACCTACCTGGGCTCTGGATGAATTCTCTTTTAGCAGAGAAGGGAGATACCTACCTGCCTCTGAATGAATTCCCTTTTAGCAAAGAAGAGAGATACCTACCTGTGCTCTGGATTAATTAATTTTTAGCAAAGAAGAGACATACCTTTCTGCCTCTGAATGAATTCCCTTTTAGTAGAGAAGAGAGATACCTACCTACCTCTGAATGAATTCCCTTTAAGCAGGTGAGAGAGATACGTACCTGCCTCTGGAAGAATTCCATTTTAGCAGGTGAGACACATACCTACCTGCATCTGAATAAATTCCATATAGCAGGTAAGAGAGATACCTACCTGCCTCTAAATGAATTCCCTTTTAGCAGAGAAGAAAGATACCTACCTGGGCTCTGAATGAATTCCATTTTTAACAGAGAAGAGAGATACCTACCTGGGCTCCAGATTAATTCCCTTTTAGCAGAGAAGAGAGATACCTACCTGTGCTCTGGATTAATTCACTTTTAGCAAAGAAGAGACATACCTACCTGGGCTCTGAATGAATTCCCTTTTAGCAGAGAAGAGAGATACTTACCTGGGCTCTGGATGAATTCTCTTTTAGCAGAGAAGGGAGATACCTACCTGCCTCTGAATGAATTCCCTTTTAGTAGAGAAGAGAGATACCTACCTGGGCTCTGAATGAATTCCCTTTTAACAGAGAAGTGAGATTCCTACCTGCCTCTGAATGAATTCCCTTTTAGTAGAGAAGAAAGATACCTACCTGGGCTCTGGATGAATTCTCTTTTAGCAGAGAAGGGTGATACCTACCTGCCTCTAAATGAATTCCCTTTTAGTAGAGAAGTGAGATACCTACCTGTGCTCTGGATTAATTCATTTTTAGCAAAGAAGAGACATACCTTTCTGCCTCTGAATGAATTCCCTTTTAATAGAGAAGAGAGATACCTACCTGCCTCTGAATGAATTCCCTTTTAGTAGAGAAGAGAGATACCTACCTGGGCTCTGAATGAATTCCCTTTTAACAGAGAAGTGAGATACCTACCTGGGCTCTGAATGAATTCCCTTTTAACAGAGAAGAGAAATACCTACCTGGGCTCCGGATTAATTCCCTTTTAGCAGAGAAGAGACATACCTACCTGCCTCTGAATGAATTCCATTTTAGTAGAGAAGAGAGATACCTACCTGCCTCTGAATGAATTCCCTTTTAGCAGAGAAGAAAGATACCTACCTGGGCTCTGAATGAATTCCATTTTTAACAGAGAAGAGAGATACCTACCTGGGCTCCAGATTAATTCCCTTTTAGCAGAGAAGAGAGATACCTACCTGTGCTCTGGATTAATTCACTTTTAGCAAAGAAGAGACATACCTACCTGGGCTCTGAATGAATTCCCTTTTAGCAGAGAAGAGAGATACTTACCTGGGCTCTGGATGAATTCTCTTTTAGCAGAGAAGGGAGATACCTACCTGCCTCTGAATGAATTCCCTTTTAGTAGAGAAGAGAGATACCTACCTGGGCACTGAATGAATTCCCTTTTAACAGAGAAGAGAGATACCTACCTTCCTCTGAATGAATTCCCTTTTAGCAGAGAAGAGAGATACCTACCTGCCTCTGAATGAATTCCCTTTTAGTAGAGAAGAGAGATACCTACCTGCCTCTGAATGAATTCCCTTTTAGTAGAGAAGAGAGATACCTACCTGGGCTCTGAATGAATTCCCTTTTACCAGAGAAGTGAGATACCTACTTGGGCTCTGGATGAATTCCCTTTTAACAGAGAAGAGAAATACCTACCTGGGCTCCGGATTAATTCCCTTTTAGCAGAGAAGAGACATACCTACCTGCCTCTGAATTAATTCCATTTTAGTAGAGAAGAGAGATACCTACCTGCCTCTGAATGAATTCCCTTTTAGCAGAGAAGAAAGATACCTACCTGGGCTCTGAATGAATTCCATTTTTAACAGAGAAGAGAGATACCTACCTGGGCTCCAGATTAATTCCCTTTTAGCATAGAAGGGAGATACCTACCTGTGCTCTGGATTAATTCACTTTTAGCAAAGAAGAGACATACCTACCTGGGCTCTGAATGAATTCCCTTTTAGCAGAGAAGAGAGATACTTACCTGGGTTCTGGATGAATTCTCTTTTAGCAGAGAAGGGAGATACCTACCTGCCTCTGAATGAATTCCCTTTTAGTAGAGAAGAGAGATACCTACCTGGGCTCTGAATGAATTCCCTTTTAACAGAGAAGAGAGATACCTACCTTCCTCTGAATGAATTCCCTTTTAGCAGAGAAGAGAGATACCTACCTGCCTCTGAATGAATTCCCTTTTAGCAGAGAAGAGAGATACCTACCTGGGCTCTGAATGAATTCCCTTTTAACAGAGAAGTGAGATACCTACCTGCCTCTGAATGAATTCCCTTTTAGTAGAGAAGAAAGATACCTACCTGGGCTCTGGATGAATTCTCTTTTAGCAGAGAAGGGTGATACCTACCTGCCTCTGAATGAATTCCCTTTTAGTAGAGAAGTGAGATACCTACCTGTGCTCTGGATTAATTCATTTTTAGCAAAGAAGAGACATACCTTTCTGCCTCTGAATGAATTCCCTTTTAATAGAGAAGAGAGATACCTACCTGCCTCTGAATGAATTCCCTTTTAGTAGAGAAGAGAGATACCTACCTGGGCTCTGAATGAATTCCCTTTTAACAGAGAAGTGAGATACCTACCTGGGCTCTGGATGAATTCCCTTTTAACAGGGAAGAGAAATACCTACCTGGGCTCCGGATTAATTCCCTTTTAGCAGAGAAGAGCCATACCTACCTGCCTCTGAATGAATTCCCTTTTAGCAGAGAAGAGAGATACCTACCTGGGCTCTGAATGAATTCCCTTTTAACAGAGAAGGGAGATACCTACCTGCCTCTGAATGAATTCCCTTTTAGTAGAGAAAAGAGATACCTACCTGGGCTCTGAATGAATTCCCTTTTAACAGAGAAGAGAGATACCTACCTTCCTCTGAATGAATTCCCTTTTAGCAGAGAAGAGAGATACCTACCTGCCTCTGAATGAATTCCCTTTTAGCAGAGAAGAGAGATACCTACCTGGGCTCTGGATGAATTCCCTTTTAACAGAGAAGAGAGATACCTACCTGGACTCTGGATGAATTCCCTTTTAGCAGAGAAGAGACATACCTAACTGCCTCTGAATGAGTTCCCTTTTAGTAGAGAAGAGAGATACCTACCTGCCTCTGAATGAATTCCCTTTTAGCAGAGAAGAGACATACCTACCTGGGTTCTGAATGAATTCCCTTTTAACAGAGAAGTGAGATACCTACCTGCCTCTGAATGAATTCCCTTTTAGTAGAGAAGAAAGATACCTACCTGGGCTCTGTATGAATTCTCTTTAAGCAGAGAAGGGTGATACCTAACTGCCTCTGAATGAATTCCCTTTTAGTAGAGAAGTGAGATACCTACCTGTGCTCTGGATTAATTCATTTTTAGCAAAGAAGAGACATACCTTTCTGCCTCTGAATGAATTCCCTTTTAGTAGAGAAGAGAGATACCTACCTGGGCTCTGAATAAATTCCCTTTTAACAGAGAAGTGAGATACCTACCTGGGCTCTGGATGAATTCCCTTTTAACAGAGAAGTGAGATACCTACCTGCCTCTGAATGAATTCCCTTTTAGTAGAGAAGAAAGATACCTACCTGGGCTCTGGATGAATTCTCTTTTAGCAGAGAAGGGTGATACCTACCTGCCTCTGAATGAATTCCCTTTTAGTACAGAAGTGAGATACCTACCTGTGCTCTGGATTAATTCATTTTTAGGAAAGAAGAGACATACCTTTCTGCCTCTGAATGAATTCCCTTTTAGTAGAGAAGAGAGATACCTACCTGCCTCTGAATGAATTCCCTTTTAGTAGAGAAGAGAGATATCTACCTGGGCTCTGAATGAATTCCCTTTTAACAGAGAAGTGAGATACCTACCGGGGCTCTGGATGAATTCCCTTTTAACAGAGAAAAGACATACCTACCTGCCTCTGAATGAATTCCCTTTTAGTAGAGAAGAGAGATACCTACCTGCCTCTGAATGAATTCCCTTTTAGTAGAGAAGAGAGATACCTACCTGCCTCTGAATGAATTACCTTTTAGCAGAGAAGAGAGATACCTACCTGGGCTCTGGATGAATTCCCTTTTAGCAGAGAAGAGACATACCTAACTGCCTCTGAATGAGTTCCCTTTTAGTAGAGAAGTGAGATACCTACCTGCCTCTAAATGAATTCCCTTTTAGCAGAAAAGAGAGATACCTACCTGGGCTCTGAATGAATTACCTTTTAGCAGAAAAGAGAGATACCTACCTGGGCTCTGGATGAATTCCCTTTTAGCAGAGAAGAGACGTACCTAACTGCCTCTGAATGAGTTCCCTTTTAGCAGAGAAGAGAGATACCTACCTGGGCTCTGGATGAATTCTCTTTTAGCAGAGAAGTGAGATACCTACCTGCCTCTGGAAGAATTCCCTTTTAGCAGGTGAGACAGATACCTACCTGCCTCTGAATTAGTAGAGAAGAGAGATACATACCTGCCTCTGAATGAATTCCTTTTTAGCAGGGAAGAGAGATACCTACCTGGGTTCCGGATGAATTCCCTTTTAGCAGAGAAGAGAGATACATACCTGGGCTCTGGATGAATTCCCTTTTAACAGAGAAGTGAGATACCTACCTGGGCTCTGGATGAATTCCCTTTTAACAGAGAAGAGAAATACGTACCTGGGCTCCGGATTAATTCCCTTTTAGCAGAGAAGAGACATAACTACCTGCCTCTGAATGAATTCCATTTTAGTAGAGAAGAGAGATACCTACCTGCCTCTGAATGAATTCCCTTTTAGCAGAGAAGAAAGATACCTACCTGGGCTCTGAATGAATTCCATTTTTAACAGAGAAGAGAGATACCTACCTGGGCTCCAGATTAATTCCCTTTTAGCAGAGAAGGGAGATACCTACCTGTGCTCTGGATTAATTCACTTTTAGCAAAGAAGAGACATACCTACCTGGGCTCTGAATGAATTCCCTTTTAGCAGAGAAGAGAGATACTTACCTGGGCTCTGGATGAATTCTCTTTTAGCAGAGAAGGGAGATACCTACCTGCCTCTGAATGAATTCCCTTTTAGTAGAGAAGAGAGATACCTACCTGGGCTTTGAATGAATTCCCTTTTAACAGAGAAGAGAGATACCTACCTTCCTCTGAATGAATTCCCTTTTAGCAGAGAAGAGAGATACCTACCTGCCTCTGAATGAATTCCCTTTTAGCAGAGAAGAGAGATACCTACCTGGGCTCTGAATGAATTCCCTTTTAACAAAGAAGTGAGATACTTACCTGCCTCTGAATGAATTCCCTTTTAGTAGAGAAGAAAGATACCTACCTGGGCTCTGGATGAATTCTCTTTTAGCAGAGAAGGGTGATACCTACCTGCCTCTGAATGAATTCCCTTTTAGTAGAGAAGTGAGATACCTACCTGTGCTCTGGATTAATTCATTTTTAGCAAAGAAGAGACATACCTTTCTGCCTCTGAATGAATTCCCTTTTAGTAGAGAAGAGAGATACCTACCTGCCTCTGAATGAATTCCCTTTTAGTAGAGAAGAGAGATACCTACCTGGGCTCTGGATGAATTCCCTTTTAACAGAGAAGAGAAATACCTACCTGGGCTCCGGATTAATTCCCTTTTAGCAGAGAAGAGACATACCTACCTGCCTCTGAATGAATTCCATTTCAGTAGAGAAGAGAGATACCTACCTGCCTCTGAATGAATTACCTTTTAGCAGAGAAGAGAGATACCTACCTGGGCTCTGGATGAATTCCCTTTTAGCAGAGAAGAGAGATACCTACCTGGGCTCTGAATGAATTCCCTTTTAACAGAGAAGAGACATACCTACCTGCCTCTGAATGAATTCCCTTTTAGTAGAGAAGAAAGATACCTACCTGGGCTCTGAATGAATTCTCTTTTAGCAGAGAAGGGAGATACCTACCTGCCTCTGAATGAATTCCCTTTTAGTAGAGAAGAGAGATACCTACCTGGGCTCTGAATGAATTCCCTTTTAACAGAGAAGTGAGATACCTACCTGCCTCTGACTGAATTCCCTTTTAGTAGAGAAGAAAAATACCTACCTGGGCTCTGGATGAATTCTCTTTTAGCAGAGAAGGGAGATACCTACCTGCCTCTGAATGAATTCCCTTTTAGCAAAGAAGAGAGATACCTACCTGTGCTCTGGATTAATTCATTTTTAGCAAAGAAGAGACATACCTTTCTGCCTCTGAATGAATTCCCTTTTAGTAGAGAAGAGAGATACCTACCTACCTCTGAATGAATTCCCTTTAAGCAGGTGAGAGAGATACCTACCTGCCTCTGGAAGAATTCCATTTTAGCAGGTGAGACACATACCTACCTGCATCTGAATAAATTCCGTTTAGCAGGTAAGAGAGATACCTACCTGCCTCTGAATGAATTCCCTTTTAGCAGAGAAGAAAGATACCTACCTGGGCTCTGAATGAATTCCATTTTTAACAGAGAAGAGAGATACCTACCTGGGCTCCAGATTAATTCCCTTTTAGCAGAGAAGAGAGATACCTACCTGTGCTCTGGATTAATTCACTTTTAGCAAAGAAGAGACATACCTACCTGGGCTCTGAATGAATTCCCTTTTAGCAGAGAAGAGAGATACTTACCTGGGCTCTGGATGAATTCTCTTTTAGCAGAGAAGGGAGATACCTACCTGCCTCTGAATGAATTCCCTTTTAGTACAGAAGAGAGATACCTACCTGGGCTCTGAATGAATTCCCTTTTAACAGAGAAGTGAGATACCTACCTAGGCTCTGGATGAATTCTCTTTTAGCAGAGAAGGTTGATACCTACCTGCCTCTGAATGAATTCCCTTTTAGTAGAGAAGTGACATGCCTACCTGTGCTCTGGATTAATTCATTTTTAGCAAAGAAGAGACATACCTTTCTGCCTCTGAATGAATTCCCTTTTAGTAGAGAAGAGAGATACCTACCTGCCTCTGAATGAATTCCCTTTTAGTAGAGAAGAGAGATACCTACCTGGGCTCTGAATGAATTCCCTTTTAACAGAGAAGTGAGATACCTACCTGGGCTCTGGATGAATTCCCTTTTAACAGAGAAGAGAAATACCTACCTGGGCTCCGGATTAATTCCCTTTTAGCAGAGAAGAGACATAACTACCTGCCTCTGAATGAATTCCATTTTAGTAGAGAAGAGAGATACCTACCTGCCTCTGAATGAATTACCTTTTAGCAGAGAAGAGAGATACCTACCTGGGCTCTGGATGAATTCCCATTTAGCAGGGAAGAGAAATACCTACCTGGGCTCCGGATTAATTCCCTTTTAGCAGAGAAGAGACATAACTACCTGCCTCTGAATGAATTCCATTTTAGTAGAGAAGAGAGATACCTACCTGCCTCTGAATGAATTACCTTTTAGCAGAGAAGAGAGATACCTACCTGGGCTCTGGATGAATTCCCTTTTAGCAGGGAAGAGAGATACCTACCTGCCTCTGAATGGATTCCCTTTTAGCAGAGAAGAGAGATACCTACCTGCCTCTGAATGAATTCCCTTTTAGCAGAGAAGAGAGATACCTACCTTCCTCTGAATGAATTCCCTTTTAGCAGAGAAGAGAGATACCTACCTGCCTCTGAATGAATTCCCTTTTAGCAGCGAAGAGAGATACCTACCTGGGCTCTGAATGAATTCCCTTTTAACAGAGAAGTGAGATACCTACCTGCCTCTGAATGAATTCCTTTTTAGTAGAGAAGAGAGATACCTACCTGGGCTCTGAATGAATTCCCTTTTACCAGAGAAGTGAGATACCTACCTGGGCTCTGGATGAATTCCCTTTTAACAGAGAAGAGAAATACCTACCTGGGCTCCGGATTAATTCCCTTTTAGCAGAGAAGAGACATACCTACCTGCCTCTGAATGAATTCCATTTTAGTAGAGAAGAGAGATACCTACCTGCCTCTGAATGAATTCCCTTTTAGCAGAGAAGAAAGATACCTACCTGGGCTCTGAATGAATTCCATTTTTAACAGAGAAGAGAGATACCTACCTGGGCTCCAGATTAATTCCCTTTTAGCAGAGAAGGGAGATACCTACCTGTGCTCTGGATTAATTCACTTTTAGCAAAGAAGAGACATACCTACCTGGGCTCTGAATGAATTCCCTTTTAGCAGAGAAGAGAGATACTTACCTGGGCTCTGGATGAATTCCCTTTTAGCAGAGAAGGGAGATACCTACCTGCCTCTGAATGAATTCCCTTTTAGTAGAGAAGGGAGATACCTACCTGGGCTCTGAATGAATTCCCTTTTAACAGAGAAGAGAGATACCTACCTTCCTCTGAATGAATTCCCTTTTAGCAGAGAAGAGAGATACCTACCTGCCTCTGAATGAATTCCCTTTTAGCAGAGAAGAGAGATACCTACCTGGGCTCTGAATGAATTCCCTTTTAACAGAGAAGTGAGATACCTACCTGCCTCTGAATGAATTCCCTTTTAGTAGAGAAGAAAGATACCTACCTGGGCTCTGGATGAATTCTCTTTTAGCAGAGAAGGGTGATACCTACCTGCCTCTGAATGAATTCCCTTTTTGTAGAGAAGTGAGATACCTACCTGTGCTCTGGATTAATTCATTTTTAGCAAAGAAGAGACATACCTTTCTGCCTCTGAATGAATTCCCTTTTAGTAGAGAAGAGAGATACCTACCTGCCTCTGAATGAATTCCCTTTTAGTAGAGAAGAGAGATACCTACCTGGGCTCTGAATGAATTCCCTTTTAACAGAGAAGTGAGATACCTACCTGGGCTCTGGATGAATTCCCTTTTAACAGAGAAGAGAAATACCTACCTGGGCTCCGGATTAATTCCCTTTTAGCAGAGAAGAGCCATACCTACCTGCCTCTGAATGAATTCCCTTTTAGCAGAGAAGAGAGATACCTACCTGGGCTCTGAATGAATTCCCTTTTAACAGAGAAGGGAGATACCTACCTGCCTCTGAATGAATTCCCTTTTAGTAGAGAAAAGAGATACCTACCTGGGCTCTGAATGAATTCCCTTTTAACAGAGAAGAGAGATACCTACCTTCCTCTGAATGAATTCCCTTTTAGCAGAGAAGAGAGATACCTACCTGCCTCTGAATGAATTCCCTTTTAGCAGAGAAGAGAGATACCTACCTGGGCTCTGGATGAATTCCCTTTTAGTAGAGAAGAGAGATACCTACCTGGACTCTGGATGAATTCCCTTTTAACAGAGAAGTGAGATACCTACCTGCCTCTGAATGGATTCCCTTTTAGCAGAGAAGAGAGATACCTACCTGCCTCTGAATGAATTCCCTTTTAGCAGAGAAGAGAGATACCTACCTGGGTTCTGAATGAATTCCCTTTTAACAGAGAAGTGAGATACCTACCTGCCTCTGAATGAATTCCCTTTTAGTAGAGAAGAAAGATACCTACCTGGGCTCTGTATGAATTCTCTTTAAGCAGAGAAGGGTGATACCTAACTGCCTCTGAATGAATTCCCTTTTAGTAGAGAAGAGAGATACCTACCTGGGCTCTGAATGAATTCCCTTTTAACAGAGAAGTGAGATACCTACCTGGGCTCTGGATGAATTCCCTTTTAACAGAGAAGTGAGATACCTACCTGCCTCTGAATGAATTCCCTTTTAGTAGAGAAGAGAGATACCTACCTGGGCTCTGAATGAATTCCCTTTTAACAGAGAAGTGAGATACCTACCTAGGCTCTGGATGAATTCTCTTTTAGCAGAGAAGGTTGATACCTACCTGCCTCTGAATGAATTCCCTTTTAGTAGAGAAGAGAGATACCTACCTGGGCTCTGAATGAATTCCCTTTTAACAGAGAAGTGAGATACCTACCTGGGCTCTGGATGAATTCCCTTTTAACAGAGAAGAGAAATACCTACCTGGGCTCCTGATTAATTCCCTTTTAGCAGAGAAGAGACATAACTACCTGCCTCTGAATGAATTCCATTTTAGTAGAGAAGAGAGATACCTACATGCCTCTGAATGAATTACCTTTTAGCAGAGAAGAGAGATACCTACCTGGGCTCTGGATGAATTCCCATTTAGCAGGGAAGAGAAATACCTACCTGGGCTCCGGATTAATTCCCTTTTAGCAGAGAAGAGACATAACTACCTGCCTCTGAATGAATTCCATTTTAGTAGAGAAGAGAGATACCTACCTGCCTCTGAATGAATTATCTTTTAGCAGAGAAGAGAGATACGTACCTGGGCTCTGGATGAATTCCCTTTTAGCAGGGAAGAGAGATACCTACCTGGTCTCTGAATGAATTCCCTTTTAACAGAGAAGTGAGATACCTACCTGGGCTCTGGATGAATTCCCTTTTAACAGAGAAGAGAAATACCTAACTGGGCTCCGGATTAATTCCCTTTTAGCAGAGCAGAGACATACCTACCTGCCTCTGAATGAATTCCATTTCAGTAGAGAAGAGAGATACCTACCTGCCTCTGAATGAATTACCTTTTAGCAGAGAAGAGAGATACCTACCTGGGCTCTGGATGAATTCCCTTTTAGCAGAGAAGAGAGATACCTACCTGGGCTCTGAATGAATTACCTTTTAACAGAGAAGAGACATACCTACCTGCCTCTGAATGAATTCCCTTTTAGCAGAGAAGAGAGATACCTACCTGGGCTCTGGATGAATTCTCTTTTAGCAGAGAAGGTTGATACCTACCTGCCTCTGAATGAATTCCCTTTTAGTAGAGAAGTGAGATACCTACCTGTGCTCTGGATTAATTCATTTTTAGCAAAGAAGAGACATACCTTTCTGCCTCTGAATGAATTCCCTTTTAGTAGAGAAGAGAGATACCTACCTGGGCTCTGAATGAATTCCCTTTTAACAGAGAAGAAAGATACCTACCTGGGCTCTGGATGAATTCTCTTTTAGCAGAGAAGGGAGATACCTACCTGCCTCTGAATGAATTCCCTTTTAGCAAAGAAGAGAGATACCTACCTGTGCTCTGGATTAATTCATTTTTAGCAAATAAGAGACATACCTTTCTGCCTCTGAATGAATTCCCTTTTAGTAGAGAAGAGAGATACCTACCTACCTCTGAATGAATTCCCTTTAAGCAGGTGAGAGAGATACCTACCTGCCTCTGGAAGAATTCCATTTTAGCCGGTGAGACACGTACCTACGTGCATCTGAATAAATTCCGTTTAGCAGGTAAGAGAGATACCTACCTGCCTCTGAATGAATTCCCTTTTAGCAGAGAAGAAAGATACCTACCTGGGCTCTGAATGAATTCCATTTTTAACAGAGAAGAGAGATACCTACCTGGGCTCCAGATTAATTCCCTTTTAGCAGAGAAGAGAGATACCTACCTGTGCTCTGGATTAATTCACTTTTAGCAAAGAAGAGACATACCTACCTGGGCTCTGAATGAATTCCCTTTTAACAGAGAAGTGAGATACCTACCTAGGCTCTGGATGAATTCTCTTTTAGCAGAGAAGGTTGATACCTACCTGCCTCTGAATGAATTCCCTTTTAGTAGAGAGGTGAGATACCTACCTGTGCTCTGGATTAATTCATTTTTAGCAAAGAAGAGACATACCTTTCTGCCTCTGAATGAATTCCCTTTTAGTAGAGAAGAGAGATACCTACCTGCCTCTGAATGAATTCCCTTTTAGTAGAGAAGAGAGATACCTACCTGGGCTCTGGATGAATTCCCTTTTAACAGAGAAGAGAAATACCTACCTGGGCTCCGGATTAATTCCCTTTTAGCAGAGAAGAGACATAACTACCTGCCTCTGAATGAATTCCATTTTAGTAGAGAAGAGAGATACCTACCTGCCTCTGAATGAATTACCTTTTAGCAGAGAAGAGAGATACCTACCTGGGCTCTGGATGAATTCCCATTTAGCAGGGAAGAGAAATACCTACCTGGGCTCCGGATTAATTCCCTTTTAGCAGAGAAGAGACATAACTACCTGCCTCTGAATGAATTCCATTTTAGTAGAGAAGAGAGATACCTACCTGCCTCTGAATGAATTATCTTTTAGCAGAGAAGAGAGATACCTACCTGGGCTCTGGATGAATTCCCTTTTAGCAGGGAAGAGAGATACCTACCTGGGCTCTGAATGAATTCCCTTTTAACAGAGAAGTGAGATACCTATCTGGGCTCTGGATGAATTCCCTTTTAACAGAGAAGAGAAATACCTACCTGGGCTCCGGATTAATTCCCTTTTAGCAGAGAAGAGACATACCTACCTGCCTCTGAATGAATTCCATTTCAGTAGAGAAGAGAGATACCTACCTGCCTCTGAATGAATTACCTTTTAGCAGAGAAGAGAGATATCTACCTGGGCTCTGGATGAATTCCCTTTTAGCAGAGAAGAGAGATACCTACCTGGGCTCTGAATGAATTACCTTTTAACAGAGAAGAGACATACCTACCTGCCTCTGAATGAATTCCCTTTTAGCAGAGAAGAGAGATACCTACCTGGGCTCTGGATGAATTCTCTTTTAGCAGAGAAGGTTGATACCTACCTGCCTCTGAATGAATTCCCTTTTAGTAGAGAAGTGAGATACCTACCTGTGCTCTGGATTAATTCATTTTTAGCAAAGAAGAGACATACCTTTCTGCCTCTGAATGAATTCCCTTTTAGTAGAGAAGAGAGATACCTACCTGGGCTCTGAATGAATTCCCTCTTAACAGAGAAGTGAGATACCTACCTGGGCTCTGGATGAATTCCCTTTTAACAGAGAAGAGAAATACCTACCTGGGCTCCGGATTAATTCCCTTTTAGCAGAGAAGAGACATACCTACCTGCCTCTGAATGAATTCCATTTTAGTAGAGAAGATAGATACCTACCTGCCTCTGAATGAATTACCTTTTAGCAGAGAAGATAGATACCTACCTGGGCTCTGCATGAATTCCCTTTTAACAGAGAAGAGAGATACCTACCTGGGCTCTGAATGAATTAACTTTTAACAGAGAAGAGACATACCTACCTGCCTCTGAATGAATTCCCTTTTAGCAGAGAAGAGAGATACCTACCTGGGCTCTGAATGAATTCCCTTTTAACAGAGAAGAGACATACCTACCTGCCTCTGAATGAATTCCCTTTTAGTAGAGAAGAAAGATACCTACCTGGGCTCTGGATGAATTCTCTTTTAGCAGAGAAGGGAGATACCTACCTGCCTCTGAATGAATTCCCTTTTAGTTGAGAAGAGAGATACCTACCTGTGCTCTGGATTAATTCATTTTTAGCAAAGAAGAGACATACCTTTCTGCCTCTGAATGAATTCCCTTTTAGTAGAGAAGAGAGATACCTACCTGCCTCTGAATGAATTCCCTTTTAGTAGAGAAGAGAGATACCTACCTGGGCTCTGAATGAATTCCCTTTTAACAGAGAAGTGAGATACCTACCTGGGCTCTGGATGAATTCCCTTTTAACAGAGAACAGAAATACCTACCTGGGCTCCGGATTAATTCCCTTTTAGCAGAGAAGAGACATACCTACCTGCCTCTGAATAAATTCCATTTCAGTAGAGAAGAGAGATACCTACCTGCCTCTGAATGAATTACCTTTTAGCAGAGAAGAGAGATACCTACCTGGGCTCTGGATGAATTCCCTTTTAGCAGAAAAGAGAGATACCTACCTGGGCTCTGAATGAATTACCTTTTAACAGAGAAGAGACATACCTACCTGCCTCTGAATGAATTCCCTTTTAGCAGAGAAGAGAGATACCTACCTGGGCTCTGAATGAATTCCCTTTTAACAGAGAAGAGACATACTTTCCTGCCTCTGAAAGAATTCCCTTTTAGTAGAGAAGAAAGATACCTACCTGGGCTCTGGATGAATTCTCTTTTAGCAGAGAAGGGAGATTCCTACCTGCCTCTGAATGAATTCCCTTTTAGCAAAGAAGAGAGATACCTACCTGTGCTCTGGATTAATTCATTTTTAGCAAAGAAGAGACATACCTTTCTGCCTCTGAATGAATTCCCTTTTAGTAGAGAAGAGAGATACCTACCTACCTCTGAATGAATTCCCTTTAAGCAGGTGAGAGAGATACCTACCTGCCTCTGGAAGAATTCCATTTTAGCAGGTGAGACACATACCTACCTGCATCTGAATAAATTCCGTTTAGCAGGTAAGAGAGATACCTACCTGCCTCTTAATGAATTCCCATTTAGCAGAGAAGAAAGATATCTACCTGGGCTCTGAATGAATTCCATTTTTAACAGAGAAGAGAGATACCTACCTGGGCTCCAGATTAATTCCCTTTTAGCAGAGAAGAGAGATACCTACCTGGGCTCTGAATGAATTCCCTTTTAACAGAGAAGTGAGATACCTACCTGCCTCTGAATGAATTCCCTTTTAGTAGAGAAGAAAGATACCTACCTGGGCTCTGGATGAATTCTCTTTTAGCAGAGAAGGTTGATACCTACCTGCCTCTGAATGAATTCCCTTTTAGTAGAGAAGTGAGATACCTACCTGTGCTCTGGATTAATTCATTTTTAGCAAAGAAGAGACATACCTTTCTGCCTCTGAATGAATTCCCTTTTAGTAGAGAAGAGAGATACCTACCTGCCTCTGAATGAATTCCATTTTAGTAGAGAAGAGAGATACCTACCTGGGCTCTGAATGAATTCCCTCTTAACAGAGAAGTGAGATACCTACCTGGGCTCTGGATGAATTCCCTTTTAACAGAGAAGAGAAATACCTACCTGGGCTCCGGGATAATTCCCTTTTAGAAGAGAAGAGACATACCTACCTGCCTCTGAATGAATTCCATTTTAGTAGAGAAGAGAGATACCTACCTGCCTCTGAATGAATTCCATTTTAGTAGAGAAGAGAGATACCTACCTGCCTCTGAATGAATTACCTTTTAGCAGAGAAGATAGATACCTACCTGGGCTCTGCATGAATTCCCTTTTAGCAGAGAAGAGAGATACCTACCTGGGCTCTGAATGAATTAACTTTTAACAGAGAAGAGACATACCTACCTGCCTCTGAATGAATTCCCTTTTAGCAGAGAAGAGAGATACCTACCTGGGCTCTGAATGAATTCCCTTTTAACAGAGAAGAGACATACCTACCTGCCTCTGAATGAATTCCCTTTTAGTAGAGAAGAAAGATACCTACCTGGGCTCTGGATGAATTCTCTTTTAGCAGAGAAGGGAGATACCTACCTGCCTCTGAATGAATTCCCTTTTAGTTGAGAAGAGAGATACCTACCTGTGCTCTGGATTAATTCATTTTTAGCAAAGAAGAGACATACCTTTCTGCCTCTGAATGAATTCCCTTTTAGTAGAGAAGAGAGATACCTACCTGCCTCTGAATGAATTCCCTTTTAGTAGAGAAGAGAGATACCTACCTGGGCTCTGAATGAATTCCCTTTTAACAGAGAAGTGAGATACCTACCTGGGCTCTGGATGAATTCCCTTTTAACAGAGAAGAGAAATACCTACCTGGGCTCCGGATTAATTCCCTTTTAGCAGAGAAGAGACATACCTACCTGCCTCTGAATAAATTCCATTTCAGTAGAGAAGAGAGATACCTACCTGCCTCTGAATGAATTACCTTTTAGCAGAGAAGAGAGATACCTACCTGGGCTCTGGATGAATTCCCTTTTAGCAGAAAAGAGAGATACCTACCTGGGCTCTGAATGAATTACCTTTTAATAGAGAAGAGACATACCTACCTGCCTCTGAATGAATTCCCTTTTAGCAGAGAAGAGAGATACCTACCTGGGCTCTGAATGAATTCCCTTTTAACAGAGAAGTGAGATACCTACCTGCCTCTGAATGAATTCCCTTTTAGTAGAGAAGTGAGATACCTACCTGCCTCTGAATGAATTCCCTTTTAGTAGAGAAGTGAGATACCTACCTGCCTCTGAATGAATTCCCTTTTAGCAGAGAAGAGAGATACCTACCTGGGTTCTGGATGAATTCCCTTTTAGCAGAGAAGAAAGATACCTACCTGGGCTCTGAATGAATTCCCTTTTAACAGAGAAGAGACATACCTACCTGCCTCTGAATGAATTCCCTTTTAGTAGAGAAGTGAGATACCTACCTGCCTCTGAATGAATTCCCATTTAGTAGAGAAGAGACATACCTACCTGCCTCTGGAAGAATTCCCTTTCAGCAAAGAAGAGAGATACCTACCTGCCTCTGGATGAATTCCCTTTTAGCAGGTGAGAGAGATACCTACCTGTCTCTGAATGAATTCCGTTTTAGAAGTTGAGAGAGATACCTACCTGCCTCTGAATGAATTCCCTTTCAGCAGAGAAGAGAGATACCTACCTGCCTCTGGATGAATTCCCTTTTAACAGAGAAGAGACATACCTACCTGCCTCTGAATGAATTCCCTTTTAGTAGAGAAGTGAGATACCTACCTGCCTCTGAATGAATTCCCATTTAGTAGAGAAGAGAGATACCTACGTGCCTCTGGAAGAATTCCATTTTAGCAGGTGAGACACATACCTACCTGCATCTGAATGAATTCCTTTTAGCAGGTAAGAGAGATACCTACCTGCCTCTGAATGAATTCCCTTTTAGCACAGAAGAGAGATACCTACCTGGGCTCTGAATGAATTCCCTTTTAACAGAGAAGAGACATACCTACCTGGGCTCTGGATGAATTCCCTTTTAGCGGAGAAGAGAGATACCTACCTGGGCTCTGGATGAATTCCCTTTTAGTAGAGAAGAGAGATACCTACCTGCCTCTGAATGAATTCCCTTTTAGTAGAGAAGAGAGATACCTACCTGCCTCTGGAATAATTCCCTTTTAGCAGGTGAGACAGATACCTACCTGCCTCTGAATGAATTCCCTTTCAGTAGAGAAGAGAGATACCTACCTGCCTCTGAATGAATTCCCTTTTAGCAGAGAAGTGAGATACCTACCTGCCTCAGGAAGAATTCCCTTTTAGCAGAGAAGAGACATACCTACTTGCCTCTGAGTGAATTCCCTTTTAGTAGAGAAGAGAGATACCTACCTGCCTCTGAATGAATTCCCTTTTAGCAGAGAAGAGAGATACCTACCTGAGCTCTGGATGAATTACCTTTTAGCAGAGAACAGAGATACCTACCTGGGCTCTGAATGAATTCCCTTTTAACAGAGAAGAGAGATACCTACCTGCCTCAGGAAGAATTCTCTTTTAGCAGAGAAGAGACATACCTACCTGCCTCTGAATGAATTCCCTTTTAGTAGAGACGAGAGATACCTACCTGCCTCTGAATGAATTCCCTTTTAGTAGAGAAGAGAGATACCTACCTGCCTCTGAATGAATTCCCTTTTAGCAGAGAAGAGAGATACCTACCTGCCTCTGAATGAATTCCCTTTTAATAGAGAAGAGAGATACCTACCTGCCTCTGAATGAATTCCCTTTTAGCAGAGAAGAGAGATACCTACCTGGGCTCTGGATGAATTCCCTTTTAGCAGAGAAGAGACATACCTACCTGCCTCTGAATGAATTCCCTTTTAGTAGAGAAGTGAGATACCTACCTGCCTCTGAATGAATTCCCATTTAGTAGAGAAGTGAGATACCTACCTGCCTCTGAATGAAGTCCCTTTTCGTAGATAAGTGAGATACCTACCTGGGCTCTGAATGAATTCCCTTTTAACAGAAAATAGACATACCTACCTGCCTCTGAATGAATTCCCTTTTAGTAGAGAAATGAGATACCTACCTGCCTCTGAATGAATTCCCATTTAGTAGAGAAGAGAGATACCTACCTGCCTCTGAATGAATTCCCATTTAGTAGAGAAGAGAGATACCTACCTGCATCTGAATGAATTCCTTTTAGCAGGTAAGAGAGCTACCTACCTGCCTCTGAATGAATTCCCTTTTAGCAGGTAAGAGAGCTACCTACCTGGGCTCTGAATGAATTCCCTTTTAACAGAGAAGAGACATACCTACCTGGGCTCTGGATGAATTCCCTTTTAGCGGAGAAGAGAGATACCTACCTGGGCTCTGAATGAATTCCCTTTTAGTAGAGAAGAGAGATACCTACCTGCCTCTGGAAGAATTCCCTTTTAGCAGGTGAGACAGATACCTACCTGCCTCTGAATGAATTCCCTTTTAGTAGAGAAGAGAGATACCTACCTGCCTCTGAATGAATTCCCTTTTAGCAGAGAACAGAGATACCTACCTGGGCTCTGAATGAATTCCCTTTTAACAGAGAAGTGAGATACCTACCTGGGCTCTGGATGAATTCCCTTTTAACAGAGAACAGAGATACCTACCTGGGCTCTGAATGAATTCCCTTTTAACAGAGAAGAGAGATACCTACCTGCCTCAGGAAGAATTCCCTTTTAGCAGAGAAGAGACATACCTACCTGCCTCTGAATGAATTCCCTTTTAGTAGAGACGAGAGATACCTACCTGCCTCTGAATGAATTCCCTTTTAGTAGAGAAGAGAGATACCTACCTGCCTCTGAATGACTTCCCTTTTAGCAGAGAAGAGAGATACCTACCTGCCTCTGAATGAATTCCCTTTTAATAGAGAAGAGAGATACCTACCTGCCTCTGAATGAATTCCCTTTTAGCAGAGAAGAGAGATACCTACCTGGGCTCTGGATGAATTCCCTTTTAGCAGAGAAGAGACATACCTACCTGCCTCTGAATGAATTCCCTTTTAGTAGAGAAGTGAGATACCTACCTGCCTCTGAATGAATTCCCATTTAGTAGAGAAGTGAGATACCTACCTGCCTCTGAATGAAGTCCCTTTTCGTAGATAAGTGAGATACCTACCTGGGCTCTGAATGAATTCCCTTTTAACAGAAAATAGACATACCTACCTGCCTCTGAATGAGTTCCCTTTTAGTAGAGAAATGAGATACCTACCTGCCTCTGAATGAATTCCCATTTAGTAGAGAAGAGAGATACCTACCTGCCTCTGAATGAATTCCCATTTAGTAGAGAAGAGAGATACCTACCTGCATCTGAATGAATTCCTTTTAGCAGGTAAGAGAGCTACCTACCTGCCTGTGAATGAATTCCCTTTTAGCAGGTAAGAGAGCTACCTACCTGGGCTCTGAATGAATTCCCTTTTAACAGAGAAGAGACATACCTACCTGGGCTCTGGATGAATTCCCTTTTAGCGGAGAAGAGAGATACCTACCTGGGCTCTGAATGAATTCCCTTTTAGTAGAGAAGAGAGATACCTACCTGCCTCTGGAAGAATTCCCTTTTAGCAGGTGAGACAGATACCTACCTGCCTCTGAATGAATTCCCTTTTAGTAGAGAAGAGAGATACCTACCTGCCTCTGAATGAATTCCCTTTTAGCAGAGAACAGAGATACCTACCTGGGCTCTGAATGAATTCCCTTTTAACAGAGAAGTGAGATACCTACCTGGGCTCTGGATGAATTCCCTTTTAGCAGAGAACAGAGATACCTACCTGGGCTCTGAATGAATTCCCTTTTAACAGAGAAGAGAGATACCTACCTGCCTCAGGAAGAATTCCCTTTTAGCAGAGAAGAGACATACCTACCTGCCTCTGAATGAATTCCCTTTTAGTAGAGACGAGAGATACCTACCTGCCTCTGAATGAATTCCCTTTTAGTAGAGAAGAGAGATACCTACCTGCCTCTGAATGACTTCCCTTTTAGCAGAGAAGAGAGATACCTACCTGCCTCTGAATGAATTCCCTTTTAATAGAGAAGAGAGATACCTACCTGCCTCTGAATGAATTCCCTTTTAGCAGAGAAGAGAGATACCTACCTGGGCTCTGGATGAATTCCCTTTTAGCAGAGAAGAGACATACCTACCTGCCTCTGAATGAATTCCCTTTTAGTAGAGAAGTGAGATACCTACCTGCCTCTGAATGAATTCCCATTTAGTAGAGAAGTGAGATACCTACCTGCCTCTGAATGAAGTCCCTTTTCGTAGATAAGTGAGATACCTACCTGGGCTCTGAATGAATTCCCTTTTAACAGAAAATAGACATACCTACCTGCCTCTGAATGAGTTCCCTTTTAGTAGAGAAATGAGATACCTACCTGCCTCTGAATGAATTCCCATTTAGTAGAGAAGAGAGATACCTACCTGCCTCTGAATGAATTCCCATTTAGTAGAGAAGAGAGATACCTACCTGCATCTGAATGAATTCCTTTTAGCAGGTAAGAGAGCTACCTACCTGCCTGTGAATGAATTCCCTTTTAGCAGGTAAGAGAGCTACCTACCTGGGCTCTGAATGAATTCCCTTTTAACAGAGAAGAGACATACCTACCTGGGCTCTGGATGAATTCCCTTTTAGCGGAGAAGAGAGATACCTACCTGGGCTCTGAATGAATTCCCTTTTAGTAGAGAAGAGAGATACCTACCTGCCTCTGGAAGAATTCCCTTTTAGCAGGTGAGACAGATACCTACCTGCCTCTGAATGAATTCCCTTTTAGTAGAGAAGAGAGATACCTACCTGCCTCTGAATGAATTCCCTTTTAGCAGAGAACAGAGATACCTACCTGGGCTCTGAATGAATTCCCTTTTAACAGAGAAGTGAGATACCTACCTGGGCTCTGGATGAATTCCCTTTTAGCAGAGAACAGAGATACCTACCTGGGCTCGGGATGAATTCCCTTTTAACAGAGAAGAGAGATACCTACCTGCCTCAGGAAGAATTCCCTTTTAGCAGAGAAGAGACATACCTACCTGCCTCTGAATGAATTCCCTTTTAGTAGAGAAGAGAGATACCTACCTGCCTCTGAATGAATTCCCTTTTAGCAGAGAAGAGAGATACCTACCTGGGCTCTGGATGAATTCCCTTTTTTGCAGAGAACAGAGATACCTAACTGGGCTCTGGATGAATTCCCTTTTAGTAGAGAAGAGAGATACCTACCTGCCTCTGAATGAATTCCCTTTTAGTAGAGAAGAGAGATACCTACCTGCCTCTGAAAGAATTCCCTTTTAGCAGGTGAGACAGATACCTACCTGCCTCTGAATGAATTCCCTTTTAGTAGAGAAGAGAGATACCTACCTGCCTCTGAATGAATTCCCTTTTAGCAGAGAAGAGAGATACCTACCTGGGCTCTGAATGAATTCCCTTTTAACAGAGAAGTGAGATACCTACCTGGGCTCTGGATGAATTACCTTTTAACAGAGAAGAGAGATACCTACCTGGCTCAGGAAGAATTCCCTTTTAGCAGAGAAGAGAAATACCTACCTGCCTCTGAATGAATTCCCTTTTAGTAGAGAAGTGAGATACCTACCTGCCTCTGAATGAATTCCCTTTTAGTAGAGAAGTGAGATACCTACCTGCCTCTGAATGAATTCCCTTTTAGCAGAGAAGTGAGATACCTACCTGGGCTCTGAATGAATTCCCTTTTAACAGAGAAGAGAGATACCTACCTGGGCTCTGGATGAATTCCCTTTTAGCGGAGAAGAGAGATACCTACCTGCCTCTGAATGAATTCCCATTTAGTAGAGAAGAGAGATACCTACCTGCCTCTGGAAGAATTCCATTTTAGCAGGTGAGACACATACCTACCTGCATCTGAATGAATTCCTTTTAGCAGGTAAGAGAGATACCTACCTGCCTCTGAATGAATTCCCTTTTAGCAGAGAAGAGAGATACCTACCTGGGCTCTGAATGAATTCCCTTTTAACAGAGAAGAGACATACCTACCTGGGCTCTGGATGAATTCCCTTTTAGCGGAGAAGAGAGATACCTACCTGGGCTCTGGATGAATTCCCTTTTAGTAGAGAAGAGAGATACCTACCTGCCTCTGAATGAATTCCCTTTTAGCAGAGAAGAGAGATACCTACCTGGGCTCTGGATGAATTCCCTTTTAGCAGAGAGGAGACATACCTACCTGCCTCTGAATGAATTCCCTTTTAGCAGAGAAGAGAGATACCTACCTGGGCTCTGAATGAATTCCCTTTTAACAGAGAAGAGACATACCTACCTGCCTCTGAATGATTTCCCTTTTAGTAGAGAAGTGAGATACCTACCTGCCTCTGAATGAATTCCCTTTTGGTAGAGAAGTGAGATACCTACCTGCCTCTGAATGAATTCCCTTTTCGTAGAGAAGTGAGATACCTACCTGCCTCTGAATGAATTCCCTTTTCGTAGAGAAGTGAGATACCTACCTGGGCTCTGGATGAATTCCCTTTTAACAGAAAAGAGACATACCTACCTGCCTCTGAATGAATTCCCTTTTAGTAGAGAAGTGAGATACCTACCTGCCTCTGAATGAATTCCCATTTAGTAGAGAAGAGAGATACCAACCTGCCTCTGGAAGAATTCCATTTTAGCAGGTGAGACACATACCTACCTGCATCTGAATGAATTCCTTTTAGCAGGTAAGAAAGCTACCTACCTGGGCTCTGAATGAATTCCCTTTTAACAGAGAAGTGAGATACCTACCTGCCTCTGAATGAATTCCCTTTTAGCAGAGAAGAGAGATACCTACCTGGGCTCTGGATGAATTCCCTTTTAGCAGAGAAGAGACATACCTACCTGGGCTCTGGATGAATTCCCTTTTAGTAGAGAAGAGAGATACCTACCTGCCTCTGAATGAATTCCCTTTTAGTAGAGAAGAGAGATACCTACCTGGGCTCTGGATGAATTCCCTTTTAGCAGAGAACAGAGATACCTACCTGGGCTCTGGATGAATTCCCTTTTAGTAGAGAAGAGAGATACCTACCTGCCTCTGAATGAATTCCCTTTTAGTAGAGAAGAGAGATACCTACCTGCCTCTGGAATAATTCCCTTTTAGTAGGTGAGACAGATACCTACCTGCCTCTGAATGAATTCCCTTTTAGTAGAGAAGAGAGATACCTACCTGCCTCTGAATGAATTCCCTTTTAGTAGAGAAGAGAGATACCTACCTGGGCTCTGAATGAATTCCCTTTTAACAGAGAAGTGAGATACCTACCTGGGCTCTGGATGAATTTCCTTTTAACAGAGAAGAGAGATACCTACCTGCCTCTGAATGAATTCCTTTTTAGTAGAGAAGAGAGATACCTACCTGCCTCTGAATGAATTCCCTTTTAGTAGAGAAGAGAGATACCTACCTGCCTCTGAATGAATTCCCTTTTAGCAGAGAAGAGAGATACCTACCTGCCTCTGAATGAATTCCCTTTTAATAGAGAAGAGAGATACCTACCTGCCTCTGAATGAATTCCCTTTTAGCAGAGAAGAGAGATACCTACCTGGGCTCTGGATGAATTCCCTTTTAGCAGAGAAGAGACATACCTACCTGCCTCTGAATGAATTCCCTTTTAGCAGAGATGAGAGATACCTACCTGGGCTCTGAATGAATTCCCTTTTAACAGAGAAGAGACATACCTACCTGCCTCTGAATGAATTCCCTTTTAGTAGAGAAGTGAGATACCTACCTGCCTCTGAATGATTTCCCATTTAGTAGAGAAGAGAGATACCTACCTGCCTCTGGAAGAATTCCATTTTAGCAGGTGAGACACATACCTACCTGCATCTGAATGAATTCCTTTTAGCAGGTAAGAGAGATACCTACCTGCCTCTGAATGAATTCCCTTTTAGCAGAGAAGTGAGATACCTACCTGGGCTCTGAATGAATTCCCTTTTAACAGAGAAGAGAGATACCTACCTGGGCTCTGGATGAATTCCCTTTTAGCAGAGAAGAATGATACCTACCTGGGCTCTGAATGAATTCCCTTTTAACAGAGAAGAGACATACCTACCTGGGCTCTGAATGAATTCCCTTTTAGCGGAGAAGAGAGATACCTACCTGCCTCTGAATGAATTCCCATTTAGTAGAGAAGAGAAATACCTACCTGCCTCTGGAAGAATTCCATTTTAGCAGGTGAGACACATACCTACCTGCATCTGAATGAATTCCTTTTAGCAGGTAAGAGAGATACCTACCTACCTCTGAATGAATTCCCTTTTAGCAGAGAAGAGAGATACCTACCTGGGCTCTGAATGAATTCCCTTTTAACAGAGAAGAGACATACCTACCTGGGCTCTGGATGAATTCCCTTTTAGCGGAGAAGAGAGATACCTACCTGGGCTCTGGATGAATTCCCTTTTAGTAGAGAAGAGAGATACCTACCTGCCTCTGAATGAATTCCCTTTTAGCAGAGAAGAGAGATACCTACCTGGGCTCTGGATGAATTCCCTTTTAGCAGAGAGGAGACATACCTACCTGCCTCTGAATGAATTCCCTTTTAGCAGAGAAGAGAGATACCTACCTGGGCTCTGAATGAATTCCCTTTTAACAGAGAAGAGACATACCTACCTGCCTCTGAATGATTTCCCTTTTAGTAGAGAAGTGAGATACCTACCTGCCTCTGAATGAATTCCCTTTTAGTAGAGAAGTGAGATACCTACCTGCCTCTGAATGAATTCCCTTTTCGTAGAGAAGTGAGATACCTACCTGCCTCTGAATGAATTCCCTTTTCGTAGAGAAGTGAGATACCTACCTGGGCTCTGGATGAATTCCCTTTTAGTAGAGAAGAGAGATACCTACCTGCCTCTGAATGAATTCCCTTTTAGTAGAGAAGTGAGATACCTACCTGCCTCTGAATGAATTCCCTTTTAGCAGAGAAGAGAGATACCTACCTGGGCTCTGGATGAATTCCCTTTTAGCAGAGAAGAAAGATACCTACCTGGGCTCTGAATGAATTCCCTTTTAACAGAAAAGAGACATACCTACCTGCCTCTGAATGAATTCCCTTTTAGTAGAGAAGTGAGATACCTACCTGCCTCTGAATGAATTCCCATTTAGTAGAGAAGAGAGATACCTACCTGGGCTCTGAATGAATTCCCTTTTAACAGAGAAGTGAGATACCTACCTGGGCTCTGGATGAATTTCCTTTTAACAGAGAAGAGAGATACCTACCTGCCTCAGGAAGAATTCCCTTTTAGCAGAGAAGAGACATACCTACCTGCCTCTGAATGAATTCCTTTTTAGTAGAGAAGAGAGATACCTACCTGCCTCTGAATGAATTCCCTTTTAGTAGAGAAGAGAGATACCTACCTGCCTCTGAATGAATTCCCTTTTAGCAGAGAAGAGAGATACCTACCTGCCTCTGAATGAATTCCCTTTTAATAGAGAAGAGAGATACCTACCTGCCTCTGAATGAATTCCCTTTTAGCAGAGAAGAGAGATACCTACCTCGGCTCTGGATGAATTCCCTTTTAGCAGAGAAGAGACATACCTACCTGCCTCTGAATGAATTCCCTTTTAGCAGAGATGAGAGATACCTACCTGGGCTCTGAATGAATTCCCTTTTAACAGAGAAGAGACATACCTACCTGCCTCTGAATGAATTCCCTTTTAGTAGAGAAGTGAGATACCTACCTGCCTCTGAATGATTTCCCATTTAGTAGAGAAGAGAGATACCTACCTGCCTCTGGAAGAATTCCATTTTAGCAGGTGAGACACATACCTACCTGCATCTGAATGAATTCCTTTTAGCAGGTAAGAGAGATACCTACCTGCCTCTGAATGAATTCCCTTTTAGCACAGAAGAGAGATACCTACCTGTGCTCTGAATGAATTCCCTTTTAACAGAGAAGAGACATACCTACCTGGGCTCTGGATGAATTACCTTTTAGCAGAGAACAGAGATACCTACCTGGGCTCTGGATGAATTCCCTTTTAGCAGAAAAGAGAGATACCTACCTGCCTCTGAATGAATTCCCTTTTAGCAGAGAAGAGAGATACCTACCTGCCTCTGAATGAATTCCCTTTTAATAGAGAAGAGAGATACCTAACTGCCTCTGAATGAATTCCCTTTTAGCAGAGAAGAGAGATACCTACCTGGGCTCTGGATGAATTCCCTTTTAGCAGAGAAGAGACATACCTACCTGCCTCTGAATGAATTCCCTTTTAGCAGAGATGAGAGATACCTACCTGGGCTCTGAATGAATTCCCTTTTAACAGAGAAGAGACATACCTACCTGCCTCTGAATGAATTCCCTTTTAGTAGAGAAGTGAGATACCTACCTGCCTCTGAATGAATTCCCATTTAGTAGAGAAGAGAGATACCTACCTGCCTCTGGAAGAATTCCATTTTAGCAGGTGAGACACATACCTACCTGCATCTGAATGAATTCCTTTTAGCAGGTAAGAGAGATACCTACCTGCCTCTGAATGAATTCCCTTTTAGCACAGAAGAGAGATACCTACCTGGGCTCTGAATGAATTCCCTTTTAACAGAGAAGAGACATACCTACCTGGGCTCTGGATGAATTCCCTTTTAGCGGAGAAGAGAGATACCTACCTGGGCTCTGGATGAATTCCCTTTTAGTAGAGAAGAGAGATACCTACCTGCCTCTGAATGAATTCCCTTTTAGTAGAGAAGAGAGATACCTACCTGCCTCTGGAATAATTCCCTTTTAGCAGGTGAGACAGATACCTTCCTGCCTCTGAATGAATTCCCTTTCAGTAGAGAAGAGAGATACCTACCTGCCTCTGAATGAATTCCCTTTTAGCAGAGAAGTGAGATACCTACCTGCCTCAGGAAGAATTCCCTTTTAGCAGAGAAGAGACATACCTACTTGCCTCTGAATGAATTCCCTTTTAGCAGAGAAGAGAGATACCTACCTGAGCTCTGGATGAATTACCTTTTAGCAGAGAAGAGAGATACCTACCTGGGCTCTGAATGAATTCCCTTTTAACAGAGAAGAGAGATACCTACCTGCCTGTGAATGAATTCCCTTTTAGCAGAGAAGAGACATACCTACCTGGGCTCTGGATGAATTCCCTTTTAGCAGAGAAGAGAGATACCTACCTGGCCTCTGAATGAATTCCCTTTTAGCAGAGAAGAGAGATACCTACCTGGGCTCTGGATGAATTCCCTTTTAGCAGAGAAGAGACATACCTACCTGCCTCTGAATGAATTCCCTTTTAGCAGAGAAGAGAGATACCTACCTGGGCTCTGGATGAATTCCCTTTTAGCAGAGAAGAAAGATACCTACCTGGGCTCTGAATGAATTCCCTTTTAACAGAGAAGAGACATACCTACCTGCCTCTGAATGAATTCCCTTTTAGTAGAGAAGTGAGATACCTACCTGCCTCTGGAAGAATTCCCTTTCAGCAAAGAAGAGAGATACCTACCTGCCTCTGGATGAATTCCCTTTTAGCAGGTGAGAGAGATACCTACCTGTCTCTGAATGAATTCCGTTTTACAAGTTGAGAGAGATACCTACCTGCCTCTGAATGAATTCCCTTTCAGCAGAGAAGAGAGATACCTACCTGCGTCTGGATGAATTCCCTTTTAACAGAGAAGAGACATACCTACCTGCCTCTGAATGAATTCCCTTTTAGTAGAGAAGTGAGATACCTACCTGCCTCTGAATGAATTCCCATTTAGTAGAGAAGAGAGATACCTACCTGCCTCTGGAAGAATTCCATTTTAGCAGGTGAGACACATACCTACCTGCATATGAATGAATTCCTTTTAGCAGGTAAGAGAGATACCTACCTGCCTCTGAATGAATTCCCTTTTAGCACAGAAGAGAGATACCTACCTGGGCTCTGAATGAATTCCCTTTTAACAGAGAAGAGACATACCTACCTGGGCTCTGGATGAATTCCCTTTTAGCGGAGAAGAGAGATACCTACCTGGGCTCTGGATGAATTCCCTTTTAGTAGAGAAGAGAGATACCTACCTGCCTCTGAATGAATTCCCTTTTAGTAGAGAAGAGAGATACCTACCTGCCTCTGGAATAATTCCCTTTTAGCAGGTGAGACAGATACCTACCTGCCTCTGAATGAATTCCCTTTCAGTAGAGAAGAGAGATACCTACCTGCCTCTGAATGAATTCCCTTTTAGCAGAGAAGTGAGATACCTACCTGCCTCAGGAAGAATTCCCTTTTAGCAGAGAAGAGACATACCTACTTGCCTCTGAATGAATTCCCTTTTAGTAGAGAAGAGAGATACCTACCTGCCTCTGAATGAATTCCCTTATAGCAGAGAAGAGAGATACCTACCTGAGCTCTGGATGAATTACCTTTTAGCAGAGAACAGAGATACCTACCTGGGCTCTGAATGAATTCCCTTTTAGCAGAGAAGAGATATACCTACCTGGGCTCTGAATGAATTCCCTTTTAACAGAGAAGAGACATACCTACCTGGGCTCTGGATGAATTCCCTTTTAGCGGAGAAGAGAGATACCTACCTGGGCTCTGGATGAATTCCCTTTTAGTAGAGAAGAGAGATACCTACCTGCCTCTGAATGAATTCCCTTTTAGCAGAGAAGAGAGATACCTACCTGGGCTCTGGATGAATTCCCTTTTAGCAGAGAAGAGACATACCTACCTGCCTCTGAATGAATTCCCTTTTAGCAGAGAAGAGAGATACCTACCTGGGCTCTGAATGAATTCCCTTTTAACAGAGAAGAGACATACCTACCTGCCTCTGAATGATTTCCCTTTTAGTAGAGAAGTGAGATACCTACCTGCCTCTGAATGAATTCCCTTTTAGTAGAGAAGTGAGATACCTACCTGCCTCTGAATGAATTCCCTTTTCGTAGAGAAGTGAGATACCTACCTGCCTCTGAATGAATTCCCTTTTCGTAGAGAAGTGAGATACCTACCTGGGCTCTGGATGAATTCCCTTTTAGTAGAGAAGAGAGATACCTACCTGCCTCTGAATGAATTCCCTTTTAGTAGAGAAGTGAGATACCTACCTGCCTCTGAATGAATTCCCTTTTAGCAGAGAAGAGAGATACCTACCTGGGCTCTGGATGAATTCCCTTTTAGCAGAGAAGAAAGATACCTACCTGGGCTCTGAATGAATTCCCTTTTAACAGAAAAGAGACATACCTACCTGCCTCTGAATGAATTCCCTTTTAGTAGAGAAGTGAGATACCTACCTGCCTCTGAATGAATTCCCATTTAGTAGAGAAGAGAGATACCAACCTGCCTCTGGAAGAATTCCATTTTAGCAGGTGAGACACATACCTACCTGCATCTGAATGAATTCCTTTTAGCAGGTAAGAGAGCTACCTACCTGCCTCTGAATGAATTCCCTTTTAGCAGGTAAGAGAGCTACCTACCTGGGCTCTGAATGAATTCCCTTTTAACAGAGAAGTGAGATACCTACCTGCCTCTGAATGAATTCCCTTTTAGCAGAGAAGAGAGATACCTACCTGGGCTCTGGATGAATTCCCTTTTAGCAGAGAAGAGACATACCTACCTGGGCTCTGGATGAATTCCCTTTTAGTAGAGAAGAGAGATACCTACCTGCCTCTGAATGAATTCCCTTTTAGTAGAGAAGAGAGATACCTACCTGGGCTCTGGATGAATTCCCTTTTAGCAGAGAACAGAGATACCTACCTGGGCTCTGGATGAATTCCCTTTTAGTAGAGAAGAGAGATACCTACCTGCCTCTGAATGAATTCCCTTTTAGTAGAGAAGAGAGATACCTACCTGCCTCTGGAATAATTCCCTTTTAGTAGGTGAGACAGATACCTACCTGCCTCTGAATGAATTCCCTTTTAGTAGAGAAGAGAGATACCTACCTGCCTCTGAATGAATTCCCTTTTAGTAGAGAAGAGAGATACCTACCTGGGCTCTGAATGAATTCCCTTTTAACAGAGAAGTGAGATACCTACCTGGGCTCTGGATGAATTTCCTTTTAACAGAGAAGAGAGATACCTACCTGCCTCAGGAAGAATTCCCTTTTAGCAGAGAAGAGACATACCTACCTGCCTCTGAATGAATTCCTTTTTAGTAGAGAAGAGAGATACCTACCTGCCTCTGAATGAATTCCCTTTTAGTAGAGAAGAGAGATACCTACCTGCCTCTGAATGAATTCCCTTTTAGCAGAGAAGAGAGATACCTACCTGCCTCTGAATGAATTCCCTTTTAATAGAGAAGAGAGATACCTACCTGCCTCTGAATGAATTCCCTTTTAGCAGAGAAGTGAGATACCTACCTGCCTCTGAATGAATTCCCATTTAGTAGAGAAGAGACATACCTACCTGCCTCTGGAAGAATTCCCTTTCAGCAAAGAAGAGAGATACCTACCTGCCTCTGGATGAATTCCCTTTTAGCAGGTGAGAGAGATACCTACCTGTCTCTGAATGAATTCCGTTTTAGAAGTTGAGAGAGATACCTACCTGCCTCTGAATGAATTCCCTTTCAGCAGAGAAGAGAGATACCTACCTGCCTCTGGATGAATTCCCTTTTAACAGAGAAGAGACATACCTACCTGCCTCTGAATGAATTCCCTTTTAGTAGAGAAGTGAGATACCTACCTGCCTCTGAATGAATTCCCATTTAGTAGAGAAGAGAGATACCTACCTGCCTCTGGAAGAATTCCATTTTAGCAGCTGAGACACATACCTACCTGCATCTGAATGAATTCCTTTTAGCAGGTAAGAGAGATACCTACCTGCCTCTGAATGAATTCCCTTTTAGCACAGAAGAGAGATACCTACCTGGGCTCTGAATGAATTCCCTTTTAACAGAGAAGAGACATACCTACCTGGGCTCTGGATGAATTCCCTTTTAGCGGAGAAGAGAGATACCTACCTGGGCTCTGGATGAATTCCCTTTTAGTAGAGAAGAGAGATACCTACCTGCCTCTGAATGAATTCCCTTTTAGTAGAGAAGAGAGATACCTACCTGCCTCTGGAATAATTCCCTTTTAGCAGGTGAGACAGATACCTACCTGCCTCTGAATGAATTCCCTTTCAGTAGAGAAGAGAGATACCTACCTGCCTCTGAATGAATTCCCTTTTAGCAGAGAAGTGAGATACCTACCTGCCTCAGGAAGAATTCCCTTTTAGCAGAGAAGAGACATACCTACTTGCCTCTGAATGAATTCCCTTTTAGTAGAGAAGAGAGATACCTACCTGCCTCTGAATGAATTCCCTTATAGCAGAGAAGAGAGATACCTACCTGAGCTCTGGATGAATTACCTTTTAGCAGAGAACAGAGATACCTACCTGGGCTCTGAATGAATTCCCTTTTAGCAGAGAAGAGATATACCTACCTGAGCTCTGGATGAATTACCTTTTAGCAGAGAACAGAGATACCTACCTGAGCTCTGGATGAATTACCTTTTAGCAGAGAACAGAGATACCTACCTGGGCTCTGAATGAATTCCCTTTTAACAGAGAAGAGAGATACCTACCTGCCTCTGAATGAATTCCCTTTTAGCAGAGAAGAGACATACCTACCTGGGCTCTGGATGAATTCCCTTTTAGCAGAGAAGAGAGATATCTACCTGGCCTCTGAATGAATTCCCTTTTAGCAGAGAAGAGAGATACCTACCTGGGCTCTGGATGAATTCCCTTTTAGCAGAGAAGAGACATACCTACCTGCCTCTGAATGAATTCCCTTTTAGCAGAGAAGAGAGATACCTACCTGGGCTCTGAATGAATTCCCTTTTAACAGAGAAGAGACATACCTACCTGCCTCTGAATGAATTCCCTTTTAGTAGAGAAGTGAGATACCTACCTGCCTCTGAATGAATTCCCTTTTAGTAGAGAAGTGAGATACCTACCTGCCTCTGAATGAATTCCCTTTTAGTAGAGAAGTGAGATACCTACCTGCCTCTGAATGAATTCCCTTTTAGCAGAGAAGAGAGATACCTACCTGGGCTCTGGATGAATTCCCTTTTAACAGAGAAGAGACATACCTACCTGCCTCTGAATGAATTCCCTTTTAGTAGAGAAGTGAGATACCTACCTGCCTCTGAATGAATTCCCATTTAGTAGAGAAGAGACATACCTACCTGCCTCTGGAAGAATTCCCTTTCAGCAAAGAAGAGAGATACCTACTTGCCTCTGGATGAATTCCCTTTTAGCAGGTGAGAGAGATACCTACCTGTCTCTGAATGAATTCCGTTTTAGCAGTTGAGAGAGATACCTACCTGCCTCTGAATGAATTCCCTTTCAGCAGAGAAGAGAGATACCTACCTGCCTCTGGATGAATTCCCTTTTAGCAGAGAAGAGAGATACCTAACCTTGGGTTCGGATGAATTCTTTCTTTTTCTTTTTTTAATATCTTTTGTATTCGAGTTTTTAATATCTGTTGCATAAGCAACATACATTGTTCTTTTATCGTACATTTCACATTGCCATTCTTCCCCTTCCTCTCCCCCTACTCCCTCCCCTCCCCCTTGAAGCCTCTCGTCTTTTATCCTTTTATCCCCAGCCACGGGCACAAAGTCTGAATCTTCCACTGAATGTCTTTTCTTCCTTCCGTTGACATCCACTCTAAGTAGGTCTTCCATCTACTCCTTCTTTCTTCGTTCTTTTCTTGCCATGTAGTCTTCTGGTGCATTCTCTCGACGATATCCGACTGTATGAATTCAATCAGATAGTTGTGCCAGATCTCTACAGTCCATTTACTTTTATCCTTCCAACCCAGAGCAAGAACTGCTTTACTTGCTAGCAACATAGCCTTAAAAGTGGCTTGGTCCTCCTTATTTACTGTCTGCTTTCCTGTTATACTCATTACCATTAGGTTAAAGTCTATAGTTAAGGATACTTTGCATATCCTTCCTATAATTTTTAATATTTTTGTCCAAAAACCCTTGACCTCTTGGCATTCCCACCACATGTGGGAGAACCACCCTTTAGACTTTCTACAATGCCAGCACATTGGGCTTAGTCCCGAAATCATATTTGCTAATTGCGCTGGTGTTTTATACCATTTTGTAAAAAATTTGTTCCAGCTCGTTGAATTTCATAGCTTTGATTTCCTCTAGACCTTCCATGATTTTGCCTGCTGTCTTTTCTGATATCTGTCCCTCCTTACTCCAAGTTTTTTGTAAATATGCTATTGTCTTGCCTTTATTTGATAACATTCTCCTTTAAATTCTTGCAGCTAACCCTTGTTTTGACTCTTGCATTTGTTTATATATTTCTTCCATTGGTTCATCTGTCCAAATTGCCTCTTTTTCATTAATTGTTTTAACCCTGTTATAGAGACCTATTATTTTTAACCAGTATTTACCTATCTCTTCTACTATATCCAGTAAGGATTTTAAGGTTCCTCCTCTATACATATCTCCCAGTCTATACTATCCTTTTCCCCTTAAGATTTCCCACCATTTAGTTTCTCTCATCTCGCTGTAGATAGTCTCTAGCGGTGCCCATCTTGAAGGTCTCCTTAGCCATAAAGTTTGCCATTTCTTCCATACTTCTAATGTTGAGCTCCTGGGCCCTATAGTTGATTTTAAATCTTTATTTATAACTTTTGAGAAGATACCAAAACTTCCTATGTCGTTGTTAATCTCATTTTCAAATCTCACCCATTTCTGATCTCTTCCTTCCCCTATCTCTAGTAAAAACTTTAATTGAAAGGCTTCATAACAACTATTCAAATATGGGGCTCCCCAGCCCAATTCTGTTCTGTGACTGTATACCAACCTTTTTTGAATCCTACATTATTTATTGCCAAATATCCACTGTCTTATTCTTCTGTTCCAGTTTTCTATCTTTTTTGTGCTAAGTCCTAAAGGTATCGTCTGGAATAAATACGTTAATTTGGGCACCCAGAACATTTTAACACTTCTAATTCTAGAGGAGATGCCTAAGATTTTGTCTATCCACTTTTTCATATCCTTCTCTATCTTCCTCCATGGATGAATTCCCTTTTAGCAGAGAAGAGAGATACCTACCTGGGCTCTGGAAGAATTCCCTTTTAGCAGGTGAGACAGATATCCACCTGCCTCTGGATTAATTCCATTTTAGCAAAGAAGAGAGATACCAACCGTGCTCTGGATTAATTCACTTTTAGCAGAGAAGAGACATACATACCTGCCTCTGGAAGAATTCCCTTTAAGCAGAGAAGAAAGATACCTACCTGGGCTCTGGAAGAATTCCCTTTTAGCAGGTGAGACAGATATGTACCTGCCTCTGGATGAATTGCCTTTTAGCAGGTAAGAGAGATACCTACCTGCCTCTGGATGAATTCCCTTTAAGCAGAGAAGAGAGATACCTACCTGGGCTCTGGAAGAATTCCCTTTAAGCAGAGAAGAGAGATACCTACCTGGGCTCTGGAAGAATTCCCTTTTAGCAGGTGAGACAGATATCCACCTGCCTCTGGATTAATTCCCTTTTAGCAAAGAAGAGAGATACCAACCGTGCTCTGGATTAATTCACTTTTAGCAGAGAAGAGACATACATACCTGCCTCTGGAAGAACTCCCTTTAAGCAGAGAAGAGAGATACCTACCTGGGCTCTGGAAGAATTCCCTTTTAGCAGGTGAGACAGATACGTACCTGCATCTGAATGAATTCCTTTTAGCAGGTAAGAGAGATACCTACCTGCCTCTGGAAGAATTCCCTTTTAGCAGGTGAGACAGATACGTACCTGCCTCTGGATGAATTCCCTTTAAGCAGAGAAGAGAGATACCTACCTGGGCTCTGGAAGAATTCCCTTTAAGCAGAGAAGAGAGATACCTACCTGCGCTCTGGAAGAATTCCCTTTTAGTAGGTGAGACATCCACCTGCCTCTGGATTAATTCCCTTTTAGCAAAGAAGAGAGATACCAACCATGCTCTGGATTAATTCACTTTTAGCAGAGAAGAGAGATACATACCTGCCTCTGGAAGAATTCCCTTTTAGTAGAGAAGAGAGATACCTACCTGCCTCTGAATGAATTCCCTTTTACTAGAGAAGAGAGATACCTACCTGCCTCTGAATGAATTCCCTTTTAGCAGAGAAGAGAGATACCTACCTGGGCTCTAAATGAATTCCCTTTTAGTAGAGAAGAGAGATACCTACCTGGGCTCTGAATGAATTCCCTTTAAGCAGAGAAGAGAGATACCTACCTGCCTCTGAATGAATTCCCTTTGAGCAGAGAAGAGAGATACCTACCTGGGCTCTGGAAAAATTCCCTTTAAGCAGAGAAGAGAGATACCTACCTGGGCTCTGGAAGAATTCCCTTTTAGCAGGTGAGACAGATATCCACCTGCCTCTGGATTAATTCCCTTTTAGCAAAGAAGAGAGATACCAACCATGCTCTGGATTAATTCACTTTTATCAGAGAAGAGAGATACATACCTGCCTCTGGAAGAATTCCCTTTTAGCAGAGAAGAGAGATACCTACCTGCCTCTGAATGAATTCCCTTTTAGCAGAGAACAGAGATACCTACCTGCCTCTGAATGAATTCCCTTTTAGCAGAGAAGAGAGATACCTACCTGGGCTCTGAATGAATTCCCTTTTAGTAGAGAAGAGAGATACCTACCTGGGCTCTGAATGAATTCCCTTTAAGCAGAGAAGAGAGATACCTACCTGCCTCTGAATGAATTCCCTTTAAGCAGAGAAGAGAGATACCTACCTGGGCTCTGGAAGAATTCCCTTTAAGCAGAGAAGAGAGATACCTACCTGGGCTCTGGAAGAATTCCCTTTTAGCAAGTGAGACAGATATCCACCTGCCTCTGGATTAATTCCCTTTTAGCAAAGAAGAGAGATACCAACCGTGCTCTGGATTAATTCACTTTTAGCAGAGAAGAGACATACATACCTGCCTCTGGAAGAATTCCCTTTAAGCAGAGAAGAGAGATACCTACCTGCCTCTGAATGAATTCCCTTTTACTAGAGAAGAGAGATACCTACCTGCCTCTGAACGAATTCCCTTTTAGTAGAGAAGAGAGATACCTACCTGGGCTCTGAATGAATTCCCTTTTAGCAGAGAAGAGAGATACCTACCTGGGCTCTGGATGAATTCCCTTTTAGCAGAGAAGAGAGATACCTACCTGGGCTCTGAATGAATTCCCTTTTAGCAGAGAAGAGAGATACCTACCTGCCTCTGGAAGAATTCCCTTTTAGCAGGTGAGACAGATATCCACCTGCCTCTGGATTAATTTCCTTTTAGCCGGTGTGAAAGATGCCTACCTGCCTGTGGATGAATTCCCTTTCAGCAGAGGGGAGGACAGTGAGGGAATCTCAGCTTCTATCAGTTGTGCTCCCTTGACGTGCGATCGGATGCAACCGATTCGGCTCATATTCCATAAAATTGATCTTTTTTCCCCTTTTCTCTGCCTATTTTTTGTTGAGTATGCTAGGAGGGACAAGCCCAGGCTATAGCATACCAGGCTATAACGGGGTTTACCACCCCTTCCTTTTTTAGTCTTATTTTTTGTTGGGAGCTTCCATACCTAAAAAGTGAACAACACTCAGAATCAGAAATGTGAAAAATATTCTAACACAAACACCTCCAGTTCATTCCTCCCCCCTCTCTTATCATCGCTAAGTGTCTGTCATCTCTGTCCCCTTCCTTCTTTTTTGCCTTTTAAAATTATACATCTGGGCTTTTTTATTGGTCTCCAGCATGCTGGTTCATTGATTGAGATCATTCCCTTTTTAATATGTGATTCTCAAAGTTATTGAGAAGAAATTATTTAAACAAAGTATGCAAGCACAATTCAAAATCCATCTGGATCAAATCCCTTCCACCAGAAGTTTATGAGGCTTGTTTGGGTGGCTTCCGTGAGTCTCTACTGACCATCAGAGGAGCCAAGAGGTCAAAGCCTCCCTGACTTTTTATCTGTCAGCCTCAGTGGACTAAGGAGGCTCGTTCCACATCTCCCTTTCCCATTTCAGTTCCCACCCCCAATCAACATAACAGTTAAAAATTAACCAGCTAACCAAATGGGATTCAGTGTCCTCCAAAGCACAACAGCACAGCCTATCCAATCACAGGACTCTGGCTGAGCCCAACTGTCAAAAGAAACTCAGCTCAACTGTTAAGGCCCAACTGAGTTTCCCACTCAGGGTTCTGGATTATGATGCGTAGGAATGACAGGGAACTTTATGAGGTCAAGGAGCACATGGCAACGGAAGTGTTTTGCTATTTTCTGCTTTTATTATTATTACCACAGATGGGTTAAACTGTGGCATGCCACTTCCTGTAGCCCCAGAGGACTTGCTGATACAGTTCCTGGGCCAACCGGAAGTGATTCAGGCCAATTTGAAAGTTAATAAGCCTGTAGAGGAAGGGGTGTAATTTTGCTGTTCCTGACAGCTGTGACACGGCAGCTGCTTCCCTCAAGCCCCTTAAAGAAGCAAAGAAAAGGACACAAGTGGCCAGTGAGGATAAAAGCACGCATTGCGCTTTGGAAGCGGGGCTTGGATGCTCAGCAGGCTTACAGCTCAGCGCTGGGACTGCCCCCCTCAGGCCATCTAGTGCCCAGGCAATGAGGAAAGGTTTCAGTTAGGATACTTAGCAAGGTTTCACCCATTTGAATAAAGTAAGACAATCAAATAGTTTGGGGGGAAGTTAAATTGAGCAGAGCAATGTGATTTGATTGGCTAACTAGATGGCTGTACTTACAAGTAGCTGGCAAACTGTGGGTTAGCAGAGGAGAGTTGGGCATGCTGGTGAGCACCGTGACACATCTATGGGATGGACGGAAGATTACCAAAATTAGTGATCCCCAATGAGGTGCTAGTGGGGGCCATGGTGCCACTGGTGTGTTTCCTGGTGACTACTTGCTTTTCCTCCCAAACAACTCTTCAGATGCTTTTGACAATCCTGGAAGGCATTGCCTTTGCGTCTGGAAGAAGCGCCATTGCCCATCTCATGGGAGGATGCTTAGCTTGGGACCTGCCAGCATTTTGTCATTGCCTCCGCAGCAGCAGTTCCAAAGCTGGTCCTTCCTCCCGTGGCAGCTGTTTTGCAATGGCACCCACTACCATTTTGCAAAATTTGAACAGTGGCTCAGCAAGGCCGAGGACCCCTTACCCAAATCAGCCACGTTGAGTGGGCGTGGGGCCTGGCAGCTTTGCTAGCCCCATTGCTTGCAAAAGAAAGGCAACATATTCACGTCTTAAGGCTTTGAAGCAGGGGGAAAGGGTCACCCAAACCGAGGAGACAAGAGGAGGGGGTGGCTTCAGAATGCCTCATCTTCACTGGAGGTTGGGAGATAGGAAAGCAAATTGGGGAAATTGTGGCAGAACAATTAATAAACTCATGGCCTTAGTTTACCTCCCATCATTGTCTTAGGTCTTCATTCTGGTGAGAGCTTCTTACATTTCCTGGCTAATTATCGCAGAGTGGGACTGTCGATGTTACAACTCGGTCAGCAGTAGAGGGTACTGAAACTGTTGTTGTTGTTAATTACATTTCTAACCCACCCTTCCGCAAGCGGGCTCAGGGTGAGGTACAACAGTTATAAAAATACAATAAAATATTAAACAGCAATTCATAAAACAGTTCATATTATAAAAATCAACAAACAGATAATAACTGTCCCAATAGGGGATACATGCATACCCTATAAAATCACATCTAGTTTTGCCAGTCGTGGAGCAGGAGGGGCGATTCTGTGTAAATCCCCCATTTGACATTATGCTATTTACATTATCAGAAAGAGTAAGCTTCCAGTTGGCCCTTTAGACTTGCCACTCAGGCTTTTCTCAGTCTCTAGACAAGCTGAGTTCCGCACTCAGGATCCATCTCAATTAAGCTGCATTCCTTTGCTGTGGTCACGTGTTATACATCTTATGTGGGAAGGACTGGGCAAGGGAACAGGGGGAGGGGTCCAGCCAAAGAGCAAAGAATTTGCAGTCCACATGAATACACGGGAAGCCGCTTGGCTTGACAAGATCATTATTGCCTGTTGTGACTGGCAATGGCTCTCCAGAGTCTCCCTCCCCAAAAGGAAGGAAGACATCCTGGTATCAAGAAGAAAGAAAACCCACAGGCTGGATTTCCCAAAAAAGTTCACAAAATACAACAATAAAAATATGTATTGTATACAGCACAATCCTTACTCACAATATCTGCAATATAAAGGTAAAGGTGCAAGTACCAAGTCATTACTGACCCATGGGGGGACATCGCATCACGACGTTTTCTTGGCAGACTTTTTGTTACAGGGTGGTTTGCCATTGCCTTCCCCAATCTTCTACACTTTACCCCCAGGAAACTGGGCACTCATTTTACCGACCTCGGAAGGATGGAAGGCTGAGTCAACCTTGAGCTGGCTACCTGAACCTGACTTCCGCCAGGATCGAACTCAGGTCGTGTAAGCAGAGCTTGGGCTGCAGTACTGCAGCTTACCTCTCTGCGCCACCAGGCTCTGGATCTGCAATATACGTATATAGAAAAGAAATGTAACACCAGGTGTTATATGTGGCAAAAATATACCCACTCTAAATAACATCCAAGCACTTGGTGTCTGAAGAAGGGAGCTCTGAGTCTCTAAGGCTTACACCATGAAACTCTTGTTTGTCTCTTAAGATGCTTCTCTGCTCAAATGCAACCACTTGTTTAACTCCACAAGGCAATATTGTATTTCATGAACTTTGTTTGGAGGTCTGGCCTGTGGGTTTTCTCTCTCCAGGGTCTCAGGCAGAGGAAATGCTTTCACCTCGATTACTACCTCATCCTTTTAGCTGGAAAGGTAGAGGGTTGAACCTGAAAGCATCTGCATACAGAACGTTTCCCAAAGAAAACAAATTGGGGGGCGGGGATCCTTCTGGCTGAATACAAAACATTTCTTTTTGATTTCTTGTATATTATTTATTAGACATCAGGGCTGCTTTTCTAAGTCAATCTTCTGATCTCTTCATTGCAGTCTCCCCTGGGGTTGATGATTGAGCCTAGGAACAGAAAACTCTGAACAATTTCAGTTTTCTCGTTGTCCCTTTTAACATTGTGTAATTCCTCAGTAGTCATTACTTTTGCTTTCACGATGTTCAGCTGTAATTCTGCTTTGGAGCTTTCTCCGTTAACCTTCATCAGTAGTCAAGACTTTGCTATTTTCTGCCAGTAACCTGGTGTCATCTGCATATCTCAAATTGTTAATGTCCCTCCCACCAATTTTCACTGCACCTTCTTCTAGCTCTAATCTAGCTTTCCTTATGATATGCTCTGCATAGAGGGTGAACTAGGGTTGCCAGGTCCAGGTTGGGAAATTCCTGGAGATTTTGGGGGTGGAGCCTAGAGAGGGGTGGGTTTTGAGGAGGGGGAAGGGCCTCTGTGAGATACAATGCCATAGAGTTCACCCTTCAAAGCAGCCATTTTCTCCAGGAAAACTTCTCTCTTTGTCCAGGAGATCAATTGTAATTCCGGGAGATCTCCTGCTACCACCTGGAGGCTGGCAACCCTAGGGTTAACAGGGAGATAGTATACCTCTGATACCTTTGCCAACTGGAAACCATTCTGTTTCCTCATATTCAAAAAGACAAAGACGCACAGGGCACTCTCTTCCTGCTCTCATTGGTGGAGTAATTGCCTATTGACGCCTATTTATGTAATTTTGTATTTATTGGTTGGTTGTATCTGTTTTAATATGTATTTTAAATCTGTACTTAAATACTCGTTGTGAGCCACCCTGAACCTGCCAGCGAGGAGGGCGGATTATAAATCCGATTAACATAAACATTCCAAAGCGATATTTAAAAGGCGTCAGTATGGAAGCACATACAGAAGTTGCTGGGGCGGGGAGAAAGCAAACTCTCCCTGTTTTGCCGCCTCGGCCTAGCTTTGGGCACCTGTTGCCTCCGCATCTGGCTGCGACCGATACGGAACCGGCAGCATCGGCGCGGCTTCCTGGAGTCCTTGCCCCTTGATAGCTCCTGCTGGCCAATCAGCATCTGAAGGGAACTCCGGCTGGGTCTGGAGCGCCTCGTTCAAAGGGGCAGGTTCAGACTTGCCTCGGCTGGAGCAAAAGTGGTGCGAAAACGAAGCAACCTCCGGGAGAAAGATTTTTTTCTTTTAGCAAGCGAAGATCCCAAACGTGCAAAAGTTATTAATTGCACAATAGCCAAGAGTGGAAGAAAGAGGCGGCAACGTGTGGGAGGGCTGAAGGGGCGTTACGTGGCCCAAGTCTCAGAGCAATCAATAGGACTTACTTCCAGGTAAGTGTAAGGACATGTGGACCGTCCTCAGTATGTTTTTTCAGAAATCCCGCAATTTTCAGTGACACGCATCAGTGTAGATCAAGATGGGTAACCGTGTTAGTCGGTTTGTAGCAGTGGGAAAGAACAAGAGACCAGTAGCACCTGTAAGACTTAACAAAATTTATGGTAGGGTAGGAGCTTTCGTGAGACACAGCTCACTTCTTCAGATGCACATAGAATGTGAATCCATCTGTCCTTACATGCATCAGTGTGCCTAAAACATTTTAAAATTTTCACAAACTCATATACGCGTGCACACATACGCACACACATATCTCAGTCAATAAGCTTCCATCTTTGTGGCTGAATTGCCTAGAACTAAAGCGGGGGGGGGGAGTGTTGGTGGGTAAGGCAGGGCCCTGATCCATGTGTCTTCTGAGTGCATGTTCTGGAGGTGCCTATCTCTACCGTCGGGTTTGACAGCCCTAACACTGATGCAATACTAATAGCTGTGGTTATATACAGCTCTTCTAGACTGATCAGTGGCCCACTTAGAGCGGTGAACAAAGTCAGTGATATCATTATCGCCACAATACAGCTGGGGAGCTGGGGCTGAGAGGAGTGGCTTACCCAAGGCCACTTGCTGAGCTCATAGCCGTGGTGAGAGTCGAACCAGCAGAGTGCTGATTTGTAGTCCAACCACTATGCCGCTTTTACTCAGAAGCAATAGCCCTGCTCACAGGTTATAGTGAACACATCTGGTATGCACAAGTGCACGTCTGTTTGTAAGAAAGAGCCAGTGCACATTCTCTTTACGAATAAATATGGATAAATAGGGAGTTTAAGTCACATGTTGAGCTGTATGTGTGTTAAGTGTAACATGAGTATTATTCAGGGCAAGTATAAAGAAAAATCAAGTATGTATACCAGTTGTACATGTAGTCACTGAAGCTTGTGAGCAAGCCTAATTGCTTACGTTTAAGAGGTTTGCTATTTTTATTCTAGCCTCCTGACTCAATCCTGTTAACCCAAAGTAACTTCTAGTGTGGATAGTCCAGACAAGCTTGATTTTGCCAGATCTTAGTAGCTAAACAGAGTCAGCCCTGGTTAGTTTGGGATGGAAGACCAGGGTCACTATGCAGAGGCAGGCAATAATAAATTGAAAACCCCAGTAAGGGTTGCCATAGGTCAGCTAAAACTTGATGGGCCTTACCACCAGCACCAGGTTCTTATCTGGTGGAGTTTACTGTCTGAGAAATATGGGGACAATCCTAAGCGAGTCTTCTCAGAAGTAAGTCACATCTTATTCAGTGAGGCCCGTTCCCCACTGAGTAAAATTGCAACTGTGCCATCTAGTTCTGCTGTATGCAGTGTTGAGCGTGCCTATTTAAAATCACTGTGTGTTCCTAACTAGGCAAAGGATTGTACTACAACCCTAAATGCGTTTGCATTTATGTACTAGTGAAGACAGGGTGTTTACTTCTGAGTAAGTTTACATAAGGTCAGGCACCAGGGCTACAGACCTAAGAGTGTATGGTAATTCTTATCCTTCAAAGCACCTCCCCTTCTCATTTGGAAAAGGCAGGTTATTCCAACAACATAAAAAATCCTGCAAGTGCTTCCTGAGGAACTTTCAGAGGTTGATTCTGCACACATTAGATAATGCACTTCTAATCCTCTTTAGAGATCATTTGGAACTGAATTTTTCATGTGTGAAACAAAAAATCCACTTCAAAACAATTGCTAAAGTGCATTATCCAATGTGTGCGGAAACAGCCTAAGTAATAAAAGTAAAACAAAAACAAAAACCAACATATACCTTGTTATAAGTTCAGTGCTAAAATATGTCCTCCCACATCCTCTTGCGGAGTCATCTCACAGTCTTAATAGAAAAGAGTCCAGTAGCACCTTTAAGACTAACCAACTTTACTGTAGCATAAACCTTCGAGAACCACAGTTCATCTTCATTCTTCTGTGCCTCCACACATGGGACTGCGCAGGCGCAGGCCAGCCGCCGGAGAATTTTCTAGAGCTTCCATGGCTCCGAAGGGGCCGTTTGTCGCGCGCCTCAGCGACCGTTTTCCCGCCCAAACGGTCACGTGATCCTCCAGCGACCAACGGCCCCTTCCCTCAGTTCTCTTCTTGCCGCCGCTTGGAGAGAACGTGAGCTTCGTTGCTCTGTGCTTTTGTGCTTCGTGCTTTACTCTAACTGATTGCTTGGCTTTTGACTTCGGACTTCGTGACCTCGACTATTCTTTGGATCTCGCTTTGGACTTTGACGTGGACTCGGTAATTTGACTCGGACTGTTTTTGACCCTTCTTTCGCGTGCCCCTGAAGATGGCCTCTACGGCTCTCTTCAAGCATTGCCTAAAATGCCACACTAAAATGGCCAAATCCGATGGCCATGATTTGTGCCTTTTTTGCTTGGGGGAGACCCACAATGTCTCGGCCTGTAGGATCTGCCAGGGTTTCACCAGCAAGGCCCGGCAGGATCGCAAGGCCCGGCTAAATTCCTCGTTGTGGCAGAAGGTCATGTCGGAGGGAACCCCGTTACGTCCGTCCAAGGCCGGCCCTAGCCCCTCTGCCGAACGGCAATCAAGAGCTGGCTCAGTGGCCTCCGCGAGGTCGGGGTCGAAACCGCTTCCCCCGAGTGCCTCGGCGTCGAGAGCGGCCTCTCCAGCGCAGGGACCGGTGCGGCCGCCCCGTAGCGCATCATCTACCAGGTCGGATCCGAGACCAGCTTCGGAACCGAGGGTCCTGGTACCGAGTCCCCGGTCGGAACCGACGACCGGTTCGATCCCGATCAAGGCGAAGAGGTTGAAGCCGAGGTCCCCTTCGAAGGCGAGGAGCGCGTCGGTTCCGAGGTCTTCTTCGGAACCAGCGAAGAAGAAGAAGAAGACCAAGCATCACCGGTCGCCGCGTCCCGCTCCTCAGGAGGAGGTCATCGTGCTTCCTCACACGCCTTCCCCTCATCTGGGCTCCCCGGAGCCAGAAGACATCTCCGTGCCGGTGCCGGATCCGATGGCCTTCGAGACGGTGCCCGCAGAATTCTCGTCGGGGCCGGAGCCGAGCCCGCGCCGTCAGAGCCGACCATCGCTTCCCCTTCGGTCGCCGAGGCTGGAACCGAGCCCGTCCCCTCGTCGGAGCCGTCCGTCGCCTGCCCGTCCGTCTCCACCCCCGGTCGGTCGTGAGCAGCATGGTTCCGGGGACAGTGTCCGATCAGTCCGGTCCGCTGCGTCCCGGCATCGACAGGCTTCCTACCTCCCCTCGCCATACCGTTGCCAATGGGAGGGGGCACCTGCGGGCTTCTCCGTGTCGGAACCGAGGCTTTCGACATCGAGGTCGGCGTGGGCTCCCCCTCCGCTCCCGGTTCCGGAATCCCAGCTCGGTTCCGATGAGGAGGAAGTGGGGAGCTTTGGCGGCTACCAGTCGGAGTCCTGGTCCGAACCATCGCCGGCTGAGGAGCTAGTGCCATCGGCGGACTCGCCATTCGAGGACCTCCGCATCTACGCCGACCAGATGGCAAGGATGGCCAAGGCTCTCGAGATGGACATCTCTTCGGCAGTCCCCCAGACCAAGGACAAGCTCCTCAAACGTATTTACGGGGACAATCCGGCGTACGTTGGCTTTTCCATGCTCGAGGGTATTGAGGAGATTGTGGAGAAGGTGTGGCAGGTGCCCTGTGATCAGCCTCCAACATCCAAGCGCATCGAGCAGCTTTACAAGATCAAGCAGGGCACCTGGCCGGCGTTGGTGAAGCACCCTCCACCTTCCTCCTTGGTCACAGAGGAGTTCAACCCCCGACGATCGGGTCACTCCTCGGTGCCTGCCGATAAAGAGGGCAAGAAGCTGGATGCCATGGGCAGGCGCCAGTACATTGTAGCTTCGCTGGGTCTGAGGATTGCCAACTACCAGACCATCATGGCAGGGTACCAGCTGTACCTCTGGGAGAAGTTGGCATCCTATACCCGAGACCTCCCTCCTGAGCAGAAGGCTGTGGTGTCCTTGCTGCAGACGGAGGCTGTGAGGCTGTCTAAGCAGCAGATGAACGCTGGGAGCCACGCTGCTGACACTGCTGCTAGAGGGATGGCGTCGGCGGTGGTCCTCAGGCGCCACTCTTGGTTGCGGTCGACGGCCCTGTCCCAAGAGGTGCGTTCCAGGGTGGAGAGCATGCCCTTTGAAGGGGACTCGCTGTTCTCCAAGTCCACCGACGAGACCCTGAAGAAGAAAAAGGAGGACAGACAGACGGCGCGGTCTTTGGGTCTGGCTCCAGCTGACAAGCCCTCCTCCAGGTCACGGTACGCTCCCCGGTCTGGCCCTTACCATTTCCAGGGCAGATACCAGCAACAGCGGCCGGGCTACCAGCAGTATCCTGCCTACCAGCAGCCGCCTTACCCTCCCGCACAACAGCAGAGGAGGCGTCGGCCCTTCAAGCCTCGTCAGGCACAGCAACCGGCCCAGCAGAAAGATCAGCAGGGCGCCGGGAGGCAGTACTGACGGGTCGCGCCAGCCGTATCCCCGAACTTTTCGGACAGACTTAGTCCACTCCTCTCTGAGTGGGAGTCAATAACATCTGACTCATGGGTCTTAACTATTGTTGAACTGGGATACGGGCTGGAGTTTGTTGAGCTGCCTAGATGCAGTTCACCCCTGACAGCTGTCAATAACACTATGGCCGAGCTGGATGCGGAGATCGTGTCGCTCTTGGCCAAGGGTGCTGTGGAGGAATTGCCCTATGAGGACTCTGTGAAGGGTTTCTTCTCTAGGTTCTTCCTGGTCCCTAAGAAGGATGGGGGCTTACGTCCCATTTTAGATCTGAGGGGCCTTAATGCCTTCCTCAAGGTGACCAAGTTCAAAATGGTAACGTTGGCGGCTGTGATCGCCTTGCTTAAACAGGGGGATTGGTTTGCGGTTCTTGACTTAAAGGACGCATACTTTCACGTGGGGATACGGGAGGAGCACAGGAAATACCTGAGCTTTGTTTGCCGGCAAAGGGTTTTCCGGTATAAGGTGCTCCCCTTTGGCCTGTCCACTGCCCCACGAGTGTTCACGAAATGTGTGGCCCCTGTGGTTTCCTTCCTACGGGAGGAAGGCTGTACCATCTTTCCGTACCTCGATGACTGGCTCATCGTGGCTGAATCGGAGTCTAGGCTGGTGCAGGACATTGACTTGGTACTTAGCACTTGCCAACGCCTGGGGCTCCTGGTGAACTTTGAGAAATCCAAACTGGTGCCCAACTGCAAAGTGTCCTACATTGGTGCACTTTTAGACTCTGTGGAGGATAAGGCTCTGCTCCCTTTGGAGAGGGCTCGGTCCCTAAGGGGTCTAGTGTCCTTGTTTAAAAGGAACCGATTCCAGTCTGTGCGCACTATCCAGTGCTTACTAGGGCATATGGCAGCGGCCACCTCTGTGGTGCCTTTTGCTAGGCTGCGTATGCGCCCTCTCCAGAACTGGTTTGTGCGGAGGTACGATGCTCTGCTGCACCCTCCGTCCCTCAAATTCTCTATCCCGAGGGTCATCCTCTCCTCCTTGGACTGGTGGCTGTCTGATGACAACTTGTTTAGAGGGACCCCCTTTGTGTATCAGCACCATGACGTCACGGTTACCACTGATGCCTCTCTGTTGGGATGGGGGGCTTACTGTGGTGATGTGTCTGTGCAGGATGTCTGGTCTGACAGGGAAAAGACCCTCCATATCAATGTGCTTGAACTAAGGGCCATTCGTTTCGCACTTGTGTCTCTTACAGCACTGCTGAGAAATCGTCAGGTCTTGGTGCAGACGGACAACACGACTGCCATGTACTACGTGAATCAGCAGGGGGGCACAGTGTCCATGGCCCTGTGCCGGGAAGCCACACTTACTTGGCAGTGGGCTATCAGGAACGGTGTGTCGCTCCGTGCTATACACGTGGCTGGGTCAGACAATGCCCGGGCAGATGCCCTCAGCAGGGTCCCTTTACTGGACCACGAGTGGGAACTGAACGTAGAGTGCATTGGGCCGATCTTTCAGATGTGGGGTCACCCGGTGATAGACGTATTCGCCACTGCGGCGACCACCAAGGCCCACACGTTCTGTTCCAGGGCAGGGAGCGACCCCCTCTCTATTGGGGATGCCTTCCAGTTTACGTGGACGCAGGGCTTGCACTACATGTTTCCTCCATTCCCCTTGATTCCCAGGGTCCTGTGCAAGATAGAGGAGGACGGGACGGACTGCATCCTGGTGGCCCCCTTCTGGCCACGGCAGGTTTGGTTCCCGAAGCTCCTGCGGATGTCCCAACGGACATATGTGAGTCTGCCCCCTCGGCAAGACCTTCTCCTAAACGGGAGCCTGGTCCACCACGATCCCAGGAAGCTGCACCTAACGGCTTGGCGGATCGTTCCTCCCCGATAGGCTTTACTGACGAGGTACAGAGGGTCCTCCTGAATGCTCGTCGGCCTTCCACTAGGCGCGCTTATGCGGCCAAGTGGCGCAGGTTTGAGCTTTGGGCACTTGCCAGAGGAGTGGTGCCCGACAGCAGTCCCTTGGGGGTTGTGTTCGAGTATTTGTGCCACTTGCGTGGCCGGGGCTTGAAGGTGTCCTCCCTCAAGGTCCACCTGGCAGCGATATCAGCTGCTCACGCCCGAGTTGAGGGGGCTACGGTGTTTTCTCACCCACAATCCCGCCAGTTCCTTAAGGGCATGTACAATCTTTACCCACCTGTGTCGGCGCCAGTGCCTCAGTGGTCGCTGTCCTTGGTGCTCTCACGTCTCATGTTGCCTCCATTTGAACCTATGGCTACCTGCCCCTTGGATATGCTATCCTACAAGGTAGCATTCTTGGTGGCCGTCACATCGGCCAGAAGGGTCAGTGAGCTGTCTGCACTGCGGTCTGACCCTCCCTTTCTTGTGTTTCATCCCAACAAGGTGGTCCTGCGTCCCTGCCTCGGATTCCTGCCCAAGGTGGTGTCCGCCTTCCACCTCTCGCAGGATATCTCACTACCTGCATTCTTTCCTCAACCTTCCTCTAAGGGGGAAAAGGCCCTTCATTCCCTAGACTTGAAGAGGGCCCTAGCCTATTACCTGGATAGGACGAAGGGATTCCGCTCCTGTCCTCACCTGTTTGTATGTTTTGGGGCCAAGGACAAGGGTAGCAGGGCTTCCTCACAGACCCTGTCTAGGTGGATTGTGGCGGCCATTAGCAAGGCCTATTCCCTGGCAGGGGTGGCTTGCCCGCTCCATGTCAGAGCCCACTCCACGCGGTCCCAAGCATCCTCTTCGGCACTCCTCAGGGGGGTGCCCCTGGTTAACATTTGTAAAGCAGCCACATGTCCTCTGCAGACACCTTTGTCAGGCATTACGCCGTTGATGTCAATGCGGAGCAGGATGTATCTGTGGCCAAGGCTGTCTTACACTCCCTTTTTTCCTGAGGGAGTTTTGGAATGACTTTCTTGGCGTACCTGTTGGGTACCCTTGAGTGAAAGTGTGTATATATGTACCTGGGGGTGTGTATATATGTAAATATTGAGTATTTATGTGTCCTTACACAGTATTTTTACATAGATGTATATATGCATATCTATTTATTGTTGCTCTTGTTTGTTCAATAAAATTGTGTTGGACTTCACCCCCGCCTTCCTTATTGTGTGAAGCTTGGTACACTCCCATGTGTGGAGGCACAGAAGAACGAAGATGAAAACAGGGTTAACATACCTGTAACTTATGTTCATCGAGTTCTTCTGTGCTGACACACAACCCTCCCTCCTACCCCGCTGTGAACTCCAATGCACAATGATGTGGTGGCTGTAACAGAAATTGGTGTTTTTAAGGTGTTATGGCTGAAGTGTGTTGGTCAAGCGGCGGCAAGGGAGAACTGAGGGAAGGGGCCGTTGGTCGCTGGAGGATCACGTGACCGTTTGGGCGGGAAAACGGTCGCTGAGGCGCGCGACAAACGGCCCCTTCGGAGCCATGGAAGCTCTAGAAAATTCTCCGGCGGCTGGCCTGCGCCTGCGCAGTCCCATGTGTGTCAGCACAGAAGAACTCGATGAACATAAGTTACAGGTATGTTAACCCTGTTTTCTCTTCATCAGATGCAACTGACAAAGAGAACTGTGATTCTCAAAAGCTTATGCTATAGTAAAGTTGGTTAATCTTAAAGGTGCTACTGGACTCTTTTCTATTTTGCTACTACAGACTAACATGGCTAACTCCTCTGGATCTATCTCACAGCCTTGTATCTTTGTTTGCCTGAAAAGTCTTTGAAGAGGTGATTGATAACGCATCTGCTTAGCACTGACTGTGATCCATTTGTTTGAAAATGTCCATTGCCTAACTCATGCAGTGAATGTTAGGATGGATGAAAAACCATGTTGGGCAATGGTCACTGTGTTGCCAACAGATTCCGCAGCGTTTAGAGGTATGCAAATATTTGTAAAACACAACATCGTGAAAATGTTCTGTGGGATTGCTAAAGCTTCCCCCGTTTATTTGCTTGTTTGTCTGTGCAGGTGGAAGATGGCCACTAAAAAAGACCCCCTGTGGCTTGACTTAAGAACTAACTGCCCTGAATATGTCATAAATGTAGGGAAAATAATATTTGGTGAGAACCAAAGAAGCCGCAAGAAGAAAGCTGTTGAAATGAATGTTCGAGAGCAGATCAAGAAGGATAAGTCCAAAAAATCCAACAAAGAAACTAAAAAAGAAATAAGCGTGTTAAAAAAAGAGCGGACAGAGAAACTAGATCATCAAGAAACTCTTCTCCTCCGAGCTGCCTGTGCCTTGCTGAACTCTGGGGGAGGAGTGATAAGGGCCGAAATTGAAAATGAAGACTATTCCTATAAACTACACGGGCTTGGTCTAGACATAGAAAATTCCTTTCGGGACCATATTCAATCCGATACCTTCTCTGACTACTTTGATACAGTCCAGGATGATTCTTGTTTGCAGATTTGGGTCAAAACTTGGAGTCGTGAGAGCTTATCGCAACCCATAGGAATATCAAAGACTCGTCTTTGTTGCTTGGGAACTGGGCTGTTTCAGAGATCCGGCACCTCGGTTGTGAAAATGAAACCCATGGAGGCTCTGAATTTTCTGAAAGCAAAGCAAACGTCTGCTAAGAAAGATCCTGGAGAGATGGCCGGGTTGACTCAGAAGAGGGTGCGTATTTGGGAGAACATTGGACATTCGAGAGGAGTTGGTGTGCAGGTGGAAGAAGATATTCACAAGGCTGCCGCTCAGTTTTTTGAACGACACAGTCTGGAATTCAGAGAATTCCTGGAGTTCACTGAGTCATCTGAGGTTGAGTTTAAAAGCTTCCCAAAGGATAAGGACATCCTGGAATTTGTTAGAGCGAAGCTGCCTGAATACATCTCTGCTTTTGCAAACACCAAAGGAGGATACTTAATTTTTGGAGTTGGCGATGATCGGAAGGTTATTGGATATGAAGTAAATTTACAGCCGGAGCAACTGGAAATCGAAGTGCAGGAAACCATTGAGAGTTTGGCCCACTTCCATTTCTGCACGTCTTTAGAGAAAGTCACATTTAAATGTAAAATCTTGCCTGTTTATGAAGCAAACGGAACAAGGCATGGTTACGTCTTTGCCATACGAATTGAGCCGTTTTGCTGTGCTGTTTTTGAGGCCACTCCGGATTCCTGGATTGTGAAAGATCACCAAGTGAAGAAACTGGAAGTTGATGAATGGGCCGAGCTGATGGTAGCAGAAGACCCAGGTCCTGTTATAGTGATGTGCCTTGTGGGGTTCAGTGTGCAGTTTATTCGTATGCCGCTTTTAGCCCTTTAAAGAATCCCCCCACCATTTCCGTTCCAAGCTGTGCTGTAGCTTTACAGCACAATTTGGCTGGAAAAGAGAAACAGTATTGGGGGGGGGGGGCGGTTTCTAGGCATGGAGTGAGCATCTGGCACAAGCTTGCTAGAGGAAAGCAAGAGAGGAGGGTGGTGGAGGTGAACGGAGCAGCTGAGTTCACTAAACAGTCTCTTGATGGGTGGAGTTTTGGCAACGGGAGGTCCCCATGTTGTGCAGATAAGGAAAGGAGGGACGCATTGGGGTGGAGAGGAGATGAGTTAGGTGGAAATTAAATGAAGGCAAATGATACAAATAGAGAGTCATATGACTGAGAAACAAACTTCATTAACTGGAAGCTGATGTCACATTGTTAGAAAGGAATATAGTAGGATAACAGAGCCTTGTGCTGAGAAGCACCTAGGTTAGGGGAGGGGCTGTGGCTCATTGGAAGAGCATCACTTTGGGCCAAGCTAGAAGTGACGAATGACACCTTGAATGGCAAGCGAACAGACTCGATCGAGTGGAGCGCAAGCGTACAGGGAGGAATACATGTGAGTCTGTTCACTTGCCATTCAAGTGTCATTCGTCACTTCTAGCTTGAAGAAGGTCCCAGGTTCAGTTCCCAACACCACCAATTAAAAGGCTGACATTTGGAGGAGGGCAAGGAGCTGTTCCAGTTGGCAGCAAAGGACAGGACCCGAAGCAACGGGCTTAAATTACCTGCAGAAAGGTACCGGCTGGATATCAGGAAAAACCTTTTCATGGTCCGAGTAGTTCAAAGGTGGAATCAGGGAGGTGGAGAGCTCCCCTTCGCTGGCAGATTTCAAGAAGAGGCTGGATGAATATTTGTCAGGGATGCCTTAGGCTCATCCTGCATTGGGCAGGGGGTTGGACTAGAAGGTCTGTATAGCCCCTTCCAACTCTGTGATTCTGTGGACCAGGCATTAGGTGATATGAAAGACCTCTGCTGAGACCCTGGAGTGCCACTAGCAGTCAGAGTGGCCAGTACTGACCTTGATGGGCCAATGATTTGATTCAGTATAAGGAAGCTTCATGTGTGAACCTAAATAGTTTGAACAATGGTCTAAAAGCTTTCAGTGTATAATTGTGTTAAAAATCATTCTGTGCTTTCTTTTGTGGCGTCAGGGTTGTAATACAATCAGGTGGGACATCTCCTGTCCTGTCTTTTGCCATCTTTGTTTTTGTATTGCAAAAGCCCTATTTCAAGGGGCCTCTTATGAACGGCAAAGGCAAACTGGTTGCAGATCCAAGGTGGATGGGGATAGAGACAGAACCGCAAAATGGATGCTTGATGGCAACAAGCATCAAGGATGTTCCTTCCCAGACTCTGGGCACATAATGAGGGCAATAAAAGATACAGATTTGCCCTCATTGGGCTGTGATACTTCAGAGTAAGGCAAATGTTTGTGTCTATGATGAGGTGAAGTGTTTAGGGTGTTCATTTTTTCTTTACTTCCCAGATCTTTCACATTTTGTTGATGGCTTCCAGATCGAATTGAGTAGGTGCCGTAAGTCTCCACTCACCAAATCGGTATATTCTGCCAAAGGCCTCACCTGCACGAAGGATCTTCAAAGCTCTCTGTGCCCAGGTGAGTTCTCACTTTTATTCTGTAATAACAAACACTGTGATTGTGTAAATTAGCAACAATATTGAAGGTTACATCATACACTATTCTTATTCTGTACAATACAGCCTGTTTTAGGCGTGGGTAAGAACATAAACAAAAACTAGTCTAGAAATCTGCGGACAAAGAGTTACCTAGCAATAAAAATCCAGATTTCGACAGGACCTTTGGATTACTGTCCATAGACCAACGGTAAGGTTGTCTGCTCCTGAAGCGAAAGCTGCTGTCAGGATAAAGCCCAGATTCTCTTATTCGGTTCATCTGTATCTAATTCACTTTTGGTATATCCAAATGAGGGGTCATTTTTTCAACCAAACTTCACCAGATTTGGAGAGAACCTACTCCTGATTGTCCTCTAATAATCCCCCAAGTTTCATGAAGATTGCACACCAGGGGGCAATTTTATGGGCCTCCCAAGAAGGTGCTCCCAATTCTCCCTTATTCCCTATGGGGAAAAATATGGGGGCTATCTAGAAGACTGGGGGTGGCATTTTTCCTGAAAACACAAAAATTTCAGGGGATCTACTCTTGACTATCCTCTACAGACCCCCCCCCCCCAAGTTTCAGGAAGATTGGCCCAACTTAACCCTACCTTGGGCTTGTGGCTGGGTGCTGCTTGGTTCTGTCCTGTGGTGTTTCCCCACTATCTGAACCCAGTGTCTGGCTGCTATTAATGACACTGATTCTACCGGGCTAAGCTGCAGCAGTGTCCCTTGCTTCAGTTTGGTTTAGGTGGAATGGATGTGATGGACCCCTATTGGCCACTCACTCCCCCCCTCCCTGCCTCACTCCCCCTCTCTCCTGCCTCTGCCCTACTCCCCCTCCCTCCTCCCCTTCCCCTCTTAAGAAAAAAGTGGGAGAGGTCCAGGAGGAGCCTGCCGGAGGCTGAAGCCACATTTCCTAGATTTACCTGCATTTATCCAGAGGTCTGAATCTGGGTTCTCAAATCGAATACAGGATTCTCTGATTTGGTTTAGGAAAGCCAGATTAAGCTGGATTGGCAAAAATCCGCCCGCCCCCCCAATGCTGGATTGGATTGCACACCCCTAATGGGCAGTTTTGAAGCCTCGGGTCCTTCTTTTTGGCTCTTGGATTCCAATGCATACAACTTTTCTCTGTCTCACTCAACACTTTCTTTCCAGTGTTTCTCTTCGAGTCTCTCTACACAAGAAATCTGACATGTGAAGAACACATGTAGGGAGATGCAATGTTAGCAAGGAAGGGTAGTTTATAAAGACAGAGCTGGCAGCAGGGCAAAGGCTTTGCTGTACACTGGAGCTGTGTGAAGGGGCTGTGAAATGCCAGAAGGAAAACTTTGGCCCATCATATCCTCTCCATGTCCAACCCCAGCTCTGGAAGGCAGCTCCAGCCCATTTCCATTCCTCGCTGCCCTTTGGTTGCGATCCCACACAGTTTTAAACTGGAGAGGTACTGATGCCAATAAAGGTGAACTGAACTGAACTGACTGGAGAGGTGAAACTGACAGAGCCTTCTGGGAGGCGAAGATGAAATTAACAAACCCTCTGAGGAGCGATCTCTGTCCGCTTTGTCTTTTTAAAGCACCCTGCCCAGCTAATGTTGCGTCTCCGCACACTTGACTAACATGCACTGAGGTGTCTTGTGTAGAGAGACTCTTTGTTTCATGTGTGATTTGTTGATGCTGAGACCTCACTGCTACAATCAGAAACATAAAGACTTTTTAAAGAACTGTTTGCTATATTTTGCCTCTTCTTTGTACTGTGGACACCATTCTCTATTGCCTTCCTCAGTCCACTAAATTTTCAGGAACTTCAATAACGCCTTTACAATCATTTGTGTCATTTTAGAATAAAATGTTCTCGAATTTCTAGGAGATTCAAATGGGATAATCTGTAAACCAGAAGAGCTCTGCGCAGAACTCTTCTCTGAGTATGTGGGACTGAAGAGAATTATGAACAAAAAGATGGAGGAACGGCAGTTTTCTAAAGGAGTCTTGATCTTTTCAAGAAGCTGGGCTGTTGATGCCGGACTCCAGAAACATCCACATGTTGCCTGTGATATTTCTTAATAGCCACAGACACCGTTCCAGTGCTGTACACCATTACTGTGGCTAAGGATGATTCTGTCTCTTCAACAATCCCCGTGCCGGGATATTCAAGGGATGTTGCCCGTATATTGAAGCAGAAACTAGTGAATGAAGGGGGATATACTCGGAAAGTGTGTGTGGTTCCACACGTCATTGAGCTTGGCACTCATGGTGAGGTAAAGACAGATTTGAGTTTGCTGGACACCTACCCTCCCACTTACGTGGTCTCCAGGAATGATTTAGAGGAACTGATGCAAGCCCTTGTGATTGTCTTGCTGAGGTTTCGGTCTGTCTTAAGTGACCGGCTTGGCTGTGAATTTTTCAACCTTCTCACCCTCAAACAGTATGAGATCCTGACCAAGAATCTGCACAAGAACCGCAAGCTGTTCATCTATGGCCTTCCAGGATCGGGGAAGACTGTGGTGGCCTTGCAGGTCATCGAGAAGATGAGGAATGTTTTTTGCTGCCCCCCCAGTGAAATCCTTTACATTTGTGAAAACAAACCTCTGTGTGAGACTGTGAGGTAAATATTTTGCACAACAGTCGACTCTCCTGGAGAAAACTGGAAAATTGACTCTATAAAATTACATAAATTTGTAAGGGCGATAGATAAATTGAATGTGGTTGTTGTTGTTAATAATAATAATAACAACATTCGATTTATATACCACCCTTCAGGATGACTTAACACCCACTCAGAGCAGTTTACAAAGTATGTTATTATTATCCCCACAACAATCTCCCTGTGAGGTAGGTGGGGCTGAGAGAGCTCTGAGAGAGCTGTGACTGGCCCAAGGCTGGCTTCAAGTGGAGGAGTGGGGAATCAAATCCAGTTCTCCAGATTAGAGTCCCATGCTCTTAACCACTACACCAAACTGGCTCTACACCCTGCCCTCCCCAGGCTTCTCCAGGAATTTCCCAACCTGTGGTTGACAACTCTAGCAAGATAGTTCTTCAGTTGGGCGGGGATACTAGGAAGTAGATTACTGATCCAGTTATATAAACTCACTGCCTAGCTTGCCTTCTTAGTGTGGGTAGCAAATGGGCTTCAAGAAAGGAAAGACAGCAAGACACCCAACAGTTTTTAATTAAAGAGGAGTTTACAAACAATATAAGAAATCTAGTGTCCTCCAAAGAACATTTTGGCCGGTAAATTGAAATGCACACTACTTTCCACATACACACCTCTTAGCTATCCAGCCAGTGGACTCTGGGGAGCAACTCCTCAGTATACGATGTTCTTACCTGTCACTTTGTATCTTCCTGATGCATGCTGGGTTCTGGTGGGGATTCACAGCCATTACAGGATGTAACACACAGATCCAACAAGGATAGAGGAATGCCCAAACGATTGATGTAGTGTAGTCTTGGAATGGATGGCCTGCCTAATCTGACACAAGCCGTGTTTCTTATGAGATCGCTAATTACGTGTATGTACAGAAACAGACTATCATTTCTGCAGGCAAAGGATTTCTGTCCACCAAACATAATTCTCCTGTTTCCTCTCAGCAGTCTGAAATTCGCACCCCCCCCCCCCAAATCCTGTCCTTGGAGTTCCCCCAGAAACTGCATTTCAGAAGGCATTTGGGACTACCACGGGATAGGGAGCGTTAAGAAATCCACATTCAGTGAGCAGAAATCCTTGCTTCTGCAGAAACGCTAGTCTGGATTCAAGCCAGTAAATAAACACCTAATACATTTTTTTCTTTCCTAGAATGAAAAATGTGTGCCAAGCTGTGACACGAGTCAGTTTTTTAAAAAGGAAATACCTCCCGTCAGTGAAGCACATCATAATTGATGAGGCCCAGAATTTCCGGTCCGAAGATGGTGATTGGTATGGGCAAGCTATGGAAATCACACAAGATGATACTCGTAAGCCTGGTATTTTATGGATCTTCTTGGATTATTTACAAAAAACACACCCTTTTGATTGTGGCCTTCCTCCTCCGCATGCTCAGCAACCTCAGGAATGGCTAACTCTAGTGGTGCGGAATGCCACTAAAATTTATGACACCATGAAAGAACAAATGAATGATATACTAAGTTTTTCTAATGGACATGATATTCCTTATGAACAGTTAAAAACTCTGGTAGATGAAGCTCGGTGTGGTCACAGTCTAGAAGGTGTTTTAGTGAGACCTGATGTGAATGATGAAAATGCAATAGCAGATTATATAGTAACTAAATGTCTTCAGTACTTCCAAGATGGTTATTCTGGAAAAAACATTGCTATTCTGTGCAGTACTGCAATAGAAAGGGATAAATATCGGCCCTTACTAACATCTAAAATGGCAAGACAGATGAGAAAATTAAAGCTGCTTGTAGACTTCACAGAAGCAGACGGCGCAAAGGGGGACAGCATTGTTCTAGACAGTGCCCGTCGTTTTTCAGGCCTTGAAAAAAGTATTGTGTTTGGTATTTATCCATGTTCGACCTCACTGGCTATTGCTGAAAATCTGTTACTCTGCATGGTATCACGGGCCAACTTGCATTGTTATTTGCTGTACGATTATCAATGAGTGAGGGTCCCATGAGTGTGTCCAGTTCTTCCAAAAATTGACAGGTCTTTCAGTTTTTAATATTTGTGGTATAATACAGACAGTGGCTTCATGTAAAGTGTTTTAACTGTGTAAAATAATGTAGTGCCCTCACCTGGATAGCCCAGGTGAGCCTGATCTTGTCAGATCTCAGAAGCTAAGCAGGGGCTGCCTTGGTTAGTATTTGGATGGGAGACCTCCAACGAAGACCAGGGTTGCAGAGGCAGGAAATGGCAAACCAGCTCTGTTTGTCTCTTGCCATGAAAACCCCGCCAGGGGTCGTCAGAAGTCAGCTATGACTTGAGGGTACTCTCTACCACCAAATAATGGAGTAATATTCTAATAACGCAGTGAGACTAATTAAACAGCATGGGTTGCATGGCTAAAATGTCTAATGCCCTAAGAGGAACTTCTGTTATAGTTGTCAGATCTTCCCAATTTTAATGTATTTTTGTAATTCAGGTGGAAGTTAATAAGAGTATCAGTATATCAAATTTTGTTCACTTTTCAGAAATCACTTATCTTCCTTCCAATCAAAATCTGGATATATTCTGTTACTGTACACTTGTTCAGGGAGTTATCAGCAGCCCATCAGCACCGACTAAGATTAGTATAATTAACAGCGCATGGGGTCATGAGAGAGGGGCTCCTGTAAAAGGGATAGCCAGGAGAAGAAGCATTTTTCCCTTATGCAGTTGCATTAGATGCCTGCAAAATGAAGGCAGGTACTGCCGGTTAAGGGTTTCTTAGCTAACTCAATATGTTTATTTTCTTGCATATATATATAAAAGATAAGTAAACAATAGAGGGCATCCTGTTAAACAGACTTCTGCCTGCAATGCTGAAGACCTAGCAGAGTTATGCATAATCTCACAGACATAAGGTTGCAGCCCGATACTTTGCAAGTTTGCTTAGAAGCAACTCCCACTGGATTCAGTGAGCTTGTCTGTAATTTATGGCTATATTTTATGTGGTTTATATGGAACGGTCTGCCTGAAGAGGCCAGATTTCCACAAACTGTGCAAAACTGATTTATCCAGGAGCACTTTCTTACACAGGTTATGGGGATGTGTTGCAAAGAAATGGTTCAGAGATGCAGTGGTACAGGGATAGGGACTATAGACTATACTACTATGTACTGTCTGTTGCTGTAAGTATGCTCCTACTGGCTAGTTCTTCGCAGTTTTATATATCATCTATCAGTTTGTTTCTTTTTAACATTGTTTTTCAGGTGTGTATTGGATTTTTGCTTGTTCTCAAACTTCTACTCTCCTTACCCTATTGTATTGTTTATTGAATATCCCAGACAATGTTTGTATTGATTTATAATCCAGTGAGAAATAAAGATTATAAATAATGCAAATAAAAATAAATAACCCAGTTGTCACCTTGGAGAGTTTGACATGCCTCATGAGTTTTAAACTGGAATGGTAAGATATGTTTTAAATTTTTAAAAAATCACACGTCCTCCCAGGAGATGCCACAATAGGATTTGGAATCCCTTTCTTTCTTGACTTGTTGTCTTTTTTAAAAAACAAAACAAGAGTAGAAGGATGCCTCTCCTTTCTGATTATAACTATACCCAGAGCTTTAGCAATCCAGTTCTGCAAAATTACGATTGAGAATACAAACCAGATTTTATCAAATCAGCAGCTATAATATTTGAGTCCCTGAACTTCTTTGAAGCAGGAAGTCTTAGGAAAACGTTCTCTGAGCCTCTGAAACTGGCCATTCTTAAAAGAGCTTCAGCATCCAAGACCATACTGATTTTGGTAACTGTGTGGACACCTACATTGACCTAGGTAAGAGAGATGGAGGAGGAAATGGAAGAAACTTGGAATTGTTTTGTGTTATTGGTGGGAAAGTGCTAAGAACTCAATTTCATATAGTAAAATAGATGCCAAGGAGTCTGGAGCTGTTGCACATTTTATGGGATTTTGGGGCGCGTGTCCCTGGGGGCATCTCCATTATTGCCCATACCACCAATTGAGACTACACTGTAAGAAGTGCAATGTATCTTTCTTTAATTCTCCTTTTAGCCCCACTGGATCTAAAGCAGGCCTCTCCAACAAATAGCTTGTGAGCTACCAGTAGCTTGTTAGTTGCTGCAGAATAGCTCATGTATCTCCTGGAAGACCCAGTAAAAGTTTACAAAAAGTTCTGCTCTAGGCATTTAAAAAAATGTTTTTATTTCATACACTTTTCACTTGTGCTGCCCAGCTGATAGTTTTATTTCTGGTGCACTTCCTAGCCCCTGTTCTGTTTTTAGAATAGAATTAAGCTTTGTAACATCGGCAGAGGAGAAGGGGAGTAATGGGGATATTTTTCATGACTCAGAAGAGGCTCTCATTAAAGAAAGGTTGGAGATTCCTGGTAAAGGGAGCATGAACGTTGCTGCAATGTTGCAGGGCCCTGTGAGCAAATCACAAGACGGGCTTATAAGGTCGCCAACCTCCTAGAGAAAAAAGACATCTCTTTAATAGAAACTTTATGGAATGGTCTTTACCTCCATGCTATGAACAGCTTCAGCTGCCCATTTTTACACATTAAAGCCTCTGTTGAATGGACAGCAAGGCAGAAGAATTTTTATAGTCTTTATGACATTAAGACATTGGTGTAATTATAACACGATTGGTTGTCAGTTATTGCACAGTGAGAAATTTAGTACGCATGTCACTTTTTAAGGTGCAGAGTCAGCTTCTGTTACAATGTGCAGGTGTGGCCCTACAAAATCAGCTATTGTTTAAGCTTGTTACCTTTTAAGCATTCTTTGCATGTGTCCAACACACACAATGTCTGCTTGTGTTATCTCTAAGACAGAGCCATGAATTTCTTGCTGTCAGCTTTTAATGTAACTAAACACAACTTCAAATCACTTATAGTAAACCTGTGGTTAAGAAAATGCTGTTTGTTAGAGCTATCAGCACCTAACTGGTTATTATTTCGGTGAACATATAGTTTGCCTGGCTGATCTTGGCTGAGCCAAAATACTGTTTGCCTGGGGCATGTGAGATGCCTAGCAAGCTTGGAACAAAGTCATTCGAATACAGGTTGAATTGATGAGGTGCAAGAATGCAGCCCTGGAGTACACCTCTTTGGACAGGTACTTGGTTCGATATCGTTCCTAGTTTGTTTAGTTTAACACGCAATACATTTCCAGACTAGAGGTTGATTATCAGTCTCTTGGGAAGATGCGTAAGCATTAAGTTTGTTCCATGGTCTTGCGTGGGATACGGAATCAAAGGTGGCCCTTAAGTCAATAAATGCTGCGTATAGGGAGCCAGGTGTGTCTAACACATATTTGCTTATCAGTGAGGCAAGCATAAAGCAGTGGTTCACGCAAGAGTGGCCCTTTCTGAAACCAGCTTGTTTTTCATCCAGTACTTCCTCTTTATCCATCCAGTGCAGCAGGGTATTTTGCACACAAAGCAAGAATGGAAGGAAACTTTTCCTTCCTGATTTTGACTACTCCCAGGGCCTTGTCAATCCAGACCTGCAACGTTACGATGTTAGAGACTACTCCCAGAGTCCCACCAGTCAATCCAGTAGCCACAGTATCAAAGATTCTGAACTCCTTTGAACTCTACATTCCAAAGACCAGAAGTGAGACATTCTTCGGAAAATGTTCTCTGAGCCTCTGAAACAAAACTGGTCGATCCGACAAGAGCTTCAGCATACAAGATTAATGAACCAATTTTGGCAACTAGGTGGACATATTAACCTAGGTAAGAGAGAAGGGTGGGGGTTATGGGAGAAACTTGGAAGTGCTCTGTGGTGTCGGTGGGAAGTGCAGAGAGCTCAATTTCATGTAATAAAATGGCTATCAAGGAGTCCAGAACTATCTGCCGGTTATATATGGGCCTTTTGGGCACAAAGTGTCCTTGGGGGGCTCTCTATTGCAGCTCATTTCTTCCCTACCCTACCAGTTGTGACTACACTGTAGGAAGTGCAATGTGTTTCTCTCTAACATTCCTTTTAGCCCCACTGGTTCCAAAGCAGGGGTCTCCAACAAATAGCTTATGAGCTACCGGTAGCTCATTGCTGTAAAGTAGCTCATGTATCTTCTGGAAGACCCAGGAAAAGTTTGCAAAAAGTTCTTCTCTAGCCTTTTTTTAAAAAATGCTTTTATTTCATTGTTATTTTCAACTGTGCTGAGTCATTTCTGGTGCTCTTCCTCGTTCCTTGTTCTGTTTCCTGACCGGAATGGAATTTGGTCAAATGTGGGGAGGGAGGAGTAACTTGCAATATTTATTATTACTCAGAAGCAGTTCGCATTAAAAAAAAGGCCAGAGATTACTGATAAAGGGAGCATGAATGTTGCTGTAATGTTGCAGGGCCCTGTGAGACAAACACAAGAGGGTTGCCAACCTCTTAGAGAAAAAAAAAGTTACATCTCTAATAGAGACTTAATGGAATGTTTTTAAATTCCATGTAATGAAGAGCTTTGGCTGCCCATTTCTACACATTAAACCCTCTGTTGAAAGCACAGACATTTTGCTTCAGGCTTAATGGCTTGGAAGATGCACTGGAATATGATTTTGCCTTCTGCGTCCTGCACTGCCTCGGACACTTCTCCCAGCGGGAAATGGAAGATCGATCCAGCACAGTGTAGAGCAGAGATCCCCAAAGTGGTGCCTGTGGGAGCCATGGTGCCTATGGCCTTTTCTGGCACCCGCTAAGTCTTTTTAGAAGGTGGGGGGAGCCAGATGGGCCTTTCGCCCAGCAGGGCTTCTGATTGGCTATTGGAGATTTGATTGGCGTTGCTGCCACTATTGAACAAGGATCTTCTAGACAGTAAGCCAAGCTAGAAGTGACAAATTACACTTGAATGGCAAGTGAACAGACTCACATGTATTCCTCCCTGTTCACTTGCCATTCACTTGCTCTCCACTTGACCACTATTTGGTGAAGTGGAGCGCAAGTGAACGGCAAGTGAACAGGGAGGAATACACATGAGTCTGTTCACTTGCCATTCAAGTGTAATCCGTCACTTCCAGCTTGGCTCTGAGTGACTGATGGTAAGCTGTGGCAGCTCTTTTGTGACTAGCTGTGCCTCCAGCAGCAGCCAATCTGTGGCTGCTGTTTTGTGGCTGCAGCCACCACATTGTTTCAGAATTCCAAAGGTGCCCGCCCACAGGCTCAAAAAGGTTTGGGACCCCTGGTATAGCAGTTAGAGTATCAGACTAGGACCAGGATGACCCAGGTTTGAATCCCCACTCTGCCATGGAAGCTTGCTGGGTAACCTTGGGCCAGTCACACTCTCAGCCTAACCTACCTGAAAAAGTGGTCGTGAGTGTAAAATGGAGGAGAGGAGAATTATGTAAGCAGCATTAGGTCCCCATTGGGAAGAAAGGCAGTGCACAAATGAAGGAAATACATAAAATTCCTTGTGTGGGTGACCCCTCTGCCCAGCTTTGGGCCTCAGCAGATGCCCAGCCATGCTATCCCCTGATGTTGGACAATTTTGGCAGTGAAACTGTAACAAAGAATGATTCAAACAGAAGTATAAGATCTTTGGCAGTAGCTCTTCTATTTTTTTTAAAGAAAATAAAGGCAGTTAACTAAAACTTCCAAACTATGTTGGTCCAGCAACTGTATGTAGCACCTTGCTGTGTGCCACCTACTGTGCCGGAGATGTGGCAGATTTTGTTTGACACAGAGAGATGAATTTTTTCTGGGGCACCTTGAGCTCCACACAACCAAATCCAAAAGCCCCATAATTGGGGTCGGGTAAACATGCTCCACACTGGGTCCAGGTCAGGAGGCCTGGCTCCCAGTAATGGATAGCACTGGAATAGCAGTCATTGTAGTCACCCCCAAAGACATAAATGCGCTTATGCCAGCGAGCCACACCAGGATAAGAGATCGAGATGGGCAGTGGTGGGATGCAGACCTCTTGGTTCATTGTTCCATCTTCAAGCAGGCAGGCACAGCGTCCTGTGAATTGGCGACCTCCATGGGTCGTGTCTGCAGATAACCCACCTACGACAAAGATACAGGTGTCCAGCGCAATGGCACTTGCTTCATAGAATTCGAATGCCATGAGGACCTGGTTCCAGGCTTCCGACACAAGATCATAAAACAGAAATCCCCGGAACGGAGTTGACATGTCAGGGTCTCCCATGTTTGTCTCTCCACCAATAAGGTACAGTTTGCTCTTGAATGTTGTGGAGGCAAAGTAAGCCAAAGATAAAGGCAAGTCGGAGATGGGGACCCATTCTTTCCGCTCCAAGTCAAAACATTCAGCAGATGCAAGGGGTCCCATAATATCCCAGCCAGCAGCGGCATATAGCTTATTTTTGCAGAGGTGGAATGCATGCCACACTCGAGTTGTAGACATGGAAGGCAGCTGGGACCAGCGGCCCCACAGGGCATCATATACAAACAGGTTGTCTGAACAGGAATTGTCTAAATACCGCCCACCAGCTATATAGAGTTTGTGGCCCATTGAGGTACAGCCAGGGAAGGTCAGCGATTTCAGATCGGGCAGTTGCTCCCATTGTTCAGTGGAAAGGTCGAAAAAGTGCACATGAGAATCCAGCGCCTCATTTCCCAGACTCATCTCACTCCACTTGGGTAGCCCAATACACACCACTCCTTCGTGGTACATGCCCTGTCTGAGCCCCCCACAAGCCTCCAGTCTTTTTTCATCCCTGAGCTCCTCCCAACACAGCTGCACAGGCTGGTCAAATTCTTCCATGTCGCCCTGGACCTCAGCCAGCTCCACCGGTGTCATCAGAGGAAGGCGAACGTGAGCCATCAGTTCTCCAAGTTTCCGGAGGCGCTCACTGGGGTTATGTCTGACCCAGCAGCGCACCGCCCTGTACACAGCCAGTTCAGACTTCACTGCCAGGCTGTCTGAGGAGAGGATGCTGATCAGGGCACTGAAGTCAAGGAGCAGAAAAGCAGGGCTCTCTGAAAGGTGTTTAAAATGGAAGGCAACGTAGGACAAGGTTGTGCGGAGGAGAGGCCGGTAGTTATGGGAATACGCCAGCATATAAAACTCCAGGCAGTTCTCCATGGCAAGGCTCTCTCTGAGGAACCTACAAGGAGCGACAAAGGAGTCTCATTTTATTTGTTTAAAACGTTTCTAGGCTGCCTTATCTCCCTGAACTCAAGGCGGTGAACAGTGTAGCAACCAAATGGCAAACAACCGTTAATAAATGTAGAACATATTAAAATACCCAACATACCACTTTAAAAAACGTACACTTAAGAAACAGCAGAATTAAAACTCAGAGGGTCAGCAACATCTGAAAGATTCACCCTCCACAAGATGGTTTTTGAAACAGGATTCCCTTACATGCTTTTCTAAAAGTAGCAAGAGAAGGCGTCCTTCTCACCTGCTGCAGCAGGCAGTTCCAGAGATTGGGCCCACCTCTTTCCATCTCAGTGTCTCCTGCTATTCTTCTGTGCCTGGAACAGCCCTCCTTTATGGGCAGAACTGTGTGTATTCCATGCATTTACAACTTTTAAAATATTCTACATCCATTCTATACTAAGAGAACAACACTTTACCATCTTTTAAATCATACATGAATCCCTCTTATTTTCCATATCCTGTCACATTTGTGGGCAAGGATGAGGGATTCAAGAATTTCCCCTATTCTTTTCCTTTCATTGTTCCAAATGTTGCAATGCACTGTTTTTCCGGTTCTTCTCTTTAACTAGAATTTGTAAAATTAGTTGTGAAAATGGGGCACAAACAATTTGTTGGGGCTGTCAGTTCCTTCGGTCATTTGCATTTTTCCACATTGATGCTATCAGTCTGAACATTTACACTCATAAAACAGGGAAGAGGGAAAACATCAATGTGGTCTATGTACGACTGCATTTAGGCTATTTTGTGTGGCATTTTACTGATACGCACATGTGGTGTTGAATATTGGTAAAACACAACACCAAAAGGATACAGTCAGGCACACAAAGGCCGATTCCAGACGGCCCCCCGCCTCGCGAAACGTCGCACGTCGTCGCGCGTCGTCGCGCAGAAAACGTGAAATATCGCGTTTTCTCACGCGAGTTTTGTGCGATGTCGCGCAAAACTCGCGCGAGAAAACGCGATATTTCGCGTTTTCTGCACGACGACGTGCGACGACGCGCGACGTTTCGCGAGGCGGGGGGCCGTCTGGAAAGACTGCTTTTTTGCAGTGACAGGTAAATGGAGAATCTTCGCCTTGTGGATGCAGCCAAAGAATATGGAACTTCAAAATCCAGGGAGAAATGTGGATGAGGTGCTCCTTTACTGTGCAGGTTTCAGAGACGCCTCTTTCAGTGAGTAAAACTCTGGTGTCTGTTACCTGCTAATAATTTGCAGGGCAGGCATGACTTGAAGCCTGCTGGCTGCTGTGAACAGCTCTGTGGCCTGGCCTGCAGTGAAAACCAGTTCTCCTGTGTAGATGTAAACCAGGAGAGTCTGGAGGGAGGAGGCAGAGAGCTCCTTGAGCAGGATTTCGGGTTCCCGAGATTCTTTGAAGGAGCTTGTGAACATGCGCTGGAAGTAGAGGCTGACCGAAGCCAAAATTGCCCTGTAGGGAAAGATAGAGGTGGAGATGTTTGTGTTACCTCCCCATGCCCTTAACTTATTTCTGCATATTTCTCAGGATGTATATTCAAGTGTAAAAAAACCCCGTATTTTGGTTACAAGGTCTATATCGATTACACAAATTAAGCACATTTGTTAGATTTTCTGGCATGGGTTAGTGGTTAGGGTATTGAACTAGGGTCTGGGAGACCCTAGTTTGTATCTTTGCTCTTCCATGGAAGCTCATTGAGTGCCCTTGGCCCAGTCACACTCTCTCAGCCTAACCTACCTCACAGGGTTGTTGTGAGGATAAAATGAAGGAGAGCTCCTTTGTTCTTCCTGCTTTGTCTCCCTGTTGTGGAGAAAGGTGTGGTATAAATGGAGTGAATAAATAGTAATAAATAAATAAATATATTTATTTTAATTTACGCTGCTTTTGCCTGGCATGAAGAAGGGGAAAGAAAATAGCTGGGACATTGAATATGTAGACATGGCTTTCTTCTTCAAACACCCGTGGCGTACATTTCCTTCCCATGCCCCTTTGGTCTCCATAAACAGCTGTCATTTCCTTACCATATCAGTGTCAAGTTCTAGCCTTTTCTCATCTTTCTATTTATTAATTTTCTTCATTTCTACCCTGCCTTTCTCCCCAGTGGAGAGTCAAACCAACTTACATCGTTCTTCTCTCCTCAGTTCTATCCTCACAACACTGTGAGGTAGGCGAGGCTGAGAGTGAGTGACTGGCCCAATGTTACTCATCAAGTATCCATGGCAGAGAATGGGTATAAACCAGAGTCTCCCAGCTAGGTTAGGCTGAGAGGGTGTAACTGGCCCAAGGTCACCCAGTGAGCTTCCATGGAAAATCAGGGATTCAGTTCTGGGGCTCCCAGATAACATTCCGACACACTAACCATGACATCATGCTGGCAAATCTGACTAATGTGCTTAATTTTTGTAATTTATACAGAACTTACAACTGGTCCAAGGTCTCCAAGATCCTAGTCTGACACTCTAACCACTACACAACACTGTTTCTCAATAATCTTGGTTATTGGAACCAGTAAGACCATCATTCCTTGGCAGAGGCGTAGCATGGGGGGGCAGGGGGGCAGCTGCCCCGGGCGCAAAATTTTGAGGGTGCACCACTTCCACACACACCCTGGAGCGCCCCTTTGCTGCTGATGCCTGCTTCGGCTCGGCCCCCAGTGAGCTCTGCTCTCCGCTCACCTCCTTGCCCCTTCGCCACTGCCACCCGCCTCATGTGAGGGGGGACGCTCCTGTGCGATGATGTCACAATCGTGCAGGGCTGGAGCACGCACACACGGAGTGAGGGTCACCACCTTCTGCCCCAGGAGCCCCACGACCATGCTATGCCGCTGTTCCTTGGCACCAAGAAATTATCCTGTTTCATGTAGAGTCCATCTCATAGAGACCCCTAAACTTTGCCTGTCCGGATGGCCATGAGTGCAAAGGGCAGCATTTCTTAGAATTTCCATCTTTGAAGTCTTGGACTTTAACGTCCTTCCTAGCAACATAAACTGTTCCTTCAAATCTACATGACCGCACTTCCCAACGTCATTGGGGCTAACATGTACCACAACCACTAACTCCTCCTCATGCTACCTGCCAACCTATCAGGACAGCGTATAATATCTACAACCTTCACCCCAGGCAGTGAAATGCCCGTCATAGACCCGTCTGGCTATCTTTCAAAGGATTTTAGAGGATTATGAACCACCGTGAGGGCTTCTCCATAAAGATGGGTAAGACCCCAAACTGCTATACCTTGGGGTTGTTCCCCTGTAAGTCCCCCTTGTGCGCCATCAATGGCCTCGCTCTTTTTGTTAAAGCCTCTCTTGGAGCCCTTCCAACAGAGAGAGCAGAGCAGCTTACCTGTGACAAGGGAACATTCTTCCTTCAGCCACTAGAGTGACGTCGCAGAGTTGCTGAGTCTGATACAATTGTTTGATCCCTGCAGTGGGTGGGAAAATGTACAGTGGAAGCAAAATCAAGATCATAAGAAGAAACAAAGACGCACCTAATCAGCATCCCAGAAGCCAGTGGGATGCTTCCAGGAAGTCCACTAACAGAGAAGCTTTCTTCTGTTGTTCCGCTTGGGCAGGAATCAAACATCCAATCAGATGTCCTGCTGGGCAATGACCCTGCTTTGCCCTGCCCGCTTTCTAAAACTACTTGTTGGGCGCCATGGTACCCATGGGTGCTGTGTGCGGGAAAACTGTTCTAAGCAATACCAAACACAGTGCCCCCACATCCTCAGACGGCGTTGGCTGTGGAGATGCTCCTACACCAGAAGACTACTATTGACAACCACTTTCTGTGTTTACACCACTGCCTAGTTGCTACAAGAATGGAACTGGGGAGAATGATAGCTTGAAACCATCCAATGTACCCTTCTCCTTTCAGACTTTGCCAGAAATATTATATAGAGACTTTTTGCTACAAATCAACATGACTGGAACCACCACAAGATGATCCAACCTTACCCTGAGTAATGCAGCGCTTCAGAGATGGCATGCCTGTTTGGTTGCTGTCAGCCTCCATGTCTCTGACCCTGGGAGAAGTGATGTTCTTAGACCTTAGGGACAACTGAAAATTAGAACAACATGAGCAACAAGCATTAAGTATTTCTGTTTCTCCTTCCTTGCTCCCTGGCGGGGAGGGCGGACTAAAAATCTAATCTAACAAATAAATCCGTTGGGATTATCTGTCTACCTATCTGCTCTCTACCAAAAAATTCCCCTCTATTAAACCTCCTCTGTTCCTTACCACCACTTTTTCTATCTTGGGGTGGTTTCACAATGGGGCGATTCTCTGCAATCAGGGTGTCAGTGTTCTGGCACTAGTGGCATGTGTTGTTAACAACGAAGAATCCACACACTGGTGGATATTGCTTTTTTGAAATAATTTACCTCCCCAAATTTTCCACTTTCACAAGGGGATCTGTTCCGTTAAGATCAAGTACACATTTTGTCCTCTTTTTTACTTATAGTCAGAACTATACCACTATATTGTTGGTAGGGTTGCCAGGTCCCCATACCCTCCTAGCAGGAGGGGGGGGGACCCAGCGCTCACCTTTTTGACACTCCTCATGAGTGCTTGCTTCACAGTGGGCCAATTTGGGCCCCAACTGGGCCCGCTGCGAAGTGCAAGACCACTCTTGGGACAGTGCGATGACATCACTGCCAGGAGTACCATCTTGCCACTTCAGGAGCGCACCCAGGAGGCCTGTTTCCCAACTTTTCCCCCACCAGCAGGTGAGTGGTAGTGGGGGGAGGGGGGAGCAGGCATCTCAAAAATCAGGCATCTCAAAAAGCCAAGGACCCCAGTAGCAAACCCAGTAAACGCAGTATAACAAAGAAAGGGCCACAGCCTTAAGGTGGCCACTCAAAGTCCCACTAATCTCTACTGCAAGACCCAGCAGTCAAGGGTAGCTCTAATGCACCCCAAAGAAGCCATTGTCTCATCATGATAAAGGGTAATGCCTGGACTGCACATGAGGAAAAAAGCCCTACCTGCATCAATTTACTTTGGAATCTACTTAAAGGTAAAGGTGCAAGCACCGAGTCATTACTGACCCATGGGGGATGTCACATCACGATGTTTTCTTGGCAGACTTTTGTTATAGGTGGTTTACCATTGCCTTCCCCAGTCATCTACACTTTACCCCCAGGAAACTGGGTACTTGTTTTACTGACCTTGGAAGGCTGGAAGGCTGAGTCAACCTTGAGCCGGCTACCTGAACCCGGCTTCTGCCAGGATCGAACTTAGGTCGTGAGCAGAGCTTGGGCTACAGTACAGCAGCTTACCACTCTGCGCCACGGGGTCTGGAATCTACTTAGTTGCTCTAAAAGGCCTCATCCAATCCCTTTATGCAGCTAAGATGCTCATTATAACATTTGCCCACTAACAGGATGCCATAAAAATGATTTGATTAGAGAAATCACTGCAGAACTTTATAAGGCTTAATGAAGCTTTCCCAGTCTACCGAGCTAAATACCTGACAATGCATACTTCTCCAGCCTCAAAGCTTAAATGAAAATGATAAGCAAATTACAGCACCGAAAACATCCACAAGCCACAAGGACACTTTGTTTCCCCATGAAGAAAGGTATGGCATGCTAGCCACCAGGCCAAATTTGTCTTTCTAAAAGTCTTTCTCAAAGGTCTGATTCAGCATAAAGTAGCTTCATGTGTTCAAGAAATGCCATTCTAAGATGTATTATTGAGACTTGGAAGCCTATGGCAGCTAGGCCAGTGTTCATTCAAATATTTCTGGGCAGGTGTAAAATATCCTAGTACCTACGTGTGGTACTATCCCTATATCAGATGCTTTTAGAACTGCAACGAATTGCAAAGTGCTGTGCTGTGAAATTGCTTGATGTAAACTCAAAAGCGTTGACTTCAATATTCTGTCCCACTCCAGCCCCAGTAGAACATGGTTGCTGCAGAACAGCTGCTGGGCTGTGACTTAAAGTCAGTCTATCCCGAAGTTGTTGTAAGAGTGGGGAAAATAACATTTGGTGAAGAACAAAGAAGCATGAAGTACAGGATTAAAGAAACAGAAGCAACGTTTCAGGAGCCAAACAAGAAGGATAAGCCCCAAAAACCTAACATAAACACTGAAAAAAGACTAAGCAAGAAGAGAATGATGTCTGGGGCAGCCATAGGGTTGCTAACTCCTGGTTTGAAAATTCCTGGAGATATGGGGATGAAGCTTGGGAAGAGCGAGTTTTGGGAAAGGGGTGGACCTCAGTGGCCTATAATGCCATAGAGTCTACCCTCTAAAGCAGCCATTTTCTCCAGGGGAACTAATCTCTATAGTTTTAAGATTAGTTGTAATTCTGGGAGAACTCCTGGCCTCACCTGGAGGTTGGCAATCCTAGACAGCCAGCAGCTACTGCTGCACCAACCAACTATCCAGTGGTGAACCTACACTAAGGCAGCCACAACAGGCAGTGCAAGTACAGGAGAGAAATCAGCTTACAATAACTGCTGCCTGGAATTCTAACCCAAAAGATGTGGAATTGCTGGTGGCAGAATATAGGGTTGTAGTTGTACAACTCTGTGATGTAGTTGTACAATCCAATGATGTTGTAGTGGTGGTGTGGTCTGCCGACAGCTACCACTGTCTCCTGCAGCAGAGATAAGCATATGCTTGCTGGTCAGAGCCCCTGGACTATCTTTGTGGATCGGCTGGAGAACCCTAAACCACAGGGCTTTAAAGAAAATCAAGTATTTGATTTAAAGAAAATCAAGTATTTGAAAAAGACACAGAGGCATCTATTTTCCAAGGCTTATAGCTGTGTTTAGTTATTTGATCTTCCCTTTTTTGTATATAGTTTTTTTAGACACCTGATTATTAAGAATCTTATCTGCCAACTTAGCCCTGTTTATATTTTTGCTGCTGTATTATCTGTTCATCTTGTTTTTACTGCATTGTCTTATACTCTGTGTATTGTTTATAGTATACTGTCTTAAATAGTTTTTCATACCATTCTCCAATTCTGTAATTTCTAGTCCTATCACATTGTTCACTGGTTGCCTTATGCTGTTTTATTACAGTATTTTATATATCCTGTAATCTGCCCCGAGTCACAGGGAGACAGGCAGACTATAAATAAAAACATATTGATATCACTTTTCTGTAAACGTATTTTTAGTTATTTATTGTCCTCTGTTGTTTTTTTTGGCTGTCGCTGGATTATGTATTTTTACGGTTTTCCCAGTGCTCTCATGTTTTATTGATTTTGCAAACTAGATTTCTTGATGATTTTGGTAACTGCCTGGAGAACCTTTTTAGCTGACCAGGAGGGTGTAAATTTATCAAGCGCCAGGCTGAGGAGAGAATTCCAGATGGGTATCCCGGCTTGCTAAAGCAAAGAAAAATAGCATTCCCTTGGTGGAAGTGTTAGAATAAACGTTTTTAGTCTTTATGGTGCTACTGAACACCTGCTTTACAATGCGGAGGAGATTTTCATCCTCCAGTCTTGTTCTCTCAGGGAAATTGTAGCTGCAAACACCCGCCTCACGCAAAAAAGAGAGAGAGAAGTTAGAATCATATCGAGCCTCTCATAGGCTCAAAATAGGAAGACAACTGAATGTCCGTAGTCCATTGGCTGTGTCACGAGCTGAGACTGTCCAATCAGGCATAAAGGCTGAGAATGTGCGATTTCGGCGGGAAAAAACGTTGGTGGTGACGACGACATGGAGCGAGCCTGCGGAGTCTTCGATCCATCGTAAGGGGGGCTTTTTGTTACCAAGCAGGGACAGAGCTGGAAAAAAAGGGCTGGAGGCCGGCTTCCAACACCCAATCACAGCGCCTGTAAGCTAGATCAGGTGACCAGCTAACACGGATGTGTTTGAGAAATAGGCCTGAAAGTTCCGGACGTCTCAGACAAACCTGCGTACGCTCTCTGTCTCTCTTACAGTCATTCGCCCACTAGTAGCCACGAAAAGAGCACGTTAAGAACGTAAATTGGCGACGCTCTAGGCGGCCTCCGAACTGTATGGTGAAAATTTCCCCCACAATGGAGAAACGGAGAAGCAATGTACAACCCACAATTCCGGTGGCTATTGGAGCGCTGGCGTATGCTAGTCAAGTATATACACAATTGGGGGGGGGTTAAATGATACGTATAGTTTTAAAACAAATTTATTAATTGATCCGTCTATAATTCATACTATGTAATATAATACTGCGTAGTTCTAATATCCGTTTCGGTCTGTCCTGATTTCTGCATTGGCCTCCCTGCACGCGGTTCCTTTCGCTTGTGAACCGACGTTGCTACTAGCTTCCGTGAGACTGATCTCTTTCGGCTCCGGGCCTTAGAACCCAGAAGCCAATCAGCGTTAGGGTTCTGAAGTGGGCGTGGCCTTCTCCGACTGGGAAGCTTAGCCACGCCCCCAAGGTACCCGCTGCACCAGATTCGAAATCGAAACTGCGCTTTTCTCGCTTGGTCAGCTGGAGGAAAAGTAAACGGGTTCTTTGCGAGTGATTTGTGGCTGTTGCGAAGAAGCAGTTCGTTGTGGTTGCAAAAAAAGTAAGCGTTTGTGCTAAAGCCGGTGGAAGAGGAAGCAATTTTTTTTAAAAAAAGAAAAATCTTCTAAGAAGGGTGAGTGAAAAAGACCCCTTGGAGATATAATCGTGTCCAGAAAAGGTGAGGGATTTGCTAGGATAGGATGGTGGCTGGGATCCTCTTTTTGAAGAGGTTTCTTGAAGGGCGGGAGAACAGCTTCTTAAATTGTGCTACACCTCTGAAGATGCCAGTCACAGCTGCTGGCGAAACGTCAGGAACTACAATGCCAAGACCACGGCGATACAGCCCGGAAAATCCACAACAACTAGCTTCTTAAATTCTCTATTTTTTAAAAAAACCAAACCCATCCAAGTAAGTGATAGCTTATTAAGAGGGTAGTCACTAACAATGGATTTCATTGGATCTAGTAGGGCATACTTTACAGCAACAGCAGTAATGGGGGATGGGAACTCTTGTTAGCGCTGTATCTTTATACTATGTAATAGGATATTTGGAGGGGAGGAGCCATGTTATGGTAACATCACGACTTGACTATTGTAATGAACTATACATGGATGTCCTGTCTAAGACACTCCAGTTGGTACAAAGCACTGCAACTCCGCTGTTATCAGGAGCGAGCAGGAGTATGAATGTCACTCCCATCCTGCAGTCACTCCATTGGCTACCTATCAGTTACTGTGCTCAGTTAAAGGTATTAGCTGTCACACACAAGGCTCTTCACAGCCTTGGTCCAGCATACCTATGGGACTGCCTCCCTCCCTATGTTTCTCCGTGACAGCTTTGCTCATCTGAACAGGGTCTCCTGCAGGTGCCAGGCTGCACATGGACAAAATGAACAGCTGTCTGTACACTTGCATTCTCTGGGGGGGGGGGCATCAGATAGAACAGCCTGCCTGAGGAGGTCAGGCGAGCCCCTATCCTGGCTTTCTGCAAACAATGCAAACTGAATTATTTAAAAGGGCTTTTTTACCCAGGAGGGATGTATTGTAGGGAGGGAGTCTTAAAGAGATGCTTCAATAACAAGTTTGGAACCATAGACTTGACCACTATGTTGTGTTATGTCCTGTCTGTTGCTTTAAGTATGACCCTAATGAGTAGTTCTATGTTGTCTAATTTCAGTCCTAGAATTGCTTATGCTCTGTTTCTGCATTTCTTCAACTTTGTATTGGATTTTTGCTGATGTTATATCTTTATAAACGTGCATTTATTTACCTTATGGCATTGTTTATTGAAATGTCCTTGATATTGATTGATAATCTCACACTGTGTAAGTCTCTGTGAGAAAGGCGGACTATAAATGACATAAATGAAAAAAATAAAAATTTGGTGGGGAGGGTGGGGCTAGTTGTATTTCTGTATAGGCGTCAGTCAAATTAATGGTTTCCTATCACAGTGCAAACATTTCTTTGGCTTAACTAAGATAGTTGATTACATTTTTCACTGAGATCCAAGGTAGATTACACTGTGCAAGTGAAAATACAATGTAATCAACAGCTAGGATGTTCACTGAGCAAAGTACAATAATAAACAACGGTTAGGGAAACAGATACAATAGGGTATGGTAGCACAATGTTTTTAAACGAGCATAATGCTGAGTGCAGAGATTAAATCTCTCTGCAACAAAGCACAACTAATTTCCATGGCATGTTTAGCAGCATGGAAACTCTGCGCTGGCACATATCTACATCAACAGATAGTACCCAGTAGTGTAGTGTTCAGTCCAAGTTCCTACCAAGGCATCTCTCTGAGCAATTTCTTATGACAGAGTCCTGTAAACTGGCACAGAAATGTTATTGGGTATCTTCACAATTTGTCTCCTTTGGGCCCCACTATTTTCAGTGTTTCTTCCTTCAGCTGCACAGATAGATTATGGGTTGGCATGTTTGTCAAACACAGTCAGTTTTCTGCCTTGTTATTTGGCAATGGGCATCTGTAAGAGTACTTTTCTTCTACTGTGGATTGAAGGCACCAAGAGGTCTCCTGTCCAGGCACTGGCCAGACCCAGATGTGCTTAGCTTTAGCAATAGTGTTATGTTATGTGCTGTACAACTGTACTTTGGGAATGTGGTGGGCCACTGACCACGGTTTTTACCCAACAATTTTCTTACTTGTTTTCAATAATTTTAATTTGCTTTTTTGATACAGACTCTCCAAAGCAGCTCTCAAACAACCAAAAAGTACAAAACCAAATCCAAATTAAGACCCTAAAAGAAATACTAAACTTTAAGATGCATGCTGGGAGCACCACAACGATTATAAAATAGCAACCCACTTTTGATATTTTGAAATCAAAATTTCTTGTATGCTTGATTCCTCATTGCTGCCCTTCCTAGGTAGAGAATGGCTACCACTGAGTCTCAACTTCATCTTGATTTAGAAACTAACTATGCTGAGGTCGTCATATCAGTCGGGAAAGTAACTTTTGGTGAGCTCCAAAGAAACAAGAAGTGTCCTAAAGAAATGCAAAGGAATGCTCTAGGGGAAATTGAAAATGAAATACCCTTGAATGCCAAGACGGGAACTGTGGAAGGGAAGAAGGAGGGAGATGAACAGAGGAAGCTAAAGGAGAAACAGGACGATGTGCTTAAACTCATGCGGGCAGCATGTGCTTTGCTCAACTCGGGCGGAGGCGTGATACGGGCATCGATTGCAAACCAAGGCTACTCTTCCGTTCGAGATGGAATCGGTCAGGACATCCAAAAAGCCTTGCAGGAGTGTATTCATTTTGAAGAATTATCTGAATATTTTGACTTTATTGAGGAAGGCCATCACATGATGATTTGGGTGAAGTCATGGAGCAGCGCAAATTCCTCCAAGCCACGGATTTGTAGCGTGGCAACTGGTTTGCACCAGCGGAATGGAGAATCTGCTGTGAAGCGGAAGGATTTGACCTTTCTGAAAGAGAAGCTAGCTTCTGCCAAGCGTGAGCCTAAAGATCAGACGAGTCCTAAGAGGCCCCGTCTCCTGAATAACATCCAGGGTTCAGCAGGAGTCGCCGTAGAAATGGTAGACGGCATGCAGGAGGCTGCAGCTCAGTTTTTCAGTCGAGACCAACTGGAGTATGGAGAGATCCTGGATTTCTCTGAGTGGACAGTGGCTGAGTTTAAGGACTTTGCAAGAGACAAGGACATCTGTGAGTTTGTTAGAATCACTGTACCACGCTATGCCTCTGCTTTTGCAAACATAAAAGGGGGATACTTAATTTTTGGTGTGGACAATTTTCGGACAGTTGTTGGGTATAAATGCAATGTAAATCCAACCCAAGTGAAAGAGGTAGTTGCAACAGTCATGGACACTATCCCCTACTTCCCTTTACGTGGTTCTAAGCCAAAAGTTGACTATGAATTTAAAGCCCAGGCTGTTTATGATAAATATGGAGAGGGACGTGGTTATGTTTTTGTTGTGAAAATCAAGTCATTCGATGGCATTGTCTTTTCGGAAAAGCCTGATTCGTGGACTGTGGAGGGTGACCAGCTGAAGAGATTTGAGATTGCTGAATGGCTTCAAATGATGACAGCAGAAGACCCAGGTGGGTGTTTGCTGCATTGGAGGGAAGCAGGTCGCTAGGCCAGTTTGGTGTAGTGGTTTACAGCCGGAGGACTCTAATCTGGAGAGCCAGGTTTGATTCCCCACTCCTCCGCTTGAAGCCAGCTGGGTGACTTTGGGCTAGTCACGGCTCTCTGGAGCTCTCTCAGCCCCACCCACCTCACAGGGTGTTTTGCTGTGGGGATAATAATGACATACTTTGTAAACCGCTCTGAGTGGGTGTTAAGTTGTCCTGAAGGGCGGTATATAAATCGAATGTTGTTGTTGTTATAAGGCGTGGGGAGAAGAGGGGACTTCAAACAAACTACCTCTAGCTATCTGATGGATAGTTTATATTTTGGCAAGGGTGCCAGAGTTTTTCTGTCATTCTCTTCTAACTATATTTTGGTATTGAAGTATAATTTCCTTTACCATAAGGTCATCATGACCAAACTGGGGGAGAAACGGTGTGTCTTCAGCATGCGTAAGACCAAACCTGACTGGTTCCAACTATTGGGGCCTGCTGTGCAGTCCTGTTTCCTCCTTCTGTTCTGTGTCAGTTAATGGCAGGTACAGGGCTTTTTTTTCTGGGAAAAGAAGTCGTGGAACTCACTGGGTTGCCAGCACAGGGGGCAAGTCTTGGCGGGAGGTGGTGCCCTTGGTACCACATGGGCACTCGCAAAGTGTGCGCACGCTCCCAGGACCAATGACATTACTTTGGGTCAGCTGGAACAAGGGGGGAGTTTTTAAAAGTTTAAATCGCCCTTGGTGAAAATGGTCACATGGCTGGTGGCCCCGCCCCCTGTTCTTCAGACAGAGGGGAGTTTAGATTGCGGCGCGGAGGGCAATCTCAACTCCCCTCTGTTTGGAGTTCAGGGGGCGGGGCCACCAGCCATGTGACCATTTTCAAGAGGTTCCGGAACTCTGTTCCACCGCGTTCCAGCTGAAAAAAAGTCCTGGGCAGGTAGATCCCCAGTTCCCTTACAGCAGTCACGCAGGTGCATTGGATGAGGCTTTATTAGAGATCCATACAGTCCAAGTTAAGTATACAAATCCATTGGCAGAACTGACTATTCAAAAAAGAGCTGTGCCAGTTATAGGGAAACTTCCCGCCCTCAGAAAAGTGGCCGTTGGCATTCTGGCGCAAACCCCCAAAGAGTTACATGGGAACAGATTAGTTTTACTAGACATAGTACAAGCATAAATCAGTCTCTGAGAACAGATACATTGTGCACAGCTTGTAGTCAAGGACACTTGCTGTGAAAACAAAAGTAAATACCTTTAACAGATAACAGGAGGCCCATCCGGGCCGAGTACGTCACAGTTCAGCATCTAACGTAGTAATACAAAATAATCATACATCAGCATCTGACATCAGACTTCCCAATACACACTAATGGCAGATATGCAGTCAGGCATCTATGACATTCTGACTGTTTTACACATGAGGTTGGCAGACCATTGGTCCATCTAGCTTAGCATTGTCTACTCTGGTATTGCCCTCCAGGGTCTCCAGCAGTGCAAAGTCTTCCCCAGCTCTGTCTGAGATGTCAGGGACTGAAAAAGGGACCATCTGCATGCAAAGCAGTTGAGCTGAGCAACTTCCCTCCAACAATACATGCAGTGATACCATTGCATTGGTTGCCCAACAGACTTCTCTGTTCCTAATCTTATCTTTTCATTTTCTCCTCTTTTGAGTGCTGAGCTTGTGGATAGTGAAATCTTGAATCTCCCAGCAGTCCTGGCAGTCTCCCTGTACCACAACGACATGGAGCAGCGATCACTATCTGGCTTTAACTCTGTGTCACCCTTTGCTATTGGATCCTTTTCCTTTGTGATATCGGCTCGCCTGAGGACCCTTCCCTTCCCTCTTTTGTTTGTGGCTGCATGTTGGTGGCATTTCAGTCCTTTATCTATTGGTGGGAGGGGAGGGCTCTTTTTCCCAGCTGCCCCACCTCAACCACTGGCCAAGAGACATTTGCCAAAAGCGCTTAGAGGAGAATGGGCCACCTAGAAGTTCAGGGGTGGTAGATCTGCTCTGGTCCTATCAGTTTGAGACCTGATAGGTGTCAGCTGTCCTGTTCTGTCCTCTTTCCCCCCAGCTATCACTGCTACTTCATTTTCAGCCCCAGCTTATTATTTATTTTATTTATAGTCTGCCTTTCTCAGTGAGACTCAAGGTAGATTAGACAGTAAAAGTTAATAGAATCAATAGGATGAGACATCTAACAAGCAATGTAAAAGGGCCAGGATTTCAAACATCTGAAACAAAACAAAGTATGAGTCATGACAATGCAGAAAATAGTGGTATGCAAGTAGAAAACACTGCACTGAGAGCAAAGCATTACTGAACAGCAAACAGATAATACATACGTAGTAGTATAATCCACAGTCCCATTTCCTTTATAAAAGCACCTTCCTGAACCACTTGATTATAATATAGCCCTATTTCTTTTATAAACAGTATGTCCCTTGTAAGGCTGTGTCTTCCGCTCTCCTGGTACAATGATTATAGGCCAAAAATGACTCCCATCTTCTCTTTCTTTTCCAATGGAAAATGTTATATTTGTTTCTGAGATCTTTCGAAGCTGGCTGAGCAATTCACAACAGAGCTGAGTCTGTCGGACGGGCCTCCGATGATCAAGCCGGTGTATTCAGTCCGAGGTCTGGACAGTTTGGATGTGCTGTGGAGAAAGCTTTTTCCAGGTATGGCTTATGGGTTTTGTAAACGCTTTTATAAATTAGAATTCCATATCAATGCAGGAATGCCTTGAATGGCGGGTGGAAACTGTTCAGCCTCTGGCCATAGCTCACGAGTTCCTCTGACCTCTCTTCTTGCTGGACTTCCTTCGGGAGTGCTGTGGGGAGAGTGGTGCTCAAAATACCATCTTTCTTTATGCTGCCAAGAAGAGGTGGAGTATCTGACAGCCCTTTTCTGCTTTGCTAGATTTCTCATTGAATTGAAACGTGGGAAGATTCTCCTTCCTTTCCCAAAACTGATGGCCAGCTCAGCAGGGGAGGTCACAGCACCCCATACATTTTCTGTGTTTGTTACATCTTTTCTTCCTTCTAGCAACTGAACATATTTGCAGATTGGTCTTTGAGGCAACCAGTGAAATGCTTACCATTTTGAAAAGTGGGATGTAGGTGAGGAAGGACAATCTCCCTTGGGCAGCATATGATGCCGGAGTCATCTTGCTTAAAGCCTAGTGCCGAGAATCCAGTTTAAGTGGAACTGTCAATCCATGCAAGTGTGACTAGCCCTGCAGTATCAGACCAGGCGTCCATCGCGCCCAGCATCCTGTTTCCCACAAGGACCTACAAGCAGCAGCCCAAGGGCGACACCTCCCCTTGTTGATGCCCCACGACAAATAGTATTCGGTGGCCTCTGAACTCAGAGTTTCCATTTGTCTGTAATACCTGATAAAGGTAAAGGTCGTCCCCTGTGCAAGCACCGAGTCATTACTGACCCATGGGGGGATGTCGCACCATGACGTTTTCTTGGCAGACTTTTTACGGGATGGTTTGCCATTGCCTTCCCCAGTCTTCTACACTTTACCCCCAGGAAACTGGGTGCTCACCGACCTCAGAAGGATGGAAGGCTGAGTCAACCTTGAGCCGGCTACCTGAACCCAGCTTCCGCCAGGATCGAACTCAGGTCATGAGCAGAGCTTGGGCTGCAGTACTGCCGCTTACCACTCTGCGCCACAGGGCTCCTTATATCTGATATATATGATAGTCTCTATGAATATGTCTGATCCCTGTTTAAAGCTATATAAACTCGTAGCCAGAATAGCATCCTGTCATAGTAAGCTAATTATGCATTGTTAATTATGTGGGGAAAAGCATAGATATTGTAAGGGGATTTTATCATTGAGTTTGTGGTCCCCACCCCTTTCAAAAAGCTTTGCTAATCGCTGTCCAGTTAGCTTGGCTTTGCTTCTTTAAGCAGAGCCACTGAGAACTGTGGAAGCCCTTATTTGCACAGTGCTGCTCCGATTTCCCTTAAGCAGGAATCAAGCATTTGAAGATGCCTTATTCCAAGTCAGAGCCCTTGATTCTAGCGTTGTCTCCTCTGATTGGCAACAATTTTCCTATGTCTCAGGCAAAGGCGTTTCCGAGCAACAGGTCGTTTAATCAGTGATGCTGGAAATTAATCTGGGGTCTTCTGCATACAGAGCAAGGGCTCTGCTACTGTCCTGGCCTTTCAGCATTATACTAATGACGGGAACTGTCTTTTCTGTGTACAGGCCATGTAAACCTTGCTCTGTTTTTGCAGATGTTTCCAGCTCTGTTGTTTTCCAACAGCTGTCCACAGTTAAGACTGTCATTTTCTCCAGCGTTCATGAGGATTCTTATATCCTAGAAGTAGACAGAACAAACAGTTCCCATGGAGTGATTCCGCACACGTTGGATAATGCACTTCCTCTTTATAGATCATTTGGAACAGATTTTTTTGTGTGCGGAACAAAAGATCCACCTCAAATGATTGATAAAGTGCATTATCCAACGTGTACGGAATCAGCCCTTGGTGTCCCAGACTGGAGTATTCCTTAAAGGGGGAAAGGTTTTCACTTTAAAGTGTTAAGTCTCTTCTTTATACTCTGTACCTGCTTTGTTTAGCAGAGTCCAACGGGATGACGTTTGTTCCCCAGCCTCTCTGTGACAAGTTATTCTTGGAGTATCCAGGGCTGAAAGCTTTGCTAGAAAGGGAAATTCAGACATCAGTTCAAGGAATATTGATGTTTTCAAGAAGCTGGGCTGTGGACATTGGGTTGCCCAAGAACCGGGCCATTGTGTGTGATGCGTTTGTGATGGCTGTCGGACACTATCCTGTCCTTTACACTATAGTTGAGAATCCCACCTCTGATGTGTTTGAACATTCAAGACGCACAGCCAGATCGCTAAAGCAGAAGCTGGTGAATATCGGAGGATACGCTCAAAAGATCTGTGTGATTCCAAAGATCTTGAATCTACATCATAACAATTTGCAGAATGCTGGAGACGAGAGGTTGAAGTACCCCAAAGACTACAGCTTGTGGCAAGAACACCTACCCAGCTTACAGAAGTCACTTGCAACAGTCTTGCTTGGCTTCACTTCCTTTTTGAGTGACTTCATTGGAGTGGAGTTTCTCAATCTCTTGACCCTTGAACAATATGAAAACCTCTCCAAGAGACTTGATGAGACCAGGCTCCACTTTATATATGGCATCCCCGGAAGTGGGAAAACAGTGGTGGCTTTGAAGATTATTGAGAAAATAAAGAACGAGTTTGGCTGCCAACCCCATGAAATACTCTACATTTGTGAAAACAAGCCACTGCGGGATTTTGTTGGGTGAGTGCAGCAAAGGAGATAGGCTTCTAGAATAGGCTATTTTTCTGTCTAACTGAAACTATTTGTTTCAATTAGACAGAAAAATATTAAAGTCAGACTAAATACTGTAAGCTCTATAATGATGTCTTAAATTTTAAAAAAATTCTCGACCTTCTAGAACAAGCTGTTCCTGGATTATCCTGAACTTGGGACCTTAGTAGAATGCAAATTCAAGGCTGGATCCAGACTGAATTGGCCATTTCCACTGATTCTTCCTTCATGCTGTTCCTGAGGATCTCATCCTCCAGTAGTGTTTTAGGGGCTGCAGTGGGAGGAGGGAGGCAGGAAGGTTCCGTTCTGCTGTGCAGGTGTTTAAAGAGTTGGGTTCAGGTTTCCCAAACCCAACTTGGGTTCCCAGCAGCCACACAGCAGCTGTGGGGAATGGCTGTTAAAAAGGTGGGGGGAGCCCAAAAGGCCTCAGATGGGGGAGGAAGGGCTCTTGCACACCACACCCCCCAAAGCCATTTTCCTGTATCAAAATAGCATTGGAGTTGGGCATTTCCCTGTTTTTCTGTTCCACCTGCACAGAATACTCCATTTGGACCAGCAAACATGGACACCCCCACCACTTGCTATTTTAGAAAACGGCTTGAGGCGGGAAGCAGGAGCCCTTCCTCCCCACGTGGTGATGATCTGAGGCCATTTGGGCTCTTGCTTAATTTTTAACAGCTATTCTCCATAGCCTCACAGCAGCTGCTGGAGCCCAAGTTGGATCTGGGAAACCCAGACCCAATTCAAAAACCTGCACATCTAGAGAGACCCATCGTCTGGAACCCCCGTGTTTTTCGGGAAGCTGGGATGTGGATGTTGAGTTTTCCAATAACTAAGCATAAGTCTTCTGGCTCTGTGGTCAGCAGAGCACATACTTGGCTTGCAGAAGGCCCTGGTAAAATGAATCTCGAGGCTAGGAAAAGCCATATTGCACACACAGATACAGGCAATCCTGCACCACATGCAAAGCACACGATCTGCTTCTGAGCTTTTGGATATTCATAGGCTAGGCCACCAAGTAGAGGTTAACTTTTCAAAGGCATGAGCGTGTTTTGGGGGAATGACTGTGTAGGGACCAAGACTGAAGAGGCAGAATGCAGGCTTTGTGCACAAATGGTCCCAGATCTAATCTAGTTCAAATGCAACCAGTTTTGCATCAAATTTATTTAAAACCTTCTTTTATTTTCTAGGCAGAAAATGTACAATGCAGTGACGAGAACTACATTTATGAAGGAAGAATTTCCGAATGTGAAACACATTGTGGTTGATGAAGCTCAGAATTTCCGAGTGGAGAACGGCCAGTGGTATAAGAAAGCCAGCAGCATTGTCACTCGTGACCCTGAAAATCCAGGGATCTTCTGGATCTTTTTGGACTACTTCCAAATGAGTCACCCTTATGAAACCGGCCTCCCACTTCCAACACAACAGTATCCAAAGGATTTTCTTACCAAGGGAGTCCGGAATGCCTCTAAGATCTATGAAGTTGTGAGATTAGAGATGGAAAAAATAGTTCAGACCAAGTGCTTAAATATTCCTTACCCACAACTAAAAAAGCTGCTAGACAGAGCATGCTGCAGTAATTCTGTGACTGGCCATTGCCTTATAAAGCCCGAGCTGGAGGTGCAGGAGATGGCGCGTTATGTGGCCAGACAGTGTCAGATCTACCTGGACAGAGGCTACTCCAAGAAAGATATTGCAATTCTGTGCAGCACAAAAGAACTAGTTTCGAAATACCTGCATGTTTTCAAACAGGAGATGAGAAAATGCCACCTTGATTTTTGTTTTGCACAAGCCAATGAAATACTGAAAGACGAGATTGTCTTCGACAGCATTCGCCGTTTTTCCGGCCTTGAGAGGACCATCGTGTTTGCTATCAACCCAATCTCTTCGCAGCAGGAGGTTTCGCACAACCTTTTGCTCTGCGCAGCCTCCAGAGCTAACAAACAGCTTCATTTGCTGTATGCAAAGGAGCAAGTTCTGTAATTAAAAAAGGATTAGATAAATGGAACCCCCATGTTCAGAGATAGTATATCTCTGATTACCCAACGCTGTTGAGGCATCAAAAGGGCTTTGTGTGTTGATCGATGATATTTTGAGATGGGCAAATCCAAAGCCTTTACTCTGATTAAAAACTGTGTCCTAGAAATTGACTGTGGCAGCTTGATTTTGAGAGCACGCAGAGTTTGTTCACCCCTATCTTTTGGTCTTTCTTTCCCAAAATCATTGCCCCCACCATATGTACTATCTTACCATCCCATGATACTACAGTACTTTCTTGTTTGCGAGATTGAATATTATACTCACAATGGTTTTACAGGGGAGATTTTTGAATAGGCCCTGTTCCTATAGAATTTGCCCTTTTGGCCTCCTTTCATGCCCTGCTTGAATGTAGGTTCTTCAAAAATATAAGGGATTATTATATTAAGCCTTTAATTAACTGTCTCCTTATACCTAAGAAACCCTGGTTCTTTTGCTTAGTGATAAGGATCCTAAATTTACCTTAGCAATTGCAAAATGTTTCTCAATCCTTTTAGCACTTGCATCCAAAAAAAATAAGGGATAAGTATTTTCCACTGCTCAGGATTTATGAATCAGTGAGCTTCTAAGGGAATAAAAGGAAAGGGACTTTCTTTGTCTTTTGTACCCTTTGTTTGGCTACTGTTGGAAACAGCATGCTAGGTAGCTTGACCTTTGGTCTGATCCAAGGGGAATTCTGTGATGTTCTTATGCTAGATTGCTCTGCTCTGATATTTCTAACTTTTAGGGTAGGAAGGAGAGCAATTTCCCATCAAGCTCAATACACCAGCCAGGCCCCCAAAGCCTCCTGGTCATCCCAGACAGCCCTACCTGATCCAATCAGCGTGCCAGTATTGACCATTGTAGATGCTGTTGCTGCAATTGGCATGTATTGGTAGGTCACTTCCTAAAGGTATGGATCAGGGATCGACACTAGCTGTGCTCGGAGAGTCAAGATCTTCACAGGCAGAAACCCTAGAAGTGCTTTTGTCTGTCCCATACACTGTGCCACCCCTCCAGGGGCACCCTTTCTTTGGAAAGCCACGGCCACCCTGATCCCAATCAAAATGAAAGCAATGCGGGGAGGGGCGCAGTGTCCCTTTCTCTGTGGGGTGGAAATTAGAACACTGAGCTGGCCAGATGGCAGAGCAGACCCAGCCATTCATGGGCGCCCAGAGGCCAGGAATGCCAGGTTCCTCTGCCTTCTTTTCCTGTGGCTGGCAGTAATGGATCATTTATTGCTTTCTATAAATAATAAATGGAAGTGTGCCTTGATTCACTCCCAAACAGGGAAACAGGAGTGGATTGAGGGTATTAAGTTGGTGACCTTGGGGTAGAACTGACTGGGATTTAAACAGCCAGGGCTTAAACCCATCAAACCTGTTTTGACCTCGGAATGCTGATTGTCATGGAGGGAGGGTGCCTCCAAGGATATAACTTATTAATCCCAGTGTGGATGGAGTTCTGGGCTTTTCCCACCTTTGTTCATCTCGCATTCTCCACCTCTTCTGCTTTGGCTGTGGAATCAAAAAGGACTACAAGAGTGATAGAAAGGGGCTTGGGAGAGCAGCGACTTTGGAAAACTTGCAGCCTCCCTCCATCTTTTTAACGCTGGCATTCTCACCCAGCTCTACTGATATGAGCCTAAACAGAAATGCTAAAGCATTAATAAATCTAGAAAAGGAAATAAAAGTCTCTCTGCTCCCCCCAGCCCCTTCCCGGTTCCCTCTTCTTTTTGTGGGCCTTCCTCATGCCTGGAGAGAGGGCAGCACCCTGGACAGCTCCCAACAGCCGGGCTTCTGCGCTTCTGCCAACCTTGCGTGGCATCAGCCCGGGCCAACAACCTGGGCAGCAAAGCAATCCCCTCGGGCTAAGAAGCATCCTTGCTGTGGCATGGCTAGTCCATGGTGAGGAAAGGCAGTCTGCAGATGCTCAGAGAAGCCGCGCTCCGTTCCAATAAAATCAGATGTGGCCGGCTTGAGCCCCGGCTGACCTCTCTAAATGGGAACAGGCGAGTCAAGGCGAGTGCGGGACCTGCGAGGGCTCTTGCAGGGAGGAAGGGGAAAGAAACAACGTATCCCCTCGTCCCTCCCAATGCGTCAGGGGCACTGGAGAGGCCACCCCCGGCGCGGGGCTCAAGGTCACACATGGGAGGGAGTCAAGCCTAGGGGGTGCGGGCGGGCAGGAGAGCTCCACTTGCCCCCCTCCAGAGGGAGATGAGCAGCGCGATGCAGCCTCAAAGAGGCTGTCAAGCTCTCCTTTCCTGGATGAGACAGGTAATTTATATCCTGTCCAGTCTGGTTTTAGGCCTGGTTATGGGACTCCAGCTCAGGCCTTTGGCCTCTGGGGTTCCACAAAGTTCCATTTTGGGGCCCTTTTAAGTTTTTGCTGTTTTGTTAACTACCTTAAGTTTGCAGGGATACGGTGGCGTATAAATAAGTCAACATACACAGCATTTGCAAAAGTTTACTGACAAAGATGTTGATTTTAGATGCGTGGCCTGCCCTGTGTTGGAAGCTTTAGGGCTGGCAACCAAATGCAACTGTCTGCCAGTAGAAAAGAATAAAATTCAGTCAGGGAAATTGAATTTTTCTCATCCTCTCTCAACTCAGGAGGACCCAGAGGCCTGAGAATAACAACTAAGCACTGTGAATGCACAACTGAGTGACAGCGTCTCCCTCATGGGGTTTTCAAGGTAATAGATGAGCAGAAGTGGTTTGCCATCGCCTACCTGTGTGTGGCAACCGTGGCCTTCTTTGGTCTTCTCCCATACAAATACTAATCAGGGCCAACCCTGCTTAGCTTCTGAGCCCTGTCAAGCTTGGGCTAGTCTAAGCTATTCAGACTGCTACCGAGCCCTAAAGGCGCCCCCCCAATGTTTTATAGCATTTCTGAAAGATGCTCAGAGACTCTGATGCCTCCGCAGTGAGGAAGAATTCCATAACAGGGAAGGGAGCCATTGAGAGCCTCTTTCCGTCTCTCTGATCTTGCTGCCTTAAATATGTTGAAGCATGAATTCATTATGATTGTGGATGGCTCATAAAGATTAATAGACACGAGGGAGGAGGAGGAAGAGGAGCAGAAGTCCGAGATATGTTGAGGTGAAACGTTCCAATACTTAATAGATAGGGATGTGTGAGCCAGTATATCCGGTTTAAGAATATAGCCCCAAATTAAAGTTTCGGTATTGTTCAGGTAAATCCAGATATATCCAGCTTGTTCAGGTGTATTTGGATCAACCGGTATTTACATTCCTGAAGAAATTTGGATATATTGGGGCCTTTTAAAGGCTGCAGAAGCGCCCCCCCCCCTTTGCATGTTTCCCAGGCAACAGGAGGAGGAAGGCAACATTATTGTGTGTTTATGTTGCTTGTTTGCCGTATACCATTGCTGGGTCTGGATGGCTGCCTTGGTACTACTGGCTTGTCGGTTTGGATGCTGGGTTTCTCTGATCTGATGTTGGTTCTGTTGGGCTTGCATTGGCCATGGGTTGTGCCTGGCATCTATGAATGACACTGGTTCTTTTGGGCTTGTAACAATGGCCCTTGTTTCAATTTTGTTCTGCTGAGATTCTCTGTTTTGGCACTGGTCTTGCTGGGATTATCTGGTCTGACATTGGTTCTGTTGGGCTTTGTTGGTAGTTTGCATTGTGAAGCTTTTTGGTCAGTAGTTGCTGTTTTGGGCTAAGGCTTTCTGTGTCCCGGAGAAAAAGTATAAATGCCAGAGTGCTCCCAGCAACACACTGATGTCACTTCCAGGCACACAGGAAGTGACATCAGCGTGTTGCCAGCTAAGTCTCCTGCTGGTTACTAGAGAGGGGGGTAACCTGGCAACTCTAGGAGGAGGAGGTACCAAAATGTGTTTAATTAACAGTAGTCCCTTGTAGACGGATAGCTGTGTATGGATTTTATACAGCAGGAATTTAGAAAAACAGATGTACAAGTATTCTGTGTCTTTGTGAATATGTAAAAAGGTATGAATTGCAGTATTGTGGGAATGAGGGGTTGTGGCAAAACTGGCCCTTCATTCACCTTGTCCTGCCACAGGGGATCTGGGATTTACTCACCTCTCCCAAGTCTCAAGTCACTAAACTTCAATGAGGATTCTCCTCTATATCTTAATTCTCCACAGCCAATAAATGTAGGATTCCTTTCTGCTGCCACAAGCAAGCGAAGAGTTAAAAGTACGCTTGTGTAGTAATCGGCAAGTGAGACACTGGCTATGAGTGTGTTTTTAAAATTAAGAATCACCCTTATACTACAAATCATTATGGTCGTTGGAGGAGCCTTGGAAATCAGTAAGGTCTGGTCACCAACACACTGGAGCACACTTTAAAGCATTGTCTCATAGGGAGAAACGAAGGCTTTCCCCAGAAGTGCTGCTGTAGTATTAGTTAGCTAACTACAGTGTCTGAGCTGTGAATGGGTTCAAACCTCCCCTCTGCCAGTCACAAAACGGCCTTTGTCACACCACTCAACCTCCTCCATTATGTAGGGATAATGATAATTCTGGTCTACCTTGGAGGGTTGTTGTCAGGGTTATGATACGTGAATGGCTGAATGCTTAGCAGCGCTGCCTAAACCAGAATCTTATTACAATACTGAATTACACTCCAGCTCCTTGTACTTCTCCATGCAGCTGTATTGAATATGAAGAATCAAACTGGGCGGAGCTTGCTAGGCCTGTGCTCTGAGACAAGCCACTATTTTCCAGGCTGATTCAAACCACATCCCCCACCCCCAACATGGTGTAGTGTGTTCGACTAGCATCTGGGAGTCCCAGGTTCAAATCCCCCCTCTGCCATGGAAGCTTGATAGGTGACCTTGGGCCAGTCACTGACTCTCAGCCTGACCTACCTCACAGTGTTGTTGTGTAGACAAAATGGAGGACAGGAGAATGACATAAGCTGATTTGGGCCTCTGTTAGCAGGAAAAGTAGGGTATAAATGCTGTAAATCGCATAAATATCTGGGAGCAGGTCTCTGGCATTAAAATGATGCTGTGCAGTTAAGAGGCGCAGAGGTTAATTTTAGCACGCAACACCGAACGGAAATGCACTCTGCACAAGCTCAGAGACATGTAAGGTATGATTCCTTCACCCTGCTTTAGGGCATCCAAACTGGGTGGCAGGCCAGACTGAAATTTTTGTACTTGCAGTTCTTTTGCATGGTACAGCTCTCAAGAAACCAGAAGCAACATTTCCTTTAAAAAGTTATTTTATTAGTTGATTTTTATTTTTAGGGGGGGAAAGCAGTTACGGTTCTCCTTTATAAAAAGTGTCCCATCCCAGTTACATCGAAGTGATTAGCATGAAGATGTGGAGCAGGTCAGCCGGTCATGGACGGGGATCCGGGACAGGCGCAGGACAGCCCGCTTGCTCGGATCTAGACGAAGTGACGCTGCCCACCATTAGATATGCCGGACGCAGACTGGCGGGGTTAATCCGTCACGGGTTCTGGCAGCTAGCAGCCACTGTGGAATCGAGTTTAATCCCATTGGTGCTGCTGGCTTGACCCGAGTTGCTCCCCATGTAAGCAGGCAGCATGTCGGGGTAAGAGAAAAGGGCTCCAGTTAATGGGCCCCGGGTTAACTGGGGACACCCCCCTCTTATATCCAAAGAGGAGCCTGCAGAGAGACTTGACAGGGGGCAGGGCCGACTGGCCAGGGCTACTGACCCCCGCGTGTGGTCACGGGGCTCAGGAGCAGGTTAAAGTGCTGGGGCAGCCCCCTCCAAACGCAGCCCCTCCTTGGCCGCAGCACCCAAGAGCCCCAGGGGAGTGGAAGGTGTGGGAGGGTGGTCCCCACAGGATGGTTGTAGCACCAGTGAGAGGGATGGAAGGGGCGGAGACTGGCTGGGGGACGTGGGGCGAGGCACGAGGTGGCGGAGGTGGTGGTGGAATCTCTGCTGGATTTGGGGCGGGGAGGTACATTGGAAACCAGGCAATAGCACCAAAGTTCATGAGGTGAATGGTGTGAAGTCCAGCAGGGCTACTTTCTCTTGCGGCCAACTCCACCTACGAGGGAGAGAGAGAAAGAGATGATCGTCAGTACCAGCTGCAGAATAAGAACACACTCTTCGCCTGCCAGTCTGGAGCAGAGCTAAGCCTAAAGCAAAACTGGTTTTTCAGGGTGGGGGCAAGAGAACACCGAGCTGGAGCCTTCCGGCCTTCCCGCTGCTGAAAAGAGGAAAGGGATCCCGGATCCTGGAACTATGCTGGGCTTTGTGAAACTTGAGCAAAGGCAGGCGGCGGTGAAGCAAAGAGAACTGGAAATCATCAAGGCAGGATCCAACCTCCTGTTTGCCTCCTAAGATCCTTAGAGGAAAGGCAGGACAACAAATGTAACGGCGAAGTCCATTTTTCTTTTTAAAAAAGTCACGACTTCTTATTACAAAAAAAGAAGTGTTATACAAATGGATCTGCTTTGGAAATTGGGAATTCCAAATGTTCACATTTTAATTTTTTAGTGTATTGTGAACACAGTAACACTGGTGCAGTTTCAGCTGGGTTCTTGACTGCCGTTAAGCTATGTTGAGCCACAAATGATGGCGGAACCAAAGCTGGAGTCTAGAACCTGACTGGGGCGTGATACAGTAGAGGAGGGCTGTGTAACTTTTCTTTGCATCCTCATGTAAAATCTGAAGACCTATTTCAAAGCTGCTTTGGATAGGAGCTGTAGCAGAGAACCCGCTTTGCCTTTCCGAAGGCTCTGGTGCTAATAAGTGACCATGATAAACCCCAGATAGGTTTTGACTTAGTACAAGGCAATTTCATGTGGCCATGTGCTCAGCTCACATTTTCTTAAATTTTGCCAGCAATACAATCAGCAATGGTTGCTCCTTGAGCTATAACTGAACTGCTTCCGTAACTAGAACTCGGGATGTGGGTCATCGTGAGAGACATCAGATATGGACCTCACAAGGTGAATCCAACCAACCCTCCCCCTCCAAACCTTTGCTAAGTAGATTCATTGGAGCTTAAGAACTGGAGGAATGTCCCGTTTTGTTTCTTTTTTTATATCTACCAGTGATTCCAGTTCCCCGAATTTCACTGTTGGGGTTGTAGATCCATTTCGTATCATGTATATTTTCTATATGCACACTGTATTTACATATATAATATACACACAGTGCATAATGCCAGTTAACTGAGGCACAAATAGCACTGACGATGCTCCCATTTTATATGAATGATTTGGTATAAGGGAACAGAAACGGGCACAAAAAATAAAGTTTTGTGGGTTCAATTTACAGAAAGAAATCAGAATGGAGATTTTTGTATGAGGGATAAGAAATTTGAGATCCTCTGTAGTGAGATCAAGGTGATGTGACTTCAGAGCATGGTTTAGGTAGAAGTCTCTAATCTTGCTAAGCCTGTGGGCACAGCCAACCACAAAATGGCTGCCATAGGGGAAGTCCCCAGGCACAAAATGGCTGCCATGGGGGAAGGCCCCAGGCACAAAATGGCTGCCATGGGGGAAGGCCCCAGGCATAAAATGTTGGGAGGTTCCAAGCCAAGCATCCTATTCCTGAAAGGGTGTTCTCTGTAGACTCAATGGTGATGTTTCTTGGCAACTTCTTGAAGCCCCTCCAGCTCCAATGATGTTAAGGAAAGCCAAGATTTGCTCTTTGCTTTGGGGAAGAGATATTTTAAGGACAGAGGAAGGGGGCATCAGAAAGCATATTGGTAAATGCCATGGTTGTCATGGGGAGCATATCCAGTCCAGTATCTTTGATTCCCATCACAGCTATGATTCACTCCCATCTCTTTTTCAAACCACCCAGGCCCTTCTAGCTGTCCCCATCTCGTCCAACAGCAAATCTGTTCTTCAACTACTCATGCAACAAACTGCTGGAAGAACTGTCAGGGGTCACAACTCGGTGCTCCCAGAAGTGCTTATACTACTACTACTACTAACTGTACTTATACACCTCTCTTCTAGACAGATTAGTGACCCAATCAGAGCAGTGAAGAAAGCTGGTGTTATTACTATCTGCACAATACAGCTGGGGAGCTGAGGCTGAGGCTTACCCCAGGCCACCTGCTGAGCTCAAGGGAGTAGTGGGATTTGAACTAGCACAGTGCTGCAGCCCAACCCCTTATGATCTGCTTTTGGGGGCGGGGGCGGCGGGCACTGAATTCTAGAACTGTATAATCTTTCCTCTGTTGGTGGTTTGTTCCCTTGCAAGCTGACACTCTGAAGTAGACTGCCTCGGAACATGGAGGTCATATGAGCCAAATAAAACAGCAACCTGTCGGGGTAACAACACCCACCTCTGTAACCCAGTGCGCCCAGGGCTCCGTAGGGCTTGGGGGGTTTTCCTGTGGAGAGAGAGGAAAGCATCCAGTGAGATGAGCAGCATCACTTCTTTGGGTCTTCCTCCCTGCCCCCCCAGCAAATACTGACACTTACCACCATAGCCCAATTGGCCTGCAGCTACTCCTCCTGCCAACCAAAGACAAACCGAAGAATCTGGTTAACACAGCAACGCCCCCATCTGAATGGCTCCCCCGCCCCCCATATACAAAGGGCCACACTAAGAGTCCCAGGGAAGAGAATCAGGAAAAAAAAACCCTCCCAAGTACGTATTTATTTACTTCATTTATACCCTGCTTTTCTCTCCAAAGAAGACCCCAATGCAGCTTACACTATTCTATTCTCCTCCCATTTTACCCTCACAGCAACCCTGCAAGGTAGGTTAGGCTGAGAGAGTGATTCGCTCAACGTCACCCCGTGAGAGCTTCCATGTCAGAGTGGGGATTTGAACCTGGCTTTCCCAGATCCTAGTCTGGCACTCTAACCCCTACACCACACTGGCATCAATTAATATTTCTCAACATGCTCTCTCTTCTTCTGATGCCTGCTATTTATCCAGCTAGCACATTTTGTTCCTGCCCTTCCTCCAAGGTGATTAAGGTGGTACACTTATTGACCTGTGTACATTTATACCCAACTTTTGTCCTCGGTGGGGAATCCAAAGTGGCTTACATCATTCTCTTCTCCTCCATTTAATCCTTACAACAACCCTGTGAGGTGGGTTAGGCTGAGAGGGAATGCCAGGCCAAAGGTCAACCAGCAAGCTTCCTGGGCAGAGAAGGAAATTGTATCTGGGTCTCCCAGATGTTAGTCCGACACGCTAAACACTGCACCACGCTGGCTCTCCATTTATGATCAATAGCTAACCTTCCCCCTATCTTGTCTGCCCAGTGTAAGACAGTAAGCCTTCTGAGGCAGAGTCTGAATCCATGCACTGAACGCTTGTTATATTTAATGTATTTAATGTTTTTAAATGTTTTTAAATGTATTATTTAATGTTTTTAAATGTTTTTAAACATGTTTGTATTTGTTATCCGCCCTGAGCCTGCGAAAGCAGGGAGGGCGGAATATAAATATAATAAATTAAATTAAATTAAATTAATTTACTCAGTTACTTTGTCCTAGTAGTAGCACATTACTAAGCTGCTTACTACTAGTAGTATAACAGCACCCAATATTGCAGTGTGTGGAGGCTGAACCAGGGGAGACTTCCCGTATGTTTCCCCTCTGCCCAGCACAGCTGTCGCCTCCTTTGAACTCAACCTATGAGCATTTCCAGCAGCCACCACTGGCCTTTTTGGGCAAGGCTTCAGTCTTGTTCTGCCCAGCATCCAGATCTAATGGAAACTGATCCAGAGAACGTACCTGGATAAATGGGAGATAACCCATAGCCAGGGACAGCACCCCCTGCAATGAAAAGGAGAGAGAGGAGGAGTCAAAAGAGGTTCAAGGTGCATGCAGGTCAGACGTCTGGTTCACCTGTAAAGGTTCCTCCTTGGCACATAAGAGCCATCATGCTGGTCTGCAAAATGATCTCCCTTGTCCAGCACCCTGTTTCCAGTGGTAGCTGGTCAGATGCTCCAAGCAGGACCTGCCCCCATCTGCTGACTGCTCCCCAGCATTTGACAGTAAGAGGCACTGTGCCTGTGAGCCCCAGAGGTCCATTCAGTTTTCACGGCCAGTAATCAGCAGTAGACCTATCCTCCATAAATTTGTCTAACCCCATCTAATCTAGTGGCCAGTTCGACATCTGGTGGCCATGAGTCCCACAACGCTGCTGTATGAAGCATTTATTTTTTAACAGCCTTGAATCTCCTGCTGATCAGTTTTGTAGGGTGACTCCACGTTGGGGCATCATAGAAGAGGGAGAAACATCTCTCTCGGCATCATGCATCATTTTATAGATGTAGAAAACAGCAAGAATCCAGTAGTACCTATAACACTAACAAAATTTGTGGGAGGGTATGAGCTTTCGTGAGTCACGGCTCACTTCTTCAGATACCAATGTGAATAAGTGAGCTATGACTCATGAAAGCTCCTACCCTGCCACAAATTTTGTTAGTCTTATAGGTGCTACTGGACTCTTGCTCTTTTCTACTACTACAGACAGACTAACATGGCTACCCATCTTGATCTACCATGTTATAGATGTCTATCATATCATCCCTTAGTTACCTTTCTTCTAAACTAACCCCGCCCCCCGATGCATAAGCCTTGCCTTGGGCATCTCTCCTTGAGTCACCTCAAAGGAGGGTCAACCATGTGTCCACAAATTCAGCCACTAGCCTTCAGTGTCTAGTAACCAAGTGAGGGTCAAAGCAACCAGAAGTTCATTCAATAGAAAATTCACCCATGACCTGGTCAAAACTAGGAGGATCCACTGGGGAAGCCCCTTTCAAATGCTACAGAAGATGCGAAAAAACTGAACCGAAGGGCCGGCTTGTGTCTTCCGTCACTAAGAAGCTGCAGCCAGCCACTGAGATTAGAGGGGAGGGTTTCCATCCTAAGACTCTCTCTTACGCCACAGAGGAACCTCAGCTCCTATGATTACACCATGGATGGTGGTGGTGGAGAGTGCCTTCAAGTCACAGCTGACATGGTGACCCCTTGTGGGGTTTTCGTGGCAAGAGACTAACAGGTGTTTTGCCATTGCCTGCCTCTGCAACCATGCTCTTCCTTGGAGGTCTCCCATCCAGTTACCAACCAAGGCCGACCCTGCTTAGCTTCTGAGATCCAATGAGATCAGGCTCACTGGGGCTATCCAGGTCAGGGCACATTATGGATCAGAACATCTGAAAAACTAGACTCACCATCTTGTGGAACTCCACCAAAACCTGCAGGGACAAAGGATGGAAAAAAACAACTTTTAGTCAGCAGAGGGGTCAATTAGGGCACAGTTGGCGCTGCATAACCAAACACTGGCACTGTACCTTGTGATTTCCCACTTCTGCCACGGCTTCCCCCACTCGGTCTCATTCTAGTCCTATCATTCCCTGCCCTGTGAACCTCCTTGGAAACCAGAAGAGGGAGGAGTGGAAGACATGACGGAAGAAGAGACAGAAGGGTCCCTAGCACCACCCTCACCAAGGCAATTCCCAAGATCTTTTGGGGAAAGCCACGAGAGTTAAAACGGTGTAAAATAATACCTGTGGAAGTGCCTGTAGCATCTATTGTTATGCTTCTGTCTGAATCACAAAAACTAAACTTTGTGCACAAATGCAGAGGCTTCACAAAAATCTGCTATTTGGGGGGGAAAGTCCTTCAATAGGCTCTATAAGCCTGCACCCTGGAGCGCTTGAATCTCCTGGGAGACAGACCAAAGATAATTTGTGCTCTCCTCTTTCCGTCAAGCCCTGTAGATCCCCCCACAACCATCTCTTAATGGAAAACCCAATTTCATATTACCTGGTTTGGGTGGTTTAACAACAGGCCTTGGATACTCCATCACTGTGCAACAGAACAAGAAAAAGTCATAATTTTGTCATGAAAGGAACTGTGTGCATGTCAGGGCTCCTGGCGCTAACTGGAGATGTGGTGAGAATAAAGGTTGCCAACTTTGGCTTGGGGAATTCCTGAAGATTTGGGGGCGGTGCCTAAAGGAGGCAACTCAACAGAGAGCAGAACCACAAGTGACAAAAGGTACAGGTTGGACACTTGTCAGCTTCCCTCAAGTTTTGATGGGAAATGTAGGCATCCTAGTCTTGCAGCTTGGCTCTCTGACTGCTGTCCAATGGACTTTTCAACTGTCACTTGTCCAACATTCCGCCAAGCTGCCTACATTTCCCATCAAAACTTGAGGGAAGCTGACAAGTGTCCAACCTGTGCCTTTTGTCACTTGTGGTTCCGCTCAGAGATGTGATGACGCAGAGTCTGCCCTCAGAAGTTGCCATTTCCTCCACGTGAGAAACTGATCTCTGTAATCTGGAGATCGGTTGCAATTCCTGGAAAACTCCAGGTGTCAGTTAGAGGTTGGCAACCCTACGCCATGCAACCCTATCTGAGCACTAGACTGGGAAGCTGAGTGGAGAAGGGATTTCTTGTTCATCTAAGTTCATTGTTTGAATTGCTCCAGAAGAGTTAGTAACCGTGTTAGTCTGTAGTTGCAAAATACTACAGTCCAGTAGCACCTTTAAGACCAACCAACTTTATTGTAGCATAAGCTTTCGAGAACCACCGCTCTCTGCGTCAGAGGCTCCATGCATCTGACGAAGAGAGCTGCGGTTCTCGAAAGCTTATGCTACAATAAAGTTGGTTGGTCTTAAAGGTGCTATTGGACTCTTTACTGTTTGAATTGCTGAGACTGTTAGAAGTTGACTTGGAGGAAAGCTTGGATGCTGACATTTCAGAATAAAAGCAGGAGTGGAAAAGCCTGTCCATGACAAGGGGATATAACGTAGAAGGTGTGCAGGTGTGTGACAGGCAAAGAGTTGGGTGGTAGGCAGAGCCCAGCAGAATCTGCGGTTGTTCTAGGCTGACCCCGATTATAGCTGCATGCAGAGTCCTAGTGAAAGAGACTAGCAATAGTGATGGCAACAAAATACCATTTCCATGTTCAGAATTCCAGAGGGGAAGCTGTGTTAGTCCGTGGAAGTAAGAATAACCAGGATAATGTGTGTGTGTGTAAAATGCCATCAATTCGCAGCCAACTTATGGCGACCCTGCAGGGTTTTCAAGGCAAGAGATGAGCAAAGGTGGTTTGCCATTGCCTGCCTCTGCATCGTGACCCTGGTTTTCCCACATGGTCTCCCATCCAAGTACTAACCACAGCCAACCCTGCTTAGCTTCTGAGATCTGACAAGATCAGGCTAGCTTGGAACTGCCGGGTCGGGGAAATCAGGATTCTGGTGGCACCATAAAAGGCAAACAAGATACACTTTTGTGGACTAGAGCTCTGGGTCACAAGGTGCTGCTAGACTCTTCTGAATGGCAGATGCTGGGGCGGGGGCATCACCTTCCTGCCCTGCTTGTGATTTTCTCAAGCTGATGTTGAACCAGATGGATCTTTGGTTTGACCCAGCAGGGCAACATCTTATGTTTTTCATGTAATGCACAAACTTCATTTCAGGCAGCAAACTCTGTGCGTGATTGTTGAGAGCAGCTACGGCTATAAAGTTAACTTGCCTTTCCAGCACAGCTGCAAAACGGAGCTTAGTTCTCCCTTTTCTAATCTTGGACAACTTGCTTGTATGTGTCCCTCTTCTTGCCAGTTATAACAGGTTATCACTCCCCTCCTAATTGGAGCTGGAATGTCCCTCCTTGTAGGGTTGGTTTTCAATGGTTCACTTTCTTTGTGGAGCCCCATATTTTGCTTGATGGGGGGGTTGGAATAGAGATTCTCCGAAGTCTCCTTCAGCCGGGCTCTACGGAGACAATACTGGATTCTCTCCTTTGATGCCAAGATCTAAGCCCCTACTTTAGGCAGCTTTGCAAATTTGAAGGTAGACTTGCTTGCTGCCTACATATCTGTTTCCATCAGCAAACATATCATGTCTATATGACTGTATAGTGAGTGCATGCACCTTGGTTGCACCAGGCTCACCAGATGTGTACATTTTACAGGGATGTTTAAAGATCCAGGTATATTAATGTAGGGCATTCACATATTGCTATGGGAACCATAGTGTTCATGCAGAAAACACACATTTGCCATGTACAGTGTGAAAGTATTCCTGGATCCTGCGTCATGCAGCCAAATTAGCTATGAAGCTGGCCCAATCCTTCATTAATCAATAATGAAACATTTAACAGAAAAGTTAATAAACAATAAAATAATAAAGAAATAATAAAGAAAATAATAACAAAATTGCTGATAAAGCACATTATAGCTGGAGGAAACGAAATTCTCAAACTAATTCTGAGAACTACACCAAAAGCTCGCAAAACCAACATGTGAACATGCGTGCCCCTGATTTGAGTGTTTACATTCAGCAACCGTTTAAATCTCTAAAGATATTTGTAAAATGCTTTTCTACAATCCAAAGCAGTATAGAAAAGAATGCAAACTCAGCTTGGGATGCAGCTGGGCTGAGGTAGGGCGTGGATGGCAGAACTTTAGGGCGCAAACTCTGAACGTGTCAGATTTGTACATAAGCGCTTGATAGGGTGTAGGCCTCTTTTAGGAGGGAGAAAGCATTTGGATTTTTAAGAGATTCTATTTAATTTTAAGTTGTAATGTTTTTATAAGCTGTGTTGATCCAAAAGCCTGCATGTGGGGAGAGTGGACTACAAATAAATAAATAAATAAATAAAAAAGGAAAGGCAGGGTATAAATGTTTCATAGAATAGAATAGAAGTTTATATAAATGTTTCAAGAAATAAAATAAAAGTGTAGTCTTCAGATTCAACAATTAAGAGTCAAATGCCAACAATATGACTCTGATTTCCAATTTGGGCAGAATTTGGGTTCAGAGACTCATTGCCCAGTGGCTGTGGTTGTTTTTTTCTGTTTGTCTGACTTGAGAAGGGAGTGTGGGAAGATGGGGGCCTTTCTGGCCCTTAGGTGATCTGGGAGAAGCATCTCTACACACCGCGAGTCAGCCCTGCAGTTCCCACGCCTCCGACTCCGACACCCCCCCAACCGGGGACTCCGAATCCTCCTCGGCCGCCAAGGCCTGTGGAAAAACAGGCTCTGTGAGAAACTTTGCTTCAGTGCCCAGCCCCAGCGGTGATTCCAAACCACACTGTGGCTCAAAATGAAGGCCGGGCTGAGTGGCTGGTCAGCTGTGGACCAGTCCTCTTTCAATTGACAGAATCGCTGCTGATGTATTGGTAGCCTTGGTCCTGATCCATGTTTGTGATTGCAAGTACACAAGCAAAACAGGTTATCACCAGTTATTCCTGATTTTTTTAATGCAGAACAAAATCTCACCACAATACCTCACATCAACAGAGCACTTTCCCTAAGTCCTCCAAAAGCTTTGCACATAATTTTTATGAACAGCCCTACGATGTAGGTCAGTATTATTAAAAACAATGTGTGTGAGTGTGCATGTGTGTGCATATGTGCATGTGTGCAAAGCTCAGAAAAACTGGCTCGCCTCTCACTCCTTTCTAGGAGCTCATGGACGGCTGAGATTTGCATGGCTGAGATCCTGCTTCAAGTTCTAAACAGAAGAACAAAAGGAAGGTGGCAGAAGAGGGTTCCGTGGGGAGAAGACATTTGGTTGACCGTTCATCTCCCACAATTCATCTCTGCACATTACTTCTTTTAAGAGTTTTCTATGGAGCCAACCTGTGCTCCACGCAGACACACATAAGCTTGGGTTTTGGCTTCTCTTAAAAAAACAAGAGAGTGCAAATGGGCTCAGAAAGCTGCCGCTGGGGGACGGAGAGCTCCTGCCTTCCTCCCAGGCTTTTTCCCCCTGTGCAAATCCAGTGCGGGGGAGTTTTCTCCTTTGGGCTGCGCAAAATACCTCCATGTGGAGCAGCAGAAATGGGGAACTGTCTCCCCTCCACAATGTTTTTGCACAGGGGCAGCTTTCTGAGCCTATTTGCACACTCATTTTTTTATGTAGAAGCCAACATCCGAGGTGATGTGTGTTTGCGTGGAGCATGGCTTGGCTCTGTGGAGAACTTGTAAAAGAAGTAAAGTGCAGAGTAACGGTCACTTGAGCTGGAAAGCCAGGGAGGAAACCAGCTTTCAACACAGCCGAAGGCTGCACTGGAAGCTATGTCTACGTCCTACAAACGGAATGCTCCATCTGCACAGAAGGCCACCATCTCCCAGGATTCCTTGCAACCAGTGCCCCCTCCCAACCCACCCCTATCTGTATCACCCATCATACCTGGAACGCCGACTCCACCCAGTCCAGCTCCTGGAACACCTGTTATAGACAGGACACAAATGAGAAGCATGTATACATTTTTCACTTAAGCAGATCCAGGGTGACGTCCATGTCTTGGAACCGCATTCTAGTCCTGTCTTTCATTGCCGTATCTTTCTTTCTGGTCTAGGGATGGCCGTCAGGTGGCCTTCACATGCGCTACAGTGAAGCCAGCCCCTTTAGCCGGCGGATTTGAAGTGCCGTTATTAGAGGCAGATAAATATGAGCAGGCGAAATTCCCGGTGATTTCAGTGGGGCTTGTAAAGGAGACCGTCTTATCAGATGACTTCATGGGGTTAATTCATGGGGGATGTGAGAAGCCACCTGGGACTGGGCTTGGGACCAGAAATGACTTCTGCAGTCTCTTACATGGTTTCCTTTGTGCTGCTGGATCCACACACACACCTTTTTGACAAGAGGATGCACAGGGCGTTCTAATTCCACATACATACCGTATTTGGCAGCCTTGGCTCCGGGCTGTGCTCCAATTTGGGGGATCCCTGTAAGGCATGGAGAGAAATAACTTCCGTCAGAACTCACCTTCTGGCTTGGCCTCAGGCTAGGCCATCTTGATCTACGTGATCCAGGCTTACCAAAGGAACACCTCGCAAACAAAGATTCGCAAGTGAGGAGGATCGGAGCACCAAGATCATTCGCTTAAAACATTTTTAGAACAGGCCCCATCTACAAGGCTGCCAACAAAATCAGTGGAAAAAATCTATACTATATATTAAAACCCTGAAGCACACATCAAATTGAAACAATGTGGATGGAACAAACTGCTTGAAACAAACTCACTGAGCTGCAGTTACCAGTAACGGAAGCTCGTTAACAAAAAAAATCAGATCAGCAATTTTCTGATCATTGGCAGGGCCAAAAACTCTTGGGAGAGATCAGAACCAGATTGCCTTGAGAAACGGGGCAGAGCAGACCTCTTTCGACGGAGTTCCGAGGTGCCACTACAGAAAAGGCCCTGTCCCAAATTCAGATCCATTGCACAGCCGACAGTGCAGGGACCTGGAGTCAGAAGGAAGATCTTTACGCATGGGTAAATTCATATGGGAGAGGGCAGTTCTTACGGAATCCTGGATCCCCAAGAATAGCAAAAGAATCAGTTACCTGCACCAGGTACACCACCAGGCACTCCACCTACACCGGGTACTCCTCCCACGCCAGGAACACCTCCCACGCCAGGAATGCCTCCCACGCCAGGAACGCCTCCTACTCCAGGAACGCCTCCTGCTCCAGCACCTGCAGAGAGACTGAAAGTTAGTTTCAGAGCTTTAAATTCCTAAAACAAAAGGTGCTGAAGACATCCACTCTGACGTAGTTGCCTGGATTATGGTTAGTTTATGCATAAGCAACGGCAATTACCTCATCTATTACAGAGCCGTGCTTGGCTGAAATTAAGCCTTCCCTGGATCATTCTCACACAAAAGCTCTAACCCTGTCACCGGCTCCTTGTTCCCACTACGGGCCCCGAACCAGTAAAGAGTTTTGCTGGCTTCACTCACATTAACGGGGGCTTGATCCTATGTTTTTGCTGAACAGAACGTGTTTGCTGAATGTGCACGCACAAATAGCCGTGATTTTGCGTTTCCCCAGGAAAGACAGCTGTGGCCAGCTATGCAGAGCAGTGAGACGGGACAAGAGGAGAAGAGACGCCCCCCCCCCCACCGGAACAGCTGGGTCCGCAAGTGTACAAGGGGGTGCAAGCAAGACTCACCATATTTCGCTGCTTTAGCTGCCGCTGCTGCTGCAAGCCCAGGCACTAGAAGAGGAATGAAAGAATCCATCAGGCCAGCTTATTCAAATGATTCCTCAAGCCCAGCATTCTGTCACAGACAGTGGCTAGCCCAATGCCTCTGGGAGCTCATGAGTGACACCCAACCCCTCCGCATCTGGTACTTGCAGGTACACTGCCTCTGAACATGGAGGCTTTGCACTTTACAAGTAGAGCTGCAGGCCTCCATTGGTAACCTACGAAAGCCTTCAATTTATCCATCTATGTATGCATGCACGAGCAACATGAAGGAGGTAACTTTAACGAGTGAGGGCTGCAAATTGAGGACGCGCATTTATTTTGAGACTTTATAATTTCTGATGTGTTCCTGTAACAAGGGACATGAAAGAAAATATTAAAACAAACGAACTCTGGGCACCCTGATCTGAAACCCTTTTTTCCTTTCCTCTTGCCACCTCTTTTTGTTGTTTATGTGCTGATCAGTCCATTTGATGAAGTGTTCTGGGGAACTTGAAGGTTATTCACCACTTGGAGATGTCTCAGCTGCTTCTAATAAAAAAGTCTGATGCGGCCATTTCTTTTCCTATTGACCAACATGGTGACCTACGATCTTTTGTCTTGTTCCAATAACACACAGCAGATTTTGTTTACTGTCAGTGCAATCCTAAGCAGAGTTATATCCATCTATGCCTCAACGGGCTTAGAAGCCTGCAAGTCTGTACAGGACTGCAGTGTCAAAAAAAGGCCCTTGGATTCCCGTTTTGGGGCCATCCCAGTGGATTTAATTGCAGGGAAGGGTGGTATTGGTGGGCATTGGGCAATGCTATCTTTTTAGGGAAGCTTTCCCACTCCTCCTGATTTTATCATTCCAGGGGACCCGACAAAGAGTCGCAAGAACCCTCCACCCCCAGGATTCCTGAGCACGGGGGATAAACAAACTCCCTGCATTCCGTTCCTTTATTGTCATGGAATTCCCCCTGAAGTCTGGTTTAACTAAGAACATTTCTGATGTTAACTTCAGAATTAGACAGTGCACATCTTGCCAAAACTAGTGCTTTCGGTTCATTAAATCTCCTCTCTCCCACATAGACACAAGTTATTGATGCACAAATCTGCACTGATAAAACACTGCAAAAAAGCAACCTTTGCTCAGATTGTATTCACAGCTGCATCCAGATTACTTTTCTGCAATGTTTTACTGATGGATTCGTGCCCTCTGGTGAAACATATTCACATGAAAGGAATTTGGAAACAACTATATATATAATCGCATTCCCAACTGTAGTGCTGGAAGACCATTGTGATAAGGAGGAGATAGGTGGTGAGCCACACAGCCCTTCTCCACGTGAACAGCAGCCTCAGGGCAGCAGAAGGGAGTTAACCTCTACACAGCACTGTAGATTGCAAGCACCTGGTGATGGGAAGGGTGGCTAGACAAGGGTGAAGAACTTCTGAGAGAGGGACCTGGCTTTTCAGAAGGGTAGCCCGACTGTTGGCTGACCTGGTTGCTTGGAAGGACTGGCGCGGCTGCCTGTAAGACTGCCTGGCTTTTGAAGCACACCCCCACACCCTGCTAGGAAGGACTGCTGGCTGAGACTCCTTATAAAGGTTACTGGGTGGGTGGAGGATTGTTATTATTATTTCTGCTGAATAAAGCTGCATCCTTTTGTTCATGAATATTGCTTGTTGGGATCCTTTTGAACCACGGGAAATACACCAACAAACTGGGCACGCTCGACTGCATGTGTACATGCTCTGTACAAAACGCAGAACTTAGAACACACCACACCCTGGAGGGTTTCTACTGCATTTGGAAATTAGACCAGATCCTTTGAAACTCCAGCATCCAGGGAGATTCAGATGAAGGGAATCTGGGAAGAACGCCTACGTGGAACACTGTTTCAAAATCACAGTGACATTGTTTGAAAAATCACAGTACTACTGTAGCAATGGATTGTGGCCCGTGGATCTATTCCACAGACCCTAACAATTACATCTGAGCATCTTGGTCCTTCCACCGGAGGAAAGTGCTTCTACTGCTGGAATGGATCCATGGCAAGGCAACCCATGAATTCTTAGGCTAACCGAAAAAATATCTGAGGAATGAAAAACAAGCCTTCTTGGTAGTGGCCCCCTATCGTTGTGGACCTCCCTACCCAGGGACACTCATCAGATACTCATTTCATTCCAGAGCTTTCACTGAGTGAGCTTTTCAGCTTGGGAACTGGTCTTACCACTGTTATTTAGTTTTTGTTGGATTGTAATAATCTATTACAATCCGACAGAACCGTTCTTCTCCAGAGAAGCCTAGAAATGTAAATATGAAATAAAAGAGAAAAAATGCTGCAGGCAACAGGGCAACACAACAACGGTACACACATAGGGCTGCTAACCTCCAATGCCGCCAACTCCTCCGGCACCGGGCACCAGTCCTCCAACTCCTCCGGCACCGGGCACCAGGCCTCCGACTCCTCCGGCACCGGGCACCAGGCCTCTTGCTCCACCAGCTCCTATTTAGTTAAAGCTCACATTTAACAATTACAAGTAACAACCTAGGACCTATAATGACACAAGATCAACATCTGTACACACTTTTATTACGATAATGCAAGAATGCAAAATGCACCCCAAACAACTGGAAACCTAAAGCCCGCAAACAAGATTAAAGAGTGCTCCTCCCTTCTCTTGCTGAGGGTCTAGAACATCACAGTCTTATATGAAAGGGAAAGGGCAGTGTGTTTACAACAGGGTTGATAAGTGGAATTCTCTTAATTCCACTTTGCCAAATTTCTCCCTGAAATCCAGTAATCCATTTCTATTTCTCTTTATAGGAATTTGAGTCAGTTTTGAATCAATTCCTCTTTCACAAAGAGGAAGATTTGATGTAAATATCTATGAATATATGAAATTCATATATTACGAGCACAGTTGACAAACTAAGAACATGGGCCATTTTCACAGGTCTTAACCGGTGTGCAAAATCATGCAACACTCACAGAACGACGGCGTCTTCATGGCGTGATTTCCTGTCATGACTCCGTTCTGTAGCGCAATGATGTCAGAAATCATGAAACGGAATCATGACAGGAAATTGTGCCATGAAGACACCGTCGTTTCGTGAGTTTTGTGCAATTTTGCGCGGCGGTTAAGACACGTGAAAACAACCATGGCGAGCCATTAAACAAACAATTAAAAACAAGTCAGGATTTGTCTGAACATATCCTTGGTGCATCAGATTGCTTTTACCCTTTGGATCATATTACAGTGGCACAATAACAGGCAGAAATCCACAGATGAGAAACTCTATCACACGGTTAAAAAAAGCAACCCTCAAAGATAAATGAATGAGAAACCAAAGAATTTCTCTTTTGAAAGAAGAAAAGAGAACAAGAGGAACCCATTGCTATGTCTAAAAAAGAAAATTTTAGAAAAAGAAATTCCACCCCATAACTACCATAGCTTACAAACACACACTCTCCTATGGCTAATGAGGAGGGTGGCCCGACAAGAGTGCCTTTATTTCGTTTAGCCAGAAATGCTAGACACTGGCTGCATGTCATCTGGTGGGCTAATAAAAATAGCTGCAGGCAATGAATCCAGTGTCCATATTTGCAAGGCTGTTGTTCATATCCTTATTTTCCCTCTTTTTCTATCCTAGGCTGGATGGTTCACCTGTGCCATGAGCCTCTTACTTACCATATTTAGCTGCCTTGGCGGCTGCTTTTGCTGCTGCAGCTGCTGCAGGGCTCCCCGGTACCAGTGCTAAGAAAGAAAGAAAGAAAGAAAGAAAGAAAGAAAGAAAGAAAGAAAGAAAGAAAGAAAGAAAGAAAGAAAGAAAGAAAGAAAGAAAGAAAGAAAGAAAGAAAGAAAGAAAGAAAGAAAGAAAGAAAGAAAGAAAGAATTATTGAGACCTCTCATGCCTCATCTTCACTGGCCAGATAGAAGGAGACCTGGGTAAATATTTGTGGCATGGCAAAACATCAAAAGGGAGATTGCACAAAATTTCATATCCTCCAACACTGCACAGATGAAAACAGGCATGTGCATGTTGCACCCTTATTCCCACATCAAGAATCGCTGCCCAAAGTTCTACTTTATCTCTTGCACAGACTGTATTCCTTTCTTCTGAAATCACCTGTCCTTGTTCCACAATGCATGCCTATCAACTGTGCCAAGCAAGCCTCAACAGCATGGGAAATAGCAGGCCGGACATGTACATAAACGACACTACCGGACATGTACATAAACAGATGTGCATTAGAGACAAGATCTGAGGAGGGTGGCAGAGCATCTGCTTTGAATGTGGAAGGTCCCCCATTCAATCCCTGGCATCTCTGGTCAAAATGGCTAAAGAGGAAAGGCGAAGGAGTCTGGGACTTGTACAGTTCAGAAAAAAGGCGACGAAAGCGGGGGGAACATGACAGAGGTTTAGAAAAGTATGCGTGGGATGTAAAAACTGAAAAGGAAGAACCTTTTCTCCCTCGTCCACAATACGAGAACGCAGGGGCACCCAAGAAAGATGGTGGGCAGTAGACTCAGGACAGACCAAAGGAAGTACTGCTTTACACAATGAGTAATTAAGTTGTGGAGTATACTGCCAGGGGACATGGCAATGGCCAGGAGGACTGATGGCTTTGAAATGGGGTTAGGCAGATGAATGGAGGACAGTCCATCAATAGCTACTAGCCACAGTGACTAATGGGACCCTCCATATACAAAGGCAGCAAACCTCTCAGTCCCAGTGCCTGGAGGCAGCATTGGTGGGGGGTGGGGGGGGAGGCTTTGGCTTCTCTGCCCTGTTTATTGCCTATCCAGGGCAACTGGTTTGGCTGCTGCGTGGAAGAGCATGCTGGGCAAGATGGACCACTGGCCAAATCCAGCAGCCTTCATCTTATGTTCTTATGACTACTTTGACTGTTTTAGAAATCCCTGAATTTAGCTGACAAAGAAAAAGGAGTCTTCAACTGGAGGAAAATTATTGAGGAACAGACTGTGCTTACGGCAAACCACTGGGTAATATCACCCCGTTTGACTTCTGTAGACTCTTTCCTGGTGCATCAATTTCTGGTTTTTTTTAATATAATGATTACACCATATTTTGCCTAGTGTTGGTAGAGTGGTAGGGTGGTAGAGTGACATTTGTTCAATTTCGGGCTTTTATATTTTCAACTGGAGGCTGCTCCCCCCGCCCCTTTCTGCTTCTCAGAAGAGCAAAGGTGCCACCCGATTCCTGCTCTATGCAGCACCACTGTTATCTGTTCAAATCTCCCTGGCTTTCTACACAGGGTGCACTCAAGAGATCTTAAGGCTGGAGCCTAAAAACCTCCCGTCCCCTTATTAACATCTACCCGAGTGAAGCGTTCTGGAGAACTTTAGCCCTTACATATGGGTTTGTGTTACTTTGGCTAGTCTTATTAAAGGGTATCACACAACTTTTGAGTTTGAATTTCACCTTGGACTAACAAAGCTACCTGCAAATACAAGACTGTTATTTCAGACCTTGTGGTTGCCCTGGCAGGGTGAAGGGAACTTCCCGTCTTTTAGATCATTGCGGAAATCAACACGGAGCTAAAAAAGCTATTCTCTTTTAAAGCATCTTTACCACATACACTGGTTCCTGTACCCTGATGCCATACCTCCAGTTCCAATGCCACCAGGCCCCACACCACCGAGTCCAATGCCACCGGGTCCAACGCCACCAGGAACAGTTCCAAAGCCAGGTGCCACCCCAGTCCCTGAGGAACATATATTCATTTATTTTAAACTATTGAGGAATTGCCTTTTTTCAACAAGCAGGCCTAAGGCCAAACACATGGTCAGGTTAGGAAGGAACTCAGTAACTTCGGTGACATTTGTTTAAAGGGGACTCTACACCTCACACAGAATTGCTCTTGGTTTCTATACACACATTACAGTGTTTCTGGGTTGGCCCTGAGAGTCTTGTCAAAGCAGACATGCATTGTGAGTTCACTGTTTGGAACTCCCAGCAATTTCTGGAAGTTAATTCTCAGGCACGAGTGCTTGATTTGAATAAGGACTGTGTTGGGTGAGAAATCCTGACTCTGAGAACAAAGATAATGACAGACTTTTAAATGCTGCCTCTTCAGGAATTAGGAGCCTATCTTAATTAAGTAGTATAGAGTTCAGGGTTTAGAGGACTGCATGGTTTCACCTGTTATTTATATCCTTCCTTGTGCAGACTAGGTTTGGGTTTTTTTTGCTATAAAACATATTTTGAATGCTCGAAGCCTGATCTCAGCAAACACACCACGCCTATTCAGTTTTGCTTTCCAGAGCGTGGTAAAGGGGAGGGGCAGCAGGTGAGCTCACCAACATTTGAGCATCAGAACATGAAATAATAACAATATTCAATTTATATGCCGCCCTTCAGGACAACTTAACGCCCACTCAGAGCAGTTTACAAAGTATGTCATGATTATCCCCACAACAAAACACCCTGTGAGGTGGGTGGGGCTGAGAGAGCTCTGAGAGAGCGGTGACTGACCCAAGGTCACCCAGCTGGCTTCAAGTGGAGGAGTGGGGAATCAAACCCAGTTCTCCAGATCAGAGCGGTTTACAAAGTGTGTTATTATTATCCTCATGACAATCACTCTGTGAGGTGGGTGGGGCTGAGAGAGCTCTGAGAGAGCTGTGACTAGCCCAAGGTCACCCAGCTGGCTTCAAGTAGAGGAGTGGGGAATCAAACCTGGCTCTCCAGATTAGAGTCCCGCGCTCTTAACCACTACACCAAACTGGCTCTCACAAAGGTGCAATTGATCACCCCCAGTCTAGCTAGTACAAGCAAAGTAGGAAATACAGGAGATTAGCTTTAAGCGGTAATGGGGAGTGCTAGACGTACAAATCCACCTAGCAGGAGATACTGATTTGTGGGTGGCAGCAGAAGTTGGTACACTCCGAGAGTAAGGGAAACGGGTGATGTTGCTAGGCAGAGACCGGAGATGGGCGCAGGGCTTTTCCAAGCTCCTGGAATCTGAGGGAGTGGGGCTTGCAAGTCCGTTCCTTGACAGAGATTACTTTTATTGTCTTTGCGCTTGGTTTTTGTCCTCATGAGCTGCCTCAAGCAGGACTTGAGGTATGTACAAATTTTCTGAGCAAATAAAACGTGGTCGCATAGAGCCCATAAGGAATATGTGCACAGAGAACATCGATTCTACCTCTGCCCTTTGGAATCCCATGAATCTCTTTCTGTCTGGACTTAAATGAAAGCAGCAGTTGCTCTAAGCTGATCATAACCATGCACTTCAGGCCAGCCTCATTTGTTTTGTTTGTGTTACAAGACTATCCACAAGTGACGGATAAACAGGCCATTTAATTTACCATAAGCTGCTGCTTTAGCCGCTGCCTTTGCTGCCGCTGCCGCTGCCGCCCCAACACCTGCAGATACATACATAAGACATGGTCACGGTGCAGGGCAGAATTCGTCCAGGTAGGGGACTCATCATTTCACCCTAGCTCACCTGGGACAGCACCTGGAGCCACACCTGGGATGCCACCAACACCTGGGACACCTCCAACGCCTGGAATGCCACCAACGCCTGGAACACCACCAACGCCTGGAACGCCGCCAACGCCTGGAACGCCACCAACGCCTGGAACCAGACCTGGGACAGAAGAAGTGAAAATGGAGGGCACACTGCTGTAGCATAGTGGTTAAGTGTCAGCAATGCCCTTCAATTCTCTATATTGGACACACAGGTCAGTCCTTTCACAAAAGAATAAATGGACATTTAACAAAATCACAACATTCACAAACCAGTGGGAGAACATTTTAATCTGCTGGGATATTCCATCATTCACCTAAGAGTAGCAGGTCTCAAGCAGAGAAACTTCAAAGGAAAATTATAACACGAGATTTCTGAAATTGAGTTTGTTTGCAGATTTGGAACAATAGATCAGGAAAAATCCTGCATTACAAATTCTAATTTTCTGCTCCACACCCATTCTCTATTAAGCTAATTATGACATGTATTATAGCTACCTTCCTGACACTCTAATTTACAATACCCCTCCCTCCTTCTGCCTGGATTATAAAGGCTACTTCCTTTTACCACTCCTTGTATCTGACAAAGGGAGCTCAGACTCTTGAAAGCTCATACCCTGGAAATCTAGTTGGTCTTTAAGGTGCAGCTGGACCCAAATCTTTCTCTTCTATTACAGACCAACACAGCTAGCCACCTGAAACTTTGTTTATCAGTTCCATTTCTGTCTACTCTTCTTCTATGGACCCCCAGGCAGCATCTCTGGGTTCTTCCTGACAGCCTTCCATTCAGACACCAACCAGAGCTGGTTGTCTTCACTTGACCTCACTTACCTTCACAACTCACCCTGGAACTGTATTCTAGTCTTACTCCTAAACAGGGCTTTTTTTCTGGGAAAAGAGGCGGTGGAACTCAGGACTGCACAATGACATCACTTTGGGTCAGCTGGAACAAGGGGGGAGTTTTTAAAAGTTTAAATCACCCTCGGCAAAAATAGTCACATGGCCGGTGGCCCCGCCCCCTGATCTCCAGACAGAGGAGAGTTTAGATTGCCCTCCACGCCGCTCCAGCTCCAGCGGCGTGGAGGGCAATCTAAACTCCCCTCTGTCTGGAGATGAGGGGGCGGGGCCACCGGCCATGTGACCATTTTCAAGAGGTGCCGGAACTCCGTTCCACTATGTTCCAGCTGAAAACAAGCCCTGCTCCTAAAGCTTTTGTGATTTCAGTGGGCACTGGTCACACACTTCCCAGAATATCTTTTACAGCCAGAAGGACTGGAAATTTGTTTTGTGTTTTGGGGGGCTGAAACTGTGCCTTCGTCACAGGAAGCTGACTAGTCCATGCGACACCAGAGCCTTGCATATGATCGCTCCCAGCCCCGAGCTGCTCAGAGTCTTACCATACTTGGCTGCTTTGGCTGCTGCTACTGCTGCTGGAGTTGCAACTCCTGGCAGAGACAAAGAAAAGAAGAGACACAACAGAGAGGATTTAGGGAGAACCATGTGACTGGTTTTAGAGGCACACCAAGAATCTTTGTTGTCACTTATGACAATGAGGGTCGGACTTCTTGGCTCCTCTGATCTCAGAAACAGAAATCCTACAGCCAAGAATTTTATGAAGCTTAAGAGGAAGTGGAAGGAGCCCCATGGCACAGAGTGGTAAGCTGCAGTACTGTAACCCAAGCTCTGCTCACAACCTGAGTTCGATCCTGGCAGAAGCTGGGTTCAGGTAGCCGGCTCAAGGTTGACTCAGCCTTCCATCCTTCCGAGGTTGGTAAAATGAGTACCCCGTTTCCTGGGGGTAAACTGGTGACTGGGGTGACTGGGGAAGGCAATGGCAAACCACCCCGTAAAAAGTCTGCCAAAAAAACATCGTGATGCGACGTCCCCCATGGGTCAGTAATGACTTGGTGCTTGCACAGGGGACTACCTTTACCTTTTACCCTTTTAAGCGGAAGTGGAGAACGTCATAAAATACATATCTTTGGGAAGAGCTGTGGCTCAGTGGTGGAGCATCTGCTTGGCATGCAGAAGGTGCCAGGTTCAATCCCTGGCATGTCCAGTTAAAAGGCTCAAGCAGAAGGTGATGAGAAAGACTTGAGACCCTGGAGGGCTGCTGCCAGTCTGAGTCGATGATACTGACCTTGATGGACCAAAGTCTGATTAAGTACATGGCAGCTTTGTGGGTTTCTTTCTCTTCTGTTCTCAAGGTTCTAGTGTGGGAGGGGGGCACTGGGATCAGAGTGTCTGCTTACTCTTCTGCACACCACTGACTCACAGCATCTTCTCTGCATTGGCAGTTGACAGCGCACAGTGTTGTTGTTCCCATGTGCACAGTAAGGCCAGTGCCCAGACTCAAGTTCTGACCATTGGCGGGGGTGAGAGGCTTAGCTTCCTTCTGGTGCTAGGATGAAAGCAAGGGAGCCTGCCGCCGGTTTCTCCTCCCCCTCCCCCTCCAAAACATGGAAGATCCACCCAAAGAAGCTCACCTCCCACTCCAGTTCCCCCTGGGACCGTTCCAGCACCTGGCACTACACCGGGAGCCACTCCTGGCACACCCCCAAAACCGGGGCCAGGGACTGCCCCGGCACCTACCAAGAAAAACGGGAGGAGAAGATTAAAGGACTAGGAAACCAGCTGGGGGCTGTTAATTAAAAAAAAACATAAAAAGGAATGAAAGAAGGTTAATATCATATATTGTCAAATAATAGCCTTTAGTTGGAAGAATGGTTCACAAAAAGCTGGTGTGCCATAGTGGCAAAGAGAAAGAGCTTGGCTTCAATGAGAAAAAGCTTGGCTTCCATTCATATGTCAATTCTGCAGCGTGGGGGTAATAATACTGGCCTAATTTACAGGGTGGTTTATTATTATTATTATTATTATTATTATTATTCGAATTATCCGAAACACAATCAACAATAAACAGAGATCACTTGTTATTACTGATTGGACTTGCTAAGCTGATACAAGTTTCCACCGGAGACCTAAGTATCAACCAGATAGCAGCATAATATGTACGCTGTTCCAAGTAGCACATTATTATTATTGCTGTTGTTGTTGTTGTTGTTGTTGTTGTTATTCCCTCTTTCTCACTGAGATCCAAGGTGGATTATACAGTGCAAGTAGAAAAGAGCAAGAGTCCAGCAGCACCTATAAGACTAACCAAATTTGCAGACCTGAAGAAGTGAGCTGTGACTCACGAAAGCTCATATCACAAATTTGGTTAGACTTATAGGTGCTACTGGATTCTTGCTCTTTTCCATTGTTACAGAGAGAATAACACAGTTACCAGTCTTGATCTACGCAGTGCAAGTGCAATACAATAGAATCAACAGCTGAACAGAATAAAATAATAAACAACAGTTTGGACATCCAGTGAGCAGATACACTAGGGAATGGCAGCATATAGCCAAGGACAGAGATGAATTTTTTCTGAAACAAAGTGTAACTAGTTAACTTGTTTAGCAATGTAGAACTGCCTAGCAGAAGCATATCTACATTAGCAGACAGTATCCAAGGCATCTCTCTGAGCTATTTCTTATGACGCATCCCTATAATCAGGGTAGAAAGCCCTTCTGAATAATTCAGTTTTGCATAATTTGTGGAAAGCCAGGAGGATGGGAGCATTCCTGGTCTCCTCAGGCAGGCTATTCCATAAGGTGGGGGCTACCACAGAAAAAACACGTGTGCGGGCAACACAAAGGGCTTTGAATGTGGCTGGCCTGACCTTGAATTGAGTCCAGTAATGACTGTACAAGTTTATGTATATGAAGCAGTTTGACCTCTAACAGGGCTAAATGCTAAGTATGAAGAAACAACAGAGGGAGCTGCGTTAGCTGTAAAATCATTGAATTCTCAAAAATTGCAGCGTTCCAATTCCTATTAGGACCAAGCTAGCTGTGATGCGGAATCATGTAAAAATTTTCCCTTTGATGCATTCACTTTTTCTAAAAAATTCAGCCCTAAAAGTTGTATTTCCTCTGCACAGCAACCCTGTCTGCCTTGGTGGTCTCTCATCCATGTAATAACACAGCCATCCCTCCATCGCTTCGAAGCTCTGATGAGCTCGAGCTAGTCTGGATGCCACAGAGCTACAGGGCTAAGAATATTGGTTAAAGGGGGCCAAATCAGTTGCTCAGCAAAAAGTGCACGTTCAGCAAACGTATGAAAAATGGGAGGGGGAGGGTTGATTTGGAGGGGAAGGGGAGCCTTTCCCTAGCCAGGTAACTAGTCAAAGCTTGCTGTGGTCTGGGTGAAAAGCAGCAATGGGGAGGGAGTGCAGAGAAGATGCTGCAGAAAGGGAAGGGTGATGCTCCCCTTCACCCACTACGTCTTTCCTCCAAATTACACTCTTCACCCTGTTGTTTTTAAAAGGTTAGCCAGAGCTCCATATCACCGTCAAACATCTGGTTTGAGTCAGACTCTCCCCCCAACAACTGACTGGTAGCACAAGCCAAGCCAACTCACCACCATAAGCCGCTGCTTTGGCTGCCGCTTTAGCTGCCGCCGCCGCCGCTGCTGCTGGACCACCCACACCTGTAGAACAATTGAAGATGTTCAGAGATGCTTCTTTCAAAAACAATTTTTAAGCACTGAGGTCGACATTAAGCAGACTTTTTCATCCTTTTGGAGATGCTTAGGCTGTGGATGACCAAACAGGCCATCTCAGTGGTTAGAGATCCTCAACGCACGCACCCTTCACTACATTCAGGGAATGGGCTTCACAAACTCAGCAGCATGCCCTTCATGAGCTCAGTAGCGTGCGGCAGCAGCATCGATTGGTGTGGCAAGGAAACAGGTTGGTGGGCCTTTGGTCTCATCCCAGATTGCTTTTCTGATGTTGTAGAGCTAAACTACACGAGATGAATTACACGAGGATGCTCAAGTGAAGAGAGACAAAATGCTAGCCGGGAAGAGTAGTGTCAAAAGACAGAGCCAAAGGCTCTGTCAATTTCACCTCTCTACAGAGCCAGCAAAGATCGCTCATCAGATGGTTTGTTAATTGACAGAGCCTCTGGGGAGGCAAAGATGAAATTAACGAATCCTCTGAGGAGCAATCTCCGCCTGCTCCCTTTTTACGCTAACTCATCTCATATAAAATCAAAAAGAGTCCAGTAGCACCTTTAAGACTAACCAATTTTATTGTAGCATAAGCTTTCGAGAATCAAAGTTTTCTTCTTATGGTCTTAGAAATATTGTTAAGACAGATAAGAGAAGATGAAAACATAAAAGGAATTAAAATAAAGGGATCTTCATATAAGTTAAGAGCTTTTGCAGATGATGTGATGTTTATAGTAGAAGATCCAATACAAACTTTGCCAAGATTACTAGATAAGATCAAAGAATTTGGAGATTTGGCAGGCTTTTATATAAATAAGAAAAAGTCAAAAATAGTATGACCAAGAAAAAGTAACAAGAATTGGGGGAACTAACGGATTGTGAAGTGGTACACAAAACCAAATATTTGGGAATAGAGCTGACAGCTAAAAATATTGATTTATTCAAGAATAATTACGAAAAGCTCTGGACACAAATTGAAAGGGATATGATAAAATGGAACAAATTAAACCTATCGTGGTTAGGGCGGATTGCCGCAGTTAAAATGAATGTGCTGCCCAGAATTATGTTTTTGATGCAAACGATTCCAATTGTTAAAGACAAAAAACAATTTGAAAAATGGCAGAGGAAGATATCGGAATTTGTGTGGGCAGGAAGGAAACCTAGAGTTAAAATGAAAGTACTCTGTAACGCTAAGGAAAGAGGAGGAATGCAGTTACCTGATCTTCGACTATATCATGAAGCAATATGTTTAGTATGGTTAAAAGAATGGGTGTCTTTAACCAATTATAAATTGTTAACACTGGAAGGATATAATAAGCTTTTTGGATGGCATGCATATTTGTGGTACGACAAACACAAAATGGACACAATGTTCCAGCATTATTATTTGAGAAGAAATTTATTTTTAACCTGGCTAAAGCACAAAAAGTTTATTGATCAAGAGAAACCATTATGGATTGTACCAGCTGAAGTGATCAACTCGAATATAGAATACAAAGGAAAAGAACGGCTTACCTTCAGAGAGCTAACAGAAATAGAAAATAAGGAGTTGAAACTCAGACCAAATGAGGAACTGCCATTCAAGTATGGCTGGTTACAATACCGACAGATCAAAGATTTATTTGAGTCAGATCAAAGGAAGATAGGTTTTAGAACTGAAAATTCAGAGTTAGAAGAACTTTTGCTGGGGGATAATAGTAAAGCAATTTCTAAAATGTATAAATTGTTATTAAAGTGGTTTACAGAGGACGAGACAGTTAAGGTTCAAATGGTAAAGCGAGTGATAAATTGTAATAATGAAATAATGATGGAAGCATGGGAACAATTGTGGAAAAATACTTTAAAAATTTCAACATGTACCAGTATCAAAGAGAATGGCTACAAAATGATACATAGATGGTATTTAACACCGAAAAAACTAGCCATTGCTAACAAACAGCTATCTAATAAGTGCTGGAAATGTAAGGAGCATGAAGGTTCTCTATTTCATATGTGGTGGACTTGTGACAAGGCTAGAGACTTTTGGTCTAAAATATGTGCTGAAATGTCTTTAATACTCCAATATAATGTTGTTAAGAATCCAGAAATGTTGCTATTATCATTACACTTAGAAGAGATTAATAGAAAAGATAGAATATTGTTGTTTTATATGATAACAGTGACAAGAACTTTATATGCACAATACTGGACGAGAGAAGAAACACCAGAGATTGAAGAGTGGATACGAAAATTGTTGTACAAGGCAGAAATGGACAAACTAACGAGGAAACTCAGAGATCAAGATCCAAAGGAATTCTTTGGAGACGGGGGGAAACTGAAAAAATATTTAGAGAAAAAATGGGACGTTAAAGGGCAATTATGGTCCTTTGAAAGATATTAACTAAGATAAGATACAGTAGATCTTTACCAGAAGTAATAAGGTAACAATTAGGATATAGAAATAAGATTAGAAAATGGGGGGTTGCAGCGCTGTTGGAAGTCAACACAGAAAAGGGGGAGGGGAGGGGGTGGGGAGCATATATTTATGGAAATGAAGGGGAATGTAACTATCTTAATCTTAATTGTATGTTAACCCATCCAATAAAAAATTCTTTTAAAAAAAAGAGAGAACCACAGTTTTCTTCGTCAGATGCAGAGAACTTCGTCAGAGAACTGTGATTCTTGAAAGCTTATGCTACAATAAAGTTGGTTAGTCTTAAAGGTGCTACTGGACTCTTTTTAATTTTGCTACTACAGACTAACACGGCTAACTCCTCTGCATCATCTCATGTAGTTCAGCTCTTAGACAGGAGTATTTATTTTATTTATTTACTTATTTCAAACTTCTATTCCGCCCTCCCCGTGAGTGGGCTCAGGGTGGCTAACTCCTCTGCATCATCTCATGTAGTTCAGCTCTTAGACAGGAGTATTTATTTTATTTATTTACTTATTTCAAACTTCTATTCCGCCCTCCCCGCGAGTGGGCTCAGGGTGGATAACAACATATTAAAATACAAAACACAATAAAAACAACACATTAAAATACAATAAAAATCCATACACATTTAAAACAGGATGGTGGACAGCCTTCACAGGGAAGGTTAATATTTTATACCCCCCCCTTTTTTCCCCAAGCCGGCGGAGGCCCAGCCTCAGCCATAAGCCTGGTGGAATAACTCTGTCTTGCAGGCCTGGCGGAAGGATAGTAAGTCCTGCCGGGCCCTGATTTCAGCAGACAGAGCATTCCACCAGGTGGGAGCCAGGACCGAAAAGGCCCGGGCTCTAGTCGAGGCTAGGCGGGCCTCCTTGGGGCCAGGGACCACCAACAGCTGTTTGTCCCCTGATCAGAGTAGAAAATCCAGGAAGGAGGAAAAGTCTAGCAATGGCTATTAGCTATGATAGCTGAATGTTCAGAGGTGACATGCCTCTAAAAACCAAATACCAGGGGGAGGGGGGTCAGCACCAGGGAAGAGTTTCACCTCCCTGTCCAGCTTGTGGGGTTCTTGGAGGTCAGGCTGGCCACTATAGGAAACAGACTGCTGAGAAAGATGGAGTTTTTGGTCCAGCAGAAGAATTGAGCTATAGAATCTAACACTGAATAGCTCAATGAAGCCTTCATGAACAGAGGAAGTATACCTTGGAGTATCAGATGCTGAGGATAAAGAAACGGGTACAAATCCCCTCTCTGACATGGAAGATCACTGGGGTGACATCAGGCCACTCACCCTCTGTCAGCTTCCCCTATCTCATAGAGTAGTGGTCATAATGAGGGTAAAATGTAGGAGAGGAGTTGTAAGCTGCTGTGGGTCGCCATTAGGGAGGAAAGTGGAGTATAAATATATCTAAATACATAAACCCGGAGGGAGTCAGTGTGGTGTAGCAGTAAGAGGGCTGGAATGGAACTTGGTAGAAAATCAATTCCTCATTCTGCCATGAATCTCAATGGATGGTTGGTCAGTCTCTGACAACCTAACTTACTTCAAAGGGCGGTAGTGGGGACAAAATGTGGCAACGGTGGGGAGCACACCAGCATGAGCTCCTTGGGAAAAGGGCAAAATAACAAAGGGTTGGAACCAATCAGCTTTGCTGCTGGTAAAAAGGGGAGGAGAGAATCCCCTTTGACCATAGAAGAGGCTGCGCTGGGGATATGCATGGACAAAAGCCGTATGGGATGAAGGAGATACTAAGGAGAGGAACTGGGCAAGAGAGAGCAAAAAAGCTGGCTGGATCCAACTCAATGCACAGACAGATGGATCTGCTGACCACCATAGGAAAATGAAGCTACTCTGTGTTGACTGGTCTAGCTCGGGTTCTTGCAAGTCTGTAAATAGCTATTAGTAAGGACAGCTATGGAGCCTCCCCAGACAGGATCGGTGTCTCTCTAACACACATCCCTTTCCTGCCCTGCACGAATGTCCAAAAGTTCCTGGCTGGTTGCTACCAGAGGCCAAGGGTGGGACTGGATAGGCTGCCTTGGTTGCATACAGCCAGACACACCTTGCATTCATAGTATTCAGCCCTCGATAGCATTTACCTATGCCTCCTGGAAGGCCACCGACACCAGGCCTTACCACACCTACGGTATAACCTGGGCTGATGCCATTAATCGCAATTAGGGGACCAGTCCCTGTTCCTTGGAAAAGAGACAAGAATGAACAGCAGTCTGTTATTTTAGGCCTGGAGAAGGTGCAGTGTATGTGTCTTAGCAAAGAAAAGGCCAGCAAAAAGGGAGCCTCCAGACCGCAACTTACTTTTCAGTATCTCCAAACTCCAAGCCCTCTCACTCCCCCTCCCCAGTTCTGATTCTGTCCCCCAAAATCACACAGCCAAATGCTGATAACGCACACACACACGTACATGTATGTATGTTGGGGGGGGGGAGGTTGGAAGACAAAGGGACCAATGAATAATAACGTATCTTTCTATATAGAAGGAAAGCCGTATTGGCGATGACTCACTTTTTAGTCTGGTGCACCTGAGCAGGAGCACCAGAATAAAAACGGAGTTGTCCAATATGGCCTCCAGAGGGTGCTGCCATGGTGAACCAGCCCATCCCTCTGGAGGGTGACGCCATGGTGGGAAGGCCAGCATTCCTGTGCTCCGTTTTCTAGGGCCTGTTTTTAGAAAAACGGGCTCTGTTGCTAGTAAGTAAATAAGTAAATAAATAAATAAATAAATAAAGGGTCAATAATTACATTGGGGGGGGGGCAAAGTTGCAAAAGGCAAGTTTGGAATATTTGAGAATGCCAGCGAGAGAAAACTTTCCAAAAAATATGGGTAGGGCTCTCAAAGAAGTCTGGAAGGGGTGGGGGGTAGATTGCCTGGTTGGCCAGCTTCTGTATATTCTATTGTGCTTGCCATTTCTTTCATTTCTTATTTTCCCCTCTAGATCTAGGCTTGCCAGCGCCCAGGGCAACCCAAGTCCAGCATTCTCCCCGCCTGAGCGCACAAAGCGCGCATGCGCTCCCGGCACTGCATGATGACATCACTTCCATGACATCATCACACAGGGCCCCTGGAGGCATGCCGCCTGCGCTGCCGCTGCAGGACAAGCAGCGCGCAGCAAGACAGCTGCCCTGGCACATGGTGTGCCGCGGAGCTGGTGGCAGCAGCGTGGGTGGCTGAGTGGAGGGCTGGGAGGCCGCCCACACCATTTGCCTGCTCTGCTGATGGGACGGCTGGCTTGCCACGTGCTCCCTGTCCTGCACGTGCGGCAAGCCAGCTGCCCATCGGCAGGGCAGGCGAACAGCGCGGGTGGCCTCCCAGCCCTCCACTCAGCTGCCTGCACTGCCGCCACCTGCTCCGGCGTGCTCTTGGCTGGCAGCTGCGCCTGGCGCCCCCTCTTTGTCGGCGCCAGGGGCAGGCTATCCCCCCTGCCCTCCCGTAGATCCAGCCCTGCCCTCCACTACTTCACAGAGGACCTTCTAAAATGATGTCCTGTTCTGCCTTCCTCCAGTAACAGCAGCTATGGTGATACAGCAGGGCCTTTTTCATGGTGGCCCTACAGAATCTTTATCCACAGAGACTCACTGGGCTTTATCCCTTTGGATGTTCAAGTGGAACATGGTCCACTGGGCTTCCAACTGAGATTTTTAAATGAGTGAGTGAGATTATAAATGGCAACCAATAGGAGGACTACTGTCTCTTGGGCATTCCAGTGGATTCTTTGACAAGTTACTCACCGTATTTTGCGGCTGCTTTCGCAGCTGCTGCCTGGGCTCCTACACCTGCCAGAGGAACAGAAAGGGTCAAAGAGGTGGGAAATCTTGCTCAAATCTGTGCATTAGGGATGCAGCATTTCTCATTTCAAGTCTCTTAATATTTTTGTGTATAGCTTTGGTTCTCTGCTGTTTGCAATCAGTTTGGTACAGCTGTTTGACTTTGATAAGCAGTTCATACGGTATTTATATATATATATGCTGTATAATCTAATGCTGGTTTATTTGACTCAGAAATAACACTGGAAATTGCAAACATATTTTTGGGGGGAAAATGAGCGTGAAGAAATGGTGTGAGAACAGCGCATGCGCCGCACATACTCATGAGGTGCCTGCCGGTGGCGGGCAACCTCTGGGAGCTTGTCGCCTCCCACTGATCACCGGTAAACTGGCAGGCAAGGGTGCAAACCCCCGAGGCACCTGGGAACTGTATTAATTGGATATGTTAAGGGTGGAACCTGGAATCTTCGGCATGCCAAGAAGATGCTCTGCCGCTGAGCCTCCCCGCATTGGAACTTACCTGTGCCCGTGGGGTAGCCAGCCTTCCCTCCACCTCCACCAAGCACTCCACGAACTCCATTACCTACAAACACAAAGAGAAAGCAGGTCTCTGCAAGACAGTTGCTGCCGGTATTTTGCTTGAAGCAAATTTGGGGAGCTCTTCCTTCGGGACAGCTTTTAAAAAAGAAAAAAACTGGAACTGTATTGCTCTCCACGACTGTAATCCATGCCCCAAAGGCAGGGCTTTTTTCTGGGAAAAGAGGTGGTGGAACTCAGTGGGTTGCCCTCAGAGAAAATGGTCACATGGCTGGTGGTCCCGCCCCCTGATCTCCAGACTGAGGGGAGTTCAGATTGCCCTACGTGCCGCCAAGCGGCACAGAGGGCAATCTCAACTCCCCTCTGTCTGGAGATCAGGGGGCGGAGCCACCAGCCATGTGACCATTTTCAAGAGGTTCCGGAACTCCGTTCCACCGCGTTCCCCCTGAAAAAAAGCCCTGCCTAAAGGTACACCATTACAATACAGCTGTGCATTCTCCTTGCATGCGCATCACCACTCTTGCCAACAACTTGACATGCCTTGTTAGGAAAAAGGTCCCCCATGTTCAAGAAGGATTGCCTTCATCTTTGATACATTAGTGAGCATTCTGGGGACAGCAGCTATGGAGTCCGCAGGGAGTCTTTCACCAGAGGGAGGAAAAATGTATACGCCAGGTCAAACCTAAAGGAGCCTGAAATACCCAGTTTGCTTTCTGTATCACTATCAACCACGTTGGACAACTTTTGCATGACTTACATTTTTGAACTGTACAAATGTTATTTTGGAAACTACATATTTCCTGGAGCGACACATTTTTTTCCTGGAATTGCATAATTTTTTTTTTAACAAAATATTAGGTGAAATGTACAAGGGAAGCTCAGAAGATGACATTAATGGCTGATGACGTTCCTCAACAGGAGTTTAAGCAGCTGTGATCTGCTGGAGTGCACAGCTGTAGACCCCTGTGGAAAAGGCGCATGAAGAAGCAGACATATGCAGTGTGAAATTTAAATTGGCTTCCCAACCAAAGCTGGAATTGCCGTTCTACGAAGGTGGGGGGGCAGGGGAGGGCGGTGTCAGAGTCTCTAACTGAGAATTCTTAGATCTGGTACATGGTTGATCATTCTCACAATTCTCAGAGGGCAGCCAGGGCAACTTCAATACCAGTTTCAAACAGGGTAAAATCCATGCTGTAGATGGATAGTATATAAGCCAGTTTTTCTGGCTAGGAGGGACTCATTACTCAGGATGGAAATATACATTATTAAGTAGCTAGAGATGCTCAAGTGAAGCTCATTTCACATGTTCCCCCTTCCAACTTTCCATGCACTCGCTCGCACTGTCACACTTCAATTTGCTCTGTGTGAATACATTCACCCATTCCATATCAGTTCCTCCACTACGGCTAAAAGTGTCCCAATTTTCCCCAACGCCATACCCATTCATTGAAATGTAGATCTTGACACTTTCTCACCCCTTAAAGAAATGCAAATTGGCCAGTCAAAGGAGCCGACAGTACTTGTCTCTCGCAGCAAAGGACTCACTTGCAGATGCAATCACATAAAGGGAGCTCCTGTGAAAGTGGCATGCACATGCGCAGTGCAAGAACAGCCTGCACGTGAACTGAGGACCACACATAAAATCCTGCCCTTCAGCATCCCCAGGTGTATTTCCACTCTCAGAGACAGAACAAGTCCAAGAAACCCCTTTCTGCCCTCTTCACCCCCTCCCATCCCAATCTGTTCTGCGGGGATACTTTTAACGTTCTCCCTGCCACTGGCCTCTTCCTCCTTCCTTAAATCTTTCCTCAAGGCTCCTGCAAGCCAGAGGCTCAGCTGCCGCTTATTCTCTGCTCTGGTGCCCAGTTGGCAGAGTTCGATGGGGAGCATGGAGGCAACTCGGACTGGCAGTGAGTGAACAGTTCTGCCCCCTGGCAAAGGACTGGGAATCAAGCAGCCGCCCTGCAGGGCTGTGCGTAGGCCAAGTACAGAAGTCGGTTTCCTGAGAATTTTCAGGTTTCATTTTTTTTTTTTAAAAAAAACCTTGCAAAAACCCCTTTCCAGCAGATGGGCTCCTGGCCACCTATGGGTGGCATCTGGATGACAATCTAGGGGATGCGAGGGCCACACTGCTCACTTTCATCAAGTCCTGCCTCCCTCAAGCAAATGAGCTGCTGTAGCACCGTGGTTAAGTGGTTTGGCTGCGAATCAGCACTCTACTGGTTCAAATCCTACTACTGCCATGAGCTCAGCAGGTGGCCTTGGGTAAGCCACTCCTCTCAGCTCCAGCTCCCCAGCTGTATTGTGGGGATAATAATAATACTAATTTGTTCACTGCTCTGGGTGAGGCACTAACCTAGAAGAGCAGGATATTATTCATTCATTCGTTTATTTATTATATTTATAGTCTGCTCTCCCTGCAATGCAGGGGAGTTGTTGTTGTTGTTATATATATGAAAGACTAGTCGGAAGGACTCACCATACGGCAACTTCCCAGTGCTGTAGGGCAGCCCGTAACCACCTGGAAAGAAAATCAAGATATGAAGCTGCCCTAGAAGGAGCCAACCCATCTACTGTCTCCGAACTGGCCATACTGTTGGTTGGAAGTATTTTGTCACACCAAAGCAAGCTACGGTTTCCCTCCACCCCAGTTAGTTCCTACGCTGCACAACATGTATTCATGGAAAATAAACGAGTGTTCTGAGATATTATTTTTAAAATTTTTAATTGCTGTAACATTAATAAGTCAGGAGCAGGTTGTCTCTGGATACAGGCTCTCGGGCAGGATTTCCAGATACAATTGGTGAACCACAAACCTTTTACTCCAGAAAAAACAAACAAATCTCCACTCTAGGTTCTCTCTCCCCTCTTTTGCACACTTCCAGACATTTAATGACCAGAGTATTGGAGAAAAAGCAATTTCACTAATGTTGATTATAAAAACATTTAAAAGTTTGCAATGGCAAAACTTACTTCACTGATTAGAGAAAAGACATTATCTACATTTTGGCTGAATGGAAACCATCTATAGACATTTTACATGAAATAGATAACAATGATTTGACAATATCTGGATTTATGGAATAAGAATCATGAACAATAGAAAAAAGAGGGCTCTTAGGTTTAACATAGAATAAGAGAAACTTTGAAAATGATATATATTTGTTGCGGAGAAAATCGGAACTCAACTTATAGTTTAATTTTTTTTCTTTCTCTTTTTCCTGTCCTTCTAAATTGTATTTTCTTTTTATAATTAATAATAACATTCGATTTATATATCGCCCTTCAGGACAACTTAATGCCCACTCAGAGCGGTTTACAAAGTGTGCTATTATTATCCTCACAACAATCACCCTGTGAGGTGGGTGGGGCTGAGAGAGCTCCAGAGAGCTGTGACTCGCCCAAGGTCACCCAGCCGGCTTCAAGTGAAGGAGTGGGGAATCAAACCCGGCTCTCTAGATTAGAGTCTCGTGCTCTTAACCACTACACCAAACTGGCTCTTGTTGCTTGTCCTGTTTGTTATTTCATATTTATATGTACTATTCGTGTGGTTTTTTTTATATGGTGGTGTTTTTTCTCATCTTTCATGTTTACTGTTTATTATTTAAATAAAACATTTATAACTGCAATAAAAACTTTTAAAAGTGCTAGCTTACCAGGGAGTTTAGGTGCCTTGATGGGATAGCCCAGAGGTAGTCCCGGCTGCTGTCCTCCAAAGCCTCCAAACCCTAAAGCAAACACGGAGACACCTGTCAAGGTGAGGCTCACCGGTGAGGCTCTCTACAACCCCATCTGGTCTTGCTGCTCTTTGCCACAGCCAGCGATGCAAGCTGCAAGGTCTCTTTTCTGGCTGTGCTGGAGCCAGAGGGGTGAATATACTTTTACAGCAACCAACTTACCAGGGATTCCTGCAAAGGCACCTCCTCCTGCTCCTGAAAGGCAAAGAGAAGGTCAGCAGTGTCCATTTCCATCTGCAGAGGACTAGCAACATGACATTCTGAAATACTGTGCCTAGTGAGGCAAGGCCTCCAGAAAGGGAATTCAGAAGCATGTGACAAACTGAAGGTTTCTGGTACCAAGAAAGCTTGTTTGTGTAGGTTTGGAGCACAACTCGCTTTGAATTTCCTCTTTAGTTTGGGGGAAAGACTATAAATATGCTATGGATCCAAATGAGCCAACAGACAAGCTGGTGAACGTCACATCGCAATGCAGCCGTAGAAAAACCTCACGTCCAGTTTTCCCATGTGTTTATCTCTTGGCTGCTTTGCTTTCTTTCCTGCCTGCAGGAACGAAAATCTCCACGCCAGTTCACAGCAATCAAATTTTGCTGGGAAAAAAAATCACGGCAATTAATCATCAGCAACAGCTTGTGGCAGTTCTTCAGAAGGTGCCAACAAAACTCTCCTAAGCATATTAAAAATACTTTCCTAAATCTGATAACCGGAGAGGCTCCGATTGAGGCTTGAGGACAAGTTGTCACATTTATGGGAGCTGAAAGTGATTTGAGAAAGACGGTGGATTGTGAGACCAGGAAGGGGGAGGAGAAATGGGTTTAGCTGGGAGAGGAGGTTTGGGTGGGAGGAGAGGGTGAATGGCAAATCTGAGTTTGCCTCTGTCAAGAATTTGCAAGTTTGCAACAGACACCAACTAATTCAGAATGGTGGGAACCAAAGCAAAATGGGAAGAGTTTACAAAGGATTTCTCCAGACTGGGTGAGATGCTGGTAAATGAGGTTCATTGTAAGTGATGTACTCTGGGGTGAAAAATCTTAACTTTAAATATAGGCTGATTGGGTCTGAAACGGGCAGTGACTGCCCGGGAAAGAGATCTGGGGCTCAATGAAAACACTAGCGCCCTTTGCAGCAGCGATAGAAAAAGTGAAATTCTATGCGAGGGATGACAAGGGAAAGGACCCCCAAACAAGTTTGCCAATGGCATAGCACCCTTGCATAGATCTACAGTGTGGTCACTTTTGGAATACTGTGTAGAGATCTGGTTGCTGGATCTCCGAAAAGGATAGTGTAGCTCTAGAGAAGGTGCAGAAAAGGGGAACCAAACTGATCTCGAGGTTAAAGCACTTTCCCTACAAGGAAAGGCTAGGAGTTCAGGCTTTTTAGTTTCCAAAAAAGCAAATAGAGGAGGGAGAAGAACACAGAGGTTTAGAACATAATGCATGGGATGGAGGAAGCAAACAGAGACCTGTTTCTTTCTGTCTCCCATATGACTAGAACTTACAAGCACCCAATGGAACAGAGGCAGAAAAAAGGCAGTAACTTCAGTCAAAGAACAGTAAACACATGGAATTTGCTGCCACAGGATGTTGTACTGGCCACTACTTTAGCTGACTTTAAATGAATGAACTCTTGTTCTCAATTCATAGTTGACTTATGGCAACCCCTGGCAGGGTTTTCATGGCAAGAGACTAACAGAGGCGGCTTGCCATTGCCTGCCTCTGCAACTCTGGTCTTTGATAGAGGTCTCCCATCCAATTTCTTACTGTACAAGGCCCATCAAGAGCCATCTTCTAGTGCATGTGGATTTGGTTTTAAAAAGAAACAGCATGAGAAACAAACATCTCCATGAGCTGCAAAAGAGTTAACCTTTCCTTCTCTTGCTCAATAAACACACATGATCAACCAGGATGGGGAGTAGGGGGGAATCCTACCTGGGACTTTCGGCTTGACTCCGTTTCCAATTGGCACACCTGGCAACACCCCTACGCCAGGATACCGGAGCCCTGCAACACAGCAGTGAAAGGATATTAGGACCTGACATATTTTCCTCCCGAGATTTAGGTTTTCAGTAAGTGTTCTAAATTGAAAGTTTCTAAATTGAAAACACTTCGATGTGACAGGTTTGAACTTTTGAGTGCTTGCTGATATTGGAACGTGTGTGTGCAACTCTCCCTTGTCTGTAGGAAACAACGGGATGGGACTGGCAAGGGGACCACTCACCTGTGCCGGGTACCACACCACCAGGGATACCTCCAGGGATCCCGACTCCTGCCAAGGAAGGAAAAAGAAGCCATGAACTCTCATTTGACACAAGTCACCACTCAGGTTGAACATCCCTGCTGGCGATGCTGGCTAAAACCGTAGAGACCTGATTCAGATTGAGGTCATAACACAGAGGGAGGAGGTATCCACCCCCCTCTCCCATTTTCCTTAGCCAACTGGGGCTCCTGCAGTGCCTTTACATGGAGTTGCAACCAGGGACTCATAGCTGCAATATTCCACACACATTGGATAATGCACTTCCAATCCTCTTTATAGATCATTTGGAACGGATTTTTTTGTGTGTGGAACAAAAAATCCACCTCTAACGATTGATAAAGGGCATTGAAAGTGCATTATCCAATGTGTGCGGAACTGTGAACTTTGCAGATAAGCGGGACGTTCATCTGGCCTCGATCAGGGCCAGGGCCTTGTCAGCCGGGTGGAACATGCCCCCGACTGTGATACGGAGAAGTTCCATTGGGCCTTTGGATGCGAGCCAGCGAATTGTCCCCTTTCTGTTTACCACACCCTGTGCTCCACTGGCGGCTGCCCTGGGCTGTGCCACAGCTATACACATGGTTTTTAAAGAAATTTATTGTAACCTGAGTTGATCATGGTGCCAGTCATTTGTATTGTTTTTATGTTTTTTTAAGATATGTATATGGTTTGTGCCCAACTTTGGTTTGTATTTTGGTTCATGCCCATCTCTACTTGCAAGCCCGGTTACACTGTTCAGCTTAGAACAACCTGACGCGGTACTTGTTTTAACTTCATCTTTTACAGTTGGATTAACTGAGGCAGAGAAGCACTGTATACCATGAAGGGAAGGTGAGGATGCCCCAGGCAAGGTCTGGATTTAGGCCTGAGCTGAAATATCTAGATCAGTTTGGGTTTTGTTTGACTCAAAGAATACTTCTCTTTGTTGTTTTTACGGCACTCCGCATAGGTGGAAGTCTGTATTAATTTTTACCCGTTGCTGATAGTTGTTTAGGGATTCCCAGACTTTTGATACTTGGGAAACAGGGTGGTTTTGTTCAGAACTGTAACCGAAGGCATACTTTATTCTGATGGTCAAAGAGTCAGATACCTATTTGAATGTGTTGATCAGCCCCCAGACCAAAGAGTGGGCATCCTTCATGTAACTGCTGGATAGCCCAGTTTAAATTCTCTCCTCTTAGGGTCAGTCAGTCAGGAGTCAAGGATGGAATGGGATCCTGGCCAATGGGATCCCCCCGTCAGCAGTAGTTTGGACTGCATCAGACATCCTGGGTAGGGGTGTCCGATCCTGGTCCAGGAACTGGCAAAAAGCTGAGTTTATGCCAATCCAAAATACTCCAGCTATGCGGGTTTCCCAGGATGAACCTTGGATCCGATCCAGGCAGCCAGACTCTTTTAGGTCAAATTCTCTGGCCACAGGCAGCCATAATAGAGCCAAGGGGCTTGGAGCGAGAGGGCAGCAGTGGCAAGAGGGCAGTGGTACAAATGGAGCCAAGCTCCATGCTGTTGCAAGAGAGCTGTGCAAGGCTGGTAGGGCAGGGGAAACTGGGCTCCCGTTCCATTCTGACCTTCCTCTCCACCCAAGCTGCAAAAGAGCTCTTCAAGCCACCACCACTGCCAGTTGCCTTTTAAACTTTGCGGCTCAATAAGCTCCCCCTCCTCAATAAAAGGATTTTCAGGATTCTCTGGTTCGATGTTGAGATTCTCAATTTGGTTCTGTTGGGCATTGCTGGTTGCAAGGGACTTGCAATGTCAAACCAGAGAATCCCAAGGAAGGAGGGGAACAAGGACCTAGGGTCCAACATTCCTGAAATTTGGCAGGTCTTTAGTGGCCATTCAGGGGTAGATTTCTTGCAAATTTGGTGAAGTTTGCTTTAAAAAATGACCTCCCGCAGACATTTTTCCCCATAAGGAATAATGGCCAGTTAAATTCAGGATTCTCTAAATCTGACCCAGGGCCATTTCCACACTACTCACCTTCATCTGGAATGCTGCTGAACGTTGCAACCCCCCCCCCCACACACACACAGAAGATAGCGTCTTCTTGCGCGAGTTTTGCACGATGTCACACAAAACTTGTGCAAGAAAACGCTATCTTCTGTGGGTTTTTTTGCAATAATGTTCTGTGGCATTCCGGATGAAGGTGACTAGTGTGGAAATGGCCCAGATTTCAGGGATGTCAGATTTTTTTAAATCCCTGAAATCCAGACCCAGTTTACCTGGAATTTTTTTGGTGCACACCCCTAATCCTGCACCTATCCTAGGGCTTTTCTGCCATTGGGTTTTTGAAGCAACTCGGCTTCATAACCGCAGCAGGGGCTTCCCCACCCTTAATGACATTCTTTGCTCTCCGTTCTTCCTGTGTTTTCTCAAACCACATTTTTGGTGGTCTGAAAAAACACAGAGAAAACTAAAAAAAAAATTAAAAAAAAGAAACTGGAAGAGAAGCCTGTAAGGGAGGGGAAATTGCAACAGGATGCAATTAAGAAGCTGAGTTGCATTAAAAACCCAGTGTGGAAAAGCCTCAATCTAGCTCACATATGTTGGCAGAAGGTGGAATTGATGGTGTCCAGATCTCTCCCTCCACCCTCCAATGATGGCATAAACAGCAAACCTTTCTTGAAAAGGAGTTGCAAAAATAGATAATTACAAACATTTGGCTCAGCCCTCATAGGAACACAGGGTTTCCTGCTCACTTACCGGGGATTTTCCCAGGTTTGGCTCCAACACCTACAGGGGGATGACAAGGAGAAAACCCATCAAAGCACAGGAATTGTTTTTACAGTCAGCGCAACACAAATGCTTGCTGAATTTACATGGGCCTCTTCGAGCACAATTCAAACTTTCTTCCCCCTCTTGGTATGCTTGAGTATAAAAATATAAATGAATTTCTATGAAGTATTTCTCAATCAATCAACAGTCCTGCAGGAAGGTGACTTTGCAATCGCAGTGCTGCCTTCCTCTATTTGATGAGGCACATGGGAGTGAAGTCGAAGTCTTTGCAGCTGGCAAACAGGAGAAATTCATTTCCGGCTGAAATGGATCTCCCACTATCCTCTGGAAATAAAGAAAACGGGCCCGGAGAGCAGATCTAGACTCACGGAGATGGGACAGATAGTAGTTTGTACTTCGGGAATTTGGACGTGCCTCTTGCCCCACCTAAAGATGGACTGGGCACCTCGTGCCTGCAAAATCAGAGTAATCAGTTCGTTTTTCTGAGTTAATGGGAAATCTATTCCAGTAAGACGGAGTGTCCAGAATGGGCACTTGCCATAACCCTTCTCTTGGATCATCTTCTGCTTCCCTAAATCCAAGAAAAATTATTATGTATAGGGCTATGGAGCACCTGATTTGTATGCAGAAGGTCCTCGGTTCTATTGCTACTAGGTCCTAAATGCCTGGGCTAGGAAAGATCTTTGCTTGAGATCTTTGGTAAACCCCTGCCGATTAAGAGTACACAGTCCGGGATGAAATGGACCAACAGTCTGACTCAGTACGAAGCAGTCACATATTTCACTTGCTTTGGGGACTGATACAGTAGGCAAGCTTCTGGGGCACAGAAAGATCAACGCCACTTACCAGGTATGCCAACACCTCCTGGTACACCTCCAGGTACACCAACACCCCCAGGTACACCAACGCCTCCAGGTACTCCTCCAGGTACGCCAACACCTCCAGGTATGCCAACGCCCCCAGGTACTCCTCCAGGTACACCGACACCTCCAGGAACACCACCAGCAGCAGCTGCTTAAAGAAAGGCACAGCAGAGCGTGAAGCATGGGTGGCATCTCAGTTGCCATAACCAGAGGCAAGGCATAATAGACAAGACTGAGTTTAGCTTAGCCCCTGAGACGTAAAATGGCATGTGGAGACTGTATGTGTAAGGATGAGCCACCCAGAGCCTCTGCGCTTCTGTACGAGTACTGTTTGGGGTACGTCTCATGACTGGGAGGAGGCAAGCGCAGAGCAATAACGCATGCAGAGATATCCAACAGCCATCTCTGAGGATGGGTAATTTCAATGAGTGTCTACATTAAGAATGACTGAATGCGGCAACCACATCCAGTGCAGAGTAAGGTAGAATTGTGCGTACACTTTCTCTCTCTCGCTCTCCCCCCCCCCACACACATGTGTACAAGTAGCAGCTGATTAAACAAAAAGACAAAGCCAGATGAGTGAATCATGCAGAGATACAACAGGCAACCTCCTCTGAGAGCAGATAAGCCTGCTGTGTGTCTACATTAGAAGTGACTGAGGGAACCAATCACCACTGGTGCAAATTTGGGGTACATTAATCTGTCCTAGAGAAGAGCGGAGCCAAAGCTAGATCACTGAATCATGCAAAGATGCAGCAGACAGCCTCCTCTGTGGGTGGGTCCTTTAAGTTCATTAATGTCTTTAATTTTTGAATAATAATAATAATAGTAATAACTGCACTTATATGCCATTCTTCTAGACAGATTAGTGCCTCATCTAGAGCTGTGAACAAGTTAGTGTTATTATTATCCCCACAATACAAGCTGGGGAGCTGGGCCTGAGAGGAGTAGCTTACACAAGGCCACCTGCTGAGCTCATGGCAGTAGTGGGATTCGAACCAGTAGAGTGCTGATTCGCAGCTGAACCATTTAACCACTTTGCTACAGCATGGATGTGGCTTTAGTATTCATGTGTACAGAGTGGAGATATTGATCCTGGAAAGTGGATCCTGGCTGTGATGATGGCAGTGAGGGGAAGTGAGGGATATGGAGGGCTGGGGCACCAACAGCATCAACTCACCAGCTTTGGCAGCAGCTTTATAGGCTGCAGCAGCTCCGGCAGCTCCAGCACCTGGATAGACGCCTCCTGGGTAAGCCCCTCCTGGATAGAGCCCTCCTGGGGCAGAGAGGAAAGGCTGAACTTCACCGCCTTTTCCTGGGTCCAACTCTATGCTTCAAAGGTCCTCAGCAGGCAATATCTCTGCATCTTCCTTTCCCCCCTGCCAAACCCGTTTGGAACTATTTGATGTGGCCACCAACAGAGTCCAACTCTGGGGGCCATTTAAAAATGTGCTACGCTCCACCCACAAGTCATATGACTTTCTGGCCTATCCTTGCACTTGGCTAAAGCCTTTCCCTGTTCTGTGGCTGGAGATCTCAAGCAAGACAAACTTACCTAGTGCGCCGACACCTGCAGGGAAAGAAAAGAAAGTGTCAAAAGCAAGAGAAGAGATAAAATCAAGAACAGAGCAAAAAGGAAGGGGTGCTGCCTACTTCCTCTGGGAAGATAGACAGGCATGGCTCAAAGGGGACCCCCGCAAAGCCATAAAGTCCATCTACAGGCTGAAATGCAGAGGCATTGCAAACTGCTGGTCCCACCACAAAGTTCCAGAACATATAGAGGGCCCATTAAAATATGCATCCTTTGGCCAAAGTTTGGGCATTTTCATCCAAAAATTTGATTGGGAGCACATCACAGAGGTGCAGCCAGAGGGTGTGTGCGTGCGTGTGAAATGGGCTACCAAGCAGAACCCAGGCAGGATGAACATACTCCGAGGCCTTAAATTTGCTCGTTTAAGAGGCCTTAAAGCATCACCCCCAAATGGCAATTAGAGACACTCGATCGAGTGGAGAGCAAGTGAACAGGGAGGAATACACGTGAGTCTGTTCACTTGCCATTCAAGTGTGATTTGTCACTTCTAGCTTGGCCCTGAGGAGCAGCTGTTTCTCCAGGTCCTCGCTGCTTTCTCCTTCCCCTTCCCCTTTGCTTTCTTCCGTCACTATTCCATCCCACTCCCAGTCCCCCAAAAGAAACTCATCACTTTTCCTCAGCTCCTTTCCAGTTTGTGAGGCGACAGGCAGGAGATGGGGGGGGAATGCCTCAGGGCTCCACCCCCCCACACACAAACACACACGTTCAGAGAGGGCGGCGAGCAGCAACAGAGAGGGGAAGGCGTCTCCTACATTTCCCGGGTAAACTTGCGCTAACCCGCCTCGTGAAAAATGTCTCGTTTGGTCCGGCTCTCAGATAAGCAGAGTTTAGCAGAAATGCACATTGGCCTTAATGAGAACACACTCACTCCAGAGTTTAGCTCTAGAAAATAGTTCACTACATAAAGGATGAAAATAGGGTTACATTGGAAGAAAATATGAAATGCCTCATTAGCTACATCTTGCTAGCTTCTAGACTAGAGATTGAATACAGACTGAGCTGAACGAAGAGCAATAAAGTTCTGCATATCTTTCTACCTAATTGCCGCCCCCCATAAACTGGTTGTCCAATAATCTCAATTCTACTTTATCAAGCATAGATACTCTCATTCCTGTGGCAGGAAACTTTACTCGACAGCTAAGTGGTTATATGCAAATAAAGTTTTCTAAATAAGTAACACAAACAACAGTTTAACTTTTTCATGACTGAACGTAAACACTTGCTAATTCCCAACACATTGTCGCGTGCATAAAAGTAACACCAACAGAGTGTGAGGAAGTGGCTTCCTCTTTCTTTGTTTGGGGTGGGCTGTGGGCTGCCTCCCTTTGGCAGCATCAGTGGAGGAGTGAGAAAGCTGAGGGTTAAAAAAAATTTTTTTTTTGCAAAAGAGCCAGGAGGAGGATTTGGAAATCCAGCTTTAAACTAAGTAAGATGCGACTCGGGCGTGGTCCGAGATGAGCAGGGAGCGTTGCTGCGGATTGTGCCCACTCTGCTGCAAGGAGAGAGAGGAGATGGTCCCGCAGACAGTTTATTGCAGAGCCTCCACATACCAGAGTTCTAGCAAAACCCAAGAATTGGAGTAGAAAAGAGCAAGAGAGTCCAGTAGCCTCTATAAGACTAACAAAATTTGGGGTAGGGTATGAGCTTTTGTGAGTTACAGCTCACTTCTTCAGAACTGGAGCGTCTCCTGAAAAAACATCTTCTACTACTAGGGAAACGCCAGCCAGAAGACGCCTTCTTATTTTCACTAGTCATAAGGAAAAGGAAGGCAGGGTGGGAATTGATGCCACTTACCCGGCTTGGGTGGTTTCGCTCCTCCACCAAACCCTACAGAGGAAATAACAGGCGCCGCAATGAGATGAGGACAGTATGCAGAGAGGAAACGTTTTCTTGCCCCGCCCCATCACCCTGCAACCTTTCCAAAAGCATATCTGTTCTTTTATTGAAATAGACTGCTTTCCCAGGAAATGATGTGCCTGAAGAATTTTGCGGGAAAGTTTTCAAAATAAAATGTCCAAAAACGAGTTAAAATGCAAGCAGAAGACGCCATAATTAAGAGTTTAAAAGTTAGCAACTAAATAATAATAACAACAACAACAACAACAACAACAACATTCGATTTATATACCGCCCTTCAGGACAACTTAATGCCCACTCAGAGCGGTTTACAAAGTATGTTATTATTATCCCACAACAATCACCCTGTGAGGTGGGTGGGGCTGAGAGAGCTCCTAGAAGCTGTGACTCGCCCAAGGTCACCCAGCTGGCTTCAAGTGGAGGAGTGGGGAATCAAACCCGGCTCTCCAGATTAGAGTCCTGCTGCTCTTAACCACTACACCAAACTGGCTAAAGATAAATGAGCAGCTAAAGATCTGCAGCAAGACTCAGAAGTGAAGTGCCAAAAGAGTTCCAGCACCTCTGGAATGCTCCCCACAGGCCTGGGGGCAGGAAGGCAAACGTTTTCACAAGCCACCAAACTGTGTGCTAGGTAATTTTCTGTCTTCCGCTCTGGTGCCCAAATCTACTGCCAAGCCTTTTCCTCCCAGCCAATCTTGCATTGAACCTCAGCTGAGAAAGCACGTTGGGGAGGGAAGCTAAAGGTAAGGGGTGGCTTACCACCACCTTCTGTCCACATGTCACTTCCGCTGTTAAAGAGAGATACCTGTCACTTTCTATGAAATTAGGGCAGATGTACATTTAAATACACAGATGCATTGTTGTCAACTTCATAATGGTTCCCAAGGCACATTTTAAAAAAAACTCTCACCCTTCACTCTCACATGTGAAAAACATACTTTTAAAGCACATCAATCTGATCTATCTTCAGAAGAGCCAACCCCCTGTGTTTCTGCATAAGTTGCTGATGCGGAGGTGCCCAATCAATGGACAGAGCAGAGGCAAGCCCAGGGCGATGATTCACACAGGGTTTCAACAAGCACCTTTCTCTGAAGATGCTTTTCTGCCATATCTGTGCCTCAGAACGAACTGAATGATCCAACCACACCAGACACAGAGATAGCAGATGCTGATTAAAGGGAGGCAAAGCCACAGCATCATGCAGAGACACAGCAGACAGCCTCCTTGTGGATGGGTATTTTGGGTTTAGAAAAGCCTGTATTTCTTTATTTACTTCATTTTTATATCTCTTTTCTTCCCATGGGGACCCGAAGTGGCTTAACAATATTGTCCTCTGCTCCATTTTGTCTTCCCAAAAACCTTGTGCGGTAAGTTAGGCTAAAGTATGAGGCGGGCCCAAGGTCACCCAGCAAACTTCCATGGCAGAGCAGGGATTTAAACCTGGGTCTCCCAGAGGCCAGCCTGCCACACTAGCCACACCACCAGGCACCAGTGATTCTGCGTGAGGTATGCAATTCCTATCTAACCCAGCACTGGCTGCTTTGGAAGCAACTCTCCAGGCCAGGGTCTCAGGCAGCGAAAATTCTTTCCCCTTAACACCCACCTGAGATTCCTTAAGCAGAGATGCTGGAGAATGATCCTGGGGCCTACTACATGGGAAAGGGGTGCTCTTCTGCCATTTTCTACTAAATAAAAGAGGAAGGCCTGCTGCTCAGAAAGGGGTTTGCCTGCCTGCAACCCGCCTCGCTTGGCAAAGGACAGTTCTAGTAGGAACTCACCTGCTCCTCCGATTCCAGTCCCGAGTCCACCTACTCCCAGACCTCCGACACCAGCTCCTGCAACAGTCAGGGGGAGAAAATCTATTCACATCTCCCCTCCAGGACAAGAGTTTCCTAAACACGTAACAGATCCAGATAACGGAACTCAGAGCGGAACTACAAGTGACAAAAGGCACAGGTTGGACACTTGTCAGCTTCCCTCAAGTTTTGATGGGAAATGTAGGCAGCTTGGCGGAATGTTGGACAAGTGACAGTTGAAAAGTCCATTGGACAGCAGTCAGAGAGCCAAGCTGCGAGACCAGGATGCCTACATTTCCCATCAAAACTTGAGGGAAGCTGACAAGTGTCCAACCTGTGCCTTTTGTCACTTGTAGTTCCGCTCTAATTGTGACCCATTTGGAGGAAGTGCCATTGCCCATTCAGTGCAACTCAGATCCAGCGTAACATGGTGGTCAGTACATGAATGGGGTCTGGGAAACGTGGGTTCAGTTCCCAGCACTACCATGAAGCTGGCTGGGGCACCATGTGCCAGTCGCAGCCTAAGCTACCTCACAAGGTTGTTGTGAGGATAAAAATGAGGAAACAGGAACCTGGAACTCCTTAGAGGAAGGGCAGAATAAAAAATATACTAGATAGACAGCACTCTTAACAGGGAACTTTGGGCAGGTGGGTGACGTTTTGATCTGTGGCCTAGAACTGGTGGCTCAGGTTGCCTCTATGGCATGTTGCGCTTTTGCTCATCTTTGGCCAGGATACCCTTTACAGCCTTCCTGGTTTGTTAATTTCATCTTCGCTTCCCCAAAGGGGAGATGAAATTGACAGTCTTTGGGGAGGCGATCTCCCCTGGCTCTGTCTTTTTAAACTACTCCCTCATGTTGAGAGTTGAAATTGACAGAGCTTTTGGACAGCCTGCAGAGATAGCTCCTCAGCGGGTTTGTTAATTTCATCTTTGCCTCCCCAAAGACTGTCAATTTCATCTGTCTACACAAGGGTAGTGTAGAGATTAAAGGGGAAATGAAATTAACAAACCCTCTGAGGATCGATCTCCCTTGGTTCTAGCTTTTTAAACTATGCTTCCTGGCTAACATTGCATCTCCCTACATTTGAGCATCCCTGTGTAAGAGGTCTCATGCAGAGAGACTCTCAGAGCTGAACTACACAAGACAAGTTACTCAAGTTCTACACGTGTTTGCTTACCTCAAGGTTTGATGGGAAGTGTAGGCATCCTTGCAGCTTTAAGTTTAACATTTACAGAGCAGCAGGGAGGGGAGTGCAGGTGTCGGGCTCTTGCTGGGCGCCCCTCTTCCCCTCCACTGTGTGTGTGTGTGGGGGGGGGGTTCAGGGCCCCTCTCCTTCCCCGCACAGCAGACAGGGCGCCTGGCTGCTGCTAGCTGCTAATGTGGCTTTGGGTAGGGGCCGGGTGAAGAGGTCAGCAGACAGGGCACCCGGAGTGTCACTGTATCTCCCCCTCCCCCCCACTCACCCGGGCCCTGCAGAGCAACGCTGGGCTATGCAGTTCCAGGCCATGCGGCTTTGGGCGGGGGCCGGACGGTTGGGGGGAAAGGCAGAGACACTACAGCCCGACACTGCGCTGGCCCAGGCACACATGCCTCATCATTCTGCGCCCGGAATGTCACTACATCTCCCCCCCTGCTCACCCGGCCCCCACCTGAAGCTGCGCCGTGCAGCCTGGTGCTGCATAGCCCAGCATCACTCTGCAGGGGCTGGGTGAGCGGGGAGGGGGAGATGTAGCAACGCTCTGGGCACCCTGTCTGCTGACCTCTTCGCTCAGCCCCCGCCCAAAGCCGCACTAGCAGCTAGCAGCAACCAGGCGCCCTGTCTGCTATGCAGGGAAGAGGGGCAGGAGACCTCCCCCCACACTTAGCAGAGGGGAAGGGGGGTGCCCGGCAAGAGGCCGACGCCTGCACTCCCCTCCCTGCTGCTCTGTAAACATTAAACTTAAAGCTGCAAGGACACCTACACTTCCCATCAAACCTCGAGGTAAGCAGACACGTGTAGAACTTGAGTAACTCATCTCGTGTAGTTCAGCTCTGAGTCGCTCTTCCTCGGCAGGGACAAAACTGAGGACATGCAAAGCACTATGCTGCCCCCAGAGGCTGCTTTTATACATTACAATACTCCCCAATTAGAGTGCATGTTCACTATGTTCACTCAGGCCCTATTCCAACCCCTACACTGCCCTGCTTCTGTTTTATCAGGGTTGCCTGGAGATCTCCCGGAATTACAGCTGATCTCCAGACTACAGAGGTCAGTTCCCCTGGAGAACATAGCTGCTCTGGAGGGTGAACACTATGGCATTATACCCCACTGTGGTCCCTCCCCTCCCCAAACCCTGCCCTCCTCAGGCTCCACCCAAAACATCCAAGAATTTCCCCAACCCAGAGTTGGCAACTCTTTAAGTTTTATTCCTGCTTTTAATTTTTTTATTGTTTATTGTCTCTGGAGAGACAGCATATGGATTTGAAGTAGACTGGACAGTTCAGTTTCATTCGGAAAGTATCTGGAACACTGACACTTCGAAACAAGTCTTAGAAGCCAGAACTGTGGACGCCAGCACCAAGATCCCCGATGAGTCGGTGGGTGGCGGATGGAGGAATGAGTTGCAATGAAGGAATCTGGATATTTTCAAAACAGCCCTGGATCCCGCTATAACGTGGCAGGCCCAGATACTCTTTGGGAAATGCCGACACCCAGGCTCTAGCACCGATTCTGGCACCCAGGGTCTACGCTGTCACACACACACATATGCCATCACTTATGAAGTGCCTGCTGATGGTTATATTGACCCTTACCTGGGTAAAATCCTCTTCCTGGAACCCCCACTCCACCTGGGACCCCTGAAAAGGAAACAAGAGTCAGAATGATCCTGAGGGTGCAGAGTGAGGGCGCGGTACTCGTTCTCTTCCTCTCTGCGCAAAGTGGCAAGCGGCCTGCAAACATCTCTCTGCTCTGGATCTCCTTCTCTCACCCCTGCCTCCAAGATGCCTGCCATTCTCCCACTGCCGGAGCACAGTCTCCCCATTGAGCCAATCCACCCCATTCCAGTACACGGGAAAACAGGACTTCCTGATGTGGCAAGTCGCTCACTACCCGATGAGAGTCACCATACAGAACGGCTGCCACGTGCTCAGATGAAGCATCCCCTTTAGGGTTTCTATAAGTTTTGAGAACATGAGTCGGGTAGAAAAGCATCAGCATTGAATCTGGCCAAAAATCTCTCTAGTCCAGCATCCTGTTTCCCACAGAAGACAGCCAGACATTTCAATCTTCCAAGCCCTTCTTGTACGTTAACTCCGTGATCCCTAAAACAACTCTAGGGAAGCAAGTCAATATTATTCTCTCCATATCTGATGGGGAGGGGCATGCGGAGTGGCATGTCTTGGGCCACCTAGTGAACTGACGGCCAGAGGCGAGATTTGAACCAGGGGCTTTCAGGGTCACAGTCCATTCTCTAAGCTGCTACATTACACCAACAAAGCAATGTAAATGGTCATTTGTGGGGCTGTGTCAGCAACTTGCTCGGACTTCAGTGATGCTGACAGGCCCTTGGCTCTCTCTGATGGGATTCTGACCTACCATCTGTGCACACCACATAATAAAGCAATATGTAACTTGCCTTTGTTTTCACATTTTTCTCCTTCCTGCACAGTGCTAAGACTTTGTTTTGCTTCTTCCCTTTAAAAAATAAACACTTTTGTTTAAGTTTAACGTGTTTTGCCTGGGGAATTCAAACAGTGCTGACCTCGCTCAACTGAAAGGCTGCCTTGCCTGTTTGATTTTCATGCTCGAGATGGAGCCTGGGTGTCCAAATAGCAGGCTGAAGGAGTCTTGACTGGGAGGAAACCCCCAGACAAGAAAATATGGCTGACCTAAGCCCCTACCCTTCATCTTCCAAGGAAAACTTAACATGAGTTAAGATTACCAGTTCTTAAACCTCTGAGTCGGTTCTAATGCCATGCTCAGCCTTGGAATGTGTAGAGTGATAAGTATGAAGAGAGTGCCACTAAGTATACACTGCCTTATCATAACCAACCCCATCCATCTGGCATTAAGACAAACACCTTCCAGGTCACAAGATGAGGTTGCTGCTGCAGTTCAGTCTGGAAATGAAATACGATTTCTGGAGTTGCCAGAGTATAAAAGAAAGGCTCTGCAGCAGCTGTAGCCAAACTCTCAGACTGACTCTTGATGCCTATTCACACAATACAAGGTGCATAGGTTGGATTTGGGATCCCATCCATGTGTCAGATATGACAGCCAGATGTGAGCTGCAGTTTCTCTTCAATTTCCACACATCTGGTGTTCCAGTTCCGATCAGGACCATGATACATGTGGAGAAGGGGCTTCAACCTTCCCCCCCCCCCGTGCCATTTTTCTGACAATTGTCCCTAGGGTGTATCGTTTGGCTTTGGGAGGAAACCCATCTGCATCCGAGGGAACATGTTGGTTTCCCGAAAAGGCCAAAAAGTAGAGAAGAGCAAGAGTCCAGTAGCACCTATAAGACTAACCAAATTTGGGGTAGGGTATGAGCTTTCGTGAGTCACAGCTCACTTTCGTGAGTCACAGCTCACTAAAGGATCTGAAGAAGTGAGCTGTGGCTCCCGAAAGCTCATACCTTGCCCCAAATTTGGTTAGTCTTATAGATGCTACTGGACTCTTGCTCTTTTCTACTTCTACAGACAGACTAACACGGCTACCCATCTTGACCTAGGCTGTAAAGTGCCCCTTGGATTGTTTTCGTTGGAAAAATGGGGGAAGGATGAAGCCTATTTGCCATGCTTGCCATGGTCCCCAAGCCACATCAGGCACTGCATTCACAAGAATTGAGAACACACAACTCACGTCTGCATGACACAGAGCAGGGACCCCAGACTGAATCCATGTACTCCATAATTCCTGAAAGTACTCCAACACTGCCCAGATAAAAACAGGAATGCTTTCATATCCTTATAGCACCCCCTCTTTTTTCTGCAAAGATCTCTACCTAAGCATTCTTTCTCCCTGCCCCTCCCTGCAGTATTACATATCGCTCCAGCCTTCATTCATCCCAGCTGCCTTCATCGTCTCAGCAATCTTGGCCTGGCTTAATGTGTTAGTAAACTGAACCAAGAGTTTCCATATTAAGAGTGCACAGATACTGACTTGGTTTAATAGCCAGCCATTATTTGGAAGGGCCTCCCCTTCCCTTTCCCCCCTCCCTCAGTTCTGTGCAAAGGGAATCTCTGCCTTTTCACCAGGATTTTGTGGGAAAAGCCAGCAGCATCTCAGTGTAGCAACCAAATGGGAAAAGAGAGACCCCCCCCTCCCCCCACACACACTTTGCTATTTCCAAGTTCATGAAGAATTGTAGAAAACCAGAGGGAAAGAAATGCCGTTTCCTCTGCCCTTCTCATATTTTGCCATTCACTGAGAATTTAAGGAAAGGGATTTTCGCACTTGGCATGGGGGGGGATTTAAGGGAAGGGATTTTTGCACTTGGCATGGGGGAAGAATTTAAGGGAAGGGATTTTTGCACTTGGCAAGTGGGGGAGAATTTAAGGGAAGGGATTTTTGCACTTGGCAAGTGGGGAAGAATTTAAGGGAAGCGATTTTTGCACTTGGGGGGAATTTAAGGGAAGGGATTTTTACACTTCACATGGAAGGGAGCAGGGTACTGATTGCTACTTATTTAAATGCACAGACAGAGAAGCTGTATTTTCCCCATCCACCAATATTTAATGCCTGGAAACCCAAGAAAGGAAGCAGATGGGGGAGGGGTGAGGTTCCCCCCCCCCCATTCTAAGCAGTTAGCATGACTTGTAAATGCTTCATGATATCACAGCATTGGCCAATAGCTGGGTATGATACCATTTTCTGCCTTTTGCCAGGGATTCAAGCAGGAAAATGCCCACCGCACAGACAGCACAGCAGCAACTGCAACTGATGCTTCCCAGCTGTTCCTCCCCCCCTCTGTTTCACTAAACATCATGTCCAGTTTAAGTGTTACCACCTGATAATTCGCTGTGCCCAAAATGTAGAGGATGCTGCAAGAAACAGCCGGAAATGGAGAGCAACAAGCAGCCGATCCACATGACAGAGAAGCTGGCCGGTTGATATTTTTGAAAACCAGCTTTCCCCCTGGGGGACTAGGACTCTTCTAAACCCTGCTTAATGGCTGGGTGGATGGCAGCCAAAATTAAATCAACAAAAGCCGCAGTCCCATGTGCGCCAGACTGATTGAGAAACCAACCCGATGCTTGGTTGGTCAAAGCCGATTGAGAAATACAATGCAAAGTCTGAAGAAATAAACACACGTGCAGCACAGAGCCGGAGGGGGGAGGGGGAAGACTCTCGGGCTACAGGGCACATGGAGGTCATCCAATCTGACCCCACCATGCAACCTGCACAGTTCAAGCCGCTGTGAGCCACAAATGAAAGGCAGGAGACAAAGAAGGGCATTCATATCAGTGCAGCAAAATGCTGGGGGGCTTTGTGGCACCGGCTTGGCCACTTGCACAAAAGGACCTAACAAAGAGATGGCTACACAGATATCATAACGAAGAACATGTCATCTTTATCGAGCGCTTTCCCTTGAAACTCAAAGACTGAAATTTGGTCTGCACAATGGTTCCAACAGCATTTTCTCTGCATGCCTTGGCGATGGTGTGCCTGATCCACAAAGATTAATCTGAAAACTTTTCCCAATTATTCTTAGCACAGAATGTGCTTTTTTCACCACTGCTGCACAGCGAATGGATACTTTCATAGAGATCTCCTCGGTACATCCAAGATCTTTTTCTTGGTCCGCCATTGCTAGTTCAGACCCCAACAAGATCAGGGAACGTGTAAAATTAGGACTTTCCTTCCAGAAGTCACATGACATTTACTTCCATTGGGCCACTTTTGTTGGGTTACAGCCCACTCACCCCATCTGGAAAGATCTTGGAGCTCTTCAAAATCTACATTGATTTCCATGTCATCTGTTACCTTGGCCTCTTCACTGCTCACTCTACTATTCTAGGTCATTATTGAACAAATGCAGGGATTTTTTTCTGGGAAAAGAGGTGGTGGAACTCAGTGGGTTGCCTTCAGAGAAAATGGTCACATGGCTGGTGGCCCCGCCCCCTGATCTTCAGACAGAGGCACGGAGGGTAGTCTCAACTCCCCTCTGTCTGGAGATCAGGGGGCGGGGCCACCAGCCATGTGACCATTTTCAAGAGGTTCCGGAACTCCGTTCCCCCGCGTTCCCCCTGAAAAAAAGGCCTGAACAAATGTAATAGCACCAGTCCTGATACAGAACCCTGGAGGACCCCACTGCTTATTCTGTTCCACTGTAAGTACTGTCTATCTAACCCTAGAAAAAGTTGTTCGGCCATATTGGTCTGTGCTAAATCCAAAACCAAGAACGAAATCCATATAATACCTTTTATTAGGGCCAATCAAACCGACACAAAGTTTTTAGGCTTATCCGAGCTTGTCATCAAGTTGGACGGTATAAAATTTAAATTTTTCATTCTTGTTTTTGCATTTAATCTTACTCTCTGCTGCTTGTTTAACCAGATGCGACTGTGCTAATTGGGAGACTTAACTTTATTTTTATTTTTATTTATTTCACATTTCTATTCCGCCCTCCCTACAAGTGGGCGCAGGGCAGATCACAACCCATTAAAATACAATAAAATTCCACTTCCATAAAACATTTAAAAACATCATTAAAATAAAAACGTATTTCTGTGCCTTACAAACTAAAACAGGATGGTGGACAGCCTTCACAGGGAGGGTTAGATTTTATACACCTCTTGCTGTTTCAGCCAGCGGTGGAGGGCTGCGCCTCAGTGATTAAGCAGTGGCATTGCACCTTTTAAAAGGTTCTCAGGGGTTAAGACAGATCTTTCTTTGCCTGAGACCTTGGACAGCCACGGCCAGTAAGCTGGATGGACCTACAGTTTGGTGCAGTGAAAGGCACCATCATTTGTTCCTATTGTCTCCACCCAGTGGAGGCTAAACAGAAGGAAGTATGGCCAGAACAGTGACTCCCACAGAGACACAATGGGCAGCCTCCTCTGTGAGTGTTACTGGAGTAGGGCAACCAAACCTCCAGGAAGTAACATATGCATTGTTTATTGAAGGGCAAAGGAGCTAAGCAAATGTAAAGCTGGGTGAGCCTGATGACAAGCCACGAAACATTCTCTGCCTTTTGGGGCTTGAGGAATTCCCCAGCATTCCCATCCAGCAGCCCTTTCTTATCCAGCATCCCCTCCCATCCAGCTCAGGAAACCAATGATTAGGTGTTTGCTGCCACATTCAGCTTGCGCAGTAGATGGCGCTGAGGCTCTAACTTGGCTGAGGGCGGCTGGAACAGTGTGTGATTAGCTGGAGCATTTATGTGCATTTTTTTGGTGTTTTCTAAAAAAAAAAATCTTTGTTTCCTTCCCCAAGGCCAGCTCTCCACCTCCACCCACCCCCCAGTCAGCCTTTGCTTTGGATCAGACTTCTTGTCTTGGAGGAGGCAAACGGGGGCGGGGGGGGGGCAGGATCAAACACAGCTCCAGGGTTTTACTTGGTCCGAGACAGCCCAGGAACTTGTTTCTAATGCCAAGGCTCAAGACTAAACTGTGTGCATAAACAGGGAAGCAGGAGTGACCTTGAGCACACGCAGAGCGCAAAGCCTGCCAGGGCTTACTTAGAACATCGGAGTCCTGGAATCAAACGGAGAGAGCTTTCATGTGAACATGAGAAGAGTGTGTTACCATGACCACTGAGCAATCCAGCCCTCCCCTTGGTTCTGGGATGGGGGCGAAGGGTGTCTTGCTGTACAGCTTCCAGAGAGGGTGGATTCTGGGTCACCGCCATTTCCAGCAATTAGCCCAAGCACAGCAATTTATTTTATTTTTCACCTTACTTCATTTATACTTTGCCCTTCTCTCCAATGGGGACCCAAAGCAGCATATATCTTTTTCCTCTCCTTCATTTTTTCCTCACAACCATCCTGTGAGGTAGGCTAGGCTGGCAGAGAGTGACTGGCCCAAGATCACCCAGAAAGTTTCCATGTTAGACTGGGGACTTGAACCTTGGTGTCCCAGATCCTAGTCCAACACTCTAACCACTACACCATACTGTCAACACTCTTGAACGTGATCTTCCCCGCACAGTGCTCACTGTAACCAAGAGCCATGCACACAGGGCTGGAGAGCAGCTCCACAGTCTGTAATCCAACCCACATGTTCAATGTTGCATACTTGGGGCTGGTTCACAAAACCAGCCATACCAAGTGGCAAAGCCAGGCCCTGATTGTAACAACTCCCTTTAGAAACAGCAGTCCTGGTGATCAAAAAGATGAGATCTGCAGGAGCTGCTCTTGTTAAAACAAAGCTGTTTGCAAGGCGGCACGGCTCCTTTGGGCAAACTAACCCCCAGTAAGCTTTGCAGAACCTGACCTGGGAGTTCATTCGTTGCAAGACCTCAGCAATTTTGCAAGACCACTGAAGGACACCTTTCTCAATGTGAGTGGGTCAATATGCCAAAGTTTGCATGGACATCTTTGCTTCTTTGCCACAACAAGTCACATACACAAGCAGACAAGAAATAATAGGAATTCAGTCCCTCTGTCCAGCATGGTGGTGTGACCGTTTTTGAGGGTGTTCTTCCAGCAAACATTTAGACATAAGTAATAAAGTTGCAGTTGTGGGTTAAGCTGAGCTTGACTTTGGAGAGGGAAAGAGTGGGGACTTCAAGATAAGGCAGAGGAGTTTGTGTGTTTCCGTTTGGGCTTAGGACCAAACTAGACTTTACGGCAGCCCCTGCCTGACCGGTGACTACCAACGCCATTTTAGAGAAGAATCTGGCCATTTAAAAAGTGCTATGAGGGTGTGACCCATGGCTGTTTTGGCACTTGAAAAGGCATGCAGGGGGGACAAGAGTGCCCAGTCTCCCTGTGCCATAGGCCCAATCTCAGCACTTTTTAAATGGCCAGATTCTTTTTTAAAATGGCATGGGTGCCTGTGGCCGCTGTAATATCTAATGTGACCCTTAGGGTCGAATGAATGAACGAACCTCCTGCTACATGCACTCAGGTTTGTTGCAGATCAGGGGGAAGTAAGGCTTCCAGTCATTTTCCTGACCTCTTCCCTTCGGGACTAGCATTCCTTGGGCTTAACCCCAGCAAACAAGGATTGGAAGGCAGCCAAATCCTGTCCCCCACCTCTGCAAGTCCTCCTTGAGTTTGGCTACTAGAATTGTTTTTAAACTCAAAGGGGGAACATGAAGACTTTTGTTTGTTGGGATTAAGGGGCCGCAGCTAGACTGCTAGATCAAACATTGTAAAGAGGGCTAGCTGCATTCGCTTCTGAGCCATATCCTCAAAGTATGTGGAAAACACAAACGTTAAACCTTTCACGGCCTAAGTGCACAAAAAGAGCATCAGCGCAAAAGCCTATCCAGTCCAGCATGCTTCCTCCAACAATGGCCAGAAGGCTGTTCGCGGGAAGCTTGCAAAGAGAGCAGAAGGTCAATGGTTTTCTCTTGTAGTTTGTGCACAACTCCTGGTGCTCAGGGTCGGCTTGCCTCTGAACATGAAGGATCCATCCATTGTCTAATATCTGTCAAATACAAATCATGAATTTGCCTGATCTCTTTAAAAATATCAATGCAAAAAGGAGGTAACCTCAGTCTCTAGACAAGACTACAATGAGGAGAAACCCCCACTAAGGAAATACCACAATTAGAGCATGTACAATTTATCATGGAATTTTATAGACTTCATGTGCTAAAGTGCTCTTAGTGCAACCCCCCATTTTTAAAAATACAATACCCATAAATATTCCAATTTACAAAAATAGCATTCAATAAATACAGTCCAATAATATAGCAGTTAATATAGAATAGGTCCTTTTCTTTTTTACAGTCATGAACACCAGGGAAATCAAGTCCCTTTAACCAATAAGATAAGTGTGTAGTAGATGAAAGAACACTTTCCTTGGAGTAAGCTTCTTGAATACACCAGAGTAGGCTTCCGAGTAGACTTGCTCTCTGGATGACTTTGGGCCGGCCACACACTCTCAACCTACCCTACCTCACAGGGATGTCGTATGGATAAAATAGAGGCAGGAGAATAATGTTGTAAGCTGCACTGTAGCCTCCATTGGGGAGAAAAGCAGGATATTATCAAATAAACACCAAGAAACAATAATTAGCATGCTGAGAAGAAAGAGTCAAATCTAGCCCTTGATGCGCTAGGCTAGGTTTCTGCTTACAGGGAATTATAACTGTATGTGAACTTTGAAAAAATGTAATTCGTTACCTGGAGTCTGATACCGTACGTAAGAACACAAGAAGAGTACTGTTGGATCAGACCAGTCGTCCACTTAGTCCAACATCCTGTTTCACACAGTGGTCAACCCATTACCCTGCAGGGCCAAACAGGAAATAGAAGCCAAGGACCTCCCCTGCTGCTGCCACCCAGCAGTGGAATTCAGAGGTTTACTGACTCTGTAGATAATAACATTCAATTTATATACCGCCCTTCAGGACAACTGAACGAGTGGTTTACAAAGTGTGTTATTATTATCTTCACGACAATCACCCTGTGAGGTGGGTGGGGCTGAGAGAGCTCTGAGAGAACTGCGACTGATGGCCAGGCTACAAGTGACGAATGACACAGGTTGGACACTTGTCAGCTTCCCTCAAGTTTTGATGGGAAATGTAGGCAGCTTGGTGGAATGTTGGACAAGTGACAGTTGAAAAGTTCATTGGACAGCAGTTGGAGAGCCAAGCTGCGAGACCAGGAGGCCTACATTTCCCATCAAAACTTGAGGGAAGCTGACAAGTGTCCAACCTGTGTCATTTGTCATGTTGCCTGGTCCTGACTCAAGGTCACCCAGCTGGCTTCAAGCGGAGGAGTGGAGACTCAAACCCGGCTCTCCAGATTACAGTCCTGCTGCTCTTAACCACTACACCAAACTGGCTCCCTTCAGTCGCCATGGCTAGTAGCCGTTGATGGACCTCTTCTCCATGAATCTATCCAACCGTTTTTTAAAAGCTGTCTATGCTTGTGGCCTCACCAGGCAGTGAACTCCACAGTTAAATGACTTGCTGGGTAAAAAAGTATTTCCTTTTGTCTGTCCTCAATCTATTCCCTAACGAATTTCATCGGGTGGTGCCCTCAAGTTTTAGTATGGTGAGAGAGGGAGAAAAAGCTCCCGATCCATTCCTCAACCCATTTTACCTGCCCAGCACTCTGACACCTCATTCTGCAGCATGTGTAGGCCAGGCTTTAGTTAACGGCTATTGCCATATCCTATAATTAGATGTTACGTGTAAAAGCCAGCATAGTGGTTAAAGGTCTGCAATAATTTGTGTGTGTCTCTGTGTGTGTGACGGGGAATTCTTATCCACACCCTTCATGCCATTCATGATTTTATAAACCACGGTCATGTCCTCAGCTTTCTCTCCTAAATTAAAATGCTTTAGCCTCTCCTCATGTATTCGATTTCTTCATTGCCCTGCATGGTTTAATCTAGTAAAGGTCTGGCTCAGATGCTTTTGCTGCAGCCACAAACCATGGAGGCTGGCTCACTAGAGAGGCTGGATTCTCTTTTGCCCTCAAGGAAAGATAAGCACATTTTTAATATTTTATGTAAACAGAGAGTTTACCTGACAGCAATGAAAAAGCTACATGGATGGAGGGCCAGGGGAGAACGGGACAGAGTATAATATACAGACAAGGAATTCCTCAGTGAGAGCTTTTCCTTACAACCCAGAAAGCACGTTCGGAGTGTGAGATGCCAAAACTCCATTCTGTTTTATTGCCCCAGACTAATGCATCGTATTTCAAATTTCATGGCATGTTTGTAACACTGAGATCCAGTTCTCAAGGTCAGAAAGAAAGCAGCCCAGTAGGGGAAAGGGCAGGATACAGAGAGACCACCCTCAGTGTTCCCTTGGGGAACTGTCTCGAAATACTCATTCGCCAAGGGCCTAGCTACACATTACACAGACTCCCATGCATCTGCCCTGATATTATCAATCAGATGTGATCTGGAAAAAAAATCCGTTCCAAATGATCTATAAAGAGGATTGGAAGTGCATTATCCAACGTGTGCGGAATCACTCCCAGGTGAGCCTGATCTCAGGTCTCAGTAGCTAAGCAGGATCAACCTTGGTTAGTAATTGGATGGGAGACCTCCAAAGAAGAATGGGGTTACTACGCAGAGGCAGGCAACAGCAAACCACCTCTGTTTGTCTCTTGCCTTGAAAACCCCAGCGAGGTCACCCCAAGTCAGCTATGAGTTGATGGCTTTTTCCACCAAAGTTGTTTCAGGTCAGAAAAATGACATGGGGGGACTCAGGGCTTTTTTTCAGCGGAAACATGGTGGAACGGAGTTCTAGAACCTCTTGAAAATGATCACATGGCTGGTGGCCCCGCCCCCTGATCTCCAGACAGAGGGGAGTTTAGATTGCAATCCGTGCCGCTGGATTAAGTTCTGAAAAAGGAATTCCCAGAGAACATCTGGGTGTCAGGAATAGGGTGAATACGGTGGGGGACACCAGTGCCTTTTGATATGCGTAATTAGTCAGTCAAGAATCTCACCAGGTGACCTCTAGTCATTCCCTCTCAACGTAACTTACAGAGTTATTGCGATTAAATTAAGGAGAGAAGCTTGTAGGACACCCTAGGCTCCCTAGAGGACATAACTGTTGTAGCTAGATAGCTGGTAGATAACACCTTGGTTCAGGCAAAAATTACAATTGTTATTACTAACAACAACAGAATTGCTGCAGCACTTCCAGGTTGCAATGTGCTTCACACACATTGTTTGTAATCCTTACAATAAATGAGGAAGGTAGGTTAGAAGTATAAGTAGTATCTTCATCCCTAAACTATAGGTTGGGAGCTCAGAGACAATGACATGCCCAGTGCGTCCCTGGCACAAATGAGATTTCAACCAGGGTGTTTGAGATTTGTAGTGTGGCCACCATGGTAAGAATGGAGGCTCCATTGATTCTTCATGCAGAGACACAACAGGCAGCCTCCTCTGAGAGCAGTTAATTCTCCGTCAGAAATGACTCAATGATCCAGCCAATACAAATGTATGGCAGGGTCACCTGTCCCCAATCCAGTATCACTGAAGGGTGGCAAATCCAGAGCAGTAAATCATACAGAGGAAAAGTGAACAGCCCCCTTTACGGATACTTATAGACTCACATACCAGCACACAAACTGCAAACTGTTGTCTTAACTCAGTGTCTGATGACAACTGCACACCTTGTTTCCTTCAACTGGAAATCTCACCTCATTTAACCCATCTGCAAGCCCTACATTTTCTGCCTGCAGAATTGCAGGCGTGACCCTGAAAAGCTGCAAGCATCTACAGCAGGTTAAAAAAAATAAAATTACTCCTTTTAAAGCATTAAAGAAGTTGTTGTGGGGGTGAAATTAAGCTGGATTCTGAGCAGATGCATGTGAATGGTGCCATCACAAAAAACAGACTTACACCCGGTGCTTCTGCATTGTGAAGACGCAATCCGTACTGGATTGCGTCTTCACAATGCACAATTCCAGGAAGGAAGAATTGGCCAGACAGAATTGAGGGCCTCCTGCACTGACTCTGAGATTTATATTTATTTATGGTGAGAGTTGTAGCTTGCCTCTGGGACTAAACACAGGCCTGCTCAACAGCTTGTCTTGCACAAATCTGGATACGGGTATTGCAAGAGTGAGAACAGGGGCAGCTGAGAGCGCCAAGGAGCTGCCAGCAAGACCGGTCCCAAGGTTCTGTCAGCACAGTGGAGACTGGAACCCATCAGCTGCATCACTTTGGTCTGGTCCAATGGGCGCAGGTGCATTATGGGAGCATCTCGAAAATAAGCTGAGAGAATAAAAAGGATCGAGAAGAATAAGGGGGCAGGATTTTGGAAGCTGCAGTGGGGAAAGCTTCACATGCACAAATCTTTTCTTTTACAAAGTGATTAAAGGTAACAGACCTCCTCTGCCCTTTCCACAGAAAGTATTTTTTTTCAACTACACATACTTAACTTGCGGAACTCACTGCCACAGGATACCACATGGTTTTAAAAGCATTCATGGAGACCTAGAGGCCTATCAATGGCCATAAATGTTTTAATTAAACCAAATGGCCGCTAATCAGGATGGTTAAATGGAACCTCCATGTTCAGAAGCAGTATACCTCTGAATGTCAGTTGTGTGGAGGGCCAAAAAGAGAAATAGGCTTTGGTCTCTTGCCCGCTCCATAGGCCTTCCTGAAGTATCCAGTTGGCATCTATGGGAAACAGGACAGCAGAGTAGGTGGGCGCACCTTGGTCTGACCCAGGAAGGTTCTCACCCAATCACCCTATTTCAGGGAACACAAGAGGGGCATTCTTCAGTGCTCAGCGCTGAAGGGGGTCCTTAATGCAAATCATAAATCCACCCCTCAAACCCTTCCAATTCAGCCTCCTCTATAGCTTTTGAAAAACAAAGCTAAGAGTCTCTCTACACGAGACATCTGACACGTGCAGAACACCTTTCGGGAGATGCAATGGTAGCCGAGAAGGGTAGTTTAAAAAGATAGAGCTGGCGGTAGGGCAAAGGCTTTGCTATACACTGGAGCTATGTGAGGGGGCCGTGAAGTGCCAAAAGGGAATATAACCTCTCCAGGTCCTGGAAGGCAGCTCCAGCCCATTTCCATTCAATTCTACACATTTAGACTGGAGAGATGAAATTGACAGAGCCTTTGGGGAGGCGAAGATGAAATTAACAAACTCTCTGAGGAGCACCACCTGCTCTTTTAAACTACGCTTCCCGGCTAACATTGCATCTCCCTACACTTGATGTACACATGCCGAGGTGTCTCATGTAAAGAGACCCTAATAGGGTCATTGCAAAAGCTTAGGAGGATGACCCCCCCCTGTGCCCCACCATCAGCAGATAGCAAACTATTGTTACCTATCATTAGGGTAGGGTGAGAGGAGGGAAGATGCATCGCTGGCTGTTCCAGGGTGAGGACTGAAATTGACCCACTGTTCTTTTTGTGCCTCCCCAGAAGAGATCAATTTTTTCAAAAACCAGGAGGTAAGGTACATTGGAGGTGGGGGAGAGAGAAATATGACCTTGCTGAATAACCATTTCCTAGTAGTCACTGTTCCTGATCTCTCATGTCATCTATGTAGGGCCAGCAATTGTGGGGCTATCAATTGACAAGATAAATAAAAGCACTCTGTGTATGCTCAGAGTTGCTCATGAAAAAAACCTGTGTAAATATGAAAGGCGAGATCCAAAACTGCCATCAGCCAACCCACTAATGAAATTAAGCCGCCACCCCCCAGGTAGCAAGGGGTGGAGGAAGGAAGAAGGCAGCTTGCATCCATCAGTGATGCAATGCCCAGAAAATGAATCAACTTTTGGAAAATGCTTCTCTTTTTCTCCGCCCTCAAACCCCCTTCCCCCGCCCCAAGTTTTTCCATGGCTTGGGGAGGAAAACAAACAGATGATGTGGGAATCGTGGCAAAGAAATTTTTCTAAACAGATTAATTCCCTAACTTTGCTACAGGCCCCAGAATTTGGAAAGAAAAGACGGAGGCAAGGCTCCTTTTTGCATGACTTCACTCCCCCCCCCCCGCCCCCGCCCCAAGATTATAACTGAGCTGAGGAGAGATAGCTAAGTGAACACTGCTAAGAAATGTTAGCCTTGTTGGGGTTCTATGCCAGAAACTAGCAAACAAGTTAGAGCTGGTTAATTGAGTATGAAAGGAAACCACTCTGCATGTTCTCAGAGCCACCCTTGCTTTGATTATTCTGTCAATTATCCAACTTCAGGGCTGAGAGGTGGTTTGGAAAACTGGCTTTAACTGCCATCAACATACATTGAGGGAAAAAACAGGAACTTGGCACCACTGTTCACATGACCCAGACTTAAGACTGCTATTACACCCGCTTAACTGTCATACCTCTTCCTTCCTCTCAAAAATCCCTTCTGGAAATCATACTATTGCTGAAAGATGCTGAAAAGAACCCTGGGCTCCCTCTCTGAAAGAACTGCAGCACAGAAAGGAGAACAAGCATGAATCCCGACATCTCTGCCTCAAGATTCTCTGGTGTTAGGAAAGATCCTTTTCAGCCAGGGATCCTGAAGAACCGCTGCCAGCTAGAGCAGACAAGAATGATCTAGATGGGCCCGTGCTCCAGTAGTATGAAGAGGAGGGCCTGTGGCTCAGGAACAGAGCTTCTGCTTTTCTTGCAAAAGATCCCCGTTTCAGTCTCCAGTATCTCCAGCTAAATGGCTCTCGAGTGGGTGGGGAGCCACTGCCAAGCAGAGACGACGCAAACTTTGGTGGTCCAGGGACCTGACTCCAGATAATGCGGCTGATGTAGTTAAACCTAATGAACTCTGCAATGTAACCCTGTCCGTTGCACAGAAGCTATACTTCTGTGCCCCCTCTGCACTTCTTTACCCACCCACTGAGTTGTCCTCAGACTGACACCTCTCGCAGCTCCTGCCTCTCGAGGCTTTCGAATGGGTCACGGAGGGGTGGACTGTTTGGCAGGCCTCTGGCCTTGCGGGCAGCATGGTTCGGCCTCCCAGGAGCTCCTCGGGGAGTCAGAGGCGCCTGCTGCTTATGAGAGCGGCGGGCTGGGGCAGACAGACTTGCAAGGGGGGGCACTTCCACCCCCTGGGGTGGAGCTGAAGCCCTGCCTGGGTGCCAAGAGGGAAGGCCCTCTCCGCTGTCCAGCAAGCAAGGAGGGGAGTGCTTGGACTCCGTCTGGAAACACACTCTGAGCTGTTCCAGCAATGGCATCAGGACTCAAGCCTGTCCAAATATTATGCTCCTTGCCCTGGAAAGCCCAGGTTGGAGCTGGCCAAGGTCAGGGATGCACAACACCTTCCGGCTTCCATCTATCGCTCTTGTTTAATTCCTTCAAATTTCCTTGGACATCTCTCTAAAACATGAAGCCCCTAAATTTGTCTCAAAGTTTTGCTTTAAGGGACATTCAGCGGCAACCTGAACTGGAACCATACCGGTCACATAAGGAGCATAATGAGAAGCACTCTTTTATAGTTGCTTCTCATATTCAGAGCTGAGTCCTGCAATTCAGAACAAGGTTCTAGGACTGGCTCTAATCATGCCCGGAAGTAGGGGAAGGGGTGGGGGCTGCTCATAACCTAATGACTGCCAGTGAGGGGGGGATTAGAAAACAGCTTAAGTGGAGGCAGGACCCACACAGTAAAGTCATAAGAGCATTCCTCTGAGCATGTGCAGAACACCACAACAGCTCTCTATTTGGAAATTAAACAGCTAGCATGAATAAGAGCAGAACCACAAGTGACAAAAGGCACAGGTTGGACACTTGTCAGCTTCCCTCAAGTTTTGATGAGAAATGTAGGCATCTTGGTCTCGCAGCTTCACTCTCTGACTGCTGTCCAATGGACTTTTCAACTGTCACTTGTCCAACATTCCGCCAAGCTGCCTACATTTCCCATCAAAACTTGAGGGAAGCTGACAAGTGTCCAATCTGTGCCTTTTGTCACTTGTGGTTCTGCTCTAAGACTTCCTTGAGGACTCACCAGAGAGGATGTTCCATTCAAAAAGCACAGCTAAGGCTGGCCTGGTCAGTACTTGGATGGGAGACCGCAAACAAAGGCTGGTTCCAGGTTTGGGGACAGGGTATAACAACAACAACATTTGATTTATTTACCACCCTTCAGGACAACTGAACACCCAATAACACACAGTTTACAAAGTGTGTTATTATTATCCTGACAACAATCACCCTGTGAGGTGGGTGGGGCTGAGAGAGCTCTGAGAGAGCTGTGACTGACCCAAGGTCAGTCAGCTGGCTTCAAGCAGAGGAGTGGGGAATCAAACCTGGCTCTCCAGGTTAGAGTCCTGCCGTTCCTAACAATTACACCAAACTGGCTCTCTTACACCACTACACCAGACTGGCCCTGAGCACTGCAGAGCTCTTTAGCACTAACAACATTGCTTAGGTTGTTGATGACTTTTGCAAAAAACCCAAAGCCCTACTGTGACCTTTTGCCATGATACCGGACTGGTGAGCAGAGGAGATTCAACCAATGTTGTCATGGCTGGTATGCCCCTCACTCCATCACATCAAATGGTATTTAGGATGCCCAGAGTCACAGAACTTCTCCATAAATAATAGATCATCCCTGGACTGTTCTTAGTAAGTCCCTTCTAAGGGTGCAGATCAGTTTTTTTGTTTTTTTCATTCACGCAACATCCTCTGTTCATGCTGGTGTGTGACCATATGTTTAATTGTTTAGTATTTGTCTCTTTCTGAGTATGACAGCTTGTTTATACATCAAGATCAATGTTTAATTGTTTGAAGTGGTTTAGTCGCAACATATTTGCTATACTTTCTTTCCCCCCACTTCCCTAGTTATTAAACTGTCACTATGAACATTATTAATACTAATAATTATAACCAATGTGAATAACAATCTGAGTTATAACTAATTAACAGAAGATGTTTTTTTCATATCAGTACAATTTTAGTATGTCAATCTGTGAATGAATTTCACATTAACACTAGATCAACATTGCATTAATTTTTATTGTGAATTTTCATGACCCATGTTTTCACAACCAATACGGTATTAATATTAATCATATCCTCTTCTTTTCCTTCCACAATAAAAAAGTAAAAATCCTGTAAGCCAGTGGTCTTCAAGCTTTCCAGATCTCAGCTTTAATGCTCAAATGACAGCACGGGACCACTGAGTAGCAAGCGTAGGACGAAAATCGTGCGGCATCAGAGTCACGTGACAGGAAGAGGAAGGGCCAATTTTTGGACCTCGCTGTTGAGGAGGAGGGCATTCAGAGAGCACAGGAGGAGCAGGCCATGCTGGCAGAAGAGGGAAAAAGCAAGGGGAGGAGGGTCTCTGAAGTGCTAAAAAGAATCCTCTCCACTGAGTGACCCTGCCATCCACTGGTTTCTCAGAGCTAAGCTACAAGTGACGCCTGACACAGGTTGGCCACTTGTCAGCTTCCCTCAAGTTTTGATGGGAAATGTAGGTGTTCTGGTCTTGCAGCTGTAATAGAGAGCCAAGCTGTAAAACCAGGACACCTACATTTCCCATCAAAACTTGAGGGAAGCTGACAAGTGTCCAACCTGTGTCAGGTGTCACTTGTAGCTTGGCTCTCAGTGTATGTGCCGATGTTGCAAGAGGCAAGATGCACTTGGGTCTCTGTGCATGGACACTAGCAGCAGGCCCTTCCAAATAGCAGCTCTGTAAGAGTTTGCAACCCCGCAGGTGGGATTCCATGACCCACTTTAGAGTCCCAACCCATGGGGTTATCCATTTATTCATTCACTTTATTATTGGTTTACCTTTCTGAGGCTCAAGGCAGATTTCAATATTCACCAATGCAAAAGGAACAACGCGAGACAAATAGCAACCATGGTAAAATGGCTGGATTATAAAGTTAGAAAACAATGCAATAAAAATAGTGTAAGACACGACGTCAGAAATGCAAAAAATTGGACTGATTACAGAAATAAGAAAGCAATGCATTAAAAACCAAGAACTGCATACAATAAACAGTGCCGTAAACGACAGTGTCCTTGTAAAAATGGCTGCGGTTAAGTTCCAGCACAGATCAGTCATGCATGGAGCTGCCTTAAACTGAGACCCATGGCCCATCAAAGTCAGTATCGCCTACGAGGACTTTCAGCAGCTCTCCAGGGTCTCGGGTAGAGGTTTTTCTCATCACCTTGCACCAGTTCCTTTTAGCTGGCAACGCAGGGGATTGAACCTGGGACCTTCCACCTGCCAAGCAGATGCTCTACCTCTGAGCCAAGACCCCTCCCCAAACCTTGAGCAATAAAAATACATTTATTTTGTGCACATGAACATGTACAACTGTCCAGTTTGGATGTTACTATGGCATGTGCAATGGTAGCCAGTGCCCCAGTGATGTGGGGTAGCCAACCCGTTGCCTTGAAGGACCGCCTCTCCCCTCCACCTGTGCTCCAATTATATGTATGTAAAACAAACCAAATATGATACACACCAGAAGTTTCTCAAGCTCTCGAATACAACAGAAACCAAAATCTAGCAGGGCCGCCCCTGGAACTTCTTATTGTGCAGGGAAACAGGGAGCATGTCACAGTATTTGATGGCTGGCGTGCATTGTTAGTGTTTGTTCATTGCCTTCCTCTGGGATCGCATACTAGATGCCTGCCAAAACCTGCGAGGCTAAAGCAGGTGCATTCCAAGACGACAGTCCAGTCCCCGTTCTGACTTTCAGTAGGAAAACTAAAATGCATGAAAATGGCAATTGCATTTACAGTGGCAACAACTTTTCTATCCACTCCCTTCCCCCCTACTCCCAGTCAGGCAACTCTGGGTAAGAATTTGTCAACATGCTGCAATTATTAGCTGATGTGTATGATTGGCATTGAGCTTCTGATTCCAAAAGAAAAAAGAAGGAGCAGGAGTTGCTCTTTTCCTCAAAAATGTTTCTGAGAAGGGAAGAACAAACATCAGAGAAGATGCTGGCTGCAGTGTCCTCTCTCTCTCTCTCTCTCTCTCACACACACACACACAAAAGACTTTCCCCTCACAAAAGAATCTGCTGGTCGAACGCCACCCCTCTGGCTTCTGCTCCTCCCTACAAAATTAAGATTCTATACTCCGGTCTGTAAGGAAAAACACAAGCCAGAGTTTATGGCTTGTACACAATGATAAAACATTGGCTTGCCACAAAAGCTAAAGCCCCATCATTATCTGACCACACATGAGAGGAATAAGTGGGGAAGGTCAGAGCTTGAGGAGGCCTCAGGCTTTTTCATACATCTGAATCATGTAATGGAGACCGCAGCTTGCCTCTTAAGTTTCTGGTTGAGAACAGGCTTGCCAAGGGACGTCACTGGCACCCAGAAGATGTCCTTTCGACCTGTTTCACCACACCCAGAGCCACAGGCATCATGTCAGTAGCGCATGGCGATTTTACATTCCAGGTTTACAATGTGCACCACTAGACCTTGCCAGTTCCATATACTAACCCTAACAATAACAATAACATGTTCTCCAGAGGCTGCTTGGTTTGGCAGACAAACATCTACTGGTGCTCCCTGGCCTCAAAGAGGTTCGCCTTGTCTCATCCAGGGCCAGGGCCTTTTTGGCTCTGGCACCAACCTGGTGGAACCCTCTGTCTGTGGAAATCTGGGCTCACTTGGATCTGCTCCTTCGGTCAGGCCTGCAAGACAGAGATGTTCCACTGGGCACATGGTGGTTGAGGCAGGCAAGCCATCCAACCAGCCTCCTACCACAGGGGTGTGTGTGTGTGTGTGTGTCCCCAACTCTGTATCCATCTGGTAGCTGGCCACCCTGCCCCATGGGTTTGTTCAATGCTGAACTGGTGGTGCAATATGTGCACATATGTCCTCTCCTTAGAGGATTTGTTAAAGTTCCGCATTAATGCTTGATGGTTTTTTATTTTATGCTGCCATGTTTTTATTATTATATTTATTATACTGTTGTGATCCGATCAGAGCCTGTTTGCGGATTCAAATAAATAAATAACATCAGCAGCAGGTGGGAGCAAGCGTATCAAAAAGAGACTGATGGATTTCTCAAATAAAACTGGAAACCGAGAGACACGTGAACAATATTTCTATTTCTGTGCTCATTCCCACACTCTGTGACTAAATCCTGCCCTGAATCCCAAGCTGTCTTTCATTAGTGCCTTCCAAGGTGTAGGAGACACTAGCACTTCCTCCTACGGTATTACATGTCCCATTCTATCCCCCCACTCACCAGCCAAAGTGCAGCAGAAACTTTTCTACAGCACCATTCAGCGTAAGCCATCACCATAGGATGCAACACAAAACATCAACTGAAAGCAGATCTCATGACTTTGCTGGGCTCCAGGGTGACCTGGGCCCCTGGGATTTTATCCCCTTAGTCCCTCCAACAGCTATGGTGGGGTTGCCAGCTTCAAGTTAGGAAGTTCCTTGAGATTTGGGGGTAGGGCCTGGAGAGGATGGGGTTTGGGAAGGGGAGGAGAAGGACCTAAGCAGGGCATAATGACGTAAGAGTCCATCCTCCAAAGCAGCCATTTTCTTCAGTGAAACCTATTGCTGTAATCTGGAGATCAGTTGTGATTTCAGGAGTTCTCCTGGCTCTACATGGCAGCTGGAAACCCTAGGCCCTGATGATGTAGAGCTTCCCACTAGGGACTTCCTGTCTGAGAGCTACACTACAAGAGACAAATTACACAAGGCATGTGAAGGAAGTCGCAATGTTAGCTGGGAAGCTTGAGTTTGAAAAGACAGATTTGAAGTCTTTGTCAATTTCCCCTCTCTACAGATCCAGCAAAGATCACTCCTCAGAGGGTTTGTTTATTTCCTCTTCCTCTCCTAGAAGGGGAGGTGAAACTGACAGAGCTTTCAGGAGGCAAAGCAGAAATTAACAAACCCTCTGAGGAGGGATCTTTGCTAGCTCTGTAGAGAGGGGAAATTGACAAAGCCTTCTGATCTCTTTTAAAACTCAGCTTCCCAGCTAACATTGCGACTCCCTTCAGGTGCGTGTCCTCATGTAATCTGTCTCTTGTAGTTTAGCTCTGAGGCCCTGTAACCAGGCTTTCTCATAAGTCTCCAGATAGCCCCAGAAAATGTCCAGCATTGGAGGCCCCTGGTGGTGGTAGAGAGTGCTGTCAAGTTGTAACTAACTTATGACAACCCCTGCTGGGGTTTTCAAGGCAAAAGGTCATATAACAGAGGTGGTTTGCCGTTGCCTGCCTCTGTGTACACCCCTGGTCTTCATTGGAGTTCTTCCATCCAATTACTAACCAAGGTCAAACCTTAGCTTCAGAGAAAATAATAATATAATAATAACATTCATTTATATACTGCCCTTCAGAGCGGTTTACAAAGTATGTTATTTTTACCCCCACAACAATCACCTTGTGAGGTGCGTGGGGCTGAGAGAGCTCTGGAAGAGCTGTGACTTATCCAAGGTCACCCAGCTGGCTACAAGTGGAGGAGAGGAGAATCAAACCCAGTTGTCCAGATTAGAGTCCCGCCACTCTTAACCACTACACCAAACTGGCCTGGAGTGGGAGGGAAGAGAGATGCTTCCATTGGTCAGCTCTGTGTTCCGGGGGAAGACTGCATTCCTCCAGCCTCCCAGTACCAAATGGGAACTCAGCAATTAGATGTCTCTGCAAAAACAGGCCTTCAAAAACCTCTAAAAGCTAAACAGCATCAGGATCATGAATCCATAGGAGCTCCTTAGCCAGCAAATCATAAATCCACATATGAATCACAGTGTTTGCACTTCTGACTCAGTACTGACTTCTTGGACAGGCAGTGGCTCTCCAAGTTCTCGGTGAGTCTTTCCTACCATCAACACTCTGAAATCCTTTAACTGGAGATGCTCAGAAAGAAACTTGGAGCATTTTGCAGGCAAACCTAGTGCTCTGAGCACACACACCCCTCCTCCATTAAGTTTAGCTTTCCTGAGCAGATGTCTTTCTGCAGAGTACATGTGGCCACAGGTTGTTTTCCGCTCTCATCCTCCATCCATCGGTGGGCACATGACCTAGCAAGTACTGAGCTTCAACTGGAGTCACTGAATGAATGAATGAATTTATTTGTGGTCAGAGACCATTACAATGGCAACTGGAATCACTGAAGGGTGGGGAACGGCATTCAGACATGTAGACACATGAAGCTGCCTTACAGTTGGGTCAGATTGCCGGACCATCTATTTAATTCATTTCATTCTCCCCCCACCCCGGATCACAGAGAGATTTATGTGGTTCTTCCTTTATCCCCACAACATCCCTGTGAAATAGGCTAGGCTGAGAACATGACTGGCCCAAGATGACACAGCAAGCTTCGTGGCGGAGTAGAGATTTGAATGCTTACAACACTCTAATTGCCACTAAACTACACAGGTTCTCGTTTTGCCCAGTACAAGCAGCTTGGACAGGCAGCAGCTCTCCGAGACTTCAGGGAGTAAATAATCATTCCCAACAGATGCTTCTTGGCATCGTTTAACTACAGAGGCCAGGGGCTGAACCTGGGATGGACAAAGGACACGCTTTGCCCAAGGAAACACGGACTGCCCCAAGTCTGCCACGGCCATCTTTTGGAGAGAGGAAGGGCAAAGAAGATAGGCTTGGACGGATTTCATGGTCACTCCCTCTCCAGAAATTGTAGGAACTTCAAAGTGGTTTCCAGCAATTATTTAAATGACATTTCCAGTTAAGAAATAATTAAAACCTGTAACTGATCCAAAGGGGAAAAGAGCAGTGAAAATTCAAAGTAGCCTGAAATTAAAAAAATGTACCCAATTTGAAATTCACTAAACGTCACTGCTGCAGATGAGCTTAGAGCAGTGTATGCGATTCTCCTATCCTACATTTTTCCCAGGGGAAGACTCAGCAACCAACCCAAGGTCATAAAGTGAACTTCATGGCTCAATGGGTGTTTTAATATAGATTTCCCACCCTAACCACTATACCACGCTGGCAACACTTGCTCTGTTTTCTGCAGCTTGGAATCCAGCAGTGTAAACCTCTGTCTCACAGCCAAAAAATCAAAGCAGCGACATCATGAATCAATCTATCTGTTTTTATCCTGCCCTTCTTCAAAGAAGCTCAGGGTCCACATATGTGGTTTTCTCCAGGCCATTTTATCCCCACAACAACTCTGCAGAGCAATTCAGACTGGTCCAAGGGCACTTAGTTAGTTTCATGGCAGAGTAGAGACTTGAACTCAACTCTCTCAGATCCTAGTCTAACATTCTGCACCTATAACCACTGTACAGCACAGCTCATATGTGCAGTTTAATAATTTCAGTAGCATCTGGCCAGAAAATGCATGCAGTAAAGTTTGATAAGCCAAACATTGTTTACTGGTCCAGATCCTGAAAGAGCTCCTGTGCCTTTAAACGGCCTGCTTAGGATGGAAAAGTCCACCAGGGAAAGGCTACAGAACCCTTCTTTCTTAAAGGTACAGGACATCATTTGGCATCTAGAGCAGCAGGCATAACAAAATGAAAAATCACAAGGGATTTGGGAGCAGCATAGAATTTCTTCATTTAATACTTATTGGCATTTTGATTTACAAGCTGTAAATTGGCAGCTTTGATACTTGAAAAACAATTTTTGGTTAAGATGAACTCAAATACCAAATATGTTGGCTCAGAGAAAAGTTGTTTGGGACAAACATTTTTAGGTCCTTGACGCCAAGACTAGGGCCAAAAAAATGTCATTTGCCTATTTCTGGCGTGGATGGCAAGTTTAGCTTCCAGGAACCTCCTCAAAGACTGGTGCATATGGAGCTGGGAGAAGCCACAAGCCCTTGGGCCCCTTCAGTTATTCGGCTACTATTCACGCACAAACATACCGACAGAGTCTGATTTTCCCCTCACATTAGCAAATCTGCTTCTCCAGAGTTCCCAGGAACAAAATCAGATTTGTGTTTTGCTTTCTGGCCTACCTGGCAGGGTTGCTGTAAAGATTACAAAATAATGTGAAAAGGTGTTGAATCCTCAAAGGTGCTATGCAAATGCTCACTATTATTGTTTACCTTAGCGTGCGTGCCACAAATGACTGATGCAGACAGGTTGCCACCTTTTTTCCAGGCCCTGTGCTTGTGTTTAGCAGCACATGACATCCACAAATATCGCCAGTGAAACTTTTCCAAGATCAGCAGTGGGAGAACCTTTGGCTCCTGGATTCCTGCATATCAGGTTGCTGTTAAAAGCACAGGAGCCGAGCTGTCTACAAAGATGGCAACCATGGTGGCCTGCAGGGGGAGTCTATTTCAGACTCTCTGGTCTGCACTGAATGCACAGACCAGAGCTTGTCACTTACCTGTATTTATTTATTTATGTCATGTATAGTCCACCTTTCTCACTGAGGGCAGATTATACAGTGTGAGACCAGTACAGTCAATTTTAAGGATATTTTCACAAACAATGCCATAGGGTAAATAAACACAGGTTACAAAGTCATAGCATTAGCAAGAATCCAAACCAGAGTTAAAGAAATGCTGAAACAGAGCATAAGCAATTCTAGGGCTGACATTAGACCACATGAAGCACAGGTAGCTCATAGGAACACATATTTAAGACAACAGGTAGTACATAAGGCAACACAGTGATGAAGTCTACGGTCCTTAACTCATTAGTAAAGCATCTGGGAGCCCCTCCCTATAATACAAAATCCTTTTTGAATAACCTGTAGAGTTGACACGTATGATAACAATCAGGATAAGGTCACATGTGTGGATGGAAGTTTTGCACCAAGGTGCAAAAGATCCACTCTTACACTAGGAACAGAGTGTGCCTGATGCCGCTTGCTTGCCATCCCCAGGAAATGTATGGCCCTCAGACAACAAGGGACGTGCCAAAATGAAGGGCCAGTTCTCTTTCGTGCTTTTCTGTTTTCTTTCTTTGCGTTCCCACCCAGAGTTTTCATGTAAAAAGGAGAAACCAAGAAAGGAAAACGTCAGGCCCTAATCTCTCATAGTATTGTAGGATTTGATTTTTAAACGCAGGGGGCAAGGTACATAAATGCCCTGCTTTCTTTCCTGGGAGGCAGATCTCCACAGAATCCAGTGTTTTGCAAGGGACTTTTAATGGCGCCAGATCCCAAGCCCTGCCTGAGGGAAGAGTCTTGTGAGAGAAAGACCGCCCCCCCCCTACAAGTTTTTCAACATCCTGACATGAGGCGGGACATGAAGGGGAGAGGGTAGGGGAGAGGCTGTATTCTGGAGAATATCTATGACACTGACAGTTCCAGAGGAGTTAGCTGTGTTCGTCTGTAGCAGGGCTTTTTTTCAGCAGGAACGTGGTGGAAGGGAGTTCCAGAACCACTTGAAAATGGTCACATGGCCGGTGGCCCCGCCCCCTGATCTCCAGACAGAGGGGAGTTGAGATTGCCCTCCGCGCCGCTTAGCGCGGCGCGGAGGGCAATCTAAACTCCCCTCTGTCTGGAGATCAGGGGGCGGGGCCACCGGCCATGTGACCATTTTCAAGTGGTTCTGGAACTCCCTTCCACCATGTGACCATTTTCTCTGAGGGCAACCCACTGAGTTCCACCACCTCTTTTCCCAGAAAAAAAGCCCTGGTCTGTAGTAGCAAAATAGAAAAGAGTCCAGTAGCACCTTTAAGACTAACCTACTTTACTGTAGCATAAGCTTTTGAGAATCACAGTTCTCTTCGTCAGATGCACGCACCTGGACTCTTTTCTATTTTACTGACAGTTCTGACTCCACTGTTGGGAAAAGAGGATTCATCAACTGGCTTACAAGCCCTTCCTTTCTATTTTAGTACACCTCCAAGGGGACAATTGCTGCAGAAGAAACCTCCGCACAAAGGTCCAACCTTTCACAGGGGTGTATTTGAGGGGGAGAGTGCAACCTTTGCCACAATGGGGCAATAACTGCACTTGAGTAGCAAAAGCTTTCCCCTTTCCCAGCCAGCCTGCAGGCCTCTCGTCTATTCATGCTTTTGCTTGCAATATCATTTTGCAACCAGCTGCTTTGTAGAGGGCAGCAATCGTCATGCTGCAACAAAAATGAAATCCAGCTCTCAAGTCAGAGTTGACTTACGGCAACCCCTGGTGGGGTTTTCATGGCAAGAGACTAACAGAGGTGGTTTGCCATTGCCTCCCTCTGCAACCCAAGTCTTCGTTGGAGGTCTCCCATCCAATTACTAACCGAGGCCGACCCTGCTTAGCTTCTGAGATCTGACAAGATCAGGCTCTCCTGGCCCATCCAAATGGCCCTAAATTCTCATGCATACGCAGGCAGGAATGGGAAAGGTCAGAGAGCCTCGATTCTTGCATAGATAAGAAGATACTTGCACACCTGCCACCACTGATGCCAAGCTTAAAATCTCCTAGTAGTTCTTGGTGTAAGCGCCCACAAATTCCACACCATCATGTGAGCTCAGCAGGGGGAAAAAGCCTGAATGTGTGTTCCTCTGCTGACCCAAATAACATCTGTCAGGAACGCAGAGTGAGGTCCAAGCTAGAAGTGACGAATTACACTTGAATGGCAAGTGAACAGACTCACATGTATTCCTCCCTGTTCACTTGCGCTCCACTTGCACTCCACATTGAGTGGAGTGCAAGTGGAGTGCAAGTGAACAGGGAGGAATACATGTGAGTCTGTTCACTTGCCATTCAAGTGTAATTCGTCACTTCTAGCTTGGACCTGAGAGTGGCCAACAGGCCTGGAGAAAAAGGTCTTGTGTCTTTAAGAGGCTTAACTTGTGGAAATGGGCAGCGGAAGCTTTTCATGAATGATATCTCATTAAACCTGTATTAAAGGAGCAGGATTTTTTTTCCTCCAGACAGTTGGCAACCTTACCTGGAACACGGTCTTTGCCATGTTGGCCCCTGTTCTTCCCAAGTCCCTGTCTAGGGAAGTCTGCTGGTATCCTCTCTCATGGTTTTCACCAGCAGGTTAATGACAAAGCTAGCCTAGGGTACTGACCAATTTCATTTCCTCCCCTTGGATGACTATGTGGCTGCATTAGTCTTGAATTCTGGAATTTCATTTTAAACTTTTTTCCTGCTTTTTTTTTTTTTACTGATTTCACTTTAAGCCACTTTAGCATTACTGCTTTAGGGGCAGTCTTACAGAAAATCTAAAAACATGGCATTTTTATCCCATCCTTCCTATAAGGCATCCGGGATGGCAAATAGGGTTCTTCATTTTATCCTCACAACAACCCTGTGAGGTAGATGAAGCTAAAAGAGAGGGACTGTCTCTAGGTCACCCAGTGAGATTTTATGGAAGAGTGGGGATTTTTTTACCCAGATCCAACACTAACTAACCACTATATCACCCTGGCTCTAAGTGACGGATGCATTTGGTGATATTATAAACAAACTGTAGCTGTTTTAGAATGTATGATTCTTGCTCAAATACAGCTTTCTCTATTAACATTATTTCTGCCTTTCTCTCTGAGACTCAAGGTGGATTAATAAATAGGGTACAGATTGCAGAAATCTGAAACCACGTCAAAACAGCCTTTATCGAAGCATCTCTTTGAACCATTTCCTTACAATATAGCCCTGTTACCTGTTGATAAAATCCCTCCTGAATGATTTGGTTTTGCACAGTTTACAGAAAGCTAGGAGCGCAGGAGCCTTCCTGATCTCTTCAGGGCGGGGGCCACTGCAGAGAAGGCATGTATACAGCCCGCTGTGGATTTTGCCCATTTGCAAGGTGGCACCTGCAAATTCACTGTTAATGTGATCTTTTTAAGAAAAGTACGTTGGCCCACCTTATTATTTTTTTTATTTAAACAAATTTCTATCCTGCCCTCTCAGATTCCAAGTCCTGGCAGCAGGGTCGGCCCGGGTGCCATTATCCAAACAACATCAGCAGATTCTGGAAATTCGCACTGGGGGAGACTCAATCACAAACATCAGGAAAAATAGAGGTGAGGGGGGAAGTAATGTGTGACTTCCCCAGTGCTGCATCTCCATCTCACCTTTGTGTTTGTTTTTGGAACAGGTGGAAGAAGTTGTAGCTTAGAGGAAAGAACACAATCCCCCACACCCCTGTGTGCCTGGGGAGATGTGGGGGACACAACATTTTTCACCCAGAGTGGCACTGCAGTTTCAGACAACCCGATTTGCAAGCAAGTGGCCAGAAGTGATCTGGATTCACTATCCCAGTGATTTGTATGGTAACATCATTTCTTGAGGTTACAAAAAAGAAACCAGGTCTGTTTGAATGGAGCACAAGAAGTTATGGCAAAATGCATAAAAGCAGAGCAGATCGGATTGGAGCCAGAGGTCAAGTATGGAAGGAGCATGTTCAGACATTTGAGCCATGGCCCTGCCCTGGCCAACCCCACCCACAAAATTGTCATTTCAGTCTCCAAGAGACAGAAATGGAAACATAATTTTGTAAAGTCGAATTTTCTAAGGCACTTGAGTAATTTCTACCTGGCTTACATCACCGCCCCCACCCCCAAATCTGGTTTATGGTTACTCAGTTGTAAGGAGAAGGAACTCTGTATATGATCAGAGGCACTGTTATTTGCAGTGCTGGATCCAGGCTAAGAGGGAATTCCTCGAGCAAGATGGCCTCAGTATTTCCACACGCCAGAGCAGGCTTTGCAATTTTGCCCTCTCTCTCCAGAACCAAATTCAGCTGCGGCAAGCTCAGAATAAGGGGGAGAGGTGACCAATTGTAGCTACTCCTTGCCAGTTGCTGCTCATTCACACAGAGGGAAGTGGACAGCAACTGCAGAAGACCTTTGTGTCTGTGCAGCACTTTGGCTTTTTGGAACAGTATCTATTCTCCACCATCCCTTCCTGTATGTGTAAACAGTGGCAGCCCTTACACGCTGGAATGTAGTGAGAAGTGCCGTCAAGTCATAGCTGATTAATGGCAACCCCTGCTGGGGTTTTCAAGGCAAGAGGCTGAGCAGGTGCCTTACAATGGCGGCCCTTCGTTATTGTGTCTCATGTTCCAGGACTGGCACTGAACACCAGTTGGGGAGCTCCGCCTTGACTGGAGCCCAGTGCAGCCCTTCCTTCTGCTGTCCCACACAAGCTTGCAAACAGTCTGTGGGTTGGTGATGGCTCTCTGTTCTGAGTTTTTAGATATGCCTGGAATAAAAAAGGCATCTTTTGTGCAGCCGCATTCTTGAGTATAAAGCTAAGATCAGCGAGGTCAGAAGTTGAACGTTCCACCATGTGCCACCTGCCTGTCCTCCCCACGTGAACCTCGTGCCTCCCATTTCCTCACACACAATGGCACTTGGAGCAACTGAGCTAATCGCCTTAGGAGGCAAGACATACCAGGCTGCCAATATTTAGGTGGCCTTAGGATGGGGGGGGAGCTATCTTTTGGAAGCCAGGGGTATGACCATCTCCATTTGGCACAGCCAAATACAGTGACCAGGCTTAGAGATAATCATGTTAACGAGAGTGGCAGGTTGGATGACAAGACACTGGCCATTTCCACACTACTCACCTTCAATCGGAATGCTGTGGAACATTGCAAAAAAACACAGAAGATAGCGTTTTCTCGACTTGCGCGAGAAAACGCTATCTTCCGGGTTTTGTTTGCAATGTTCCGATTGAAGGTGAGTAGTGTGGAAATGGCCACTGCTTCCAGTGCACATGTGCATGCGTGCGCACATGCACACACTTATTTAAATGAGTTAAACAGTTAAACTTTGGTTAAACAGGTTTGGCAGGTTTTTGAAGTACTATAAAAACCTGCCAAACCTGTTTGCCAACAGTGAGATGGGGTGGGGGATGAGCGTACTTATGCTCATTGTGTTTAAAGATGGCTCTGCTATATTGTCTTCCACATCTGTCTCCAGAAAAAGTAAGCCAAAAACTGGAGCACAAATTATTCAAATTGGATTGACTGGCTTATTCTTTGCATGACTTCTGATACCCACAGGGGAAGGGCTGCTCAGGAAAATGACTTAACAGCTTACGGAAGGTTTGCCAAGTCCCAACAGCTTATAACAACAAACCAAGCTAATGCGCCACGAGGAAAGGAACATAATATCTTTATGGAATCAGGGAGCCCATACTCTCGACTCCTCACATGCGACCCCACCTCTAACTCTCTTTTTGATTCCAGAACAAGAGTAAACCGTGGCAGGGGCTCTAATCTTATCTTGCAGGACTCTGTTTAACAAGAGAAGTTTCCCAGGGACATGGTACAGAACACCCGATAAAGTGGAAGGCCCCGGCTTCACACACACGGGCTGCTGTTCATGTCTCTGGGTACTAGTTCCCTTAGAAGCAATTAGATTGCAAGGAGACCAGTGAGCTCTCTGCTGCCTGATTTATAAAGCCATACAGTGGAGAGGAGGGAGGGGGACAAAGAATTTTTCTCCCTCCTTTCTGTACCTCCTTGATCCATCCATCTATCCAATATCCCACTTCCAAAAGCAACCAGCCAAAATGCTTCCAGGAAGCTCACAAGCAAGGCATGAATGGTAAAGGCCTGCTTTCCTTTCTCTTTCCCAATTATTTTGCACTCAGAGGTGAACTGCTGTTTAGCTATCATGGCTAACGTTTGCTATTAGACCAATCTTCCGTCAATTTGCGTTCCACCAGCCACTGTGAAACAAAATACTGTGCTTTTCCTAAATCTGCCGCCCACCAGTTTCCTAGGGTGACCGAGTTCTAGTATTATGTGAAAGGAAGAGAAAGGCCCTCCTATCCACTTTCTCTATATAACACATAAGTTTATAAACCTCTTTCATGCACCCCCCAGTCATCTTTTATTTAAACATGAAATACTCTAATTCCTTAACCTTTCTTCACAGGAAAGGACAGCCGATCCCTGAATCTTTTGGGTTGCCTTTTCTGCATTTTCCCCATTGCTACAATGTCCATTCTTGAGATGGGGTGACCAGAACACACACACTTCAGAATGCAGCTGCACCAGAGCTTTATATAAAGGCATTATGAAACCAACTGTTCTATTCTGAGTCCCTCATCCATTTTTCCTTTTTTCCCCCACACTACCTTGAAATAAATCTCTTTGGTTTTATAATAAAAACACATGCCATTAATGTTCAGCAACCAAATTCTGGGCATTCAGTGAAGTTCGGAAGGCTTTAAAAAGGCATTCTGGGATGCATTTGGATAAGTTCCCCTCAACAGCAAACTCCTTGGTGTTTTTGCCTCGGTGTGAAGGCAATCTTCGCTCAGATAGTCAGTTGGGCACGTTTGCAATTCTTCCATTTACAAAGCAATCCTAAGCAGAGTTACTCCAGTCTAAGCCCACTGAAATCAATGGGCTTAGGCTGGAGTAACTCTCTTAGGGATTGCACTGTTAGTCACCAAATTCAGCCCTACCCCCACCCAAAGATAATCCCCGTTTCCTAGTAAAATAGGCCAGAAACTTTGGCAGCAGCAGTTGTTGCACGACACTGTTTAAGTTAACTTTTCGTTCCTGGACATGTATCACCGGGCCGCAGCGGATTCTCCATCTGAGTTACTGCTTCTTCCCTGATGGTGACTAAGATACATTTTCTTAGATCTTCCTGACCATCTGTACCTTTTCTATGTCTTTAAAATAACACCGCAGTCCTTCTTCCAGAGCCAGTTCTGTGAGGACGCTCAAGCAAAGCAGCCTCATCAGACCCTGTGAAAGTGGAAGAAGAAGGGCCCAAGAACCAAGAAGCCATCTGTTCTGACTCAGATCTCCTTGGGAGAGAATGGCAGCAGTACGGGGATAGGGGCCTTTTCCTAGTCTTGGTAGCACCAACAGGCTTTTGATTTGCCCAACGTAGATCAGGTCCTCAGCTCCCTGCATTCCTGGGGTTATTTCTGCCCTCCAGTTCTTACCATTGCAAATAGGCAAAATTCAAAATCAACAGAAACCAGTATCCAACTCTGCCTGTATCCATCGATAATTCTCCAACAGAATGGCATTTCCATTTGCAGAAGAGGAGGTGACAATTTCTGCTGACCCCCACTTTCCCCTTTATGCTAAAAAACTGCTGATTCCTCCCCGCCCGCCCCAGCCAAACTGGACCAAGAAAGTCCTTCTCTGCAGAGTCCATGGATGGTAGGATACACGGCAGCAGCATGGAGGGAAAAGGTTTACATGGATCTGAAACTCGAGCAAAAAGTGAGAATTCAGATCTGAAATGTAACATTTTGAAATTCTCCAGCTGGGGGGTCTGGAAATTCAATATAGAGGTCCAAATGTTCTGCAGAGGTCTGGAGACAGTCTCTACTGAACAGCTGAAAAACTGCTGGGGGGAAGGCATTGGTATGGAGAAGCAGGGAGTGGGCTACTTAACCCTTCCTGCACCCAGTACATTTTGCAAAAGTGCTTTGGAGACACTGGCAGACAGCAAAGCAGCTTGAGAGGACAGGGGGCGGGGGGGGGACACAGTGGGTAAGGAAAGGTTAAGAGTCCTTTTGCCGCTGTTCATTGGCTCATAAGCCTGCAGGCATGCCTTCTCTTAATGCTCTGTGCTTTTTGCACCACACTGAAATCTGAGAGGCCTTAATAATATTAATGGTATCTGTAGTGTTAACACTAATATTAAGACTAATAATAGGCAGAGATCTGGCTTCCCAGACCTGGCTTTCTACCAAACATCTAGTTTGGTCCTGAGGATCACTTTTAAAAAACAACAACCTGAATCCCATGAATTGTTGACTAACTGTAAGGCAGGGAAACCCTGCCAAGGCTAGGATTTTGCATCCTGTTTTTCTAAAAACCTCCAAGGCTGCAATCCTCTGTGCGCTTACTTGGGAGTAAGTCCAATTGAACAGAGTGGGCATTACTTCTGAGTAAACATGCAGAGAATGATACGTAGAGGGCTGCTTTTGTTAAAACAATGTAGTCGGCTCTGGATTCCAGAATCTCTCATAGCTGATGGCAGCCTGTCTGTAAGACTGCCTGCTTTTCAAAGCAAACCCCTCTGAAGACACACAATTGCCACTCATTGTAAATAGGACCTTCAAGGCTCTATGCATATCTTTCTCCCTGACATGCTAGCTTTCTTCATGCAGGTAAGTGACGGTTTGTGGGGAAGTATTCAAATAAGCATGCCGCCACCACCCCAGACACACACAGACAGAGCTTGAATGTGGTTCTATTCAGGAAAAGTTTTACTGCTTGCTTCTGCTGATTTTACAAACTGGCCATGAGCCCCGTTAACTTGGTAGTCTACCAGGATTCCTCCCTATATATTAGTAAGTAGCAAAAATGATTTATTAGCCTATGTTAGTTATTTGTGGTGCACACAGCTTAAAAGATGACAAAGAACCAAAAGTTTGCCAGTCACAGCTCTCCACTTCCTGATCGCCTGAAGGTGAGTCTTAACTCATTGCAGGTGACTAGAGAAAGGCTGTTTACAAACTGGCTTTCTTTTGCTGCAGCTTACTCCCTCCAAGAGTTTTTTTTTAAAAGCTAGAATTCCCATCTTGCACCACACTTTCTCCGAGTGGCATGACAGATATATTTCCTACAGAACTCTTCTGTAGGAAACCAGTGGACAATGTCATATGTACCTTAAAACTCATGCGAGAATTTGTTTTGATGCAAGCCCTGGCAAAAGAGTGACTTCCATGGGTGTCACACACACACTGCCTCTCTCTGGTATCCATGGGGGGAGGAGGTATGTGCATGGCAACCGATGGAGAAACAGGACTTTGCAAGGAGGGATCAACTGTACCCAGCATTGTGCTCCACAAGGAGGGAAAGATCCGTGCGTGCTTGAATGTCTGAAACAGATACTGAATCAGCCCATAGGTCCATCTAGTTTGGTACTCTCTACTCTGAATGGAGGGTGGTTTTGTGGAGTTCTGGGCAGAGGTTTCCAGAACCTGTTCCTTGGGAGCCTTTAACTGCTGTGAAGGATTGAACCTGCAACATTATGCATGAAGGTGCTGATTGAATCACTGAGCCGCAGCTGTCCCCTATCATCCTATGAAACATACCAAGTTGGACTCTGCATCCGTCTAGCTCAATAACGTGTGCTCTGACTGGCTTGCAGATACGGAAGGATCTTTCCCAGCACTGTTGCCTGGAAGATATGGGGATTCTTCAGCGTGCAGAGCCTATACTCTGCCACCAAAGCTCTCTGACACAGGGCAATTCATACAGAAGTCCACCAAAGAACACCACTCAAAGGGCACAACTTGCTGGTGGAAGCTTCTGGGTGTAGAAGAGTGTCTCTTGCACAGCTCATGCCGTCTGAAAGGGTCTTCTGCAACAGAACCAGTGACCCCAAGCCCTGTCAACTTCTAAAATAAGACCAAATTCCCATTGTGGACTGAAACTCATCGGCACTTTCTCTCATCCTAACAGACCCCAAAGGGCTGTTATGCAAATTAAAAGTAAGAAGGGAAAACCTTGTATGCCACCTTGAGTTCCTCTCAGACAGGGCAAGATTAAAATATGATAGAGAGGTTATAGGCTAGTATTATGTAAAAGGCACTCTGCACACGCTCAGAAACACTCAGCCTTATCCTTACTTTTAACTAACAGCTTTATCGTAATTGTTCTTATTAAGAGACTTGCAGGAAGGGGGGGGGGAGTCCTGCCTCAAACTTAGCTGTGTCCAAATCCTACAAACATGCAAGATTTCAGTGCTCTACACATCCCACTGGAGAATTCTGTGTCCATTTCACAGAAACAAGACTCAATGAAATCAATCAGATTTATATCCCCAAACCACATTGAAGATAACCATCACCCAGAAATGAAAAAGGGAGCATCCACAGTGCACCTGTGTCCATCATCATACATTAGACAGAAGCATGGAGGAGTGGCTACTGGCACTATAACTAAATGGAGCCTCCATGTGCAGTGGCAGGGTACCTTTGACTGGTGGAGCACAGCTGGGGTGCCTACTGCCTTCGTGTCCTGGCTTACGTGACTTCCCAAGGGCCATTTGTCTGATTGGCTTTTGACTGGGTGGACCTTTGGTCCAATCCAGAAGGGTTTTCCTTATCTTTATAAGGACTTTGGTTCTGTTTTACAGAAGTGTCAAATGGGTCGCAATAGAGCCTAGTCCCTCCACGAAAAAGGCAGTCTCTAGGAGACAAGGCAGGCACAACAGATCTCACAGGGGGCCATCAATAATTAACACAGAAAAATCACAGAGTGTTATTTGTGAAAGAGCATCCAGCTCTGTCATAAACTGAGGGAAGTGCTTTGTTCCAAGAACACACAAGTGGCACGCAAACGCATTACATCCCAAGGGACTGCAAAGTTTCGGAACACAGGGCAAGTGCTCCTTAAACCAAGGCATGCCAAGAAAAGTGGATTTTGCTTCCCGGGGCCGGCCAGACCTAACAGGTAGAACCCATGTTTTATGTGCCTTTTTCTACACAGGACCAGTGCAGGGCTGGTTTGCCCCACCTGGAGCCTATCCAGGTGCAGTTTTTGTGCTTCCAGATGGGAAGCTGTGTGACAACGGGGCCAGTGCATGCACAAAAGATGTGCTGCTTCTTCCCAGCCATGCCCACACTCCCTTTTGACCTTCCCTCCAAGCCCCTAAAAATGGAAGAGGTGGCTGGGAGTCCAAATACCGCCCCCCCTGGAATCATCACGCTTTAATGCCTTCCAGCTGCAACTTTAGGAAACACACTTTGCACAAGCTTCGAAGCACCTTTGTTAACAGTTCACACGTGCCAGGGCGCTGGCATTTTCCAAACCGCTCGGATCCTTTGATCGAGCTTGGCTTGCTTTCCCAGAGTGCCAGGAGATGCACCTAATACCACCATTAGCCCTCACTGCCCTCTATGACACAGCCTTGGACTTTTCTTGGAAATTCTGGGCAGGCAGTTTCAGAGGCGATGTGCGCTCACCTGAATCTGGGGTGGGACTTTTGATCTCCAAAACTTTTGATCCCCCCCCAAAAAGATTCCTGCCATTGCTACTTCGGAGTCCCTGCATATCTAGGCAGCGGAACGCGCTGCGCGAAGGGAGCAGGCGAGGTCAACCGAGGTCCCCATCAGGACGCCGAGCTCAGCCGAGCAGCCTCGGGGAGGCGATGGGCCAGAAAGCGCCCCCTCCGGGCAGCCCCGATCCCGGCCAGCGCTGCAGCCCCGCTGCGCTCTTACCTCCTTGCCACGAAGCCGGGAGGCTGGAGAGGAGGAGGAAGGCGGCTCCGCGCAGGAGGTGCAGGAAGGCAGAAGAGGTCCGCAGCCCGGCCATCTCTCGCAGCAATGCCCCCGTCCCCTGGCAGCCGGAGCGGTTTTATCCCGGCGGTGGCTCCTGAATTGTGGCTTCCAAGGATGGAAGGGGAAGGGACGGGGGCTGGAGGGAGGAGAATGGCTCAGGACGCGACGTCATTGGGAAAGGGCAGCGCGCCGGGGCTGGCTTGCCGAGCCCCGTCTCTCGCCGCGCGCCCGCGCCTCTTGCCAAAAGCCCGCGCCGCCGCTGCCAAGAGCCAGCGGCCGAGCCAGGCGGAGCCGCCCGCCGGGCCCAGCCGCGCCGAGCCCGGGGCCCCGCTCGCTCGGGGACGGCCAGGCCGCGGGCCAGCGCAGGGGCGCCAGCAGGTGGCCGGGCCGAGCCGCGGGGCGCCCCGAAGGGCACGGCCGGGTCATGTGCGGGGGCCGGAGGCGAGCGAGCGGCGAGCCCGCGAAGGGAAGCGGGGCGGGGACGGCAGCGGCGTGTCTGGAGAGCAGCGCCGCGCGCCAAGCAGCTGAGCCCCTGGCGCGAGGCCCGCTGGGCCCCGCCGGGGCAGGCCTGGCGCTCGCCTCAGCGCCTCGGACGGCCCGCACCTGGGCAGCCCGAGGGAGCCGGCCCGCCTCGCAGGCGCGCTCCAGCCCGGAGGGGCGGGCCGCGGAGCCCTACTGGGGGCGGCCGGGGTTAGCGCTGCCCCGGCCGTCGGTCCCCTCAGGACAGAAGACATTGCCTGGGAAGGGCCTGGTCGAGAGCCGGGGACCCAGGAGACGAAGCCGTCCAGCCTGGCGCGTCAGAGGAGGCCTGCTGGGTTGGATTGGACGCCCCTCTAGGCCAGCAGCTGGCGACAGTGGCCACGCGGGGTAGCTAGGGTTGCCAGCCTCCAGGAAGTGGCTGGAGATCTCCCGGAATTACAACTGGTCCCCAGGCCACAGAAACCAGTTCACCTGGGGGAAATGGCTACTTTGGGGGCGGGGGGGGGTGGACTCTATGGAATTATGCCATGCCAAGGCCCTTTCCCTCCCCAAACCCCACTTTCTCCAGGTTTCTCTGGGTTTCACCCCCCAGATCTCCAGGAATGTCCCAACTTGGAGCTGGCAACCCTAGGGATAGCCCAAGCGTGGCCTGCTGAGTGGCCATTGGACTGACAGGGCATTTCCCCTGTGATCCTCTGGGCACCAAGCTGGACAAATTGGTTGGCGCATGAGCCACTCAGCTCAGTGGCAGTTGTGCCCAGTGCCAGCTCACCAGTTGCCACCTGCTGCACATTCAATGGCGGAAGCAATGAGCTGGCTGCTGTTGCCCTGTGTCAGTGACGCTGAGTGATGGGCCTCTGCAGGCTTGCTCCAGAGCGGTTTTAACTTCCCACTTTGCCCCTTCCATCTAGCAATGGCCCTCCCCTGTTGACTGCTCCCCAGCATCTGACAACTGGAGACATTCTGCCTCCAAACCTTGTAATCCCATTCTGCTATCATGGCTAATATCATGCATCGATCTGCTTTTAAATCCTTCCAAGCTAGCAGAGCCATGACCACATCCTGCAGCAGCAAGTTCTGCATGTACCTTCTTCCAGCTGGCTTGAATCTGCTGCCAGTCATAGGGTGACCCCCAAGTCCTAGTACCATGTTTCTCTCTGTACACAAGCATTTCCAAAAACCTTTTTAAAAAGTGGAGATGGAAGAGGGAGTGTACGTCACACCTTATTGTGGTAACTGAAATGCAGTTCACTTGTGTTCGGGCGTGCTCTTACTGTTTCACAAATTCCAGAGCTGAGCCTAGCAGTGTTTCAGAGCAGGCATTATTTCTTCACACAGTGCCGTTAACCTGTAGAACGAATTGTCACAGGATGTCGTGGTGGCCACAGATGGCTTTAAAATAAAACAAGGTCTATCAAGAGCCGCCTTGTTCAGTAGATCTCTGAATATCTTGCGGTGCTTGGGTGTTTCTTGCAGGCATCTGGCTTACCTCTGAGGGAAACTAAGTCCTGGGTTAAATAGGACTTTTATTCTGATCCAGCAGGAACTGGCAGGCTGATCCTTGAGGGGTTGCCAACCTCCACGTAGAGTCTGGAGATCTGGCATTTCAACTGATTTCCAGACTACAGAGGTCAGCTTTCCTGCAGAAAATGGCTCCTTTGGAGGGTGAAGTTCACGGCATTATACCCTGCTGAGGTCCCTCCCCGCCTCAAACCCTGCCCTCCATACCCCCACACCCCAAATCTCCAGGTATTTCCTACTCCACAGTTGGCAACCCTAGGTTTGAGTTTTTTGTAAGATTTTAATCTGAATTAAGGCTATATTAGTAATAGTTTTTATATTATCCTGTAATCAATACATATATTTTGTTGTAGATTGATATATATTTTTGTTCTGCATTTAATAGTTTTAATATTTAACCCTGTGGCTGGGATTTCTTTAAATTTGGTTCTTAACCCTAGCTTGCATCTGCCTGAAAACAGAATCAATCAAAAGATATAAAAGAAATTAAAATATTAAACAAGACATAAGCATCCAGACAGTCATAAACAATGATAAAAACCAGCAGCTGCTATTGGCATGGAAAGTCTCCCTATGCACATGCACACCCAAAAAATTAATAATGTTTTTATGGGCCTCCTTAAAAGGTCTCCACTGAGAAAGTTGGATAGGTCGCCTTATGCAGTTGGTTACTTAGAGAGGACACCGCCACCTAAGAAAAACCCTTGTACTTTTTTGCTTTGCATGTTGTGTTGGATGGCAGCTGGAGCCGGCTCCTGACACCTGGGAAGCACGCGTTGGGAAGAGAACCAGCAGCAAACGTGGAGAAAAGCATGCCCTCCTCAAGGAGCATTCCAGGATGTGATCTCTTACCACCTAGAAGGTCCAAATTTGCCTATTTGATGCTAAAAGTCTGCCTTTTCTCCTCCACACATTGGCTGCAAATCATGCACTCCCTCCCACATTTGGAATACATTAGCAAAAACTGATGAGTCCAAGGGGCATTTGATCCAGGGCCTTCAACAAGAAAGCTAGAATCCTGGTCGCCAACAAATGCAGTGAGAACAGAGTCTCTCAAACAAGCATCTTTCCCAACACCTGAGACCACAGATGCTAAGAACTTTTGATGAGAACGTGATTGACATTTGAACTTACCATATCCATCACTGGATTGGCTCAATGTTTTTTTGTTAAGAATGTGAAGTAAATGCCATCTTAAGCAGCGTCGCCACTCTGCAGCGGTTGTTTCTGCTGGCTTTCCTGCATGTAGAGCCAATTCACGTTACAAAGTCCAAGTGTCCCCCATGTCAGTTTTTGATGGACGTGTTCTAGGGGTTCCCTACTCGGAACTCAGTTCCCAGGCACATGGGGCCCTATTTGGATCAGGATCTCAGTCTACAGGGCAAAGGGGCTTGAGCTCCCCCCCACCTTCCTCGCACCATTATCCAGACCTTAAATAGTCCTATGGAATTGCTATTTGCCTATTAGGGAAATGTACGTGTACTGATATCAATGTGTCCATTTTCTCAACAAGGCAATTGACTTCCCAGGATCATTTCAGGTCTAGAAACTGGCAGTGGGGAAGGATGTTTAAGCCCCTTTTGCCTACATGCTTCAGTTTTGATACAAATTGGGCCCACCAGGGCTTTTTTTCAGTGGGAACGCGGTGGAATGGAGTTCCGGAACATCTTGAAAATGGTCACATGGCTGGTGGCCCCGCCCCCTGATCTCCAGACAGAGGGGAGTTTAGATTGCCTTCCGTGCCGTGTCTGTCTAAACTCCCCTCTGTCTGGAGATCAGGGGGCGGGGCCACCAGCCATGTGACCATTTTGTTCAAGGGCAACCTACTGAGTTCCACCATCTCTTTTCCCAGAAAAAAGGCCCTGGGGCCCACGGTTGACTTCCCAGCATGAAACTCCAGGCATATGACTGGATAGTCCTTAGGGTAGGCACAGATCCTCTGTGTGGATTTTGTGAAGTGGCCCCAAGTTGTTTCTTATGCTACAGGATCATAAGCACGTGAAAGCAGCCAGTCAGAGCAGCCCTTTGTCAGTTGCCTAGGGAATAATAGGTTCTCCCTTAAAAAATAATTTTCAGTTCCCATGAACGAGTGGAAGAATGCAAATGTGCAAAATATTCCTGATCTGAACAGGTCACTCACCTTTCTTGTAAACCCCGCCCCCAATAAACATGGGCATGATGGGTCAAGAGGCCCAAGTATTGCAGCCTTGAGTCACTTGTTAGTGGAACTGATTCTCATAAGAATTTGGTGGACATGGGTGGGAGGGGACTACAATTCCCATGAGGCAGTGTGAGAATGTGCATACGTGAATTCATACATATCCAGACAGGTCCTCTCTCTTTCCTTCACTGACTGAGGCAGCTGAAAAGAGAGACAGCCCTGTGAGATTGTGCATACACAATCAGCTTTATTAGCAGAAACGGTCATGTTTGACCTATTCAAACACTACCAAGCAGTGTTGAACATTTAACTCTGCTGACATCAACTGATGAACAGACTGTAAGCTGAACTGGTAGTGATGGAGCATCCTTGCCTTGGGGATTGCTGGGGATTTAACCTGGGACCTTTGCATGCAAAGCACATGCTCTGCCATAAAACCACAAGTACCTTCCTCTCTATAAGATGTATCATCTGTTTGGTATATGTATTATCCTGCTGCCACTGCATTATTTTCTGCTGATGTAATACCATTTTTCTGCCTTGTATCTTCAATCTGTATCATCTCATATTCTATACTTGTTCAAATTTCTGTAGTCCTCGTACGTTGACTGCATAGATTTACACGGTATAATCCGCTTTGAGTCTCTGCAAGAAATGCAGACGATAAATAGTTAATGAGTGAAAATCAGAGCCACGCTTCATTCCTAGGATTCTACTCACTGAGTCTCTGCATGAGTCACTGTGCTGGGCATATGGAGAATGCAATATTGAAAGGTGAAACCATCCTTAAGTTACAAGAAGGATGTTTTAAAAAGGGAAACATTTGGCAAGATGTGAATTGACTTGCTTTCATAGTTTATTTGGCCAGAGGACTCTGAATTGTTCTATTTGTGCAGCCCATTGAGGTGCCCCCCCCCAAGTGAAGCTCTTCAGGAACCCTGCCAATCTTGTCCCCCAACCTACATTTAACAGAGAGCCTGTGCATTTTCCAGTTTTTGGTATAGCTAGTTTCCTTCCAGCTGTATATTGTTGTTGGGTACAAGAGAACCCATTTGGACAGGTGGACCTTCCAGCAGCTTTGGTAGCATTGACTAAACTTTGAAATCCTACATGGGTTTAGTCACTTGGAAATAAGAGGCTGCATAAAGCCACAAGGCAAAGGATTTTGACATTTCAGTGGGAAAAGTTGATGCTTGATGGGTCACAAGGAAATATACATTTTGAGAAAGTGGAATCGATGACGCATACAACCAGAACACCCAAAGTTTGCAGAGAATACCCAAGCAAGTTTGATTTTAAGAGTAAGCCTTGCCCTGGAAACTTATTTCTGAGACAGGGCTCACACCTCCCACATTATGCCTTGGGAGGGGCAGGGCAGACTAGAAGCAGTTCTATGGCACCTTAAAGCCTAACAAATCCATGTACACTTTTGTGGGCTCAAGCTACAATACATTTGCTAGTCTTCAGAGTGCCACAGGATTCTTGTGTTTTTGCACCAACAAATGAACAGCTTTCCCAATGGAATTTATTATATGCCTTGGAAGCACGTGCTTCTGAACAGGTGCAGGGGGTTTGGTTCACCACCACAGCCATAACCAACAGGGTCTGGCAACAAAGGCTTGTTAGTATGATATTTCCTGGCATGTTTCACCTTCCTTGTGTCATTTGATAAAAGAAGGATGATTTTCTTGATTTCTTTATTAAAATGGTCCTAGACCAGCATAAAATGTAACAGCAGTCCTGTTCTCAAGAGACCAAAGGAAAAAATTAATAGCTCTCACATTACTAAAAATATTACACAAAATTAAAGTGCAATGTCAGCATTCCATCACACATTCTTAAACCTTAATTGGCAGATTTTGTAAGCTCCCACAAAAAACTTTGCGCTACACGCTGTAGCTTTTAGGTTTTCATTTATTAACAGCATTCTGGTATATTCAAATTCCGAGCAGCTAGGGTGCCTATTGATTATAGGGGAAACAAACGGGTTAATGTGAATTTCTTGATAATAGGGGCAATGTAATGAAACATGTTCTATAGTTTCAATCTCCCCTATACCGCAAGGACACAACCTGTCTTCCATCAGAGCCTTTTCGTATCACCCCTCTAGAACTCTTTCCACTTGAAGACCATACATTCTACATATACATAACATATTTATTACACATAAAAACAGTGTAACACATACACAGTAAAAACAAATATATAAAGCTGACGGTAAAAAGCAGAGAACTAGAATCATGGACCAAAAAAGGAATGTAAAAGGAAATAAAAAATGGAATATTACTCCTTATATATGAACTGAAGCATTTGGCATATTTTGGCAAGATAAAACAGGGTAGCTAACTAGCAGTCCAAGGGCTACAATCTGGTCCAGAGACCTGCTAGATTTGAAGCTATAAAAAGTTTTTAATTGCTATCCCTTCTCTACATTAAAGGTTTTTAAAAGTTGGATAATTGGATAATTTATTCAGCCGTTTACCCAATTTGTATCAGTTCTGGTCTTCCTTAGTCATGGAGAGGAGCAAGGGGCAATGGAAGATACTACAGCCTAGTCTATATGCTGAAAATCTTATTTGGCTGGCTGAGATTTTAGAAGGCTGTGTCCTCACATTTCAAAGCTATTCTCACAGCCATGAGGGCGAGAAACTTGCCTTCTAGACCCAACTTGCCTTCTGGACCCAATGTCTCTGGAAGCAAAATTTTATCATTAATTTCATGCCCTGGGACACTTCTGGGCTCCAGCAGAATTTCAGAATACAAAACACAACCTATCATACTTTCATTCATGGGGTGGGGGGTTAACTTTCAAGTGGTTGAACCTAGATGTCTGTTAACAATAGGACGTTTTGGAGGTTTTTCATTCATAAAGACGCTGTAAGTTGGAAATGACATGATGGCACATAAAACACAAATCCTGCATGGAAAATTAAAGATGTCACATAGCTGTGTATTTGACTATGATGTTGAATTCTACCAGGTCAGACCACAGGTTCATTTAAGTCAGCATCGTCTCCTCATATTATCTCCAGGATCTCAGGAAGAGGAAGGGCTTTTCCCAACCCCTGCTATTCTAGTCCTTTGAGCTAAGGATTGAATCAGAGACCTTTTGTGTGTAGAGAGCAGGCTGTGCCACTAAGCCACAGCTCCTCCCATGTGTCTTAGACCATACTATTACTGTGACAGCATCAGTGTGCAGAGCATTTTGCAGTGTACAAGAAGAGAGGTTCTTGTCCCAAGGTGCTTATACTCTTGAGACACCAAAGGAAAGGGGTGTGTGGATAAACAAGGAAAGATGAGATCTATGTTGGTTCCATGTGCTTTGTGCTTCAGGCTTGTTTCTCATGGGTGAGTGTGGATGTGGGTGAAGGGGGGGTCTAAGGGGTTGTGCCACAGGTTTCATGGAAAAAGTAAGTTTCCAGGAGGGATTTGAAGGAAGAATTTGAGGCAACAGCTGTGCTTGGAGGCAACAGTAAGCTAAAGGAGTAGTGAACCAGAGTCATCTAAAGACAGGGATTCTCCAATTATGAACAAAAAAAATTATATAGAAATGTAAAGGGATCTCTCCATCCCCAAATGATCTGCAGATTTTGCACGTCCTAGGAGGCCCCAAATGCCAAGGGCAGTTAAGGGTAGTGGAGAAATCAAGAACAGGATGGGGAAATTGGCCAGTTGAAACCCCTAACAGCTTTGAGCATCCTAGAGTGGGAGATTGGGGTCTGGAGGGAATTTATTCCTCTTGCCTCCTGTGATTCTTTACAGGCCCCAGTGTTTATATTTCTCTTGACAATGAAGCCTTTACACATACCTGTAACCAGTAAGTATAGGGAATTCCCTTGCTATACTATGAATGCTCTGTAAGGTAGATTATACCAAATAATAACAACAACAACAACAACATTTGATTTATATATGACCCTTCAGGACAACTCCCACTCAAAGCGGTTTACAAAGTGTGTTAGTATTATCCTCATGACAATCACCCTGTAAGGTGGGCTGAGAGAGCTCCGAAGAGCTGTGACTGACCCAAGGTCACCCAGCTGGCTTCAAGCGGAGGAGTGGGGAATCAAACCTGGTCCTGCCGCTCTTAACCACTACACCAAACTGGCTCTCAAATCAGGCCAGTAGTCAATCCTGTTTAGTACCGTTCACGCTGATCAGCAGTCTTTCCCATTCTCTGATACCCAAGATCTTTTTAAGTAGAGATCCAAGTTGGTGCTTCATTGCTGAGCCAGCCACAGTCTCACAACCTAAAGAGGGCTAAAGAAAAACTTTCATTATCTAGTGCCAGCCTTAACTTGGGCAGAACAAATCTTTCCAAATGCACTGGCTCCGGGATCAAATTTCTTCATGCCCAGACAGCTGAACAGGTGACTTCAGTTTTCCCCCAGTCGTACCTATTTTTCTGTGCCAGAGAGCTGAAGTGCGTAGAACAGACAGGAAGTGGCACTGGATCTTTTCTGCCATCCATGAACGTTGTGGAGAGAAGGAAATTCCTCTGTCTCCTCAATGCCAGACCTTGTAGCGGGCCAAAGAAACGGATTTGTTACATTCAGGGTAGTTTTTTTAAGTACTTCTTAACACAATGCATAGATATGAAACTCTGCCACAAGCTGCAAAGATGTCCAGTGGCGGGAAAGTTTTGATACATTCACGGAGGAGACAAGATCTGTCAATGGTCCTGTGCCATGGTATCTTAGGAATGGCTTTGGCACGAGACATTATTACATGCTAGCACTAAGGACTGCTTCTACATAGAAGATTTGCTGCACCCTGCCACTTGAATGGGAGCAGAGTTTTTCGGAGTTCTCCTAAAATCATTTTTCTTCCAGGAGCAGGATTCCAAATCTTTAAAATTGTTCCAAATTCGCAAATAAAATCATTTTTTTCAAGTTTGGGTAAAATAAATGTGCAGATTTGGAACCATGGATCCCCCAGGGTTGAACCAGGACATAGGATTTCTCTCATATTATAGGTGCTAATTTTCTGCACTTCACCCCCAGGCTCTGTCACGTTAACTACAACATGTATTGTAGCTAGGTTCCTGGCATTCCAATTTACAATACTCCTCCTACCCTCTGCTTGGATTATAAGGACCCTTTCCTTTTTCCACTCATTGTATCTGACGAAGGGAGCTCTGACTCTCAAATGCTCATACCCTGGTAATCTAGTTGATCTTTCAGGTGCTACTGGACCTGAATCTTGCTCTTCTACTACAAACCAAAACGCCTACCCACTTGAAACTTTCCTTCCATGTTTTCTGGAAAGATGGGCATCAAAGTGGATTTTTTTCAGTGTGGAAAGTGCAGATTCTTGAACCTCCATGCTCACTTTGACATTACTTTCCCTATTTCCCTCTGCCTTCCATTTCCCCACTGCCATCACTGGCAGGCTTTTTATTGGCTTATTTTTTTCAAATGATTACTACTACTGATTTTTAAAAAAGCTTTATAAAAAAGTGAGAATGCATTTACAGGGGCAAGGAGTGCCCAACGGGGAATCATCCCTGAAGCAGCCTCCCCTCCCCTGCCCCAAACTGTAGCTATGGAAACACACATTGTAATCTTGCTCCCCCCTCCCCAGCAGCAGGTCTGTTCCATTTCCAAGACTACGGACAGGACAGACCTCAATGTGCAGTAGTATCTTGAGTGGCACACTCATATTTTACATTGTTTCTGCACGTAATGGACCTGGTTTCAGCGGTGAGGGGCACTCTTGGAATCAGGATGCCGGACAGAACAGACTGCAGAACTAGCCATTAAGAGCTACATGGAGCTTCCATGTTCGGTGGCAGTGTATCTCGAAATGCCAGATGTTGAAGCAACCAACAGGGGACGTCTGCTTCCTTCATGCATAGCTTCTGGAGGCATCTGGAATGCAGCTGTCGGAAACAGGATGCTGGACTGGGTAAACTTTGGTCTGATCCAATGAAGCAAGTCAACTTTTTCTTGGTTGTGGGAAAGGGTTATTTGGGGACTTTTTATAGAACCAGTTTAGAGGGAAGCTCAGCTTCTTTCAGTGCAATCTTAAGCAGAGTTATTCCAGTCTAAGCCCATTGATTTCAATGGGTTTAGAATGGAGTAACTCTGCTTAGGATTGCATTGTTTGTGTGCGAGCGCATGTGTGTGTGTTGTTTCCAAAAGTTAAATTACAAACTGGAAACCAGACTGAGCTTTCAAAAATACAAGTATTAATAAATAAGAGCTTCCGGGAAGGCTGGGCATTTTCTCCCTCTGTAACTCTAGTCAAAGGCTGATTCTGCATAAAGAACCCTGGTGGGTGGATATATTTCCTAAAAGGGCTTTAATAACTGGTCTCAGCAGAGACAGATCCTCTCCCCAAACCCTCCTGTTCCTATACCTTCTTTGCTTTTTCGTACATTTAACCCTCCTGCCTTTAAATCTTTCCCACAATCAATATACTTCATTTCCATCTATTTTGGAAGAGATTTTGTGTAGGTCATTTGGGAGCAAAATGCTTATATTGCGAAATTTCAGTAGAGGAAAACAACGTTTCTCCTCCAACTGACCCTTTGTTGCAGCCTCACGGGCAGGAATTCAACAGGTGGAGATTTCCCAATCATGGTGTGCCCAGAAAACAAGCCTTACACTTACATCTCCCTTCAAAACGAACAAAGAAAGAAAAGACATTAAGCACCACTGGTAGGCAGGCCAGACATTAAGCACCACTGGTAGGCAGGCCAGTGGACTGGGAAGAAAACGTCTTGTCCCAGGAATAGAGGCTTAATGTAGAAATGGGTACCTGAAACCTTTCATGACACGGAGGTGAATAACATCACCTGGTAAACAGAGTCCTAGTAAACATCTATTAGGTGCTAATTTTCTGCACTTCACCCCCAGGCTCTTATACCACCAATAAGTATATAAGTGCAGATATAAAAATCTTAGGAATAAAACAAACAGAACATTTAAGTGTCTTTAAACTAAAAAGGTAATTATTAAGTATTTAGCTTCCTTGAACCTAGCTACATGACATTTCTCCTTATCTCTTCTTCCCTGGCCGTTTCCAGAGGGCTTATCTGCCTCCGGAACGTCGCACCATGTTGCAGGGAAAACGCGAAATATCGCGTTTTCTCGCGTGAGTTTTGTGCAACGTCGCGCAAAACTCGCACGAGAAAACGTAATATTTCGCGTTTTCCCCGCAACATGGCGCGACGTTCCGGAGGCAGGTAAGCCCTCTGGAAACGGCCCCTCTCTCCCTCTAAGCTACTATATCAATTAGTTTAACCTAAATAATCAAAGAAATCCTTCCATTTTTTCCAGAAGTCAGTTATCAACCTATTTTGTAGGTAGGTAGTCAGTTCAGTGTTTCTGCCCACATGGACTATTTACTCTGCAGGAACATAAGAACGTACGTAAGAACACAGGGATCAGCTGTGCTGGGTGAGATCAAGGAATGTGGTCTTGTATGCATGTGTGTGTGTATAAACAAAAAGTTAGTTACTTTAACTGCATTTTAAAAAATTTACTTTAATTGCATTTTTAAAAATTAATTGCATTTTTAAAATTAAAAAATTTAAAAATTTAATTGCATTTTAAAAAAATTATTAAAATTAAAAATTTTAAATATATCCCAAAACATAGCTGCAGACCTTGCCCCCACTCTTGAGACTCATTTGCCCATCCTGCCACTACCTCATATTAAAAACCTGGAAGACAGGATGTACTTAAGAAAAGATTCCCCCTCCCCCATGCACACTCACAAAGTATTGCAAACTTAGGCAGCTTGCAGTCAGCTGAGCCAGGTAGGTTGCAACTTCCTACCTCCGCAGAATTCTTCCTGCATCTGTTCACCTGCCACAGAACCCTACCCAATGCAGAAGGTTCTGCGGTATATTTTAGCTCAGCTGGCCCCACACCAAGTACAGGTGGGGGTACTTGCCAGTCCCCAGTGTTGCTCTGTGCAAAATGAAAGAAGGACAGAGAAGGCACCTCAAATACCCTTATGGTTGAACATTAGCAGGCAGACTTGCCAGCGTTTCAGTTTTGCTTGCCTCCTGTGTCTTTAGCAGCTATAGGATCTGCAGGCAGTGGCAAGTGATCCCATTTTCCCCTCTGCTTATGAAAAGATCCACTTGATGACAGCTGCACATCTAGCCTCTATTAAGGACACAGGAGCAATCTTTCCTAGTTAGCTGGCAACGCTAATTGCAAAGACTACATAGTAATGGGGGAGGAAGAGAGCTCTTCCAGGAAAGGGGGTTAATAATCTTCAAATTCAGGAACCCCTGGAAACTCCGGCAAGAAATAGCAGCATGCAAATTTGCACGAAAAAGCATGTTTGGGGCTTCTTTGCACCTATAGGTGGCGCTAACGATACAACTCTGTACTCAGTTACACACCTGCTTAAAGGAAGGACAAGTTAGGCCAAAATTCATAATTACTCTGTTTGCAACATGAACATATTTAGCTCAAAGCGCTCCAATGTATTAGCAACTGAGTATTGTTTCTTGGAGTATGTGTGGCAGCCATGAAAAAGACGTGGTCTGTGTAGGGGTTGTCAGGAAAAGGTACTCAAAACAAAATAGCTAGTACTATATAGATCTGTGGACTACTGTATAAAGTTCCAATTCCTGTATGAATGGTGAAGGATAGAAAAGGGCAAAAAACATTACCCAGTGGTTATAGATCAAGATGGGTAGCCATGTTAGGCTGTCTGTAGCAGCAGAAAAGAGCAAGAGTCCAGTAGCCTCTATAAGACTAACAAAATTTGTGGTAGGGTAGGAGCTTTCGTGAGTCGCAGCTCACTTCTTCACTTCAGGTACCAGGTATTCTTCACTTCAGATACCAGGTATACTGGACTCTTGCTCTTTCCAGTGGTTATAGGACTACGAGGAAAATTCAGTTCGGTTCATTCAAGGAAAATGGGTTGTTGGGCTCTCAAAAAACCATTCGGTCTCTATTAATCAAGAGGACTATGCTAACATACCAAATAACATTAATACAAAAAAATTAATACATGGAGAACATCATACAATGTTTATAGCATTTGGTATATAAAAAAACTGAGATTAAAATTGAAATGTGTCCTAGAGACAATTCTTTGGCGGGCATGCTCAGAGCTGCTAAAAAGTATTTTAAATCAGCAACTGTGACCTTTCTATTGTTACCTGAAAGAATATCGAAAAGGTCTGCAGAATACAAAGGAAAGGCTAAAGAATTTGGTGGAAAGAGAGAAGTATATGTAGAGACTTATAAATTATGCCTAGCGTGGTGGCAGAACTTTCCCAGCATACCTCAAATTACCCATTGAAATGGACAGATTGGATTAGGAAAGGCAGAAGGAATTCGCCGCAATGTATAGTTAACTTACAAAAGTCTTTTGAACAAGATGGAATGATTTTTTTTTAAGTTAAAATGGTTTTAAACGCGGATTAGATAAAGTTAATAGAGGACAGGTCCATTAATGGCCATGAACCATAATGGCTGAATGGAACCTCCATGTTCAAAGGCAATCTATCAATGAATATCAGTTGCTAGCAGGCACAACAGGGGAAAGCTTTGGCCTTCATGCTCTGTTTGAGGGCCTTCTAGGACATCTGTCTGGCCATTGTAGATGCTGGACTAGATACGCCCTTAGCCCAGTTCAGCAGGGCTCTTAAGACGGTTCTTCTTTGACTCAGAATATAAAACTAAAAGTAAGATATTACTTCAGCTGTACAGAAGTTCTTCAGTGCTAGATGTTTATTCTCACTGCAAGTTGCACCGATCACTGAACAACTACATAAAAGGAGAAACCCATCAGTTCTGTAACTGCTTCAGGGGTATTAACCCTGCTTTTTATTGAGGGGGGGCATCTTTGCTATTTGGGTCACAGCTCAGCCATATCCATAACTCAGTAAATTTCTTTGGCCCTGGAATACAAATGAGCAGTGATAGAACAAGTAGTCCACTTCAGACGATAGAGGAGAAAGGATCACATTCTTAACACCATCAAAAAGAGTCCAGTAGCACCTTTAAGACTAACCAATTTTATTGTAGCATAAGCTTTCGAGAATCTTAACACACACACACACATGTAGAAACTCCATGCAAATAAAACATGTAGTACATCAGGGAGAAAGGTTCTATCCTAGCCTTTTATAGGTTATGTTAGCATCTCAAAGAACTCTTAAAGTAAAGTTGAAACATAAAATCCCTTCCCTGCAGCCTGAAAAAGTGTATTATTTTCTACTACTTCAACAGACTACCACTTCTGCACATAGAGGCCATGCCTTCTCCCCCTACCCCTCCTGGTCCAGATTAGTGTTACCAACTCAGGGTTGGGAAATTCCTGGAGATTTGGGGGTGGACTCTGAGGGTGGGGATTGGAGAGGGAAGGGACCTTAGTAGGGTATGATGCCATAGAGCCCACACTCCAAAGCAGCCATTTTCTCTATGGGAATGAATAATTTGGAGATCCATTGTAATTTCTGGAGATCACCAGGTCTCACCTGGAGGTTGGCAAGCCAGTCCAAATCTAAAACCCACTTCTGCACCCAGTTGGGCTATTTTAACACTAGTGAATGGCATGAGAGTGGCTAAACACTGCAGTTCCTAAATTTGGATCCAGGAATAGACAGGCTGTGGTTGGTTCTTTTTACTAGCCTCCCTCCCCAAGTAGAAAGGCATACATTTCACCATTCAACAGATGAAAAGAGGGACCTCCTTATGACGTGCTGGATCTTAATATTCAAAATCATAAACAGAACCATCCTCTTCTACAATACACCACTAAAGGCTCCACCAGTTTACTCATCAATAACTTATTTTGCACAATGCGAAAGCCAAGAAAAGCTATAGAGGGGTTAAGCTCCGCCCCTACATGATGTCACTTCCTTTGAGGAAGTCTGCACCCGTCTGCAGCTCTGCCATATAAAACAAAGCCTCCACAGCCTGTCATCTTCTTTAATAAACTTTTCACTTTTAGTAGCCAGCAGGGAAGGCAATGCTGGTAATTCATTTTTCTAGAAAATGCATTTTTTTAAAAAAAAACTGGCAAGAATTGTGCCCATTGTGTATTTAATTTGCTACATCTTTATTTCATTTTTTGAAATTCCTTTGGCAATCTAGTGTTGCGCTTTTGCAAAGCCTAATCAAGGGAAGATGGAGGGGTGGATTTTCCATGGCTGTTGAACCCTGGGTAAAAGGGTAGGATCTCAGGATAGGTTGGAAGGGAATGCGTTCATGCAGCATGAACCGAATCAAGTCATTTCCTCCTGCCACACCCACACAAACGCTTTGCAGGAAATCATTGGAAGGTCAATAAGGGAGCGCCTATGGGCTTCTATAACCTTCAGCTGGTCTCCCCAGCATCTGAAATTCGTGGGTAGGATTTCTTGGTCGGGGTGGCATCTTGCATGGCCAGCCTCCATACTGGATGAGGGTTGCAGTGTTTATTTTGCAACAGGCCTTAGTGCCTCTGTCTTAGTGCCTCTGAGCAAAAGCAGAGTTTCCTTCTCCCGGGGAAAAACAGAGAGCCTCTCTGCACAGGACATCTTACAGGGGATGCTCAAGTGTAGGCAGTGTGGCAGGAAATCTCTGCTGGGATCGGGTCCCACCAGCAGAGTTCGGTCTTGCTAGGGTAGCCCCTCACCAAAGGCTTGAGATGGAATAAAGCCTGCCTGCTCTTTCCCTATTGCTGGTCTAAGTATCTGGCTGAAAGTGATGTACACAGCACAGAAAAGTTTTTAACCAAAGCTGGTAATTTTATTTTAAAAGAAGAAAAGAGAATACAAGCAGTTGGGCAAGGCACCAGACCTGGGCCTCAACCCACTGAACACTAGAGCACTAGAGAGACAGATACAGAATACAAGTTAGCATGCAAGACACATTCCAGAGTTCTGGGACACCCCCCCCCCCCTTGCACAGCCGAGAGACTTAGCTAGTCTCTGCGTGTTGGCAAGTGAAGGGTACCGAGTGCCTGGTTCGTCCCTCTTTTATAGGGAGATATCAAAGGCTTGCTTCATTAACATCCTAATCAATTACATTGTCTTTGTTCTTGAAAGACAGTTCCGTTGAGGGTATTTCATGTAATCACAAGTCTACACATCCTTTACCTCTAAGATAGACTGCATCTTTGATATGCATTTGGCTACATTGTAAATTACAAAGGAATGTTCACACTTCACTAGCTATAGTTTTGGGATGTCCTGTTCTTCCCTGAGATAAGCTGTTTACTGTTTGCCCCGGTCCTTATCACCTTGCTCTTTAGTGATTTATATGCAAAAGGCCAGAGGACCCTTCAAAGGTCCCAAACAATTAACAACTTTTATGGCCTTATCTGTTCTCTGTCACAGAGGGTGAAGTCTTCTCAGGAAATGCAACTTTATTCTGCACAGAGAGAGGGCTTTTGGAAGATTTCTTCTCCCCCCCACCCCAAACTATAGCTGGTTCTCTATGGGCCAAAAAGGCCTAGTTCTGACCCACTAACAAAATTCTAACGATAGGCAGATGCAATGTTAGCCGGGAAGCGTAGTTTCAAAAGACAGAGCTGAGGAGATCACTCCTCAGAGTGTTTGTTAATTTCATCTTCGCCACCAAAAGGCTCTGTCAATTTCACCTCCCCTTCAGGGAGTTTAAAGCAACATTTATAGAGTTGTTGTTGTTTTTTTGTGAATACTTTTATCCTCTAAGTTTAAGAATGTCTGTTTTTAGCACAAATAGTCACTGCAATAAGTTTTATGTACACAAAACTGCACAAAATCCCAAATTGACTGGCAATGACCCACATCACAGGCCAACAAAACACATATGCTTGAGTTTAAAATGGATAACGGTACAAGAGAACTGCTTGTGTGTTCGTGTGTGTGTGTGAGAGAGAGAGAGACAGAGAGAGAAGGAAGTGAAGGGAAATGCATTTTGGAACTGGGGCGGTGCCTTCCCTCAAAATACGTTTTGGTGTTGCTCAATATAGACATAGGAAGGCCAACTGTCTTGGAATGGGCTGGAATGAGGCTACTCCCTCCTTTTCCTTCCTGAGGAATCGTCCACTTTCGTTTTAAAGCATTCCTTCTTTCTCCCAAAGCTTCTCTACATTGAGGAAGAATTCCCTCACTCTTCAAATGCTGTCTGAAGAGAAAAAAATGGCCCTGAGCATCTGCAGAGTTCCTTTTCTTTCTGTCCTTCAGTCTGCATAGAGCCAGATTTACACACAAGCTGAATAAACTATAGCGTAGGGCCCAGATTATGAGGGGGGTGTCTTTAAATGTAAAATAAACTTACTACATTTCAAGTTTTACACATTTTTGTAGTACTGCTATGGGGGCTGTTAAAAATGACAGCGTTTAGGGCCTCAGGATGTCTTAATCTGGCCCGGAGTATAGAAGATGGCTGTGGGAGAGATTAGGTAGCTTCAGTTACCTGACTGAAGAGTGACTCAGGGGTTACCTTGGATTGACTGCTCCATCGGGACTCTCCTAGGAGACCCCTGAACATACATGTGTTAGCACTCATCAAGTGTCCTATACTCTCTCTCTCTCTCTCTCTCTCTCTCTCTCTCTCTCTCTCTCACACACACACACACACACACACACACACACACACACACACCTCCAACATGCTCCATAGGGTTGCCAACCTCCAAGTGGGGCCTGGAGATCTTCTGGAATTACAATTGATCTCCAGACTACACAGACTAGTTCTCCTGGAGAAAATGGAGGCTTTGGAGGGTGGACTCTCTGGCATTATAGGCAGGGGTTTTTTTCTGGGAAAAGAGGTGGTGGAACTCAGTGGTGGAACTCAAGACCACACAATGATGTCACTTTGGGTCAGCTGGAACAAGGGGGGAGTTTTTTAAAGTTTAAATTGCCCTCGGCGAAAATGGTCACATGGCCGGTGGCCCCGCCCCTGATCTCCAGACAGAGGGGAGTTTAGATCGCCCTCCCCGCCAGCTGGCGTGGAGGGCAATCTATACTCCCCTCTGTCTGGAGATCTCCCCGCCAGTTGGCACGGAGGGCAATCTAAACTCCCCTCTGTCTGGAGATCAGGGGGCAAGGCCACCGGCCATGTGACCATTTTTAAGAGGTGCTGGAACTCCATTCTACCGCGTTCCCGCTGAAAAAAAGCCCTGATTATAGCTGAGGTCCCGCCCTTCCCCAAATCCTGTCCCATCCTAGCTCCAACTCCAAATCTCCTGGAATTTTCCTATCCAGATTGCCAATCCTGATGTGGCAACAGCACACAGCATTTGTCTGTGCTCTGTCATAGAATGTGGCTGTCATCTCCACTTAGTGCCTTAATGCACAGGTGTGCACTGTGCCAACACATGAATGTCACACCTCTGGCAAGATTGATTTGGCTGGAAATGTTATTCTGGCAATGCAACCTCCTGCCCTGGCAACTGGCCTAGAGGCTAAAACACTGGCTGGCTGGCAAGACATCTCAAAGCAGTATGCCTCCCTCTCATTAGAAATTAAACACTGTTTAATGAAACATCACTTGGAGATCTAGAAGAAAGATGATATAGGCAGATCACACTGCAAGGTTCATTTGGAGCTTTTCAAGGGAGACCAGACAGCACAAGCAAAGAATCCTAGCAAAAGGAAATACGAAGCTATCGGCTCACTTCAGCGATAAAAGTGCCTTTTTTAAACAATGCAACTGTCTCTTTGGGGGCCAGCTTGCAGGGCCTCTGGCCAGATGTTTGCATACATCCAGCTGTTGAGCGCCTGGCGGTATTCCTCAGGTCACCAGCCACGAAGTAATGGAGGTGCCCTCAATTAGAGACAGTCTCTGCCTTTGTGTGTTCCAAGGGCCCGAGTGTCGCTTTGTTTGTCTCTCAAGTGGATTTCTATCTTTCCCTCTTGGCTCGGGGTGGCTCCAGATGGCCTGTCTGAGCGGATATGCCGATCTTGCTTCTGAATGAATGCAGGCAGGAGGGTTTTTTTCCTTCCCCCTTCCTCCCTTTTTCTTATGCAGCTGTGGTATGGTATTACAAAACACGGCAAAAACATGCATGTCGAGAGACCCAAGGAAGGTTGATGCTTGCGTGTTAGGGGCTGTACAAAGGAACACACAAGTTGCATGGACCCTCCTTGCTGGAGAGAAAGAAAGGGATGGCGGGGGAGGAATTAGCAGAGGGCAGTAACGGGGTTGCATTTCAGGGTGTGTGAGGTAGCAGGAGGTTGTCCCAGAAGGAACTGTGAGGAGGAAGGAAAGGAGACAGGGCGGGATGCAGGAGTCAAAGGTGGGCCTGCTGGGTGGGAGGGGGCGAAAATAAGGGATACCAAGACTGCTGGAGCTTTGCCGTGTTCCAAACTCTGACACCTGCAGCTTCTGAAAATGTTGACTTCTCTCCCTTTTGGGGCCAGAATCTCAGAAGTTCCACACCCGTATTCCAACCCTCCTTGGCCCCATATAAGAGTTTTATGCCCTTCAACATTCAACGTAAGAAAAGAAATACATGCTTTACATTGTGCTAGTGAGCAAGTCATATACAGTTGGCATGGCCATGAGGTCTAGAAGCATGTCCCACCAGAGCAGTTTTGAAATAGCAGAAAAAGAGATGTTTTCCCAGGGCTCAGCAACATCTGGCTCTGGAAAAACCCTAAGAATTCAGAACTAGGTACATCCTACTTTGAAGGTGAGTTCAATAGCATGTTTTCAGACTAATTTTTAAGACCACAAAAGTTTTTGTAAGTCACTGCCTGCTTCTTCAGATGCAAATCTGGGATGCTTTTAGAATTGTTCAAGGTGGTTTCCAGGAAAAAAAAACCAGACAGATCACACAAAAAAGCCATAAGTGGTAGGAATACTTTGGTATTATGGAGCAACCTGTACAGGGGAAAGATGGAAATGTTGCCATTTGAGAATCCTAGGAAAGGAAGGAAATACTCCTACCAATATATGGATACTTTCATCCACTCTGCAAGAGAGAATTTTAACAGCCTCTAGAACACAGGCACTTTTCCTTCTGCCTGAAACTTTGTTGGGAGAATTTTTTTTCCCAGTGAGGGTGTAATTCCTGATAATCTTATCTCAGTTGGATAGTCTTTTTCAGTCTGGTTTCCATATTTGTCTACCCTGGATGTTAAGCAATTCTCTAGCGAAGCTCTCTAACAAAGCGCCACCTACTGACAGATAAACAGAGAGCCAGTCTTCACCAACATGTAGGTAATAATAATAATAATAATAATGATGATGATGATAATAATACTAACAACATTCAATGTATAGATGCTAGAGTAATGGACTAGGATCTGGGTATCCCAGGTTCTATTCCCTGCTCTGCCATGGAAGCTCACTAAATGACCTTGGACCAGTCACGTAGTCTCAGACTGTCCTACCTCACATGGTTGTTGTGAGGAAGAAATGGAGGAGAGGAGAATGATGTAAGCCACTTTGGATTCTCCATGGGGAGAAATGAGGGATCTAAATGAAGGAAAATAAAATAAAATATATATAATAATATTTAATTTATATACCTCCCTTCAGGATAACTTAACGCTCATTCAGAGTGGTTTACAAAGTGTGTTATTATTATCCCCACAACAATCACCCTCTGAGGTGGGTGGGGCTGAGAGAGCTCTGAGAGAGCTGTGACTGACCCAAGGTCACCTAGCTGGCTTCAAGTGGAGGAGTGGGGAATCAAACCCGGTTCTCTAGATTAGAGAACTGCTGCTCTTAACCACTACACCAAACTGGCTAGCCATGTTGATCTGCAGTAGAACAGCAGGATTTGTGTCCAGTGGCACCTTATGGACCAAGAAGATTTTCAGGGTGTAAGCTTTTGAGAATAAAAGCTCCCTTCTATAATTCAGGACAAAAGGTTCTTTGTTTTCCAAAGCTTCTTCTTTGGTTCCTCTTCCCCCCAACTTTATGCTTCCCTAACTCCTAAAATGAATTGTCTTGCAAAAAAATGCCATGGATTGACCTTGGGCTAGTCACTCTCGTTCTCAGCCTAATCTACTTCACAGGGTTGTTGTGGTGTGGATAAAATGGAGGAGGGGGAGAATGATGTTGTGAGCCACTTTGGATCCTATTGATTAGAAAAGTAGGCTATGAATGAATGAATGAATGCATGGAGGCAGGCATGTATGCATGCTGGAAAAAAATTACGTGGGGATATTTTTAGACACCTTCCATTTAATTTGGTCAATCATTTGTGGATCCTGGCCGAATATGGAATTGACCAGTTTTTCAGAATCCAATCCGGCTTCCTTGATAAACAGTATCAATAACATTTTGGCTTGTTTGCAACCCTGTTTTGGATTTCAGTGAAGTCTTGAAACCTGAGATTTGGCTGGTGTGATCCAACCTGCTTTTTCTGCTGGTGAAATGGGAGGAGTGCCTTCTAACCATAAAAAGCTATGTTGGGAATCATGGAATCTGCATAGACAAAACACATGTGGAACAGAGGTAGTAATAAGGAGAAACATGGAGTGAGATGGAAGGGAAAAGCTGATGGGATCTAACTCCTAGTTTCTCTAGCCTTCTTGTAGCATGTGCCTCATTCCTGTTCCATAGGTCTCCTTGATGCTATTTGCCTCTGCTCCAAGCTTTCCATTTACTTCACAGAAGCAACGTTACTTTTTTCATTCTTTGGCTAATCGTTCCTTCATGCCTTCGATTTTCATGCAAAAAGACCTCAAAGCAATATGAGATTACAGTTCTGAAAAGCAACAAGGCCTGGTATTCTTCTTTTCAGAATGAAGGTTGCAGGCAAACGTCTGGAATGTTTGTGAGCATTCTGTGACATCACTGCAGCAGAGCCAATAGCAAGCGGGGAGGAGCTCACCCACAGAGGATAGCAGTGGATAATCTAGAGAGTACGTGAAGTTGCATCCTGTATCCTGAAGGATTTATTCTGTTTAAGCCCCAAGAACGGCCCAGACCCTCCAACGCTGCTGCGGCTTCAGGGCTGGAGCATTTCATGAGCTCGGACTGTGAGTCACCCCTTGCTATGTTTAGAAGCTTCGCAGGATACTTTTTGCTCCGATTCCAAAAACATCTTTCCTTGCCCGAGTCAGGGCTCCAATAAAAAGGGTGAAGATGAAAGGCCGTTGAATTCTGAGAGCCGTCCCTGCTGAGGCCGGCAGGCAACCAAAGCTTTATTGACCTTGGCTCCTTGCTGGCTTGGCATGTTCTTCACCTCACTCGGCATCAATTTGCAGAGCTAATCTTCTCCCTTGCTGGTCCCTGCCTTCCTCGCCGACCCCCCCACCAAGAGAGACAAACAGCTGGGCAGCTATGAAACATTTTCACTGGGAATGGAGAGATCAAGGCCTACATTGTGGGCATACACACATCTCAGCATGTTTTGCAGTGGGTAAAGTCCTTCAGGCTGCCAGATACGGATGCAAAGAAGATCCCGTCTCATCCTCCAGGAGATAACACTTGACAGCCTTAATCCTGCCCTGGAACGATAGCCGAAAGTACCTTCAGGCACTAAATATTCTTGAAGTTTGGGTTTTCAAAATAAAAATGCCCGGTTTATGAAATACTCTTTGCCTTACACATTTTCAAGCAGATCCTCGCGATGATCCTTGCTCTTTGAGAAAAGCTGAGATTCTTGGCAAGCTGGATTGTGTACACATTACTAAATGCAACGTTTCCCCTGTGGATTCCCAAGAAACTATTTTGAATTCCTTGTGTCTGTTGTTTGGGCCCCCCAAATCCCCCATCCAATTTTGCTTACTGCTTCTGTGAATCAAATCTGTGATGCTTCATTTGGAGATGTTTTCAGGGGCTGAACGTTTCCCACCAAATGTATGCAATTTCCATGATTTGTGTCTCAATAAATCAATGCTACGGCAGCATTGTGTGTACAAATACCAGATGAACAAAGAATGTACGAGATGTACACTGAAATACTGAGAAATCTAAAAAAACGACAGCAAAAAGCAGAAAACTAAAACTATTGATTTTTTAAAAAAGAAAAAATGGAGAAAGAAACATTTCCTCATCTCCTATTTGCAAAGTCTTGTATGGTTTGTGCCTTGCAGACCTTAGACAGTGACTATTTGCTGGAAAACTCCTGCTTAGACACCAGATTCAAAGGATGTGGACAGTTGTGGGAACAGAACCAGGCCTTCTTTGTTACACCTGTTGCATCTTGCTGCTCTTTAGCCATCACTTCAGAACGGTTTTGCGGCAATTTCATGAGAGTAAGTCAACCAAGACCAGACTGTTTTCCATTTCCACCACTGTTGCTCCAGTCTTTGGTGTTGCTCAGGAGGGAACTGGTCCCCAGTTCAAGTTGTTTATTTTTCTTTTTACACTCCTTAGTTCTGTAAGATCTTGAAGATCACTGTTGCTGAGCCTGTGAATCCTTCTGGGTTTTTGAAAATGGGAAGTGGATGGCACTATAAAATGGCTCTCGTGGAGGCCAGGGCCAGTCACAAAATGGCGCCTCAGAGTCAGAATTTATTTATTTATTTATTTCAAATTTGTATTCCGCCCTCCCCGCAAGCTGGCTCAGGGCGGACACCAACATATTAAAAATACAATTAAAATACAATAAAAAATTCATATACATTAAAAACAACACATTTAAAACAAGATGGTGGACAGCCAATGGGAAACTCATCCTCTGAGTAAAGTGAAATGTATGTTTTGGTTGTGTTAGAAGAAGGGACTGGCGATGTCTCTTGCTCAGGCCTTCAGGACTGCCAGCAGAGAAAAAGGAAGGCAACAACCATAGAGTCATTTAGATAGATAGGCTGCTATCAGTCTCCTTCCTGCCAGAGGAACTTCCTTCCTTGCCTTCTCTCTCTTCCTCTCTGTCTCTTCTTCCCTGCATGCATCAGGAGAGGCAGCATTGTGTCTCCTCCTGAGAGAGATGGCCTACTTTCTACCTAAAGCCATCCTTAGCTAGTTAGTTCAGTTATTCGTTCTTTCTCTCCACTAAACTTATGTAAATAGATTTCTTTCGATAAATAAACAGTTATTGGTTCTCTAACCTGGAGGCTGGCAATCCTATCTATAACTGCTGCTACTGTGGATGTCGTATAACCTTTTGGGATGGCTTGTTGACATGGTCTCTCCCTGACCCCCAGTTTTGAAAGCAACGCTCTCTTTTATTGCTAGACATCCTGAATTTTGATATGGTGGGCTAGAAATTTTTGAAGCTAACCAATAAAATAAACGCTCCCTTTCCTGGGTAGAACTTAGGCAGTCCCTTGCAATGTTGCCTTACACGAGGAAGGCGCTCCTTCCCGCCTCGATTGCAGTTCCTCTTGACCCAGCTCTGCCAAGAGGCTGTCATATTAAATGGGACATTGGCAAGCTCCAGGGCTGATACGAGTCTCCATGGCTGTTGGATATGAATGCCCCCTGTGTGTCTTCAGGTGCTGCATTCCAAGCCCAAGAGCTCTCTCCAGTGTAGGAAAGGGGAGGTTAGGACATGTCTGGCAACGTGGAGTGGCCCTTTCTCCAGAAACCGCATGGAGATGGGAAGAGGCCGAATTCAGCTCTCATGTCAGGCATGTTTGCAAAGGAAATGAGGGAATGTGTCTCCTGTGGGACTCCTTGAGTCCAAAAGAGCGTCTTCCAAAGTGAAGCCTGTACACGAACCAGCTGCAGTCAGAGAGGAGAAAAAGTGAGGGAGGTGGCACCAAGGGCAGAAGCATCCAGAAGTGAATGCCAGGCTGCCCACTGCACCGTTTGTTTTTTTTAAATCCTGCCAACTTTGGTTGTCTCTTTTAATTCAACAGACTGGAACGACACGCCGAACCCATCAGAATCTCCTTTTGCGATTTCCTGGCAGCTTCTTCCAGGAAAAACTTTTCAACCAAACTTCTTGTCAAGAATTCTTAAAAAACAGCAAGTTACCAGACCGTCATTTTGAGCCAGATGAAGTGAACCTCATCCTGTGAACCTCTGAGCTCAAGTCCAGAGCTTGTTTGTGTTCCCAGGGCCGCCGTTTTGGAAAATGCAGCCATGCCAACGAAAGAGAAGCGGCTTCTGAGCATGCACAGAGCAGCATACATTTTCAGCATTGGGGGGGTCTCTCCCCTAGGAATTCCGCAAGGTAAAAACTTACTTTAAGGTTAAACTATTTTTATTCTACTGGTTTCTATTCTTGGATCTCAAGTAACTGAAGATTTTTGGACCAGCTATCCTAAGCTTTTTCTGCCTGGGCAATTTCCTCCTCTTTTTCAGTATTCGCTTCTCAAGGATCAGTTGCAGTTTGACTTCCCACCTTTCTGCGCGTTCCTTTTAATCCCAGTGTAGTGTTGGCTTTTTTTATCTGCACTGCCGTTAAATAATCAGGATTATGTGGTGAGGTGTGCTAGACTGCAAAATTTATGCAGCTGCTTTTGAGCATCCTGGAGGCATGAGGCAGGTCACTTCCAGGACCTAGGGATGCTTGAATGCTTGCCAGTTTGTCTTGTGTACTATTCTCCGTCACGAACATGGAGCCAGTATTTCAATGGACTGCTTGCCTGTTTGTCGACCTGCTTGTGCCTGTTCAGAGACTTGCTTCAATGTATTCCTTCCTGACAGTGCACTACAGTGCAATTGCTTTGCATGCACATTCTTGCAGAGCCCAATGGCAGTCTACTTCCCTAGCCTTTAGGGTTGCCAGCTTCCAGGGATCTATGGAAGTTACAAATGATCTCCAGACAATAGCTATCAGTTCCCTTGGTAAAAGTATCTGGTTTTGACTATGGACTCCATGGCATCTCATCACTGTTGAGTCCCGCCCCGCCCCAGCTCTGCTTTCTCTAGGCTCCAGCCTCCACCCCAATTCTCCAAGAATGTCCGAACACAGAGTTGGCAGCCCTCCCAACCTTCCTGTACTGCTACGCTGCTTGGCAGGCAGTTCCTTATATAGATAGTTAAAATGGGTCACCAATCAATCAAATAAACTCTGTGTTGGGTGATCGTCTGTGTGGTCCTCAGCAATCTTAATGATTACCAATCTGTTTGGATTTGGCAATGTTTTTGCACATATTTTTGTGCAGTTTTACAAAAACCTGAAGCAAACCGATTCAGTAGGCATTTGAGAAATTTGGTGCTGGAGTAAACAGGCCTGGTGATCGGCACACATCTGATTATCCCAGTCAGACATGTTCACCGCGAAACTCGTGACATCCTTACCGGAAATTAGCAAGCTTGCTGAAATGTGTTCTATGGGCAGATGCCCATGAAGACAGTTTGGGCACTGCTTCCTACTTATTCCGTTGCGCAACAGCTAGATTGTTTGCTGATCTGCTTCCAGATCCAATTAATAGTTTTGGTTTTTAAACTTTAAAGCCTTTCATAGCCTGGGATGCAGGAACTGGAAGGGATGCGTCTCCCCGTGCATGAGCCAAGGTCTAAACAACAAGCTCTTTTAGTGCCAGGTGCACAACTCTTGGCAGTAAGAGCTCGTTCTTTATCCTGTGTTGCCCCAACATTCTGGAACGTTCTCCCTGAAGAAATTCAGATGGCTCTTTCCCTCTTGTCCTGTTGCAAATTGTGTAAAATATTCCCCATGCAGGTTGGCGTTTGTGGCATTGCTTTTTGCTGAAAATATTTGGTTAGTTTCAGAGAAGTCTTGTCTGTGGTTCCAATGGAGTTCATGGATGGCTTGAGCATTGTATGGATCCTTGAGTGTTAGTTCATCGTGGTGGTGAGAGTGCTGGATTTGTAGAGGAAGGCAATGAAAACCACCTCTGTTAGTCTCTTGCCATGAAATCCCCACCAGGGGTCACCATATGTCAACTATGACTTGAAGGCACTTTCCACCACCACCAAGCTTTCAAGAATCAAAGTAGGAACGGGCCATTCCGACTTGTATATGACAAAGAGAACTTTGACTCTTTGAAAGCTCATACCCTGGAAATCTTGCTGGTCTTTAAGGTGCTGCTGGACTCGAATCTTGCTTTTCTACTGCAGACCAACGTGGCTACCCACCTGAAACTGCCTCTCAGTATTAGGATAAAAACTGTGTAAGTCAGCCTGTGTGGCTTGAAGGTTTGGTGGGATGGGATTGAATGAGTTCTTGAAAACCACATTGGTCAGCTGATATATGTACTTTGAAATAAATAAAATAATGGGAGATACATCTATCATGCAATTGTTATTTGGGATTCCCTTTAGCAGTCAGAACATTTCAACCAAACTTTCTCTAGAGTATATACCTGTCAATGGTGACTAGCCATTACCGTGAAAAGGAGGCTCCGTTGACAGTCTGAGAAGAACCAGCACCAAAGATCTCATTTTTAACAGGCCTACTTTTGTAACATTCTCTACCACTACCTTTTCTGGTTGTATCTCTAAATCAACCCTGATGGATGTACAGGTCAGGTCAGTGCATCTGATGAAGTGAACTCTCACTCATGAAAGCTCGTGGTGGAATAAATGTTGTTAGTCTTTAAGGTGCCATGGGAAAATGAAATCCTGCCCTCAAGTCATAGATGCCTGATGGCAAGCCCTGGTGGGCTTTTCATGTCAAGAGACTGATGGGGTGGTTTGCCATTGCCTGCCTCTGCAACCCTGGTCATTGTTGGAGGTCTCCCATCTAATTACTAACCAACTCTGACCCTGCTTAGCTTCTGAGATCTGACAAGATCAGGTTCACCTGAACTATCCATGCCAGGTACTTGTGTTTTATTCAGATGATGGGAATAACCAATCAGAAGAGGGCCCGATGCCTGATTTGGAAGCTTCCACAGGTATCCATCTGGCCAGTGCTGGAAACAATGCTGGGATCGATGGGCCCACCTTGGCCAAAGCAAGGCACCTCTGAGGTCCTTTTTCAAAGGATGCTAGAGAGACCTACCAATAATGATTAGCCACAATAGCTTAAGGGAGTCTCCACATTCAGAGGAACAGAGACAGGGTTGAGTGTCCTCTTTTCTGCAAACAGCCCCGGTCTTAAGTTTTGTCAAGCTAAAGTTTGAGAAGATTGAGCTGACAGCTAAATGGGTACGGCAGCACTCGGCATCTGAGAACAAGAGGGTTCCCCCTGCTGGGAATGACAGGAGACGGGTTTGTTGCCGCCAGGCCCTGCTTGCGAGCTTTTCGGAGGCATTTGCCCGCAGGGTCACAGAGATTTCTTCTTGTTGTTACCCAGCAAGGTTGTTCTTCTTAGGCGAATCCGTCCTGTAAGCCTTGTCTTGATTTTGTAAAAAAAGAAAGAAAGAAATATGTCTGTAATTCGTAGCACATGGTCTCCGAAGTGGCTCTTTCACAACGAAACACATCATATCCATTAATATAAGAAAATAGCCTTGTGGCATTGGGGAGATGTCAGAGAAATCCATCATGACCGTGGAAACAAGCCAGCCTTCCTCGTAAGCTTCGCCAGCAGCACATTCTGCTTTAAAACAAAACAAAAAACAGAATTCTGTGGGTGGAAGAAACTCCATTTTTACAGGAACAAAGCCTGTCCCCTTCTCCACTTCAGTACTCAGAATAAATTATGCAGTGCAGACACATAAACATAAATTTGCCTTCATTTGCATAATAGGGCTCTGGCAGCACCAAATCATTACGATTTTTGCTGGGGCTGGGAACATGGCTGCTTTTGAGGGTGGAGTCTATGGCATCATATCGTATCGAGGTCCCTCCACTCTCTGCCCTCCCCAGGCTCCACCTCTAAATCTTCCAGGAATTTCCCAACCTGGAGTTGGCAACCCTGGCCGTTTCCAGACGGCTTACCGGTCCCCGGAACATCGCGCCACGTTGCGGGGAAAACGCGAAATATCGCGTTTTCTCGCGCGAGTTTTGCGCGACGTCATGCAAAACTCGCGCGAGAAAACGCGATATTTCGCGTTTTCCCCGCAATGTGGCGCGACGTTCCAGGGACCGGTAAGCCGTCTGGAAACAGCCCCTATGAGCAGATCCCATGCATTGATTCCAAAAGCAAGACCTGTGCATGACTGGCTAGTGTGTGGAGATGGCCATCGGGAGAGCCATTAAATGTGTCCTCTGTTTCAGGGTTTTGGGCATCAAATCCCCACTTTGTGGAAATAAACCACCAGGCTTTTCGCCGACTACATGGCTGGTTGTATCAGATGGATATCTGAACTTCAGTCTTCCTTGTCCTCCCTGTAGCCCATGTGCAACACTCTTCTCTGCCCATTCTACACACCCACCTGCTCCACATTATTAGATACTAAAGAGTCCAGATGGCATCTGACAAAGAGAGCTGTGGTTCTCAAAAGCTTATGCTACAATAAAGTTGGTTAGTTTTACAGGCTCTACTATTTTGCAACTACAGACTAATATGGCTAACTCCTCTGGATCTATGACCATGGAAAGTGCATTATTAGAGACTTCCACGTCTCCTTTCCTGGCCCTACTTCTCTTCATACACCACCTTCTTCCTCAGTCCCTCATTGTCTGCTTTCCTAGACTCCATATTTTTCACCAGGGCCATTTCCACACAGCTTACCTTGTTCTGGAAAACAGAGAAATCTCACACGAAATGGCACGAGAAGACGCTGTTATCACGCGAAATCGCACGAGAAGATGCAATAACAGCGTCTTCTCGTGAGATTTCATGCGAGATTTCGCTGTTTTCCAGGACAAGGTAAGCCGTGTGGAAACGGCCCAGGCTTTTTTTTTTTTTTGCCTGCCCCATTCTTCTCTAACAGAGCAGCTCAGCCAGTGGTAATCTTCTGCCGGCTCATTCCTCTGACTTCCCCCTCCCCCCGCCAGCCAGGTGAGTGTTGGTGAGGAGCAGAGGGTGGGAAGCTACCCCGCCCCCACTGGGGGACCTGGCATTCTTTCCTGGAGAATATGGCCGCTTTGGAGAGTGAGCTCTATGGCATCTCATCTCCCCTTCCCAACATCCTCCCCAGGCACTGCCTCCAAATCTCCAGGAATTACCCAAGACAAAGCTGGCAACCCAAACCACATCACAATTCTCAGAGAACAATTAGTAATGGCAGTCAACTAGGGCCCCCAATGTCCAGGTGAGGCCTGGAGATCCTCTGAAATTAAAATTTATCTCCAAACTACAAGGATCTGTTTCTCTGGAGAAAATGGCCGCTTTGAAGGATGGCCTTTATGGCATTGTTCCCCACTGCGGTCCTTCCACTCACCACATCCCTCCCTCCAGAGGTTCAACTCCCAAATCTCCACCCTCCACGGCAGCCATTTTCTCCAGAGGAATTGATCTCTGTGGCCTGGAGATCAGTTGTAATTCTGTGTGTGAGACAGCACCTTGAGCCCATTTGGCCTTGCTTCACCAGTCACTCAGGGGCAATTACTGTCACCCGAAGCGACAGGCCTAATTAAGAGTGAACCAGCATTTCCTTTCTAAGCCTGTTTTCCCTGCCTGCAATTCAAACTAATTCCATTTTTTCTTCTCCTTGGTCTTGAGCCCGAGGTGACTTTTTTAGGAAAATTGGAGCACTAAATGGGTTCGGTCTTTCCGCAATAACACACACACACAAACACGGGGGTGGGGGAATGTACAATTCCCCCATCTGTTCAGCCGAGAAACACTCTGCTTGCCCAGCTGGGGTGGAACACTTCAGGCTTGGCTGATTCTTTGCTCTGCATCAGAGTCCGTCCATCGCCAGCCCAAAGCTCTGGACTGAGTCACCTAGGAGGCTCTCCCTACCTTTTCAAACGGGCCTTCGGCTCCAAGAGAAAGGGGGAGGCAGAGAGAGAAAGAGGATTTTCCACAAAAACACAAACAATTGTTTGCCACAAACAGAACATGTACACGGAGTTCTGAGTACAGGAAAATGAGCGGCTGGCGGTTGAAGGATTTGGCTGGTGATTTCGGATCGGTTTATGAGATTAAACACACACCCTCGCCTCTCCTTGGCCACTTTGGCCCCTTGGTTTTCTGGCTCGCAATCCCCTCGGCGTCTTCTGTTCCTCCCAAGAGCAGACTGGGACATTAAACAGCCCTGGAAGAAGTGGCCCCAGGGGCTCTGCAGGGCCCACTTGACTTAGCGTACAACTGGCTGCCGGCAGCCCTCCAGCGCAAAGGCCCACCAAGAACATTCCCGGTAAATTAAAGGACCAGTCCGTCCCTGGAGCTTCCTATCATCACCAGCGTGCCGTCAAGGGTGGCAAGCCAGTCAGCCTCCCTCTCTCACTTGCCCCCAGACAAAACGCAATGTGAAGAATTCACCAGCACAATTTTGGTCCACGCCTGGCTGTGCCTTTTCTTGGATCTGCCTTTTACACAGCCCAGTCCTATGCTTGTGTACTTGGAGAAAAGTCCAGGGTGGGCCAGTTTCCCAAGATTGCAGCCTTAGCCGTTTTGCGATCCGTGGTCCGCAGCTTGCTGATCTTTCAGGGTCTCTTTGTGAAATGGGATACTGGATTAGAGTAGGGCTCTTTTAGGGATCCCATTCCCCTGGTGGGGGTGGAGGATCCCCTGCTTCCAGCCTAGGGTTGCCAGCTCCAAGTTGGGAAATTCCTGGAGATCTAGGGGGTAAAACCTGGAGAAACCTGGGGAAAGTGGGTTTGGGGAGGGAAAGGACCTTGGCATGGCATTATTCCATAGAGCCCACCCCCAAAAGTAGCCATTTTCTCCAGGTGAACTGATCTCTGTGGCCTGGAGACCAGTTGTAATTCCAGGAGATCTCCTGTCACTACTTGGAGGCTGGCAACCCTATTACAGCCTCTGCCCCCCCTTACCTGGCCAGGGGGGAGGAGGGAAGGCACAGGGAATGGGGGGAGAGAGAGAGAGAGAGAGACATTCTGCCCCTGGAGTTTTCCAGGACTTGGTGTTTCCCAAACATAGTTCCAGGCTTATGGTCCATCTACCATCTTGCTTCTAAATCCGCCCCCCCCAGCCCTTCCTCCAGTTCCTTGCCTCTGTTACTTATGGGGACCTCTCCACTTTCCCCTTATCCCAAACACTCTTCGGTAATGCACTTGTGTGCTATTTCTTTTTTAGACTCGAGCCCTAGGAAGAGAGGGTATTTTTCTTATGTCTTCAGCATTTGAGGGGCCCTTAAGCAGGCTAAGACTATACAAAGAGCTGTGTGTGACCTTCCAGCTTTTCCTCCCCAGATATTACTCCCTGCTTAACCCCTGCCAGACTAATTTTTTCACTATTTGCCCCTCATGCCATTCCTGAGAGCCTCGTGCTCTAGGAGAAGCATTTTGGGGGAGATCAACAAGCTGCATTGGGAATGGCAAGGAAGGAGTGTTCCACTAATTGAAATGCCTTCTGTTAGCAGCAGCTAAGTTACAATGATCACAGATGTGCGAGTATGTGGACATGTAATTTCACTATTATTTGTCATTCCTCAAAGAGCAGGCCAGCTATTTCACACCACAGCCATCTATTGTACATCACAGCAGGTTACATCACAGCAGGCTATTTCCCATCACAGCAGGCTTCTTGCTGCTTATTCATGCGTCATTGGAAGTATGAAGGGACCCAGCTAGCTAGCTATTTTACATGGTATTGGGCTATTGCTGATTGGTTTCCTACTCAAAGCACAGATCAGCTATTGCACAGGTGCTCCTTTCAAAAGCAAAGACTGGAGATAGGAGTGCAACATCGGTGGACTCTAGAAATAATAACCACCTTTAAAATAAATTGGGCTCTCCTCTCACAAACTTATTACAGGTTTGGCACATGGACCTGCAACAGTGAGTGTGTGATTAGTTTCTTTTTCTAACTTTCAGAATGGAAACATCTGTGATCATTGTAGCCATAGGAAAGTAGTGTGAGAACGCACATGTGCAAAACATTTGCAAATATAATTCAGAACAACATGGAGTGCTCAATAAAACGGACCTCTTTATCACTCAAGGGTGGTGCTTGCAATTTGCAATCAAATTGGGGTTTGAACAGACTCCAAGACTGCTTCCAGACCAGGACATGCCTTCACTATGGCATCAGCAAGGGCAACAAGTGACACGGAAGAGATCAGGAACAGTGTCTGCCACCCACCCACCCCATTCCTGTGCCGCTTGCTGCTGCCCTTCCCCATCACTCCACAACAGTGATTTCACTAGGACCCTCCAAAGGTTCAGAACCTGCCTCCCTATTTCTCCTCACTTCTCAGCTTACCACTCTGAGCCCCGTGGCGCAGAGTGGTAAGCTGCAGTACTGCAGTCCAAGCTCAGCTCACGACTAGACATGGGCATGAGCAGGGAAAAAAAACATGAAAATGGTGTTCATTGTTCGTTACGAACAATGAACATTGACGAATACGACCTGTACATGAACATGTTCGTTGTTCGTGGGGGCCAGCAGGGTCTCCTCCAGCCATCAAGATCCCTACCACACCACTTCCAGAACCCCAACCTGAGCAGGCAGCAGGAAATGTACCAATAATAAATAATAGCTTGGCCCCAGAGCCTAGCAGCAGCCCTGGAACCTGAAGGGGTAGATACCTACCGCACCACTCCTAGAAACCTTACCTGAGCAGGCAGCAGGAAAGGTTCCCGCAATAAATAATAGCTTGGCCCAGAGCCTGGCAGCAGCCCTGGATCTTGAAGAGGTAGATTCCTAACCCACCACACACAAAGAAAATTCAAGCTCCAATGCAGTCTCTCTGTCTCTCTCTCAAAATGCCAACAGCAACTGTCTCTCCCTCACTGTCTGCAAAACCAGAGCTGGGAGCCCCCCCCCCCCCGCTCTTTGCTTCCTTGTAACAAATTTGGAGCTCCACACTTGAAAGGAAGACCTGCCTATCAAGCTAAATTGGGCTTAGATTGGGGTTTCCAGGGCAACAACAGGAGTTCAGACAGAGTTCAGGCAGTCCCTGCCTCCAGTTGCCAAGGGGATTGATTGCAGGTGCTAGATTGTCTGTCTTGACAAACAGCAACACCTGTTCGTTTAGAATGGGGCCTCACGAACAGCTTGTTCGTGAACAGCTGATTGGGCAGTTCTGTGGCTTTTTTTAGTTCATATTGCTGTTCGTGCCCATCTCTACTCACAACCTGAGTTCGATCCTGGCGGAAGCCAGGTTCAAATAGCCAGCTCAAGATTGACTCAGCCTTCTATCCTTCTGAAGTCGGTAAAATGAGTACCCAATTTCCTGGGAGTAAAGTGTAGATGACTGGGGAAGGCAATGGCAAACCACCCCGTAAAAAGTCTGCCAAGAAAATGTTGTGATGTGACATCCCTCCATGGGTCAGTAATGACTCGGTGCTTGCACAGGGGACTACCTTTACCTTACTTCCTTTTCTCTACCAAGCCATGCTGTAGGCGTAACAGCCTCCTAAAGGGCTGAAGGCGGGTGAAAAGCAGAGTTTAGCTCCACCATTTTGAAGGTGGAGTTTACCTCCACCCCATCCATAAGGTGCCTACACAGCCAACTGCCCCGCAAAATGGAGGACCCATTAAAAGGGTTTGCCCACAAAGGTTCATGGATCCTTCTAGATTCCAGGGGATTTTAGGATTCCAGACACTTGCTCTATAGAGGCTGAGGTAGGAGCCTGGAATGCGAAGTTTCTTGAAGCTATTGACAACATTACTCATCGCCAGCCTCTCCAACTCGTAGGATGGAAGCTGGCCCCTTCATTTACACAAAACTGGGTGACCTGAAGAGGGCTGGAAGACATCTAGAAAGATGCTGGAGGAAAACTTGTGCCAAAATTGACAAAGAGTGCTCCATAGTCTATTAGAAGACTTCTGAAACAGTGATGAGAGCAGCAAAGAAATGTTATTTCTCTGCAACCATTGCAACAGCTAATTCACAACCATCCCAGTTGTTCAAGGTGTCTCAACAGCTTCTGACTTCTAGATCTGAACCTTTATCGTTTCAAGAACAGACAATTAGCTGTGATGCCTTTGCCAAGTTTTTTGCCTATAAAATAGCACGAATACGCTCTGATCTAGATGCCAGCTGTAATATAGGCGAGATGGAAGAAATGCCTCATAAACCGTCTGGCTCATGTATGGACCACTTTGACCCAATTACCATGATGGATGTTGACAGGACCCTGGCAGCTGTGAAGGCCACTACTTGTGTGCTGGATCCTTGCCCACCTCAGCTGTTAAAATCATGTAAGGACCACATAAATGAAGTTTTCAGGTCTATCGTAAATCAGTCACTAACTCAGGGCACCTTCCTGCCACCACACAAACAGGCGCTAATGAAAAAAATCCCTTTAAGAAATCAGGTGGCCAATTATCACCCAGTCTCCAATCTGCCCTTTTTAGGCAAAGTGATTGAGAGAGACTTAACTCCAGGCCCCCTTGGATAACTGGTGCTCTGGATCCTTTTCCGTATGGATTTAGGCCAGGCTATGGGACAGAGACAGCTCTGGTGGCTTTACTTGATAATCTCCGCCTGAATGCAGACAAAGGCCATGTTTCTTTGTTGCACCTCCTGGATCTATCCGCAGCCTTCGATACTGTACACCATGCCATCTTGGAGACAAAAATGGATATCAAGGGATGTGCCCTGGTCTGGGATAAATTGTTTTTCACAGAATGGACTCAAAGTGTTGCTGTTGGAGACCAGCTATCTCCCGAGTGGGAATTATCTTGCGGTGTTCCACACGGAGCAATCCTATCCCCCCATGTTATTCACCCTCTATGTAAAGCCTTTAGCAAAACTCATTCTTAGCTATCGAATTGGATGCCATCAATATAGGGATGATACCCAGGTTTATAGCTCACTATCCAAATCACCACCCTGACCTGGATAGCCCAGGTGAGCCTAATCTTGTCAGATCGCAGAAGCTAAGCAGGGTTGGCCTGGTTAGTAATTGGATGGGAGACCTCCAGCGAAGACCAGGGTTGCAGAGACCAGGAATAGCAAACCACCTCTGTTAGTGTCTTGCCAGGAAAACCCCACCAGAGGTCGCCGTAAGTCAGCTATGGCTTGAAGGCTCTCTGCACCACTCCATCCAAATCATCACAGAGATCTTGGGTCGCTGCCTAAAAGCTGTGGTCAAATGGCTAAAAGCAAGCAAACTGAAACTGAACCCAGACAAGATGGAAGTGATGCTCATTGGGAAGGCAGAGATCTTGAAGACTTTGTACTCTCCACTTTCAATGGAGTTCATCCTGACCCTTGCAGACTCAGTTAAGAGCCTAGCTACTGATAGAAACGCAACTTAAGGCAGCTGCAAAAAATGCTTCCTACGACCTCAGTCTAGCCTGGACGATGGCCCCGTACCTCGCCATGGCCAATCTGGCCACCTGGATCCATGCCATGGTAACATCAAGACTTGACTAGGTCTCCCCTCTGAATTAGCTCAGAGACTGTTGGCACAGAATGCTTAGCACATTTATTATCAGGAGCTGGGAGGAGCATGAATATTACTCCCATTTTGCAGACACTCCACTGGCTCCCTATCAACTACTGGGCTCAATTCACATACAAAGCTCTTTATGGCCTTGGTCCAGCATATTTACAGGGACCACCTCTCTCCTGATGTTCTACCACAGCAGCTTCACTCATCTGAACAGGGCCTTCTGCAGGTGCCACCTTGCACATGGGCAAAATCAACAGCTGCCTGTACACGTGCGTTCTCTGGGGTTGCTCTCACCCTATGGAACGACCTACCAGGAGAGGTCAGGAAAGTTCCAACTGTCCTGGCTTTCTGCAAATGTTGCAAAACTGAATTATTCAAGAGGGCTTTTTACTCAGATGGGAAGGCTGTACTTTAAAGAACTGGTCTCAAAGAGATGCATAAGTAAAGGGATAGGGGCTATAGATTTTACTTCTATGTACTGTCTGTTTCTGTAAGTATGATCCTACTGGGTGGTTTCTATGTTGTTTAATACGTCAGTCTTCGAATTGCTTATGCTCTGTTTAGCGTTTCTTCCACTCTGTATTAGATTCTGTTCATTTTAAAGCTTTGCAGATTTGCATTTATATACCCTGTTATATTGTTTATTGAAATGTCTTTGGAATTGTCTGTACTGACTCACACTGTGTGATCCACCTTGAGTCTCAATGAGAAAGGCATATTATAAATAAAATAAATAAAAAAATACATTTTAAACCAAATAAAACAAGGTTGCTTTATTTTCTCCAGAGTAAAGGAGAAAAAGATAAAAGCCAGATGGGTAGGTTTACCAGATCGCCCGTTATCCCCTGGCCCTAGCTCCCAGTTCCCACTTCTGTTATTCATTCTAGCAGGGGCAAAAATTGGGGGTGGGAAATGTTCCACATCATCACATCCCTCTAGGAATTTCTCAGATCTCTATCGTCTTTACCATAGAGACTGGGGAATTCCAAAAGAGTTATGACATCACTTCCAGAGTACAACTAGTAGTGACATCACATGATGCCACTGTCCCACACCTCTACCCACATTTTTATTCCTGCTGTATCTGGGTGTCCATTTGGATTAAGAGAAATCATAAGCATTTTGAGAGACTAGAGCTGGAGATAACTGCTTGTAGAACACTCTTGAAAAAGATGGATCAAAATTGCTAGCTTCCTATTGAGTGGTTCTAGGCGGCCGTGAACTCTCCCCCTTTCTGAGACTTGCGAGTTCTAGTGGATTCTCCCGCCCGGGAGACGGCATTCGCCAACAGTTGGAGTCACACCTACAAAAGAACAAGCAAGACGATATCATAATCCAAATATTTACCTTGACTCTAAGTTCCAGTGGTCATTATAAAGAAGAAACATTTTTGTGGACTTTATTGTTATAGTTATTGGGATTCTCGGATGTGAACACGTTATTATTGTAATTTTGACTTTTGAATGTACAGCTTTCTGGCTTTTGTATGCTAATGCTCTTGTAAGCTTTGGAGGCACCCTGGACTTTAAGTATCATTATTGTAATTGTAATTATTGGAGATTAAATAGTTTTGGAATATATTTAATGCACGTGCACTTTAAGAACAAATATAATTGTATCCGCAGTTGGTCTTTGTATTACTGAATAGTTTACTCCATGGTGCCCCTCCGTTGTTGATTCAGGACTAAAGAGGCTGCCTGGCAACCCTACAGACAAGTCATACCCAGATTGGCCACAACATTTTCTGGATGCTCCCTTTACTGTGGGGGCTTTCTACTGCCCTTGCAAGGAACGTGGCTGTGTGAGAACAGAATGTGGCAGAAACGTCTGCAAATCAGGCTGGAACAATTAAATTAGATGCTGAGTTGAGACACTCCAGAAGAAAAGTTTGACGTTCTAGTAGGAAGGCCAGGCATAACAACATGTTCAGAATATTTATAGGATGAACTTAGAAGTTGGAAATGTTCTCTACAGAAGGATACATATATGCGTGTCTTTTGGAAGTGTATGTCGATCCAGAAATTAAGGAACACTATAAGCAGAAGTGTAACTTTGAGAGCAGGAACTGCCATACGCCTGAATTATTTGGGGGGGAAACATTGTTCAAAAGAAGACAGCAGCTCTTATACGGAACTTAATTGTAGTAGGCTCAGAAATTACAAAACTGCAGAAGAATAATGAAACATTTGTCAGTTGATCAATGTCTGAGAAAGGATTATGATCTCTTAATATCATCAAAGCTGATTCATGTTATGAAAATAAAGGTGAGGTACATGAAAGAACTTTTTTCACACCCGACCCCCCTGCCTTTTTAAAAGATGCAACATATAATATACAAATCAACACATCACTGTGTCATCGTCCCTCCAGGAAATTTAGGGCAGTTCCCTTCCTTCATTTTATTTTCACAACTATCCTGTGAGGTAGGTTAAGAGAGAGAAAGAGAGACCCACCCAAAGTCACCCAGTGATGTAAAGTGGTAATTTGATTGGGCCACCCCAGTCCAACACTCTGAATCACAACACCATACCAGCTCTCTTAAAGCAATGTAGAGCTCGTTTGATTGTTGGATTGTACCTTGTGTGTATTGGTTATTATAATGTATAACGCCATACAGTCTGCCCTCCAAAGCAGCCATTTTCTCCAGGAGAACTGAACTGGCGGCTGGCAACTGTACAGCTAAGTATTTTTGAGCATGTGCATATTGCCTTTGCTACTTGTCGAAGTAACTGCGTGCTTGCTCGGGTACGAGTTTGCTTCCGGGCAGATTTCTCAGCAGAATTCTCTCTCTCTTTCTCTCTCACTGAAATTTAGCCTGGTGAAGAAGCAGAGAGATGCAAGCAAAGTGGGGAAAGAGCTGTGACTCCTGGTTGCAACCGGTGTCTCTTTCCTGACTCAGTCATAATCCTGAGTGTTTCTTCACATCCGCAACCACAGTGGATTCCTGGCACAAGGACCAAGAGGGGCCTTCTGTACCTGGTGCCAGTTGGGCCTCGTGATCTTATCCAGGGGAAGTGGCGTTTCCTCTGGCTCGCCGACCCCATTTCCTCCTTTGACTCACCACCGTCACATTCCTCTCTCTGCCTCACTGGCACCTTCTAGATTTCCGACACTCCACCCACTCCCTTTCTTGGCCCAGAAGGGTGTGAAATGCCCGTCTTATCGCAGTCTGCTGGGCCATTCCTCGGGTGGGTGGCCCCAACACCTTTTTGCTTTACTATTGACCCAGACGTGCCCTAAGCAGACTGGAGGGTATGAACACAAAAGCATGGGGTCAGAGTTGGGCTAAAGGTCTTCAGAGGACCAGAAGTTCCTCTCTAAGGTTTGGTTGCTGGACACAAGAAGAAACATTGCAGCAAAAACCAGGCCCAGCATACTGGCCCGTAAGGGTGCTACAGAAGCAGGCACTCTGTTCTATTTTCTGGTACAGGCCCTAATTGTCCTATTTGTGTTGGGATGCCCCTTAGATGTTTTTTGTCAGTGTGCACATAATGTGAAATTAACTTTCCATCTCTTCCTCTCTGGAAGCAGAATCTCTTTTGGGGAGGGTGGAATGCATCATGAATCAAGCAGGCACTTTTTGTTATCATTTATCGGTAGGTTTAAAATGTCAGTGCATCTGCGTAAAATTTGGAAGAGAGGCTCCCTTGAGTGAGGTGTGAAATCCTTGAAAATTTCATTCCAACCACCAAAGGGGAGGAGGATTACATCTAAAAATGTATTTGCTGTTGAAAGTAGAAAACTAGCATTTGTTTATTTGTTTATTTAGGAAATTTCTAGGCTGCCTCTCTAGAGAACCTGCTCGAGGTGGCTTACAAAGTAAATCACGATAAAAACATAAAACGGTAAACAAGTCGTTAAAATTAAAAACTATTAAAAACCCAGCATTAAAAACAGCTAAAAACATTTTGTAACAAAATGAGACTTCTAAAAAAAGGTCTCAATCTAGCCTCAGACTGTAAAAGCAATTTTTAAAAAACCTCATTAATTAAAAGCATGGATGAGAAGAAATGTTTTGGCCAGGGGGCTAAAAAAGTAGGGTAAGTGCTGGTGAACCTCAAGGGGAAGGACATTCTACAAGTGTGGTGCCACCACTGGAAAAGCCCTGTCTGTGGTCACCCCACCCACCTCACTTTGGCAGACAGACACCAGGGCTGGTGAGAAGGACCTTAACCGAAGGGAAGTATAGAGGGAGGCAGTTCTTCACAAACCTGGGGCCAGGGCTTTTTTTCTGGGAAAAGAGGTGGTGGAACTCAGTGGGTTGCCCTCGGAGTAAATGGTCACACGGCTGGTGGCCCCACCCTTTGATCTCCAGACAGAGGGGAGTTGAGATTGCCGTGGCGCGGAGGGCAATCTAAACTCCCCTCTGTCTGGAGATCAGGGGGTGGGGCCACCAGCCATGTGACCATTTTCAAGAGGTTCCTGAACTCCATTCCACCACGTTCCAGCTGAAAAAAAAGGCCTGCCTGGGACCCAAGCCATTTAGGGGCTTTAAAAGTAAGAACCAGCACTTTAAATTGTACCCAGAAACAGGCGGGCAGCCAGTGCAGTTCTTTCCTCAGTAACTCCTGCATTAAATAATCTGAGATAAGCTCTTAGAATGGCACTTGATTCCACATCCAATCTAAGTAGAATTTAGGGTTGCCAGCCTCCAGGTGGTACCAACTAGCTCAAGGGGACACCCCCAGGGAGACCAAAAACAATCCAAATAAAATAACAAATTTGATTATTTATTTTAAAGTGCAAGTGCACTTTATCACTGTAAAGTGATAAAGTACAATCATAAATAGCAATAATTTACATTCATAAATAGCAATAATTTACATTCAAGGTATGATTACCCTGATGAATGTAAATTATTGTCATTTATAATTGTACTTTATCACTTTATACTTGAGCACTTGCACTTTGATATAAATAATCAAATTTGTTAATTTTTTGGACTATTTTTGGTCTCCTGGAGAGGGTCTCCTTGAGCTAGTTGGTTCTGATTCAGAGACCTGTTTAGTTGAGCCTCCAGGAGGTGGCTGGAGATCTGGAATTACAGCTAATCTCCAAATGACAGAGATCAGTTCCCCTGGAGAAAATGGCTGCTTTGGAGGGTGGACTGTATGTTTTTATACCCTGCTGAAGTCGTTCCCATCCTCAAACTCTACCCTCTTTGGGCTCCATTCCTAAATCTCCAGGAATTTTCCAACCTGAAGCTGGCAACCCTGGTAGAAGTGTTACTGAATTTCATGAAAACGCTGGTTAAATTGGAAAGTTATGAGTATGAGCCTGTGCGGCAATTTGCACTGTGCCCAATATCTATTGATCATTTGGAGCCTTGCTCAGGTTTCTTCTGCTACCACCCCAGCCCTGTGGAATCATATTAGTACATGTGCAGGCCCTGGTGCGGCAAATAGTAGCTCTTTGGGTCAAGAAAATGGCACAGAGGGAAGGTCTAAGCCCTTTCTCTCCATGCACCATAGTCTTCTTGATCCAAACCAAGCCACCATGCGCCTGGGAAATATGAAATCTCCAGAATATGTCTGTGATGCAACCCATGGGTACACCCTGGAAAAATATAACAGATAGTTAGACTCTCAGCTTTCAGACCAGCAAAGCAGTCCAGGAAGAGATGAGCAGCCTTGCATAGATGCCAGGTATTATATGAGGAACGACGTCTCGTTGACAAGACGACAAAGGTAAAGGGAAGCTCTCACAGAGCATCAGAAAGACTGGTCGTTGTCTTCTTGCATAGTGCAAAGTCGAGCATTTCAGCCTCTGCAGGTTAATGGCACAGACATGTTTTAAGCCTGAATCGCAGGCACACTCCGTGAATTGGGTCTTCAGAAGAACAACCGTACTTGGATGCCACAGATGGAGACTTGAGCAGAAGGAAGTTTTCTGCTGGCTTGTACGCTCCACTCCTCATTAAATTCTGAAGGCCGATCCCTGGGGGATGTGATGGGAATCCTTTCGCTTGAGTCACCGAAACCTGGCCCAGACAGAACCCAGGGGATCACAATGGAAGGAACAGAGATGCTGAGAGCCGGGAAGAGACGAAAGGGATGATCTCATAGTCCATTCACATCTTTCCCTCCCTCCCTCCTGGGCAAGGGTCCCAGAGACAGTATGGGGGAGGAAGGCCCATTGAAGGATGGGTGGGCAGCTATGGGGTCCAACTGACCCATATTTTCCACAAGTTTTATCTTGAACTTGGAGCTGCAAAGTTCCACATCCAGGCAAAAGTGTTGATAAGGTTATCAGCAGAATTTTAAAAGGCGCTCTTTAGGGATGAAAGAATTAAAAACACGAAAATGTTAACCCCTTACCACCACTAAAAGTTATCTTTTTAATGTTTTATTTAAGGTATTTATATGCCCACCTTTCTCCCGAGCATCACAGGATGCAAGGTGAGAAACAACAAGCGAGAAAGAGAGAAAACAAACTTTAAAATAAGATATATAAAAACATCCTTAAAAGCCAACTGAAAAACACCTCATGTCCTCACTAGGAGAAAATTCCCCCTTCACGCAGGCTCAGGCTGCCCCCCCAAACTGTCCAGAATAATTCTAGCTGGAAAACCCAGGAGGGCAGAAGCCCCCTGATCTTTTCTGGGAGGCTGTTCCAGAAACAAGAGGCAGCTACTGGAAAATTCTACACCTTCTCTATTGTCATGTGGGCCTTAGAAAAGGGGGGTACTGACTATAGACCTTGATAGGAAGAATGAAGTTGCCACACAGGAACACGGAGAGTCAGTCTTTCATGTATGTGGGCTCCGGGCCATGAAGAGCTTCAACGGTGAGCACCAACACCTTGAGTTACATCCGGAAACCAATCGGCGGCTAGTGAAGGGACCTCAGAATAGGTGTGACATGGTCCTGCTGGATAGCCCCCAATAACAAATAGGCTGCCAGCTGCAATTCCTGGATTGTCTTCAAGAGCAGCCTTAATACCTTGGCCATCAAAAAGCCATTTTTTTAAAAAAAGGAATGTCTTATGCCCCTTGTGCTTCAGGGAGCCCATAAGGCAAGATCACCCCCAAGGAATGTCTCCTTTCCTTACTGTTTGAGCACTGACTTTGGTAAGCCTTCCTCTCAAATATTTTCTTTTGGCTGCCTTGAGCAAGAAATGGTGAGAGAGCAAGAGTCCCCAAACTTCTTCAGCTTGTGGACAGGTTGGGAAATCTGAGTTATGGGAATAGCTGCCCCACAAAATGGCTGCCACGAGAAGCAGGACCTATCACAGAACAGTGGAAGATAGCGTCTTCTTGCATGAGTCGTGCAAAACTCATGCGAGAAGACGCTATCTTCCACATTTTTTCTACAATGTTCTGCAGTGTTCCGAATGAAGGTGAGTAGTGTGGAAACGGCCCTTTCCTGCTTTGATGAAGATACACTTTGGGATTAAAGCAGCACGGCACCTAAATGCCCCTGGTGGAAAGGGTGGGGAGGGCTTGAAAAAGCAGTTATTCGCTCTGCCAAAATGTAACTAAAGGCATCAATTCCAGTGGAGGAGCTTATTTGAATTAGTGTGAACAAAACAAAAACGTTCTCCTGCAGTTATTTGTTCTCATATTTTGTTATTGTGAAGGGCTATGGCCTGCCCATTTTTTGTTTCTGGTTTGAATAGTTTCTTTGATGCATTTGTATACATTTTTTATACAATTTGTACCTACTATAGATGTTATTTTTACACATAATATGTGATTCTGACCTAAAGTTTAAATATGCAGACATTTTACGAGGGGGGCGGGGAATCAGCATGAAGAAACCGATAAGGACTTAAAAATAAAGACTTGAGGTGAACTTGATTCAGACGAGCGAAGCAAAATTGAAATGCCAATATTTAAATCAACCCAACCAGCAAGCTTGTGAAACTCAACAGCATCCCTAATAAGAAGTATACCCTACTATCATCTGAGATTAGCAAGGAAGAAGGAACATGGACTCATTAGATATAAATCTTCTTTAAAATGTAATACTCTCAAAGCCCACTGAACAACAGAATCCGGAAAGGCCCTTTAATATAGACTGCAGGAAACAAGTGTTGTGGGCAACCACTCCTTTACTAGTAATTTTGCACCATGAGGAACAATGTCTTGGCCCTAGGCTTGCCGACTCCAGATTTAGGGAGTGGAGCCTGGGGAGGCCAAGGACCTTGCAGTACATAATGCCATAGAGTCCACCTTACAAAACATCCATTTTCTCCAGGGGAATTGATCTCTATGGACTGGAGATAACTTGTAATTCCAGGAGATCTCCAGCCATTACCTGGAGGTTGGCAACCCTATTTGGCCCACCTGTGAAAGAAAGCAAGTCAAGTGTTCCCCCCAAAACATGGTTTTGTAGGAAGTTCCCCAGAAACAGAGCCCTGGTGGAGAAGACTATGCTTCTAGCTAACTCTCAAATGATGGGAGTGCTCGGAGGAAGGTCTCCCATGTATCATTGTAAAACACATGGAGGAACATCAAGTTAAACTACAACCCCAAAGGACAGCCACATCTGGGATCAAAGATCTGGGCACAGCTTAGTTCCTGAAAGGACACCAGTTTTCAAGACGAGTATCTGGGATTGGCATCATGAGCACTTTCCAATGCCCCAGTCCCAGCCAACTAGAGGTCCACTGCGTTTCTGGAGCTTTGGAATTAGGAGGTTCCAGAGCCAAGTAGTATTGATTAAGCTCTGGAGTTGCGGGGAGTTGAGAGAAGTACAGACTGAACCCTTGAAATGAGAGCTTGAGAAATGGCATTCCAAAAAGCCACGGGGAGCCCTTGAGTGTCTTGAAGAAAAGAGCCGCTTTGCTGCCAGCGGGCTGTCTTCCGGAGGTGGAGCAGGCCTCATTCGACATCTCCTGCTTGGAAGCAGCTGTCAGTGAAGGAACTGAAACGTGAGGCATTTCTTCTTCAATCCTCCATGTGGAATTCAGTTTCTAAAACAAGAGGGGCCAGGCGCTCCAGCTTCTTGGAAGACGCAATGGGAAGGAACCCTTCCCTGTAACTGCAGGTGAGAGGGGTGAGCATTCTTTTGCACTAAGGAGAAGACACTCTATATATACTCAGAGGTACTTTGTAATTTAGCTGAGCGAACGGGGGAGCAAAAAGCATCCCTTCCCTTTCATTGATGTTTCTGGGGTGGGGAGAGAGTTGCAAACAGGGGCAGAAGTGCTCACCTGTTCAGAAAACATCACCTTCGCTCTGAATTGGCTTTGTGCTATTGTCATGATGTAGCCGCATCCTAAGCTGATTGGCCGTGTGGCATTGTGATGTCACCAGTCTAGGTATGTGATCCCTGATTGGTTAGAATCATTATCCTCAGGGAGAGGATAACAGTTGTTTTTAAAGGGCCACATAACAGCTGCTGAGACAGTAGGTAAGCACTGAAAAGGTATGCACTCAGAGATTTTCAGAGAAAAGGACTCCCTGGCACTGAAAATTTGAATATTCAGACCAGTTATTCCTTGCTACTTGGTGTGCTCCAGTACATTGGGAGCAGAGATCCAGAGCTAAGCCCTAAGGAGTCTAATCTGTGCTGAGGAAACATGAAAAATTCACTCCTGTGGGAATGTCACCGAGGCCCCAAAGTCAGAATTGTGCAGCAGCAACTTGGGCTAGTTAGGGTTAAGGTACAACAGTATAAGTTTGCATGTTTTTGGCAAGAATTGAGGCTATTGGCCTTAAACACACTTTTAATGGAACAGCTTGTGTCTTTAAAATCCATTGTCACCCACTCCATGTTTCTGGGATCACAGAGACAAAAGGTTTAAATAAGTACATATCAAACAGGTGAATGGACCTTGGAAGGTGGGGTTAAAGCTGGAGTCCCAAAAGAATTCCCAGCGGCAGTGCCTCAGCTCCTTGATGGAATCCATCAAATAAGTGTGCTAATCAAGATTTAAGCCACAGGGGCCGTTTTCACACTACTTACTTGCTTCCGGAACATCGCGAAACATAGCACAAAACCCGCAGAAGATAGCATCTTCTCGTGAGAGTTTTGTGCGATGTTGCGCGAGTTTTGCACGATGTCGTGCGAAACTCTTGCGAGAAGACGTTATCTTCCGCAGTTTTTGCGCTATGTTTCGCGATGTTTCGGAAGCAAGTAAGTAGTGTGAAAACGGCCTAGCTTTCAGCTGCTGAGATGGGATACAGAACTGGGCAAACCAATGGCACCACCACCATAAGAATGTAAGAATCAAAGAGGCCTGCGGGCTGAGATCAGTGCTCCATCTGGTCCAGCATCCAGCTTCGTGTTTCACATGTGGCCAGTTGCCTTGGAGGGCCAAGAAACAAGGCATAAAGGCCAAAGCCTTCCGCTAGGCTGCCTCCGCCGGATCACTGGTATACATTCAGAGGTTTGCTCTCTCTGAACATGGAAGTTCCCTTCGGTCACTATAGATATTGATGGACTTATTCTCTATGTATTTGTCTAATCTTTTAAAGCCATCTGTGATCATGACCACCACTACATCCACTGGCATTGAATTCCACAATTTTTTAAATTCCTTATTGAGTAAAGAAGTCTTTCCTTTGGTCTGTCTTAAATCTATTGCTCATCAACTTCCTTGAGTACTTATGAATTCAAGTACTACGGTAGAGGGAGAGAAAAATTCTTTCTATCCATATTCTCCACCCCACACAAAATAGTACAAACCTCTATCTTGTACCCTTCCCCCTCCTTTAGTCATATTTTCTCTAAATTAAAAAGGCCCAAACTTCTTAGCCTTTCCTTGTAGGGAAGATGCTCCAATCCTGCTTTGGTTGCCCTTTTCAGCACTTTTTCTAGAATCACCATATCCTTTTTTGAGATACGGCAACCAGGGCCGTTTCCAGACGGCTTACCTGCACCCGGGACGTCACGCCACGTTTCGGATCGTGCCGGGGGAAACGCGAAATATCGCATTTTCTTGCTCGAATTTTGCGCGATATTTCGCGTTTTCCCCAGCACGATCCGAAACATGGCGCGACGTCCTGGGTGCAGGTAAGCCGTCTGGAAACGGCTCAGAAGTATTCACAAAGACACCTGTCCCACAGATCTATACAAGGACATTACGATATTGGCCGTTTGGTTTTCAGTCTGTAGCATAGTATTTTCCCTTTTCGTCTCTGCCACACATTTATTTGACATTTGCGTTGAATTATCTACCTCGACCCCAAACTCTCTTTCCTGATCAGATGTCACCACTTCGGACCCCATCAGCATATGTTTAAAATTAGGATTTTTCACTCCAGTGTGTATCATTTTACACTTACGTTGAACCTCGCTTGCCATGTTTTCTCCCACTCACTGAGTTTGGAGAGGTGCCTTTGGAGCGCTTCACAATCCGCACTGATTCTCTCCGTCCTGAATAATTTGGTGTCATCTGCAAACTTGGATGCTTTGCTGCTCATCCCCAATTTCTAGATAATTTATGAACAAATCAAATAGCACCGGCTCCAACCCTGATCCCTGTGGAATCCCACTGCTCTCTGTTGCGAGAACTGTCAATTTACTCCTACTCCCTGCTTCCTGCCGTTTAATCAGTTTCTAATCCACAAGAACACTCATCTTCTTATCCCATGACTGCTAAATTTACTCAGGAGCTTTTGGTGAGGGACCTTGTCAAAAGCTTCTTGGAACTCCACATGTATAATGTCTATTGGCTCAGCCTTGTCTACAAGTTTTTAAAACCTCTCAGAGAACTCCAAAAAGATTAGTGAGACAGGATTTTCCTTTACAGAAGCTGTGCTGACTCTTCTTCATTCTAGGGCAATCCAAAGTTGGTCTACTTGGAAAGGTCTTCATTATTCAGTGGGCTTACTCCCAGAAAAGCAGCCTTAGGATCTTAACTTAGGGTTGATTCCTCCATCAGTTTCTGTCAATTTACTTGGGCTAAGTGGCCTGTAATTTTCCATCTCTCTTCTGGACCCTTTTTACAAGTTCACTGTTACATTCACTATGGGCCAAACTACAAGTGACAAATGACACAGGTTGGACACTTGTCAGCTTCCCTCAAGTTTTGATGGGAAATGTAGGCAGCTTGGTGGAATGTTGGGGCAAGTGACAGTTGAAAAGTCCATTGGACAGCAGTTGGAGAGCCAAGCTGCAAGACCAGGACGCCTACATTTCCCACCAAAACTTGAGGGAAGCTGACAAGTGTCCAGCCTGTGTCATTCGTCACTTGTAGCTTGGCCCTATAAGGGCAACTGTATGAAACAAGAGGCTGAACTAGATGGACTGCTTATCTGATCCAGCGGGGCTCTTCTTATGTCTCAATCCCCTACAAGGGACACCTTTTTAGTGCTAATTTTCATATCACTGTTGGGAGATCAACCCTTTCACATCTGAGTTCCTGAAGGGTTCATGATTGTATGCCATGTAGACCCCTTAATTTTTAATTTTCTTGACTCCATTCTTTGTGTACCCTTCCTGAAACAACCAGCTCCCATGTGGGTAACTGTTCCACATGTTCTGAAGCAAAAGCTGACACAAAGAATCCATTCATTTTTTCTACACTTTCCCCATTTTCCCTTAGCAATCCTTGTCATCTAAGGACCCCACCAACACTTTGGCTGGTTTTCTGCTTCTCATGTATTTAAGGAAGTTCTTTTTTTCTAAGCAATATGCTCCTGGTATTGTTGATTTACACTTGTTTTGCCAGAACACGTGCTCCTTCACCTCTTGCTCGCTCTCACACGGACATTTATCTTTGTCTTTGCTTCCAAGATGGAGTCCTGTTTGGAGGGCATCCGTGCAATGACATCTTCTAATTGTCCAGTTTCCAGGTTTTCTCCATTTTCTGCGCACTCTTTCTTAAACCTGGTTTACCACAATCTTTTATGAAAGAATACAGTCAAAGTGCATTAGAACACCTCCAGGGCCCTTTTCACACTACTTTCTTGCTTCCGGAACATCGTGAAATATAGCGCAAATAATGCAGAAGATAGCGTCTTCTCGCAAGAGTTTTGCGCGACATCGCGCGAGTTTTGCGCGATGTCGCGCGAAACTCTCGCAAGAAGACGCTATCGTCCGCGGTTTTTGCGCTACATTTCGTGATGTTCCGGAAGCAAGTAAGTAGTTGAAAAGGGCCCTGGAAAGGAAGATACTTGTTTTTAAAGGTTACCTCAACATCAGTGCCATTTTCCTTTTGTCAGCCCCTCAAGGCCTCTCTTTCTTCAATTGTGCCATCAGAGGGCGTTTTGACTACTATTGCTATAGTGCTATAACTCAGTTACTGATTTTTGTTAAGAAAGCTCTCAGGAATCTCTCTGGTGGCACAGTGGGGGGAAAATGCAGGGGAAACAGCAGCTAATGGATGAAATTAGATAGAAAAATCTCATATCTTGTATACGGGATGGGTTTTTCCTCAAACCATCTCCAGTTTCTTATAAATCTAAATCCAACCATGCTTTCTGATCCCTGATCTCTGCCTTTGGGAGTATCTTATTTTACACATCTGTCAGGTAGTTAGATTTATGAAATAGTGACTGAGAGTGGAACTACAAGTGACAAAAGGCACAGATTGGACACTTGTCAGCTTCCCTCAAGTTTTGATGGGGAATGTAGGCATCCTGGTCTTGCAGCTTGGCTCTCTGACTACTGTCCAATGGACTTTTCAACTGTCACTTGTCCAACATTCCGCCAAGCTGCCTACATTTCCCATCAAAACTTGAGGGAAGCTGACAAGTGTCCAACCTGTGCCTTTTGTCACTTGTAGTTCCGCTCTCAGCCACCTAATAAGTTTCAGCACAAAGCAGGAATTCTAACCCTGGTCTTCTCTTTATCAGGCCAATATGCTACTCAGAATCCCACACTGGCTCTGTTTCAAACCTCTGCATGAATTGTAACACTAAAGTCCCTCACCTCTTTGTGGCTCATCCTGGTCATAGACACCAGTTGTTCCTTTTGTTGTTTGGTCCTATGCTGAGAAGAAAAGATGACACTATCTTATATTGCCTTGCACTGCAGGAGGTAAGATGAATCCTTTGGAAAAGGCAACTCTAGCCCATTCTTTAGGCCCAGGTGGTCAGAAGTAGTTTACTCCAGAAGGACAGTTCACATTGCCTTTAAAAGAAAACAACAGTAAACAACCCCCCCCCCCGATCTTCCAGTGACAATTGAACACACAGTTGTGTCTGGTCAGGTGTGTACAAACTTTATAGCATGTCAAGCCATTAAACCAGCAAGCACAAATGCAGCCTTTATATATCTCTTCAAACAGGACCACTGAAATTTCGCCTACAGCTTAATCTGAAAGGGGATTTGGGAGGTTCCTGCTCAGCTGAAAATTCGCAGTCAAAATAAATTCGGTGAGACTAGTGAAATGTCTCCAGAATTGGAGATGGTGGTGGGCTGTATCTCCCTAGTTAAAGCATATGCTGTGGCAGACCTGGCCCTCGGCTTCATCAGGGCACATCCTGGGAACAAGCACAGGGGTCAGAAAATACAGGGCGGAGTTGAGCTGACGGGGTGAGGTCCTTGTTTTTCTGTTTTCCTTTCTGTCTGTCTTTTTCTTTCCAAGTGGTGTGTTTTTGTTTTGTCCAATTTCCAGGTCCTCTTGTTCTATCTCCCCCTCCCCTCCTTTGCCCTCTGCTGTCGCGGAGCGAGCTGTTCTCTCCCTTTGGCAGCAGTTGCCTGTCTTACGGTGTTGACCTTGGCTGGCTCTCAGTGCGGCTGGAGTGGGATTATACCATAAATTCCTGTCTTCTAGGAATCTAGCCTGGGAAAGCAAGCAAGGCAAAGGAGAATATTTGATTAAAATGCTTTACATCTTACCACATAGCAGAGCCATTTGGCACCGAGACCCAAGCCTTTGGGAAAGGGGGTCTGTGGACACGCCAAGGTGAATGGGGAAGAAGGGGAGACAGGAAAGTTGTACTGACCCATATATATCTGTGCACCGATCAAATTTCTAAGTCCTTAAGAGACGTGTGAGCTTCAGATAGCTGGACGTCATGTTGCTAATTCCAGCTTAAGTGCTTTGTACGGCTCTTTCCTGTACTCCTTCTGCACCCCAAAAGTATGATTTTAATATTATTAGTTTGTACAACGTACTATCAGTGTGCTTGGTGCTTTCATTAAAAAAAGCAAGTTTCTGCCCCCAAAGTGGATGCAATCTAAAGCTTGAAAAAAGAATAGTAGTTACAGGACAGTCATAAAGGGCGAGAGGCGATCAGCACAGTAAATGAAGATATGACTAATATAAATTCCCCCACCCATATTTTGCTTTTTTAAAATATGCATGACAGAAATATTGCATCTAATTCAAAATGCCATACATGGCATTTTCTGGTCTATCTGCTGCCCTGCTTCAGTTTTCCTTTGCATGGGTTTCACTCCAAGGTCTGTCTCACTGAGCAGGAAGTCATCTAGCCCTCTGCAGGACCAGCAATGTTAGGAAGCAAAGAGGTTGATCTGGGCAGAGATGTGGTGATAAATGTTAGGAGGTGGTGGAGGTGATGGAAAGTGCCATCAAGTCATAGCTGACTGAGGGTGACCCCTGCTGAAGGTTTCATGGCAAGAGACTAACAGAGGTGATTGCCATTGTCTGCCTCTGTAACCCTGGTCTTCCTTGGAGGTCTCCCAACCAATTACTATCCAAGGCTAACCCTGCTTAGCTTCCAAGAACTGGTGAGACTCGCCATGCCTGGGGTCAAGGTATTCAAACCTGGCTCTCCCCGAACCAAGTCCAACGCTCGAACCACTACACAGAACGCTGATTCTGAAAAGTAGCCAGATGAACATGTGGCTCGTGGCATATACCAGATCCTGTGGGCGACTGTCCCTTATAATAAGTTTTTTCCCTAGCAGGAGTTGCTTCATTGTCGCTGTTTTTCTCTGTTTTTGCTTTCCAACAGGAATGTCATCCTCTAGTGGTCTACATCCAAGTTTTTCCCTGCGCTCGGCACATTCTTTCTGTTTTATTATGAATTTTTTTAAAAAAATGAATGCCGTCCAATGAGTTAGTTGGGAAGGTGCGCGTTTTCAAAGGTCTCACCTGCATTGGCACCATTTTCCTACTGCCAACCTCTTGCGGTCGACATTTTCCCTGCCATGTCACTGGAGTACTTTTTAAAAAGAAATAGTAATTCCTGTAGCATTATTATAATGCATCAGCAATATAGCAATTACTGATTTTTTTTTTAAAGCCATCCAGTGCCATGATGGGGAAGAAATACAGGGGACGTGGGCCATTTCCACACGGCTTACCGAAATCTCACACGAAACCGCGTGAGAAGATGCTGTTATTGCGTCTTCTCGCGTGATAACAGCGTCTTCTTGCGCAATTTCCCGCGATAACAGCGTCTTCTTGAGCAATTTCGTGCAAGATTTCACTGTTTTCCGGAACAAGGTAAGCTGTGTGGAAATGGCCATGGTAGCCGACAGAGGAAAGTGACAGAAAACGCTCAAGTAGATTCTCTATTGCCAATACAAATGCCTCTGGTTTTGGACTGGGAACGAATGCAGAATGAAGAATTCTCACCACATAGAACCAGCCAGTGATGTTTGAAGTGAACTTCAATGGGCTTAGACTGGAGTAACTCACCATAGGATTGCACCGTTAAGTTTAGACTTTATGGGTATCTTGTCCGCTGTGATGGGACCATTTTAATTTAGAAAGTCAGGTTTGGCTTTGACTTTCAAAAATGAGAACTTTCCCTCCAACCTGACTTGATGGTCAGGGTGTCTGTTCAGAAAGAAAATATACATGTTCCTATGCATAGCCCAAACACCCATAGTTCAGTGGCGCAGCACATGCTTTTCACACACAAGACTTTGGGAATCTCCAAGGACAGGTTTGGGATTCCCAACTTGGGAAAGATCTCCGCCTTGGAGAACCATTGCCAGTTAACAACAAGAAAATATTAAGATGATGGAGCTGACGATCTGATAGTACAAGACGGTGTTTTTGCATAGCTGAACAGGGTTTGCCAGAGACTAAACCTGAAACCTTGGCCCTTTTCACACTATATACCCACTTCCGGGACATCGCAAAATGTAGCACAAAAATGCGGAAGATAGCATCTTCTCGCAAGAGTTTTGTGCGACGTCGCGCAAAACTCTTGCGAGAAGACGCTATCTTCCGCGTTTTTTGCACAATGTTTCATGATGTCCGGGAATCAGGTATGTAGTGTGGAAAGGGCCCTTCTTATGCAAAGTAGGTGCTCTAGCACTGAGATGCAGCCTCTCCCTTCCTCCTTTTCTCCCATATGTCTGTCTTTAAGGAAGTACTTCTTCACCCAAAGAATGATTAACACATGGAATTCACTGCCACAGGAGGTGGTGGCAGCTTCAAGCACAGACAGCTTCAAGAGGGGACTGAATAAACATATGGAGCAGAGGTCCATCAGCGGCTATTAGCCACAAGGTATAGATGGAACTCTCTGTCTAGGGCAGTGATGCTCTGTATTCTTGGTGTTTGGGGGGGCAATCAGTGGGGGGGCTTCTAGTGTCCCTTCCCCACTGGCAGACCTCCTGAGGACACCTGGTTTTTTGGCCACTGTGTGACACAGAGTGTTGGACTGGATGGGCCATTGGCCTGATCCAACCTGGCTTCTCTTATGTTCTTATGACAAAATGTGCGCTATCTGAACCATGAGCAAAGCTGAACAAAACAGCAATCCAGCAGATGAAAGACTTTGTGGGTGTTCTCATATGAAGCAGCCATGTACCCTTGGTCTACCTAGGCCTCTCTGCCTGGTCATGGCTCCCCAGGGTCAGCTAACACTGATTGTTGGGAAAACCTAGGATTGAACCTGCGAGCTTCTGCATGCAAATCAAGTGCTTGACTACTGAGCCATGGCCACTCCCAAGAAAAAGCTGCTTCTAACAATGGTCTCCTTTGATGGGTGAAGAGCCTGTCCCAACACCTGCAAGTATTTTATCTGGAGGGTTTGCCAGAGACTAAACCTGAAACCTTCTTATGCAAAGCAGGTGCTCTAGCACTGAGATGCGGCCTCTCCCTTCCTCCTCTTCTCCCATATGTCTGGCTTTAAGGACAGACGAGCTTTCACGGGGTATGCAACTTCCAGACCTGGCACGTTTTCATTCCACAAATGAAGCTCTGTTATCACTTTACACGTCCTGTGGCATTCCATGCAGGTTCCAAAATGGAGCTTGCCGGTTTGAATTACGCTCTGAGGGAAGAGCTCGACAAAGCCTGAAATGCAAACCTGGGGAGGGAAGGGCGTGAAACGGATTCTGGACTTGACTTGCAGAGGCGAGGTGATGTTCATTGCCTTTGGCACTGTCAGTTCTCTCTCTGAGGCTTCTCTGGGCCATGCAGTGCTGGGGGTGGAATCTAAGCAGAATCCTTGGTGCCCAGCTAGCTTTGAAGTTATGGAATTGCGGGATCCTTCTTGGATCTTCTTGGATGTGCCACATTACCAAGCCTGGGGACAGAGAAAAATGTTGAAAAGGAGAGAGAGAAGGGGGGCACATCCCTTTGCAACAATGGAGGAAGCCATCAGAGCCAAGTATACCTGAATCTAGGCCTGGAGAAGAGCCCCTGAGCTGAATTGTAATGAGCAAAAGGGCCTGCTTTGAAGGTCGTCCAAAGGCAGAAGGTGAAACTTCCATGGTTTATACAAGAGGCTTGTGCATTCCCCTAAGACTCCAGCGTGGCTCTGAGATCTGAGTTCTGACAGTCTAGAATAGGTTGATAGCTCTGGACTAATAGCAATATCTACAGCGGGGTCCCCAATCCTGTTGAAGCTGACAATAGTTTGGGAATCTGAAGAACAGGGAATAGATGCCACAACAAAATGGCTGCCGTATGGGATGGCCGAATCACAAGATGTTGAGAAGCTCCAGAAAATGTTAGGTGGTTTCAAGCCAAACCTCATTCTGTGATGGAGGATAACTCGGAAGTGACATCATAGCATTTGTGACATCACCCCATCCCCAAACTCCATCCCCCAAAACTTGGGATGAGTGTGCCGCTGCAGAGCTGGCAACTCTAGTTGGGGCTCAGCCAGTGCTAGGTTCACAAGCATGTGAATCAGCTGCCAGGATCCAACCTTTGGGTCAGAGCCAGGGGCTGCCCCACCCTCTAGCATCCTTTAGGGACGAGCCTTTGGGGATGCCTCAGTTGCTGGAGGGAAGGAGTTCAGTCTCACCCACTACCCTCTCTCTCCTGTCTAGCACGTTTTCCCCAGCTGCGGCAGAGAGGCCCAGCCCATCTGCTCTGGCTCAACTGGGGCCTCTCTTTTAAAGAAGCCGCTGGAGGTAGGGTAGCCCTGGGCTCATCTAATGCCCCAAGATGAGGGGTGTGAGAAACAGGCAGGATTGGCCCTCCAGTGTGGTCACCTCCTCTTTGGCCTGGCCTGCACCAGTGCCTTGTCTGCTCCCCAGACTGGCACAGGCCTAAGGGGGTCCAGGAAACACCCTCCGCTTCAGAGCCCTGCATCCTTACTGGGCTGAGCAGCAGGCACAGCTGGCTCTGGGAGCAACCGAGAAGTTGCCCTCCCATCTCTCCTTCTGCACTTTCTGGTTGGGGCTTGGGTCCTGGGGAGGGCAGGGCTGCCAGTGCTGACCAATCAGGTGGCCCATCAGAGCCGGTAAGTGCAGGTCTAGGGCTCCCAACCCCTGGATATCAGCAGTCATCAACAGGGTGCTTTTGGCCATGGACAGAAAGATTTTCTCTCACCACTGAGTTAATGCAACTAGAACACAAGCAGGTGGAATGACAAAGGGCTCTGGGCTCATGCAACTTCCAGGCAACCTGGAGCACCTCTTGTTATCCAAAGGTCCTTCTGTCCTGTGGGCCCACATAACAGACATTTGGTTGCTGCTCCTTATGATATTGCAAAGATTCTCTCTAGTCAGAACTGGCATGCCAAAATCCCCTGTGTATGCAGCGGAGAAAGGGCAGGGGACATCTGTGAAAGCAGGGGCAGAGAAAATGGTCTGGAGAGGGCCAGTTGAAGGAACTGGTTGTTTCCTGTCCAGGCTTCCTTTCCAGGACTGACTCTTCTAGCCCTCGAGATTTCTAAACAAGCGGTTGTGTCACTGATTAGGGCCAATCCTCGACTGATATTTGCAGGGTGTGCAGTTAAGATAATTAAAACCAATTCAGAGCGACAGCAGCAAGTGCTGTTCCTCTCCCCACTCCCCACTCCAGAAGGAAACAGCCGATCAAATATACGAGAAAGGCAAGAGCAGAGATACTGGCTTGTCCCTTCTTGCAACGAACGAATCGGTGTGGACAGACGGATCCTAATTGAATCCAGGAGGGTTGGATTCAGGCAGACAAAACACGAGGGTGACTCAGAGCAAAGGCTTGGCCAGCTTTCGGATGACACAGTAGATCCCGGCCAAGTGGGAACCTGGCCCAGTCGGGCGGGCGGGGGGGGGGGGGGACATGGGCTCGTCCTCCAGACACCCACCTGCTTTCTGTAGGCCACAGGCTGCAGCCAAAGTTCGGACTTAGGCAAGGCTCACGGCTGTAAGAACTGTGAGGCTCTGCTGAGGACAGACTCGGGTAGCGCTTCTTCTTGGGGATTTCCCCCCATGCAATGGGAAAAGCCCCCATTTTAAAAGGGAGCATCCCTATGAGGTTGCACTTGTTCTGAGGACAAGTTTGGTGTAGTGGTTAAGAGCGCGGAACTCTGATCTGGACAACTGGGTTTGATTCCTCACTCCTCCACTTCAAGCCAGCGGGGTGACCTTGGATCAGTCACAGCTCTCTCGGAGCTCTCTCAGCCTCACCCACCTCACAGGGTGTTTTGTTGTGGGGATAATAATGACATACTTTGTAAAACGCTCTGAGTGGGCGTTAAGTCGTCCTGAAGGGCGGTATAGAAACCGAATGTTGTTGTTATAATTTGTTGGCCTCCCAGGGCTTTCCCTCTTTAAACTGAATCACAGAAAAACGTCCTTTGATTCAGTGCAAGGGAGGGCTTTTTTCTGGGAAAAGAGGTGGTGGAACTCGGTGCTGGAACTCAGGGCCGCACAATGATGTCACTTTGGGTCAGCTGGAACAAGGGGGGAGTTTTTTAAAGTTTAAATTGACCTCGGTGAAAATGGTCACATAGCCGGTGGCCCCGCTTCCTGATCTCCAGACAGAGGAGAGTTTAGATCGCCCTCTGCACCACGGCGCAGAGGGCAATCTAAGCTCCCCTCTGTCTGGAGATCAGGGGGCAGGGTCACCAGCCATGTGACCATTTTCAAGAGGTGCCGGAACTCCGTTCCATCCCGTTCCTGCTGAAAAAAAGCCCTGGGTGGCTCTGAGATGGGAACCGAGCTAAGCTATGCCTTCAAAATGGCGGACCCATGCTCTTTACCCCCCCCCCCCGACCCTTTAAAGGGCTTTTTTTCTTTACCCAGTCGACCCATGCTGTGGCTATGCAGCACAGTTCAGCTGGGAAAGGAAAAGGGTGGTTTCCAAACTGGAAGGGGGAGGAAGTACTGCATCCATACAACGTGTTGGATAAAGTGGGGAAGGGCAGCAGGCAGGGTGGGGAGGCCATAGCAGTAAGCAGCTCAAGGATGGTATGTCTGGACAGTGTTCTGGCCCAGTCCCATATTGCTTGATACTGGCACCATGGCAGGTGTGTGTTTTTTTCAACCCCCCTGTGAAAGCAGCCTCAAGCAGTCCTGTGATGTGTAGCAGCAGCTACTAGCTCAGCTTTTATCTGCATCCCTTCTCTGGAACCGGATGTGCATATATTTACTTGGCCATCTTTCCCAACAACATTGTAAGTTAGGGTTGCTAGTATGAGCCCCGTGATGAAGCCGAGAACAGTGCCTGGCAGATGTCCATTTACTGAGCTTGCGGCAGGGAGATATCACCTGGGGTCTTCCCGGCTTTCCCTCTTAGCCACAAAACTGCTCAACGCTCATTTATACAAATCCATCTGCGTGAACGTGGCAATGTGTGCATGCACTTTGTCGCAAGGAAAGGTGGCTCGAATTAAGCCAAAATGGCACACAGTTGTGCCACAAGCAATACACTAAGTAATTAAAGTTGAAAAGAACAAGTGTCTGGTAGCACCTATAAGACGAACAAAATTTGTGGTAGGGTGTGAGCTGAAGAAATGAGCTGTGAGCTGGGACTCACAAAAACTCATACCCTACCACAAATGTTGTTAGTCTTATAGGTACTACTGGACTCTTGCTCTTTTCTACTGTTACAGACAGACGAACACAGCTACCCATCTTAAGTAATTAAAGGTTTGTGTAAACCCAGTGTGACCATCCACGGAGGAGGCTACCTGTTGCATCTCTGCATGATTTATTGTTCTGCCCTGGTCACGTTCCATTCAGTCTTATTTGGGAATGAATAATTCTGGTACTTCACTACATCAGGGCCGATTCCAGACGACTAACTTGAAGGCGCTGCATGCCGCCATGTTCCGGATCGCGACGGGGAAAACACGACGTCGCGCCAAACTTGCGTGAGAAGACACGATATTTCACATTTTCCCCGTTGCGATCTGGAACATGGTGGCATGCAGCGCCTTCAGGTTAGTCATCTGGAATCAGCCCAGTAGTGGTGATCTGAGCTTTTGCAGCAGAACCCACTGCCCTTAGAAGATGTTGCCTGTTGTATCTCTAGATGCATCACCACATAGTTCTCTGGCTATGCCTTCTCCTAATCGGTCCCCATTGTGGGTGAATAATTGTCCCAAGTTGCAGTGCAGAGACATTAACATGTGTCTTCAGAGGAGGCTGCCTGTTGCTTCTCTGCTAGAGTCACTGCTCCGGGCTTGTTTCCTTCTAGTCTGGATTTGTACTTAGGCTGAAACAGGAGCAGTAGTGACTCCTAAATTCTTATGCTGTCTGAGCTATGAGAATGTTGGGAACCTGAGTCCTGAAACTGAACACATGCCTGGAGACCCTTGAAGAATGTTCCCAACACAGCATGGCTTTCCCTGCACTAGTTCAGCTACCCACGTGGCCAAAGCCCTGTTCCCCAGTCCTGGGGAGCAGACCAGATTTAGCATCTTCCAGACGCTGCAGCTTTCTCAGTTGTTTTGTTTTTCCCCCCTTACATTTCTGGCCTGGCACCCTCTCCGCTTTCCCATGTTCTGACCCGACTTTCCTGTGCACGGACTCCTTTCTTGTGGGGGGGGGGGCGACAGGCAGCGAAAGGGCCCATTGCTGGCAGGTGCACCCTCTGGCTTGTCCCTGCTGACCAGTATTGTGGATGGAGCAGCATTCCTGCTGGTGGGGACGGCTCCCCACCGCTTGGCTGCCGTCTCGCTTGCTTGCTGTGCGAAAGGAACTTGTGCCCGTGCCAAAGGCTTCCCAAGAAATAAACATCATTCTAAATGAAGGCAGGAATGAATGAAGTAACATGGAAGGTATGAGATTGCCCCACCCCATCTTGCCCCGCCTCTCTGCCCCTCCAAACAGACGACTCCATCCATCCAGAAACCGTTAGACTGGCTCCAAAGCAAGGGGGGGTGTTTTTTTATTTAGTGTAGACTGGAAGGGGGCAGGTCAGCTTTCTCGAAAGGCACCCACTTGCTATCAGTGGGAAGAGAACGGCATTCTGGTTACGAAATGAAATGCTGTCCCCCCACATACACACCCAGTGGTGCAGAAAAAGGAGTCTGTGCACGCTCTTCTTTCTGTTTTTTGCATCTGCAGCTCTATGGAGTTGCCTCTCTCCCATTCTCTTCCTTCAAATCCCTCTTGCTTGGATGTTCTTCCTGAGCACAGATATATCTTGCCTGCTGGACGAGTGAAACAAACCCCTCTTCGAACATGCTCAGAGAACCTCACCCTTCATTTGCTTCTGGAATTCTATGTGCTGCAGGCCCTGATTGGACCCTCCTTCAGATGAGCTCAGAGAACCCTAAACTCCTTGAGTTGAATGCCGAGGATCCTAAATAGATTATTTAAGCACAGGGGCAAGTGACAGTGGATAGCCCAGGTGAGCCTGATTGCCTCAGATCTCAGAAGCTAAGCAGGGTCGGCCTTGGTTAATAATTGGATGGGAGACCTCCAACGAAGACCAGGGTGGCTGAGGAAGGCAATGGCAAACCACCTCTCTTAGTCTCTTGCCATGGAAACCCCACCAGGGGTTGCCATAAGTCAACTTTGACTTGAGGGCACTTTCCACCACCACTGGGGTAGAGTAGGGGAGCAACAACTGTCTGTGATAATGTTGGTGTGCTGACAAAGGAAGGGGGGGATTGGCCAGACAGTAAGCAAGCCCCAGGTGCACCATCAGCAGCTTCGGAGCTCACCTTCAACCTAGCTGACGCCTGCACAAGTCCAGAAGGGCAATGCCAGGCATAAACCATACCCAGGGAATATTGGCTATTAAGGCCACTGGGGAAAATCCCAGTGCAACAATGGCCTGCGGGGCCACAGCCACCACCCTTCCAGTGCTGCCCTGACCTTGGGTGCCCCTGCACAAGGTGGCAGGAGCCGCGGCTGCCATCGGCGGCCTCAAGCAAGCAACCTCCACTCTGTATGACGCAGGTGGGTGTGAGCTGGGCAGAAGTTGCCGCAACCTGATTCTTTCCATCTCACGGCATCAGGGTGGTTTCTCTTCCTGCTCCCCTCCCCCTCTGTTGGGGGCTGGGGAGCAGGCCTTCTTTGCCTCCCAGTTTGCCCTTGACTACACCTGTGACCTTTCCCAAAGTCGCTAGCCCCCACAGCACTATCAGCTTGGGGGCTCCCCTTAGTCGCTTGGACAGAGAACTGGTCCTGCATGCCAAGCAAGCTGATGTGGCATATTATTGTTCAGCATGCATGCTGGGGGTGGCCTCACCCTGTTTTTCCATTTCGCATATACTGTCTTCTGGACCCAATGCATCTGTGATGCCCAGGATGTTATGAAACAGCACAAACATAAAACCGCCTACTATGGAGTCAAACTCTTGGTCTAGCCCAGCTTTGCCTCTTCTGGCTGGCAGAGTTTCTCCAGAGGTCTTTGCCAGCACTCCTACCCAGAGGCCCTTGAACTGGAGGTGCTGGGGACTGAACCTGGGACCTCTTGCATGCAAGAAAGACTTGGCACTACTGGGCCACTGGGCTCCTCCTGACCGCCTCCTTCCACCCAGCCATTTTCAACCCAACAACTTTGGAAAACTGAATTCTGTATTCAGTGCCCCTTGGCCAACTTTGCTTGGCCTTTGTGATGCCAGATTCAATATAACAGTTTCTATCCAGTGCAATGCCAAGTCCTTGTTTTTCTGTTGTGAACCAACAACTACATCTGGACTAAACTCCAGAGCTCTCCCTCTGCCCTGGGGTCAAATGGCCACTCAGGTTGCCAACCTCCGGGTAGCACCTGGAGTTCTCCCTTAATTACAAGTGATCTCCAGACTATATAGCTCAGTTCCGCGGGAGAAGACAGCCTTGGAGCCCCATTGAGCTCCCCCTTCCACACACTCTGCCCTCCTCAGGCTCCACTCCCAAATCTCCAGGAATTTTCCAGCCTGGAGATGGCAACCCTAAAGGAGACAAGGATGATATATGATGCCCTCAGCTCCTTGGAGGAAGGGCAGCATAAATATGTAATAAATAAATAAAGATCGACATGGAGCCTCTCTGTTCAGAGGCAGTATATCCCAGAACACTCGCTGCTGGAGACAAATGAGAGGGGTGGCGTGTGGGCTTCCCTTCAGGACATCTGGCTGACCGTTGCTGGAAACAAGATGCTGGAACGAGGTGGACCCTCAGTCCGATCCAGCAGGCAGTCTTTATCTTGGTGTTCCATTATTCCACACACGCTGACATAGAGAAGGAGCTGAATCGGGGAGGGTGGAGGTGGACATTGGGAGAGCAGAGCTTCCAACACCCCATCGATCTTTCAGCCAGTTGCCAAACTGGGAGAGAGACCCAGAAACGTCAGGATGAATCTGGTGTGATGTCGGGAACCGTTGTGGTATTTGCCTGGAGGCCATGAAGTCATGGAAGTTGGGCCTTCCCAAGGACACGCATTCCTCCACCTCCCTCTCCAGCTGTGCCCAAGAGGGGGGGCACCCAGCCATCTCCCCCCCCCAAGGGGACATGGCCCACATTCTTTTCTGCTGAGCTCCACCTCCCTATGGTCCTTCTCCCCCCCCCCTCGATGCTCTCTTCTCTGTCCTTGCGCAAGGCAAAGGGGACATGTTTGGCATGTTTCACAGCCTCCTTGTTCCTCAGCCAAACTCGGCAGGAACGGCCGGCTGGGTCAGACGAGGAACATCGCTGGCTCTGTTCCTCCCACTGAGGCGACATAAGACCCAGGCTCTCCCTTTGGGCTGCCCAGGTGGACATCCAGCAGACCCGAATCTGTACCAGTTCATGTCCTAGACTTCTGTGCAGCTCACCAGGGACATAGAATTCTCCCCCGGAATTCTTCGGAATTCTGAAGGAAGAGCAGAGCACTTGCAAAGATTCCTACCATATGTGTGGTTTCTAAGATGGAAGGTGATGTTTGAGCCTGCTTGCAAAACTTTTGACAAAGCAAGACAGCCAGAGGCATGTCAGTTTCCAGTGGTGAAGGAAAGGTGTTCTGCACATGCTCCAAAATGCTCCTTCGTGCCTCTTAAGCTTGGAAAGCCGTTGGCTGAACACTGACACAATGCCACCTTTCCCTCCCTCCTTTTAAATGTCTCCTAATACCCTCGTCTTCATCAAAGCTCTTGACTAAACCATTCAATCCTTGCCCATCCTTTACTGAAAAACAACCTATGTACTTAGGGTTGCCAATTATGTGTTGGGAAATTCCTGGAGATTTGGGGAAGTGGAACCTGAGACTGCGTTGCACAGTAACTTCCAGATAAACAGCTGGGAGTGATGTCACTATGTTGAGCAATGCTCTAGGAATACACCCAATCTTTACGGTAAATACCATAGAGATTGGGGGTCTCTAGAGCATCACTTGACACTGTGACATTATTTCTGGGTCTTCACTTGGAAATGATGTCACCATGTTGAGTGATGGTCCCCCTCTCCATGGCCTGTCCCCAAACCTTCTAGGTTTGCCAGGCAACACTGTCTGTCTGTCTGTCTGTCCGTCCGTCCGTCCACCTGGCCCTTCCTCCAAAAAGCTTGGGATAGTACACAGGGGGTTTCCTGTTCTCTGTTTTATCATCACAACAACCCAGTGAGGTAGGTTAGGCTGAGAGAGAGTGACGGGCCTAAGGTCACCCAGCAAGATTCATAGATGAGTGAGGATTTGAACTTGGGTCTCCCTGGGGCCGAGTCTGACACTTTGACCTCTGTATCATAGTGGATCTCTTCCCTACGCAAGTGTAGCATCAACAGTGCGTGGCGTACTACCAAGTTTACAGCATGCATCACCAATCATGGCCAGACCGAACAGCCATATTGCACCACTTTTCTTTCCCTTTTTACTGCTGCTGCAGCTGCCAACCAGGCTTTTCACCCCAGAAGGAGCAAAAAATGGGGGGGGGGGGTAGGGGGGGGGAGAGTGACATCATGGAATGTCACAACAGCACTTCTGGTTGCACCTGACAGTAACATGGTGACTCTCTAGGAATTCTCTGGTCTCTTGTGGTGTCACGTGTGGGTACAACTGGATGCAACATTGTGACAATGTGCCACAATGCTCCCCCCCCCCGCTTTTTTTCTTCCACTGGAGTAGAGAGTGGCAGAGGGAACTGTGAGTCGGGGCAGGTGATTGTAAACCTACTAGCCTCACCTAGCAGAAAGATGAAGCAGAGATTGATGGAATTCCTAAATCAAGCTGGAAACCAAGAGCTGCAGGTTACTTTAGCAACTCTGTCTCAATGCTTTGCATCCAAACCACACCCCACACCTCAGTGCTGTTTCCCATTGGTGGTATGGTTGCCAGGGGAGACGGTTGGGGATACTCTGGTATTTGGCCAACACTCTGGTTAAACCATAGAGCTTCGCCCAAATACCAGAATGTCCCCAGCGTCTCCCAGCAATGTGCTGACAGCATTTCCAGGTGATGTCACAGAGAGTGATGTCAGCACATCGGGATGCTGCTTATGCACCCTCCCTTGCATTTCCTGGCATTTTACCCCTGCCAGCCGGCTGAGCGGTGGCAGGAAGTGCCTGTTGGTGGAAGTGGATCCCCAGCTCTGACTAGGAGAATGGTAAGCCTGATTGATGCTAGCCATCAGGAATCATAGACACTGGCACCTCTTCCTAAGGCACTGCAGCTCCCATGCTCTTTACTTCTGGAGCCACAATGCAACAGAAAGCTTTCTAGTGTACCACCAATTGAAACAGTCAACCCTCACCTATGCTGCTACCTAAGATCCAACTGGGACTGAACCAGGAGCCAGCATGCGCCCTTCTACTCTACTACTAAGCAAAGTTTGAAGACTTCCTCCGCCCTACTGTTGGATACACACCACGTTCTCTGTGCAAAAGAGGAGCTCTGTAGCTGAGCTGCAGCTCCTCTCAGGCATTGGCTTTTCAGTCCCGATTTCCAATACGAGATGTTCCAGCATCATTCTGAGCAATGCTCTCTTGGGAAGCAGAACACAATCAGAACCGGCTCTGAACTGTGAGTGATGAGGGTCCCCAAAGAGCACTTGAGCACATACCAAATTCATAGAATCTTTGCAGCGGTTCATTTGATTGTTCCGTCTTGATCAACGGCCAGCACAATTTCCAACATGGGAAAACGATTTCTGTTTCTCACCTCATTCCGTGCTAAGAACCAATCTCACCATGAAGAAATCTTCGGGCCTTTTTTGCTGAGCAGCCCGAGATATAAATTAGCTTTGAATTCAAATAGGGGCTACCTCATCAGGCCCTTTACATGCAGCCCCACCGAATTAAACCATTTTCAGAATGAATTGATGGATCAGTTCAAGGCCGGATGATTAATCATGTTTAAATACATGCGCATCTTGCCAAAACCATGATATAGGTGTTCTTGGAAGGAAGCGTAAAAACTTAGCAAGCACAAGCTACCGCACATTCTTGGAATGAAAGACCATCTTTAATATTTCCATTTCCATGACCAAAACAACTTCAAGCAAAAAAGCTCTCAGCCTCAAAGATTAATCAGCTGAAGTATTAGTTGATTGATCTGTGTCTGCCATTTCAAACATTTTTATTTCACTTTCCTCCAGGCGGCATTCTTCCTGGTTTTCCTGTCTACCGTTTTGCTCCCATCGTAGCTCTGTGAGGTTGGTTAGGTTGTGAGATGGTGTTTTGCCAAGGTCACTGTGTGAGCTTCATGGCTAACTGAGAATTTCAGTCCAGGTCACCCAGTTCCTAGTCATATAGCTAAACCTGATTGCCCACGCTGTGTTCTGATATTATCCAATTTATTACATGATCCCTGATTAGTTAGGGTTCCTCATACACTTAATCTATTCAGAAAGAAGTGCAGGAGAGGAGGAATGATAGCAAAGCAGCAACAATGAGGAAACTTTAACACCTAATGTTTCTTTTTTTAAAGTGAATATTGTCACAAACAAAATGTGCTTTGGAAAATATTTCTCTTCTCCACAAAATTGCTATTTTCAGTCTGAAAAACTGAAGCAGGAAACTATTTGGTACCCTAATGATAATTATAGCAGGTCAGACTGAACATGGCAATAGTCTAGGACAATTGTGCACAGTCCACAGAATACAAAGAGCCTCATCTTACTACATAATTGAGTAAGCGTGTTCCAGACGACTCACTGGTTAGCCCAGAGCGCAGGCACGATAGCATGCCCCTAGCGGGGATAAGTGGAGTGTCGCTCCCATCTGCAGCTGCCCGATCCAGACCCAAGGGGGCTAGAACAGGCTACTGCCTGGCGCACAAGACCGCCAGGGCACCTGCATCCTCCCCTCCCCGTGCTCCTGACCTTTCTACCCACCGAATGGGTGCAAGAGCACCCTGGGCAGCTGTCTCGTCTTCCCCCCCTCGCCTTTCCACCTGCCCGATCTGCGCAGGAGTGCCCCAGGCGGCTGCCTCCTCCGCCCCCCCCCTTTCCACCTGCCCCATGGGCACAGAAGCACCCCAGGCGGCTGCCTCCCCCTCTCCCTTTCCGGCCTTTCCTGTTTCCTCAGAGACCAGGTCTACCTACCTCCCATTCCTTTATAGGGTCAGACCCGCGGAGTCAGGTCTCCCCACCCCCCACAACACTCCTTGCCTCTGCAGGCACCCAATTTGGCATCGATTGGGGCCGAATCAGGCATCTGTGGGAAACAGGAGCACCCCACGGGGCTTGCTGCCCCCCCAACGCTCCTTGCTCTGCAGCCAGCTGAGGGGCGCAGGAACACGCCAGAGCCCTTGCCACCACCCCCAGCAGCACTCCCTGCCTCTGCAGCCGGCTGCAGGGATGAATCAGGCGGCTGTGGGTCGCAGGAGCGCTCCAGGGCCCATGCTGCCCCCAGCAGTGCTTCCAGGTTCCGGAGCCACCCAATGCAGGCCATGGAGGCAGCAGAGAGGCCCAGGATGGCAGCACCGCTCTCCCAAGGCCCCGCAGCAGGGCCCTGCAAAATCAGTTTTCTAGAGCTCATTGTATTTTTTCTCACAACAGGCTCTATTGCTAGTTCACAATAATCAAAAACCAAAAGAGCCACATGATACAGTGCGCGCTCTGTGCACCAACTTACAAACACGCACACACAGTAAAATAAGATTAAACTATTAAATATATAACTATCCCCATGACTGCATCTACATAATTTTCTGGACTTTTACTTCTCTCTCTGGGAGGGAAGGTAGCATGGTAGAGGCCGATCCCGTCGAATCTCAGAAGTTAAACAGGTCAGTACTTGGACGGGAGACCACCAAGGAAGACTTTGCAGAGGAAGGCACTGGCAAATCACCTCTGCTTCCAACTTGCGACTTGTCCTCACATATGCATGCATACACTTCTATCTCTAGCATGGGCCTGCAGCTCACGCATCCTCCATTCCCTCTGGTGCTGGATGCTTCACCAGGCAATTCCCACTTTCCTGGCATATGAGGCATGTGCTGCATCAGGTATGGTGCTCAGAAGAGCCACGTGTCAAAGAGCCACATGTGGCTCCCGAGCCATTGTGTGTGTATCACTGGTTTAGGGGCAATGCCGTGTATGGGAAATTGCATTTATTTGATTTATTTTAAATATTTAAACCCTACCTTATCTTTTCAGGGCATCTAAAAAAGCACTGAAAGCTTCAAGGACAGAGAAATGGCATAGCAGAGTTTAAATACCTAAATAAATAATGAAGGAAAGTAAATAAGTTATGGTTCTGCTGGTTTATAGGTCCTAGGCCAAAATGATTTTAAAGGTACCTCTGCACTTTCAATTGAACTAAAAAACAAATCAACAATGAGAGCAGGGCTTTCAAATTAGGCATAATATATGCCAAATGGCTCTAATTGATATGAGCAGCTGCATTTTGCACTAGTTGAAGTTTCAAAATTGTCTTCAAGGGCAGTCCCATGTAGAGTATATTACAGTAGTCTATCCCAGTGACATGGATCAACATGGGTGGGTTCTCTAGGTCCCTTCTGCTTTCAGGTTGGAACTTTATGCTTAGAAAAAACAGAGTGCTGCCATTCCCTAAAGTTTACAATCTAATGCACATCACACTGGTAAGGAAATGGACACAATAGGGAGTTTGGTTTTGAACAGGGCATATGGTGCCCATTTTAGCATGCGGTGCACACAACTCTGCTCTGCAGCCTTGCTTTGTAATGGAGAACATGGCACAGCAATCAATGTGCAACACACAATAAATGCTCCAATCTGCTTTTGAGAAAACAACATGCCTACTTTTGCAGGGAGTTGTCCCAAACATGAGGTATATGATTTGTGGAGAGATATATATCTCCCGAAAGAAATGATTCTGTGCACCCCTATTTTATAACCCATCTGATGTTTCCCTATAACCTGTTTGAACCCATCTTTTCCACAGTCTTCAGCAAGGTCTCCGTATCACTATAGGCTTCCCTGGCTCTAGTTCTGGGGGAGTTCAGGTTGCTATGGCTGTCTACCCAGGAAAAAGAAGAGAAACGTGGGGTTCATCTTATCTGTTCTCCCTCTCCCCATCCTTGCCTATAGCAAGAATCTCCCAGCTTGGATGAGCTGAGCTGGGTTTCATTTGAGCTTGCTTTCGGTGCTGCTTCCAGGATCATCGTCTGAGCCCTTTCTTGGCTGAGCTCCTGGGAGCGTGTAGTTCATTCCATTCCTCCTTAGCAGGCACGATACTCGCAAACAAAGCCATTTTAATAAGGATTCCAATGGCGGGAGGGGAGGTACTTCAAGTACCAGGCCATTATGCCGTTGGGACAACGGCTTCCTGGTTGTTTGATGCTACAAAAGAAGTTGGAAGGTGCTCAAGAATCCAAGCCTCCTTCCTTTGAGGAATCAGCTGCAGATCTGGGGTCCTCTGATGTCTCCAGATGGGTATTTGATGGCAACTCACTCTCTCCCTCCAGGACAATTTCCATGTAACATGGAGCTTGTGGTACATGCCTAATCAACACTCAGGCGTGAGGATGGATTTCGTAACTGTTTCAAGCTCCCTAAGCAATTAGAACTTCTGGTGAAGTTTAGTGAGTGTAGAGAGAGTATCAGGGAAGCTGATGTAATATTTGATGATTCGCAGGTGTACAAGTCGAGAAGGTGGGAAGCAAGCAGGCTGCATGTGTTGCCACTGTCCCTCCTCCCAGCAAACTACAACAGATTTGAGACCCCCAAAGTGGCATCAGAGCAGCCTGTCACAAAATTAATACCTCCTCCTCACAAATCATTTATTTCTCTCATTTGTATCCTCCCTTTTTCCACTCCTCATATCTGACAAACGGAGCTCCAACTCTCAAAATCTCATACCTTGGAAATCCAGTTGGTCTTTATGGTGCTACTGGAATCTTGCCCTTTCTCCAAGGAGCTTAGTGTGCACTGGCACAGGGGAATTGGGGTTTGATGTCCCAGTTTATCCTCCCAGCAACCCTGTGAGGTAGTTCAGACAGTTGCAAAGTCACCCAATGACCTTCATGGTTGGGTGGAGACTTGAACATGGTTCTCTGACTGCTGAACATCTTACTAGTTCTCAAAGTTTCCAATTAGCAGGCAGCTTGCTCACAGATACGGATCTTAGTGCCTATTCATCTGAAGGATAAACTGCCAGAGGTTTTGGACCAAGCACTCTGGTCAACAGGAAGGAGCTACCAGCTTGGTCTCTGCTGTACTGTCGATGACAGCCAGAGGGCGACATTGCACTCACAAGCCCAGCAAGAGGGGCCAGGCGACAGAGGGAGCCAATGGGGTTCCATCTCTACTCATAAAGTGGCTGTTTCTCAGCTTGAGCTGTTCTTGGTGGCTCAGCTTCAGCTTCCCCCCACCAGTCCTGAAAGCTGCATTCCTGGCTGGCTTGGGTCATCCATTAACTAGCCATTGTTAACAGCTAAGTCAAAGCTGGAAGGAGATCTGGAACAACACAGTCCATAAGTAGAATCAAGCTAAGACCGGAGAGACCCTTGTTCAACTACTCATTCCCCCACAAATTTCACTAGGTATTAGACTAGGATCTGGGAGACCTCATTCTACTGTGGAAGCTTGCTAGGTGGTGACCTTGGGCCAGGGACACACTCTCTGACATACTTCACAAGGTTGTTGTGAGGATAAAAATGGAGGAGAGGAGAATAACGTAAACTTCTTTGGGTCCCCATTGGGAGAAAGGCAAGGTATAAATGAAATGAAATGAAATGGATGGATGGATGGATGGATGGATGGATGGATGGATGGATGGATGGATGGATGGATGGATGGATGGATGGATGGATGGATGGACAGATGGACGGACAGATGGACGGACAGACAGACAGCCTTAGGCAAGTTAATCTCAGCCTAACCTAATGCACAGAGTAGTTATTTTGAGGATAAAACAGAGGACAGAAGAATGATGTAAGCTTCTTTGGGTCCCTGTTAGGGAGAAAGGCAAGGTATTAATGAAATGAAATGAAATGAAATGAAATGAAATGGATGGATGGTCGGACTGACAGACAGACAGCCTTAGGCAAGTTAATCTCTCAGCCTAACCTAACGCACAGAGTAGTTATTTTGAGGATAAAACAGAGGAGAGGAGAACAATGTTGGAACTTGCTGTTGGTCCCCACTCAGGAGAAAAACGGTATAGAAATATCCAGGGTTCATTTAGCAGAAAAAGAACTGGAGGAACTCATTAGCATAACTCATTAGCATATGCCACACCTCTTGCCATCACCGGAAGTGTGTCATTAGTATAACTGATTTACATATGCCACACCCCTGACATCACCTATTCTGGCTGTTTTGGACCTAATCCTGGCCATTCAGGCCCGAAACTGGGCCCAAAATGGCAAAAGGGGGCTGGAAATGTCTGAAAAGGGGCCCACAATGGTAAGGATCGGGCCGCTGATGAGTGAGAGAGTGATCCACCACCCGTCAGAGGCCTGATCCAGGCCAAAACGGGCCCAAAATGGCTGAGAGTCAGATGGGTGGGGCCACCTGACATGTGACCTCTTTGGGGAACTGCTGGAACAGCGTTCCTGTATGTTCCCCTCGAAATGAGCCCTGGAAATATCTAAAATCTATCTTAAAGATCATGATCATGGTGGAGAAGGCAATTAAAATCGTCCAGGGACTGAAGCACTTTCCCTATGAAGAAAAACTGTTAATCCTTTTTTTGGATTAGATGAAATATGGCTTATGGAAAGGGCATGAACAAGGTTTATCAAATCGATGTGAGGAGAGCAAATTAATTTGCAAATATCTCAAAACAGGCCGGGGCGGGGGGGAATCACCCAGTGAAGTTGATTGGCAGCCAGTTCATAACTGATTTGATCTTACAGTGTGTGAAATTGTCTTCAAATGATGTGTTCCGTTTTTTATGACCTGTTTAATTTGTAACAACTCAGATATGGCTTTTGGAAATGTGTCTGAAAATGTTCTAAGGAAAAACACGAAACACACTTCTGCCAGATGTGGTGGTGATGGCCACTGGCTGCGTAGCCTTGCAAGCGATTCAATAAATTCAACAAATGGAACCTCCATGTACGCAGGCAATACATCTGACAGCATCAGAGACAAGCAACATGGCAGAACTGTGGCCTTCACACCTCATGAAGGAACTTCCTGGAAGTTATTTGGCTGGCCACTTTTGGACTCGGAAGAAGATTATTATAACTGTGCTTATATAGCACTCTTTTAAAGAGATTAGCGCCCCACTCAGAGCGGTGAACAAATTAGTATTATTATTATCCCCACAATACAGCTGGGGAGCTGGGGCTGAGAGGAGTGGCTTACCCAAGGCCACCTACTGAGCTCATGGCAGTAGCGGGATTTGAACCAGCAGAATGCTGATTTGCAGCAGAACCACTTAACCACTGTGCTACAGTCTGGTCTGGTGCATGCAGCTCCTATATCCATAAGAAGCCATCTTTTAAGGTTAGAATCTACCAAATGCTTGAGCAGATGCTCTTCATTTCGGCCAGGCTTGCACTAGAGAACTTGCAACTAGGAATTTATAATCCTGCCAGCTTGCAACAATAAAATAAAACAGAGTACAATGTTATCAGCCCAACATAAGAATTGGCCTATGGCAATCAGTTAAAAACCATACCCTTACCTCACCCCCCCCCCAGAAAACCCCCCGTTATCAATTAAAACAAATAAAGGCTTGGCCCTGCTTGCTTTCACTCCCCAGAGATTTTTGGAGGGCTGAGTTCCTAATATTTCAAGAATTTTGAAGGCACTTAAAAAAAGAATGCTAATTATGTCTAATACGAGTACTTATGCAAACTACAGATGGCAGACGTCACCTTGAAAGAGGCCAGGCCCGTTTTGCGTTGAGGAACACTTTCCCACAGAACCCAGTGCCACATCCCAAAAGGAGACTTGTGCCGTTGCTTGGCCGAAAGTAGGGCAAAGATTAATTGGAAACCACGAGACACAGAATGGAAGGAGAGATCTCATCGGATTCTGACAATTCAGTTGAAGTGAGGACAGAGGCCATTTGGCTCAGCCTCAGGGTACTCGGCACTTGAAATGGGTCCAAGATTTCTACCAAACAGTCCTAAGCAAAATTGATCGAAGCCGGGGAATGTCAGGGCAAGAATGTGTTGGAGGATTAAGAATGCGCAGAGTGCATCTATGGAGAGCCATCTTTAAGAAAGCTAAAAATAAACTGCCGAGACTCCGTGAGAGATTCTCCAAGTCTGTAGCAACAGAGAGGTCTTGAAGGGCTGGCTTAGACAGCGTGTCCCCAGAGTGTTGGAGTGGGAGATTCCCTGTGCAGGTGCCAATGTCAGTTAGTTGGTCTCTTGGGCCATGATTTCTTTGCCACGTATTTCGCAGATTAAAATCGGTCACATTCACCAGGACTTAGACACCCACAGTTGGACTTGTTCAGTCTCAGGAAGGTATTGGAGCACAATTTTGTCCTAATTGTATGGATAACTTTCAGTCGGTGAGGCCTAGGATTGCCAACTTTGGGATGGGAAATTCCTGGAGATTTGGGGTCGGAGCCTGGGAAGGGCAGGGCTTTGGGAAGGAGATGTATGCCAGCAGGGCATAATGCATGGAGTCCACCCTCTAAACCAGCCATTTTCTCCTGGTGAACTGTAGCCATTACTAAGGCAACAGCTAAATTTTGTGCGACGGTGATCAAATTACGCAACAAACACCAGCCAGGCGTATCCGGGCTTTAATTCAGACCACTCTAGGAGATTACTATATGGAGGCTGTTTAAGATCTCTGCTTCCCAATTTAAAGCGTTTATGCAGGACTATATTTATGACAACTGTTATATTATATGATGTATGCTAATTAGATTTTATAATATTTATATTTTTATTATTTTAACTGAAGTTTTAACTTGTATAATACTTACCAATAAGGGAATGTCTTATTTTACTAGTTTAAAGCTGGTTGTGGACCGAAATAAATTCAGTTCAATTCCCGGTGAACTGATCTCCGCAGTCTGGAGTGTTTTACCATAGAGTTCTGGGGGATTGCTACAGCATCATGGTGACACCTGACATTACTTGTGGTTATGCAAAAATTAGAAACCCATGCGATAAAAACAGTATATAAGTTATTAACTATATGGGATCCATAGAGTAAAGAGCATCCCCAATTCTTCTTCAAGTCAGCTGCAAAAACTCAGGTTTCTGATTCCTGAATTGCATACATTCTACATGCAAAACCTTTTTTTCCACCATCCACTCATATGGGCGGGGAGCAATATGTGGTCTGAAGTTCTAGCAAATAGCCACCAGCCACCAAAGCTCATTTTTAACCAAACAGTGCATGTCTAAATAACTCCAAACACAAACAACTTATGGTGTGAATCAATGCTTAACTACTGCAAGGAGGTGATAATTTTTCGGTATTTATTTTTCCCGTTTGCACCTCCAGGAAGTGATGGGTTTATAAACAGAAACACTGAATGTTTGTTTATATTCCTTGTTCACCCTGAGTGAATATTGTAGAATCTTTACTCCGAGCAAATGTGTTATGGTAATTACACTTGGGGTAGGACCAGGAGGCCAGGGTTAAAATCTCTGCTTGTCATAATACCTTCTGGGTGACCTTGGGCCGGTTACTCACTGTCTCAGCCTAACTTACCTTGCAGGATTGTTGTGAAGATAAAATGGATATAAGGAAAACCACATATGTCACCCTGAGCTTCTTGGGAAAATGCACGTGAATCAGGGATCAGTCTTCATGAACCATTTTTAAGCATAATAAACTTTAAGCATTAAAGCGTTGGTTTGGGTTTGTGTTGCCATTTTGAGTTGCCAAAAAGTGCATACTTAAAGTGCTGTGGTCCAATCAACCCCTCAAAGACCTTTGTATGTATTTGTTCCTTTAAAACATGCATACATTGCAAAAGATACACCAAACGGCTTACGTAAAACCAGAGCATTAAAAAAAGTTTAAGACGTTGATCAAAGACTAACAAACAATAAAGCGCAGACAGAAAAGAAAATAAGCAGCGGAGATCACACCCAGCCATTCCTGATGCCCTGCTCCAAGCTCTACACAAATAGCCTTGACCTCCTAGTCAAAACAGCCGACAAGTTTCCATAGAGAGGCAGTTACAGCATCTGGGCCTCACCAATCAGGAGTCCCTTCTCTCCTTTCCGATCATGAGCGTACATGGATCAGGGCCTCTAAGGATGACCTCGGACAGTAGGAAGTCATGAACTGACGAAGAGCCCTGCTGGATCTAGCCCAAAGTTCTTCTTACTGCAGCATCCTGTTTTTCACAGTGCATCACCAATCATGCCTCAGGGAAGACCACAAGCAGCGCATGATCCCCCCCCCAGGAGTTCTCAGCAGCTGGAATTTAATGTGACCGAACTACACATTTTCTGTCTGTGGTGAGAGAATTTAGGATAACAGTTAATTACATCAACATTCCACCAGCCAGGTTTAGGACTAGGCTATTGCCACATAATAAGAAAATGCTACCAAGTTGACTTGGTCAGGAGAAAGACGGGCATATACGTATTCTTTATAAATAAATTCAGTTAAATCCTGGTGCCCCTGACCGGGATAGCCAAGGTGAGCCTTATCTCATCAGATCTCAGAAGCTAAGCAGGGTCAGCCTTGGTTAGTAATTGGATGGGAGACCTCCAATGAAGATCGGGGTTGCAGAAGCAGGCAATGGCAAACCACTTCTGTTAGTCTCTTGCTATGAAAACCCCATCAGGGCCCTTTTCACACTACTTACGTGCTTTCGGAACATCGCGAAATGTAGCACAAAAAACGCAGAAGATAGTGTGTTCTTGTGAGAGTTTTGCGTGACATTGCACAAAACTCTAGCGAGAAGACACTATCTTCCGTGTTTTTTGCGCTACATTTCGCGATGTTCCGAAAGCACGTAAGTAGTGTGAAAAGGGCCTGGGCATTGCCATAAATCAACTCTGACTTGAGAGCACTTTTCATCACCAAATTCTGGTGATTCCTGATCTGAAATTCCACAGGGGTTTTGTGTGCGTGCATGCACATACATGCTTGGTCATGCCAAAAACATCATAAGTATCTTTGATTCTGCCCTCGCCCTCAGTGATGTCACAATGAAGCCTCATCTGATTGGTTACGTAGCACAAGGTCATCGCTCCATTTGTGAAACGTTTGTGAAAAACACTGAGCCGTTTCAAATGGGTTCTAACTCTATTGGTATGTGGAAAAACACACAGGCATAAACCCACAAAAATGCCATGACTCTGATTTGTCAGAGTCGCCAGAAAGGAAGAGCAGCTCAGGAAAGTGACGACAGTCCTCTTAATAGCTTGACAAGAAGGAATCTTCAGGTCTCGTTTGCTGCCAACTTCTTTCCAAAGCTCCACGTCCAGTTGCATACGATCCCAGATGGCACCAGCAGATTCCACCCCTGATGCATCTGCAAATCCTGCCGTTCCCTTTGGAATTCAAAATTATCCCACTGAGGAAGAGATCCATCTGGCGAAATCTCTGGATTTATCTGGAGAAGAATGTGCAGAAATTTTAATGGGAGACATCCATGCACGAGCACTCGGACGTAACTGTTTCCAGGTGGGGAAAATAGCTCTGGAAGACAAGGCGCCCTTCAGAAACTGGCCTCTCTTATCCTTGGGGCAGTCTGCTTGGGATACTGTCTGGTTCCCTCTGACACCAAAGCCTTTTGCTGCTCGTAAAATTCAGGCGGATGAGTTGGCACAAATTCTTTCTGGCACCACAATTATTATTACTGATGTCTGTCTTGGAATACATTTTTATCCCTCCCTTCCTCCAAGGAGCAGTGCATATGATTCTCTTTTTCTCCCCTTAAAACTCACAACAACCTTGTGAGGAAGGTTATCACTAGTCCAAGATCACCCAGTGAGTTTTTATGAAAAGCGGGGATTTAAACCTGGGCCTCCCAAGATATAGTTGGATAATCTAACCACTACTCCACGCTGGCTCGCTCTTTCTTTTTCTTTCTTTCTTTCTTTCTTTCTGTCTTCTAATTCTCCTTCTTAACATTCATTTATGTTTCAGCTACCACAAAGGCTGGTCTGACTTACTGATGACGTTAATCACATCTCTTCTGAGGGTAAATGGCTAGTTAAAGATTGGGATACTTTAATATGGGAAAACGGGCCCATGAATGATGCTTAGGTAAGGGTAAGCCACAGACCTTTATGAGAGTTTAGTCCAGGGCCGTTTCCACGTGGCTTACCTTCCCTCAGAACGACCTGGAACATCGCGCAAAAAACGCGGAAGATCACATTTTCTCACACGAGATTTGCTCAACATTGTGCAAATCTCGCACGAGAAAACACGATCTTCAGCGTTTTTTTGTGCGATGTTCTGGGTCGTTCCGAGGGAAGGTAAGTCGTGTGGAAATGGCCCTGGTTTGTAGATTATGTTCATGTGGCACAGCCATCCATCCCGAAATAATTTGTTTTGTGTTTATTGAACACTGACAATTTATATTGTCACTATGTTAATTACATCTTTCAATTTTCCTCTCTATGAAAACTTGATGGTTTATTGGATTCATCTGCTTGGAAAATTATAACTTGGAAGGCGTTAATTTCTCGCCCTAATATTATTATTATTAATTCTAGTAATTTAGTTGGTTAAATGCCGTGTGTTTTATACGGATCTTCCGTTTTAAGACTATGATGTATTCTTTGTGTGAGAGAAGATGAACCACTCTGCCTCAATATAGATTTAACTCAAAACAAATCCCAGAATGGGACTATGAAAACGAAAGGGCGGGGCTATACAAACAGAGCAGGCTTGGTGCAAGGGTTGCCAGCGCTGTCTTGGCAAATGCTGGGAGATTTTAAAGGCAGTCAGTGCCTGGGGTGATGAAGTTCCAAGAGGATATGACAGCACTTCCAGGTGACACTCTAGGAAAGACCATAGAGACTGCGAGATGCCTAGATCATCACAATGGAGGCCATTATTTTTCCCGCTCCTCAATTTCTTAAGGGTGAGAGATTGGGACAGAGGACAGGGGATTACCCATCATGGACAGACACCAGGCCTACTTGGTGCTCCGTGGACCTCTGATATAGCCAGTGCCAGGTTTAGTCTTTGCCCCAATGGGAATTCCAAATACACCCAGTTCCTTTTTTCCAGATACGTGGGTGCTTGCCATTCACTTCTGTGGCCCACTGTGCTTGGGGAGAAAAACTGGCCCTGTAGTCCAGACATTGGGTGGCAACCCACAGTAGACAATGTGCATAAAACTCTTCTTCCACACACACACCCCTCCTATCATAATGACATGTACTTTGGTATGACAGTTGCTGGTAGGACCAGCCTGTGTCTGCTTTGAGTTCCTCTGCTTTCAGTGGATGACAGGAAACTATCTTATCACCAATGGATACTGGTTGCATTCCAAGTAGGGTTGTCAGGTCTTCCTGGCAACTGATCGGGGTGGTACTTACTGGGCCTCAGTGCACCACAATTTCTGGCCGTGCCATGTAGCTGAAAAAGAAATCTGTCCCTTTAATACAGCCTTAATGGGATGTTATTTATCTCTAAGCCATGCAAAGCTTCAACCACCTATTTCCACACGTTAGGCCTCTATCAAAGGGGCAGGACATTTTCTTCAAGGCCAGTTGGCAACCATAATGCTAGAAAGGGGGTATTTCACTCTGAGCACATCACCCGTTAATCTGCTTCTTGAGGTAAGGGTTCCACTTTACCATGTGATCAGACCAGTCCTGAGGCACATAGGAACATTAGGCAGATAGAAAAACAAAAGCCTGCTGAGGGAAAATCAGCCTGGCTTCCGCAAATTGAAGTCTTGCCTCACCAGCCTTTTGTTCTTTGAGAAAGTAAACAAACCCGTAGATAAAGGTGAGCCAGTAGAAGTGATATACTGGGACTTTCAAAAAGCTTTTGACAACGCACCTCACTAAAGACTCTTGAGTATGCTTAGCAGCCATGGGATAAGAGGACAGGTCCTCTTATGGGCCATTTCCACACTACTCACCTTCAATGGGAATGCCTCAGAATGTTGCGGGAAAAAAGCGGAAGATAGCGTTTTCTCGTGCAAGTTTTGTGTGACATCACACAAAACTTGCGCGAGAAAACGCTATCTTCCGGGTTTTATTCGAACCATTCTGTGGCGTTCCGATTGAAGGTGAGTAGTGTGGAAATGGCCATGGATTAAAAATTCACCTTTAGTAAGTTTTTGCACGTGTGCAAAAGTGTGCACATGCTCCTAGTGCTGACGTGATGACGTCACTTCCAGGAGTGATGTCATTGTGCGGGATGTGGGAGTGCTCCTGCACTTTGTGCTAGATCGATTCTTAAAGAATCGGCCCATTTGGGACCCAGATTAGCTGGTGCGAAGCCTAGGAGCACTCCCACAACCTGTGCAATGACATCACTCCTGGTAGTGATGTCGTCACGCCGCACTGGGGGTGCACCCCAGAGGCCCGTTCCCTTGCCTTTCCCCCCACTGGCCAAGTGAGTGGAGTTGGGGAGCGGAGGCTGGAAGCAAGGAATTCCTTGCCCCTACTGGACGACTGGCAAGTAGTACCAGGAGACAACATCTGGGGGAGGCCTTGGCTTTCATTCCCTATTGTTGGCCCTCCAGAATAACTGGTTGGCCGCTGTGTCAGATAGGATGCAGGACTGGATACACCACATGTCTGATCTAGCAGGGATCTTCTTATGTTCCTGAAAAACTTGAGCCTTGTTTCTCTGGGCCTGGTATCAATACACACTCACACCGCCCCCAGTAATTGTATCCCATGCATGCAATCTCAGAAGCCAAAAATTCCAGTCTGGCCCCCTTTCCCAGACCTCCAGGCCCCAGTAAAGAGTACCTACTTCCTTCCTTCTGCTGCCTGCATACTTAGGCCCCGCCAGCCCTAGTTGCTCATGGCAGAAAGGATATATGTATTTGTGGAGAGGTAGTGGAGGCCTTTTAAGCTTCAACATACTTGAAATCTTTTTTTCCTCCTCCCTTTGAATCTATGCTGCAAAACCTCCAGATCTGGCAGACCTGAAGGTGCAATTGGAAACAGCAGCTTGCCAAATCACACAGCAAAGGAATCAAAATCCTCTTTGTCTTTCCAGGAGAGAGTTGAATGTCACAGCATCCAAAATGGGAGATAGCTTCGAATCCAAAAAGAGAACAAAAGCCCGATACATTGCCATTTACAATTTGGTCTTCTCCCAAATACATAAAACACATCACATCTTAAAACCAGTCAAAATATTAAAAGCCACGTTGCACAATGTTTCATATGCCCAGAGAACCAGGTAGAGTTTCTTCAAAATTCTCCTCAACGGAGGGATTTCTCCCTGGATTTTGGCATTCCAAATTGCTCACTGTTATTTTCAGAGTGGAATGAATGCAGCAGAAATCCTCCGTTAATCCATCTGCCCCTTAAATTCTGTACATGAGTAAGCATATTTAAATGCATCTTTCAGCTCCTCTGTCCATGTGCACCTCTCCAACATTACTGATGCACACAATGCACATTGATAACACATTGCAAAAAAGCAATCTTAGTGAAATTTGCATATACAGTTCTATCAGGATTCTTTCTGCGCGATGGATCAGTGCCCAGGAAATCAAGGGCATATCAGTTCACTGTGACCATCACACCAACACTGCAGCATTTTACCAATGGATGGTTGTGAGTTGGTATCATGGGGCAGGAAAGAGAAGCAGATAAGCAGAGATGGAAATAAACAATGGGATGGATCCAGCCATCCTCCAAAAAGCCTTCTTCCAGCGTAAGGTGCCTCCAACTCTTCAGAAGAGCCACTTAGGTTAGAGAAAAATCAAAAAGAGTCCAGTAGCACCTTTAAGACTAACCAATTTTATTGTAGCATAAGCTTTCGAGAATCAAGTTCTCTTCGTCCTTAGCTTGGAGGAAAACTTCACACTTTGCTCAGAGGAGTGGTAGGATAGTGGTAGGATCCATTCCAATGAAAGATCTAGTTCCATAATTTTCTCATAGTTAACTTGAGAAATTAAGGACAAACATGACATAAATCAGAGAGGAACAATGAAGGGATCATGCTTAGATCTAGGTCAGGAAGCACTACTGGAGATTTGGGGTATTTATTACAAAATTCTATTTATGGGTATATAGGTTGAGTAGGTACACATGAAGTTGCCTTACACTGAGTCAGACCAGTGATCTAGCAGCATCAGTATTGCCTACTCTGACTGGTGGCAGCTCTCTAGGGTCTCAGTGTAACACAAAAGGAAGGGCACCGTGTAGTGAAGAGCAATTGACAAATGGAAGACCTACCACGGTCAGGTCTAAATAACCTACAATACTTAAAGAACACAGTGCAGCTGAAAAATAACACAATCCTTCTGATAAATTATCAAAAATATATCTTATTTATCTAAATACCTGGGTATTTATACAATCAAGATACAAGTAGCATATATAAGTAATATTCCAAAGACAAGTACAAGCCTTAACAAATTAATCTGAGCACCAGAGAAATTGATACACTCCCGTTAATTAGTCCAGATTCTCCAAAGTCCACATAAAGTACATACAAAATCATCACAGAGACCAAGCTCTCTTCTTTATATTCCTTCAAGGGAACCCAAAGCCCCAAGCAAGGAGGAAGCCAACTCCTGGGTCGGAGAACCCACAAGTGAGGCGATGGACATATGGGGGACGAATCACAGCTATCAACCGCTCAACAGGGCGCAAGTTGGATTCCTGTTTCGGAGAAGCTTTCTCAAGAGCGTTGATAGAGTTCCAAATGCAAAAGTAACCTCACTTCTCTAATTCCAAATGGGAAGCCCAGATACCAGGTAACGGGAGTGTATCCATTTCACTGGTGCTCAAATGAATCTGTTAAGGCTTGTACTTGTCTCTAGGGTCTCAGGTCAAGGTTTTTCACATCACCTATTACCCGAGCATCTGACGAAGAGAGCTGTGGTTCTTGAAAGCTTATGCTACAAAAAAGTTGGTTAGTCTTAGAAGTGCTACTGGACTCTTTACTACCGAGCATTCTAGGGATTGGATTTTGGACCTGATGGGACCTCTGAGCTATGGCCTCTCTCCAAACAAACAGAAGTAGGATACATGTTAGGCCCCAACCATTCTAAATGCTTGTAGGGAAGGTCTACAAAGAGTGCCGGTCCTGTGACCGTGAAAAGCTGATTTGGGGTTAGCTGGGATTTTAAAAAGGCGCCTGGAGCTGAAGAGGTTGAGAGAAGGGGAGATGATGCAAGACCCCAGAGACTTAAGGAAGGATGGTGGAAGAAGCCAAATGCTGGAGAAGGTGGATCATAAAGGGGTTGGGGCAGGGAGGATGCCTCGCACAAGAACTAATGGCAGGTTAGGCTGCATGCCTTTGATATATAAGGCAAGGGACAGAGAGGCTAAAGGGAGCCTGCCCGGGTAAGCCCCAACAACTAATTATATCAGCTCCAGAATATTATAGGAATGCTCCCAGCAATTCCTTTTGATGCTCGCTAGTGCCTTGTCATATTGGCATGCAAACATCACTTCCACCTTAAACTGGAAGAGACACTGGATATGCTAGCATTTCAGAAAAACTCTATGGTAAAACCATAGAGTTTTGCAAAATGTAAGAGTGTCTCCCTTAAACCAGAAGTGATGTTGGTATGCATCTGCAATGCTGATAAACAGGCACTATGCTGGCCCACCAGATTCCCCTGCCCCTTGCTCCTGCGGGTTGCTGGCTGTGAACTAGTAACCCTAGGATACAATTGTGAATTACTCTTCAGCCTGTGCAGAGAGCCTTCCATTGACTCTGAGAACTAGCACACACCTGGGATTAAGGAAAGCTTTCCAGAGCAGAGGCCATTGCTTCCAAGGAATTCAGTACCGTGGCTCAAGATACACTGGTCCTGCCCCAGTCTGCCAGCTGAGAAAGCCCAGAACATCTGAAAATCTAAATAGTGAACTTGCATGCCTGGAGGACCTATACATCTGCATGACCCTTCTGGATTTCCTTCTCCCCCTGGATTTCTCTGCCTCCTTCCTTCCCAGCTGCATTTACACCAGAAGTTCTGCTAGTCCATCAGGGCAGACTAGCTTTCCTGCTGAGGCATAATTCCCACCTCTGCCCCGAAGCTGTTTAGGAGGATGTTCTCATACCAGAGCAGGACAAGCTTGGGATGAAAGGAAGGAATCGCAGATGTGACATTGGAACAGTCTTGTTTTGAGGCTCTGTGGCTGCATGGGAGCCAAGAAGGCCTGGTTTGGCAACCACAGGGGAGAGGGATCCCATCACTGACTTTGCTTTCAAAGGCCAGAAGAGAAGGGGGCCCTATCCCAATGATGGCGGGATTGGAAAGAGCACCTTCTCTAGGAGGAAAAGCTAAAACGCTTGGGGGTTAATTGAGCACAATCCTAAGCAGAGTTAACCCTTCTAAGTGCACTGAAGTTAATGGGTTTAAAAGGGTGTAACTGTTTAGGATTGCACTGGAGGGGGAAAGAGAACATGAAATGGTGAACATTTGTAACTTTTTTCTCTCACTCTCATAATACTAGTTTAGATCTAAAGCATTTAAAGGACTGTCCCTTCCAGAGTGCATTGGTCTTGCACTGAAATCCTAAGCAGAGTTACTCCAGTCTAAGACCATTGAAATCAATGAGTGTAGACTGGAATAAGTCTGCTTAGGATTTCACTGTTAGAAGGGTTAATGTACTTCTGCCAAGATCTGGAACCAGCTTTATTTAAGACACGAGAACCCATGGAACAGCTTTCTCAGCTGCCACTGCTGATCTGTGGAACTCCCTTCCTTTTGATATATGAGGGTTATTAGGATTGCACAAAGGAGGGGCTCCTTTGGCCCAGTGGCAGAGCATGTTTGGCATGCAGAAGGCCCCAAGTTCAATCCCCAGCACCTCCAGTTAAATGTGCATGGTAGTAGATGATGAGAAAGAGCTTTGCCTGCAACCTTGGAGAGCAGCTGCCAGTCTGAGTAGATAATACTGACCTTGATGGACCAGTGGTCAGTACAGAGCAGCTTCATGGGAACAGAACCATCTCTGCATGCTTTCCCGCATTATCTAAAAATATGCATTCTGGAAAGCCTTTGAAGGAATAGTGTTTATTGGTGCCCTGAAATTATAGTGATGTTGTTTAATTTTTATTGACAGCTGCCTTAGGGGTTCTTTGAACAGAAAAGTGGCATACAAATTAATAGTATATTATTGTTTATTAATTGCATTCTTCAGGGGCAAGTTTCTCCTACTTCCCCAGTGAAACTAGTTAGCAGTTAGGTTCAGAAAAGATAAAAGGGATCTCTTACTTCACCCAGTGAACACATGAAGCTGCCATGTTGAATCAGACCCTTTAAGGCTGGTATTATCTACTTCAATTAGCAGCAGCTCTCTGGGGTTTCAGGCAGAGGCCTTCCATATCACCTCCTACATGATCCTTTTAGCCAGAGATGCCAAAGGGTTTGAACTTTGGCATGCAAAGCAGATGCTCAGCACTGTGCCATGGCCCCTCCTCGTTGTGTGGGATGGTTTTATGTCTGAGGGCCAAACTACACGTGACGAATGACACAGGTTGGACACTTGTCAGCTTCCCTCAAGTTTTGATGGGAAATGTAGGCAGCTTGGCAGAATGTTGGACAAGTGACAGTTGAAAAGTCCATTGGACAGCAGTTGGAGAGCCAAGCTGCAAGACCAGGATGCCTACATTTCCCATCAAAACTTGAGGGAAGCTGACAAGTGTCCAACCTGTGTCATCCGTCACTTGTAGCTTGGCCCTATGTCTATTCTGGAGCTGCCAGAGTTGAGGGAAGGGTTCTTTTCTGACTAAGGTGGTTTAGATGGGAATTCCTACTGCTGCTATGAGGGGGGCGGGGGAGGAGTCATACTTGACAAACCAGGATATATCCCCCAATTGCTGTAAGCATGGTCACCTCATTGGCTTCATTCCAAGTTTACCTCATTAGCTTCTTCCACACTGGCTGCTAACTACATAAATGGAAAACTGTTGTTTTTGAGGTGACAAGAGATAACGTGAAGGTTTTATGTTCTGTCCTAGTACATCTGTTCTGCATGTGTATCTAAAACTTTCCCATTTCCCCTCCCGCACAAATACCCCATGAGGTACGTTAAACTGAGACTGGGACTTGTCGAGGGCCTACCTGCGATATTTGGTTTGTGACAGCGTACTGACAAGCTTATCCTGCTGCAGTCTTCAAATGATGAACACATGTGGGAACCAGCTCTGTGGTAGATAACTCCACGCATATGCGCAAGGTACATGTTTCCATTCTGTTCCAGATGTTGAAAAGATCTCTCTAGCCAATTAGACACAAAGGGGACATGTGCAGTCACCCAGAGTCTCTGGACATCCTTTGTTGATGTTCTGGAAATAATTAATCATCTCACACATTTGGGAAACATTAAGACAGCAAGTGTAGAAAGTCGGTTTTAAGGAAGGACCTGCTAGCCAGGGACCCCCCTGGTTGTGCTCACCCTGACTAACATCCAAGGCTCAGGCTGTGATCACTGGTGCGTCAGCATCCCTCAGAACATTGCAGCAGTGCTGACAGACATTCTTATTATAGAGTACTTGTAGAGGAAGTGACATCAAGTCTGACAGGAAGTGGCTGTTCTCTACCTTGGAAGACATTCCTTGGCCTGGATGCTCCAAGGAATATGGACTGTTTCCAAGGCCCCCTTTTATTTTTCAACAAGATTGATGGGCGTACAAAATCTCCCTCTCTTTTTTCCCCCCTGAAAAAAATTGAGGATGTTCTTGATTAAAGGAGTTAGCGTGAAATTAGCTCTAAATAGTTCCGTGTGTTGGAACAGACAGGATGCTGGCACCGGCAAAGGATACCCACCCCTCTCTATTGTTCTTGCACGTGGCTCCTAGGGCCAGTACCTCCCAGGCTTCTCTCAAGGCTGGTTGGCGGCTGGTACGTGCGCTCACCTCCAGCTGCCTCGCTCTCCAAGTATGGCTGCACATCGTAGCCAATTGAAGACATCTGTGAACCCGTGAAGCCTGCGGGTGGACAGTATCAAAGGTTGCATTGCCTGTCATCTGGTTGTCAGGAAGTACTAGTTGATCTTGTTCCTGGTGCTTGCTGTGTACTCAAATGGTGCTGAAATCTCAGTAATGGGTTATTATGGGCCACACAGGCCTCCACTTCTTTCCTGCTATACACAGAAGTCCAACAGCAAAAGGAAAAGCCACACATGCTTGTCTGAAGAAAATGTGACTGCAGAACACAATCCCTACCCATTGTCTTGTAGCTTGGGGCCGGGGTTGCTGTGCAGCCCTATTGCATATACAATGGTAAGAAAGAAAGGTAGAGAGCATAAGGACATCAGAAGAGCTCTGCTCCATTAGATCAAAGGGGGCCCACCTAGTCGAGTAGCATTCAATTGATAGGATGCTCAGCTGAGTTGCGGGGTCCACCTACTGGGTTGCAAATCCTTATGCAGCCACCATTTCTTTTGCCGCTTTTAGGAAGGACCTGCTGCTAGTGCGCATGCAGAGAGAGGAAGGGCACCACTTCTGTCTCCCTTTGCATGCACTTGAGAGGAGCAAGAGGATGGTGAGATGAGATCATGCAGTGGCAGACATGATTCTTCCAGGGCTTTGACCCTTGGCTTGTTCCTACAATACTGGTCCCGCAACTTCCTAGTTCCTAGCTTTCTGAGTCTGCCTCTGCCCATGGTCTGGGCCTTGACATTGGTGAGTTTATAACTCTGGCTCTTCCTCTTCCTGTCATGTGATTCTGATAGGTTTGCTAGGCCTCCTGCTATGGTGGGAGGCCTCCTGCCACCAAGCCCCATTTCCCACTGCTGCTCCAAGTGGTGGTGAAAGAAAAATAAAATAAAAAATAGCAGCCTCATTGATCTCACTACGTCACTTCCAAGTAAAACTCAGAAGTGACATAAGACAGCTCTAGGAATTGCCTGAAACTCTACAGTCTTACCATAAAGTTTCTGGTGATTCCTAGAGCTACCCTTTGTCACCCAGAAGTGATGTAGCGATGTTGCTGACATCACCAGCATCACCTACATGTCCCCTTATCCATGCCCTAGCCCTTCCACTTGTGCCAGGCTTGATTTGGCAACTGTAGACTGATGTCACATGGTTTCATGTCACATGCTTGCAGCTCAGTGAGCCCTGTGCTGCCTGAGAATTAAAGGTGGGTCTCAGGTCTGGAAATGTTGATGGCCACTGATTTCGTACAGCATCCGGACACCCAACAATAGCCCACAAGAGGCTTCTGGGAAGTCCACAGACAGGATCTAAGTTTCCCCCATGTGATTTGGCCTGGCAGCTGATATTATTCAGTGGCATTATTGCTTTTGACTTGGAGAGTCTACTGAGCTGAACAAATGCTGCTGGACTGGGGGGCGAGCTGTATTAGATTCTAAAAGGATCTTGGTCCTCCGCAAGGTTTTAAAGCATCTTCTGTCATAAGAGCAGGGCTTTTTCTGGGGGAAAGGGGTGGTGGAACTCAGTGGGTTGCCCTCGGAGAAAATGGTCACATGTCTGGTGGCCCTGCCCCCTGATCTCCAGACAGAGGGGAGTTTAGATTGCCCTCCGCGCCACACTCCAGCGGCGCGAAGGGCAATCTAAACTCCCCTCTGTCTGGAGATCAGGGGGTGGGGCCACCAGACACGTGACCATTTTCAAGAGGTTCCAGAACTCCGTTCCCCCGCGTTCCCCCTGAAAAAAAGCCCTGCATAAGAGGGTATCTGATGGGTCAATGACCATTCTACAAACCACTCTGCTTAATGTTTTTTCCTTGTATATGCATGGTATGAAAGAAATGGATAAACAAGTATATTTTTTCCCTTTCTTTTCACAGTGCTAGACCTTAATGGTTTCAGGATCGTAGCCGTGTTTGTAGTAGAACAAAATTCAAGTCCAGTAGCACCTTAAAAACCAACCACGTTTTCCATGTTTTGTGGGTCAAAGCTCAGTTTGATCTGATGTATTTTGCTCCACTGAATGCTAGAAGGAAAGGATGACAGAGAAGGCACAAATCCCTTGGAGTGACTGGTGTTGAGCAATGGGAAGTCTGTTTTTAATGCCTGGACCCTAGAAGGTGAGGCTGAAGAGAATTTATCTGACTATGGAGAACACAGAGCTATTCTGGAGACTAACAATTAAAATAGAATCCATTTTTTAATCCTCTAAATAAACACATAATTACCTCCTAGTTAAAGAAACAACCAGAGCCGTTAAAGACCATTAATTTTCTCTTTGTCAACAGGTTCGTGAATTCCCCCCCCCCCCCCACCACTTCTAGTGTCACTTTAGGTCAAAGCACTGAGTTCATAGACCCATTTGCAGAAATCAGATGGCAAGCTCAGAACAGCGCTGGAAAGCAAGTTGTCTCATGACAACACAGACTGCTAATTTGCAGTGCCAAAGCACAAAAAAATGTACTTTCCGGACCATATGGACGCATACATTTTGAAAGGAAGGATTGCAAAATCTCTACAGCCAGGCATACCATAAGCAACCATGAGAGGAAAGCTTGGCTTTTCTTATTGGAAAACCCTGCTTTGCTTTTCAAGAGAGGCAATCGTGATGGATCTCATGTTAGATAATTAAACGATGGAAGGTTCCTGCGACCCTGGGAACCTTCAGGCTTCATCTATATGTTACAAAGTCTTTGTGTTTGTCGAGGAACAACATTAGTACATTGCATCTCATGTGCAATGGGAGTTTTACACCTCTTAGACACATACCATCACTTTTCTGTTTGTGACCACAGCACAGGACAAGCGGCTGTAGCCGCCTCCTCTCCCTGTTTTCACATCCTCAAACTACCCCACAAAACAGCTATTGGCTCCATTGTAAGAACCTTGTTACTTATATGGCTACATATAAGTTGCACAATGGGATGAGGAATGGTATAGTGGTCTAGCTCACTGTCATCACATTTTAGGAGCGAAGCAAGGTTGGTACTTGGAGGGGGTGATAAATAATGTTGGTCCCAGAAACCGAATTAAAGGATTCCATGTTTGAGTCATTAGCAGAGTCTATCGTTTAGCAGCGGAAGTGTAATTATAGGTGGTTGTGAGCTGGTTCTGCTGGCTGGTATGTGTGCAGGAGAGAAAATAATAAATCATACACTTGCTTTATATTTGAAAAAGAAATGAGAGTTCTTTATTGTAGGAACTCCATACTCTGATAGGAAAGGAGGAGAGACAGATCCTAACTACCTATCTAGTCTAAGGATGGGCATGGATGGCAGGGCAAGGTCTGCATCCATGCTGCCAAGATGGAGGGAGAAGAAGGAGAGAGGTGTTACCTGGAACAAAGCTAAGAAGAGAAGGAGAAAGAGGGAGGAAATCAGGAGGAGGAAATCCTGAGAATAGCAATCTACATATCAAAGGACAGTCAGAGCAGTAAACAGAGTGACCTGACCTCTCTGTCTTTCTAACTCTTTGGTTTGGCCCCCTCTGAAACCTGAGGAAAGGGACAGCGCTGAATCCTCCTCTTCCAACAGGGGGGACCACCAAGGAAGACTCGGCAGAGGAATACAATAGCAAGCCACTTCTGCTTCTTGCTGGGGTCACCATAAGTAGCTTGCGGCTTGATGGCACATATGTACATGAGTTTCACAGTGGAGCTAATATGACTTTCATGGGGCAGTCTGAAGATGAGAAAACAGGGGCAGCTACAGCCACTTGTCCCTGAGCACTTTGGTCACAAACAGACAAGAACTGCTTTGCATTCAGGGGCCCCACAAAATTCCCATTGCATGTGTGATACAAATTTCTTGTGTTGTTTCTCAGCATGACGGACCCTCAGCAGAAGATGGATGTAGATGGACCCATGGCAGCAAATACTCATCATGACATCTCTGCTTGATTCTCTGCTCTGCCTTTGCAGTCTTCTAACCAAATTCTCCTGGGGCTGACTCTGCCTTAGTCGAGCAACGGATCCCAAACCGGACAAAATGAAGGGAGCGCATTTCACGAAACAATGTCCCTTCTTGCAAAATTGCACCCCTCTGTTCTGGTAATAATTAACAGGAGAGGCTGCAAATCAGGGCAAAAAATGTTCAGAAGTGAAGGTAGGAAGGCTTTCTTGTGCTTTGACTTGGCTTTGGTGCATTATCCTATCTGATTGGCTACACGGCACCATGACTTCACCCTGCCTGCATGATCCCTGATTGGTTGGATCAATAGCCAGCAAGAAAAATAACCCTCTTTTTAAAATCAAAAGGGTGGAGGTGGGGGGGACAACAAAAGCAATTACCAAAAGGAGCAGTAATTGAAAGATGAGTGCAACAGAAATGGAAGAGGCACATTCTTCTTTTAGAAGGGACTTTTCAGAGAACATTCCAAGCCCCTGTAAAGTCCCTTTTTCACTTTGAAAATATTTGCCCACAAAATTTCGATGTCTTTAGTTCCAATCCCTTTGGGGCTACATCACCTCTTTTAACGATCTATAGCTTTCATAGACTGAAGATATAGAAGCTGTTCAGTGAGTCCATTGCCACACACTTGCAACCATGTTTATTGGCTGATATAGGAGAGTTAGGTTAAGGATCTCAGCAAGTCCTGCCCTCGTCATTCATGCAGGTGTCTCTGCACCACTGCAGCAATGGCTCTGATACACCTTTGGTAGCTTGGAAACTTAATAAACTGGATGGGAGTAAGGAGAAAGCCTTGCACTGTGTTTGCAGGGGAACCGATTGGCTGTTTTCCTCATCCTCCATGGTTGCAGCCAGGCCAGAGCCGTAGGCTCTTGTAGCAATATCCAGATTCCAGATCTGTAGCAGGGTCCCAGAGCTCCATTGCTAAAGCCGGAACAGAAGTATGGGCTTAGTCCTGGAATGCAGGAAGCAGAAAGTTCTGCTCTGTTGACCTGGCAGTGGTAGAGTGCCAAGTTCTGAGTGTTTATACCAAGGTCCATCAATTGAAAGATTTCATAGTGCCTGCCAGTAGCAGAGCTGATGCTTTCCCTCTCTTCCCTTCTGTATCTGAATAAGGTACCAACGCTGAAACGCACACAGTCTGCGAAAGTGTTTGGAGCTAGGACCTACCTACAAGGTCGCTGGTTGAGGATCTGGCATCCCTGACACCCTTTCACACTCTGACTTCTCCCCATTGTAGTTGTTTAGGTCCTTCTCCTGCTTATGGCTTTACTCAGTATATGACTGTGAGATTACTTAGTGGTTAAAGGGACTTCCACACCAAGTCATCATTGTTCTGACATTTGCAGCATGCAAAATGACCGCAGAGGATCCACATGTCAGTGGTTATTCTGCTTTTGAAATTATTTCTGCCCCAGATTTTTTCATTCACAAAGGGATTCTGTTCCATTATCATCAACTGTTGACTGACATCAGTGGAAGCACACCATTGCAATCCCCCCCCCCCAGTTTGAGCTGATTAGCACTATTGTGTCACGAGAAATGGATACGGCACCATTCTAAGCATAGTCATGGGCTAATATTGCCAATTTCAATTTTTTTAAAAAGGTGACCACAACAAGCAGTTCAAAAGCCAAACCGTGCTTTCCAATGAGCCGACCTGAGAACATAGCAAAATAATCATGCAAAGACTATCAACAAAGGCTGTACTTCTATTCCCCACAACAGCAAAAAAAAAACCCCTCAACCAATTAACTCCTGGGGGAAAACAAAGGGACTATAACAAGGCAAGAACAGGAGACAATAAATTGATGATGACCTCATCTGGAACCCTCCATTATATTCAAATGATGATAATTGTGCTACATTTGATGAGTGTTGGACCACCCTAATTGTTTGTGCTGGGAAATCACCCATTTCAATCTTGGCCAGGAACTCATTCAGAGACCTTCAGCAGCTCATTATTTCCCACCATCAGCTCCCTCTGCCCAACATAATGCTGCTGGCCTATGCTCAAAACATGAATAAAATCTGCTGTGGGTTCTGTTGGCCTTCATCAGAGAGGACACAACCCCAGAGGTGAGTGGATTTGTTCCTTTCCACTGTCCGGATGGAACTAGAATTTCCAAAATTAATTCCAGGACCGGAGTAATTTGACAGGGGTTCCAGTTTCTTTGCACCCACCCTCTACATTACCAATGATAAAACCCTACTCCACCCCCAAAGTAAACTTGATGTGGTTGTATGTACGAGATCTTTGAGATTTTTCTAGTGCAGCATTTTACTGACATTATTATTATCATTATTTATTATATTAGATTTTTAGTCCACCCTCCCTACCAGGCGGGCTCAGGACTGAGTACAACATTTCAATTTACATAAATAACAGTTAAAAACAGATAAAACAGTATACAAATAACATTAAAACAACTTTATACAATACAGCTTCTCTTCAGATGGCGACGATAAAATACTGCTTTTCAAGCCCTGGCTCATATGCACTCCTGTTCATTCATAACCTACCCACCCCCAAAAATTAATCTTGATCCACCAAAAATATCATTTTTTCTGGGGTCCACTGTTCTATTTGTTCACACAACCTGCACATAGGTAAATAACTGCACAAAAAAATCTAAATACATCAAAATTTCTTCCTTTTTTTTGCAATATTTTTATCAGAGAATTCATATGCTTTTATAGTATAGCAGGAGAAAATGCACAGGGATAAAGGGAAGCTGTGGCAAACTGCATATGCACATAACTCTGTACAAAATTCAGGTTTTTTTTAAAAAAATGGGGAACTCCTAATGCATTGGTTCTACTTCAGAAAGAAGACCAGGAGATCCAGGTTTCTACATATTCGAGAGACTTCCTAGGTATGCAGAAAAATACATCTCTGCAAATGAGCCAGATTGCTCCCCAACTGGCATGATGAAGATTGAGTTTGTGCCAGGAAGCAGAGTCCAAGGAGAAATGGTGAGAGATGGGAGAGATGGTCTAGTCAAGCCCCCAAGGTTATAGTCTCTCCTGAATGGAGAAATTTGGGTCCTTATAGTTCACAATCGTCTCATGTGCATTTGTGAGTTGAAGAAATACTCTTCGCACGGATTCGTTTCACTTACAAAGTGCTCCATAGACGTTGTAAGATGGGACATATACATCTCTGTATGGTTGGAGAATAAAAATGATTGTGTGCCATCAAGTCACAATGGCCTCGTAGGGACTCCTTGAAGTTCCTCTTCATGCGTTTTTCAAGGCAAGAGAGAAACTGAGGTGGTTTGCCATTGCCTGCTTCTGCATAGCAATCCTGGTCTTCTTTGGTGGTCTCCCATCCAAGCATGAGCCATGGCTGATTCTGCTTAGCTTCTGAGTTCTGACAAGCACAGGCTAGTCTGGGCTTAAAAGGTTCCAGCTATTTCCATTATTTCCAATTTACAGAAGGGGAGCTTAGGCTGAGTATATGCCCAAGGCTGACTTTATAGTCTGTCCTGGAGGGGGAAATTTGCGTCAGTGGGATTTCTGAATCATTTTGTTCCCCACCAAAATCCAATAAATAGCAAGTCCAACTTGCTACTTATAACTCCAAGCTATAGAAAGAAATGGGAATTGCCACAGGCCTCTTCAATGTTTATATACATTTTTAAGCATTATAGCTTTTAGAGCAATGCTTCCATATCCAATAAACCTTATCTGACTTCGTCTATTCACTTTGCCTGCTAACAACCCAATAAAGTAGGTCAATATGAACTATTGAGCCATTAGGTGTGAAGCATCTGGAAGGCTCCCTAAAAGGCATAGGCAATGTAAGTTGTCATTGCAATTATTTTCTTATTATTACTAATAGCTGTCCTTTGGTGTTCATTTTCATCATCAGAAAGCAAAGACATGTGTTTGGTCATCCACTTAGCATCCACACGGACCCTCTGTTGGCCTCCGTTTATGAAAGAACATGCCTTCGACTTACAGCCATGCCAAGTTTGTCTCCCTACTCTTGAGAAGTTCCATAAGCAAACCCAGTTCTGGTTGTCTTCCATTCCACAAGAATCTACGTGGAAAATTGCCTCAGTTTTGGCAAAGGGAGGATCCTGTTTTCTTCTTGAGGGACAACTTAATCTGGAATGGCATGGCTTAGACGAAACAGCCGTTTGAGAATGGAAGGAAGATTCCCGACGGGATATGAAAACATTGCTGTCTGCAGTGGACCCAACGATGGAGCTCAAAGCAGGAAGCCTTGTGTGAGGGAGGGGGAAGGGCACCACTTAAGTAGCCATCTGGGTATCCCCCTCAGCAATAAGCAAAGGGTCTCAGCAGGATACAAAAGGAGAGCGCCAAACCTATAAGGAATGGGAGATGGGCTTGCTCGGTTGGAAAAAAGAGGACTAAGAGTATGTGAAAGCCAAGTTGGACCTTGCTCAGAAAATTAACATGAATAGCAGACACGTTAGAGCTGTATAAATAGAAAACAAGGTCAGCCACCAAACAAGAATGATGGAGAAGGCCTCTGGATAGGGCCCAAAGACATAATGAGCGTTTATTTTTTTGCTGCAATTTTTGAGGAAGAACGAAGACGTGGAAGAAAGCCACAGTTCAAAGCACATATAAGCAGGGAGGAATGAACGTCCCTTCGTTTTCTTTTCTTTCTTTTTTTTAATGCACAGCTCGTTCTGTACCAAAGTGTTGGGACAGGTAACAATAGATATTTTTTTCTGCCCTAAAGCCACACATTCCATTAATATTCAGTAAAAATGAATGGAAGGCTGACTTGCCATGTACTAGGAAAGAGCCCAAATGACATTTCATGTTTTGTGTTCTTTCTCATGAGTGTCAAAGAGCCAAGCTACAAGTGACGACTTACACAGGTTGGACCCTTGTCAGCTTCCCTCAAGTTTTGATGGGAAATGTAGGCATCCTGGTTTTACAGCTTGGCTCTCCATTACAGCTGCAAGACCAGGATTCCTACATTTCCCATCAAAACTTGAGGGAAGCTGACAAGTGTCCAACCTGTGTAAGGCGTCACTTGTAGCTTGGCTCTAAGTGTCTTCCAATCTGGCGGGTTTTTTGGCACTTCAGATTTTCAGTCCTGTTCCTTCTCAGTGTCCGTTTGTTTCCTCTCTGCCCTTGCTATTCTCGGCCTTCCATGGCCACAGTGTCATTTTGATCTGATTGGCTGTGTCTGCTCATGTGACTTTGTTGATGATCTCACCATGCTAAGGCAGTAATGTCACAGATTAAGAAGATCATGTGGGTTGTCACAGCAAATCAGATTCAAGGGCAGTGTGAGCAAATGATGTCAAGGGCAGCGAGGGCAAAAATGGTTCTGAAAGCAGCAGCAGTCAGGGGATTGGTAGCTTGTGAAATGTCATGGAAAGACTGGAAAAGGTCAGTGAAGGGAGAAAGTATTTTTTAAAAAGAATTGTAGCACTTATAAAGCAAATATTAAAATTAGGGGACATTTGCTGAGCTCTACATGGGCTTGTACAAGTGTCAGGGAGCCCAGCCATCACAGAGTGATGCTGCGGTGTTGGAAAGAGTTACAACAGCTCTCAGCCAATGTAAGTTTCCACTAGAGACTCAAAATATATGGGGAAATCCTTCCCCACCCATTGCTGTGTAACATACTGGGACATAGCCACCCTGCAACAGAGATCCTTACGGGTGGGGTTCTATGCAGCAATGGAGGGGGAAATGGAAGAGGCAAATAATGAACTCATGCATCGCTTGGAAAAAACGAATAAGCAACAGCTGTTTACTCACTCGCTTAAGACAATGACATGTGGGCATTCGTAGTTAACAAACTGCAGATTTCAAGCAAACCAAAGGAGATGGATTTTTTTTCTTCCTCCCTCCCTCACTCTGTTGCTCATTGCAATTTGGCTTGTAAAATTATTCCCTATTTACCCCTTTTCAGGCAATAACCTTGGCGACTGAAGCCCAGCACAGAGGCATGCTTTTCCAAGCCTCTGGAGCTGCGAAGTCCCGAGTTCGAATCTTCATCGGAACCTGAACAAGGAGCCAAGGAAACATATAAACATGTATTGCAAGAAATAAATAGAATACAAAATCTGTTTGGTGATATAACACAGATTTAATATTTTAAGATTTCGTGCTTTAATGAGACTCTGGATTATGTACTTGTCTTGGATCAGATTTGTACCAAAAAAAATCCATTTTCCAATGTGGAAATACTCCACTGAAGGGCCTGAAGTGTTAAGCGAGGCAGCTGAATCACGATGCAAGTCCAAAACCTGCAACACTTCATTACAACCACCCTCATACAAAACAACCCATCTAGCTGGCCTGAACGGGATATATAACAGAGAAGGAAATGACTCCCAGCAATAATGTCATCAAAGCAGCCAACGAATTGGAAAACTTTCTCACTATTGACAACCTGCTTCTTATTATCAGTTGCTGAATCTTCATCAAGTCCTTAATGAATCATTAGGGCGCATTTGGCAAGTGACACATTAGGGAGCATTCGGCTCTCACTTTTTCACATGCACCCTATTTGCAATATGGAGTCAATATTTGCAATATAGGGTCCACCGCACAGGGATGTTGTATGCAGGCCAGGTATGCAAGTTTCCCAAATGCTGTATGCAGGGCTCATTTTGAGGGGGAACGCACAGGAACGCAGTTCCAGCAGTTCCCCAAAGAGGTCACATGTCAGGTGGCCCCACCCACCTAACTCTCGGCCATTTTGGGCCTGTTTTGGCCTGGATTGGGGCTGAAACGGCCCAGATCGGGCCTCTGATGGTTGGTGGATCACTCCCCCGCTCAGCAGCGGCCTGATCCTGACCATTTTAGGCCCCTTTTTGGCCATTTTCAGCCCCTTTTTGCCATTTTGGGCCCAATTTCGGCCTTGAATGGCCAGGACTGGGTCCAAAACAGCCAGGATAAGTGATGTCAGGGGTGTGTGGCATATGCAAATCGGCTATGCTAATGACACATTTCCGGCACTGTCAAGGGGCGTGGCATATGCTAATGAGGCATGCTAATGAGTTCCTCCAGCTCTTTTTCTACGAAATGACCCCTGGCTGTATGTATGGTAAGTATTAAGAACAGCTGTACAATGTATTTTCCTCCCCCATATTCAGCAGCAGGAACTCAATGTACTTGTTTTATGCTGAGCAAACACAAGAATTCATGGTATTGTCTTAAACCCCCGAGTAATGGGAAATCCCAGCTGCTCTGGGCTGTTGAGGTGAGGGGTGCATATATTTGAAAGCTACCTTCCTCGCATAAAAAATTCCCAGAATGAATCAAGCTGGGATATTAGGGAAAGGTCTCGGCTGAACTTTTCTATCAAATGTGCTACTTTCCTGCATTACAGAGCAGTTTTGCTTTTTGGCTCACATGATAAGCATTCAAAGAGAAGCAAAACTCTCCCTCATCTGAACTCAGAAGCGGTCCAGTACAGGATTCTGTCTGTCCATGAACAGAATGAGGTAGCAGAATGCAGAGGAGCAGGGGTTTTTTTCTGGGAAAAGAGGTGGTGGAACTAAGTGGGTTGCCCTCAGAGAAAATGGTCACATGGCTGGTGGTCCCGCCCCCTGATCTCCAGACAGAGGGGAGTTTAGATTGCCCTCCGTGCCGCTTGGTGGCACGGAGGGCAATCTAAACTCCCCTCTGTCTGGAGATCGGGGGCGGGGCCACCAGCCATGTGACCATTTTCAAGAGGTTCCGGAACTCTGTTCCACTGCGTTCCCGCTGAAAAAAAGCCCTGCAGAGGAGGTAGAATAGATTGCACCACTTCAGATTGAATGTGAGGGGGATTCTCATTTTTGAAAAAAAGGACTATGTTTAAAAAATCCTTTATTGTCATTTTTAAAAAGGATGTCCCTGAAGATAGAAAATTAACACATCAGAGACACTCTGCCAGCTTTTCTTGTCATGCAAAATCCCCCCACAATAGGGTGGTGCACTCCATCCCACCACCTCGCCACTTCCACCTGAAGACCAGGTTATGGGACACAGAAGGATTCTCCACACTTACTCAGCTGGCCTAGACTTTCTCCCCGCAACCCTCAAAGCTTGGGGTCGTCCATCTGTTGTTCACATTGCCATTCTTGCGGGTGGTGCATCGTCTTTCTCCCATCTCATTCCTTGGCTGCCTTTCCCTTGTCCTGGCCTTAGCCAAGGCTAAATTCGCAGCGAGGAGCGAGCGAACATTGGGCCGTGCTCTGCACATGCCAAGAATGTCTTGCATACTTGGGAAGGACTGCAGCAACTCGGAGAGGTCTGTGAGTCAGGCTGCCCTGTGCCAGAATATGTCTCCGTTCAAGATTGAACAAGGGGTCCTGGACCACATCAAGCAATGGTTCAGGTGGAGGGACCCCAACGGTTGCCAACTGTAGTCTGGGAAATTTCTGAAGAATTGAGGGGAGGGGTGCCTGTGGAGATGGGAATTTCTATGGTATACAATGAAGTTTGTTCTCTGAAGCGTTCCTTTCCTCCAGGAATATTGATCTCTGTACCCTGACCTGGATAGCTAGGCAGACCTCATCAGACCTCAGAAGCTAAGCAGAGTGGGCCTTGGTTAGTAATTGGACAGGAGACCTCCAATGAAGATCAGGGTTGGAGAGGCAGGCAATGGCAAACCACCTGTTAGTCTCTCGAAAACCCCAGCAGGGGACACCATAAGTCAGCTATGACTTGTCAGAACTCCCCATCAAACACACTAATCCCTGTAGTCTGAAGTTCAGTGCTGATTCTTTGAGATCTCCAGGCCCCACTTGATGGTTGGCAGCCCCACCAACTCGCCATGAGAGCATTAGGTTCAATTGAAGGATATTGGTGAATTCTCACTTTTCCGATGTGATCCCTCCCTTGCGCAAATCAAATCCTTGATTTTCCCAATGCTTTCTGTTTTGTTGCATTAAGTGCTCCCCCTTCAGATTCTCATATTTCTCCCATTTTAATTTCTGCTTAAGACAATAGCCGTATGAACAGAGAAAGATGATGATGATGATGATGATGATGATGATGATGATGATGATGATGATGATGATGATGATGATGATGATGATGATAGATAGATAGATAGATAGATAGATAGATAGATAGATAGATAGATAACTTCTCCCTCAAGATTAATTTTGGATTGCTTTGATTTATAAGGTGCATCACATACAAACGCTTTAAAATAAATTGGAAACATCGGTAACAGATATGAGCAACATGGGAAAGGCTCATGGTGACACAGGAATGCAAGGCAAACGGAACAAAGGGGCTTTGTTGCATATCCCACAATCAATTTCAGACTCCACTGAAAAATGCACTGTGGGGTGCTCTGAGATTTGGAACCGGGTGAGAGAGAACCAAGAATGGAGGCTGGAAACAGTAAACAGAGGGGAATTAATGTGAACCGAAGGTGGTATCCTTTACTCCTTCAGCTCTGCCTCCGTCAGATCAGATGAGAGGGACGCAAAGGGTGTAATAGGGCGTCCCATGTCTGCTGCGCCAGCAAACTCCGGCATCTGTGCATCAGCCTTAGAATATTCCATCTGGGGTAGCCAAGAGGGTATGGCAGCAGGATGGAGACAGGGGGAGAGTGCAGGAGCTTGGAGCTTGCTCAGATCTTGACCTATTTGTGCATATGTATGTGGCCATGTTACTTCCTTTCCCACCATCACCGTTTATCTTCTCTTCTTCCTATGGTAACTCCAAGTAGGTTCAGTCTAGTGGGGAGAGGGGTCATAGCTCAGTGGTAAAGCACTTGCTTAGCGTGCACAAGGTTCCAGGTTCAATCCCCAGTCTTCATTTCAAAAGATCAGGGAACCAGGTAATCTGAAAGACCTGAAACCCTGGAGAGCCCAAGGAAACAATACTGACCATGATAGACCAATTATCTGACTCAGTATTAGGAAGATTCATGTGTGTGTTTACGCGAGATGGCCTGAGAATGAATTTTGTACCCGAAATTCCAATCGACCCAGACTACTCACTGTCCCAAAGTCTCCTGTTCCCTTCATTGGATCTACTTGTTGTCTCTTGCTGACCTCTATGCCTGTCGCCCCCTGCCATGGCCTTTCCTCCTTTCAAATAGACTTAAATAGGATTCTGAGTGTGGCTCAGCAGCAGAGCATCTGCTTGGCATGCAGAAGGCTCCAGGTTCAATCCCAGCATCTCCAGTTAAAAGGACCAGGCAATAGGTATTTATTATTTATTTATTTTTATTTCTTTCAAATTTCTATTCCGCCCTCCCTGCGAGTGGGCTCAGGGCAGATAACATATTAAAATACAATAAAAATTCATCTGCATTAAAACAATTAAAACAGCAGTGTATTAATACACATTTAAAACAGGATGGTGGACAGCCTTCACAGGGAGGGTTAAGATTTTATACACCCCTTTTTTCAGGCCGGCAGAGGCCCAGCCTCAGCCATATGCCTGGCAGAACATCTGTCTTTCAGGCCCGGTAGGGTTGCTAGTCCCCTGCTGGGGGCGAGGGATCCCCCGCTCCCACCTTCCACCCCCTGCCTCACTTATGTGGCCGGCAAGGGGGAACACGCCTCCCAAAGTGTGTTCCCGCTCGCCACAGTGGCCTGATCCAGGCCCGAATCAGCCCAGATTGGGCTTGATTCAGCCTGGATCAGGCCCAAATCGGCCCAGATCAGGCTGCTGCAAAGCGCAACATCACTCCCGTGCCCCCAGGGTGGTCTGCGGCCTGCACCACAATGACATCACTTCCCAGAAGTGACGTCATTGTGCAGGCCAGGAGCACACATCTAACCAGTGAAGAGGAGGTAAGTGCTGGGCCTCCCACCTCCCGCCTGGGGGTTAGGGGACCTGGCAACCCTAGCAATAGGTGATGGGAAAGACCTCCAGCAGAGACAGGGTTGCCAGCTTCCAGGTAGTGGCTGGAGATCTCCCGGAATTACAACTGGTCTCCAGGCCACAGAAATCAGTTCACCTGGAGAAAATGGCTACTTTGGGGGGTGGACTGTATGGAATTATGCCATGCCAAGGTCCTTTTCCTCCCCAAACCCCACTTTCTCCAGGTTTCTCCCCCCAGATCTCCAGGAATTTCCCAACTTGGAGCTGGCAACCCTAAGTGGAGACCCTAGAGAACCGCTGCCAGTCTGAGTAGACAATACTGATGTTGATATACCAATGCCCTGGCTTAGGATGGCAGCTTCATGTATTCAGGATTGCTCTCTCTGTTTCTTGGCTAGTAGGGCCACAGGCTGCAAGGCACTCATGGGCCGTTAGACGGGCTTTGGATGGCTCAGAAGCCATGTCTATGGAGCATATGGGAGCTGGCTACTGTGGTTATGTTGTATGTCTCTATTTCAGTTTTACTGCTTTGGTGCTATTTCTGGCTGACTTTGTAAGCTACACTGAGTTTCTGTTTATGGCTAGAAAAGCAGGATATAAATGTTTCAATGAATAAATACATAAATGATATTAAAAATTGCTTGACAGGGTATCTCTTTCATGTCCCGCTGCTAACTGCCAGCTACAATTCCATTTTGCTTTTTGGATAGCTGCAACCCACCGCTGGTATTTTCAAAGAGCCCTCTGCAAGGATTCTGAGATCTGGAGTCTACCTTGTGGGATAAAACGGGATAACCCATGTATGCTGCTCTGAGCGTTCTGGAGAATGACCAGGATACATATGTGATGCATTAAATAAAGCAATTGAAGACTGATGAAAATTCCCACCAACAGCTCCAGTGATTTTCCAGGCATAGTTTTTTTAAAAAAAGAAAGAACTTGGAACAGTTAGAATGTTAATAAACACTCCATAAGACTTCAGCAGAAAGCTCTTTCCAATATATTTCTAAGTGTGGTTAATCCAGGAAGACTCAGATCCACATTTGCTCTCTGCCTTTCAGTCCCTTTGCCTGTTAAAACTCTGTTTCATTTTTTTTAGACTGAAGAGCGACAAAAGAAGCCACACCCAGCAGCCCCAAAACTCACTGGGTGATCTTAGACCAATCACTACCTGTCCTACTCCATAGGGTTGTTGTGAGGACACACGGAAGTAGGGTTGCCAGTCTCCAGGTAGTGGCTGGAGATCTCCCGGAAATACAACTGGTCTCCAGGCCACAGAGATCAGTTCACCTGGAGAAAATGGCTACTTGGGGGGGGGGGTGGATTCTATAGAATTATGCCATGCCAAGGTCCTTTCTCTCCCCAAACCCTATTTTCTCCAGGTTTCTCCGCCTAAATCTCCAGGAATTTCCCAACTTGGAGCTGGCAACTCTACAAGGGAGTGCTATAGAGACCAGAAGTAGGCAACGTTTTGGGCCTGGATGCCAAAAAACCACACTGGGATTTAGCACCACAGAGGCTCACCTCAGAGCTGACTGTCTGCAGAGCAAAATAGTTTGGCGTGCTGCTGCCGGCATACGTGCCTATCCCTGATGCAGACTGCTGTGAACTTTCTGAAAAAATGTTATCTATCATATATCTAATTCTTAAGTGGTACTAAGAGTGTGGGTTAAAGCACCTGTACAGTGGAGTCAGGTCCAGACCAAGGCCGTTTCCAGACGGCTTACCTGCACCTGGGATGTCGCGCCACGTTTTGGATCGTGCCGGGGAAAACGCGAAATATCGCGTTTTCTCACGCGAGTTTTGCGCGACGTCACGCAAAACTCGCGCGAGAAAACGCGATATTTCGCGTTTTCCCCGGCACGATCCGCAACGTGGCGCGATGTCCTGGGTGCGGGTAAGCCGTCTGGAAACAGCCCAAATGTCTGGTCCTCAAGGTTTGTAGAGAAAAAAAACAAGAATAAAAAACAGAAAGAGCTTAAACCCCCTACTCCAATGGAGTGCAATTAATGTGCCTGTGCAAAAATTACAACTTACAGGGGGGGAAATTTCAGACGGAGACCTTACAAGATTATGGCTGGCCTTATGGAGTTGCCTACAATAATAAAAATCAAGTCAGGAGCAGTATAAAGGAGGAGGAGAAAATGGTGGCAGGAGAGGGGAGAGAGTGATAAGACAGCAGTAATCATTGGGAGCGGCAGTGGAGGTGGAAATCGAAGAAGAGTAGATGGGCAAGGAGGGGGAAGAAGGAAGCCGTAGAAGGAGAATGAGGGAAGGAAGAGGAGACAGCAACTGAGGTGAGGTGAGGAAGAGGAAAGGATGTGTGGGTCAGTTCAGGGGGATGGTATTTTCCTTCTCTGGGAAGTCCCCATGATCCACCAACTGAAACCAAAGCTCTTACCACTAGGAACTAGTCAGGCTTCAAAGTCTACAGTATGCATTTGACAAAAATTGGGCGGGGGGAGGGACTAGCAGTGCCATTCCAGACAGAGGCAAGTGCATCAGAGTAAATGGGCTTAGATGGATGTAACTCAAGATGCTACCACAAGTTTACTTGATGTGCAGGTAGGCTTGCGAGGTCCCTTAAGTCCCCTGGTGGGAGACTGCGACGCTGGCACTTATCCTGTGCTGGCTTCTGAGTTCTCTCTCTCGCACGCGCTCCTGGCAAATGGTTGAACCCCTTCTCCCCCCCCCCCCCCGTGGGCCCGATTTGGCCCGAAATGGGCCCGTGGCGGGGCACAGGAGCGTGCTGCACTGCCTGGGAGTACATCCACACTGCCAGGGGCGCATGCCCCCTGCTGGCCAGATAAGTGGGGGCAGGGGGAGGACGTGGGGTCAGGGGATCCCCCACCCCCGGCAGGGGAACGGCAAGCCTATGTGGACGGGAGAGAAATATTGGCAGAAGCATCGTAGTTTCTGTGTTTTAATCAGAGTTGCTCAGCCACCTGCCAGTTCCCCTTGAGTCCTGCATTCATAAGAACTGGTGATGGCCTCCTGCCAACCCACCCACCCCTACCCTTGTTCTGCTAACATCTAACAGTTGGCCACCAGGTTCCATCGATGGTTGTTATTGTCAGGTTGTGCAATATGTGTGCCGCTGCCTTTCAGAAATGGTATTTTTGGTTTTGCTGATATTTTATCTGGTTTTAAATTAATATGTTTATGTTATATTGCATGTTTGGTGCTCTGCTCTGAGCCCGTTCACAGGGACAGTGGATTAGAAATGCAATCAATCAATCAATCGATCAATCAATCGATCAATAGCTGCATCCAAATGTGGTTGACTGTGAGAGAAAAAGATGCTTTCTCTTGCCTTCCTGCAGCTTCCTCACCGCCCTCATGAATTTGGCTGTTTCCACACTGCCTTAAAATAGCGGCAGGCTCCCGGACCTCTGGCAACTTCTTCGTGCGATGTTTTCTTTAAAATGGATGCGGGGCGTTTTTTCAGCTCATATCGTGCAAAGAAGCCACCAGCAGTCCAGGAGCCTGCCGCCATTTTAAGGCAGTGTGGATCTGCTACCACTCTCACCACTTCTAATTATTTAAAGGCACATTGTTAAAACAAAACAAAAGAACCTTGAATATTCTGAGATGAGACTTACTATTTAATGTCTCTGTGTGTCCTTCGTCAGAGTCATTGCTGCCAAGCTGTTCAGATCCATACCAGTTCATCGCATTCATATTCTCAGACTGCCTCGTGGGAATGCCAACCCGCCCCCCCCCCCCACACACAACTTCACTCAAAAAAATGCTACTTTAAAAACTATTGAAAGAGACACTTCTCAGGGTGTGCCACTATACACAATTAATAGCACTCATCGCCTGCAATGAAAATTAAATGGAAAGTTAGACAAATTCACAAATGAGTGTTCTCACATTGCCTTCTGAAACTTGTAATTATTTTTCTGGGCAAGATCTCATGTTCCCAGGGAAACCTTTTGCATCCTGAGGAAGAAAGCAAAGCTGCTTTGCGATGGCATCTTTGATTATCATCAGCCCGCTTTGTGGTGATCCGGTGAGGGGGCTCAATTTGTGTGTAAACAGAGAGTTTGATCAAAATAAGTTTAGCTGGCAATAGCATTGGGGTTGAAGTTCCCAGTAGTTTTACTAGAATACCTCCTTCATTTCTGAATAATTGTATAAGCGGCACCTTATGCCGTGTCTGCGGGGAGAGAAAGTTGAGTTGCAAGAACTATGTTTATTGGAACACACACATACAGGCAACTAACTGAACAGGCCAGAACGAGGCCTCTACAACTCTAACTCCTCTTCCCGCTATGGTCACACAAGATCTGGACTTCTGGGAGTTATCCTTAAAGTAGTAGTACCAATATACTGCATCTCTTTCCTTCCATCATTACCATTTAAGAAATATGTTCAGTAATACTTTTCATGGTGGCATCTCTGTGTCACTCAGTAAATCCATAGACTCAGTCACAATATCGTGCTGGGATGCACACTAGAGCTGTTTCCACATGGCTTACCTTCTTCCCAAAACTTCTGAAAAACAGCATCTTTGCATACTGTTATCGCGTGAAATTGCGCGAGAAGATGCTGTCTTCCGCGATAACAGCGTCTTCTCACGCGATTTCATGCGATAACAGCATCTTCCTGGTGTGATTTTGCGTGCAAAGACACTGTTTTTCAGAAGTTTTCGGAAGAAGGTAAGCTGTGTGGAATCGGCCCAGATATCCCCTTCTGCTGAATTTTCTTCCTGGTTGTTGAGGGGCAGCCTCTGAGATGCGTGAGGATCCATTGTAGCCTGTCAGGTCCAAGTTGCAACTCAGAGACTGTTGGATGTTCTGAGTCTGTCTTTGGACTGGAGTTTTCTGGGGGTACTGTGTTGATTTTCAGGTGCTTCTGTTGGTGTTTCAACATAATAGGACTGTGGTTCTGGGCATGGGGCTATTATCTTTAATGGCTTCCATCCCCCTGATGTTTCCATACGTATTAGGTCCTGTTAGGATTGCCAGGTCTCTATAGCCTCCTGGTAGGAGTGGGGAGGGGAGCACTTACCTTGTACCTCACAGACATTTTCTCGTGTGCACACAAAATGCACATGGGCTCCCAGTGCTTGTGTGATGACATCACTTCTGGGAAGTGACATCATCATACCAGCCATGGATCTGCTCCCGTGCTTCACGCAGGGCAAATTTAGCCCATTGGGGGCCAAAATTGGCCCCAGCAAAGCACAGGAGCACACCCACAGCCCGTGTGATGACATCACTTCAGGAAGTGACATCATCACGCCCTGCCAGGAGTGCACCCTGTGCATGCTTTCCCAGGTTGCCTGCTGGTAGCAGGCAAACACTGCGGGGGAGGGTTTGCAACCTCCCACCAGTCACCAGCAATCAGCAGGCAATGAGAGCCGAAACAGACATGACAAGATACCTAGGTTCAACTCATGTTCTCTTACCTCAAGGTTTGTCGGGAAGTGTAAGCGTCCTTGCAGCTTAAAGTTTATGCAGCTCCGAGCCGCGCGGCTTCAGGTGGGGACCAGGTGAGCGAGGGGGAAGATGCAATGATGCCCTCACCCAGCCCCCGCAGAGCGACGCCAGGCTGCATGGGGAGAGCAGGAGGAAAAGTGTCCAGAGCATTGCTGCATCTTCCCCCCCTGCTCGCCTGGCCCCCACCTGAATCCACGCCGTCGCTCTGCGGGGGCTGGGTAAGGGGTGGGTGGAGCGATGGTCCGTGCAATGGGGTAAAGGCAGAGCACACCGGGCTATGCAGCTCTGGGCCATGTGGCTTTGGGCAGGGGCCAGGTGAGCGACGGGGGGAGATGCTCTGGGCGCCTTTCCTCCCAGCTCTCCCGATGCAGCCAGGCGTCACTCTGCAGGGGCCAGGCTGGGTGGGGGGGGGGAGACGAAGCAATACTCCGTGTAAGCAGGGAAGGGAAAATGCCACGATGCACCTCAAGAGCGGGAGGAAAGGCGCACCATGCCTGCACTTCCCTCCCTGCTGCTCTGTAAATGCTAAACTTTAAGCTGCAAGGACGCCTACACTTCCCGACAAACTTTGAGGTAAGAGACCACGAGTTGAACTCGGGTATCTCGTCACATCTGTTTCGGCTCTGAGGCAAACCTCCTGGAGATTTCCTGCCACTGGCAGGCAACTGGGAAACCTACGTCCTGTGGATGGAAGGCAGGTAGTGGTTTGGTCATCTGGTCATAGTACATTTTCTGCCTCTTCTGTAATTGTTGTAGCTGGGCCTCCATTCTCTGGGGAACTGTGGGGTGAAGAACTGTGTGAGTGGATGGGAAAGTAATCCTTAGCTTATGTCCCCTCCACAACTGTGCAGCGGAGTATTTCAAACTAGTTACTGGTATATTTCTGAGCTCTAGCTATGCTAGATGGGCATCTTTGCCTGATGCAGCAATTATAGGAAACAATCATTTGAATCATGTGTTCAATTGACGGTATCCAGGGCTGCTGTAAATAATTTTTATTCCCTAAGAGGAGGCAAAATGTGAGATTTCTCTGCTGCCAAATGGGACATGATCACTCACCACTACTTCCTGTGGAATACCATGCCTGGCAAATGCTGCTTTTATTTTGGCAATAACAGAATGTGCGGATTTATCCGGAATACACAGGACATCCGGAATAGGGTTGCCAGGCCCCCTCAACCTCCTGGCAGGGGGATTGGGGCCTGGCACTCACCTTTGGGGGGGATGTGCGCACACTCCCACAAGTGTGATGACATCACTTCCAGGAAGTGATGATGTCACTTCCAGGAAGTGACGTCCTCACATGGCACCACCACCCCCGGAGCGCACCCATGCTCCGCAAGGGCTTGGAACAGGGGCTGCTGAGGAGGGCAGGAGCGCTTCTGCCCTCCACAGCGGCCCAAAACTGGCCTGATTCATCTCAAAATGGGCTCATTTCGGGCCCGTTTTGGTGTGGATCAGGTCCGTTTTGAGCCGCTACGGAGCACATGAGTGCTCCTGTGCTCCACAGCGGCCCTGATCTGTGCCAAACTGGGCTGATCCATGCCAAAATGGGCTCGTTTCGGGCCCGTTTTGGCGCAGACTGGGTCCATTTTGAGCCGCTGCAGAGCACAAGAGCGTTCCTGCCCTTTGAGGTGGCCCAAAATGGGCCTGATCTGTGCCAAAGCGGGCTTGTTTCAGGCCCATTTTGGTGTGGATCAGGCCCGTTTTCAGCCATTGTGGAGGGCAGGAGCTCCTGCCCTCCACAGTGCCAAAACCGGCCCCGTTTTGGCGTGGATCGGGCCCGTTTTGAGCCGCTACAGAAGCCCCGATCCGGGCTAAACTGGGCCGATCCAGGTGGCTGCTGTGCACGGGAGCATGCAGCGCTGCAGAGGAGCGCGCACAGGAGGTGCGTGCCCCCCCCACCGGCCAGGTAAGTGGGGGTGGGGGGGTGAGGGGTGGGGGTGGGGGATCCCCACCCCCACCGGGGGTATGGTATCCCTAATCCATAAACTTTGCATACTAGTCCACTAAGAGCAGGTAAGAGTGTCCGGGGTCAGCAGCCCAGCCCCCGGACTTGCTGGCAGACAGCGGCAGGGGGCAGCCGGGAGACAGCAGTTCAGCTGCTCTGTCTGGCAAACAGAGCCAGACCCTGCCTACTCCAGGGGGAAGGGGCAAAAGGCCAAAGCCTCAGAAGGCTGGAGGGAGCAGGGAGAAGCCAGCTAGTCCCACCCACCATGGGGGAGAAAGGGGGCTAAGCAGGCTAGAGGAAAAGGGCCAAGGCAAGGGGAACAGGGACACAGCAACAGCCCAGACAGAGCCCTTACCTTCCAAGGAGGAGAAGCAGCCACCACAGCCCAGAGCCACACCCTGGCTAGAGGACAGCAGCCTGGCTCAGGAGGTGCTAGGAGCCAAGCCCCTCCAGGTGGAGCTGCCACAGGCATTCTGGGGGAGGAGATGGGTAGCCCCTCCCAGCATCAATGAACAGGCAGCACAGAAGCTGGTCAGGGCAGCTCCTCGCGAGCAAGGCCAGACAGGCTCAGCAGCACAAAAGCTGGCCAGGGCAGCTCCTCGCGAGCAAGGCCAGGCAGGCTCAGCAGCACAGAAGCCGGCTGGGGCAGCTCCTCGTGAGCAAGGCCAAAGAGACCTCAGCTGGGGATGGCTCGCATTCAACCCCACCCTGCCAGCAAGGCAAGGAAGCCAAGAAGGGATTAGTGGTAGGAGGGAAACACCTGAGGGAAGGCACAGCTGGGCCAAGTCAGGAGAGGGAACAAGCCTAGAAGGAGGGCAGGGCGGGGAAAGGAAGCCCTATATAAGGTGGCTAGGAAGAGCTCTGAGGTGGTGGGTGTGAGTGAGGAGTGATGATGTGGAGTGAGAGCAGTAGGATGCAAGGGTGGTGGCTTGGAGGAGAGTTCTGGAAGGAGGAGATGAAGGAGGACGCAGAGGGTAAGCAGGCCAGGTTGAGCAGGCCAGCGAGTGGACTGAGAGGGAGTCTGGGTGAGGTATACCGCCCCTCCTTCCACAGAGCAGGGTCCTGCAGAGTCCCTGGCCCCCCTGTGACGTCAGGAGCAGACTGCCCAGTGCCACGCCCAGCGGCAGCTGCGGCAAGCCCTGACAAGTTGGTGGCCCGTACGGGGAAGGTCGTTCCAACGCAGGCGCCAGGCGAGGGGATGCATCCCAATGCCACTGCAGAGCTCAGACCATGGCTAGAGGCACACCTGGATGAGGTGTGGAGGAAGCTGGAGGCAACCTTCCAAGCAGCTCAGGTGAAGCTAGCACAGGCGGTGGAACACCAGATACAAGCCTGCGCCCCCACAGCCACTCCACCAGTGGTATGCGCATTCGCGTGGGAAATTAACCCACCAGCCGGCAAGGCGGTGCAGGGGCTGTGCGCCACCGTGAGAATAGGACGGCAGACCCTACAAGCCCTATTGGACTCAGGGAGCGCAGTATCAGCAATTCGTTCCCAACTTATCCCAGCTGACACCCCAGTGCATCGCTGGGTCCCGGTGACAGACGTGATGGGCCGCACCCAGCCGTACCCTATGGTCTGGATCACAGTGGAATACCTGGGAGCGCTCCGCCGCCTGGAAGTGGCCAAGGTAGCCCACTTACCGCTCCCTATGCTGCTGGGGAGAGATGCCCCGGGGTTCTCCAGGCTACTTAGGGAGGCAGCCGAGGGACTGGCAAACCCACAGGTTGCCCCAGCGCTGCAAGTAGAGGAGGCCCCCGACCCGGATGAGGGTCCCTCTACCAGACCAGGAGCAGGCCCGCAGGCCAAGGAACCAGCGGAACCCCTGGCCGACCGCCCCTTCTGCGAGGCCCAAGGGGCAGATGAGTCCTTACAGCGCTTGCGGGAGACAGCAGCTCGTGAAGAGGACCGAGTGCAGGATGAGCGGAGGTCCCAACGGCTTCCCCGCATTGAGAAGCAAGGAGGGGTGTGGGTCCGCCTAGCCCGTGCCCCAAACGGCCAGGGAGAGATCCGCCAGCTACTGGTGCCGGCAGCTTACCGGGCAGAAGTCCTCCGCACGGCCCATGAACATGCTTGGGCCGGGCATCTGGGGCACCACAAGACCCTGAAGAAGATCCTCGAGCAGTTCTTCTGGCCCTCTGTGAACGCGGACGTGAAGGCCCACTGCCGCTCGTGCCCCACCTGTCAGCGGGTGGCAGCCCGGCGCCCACCAAAGGCCCCCCTCTCCCCACTGCCCGTCATGGAGACGCCCTTCCAGCGCATCGCGATGGACTTTATCGGCCCACTGCCACGCACGCCCCGGGGCCACCGCTTTGCCCTGGTGATTGTGGACTATGCTACACGATTCCCTGAGGTCATCCCGCTTAAGACGATGCAGACCCCGGGGATGATACGAGCCCTGTCCAAGCTTTTTGCCATGGTGGGACTGCCTGATGAAATCTTGACAGACCGGGGGGGGCCGTTCCGGGCCAAAGCCATGCGTCAACTCTGCCAGAATTTGGGGATCCGGCAGGTGTTCACCTCGGCATATCACCCTCAGACTGACGGTTTGGCAGAGCGTCTGAACCAGACCGTCAAGGAAGCCTTGAGGAAGATGACACGGGACAAGCCTCGACAGTGGGACCTATACATCGACCCCCTCATGTTCGCCCTTAGGGAGACCCCGCAGGCGTCCACTGGCTTTAGCCCCTTTGAACTGCTGTACGGGCGCAAGCCGCGGGGGATGCTCTCTCGGCTGGCGGAACAGTGGGGTCCCCGCACCAGCAGCCCTGCTCCCCCCATACCGGAGTACATGAGCCAGCTCCGTGGGCGGGTGCAGCAGTCCCAGGCTGAGGCCAACCGCCAGCTCACCCACGCCCAGACAAAGCAGAAGGCGGCCTATGACCGGGGCGCAAGGATGAGGACCTTCCAAGTCGGAGAGAAGGTCCTGGTACACCACTCGGTGTTCCCACGGGAGGAGGGGGACCCATGGAGGGGCCCTTACCAAATTCGGAGGGTGCTGGGCCCCACCACCTATGAGCTGCAGTGCGGGCCAGGCCGACGCCGACGGAGAACCCTGCACGTGAACCTGCTCAAGCGGTGGCATGAGCGGCCAGAGGATGGGTGCGCCTTGGCCGAAGACCCCTTAGACCTCCCAGACAGCGAGCTGCCATGGACCGCTGACGCCCCGGAGTTCGAGGAGCCGAAGGTGGATCCACAGCTCAACCCTGCACAGAAGGCCCAGCTACAGGCCCTGTGGAAGCAAGCGCCCGGGGTCTTTTCAAGACGCCCCGGGGTCACGAACCTGGTGCACCATGCCATCCCCACCCAGCCGGGGCAATCTGCACGGGCAACCTGGCGACCCATCCCCCGGAAGCAGTGGGAGGCGGTGGATCGGGAGACGGAGGAAATGCTGCGCCTGGGGGTGATTGAACCGTCCCGAAGTGAATGGCGCAGCCCCATCGTGTTGGTGCCAAAGCCAGACGGGTCGACTCGCTTCTGCATTGACTACCGGGAACTGAACAAAGTGGCCAAGTTCGACGCATACCCCATGCCGCGGGCGGACGTCCTAGTGGGGCAACTGGGGCCGGCCCGGTACTTGTCCGCCCTCGACCTGACGAAAGGGTACTGGCAGGTACCAGTGCGCCTGGAGGACCGGGAGAAGACGGCCTTTGCCACCCCCCGGGGCCTCTTCCAGTTCCGCCGCATGCCCTTTGGCCTCCACGGGGCAGCGGCTACCTTCCAGCGGCTGGTGGATCAAGTCCTGGGGGACTGTCGGGACTTTGCAATGGCTTACATTGATGACATCGTCATCTTCAGTCCCGACTGGCCCTCCCACCTACAGCACCTGGAGAAAGTCCTCACCGCACTCCAGAAGGCAGGGCTGAAGGCCAACCCCAAGAAGAGCCACTTGGGATTCCAGGAGCTCAAGTACCTGGGATTTGTCATCGGAGGTGGACAGATCCGACCCCCGCCTGAAAAGGTGGCCTCCATAGGGGATGTGCCCCAACCACAGACCAAGCGTCAGCTCAGGAGGTTTCTGGGGCTTCTTGGCTACTACGGGCGCTTCATCCCCCATTTTGCGACCCGCTCAGCCCCCCTGACGGACTGTCTGAAGAAGGGCAGCCCTAGTCGCCTCGGCTGGACGCCGGAGCGGGAGGCTGCCTTCCAGGACTTACGCACTGCACTATCGGACACCACCAAGCTCTGGAATCCGGACTTTGAGAAACCCTTCGTACTGGCAACTGACGCATCGGCCTCAGGCCTGGGGGCGGTCCTGATGCAGGAGCAAGATGGAGGGAGGGTGCCCGTCTTGTTCCTGAGCCGCAAGCTCCAGCCAGCAGAGCAGAAGTATGCCACCATTGAGAGGGAGGCCCTTGCCATCAAATGGGCCGTGGGGGCTTTGCGGTATTATCTGGCGAATAACCCCTTTACATTGGTGACAGACCATGCACCCCTCCAATGGATGCACCGGATGAAAGAGCACAACCCTCGCATCCTGAGGTGGTACCTGTCTCTACTGCCATACCGGTTCACCATTACCTACCGCCGGGGGACCAGCCATAGGGATGCGGACTTCATGTCACGGCTCTTCGAGCCAGACCCCCCCGAGCCAACGTCCAGGCTAAGAGGGGGGGTGTGTCCGGGGTCAGCAGCCCAGCCCCCGGACTTGCTGGCAGACAGCGGCAGGGGGCAGCCGGGAGACAGCAGTTCAGCTGCTCTGTCTGGCAAACAGAGCCAGACCCTGCCTACTCCAGGGGGAAGGGGCAAAAGGCCAAAGCCTCAGAAGGCTGGAGGGAGCAGGGAGAAGCCAGCTAGTCCCACCCACCATGGGGGAGAAAGGGGGCTAAGCAGGCTAGAGGAAAAGGGCCAAGGCAAGGGGAACAGGGACACAGCAACAGCCCAGACAGAGCCCTTACCTTCCAAGGAGGAGAAGCAGCCACCACAGCCCAGAGCCACACCCTGGCTAGAGGACAGCAGCCTGGCTCAGGAGGTGCTAGGAGCCAAGCCCCTCCAGGTGGAGCTGCCACAGGCATTCTGGGGGAGGAGATGGGTAGCCCCTCCCAGCATCAATGAACAGGCAGCACAGAAGCTGGTCAGGGCAGCTCCTCGCGAGCAAGGCCAGACAGGCTCAGCAGCACAAAAGCTGGCCAGGGCAGCTCCTCGCGAGCAAGGCCAGGCAGGCTCAGCAGCACAGAAGCCGGCTGGGGCAGCTCCTCGTGAGCAAGGCCAAAGAGACCTCAGCTGGGGATGGCTCGCATTCAACCCCACCCTGCCAGCAAGGCAAGGAAGCCAAGAAGGGATTAGTGGTAGGAGGGAAACACCTGAGGGAAGGCACAGCTGGGCCAAGTCAGGAGAGGGAACAAGCCTAGAAGGAGGGCAGGGCGGGGAAAGGAAGCCCTATATAAGGTGGCTAGGAAGAACTCTGAGGTGGTGGGTGTGAGTGAGGAGTGATGATGTGGAGTGAGAGCAGTAGGATGCAAGGGTGGTGGCTTGGAGGAGAGTTCTGGAAGGAGGAGATGAAGGAGGACGCAGAGGGTAAGCAGGCCAGGTTGAGCAGGCCAGCGAGTGGACTGAGAGGGAGTCTGGGTGAGGTATACCGCCCCTCCTTCCACAGAGCAGGGTCCTGCAGAGTCCCTGGCCCCCCTGTGACGTCAGGAGCAGACTGCCCAGTGCCACGCCCAGCGGCAGCTGCGGCAAGCCCTGACAAGAGTGCTTGCCAAAGTCAAAAATGTCTGCTGGTATCTTGTTCCATGAGACGTCCAGGATTTCACGTGGCAATAGCAATTCCTTAGGATTACTTGGCTACTGCTCCTGACATGCCAAGCGTCTTTCAGTCATTTGTTCTGTCTGCTGGTCAATACATGAGCTGCCTTGCTCGTGCCTTTGTTCTCTAGATACCCTGGTGTGATCTGTGTAGAGAACGAAGCATTCCCATACTCATCATGTTGGTGTCACCCTTTGTGATGAGACTACCCTGTAGGCAGAGATCATCTTTCATGAGCCAATATGCGTGCAAACTGGGGTCTACTTGTATCCTCTGTTGCAGCCAGCCTGTATGTGTCAATTTTAAGCAGGGCCTGTAGCTGAGGGTCTTAGTTTGTGCTAAGTTTCAGACGTGTCATCTCTATCAATTGTGGTTACAGAGTCCACCCCATACACTGTTGAGGCAACGCAGCACCTGACACAGCTCCCGGTGACAGTGGCATTGCCATGCCTCCTATGGCTTGGCGGGAAGTAAACATGGCCAGGCCAGGGAAGGCAATAGGACACTGCCGGGAGGGCAGAGCCCAGGCTGGGAGGTGCATATCTCAAAAGGGGCCAGGCTATCAGCTGCTGGCTGTGGCGAGTATGGAGCAGTGAGGGAGCATGGCGGTACTGAGAACAGCACCAATGACATTAAGGGATGCAGCGGCAGCAGCCAGGATCGTGCTGGGGATGCTGAAGAAGGGCGGCAGCAGGAGGCATGCCTGGAGGATGGCACGGAGGCCTATTGCCCTGGGCCAGGGTAGCATGAGGTGAGTAAGCCCTGGAGATCTGGCTGCCAATGGCAGCTAAGGCAGCATAGCTGGCCCAGTTTCAGGGACAGGAGCCTGAGAGAGGAGAGCCCAGTGGGGGTCAGCAACACACTTCTCTCACCCACCCCAGAGAAACGGGCAAGGGGAGGGCTGCAAGGAGGATCAAGGCTCAACAGCAGCCGCTCACAGGCGAAAGTGGCACAGGTGAAGGCCAGAGATGAGCTATTAGGGGTCACCAGCAGCAGTAGCAGTGGTGCTCTAACTCCGAGGCCATCAGAGTCGTGAGGCATAAGACACAGGGCCCGCCTCCTGTAAAAGTCAGGCACCCAACCCATCTTTGGAGGCATCTGCTTGGAGGGTTAATGGCTTGGTAGGGTCATAAAACTTGAGTACAGATATTGTGCACAATGCTTTTTTTAGATCCCGCAACACCTTGTCTTGATCCCATGACATGTGCCGTATGACATTCTCTTGAAGCAGGTGCCTTGAACTGTACCATGGTCTGGCTTCATGCTGTCTGCTGAGAGTATAAGGCCGATGAATCTGATCTCATTTACTGTGATCTGGATCTTATCCGGGATGATCTTGATGTTTTCAGACTGGGCTCTTTCCATCACAGTCTGCAATATCTGTCCGTGGTTTTCTTGAGTTGATGCTGTTATGATCATGTCGTCTGCAGTGATATGGACACTGAGGATGTCACCAAACACTTCATTGTCCTTTTGCTGGAAGACTTTATTGGCTGATTCAATGCTGAAAGGAAGACAGAGGAACTTGTACCATCCACAGGGTATGTTGAATGTGCATAATCAGGGCTTTTTTCCTGGGAAAAGAGGTGGTGGAACTCAGTGGGTTGCCAGCACAGGGGGCCACTCTTGGTGAGAGGTGGTGCCCCTGGTACCACATGTGCCCGTGCAAAGTGCACGCGTGCTCCCAAGGCCAATGACATCACTTTGGGTAAGCTGGAACAAGGGGGGAGTTTTTAAAAGTTTAAATTGCCCTCGGTGAAAATGGTCACATGGCCAGTGGCCCCACCCCCTGATCTCCAGACAGAGGGGAGTTTAGATTGCCCTCCGCGCCGTGTGACCATTTTCAAGAGGTTCCGGAACTCCATTCCACTGCGTTCCAGCTGAAAAAAAGCCCTGTGCATAATTCAGTAGAGGCAGCATCCATCCCAAACTAGCTAGTGTGATCTACATATCTGTTCAAACAGCCAGATAGGCAGAATGCAATAAGGCCCGTGCACCAGATTACATGTGTTATATTCCACAGAAACAACTTTGAATGCTTGCCTATGTTACATGTCGTTGGCCAACTTTGTACCTTGCTGATCCACGCCCTTTTCCAGATCACACGTGAAAAGCCTGGGTCACAGCACAGGCCCAGAGAGGTGCTCTGCTCTTGATGACACTCCACAAATTATTTCTGCTGACAGACCACCTTCTGCTTCCTGCTTTAGCCAGCTGCTTTGGGGGCATGGAAAGATGGCCCTGTAGCTGTCAGCTGTATTAATTCCAGACTGCCGCAAGCTGGTCAGGCTTTTCCTGACCAAAAAGTGCCGTAAGATTCAGAGCAGAGTCTGAATTGTACTGAATTGTCATGGGACTGTACAATGGGATTGTACAGTCCCATGACTGAAACACATTGGAACAAAGCAACTCCAAGGCCTACTCCCAAAGCACTTTATAAAGGCCTTCTACACGTAACAAGACCCGTGTGTGAAATGCACACTGGATGCACCTGCAAATTTATCTGGCATTGTCCATTGCTAGCGTGGAATCTGACAATAGGTCTCAGGTTGTTCTAACTCTTGAACAGCAGCCTGCAACTTATCAGTTGTGTGTGTGTTGTGGAAAACAATATATTGGCAACATGCTACAACCATGTGCTTGCAGCAATATGCATGTACACCAAAAATGAGATGCATCTTTAGGATTATCATTTGCCTGTTTAGGGCAGGCAGTCTCCAAGTAATTTTCTCTGTTGTCTGCTGTTGCTCCAATTAACAAAAATAAGGCTCCAGCCTAGTCGCTGGCATGTCACTTCCAGGATGCAACCTGGAAGTGACCGTGGATAGTTCTAGGAATTTCTAGAAATTCTATGGTAAAATAATAGAATTTTAACATAAGTTCTGCTGTTCCTAAAACTACACATTGTCACTTCTGGGTTGTACCTCAGAAGTGACATGCCAACAACGTGGCCAGAGCCTTATTTTTATTTATTTTTGTGGACATCGTGGCTCCTACTACTGTAGTTCTCCCCAATGCTAAAAGTCAGTCCCAGTTTTCCTTTGCCTTATAGGAACAAAAAGTACTTCAGAAGACCCAAAGAAACATCACATTTGACAGCAGGGAGCACAAATGTGCAAATAGCTGTCCTCAGCATAGCAGGTTGCTTGTCTTGTTGAGATCTCCCAAACTTTTGTAGTTGTCCCCCATTTTGTATTTGGTTCTATATCCAATGGCAGCCATTTTGTGATTGGTCCCACCTACCCTAGCAGCCATTTTGTGGTGGCGCATACAACCCTTACTCAGAACTCTAAAAGTGCCCAGAGACTGCCTTTCCATGTGTTGCCATCTTGAGTTTAATGATGGAAGAAACGAAGGGAGGATTTCTAATAAATCTACAATATAAGCTCTGTGAAATGGGACGTGTCAGCGTCAGAAGTTCCATAGTTTCATGGTCTCTGTGTTTCATGCCCGTTTAGTCTACCATTGATGCTGGAATCATTTCTTGGGTCCCTTTCATCGGCGCTAATTGTCTACATTTCATCGCCTCAGAGGGATGCTTTGGGTGGGGCCGCCATGGCCTCCCCCCACCAACGTCTTCAGTTATGAAGGCACCCACAAAGACCGGGTTCACTTTCTCCACAACATCTCTCCTGTCATCTTGGCATGTTCCTCTTACGCCTTCATGGTCTGTAACATTTCCTTGGCAGGCCTTTGCCTCTCTGCCTCTAACATTATTTGTTTTCTGTCTTTCGCTATTTGTTCCTCAAATTCCTTCTTGGCCTGCCTGACTAGGCTAAAGTTTGCCAAAATTCACACCCTCTCTTTTTTCCTTCAAGGATACCTTTTTTTCATTTTTAATAGCTCCTTTATCACTGTCCTTTAGCCAATGTGGTTTTGGACCCTTTGCACTCTTATAAGTGGAGGATTGAGAAGGAAATGAGAACAGAGGGCCAAGATGACAACAACCTGCTGCCCAGAGCCCACTGCGGCAGCCTGCAAGCTCCTTTTGTTGCTGGGCTAGCGAACGGGGAGGCCAGGCAATGCTTATCCAAAGGCCCAAACTGCTGTCAGGGGCTGCTAGTAACTCTGTTTTGCATACCTGTGGCACGTTAACAGATTTTTTTTTGCCTTTGGTAGATAGTTCTTCCTTCCAGTGTGTAAGGCAGTCGCCCCATCAAAGGTTCATAAATGTATTTTTTATTATTGTAATGCTTTTGGGAGGGAAAAACCATTCACAAAACCCTTGAAATTCTTGTGTTTGTTACACGTGTCCTGTCCGTCTAAGATGTGTTGGGTGAGTGGATGTGGTGACAGGGCTTTTTCAGCAACGTTACTGAAACTTTGAAATTCCCTACTGCAGGGATCCATTTGTCCCCCTTCTGTAATGACCTTTTGCTGTATTCCTTTAATTTTTTTTTATTGTGGCTGTTTGGAAGATAAGCGTGAGGAGCTTGTGCTGAATGTAACTACTTTGCCCCACTGACCTATTGGCCAATTGGGTTCGCAACACTAGTTGACCCTAGGGTTGTCAACCTCCAGCTGGGGCCTGGAGATCTCCCATAATTACAACTGATCTCCAGACCACAGAGATCAGTTCCCCTGCAGGGAATGGCTGCTTTGGAGGGTGGTCTCTATGGCATCACATCCATTCTGAGTTCAGAACTTCCTGAACTCCACCTTCCCCAGGCACCACCACCCCTCAAATCTCTGAAGTAGGCACCCCTAAGACACTTCTCTCTTCCATATCTCTGTGCATTCTCTTATGCAACTGCTGGAGGAGATCCAGTGCATTACCAGGGTTTACTCCATTACAAATTAATCCTCCCTCTCTGTCTCTCTCCTCTGCCATCTTTATGGATAAGCCGCACAGCACTGATTGACACCAGCTCAAAGAATCTCCGGTGCAAACGCTTCCTTCTCTCCCAGGAGTCACTGAACCCCTTAAAAACACGTGTTAACGGCAGGGCAAGTTCCTCCCAGGTCAACTGTTAGAGGGGAGGGCTTACAACCTTTCCCCTATATACACACATAACACTGACCTTCGTATCAACAGGCGCTTTGCCTGTTTAGTCAAATATATGGAATGTGTTTTAGCGGTGGTTTTTAGACAAATATATGTTTAGACAAATATATGGAATGTGGGTTAGTGGCAGTTTTTTAATAAAATAATAATAATAATAGTCCTAGCAGCCACTTTTCCTTCCAGCCTTGGACTGTAAAGCACAGCTTGCCGAGCACGTTGCATGGAAACAGCAGGGAACAGAACATTGGGAATCAAAACACTGGGGTTGTTTAGTCGGGTGGGGTGGTGGGGTGTCCGAAACAAGTGCAGCCCACAGACTTATTCATACTTTTTCAGCCGGGTGAGCAACAATATAGGAAGTTAACCTGCCAAAATGTCCATATTCATGGTGCCGTTGCATTGAAATTTTCAAGGAGGATGTTGGAGGAAGGACGAGGGCACAGGAGAAGGATGTACCACGAATGTCAGAGCACTGATTTTCCGATCTGATTTTTTTTTTAAATTTGGGACTTGACATTTCTGTTTATTTTCAGAACAGTAACTTCTGTGGGTTTTTTTAAACAAAAAGCTATGGTAGGTTCTCTCCACCCCACCCCCACCCCCCAAGCAGCAGCAATGATTTAAACTCCATCTGTTTGACCTTCCCAGCCATGATTCCTCCGGCTCAGGGTGGATCTTTCAAGACCATCATCACTCTTAAGCTTAAATTCCCATTAATGACACAGTTATGAATGTTTGCAGGGCAGGGTGTTTGAAAGGGAGTCTAAGGAAACGTTAAGAAGTTGTTCTAAGCAGGTCTCCAGAGCTTTCTGTTGTGGAAGGTAATGCAAGCTTGCAATATCAGTCCATGTGACTGATAGGTTGTATGAAGCCTTTGGATTGGCCAGCGCTTGTCTAAGGATCAGGAATTCAGCCCTCAGTGTACCCTCCAGTAGGGCTGACAGTTCTAGGTTGAGAAATAGTTGGAGATTTGGGGATGGTGCCTAGAGATGGTAGAGTTTTGGGAGGGAGCTCAGCCAGGATGTGATGCTAATCAGGGTTGTCAGGCAACAGGTGGGAGATGGGGGAGTCAGGAGGACACGCAATCAGCATCCCTACCATAATGACATCACTTCTGGCACAACCATGAAGTCATGTTATCAAACCGAGGATACCAGTTGTGCGGCCCCCCATTTCATCCACCATTTTCCTCTTGCCACACAGCTGTGGCAGTGGTCCCTGGCTGCAGGGGGGTGGGAAGTTGCCATTTCCTCCAGGGGAATTGATCTCTGTATTCTTGAAATCAATTGTGATTCCAGGAGAACTCCAGGCCCCACTTGGAGGATGGCAACACTATTTTCCAGGTTTGGTTTCTCCGGAATTGTTTGCCAAGGAGAGCACTGGAGAATGAACCAGGTCAGGGGAGAAAGTGGCTTCAGGATTCCTAAACTGGAGAAGATGCAGAGGAGTTAGCCGTGTTAGTCTGTGGTAGCAAAATCAAAAAGAGTCCAGTAGCACCTTTAAGACTAACCAATTTTATTGTAGCATAAGCTTTCGAGAATCAAGTTCTCTTCGTCAGATGCATGGTACAGTTTCTGTACTCTTATGACGAAGAGAACTTGATTCTCGAAAGCTTATGCTACAATAAAATTGGTTAGTCTTAAAGGTGCTACTGGACTCTTTTTGACTAAACTGGAGAACGCATGGTTCACAATGCAGATATCAGAGAGCCAGTTTGGTGTAGTGGTTAAGGGCAGCAGGACTGTAATCTGGAGAGCCGGATTTGATTCCCCACTCCTCCGCTTGAAGCCAGCTGGGTGACCTTGGGTCAGTCACAGATCTCTCAGAGCTCTCTCAATGCTCTCTGAGCCCCACCCACCTCACAGGGTGATTGTTGTGAGGATAATAATAACACACTTTGTAAACCGTTCTGAGTGGGCGTTAAGTTGTCCTGAAGGGCAATATATAAATCGAATGTTGTTGTTGTTGTTAGAAACCAATGCCCCATCCTGACCCTGGTAAAAATATAGAGGTATAGTTGGGAAAGCATTGTTCTCCCCACAAACACACACACGCACACACTACTTTCTGTGATGTGAGAAAACTCAGTCATTAACAGGTGCGTGCACATTGTGCAACTGATGCTGCTGTATACACTTTTGGCCATTTAAACTTTTGTCCAACCCCACCCACCCCCGTCCAAAATCTTTCTGCTCAAGACCACAGCACATGGCAAGAAGCTGCCTAATCCTCCCTCTGCCCATGTGATTTTCACATTTCCAAAACACCCCAGAGAACAGCTATTAGCTCCATCGCAAAAATTTCATTAGTTTCATAGCTTCATGTAATTTTCGCAACAGAGCTAATAGCAGCTCCACAGGGCTCTTTGAGGATGGAAAAGCGGTGCGGGAGGGAAGAACCAAGTTGCTTCTCACCGCCAGCTGTGGCTGCGAGTGGAAAAGGGCGGCATGTATCTGGGAGGTACAAAACTTGTCTGACCCCAGTTCCTCCATATTGCCCCCCAAGAAACACAAGGACTTTGTGTGAATGGACTCTTTGTTCCAGAGAAACCAGCAGGTCTTGTTTCTGTCTAGATGGTATTGGAGTCTCTCTCTCTCTCTCTCTCTTTCCTCATGCTCAGGCAAAGAGCAGGGAGGGATTGCAAGGGATTTAGCCGGGAAATGTCTTTGGTTTTGCTTACATAACAAGCTGGCCTCATCATCTTCTCCTTGGAGGTTTCACCTGGTCTTAATTTTCTTCTTGGTTACCAAGGCCCTTGTTTGTTGATCAAACTGCGACTGGAAAGTCTCCGAGGATCCGATGATTGCTTGAATGGGCAATTTGGGGGCAGTCAACGAGGTGCTGAGAAAGACACCTGTGAGGCAGAGCGCCTTTTTCGCAAAGTATCAGCAGCAAATTTGCAGAACTGCCTCTCCCCATGGCCTCCAATTACTCATAAAAGCCTCTTTGAAAAATGCTGCCTGCCAAGACGGGATACCTCTGCATTGTGCGTGCGTGTATTTTGAAAGAAGTCTTGAGACTGACTCACTCAAGTGCAGGGGGAGTATAAAAACTGTGAGGGTACTTCCCTATCAATTAGCTGCAGTTTGGTACACATATCCAAGGTGGCTAAGGGATTGGATACAGCGTGAAATTTCCACTTGTGCTAAAGCTTGTGAGCAAGCAGAAACACAAGAAAAAGTCTACAGTTGCTGCTTGCGTCAAGTCCAACTACTTGTATCCCCCCAAGGGCTCCCAGGTTTCCCCCAGCAATCAGCAGAAGGTGGGTGGTGGCAGCAGTGGGTACTTACTGGTGTCCACACACGCCAGCGTTTTTACTGTGTTTGGGGCTGATTGTTGAAGAATCAACCCAGGTATGATACCATCGCTCCTGAGTCATGCCAGAAGTGACATCATCAGCTTGGGATGTCTATTTCCCCGGCCTGCCTCCTTCCGCACACACCCATTTTCCAGGCCTGCCTCCTCTTGTTGATCAGCTGGCCATCGGCCAATCAACGGCCAATGCGGCCATCAGTGGGCATCTGGGAAGGCTAATCTCCCTTTGCACATCTCTGAATCCAAGCTAATGTGTCTCCCTTGAAATGGGGAGATACGATGCACTGAATGCTTAAGGTACTTCCACACCCAGAAGTAGGCCCAAATTTGGTATACCTGTATTCCAAGAGTCTAGAGAAAGTTCCCAGTGAGATATCTATACATCTAATGGTTCAGATGCAGGAGATGCCATTTGATCCTGCACAGAGCCAGGCCCTAGGTGTATCTTGTTGTCTCCTGCTTTATGAAACGGATCCTTGAAGAGATATGGGGTGGGGAGGCACCCTTGGAGGTTTTTAGGTTGCAAGGCCATTTTATTTTTCTTGGGCATTTAATTGGAGTTTGATTGTGAGGCTTTCTGGGGTTTTCATTTAAAAAAAACGGGATTATCTTTTTGTTTGAATTATGGACAGTAAACTGTTTATGGCCACCAGGGAAAATAAATATATTTCAAATAAATAAATAGTGTCAGTTGCTACAGATACTGGGAAGGGATGTTGAGGGGTATTGGGGAAAGTGGGAGGTGGAGATGTTGAGGGCCAGTGGAGGAATGACAAGAGGCAGGAGGTGGCAGCTTCAGGCCTTGTTGACTGACCACTGATTTTTGAGATGAGGATGAAACGTTTCCAAGCACAGCAATCTCTCTGAGGAGCAACAGATCCCACAGCACCACCACCAAGATCGCTTCTGTTCTTCATCTAGAAGGCAGAATAAGGTACAAGAGAGCGAGATCTGGTACCTTAGAGGGGACATTGGCACGGGGTTTAGCAGGCACAGGGTGGCTTGGCCAAGGTCCAGACAGCCAGGAAGCTGGCTGTCCTTGCTCCGGCTTTCCCTCCCCTGTGGTTCTGGCACTGAGGCTTATCTCACTTTGCAGGCCTGTTTCACAAACACTTCCCTTTACAAATTCTTCCCTCCCTGGAGTTTTCTTGTCATCTCTGTAGGGAAGTGGCTGTGCCAGCAAGAATGAAGGGCCTGGACTCCCTTGGCATTGGCTGGCTATGTTCACCCGCCCAGTCATTCCCTCCCCGTCACGTTTCATAAACCTCTCGTGTGCATTTGCAACTGGAATAAGTTACTCATTCTCCAGAGGTCTGTTTCATTTGCAAAGTGCTTCCTGGACAGTGTATGCATGAGACGTGTCAGGGCTGCCAACCTCCAGGTGAGGCCTGAAGTTCTCTCAGAATTACAATTCATCTCCAGACTATGGAGATCAGTTCCCCTGGAGAAAATAGCAAAGGGTAAAGAGGCAACCTCGGTCCAAGACAAAACCAAAGAAACAGAAGGAAACCCTTCATCGAGGAGTACAATCAACTATTACAATATATTGAAGAACTGAAGTATTTATAATACTAATAAATAGCTAAAGTGCTCATGTGCTCCAAACTCATAAAGTGTTCATATAACATTGATATTCCAATCCATATAAATACAATAAATAGAAACAGTTTGTATTGGTGCCATAAATATGCAATAAATACTAGTCATACAATACAAAAAGTCTGATTGTTACTGGCCATGAAGTTCAATGAAATTAATCAATCTTTGTTTCTTCTGTACACAGCCATGCAATACACCCAGACTCAAAATTCAAAAGTCTTTCTAGTCAGGAAATATCATAACAATAAATGAATTCTTTTGCCTTTCTTTTTGAGAGCCAAGCTACAAGTGACGCCTGACACAGGTTGGACACTTGTCAGTTTCCTTCAACTGGGAAGTGTAGGCATCCTGGTCTTGAAGCTGTAATGGAGAGCCAAGGTGTAAAACCAGGATGCCTACGTTTCCCATCCAAACTTGAGGTAAGCTGACAAGTGTCCAACCTGGGTAAGGCGTCACTTGTAGCTTGGCTCTCAGATGCTGGCTGAGAGAACATCAAAAGTGCACGAATCGCAGACAAGCTCTGCCCTACGAGCTGCTAGCTATGGAAGCTTGTTTTGTATGGGCTTCATCAAGGGCATAAACATTTACATGAAGATTCTATGCTGTGAAAAAAAAACACATCAGCACACCGGCAGGAGGGTGGAATCTGAACGAAAGCCCTCCGGGTTTAACTGCAAGACCACCAGGCCGCTCTCAAACCAGTAAATCCTGGATTTCTGAAAATGAAAGATTGCTTGGGGCACATGCCCTTAGACTTGGAAATCTTTCCCTGTAACTCTGGATGAGTTCTAGCACCATGCTGTAGTTCGGGGGGGGGCATATGTGGAAAATGCATTCAGCACATGCTCAGAGGCATTCTTCCCAGATTGTCCTTAGAGGGTTGGAGGGACTAGATGTCTTTTTGATAACTTCAAACTCTACTGTTCTATTTTTAAGAGCTACACAAACACTTTGAGGCCTGGAGAGCCCAGCTGACAGAGGAAGATTTGCAAGCAGCTCTGCAGAAGAAAGCTGGAAGGATTTCTGATTGAAGTCTCCAAGTCCCTTTGAAGGGAAGTGAGTGCTGAGATGGCAGACAGACAAAAAGCAGAACTAGATGGGATGATTTGAAACCCAAAGCTTGGAGGATTTGGGCCAAAAAAGACTTCAGTGCTAGCACATCTTTCCGCTGCGTAGTGTCTTGAGGCTGGGTTGAGACTGGGGAGACCTGAGTTCAAATCCCAGCTCAGCCATGAAGCTCGTTGGGTGGCTCAGAAATTAATTTTTCTCTCTAGCCCACATCACGGAGTTGTTATGAGGATAATATGGGTGGGGGGGCACACCATCCTGCAGTCTCTGGAGGAAGGGTCTGATTAAAAATAATTCAAAGCAAATTTCCCAGGGATCTTTCGAGCAAAACAATCTCTTCCTTTAAACGTTCCTTTGGAGGAGGGACTTGAAAAACTCCCAAGGCTTGTGTGGAGCAATTAGACTGCAGAATTATCTCCATTCTTAATGATAAAATTTCATATCGATGCATGCCTAACATTGTGAGGGAGTGGGATGGCAGGGCTCCAGGTAGATTCATTCATTATGGTCTCAGAGCATGAAGACTTGAAGGTATTGTTCCCCCCACACTCACACATACCGTTAGAGCAAGGGGGAAATGGACTGACTGCCTTTAGTGGGTAGGTTTTGCTTTGCAATGTGTTGAAGATGTTTGTATGACATTCTGGAGCGTGTAAGAGACAGAGCTATCATTCCACAGGCAGGATGCCAAGGCTGGAGCGAGTATCAGTTTGAGGGTAAAAGTTATCCTGCAGATTCTTGTGTTTTTCATTGTCTTGCGCGCACACACACACACAATTAAAACTCACATTGGGTGTAATTTGGACCCCATCCTCACAAGTTATCAGTTTTAGGTCTTGTTTGACTCAGGCTGTGGATTTAATGAGGTGACTCTTGATTGCTCAAACTGTGCTCAACAAGATCGAGAGGTACGTTGAACGAAACACTTGTTTCCACATTTGAAACCGTGCAGATTAATTCTGAAACGTGGATCCAGAATTCAAAATTGCCCCAGATCTGGAATATGCACAAAAATTTATTCCATCAGATTTGGAATATGCTTGGAAATTTATTTCACTAGATGCTGAAGACGGATGAATTTTCCCCCTGTTTTAGTGGAGGCTTTCGAATGCAACAAGCTTAGAGTTCACCCGGCCTCCCCTTCTAAGCACCTCCTTCCAGCATCCCCGGCTGCCAGTTCAATTTTCCTGAAACCCAGATCATTAGCCCCTGTGTATTTCTTCAAGAAAAAAAAATGGTGTCAGGGAATTTTGCCGAAAGTGCAATTCTCCTCAGGCAACTCAGCTGTAGGGACTTTGAAGTTAAAAAAAATTCCACTAAAATGAGCGAACTTTTCCCTGGCACCTTTTGAAGAGAAACCCTCTGCAATTCTGGCTGGACGGAACAACAAGCCAAAAGGGATCCTTACCCGAAAGTGACAGTCAGTGGGCCCCACCCTGTATAGCTAGCACCCAGGGGATGCTCTCTGCTCTTGACTACCTCCATGATGCAGCATTCCAAATACGTCTCCAGGACTACATATATATTTCCTGATTCCATGTCACACACAAAAAAAGCTTCAAGGATGGGTTTGGGGGTGAAGTAAATGACATCACGAAAACTTGCATTTTAAAAAAAAGTATGTTACTAGTCCTCATGGATGCAAAGCTAAACTTGCCAGTGCACTGCAAACCCTCCAGAAAGTGACTCCATAGAGATCCCAGTAGTAGGAGCGTTCAGTGCCCTTCACTGCTCCCTCACCATTCCCTGTAACCAGCGGAATAAATTACACAAACTAAAGAAAAATAGACATTCTTACCTTGCAAAATTGATCATAAGTGTCTAGCCCTCAGGAACCTCTTGCAGTGTTGACAGACAGTATAGTTTATTAATATTTTAGTAAATGAATATTGATTAATGCGTGCTTTGTAATGCATATAGTCTGAAGAATTCAGCTTTTCGTTTTCCAAAATTACACACACACACACACACACACACACACACACACAATCAATTAGGTAGATGGGAAAGATTAGGTGGCCCAGCCTTTTTCTCCTCCTCATTCCTGAACATTTCCCATCAAATGCAATCAATGCCATTGCAGAGTCACATGGGAAGCCATTTAACAGCTTTTATGCTCTTCCTGAAGAATCGGCCCAGGCATGATGCTGTTGCTTCGGGTCACAGGGTTGCTAGGTCCAGGCTGGAAAATTCCTGGAGATTTTGGGGGTGGAGCCTGGAGAGGGTGGGGTTTGGGGAAGGGCCTCAGAATGGTATAACACCATAGGATCCACCCTCTAAAGCTGCCATTTTCTCCAGGGGGACTGATCTCTGTCACTTGGAGATCAGTTGTAATTCAAGGATATCTCCAGCCACCACTTGGAGGCTGGCAACCCTAGGTCACACAGGAAGTGACATCAGCAGCAGGAGTGCACACACACCCATTTCTTCAAACTGCCTGCCAATAGGTGGCAACCTCCAGGTGACCTGCCTTTTCCCGCTGATTGCCTTCTTCCTGGGAGATTGCCTACCACCAGTGGGCACCTAGGAACCTGACCCACAAACAACCCTGTAAGGTAGGTTAGACTGAGAGATGGAGATAAAGACTAGCCCAAGGCCATCCTGAATGAGGTTTAAACCTGGATCTCTGCAGCTCTAATTAACTGGTACAGGCAGGGTAAATACAGCAGAGGGTGGGGGACGCTTGTCTTCATACTCCCAGAAATATTTGACTAGTTAATGTTGCAAAAACAGTACTGAACTACATAGACCTTTTGTCTGATCCAGTTACGGCCTGGCTCCCCCCCTGCCCCGGCTTAGGTTACTTTGTAAAGAAATCAGCACAGGCAATGATGTTTTTAAATTATTGCTTTTATGATTGCAAATGCGGTTTTGGAACCTCTCCATTTTGCAAAGACAGCTCTTCTGGCAGTTGCTGTCCGTGTGTCGATCTGGGGGTCTGAGGGAGGCTCGGGGGAGATTCAGGAGGGAGCCAGGCACGCTAGCAGGCCTCCATCACTAGGACAATGGCTGACATCGTGTTTGGTTGCCTAGTCACTTCAGAAAGAGAATCCATGTTTTCCTTTTCTCTGTCCCATTCTTCCTGCTCCTTTGCTTTCTTGTTTTCTTCAGCATGCCTGTGGCTGGCATTCCACAGGAGAATGTGTGCTCTCACACAGACCCTCAGTTGTCATTTCTGGGACAAATCTGGCATGAGTTGGAGGTTCTCCTCAATTCCTGTGCCTTTGGTGCCCAATTCATATTGTGGTGGTCGGGCAGTGAAAAGGAGTTTCAATCTGCCCCCCTGAAATTTTCTCGGCCTGAAAAGATCTGGGAGTGATATTTGACTCATTAAGGGAAATTTTAAGTACATGCGTAGGTGGCTGCAATGAGTCAAATATTGCGCCCCCAAAACTGTGGCAGGTTGAGAAAACAGAGTAGGGGTGAAGATCTTTTCTCCTGTGTGCCATAGTCATGATTTGAACTGGGCACCACACGTGCAGGAATTAAGGAGAACCCACAAGTTATATATGTTACATAAGGTAGGTAGGGGACCCCAACTCAAACTGTGTCCACCATAATGTGTGGCTCCATTTAGCTGTCCTCTATAATTCTTCAGCTTGTTTAAGAGATTCTTGGGTGTGTATTTGTCTCGGACAACGTGAGCATTAACTCACCAAAAAAAAGAACCCTTATTACCCTGGGAAGTGTTGTGTAGTGGCTAGAGTGATGGATTAGGATCTGGGCAAGCCAGGTTCAATCCTGTTCTACCATGGGAGTTCACTGGGTGGCCTTGGGCTGGTCACACAATCTCAGCCTAACCTACCTCACCTGATTGTTGTGAGGAAAAAATTGAGAGGTTCATGATGTAAGCCACTTTGTGTCCCTAGTAGGGGGGAAGGCTGGCTATAAACAAAGTAAAATAAATAAATGAATGGTTGTTGCGGATTTTCCGGGCTGGATTGCCGTGGTCTTGGCATTGTAGTTCCTGACGTTTCGCCAGCAGAATGCCAAGACCACGGCTATACAGCCCGGAAAATCCGCAACAACCATCGTTCTCCAGCCATGAAAGCCTTCGACAAAATAAATGAATGTTGTTGGTCTTTAGGGTGCTACTGGACTTGAATTTTATTTGACTGCTACAGCGACACATCTACTACACAGCTAGCCATCTGAAACCAACTTAATTAAAGTCTTGCGTTGTGAGAGAGGAACACAATCCTCTCTGTACACTTCAAGTAACGTGTTCTATACATACTCAGAGGTCTTACATTCTTTTTTATGTCCCCTTCAGCCAGCCATGGGACCTCCAGGTCAACATATTTACAGTGTATGGTTCCTTCCACGCAAAAAGCCGCACAGACTGAAGGTGTCTGTCATGATCACGTTCTTTGCAAGCTTTCCGCAAACAAGCAAGGAGCGCCAACGCAGCATCAGTCTCAATGCAGTGTGCTCCAAATTCTCCCCCCCTCTCTCATCTAGATCCAGACTGCCACATCCCACCCTCTTTGCACACACTCTGCCAAGAAAAACTTGTTTCCACCGCCTTGTCCTGGCAGAGAAGGTGTTACTTACATTCCAGGTGCTTGCAACAGCCAAATGTCCATTGATCATCTGGCCATACCTTAGTCTAACAAGCAAGTCCAGCCCAGTAATTTTGGTTCACAACAATATGTTTTATGCAGGATTGCCGACTTTTAATAAGATCTTGTTCCTGGGCCTGTAACATCAGAAAAACCTGATACTTGTGAAAAACTTAACCAGCAGGATTGTGCACTCTCAAATGGTTGTTCCAGACACAAGTGTGAGTCAGGCTATCTCTTTCCTGATTTCTACATGGATCCACGAGGACGGCACGTTTTACCTCTTGTGGCTTTTTAGGTATGTAGGCCATGCTTTTCTCCCTAATGGGATCCATAACAGCTTTCAGCATTATTCTCCCATTTTCCCTTTTATCCTAACAACCCCATGAGGTAGGGTAGGCTGGGAGATGGGATGACTGGACCAAGGTTATCCAACAAGCTTCCATAGAAAAATAGGAATTTGAATCTGGGTCTCCAAAATCCTAGTTTGGCATAGCATATGTTGTCTGTAGTACTAGGAACAGTGAATTTCACCTTGCATGCCATGAGGAAAAGTCGCCGTATTTAAAGCATACAGTCCACTATGATTATTTTCTAGTGGTATGTTATGTAGAGATGAGCACGAACTGAAATATGAACTAAAATTCGTGACAAACCAGGCCAGTTCGTGGTTCGTGAACCAGTGGTTCGTCAGATCCCATTTCTGATGAACCGCCACGAACTTTAGGTTGGTTCATTTGGTTCGTTTTTCAGTTCATCACTGCAGACAGCCTGGAGCCGATCAACCAGTTTCCTAGGCAACGGGATGGACTTCCTGCAGACCTTCTGCTGACCCAGAAGTGGCGATTTGCTGGTCCAGAAGTGACATTTTCATGAACCAAAACGAACCGATTCATGAACGGGGGCAGGTTCATGAAAGTTCGTGGTTCGTGAAACGTGACAAACCACGAACTACGTGGTTTGTTTTTTTTCTGGTTCGTGCCCATCTCTGATGTTATGTGCAGGGTAAATTTGTAGTTCTCCACTCCTTGCCTGCTTAAACGATGCACAGTTGGCGAACTAGACCCTATGGACTAGGTATGCTCGGACACTTACTGGTTCAGCTCATGTCCTTGTTGCCAGTTGTGAGCAGATAGTCAATCATTAGGTGAGCTGTTTGGATGTGTCTGTTTGCATCATTACACTGTAATTGTATGGTTTTCTCACACCAGTGCCCCCCCTTGCCTCTTGTCAGCTTTTAACTTTAAAAGATGAATTGTAAAAAGAATGTTTGGGTTGGTACTTACTACTTTGATGTACCTTTGGTGTCTGCCTATCGGCCCAGCTAATCAGTTCTTGCAGTCACATCTAGATGCCACTACCTGCTCAGGTGCAAAAATACAGGCAATGTAATATGTCTACTGTTGGTCATTCAAATGATGCCCTCCAACTGCCCAAGTACATTGAGAGGACAAACTACAAGCCATTTCAGGTTTTTTACAAGTTGGTCAGTTTCATGACCCGAATAACCATGACTAGAGGGGATATGGCCTCTTCAGTAAATGAACGTATTTCGTTTGCATACTGGACAAAAGCAGCTGCATGCTGCAACAAGCAAGCACATACTGTGCAGGCACAAGGCTGCTCCTGTCCCCTTGGGTTCAGTTGTCTTCATGCTCTTAGCAGCTTTGTTCTTCCAGTTGTCATATTGAAAGTCTGTTTATAGTCAGCCATCCTGCGAAACGCCCGTCTACTGATCTGCTGGGACGGCCCTGTATTTGCAACGAACTTCACCAGAAAACATTGTGCATAACCAAGGGAGTTTGAATTAAGTATGCCTGGAGATCATATTCATTATGAAATTCTCAGCATGCTTACTATAAACATACCGTATACTGATTCAGACCATTGTTCTGTCTCAGAATCATTTACCGTGATTCTCCGGGGTCTGGGACAGAGAAAGTCTTCCCTAAGAAATGCTGTCTGAGAGCTCCCTCGACTATGACTACTTGGACTGAACTTGGGACCCTATCTCTGCAAAGTATGTGCTCTACTATTGAGCTGTAGACCTGGAGCTGAACATCTGATCTGAAGCTGCTTTACAACAAGCCAAATCCTTATTCCGTCGAGCTCAGCCATATTTCCTCTGAATGGAGGCAGCTCTCCAGGATCTCAGGCAGAAAAAGCTCAGGTTTCAGTACCTGCAACCTGAGTTCCTTCACTGAAAATGCTGCCAAGGACTGAACTCGGGACTTTTGGCATGCAAAGCTGAAACCACTGAATCTTTCCTCTGGTCTGGACCTTAGAAGAATATCATTTTTAGAACAACTTGCCCGCCGAATCAGGGCACAACCTGTCCCTGGAACTTCCAAGGTTCAGCCTCACAACCAGGCCGTTTCCACACGGCTCCCCGCTGCTCGTAACAACCCGAATATCGTGAAAAAAACCGTGGAAGATTGTGTTTTTTCATGCAAGATTTGTGCAATGTCACGTGACATTGCGCAAATCTCGCACGAGAAAACGCGATCTTCCACGGTTTTTTTCGCGATATTCCGGGTTGTCACGAGCAGCGGGGAGCTGTGTGGAAACAGCCCTGTTTGCAAAGTTATGACAAGGCTACAGTGACTGAATAACACATTTGCCTCAGAGCATGAGCAGAGTTCTGGGACCTTACTACTCTGCACGCAATAAAATCCTGTCCGCAGATACGCATTCAGGACTGTGGGAGATGGTTCCAAATGTGGTTGAGACATCATTCCCGAAATTAAGCCACCCCCAAACCCCATGTTCAGGCAGCAGGGGTCTTTGAGGAAGGGCTTGGATGTGCTGGAAAAACATCAGATTCCTGGTCTATCTTTCTGAAGTTCTGCATAGTCTTTGCGCCTGGGCTAGCTTTAGAAAGTTGGATTTAAACTAGCAAAAGATTCCCCCCTCCCAGCCATAGAATTAAAAATTTTCTGTTTGTGAATTCGATCGCTAGGCTAATTTTTAAGAAGGGCTTGGCCATCAAGTAGAGTGAATTAAATTAAAACTAGCAGTCCGTAACAGAGCATACAGTTGTGCCAGTGATGAAAACGAGGATCTGTGCATCTTTTGATTAAACACCAGCGGGAACAGAATGTTCTTGTGTTTCCGAGCTTTCAAGAATGCACCAATCGGACACATTTGGGACCGGTTCAAAAGAGATTTCTGGTGTGAAATCATCCTAGTTACACTGGAAGGAGGAGCTGCATATGAAAACAGACAGCCTGGCAGTTAGAACAGGATTTCTTTCCTAACAGAAACGGGAGCCAGTCTTATGCAGGTGAAAGGGCCTTGCAAGTGACGGAGGTGTGTCTATGCAAATCAGCCTTGCATTTTCATCCAACTCTTTATCCCAGGAACTCATAGCAGGGGACAAGGTTCTCCCCCATTTCTGCCCTCTTGATAACCCAGTGAGCTTGGCTTCACTCACACAGACTGATTGACCCAAAGTCAGTCACTAGTGAGGGCCAAACTAGGGGTGGAAATACACATTACAAAATATCTAGGGATGTTCAAGTGAACTAATTTCACGTGTCCCCCCTCCAACTTTCCATGCACTTGCTCACACAGCCACACTTCAGTTTGCTCCGCATGAGTACTTTCACGCGTTCAATATCAGTTTCTCCTCAACTGCTAAAAGTATCAGTTTCCCCCACCTCCCACCTCCATTCACCAAAATACAGATCTTCACTTTCTCACACCTTAAAGAAAGCAAATTAGCAAGTCAAAGGAGCCTACAGTACTTGTTCTCTCAGCAACAACAGAGCTGAATTTGTGCTCCGGCCTCTAGACCCACTTGCAAATGCAATCACACAGAGGGAGCTCCTGTGAAAGCACCCTGCACGGGAGCCGGACCAGAACAACCTGCACGTGAATTGAGGACCACACATAAAATCCTGCACTTGAGCATCCCCAGGTAATTTGCAACATGTATTTCCACTTTAGATGTTAAGGTGTCCAATATCATTTTAGAGCGGCACTCGGCCATATAAAAATGCTACGAGGGGCCAATCCTAATCACCTCTGCAGCATGGTGAGTCCGGGTGATCTTATCCACCCCGCCATGTACACCTTTTCAAAAGCCAAAACAGCTGTGTACTTGAAAAAAAGGGGGGACAAGATCCCCTGGCCCTGCTGCAGAGCAGGCTGTATCAGAATCGTGTTGGAATAGGCGACACCGCATGCCTTGGACGGGGGGGGGGGGGGCTCTGCATGTCTCTCTCATATGTCTGGGCAACTCTAGCAATCTGCCACTCTTTTGTCTAAGGTAGGAACGCCTCCTGACTCCTCCTCCTTGTCTCTATGCCTCTTGGGAGAATCTCTCTCTTGCCTCGTGGCCTTTCAGGGAGAAGGATGTAAGCCTCCATGCTCCGCCATGAAGGCCCCTTTCCTACAGACTTACCACTCAGCTTCGCCGCCTATACTTTCAGGGAGTGATTTAGAATTAGGGAATGTAACTCTTTAGATTAGGATCTTTCCCTTTACTCCAAGATATTTCTATGGATGGAATCTACTTCAATAAAACTGTAAGTTGTATCTTTTTATGATTTTGTCCGAAGACTAATTAAGGCACGTCTTAAGGTTTAAACGCTTCTGCCGAAATAACTGCTGTTACTCTGCTGTGTTACTATAAAGGTTTCTCATAGCAAAAAGAGTTTCAAACCAAGAAACTGAAATATAATTCCTATGCGGTTATTGAAGCCTAAACATTAATATAAAACTTCCAATAAATTGGACTTTCACAGATTTTTAAATGGCCATGTTCATCTCTAAGACGGTGTTGGCTTCGGTGGGTTGAACTTTCAGTGACCACTCAATGAGCAAAAGGGAGTCTCAACACACCAGGAGGTTGGCAGCCCTATGCCTCCCACACCCCATGTGAGCTGCCAAGAAGTCACATGAGTGCCTGCACATGCCTCTTTTTTTACCACCATGAGGAAAGCGCATGATGTTTCTCAGGGGGGCAGGGAAAGGCGAGGTTAGAGTTGCCGGTCTTTCATATTTCACCACAATGTCCCATCTTCTATCTCTCCAACGCATCTTTATTCTACCCTTTCTACCCTTAGTTCCTCACAGCAACCCTGTGAGGTAGGTAAGGCTGAGAGATCATGCCCAAGATCATGCCTGGAGCTTCAGGACTGAGTGGGATTGAAACCCAGATCTCCGGGCTCTGACATTGTAAACATTACCAGAGAAGTTAGCCGTGTTAGTCTGTAGTTGCAAAATAGTAAAGAGTCCAGTAGCACCTTTAAGACTAACCAACTTCACTGTAGCATAAGCTTTTGAGAACCACAGCTCTCTTTGTCAGATTTGACGAAGAGAGCTGTGGTTCTCAAAAGCTTATGTTGGTTAGTCTTCAAGGTGCTACTGGACTCTTTACTGTTTTGTAAACATTACACCACACTGGCGCTCTTTTGTCCAAGGATACTTCTGACGAGAGGGATGGAGTTTGCTGTCCACTGCAGGCCACGATCCTGGCCCTCCACACTTTTCCCTGCCAGGAGCATCCCACCCACCTTTTTGACCACCAGACCCTTGGCCATCTCTTTGCAAGCATTGAAAAGAAAGCCTTCCCCCCCCCCAAACTTTTCTCTGCCTTATGCACACGTCTGTTCAAGCATGCTTCATGAGCTGTCTGTCGGTTCCGTCACCAGGCGAGCTGTCCCCTCTGGAACATCCTGGCCTGGTACAGATGCCGTACAAGGTGCTTGTTGTTTACAGCTCATGTTCCTTCATCCTTCTCCAAACATTGGACACCACATCTTTCAAAACGCCTGCAGGCCCAGCTATAAACTGGGTGGCCTTGTCTAGCTCTGTCTGGCCATGGCCCAGAGGGGGACGCGGGACAGATCTGGATTCTTCATTCTTGCGGTGGGGAGTGAAGGCGTAAGCTCACCTCCCTGTTTTTGTACAGACACAATGATGCTGGAAGGGGGCCAAGATTTTCCAAGTATTTTCCTGTTTAGGACAGGGAGCGGGGAGCAGCACTACTCTGTCTAATGCATTTCCCTACAAGCAATCATGTGTAGTTAAGTACTCTCATACTCGGGACCTGATAAGATTCTGAGGGAGGGGTCAGTCCCAGTGTGCTTGAGAAATACTGGAGTTTGTCCAGTGATTTCTGTTTACATACCTGGTGTCATAAAGGATGGAGGACAGGTCTATCAATGGCTCTCGTGATAGACGAATGGAACCATGCACCAACGGAAAAAAAACAAGAGTCCAGTAGCACCTATAAGACTAACAAAATGAGTGGTAGGGTATGAGCTTTCATGAGCCACAGCTCACTTCTTCAGATACCAGACATCTGAAGAAGTGAGCTGTGGCTCATGAAAGCTCATACCCTACCACTCATTTTGTTAGTCTTATAGGTGCTACTGGACTCTTGCTCTTTTCCACTGCTACAGACAGACAGACACAGCTACCTATCTTGATCTATCTTCATGTACCAAGGCAGTGTACCTCTGAATACCATAAGCTGGGGACAAAGAGGGAGGGTGATACTTGGAGAAATGATTGCCCACAGACATGAGAGCCAGTTCCCTAGCTGATGTCACTATCTAGCCGAGTTATCTACATTATAACTGCGAGCCACCAAAATGCCCCTGTGAAGCCTACAGCAGGAAAATGTTTCAGTTACTGCTGCAAAATGCAGCCCCGCATATCCCATGACTGGGGATAAGTAAGGGTTATTTTAGCAGTAGGTTTTAGGACAAGTGTAGATTTGATATTTCAAACATTTTATAACGTTTTGGCAAGTCATGTTTTTTAATAAGATTGCTTCCTGCCTTGAACCTCCGTTGGTTATAAAGTCTAATAAATATATGCATTAAAAAGAATCATTAAATGTTAATCCCCAGCCATGAAACGCTTATCCAATATGAAAGGTCGTCTGTTGCCTCCAGGAAATGCTGGGGCTTGGTTGGCCCTCTGGAGGGATGAAGTTCCAAACTTGGACAGCTGCTGTCAAAAATGCTTCTCCATTTGCCTGTACAAACTTCAAGCCATGAAGGGAAGCGCAGAGAGTTGCTCTTGCATAGCCAGGGAGATTGCAGTGGCACAGTGGGAAAGAGGAACCAGGATGAGCCCTGGATTCCCTGCAGGAACAACCCAGTTGCGTAGGTGGCAACCCTTTGAAGAGCAGAGGTTCCAACGTAAGTCCAAGATTCTTTACACCAAAGAAGCCGGAGTTCAAGTTTCAGATGGGGCATGACCACTCAAAACCACAACCTGTGTAGGAAGAGTGATGCGGAATCAGACCCAAGGCTCATCTACTCCATCTTCCTCCTTCCTAACACTGGCCAACTAGATGTCTTCAAGCGGGGTCAAAATTCCCCTGTGGTTATTCGTCCCCAGCGTCGGTATTCAACGACATACTCAGGGCTTTTTTTCTGGGAAAAGAGGTGGTGAAACTCAGTGGGTTGCCAGCACAGGGGGCAACTCTTGGTGGGAGGTGGTGCCCCTGGTACCACATGTGCACGCGCAAAGTGCGTGTATTCTCTCAGGACCAATGATGTCACTTTGGGTCAGCTGGAACAAGGGGGAAGTTTTAAAAAGTTTAAATCACCCTTGGAGAAAATGGTCACATGGCTGGTGGGCCCGCCCCCAGATCTCCAGACAGAGGGGAGTTTAGATTGCCCTCTGAGCCGCTCCAGCCACGCGGAGGACAATCTAAACTCCCTCTGTCTGAAGATCAGAGGGCGGGGCCACCGGCCATGTGTCCATTTTCAAGAGGTTCCGGAACTCCGTTCCACCACGTTCCAGCTGAAAAAAACCCTGGACATACTGCTTATGAAGGCTCTGTGTAGCTATAAAATCTATAGGGTTTCTACGTCCTCCAGTCAGGGTGGGGGATCCCCTGCTCCCAGACCCCACCTCCTGTTGCCTTTTACCTGGCCAGCAAGGAGGAAGGTGTGGGGAGCAGAAATGGGAGCTCCAGAGCCTCCACTCCTTCCCGCTCCAGAGCCTTCATTGTCACAAAAGGAAAAGCATTCCCAACCTGACAACAAAGGCTCTGGAGCATGAGTGCGCTTTGTGCATGCACAAGGCAAGTTTCCCCTTTGCGCAACCCCCCACGACCCCCCATTTGAGCCTTGGGGGACCTGGCAACCCTACATATCTATGAAGCTACCGAACTAATCCAGAATTATCTAATGTGACTAGTAGCAGCTTTCTACAATCATAGGCAGAACAGGCTTTCCCAGCCCTGCTGCCGAAAATGGAACAGCTTGTATGTAAAATTTGTTCTGTATGTTATGGGCTGTCCTTTATTGCCAGCACTCCCGGGGGTGGGGGGTATACCATGTTGCTACTTGTAGAACAAGTATTCTGCAGGCTTTAATCAAACAGCTTGATCATCAACTCAATTTTCATTTGAATCACAGATTAAAATTTCTGCACCTCCTTCATTGTATCCACATGTATCCACATGGCCACAAGGAGAGACTTGAATTCAGAACCTCGTCTTGCAGGCGCCATAGGTGGTGCAGCTGTCTCCCTTGTGCATGGGGCTTGATGGGAAAAGAAGCTTAAAGGAGGATTTTTGGCTTCTGTCTAAAACAGAAATGTGTTGTTATTGTTGTTTACATTTTATATCTACCGTTTAGCCCAAAGTGGCAATTTATAAATACTTACATATTCAATGGTAGACTAGTAAGTAGGCCCATTTTACTTTGCAAAGTGAAAGTAAGATGATTTAAAAGATCCACAGAAGCCACTGAATAGCCAGACAGTTACCCAGAGTTGTTGGCCAAACTAGATGGAATGCAGGAGATCTACCGGTCGGATCTTACAGATCAAAACAGCTTCTTAGTGAGGGTGAACAGCAGGGCTTTTTTTCAGCAGGAACACGGTGGAATGGAGTTCCAGCACCTCTTGAAAATGGTCACATGGCCGGTGGCCCCGCCCCCTGATGTCCCATACGGCGTGAAGGGCAATCTAAACTCCCCTATGTCTGGAGATCAGGGGGCGAGGCCACCGGCCATGTGACCATTTTCACCAACGTCAATTTAAACTTTTAAAAAACTCCCCCCTTGTTCCAGCTGACCGAAAGTGGCATTATTGTGCAGTCCTGAGTTCCACCTCCTCTTTTCCCAGAAAAAAAGCCCTGGTGAACAGTATTGCAGCTGTGGCATGAAGGGAGTGCTAAGACTCTCTCCCCATGCTGTTTTCCCACTTTAAGGCTGCAATCCTAAGGATGCTTTCCTGCGAGTAAACCCCACTGAAGAACATGGGATCTTACTTGCACCTTACTAAAATTAGAATTTAGAATTCGAGACACTGTTTGTTCATTTATACTCATTAAAGCTGGGGAAGAATCCCCGATTTTCAGACATTATGAACTAGATTTGGGATCTAAAAGGCCTCCTAGTGTTTGAGTTTTCATGCGCATAAGCGGAGGATTCTCCCTGGTGAATAGGGACAGCTGGAGTGTCTGAATCTTTAACTGATCTATGGCAGTGGCCCCATTTTCCCCAAACAACTGTTTGGTGTGTTGGCAGGTCAGCCACGGCCTCTGCGAGACAAAAGGGGACAGATCTGTGACTCCACAGCCCATCTGTATGCCCTGTCAAGAAGATCCCCCTTGCATGTTGTGCAACGAATGCTCACACTCTCCGACACATGCCAGAGGCAGTTACACTCCCGCTCCATGGGAGCCAGACGCATCAAGCCGGCTGCCAGACGCACACCATAAATCCACACCACACATCTTCTAAATCCCCACACGTCCTTTCTGAACCCCCCTTGACGCATATACATTGTGGCCACTCAGCATTCAAGCCCTGCCCGCAAGAGACAGAAAGAGGAAAACACCTTGTGGTCTCTGCGTTTATCTTCCTGACACTTAGATATCCTGTTTGGCCTCTGAAAATTGTGCCTGTGTGTGATACAATAAGTTACAATAGGCTCTCGCCACTGAGGTGCACACGCCCTGCCAGCCCTCGTATATCTGCACAGATGCCTGTTGACAGCGGGTCTGCAGGAGGAGCGAGTTCAAATTTCTCATCCCGTCTGTTTTGACCCCAGCATTCCCATTTCAATTTCACTTCCCCCTGGTGTATATTGAGCCTATGAGTTTTCATTTTGTGCCATTTTCCATTTCCTGGCATCAAATTTCTCCTCTAAACTGCAAGCATTTATCCACATTGTTTCTGCATCAGTAAATCAGCATTAAACAAGATTTTATGTGCATGTATATGATATACATATATAAATATTGTATAAATTATGCATCAAATCCATTTGCAATATAAACATATTTGCAAGTCTTTTCTTTAAAAAATCACAATGAACATAAAAAGAAATGAAAGGGAGAATGCTTGATCAACTGTAAAGATTGAGACAGAAGAACTTGCTCTGTCCCATGTACAATTTTGGCAGCATTAAGAAAATGCTCTTTTTTTTTCTTGCGGGGTAATTTCTTCAGAAATGATCTGTGCCATCACTCCCCGTTGGCTTCATTTGCCCTCATTGTTGCTGTTACATAGCCAAATCTGATTGGCTACATAACATTGTGGCGTTATCCCATTCACTATGTGATTGGCTGGGATGGCACATGTGACTAATCCAGGACAATGTAGCAAGTAATTGGAAGGAAGAGATGGTGCCAAACTGCAATAGAGTGAGAGAAAAAAAGACACCCACACATTGTTGGATTTCACACTATCAATCACAACCATATTGCCTTGTCCACACGGGAAAATCCAGTCGCAAGTGGTTGCTGTTAGTTTATGTACGAGATCAATGATCTTTCTCCAATTCCTCACCCCTTAGCAGTCCTTTCCAGCCCTGGAAAAGTTGATTCCTGGGGTCACAGACCCTTGTGGACTAACAGCCACATCGATTGGGAAGGGGAAGCTATGCTGAGAAAGGAGTGAAAAGAAATATTTATCTACTTCACTCATGCCCAGCCCTTCTCCTCAATGAGGACCCAAAGGGGGCTTACTTGGGTCTCTTCTCTTCTGTGTATCTGTGTGTAGGCTTAGGCTGAGAGAGAGTGACTGTCCCAAGGTCACCCAGCAAGCTTCCATGGTAGAGTGGGAAATGGTCTCTCAGATCCTAATCTGACACTCTAACCACTACACCACACTGCCTCTCATAGGGTTGCCAGATGAGGTCTGGATGAATACCAGACTTCAGAGAAAGGCAGGATGTGGAAACTTACTTTCTGCATGCGTGCGCAGCTCGTGTGCAGTCCCAGGTCGGCATGATGGCGTCAATGCAGGAAGCTGTGTCATCACACCAACTCCACACTTCCTGGCACAATTCCTGGGCAGCACCATGCAGCTGCAGAGGCCACTCAGGTGCCCAGGCTGACTGGCTGCTTCTCCGGGCTGGCAGAGGTACCACGCAGCTGGAGGAAGGGAGAGGGGAGAAAGAAAGGGAAGGAGCCAGGTGTCTGGTTTTGGAAGAACATTTTCCCCAGACATTCCCCCAAAATTCCATACTGTCAGGGTGAAAACCGGACACCTGGCAACTCCAACCTCTCACTCTTGAGCAATGATAGTGCAATATCCTGTGATGTATGCATGCAGCTATAATTTCAAAGAATTTTTTTTTAAAAAATGCAATCTTACAAAAAATTAAAACAATAACAAACTATGCAATACCCAAGCGCCCTGAAGTAATCCTGCTAGGACTCTGGGAGGATCGGACGGTCCCATCTATTAGGAAAAACCTGATATTTTTATTGACTGCTGCAGCAAAATTGCTTATAGCCTCAACCTGGAGACAGGAAAAAACTCCAAGTGTATCTCAATGGCTCAGAAAACTATGGGACGTTTTTATCATGGAAAAAATAGCGGACCACCTTAAAGGCATAGATAATCCACAATATCAGTCGTGCTTTCTTGTACAATGGCTACCCTTTTTAACCTATTGTCATAATACCAATCAGTTACCTAATGTAGATTTTCATACACTTAGCTTCTTTGCTATACTGTGACTTTCTCAGGGTATTGTTTTCAATGTTAATATTAGCTGTTTGTTAAAACATTACGGTTTTCATCTCTTCCAAGTATTGTCCATACTCTGTATTATGCAGTTGTTGAATCTGGTTATTTGTAGTTTTGGGAAAAGATATATAAAAATGCAAAATAAAAAGTTTTTTAAAAATGCAATTGTTTTTCCTACCCCAAGGAAATGGTCCCGCAAACCTTCACCCATTCGTGTATCCAAGACCATTGCTTTCAACTGAAAATGAAAAGAAGCAAGCATTAGGGGCAGCATTGGCTTGCTCCCCTCTATAGGATCAAGCAAAGTCAGGTCATACCTCATTACTCTAAATAACAACAGAAAGAAACTCATGAGGACTTCTAGCAGAGGAGAAATCCCATCCTGCCCATACTTTGTCTTCCCTGCCTGGGTTTAACAACCCTATTGTCTAGTTCGTCATTTCACAAACTCTAACAGGCTTCTAATTCCCCCACTCCCCAACTAAAATAACTCCAGGACATTTTCTTTTTCCAAGCAGCCGTGACCCTTTGTGGCAGTGCAACGAGAGAAGGGCAGAGATCCAGGTTCAAATTGCACTGATTGTGAGTCTGGGTTTGCTTTCAGTGAGGTGTAGAAATAATGCCCTTAACAGACAGTGGAAACCTTAGAACTCGCGTTTGTCAGTTTCTCGGCATGCAACTACACCACAAGGCAGCAGGCCTCTCTGATTGTTGCGGAGAGGGCGGTTCCTCCACGTGCATCCCCCCAGAGTCCTAATTTGCCCACGTCTGCCTTTAGAGCAATCACGTTCAAGGCGTTAGCCAAGAATCCCAAACGAAACCAGGCTATGTGGCTGGCTGATCGAGACGCATCACTTAGCCGCGACCACAAAACCAACGCTGGAGAAAAAAGAGATGTAGGCCTCAGGATGGAGTTGGGAGCCACGAGGCATGTCAAGCTGAGCGAGTTTGGCTGGTCTGTGCGAGTTCTGAGCTTTGGGTGGAAGCCAAGAATCGGATCCGGAGGCAACCCACAGTCTCGCCACTGGCCACAGAACGTGCATTTTGGTTAAGGCAATTTTGTGTGCTTTGGGAGGGCAAAAGTGCTCAGCTGCATCCGAAGCTTGACATCAAAGGGGGTGGGGGAGAAGACTCGTGTTGGATCCCTTCGTTCCTTAAGCAGATTTGACTTTGCTAGTCTCTCTGTTAGTACAGATCTAGGCTTATGAGCAAAGTGAATGTGCAGACAAAAAAATGATCATAATTTATCCCGGGTAAATGTGGGCAAGTATGTGCTGTGTAACTCACAACCTGAACTGGATGTTGGATGCATGTATTATCCTGCAGAACTCTTTTAAAACAGCAAGCAATGGGTGATAAAATCAGGCCACCTATAATGATATTTTTTTTAATGTTCGCAAACATCTCTGTCAACAAATCTAAGGAAAGCCACGACTGATAATGAAACGTTTCTTTTGCTATCTGATAAGTCCCCCGAAATTACTGCCCCTGTTGCTGAATTTCTTTCATATGGATGCAAGGCTAGGGCAGGCACTTTTAAAATTTAGATTTTACGCAGATCTTTTTTGTACTGTATTGCCTATATTACTGTGGTTCTTGGCCGGTTTTTGATTTTTTATTACCCTTGGGTATTAATCTTGTACTTATCTTGTCCCGTTTTTTCTTCTTTTATACGCCAATAAAAGGTTATGATGATCAGGGCTTTTTTTCAGGGAAAAGAGGTGGTGGAACTCAGTGGGTTGCTCTTGGAGAAAATGGTCACATGACTGGTGGCCCCGTCCCCTGCTCTCCAGACAGAGGGGAGTTTAGACTGCCCTCCGCGCCACCCTAGCAGCATGGAGGGCAGTCTAAACTCCCCTCTGGAGAGCAGGGGGCGGGGTCACCAGCCATGTGACCATTTTCAAGTGGTTCTGGAACACCGTTCCACCGCATTCCAGCTGAAAAAAAGCCCTGATGATGATGAAATCTAAGGAGTTTCAACAATAACCATGGCCGTTTCCAGACAGCTTACCTGCACCCGGGACATCGCGCCATGTTTTGGACTGTGCCTGGGAAAATGTGAAATATCGCGTTTTCTCGCACTAGTTTTGCGCAACGTCGCGCAAAACTCACGTGAGAAAACACGAAATATCGCATTTTCCCCAGCACGATCCAAAACGTGGCACAATGTCCCGGGTGTAGGTAAGCCATCTGGAAACGACCCATGCAGTGAGGAAAAATAGATCTATAATCAAACACACCGTCAATGATTTAACAAAATGCCTAGGCGAATAAAAATGTTTTAACCTGTCACCAAAAGCCAAGCCTTGGCATGGTATTCCATTGCTTGGGTGCCACGACAAAGAAAGCCCCACTTCACATCACTACCCATCTAACTTCAGAAAGAGGGGAAAGATAGAGCTGCAATCCCCACTGAATAGAGCTGGCATTGGTATTGCACTAGGTTACTTTAGGATTTTTGTTGCTGGTGCCTTCCTTTGATCCAGTACTACTAATCCTGCCAGCCAAGCATTCACACCTTCTCTCAGGCACCAGTGGCTTATAGCAAGCTGTCCTCTTTCCTTCTCGTTCCATCAACATCCTAATCTATCCCTAAGGTGTGCGTGCTCTCTTCTTTATCTGCTGAGCAGTCAGAATGTTCATAAACATTCCGTTACACCTCAGCAGCTGAACCAGAAGGAGAAATGGAGGTGGAGCTTTGTGTCCATAAGATGAAGCCACAGCCCTTATGGGTAACGGCTAGAGAGATTTCCAAGCCTGCAGCCTGGGATGACCTTGGGTTTCTTTTTATTTCTGACTTAGGGGTGGGGGGTAGGGTGAGGCAACAAAAATGCAAGCTATTTTTCCCTCCTGCAGATCTGCCTTTTTCTTCATGTCTTCCTCATTTCTCGACAGCTATGGCAAGCTCCCTAATGGTCTGTGAGCATGCAAACGGAAATCTCCCTTCACATTTTTGTTGGTTCAGGCCCTGTACACAAGCATTGGAGACTTTCAGGTTTGGGAGAGAAATCAGAGTCTTCCTCATTTGGCGTTTGAAGAGATGCACAGAAACGCTGTGGGGAGAGGCAGAGAGTGGGCTGAGGACGGGTGGTTTGCGGTTGTGAAGCTCAGCAGTTTTGGGGGGGCCTCTGGGTCTCCACCCTGGAGCGCAGGCCCCAAACGCAACCCAGCTGTCTGCCTGACCCCATGCACCAGACAGGCGGCCCCTCCTTGTAAAAAAGGTTGGTTTGACTCGTGCCGGCGTTCCCACTTCCTACACCCGTGCTGCTGCTGTGTTTGGGTCTGAACTCCTCCAGATGTGTCTCTGCTCCACAGCCCAGCTGTGCCTCCTGGATCCCCATGAGACACCAGGGCTGGCCTGATGAGAATCTGGAAGAAGCCAGACAGCCAGTAGCCAGCCGCAGCCTAGCAACGGCAATGAAACAGAGTTGCTCAATGGAACCTCCTTGCTCAGAGAGAGTATACCTCGGAGTACCACATGTAGGGTGTGTGGGTGTGTAAACAGCAGAAAGAGACTGTCTCCTTCATGCCCCGCTTATGAGCATCCAGAATAGAAACAGGGTCCTGCACCTTATTCCGATCTTGTAAGGCAGCCTTGAAGCACGAGAGGAGCGTTGTAGGACCCAAAACAAGGGAGCCACACTGGAAAGGAAGGGAAGTGATCTTGTGGGGGGGGGGCTGTGCTGCTAGGGTTGCCAGGTCCAGGTATGGAAATTCCTGGAGATTTGGGGGGTGGAGCCTGAAGAGGGTGGGGTTTGGGGAGGGGAGGGGCCTCAGTGGGGTATAATACGATAGAGTTCACCCTTCAGAGCAGCCATTTTCTCCAGCTACCACCTATGCTGCCCATGTACATGCTGTGCCTGAACCCCTGCACCCAGGCCTGCAACAAAGCCTGCCCTTTCCTCCCTTGTAGATTGTCATATTCTGCATTGATCCACAGCTGAGAAGAAGCTGTGAGGCCTGGGCCAGGGAGTATTGATTCATGGGTGGAGGTATACAGGGCTCATTTTGAGGGGGAATGCGCCGGAACACAGTTCCGGCAGTTCCCCAAAGAGGTCACATGTCAGGTGGCCCCGCCCACCTGACTCTCGGCCATTTTGGGCCCGTTTTGTCCTGGATTGGGCCTGAAACGGCCCAGATTGGGCCTCTGATGGGTAGTGGATCACTCTCTTGTTCAGCAGCGGCCCAATCCTGATCATTTTGGGTCCCTTTTTGGCCATTTTCAGCCTCTTTTTTGCCATTTTTGGCCCAATTTTGGCCCTGAATGGCCAGGATTGGGTCCAAAGCAGCCCGGATAGGTGATGTCATGGGTGTGTGGCATATGCAAATCTGTTATGCTAATGACATATTTCCAGCAATGTCAAGGAGCGTGGCATATGCTAATGAGTTGTGCTACTGAGTTCCTCTAGCTCTTTTTCTATGAAATGACCCCTGGAGGTATCGATCCACTTTTTGAACAGCTTGCTGGGCCCCTGCCACTTGTTTACCTGGCTAGAGAACCAGTTGGTAGGCACTTGGCCTCTATTTGTCTCTTTCCAATTAAACTGGACGCTACTTGAACTATTTCAATGCATCAAATCGTTATGGATTTTAAATTCATTAGATGCCTCGGCTCAGATCCCAAGTTTTGCTTCTGCTTTTTTCTCTGCTGCAGAGGCAGCCACGGCAAATGCTTTCCTCCCCTGCGCAGTGTTTTCCTCTGGGGGTAAATGCTTTTCGCCTCATTGCGAAACATTAATCTTGCGTGAATGGAAACTCCTAGCACCAAAATATCACGCTGCTCAGCGGAACACCACATCCAGCGTGGCTGAAGAGGGGAGCAAACAGAAGCCAGACTTGGGATCCAAACCCTTGTGTGTTAGGCTGTTGGAGTTTCTCATTGACTTATCATATCTGTCCAAAAAGGAACAACTAGCCAGCACCTTCATAGGTTTCTTCCTCTTCACAAAATGCATTGGGCTTAGGGCTTTTTTTCAGTGGGAACGCGGTGGAACGGAGTTCCAGCACCTCTTAAAAATGGTCACATGGCCGGTGGCCCTGCCGCCTGATCTCCAGATAGAGGGGAGTTTAGATTGCCCTCCGTGCCACACGGAGGGCAGTCTAAACTCCCCTCTGTCTGGAGATCAGGTGGCGGGGCCACCGGTCATGTGACCATTTTCGTCAAGGGTGATTTAACTTTTAAAAACTCCCCCCTTGTTCCAGCTGACCCAAAGTGATGTCATTGTGCGGTCTTGAGTTCCACCACCTCTTTTCCCAGAAAAAAAGCCCTGGTTGGGCATATTTGTTAGCACAAAATCTTGCGATTAGAAATATAGTCATCAGTACAAAGGGGGGAGAAATCTTTCTTGTTCTTTAAAAGTTGCCAAGAAAACGAAGCCCACCTGCCATGTCATCTCTGCTTTTCTGATTCCCCTCTCTTCTTCAGCTTGCTCAAGTCTGTGAGCTGCCCACCCCCAGCCAGGATGCCTGTCGACAGGGCCTTGAGTCCTCCTGGTCTTGTGGGGCCAGATCTCATTTAGCAAGAGGTCTTAGCCAGCCGAGAGCTTATGCACTGGGGCAGTGGGCCAAAGCAAATACATTACAAAGCCTGCGGCCGCATGACTTAAAAGGAAATGGACAGGCACTTGTCCTGCAGCTATTTATGCAGGCTCTTCAACCTGCCAGGGCAATGGTTCTTTGGGGAATCCAGAACCAAGAGAGGTGTAGATGAGGACCATTAGGCTAGGGTTGCCAACCTCCAGGAGGTTTGGCTGGAGATCTCCCTGAATTACAACTCGGGTCCAGGCCACAGAGATCAGTTGCCCTGACCTCTCCATGTCCAAATCAGCCCAAATCAGTCCGGTGCAAAGCGCTGGAACACTCCCAGGACCTACGCAATGACATCTCTCCTGGAAGTGACATCATCATGCTGCTCTGGGAGTGCTCGTGTACTCTGTTTGCACACGAGGAGAGAAGGAAGGTGAGTTCCAGGTTCCCCCCTCTCCTGGCAACCCTACTTTCTAGGGTAAAAAGGTAAAGCAAGCACCGAATCATTACTGACCCATGGGGGATGTCGGACCACAACGTTTTCTTGGCAGACTTTTTGTTATGGGGCGGTTTGCCATTGCCTTCCCCGTCTTCTACACTTTACCCCCAGGAAACTGGGTACTCATCTTACTGACCTTGGAAGGATGGAAGGCTGAGTCAACCTTGATTTGGCTAGCTGAACCCGGCTTCCACCAGGATCGAACTCAGGTTGTGAGCAGAGCTTGGGTTGTAGTACTGCAGTTTACCACTCTGCGCCATGGGACTCTCTACGGACCACCCCCAAAATATCCAGAAATCTCCCAATATGGAGCTGGCAGGGCACCTGTTGGTCTTCAGCCCCCCCCCCCCAATTCAGTGCAAATCTATGGGGGGGCATCAGGGCAAGGTCTTTGATTGCTAAAAACTGCACACAGCTCTTTCTAGGACGACTATCTTCCCTAGCTCAATCCCCCCAACTGTGGTCCATCAAGGAGGCCCAGTCCACTTTTCATGATGCTCCTGGGTTCTGGTTCACGAAGCTCTGGGTTCTATAAGAGAGAATGAAGAAGAATGTCTTTTTAACCTTTTTGTTGAACAAAGGAAGGTAGTTTTTGTTAGCTTGTTAAACTACAAGTTCTCTTGTTTTTATTTATTTATTTCACTTATAGCCACCTTTTCTTGTTGAGCCTGAAGGCGGGTTACAGAGTCATGAAAACAATGTAATAAATTCAATAAAATGCACACAATGAACAATGCAATAAAAACTGATTGCACAATTAAAGAACAATGAAATGGAAACGGTAATATGTCTCATAAACTGGATTTCATAGTTATAGAGCAATGATCCAATAAACTGGATTTCACAATTAGTGAGCCATGAAATAAAGACAGTAGAATACATCCCATAAACAATGCAGTATAAAGAGGGAAGAACAGAAAGTACCCAAAATGTTCACAAGCAACGAAAATGAGAACCATATTACTTTTATAGAAAGTGCCATTTCTGCTCTTATACTTCCTTCCACCGCTGAAAAAGGCTTCTTTCTTGTGCAAAGTGATTTGAATATGACCAGTTAAATGGTTGCAGCTATAAGGAAGGTAGGGTTACCAACTCTGGCATGGAAATTCCTGGAGATTTGGGGCAGCACCTTGGGAGAGCCAAGTTTGGGGAACAGAGAGATCTTGGTGTGGATATGATGCCACAGAATCTATCCTCTGAAAATGCCCGTTTCTGGAGAGCAGTTATAATTCCAAGGTCCCATCTGGAGGTTGGCAACCCTAAAGGCAGGTGAGAAAAGCCATGTTAAACTTTTTTTCATTGATTGCTCTATAATAAAAAAAGATGTACGCTTTGTGGTCCCGATGTAAACTTGTCCACAGCTGCAGGGTATACAGTATACTCCTGCAGAGGTGAGGGGGTCTCTACTGTCTTTTGCTGATCGTAGCATCTGTTGTATTTTTCGGGTGGGTCTGAATACTGCTTCAAGGTTATGCTTTTCCATAAGCTTTCCCATCTGATCAGTAATTCCTTTGATATATGGCAAAAACACTTTTCCTGTAGGAGACTGTTTTTCCTTGGATGCTACGCTACAAAGCGTAGCATCCAGACAAGAATAAAAGAACATGAAAGACACTGCAGACTTGGACAACCTGAAAAATCAGCAGTGGCTGAACATAGCCTAACTCAAACAGGGCACAGTATCTTATTCCAGGACACCAAAATACTGGACAACACTTCCAACTACTTTGTCAGACTGCACAGGGAAGCCATTGAAATTCACAAGCATAAGCAAAACTTCAACAGGAAAGAAGAAACCTTAAGAATGAACAGAGCATGGTTTCCAGTTCTGAAAAACACCAGGCTAACAAAACATTCTCTCCCCGACAATAGCCCTGCAGAGAAGATTAGCACATCAAGTACCAATCCATATGCAAAAGAACCTCCTCAGGATACAGTGAAGCCTCCCGCCATTAGCATTCCACACCCTGGGAAACTCTTACAGGATGACTCAGCTCAACCCCACCCCTCCTGAGTAGATACAAATGACCTACATCTTTTCCACACTGTGACACTGAGAGATCTCTGTCTTTTGGTGCTACACCTCTGAAGATGCCAGCCACAGCTGCTGGTGAAACGTCAGGAACTACAATGCCAAGACCACGGCAATACAGCCCAGAAAACCCACAACAACCAACGTACAGGGTCATTGTGCAAATAGGACAGGAGAGACACGCTCAAATCTCTGGGAAATTGTATACTGCCCAGAGTAATTTGGAGGAAGGGAATCATAAAAATATCATAGATACAGTCAAGTTTCCAATAATCCTTATTTTTAAAAAAAAACAGGATAGAGAGGAGGAGGAAAACCCCAATAAAACCCATGTTCATTCCCCCCAAATGTTCCATTTCCCTGGAGTCTTTTTTGCTGCCACAGTCCTGAGATGAAATGTTCATCAACGAATAAGCCAGCATGCCAAGTTCTGGATGTCTCCTGTTGGCTTTGCACTGGTCTTGGGTACTCCACGCTCTGCCTGCCCTCGTGCTGAATTTCGCAAACAAACGGTCCCTGGAGAAAAGTGAAATCATGGAAAAGGTGCAGCTGCACCTGCACTGGCCACTGGCTGAGCCGTTATTCAGGCAGAATGAGCCAAATAAGCTTTTCCTGGGTTAGTGACGGCATTGCAATGCAACTCCAGCCAGGGACACAGGGCTGGGCTGTGGAGGTGGTGGGATAGCAGCACGGGAAATCTGCACACCGTCAAAGAGGGCTTTTCCTCTTCCTTTTCCCCAATTGTTTCTGAGCTACTGGGGTCATTCATCAAGTATGTTGCGCACCGAGGGGGAGGGGGCAAAGTTGCAAAGCTGTGCCCATTTGTAGACAAGGGAGGGAGGGTTACCAGTCTCCAAGTGGGGCCTGGAGCTCTCCCAAAATTACAACTGATTTCCAGCCAACAGAGATCAGTTACCCGGGAGAAAATATGGGCTTTGGAAGGTGGAATCTATGGCATTATGATTTGCTAAGCTCCTTTCCTTTCCCAAATCCCGTCCTTTCCAGGCTCCACTGCCCAAATCTCCAGGAATTTCTCAACCTAGATTTGACTACCTTTAGGGGGGGGGGGGGCGGATTGGATGAAATACAATGCCATACTCATTTGATCCTCTCCCCCCATCCCAGTCATTTGATTGCTTGTTTTATACTTCCGTTCTTTGTATTTTATGCAGGGCTTTTTTTCTGGGAAAAGAGGTGGTGGAACTCAAGACCACACAATGATGTCACTTTGGGTCAGCTGGAACAAGGGGGGGGTTAAAGTTTAAATTGCCCTCGGCAAAAATGGTTGCATGGCCGGTGGCTCCGCCCCCTGCTGTCCAGACAGAGGGGGAGTTTAGATTGCCCTCCACGCCACTTGGCAGCGCAGAGGGCAATCTAAACTCCCCTCTGTCTGGAGAGCAGGGGGCGGAGCCACTGGCTATGTGACCATTTTTAAGAGTTGCCGGAACTCCTTTCCACCACGTTCCCACTGAAAAAAAGCCCAATTTTATGTACCCAGTTATTTCCATCAGTGTTCAGGGCACATGGCAAAGAAGGAGGCGAGGTATCTGAAGGGGGTGAGGTAGGGATAAGGGATGCAATATGCAAACAGTAGACTGAGGAGGAACCAAACTACAATTAGAGGCTTTTTAGCACCACAGGGAGGGGGGGACACTACTGGCCCTGGTGTCCTTTGTCCCCTCAAGTTACAGTTTCATCCTACAGCCACTGGTGGTGCTGAAAGACAGCAGAAAGCAGAGAAATGCTCTCTTATTTTGGATACCTCTCATGCCGGTTCTGTCTGCTTCAGTCTCCGGTCGACGCCACTGGCCCTTCATACCTAGACTAGGCTTTGACAAAGAAGAAGAAACAGGGATAATAAATCACATGAGGAATGTAAGAGTGAAATGTGCTGAAATAGTTTGGCTTGGGGGGGGTTAAGTAAAGCCTTTTTGGAAGAAAAGGAATTTAGAGGGAAAGAGAAAAGGAGGCTCTTGCAATATAATCCCTTATTTTTCTATGGCAATTCCTCTTTTCAAATAACCCTCCATTTCACTTGCACGGGAGAAGCAGAGTTAATAACAACAACATTCGATTTATATATCGCCCTTCAGAATGACTTAACACCCACTCAGAGCGGTTTACAAAGTATGTTATTATTATCCCCACAACAATAATCCCCCTGTGAGGTGGGTGGGGCTGAGAGAGCTCTGAGAGAGCTGTGACTGACCCAAGGTCACCCAAGCTGGCTTCGAGCAGAGGAGTGAGGAATCAAACCTGATTCTCCAGAATAGAGTCCCACGCTCTTAACCACTACACCAAACTGGCTCTCATTGCTGACATTTAGAACACGTGCTGTGGGCTGTCCGAAGATTTTGGAGGGAAGTTGGAGATTCTGGTAGTAGCACCTCAATAGCCAGCACCTAGAGATTGGTCCTTGAAGCTACTGGCTCAGGTTCTGAGGAGATTGTACAGTGCAGGGAGTTTCTTGACTTCCCAGACCTTCTTCAATTGATGTTTCTGGTCCCTCCGACTCCTCTTCTGAAAATTCCTAGTGCAAGTCCATGGACTGCGTCACGGGGAGATCATGACATCTTTCTAGAATTCTCTAAGAGCCACTGAGAATGGAGCCCACCTCCATTTGTAGAGCCTGACCTTTCATCTGCCTGCCCCTTGCTCTGAATTCTGATCCTTGGTGGGATGAAGCAAAAGTAGGTATTTTGGAGACTGGTTACTTTGGTGTAGCTGTTAAGAGTGGCAGGACTCTAATCTGGAGAGCCGGGTTTGATTCCCCACTCCTCCGCTTGAAGTCAGCTGCTGACCTTGGGTCAGTCACTGCTCTCCAGAGCTCTCTCAGCTCCACCTACCTCACAGGGTGATGGTTGTGGGGATAATAATAGAATACGTTGTATGCTCTGAGTGGACGTTAAGTTGTCCTGAACGGCAGTACATAAATCAAATGTTTTTTAAAAATTCAAATTTGTCAATATGGCGTCCACAGCATGTTAGATTCTTTTCGGCATTGATCTCCTGCCTTTTCTCCCCCCAGGCTGCTGGACCTATGAAGAATTTCGAAGTCTTCCAGTCCCTTCTTTCTAGCTCCCTCTTCCCAGCATGCCTCTGGCTCATGCGTGGCTCCTTGGCGGCACCCCTCTCTGGTCATAAGCTCACACCCTGCCAGCGCACATCCTTCTACTTCCCTTTGCCTCTCCTCTCAGGAAGATGGATGGCTTGCTCTCTCCTTCCACAAACACCCGGTCCAGAGAGTGGCACTGTGGGGGGGCCTGGCCCATGGCTGCCCTCCAGGCTTGTGTTGTGCTTTTTGGCTCAAGCTGAAGTATGTGTGTGAGGGGGGAGCAATGGAAGAATTGCCGTGCCACAAACGTGCCTCTCAGTTTCTCAGACGGGGCTCTTTATCGCACAGCCATCAGCTTGGTCTTTCCGCTCCCTGTTAGGCTTAGATTACACACTTGAAAAGAATCCGTACAAACAGGGCCTAACCCTTGGCTCCCTTCAGCATCATTAACACGTTTGCCTGATTTGTCTCTGGAAGGCCAGGCCAAGGCCTGAGGGGAGGGGGTGAGGGGGTGCTGTATGGACCAAGCCACGAAGCTTGGTCAAGCTACAAGCTTTTGGGTCACTCAAACAAGAAGTGCTTTGCATTCTTGAACAGGGATTTTGTTTTTGAAAACGTGGTTTCTTTCCTGGTGCCTCACGTTCAAAATCAATTTCCTCACATGAGCATTTGATTTGGGGTTTACCCCACTTCTTCTGGGGTTGTTAGAATGCTTCAGCTATGAAATTAAGCTGCAGAGAGTTGCACCCTGTTATGCAGTTTGCTACTATGAGTTCCAAGTTGGGTTGCCATCCTCCAGGTGCAACCTGGAATTCTCCCAGAATTACAAATGAACTTCAGACTACAGAGATCCCCTGAGGAAAGCAGTAGCTTCCAGGGATAGACTCTATGGAATCACATTCATACTGAGCTCTCTCCCCTCCTCAGACTCCACCTTCCCCTGGCTCTGACCCCAAATGGCCAAGAATTTCCCAAGCTGAATTTGGCAACTTTAGTTCCAAGAGAGCTTTACAAAGGCAGTTACCTGGTGAGTGGAAAGAGACTCTACTGGAGATCTGTGATGCCCTCCCCTGCCCCAATAACTCTTTATACAGGTAGAGCAGGTGAGAAGTAAGCAGCTAGGCACCACTCCAGCATTGGCCCCGGACCCCAAAAGCACCAAAAGCCATCCAGAATCCTCTGTTTTTGCAGATTTTCTCAGCCAAAATTAAAATAGCAAAAGGAGTTGAAGGTCATCTGGACTTTGTTCATTTAGAAGATTTCTATGCCACCTCTCCAGAGACTGGGATTAAGGTAGCTCACAAGTAAAATGTTACACCAAAACCAAACAAGCCATTAAAAACCAGTCAGCGAATAACAACAACAACATTTGATTTCTATACCACCCTTCAGGACAACTTAAGCATAGAAAGAGCATAAAACAACATTCAGCAGCCAAAAATAATGTTCATAAAACTGTCTACAAGCTAGACACAGACCATACGAACAACTGAAAAATATGGAAACCCTCTATTAAAAGCCTGGGTAAAAAGAAATACTCTGGCTTGGTGCCTAACAGAGGAACAAGGGAGAAGGTGTCCCCCAGGGAAGGTGCCATCACTGAAGAAGCCCTGTCTCTAGTCACAATCCACCCAGGGCCAGATCGAGGGGGGCAGGGGGGTAGTCTGCCCCCAGCACTGCCAGGGAGGGGGTGCCGGGAGCAGCTGCCAGCTACTGGGAGCACACAGGCAGCAGCGCAGGCAGCCTCCCAGCCCCCCGCGCTGCCTTTTACCTGCCCTGCAGGACAGGGGGCAGCCGGCTTGCTGCGCACCCCCTGTCCTGCAGGGCAGGCAAAAGGCAGTGGGGGGGGGCTGCGAGGCCGCCCGCGCCATTCACCTGTCCTGCGGGGAGGCAAATGGCGCGTGCAGCTTCCCAGCCCCACACGCTGCCTCCACCAGCGCACCGCGTGGGCAGCACACTCCGCCCTGTGTGGTGATGTCACCGAAGTGATGTCATCACGCAGCTCTGGGAGTGTGTGCGTGCACAGCGCGCGCACGAGGGGTCAGACTAGGGTTGCCCTGGGTGCCAGCAACCCTAGATCCAGCCCTGAATCCACCTCACTTTTCCAGGTGGAAGCACAGAGAGAAGAGGACCTTAACTATGGCAGACCTTGGGGTAGGATTGCCAACTGGCTGGCTACCCCCAGGAGACCAAATTGGCATCTGATGACATCATGCTAGATGCTCTTGGATTTCCCCAAAACACTATGGTAGAAACCATAAAGTTTTGGAGGGGGCCTAGAGTGCCCCTTGACACAGTGACACCACTTCTTGTCACAAAGCTGGAAGTAACATTGCAACATTGTGGGATGCTGCCCTCATTTTTCCTCTTTTGCCCTATTAAAAGGCAGCTGGAGACCAAGTTTGAGGGTACTCTATTTTGGGGGCCTTTATCCCTGGATAGAATCTAGACCACAGAGGAATGCCAAATGCCTCCTCATGCCCGCCCCCATGCTAAGCTAATAGAGGTATGAAGAAAGCATAGGTAATTTTGCTTGTGGGCCAAATAGGGGATAGTGTGGTGGTCTTGTCTTCACCCGCTGCCCAAGAAAATTAGTCACTACCCAGACCTCTGTTGTGTCTGGTTTGAGGAATTCAACTCCAGAGGCCAGCAGGAAACAGAGGGCAGCAAACAGGGAAATAGAGCCTTAGAAATCCTGCCAGATCACTCCCCTTCCCTTTAAAAATAAACTTTATACAAGTGTTCACTCTCCCCAAATGATACATAATAATACACAGCCTGGTGAGATGTAGGGGGAGGCCTGCCCCCGAACGCTCCCGGGCTGCTCTTGCAGGGGCTCTGGGTGGGGGTTAACAGCTCAAAATTTCCAAGCTTAGTGCAAGTGGGGATTATAAATAGCAGTGAAATGACAGTACTTAATGCAGAGTTGCTGATCTCCGGCAGACAAAATAACTCTTCCAGGCCACAAGAATGAATTAGCACTGCTGGCCGGTGTCCTTGTTTTCCATTCTTTCTGTGCGCAGGGGGAGAAGGAGGAGGACAGGTCACTGAAAACATGGACTTGGTGGGTAGCTGCAAGGGAGAAAAGACAAACTTGCTTGGGACTATTTGGATTGAAAATAAAGCAGCTGGTACAGAGATGGGCACAGACTGGGAAAATTCCGAACTACATGGTTCATCACATTTCACGAACCACAATCTTCCACGAACTTATCCCAGTTCGCGAACCGGTTCATTCAGTTTATGAAAACGTCACTTCCGGGTCAGCAGATGGTCTGAAGAGAGCCCATTCCACCACCACCCCGTTGCCTAGGAAACTGATTGATCAGCACCAGGCTGTCTGCAGTGATGAACCGAAATACGAACCAAACAAACTGGGCTAAAATTTATCACAGTTTGTGAGAAATGAGCTCCCATGAACCACCAGCTCATGAACCACGAAGCAGCCTGGTTCGTGATGAACTTCGGTTTGTGTTTCAGTTCGTGCCCACCTCTGTGTCCACTTCTGGTCACCCCATCTCCAAAAGGGTATAATTGACCTGGGAAAGATGCAGGAAAAGGGCAATGCAAATGTTCAAGGAATTGGAACACCTTCTCCCCAAGGAAAAGCTAAAGACTTCGGGGCTTTGCCGTATAGAAAACAACAAGCCATCTAAACAACAGGGGAGATCATGTTTGAGGTTTAGTAGATTATGCATGGCATGGAGAAAGTGAATAGAGAGCTTTTTGCCTTCTCCCACAGTACTAGAGCTGGCATTCCCCAATTAAGTTGATGATCAGAGTACTCATGATAAACAAAAGGAAGTACACATTGCATAACTATTAACTTTTGGGACTTACTTCCACAAGACTTAGACATAGTTTTGGATTTTTTCCCCCTATAAAGACAAATTCCTGGATGGCAGGTCTATTGCCAGCTGCCAGCTAAATGAAACCTCCATTTTCAAGGGCAGTATACTTCTCAATATAGTAGATGCTGGGGGGGCAAGCAACAGGAGAGGGCTGTTGCTTTCCTTGTCTTCTTTTTGTGGGTTTCCTAGAAGCATCTTTCTGGTTGCCATTGGCAAGTGGCTACTGGGCTAGATGGACCTCTATTCTGATCTAGCAGAGCCACGTTATGAATGAGAAAAAGAGCCACACACGAACATTAGCCATAGAGTCAAAGGAGAGAAGTGCTGCATCTCAGAGCAAAGCTACAAGTGACTTTCTTCACGTGGAGAACACTAGATTTTTCTCGCAAGGTTACCTGGGAAGTCCGAGTGGTCCTTCCCCTCTCTGTTAGAATCGCTGCCTGAAGAGCCACAAGAGGGCTTCGTTTGGGGGTGGGCAGCTGCTACTTTCTCCCAGGGCATCCTACGGCTGCCTGCTCCTGGGGAGCTGCTCTGGAGAAAGCGGCCGCATCAGTGAAGCTTCAGCCTCAACGACAGTGGAAGGATTCTTCCTCTGGTTGTTGTGGGTTTTCCGGGCTGTATTGCCGTGGTCTTGGCATTGTAGTTCCTGACGTTTCGCCAGCAGCTGTGGCTGGCATCTTCAGAGGTGTAGCACCAAAAGACAGAGATCTCTCAGTGTCACAGTGTGGAAAAGATGTAGGTCATCTTTTCCACACTGTGACACTGAGAGATCTCTGTCTTTTGGTGCTACACCTCTGAAGATGCCAGCCACAGCTGCTGGCGAAACGTCAGGAACTACAATGCCAAGACCACGGCAATACAGCCCGGAAAACCCACAACAACCATCGTTCTCCGGCCGTGAAAGCCTTCGACAATACATCGATTCTTCCTCTGTCGCTGCAGCTGAAGCTTCACCGATGCTGTCGCTTCCACAGCAGCTCCCCAGGAGCAGGCAGCCCACAGGATGCCCTGAGAGAAAGTAGCAGCTGCCCACCCCCAAATGAAGCCCTCTTGTGGCTCTTCAGGCAGCGATTCTAACAGAGAGGGGAAGGACCACTCGGACTTCACTTCCCAGGTAACCTTGCAAGAAAAATCTAGTGTTCTCCACATGAAGAAAGTCACTTGTAGTCACACTCTCAGAGGTAAAACATTGGCTCAGCCTGCAGGAAGTACCAGGTTCAATCCCCAGCATCCCTAATTAAAAGGATCAGGTAGTAGGCAAAGTGAAAAGACCTCTCTCTGCCGCTGCCAGTATGAGTAGACATTGCTGACCTTAATAGAACAAAGGACTGACTCATAGAAGGGAACTTTATGTTTGGCTCCCGAGGAGCGGTCGGTCGTATTCAGCCACAATCCCAAGGGCCAGGCTGATGACAGCAAGGAGGGAAACTCAGCAGCAGAGGCAGCCTGTGCTGTGCAAAACCAAGCAGCTCAAGACAGTGAAGGGAGACAGACGTCTGATGAGCCAAATGCTTTTGATGATAGGGTCTGGCATCCACAAATCAATCAAGCTAAAGCAGCGGGAAAGCTCTTGGCAAGGCGGCAGGAGGACTCGGCTGGTGCCAAGGCTCAGGTGGCAGCCGTTCTTCAAGAATCCCAACCATAGCCAAGATGTAGGAAGCCGGAGCTCCAAATCAGAGACTGGAACAAGCCCAGCTATCTGTATCCAATGTCTGGAAAAGCAATGAAATGAGAGAGAGAGAGAGAGAGAACAAACTATCCCTTCAAAGCCATTTTTAGGGCAACGACAGTGCGGAGGTGCGTGCAAAAATCCTGCTGTTTTGGACATGGGTTCAAATCACTGTTCTGCAATACACAAATCAGTGTAGCCTTGGACAAGTCACATTCCCTCGTCTTTGCTGTTGTCCCTTCCATATGTACATGGGAGGAGTAACCTGGAGGGGGGGAGAGACTCACCGCCGGAACAGCGTCCCACAACATCCTGCCATCATTTCTGGCTGCATAACCAGAAGTGATGTTAGCATGTTGCTGGAGTTTCGAGCAGTCAATTCTATGCATTATATATATGTGTAAAATGCTGTCTTAATGATGCAAAAGTAATGTTGAAAAATGCATACCCTCTCATGGGGGAAAAAGTTGGTCCAAGGAAGCAAGTGTCATGAATTCAGTTTGCATGAGGGAAAGGTAAAGCTGAAATGGATATTTTGGAGTTGGGACCAAAAAAGTGAAATCTTTCCTGAAGTGTCACAAAGAATTTTCGCCCTTCTGTTTCCCCAATTTTCTGATATTGTGTGGTATGAAAAAATATGATGTCTAGAGTTGATTTACATTTGACTGCTTTATTGCACATCTCTGTCCCATGTAGCAACCTGACATCTTGAGTTTGGTTTGGTCCTCTATAAGGGATCTCACTGCTTGTTTACCAAGTGATTGCATTCATAATTGTTCACCCAGCTAACTATAGACTAGCGGATTAATCGTTGTGTTTTAATTGCAGATAAAAACAACAGTACTAAAGGGGGGAGCACACTTCTATTTTTTGTTGTTGTCAGAAGGGACATCCCCCCCCACACACACACACACTCTGAAAGAATACCTCTTCTAAAATGGTGGTTGCCATCTGTTGTTTTTAATACGAACTTATATTTAAAATAATCGGGAACACCTTTTTAATAGCTAGGAATGCTTTAGACCGATTAACTAACAAAACCCAACAAATATATGGCAGCTCTGCATGGAACAAACTCACCACAATGAGTTATGTCTCCACAAATGGATTAATCTTTTTACAAAGGCTATCAAGTCCAAGGGACTCTGCTATGTGTACAGGCGGGAAGTAAGTCCTTCCAGGATAAGCCAAATTACAGGCATGGGGAGAAATGTTGCTGCTTGCCAAGGCAGCTTGCTTTCCTTTCATTCTCTCCATGGCAGTGTCCTGACACCCTCAGCTTGCCCCTTACTCTCTCACGAGTCACTTCTGTCCCCCTCTCTCCCCTTTTCCCTCATCTGGGGCCAAGAGATCAGAGAGTTGGCTTGCATGGCGAATGGCACCAAGGTTGCATGCCGACTCTCGACCTGGCATCTGAGAATGCCTTGAGGAGCTATTCTCAGCCTCCCGCTTCTCAGAACTGGCCTTCAAGAATATGCCAAGAGCTCCCAAGAGACCAATACAGCCATAGACTTGTCCAAGCAAAGCAAGCCCGGGGTCTATCCAAGAGCAGCAGGAAGGCCCATCTTTTGCAAGGTGAATGAAAAGTGGAGAAGGGGAGCTTGGCAGGCAATTCACAAGAATTTTGTATGAGTGATTCTTTGGCAGCGCCAGAGGGAAAGCAAGGTGGTGGTGGGGGGGTGTTATACAGGCCAATATTGGGAGGGTAGAAAGATGGTGTAAGACAAGAGAGAATTGATATGGAGAACCTAGGTGTGCTAACAAGTGAGGGGGGGGAATAGACCATCAACTTCATGAACTTCATAGTTTCATGACCATTCTCAGCAGAGAGAGAAGAAAAAGAAACAGGAGTCTTATGATACCTTAAAGGCTACCAATTCCAGCTAGAACCCACTTCATTCGACGCATATAATGGATCCTTACTTGGCAGACTTCTAGATAAGATGTGAAGTGAAAAAGAGTTGTAAAAAAGAGCTTCGTTAAAGGGCCACAAAATACAAGAAGCACAGGGTAAGACACAATGATATAAAATTCAAATGTAAAGATGCAGAAACTGTTCGCAACAGCAATCAATAGAGATTCACCATCTCCCATGTTTTGCTAAGCTAGTAAACACCCCAAAGGCTAAGGAATTCCAGGTGCTTGCCGAGTCCTTAGGAGATACTGCCAGACTTCTTGATGCCATCTGACGAGGGCATTTTCCTTTTGAAGTTCTTTTCCAGAGACCAATGAGTTTTAAACCAGCAGTTTCTGAATCCTTTTCTTCTCAGAGGAGCTAAATCCACAAAGGCTGATCAAAAAGAGGGTAAAGGAGCAGAGGGGGCCTGTTTCCAAGAAATGTGGAGTAACAGAATCCCAAATACTAGAAAGTCCTAAGTTTCTCTGTGCCATGGATGGGCAGCGGTTCTGTATGCAACAAAGGAAGTACTTCTTCACACAATGTGTAACTAACGGATGGAATTCTCTGCCTCAAGATCCAAAAATGGCCATTACCTAAGGTGGCTATTCTGTAGAGGGTACGACAGTTCAAGTGATTTTCAATAACTCTTTTATTAACAGGAACATCACCACTGAAAGCACAAAAATCAAATGGCAGTTATATAACACTCAACTCCCCATCAAATTTAATTCAACCAATAGCAAACACCCGGTATCCAGAATAGACATGGGCATGGAACAAAAAAAAAATGAACCAGGAACCATGGAACTGAACCAATTATGAACCAGTTTGTGGTTCGTGGGGTTTAAATGCCCCTTTCTGGCCTTAACAGTGGCAAGGGAAGGGGCATTTAACAGTTTAAAGGGCCCTTTCCTGCCTTGCAAGCGGCAGGTCCCTTTAAACTGCCCAAACCCCAGCCCCACACTTTCTTTATCATGCAGCGCAGTCCTTCCTCTCCTCCCAGGAGGGGCAGGAAGGCCGTTTTTGGCTTCTTCCACTGCCCTGGGGGCCTGCAGGGCGACGGAAGAGGTTGAAAATGACCTTCCTGCCCTTCAAATGGCTGCTGCCCCTGTAAATACAACCCAATGGACCAGCATGGAAAGGAGCTTCCACGAACCCTGGTTCGTGAACCCCTAACTAGCCTGGTTCCTGGGTTTTTTGGGGTCCGTGCCCATCTCTAATCCAGAAACCCTATTCACTAGTTCATTAGTCTGTAGGGAAATCCTGACTGGCCGGCTCAACAACCCGGCCAATTGGAATGCAGCTGTAAGGAACCTTGCTACGAAAGCCTTTTGCTTGAAGCTCCCAGTACCCTACAGTGGCATTTTTAAAAAGCTGGCATAAACAAAGGATGGTGCTGAACAGCCATTAGGTGGAGTAAGTAAATGGTATGGTGACAGGTAGAGCACAGAAACGTGCCCCAGGGACACAGGAGCAGTGCTCTGAATCAGCCAACAGGAGCCGCACTAGGAAAAGTTAGGTTCTGATTACACCACAAGACATTAAAAACGAGTTAGTAAGAGAGAAGGTTGTGTTTAATGTGTGACCAGCATTAACCTTCAATATAGTGTGTGTGTGTGTGTGTGTGTGTGTGTGTGTGTGTGTGTGTGAGAGAGAGAGAGAGAGGGGGGGGGGGCCAAGCACACACATGGAGGCAGGATAGACGCTTGAATAGAGATGGGCATGAACCGAAATACGAATCAAAATTAAGCACGAACCAGGCCAGTTCGTGGTTTGCAAACCACAGTTCATCAGATCCCATTTCTGACGAACCGCAATGAACTTTTAGGCTGGTTCATTTGGTTTGTTTTTTGGTTCGTCACTGCAGACAGCCTGGTGCCAATCAATCAATTTCCTAGGCAAAAGGGGATGGACTTCCTGCAGACCTTCTGCTGACCTGGAAGTGAACTTCTGCTGGCCCAGAAGTGACCTTCTGCTGACCCGGAAGTGATTTTTTTCTGACCTGGGTGTGCCGTTTTCATGAACCAAACAAACCAGTTCGCGAACCAGGGGCGGGTTCGTGAAAGTTCGTGATTCGTGAAATTTGACGAACCACATGGTTCGGGGGGGTTGTGTTTGTGCCCATCTCTACTCCTTAATCCTTCTCTTCCCTCCAAGGTGTTTTTGCAAGCAAAAAAGGGCCTCTTGCAACTGATTCCACATACCTATATGTCTCTGGTATTAAGACAAACAGCCACACATACACACCCACACAGCATTTTTTGTCTGCAAAAGAATGCAGGGTGGAAGGAAGGAATCACAAAGGCACTCGCACCTCCACACATGCACTTGGGAACCCATTTCCCCTCCACACACACTATTTTGAAGGTGAGCCCCAGTTCCATGTTAAACGCAAGTTTTCCCCAACCTACCTTGTGTTTAACTTTTCATGTAAACAGATGCTTAACATTTTTAGCCTTGTTAATCAGAAGTTAGGTTTGAGACTGAGAAAAGAAGTTAGGTTTTGAGGATTAGTCTAACCGATCTGAGGGGATATCAGGTTTTAAGTTTCCTTGTTGAGGGAACTGAGTAGGCCAGCAGGCTTTCGTTGGTCCTTGTGTATAAAACCTAACATCCCCAAACTCCTAAGCATTCATATTTACCTCAGTGGTATGTTTTTTTCTGAAGAAAAAAAACCTTTGTTTTTGTTCACTTTTTAAAAGCGAACCATCTTTCATCTGTCAATTTTACCTCAGTTATCAATCCAACCTCTCTAGCCCAGAAATCCTGTCCCCTCAAACCTGGATGGTTTCCTCTTACTTTTTAAAATTTTCCATTGGAACCTGGGTGCAGGGGGACAGGCAGAAAATTGCATTGTGATGGAAGGGAAAATTCCTGTGTGGGTTGGTTAAAGTTCCAAGTACAGGGACATTATACCATCTGAATAACTGATGGTGGGAACAAATAATGGAGAAAAACATTCCCTTAATGAGCTTCTAAAAAACTAGCTTTAGTTGGGTAGCCGTGTTAGTCTTCAGGAGAACAGCCGGATTTGAGTCCAGTGGCACCTTAGAGACCAACAAGATATTCAGCTTTTGCGATCCAAAGCCCTCTTCTCCAAGGTGCCACTGGACTCAAATCCGGCTGTTCTAAAAAAACACACACACACACACTACTGGCTGACAATTATTGGGAAAGGAACTACAGTTTGGTCTAATCCAGCAGGACAGTTATGAAGAGAAAAATGGAGGGAGGGGGGTGGGGTTGAACACTGGAACAGTAGAAAGAACCATTGGTCAAACTCAAGTTTCCAAAACTGAGGTCCCAGGGTATATGACTGGGATCAAAGCTCATGTGCTCCTCGGGACTGTGTATATATTTTGGTCTCAGAGTCTTCTTGGCACAGAAGGAAGATGCTATATCAGATCCTGCCGTTCATAGGAAGGATGAGGCTTCTGGATTTGTCTGGAAAAGGATACTGGGAACCTGGCAGCCTGCCCTTGCCTGGACAATAGAGCAGGACCTATGGCCCACTGCTGCCCATACCTCCGCTCCAAAACCTGAGCTCACAGATATCCTGCTTGTCTGGAACTGCCCATATTCCTCCTCACCGCAACACCAACTCGGCTGACATCTCTTTGCATGGCTCTGAGCCAGTAACAGACAGGCGAGGCTTCCTGAAGGCCACCGGGGTCCCCTCCGCAGCCAGGTGTATGGCACGGCTCCTGCACTCACACCGCCTCTCTGTTTCCTGAGTGGCTCTGAGGGCAGGTGATGTCAGCTGCTCAGAAGATTCACAAGCACGCTCCAGCCCTGCCAGAAGCAGCGCCCTGGGCCTCGTTTGTCCAATTCATGGCTGCAAGTTTTAATGGGGGCTCATTTCCAGTGGTGGATATGGGCCCTGGCCAAGGCAACCCCTGCGCAGCTCCAGGCTCCAGTCACTCTGGTATGATGAGCAACTGTTTCCCCCGCACAACGAGGGGTCGCACTCAATAACCATAAAATGGCAGCTGCTGCTGCTTGCCTGCTTCTGTGTGAGGCAAAAGGCTGGGAGCCAAGCTGGGCCCATGCCCACAGAGCCGAGCCAGCCAGTTCAGGAAGGGAGTACAGGGATGAGAAAGCAGACATAGAGAATCCAGAGGCTCAGAGCTAGCAGAACAGGCTGACAGAACAGGCAGGCCCAGTCCAATTCAACAAGTAGCCATTTAAGGTTGCCCTAGTGAAACGGGTACGAATCCCTACGCTGCCATGGAAGCCTATTTCATGGCTTTGAGCCTGCCAGTTTCTCACAGCCTGACAGATCTGTTGGGGGGACAGAAGGGGGAGGAAAGAACCATGAGCTCTTGAAGCTATGCGCAATCTGAGAAATGCCCAACCAGGGTTGCTCACCGTGGCTCAGAGCATGCTGGGATGCACCACTTGGGTCATGAAATGTATCAAGTGGGATAAATGCTTTGAGAGAAAGGCCACCTCCTTCCACTCTATTTACAGAGCTTTGGCCCAACAGGTTGCAGAAGATCTTTGAGGCACAATCCCCATACTGGGGTTTGTAGCCTCTTTATATATTTATCCTCCATGAATCTGCCTAATCCCCTTTTAAAGCTTCCTATGCCTGTAGCCATCTCCACATCCTCTTGTAATTTGTCCTCCTCGGAAATTTTTGTAGGGTACAGGGCCGGATCGACAGGGGGGCAGGGGGGTAGTCTGCCCCTGACGCCACCAAAGAGGGGGTGCTGGGCGCAGTTGCCAGCCCCAGGAGCGCGCTGCCAGCCCCGGGAGCGTGCCTGGGGAAAGGCAAATGGCGTGGGCAGCCTCCCAGCCACCCGTGCTGCCTTTTGCCTTTCCCCAGGACAAGGGGCGGCCGGCTTGTCATGCACCCCTTGTCCTGGGGAAATGCAAAAGGCAGCACGGGTGGCTCAGAGGCTGCCCGCGCTGTTCGCCTTTCCCCAGGACAAGGGGTGCGCGGCAAGCCGGCTGCCCCTTGTCCTGCGGGGCAGGTGAATGGCACGGGCAGCCTCCAAGCCACTCGCGCTGCCACCAGATCCGCGGCGCGCCGGGACAGCCAGCTTGCTGCGGGGGCGGGGGCGCCCCAGCATGATGGTGTCACGGGAGTGACATCATCACGCAGCGCCAGGATCGCGTGTGTGCTATGCGCACGCACGTAGAGCCTGACTACGGTTGCCATGGGCGCTGGCAACAGTAGATCCGGCCCTGAAAGGGCATTCCTCTTTTGGATTCTATATGCATTCGATTAGGGTTGCTGAGAACTTCACAGTGAGCTTGTCCAACCAGCAATCCTACCACGTTCGGCAGCCACAATTGTTGGTGAGCTGAGCCTTAGATCTCCACATCTTTCTCTCTGACCCAAGCAGTGTGCCAATTCCAAACAGCTTTGCGAGTGTGCAATAGCGGTGGTGGTAGATTTTAATTTCCTTTCCCCCTCCAATCTGCTTTTACTCCTACACAGTAGATGAAATTGACTCTCCCCAGGGTCAAGGATGATTGCATTGCATCAGGTAATTAAAGAATGCTGGAGGGAACTGCTGCTTCCTTAAGGCTGTGTGAAAAGATGCACGCAGGGTCACAGACTAAGGAAAACACCAAATGGTAAGACTTTTTTTTTAAGCACAGTGTTTATTTATAAATGACAGACTGGTTTGCTCACTCCTTATTTAAATCACTGTCTGCAGAGAAGCACGCAGTGATGACAGGTCTTTGTTTGCATAGGAAATTAGGAGTCCCATAGGGCTGTGTGAGAATTGGCATGTATGAAATGCTGCCAATGATCCTGTTTGAATATGTAACCTGCTAGGCTCAAACTGCTTGTGAACAGCCAAACTGTCCAATAAAATATTGGCTTCTTGCTCATGAACAGTAAGGAGAATGTGACTGGAACTGGTGGGGGCACAAGCATTCCCTATGTTAGATACCTACTTTGCAGAATGGAAGTAAATAAAAACTGCATTTATGGAAATACAAATTGTATTGTTTGTTCCTCTTTGTGTTTCTGTCATCTGCCTTCAAGCAATGCTGCTTGAAACAAGTCTTTGAGGCAGTGACTCGTTCTTCTAGCCTGAGACGATCTGCATGATGTAAAACTAACCCTAAAACACATGGTGATTGCTAAAATTCTCTTGTACTTATCAGGCAGCTTTTCGCTTCTTGTCTGTTGGTGGCTGAGATGCTGCACTTATTCATCATTTTCAGTTCTCAAAGCAAAAGTCATATCCATGATCTTATAGATAGCTGTCCCAAATATTGGTTTCATTTGAATTTTTGTGGATCAGCCCGCACCTCTGCAAGTGACAACTGGACCGAGGGTCATGCACAATTAAATCAGTTGTACCACATGTTCTGTTCATGTTTCAGTGAACTTACGCACAACCTGCATGTACGTGTGTACATAACATCTGTTTGTAAGAAAAAGCCAACACATGTTCCGTTTACAAATGAAACCTGGGACCAGTACCTGGATAAATGTGCAGTTTCAACCACACATTCAGCTGTACATGCCTTGCACATAACATGAGAATTACTCAATGCTGTGAGAAAAATCAAGTGTACATTGTACACAGATTGCACATGTGTTTACTGTTACTTGGGAACAGGGCTACAGTGGTTCAGAATGGCATGCAGTCTGTGCTGAGTCTTGGGTGGAGATCAATGCATAATTAAACAAGGTCTGTGACCTAAATGGGAAGTTGTGCACAATTAAGCTGATCCGTCCTCATTTGCAAGCAGCTTCACAACTCAATTTCAATGTTCTAATGTTTCCTTTATAAATAAGGTGAAGGGTGAATCTATATAGATACATCAACGTGTCTTTCAGGAATTAGCACTATTGATAACAATGAATAAATTTAACAAAAGATCAGTGCGGGGCTACCTGCTGCCCCTCCCCCCGCACACACACAGTGTAGCCCTATTGTTAACATTCCACAATTGACAGTGTAAACTTTTGCCCAGTTCCTCAGCTCTTGATTGATTGCAGTGGATTTAGTCTGGAGTAATATTCACAGGATTGCATCATGAAATCAACTCTATCCTTTTGATTGGGGAAGCATGAACAATTAAATTGATTGCTCAAGTGACACCCAGTCATCATTCCAAAACACGGCACACCTAAGTCAACTGTGCAACACATAACAAGCATTCGGATAATGTAGCATAATTAAATGAATTGTGCAAGTGATACACAACCACTTCCTACACTTGATGGGACGGCGCTTAAAGTAGCTCCGAGAGTTAGGAGCCTGGGGGTGGTCCCGGATCCCTCCTTGACGATGGAGGATCAGGACACTGCGGTTGCCAGGTCTTCTTTTTGTTATCTTCGACAGACCAAGCAGCTTGCCCCTTATCTTTCGTCCCGCGACTTGACTACAGTGGTCCAAGCAATGGTCACCTCTAGGCTGGACTAGGCTGGTTTTTAATTGTATATACTGTGAAATATGATCTTAAACTTGGTCGTAATCCGCCCTGAGCGTGTTGATGCGGGGAGGGCGGAATATAAATTGAATTAATTAATCAATCAATCAATTAACCAATCAATCAATTAATTAAATGAATAAATAAATAAATAACCTTTGGCAATTGTGACTGTTATGTATCTGCTAATTGCTTTTGCTGAAAAGTACTGTGAAAACACTGTTGCCAGTATTCAGGGGAGGCATAAATATCTATAGAAATGAAGCGTAAAGTTTTGTTCATCCCTAGGAGCAGGGCTTTTTTTCTGGGGGAAGAGGTGGTGGAACTCAGTGGGTTGCCCTCGGAGAAAATGGTCACATGGCTGGTGGGGCCGCCCCCTGATCTCCAGACAGAGGGGAGTTTAGATTGCCCTCCGCGCCGCCAAGTGGCGCGGAGGGCAATCTAAACTCCCCTCTGTCTGGAGCTCAGGGGGCGGGGCCACCAGCCATGTGATCATTTTCAAGAGGTTCCGGAACTCTGTTCCACCGTGTTCCTGCTGAAAAAAAACACCCTGCCTAGGAGAAAGAAGTTTGTTGAAGAGGCCATTGAAAGCCTCTCTGGCCTTGAAGGAACTGCTCTTGATGGCCCTGTGCAAGAGCCGAGCGCATCGCTTTCATCTGCTAGCCTCCCAGCTGAGAGAGCCCCATCTGTGACCTTGGAACATCTGCTTTGCATTATGGGCACTCAGACCAAATGCCTGCTCCATCAACAGGCCTGGCCAGAGGCGAGGCAAGGGAACAGCTTCTCCCAAACTGAGGACTCCGCCATGAAGTAATGGAGCACAACAGAGCTATCTGGGGATAGAATCTTGTTTGGGTGACCCCAACACAAGATGCTGAATGTGATGGACGTGTGCCCTGCTAAGACTTCCTTTTTGAGAGAGGCTCGGATTCCAGTCGGTTGGAAAGATATGTCCACCACCACACCCTTCCGTGTGATGGGCTGACTTGCAGTTTGTGGCTCGGCTTGGTGTACTGCATGAATAACCTGGACTTATCCACTCTAGGTATATCCTGAGACAGCGTCTCTCGTTTGCTTCTGGTTCATGAATGAACATTTTTAAATGCAGTGCTAAAAATTGTCTGATAGGTATTGAAAGAGGGCAAAACTAAGACATCTTGTTGATAAAGTTTAATAAAATAATCTGAGGGGGTTAATCCAATCCCTTGTTTTCCAGTTCCCCTTTTGAACACCTGTGCCTGAAATCTGCATGCTGAACGTAACGCTGTACATCCTTGTTTTTTGTTTTTTAATCCAACAGCATCACTGACGGTCAAAACTGCAACAAAATAAATAGACAATCCCCAAAATCCCCTAGGAAATTTTGCTTGTCTTTCTCTTACGTACAAATGCACACATTTGTGTACCAGCACATGATGGCTAAATGGAACTCGTGTATAGAGCTAGTCTGCCTTCAACATAGCAAGCGCTGGAATCAAAGAACAGGGGATACATTCATTGTGAACAAGTTCTCCTTGTGAACTTCCGGAGGCATTTTTGGCTGTCCTCTGATGGAAATCGAATGCTAAGCTAGATGACTTTCATCCAGGAAGGCCTTTGCAATGATCTCATCTGTCAAGGTAAACTCTTACATGAAAACTGACCTTGCACTTAGAATCTTGGTGCTGGGGAGAAGGAAAAAAACCTTCATTGAGAATAATGGGGACAACCAGGGATTTTTTTTAGCTGGAACGCGGTGGAATGGAGTTCCGGAACCTCTCGAAAATGGTCACATGGCTGGTGGCCCCGCCCCCTAATCTCCAGACAGAGGGCAGTTCAGATTGTCCTCCACTCTGCTGAGCGGTGCGGAGGGCAATCTAAACTCCCCTCTGTCTGGAAATCAGGGGACGGGGCCACCAGCCATGTGACCATTTTCTCCGAGGGCAACCCACTGAGTTCCACCACCTCTTTTCCCAGAAAAAAGCCCTGGGGTCAACTATGACCCCAAGTTCTTCTAAATGTCGAGGGAGGCCAGGCTCAGTCGTCAGCACCTGCAGTTAAACGCTGTCAGGTCACAGGTCTTAAGAAAGACCGTTCTCTGCTGGAGAGACTGCCAGTCAAAGCAGACATACCCAAGAGTCTGAATAAGGGCAAAGCAGCTTTGAATGTTCATTCTGAGAAAAAGAATGCTTATTTATTTAAAAGGAAGTGTTTAAAGCTTCTAGCTTCTGCTCCCCCCCCACCAAGCCTCATGCCATGACAGTTCTCTTTGTTTTCCCCGCCAATGGCCCTCCACGGAGCACCAGTGAGGTGTAAACTGCAAAGACTGGTTCACTGAGACGCTTGTTCCCAATTCCCGTCCGTCTGCACCCTCTTCACATGACAAGCAGACTTGGCCAAAAGCACCAAGACTGGAGAGGGGGGAGGAGGCTGTCAATAAATCACCAACAAACATGGGACCCAGCTGGCCTGGGATTTTGTCTTTGGGCCGTTGCCGTGGCATTGCCGGCCACCGCCTCTGCCAGAGGCTGAAATAAGTGGGGTGCTGGCTGGCGCTGCCATGGACGCAATCCGTCTGCAATGCTCTTCCCGTGACTCCAGGGGATATTTATAGCCAACCTCTTCTTTGCTGTTCAGTACAGCAGGAAATTATTGGAATAGTTACATACCTGGCCAGAGAGCTGAGGAGCATACCCAGGCCAAGAACTAGACATGAGGCTCGGTCTTGGCCGGCAGCTCTTGCATTACAAGTCTCCATCTCCAGGGTCCTGCATGCGTGTGAGCGTGTCCCTGTTTCCCCCCTCCAAAAAAAAAAGCTCTGGGTGCTCCCAGTTATGAATCTCAAAAACATATACTCTTGCACTCTCTCCCGGCCTCTCTTTCCAGCCAGATGGGAAGTGGGTTTCCTGCTATTTGTCTGCACGCAGCCTATCTGTTATCTTCCGAGACCCATGCCAATTCAAAGAGTTAGACAAATGGACATCTGGATGCATCCTTGGTTACGTTGGGTTGAACCACAAACCACAAACAACAAGAATGTTTACTGGAGATGGGTCAGATGCATGTCAAACAGAGAAGGACCGTGTGTGTAAGGGAGATACAGTCTGAATCTAGGGCAAGTACTAAGGAGGTGTAAAGTAACTCAGCAAGTTGTTCTGGGGCAAGCACCTCCACGCTCCTCCAACAACAGGGAGAGAGTTTGGCTCTGGGGCAGAACACATGGCTTCGTACGTAGAAGGTCCTGGGTTCGATATCCAGCATCTCGTGCAGCAATGCTGGGAAATTCCCCTATCTGAGATCTTGGAAAGCCATTGTATCAGAATAGGCCAGCATTTCCAAAAACTCTTGAGAGCTGAGACACTGAAGAAACATGTTTCATTCCTGCAACAGAAAGAGTAACTTCATCTGTGTGTTGGTTGTTGTGGATTTTCCGGGCTGTATTGCTGTGGTCTTGGCATTGTAGTTCCTGATGTTTCGCCAGCAGCTGTGACTGGCATCTTCAGAGGTATAACACCGAAAGACAGAGATCTCTCAGTGTCACAGTGTGGAAAAGAAGTTGGCAGGTAATTTATATCTACTCAGGAAGGTAGACTACAACATTAGGAACTGTAATGCCAAGACCACAGCTATACAGCCCAGAAAATCCACAACAACCATCATTCTCCAGCCGTGAAAGCCTTCGACAATTCATCTGTGCGTGCTTGTACATGTGTATGAGAGAGACTTCTCTGCCTTTAGAGGAGCACGTTCCGTTTGCTTCAGTTCAAGTTCTGTCCTGCCAACAGATGCACAGACTCAATCAGAGATGCAATGGGCAACCTCAAGTGAGGGGCGCTCAGTTGGCTGTGATTGAATAGATCTACTCCTGCCCATTTCTGAGACAGTACAGGAAAGAAGCAAGGGGTGCACAGCGAGAATCCTATACAGGGACAGCAGGCAGCTTCTCATATGGACATGCGCTCAGAATATCAGCCATCTTTCGGTCCTGAAATAAAATTACTCCTTGTGGCAACCTGGGGGATTGCAAGGCTAGGTGGCCTAAGGGCCTGCAGAGAGACCCCTGCCTCCAAATACTGTAAAAAAGTAAGTTCCAATCTGGAAACTAAGGCAAGTGTCCAACCATCCATAGACTTCGTAGACTAGACTTTCCTACTTCCTCCTCCTGCTGTGGCCACTAAGACCCATGAAATGGTGTTCCTGGGGTGGTCAGCTGGTCCTCATAGAGGGGGAAGTGGGAGTCTGTAGTTGGAACTACCCGAAATCTCTGCCCCCCTCTTCTGCAAATGGAAATGTTACTCTGTCAGCAGAACTGCGTAGTTGGATATATATGCCTGTACATTTCATTGGCAAGCACATTTACATGAAGGCTTGCTTCTCAAGTGTTCTTCCCCCTCAGAAGAACATCTGACCACGGCTGACGCTTTCCAGAGCCATGTTTTCCAGTCTGACCAACTCACTCGCTGGCTGAGTGGCAGCCGCATTGGCACATTTGCGATGATGGGCGTGGGGACGTCGGGTCGAGCTTGGCCACACCCTTTCTGCTTGAAGAAGAGCCTCCTCCCCATGTTTCCCAAAGGGCTGGAGCAGCAGCAAGTCCAAAACGCAGACAGCTTCAACCACCTCCCTTGCTCAGAGCATGACGTCAGTCATGCCTCATTGAGCGTGTGATGTGCCAGCTTCACCCGTCATCACCCTAGGCTCTTAATCCCATTGCTAAATCTTCCTCTACGGCTTTTGGCCCTGGCTTTGAATCCATGGGAGAAGGAGAGTACAGACTCCAGAGGGTTGAACCATTTGAAGCAAGCATTGTTTTTATAGCTACTAATGAACAATGTGGTTGTCTTTCCACATACCACAGCTTCGGTGGGTCTCAGGCCAGGAAGAGACGGGGTTGTTTCTGCCATCGGGACTGTTACCTGAAACTGAAGACCATGGCCTATGGAGCCGACAGCCCACTCAACAGAAGGACGAGCTAGCCCTTTGGCGCCCTGAAGCTCCACTCAGCGCCACAAACCCTTAGAGATGCCTGGGCGGCTGCCCAGCTTCTCAGCTCGTAAATCCTAACATTTCTGCCCCAGCTCACAGCCAGTTCAGCTGTCACTAAGGCATTTGCGCCGGCCCCGCAAACCCACAAGGCTGTCAACCAGGTAGCAAGTGAGGTGTAAATCAACCCACAGCAGGCCGACCCTGGCAACCAATCACAAGCACTGCCGTGACTCTCCGTCTTCTCTAGCAGGCCAATCCCAATCCAGGACTAAATGCAAGGGAGAGCATTGCGATTTATGTCTTCCCTTTAGCTTGCCTGAAAAAGCCCCACGGAAACATTAACACCTGCCGTTTGCCACGTACTGGCAGAGACCATGCAGATGCTTAAGCTGGGTGTCCTGATCACCAACATCACTAGGCAGGCTAGGTCTCCCACTATAGCAGACCCCTGCTGGCATTTCCAAGGCTGGGAGGGGAGAAATGGGGGAGGGGGATTAACCATAGAGTTTTGGGCAAATCCTAGTTTGTAATGATGTCACTTCCAGTTTTTCTCTGGAAGTGATGCTGCATGCCAGTACAATGCCAGTGCACCTATCCCCATCCACCCATTCTTCCTGGGGGAGGAACTGGGTGTGCAAGAATTCACCTATGGAGAAGGTATGCAAGGGTTCACCGATATTATTAATGGGAGTTTCTAGAGCAGTTGTTTACCAGGCATCAAACCTGAGACTTTGATGTACAAGCAATTTTGGCGTTGCCTAAATTGTGGATTCTTTACTGAAAACTTGTGTTACATTTTTAGACCAGCCTTCCTCCAAGGAGCACGTGGTGACATACACCAGTCTCCTCTCCTCCGTTTTATCCTCACAACTACCCCGTGAGGAATGTTAGATAAAGCAAAAGAGAGTGACTCGTCCAAGGTCACCCAACAATCTTCCTGACTGAGCAGGATTTGAACCTGGGTCTATCCAGTCCTAGCATGACAACCACACTGGTTCTTGAGCATAAAGTTCTGAAGTTTACACTCAAATCACACTAAACTAGAGAGAGAGAAAGCAACAAAGGTAGATTATTGTTTCTCAGAAAGTCAGTTAGGAGTCACTAAAAGAGATTAAAGGCCACCCTCCACATTTTCAAATATTTTAGAACTTCGAAGCTGTATTTCCAGCATGCCACAGAATCCTGTCATGTTTCAATCTGGCTGTGGTGTGAACAAACAACCTGCTGCACAGTATTTCTACCTGTGTCTGTCCCAAATTGCAGTCTGGAGTTATGCCTTCATACACTGGAGTTGCCATCCTGACACTTCAGCAGGCAGAACCACCTTGAAGCAGAGGAACATGTAATTGGGCTAAGATGCATACAGATCGCAAATCTCTTTGTTGGTTAAACTTCCCTGCCTGTCCAGTATCCTGTCCCAGTTGCCAGACCGTGACTCCAAGGCAGTGGAATCCATCACAGATCCAGGTCAGAACAAGCCTGCCTTAGGAATCCCATTAGTCCAAGACCTCGTCTACAGGAGATTGCTTCATGGAGCACCCAGAGAAAACAGACAATGCCTCAGTCTGGCCCTGAAGGTCTGGTTTCAGACCACTCGAGCCAGGAACCAACACTGGCAGCTCCCTCACTGCACCCAAGGGTCCCAGAAGAATACACTTGAAGGCCACTTGGTAGCAACCAAGTGCACAGCCTCAAGCCCTCCACTAAGAGGCAGTGCTTCATCACTCAATAGACTTGCTTGGCTATTTAGGTGCTCAGGTGAGCTGAGACCGCTGTGGAAGCAACGTCTGACTTGCCTTGGAGCTCTCCTAGGTGCTGAAGAACTCAGCCTCTCCTTGCCCGATAAAATCTATTCCTTATAGCTTGAGATATATTATAACTGATACAGCCTGGTGTTGTCTGCTTCCTACTTCCAGTAGCCTTGCTCCACACCCTGACTACCATCGGCCTGACTGGTGCAGGAAGAACCTCCTGTTTGACCAGCATGCCACATCCTCCAGCATGTCCAAACCAGCCAATTCTTGCTGTCGGCACCCATTTTTTAGGCTAGCTCCCCACCTTTCCACTCTTGCTTTGAAATCTCATCTCCAGGCTCTACTGTTGATCTGGTCTGTTTTTCCTCTATTATGTTTCTCAGTTACTTAGTTTGTTACACACACACACACACACACACACACACACACACACACACAAAACTTTGCAAGGCAAGTCAGCTCCTCTGCAAGCAATGAAAATACCAGCTCACATGCAAGATACTTAAGGTAGTTTTGCAGATGATCAGTGAAATCAATCAATAATAATGCTCCTGGTTAAACTGGAAGGAAGGTGCAGCGCGATGCAATGCAGAGATGAACTCTGAAGCAGTCAGAGACTGGAAAGGGGACAGTTTTCCCCTCCTTCCTTTACAACACTGGGTGTGAGAGAGCTTAGCCAGAGCCAATCTTAGGCATGTTTGCACCTGAAGCACAAAAGTCATATCCACTTACTCCAGACTGGAGCTCATTTTTAATGAGATTAGAAACAGGAAATCGGAGCCTTCAGGATAAAACTGGTCCTGGCTCAGTTGTATTGCCAGAGTTAAATCTGAGTTATCCTGCAATCCTCATTCGACAGTGTTCGTTTCTGCACATGTTGAATAACGCATGTTCAATGCACTTTAGCAGTCCTTTGGAAGTGGGTTTTTTGTTTCACACATGAAAACCCAGTTCCAAATGATCACTAAAGAGCATTGAAAGTGCATTATTCCATGTATGTGGAAACAGCCAGTGTTTCTTAATCAGCTCCTTTGCCAGCAAACTAAGGAGAAAGTACCCGCTTTAAAACTTACAGTGTCAGTTCTCCAAAGAATTGCATGTGGGAACAGCGCTGCTATTCTCTGCTTAGGGAGGACGATGAGCTCTTGTGATGGCTGCCACTGTTGCTCCAATCCACCTTGCAGAGCTATTTGCATGCCCAGCATCTAACCCATGTCATGCTAAGGGAAGGGGCAAACAAAGACAGCTCACTGGTCAAGCATGAGAGAAAATGACACTCGTAGCTTGAATCTAGCATCGCCTCCTGCAACAGAGGCACTAATAACTGGGGCGCTTTCTCTGCAGCCTACCTTGGACCTTGTCAGGGCAGCACTGGAAAAGAGCCCATGGGGTGGCTAAATAGATTCTGCTAGTGGGGGTGAGAGTGGCAAAGACCAGGGCTTTTTTTCAGCGGGAACGCGGTGGAATGGAGTTCCGGCACCTCATGAAAATGGTCACATGCTGCGCGGAGGGCAATCTAAACTCCCCTCTGTCTGGAGATCAGGGGGCGGGGCCACCAGCCATGTGACCATTTTCACCGAGGGCAATTTAAACTTTAAAAAACTCCCTCCTGTTCCAGCTGACCCAAAGTGACGTCATTGTGCTGTCCTGAGTTCCACCACTGAGTTCCACCTCCTCTTTTCCCAGAAAAAAAGCCCTGGCAAAGACTGGCATGCCTAACAGGCTTCAGAGCAAAGGAGCGAACAGAGAAATAGCTCAGCAACTGTCCGTGAACACAGCTGAATGACACATCCGGGGGTTTTAAGCTTTGATGTTAAGGGCAATTCAATCCAAGCGGCGGGGAGTCCCAAAGGACAAGAAGACAGACTTCATGAGCATGGTCCACCAGGAAGTTCTCCCACATGTGACATACATAGCAGAGTGAAATGGAAAAGGTCATGGTGATGTGTACACAGCACTCAACACATGGAATTCACCACCACGGCATGTGACAGCCACAGGTTTAGCTTCCTCTAAAAGGCAAGTAGACACGTAAGTCTATTGAGGTCTGTTCACCCAAACTGAATGGAACCTTCAAGATCAGAGACAGTATACCAGGGGGTAACAGATTTGGAAGGGCCGTTGCCTCCATGCCCTGCAGGTGGTCTTTCTGGATACATCTGGCTTGCCACTGTCAGACACAGGATGCTGGACTAGATGGACCCCCTTTTATTGGTTCAGTTCATCCCAGAAGTTCAGACATGCTCTGTTCATTTGTCCTTGTTAACCCTGACACCCGAAATGGAACCTCCATGTTCAGAAGCTGTATACCTCTGAATGCCAAGTGCCTGTGGAAAACTACAGAGGACATCTGTTGTCCCCATGTCCTGCTGGTGAGCTTACCACTGGGGCATCCATCTGGCCATGGTTGGGTACGGGATGCTGGACCCTCTTTGGCCTTATACAGCAGAATTCTCCTCTGGGCTTTGTGTGGGTCGCACTACAAGTGATGAAGGACACTTGCCTGGCAAGAGAACAGACTCACGTGTATTCCTCCTCCCTGTTCACTTGCCATTCACTTGCGCTCCACTTGATCAGGTGGAGAGCAAGTGAAAGGCAAATGAACAGGGAGGCATACACGTGAGTCTGTTCACTTGCCAGGCAAGTGTCATTCGTCACCTGTAGTGCGACCCTGTGTCTGCAGCTCCCGTTCATTTCAAAGGTGCCCGAGCAGGAGGAACTCCGGATGGAACGTTCATGTCTTAATTTTAAAAAAACTCCTCCCTGTTCATCTCCAAGTCACACGTTGCCTTTTGGGCCTTAGATGAGCATTTGGGCCTTAGATGAGCATCCCGCCTGATGCCTGATAATGCTCTTGCAATGCAGCTGAGAGTTATTTTGGAGGCTTCAGGGATATGAGCTCATCCTTATTCCACAGAGCTCCAAAGCCAAATCTCTTAGTATTTTTGCTGCCCTATAAAAGTCTCTTTGGGGCAATAAACACCCTTTTGCGCCAAGGCCGGGATGTGCCGTCGGATTACAGGTCCCCGGAGATCCCTCTCCTAGCCCAGGGAGGCTCAGCAAAGCCATTCTGGATAATAATGAGATGAGTCAGATCCTCTGCAGAGTGTGTCCCCAGCAGAACACAGAGCCTGGAGACAGTCATCGTAAGCCGGCAGAGAGGCTTGTGGCACCGTAAAGACAAGCATGCAGATGACAGCAGAAGTTTCCTAGGCCACAGTGAGCCATCCTGATGTTGCAGTTAGGGCTGCCAGCCTCCAAGTGGAGCCTGGAGATCTTCACACTACAGAGATCAGTTCCCCTGCCCTTACCATGTGCCAAAGTTTCTTAATCTTTGCCAGGAAACTATGGAGGCATCGGTCTCCAGACTCCCCTAGAGAAAGTGGCTGCTTGGGGGGGGGAGTAGATCTATGGCATTATGTCCTGATGAGGTCCTTTCCCTCCCCAAACTCTACACTCTCCAGGATCTGCCCCCAATCTCCAGGAATTTCCCAGACCAGGGCTGGCAACCCCAGTATTGCTTAGAGCTCTGGACTGGATCTTGGAGACCCCGATTCCAACCCACACTACACGTTACTTCTTATACGAGTTCTCCACGGGGCCAACCCGTGCTTGTGCAGACACATGTCGGCTCTGGGGATTGGCTTCTATACAAAAGGGAAAGTGCAAATGGGGCTGTGGGGGGGGGGGGAGCTCCCGCCTTTCTCCTAAGTTTTTTCCCATGCAAAAACAGTGCAGAGGAGAGAGATTTCCCCGTTTCTGCTGCTCCGCATGAAGGTAATGTGTGCGCGTGCGGCACCAGAAACAGGAAAATTCCTTCCCCGCCCCCTGCCCCAACTCTGTTTTTTGCAGAGGAAAAAACTTGGGGGGAAAGGCAGGTATTCTCTCTTCCCCAGTGGCAGCTATCCATTTGCACACTCTCTTTTTTAAAAACAGAAGCCAATCTCCAGAGCTGATGTGTGTCTGCACGGAGCATGAGTTGGCTCCGTGGAGAACCTGTAAAAGAAGTAACGTGTAGAGTGACCCTGTGACATAAAGTATGCTGGGCAGACTGGGGCAGTCGTTCTTACAGGGTTTCAGGTGGGTAGCCGTGTTGGTCTGCAATCAAACAGGGAGATCTGTATACAATAGCACCTTAAAAACTAGATTTCCAAGGTATGAGCTTTTGAGGGTTGTCGCAAAGCTAGAACGGGAATGGGAGAACCATGTACTCCTATTGTATTTGAATGAAAGGCAGATTAATATGTACAAGGCAGATTAGGGTTTAATTCTTAAGAGAATCGAAAGAGGCTGTTGCTTCCAAAGTGAACCAGTTGCTTTGCCTTGCTGTCGCCTTTGACCGAACAAGTTTTGGAAACAGTAGAACAACCCACTGGGAAATGGGATGAGCCAGGAATCTCCCCGATGCTTCTTTCCAATGGCCCTTGCCACTGTACAGAGAGAGCAGTGAGGAGAGACCCATCTTGGAGTACTGGGTGCTCTTTTGTAAGCCACACAGAAATCTCTTTGGTCTGTAAAACTCTTGATTAGTCAAACCCTAGAGCTTAATTTGCAAAAACCAGAGAGGCCCGGACTTTAAGCCTTGTCTTTCAGACATCTTCTCTTGTTGTACAGCTGCTGGGCACTGCTAGGCATTGCTGGCTGCCAACCATTCTACAGCTCAGATGACACACTGCCACTTGGAGCTAAGCTACAAGAGGCGAATTACGAAAGGAGGAGCACGTGAAGGGAGTCGCAACGTTAGCCGGGAAGCCAAGTTTTAAAAGAGATCGGAAGGCTTTGTCAGCGCTGCAGAGGGTTTGTTTATTTCCTCTTTCCCTCTTAGAAGGGGAGGTGAAACTGACAGAGCCTTCAGGAGGCAAAGAGGAAATTAACAAACCCTCTGAGCAGGATCTCCCTGGCCCTGTAGAGAGGGGAACTTGACAGAGCCTTCCAATCTCTTTTAAAACTCAGCTTCCCGGCTAACATTGCAACTCCCTTCATGTGCTCCTCCTCCTCCTGTAATTCGTCTCTTGTAGTTTGGCTCTTAGTCTCCATTATTTCATACCCCTTTCTCCTCATAGGTTTCCACCAACCTACAAATACTTCCTGTTACACCCCACGATACTTCCACGCTCAGCTCCCTCAGCTCCTCTTTTTGCATGCTCTCCCTGCCTTCTTTACCAACCCAGCTGTCTCTTTCTCTCCAGATCTTCTAACCCAGCCCTACGAATGGCATCCCCTTGGTAGTGCCAGTCTATTCTCTTGCCTGTCTGTGAAATCTCAACCTTTGGGGAAGATGGTGAGACACAGTATACCAGGGTTCGAGGCATGTACCCTCTCTAAACAGAAAAGGGAAGACTCTCTCCCATCATCCCCAGATACCCTGTGCCTACTGTTTCTTCTTCTGAGGGGTGGGGGATCTACACATCTTCAGAGGCACTAAAGGGGTCAGAATTTAAGGGTCCTTCCTCCACAAACCAGGGACTGGAAGAAACAGCTGGGCAGAGACAGAGAGGTCTTGTATGGTTGTTTATTGCAGGGCATCTATAGTAAAACACAGAATTTCTGGTGATTACCAAATGCTGGATTGGTTCAAAAACTAACCTATGGCTCTGTGGTCACCTTTGCATGGTGCAAAACAGCTGGAAGGACCCGGCTTTTCCCCTTCAAGTTGCTAGCCACAGAAATGGTCAGAGCCCAGAAAATGCCTCTCTGGTGGGTTCTGCAACTGGTAGTAAAATCTGATGCAGAATTTTCACCTCCCTTTCTGCATCGCCCAACAGATTTTGTATTCCCTGGCCTATTGTCTGTATAGCACACTCCATCCATGAACTGCATAATCTAGCAGGGGCACATATGTCTGCAAGATGACCTTGGGAGAATCCCCCTCCATGGATCAAGGGAATAGGTAATCCAGCCCAGACAAGAAGTCCTGGCCTCGGTGGACACTGCCAGCATTTCCTTGGAAGACGGGGCCACTGTGGTGTGAGCTGCACCCCGGTTTCCCTGGGTCAGCATCTCTCCCATCACCCACATTGCATGCTGTGTGCATTGCAGAGGCTAAAACAAAGCCCCAGCCAAGTGGTCCTTTTGTCCCTGTACCCCATCAGCCATCTACCGATTTCTCCCACTGAGACCCAACCTCGTTCCAACCAACGTTTCGTTTCTCCAGCAGTCCCCAGTGACCTTGCTGGAGAGGAAAACATGTCACTGCTTCTCCAGCAACGATCCCTTTTGCTGTTCTCTACCTGACCGTGAAGAGTGCCAGACTTTGCAGGTGCCGCTGGATGGAACAAGAGAGCCCGCCGGCACCTCACCGGGGCATCTGGGACATAAGCCCTGGCTTTTCCTCCGTCCCCCCCCAGTGCTTACCGAGTCCCCATCCAGCTGGCCCAACACAGCCAAATGAAGCTGTTTGCACAGCTGTGGCTGCCCGAGCCGAGCGCCAGCCCCGGGAACATGATGTCTAGGCAAGCGCCAGCTAATTTGAGAATTTCTCAGCAAAGGCCCAGCCTGTCGGAGGGACCAGCCCAGGAATGTCAGTCTGTGAGCTGAGCCAGGAACCCAAGCTGTCCAGCAACGGGGGGGGGGGGGATGCAAAGGAGGGAGGCAGGCTGGATGGCGCTTTCTCCACTGTGTTTATCTTGTAAGAGGACCCTGGGACTCAATTAGCAGTGGAAACAAAGTCACACGTGTGAAACAGGCTATTAAAGTAATGGTTTTAGTGCACAGCCATTCTATGCACACACAGAGGCTTTGACAGGCATGAAGGATGGCCGCTGTACAATCCAGGGCTGCAACTGGAGCTGGGACTGACCCCTGGTGTGTGGGGGGACAGGGCCTTTTTTTATCCTTCTGCCAGACCTTAGTGATGTTAGGGGGGGAAGCCTGCTGCCTGCCATAAACTCCAGCTTCAGCGTTCTTCTATGCTCCAAGATCTATGGAGCGCAACTATGTTCTTTTTGCACAGAGCATGAGTCCCACGCCTTGAAATGTGCACGCACCAGTCACCAGGGGGCACTGTCTTGTTTTTTGAAGATGTGTTTCTTTTGGCTTTTTAACTGGGCTGGAACAAATCCGCCCCCCCCCCCAAATTCTCTGCCACTGAGCACTTTGATGGCAAATGCACTCCAGGTGTTCTCGGGATGTGTACGCATTTGACGAACGCTTAGTATTAAAGCACTGACATTTGATGCAAAAGTTTCACAGAGCAGTCTGGTGATGGTATCAGACACCCGACTTGCAACAGGGATTTCGTAAACGTTGTATTAATTTCATTCATTCACATCGCCAACCAAAACAGACCTTTTAACGTCTGATGTTAGTGCTGTCTCTGAAGATCAAAGCGGGTGACAAGATCGTTGGGGGAGAGTGCTGTCGTCAAGTTGTGGGCACAGATTCAGGATCTCACTGGTTTATCTTAATGTACTTTATTGCCCTCCATGTAATACATTCAGACAGGAAGCAAAAATTTGGGCAACCTCAGAGAGAACTTTCAGATCACCCAAACACAACACTATTCAGGGGCATTGGTTCATACACTCCATGTCAGCCAGCACCAGCTGTACAGAATGGAGAGTTTGCATGCGTGCATGTGTGAAGCAATGCCATATGGACCAAGCTGGCCAATCTGCTGGAATGCCACCAACTTGATTGGAACAGGTCTGTTCCAGGCAGGCTGCCCAGGCCCAGACTGAGACAGTGAAAAGCTGCAAAAGTTTTGACTTTTGCTATTGGGAAGGAGCTTATTTTATTATTATTATTATTTATTACATTTCTAACTCGCCCTTCCCGCAAGTGGGCTCAGGGCGAGGTACAGCAGTTATAAAAATATAATACAAATATTAAAACAATTCATAAAACAACTGTTCATCATAAAATCAACAACAGATACTAACTGTCCCAAGATGGGGCCAATTCCAGATTCCTGCCCATCAACATACAGGGGGAGGGAAGCAGACAGATAATGTACTGCAACCCATACGTGGGTCAGCAAACGAATGGGCACTACATTGCCCCGTGCTGTACCCATGTGTTGGGCAGCCAGCCGGTGGACACTGTATAACCCCACACTTAGTGGGAGGCTGGTGGGAGGCTCAGTGAGGATCTCATGCTGGCCTCAACCATACACCTGGTGGAACATCTCTGTCTTACAGGCCCGCCAAAATGATAGAAGATCCTGACGGGCCCAGGTGTCCTCAGACAGAGAGTTCCACCAGGTTGGGGCCAGGACCGAAAAGGCCCTGGCCCTGGTTGAGGCCAACTAAGCCTCCCTGGGGCTAGGGACCACCAGCAGATGTTTTCCAGCTGATCGGAGCATTCTCCGGGGCACATATGGTCCCTTAGGTATGCTGGTCCCAGTCCGTTTAGGGCTTCAGCTTCCTTTTGAGCCCCTGGTGTACGTGCATGCCATCTGTCTGCACACATGCGCAATAAAGCAAGGTGTCTGCAATCTGGCCCCCCACGTCCTGCCCTGCTATGAAAGCTGTTCACCCACATGCTGCCTATGGAGTTGTCTCACCTCCTTATTTAACCCGTCTTCGACCAAGTTGGGGTTGCATGACAGGATTAAATTAGCAAAATATAAACGAGCAGGTGGAGCAAGAGGGCAGCTCAGAACAGTAAATAGCAGCAGAATCCCAAAACAGGTTTATTGCAGTGGTTTTCAAACTATGTTCTGGGGAACTGTTGTGATTTAGCAAGTGTTTCCGTTTCAGTCATGAAAGAGTAAACTGTGTTACTTAGTTAGTAAACTCAGGGCTTTTTTTCAGCAGGAACGCGGTGGAACGAAGTTCCGGAACCTCTTGAAAATGGTCACATGGCTGGTGGCCCCGCCCCCTGAGCTCCAAACAGAGGGGAGTTTAGAGTGCCCTCCACGCCACTCGGCAGCACAGAGGGCAATCTAAACTCCCCTCTGTCTGGAGATCAGGGGGTGGGGCCACCGGCCATGTGACCATTTTCTCGAGGGCAACCCACTGAGTTCCACAACTACTTTTCCCAGAAAAAAAGCCCTGAGTAAACTTATTTGCAGGTAACCACTTAGGCCTCAAATAAGAATTCCCACCATAGAAAGGGGAGTCTCTAAGCATAATGAAGTAGAATTCGGATTTCTATTGGGTAACCGGTTTATTGGGGGGGCAATTAATCAATGCTATATACTGAAGTTTTATTGCTCTTTGTCTCAGTGTTTTCTGTGTCTCAATCTTGTTCTCTGTCCTTTACTAGCAAGATGTAGCCAGTATAGCAATTTCATATTTTCATCCAACATAACCCTATTTTTTTTTTTATCCTTTAGTAAAGTATTCTTACAGAGCTACACTGGAGTCTGTGTGTGTTCTCATTAATTCCAATGCGCAATTTTGCCTTAAACTCTGCTAATTTTCCAACAGGAAACCTTGGTTTGCTTGGAGTCTTATGGGTTCCTTGGAGGCCTATGAGCCTTTGGCCTTCATGGAGACTCATCCGATATTAGAAGGTGTGAGGCAGTTCTATTTCAGAGGGCATCTGGCGGAAGGTACACTGTTTTGGAAGATCTGGCTGAACGTTTTTTTAAAAAAAAATTGTGCATCATTTGTATTTCGTACTCTTGTTTTAGTAACCTTGCAAGCTGTTGTGTAGCTAGCCTCCTTCAGTTTAAAGATATATGGTGGGATATCAATATTTTAAATAAATAAGACCACTTTGGAACGTCTTGCACCTGGTTTTCAAGTCAATCAAATTAACTGCTATTGACAGACAAGAAGGGGGAAAGGCAGGGTGGTGTCGGGGGACGGGGAGGGGGACTAAGAGGCAGAGGGGGGCACTGATCTTGAAAATGTAAGCAACTAGAAACGCTTTGGGCAGTAGTGCTGGATGTTAACTGATGGGTAGAGAATGCCCTCTTGTGGTAGATGGGCAGACTGCTGCCCCCTTTGATGGACAGGGATGTCAGGGATTCAAGCAGAATTTTACACACATTCCAAACCTTAGAAAAATTGGAGACTGAAAGTATAAAATGCAGTTTTGGGAGACCCTTGAGTTGCTTCTGTATTATCCACTAGCTGGGTTCAGCATTATTCTACAAAGTATATTTCCCGAGGTGTAGCACCAAAAGACAGAGATCTCTCAGTGTCACCAGTGTCTGTCTTTTGGTGCTACACCTCTGAAGATGCCAGCCACAGCTGCTGGCGAAACGTCAGGAACTACAATGCCAAGACCACGGCAATACAGCCTGGAAAACCCACAACAACCATCGTTCTCCGGCCGTGAAAGCCTTCGACAATATATTTCCCGACTTCCTAAACCCTACATAAAAAATTCAGACTGTTCTATGATCTAAGCCCTCCACCTCTGTCTGAACATGGCCTTCTGGAGGTGCCATCCTACAAATGGGCATGACTAACAACTGACCATTCATGTGCACTCTTTGTTGCAGGCCTCATCTTATGGAATGGCATGCTTGATGAGGCAGGGAAGGCTCCCATCCTCCTGGCTTTCTGCAAACTGAGCAAAAGTGAATGATTCAGGAGGGCTTTTTAACATTGGTGATCAGGCTGTACTGTAACAAAACAGTTCAGAAAGATGTTTTGGTAAAGGGATAGGGACTGTGGACTATACTACTATGTAAAGTAAGTATGGTCTGTTGCTGTATGATCCTACTATATAATTTCTGCTTTGCTTTAACATGCCAATGCCTCTGGTTTGTGTCAGCTCTAGAGGTGGGCACAATCTAAAATACAACCCAAAGTTCGTCATGAACCAGGTCAGGTTTTTTTGGTTCACACACCAGCAGTTCGTCGGAGGGCATTTCTGACGAACCACAACGAACCACGATGATTTTTAGGCTGGTTCGTTTGGTATGTTTTTCAGTTCGGCCTGATGCTGATCAATCCGTTTTCTAGGCAACGGGGGGCGGGGGTGTGTGTGTGTCTGCAGACCTTCTGCTGCCCCAGAGGCGACGTATTCACAAACCAAACAAACCAGTTCACAAACTGGGCAATTTCATGCTGGTTCGTGGTTCGTGAAACGCAACGAACCACAAACTACAACGAACTGCCATTTTCCCAGTTCGAGCCCATCAGCTCCAGTTCAGATTTCTGCTTGGTCCCTGATTTCTGCAATTCAGATTCTATTGTAGTGTGTACGGGATGCCCCATCCTGTTGGTCGTGTTGACTTACACTGTGCAGTCTGCCTTGAGTCGTGGTGAGAATGGCAAACTATAAACAACCTCAATAAATAGACAGCATTCCAAATGGTGAATGGTGTAAGAAGCACCAGTCAGAAATAAGCAGATACTCCAATGATTTCTATTTAACAGGGATGAGCCGTATATCCCGGCCCCTACTCTAGATTAAATCCCTATCCCCAACTGTGGGATTTTTTAATTAAAACTGTGTCCCTGTGCAAGCTGTTCAACAGACTCCTTCCCTGTGTCTTCAGCTGTTAAACCTCTGGATGGGATTTACGTATGCAAACATCTGCCTCTTGCCTCTGGTTTGCATATATATAAATGCATATGCATAATCAGTAAAGCACCATGCGCAGCCTGCCATTTCATACCGCTGCAGCTGCTGAGGCATATTGCGAACTGTGGATCACCTCTTGTTATGACAAGCATGCTTTTTCTAGTAGTAGACCTTTCGCCCAAAGAACAAACACTTGCTTGGCTTGTAAATCACTGCTAAGAGGCCACAAGATGGTAAGCCAGCATGCCATGAGAACAAATCTTTCATGTTACAGACAGCACAGATTTTGGAAGAACCTGGATTGTTTGGCAAAGGGATAACGGATGGGAAGAAGGATGGTGTATGATTTATTTTTTAAAGCAAGTTTCTCTGATAGTCACATTCCTGTACCCAACATCAAAAAGAGGCCAGTAGCACCTTTAAGACTAACCAACTTCACTGTAGCCTAAGCTTTCGAGAATCACAGTTCTCTTCATCAGATGCATCTGACGAAGAGAACTGTGATTCTCGAAAGCTTATGCTACAGTAAAGTTGGTTAGTCTTAAAGGTGTTACTGGACTCTTTTTGATTTTGCTACTACAGACTAACACGGCTAACTCCTCTGGATTTATTCCTGTATCCCACTCCTCCCTCATCAAGGCAGTCTGTGCATGCTCAGAGACATTCATCCTTATTCATTCTTGGAGCAAACAAGGAAGGAGAACCGTCTTTAGTGAGCCTTAGCGGGGGGCGGGGAGAGATGAAACAAGGTGGGGACAAACAGCTCAAACACTGAAACACATACTTGCCCCTCACTCCTCCTAGCCCTGCTGAGCTCCAGGGACATACAAGTTTATTGACTGTCACTTAGATCTTGCTCTTCATGCCGAAGGACAAGAGCAGACAGGGATCCGGACAATCCTTCTCATGCTACTTCTTCCTCTTTGTCCTCTCCAGCCATGGTCACAGCCTGTGTGAAGATGGCTTCCAGGGCCTGGACAAGGCAGCAGACGATGCAGGTGAAACAGCGGGCAGGAGTCCAAACCACCCATGCCACAAAGCTCTTCAGGTTGCTGCAACAGCCCTTCAGCTGAGATCGGCTCCAGGTGTGCTGCGCCTCTGCCACCTGGCAAGAGAAAGCCAGCAAGGAATCGTTACTGGTGACACTTTGACTTCCAGGAGTTTGAAAGCACAAAGGGGACAGGGTAGTGTGGATAGGAGGGTGAGCTGGAGCAGAAAAGCGGCACAGGGAGGCAAGGGCTAAGCACACACACCCCAGCTTCATCTTTGCAGCAGACGTCCCTCTCTAGGCTGCTTTTCATTTTTAAAACAAACAAACCACCATGAACCCCGCCCCCCCCCCCCAAATCTCAGCAAGCCACTGAGGGTTCCATTCCATGCCTTGGTGACCAATTAGTCAGTAATGCGACGGGTTATTGATACAGCAAGCAGGTTTTCTATATGCGTGCACCTGCCCTTATTCTACATTTTGCTTCTAAACCTTCCTGTTTGAAATGTTTTGTGTGTTTTGTCTTGAAGGTCATTTTCTCCTTTAAGATCCTGCCAGTGATCTTGTGATCGGTTGTGTTTTTCATTTCTGTCCTAAGATACCTCATGCCTCATGCTTGTTATGAGTGTGGAATATAAATGCCCCAGCTCAGTCCATGAAAAATAAATATGTGGATCAAAGTGGCACTCTAAGGATATCTGCTCTTTAGGGAGGTTCTCGTCAGGTGACCTTGTAAATATTATTCCAGACTAGCAACAGAGTCCATTGTGAGAAAAAATACAACGGGCTCTAGAAAACTGATTTTGCAGGGCCCCTGATGTGGGGCCTTGGGAGAGCGGTGCTGCCATGCTGAGCCTCTCTGCTGCCTCCATGGCCCGCATCGGGTGGCTCTGGAAGCTGGAAGCACTGCTGGGGGCAGCATGGGCCCTGGAGTGCTCCTGCAACCCACAGCTGCCTGATTTGTCCCTGCAGCTGGATGCAGAGGCAGAGAGCGCTGCTGGGGGGCAGCGGCAAGGGCCCTGGCATGCTCCTGTGCCCCGCAGCTGGCTGCAGAAGCGGGGAATGCTGCTGGGGGGCAGTAAGGGCCCTGGTGTGCTCTGTGCCCCACAGCCGGCTGCAGAGCAAGGAGCATTGGGGGGAGCGGCAAGCCCCATGGTACGCTCCTGTGCCCCACAGACGGCCAATTCGGCCCCAATTAATGCCAAATTGGGTGCCTGCAGAGGTGAGGAGTGCTGGGGGTGGAAGACCTGGCCTCCGTGGGTCTGGCCCTATAAAGGAAAGAGATCTAGACCTGGCCTCCAGGAGTACAGAGACCAGGTCTACCTGGCCAGCAGAGCCATGGCAAGTAGAACTGGCCTCTGTGGGTCCAGAAGCCAGGTCTATCAGCCCAGCCAAGGAAGGGAAAGATAGACCTGATCTCTGAGGGAACAGGAAAGGCCAGGAGGCGGGAGGAGGAGGCAGGTGCCAGGGCTCCTTGGAGGTGGAAAAGGTAAGGGGGAGGAGGGGGCAGCTGCCCGGGGTGCTCCTAGTGGGTGGAAAGGGGGGGAGGCAGCTGCTGGGGTGCTCCTGCACCCATTGGGTGGGTGGAATGGCAGGGGGGAAGAGGCAGCTGCCCAGGGCGCTCCCGCACCCATGGGGTGGGTAGAAACGCAAGGGTAGGAGAGGGCAGCCACTCGAGGTGCTCCTGCGTCCATCGGGCAGGTGGAAAGGCGGGGGGAGGAGCAGGTAGCCACTTGGGATGCTCTTGTGTCATCGGGTCGGTGGAAAGGCAGGGGGGAAGAGGAAGCAGCCACACAGGGCACTCCTGCACCCTTCTGGCAGGTGGAAAGGCCAGGAGCCAAGGATGCAGGCGCCCTGGCGGTCTCATGCGCCGGGCAGTGGCCCGTTCTTGCCCCCTTGGGTCAGGATCCAGCGGCCACAGATGGGAGCAACTCTCCGCTTATCCCCTTCACTAGGGGCACACTATCACACCTGCGCTCTGGGATAACTGGTGGGTCATCTGGGAGCGGGACCACAAGTGACACCTGACACAGGTTGGACACTAGTCCGCTTCCCTCCAGTTTTGATGGGAAATGTAGGCATCCTGGTCTTGCAGCTTGGCTCTCTGACTGCTGTCCAATGGACTTTTCAACTGTCACTTGTCCAACATTCCGCCAAGCTGCCTACATTTCCCATCAAAACTTGAGGGAAGCTGACAAGTGTCCAACCTGTGTCAGGCGTCACTTGTGGTCCCGCTCTCGAACACACTCAATTATGTAGTAAGATAATTCTGGGGCTTTCATTAACAGAGTTGAGGCTGATCGTTTAAAATTCTCTTGGCTAAGAAGAATTTCCAAGATAAAATGAATGTATGATTCCCTCTAATTTAATGTTTCCTGTGGGAAAAAAAAGAATTCTACAGGAATGATGATAAAAATTAGGGTTCTGATTATAATTGCCTGGATATGTGATACTGTCTTTATGTTCGCTAGTTCTGAAACCCAGTTCACAGGATTATTAAACTGATTTTATTTCACTGTTGCCAAGTTAAATGGCCCGGTTTTATTCCATTTTTCATACTGGTCTTTATTGCTTTTATAATTATGTGATCCACCTACAGTCTCAATGACAAAAGCTGATGACAAATGAAATGAATAAAATTTAATACTATCTTATTTTTATTAATGTTGTTTGATACTGAATAGAATTCTGTCTGCTAAGACAATTCATATGGAAATATAAACATATTAAAACCAAAATATTGCAACTATAAAGGATATACAGTGAATTAGACACAACTGTTAAGTATTACCACAGTGCACTTTTGACTTTTTAGGCCGAGTGAAGTAAGTTCTCATTGCTCAGGGGAACAGCTGGGAACAAATGTGATCCTTGCAACATGGATTTGGTTAAAAAAGAAAAGATCTTTTTGCCATGAGAAATAACCTGACTCAAACCACTATATTAAAAGTGTGGGGATAATTTGAGGACAAAGTTGGCCTCTAGATTTCCCTGCTGACATCAATTATTTTCAGTCAAAAATGTAGGATTGCTCACAAGTTAAGTCATTTTGATCCATGGATAAGGATTAATTTCCTAGGCTTGTTGATTTTGAATTTACTTATGGAAGTCAGGCAGAGAAAAAACCTGTCCAGACAACATTCCAAGCCTGCAGTATGTACCAACAGAGAGTTGTATTTGACACGTTTGAACATTCCAGTCATGTTTTCAGAAAGCGAACAGATTTCAAACAAATGCTTGTCAAACCTCCAGCTCAACTGACTCTTATGTCTAAGCAGGGCTTTTTTTCGCAGGAACGCGGTGGAACAGAGTTCCAGCACCTCTTAAAAATGGTCACATGGCCGGTGGCCCCGCCCCCTGATCTCCAGACAGAGGGGAGTTTAGATTGCCCTCTGAGCCGCTCAGCAATGTGGAGGGCAAGCTAAACTCCCCTCTGTCTGGAGATCAGGGGGCGGGGCCACCGGCCATGTGACCATTTTCACCGAGGGCGATTTAAACTTTTAAAAAACTCCCCCCTTGTTCCAGCTGATTCAAAGTGATGTCATTGTGCAGTTTTGAGTTCCACCACTGAGTTCCACCACCTCTTTCTCCCCCCAAAAAGGCCCTTGTGTCTAAGACAGATTCAGACTTATAGGCGCAGATGGGACGTAGAACCACCAAACAGGAGAGAAAACTTCTAGTCAGTTTCTCCGACTCCCAGTGAATTATATATGAAAAGAGCCTATTACTTTATCGTTGTAGATTCAATAGGAAATATTATGTACAACGTGTACAGACGGTATTCTCTTCCTGTCAATGGAAACGTGTTCAGCTGCAAATGTAAGGTTGTTCCTTGGACTGGCAATGAGCAGACATTCCGGCTTATTGGAAAAACGTACATCAAATAATAGGAAGATTGATTGGTGATTCGATTCATGCTGATCCAGTGTTCCTTTGGGGTCATTTCAGAGGATCAGTTAGGAAAGTAAACATTGGTTTGGTAATGAACCTCTTGGTTTTGGCTAAGATTTGGGTTGCTAACTTTTGGACGCAAGATTGTTGAACTTCCACTTGTGTTTGGTTGTGCAGGGTTTCAAATTCATTGTTAATGAGTAAGTGTACCTTGTATAAACATCTTTGGGAAGGGGAAAGACTTTCAACCAAACAGTTTAGAAATCAATGTCTCCCGGTTTTGTTTACTGGAATATGATCAAACCTAATAAGGATATTAGGCAAGAATAGCTGTGTTTGATTTGATTACAGAGTTATATGATCTGGTTATTATTAACGCTTATGTGTTTCTGCTAGGAAGATGTGTTGTTATTGATATTTTGATTTGTGTATTAACACCATTAATTGCTTTCTTCCATTCTTCCTATTCCACCCCCGCCCCCCTGCCCCCAGTTTCTTTCTTTGCTTTACAGCTTGTTTTTGTCCTTTGTAATTCTGTTATTCTATACATCTTTATATTTGGGCTCTTCCTTAGAGTACAACAATTAAATGGATTAAGGATCTGGCTAGCCACTATTTTTACAAAAGAAGTCAAGCTGAGAAGCAGATGAAGGCCCATTCAACCATATATTGTGGATCTGCAGCAAATCCTACAGCTGATACCAACCCTCCCTCTTCTCTTGTCTCTGGACTGGCAATCTGAGGGTCAGCAGGAATTCCTGATGGGGCTGTGTGTGCTTAGGATTATTACCCAATGGGCAACAGGGCAGCTGCCCTGAGACCCACTTGAGAGAGGCAACCTCTCATGACCCCAACCTGCCAACAGATGGGCAGCCAGCTTGGCAGCAGACCCTTGCTCGTGCGTGACCCGTCCAGGGTTCAAGCAACCAGCTTCTGGTGGCTACAGCAGCTCCCATCTACCTCACATGGGAAGAGGGTTTTCCCTTGCTGAGACCCCAGTAGCAGGAAGTAGGCAGAGCTGGAAGTCTGGCAGGGGGCTAGGGATCCCATTCCCCCAGTGGGGATGGAGCGGGAGATCCCCTGCTCCCACCTTTCGCCCCCAGCCACCACTTACCTGGCTGGCAGGGGGAGAGTTGGGGAATGGGCCGTCCAGGTGTGCTCCAGAGTTTGGGGCCCAAATCAGCCCACAGTGAAGCATGCACTCCCCAGCCTTGTACGATGATGTCACTTCCCGGAAGTGATGTCATTGTGCTGGTGTGGGGCCACATGTGTGCAAAACATGCACGCAAGGGAAGTCCCCAAGCACCAGGAAGGTAAGCACTGGGTTCCCCCTCTCTTGCAGGGAGGGTAAAGGAACCTGACCACCCTGGGGGGCAGTGAATCTGGGGCCCCATCCTGGATTTTTTGTCTATGGCCCCAGATTCACAAATACCACCCCTGAGATTGGCCCTGTTAGAAAACACTTTCCTGGGAGTAAATCCCATTAAACGACCTGATTAATGTTCTGAGTAGGCCTGCTTCTGTAGCATTTAGGGATTTTTAGTTTAGGGAGAAAATTGACTAAAACAGATGTGCTAAAAGTTTGTAAAATTATGAGATGAGTTTGCTTCTGAATATTCTCCCTCTATGAATTTTGATGCAGAGTGTTTACCGGATACTCCTTGAATATGTAAGTGTTTGCTAAATATTCAGCAAACAGATCACCTTTTGACAGCCAATCGTATTTAATTCCAGTATGTGATATCTGACACGGAACAGTATTCAGTATTTGGCAAACATAGAATGATGTTTGGTGTTCAGTCCAGTCACTGTTCATTTAGCACTTGATTTTGGAGAGGAAGTTTTCAGTTTCAAAATGTTCTAATCAAAATCAGAATTGGCAACTTAAGACATTTTAAGAAAAGACTGCCCTTATGTTTATTAATCCTGGGAGGGGGCACAGGCAGGAAAAGAATGCCCTTGCCATTAAAAATATTCAAAATCAGAGGAACCCAACCAAACTGATTAGCAGCAGGTTCAAGATTAATAAAAAAAGGACATACCTCTACACACCTTAAGTGTCATTAAGTTGCAGGACTCAACGCCACAAGAGATATGATGACCACTTGCTGGAAGAGGAATTAAAAATGTATTGCAACAAATTCATAGAGGAGAGGTCTATCAATGGCTATTAGCCATATTGGCTAAATGGAACTTCCATGTTCAGAGGCAGTATACCTCTGAATACTAAATGCTGGGGACAAAAGAACAGGGAAAGGCCACCATGCTCTGTTTCTGGGCTTCTCAAAGACCTCTGGCCAGCCAGTGTTAGGATCAGAATGCTGAAATAGGTTTCATCCAGCAGGAGTCGTCAGATATTCTTCACTGAAACAGCTAAATGAAATAAAATCGTGCCCTTACGTCATACGCCCTGATCTGGAGAGCCCAGGAGAGCCTGATCTCGTCAGATCTCAGAAGCTAAGCAGGGTCGGCCTTGTTTAGTAATTGGATGGGAGGCCTCCAACGAAGACCAGGGTTTCAGTGCCAGGAAATGGCAAATCACCTCTGTTAGTCTCTTGCCATGAAAACCCCACCAGGGGTCTCCATAAGTCAAGAACAGTGGTCTTAATTGCGGGATACCATTTTTCCTCCCACCCCTTCCCTCAATTAATTAGCATGCCTGAGCAGAAGCAAAAACTGCCAGACTTGGCACTAAATCTCCCTCTACCCTTTTCCCAGCATGCTCTTCTCCATCGCCACTCACCAAGCCCCACAGCAGCGTTCTCCAACCGAGTTGCTTGGCCCCACTGTGAACCTTCCAAACCAGCAGCAAAAGCATCATGAAAGCCAAGAGGGCATTTTGCACCCAGCTGAAGAAGACATCAGTGGCCAGCTCCAAGGAGATGTGGATCCATCGCACCAGGTCCCACTGAATCTTCTTGAGACAGAGGTACCAGCCCAGCAGCCCAACTCGCACGGAGAGGAGCTTTAAGTAGAGGGAGCTTGTCTGGCTTTGTACTGCCCCACGCCGTGTCCTGTCTACACACGCTGGAAACTGGGGTGCCACACTAGGGTCCTGGCCAGGAGGAGCTGGGTTTTCTAGGAGGGCTTGACAGGCGACAGGCTCCATCAGGAATTAAGGCTTGCCTCGGGAGTGTTGGCACAGCACAGCAGTGCAATTGAAAGAGCTTTGCAGAATTCTATGGAGAAAGGAAGAACAGATTCAACATCACACCTTGATTTCTAGAATGTGCAGATCCTCCACCAAGTGTCTGGGTAACCTCCAAGAACTAGTTGGTTTAACCCAACAGGGGCGGAATCAGTATAGGGAGCTTAACAGCAGGTGAAGAGGCTGCAATGACAGGGAGCCTGATAAAATTTTCTGGGCTCTTATCATCCTGACTTGGATGGCCCAACCTAGCTCGATCACATCAGCCCTCGGAAGCTAAGCAGAGTTGGCCCTAATTAGTACCATCAAGCAAATCCTGGGACACTACACAGAGGCAAGCAACGGCAAACCACCTCTGAACATCTCTTGCCTTGAAAACCCTCGGGTTGCCATAAATTGGCTGTGACTTGACAGCACTTTCCACCACCGAGTGCTAACAAAGAGTGCCAACATCTATAGCTCCTGCATCTGACGAAGAGAGCTGTGGCTCTCAAAAGCTTGTGCTACAATAAAGCTGGTTAGTCTTAAAGGTGCTACTAGACTTTTTGCTAACATCTATAGCAGCCCTAACAGCTCAGACTAGCCTGACTTCACCAGAGCTTGGAAGCTAAGCGGGGCAAATACTTGAATGGGAGACCACCAAGAAAGCCCAGGGTCACTACGCAGAGGCAGGCAACAGCAAACCATCTCTGAACGTCTCTTGCCTTGAAATTGCTAAGGGGTCACTATCAGTCAACTGCAACTTGACGGTACCACATCACCACCTTCTATTAGGGTTATATTCTTCAGGGCTCATTTCGAGGGGGAATGCACTGGAATGCAGTTCTGGCAGTTCTCCAAAGAGGTCACTTGTCTGGGGCCCCCGCCCACCTAATTTTTGGCCATTCTGGGCCCATTTCGGCCTGGATTGGGGCTGAAACGGGCCCAAAATGGCCATTTTGGGCCCAATTTCGGCCCTGAATGGCCAGGATTGGGTCCAAAACAGCCAGGATAGGTGATGTCAGGGGGTGTGGCATATGCAAATCAGTTATGCTAATAACACTTCCAGTGATGTCAAGGGGTGTGACATATGCTAATGATTTATGTTAATGAGTTCCTGCAGCCCTTTTTCTATGAAATGACCCCTGATATTCTTCGAGCTGCAGGTTGCAGTCTGGTTACCGTGTTGTCCAGTTTGCTGGCTCTGAATCCTTTTGAAGCTCCTTCATGTGGGTGGACTTGAGAAGTGGGACTAAACTAACCACAAAGTTTTGCAACCAAGCCCCATTTTCTATTGCACTTCCTGTCTACTGCTATATGTATGGATTTGCTAAAACACTTGTTGCATTGCTCTGCATGGTGGAAAGGTTGAGTTAAAGAGTTTTTAAAAAAAAAATTAAATCCATTTGTCTTGCAAGTTCCATTCCTGAATTTAGCCCCCTACAAGCCGCACAGAAAGAGATTATACCTGCACTTTCTGATTATTGACACACTTTGGGAGGAGTTATACCTCAGTTATTAAACATCTGTTTTGGTTGCCAGCAGTCTCAGGTAACGTCACTAAGGGCGGGAAAGACCCCTGGCCAGGAGACCATGGGCAGCGGCTGCCAGCCACAATAATGAACTAAATGGACCAATGGCCTGACTTGGTATACGGAAAGTTCTTAGTGGGAGGGCCCGGGGCTGAGTGGGAGAATACTTCACTTTGCATGCAGAAGGCTACAGGTTCGATCCCAGGCATTTCCAGTTACATGGATCTGAAGGTCCTGGGCAAGATATTTCTCACCTGGAAACGCTGGAGATATGTTTAGAGGAGACAACTCAAGGTTAGCCTGACCAATGGTCAGGACTCGGTATAAGGCAGCTTTAAGAAAAGGGCTTATAGCTCAGCAGAAGAGCACCTGCTTTGCATTTTGAATTTCCTAGCCTCAGACCCTGGCATTTCCAGCTTAAAAGGTTGCAAGTATTCAGAAAGACTTTTTCAGGTAGGCAGACCCAATGGAAAACTCCTTCCTGGCCCCATTATGGTGATCAGGGAGTATCCCCCCCAATACAGGAACAGATTCCTCAGGGGAATTTTTACTCTGGGATCTCTCTCTCTCCATTAGCAACTTGCCCCACCTGAGATAATCCCTGAAAGGGAGATCTGGTACCCCATAGCGTTATCCCAGGACAGAAGAGTATATAAGTAAGGAAAGCTTGATCTCATCAAATCTCAAAAGCTAAGCCAGGGCAGCCATGGTTGGTTCTTGGATGGGAGACCACCAAGGAAATCCAGGGTTGCTATGCAGAAGCAGGCAATGGCAAACCACCTGTTTGTCTCTTGCTTTGAAAACCCCAGAAAGGGTCACCACAAGTTGGCTGTTTCCTAGCATCATTTTACATACACAACTGCCGCTAGCTCTGTCTCAAGGGAGGCCTTTTTCTTTCTGAATTGGAGGTGATGGGGGTAGCTTATGGTTTCCCTAAAAGTTCTAGTACCAGTGTGGTGTAGTAATAAGACTAGGCCCTGGGAGAATCCAGGTCCAAAGCCCCACTTGCCCATGAAGCTCATGGGCCAGTTGCTTTCTCTGAACCTAACATATCACACCATGGAGGAAGGATAGGATAGAATTCTGGTAGAAAATGCTACACACATTGTGCTAAGTGCTGTAGGCAGAGAGAGAGGTGCTGTACACACTTCTCAGAGCACTTACTCCGTTGCTGATGGGTGGAAACCAAAAGGCCCTCCTTGTCCAGACATCTATTAGCCACCAAGCAAAAAGCCCAACTAGCTCTTGGAAATGTCAAAGAAAGTAGGTTGACTGGGTGTTGTGAGTCAACTGCTTTTGAAGGGGCAGTAAAGTCAGGAACCACGTTCAAGAAGAGCACAAATTGTCCAACCCGCTTCCAAGAGCCAAGGTTCTTTGTGACGTCACTGAAGAGGATGCGTCTGACGTCACAACCAACGACCAAGCTCCTCCCCCGACCCCAGACACCCGTGTCGCCTCCTTCTGCTGCCAACGCAGAATAGATAATATAGGAGCGGCTGGGTCCTGTTGCCATGGAGACCGGTATCTGCCGCCCTGGTTGTCGTGGGAGCGAGGAGAGAGAGAGAGGGACATTATTGCGGCTTCCGAAGATGCTGATGAGCCGCTCCCTGTTGCGCTGCGTTTAAATTGGACCAAAAATGGAACACCTTCCAGGGAGGAGGGGAAGAGTCCAAAGGCGCCTGTTGCAAGTCCTCGGCGTCCGGGCTCAATCCTGTCCCATTTCAACCTCATCTATAGCCTCGCCCTAATGACACTTAAGAGTTTTATGTCTTTTGCAAATTGCCGGGAAATCCTCTGCAAAGTTACTCCAGTCTAGGGTCCATTGAAACAAATGTGCTTAGACTCGAGTGACTCCGCATAGGGTTGCAGAGTAAAGTCCATGTCTTGAATCAAGCCATATCTCGCGTTTTGATCCCCGAACATCCTTCAGGCCGCCGGGAAACCTCGCCAAGATCGCTCAGTCCTTTATTTAACAAGAGGATTTTCATATTAAAAAGAGACTGTAACTTTCAGCGCGGGGGCGGGTGTGTGAAGCGTCCGGTTTCAATTGCAACAAGCCGAGGCTCAATTTCGCCAAATGCTAATTTTGCAACAACAGCAACAACAAAAGTCACATGCTTTCGCCTCCAGTCGAGAGGAATCAAGAGAAAGAAAACCCAAACATGCTCCTGCGTTCTTATTTCAGAAAGCGGGCAGGACCCATTCTCGGCAGGCGGAGTAAAGTGATCGCGAGGCTGGCCTTTACGTTCAATCTCTGCCCGGAAAGGAGGCCCGTCGGGTGCAGCACAAGGGAGCCGCCTTCTCGGGGAGGGGCGGGACGGAGGCGCCCACTAGGAGCGGGATAAGACCTCCCCCTGCTGCCATGGCTGCCTCCAGCGGCCGGAGCCTGGCCGAGGTGCAGCGGCGCGTCTCCGAGGTGCACCACGGAACCGATCTAGAGCAGCAGCTGCGTTTCTACGACGGGTGGGCGGCGGAGTATGAGCAGGTACCTCCCCCACCTCAACCCTTGCTTTGCTGGCCTCCAGAAATGGTAATAGAAGAGCATGTGCAGAGCGCGTTCCCCTCCTGCACAGGCAAGTTCAGCAAAACTGGCAATATCTCCAAAAAATTTTGGAGGCGAGGTCTATCCGGAGCTATTAACTAGAATAACGAAATGGAACTTCTGCCTGCTGAGGCAGTCTACCTCTCTGTGCTGGGGGCACACAAGGGGGACAGCCGTGGTGGTACCCTAGTCTGGAGCATCCCAGTGGCTGGCCAGCATTGGAAACGGTGTCCAGCTAGTCTGAGCCAGGCAGTTCTTGAAGCGTTGCCAACCTTCAGGTGAGGATGGAGCTCTCCAAGTGACCTCCAAATGTAGCCTTGAGCCAAATCTCGGACTACTATCAAGATTAGGTATACAGGGTAGTAACTTTATAAGCTTGTGCGTATATTTCCTAAGCAACTTAAATCTTTTATCTATATTCTATTATTTGATGTATTCTGTATAAGGTTCTATGCACTTTCAATTGCTATTTTTTTCTTCTAATCTTTTTTAAAAGGATAGTAGCTTTTTTAAAAAAAATGTTTGTTGTGAATTGACCAGCCCAAATAATTGCCTGACACTTTCTTCCATAGGACGTGATAATATTGCACTATGAAGCCCCCAAGCTGGCTGCTTCCTGTCTGGCCTCTGTTTTCCAGGGACCGAGCGCAGATGCGCTAGTGCTCGACGTGGCTTGCGGCACAGGGCTTGTGGCCCAGGAGGTAACAGGGGTCCTGGCCCAATCTCTCCTTGCATCTCTATCTGAGAAGAGCTTTCTAGCATAGTTGTTGCTGGATTAAATAAATCTAATGGAATTAGTTGTGTAAATTTTAATAGTTGGTATCTACATAGATTTGCATTGGAGTACAGGTTTGTGGAGGAAATCATACTTCATATTTTAGGTGATGTATCCTCATACCACACAGATTTGTTGTCAGGATAAATTAGAGGAGAGGAGAACAATGTAAGATCCTTTGGGGGAGAAAGGTGGGGTATAAATGAAGTAAAATGAATAAACATTTCACTGCATGTGCCACTTCAAAAGTAGTAACTGAGTTATGTTGGAGAATTTATGTCTTCAGAGTCTGCTTGAGCCAGTTTACAGTTAAAATCGTCACAATATTAAAAACAAGCCATTGAACTTCAGCGGTGTAAAAACTGTCCATAAAACAGATGCAGAGCACTAAACTACAGATAAGATAACCCCCCTAATTAAAAGCCTGGGAATAAAAGATAAATTTTCACCTGACACCTAAAAGAAAATAAAGTAGGCACCAGGCAAGCCTCAAGTGGGAGGCGTTCCAGAGGTGAGGTGCCACCACTGATAAAGCCCTGTCTGTGGTCACCATCCACCTTACCTCTGCAGGAAGGGGAACCAAGAGCTGGGTTTGGGAGGAGGATCTTAACTGGCAAGCTGGATAGTTTGGGAGGAGACGGCCCTTCAAGTACCCTTGACTCGAGCCATTAAGGGCCTTAAAGGTAAGAGCCCAGAACAGATGGGTAGCCAGCTGCAGACCTTTCAGCACAGGGTTTGATACAATCCCTGTAGTCAGTCCCTGACAGCAGCCTGGCCACTGCCTTTTAGACCTGTTGAATTTCTGAACTGTGTTCCAGGGCACACCATGTAGAGTGCATTACAGTATGTGATGCACTTGGATGTGATCAGAGTATGGATTGCTGTGGCCAGATTGTGCTCTTCAAAGAATGGCTGGAGCTGATAAGAGCCAGTCCATGCCACAGAGGAGGCCTGAGCCTCTAACCGCAGGCCGGCATCCGGCGGCATCCCAAAGCTGCAACGTTAATCCGTCAAGGGGAGTGCAACCCCCTCCGAGATAGGCTGGTTCCGCAGTCCCTGAGCAACTTCGGAGATGGCACCAGCTACCCATTTTTTTTGTTTAAAAAAAAAAGTTGTATTCAAAATTAATTTTAAAGTCTTCCACCAGAACACCATTATGTTTTTCAATCAGTTGAGCCAATTTTTACTAAAAACATTTTTATGCCACGTTCCCACCCGATTAAAAGTCCTTGAGGCAGCAAACGATGAAAAACATTAAAACCCACTTTAAAAATACATACTTACATAAATACATACATATGTAAATACATACCTAAATATAATTTAAACATAAATATATATGAAACCATTAAAAGCAACAGTTATACAAAATATACACACAGGAAGGACAGTCAGTATGAAATGCCAAAAAAAACCAGAAAAGTCATCACAGTCTGTGGAAGACAATATGTAACAGGCTCTCTTGCGTCTGAACTAAGCTTCCACTACTCCAAAGGGAAGATTTATCTTTTCTTTTGGATAGTGTTCCGCAATTAGTTCAAGACCTGTCAACCAAAATTGTTCTTTGCATCGTTTGCTTATCAGTACATTTATTTGTAAAAGATTCTTTATTGCTTTGCTGCTTCTAATCAAAGTACTCAGACACCTGTTAGTTTATTTCTTTTATTGAAAATACACTCTATTTTTTTAATGAAGCAAGTAGTTAAAAAAATATGATTATTAATATAAGTCCTACAAAAATAGAACGCAGAAAGGCAATCAGAATTAAATTTGCTAACATTTCCTAACTAACTCTTAAGTTTAAAATAATCAGAGTTCTTATGAAATGCATTAAGATTTTCATAGCCTACGTTGCAGAGATAAGAATCTCACCTAATCTTCATGAGATCTCTTCCGATCAGAACTCTAATTCATTATCTAGATTAACATGTTTTATAGGTTATCATATGCAAATATCTTTTGCATATGATAACCTGCATATGATCTTGCATATGATCTTTTCATGTAAATAGCATAAGAAAACTATGATTGGTTGAATATTCATAATTTCTATTGTATAACCATCTAATTAGCCAAAAATGACATTATAGCTAACTTTGCAAAACAAAGCCGTAAATCTGTGAGAAATGACAGGAAGAGTTAAGATACTAGATCACTATTGGTCCAGTCTCTGATAAAGAAACATTAATCTAGATGGAGTCCACTATCTTTAATTAGCTGTCAAAAGATTAAAGCGCACCTGTTTTAGTTACCTAACACTCTAAAAAAATGCACAGATAGTTCATGAAAAGTTTAAAAGTTCACCTAGAATACAAGCCGTTAGTATGTATTAGCTTAGTGTTGATTAGTATAATGTGCTTTAATCTATATTATTACAACAGATAGAGGGGTAAGATCTATTTGGGCTAATTTGGCCCAAAAGCAAAAGCCAAAAACACCATCCATGTGATACCATTTATTAAGATCAATCCAGTGCAACGTAGTGTGCAAGTTTTAAAGTTCCCTAGAACTCAGATGCTACAAAATAAAAATGCCAATATAAAGATCTCTTCATAGCAGTACATGGTGGAAATAGTGACAGGAATCAGTTGTAAGCCAGGGGCCATAAAAACAAGAGGCAATAAAACAACTGAACTCCATTGCAACAATTCTTCTCAATGTTTCTGATGGAGGGAGACAGAGGAATCTCCTTAAGGTGAGCATTCCATAGTTGAATGAATGAACTAATGTTGCAGCTATACAGAAGTTGGAAGTAACAATGTCTTTGTCGCTACTGTCTTTGGGAATCCCCCCCCCCAACACTGGTCCTGCCAGTCAGTTTGGCACAGGCCCCCCCCTCAGATGTCTAGTGTGCCTCATCCAAAGGGTGATGGAGGTGCGTCCAGGTGTGTCCCATTCCCCTCTGGATTGGCAGCCAGTGGGAGGGTGTGGTCCTAGGACAGAATCACATGACTTGCTCCCACTCTAAGCTGCAGGCAAAGGGCTTCTGCCGTTTCCACGGCCTGGATGGCAGCCAGGGGATGTTGGATCATGCGCGTCGAAAGGGGCTATACCAGGAGCTGAAGCAGTGCATGCTGGGCCAGGAAGCCTTGCCCGCGTCCTCAGGTAACACAACCAGGAATGAGCTGGAAGGGAGTGGGGGCTGGGATGGACAGCAAGCACTGAATGGGTTGCTTCCTGTCTCTCTCCCCACCTTCCCCTTCCTCACGGCTAAGCATCCTCTTCTGCCTAGGCTTCTACAATGCTGTTCTGATGGTGGGGGCTCTCAGTGAAGGGCAGGTGCCCACCAGCGTCATCCCAGAGCTGCTTCGTGTCACCAAACCAGGTAGGGGCTCTAGCCAGATAAGTACAGTCGCTGGGGGGAACATGGGGACACAGTAGGCAGAACGTGGGTGGAATACCCCAACAGTGGCCATTTTAGAAAGGCCACAATCAAATGGCAAGGCCTGTGTTGTGGCTCCAGCAGCTGGTGATCTGAGGTAGACTGCCTCTGATCACAGAGGCTCCATTTCAGACTGGTTAAAATGGCACGTTCTTTTCTGTAGCTCTTGGAAGTGTAACACTCCTCCACCCCACATCCTATACACTCTATGCACTTGAAGTACAGAAAGAGAGGCAAAACTCTTTTGGGAACAATCCAGTTTTCCTGGCTTCCCATTTCTCTCATTGATCCTTAGAGCTGCTTTGCAGGACAGTCTTGATGGGATGTTAGCCAGGAAAGGGTTAAACAGCTGCTTTTCCCTCCCTGTCTTCTGCTATTGCAAAACAAAGCAGCAGGGAAGCTGCCAGGAGGGAATGAAGCAGCAGCATTATAACCCTTCCCTGGCTTGGTTTAAAAAAAATAAATGAGAGCAGAACAAGCAGGAAAAGTACATGTTTTCCCCCAGAACTCTGCCACCAGTTGCCTTTCTGGTGGGCACGGGACAGCCCAATCAGCAAATACGGAAAGGGGGGGGAATGGGTCCCAACATTGCAATGTTACCATGCATGCGATTTTTTTTAAAAAAAATAAATGACGTCAGCTCCAGCCCCCACAAAATGCAGCTCCAAACAGACACATCTCAACTCATCAGCAGTCACCAAATCACCTCGAGGTCATGCAGTGCAGAACGATGGGTCCCCAAGCCGTTTCAGCAGCGATTGGTGTGAATGCTCGGCATCACCGTCTTAAAGTGTGCCATGCAAATTGGCCATGGTCACAAAAAAAAAGCTGTAGTATGGGAACGGAACTGGCAAAATTGACTGGTGCAGAAGGGGTTAATGTTTGTTACTTCAGTGGTCAGGGCTCAGCTTCCATTACCATGGCCTTATAGTGAAGAGTGATTTGTAGGTAGGTAAATTTATTGTATATGGCCATTGACCTTTACAAAACAAAACATATAGCAAATTTACAACCATAAATTTTTTAAAAATTCTAAAATAACAGACAACATTAAAATTATTCAAGTCCCAAGCAAGACCTGGATTTACCTGCTCAGAATGTTGACGTGCTTTCTTAGAGTAATTTGTAACCCATCGCTGGGGTGTACGTATTCTGCTTTATGCGGATGTTGCCATGATCCTGTCTCGAACTAGGGTTGGGCTGCAAAGGGCCCTGCAACCTTTCTCCAAATATTGCTCTCAAGAAAACTAGCTGATTAACTACTCGAAATCTAAGATCTTAGTTTTCACCAAGACTAAGGGTCTCGCCACACAGTGACACCTGGCGGCACGTGCTGTTTAAGTGTCGAGTTTCATAATTTTACCTGGGAGCTGTAGTTTTAGAAGAGCCACTGGATCAGATTGCTGTGGAAAGAGAAGGATTCACTTTTTTTGTAAAACAAAGAGTTGGGAGGGAGGGGTGGAAAAGAAAAGAAGCTTTTGGCGAGCTCCCTTAACTCCTTAGTTGCTGAACTACAGTCTCTCCCCGCCCCTCTGGCAGATTCCACCCAGGAGGAGTAGGGAGGGGGAGACTGTGTAGTTCAGCAACCCCTCTGGGTGGAATCGTCCAGATCTTAAAGAGGGTGGGGGAGACTCTGTAATTCAGCAACTAAGGAGTTAAGGGCACTAACCAAAAGCTTCTCCCCCACCCCCAAACCTCTTTGTTTTACAAAATGAGTGAATCATTCTCTGTCCAACAGCTCTTTTAAAACTACAGCTCCCAGGTAAAATTGCAAAACCCAGCACTTAAACAGCACGCACCAGGCATCACTGTGTGGTGAAACCCTACGAAACGGAATCTATCTCAATGGTCAATCAACAAATTTAATATTGAGCAAGTCAAGACCTCCTCCTATTTGGGGATTCTGTTTTTGGCAGATCTCTCCTGGACCACCCCCCCCCCAATTTAGAACAGCACTTAATAAAGCAAAACCATGTGCAAACGCTATAAATAGGTTTTTCCGCAATAGGGGAGGGAAGTATATTACTGGAGTGGTGCAAGGTTTTAATCTGAAAGTGGCCCCCCTTATTCTTTATGGCTCAGCTATTTGGACTAAAGCCGTCTCTGATAATATCGACTAACCTTCCGCTAAATATCTTAGGAAAATTTTGAATATCCCGTTGCAGGTGTAACATTGTATTGTGGGCTGAATTTGGATATCTCTCCTTGGAAGCAAGGATACATGCCTTTAAAGTGAGATTAAAATTGCTCTATGCTGAAGATGGTTTGTTAGACAGTCTAAATCGGGATACCCACAAATTGACTTGGATGAAAGCCCTGGATGCAGGGCCGGATCGAGGGGGGGCAGGGGGGTAGTCTGCCCCCGGCGCCGCCAGGGAGGGGGTGCCGGGAGCAGCTGCCAGCCTCGCAGCCCCCCACGCTGCCTTTCACCTGCCCCGCGGGACAGGGGGCAGCCGGCTTGCCACACACCCCGTCCTGCAGGGCAGGCAAAGGGCAGCGCGGCCGCCCGCACCATTCGCCTGCCCCGCAGGAGAAGGGGCAGCCAGCCGCCCCCTGTCCTGCGGGGCAGGCGCATGGCACAGGCGGCCTCGCAGCCCGCTGTGCTGCCTTTTGCCTGCCCTGCAGGAAGGGGTGCACGGCAAGCCAGCTGCCCCCTGTCCTGCAGGGCAGGCGAAAGGCAGTGCGGGGGGCTGCGAGGCCGCCCGCACCATTTGCCTGCGGGGAGGCGAATGGCGCGGGCGGCTCCCCATCCCTGCATGCTGCTTCTGCTGCCCTGTGTGATGATTTCACCAAAATGACGTCATCACACCGCACTGGGAGCACGCGTGCACGCGCGTGCTGGGAGCGCACACGAGGTTGGACTAGGGTTGCCCCGGGCACCAGCAACCCTAGATCCAGCCCTGCCTGGATGAGAAACTGATGATAGTTGGAAGGTCGATTGATGATATTTTTGAGATGGGCAAATCCAAAGCATTTTTCTGATTTAAAACTGTGTCCTAGGAATCAATTATAGCTGCTTGATTTCAAGAGCCCATAGATTTCAAGAGCCCAAGAGGGTTTGTTCACCCCTTTCTTTTAGTCTTTCTTTCCCAAAATCAACCCTGCTATATGTACTATCTTACTGTTCCACAATACTGAAGAGCTTTTTTGTTTGCAAGATTGAATATTATACCCCCAATGGTTTTACAGAGGAGATTTTTTAATAGGCCCTATTCCAATAGAATTTGCCCTTGTGGCCTCCTTTCATTCCCTGCTTGAATGTAGGTTCTTTAAAAATATAAGGGATTACTATATTAAGCCTTTATTGTGGGCCTTTATATAATAGCCTTTATATAACCAATAACCCCCTTATACTCCAGAAACGCTGACTCTTTTGCTTAGTGATAAGGACCCTAAATTTATTTTAGCAATCATAAAACATGTCTTAGTGAGCCCTGTGGCGCAGAGTGGTAAGCGGCAGTACTGCAGCCCAAGCTCTGCTCACAACCTGAGTTCCATCCTGGCGGAAGCCAGGTTCAACTAGCCGGCTCAAGGTTGACTCAGCCTTCCATCCTTCTGAGGTTGGTAAAATGAGCATCCAATTTCCTGGGGGTAAAGTGTAGATGACTGGGGAAGGCAATGGCAAACCACCCCATAACAAAAGTCTGCCAAGAAAACATCATGATGCGATGTCCCCCCATGGGTCAGTAATGACTCAGTGCTTGCACAGGGGACTACCTTTACCTTTACCTAAAACATGTCTCAGTCCTTTAACGTTTGCATCCAAAAAATAAGGAATAAGTATTTTCTGCTGCTCAAGATTTATGAATCAATGAGCTTCTAAGAGAATGAAAGGAAAGGAATGCCTACCACCAGGGGCCACAAGACTGTGAAATGAGCTGTGGAAAGGGAGAACTGTACATAGGGGTTGCTAGCCTACACTGGAGGGTCAATCCTGTTAAATGGAAGCCTTCATAGGACCGCCTGTAATCTTGATTCAGCTTCTGAGAAAGTCTTAATGGCTCCCAGATTGTGGCCCCTCATTCCAGCTTCTTAATTTCACTTATTCTTCTGTGGCATTTTAAACCAGAGAACACGCTGAACAGCCCGGTTTCTGACACATTCCTGTAGCTAAACTGTAGCTGTGGGAGAGGCCTCGGTTTGGATCAAAGCTGTGACTGGAGGAAATATTCCTGTTCCCTTGAATGGGGCATAGAACAGCTCCAGGGGTTAGGAAAATGACAAAGCTGCTGCCCTTGATGGGACACTTTGGTTTTATCCAGCAAGACAATGTCCGGGAATTGGTGTCTGTAGTCACTACATGGCGCCGCTGTCCAGGGAGGCTTTTCTAAGTTGGCTGTTGACTGGGAGGTAGGGAGGGTGAACGGCTCAGAGCCAAGCTACAAGTGACGCCTGACACAGGTTGGACACTTGTCAGCTTCCCTCAAGTTTTGATGGGAAATGTAGGCATCCTGGTCTTGCGGCTGTAATAGAGAGCCAAGCTGTAAAACCAGGACGCCTACATTTCCCATCAAAACATGAGGGAAGCTGACAAGTGTCCAACCTGTGTAAGGCGTCATTTGTAGCTTGGCTCTCAGTTGGCACTGGGTGGTTTGAAGAAGCTTTCTTCGTCTTCCCTGATTTCTCAGTCTGCCCAGAGAAACGTTTCTGCCCTTGAGTCTGTACTGTCTCTTTGGTAGAATCATACTCCTGCGGACCTGCACATAAAGATGGAAGTCTCTGCTTCCTGTTCACAGAAAAGGAGATGAGGCCCAAATGGGTGTGTGCTGAAGTGATGGGGGGGGGGAGGTTAGGCAGTCTTGCTGAACGACTAATCTTGGTTGAACAGGAGTCTCTCCCTTCTGCCCCATATGATGAGCAACTAGTGTGGCCTGTAGAGGACAGAGGCCAAACACACCCGACAATGGGCCAGCCCAACTCCTTTCCTCCCAGAGAGGGGAAAAAAGAACAGGTGTGCTTCTGGTTTACCCCATCTCCTTCACTTTCCATCTCCATGAGCAAGGAACTGCCTTAAAAGATGATTCAAGGCAAAAGCCAAGAAGGGAATGAACCAGGCAGGTTTTTTTTCTCACTCCGGCCTCACCTCGGTGTTCAAAAAACAAGGCAATGAGAGTTTTGGCAACACAGAGGGCCAAACATCTTTCTGCAAGGAGCCGAGTTTAACTCTGGGGCTTACCTTCCCAACCCCCTCCCCTTGCCAACTATATTCCTGTATGTACACATGTGACGTATTCTCATCTAACAGGAGGCTTTGTGTGCATGACCACCAGGAACAACCAAAGCAATCTGAAGTACAAAAAGCAAATGCTGCAGCTATTGGATGACCTGGAGCAGCGAGGATTGTGGGAAAAGATCAGGGTGCAAGAAGTTGAACAGTGGGAGAGGGCGACTGCTGAGCAAGAAGCCACAGGGGGCTCTGGCTACATTTCTGGGGTGGTCTACCTGTACCAGAAGACACCCAGTGTTGGCTTTTGAGGGAGCAGCTGATACTTCTGCTTGCTAGGGGGCTCCACAAGGCAGCTTTCGTCCAGTAGGTGATGATGAGAGGCCCATGGGAAGAGCCACCTTTTCTGAAGGGCTTAGCACCGAAACCTGTTTTTCCTGCCAGGATTCAATTTTGGAACATGTTGATGTAATAAAACAAAACTGTACTGTGGAACATATGCAGGGCACTTTATCTTTACCTCTCCACTCCCTAGAGCTCCCATAAGCCCATCCATCCAGACTTGCTATAGTTGCCAACTCCAGGTTGGGAAATTCCTGGAGATTTGGGGTCAGATCCTGAGGAGGCCACTTGGCAGAGATGAGAATCCTTAGCATCCGCCGCCTAAACCTGCCATGTTCTTCAGGGGAACTGCTCTCTGTCTCCTGGAGATCTGTTGTAATTCTGGCAGATCTCCAGGTCTTAAATGGAGGTTGACAGCCTTAAGACTTGTGTTTCTGTGATCTGAAGATACGCCTTCTGCAGGCCTGACTGCTGGCGCCTCTCTTGAGGATGCTTCCAAAACCATAGATTTACAAAGTAAAAGCGCTTCCCCTCTTCCTTTGAATCTCATACCCTCCAAAATCAGAGTTGGGTCTTTTAGTTTTATTTGGAGTAAAATAAATATCCAAGGATTTCCTCCAGGTTGTTCTTGCATTGTTTTTTCCAGTTCCCCAAACTGCAGAGTTTCATACTGCGGGAAATGCCAGCTTCGTTGCAGTGCAGAATGCAGTTACCAGGAGGGTCACAAAGCCTTATTGCGGGAGACCCCAGCTGCGCCTGTGGGCACATTTGAAATGTTTAGAACAATGAGTGGGCACCGCCACAAAATGGCTACCCTGGGGCCTGAGGCCAGTCACAATAGTGGGAGGAGCCAAGCCGAGCGTCATCTCATGTAGACGGTCCTCTTCCCCAAGGCACCTTCTCTAACAGATGGGGTAGAAGTGTTTCCCGAACAGTTCTTGGCATCTGGGGTGTGGTGCAAGCTAACAGCTGCTCCCTCCAATAAAAGCGGCAAGCTGGGCCTGTCTGTGAGCATATGCAGAGTGTATCTCTGCCCAAATGGAGGCAACATATACTGCCTATGCTGCTGCAGTTTTTCCTGCAGAGCTAAGATTACTTTTCTGATGTGGTTGCTCTGTACTGGAAAGCTCTTATCCCCACTTAATGACTTCAAATTCCCACTGGCCCATGAAGCTCACTGGGTCACCTTTCTCTGAACCTAACATATCACACCATGGAGGAAAGATGGGATAAAATTCTGGTAGGGAATGCTACCTACATTGTGCTAAGTGCAGTACAAGTTTCTCGGAGCACTTAACCCCATTACTAATGGGTGGAAACAGAAAGGGCCTCCTTGTGCTGACTATTAGTCACCAACCAAAGGGCCCAACAAGCCCTTGGAAATGTCCAAAAAAGTAGATTGACTTGAGTGTTCTGAGTCAACTACAAATTGCCCACCCGGTTTCCGAAAGCCAGGGCTCTTTGTGACGTCACTGAAGAGAATGCGTCTGACGTCAAATCAACTACCAGGCCCCTTCCCGGACTTCAGACACGTCTGCTGCGAACGCTGCAGAGATGTTACAGGAGAATGCCTGTGTCCTGTTGCCATGGAGACCTGTACCTGCCGCCCTGGTTGCCATGGGAGGGAGGAGAGCCCTGATTCCTGCTTCCGAAGATGAGCTGCTCCCTGTTGTGCTGCACTGAGATCGGGCCAAAAATGGAGCGCCTTCCCAGAAGGTGGGGAAGAGTCCAGAGACACCTGCACGTCCTCAGCGTCTGGGCTCAATCCTGTCCCATTTCAACCTCATCTGTAGTCTGGCCCTGATGGCTTTTGGAAATTGCCGAGCAATCCTCTGCGAAGTTACTCCAGTCTAGGTGCCATTGAAATCCATGTGTTTTGACTAGAGTGACTACGCCTAGGGTTGCATAGTAAAGTCTATGTCTGTAATCAAGATATATGTCGCCTTTTGATCCCCAAATATCCTTCAGGCCGCCCGAAAATGCCCAAAGATCGCTCAGTCATTTATTTAACAATGGGATTTTGGTTTTAGAAAGTGTAACTTTAAGCGCCGGGGGCGGGCGTGTTAAAGCGTTCGATTTCAGTTGCAAGCTGAGGCTCAGTTCTGACAAATGCTAATCTTGGAACAACAAAAAAGTCTCATGCTTTCGCCTCCAGCTGAGAGGAATCAAGACTGAAAGAAAAACCCAAACACGTTCCTGCGCTCTTGTTTCAGAAACCGGGCAGGAATTCGCGCAGGCAGCGTAAATCGATCGCGGGGCTGGGCTTTGCATTCAACCCGTGTCCAGAAAAGGGCTCCGTCGGGTGCAGAAGACGAGACCCTCCTTCTTTGGGAGGCCGGGATTTAGGAGGCCACTGGGGCCGAGAGAAGACCTCCCCCTGCTGCCATGGCTGCCTGCAGGAGCCAGAGCCTGGTCCAGGCTCAGCGGCGCATATCCGAGGTGCGCAACGGAACCGATACGGAACAGCAGCTCCGCTTGTACGACGGGTGGGCGGCGGAGTATGAGCAGGTACAACCCCCTGTCCTGCGCCGCGGGCTGCAGACATAAGCTGAAAAGCATGAAATCGGCTTGTATGTGACTTTAGCATCTCTCATGTTTGGTCTGCATGGTCCCTTTTTTTCTTTTTTTGAGTCGGCACCTTGTAGGATCCTGAGCTCTTTCTTTTTTGGGCATCGCAGGAGCGCTGGATCAGCCTATTTGTGGATTTCACCCTGGCCACGTCTCCAGTCCTCCTTTTGTTTAGCCTGATTGGCTGATTCGCCTGTGTTCCCCTCCTCCTGTAAAGGAACGCCACATGTGCTTGGCTATGAGACTTTTCTATTGCCCAGCCAAACTGTGGAAACAATAGGGGGAGAGTGATTCAATTCTTAGAAACAAAGAGAAACAATATTTTAAACAAGCAATTTTAATTTGGAGTGATCATCTCATCGCAACAGCGATGAATCGACGGCAAAGCTCTGTTCCTGCCTCCTTCTCTGTTGCCCCCAGGCACCATGGGATAAAAAGAAAATCTAAAAATCGATATTAAAATATTTCTGATTACCCTAATTACCCCACATATCAATAAATTTCTGTTAGTGGCCTTGAGCCGATTCTCAGACTACTCTCAAGATTAGGTATACCGGATAGTAGCTTTTAAAAAACCACATTTATTGTGAAATTACCAGCTCAAATAATTGCTTGACACTTTCTTCCATAGGATGTGACAATATTGCTCTACCAAGCTCCCAAGCTGGCTGCTTCCTGTCTGGCCTCTGTTTTCCAGGGACCGCGCGCAGATGCTCTAGTGCTCGACGTGGCTTGCGGCACAGGGCTTGTGGCCCAGGAGGTAACAGGAGTCCTGGCCCAATCTCTCCTTGCATCTTGATCTGGGCTGCTGGTCTGACCCAGGTGCAGTCGATCGATTTGATACATTCCTTCTTTGGCAGAGACAAGTCTCTAACAGCTGATCTTCTCATGTCTGAATGTGCTCTCCCACCTGTTTGACACCGTGGGTCAGAGAAGAAGGGCTTCCTAGCATGACTGTCACTGGATTAAATTAATCTAAAAGAATTAGTTGTGTAGGTTTTAATAGTTGATACCTGCATAGATTTGCATTGCACTACAGATTTGTGGAGGAAATCATACTCTTTTTTTAGGTGATGCATCCCCATACCCGACAGGATTGTAGTGAGGGTTACACAGGGTCCAGCGCTACTACTAAGAAAGCAAGGCTGTTTCCACACTACTCACCTTCATCTGGAACGCTGCGGAACGTCGCAAAAAAACCCACAGAAGATAGCGGTTTCTCGCGCGAGTTTTGCACAACTTGCGCAAGAAGACGCTATCTTCTGCATTTTTTTTTCACGACGTTCCGCAGCATTCCGGATGAAGGTGAGTAGTGTGGAAACAGACCCAAGTTAAGGCAGCTGCAAAAACTGCTTTCTAGAACCTCACTGTAGCCTGGAAGATGGCTTAATACCTCAGCATCACCGATCCGGCCACCTGGATCCGTGCAATGATAACATCAAGACTTGACTATTGTAATGCACTATACACAGGTTTCCTGTCTAAGTTAACTAGAAGACTCTAATTGATGCAAAACGCTGTGGCTCGGCTGTTATCTGGAGCGAGCAGGCGCACGAATATCACTCCCATCCTGCAGCCACTCCATCGGCTACCTATCAATTACTGTGCTCAGTTCAAGGTATTAGCTGTCACATACGAGACTCCTCGTGGCCTCGGTCCAGCATGCTTATGGACCCGCCTCTCTCCCTATGTCCCTCAATGGCAGCTTCACTCATCTGAATAGGGTCTCCTGCAGGTGCCACCCTGCACATGGGTGAAATCAACAGCTGGTTGTACACGTGCATTCTCTGTGGTGGCCCCCACCCGATGGAACAGCCTGCCTGAGGAGGTCAGGAGAGCTCCCACTTTCCTGGCCTTCTGCAAATGATGCAAAACTGAATTATTCAAAAGGGCTTTTTACACAGATAGGAGGGCTGTATTGTAGGGGGGGGGGTCTCAAAGAGATGCTTCACTGACGAGTTAGGGACCGTAGGGACCACTATGTTACCTCAGGTACTACCCGTTGCTTTTAGAAACCCTACTGGGTAGTTCTGTGTTGTCTAATGTCAGTCCTAGAATTGCTTACGCTCTGTTTCAGCATTTCTTCAACTCTGTATTGGATTTTTGCTAATGCTTTGTCTTTGTAAACTTGCATTTATTTACCCTATGGCATGGTTTATTGAAATGTCTTTGATATTGACTGTGTTAATCTCGCACTAGGTAAATAAATAAATAACGGAGAGGAGAAGAGAACAACATCAGCTCCTTCGGGGGAGAAAGGTAGGGTATAAATGAAGTACCCACCGCCTCATCGATGTGGGGATACGTGGGACAGCCTTCCAGTGGCTGTTCTCTTTTCTCCACAGTCAGGGACAGAGGGTGACACTTGGGGAGCAGTTGTCACCATGCCACCCATATTAATGTGAGGCATCCAGCAAGTGTGATACACTTCCCAATGTTATTCAACGTCTTTATGCACCCTTTCGCCCAGCTGTTGTGAAGTTTCAGGTTCGGTTGTCATCAGTATGCTTATGACACCCTATTTTATCAGTTGACGGATAGACAGCCAGACTCCACTCCAGGTAATCTGTCCAGGGCTTATGAGGCCAGGACTGGGTGGTTGAAACAGAGTCAACTGAAGATGGAGGTCCTACACCTGGGCAGCAGGCTGTTGAGTCTGGGAATCCCGCTCCCAACTCTCGGTGGGGCGCTGTTTGAGCCGGTGCCGACGGTAAGGAGTCTGGGCATAATCCCGGATGCCTCCTTGTCAATGGCAGTCCAGGTCACAGCAGTTCCCAGGTCTGCGTTCTTCTATTTTCACCAGGCCAGGCAGCTTGTCCCCTACTTGTCGGCCTGCAACCTAGCAGCAGTGATCCACACAACTGTCACCTCCAGACTGGATTACTGTAACTCGCTTTATGCTGGGTTGCTCTTGGTCCTGCTCCAGAGGTTACAGTCGGTCCAGAATGTGGCTGTGCGTGTTTTGATCAGGACTCTGTTCCAGGCACACATTACATCTGTCCTAGGCCACTGCACTGGCTTCCAGCGGAGTTCTGGATCAGGTTCAAGGTTCTGTTCTTAACCTTTAAAGCCCTTCGCAGACTGGGACTGACATACCTGCAGGACTGTCTCTCGGCCCATATTTCCTGGAAGTTGCTCCATTCAGCAGATAAACATCTCTACTGGTGATCTGTGGCCCCAAGGAAGTTCACCTTGCCTCAACCAGGGCCAGGGCCTTTTTGGACTTGGCATCTACCTGGTGGAATTCTCTGTCCATGGAGGCCCAGTTTCAGCAGGATTTGTTATTGTTTCGCCGGGCCTGTAAAATGGAGATGTTCTACCAGGTTTATGGTTGTTGAGATAGGCAGATCACCCAACCAGCCTCCTGCTAGTGGGGGAGAGAGATGTGCCCCTGACCCTGGCCGTTTCCACACTACTTCCCTTCATCCGGAACGCCGCGGAACATCGCGAAAAAAACCCAGAAGATAGCGTCGTCTTGTGTGAGGTTGCACAAAACTCGTATGAGAAGACGCTATCTTCCAGGTTTTTTTCGCGATGTTCCTCGCCGTTCCGGATGAAGGTAAATAGTGTGGAAACGGCCCCTGTATTAATTAGTTCTTGGCCACCCTGTCCTGTGGAACCTGATGATGTCTGAGATTTGGGATGCAATATGTGCTGCTCTAAGATGTTTTATTACACTATTTATATGATTGCTACTCGTGTTTTTATTGTATGTTTTATTATATGTATTTATTATGTAGTTTATCTGCTTGGAGCCCACTCGCAGGGAAAGTGGACTATAAATCAAATAAATACATTTCACTGCATGTGTTATTTTAGAAGTAGTAACTAAGTATGTTGGATAATTTATGTGCCCTTACTATATATTTTCACAGAATGCTAGTTGAGCACCACTTCTGTGGCCCCCCCAAGTAGATGTTAACAACTAGTGACTTATATAGGGGGCTATAAATGTAAGTGCCACTATCTTTTATTTTAACTATAGATAGTAAGATCTTTGACAGCACTGTGGAATTGACTTACATCAATATGTTTATTTCTATTTTTAATTTTAGGTTCCGTATTTAAACTACCTGGCCTGAACCAGCAATATTTTATAATTAGGAGCCACAATTTATGTGTGTGTCTGATAACAAATTAGACCACTGAGGAAGGCCCAGAGGGCTGAAATGCATTTGGTCTCCGTATATGTGCAATCAGTTTTGTGACTTTGTTCTTGTATATGTGCCAACATTTTTGTGACTCTATGTAACTGATGTTACTAGGTCTCAAGGTTTTTAACTTTGTTCCATGGTTTTTAATCGTTTATGCACTGTACAATAAATAACTGTGTTTCTTTTAGATCTTGTATTTTCTTGGTCGCTCAGCCTTGTCGGTTCCTGACATATTTATGTCTTCTTCAGAGTCTGCTTGAGCCACTTTACAGTTAAAATCACCACAATATTAAAAACAAGCCATTGACCTTCAGCAGTGTAAAAACTGCCCATAAAACAGAAGCAGAGCACTAAAAGAAAGTAAAGTGGGCACCAGGCAAGTGGGTGTTCCAAAGGTGAGGTGCCACCACTGATAAAGCTCTGTCTCTGGTCACCGTCCACCTTACCTCTGCAGGAAGAGGAACCAAGATCTGGGTTGGGAGGAGAATCTTAACGAGCAAGCTGGATAATATGGGAGGAGACGGCCCTTCAAGGACCTGAACAGTGAAATCCTAAGCAGAGTTACTCCAATCAAAGTCATAGACTCTGTTTAGGATTTCACTGCAAGGGTCTTAAAGGTAAGAATCAGCACTTTCAGTTGTGCACAGGACACAAGGGTAGCCAGTGCAGGCTTTTCGGTACAGGGTTTGATACAATCCACGTAGCCAGTCCCTGAGAGCAGCCTGGCCGCTGCCTTTTAGAACAATTGAAGTTTCCGAACTGTTTTCCAAGGCACACCATGTAGAGTGCATTACAGTAATCTAACTTGCATGTGATCAGAGTATGGATTGCTGTGGCCAGATTGTGCTTTTCAAGGAATGGCTGGAGCTGATAAAAGCCACTCCGTGCCACAGAGGAGGCCTGAGCCGCTAACCGTAGGCCAGCATCCAGTGGCATCCCAAAGCTACAATCCTAATTCTTCAAGGGGAGTGCAACCCCCTCCAAGACAGTCCCTGAGCAGCTTCTGAAATGGCACAAACTACCCATATTTTTTCTTTTAAAAAAAGAAGATTCATTCAAAAGCCTTCTACCAGAACACGATTATGATTTTCTATCAATTTAGCCAATTTTTACTGAAAACAATATTATGCCACGTTTCCACCCAACTGAAAGTCCCTGTGGCAAACAATCAAAAACATTAAAACTCACTTTAAAAATACATACTTATGTATGAAACCATTAAAAGCAATAATTAAACAAAACAGATAAACAGGAAGGAGGGTCAGTATGAAATGCCCCCCCAAAACCCCAGAAAAATCTTTACTATCTGCTGGAAGACGATAGAGGGGAAAGATGTTCACGGCCATGTAGGCCCAAAAGCAAAAACACCATCCTTGTGATACCGTTTATTAAGACCAATCCAGCGGCACACAATGTGCAAGCTTTAAAGTTCCACAGGGCTCTTCATCAAGCAGATGTTACAAAATAAAAAAGGAGGGGGAGAACCAAATATGAAGCATATAGATCCTAACATAAAGATCTCCTCATGGCAGTGCATGATGAAAATAGTAACAGGCATGAGTTGTAAGCCAGGAACCCTTAAAACGAGGCAATAAAGCAATTCAACTCTCTTGCAACAATTCTCAATGTTTCTATTAGAGGGGAACAGAGGAAACTCCTTGGGGAGAGCATTTCATAGTTTAATGAATTAGCAAATGTTGGAGCTCTACAGAAGTAGGGAATGACAGTGTCTTTGACACCTTGGTCTAGTGCTTAAGAGTGCCAGGACACTAATCTGAAGAACCAATTTGATTCTTCACTCCTCCACTTGACGCCAACTGGGTGACCTTGGGTCAGTCACGGCTCTTTCAGAGCTCTCTCAGCCCCACCCACCTTACAGGGTGTTTGTTGTGGGGATAATAACGTACTTTGTAAACCACTCTGAGTGGGTGTTAAGTTGTCCTGAAGGGCGGTATATAGATTGAACGTTGTTGTTGTTACATTTTTGTTGCCACTGTCTTTGGGAATCCCCCCTCCAGCACCGGTCCTGCCAGTCAGTTTGACGCAGCCTCCCCCCGCCCCGGATATCTAGTGTGCCCCATCCAAAGGGTGATGGAGGTGCGTCCAGGGCCGTTTCCAGACGGCTTACCTGAACCCGGGACGTCGTGCCACGTTTCGCATCGTGCCGGGGAAAACGCGATATTTCGTGTTTTCCCCGGCACGATCCAAAATGTGGCGCGATGTCCCAGGTTCAGGTAAGCCGTCTGGAAACGGCCCAGGTGTGTCCCATTCCCCTCCTTGAGGTGAGCATTCCATAGTTGAATGAATGAACTAATGTTGCAGCTATACAGAAGTTGGAAGTAACAATGTCTTTGTCGCTACTGTCTTTGGGAATCCTCCCCCCCCCCCCAGCACTGGTCCTGCCAGTCAGTTTGATGCAGCCCCACCCCCAGATATCTAGTGTGCCCCATCCAAAGGGTGATGGAGGTGCGTCCAGGTGTGTCCCATTCCCCTCTCTGGATTGGCAGCCAGTGGGAGGGTGTGGTCCTAGGACAGAATCACATGACTTGCTCCCACTCTAAGCTGCAGGCAAAGGGCTTCTGCCGTTTCCACGGCCTGGATGGCAGCCGGGGGATGTTGGATCATGCGTGTCGAAAGGGGCTATACCAGGAGCTGAAGCAGTGCATGCTGGGCCAGGAAGCCTTGCCCGCGTCCTCAGGTAACACAACCAGGAATGAGCTGGAAGGGAGTGGGGGCTGGGATGGACAGCAAGCACTGGATGGGTTGCTTCCTGTCTCTCTCCCCACCTTCCCCTTCCTCACAGCTAAGCACCCTCTTCTGCCTAGGCTTCTACAATGCTGTTCTGATGGTGGGGGCTCTCAGCGAAGGGCATGTGCCCACCAGTGTCATCCCAGAGCTGCTTCGTGTCACCAAACCAGGTAGGTGCTCTGACCAAATAACCTCAGTCGCTGGGGGCAAATTGGGGAGGACAGTGATTCATTGGCACAATAGGCAGAACTGGGGCTGGGGGGGACCAAGAATCCATCCAAGCCAACACAGGAACCCTCCAATAGTAGCCAGTTGTACAAAGACACAATCATGGAATGAAACAGCTAGGCCTAGCGGAATAAGAGGACCACCTGTCATCTTGAGTCACCTTCTGAGAACGTCTTAATGGCTCCTAGTTCTGCAGCCTCTCTTTCCAGCTTCTTAATTTCATTTATTTTTCTGTGGCATTTTAAACCAGAGAAGATGCTGAACAACCCCAATTTCTGACACATTCTTGTAGCTAAACAGCAGCTGCGGTAGAGACCCCGGTTTGGATCAAGGCTGTACTTAGAAAAGGGGGATTCACCGTTTTCCTGACCTCCTGTGCCACCTCCCCCCCCCCCGCCCCAGGAAATGGTGTTCAACACTGAAGGAAATATCCCCGTTTCCCTGAGTGAGGCATAGAACAGCTCCAGGGGTTAGGAAAATGACTCATCAGATGGTGCACTTTGGTTTTATCCAGCCAGACAATGCCCGGGAATTGGTGTCTGTGGTCACTAGATGGTGCCGCTGTCCTGGGAAGCTTTTCTAAGCTGACTGTTGAATGGGAGGGAGGGAGGGTGAACAGATGAGAGCCAAGCTACAAGTGATGAATTTCACTTGCCTGGCAAGTGAACAGACTCACATGTATTCCTCCCTGTTCACTTGCCATTCACTTGCTCTCCACCTGATCAACTGAATGGCAAGTGAACAGGGAGGAATACACGTGAGTCTGTTCACTTGCCAGGCAAGTGTAATTCATCTCTTGTAGCTTGGTTCTCAGTGGGCACTGGGTTGTTTGAAGAAGGTTTCCTCGTCTTCCCTGATTCCTCCCTCTGCCCAGAGAGCCTCTCTGCCCTTGAGTCTTTACTGTCTCTGGCTGAATCACGCTTCTGCACAGAAAGATGGAAGTCTCTGCTTCCTGTTCACAGAAAAGGAGATGAGGCACAAATGGGCGGGGTGTGTGTGTGTGTGTGTGCTGCAGTGATGGGGTGGTTAGGCAGTCTTGCTGCAGCAATACTCTTGGAGTCTCTCCCTTCTGCCCCGTATGATGAGCAATTAGTGTGGCCTGTAGAGGGCAGAGGCCAAACACACCCCACAAGGGGCCAGCCCAACTCTTTTCCTCCCACAGAGGGGGGGAAAGCACAGGTGTGCTTCTGGTTTACCCCATCTCCTTCACTTTCCATCTCCACGAGTAAGGGGCGGCCTTGAAAGATGATTTGAGGCAAAAGCCAAGAAGGGAATGAACCAGGCAGCCTTTTTTCTCCCTCCTGCGTCACCTTGGTGTTCAAAAAACAAGGCAACGAGAGTTTGGGCAACACAGAGGGCCAAATACCTCCCTGCAAAGGGCCAAGTTCAACCTTCCCAACCCCTCCCCTTGCTAACTGTATTCTTATATGCGTACGTGTGACATATTCTCATCTAACAGGGGGCTTTGTGTGCATGACCACCCGGGATGACCAAAGCAATCTGAAGTACAAGAGGCGGATGCAGAAGCTGTTGGATGACCTGGAGCGGCGAGGATTGTGGGAAAAGATCAGGGTGCAAGAAGTTGAACAGTGGGAGAGGGCGACCGCTGAGCAAGAAGCCACAGGGGGCTCTGGCTACATTTCTGGGGTGGTCTACCTGTACCAGAAGACGCCCAGCGTCGGCTTTTGAGGGAGCAGCTGATACTTCTGCTTGCTAGGGGGCTCCACAAGGCAGCTTTCGTCCAGTAGGTGCTGATCAGAGGCCCGTGGGAAGAGCCACCTTTTCTGAAGGGCTTAGCACCAAAACCTGTTTTTCCTGCCAGGATTCGATTTTGGAACATGTTGAAGTAATAATAAATCAAAAATGTACTGTGGAACATCTGCAGGATGCCTTTTCTTTACCTCCCTGCTCCCCAGAGCTCCCATAAGCACGCCCATCCATACTTGCTAGAGTTGCCAACTCCTGGTTGGGAAATTCCTGGAGATTTGGGGCCAGATCTTGGGGTGGCCACTTGGCAGAGATGTGAATCTGTAGCATCCACCTCCTAAACCTGCCATGTTCTTCAGGGAAACTGATCTGTCTCCTGGAGATCTGTTGTAATTCTGGGAAATCTCCAGGTCTTAAATGGAGGTTATACTAATTTACTTACTACTTAAAATGGAGGTTGGTAACCCTAAGGCTTGCGTTTCTGTGATCTGAAGATATGCCTTTCAGAGGCCTGACTGCCGGCACCTCTCTTTTGGGGGGGGGGGTGCTTCCAGAACCATAGATTTACAAAACAAAAGCGCTTCCCCTCTTCCTTTGAATCTCATACCCTCCAGAATTGGGCTGGGCCTTTTTGTTTTGTTTTGCTTGGAGTAAAAGAAATATTTCCTCCAGGTTGCATTGTTATTTTCCAATTCCCCAAACTGCAGCGTTTCATACTGCGGAAAATGCCAGCTTCGTTGCCGTGCAGAATGCAGTTACGAGGAATGTCACGAGGGCCTTATTTCAGGAGTTCCCAACTTTGTTGAGCCTGTGGGCGCATTTGAAATATTTAAAACACTGAGTGGACACTGCCACAAAAGGGCTGCCGTGGGGCCCGGGGCCAGTCACCATAGTGGGAGGAGCCAAGCCGAGTGTCAGCTTGTGATGCAGACCACCCTCCTCTTCCCCAAGGCACCTTCTCTATCAGATGGGTGGGAGGGTGTTTCCCAAAGAGTTCTCTGCATCTGGAATGTGGTGCAAGCTAACAGCTGCTCCTAGGGTTGCCAGCCTCCAGGTGGTAGCTGGAGATCTCCCAGAATTACAACTGATCTCCAGGCCACAGAGATCTGTTCCCCTGGAGAAAATGGCTGCTTTGGAGGGTAGACTCTATGGCATTATACCCCACTGAGGACCCTCCCCTCCCCAAACACCACTCTTTCCAGGCTCCACCCCCAAAATCTCCAGGAATTTCTCACCTGGACCTGGCAATGCTAGCTGCACCCTTCACTATAAACAGCAAGCTGGGGCTGTCTTTGCGCACATGCAATGGAGTCAACATACACTGCCTATGCAACTGCAGTTTTCGCTGCAGCCTGCAGGGCTGAGACTACTTTTCTGACGTGGTTGCTCTGTACTGGAAAGCTCCTGCACCCACTTTATGAGGGGGCGCCTTGTTCTTCTGCTTCCTGGGAGTTTTTATGGGGAACAGAGAAAGAACCAGTAAGGAGCCTTCACAAAGACGTGGTGGCTTCTTGCATACACCAGGCTTTATAATCCCACAACAGCACATTTGGTAGCATCGTTTGAGGACCGTTTGTAAACTCAAAAGGCCCATGTGGATGTTAAACCCAAAGCATGCCAGAATGTGTGGCCGAGTCATCTTTTTCCTTTAAGCTAAAAAAATGGCTTTCCTTAGTATTAATAAAGGCTTCGCTTGGACAACCAAGGGCAGTTGTATTTGCAGTCGCCAAACTGGTTCCCCCAGTGAGCAAAAACAGTTTATGACTCTGCTTGTGTATATGTGGGCAGGAAGAAATGGCTTGTGGGGGATGCACGCCTTTAATAGTGGCTTAACTTAACAACAAGCAGAGAGCCATAAACTAGATCCCGGAGGCTGAACATGATCCACCTATATAATGGTGCAGTGTTGTGCTGTCAACAGACAGGCCCTGTGTGCAACGCTGGATGGAAGGTCTTCTGGACAAAGGCTCTTTTTTCTCCCAAGCAGCACAGCAAGCAGGAAACTGGTGTCTGAACAAGGGGCAGAGAGAGAGCCAAGCTACAAGTGAGGAATGACATTTGCCTGGCAAGTGAACAGACTCACGTGTATTCCTCCCTGTTCACTTGCCATTCACTTGCACTCCACTTGATCTAGTGGAGAGCAAGTGAACGGCAAGTGAACAGAGAGGAATACACGTGAGTCTGTTCACTTGCCAGGCAAGTGTCATTCCTCACTTGTAACTTGGCTCAGAGACACAAAAATGGCCCTGGAGGAAGAGCTATAAGGGCTGCTCCGTTGAGACATGGCCATGGAAGCTGATAATGTGTGTCAGTTCACCCACAGTACCAGAGGAAGCTACACATGAGTTGGCACCCACTATTGGCATTGGTAGGCCAGGCCTGAGCTGAATGAGTGGTCCCCACAGTGCCAGCAAATCTCATGAGGCCCAATTTTGCCTTTTGCCTACTATTGGCTCTCCAGGGCAAAGGCCCACAAAGAACTTTCCCTGTAAATTACGTAGTCCACTTCTGGTTGGACTTTAGCACGTCTGATATTCACACAGTACTTGTCTATGCAAAAAAAAGTCCCCAACAGTCCCATTTGCATCTTTTCCACTTTTCCCCTTCTGCTTTCTATGCACAGGAGATTTTTTTTTCTTTTATGAAGGAACGTTCCATCCAAAGAGCCTCCAGCCGCTGGTGCAATCTAGACTCTCCTTCTCTGCTGATTGGGAGAATTGGCTTCAGCTGCCCCAAGGGAGACTGAATGTAACAGAAGAAGCACCTCACATTTGTTTGAGGACTGCGAGTGATTTTGACAGGAAATTTAGGCTAACTGGAAAGAATTGCATGTCTCACCACCACCACAATGCAATCCCATTAGTTTCTCCTGACTCTTGAAGGGGAAACGGGGCGTTCTGAAATCAGCAGAGGAGTGTTTTCAGCATAACTGCCGTTTTAATGCTTTTATCACCTTGCTGAATGTTATATGAAGGCGACTTCGGGAGGGAAAGACAGAGTGTTCCAAAGCGCCCCGGGTGTGGCCAACACCTGTTAATTATTGCCAGCGTCAATCCATTTTGTACTGTTTCAAAAGACAAATTAAATTTTAAATAGCGAAAGACGCGCACACATACAGGATCCTGAGGACAAAACACCCAGCCAAGAGAGTACACAATGACAGAAATGCAAGACGGGAAGGGCCTTTGAATCTCACAACACTGGACAAGCCAGTTCACTCTTTTATGGTGCTTTCTAGTTCTGGGCTTCTGCTGTATACCGTTGTTAGAATTTTCTGTCATTAGCTTAGGCAGGGAGAAGAGATGGGGGGGTTATCCTCCCCCCTCCCAAAAAAATCAATGCAGCATCTGAACTGGCCCAAGACATTTGCCCCCAAAGTCGTACAGTGCAGGATTCTGAGGTGTCCACTCCTCTGCCAGGATACTTGGTTTACAATCCAGAAGTTATGCCCAGATCGCTTTTACTGATGGCTTAGTCTTTAAAGGAAATCCCCAGCTAAGGAGGCTTAGTAGAATCCTTTTCTTCCCCTTTGAGTCATGAGAATCACTGCATTTATGGCATACACCTCCTTCCATGAGCCCTCCTCCTTGTAGAATTAACTGTCTATTTGTTTTAAAACACCCAATTATGGACAGCTAAGACGCACACTCTTTTCACATGGCACAAACCTTGTTGCCGCGTGCAACTACCAATCAGAGGGCATGAGAATAAACGTTCACAAAACGTCTCTCAGGACTGCAGAATAGCTGAATGCATGAAAAAAAAAATCTGGAAGACAGGCAAGCATGCAGATAGTACTACAGGTGGTTAAAATGTTTGTTCTAAAATGCTGAATTATGCACAATTAGGACACATCCCTGTTACATGGTACAAACATTGCCAGGGTGTGCAATCGCATTTGCCAGTCAGAGAGAATGAGAATTAACGTTCACAAAACATTTCTGGGGATTGTGGAATAGCTGGATGTGAGCAAAAAAATGAAAAAGCCTGGCAAACATGAAGAGGTGCCACAGGTTTTTAAGATGTAAATATATCCATTTCTTATATACATGAAGAAAGAGGACAAGCAGGGAGACTGGCAAGAGGGAAGGTACAGTACAGCTTTCCAAACTTTATCGAGCATGATTTCATGACAATCTTCTGATGAAGGCCATAATTATGCCTGTTTTACAGCTGAGGGCCGAGAGAAAGTGTCTTGTCCAAAGCCATCACTAACCAGTCTGTCAGTGATTCCGCACACGTTGGATACTGCACTTCCAATCCTCTTTATAGATCATTTAGAACGGACTTTTTTGTGTGCGGAACAAAAAATTAACCTCAAACGGTTGATAAAGTGCTTTGAAAGTGCATTATCCAATGTGTGCGGAATCAGCCTGTGTCACCCTCGGGACTTGAACTTGGGTTTCCCACACCTAAATTGATTGTTCTGCATCCAAGTAAACCTTGCTTATGTGAATGGTGCCATTGCTACCTTTCGTGGCTGTGGCTTGTGCAAGATTTTAACCAGCAGCAGCTCAACAGAAGGTGCCATCAGAGGCCTCCCCCCCTGGCCACACACACTACTTGTTTGCTGCTGCCACCCATTGTCACTGCCCTGAGCTGCTTGCAGCCTCCCACCTCCATCTCACTGCCTTCCACCACCCACTGCCAAACTTCACTACCTCTCATCGCACTCTCATGGCCATCTCCCCCAGCAAGGGGCTGAAGCAGCTAGTTCCCCCTTCAGTTCATTGTCCAGACAGACAAGCCGCGTATGCACAATAGAGCTTCACAAAGCATGTGTGGCTTGTTGCACAATCTTTAAAGATGCCTGAAGCAAGAAAGAGAGCTCTGGCTTTTAGGCAGAGAGTAGTGCGGCAGCTGTGACTACCACACTAATAGGGATAGGGTGGTTTGAGACTGTGCCCCCCCACCAAATCTGCCATCCAAGACCATCTGCCACAACTTGTCTCACTGCAGAGCCAGTTCTATATCACTTTTAAGGCAAACCTGTACTAGAAGCGACTTAAATGTGTTTAATAATCATTTCCTCTCCCTCTTAGGTATCCAGTGAATTCTCAGTCTGGAGGAAGGGGCTAGAGATTGCTAAAAGAGGCTTCTGTAGGGTTGTCAACAACCTAGAGGGGAAAGAATATCTTGCCCCTTTAACAGAGACTTAATGCAAGGAAATGGACAGTTGGAACTTTCAGGGCACAGAGGTAAATATCACTGGGTCAATAGCAACCCATTAGGCCTCTGTTAAAAGGGCAGGACCAAGGCTTTTTTTCAGCAGGAATGCGGTGGAACTGAGTTCCGGAACCTCTTGAAAATGGTCACATGGCTGGTGGCCCCGCCCCCTGATCTCCAGACAGAGGGGAGTTGAGATTGCCCTCTGCACAGTGGCGCGGAAGGCAATCTAAACTCCCCTCTGTCTGGAGATCAGGGGGCGGGGCCACCAGCCATGTGACCATTTTCCCCAAGGGCAACCCACTGAGTTCTACCACCTCTTTTCCCAGAAAAAAAGCCCTGGGCAGGACTATTTCCCCCTCCAAATTGGTAGCAACCCAGGATTCTCTGGGGAAAGCTACGCTACCGAAAGTGATCTAAAACTGATTCCGTTCCCTGGTCTATTTCCACTAATGGTATCAATGTATTTGTGAAATCACATCAGAGTGGGCTGGGCTGGACATTTCCTTAGCACCACACACCACCCAAGTTTATGCGCTGACAGGAGTGGGGTAGGGGGCTGGGAATGGTGGCTGAGCATCTCTCTGGGCCTCTGCGATCCCCCTGGGCCTGCCAGAGTCCTGGAGAAGGGAGAGGCGGCCTTCTTTCTCCACAGGGTTCTGAAGAATGTTATACATAGTCCTTCCGGGCATAGCTCCCCGGGTTGGAGCGTTTTGCCACACAATATCGCACTGGGTAGGGCTTCATGGCCTTGTTCTGAGGGAACAGGCAGCAGAGCATAGCCCCCCCAAACACCAAGAGGGCACTGGCCGCCCAGCCCACATACAGCGAGAGGCCCAGCTCTCGTTTCAGGGCTTCAGGCACCAGCGGGTTGTAGAAGTTGCTGATGATGGTGCTGGCTGACCACGACACAGGGACAAGAAGAGCCAGCCCAGCCAGGATAAAGATCGTCCCGGCCACCGCCGAGACCTTAGCCTTGGTGCTCCTGTCCTCTATGCAACGGGTGCACTCGGCGCCGGTGATCGCGACAAGGAGGGCCAGGAAGGCCATGGCAATGGAGACCACCACAAGAGCACGGGCGGCCTGCAGGTCCGACGGGAGGTCCAGCAGGGAGTCGTAGATCTTGCACTGCATCTGGCCGGTGCTCTCGTAGACACAGTTCATCCACAGGCCCTCCCAAAAGACCTGGGCCACGATGATGTTGGAGCCAATGAAGGCCGTCATCTTCCACATGGGCAGGGCGCAAGCCAAGATGGCGCCCAGGCAGCCCGAGACGGACAGGGCCAGCCCCGCCAGCTGCAGGGCCAGGACCGCCATGACTGGAAAACAACACAGGGGTTGGTTAGAATGAACAGGTAGGGCTGCCGAAAGCGATGGGCAGGGAGGGCGGGGGCGGGGTGAGTACTATGATGTTTCCCATGATGATTTTTCATTTCATTTATACCCCATTTTTCTACCCAGTGGGGACCCAAAGCTGCTGATAAAGTTCTCCTCTCTTCCATTTTACCCTCGGGACAAACCCTGTGAGGTAGCATAGGCTGAGTGCATGGGGCTGGCCCACAGGTCACCTAGCAAGCTTCTATGGCAGAGTGGGGATTCGTACTTGGGTCTCCCAAATCCTAGTCTGACGTTCTAACTACAGCTCCACATTGGCTCAAAGTCCCGCACCAAATTATGTGGCAGGAGAATCCATTAGTCCCACCCTTCCCTCTTCCTTGCTCACTCTCTTGGCTGTGACCTTCAATCCTCGCACCTTACCACCCTCAAATGCCAAGTCTCCTGTTGACATAAATGCCTCTGCTCATTCACAGCCGCTCCAAGAATAACCACAAGGTGTTCTTCTCTCCGTCTTCAATCCCTCTTCAAAGCCACCTTTTCTGTATAGAATTCGACTTAACACCTTCCCACTGCCTTATACTGAATCAGAGACCATTGGCCCACCAAGGTCAGTTCTGTCAGCTCAGACTGGCAGCAGCTCCCCTGGGACTGAGGCCGAGGTCTTTCATATCACCTGCTACCTGATTCTTTTAACTGGAGATGCCAGGAATTGAACCCAGGACCTTCTCCATGCAAGCAGAGGCTCTTCCACTGCCCCTCCCCAACTGCCTATCTCTCAGCAGAATCTAAGCCTGAAGGCCAAACTAAATACGACATTGGGGATCTACAGCAATCATTTTTGGCTGCAAAGTGAAAAGCAGTACTCAGCTTTCTTTCCCCTCTTGTGCCCCAAGAATTGATTTAATTAACAATTGATTGAGTGACTGTCTGCCAGGGAGGGGTCCTTTCTTAAGCATGTACAATTCTATGAGGGGGGGAATTGGAAGGGATCTTTTAAAAAAAATAAGGGAAGTTAAAATGCAGAGAGACTGATGAATGTCTGTGAAAGAAGGTGGATTTACAATCTCTATAAAAGCCCAGTACACAGTGACAGAAATGCATATTTTCCTCACCAAGCTTCTGAGGCAGCTTACAAATCTGTAATTATTAAAACAACAATGAAAAGGAAACTTTACTCTAGTTAGTACATTATTAATTTTTTTAAAAATGCGTACAAGAGGAGAGCTTTCTCAATGGCTGTTGGCCAGGCTAGCTACGTGAAGGTATTGTTTTTAAGGGGCATAACACCTCTGAGTGCCTATGTCTGCGAGACAAACAACACAGCAAAGGCCTCGCAAGGAGTGTGCGGTTTGGGTGTTGTTAAGGAGGAGATGCTGTCTTGCATCATGTGTTTTGCTTTGATCAACCTTTTGCAAAGGTGATGTTGTGAAACCTTGGGTGCCAGATGCAAGGTTTAGAAAGCAAAGGTGTAGAAGGTGAGATGTACCCAAAGAAAGGGAAGAGAGGAGACTGCCAAATGCAAGCCAGGTGGGAGGGTGGAATTGCCCTTGAAGTGAGAATCTCGTATCTAGAGAGCTGGCAGATTTGAGCTCCATTGTGGTCTACAGTAGCTGACATATACCAGGCGGTCCTGCTATACACACCCAGAAACACATCCCAGATGGATTTAGCAACCGGAAATGAATTCTGAGGCTGCCTACGCCCCAGTTTCTGCACCTCGAGTACATTTTGCAAGCCTTGATTCTGATCCACAGATGATACATAATCCAGGGGAGGCATATTCTAATGAGGGCTGATATTCTCCTGATGGCATTTGCAACCTGCAGACTCTACCATATGAACAATGTGCACAAGGGTAAGGACAAGAGACCTGACTCAGATTCTCGATTTACCAAGACCAGTATTGTCTACTCAGGCCAGCAGGATCTATCCAGCATCTCAGACACAGAAAGGTCTTTCCCAACCCCTGCAACCCTTTAACCAGAGGAACTGAGGGCCAAGCTACAAGTGACGAATGACACTTGAACGGCAAGTGGACAGACTCACGTGTATTCCTCCCTGTTCACTTGCACTCCACTTGATCACGTAGTGATCACTTGTAGCTTGGCCCTGAGCCTGTACTCGCATGCAAACCCAACTGCTCCAGGACTGAGCTTCTCTAATGCAAAAATCTGTGGGGCGAGGGCGGTTGATCGGTGCCTGGCAAAGCACCTTTCCCCTGCTGCTTTTCCCTGCTTGGCTGCACTGCCAAAGCCAGGCAGTCAGGGCAGGTTGTTTGCTTGGGGTGGGTTGGCTGGCTGTGGGTGCAGCTCTCCATTGGGAGGGATGAGAATCTGTCTGGAAGATGGTCAAACCCAAGCAGGCGATTCCAAAGCCTGTTTTTCCAGCACCTCCACCTGCCAGGATGGGGCGAAGGGCATGGGTGTCCGCAGAAATAAGCGGGGGGGGGGGGGCGGGGTGAGTGCAAAGTCTTTTAATGATACAAATGTGTTATTGACCTGACTGTAGCCTTTACCATTTAGAATTTGGGAGGGCGAGCACCCTCCTTTGCACCCACCCCCCGGACACCCATGGTGATGGGGCTTGGCTCAGCAGAATGTTCTACATGCTCAGCTGCTGCTCACCCACCCACCAAAGGTCAATCCCGGCCTTTGACATCCTGGAGCTCTTGGTGGAGTCAGTGGCTCCATTGTCATGTCCAGCGGTATGCGCACCCCATGCGAACGAGCAAGAGGTTGCTTTGTTGAATACAAGGACCCCTGCATCCCTCTGCTTCTCTTGCTTCTCCTCTGATCTGAATTACGGCTGCTGCACAGGGAAGTACTATAGCCACAGGAGAAGCCCAGATCGCTCTTTACCTTGCCTCGGACCCCAGCACTGGGATCCATTATCTGTGGAGTGAGGAAGAGGTATTACAGAGCATAAGCCGGAAAGGCATAGACAACTTCAGCAGAATGCAAGATTAGGCGTTTCCTAAAACCCAGAAACTGCTGAAGGCAGGGGGGGACTGGCCGTTTAACTTACAGGGAAATTTCCCAGTGGGCCAATGTCCCAGTGGGCTACTGGTGGCCAGAAGCAAGCAGAGCCAATCGCTAGCAGGTGTCACTTGACTCCAACTCTTCATTGCTAAACAATGATCGGGCACCACAAGATATAATAAGACTGGAATCTTGTAGTTCCTGTACACTGGTATTGTTTGTAGTTTCCAACTCTTCATTGGCAATGTTAACCAGAGTCAGTTCGCGAATCGTCTTTTCCTGCACTGCAGCCAGTTTTCAGGAGGAAGCAATGGGTGAGCTAATAGGCACTGTTTGCATTATTGAGTTGAGTAATCCCTGCAGTGCGGGCTAGGAACACCACTTAGGCTACTCAGTTTGGCTTGTTCCAGGGCTATTTTCACTTCCTGGTCTACTCCTAGTTGAAGGGGCTGCAGTGGTGCATACAGAGCTTCCTTATCCAGAAGCAGAGCAACGTTCTCCCAAAGTGACGAAAGGGATTTCTCAACAGAGGTCTATCATTGAACTACAGCATCTCCTTAAGCAGGAGTAGTCGTGGTGATTCTGGAGCCCTGGGGAAAGGTCCAGGATGCAGCCCCAGAATGACTGTCGTCCCCCCCGCCCCCACACTTGGGCCAAACAAAAGGTGGCCCTTGCTGCGATCAAGCCCTAGACAAAGTAGGCACAAGCAGCCACTGCCAAGCTGACTGAAAGATGCACAAGTGGCTGTTGCTGTGAACAAGCAATGCCTCTCTATGCAAGACATCTGACACATGAAGAACACGTGTCAGGAGATGCAATGTTAGCCGGGAAGGGTAGTTTAAAAAGACAGAGCTGGCAGCAGGGCAAAGGAGCTGTGTGAAGGGGCTGTGAAATGTCAGAAGGGAAACTTCAGCCCATTATAACCTCTCCAGGTCCAAGCCCAGCTCTGGAAAGCAGCTCTAGCCCACTTCCACTCCTCGCTGCCCTGTAGTTGCGATCCCACACAGTTTTAGACTGGAGAGATGAAACTGACAGAGCCTTTTGCAGGTGAAGTTGAAATTAACAAATCTTCTGAGGAGCGATCTCTGGCGGCTCTGTCTTTTTAAACTATGCTTCCCGGCTAACATTGCACCACCCTACATTTGACAAAAATGCACCCAGGTGTCTCATGTAGAGAGACTCTCAGTGATAGGCACTGATTATGGATAGGATGCTGCTGCTGAGAAGAAAGGGAAAGCTTGCATGCCTTATTTATTTCTGTCAATTATACCCTGCTTTCTCCACAATGAGGGCCCAAAGCAGTTCATATCATTCTCCTCTCTTCCATTTTATCCTTGGAAAAACCCCTGTGAGGTAGGTTAGGCTGAGTGCATGGCACTGGCCCACAGGTTACCCAGCAAGCTTCCATGGCAGAGTGGGGTTTCGAATCTGGCTTTCCCAGATCATAGTCCAACACTGTAGCCCTGCATTGTGCCCATTGCTTCAGCACTCCCTCCAGGTGCTCATTGTTCCAATAGCAATTCCCTGTGCCCCTCTCCCTTTGTGGTCTTCTTTGTGCTGTGAGCCAGAAAAAAACAACACCCTGGTATCAAGGGTGGAGCAGTACTGGAAGAAGTTTCGTGGGGTGGCTCAATGCCTTAAGCCGCCCCCTGTATTAAAGGGTGTCAACTGATTGGCATTTCAGCTGCTGCAAGCACTTCTCCAGGAGGTGCTGTAAGAGGCAGAAGTGTGTGTGTGTGTGTGGGGGGGGTGTTTTAAGGATGTTCTAACCCACTTTTCCAAGACAGCTTCTGAACCAGCATAGCAGCATTCAAAGGAAATCCATGCACGGTGTGGGCTGAAGGCACCCCATGCTTGTTGAAGCAAAGAGGACTGGATTGCATGGGCGGGTCTCCCGAGCCCTCCTCCCCACCCATGGATGCTGCCTGAAATTCCCTGATGGAAGCCAGATGGCAAAGACAAACAAAAGGAATTTTTTTAAAAAGAGGAGGGAATCCCAAACAGGACTGCAATCTTTTAAAACCACCAAAACTTAACACGGGAAAATTAGTGGCAAAAATGTCATTAATGTTACTAACCAAGTTGCAAAATCTTTCAAGTGGTCCAAGATGTTTTCTCATAATCCTTACAACAAGCCTGCAGGGTAGCAGAGATGAATCACCCTCATATAACAGACATGGAGGCAGAGACGGCATGGTTGGCCTAAGGACACCTAATGTGCTTCTGCCAGAGGCAAGATTCGAACGGGGGACTTCCTGATCTGTCCTATACCACTTCTCTAAAGAAAAGTGTTTTCGCTTTGGAGATCAAACAGCAGACTCATCTTGGTCTTAAATATGCAGAGCAGAACAAGAGAAACAAGCAAAAAGTCCTTGATACCTTTTATATACACACATTTATTTAAAACAGTTTATTCAAACCATTTACAGACTGCTCTTCTATAAACTTTAACATACCACATAAAGATAAAATATCACTTAAAACCATGAAATAAAATACCAAGGAGGAATGGGGAGAGAATACGGAACTATAGAGTTGCAAAAAACCCAAAATGTCAGCTTCTCTTTCCTGTCTTGATCTGACAATCCCTGGTGTGGGGAGGCCAGAATAAAGACCCCTGCAAGAAAGTGGCGGATATTCTCACAGCACCGCCCTGGCCATACAAACAAGACCAGCACCAAAGGGAAATCTTGACATGTCTCTCAGTTATTCTGTGCTGCGGGAAAGACACTTTGCATGTGCATGGATGCACACTTATTATTTCCTAAGACAAAGGACCAAGCCCTGATATTCAAAATAGGCTGAGCCTGCAAGAACCCTCCTGCAGAAAAATGCCTCCCAAATGTACAGAGCTGGGCCCATCAAGAAGAAGAGATGAAAGTTATAATTTCTAAAGCAGGAGGTTGTGATACTGAAGAATTCCTAAAGTCCATTTGTTTTGAACTGTAATTTCTCCCTCTTCATTCCACAATGGAAGATTTAAGTTGCAAATACTCAGTGGTATATGCAAGGCACTCTGCACATGGTCAGAGCACCATCATATGCAGCCAGACTGCATTGATAAAAAGTTTTTAAAGGCATCACCAGAGGGGTGTTGGCACTGGAAGCGGGTTCCAGAGCAAAGCCCACTTCCAAATTAAGTTCTTCCTAAATTCTGAGGCTTGTCTGTTTCTCCTGTGTTTCTACCATGCTTCACTATTTGAATTTTAGCCCATCTTCTAACATCGTAAACATCAGCCTGAACATATTTCTATTTTACCACTGACTAACAACTTTCATCTGAGGAAGCCCATACACTTTGAAACTTTGCAAGGATTATTCAGCCCACTCAAGGACAGGGTGAGTGCTCACCTCTTACTGTTTGGAAGGGTTGAAGGGAGTCTTACGCACAGTTTTCAGTTCTCTGTGTTCATTTAAATACTCACCCAAACCCACAAACAATTTTACCCACTAGCCAGACCCAGAATGACCTTGAAAGTCCTCCACAGTTCTTTGCCAGCCCTCGTCCCAAGGTCAAAAATACCAATAGCAAATCAAAATTCTTAACCCTGTCCACAGTTTCCCAGACCCCACTCCAACCCCCCCATGTTACACTAGCGTGGTTTAGTCTTCAGGTTCTAGGCCCTTGAAACTCGACACACACACACCAGCTCTGTGCTGTTACCACGCACTCCACGCTGTTGGTGCATTGCTCAGAGTAAAGCCCCTCAGTCTCTTCAGTTCACGTTTGCAAGGTGAAATCCATTGGATGACCTTGAAGCCAACCTTTTGGCCATTGTACCAAAGGAGCTACCTGATATTGGTTCTTCGTGTGTTTCCAGTGGGTGATGGTGGCAGGCGCCCACCAGCCAATCACCATCTCCTTCTCAGGCCCTGTGTCCGAGATGTTTCCTCAAAGGGGTGAACATGGGAGAATGAGACCTGCTTTCAGAACCAGGGCAAGGAGCTCAGCCTGCAGAATACAGTTTTCAAGTTACGAAAGGAGGGTCCGTCCAACGTAGAACAAGCACGGTCTTAGATCTACCCCATTGGGGTGGTGACAGATAGTCCCCTGCCAAAGCCGCAGTGTGGGGAGACGTAGTTGATTTTTACACGTAGTTGCTGGTCGGCATGGATCGGGCAGCCGTGTACTTTGCCGAATACTGTTTCTCATTTTTAGGGGGGCAGTTGCAACACAGCAACGTCCCGCCAAGAAGGAGCAGCCCACAGGAAGCCCATCCAATGTACAGCGAGGCTCCCAGCTCCCGCTTCTGGCTCTCGGTGACCATGGGGTTGTAGAAATCCCGGATGATTGTATTGGCGGTCCAGCAAAGGGGGATGAGGAGCATGATGCCGGACAAGATGAAGATGATGCCAGAAAAGATAACGATCTTGGCCTTGGTTGATTCATCCTCCACGCAGTTGGTGCATTTCCCTCCGATGATGGCGAAGAAGATCCCCACCACTGCTAGCACAATTGCAATAATCACCAGCGCACGGGCCGCTTGCATGTCCTGGGCCAGCGCCAACATGGACTCATAGACCTTGCATTGCATCTGCCCGGTGCTCTGGACCACACAGCTCATCCACAGGCCATCCCAGATGATCTGGGCCACCACGATGTTGTTGCCGATGAAGGCGGTCACTCGCCACATAGGGAGGCCGCAGCAGAGGATGGTGCCCAGCCAGCCAATGACCGAGAGGGTGATGCCCAACACTTGGATCCCCATGGCAGCCATGATGCCTGGCTCCCAGCTCCCGCACCTGCCTCCAAACTGAAATAGGAAAGCTGTAGAAACCGGAGAGACGGCTGTGCTAGTGAGCTGCAGGTGATAAATTTGGGGAAATTATACGTCTCAGCAGTGGGTGGAGTTTCCCAAGCCTCATCCAGTCTGAACAGACGCGAGGCTGAAACCAGTTTGCCAGGATTCCTCCGCTTCATCGCAGGCCTGGATCTTTGCTTTTCAAGGATGGAACTGTCTCCTTGACTGGGAGGACTGGTTTTTCCCTTTTCCCAACCAGATAAAATAAAATCTCAGCCAGGAGGGAAATAAAGGGGAATGAGATAGGATGATACATGCAAAGAATATGTGAAACCTTGCCGGTTGTTTGGCAAAAAATCAGAACATAGGAATGTAGGGATCCACTTACTGGGTCAGGCCGATGGTCCATCTAGTCCAACGTACTGTTTCCAACAGCAGACCGCCAGATATTTCTGGGAAGCTCACAAGCAAGATAAGAAAGGAGCCACCCTTGTCCCCAGCAACTGATATTCAAAGACATCTTGTGCTTGAACATGAAGGCTCTGTTTTGAGCTATTACCCTAACCTACGTGAGAGCTATCTCGTTGGATCAGAGTAAATTGATTCCAACCAGCCCAGAATCCTGTTCCCAAAGTGGCTGGACCAATGTTTCTAAGCCCACAACTGAGGCATGACAGTGATGGTGTTTCCTTTTCGTATCTCCTATGCAGAGGTACACTGCTACTGTACATGGAAGCTCCCCTTACCTACAGCTATCGACAGCCAAATCCCTTTTCGAAGCCAATAATGCTACTAGCCAGAACAGTATATCCTGTGGCAATGAGCTCCATAGGCTAACACCATACTTTGTGAGGAAAGTATGCCCCTCTTCCCTTCCACTGCAGCATTGTTGCTTCCCGAAAGCTTTCCTTCCCACACTGAAGGGTCTAGTGATCTAGTCTGGATTTGAGTCCAGCGGCACCTTAGAGACCAACAAGATCTTCAGGGTGTAAGCTTTTGAGAGTCAAAGCTCCCTCCTGGTCTGGAGGGTCCAGGACACTCTATCCCCACGCAGCTTGTTGACTGCATCCATGAGTGAATTACATCATCCTTTGAAGATGGGATGTCCAGCCACACCCATCCCTCACCACTGGGAGCACCAAACCAGTCTGAGCAACAACAGTTGCCACACACGAAGAAATCTCTGCGCCACAAAGTCCCAAGGAAGCAAATAGGGGTGAGTAGGGAGAGTCCAGGATGGCTCTTGGTCCATACAGCATCCTTCTTTCTTCCCCTCTCCAGTGGTTGATTTCCTCTTAAAAGTTCCCCAGACTAAAAGCCCAGGAATGCCGAGAAAGATCAAGACAAGCCTAGTCTCTCCTAACACGAAGTGAATGGCACTGGCCAGTTACAAAATGGAGGATGATGGAGAGATTTGCTCTGAGTCCCATAAACCTTGTCCATCGTGGTGACCAAGCAAGACTGGAAGCCACAGATGCCTTGGACCTAGAATGCTCACACTTTAGCAAATGGCTCAATGGCGAGGAAGACATACTCTGTATGTTCGGAGGTTCTTGTTGATTACTTTGCATGTTTACAGAACTGAGCCTCACCCACCAGCCGGACTGCCTGCACAAGGAGCCAGAATGTTCATTTTAGGCCTGCGGCAAGTTTAGGCTGCAAGCGAGAGTTGAATCTCGCCCCCAGATCTTTGCAGCACCATTGATGACAGCAATCCTGGCTACTCCCTGCTCCCCTCCTTTGGTGGTCGCTCTCCACTGACAAAACATCAACGCCATGTTCTGTGGAGGAAGGGACCTTTTTTGCTTGGCGTATGTTGAAGCATTATGTGTAATGTTCACTATGATTGTATTCTGGCTCAGCCAGCCCATTCTTTAAACTGTATTTGTCCTAAGGTTTCCCTCGTTCCCACCCCCATCATCTCCAATGAGGCAGGTATGCTGAAAACCATTCTGCCCTTTCACTCCATAGCCTGGAGGCCTCACCGGCCCCTCTCACGTTCCTGGACAGTAGCCGGACAGTAGAATTCTAGCTGAGTTACACCCTTCTAAACCCATTGACTTCAATCGACTTTAAAAGGCATAACTCTGTTTAGGATTGCACTGTGAACCTGAGATGAAAAGAATCAGCTCTGCCTTGGGGCTACCGAAGCTGATTCCTGGCAGGTGATAAATTGCTCCTCTATTTTTTTTTAAGGTCACATAGAAATCTAGCATCAGGGTGAAGGGTTGTAGCCTAGCCTTCCCCCTGGCATGCTAGTTTTCTTGGTGCAAAGAACTTTTTTTATTTTTTTGCACCAAAGAAAACTAAAACTTTCCCCTTTCTTCAAGAGGTTCAAGTAAGTTTAGACATGACAGTTTATCCTTACATAAAAAAACTTTTTGACATTTTCTTATGATTGTTTATAATATATGTAACTGGTATTATGGATTTGTTTTATAGAATTTACATGCACAGGTCACAAAATTCTTACTTTCAGCTGTGTTAATTTGCAATGTGTTTCGTTTTAAAATTATGATGACCCTCTTGAATTACACTAGTTGCACGGTGTCTGGTTTTAAATATTACAAACTTGCATTTTGTTCTCTCATTCTCTCTAGTACATTTGTGTACCTTGGGGTTTTTTTCTCTGTTTCTTTTGTGGATCCATTCAAAACCAGCCACCATGCACAATTGCCAACCTCCAGTTTGGGCCTGGAGTTCACCTGGAATTACTTCTGATTTCCAGACTACAGAGATCGGTTCTCCTGGAAAAAATGGCAGCTGTGGAGGGCAGACTTAGGGTTGCCAGCCTCCAGGTAGTAGCTGAAGATCCCCCGGAATTACAACTGGTCTCCAGGCCAGAGAGATCAGTTCACGTGGAGAAAATGGCTACTTTGGGGGGTAGACTTTATGGAATTATGCCATGCCAAGGTCCTTTCCCTTCCCAAACCCCGGTTTCTCCAGGTTTCTCCAGGTTTCACCCCCTAGATCTTCAGGAATTTCCCAACTTGGAGCTGGCAACCCTAGGCAGACTATATGGCATCGCATCCCTCTTGATCTCTCTCCCCTCCCCAAACTTCACCCTCCACCATCTCCAAATCTCCCAGAATTCTACAAACTAGAATTGGAAACCACACTGCCTTGAGGTGGGGGGGAGTAAGTTTGACTGGCCATGGGCCACCCGGCAAGTGGCAGCCATCTCTTCCCTTCCTCTTGCCAGTTCCTTGATTGATTTGAAACTGGCCCCAGGCTTTTTGTCCTGCAGAAGAGGAAAAGTATGTTGATTAGGAAAATGGGTTCCTCTGTTGGAATCCAAAAGCAAGGCCGTGGCTTCGTTGCCTACTCCAAAACAGACACATTCCACCCAGCTCTTCATTCAAAATTAAGTACCCTCCAAATGTCATTCTAAATTATGGTTGCACAACTGGCCGGATTTTGCAATACTGTGAGAATCAAATAATCTGCCACAAGAGGGGGGAGTTCACCAAAACTATCTGAAAACATGTCCCTTCGTTGGGGCCTTTACATAGCAGGTGCACCATTCTCTTGGCGGTGGGGGCGGGGAGAGGGGGATGTACAAATCACAAAATATTTGCAGCATGTATGCCTGCCAGGTATCGTACTCCAGTGCAGGAATGTGAAGATCAGGCCCAGTGACTTTTGAGTTGAGAAAGCCAGGCCTTCAAAAACCCTCGCCAGGCGCCAGATAAGGATTTGCACAGCTAGCTGGTTTATCCAGAGAACTCAATCAAGTCCATGCTGACTGACAACCACAAGATTACCATCTTGTTTTTTCAGAACTTGAGGATTTGCTCCTTCCTTTCCTTTGTCCTGTTTTCCAATTTTGCAGGAGATTACTGACCTCTGTGAAGGCGAATGTCTCTTCTCAGAGCCAGAGTGGGTCCAGAGGTTAAGCTGGCAGAAAGTGAGAGGGACTACCCGACTAACTTCCATGGGAGTCAGGGACAGAGTAGGGATTTGAACCTGGAACACTGATTTGCACCACCTAACAATTTTAGGGGAAATTTGAAGGGAGATCTTGAGTGGACAGAGCTAAGAGCCTTAAAGGAGTGTGGTTTGAAGTAGGTCTGCTGTGGGCAGGGTTGCCAACTTCAGTTGGGGAAATGGTTGGGATTTAGCAAGTGTTTTTGTTTCGGTCATGAAGAGTTAAACTGTTTGTGTTACTTAGAGCCAAGCTACAAGTGATGCCTGACACGGGTTGGACACTTATCAGCTTCCCTCATGTTTTGATGGGAAATGTAGATGTTTTGGTCTTGCAGCTTGGTTCTCCATTTAATTGAAGTTTACAGAGCGGCAGTCTATGGGAGGGAGAACATGTGGTCGGGAGGGGAGTGCAGGCATCGGGCTCTCACCGGGCGCCCCCCCTTCCCCTCCGCTGGGTGTGGGGGGTGGGTTCTGTAAACTTCAGTTAAATGGAGAGCCAAGCTGTAAGACCAGGACACCTACATTTCCCATCAAGACTTGAGGGAAGCTGACAAGTGTCCAACCTGTGTCAGGCGTCACTTGTAGCTTGGCTCTCAGTTAGTAAACTTATTTGCATGTAACCACTTAGGCCTTGAGCAAGGATTCCCACCAGAGAAAAGGAAGTCAGTATTCTTAATGAAATAGAATTAGGATTCTATATTGGGAAACCTGTTTATTGGGAGGGGCAATTAAGTGAAGATATATACTGAAGTTTTATTGCTCTTTGTTCAGTTTCTTCTAAGTCTTGAGTCTACCTTCTACTAGCAAAGATGCAGTCAGTTAGCCATTTCTTACTTTCTAGTACCAATGTAACCCTATTTTTATCCTTTATGTAGTAAACTATTTTATAGAGCTAAACTGGAGTGTGTGTCCTCATTATATCCAATGTGCATTTCTGCTAAACGCTGCTCATTTAAGTATTAAGAATTTATCTCCCTACATCCTGGAGAGATGGGAGAGGTGGCCTAGGGTGGGCAGGATTTAGAGAGGGGAGGGAGCTCAGCCGTCATAGTCTTCCCTCCAAATCTGCCATTTCTTCCAGGGGAACTGATCTCTGTAATCTGCTGATCAATTGTCATTCCAGGAGAAATCTTGTCCCTACCTGGAGGCTGAAATAACCCTAGCTGAGAGGGGGGGGGGCAGCTGCCACTGCTTTTTAAAAAATCCACATTCTTATAACATTATTTAAATGGAAGCATGATGCAGTGTTTAGAGTGTCAGATGGGACCCAGGTTCGGTTCCCCCCTCTGCCATGGAAGTTAGCCAAGAGCTTTTGGCCCAGTTCCTCTCTCTGACTCCCAGCCTAATCTACCTTTCAGGGGTGTTGTTCTGAGGATAAACTTGGAGGAAGTCAAGATGATGTTGGAAAGTCGCTCTGGGGAGAAAAGCAAGCTATAAATACTGAAATAAAGAAATCTGACTTTGCCAGATCAGCAGCAGGTAGGCATGCTCCACACCCACCCCTGAATGAATCATTTACTCTCTTGCCAGGATCCTGATTTTATTTACATTTTGCATAGTAATAGAATACACCTCTGTCCCGGAATGCTAGGTGTTCCGGCCTCGTTTGATAATAACTTTCCACCTATTCTTCTTCTGTAGTGTGTGTGCACGAACAAGAGCACACGTTCCTAAGCACACAATCAGTGTCCCTCCACCTTCCCACGGCCATTGAAGGAGGGGTGGGCAGGAGACGGGCACCTTCACATCATACCTGGTGGAGCTTTGCCCCTCCCCAGAACATTTGCATTGTATTTGAACGTCATTTGAATGGGTTTCGTATTCCTCTGAGCCTCACTGGCAGCCACTTGGAGCTGAAAAGCAGTATTTAAAAATATTAAATGCATCTTATGAGGAAGTGGGCTCACCAAAGCGTCTGCCACGATAAATGTGCCCGTTCTTGAGGAGCTACAAGACTCTTTGCTTATTTCATTTGAGAGATTAAAAAAAAACACACACCATCTTGCTTTTACAAGCGCCTAAGGTATTGTGGTTACGTACATGGCTGTTACTGTAGAAATAAACACCGATGTTTTCCTGCACATTACCGCATGCGTTTCGTAATTGTAAATGAATTCTTTTTCAAAGATATAAATAAAAAGCTGTGCCAGCAAGACATTGTTAAGACGCTCACTGGGTGACCTTGTGCCTGTCGCTCACTCTCAACTTCACTGACTTCACAAGACTGTTGTGTTGCTAAAATGGAGGATGGGAGAATGAGGAATGTCGTCTCAAAGAAGTGCAGGATTAAAATGTGATGACACTTCGATGAAAGGAACTGGAAGTTCTCCTTTTATATACAGAAGGAAAGATCTGCAGAGGCAGGCAGAAATATACCGCGCATGCAGCAGAATGGAGCAGTAGTTACATATCTGAATTGTATTTATCTTCATATAGCAGACACTGGGTACAGAGCAAATGATAATACATAGACAAGTGCTTTACCAACCAGTCTCTTCCTTGGGCATATTTGACTAAACCAAAGATTGGGGGCTTTCATTGGTAGCCTTGGTTATCGCTGTGCTTACTGAGTCGTATCCACATGTGACAGAGTGGAGGGATGTGGGGGGGCTTTTCTCGTACACGTATACTTGAAGAAGGGAACATTTTCAGTGGCATCCAGAATCAAGTCTAGATAGGAGGAACGCTTCCATACCTTTTCCCCCCATTCCTAAATATATGCTAACAGTCTTATTTTATGTTTATACTTTCCAGTTAGGCATCACCTGGGAATTTTGCTTGCAAAACCTTAGATACAACCTCTACAGCAGGTCAGGTTTAGGAACAGTCTGCCTTTAATCCATTTGCAAAGCGCCTTTGCTTTGCTTTAGAAGGTTTTTTTTTATTTTATTTTATTTTGCAAAAAGTTGCTGAGGTCAAAAGGTTGGATTTATTATATGAAGGCAAAGCATTTGCCCCACAGTTTGGGCCTAACTGGAGAGTGCCCTCAAGTCATAGCTGACTTATGGCAACCCCTGGCAGGATTTTCATGGCAAGAGATTAACAAAGGTGGTTTGCCATTGCCTGCCTCTGCAACCCGGGTCTTCTTTGGAGGTCTCCCATCCAATTACTAACCAAGGCTGACCCTGCTTAGCTTCTGAGGTCAGGCTCGCCTGGGCTATCCGAGTTAGGGCTTGGGTTTAATTAACTCAGTTCAAAGGCAGCTTGACTTACCTGCAAGTAAAGTGGCTAATAAAAGGTCAGTGAAAGTGAAAATGACCTAAAACTGAGAGATCAAAGTGCAGAAAGAGAGAGAAGGGTTTAAGAGCTTCCGATTGTAGCTCTCTTGCCATGTCTAAGGAAGCTGACCAGGACTAAGAATGAATCACCAGTCCATAAACCTTATAACCTCATCCCAAACCCTGTTCCTGTTATAGTAAAAGCACGTACATCCGGAATGTACATGTTACATCTGTAACCAAGAGCCAACATGGGGTCACTTTCAAATAAAACCAAGGATCAGTACCTGCTTAATAAGGGGGTTAAATCTAGTGGTGCCAGGTGCCCACCAATGGCAAGCAATCTCCTATCAATCTATTCCTCTGTTCCCAGATCACCAGTTGATTGGCAGAAGGAGTCAGGCCCCAGAAATAGGAAGCACACACTTCAGCACTCTGCAGTGACATCACTTCCGGTGCACCCAGAAGTGATGGCATCACACCAGGGCTGATTCTTTAAGAACTGGCACAAAATACAGCTGTTTGGGGCAGCTTTCTGAAGAACTGGCTTTGGTGCAGCACCGTTGGTGCACCAAAAGTGCCATCGTGGGTGCTGCCGAGCACGCACACACTTTGTGCATGCACAAAAAGGTAAGCAACGGGTGCACCCCCTCCCCCCGACATTCACCAATTGCCTGGGGGGACCTGGCACCCCAAGTTAAATCACATATTGAGTTGTACATGCATGGAAGGTAACATGAGAATGACTCAACACGTGTAAAGAAAAGTCAAGTGGATTGTACTGGTGGGTTCACTGTAATTTGTGAATAGGGCTGTCCTGTGGCTGAGGCCTGGGTTCCTGGATCCCTGTGCCACTGTTCAAAGGGGAACATCAAGTGCATTAACCCCACAGCCCAGAATCCTCCTGGTTCTGGAAATCAGGTGTAGCAGCAAGCCAATTCTGGTTTATCACCTGCCATAAAGCTTCCAGATATATTGCACTTCCTTTCTCAAAATGGTCAGTTTGTTGATGAACAAAGGGCCAAGCTATGTGATCAAGTGGCGCGCAAGTGGAGCACAAGTGAACAGGGAGGAATACGCATGAGTCTGTTCACTTGCCGTTCAAGTGTCATTCGTCACTTGTAGCTTGGCTCAAAGACACCAGTCTCCTAGGGCAGGCGGGCTGCTAGAGTTGCCAAGTTCCAGGTGGGGTCTGGAGATCTCCCAGAATTACAACTGGGCCGTTTCCACACGGCTTACCTTTTGCCGGGATGCAGTGTGTTCTCGCGCAAAATCGCGCCAGGAAGACGCTGTTATTGCGCGATTTTGTGCAAGATCACGCTGTTATTGTGCGAGAACACGCTGCATCCCAGCAGGGATTTTTTTCAGGGGGAACGCGGGGGAACGGAGTTCCGGAACCTCTTGAAAATGGTCACATGGCTGGTGGCCCCGTCCCCTGATCTCCAGACAGAGGGGAGTTTAGATTGCCCTCCGCGCCACTCAGTGGCGCGGAGGGCAATCTCAACTCCCCTCTGTCTGGAGATCAGGGGGTGGGGCCACCAGTCATGTGACCATTTTCTCTGAGGGCAACCCACTGAGTTCCACCACCTCTTTTCCCAGAAAAAAAGCCCTGCATCCCAGCAAAAGGTAAGCTGTGTGGAAATGGCCACAATCTCTAGACAACAGAGATTGGTTCCACCGGAGAAAAATGGCTGCTTTGGAAGGTGGACTCTATGGCATTGAACGCCACTGAGGTCCCTCCCCTTCCCAAACTCTGCCCAGCCCAGGCTCCACCCCCAAAATCTCCAGTAATTTCTCAACCCAGAGTTGGCAACCCTAGGGATGCAAACACCTGCAACTAGGAGCGCTTTGTGTTTCATCCCTTGATTGAACATATAAACAAAAAGCAACCTGAAAGTGCAACGGTGTCAACAAATTCGCCTGTTAGGAGAGATACCAACCACCAATTTAGAAGCTAGTGAGACCACCCTAGAGGTCAACAGGTGCCAGCCCATTCTTCGAGGAATCCTAGCCTTCCCACCCCCTCAGCAGCGAGATCCAAGACAGAATTTGATCTTTCCCCTGCCCGTTTCTTATGGGCACAAAACCAGTGACACATCGGTTTGAGAACACAATTAAGAGAGTTGAATCTGGACCGATGGCGGACTCTTTTTGCCAAGCATCTGGGATGTGCACGGAGGGGGTGGGGTATGCCATGGGGACAAATGAACAGAGAAGAAGTTCACTCACCTGCCGAGATTTCTGTGGCTGCCAGCGAACGAGTGAACAATCTCAGGCAGCGGGGAAGGGAGAGGGCCTCTACCCTGGTTGCGAGGGGTCCCAGGGCATCCAGTGGAGCTGCTGGACAAGTTTCTGGAAAGGAAAGGCTGGGTCAGGCATGTTGCCAGAGGAGGCGGGGAGCCGTGGCAGACAGCCACGAGGCCCAAGAAGAGCAGGGTGGCAGGAGGGTGTGCAAGAGCGTGCGCCCGGACGGAGCGAGGAGTCTGTGGGCCTTTTGTCTAGAAAGACACAGCAATACTGGCCCAGGAGAACCCAACCTGCCGAGTTTTGGATTACCACCTCCTCTGCATTCCCCACCTACTCTGGGCTGCAATGGGCGGGTGGGCTTTTGTGTGTGCAGGCATTCCTGTCCTGTCTGTCGCAAAGAACAGGGTGACTTTCTCTTTGACCTCAAGATGCAGCCAAGCACTGCAAGGAGGCAGGGGTGGCCTCGAGGAAAGTGGGAAATCTGGGAGCATTGTGAACAATTTATAGAGATGTATCCTGAGATATTTGGGAGAAAAGTAGGGGAGGATTACTTAAATAAAACAAAAATTTAGAAAATGACTGTTTTCAACGATGGCCACTCTGCCACACACAATAGCCTTTTAAGCAGGAATATAGTAAAGAGTCCAGTAGCCCCTTTAAGACTAACCAACTTTACTGTACATAAGCTTTCGAGAACCACAGCTCTCTTCGTCAGATGCATGGAGGGTATGAAGAAACTGGCCAGGTATATGTAGGTGGTGTGACCTTGGCCTTGGTGGACTCCTGCCTGGATTGTGCTCTCCACCCCTTCCATGACTTTTGCAACTGATTTGCATCTACTCCACCCTCCCCTCACCACCTATATATATCTGGCCAGTTTCTTCACACCCTCCATGCATCTGATGAAGAGAACTGTGGTTCTCGAAAGCTTATGCTACAGTAAAGTTGGTTAATCTTAAATGTGCTACTGGACTTTTCACTATTTTGCTACTACAGACTAACATGGCTAACTCCTCTGGATCTTATAAGCAGGGTTGCCGACTCTTGGTTGGGAAATTCCTAGAGATTTGGGGATGGAACTTGCAAAGGGCAGATAGTATGGAGGGGAGGTACTTCAGAGGAGTATAATACTATAGAATCCGGCCTCTGAAGTAACCATTTTGTCCAAAGGAACTGTGAGAGCTGATGTGGTAAAAAGAGGTGGCATGGTGTAGTGGTTAGAGTGTCAGACTAGGATCCTGAGAAACCTGGGTTCAAATCCCACTTGCTGGGTGATCTTGGACCTGTCACAAACTCCCAGCCCGGCCTACCTCAAAGAATCGTCGTCGTGGGGAAATGGAGGAGGGGAGAACAATGTTTAGGTTCTCAACTAAGGAGAAAAGTGGGATATAAGTAAATTAATGCAAATGCATCTCTGTAGTCCAGAGACCGGTTGCAATTTTGGAAGATCTCAAGGCTCCACTGGGAGATTGGCAACCCAACTTATAAGGCAGCTTCAGATATACAGTCTGTTCCACCTGGTAGCAGCTCTCTGGGTTCTCACCTAAAGGCTTTTCCGTGGCCTGCGACTTATAATCTTTTTAGTGGAGATGTGCGATGAACTCTGGAAACGCCCACATCCAAAGCAGGCAATCTGCCACTAAGTTATGCCCCTCCCTTTGGAGGTAGCATTAGGGCGAGCAGCCATAGAGGATATAACCTTCTAATCAGGGATTTGTCCTTGGAAATTTACTAGTCAAGATCTGATGGGAAGAATGGAAAATGTTGGAAATGCCCCGAGTCACTGGCCAGAAACCTGATTTGATTGCAGTGCCGGTATCTGGCCCTCTGGCTGCATTTCCAGAAAGGAGGGAGGAAGGGCTGGGGCAACAAACAGCCAAGCTACAAGTGACGAATTACACTTGAATGGTAAGTGAACAGACTCACGTGAATTCCTCCCTGTTTGCTTGCACTCCACTTGACCACATAACGATCAAGTGGTGAGACACTTGTAGCTCGGTGAGACACTCTGCATCAGGGACTGTGTACAACGGAAATGTTGGTCAAACCAGAAGAGTGCCCAGCAAACAGGATCGTCCTGATTGGTATTTTCTGCTTATCGCTGCACTCATGGAGGACTTTTTTGGAAGCAGGTATAGCCTCGCCATTTTCCTGCCCTGCCAGGTAGTTTCTCCAAGGGCCAAGCAAGAAGTGACGAATTACACTTCGATGGCAAGTGAACAGACTCGATCGAGTAGAGTGCAAGTGGAGCGCAAGTGAACAAGGAGGAATACATGTGAGTCTGTTCACTTGCCATTCAAGTGTAATTTGTCATTTCTAGCTTGGCCCTGAGAGCCAAGCTACAAGTGATGAATTACATTTGCCTGGCAAGTGAACAGACTCACGTGTATTCCTCCCTGTTCACTTGCCATTCACTTGCGCTCCACTATCAAGTGGAGAGCAAGTGAATGGCAAGTGAACAGGGAGGAATACACGTGAGTCTGTTCACTTGCCAGGCAAGTGTAATTCGTCATTTCTAGCTTGGCTCTCTATGTTTACTTCCTGCTCTACCCTTCTGACTACCATCTGGGATTGTCAACCACCTCCCTCCCTGTGCCTGCTCTGCTAGTGAGGATCCCTATAAAATGGGCATGGTTCATTCTATCAGAATCCCAATTCTATAGGATCTGGGAGGATTCCAAGGGTGAGGGGTATAATCTCTGAACATGTTATCCCAGAGGGGTAGGACACATACAAAAATACCCACCAAAACATCGGTTTTTCCTGTAAAACATGTGTGCTTTCATCTCTCTTCTTGGAAGAGGGAGGATTCCAACTTGGGGTGAGGGGAACAATCTCTAAGAAAGTTGTCCTAACAAAAACAACAACAACCAATTAACTCCAGAAGTAAAACCAGTGGAAGTGAATTCTAAAGTTAAAAACAGAGAAGCAATAACAAAGGGTACAAAGAGAAGTAATTCTGAATAGAACTGAATATGGCTCTCAACGTTTGTTCATTCTAGTCCACATGAAACATCAGGATTGATATGGGGTAAAGGGGGGGGGTGTTATTGTCACACCTGAACACCAGTGGTTTACAAACCCACAACAGGAAGGTCACTAGAAGTCCTTTTGATTCAGACTTCCATCCACATTATCATTACTGTTTGTAAGAACGTTGTGAAGTGTCTTGAGAAAACAGCAATGGCCGCAATATTTGCAAATTGAATTCTGATACCAACAGTTGGCCGTGTTCCTCCACAGCCTGGCTGGAATGGAGATACTCAAAACCTCAGCAGAAGGCCAGGAATCAGGCGGGTTGGTGACAAAAATGTCAGGCTCTGCTCTCTCATGGCACAAATATGAGGAAATGGGAGAAAAACACTGGGAGTGCAAAACAATTCACTGTGAAAAAACCGAGTTGAAACTGTGCCTAAATCCAGGAGAAGGGAGTAAGATTCTGGGCATACTGGCTGCATTTTGGTTTAATAAGGCAGGGGGGCAGAAGAAGTAGTTTTATGTAGTTAGCACACAAAAGGTGTCCAGTGGAGGAGGGGAAGCACTGCGCAGTGCCTTAGTTTTTTGGAGCAAATGTGGTAGATAGATGTTATATTTAGGGCATGGCAGAAGAGGTAAGCTCTCAGCTTCTTCAGCTCCCAGCTCAAGTCAGGCAAAGAAACCCTCCTCCCTGTGCCAGATTTTATTCTCTCCCCTTGCCCACCCCCTGGGGAGGTCAATGGTGCAGATCCGAGAGGCTTTTCTCAGAGGTTCCAGGAAGAAACCTTTCTGGCATTTTAGTCCTTCAAGGCCTTCTTTGCAGGGACGATTTTTGTCACTTTTGGCCCTATATCTCTCTGGAAGAGAACCCTTGAAACACCATGTTGCAATCTCAAGGGGGAGTAAGCCTCCAGCATTCAGAAGAAACCCCAAAGAGTTTTGGGTCCCAAATTGGCAAAAATTGCCCCTCCAGAAAAAGGCCCCCAAGTCTCTGTCCTCCACACACACACACACACACACACACACACACACACACACCTGGAAGGATAAGCTTTTATCAGGTCTTCTGGCCACATCTGCATGACTAAAGCCCAAGGCTGGGTGCAACTTAGAAAGCATCTGACCCCCACCCCTACCTGTTCTCTGCTAAGAGACACTTTTTAAAATGGGGGTGAAGGTTCTGACACAGTTCAAACCTACGAATAAAAAGATTTCTCTACATATGGAGAGAGCTTTCTCTCTCCACCACTACCACCACCCATGACCCGAATGGCCCAGGCTAGCCAGAACTCATCAGGTTCCAGAAGCCAAGCAGGACTGGCCATTTAATACTTGGATAGGAGACCACCAAGGAAGTCCAGGGGCCCACACAGAGGCAGGCCATGGCAAACCACCCCTGAACATCTCTTGCCTTGAAAGTCCTCTGGCGTCACCATAAATTGCTTGCACATTATTATTGTTGTTGACACCAACGCACCACAAACCATATGGTCAAGTGGGGAAAGACTAGCCCTTTTATTTTAAATAAAATAATGCTGAAATTTCAAAGAAACAGGCTAGAATTTCCCTGAGAGCAGGCCAGGTCAGAGGGCCGTGTGGCTCTCTGTAATCCCTGTAGCCCTACCTCTGTGGAAAGAGTTTTTATAAGGCATTACTTGGCCCTCCATAAAATCTTGCCCGCAGTGAATCATTTCCAAGCAGAGAAAAAACCGTTTCGCTTCCTGGATTGCCACCTTGGTCAGGAGGGATGGGGCTATGGGGGTATTGCCCGAGACCGAAACTACACTCTTTTGTTGTTGTTTTTTCTACTTCTTTGTCTAGACAAGGCAACACATCCTAAGGACAGAGTGCGTGCTACCAAGAGACCAAACCACTGGGAATGTGTACGTAGCGATAGCTGACGGCATAGTCAACAAAACACCTTTGCTGGAATAGTTGGTTAAACAAGATGGCTGATAGAGGAGCCACCGCAGCTTAAATAAACTTCAGGTGAACACAATGAACGGATCTTTATTAAGAATCCTGAACAGATCAGAGCAAAGTTCCACCTGTCCGGTTCTCTGTCCTAACTAGTGGATGTTCGGGTGCCTCAAAAGCAGGGCCAGGTATTGGGGGACTGCATGCCTTTAGCATTTATGACAGATGCTACCATCTGGCCAGCCTGGAAAGGTCTTATCAGGTGCTGAGCTTTCCATTTTCTCTGTCTTCTGATTGGCTCGTGGCCTCTGCCCAAGACTTTAGTTAGATTTTCAAGGCATGCCCACCGGAGTCCTCAGGCAACCTCAACTGTTTAGCTGTTCCCAATCCTTAATCTATTTCTAGACTGCTTTCTAACTCTCCCGACATTTGCAAGTGACCATCCAGTGATATTAGCTGTACCAAGATGGCTACGTGGAACCTCCATATTCAGAGGCAGTAGGTCTTTGAATACCAGGGGCTGGGGACCAAAATGCCCATTGCCCTCGTGACCTGCTTGTATACACTATGCTCAAATGTGTATAGTTGGTCCATGTTAGAAGAAGTGCGGTAGACTGGAGGGAACTTTGGAATGACCCAGAAAGGATATTATGTTCTTCATTAATGAAACCATGGACAATTCGCTGGATTCCAGGATGACGGCTGCTCACTACCTCATTGGAGCCAAGGCATGATGTTGTTCCAGCAAATGCAGATAGTCTTCCTTTTAGAAGAGTGTGAAAGAACGGAACTGGCACCCTCCACGCCTCCAGAACGCAACTGGCTCTTGGGCATTTTTAGGAGAGAAGAAGCTGGAAACTTCAAGTGCTACAGATGGAAAGTCCTGCTCTGTCAGGCAAAGGCAAATATATTCCTGTTATTTAGGCCAAGCATGTTTGTCACAGGGACCAATGCTGAATAAACGAAGCTGCTTTATACTGAGTCAGAACATGGGTCCATCTAGTAATGTTTATCTGGAAGAAGCTGTCTCTAGGATCTCAGGAAAAGACGGGCTTTTCACTGCACCATCTAAGTGGACATGCTATGGACTGAACCAGAGGCCTTCTGCCTCCAAAGTATGAGTTCTGGCCCTCGCACATACCACACTGTGACAGTCAGAGCCTTGGCCCATTTACCTCACGATTGTCTCCATTTTCCATCATCTCAGGCTGAGCAAGGTCATTCCCAAAACTTCCTATCTTGAATCTTTTGCCTGGAGATGCTAGAGATGTCATCCTCAAAGCAGGGCCTGGAGATCTCCACCAGACTATAGAGATCAGTTCCTCTGACAGAAATGCAGCTGACGGAGAGAACTGTGGTTCTCAAAAGCTTATGCTACAATAAAGTTGGTTAGTCTTGAAGGTGCTACTGGGGTCTACTCCTTTCTTTTTTCTGACAGAAATGGCAACTTTGGGAGACAAAAATGGAAATTCCTAGAGAAATGGAATTCCTAGAGTGGCTACAGAGAGTGAGAGCGGGACCACAAGTGATGCCTGACACAGGTTGGACACTTGTCAGCTTCCCTCAAGTTTTGGCGGGAAATGTAGGCAGCTTGGCGGAATGTTGGACAAGTGACAGCTGAAAAGTCCATTGGACAGCAGTCAGAGAGTCGAGCTGCAAGACCAGGATGCCTACATTTCCCATCAAAACTTGAGGGAAGCTGACTAGTGTCCAACCTGTGTCAGGCGTCACTTGTGGTCCCGCTCTGAGACTCCTACTCAGTGTCACCAAGTCTCCCCAGTATAAAAACAAGGGACGGGTGTAGGGAACAGGAGGCACAATGGGGACTTGTGCACACATGTGACACATGCACACATGCTAGGGTTGCCAGCTCCAAGTTGGGAAATTCCTGGAGATCTGGGGGGTGAAACCTGGAGAAATCTGGAGAAAGTGGGGTTTGGGGAGGGAAAGGACCTTGGCATGGCATAATTCCATACAGTCCACCCCCCCCCAAAGTAGCCATTTTCTCCAGGTGAACTGAACTCTATGGCCTGGAGACCAGTTGTAATTCCAGGAGATCTCCAGCCACTACCTGGAGGCTGGCAACCTAACACACGCCCACGGTCCTGGCCAATTATGTCATTTTTGGCAACATAGCTCTCATGTCACAAAACCATACTCCCTTTTACATCTAAAAGGGGCTCTGATATCCAAGTACCCACAATCCTAATTAGCAAATTGGTAAAAAGACTATCCTAGCCTCCAGTTATGAAGTTCTGGGTTCATATGCCTGCAGTCACTTAATGCCAAGAACACCAGCCACACCTATGAATATTCATGGCCTTGCGAGGCCAGACAGCGGCTTAAACGTCAAGAAAATTCTGTGTCACTCAAAGTACCCTGAGAGGTGTTTCTCATCTGCTGCCAGCCATGTCCTTGCCTGCAAACCTCCTCTTGAAACCAAAAGTGTCACGGCAAACAAGCAGCTGGAATTCAGGCCCGCTTCCAGCTCGCCCTCCCCATTTGGTCTCCATCTCTTAGGGATGCCATCTCCACAAACAAACAACAGAGGACGGTGAGAGGGAATGGCCGGGTGAGAGTCCGTTGGCAAAGCCCCACCCCGCACCTGAGCTAACAAGGCCCGCCCCAGTTATAGTGATGGTTATAAATCAGCCCAAGCCTGGGTGCCTGCACAGTTCTACCTGAAGCTGCACGGTGAGAGCCACTGATTCTGCTGCTTAGCCTGACAAAGTGGAGGCAAAATGTCGATGGGCCTGGAAATCGGAGGGATATCCCTGTCTGTCCTGGGCTGGATCGGCTGCATCCTGTGCTGCGGACTGCCCATGTGGCGGGTGACGGCCTTCATTGGCGCCAACATAGTCACTGCGCAGATCATGTGGGAGGGCCTGTGGATGGACTGTGTGGTGCAGAGTACAGGCCAGATGCAATGTAAGGTCTACGACTCCATGCTGGCGCTGCCTCCTGACCTGCAGGCTGCCCGCGCCCTGGTGGTCATTGCAATCGTCCTGGGTGTGCTGGGCATACTCATCTTCTTGATGGGGGCGCAGTGCACCCGCTGCATGGAGGAGGAGTCCGCCAAGGCCAAGGTCACCATCGTCTCTGGAGTCGTCTTCCTGTTGACCGGCATCATGATCCTTATCCCTGTCTCCTGGTCGGCCAATACCATCATCCGCGACTTCTACAATGTATTGGTGCCCCAGGCCCAGAAGCGAGAGCTGGGAGCTTCGCTCTACATCGGCTGGGCAGCGTCTGCCCTCTTTGTTTTTGGGGGTGCCTTGCTGTGCTGTTCCTGCCCCCCTAAAGATGACAAATACAGACCCACAAATGTGGCCTACTCAGCCCCCAAGTCGACGGCAGCCAGCTATGACAGGAAGAACTATGTATGAAGCAACATGGCAGCCCACCCTGGGTACGAAACTCAACAGTTTGCCATTGCACCTGCTAGGAGGCTCCTGAACTTCACCTTCACTTGCACGAGAAGAGAGACACCCAAATAAATTCTTGAGGATGAATGTACAGAGATATGTTCGGCTTAAAACTTTGGAGATAGCAATATGTTGAATGATGGGTTCCAGATTGGCGTTCCCCCTACACAAAGAATCCCCGAAAAGGGGAAGGGGAGCCCTTCGGCTCGTCTTTCCTTTTCTTCTTGTGGATAGCCTTTGACTTAACACCCCCCCTGCTCTGCTTTGGACTTTCAATGAGCACCTCTGCAAGATTAGACCCTGCTCCCCAACTCTCAAGTTTCATTTTCAGCCAGTGAAGGTTGGTGCGGGGGCCAGCCTTAGCTTTGCTCTGTTTGTAAGACTGGGAAGGCCTCTGTGTGTGCAGCCTTCACGTTGCCTCTTTGCTGTTCAAAGTGCACGCTGGGCCCTCTTTTCCTTTATATTTCAGCCCTTTGTTTCTGTGGGGATTACTGGGGGAAATGATTTATTTGAAGGGTGGGGGGAGGGTGTCATGATATTCGAATGGACAGAGACTGTGTAGGGCGATACATCCTCCAAGCTTGAGATCTGGTTGCTGTTGAGAACTGTTGGGAAGTGATGGGTGGTAGGAGACGGTACCAAACCAGGGCCACTTTTAAAGCTGAAATAGCAGCTTTAGGGGACAGAACTTGCTCTGACTGGGCAAAGAGGCCAACAGTCTTGCAGGTGACATGCTTCCAGGTAGGAATAAAGATGACCTCCACCTCCACTTCCTCCTCTAGGCCAGCCTACCCTTGAGGTAATAGCTTTTACCTGTCCTGAGGTAATAGCTTTGTCCCAAACCCGGCCTCTGGGAAATAAATCGTTTTACTTTATGTATGCGGAAGCAGCTATAGGGGCAAAGGTGGATGGTCTATTTGGGCAACCAGTCAGCCATTGCTGTGGGTGAGAAGCTCGCGGTTGGTTGGTGAGTGAGCAATAAAGATGGCCGACATCTCTCATTTCCTCAAGCCTGGCCCTTTAGCACAAGCGAGAACTACCCTGTTCGTGAGAAACCAAGCTGACTAGCAGTACGATCACCTTCTTGGATGGTGGCAACCACTGGAACAGGGCGGAATAATATTCAAGAAGCTGCCTAGCTAGCTGATGAAATTAACCCTGACTGGTACCTCTTAAGCCCTTATTTCATGGACGTTTTAACCAGGGATGCCAAGCTAGGAGGAAACAGTTTTCATTGTTACACGGGGCTTGAGGGTAACTGGGATTTTCCCCTCCTGCTTTGTGTTTGTACTAAGTTATATGATGTTTCCTTCTTCCTCCCCCCAGCCTTTCCCCACAAATAAAACTCTGTTTTAGTAACTAATGTTGCATTCTTGATGATTTGGGTCTAGCCTGACTAGCTGCAGCTCCCGAATTCCCAGGATCAGTGGGGCTGCACTGGGGCATCTGCCTGTGTTTACTGGTGTGCATTCTGCATTCTTGCTCTACATTTGCTTTGTGGTTCAGTGTTTCCACTGCAGTTTTTTGCTTGCAGGGGGCACCAGGGGGTGAGAGGCCTGCAGGGTTTCTAGCGGCCAGAGCTTTGGACTTGGCACATCCTAATCTTAGCTCAAAAGCATGAGTGCATCTCAGCAATGATCCACGGGAAGCTGAAGGCTAGTCTCAAGTATTCTGAAAATGGGGAAGGTTTCTAAACAGAGAAAGACCTTGAGAGCGATTATTAAATAGATATTTTTCTGCTTAGCGCTAGCCTGAGCTTGCCCTCTTCCTGAACCACAATCCAGAATCCTACCTAAATTAAGGACAGGTGGATGCCTCAGGCAGTACATTTAGGGTGCCGTTAAGCGAAGATGAGCGGGAGATAAAACAGATCTGACTCCTGACATAATATACCAGGAAGTTCCCCTGCCAAAGCACCATTGAAATGAATGGGGATCTGTGCAAAAGTGAATACAGAGTGAGGGAGACGGACGTTTCCCCCTTCCTTACCCAGTGATGATCTTGGGCAGTACAGAAGCAAGTTGCTCCCTGGACAAGATGTAACAACTTATGGAACTTACTGCCACAAGATGTGGCAATAGCCACAGGCTTGGGTGGCATTTAAAAAATATTAGATATATTCCAGAAGCTTTTAGTTATTGCAGCCAAACATATTCAGAAGCAGATTATTTCTGAGTAGAAGAAGCTGGGGCTCTAGGGAGTGGGCTATCATTCTCTACCTGTAAACCATTCCAGTAATCTGTCTGGCCACTGGTGGAAACAGAACCAAATGCTGGTCTGGAGGGTTCCTGAAGCAGCAACATAATTGTTTATATTCATACAAAGCAGTAGACAAATTCAAGGTGGATATTCGGTCACAATAAATAGAACTTCCATAAACAGAAGTAGTATACATCTGAGCAGGAGGGCTGTCAACATCATGCCTTGTCCATATGGCCACTGAATGGTCCCTTGTCTTGATCCAATGGGACCATCTCAATGTATTTATTGACCATTCCAGGTGCTCCTTGAAGACCTCCCCTTGGAGCATCCCTTGGAAACAGGATCATGGACTTGATGGATCCACCACGGTTCTTCTGAAGTCACTTGAGAATCATTGGTTATTTTAAAATATTTTAAAGAAAATGCATAGAAAATGCATAGTGTTCCAGAGCAGAACGTGGGCTCCACTATGAATCGAATTCCATCAAATTCACTGTGATTCTCTCATCCCATATCAGGGCCATGTTATACTTGATGGGGGTGGACAGCCATCTTGGTTCATGGATCGTCCCCATATCTGTATAAAGCATGGAATTCATTTTACCATTGAAAAGGGGGTCAATTGTTGGAGATATAGCAAGTGCAAGTTTTTCTATTTTCCTCCTCCATTTTGTCCCTGCCCATCTCCTGGGCTGCTTTTGAGGCTCAAGTTTTGGAAATGGTCTTCTATGCACTGGGGGAGCTTGAGAGCCCCTCAGTCAAGCATCCATTTGCTAAAATTAGAGCCACATTTACACCCCACTTGTTGCATGGAAGGGGCACATGCAAAGCAACATGGCTTTACGCACTGTATCAAATGTAACCCTAATTTTGTGCATCTTTCTATTTGTGAGTGTGTGGGTGGGGGGGATATTTAGATTTTTTTTTTTACTTTGGATACCGAAATGCCCTGAGTTGGCCAGACTCCCACCCCATAACTGCCATTTCTTTAGTGGTTACGGTGCTCTCTGGCCTTGAGATCTGAGTATCCCCGTTCAAACAGCTGGAATCCCTTTGCACCTGGAGTCTGGACAGTCCCTGGGGTAAATAGTAGATAAGGACAATGAAGGTTAGCACAGGAACTGATCAATGGAAGCTGTTTGGAATCATTGGCTGCAGTGCCATGGATAGAATTACTGAAAACTTTGGATCAAAGCTCATGGCTTGTTGTCGGGGCGAGACGACATAAGGCCAACCTTTATCCCCTGGGTAGGAAGCTGGAGTAATCATAATACCATAAATTGATAGAGAAATAAATGGGAGGGAGAGAGACCAGAGCAAAGCCCATATTGCAATAAATACAGATTTAGGCTGCTTGGTTCTGCCTGGAGGAGACGGATCTCCTCTTCGCTTCAAGCTCTGGGTTTGGGGCAGATTGAGCAAGCTTCTGTTTGTATTCGCCTGTTCTGAGCTGCACCTAACATGACAGTCGGTCCACACCCTCCCGCTTGGCTCAGTTCACCTGCCACCAAACAAGCTATGTAAACTCAGTGCAGAGCAACCCAAAGTAAGGGGGAGAGAGAGATGTAAAGGGAACAGGACAAGGAAATGGCCTAGAAAGAAGAGCCAAGAGGCATTGTTTGGCATCCCAGTATAGCAATACACTTGAAGACAGCAAGGCACCCACGTTGGCAACAGTCAGATAGAAGATTTTGCTCTGTACGAGAAGTTGCAGAACCCAAATTCCTTACAAATACACGAGTCCCAATGTCCTCCTTTGTCCCTGGACAATGCATTTAACTCTGGAACAGGGATAAGGGAAACCTTTCTTATCCAGTTCTTCTTGCATTTAAACTCCTTTTGCAGATATTAAAGGTCAGATTTACTGACCTGCTGGAAGCCTACAATCTAGAGGGCAAAGCCTCCCCCTTGTTGCCCCCAACTGCTTATATTCAAAAGAACACTGCCTCTGAACATGGAGGTTCCATTAAGTCATCACTACTCATTGCTATTCCAATACCTCTCCACGGAATCTGTCAATCCCCCTTTTAAAGCCATCTAAACTGAGTTTTCACTGCACTTTGTGTCAATGAGTTCCACAAGTTAAATATTCCACTCTCTTTGGATTGAAGGCATCTGTGGTCCTGCAGAGATGCAGGGGGAATCTTAGTGGGGTGGAGGTAACACCCTGAAGTTATTCTGAGATTACCAGGCACAAGGGAGTAATGAGGACAGTCGTTTTGGGGTCACACTGGCTAAAACGCTTCACTCAACAAAAATACCACCTCTAGGTTATTCTGTGCAATGGACAGATTACTGAGTGTCAAAATACACTGGTAGGCCATGTCGGTGGCACAGCAGCGTGGATATCAAAACAGGAATGATGGCTGTTGGTGGCCCCTTCATTGCTGACTTTAAGAATTTGAATCCCTCACCCACTCTCAGCCAACTTAGTTCTTGGTAACATAATTTTTAGAATGCAACACACGGCTATTTGTCTGCTTCTTCTACGGGGGGAAGCTGCCATCCAGATAGGGTTTGTGGAGCTCCCGGTGACAGAGCTGTTGTCTGTAGGCAGACACAAGGACTGCTCTGTGCAGGCTGAACCTGGAACAAAGGACGAGTTTGTGGGGCCTCCACACCCCGAAGCACGTGACCGATACCTGCGACAGGTGCAAGATTCTTGGCCGGCAGCCAACCTGCGTACTGTGCTACCATTTAACTCTTCCTCTGCCATCCAGGGTGAAAGCCCAGACTGGTCTGGTAGGGCTTGGGAATGCCTGCTGCCTTCTCTGGAGGAGTCAGTGCAGATCTCTAAATACACATGGCCAAGGCTGCTCACCTGCTATTTCCCCTGAGAAAAGGGTCAGAGCCTTCTTTTTAAAAGGCAGACGTGAAGCACAGGTGGACCGCTGTAAGCTGTGCTGTTCCTGGAGGGAGAGCTATCAAATCACATGCAATCCACCGATACATCAAATGTTTGACACAAACACCCCATTTTTACAGATAGCAATGAAAAGGGTATATGGAGGCCCCCGGTGGGCTGTCATTCACTAGCTGATGATCTGCGTTCTGTTCATGGATCTCACTCTGTAGTCCTGCTGGGTGAAAGGAGGTGGTTGTGATTATCCAGCAGTTAAGGGAAAGCACACTGCACACGCTCAGAGATGCTCCCTATCTATTCTTTCACGCTCCATCAAGTTTCTGAGGCTGGGCATTGGCAGAGGTTCCAGGGATGGGTGTGTGTGTTTGTCAGAGTTTTGATCTGGAGGGAGTTGGTAGTTTAGAGCTAAATGAGACTAAAAACTCCTCTGACCTAGCCCTTGTTCAAAAACAGAAAAAGCCATTTTGCCATTTCCACAGAGCAACAAAGAAATCATGGCCACTGCACCACAGGGGAAGAGAGACGGGACAGAAAACCTTGAAGAAAGACATCATGTTCATAGATTACACAGGTCAAGAGACTGGGATCCCCACCATGTCAGGCTTAAGTTGCAACCAGTTCCCACGTGGTACCGAGTTTGGCTCAGACTCACAGCATGCATAGAGAAGCGGCCATTTCCCCAACATGAAATAGTATCAGGTGAGGCTGTTTGGCACAAATCTACATTCTTGGAATACACACACATTTCTGCAAGACTAAATAGTACCTCCTCTCGGTACTGCTGCAGGTTGAAAAACCGGCACTGGAACAGGGGGGTGAAGAGACTCTTCTCCAAATGTGCCATGGTCCTAATCCAAACTGGGCCCTGCACCACACAGAAATTGGGGGGGAAACCTTGAAAACTCATGTCTGTGTCAACATCTGACCCAGGGTGGAGACCCCAAAGCCAACCTGCACGTTGTGGAATGTGTGACCTGGCATCAAGTGCTAGGAGATACGCCACAAAATGACTACCGGAGACTGAAGCAAATGGAATCATGCAATATACTACAGCAGAAAATGAAACCTGGCACACCAAGATCCACCCAGTGCAGCACTGTTTCTATGGGCTGTCAGCCAGGTGCCCCAGAAACTCACAAGCAGGGCATAAAAACAACAGCCCTCCCATCCTCTGCACCTGTTCAAAGGTGTACTGTATCTGAATAGAGGTTCAGTTTAGCCAACCTAGTTATTAATACATTGATAGACTGAGTCCAGGAATGCTGTGGCTGACGTGTGTTGCTGTTGACATCTGTGAGTGCGTGCGTGTGCATTGGATACCGCTAGATCTTACTGTTAGCCACTGTTGGCAGCTTGTTTAATGTGCTTTTCGTTGCGTTTGCTGTTTCTGATATTCTTTGCAACATTGATTAGATGATTCCTAAGCTTTGGTGAAGACCACTGGGGATAGATTGGTACAAAACAAATAAATATTCTTCTCCAGTTGCTCGCCCCTGGAATGTGGTCTTCAGAGATATACTGACTTTGGACATGGGAGTTTCATTTAGTCCGTCTTGCATGTTTTTAGTTTCACTGACTCAGAGAAAGGGTTCAGCCAATCCACTAGGGACAAGGCAGCAATCTGGAATTATGAAGGGAAATGGCCACAATCCAACAGAAAGTGAAATGCACTGATGCCTCTGTAGAAATCAGTGGGTTGGTTGAGACACATTCATTTCTGTGTTCAATTAGGTTTGCAGCAACACCACCAGCCTTCTGACCCCACAAGATAGTAATTTATATCTTCAGAGTTTCCTGCTCTACGTGGCTTCTCCAGGTCCTCTCTCAATTCCAGCAACTATCTCTGTGCTAAAGAGGAGGCTGCTCTTTTCTAACCCATCGTTAGGAGTGACAAATGGTCTGTTTCTGTAAACATTCCCTGCCAAAGCTTCTGTTTGCCTTGTGGGAAGGGCGAAGTAGGTGGGGGGGGGGGGCGGGAGAGACAGAACAGCACTTTCTATTTCTCACAGCCGTTAATTTTGAAAAATAAAGAATCAGGAAGTCTAAAGAAATGAAAATCCTCTCCTGTACAAGCCCTGCCCCCTTGGGGGGGAGGGGTAGACACACTGTAGACTAGGAAGTCGTTTGCATGTGCTCAGAGGCACTTTTGGTTGCAATTTTCTGTGTTCTGTCCTTGGTACCGGTGTTGAAAGGCTGTGGAGAGGAAGAAGCAAAAAGCCCTCGTGCTGGGATCTTCCCCTTTCCGTACTCCCCTATCTATTCACAGATCCAGAGTAACGAGTTAGCCGTGTTAGTCTGCAGTTGCAAAATAGCAGATTCTATCATGCATCTGACGAAGAGAGCTGTGGCTCTTGAAAGCTTATGCTACAATAAAGTTGGTTAATCTTAAAGGTACTACTTCGCTATTTATCTATTCACAGGCGATGAGTTTCGTGCTTTCGTCTTTGAAGGAAACTCCAGAACTGCATGAAACCTAACCCTGCCCTTGAAAGAAAGAAAGAAACCCGTCCCAAAGAAGCGTTCTGTGTCACTCAGACGCTTGCACAAACTCATCTCTGCACGCCTCTCTTGCTCCCCCTGGTGGTGCATGCGCACATCACGTTCCCTCTCTGCCCTCAAAGCGGGCAGTTCCGCCCAGTTCCGGACGTACCCTGTTCCCATGGCAACACACCCGGAAGTAGCTCCTTGCCCTATCCCTTCCTTCTTCCGGCCTTCTGTGTCTCCCTGGTGACCGCCAAGCCCGCCCAGAGATGCTCCGCGCGCTCGCCGCCTCGAAGTGGGTTCAACCTTGGCCCCTTCGACTCTGCCTCATTAGCCTGCCCAAGAAAAGGAGGGCGTTCGCCAGCAACGTGATTACGTAAGTGCCCCAGAGGAAGAGGAGGAGTTATGTGGGGCTGTGCCTCCCCCCCCCTAGAATTCCCCGCGTGGGTTGCGCTACTATCTCAAAGTCCATGAACATCTGGATGTAGCTAGAATTTGACTATCGCGAATGCCCGGATGTAAACATAGTCTATGGGCAGCTGTGCAAAGTGCCCGGATGTAAACCCATGCTATGGGCAGCTGTGCAGAGCGCCCGGATGTAAACCTATTCCTTGGGCAGCAGTGTCAAGTACCTTATGTTGTGGCCAGCCTGAAGTTCAGGCCTGTTTCCCATTCTGATTTTCTCAAGTTTTCTTTGATTAGATACATATATTTTAAAGAGTCTTATGAAGTAGATAGACGTATATGTGCTTAATAATCTTCATTACAAAACTCCACAGGGGAAATAGATGTGGTCTGACTGTCCAAAAATGTGTAAGCATGGGGCAGAGGGATGAACATGCCACCACTCACTGTCCAGTGCCTCCTCTCTACCTACTCCTGATGTAAGGCATTGCGGAAAAAAAAGTTATTTAGAAAAGTTAGTGTTTCCATCTCAAATGTAACACTAGAAAGGAACACCAAAACTACATAACAGAGATTGGGATGATGTTGTCTGCTATGTTTTCCATGTTCCATCCATGGTCAAGGGCATTGAGGTCAACAAAAGCCTCACAAAAGGGCACAAAAGAGCGAGTCTCTGGCTATACTGGAGTTGCACTTCAAGTCCAACCACTGCTTCACAGTTTCTCTGAATGCTACTTTCACAATACATTCATTTAAGCATTTCCACATTTTTCTATACTTCAAGTAAGCCATGTTTTCCAGCATGTTTAGGATTTCGAACAAACATTGGATTTTACTGTATTCTTCACTCTGTACAATGATCATAGCATGCAGGCTTCCAGATATCATGTTGTATAGTTATTGAAGCTCAATGCTAGTTTAATAGCTGGAGACTCTGGCAATTACCTAGTAGTTCTGCCAGTCTCTCATGTTTTCCCAGCGTGTCGGAAGTCCAGATCCTGCTAATTGCCTCCCTCTTCCGTTGGCAGGCCAGTGCCCCTCTCCTACACAGTATTTGATGGATCCTCACCTCAACCTCCACTCGTTTTTCTACATGGGCTGTTTGGAAGTAAAGCCAACTTCCAATCCCTCGCCAAAAAGTTGGTGCTCCAGACTGGCCGCACGGTATGTGAGGGGGGTGGCGCTTGGGAAATGGATGCTGCTATGTTGGGATAGCTATGAGGATCTCCAATCAACTTGTGTCACCCTTGACACCTACTGATTTGTTATTGCGAAGAGTTCTATCTCTCGCTTCTACTTAAAAAGCATTTAGGATGGCTTACAAATAAAATAACAAATAAATAAATACATGAAAAATTAGCTAGAAAAAAATAAAAATAGAATAACCAAGTCAGTAAGACAGACAATGATGTGGACCCATCCAGCTTTTCCGCTAACAAAACGGAGGAAGGGTCCCCTTTGTCCATCTGAAAAGGTTATGCTGGGTGTCATGGGACCTGCATGGACAAAAGCTATATGAGAGGCAGGTGCTGCAGTAAGCAGGAAAGTTTTTATTTATTCAGAACTTTTCTATGACACCTTTGCATTTAAATACAGTCCCCAAGGCAGCAAACATTAAAACATTTCAGCATTAAAAACATTTAAAATAAAGTATATATACAATCATTCAGTACCCTGACCTGGGTAGCCTAGGTGAGCCTGACCTTGTCAGATCTCAGAAGCTAAGCAGGGTCTTGGTTAGCAATTGGATGGGAGACCTCCAAGGAAGACAAGAGCTGCAGAGGCAGGCAATGGCAAACCATCTCAGTTAGTCTCTTGCCATGAAAATCCCACCAGAGGTCGCTAGAAGTCAGCTGTGATTTGCAGGCACTCTCCACAACCACAATAATTCAGTAAAAACATATAAATACACAAAACATCAAAAAACAGGACGGTCGCCAATAAAAGTTATTGGGGATATATCAAACAGAACAAAAAAAAATCATCCACTGGCAGAAGACAACAGGGAGACAGACAAACCTCCAGAACGAGATAAACCTGTTTCCTAGATCATACCTTTCCCCCACCAGTAGCACCTCTGTTTTGTTGGGATTAAGTTTTAGCTTATTGGCCCTCATTCATCCCAAAACTGCCTCCAGGCACCTGTTCGTAGCTTCCACAGCCTCTGTGGGATCTACAGAAAGTACGAGGTAGAGCTGAGTGCCATCTGTGTATTGGTGGCGAGTCAGCCCAAACCTCCAGATGACCTTTTCCAGTGGCTTTACATAGTTGTTGAAAAGCATGTGGGGCAAGGTAAAAACCTTGCAGAACCCTGTAGGCGAGAGTCCAAGGCACGGGGCAGCATTCCTACAGCGCCACACTTTGAAACCTACCTTTGAGGTAGGACTAGAACCCTACCAAACAGTGCCTTTCAGTCCCAACCCCAAAAGGGAGTCCAAAAGGATACCATGATCAAAGGTACTGAAAGCTGCTGAAAGGCCCTGGAAAATTAACAGGCTCGCACCCCCCTGTGCGTCTCCCAGTGCATGTCATTCACCAGGGCACCCAAGGCCATTTCAGTCCTGTAGCCAATGCACTTCATTCACAAATCCCCGAAGTTGGCCAGCCACCACTTCTTCAATCACCTTGCTCAGAAATGGTGCACTTGAGACTGGACAGTAGTTACTCAACTCTCTGGGGTCCAGAGTAGGTTTTTCCAGTGAGATTGAGTGGAAAAGTTGGTTGGCTCCAACCCAACAGCAAAACAGCAACAGTTAAAATCTCTATTACAGCCTATCCAACTCTAAAACTCAGGATAGCATCTGTAGTAAAAATTATAACCATCTTGTGTGTTTGTGCCGGGGTTGTTGGTTTGTGACAGCAGACCCAAAGATTACAGAACGTTCTGCCAGCTTGGGAAGAAGCGGTTTATTCATTGTCTAATGTGGCCCCTGCCAGGGTCTAAGCAAAGCCTGCCCTGTGCCATCCTAGCACTCTTCATCTTTTCCTGCCCAGTTAGGTGCTAACAGTAGATGCCCGTAACCACGGCAGCAGCTCCCACAGCTCCATGATGTCCTACGAAGCCATGAGCGCCGACGTCCAGCTCCTCCTCCACCAGCTGCACCTCAACAGGTGTGTCTTGATTGGGCACAGCATGGGTGGCAAGACAGCCATGGTACTCTCACTCCAACGGGTAGGTATGCCGCTGCCCAGACTGCTGCACCTGATTACAGGAGGGGATCGATGTGGGGGTGGCAGCCTTGCAGGCTCCCTGCTCAGTTGTGTGCGCTCTGGTCTTTACGGATCTAAATTACCCACCAAGGAAGCTCTTTCTGTGAACAGGCAAAATAACGCATGTTCTGCTCGTTAACATGCCCTGTACGCTTTCCCCATATCTGATTCAGGTCCCAGGGTCCGGGATTTTGAAGGGTCTGGCGATTGTTTTGCAAGGAGGGGGCTGCGGCTTAGCGGTGCACCTCCTGCTTTACCTGCAGAATGTCCCAAGTATGTTCCAGAGGACCCCCCCCCCCCCGCCAGCCAGAGAAGGCGAGACTAAGGCCAAATGGAGCAGTGGTCTGATTCAGTAGAAGGCAGCTTCAGATGCCCAGGAGGGGAAAGTCTCTGCTACACCCTTCTGCTTTTAACCGGAGATGCCATAGCTCCCCGGCAGTTCATCCGCCTTGCAATGCAGAAGCCTCCACGTAGAACCCCTGGCATCTCCAGTTAAAAGGATCTTGGGTAGCGGATGCTGGGAAAGGCCGGACTAAGACCCTGGAGAGCTGCTGCCAGTCAGAACAGGCAGTACAGAGCTGGATAGGCCGACAGCCTGACTCTATACCAGGCAGCTTCATATGTGGGGGAATTCTGTGGCTCGGCAGTAGACTGCCTGCCTTGCGTACAGGAGGTTTCTGGAGAGCTGCTGCCTGTCAGAGTAGACAACAGTGAGCAGGATGAAGCAAAAGTGTGCAGAGCAATTCAGTGCCTTAGATGACTGTGCTGATGGGATGTGGGAGCTTGCATCGTTCCAGGGAAGAAGAATAGCCGGGACAAAGGGCCATGGCGTTGCCTCTTCTGAGACGATGCCAAACACTAGGTCCATTTTTTCCCTGCAGCCCTGAGGGCTAGACTGTGCTTGAAACTGAAGGCTCTACAGATCCTGTTGCCTTTCTGTGGTGCACGTGGACAGTTCTGGCCAACTCATCTCAAAAAGAATATTGTAGAGGTGAGAAAAGTATAGAAAAAGGCAACCAAAGCAAGTCAGGGTTGGAGCACCTTCCATTCAAGGAATGGCTAAAGAGTTGGACTGTTTTGGCTTAGAGGGGGAAATGGCTGGGGGTGGAGAGAGAGAAGTCAAAGAGGTTTATAAAAATTATGCAGATAGTAATGAAAGCGGAGAGGGAACCTTTTCCTCCCTCTTCCCAAGTATTAGCCTGCACAAGGCACCCGGTGAAGCAAATGGGCTGTAGATTCAGAACAGAAAGTATCTCTTCCTTAACAACACCCAGTTAACTGATGGGACTAACCACTGCAGGATGAAAGGTGTGTACTTCCTACTCCTTCTTGTACCTCCTTGAGCTTGGGCTCTCTACATGCAGGTGGATTTATAGGAGGTTTCCTTCTTACTTTTTTGGTTTCAAAATGGATTAGACAAATTCACATAGGAAGTATATTGGCCATGCTAGTTATATGGGACCCTCATGTTCAGAGATGTGTCCTAATACAAATTGCTGGGGGAGAGGGACAACAAGGCGGGGGGTCAGCCTCTGTTTCCCTCTTGCAGCCTTCTAGTAGCCTTTGTTTGGTCTTTGCAGAGAACAGGATGCCGTATTAGAAGGGCTTTCGGTGTGATCTAGCGGGGCTCTTCTGCAATTCTTTTGAATGGATTCTCCAGCTTTCCCAGGGAGGAATCTGTCTTTTGCAGCTGCCCGTTCTTGCTTGCTGTTCTTCTGATCCACTCGGCTTGCTTGTTTCCCCTCAGCCCGAGCTGGTGGAGCGTCTGGTATGTGTGGACATCAGCCCCAGCGAGACATCAGCTGTCACCAGCTTCCAAGCCTTCGTGGCTGCTATGCGGGCCGTAGACATCCCTCAGGGCTTTCCCCGCTCTGCTGCTCGCCGGCTGGCTGAAGAGCAGCTGCGCTCCACCATCCAGGTAACACCCCAGATGCAGTAAAATCCCAGTCATTTGAGATGCAATTACAGGCTTCCAACAATTAACAAGGCAAAGGATGAAAAGTGTGTGTGTGCGGGGGGGGGGGGGGGGATGACCCAGTTTGCCACTGTTAAAATACCCCAGTCGGTCAGCTGAAAGCTTTCTAACATAAGAAGGTCCAAATGGGCTTTTCCTAAAGGAGAACAGGTAGGGGACACACAGGCCTGCTTTGCGAGGTCCCCAGGTAATCCTGCTTAGATTCCTGCTCTGGTTTCTGGGATTTCACCCAGCATTGCTCAAGTTTCTATCTGGACTGGAAATACAATGTTGAAGCTAAAGGGAATCTGGGGCAAAGCTAAATTTGGAGAGCTTTTGACAGTATGGTGCCTTCGGGGGAGTGGCCATGGCCCACTGGCACAGCACATGCTAGCGTGTTCAGGCCTGGCATCTCCTGTTGAAGAGCATCGCGGAGAGTGGGCATTGGGGAGGACCTTTCTCTTACCAAGACCCTGGAGAAGTGCTGCCGGTCAGAGCAGGCAATACTGAGCTAGTTGGACCAAAGTTCTGATCCCTATAGGGCAGCATTCAGATGCCCATATTGGTTCTTATTAGGTGGTGACAATCCCTTCCCAAAGAAACTGATGAAACAGAAATCAATAGATTTTACCAAAGTATTATGAACCACCTCTTCAGGTTTTTTACTTGAATCTGGCAAAATTGCCTTATGTACTGGTTTATTTTACCTCTGCTACAGCAATGTTTGAATTCTACCCCCCTTCCGCCTTTTTCTCCCCTTCTGTCCCTCCACTTCCTGTTCTGTTTATTCCCTAGTACCTTTTTGCTGTGCGTGGTGTGCGTTTGGCAGGGTGGGAGGGGGAGCAGCTTAGAAGGAGTTTACTTTCCATAGGAGGAAAAACTTCATTCAGAAACTTGTTTCCGTTTTAAGAGGAAGAACAAAAGAGAAGGGCGTGAAGATTTATACCGATTCCATATTTTTGTGTTTGTGCAGTATAATTGCATGGAGTGTGTGTTGTTGGAACAGGGTGTCACTCTTGCACGCCTCAAGCCCCTCCTGTCTTTTCTCTGGCCAGGAGCCAGCCATCCGCAACTTTCTGCTTACCAACCTGGTGTCTTCCGAGGGCAAGTTCATGTGGCGGGTGAACCTAGAGGCCGTCTCTAATCATCTGAATGAAATCTTGAGTTTCCCTGACTTCCAGAAGCCCTACTCAGGTCCCGCTCTCTTCCTGGGAGGCTCAAAATCTGAGTACATCAGGTGAGAGTTTTCGTTCTGAGATTTAGAAAAATCATCCGGAGCTTAGTTTGCACCGGGATGTGCAAGGCCTCGGCTCCCAAAACCGTTCTTGTAATCAGGTTTCATCTCAGAAAGGTAATGTGGTGAAGGCCACACCTGCTTTGTTGCACTATGTACACGTGAAAGAGTCGATGTACAGATTAACCCCAAGTCTCACGTAATCATGTATTAGCTGGGATTTCTCTGGACCTAGAGCATGCCTCTGAATGCGCTGAGTCTTTATTGGCATCTGTTGTTCTGAAGCAAGGCTGCTGAGCTGGGATGCTGCACGTGGGTTGGATCCCGCTGGCTTTTTCACTCAATCTCACCGAATTCCTCTCTTGATAATAAAAACACACTTTATAAACTGCTCTGAGTGGACATTAAGTTGTCCTGAAGGCCAGTATATAAATCGAATGTTGTTGTTACTGTTGTCGTTGTCGTTGTTATTGCTGCTTCGTCTGTGTCATGTGGCTTTTGTCCATGCATGATGCCCAGCATAGCCTTTTTTTGGTGGTTAGACGGGACTTCCGCCTCCCTTTTTCACCAGTGGAAAACCTGGCTGGATCCAACGTGATGGTTTCCAGACTGGCCTGAGTTCTTTACAGAGGGAAACGACACTAGTAGTTCTTTACTGGGGGAACTACTAGGGTCACTCCTGCTCAGGGCTGCTCTCTGTCCCTTTCTGTAGCTCCAACGACTACCCGGAGATTGAACGGCTTTTTCCCGAAGCAGAGATCCAGTACGTGCCGGATGCTGGGCACTGGGTTCATGCTGATCAACCCCAGCAGTTCCTCACCGCTGTGTGCAACTTCCTGGAGCTGTCTCCACGATAGACTCTCCAGAAGGAACTTTACAAACTGGCCTCCTGGGGCAGAAGTAAGGCAGGAGTGTGTCCTTCCTTCCGGCCAGCAGTTTCTTCTGCCAGGTCCATCTGTTAATTCTGCAAGCTCTGACTGGGGCTGGCTACACCTGTGATTCCTGCCACGACCAGCTTCCCCAGAGGCCTAAGTGGGTGTGCCATGTTGCAGTGCTGCGAGCCGAACCCTGTGGTGGCCGGAACGCCACTTTCCCCACGTCCCCTCTGTACAGTATTTAATATTAAAATTAAGTGATGGTTTGTTTGGTTTCTTTTTCTAGATAGGTTGTCTCTGACCTCCGAGAGGCTGAGGAGAAAGGGAGGCAGCCAGGAACGTGCCAGGTGGGCTGGTATCTCCTCTTTTTATGGGATATTTTAGACCCCCATCTTGCAATTAAAATTTAAAAAACCGTGACGGCAGCAGAGGATTATCCTATCTTGGCCCCCCTCTTACAGCAGCCCACTTTCAGCTGCATCACTCTTGCAAGGACAGTCATTCGCTGCATCACCGGGGCAAGCAAGAATCTTCCTGCTCATCAGAAAGGGGAGAATCATTTGTAAACAGGTTAATTTCAGGCCGTAGTTAACAAAGAACCCTGATGAGCTTGAATCATGGTTAAGAGCTGTGCCAGTGTTATCTTTAACCATGTGCAATAAATAAGTGTGCAGAATTCCTCTCCGACAGGGACTGAGCATGGTAGGTATCCCATCGTGTGCAAAGCCAGTGCGGCGTAGTGGTTAGAACATCCCTCTGCAGACTGAGATATCCAGGTTCCACTTCTGATGCCACCATAACCCTCATTGGTGACCTCTCAGCCTAACGTCCTTCACAGAGTTGTTTTGAGGATAAAATGGAAGAGGGGAGAACCAGGTTCACCTGCTTGAGTTCCTTAGAAGAAGAGTGGGATGCAAATGTGTGAGAGAGATTCCCAAGCCCTTGAGGAGGGTTAAATGGCGGGCGGCTTTATGTCACTGGCTATGGCGTTTCAGCCAAAGGCTTCGGTTTGTCGATAATTCTGTTGATAACTCCCCAGAGGATGCAGTCCTGGCTGTGGATCAAACACATGCAGGAAGCTGCCTTCTCCTGGGTCTGTCAAGGTCATTATTGTCATCTGTGATTGGGACCAGCTCTCCAAGATCTCAGGCAGAGATCTTACACATCCCCTCCTACCTGAACTGGAGATGCCGAGGATTGAACCTGGGACCTTCTTCATACAAAGCTGTTGCTGTACTACTGGGCTGTGACCCTTGTGTCCTTCCACCTCGTTCAGCCAAGTCTGAAGCCCTCTTCCGGAACCAAGAGCCTCCCACTGACATAAAAAGCTTCTTATGTCAGAGTGTTGCCGATTTTAACTTTCACAGTGAAATCCTAAGCGGAGTTACTCCAGTGTAAGCCCATTGAAATAAATGGGCTTATACTGGAGTAGCTCTGCTTAGGATTTCACCGTAAATCACTGTTTAGGATGTTCTGAGACCATAGGCCTGTAGGTTCCTATGTAAGTTTGCAAACATGCGATTTTAACTCTTGCAGCAAACCCACAACTTCAGCCTCGAGAAAGATGACTTCTGCATCAATGGCTTTATGTCCAGAATGAGTCTCCGAACAATGGGACAAAGTTTGCCACAGTTACTGTTTAGAATGCTCCGAGTGTCTAACATCACACCTTTGGAAACCATGGATGACATGGTTTAAGAAAATCATGTGAGGCTCATACAACTGTGTCTATAGAAATCAGCCACACCCCAAACCACCCACATCTCTTAAATCTGGGTCGCAGTAAGACTATCTTTTCTGGAAAAGCTTGGTAAGGATTTAAGAAGCTGCATTTTATCTTTAAATGCAGGACAGGTAGGAGAAGGGATGATGAAAATGCTTTTTTAGTTATAATCTTGTTTACAAATTCTAGTGTTTTCTGCATAACTCTGATTTTGGTTTATTTAATCTGTTCAAGAGTAACTAGAGTGATTTTAAATGAAGTTCATAAAAGACAATATTGAATGCTCTTTGGCATTGAAGGTTTTCAAGACCTGGAATATACTTCTGGCTTCCTTCCAGTTAGAAGACTGATACCTGTACTGAATGATCATTGGCGAGACTGATCATTCATCACACAGCCCCGTGGTTTACTGATTCCATGTGTTGCTTTAAAACAGCCAAGTCGCTTTTTGGTTTCCATGTGCCAGTTTTAAGTAAACATACACACACCCCTGCCACACACACGCACAGGTGGGAGTAACTCTGTACGAAGAAAAAAGCTTCATACTTGGCTGAGTAGTTGCAGTAGAAATAATTCAAAATCTGTTCAATCTTTTATGAATTAGCCAAATGCCTGAGCATTCGGTATGGAGATAAGCCCTCTCTGCAGATAGCAACACATTGCATAGACTTACACATGCGTATTCAGAAGTCAGCCCCCCTGTTTTCAGTGGGGCTTTTCCCCAAGTAAGCATACACAGAATTGCAACCCTGATAGCTTTTTCAATTCTCAGAAATCCTGAGAAATGTTCTGGCTGTGGGCAGAGCACGTCTTACATCTGTAGAAAGTTCCAGTTTCATTCCCTGGCACTAGGGTTGCCAATTCTGCATTGGAAAATTCCTGGAGATTTGGGGAATGGAGCCTGGGAAGGGCAAGGTTTGGAGAGGGGAGGGAACTTGTCTCTATGATCTGGAGATCAGTTGTAATTCGGGGAGATTTCCTTGCCCTACCTGGAGGTTGGTAACTACCTGGCATTAGGTAGCAGGTGCCAGGAAAGACCTGGAGGGCTACTGCCTGTGAGTAGACCATGTTGGGTAAGAAGGTACAAGGGACTGATGTGGCATAATACAGTTTCCTGAGTTCCTGGGGCCAGCCCTTCCCTTTTTCACATGAGCAGGAAAGGAAGAATGTTTTACTTTCACAATCGGCAGCCACCACGTTGAACCGTGCTGGGGAACCCCGCTGGGATTTTTTGCCAGGAGGATCGTGGCTTCTAAGGGGACATGGCGGGTAGGTGACTTTGGCTTCTGTCATGAAAATCTCCTTGTTTTCTCGACATGTGTGTTACTAGGTAGGGGAAATCAAGCTTTGCTTTCTCTTTCACATCCCCCACCACCCACTCCCCGACATCCTGCTCCTCCTTTCTGCAAAGACGCCAAGCAGAAAGGAGCGCCCCTTCAGCTATCTTGTTCCTGTTCTCTAAGATGGAGCCATGGCTCAGTTCAAAGAGCACCTCTTTTACATTCAGGAGATCCCAGGTTCATTGGGCAACGTCTATTCAAACTGTGGCAGGTGTCCAGAAAGACCTCCCTGTATGGGGGACGTTGGAGAGCCACTGCCAATCCCAGTAGGCAGTCCTGACCTTTTTTCTGACTTGCTAGAGGGAATATTCAGATATTCCAGTTCTCTAATAGCAAGCCAAAGAAGCCCTGCCTCCCAGTGCAATTATCAGCCCTGGTAGAGAGAAAAAAAGACACACGGCTTCTTGCTCATCAGCTTGCTACTGAGGGATAAGGATGGTGCTTTATGGGAGGCAAAACCATGCAGGAGTGGAAAGATTAACCACCACCACCCCCTGCACAACTTTGATGCAAAGTGGAGGCAACTTTTAACTTTTTAAGATGCTGTGCATGGATCTCTGTTGCCCCCGACCAGTCCCACCAGTATCTTCCTCAAGTAAAGCAGATTCAAATCATGGCGTCAGGAGCTATTGAATGCTTGAGAATCATTCAGATGTCTGTTTCCTGAGGAACGGAAACATCACTGAGAAGTTTAAATGTTTAAAACAGATGCAGCGAGTACAGCCCAGGTCAGCCCTTGAGGCACTGCTGAGTATCAGAAGCACAAGCAACAAAAGAACAAAATGCTCGCTCTATTTCTAGGCTCTTGGGAAGTCGAAATCGTCTTTGAGGTCCACTTTTCATTCCATGTCAGCCTTTTCTGTACTAATGTTGCAGGTGGCTATATAATATTGCAGGAGCCAGTTTGGTGTAGTGGTTAAGAGCGCAGGACTCTAATCTGGAGATCCGGGTTTGATTCCCCCTTCCTCCACTTGAAGCCAGCTGGGTGACCTTGGTCTAGTCACGGCTCTCTGGAGCTCTCTCAGCCCCACCCACCTCGCAAAGGTGTTTGTTGTGGGGATAATAATGACATACTTTGTAAACCGCTCTGAGTGAGCATTAAGTTGTCTTGAAGGCCGGTATATAAATCAAATGTTGTTATTGGGGATAAAGATTTCCCAATATGGTACTCCAAACCCTCCATCTAAGAAGAGCCAACCCTAGACTGAAAACGATGAAAAAGAGCCCCGTGGTGCAGCGTGGTAAGCCGCAGTACTGCAGCCCAAGCTCTGCTCACGACCTGAGTTCGATCCTGGAGGAAGCCAAGTTCAGATAGCCCTCTCAAGGTTGACTCAGCCTTCCATCCTTCCGAGGTTGGTAAAATGAGTACCCAGTTTCCTGGGGGTAAAGTGTAGAAGACTGGGGAAGGCAACAGCAAACCTGCCCGTAAAAAGACTGCCAAGAAAGACTACCTTTACCTTTTTACCCAAGGCCACCCATAGTACTGATGGAACTTAATTAGTAGTTTGTCATTTATTTATTCATTGAAAAAAAATGAATCCCACACTCTCAAATACAAATTGTTCAAGGTGGTTTAAAAATCTGTGCTATGAGTATAATCTCATAATGAGAACATTTTTTAAAAAACCAAATGAAATAACCCACAACATGAAAATATGGACTGGCATCAGAGGAATACAAGTCCTATATAAAACAACATGCCAGTATTCAGAGTAGAAGTATTTCAATAAAAATTCATTGTGCAATCACAGCAGCAAAAACAGGGAAACGAGGTGATAACGCTGAAGACATTTAAACAGTAATGGCAATAAAAATAATATTTTATTATGTTGTTGTATTATGTTGTATTTATTATGTTGTTTATCTGCTCTGAGCCTGCTTGAGGGGAGAGCGGATTATAAACCAAATCAAATAAAAAATAATAATAATAATGTCTGAAGGCAGATGAGCTAAAATACAATGCATTAGAAAGCCAGGTCAAAAAGAAATGTTACCTGGAGTCACAAGAACATAAAAGGTGCTCTGTTGGATCAGACCAGTGGTCCAGCTAAGTCCAGAATCCTGTCTCATACTGCTCAACCAGTCGCCCTGGATGGCCAACAAACAGCTTAGAGGCTGAGGCCGTCCTCTGCTGCTCACTTCCTTATATCCTGAATATATTGTCCATCACTTTCATTGGGTTTTAGTATTATGAGACAGGGGAGCCTTCCTCTGATGTAAGAAGCTTGGAAGAAACTTCTTATATCAGAGGGCTGCAGATTTTAACTTTAAACCACTATTTAGTATGTTCTGAGACAATAGGCCTGTTTGCTTTTAGGTACCTATGTTAATTTGCAAAAATGCTTTTTTAACTCTTCCTGCAAACCTACAACTTCAGCCTTGAGAAAGATGACTTATGCATCAATGGCTTTATGTCCAGAATGAGTCTCTGAACAATGGGACAAAGTTTGCAACAGTTACTGTTCAGAACGCTCTGCCTGTCTTATATCACACCTTTAGAAACCATGGATCACATATTTTAAGAAAGTCATGTGAGGCTCATACAACTGTGTCTATAGAAAGCCAAACCACCCAAATTTCTTAAATCAGGATTGAGGTGAGACTATCTTATCTTTTCTGAAAAGGCTTGGCAAGGATTTACTAAAATTTTGTTTCTTAAAATGTGGTATTTATTGACCATCACTATCATTGGGTTTTAGTATTATGGGACAAAGGAGAAAAAATTATCTCTTTCCACTCTCTCCACCCGAGGCATGATTTTATAAACCTCTCTCATATCTGCTCCTTTTCAATATGCTGAAAAGCCCCAGTCCCTGTAGCTGACTCCCCCCCCCAAGAAAGATGCTCCAACCCCTTACTCAAATTAGCTCTCCTCTTCTGCAACTTTAAACTCTGCAAATACTTTTTTTGAGAGCTGCTTCCCAGATCTAAATGCCAGCTTAGCCCGAAGGGAAGGAATGAAGTCCAGTCCCAATGTTCTAGCTAGCAGACCATGGTAGATGGCCAGGGACCACCCTCTGTGTCGTAAGCCCTAACTGCCCCAACTAAATTGGGGAGGGACCTTTTTTTTTTTACAGACACAAAATTGAGAGAAGTGCGAACGCAGTTTGTGGCGAAGGTGAACAAAGCTGTCATCTACGGAGTCTTGGATGACCTGCAAGAAGAACAGGTCTTGAACGAGGCAGAGACGGAAGAGGTGAAGCAGCAATCTACTCTGACGCAGGAACAGGCCAGAATGTTGATCGACGGCGTCAGGAGGAAAGGCCCCAGTGCCAGCCTCATTGCCATCAAGTGCCTCTGCTCCCGAGATGCCTTCCTGGCTGAAGAGCTGGGCCTGAAAGCTTTCTTGGCAGGTGTGTGCCACCTTGCAGTTTAGCCTCTAACCTGGGGTATGCCCAGGCTCAATGCATTTGGCTGCCCCCAAGCGATTACCCCACCCACCTCCAGAGGTACGCACCACAACTAGGCCCAAGCCAAAAGCCATTCCCCAGGATTGCTTGTGCAGTCCGGCTGACTCTGGGTATGTTTGCAAGATCCTTTTTGTTAACAAAGAAGAATCACCACAAAGTGATGCTTCCTGGTGATTTTTTCAGCAGTTGCATATTGCGACAAATCATCTTCCACATGTAGAGGTGCAAAAGTTGCCAGGTCCCTCCCACCAGGTAAAGCACATGTGCATGCGGGGCTGACACGATGGCGTCATTTCTGCAAGTGACATCACTATGCCGGCTGTGCAAGCACTCCCGCACTGTGCATGGGGCCACTTTGACCTATTGGGGACCCAAATCAGCCCCAAACAAAGAGCGGGAACACTCCTGTGGCTGGCGCAATGACATCACTTCCAGAAGTGATGTCACCACGCCTGTTGGGAGCACACATGCACCTCCCATTCCTGAGGGCCCTGCCGGTGGTGGGCAACCTCCAGGAGCTTGCCACCTCCCACCAATCACTGGGCAATTGGTGTACAAGGCGGCAAATCCCTGGGAATTTGCCCGCCACCAGCAGGCACCTGGGAGCCCTAAGAGGTACAAAACCTGGAATTCCACCAAGTTCCCCATTTGAATTGCTAGCACCTGGTCTTAGTGATAGTCTCCTTTAATTTTGCAGTGGCACAGATGCCAGTGTCCCCATCATGATGTCTGTGGGCACCATCGTGCCCAGGAACACTTTTCCTGGCACCCACCAAGTGTCTTTAGAAAGTGGGCACAGCCTAGCAGGGCTTTTGTTTCAGCAGCCATCACTACAGTATAACAGTCTTCACTGTGTGACTGGTAAGCTGTGTGTATGCAAAAAAATACTTTTCAACAATACATTTATTTTAAAATGCACTCTGTTAAGCAGAGCTTCTGCTGGAAATGTTGAAAAGTTATTATGAGAAGTATGCATAACCCTGCACTGCCTGACATTTTGTAGTTAGCTATGCCTCCTGCAGCAGCCGTGTTGTGGCTGTATCCACCACGCACATCAGAATCCCAAAGGTGCCTGCAGGCTTATAAAGGTTGGGGACCCCTGAGCTATGCAATTCTCCTTTCCCAGTCTGAAACTAATTTGAGGGGAGAGGCTGCTGCTGACTCAAAAGATTAGCTGAGGATAAAGAAGGACCATATGACTTGGACAGATGTCCTCTCCTACAATAGCCCAGACTTTTAGAAAGGGTGTTTGGTCACCATCACAGGGTCTGTTTGGTTCAGATACTTGAGCATCAACAAGAGTTGGTGTCAGTTCACCAGTTTCCAATGCAGTGAGTGAACTAACGCATGGGATTGGCACCACTAAGCTGAGTGACCCCCTGCAGTGCTGGAATTAGAACTGCTCAGCTTGGTGTATTCTGGAGCCCCTTTAACTTCCCAAGATGTCTTGGCATGTCTCTCTTGCCTCTGATTTGATAAAGATTTACCCCAAGGGATTCTGTGTCACCCACTGACTAGTCTCGAACTTAACCCCAGAGCTTTTTATTCACCCTGTTTTGAATAAGACTTTTCCAAAAAACAGCTTATGAATGTAGAGAGGCCACAGCCAGGAACCTGGGCCTGACTGCAACCAAGAAAACTTTTCCCTCCAGCTTCCAGAGGCTGTTGATGGGGCCCTAACAGGGACGGCAGGAAGCAGCCAGGCATTCAAGCTCTTACAAGTTTTTATTATGTTTTAATGGCTTTTGACCTCTTTGTAAACAAGGTTTAACATTCTGCACACAGAGCCACAAGGCCACCAAACAAAGATTCTCCCTGAGCCCCTCCTTCACATTCAGAAGAATGCACCCACCATGATGCATGATTAAGAACAGGTATGCTGCTCCAATTTCCCCCAGCGGCACCTTGCCTGGCTCCCCAGAATTGCGCACCCCTTGTTCTCTCCCCAGTGTCCCTTGGCTGCCCCTTAGCCCAACTTTTTGATAGTCTGCCTAATCCTATGCCCCCACATCTATGATTCAAACTGGAAGGAAATAGAAAAAAAGGAAAAGCGTGGGGAAAATAAACAGGAAAGTCAATCAATAAAAGAGAAAGCAAAAAACTCAGAAGGCAACGGTAGCTAAACTCCCTCCCATATTCTTATAGGTGCTCCTGGACTCTTGCCCTTTTCTACTGCTACAGACAAACACAGCTACCCATCTTGATCTTTCCCATGGGTGTATGACACTGCAGAACCCCCTCATTTTTTTTAATTTCAAGTGGGTAGCCATGTTGGTCTGCAGTAGAAGAATAAGATTTCAGTCCAGTAGCACCTTCAAGACCAACAAGATTCCCAGGGTGTAAGCTTTTGAGAGTCAAAGCTCCCTTTATCAGATGCAAAAGTATCTGATGTCCGGTATCTGATGAGAACCAGTTTGATGTAGTGGTTAAGAGCAAAGGACTGTAATCTGGAGAGCCGGGTTTGATTCCCTACTCCTCCACTTTATGCCAGCTGGGTGACCTTGGGTCAGTCACAGCTCCCTGGAGCTCTCTCAGCCCCACCCACCTCACAGCGTGTTTGTTGTGGGGATAATAATAACATACTTTGTAAACCACTCTGAGTGGGCATTAAGTTGTCCTGAAGGGTGGTATATAAATCGAATTTTTTAAAAAGTATTGGATGAAGGAAGCTTGACTTTATCCCCTGGTAATCTTGTTGGTCTTTAAGGTGCTACAGGACTGAAATCTTGCTCCCCTGATGTTTTAGTCAACATTCCAGAACAACATCCCAGAAAACTCCTAACTAGAGCCTGTTCTGGGGTGTCTATCCTAAGATTGCAAAGCCCAACAATTCTGACCCAAGGTTCATTTTGGGGTGTGTGCCTGACTTGCTGGGGTTGCAATAAAATACATTTTGTCCAGTCCTGCCTTTTGGTAACTTTGGACTCTGGGCTTAATGGTTTTATGAAGGCCTCCCGTTAGATGGAAAGGTATGTTTCGAATGCAAAGCACAGAATAAAACATTCAGCAAATGTAACTCAACTCATTCCACCCTCTGCACAGAGAAGTCTAATTCTATCTATAGGGCTTGCCAGCTGCAGCCTGCTGTTGGGTGGACCTTGCCAAAAGGACAAAAAGATAATAGAATTCAACAGTAATAGGTTAAACATACTATTAGGATCAAAGTCTGTTCCAATAGTTGGTCTATTAATACTTTTTACAGAAATCATACTATCATATTTGTGTAAAAGTACTTAATAAGTATGTATCATACAACATTTTGATGCCCCCAGATTTCTGCTCCAAAATCTGCCTCTGATTTTGTCACCCATGTAGGAACCATACCCATAGGGGTTTTTGCATGCCCCATATTGTACATGTATTGTCATGGGATGGCATGCGTGATTGCAAAATGGAAGCTGCGAGACAAATGACAAAATAAATAAAATAAAAATACCAGTAGTTAAGTGGCTGGGTTATCAATCAGCACTCTGCTGGTTCGAATCCCACTCCTGCCATGAGCTCAGTAGGTGGCCTTGCGTAAGCTACTCCTCTCAGCCCCAGCTCCCCAGCTGTATTGTGGGGATAATAATAACACCAACTTTGTTCACCACTCTGAGTGGGGCACTAATCTGTCCAGAAGAACAACATAAAACTGTAGTACTTCTTCCTCCTCCAAACCTGATCATGACTTCTTCTTCTCAAAAATCTAGTATTAGTACCAGAGGAGACATAGTCAACTGACCTGTGTATTTATAAGCTGCATTTACTTGGTCAATAGGATCCATTTGACCTCCACACCCAGGGAGAAAATTAGAGCCAGGGAACACATTTGAACTACAAATGCCAGGATAGCGTAAAGGAGTCTAAAGTGGTTAGCCGTTCGTCCTCTGGGTACAGAGCCTACCTGGACCAGGGAATGGGGAAAAGAATTGTGGACAAGCATTTGCTCAAACACTTCGCTAGCAGAGCAGTGAGTAGTTTTGTTTTTATATTTATGAGGGAGGTTGATCTATAGTTAGGACATATTGGAGGGCCCTGAGGTGATTTTAGCAAGACAGATAAGATAGTTTCATACACTGACTGAGGCAAGTTGGAGATTCCAGAAATTTCACTGACCACATTTGTTCCAAGTGGAGAAAACGTTATACGCTACGCTTTATACCCTTTTCAGGCATAGGTATCTGGGCCTGGGACCTTTCTGTATTTCATCAGTTTCATTGTTTGCTGTTTCAGAGCTGGAAGGAAACCTAAGGTAGTCCTGCTGCACTCCTGAAAGACCCTGGCTGAGAGAATCTCTGAAGGCTTCCAGTTATTTCATGTTGGGAATTAATTTTGTTTTTGTATAATGCTGAATAAAAGTCTAACAACTATTTGATGGATCTTGAGTTCCAATCCTGGTTGCATGGAAATCTGAGTTTTGTTCTGAATTCGTTTTCACCTATAGGCTGATACATTTCTGGACCTCTTTATAGGTTCTCAGGAGGGTTGGTGTGTGCTTATTATTAAGAATTCTGCCTGTTTGGCATCATTTTGGTTTACTTTGATAAAGGCTGTTACTATCATTTATTATGTGATATTATCATCCGTGTTTTACACGGAGTGGTCTTATATTCAAGTGTACTCTGTCTCCGTAGCGGTGCACGTGTATCCCCAAAGAAAGAACAAGTGTAAGTTATTTTGCTTGATCCTATTTGTGGTCTCTCTACACATTGCTATATCATGAGTCCCCCCTCCAACTTTCCATGCACTCGCTTGCACAGTCACACTTCAATTTGCTCCACATCACGTGTTCGATATCAGTTCCTCCTCCTCAACTGCTAAAAGTATCCCAGTTTCCCCCACCTCCATTCATTGAAATGCAGATCTTGACATGGTCTCACTCCTTAAAGAAATAAAAATTGGCAAGTCAAAGGAGCCTACAGTACTTGTTCTGGCAGCGAAAACAGAGCTGAATCAGCACTTTACCCTCTGGAATCACTTGCAGATGCGATCACACAGATTGGGCTCACTATGAAAGCGGCACTCATGTGCGCAGAGCAAGAACAGCCTGCAGGGGAATTGAGGACTGCACATACAATCCTGCACTTGAGTGTCCCTAGCTACTACTTAGTAACTTGTAGAGAGACTCTTACACATGACGCTCAAGGGGGGACAGTCACGAACCCGTAATGACACAGCGAGGAGCAGAAACGCCTTCCGGGAGGCAGGCGGGGTCCTGGTGGGGGATCTCCCACTGCTCAGAGCAAAGCCACAAGTGACGAATGACACTTGCCTGGCAAGTGAACAGACTCACGTGTATTCATCCCTGTTCACTTGCCATTCACTTGCATGCCACATTGATCAAATGTGAGCAAGTGAGCGGCAAGTGAACAGGGAGGAATACACGTGAGTCTGTTCACTTGCCAGGCAAGTGTCATTCGTCACTTGTGGCTTGGCTCTTAGTAACTCTCTACACTTCCAACAGTCAAAGAGCAGCCATAGAACAGCAAAGAAAAATGCAGCAAGAACAATAACGGGCAGGAGAGGCAGCCACGCGGCGGGGACTCCAGCAACGGGAAGGGATAAAAGCGCCTCCTCTGCCCTCCCCCTTTGCAACAGCAGGAGGAAGCGAGGGCTGGTCTTCCTTTTGCTTTCATTCTTAGCAGACCGCGCTGGGCTTCCGAAGAGGCTGGGATCATGGCGGGTAGGTGGCTCGCTTGGAAACTTTTCGTCCGGTTGGGGTTTTTTGGAAGGGAGGCTACACTTTCATTCATCGCCTCCCCCGTTTTGTGAAATATTTGCTTGCCTGCTTCTGCTTCCCTCACTTGATTCTTGCCTTGAAGTGGGGGGGGGGGGCTCCATTGCCAGAGATCAGGCTGTCTCCATCCCACCCTACACTTCCCGCCGTTCTTTGCACAAAGAAAACCGTTTGCTGCTCAGTCGCGTGGCTGCTAGGAAAGGCAGGTTCCCTGGGGGTCTCGCAGGTGCTTAGATCGGATGGCAAAGATCGCTGCTTCTGCACTGTGAAAGAGGCGAGGCATGCTCTTCTGTTCTGACCTGCTGCGGCCCCTCGGGTCGGAAACTTCTTTCTCTTGCTTCCTGGTTTTTTAAAAAGGGAATTGATTGTCGACATCAGTTCGCAGCTTGTTCTCAGCCACTTCCAGGAGAATAGCCTTACCGCAAGAGCTGCAGTTTTCAGAAACGATGGGGCCTCGTGTGACTCCGAGAAAGAGGCTTGCCAGTCTCCAGGTGGGACCTAGAGATCTCCCGGAATTACAACTGATCTCCAGGCAATAGTCATCAGTTTTGCCTGCTTTGGAGGGTGGACTGTATGGCATTATACACCACTGAGCAACCACCCCAAACCCCCCACCCTCTCCAGGCTCCACCCCAAATCTCTAGGAATTCCCCAACTCAGAGTTGGCAACCCTCAAAGGACTTAAGTCCACCCTCCCTCACAAGCCTGCGTTGTTTTCTGGATTCAAAACATCCCAGGAAGAGTCTGGGACACAAAACTGGAGCAGGATTCCTTCGGTCCCACACAAATCTCCATCACTTCTGCCCAAATGCTTGCTGGAAAACCTGCTTGCCTCCCCAAATGTTTGACCCTCTCCCCCTCCTGCTGCTTTGCCGGAGATGCTTTATTTCCTTTCCTCATCTTCAAATGCAAATTCACCCACATTTTCTGGAAAGAGCGGGAGCACAGGGGATTCTGAAATCTCTACTTCGGACTGAAATGAAAGCTTCCTGTACCAAGGCCCTCATTTTGTGATCTTGGCCCTTCTCTCCCATGGTGTTTATCAGCAGCAGTGAAAAGAAGCTGGAAGCAAGGAACGCTTTAAAGACTCGTCCGACTTTTTATTCCAGCCTAAGCATTAGGACAGGACAGCCCACTTTGTCAAAGGCATGTAGGCTGTGCTGCGTGGAAACCCTCTCCGTTCCTTATGAGAAACAGGACCCAAAAACTTTTGCTGGAATAAGAAAAAGCTGATGAGTCTTTAAAGTGTTACTGGACTCCTGTTTCTTCTTGAGCTAGGAAACACTTCATGGTCCGCAGCTAGAACAAGAATAACGTGGGCTGATCATAGCCGGATTTTGTTTTAAGTTTGATCATAGCTGTTTTGTCCAATACCTCCCCAGTTCTGCTAAGGTTGCTTCCCCAAAATTCCTCCTGTGTTAGGCTGTCTGGAGTCCGTGGCTCTGCCATGAGTGTACGAGCTTTGTTGAAAGACTTTGAGCCAAAACACACGTTAAGAAATACCTAGGTTCAGCACGTGTTCTCTTACCTCAAGGTTTGCCGGGATCTGTAGGCGTCCTGGAAGCTTAAAGTAGGCGTCCTGGAAGCTTAAAGATCTGTAGGGGTCCTGGAAGCTTAAAGTCCTGGAAGCTTAAAGGATCTGTAAGCGTCCTGGAAGCTTAAAGGCGTCCTGGAAGCTTAAAGCTTAAAATACAGGCGCCTGTATTTCCCTTCCCCTTTTTGCTGCTCTGTAAATGCTAAACTTTAAGCTTCCAGGACTCCTACAGATCCCGGCAAACCTTGAGGTAAGAGAACACGTGCTGAACCTAGGTTTTTCTTAACGTGTGTTTTGGCTCTTTGATCTCAACACAGAACATGAAGCGCTGGTGAAGGAAAGAGATGTTTTTCCGTCTTCCAGCTCCTCTTCCCTGCTTGAGTTTAGGGCTTTGGGCTACTGTGGTCGTCTTGTATGCCTCCACTTTATTTAAATAGCAGCTCTTCTAAGATGGCTTGTACCTGCCTCTGTCCACTTGGCAACACCCCAAATGTGACTCCAAAGAAGGAAGGTACTTCTCCTTGATCACCTAGTGTATTTTCAGGACTTGAGACTTTGATCTCAGGTTCTTTTCCAACATTCTAGCCCCACTGACCACATTGCATCCACCCTCGGCTCTTGACCTCCTTCCAGCTAAGACAAGGACTGAGTGGGGTGTGTGTTTTTCTTACAGACAAGAAGTTGGGAGAAGCGCGAACACAGTTTGTGGAGAGGGTGAACAAAGCTGTCATTGGCCTTATGCTGGACGATCTGCTAAAAGAAGAGGTCCTAAATGACGAGGAGGTGGAGAAGGTGAAGGAGAAATCAGCTGTGACGCGGGAACAAGCCAGAATGCTGATTGATGACGTCAGGAAGAAAGGCCCCAGAGCCAGCCTCGTTGCCATCAAGAGCATCGTCTCGCGAGATGGCTTCTTGGCCGGCGAGCTGGGTCTGACCGCCTTCTTGGAAGGTATGTGTGAACTTGCAGTTTAGCCTCTACTCAGGTTATGTCCAGGCTCAATGCATTTGGCTGCCCTCAAGCAATTGGCCCACCAACTTCCAGGGGTGCTTCCCACAGTAGGTCCCAAACCAAGAGCCATTCCTCAGGACTGCTTGTGTAGGCAGGCTTGTTATGTATGAGTTTGAACAATCCTTAAAAAAAACACACAAAGGAAATGTCACTTCCGAAGGCTGCTTCGGCATGGTTGTTTTGGAGCATCCGTATGATATTGTCCCCAATTTCTGTTTCTGCTCCATTTTTCCTCCGCATCTCCTTGCACCTGCCATTCCTCTTGCCGCTGGAAGGCTTTTTGCTGGCCTTTTTATCTGTAGTAGCTATAGCATTATAACTGCACAGCAATATAGCTGCTACCAGTTTGTTTTTAAAAGCTGGCAAGGGGATGGAATGGTAGGTATATGAAGATTCCAAGGGGAAACTTGGAGAATTTCCCCACTGGTCTGTTGCCATTGGCGATGCCTCTGCGTTTGTGGTACCAAAAAGTGTATAACGAGGAATCGCCACCATGTGGAAGCAGCCAACCTGATGTTTCCTGAGATTTTTCAGTGGTCGTACATTGTGATCAATGCTCTGCCATGTGCTGAAGTATCAAGGCAGGGCATTCCACCAGCTTCCCTGTTTTAATTGCTTGTAGCCTATCCATGGTGTAGGCATCTTTTTTGCATGAAAGGGGGGAAATGACAGGTGGGAAGTTCAGCAGAGAGTAGTTCACACCCAACTGGGTAGATTGTTCACTCTTTTCACAATTTGTGCTCTGCCATGCGTGTCCTGCGAAACTTGGCCTTCTCTTTGCAGTAACTCCCCCACCTATTCACCCAATGCATTCTGCCTACTGAATGTTACACTTCATGCATCTAATGAAGTGGGCCTTGGCTCTTCTGGACTACCGCAATAGATTCAGTAGTCTTTTAGGTACCACAAGATTCCTTGCTTATTTATTTATATATCCTGCTTTTCTTCCCAATGGGGACCCAAGGCAGCTTACATAGTTTTCCCCTCTTCTATTTTATCCTCACAACAACAACCCTGTGAGGTAAGTTAGGCTGAGAGAGAGTGACAGGCCTAAGGTCACCCAGCGAGCTTCCATGGCAGAGTGGGGATTAGAACTTGCTCTAACCACTATACCACACAGGCTTTCTTTGTTACTCATGAAGAGTGCAGTTAAAGTTTTCTATTTTAAAGATTTTTTCATTGTTTTCACTTTTTGAAACTACTTGTATTGAAACGCAATATATGCATTAACAGAGATCTTCCATCTTGGCTCCAGGAAGTCCATCTCCACAGCCCCTCCAAGCTGCCAGATCAAGAACTGTCCTCTCTGTGGAAGAAACCCAGCCTGTGGAATCCAGGCAGGGGATCAAGCTTTGTCCTCTGAACGTCTTTGAGAAGATCCAAAATGAGAAAGCTGACAAGGTGCTGGCAGAACTAAATTGACTTTTAGGACTGGGGATTTGGTGGCCCCAACAGGATAGGAGCAGCTGTTGCCACTTGACATTTCTGCTTAACAGATAGATGTGTTTGTGAAAATGAAGACAAGGAAGCTTATATCTTGTTTGGAGTAAAGGAACATATGCCCTGACTTGGATAGCCCAGGCTATCCAAGATCTTGCCAGATCTTAAAAGCTAAGCAGCGTCAACTTTGGTTAGTAATTGGAGGGGAGACCTCCAAGGAAAACTAGGGTGGCTGCAGAGGCAGGGCAATGGCAAACCATTTCTGTTAAGGTCTCTTGCATTGAAAAATGCAGTAGGGGTTGCCATAAGTCAGCTGTGACTTGAAGGCATTTTCCACCACCAAAGGAGAATATAACTGGAGCCAGGCAAGTTGTGTACAGATGGTACTAGATGTCATTTGGAGGCTCCATTTTACTGTGGGGGCTTCCTGTTATCCAAGTGGGGAATAATCCTCATGTTGAATCAGCCTAAGAGGGGAAATTGTAGGCTTATAGCAGCTTATCAAAGCAAGTTCTGAGCAGAAATTTAATAATAACAACAACAACATTTGATTTATATACTACCCTTCAGGACAACTTAATGCCCACTCAGAGTGGTTTGCAAAGTATGTTGTTGTTATCCTCACGACAATCACCTGTGAGGTGGGTGGGGTTGAGAGAGCTCTGAGAGAGCTGTGACTGCCGCAGTGTCACCCAGCTGGATTCAAGCGGAGGATTAGAAAATCAAACCTGGTTCTCCAGATTAGAGTCCTGGTTTTCCAGATAGGCGTCCCCAACATTTGGACCACCAATAATCCAAAAAAGTCAATCTAAGGAAAAAGCAAGATATGCATGTTGCAAACGTGCTCCATTTTAAGAAGAGTTCTAGTTCTTTGCTCTGTGGAGAGAAAACTGACCCTAGGATCCGGAATGACCGTGTGCTCTAGGAGGTCCTCCTAGCCTTCTTCAGCAATCCGGGCTGAAGAAGGCTTGTCACTCCCCATCCCTCCCACCCCAACAGATCTATCCTATTATCGGGGACTTGAAGATGCGCACCCGCATGGCCTTGATCATCTGCAACATAGAGTTTGAGTCTAACAACTTCTCCAGGAGGGATGGAGCAGAAAAGGACATGGAAGGGATGGAGTGCCTCCTGACAGGCCTGGGGTACAAGGTGGAAATGAAGAAGAATTTATGCTCAGAGGTAGGAAGTGCACTGGGATGGTTGGAGGCCAGGGCCCGTCCTTTACCGGGCTGACTAATGAGCAAGAGATGTTATTGTCTATGCTCAGTTAGGGTTGCTGGTTTATCAATTTTGCAAGGTTTTTAGTATTTTTAGCAGCTGCCAAGCAGGCACAGAGAGGAATAGTTAACCCTCCCCTGTGCCTTGATGCCACTGCAGATCAGGGGGCTCTCCCCCACTGCTTTTTATGGCCAGTTGACACATCTGGCATTTCCCAGTCTCCTGGGTCCTGTAAAATTTGACTTAGAGTTGTAGGTATTCTTTAGCAAGGACAATCTGGTTCACAGAGATTCAGACATCAATGAAAGGTTGTTTTATCCCCCAAAAAAGTTGCAATCAGTTTAGCAACACACAAGTTCCCAACATTCATGGAATGGAGGGGTATTGTGGCAGAAGGACAACTCACTGCAAGTAGAGAAGAACTGTAAGAAGGGAAAGAGATACTCGGGCAGTGATCTTCACACACGCTGAATAAGTGCACACTGCACTTTCAGTGCAGTTTGCAATGGCATTTTACCATGAGAAATGGGAAAATCCACTTGCAAACTAATGCTCGAGTACATCGAAATTGGATTGAAAGTGCACTATCCAGCGTGTGTGAAAGCAGCATTACAATAAAGGAAGAAGAGCATCAGAGCACCCCAGTTTTCCTCTAAAAGGGTGCACAGTTCAGTTGGTTGTCATTGCAAGACTGACCCAACCTCCTGGCTCATTGCTTGCAGGGCATGGCCAATTGTTTGAAATCCTTTGCTGCCCGGGAGGAACACAAGACCTCGGACAGCACCTTCGTGGTGCTCATGTCTCATGGTCTGCGGTCCGGCCTGTGTGGCGTGAAGAGTCAGGGCGAGAACTCGGACATCCTGTCCCACGACACCATCTACTCCATCCTCAACAACAAGAACTGCCCGGCTCTGAGGGATAAGCCCAAAGTGATCATCATCCAAGCGTGCCGTGGAGGTAGGTTTGGGGCATGGAATTCTAGGAAAGAGAAGAGGCAAAAGGTGGTGGAAGCAGGCAGGATTGTCTTGTAGGCATGGCAAGTCTTCTTGTAAGGGGGCCAACTTGTTTGCCTGTCTCAGTCCTTCTGCCTTTCACATCTGCTCCATCAGCAAATGTTTATCTCCAGGCTGGGCAAGATTTCCCTAGCTGATTTCTGTAGATCAAGTTGCTGTCAGAGGCACAGGAGTAGGACAGGTGGGTTTTCTTCTAGCCGCTTGGCAATCCCGTCACAGAACATAGCGCTAATCCTCGCCTGCTTTTCACCACTGGCTTTATGCCTTAGAATGTTTCAACTCCTTCTCTGTGGAATGCCAGCATTCTTCACAGGACCCACTTCAAAGTGTGGACGTCACGCAAAACGAATAGCTCTGAAAGTGAGTCATAAAACAGAAGCACATTTATCAACCAGCCACAGTGCAAAATATTAATTTATTTTCTGCATTTATACCCCACCTTTCTTCCCAATGTGGACCCAAAGTGGAATACATAGTTCTCTTTTCCATTTTTCCTTACAACAGCTCTGAGAAGTAGGCTAGGCTAGCAGAGAGAGAGTGAGAGTGACCAAAGGTCACCTGGCAAGCTTCCATGGCAGGTGTTGTGGGTGTCCCAGATCTTAGCCTGGCTCTCTAATGACTACACCACACTGGCTGAATGTATCTGCTTGGGCAGAGGTTTCCAGATGTGGATGTGCAGGCATTTAACTTTTCACTGTATCAAATGGCTCATGCCGAGTAACTGTATCAAATGGCTCTCGGTGTCAGATATCCACACTTTAAGTCTTTCTGGTAGGAAACTGCAGTGTTTATTTTCCTCACGGCAATTGCAAGGTGCAGAACAGATTTCGGTCTGAACAGGAGCCCAATGAGGTGAGCACCAGATCTAGAGGGCCACATGCAAATTGGCTGGGCAAGGAAGCTACTACCACAAGGAGATTGTTTCCCACTTGGACAGTGGAAAGCCCCTGCAATAAATAGGAGCGTCCATGTGATGTCATGTCCAGTTATGCTGCCGTAGTCCCCAGGAGCCAGAGGTTGGAGTTAGGAGGCCAGTCACGACCAGGCAACAAAGAGTAAACAGAATCCAATCCACATGTCAGGGGTTGCAGAAAGGCCAAGAGTCTGGTCCAGTCCAAGGGTCAGAGTTCCAGAGCTGGGTAATAGCAAGGATAGTGGAGCAGCCGTACAGTGTACTTGTTGCTCTTCATCTAACTTGAGGTCAGCTGCAGCTGGGTCAGCTTGAGAGCAAACTGCAGGCAGCTCTTCTCTGATGAATCTTCACTGAGCACAGAACAAGGCTGACTTACGACACCAGTTGCCCTTGGTCAACGGCCTCCATTTTGTTTTCCAGAAAACAAAGGCATTATATATGTGAGTGACACAAAGATGCTCTCTGCTGACTCCCTCTCACCTGACCTGGGGCCCCTGGAAGAGTACGAAAGTGATGCCATTCGGCGAACGCATGTGGAGAGTGACTTAATCTGCTTCTGTTCTACAACCCCAGGTAAGAAGAGGCTCTGGGAGCAAGTTTTGGAGACGGAGGCAGGATTAGCGGCTAGGGTTGCTGGCTTTTTTCTCTAGCTTTCCTCCTGGGTTTTTAACTGCCCAGCAGAAAGGTGCCTTCTCTGGAGTGAATAGCTTGGCCCCACCTCACCTTTCCTCTTGGCTCTGTAAGTAAGTAAATAATGTTTACTGAAATGCAAGACAAGGTTTTTTTTCACAAGTATGTCATTAAAAAAAGATGAGAGTCTTATGTTTACATACAAACAGTTATGTCCAATAAGAATTTGTGTGTGAGAATGTATAGGTTTTTTAAGGTGGGAGTTTCCTTACATTCAGGTTTGTTTTCCATTTGCATAAACACAATAAAATTTATTTACTTAACTTCATTTATACCCCACCTTTCTCCCCAGTGGTGACCCAAAGCGGACACCATTGTTCTCTACTCTTCCACTTTATCCTCACAGCAACCCTCTGAGGTGGGCTAGGCTTAGTGTGTGTGACTACCTAAGGTCACTCACTTTTTTCTGTAAATTTCTAATAGATGTTGTATAAGATTGGCTTCATAGCCAGGCAGGGTTGATTCCCTTTTCTGGTTGACAGAGTGGGAATTCGAACCTGGGTCTTCAATATCCTGTAAAAGCATTGATCAAAATTCCAGTGTGGCCCAGTGCTATTAAAGGCACAGGAGCCTGCGTGTCCTCTGCTCCACTTGGTGGCTCCCATCTGCGTTGTTGACATGCCTGTAGACTCTTGGCTCTGGTCTCACGTGCATTCTTGTGATAACCTTAAAAAACTGTGGTCTGCAACCAACATTGCCTCTTATAGATAACGTGTCCTGGAGAAGCCCCCAGACAGGATCCGTCTTCATTGTCCAGCTGAGAAAGCAGATGCAGGAACATGCCTGGCGCTGCCACTTGGACGAGATCTTCAGGAAGGTATGCCCTCTGAGCATCGTTTGGCTTGGGATATGTCTCCATGCTACAGGGGAATGTATCTGAAGTTGCTCCCCCCACAAAAAAAGGCAGAGCACTGCTCCATCCATCTCTGTTCTGTCTGCTCTGAGTCTCAGGCCAAGATAATCGTCGACTTGCTGAGAATCTTTTACTAGAGAGGAGGGAACTTAACCTTTGTTGGGCCTGCAGCAGGCAAAGGACAGGCACTGCCCAACTAACCGCCTTACACCAAATCAGACCAACTCCTCTGTGCTTTCTCTGAATGGTAGCAGCTTTCCAAGCTCCCAGACTGGGAAGGATCTTTCCCAACACCTGAGAACCTTGAAGGACTGAAGCTGGCACTTTCTGCCTTGATGCCAAGCATGTGTTCAGCCATGGAGTAAATGCATCCAGATGTTTCCCTTTGCTGTGCAAACACACTGGGGCCATTTCCACACGGCTTACCTTGTTTCAGAAAACAGTGAAATCTCGTGCGAAATCTCGCGAGAAGATGCTGTTGTCATGTCTTCTTGCGTGATAACAGCATCTTCTCACGAGATTTTGTGCAAGATTTTGCTGTTTTCCGGAACAAGGTAAGCTGTGTGGCAACGGCCTGTGTCCTGAAGGCAGGTCTGCATGTGCACGCTGCAAGTCTAGTGCCAATTAGGGTGGCCAGCTCCAGGTTAGGAAATTCCTGGCGATTTGGGGGTGGAGCCTGGGGAGGGCAGGGTTTGGGGAAGGGAGAGACCTCAGTGGGGTATCATTTATAATTTATTTAAAACATTTATATGCTGCCTTTCCACTCAAATAGGGTCCCCATGGCAGTGAACAAGAGACATTAAAATATTTAAAACATTAAAACAACTAGCAACAAAGCCCATTGTGAGAAAAAATACAACGAGCTCTAGAAAACTGATTTGGCTGCACTCCGCAGGGGGCTGAATTGGCCCCAAATGGGCCCGATTTGGACGGAATTGGGCCTGGGAGCGCTCCTCCACTCCACAGTTGTCCGATCTGGCCCTGATTCGGGCTATGCTGGGAGGCCGTGTGACCGGGAGTGCTGGGGGGGGGGGGCGCAGGGGAAGGGCCTGTCATGGGCCAGTCTGAGTTCAGTGAAAATGAGGACTACTCAGGAGGAGAGGAGCTCTGCTGAGCCCCTGACTCAGCAGAAGCTGGCAATCAGGAAGAACAGCTGCTGGCTAATCAGAGTCCACAGCCAGCAGCTGACACACCCTCAAGCCCCAAAGTCATAGAGGAAGCTCAGCCAGGAATTTCCAACACCACAGGTGAAGCCTAGCCAGGGGCTTCCACCCCCCCTTCCCCCCCTTGCCCAGTTCACCCACAGAGCGTCACAGACAAAGGCAGAGAGTGGAGCTGCAGGGGAGATCGCCTCCTGGGCTCGCCTCCTGGGCCGACACTAGCTGCTCGTGGAGAGTGAAGATGAGTCGCATCAGGATAGAGCCCAAGCAGCTGGCTACAAACCACGTCTGGATATAAAAGCCAGTCTACAGGAACTGCCTGGTGTGGAAGCAATGTGTTTCGTTCTTGCTACTGCCGCAACCACTCCCTTGAACCTGGCCTTGCTCCTGTAGCTTTGGACTGTGGCCTGTCTCTGCCTGCACCTAGACCTGATCTTACCGGTAACTGACTTACAGACCCACTCCCACCCCCCCGACTTAGCTTTTGAATTTTGGACTCACCTCTGGCCTGGGACTTGTGTGCCAACTTTGGACTGGAATTGGACAACTCTGCTTGGGCTAGCCCAACCCACGACAGGGACCTGGAGTGCTCCTCTGCTCCGCGGCTGCCCAATCCAGCCTTAATTCGGGCCAGATCAGGTGGCTGTGGGCTTGGGAGTGCTGGTGGGGGTGGCAGAAAAGGTCCTGGAGCTCTCCTGTGCTCCGCAGCCGCCAGATCCGGCCCCAGCTCGGCTAGTACAGGTAGCACAAAAGAGGACGAGGCCCCTCTAAAAGATTCAACTGGCCATGCTGCAGTGAGAAAAGTTGTCCCTGCTGAAGTTTTCTAATCTACCAAGCTGCCTTGTAACCAGCCACTGGTGAAGTCACTCCTGGCACCTCCAGAGAACCAGGCAGGGAAGCTTTTAACAGTTGGTCATTCTTTTTTCTCCTTTCATGCTGCTGATATTTGAGCACCTTTGGCACAGGTAGGCACCTGGGCTAGGGGAAGAATGCTGAGGCTGGTGATAGTGCTGGCTTATTTGTAAAGTTGCCAGCCCACCTTCCTTTAAACCAAGGGACAGGGTGGTCACTAGACAGGTGGCAAACTTCAGAGGACCAATCATGTCCCTTCTAGTTGAAAACTGGAAGCTATGGGGTCTTAGCAGGGCTAAAATCAGCCACAAACATAGCATTTTCACTGGGGCCAAATTGGTCCCAGAGACCCACAGTTTTTGGTTTTCAACCAGAAGTGACATCATCGGGGCTTCTGAAGCTCACACACCCTTTTGCCAGGTGTTCTGGTGGCTTCTGGCCTGTCTCTCCACTGCCACCCCCCTATCAGCCAGGTGAGCAGGGACAGGGGTGAAAGTTGGGGGTGGAGGATAACCAGCTCAGGCACTTGATTTGCTGGGCACCCAGCCCTCCTATCTTGCTCCATCTTTCCCTCCTCCTATTTCTGACATGATTTCTCCTGACTCTCTTGCATCCCAGGTCCAGCAGGAATTTCAAAACAACCCGCTGCAGATGCCCACCAAAGAGAGAGCCACTCTGCTGAAAAGATTCTACCTCTTCCCGGGCCACTGAAGACAATTAAGGGCCTCAGTCTGCAGTTTCCAAACCAGCCTCTAGGGAGAAGTGGGTGGAGCAACATGGCAAGAGAGGGCGGAGCCAGCTCCCTCCAGATGTTCTCCGCATTTTCTCCTCACAAGCAGAGCAGCACTTCAAACCAAGTCTAGCACAGCTGTTTACAGACAGTAACTTTTCTCAGGCTTTCAGGCAATGTTGAAGTGCCTTCAGAAGTATCTTCTGCTGCAGAGGGGAGGGCCCTCCTCTTTGGCTCTCCACAGACTCCAGCAGCTGTTTTGCTGGTGTAGCATGGAAAGGTGATTGGATGCCAACTTCTCCACTTCCTCACCTGTCTCCATCACCACCCTGGTCCCACCTGTGTCCTTTCCCTCAATTTGCACCATCCGTCAAAATGTCCTAATCACTGTATCAGTGCATTGCACCAGAGAGCGAGTTTAGCTGCATACCTAGGCTTGTGTTGTTGTGTTGTTCTCCTGCACTGAAAAACAACTGTAAACACCAATCTGTCACTTGCACTTCTTAGAATCAATAAATGAATGGTCTTGAATGAAGCAGAGCCAGAAGAGGTGAAGCAGCAATCTACTCTGACGCGGGAACAGGCCAGAATGTTGATCGACAGCGTCAGGAGGAAAGGCCCCAGTGCCAGCCTCATTGCCATCAAGTGCCTCTGCTCCCGAGATGCCTTCCTGGCTGAAGAGCTGGGCCTGAAAGCTTTCTTGGCGGGCGTGTGCCACCTTGCAATTTAGCCTCTAACCTGGGGTATGCCCAGGCTCAATGCATTTGGCTGCCCCCAAGCAATTTACCCACCAACCTCCAGAGGTACGCACCACAACTTGGCCCAAGCCAAAAGCCATTCCCCAGGATTGCTTGTGCAGTCCGGCTGGCTCTGGGTATGTTTGCAAGATCCTTTTTTTTAACAAAGAAGAATCACCACAAAGTGATGCTTCAGCAGTTGCATATTTCAACAAATCATCTTCCACATGTAGAGATACAAAACCTGGAATCCCCCAAGTTCCCCATTTGAATTGCTTGTTTCTGGTTTTAGTGATAGTCTCCTTTGTTTTTGCACTGGCACAGATGCCAAAGTCCCCATCATGATGTCTGTGGGCACAATAGTGTCCAGGAACACCTTTCCTGGCACCCACCAAGCGTCTTTAGAAAGTGGGCACGGTCAAATGGGGATTTTGTTCAACAGCTGCTGTCACTATAGTGTAACAATCTTCACTGTGTGACTGGTAAGCTGTGTGTATGCAAAAAAGAATATTTTTCAACTATTTTATTTATGTCATTTACAGTCCGCCTTTCTCACTGAGACTCAACGCAGATTACACAGTGTGAGATTAGTACAGTCAATTTCAAGGACATTTCCATAAATAATGCCATAGAGTAAATAAACACAAGTTTACAAAGTCATAGCATTAGCAAGAATCCAATGCAGAGTTGAAGAAATGCTGAAACAGAGCATAAGCAATTCTAGGGCTGACATTAGACACATGAAGCACAAGTAGCTCATAGGAGCACATATTTAAGACAACAGGTAGTACATAAGGCAACATAGTGGTGAAGTCTGTATTCATTAGCAAAGCTTCTGAGACCCCCCTCCCTACAATACAATACTAAAGCCTTTTTTAATCAGTTTTGCATCATTTGTGGAAAGCTAGGAGAGTGGGGACTCTTAGGCAGTCCATTCCACAGGGTAGGGGCCACCACAGAGAAGGCCCGTGTACAGGCAGCTGTTGATTTTGCCCATGTGCAGGGTGGCACCTACAGGAGACCCGTTCAGATGAGAGAAGTTGCCGTGGTGGAACATAGGGGGAGAGGCCTTCCCGAAGATATGCTGGACCAAGGCCATGAAGAGCTTTGTATGTAATAACCAATACCTTGAAGAGAGCATGGTAATTGATAGGTAGCCAATGGAGTGACTGCAGAATGGGAGTGATGTTCGTGCTCCTGCTTACTTCTGATAACAGCCATGCCACAGTGTTTTGCACCAATTGGAGTCTCCTAGTTAACTTAGATGGGTCAAGTAGCATGGATCCAGGTGGAAAGATCGAGGTAAGAAGCTCAGGCTAGAGTGAGGTTGCAGAAAGTGTTTTTTGTGGCTGCCTTAAATTGTTTTTCTAGTAGTAGCACTGGATCCAGTATAACCCTTAGGCTCTTAACCGAGTCTACATGGGACAGATGAACTCCATTAAAAGTGGGGAGTACAATGTCCAGTATAACCCCATGGCTCTTAACAGAGTCTGCAAGGGACAGACAAACTCCATCAAAATTGGGGAGTACAATGTCCTTCAAGATCTCCTGCCTTCCCAACAAGCATCACTTCTGTCTTGTCTGGGTTCAATTTCAATTTGTTCGTTTTTGGTCATTTCACCACAGGTGTCAGGCATCAATCCAAGATTTCTACTGCATCCTGTGGGAACCTGGATGGTGAAAAATTCGTTTTAAATTTTAATAAATTATCAATAAATAATATTTAAATTCAATACATTCATTTTAAAAGGCACTCTGAAGCAGAGCTTCTGCCTGAAATGTTGAAAACTGACTATGAGAGGTACACATAACCCTGCACTCCACGACATGTTGTAGCTGTGGCTGCTCCCACATCAGAATCCCAAAGGTGCCTGCAGGCTTAAAAAGGTTGGGGCCCCCTGAGCTACGCAATTCTCCCCTTCCAGTCTGAAACCGATGATAAAGAAGGACCGTAAGAGCCCCGTGGTGCAGAGTGGTAAGCGGCAGTACTGCAGCCCAAGCTCTGCTCATGACCTGAGTTTGATCCTGGCGGAAGCCAGGTTCAGGTAGCCAGCTCAAGGTTGACTCAGCCTTCCATCCTTCTGAGGTTGGTAAAATGAGTACCCAGTTTCCTGGGGATAAAGTATAAATGACTGGGTAAGGCAGTGGCAAACCACCCCATAAAAAGTCTGCCAAGAAAACATCATGATGTGACATCCCCTCCATGGGTCAGTAATGACTCGGTGCTTGCACAAGGCCACCAAAGATTCTCCCTGAGCCCCTCCTTCACATTCAGAAGAATGCACCCACCACGATGCATGATTAAGAACAGATATGCTGCTCCAATTTCCCCCAGCGGCACCTTGCCTAGCTCCCCAGAACTGTGCACCCCTTGTTCTCGCCCCAGTGGCCCTTCGCTACCCATTATCCCAACTTTTTAAATATTCTTCCTAATCATATGCCCTGACATCTATGATTCAATCTTGGAGGAAATAGAAAAAAGGAAGAGCGTGGGGAAAATAAACAGGAAAGTCAATCAATAAAAGAGAAAGCAGAAATGAAAGAAGGCAAGAAGGAAAGGGTAGCTAAACTCTTACCCATGACTATATGACAGTGTAAAGTCCCCCTTGTTTTGTAATTTCAAGTGGGTAGCCACGTCGGTCTGCAGTAGCAGAATAAGATTTCAGTCCAGGAGCACCTTAAGGACCAACAAAATTCCCAGGGTGTAAGCTTTCGAGAGTCAAACTCCCTTTATCAGATGCAAAAGTATCTGATGTCAGGTATTGGATGGAGCTTGTCTTCATGCCCTGGAAATCTTGTTAATCTTTAAGGTGCAACGGGACTGAAATCTTGCTCCCCTCATTTTTTAGTCAACATTCCAGAACATCATCCCAGAAAACTCTTAGCAAGAGTCTGTTCTGGGATGTCTGCCCTAAGGCTGCAAAGCCCAACAAGATTCTGACCCAAGGTTTATTTTTGCAGGTGTGCCCGATTTCTCAGCACGCAGTAAAATATATCATGCCCAGTGCTTCCGTTTGGTAACTTTGGACTCTGGACTTAATGGTTTTATGAAGGCCTCCCTTTAGATGGTAATTATGTTTCGAATGCAAAGCACAGAATAAACGTTCAGCAAGTTTAACTCAACCCATCCCACCCTCTGCCTAGAGAAGCCTCATTCTATCTATAGGGCTTGCCAGCTGCAGCCTGCTGTTGGGTGGAGCTTGCCAAACACACAGTGGCTCCAGATTTTTGTTTTTACTCTTTAGGTTTATCATAGAACAACAACAGTAATAAAGAAAATAGAATAAGAATTCAACAGTAATAGGTTAAAAATACTAGTAGGATGAAAACGTGTTCCAATATTAATGCTTTTTACAAAAATCGACAAAAAAGAGAACAGAATTCAACAGTAATTGGTTAAACATACTAGTCGGATCAAAGTATGTTCCAATAACTGGTCTATTAATGCTTTTTACAGAAATCATACTATCATATTTGCAAAGAAGTACTTAATAAGCATGTGTCATGCAACAGTTTTTTGGTGCCCCTCGATTTCTGCCTCTAAATCTGACCCAGATGGGACCACTGATTTTGTCACCCAGGTAGCTCTGAGGAACCAGGCCCATAGGGGGTTTTGCATGGCCCACACTCTGTGTGTATTTTCATGGGATGGCATGCATGACTGTAAAATGAGAGCTGAGAGACATACCAATGCTTAAGTGTTTGGGTTGTGGATCAGCACTCTGCTGGTTCGAATCCCACTACTGCCATGAGCTCAGCAGGTGGCCTTGAGTAAGCCGCTCTTCTCAGCCCCAGCTCTCCAGCTGTATTGTGTGAATAACACTGACTTTGTTACTGCTCTGAGTGGGGCTCTAGTCTGTCTAGAAGAATGGTATATAATTGCAGTTGTTCTTCATGACTTCTTCTTAAAAATCTAGTATGACTAGACAGTACCAGCTGTTGCGGGACCTTGTACCTTTATAAATTGCATTTATTCGGTCAATAAGATTCATTTGATACAATTTAAATGTTTTCTCCATACCCAGGGAGAAAACTAGAGCCAGAGAACACTTTTGATCTACAAATACCAGGTCAATTCCTCGTCCTGCCTGGACCAGGGAATGGGGAAGAGAATTATGGCCAAGCATTTGCACAATCACTTAGCTAGTACAGCAGGGAGTAGTTTTGTTTTTTATATTTATGAGGGAGATTGGTCCTCTGTTAGTCTCTTGCCATGAAAACCCCACTAGGGGTTGCCCTCAAGCTATGACCTGAGGGCACTCTCCACAACCATACATCGAGGAGGAATACCTAAACGTTCAGGTAAAAAAAATAAATCCCTATGCATTTTGCAGTCTGATTTAGACCAAGTTCACAGGAGAGATTCATGTTAACTAGACTCCAAACTCAAATGTGTACAAAACGTGACTGGGAAACACTGTGGAACACACCTGGGGCAGCAGGGCTGACGACACAAAGCAGCGGATTCCACAACCACTGGCGACGTGTGTTGGGTTGGGCAGATGAGAGGGCGACTTCTGTCCAGGTGTGGTACTTGCTTTGCGTACAGAAAGCCCTCCCAGGTCCCAATCCCAGCTGCTGGATCTTTGCATCGTGTTAGGTAAGACCTCTATGCTCAAAGGGGAAAAAAAATGAGCCCATAACAGCGAGAAGTAGAAGCTCCTTCCTAGATGCAGGTAGGGCCCTGGTGGAAGATTTCCCAATACTCAGACTTGAGTCTTGCAGAGTGGTAAGCTGCAGTACAGGAGCCCAAGCTCCGCTCGCGATCTGAGTTCGATCCTGGCAGAAGCTGGGTTCAGGTAGCTGGCTCAAGGTTGACTCAGCCTTCCATCCTTCTGAGGTCAGTAAATGAGTACCCAGTTTCCTGGGGGTAAAGTGTAGATGACTGGGGAAGGCAATGGCAAACCACCCTGTAACAAAAGTCTGCCAAGAAAATGTCATGATGCGACATTCCCCCATGGGGCAGTAATGACTCGGTGCTTGCACAGGGGACTCCCTTTACCTTTACCTTACACAAAACATCAGGAGGACGCTCAAGAGACTTGTGCTCTGTCTCCCTTGCAGTGCAGCGTATCCACAATGGGAGAAAAAGTGTAAGATCTTTCACTTGAGCGTCCCTGTCTCTCTGCTGTAACTTGCTACACTCCAACAGTCAAAGAACAGCAGTAGAACATCAGCAGTAATAATAAGGGTCAGGAGAAGTGGCCAGCGTTCCCCACCCAGGTTCTCCCGCTGGGACTCCGGCAGTGGGGAAGGATAAAAGAGCCTTATCTGTCCTGGGGAGGCCCTTCCCCTTTGCAATAGCAGGAGGAAGCAAGACCTGGTCTTAGTTTTGCTTTCATTCTTAGCAGACCGCGCTGGGCTTCCGAAGAGGCTGGGATCATGGCGGGTAGGTGGCGTGCTTGGAAACTTTTCATCGGGTTGGGAATTTTTGGAAGGGAGGCTACACTTTGCTTTCTCATTCACCCCTGGCGTCAGAATTTTGTTAGTGGGTACAATCCCCTGCCCCGGCTTCTGCCTCCCCCCCCCCTTGATTCTTGCCTCGGAGGTCTCCGTTGCCAGAGATCAGCTGTCTCCCCACCCCACCTCACCCTTCTGCGCACACAAAACTGTTTGAAGCTCAGTTGCTTGGCTGGTAGAAACGCAGTTTCCCTGGGGAGTCGCAGGCGCTCAGATCGGATGGCAAACATCTGGGCACCGCTGCTTCTGCACTGTGAAAGAGGCGCGGCGCGCTCTTCTGCTCTGAGCTGCTGCAGCTCGTTGGATCAGAACCGTCTTTCTCTTGCTTCCTGGTCTTTAAAAAAAGAATTGATCGTTGACGTCATTTCGCAGCGGCAGCCTGTTTTCAGCCCCTTGCTGGAGAATGGAGTTTTACCGCAAGGGCTGCAGTTTTCTGTGACTCCGAGAAAGAGGCTTGCCAGCCTCCCTGTGGGGCCTGGAGATCTTTCGGAATTACAACTGATCTCCAGGCAACAGACATCAGTGCCCCTGGCGAAACTGCCTGCTTTGGAGATCAAGAATAACCAGGGCTGATCATAGCCTTTTTAAAAAAATGTTTTAAATTTGATCACAGCCATTTTGTCCAATACCTCCCCACCTCTGCTGGCTATGTCTAGGCCCTTTGAAGTCCACAGCCTCTACCCAGAGTGTGATTTTCAGTCTTTCAGCTCCTCTGCCCTGCTTGAGTGTAGGGCCCTAGCCTACTGTGGTCTTGTACACCTACACTTTATTTAAATGGGAGATCTTCTATGATTGCTTGTACCTGCAACACCCTAAATGTGACTCACAAGGAAGAAAGTTACTTATCCGTGGTCACCTACTGTATTTTCAGGACTTGAGTCTTTGATCTCTGGTTCCTTTCCAACATTCTAGTCCACGGGCCACATTGCATCCACCCTCGGCTTTTCACCCCCTTCCAACTAAGACAAGGACTGAGTGGGGTGTGTGTGTTTTCCTTACAGGCAAGAAGTGGGGAGAAGTGCGAAAACAGTTGGTAGAGAGGGTGACTAAAGCTGTCGTCGGCCACATCCTGGAGGATCTGCTAAAAGAAGGGGTCCTAAATGATGAGGACGTGGAAAAGGTGAAGGAGAAAGATGCTAAGTCACGGGAGCAAGCCAAAATGTTGATGGATATTGCCAAGAAGAAGGGCCCCAAAGCCTACTTCATTGCCATTGAGAGTATCTGCTCCAGAGACAGCTTGCTGGCTAAGGAGCTGGGTCTGACAGCCTTCTTGGAAGGTATGTGTAATCTTGCAGTTTAGCCTCTACCCAGGGTATGCCCAGGCTCAATGCATTTGGCTGCCCCCAAGCAAATGACCCCAACTTAGTTCCAAAGATGCTTCCCACAGCTGGTCCCAAACCAAGACCTGTTCCCAAGATTGCTTGTGCAGTCAGGCTGGCTATGCAGGAGTTTGGACAATCCTTTTTTTAATCAAACATGGAATATCACTTGGCTGCTTCCACGTGGTTGCAAACCTGTTTAAGGCTCATTTTTTTTCTGCAAGATTGGTGTCAAAGTGAGTGTGCCCATCCTGTGGATCGGGAAATGTGGATTTCTGGTCTTCCCCATCAGCATCTGCTTTATTTTCCCTCCATATCCCTCTGTGCCCACCATTCTCCCTGCCGCTGGAAGGCATTTTGCCGGCTTTTTTATTTATAGTGGTGTGACAGAACCCTAAGATTCCATGTGGCTCAAGAGCACCACCTTGAGCGTCTGGATTCTTGGACCCCTGGGGTTTAAATGAGGGTAAGGCCAAATCCACACGTCTCAAGTTTTCTGCTTTTTTCCTGCCCATTATTCACTTCTCAGAGGGCTGTTCACATACTCTTACCTCAATCCCGCCATTCTCTCGCTTCTTTCTTTTCTTTTTTAATTAAAATTTTTATTGGATGGTTAACATAACATATATACTGTTAATACATCTTACTTACTAATTATCCCCTATAGATATAGTGTATGCTCCCCACCCCCTCCCCTCCCCCTTTCCTCTATTGACTTCCAACAGCACTACAACCCCCCGTTTCTGTTACAAATACTATCGCTTAGCTGTCATTTTAAACTTAATGGTAAAGATTTACATTCTCTCGCTTCTTTCGCGTTGCACCTCAGATGAATTTGTCATGCGTTCAAACGCTTCTCTTGCGCGGTTCTCACCATGGATGTGGACAAATAGAAGCGTTTCACAAGTAGACCGCCCCCTTCAAACCACCCCACTTCCATGTTTGCAGCCTTTCCGGAACACCATCCCTCTTTGCCGTGCAATTATCAAGCTTTTCCACTGTCTCCACAGCATGCCTGCCTGCCCCCCTTCCCCCCCCCTTTTTTTAAAGGGGACTTTCCCAGCATTGTTGCACAATCCCAGCTATAAATCTTAATCGGGGTGCTCCAAAATCCCCCACGGAGACATCAAGGGGTGGCGTCATTTCCATTTCCGTGTCATTTTTAGGATGCCGGACAGTCGGAAATATCGGTGGCTGTTAAAATTATTTTTTTTTAACTGTTGAAATTACCGTTATAGCAGAAATCCGTCATTCTAACATTACATTCAAGCGTCAAATAATTAGTCTGCCCGTTTGGAGAGTTTGGATCACCCCCACCATAAATATCAATTCAAATTAGCCCGCCAGAATACTGGTCCAATGGATTTCAAAGAAGAAGGCATAGAATAACATTAACCAATCACAGGCATCATAGGGGTGTGGCCTCGCCATAGCAATTTAGTAAAAAAACGCTATAGCGGAAATCTGATGAAAAAATGGGGGGGGGGTGAACGTGATGTCATCGGCGACGTCGGATGTAAACCCGCCCCGTATTGCGCGATTCTACCAGGAATATGGACGAAGTATAGCGTGAGGCAGCAGCAGTAAGAGAAGGGATGTGAACACAGACTGGGACATTGCAGGATAGAATCCAGCGCAATTAATGCACATAAAAAGCGGAAGGTAGGGAAGTATGGATTCGGCCTAAGTCTTTATACTCCATTCCACATTAGGGCTACCTGGCCAACTTAATCTTTTTTTTTACAACAGGCAACTGATTTGGGCCAGTTTTCCCTTTTTGTCATGTTAGTGCACAACCATTAAAATGGCAGGACCATCGTATAATAATTCTCTGATTGGTGGAAATAGTCTCTGACATCAGAGATGGAGCTTTACTTGGGATTAGTTAGATTTGCTAATCAGTCTCACCAAGGAGGCTGGCTTAGGTCAGACTCTATTGCCCATATTTATTTATTTTGACTTATCTCCCACCCTCCCCACGAATGGGCGCAGGGCGGCTCATATCTTCATTAAAACACAATAAATTGGGCAGGTCTGGACTTTTCTTTGTCCCCACTTTGGAACAGCGGGACACCCCATGACCAGTGGGCCAGGGGTTAAGGACTCCTCCACTATCTTGGTACTACAAGGAACTCTGAACATGCTCTGAGGAACCTTCTATAACTTAGGTAAAGTGTGCTTACCTGAGTTAGCTCAACTTTGTTTTATTTGAGAAACTGTTCATTGTGAGATATTGTGCTTTCCCCTATATTTTGTCCACCTTCCTACCACTTTTGAATCCACCCACCTTTCCCCCTTTTTTTTCTATAATAAACCTTCTTTCTATAAAGCCATTTTTGGCTTCATTGTACAATGCATTTTTCTGGGATATTTATCTTCCCTCTGTGCCAGACCATTTGGGCCTACAGTTTGAATTTTTTTCAGGGTTTCCATCCAGTTACTTTGTTATTTTGCTAGTACTGAGCTGGAATGGCTGCTTCCCCACGGGTCAGTCTAGATGTTCTCAGGTCGTGCCTCAGCAGTGGCAAGCGACTACCAGGGTGGTTTTCAGGGAAACCTTGGTCTGAGGTTCTACCCAGCAAGGAAAGCCCCCTTCCTCCCTTTCCTAACCGTAACAAGTTGCTATAGCATTATAACACCTCACCAATATAGCTACTACCAGTTTGTTTTTAAAAGATGGCAAAGGGAGGGAATGGCAGGCATATGGAGAGTCCAAGGGAAACCTGGAGAATATTCACCCCACCCCTGTTTGTTGCCACGGCCAATGCATCTGCATTAATGTTACCAATGAGTGTATAATGAGGAATCACCTCCACGTGGATGCAGCCAACCTGATGTCACATATTGTACTGAATGCTCCGCCCCATGCTGAAGTATCAAGGCAAGACATTCCAACAGCTTCGTTGTTTTAATTATTGCAACAGATCAGTGGTATTGTCCTTTATTTGCATGAAAAGGGGGAAATGATAGGTGGGAAGTGCAGTTGAGAGTAGTTCTCACCCAGCTGGGTAGATTGACAATCATTCATCTACGCTCTGCCATGCGGACAGCTTGGCCTTCTCTTTGCATTAACTCCCCCACTCATAAACCCAAACCATTCTGCCTGTCAAATATAACACTTCATGCATCTGATGAAGTGGGCCTGAGCTCTTCAAAAGTACCACAATAAATTTGGTAGTCTTTAGGGTACCACAAGCCTCCTTGCTTATTCATTTATATATCCTGTTTTTTCCCCAATGGGAACCCAAAGCAGTTTACATGGTTCTCCCCTTTTCCATTTTATCTTGAGGTAGGTTAGGCCGAGAGAGAGTGACTGGCCCATGGCCCCCCAGCAAGCTTCCATAGCAGAGCAGGGATTAGAACCTGAGTCTCCCCATATTCTAGTCCAACACTCTAACCACTACACCATATGGGCTCTCTTTGTTACTCATGAAGAGTACAGTTACAATCTTTTATTTTAATGATTTTTTCACTTTATGAAATGTCAACCACTTGTATTGAAAGGCAATATATAAATTAATGGAGATCTTCCATCTTGGCTCCAGGAAGTTCATCTCAACTACTGCCCCCAGCTCCCAGTCCAGCATGCATCGTGGAAGAAAGCGAGCCGGTGGAATCCAGGCAGGGGATCAAGCTTTGTCCTCAAAATGTCTTTGAGAAGATCCAAAATGAGAAAGCTGGCGAGGTGCTGACAGAACTAAGTTGTCTTTTAGCACTTGGGGTTCGGTGGCCCTAACAGGATAGGGGCAGCTGTTGCCACTTGACAATTCTGCTTAACAAATAGATGTGGCCGTGAAAATGAAGAAAAGGAAACTTATGGTTTGTCTGGAGTAAAGCAGAATATAACAGGGGCCAAACATGTTGTGCACAAAATGGTGCTCGGTGTCATATGGATACTCTCTTTTACTGTGGGGGCTTCCTGCTATCTATGGTGGGGAATAACCCTCATGTCAAAGCAGCACACGAGGGGAAATTGTAGGCTAAAAAAATCCTATCTAAGCAGGGCCTGCCAATAATCCAAAAAGGTAAATCTGCCTTCATGCTTTGGAGCATATCTGAAGCAAACTAGAGGACAGATTCTGGCTCTAGTTATAGAACTTGAGTTTGAATGGTAAATCAAAGGTTCCTTTCCCCCCAGTTTGGAGGAAGGAGTGGAATCCAGGTGGATGAGCCAGTATTCTCTCTGATTGGTGATAAGTGAGGACTGACCTTCTAGGTCCCGAAAACATTTTTTGCTAAGGAAAGGATGTTAAGGTCTGGCTTCTGATTGCTGGCCAAGAACACTTTCTGTATAAATTTCCAACCCAGGAAAGGGTTTTTGGAGAGTTCTGGCCAGGACTGCCAACTTTTCAACCATCTTCAGTCACTGTATCTGATATCAGCAGGAATTAGCTGGTGTCGCCATCCCTGGGATGGAAATAAATATCTCTGTCTAACACCTGCTCATCCAGCTGTTATTCAAGAAAGAGGAACAGCGTAAGAAATCATTGGTGAACCATCCTATCCCCCCAATTTTTTAAAGGTGACCTTTTCCATATCTGAGATTTGCAGTGATGGTCTCAGCTGTAGATATTGTTTAATCTCTGACATGTACCTCTTCAGCAGCCATTCATGGCAAGACAGCGATGCCCTTCCTGTTGCAATTACGTTGTCCAAAGACCTCTGTAGCCACCAACCATCTTGCAAAGGTGCTACGTTTTAAGAGGAACTCCAGTTCTTTGTTCTGCTGAGAGAAAACTGATCCCAGGAAGTCAGGGAACTTATAAAACTCCTCTATGGTCCCAAATGACTATGTGCTCTAGAAGCTACTCCTAATCTTCTTCTTCAAGCTTGGCTTAGCGTTACTCTCTCCCCCGCCCCCAACAGATCTATCCTGTTATCCAGGACATGAAGATGCGCACCCGCTTGGCCTTGATCATCTGCAACTTAGAGTTTGAGTCTAACAACTTCCCCAGGAGGGATGGAGCTGAAAAGGACATGGAAGGGATGGAATGCCTCCTGACAGGCCTGGGGTACGAGGTGGAACTGAAGACGAATTTATGCTCAGAGGTAGGTAGGGCACTGGGATGGTTGGAGGCCAGGGCCTGTCCTTCACCGGGCTGACTAATGAACAAGAGATGTTATTGTCTTTGCTCAGTTAGGGTTGCTGGTTTATCTATTTTGTGAAGTTTCTTGTATTTTTAGCAACTGCCAAGCAGGCACGGGGAGGAATAGTTAACCCTCCCCAGTGCCATGACTCCGTTGCAGATCAGGGGCTCTCCCCCACTGCTTTTTAAGTCCAAGTGACACATCTGACATTTCCCAGTCTCCTGTGTCCTATAAAATTTGACTCAGAGTTGCAGGTATTGTATAATAAGGATTATCCTGTTCACATTTCAATGCACTTTGCAACAGCATTTTACCGTGTGATATGGGAAAGTCCACTAGCAAACTAACTCTGAAGCATATCTGTGGAGAAATGCTTTTATTTGTAGGTTTAGACTATGTCACCCCTGGTTTAAAAAGTCTCGTAGATGAGATCAGGTAGGAAGGGGAAGGGAAAGCTAGATGCTTTTCCAAGACATGCTCAGGCTTGGGATTTAGTTATGCAGATGTGGCCAGAAGGCTTTCTGCTAAAACCTTCCCCTCCTAAGTGTATTAGGGTGGGGGGGAGACACAGAGACTTGGAGGTAAAATGCCAGAAAGGTTTCTTCCTGGAACCTCCAAGAAAAGAAAAGGGAGAGAATAAAACCTCCTGGATCATGGAGGAGGGTCTCTTTGGCTGATTTGAGCTGGAAGATGAAGGAGCTGAGACCTGATTCCTTGCAGGTGGCAGCCATTGCCCATGGTGGAGGCTGGAGGCCTGAACCATAAAAGATATGAGGACATCTCGATAAACTGGAACTTCCTAAGACCGAGAGCCTGCCTAAACAGATCTAAGTTAGGCGTGTACTGCAGGAGGGACAGGGGGATTGCATTTTTACCCATTTCTTTTTGAGGGCCCTTGCTTGCTCTGGTGCTGTGCTTAGAAGTGTGAGCGTGAACATTTTCTTTTCTCTTTTCTTCAGTAAATGCTTTTAAAATTCTTAAATGCTGGTAGCTGTTCTCTCTGCCACATAGACTCCCACTGCTCAACCACACTACCCACAAAAGGTGCCACATGAAGGAGGTGGTCTGTTGGCAATTGTCTGATCCCCGAGTGGTACACAAGTGCAGTAAACAGTCCCTGTGGTCACCCGGTGCTGGGCAGAAGGCAGGGCTCGAAGTGATAAACCTGCCCAGGGGAGTGGAGAGTCTTGGCCTCTCCATAGGCAAGTCCCTCAAAGGACAAGTGGTGGGAGCGGGTGCAAGAGGGAAGGAATAAAAGGCCCTATGAGGGTTGGGGGCACCACATAGACGGCATGTGACAGGTAGAGACTTGGACTGCCACTGGTGACGCGCCAGATGACAAGGAGGAGCAGTCAGTGGAGCTCTTCTGCCGCAGCATCGAAAGTGGATTGGGAGCGCACTATCCAGCGTGTGTGAAAGCAGTATTACAATAAAGGAAGAAGAGCGTCAGAGCACCGTGGTTTTCCTCTAAAAGGGTGCACAGTTCAGTTGGTTGCTATTGCAAGACTGACCCGACCTCCTGGCTCGTTGCTTGCAGGGCATGGCTGATTGTTTGAAAGCCTTTGCTGCCCAGGAGGAACACAAGACCTCAGACAGCACCTTCGTGGTGCTCATGTCTCACGGTCTGCGGTCCGGCCTGTGTGGCGTGAAGAGTCAGGGTGAGAACTCGGACATCCTGTCCCACGACACCATCTACTCCATCCTCAACAACAAGAACTGCCCGGCTCTGAGGGATAAGCCCAAAGTGATCATCATCCAAGCGTGCCGTGGAGGTAGGTTTGGGGTATGGAATTCTAGGAAAGAGAAGAGGCAAAAGGTGGTGGAAGCAGGAAATTGTTTTGTAAGCACAGCAAGCCTTGATGTAAGGTGGCCAACTTTTTTGCCTGTCTCTGTCCTTCTGCCTTTCACATCTGCTCCATCAGCAGATGTTTATCTCCAGGCTGGGCAAGATTTCCCTAGCTGATTTCTGTAGATCAAGTTGCTGTCAGAGGCACAGGAGTAGGACAGGTGGATTTTCTTCTAGCTGCTTGGTAATTCCATCACAGAACATAGCGCTAATCCTCGCCTGCTTTTCACCACTGGCTTTATGCCTTAGAATGTTTCAACACCTTCAGTGTGGAATACCAGCATTCTTCACAAGACCCACTTAAAAGTATGGATGTCATGCAAAATTAATACCTGTGAAGTGGGTCATAAAACAGCATATTTATCAAACAGCCACAATGCAAAATACTGATTTATTTGCTGCATTTATACCCCACCTTTCTTCCCAAAGGGGACACAAAGTGGAATACATAGTTCTCTTTTCCATTTTTCCTTTCAACAGCTCTGAATAGTAGGCTAGGCTAGCGGAGAGTGAGTGACCGAAGGTCACCTGGCAAGCTTCCATGGCGGGTATTGAGGGTGTCCCAGATCATAGTCTGACTCTAATGACTACATCAAATTGGATGTATCTGCTTGGGCAGAGGTTTCCAGATGTGCACGCACAGGCATTTAAAGATGCACAATACCTGCACTTTACGTCTTTCTGGTAGGAAACTGCAGTATTTATTTTCCTCATGGCAATTGCGAGGTGCAGAACAGATTTCAGTCTGAAGAGGAGCCCAATGAGATGAGCACCAGATCTAGAGGGCCACATGCGAACTGGCTGGGCAAGGAGGCTGTTTCCACAAGGGGATTGTTCCCCATGTCATCAGTGGAAAGCCCCTGCATCCATGTGATGTCATGTCCAATTGTCCTTGGTCAACGGCCTCCATTTTGTTTTCCAGAAAACAAAGGCATTATATATGTGAGTGACACAAAGATGCTCTTTGCCGACTCCCTCTCACCTGACCTGGGGCCCCTGGAAGAGTACGAAAGTGATGCCATTCGGCGAACGCATGTGGAGAGTGACTTAATCTGCTTCTGTTCTACAACCCCAGGTAAGAAGAGGCTCTGGGAGGAAATGATTCAACAAGCTTTGGGGAAGGGGGCAGGGGTATTGGCTAGGGTTGCTGGCTGTTTTCTCTAGCCTTGCTCCTGGGTTTTTAACAGCAGAGCAGAAAAGTTAGCCAAGGGAGTAGTCTTTGTGCCTTTTCTGGAGAGACACAACCAACACTCTGGTTTTGAATAGCCTGGCTCCACCTTGTGTTTCCTCTTGGCTCTATGAGCAATTAAATAATCCTCACCACAACTCTCTGAGATGGGTTAGGCTGACAGTGTGTGACTGGCCAAGGTCACTCAGTGAGTTTCCATAGCAAAGTGGGAATTCGAGAGAGCAGAGAGAGAAGCAGCCCTAAAGACCAAATCGCCAACCAGCAAAGGGAATCTCCTGGAGTCACAACTGGTCTCCAGCTGACAGAGATCCCTTCCACTGGAGGACAGGGCTGCTTCGGAGGGTGGCCTCTATGGCATTACACCCCACTGAGGTCCCCAAAGCCCACCCTCTCCAGGCTCCACCCCCCATCCCCCGGAATTTCCCCACCTGGAGCTGGCAACCCCAAAGTTTGCCTCCTTCTGCCTTTTGAACTCCAGATGGGTGGGGGGGACAGGGCAGCCTCAGGGGACCGCAGCCAGGCTCTCCTTCACCACAGCTCAGTTGGCTAGACACCCCTGGCATAGGAGGAGCCCCCAGCCAGCCCAGCCCAGCACCGGGAGGGTTAAGGCAGAGCGGCCCCTGCCTGCCCACCCGCTTGCGCTGTCTTTTGGTGGGCCAGGTGCCCTGGAGGCTTATGTGCCCAGCATTGCTCCCTCCCCTGTGCCCATTGGTGCCGGTTTGGGGCACTGCCGGGAGCAACTCCCCCTTATCCCCACTAGGGGCGCACTGATGCGCCTGTGCTCTGGGATACGGGGTAAGTCATCTGGCATACGCTTACTGAAATATGTAGTAAGATATTGTTCGGGGTTTTTTTTTTTGTAAATTTCTAATAGACGTTGTATAAGATTGGCTTCATAGCCGGGCAGGGTTGATTCCCTTTGCTGGTTGGCAGAGTGGGAATTCAAACCTGGGTCTTCAAGATCCTATAAAAGTATTGGTCAAAATTTCCTATGTGGCCCAGTGCTATTAAAGGCACAGGAGCATGCATGTCCTCTGCTCCACTTGGTGGCTCCCATCTGCATTGTTGACATGCCTGTAGACTCTTGGCTCTGGCCTCACTTGCGTTCTTATGATAACCTTAAAAGACTGTGGTCTGCAACCATCATTGCCTCTTATAGATAACGTGTCCTGGAGAAGCCCCCAAACAGGATCCGTCTTCATTGTCCATCTTATAAAGCAGATGCAGGAACATGCCTGGCGCTGCCACTTGGAAGAGATCTTCAGGAAGGTATGCCCTCTGAGCATCGTTTGGCTTGGGATATGTCTCCATGCCACAGGGGAATTATCTGAAGTTGCTCCCCCCACAAAAAAAGGCAGAGCACTGCTCCATCCAGCTCTGTTCTGTCTGCTCTGAGTCTCAGGCCAAGATTATCTCCAACTTGCTGAGAATCTTTTACTAGAGAGGAGGGAACTTAACCTTTGTTGGGCCTTGAGCAGGCAAAGCAAAGGCACTGCCCAACTAACTGCCTTACACCAAATCAGACCAGCTCCTCTCTGCTTTGTCTGAATGGGAGCAGCTTTCCAACTCTCAGACTGGGAAGGATCTTTCCCAACACCTGAGTACCTTGAAAGGACTGAAGCTGGCACCTTCTGCCTTGACGCCAAGTACATGTTCTGCCACGGAGTAAATGCACCCAGATATTTCCCTCTGATGTGCAAACAAGCTGTATCCTGAAGGCAGGTCTGTGTGTGCACGCTGCAATGCAAATGCCAATTAGGGTGGCCAACTCCAGGTTAGGAAATTCCTGGTGATTTGGGGGTGGAGCCTGGGGAGGGCAGGGTTTGGGAAGGACAGATACCTCAGTGCGGTACATTTATTTATTTAAAACATTTATATGCTGACTTTCCACTCATATAGAGCAGCAAACAAGAGACATCAAAATATTAAAAACATGAAAACAATACTTAAAATGCATATATAACTATTTAACAATAAAATAAAAACATGCAGACACAGCCAGGAAGGAGAGTCAATAAGAGTCCACCCTCCAAAGCACCCATTTTCTCCAGGCAAACTGATCTCTGTGGTCTGGAGATCAGTTGTGATCCCAGGAGATCTCCAGGCTTCACCTGGAGGTCCAAAATGGAGGGGAAAGAGTCACGGTAGAAACACAAGAAGAAGAGCAACTAGCCCGTGACAAACTTAACTAATTGCAATCATTTAGAAAATGTAATAACTATCAACGAAAGACATCTTGGTTTTGAATATTTTTGTTTTATTTTATAAATATCTTAATATAATTTCAATAATGCAGTCGCTGCCAAACAAACATGAACTCTGAGGAAGTCACCTATAATCAGGGCTCATTTTGAGGAGGAAAGCGCAGGAATGCAGTTCCAGTAGTTCTCCAAAGAGGTCACATGTCAAGTGGCCCTGCCCACCTGACTCTCAGACATTTTGGGCCCGTTTTGGCCTGGATTGGGCCCAAAATGGCCAGGATTGGGCTTAAAACAGCCAGAATTGGTCCCAAAATGGCCAGGATCAGGCCTCTTACGAGTGGTGGATTACTCTCCCGCTCAGCAGTGGCCCAATTCTGACCATTTTTGGCTCCTTTTCAGTCATTGTCAGCCCCTTTTGCCATATTGGGCCCAATTTTGGCCCTGAATGGCCAGGATTGGGTCCAAAACAGCCAGGATAGGTGAGGTCAGGCGGTGTGGCATATGCAAATCAGTTATGCCAATTACACTTCTGGTGATGGCAAGGGGCGTGGCCTATGCTAATGAGTTCTGCAAATGAGTTCCTGCAGCTCTTTTTCTACGAAATGACCCCTGCCTACCAGTCAAATATAGCAAACCAAGGTCACAAACTTTATAGCAAAATCAAAGTAGTCCCCTAGACTATAGTAAAGTGCTGAGTACTTACAAACAGTCAAGATGTAAACATAAGGTAAATTTTAAGTGGCCAGTGCTTATTCAATTAAAGTGACAGAGCCTCATTGCACATAGTAAAGAGTCCAGTAGCACCTTTAAGACTAACCAACTTTATCAGATGCATAAGCGAGAACTGTGGTTCTCAAAAGCTTATGCTACGGTAAAGTTGGTTAGTCTTAAAGGTGCTACTGGACTCTTTACTATTTTGCTACTACCGACTAACACAGCTAACTCGTCTGGATCATTGCACATAATATTGCAAACTACAGAAATATGCCAAATATATAGAATTCAAAAATTCAATAGGAACAATGTCCATTAAATCCAAAGGGGTTTACTCCAATTCATTCTTCTGCATAGCTGCTGTTCCTTCTTCTGTGTAACTGCAACGGGTGTGCAAGCGTTCACGTCCCTTTTCTGATTTCCTTCTTCCTGGCAGTTACAAACTAAAAACATTTTAAAATTACATTTATCCACCAAATATATTAATTTACAAAAACATTATAGAGAAACAGACATAAAACATACTTAGAGTCCAACAGTACGGTCTATCATAAGAGGTATCCCCGGCATATATCAAACATACTTTCCAGGCAGCAACAAGCTAAACTTTGGGTCTGACAATGATAGCTAAAAAACAGGTAAAGGGAATAAACCCATTCAATACATAATTAAAGGAGCCAGAACACTAAACTGAAATAAGTTAATTCAGGAAGCATGACAAATCCATGTTAACATTTAATCCTTCTGGAGTTAGTGTTTAGTTTAAAGATCTTGAATGAAATGGAGTATATTTGACTGATTGATTATGGGTGACTGCCTCAGAGTCCATGTTTGTTTGGCAGTGAATGTGTTATTGAAATTGTATTAAGATATTTATAAAATATTCACAAACAAGACATCTTTCATTGATATTTATTACATTTTCTAAATGATTGTACTTAGTTAGCCTGTCACGGTGCCGGTGGCTCCACCTGGAGGTTGGCAACTATAAGTTCAAAAAAGCCAAATTCATGTCATACCGCTTTGAAAGGTTTTTACTGGCTCCACCTGCAATAAAATACAAAGAATACACTTCAGAGGACCAATGATGTCACTTGCAGTTGAAAACTGGAAGCAACAGGGTCTTAGCAGGGCCAAAATCAGCCCCAAACATAGCATTTTCAATGTGTTTGGGACCAATTTGGCCCCACGGAGACCCACAGCTTCTGGTTTTCAAACAGAAGTGATGTCGATGTATTGTCATCAGGGCTTCTGAAGCTCATGCCCAGCACACCTTTTCTCAGGTGTTCTGGTGGCTTCTGGCCTGTCTCTCCACTACTCCTTCCCATCAGCCAGGTGAGCAGGGACAGGGGTGAAAGTTGGGGGTGGAGGATAACCAACTCAGGCACTTGATTTGCTGGGCACCCAGTCCTCCTATCTTACTTCATTTTTCCCTCCTCCTATTTCTGATGCAATTTCTCCTGACTCTCTTGCATCCCAGGTCCAGCAAGAATTTCAAAACAACCCACTGCAGATGCCCACCAAAGAGAGAGCCACTCTGCTGAAAAGATTCTACCTCTTCCCAGGCCACTGAAGACAATTAAGGACCTCAGAGCGGAACTACAAGTGACAAAAGGCACAGGTTGGACACTTGCCAGCTTCCCTCAAGTTTTGATGGGAAATGTAGGCATCCTAGTCTTGCAGCTTGGCTCTCTGTCTGCTGTCCAATGGACTTTTCAACTGTCACTTGTCCAACATTCCGCCAAGCTGCCTACATTTCCCGCCAAAACTTGAGGGAAGCTGACAAGTGTCCAACCTGTGCCTTTTGTCACTTGTAGTTCCGCTCTCAGTCTGCAGTTTCCAAACCAGCCTCAAGGGGGAAGTGGGTGGAGCAACATGGCAAGAGAGGGCGGAGCCAGCTCCCTCCACATGTTCTCCTTCGTACCAAGTCTAGTGCAGCTGTTCACAGACAGAAACTTTTCTCAGGCTTGCAGGCAATGTTGAAGTACCTTCAGAAGTATCTTGTGCTGGAGAGGGGAAGGCCCTCCTCTTTGGCTCTCCACAGACTACAGCAGCTGTCTTGCTGGTGTAGCATGGAAAGGTGATTGGATGCCAACTTCTCCACTTCCTCACCTGTCTCCATCACCACCCTGGTCCTCAATTTGCACCATCCATTAAAATGTCCTAATCACTGTACCAGTGCATTGCACCAGAGTGCGGTCTAGTTGCAAACCTAGGCTTGTGTTGTTCTCCTGCTCTAAAAAACAACTGTAAGCACCGATCTGTCACTTGCACTTCTTAGAATCAATAAATGAATGGCCTTGAACAAGGCAGAGATGGAAGAGGTGAAGCAGCAATCTACTCTGACGCGGGAACAGGCCAGAATGTTGATCGACGGCATCAGGAGGAAAGGCCCCAGTGCCAGCCTCATTGCCATCAAGTGCCTCTGCTCCCGAGATGCCTTCCTGGCTGAAGAGCTGGGCCTGAAAGCTTTCTTGGCAGGTGTGTGCCACCTTGCAGTTTAGCCTCTCACCTGGGGTATGCCCAGGCTCAATGCATTTGGCTGCCCCCAAGCGATTACCTCACCCACCTCCAGAGGTACGCACCACAACTAGGCCCAAGCCAAAAGCCATTCCCCAGGATTGCTTGTGCAGTCCGGCTGGCTCTGGGTATGTTTGCAAGATCCTTTTTGTTAACAAAGAAGAATCACCACAAAGTGATGCTTCCCGCTGATTTTTTCAGCAGTTGCATATTGCGACAAATCATCTTCTACATGTAGAGGTGCAAAAGTTGCCAGGTCCCTCCCACCAGGTAAAGTGCACACGTGCATGCGGGGCTGACACGATGACGTCACTTCTGGAAGTGATGTCACTATGCCGGCCGTGCAAGCACTCCCACGCTCTGCATGGGGCCAATTCGGCCTATTGGGGACCCAAATCCGCCCCAAACAAAGAGCGGGAACACTCCCACGGCTGGCACGACATCACTTCCAGAAGTGACATTGCCACACCTGTTGGGGGCGTACGTGCACCTCCTGTTCCTGAGGGCTCTGCCGGTGGCAGACAACCTCTGGGAGCTTGGCACCTCCTGCCAATCACTGGGCGATCATCGGACAAGGGGGCATATCCCTGGGAGTTCACTCGTCGCCACCATCAGGCACCTGGGAACCCTATGAGGTACAAAACACTTGAATTCCACCAAGTTCCCCATTTGAATTGCTTGCTTCTGGTTTTAGTGATAGTCTCCATATTTTTACAGTGACACAGAAGCCAAAGTCCCTATCATGATGTCTGTGAGCACCACTGTGCCCAGGAACACCTTTCCTGGCACCCGCCAAGTGTTTTTAGAAAGTGGGCATGTCCTAGCGGGGCTTTTATTCAGTAGCTGCTGTCACTACAGTATAACAATCTTCACTGTGTGGCTGGTAAGGTGTATATATGCAAAGTGGTGAAGTCTATAGTCCCTAACTCGTTAGCAAAGCATCTGAGACCCCTCTCCCTACAATACAAAGGCTTTTTTGAATGGTTCGGTTTTGCATCATTTGTGGAAAGCTAGGAGAGTGGGGGCTCTCAGGCCATTCCTCCGGGTAGGGGCCACCACAGAGAAGGCCCGTGAACGGGCAGCTGTTGATTTTGCCCATGTGCAGGGTGGCACCTACAGGAGACCCTGTTCAGATGAGAGAAGTTGCCATAGGGAGAGAGGCCTTCCCGAAGATATGCTGGACCAAGGCCATGAAGAGCTTTGTATGTGATAACCAGTACCTTGAACAGAGCACGGTAACTGATAGGTAGCCAATGGAGTGACTGCAGAATGGGAGTGATGTTCATGCTCCTGCTCGCTGCTAACAGTCATGCCACAGTGTTTTGCACCAATTGGAGTCTCCTAGTTAACTTAGGTGGGTCAAGTCTTGATGTTACCATAGCATGGATCCAGGCGGCAAGATCGAGGTAAGAAGCCATTTTCCAGGCTAGAGTGATGTAGTAGAAAGAGTTTTTTTGTGGCTGCCTTAACTTGTTTTTCTAGTAGTAGCACTGGATCCAGTATAACCCCATGGCTCTTAACAGAGTTGGCAAGGGACAGACAAACTCCATCAAAATTGGGGAGTACAATGTCCTTCAAGACCTCCTGCCTTCCCAACAAGCATCACTTCTGTCTTGTCTGGGTTCAATTTCAATTTGTTCGTTTTTGGTCATTTCACCACAGGTGTCAGGCATCGATCCAAGATTTCTACCGCATCCTGTGGGAACCTGGATGGTGAAAAATTCATTTTAAATTTTAATAAATTATTAATAAATAATATTTAAATTCAATAAATTGATTTTAAAAGGCACTCTGTTAAGCAGAGCTTCTGCCTGAAATGTTGAGAAGTGACTATGAGAGGTACACATAACCATGCACTCCATGACACGTAGTTGGCTCCACCTCCTGCAGCAGCCATTTTGTGGCTGCTCCCACCTCCCGCATCAGAATCCCAAAGGTGCCTGAAGGCTTAAAAAGGCTGGGGACCCCAAGCTATGCAATTCTCCCCTCCCAGTCTAATGTGAATGAAACTAAAGTGAGGGGAGATGCTGCTACCAGCTCAAAAGATTAGCTGAGGATAAAGAAGGACCAGGTGATTTGAACAGGTCTTCTACAATAGTCCAGACTTTTAGAAAGGGTCAGGGGTCATTTCATAGAAAAAGAGCTGGAGGAACTCATTAGCATATGTCATGCCCCTTGACATCACTGGAAGTCTGTCATTAACATAACTGATTTGCATATGCCACACCCCCTGGCATCACCGATCCTGGCTGTTTTGGACCCAATCCTGGCCATTCAGGGCCGAAATTGGGCCCAAAATGGCAAAAGGGGGAAGAAAATGGCCGAAAAGGGGCCCAAATGGTCAGGATCAGGCCACTGCTGAGCAGGAGAGTGATCCACCACCCATCAGAAACCCAATCCGGGCCATTTCGGTCCCAATCCAGGCTGAAACAGGCCCAAAATGGCCAAGAGTCAGGTGGTGGGGCCACCTGACGTGACCTCTTTGGAGAACTGCCGGAGCTGCGTTCCTGTGCATTCCTCCTCGAAATGAGCCCTGGAAAGGGTGTTTGGTCACCCTCACAGGGTCTGCTTGGTTCAGATGCTTGAGCACAACAACAAAGGAGAAGCCACCATGGGTGAATACAGAAAAAAGATGGGCGGGGTTCCCTCCATAGTAAATAATTCACACCGATTTCAAGTTTTGAAAATCTTTTAAAGTGCAAATGTGCTAAGTGCTAGAAGACAACAGTAATGATGACCAAGATACAAAATATCACAACAAATATGTCACAGTTACAATTTCTGCTAGTTGAGGCAACAATAATTATACAACGTAATGGTGATTTTTGCAGCTTCTCCAGGACCTGTAATACAGAAAATATGCAACGTTATTATACAATTGTTACCTACGTCAGATCCCAGAAGCAGCTTTGGCTTGAGAACTGTGGTACCTGCATAGGAGAAAATGGTTACTTTGTATAAAAATTGTTACATTGTGTAATTGTTGTTGCCTCAACCAGCAGAAATTGTAACTGACATTTTCATTGTGATATTTGGTATCTTAGTCGGCATCCCTCTTGTCATCTATTTATTAATGTGTATATATGATATTTTTGATATTGGTACTTATTGCTCTCACTTGTAGCACATGTCAGGTCTGACTTTGATTTCTGTATGGCCAAAGAAACGCCATTTTAACTTTGTGTCTCTTTCAAGCTTCTTTCTTGCAGGTGCAGCTTATAGCTGGGAGTGTTTTATATACTGTTTTGCTAACCCTGAGAAAGTTTCGTTTCGCAGCTTCAAGCAGCTTGTTTTGGGAACAGTGGGGGGAGAATGGGAACTGCTGGGCTATGCTGTTCTGACTGTAACTAGCTTTGTATCACCATTCGCAACAATTTCTGTGTACCAGCCAGGATACCTATCTTGGTCAGTGGATTTCAATGACTGCTTTTATTCAGTAAACTCTTTGAAAACAAAGGACTCATGTCTTTTTGCAAGAAATAATCTGAAAGGCAACTTTTGTTGAACCACAAGCTGACAGCACTTAGCACATTTGCACTTTAAAAAACAGTTTTTCAAAACTTGAAATTGGTGTTGTTTACCACGGAGGGAATCCCCCCCCTTTCCCCCCAAGATGCTTGAGCATCAGCAAGAATGGGTGTCAGTTCACCAGTTTCCAATGCAGGGAGTGAACTAACACACGGGATTGGCACCACGTTCCGGGGCTGAGCTGAGTAACCCCTGCAGTGCTGGCATATTCTGGAGCCATTTTAATTTCCCAAGATGCCTCAGCATGTCTCTCTTTCCTCTGATTTGACGTGGGAATGGCATGGGGTGTTCCTCCAGGGTGAGATTTGCCAGAAGAGACTCTTAAGTGCCACTACTAGGGCCAAACTGCAAGTGACAAATGACACAGGTTGGACACATGTCAGCTTCCCTCAAGTTTTGATGGGAAATGTAGGCACCTTGGTGGAATGTTGGACAAGTGACAGTTGAAAAGTCCATTGGACAGCAGTCAGAGAGTCAGGCTGCAAGACCAGGATGCCTACATTTCCCATCAAAACTTGAGGGAAGCTGACAAGTGTCCAACCTGTGTCAGGCATCACTTGTAGCTTGGCCCTCAGGGTCTAGAACCTAACCTCAGAGTTTTATTCACCCTGTTTTGAATAAAATTTTTTCCAAAAAGCAGCTTATGAATGTAGGGAGGCCAGAGCCAGGAACCTGGGCCTGGCTCTGACTGAAAGCCTACTCCCTCCAGCTTCCAGGGGCTGTTGATGGGGTCATAACAGGGACAGCAGGAAATAGCCAGGCATTCAAGATCTTACAAGCCTTTGTTTTAAATGTTTTAATGGCGTTTGACTTCTTTATAAGCAAGAGTTAACATTTTGCACACAGAGCCACAAGGCCACCCTCTGAGCCCCTCCTTCACATTCAGAAGAATGCACCCACCACGATGCATGATTAAGAACAGATATGCTGCTCCAATTCCCCCCCCCCCCAGTGGAACCTTGCCTGGCTCCCCAGAATTGCACACCCCTCGTTCTCACTCCAGTGTAGGGTTGCCAGCTTCCAGGCAGTGGCTGGAGATCTCCCGGAATTACAACTGGTCTCCAGGCCACAGAGATCAGTTCACCTGGAGAAAATGGCTGCTTTGGGGGGGGGTGGACTCTATGGAATTATGCCATGCCAAGGTCCTTTCCCTCCCCAAACCCCACTTTCTCCAGGTTTCTCCAGGTTTCATCCCCCAGATCTCCAGGAATTTCCCAACTTGGAGCTGGCAACCCTACTCCAGTGGCCTTTGGCTACCTATTCTCCCAACTTTTTTTACATTCTTCCTAATCATGCCCTGACATCTGTGATTCAAACTTGGAGGAAATAGGGGGAAAGGAAGAGCATGGGGAAAATAAAGAAAAAACTCAATCAATAAAAGAGAAAGCAGAAATGAAAGAAGGCAAGAAGGAAAGGGTAGCTAAACTCTTACCCATGACTGTATGACAGTGTAAAATCCCCCTTGTTTTGTAATTTCAAGTGGGTAGCCACGTCGGTCTGCAGTAGCAGAATAAGATTTCAGTCCAGGAGCACCTTAAAGACCAACAAAATTCCCAGGGTGTAAGCATCCGAGAATCAAACTCCCTTTATCAGATGCAAAAGTATCTGATGTCAGGTATTGGATGGAGCTTGTCTTTAGGCCCTGGAAATCTTGTTAGTCTTTAAGGTGCGATGGGACTGAAATCTTGCTCCCCTCATTTTTTAAATCAACATTCCAGAATATCATCCCAGAAAACGTAGCATGAGTCTGTTCTGAGATGTCGGTCCTAAGGCTGCAAAGCTCAACAAGTTTCTCACCCAGGGTGTGACCGATTTCCCAGCACACAATAAAATACCTTTTGCCCAGTGCTGCCGTTTGGTAACTGTGCACTCTGGACTTAATAGTTTTATGAAGGGCGCCCTTTAGATGGTAAACTATGTTTCGAATGCAAAGCACAGAATAAACGTTCAGCAAGTTTAACTCAACCCATCTCACCCTCTGCCCAGAGAAGTCTCATTCTATCTATAGGGCTTGCCAGCTGCAGCCTGTTGTTGGGTGGACCTTGCCAAACACATATACTTTGGCCCCAAATTTTTTTTTACTCTTTAATTTAGGTTTATCATAGAACAACAACAGTAATAAAAGAAAGAAAACTGAATAAGAATTCAACAGTAATAGGTTAAACAAACTAGTAGAATCAAAATGTGTTCCATATTTGTGTAGCACATAAGTACGTCATACAACAGTTTTTTGGTACCCCCAGATTTCTGCCCCCAAACCTGACCCTGACGGCACCACTGATTTTGTCACGCAGGTAGCTCTGAGGAACCAGGCCCATAGGGGGTTTTGCACAGCTCACACTCTGTCTATTTTCATGGGATGGCATGCATGATTGTGAAATGGGAGCTGAGAGACATACCAGTGGTTAAGTGATTGGGCTGTGAATCAGAGCCAAGCTACAAGTGATGCCTGACACAGGTTGGACACTTGTCAGCTTCCCTCAAGTTTTGATGGGAAATGTAGGCGTCCTGGTCTTGCAGCTGTAATGGAGAGCCAAGCTGTAAAACCAGGACGCCTAAATTTCCCATCAAAACTTGAGGTAAACTGACGAGTGTCCAACCTGTGTCAGGCGTCACTTGTAGCTTGGCTCTGAGTACTCTGCTGGATCGAATCCCAGTACTGCCATGAGCTCAGCAGGTAGCCTTGCGTAAGCCCCTCCTCTCAGCCCCAGCTCTCCAGCTGTATTGTGTGAATAACACTGACTTTGTTACCGCTCTGAGTGGGGCACTAGTCTGTCTAGAAGAATAGTTCTTCTTCCTCTTCTTCTTCCTCTTCTTCATGACTTCTTAAAAATTTAGTATGACTAGACAGTACCAGAGGAGATGCAGTCAACTGACCTGTACATTTATAAATTGCATTTACTTGGTGAATATGATCCATTTGATACAATTAAAAGTTTTCTCCACACCCAGGGAGAAAACTAGAGCCAGAGAACACTTTCGATCTACAAATACCAGGTCAATTCCTCGTCCTGCCTGGACCAGGGAATGGGGAAGAGAATTGTGGACAAGCATTTGATCAATCACTTAGCTAGTGTAGCAGTGAGTAGGTTTGTTTTTTACATTTATGAGGGAGATTGGTCCTCTGTTAGTCACTTGCCATGAAAACCCCACTAGGGGTCGCCCTCAAGCTATGACCTGAGGGCACTCTCCACAATCATAAATCAAGGAGGAAGGAGTGAGCATAAACGGGCACTTCTCACAGTGGAGGGTGGTGAGCAGTGGGGTGCCACAGGGGTCGGTATTGGGTCCAATGCTTTTTAACTTGTTTATTAATGATTTGGAATTGGGATTAAGCAGTGAAGTGGCTAAATTTGCAGATGACACGAAATTGTTCAGGGTGGTGAAAGCCAGAGAGGATTGTGAGGCACTCCAAAGGGATCTGTCGAGGCTAGAAGAGTGGGCATCCATGTGGCAAATGAGGTTCAATGTAGCCAAGTGCAAAGTAATGCACATTGGAACCAAAAATCCAAAATATAAATACAAGTTGATGGGGTCTGAACTGGCGGAGACTGACCAAGAGACAGATCTTGGAGTCATGATAGATAACTCACTAAAAACGTCAGCACAGTGTGCGACTGCCATAAAAAAAGCTAATGCTATGCTAGGGGTTATTAGGAAAGGGATTGAAAACAAATCAGCCGGTATCATAATGCCTCTGTATAAATCGATGGTGAGGCCTCTTTTGGAGTACTGTGTACAGTTCTGGTCGCCACACCTTAAAAAAGATATCATAGCACTGGAAAAAGTACAGAGAAGGGCAACTAAAATGATTAAAGGGTTGGAACACTTTCCCTATGAGGAAAGATTGAGGCGCTTGGGGCTCTTTAGCCTGGAGAAAAGACGACTGAGGGGAGACATGATAGAGGTTTACAAGATAATGCACGGGTTAGAGAAGGTCAAGAAAGATGTGTTTTTCTCCCTTTCTCACAATACAAGAACTCGTGGGCACTCTATGAAATTATTGAGCAGTCGGGTTAGAACAGATAGAAGAAAATACTACTTTACACAAAGGGTGATAAACACATGGAATTCGTTGCCACAGGAGGTGGTGGCAGCTACAAGCATTGCCAGCTTCAAGAGGGGACTGGACAAATATATGGAGCAGAGGTCCATCAGTGGCTATTAGCCACAGGAGATAGATGGTATTCTCTTTGTGGGGAGGTGGTGCTCTGTTGTCTTGGTGCTGGAAGGAAGGCAGTGGGAGGGCTTCTGGTGTCCTGGCCTCACTGACAGTCCTTTAGATGGCACTGGATTTCTAGCCACTGTGTGTGACAGAATGTTGGACTGGATGGGCCACTGGCCTGATCCAACATGGCTTTGCTTATGTTCTTATGCTTATGTACCTAAACGTTCAAGAAAAAAAAATCCCTACACATTTTGCAGTCTGATTTAGACCAAGTTCACAGGAGAGATTCATGTTAACTAGACTCCAACTCACACCAAATATGTACAAAACGTGACTGGGAAACACCGTGGAACACGCTTGGGGGGGGGGGGTAGAGCTAATGACACAAAACAGCGGATTCCACAACCACTGGAGATATGTTTTGGGTTGGTCATATGAGAGAGGAGGGCAACTTCTGTCCAGGTGTGGTACTTCCTTTACGTACAGAAAGTCCTCCCAGGTCCCAATCCTGGCTGCTGGATCTTTGCATGGTGTTGGGCAAGACCTCTATGCTCAGAGAGAGACCAGCAATGAGCCCCTAAAGCTCCTTCCAAGATTTAGGCAGGGTCCTGGTGGGAGGTGTCCCAATACTCAGACTGGAGTCTCTGCACAAGATATCAGGGGGACGTTCAAGTGATTTACTTTCTGTGTGGTCTTATATTCAAGTGTGCCCTGTCTCCCTTGCAGTGTAGTGTATCCACAATGGGAGAAAAAGTTAAGATCTTTCACTTGAGCGTCCCTGTCTCTCTACTGTGACTTGCTACGCCCTAACAGTCAAAGAACAGCGGTAGAACAGGAAAAAAACATCAGCAGTAATAATAAGGGGCAGGAGAAGAAGTGGCCAGCGTTCCCGCCCAGGTTCTCCAGCTGGGACTCTGGCAGTGGGGAAGGATAAAAGAGCCTTATCTGTCCTGGGGAGGCCCTTCCCCTTTTCAATAGCAGGAGGAGGCGAGGGGTGTTCTTGGTTTTGCTTTCATTCTTAGCAGACCGCGCTGGGCTTCCGAAGAGGCTGGGATAATGGCAGGTAGGTGACTTGCTTGGAAACTTTTCATCCGGTTGGGGATTTTTGGAAGGGAGGCTACGCTTTGCTTCTCATTCACCCCCTGCCCCGGCTTCTGCCTTCCCCCCTTGATTCTTGCCTCGGAGGTCTCCGTTGCCAGAGATCAGCTGTCTCCCCACCCCACCCCACCCTTCTGTGCACACAGTGAAAACTGTTTGCTGGCCACCGCTGCTTCTGCACTGTGAAAGCGGCGAGGCGCGCTCTTCTGCTCAGAGCTGCTGCAGCCCGTTGGATCAGAACCGTCCTTCGGAATTGGTTGTTGACGTCCATTCGCAGCCTGTTCTCCGTCACTTGTGGGAGAATGGAGTCTTACCGCAAGGGCTGCAGCGTTCAGAAACGATTGAGCCTGGCGTGACTCGAAGAAAGACGCTTGCCAGCCTCCAGGTGGTGGCTAGAGATCTCCCGGAATTACAACTGATCTCCAGGCAACAGATATCAGTTCCCCTGGAGAAAATGCCTGCTTTGGAGATAGAAAATAACCAGGGCTGATCATAGCTGTTTTTTCACACAAAATGTTTTAAATTTGATCATAGCTATTTTATTCGCTACCACCCCACCTCTTTTGAGGTTGCATCCCAAGTATTCCTGTTGGGTCTAGGCCCTCCGAAGTCCACAGCTCTGCCCAGAGAGTGCAAGCTTTGTTCAAAGACTGATCCTAACTAGATCCAGAGGAGTTAGCAGTGTTAGTCTGTAGTAGCAAAATCAAAAAGAGTCCAGTAGCACCTTTAAGACTAACCAATTTTATTGTAGCATGCTACAATATTGTAGCATGCTACAATAAAATTGGTTAGTCTTAAAGGTGCTACTGGACTCTTTTTGATTTTGATCCTAACTAGGGTTGCCAATCTCCAGGTGGTGGCTGGAGAACTCCTGGAATTGCAACTGATATCCAGGTGACAATGTTCAGTTCCCCTGGAGAAAATGGCTGCTTTAGAGGGTGGACTCTATGGCATTATATCCTTCTGAGGTCCCTTCCCTCTCCAAACCCCACTCTCTCCAGGCTCCGCCTCCAAAATCTCCAGGAATTTCCCAACCTGGAGCTGGCAACCCTAATGCCAACACAGATCACTAAACACTAGTGTAGGAAATAGATGTTTCTCAGTCTTCCAGCTCCTCTGCCCTGCTTGAGTGAGTGTAGGGCCCTGGGCTACTGTGGTCTTGTACACTTCCACTTTATTTATTGGGAGATCTTCTAAGATGGCTTGTACTTGCCTCTCTCCACTTGCCAACACCCCAAATGTGACTCACAAGAAGGAAGAAAGTTACTTATCCGTGGTCACCTACTGTATTTTCAGGACTTGAGCCTTTGATCTCTGGTTCCCTTCCAACATTCTAGCCCCACTAGCCACATTGCATGCACCCTCGGCTCTTCACCTCCTTCCAGCTAAGACAAGGACTGAGTGGGGTGTGTGTGTGTGTGTATTTTCATTACAGACAGGAAATTGGGAGAAGTGCAAAAACACTTTGTGGAGATGGTGAAAAAAGATGTCATCAGCCTCATCCTGGATGATCTGCTGAGAGAAGAAGTCCTCAATGATGAGGAAGTGGAAAAGGTGAAGGACAAATATGCTACCTCGAAGGAGCAAGCCAGAATGTTGATTGATCATGTCAGGAGGAAGGGCTCCAGACCCTGCTACATCGCCATCACGAAGATATGCTCCAGAGACCGCTTGCTGGCTGACAAACTGGGTCTGACAGCCTTCTTGGAAGGTATGTGTAATCTTGCAGTTTAGCCTCTATCCGGGGTATGCCCAGGCTCGATGCATTTGGCTGCCCCCAAGCAAATGACCCCAACTTAGTTCCAAAGATGCTTCCCACAGCTGGTCCCGAACCAAGACCTGTTCCCAAGATTGCTTGTGCAGCCAGGCTGGCTATGCAGGAGTTTGGAAAATCCTTTTTTTAAATCAAACACGGAATATCACTTGGGTGCTTCCACGTGGTTGTTTTGGAGCATCCACACAACATTGTCCTCCAGTTCCCCTCCATCTGTCTCCTGTTGAGGTTTCCACAGGTTTGTCCCCAAGTTTCCCAAACCAATTTAACGCTTGTTTTTTTCTGAAAGATTGGCATCAAAGTGGGTGTGCCCATCCTGTGGATCAGGAAATGTGGATTTCTGGTCTTCCTCACCAGCATTTGCACCATTTTCCTTCTCTATCCCTCTGTGCCCACCATTCTCCCTGCCACTGGAGAATGCCACTGGACAATCATTTTTTTACAACAGGCAACCAATTTGGGCCAGATTCCCTTTTTGTCATGTTAGTGCACAACCATTAAAATGGCAGGACCATCGTATAATAATTCTCTGATTGGTGGAAATAGCCTCTGACAACAGAGATGGAGCTTTACTTGGGACTGGTTAGATTTGCTAATCATTCTCACCAAGGAGGTGGGCTTAGGTCAGACTCCATTTACCATAAATATTGGGGAGGTCTGGACTTTTCTTTGTCCCCACTTTGGAACAGAGGGACACCCCATGACCAGTGGGCCAGGGGTTAAGGACCACTCCACTATCTTGGTACTACAAGGAACTCTGAACATGCTCTGAGGAACCTTCTACAACTTAGGTAAAGTGTACTTACCTGAGTTAGTTCAACTTTTATTTGAGAAACTGTTCATTGTGTGATATTGTGCCTTTCCCTGTATTTTGTCCACCTTCCTACCCCTTTTGAATCCACCCACCTTTCCCCCCTTTTTTTCTATAATAAACCTTTCTATAAACCCATTTTTGGCTTCCTTGTACAATGCATTTTTCTGGGATATTTCTCTATCTTCCCTCTGTGCCAGACTGTTTGGGCCTACATAGTTTTAATTTTTTCAGGGTTTCCATCCAGTTACTTTGTTATTTTGCTAGTACTGAGCTGGAATGGCTGCTTCCCCATAGGTCAGTCTAGATGTTCTCAGGTGGTGCCTCAGCAGTGGCAAGCGACTACCAGGGTGGTTTTCAGGGAAACCTTGGTCTGAGGTTCTACCCAGCAAGGAAAGCCCCTTTTCTCCCTTTCCTAACCAGAACAAGTTGCTATAGCATTATAGCACCTCACCAATATAGCTATAGTTTGTTTTTAAAGATGGCAAAGGGAGGGAATGACAGGCATATGGAGAGTCCAAGGGAAACCTGGAGAATACTCACCCCACCCCTGTTTGTTGCCACGGCCAATGCATCTGCATTTATGTTACCAATGAGTGTATGAGGAATCACCTCCATGTGGATGCAGCCAACCTGATGTCACATATTGAACTGAATGCTCCGCCCCATGCTGAAGTATCAAGGCAAGACATTCCAACAGCTTCGTTGTTTTAATTTCTTGCAATAGATCAGTGGTATTGTCCTTTATTTGCATGACAAGGGGGAAATAGTGGGAAGTGTAGCTGAGAGTAGTTCTCACCCAGCTGGGTAGATTGACAATCATTCATCTGTGCTCTGCCATGCGGCATCCTGCAAAACTTGGCCTTCTCTTTGCAATAACTCCCCCACCTATACACCCAAACCATTCTGCCAGCTGAATATAACACTTCATGCATCTGATGAAGTGGGCCTGAGCTCTTCAAAAGTACCACGATAAATTTGGTAGTCTTTAGGGTAACACAAGCCTCCTTGCGTATTCATTTATATATCCTGCTCTTCTCCCCAATGGGGACCCAAAGCAGTTTACATGGTTCTCCCTTTTTCCATTTTATCCTGTGAGGTAGGTTAGCCTGAGAGAGAGTGACTGGCCCATGGCCCCCCAGCAAGCTTCCATAGCAGAGCAGGGATTAGAACCCGAGTCTCCCCAGATTCTAGTCCAACACTCTAAACACTACACCATACGGGCTCTCTTTGTTACTCGTGAAGAGACACTCTGGTTTCTTTTCAGATCGCATAAATCTTTCGCCTTTTGTTACTCGTGAAGAATACAGTTACAATCTTTTAATGATTTTTTCACTTTATGAAATGTCAACCATTTGTGTTGAAAGGCAATATATAAATTAATGGAGATCTTCCATCTTGGCTCCAGGAAGTTCATCTCAACTACTGCCCCCAGCTCCCAATCCAGCATGCATCGTGGAAAAAAGCCAGCCAGCGGAATCCAGGCAGGGGATCAAGCTTTGTCCTCCAAACGTCTTTGAGAAGATCCAAAATGAGAAAGCTGGCGAGGTGCTGACAGAACCAAGTTGACTTTTAGGACTGGGGATTTGGTGGGCCCAACAGGATAGGGGCAGCTGTTGCCACTTGACAATTCTGCTTAACAGATAGATGTGGCTGTGAAAATGAAGAAAAGGAAGCTTATGGGTTGTCTGGAGTAAAGCAGAATATAACAGGGGCCAGACACATGCACAAAATGGTGCTCGGTGTCATATGGATACTCTCTTTTACTGTGGGGGCTTCCTGCTATCCATGTGAGGAATAACCCTCATGTCAAAGCAGCACATGAGGGGAAATTGTAGGCTCATAACAGCCTATCTAAGCAGTTTCTACCAGTAATCCAAAAAGATAAATCTGCTACCACAGAAGGGAGCTCAAGCCGTTATATAAACATATGCATGCTTTGGATCTTATCTGAAGTCAACTATGGGGACAGATTCTGGCTCTAATTATAAGGCTTGAGTTTGAAAGAAATGGAATCCAGGTGGGTGAGCCAGTATTCTTCTGATTGGCAATAGGTGAGGACTGACCTTCCAGGTCCCGAAAACATTTTTGCTAAAGGAAAAGATGTTAAGGTTTGGCTTCTGATTGCTGGCCAAGAAGACTTTCGGTATAAATTTTCAACCCAGGAAAGGGTTTTTGGAGAGTTCTGGCCAGGACTGCCAACTTATCATAGCTTCAGTCACTGTTTCTGATATCAACGGGAATTAGCTTGTGTTGCCTTCCCTGGGATGGAAATAAATATTATCACTGGCTAACACCAGCTGTTATTCAAGACAGAGGAACAGAATAAGATATCATCTGTGAAGCATCCTATCCGCCCAAATTTTTAAAGCTGACCCTTCCCATATCTGAGATTTGCAGTGATGGTCTCAGCTATAGATATTGTTTAATCTCTGACATGTACCTCTTCAGTAGCCATTCATGGCAAAAGAGTGATGCTCTTCTTGTCATGATTATGTTGTCCAAAAACCTCTGTAGCCACAAATCATCTTGCAAAGGTGCTATGTTTTAAGAGGAACTCCAGTTCTTTGCTGTGTGGAGTGAAAACAGATCCCATGAAGTAAGGGGACTTATAAAACTCCTCTATGGTCCCAAATGACTATGTGCTCTAGAAGCTTCTCCTAATCTTCTTCAAGCCTAGCTTAGTGTTACTCTTCCCCAGGGCTTTTTTTCTGGGAAAAGAGGTGGTGGAACTCAGGACCACACAATGATGTCACTTTAGGTCAGCTGGAACAAGGGGGGAGTTTTTTAAAGTTTAAATTGCCCTTGGCAAAAATGGTCACATGGCCGGTGGCCCCGCCCCCTGATCTCCAGACAGAGGGGGGAATTTAGATTGCCCTCCACACCGCTGCACAGAGGGCAATCTAAATTCCCCTCTGTCTGGAGATCGGGGTGGGGCCACCAGCCATGTGACCATTTTCAAGAGGTGCCGGAACTCCGTTCCACCGCGTTCCCACTTAAAAAAGGCCCTGCTCTTCCTCCCACCCCAACAGATCTATCCTATTATCCGGGACTTGAAGACACGCACCCGCTTAGCCTTGATCATCTGCAACATAGAGTTTGAGTCTACGGTCTTCTCCAGGAGGGATGGAGCTGAAGAGGACATGAAAGGGATGGGATGCCTCCTGACAGGCCTGGGGTACAAGGTGGAACTGAAGACAAATTTATGCTCAAAGGTACGTAGGTTCCTGATACGTGGGTACATGGGCTAACACTGGTGAATTCTGGACACCCCAGATGACAAGGAGGAGCAGTGTTATGGGTAATGGAGCTCTTCTGCTGCAGTAGTGAAGTGGACTGAAAGTGCACTATCCAGCATGCAGCATTGTAATAAAGGAAGAGAGCACCAGAGCACCCCAGTTTTCCTCTAAAAGGGTGCACAGTTCAGTTGGTTGTCATTGCAAGACTGATCCGACCTCCTGGCTCGTTGCTTGCAGGGCATGGCTGATTGTTTGAAAGCCTTTGCTGCCCAGGAGGAACACAAGACCTCGGACAGCACCTTCGTGGTGCTCATGTCTCACGGTCTGCGGTCCGGCCTGTGTGGCGTGAAGAGTCAGGGCGAGAACTCGGACATCCTGTCCCAAGACACCATCTGCTCTATCCTCAACAACAAGAACTGCCCGGCTCTGAGGGATAAGCCCAAAGTGATCATCATCCAAGCGTGCCGTGGAGGTAGGTTTGGGGCATGGAATTCAAGGAAAGAGAAGAGGCAAAAGGTGGTAGAAGCAGGCAGGATTGTCTTGTAGGCATGGCAAGTCTTCTTGTAAGGGGGCCAACTTGTTTGCCTGTCTCAGTCCTTCTGCCTTTCACAGCTGCTCCATCAGCAAATGTTTATCTCCAAGCTGGGCAAGATTTCCCTAGCTGATTTCTGTAGATCAAGTTGCTGTCAGAGGCACAGGAGTAGGACAGGTGGGTTTTCTTCTAGCCGCTTGGCAATCCCGTCACAGAATATAGCGTTCATCCTCGCCTGCTTTTCACCACTGGCTTTATGCCTTAGAACTAGCAAGAAAGCCAATGTGGCAAAAAATTCAACGGGCTCTAGAAAGAGCAGGGGGGCTGTGCTGGCCATTTCCCCCCAAGCTCCTATAAGGGGCAGGGGAGAGGAGGGCAGGGCAGTCTGGCTGGGCATTGCCCCCTTCCAAGTGCCCCAATCTGGGTTGGGGGAGGAGGGAAGGGTGGGGGGAGGAGGGCATTCTCTGGGGCTGGAACCTTGGCAGATGGGCAGGTGTGCCTTCCAGCCCTTTGCAGCCATGCCTCCTAGCCCTTTGCAGTCACGATTGGAGCTGCGAAGTGTGCCCACCCATCTCCAGGCTCTGGGACTAGAGCCTTGGTGGGCAGGCACGTCTCCCAGCCCTTTGCAGCCCTGATTGCAGCCACAAAGGCCTGCAGGTGTGCCCGCCCATCTCCAGGATCTGGGGCTGCAGGCTTGGGGGGGACGTGCCAGGCACCCGGCTCCTGCGCCAACAGCAGCCCATTCAGCCTCCATTCTGGCCCATCTGTGTGAGATCGTACCACTGTAGGAGAGGACTGACTCTCCTCTTATCCCTGCTAGGGGTGCACTAGTGCGCCTGCACTGCGGAATCCCAGTGAGTCATTGGAAATCTACTTACTGAATTATATTATAGGATGTTTCAGTACCTTCAGTGTGGAATACCAGCATTCTTCACAAGAGCCACTTGAAGTTTGAATGTCATGTAAAACTCATAGTTCTGAAAGTGAGTAATAAAACAACAAATTTATTAAACTGCTACGACACAAATATTGATTTGTTGCATTTATACCCCACCTTTCTTCCCAATGTGGTCCCAAAGTGGAATACATAGTTCTCTTTTCCATTTTTCCTTACAACAGCTCTGATAAGTAGACTAGGCTAGAGGACAGAGAGTGAGAGTGACCAAAGGTCACCTGGCAAGCTTCCATGGTGGGTATCGAGGGTGTCCCAGATCTTAGCCTGACTCTCTAATGACTATGGACCAAGCTAGAAGTGACGAATTACGCTTGAATGGCAAGTGAACAGACTGACATGTATCCCTCCCTGTTCACTTGTGCTCCACTCAATCACTACGTGGAGTGCAAATGGAGCGCAAGTGAACAGGGAGGGATACATGTCAGTCTGTTCACTTGCCATTCAAGCGTAATTCGTCACTTCTAGCTTGGCCCTTCACCACACTGACTGAATGTATCTGCTTGGGCAGAGGTTTCCAGATGTGCACATACAGGCTTTTAAAGACACATGATATCTGCACTTTCCGTCTTTCTGGTGGGAAACTGCAGTGTTTATTTTCCTCATGGCAATTGCGAGGTGCAGAAAAGATTTTGGTCTGAAGAGGAGCCCAATGAGATGAGCACCAGATCTAGAGGGCCACATGCGAACTGACTAGGCAAGGAGGCTGCTTCCACAAGGGGAATCGTTCCCCATTTGGACAGTGGAAAGCCCCTGCATCCATGTAATGTCATGTCCAATTGTCCTTGGCCAATGGCCACCATTTGGTTTTCCAGGAAAAGATGGCGTGATATATGTGAAAACGAAGGACCCCTCTGCTAACTCCCTCTCATCTGACCTGGGGCTCCTGGAAGAGTACGAAAGTGATGCCATTCAGCGAACACATGTGAAAAGTGACTTAATCCTTCAGCAAGTGCATGTGGAGAGTGACTTAATCTTTTTCTGTTCTTCAACCCCACGTAAGAGGCTTTTGGAGGAAATAGCTCAACAGGTTTGGGGAATGGGTGCAGGATTAATAGCTAGGGTGGATGGCTTTTCCCACTAGCCTTGCTCCTGAGTTTTTAACAGCACAGCAAAAAAGTTAGATAAGTGAGTGGTCTTCATGCCTTGTCTCCTGGGGCCGCTCACGCCCAAAGCACAGCCCTCTCAGCCCTTCCCACTGCTGCGAGCACTCACCTGGTGGTGACAGAGGTGAGAGGTGTTGGGGAGGCTGTGGTGGTGGCGCACACCAAGGAAGCAGCAATGGCCCTTGTGACCACCAGCTCCCCAGGTGTGGTGCCAGGGCACTCCTGCACTGCGGGTCCAGGGAGGGAGGATGGCCGAGCGAGCGGTGGGAAGGCAGCCCGGGAGCCAGAACCATCAGGCTGCCACTGCTGCAGTTGGTGATGCCATGGCGTCAATGGGAGAATTGCTGGGTTGCCTCCCAATCCAAAGGCAGGCAAGAAAGGAATGGCCTGCGAGGCAGGAGCGGCACTGCCACAGCCAACAGCCCCACAGTACAACAAAACAATGGCACTTCCCGTACTGTAACAGTAAAACTAAAGAGAACCCTCACGGGAAGGAACAACAATTACAAATTAATAAACAACTCTATTATAAGTGCCCAAAGGGCCATATGTATTTCTTATATAAATCAATCAGTGGGATGACCAAATACAATTTATACAATGATTCTTCCTTAAACTTGAAAAATACAAAGGTCCAAACAAAATGTGTCCTGTGTCTTCTTTAAATAAAGTAGCATTCATGCACAGCTATGTCCACACATGGTAAGGGAATCCACGGCTGCACACCCAATCTGGGTGTGCAGCCGTGGATTCCCTTACCATGTGTGGACATAGCTGTGCATGAATGCTACTTTATTTAAAGAAGACACAGGACACATTTTGTTTGGACCTTTGTATTTTTCAAGTTTAAGGAAGAATCATTGTATAAATTGTATTTGGTCATCCCACTGATTGATTTATATAAGAAATACATATGGCCCTTTGGGCACTTATAATAGAGTTGTTTATTAATTTGTAATTGTTGTTCCTTCCCGTGAACAGCCCCACAGTGGCAGGAAAAACCACACAGGATGTGTCGGGCAAGTGAGCAAGTTGGAGAGAAGTGATCACATGGCCAGGCAGGAAAACAGGTTGGAGGGAGGTGGCAATGCAGCAAGCAGGAAGGTGAGGGCTGGAAGCCACCCAAAGAGCACCAAGCTGTTTGGCAGAGAACCAGGGGGTGTGGCTGCCTAGGGCACTTTTCTCCACTCTCTGAGGCTTGGGCCACCTGTGAGGGCGGCGGCAGCAACAGCTGATGGTACCAGGGCAGACCCAGAGAAGGGAAAGCGCCGCTTGCTTTTTCTGGAGTGACACAAGCAACACTCTGGTTCTGAATAGCCTGGCTCCACCTTGTCTTTCCTCTTGGCTCTATAGGTAACTAAATAATGAAAACATTACAAATTAATGTTTACTAAAATGCAAGACTAGGATTTTTTCACGGATGTGCCATTAAAAAAAAGAGGGGGGGGCATCTTACATTTACATAAAACAGTTATGTTCAATAATAATTTTTGTGTGTAAAGCTTTTTTAAGGGGGAGGTGCCTTACATTCAGGTTTGTCTTCCATTTGCATAAATACAGTGAAACGTATTTATTTATATAACTTCATTTATACTTCACCTTTCTCCTCAATGGTGACCCAAAGCAGCCGCCATTGTTCTCTACTCCTTTATCCTCACAAGAACCACCCTATGGGATAAGGTTAGGCTCAGAGTGTGTGACTGGCTAAGATCACTCAGTGAGTTTCCATGGCAGAGTGGGAATTCGAACCTGGCTCTTCAAGATCCTATAAAAGCATTGGTCAAAATTTCCAAGGTGGCCCAGTGCTATTAAAGGCACCGGAGCCTGCATGTCTTCTGCTCCACTTGGTGGCTCCCATCTGCGTTGTTGACATGCCTGTAGACTCTTGGCTCTGGTCTCACTTGCATTCTTGTGATAACCTTAAAAAACGGTGGTCTACAACCATCATTGCCTCTTATAGATCACAAGTCCTATAGAAGCCCCCAGACAGGATCCAACTTCATTTTCCAGCTGAGGAAGCAGATGCAGGAACATGCCTGGAACTGCCACTTGGAAGAGATCTTCTTGAAGGTAGGCCCTCTGAGCATCATTTGGCTTGGGATATGTCTCTGTGCTTTCAGCGAATGTATATGAAGCTGCTCGCCTAAGAAAAAAGACAGAGCACTGCTCCATCCAGCTCTGTTCTATCTGCTCTCAGGCCAAGATAATCCCCAACTTGCTGAGAATTTTTTACGGAAAAGGTGGGAACTTAACCTTTGTTGGGCCTTCAGTAGGCAAAAGAAAGACACCACCAACTTACACCGAATCAGACCAACTCCTCTCTGCTTTGTCTGAATGGGAGCAGCTTTCCAACTCTCAGACTAGGAAGGATCTTTCCCAACACCTGAGAACCTTGAAGGGACTGAAGCTGGCACCTTCTGCCTTGATGCCAAGCATGTGTTCAGCCATGGAGTAAATGCACCCAAACATTTCCCTCTGTTGTACAAACAAGCTGTGTCCTGAAGGCAGGTCTGTGTGTGCACACTGCAAGTCTAGTGCCAATTAGGGTGTCCAACTCCAGGTTAGAAAATTCCTGGTGATTTGGGGGTGGAGCCTGGGGAGGGCAGGGTTTGGGGAGGGGAGATACCTCAGTGCGGTATTTATTTATTTAAAACATTTATATGCTGACTTTCCACTCAAATAGGGTAGCAAACAAGAGACATTAAAATATTTAAAACAATAATTAAAACACATATATAACTGTTTAACAATAAAATAAAAACATACAGACACCGCCAAGGAGGTGGGCTGATAAGAGTCGACCCTCCAAAGCAGCCATTTTCTCTTGGCAAACTGATCCATGTAGTCTTGAGATCAGTTGTAATTCCAGGTGATCTCCAGGCCCCCACCTGGAGGTTACAAGCAAAAAGAGGCTGCTCTGGGAAAGACTGTAACTAAAACAGGGCATGTGCCCAACCAACTGGAGATATATCCAACTAGAAACAGAGCCCGTTGTGCAAATAAATAAAACGGGTTCTAGAAAGCTGGGGCTCGGGAGGGCTGGTGGGGGGTGGTTAGGAAGGGCTGGCAGGTGGGGGGCAACAGGGCTCTGGAGAGAGGTGAGAAGCATGAGGGGTTTGGGGAGGGTGGAGAGGCAGGAGGGGTTTGGGGAGGATTGGCAGGTAGAGGGGCAAGGGGGTCTGGGGAGAGCTGAGAGGCAGGAGGGGTCTGGGGAGGATTGGCAGGTAGAAGAGCAAGGGCGGGTCTGGGGTGGGATGAGAGGCAGGAGGGGTCTCGGGAGGGTTGGCAGGTAGAGGGGCAAGGGCGGGTCTGGGGAGGGATGAGAGGCAGGAGGGGTCTGGGGAGGGTTGGCAGGTAGAGGGGCAAGGGTGGGTCTGGGGAGGGCTGAGAGGCAGGAGGGGTCTGGGGAGGATTGGCAGGTAGAGGGGCAAGGGCGAGTCTAGGGTGGGCTGAGAGGCAGGAAGGGTCTGGGGAGTGTTAGCAGGTAGATGGTCAAGGACAGGTCTGGGGTGGGCTGAGAGGCAGGAGGGGTCTGGGGAGGGATGGCAGGTAGGGAGGCAATGGGGGTTTGGGGAGGGTGGAGGGGCAGGAGGGGTCTGGGAACAGGTGGCAGGCAGGGGTTAGAGGGCGGCAGGCCACAGGCGCTTCTCCCCTGCTGCGGCTCCCTCGGGGCTTGCAGGCATACCACCTTTCCTGCACCACTGCCCACCACCCGCCTCCAACTGGGCTATAAAGCCCGGCGGCAGCAGGCCGGGCCTACTCCGCCACTAGCGGTGCCCTCTGGAAGCGGTGTTCCATGGCGCCCTTTTATCTTGGTGCACCCGCGTAGGCACACCAGCATAAATGTGCGTCGTCAGAAAGATGCTAAGGGAATTATATATAGTAGGATATGGAAAGTTCAATAATTTCACTTGAGGAATGAATCAATCATACGATATTTATAAAGTGTAAAGTGACAATGCATCTATTAAATAAACATTTGTTATGATCCCCTCAATTAATAGTATACCAATAGTTCCCATAAGAACAATGAAAGAGTCATATAAAACAATCAATATTCCTATAAATATAATTCCATCAGTAAATACAATAAATATCCTTAAACATAACAGGCAAACAGTGTTCGCAACGACTCACATCTTATCCCCGTGCAGGTGCAGTACGTGGGGATAAGAACTTAGAAGACTGGCAACACAGTTTGCATTTCTGCCGTCTCCTTGGGGCTTCTGGAGGCCCAGGATGCCCCGGCAGCACGGACAAGCCTCGCTCCCCCACCTCCCATGCCACAATTGTGGACAGTGGGGGCAGGGGGTATGCAGAGGCAGGCAAGCCTCACTCACCTTTCCCCAAAAAAGTTGCAATTGTGGGGGATGGGAAAGGGTGTGTGTGGTGGCAGGCAAGCCTAGCTCGTCTGCCTTCCCCCTGCCAAAACCGTGATCCTGGCGGGTGCGGCGGGGGCACGGCAGCAACAAGCTTCACTCACCTGCCCTCCCCCTGCCAAAGCCACAATCCTGGGAGGCGGGGGGCGGGGGCACAGCAGTGGGCAAATCTCACTTGCCTGCCCTCCCACCACCAAAGCTACGATCCTGGGGGTGGGGGCATGAGGTGGGCGGCAAGCCTCGCCCGCCTGCCCTCCTCCCTGCCAAAGCCATGATTCTGGGGCGGGGGTCATGGCAGCAGAAAAGCATCGCTCCCCTCCCCTCCCCCCAAAGCCACCATACTGGGGGGTGGGGGGCACGCAGCAGCTGGCAAACCTCTCTTGCTTGCCCTCTTGCCACCAAAGCCTAGAGTTGCCAGTCTCCAGGTGGTGGCTGGAGATGTCCCAGAATTACAAATCCTCTCCAGGCGATAAAGCTCAATTTCCTTGGACAAAATGGCTGCCTTGGAAGGTAGGCTCAATGGCATTATACCCACCTGAGGTCCCTTCCCTCTCCAAGGGCCAACTCAGCCTGATGAGAAGCCAGTACACTTAGCTCGTTTCATACATGGAACTTTATCAAGGTGGTGATAAGAATCCAAACTAAAACCTGCTAAAATAAAATCTTATAAATACCACCCTTGTAGTTTATATTTCGAGAGTATCCACCCTCATACACTCCAGAGAACATTAACTACTCACCCCAACCAAGGGAATTTCAACAAATCAAACCAGCATGTTCCTTGACACCAAAGAACAAAAGATATTTATAAGATTTTATAAATCCTACTGTATAATTCCCTTAGTCTCTATCCGATGACGCACTTTTATCCTGGTGTGCCTGCGCATCAGGTTAAAAGGGCGCCGTGGAAGGCTGCCGGAGTCAGGCAACTCTGCCCAGCCTCCTGCCGCTGGCCTACGAAGCCCAGCCGGAGGAGGAGGGTGGCATAGGAAAACTGACGCGCCTGCAAGCCCCGGTGCAGCCCAGGCGACGGGGCGAAGCGCTCGGCGCCCTCTCAGCCCCACCCCCACCGGAGCTGCGCCGCTCTCAGCAGGGCCGGGGGGGCCACGGCGGAGGCAAAACGCCAGGCGCCCTCTCACCCCCACCGGAGCCGCGGCGCCCTCATCTCAGCCCCACCCCCACCGGAGCTGCGCTGCTCTTGGCAGGGCCGGGGCAACGCAGTGGAGAAGCACCAGGCGTGCCTTCAGCCCCACCGGAGCCACACCATTTTCAGCCCTTCCCAGACCCGCCCTTGCCCCTCTACCTGCCAATCCTCCCCAGACCCCTTCTGCCTCTCAGCCCTCCCCAGACCCCCCTTGCCCCTCTATCTGCCAATCCTCACCAGACCCCTCCTGCCTCAGCTCTCCCCAGACCCCCTTTGCCCATCCACCTGCCAACCGTCCCCAGACCCGCCCTTGCCGCTCTACCTGCCAGCCCTCCCGAGACCCCTCCTGCCTCTGAGCCCTCCCCAGACCCCACTTGCCCCCTACCTAGCAATCCTCCCCAGACCCTTCCTGCATCTCAGCCCTCCCCAGACCCCCCCTTGCCCCTCCACCTGCCAACCCTCCCCAGACTCGCCCTTGCCCCTCCACCTGCCAGCCCTCCCAAGACCCCTCCTGCCTCTGAGCCCTCCCCAGACCCCCCTTGCCCCTCCACCTGCCAACCCTCCCCAGACCCACCCTTGCCGCTCTACCTGCCAGCCCTCCTGAGACCCCTCCTGCCTCTGAGCCCTCCCCAGACCCCCCTTGCCCCTCCACCTGCCAGCCCTCCCGAGACCCTTCCTGCCTCTGAGCCCTCCCCAGACCCCACTTGCCCCCTACCTAGCAATCCTCCCCAGACCCTTCCTGCATCTCAGCCCTCCCCAGACCCCCCCTTGCCCCTCCACCTGCCAACCCTCCCCAGACCTGCCCTTGCCCCTCCACCTGCCAGCCCTCCCGAGACCCTTCCTGCCTCTGAGCCCTCCCCAGACCCCACTTGCCCCCTACCTAGCAATCCTCCCCAGACCCTTCCTGCATCTCAGCCCTCCCCAGACCCCCCCTTGCCCCTCCACCTGCCAACCCTCCCCAGACTCGCCCTTGCCCCTCCATCTGCCAGCCCTCCCAAGACCCCTCCTGCCTCTGAGCCCTCCCCAGACCCCCCTTGCCCCTCCACCTGCCAGCCCTCCCGAGACCCTTCCTGCCTCTGAGCCCTCCCCAGACCCCACTTGGCCCCTACCTAGCAATCCTCCCCATACCCTTCCTGCATCTCAGCCCTCCCCAGACCCCCCCTTGCCCCTCCACCTGCCAACCCTCCCCAGACCCCCTTTGCCCCTCCACCTGCCAACCGTCCCCAGACCCCCCCTTGCCCCTGCACCTGCCAGCCCTCCCGAGACCCCTCCTGCCTCTGAGCCCTCCCCAAACCCCACTTGGCCCCTACCTAGCAATCCTCCCCAGACCCTTCCTGCATCTCAGCCCTCCCCAGACCCCCCCTTGCCCCTCCACCTGCCAGCCCTCCCGAGACCCCTCCTGCCTCTGAGCCCTCCCCAAACCCCACTTGGCCCCTACCTAGCAATCCTCCCCAGACCCTTCCTGCATCTCAGCCCGCCCCAGACCCCCCCTTTCCCCTCCACCTGCCAACCCTCCCCAGACCCCCCTTGCCTCCTATCTGCCAGTTCTTCCCAGACACCTCCTGCCTCTCAGCTCTCCCCAGTACCCCCCTTGCCCCTCCACCTGCCAGCCCTCCACAGCCCCAGCTTTCTAGAGCCCATTGTATTTATTTGCACAACGAGCTTTGTGTCTAGTATCTTATAATATATTTTATAAATAAATATTTAATGTTAGCAGGTTTCAGTTTGAATTATTATCACGCCCCTGATAAAGTTCCATGTACGAAATGAGCGAAGTGTGCTGGTTTCTCATCAGGCTGGGGAGGGGGGGCCTTGTGCCCCCGTTTTATGTGATAATCCAACTTGGGTAGGAAAACAAAAATATCCTACTATATAATTCCTATTTCTGCTATGATTTCTCCTGACTTTCTTGCATTCCAGGTCAGGCAGGAATTTCAAAGACTTCAGCAGGGGCACAACCAGATGCCCACCCAAGAGAGAGACACTCTGCTGAAAAGATTCTACCTCTTCCCTGGCTATTGAAGACAATTAAAAGCTTCAGTCTACGGTTTCCAAACCAGCCACTAGGGGGAAGTGGGCGGTGAACTTGGCAAGAGAGGGCGGAGCCAGCTCCCTCCAGATGTTCTCCGCATTTTCTCCTTCGAATCAAGTCTAGCACAGCTGTTTGAAGACAGTAACTTTTCTCAGGCTTGCAGGCAATGTTGAAGCACCTTCTGAAGTATCTTCTGCTGCAGAGGGGAGGGCCCTCCTCTTTGGCTCTCCGCAGACTCCAGCAGCTGTTTTGCGGGTGTAGCATGATAAGGTGATTGGATGCCAGCTTCTCCACTTCCTCACCTGTCTCCATCACCACCCTGGTCCCACCTGTGTCCTTTTCCTCAATTCGCATCATCCGTTAAAATGGCCTAATCACTGTACCAGTGCATTGCACCTGTAAGGAGATTTAATTGCAAACTAGGCTTGTGTTGTTCTCCTGCACTAAAAAACAACTGTAAACATCAAGCTGTCACTTGCACTTCTTAGAATCAATCAATAAATGGTCAACATTTTCAAGGTTTCCTGGTCTTGTTTGTCTCCCTTTTCAGAGTCCCACTATTTTAACCCTCCTGCCTGACTTCAGCAATCTATCCTTGGCTTCTAGGTCAGCACCACTTCTTAGTGGCAACTTTATTGTTTTGCTTCTCTTAATGAGAATATCGGACATATTTCATAAGATACATTAACATACATCATTGGAGAACATCTACCACTATATAAAAGATGAGTCGTATTGGCGACGACTCACCTTTTATATTGGCACAGGCACAGTCATGCCCTCCCCTGCCAATCAGCTGGGGAAGGGGTGGGATAGTCAAGACCATGCCTCCGCCCTCCCCAGTTGATCATCCTGGAAAGGGGCAGGCTGCCACCGCCTCCCTCCCCAGCTGATCATTCTGGAAAGGAGCAGCCACACTGCCTCCACTCTCCCTAGCTGATTGGTGGGGAAGGAGCAAGACGAGCAAGCTGCTCTAGCTGGAGAGGGGGCGGGACAGGCAAGCTGCCCATAGAGCCCTCCCCAGCCACAAATGAGCTGGGTGAGCCTGTCATCTCCCGCCCTCCCCAAGCCGTGATGGGATGGGAGGGGTGACAGCAAGCACGCCCAGCTTGCCTATGCTGCCCTCCCCAGCCTCAAATGCACCAGCCCAATTTCTGCTCATTTGAGGCTGAATCAGGCTGGTGCAGGGCATAGGAACACTGCCAGGATGGCGCGACAGACCGTGGAGTGCTCCTGCGCTCTGCACTGGCCCGATTTTCACCCATTCGAAGCCGAATCGAGCCGGTGCAGGGTGCAAGAACACTGCTGGGGTGGCACGATGGGCCCTGGAGTGCTCCTGTGCTCTACACCAGCCCAATTTCTACCCATTTGAGTCCCTGCTAGAAGCCATTGTATTGTTTAATAGAATGGGCTTTGTTGCTAGTCTACCATAAATGTGGTGAAGGGAAGAAGTATTAATAAAGCCTGTCTTTTCATACACGAAGTGACTGGGACTATTCCAGAAATTTTGTGTAGGTCCCTCCAAAGATTGGGGATAAACTTGATAACTGATGGCACACTGGTGTGCCAGACAGACTGCCATGGGGGCGTCACAAAGAAGAAGGAATGTTCCAGCCATTTCTTCATGACAGAAATGTTCCCAAGCAGGCTGTTGCTGTATAATTATCACAACCAAACTGATTGTGTCAAACGTTTCAAAGCAAAACCAGGGCAGGATGGGGGTGGTGGAGGCATTCTTGATACACTGAGACAAGATTTCGCTTTTCATTTTCTCCAGTACCAATCTCTGGAATTATGTTTTCTTTCTATTTATACCTTAAGTTTCATAAAGAAGAAAAAATAAAATTAAGTTTGCCAGATCACATTTTTTTTAAAAAAAATCAATGCTTTACCTTTTGTGTTCACATTTACTCAAACCCCTTCAAAACTTGAGGAGGATGAGTTTAAAAAGCACCTGACTGGGCTGCCAATTTTTTCTCTTAGCCTTTTGGGTGTGCTTTTAACACCCGCATCACCTGAGGGAATTCACAGGAGACCTTTTTTATGTGGCATGGAGTTTAAACGTACAGGAGAACAAGCTATTTAAAAAAGCTAACAACCCTAATCCAGTCCATGATAGCTTATGCCACAGATATCTATAATTCTTCAAAGTAACACCCGAATCATCAGTGTTCTTGAGGAATCAGAGTAATACGAGGGGTTGGGGCTAAGGACTTGCAGGAGCAGGGACATACCATTTTATATTCTACTGCTGGCTGCTTAAGTACCCCCTAGATAGCCAGGTGATGGGGGCTGGGTCAAAAGTGTGGCAGACATGCTTTTTCCTTCCAGCTAGCAGTGGCGGAGGCTCAGAGGAGAAAGCCATCCAGAAAGTGATTTGTGCTCTAAGCCACTCTACCACCCAGCTAATTGGGGACCAGCTTTCTGCTTGACACCCGAATCTCCAATCGGCTGAGAGACAGTAGCACAAGGGTGCAAGGAATGTATCCCACAATGGTCCTCTAATTGCTACCACAGTCCTCTTTTCTTCCTTTCCCACTTATTTCTGCCATTCTCCTGTCCACACACTTGCATATTGGTGGTGGGACTGTCACTTCCACCCATCTCCCTCTGGTATTTCCCATTTTTGGCAGCTGCTGCCATTGCTTCTTTCTGTTCCTCTAAATAGTTGCTGCCTGCCACATTCTTGCTTATCCAGCTTTTCTTCCCCTTCCTGGCCCCCACCACTGCCTGTCAGTCATCTCCCATGCCTGCCCCTAACAGTGTTTATTGGAGTTGCTAGGCAGTAGGCAACCCCCCACCCCCCAAAATTGGCAGCTGATAAATCATGATACAGCATTGTGCAATCACATTTTTTCAGTAACTTCTGCGATTTGGAGGGCATTTTAAAATTTTCTTTTTTTTTTTATTTCTCAGAGTTTGCTGCAAACCTGGGGAGTTCTTCCCAGTTTGTAGGGAATTTGCATGGAATTTTTGATCCACACTGTGGGGCCACATTCAGAATTAGATATAAAAATGGCTACCCCTCTGGAGTCTGGCACCTTCCATTTAAATTCAGATTTATTTACTAACTACATCAGCTATATCCGCCCTGAGCCTGCGAAAGCGGGGAGGGTGGAATATAAATATAATAAATTAAATTAAATTAAAAACAACACTGAACGAAACATCTAAAATAGTGTGATAAAGCAAGCTGTAATGTTACTGCTGGAATTGTTAGTGGAAGGAGTGAATAGAGTAGAGGTTTCAGATCCAAGTCTCAGGAGGGCTTGGCCTCCATGGGAACAAACGTACAAATACACAAACAACCAGATTTCAGAAGACGATTGCATTCTTGCACACTGAGATACAAAGATATGGCTCTATGTTTATTTCCATTTATTAAAACAATTCTATGTAGCTTTTTGGCACCATCCAGCGAGGCATCTGAGAGGCAACTGAGAGCCAAGCTACAAGTGATGAATGACACTTGCCTGGCAAGTGAACAGACTCACGTGTATTCCTCCCTGTTCACTTGCCATTCACTTGTGCTCCACTTGATCAAAAGCAAGTGAATGGCAAGTGGACAGGAAGAGCAAGTGAATGGCAAGTGAACAGGGAGGAATACATGTGAGTCTGTTTACTTGCAGGCAAGTGTCATTCATTACTTGTAGCTTGGCTCTTAGCCTCTACCCTGCTTTTGGGAGAATGCGCCTCTGTGGTCCAGACTGGTTGAGCTGTGAGGGAAGGAAGAAGCAAGAGCCCAAAGCAGTGCACAGATCAGAGCACCAAGCCACTGTGCTGAAAGGAAAATGGATCAGGAGACAGAAGAAGGAAAGCGGCGGGCCAGTCATCACAGTTATTGGGGTGCAACAGTTGAGCATGAATAGGAGAGAGCCAAGGAGTGTTCCTTCAGGAGGTGCTCAAAGAGAAGGGAAGCACCAAGAAGAGGATAAGGATACTTGGTAACCCACTCCGACTAGAACTGAGACTGAGAGCCAAGCTACAAGTGACGCCTTACCCAGGTTGGACACTTGTCAGCTTCCCTCAAGTTTTGATGGGAAATGTAGGCATTCTGATTTTACAGCTTGGATCTCCATTACAGTTGCCAGACCAGGACGCCTACATTTGATGGAAGCTGACAAGTGTCCAACCTGTGTCAGGCGTCACTGGTAGCTTGGCTCTCAGGGAGAAGCAGGCCATCCGAGGGCTAGGGTGCAGGATGCCTGAGGGCAGGCTAATCCAACATGGGCACAAATATCCAAAGTGGCTTACAAAATATAAACGTCATAGTAAAACTAATACAAAATGCAGTATCGCTATCAAACGGGATTCAGCATCTACTGTCTGAGTCCCTTTCAACTAGAATAAAAATAATGAGTGGGTTTTAATCAATCAGTTTCTTTATTCAGTCACTGACCAGTACAAATCAGAAACAATAACTATATAGTGAAGTCATAGGAAAACAGAACTGGTCCATCCAATGACCAATAGTTAAAATTTAAAATTTATACATAAAATTTCATGATGAATTCTGCCGGCCACGAAGAAAATTTTAGCACAGCTAATAGTGACCTGTGAGTTAATCCAGGTGTTTGTTTGTTTGTTTTTAAGGTGCAATAAGAACAAAGATATAAAATTTCTGGAAATTTTGAAGCCATGGGGTGTGTGTGTGCTTTTTTTGTTTGGGAAAGACTGTGGGGAAATGAAATATATGCAATACGTGCTTCAAACCTTAATTTATCTTCATGCTTTAAAATTGCAAAATGTGCCATTTACATCTTAGTAAGCATATAACTTTGTACTATTGGGCATACACATGGCATTTGAAAGTATAAATGTCTCCGCAAAGTTGCAAATATAAGTACTAGAAAGTGAGAGAGAGTGAGCTGCAAACTACTGCACCCTAAGCTGCCGTAGCACATCTTACATGTTGCCATCTGAGAGGTAGAAAAAAATTAAAATTGTAGAAAACAAAAGAAAGTGTGCTCTTTGAATTGAAACAGAGCAAGTTTCCGGTCCAGTTGCATCTGAAAGACTAACTAGTTTAGTTTAGTTAGCAAGCAGGCTCAGGGCAGGGTACAACAATAATAAAATGTAAACTACAGAATATGCAATAAAACAATACAAATATACAATGGCACAATCTAAAATACCTAATTAAACAGTAATAGCCACTTGAATGGCAGCCACTAAAGACGCCCACAGATAAGGAACTGCTGCATAAATCCACCCAAAGATCAAGGTGGGGAAAGCAAGCAGAGAAGGCCAAGAGGATAAACTGCCATCATCTCAACCATAAGCCCGGTGGAACATCTCTGTTTTATAGGCCCTATGGAACTGCAATAGATTCTGCAGGGCCCAAATCTCAACTGGGAGAGTGTTTCACCAGGCTGGCGCCAGGGCTGAAAAACTAGATTTATTCCAGGGGATGAGCCTTCAAGAGTCAGAGGTGCTACTGAATTCGAATCTTGCTCTTTTACTACAGACCAACACAGCTACCCACCTGAAAGTATCTTGAATAGAAACAGTTTCCTACAGTCAGGGATTTTTTTCAGTGGGAATGCGGTGGAATGGAGTTCCGGCACCTCTTGAAAATGGTCACATGGCCAGTGGCCACGCCCCCTGATCTCCAGACAGAGGGAGTTTAGATTGCCCTCCGCTGCGCGGAGGGCAATCTAAACTCCCCTCTGTCTGGAGATCAGGGGGCGGGGCCACCGGCCATGTGACCATATTCGCCAAGGGCGATTTAAACTTTAAAAAACTCCCACCCTTGTCCCAGCTGACCCAAAGTGACATCATTGTGCGGTCCTGATTTCCACCACAGAGTTCCACCACATCTTTTCCAAGAAAAAAAAGCCCTGCCTACAGTCACAATAGAACTACCAGCTAATTGAGTTATCAAGTGAAACTTTGTAACATTGAAAGCACTCAACTCTTCAAACAAGGTAGTAACATTATAGCATATCCATTATTGCCAAAATTATTTACATTTAAATAAAAAATGAACACATCATTGAAGATATGTTGTAATACCAGACATTTATTAATGTTACAGATTGTCTTACATAACGAAGAGCAAGATCTGATTCCACCTTAGAGATCAACTAGGTTATACATTTTTCATGTTATATAACCCTTTTGTCATCCATAAGAATTTAAGAAGAAAAGCCCTGCTGGATTAGAGCAGCGATCCATCCAGCTCGACTTTTGCCTCCAACCACGGGTGTTATTTACTGTTTGTGAATAGGGAGGTTCCCTACAGTCTCCATGGCTGGCAGCCAAGGCCTTCACCCACTCAAAAAACATTCTTATTCTAAGGTTTAATTAATAATTAAATTGCAATATAATTTACTGTGCATAAATGTTGACTATTAGTGATTGCATTAATTGCATTCATAACCAAAACCTGCAAACGTGCATATTCCGTTTATTTAATTAATCGTTAGTCATCCTAATATAAAATAAATAATAAAATATTTATTTATTTAAAGTGAAGAAAAATAATAACATTAAAACAAATAACAGTTAATCTGGCATGTTAGACACATACTCCCCAATAACCACGCCCAATAGTAAAGGCGGTCAGGGGCCAGGAGGCAATCTTCGCACTCTGATTGGTCAAGAGCCGCTAACAACCCGCCTCTTTACTCCTAGGTTTCTCATTGGACAAAGGCGAAGGCGTACTGGAGGCGGGGACAAAAGGTGGCGCTGAGGGCGGGCTCGGAGGGGACAAGGGTCTCGCTGCCAACCCCGCCCGACGCGCCTCCCTCCCCAGCCAATCATCAGCCACTTTACTTTTTCCCTCCCTTCTTTGACAGCTTCGCGGGGGCGGGGGAGAGAATACCGTGGGGGCGGTTCCCTTCCTCTCCTCTCCCTTCATTGGCCTAGCGGGACGACGCGCTGTGATTTCTCATTGGCCGCCGTGGCCCTCCTCCCTTCCCACCTCGCTCTGAGAGATTGACGGGCGGATTTGCCCAATCCCAGCAGAGTACGCCAGAGCGGCGCCCCTTGGCCGAGGCAAGGCCCGCCCTCCGATTGGGCAGCCGGGCCTGGCGTCGGCGAGTGCTGATTGGCTGTGAGGTGGAGGGCGGTGGGCGAGGGCGGCCGAGGTGGGCGGGAGCGGCACGCGGCGGCTGAGGTGGGAGCAGCGCAGGTGAGGTGAGTGTGTGGGGGGGCGGGAGACCCCGTCGCCGCCTCGCGCCCTACCTGCTCCGCCCCTCTCGCCTCGGCGGGGCGGCGGCGGCGGCAGCAGCAGCTTTCCTGGGCGGAGCCTCGGTGGCAGGCGTCGTTTCCATTGTAGGCCCCGGCCGGGCAGGCCTCGCAGCGCGGAGGAGGGCCCTTGGGAGGCCACGCCCACCAGGCCGGAGATTGGGGGACGAGGCGGCGCTCTGCACATGCTCAGGTGACAGCCCGACATGAGCCCTGCTATCATTACGAGGTTGAGGAGACCCCGCTTCGTCCAGCCTCTAAGGCTCCCCAAAGGGTCACCCTTAAAGAGAAGCAACACAAATTCATGGGGATGGGTATGGATTCAGCCCTAACGACTTAAACCTGCCCTCTGGGCGTGTGCAGAGTGTTTGTTGCCCTTGCTCTTTTAACATGTAAAGGGGTGCTATGCCTCATATTACAGCCTCTCTTCTTCCATACTCTAAATGTTTAACGAGAGGGCAAAGTCCTAAGAAGGAAAGAGGTACTCTGCATATTTTTATGTTTTATTTCATTTATAGTCATGAAGTCAACCATAGTTGCCTCTTTTTTTAAAAAAAATATTTACATTATTTATAGTCTGCCTTCCTCATCAAGGCGGATTATGTAGGGTGAGTCAGTACTGTCAATTTCAAAGACATTTCAGTAAACAGTATATCTGAGTGAGAGCTTTAACTCTCCAAAGCTTGTATCTTGAAAATATCCTGAAATTCTTGTTGGTCTCTAAGTTGCCACTGGAGTCAAATCCCGATGATGTAGGGTATATAAATGCAAATTTGTGAAGATTTAAATCCAGCAAAAAGCCAAAGGTGCAAATTCTCATGTTTAGAACCCTTCACCTTGATACTCTTAATTTTTTGTCTACAAATAGAGTTTGTTAGTTTTATATAGTGGTGTGTTCAGACATCCCAACTGCTGTCTGAATGGGTCCAGAATGCAGCTTCACCTTTTGCTGTTTTGTGTTCACTTAGTCATAGTCAAGGTTATACATATATTTGATCCTTTTAAATAAAGATGTACTGTAACAGTGTTTGCTTCAGAGTTAGAGGCTGTGTGAACTCTCTGAGAGCAGGAGATGAGAAAGTAGAAAGGTTTTCGTGTATATGTTTAGAGAGGAGGTTGATATATGTGAAGGTGTATGCATGCTTTGCTTTTCAGTTGGTATGTACCCTGTAAGGGCATATTCCTCTGCATTGGAAGGCTGCCCTCTCCAATACAAGAATGGAAATACTAAAGATGAAAGAAGGTGTAGAATAGAGAGGTGTCCTATGATGTAAGGGATGCAGATGTGCATATCCTTTTAAAGCACATATGAACATGGACCTTATCATTTCCCATTTTGCTGGCTGTGAGTATTTTCAAGGAATAAGAAATACTTGTGAGTGTTCAGTCTTGGCAGAGTGTGTATCTCTGATTCTAAGCTGGTGTGAGGATTACCCTGAAATCTGCATCCTTCACTCCTTCTGGGACTCTTTGTCATGTGTTTTTTTTTTTAGTTGTGCTGAAGCGTCGGTATTAGGTGAACCTAAATTAATCTCGGAGGTGATGAAAACCCTGCAGCGTGATGTGCATGCGCTGGGGACTAGATACTTGCTTTCTAAAAAGAGAGGGCCCAGAAGCACTGCAATCACTATCCCTTCCTCAGTCCCAGATGTGTATGCCTAGGAGAAATGCAGTGTTAAGAAATTTTATTCTCACCAGTGCTATGAAATATACTGTAATCTTAGCTATAAGCATTGAAAAGAGGTGCCAGGACTCTTCAGAATGTGTATTTTGTGTGCCTAAATTCTTAAAATTGGAGGTAGTTGGAAGTATTGTGTGTCTTTATAGTCCAAACCATGTAAAAGAAATCATTTTGTATAGTCAATAAGGGACAGTGTTGGGAAATCAGTTCCTCTTCTCAGAGGCATTTTCATTTTCGTTATGTGTTTCGTTAGCATTCAAAGCAGATTCCAGGGTGGGTGGGTGACCCACTGTATGTATGTGCACATAGAACTTGGTATGTAATGTCTTAAATGAGAAATCCATGTGGATCCTTTCCTGTAAACCTAGGTGTGTGTTCATTTGTGGAGGGAAGGCATTTTAATGAATGTTGTAGAGATGCTAGAACCGAAGAACGGGAGGGGCTGGAAGATAACGTGGATCACATTATCCAGTGTATTGCTGCAGCCAGTTCACCTGTTCTCTCAGTCGCTGCTTCTTCAGCAGAGCCTTGACCTGAATCATCCTTGATTCATTTTCCCCGAGTCTAAGAATCAGGCCATTTGTTGCTACCACCTGACTCCTCCTAGCAGCACTACTTTTTGCTATCTTCAACCTCTGTTTTTTTCTAGGCCATGGATATAGGCTCTGCTTTTTCAGTGAAAGTTATGCAATTTGGCATTTTGGTGGGCAGTCCTAATCCTGGCCTAACCACAGATGGGTGGGGAGTAGTCCTTGGGCAGGCCGCCATGATGAATGGAAGCAACGACTGGATGCTGATGGCTTGCCAGAGTCCTGGGTGCTGCTGAGCTTTGGCTCCAATTGAGGCTTGTGCACAGTTCTTCCTTTCTTGATTTTTGAATACTTTTTTAAGTATTTAAAATCCTCTTGGCATCTCTCCATCCTCCCAAATGTAGCTGTCTCCTATAAATTTTAGTACTGCCATAACTTTCTCTTGAATCTTCACTTATTTCTAACTTGTGGAAATCCTTAAATGAAACACATTTATTAAATAATCTTTCTGCAAATAACAAATGGCCGACTAATCTGAGTCACAAAATAAGTTTTTCATGCTAACCAGAATTCACATATTTTAATTACCCCCATCCCTTTCTATTTTTTTTATTAGGTGCTTACTGGGATATGTAAATCACGTATATGGGGCTTTTCTTTTACTGAATTATTGCCTGTTTACTTGCATGTTGTTCAAGCGCTAGGTATTCCTAAAACAGAATTGACCCAATATTGCAGATGTTGTATCTTATGCAATCTGGCTGTAAGCAAGCGAACCTGGTAGTATTTGCTTGCAGAAGGTGGGGCTTGATTTTCAGGTATTGAGGTTCAAGCCTTCAGATCCTCTTGTTGTCTTATGTGACAACTTGTCTGTCAGAACTAATTTCCTTAGCAAGATTGACAGTAGGGTGGCATCTATGACAATCAGTTTTCAACAGAGGACTGCCCCCTGTGAGTGCAGCCAGTAGCCAGAATTTAACAGAATTTAATGTCAAGGATATTCACATCCACATTTAGCTGGACACATTTTCGGAGGAATAGTTAACATTAGCCTGTTACAACAAGCACTTCAGAGGCTACATGGCTCATTGTGGTGCAAGCTTGCATAAGCTGAAGTCTGTTTTCCAAAGGCATGTATTTAGAGGTTGCCAGATTGCAGTCCAGGCATTCTTTCTGTACCTTTTCAGATCTGGGAGATGTGGGAGCTGCAGTTTCTTCTGATTTTCCCCACTGCTGTTTCTCCCTCTCCTGTATCCAATGTATGGCATATGAGGCATCCTGTTCTACACCACAGGGTGAGGAGAATGACAGGCAAGTGAAACCATGGCTGCCTCATCTCTTGATTCAGTTGCAGGTTTGAAAGGTAGAGGAACAATATCCTGGTTGCAACATATCTTCACTGGTGGAATGGTGGAGAACTATACCTAATCTTATTGTTTGACTGTGTATCAGAGCATGACTCTGAAGTAGTTGTGCCAGCACAAGCTAGCAAATAGTTAGTGCTTGCTGAGTGAAGGCCACACCAACTGTTTATTCCTTCCTTGGGTCCTAAGTTGGTTGAGAAAGAGGCAGGCTGAGGCAAGGGGCAGGGAATGTCATTTCATGCATCACACCAAATGGTGCTTTTCTCCAACCCTGGTTTATTGTATTTCCAAAATTACAATAGCTTCGTGTCTGCGTTCATTTTCGTCCTCTCAGCACTCAGATTTCCAAGTCTGTCCTTCCCATTTCTGTGATGCAGCAGTTTCCAGAGGCACAGTAATGACCATAACTTTGGTGCATCTATTCAGATAGCGCATCACTCCAGAACCCGCCAGGCTATGGTTTGCAAACTTGTTTCAGGCTATAGTTTTGGATTTGGTTTGCCAGGTGATCACAAACCACAGTTTTGTCTGTTCGGAAATCATATCAGATCGTGCTTACTTAACCACAGTTTGGTTGCGAAGACTCTACTGAGCCCCAAATGCAGAGTGACCAGCTGCAGAGAATAGAACGCCTTTACTTGCCATAAGGTGTGGAAGCTGTAATTTTAGTGGCAAGTGTGGTGTTTCTTACCATTGGATGCTAAGCTGCAGCGGCTAGCGGCTTCTTCTGAATACCTCTTACAAGGCAGCTTTTCTGTCCTGTGCATTGGCTGAAGTGAAGAACAGGAGTGTTTTTCAGGCCTGCAAGGTCTGACATCACTTCACTATCTTTTGTTGTTCCTTTGTATTCATAAATGGGGAACTAGGATCAATTTACTTACATTTACATTACCATTTACTTACTTATTTATTTCATTTATACTCTTTCTCCTCAATGGGGACCCAAAGCAGATCTAGCCCAAATGATCTGTACCAGTAAGCTAGGTACAAGTTGCCCTTTATTATCTTTCCCAGTACAGTTGGAGCTTGTTGGCGCTGGGCAGAGCTGTTGAGAAATGATAAATTGCTCCTGAGCATGTGCAAAGATATTGTTTATTTTTCAGTTCTCTCCTCTCTGCTCCCCGCCCAGTGATTTCTGTGCAGCTGACTGTCTTTTTCCCATTCTTTTTTTCCCTTCAGGAAAATGTCAGTTTCCAATAAGATCAGGCACCTGCGAGCAGAGGAAGATTGAGATTTCACAAGGTATTTTTTTTTAATTCAGTTTTACTTCACTCTTGCACTTGCATAAAAGCCTATACATGTGAGATCTGTCCCAGTTGGCACTGTAAATTCACTTTTGTGTGTTGAAAAACAACTGTTAGGGCACCAATGTTTACCAGATACTTCTTCATGAGTCGGGCCCAGTAGCCACCTCAAAAGATGATAGACTACTCTTTTGTGTAAATATACCAAAGCAGTAATTCACAAATCACTGCAGAGTAATCTTGCTAATTTTACTAGGATTACGCTATATTAAAGAGATGGTTAATTTTAATTGCAGACTAGAATTTTCTGATTCCTCTGTATTACCCCAGAGTTCATGTATCAGAGATTCTGTCGATTAACTTATTGTAATTCTTTGCTATGAAAACACTGAGGAATCTAAATTGGCGAATCTTATATTCTTGGGAAAGTTGTTGTGTATACAGTGTGCTATGCTTTAAAGCATTTAGAAATAAAATTTCACATTAAAAGATCCAGGTATTATAAAAAGAGGAAACTAAAAAACAAATGCAAACAAAATAATCAACCAGCCCCCACCCCTACATGTATACATGTTTATCATGAATGAAATCTTGCGTATTCGGAGAAAGTGATGGTACAAGATAATATATCAGCAACATCAGCCTACTTTTCTGACGTTGACTCATGCAGGGGGGCTCCCTCCTTCCTTCCTTTTCTGGCATTTATTGCTTATCACTGTTTTTCTGGCAATTATCGCTTATCGTTTTTTTGAGGCTCAGAATTTGATCTTACAAGAACACAGGATTTGTTCTTGCACAGAAACTCAGTTCTCCTGGAATGTTCACCTTTGCCCCTTTGCTGAATGCTTGAATGATAGGGCAGTAAAATGCCCCACCCCGAAAATGGGAAGAATCAGGTTTGTCCCTCCTCATCCGTCAATAGCATCCTGGATTGCAGAGTTTAGGACTGGGCTGTGGGGAGCAGGCGTCTCTTCTGTCCTGTGCATCTCAGCCCATTGGCTATCTCACTGCTTGAGGAAGCTGAGAATGGGTTGTTACAGTGGGTTGCGGTCAAAAGACCAAAGCCAAGAACTGGCTTTTATGTATGCAAGAGATGTACAGTCTTGGTGTCCATAGCAGACAGGGAATTTTCCTCTTTTTTTCCCCCCAAACTCACTCAAGTAGTGACTAGTGTAAAGAGGAAGGTGTGGTGGAAGGAAGTTTCTGTTCTTGTCCCTGATACTGCTTCCTCCTCACTGGTCAGCAGTTGTGCCTTTTGTTCCAAGAGGAGCTCTGTTTTTCAAGCACACTCAGAACAGGTATAGTTACTTGTGTTTTGTTTGCTCAGCTTTGGGGAAAAGAAGGCCATGAGAATTTCTCCTTCCACCTCACCCCCAGTAAAACTTGTTCTCTCATTCTGGATGGGATGTAACCTGATACCTTTTCTACCCCAAGATTTGGTAACTCAAACCTCAGGTAGTGTAGGCCATAAAAGACTCCATGAAGGAAAGGCTCCTTTGGGAGCCACATGGATTGCTTTGCTGAAAGCAGAGTTACTTCTCGGTCAATATATCCAGCTCCTTCACTGGCTTTGTTGACTTTTCCCATAGGTGGATCTTTTCGAGCAAATCCAGAAAGAGAACAGACAGAGTTGGCATCTAGAGAACTGCAATGGTGAGTGTGCATTGTTTTCTGTCCTGCCTTTAGATTACTCTGTAGAATCTTTTCTCTAGACTCAGCTACAGTGGCTGCCAATGCTTGGTTCCATGTCTGCATGGATTGGTTGGTTTCTGAAGGATGGGGATGCCGAGTGCTGGGGAAGACAGACCAAGCAGATCTGACCTTACAGACTTGATGCAACTGTCACAGATCTCTTTGCGCAGCAGGTTTTTGAAGCTTGTTTACTGTTTATTGTTAGCCAGAATGATTGTGCTTAGTTTAGAAAACAAAACAAAATCAAGAAAGCAAATGAAGATTAGCAGTAAAATACAAGCCACAGAACCTTGAATTGGGCCCAGAAGAAGATCTGCACCCGGTGCAGGAGGTTTATGATGGCTGTGGTGGGTTCTCGTAAAAACCCTTTCTGCTGTGTTCTGCATCAGTTGAAGCTTCCAGGCTGTCTTCAGAGTCCTGCCACACACAGAATATGTTAGTCAAATAGAGATATTAATAAGGCGTTTGTAATTGTGGCCTGATCAACTTCACAAGGACAGTTTCAGTTGGTAAACCCTCTTAAACTCGTAAAATGCACTCCTAGAAGCAGAGGTGGGTTTAAGAGCAGCCCTATGTTCCTTCATGGGGAGTACAACTCATCTACAACATATTGTAACCCTAATATTGGGTCAGCTTTGCTTCCAAGCACCAGAGCTTTCATTTTATCTGGATTAAAATTCAGTTTGTTTATCTACGTCTATTCCTTCACCACCTCCAGATGCCAGTTAAGGGTTACTCCTACATGCCTAGAATTTGATAGAAATGAGAAGGAGTTGTGCATTGTCAGCAGATTGGTGGTGCTGTACTCCAAATCTGTGGGTGGCCCCTACCAGTGATTCTGTGTAGATGTTAACTAGCATGGGAGGCAAGATGGAACCTCAGAGGCCAAGGGGCTGAGCAGTGATCTTCAAGCACCACCCTCTGCCATGAAGAAGCATAGCCCCTGCAAAACTTTTATCTCCCCCCTCATCCCAGACAATATAAGGATTATGTGCTTGATGGTATTAAAAAACAGAAAAAAAGCTAACGGTGACATACTCCCTCCGACAGACTGTTGTTTCATCAGGTTAGGCAACCAAGGCAGCTTCTGTCTATAACCAGGCTGGAAACCAGACTGAAAGTAATGTGTATCCTGGAGAAATTCCTTTAGTTGACTTAACCTGTGGGTAGGGCTCTGTTTCTGTCAGTGCAATTATAAGCATTTTGCAACCACAAATATTAATACTGTGTTCTTAGAGGGCCCATTGGAAGGTGATGTCCAAATTCCGGTGCTGCTCTAAAAGAGAGTAATTTTGATTCATACATCACAAGCAAGTTGATGGACATGAACCTAGTTCTTTGTCATACATGCATTTCCTCCCTCTTCCCTTTGAATTGCTCATGGAGACTGAAGACAGAAGTCTTCCACTAGCACCAGTTGGTTGTGATGTCTGAGTGCATGGGCCTACACTAACTGAGGTTTCTTTCTTTCTCAATATGTTGGATTCTTAAGCACCCAGGGAGGAGGGATGGAGAGCATGACAATTAACCGGGTTCATCCCTTTATAAAGTTTGCTCATGAAATCTGCTGAACTGAGTCTCTATTGCTGTCCTACTTAAGATCAGAGACAAGAGGAGAAAAAAAAATCTGTGCTTTTCTTCATCAAGGTCAAGGTAGATGTCCTTGAGCCATATAGCTAATTGCTGTGACGCCTTGTAGCTTTGCCATCTCCAGAAATTATTTTCTAATACGAATTCTGTGCCTGGGCGCTCTTGTAGCTGTCTAAGGTTCCTGGAGATTGATGCGTGCATGTTTTAAGTTGGAGAAAGTAGACATGCTACTGACGAACAACAGTGTATTTTAAGAAGGGTTGGCTTTATCGGGCCATGTGGGGTACCATCTTGTGGAACTGCCCTGAGTTTGTTTGAATGAGGAAATGTTCATGTTTCACAGCAGTTGAAATATACCACAAACGTGGGAGAGGACGTTGGGTTCCAAAGGTGTAGAGATTTGTCTAAGTATTATTCTTCGTATATAATCTCAGAAAAGCAATTGCTTGTGCTGAACAATGTCATCACTCTGCACTGGAATAGTACTTTCATGTCTAAATATTTAATACAGTTTATTTTGTTGAAATGTTTTTGCTGACCCTGCTTTAAGTGCTTCCACTGAGATTTGTCCAACACTTGTCTCTTTATTCAGGGTACTTAGAGCAATAAACAGGCAAACCACCTTTCTTTACATTGTCTTAGTTTTCTGTTGATGGAGAAGCTTTTTTACTTGGGGGAGGCGTTATTAAGTCATTGAACTTTTGTGTGTAAAATACATTCCAGCCAAGATGGCTGTTCCTTGACACAGCAGAGTTCTCAAAGCTGCACTTGTTAAAATGCAGTGAAAGCATTTAGAGGAGGGAGGGGGATGGTTGACCCTTCTTCTGCTTGCTTCTGCTCCCTTCAGATCCCACCCCAAGCTTCTCTTTCTCCTTAGGTAGTTTTTTAAAGCGGGGTTTGCAGTGGGTAATCAGTAGATTGCCCTGTGTTTGCCTTGTAACATGCAGTTCTGCTCTCAGTCCCGGGGCATCAAAAAGTAAAACTCCCTCGGGTATTATAGAAAATTGCAGGTTTCTGGTATCATTTGCTGAGATGCAAAAGCGGACTGAGACAATGATGGGACAGTCCAAGAGTACACACATGGTGGATGAAAGCAACCCTCAAAACTTTGTAGCTCAAAAGCAGGACTTTGCACAGAATAAAGCACTCACACACACACATCTTTTACTTTGTATATAATAGAAGGGATGGGAAAAATCTATGGGGGGCGGGGTGCTGAGACCCAGTATTCCTCCCTTTTTTGTCACACACACAAACCCCTCACCAGAGTTTAGATTCTTAGCTTTGGCTGGACGTTGGCCACACACTTTCAGTCAAGACAAGAAACTTTTTTTTCCCCGAGGGAAGGAAGCAGTTGTGATTTCTATGGCTTGTGTTCATGTAGAGGTGCCAGTAATAAAGTTGGGGCATGTAAGGTTATCACAGGAAATGTTCTCTATTCCCAGAGCTTTTCTAAGCATTTTCTTTGTCAGGATTCCTTACTTGAATTCCGTCAGAAATGGAGAGGGGCAAATGTTTCTCCTCACCCCAACTCCTAACAAAAAGTTGTCAGGGGGAGGGAAACCACCCACCTGGCAGTTACAGACAGGAGGTCTAATCTATCTGTCCCACACTGAGCCAGGCAGAAGGGCCGGTTGCAGGGAGGGGCTCTTCTTCTGCCCGGCAAAATTCTCACACGTGTTCCAGTTCTACATTGACGTCGGGGCTTTTTCCTGCCACCTATGATTCCAGAAATGCTTTCACCGCACTACCAAACAGTGTTATTATAGCATCACTTGCCACAGCCTCAGCTGGCCAGAGCAAGGCATCATACAGCCTCATAAACAATTCTGACATAATTGAAAAGGCTGACAAAGAAGGAACAGTTACTTTCACGAGCAAATCAGATTATGCTCAGCAAGTCTCACCTCCATGTTTTACAAGCTGCCTAACCTGATGAAGGAATTTCTTGCAGGTGTCCTGGAGTAAATCTACTAGAGGTGCCCAGTTGTACAGTTTCCACTGTTAGAGAACAATCTTAAGCAAATCTACTCAGAATGCTATTCAGGTCCCTTTGGTGGGCTTTACTGTCAGGAAAGCGTTCTTAGGATGGATGGACCTGTTAGACCCTTTGCTACCAGTAAATTGTATACATGGGGCTGGGATACTGCTGATTTCCTGAGGAAGCTGTAATAAATTGGCATTCTGCTAGAAAATAACCATCCTGTCAACTATGCATCTAGAACCTCTATACTTTAACATCCTTCACAGAGATAGACTGCAGTCTGTCACTAAAAAACCCTAGCATACCTGGCCCCCAAAGTTTAGCACTCACACTTGCTTGCACTTTTAGATTAATGGCATTCACAGCATGCCAACAAATTGATGGCTGGCTTGGAACAACCCCTTCAGCTCCTTTCCCCAAATGCCTGTGCACTGATGACTTTTTAAATAACCAGACTTACGGGAAGAAATCCCATGAGAGATTGCATCAGGACTTCATAAGTCTGGACACGTCCCTTCAGCTGCTTCACTTTCTGGACACCACTGCACAGCAGTATGTTGAGTACAGAAGTATCATCTTGTACCAAAAACCCATGGACCGCTACACAACTTCATGCTTCCAGCTACCCACTCATATAAACAGTATCTACAGCCAACCTCTGTGATGCAGTTGTATTTGTTCTAGATCCTTGGACAGGGACTCATACATCCGGCATCCAGTGAAGTGAAGAAACAGAGTGTCAAGGCCAGATTGGTAATCAGAATGCTACAGGATAGGTCCACAAAAGAAAGTGACAGAGCTCTACTAGTTTTCGCCCACAGCTGTCATCTAAAACCACTCTATCAAAGATGCAGGTGCCAACTCTGTCCCCATTTACACTCAGGCAGCACTATTACGGACCTAATAATGTCATCCATATCATCAAGAGCTCATCCTCCAGGGTCATCTGTCTTTTGTCTGCCAACACTATACTTCTGCTGTCTATGTAGGATAATTAGATAACTCTGTGCAAAAGAATAAATGGACACAAACCTGACATTAAAACACAGCAACATTCAGAAACTAGTGGGAGAATGTTTTGGTCGTCTAGGACACACTGCTGCTGAAAATCAGCATTCTTCAACAAAAGAGCTTCAAAGGAAGTCTTTGAAATTGCTGAATTAGAATTTATCGAGCAACTTGACACTATCTTGTTAGGGCCTACATGAAATTATGGGTTCCGCATGCTATAGTAGTCAAATTAGCTTTTGCTTAGCAAGTCCAGTGAGCTGATATTGGCACCTGTTGTTTCTGCAGTGAAGGTTCACTTGCTTACCTTGTGTAGAGTTAAACTCTGCATAGAAATGTTGACCTCACTGTTCACAATGGTCCTTCCCTCCAGGCCTCTATATATGTCTCTGCCAACTGAGGACATGCGTCTTGCATGTAACAAAGTAGACCTGCATAATAATGATAATGATAATATAAATCTGTTGATCTTTAAATTGTTCGCGGGACTCTTCCCCCCCTCTGTAACAGTCCAGATGCAATTTCTTCTCTGGGTTTTGTGGTTGCATCACAACTGCTGTTTGCCCTAGCAGCTTGTGGGGTGCATAGTGTAGTGAGGAAAATACTTGGTCTTTAAACGACATAAGAATCTTTCGTCTGCTCCTGAGGGCAAGTGCAAGCTACAGATTGGAACTTGCCGTGAATTGTTGCTACGGTCACATCTGTGAACGTGGAGGGGAGTTTCATGTGAACGGCCAGAGTGTGCCCATACATTTGTTGCCATGTTTTGCGATTGCGTGGGCAGCATAGTACAGGAATTATCCCAGACAGCTGCTTGCCAAAGCACATGGAGACCTGATGCTGGTGCCTAGAAACGGGAGGGTCTCCCCCCCCCCCAGTCTGCTTCAGCTCTTCTGCTCTTTAGCCTTGCCTAGAAAATGCTCATTATTAATACTCACTACATTTTTTGAACTGTAATGTTAAAATAACCAAAACTCTAATGTTTGAGATTCATAAAAAGATAGGCCTACGGTATATATCAGAAGCGGAACAGAGCAATAAACCATATCAAATATTCCTTGCAAGGATCCCAGAAAACTAGAATCTTCCTGTATTTTGTTACTGGAAGACTCAAAACTACTTAATAAATGCTTGACTTCCTTCCCAGGTTCTAATACAAACTGTTTGCACTTTATAATTTAAAAAAAATATGATTTCAAGTGCATGTACTTCGTTCTTAACAATGTGGGTTCTTTCTGTAAAGACTAAAATTTAAATAATGTTTAATTGGGTCTGTAGCAAAGGGATTTCTGCTGAGCGCTATGCCAAGGCTCAACAAATCCCAGGTGCCATGGTGTCTAGAAATTTCATTTCAGCACATAGCATTTTCAGCAGTGATTTTATTCTGGTGTCTCTCTGCAACCCCCAGTATAGGTACAAAGCACATTTCTCATCAAAGTATTTTCCGCATTAGGATATGTTTCTGTATGACATAAAATGCATTTGCAAGAATTGCTTGTTATTGCTTATTTGTATGTTAACTTTACACCATTACATGTCAACAAATCAGTTCGTTTGTTAACCAGTTGCTCTCTTTACTGGTTTCAATGTTCAATTAAATTGAATGTTTTAAAGCAATAATGAAATTATGAGAAATTGCAGACGGCGGTATATAAATCGAATGTTGTTGTTGATTAGAGGCTAGCTTTTTGCTGTGGGGATGACAGCCAGGCTTATCTTATATTTACACTTTTGTCAGCGCTTTAACTAAATTACGAGAAATTGTGAAGATCTTAGAAATAGGTTTTATAGTAGCAATAATCAGAAAACCCTGAAAGCTGAAAAAAGAGTCTGGCTCCTAAGTTTTGGGGCTGATTCCTAAAGCCAAATGAAATTTGTCATGGCTTGCATTATATAATTCCTTTCCGTGGTCTGGGAACTAGCCAGAAGCTGTTGGAAGCACAACAAGGTTAGACAAGGGGGGTACATTTTAATTGGGTGAGATTTGTTTTATTTTGTCTGTTTTTTAAAAAAAAAAATTCAGCTTATTTTACGTGTATGCATCCCTCTTGAGCATGAGCAATGAGGTGCTTTGAAAGTTCCAGTGGAAAGATGATCATAGTATGTGGGCTGCCCAGAAGCATAATGTGAAGGTTTCTAGTGAAGCACAGGCAGGTGAGGGAGGAGGGTCAATACCATCGCCCAGAACAGTTTTAATTGGTCCAGGAATCAGGATGCTCACCCACGTTGTGGAGGCTGTTGCCCCTTTTCCCAAGTGAAAGAAAGCATTTTGCTCTGTGCCCCTTCTCCCACCCTTTTCTGTTTGTCTCCCAAGCATATGATGGGAAACGTTCCAGGCTAAACTCTCTCCGTCTTGCCTATTCAGTCCTTCTCTTAGCTCAGGGAACTCCATTTACAACACACCCAACTACCTTGCTTCTGGTACAACGGATACAGTAACCTTTAGTGAAGCTTCTTTGGCTGGCTTGGGTGTGTAGATGAAGACTGGCCTCTGAATTCTGACCAAGATTTTAGCAACATTTCTTCCTTGCACGGCTGTGTGGCCCAGGTTCATTGTGTCCTGCTTTATCAGGGTGGGTGGGTGTTGGTTCTGAGATGTCAGCTGAATATTTTTTGGCTCCTGGCCAGAGGAGATTGCGGGCCCAGTAGCTGTACAGCAGAGTTGGCAGAATCACCGTGTCCCTTTTGCTTCTCACGCAACAAGGCCAGCAGGAGGCTGTGCTTTGCACGAGTCCCACGGACTTGGGAGGACGTGAATTCTGAGCGGAATCCTAGCCAGGTCTTCTTGCTTCCTGCCAGAACGCACAAAAGCCGTCCGCTATTATTGTTCCCTTGCATTCCTGCACTCTGGACAGCAGCTCGGGTGCAGGCAGAGCAGCAATCTCTGGGCGGATTCCATGCCGTAGCGCTAATTCAGAAGAGAATGCGGAGTCAGAGAGCTGTGAATCTTCCTAGCAGGCTGAGCTGGAGACTCCATTTTCTGTGCTGGCTGCTGGGGAGTCCCTTGCATGGCAGAGCCTTGTCTCACTTCCATTGGAAGGAGGTGGAGTCTCTCCCTCCTCCTCTCCTCCCCTCCCCTCCATTGTCGGCAGCCGCTGAAGCAGCCGGTGCACCTGCTTCCGTCTCTGCGACGGAGATGCTCTAGCTCTCTTTTGGAGGTTGCGCTTCCAGGCATCTGTCTGCGTCTGAGTACATTGCACCGAAAGGGGCAGAAGAAAACAATGCCACTCGTGCGCCCCTGGCCACGCCACCCCCGCTGGAAGCAGCTATGACTCTGCCAGGCCGTGTCTCCTGTTCCATGCTCAACTGCTTTGTAAGTGGTCTCCCTTTCTCATCCTCCCTCCCCCCCGCACCCCGCCCCTTTTCTTTTCTGTGCTGCCTGCTTGCATGTGAGGCTGCTGGTAAGTCTGCATTTCCCTCCATGTCTTCAGAAGGGTGAGGGAGGAGAGGGCAAGGAGGCTGAAAGCTCAGCATCCAATGAATTGCCCCCCTAGAGGCAATCTGACCCTTTTCTGCAGCTCCCTCTCCTCCTCCCCCCATTGATCTCATATGCTTCCTGCAGATGCTGTTGGGCTGATCCCTTCTGGAAGGTTAGAGGTCACAGCCCCTGTGATTGCAAAATAGTTGCATAGGCCCTCATTGAGCAAAGCCCAATGGGCAAGGCAGGCAGGAAGTCAGATCCCTGCTCCGGGAGGACGCAGTGCAGTGGCCTTGGCCTGCTGAGGACAAATTCCCCATCAGTCTTGCAAGTGCCGGTCTCTCTTTCTGACAGCTCTGGTGCTTCTGTCTCGGGCTTCCCTGGATCACAGTCACATGGCTGTCTGGGAAAGGGGTCCAGACTTGGTGAAGTGCAGGCCTTTCCATCATTGCGGTTGCTGATTTGTTGCTGAAACCAGGATGGGCAGCTGCTGCCGATTCTTTCTTGATTGAAGGATGAGGAGATGGTCCACCAGCTGAGTAGGAGTGGGGAAAGTGCCCTGCTCCCTGCCTGTGGTAAGCTAACCTCCTCTGAGGGAGGTCCCTCCTCTCCACCCTGCCCACAGCAGGCTGTAACGGGTTGCACTTCTGTGTGCAGTTTACTTAGCATGAAGTGCTCTGACCTCTCGATGGCTGAGCCGTAGGAACAGCATTGACCAGGCCACAAAGTATGTGCAGCTTGGACTTACTGATTCTGAAAGGAAAAAGGAATCTTGTGGAAAATCTTTTAGTTCTAGAATGGTGTGCTAGCCTCACCAGTCGATTGAGAGATGTCCCTGTGCATGTGCGCGTGAGCAGCAGAGCCCTTGCTAGTTGTTGTAGTGTCATACAGTACAAATTAAGAAGGTAGGCATTTTTACATGTTATTAACTGTGCCTCTGAAGCTATCAAGCCAGGCCCCCAGTCCATCTTGCTTGGTATTATCTCCTTTAATTGGCATTGGCTCTCCTGGGTCTCAGACATTGGTGGGTCTTTCCCAGCACCCACTCCCTAATGTGCCAGGATGTGCTCAGCCTCAGAGCTGCATCTCCTGTGGCTAAAAGCAAAACATTGTAACTGCTGATTTCTCTTGATGAACATGTGAAAGGTGCCTTGTGGTGAGGTAGACCCAAACTACCCCATTGTCTTCCCTCAGCAGTAGCAATAGCAGCAGCAGCAATAATACTACTAATAATAATGCAGTTTTATACTGCTCTTTTAGACAGATTAGCACCCCACTTAGAACAATGAACAAAGTTAGTGTTGTTATTATCCCCTAATACGAGCTGGGGCTGAGGTCTTGGCTTACCCAAGACCATTTGCCGAGTTCATGGCAGTAGTGTGATTTGAACCAGCAGAATGCTGATTTGCAGTCCAACCACTTAACCGCTATTCACATTTCCAGGGTCATGGGCAGAGAAAGGTCTTTCCTAATATCTTCTCTGTGTCTAATTTGAGGTGCCAGGGATTTTACCTAGGATCTTCTGCATGCTCTACCACTAAGTCACGGCCCCTTCTTTGAACTGGCGTGTGCTCTGTGAACAGAAATGTACAGGAACCCTAACTCCAGGGGCAGCTGGGGTGGTAGTGGAGGAGTGGCTGAATCTCTGTGTTCTTCCTGGGATGTTTGCTACTGTTTTTATTACTGCTTACCAATGCATGTGGTGCTTTGCAGAGGAACATACGGGTTTTTTTCCACAAGGTCCCTGCCCCAAGAATCCTGTTGTCTAAATTTTGACCGAGCAGAAGACGGCAAGGGACAGACAGCGGTGCAGAGACCAGGGAAAGGATATGAGGCACATGTACTTAGGTACTGAGAACTGAGGCATGTTCTAAAGGAGGGAAATGAGAGGAGAAAAAAGAATAGCACCATAAGGAAGTGTCCTTATGCATAGATCTGGGCATGCAGTTTGCCCTGCGGCGAGGAGTGCCCTCCACCATGCAGGGCGTGAGTGCAGGTTATAAACTGACTATGTTGATCCTGTGGCAGGAATGGACATGTGCATGTGTGTGAAGGTCTGACCAAAGTTAATGGTGATAAGAAAGATGTGGGCAAATGGTTAAAATTGATCTCCTGTGCTATGGCCAGGCCTCTCTGCCTTCACTGAATATCAAGTACTTTATATTGCATACTTGGGAGTAATCAAATGGCAAGATCTCTTATTAAAAACGTTGCTGTTCAGTGTTTTGTACTGATGATTTAATTTTTGATATTTAAAAAAGCCATATCACACACTCAATTAGGACCAACCCAATCTCACAAACCAGTGTGCAGAACTCTCCAGAACTTTTAATTAGACTCAATGTTAAGAAACAAAAGAGGTGAAGAGGGAAGAGAGGGAAAAGATTTTCAAGCCCTGATTTTAAGGCCTCTTGACTACGTCCTATATAGGGAGATTTGAATAGATAGTGATGGGTAGAGCTGGTATAAGACTGCTTCTTCAGGTCTTTTGGGAAGAAGGGAAATGGCAGCCTCCCGCTGAAAATATGAAATCCAGTAGTGGATCAAATGTTTCCGTAAGTCGGCAAGCAAAATGGAAGGCAGAAAGATGTCCAGATCTGATGGCATGAAAGAATAAGCTGTGTGAATATGCGTCAGTGGCAAAATTAACATCTTATTTTGACACTGTTACGGTTATGCCTATAAAGGTTCTGTCTTGGAACATCTTATTTACACAATAGGCCATTTTCAGAATTTCAAGATAAATGGAAAGTGTTTTTTGATTACATAGTCAAAAATTAAGAATAATTAAGAACATTTATTATTAGAAATGAAGCCAGACGGAAAGATACTTAAATACAAGTGAAAAATTAAGAACTGTACATAAGGAAGTTCTATTTAGATATATGATTTAATTGATGACAATATGATTTAAATGATGATAGTTTATTCATTGTCTTTTTCTATATGATCCAGATGATGTGTTTAGATTATATGCTTGATCTAGATGATTATTGGTGACTGTAGTAATGGTTGATTGTAGCGGTATGATTTAGATAATAGTATGATTGTAGCTTATGTCTTGTGTGTTTGAGTTCATTAATTGAAATAAAAAAAAATTTTTAAATGTCTCTAACACCAAATAGAACACGTGTTATCAGATTGTCTGTCACAAACATACTTGCCATGGGACCATTTTTTAGCATTCAGTTGTATTATAGACAAGCTAAAGTCCAGTGGACTTTGCTACTTGTCTTCAGTTTTTGCAGTTTCATCTCAACTGAACCCTCCCCCCCCCCCCCCGCCACCAAGATTCTGGCTTGCCAGGTTTTCTGAGTATCTGGCTTGATATAACACTTCTGTACTGGAAATGTACTGTGCATGCTTATAGAAAACAGTATTCCCATATCTGCCAGCAGCGCTGCTGTCAAGGGATTGGGTGCTGCCATCTTGAATATGCAACCAGATGGTATAAGCTTGTCATGTATCTTAGTGGCTCATTAACGCACAATCTCCGTGCATATCCAAAGTATGTTTGATAGTTTCTTATTGGGGGAACTGTTGAGACTGACAGTGCAATTCTAAGCAGAGTAACTCTATTTAGGATTATTGCACTGTGAAAGACATTTGAGGTTGCGTTAAAGCTTTGGGGGTAACTGCAGGAAGTTTCTCCTCAGCGCTGCCAACAAAATAGCGCAGTCTTGATCCCTCTCTTAGCAGAGGCACGAGCCCTTACAAGTATTACTTTTTTTAAAAAGGCTGAAAAATGGTAATTCCTAAACCCTTTTCTCCCTGTTTCCTCTCTTGCCCTATTAAATGCCTCCCCACCCCCAAATGTGGAAGAGAAGCCAAGTGTTTAATAAAAGGTGAAACGACTCACATCGTGAAGTTGAAAAGCAAGCAAAAATCTAGTTTGATATATTTAGTAGCGAATGTGCATGTTTCAGTGCTGAATTTCCAATTAAGGATGATGTCATTTTCCAAGGGGGAAAGGTTTTTTTTTCTTTTCTTTTAATGCATACTTGAAATTCTGGTCTTTTTCCATGCCTGAAAGTAGCCCAAAGTGATTGCTAAATCCAGAATGCATAAAGCCACGCCTCTAATAGGATCAAGTGCAGGGGCATCCAAAATGAATTTCTCCAAGGCTTGAAAAGGAACCTATGAAGCTGCCTTATATTCAGATGCTTAGTACACGTAGCTCCGTCTTTCATCATCTGAGCTGGCAGTAGCTCTCCAAGATTTCAGGCAGAGAAGGAAGGAAGGCAGGCAGGGCACTTTTTGCGTGTAATGCCTGTGCTGTAGCCCTGAGCCACTACTTTTATTATGTGGCTGGAACATAGGCTTTCTTCTCCCAAAACGTTTCCACTTCAGCAAGGTCCGCTAGTAACTGCAGCCCTTTGTGGAGTTTAAAACTTTTGTCTTTTTAAAAATATAAATGCTTTGGCTGTGTTCTTCTTGAATACCACTGCTGGCAGTGGGTCACAGGTTTAGCAGAAAAAGTAAATGGGTGAAGCTGCTTTATATCAGTTCAGCTCATTGGTCTATTAAGTACAGCACTCTGAACGGACAACAGCTCTTTCAAGCAGACAGAGGGTCTTCCGTAGTACTTCTGTCTGAGAAACTTTTAAACTTCATTGTTCCTGGGACCTTCTGAACACATAAATGTGCTACCCTTTTAGATTAGGATTATAAAGGCATAAGGCCTACATCCTTTTTTCACATGGCTTTAAATCCCCAGCCATCACTGTCCATTCCCAGCAAAAACGCTGTCCTTTAAAAGAGGGAAGTGTGAAGCCAGGACCTAGGTCACCTTGCATAATACACTGATTTCTCAGAAGCTCTGACTGTCCTTATAGTGTCCTCAGATTTTCCTCATGTTTTATGAAGTTGAGATAAATAATATCATGGGGAGATAGTTTCGGGTGGGTAGCAGTATTAGTCTGTAGATGTAGATTAAGTTTTCTAGAGTATAAGCTTTCATGAGTCAAAGCTCACTTTGTCAGATCAGCTATTGGTAAAAATAAAATAATATGAGAAGGAAAGAAAAAAGCAGCCCCAAGCCTTACTTGATGTCCCTGCAAGGGGTGAAAATGGAATTTTAAGGCTATGGAAAATATCAGTGGAGAAATGAATGGAACCACGTTGGAAGTTATAGCCAGGTTAAAAATGAAACCCACCCACTCCCTCCAGGGCTGGATGAAATATCTCGAACACCTGGCCCCTTAAAAGGAATGTATGCTGCTTCCTAGGAATTTGAAATATTTCCCCCCATCCTGCTAACTTCCTGAGTAAACCCCAAAGCCAACAAAAGACTTGCGGCTCCTTCTATGCTCTGAAAAGGGCAGATGAGAAATTGCAAGGGGAATCCCAATCTTAATGAGAGAGCTGCCTGAAGGCTGCCCTGGCCATGTTAAGAACAGGACCAGGACTGCAAAAAAGCGTAGGGTTCCCCCCCCCCCCCATCTCACTTCTCTTGTGCAAATAAAAGCAATCAATTTCTGGGAAAAGAGCAAAGAGCAAGAGTCCAGTAGCACCTATAAGACTAACAAAATTTATAGTACGGTATGAGCTTTCATGAGTCACAGCTCACTTCTTCAGTTCTGAATAATTGAGCTGTGACTCACGAAAGCTCATACCCTACCACAAATTTTGTTAGTCTTATAGGTGCTACTGGACTCTTGCTCTTTTCCACTGCTACAGACTAACATGGCTACCCAGCCTCAGCAAAGAGAACAGCCTTAGAAAAATAACAGGCAGCTTATCTGCACCACAGTTTTAAATCCATCTGAATTGTCATAGCATCCTACCCAAGAATGCTGGGAACTGTAGTTTCCTTACGGTGACTCGTATTGACTGACTGAGAATGCTCTGCATCATGCTTGGAGTACGGTTCCCACAGTATTTAAAGGGAGCCATTACAGGTATATCAGTCTCATACTGATTTAACTTGGTTAGTGCCAACGTGATCCAAGAAGGACTGTGGAAGATGGTTCACAAAGTGGTTTTAGGATTAGGGGCACTGAGACAGAATCTAAAATTAGATCAGAAAGCTGCCTGGACTTGGAAGGAGAGTAGAAGCATGTCACTTAGGGAAAGGGGCATGTTTGTAAAAAATGAAAAGCAGAGATTGGCTGTGAAGCCTTTAGAATTAAAGCAAAGATGATCCAGGATCCAGTCCACACCTTAGAGACAACTTGCCTAGCTGTGACAAAAAAGGATAGCGATTCTGGGCAAAGGAATGTGGCCACATTCTAGACCTTGAAAAGTAGATGTTGATCATACTTTATCTAATAGATATTTTAGATTAGACATGCTAATCCTTTGGAATATCCCCCCCCCCAAAAAAAACTTTGGGCTTTTTCATTTTGTTTTTTAATATATACAGTGAGATTTTCCCTTTTGGTGGAGGCTTACTCCCCTCTGATACAAGTCCTGAGCTGCAGTCATGGTTCCATAGCAATGCAAAAAATCAATAGAATAAGTTACTCCTCATTGCAGATGCTCTGTAACATCTAGGTCCTGTAATCTTTGCTGGTTAATCTCTCCCGAGAAAGGCTGCATTGCCTGTGCCCATGTAAAGCTACATCCTGTAAGGGAATAGATTATTTGATAGGTGGGGCACAGCAGGTGTGGGAACAACCAGTCTCTTTTGCACTGGGGGAGGGTGTGTTCTCTGCAGTGGGGTAGCTGTTTGTGTGTGCGTGCGCATGTTTGTGTTAATCTGACATGCATGTCTGAACTCGTCCTCTTGTGTTTGGCATTCAGGGTGAGGAAGGCCCTCCCAGTCTGGAGTACATCCAGGCCAAGGACTTGTTTCCCCACAAAGAGCTGGTTAAGGAAGAAGAATCTTTACAGGTACGCAACCTAGGGTTGGGGCGGGTGGGGCCTATCAAGTGGTATTGTTTGCATTGTAGAACTGGGTGGAGTTTAAGGCCGGAACGGGGGACCGCATGTCTGAAAGGCATCTTGTTGCAAGCAGGAAGCTGAAGATCCTGGTCTTAAGACTTTTGGGGATGCACAGCTGCCTCTCAGGTGCTGCTCAAGGCTTGTTTGCCTAACAAGGCTTGTTAATCTAGTTCCTTCTGCTATGCTTCTCCTACTTGGAGGGGTCAGAGGAATCCAGGCAATGTCAGTTTGCTACGTTCGCTGTTACAGTACATTTTCCCTCCGAAGTGCTGGAGATTTGTGAGGAAAAAAGACTGTTAAATACTAGGCAAGAAATCAAAAAGTCGCCGTGTTCTTTGTGGCCCAAAGTGGGTTATCATTAAGTGCCAATCTGAGCTATTCATGGCAATAAGCTGGGGCAGTTAACAGGCAAGAAAAGAAATTTTTTGAAAGTTGCAGAGCTTACTGGCAGTGACCATTGTTGGCCCCAGAGAATGAGAAAAATATAGTAAGAAAGATCACCCTTTTTATTGGGCCAGTTAATGTTTATAATAACAGGAAACAAAGTTTTAGGGTTACACAGATTTCTTCTTCAGACATCGATATCTAGGGCAGAAAAATATGGCTGTGAAATTAGCTCTTGCTGCTTAACTTTTTAAAATAACCTCTAGAAGCAATTGATGTAACACTTTCAAAGGCTTCCCTTATCCTGGTGTCCTTGAATTTTTAGGATGTTCCATAGCCACATTTACATTCATTTACCTTGCAGTTTATTTTTGGATTGATTGATTAAAATATTCATATTCTCTCTTTCCTGCATGGACTCAAGGCAGCTCACAACATTTCATTAAAAACCGCAATCAAAATCACAAAAGAACACAGAAATTTCACTGCCTGAAGTCCTCACACCACCTTTAAAGCCCTGGATGAGCATTAATGGTTTGCAGTGTCTTCTAAAGACAACAAGCAAATGCCACCTATCCTTTATACCTCCTCTAGGAGCCTCTTCCACAAAGTGGGAGCCACTGCAGAAAGGAGCAAGCTCTGGTGGATGTCAGATGGGCAACCCTGAGTAGGGGAATAGATGTACTAGGAAGATGAAGAGGAAACCCAAGTGATGGAGGTTTCCATCTGAATTAAAAGTGCTAAGTTAAAACTGGTGGTTATGGTGAAAGTCACCATCCAGGTTAAGCAAGGGTGAAATGTCACATGGACATGGATACCACAGTTCTCCAAATATACTTAGGCAGATGCGCACAACTATATATTTTTTTTAATTTAAATTTTATTTATACTTTGCTTTTCTTCCCCACCTCCATTTTAAGGTACTGAAGGCAGTTTCCGAAACCTCATTAAAATCCATTAAAACTGTCCTTCATCAATACGATACAATAGAAGAGCATTAATAATAGATAAAAAAACTTGCAGCAGTAATATAAAGTACTTCAGCATGGCTGTAAAACCAAGAGCCGCAAAGCAAAGTGGCAGGCCAAATTGACAGAAACACCAGCAATCTCCAAGTACCTGGGCAAAAAGCAAGATTTAGCCTACAGCTGTAAAGCTAATAGCTTTGGTGCCATGCGGAGTGTTGCAGAGAGTTTTGATGAGCAAGGCACCACAGCAGAGAACATCTTATTCTCGGTGGCTACTTGCCACATCTCTGCAGGTGTGAGCACATCAAATAGGGCCTCGGGAGATTCAAAGTTTGGATCAAGCTGTCCTCTGGATGCCATGCTCTGGACTGTGCATTTCTTATACTTCTGCTTCGAAACCATCCAGCAGTGAGCCCTAGGAAAATGAGAGGAACTTTCAGTGACTGTCCCATACCTGGGGACTTCCATTTCTCCAGTGGTTTGCTAAATCCTCTTTCCGAAGCACTGCAAGAGGGGTTTGCTTTTGACATGACTGGGCATCAAGTTTTTATTGGGAATGCATTTGTAGCTCATTTCTTTTGTTGGCTTGATGTTTTAAAACACCATCCCAGGCCTGACAATATTAATTCAAAGTAAAATAGATGCTGTGTCCAGTTTCAAGAGTCAAGATTCAACTTAACTCTCCCTTCTCTTTTGTGAGCACAATTATGTGCACTGCTCGTTGATGATTGATTAAACTTAGGAATGACCGAGAACTTCCAGTGAGTAGATTTTGGAATAGCCTTCAGTTCTGCTGTGTCACTGTTGGCTGAAGCAGTATAGGGACAAAAAACCCAGATTGGCTTTCCATTGAACATGGGCATTCCCCCCACCACCCACCCATTTTAGGGGCATGAAACCTCATAATTTCTCAGTGCTGCTTCAGAGATATGAGGGTTGGCTCTGAAGAGGTAAAAGAAATGCAAGGTCCTATGGATGCTGCAGAACCCCTTCTGGTGCCAGCAGCCAGATCACACTCTGCCAACATGATTCCACAGTCCTGTGGGAATTTCAAGTGTTAAACTTTCCAGTTAACCAGCAAAACTATTAGATCCATTTATAAACAATAATAATATTTGGTTTATATACCGCCCTTCAGGACAACTTAATGCCACTCTTAGAGCAGTTTATAAAGTGTGTTGTTATTCTCACAGCAATCACCCTGTGAGGTGGGTGGGGCAGAGAGAGCTCTGAAAGAGCTGTGACTGACCCAAGGTCACCCAGCTGGCTTCAAGCAGAGGAGTGGGGAATCAAACCTGGCTCTCCAGATTAGAGTCCTGCTGCTTTTAACATCCACTACACCAAACTATTTCAGCCAGGGGGATAAGAAAAGATTGAACACTAGGGTTTAAATGCAGCAAATACTGAGCTGTGCAAACTTCTATAGGACTTGGTATCTTTTCCTCATCAAGCTCTTTTAAAATATGGCTTTATTTATTTATTTCTTGCTTATATCACACCCTGCTTCCAAATCAAATTGGAAGATAATTGTTAAAATAGAACCCTTGATGGAGCTGGTCATGTTCATTTGTGATTCAGTCAAGAACTTCTCTGTTGGATGCGACGCCTCCCAGAATTTCTGCCATTTCTTTGCTCCTTCTTGGCCCAGCTGGTTTAGGGAGAGAGCGCTCCTCCATGCTGTCTTCCTATGTCACAGACAACAAGGGTCTCCATGGGGAGGAGCTGAAAATGGATAAGAACAGCCCCAGAATACTAAAAAATAGAGAGCAAGGTCCAGGCACTACGCTCTGGTCGCTCAGCCTTCTGCCCGCAAAGCACCTCCTATTGACAGATCAGCCCCAGGCTGCAATTCTGAAGGGTGAACATATGCTGCTGAAGAACAGAAGCAGTGGTTTAGTTTACATTCCATCTTCACAATGCCTCTCGGACCAAGACCAGTTTTATTTTCAAATAGGGGGCCTGTGCTGCAGACCGGCATGTCTTCCTTAAAAACAAGGCCTCAAAATGCCAGACCCTACATTTCAGCCTTTGACCTTTGTTGTGAACCTCCACTCCTATCCTGTGCATGTGGGAATGCCTTTTTTTTTTTTTTGGTTTGGGTTATTTGTACCCTGCCTCTCCAGAATCTGCTCAAGAGAGCATGTGGGGTGTGAGACCAGAGTGCCAGTTGCTTCAGCTGTGCTCCTTTCTCCTCTTCCCAGGTCCCATTCACGGTGCTGCAGGGAGAGGGTGTGGAATACCTGGGCCATGCGAGTGACGCCATCATTGCCATCTCCAACTACCGGCTCCATATCAAGTTTAAGGACTCTGTAATCAATGTAAGTCTTGCTGTATGTTGGGTAGTTTGTTCTGCCAGTGGTTTATGACAGCGGTGACCCCCCCCATACACACACACACAGGAAGTTGGAAGGAGCCAGAAGGCTATTTGGTCTTCCCTTCCACCCCTGCTGACCCATTTAGGCACTTACCCTCACACCCACTCCATGTTCCCAGTCAACCCAGACTGCTTGCAGAGCAGATCTTTCCACATGACCCATGCACCAGCAAGGAAAGGAGTACTGCTAGGGAATGGGAGGGTCAGTTTCTCTTGTATTGCCTGAGCAAAGCTAGGCCCTTGCTTTGTTTAGGGGAATATAATGGCATTCTGCTTCCTCCATACGTTGCCTTGAGCTGGTACTGAGAAGCCACGATTGCTGCACTGGAGGTAGCAAAATCTGTGTAGTCCCTTTTCTGTTCTTACTCTCTGCGGCACTGAGACTCCTACGTTGTTCCTCTTCCTTAGTCTCTTTAAACTAAATTGAGATAACCTATTTTAGCCATGCGTGGACCAGGTCACAGGGATGGGTCACTTCTGCAGCTTATAGGCCAGTCACCTCTGACTGATCTACTGCTTGCTTTGGCTGCCTCTTCTCCTCTAGGCAATTTTGCATGAAGGCTCCCTTGAGAAAGAGGGAGAGCGAAGCTGTCCTGCTGTCAACACGGTTCTCCTAGCTTTTCTAACAAAAGCCGCCACCATCCAAAAAACATTTTGAATAGGAACTGAAGCCCATTAAAATCCCGTGTTAGGCAAGGCAACTGCCTTGCTTTTGTGATCACAGAACCTCTGCAACTCTGATTCCTGCTAGATGATTTTTGGCTTTTGTGAGTTGCAGACCAGCTAATAGCTCCTCATGGAATTGATGCTGAGTGTCCACTTGGTTGTTGTCACCTGAAAGCAAAGGACTGATCTGTGAGCCCTTCTTTCAAGCTGTGCCTATGAGCGGAGGAGTATTCTCTTTTCAAAGGGGCCTTTCCAGACCAGCTGACTTGTGATTTCTGGTCCCTTGAAATGAATGTTCAAGGTTCTTTGGCCTTATTGAGCCTTTTTGTTCCCAAAATCCTCCCCCTCTCTCTCAGGATGAGTTTCTGTCTAGAGATATTCTGGATGTCTTGAAGCCATGGCAAAGGTGTTCTTTTTCCCTGGCGGAAAAATGGATTTTGTGGAAATTGCAATACATACACTACTTAGTTCCGAATCCACCCTAAACTTCTTTTACTGCTTTGACAGTATAAGGTGCATAATTTATAACTGAGAACATACAAAACTGTACTATTTAGTATATTTATGAAATTCAAAAAGAAAATATTTTTTTTCCTACAAGCGAAATTGCAAATATATTCTGTTCAGGAGAGAGAACTGCAAAAAGCTGTCTCTTGTGCTACTGTAACACATTTTATCTTAGTTTTTGGTCACTGAGGAGGGAGGAAAAAATAAAAATTGAAAACACAATATTAGTAGAGGGGAGAAAGAGTGTTATTTGAACATAAACATTCTCTAATGCTGTAGATTGTCTTACATAAAATCTGCATACTGTACATTCGGGGTGAAACCTTGTCATTCCAAAAGAAATGATGTTTCATGGCAGGGTTTTTTTTAGTCCTTTCTAAAATTTTCAATCTACTGGAAAAAACTCATTAAAAGACCTTGGAGGGGGGAATGCTATACACCCCCCCCTCTCATTGTTCTGGGCTTTTTCTGGGCCTTCACATCTCTGTTTCTTTCTCTGTCTTCCACATTCACCACTTGTATCCAACCTGTGAAATTGCTTCCATGTAGCATTTCGGATGGCATGCAATTTGGAGCCAGGTGACTCTAGGGCATGGTGTGCAGGGTGTCTGCTTGTAGAGTCCGGAATAGCGTCTGCCTGCTCACGTGTGCCGGCGTCTCTGTTTTAGGTGCCTTTGAGGATGATGGAAAGCGTGGAGAGTCGGGACATGTTCCAGCTTCATATTGTCTGCAAGGATTCCAAAGTAGTCAGGTAGCTGCTGCCTTATGCCATCTTGAGTATTACAGCTGGGGCAGAATAGAACTGGGCTCTTCATCCTGCAATGTGGCCCATCTGTAGTCCAACTGCTGCCATCAAAACCTGACTGTTGTCATGTTGGATCAGGGCCAGTATCCCACAGCAGCTCACTAGATGCCTGGAGGAACTTCGCCAGCATCTGTTTCTCGGAGGCAGATGGGCTCTATACATGCAGGTTGTTTTTAGCTGGCGTGGCTAATAGTAGTTGATAGACCGGCTCTACCTTAAGCTGTCCAGCTGTGTTTGTGTTAGTCATCTAGGCTAGTCGCTGTTGCCACTAGTCCCAGAAAAGAGTGCATAGTTCAGTGTTTACTGCATTCAGGGTTTTTTGGACATGTTTATTTTGACATACACACGCACAGTCCAGATGAAAAACCCCTGGTAAGTGTTACCTTCTTGCAGCAGGTGAATGGGTACATCTCTGTGTTTTGCAGGTGCCATTTCTCTACTTTCAAGCAATGCCAGGAGTGGCTGAAGCGGCTAAGCCGAGCCATCGCTCGCCCTACAAAGCCAGAAGATCTGTTTGCGTTTGCTTATCATGCCTGGTGCTTGGGGGTTTGTGCTGATGAAGAGGACCAACATGCCCACCTCTGCCGCCCAGGTGAACTCTCAGGCAGCTTCCAAGATGATTTCCAAAAGGTCATGGGGGTGATGTTGATGACCTTTTGACATGGCATATTGGTGCTGTGTATTGTTCTCCCTTTCTCAACTATCGAGAGACATATCAGAAGCGCCACCAGAATGCATGACATTCTTTTGTCTGGAGTCCTCTGTGTGGACCATCATTAACCATGTTTGCCTTTGCAGGAGACCATGTAAAATACCGATTTGAGATGGAGCTGGCCCGGATGGGCTTTGACTTGCAGAACGTTTGGAGGGTTTCTGGCATCAACAACAATTACAAGTGAGTCGTGAGTTCTGTTTGATCCTCCAGAGAGAGAGAGAGAGAGAGAGAGAGAGCACCCACAGTGGCAGTGCAGGATGCTTGATGAAGTTCAGACTAGAAATGCAGGACTGACTTCACAATACAGTGGCAAAAAGCCCAGCAAGTTGTTGGATTGTTGACCCTTCTTTTCAGGCAGAGGCCAGCTCCTAAATTTGCTTAATAGCAATTTAAAATACGAGCATAAATTAAAAATCTATTAAAAGGTGTTTGGGAAAGCAGTTCTTAGCGAGGAGTGGGTCTCTGTACAATAGAAGGGTGCTGAGCTGTTCCCTATTTCTCTCTAGCCTCAAGAATCAGTATCCTTGTCGTGTGGATATAGGTGTGTTCTGTGTTGCAAAAGCTCCAGCTGGTGCTGAAAATAATTGTATTATCTGAGCACAAATAAACTCCTTCCCCAATTCCCATGGATCCCTTTCAGTCTGGACCAGGCTTGGCTGGGAGCACGTTTGCCTTTCAGTGATTCCATTTTCTTAGTACCTAATAGCCACCTTGTCATCTGTCAAGATCCCTGGCTTTCCTGTTCCCAACCAAATGGCATTTTTGGAAGCATCAAGTGTGCTTATTGATGGTCCCTTAATACAGATTCCTTTACAAGTTAAAAAGTTTTGAAGTTTGATGTCACTTCAGTTATTCCCATCTCATGGCCAGACTCTGTGGGGGTTTTTTTCCTCTGTAGGTTGTGTACAAGCTATCCGCAGAAGCTCCTTGTTCCTGTCTGGATCACCGATAAGGAGCTGGAGAATGTGGCTTCTTTTCGGTCTTGGAAGAGAATTCCAGCAGTTGTGTACAGGTAAGAAAACATCTGTTCTGTAGAAGATCACGAGTCCAGGGACAGTTGAAGGGGATGTGTTGGTAGAGTTGCTGCAACTCTATTTGATATTCACACTCTCCTCCGTCCAGTTTTTCTTGGCTTCTTAAAACAGTACTGCAGAACTTCACTGAGGTGTTAATTCGTCACATTGTCCACCAAGAGAATGGGTCAGAAAGCAGCAGCTTTTAACTGAGAAGATTAGATTTATGTCTGTGTGATGAACTAAAAGAGCTGTTGCGAACTGAAACAGTTATGTCCGAGAATTCTGGGAATTGTCTTTCTTTGGAGACTCCCAAAACAAGATTTCATGAGTATCTCATCAGATGCTTTATTTTTAAATTTCTAGTCAACCTTTTGACCAAAATCAGACCCTAAAGGCAGTTGTACATAGTGATAGAGTGACCTGCATTAGGGCAGACTGTCTAGGATAGTTGACTTTCAGCTAGTGGGTAAAGACTCACAACTGGGTGACAACCTGACCGAAGATGGGTCCCACCACCAGCACTATCACCCTGTACACTTTTGCATGTTTGGGTTAAAGGTGGGTCATGTGTCTGGAAGGCTGAAGACTACCACTGTAGGTGGCCTGTTGCGTTCATGGCCAAGTATGGGATTATGCACTTGACTTAAGTATCTCTCTTGCTGTTCAACATAGTTTTAGACATAGTCCCTTACATATCGGGCCATTGTGAGATTGAGTTCCATTGTTCTGCCTTCCTCAGAATATTTCATTTTAATAAATTATTCTGCTAACAGTGTTATGGGGCAAAACGTAAAGACCCATCTCCAGTAAGGAAATTTCCAAGCAAGATTTAATATTTTTGCAGAAGATCCTGGAAAGCCAAGGGATGTTTCTTGCATCTCTGCCCCCTTCGTTCATACTTGCTGATCGCCTCTGGTGTATTCCAGGATTGATATAATGTCAAAACCCTGTCATTAGACCTACTGGTCTAATACAGAGCTAATTTGTGTTGCTTGCTTGTATTTAGCAAGGGGCCCTTATGTTCTAAATTGGTGATTTGATTTTAGAGTGAAGAAAACAAAGTCATTCAATAACTGGCTTTTTGGAAGAGGGCCCTGGACTCTAGGGCTAGCTGAACTTGGCTTCTCTTTCAGACACTTGCGCAACGGGGCAGTGATTGCACGCTGCAGCCAGCCTGAAATAAGCTGGTGGGGCTGGCGCAATGCAGATGATGAGTACCTAGTGACCTCCATTGCCAAAGCCTGTGCCTTGAACCCTGGACAGAGAGTGGCTGGGGGGACTCCACATTCTGGGCTCAGCGATGGGAACGAGGCTTGTGATGCTGGGTTTGGTAAGCGAGATGTGTTTTGGTTCTTTCCCCCTTGTTTCTTCAGAGCTATATGGCCCTTGACAGAATTTGGCCCCTTCGCCAGAGCGATGAGTCTGGTTCATTTCGAGTCGCTTTGAATCCCATTGATACGGAGAAAAGTGGGACATAAACATTTTAAATAAAAATAGTTACAGGGGCACGGGGATGAAATTAAAGGGGACCGCAGCATCCTTTCTAGGCCAGTCCCTTGTCTCAGGGTAAGACTGTCTGCTCACCCATCCTGTCTGCGTTCCAGACCGCAGTGAGCCACAGACAGTAGTGACTGATGTGCTACCAAAAGGTTCTAGCAGGGCAAACACCTCCATATGTGTTCCTACTGGGAAGGAAGGAAGGCTCCACACTTGTACTGAAGGAGAATCCTTCCTGATCCCAAAAGAGAAAGTGACAGTAAAGTTACAAATTTTCCCAGCTCTGCCTTGAACTTAATAAAATCAGAAGAATTCTGTTGGGAGCACAAAGAGAACTTTATTATCAAAAATGTGTTAATTGCTAGTTCATGGCTGTTAACAGTTGCGCCTGCACTCTTCATTTATCTCCTTAGCTCATCGTTATCTGTTATCATGATGGATTTGTGAGGTGTGTGATCATGTTCCTTTTCTGTTCTTCAGTCTTAAAATTGTTCAAGTGGTCGTTCATTTATGCCCGTTACAATCAAACTTCTTCCTTGTAGAAAGTGAGTTCTCAAGTCCAAAACCAGACATGGTATTATGGATGTGGTCTTACCAGTGCCCTGCCTCCTAATGCATTCACCGTAGTGATATGACCGCAAAGAGAGAGCAAAGTCTTGGTGCTATCTGTTATTCCTAGTAGAAATCGGGAAGTATTGGTCACCTTCTGCATGGCACTGCTAAGGCGACATCTGGAATACTCCAGTGCAGCTGGAAACAACAAAGAAGGAAAAAGACTTCTGCTGTATCCAATTGATGTCTTCATTCTGACAGCAGAGATGTTTGTTCCATCCCCTTCACTTAATGCTACTACAGTTAATTCTGCTTTTATGAATTCAGCGAATGAGAAGCTTTGTCCTAGTCACCTCACACGTCATCTCAGCCTTCTGCTTGCTTCAGCTTTCCTCTGAGTGGTGTGTCGCAGAGCAGACTTTGTAGCATTCTCACTCATTCAAGGGATGGGAGGATTCAGATTTCTTTCCTTGCAGATTCATCACTGACTGCCGGTTCAAGCGTGGAGAGTTCAGCAACACCACAGAAGCTGTTGATTTTAGATGCCCGGTCTTACACAGCAGCTGTTGCCAACAGAGCCAAGGGAGGAGGCTGCGAGTGTGAAGGTACAGGTTTCATTGGGCACTATAACCCTTGCTGGGACCCCAAAGGCACATAAGGGGCAGAGGCATGAACAAAAGCCTGGCCGCGTCACTCCAGTGTCTCCACTCTTCAACTTCCTGTCTTGATTTAAGAAGGCTGAGGGCTCATAGAGGATGCGTCGTGCGGTTGGTGAGCGATTTGAACTGAAAGGCAGCACGTGGTGTCCTTTAGAGAAACTTACCCACTACTTTTCACAGTGCATCTACGCGCTGATGTACTTACATGTGCACCATGAATTCTGCTCTTCCTTATGATCAAGTGAGACAGCAGGGCCTGTCTACTGACTTACGGTCAAGTGGCTGCTGTGAAACACTCCCTCTGACACTCAAGGCCGGCAACCAGCTGATTCCGTCCTCCGTGTTGTGTTTCAGAGTATTACCCCAACTGCGAGGTGGTGTTCATGGGGATGGCCAACATCCACTCCATCCGAAACAGCTTCCAGTACCTGCGGGCAGTATGCAGTCAGATGCCAGATCCCAGCAAGTAAGCGCCACACCCGTCCAGCCAGCATTTCCCAGTTTGCTGTGGGCTGATACCTTGCTTCCAGTTGAGAGGGTTGTGGTCGGGATGGGACTGCAGCGGGCATTCTTTTCTGCTGGCAGAATACGAGGATGTTAATGTAAATAAGGACGCATTCTGCTGGAGGCAGTTCCCATTGCTCTGTTTTCCTTTAAGCATTGGATGGGCATAATATATATATATTTCAAGTTAGGAAAAAAAGACATCTAAAGAGTGGAACATGTTGAAGTCTTTTAAAATTATGAATGGCACGAAGAGTGTAAATAGAGAGAGATTGTTTTCTGCCGCTCTTGTAAAGCTAGAACTTGGGGATATATATAAAAAAAGAATTCAGTAGAATTCAGATCAGACAAAATGAATTTTAAAAAAGAATGTCTGGCATGCACTGCCATAGGATATGGCTGGTAGCTTAAGTGGCTTTAAAGGGGGGTTAGAGAAGTTTACAGGAAACCACTGGTCCGTGATCAGCCACGATGGCTAAATGGAACCTCCATATTCAGAGACAGTGTACCTTTAAATACCAAAGAGTACCAGAGGGCAAAAAGTGAGAAAGGACTGTTGCCTTCATGCCTTGCTTGTGGACTTACAGGGGCATCTGGTTGGCTTCTGCTGGAAACAAGATACTGGGCTTGATGGATCTTTGGTCTGACCACCTTAATTTCTGCATATTTTATACTAATCCTTTTCCAAAGAAGCTCACAGCAACTGTCATGAAATCTCTCCTTTTTACCCTTGCAACAAACCTGAGATGGTGACTGGCTCAAGGTTACCTATTTGAACTTAACAGCTATGCAAAGATCTCAACCCAGGGTCCCGCTGGCCCAGTTCTGCCAGTCTGCCTTCTGTGCCACATGCTGCTGCTTAGATGTGTTAGGGACTGATCTGGCCCTTTTCTCCACGGCTGCTTTTCCTGACTTCTCTTGTTTGCTCCTTTTTGTTCCTTTTCAAATGTAGTCTGCCTCTCACTCGTGGCGTTCGGCACAGGGCGGTGACCCCCATATTAATCACTTCCCTCTCAGCAGCTGTCTCTCTTCCTGCCTTTTCTGCCTCGGCGCATTGCCCTTCTTTTCACCGGTTGCTATGGAAATGTTTCTTTGCACCTTATTGAGGGCTAGTAGTTTAAAGAGCTGAAGGGAGCTTTCTATGTTGTGTTAGGCTCCTTTGTGCTTGCCAGTTGCTGGTATTGAAAAGGTTACATTTAAGAACATTTATTTAAAAAATAAATGGGAACCGTGTCTTTTGTAAGGTGTGTTCTCTTTTCTCCCTGAAAAACAAGGAAAGCCGTATTTTCTGTAGCTCTGAATTAGAAACCTTCTGTACAGTTGATCCACCTAGTTCTGGATTCTCTCTTTGCAATTCTGAAGGCTTCAGAGATTCTTTATGTCATTCACAGGCGTAATGGTTTTCCCTTTCACATGTACCTTTCAGTTGGCTGTCAGCTCTAGAGAGCACCAAATGGCTGCAACACCTATCTGTCATGCTGAAGGCTGCTGTATTGGTCTCAAACGCCATAGACCGGGAAGGGCGCCCTGTGCTGGTTCACTGTTCAGATGGCTGGGACAGAACTCCCCAGATTGTTGCCCTGGCAAAGATTCTTCTGGACCCTTATTACAGGACCATGGAGGTAGAGTGCCACCATCATGTTGGGCTGAACAGGCAGTTTTAATGAAATTCAATCATGTGTATGGTCCAGGAGTCCCAAACTTGGTTGAATCTTTGAACAGTTTTTGAATTTTGAAAACAGGTTGTGAGTGCTACAACAAAAGGGCTGTTGTGGGGTGGGATTGGTAACAAAATTGATGCAGTGAGAACCACGTCCGATGACAAAACTTTTGCAAGCCAAGCATCCTTCTGTAATGGAAGCAGCTGTTTTTCCAAATGAGCAGCACCTACAGACATGAAGGTGATGTCTCTTAGGCTCTTCTGAAGAACCTCCTACTCCAGTGAAGTGGAGAAAAGCTGGTTGTGGGCTCTTTGCTTTGGGGAAGGGATGGATGCTGGGAAAACACAGGCTGGCATAGCTGTTCTTTGTTTTTAAGTTGCTTTGCAGACAAAAGTAAAGTGATGTTCACAGATCCCCAACTTCCTTGTCCCTTTTGATGTCATCTGTGCTGCTTAATTTAACAGATCTTTGTCAGAGGTAGTGAGTGTTCATCTTGCAAAGGCCCATGTCTTTCTGTAAAGCAAGAATATTTCTCATTTTGGATCCTCAGCTGATCAAGCAGTAGGCCACATGCCTTCTTGTAGACTTCGGGTAGCTTATTGAGTTTATTGTTTCAGGAATAATACATGACCCCCAAGGACTTAAAATAGACAGTAGAGAAGACAATAGGGGAAGGGAGGAAGACAATGGCGATGAGAGATCAGTGTAAGCAGAGCCGGTTACATTATGTATTTGTAGCTGAGATGAGAACTAAGGGGCTACAACTAAGGTTGGGAAATGAAGGACAAGCGGGAGATGGTTAGTAAGCACTCTCAGGGAGGAAACATTCCTCATATGGGACAGCAAGTGAGAATACGCAGAATCATATTAAAAAAAACAAAAGTCTCAGGGTAGATGAATTAGAAGAATGAAGGAAATGGGGCAAAAATATAACAGAAAACAAGGGCCTAAAAGTGGGATTCTGCTATAGAGAGCTTTAAAAGTAGGGAAAAGGAAAGTTAATGCTGGCTGTAGAAGTGTAGGGATGTCATCTAAGGGATTTGAGGACGAGAGGTGTTGTGATCTGAGTAGTGGAAGAGATAATCTAAAGAGGCATCTAAGGTCTCCAGTCCTTTCTGTTGTAGCATGACCAGAGAGTACACAGTGCTGAAATTCTTACACTCCTTTTGCTCGCAGGGTTTCCAGGTGTTGGTCGAATCAGATTGGCTGGATTTTGGCCACAAGTTTGCGGATCGCTGTGGCCATCAGGAAAAGGCAGAAGATCAGAACGAGCAGTGCCCCGTGTTTCTGCAGTGGCTGGATTCTGTACACCAGCTGCTCAAGCAATTCCCCTGCCTTTTTGAATTCAACGAAGCTTTCTTGGTAAGAGCAAGCTTTTCAGAGGTCTGAGTTTATCAGCTAAAGATGGCCACAGCAAAACTTGTTGGGTCTGGGATCCAATCTAGATTGAGTTGACAAGAAAACTGCGTACCAAAATGTGTATACTTAGACTTGACTAAAGGTAGGTATTGAGTGAAGTACACACAATAAATAACAAGATTGTATCTAGCTATTTGACAAGAGTCCAAAAATGTGTGTAATGCTATGTTCCACATTTTTCTGTTTTTATATATTACTTCCACTTGACAATATGCCAGACCAGTAATTTGTTTCAGGAAAGGGCCTTGGTCATGAGCTGTAATAGCATAGAGGCTAAAGTAAAGAGGTGTGATCATTTCACCAGTTCAGCTCTCACCTCTACCATGAACTCACCAAATAGTTTTGGCAAGCTACTTCCTGGTCAGTCCCCACTTATCACCACTCTTAAGTTATCACAGCTAAAAATGCTGTTCTGTTTTTCTGGACTCATGTAAGGATTACTACATTATGTCAAGTAGACTTATTGGTCTATAGTTTTGCGGGTCAGATTTATCCCCTTTTTTGTGTATAGGTACCACTATGCTCAGCTTCCATCCAGGGGGGATTAGGGTTGAACCATTAATTTGAGTAAACACCCTAGCCACTACTGGGGCCCACCAGTCTGGGAAGGCTTTATACAGTTCAGGTGGTAACATATCCTCACCTGGAGATTTACCAGTGGGTAATGAGGCAATTAGTCCTCTAATTTCAGCTTCGGAGACTGGTGCCCATTCTGGCAGGTCCGGAGAATCCTGATGTATAACCTGTTGGCAAGTCCAAGATCCCTCTAGTTGGGGATATTGAGGCCTGAAGATTTTATTAAAGTAAGAAGACCAGAGGTGGCCTGGAATAAATGAATCAATATGGCAGTAGAGGGAGCTTCTTTTCAATGCAACCAAGTCCCAAAATCGCAAGTCATTTCTTTCAGATACTGTGCGGTCTAACTGATTCCAGAGAAATTTAGCATGTTCTAATTTCTTCTGTTTGATTAGAGCTTTATACTGGGACCTTAGCTTTGTTAGACTGCTGATCTGAGCCCGATCCCTATTATGCCTGACCTGTCTCATAGTGTAAAGGAGTTCTTTTTTAAGCGCTCTGCATTTGTGGTCGAACCAACCACTTTGAGCATGTAATATCGACTTCATAGGCCTGTTATTTGTTAAGGCAGGTTTAAGCTGGAAATTAATTTCATCAAAAGTTTTAATCACATCTGTGGTGTTTTGTAAAAGAGATGATCTCAGTCTATTCACTTCCAAAGATGACAAGGTATTGGATATAGTGCAATGTAGTTTCCTGGACCATTTGAGCCTCCTAAGATTGGGATTCATGCTCTCAGCAAGGTCTGGTACTGGTTTCGCTAGGACATTAACGTTGGCAGTAAGAGACAGTCTCAAGGGACAGTGGTCACTTAATGTTATATCTAAAACCTTGAAGTTGAAAACTCGGTTAAATAGATCAGGGGATATGGCTATGTAGTCAACAGTGCTGGTACCAGATGCCACCATGTATGTAAAGGACCCCCCCTGTAGAATCAAAAGAGGCGCCGTGCAAAATATGCCGGTTGGACATAGAAAGCAGTTTCAGTAGTTTACGGCCAAACTTATTTACTACTGAATCTTTTGCTACTACATTATATGTCTGAATCATTGAGCAGTGAAAGTACTGTATACATCCAAAGTATGTTGTTATTATGCATGAATGCAGATAAACATTGATAATCTAGCAAACTTCCAAAGTAATCATTCATATCTCTTGAATTCATTTCGTTCGATTTGGTACACACTGTGTTCAGAGACTTCTGTATTTAACATTTTGAAAAACCAGAAGGTTAAAAAAGAAGCACGCTTGAAGACTCCTGTTGGAGTTCAATCCAAAGCCCTGAAATAATTTCTCTTGATGCTGCAGGTGAAATTGGTTCAACACACCTACTCCTGCCTTTACGGGACCTTTCTCGGAAACAGCCCTTGTGAGCGAGAGATGCACAACATTGCCAAGCGCACCTGCTCCGTGTGGTCCCTTCTGAGAGCCGGCAACAAGAATTTTCACAATCTGCTCTACATGCCTGGAAATGAACAGGTGAGTGGAATATCCACCGGCGAAGGAAGGCCTGGAGAAGAGGGAGGTTTTCTGCTCTGTTCCTGAGTCTGTTCTCCTCCCATCACAGGTGCTGCATCCAGTGTGCCACGTGCGTGCACTGCACCTCTGGACAGCAGTGTATCTCCCAGCGTCATCTCCATGTCCTCTTGGAGAAGAGGACATGGACCTTTACTTGCCTTCTGGGTCCCAGTGCCAGGAATTTAGCAGCAGATCGCTTGACAGGTAGGAGAAAGTGAGCCGTCTCCTCTGCAGCTTGTCAGACAAGGCTTCCAGAGATGCCTCTTTCATCAGGACCCATGTCTAGAGCACACCCCACATTCCTTCTTGCAGTTTCCCCAGTTCCAGCAGAGTTTGTAGAAGTGAAAACCCTGGAGGTTGTGTTTGACCTTTGTTGTATTCATTGTCACATATGCTGCACATTTTAATCTTAACACAGGACAGAATACTTTGACTTGCATAGTGAATACTTGGATTTTTGTTTTGAAAAATTTGGACAAAGGATTTTATCAGACACATTTAGAAATGACAAGTACATTATATGAACTGGATGCCTCTCCAGTGATATTTAGCTTTTTCTGCAAGATTCAAATCCATCGACACCTTAAAGACCAACAAGACTTTCAGGTATGAGTTCTGAAGAAGGGAGCTTTGACTCTTGAAAGCTTAGACCCTGAAAATCTTGTTGATCTTGCTGTTCTACTGCAGACCAACATGGCTATCCACCTGAAACTCAACTTTTTCAGTTCATCTTGAGACACGTGGCCTTAATTGCAGATGTGCTGAGCTTTTGCGCATAGGAAAGAGGTCACTAGATAATGCTGTTATGGCTGCAAGAGCCCAACATCACTGTGTTCTGATTTGCTGGCCATGAAGATTTATTTACTTGGAGACCAAGAATCAGTTAGCAGGGCTCAAACTAGAAGGTGATGACGGCCACTCAGTTTAGGGGAATATTTGTTTTTCCTAGTTCAGGCTCCATGAGAGCCTTCTTAGATGATAAATGTTCGTTCTTCGATACCTTGACTATGTCTTCTGTTTTTAGGTTACCAAAGACAAGATCCATGGATGACCTGCTCTCAGGCTGTGATCCTGGCAGCCTGCTGACCCGCACATCAAGTGATCCAAATCTTAACAACCACTGTCAAGACGTCCGAGTAGGCCTGGAGCCTAGACATCCTAATGCTGGGGAGGCAGTGGCAGTCAACGAGAGCACAACAGAGGAGCCGCCTCAGATGCCAGAGCAGCAGGAACTCCATCCCCCGCACATAGTTGGGAGTTGCAGCGCTGGCAGTTACAGAATTGATCAGCCACATACGCAGGATGATGGGGAGACTCAGAAATTAAACGGCATCTCTCAGGAGGTGGTCAACGAAGTGAGTCCAGCAGCAGCGGAAGGCATCTGCCCAGCTCAAAGTGTTTTGGGCCAAAAGAAACCTTCACGGGATTTGGACAGAACTGAGGAGCAATTAGAACAGCCCCCCTGCAGCAATGTGAAAGGTGTTGGCTTGGAATCCAATGGCACCTGGGACTTCATACAGCCTTCCCTGCGGCCTTCAGCATGTGCTCCTGTTTGGAACCCGCCAGCCCCTAGTGTCCCAAAACAAGATGCTCCAGGTTGTCAAAATGAGGAAGATGGTAAACGGAGCTGTGTCGGGCACAGAGAGGAAAGCAGCCAGATAGGAAAAACTCCTCCAGAGTGGTGGCGAAAAGGAATTTCACAGAGCCAGACCAGTGAATTCTCTCTTCTAGGAGCCAACTGGGACAGTTTTCAGGGGCTGGGGACTTCACTTCCTGGGGGTGACATGGGTCCTCGGAGGTTCTTCTCCTACGGCTGCTGTAACAAGAGGCTGAGCAGCAGGCCCTTTTGGACCTCTGGACTATGTCTCAGTGGCCAATGGCCTTTGAAAGACGGTGCAAAGCCCCCAGCTGGCACGGGCCATTCTGGCACACACTGCACAGGCCTCGCCACAAAATCCAGCCGGCTGTGGCTCCCCTGCCATTTGAAGCAGGCACTCGGCACCAAGCACGTGCCTCCAAACAGTCCTTCCCCAGTGCCTCCTCTCTATCTAGACGACGATGGGCTCCCCTTCCCCACAGATGTGATCCAGCACAGGCTACGGCAGATCGAAGCCACCTACAAGCAGGAGGTTGAGCAGCTGCGCAGGCAGGTGCGAGAGCTGCAGCTTAGATTGGACATCCGCCATTGCTACGCACCTCCAGCTGAACCACAGATGGACTATGAAGATGACTTTGTAAGTGAAGGCCCCAGGTCACTTCCTGTGGTTCTCTCCACACAGCTTCTTCTTAGCAAAGGCAATCAGTTACAGAATGATGCATTGAAGGGGCCAAAGGGCTTATAAACCCTTCTTTATATGCACATGCACCCCAAAGGTTCTCTGTTTATCCATTATCCAGTCCTAGTTACTTTTTTACTGTATTGCTATCTGGCTTTTCAGCCAAAAATTGGCTCCCAAAGTTGCTAACCGCACTTAACAGCCAATTCAAACGCCAGCGTTGTTGTTTTTTTTAAAGTAATAAGCAAATGCTACTTTGATTGGAGATTCTCAGCACAGCCTGGGGAAAGGGTGCTGGGCTGCTCATCCCCACCTCCCTCTGATGGCCACAGTTGATAACTGGAAAAGAAGGCGGGGGGGAGAGACCTTAGTTGCAGCTGGATCCAGCCATAACGGAAGGATGCATGGCTGCTGATTCTTCCTCCTCTGATGGTCATAAGCAGTGGATCACAATCCACTATAATGCTGTTTGCTGCAGAGCAGACAAACATATAGGTTGTCAGACTCCCTTTCCTTCCTTTTCCCAATTCCTACTGTTTAAGGATACTTCTTCTTTCCTCCTTCTTCACTGCATGTCTATTTCCCAAAATAACATGCCAGCATTTTTGCCTTCTCCCACTCTTTTGTACTGGTGGTTGGAGAACAGTTTTTCCCACTTGGCTACTGGAAAGTTGAAGCTGAGGGCCACAAATTACATGTTTGCATTTTAAAAAGTAGAGTCAAGGTTCCCTCAGCAACACAGCGGCACTCTGGGGAGCAGAGTTACATCCTTGTTTTCACTGCTGCACGTGCACGGAATTCTCCACGTGGAGCAGAAAACAGCGAAATCCGTGCCCCCCGCCAGTGCTGTTTTCTGGTTGGGAAAACAGCTGGGGGGAGGAACGTTTCCTCGCTCCATGACAGTGTTCCAAACCTGTCTGGGATATCTTGTATTTTTAGAGGCCATTTCCTGCAGCTGCTGTGTGGCTGTGGGGAACTCAAGTTGGGCCCAGGGAATCTGGACCAAGCTCATTAAAAACTCAAACATAGTTTGACCCTGAGGCTCAAAAGAGAGGTGTGTGTGCAATGTGTAACCAGTAGCAAATGTCTCTTACCACCTTCCTTGCAGACCTGTCTCAAGGAATCTGATGGCAGTGAAAATGAAGATTTCTACTCTGATCATAGTGAAGATTGCCTGTCTGAAGCAAGCTGGGAGCCTGTTGATAAAAGGGAAACTGAGGTACATAATTTTTTCTCCTTGGAATGGCCAGTTACGATGTTGGAGAGTGGCTGCTTCTGTTCGGTAGCTGTTACGCCATTTATAGGAGTACGATGAGGTAGGACGCAGGATGATACGATGTATTTTCAGTTATTTCGATTTTTCCGCCTCCTCAAAGCCAGGTGTATAACATTGATTTTTTTTCTTTTGCTCCTTTTAATAAGAATAATCCTCCAGTTCAGGTAAATGGCTTTATCCATTCCAGTGTCCTTTCTCTGGCAGTCGTCAGCTCTGGATACATAAAATTTTTTATTACTCTGTAGTGTACCCAGCCTAAACCAGTTAACCCAGTTCTTTGTTATTCACTCTACGGAATAATCATTTTTCTTCCAATTTCCTTTCAAATGCTTGAAAATGTTCAGTGTGTTTTCCTTTTCTCTGGGTGAAAATTCCTTCTGCATCTTGTCTTTTTCCACTTCCATCAACCTTGTAATGTTCCCCTCTGAATTCTTCCCCAGCCCTCAAACATCCATTTTTTAAAAAGTGCTTGCAACAAAGAATTCTAAACAAGCCATTAATAATACCTTGTCCAAACATTGATCTATCTAACGAACAGAGCCAAAACAAGCCTTAATGTGTTAACGGTGGTTTCTTTGCAGGTCACGCGCTGGGTTCCTGACCACATGGCCTCACATTGCTTTAACTGTGATTGTGAGTTCTGGCTGGCCAAACGCAGGCACCACTGCAGGTAATACTTGCCAGTTACTATACTTCTGCTCCTTTCATATAGTTCTTTTCCCTTGATAACTGTATCCCAAATATTTATTGGGATTGGGGGAAATGGAAGCATTCCATGAATATTTCCTTATTAGGAATTGGTAGGACATGGAAGCTCATTATAATCGCACTTGTCCAAAAAATTAGCAGCAGCCACCACTAGTCTAATTGACCATTGTTTAAATTCTTAAGGTTGAGTTACATGGTCTTTCCCATTTAGAATATAGGAAAAAAGAAAAGATGTTCAAAACGTCACTATTTTGATGAATGAGATTTTTTGTTTGTTTAGAAATGTTTATCCTGCGTTACTACTCACTCAAGGCAGTTATATCTGTTGGCCTTAGAAATGTTATATACATACCATTCCCTGTTGTTACATATTGACAGAGGAAACTTGGATTTCCAAGGGGAAAAATCTGGGACAATGTTTGTCTCTAGAACAGAATTATTAAACTGTGTTGTATGGAAAACGGTATTTGGGGGAAGCAGGATTTGAGTCCAGTAGCACCTTAGAGACCAACACAATTTTCAGGATATAAGCTTTTGAGAGTCAAAGCTCCCTTCTTCAGATATAGCTTTGACTCTCAAAAGCTTATGCCCTGAAAATCTTGTTGGTCTATAAGGTGCTGTTGGACTCTGCTGTTCTACTGCAGACCAACTCGGCTACATAACTGAAAGTATTTGTGGGTAGCTCGTTCTATTTTCTTGGAAGTGCTCTATATGATGCTGGTGGTCTGTAGGTCACAGTTTAAGAATTACTGCATTAGAATACAGTTACAATCACCAGAAACCAAGAGAAGATAATGGGTGTATGTATAGTAATAGTATAGCAATATGAAAGAACGATATGGGGAAGGCATTGCTAAGGCAGGAGGAAGAGGAAATTATAAAAACATAGAGCTGGGAGGCACACCAAGGATCATCTAGTCCAGCCCCCTGTACAGTGCAGGAAATTCACAGCTTTTTCCTGCCTTCACCTCCTCCAGTGACCCCTGCTCTGTGCCCAGAGGAATGCAGAAAACCTCTAGAATCCCCAGCCAATCTGGCCTGGAGGAAAATTATTTCTTGACTCCGAAGTGGCGATTGATATTACCCTGGGCATGTAAGAAAGGGCCACGAGAGCCTAGCGCCAGCTTCTCCCTTCATACCCTCCCTCTCCCGATCTGTGTGCATTCATGTTGAGTCATAGAATCATCATTGCTGTCAGATGGCCATTTAACTTCTTCTTAAATACCTCCAAGGAAGGAGAGCCCAGTACAGGACAAAAAAACAACAACCCAGTACAGGTTACAAGAGGGCAAAAAGATAGAAGGGACAGAAACTTAATTCAATGAGAGGGGAAAATAGTGGGGATGGGATGGAAATGCTGGGGGACAAAACAGGAGTAGTGGACTAGGGGAAATGTGGTCTCAGCAGGAGTTCTTGTAGAAGAATCTCACTGACTGGCAGCCACCTTTTTTCCATTCCCACCTGCAAACAAAGCCAGCATAGCAGAGATGAGGAACTGTGTTTATTCATGCCAAGTTCCGCTGTCCCCAAGGCAGGTTCATTCTTTAAGTCTAAGGGACCACAGCACAAAAGAATGCACAATATTATCAGATCCATCTCTGAGCCAGCTGTGGTCAGGTTCAGCCTCCTGCCTTAAGGAATAATTCTCCATACGCCAGCCTAATTTTGCCCATGCTTTCCGGTTACCCTCTGTCTTTTATCCCTTGCGCAGGAATTGCGGGAATGTGTTCTGTGCCGGCTGCTGCCACCTGAAGCTTCCCATTCCCGATCAGCAGCTCTATGATCCAGTCCTCGTTTGCAATTCCTGTTACGATCACATCCAGGTTTCCCGTGCCAGGGAACTAATGAGCCAGCACCTGAAGAAGCCCATTGCCACAGCTTCTAGCTGAATGCCAGAAGAAGGGAGCCAATCCAAGCCTGGCTTTTCAACTTGCAGACTGGAAGGAAAGGGCTGTCTCTGCTACAGCTGAGGAGGTCGGTAACGCAGCGCTTGACCACCGAGCCTTGTATGCACTGTTGGCGATTTTCCCCCCCACTTGGTGCCCCATGTATTGGAGATGAGGAAATTGGATTAAAGAGTATGATATGGCCCACGTTATGGTACTGTGTATGGTCAGGAGACCTCAGGCTAAATCTGAGACCACGGTGTCTTTCTTCAGAGGGTTGGCAAGTGACGTGGTGCAGGATACTGCCTTGTTCCCCAAAGCAATAGGAAGGCATGAGCAGAGTAAAGACCCTCTTTGCCCCACCTCACAAAGGCAGGCAGGCTGAATTCTGCAAGAAAGAAGGCAGCCTCAGAATGGCCTATCTACAGGAAAGCTCTGGCTGCAGTAGTAATATTTCAGTAGCGTTTGGCTTGCCAGCCGCTTCCCTGATGGGCTCAAGGCCAGCACTGATACCAAAATGAGGAGGAGAGACTCCCTTATCAAGCAAGCAGAGTCTCTCTCTGCAAAATCCCTGTGATCTTACAGGGAACAGACTCTTTGTCCTGGCAGCTGGCTGTTGTATGTGGAAAGCAGAATTGAGTTTGTCTTGCTGCTCTTCCTGCCCGCCCACTGTGGGTGTTGGGTAGCTGGTTCCAGACTGGTGTTTTCACAGGAGCGACATCTTGAGCCTCCCTGGATTCGTACCACGGGTGTATTCTCCCCTCCCTTATGCTGCACTTGTGTCTACCTATTTCTGGTTGCTCTTTATCCTGAAAACCTGATGCCTGGAGGGCAGGCAGACGACGTGGTTTTCTTTTCCTCCTGGAATGTGCTGTTTAGTGTGCTTGAGGGTTTCAGTCCAAAATGCTGCTAATGTTATTTCTCTGCACTTAAAAAAACTGTAGTCTGGAAAATAAATGGGATGGGGGGATGCCAATCTCATACATGGGAGACAGAGAACACTGGCTAACCTGGGACCTTTCCCCTGTTCCTGTCACTCAAGAAGGTGCAAGGGACGATAAAAAGACCATCATCATCATTGCAACGATGTTCCTCAGTTCAATCTGACGTCAGTAAATTTCTTTTTTGGAAAGGGGTCTCATGAGCTCTGGCTGTTCCATCGTGGAGACTTTTACTTCCATCCAAACAATTATTGATCAGCACTTCCTGAAAGGGGAGAGTGACTCTGCTGACATTTTTACTGATCTTCATGAGCAAAGCCCATGCCGTTTTATCCTGAAATATATATCTGGGGGGCCCCGGGTGTGTGTGGGGGGGAGGTTAGAACAAACAAGATGATGAGGTATTTTTTCCCCCAGCTAACTCAAGGATCATTTGACCCTCCATGTTGGAAGGGTGTGCTAGGCCTCTCGTCTCAAGAAGAACCTGAAATGCTATCTTCTCCGCGGCCAGGCTTGAATTCATGCCAGCATCTCACTCTTTGCTGGATTTTTAAATTGTCAGCAGATTCAGTGTTTCTCTCTATTTCACTACCTTCCACATTTCAGCCTGCTTTGGGTCTTGGGCCTAAAAGCCAGCATCGTCCTCTTAACACTGGATCTGTCCCTGAATTGCCCCATGGCCCCTTTCAGGGAGTGAGTCACTTCTTAATGGCAAAAGGTGGGATCTTGTAGTTTGCCACGCTCTGAACTTTATCTGTACAGAAGTGTGTATGTGTGAAAGAAGTTCAGGTCTGTTTCCATTTTCGGCTCATTTGCACAGACTTGCAAACAACAAAAACTTGGAGAGAGAGAGAAGTCAGCCATGGTTAATCCAAACTCCTTTCAGCTCTCATGAATTTGTGTCACTGTCTTCAGGAAAAACAAAAAACAAACCCACCCTCCAAAATCAGATCAATAGCTTTGTGACAAAACAATGTGCTGTAAGAAATTCAATACAGTTGAATAAAATCTCTATATTAGTGCTGCTTTGTTGAATTGTATTACTGAGTTTTCACTGAATGGTCTTCCTCCTCCATTCACAGTTGGTTGCTGCTTCCGTTATGGGCATAACTAGGGCTGTGTCCTTTCCAAGCACAAAACTAGCTTCTGTGAATTACAGCTTTTAACAAATAAAAGTTGGAGGGATGGGGGTGGTAGCTGAGAAGTTTGAAAAGCTAACGGAAGCTTCCTTAAGTACAGTAAAGGCTTTGTTATTTGGCACTTGACTATCCAGAATGCTAATTTAACTGGCATCACAAGAGGGCAAGCGCCTGCCTCTCAGCCACCACACACCTACATCTTTAGGTGCACACATGCCCCACTCGAGCCTCTGCAGCTGGCCAGCTCAGTCCTGGGCTTGTGACAGCCTGCACACATTGTCCTTAAGTGCCACCTTCCCTCTTAACCTGCCTCGAGCTGTCAGGAGCCAGTTCTGCCAGATAGTCCTGGCCAGCTGGCAGGCTTGTCTGCTTGCTGCGTAGGATAGCTCTGGCTCTGAGGAAAGGGTCCTACCAGGTGTGTGGGAGCTGTTGAGAAGGGGTTTCCAACAGGGTTTGGTCACTGCTGATTCCCCCAAACAAGAACAAGGGCAAACAAATAAGCTTGAATGTCTGGCACATTTGATTAACCAGCAACCCTCATTCTGGAAAATCTAGTCTCACATATTCTCCCTCCCCTCCATGCTTCTGCAGTGAGAGATTACCCTGGCACATGGGACTTGGGGGCCATCTTGAGTTTACTTAAGCATTGCCATTTGATGCAAGCAGCTGTACAGATTCAAATATCTTTTCAAGTGAGGAAGCTCTCTATACCTTTCAGCAAGTCATGAGATGTATATTTGAAGTACCACACCGGGAAAACTTTTGAAAGGATTTTTATACTGCCAGCCCTGTACCTCAGGATGCCAAAAAAGTACATTAGCATCGCAAAACTATGCAATGTCTGTTTTTAAAAAGGCAAGTCAATGGATCACAGAGAGAAAAAGCCCAAGGATATATAGTGAACTAGCCTTGACACTGGGCATGTTGAGTTCTCAGAATCTGAGGGGGAGGGCTTTTCCCTCCCTCCTTCAAAGGTTGTGTTCTAAGAATGCAGAACGTTACAATTTTCTTATACAATTTAACATAGTTAAAGGAATGTAGAGGTTATCAGGCATTAGGTTCAAGGACTTATATTTATGCACTAGCTGGGAGTCTACAACTGCCTAGTGGCTACCCAGTGTCACTTTGAATGTAGGATTCAGATTACTCAAGTCTTGCTTTCTGCGCTCAAAGGAAGCCGTGTGCCTTGATTCCAAAGCCACAATCCTGTGTTCATTTACTTGGGAGCAAAATCCATTAAATTCATTGGTCTTAACTTCTGATCAATTGCGGCTAAAATCACACTCGTGTGCAATTGACAGGCTGTAGTTACCCAGCAGTGAGTAGGTAAGGCATGTTGTACAGAATCAGTACTCTATTCTAGAATACTAGTTTTCTTGGGAAAGGAGCATGGCTATTAAGAAAAATGTGGTGTGGGATTTACATAAAGCTGAAAGACCGACAGAATCTAGGTGATTATGGGTTGTTTTTCTTACCTATTTACACTGTGGAAAAGGCCTTTGACAGAACAAACTGACCATGGGGTGCGGGAAGGTGAGCAGCTTAGTGATGGCGCAGCTGTCATGTTTTAGCACAAGAAGCCTATTACATGGTAGCTTGAGATGCTTTCTTAGGGTGATTGCTGCAGCAGATGGTGATGTGTGCAGTGGAAAGAATCCATTTTAATTTCTAAAAATAAAGCTGGTGGATCACCCAATGGAGTGAATCCTTATGGGAAAGCCCTTTGCATTTTTATGAATACACAGGACTTTGACCCAATTTTGTCATTGTTCAACCCTTCAGGGTAGCATATGTGGTTATTCTATCTTCCATTTTATTCTTATGACAACTCTTTGAGGTAGGTTAGGTCAAGAGAGGTCCCGTAGTACCTTGGAGACCCAGCTAGATTTCCACGGTATTAGCTTTGACTCTCTGAAGACAGCTCTGACTCTCAAAAGCTCATACCCTGGAAATCCAATTGGTCTCCAAGATGCTACTGGACCCAGATCTTGCTCTTCTACTTCATAGCAGTTAGGATTTGAACTCTTATCTCTAGTCTTACAGTAATTATTACAACCCATGCTAGAGCAGGATACTAGTCAAAGCCCTGATACATTTAAGGAGCTTCTATAAATCACGCAGAATGAATCTGAGTGTTTATCAGCTTGTCACTAAGGGCCAAACTAGAAATTTGGCACAAGTTTGAGTGGGCAGGGAGAGGGAGCTCTGACCCAACTCTTACAGAGTTACAACCTAGCATTACTCTCTTTAAATAAAGTTTGCACCCACAGCAGACAGGGACTGTGGCACCACAGAGGGTCAAACTGTGTGTGGAGGGGGGGGGTTGATATTATTTGCCCCATTGTGAGGCTGGTTCAACTCAGGGAAAATGGTATGGGGGGAGGCAGAAGCCCCCTCTCCCCTTCGCTCTGGTCCTAATCTGGGTTAGTGCCTTCCCCCCGCCCTGCCCCATGCATTTGCAAACTTTTTAAAAACAAGAATGTTTGACTGTAATCTCATGCAAGTTGCATGCAGGGACCCATCTGGGTACCAAATGCCACATCTAGTTCAAGCCTTACTGCTAAGAGAAGGAAAAACAGGCATACCTATTCAGGGGCTCATTTCTTTATTCTATTGAAACTTTATACACAAGTGGGTTTTCATATAAGCAAGCCCCAAATATTTTAAATAAACTTTTTTAGCAGCGTGCTTGATTAAACTGAGAAAAGCACCATGTATGTGAGATGTTTTGACAAATAATTGTTCATGTGAAAGGTGAGAAGTCTTCCTGCTTAGTGCTGTAGAGGTAAAAGGAGAGACAAGGTATGTATACATTCAGAGATATGTTTATTATATATCACAACAGCATGTACATAACCTTCAAATATTTATGAAGTTACAGAGCTGGAGAGGTTGGATCTTTTAAAACAATCTATAGGGTTAAAAGGAGGAAAGTACTATTTCTGAGGTGACTACAAAAATTTTTGACTGCAAAATTCCAAGGAGGGGAGAGAATAAAGGAGTATGGATGTTTGGATATTCTTGTTTAGCTACTTTGTAAAGAAAGTGGTATTAAGAAAAATGTGGTGTGGGATTTACATAAAGCTGAAAGACCAACAGAATCTAGGTGATTATAGGTAGGTATAAGCTAGGTATAATTATAGGCTAGGTATAAAGAGTTATTTCCCAGGATTTTCCAGAGGGGTACCCAAGTTAGCCTATTATAGCAAAATAAGTCTAATCATCACACCTTAAAACAGTAAAATTTCAGGTAGGTAGCCGTGTCGGTCTGCAGTAGAACAGCAGGATTTGAGTCCAGTAGCATCTTAGAGACCTACAATATTTTTCCAGTGTATAAGCTTTAGAGTCAAAGACACCCTGAAGAATGGAACTTTGACTCTCCAAAGACTTTGACTCTTTAAAGAATAACACTAAATTCCAGCGTGAACTTTCTCAGATTTCCCCCTTACAAATTATTTTTGAGCGGGTGAGATCCTCTCACTTATGTGAGCAGAGAAGAGCAAAGCTGAGGTGTAAATGGTTCCGCTCAGTTTATCAAGGATAGTCTTTCCTACACACACCCTGCCATCTTAAAGCAGTTACACCATTCTAAACTCATTGATTTTTAATATTCTTTGAAGGGTCTAACTGTTTAGGATTGGTTGTTGTGGATTTTCCGGGCTGTATAGCCGTGGTCTTGGCGTTGTAGTTCCTGACGTTTCGCCAGCAGCTGTGCCTGGCATCTTTTATTTATTTAATTTATATTTCAATTTATAATCTTCAGAGGTGTAGCACCAAGACAGAGATCTCTCAGTGTCACAGTGTTTAGGATTGCAGTTACAGTTCTGCTGTCTTAAACAGAATTATGTGCACACTTTATTGGTTGTTTCCTCTTCTACAATCCCAGCCCAACTGCACTGTGTCCCCCCTACTAGGAATCTTTACTGTTAGGATTCAAAATTGACCATATTTTGAAATCTGTTTAGTGGTTGACTAAAAAGTGGGGGTTTATTCATTTGAGGTCTTAAGAAGGGAGCTCTAACTCTCGAAAGTTTATACCCTGAAAATCTTGTTGGTCTCTAAGGTGCCACTCAAATGCTTAATTTTTTTAAAAAAAAACCATACATGTAATTTGTCTTGGGGAAACAGCAAGATTCGGATCCTGTGGCACTTTAAAGAACAACTGGATTAGGTCTGAGAATAGTGGACTATATGAAAATAATCTGTTCCTGGTCAGAGGCCTCCTTTAAAAAAAATAGAGCGTATATTGAAGCTTATTTCAACGGCCAAGGTGTTGACAAATTATTCTTTTTAAAATAACGAGTGTGGTTAAACAAGAAAAGTGGGGGGGGGCGCCATTTTAGGGAGAGAAAACGCTGAGGCGAAAGTGCGCGCGCGGCCTGGCAGCCCTGCCGAGGCGATGATTGACGGCGGCGTCCGTTGGCGAAGCCGGCCGGACACAACGGTCGGTTGGGTGGGGGGGAGGGCAGGGCAGCTTCTCCCCCCTCCCCCCACCTCTCGGTCTCGCCTCAGCCATGGAGGACCCGCTCCTGTCGGCGGCGCCCATCAACCCCAACAACTTCCCCGCCAAGCTGTGGCGCCTGGTCAACAGCCCGCGCTTCCGCTCCATCCGCTGGGACGCCCGCGGGGAAGGGCTCCTCATCGACCAGCCCCTCTTCGAGGCGGAGCTGCTGGGCGCGGGCGGAGGAGGAGCCGGAGGGATGATGGCGGCGGCGGCGGGGGGCGGCCCGGGGAGCGACGGCGCCTCGGCGCCCTCCCCGCTGCCGGCGTCGCCCGCCTCGCCGGAGCTCTTCAAGACCACCAACTTCACCAGCTTCATCCGGCAGCTCAACCTCTACGGCTTCCGCAAGGTGGTGCTGGGCCCACCGGGGGGAGGCGGCGGCGGTTCGTCGCTCTCGCCCTCCGCGCCATCCTCGCCCGGCGGGCCGCTGCACCACTTCCACAGCCCCCACTTCTGTCGCGACCGGCCCGACCTGCTGGTCCACCTCAAGCGCCTCACCAGCGCCAACAAGGCCAAGCTGGCGGCCGGCTTGGAAGTCACCAGCCGGCCGCCCAACCGCTTCCAGCGCCTGCTCAGCACCTCCCTTCACGCCGGCGGAGGCGGCGCCACCACCGAGGCCCTGCTGGCCCACCAGCACCACCCTCAGGCGGCCTCGCAGGGACAGCCGGCCGCCGCCTCCGTCTCCAAACCCAGCGACAGCAAGCCTGGTGAGAGGCGCCAAGAGCCGGCTGCTGGGATGGCGCCTCTGAGCATGGGCAGACAGCCTGGCAGGACGGGCTGAAGGCAACCGCGCGCACACAAAAAGCTCCGTACAAGGCAAAACAGCAGGGTTGGGGTCCAGCGGCACCCTAGGGACCCACAAGATTTTCAGGGTATGCGCTTTCGGGGGTCAATGCTTTCTTCTTCAGACAGCTCTGACTCCCCAAAGCTTGTTGGTCTCTAAAGTGCCACTGGACTCAAACCTTGCTGTTCTTCTACAGCCCAACACCCAACCGGCTTAGGGCTGCCCGCCTCCATAGAGCACCTGAATTGATTAATACTGCCTTAAGTCTCAGTGAGAAAGGCGGACTAAAAATATTGAAAATAAAACAAAACTCCAGACTACAGAGACCTGGAGAAAATGGCTGCTTTGGAGGGTGGGCTTTATGGCATTATATACTGCTGAGGCCCCTTCCCTCCCAGGCTCCACCATCACATCTCCAGGATTTTCCTATCCAGAAATTGGCCACCCTAGCCCCAATTTCTGCCCACCTATTGCTTGCTGTGCTGCTTTCTACTTGCAGGGAGCTTTCCAGAAGTATTTTAAAAATGGCATCTTCTGCCGGCAGTCTGTTCTGCCACCCTCAGGTGTGAAATACAGGTGGAACCTCTGAGCATGTAGAATGACATGCCACTGAGGAACCAAAGGTAGTGCAGTTGGATGTCTAGTGCACTCACCTGTGTCTCCTGTAACTGAATGCTGAGGTTATCCAGAAGGGGCAAAAATGGTTTTATCACTGTCTTCGAAAAAATTCAAGTTGGCATACATGGTTCCCTTTTCCCTTACATTTAATCTTCCCAATGTCCCTCAGTGGTAGTTGGGCTGAGCAAGAGAGGCTGGCCTGAGCTTACAAAATGAGTGCCTCTAAACCCCAGTCTTCCTGGTCCTACTCTGCTCCACATTCTTAACCACTACTGCATTTGTTCCCATTAGTATCTCTAAGACAAAACAAACCACAAGTAGGAAAGAGAAAAAGAGGAGGTTATGAATTAGTTGTCTAATGGCAGTTGAAACAGACAAACATAGAAAACTGCCTATTATTGTTCAGGTTATTGGTTCATCCACCCAGTGCTGCATACAAGTAGTCTTCTAGGTTCAGAAAATGTATAGGAAGCTGCCTTCTGAGCCTGACCACTGGTTCATTTAGTTCAGTTTCATCTGAATGGCTGTGGCCTTTTGATGTCCACCACAGAGAGTGTTTTCCCATCTTTTTTGAAATAAATGGAGATGCCAAGAATATACAAGTAGGTGCTCCGTCACTGAGCAGTGGTCCATGACTTCTGTCTTCCATCTAGTTCAGTCTTGTCTGTTCTGACAAGCAGCAGCTCTCCAAGGTCTGCTTGGCATCCTTGTAACAGGGATTGAACCAGGGACTTGCATATCACTGAACTTCTACTCTTGCTCTAAACTAGTACTGAAAAGTTACATTATTGATGCATTCTTTTGGTTTGAGGTCCATTCCTTTAAGGATTTAAGCTTCTCACAGAGTATATCTGACATTTTGGAAATTAGTCATGCAAGTGAGCCTCCTTGATTCACAAGAAAAGCACTTTTTTGAGTATATGTAGCACACCACAGTTAACTCTCATACACAAGGAAGGGTTTTTTGGTCAGCCTGATGACATTGAACACTTGGATCACAGCTGCCCTCTGGACATGTACAAGATGCATTTCATTGTCAGTTTCTTTCCTTTGTGCATGCATAGGTGTTTCCATTACATACATTTTTATATGAGAAGGAACAGTTTGTCAGTAGAACAAAACTAGAGAGCTTGTAACACAATTCAGAGGGGCCCTACAACCATACCAAGTGTGCCTTGTCCCTTTTTAGAGATGTCTTTTGTGTTCCTGCTTAAACATGTATAGGTTTCCTGGCATCTTGCCCTGCACTTGCTCTTCTCCTCATATTCCAGTGCTTGAGTTCTGGAATATGGGGTTTGAGATTAAGTCCTGTTCTTGCCATATATGAGATCTTAAGCAATTTTGGAGAAAACCCCTGGCATTGTACGTTCACATAACTTTCACCTACACAGTCCCCATCCCTAACTGTGGTCTGAAAACATTGTGGTGAAATCAGCAGAATCTCTTTACAAGTAAAGCGTAAAAAACGTATTCAGAAGGAAGGCATACTTTCAGCTTTCCTATACACAACCATATGATTTTCTTCCAAATTAAACCAGAATAACCATCACCTCAGTGATTTTAAACACATGCCAAAAAAAAAAACACCCCAAGACTAAAGGATGTTTATAAAGACAAAATCCATCCCAGGTGGTAGCTTGTCAAAGAAGCAGGGCGCTCCAGTTTCCCTTCCTATTTTCTGCTTTTAAACTCTGCAGTGTCTTGGCTGAGAGTCTCCTCCCACTCTTCCATTGATGTCACTGAAGTGGAAATTAGGAGGCAGGACTCGCCTCTGTTTACATATCCCCACCCCTCCATCTCTGACTTGCTCTAGCTAGCTAGCTAGCAGCCCACAATACTGTCTCTTTATGCTGCCCTTGCAATCGCTTTGCATAAGGTATCTCTACCCACTGTATTTTCAACCTGTTTAAACTGCCTTCTCTTCCTCAAAGAACACTGGGAATTGTAGTTTTGTGAGGAATCAGAAATCCCAACTCACAATGGTAATTCACAAGGTTCTTTTAGGGAGGAACAGATAGTTAAACCAGTTGAGATTTGCAGTGCCCTGAAATACATTGTCTTCTCTGTCATTGTGGAAATATCTGTGCCAGCTTTGTTTCCCTGCACGACACACTGCAAACCGTTGGCCCCATTTGCATCGCCCAGTCATCAGTTTTCTCTGGTGCAGTTTTTTCTGAAGGCAAAGTTTAAAGAAAAAGCATTTTCATGCAATATCTCATAGACAACAAAACTAGATAAACAGATTTGTCATCCCAGAAAATGTTCTGGTCAGCTCTTCGCTGTCCTAATAACAATCATCAATACATTTACGATAAAGCATCTACAGCTGCACTGCACAAAATAATTAAAAGGGACAAGCACTGCTGGCAAGTTCACAATCCAACTATAATAAGTGCTACATGTACAATGGACTATGCAAAAGTCAGTGCTGTTTGGTAGTTACCTAACCCCAAAGAGAAGCCCACAATCCTGATAGAATGAAGTACCTTTATGTAAGGAACATACATGCTGGTTCGCACCAGGGAAGTGTCACAAAAGGAAAATAACTAGAAACACCAGGGCAGGTCCACACCCCCTTCCTGCATTGTAACTGAGTATACCATTCCTCAAGCATATTTCTGCACCTTGCTCTTTGATTTCATGAGGTTGGGGAGCAAAAGTAGAAATTTCCACAATGCCTAGGAGAGCTAGCCCTGAAATTGTGAAAAGGCTGCCCATCCACACCCTCACCTCGGACGAGCAGCATGTTTGCCTCGGCTGGCTGTGTTCTCTAGCAACACCTGTTATTTGGGGACTCTTCACACAAGACAATTTTCTTACACAAATGTCACAATCCCAGGCTAACTGGATACTTCTGGTATTGATTTGAGTATGGCCCATTGAATGGTGATTAAAGAGGGTTTACCCCATAGATATAGGGGGGTGGAGTGTCTCTTTTTTCTGTCTATGGATCTTGCAATCAAATGGTATCTTTGGATTCTGTACCAGAATTTCAGGCTGTGTGCTACTGGAGACTTTTCTTAGTTCTGTGGTTGTATTTTAGGGATGATTCAATGCCAAAACCAGGGAAGAGTTGGCAATTAAGGACATCCTGAACCCGGGCCATAAGCTTGGAAAATGTGCTTGCTGGCTCAAAGGGGATAATTTTCTCTTCACATCCCACAACTAGAGAGTTATATTTTTAAGAGTTGCTTGCTATAAAAGGAACTTACTGATCTTCAGGCAGCAGCGCTTAGAATTGGTGGGACAGTGATGATTTTCTGCCCACTTACAGTGATGATTTTATGAAACTTACATTTCATAGCCTACTTAATTTCTTTTCCCCCTTCTCTCTGTTTCCTTGTGCAGCATCGCTGACTTTAGGGCAGTTTCACCGGTCTTTTCGGCGAGACAGCTTATCTCCGTACTCCTACCTGTCACAGTCGCACAACCAAAATACTTTTCCATTGAAAGGTTCAGATCGGACTCCTCTTCCTCCCAGAACATGGCCGAACGCCCTTGGGATGATCCCAGGGCAGGTGGAGGCATCTACATTTTCAGACAAAGGGGTTCCATTTCCTGTGCTCCAGAGGTTTCCAACAGAGGTAACTTACACTCTGCAGCCTAGTGCTACATCTGTGCACATACAGCAAGGGCCCCAGACGATGGCTACATCTTCTCAGAAATACAGCAGCTATGCGGCTTCAGCACCCTACTCCCAAGCCTACTACCCGACAGGTAACGTCTGGTCTTAGTAGTTTAAAAGAGAATAAGAGGAAGACCCTGGCCGGAAGCGTGAAACAAATGGCCAGTTTGAAAAAAATAAAAACAACAGACGTTTTCATAACAGACTAAAATTTAACACTTAAGCCTACTAATTTCAGTCATCTTAAGCATGTTTTCTTTCTGTTAGATTGGGTTAAATTGCCCAGTTCATAATGGATTGTATTTTGTGGGAGTTCAATTCCATTTGCAATGTATCTCACTGCTTTCATTTTATATTTTTGGAAGGGAAGTTACAAAGTTGCCTTATGCTGATTCAGATTCCTGGTCCATCCAGCCCCATATTGTCTCCTCTCGCTGGCAGTGACTCTCCAAGGTCTCAGGCAGAGAAAGGTCTTTTCCAGGCCTGTTGCTCAAGATCCTTTATTTAAATGCCAGGGATTGAACCTGGGTCCTTTGCACGCAGACCAGATGTTGTATTACAGGATTGCGCCCCTTACGTGGAGTTTATTTCTTCTATTCCTTTCATTGTAGAGTGACAATAGTAGCTGCTAGATACTTGCAAAATTACAGCAAGTTCACAATTAGATGGCCTTGGATATGATACCTGATAAACCTCTACATTCCTTTAACTGTGTTAAATTGTATAGGATAATTGTCATGTTTAGACTAAGGGCTCCTTTGGAAGGAAGCCTGCACTGGGTATCTGCACTTGCCTTTTAAAAATCTTGCATAAGTTATGGAAACGTGCTGTGTGGAACAGTGGTTGCTTCCTGCATAGAGACGGGCATGAACAGCAATACGAACAAAAAAAAAGCCACGAACAGCCCAATCTGCTGTTCGCCAACAAGCTGTTTGTGAGGCCCCATTCTAAATGAACAGGTGGTCTTTGCAAGCCTCATTCGTTGCTGTTCGTCAAGCCAGACAGTCTGGCACCTGCAATCAATCCCCTTGGCAACTTAGGCAGGGATTGTCTGAGCTCTATCTGAACTCCTGCTTTTGCCCTGGAAACCCCAATCTAAGCCCAATTTAGCTTGATGGGCAGATCTTCCTTTTAAGTGTGGAGCTCCAAATTTGTTACAACAGATGTAGCAAAAACATGTAATCAGACTGTTTTTCTGAATGAGAAAGTTGTGTGGACTTGGGTTTTTTTCTTCCTCCCAATCCCACTCTTCTTCTTTTTTTTTACTATTTCATAATTATTTTAAACGGTTTTTATATTTTAAATCTTTGTGGTCTTAACTGTTTGTATAACTGATTGGTAAAAAACCTAGGTGATGCTGCTTGCTGAATTTTATGAAACTGCTGAATGCTTACTGAAATAAAGTAACCTTTTCATAGGAAATAATTCTTTTTAAAAAACCTTCTTTGGAGAAATTTTTGTCTATAAAAAGCTGTCCCCAGTGGACTTTGCTAATGGCATACATTCCAGCAAGAAATTACTGCAGCTAGGAAAGAAGTGGGTGACAGTGTATCTGCAGCATCTGTTTGGCTGTCTCCAGAACCCAGTTAAGCTGAAATGTTTGGCTGCAAGCCTATTTCCAGCCTGCCACAATTTCTAGTGCAAGGTGATGCTGTGCTTGTACATCTTCTCCAGCAGGGGGGAAAGCTAACCACAATCAAGAAATATGCCAAGATACATTTCTAGAACCTGTCATGACAGAACACAGCAAGTGTCTGAAGATGTAGAGAGCAAGCAGATTACTAAATAGAGGCAATATGAATAATGTGTATTGCACATGAGCAGTAGGATACTTGACATTTGATTGAGCAGAAATGCAAAATGGGAATTTGGCAAAGAAAAATATCACAATATGGCAAAAGAATTTAGAGCTCTAAGCATAGTGCATTTCCCATCGAGGGACACTCATGGATCTTTCACTTTCCATTTATCCATCGTAAAAGTACATTCCAGTGTTCAAAGGCTGATCTGGGTTCAACCCTCGCTGGTCTGGGTTCAAATTCCAGCTCACTTGCAGTGCAATCCAAAGCAGAGTTACTCTAGTCTAAGTCCATTGAAATCAGTAGGCTTAGACCAGAGTAACTCTGTTTAGGATTGCATTGACAGTGACTCCAATGGTTTAAGCAAGTTACTAGGTATCAGCCTCAGTCCTCTGTGTATAAATTAGTCTATAGCAAGAGTTGGACTGCTCTGCAGCCCACTGCAATCAGGTTGCTAAACACTTTGTGGATAAAATCTCTCATCTGCTCCAATTTGGACTCTGCATTAACAGTGACAGGATTGGATGGTCCCAACGTGCTGATTTTTCCAATGGTTACAGCTTGTCCAGTCCAAGAAGGCTGACAAGATTCTTGAAAGTTTGAGATCTACCACCTGCTTGTGTGACCATTGGCTCCTCTGGCTGCTAAAATCTGCTGTTTGGGTTGGTGCATACAATCCTAAAGAAATCTACTCTGGACACAGGACAGTTGAATAACTACTGTCCAGTCTCAAACGTACCATTCCTGAGCAAGGTGACTGACCAAGTGGTGGCTGGCCAACTTCAGGGATTCCTGAATGAAGTGGATTGTTTGGGTCCATTCCAGTATGTTTTCAGGCCTGGTTATGGGACTGAAACAGCCTTTGTTGCCCTGATGGATGACTTGCAAAAAGAGATAGATAGGGGAAGTGCAACCTTGTTAATTCTTCTGGATTTTGGATGGCTGGATACCATCAGTCATTCATGGTATCCTTCTGGACCACCTTTTGGTGTTGGGACTGGGAGGAACTGTTCTGCAGTGGTTCTGCTCCTGCCTCAAAGTTAGGTTTCAGAGTGCAGTGCTGTGGGATATGTGCTCTGCTCCTTGGCCTCTGGCCTATGGGTTCCTGCAAGTTCTGTCTTGTCCACCATGTTTTTCAACATCTATATAAGGTTGCTGGGAGAAGTCATCCAGAGATTTGGGCTGAGTTGCCACCAATATGCAAATGTCAGTCAGCTCTAATTCAGCTTCTAGCATATCACAGAAAGTCTGGAGAAACCATGAAGAGGTGCCTGAAGGCAGATTACTGCATAGTAATCACTCATTTATTCTATAGGCCGAAATACCTTTCCTACCTACCTACCTAGTAAACCATTGTAAACGTAAGTGCAATGTAAATTGTGGTTGTGGGACTGTTGCAGACACTTTTTGTCAGGATACCCATAACTTCACAACTGACAAGCAGTGCTCTCACATACATCAATTTTGTGGATTCTGTAATCCTTTAGTGGCACACCCGTGGCTGAAGCACAGGCATGCTCACGGAGTCTTTGACCAATGAACGCTGTAGCATACACCAGGAAGCCTACATCTCTGGCAACATCTTTGAAACCTTTTTGCTTTGCAGGCTCCTTTATTCCTATGTTGTGATATAGATCTCTGAATTTTTTTAAAAAGGCGGTATTAGCAGTGTTGTTGTATTCCATGCCACACTAATGCTAGCAGAAATACACTGCTAAATACAAAATCTAGAATTTTGTTATATCTGGGAAGGCTTTTTACTTTTAATTTTTTCCTCTTTCTTTCCAGCTGTTTTACAGTGCTGTTCTCCGTCTACCCATATGGATCCCTTAAGTGGTTGTGCCAGCCCTACAGCATCAACCTATACGCATTGCAGCTATTTCCAGGTGAGTCCAGTAAGTAAAACCCAAGACAGGGATCCATCGAGCCATTTTTGGTATTTACCCTCTTTTTGTATGATACATGCATGAAGCTGCCTTATATAGAATCAAACCCTTGGTCCATCACGGTCAGTACTGTCTATTCAGACTGGTGGCAGCTGTCCAGGATCATAGGCAGAGCTCTTTCACATCACCTTCTGCCTGATCCTTTTAACTGGAAATGCTGAGGATTGAACCTGGGGCCTTCTGTGTGTCACGCAGTTGCTCTGCTACTGAACTACAGTCAGGGTGCTGTCCTCTCAATCAGTTTTTGAAATTCCTCCTAAATTCAAAGCAGTTTCCCATATAACATGGAAGGAAGGGGTGCAGATTGAAGAATGCCAAGGTCAAGTTTCCTTGGGGACATGGAACAAGCTGCACATGGCCTATTTGTCAAGTGAAGTTTCAACTTCACATCATTCACATTAGAAACTAGTTACTGAGAGCTTTAAAAAAATCAATAAATGGAGGGGTCATCATTTGTATTTTCTGTATGACAGTGGCAGAAGAGCACAAATAGATCCTGGAAATACTTTATGCCAAAGGGATTTTAAAATGCTAACTCATTTGCAACTATAAAGGAATGGTGGGTTTTGAGTTCTGATTTCATATGGATCCATAATTAAGATCATGCAAATATTTATTCTCCATTTGAGGAGCAGGGTGCCCTTTAAGCAGATTGCTCCTCCCATATGCTCAGGGCAGGCAGAGTTTAAAATTCTGAGTTTCAGTCCCTTACTGGAGGAGTACTCCTCTCCTAGTTTTCCTCCTACCTGCGCTGCCGAACACTAGGCTTATCACTTTGCATTAGGTCTTTGGGCCCACCTTTACCATCCAGGGCTTTTTCTTTTTTAAAAAAATAACCATTTTCCCAGTCTAATTTCCTTCTTACCTTCCTTCTCAACCCTCCTCTTCACTGTCTCTTCAGCCACTTTCCATTTCTGCTGATTCTCTCTCTCTCTCCCTAGTTAGGAGAACAGGCAAAGTATTGCTTCAGCTCCATTGCCTTGTTACTCCCTGGTACCAACAAAGCCCACAACTGAAAGCTAAAGCACCACATCAGTGGTTATGTTTAAGGTCTTGGCTAAATTCAAAGCACTCGTGCTGAAGCAAACAAAAATGGTTTGAGAAGACCTGCCACAGGCTGTTTTCCAAACTGCGAAAAGGGAGATTACGACAGAAGGGTCTCCAAGCGCCACCTCAGTGGCTTGCGCACAAGACAGCACAAGACTCACCAAGTGCCATCTCACCGAATCTCAGGCACAGCCCACTGTTCATTGGAGACTGAGACTAGGAACACTACTAAAGAGATCTTTCTCCTTAAAAAAAGCAGCTTCTGCCCATTATCAGAGCTGTTCAAATATCGCGTACAGGGAAAAAGGGACACCGGGAGCAATGACAGCCATTTTAGGCACACAATCTGCCATTCCCTCACAGGAGAGTGAAATGGCAGAGTAAAAGTCCTGTCTGGATGGAATCTCTGCTACAGCATTAATGATTGAAGTAGCACAGCTAATATTAAAATGCAAAGAGGTAAAGAAACAAATTAACACAACCTCGTTTTTTATTTATTTATGTTTATTTCACTGAGGGAAGGACAGCGTTATAAAATTTTAGGGATTGTTAATACACAATGTGCTTCTTTCTGATAAAAGGAAAGCCACAGTTGAAAACAAAATTAAAAGATACTTCTTTCTAAATACAAACATTAAGCATTGTTCAGCAAAGCCTAGAAAGAGCAAGGCTGTATATATAATGTTATAGAATTCAGGCTTGTAAGAAAACAAATTTGTTCATGGCTTTAATAGACAAAACAGTGCTGATTTTGATGAATGTCAAAAAAAACCCCAAAGGCTCCCTTTGATGCCCTTTGTCTCCTCCACCCCACTGATGAATCATATCTAATAGCAGTGGGTGGCCCATCCATGTGGATCACAAAAAATCCACAAGGGAAGCACTCAGAGCTAGGACATGTATTTCTGCAAACATAAGGTAATCCTCAGTTTTGTAGAAAAATACAAAAACAGGTTTTTAAAAGTCATTGGAGGCTTGAAATCCACAAAAAAGAAACCTACAGACATAAGAAGGAAGAAACAGAGATTTAAAGGTAGGAAGTAGCCAAAGGGAGGGATGATAAAGATTGGACATTAGGTGGGAAGAAACTGAGGAGTGGAGAGGAAACTTGGCGATTAGTTGAGGAGGGAAGGAAACAGAGTGATTGGGTGGTTGGACACATGGGATAGCAGAGCAAAAGAGAAGAAAGTGGGCTAGTGGAGGGATGGAATGGGATTTTCCTTCTTACACAAGGCCTCATGGTTTCCACTTTTATTTATTAGAAAACATAGTATGGGTAAAACACAGCTGAAAGTGTTCGAGAGTACAGAATAGCAAATGGGCCAACTGCCTCTAATACTGTGAGGATTTAAGGTGCTCCAGACCGGACAAGGACAACTCAGAGAAGCTGGTTGTTGGGAAATGCAGGCCTTTGAAGAATTGAGGAAATTAAGTACTATTATTATTCCATGCTGCTCTTCTGCCTCCCCAGAACCCACCAATGCAGTCTCCGTACCCAGTTGAATTTTTGCCTTCCAATTGGCCCTGCAACCCTTCTGATGAAACTAAGAAGACAGAAGTCAACTTGGAGGCCGTCTTCCAGATTGTGGATGAGATGCATTCATCTCCCAAACTGGAAATGGTAAAGGTGGAACCTGTGGAAAACCAGGGCCCAACACAGCCCAACCGAGGCCAGCAGTTGCTCATCAGTCCAGGGAACAGTGAGGCACCTTCCAGTCAAGCCAGCCATCTTGAACCTCTGACTCCTGTTGGCTCTGATATTACATCGTTTGTGGTGGAATCTGATCAAGCAATAGCCTGTTCTCTACCACAGTCTCCAGAGTTTATTTACACGATCCACACCACTGAACCTGTAGAGAATGCTTCTGCACAGATGACGCCACAACCTGCAGCCACACAACAGACACAAGTGAAACTGAAGGAACAGCTGAACCAAACTTCAGTGCAGTCATCTGTGGTGTTTGTACAGGAGGAACTTCCGTTCAGTCAGCAGCAGGTATGGAGTAATACGATACATAGCCATAGAATATTCAGCAGTGAAAGCATCATCTAAAAATTCTTTTGTTTACATCTGTGTTTAAATTAGTATCAGATTCACCACTGATATACTAGCACATTGCTTTCCAGGTGTTTGAAATAGTATATATTCTGTTTTAAATATTTCAAACGTTGCATTGTGAGGTACCTATCAAATATTTAGATCAGCATTTGAGCTTGGCTGAGAGACATTCTCTATTGCAGAGTAAGGTCCTCAAAGGAATATTGAAGAGGCCTTCACATAAATATTATATAAAGTAAACATTCCACACTGCACTAAAATCAATTTGTGTTGTGGTTTGTTTTTTAAGGACAATCCCAGCATCAAGTGTCATACAAGCCCATCAGAGACAGTTGTGTCTTCAGAGCAGATAGGATTCCTCATTTCGGAGGTGGGTCCCCTCAGCAAATCTGTCAAAGATTCAGTTTCCTCTGTCCAAACCAAATGCCGAGAAAGAAGGAGCAGCTCACAGAAGGGCAAGTCTCCTGGTAAGAACTACAGGTTTTCTGAGTCTGTCAATACTAATTTATTTATATTGGATGCTCCAATAGTGTGCATGATTTGCCTGAGGGTGTAACTAGACAGAGATGCAGGAACCCACAGATCTTTTTGATAGATTTAATTTTAATTACAGGCAGCTGCGGAGATCCCAGAATTGGATCTAGATCATGGGGCCGGGGCATGGGGTTGTAAACTTTTTCTCCACACCGTTTTACCAATCTAAAACTTTCCCCTGAGTCTACCATTTGCCCTGTTGAAGAAAAAAATACAGGGACAGGGACATTGAAAGGTTTGGATGTGAAGTTCCAGTTATTTGGTGTGAATCATTTGCTCAACAGGCAATGATCTTAATGATAATTAACACTAACCAGAGTTCACTCTTAACTGACACTTAAAACTAGGGTTTGAACCTGATTATAAATGCAAGTTAGAAAGCAAACCATGGTTACCCCTGGTTGCTGCATAGCACTTAACCATGATTAAGGAGGCTGGGGGAGAATTTGGAGATGAGGACTGAAGGATCTTGTAACCCATTGCTGATCATTTGTAAGAAGTCTGTGCTGGCCCTGTGACTCTCAAGTTATGAGAAAAAATGTAAGGATTTTGGTCTGGTTACTATAAAGAATTTGAGGAAGCTACACAACACATTGCACCCATGTGTAATAATATCCTACTGCTCCTCCTCTCTAGAGGGGTCTAATTTTATCTTACTGATAACCAGCCTGGTGAAGGAATTAAAATGTTGGAGCTGGGAGACCCTGGTTCCAGTCCCCATTCTGCCATGGAAGCTTGTTGGGTGACCTCAGGCCAATCACTGTTTCTCAGCCTGAACTACCTCATCAAATGGTTGTTGTGAGGATAGGAAGAAGGAGAGGAGAACAATGTTGTTGTAAGCTGCTTTTGGTCTCCATTGGGGAAAGCAGGGGTATAAATAAAAATAAATACATTCGTCCTTAAAAACAAAGTCTGGAATCCTACAGAAGAAAAGACAGCTTCAGAGGAAGTGAGTTTGGAGCTTCCTTCCCTCCCATCCCCTTCTGAAGGCAGTTTGTAAGTGGTTGTTGCTGCTTTGGTATAAGTAGCTGTAGTGTAAGGTGGAGAGCTAGCATGATGTAGTGGTTAGATTAGGATCTGGAAGACCCAGGTTCAAATATCCTCTCTGTCATGGAAGCTTGCTGGGTGACCTTGGGTCAGTCACAGACTCTCAGCCTAACCTACTTCACAGGGTTGTTGTGAGCATAAAATGGAGGAGAGGAGAATTATATAAGCCACCTTGGGACCCCATTGAGCAGAAAGTTGGGGTATAAATAAAGTCAATAAATCTATAAATCCTTCTGGAAAAGGCAAACACTGAAATGCCCTTCCATTCTTCCTAGATCTACACCTGCTAGTGGATGTGGCTTGCAAACAGGAGCACTTTCCAAAGGAAGAAGAATTAAGGGAGTGAGAACTTGGTGACCAGTCTGTGGAAACAGCGAACAGGGCCTTTCCTGCTAGGAGCACTTTGGGAACTTTGCAGTTTGTGTTAACCAAATGCTGTTCACCTCTGCTCATTTTTGTTCCTCTGGTAATCAGTCCCACCCGTTGTTTTCACTGCTCCTGTTTAATAGGTTTATATTCTTTTTCTGGTCAAAGAATAATAATTAATTTGCTCAAATGATTTAAAAGTGGGAAACCTGGCAAATAAGAAATCCTAATGTTCTTAGATATAAGTCCCAAATACAGGATGTTTCTTCCTTGGCGCTGCAAGCCACAGCCAGCAGTGGGGACTGTTCACAATTCATTTGGAGACCATTTGAAGAAGAATTTTTGCAAAAACAAATGTATTTAGAGGGAACAAAATCTCTGATCTCAATGGGTCATCCATTCTGGGAAAGACTCCCTAGGAAAGATGAGCTCATTTTCTAGAGGCTTGCACAGAAATTTTCCTTCTTGCATGGATTCTTTTTTCAGTGGTAAATATTGTCCCATCTAAGAAAACAACTGCTGGCTGTTTTACGTTCATGGAGCACTCTTGTGTTTGAATAATTTCCATACTCTAGAGATGCTTTATAACAAATTGTTAAGGCATCTGTTGTTGACTATCTTAGCTTAAATGTGTTTTCATGGGCTCTTTTAACTTGTTTGTTATAATTGTATTTATTTATAATAGATTTTAAAGAGTGATGGTTTTATACTTCTATTTATTTGTGTGGCAAGGATATGCATTGCACTGTGATATGTGTGAATGATGTAGCATAATGAGAATGTGCTTCCAACTTGCTCACCCATCGTTTCAGAGTCAGTTCACCACAACTGTGGAAAAAATGGATAAGAGAATACTTGCAGAAGTGGAGAGAATAGTCAGATCTAGTATCCCTGTTACCTTTCTGCACCTTATTAGATCCATTATTTCCCAGTAGTCCCATGAATGGTAGGATGAACCAAAGTCTCACCTGCAGATTTGGCCATAGTTCCATGCAGAATTGCTGGACCAGAAATCTGCTGTTAGATCTCAGGACATAAATGGTATACCACCTTGTTCAGTGCTGGGATTGTCATAGGTTGCCAGGTATTTTATGATCACCCTCAGTCAATCTTCTGAGGTTTTGTTTGTCCCTCTAGAAAAGGTAGATAAGACATCCCGCATGCACTCAATTGAAAAAAAATGTTACCACATTTGGATAATGTTCTTTGTGGGGCCTCTGAAAGTTTCACATTAAGTGCTGTCGTGATCCAAAATGGGTTCATGACAGGTACGGACCTCTGACTGAGATTGATCCACATGAATGAAAATGGTCACACTTGCACAGGGTTATACCAGGTTACCCACTGTAGTCCTTTCTGAATGATAAACGAGCTTTGGGCCTGCTGTTTTAAAGCTTCATTAGAAAATGGTAGCATTTATTAGCTTTCCACAAACTAAGAGGCCAAGGAGCTGGATCTCCTGCCATAGTGACTTGACTTTACTGACTCTTAAGCATTTAGAAGACAGCAAAAGAGAAAGGACATTCACCAGACATTCACGCTGGCTAAAGGAATCTGTACAGCATTGCATGAAATGGATGGACCTTCTTAGTGTTTCTGCAGTTTGAGCCCAAATATATGTATGTATGTAGTCAGTATGCAATAAAGTGCCTGCTTCATCAAGCACACTGTTTATCTCATTTGTTAATCCCAATGCTGGAGTGCAGTGTTTAATTTATGTGGAGTGCAGTTCTACTAAAGTGAAATTGTGAATAAGTTTCATGTTGTTTGATGTTTTTCCACTCCAGCAAAGAGGGTGATAAACAAAACAAGTTAAAAACATCTTACAAGATGCACTACAGTGTCAATTACAGACAGTATAATGGAAGAGCCTTAACAGTTAACAAAGCTGCAGTATAATAGACCTGCTGACATAGTGTGAGGGACATGGCTGAATGTTTGGCACTTAGTGAGTTTTTGACAAGTTCTTTCTGTTATCCCAGATGAAAACCGGAATTATATTGAAATATTGGGATGTTGCCATGTAGTTTCTATGCGTCACAGAGCATGCTAAGAATCTGAGGTGCAATCCCAACCACGCTTGCTTTGGAATAAACCCAGGGCTTTTTTCAGTTGGAACACAGTGGAATGGAGTTCCGGCACCTCTTGAAAATGGTCACATGGCTGGTGGCCCCACCCCCTGATCTCCATACAGAGGGGAGTTTAGATTGTCCTCCGCCAGGCGCGGAGGGCAATCTAAACTCCCCTCTGTCTGGAGATCAGGGGGCGGGGCCACCAGCCATGTGACCATTTTCGCCTTGGGCAATTTAAACTTTAAAAAACTCCCCCCTCATTCCAGCTGACCCAAAGTGATGTCATTGTATGGTCCTGAGTTCCAGCACCTCTTTTCCCAGAAAAAAAGCCCTGAATAAACCCATTGAAATAAGTGGGGCATACCTCCAAGAAAACACGCATAAAGCATGGGCTATATATGTTATTGATCCACTCCAAGTTGCGACTTCACCTTGCAATCTGGCCTAAGAGTGTTACTCACCTAAGAGATGTCAGAGAAAGATTGATAGTTGAATTCCAGGTATCTAACATCAGCCTGATCTGAAACTTGCCTTGCAGTAACTACTAGGAACAGAATAAAGCCCTCTTGAATCTAAATTAATAAGAGCTGAAGTCAAGCCATGGAGTCACATCGTCCTTCCCGCAGCCCAAGACATAACACAGCAGTGAATCAGTCCCCGCTCCAGTGGGGAAGTTACTTTTAGACACTGGCTCAGTGCCACTTAAAGTGCCACAGCAGGACTGGGACAAAGGACAAGATTGCAACCCTCTGTTTCCTTTTTTCTTGAACTCTCTCTTGCTTTTCATTTCTATCCCGTGCTGCATTCTGCACTGTTGTTTTGCAGGATCCGTGCCTGACCCTCATTTTGTACGAGAGAGAAGTTAAGCAAGGGCTGTGCTTGAATGCAGTTTAGCTGTGGCTCAGGAGAGGGAGACGAGGAGCTCTGAGAACCAGACTGAGGGGGTGGGGTGGTTGCCTTGGGCAGCTCCACCCTCACTTTTGTCAGCAGGTAGAAAGAGCTTGCAGTCCCAGGGGAGGGAGGCAGAGAGCTCAAGCGTCCACTACCCACAGGTTTTAGGGGGGGTTGCCTCCAAGGAGCTGCTCCAGAAGTGCTTTTCTGGAAAGAAAGCTCTTCCACGGCATCTGCAGAACTTTCCAAAGGCCACTTCACCACTCTGGTCCCTGGAGGACGGTTACATTCCCTACTGAAGCAGACTTCCAAGGTTTGCTTCTGAGTTTGCTGCTGCTGCTGCTGCTGCTGGAGATTTGCGGGTTTTCAAGCAACTTCTTTCCCACTGCCTGCTTAGATGGCTTGCCTCTTGTCTCTGCTAGGAGAAAGGGAGAGTGTTCTGCTCAAACTCGAAAGGAGCTCTCAGAAATGCTCCTGGATTCCTAGCAAGCCTTTCTAGGTTGCTTGGGGGAACTAGATTTCAGCCACGCCTGACCCAAAAGCCTTCTGCCTGGAGTACATTTTTTTTTTTCTGATTTAGACTGTGGGATTTCACACTTACCTGTACAGAGTGTTTCTGTGAGCCTCTTCCCTTCCCCCAGTAACCTGTAAGTAAGATTCAGCCCACTTTTTGATTGATTATTGAAAGAGTTTTTAATCAGCCTTTGCAGTAAGACTTCCAGCTGTTATCTAGCCCCTGCAGATTCTTGCAGTTAGACTAACTACTGGAGCTTTGTAAGCCACTTTAAAATTATATTTTTCTTCCTTGATCGGACAACCACTTTTGCCGATAACTGATGATGATTTTTCTACAGTTACAGAAATTATCTGTGGGACGTATTTCTGTTTGACGACTGGGATGCCCTTAGTTTACATTTTCAATAATGCTTCTCTGAAAGCAGATATATGAATTCCATTGTTTTGCATGGGAATGGAATGACACACACAGGTGTACATCTATAGTTGTTTTTCCTGTCTGGGCCTTTTTAACTTCAAAGATACCAAAAAAAAAAAAGATTAGAAGAATCATTTTGTTACTTTAATGAACTGGGGGAGTTACACGTTATACTGCCTGTATTAAAAATGACACATCGGTGGAAAATTCCTGGCTAGAAAATGTATTTGAATGTCTGCAACCAGGTGAGTATAATTTTGACATTTGAGGTGGGCAGAATTTTTTAAAAAGAACTGAAGACTATTGTCTATTTTAATATTTTTAAAGATCTGGTTTGTTGTTATGATTACTAAATGGGACTCTATTTTTAATCACCATTGATTTTAGTATGTGATATCAATTGAGGAACAAAAGAAAGTAGTTAACATTACCAGGAAAGGTCCTGCTTTGGAGGAATAAATGGGAACAACAACTCACTGATCCGCAGTCAGTAATGCAGCTTGATATCAGGGGACTGACCCTGCTAGGAATATAAACACTGGAGCGGATTGGGGAAAACAGAGCTTGTCTTCCATGGGGAACTGTCTCCCTCAGCACAGCTCCAGCGCTCTCCCCAGAAGGACCGAAGAGGTTTCTGCCCCATACACTATTCGCGCCCCCTTCGTTCCACTAACAATGTCTGAATTCATCTGGAGGAGGAGAAGGACCTGATGTGGTAGTGCTTCTAATCTTGAGGTTAGCACGTGGCACGAACAAACTGTGAGTGGAAACCAGAGAACCTGGAGGAAGGGACTCCCGGTGACTCTGCCCTGCTTCTCATCTGCCCCATTAACTGCCGTTGCAAGGAGGGCTTTAATCCTCAACCCTTTTGCCTGTTGTTGGAACCTGCTGTCTGGGTGAGGACGCATTCCTGAGCAGTATGTGTGGCCGGAGCGCACTGCTGCAGCTGGGAGCATGAGTGTTGGCCCCCAGCTACAGTTGGCAGTCCTCTGGCCTTGGCTGCTTATGGCTACGCTGCAGATACGACTGGGCTACTCCGGACTGGCGCTGGCAGCCGCTGTGGAAGCTGACCGATCGTTGGCCCAGAAGGCAATAATTCGCGTGATCCCTTTCAAGTTGGAGCCCCTCATGCTAGAAGGAGTCTTTGCTAGCGTTGCGGACGTGACCCCAGCTGAAGGGAAGCTTCTGCAGGTAAGAGGCGCTTGATTCTTTCCTTGGGTTGACTGCCGGATTGCAGTAGTCTTTTAGGGCACAACAGTATCTATAGTTGAAGGGTTTTCTTTCTCCAAGAGCTGCCTGCCTGGCTGTTTTGCAGGATTGTTTCTGAGAGTATTGAAAGGACGTGAGTTGCCTTTTAAAATTATTATTCTTGCGATTGCTATGTGAGCATAAATTGGCACAGGGGATCCCAAAGTTACTGTTAACATTGCTATTTATCAATGAGGTATGAAGGCACCAAATAACTGAGGTGTTCTGTAGACTTTTTTATTTTGGTCCCCTTCCATGCCTGCCACATTCAGAAATCACATTTTTCTTTAGTTTCTTTTAGAGACAAACACTGTGTCCAAATGCTCGCCTTCAAACTTTGTTGATTTCCTCCTGTCCCAAATGCATATATGTTATGGAGCCTTGGCACCTGTGGTAGAGCATCTGCTTTGCATGCAGAAGGTCGCAGGTTCAATCCCTCGCATCTCCATTTAGAAGAGTGAGATAGTAAGTGATGTGAAACACTTCTGCATCAGACCCTGGAGAGCTGCTGCTAGTCAAAGTAGACAATAACTGGGTCTAACCCAGAAGAATGCAGCTTCATGTTTATCCCAAGAGCCGTTTTCCTAAATTGATGGCCAAGCATCTTTCAATCTGGCAATTCCACGAAACATAAACTTCAGCCATGGGGGCCTTCTTTTTGGAGATAAGAGAGAGAAAGTTGCTCCAGGGAGCTTCCCATAGGCTGTAAGACCAAGAGCCAATCAGGTAATCCAATGCCACTCATCCTCTCTTGTGAAGTTCAATTTATTGGGATCAAGCACAGCTGCTGGGTTGTCTACATGTGCCATCTTGCTTTGCAACCTGTGACTCACCTCACAGGGTCCTCACATGACTTGAGTTAATTGTTCTCCAGCTGAGAAACACAAAGCCCAATCAATGTATTTTCTTTTTTAAAAAAAAACACAATTTCAGTTTGGATCTCTTTTCGAGTTGCAAATTGCCTGCAGCAGCTGTGTTGAATGGACTGAAATAGTAACTACGTTAGAGCAACTCAAATCTTTGAAAGGAGGGGGGCAGGTTGCTAGTCTTATGGGTTTATTTCTTGCTGTGTAGCACCATGGGTCAGTGTTGGGATTTAGGGGCAAGAAGGCTAAGATTGCAAGTCATCAAGAACAGGAGAAAGTGGATGTCTTCTGTTGTGTGTACTTATGAAGAATTCACTTGGCCTTGGGGAATAAACTTCATTGGACTTACAAGAGTGTAGCCATTCTCAGGATTGCACTGTTGATGGCCTTTTCCTCGTGTGGAGCCATGGCTCACTGGTGGAACATGCATTTTGCTTGCAAAAGGATAAAAAAAGCTTTGGTAGTATTTCTGTTTTAAAGGCACTCTGGTAGCAGGGACTGGAAAAGGAACTGAGATCCAGCCTTCAGACAAGGTAGACAATATTGAGCTATATCTCTTCTAGGCCCCTTTCGCATTGGGTCTTTCATTTGGTATGGATCTTCCTTGTTCACAATCTGTGCGAGGTAGAGGTCTCATGTTGATTTCTGTAAACCATGGACTTGGTAACAATATGGCTCCTGATGGTTAATGTGTTGGCCCTGAGTTCAAATCCTTGTTTGTTGACACATGAGGTTGCTTTGGGCAAATCACTTCCATTTGGTTTTCAGTATCTAAAACAGGTCTTATGATTATCTTACTTGACAGCAGTAAATAAATGTATATAGGCTAAAATTTTGCCTGATCATCAAAGGTGAGATTAACTCTGTGAATGATTTGCACATTGTGGCGTGCACAGGCTGAGTGTGGGGTCCCTGAGTAACGCTTGAGTTTTGGAAAAGACAGTCAGCAACCAACTCTAACTAGGCCTAACTAGAGAGACAGAGAAAGGAAAGAGATGTGCTGCAGAAAGGAACTAGCAGAGCAAATAGATGTGGATGGCTCACGTAAGCCATTCAAGGCACATGCTACCAGGAGAGACATACCATCACTAGCCAATCCGATATATGCTGGTGATGGTGAAATTCCTTCCCATTTTCATCCATCAAGTTGATCCCCATTTGGTGCTAAATATTGTATGCCACCTGCTAGTGTGAAAATCTCCTTCCCAGGGCTGAGGAGTGGGGAAAGATGGCAGGGGACCTTCCTGACTCTATAATGGGCCCCAAAACTAAGTGGTGTGGTTTCCTTACCAACTGAGAAATGATAAATTGTCATTCATAAAAATGATCATGCTCTGTCTTGAAACAAGTATAGTTTTTATACCCACACACTATGTTTCAAGGATTCCATATTTTTAATATTTACATCCTTTTCCTGCTTCCCAGTGTAAATATAGGTGACCACTTTATAGGTGTTATTTGCGGTCCACAGTCTTTGGGTGGCCTCAATAATTTTTGAAATTCTGCTAGATTAGCCCATACAATATCTGTATACAAGTTTATGGCTGGACAGTTGGCTGGCCTTCACAATGTCCATTTGAAAGGGTTCCGAAGGCCAATTGTACTTTGTGCCAGAAAACCCACTTATGGGTTAATAATTATACAGATTGGCAGTAAGGAAATGCAGACAATGGACAAGGGAAGTGAAAGATATCCATTTAAAAGTTTATGACCCATTGGGTTTGGGACAATCAAGAGGTATTCAAATATCAGGTCAAATGAAATTTTAGTGGCAGCAGAGGTCAGCTGCTCAATTGGTATTCTTTTAGCATTGTGCGTTCACCATGATTTAGTAGTATATCCACTCTACTTTTGCAAGAAATATTAATAACAGTCAAATCAAATTGCCATTCTTTCAACTGTGTAACCAGAGCTGTTTCCACACTACTCACCTTCATCCGGAACGCTGCGGAACATTGCGAAAAAAACGCAGAAGATAGCGTTTTCTCATGCGAGTTTTGCGCGACATCGTGCAAAACTCGTGTGAGAAGATGCTATCTTCCTCAGTTTTTTTCACGACGTCCTGCAGCATTCCAGATGAAGGTGAGTAGTGTGGAAACAGCCCAGATCGAAATATATTAAAAGAAAAAAAGACGTACCTCAGAACAGCAGTGTTCATAATCAGGAACTTTGTCAATCTTTAAGGAACACACATCTCCTCCCATCTTTATAGCAGTTTGGCTAAAGTTCCAGGTGGAGAAGGACCTCTTTTCTATGCCAATGTGCATGATCAACAGTTGTTATTTTTGTGTTATGTACACATCTATGAACATCTGTAAGACAGAGACCTAGAAGGAGATGAATCTTTGTCAACAAAATACAAATGTTATTTATGGTTTCATGTTAAATAATGTCCCAGCCATAAGCTGGGCCAATCAATGGAAGGAGCTGTGCTTCTCCAGTTTCTGGACCAGATATCCCAATCTCCAAGCTTCCATACCAAGGAGCTGATCACTAGAAAGTTTAGCTCCTTTAACCATTTGTTAAAATAGCTGAGCATGTGGTGGCAACTGGCGAATCAGTTCCAAGCATTCTGGACCATGTGTTTGGTTTGGTGTTCCAGGTCAACCGTATACATCTAGAGTAGCAGAGGGAGTGTGACCCTTGATTTGCCAAGACTCCCAATAGAGTTTGATGCTGTGTTGACTATACATCTAGACCATCTCGAGAGATTTGGGGGCACCATTTTGCGTCGGTTCCATTCCTTCCTGACAGGGCAGTTTTAGAGCAAAGCATTGTCTGGCTGCTGTTGTGTGCCTGGGAATTGTGCAAGATTATATCTTCTCCCCAGTATTGTTGAATGTCTATAACTGGCCCCTTGTGGAAGATCACTCAATGATACGGAAACTGGTATCTTCAGACAGCTAGTGGAAGAGCCTAATTCACCAAAGCTTACCTTATTCATTCTTTGTGTCTGTAGATCAGAGGGACAGCCTTTCAGGGGAATGGCTTTCCTTGTTAACTAATCTAGCTACAAGTTAAGCATTTTTTTAAAAAGCCAAATAGGGATGATCTTATCCAGCAGTATCAACTACTTTCATGATACACAGCATCAAAGGAACCATTCTCTAAATGCTGCTTTAATAAGAGGAGTGATAAAATGGAGATCAATGGACACAAGCAATTCATAAAACTAGGGATGCAGTTTTAATTGTGGTAAGGAAAAGAGGGCGAGGCCTCTGTCAAGTAAACCAATGGTCTTCGATGACCCACTATGCTGCAAACAGGTAACCTCATCCAGCGTTCAAGTCATGTGACACAAGGGGAGCGCCAGAGTTCTGAACTTGCTAATTTCAAGGGTGAGAGCATGGGCAAACCAATAGACCAAGAGGGCTGGGGATAGGATAAGCAAGCTGAATTTCAGAGGCATACTGTAGTGATGAATGAGCCAAAAGGAAGAGGAGCTTTGGAGGAATCATCTCCATTGCTGAGTGCCCTTGCCTCATGTCTTTCTTTCTAAGAGGCAGCAGAAATATGGCAGCTCTGAACTAGCAGGTGGAGCTCTGTGACACCAGTGAATCCTGACCCATGGGTTGAAGACCACTGAGGCAAATCCTGCATTGACTGCCTGGCATATTTGATCTGTAGGCAAGGAATGTGGCTGATCTTTCTTTTTTTGAAGTTGCTGATTCCCCTGTAGTCGCTTTCCCCTGTTCAAAGAAATTTCCTCAAATCTGGACACTGTAACCCGTGTCCTGATCTCTGGGGATGAATGCCTTCCATCTTAAAAGTACCTCCCCCCTCAATGCTGTGCCATAAAACTCTAAAATGTATAAAAACCTATATGTTATGAGTTCTATACATTACGCAGATTTGTGCCTGTTTTGCTAATTAATTCTCTTGCGCCAGGCATAGGAAATGGGGCAGGTCACTTTCTTCCCCTGCAGCACCTGTTGGAAAATTTTACTCAGTCCCCACCCAAATGTCAACCACACACTTTGAAGCAAAACTTTGCATCCGTAAGGGCTAAAATCTGTAATATTATTTTTTTAAAAATATATATTATATACCACATTTAACTTGTATTCACAAAGTAGGTATAAGTATTTTAAAACAGCCATTAATATAGTTCAAAATACAAAACATAAAACAAGCGAAATAGTGCAAACCAGTAACAAATGAGAATACTGCAAAAACTGTTAATTCCTAAAAAAGCAGAGTAAGAATGTTCCAGAGTTCCAGGGCCACAACTGACAAGACCCTTTTTTCCCTAGTATCCATGTACTGTTAATTGAGCTGAAGTTTGGGGCAGATTAATAGGACTCACTTTGTAGGTTTGCAAGTCAAATGAGCATCTTGAACTGGACAAAAACACACCATTGTTGTTTCAATTTAGCTTGTCTTTTTTTTTTTTGCATTTCTATAGGGCCCTCAGTGTTTAAAACATTTCACACACACATTATCTTGTAATCTTTACTACATACTTGTGTAAGGCTACTGCTTTTCCTAATCTATACTGTCATCTTGTTCACATCTGCAGTCAGACAGAGCTCTGTGTAGCTGCTAAAGAGTCCTTCCTACTTTCAGCCCATTGGTTAGGGCACCAAAGCTTGGCCCTTTTCACACTGCTTACCTGCTGCCGCAACGACGCGAAATATCGCACAAAAAACGCAGAACATTGCGTTTTCTCGCATGAGATTTGCGCGACGTCGATCTTCAGGAATACTATCCAACATTGGCTCAGCCACCAAAGAGCCCCCTGCATGTCTGCCTGAGAAGGAACCCTTATGTGGTGCAGAGCCTTTCACACAGGCCTCTTTGGCATCTTGAGATGAGGGGCCCCAAGAGAAACAAAATGGCGGCCATGTGCCAACCAGTTATTTAACACAGTTCATGCTCACATACACATTTTTAAAGATGGTGCATAATCTGAATACATAAATTAAAAAAACCCACTATGTCAAAGAGAAAAGTTAGAAGGCTTCAACACCATTGAGGTGTAGTGAAAGTCCCCGCCTGAGGATTCTAGCATCTCATTTTTGAACATTTGAATCAGTCTTCACTCTGTGTTGGGCTTTGGCTCTTCCTTGTCAAAGAAAGAATCCAAAGGCTCAGAGGAGGCTTGAGCCTTGGAGCAATCTGAGGTGGTAGCACTCAGAGCATCTTGAGAAGCTACCATCACTGTTCAGGAAGAGCCCTGAGAGACTGGGACATCTCTCTCATCTTGGGAAGTAGCCCTACCCTACTCCTCAGAACTTCTTGCCTAGGGTTGCCTGCCTCCAGGTTAGGGTTGCCAGCTCCAAGTTGGGAAATTCCTGGAGATCTGGGAGGTGAAGCCTGGAGAAAGCAGGGTTTGCGAAGGGAAGACCTCAGCATAGTATAATTCCATAGATTCCACTCCCCAAAGCAGCCATTTTCTCCAGGGGAACCGATCTCTGTGGCCTGGAGATCAGTTGTAATTCTGGGAGATCTCTAGCCACCACCTGGAGGCTGGCAACCCTACTCCAGGTGGTGGCTGGAGATCTCCTGGAATTACAACTGATCTCCAGGCCACAGAGATCGGTTCCCCTGGAGAAAATGGCTGCTTTGGGGAGTGGAATCTATGGCATTATGCCATTCTGAGGCCCCTCCCCAAACTTCGCCCTCTCTAGGCTCCACCCCCCCCAAATATCCAGGAATTTCTCAGCCTGGACCTGGCAATCCTATTCCTGCCCCAGAATAATCTGCCATCCAGATGCCTCTCCTTAACTTCCATGTCAAACCCTGAGAGAGCAAGAGGCGTTCCCAATCCCTCTAAATTACACATCTGTAATTTACTGCATGCTGGAGCCCCCTCGAGTTTGCAGCAGCTACTTCCCAAGAGGCAGGGCTTGCAACAGGACTGCTTCAGCCCTTGGTCTACTTTCTGCTTCTCTAGATTTGGCCCAAGGGATCTTGCAGTAGTCTGTGGATGCTTTAGGGCTCTGCTCTACTGGTCCAGCCTGCAGACCGTACGTCAGAGCGAGACACTCGATCCGATCAAGTTTGCTTCCAGTTTGAAATGATTAGCAAGAAATTCAAGAGCCCAGCAAATACTTTACTTCCTTCATGGCTCCAGATCCAGTTTGCTGCTCAGGAATGTTGATCTGTATAAAGTTTCATTCCTTTCCTTATTGGGGGTGAGGGGGGGGGGGAGATGATTAGCTCAGGTCAAATCTCCTCAATAATACTTCTAATGAAAAGATACAACGAAAGACCCACAAGCCTGTCCCCCAACTATACATGCCGCCCCTGCCAGAGGATTTCAGTAACTTATTTCCAGCCCATTCCCTCCTCTTGGTGGGAACATCTGTACCCTGATTGCTCCTCAGTCTCCTGAATTTCTGGGTTGCCAATTCTGGCTCAGGAAGTTCCTGGAGATTCAGGGGCAGTGCTTGGGGAGAGAAGGGAGCTCGTCAGAGATGTGAAGCCATAGGGCCTGCCTTCCAAAGGTGCCTTTTCTTCCAGGGGAATTGAACTCTGCAGCCTGGAGATCAGTTTTAATTCTAAGAGAACTCCCGGCCTCACCTGGAGGTTGGTAAACCTATTGACACCAGTCTCCCCCCCGCCCCCCAACATCTTGCTGCCACTCAGCAACATTGCATTGGTGCACCTAAGCCCTGGTGTGCAGATTACTGGGAGAGTGAAAGACTTGTGTGCTGCCACTACAGAATCCGGAAAGGGGTAAGGGTGGGGGGGAGAGAAGAGACAAAAAATGAGGCCCCCACACACACACACACCAAAGAAGAAAAACTCAAAGAAGAAATGGGTGGAATGACTGAGAGGTGAGGATGCAGAGAGATCCCTGATAGAGTAAAGAAGAAAGAGTAGATTCTAGGGTTACAAGAGGGGAATTAATAGAAAAATCAAAACAGCTGGTTAAAACTATATCAAACTTGCTGGTGGGAAGGTAGCAGGGCTGTCCTTGGGAGGTCACCAAAATGGCCCTTTGAGTTTCTTTAGTTTGCAGTTCACTCTCCAGTTGCACTGACATAACAGCAAAGGCCTCCGCTGGTCTCGGAGATTCATACCTGGCTAAGCGCTCTTAATCCAAAGCTACTTATGACAATAGTGTTGGTATTTGTTAAATTAAAAAGTGGGAGGTGATGGAATTTGATTATACCCAGAATCTAATGTCCTGCCTTCTCCTTGGGGCTGGTGCAGACATGCAGTGGAGCCAGCCTTTAATGCCCATACCCACACCTCCTCCCTCCCTTTTCCTTATCTGTCTGGACTTAGGAGTTTCCAACCGCCAGGTGAAGCCTGGAGTTCTTTCAGAAATACAACAGATCTCCAGACAGTTTCCCTGCAGGAAATGGCAGGTTTGGAGGGTGGGCTGTACAGTATCATATCCCTGCTGAGCCCCCTTCCCTCCCTCCTTCCTAGGCACTGCCCTCAAATTTCCCAACCCTATGCCTGGTTGTGGTATTGTATACCACTGTCACCACCGACTAGGGTCGCCAGCTCTGGGGTGAGAAATTCCTGGAGATTTGGGGGTGGTGCCTGGGGAAGGAGCTCAGTGGGGATGAAATGAGTTCACCCTCCAAAACAGCCATTGTCTCCAAGAGAATTGTTCACTTCAGTCTGTATACCTGTTGTAATTCCAGAAGAACTTCCCACTGGCAACCCTACCATTGTGTGTGCGCATATGTGCATCCCCTCTAATTCTTTTGTTTGTTTAATAATGTATGTCTCCTAATCTTCATCTCAAAATGAGTTCTCAAGGAAGCCCACAAAAAGAAAACTCTTTAGACAGGAGCTCTTATGCACAAGAAAAAATGTATTGGGGAGACAACCAGTGCCTGCTCACATTTCCTTTCTGACATGTAAGAGACCCTATATCCTGTAACACATGCAGAGAGGCTTGAAGGCTATTTGTACAGGACTCAAACCAGAGAGTCCCGTGGGGCTGAATCCTTGGTCAGCCGAGAAGCTTGCTGGGTGACCTTAAGACAGGTGCTATCTCACCCACCTCACAGGACTGTTGTGCAGGCTGAAATGAGATGCTTACCATGTAAGTTGTCATGGACACAATGAATAATCTGCATCATCATTTAGGGCCACAAAGGTGGAGACTGTCAGACATGGGGCCCTATCCACCTGGTTGGCAATGTGCAGGAGTTGAGCAAGAACAATTTTATGCTCGATGGGCCCCTGCAGGAGGACTTAATAGTGGATTGTGCCCTATGTTAATTAGCAGAGACGTTGATTTTGGGACATCTCGTGCCAACATTTCTGCCACCTGCTCAAATGCATTCTCCTTGGTCGTAAAAACCAAGCGTCCGTCAGCCACAAATACGTGTGACCTGATTTGCTTATCTTTGCTTTCCGCACAATACCAAGAGCTCCATTTCAGCCCGTTGCCTCCCTCCCTCGTGTTGTTCAAAGCTGTACAGGACTGGCCGCTTCCGGTTTGCTCCTCAACTCTGTATGCACATCTGAAATAAAGCAACCTCTAGAAACAGTTGGACCTTCCTCAGCTTGCTGCAAAACAGAAGAAAAAACACAACGTGTAGCAGGAGGAGAGGTTTGGTCTGCTGCGTGTGGCTCACATCTTGCCACAGAACACTGGAGCCCATTTTCAAAGGAAAGCAGTGCTGCCGCTGGAAGAGCATGAACGGGCAGGTGCAAATATTCCTTACATTTTTCTGCTCCCCCGTAACAATCCTCCTTTCAAAAACCACCGCTGTGGCTCCAAGTTAGATTTCCAGTTAGTTTTTAAAACACCAAAGCGCACACAAACCAGCCAGAAAAAGAATGTCCCAGTGAGCAATGCATTTGGGTTTTGCAAGTTCAGCAAGGAACTGAATATGCTTGCCCTTCAGAACAGCAGGAGGAGGGTATTTTCAGTTTGGGGGGCTGTAATCCTATGCTAGCTTCCTTATGGGTAAATCCTGTTGAGTTCATGCATGCAGCCAGCCTGTGAGGTTGCAGTCCTAAACAGACTTACCAGAATGTAAATCCCCCTGAATGCAGTGAGACTTATGTTCAAGTAAAACGTTGTTGGATTTTTACCATCCCTAGGATGTGCATGTAGAAAAGGGCAGCCCAAAAGATCAAGAGGTTGGAGCACTTTCCCTATGATAAAAGGCTGAAGCACTTGGGGCTTCTCAGTTTAGGGGGGGAAAAGACAAGTGAGGACGTGATGGAGGTTCTAAAATAGAGAAAGGAGTTGGAGAAAGGAGAAATGGAGAAATGGAGAACTTTTTCTCCTCTTGGAATACTAGAATTTGGAGGGAGGTGATCACCCAATTAAACTCAATTCAGGACATGCTTAAAGAAAGGGCTTCTCACACCACAGAAGTAGCTTGTAGAATGCCTTAAGCCCCAGGTTCAATCCCCGGCATCTCCAGTTAAAACAATCGGGTAGCAGGTGTTGTCAAAGATACCTAAGACCTTGGAAAGACGCTTCCAGTCAGAGTAGACAATACTGACCTTAGACCAATGGTCTAAGACACCTTCATATGAAAAGCACCGCTTTTGTGTTTCCCAGGAGCATCTATCTGGCCACAGCTAGAAGCTGGATGCTGCACCAGATTGAGCCTTCAGTGTATGTCTCTGAACACTTACTGTAAGCATGATCAGAAAAAATTCTCTCCCCCCACCACTAGTTTAGTGAGATGATGCCAGAGACTGGAGTCACCAGTGTTTATTTCAAGTTGCAGGTAACTCTTCTAGAATAATACAGGCAAGCAATTGCATCATGGTGCACGTCTCAGGATTCTGGAATCAGGTATCTGATGAAGGAAGCGTTGACTTTCAAAAGCTCACACCTTTGGTCTTTAAGGTGTCATTGGACCCGGATCTTGCTCTTGGAATCCTATTGTGGCTTTTGCTGTAATGAGAGTTGCTGTGATGAGGTACGGCATTGTGGGCAGGTCATAAATAGATTTGCGTGTTAAGCGTTGTTACTTAAATGAGGGTTTATCTGCAACCTTAACAGGAAAAGCTTCTCACTTTTTTTGCAAACCAGTGCATGCCTGTGTGGTCAAATCCAGTCTCGGGATAATGAAAAGAAGCAAGACCTGAATTAACAAGGCTGGCCAGGGCATTTTGCCAAGCAGCTGCGCCCAGCGGCGTGATCCAGGATCCCTTCCACTTTCCCAGAGGATGTTGAGCTGCAGCTAACTGCATGCAGTTCAACAGCTCCATTGGGCACAATACAGATTCTTCCTTCACAGCTTTCTTCCCTCCCATCAAGTGCACATCCCCTCCCAACTGTGACCCTGTTCTCTGCAGTCAAGACTACCTCTCTCCCAGATCATGGTTGTCTTCTTCCAAAAAGCGTGGCTACTTTGCAGAGAGCAAAAGGCATCTTGCTTTTGGCTAATTGGCGCCAGCTGGACTAAACAGAGTAAGAAAGGGCCCCTGTGTTTTTGGAGGGACCTCTTGGGCTGCAGGCTGGAGGAGGCAGCCACAGCTTGATTCTCTAGCACATGGCAAGTAACCAGAGTGATTAACCTTGACATCAGCACTGCTTGGTGCTGTTGCAGAGGATCCTGGGACACACTTCTTAGATCACCTTCCGCTGTGTCCCAACCCACACATCCAGAAAATAAATACTGGAGTCTCTCTCTGTTAAAGAAGCACAATTATGGAAGGAAAGGGTATGATCTCTGTTGTCCCCCGTGTGCGCAAAAACTATGGTGTTTGCTTAGCCAATCAGACTGCGCTCAATTTGACCAAGCCATTGACCTGGTTTGGATCCCAGAGCCCTCTCCCAAATGTATCATGAACTCTGGAGCCCATGAAGAGCCGAGTGCCTCTTTCTCAGCACTGAAGAAACACATCTGGGATTAAGGTCAAGGCTTTCGAGGGTGGAAGATGTGACTGACAGGTCGCCTCGGTGCCCCAGCACCTCTCATTGCAGAGATGGAGGGAGGCCTCTGTTCCCTGGCTCCTTCTGGGCGTGCTCGGGGCCTTCCTTCCTTCATCAGAGTTGCGGAGAGACATTCCAATCCCCCGTTTGCCTATAAAACGATTTTCTTTTGTCGGTGGGAAATTTTTGCAGGGTGTGATCACCAAGGCAAAATAAAGGGCTCCTTTGAAGTGCGGGCAAGTTACTTAGCAAGCCCCTGGGGGTGAGAATCCGATTCCTCCCTCTCTGAGCAAGGCAGGCCTGTTTGTACAAGCTGCAGGAGCTGAAGAAGCAAGCAAATGGCCCACAGCCACAGCACAGGAGGCTCAAGGCCTCTGCCAACAGCAGACTCCCAGGATTTCTAGGAGAGCACCATCAGCTCAGATCGACTCAGCGCACCTGCCAGGGGGCAGCTGCTCCCCCTCACCTGGATCCAAGCTGCTGCACATCTTAACAGAGACCCCCTTTTCTGGCCTGTCTGCACCAGGCACCATCTGCATTTGCACTGACGGCCAGCAAGCAAAGTGGTTAGTGTTGGGCTAGGATCTGGAGGGCGCAGCTTCGAATCCCTGTTCTGCCATGGACGTTCGCTGGGTGACCTTGGGCCAGTCACACACACTCAGCCTAACCTACCTCACAGGGTTGCTGTGAGGATAAAATGGAGAAAAGAACAATGTGAAATATTTGGGGTCCCCATTGGGAAGAAAGGTGGGGTATAAATGAACTAAATAAATAAATAATTTGAGATGCTTTATTTAAATTACAGGGGAACCCTGAGAGGGCCCAGGGGCTTCACAGGCCATCCCAGAAGTTTTATTTTGAGGAGTACCAAGGAAGCCAAGAGCCACACACTCCCAGGATTCCTTGCCAAATTCCCTGAAGTTGCTTGATTGTGGCTCAGCAATCCAGGAATTGCTAGTGCTGGGCAAGAGAGGGCTGCTTAAAGAAACCAAATGAACAGCCCAAAGTGCCATGGGCAGTCCTAAGAGGACATTAGAACTTTAATCTGGATCAGCCAGGAATTTGTTTCCTGTCTCTAGGCTCAGCTTCAGGAAAAGGCAATGCCAACAGTGAGAGAGGAAGAAGAGCTGTCCTTCTGAGCAGGTGCAGAATGCCTCACCCCCTCCATTCACAGTAATAATGCCTGCCTTACAGGGTTACTGTAAGGTTCCTGAGACAATGTATGTAAAAAATGTAAAAAGACAGGAATGACTGTAGAGAGGATTATTATTGCTGCTACATAATAACAGAGAAGTTTGGTGGCTCAGACCGAATGTACAACAACCCATTTCCACCCAGAGATCCTAATGGAAAGTTAACCAGCAGAGCATAAAAGCCCCCTGTACTTGGAGGTATCCTGCCTCTGAGCCTGGAAGTTTTGTTTAGCTATGAAACAGGAGTCCAGGGGCAGATTAAAGACGAACAAAAATGTGTTCCATACACTTAGAGCATTTGATGATGTGAGCTCTGAGTCCTGAAAGTTTACACTACTAGTCTTTAAGGTGCCCCTGGGGTCCTATTTAATTTTGCCGCAACCGTCTAAGGTTGCCAGCCACAGAAGGGTTAGGGGGCAGGGACATGCAAATAGGGGGGAATAAGCATCATCTCAATGCTGTGGTGTCACTTCCGGCACAAACCTGGAAGCGACATCATTGCATTATAGCAACATGGAATCCTAGAGCGTTGCCCCGACATGTTGACGTCCACATCGTTTCTGGGTTCGAAATGGAAGTGACATCATGGTGCCACCTATTTCCCCTCTACTGAGCAGTGGTAGGCACCCAGGGGGTCAGGGAAATCTCTCACTGTAACAGGAGCCCTGGTCCCCTATGCAACACTGCTCCACCATAGAATTATTTTAGCTTTTGTAGCCAATCTCTGCTGATGGACTGATCCTCCACAGAGTTGTCTACTCTTCCTGGAAAACCATATAAGCCCGTGGTCATCATTCCAAGGCCTCATGTGACCAGGCAAGAATGAGGACTTGAACCCAGGTTCAGCCTGGTGTTTCACCCACCAACAATCCTTTCTGCCTCTGAGGTCCTTTTGGGCTTTGAAATGGCATCCCAAATTCCCTCCGTCTAAGCATGCCCAAACCACTTGGAGCCCCCAAGCCAGCCAAGTGGGACTCCCTTCCCCGGCTGAGAGAATAACTTGCTTGGGCCTCCGCAGCCTGAGTGCCAACTTTGGCTCCGCCTTTGGTGTCGGCATCTCTCTGAGGTGTGTTGGAAGGACTCCAGGCGAGCAAGGAAGGTTTCTTTGATAATATCTGACGGGCGGGTAAGAATTTCGGGCAGGCGGCCAAGGTACACATTGCCTGTAATCGTTAACTCAGTCTGTAAACAGTTCAAACGGCACTGGAGAGGCCATCAGCTATTACATTAGCAGGGTGACTCTTTTTTCATCTTCCCGCTCCCAAGGCAGCCTTTGCGAAGGACTGCTTCTGCCGCAACGCTCAGAGCTGAGGGCCTGCAGGCAGGGCGGACGGAAGGCAGGCCCTGCTTGGCCAGACAAAGCAACAAGCCAGCACTGACCTTCAAAGCCGCCGTTCCGGAATGAAAGCGGGAGGTTCCTTTTGTTCTGCACCTGGCCGAGGTCGAGGGAAGTGGGCCAGAGTGGTTGGCAGGGAGGGTCGCCTACCACCCAGCCTTTTCAGCACGGGCCAGGACAGAGTCAGCCCCAGAGTGGTTTCCAACACCAAGGCTCAAATCTGAAAGCTGTATGCATAAACATGAAGAACCTCATGAGCCCTGGAGGTCCTTCTAACAGCTGTGGACATGCATTTTTTCTAAACTCCTCATGGACAATGGGTGATGGGGGGGGGGTCATGTGGCCTGACTCTCAAGCTCAGAGGAAGCCTCAGCTTGTTTTTATGTGCATTTGTGTTGAAACCAAAATGTGACAGAGAGGTTCTGAATCCCCTTTGTAGCTGGTGGCCACCACATAAGCCGCCACCACTGCACAAGCCCTCTCCTCAGCACACATGACCCTTTGCCACATTCTGTCTATATGAAGAGAGCAGCCAGGAGAACCCTGGTCTAGCTCCATGCCTACATGTGATTGCCAGTTTGTGAACACAGCACTTACATTCAGGGGAGATGTACATGTGTATGCTCCCTGCCCATGATTGGGAATGTTCAGAAGTGGGACAGAGAATTCTGTAAGCCAACTATGTGTTGTGTGAAGAAACCCTGCCTTTTCTCCATTGTGAATCAACTTTGTTGGGTGACTCCCCACCCCAAGAAAAGTTTCCCCTTTCCACTTCCTCCACCTCATGCATAATTTTATAAACCTCTACCCTGTCCACCCCAAGTCCTGAACTCATATGGAATGTCGCTAACCAGAGTCTTGTTCCATTTCTCATCTAAATTTTAATAGTTTTGAGAGAAAGCAGAGGAAAAACAGAAGCCATGGGAAGAATATGCACAGATCTATGCTTACAGGTAGAGCCTGAAGATCTCCTGGAATTACAACTGATCTCCAGACTACAGTTCTCCTAAAAGAAATTATATCTTTGGGAAGTAGACATTGGCCATTTCCCCACATCTTAAAAATAGCACCCCATTCACTGAACACTGGCAGCTTTTCCGTGCGATTTCTGACATCACCATTTTCAAAACGGGTGCAGGCAGTTATGATTTTGTTTCCGTGGCACCATGAAAGTTAACGACAAGTCCAGATTAAGACATGCTGAGGCACTAAACTATATAGGCCATTTCCTCTTTCCCTTACACAAAATGGCACAGAACTCATGGAATGATGATGACTTCATGGCATGATTTCCCATCATGATTCCATTTCAAGGCGCAATTTCTGATGTCATCGTACCACAAAACAGTCATGAGGGGAAATTGTGCCATGAAGACGCTGTCATTCCATGAGTTTTGCACAATTTTGCACAAGGTGGAAAGACGTGTGGAAATGGCCTAAGTCAAGTTTTGGGCTCCATTTTCTGAGGTAAATTGTCCTCTCATAGGCTGAATCCATCACTGCCTCTTCAAGTGTTTTCACCCTTCTCCTTCCACACATGTGAAAACCAGAAAAGCAGATTGGCATGTACTTTGATCTGGTTTCATGAATGATTGACAGGAAGGTGGATTTACTGTTTGTTTGTTTGTTTGTTTGTTTGTTTGTTTGTTTGTTTGTTTGTTTGTTTGTTTGTTTGTTTGTTTGTTTGTTTACAACATTTCTATCCTGCCTTATCTCCTTGGACACAAGCCTACATCACAGTATAACCTTCCCACCATTTTTCAGCATGTGTGTTGTTTGATCATGGTGACCCTATAACTTGTTCTTGTCCCCCTGTCCCTACCACCCAAGGCCAGGATTTGTCATCTGGCCTTAGGTACGTCAAACTTTCCCATCCTCAGTTTCCTGTCTGTAAAAACTATGACCCTATTCAGCATTTCTGTGTGGTGGCCAGTGCCATGAAGTTTTGCAAACGCCATTCCATCTGTTCATTACTTATTAGCAAAGACCTAGCCACATCAGACTGTTATATTTCCCTTACTACTACTCCTGCCACTTTGAAGAAAACACGTCATCCCCATGTGTTCTCTGTTAGACCTGCCAAGAAAGGTCCCATACTATTATCTTTCCACAAAATGTTTTAAATGAAATTGTTCAGGAATAGAAATGGGCACGAACCGGGGGTGGGGGGGAAGAACCATGTGGTTCATGGTTCATCGCATTTCATGAACCATGAACTTTCACAAACCTGCCTTGGTTCACGAACCGGTTCATTTGGTTCATGAAAACATCACACCTGCATCAGCAAATCGTCACTTCCGGGTCAGCAGAAGGTCTGCAGAAAGTCCATCCCCTTTTGCCTAGGAAACTGATTGATCGGCGCAGGCTATCTGCAGTGATGAACCAAAAAACTGAACCAAATGAACCAGCCTAAAGTTCGTGGCGGTTCGTCAGAAATGGGCTCTGACAAACCCCCCATTTGTGAACCACGAACCGGCCTGGGCCGTTTCCAGATGGCTTACCTGAAGCCGCTCCATGCCGCAATGTTGTGGATCGTGCCGGGGAAAACGCGAAATATCGCGTTTTCTCACACAGTTTTCCGTTTTCCCCGGCACGATCCACAACATTGCGGCATGGAGCGGCTTCAGGTAAGCCATCTGGAAACGGCCCTGGTTTGTGCTGAATTTTGGTTCATATTTTGGTTCGTGCCTGTCTCTATTCAGGAGGAATTTTTATGAAGGGAATTTTGTGTAGTTGTAATGTCTGTGAGAAAATGGTGAGATGATTTTTATTGTATTGATTTTAAAATTTTTATTTTAAAAATATTATCCACCCTGATTCTTTGTGAAAACGGGAGAGAATAATTGAATTAAATAAATAATAATAGTTCCTGCATCCAAAAACCAACAGTTCACATGTGAACTGGCACTATGCTAGGATTGCTAACCTCCCTGTGAGGCCTGAAGTTCTCCCAGAATTACAACTGATCTTTAGACTATGGGAATCACTTTCTCTGGAGAAAATAGATTCAGAGGAGTTAGCCCTGTTAGTCTATAGTTGCAAAATAGTAAAGAGTCTGGCAGCACCTTTAAGACTAACCAACTTTATTGTAGCATAAGCTTTTGAGAACCACAGCTCTCTTGCATCTAATGAAGAGAGCTGTGGTTCTCGAAAGCTTATGCTACAATAAAGTTGGCTAGTCTTAAAGGTGATACTGTTTATTATTCTGGAGAAAACGGCAGCTTTGGAGGGTAGCAGCTATGGCACTATACTTTGCTGAGGTCCCTCCCCTCCTCAAGTCCTGGCCTTCCCAGATTCCTCCCCCAAATCCCCAGGAATTTCCCACCCCAGAGTTGGCACCCCTACACTGTGCCTAGTGGGGCACATCTTCCCCAGCTGTGACCATGATCTTGACTCTGCATTGGTCATGACTGATCCAGGGCAAAGCTAGTGCAAGGAGCAGTCTTCGTTCTCCAGGTACATTTGCCCAGGGGAGGGGCTATCCTGAGAGAGTGAAGGAGGGAGGAGAAGGCCTGGTTGGATTCCTGCATACACTGGACGTTTGATGTGACCAAGAGATAGACGTTTCACCCTGCTATTGGTGCAATAGGCATATCCATGCTTACTATTATTAACAACACTTAGCAAACTGCCTGACCTCATGAAGGGTGGGGAGTGAGGCTTGTACATCTCCTACTTTGCAGAGTTGCAGCTCCAAACGGGGCCAGCCGTCAGCCCCAAAGGCAGCTTCCCCTATGCCCACAAGCCTTGCTTCCCCCACCCCCCACCCCAACAGAGGAGCTGCTCTGCAAAAGCAAGAGTGCCTGTTTTCCATTGACCGGCTCTATGGGGAGGGGGAGAGATGCGACGGAGTTTCCAGTGAAGATATTCCTTGATCCTTTGCCAAGGGCAGCAGGTGCATTCTTACCTTTGGTCTAACAGACGTTGCAACCTGCTGAAGCAGATGCCACACAGGTGGTGGTCCTGCCCCTGCAAACATGATTTCCGACCAGCGGGCAATGTGAGGGGTGTGTGTGTATGTGTGTGTTGGTGGCTGATTGACATGTTGACATTCCCACCACTACCGCCATCTAAAAATCTGTCGTTTGTTTTTGTTCTATTGCCCTTCCAGGCTACAAAATCTTCCTTAAAAAAAAAAATCATGTTTTTATCTCAGCCTTCAAGAAGCACATTGTAGTTCTATGGTTCTTCGTTTTAAGATGCCTCAGTGAAGAAGTGGTGGGCGGACTGATTAATCGTATAGGGTTGCCAACCTCCAGGTGTGGACTGGGGATCTCCTAGAATTAACTGAGCTAACGACTACAGAGATCAGATCCCCTGGATAAAATGGCTGTTTTGGAGGGTGGATTCTATGACATTATACATCACTAAACTCCCTCCCCTCCCTAAACCTTGTCTTCCTGAGGCTTCAACCTCCAAATCTCCAGGGATTTCTCAACCCGGAGTTGACAAAGGGACATCCTTTGTCTACAGTTACCTATGACTCGCAATCAGCCACTCACCTGATCGTTTTTTCTAAATCGGAAGAAAGTAAGACATCTTTATCCTTTGGGCTTTCTATGTGCAAGGGTGGGGGGAGGCAGGATAGGCAGAAATGCTGTGAACAAGCAAAAGTTGAAAGGACTTTATTTGCCATGCTGATTTAAGATGATGCAAAGTCACATGGGCCAGGCAGTCCAAACACAAAATGCATTTGCCAGGAAGGAACTCCGGCACTGGAAAATTCCCTGTGAGATTCATGTTTTCCCTGCTCTAACACAAACCTGCTCACTTTCCTCTTAATGCTACAGACACCTAATTTTTTGTCCTGTTCTGTTTTGCTTTTACTTCAGTTTTTTTACCTTATTTATTTAAAATATTTGCTATATACTCTACACTTTGTTAAAAAGGCAAGTCTCAGTAATAATTAAACATATACAATCGCCTGGAAAAAAATACCAGCAAAGCAGATAAAAACCAGGAAAAATATTAACCACCACAGACCTCATCGTTTCTTCTTAGAATAGCATTTTTGACCATGAAAACACAGCAAAAAACAAAAACAGGACAAGGAATAAACAACAGAACACTGAAATACCAGCAAAGTAAAGAGATGTAGCACTGAAAAGAAAAACTAAACAGAATGCTTGGGAAAATAGAATGGTACCTAACGCTTTACTAGTTGGGCATTAAGAAACCTGACAAAGAAAGGACATTTCTGAGTTAAGGTGCCACCACAGAGGAAACCATGTCTGGCCACTACCCACTTAGGGCAGGGAGAGCAAGGCTTCCAAAGAAGATATTAGCAGACGAGATTCCTTCTCCATGCCAATACTTAACCACACAGTTCCTTTGCACATGATTGAAATAAGTAAGTCCACCTTGTCTTTTGGAGGCATGCTTGCCAACTCCAGGTAGGGGAAATTCCTCAAAATTTGAGGGCAGAGTCTAGGGAGGGCGGAGTTTAGGAAGGGGAGGAGCTCAGGGTAATGCCGTAGAGTCCACCCTCCAAAGCTTCCATTTTCTTCAAGGGAACTGATCTCTGTAGTCTGGAAATTAGTTGTAATTCTGGAAGAACTCCAGGCCCCATCTGGAGGGTGGCAACCCCATTTGGAGGTCTCTCAAGTAACTAGCTGCCCACACCTGATTGTCTGAATGCTAAGCTAGATGGACCAGGGATCTGCTCCGGCATGACAATTCCAACATTTTTATTAAGCTTGTGTTTATGATGCTGTGGCTTAGATGCAGACCCCTTTGAACAAAGAATCCATTTTGTTGTATCATCAGGTCTGAAGGCGGCATTTATCAAAACCTGACAAAGCACAATCCCTTGATACTGCAAATTTGGTTTCCTTCAAAGCCTATTTTAATCTTAAAGGAATGCTGATTTCTCTGAGCAGAGCTTTCCCTTTCTCTCCCCAGTTCCACCCTCTGTCTCTGTGTAACACCAGTGAAGACGAGCACACTATCCCGGGGTTTGTCTCCATCGTCAAACTGGAACGTCCCGAGCGGGATCTCCATCCCTGTCTGTCACTGGCCAATAAGGTACGTGTGTGAAGCTCTCAAACCAGATGTGCCAAATCTCTTGTCTCCCATTTGGCAAAGTGTCCCAGTCAATTTCTCAATCATTTGGATTGGAGGATGTGTTCATGCCAGGATATGCTCCAGTGACAGGTGGTGGAGTTTGCACCAAATCTATGGTGGATTCCTGGAATCACCTTGCTGAGGAGGAACCAAGTCTCCCCAAGAAGTCCTGCGGGAGATCTTGAAGAGACGTCCTTTACAGGAACATTGAGTCTGCTGGCTTAGAAGGGTTCCCTGTTGGAAAATCCGACTCAGACATGAGTAAGCATCCACCACAAGGGTGCTCTTCTGCTTCTTAGGAGGAAGGGATTTGGCAGGGTGGAAGAGTTGGGCTTGTTAGATCAAAGGAGAGTGCTAATTAGCTTTCATTTTGCAATGGAGCTCAGAAACTGATTGCCCCGCACTGCAACACTCTTTGTTTGGGTGGTGGCGCAAAGCAGCGTCTCCTGTTCAACCAAATGTGCACATGCCTATGGAACGCCCCCTTTCAGTTCCAAGGGGGACAGGAAGGTGTGTGACTGGTTTTGCCAAGTCGTGTGAACTGCTGCCCTTTGCTAAGCTGACATTACGAGACAGCTGAGCTCTTAAGGTCTCGCAAACCAATGTTGCTGGAGATGGATGCAAAAGTTCGCCTCAGCCACTGAGCCTCGAAGCATGGCAGCATGCAGGATCTTAAACGGATCCCTTTTAGAATCTCTTTGTGAAGCATCTGCCCCTCTCTTTTTTAAAAAATAAATCGAATTGGGAAAGCAGGGAGTGGAGATTTTTCAGGGCAGCGGAGAAGCGTTTAATTCTCCTTGTGTGGGATGCTCAGAAATTGGCAGAGAGATGGCCAGCCTTTGAGGCCGAGGGCCATGTCCTGACAGCAAGCTGCAGCCCTCCCATTTTGCAATAGTGGCTCTCCTCTAAGGGCAGCCCCAAAGCCTCTGAGAGCCTTGCCGCCTTTGATCTTACAGCTGGGAAACTCTGGCTCTGACCTCTGAACCCTCAGCTTCAGGCAGGCTCTGTAATTGTGAAGCCCGCCCGCTGGAGCAATTCTGGCAGGTACCTGCTTGCACATGCTCTCTCCAAGGACGCCCAGATCAAAGGCAGCGGCAGGTATGAGTAAGATCATTCCATCTCTTGCACTTTGCTCATCAGACTTCCTCTCTTCCTTCCTTCCTTCCGAAAGAAGGAGGCGTTAACTACTTCCCTGCCACAGCCATCTCCTCTTGCAAATCCTCCATGACGGTTGGTTGGCGCACACTTGGCACTGTACTCATTATTGTAATGGCAATCATTTCAGGTGGATAGCTGTGTTGGTCTGTAGTAGAAGAGCAAGATTCAGGTCCAGCAGCACCTTAGAGACCAACCAGATTTCCAGAGTATGAGATTTCGAGAAATCTAGTTGATCTTTAAGGTACTTAAAGTACTCAGAGATGCTTTAGGCTGATCCTGCCCTGGGCAGGGGGTTGGACTAGATGATCTGTATGGCCCCTTCCAACTCTATAATTCTATGGTTCTATGATACTACTGGATCTGAATCTTGCTCTTGAAATGGCAAGGAGTTCAGCCCAGAGGGTCTGCCAAATGGATTCAGAGGGCCAAGATGGCAGTGCAAACGGGGGAAGTGGCTGACACATGAGAATTTGGGGATGGGGACTCAGGTAGCCCACCTTTTTGATGTTCCAGTTTAGGAATCATCACGCCATTAACTGTTTCAGTGATAAGAAGTTAGATTTTGTAAAGGGCTTGTTGAAATCCTGTAGGCCTAGACACACCAAGTATGATCCAGAAAAACTGAAAAACCTTTAAGGTGCATTTCCTCAGGTGGGAGAGATGTAAGTACGTGCAAAACACTCAATGAATTGAACGTTGGCTAACACATCCCATGTTGGCAAACAGTTTTTGACAGTTTCAGTAGGGCTATTATTCCAGAGGGTGAGCCAGCTGCCATGGTACGCTGTTTGTTAATGGCCCTGCTGTTCCTATTTTAGTGATGCTTCCAGCATTCTCCTCCACTGACCTTTTCCCTGGATTTTGGAGTTCCACATTACCTGTTCTTGTTTCCAGAACTTGACGGTACTAGAAACCTTCCTTTGTGGTCTCTGCTTCACAATCATGGGCTTTGCAGCTGTGCAGAGCTAGGAAACTTCTAGGGCTAGCATTCCCCCCTGCCCGCCTGCCAGAGCTTGGCCTGTGCATGCCTATAGAGGAGGAGTCATGCCTTCTCTATCCACTGCCACAATTGGGAACCTTCTTCGTGAGATTTTTCTTCCCTCTGAGCTATCCCACCCCTCCACCCCCTGCTTCATTGCTTAAAATGTTGTTAGTGTATAGAATTAGTTCTTCATGTTGTAATTAAGTTATTTCTGTACATTGTTATCTTCTTAGAATCTCTCTACATGAGACGACTTGGCGCATGTTCGTCAAGGGTAGGGAGATGCAGTGTTAGCTGGGAAGCGTAGTTTAAAAAGACAGCCCGCTATATTGCTCCTCCAAGGGTTTGTCAATTTCATTTTCGCCTTCTCTAAGGCTGTCAGTTTCACCTCTCCAGTCTAAAACTGTGTGGGATCGCAACCAGAGGGCAGTGAGGGATGGAAACAGGCTGGAGCTGCCTTCCGGAGCCAGGCTTGGACCTGGAGAGGTTATAATGGGCTGAAGTTTCCCTTCTGATATTTCACAGCCCCTTCACACAGCTCTGGTGTATAGCAAAGCCTTTGCCCTGCTGCCGGGTCTCTTTTTAAACTGCCCTTCCCGGCTACCATTGCATCTCCTGACATGTGTTCTTCACCTATCTCATGTAGAGAGACTCCTACTGACAACACTTTGGCACCAATAGTATAGAAAACGATTTTCAAGTAGCTGTGTAGGTCTGTAGCATCACAATGAAAGACGAGTCTAGTGGCACCTTTACAGATTCATAAAATTTATTCCAGCATAAGCTTTTACTAGTCAGAGCTCACTTAATTAGATGCATCTACCTAATGGACATATACTCCATAGCATTTGAGGAAGTGAACTCTGACTCAAGGAAGCTTATGCAGGAATAAATTGGTTTAGTGTTTAAGGTGCTGCTAGAAATCTGCTATTTTGCGCCACTATTCCACTTTCCTGTTTCCAGATGTTCCTGCAGTTCCTTCTGATCATTTGTGTTCCCCCCCAAACCACTGCCTCTTTATGTTGTGATTTGATCGTACCCAAGACATATCAAAGATCTTTGACTGTAATGTTTTACCAATGCGCAGGAACACATGTGCCCTTCAGTCCAACAGAGCAGAAACAGAATCTTAATGCGCTAATATATAGGATTGCACGAATCTTCTTTTGCAGCAGTTTATCAATACACACGAGTGCACTGGTCACACAGAGGAGAGAAAAGATGCCCATTAAGGGAAAGATCTGAAATTGGTGACAAACTGCCCATGACTAGGTCCAGATGGAATGCTTAAAATTCTCCTAGTTCAGCCAGATTGGAGGAGTGAACGAGCACAGAGAGAAATTCCAAAAGAACAAAGGGATTAAGCAGAAGAAATCAGATGGTCCTTAGTTGTGCGTATGTAAAGTGCCATCAAGTCACAACTGATTTATGGTGCCCCCTCCTGGGGCTTTCAAGGCAAGTGAGAATCAGAGGTGGTTTGCCATTGCATTCCTCTGCAGAGTCTTCCTTAGTGGTCTCCCATCCAAGTACTGACCCTGACCCTGTTTAGCTTCCAAAATCTGACAAGATCAGGCTACTCCATGCCACCGTCCCTCCCAGGTTCTTAGTTACTGTTTTTAATAATGCCTGTTCCAAATAGCGCTTTACATAAGAAATAAAGTGGATTCTGCCAAAAGGAGCTTACATTCTACGTTTGTACAGAAGGGGCTGCAACAGAGGAGGAATGTGTTCAAAAGTAGTTAATGCATAACTTAGGTTTAAATCAGCGGGAGGTGAGACTAAGGGGATAGAGCCAGGAATGTTTCCTCATGCTTTGCAGCCATTTCAGTTTTTGAAATGGCTACAGCACAAAGAAAACAGCAGTTTTGGGGAGTCAGTTTGGTGTAGTGGTTAGGAGCAGCAGGACTCTAACCTGGAGAACCAGGTTTGATTTCCCACTCCTCTGCTTGAAGCCAGCTGGGTGACCTTGGGGCAGTCACAGCTCTCTCAGAGCTGTCTCAGCCCCACCCATCTCACAGGGTGATTGTCGTGAGGATAATAATAACAACACACTTTGTAAACCGCTCCGAGTGGGCGTTAAGTTGTCCTGAAGGGTGGTATATAAATCGAATGTTGTTGTTGTAGTTGTTACCAAGTATAGATAGATACTTGGCAATATCTATCTATCTATCTATCTATCTATCTATCTATCTATCTATCTATCTATCTATCTATCTATCTATCTATCTATCTATCTATCTATCTATCTATCTATCTATCTATCTATCTATCTATCTATCTATCTATCCTACCCTTCCTCCAAGGGACTCAAGAGGGATTTTCATTTCTCATTCTGTCTTCACTACAACCCTGTGTGGTAGGTTCAGCTGAGAGACAATGACTGAACCATGCTCACTCAGCGATCTTCCATGGCAGTGTGCAAATTTAATTCTGGGTCTCACATATCCTAATCTGATAATCTCAGGCAGTGGGGTGTAGTGGTTAGAGTGCGGGACTAGGACCAAGTTCAATTCTCCCCCTTGCCATGAAACTTTCTGGGTGACCCTGTCATTCTTTCCCAGGACAGCCTGAGAACAAAATGGAGGATGGGAGAACCATGTATGCCTCTCTGAGCTTCTTGGATGGGATAAAAATTCACTGACTAAATAATAACTATTATATCACGCTGGCTTTCCATACTATAGAGATACTCTGCAAAAGGAACCCTAGTAAATATTATTTTAACAACTATGTATTTTCTGGCACTTCCAGATCCTTCCATTCCACATACGTCTTTTTGAAACTTGAAAGCAAGATGGATCAAAGTTGGTTTGGACATGCAAAACAGCCTTCACAGCCAGTATGGGCAAACTCTACTCTGTACAGGGGATTGATGTACGCAGCTCCCAAAATATGAAAATAGGGAAGAAAGGGGACAGAGGTGGCTATCCTAGAGGGAGTAGAAGGCAGTGGAGGAGCAAGGTAGTGCTAAGTTAGGGCACTTTGGGGGGACTGAAGATTTGAGGCTTGAAGAAGGTCAGGGGAAAGGCCTGGATGGAGAGAACGAATGAAAGGTTCTGCCAAGCACAGGCTACATGCTTAGAAGTCTCAGAAAAAGGGGGCATGCTCTTCACACATTAAGGAGTGGGTCTAGGGTCCCAACACAATCCCAAGTGAGTTGTGGATTCTCATTTCCACATGTGCAGGTGTCGATCCTTTAATAACTTGTTCTGTTACCAAATGTTTGGCACTGGTGATTTCTTTGAGGCATTCTTACGATGGGTGTTCTCATTTATTCCATCCTCCGGAAATTTTATGTTTGTATTTAATGTTTAATTGTGTTGTTTATAGTATTTTTACTGATTTTATTTCACTGGTTTTGCTCAAGACCTTTGGTTTAAATGAGCTTATGAAGAAAGGGAAATAATGAGAAGTCCCAGTTAGGATGGGGTTAACATTTTCCCAACCTGAAATAGTCCTGGGAAGGAGAGAGGTGCTATTTGGGGAAACCGGTTATACGCATGGGTTTTCCCAACAATCCCAATAACACCTTGGGACACCATCTTGGCAATCTGCTTGGCCTCTTTGGGATACCATCTTGGGGATCTGGTTGGCCTCCTTGGGACGCCATCTTGACAATCTGGTTGGCCTCTTTGGGACGCCATCTTGGCAATCTGGTTGGCCTCTTTGGGACGCCATCTTGGCAATCTGGTTGGCCTCTTTGGGACGCCAACTTGGGGATCTGGTTGGTTTCTTTTGTGATGAGCATCAAACACCAGCCTTCACAGCATACACTTAGGCTATTTCAGATTGGAAAAATGGTGCAAGGGAGGAAAGCTGAAGCCCCTTCTCTGTGCGCACCAAGGGCCTGAACCTAATTGGACATCCCACACACGAGAAGAGAACCCACAATGTGTGTGACACAAGATGGGGAATCGAGACCCAATTTATGTGCTCCGAAATATGTGAAGGCGGCATAGGGTGGCCCGAGACATTCTCTCTCCACACACACGTCCATTTATTTGTTTGTTTACATTATTTATAATCTGCCTTTTTCACACTCAAGGCAGATTACACAGTGTAATTCAATATGATAATGGTCAGGACATTCAGTCAACTATATAATACGGTACAGATTCCGGAAACTTGAAAACAAGCAGAAATCTGATCCAGAGCCGAAACAACATTGAAGCAAAACATAAGCCATTTGCCACAATGTAATAAATGACAGTAACAAACTGAGCAAGTTGCATTCAAACATTCTCTGCAACGTTGCAAGGGACTCCGGGGGCATACTGCTGAGAATGCATGCCGCTTCCACAGCATCCCTAAACGTGTTAACTCCGGAAGGAAAAGAAGTTGCAAAATCCACCAGGGAGATTCTTTCTGGCACACCACCAGCCCTCATAGTCTGAGTTTCTGGGGAGTAGGGTGTGTGGGCGGGGTGGTGGGGGTGGAGGAGGAGGGAGGGAGGATATCTGCAAATCCAGAGGGCTATCCAGACACCAGAGTGCCTGGGCAAAGCTGATCTTGCCGCCTCTGTGGGTGGTCTTGAGGGGGAGCGCAATCCAGGCAAAAGGGGAGGCCTTGGCTTTGGCAAAGATGCCAGCGTAGAGCACTCAGATGGGGTTTGTGCAAGAAGGCTCCACTCTGCCAACAGATCTTAGCAACCAGGCCAGGCAGCGCCATGCCTTCCTTCCTACCTCCCCCCACCTTCCCCCCCATCTGCAGAAGAATATGATTACAGGGTGCTGCCTTTCCACTGCATTTCCCTGTGAGAGCAGTGCGGAAGGGGGAGGGGGGAGGAAGCCTTACCATGTGTCCCTGAGAGGAGAAAGCTCCAACGACTGATTCCTGGGCTCAAGCTGGTGGGGAAGAGAGATTCCTGAATTCCGATTCCTGCCCGAGAATCCCCAGATGTGCATGTAGGGGCCAAATACTTCTTCCACAGTGCAAGAAATGGCTTTATGTGCTGAGGGTACCCTCCCAGGGAAAACATGTTCTAAAAAAGTGATCAATGGATATACTTCTGAGAAGCTGCAGGGTGTGAATCTCCTCTGTTAAGCCTGTGCCAAACCCACCTCCTTTATGCTCCTGAGTTACATGCACAGTGAGACCCCCTCCCACTTCTGTTTCTGAGCAGATGCAGAATGTGTGTATGTTCCTCCTTTGCACTTCTAAGCATGTGAAGTGTGCCTCCTCCTCTGCACTACTAGACAAATGCAGCGTGTACCTGTTTCCTTTAGAAAACAGAAATGCAGTGGCGCCTTAAAGTCTAAGAACATTTATTCTAGTATGAGCTTTCGGGCGGTAGAACTCACTTCTTCAGATACAATGGGAAGAAAGAAACCCCCTTACCTCCTTTTTGCAGAAAAGTACAGATGGGGAGGAGGAAAGAGGGAGGAGTTGTATAGTTTCTGCGATTTCCCCATTGTATCTGAAGAAGTGAACTCTGCTTCACAAAAGCTCATGTTGGAATACATGTTTTTAGCCTTTGAGGTGCCACTGGGTTTTTATTCTGTTTTGCCACAATTAGATGAACGTGGCTACCCCACTAGAACTTTCTCCTTTATGCCTTTGAACATGTGCAGAGTGAACGTCTTCTTTATTGCTACTTCTCAGGGCTAGGGCTGACTGCAGCATTAAAACCCTCCTTCCAGGTCTAATGTTCTTTTGCATGAGAACAGGTATAAGAACACACATGAATGTGTTCCCATGTATGCCCACTCAATGACTTGCATCCCATCTAGAATTTCTTGCAGGTACGTAGGGTGTGTAATTCCCCCCCCCCCCCAATTCCACCCATCTGCAGTGGCACGGAACATAGACCCCTAAGAATAACAGGGGAGAACTGGTAAAAATCCACCTTGGACCTGTGGACCTTAGCAGAATCCCTTGCCTTCCCTTGTAGCCAGGGCTTAAGTCTGGAAGGCAGTGTAAAAGGCTCAGCTCCGGAACTTCTGGTGATCAACTGCAGAATGTTGTAGGGTTGCCAGCTCCGGCTTGGAAAATTCCTGGAAATTTGGAGACAGTGCTTGTGAAAGGGGGAGTTTGGGAAGGGATTTCACCTTGAATCTTTATTTTATCATGGAGTTTGCCTTTTGAAGCTGCCGTTTCCTCCTGATCTCTGTAGTGTGGAGATCAGTGGGATTTCCAGAAAAGTTCCAGGACTCGCCTGGAGGTTGGCAACCTCGATTAACATCCTTACAGCATAACTAATGAAAGAAGAACAAGATTTGGATCCAGTAGCACCTTAAGACTAACTAGATTTCTAGGGTATGAGCTTTCAAGATTCAAGACTCATCTGATGATGGGAAAGTTCCTGCCCTGGAAATCTAGTCAGTCTTTAAGGGGCTACTGGACCCGAATCTTGCTCTTCTACTACAGACCAACATGGCTACCCACCTGAAACTGCCAAAAGAAGGTGGCATGTGGAAAGAACAGCCTACGGCAGGCTTGGTCCCCCCCGCCCCCCCCCACACTTCTTTTAATCTCAGCTGAACACCCTGATGCCCCCTTTGCATCTTGGCTGGCATCCCTCTGTATGCCCAAAGGCTGTTTGCATCTGCAGCGGCAGCAGCTCAAAGCAGGCAAGAGGCTCTTGTGGAACTGCTCGGGCTGCTCCAGGCTGTGGCGAGGCCAGGCTGTGGTTCCCATCCAGGCCTTTGAAGTGGAGCCAGCGGGTGGTTTTGGGGCACGGTCCTGGCTGGGATCCAGTGCCAATGGGATGCAGGGGAGGGAGGCAGGTGAGCCAGCAGGCCAGGGCGGAAGGGGTGGGGAAGGGAATTTAAGGTGGACGAGGTGGGGAGGGGACGTGCGTGTTGCTGCTCTTTGGTGGCATGGCTGCCTTGTAGCTGGGGAACACACAGCAGAGCCTTGTTCCAACTGTCTGGGCTGGGCTGAAGGGGAGGGGATTGGGGAGAAGAGACAGAGAGAAAGAGAGAGATTGGCCAAATTGCACCCTGCCTAAGCAAGGGGCAGGCGGCACTGTTCCCTCCCAGGTGGCGTGCACATTGCAGAGTCAAAGCAGGACTGCCTTGCTTTCCCTCTGCTTCTCTTGTAATGTGTCAGTTGCCATCAGACGCAGCAAAGAGAAGGCAGTAAATCATGCAAGCAAATCAAGCTGCCTTAGCCAGAACGACTGAGCAGCAAATCAGAGGTCTTTCCTACCACCTACTATCTGAAATCCTTTTGAACCAGGAGATGCACAGGGTTGAACCTGGGACCTTTTGCATTCAAAATGTTTGCTGTGCCACTGAGCCCTGGCCCCTTCCCAAAAAGGTACTGCAGTCCATTACGGTGGGTGGGGAACAGTTGGCAACTCTAGTAGCAGAAAATACAGTGCTCGCAAGCAGCGGCTGCAGCAGGCAAGCCAGTTTGGCTTTCAGGTACCATGAAGGTAGCTGATGGACAAATCTTTCCCACAGGGCATGGGACGTTTTCCTGACCAAGCCCTACAAGAGTTGTGCAAGAGGACGAGATCTTCCTTTCATTTCCATGAAACCTGAGCCAAAGCACTTGAGTGGATTGTGCCCGTTGGCAGGGCTTTTTTTCAGCAGGAACGCAGTGGAACGGAGTTCCGGAACCTCTTGAAAATGGTCACATGGCTGGTGGCCCCGCCCCCTGATCTCCAGACAGAGGGGAGTTTAGATTGTCCTCTGCGCTGCTCAGTGGCATGGAGGGCAATCTCAACTCCCCTCTGTCTGGAGATCAGGGGGTGGGGCCACCAGCCGTGTGACCATTTTCTCCGAGGGCAACCCACTGAGTTCCACCACCTCTTTTCTCAGAAAAAAAGCCCTGCCCATTGGTCATCAGTGTAGGAGGGGTGCTAATGATACCACATTGCCTTAGTCTGGCCTTACGTTAAATTCATGAAAGCCCCCCAATCAGTCCTAAAGCTCCCAGATATCCTTGTAGTTGAGAACCAGAAATCTTACACATGAGTAATATTAGGATACAACTCAGCCTTCTAAAATCTCCAGCGTTTCAATGGGAGAAACATCTGCTTTATTCTCTCCCGTGAAACATATGGAACTGAAAAAAACACAGGTTTGTGCTATTCCTTATTTAAAAAAAATACAGATGGTTGTTTGAATAAATGAAATCCTTTTTCAGTTTTATTGCAAATCCCACCCACTCCACCCCTGTTAAACTGCTAAGCAGTTTTCAACCATGTTTGTTTTTTACTGGAAGAGAGTCCCACAAATGAACGAAATACATAATTAGGATAGAAGAACTGCCTGGCCAGGACAAGAGCCAGCACGCGCTTCATTCCCCATCCCAGTTCCAACAGAGGCTTTTCAGTCTCTCATTTGTCCCCCAACCTTTGGTGGTGAAACCTGGCCGGCATGGCTAATAACCAGTGTGATAACTGTCTGTTCTAGAGCCTTGTTGGATCAGAGCGGTGGGTCCATCTAGTCTGGCATCCTGATTTCAAGGGTTTCTGATAAGGGCATCAAAGCAAGAAACCTGCTTTCATTATACATCCTTAGGATCTGCTATTTCAGGTAGGGCTGCCAACCTCCAGTTGGGGCCTGGAGTTCATCCCGAATTACAATTGATTTGCAGAGTACAGAGAAAATGACAACTTTAGAGGGTGGACTCTTTGGCATCAGATCCCTGCTGAACTCCACTCTCTCCTCTCCCCAAACTCCTTCCTCCCCAGGATCCACCCCCAATTCTCCAAGAGTTTCCGAACCCGAAGTTGCAAACCCCAATGCCAAGGTATACTGTCCCTACATATGGAGGTTCCATTTAGCAATCAGGCTACGAAGAGTGGTAAGAGCTGCCTTGTTGGGTCAGTCGAGCATTCTGTCCTCAACAGTGCCCAGTGCTTCCCTGCTTCCCAAGGGACTAGTTTTCTCACAAACATCTTGCGGGGGTGGGGGGGACGACAGATGAACTTATGCTGAATGGATGGATGGAATGAGATATGGTACGAGATGAAGACCACAAAAGAGATGATCTAGTAAAGAGGGGAAATGGAGGACTACCAACTTGAGGCAGAGGACGAGAAGCACTGCAGCCAGCACAGGCCATGTATGCTACAGTAGAAGATGGCCCAGCAGGATACACGTAAGCTCATGAAAATGTTTCCTTTGTTCTGTTTGGACAGGCTAAACTGGCAGGGGAGAGAGGGGCACGGGCTGTCCTCTTTGACATTACAGATGACCAGGGAGCCGCTGACCAGGTAAGGAGATGCTTTTCTTCCAGTCAGTTAACAGTTCCATGTGTTCTGTAAAAAAACTGATTTAACAGGTCTTATCCCCACCCCATTTCTGTCCTTTGAATTCTGTGAATTGGGATATTTATTGACTTAGCTAGATGCTCATGGAGAGACAGAGATGGGTATTGAGATGGGTCCATCAAGATGGTGAGCAAGCAGCACTCCAGTTTCTCATCCCCGCAGAATTTGCCCAGCTGGCCTCTCCTCCTCCTCCTCCTCCTCCTCCTCCTCCTTTGGGCTCTCATTTTTGCCCTCTGCTTTCACAAGTCGTGTTGTGCTTCCCAACAGTAGCTGCTATATACACAGTCAGTCCTCTGTTTCCAGGCCTGTTAACAATCTTTGCTTCTTTCCTTGGAGCCAGGGGTGTTGGTTGCTAGGCCTGAAAAGAGGATGGGGATTGGGAAGGCAAAGCTATTTCCCCACGCAGTTCCTAGGTGCAGGAGCTGATGAGGGGGTCCCTCTGTCGTACATAGGGTTGCCAGCCTCCAGGTGGTGGCTGGAAATCCCCCGGAATTACAACTGATCTCCAGGTGACAGGGATCAGTTCCCCTGGAGAAAATGGCTGCCTTGGAAGGTGGACTCTATGGCAGTATAGCCAACTGAAGTCCCTCCCCTCCCCAAACCCTGCCCTCTCCAGGCTCCACCCTCTAGATCTCCAGGAATTTCCCAACTAGGAGCTGGCAACCCTAGTCATACAAAAGGCTGCAGCTTCCTCTAGCACAGCCCTACCGTCTTCCTCTTCCTCTCAGCTTTCAGTCAGCCCCTCTTCTACTCGTGTCAGCAAAGCACTTCAGGAGAACAGTAGGCAGACTTGCAAGCATGGGGCATTGTTACATAAGACAATGTGGGCCCAAGACATTTTGTTTCCTGAGGCAAGAAATCTAATTTACACCCCGTTCTTCTAGCAAGAAAAAGGGATAACAATGAATTAAATTACTAATAATGAAGGCCAATAGGCCATTGAATAGTATGCCTGTTCTGTTGCCTAAGGCAGGGTACTTCTCTTTACTTAACCGTAGGGCCAGCCTCATGCCATGATTAAATATAGTGGCATGTGGACAGGCTCAAGGTTGTGTTGTATCGATATAACTCTATTCAATCACTGATCTTTTTAAAGAAGAAAAAAAGCCCTGATGAGAGGGAGAGGAAACGGGTGTTGAGGAGGAATGGATGCTTTGTGAGCGGACCCAAAAAAGGAGAAGCTACCACGGTCTAATACGACTGCGACAAAGAGAATTCCCCCATGGTATACAGTAAATAACAATAACAAGTATATAAGTGAGATTTATAAAGAGCAAAAGTGCTATGATACAATAAATAAATAACTATTTTGTAAATAGTTATTAAATACATCAATAAATAACATTATAATAAATGATCTTAATTTATGATAATGTTATTTATTGATGTATTTAATAACTATCTATAAAATTGTTATTTATTTATTGTATCATAGCACTTTGTAATTTTGCACTTTATAAACTTCATTTATATACTTGTTAGTGTTGTTTACTGTATACTATGGTGGCATTCCCTTTGTTGTAGTTGCTTTGTGAGCAGGACTGGCAAAACCCGATTTTTCTCAAACACGGCAGCCATCCAGACTGTGCTGCGATCTTTCCCAAAACTTCAGAGTAAAGAAGATTTGGGAATGACTGGAGAAAAGCCTGGGAGGTACACAAATGCACCACAGTGCTGTAGCAAAGCAGGTGGCAAATCTGTTTCTCAACAAAATCGAACTGGCAAATAATCCCTGTGGCAACACCCAGGTGCCCCGGAGGCTGGTTAAGACATTTGCATCTGTCTGATCCAGAGGATAAGACATTCCTGTTGTGCAATTTTTTAAAAAAAGTTGTCTATGATGCTGCTAGTAATGGTGCAGTTGGTTTTGGAGACTGGATATCTGCTTTGAGTTTATATGGATTCTTAATATATAAAATATGTATGTATGGGATATAGGTCTCTGATACCATAAACTACTCTGAGGGCAGGACAGACATTTTAAATACAAAAATAGTTGTGATGCCTCTGTAGGGAGAGGAATATGCTCTCTGCATGCTTAGATGGTAAGAGTTGCCAGGCTGAGCCACGGGAGGGTTGGGGGCAGGGACATGGGGAGGTGTAATGTCAGCTATGTCACTACATCACCTCCAAGGAAAATCCAGAAGTGACATAGAATAGTGGCTAGGAATTGCTGGACACTCTATGATTTTACTATAGAGTTTCCAGCAATTCCTAGCACTACCCTACGTTGCAGGTTTCTTTCTCTCTCTGCTGTTCAAAGCAGCAGTGGGCCACTAAGGCTGCCAGCAGGAAGCCTCCCACTATCATGAGAGGCCTGGCAGCCCTGTTGTGGATGTGGAGAGTGCCCTCAAGTCATAACTGACTTATGGGGTTTTCATGACAAGAGACTGACAGGGGTAGTTTGCCATTGCCTGCCTCTGTGACCCTGGTCTTCATTGGAGGTCTCCCATCCAGTTACTAACCAAGGCTGGCCTGCTTAGCTTCTGAGATCTGAGGTGATCAGGCTCACCTGGGCTATCCAGGTCAGGGCAGCCCTATTAGAGGAGTTGATTTCAAGGACTTTTGCCTTGGAGAATGTCCTGATGGATTGCACCCCATTTCAGTTCATTGGAAGGGTGTCCCATTTGGATTTCTGCACCTGACACCAAAAGATTTTGGGCCCTTGTTGACAAGTGCTAGACAGTCTTGATTGTGTAGCACAAATATATGTTGTTTGTGTAGCACAAATATACGAAGCCAAGCAATTTTTACAGATGGCTGTCAGTAGCTAAGAGATGATTGGGACACGAATCCAGATCTTTACTGGAGTCACACTGGAATGCCATTCCAGTGCCAGGTGAAACAGATTCTGGGTTCTTGGAAAGAACTCCCGTCTCTCATGCCCAACTGTTTTGTTGGCTTTGTTTCCAGTATCTGTATTACTAGTCCTACCGCATTGTTTACTGGCGGTCTTTGCTGTCAGATTGTATTGCTTTTCATATTTTCTAATTGCCTTTGAGTCTCGGTGAGAAAGGCAGATTACAAAATGAATAGTAATAACTAGTAATGATAATTCCTGGCCTTCAATGGCACATCCTACATCTGAGTTTGTCTTTCTGCAGCTGAAGAAGCCCCGAGGACTGAGTCACCCTGTGGTTCTCATCTGGGGCCACGACGCCGAGCTGCTGATGGGGGTGGTTAACAATAACCGAGAAGCCCATGTGAAGATTGAGGTGAAAGAGATGCCAGCTTGGGTGAGTGTTTAGCCTAAAGTCTCAACATGTTGCTAAAATATTCGTGGTATAGCACTGCATTTTTATCCCTGACTCAGGATATATTTTATTGATTATTTATTTTTTAAAAAATTATCTGCTTGTTTGCTCAATCCATGGTGGCTTACAAGTAAATGCAGATTGTTATCAAACATCATAAAACTGGCTGAAACCAAAACTGAAATACATATATAAAGATGGGTAGCCGTGTTAGTCTGTCTGTAGCAGTAGAAAAGAGCAGGAGTCCAGTATCACCTATAATTCTAACAAAATTTGTGGTAGGGGATGAGCTTTCGTGAGTTACACAGCTCACTTCTTTAGATACCAAGTGAGCTGTGACTCACTTCTCATACCCTACCTCAAATTTTGTTAGTCTTATAGGTGCTAATGGACTCTTGCTCTTTTCTACATAAATAAAAACACACAAGGGAAGGAAGAAGGGTCACGGAAGGAACATCAGGCAAAATTTTAAAAAATCTTCACTTGCTGGTGGAAGACAGTGCGGGAAGGGGACAGGCGAATATCCTTGGGAAGGAAGAGAGTTCCATAATTTTAGCACCCAGACCCAGAAGGCCTTTGCTTGAGTTGCCACTTTGGTTGCCAACCTCCAGGTGGTGTCTGGAGGTCTCCCAAAATTCCAACTGATCTCCATGCCCAAAATCAGTTCCCCTGAAGAAAATGGCAACTTTGGGGAGGGTGGTGGTGGTCTTTATGACACTATGCCCCGATGAGGTCCCTCCTCTGTCCCAAACCCACCATTTCCAGGCTCTACCTCCCAAACTTTCAGGAATTCTCCAGCCTGGAGCTGGCAACCCTAGTTGCCATCCCCCTAAATTCAGAAGCCAGGGAACACCTAAAAAGGAAGGGGGGGAGGGGTGTATAAATCTTAACCCTCCCTGTGAAGGCTGTCCACCATCCTGTTTTAAATGTGTTGTTTTTAATGTACATGAATTTTTAAATTGTATTTTTAATATGTTGTTATACGCCCTGAGCCCGCTCGCAGGGAGGGCAGAATAGAAATCTGAAATAAATAAAAATAAATGAAGCGGGGCATAATAGTGGGCAGGTAGGTTCAGATGGGCATAGGCAATACTTATGCTGGTCCCAAACTGTGTAGGGTTTTAAAAGTCAGCACCAGCACCTTGAACTGGGCCTGGAACCGAATTTTGAATTATTCTATTCAAAAGATAGATCCCTGAAATGGGAATGTTAAAAGTACATGACCCCGAAAATGTTTTTGCATTCCTCCATGGAAGTTGGGCCTATCCATAGTAGGTAGGGCTTTATGTTGTCTTGCTTCAGCCTTCATTAACTCCCCCCCCCCCAACTGAAAGCACCTTCCCTTCTGCTCCAGAGCTCCTGAAAAAGCTGCAAATTTCAGTGCTGCATAGGGTTGCCAGCCTCCAAGTGGGACCTGGAGATCTCCTGTAATTATAACTGATCTCGAGACAACAGATATCAGTCCCCCTGGAGAAAATGGCTGTTTTGGAGGGTAGACTATGGTATTATACCCCACTGAGGTGTCTCTCCTCCCCAAACTCCACCCTCTCCAGTCACCTCCCTGAAATCTCGAGGAATTTTCCAACCCAGAGTTGATAACCTTACCTCATTATAAATAAGAGTGTGCTCAGGAGCGGGTCAAGGGGAGGGAGTCCTCCCTATAATGTTGCTTGAGGTCCCACAAAACGATCTTGTTATCCTTTTGTGATTCCTGCTTCAGTTCCTTCTCCAAAGCATTTATTTATTCACCCCACTTCTCCACTATGGCTATCTGCCTCTCCTATTTGTCCTTCTTCAGATTAATTTGCTTCTTAGTTTGTAGATCATGTTTCTTCTGCTCTTCACTTCTGCTTCTCACCAATCTTCTAATGATCTTCGTCATGCATCTGACGAAGAGAGCTGTGGTTCTCGAAAGCTTATACTACAGTAAAGTTGGTTAGTCTTAACGGTGCTACTGGACTCTTTACTATTTTGCTACTACAGACTAACACGGCTAACTCCTCTGGATCAATGGTCTAGTCTGTTACCCTTGTTTCTCTTCATTCTTCCTTCTAACGCATGGATTCCTTCTGTGTTTATCTGAAACATTTTTTAAAATTTCTTTTGCAAATGCAGCCTCTGAGATTTCTTTATCAAAGGGGAGAACAGAGAGAGAAACTTTAACCCTTCTCAGGGAGAAAAGCCACCTTTGAGTTGCTTTTACTCCTGCTGGAGGAAAAATATATCTATACATTTTCTACAGAGGAGCAAAGCTATGCTTGTGTGTGCGCGTGTGCGCGTACATGCATGGGTCTTTTATCAGTGAGAAAGAGCAGGGGATGAAAAGGTTAAAGTCTCTCCCTCTCACCATTCCATGCTCTCTTTGATAAAACAGTCTGGGAGGAGAGGCTACATTTACAAAGAAAAAATGTTTTGTTTTGTTTTAAATAAACACAACGTGTAGTGGAATTTCTTTGATAAAGTTCTCGACGTGCTCTGGATCTAGTTTCCGCTTGGCTTCTTGTCTCTTGCTTCATGGCCTTACTCATATCTTTAATCTTTCAGGTTCTGCTGGCCCTTTTCATTCTTTATTTAAACAGGCGATCCTGCTGCTATTCTGGAAACGATTCTACTCTCTATTTATCACCCCCTTCCTCTCCTTCCTTCTTGCTTTAAGCGTCATTCGCTCTTGCAGACTGACTGACTTTACATCTTATTCTTAGATTCTTATCAACCGGCCTTTCATCCGTATCACTACAAAAATGGCGATAGCTTGTATCTCCCAGGATCTTCACGAAGCTTAAACGCATTCAGCTTTTGATTTGCTTCATCTTTTCTTTAAATACTTTCAGTTTGTTCTTTTGCTTACTGAACCTTTTGTCACATTAGGAGTTGGTGTTCTCTTTCTTGACAGTCCTGTCGCAATGTACCTCCCCTCCCAAGTTTCTGTTTGTGGGTGGGTTCCCCTCCCCATCTTTTCTATTTTCTGTCGATATCCTGCCATCTTCAGTTCAAGGATCCCAAGTACTTAGGGTTGCCAGCCTCCAGGTGAGGCCTGGAGATCTCCCGGAATTACAGTTGACCTCCAGATGACAGAGATCAGTTCCTCTTCTATAGGCTGCTTTGGAGGGTGGACTCTATGGCATTATGTCTTGCTGAGGTCCCTCCTGTCCCCAAATTTTGTCCTCTACAGGATCCACCACCAAATCCCCAGGAATTTCCCAACCTGGAGTTGGCAACCCTACAAGTAACAGATGTTGAGCGAAGTCTTTTCTGCCACAGTCAACACTGAGAGCTAAGCTACAAGAGACGAATTACATGAGGAGGAGCACATGAAGAGAGTCGCAAACTCGCAATGTTAGCCGGGAAGCTGAGTTTTAAAAGAGATTGGAAGGCTTTGTCAATTTCCCCTCTCTACAGAGCCTGGGGGATGGCTGCTGGGAAGGTGTGTTTATTTCCTCTTCTCCTCTTAGAAGGGGAAGTGAAACTGACAGAGCCTTCAGGAGGCAAAGAGGAAATTAACAAGCCCTCTGAGGAGGATCTCCCTGGCTCTGTAGAGAGGGGGAATTGACAAAGCCTTCCAATCTCTTTTAAAATTCAGCTTCCCGGCTAACATTGTGACACTCTTCACGCACTTCTCATATAATTTGTCTCCTGTGGCTTGGCTCTGAGCCAGATGGGCCAGGGGTCTGACTTAATATAGGGCAGGTTCCTTCATTTCTACATGAAGCTGCCTTATACTGAATCAGACCATGGCCGTTTCCACACAGCTTACCTTTTGCTGGAACACAGCGTGTTCTCGTGCGAAGTCGTGCGATAACAGCATGTTCTCGCGCGAAGTTGCATGATAACAGCATCTTCCTGGCGTGTTTTCGCGCATGAAGACGCTGTGTTCCGGCAAAAGGTAAGCCGTGTGGAAACAGCCCATCTGTCTATCACAGTCAGTATTGTCTACTCAGACTGGCAGCAGCTCTCCAGGTTCTCAGGTAGAGGTCTTTCTCATTGCCTACCACCTGATCCTTTTAACTGGAGATGCCGGGGATTGAACCTGGCACCTTCTGCATGCCGAGCAGATGCTCTGCCACTGAGCCAGAGTCCCTCCCATAATTTCTTCTGACATGCAGAAAGTCCTGAGTTCAATCAGGTAATGTGAAAGATCTCTGTGTGAGGTCCTGGAGAGCTGCGGCTAGCCAAAGTAGACAAGACTTTGACAGGCCAATAGTCTCCGCATAAGGCAGCTTCATGGATTCATGTATCATTTTTATGCTGAAGAGCTTCACTCACATCTTTATGTTAACTCCTACGATACGTTTGCAATCCGTCTCTTTCCACCCAGGTTTCTAACTGTCCCATGAATGGTAAAGATTCTAAAGCGAAATGCCAGCTATTCCACCTAAATGTAACCTTTCTTCCTCTATTCTTTCTTCATTGGAATATTGGTGACGTGTGTGTGTGTGACTCTCTCTCTCCTTCTGCAATACGTTTGGCAGTGTTGTTATTTTAAACTCATCTTTGCCTTTTTCTGCTCAGTTCTGTTGCTAAATCCCGCCACCGATTAATAATTAACAAAGTCGTAACGATGAAATTGAAATGCACACCAAGCAGCTGGGTCAGAACTATGGCCGTTTCCACACGGCTTACCTTTTGCCAGGATGCAGCATGTTCTCGTGTGAAATTGCCACCAAACAGCGTGATCTCGCGCGAAATCGTGCGATAACAGCGAGTGATTCCGCACACGTTGGATAATGCACTTCCAATCTTCTTTATAGATCATTTGGAATGGATTTTTTCGTGTGCGGAACAAAAAATCCACCTCAAACAATTGATAAAGTGCATTGAAAGTGCATTATCCAATGTGTGCGGAATCAGCCAGCATCTTCCTGGCGTGATTTCACGCGTGAAGACGCTGTATCCCAACAAAAGGTAAGCCGTGTGGAAACAGCCTATGTCATTCCGGATGTGGAACATCCCCCCTCCTAAAAAAGCAATTTCAAGCATTTCTGCCTCCTAACCTTTTGTCTTTCTTCAACAGCCAGATTATGATGTCTGGATACTTCTCACAGTGGTCAGCACGGTCCTCTTCATTGTTTTGATCTTCATCATACGCTCTCGGTGTCAACCAAGCAGAATTCAGGTAAGAAATGATTGGCGGATCCTTCTCCAGTTCCAAAAAGCCTCAACCTTTTCTCAGTAGCTCCTCCTTATGCTGATGCTTCAGCTCACTGGGAAAGTTCCCATAGTCAGCACCAGGGCTTTTTTTCTGGGAAAAGAGATGGTGGAACTCAGTGGTGGAACTCAGGACCACACAATGACATCACTTTGGGTCAACTGGAACAAGGGGGGGAGTTTTTAAGTTTAAATTGCCCTTGGCGAAAATGGTCACATGGCCAGTGGCTCCACCCCCTGATCTCCAGAAAGAGGGGAGTTTAGAGATCAGGGGGCGGGGCCACCAGCCATGTGACCATTTTCAAGTAGTGCTGGAACTCCGTTCCACTGCGTTCCAGCTGAAAAAAAGCCCTGGGCCGTTTTCACACAGGTTACCTTCCCTCAGAATGACCCAGAACATCATGCAAAAAATGCAGAAGATCACGTTTTCTCACGTGAGATTTGCCCAACATCACATGAGAAAACGTGATCTTCCACGTTTTTTGTGTGATGTTCCAGGTTGTTCTGAGGGAAGGTAAGCCGTGTGGAAATGGCCCAGGTCAGCACCAAGCTGAACCTCAGTGATGCTGAAAGTGGTGATCACTACTTGGCTTAGACAGCACCTGTGCCAAGCAGCCCTGCCGCACTATCGCTGGGCTCCCCCAGCTGTTTTAACTTCCCAGGTTTCCCTGGGACAGTTAGCATCTCTGCATTCATCCTTCTTTGGAGAATATGATGTAGGTTTGTTTATGACAGTATTTACTCCGCTCAGAGCGGATAACAACATTAAGCAAAACAAATAAAGATAAAAACAATAATAATATTAAATAAAACCATCAACATTTTAGATTCAGATAAAACAACTTCTCGGCACATGGCTTCTCACATTGCACAACCCAGTCTTCAAATCCCGTGGAACGGGGTGGCAGCTGTTAAGGGGTCAGCAGAGCCGAGGGGGAGGACAACTCCCCCCCCCAGCAGCAAGTTTTTTTCATAGGTATGCCATAAAAAAAGAGGGGGTCATCCCATGCCAACTAGTTATATCCATTAATAATTATTGGGAGGGAGGTGTTAACATTTTTAAGAGTGTCCATTCAGGGCCATATTCCTTTTTGAGTTTCAGGTGAGTAGCTGTGTTGGTCTGCAGTAGAAGAGCAAGATTTGAGTCCAGTAGCATCTTAAAGACCAACAAGATTTCCAGGTTATAAGCTTTTGAAAGTCAAAGTTCCCTCTGTCAGATACCGGTAGGGATGGCCCATTCCTACTTGTATATGATAAAGGAAGCTTTGCCTCTTAAAAACTTATGCCCTGGAAATATTGTTTGTCTTTAAGGTGCTACTGGACTTAAATCCTGCTCTTTTTGAATGAATACAGTATTCTAAATAACATCAAATCTGTAGTTCTTAGAGGAGAACTACGCATCTTATTGGCGCAAACAGTGTCCCATACCTCCATGTGCTGAAATAATAGAAATGGGGGGGGGGGTGGCTTGCTGGGGAGAAACGGTGGATTGGTGGAGTGCTAAAGCTTCCCGCTGAGACTTCTCTCCAAAACTCTGACCCAGGCCATTTTCCCCATTCCCCCCCAGTCATGGGGGCTTATTTTCAGTATCAGCCCACCTTGAGAAAATTAAAATTCCCCAAGTGAGCATTTGCAGGGTGAATGAGTGGACAGAGAAAGGGTTCCAACCCACCCATCCAAAGGAAGTGCTACCTCTTCATTGGCATAACGAAGAAACAGAACATCTGAAGTGCTCCGCTAGATCAGACCAAGGTACACTGAGTCCAGCAACCTCGCCATACTTCCTCCTTTCAGCCCAGAGCAAAGAAAGTTTTGTTTTGCTCTGGCTCAAAGATGAAAGACCCAGAAGCCCTGTGAATCGTGCTCGGAAAGAGCATGAAGTCATGTGGAAGGCGTGCTGCATTCCACGTGTGGAAGCAGCCTGAGATCCTAATTTTTGCATAAATCCTGGCATTCAGGACACAAAGTAAGACAGGATGAGATAATGAAGAGTGGGACTGTGCCAAATACTAGCAGTAATTAGGCAACAGTTGGCCGGCTGCAAAACCCACAGGCCCCGAAGTCACCCATGCAGCTCAGCAAGATCTACCTCCATTCTCAGCTCATCAACTTTTCCATTCTTCCACAGAATAATGTACAGGAAGAAACCCTGCGAGCAATCAACCAGTTGGCCACCCGTAGGTACCAGGCCCGCTGCCGGCAAGCCCCAACGGGGGACTCTGCCAGCACCTGCAGCTCTGCTCCGGTCTGCGCCATCTGCCTGGAGGAGTTCAGTGAGGGCCAGGTAAGCGTGCCATCTGTTCACAACGAATGACATGCCAGATTGGCCCGCATCGCCTCTCTTTGGTCTCCTGATAGACAAGCTCTCTCTTGGGCTCTCCCATCTCATTTCATAGCAGTGGTGGTGGGGGGGAAACAAAGAGGTCTGGCTGGATTTCCATTGGTGTCAAACCAGTTTCAGCAGTTCTGCCTGCAGAGAAACTCCACCTAGTGGCTTTCTTCAGCTAGAATGTGCACGTGCAGAGACAGATAATTTAGCATGAGTAAGATCCCAGCTGTTCACACGCTCAGAGCATTAATCCCTTTTGATTTGGTTCCACCACTTCCAAGCCTTCTTAAATCGGAAAGCAGTGCCAATTAACTTGGGGAGGGAAAACATCACATGCATACACACGCCTTTGGAAAAGGCACTAAAACCTGGTGCACGCATGCACATGCATACACACACACACACACACACACACACCCCTTGGCCTGGAATCTATATATTTTTAAATATCATTAAATACATTTTTGCCCCCTCTTCCTCCGGGAGCGCAAGACAGCAGACATTATTTTCCTCTCCTCCGTGTCATCCTCAAAACAACCCTGTGAAGGAGGTTTGGCTGAATGTGTGACAGGTCCAAGGTCTCCCAGCAAGTTTCCCTGGCAGAGTGGGGATTTGAACCTGGGTCTCAGGGAGGAAAGAAAAGGGCAGCCAGCTTGATGTAAAAACTGAAGAAGAGCTGGACATCACATGACAAATTTGAGATGGACCATTTCCACACTACTCACTTTCATCCGGAACGCTGAGGAACGTCACGAAAAAACGCGGAAGATAAGTGGGGTATAATTAAACAAACACACAAACGTGGAACTGCTCTGATCAGGATACCTGTTCCTTTCACCCTTGAATCCGCACCACTGCCCTGTCCTCCCACTGTCTTGCCTTTCTTTCCAGGAGCTGCGAATCATCACTTGCTTCCATGAGTTCCATCGGTGGTGCATTGACCCCTGGCTCCAGCAGCACCAAACGTGCCCTCTGTGCATGTTCAACATCGTTGGTAAGAGCACGGCAGCAGGAAAGGCAGCCAACTTGGCTTTCCACTGGGCGACAGACAACCCGTTTTGCCTGGGAGCATCTTTGAGGATAGGCTGAGAGGATAGGCTTCTTTGAGGATAGGATAGCAATTGCCATTTATGTAGCCACTTGGCTCTCCACTGGGCCTCTGGGTTGGCAGCTAATGGCACAGACAGCAGCCCCCAGAGGTTTACACTGGGCCAGTCATTCATTCCAACAGCATGGTGTGTGGGATTATGTGCATCAGGGTATATTCTGCTCATCGGTCTCAGGGAGAGAAATGGAGCTTGCCACAAAGCTTCCAAAAAGTGTGGACTGCCCCCAAATGTTCCCACTATATCCTGGGACATATAATGGGAACCAGCTGATGCAGATGCTTCCCTCCCCTCATTTGCTTGCTCAGTGGTCATTACTTTCCATGGAGTCAATTGAGACAATTTGGCAACGTCCAATGAAAAAACTCCCTGCCGGTTGGTGGCAGTTCTCTTTGCTCGGACCACAAAGCACATTCCTTAAATGGAAGACATGTGGGAAAGAGTCGGAGAGCAACAGGAAGTATACCTCTTGGGGGAATTCTCTGTAAGGGCTGCATGGCCAGGAAGAATTAGGAAAGGCATGGAAGCAACCTGGGAGATGGGCAGGCTTTGAGGTCCAGTGTTGTGAATGGTGAAAATCAAGGGCCGGCCAATGGTGCACAAACTGCATCAAGCTCTGCTCTCATTTTCTGGTTCCCTGCCCCCCACCCCTCTGTTGGCTTTGCAAGATGCAACTTCTGACTGGACTTTCAGCTTGGAGGGTTTATCGCTAGGTAAGAAATGTTTCATGCAGTGATGCAGTAGGCCTCCCCCCATGCCATTTTCCCAAGCAGAATTGGGCACTGTGGTGCTTGCGGAAGTAATTTCCTTGTAGCTACCATTTGGCTGTGAGGAAGGCAAGACCTGTCAGGAGAAGCCTGACCTAACTTGTGGCCAATGTCTTGTCCAGTTTAGACCTTATATTCACTGACGAAGTGAGCTTTGACTCACTTGGACGTTTTTGTTGGTCTCTGCTACTGGACTCGATTGTTTTTTCTTGCTGCTACAGACTAACAGCTACCCACCTGAAAATATATTATTGGAATAGGATTAATTGATGCTTAGAATCTCTGTTCAAAGAGGGTTGTTTATTTTTCTAGATCAAGATTCTTCTGCTTTACCCCTGCGTTCCCGGGAGGATGTACCTCAGTCAAGGCCTGGACAAAGGTCACATTTCTTACGGCAACAGCCAGGACATGCCTTGTACCACTTCCCACAGACTTTGCCCCCAGTACCCCCCAGGAACTGTGGTCACCCTTTCTTCCACTCTCCACAACTCTCCCAGTCAGGTTTGGGGACAATGCATTATTTGTGCTACGGGCCAGCGGGCTCTGAGTCTTGGTGCAGTCACCAGACCCCTCTCGCCCAAGGACTGTTGGTTTCCCAACCCCAGGAGTCTCTGCTGTGCGAACAGGCCCCGCCCCCTCATAGGCCCTGCCTGCTTCAACGCCAGCCCCCCTGCCGAGGACTGAGGACTCCCCACTCCGAAAAGCTCAATCGTGCTGTTCCTCCCCATAGAGGAATCCGCTACGCGAAGCATCATCACCACAGCAGTGGCTCCGGGGAGAGTTACCTCACAGAGCCCAGCGGATACCTTCCCGATGGCCCCGGCAGCGACACCAGTTCAGGTCCTTGCCACGGCTCCTCCAGCGACTCCATGTTGAATTGCACTGATGTCAGCCTTCAGGCCATCCACGGAAGCTGCTCCACATTCCACAGTTCCTTGAGCAGCGATTACGATCCTTTCGCCTTTTGTGGGTCTGAGAGGTCAGCCACGGAAAACAGGCAAGAGCCGACTCCGCCTTGGAGGGACCTGCAGCCACAGTCTGTGGACACGGTGGTGGAGGGCGGGGCGCGGCTGGGCAGTAATCACGTCCACTATCACCATCATCATCACAGGCACCACCATTATGGACGGAGCCCCCCAGACTGTCTGAACGGCCGGCCGAGCCGGGAGCCCATTCAACGCAAGGCCAAATACCCCAGGGCCAAGGTAGAGTTTCTTGGTGCCCAGGCACAAAGAAGGACTGAGAGGGTACAGCTGCTGGAAAGTGGCTCTGCCTCCCAGGATGTGACTCGGCTTGGGCAGCCTTCTTGTTTGCCTCAAGGACACACGCCCTCTTTGCCCGATGGATTGGGCTCCAACATGGCGGCAGGTGGGCAATCGGGAGCCGTCAGGTCACAAACCTGTCAGCGACCCTACTTACAACTTCATCCCAGTAGGAGGAAATGGAAACACCCGCCCGTGTCTTCTTCCCAGTCCCCTTTGCCAGAGAATTCCAGCACGCCCCCAGACTGCACCGCTCCCACTCACTGTGGCCATAGTTCTGCAAACTGCTGCCCCACAGAGAGACGGCCTCTAATGCCCAGCGGTTCCTCCACACATTGTTTTTCAGGTTGTCAGCAGATTTCAAAGCGCTTAGCTCTGCCTTCCAGCCTCAAGCCTCAGGAGCAGGGGAACAGGACGGGGGAACAGGACTGCGAGCCCGTGCTTCTGGCGGAAGGCTCAGGGGCGGACACCACAGGGAGCAAGGCCAGTTTTTACCTCAGCTGCCAAATTCCACAACACCATCAGGGTAAGCCTCAGCCGCTAGTGTCCATTGACAAACAGTACCTGCATAGTTGAAGATTGGGGTCCCCAAGGGGGTGCCTGTGGGTGCCATGGTGCCCACCGGCACCTTTCCTGATACCTGCCAAGTGTTTTTAAAAAGGTGCCGAGACCAGATGGGGCTTTTCCCCAGTAGGGTCTTCTGAATGGCCATTGGAAATCTGACGCGCTATGCAGATTTTTTTAAAAAACATATTGATTTGGGAGCAGCTGCCACCACAGCACAAGGATCTTCACTGTGTGACTGAGAGTCTCACTGCACGAGACACCTGGGCGCATGTTCATCATGTGCCGGGGGATATAATGTTAGCTGGGAAGGGTAGTTTTACAAGACAGAACCGGCAGAGATCGCTCCACAGGGGACGGATTCTCTCACAGCCCTCCGCCTCTTCTGGCTTGCCGGACTGTCTCCCCTTCTGGGGCCTTTGCCCTGCCGCATTCACTCCTTAAAATTTCAAATTAACCAAGCCTCAGCAGGGCAAAGGTTTTGGAAGGGGAGACAGTCTGGCACGCCAGAGGCAGCAGAGGGCTATGAGAGAATCCATCCCCTCCAGAGCAATCTCTGCCGGCTCTGTCATTTAAAACTACACTTCCTGGCTAACATTGTATCTCCCGACATGGGAAGAACATGTGTCAGAAGTCTTGTGTAGAGCGACTCTGAAGAAAAGCTGTGTGTAAGCCAGAAAATAGTTGTCAACAATGTTTTTTTTTTTAAAAGAAGCTTCTGCCTGAAATATTGAGGAGTTACTGTTAGAGTTATGTATTGTCTCACTCCATGGCATTTTGTGGTTGGCTCTGCCTCCTGCAGCAGCCATTTTTGTAGTTGTGCCCATCACCCTTTCAGAATTCCAAAGCCCCCCCCCCCACCAAAAGTTGGGGACCCCAGCTGTAGATCTTTATGGCTACGTCTGCCCATGTGAGGGGATGGTGTGGAGTTTTGGGGAGGCTTGGGATATATCTATATTGAAAACTTTTAGTGGTTTTAGAGAATCATTGTTCTCCCACAAGAATCCAGATGTTTAGTAGCTTCGTTGTGCTTCACACTTCAGGTCTCAGGTTGGCATCATACGCTACAGCAAAAGCACATTTCCTGCTGACCATTGCTCATGCCTTCTCATCTGATTGGAGCATCTGCGCATTTTAAAGATGGCACCAGGGATCATAATTGCGACATGGTTTCAGACTTACAAATTCCATTCAAATGTTTACAAAAAGATGTGGCCAAAGGCAGTAGAGATGCCGAGGCTCATCTTTACACAGGAAGTGGCTCCGATTCATTGAAGTCGGAAAGAAATTTCTCCTGGGATACCTTGGGCACAAAAACATTGAAAGCAGGCAAACGAGTGAGACTTGAAATGAGTGTCTGCAGGTTCCCGTGGATTGAAAGCTGGCCTTGGAGCTGGCTGATCGGTTTTCAGCGCCAACCTCTGTACGGACCCATCGACTGGCTTGAGTCATGTCAAGATAACCTCAGTTTTCCATCCACAAAATGAGAACAAATATTATTCTCTATAATGTAGTCCCACCACTGTGCCAAAAGTAATCCCCCATGCAGTTCATGGCTAAGGCAACTGCGAGGCAGACAGCATAATCGTGTTCCAGATTTATAAACGTTCTGTATAGAAACTTGGCTGCTCACATTACTTTTCTAATTTCAGGATCGAAAGAAGATATCCCAGAGATATACGAACATTCGGTTTAACAGGAGGCAAACTTAATCTGCTCTTTGGGACCAGGAGAGAGCATCAGGCCATTCGGAAATCCTGTGAGAAAGGACTTTCTTGCGAGTTGTCAGTGAATCCTGTTCTGATGGTGTGGTGGCCAGTCTTAAAAAGTATCCTGCCCAGCCAACCCCTGCCTTGTCCTCCCAAGCTTGCCATTACATCGTGGCCGTGTTTAGCTCCTCCTGTTTGCTCAGCCCATCATTCATGTGCCAAACATAAGCTGCCAGTATTGCTTGCCAGTTGTCAGGAGTTGCTTTCTTGAAGGTGGCCCCAGTTACGGGCGTGCAGGCTCCTTGCTACTCTTGTTCCTGGACAAAGGAGCAAAACTGTTCAACTTTTCCAGAGGGGGTAGAAATGCATGGTGTCCAAAGCTGCCCATTTCTCCTCACTTCACAAGGCCATGTGTATTATCGCGATGCCTCTGGCTGTTTCTTGTATCGCTGACTGATAAAGGAGAAGTTTGGGAGAAGTTGCCTCTGAAAGTAGACAACGATGCGGGAGAGTTGTGCCACTGAAGTCACGTGGACAGATGGGTCCATGCTGAATTCTCTTTTGCCATTCAAGTGACGCACTGGTCCTGATTTGATTCAAAGATCCTATGGCGTGTTGGAATCAGAGACAAAATCCCTCCACCCCCAGTCCTGTCTACAAATGAATGTCAGTCTTGTCCTCAATGTGGTGCTTCAGCACCAAACCCCAACTGAAGTCCATACAAACACAGCCTGCTGAAAGCAGGTCTAATGCTACATGCAAGAATTCCATGTCCACATTATACTTTGGGCCATGTGACCCTTAACCAGCCTTTCTTTGCACGCATGTACATCAGACAGGCCCTATCTCTACTCCCAGCTTGTGTGGATTGCGGATTCCAGATGTACTGGCCGATCTCTGAGTTGGGATAATGCTCTCTTTCCATGCACAGCAGGAATTTTTCAGGAGGAGCACTTTGTGGCAAGAATGAGTGGTAGCAGACTAACATTACCTGTTCTTTTGCCATAGATGTCAATTTCTCCCCACTCCTTTGGGTTGGCCAGAGAGTACCATTCAAACAGCTAGATTTGGCCGGATTTATCCAGTTGCTGACCCTTCCCTTACAGTCGTTAATGATTCAGCCAACTCCCTCCCCCACCCCATGCCCAGTTTTGAACTACATTATGCAAGCCAGAGAGCCAGTTTGATGTAGTGGTTAAGAGCAGGAGGACTCTAATCTGGAGAGCCGGGCTTGATTCCCCACTCCTCCGCTTGAAGCCAGCTGGGTGACCTTGAATGAGTCACAGCTCTTTCAGAGCTCTCTCAGCCCCACCCACCTCACAGGGTGATTGTTGTGGTGATAATAATAACCTACTTTGTAAACCACTCTGAGTGGATGTTAAGTTGTCCTGAAGGGTGGTATATAAATTGAATGTTGTTATTATTATTATTGGTACCTCCCACGTGCAAGTGCTTGGATTTCCCAGTAAACATGTATGCAGAGTCCAGGACAAGTGGTAAATCCAGTCCATCAAAGTGTAATTACAGTCCACATTAAATGAGGCAAACGAAGGGCCAGTTGGATGAGAAAGATTGTAGGTTGACTATGGGCAAATGGACATATACTGAGTAGTAACTTACAAGTAGTAACTTGCCACAGTGGGCATTTAAGCATGTAGTAAGCCAGTCATCTTTAATAATATCCTGCCAGGGTCTGGGGGAAATTTGTAATGCTCCCTTGTTGCCCAGATTTTTAATCAGGTGCCTAAAGTAAGTGGAAATTCTTCCTAATTCCCAGTGTGATGATACAAACAAGCAACCACTCTAGTAAGTTACTGCCAGTGCTTATATTCACCAAGTGTTCTGGGATGTGGGTAAATGTGGTTATAAACTTGGCCCTGTGTGGTAAAACAGAGGCACAACCAGAAAAAGAAACAGCAAAGAGTTCTGTGACACCATAATGATTGCTCATGAGTTACTCAAGATGTTAACTGGATTAATAGGGGCACTGGGAGTTGTAGTTCTGTTATGGGAGGAAGCCTGGAATCTTTAAAGAATTCTCAGTTCCCTTACCAAATTGTAATTTCCCAAGATACCCTGGAGTACATGAGTGGGAAGCCATGGCAATTGAGGGATCGTAAACTGATACAAGTCAGCATTGTAGATATGGCCTCAGTTTCATCATGTATATAAGAATATTACCCACTGAAGAACTGCAGAGACTTTAATCCTACTTGTGAAAAACTGAGGGTTGCGAAGAACCGAGGGTTGAATTCAGAATAAAATTAGCAATTTCCACTGATTCCCCCCATACACACACAGACACACACCCACGCCCACACACCAAACAGCTTAATGTCTTTCATCAGGGTCTCCTTGGATGGAAAATTTAGCCAGAATCCAGCCCAAAATGTGCAGTTCTGCTTTTCTCAAGGCAATCTCTCAGGGCTGTAATCAGAAGGCAAAAGATCCTACTTAAGACGCAAGTGAGCAGGCATCAGATCAAAAGAAAATCAGCGGAAGTCTGCTTTTCAGGGTTACCTCCCCCCTCCAACACACAGGCATGTTTTCAAAATGCACACCGAGAAAGTCTCATGACTCACCAAAGATATATCTTCATAACTGCAAGGGTCAGATGTGAGAGGCAGAGCCTCTTCTGGAATTCACACATCTCATACTCTGTGTCTGCCCTTTCAGAAATTACAGATAAACCTGGGGAAACAGTAAGAACTGGACTATATGCAGGGTTTTTTTTCTGGGAAAAGTGGTGGCGGAACTCTCAAGAGGGAAATGAGGAAGAAACACACAGGATTCTTTGAAATTGCCGAATATTTTCAAGAGGTGCCGGAACTCCGTTCCCCCACGTTCCCCCTGAAAAAAAGCCCTGACTATATACGTATACTGCTGGCATTCCTAGAATTGTGGCAGCTGGGAGAAGTGTTGCCAACATCATGAAAAATAGCTGCTATCTGTGTACAGTCCTTATTTGTGCAGGGAAACAGACTGTGTGAACCGGTCCAAAGAGCTTCGTTGTTTGTGGCATGAAATTTCCTAGGTGGCGGCTTATTCTGAAGCTGCACGCCTTTGACCAGTTTCATGAGAAATCTCCTAGCCCTTTTCGGACCCAATCCTGTGGAATACTTCCAGTTCCAGTAGACAGATATAAAAGCATCACATTTGGAGATGAAGTCTTTAATGGATTTTGGCAGGGACTTCCCGTCCTCTTGGTAACAGGACAAGAAGAGTGGCCAGACAAGACATTTCAAAAGTGAGGGGGGCACTAGAGTTATGGAGCATGTTTTCTACGGAACAAACAATGAGACTATAGAGGGATTCTGTGGGGACTGGTGTCTTGCGTATCTGCTATGCCTGTGGAATGGCATAGGATTTATAGCAAGGATGAAACAGCTAGGATGTCTTTATTCTGCTTTCTTTCAGAGTTGTTCTGGCACTGGGAAATATTTCAGGAGTGGAAACTTGCCAGTATAAAAAAAAATAATGTAGAGTTCGGTACAATTTTTTAACCCCTCTCTCAAAGAAAATGTACAGTGTGAGTTTGGCTTTGGCTTTGTTTCACTTGGAGTCCAAACACACTAAACCATATAAAAAGAGAAGAAAATGAAAGGACTTGGACCAAGAACAAGAGCCCCAAATGCATTCCCTTACGTTCCAACCAAAATTATTCCAAATGGCAACATTCGTAACCAACAAGCAAACCATTTTGGTCGAAGGCTTGAATGTTACTGTATGAGTAAGAGCTCTGCTTCTTTTGGCATTTTCCCACCCAATGCCTTCAACTGGTGCCTGTTTCTCTCCCTCTCTCTCTCCTCTCTCTGCTCCTTCCTCCTGACAACCCTTTGAAATGTGAACGAGGATTTTATTTTTGTACTTTTTATTTCCTGAGTCTAATTTGGCAGCACTTACGTACTTTTGTAAACCAAAAAAGAAAAGAAAAATGGGGAAAGAATCATCTTTTTGTATATACACATGCAAAACTATATTTATATCTAAGAAATAGAGATTGTCCAAATGTGAGCATGTGCTCAAAACCTATTTATTTTGCTAATATATTTATCCGTGTATAAAGGTGGCTGTTTTGTTTTCTGTACAAAGTCATTGGCTGCCCATGTTCAAGAGATGCCTTTTCTTCATTCATCAGGAATAAATTATTTTTAATCTCTATACATTGGCTAATAAGGTGAAGAGTCAAGGGGAGCTGAGTTAGGGTTTAAGGGATGATGAAATTGACCAGAGTTTTCCTTTCTAGATTGTCTGGGTTTTAGTCATATGGACGGCCACAACCTCTGCTAGTCTTCCCTTTTTATGAGTTCAAAGCCTCCCCCATTCATCTCAATGGGATTGTACTACATGGATTGTTCTCTAATGCGGCCACCATTCACTCAAAAACCAACCTCACTTACCTTTGCTTCATGCTGGGCCCACCACTACTATATCAGAAGAATGGATGAGAAGACTCAACTTGTCTTGAAACTTGGGACAAATAAATGGAAGAAGAAATCAACAGATGGGGCAGTTAAGTGGTACTACTGAGGGAGAACTATGGTTTTATTTCATTACTAGCAACAGAGCCCATTGTAAAAATAAATATAATGGGCTCCAGAAGGCCACGCCCGGGAGGGGGGACTTACCTGCACTTTACCTCTTTGCTGGCTCTGTGGCCCCTCAGAGGCCTGCCACCGACAACTCTCCTTTTATCCTGGCACAGGTGTACTGCAAGGTCCTCAGTGTGCCTGCGCCAGGATAACAGGTGAGTCGTTGGGAATACGGCTCACCTTTTATGTTTAAGGATATAGACCACACTAAGATCAAGGCTTGGTGGTGATAGAGTGCCCTCAAGTCAGAGTTGACTTATGGCAACCCCTGATGGGGTTTTCATGCCGAAAGACTAACAGAGGTGGTTTGCCATTACCTGCCTCTCCAACCCTGGTCTTTGTTGGAGTTCTGCCATCCAATTACTAAGCAAGGCCGACCCAGCTTAACTTCTGAGATGTGACAAGATCAGGCTCACCTGGGCTATCCCAGTTAGGGCAAGACCAATGCTTATATTCCAAATATGTTTACAATTGACTTAGAACATTTCATATAGCCAAACCTTACTCTCTGTGATATAACAACTTAACTGTAACCTTCAAAAGCCAATCCCCAACTCACAATGCTTCCAAGGCTGGGTTGACCCAAAATGGTTTTAGTAATCACAGGGCAAGGTATCCCAGGGTCCTTTGCAGTATTGCAAAGGATTATACCAACAAATGTTAATGTTTAGGAACTGTGGTGACTCCAGTGTCTTGCTTTCATTTTCTGGGCAAACATTAAAGCGCTGGGTTTCACCACTAAAATATAAGCTGGTTTAGGAGCGACATAACTAAAAGTCCATCCTCCTTCTTTATATACCATTACAATCTCTGTGGTTGGCAAAGGGTACACTCTTGACTGTACTGTAGTAATGTGTAACTTGATTGATTTTGGATAGGGTTTTTAAATGTATGTTTCAATGGTTTAGATCTGGGTGGGCTAATATCCCAAATAACAACCCCCCACCAAGTCACAGTCACTTATGCAAATGTAGAATCCCAGCTTTACAATGAATACGGTGTAAAATTCTCCTTACTTATTCTATTTTTATACTGTTTTATCCTACATACGAGGCAATTTACAAAAATATAAAGGCTATCAAAGTAATCAAAGTGCCATACTAAATGTTAAAGCACCACAGAGCACTCCAAAAACACATCAGAAGGTCTTTTTAACTAAAGCCCAGTGGGAAGAGAAAACTGTTACAGGCACTCCTGGAAGGAGATTCCAGGGAACAGGCGTCACCTTCAACAGTAATAAAAAAAGTCTGGCCCCTGCCATCCTTATTTTGCCCGTGTGAAGCAGTCAGTAAGGTTAATCATGGGGAGTTACCAGGCCACAAAATAGCCCAATATTGACCCTGACTGCCTGGACATGAAATTCTAGTATTGACCCCTGGCTGACTGGGGCAGGAAGGCTTAAACAAATGCATGTTCTACTTTATTTCAGAGAAACTAGCCCAGTATCATTCACCAAGCTTCACAGTAGAGGAGAGATTTGAACCTGGGTGTCCCAAATCCTAGCTCATCTTCTTAACATCTACGGCATGCTTGCTTTCAGAAGTAAGTCTCATTCAGTTCAAAGGGACTTAAAACATAAAGAGACCTGATGGATGAAGCTACAGTGGATGCTTGCAGTCCAGTAAACTGTTGGACGCTCCAAGCAAAAGCCGACCAGGAGGGCACAATTTAATTGTTATTTTACCTTAACCTGTTGGATATTCCAAACAGACGCTAAACAGGAGGGCTCAGTTTAATTGTTATTTTACCTTATCTGCTATCACCTGTCTTGGATCCCAACAGGTTGAGGTAAAATAACAATTTAATTGTTATTTTACCTTAACCTGCTGGATGTTCCATGCAGCTGCTAAACAGGAGGGCTCAGTTTAATTGTTATTTTACCTTATCTGCTATCACCTGTCTTGGATCAGGAGAAAGGTGGTCTTTAAAAGTTTGCAAGAAAAATTAAAGAAAGGCAACAGCCACCTTATGCCCCAGCATTTCTCTGAACATGGAGACTCTTTGGGTCTTTCGCAGATAGTATAAATCGATAATCCTAGCCTAAATAGCAGGCAATGTGTTAAATGAGACCTAGGCAAGTCCATGCAGTCAAAGAAGCCACTTTATAATGATGGCTGGTGCAAGAAACCCAAAATCAGGGCCACGATGCCCTCTGCTGGTTTGGCGTCTCCAGGATCTAATATTCAGACGTGGCTTGCCTTTAAACATGGAGGCTCAATTTAACTATTTTGGCTCCTTGGATTTGTTTAATTATCTTTTAAAGCCATCCAATCATCATTTCCTAGTGGTCACATGAAACTTTACAGTGATTCAGACCACTGGTCAGTGTTGTCTACTTAGACTTGCAGCAGCTCTCTAAGGTCTCATACAGAGGTCTACGCCCTGATCCTTTTAACTAGAGATGCTGGGGATTGATGCTAGAGACTTTCTGCATATAAAGTATTAAGCCACAGCCCCAGTTGCTGTCTTCCAGGTGGCGGCTGGAAATATCCCAGAATTACAACTGACCCCTAGGCTATAGAAATCAGTTCTCCAGGATGAAATGGCTGCTTTGGAGGGTTGACTCTATGGAATTATATCCTCCTCAAACCCTGCCCTTCCATGTTCCACCCCCAAATCTCCAGGAATCTCCCAACCTGGAGCTGGCAACCTGCAGTATAGGGTTGCCAGTCTCCAGGTAGTGGCTGGAGATTTCCCGGAATTACAACTGGTCTCCAGGCCAGAGATCAGTTCACCTGGAGAAAATGTCTACTTTAGGGGGTGGACTCTGTGGAATTATGCCATGTCACAGGGTCTTTTCCCTCCCCAAACCCCACTTTCTCCAGGTTTCTCCAGCTTTCACCCCCCAGATCGCCAGGAATTTCTCAACCTCAAGCTGGCAAACCTACCACAGTATGAGCTCCACTTGCACAGCGTATTTGGGATTACTGCTGAAGCCACTTTAAAAGGTCTTTTTCACATCCGTGTAAGTGAAGACTGCAACCCTCGGCACACACTACTTGGATGTAGGGTTGCCAGCCTCCAGGTAGTGGCTGGAGATCTCCCGGAATTACAACTAGTCTCCAGGCCACAGAGATCAATTCACCTGGAGAAAATGGCTACTTTGGGGGGTGGACTGTATGGAATTATGCCATGCCAAGGTCTTTTCCCTCCCCAAACCCCACTTTCTCCGGGTTTCATTCTTTCCCAACTTGGAGCTGGCAACCCTACTTGGAAGTAAGGACCACAGAACATGATGTGACTGATTTTTAATGGGAAGTTGATGTTGCTTTGTGAAGAACTGACTGGTTTGAGTTTCAAAATTTTCATCTTTTGGCCATAAAAATAGAATTTAAAAAATGTGGAAATCTTCACCCCCATCTATGTAGCCTTTTTCCTTTTATTCCAGGCTAATCGATTAACAGATTTTGAGTAGCAAAACGTTATTGGGTTTTTTGGGATGCAAGGGATAGAAGGACTGAGACAAATTTTGCTCCTGCCAAAGTAATCTTAGGATCATTATTCTAAGCAAATAAAACAGTATTTCTGAGGTGTATTCAGAACTGTTAAAAAATCTTCAAGCAATCGATCTTTAAAGTATGCATTTGAACAAAGTGAGGTGTTTACGTTGTTAAAAATTCGCTTTCCTACACGTATCATGCACAAAAATAATTTTAAAGCATTGAACTGAATTTTTTTAATCTAGAAATGGTTTCCCGAATCCTCCCCCCCCCCTTTTTTTTTTAGACTTTTGTTTCTTTTTGATGAGGGGAATAAAGTGACGGTTTGAATCTGACAGAATTTAAATTTCTTCCTTTTTTTGGCGCTAACCACGCCCACTCCACAGCCCCCACCCTTCGCAAGCCCTCAAAAGAAACAAACCAGCCTAGCTCCGGGGAGGCGGAGCCTACATTCTGACTGCTCCCGCCAATCAGACACTGTTGCTAAGCTACGGGCTCTAACCTTCGATAGTCGGAAAGAGGCTCTAGAAGGGGCGCATGCGCATTGAGAACAAACGAGTGCGGAAGAATAGGGCGGAAAAGGGACGCACGGATGTGACCTAGCTGCAGTGGGAGGAACAGGAAGTAATAGTTAACTTGGGGGGGGGGTTCATTACTAATTTCTTCTCGTCCGTGCGTTTCCGGTCTGTGGTTGCCATGGCGTTGGAGACGGTGCCCAAGGACCTGCGGCACTTGCGGGCTTGCTTGCTTTGCTCGCTTGTCAAGGTGAGGGAGGGTGTCAGACGGGACGAGGCGAAGGTGGGTTAGGGTGAGGTGGAGGTGGACGGCTTTCGCCTGGCAAGCTGGAAGTTCCTGTTTGTACAGCGCCTGGCGCTGCGTTGGTCATTTCTTATATAGGGTTTCCAACCTCCAGGTGGTGCGTGGAGATCTGGAATTGCAACTGATCTCCAGGCCACAGAGATCAGCACCCCTTCAGAAAATGGCTGCTTTAGAGGATGCGCTCTAGGGCCTTATACCCCACTGTGGTCCCTCCCCTTCCCAAATCCCGAGCTGCTTTCGAAATATTTATTTGCTTCAAATACTTCTAACTCTCCCTCCCTCCCTCCCTCTAGGGGACCCAGAGTTGCAAAATACCAGGTTTACAACCAGAAAGCCAAAAATAATCCAATAACTGCTCGTTACCATTTTGTGTGGTGGCATGTTGTGAAGTCTTATTGGCAAAAGATTGGTGATATCTTAAATGTGATTGTGGGGTGTAGTATACCATTGCTTATGTTCTGTTTTCAGCATTTCTTCAACTCTGTATTGGATTCTTGCTAATGTTATGTCTTTGTAAACTTGTTTATTTACCCTTTGGCATTGTTTATGGAAATGTCCTTGATATTGACTGTACTAGTCTCACAGTGTGTCATCCGTCTTGAGTGTCAGTGAGAAAGGCAGACTATAAATGAAATGAAATAAATACGTAAGTGGAATTCAGTGTTAATTTTGTTTAGCTAAATGGAGGAGAGGGAGCCTGGGAGAAAAGCAAGGGTACTTATGGTAGCAGCAAAGTAGCTTTTAGCAAAGCAGCGGACACAAATATACCAAGTACAGAATTGTAGCTAAGGAAGTGCTGGTACAGCATGATTATGAACAAAGTTACAGTTTGTTGACAGCTGAGTAGAAACAAAGCAGTTCTTTTTTGTGCAAAGATGGAGGCTGTTTATAAACTTACTGGAATGTCGTAAAGCCAAGGGAAGATGTTAATGTTGTGACATTGTCTTGCAATTAAGTTGTATGCCTTTTTGATGTTAGTGTTAAGGTATAAGTTTATGTTAAGAATAAGACTACGTATTTTTGTCTTGTGTATTGTTGATTCCAGGTTTTTGAGGATAGTTGGATAGTTCATTGTTGCCAGAGTGGGCTGTAGGTTTAGGATTGAATTGTTCTAAAAATATTGTTGACTGATTGTTCTTTGATATGTTTATAAATTTTAAAAAACTGCTTACCACTGCTTTCCACCCTCCAATGCCCTTCTAAAAAGATCGGTTTTACATTGCATATTGTGAACCAAGAGACAGTCTTGTGCAAGCTGTGGGTTGGTTTCATGCACAGTTCCAGTTGCTGTGTGTGACAGTAATGGGATTGGCTGTGTCTTGGTAAACTTCCTTTCAGACACTCTGTTGTGGAGGTGGAGAGCAGAAGTAGTTCTCATTTTGATTCCCTTCTTGGATATTCTTCACTGTTTCCTCGTCTCCAGACCATTGACCAGTTCGAGTTTGATGGCTGTGATAACTGCGACTCTTACCTGCAGATGAAAGGGAACCGTGAGATGGTTTACGACTGCACCAGCTCATCCTTTGATGGGTAAGTGTGCCTGTGGCAACTTGGCTGCTCATTTATTCAGCTTGGCCATGCCTGAGACCCTGGAGAGCTGTTGCGAGTCAGAATAGATGATGTTCACCTTGATAGATCTCATTTGGGACTTGAGCCACTTCCCCTATGCACGCTAGTGAAAGGAAATCAGCACACTCCACATTGGCTTGGGGGAGCCACACTGCATTCCCCAGGTTGAGATTTGCAGGGGTAGTGATGGTGCCTGCTTCCTCAGTTATTTTTTTGGGATGATTTCCCCATGGACATTACATGTAATGTTGGCATCATCTGTGGCGCATGATCTTACTGACCCGGATGGTGGCCAGCCTAGTAGGCAGCATTGCGGCAGTGGCTTCCCTACTGGCAGTGGGAAAGGCAAGGGAAAGAACAGCAGGAAGCCATTCAGATATATGCAGTAGCCTGTGAGGAAGGACCAAAGCACATGTTACCAGAAGGTCCCAGGAATGTCCAGGAGAACAGGCATTTTGTAAAATGGTTGGGAAAGACCTTTCTCTCCCTGGAAGCTTTAAGAACAGCTGCCAGTCCAAGTAGACGGTCTGGGCTATAGCCTGAGTTGGTATAAAGCCGCTTGGTATACTTGAATTGCCTGCCAGCTCTATGCATCGTCGAGGGACTCACTTAACCTTTGGGGCATATCACAACAGTTTATGCTGGATTAAGGTGCCATCTATCTTATTTTTATCCCATACATTCCTCCCGGTGATCAAGGCTGCTATCTTGGGTCTCCCTTCCTCAGTTTTATCTTTCCAAGCACTCTGTGAAGGAGGTTAAGCTAAAAGAGAGTGACCGTCCAAAGGGTCACCCAGTGAGCTGCAGGGCCAAGTAGGAATTTAAACCTGGATCTGCTCTGTCCTATGCCAGTACTTTAACCATCTGGGCATGTTCCCTGTTTCCAAGCCACAATTTGGGGTTTTGGAAATTTACGGCCATTAAAAGTTGTCCAAAACAAATTTGCTCGTATGTTGTTAGCAGTTCATAATTCAACAGCGTCAGTTATGGTTAGATCTGAGAAGACTTTACTCCAAATATTGTTTATAGTTCATAAAGCTGCCATTAATTTTGGGCTGAAAATTCAGTTTTGTCCAAGTTCTGTTTTTCTAACCCTGGCTTATGAGGAGATGAAAGCTCCTCATGGTAAAGCCGTATACTACATATGATGACCAAACTGGATTTTCAGAAGGACATTTAAAGAAGCTTGAAATAAAACAAAAACTGCTTGATATAAACAGTCAAGTGGATGCTTCATTATGGGGTACTCTAAGAACTATTTCTCTCTATAGGTTGTTTCTTTCTCCCCCTTCAATTCTTCCATCTTATTTTACTGAGATATTAAATTTTGAGCATAGAAAAGTATTTACCAAGGCACATTCAGACATTTTACAGCTGGCAGTGTTATGAGGTTGTTATAATAAGATTTTGTATAATGAACGTCTCTGTTCCTGTGTTCAGAGAGCTATTGAGGTTTAGCTCATGTGGTTTTTTGGTGCCCAAGGTTCACAGTAGAACATGAACGATACCTTGGGGATATTTAATTACAATGCTCATGGAGGTCCAACCAGAATAAACTTGTGATATTGCTGGCTGATAGAAATAAATGGATTACATTACAGATGTCAAAATTTATCTCGGTTATAAAGATTCCGTCTAAATTCCCTGTTGCTAGCGTGGTTAATGTTAGTTTATACCGGGTCTGATGCATTACTGTAAGAATTACAAATTATTATTAACACTGTACTTTGTATTTCTTCTTATTAAGGCTTATGATTTTAATCATCATTAAGTATTTTGTTTTAATGGATATTTTATGGATTTTAATTTGTACAGTGATTAATTGGATTGATTGTTTTAAAGGTTGCTTGCTAAGGCTTTGAGCCAATGCAATAAAGTTTATGATGATGGTTCAGTGTTCCCCATGGTCATTCCTGGATGTTCTTTGTCTTCTTGCAGCATTATTGCGATGATGAGTCCGGAGGACAGCTGGGTCTCCAAATGGCAGCGAATCAGTGAGTCCTCTCCCCACTCCTTCCAGTTTATATTTACATTTGGGACCAATTTTTGTCAGGAAGATCTCTCAGGAGGGAACCCAGCCTCGGTTGTCATTTCTTGAGGGCTTTTCTAATCCATATCATTTGCCCCTGTGAGCTTTGCAAGGAGTTGTATTAACTTGCAGCCTCTAAGCCTGTTCTTGATGTCTCAGGAGCTCTCTGGGGAAAAGATTCTGCAGTTCCCAATCTCGGTGGCAAGTCTTCCTTCTGCTTTTTTTAAAAAAGGTTTATTCAGCACTCATGGCTTGTTCACCAGCTCCCATGACTGCACACTTTTCTTCTAAATTGCTTGGAGATATACAAACTAGGTATTTCTCTCTCTCTCTCTCTCTCTCTCTCTCTCTCTCTCTCTCTCTCTCTCTCTCTCTCTCTCTCTCTCTCTCTCTCACACACACACACACACACACACACACACACACACACACACACACACACACACACACAAAATAATATTGAGTGTGTTTATTATATGCAAGGCATGCGATGGTTGAGATGCTGTGTTAATAGATACTTGTCACCTCTTAAGAGGTTTTTTTTACATCTTGGGCTTAATGCTTACATTTGAAGCAGACTCTTTGTTTCTATACAATCTCGAGGTGGGAGGTCAGCCTTTCATTAATCTCAGTAGCCTTTTTGTTTCTAAGAGGCTTAGCTTCTCATTTATCCTTGCAGCATCCCTATGAGCTATATTGTCTCAGGTGCTTAATGGCTGTGTAGGATGGCTGGATATCCCTCTTCAAAACCCAGTCCATCTAGTTATGCTGGCCTCTGCTTCAGAATAGAGAAGCAGTAACTTAAAATGTTGTCCCTTCTCAGGTAACTTCAAGCCTGGCGTCTATGCAGTGTCTGTGACTGGCCGCCTGCCCCAAGGTAATCTGCATGGCTGTCTTTGGAAGGAATGGGAAGTTGGAAATCTTGCCTGTCAAATAAATGAAGCGTCAGATACTTGGGGCCCATTTACTATGGAGCCAGCACATGCCTGGGCTATAACTCCTGAAAGGAAGAGTTGTATCCAAACAAGGGGGGGAGGAAACAATATGAGAATTTAGACCCCAGGGAAAAGAAGCCTGAACTGCACTGATGAACTAAATACAGAATTCACTGGCACAAGGTAACCACTGCCTTAGATGGCTGTAAAAAGGGATGAGCTTAGTTCATGGAAGGAGGAGAGGTTTATCAGTGGCTATCAGCCATTTATAGTTAAACTAACAACAAAGTCCATTGTGCGAAAAAATACAATAGGTTCTAGAAAGGAAAGGGTGGGCAGACTGGCATTCCCTCCTCTGTCACTGATCCCGGCCGGTGAAGGAGGGGGGTAGGCATGGCCACCTGCTCCATGCCTGATCTCAGCCACGTGAAGGGGTGGTGGGCTTTGCTACCTGCTCCATACCTGATACAGGCTGGATAAAGGGGGTGGGCATTGCCACCTGCTTCACTCCTGATCCCAGCTGGGTGAAGGGGAAATGAGCATTGGCTCCTGCTCCGTGCCTGATCACAGCTGGGTGAAGGGGGGTAGGCATTGCCTCCTGCTCTGAGCCTGGTCCCACCTGGGTGAAGGGGGGTGGGCATTGCCACCTTCTCCCTGCTGGGTGAAGGGAGGAGTGGGCATTGCCTCCGGCTCTGCGTCTGATCCTGACAATTGAAGGTGGGCTGCGGGCTTTGCTACCTGCTCTGTTCCCAATTCCGGCAGGTTGAAGGGGAGCGGGCACTGCTGCCTGCTTGGCACCTGATTCTGGCAGGGTGAAGATGGAGTGGGTATTGCCGCCTTCTCAGTGCCTTATTCCGGCTGGCTGAAGGGACGAAGGGCATTGCCTCCTGCTCCATGCCTGATCCCAGCCAGGTGAAGGCGCAGAGCGGGCATTGCCACTTGCTCCATTCCTGATCCTAAATGGGTGATGGCAAAGGGCAGGCATTGCCACTTGCTCCGCTCCTGATCCAAGCTGAGTAAAGGGGGGCAGGCATTGCCACATGCTCCACTCCTAATACCAGCTGGGTTAAGGTAGATGTGGGCATTTACACCTACTCCGCTCCTGATCCCAGCTGGGTTAAGGCAGGGGGTGGGCATTGCCACCTGCTCCGCTCCTAATTCCAGCTGGGTTAAGGCGGTGGGTGGGCATTGCCACTTGCTCCGTTCCTGATCTTGGCTTGGGCTTCCCGCCACAGCACGCTCTATGGAGGGACATGGTGCCTTGCCTGGACTTCCCTCCATGGCAGTGCCCTCTGGTGGTGCACCAGGGTAGGAAGTGAGTCATCTTGAATACGCTTACTCAGTTATATAGTAAGATAGGACTTCACTGTTCAGAGGCAGTGTCCCACTGAACACCTTTTGCTGGAGGGAATCATCCATTGAGGGATATTGCTTTCTTGCCATACTTGTGGATTTCCAGGAGACACTTGGCTAGCTACTGTTGAACAGTGTTACACTAGGTGGACCTTTGGGCCTGATCTGGTAAGAACTTTCTCAGTGGTGCTCGCTCCACCCAAACTTGTATCACAGGCCAGTTTGGCAAGCTTTGGAAAGTCACTGTTTCTTGTTCACTGCGTGGGGCAAACTGCGAGAAACATCCCTCACCTCCCTCCTTGCTTTTCTTTGCTGCAGGGATTGTGCGAGAGTTGAAGAGCCGTGGGGTGGCCTACAAGTCTCGTGACACAGCCATAAAGACTTAAGGAACCTTCTTGCCCCTTAAATCCTGCACCGTGCAGACCTCGGTTTCTGTAGAGACTGCCGTATAGAGCTACCCTAATGCTCTGCAGGGGAATCGGGGATCTCTGTATGAATGAGCGGGACTCGAGAGGACTTCTTCATCCCAGCCTTGGCAGCTGAGCCAGGCAGGGATTTCCTTGAGAGTCCATAAGCAGGAGCACAAACCGCTGCCAAGGGAATGGAGGGGGCGCTGTTTTTGTAAATATTTTGAATAAATTTTGTTATGGGATCAGAAAACTATTCTGTATAATTCTTGCCAATATTGATTTCTCTACCTTCTGTACAACACAAAGCTACTGAGCCTGTGGACTATAGTTGCCAGTTTTACTTTGAGATGGCCTGGGATAGCATCTCCTCTCTTTGAGGAGGGAGTGTGACTCAGGTGTTAGTGAGGCTTTGCCTGAATGTTCACTCTTTCGCCTCTCAGGCAGCAGAAGTTGGGGAGGACCATTGTGTGCCTTGGGCTCTGGAGAGCCACGGCCAGTTGGAATAGATATAAGCTGGCTAGACTGAGGGTCTGATTCAGCGGTGTATGCAATGCATACATGCTACAAATGTTGGCTTATGTTGCATCCTTCATTTTGAAAGCTTTTTATAATCTCTCTACTTGATTCTCCCATTGTTATGTTTTACACATGGGAAACCAAGGCTGTGAGAGCCCGCAGCTAGGCAATGTGCCTGTGGCAGAAATGGGGCTTGAACCCAGCACTGAGACTTGAGTTCAGGCCATTGCATGGTAATAGCGCCCAAATAGTTTTTCGTGTGCTTCCACATGGCTCTCAGGACAGTTGTTTCAGCTAAGCATCTGCTATAAGGGATCTCACACAACTTCTTTATGGATTCCAGTAGAATCCAGATTTTCTCTATAGTAAGACCTGAAGTTTGGACAAAAATCTGGTCCTCTTATATACAAAAAGAACTTCACAAAGTAGAACAATTTCTGCAGTCAGGAATTTTCTTTGAAGGGGGCCTTGGGACCTTTATTAATATAGGAAATAGCAATCTCCTCTGATGAATCAAACCTGCAAACACCAAAGAAGAATGGAAATGTGCAAATCAAAGCTGATTAGGTGTAAGGGGAAAGATCTTGCAAGCTCTCCAATTCATTCTGACTCCAAAGTTTCAGGATGGGTAGCAGAATTGAAAAGACCATAACACAAGAGTATAAAAATAAAAATGCAAGTTAAAGTCTCATGGCCACAAAAGGGACTCTGGAAACTCCAGTATGCTCTTTATGGGAGGGGAGAACTTGGAGATTGGTGGTCCCACCAGCTAGCCTCTGTGGTTTTAACAGGCCATGTGAGAGGTACCAAAAGGAGGCTGCTCCCAGCCCTCAGGAGGGGCTGCAGTGTGCAGAGATGCTAAAATGTTTGGGGACTCTAAGGGGCAGTGAAAGCTGTAAAGAGTTTGGGTGAAAACAAACTAGTGGCTGATGATTGAACAGGTTTTGAGGGTGGGTTTTTTTGCCTCTAGACTAGAGGCTTATTTCAAGCTGCCACATGGGGGCAGTGCAACTCTGTCTTGGTGTTAGATCAAGATGGGCAGCTGTGTTTGTAGCAGCAGAAAAGAGCAAGAGTTCAGTAGCACCTATAAGTCTAACAAAATTTGTGGCAGGGTATGAGCATTCGTGAGCCACAGCTCACTTCTGTCTTGGTGTGCATGGCTGCTCTTAGGTCAATAGCTCTTTCCCCAACTTTTAAAGCCCTCAAGGTGATTTGTTCTTTTTTCCATTAAAATGATGGTTATTCACTAACTCAAAATGTATACAGCTGAGTTGCCGAGAGCTTTTCTAACTTTATTTGGATTCACAAGAGTCCAGGCAGTGATGGGTGGGTGTACGTATATCACCACAGGTTCCACTTTTCAAGTGGCACATGGGCTATGAGAGGGTCATGCCCAAGGCCTGGAAAGGAGGCTGTGGCAGAAACTCAACCCTGACCTTGAGGCTGGTCCAGATCTCTTAAGGCTGCCCTTTTCGCATACGTTTGCTTAGATTCTGCCCCACAGCTCTCCCTGCCCACTCTCTAGCTTGTTCTCCAGATGGCCAGCTCAGGCTGTCAGTGAGGAAGTGAAGACCTGATTGCGTGCTTCTATTTAAAGAGAAGGAAGAAGAAATGGGGACAGTTCCCAGGAGCAACCTTGGGAAAGTCCGTGCTGGCAGGACTATAAATCCTTTCTACTGACAGTTTGGTAACTCTGTGTCCACTCTCGGCTTCTGCTCAGACAGGCAAGGGCAATGCTTCCTTCTCTGCCCTTTCCATGTTGGAAAGCTACCCTGGCATTTATGGGGCAGGAGAACCTCCCTCCCCCAGAGAGTCAATGAACTACCTCCTTATCCACAAAGATGTCCTGTTTTGCTACATCACCTCAATGTATTTGCAGTGGAGAAAGTCCTCTGTCTTAGTGCCTTAGTATCAGTGAATAGCTTGGAAAGGTGGGCATCTCTCATTGGATCTATCAGTGCCCCAATTCTTAAGCAGTGGAAGAAGTCATTAAAAACTACCTGAGTAGAATGAGTGAACCCTGTTTCCTGCAAAATACTTCCTTGCATACAGAAAGCTAGCAAGCCAGGGAAAAGACTGGGCTAGAATATTCCCTGGCAAGTAGTTTTCTATAGGGAAGGAGGAAATCACAGGAGCACATGAAGCTGCCTTTTGCTGAATCAAACTCAATGCTGACTGCTTTGATTGGCAGCACCTCTCCAGGGTCTCAGGCAGAGGTCTTTCATATCAGCGAAGACCTGATCCTTTCAACTGGAGATGCTGGGGATTGAACCTGAGACCTTCTGCATGCCAAGCAGATGCACTGCCACCAAGCCGTGGCCCAGCCCATCTTTTTATATGCAGTCTGTATGGTATAAAGCACAAGCCTGTCCCTGCTCTCTGAAATGGCGCATCCCTACCAGAAGTTTATTCTGTCTCATTTTCTGCTCACAAGAGCCAGGCTGACAGAGACAGAATCCCTACTCCAAAGTGGGAGTAAGGAGCCAGACTATGGGAAGAACAGAAAGGAGGGGTATTAATTGAGAATAAAAATAAGAACCCATTTTAATAAGAAGAGGATACGGAAGACTTCCAGGTAGTGGCCTCCAAATACATACATCCACAGCACGTGATTTATGCAAAGTCCATTGACTTGCAGGCAGTGGCTTCCTTGGTGTCACTTAGAGTCTCTCTACACGAGACATCCAACATGTGAAGAACATGTGTTGGGAGATGCAATGGTAGCCAGGAAGGGTAGTTTAAAAAGACAGAGCTGGCTGCAGGGCAAAGGCTATGCTATACACTCAAGCTGTGTGTAGGGGCTGTGAAATGCCAAAAGGGAAATTTCAGCCCATTATAACCTCTCTGGGTCCTAGCCTGGCTCTGGAAGGCAGCTCCAGCCCATTTCCATTCCTCGCTGCCCTCTGGTTCCAATCCCACATGGTTTAAGACTGGAGAGGTGAAACTGGCAGAGCCTTCTGGAGGCAAAAATGAAATTGACAAACCCTCTGAGGAGTGATTCCCCGGCTGTCTTTTTAAACTACATTTCCCAGAAACATTGTGTCTCCCTACATTTGTCGAACATGAACTGAGGCGTCTTGTGTAGAGAGTCTTAGTGTAGCTAATGTATGCCTTGCATTTGACACCTCTAGACACTGTCTGTGCAGCCTCAAGAAACTAAGCCAAGCTGCATACTCGAAGGCTGCAGTAATCCCTCTTTGATTTGATGACTTTTGGGGGTTTTGTTATACTTGCTGGTTGCTGGCTGACTTGTTCCATGTCTGCCAATGTGAGAGGGTGAGGCTTATGTGTGGGAAATTCCCCTCCAGGTGCAGATGAGGACCCTGGTATTCCTGCTCCTGAGACGGAATTTTGGCTACGGAGTGTCAGTTTCCTTGCCACAAGCTACATTTGCTGACCCCCCCACCCTTTCCCCCCCTGCTGTCCTCATCCTGCATCCAAGTACCCTAATTACACCAAGTTCCACCCTGGGGGGTTCCGCTTTGAACAAGGCCTGCATCGTTTAAGGTGAACGCAGTCACTAGCTCTGTGTAGCAGTTTATTACCAAAAGCTCAGCAATTCTGGTTTTTGTATCCAGTCTGGGACTGCAGGAAAAAGAGATGGGTTGGCAGCCCAAAGTACTTGGCTGGCAAGCTGTGTCAGCTCGGCAGGTCACACAAGTTGCGTGGGCCTGAAATAAGCCTGGCTCTCTCTTGCTCTCGCTCTCTCTCTCTCTGGCATGGCCAAGTGCCTCTTCTGGGCTCCTCGCAAGTCATCTGCTTTAGCACGCTGCCGTCAAGATGTTTTGTTGGCATCGTATGGCCATTGCGCTATTGTTCAAAAGTCATAAAGAGATGGGTGTTCTGAAGGTGCATGCCGTTCCGGTTTTATAATACCCATCATGCTAGCTGCGAACTTCCAATTGGCAATTAAATCTTTCTGAAGTAGGTAGAGCCATGGTGATGCACGCTCCATCAAATGCTGCATTCCAGATTTAGTAAACCCGCCCCCCCCTGCTTTGTTGAGCTGGAAGGAGGGAAGAAAGTGTCAGGTTTTCAAAGCAACCCCTCTGCATGTGCGTTTAGAAATAGCAATGACCTACTTTATGGTAGCATCTAACTGCAGGCGCCTTCAGTTGCCCTGGTATTCTTCACAGCTTTGGTCTTGTGATTCTCCTGGCTGAAGATGGCCCCTTGCCATGAAGCTGCACAGGGACAGATTGCCACCTCTGTTAATCTGGCCCTACTCTTGTGCCTTTAATAGTTGCTTGACACACAGGAATAAGGTGAAGCTTTTTCTATTATCTCCATAGCTGGAAAAGCATCACCAGCTAAATTTCCGTGTTTCAGGAGGCGGCTGTTATAGCACAGGAGCTGGCCAGGTGGTTTTTTTCATTCTCCTGATCAGTTGGCAACTCTGTCTGGCACACACATTTACCCAGTATGTCTTTTCCTAGGTCAGAGATGCCATGATGAAAAGAGGAAATTTTCACCTTGTTGGGCAACTATTAAAGGCTTGACAGCAGGCAAAGGGAAAATGTGATAATCTTATTTGCTTATTTCCATAAGAGAAGAGGGAATATTTTTTGCTTAGACAATGAAAATAAAGTTGCAATAAAAAAATGAAAAGCAACAGCAAGCCAGCATGGTGTAGTGGTTAGAGTTTTGGCCTCGCAGCTGGAAGGCCCAGGTTTGAATTCCTGCTCTGCCGTGGAAGCTTGCTGCACAACCCTGGGCAAGTCACTCCCTCTTGCCCTAGCCTACCTGACAGGGTTGCTGTGAGGATAAAGGAGAGAAGGTTGTAAATCACTTTGGGTCCCCACTGGGTATAAATGAAGTAAATAAATAAATACAAATTAATAACAATTAGAAAATGGGTGCTGCACAAGGAAAACAGTAGTCATCTGCCATTTTAAAAAAAAATGAAAAGGGGAGTTGAACGTAAAAAAACAGCAGAGGATCTTGGATCTGTCAAAGTGATTGCCTATATGCGTCATCGCCCCGGAGAAGCCGGTCTCCTTGGTTGCTTCCTGCCTCTTCTCCAAAGCCGGGGAATCCTAAGATGTTCCCTCTGTGCAGATCTCAACCATCAGACAGGCATACAAAGGAGAAGGCAGTCCTTTTGTTTACATGGAAACCAGAGCGTAAGACACAGCAAGCCTGTGCAGAGGGTGATCTGTCAAGTCAAGCCCAGCCCTCTAACCAGATATGACAGCTCTCCAAAAGCATGATAAAAACTCTGGGAGGGCAGGGCTGTGGACCCCTGGGAGGCTGCAATGAAGCAGCCAACACAGTCGATGGCCAGTAGAAGGCAGATGAAAGTGCTTCAAGGTGTGATTATCTCCTGGAACTCTTTGTCACAGGATGCAGCAACAGCCACCCGTTAAGGAGGCTTTTGTAGAGGGTTAGACAAATTTGTGAAGTAGAGAGCTATCCAGGGCCATGATGACTAATCGGAACCTCCAGTTCAGAGGCAGTGTATCTCAGGGCCAAGCTACAAGTGACAAATGACACTTGAACGGCAAGTGGATTGAGTGGAGTGCAAGTGAACAGGGAGAAATACACTTGCCGTTCAAGTGTCATTTGTCACTTGTAGCTTGGCCCTCAGAATACCAGTTTCTGGAGGTTGCACAGGGAGTTTTGGCTTCTGTACCTTCCTTCTGGGGCATCTGGCTGCACTGTGGGAAACAAGATGCTGGACCAGACAGTTATGTCCAGCAAGACTTACTTTACGGTCTTAGTACATGGCATGGCCGATAGCCTCTATTTGGCTCGGAGAGTCCTATGTTGCTTGTTTCAGCTATCACAGAGGCCAAAATAATTTTATTTATTCATTTAATTTGATTTATATTCCGCCCTCCCCACATCAGCAGGCTCAGGGCGGATTACAACCAAGTTTAAAATCATATTTTAATACAATTAAAAACCGTATATACAATTAAAAACCGCAAAACATCTTAAATACACAGATTAAAATACATATATACATATACATACATACATACGTGTGTGTGTATAAAAAACACAGCGGCACACAGTGTGTATAAAAAACACAGCGGCACATAATCTAAATGACCACCTTTTTAGCCATCTCCGAAGCATTTTGGCAGGGAAATATGAGAGATGGGGGTATCACTAGCAGGGAGGGCATACATTGTACTCCCCCGGCTAGGGGGCACCGTCTCGCATCAACCAAATGCCCGGTGGAACAGCTCTGTCTTACAGGCCCGGCGAAAAGCTAACAAGTCTCTCCGGGCCCTGGTCTCATTGGACAGAGTGTTCCACCAGGCTGGGGCCAGTACTGAAAAAGCCCTGGCCCTGGTCGATGCCAGGCGGGCCTCCCTAGGGCCAGGGATTTTCCTTTGAACAAATCTAATTTAAGATAGCCTGAGACTGGTTTAACGATCAGGGCTCTTGGATCTTGGGAGTGGCTGAGGATTTGCTCATGAGCAAATCCCCTGCACTGAACCGTTTGGCAAGTCTGCAGTGGGAGGGAGTTCCACACTCCCCAGGAACGCCATCCCTTGCCGGATCTTAACATGATGCAACAGTTAATGGAGATGGCTCCATTAACAGGATACCCCTAACGTTCCTGGATTGTGCCTGGACACAGAGGAGCAGAGACAACAGCGGACTCTCAGGTATATTGAGCCTAAACTTTCTATTGGTTGTAAGCAGCATCTTGAATTGCACTCAGGTAAGAACAAACATTTGAGGTGGGCGAATCGACCCCTTTCTCCTCCCCACTGGCTAACTGCAGCCTACCCATCCGGGCTTCGAAACAAAGGCTCTTTGCAGACATTAACAAATGATGATTTTGTTGCCCTAGATGGTGAGTGAGAAAGGAGGGGGAGAGGGAGAGGCGGGAGGGGTACGATATTTTCCATTAGAGATCAAAGCTCATCAGCAGAACTGTCTGTCTTTGGAGAAGCAGCTGCAAGCAGAACCGCACGGCTGCTGAAGCGGTAGCCTCTAGGAAAAGCACGTCGCTGAAAGCCAATAGTGCCCTGTGTGCACCATTTACGCATTACTGCATGGTTCATTTGTGGGCTGTGATAAGTAGCGGGAAGTCCTAGGGCTGGAGGGGCCTATAGGGTCATCTTGTCCTGCCAGAGGGGGCCCTCCAGGGCTTGGTCTCAGAACCTGTTTTAAGAGTCGCCGCTCAGCTCTTCAGAACACACAGGGCAATAAAACAGAAGAGAGTTCTTCTGAGCATGCACAAAGTGCCTGTAACTCAGATTTCCCCAAACTGATTGTCTCTCAAAAGCAAGGCTTGCTTCTCAATGGGAGGGTGTGGCTTGTGGGCAGGACTGAGCGCTTTGCGGCTTAGCTGGCTTGCTCACACCCTCTTTTCTCAGTGGGGTTCTTCTGCGACAGACCCACTCTTTGCTTGACAGCCATTGGTATGAAGCTGCTGGCTGGGGTTTGATGGCCTCTTCTTGGCCACTTGTCCTCCAAATACCTGAAGCCCCGCTTTGTTAGTCCAGGGCCAAAATGGTTGCTTTGAGTGCAGGAAGTCCTGGATTCAAATCCTGCATCAGCCTAAGCCTGGTGGGAGTATACTCTTATAAGTCTTACTGACTCCTTGTCAAGAAGGTGGCAAAGGACTGAACAGACTTTGGTTCACATTTTTCATGAGCCACGGACTCTCTGTTGATTTGATGCAGCAAATTAAGTCACCACTCAGTCCTCTTTAAGGAATGGGTCTTGCTTATTACAACCAAGTCCAATTCCATTGTGGGACTTGCAGCCTGACATTGTACAAGTTGTCTCAGAGGTAAGACCGACTGGATTCAATGGGGCTGGTGCCGAAGACCCTCCACCCTCAGGGCTCAGCTGGATGGACACAACATCGGGATAGGTTGGGGAGGGCCAAGTTGACAGAGAAATTGAGAAATCCCTGGAGATTTGGTGGGGGGATGGAGTTTGGGGAGGCGAGGGACCTCAGCGGGGTATAATGCCCAAGAGTCCACCTTCAAAAGCAGCCATTTCCTCCAGGGGAACTGATCTCTATGGCCTGGAGATCGGCTGCAATTCCGGGAGATCGCTATTTCCCCCCTCCCGGAGGTTAGCAACCTACGGCGGAGCCCCTGCCTTGCCGGAGAGAAGCTGCAGCCTCGGGCGCCTCCCGTGCAAAAGCGGGGGCGGCTTCCCCGGGGAGCCTTTCCGTGCCGCCGGCCCGAGCAGCACGTGCAGCCGCCCGCGCCCCTCCCCTCCCCGTCCCCGCACCGTTTCCAAGGCAACCGGCAGAGCCCCCGTCTCGGCGTTGGGTGTCCGCGGGGAGCTCTGGGCGCGCGCCCGGCCGGCCAGCCAGCCCCTCCACGCGCAGCGCCCGCCCGGGCAGGGGGCGAGGCCAGCCCCGCCGCCCGCCCCTCCGCTCGCTCCGCTCCGCTCCGCCGGCCCTGCAGTGCGGGCCATGCCGCCCAGGCGGCGGGCGCGGTGATGCCTGCCGGGCTGCGGCTGCTGCTGCTGCTGCTGCGGAGCCCCGCCGACGGAGCCGCCCGGCGCGCCGGGCACCGAGGCGATGAGGCCCTCTCCGGAGAGACGCCAGAGCGGCCCGCCCCAGCCCCAGCCCCAGCCGCCGGCTCCGGAGGGCGCCCGGGCAGCCTGCGCCGCGGAAGGCTCCGCGCATCGCCAGCCGGAGGGCTCGGGACAGGTAACGCCACGGCGGGGCCGGAGAGCCTCCATGGCCAGCGGCAGTCTCTCTGCAGGCCAGAGGCTTGGGAAGGGGGGACGTGGAGCCTTGCTGGGCATCCGCGTCGGACTGCGAATGGACCGGCAGCGCAGCTCCAGCGCAATCCTGCGCAGCGTTTTGATGCATTGAGCTCCAGGGGCTGGGAGGGGAGTCGCTCAGCGCAGGGTGGCAGGATTCCGGGGGCACCTTAGAGGCTAACCAGATCTTTAAGGCAGAAGCTTGCAAGAGTCAAAGCTCCCTTCGGCAGATACGGGGCGAAGTTAGGCAGGGTTGGAGTCCAGTGGCACTTCAGAAGCCAGCAAGATTTCCGGAGTGTATAAGCTTTGGAGAGTCGAAGCTCCCTTCTTCGGGTCCTGCATAGCATTGGCACTGCCAGTCTAGCCTCCCCTTTCAGTTCTGTTCAGTCAGTCCTTTACTGGCATAGGAACAGATAAGATGGAACATAAAATGCACATTGCTTTGAGATTACATTGGATGCAGAATTCTCCGCAGTGATACCATCTTTCCCTCAGTAGTTGGTGAGCAAAACCCACGGCCAGGGGCACCGAAGCAAAAGCCTCCTTGTGCCACTGCCCCCCCCCCCCCTCACTGGCATGCAGAGATGCCTGCCTTGGAAGACGAACCTTTAAAGTCTGATGGTTGTTGTGGGTTTTCCGGGCTGTATTGCCGTGAAAACCCACAACAACCATCGTTCTCCGGCCGTGAAAGCCTTCGACAATACATCTTTAAAGTCTGCTTTAGAAGCAGCACTTGTGGACCTAGGAAAGCCCAGGTGTGGTTGGTTCTTGGGAATGCCCAACAAAAATGGCAAGCTCAGATGGCTTTTTGAAAGGCGCAGACAGATTCCTGGCAGAGAGATCTAAATGACAGCTAATAGCCACGAGGGCTAAATGGAACCTGCATGCCCAGATGCAGTCTACCTCTGAGTGCCAGGAGGAAGGGGCAAGCAACAAGAGCATTGCCTTCGCTGCTTGCTTGTGGGCTTCCCAGAGGATTGTGGCTGGAGCTGTGAATGCTGGACTAGATCACGCAGGACTAGATCACGCAGAGTGGTCTGATCTATCAGGGCTCTCCTTCCATCTCTGATTCTCATTCACTCCTCTTCCTCCGCTCTTGTTTGCAGACCACGCCGATGGTGTTGCCTGATAATGCCATTTTAAACATGGCATTATTAATATTCACTCCCTCCTGCCCTATTTCAGCAGCATATTTTTTTCCCCCTGTGCTGCGAATTTGTCCTTGCCAGTAGCAAACCTGTGGCTGTAAGAAGAGATGCAGTAAGTCTCGTTTTAGGCAGGCACGAAGGAGCGACCATGTTTTTTCCCCATGCTGTATTTGAGCTGCAGTGCTGTCCTTAAAAAAAAAAAATCCAGTCTGTAGGTACCTTCCCTAGGGGGCTGTCCAGTCCGGCAGGAGAGAACTGGTTGGTGAAAGGGGATGTGTATGTGGGGTTGTGTGGGCTCCTTTCCTTTCCTTTCCTTTCCTTTCCTTTCCTTTCCTTTCCTTTCCTTTCCTTTCCTTTCCTTTCCTTTCCTTTCCATGTATTCCATGTAAGCAAACCAGAGGAAGATGCTGCTGCAATCATACTTGGCTTTCACATTACACATGTCTTGTGTTTAAATAGACTTGTAAATTGCAGCTCACCAACAGCGAGCGATGGCATTCCAGGCAAACAAGACAGGGAAGATATGTAAATTGGTTTTACAAGATGGCTTTTTTTTGGTACGCAGGCTAGTAAGTGTATTTTCTTTTCGGCACGCAAGCAATAATGTTGACTCCTTTGAAAATCTCTGTTTAAAGGATCTTTGCACGTCTTTTTTCCGGAATTCTTTTCTCTGGCCCTGCAAGGTAGGCCACAGTGATTGTCCCCCATGGGTGTGTTAAGGTTCCGGATCAGGAACTCCTCTGTTCTTGGATTATACTTTCAGCTCCCAGACTGTGGAAGTTTCCTGAAGGGCTGGGTTAAGATGTCACGTTTTCATTCATTCTTCCAAAGAGTTCAGTGTATATGAATCGGACCGTCTCATGTTCTCCCTTACAACAGCCACGTGTGCTAGGTTAGGCAGAAAGAGAGCAACTGGGTCAAGTTCTCCCCCTCGTTCAGCCATGAAACTCCCCATCCACTTTACGACTGAATGAGGATTTGAACCTCACATGCTTTCTAACTACTGTACCATACCGTTTTCCAGGGCTTTTTTTCTAGGAAAAGAGGTGGTGGAACTCAGTGGGTTGCCAGCACAGGAGGCAACTCTTGGCGGGAGGTGGTGCCCCTGGTACCTACCACATGTGCGCACACAAAGTGCATGCATGCTCCCAGGGCCAATGACATCACTTTGGGTCAGCTGGAACAAGGGGGGAGTTTTTAAAAGTTTAAATCATCCTTGGCGAAAATGGTCACATGGCTGGTGGCCCCGCCCCCTGATCTCCAGACAGAGGGGAGTTTAGATTGCCCTCCGTGCCACTGGAGTGGCGTGGAGGGCAATCTAAACTCCCCTCTGTCTGGAGATCAGGGGGCGGGGCCACCAGCCATGTGTCCATTTTCAAGAGGTTCCGGAACTCCGTTCCACCACGTTCCAGCTGAAAAAAAGCCCTGCCATTTTCCTTCTGGATCACTGAAGAGGGAAGGACAGGCTTGGGAAGACCAATATCAAATCAGTTGCTTTCCCCCCCTTTCTGCATATGAGGAACATATAAGTCTGGTCTTGCATCCCAAAGCAAGGCCCTTGAATCGGCTAAGGTCTCTGCAAGACCAGAGGCCTTTTGCCTTGTATCTGGCTCAGAGACCTTGATATGGGAGGGCCACCAGCAGATGACCTAAATAATGGCCCAAGAGGTTCATGAGCTGATGCAACGCATGTGCCCTTTGCACCTCTCGTTTTGCAAAGGGGTATTCTGGGGTAGAGATGAAGGCAGCTGTCTCCTTGCCCTGCCCGCTGGGCAATCTCTGAATGAAAGTGGCTCCTGTTTAGGAGAACTTGCACTGATTCCTTGCGAACAATGTGTGGCGAAAGAGGATCGGCTTGTGCCCTTTGCCCAGAATGGAGACTCCTTTGAATGGGGGGTGGGCCATGAAGCAAAGGTTTGTTTTCTTGGGGGGGGGGGTATCTATGAACTGCAGCACATCAGGGTCTTTTTTTTAATTAATAATTTTTTATTGGATGGGTCAATATATAGTCAGATTAAAACACAAATACAGTCCATTTCAATTCCCACAAGTATATTTCCCCACCCCCTCCCCTCCCCCTTTTCAATGTTGACTTCCAACAGCACTCGAACCCCCCACTATTAATATCACATTATTTCTATATTATAGTTGTTCTTATCTTGTTATTGGTAAAGATCTTAACTATATCTTATCTTACTTAGTATCGTTAAAACCCTTCAAAAGACCATAATTGTCCCTTAACATCCCATTTCTTTTCCATATATTTTTTCAGCTTTTTCCAATCTTCCAAAAATGTTTTTGGTTCTTGATCCTTCAAGTTTCATGTTAGTTCGTCCATTTCAGCCATGTGCAACAATTTGCTTGTCCATTCTTCAATTTCAGGTATTTCTTCTTTCTTCCAGTATTGAGCATATAATATTCTTGCTGCTGTTATCATATAATATAGCAATGTCTTATCATTTCTATTAACATCTTCTAAGTGCAAAGATAATAACAGCATTTCTGGATTTTTAACAACATTATACTGGAGTATCAAAGACATCTCAGCACATATTTTAGCCCAAAAGTCTCTAGCCTTACGGCAAGTCCACCACCACATCAGGGTCTCATCTGGTTTAGAGGATTCTTTTTTTTTGCTGTGGCTTAAGCTGATTGCTTGCCTTTAAAAGAAGAAGAAGAAAAGGTCAAGAAAAGAGAAGAAAGATTCCATCTGCAGAAAACTCAGCTCTAAATGTATCCCTGGTCATCTAGAAAAACGGAATGCAGGAGGGGCTTAATTTGCAGGGTTACCTAGGCTTGGCCTACGCTTGCCAGCTCAGGGTTGGGAAATTCCTGGCAATTTGTGGGTGGAGCCTAAGGAGGGCAGACTTTTAGGGGGAGCTCAGCAGGGACGTGAAGTCCAGTCCTTTTCTCTAGGGGAATCTCCAGGCCCTCGCCTGGAGGTTGGCAACCGTAGCTTCCCCCAATTTTTGTGAACCTGTGAAGCAAAATGAAGCAAGGATCCCTTAGAGCATGCACAAAGTGCTTTCACTTTAAAGATAACCATGACCATCAACTTGGATGGCTTTTTAAAAGAATTCGACCAGTCATTTTAACCTTTAACCCGGTACTGTCAGCAGCAGACAAAGTGAAAAATGCATCATCAAAGTGCAAATTTGAACCCCCAAACTCCACTCCAGACAATGGAGTGTTCTTTATATAGATATATTCATGATATATCCATACGATGAGGGATCATTTCGTAGAAAAAGAGCTGGAGGAACTCATTAGCATAACTCATTAGCATAACTCATTAGTATATGCCACGCCCCTTGACATCACTGGAAATGTGTCATTGGCTTAACTGATTTGCATATGCCACACCCCCTGACATCACCTATCCTGGCTGTTTTGGACCCAGTCCTGGCTATTCAGGGCCGAAATTGGGCTCAAAATGACAAAAAGAGGCTGAAAATGGCCGAAAAGGGGCCCAAAATGGTCCGGATCGGGCTGCTGCTGAGCAGGAGAGTGATCCACCATCCGTCAGAGGCCCGATCCAGGCCATTTTGGCCCCAATCCAGGACGAAACGGGCCCAAAATGGCCGAGAGTCAGGTGGGTGGGGCCACCTGACATGTGACCTCTTTGGGGAACTGCCGGAACTGTGTTCCGGCATGTTCCCCCTCAAAATGAGCCCTGCATACGATAGACAGACCACCGCCATGCCTTCCATGAGATCCTTGCACCTGATGGGCGTCGGCCAACTCTTTCACATGGGGTTTGATTCCCATTTACTGTGCGCCCCTCTTTGAAGCGCCTGGGGAAGATACCTGGGATTTTTATCTGCAGGGTGCAGTGAGCAGGATAAAACAGTTCTCCTTTGCTTGCTGGCTGAAGCCATTTTCAGTGAGGAGAAGAGTTTATCTGAAAGCCCAAATGCCCCCCATTTGCCTTTATAAATTGGGGATGTACCCCAAGATTTGGAGACTGCCCCCTGGAGTCAGGGCCAGCATGTCCATTGGGTACACAAAAGGATTGCCTGGGGTACCAGAGGTGAAGGGTGCCCAATCAGCCCTGTTTCCACCCTGCCTGTCCACAGTGCCAAATTCTGCCATGATAAGCAGCCACTCCAGGCAGTGCCACCAATGCCAGTGAGTGGCCAATGGAAAGACTGTACTCTCCTCCCCCCGGGGGTCAGGGCTGTTAGAGGGGCCCTTTTCAGGTTCACTTTGGCCTCCCTGTCCACCCATTGGGAGGTGTGGCACATTGGCAAGCCCCAGCCAAACTGAGGTTGGTGTGAATGGGGGTGGCTTCCCAGCGGTGTGGGGGGGGGGCATCGACGGCACCTTCCAGACAGTGAGGGGGGAGAGGCAGCAGCTTCCCTGCAGCATGGGAGGGGGCACCAAGTCCTTCACCTAGAATGCCAAAAATACTTGGGCCAGCTGTGCCCAGGGTGACTCATATCCTTTGCTAAGAATCACTAGTCAAAAGAGGGGAAGCCTTTTGCCCGAAAAGCTTCCCTTTTTTAAAAAAAAAAATCCGATATTTTGATGATTTCTGATGTGTTTTTAGTTCCAAACCCACCCCTGGAATTGGCGGATGCATCCAGAAAAACAGTTCTGTTGTGGGCGGGGCATCTTGATCAGAGGTACTTTTTTTCACTTGTTGCACCAAAGTGCCAGATTTTATAGGAGCCAGCTTGGAAGGAGAGAGAATCAGATCTCTGCACCCGGCAACTAGGGGTCGAATTAGACCGATCTCTTTCTTTGTTTTTTTATACAATACCATTTATGCTCATTGAATTCAGTAGAATCTCAGAAGTAAGGATTAATGCAGGTCTTCGGACACTTAAAAGCATTCTAGGGTTGTTGTTTTTGATATGGAGTATGTCTGTAGCTCAGATTTGAAGAAGAGCCCTCAGGCTGCGTATGGCCCTCTTGTTCCCTGTTTCTAGGACTGCCTGTTCTGAGCAAGAGAAGGAAGGACTATGCTTAGCCTAATTTTCCATTAGAATGGGAAATTGTTTGTGAGAGAGTGATCGTGCCAGCTCTGATGTCTTCCAAAAATAAAAACACAGGGCTGCCTTTTTGGGTAAGACCAAAGGTCCACCCAGCCCAGATTTCTGACTTTAGCAGTGGCCAAACAAGAAGGTTCACAAATAGGCCATGGCTGAAATGTTTCTGCCTAGCATCGCTTAAGAAACAGACATGCTGCTTGTGAACATGGAAATTCCTTCTAGGTCACATTTGACAACGGCTAGACCTAACACTGTAACAACCACACCTCGATTCTTGAATAAACATAATTGTCTGGGTTGAAACCTCGTTGAGTTTTCTTGCCCTGATTCTCGCAAAGGTGCCTGAGAACAATCATTTATTGATAAGAATTGTGTGTTAAAGATCAGTGACCCCCAGTACTGTGAAATACTGTGTTCAGCATTCATGCAAATAAAAGTTGCCCCAGAAATTCAACAGAGCCACATTTGATTTCCAAAGAGATTTCTCAAAAATAAGGAGATTAGTCAAAAGGAAGTTAAAATGGAGAATAAAGGTAGAAAAAATCAGGATGCCTGGAAGTTATATAAATCTTCAGTCACTATTATATAAATAGTGACTGAAGCTCAGATGGGGTGACAAGAACTGTATTCCAAATCTGACTGTGCCATAAATCTATACAAGGGTATTATGATATCCTTGGTATTTTTTTCAGCCCTTTAGTAACATAGAAATTGCCTTTTTCACTGCAGTTGTGCGCTGAGTCAGTGTTTTCATTGAGCTGTCCACCGTAACTCCAAGATCTCGTTTCTGGTCAAAGTGATTTCGACAGGTTTTAAATATTAGGTCAGTTAACTTTGTTTCAGAGCCTGTGTGACATAGCAGTCAGTTTCTTGGACTAGGCCTGGCGAATCCCCCGTTCTGAATCCCTACTTTGTTATGCTCCTCACCGACTGGCTGATCTTGGACCAGAAGTGCTCTCTCTCTCTCTCTCTCTCTCTCTCTCTCTCTCTCTCTCTCTCTCTCTCTCTCTCTCTCTCTCTCAACCTAATTTAACTCAGAGGGTGGTTGTGAGAATCAAATGGAGGAGGGAAGAATTATGCTAACTGCCTCCTCCGTTTGAATGAAGAGCAGGGTGAAAATGTGACAGATACTCCGTGGGGCATGCCCAATGCCCAGTGAAACAAACCATGCAAATTAACAGAGAATGGAGAGTAGCGTCAAAGTCAATTGAGCGGTGCACAGTCAACAATGTTCTCATCAATAGCTTTTTGTGGCCGTTTCATGGCTGCGAGCACAGATAGAGCCACTGTACTGGACAATATCTTTGCTGTTTGCCAGCATCCAATCCAGCCTGCTGGTTCGACCAGTTTCGGTACTCTCTCAAAACAGGCTAAAGAAATCTAAACCTCCCTTTCTGCTCTACCCCCTACCCCCATGAATGGGACACTCAGATGAGCAACCGGGTGCTGCCGTGATGTCTCCCACAGCCCGGTTTTCCCCAGATCATGAAGGTAACGCTCTCCTCCAAGACTGAAGAAGGAAATTAATAAAGCAAATGCTCTTCTGGAAACATTGGGAAAGTCTCCAGGCCATGCTTAAGTTGGTTAGAACTGCAGCGCTGCTTTTACTTCCGTTTGGAGAGAGAGAGCACTTCTTTTGCATGGATGAGGTCCCAGGTTCAATCCCTAACACTTGCAGGTAGGAAAAAAAATCTCAGCAAGCAGATGTGATAAAAGATGTTTCTCCATCTGTGACCCAAAGATCTGCTGCCCGCCAGAGTGCTGAGTTATAGGGTGGCCGAGGGTCTGAGTATGGATTTAACCATATCCATGTGTTTACCGTTTAGTCTCTATTTGGGAACTGCTGTCATGGCTATTAAAGGTAAAGGTAGTCCCCTGTGCAAGCATCATTACTGACCCACGGGGGGACGTCGCACCACGACGTTTTCTTGGCACACTTTTTACGGGGTGGTTTGCCATTGCCTTTCCCAGTCATCTACACTTTACCCCCAGGAAACCGGGTACTCATTTAGCCAACCTCGGAAGGATGGAAGGCTGAGTCAACCTTGAGCTGGCTACTTGAACCCAGCTTCTACCAGGATCGAACTCAGGTCATGAGCAGAGCTTGGGCTGCAGTACTGCCGCTTACCACTCTGCGCCACGGGGCTATTAGGCCCACATTAATTCATCTCTGAAGTAGCCAATGTCTGTGACATCTCACAGCCATGAGGTTCAAGTTTGTGTTGCAGCTCAATTGCTTTCTTTGGTCGGTGTGTCCTGCCCTGAATAGTTAAGAATTAATTTAGCCTGACCCTGGAAAACGACCCAGATCTACCGGCTGCCTTGTGAAGGAGGCTGTTCAGTCCTGAAGGTTACCTCGCTCTCTAAACGTTTGTGCTAGATTTGTAGTCTGGATGTGTCAGATTGAGTCATTATCCTCGGGATGCTCTCCTCTGTCACCGCTTTCCGGAATCAAATGGCCCATTCCTGTCACAGAAGCCTCCGCCAATTAGTTCTTGTTATGTGAGGTTTGACCTTGAATGCGAGGAAGCTTCCACGAGTGCCTGTCGTTTCAAAAGAGGGCGTCTCTTGCTAGTTCGACAAATCCAAACAGGCAGATGAGAAGAAGAGAGGTGGAGGGAAGCTATTTAATACAGCAGAGCCATGTTCTGACATTCCGTCCTGGAATGATGTGGATTCATCGCTGCTGGAGTTGCAGCCTGTGCGCGCTTGTATATATAGTGGTAGAGGTAATGGTATTTAGGACTAGAGGTCCTACTGATAATCTCCAGTTTGCAACTGGATCACAACAATATGTTCATCCATAATCACATAATTCAGTGAACCTACCAGTTCAGATACAAAGTCCATCTAGGTGAGCGTCCTGTTTCGAAAAAATGGCCATCCAGATTTTTCTGGAAATTCCAAAAACTTCCTTTGATGTATTGTTGAATACAATAGCCCTGCAGAGAAGATTAGCATATCAAGCACCAATTCACATGCAAAAGAACCTCCTCAGGTTACAGTGAAGCCTCCCTCCATTAGCATTCCACACCCTGGGAAAATCTTACAGGATGACTCAGCCCAACCCTACCTTCCTGAGTAGATATAAATTACCCCTGCCAACTTCTTTTCCACACTGTGACACTGAGAGATCCCTGTCTTTTGTTGCTACACCTCTGAAGATGCCAGCCACAGCTGCTGGCGAAACGTCAGGAACTACAACGCCAAGACCACAGCTATACAGCCCGGAAAATCCACAACAACCAACTTCCTTTGGTGTTTGGCTTTCTGCAGCATTTTCAGAGATACACTGCCTCAGTACATGGAGGTTCCTTTTCTAATTCTCATGGCTAATAGGAGTTAAGCATGACCTCTCTTGGATCAGATCAAAGATTCATCTAGTCCACCATCCTGTTTCCCTGAGGGCTTACAAGCAAGGCATGGAGGCCAAAAGCTCTCCCAGTCGATCTCCATTAATGACATTCAAAGGCAGACTGCCTCGGCACACGACGAGGAGTTCCACTTAGCCCTCATGGCGAATGCCCAAGGGCAGGCCTGTCCTTGTGTGTGAATTGGTCTAATCCTCTTTTAAAGCTATCTAAACTGACGGCCATTGCCCCATCTTGGGGCAGCGAGCCCCCACAAACAAACCGAGCATTGTGTGAAGCGCTTCTTTGTTTGTGCTGAATCGACAGCCCACCAACTTCCTCAGGTGACCGTGAGTTCTAGTGTCAGGGCATAGGGAGAAAAAGTTCTCTCTTCCCACTTTCTCCACCCTGTGCATTCTTCATGCTTTGGTGTTTCTCTGTGGTGAGAAAGGGGTACTCAACTCGTGCTCAGAGGTGCTGTTGAGATCACATGACTGCAAAATTCCTTTCTGTGCAACGGACGAGGCGATGGCAGAAGGAAGATGTTTGCTTGACTTGCGTCCTCATAACTTGCAAAGCACCAAATAATTTGGGACCAGGATATTTAAAGAACTGCCTTCTCCAATGTGGTCCTGCCTGTCAGTTCTGATATGTTTCCAGGGCTTTCTTTGTGTGCCCCATCTTGTCGAAAGCAAGACAGGTGAACAGCAAAGGCAAGGTGTCACAACTGCTCTCTTTTGATCGTGTGGTTAGATATGATGTGTCTTTAATTCTCTTGTTATTTCTCTCTCTCTCTCTCTCTGGGTATGTATTGCTACTGCCAGGAACTTAATTCCAACCTGATTAATTAACCTTTTCCATAGAATTGTGCCCAAGCTCTAAGACTCCTTTGTTGGACTTTGTGGTTCTGAGGATGAGACTGTTGTATGGTAATAGCATATAACTCTAGGTTCAACAATAAACAAAATAAAATGTTATTTGTACAAGAAGGGTATTGTTTTCAGGATGTTTAGCAACTTCTCTTCGGTAAATAAAGCAGTGTATGTTACAAAGCTGAAGTTGGTTCCCAGTTCCCAGGTCCTTATTTGCATTGGGAACTGGGAGCCAACTTCTTCAGCTTCGTGTGAATGTTAATAACTTTGAACTGAGGTGTCACAATCTGTCCTTTCACAATCACCCCACTGAAATCCTCCTTTCTCTTCAGAATGTACTTTGTTCAGTTTTGATTTTATTTTGCTTAGTTAAACTGTCCCGTTTGACTCAGGTTTCTGTTTCTCCTCCTCACACTCTTATAATCAGGGCTTTTTTTCTGGGAAAAGAGGTGGTGGAACTCAGCTCCCAGGACTGCACAATGATGTCAGTTTGGGTCAGCTGGAACAAGGGGGGAGGGTTTTAAAGTTTTAAATCGCCATTGGTGAAAATGGTCACATGGCTGGTGGCCCCACCCCCTGATCTCCAGTCAGCGGGGAGTTTAGATTGCCCTCCGTGCAGCTGGAGCGGCGTGGAGGGCAATCTCAACTCCCCTCTGTCTGGAGATCAGGGGGTGGGGTCACTGGCCATGTGACCATTTTCAAGAGGTGCTGGAACTCCGTTCCACCGTGTTCCAGCTGAAAAAAAGCCCTGCTTATAATACCCTGACAATATTAGGATTTGACTCCTTCTAGTCCCTATATGTGATCTATAAGTATTCTACTTTCTTCTTAGAATCTTAATGCTTTCCACGGCACTACATGGGATTCTAATCAGACGTCTGCTTTTCCAAACTCTAGATTGCTGACTGCCTGTCCACTGTGGATTCTCTTTCCCCACATTTGCCTTAGCTCTGCTCATACGCTCAGACCCAAACACCTCACTCACTCATCCCCCTCTTTCATCCCCCCTTTGTTCTTCTGCAACTTATCAAGCATTTAAAGAAACACACACTTAAAAACTTTAAATCATTAACTGGGTCTTTTCTGTGATAGCACCTCAGTTCTGGATTTTTCCCCTGGTGCCAGGCAAAATGTCCCCCCCCCCCGAGTGTCTGTTAATTTCTGATCTTCTGTGGTGAATTCCCCCAGTTCTTCCTGATTTGCAGTGCAGTCCTGCGCTGAGTTAACCCAGTCTTAGCCCATCAGTTTCAATGGGCTTAGACTGGAATACTTCAGGAAAAGATTGCACTGTAATTCATTTTAAATGGCTGGCTTTATTGATGGTTGTGCTGTTGTTTCAAGATTGAATGCTTCTGGGGTTTTAAAAGAAATGGTTGGTCATATTGCTGGTGGATTTTATTGTTTTGTTATTAATTGACTCTCATTCTCTCACCCTGACCTGGATAGCCTGGGAAGGCCTGATCTCGTCAGGTCTCAGAAGCTAAGCAGGGTCAGCTTTAGTTAGTAACTGGATGGGAGACCTTCAATGAAGAGCAGGGTTGCAGGGGCAGGCAATGGCAAACCACCTCTCTTAGTCTCTTGCCCTGAAAACCGCACCAGGCGTTGCCATAAGTCAGCTCTGACTTGAGGGATGGATTTCATTCCTTTCCTAAATCTCTTAAATGAGTAACTATTGAAAAGGCTCTGAAGGGAAGCACAAGATGTCTTCTTGCCTTGTGCAGAATCTATACCTCGCCCCCCCTCCCCCGCATTTGCTGGGCCCCTGTTGGCAAGGGTTGGGCTACCTCTTATTGGGGTGGAAGGCAGCCAGCATTTGTGGGCTCCTCTCTTGCTTTCCCCACAGGCGTGAATAGCATGGGGAAAAGTAAAGAGGTTCACTCTGGGTTGCTGCTGGGGCATGAAGAGCCAGTGGTTAGAGTGCTAGACTCGGATCTGGGAGACCCAGGTTCAAATTCTCACCCTGCCACGGAAGCTTGCTGGGCCATTCACTGTTTCTCAGCCTCACCTGCCTCGCAGGGTTGTTGTGATGCTAAAATAGCAGAGAGGAGAACAATGTAAGTGGCTCCCTTTGTGGAGAATGGCGGGGTACATGCAAAGCAAATAGGTAATAAAGTATTGAGGGACTCTTGATCCTGGTGATCCCACCCAAAGGGAATCAAGCCGAGTCTTATCTGCATAGCCCCACCCCTTCATCTGCATAGCTCTGCCCTCTTTGTATGTCATCCTACAACGTGACTGAATGTTGCGACAGCCAGCATAGAGTAGAGGTTAGTGCATCATGCTAGGATCTAGGGTGACATGCGTTCAAATCCCCACCTTGCCATGAACCTCATTGGGTGACCTTGGGCCAGGCACAGCCCAATCTACCTCACAAGGTTGTTGTGGAGAGAAAACTGGGGAAAGGAGAACCATGTATGCCACCTAGAGGTGGAAAGGAAAAAACTGCAAAACTGAATTATGCAAGAGGGCTTTTTTACTCAGATAGGAAGGCTGTACTGTAAGGAAGTGGTCTCAAAAAGCTGCAGTGGTAAAGGGATAGAGACTGTATAGACTATATGTCTATAACCATGAGCCTATTGAATAGTTTCTGTATTGTTTAATCTGTCAGGCTTATAATTGCTTTTGTCGTGTATTGCTTGAGTAGGACGAAGACTCCTGAGGCCTACAAAGCTATAGGTGTTTGGGTGCCGTCACGGCCAATCAGAACTGTTGCTTTGTCGTCCAATCGCTGTGCTCAGAATTAGATACTTGTATATAGTTCATGCAAATGAAGGCTTCTAGCTGCTTACATTGTATTGGTTGTTGTAAAAGTGGGAGTGGTTTCTACAAGTATAAATTGGTTACTGTTGAGCCTGAGTCTTCAGTCTGTCTGCTTCCAGTCTCCAGTAAAGATGTTTATTATAATAAAGAGCTGTTAACCTCAATATACAATAGCTTTTGCGCCATATGGTATTTCTGCTTCTTTTCAAATCTCTGCAGATTTGCATACCCTGTTGCGTAGTTTATTGAATGTCCCTGCTGCTGATTGCAATATGTAATCCTCCTTGAGTCTCAGTGAGAAAGGCGAATTATAAATATCAAAGATAAAAAATGTACTCTACAGAATCTGTGGAGAGAGAGGCTGATTCTGCACACGTTGGATAATGTACTTCCAATCTAGATCATTTGGAACGGATTCTTTTGTGTGCGGAACAAAAAATCCACCTCAAACGATTGATAAAGTGCATTGAAAGTGCATTATCCAACGTGTGCGGAATCAGCCAATGAGAGAACCTTTGCATCCTTGCAAAGCAAACATGTGGCTGAAGATGGGAGCGGTTTGGCGAAAGGAAGAGGGGTGAGGCTAAACGCCACAGTGCAGGCAGGAGGGGGTGTTCCCGTCACTCAGTCTCTCTGTCTCTGTTTTCCAGTACGGTGTGAGCTATCGATGTCTCTTGCGGCAGAACCAAGTTCTGCTCACGGCCCTGGAGGAGCTGCAGTCGCAGTGTGCTAGCTTGAAGAAGGAGAACAGCCTGCTGGTGAGGAGTGGGCTGGGGAGGCTTCCAGAACCGGTCTGGCTGAACAAAATACTTCAGCATTCCTTGGGAGCATCAGTATTGCAAATGAGCCGGGACGCAGCAGCACTGCCACCCAGAGGTGCACCCCCGGGGTCCCTCACAAGGCTTTTCAGGGTAGCTTGTGAATCAGTCCAAACCCCAAGCAGAAGGCAGCTGGCTCTGTATATGAGAACTGAAACAGCCTTTAGTCCCCTGTGAATGCAAGACAGAACTTAAAAATCAGTGCTGGATCCGGAAGGAATTTTTGCCAGTTAACTTAGATTGCCATCCACCAGGAAGCTGCCGTGGCGAGGCGGTTAGCGTGTCGGACTAGGATCTGAGAGACCCAGGTTCAAACCCCCGGTCTGCCATGGAAGCTTGCTGGGTGACCTTGGGCCAATTTCTCCCTCTCTCTCAGCCTAAGCTACCCCACAGGGTAGTGGTTGTGAGGATAAAGTGGAGGAGAGAATGATATTATAAGCTGCTTTGTGCCCTTCCTGGGAAGAAAAGCAGAGTATAAATATATTCAGTATTGTCCTTTACAAACCCTACTGAATTGAACAAGAGCTATGGGGCTGGATGGACCAATATTCTGATTCTGCAGAAGGCAGCTTTATATATGCTTTGGGGATGCTGCTTCTGTTAGTAAAGAGCCCAGTAGCACCTTTAAGACTAACCCACTTTATTGTAGCATAAGCTTTCGAGAACCACAGCTCTCTTCGTCAGATGCTGATGAAGAGAGCTGTGGTTCTCAAAAGCTTATGCTGCAATAAAGTGGGTTAGTCTTAAAGGTGCTACTGGACTCTTTACTGTTTTGCGACTACAGACTAACATGGCTAACTCCTCTGCTTCTGTTTACATATCTTTTGGAAGAATATAACTTGTAGATCGTATAGGGAAAGAGCCATCCTTGCCAAAGCATGTTTCAAAGGGTTTGAAGGGACTGCAGGCAGCCAGTTGCCCATAATCACCATTGATTGTCCTTCTGCTGACACTGCCGAGCTCCTCTGAGCCCCAAGGGAGAAGGCAGCAGCCTCTGCCCAGCCTGGCCAGTCCACGTGATGCCCACGAGGTGCGCCTGGACTCCTAAGCAAAAGGCACACTGGAGAGATTGTCCAGCCCACCAATATTTCTCCTCCTTCTCTCCTCCTCAAGCGCAAGACCTGCTTCCCAGAGACACAGGAGAAGGTAAAGCACCTGAAGAGGAAAAATGCTGAGCTGGCCGTCATTGCCAAGCGCCTGGAGGAGAGAGCCAGGAAGCTCCAGGAGGCAAACCTGAGAGTTGTAAGTGTGGAAGGAGCTTTGGCCCACTCCTCTTCTGCCATTGTTGTGCAGATCTCCGAAGGTGGCACATAGACATGTAACAGGGGCCATGGCTCAGTGGTAGAGCACCTGCTTGGCACGCGGAAGGTCCCAGGTTCCATCCTTGGCATCTCCAGTTAAAAGGGATGGGAAAGACCTCTGCCTGAGATCCTGGAGAGCCACTGACGAATCACAGTAGACAAGACAGACCAAGTTGTCTAACTCCATACTAGGCAACTTTATGTGTTCTTTTATATGTGTAAAAATAATAATTGGAATAATGAAAGCCCAAAGCATCTCTGCATGATTTGCTGCTCTGACTTGGCTTTCTTTAAATCAGCCATTGTTGGGAACAGGTAAATCTGAGAGCAATGGCTTGCCTTCAGAGGAGGTGGGCCGTTGTATCTCTGCATGCGTGTCACTGCTCTGCTGCCCACCCACCACTAGGGATGGATACTGTTGTTGCACCTCTGCTTTCGGAATCATTTTACTGCTGCCCATGGAGAGACATGGCTGCAAGGTACCCACTTTATGAGTAAACTGCCCATTACATCTCTGCATGAGCCAGTTCTCTGCGTTTGCCTTTTTCCTTGCTCAGAACAAAGACTCATGCAGTAACACGGCGCGGCATCCTCTGAAATCCTCAGAGTGTGGCAACCTCTGAAAGTAGATCTTTTCATGTACAAGCATGAAGTGTATCTTTATTTTAATTCAGAATGAAGTCTGTCTCAGCGATTAGAAAGATGACTAAGTGGGAGTGGGGGGGATGCGAGGCAGGCTTATAAAACGATGCCTGGTGTGGAGAACGCGGATGGAGAGAAAATACTAGAACTCAGGAAAAGCAATGGAGCAGGAGATTCAGGATAGACGCAAGGAGGTATTTTTTCACACAAGATGCAATTGACTTGTACAACTCTGTATCACAAGATGCAGTGAAGAAAACTTTAAAGGGGATGAGACAGATTCATAGATGAATTTACCTCTGGTGATTAGCCGTAAGTGCTAAACGAAGCCTTAGAGGCAGTACACCTCTGCGTGCCAATAACAGGAAGGCAGAAATAGGGGAGGGTCGTTGCCTTCCTGCCTTGCTTGTGGGCTGCCTGGAAGCATTTAGTTGGCCACGGCTGCAAACAGGATGCTGGGCTAGAGAAATCCTTGGCCTGATCCTGCAGAGCTCCTGTGTGACCAGAGACGTTAAAGCACAAGGTAAGCGTGGGATGGCCTCACCTGGATAGTCCAGGTGAGCCTGATCTCATCTGATCTCAGAAGCTAAGCAGGGTCGGCCTTGGTTAGTAGTTGGATGGGAGACCTCCAATGAAGACCGGGGTTGCAGAGGGAGGCAATGGCAATCCACCTCTCATAGTCTCTTGCCGTGGAAACCCCACCAGGGGTCACCATAAGTCAGCCATGACTTGAGGGCACTCTCCACCACCTCCAAGTGTAGGGTAGGATTGCACCCTTTGCATTTTATTTGAGTTAGGAGACCTGGCTTCAGATCCCCCCTTGACTGTGAAGCACAACTGGGTAGAGCTGGACGGCTCTTTCCTCTCCCCTTCCTACAGAACAGAAGGTATTTTGATTCTCTGGAGAAGCCTCATAAACATTTCCTAAATAAATTTTTAAAAATTGTGGGTCAAATGAAATCAGTGCAGGGGGAAAGGACCTTTCTGGTTTTGTGAGCCTCCCAGTTAACATTCTTAAGTTGCTGTGGGTGCCAAAATAAAAAGAACCCGAGCAGTAATCCTTTAAGAACAAAATCCACCCTCTCTCCTTTGTCGTTCTTTTCCTGATGCAGGTAAATGCACCTGTAAGCATGAAGGGCTCCTGTGCGGGGCTGTGCAAGAAGGCACTGGCCCGCCAGCGGGCGACAGACCTGAGAGAGCAGGCCAGCGTGCTCCTGGCCAAAGATAAACAGATCTGCGCTCTAGAGCAGGAATGTCGGGAGCTGCAAGCAAAAATCAGGACCGGAAAGGTGAGCCCTTTGAAATCTCTTGGGCCTGAACAGCAGAGGAGACAGTGGACTGGTGGCTTGGTTAGGGTACACTGGGTCTCATCAGACAGGTTGCTAAAGCAAAAAAAAAAATCCCTTTACATGACCCGTGGCGCAGAGTGGTAAACTGCAGCACGGCAGCCCAAGCTCTGCTCACGACCTGAGTTCAATCCTGGCAGAAGCTGGGTTCAGGTAGCCGGCTCAAGGTTGACTCAGCCTTCCATCCTTCCAAGGTTGGTAAAATGAGTACCCAGTTTTCTGGGGGTAAAGTGTAGATGACTGAGGAAGGCAATGGCAAACCACCCCGTAAAAAGTCTGCCAAGAAAACGTCGTGATTTGACGTCCCCCATGGGTCAGTAATGACTCGGTGCTTGCACAGGGGACTACCTTTACCTTTACCTACATGCAAAACTAGCAGGTCAGGGAGACATGCTATATCCATCCTGATGTGTTAGATTTCAGTACAGAGAGGGGAAGCATTCATATCTCTAGGAGGATACTAAATCATACAAAAACCACTATCACTGCTAGAACATGAGTAGAAACGCTTGCCAAATTGGCACCTGCTTGAGGCCACATAGGCTTAATTGATACTGATAATCTCTCCTTTTGCCTTCCATCTAGGAAGGTCCACCTTGCCTGCCTCTCCCGGATTTCCACCATCTGCTCCGGGAGTCTCAGAAGGAGGTGTTACGACTCCAGAGGCAGATCGCACTGAAGAATTTCAAGGCCTCTCTGAGTTCCGGGTGCCGAGGGGCCGGCGACATTTCCTCGGCTGCCAGGATGGGGCCGCCTGTGACAACCAAGCCCTCCTGCCCCAGTGGCTTTTCTCCCTCAAGCCAGCCACAACTGGGAGAAGAGCCATCCTCAGCCGTGGAAGCAGCCTGCAAGGTAAATGGCTGGGACGGCTGCTTCAGAACCACCCCCCTCCCCAGGGATGAGCAAGCGAATAAATGAATCTTGTTTGTCATGGGCTGCTTGGAGCCACTGGCGTGCCAAAGGCACTGCATGTAAATGCAGGGGGACCTAAGAGAGCAGTGCAGCACACTTGGCTTGGGCCAATTTAATGGTCCCTTGTATGTCAGCTGGAGGGAGGGGAATGCATGGTACAAAATTCAGCATCGCAAGAATCTCAAGCCCAAACTGGATGTTATGCTGGTGGGGTTCCCAACTCAGGCTGTGGGACCTAATAAGAATGGAGGTGGAGATGTTTACCAGGGAGAATGACAGAAGGAAGTGGGCTTTATGTTTCCTGTGCTCACTGCAATTTCCGCAACCTGGCCCCTTCTACCTTTAACGGGGGGGGGGGAGCCTGCCTATGGGGAAATTGCCTGGGGGAGGGACGGTGGAAAGAATAAGTTCCCTGGTTGTTGTGGGTTTTCCGGGCTGTATTGCCGTGGTCTTGGCACTACACTTGGCACTTGGAACTACAATGCCAAGACCACGGCAATACAGCCCGGAAAACCCACAACAACCATCGTTCTCCGGCCGTGAAAGCCTTCGACAATACAATAAGTTCCCTGTTTCCCTTGTTACTCCCCACTGCAAATCTCCCCTCTCTCACACCATGCAAGACATTTATTTATAATTTTACATCCTCCTTTCCTTTGCTTTTTATCCCCACATCAACCCTGCAGGGTAGGCTAAGCAGAGAGTGTGCGATTGGCCCAAGGTCACTCAGCGGGCTTCCATGGCAGAACAGGGAATCGAACCTGGGTCGTCCAGATCCTAGTCCAACCTTCTAACCATTACACCATGCTGCGACTCATTGCAGCCATGAAGACTTTGTATAAATAGCAGAAGAGCATTCAGAAATGTGGATTTCCCCCCACTTATAGCTTCAGCTGATGCAGCCCTTGCTACCTTGTTTTAATGCACGTGTACACCTGAGCTTGAGATGATGTGTGAAACAAATATTCTTGATTATTAGTGGGAACACTGGTGATAATACATTTCAACAGAGAAGTGTTTCTCATGCAAACCTGTGTGACTAACGCCTTGAACCAACCTTACGGGTTTGAGAGCGCTAATATGGACAGCACCCTAGATTTCTTCTTTTTTGCATAGATCAAGATGGGTAGCCGTGCTAGTCTGTCTGTAGCAGTGGAAAAGAGCAAGAGTCCAGTAGCACCAATAAGAAGACTAACAACATTTGTGGTAGGATATGAGCGTTAGAGCTTTAGATTGAAGGGGGCCCTGGGAAGAGACTCCATGGCAGGTTGTGCATGTAGGTGGAAATACCTTGACTTTGGTGGACTTTGAGCATGTTCAGAGAGTGCCTTTCTCCCTGCACTGCTTGCAGTAGAGAGTTGCAAGCCAAAGAGTTCCCAGGTAGTCTCAGATAGTTCACAAATGAGTTAGGAACCATAAACATCACCACTATGTTGTATTGGATTCCTGCTCATGCTGGGTCTTTGTAAACTTGGATCTATTTACCCTATGGAATTGTTTATGGATATGTTCTTGATACTGACTGTACTGATCTCACACTGTGTAATCCACCTTGAGTCTCAGTGAGAAAGGCAGACTATAAATGACCTAAATAAAGAAATAAAGCTGGGATGTGAGCCCATCTATCCTTATATCTTGAAGAGTGGAGTGATTTCAGATGCCAGATGACAATAGCCAGTGTATGACAATAGCAGGCGTGATTGGATTAGATGGGGTATGCAGAGGGATAGTAGGTGTGGAGAAATCAGCATGGGTGATGAGACAGGAAGCCTAGGTCTCCATTCAGTCCAGGTGGATGCATTGTCTTGAGCTTTGTTATCAGTTGCAATTCAGCAGTCTCTCTTTTTTGCACTGAGCTGCTGCTCCTTTAGGTTTTTTGCTATTCATTCCCAGCCTGGGGCAGCCCCTTTGTACTTAGCAGCAGGGTCTTGGACAGGCAGGGAGGCCCCATTGTCTGCAGAGGGTTTGCTTCTTCCCTTGCCTTCTGTGTCTGTGCTTTCTTCTTCCCCCCCTCTTGGGCAGCGCCTAATGGTTCAGCCCTGCCAATCAGCCTGGTTGGGATGTTGCCAGATCAGAGCTGTCCGTGGTGCTGAAGCAGGTAGGAACACTGCCGGGGCACAGGATCTCCTGCAGGCCGCGGCACGGGGGTGGGAAGGAGGGATAAGGTGGAAGGAGTGGCGGGGGGGGGGGGAGAGATGCTGCCTCCCTAGTCTAACTTGCCCTGGGAGGGGGGCCAGTTGAGCTTTAGATTGAAGGGGGCCTTGGGAAGAGAATCCATGCTATGTGGAAATTCTTTGGCTTTGGTGGACTCTGAGCATGTTGAGAGAATACCTTTCTCCCTGCACTGCCCGCAGTCAAGGGATGCAAGCCAAAGAGTTCCCAGGTAGACTCAAGATCTGCAACCGTTTCGAGGGAGGGATGTGAAAAGATCCACAGCAGAAAAATTCTCACAACAGTGGGCAGCAGTGTTCCCCAACAGGTACAGGAAACCTCTCTGGCTCTTGAGTTGCTCCTGGCAGGGAAGGACGTAGCAAGTTTTTGCTTTTGTCCCCCGCTGAGCCAAGGCCCAGCTTCCCCTAACAGAGAGACCGCTGCTCACTGCTGGCTTTCTGAGATGGCAGGTGAAAAACCCGGCTAATTTGAGAGGACGCTCGGGGACAGCGGATTATCGCTTGTTCCCTCTGCCCTCTCTGGCAGTTTTGCTGACGCGGTTTTTATTTTTAATTTTATGGTGTTCGTGCTGGTATGGTGCTCTGTGGCCTCTGAAAGGGTGAAAAGACAAGAGTGTAAACATTTTAGATTAATAAAGGGTTGCAGCTGCCTGGGAAGACAAATGTTTGGTCTTGCCCTTTCTAAACCTGTTTACTTAGAAGTAAATCCCATAGACTGCACTGAGGTTTACTTCCAGGCGAGTGTGTTTAGGCTTTCACACACTCTCCACTTGTAATGTGAGCTTAGAGGTTTTTCTAACTTGTTTTGGTTTGGTTTTTTATGTGATGCAAGACGTGAGATAAATTCTGACATTCAGAGTAGGTTCTGGGGCTGAGCTCTGGTGAGTCTTGACTTTGTTTATAAATTCCTACTCTGCTTTTTTAACCCCAGTCAATGCCTCCAGGCCTCTTGTGATGAAAGCACAACCATGCATAATTCAAAACAGGCCTGCGTGCCTGCAGGGCTCTCTGCATTCTCTCAGTCCTTTGGGCAGCAAAACAGACATCCCCCTTCGTTCTGCTGCTCTCTGGAGCTCAGCTGAGATCTCTCTCCTTTCCAGACAGGCCCGGGAGCACATCTGTGTGATGGAGAGGAGACCCTCCCTCACAAGAAGGTGATCGCCGCATCCTCCGAGATCAAACAGCAAATCCAGCAGCTGGTGAGTTTTTTTTAAAAAGACGCATTTATTTTTAAATTGCACGGCTGGGACTTTCCCCTGCAAAAAGATGTTATTCAAATAGGCTGTTCAAAAATGCTGCAGGGAAGAACCATGTCTCACTGGCAGAGTGCCTGCTTTGCTTGTGGGATGACCCCCTTTGGCATCTGTGGTTAAAGGATCTCTGATAACAGATTTAGGGGAAGGCTTTGTCGGCAGGAGACCCCGGAAAGCTGCTGCTAAGTAGACTAAGTCTGTGGTGGGCTGAATGCACCAATGGTTTGAGTCTGTACTAGGAAATGTATGTTCATGTGATACGCTGCTTACACAGTCTGATTCACCGTTCCTTACAGGCCACCTTATTATCCACTTAATTGCTTGTCACGTCCCCCTTCAAAAGCAGAGATTCCTCCGAGCAGCAGAATGCAGATCTGTACGCTGCGTGTCTTTTGTTTATCTGCCGTTGGCTTAATTACGCATCCGCTTGGACATCTAGTCCCGACTCTGTTTTTCCCAGGTCTGCCAATAATGTTCTCAAACCCATTGCCTGTTGGGGATATTGATCTGCAGCAGCTGATACATGGTTTTTAGGGAGGTGAAAATCCTGGATTTCCTTATCGTCTCTTGCATTGGGCATGCTAGCTGAGTGGGATGGTGTGAAGGGAGGGAATCCTGCTTCCCCCAGAGACAAAATAGTTCAATTGGGATGCTGGGAAAAGGCAGCATTTCTGGAGTGGAAATTCTACCCTTAAGATTAATTTTGATTTTAAGATTTGTCCCTCACCACATGTAGTTTTAGAGCCCTGGAGGCATCAAAATAAGAACAGCAAAATCAATATAGAATCAGTATCAGAATCAGTATCAGAATTCTGTTTGGGAAAATGTATTGCTTACTAAATTAACTGATCATCAAAGAATAACAAGAAGCTCTTTTGATATTTCAAATAAGTTTATGGAACATTGGGCTACGTTCAAAATGTTCTGGAATTATAAGACCACTGAAGGAATTTCTCCTTATGTTTTCTGTGAGCTACTCTGAGCAATCTTTGTGTCATATTTATATCTTGAGGAATTGCAGACTCGATGTTACTGTAAATCACTGTTTGCATTTTAAAATAGCAGAAACAGCTATGGGATATATTCATTGTTTATGATGATGGAGGAATGTTAATAGTATATTCTCTATGCTTTTGTATGCCAGGTTAAGCAAAATGTATGGCTTATATTATTAACAATTTAGTGAACTGGCTTTTTAATTTATATTCTGCTTGTCTTGCTGAATTATGAATCAGGATATTTTTTATTTATAGCCCATGTGTTTCACCGAATCAGTGTTAGAAGTGCGTTAGTATTACTCAAACAAAGAGATCTGTATTTTGTATACATTCGTATTTATAATTTTCTAAAAAAATGAAACAATATAAATTTAAAACTACAGGGGCACAAATAACAAAATAGCAGCACCACAGTTGAATTAACAAGTCAGCTTGTCTAATCAAGCCTCCCATTCTCCCCTGATGAAACAAAAATGTTTTGCTTAGCTTTCTCAAAGTTTAAAAATCAGGTTGCCTGAGCTGGCCACAATAGGAATGAAGTGACACCCTCTCTGGGAGATGCCAGAGAAGGCCCACTCCTTGCTCCTGTTGTTCTGACCTCTAACAGGAACAGGTCTCAGAGCAGTCATCTCTTAGGGTCGCACTACAAGTGACGAATGACACTTGCCTGGCAAGTGAACAGACTCACGTGTATTCCTCCCTGTTCACTTGCCATTCACTTGCTCTCCACTTGATCAAGTGATCATAATAATGGTCTCCTTGATCTCCTCTCATAATAACCAGCCCAAGGTAACCTAGTTAAGAGTCAAACTCGACGTGTAGGTTTTTAAAGAGTTGTGTCGAGGTTCCCCAGACCCAAATCAGGTTCCCTGCAGCCACACAGCAGGGGATGGAAGAGCTCCTGCCTCCCCGCCAAGCCATTTCCTGCATCATTGGGGGAGGGTATTTTCCTGTTTTTATTGCTTCACATACACATAATATTCCACATGAACCAATGGAAGTTTCCAGAAGTCTTCCGAGATTTCTGGATGCCAAGCAACCGTTGCACAGAAGAGCGTTGCAGTTGGATATGGTCGTGTGGAAAGATTCTGGGAATCTAGAAAGGCTGGGAATTAAGGCTGAAGTTCCCACACTCTGACCAGGAACCATTTGGCCATAATCTCAAACAGGTGGCAGATTTATTGTGGAGCTGGTCTTGTGGCTACTGTATGTTCTCCTTTTCTCTTTTGGTAGGAGTCTGAGCTCAGAAAGAAGCGGAAACAGTGCGAAAACCTTGAACATGAAGTGAGGAAGAAACACAAAAGATACGCAGAGCTTGTGAGTGATCCCCATTCAACAATCTGGGAGATGTCCCCCGGGTGTCCCCACACCCACCTTCTAGACCCACGGCTAGAGGCAGAGCGGTTGGACCTTGGAGCCAGAAGCTGGGGAAGGCACCCCTGCACGCTGCATTATTGATCTTTACTGATGTGCTTGTCTGAAATGTCTATTACGTTGTTTTAAGGTGTTTGGGAAATACTTCAAGAAAAACACAGCTAAGAAATAATTTAAACATAAATGATCAAGTAGGAAAGGGAGCTATCCTTCCCTGGCGCCTCTGCAAGCCTAATGTGGAAATCAGCTGTGCAGGATTCTCCAGGTTGAGTCTGCGGCCAGAAGAAGGGCCAATTCATGCATTGCATTTTGTGGGGTGCACACACAACACTGTAAACAGGAGTCTCATAGCATCTTAATCAATAACAAGGTTGCATCCCAGCATAAGCTTCTGTGGACAAGAGCTCCCGTCACCAAATCCCTGGCTAGGTTAGTTGGGATCCACTCGTAGCACTGGATATGGTGGGTTGTGAGCCATGAAAGCTAATGTTGAGATACAGTCTCGGTCAGGGCTTTTTTTCTGGGAAAAGAGGTGGTAGAACTCAGTGGTGGAACTCAGGACTGCACAATGGCATCACTTTGGGTTAGCTGGAACAAAGGGGGAGTTTTTTAAAGTTTAAATTGCCCTTGGCGAAAATGGTCACATGGCCAGTGGCGCCGCCCCCTGATCTCCAGACAGAGGGGAGTTTAGATTGCCCTCCGCAGAGGGCAATCTAAACTCCCCTCTATCTGGAGATCAGGGGGCGGGGCCACTGGCCATGTGACCATTTTCTAGAGGTGCTGGAACTCCATTCCACCATGTTCCAGCTGAAAAAAAGCCCTGGTCTCGGTAGTCTTTAAGGTGTGTGGTCAGACTCCTGTTTGTTTTCACCGCAACAGACTTACTGTGCAATCCTAAGCAGAGTCACTCCAGTCTAAGCCTGTTGATTTCAATGGTTTAGATTGGAGTAACACTGCTTAGGATTGCACCCCTCTGGAACGAATAAGAAATTGTGTCATTCTGGAAGTGTTTGGGCTGCTGAGCCTCGGCCCCATTGCTTTCCACTCCCACAGACACTCCATCCCTTTAGTCAAAGGAGGGTGCTTTTACTTGGTCCCCCAGAAAACTTCTTGGTGCTTTTCCCCTCCTGGCAGGAAATTCAGCTTCAGGAAGTGAGAAGCGATAATGCCCGGTTGTCTGAGGAGAACGCTTTGCTTCATGGTCAAGTGGAATGGACAGAGAAGGTAATGAATGGTTGTTCATATCTCTCCCCACCATATCCCTCATCAAAGCATGAATTGAGCTATGTAAATCCTGTACTGAAAAAGAAAACATCAACGTGTTGCCAAATACACCGTGACAGTAAGCTACATTTCAACTGAGAAAAGCTGGATTTCTGCAGTCTGCGAAAAAAATAATACTCGGATTTGATTTGGAAGAGGGAAATGGGACTTGGGAGTTTGGAATGCCTAATACAGAATGCCCAGGATATTATAGAATGTTCCCAAACTAGGACAGGATATCTGCCTGGGTGGGAGACCTGCTGGGAACCCCCCCATTGATGCCCCCATCTGAGATATAAATAATACATCAATAAATTAAATTATGAACCCCTGTTTATGGAACGCTCTCTCCAAGCGTATTGAAATGAGGCCAACGTTACACTGAGGGCCGAACTACACAATTTTTTTTAATGAGTCAGGTCCAAAACTGTCCCAAGAGAGGCTGTTTCCCTCTTGGCGCTGCTACACGTGCACAGAATAGTACACACGCAACTCCAAAGGGGGCAGATAATTCCTCCTCCAGAGCCGTTTTGGCTGGGAGAAAACAGTGCAGGGGGGAGGCAGGGACTCATGCTCCCTACATGCTGTGATCCTCAGCCAAGTTGGCCAACTGCGGTGTTTTAAACAGAGATCCTTCACAGCTTCTGTGCTGCGCTAGGGAAAGCAGGTCAGGTGCGGGGACTCGTTAAAAACATCTTGAGTAGTTTGCCCCCAAGTTGAAATTGTTCTGTTTATCCTGGCTTTTTATGGCTGAGCTGCTGTCCTGCCCTCCCCCCCCACAACAGTGTTGTGTTGATTATTTATTACTGATGCAGAAGGGTGTGTAGTATAGGGTAGCCAGCTCTGGAAAAGTCCTGGAATGGAGGGGGTTTGGGGAAGGGAGGATCTCAGTGGGGTCTAAGGCCATATTGTCCACCCACCAAATCAGCCGTTTTTCTCCAGGGGAGATTATTGATCTCTGTCGTCTGGAGATTAGCTGTCATGCCAGGAGATCTCCAGGCACCACCTGGAGATGGCAGCCCTTGAAGTGGAGGTTGTTTTCAGGTGCTTTATCCCCGCCCCCCCTTGTGTGTATTTTTTGTGGTTGCTGCAATTGGTTTTTATATTGAAATTTTAATATTTAACATTATAAAGTTGCTCCATAACTTGGGGTCTGTGTGTGTAAAGGACTGTCAAATCACAACTGATTCATGGTGACCTCTGCTGGGGCTTTCAAGGCAAGGGAGAAGCAGAGGTGTTTTGCCATTGCCTTCCTCTGCAGAGTCTTCCTTAGTGGTCTCCCACCCAAGTACTGACCCTGCTTAGCTTCCGAGATCTGACGAGATCAGGCTATACCACGCTGCCTTCCCTCCCCTTGGAGTCTGTAGGACAGAAATATTTGATATGAAGCAAATACATTTGAGGGAGGGGGGCCTAAGTGGCAAGGGAGGTGAGTAATTTTGATGGCAGAATTCCGGACCAAGGTGAGAGGTTTGAGATGCCAGTTTGGTGTAGTGGTTAAGAGCGCGGGACTCTAATCTGGAGAGCCAGGTTTTATTCCTCACTCCTCCGCTTGAAGCCAGTTGGGTGACCTTGGGCCAGTCACAGCTCTCTCAGAGCTCTCTCAGCCCCACCTACCTCACAGGGTGTTTTGTTGTGGGGATAATAATAACATACTTTGTAAACCGCTCTGTGTGGGTATTAAGTTGTCCTGAAGGGCAGTATATAAATCTAATGTTGTTGTTGTTATTGTTGTTGTGATGATGATGATGATGATGATGATGATGATGATGATGATGATGATGATGATGATGCAGCAACGAGGAAAAGCCAGAGAGAAGGGTGGCTATAGAAGTCAAGGCAGAGTGGGAGCGAGAATTCAAGGAAACCCACCATGTGGAATTCTATTGCTGCTGCGTTGAATTGGCAGCCATAAGAAGAAAACCACGGGGTATAACTGCCACATGGAAGTTACGAAACTACGGATTTCTCTTGTGCAGATTGAATCTGAAAATGCTGACTTGAGGCTGCAGGTCACCGTGGTGACGGAGGAACGGGATTCAGCTCTCCAGAAATCTCAGGATCTCCAGAACAGGCTGGAGAGTCTTGGGCAGGCGTTGCAGGTTGGTAGAACCCAGAGCAGTGGCAGGGTGGCGGCGGCTGGATTGGCAAACTGTTGCACAAAGTAGTCAGTCGCAATGGCCATTCGCACTTGCCTTATGCCACTTAGGTATTTCAGCTGGGGAGGACACCATGCCCGCTTAAGTTGAACATAGATGACAATATGTATGCAATGCACAGTAATTCAGAGCTGCGCGCCAACTTATACAAGTAAAAGTGTGCTCCTGCCCATCTGTACTCAGAAGTAAACACTACTGCATTCAATGGGCTCTCTTCCCAGCTCTATATAGGATTGCATTCCAAACACGATGGCATCATTTGGGAAAGGAAGATATTATCTGGGCAGATACAGTTTTTACTCATCCCTAATAAACCACTCAAACTGAAGAGTTCATAAAGAGTTGGAAACGCTTTGAGAGTGGTAGCTCTTCCTACGATGTGTGGATTTATTTTTTTTTGTCCCGTTTGTCTCCTCTAATGAAGAGGTTTTGCACATTTTTGTACAAAAAGCTAAACACAAAGAGACTCCTTGGGGAAAAAACTAGCATCAAGTGCATCAACTGCATATTAATATGCGCTTTAAGTACTGTTTCTCTTTTCACGTTTTGTATTGATTATATCGAATGTGTTGACTACAGCTTAGTGGCAGTATCTGTGTTTCATAGCCCTTGGGAGGGTTTACCCCTATTTTGTTGCCAGTTTCAAAAAGCTGCAAAACCTGTTTCACCAAAGCTGACTGCAGGAGAAATGAAATATGCGTGCGTTTGCGTGTGTGTAATCGATAGGAAGCAAAACCACTCTTTGATTATGCTTGTTTATTTCCCAAATGGTGATGCGTCACCAGCCTTTTTATAAAAAGTGTGTCTCTTTCTGCAGCAACCAAAAGCTTGATTTCTCCAAGGTAATCAGCATGTAGAATGTGTCAGTCTCCAGATTGCCCGGGTGGGGCTGAACCTCCTTCCTTGGGTCAGCTCACTGTGGGAAAGGGCAGCCAAGACTCCCAGGTGGGAGTGGCTGTGTGCTACTTTTTCGTTTTTCCAGCACATGAGAGATGTTGCGGAACGAAGGCAGCAGCTGGAGCTGGAGCACGAGAAAGCCCTGCAGAACCTTCAGAAGAAGCAAGATGAAGTCAGGCAACTCCAACAGGTGAGCAGCCCGGCCACGGGAAGCCCTTCTGTCTCTAGGAGCTGGTTCACACACGCGTGATTCTCCCATCACTCACCGACTCGCAGTTGAAGGTGTGAACCTTGGGGTAACATGTTGCTTTTTGCGGTGAAAGGGAAAATTCCACCTGCAGGGGTTTGCTGTGGCTCACTTACTGGGCGTGCGTCAATGCCAAACGCTGCAGATCCCCACTGGCAAGTATGCTGTGCATCTTCCCATTCTTTGGGACTGAGCACAGATATAATCTTCTGACCGCTCCTCCTTCTACCAAGTTGGTTGCCGCTGTGAATATTGCTTTTTTTCACAGGTAGGAGGTAGGGAGGTTTAAAAGAGTGCCCATTTTGTATGTTGTCTAGCACACAGCTGTTGCATCACACTGAGTGTTGAGTAGCACAGCAGCAGAATCCTAACCTTTGTTTGCTTTTGGATTCAGGCCCAGGCTGAAGCAAGGAAGGAGCACGAAGGAGCAGTGCAGCTCTTAGAGGTAAGGGGAGAAGAGAGGGCCAGCCGTAAAACTGTGCTCAAAGGGTGTAAAATCCTTCATCTTCCCTGCCCTGTTGAAATGAGAAGGGCACAGACTTCCAGGCAGATCTCTGCTTGGGGGGAGGCTTACACACTGAGCCTGCGGTGCCAACTCTAAAGGCGTTTTGTCTACCATGAAATTAGGACCACAGCCACAGGTAATTTGAGGGATTCTTTGTTCCACATGGGATATTCCAGCACTTTCCCTGAATTTTCAGCTTTCGTTAAAATTAAGTCTCTAGTCTCTTTTACTTACGAGGACCTAAGGAGAAATCTGTGGGTTGTCTTCTACGCTACTGGCTAGTAATTCTGAGCCAGTTTGGTGTAGTGGTTAAGAGCGGCAGGACTCTAATCTGGAGAACCGGGTTTGATTCCCCGGGTGACCTTGGGTCAGTCACAGCTCTCTCGGAGCTCTCTCAACTCCATCCACTTCACAGGGTGGTTGTCATGAGGATAATAATAATACACTTTGTAAACCACTCTGAGTGGGCATTAAGTTGTCTTGAAGAATAGCTGGGATGATCACAGATGAAACAATGAAACAACACCCACAAGTAAATAAAAACAAATGAAGCTAATAAAAAAGAGAGCAGTAAAAATATTTCAGTGTGTAAAAGCAGTATAAAACAGTCTAGTGATGTCATGGCCAGTGAGGTCCGGTGTGAAGCATACATGGGGGCAAAAAATCCTAACTTTACCGGGTGATGACTATGACTAAAAATCCTAACCAGTGGTGAAAAAAGGCAAATAATATATTGGCGGTGATAAGGAGAGGAGTTGAAAATGAAACCATATGTATGGCCGCATTTGCAATACCATGTACCATTCTGGCCCTCTATCTCAAAAAGGATATTACAGTGAGGGAAAAGTTACAAAAATGGGCAATCAAAATCACAAAGGTGTTCCCTTTGAGGAAAGGCTAAAGATTGAGAGCAGTGGTTTCCAAAATGGGCAGTACCAACCCCTAGGGGGCTATGGGATTACCTAGGGGGGTGCTAAGAGCCAAAGGGGTGGCAGGAGGGCAGTGGGCCCCTTCAAGCATGTTGTTCTCTTACTAGCAATCGACCAGGCTGGCGCCTAGAGCCAAACCCTTTCTTCACTTCCAGTTTCTGCCTCCACATGGTGTTGAAATCTGGTGCAGACCAGGCGTTGGGAAACTGGTATCGCTTCATCAAGCCCGCCCATTGCATTAAGAATTTACTAAAAAGTGAAGTAGCTTCTAAATGTGGTATCTAAGATTCTTGCTAAATGACTATCAGTGTTAATTGGATTTTGAATTAAATGTGCAGATAATTGTTACTGTTTTGAATGTTACGGTTATTATTTTCCTTAGTGAATTGTACCACCCGCTATTCTGAATAATGCTTTTTGTAGGGTACGGTAGGGGGCGCTGGGGAGACCTGAAAAGATTCGGGAACCACAACTGACTGGGAGATAGGGAAACACGATAGAGATTTATAATATTATGCACGGCGTGGAGAAAGTGGATAGAGAGAATGTTTTCTCCCATAATACTGGATTGCAAGGACACCCAGCAAAGCTGATGGCGGGACAGGCAAAAGGAAGTACTTCTTCACACAATGAGTAATTCTTCACACAATGAGAGAGATTCACTGCCACAGGATCCAGGGCAGTGGTTCCCAAAGTGGGCAATACCGTCCCCTGGGGGGCGCTGGAATGATCCAGGTGGACAGTAGAAGCCTTGGGTGCAATTGGGGGGTGTTGAATAAAAATAAGGGGGCGGGGGAAGCATAAAGAAAGAAGAGTCCAGAACCTATCTAAAGCAGCCTTTTCCTGCCTTCTCCTAGTCTTCCCTGGGATCAGGGAGGAAGGGGGCAAATTTGCCACTGCATCTTTTTGTCCACTTCTTGAAGGTAGATTTCCAGGGGGGCGCTGAGTAATTTTTTTTCTGAAAAGGGAGTGGTAGACCAAATAAGTTTGAGAACCTCTGATCTATTTATTATTATTTAATCATATTTCTAGACCGCCCTCCCCGTCAGACGGGCTCAGGGTGATTTAACAACAGTTTAAAACAGTAAAACATTATAAAAACATTAAAACATATCAAAACAATTAAAATTGGTGGGTATAAAATATTAAAATACAGCATTTTCCTGCATGGGTGGTGGAAAGTCTTCAGTGGTACGGCCGGCGAGAGGACAGCCTAGCCCCCACCAAATGCCTGGTGGAACATCTCCGTCTTGCAGGCCCGGCGGAAAGATAACAAATCCTGCCGGGCCCTAGTTTCTTCAGACAGAGAGTTCCACCAGGTCGGAGCCAGAACCGAAAAGGCCCTGGCTCTGGTAGAGGCCAGGCGGACCTCCCTGGGGCCAGGGACCATCAGCAAGTTCTTAGTGGCTGATCGAAGCGACCTCCGGGGAACATATGGGGAGAGGCGGTCCCGAAGGTATGCTGGGCCCAGTCCACATAGGGCTTTATAGGTCAACACCAAAACCTTGAACCGGAACCGGAATCTAGTGGAACCATTTTGTTTAGCAAAACAAGTGACAGGCCAGTCCACCAGTGACTACAAGAGACTTTGTCCTCAGCCCCTCTTTATAGGCCTCCTGGGGGCACCTATATGTCTGCTGCTGGAGAGGGGTGCTGGAGTCAATCTGCCATTGGTCTGATCCATCCATGGCTGCTGGTGTGCTTTTATGGCCTTCTGCAATTGAGTCCCGCCTCGAACAAGTTTGTTGGGATTTGGGGGTAAAGGCAATGCTGCTTTGTGGTTGACGATCTTTCTCTGCTTGGTTTTTATTGTTTCCGGACAGAGTTCCTTGGATTGCATGCAGGTATTGCTGATGTTATCCTGCCGTGAACTTTTCCTTTTACCCAAATCCTATAAGGCTTACCAGGAAGGGGGTTGGAATAGAGAAATATTTAATTTCCCAAAAATGTTGAAGGAACAGGGAGAGGGCAAGAAATAAAAGACCGTAAGGGTTTCTTTCATTCTTGATTCTTAATTCTAGAGTAAGTAGCGGTGTCAGTCCCACAGAACAAGAGCAAACTTTTGAGACAAACAGGTCTGTTCTTCAACTTGTTTTAAAACGTATCTTGGCATACAGGCACTTTTCCCTGGCTACAAAGCAAGATGGATTACCGCTATGCACTCTTGTTTTAATTGTTAAACTTCTTTCTGAGCATGTGAGAAAGAAGTATAAAAATATTTCCGACAAAGAAGCTTAGGTCTGTATGTCCATTAGTATTTAAAACTCAGAGACTTCAGTACTTAACACATCGTTTGGCCTTAAAAATAATAATAATATATTATAAAATAATAGATTTTGTACTGATTTTTTTTTAAAAGCTTGACATCTGTAGAGAAATCAATTTGCAGTTTTAGGATCAGACAAATTAAGAAAAGAATAAGAGCCATGCTGGATCCTTTTTTAAAAATCCATCATTTATGACATGCAGATTGGCTGGGTTGCTTGAGCTACCTATACTGCTTTATCTTACATTCCTTGGCTTGGCCAGGCAGCTCTGGCCTGGGACATCTGACTTGCTCTTGCTCTGTGCATGTACCTCTGTGTGGACGGCATTTACAGTGTGGTGATACCTGTCAGTTCTTCCCTCCTCTTTCCCAGTACTTGATGTTAGTAGTTCGTACAGTCTGTATCTGTGCGCTATTTCCAGGCACATTGAACATTAAAACCTTACAAAATCTATGCTTGCTTGACTGGAAGGTTCTTTTGTTCAGTCGCTGGTTTTATGGAGGGCCCAACTTTTCCCATGCTGGTCACTGTCCTCTCACAATTATCTGGGGTTGCAAAATCTCAGTTTGCTTGTAAGCACACCTGCCTGTTCACCAAACTCCCAAAGAGATCTCTCTGCAACTTGAATAGAGGCATCTTTTAAAGTTGTCTCCCCCCTGTTTCCCCCAGCTTTAGAGATGTCTCAACTGCACCCTTCTTGGTGGTGGCAGTTTTTCGCCCTAGTGGAGCATGTCCCACTTTTGCTGATCCCTAATACGTGTACTTTAAACAGGATGCAACCTGTTTAGCGCATGCCTTGTGAGAGCCAATGGGAGTATAGTGGTTAGGATGTTGGAGTTACGAAAAACCTGAGTTCATATTATCACTGGACAAATCACTCTCTCAACCTGGCCTACCTCACAGGGTTGTAAAGTGGATGAGGAGAGAATGGTCTGTGTTACCCTGAGATTCTTGGACAGTAGAAAGGATAACATTGAGAGGCAAGGAAAGCAATAAAAAAATGAAACTTCCTAATGGTGGTGTGTGACATTACCTGGGGCTGTGAATTTGAACCCAGTAACTTAAGGTCCCCATTCCAGATGTGGAATCCAAGACCTACCTTGACATGTCACATATTTCCTGCTCTCCCCTGTCCAACCGCTCAGGACCGTGTGAGAGAGCTGGAGGACCAATGCCGTAGCCACACAGAACAGTTTAACTTCCTCTCTCAAGAGCTCCGGCGTTTTCAACTGCAAACTGGGAAAAGTGGTCTTCGGTCGTCCTCTCCCACGGTGGCTTCTGAGGTCCCCCTCTGCCCAGCATCTCCACAGCTCCTGGATGGCCGCAGGGACAGAGGTGAGAGAACATAGGAGTCACATCACTAGTCACATGTCACCAGTCATGGCCTCCTCCTACCCATGATATTATGTCACATCTTTTTCTTGCTTGCTTGCTTGCTTGCTTTTCTTTCTTTCTCTCTCTCTCTCTCTCTCTCTCTCTGCCTGCCTGCCTGCCTGCCTGCCTGCCTGCCTGCCTGCCTGCCTGCCTGCCTGCCTGCCTTCCTTCCTTCCTTCCTTCCTTTCCGGGACTTCAGAATCAAACTGGACACCAAGAGGTGCATGTTACTCTAGTGTTTTCTGTCTCTGTGCCCATTCCCACACTCTGCATCCAAACCTTGGTTTGAACCTTAGGACAGTCTCTCATTGGTTGTAGCTAACAGTAGACCTGGATGCTGGCACTTCTTTTCTTAGGAATTACACTTCCATTTTCTGGTGTGCCATCAACGTGAGCTACCTCCCTATACCTGTGGGGGGAGTCCCCTGAGGCGCTGCTTTGTCTTTCCTTGGTGTAAATAAAATAATCTGGAAGGAGGAGGCAAGGATTAGAACTTCGGTTATCTCCCCAAATTACATTTAGCTGGTTTTTAGTGGTGTTGCAAACCTGCTGCTTGAAGGACGTGCCTCCTTCTGCCTCTTGGGGTGGGGTGGGGGGCTGGTCTAGGACAGCAGTCGTGTGGCTCTGTCCTGCAGCGAAGGCCGCCTTTGAACATTCCGTTGCATCTCACCTGTTTGCTTGGCCTTTTCATCTACAGCAGGGCTTTTTTTGTGGGAAAAGAGGTGGTGGAACTCAGTGGTAGAACTCAGGACCGCACAATGACGTCACTTTGGGTCAGCTGGAACAAGGGGGGAGTTTTTTAAAGTGTAAATTGCCCTTAGCGAAAATGGTCACATGGCCGGTGGCCCCGCCCCCTGATCTCCAGAAAGAGGGGAGTTTAGATTGCCCTCTGCCGAGGGCAATCTAAACTCCCCTCTGTCTGGAGATCAGGGGGCGGGGCCACCGGCCACGTGACCATTTTCAAGAGGTGCTGGAACTCCGTTCCCCCGCGTTCCTGCTGAAAAAAAGCCCTGGCCTACAGTAATGTACAGCATTTGGTTTCAGGTCTGGAGATTGTGCCTGTGGCTCCCCAATGCAGCAGGAAGAGTCACAATGAAAGGGCTGGAGAATTCGGTGCGCTGGCGCCTCAGCTCACTGATCCTGTGGCACCTACTGCCTCCAGGAGTCCAGATTCAAGCACGCCTACCATTGCCTCAAAGAAGCTGGTCAAGAAACTGGAGACTCAGTCCAGCTCCTCAAGATCTGAGTCCATGCACCATAGTTCCAAATCCTGTGCCACTCCAGAGGTTAGTTGTGGGTATGGAATGGGGATTCCACCTTCAGAAAATATCCGGCATTCGAAGGCCTTCAGCATGGCTAGAGTGCTTTTGCCTTGAGAGGAGCAAATATATATATTTCTCCTCCTCTGAGAGAACCAGCCTCTCTTTCTATAACAGTGGGTCTTAAAGGCTCAAATAAGCGAAACGCGTGACGTGTCAGGGCCGCACCTGCCCTCAAGTCGTAGCTGACTTATGGTGACCCCTGGTGGGGTTTTCATGGCAAGAGACTAACAGAGCTGGTTTGCTATTGCCTGCCTCTGCAACCCTGGTCTTGGTTGGAGGTCTCCCATCCAAATACTAACCAACCTTGCTTGGCTTCTGAGATCAGGTTCTCCTGGGCTATCCAGGCCAGGGCTTCCTTCCCAAACCATCAGTTTCTCCTGCCTTTGCTTAGGTGGACACGGCCAGTGAAATGGAAGAGCTGGACATCGATAGCATCTCCATGATTCCAGAGCTGGAGCACCAGAGTCCAGTGAAGCTCCATGTCTTCTTAGTGCGATACAGGTACAGTCGTCGGGGCCATTGGGGTGTGTAGACGCTTGTCTTTTGGGAATGTCATTTGAGAGGAGCCTGTGGTTGCTCCAAATAATCATCACGTTTCTATGAGTTTTGCTTCATCCCAGAACCTCTTACATCTCCAAATTCAGGTCTGGGGATACCCCTTTGGCTAGTGATATTGGCTAGTGACCTTGAGGTGGTTGTCTTTCTCCCGCAACATGTGACTTAGCACATGAAGCTGCTTTCTGCGTGTTGGTAGTTCTGCAGCCTGGGTTGATCCGAATCAAAATGGCAGATGGACTGCCCTGACATTCATCAGGTGGACTTATAGACTAGTTGGCATTTTCTCACCTCCAGCTCTCACACAAACACAGCTTGAGCTTCCTAAAACTGAACTGTAATGTGGTGATTTGCTCTTGCGCTTGAGACGTTCTAGATTTAACACCCCAGTAAATGTTCATGTCACAGCCACCCAATGTCCCCACAGAGTGCAAAGTACAATTGCTGGGTGATGGAGAGGTGCAAAACCAAGGGATAACTGTAGCATGCACGTGTGAACAAACTTTAACAACTTTGTAATACTGCACTGGTAGCTGTTCAGAGGCGGGGAGCTTTTCCAGGTGATATGGACCCCTTTCTCTCCACTAGCACATCCATTGTTAGTTCTCTCTTTACCTTGCAAGACCCAGCTCGCTCGCTCCGTGTCCCACTTGCCTGTTGCTCTTAGCTCAGTGTGGTTTTGCCTGGGGGATAATTAACAAAAGGGGTTAGGTTAAGTCCCAGCTTCACCGCTGTGCTATGGAAACATGCTGTGTAACCTCAGGCCATTCATACACTCTCAGCCTAAACTATCTCGCAGGGTTGTTGGGAGGATAAAACAGAGGAGAGAAGAATTATGTAAATCGCTTTGGCTTTCCCTTGGGGAGAAAGGCAGGGTATAAATGAAGTTTCCATTTTTCATGCAGCTCTGTTGGGGTTGCCATTCAGGAACAATACTTGGCTTTCAGTATTGAAAGTGTTTCATGCATAGTGTTTCATGCATTCTTGTAATCCTTGCAACAGCCCTGCTAGATAGGCCAGTGGAATTGGAAGGATAGGCAGGGGGGCACTGAGAATGGGAAAGAATGGCTTACAGTATAGGTCTGTGGCAGAGATAAGATTTGAATCAAGGACTTCCTAAATTACAACAGCTCATTCCCATAGTCATGCCAAAGTTTAGTACATCAGTCCCAGTTTCTATTTGTCTGGCTGCTTTTTAAATTTTTTTTCTAGTGTTCAGATTGAATGTGGGCATTTGTTGTTGTTGTTGCTAATTTAGTGTTTGATCACTGATTGTGAGCTGCTGTGGGGACGGGTGGTCCTTGTACATTGATGGAAAAGCAGAGGAAAAATATTTTTAAGAATAAAAAGCTAAAAGGTGCAACAGGCTTTTGAAGTCATGCTGGCTTCACACTCCGGGTTTCAGTGCCTCTGGGCTGTCCATAATTAGCAGAGTATCATCAATGCACAGGGTACTTGATAGGATACAAGAGTGCTGTGTGACTTTGTGACTGTTTGGTATTGAAATGGTGGCTCCTACCTCTCTTGCAGCTACAACCCTTTTGACGGTCCCAACGAGAGCCCCGAGGCCGAATTGCCGCTGACGGCTGGCGAGTATATTTACATTTATGGAGAAATGGATGAAGATGGCTTCTTTGAAGGTGTGGAGCCAAGCTCACTGGTTTATACTGATACTGGAACAAAAACAGAGAGGAGCCAGTTTGGTTTGACGAAGTCAAGGGTCAGAAGCAGAACCACGGAGATGCTGGATGCACCCAGTGCTTTCGATGAGGAATTTGAGAATGGGCAATACCTGTGTGGATTCAGGAAATATTGTCATGTAATAGAGGGGTTTCTCGACCCCAAGGAGAGTCAGGCCTATTCAGAGATCTGGATTTTTTAGGGTTAAGCTTAGAAGTCTAACTAAAGGCCAATTTAGATGTTACAGAGTTCGCATGGCAGATACGGACTTTCAGTAGATGTGTGCTGGGAATTCTGTACCGGCTAACCACTTCTTTGCTGACCCATAACATGGCCGGTGAGGCTGCTAGGCTGGTGGGGATCTTTTCAGCAGACTGGACCCGTTTGAGCAATGCGGGGCGAGACCCTTCAGCACTGCAGGGCCTGGACGTTCCCATCATGTCAAATTTGGCTGCCAGCTGGTTTGACAAAACAAATCTTTTGCCCACACAGGTTAGTGGGGGAGCAGGAAAGCTTTGGAGCCTCAGGTGGATTGCAAAAGCTGTGAATGTTCAGGTCAAAGTAGAGCAAACTGGTTTACAAGCAACTGAGAACATCTCCATGGCTTATAATGAGCTGTTTTAATGAGGTGGACATATTCTGTGTTGTGTTGTTTAAAAGCTAAACTATGGTCCTTTTACTAGTAATGCTCACGGTCTTCTCTGATTACTTTCAGGAGAGTTGATGGACGGCCGGAGAGGCCTGGTCCCTTCCAACTTTGTGGAACGGATTTCAGACGATGACCTCGTAACCTTCCTGCCTCAGGAGCTCAATGACGTCTCTCAAAGCTCTCCCCTTGAAAGAAGTTTTCTCAGCACGAGCATCAGCAGTGGGGAGAGAAGCGATTATTCATTTGAGGAGCTCAGTACCAGTACAGCGCCATCCAGGCTAGAAGGTGACCAGGAAGAGCTTGGTGATCCCATGGCAGTGCCTTACCCCAGGAAGGTGACTCTCATCAAACAGTTCGGCAGCAGTATCCTGGTAGGGTGGGAGCCTCCCCTTTTGCCGGCTGGCTACTCAGATGTCCAAGGCTACAACATTTATGTGGATGCTGAGCTTCGGCAAAACATGAAGGCCGGATCCCAGACAAAAGCAGTGCTCGAGAAACTGGACTTGAAGACGAAAGCCTACCGTATCTCGGTGCAAAGCGTTTTGGAGAAGGGGAGCTCGGATCGGCTGCGGTGCACATTTCTGGTGGGGCGTGATTTTGCCTTGGCTCCAACGCAGCTCCAGATACGGAACCTCTCGGCCACCTCAGCAGAGATCTCCTGGTTGCCAAGCAACAGCAACTTCTTGCACGTCGTGTCCCTCAACGGGGAAGAGCGCGACACGACAAAGGCGGGAATCTACTGGTATACCTTTCGCAACTTGAACCCAAGCACTTCGTATGTTGCCACCGTGGAAGTGCAGCCTCCACAGGCTCACTGGGAAACATCTCAAGAAAGGCGGGAACAGCCGTTGTTGTCGGAGATCCACTTCATAACAACTTCAGCGGGTGTGTACCTGGAAGTAAGATGGTGAACTGCTATTTGTTTGGCGAGTAGAAATCACTTCTGGGTGACCAGGCAGTGAAGTTTTACAAAAATTTCTTTTTAGGTCATGAATAACTAACCTAGTGTGGAACTACATTTATGTCTGAACCTTGTTGAATATTGTGCCATCATTGGCAATCCCCCTGCAAATGTTTGGTATAGCACAATATCTAATGATGTGCACTGCCTAAATCTTAAAAAAGACACCAGACTACTGTTGAAAACTGCATCTCCCATGTCAAATTCTACCCTCCTCCACTTTGCCACATGTGTGGTGTTATTACATTGTGCCTTTTGGCCCTGCCATTGGCTGCCAGTGAAATGGATCAAGGGGAATGGAACACAGATTGTAATAGCACCATGGGAGGCAATCACACTGAACATCACTGGAGGGAAGGGGGAACCAGATACGGTGCTGCCAGTTTGGGTGGCAGTTCTGTGTCTCTCATAATATCTAGCTCTGCCTGTAATTAGAGGTGGGCAGGCAGGGTTAGAGACATGTGTCATGTGCTGTCACTCTGGTGGCCTTGTAAAAAGACTGTTCCTCAGAAGTGGCGTGTTTGACTTTCTTGAACTATCGGTTGCTCTTCTATTCTCAGAGCCTGGCCTCTAAAATGCAGTGTATTGAGGCTCAAAGCTTTTATGGCAATCACACCCTCTAGCTTAGAAATCCTTTACCTTGCTTCCAAGGAGGTGTAAGCTATCTGTGTTTACTGAGTGGTGGAAGACTCTGTTAATGCCCAGAGGTATCTTTATTATTGATTCTTGGAGTGAGCCATGACTTAAATTCATTTGAGTGACAGGTCTTCCCTTCCACTTCCATTTGTGGGTTGCTTCTGGCACATACATGGAGGGTTCTTGGTTTAGGAACAAAAATGCTCCCTTGAATTCCTTAGACTGTAGATACATTCCTTTGGATCCTCAGTAAGCCTGTGAGTCAAGCTACAAGTGACGAATGACACTTGAACGGCAAGTGAACAGACTCACGTGTATTCCTCCCTGTTCCCTTGCACTCCACTTGCACTCCATTTGATCACATAGTGATCCACTTAGTGAGTCTCACATAGTGATCAAGTGGAGAGCAAGTGGAGCGCAAGTGAACAGGGAGGAATACACATGAGTCTGTTCACTTGCCATTCAAGTGTCATTCGTCACTTGTAGCTTGGCCCAGAGTTTTGGTCTGATTCAGCACATCTAGTTTCTTAGGATTCACTGTTGGTTGGTTGAAGGAAATAATTACCCTTTTTTCCCTTCATGCAGAAGTCACCTGTGTTTTGCCCATTTGCTGTTTTTTGTCACCAAACCCTTTTGCGTAGGAGCTCCAGGTTGGGTTTTCTTGACCTCTTGTTTCAAATATTAATTGCGCCACACTGCTGTGATTTGCAATGAGGAGGAAACGGCTCTTTTCCTCAGGGTCTCCGGATGCTCCACTGGACGTCCGAGCGGAGCCTGGCCCCTCGGCTGGGATTCTGGCCATCAGCTGGTTGCCCGTCACCATCGATGCTGAAGGATCATCAAATGGGGTGCGAGTCACTGGCTATGCTGTGTATGCCGATGGACAGAAGGTACCAAACTTGCCTAGTCTGTGGGAAATTGGAGGGAGTGTATCTCTCATGTAATCCTTCTGAGAGGGGTGCAGAGGGCCCGATGTGAAACAAGGGCCCGATGCAAAAGAAACTCGGCTGTATCTCTTAACCTTATGGCGAGAAAAGAGATGATGATGATGATGATGATGATGATTCTCTTTGAACTCATGTTCTGACATTAAAAGTTTTGGGTCTGAGATAGGCATGTTTTCATTATTTATTTACAAAAAAATATGAGCCCTTGTGTAGAAAAGTGAAGGTAAAAGCATTCCCTTGAATCTCTTTCTTTTCCTCTGCCCAAACCCACGTCTCTCTGCTTGAAATCCATGGCAACGTCCTTGGGTGCTTGAAAGAGCCAAAGCTCTCATTAATAGTCATAATAGAAGGTTGGCCTGGTAATGAACCCAACAGCAAAGAGAGAATCTGAGTAACTCTAAGTCACTCTGTTCTCAACAAAGCGAGAACTATCCAACCAAAAGGTTACCAAGCACCCAGCACATTACAGTAAAAGGGGAGGGGGAGCTATGACTGTTCACTGCAGGGTGGCCCTTAAGTTCTGAGAAGGGAGGCTAATATTGAGCAAGATGAATGAAGATGTGGTTTTTCTGCAGAGGTCCCAAAGTTCACTTCGGAACTGATAGTAGGCAACAGCTTAGATCCTACATGATCTTTCCACTTGTAGTAGGTACTTCTGCTGATGGAAGAAGGAAGGGACATTTTTGTAGATTTCCCCCCTCTCATGGCAGCCTTCCACTTTGATCGCCACGATTTTCCAGGGGGGCCTCAGGGGGACAGTTTCAGGGGATCAGAAGACTGTAGAAGAGAGGGGGAAAGTCACCGTTTATGCAGTACAGCTCGGCTTGTCCTACACAGGAGCTCGTATTTTTTATTAATATCGTTTGTCCCCTGCCTTTTCCCCAGTGGGGCCCAAAGCGGCTTACGTCATTCTCCTCTCCTCCATTTTTTCCCTCACAACTACCCTGTGGAGTAGTCTGGGCTGAGTGGCCGAAGGTCACCCAGCAAGCTTCCATGGCAGAGCAGGGAATCAAACTTGGGCTGCCCAGATCCTAGCCTATTATCGTAGCCACTATACCACACTGGCTCTCTTTTTTTACTTTTTAAAATGTAGCAATGTTCCTCAATGTCCCTCCTGCCCATTATTATTTACTTGGTAAGCATTTTCTGTCCCACCCTTTCTCTGAGGAACTAAGGGTGGCCTACAGTAGCCCCCCCATTTTATTTTCACAACAGCTTTGTGAGGAAGGCTAAGAGCCAAGCCACAAGTGACGCCTGACACAGGTTGGACACTTGTCAGCTTCCCTCAAGTTTTGATGGGAAATGTAGGCATCCTGGTCTTGCAGCTGTAATGGAGAGCCAAGCTGTAAAACCAGGACGCCTACATTTCCCATCAAAACTTGAGGGAAGCTGACAAGTGTCCAACCTGTGTCAGGCGTCACTTGCGGCTTGGCTCTAAGTGCAGAGAGAATGACTGACCTAAGGTCACCCAGTGAGCATTGCGGCTGAGAGTCTCTCTACATGAGACATTTTACACGGGGATGCTCAAGTGTAGGGAAGTGCAGTGTTAGCTGGGAAGCGTAGTTTAAAAAGACAGAGCCAGCCAAGATTGCTGGTAGAGACCAGCCAATTTCACCTCTGTACTGTAGGGTAGTTTAAAAAGACAGAGCCAGCCAAGATTGCTGGTAGAGACCAGCCAATTTCACCTCTGTACTGTAGGGTAGTTTAAAAAGACAGAGCCAGCCAAGATTGCTGGTAGAGACCAGCCAATTTCACCTCTGTACAGTAGGGTAGTTTAAAAAGACAGAGCCAGCCAAGATAGCTTTTCAGAGGGTTTGTTAATTTCATCTTTGCCTCCCTGAAGGGAATTGAAATTGACAGAGCTAACTGATGAAGGATCCTGCACTCTCTCTAAGCGGTTACAGCATACTTTTGGAACTCAAACAGCATCTCAAATAAGAGATTTATTTTTAAAAAATGGCAAAACAAATTAGGGCATGTTGTCAACCTAAAAACATGGACTTTCTTAACATCACTAGGGTGATTGCTTTCCGTCAGCCTTATATTTGGGGGAAATACCCTAAAAAAGTTACATCAACGACACCGTTCTCCATAGAGACTTGCTCAGGTATACGGGAACCGTGATGGAAAATGCTGGGTGTGTAATGTAGATGCGTCTCATTTTATCCATTTGAGGTGGTGGAGTACATGCGCTCAGTGTTTTTAGAAAAGGTTTATGTCTATATGAACCATAGTCCTCAATAAAGGGGCGGACTACAACAGGTCTTTCTAGATTTGATTTCTAAAGTTACAGCTGAGCGAATGAACATGTCGTTGATGAGTTTCTCACGGTGGTGGTTTTTGTTCAGTGTTTGGCTTCTTGTTGCAGGTCATGGAAGTTACCTCCCCAACAGCCGGCAGCGTCCTTGTCGACGTTTCCCAGATGCAGATCCTCCAGGTGTGCCGGGAGGTGTCCGTAAGGACTGTGTCTCTTTATGGAGAGTCGGCAGATTCGGTGCCAGCTCAGATCCCCTCAGCCTTGTTAGGAGATGTTGGCCAGTCGTCTCCATCTCAGCCAAGCCATCCCACTTCTCAGCTTCCGTGTGGGGAGATGGGGGGTTCCCTCACCCCACAGGCCTCCCAGGAATACAGTGCAGTCCCATCTCCCGGTGCTGATAACTCCCTTGCCAAATTCAGCTCCAGGCCTAACGCTGATAGTGAGGGTTCTGTGAATTCTCCACTCGCAGAGGCGTCTCCAAGCAGATGTTCGGTTCCCACCGGGGCTCCTTTGACTCACGTTCCACAGGCACCGGCAATAGAATCGGAAACTCCACCGGGAGAGGAAAGGAATTCCCTTGTGCCATCTGCAAACCGTCTCACAGCAGAAAAGCTGGCTAATCCCGGGAAAGAAACTGAAGGAGACAACAAGGTGTGCATGGGAATCTGGACCTTTTTGTGGGAGCCAAAGAAGAGGGGAAGGGTCAAAAGTGCAGGAGATGTAGTCGTGATAACCGTTGGAAAGAGATCAAGATGGGTAACCGTGTTAGTCTGTCTGTAGCAATGGAAAAGAACAAGAGTCCAGTAGCACCTATAAGATTAACAAAATTAGTGGTAGGGTATGAGCTTTCGTGAGCCACAACTCGCTTCTTCAGATACAGCCGTTGGAAAGAGGAAGCGTGGTGCAGCAATGAGAAGAGAAGCTGTGGTAGAGAGGGTGTTGACCTTGAATACATGAATACATCCAAGTTCAACACCCTCTCTACCACAGCTTCTCTTCCAGTTGCTGCACCACGCTTCCTCTTTCCAACATCTTCCGCTGCCTACTATTGTCCATCTGGCATGGACTCTCCAGAATCCCAGGAGAACTCATTCAGCTGGCGATCCCAAGGACTGGACCCGCTGCTTTTTGCATGCAAAGCAGGTGTTCTTCCACCAAGCTACCATCCCTCCCCCAATATGGCATAAATGTGAATGTATGGGCGTGTCTTTTGCTGAGTGAGGCCACAAGTCCACCTAGCCCAGTGATAGCTGCTCACACTAACATTACATCTCCGAGGCTCAAGCAGACCTCTTTCCCAGACTCCTCTTCTTAGCTCCGTGCCAGTAGGGCGGATCCAGCCAGCTATTCTGCTGATAAAAAAGGGAGGAAGGAGTCCCCATGGACCCCCCCCCCCAAGTTATGCTGAGGCTCGTGGGACCTGCGTGGACAAAAGCCATGTGAGAGGCTGGAGCTGTAGTAAGCAGAGAAGTTGGGCGAGATGGGGTACAAAAGCTGGTTTGGTCCACTCCAGTATTTTTGTGGTGAATGTCATTGTTATTATTGGTCAGTCTACTTTTAGGATCCTCACAAAGCACCTTTCACAAGGCAACTAGGGTTGCCAACCTCCAGACGGGGCCTGGAGATCTCTCAGCATTACCGCTGAGTTTAGAGATCGGCTCCCCTGGAGAAAACGGCTGCTTTAAAAAATGATCTGCATTATACCCTGCTAAGGTCCCTTCTCTCTCTAACCCCCCCCTCCCCAAGCTCCACTCCCAAAATCTCCCGGGATTTCCTAACCTGGGGCTGGCAACCCAATGTAAATAGCATTGCTAGACACAGGGAGGGGACGTGGCTCAGTGGTAGAACATCTGCTTTGCATGCCAAAGGTCCCAGGTTAATAAGTAACTGAGCTGCAGTGCAGCATTTTGCTGGTTTGAATCTCATTACTGCCATGAGTTTACCAGGTAGCCGTGGGTAAGCCACTTCCCTCAGCCCCGGCTCCCCAGCTGTATTATGGGGATAATAACATTGACTTTGTTCACCGCTCTGGCTGGCCATCGATCTATCCAGAAGAGCGGTATAAAAATGAACTGTTATAATTCCTGGCATCTCCATTTGAAGGACCAGGTAGTAGGCAATGTGAAAGACCTCTGCCTGAGACCCTGGAAAGCTGCTGACAGCCAGAGCAGGCAATGCTGACTTTGATGGACCAGATTCAGTATACGGTAGTTTCATCTGTTTGTGTGTGTCCGTGTGACATCTATCCAAAGTGAGACAGGTTATAAACTTAAAACAGCTTCAGTCAGTGGTTGGCTCTGTTAACATGCGCTCAGTGGCGTTGGGTATATCTCATGGTTACAACCGTTGCTTTTGCAGAGGTACCTCCTTGCCGCTGAAGAACCAAAGCCAGAGAGGTCAGGCAGTGGTGACGGCAATTTGGAAGGCTGCAAAACTTGCTCTGTGGAACAAGAGCCGAAAGAACCATTGACTGAAAGAGGGTCTGAAAACACTCAGAGCTGCCCGGGGTCAAAGATACCGGCCCCTGGTGAACATTCCACGCACAGAGAGGACAGCTCTGGCGACTCAGGCCAAAGCAACAAGCAAAGCTCGGAATTCTTCACCGGGACTTTGGGGAGGAAGCTGTTGAAAGAAATCTCCAGAGACGACTCCACTCTGACGGGGTCTCGAGTCAGAAGAGAGGTCTGCGTTGCTTGTTGATTTGGGTAATCGGTTTACGGGACTGGGTTCACGCATGCTTGTGCCTTATTTGCTGGGTCTCACCATAAACTTGTGAATAACATTCCTTAGCCTTTGGACAACTCTTTCAAATATTCTAAATTTGACACATTCATAATCCTTTCAATGACCCTGTAAGACAGGAGAGTATTAGAGTCATTTTATACATTGTGGTTAGCACCCCCACATCTGGCAGTTCCCAGAGGATCTTTCTGACACTATTTGATTTCTGGGGGGTTTGTCCCAGTCTTCTTTTTCTGTATATTGCATCGTGTCATTCTCCCCTCTTCTCCTGTCAGGTATGGCCACTCCTTTTTTGCTGAGATATCCTGAAGTCACAGGAGTTTGTTTTGCTCTCAGCCTAACCTACCTCACAGGGTTGGTTTGAAGGTTAAAATAGAGGAGAGGATGAGATATGCCACTTTGGTTCCCCATTGGAGAGAAAGGTGTAGTATACATGAGACAGATAGGCAGGCAGGCAGAAGCAGCAATTGCAATTCCTTTTCAGTTCTGCTTCCTCTACTTTCACAAGAAGCTGCCACGCAACCACAGAGGGCAGCATCAGCAAACCGGTTGATTCTGAGAACTTTTCTTGGGTTGGGAAAGGGATGTCCAAAATCCCATACTCCCAACAGAAACCATAGTTGGTAAAGAATACGCAATACACATACAACTGATGTCTCCCGCGCATCCTGTCCCAGGTCTGATTTTTATATTTGATGCTGGCAAGACAAACAACTCACATTTTGCATTCAGATAGCATCTTGCATGCTGCTATCTACTGCAGCAACGTGCTAAGCAGTAAAATTTGGCTTAGAGAGCCAATTTTTAAAAAATCAAGAGATGCAAAAACGTCTACACTTTCCTGTTTTAAGATTGCATCTTATAGGTTTTGCATTTAAAAGTCAAAACTGAAACACATTTCAAATGCTCATTTTGGCTTTAAGGCAAAAAGGTACATTGCTTACTTTTACCATTGATGGAGAATATGCTTTTCAATTTCTCCACCAGGGAGAAAAGAGACTGGACCCAGGAAATCGTCCACTCAATCTCCTCACTGACCACAGCCGAGGTTCTGATCTCTCCGACATTATGGAGGAAGAGGAGGAGGAGGAGGAAGAGGAAGAAGAAGAAGAGAACCAGCAGGCAGGCGGGCAGGGAGAGTCAAAATGGGATCAAATGGAACATGGCAGCAGAGAAAATGGAGAGAAGGTACATCTTGGCATTGCTACCTTAGCAATAGCACTGAAAGTAGGACCGCTTGTTGTAGCAGCCAGTCATGGCTCACCTTCATGTGACAGCATGGTGTAGTAGTTAGGGCAATAGACTAGAATCTGGGAGACCCCGGTTGCAATCTCTGCTCCCCCATGGCAATTCACTGGGTGACATTGGGCCAGTCACACACTCTCAGCTGAGCCTACTTCACAGAGTTGTTGTTGTGAGGATAAAATGGAGGCAAGGAGAGTGATAGAAGCTCCTTTGAGTCCCCAGTGGGGAGAAATGTGGGGTAGAAATGAATAGAATAAAATAAAAAATGGGAGATCAGTGACTGGATCTCCTAAAGGGCCATGGCTGAGTGGCAGAGTCCCTGCTTTCCATAGAAAGGATCTCTTGTTTAAAAAAATATCACCTGTAGCGGAACACCCCTCTTTCTGCCTCAGAGCTGAAACACACAAGACGAATTACACGTGAAGAGCTCGTGTTGGGTCCCTCAAGCTTCCCTGGGAGGGTAGTCTTACCCCCTCCCCCAAGCTCCTTGAGGAAAACCGAGCTTTTCTTACAAAAAATAGCTGCTCAACTGGTGAGATCCTCTCTTTCAAAAATCCACTTGGCTCAGTTTTCCTTCAGGAGCTTGGAGACTGGATGGGGGAGGGGGTAACAGGACCCTCCTGTGAGAAGAAGAATGGGAGGGACTGAGTTTCTCTCTCACCCGCAAAACACCTCGGTTTTTTCCCTGCCTCTCGTCACGTTGTTCCCCCCACCCCCATCCTGAGTTCCCAGAGGATTTTTGAAAGAGAACGAGAGAATATATGTGAGAGAGAAACTCCCTCCAGTTGCAATGCTCCCCAGCTGAGAATCACATCAAGCGGCTGGTTTTTTTAAAGACTATATTTCCCAGGAATCCTTGCAGGATCTGACACGGGCTTGTGCGTCTTGTGTGATTCCACTCTCAGAGCCGCAGTGGGTCAGAGGAGACAATACAGGGGTAGATGGACCCAGAGTCTGATTCAGTAGGAAGTTGTTTCATACAATGTATTTTTTAAAACCTTAAAAAGCCACCACAGTTTGTGCATTGATTTGGATCAGGTGTCTGGGGGGAAGGAGTCACTTTTTGCTGCATCCATTTCTTAGTAGAAATCCCCCCTTCTCAAGCTGTTTTTGGCCCCAGTGATAAACAAGACAGGCACCTGAATGGTACCTCTCTAGTTTCCACACCAAGTCCAATAGGAACCTCTGTGTGTGAGGGAGATGAGAGGGATTCATTCTGAGAAAATGGCATAGATTATGGATGGGAATGGTCAACCCATCATCTTCCAGTAGCACAGCCTTATCTATCCCCCCCCCAAACTGTTTTTTAAGGGTTAAAAGTATTTTAGGAGGCCTGACTACCATTGTCCTATCTGGACGGTAGCTAAGATGGCAGATAAACCCACCACAAGCCACTGCCTCTCCAGCTTCTTCTATATGCCACACAGAGGGTCTCTCAGACCCTCCCGTGGTCAAACAATATATGAGCACTTTGGTTTCATTGCACAGTTATATATAGTTTTGAAACTCCATTTGATATATTGTTGGCTGAAATCTTGAGTTTGACCATGGGAGGGTCTGAGACCCTTTGTGTGGCATATAGTTTTTACCCATGGTAGCCTCTCTATTAGGTTCCCAAGAATGGGAATTAAAATGGGGTCTGTGTGTTATTCACGAGGTTCTTCTATCTGTGTCAAAAGGCGGCCACCGTCTGATTTTACAGGGTTTATATAGAGTTAAATCTGAGCCTATTCCAGAAGAGGAAGAAATGTTTGTGAAACTGGAAGATTTCAAATTCCTGGTCACTTTTTACAAAAGAAGGGAGAATATAGCATTTGCTGTTTGTATCTCTCATCAGCATCATTGAGGAACAGTCAGATAAGCGTCTATTAAGAATTACTTTGCCAAATCAGGCCCGTCTAGTCCAATGTTCTGTTTCCGACAATAGCCAGCCAAAATACCTCTGAGAAGCCCACAAATAAGGCATGAAGGCTGCTGCCCTCTGCTGCTGTTTATTCTTAGCACATTGGTGTTCGGAGATAGATTGCCTCTGAACATGGATGTTCCATTTAGCTCTTATAGCTGTTGGTAGACCATTCCTCTGAAAAATGTATTGAATTCTTTGTTGTTCATGAATTATGCAAGTAAATGTGTGCACTGTGTAAAAAATTGCCTCCTGAACCAATGACAGGTTGATTTCATTGGGGTGCTCCTGAACTCTTGCGTTGTACCATCGAGAGAGAAACTTCTGTCTCTCCATTCTCTCCAAGATCTCATTCATAATGGCATAAGCACCCATCAAGACTCTCTCCACTGCCACCCCCCATTGTCTTCCCTTTCCCAACACAAAAGCCACCCCAGAACTTGAGTCTTTCCTCTTATAGAATGCGCATCTTCTGGAATGTGCAGCACTTTAGGCATCTTTTTCTGCACCTTTTCCAACTCTGCAATATCCTTTTCAAGAGGGAGAGGCTGGAATTGTGCCCAGTATTCTCAACACGCTGCCCAAAAGGTTTATGCAGCGGTACTACGATCTTTAATGTTCTTGTCACTTACGTATGACCATCCTTGCTGCCACAAGAAACAGGTAAGGTGCCCTTTCAGTGGAACAAGACGGCCAATCTTGTGTTCCAAATATAAGAAGTGACAGGATTTGAACCCGTGACCTAGACCTAGACCTTGCTTCTCCCTGTCCTAAACATGTTTGAACTGGTTGTGGATGCTGCAGTCTGAGGAAGAAAGCCTGTCCATGGACAGGTGTGTGCACAGGTGCGCTCCTGTTGAGGTCATGCTGTACATTCCAGAGTTGGGCCAAGTTGTTGCAGGTGGGTTTGTTGGCTAAGTGCTCGCACAGAGAAAGACCTGGATTGAGTTCCAGGTGAGTTCCCTGCCAAAAACAGAATTTTTGCAGAAGGGCTGCAGGCTGCAATCACATCGACAGTTTCCAGGAAGTGTGGATGGAGTGTCGTCTCAAAGGACACGAGCTACCCTGTGCTTCAACCTCATCGTGTGCTTTCTTCCTGGAAGACCTTCAGATTCTTCCCCTTACAATTTGTACTGCAGTTCAGGACAAAGTGGTAGCCAGGCTTTTTTATGTAGTCCTCCACAGCGCAGCAAACAAACATTAACGAATCCAGCCTGATTGTCAAGAGAACACTGTGCAAAGAAGGGTCTGCCAGGGTGATTTAAACAGAGCTGGTGCTCTGCCACATGTCTACAGAATGCAGAATGTTGCGTGGAATCCAGGAGATTTGGATGACTGGTTGGAAAGACAACATCTCCAAGCAAATTTCCAGTCCTCGTGAGATAAACGTGAACATAGGCTGATATGTTCCAGGGTCAGGCATTTAGAGAGAAACGTTTCTTTGTATTGTCTTTCTGCACTTATTTGTCCCCCTGCCCCAATTAAGCAACTGTTTGCAAAACAGACTTTAAAAAAAACAAAACATAAATGGCAAATTTGGGATTAAGCCTGCAAAGTGAGAATGTATGTGTAAAAACAGGAATATTTGCATAAGTTTTGTGTTGCGTATGTAACCTTGAAGGGTTTTCTGACTGCTGGAAAAGGCCAAAACCATGCTCTGAATTTGCATAAGGGACTGTTAATGTTGCATAAAGAGGACCCATTGTGTGGTTATGATAACACAAAGGCTGGTGTGGAAATTGGGATATTTTTGGCACAAAATGAGAGAAGGGGGTTGGCCTGATCTGCACTCCCTGCAGCCAGACTTTTAAGCATCTTGGAAAGCACCCATGTCACAAGGCAAGCATTGCGGCCTTGAAAGAGACAACATCGGGAGATCTTTGAATCACCCTCCCATGGACTTTCACATTCCATCACTAGTTAGCTAAATAAACCCATTTTCAGCAATTTTGTACTGCTCCTCCAACCAATAGGTGGTTTTAAAAAGAAGAAAATAAGAAGGAAATTTAAATAGTAAAAAGTGGTCATGCCAGGGTGGGTGGGGGGTTCATACTGGGCATGCAACCTGGAGAGCAGCAGGGGGTGATTTAATACCATGAAACTATTTTCTCACTGGTGTTTGTGCCCCACCCCCTTGGGAGTTTTTGATCTAGCACATGTGGGGCATGAGCATCCAGAGATACACAATCGCTGTCAATTTGAAGCCCAGCAGAAATGGGTTGGTGCTGGAGAAAATGTTTGTGGAGGGGCTAATAAGGGGTGGGAGAGGTACACAGGCTGCAAAGATAAAGCCAAGACCTTGGGCAGCTTGGAAAGCACCCATGGAGACTTTCTGTTTCTGTTGCTCACCAGAATAATTTAGTACAATTCATTATCAGGGAACGGTTCACTTCCATCCTTTTCGGAAATGAAATTAGTACACATGGGAGTTGTCACAACACTTTCAGCCATGGCTAAAAGTTTGGGTGGGGTAGAATGGAAGTAGGTTGCCAGCTGTGTGTGTGTGTTATATGCCAGCAAGTTCCCACCGACCAATGGCGACCCTATGAAGGAAAGACCTCCGAAAGGTCCTAGCATTGCTCAGATCCTGCAAACTGAGGACGTGGCTTCTTTTATTGAGTCCATCCATCTCGTTTGAGGTCTTCTTCTTTTCCTACTACAGCCAACTACAGCTTGGGAAATGCTTGGAGATTTGGAGGGTGGGGAGAGCAAAGTTTGAGGCGAGAGCTCAGCAAAGATGTCCTGTCACAGGATCCACCCTCCAAAGCAGCAATTTCCTCCATGGGAGCTGATCCCTGTAGATGTAATTCCAGGAGAACGCCAGTCCCCACTCGATGTTTGGAAGCCCTACATGGAAGCACCTTTATAACTAAGAGTTGCCAATGGGCTGATGAGGTGGGCGGAGCTATGCTAATAAAGCAACTCTTCCATCTTCCAAAATATTCCCAGGGTGGTCTTGAGTCAGTCACTCTCTGTCAGCATACCCTACCTCGGAAGGTTGTTGCAATAATAAAAACTTCATATATTCATATGATCTATCTTTGCTCAGCCTGCCACTGGGCAAGCATTACCAGATGTAAGCTGGCGCTCCAAGCTGTTCTTGTACCCACCATGTTCATGCTCATCTCCTTTTCCCCGCATTCTGCTTCCGCACTGCCTGCTTTCTTCTAGCTTCATAGTTACGATTTCAGCAACGGATACTAGTGTGTGATTCAGAGGAGAGACGGAAGGTGACTCCCCCTCATTTTTAACATCTCTTTCCTCTTTTTCTCTTTGATTCTTCCTTTCGGTGCCTGGTCTCTGGGCCTGGAGCAGCTGGACTCCGGCGACACCGATAGCGACGAGGAAATCCTGGAACAGATTCTGGAGATGCCGCTGCAAAAGAAATGCAGCAAAGCTCTGTTCAGCATCCCTGAAGTGACCGAAGAAGAGGAGGAGGAAGACTGGGAGCATGTGCCGAGGAAGAACTTTTCACCCCCTCCAGAGAAGGCTGAGGATCGCGTCCCGGAGGGGCCGCTGCCGTACAATACCAGAAGAACGAACCCTCTTCCTCCTGTGAGTTCCCAGCAGGTGTGTTTGCCAAAGAGAAACCAAACTGCTCCAGAGCAGATCTTGCTGGAAAGAGACCTTCCTCAGAAGCTTAGAGGAGAAGATGATGTTAACGAAGAACCGGTTCGCCCTGAAATATCTGGCCGGTGGAATTGGGAGAGCCAAGAGAAGAGACTGAGGTCACCTGGAACAGGAAGAACCTCCCAGTGGAAGAGACCTGGTCGATGTAAAGAGAAGGCCCACAGCCAACCTCAGGCAAACCGGATGAGAAAGGTAGACGTCCGAGAGCATGGGCGCAGTTCCCACCAGAGCGGGGGAGGTGGCCTGTATCGTACCCAGAGCCTAAAGGAGAATTTGGATGTGATCACCAGCCTCGGACTGGAGGAGGCGTCAGATCTCTATAGTTGGGCAAGGCCAAGAACCTTCCAAACATCTCCAAGGAGGAGAGTGGCCCATGAGGTAGGAGAAGAAGCCGTCCGAGGCCTACCCCTCTGCGTCAGCCCTGAAAGTTTGGAAATTGACATTGAGTATGACTCTGAAGACGACCAGGATTTGACCATGACGTCCACCCCAGTGAGCCAGCTGAGTTCGGATGGGAGGGCCGACGGGTCTCCCACAGACTGCGAGGATGGGTGGAGCGACTGCTCCAGCCAGTCAGGATCAATCCGGTCCAGTGCTCAAAGAGAACTGAAGAGAAGTAGTAGCTGGGAGGATGAGAGCATGGAGTGGATCGGGTCGCCAAGCCGCTCTCCTGGGCACCGCTGCTGGGAGAAGAGAGCTTTGGTGGGCTCAGAGGAACGGAGCCGGAGCTTGGAGCGGAATCCTTCTCTCTGGAGAGCTGTGCCTGAGCGCCCCTGGAAGGGGGGGTCATGCATGTCGATGCAAACACGGGTCCGTGAGCTGCTTCCTTCACCGGCTGGTGTTGTCGTCACAGCTGGCCGCAGTTCCGACTGTGCTTCTTCCCCTGCTCCTGGCTTGCCTGCATTTGGCTTAGTGTGTTCAGTGCTTAACAAAATTAGGGGGTGTCCTTTTTTCCTCCCCCTCAGGGCTTTGTGGTGTGTCCGTGATGCTTTCTGTGTGGCTTTTCTCGCGCTTTGCTCCAGAACTATCTCGGAATGAGATTCTGCTGGCTGAAAGTTCCCATGCAATATTCCGCTTCTCGGATTAGCCTTCAGGGGGAAATGTTTTTTATTATTTTTACACAAATCAAAGTTATACAAAATTTGACAAATTATATCCTGTAACTTTAAAATAAAGAAAAACAATTATATATATACCATTTTTGCGAATGAAGTGTTGGTTTCCAACAATTTATAAACAGCTTCCAAATACTACTAAACGCTGGTCTTTTAAATCTTCACTTTCAATCAATTTAAGCCATTTTTAAAACTCTCTTTCACATTTTCTTAATCTTTGACTGAAAGTTTCTTAGAAGTATTCTGATGAGTGGTTTTATTTACAGATTTCAAATTTCACCTTCTCTTGTGTTTAAGGTGGGATACCCTCCAAACACAATTAAAACCCAGCTACAACTACACAGTAAGCTAAAAATACCACAAAGCAGGCAGTTTGCCACGTATGCCAATTAAAAAATAATATTTAACCCTTCTCTATAAACGCCATTAATCCATGAATGCCCTCCACAACAAGACTGCTTTCCAAGCCTTTCAAAAGGCCGCTAAGGAAAGGGCCCTCCTCAGGGCTTTTTTTCTGGGAAAAGAGGTGGTGGAACTCAGTGGGTTGCCCTCGGAGAAAATGGTCACATGGCTGGTGGCCCCGCCCCCTGATCTCCAGCAGCAGGAAGGGCAATCTAAGCTCCCCTCTGTCTGGAGATCAGGGGACGGGGCCACCAGCCATGTGACCATTTTCAAGAGGTTCCGGAACTCCGTTCTACCGCGTTCCAGCTGAAAAAAAAGCCCTGGCCCTCCTTCATCTCTTTCTGCTTGAAGTCTTGGAGTCAGTCTCTATATTCTGAGAAGATCTGCCACTTGAAGGCAAATTAGGAGATCCTTGCTTGGGCAAAGCAGCTGCAGGGATTTTGAGGGAGGATTTAGATGAGATTCAGAAGATGGGCTGCATGTCTGTGCCTACCAGTTTTCACCTAAACTGAAATATGGCGTGTCCCGGTAAGGTCAAATGCCCTGTAAGAACCTAGAGAGAAGTTAGAAGATTTTTTTGTGAGATTAATGGGTCTCTCTTAGAGGATGAACCACAATTCGGTGGTTGAGCACCTGCTTTGCATACCAAACATCCTGGGTTTAATCTCCGACCTCTCAGGAGAAGCACCAAGAAAGACTGCCTAAGCTCTTGAGGACTGTGGTCACCACCAGGCAGAATGAACCGAGGTGGGCTTGGTGGGCCGCCGAAGGACAGCAGAAGTTAGCTTCATAGCATTCAGATTCTGAGACACATCCTCCTGTGGCCTTGAGTCACACTGATGTGGTTTTCTGAATCCACCCTCAGTCAGTCATCAGTTGAACAGTGCTGACATAAAGCCCTCACCCCTGCTCTTGGAAAAACCTTCAGTTGCCCACCCTCTCTAGAAGTCCTCCTCCAGAAGGTTCCGGAAGCGGAATACTGCTTTGTAGTGCTTTGCGTTTTGTGTTTCTGCTGTGGGAGGGAGCTGGAATTTCAGAAGATAAAGTGAAGAAGGGGGTTTCCTTGGGAGTAATTCTGCCAAGGTGTCTGTTTCAGGTGGCAGGTAATGGGGATCTGGAGTCACCGAACTCAATGTCCTGGCAGGCCTCTACCAGAAGAGGCAGAAGGCCTCAGAGGAAAAGGCACGAAGTGGCCCCTCACACTGCTTGTTCCGGTGAGTTGATTAGAGCGTCTGGAAAAGGGGAGCCAATAGCCTTAGATGTGTTTGTGCCTTGGGTTTATTTCAGCCTCAGTTGCCTTGTCTGTGCAATGGGAAGTGTGGGGCCATAGCTTGTGGAGTTATTGAGAGGATCAGGTATGCAAAGTTTTTGCAGGCAGTGCTGGGATGAATGGTCTTCTCTGCCCTAGACTTCCTTCCAAGCAAAATGACCAACATGCTTTGGATTGAATCTTATCCTAAGGTGGTGGGTTGCAAGAGCCTTTATACATTTATAAATGTTGCCTTTTCCCATAGTTCCTTCCCGTATCCACTTTTTTAGCTATTCCTTGCAACTTCCATGTTGGGAAGCCTGTCTGAATTGTGCAGGGACCAATTTGGACTGGGACTGTAGCATGTGGGAAGAGGCTGCTTATGTCTTCCCCCTAGGGTTGCTGGTCACCCGGTGGAGGCAGAGAATCCCCACTCCCAGCTTCTGCAACCCCGCCACCACTCACCTGGCCAGCAGGGGGGAAAGGTGTGGGAAAGGAGTGACATCCCTAGAGTGACATCGTCATGCAGCCTCTGGGAGCGCTCCCATGCTTTGTATTGGGCTGATCTGGGCCCCAAACAGACCCAGCGTGAAGCACGGGAGCACTCCCAAGGCCTGCTTGATGATGTCACTCCCGGAAGTGATATCACACTGAACCAGGAGCGAATGCATGCTTTGTGAGAGTGCAAGGACATTCAAGAGGTGAGTGCCAGGTCAACCCCTCCTGCTGGGAGGGTAAAGGGACCTGGCAGCCCTACTTCCCTCTGTACCATTTTCCAAGCCTCAAAAGGCCTGGGTGGTGTCAGGCAATGGATGACAGGATATGGCAGACAGATCCCTGGACCATTGCAGCAAGACACAGGTTCTTGGTTAAATGGTTTTTTATTCAGAAATCAGATCATTTCCATATATGTGTCCCTAGGACTACTCAGAAGCAAGGTAAGCATCTAAGCAGCAAGAGTATACATTGATAGGAATGACATCATGTGAGAGAGACTTCTCTTTGAACATTCAAGTCTGCTCTTCCCCCCCCCCCCCATCATAAACAAGTTTTTGGCGCTTTTCTTGTGCTGAGAACGTTTCACATATTTGCAATATCAAGTTGACTCACTAGAAAGCAAGACATAACAAAGTCTGAGAGGGAGTAGCATACAAGGTCAGAAACACTGGAAGCTGCTACAATTCATTAGATAAACACCTGTGAAAGCCTGTGAAAGAAATAGTTATGACTGATAAAATGACATCAAGTTACAGCAGGATACATTGGTTCAGAACAAAAGGATCACTAAAATTGGCATGGACAGGGCTCAGACATGACAGTTTGCCCTTTCGGGCTGCGTTGCATGTATGTTTCTCCAGTGGGGTAAATAATGGTCCCCTGGGGGTATTTCAGTTGAGGAAAATGGCACAGGAGGTGACATAAGCCCTCTTTCCCCACATGTCATGGTCCCAAGCCAAATTAGGCCCATAAACACCTAGGAATTAACTTCCCAGTGTGGAACTTGCAAGGCATGTCTGATCATGTGGCCCTGGGCCTGCCCCAGAGTTGGACCATTGAGTGGAACTAATGTGGAGTTGGACCTTTGAGTGGTGTTACAGGAGATGTAGATCTGATACCCAAGCAGGGTTGTGTGTATTCCATGCTAAAAGTGTTAAAAATTGAGCAACCCCCCCCCCATGCACTAATGTAAATTAGGCAAATATACCTAGTTTGCATAATGTATCCAACTTTTTTAGTCATGGGGAGGGACAAGAGCTGTAAAACCCAAAATCCACCCCGCTTAAATTTTTATTTAGCTGCACCTGACTTCACTGTCCATGTCCTCTTTGTTACTTCTCCATCTTTATTGTTAGACATCATAGGTAAAAAAATCAGTAAATAATGGTTTTTTTAAAAAAAAAGATTCTGTATTTGCACACATTCAGGAACTTATGCAAACCTTGCAGTAGTTATAGGGGCTTACAGTAGACGTTTGGGCTAATCAGATTTCTTTGGCTTGCTAGGAGGCTCTTGGAAGAGTCCCCTCTCTGAAACAATGAATGACGGGAACTCAGCGCGGCTGTTCGTGGCCCTCTTTGATTACGACCCTGTTTCGATGTCTCCTAATCCGGATGCTGCTGAAGAGGAACTCCCATTCCAGGAGGGTCAAATTCTAAAGGCAAGAACAGAGCTAAAAGGAAACTCTTTATCTTTTCCGTTTCCATCTCTCTTTATCTGTTTAGGCAGGAGTATGTTAAGACTGTTTCCAAAATTCTCCCCAGATTTTGTTATGAATTGTTGGATATTATTTTGGAGGTTAAACTATGCTTGGGAATCTTCCATTTTCAAATTTTATATAAAGGGGTAGCTAATCTCTGGTGGGGTCTGGAGTTCTCCTAGAATTATGGCTGGTCTCCAACCTCCTGACATAAGTTCCCCTAGAAAAAATGGCAGCTTCCGAGAGCAGACGCGGTGGAATGCCATAGTTTCTAGATGAAATCTCTCTCCAAATTCCCCCCTGTATGGGCACTGCCCCCAAATCTCCAGGAATTTCCCAGGCCGGAGTTGGCAACCCTTGCCCATACATTCCATTCTTTCATTTTGCTGTTAAAAAGCTAAGCCGCAGCAGGATGGGAAAGTCCCAGAACAGTACATGGTGTTCCAAATATGCAAGGACATTATGATACTGGTTGTTTTATATTTAGCCTCTTTCCCAAAAATCCTTAGCACAGAATATTCCTTTTTCAGACCCCCCACTGCACACTGAGCTGGCCTTTTCACGATACAGCAGTCTTTTTCCTGAGGTTGAAGATCGCTGCCTGCGGTCGTCCATCCGTCCCATCTTTGCTTCTGCAAAAGGTTTTTTAAAAAAAGCCCGCTCAATTTGTTCAGCTGCCAGTGACATCAGGCCGCAAGGCACGTGGGATGTGCTGTGACGAGCAGAGCTACTCTCAAACCACTTTCAGCCCTCTTAAACAAAATGATTGTGTCTGTCTCTACCACCAGGTCTATGGCCACAAGGATGCTGATGGTTTTTACAGAGGAGAATGTGCAGGGAGAACGGGGTACATCCCATGCAACATGGTCTCCGAGGTTCAGGTGGACAGCGATGCGGCGAGGAAGCAGCTCTTACAAGATGGTCATATCCCTGCCAACATGCTGGTGGAAAGCCTAGGTGCGCTGTCTCTCTGCCTTCCTTTTTCTGCTTTTGAGAAGGTGTACCCCCCCACACACCACAAGGAGTTTAGGAACGTTGTAACATAGGGTCGCACTACAAGTGACGAATGACACTTGCCTGGCAAGTGAACAGACTCACGTGTATTCCTCCCTGTTCACTTGCCGTTCACTTGATCAAATGGAGCGCAAGGGAATGGCAAGTGAACAGGAAGGAATACACATGAGTCTGTTCGCTTGCCAGGCAAGTGTCATTCGTCACTTGTAGTGCGACCCGTAAAGCCCTTCAGAGAGGATGTAGTTGCTTGGGTACAAACTTCAGTTCCTGGCTAGCGTATGTTGGGAAATACCTCATTTTTGCCTGGAGAGCCACTGTCAGAAGAGATAATGCTAGATGGGCCAAGAGTCTGATTCAGGGGCAGATTTACAGAATGGATTGTTATTTATTTATTTACCTATTTATTTGTCCTGACCCGGATAGCCCAGGTGAGCCTGATCTCACCTGATCGCAGAAGCTAAGCAGGGTCAGCCTTGGTTAGTAATTGGATGGGAGACCTCCGACGAAGACCAGAGTTGCAGAGGCAAGCAATGACAAACCACCTCTATTCATCTCTCGCCATGAAAGCTCCACCAGGGGTCGCCATAAGTCAACTATGACTTGAGGGCACTCTCCCCCACCATCTATTTATTTATTTATAGTCCACCTTTCTCACTGAGAATTCAAGGCAGATTACACAATGTAAGCCAATAAACAATACATTCAATAAACAGTACAATAGGAATTTGGTGTAAGCAGAAATCCGATACAGAGCTGAAACAATGCCATAAGCAAATTGGCGTGCCCTATTAAAATGACATGGAGAAACTATCCTCTAGAAGCACAATCACAGCAAAAGACAGTACGCAGTAGTATAGTCAGCAGTCCATGGCTGATTCCATGTGTTTCACGCATAAGGTCCTAGCTTCCGTAGCTAGCATTTTCAGTTAAAGAATCATGGGTAGCAAAGGTGGGGATTTTTCTTTATGTGGGACTCATCTTCTGAGCTGCTGCCAGTCAGAGTAGACAATATTGTGCTGGATAGACTTGAGGATCTATGTTAGTCTTTGGGATGGGTCTTGTTAAAGGGGCCATCCCCAGAGGCTGAATTATGACTATAATGATCTTGTTAGGGAAGGGGCAGTTGCTCAGTGGAAGAGCCTCTGCTTTGTATGCAGGTGGTCCCAGGTTGAAAATTCTGCATCTCTAGTTTCAAGGACCAGGCAGTAGGTGATGGGAATGACCTTGGAGAGCCACTGCCAGTCTGAATAGTCAATACTGTTCTTGATGGACAAATGGTGTGATTCAATATAAGACCCGGCCATGTATGTTCGTTCCTCTTGGTCTTCATGGGAGAAGCTAGGCAAGCGCACGCTCTCTGCCCAGATGACTCCAGATTTCTTTCTCAGCTTTCCAAACTCCAGATTTAACCATTTTCCATGGATCCAGGCTATGAGACCAGATATAAGCCTACACAGGAGGAAGGAGAGGCAGCTTGGGGAAAGAATTTGTTGGGAAGGAAGTGTGGGTACTACAGGAAAGGTTCAGTGCTGTCCTTCTTCTGCCAGTTCTTTGCGTATCCCTTTGCTAAGGTAATGTATATTCACATTGAAAGGACATATCTACCCCACCAATGTGATCGCTCCATATTAATTCCTTCTCCTCAAGAAGTCCTGGAGACTGTAGTTTTCTTGTGGAGGAGAGGAGGGGGAAAGGTGCTAGGACAGACTAAAATTCCCAAGATTTTGTGGGTGAATTCCAATTTGGGTGATGGTATCTGCCTTTCCTTTTCTCTGGATTGTGCAGCAATGCAAGAACCGACCCCTAGATGCTCTTTTTTTAAGGCTTCTTTCATTGTTTTGCTGATTCAATATTTGTTTAAAATGTTTCTATCCCATTTTTCTACCTAAGGGTAATCAAGGCAGCCCGTGATACTATCGTTTTAAAATAAATTATTTGAAATTAAGCTGGAGATTAGTCGTTAAATAAATGACGTTTGGTTTTTTTACTTCCATGGAGTGTCGATCGGCTCTTTTCTCTTTTGATTCTTTACCACAGAGGATTGCACGCACTCTCCGCCTCCGCAGAGAATGTCCGTCTGCCCTCCGAAGCCTCAGCGATCCAGGAAAGGTCAGTGAAGTTCATGGGCTGCTGGTTTCTTTTAGTCTTAGGGGTCAGAAAGTGTGAGATGGAAATAATAGATCTCATGTCTTTAAAATGTAAATTTGAGGGTTAGTTTGGTGTAGTGGTTAGTGTGCTGGACTAATATCTGACAAACCAAGGTGGAAATTCCCACGCTATCCTTGAGCCATGCTTGGGTAACCTTGTCCAGCCACATCCTCTCAGCGTGGTTTTGAGAATAAAATGGGGAAGGGAAAACCACGTAGGGGAGGGGAAGGGCCTTGGCTGAGTGGTACAGCATCTGCTTGGCATGCAGAAGGTCCCAGGTTCAATCCTCGGCATCTCCATGTAACAGGATCTGGTAGCAAGTGATGTGAAAGACCTGAGAGAGAACTAATACCCGGGAGAACTGCTGCTAGTCTGAGTACTTATCTTGATGGACCAAGGTATAAGGGAGCTTCATGTGTCCTTATCTTGATGGACCAAGGTATAAGGGAGCTTCATGTGTCCATGTACATGACTCTGAACTCCCTTGGAGGAAGGGTGGGATAAAAATGTGATAGATAAGAGCACAATCTGGCAAGCAGCATGAGACCAAGTGGGGCATGGGGAGGGTGGCCATTAGTGATGGCGTAACATCACTTCCAGGAAATCCAGACGTCTCTAGGGTGGCTGAAAACTGGTTTAGCATAGGGGGTCACACATAGGTTGCCATGTGCCTGCAGGTTTTACCATTGAGTTTCCAGCAATTCCTAGAGAGGCATTGAATCCCTCTGGAAGTGATGTCATGCCATCACTGACAGTGACTTTTTTTGTTGTTCTGCTCAGCTTCTCCATGTGGAAGAGCAAAATCAGCAAAATATTTCCCCTTGTGCTCTGTTTTCACATGAGAAAACTGTGTGGGAGGGAGGGAGGAGCCCTTCCTACTCCCACGGCACCATTCTGAGCCTGTTTGTGGTTTCCTTTTTTAAAAAAAAGTAGTTCCCATAGCTGCTGTGTGACTGGGGGGAGCACAATAAATGAGTGCACACCTGTATAGAAAAGAGAAGCCCTCAGACTAGGATCTAGACTAGGATATAGAGAAGGCCTCAGGCTAGGGTCTGGGTGACCCAGGCTTGAATCCATGGAAGCCCACTGGATGTCTTTGGGCCAGTCACTCTCGCTCAGCCCAACCTGCCTGTTAGGGTAGGTTTTGTGAAGAGAGAACAATGTTGAAATCTACTTTGGATTCCCATTGGGGAGAAAAGCAGAAGATAATTATCGATATAAGTCATTTTTAAAAAAATTAAAATCTTTTCTTGCGCAGTGGAACGAGACAAGCAGGAAGGAGAGACCTCTCATTTAGGTGAGAATTGCTTCCCTTTTCCCTTTTCAAATTCCCAGGTTCTGTGCTGGAGCATGTTAGCACGTGTTGAGCATGGTTGGGATGTACCTCAAAAAACCAATTTTCTGAGCAAGGGTATATCCTACTCCATGCGTGTCAGAATGAGGAGGCTGCGCTTGTCCCCTTACTCGCCTGCTCTAAAGTGAAAGAGCTGGCAGGCCCTGTACAAGGGCAGCCCTCTAGTTTAACCAGTGGACATTTGTGGGTTTGGAGGCTTCATTGGTGTCTAACAATACCACTGGCTCTCTGTTCTAGAACTGCCTCCCACCAACACATCCCCATTCGTTCTGAATCACACGTGTTTCAGCTGTGGCACTTGTTGAATTTTTCTCTGTTGCTTGGCCTTGACTCGCATGCTGAGAACAGTAGCTCCCCTTCCTGATATATCCATATGTTTCCTTTTTCTGACAGGAATGCTTGAAGGCCAAGAACTCAGTTCTGAGGATGACACTCCGAGAACAATGGTGGCCATCTTTGACTACAATCCCAAGGAGAGTTCTCCCAACATGGACATGGAAGTGAGTGAGGTCCGCTGTCCGTGTAATTTTCGCGGGATTATAATGTTTTTACTATTTTTAATTTGTTGTCAAACCGCCCTGAGCCCGTCTGACGGGGAGGGCGGTCTAAAAATGTAATTAAATAAATAAATAAATAAGATATGGGGGCGCATTTGTATTTATAGGCATAACCATTGCTTACCTTTTGGGGAGCATTGATGGCTTGGGTCCTAAATGCCTCTTTCCCCTCCTCTGCTGTGTCCTATCATTTAACTAATATTCAGCTGAAATTCCTTACTTTTTTTCAGGGGTCATTTCGTAGAAAAAGAGCTGGAGGAACTCATTAGCATGACTCATTAGCATATGCCACACCCCTTGCCATCATCGGAAGTGTGTCATTAGCATAACTGATTTGCGTATGCCACCACCCCTGACATCACCTATCCTGGCTGTTTTGGACCCAATCTTGGCCATTCAGGGCTGAAATTGGGCCCAAAATGGCAAAAAGGGGCTGCAAATGGGCCCAAAACGGCAAAAAGGGGCTGAAAATGGCTGAAAATGGTCAGGATTGGGCCCAAAATGGTCAGGATCAGGCCGCTGCCGAGTGGGAGCGTGATCTACCACCCACCAGTGGCCCGATCCGGGCCGTTTCAGCCCCAATCCAGGCTGAAATGGGCCCAAAATGGCCGAGAGTCAGGTGGGCGGGGCCACCTGACATGTGACCTCTTTGGGGAACTGCCGGAACTGCATTCCTGTGCATTCCCTCTCGAAATGAGCCCTGCTTTTTTTTTTCAAGTACCTTTGGCAGTGCTGAAACCACCTTACCTTTTGATGGTCTTTCAGCATCCATTCCCTTTCCCAAAATGTCTGCTCATTTGTTTAAATTGCCGACATTTGCTGCCAGTGATGTCATTACATGGCCAAATCCAATTGGGTGCGTTGTGTCATGACATCATTCTATTACGTTTGGATTGGGCGGCTTCTGGAGCAAAACCAGATAAAAGTTAGGCAAATGTTTGCAGTGTCCAAGTGTTTTTTGGGAGAAGCTTGCACCCCATTAAAATGACTGATTTTGACCTGGAAATTGAATGTGGAGAATATTCGGCATGGCCCAGGATGGCTCTCCAGTGAACTGCCCTATTGATAGTCATATTTCTTTCTAGGCTGAGCTAAAGTTTTGCACTGGGGACATTGTGATGGTAGTTGGCTCCATGGACGACGACGGGTTCTATTTTGTAAGTATAGAACTTCCCTCTAAATCAAGACCATTCAAATGGTGATAATTTGGAGGACTACATGTGAAAGTGTCTAAGGTTGAGCCTGCCAAGTTTTCCACGTTTTTAGAAGGGAACACTCAATATTAAGTCTATTCCCTCCAAAACTCAAGGGATACAAAAATAAAAACGTGTATTCGTTTCTCACAAGGGAGAAGCAAAACTGAAATGAGGATACTTTGAATAAAACCGGTCTCCACCCTCCTTTTTTCTCCATCTTCAGGGGGAGGTAAATGGGCAGAAGGGTCTTGTGCCATCCAACTTTCTGGAAGCCATGCCGTCCGATGGAGTGCTGCCTGGCGAGCCAAGGCTTGGAAGGCAGGTAAAGTGGTCCCCTTGCTGTGAGTTTGGGCTGTGGACAGGATCGCCAGCCTCTGTGAGATGGGCATCCAACAATTGTCTCTCCCTCACTAGCCCTCAGTTTGGCAGCCAATTTTATACGAGATGGCCATGTAACCATTATAGTTTCATAGACCGGAAGAGCTTTAGGGGGAAAAGAATGAGATGTGGCCTGGAAGGTGATAGGATTCGCTACAGCAGGGAGGGGTTAATTTTTCCAATGATACGCGGCAGCATCCTCTAAGTACTGCGTCCGTTTATTCTTTTTGAGTGTCCAAAGATGCCTGTGTGTTGATTTAGGTTATTTATACAGTATCCTTCTGAGAACTGCCCGAGGCATCTTAACACTTTATATAATATGAATACAACTGAAAAATTAAAGGCAAGAGATTAAAAAGTAATAGCAATTAAATCCCAGTTTAAAAAACCACATGAGGAGTTAGTTTTAAAAGGCCCTTTGAAATTAAAAAAATTGAACAGCCTCACAAAATCCAAGAACAAGATATGTGTAATACTCTTTATTGGTGGTGCTGACTCACGGCAACCCCTGGCTGGGTTTTCATGGCAAGAGACTAACAGAGATCGTTTGCCATTGCCTGCCTCTGCAACCCTGGCCTTCGTTGGAGGTCTCCCATCCAATTACTAACCAAGGCCAGCCCTTCTTAGCCTGATCTGATGAGACCAGGCTCACCTGGGCTATCCAGGACAAGGCAATACTCTTTATTAGGATGAACCAAACTGGCACAAACTGTTCAAGTCACTTCTTTAAGCCATTCAAAGTTTACCTGGGTCACACATCTTCTGACCTTTTCTTGTAGTCTTCAGGCTAGAAACCTCGATTTCTTTTTACAAGAAAGCAAACTTGAGAATTGACCAGTTAGAGGGAAAATGCCCGGGCTTCTCAAGATGGGTTTTCAAAAACCAGGCAATGAAGAGTAAGCAAAGGAATGCCAGAAATGCAGCTGGCATTCAGCAGCTTTGCCATAAAACTTGAGTTTGCCAAGTGGTGTGTGTGTGTGTGTGTGTGTGTGTGTGTGGTTGCCTATTGATGTCTTCTGTTGTTCGTTTTGTGTGACGGTGCCCTGCAGAGAATGAGGAAAAGAAGAGTCCAGTGACAGAAGTGAGACAGACAGCCAGAGAGGGAGAGACTGAGAGAGACGGAGAGAAATGATGTAAGTCTTTTCAGAATGCTTCACTACTCAGTAACTCATTTTTTGTGAACTGCTGTATTTTGAATTGAGCAGGGGCTGAAAGGCCACTGCCAGTGGTGCCCGTGGCTGACTCCACTTCTACAAGACTTGGGGAACAGGTACTTCATTCCTGTAACGCTCCCTCTTCCCAATGAAGTACATAAGACCCTGCTGGATTGAACAAAGGGCCAATTTACACGTTACAAAGTCCACGTGGCTTTTCAACAGATGTGTGGAGGACAAAGTCATGAGAGTCATCAATAAGCTCACACTTGGCCTGACTAGGCATGATTTCTTTAGAGGTCAGCGTTGCCACTCACTTCAATGGTCAGAAGACCATGGAGCTACCCAGCTGAGCAGGCATTGCGTGTAGATCCATTCACACAACCACATTCTGTTCAGGAATGTGACAGGGAAACTGGATCTTTCTGGGTATGGTATTGCCTGTATTGTGGTTGCTTATGTGTTATGATTGATGCACCATTCCTGTGTTACAATCATTCCCACATTATTTCTGTAAGCACAAAGAAAGCTGTTCTATACAAATGCAACATAACATCTGAACTGGGTTGGAGCCACCATAACAAACATCTATGGATCTCTGTCTTCCATGATTTTGTCCAGTTCCCTAATTTATCTAAAGATAAGTTTGTATCTGTTAAAAAAATATATTATTGTCTTGGATCTCACCTTTGCTTTCATTTCCCTCTTCAGTGGCATTCACTAGACCTTGGGGAACAGCTCCATTTTTGCCTGGAAGCTAGAAAGTTCCACTGCCTCATGCCCTCTCAGCTTGTGTCCCTCTGGACCTCTCAACCTTATGGAAAAAGAGGAGGCGCTTCTGAAGGACTCTAATAAGAAGGACAGACAACACCGCTTAGGCAGCCAAGAAAAACACGGAACTGTTGGGCTCTCAGCTGTAATCTGAGCCCCCCAAAGTGTCTTGGAATAAGGGAATTCTGATCATGAGAAATTTACTCTAGTGGCATTTTGTTTCTGGGGTTCATGGGAACTGGGAGCTGGAGCTCTGGAGCTCCAGAAGGGGTGTGGAATGTGCCACTCATGATGTTTGTTCTCCAGTGTGAGGTTTTGGCTTTGATGCAGTTCAGTGGATGTTCCCCATCTTCATTATCTCTCACACACAAAAATTTCCCCCTTGTTTGGAAATCAGAGCTCCTGTATCAGACCTTTGCTTTGTTCCCGGGAGGCCCTCACAGCCAGTCTTGAACTTTTGCACTCAGATTCATTTCCTTTACAGCCTCCCACCAGTGAGATGCAGTCAGATTTGTCTAGGGAGGTCCTTCTTTCGGGTGACCCCCCTCCCCAAAAGATCCCTTTGCCTTTGCTTATTAGAGGGGAGTTGCATTTTCTTCTGAAAGCTGGGAAAGCCATTTTTCCCAGAGGCTCCCTTCCACAGGGCACTTGTGTCGCTCAACAGGAGATTCACACCACCACCATCTTCGTCCAAGTTGTCCTTTTTGACATAGTGACTTGTCCATGTGTATTTTTGGTAATTCAATAATGCTAACAGGGTGCCTTGGGAGACAATCCTTCCTCACAGTCTTGCCACACTTCTGCACTAGACTGGAAATCTGGAGAAGCAGGTGGTGGGGGTGGTACAGTTCTCCTCACCACTCGGCAGGACACTCAACAGACAGCTTACCACGTGGTAGGCAAGTGTGGCAACCCACCCCTGGCGAATTTCAGTATTAACAGGCCTATTTTTTACTTCCCTCAAAATGCTTCCAAAGAAGCAGGAATCTAGAAACCCAAGCTTGCCTTGGACACAGTTTGATGGCAATCTAAGTCTCAGGATTCGCTATTTTGCTGCGCCATGGAATGTTCCGTCACTAGTCCTGGTGGCCGACAGAATGTTTCTTGTTGGTGAGAGAGAGAGGCTATGTCTACCATGTCACTCAGCTCATCGTTTGTATCAAAGCTAGCTCTCCTGAATGGTCCAGTCTGGCATTTGCTGGGGTTTCTAGAATGGGAAAGGGTTCACAGATGTCCTCACTACGTTGACATCATAGTTTTGCATCAAGTTCCCTAGAATGTCAGAGGCCACACATTCTTCTAAAGGGCCATGTCATGGCGGCCCTCACAAATCCTGGAGGCAACCCAGATCTGTGCTCTTTCTTTCTTTCTTTCTGTGGAACCCAGACAGGAATGTGGAGAATCTCCCTCATTTCTAGTCTTACAGAAATCATCTTGCTCACCATAAAATGTTCGGTAAATTTTGCCTGTGCTGGAATCTCCAAGGCACCTTGAAATTCTTTAAGGTGATTCAGCGGCAATGCAAATGGCCTGGTTTCATGCAGACCTTTGGACTATGCAGTCTGAGCCTGTTTTTGACTACCAGATGAAGCTGCCTTATATTGCATCAGACTATCAGTCCATCGAGGTCAGTATTGTTTACTCAGACTGGCCATGGCTCTCCAGGGTCTCAGGTGAGGTATTTCCCATCATCTACTGCATGGTCCTTTTAACAGGAGATGCTGAGGATTGAACCTGGGACCACCTGCATGCCAAGCAGATGCTCTGACACTGAGCCACAGCCCCTCCCCATATCATTGGTAGACCTGGCATAGACCCAGCAATTCTCATTTGCTGCTTATTGAGCTTCCTGAGGAGGAAGCAGGATGAGGACTTAGATGGCCCATTGGCCAAACTCAACCTTCTGACATTCTTTGACAGGCGTCAGTCATAACTCACCCTCTCTTGGATCAGCTCCACTTCTGAAAGTTTTTCCACCATGCTGGTGAGCCATTTGTTGAGCGTTTGGATTACCTAGCCAGTTTGGTGTAGTGGTTAAGAGCGCGGGACTCTAATCTGGAGAACCAGGTTTGATTCCCCACTACTCCACTTGAAGCCAGCTGGGTGACCTTGGGCTAGTCACAGCTCTCTTGGAGCTCTCTCAGCCCCACCCACCTCACAGGGTGTTTGTTGTGGGGATAATAACATATTTTGTAAACCACTCTGGGTGTTAAGTTGTCCTGAAGGGCAGTGTATAAACCAAATGTTATTATATAATTGGAGTCGGCACCAAATTTTGCTGGGGCTGGGTGGGAGGGAAACAACAAATTCAACATCTATTTAGAGATTCAAGCTCAGGCAAATAACTCAGAAGAATTACCACACTCAAAAGGACTGGTAACAATTTTTTTTCAAATTTCCCCACACATCTCTCCCTGAGTTCCCCTAAAAAGACACAAGCGGGTTGTCAATCAAGCTCCATTGTGTCCTCTGTTTCACAATGATAAGAAGATCTGTGGTTGGTTGGGGGAAGTGAAGAAATTCCCTGTGCAGCATACTGAGTTGGTCAGAACCCAGGACTAAAGTTTGCAATCAAATGCTTCCTTGAGCAAACTTTTGAGGTGAATTTCTTGCACTAGAGAAAGACCCAACAAGTCTCAAGGGAAACAAGAAAAAGTTTTGATAAAATGAACTTAAGTACTTGGGGAGTTGGGGGTGATGGTGCTCCACATCCCGACCTACCATTGTGCCAAATAATATAGGTGATCCCAAATGGCCTTATGGCCTTCTCTTCAGCTCCGCCTTACTTGACTTTTCCAGCTGCCGAGTGCTTCTAGGTGGGGGTGGGGAAGATTTGGTGAAACAAATCTGGGCAGCCATATCTTGGCATGAGAGTTGGTTTTCTTGTGCTGAGGAGAGGTCTGTTCTCAAGGCTGGCCGAGGGGCTTAAAAAAAATTGGTTTGTCTCCCATTTTGCCGCCAGTGTTCCTCTGCATGTTTGTAGGGAGGGGGAGCCATTCTTGTTCCTTTCACTCTGGGCCATTACTGGGCGGGAGGTAGTTGGGGTTTGGATGAACTCTGCTTTTATTTTTGAAAAAGCCTAATTTATTACATTAAAGTCTATTTTCACAAAAATCAAGTATTGTCGTTCAAAGTTCTTTCTGAGGGCTGACAGGGAGGGCGGGGCTCTCTCCTCACACTTCTCCCTTAATGGCCGCCCGGTTGGTTGTCACATAGTTTTGGGGTGCAACTGGGGAGGGAAGGAGGCTTGGCAAGATGGGTGAGTTCTGTGCTCCGTAAGTTGTTCCGATGTTCCAGGTTAATCATTATTACAATTTAGGGACGAAGTAACATGAGATGCAACCTTAGCTGAGTTTGCCAGCTTTTTTTCTTGGTAGAGTGGAAAAGTGAGAGCAGTGGATTACGCAGAGATGCAGCCGCCTGACTCCAGAGCAGGTATATCTTTTGGGCTTGCAGAATACTTAACTGATAATTCTTTGTATCCCGCATTGCAGTACTCTCTCAGCATGCAGTTTACAAATTATTGGTTGCGCTGTGTTTTGCGACAGTGTCCCAATTACCAATATTACTTATTGTTACGGGAGGTTGGGCAGCTTAAAACAGCAAAGACCTCCATTCCAACTCGAGGTCAACTAGACAAATAGGGAACGTGGCTATAATGATGGACTAGGATCTGGGCAACTGAGTCACTATCAGCTTAACCTACCTCACAGGGTTGTTGGGAGGAAAAAAATGAGAGGAGAATGATATAGGCTGTCTTGGATCCCCATTGGGGAGAAAGGCAGGATATAAATGAAGTAAAATAAAAAATTATCTTCCTACCAGGTTTTCTAGCCTAGGATTCCGTACATCAAATACAGAAGAGGAATGAGCAGGTCATTCACCTACATAACTGAATATCCATCCGTTGCTTTTGAAGAAGTGGCACTGCATTGAAGAAGACTGTACAATCTGATACAGGAATGGAATTTTGTTAAATCATTGCCAAGTTTTGTAACTTGTAAGCCAGCCATTATTTTTAGCCTGTCATGGAGCAGAGGGTCTTGTGGGGCCTAGCATCCCCTCCTGGAAGGCCTTTAGCCCCACAAACACACCTCTTTCCCTCCTGCCTGCTTCAGGCAAGGCCTTTATATTAGCTGCCACCATTTTGGTTTGGAAGTTCAACAAGGGAGGGCCCTGAGTTAGGATTGCCAGGTCCCCATGCCCTCCTGGCGGGGGATGGGGCAGCACTCAACTTGTTTCTTCTCTTCTGGGAATGATAGCATTGTGCAGGCCCTGGGAGCACTCCCCTGCACCAAGCCAATTTGGGCTTCCAACAGAGCCAAATCTTAAAAGGGGTCAAAAGGGAGGGAAAATGCCTGCAGCCAGGCGCAATGATGTCACTCCTGGAAGTGACATCATCGCACTTGTGAGAGTGTGTGCCTGCTGCAAGCTGGCCCGGGAGGTTTTTTGTCTTCCAGGCCAGTTCCCTGGGATCTTTTCCCCCAGGCAAGTGGCAGTGAGGGGCAGAGACTGGGAGCAGGGGATGCTCCACCCGCACCGGGAGACTGGCAGTCCTAGAAATTCACTCTAGGCCACAGCTTCTTTGAGACCTACAGGCCTTGGGTCATGACATAGCTTGTAACTTCTATGGTTGTACTTGGGACCTTCCACATGCAAAGCGCATGTTCTGCCACTAACAGATGGCCTCTCCCACACTGATGAGAGCTCCCACATTGATTTGCAATGTGGGCTCAGCAAAACCTAACAGCAGGTAGCCTGGTCTTTTAAATTATTTAATTGATTGACATTTTTATGAAATTCATACTAAAGTTAGAAAATAAACAACATATGCACATTCTTGGGAGTTTATTGGAGACCTTTTGTATTCATTGATCCTGCAAGGGCAAAAACAAGTGGATATTAAACTGTACTGTTGAATGCAGTTTGCATGGGTTTCCTTCCCTTTTGCAACTAAACACTTTGCTCCAGACAGGTTTACTACATATGTTGTGGCTCCATTACAACTCCTTTATGGTTGCAGCGACTGTGGAAGACGCTGCCATGGCGGCTTTCCCAGCATCTCCACTGCCACTAAAATACAAGAACACATGAAGATGCCTTTTACTGAATCCTTCGTCCATCAACATTAGTATTGTCTATTCAGTCTGGCAGCAGTTCTCAAGGGTCTCAGGGCCAAGCTAGAAGTGACGAATTACACTTGAATGGCAAGTGAACAGACTCACATGTATTCCTCCCTGTTCACTTGCGCTCCACTTGTGCTCCACTCAATCGAGCGCAAGTGGAGCGCAAGTGAACAGGGAGGAATACATGTAAGTCTGTTCACTTGCCATTCAAGTGTAATTCGTCACTTCTAGCTTGGCCCTCAGGCAAAGGTCTTTCACATTACCTAATACCTGATATTTTTAAGTGGAGAAGCTAGGGATTGAATCTGCAACCTTCTGTTACTGAACCACAGCCCCTTTCCTAAAATCTAAGTCCAGGTTTAGCCCACTGTGCCAGAGAAGGATGATATTTTGAACTAATGCTAACGAAGAAGTATTGCATGCTTCCATTAACAAAATCAGCCCTACCATCCTTTTGGCTTTTAAGCTCATAGAGTACAACTTTCAGCAGAGGATAATTTGGGAAGAGCTTTTGTCGTGATCTGTGGGGTGTTGCAGGAATGTCCCTGCATTCATCTGTGGAATGCCCAACGATACAGAAACCACGGTACATCACTCCTCTGCCTGACTCAATGCAGTATTTCCCCCCTCCCTCACACAACTCCCGATGTCGAAATCAGATATTGGCAACTTTACTATGATGTGATTGCAAAAGGGAAGACACCAGTCCTGGCTTGCGAAAATTTACTGTTTCACCAAGGCCGCCGTTCATGCAACCAAAACATGAGGCTTCTTTTTCCTCGAAAAAAACCCGTCAACTGCCCCCACAAAAGTTCTGCTTTGCCCAATGACCGAAAAAAGCAGGATTTATTGGCAAAGAACAAGTCCCACGGTGGTGCACATCACAATACTCAGCATACAATATGTCAATGATACATAAAAGAATACAGAGCCCATGGCACAGAGTGGTAAGCTGCAGTACTGCAGTCCAAACTCTGCTCACGACCTGAGTTCAATCCCAGCAGAAGCCAGGTTCAGGTAGCCGGCTCAAGGTTGACTCAGCCTTCCATCCTTCCGAGGTCGGTAAAATGAGTACTCAATTTCCTGGGGGTAAAGTGTAGATGGCTGGGGAAGGCAATGGCAAACCACCCTGTAAAAAGTCTGCCAAGAAAACGTCGTGATGTGACATCCCCCCATGGGTCAGTAATGACTCGGTGCTTGCACAGGGGACTACCATTACCTTTACCTACATAAAAGAATAATACATTCTGTAAGGGATTCATCAGCAATCTGGCCTGCTTCCTCACCAAGGATGTCCCATGCTTCAGCTACCTGCCTGTGCAACTGTTCCCACCACCACCACCACCGTGTTTCCACAGGTTCAAGCCTTGCTCAAAGGCTGCCAGGAAATCCCTTGTTCTTGATCAATGGTAATTGGGGGCTGGTTTGTTTGCATACATCTCGACTGGTTTCCTCAGCTGCTCCACATATGATCATCTGTGCTGGGAGAAAAGCTGCTGCAACAGTGGCTACTTCCGCACAGGGACGATTCACCATTGTGCTCTCCTTGCTTCTACAATGAAGACTCCACACAGGAATATTCTCTATGGTGCCCCCTTACATCTGCCATTCCTTATCCCTTGCTACTAGAGTGCTTTTTGCTGGTTTTGAAAAAATGGTAGCAACAAGTATAACACTATAATAATACTATAACAATATACTTACTACCCTGTACCCCTCCTAAAAAGCTAGCAAAAAGTCTGCCAGAAGTGTGCAAGGGAAATGGCCCCGAGTGTGATATTTCCAGAAAGATTGTAACAAAGCAGGTTAGAGAGGAAAAAATCACACTGAGGCAGGGGGAATCTCAGAAGTTGGACAATTTGCATGACATCTGCTGCTGCGTTTTTTTGTGGGGGGTGGGGGTGGGATGACACGGACTTAAAAGCCGGTCCAGAAGTAACCATTGTCTAAAACTCTCAGGCACAATATGGTTGGGTAGAATCTGGGAGCTGAAAAAGGCAGTATTCATTTTTATTGTGTTTAAACTGGAAGGAGAAATAACTGCTTTGGAATTTAAATGAACTACTTGACAGCTCCTTTTAAATGTCTAACGGGGTCCACAAAATTATTTGGATAGCAATTGTACAGAGCCCACTCAAGTTTTATAGGATCTTGCATTGCATGCAGAAGGCCTGGAACGCAATGCTTTGGGTATCTTCAGGTAAAGGGCAGCGGGAAGGATCATTCTGAATCTTGGACTGCAGCAGCATTGAGATGTACCAGTGGTTTGACTCTGTATAAGGCTGCTTCATTTGTTCTTTATTCTTGCCTCCAGGCATTGCACAAAGCATCAGTGCCCTGTGGTTTCCCTTATACAGCTTAGTATACATGAGAGTCTGTATCCCTGGTCAGCAACTAGATTTGGGGGATGGTGGGCCAAGACCCTATCTGCCAAATTATCTTCCTGCCAAGTCCTAAAACCCTTTTCAAAATTCTTGATTGGCACATGGAAGGGGTAGGCTGGCACAATTTGGAGTGCTGATTTTAGCCTTGTTACTGATCCTCCCTGTTTCCTGAAAGAATGAATGATGGGGCTTATGTTAAGCTCAGTAGAGGAGGTGCCTCAGAAAATAAAAAAGGAAGTCCCTATGAATTCATCCAGCTGATATGGGTGGTTCCTTCTTGGTATAAAAGCGATGGTCAGCAAAGTTGCTGTGGGCAGACGGATGGAAGATGGCAGGTGAGAGACCGGTGCTCCAAACGGGTGTGGGAGGCTGCTGCTCCCATGAGGTCTTGTGGGGTTGGACATCACTCTTCAGAGCTTTTTGTGGACTGAGAAAGATCCGCTTTACAAGCAATGCTGATCTGTTTCTGTAGGAGGTAGGAGATAGGCTGTAGCTTCCTAGAAGGCTGTAGCTTCCTAGATTTGCAGGCAGAGGGGAACAAGTGCAGTCTCTAGCATCTCTACTTAAAAGGCACAGGTGGTACATGATGTGAAAGGCCTGTGCCTCAGGCCCAGGAAAGCCACTACCAGTCCAAGTAGACAGTGCAGATCTTATCGTTTTCATTTATTATTTATTTAAAACCTGTATTAGCCACCTTTAGATCTAAAAATACATTTAAAACTCAATTTAGAATCACAATATAAAACTATCAGTCAAATGCAGTTCTAAATAAAGCTGCCTTCGGCTGCCTCCTAAAGCTCAAAGGGGGTGGGTGGGCTAGGGACTAAAGATGCCAGCTTCCTGGTGGGCGCAGCAGATCCTCCACATTTTGCACCTCCCCCAAACTTCACTCACCTGGCCAGCAGCAGGGGAAGGCAGGGGAAGGCAGGCTGGGATCTATGAATGAGGCCGATTTGACCCCAAAGAGCTGCTGTTGCTTCCAGTTTACACCAGAAGTGACATTGGTGGAGTGCCTCTGGAGGATACATGAGAGAGAGGCCCAGATTGGGGTTGCCGGCCCATGCACTGCCTCCCATCCCCTGGTCTCGAGCTGAGGGGCTGGCAACTAGGGTTGCCAGCCTCCAGGTAGTGGCTGGAGATCTCCCGGAATTACAACTGGTCTCCAGGCCACAGAGATCAGTTCACCTGGAGAAAATGGCTACTTTGGGGGGTGGTCTGTATGGAATTATGCCATGCCAAGGCCCTTTCCCTCCCCAAACCCGATTTTCTCCAGGTTTCACCCCTCAGATCTCCAGGAATTTCCCAACTTGGAGCTGGCAACCCTACTAGGTGCACCTCCCTGGAGAGGGTGTTCCATAATCATGGGGCTGCCACCAAAAAGGCCCTCTCTCATGTTCCCACTAGACTTTGGTTGATGGGACAGTCAGGAGGCCTATTCCTGTGATCTTAACTCCCAAGAGGAACATGTGGGGGAGAGAGTCCTTCAGACATCCTGGACCCAAGCCATGTAGGGCTTTAAAGGCTGCCTTGAATTAGGCTCAGGAACAGATCAGTAGCCAGTGGAATTGCTGTAATGTTGGGGGTTACATGTTCCGCCATGACTATCAATCTAGCAGCAGCCTGCTGCACTAGCTGCCACTTCCAAACACTCTTCAAGAGTAGCCCCGAGTTGAGTGCATTGCAACTGTTCAGTCCAGATGTCTACTAAGGACCCAGGCAGAGGAGCAGATAATGACCCAGCTAGATGGATCAAGGGGCTAATTAAGTAAAGACTGCTGCTTGTGTGCAATTTTTGCTTCTCTGGAAATGAGGAGCTGAAGATTTTTAAGATAAAGGGGGCTTCCTGTAATTGTAATATGAAAACTGAAAACTGTACCCGTCCCTCCAAGTGGTTTAATCAGTTGCTAACTGGAGCCCCGTGGCGCAGAGTGGTAACCTGAAGTACTGCAGTCCAAGCTCTGCTCACAACCTGAGTTTGATCCTGGCAGAAGCTGGGTTCAGAAGCCGGGTCCGCCCTAAGCCCGCTGATGTGGAGAGGGCGGAGTATAAATCCAATAAATTAAATTAAATTCAGGTAGCCGGCTAAGGTTGACTCAGCCTTCCATCCTTCCGAGATCGGTAAAATGAGTACCCAGTTTCCTGGGGGTAAAGTGTAGATGACTGGGGAAGGCAATGGCAAACTACCCCGTAGCAGAAGTCTGCAAAGAAAATGTTGTGATGCAATGTCCCCCTATGGGTCAGTAATGACTCAGTGCTTGCAAACCTTTACCTTTAACCAGAGTTGTAGACAGGGTTGCCAACCAGGCTCCAGGTGAGGACTGGACATCTCCCAGAACCACAACAGATCTCCAGATTAGAAAGATCAGCTGCCCTGGAGAAAATGGCTGCTTTGAAGACATTTTCTCCAGGAGAACTGTTAATATCATATCAAATTCTATGATATTATACCCCCCTGGGCCCCCTCCCTTTTGTAGGCTCCACCTCCAAATCTACAGGAATTTTCCAACTCAGAGTTGGCAACCTTAGCTGTAGAGTGAAGAAAAAAAATGGAAGAGGTTTGTTCATATATTCCTAACTCAACTGTCACATTTTCATTGTGAAGAATTTACTCCTTTTGGCCCAGGTTTGGATCCATGCCCACTCGTCTTACATAAACATATCCCTTTGGGTACACATGTTGCTGGTAAAAAAAATTGTGCAAGACAGTTTTGTGGTCCCTACTTCCCCTTGTGGTAAGATGTTTCACATAAACAAGGTCAGATTCAGTTCCTTTGGTTAAAAAAGCCCATGAGAACAATGTGTTATATGTAAGAAAGGGAATTATCTCCTCCTTCCATCCACATTAGGGTTGCTAACCTCCAAGTGGTGGCTGGCGATCTCCCAGAATTACAACTGATCTCCACGCCACAGAGATTAGTTCTCCTGGAGAAAGTAGCTGCTTTGGAGGGTGGTTCTATGGCATTATACCCTACCAAGTTCTCTCCCTGTCCCAAACCCCACCAGCTCCAGGCTCCACCTCCAAAATCTCCAAGAATTTCCCAACTTGGAGCTGGCAACCCTAACTCATACCACTCACATAGGACTATGGTCTTCCAATAAGCTGCCCTGTTCCAGTTTTCCAAATGGAATGGGCTGAGCTTTGTGTATGAAAGCCCGAAGAACCATTTTTCTTGTTTTGTAAAAAAAAAAGAAAACAGAGATCCAGGTGCATTGTTTTAAGACAAATGGAGGCAGGCAGGAGATCCACGCATGCGCTAGCTACGAGAAGACGTGCCTCTGACCTGCTCCACCAAGTTAAAAGATTTATGGCCCTAAAGGGATACTAAAAGGTAATAAATCGCTCGGGAGAGTTAAAAGGGTGCCTCTGATAAAGAGGAGACAAGAAAGATAGCTGGAATGCTAAAGGGAAAGGAAAAATAACTTAGAGAAAACAGCAGCTGGGCGTGCAACCAGAGTTTCCTGCTGCAAGCTAATTATAGCTATATATAGACTAAACAACAAATCATGGCTTGAAACATCCGAGAACTGTCGGAACAACTAACTAAATTTGAAGATAGAGTGATAAAAGACCTAGAAACCTTGAAAAAAGATACTGAACGGATAACACAGGAGATGGGCATAGTGAAAGAGATGGCTGAAGAGGCAAAGAAAAAAGCCGACACTAATGAGAGAAGGATAAATGAGTTGGCAAAGAACTTAGCAAGACAGTCAGATCGTCAAAGACGGAGGAACATGATTATATCTGGTATTAGTGAAGAGATAACACCAAGGCAATTAGAAGAAGTACTTTGTCAGTGGTTCAAAGAAAATGGCGCCCAGGTGGAGCGGGAGGAGATTGAAAAAGCGCATAGGCTGTTTAGAAAACAAAGAGGAGGAGAACCCAGACAGGTGATAATTGCTTTTGCAAGAGAAAAATTAAAAGATGAAGTCTTTAAAGTCCTTAGGAGGGTTAAGGACCTGAAGTTCAAAGGAAATAAAGTTTTTGTGAGCCATGACTTCAGCCAGGGTACATTGCAGGAAAAAAGGTTGCTGAAGCCTTATGCACAAAGACTTCATAATGAAGGAATTGACTTTACATGGGGTTACCCAATAACCCTGATTGTGTTCCGAGATGGTAAGAGATATAGAGCCAGGAATCCAACAGAGGCGATTAAAATGCTTAATGAGCTGGGAGTGGACGCCAGCAATTTGGAAGAGGATGATATGGACCAGGAGAGTAACGCAGACGCTGCGGACGGATCACCAAGGTCAAGCAGCTCCAAGCGGCCAAGAATTAACTCCCAAGACGAAAGAAGTTAAAGGGAAGTAACCACCCTATTTGGGCCAAAACTAACTAATGCTATAGAAGAATGAGGTGGGGGAGGGGGGAGGATGCGGGATCTCCAGAATGTGGAGAGAAGGGGTGGAAAACCACAGAAGAAACTCTCTTTCACAAGGGAGGGGGGATGGGATTGGGGAAATAACAGAATAAAGGCTAATAAACTTCGGCTACGGGGGTGGGGCATGAAGTCATCCAAGGATCATGGCTAGATTAATTAAAATACTTTCACTGAATGTGAATGGCTTATCCTCAAATCTTAAGCGATATAGGCTAGGTAAGATGGCAAGAGAAGAAGCTATTAACCTAGTGTGTATCTAGGAAACACACAAAGCTAAAAGGGATTCCAGATCACTTCTTAATAACCCAGGGTGGATAACCCTTGCTGAATCTAGAGGGACCAATAAAGCAAGGGGGGTGGCAATATTAGCTATTAAAAATTTGAATGTAGAGGTAGTAGATAAGCTGGAAGATAAAGATGGTAGATATGTATTAGTTAGAGGTAAAATAAATAAAACATACTTTACAATCCTAAACTTATACGCACCCAATAGAGGTCAAAAGGGTTTTTTAAATAAAGTAATCAAAAAGGCTAAAAAATTTGCTCAAGAAGACTTAATAGTAACAGGAGACTTTAATATGGACATCATAAAATATGGGGAAAGTACTGTAGATAAATGGAAATTAAAGGAAGTATATGATGCATGTGGTCAAAAACCCACTCCTACCTTCTTCTCAAATAGGTTTAGAACCTATTCCTGTATAGATTTCATTCTAGTTAAGGAATCAAGAACACTCTCCGTTGAAGCGGTTCGGACTTACCCAATTTGGATTTTGGACCATGCCCCAATAAGGGTGGAGGTGGACTTGAAGATGGATCGGAGTATGAGACCTTGGGGATACAATAACTTAGTAATGGCAAAAAAAGAGGACATGGATTATATAGGAAAACAGATTAAATTATACTTTAAGGAAAACCGGAATACAGTAGCTACCAACACCCTGTGGGATGCAGCGAAACCAGTAATAAGAGGTTATTGTATAAGGAAAGAAATAGATATTAAAAGGGAGTGGTACCAAAACAGACAGAGGAAGATTCAGGAATTGGAAATGCTTCAACAACAACAAATGAGGAGGTATAACCCACAGGTGCAGATCCAAATAAAAGAAGTACAAAAGGAATTAGATAAGTTAGATGCCATAACATTATGGAAAAAGGAAACATTAATTAAAAATGAATATTGGAGAAGTAGTATAAAATCAACCCAAAGACTAGTCAAATATCTAAGGAATAGAAAAGAGAAACAAAGTGTGAAGAAAATAAGAGAAGGACCCAACATACTGAGGGACCCGAAAGAAATTAGGGAGGCTTCCGCAAGATTTTATCAAAATTTATATGCAGGAAAGAGAATGGCAAAGTTCGAGGAAAAAATACAGTATATAGTTACACAGGAAGATAGACTAAAGTTAGAAAAGGATATAACAGTACAGGAAATAGTTGAGGTAATTAAAGAACTAAAAAGGGGGAAGTCTCCGGGGCAAGACGGTTTCACTGCAGTTTTATAAGGAAATGGTAGGAGTATTAGCACCTGAACTTCAGCTACTTTTTAATGCTATAATGAAGGGGGAACAAGCCCCAAACTCGTGGAGAAAGGTGGAAATAGTGGTGATCCCTAAGCCCCAAAAAGACCCAGAAGTAATTACGTCATATAGGCCAATTAGCCTATTGAATCAGGACTACAAGATTTCTGTTAAAATACTAGCAAATAGATTAAAAGAGGTGATACCAAAACTAGTGAAGGGAGACCAATATGGGTTTATTAAGGGAAGGAATATAGGCCATCCGATTAGAAATATCCTCAATATAATAGAACATGGCCAGAGAAAAAAGCTTGGCCTCCTTAAGCTAGATGTATATAAGGCCTATGACACGCTCTCACATGAATATATTTGGAAGATTATGGACGGATATGGGATAGGTGAAAACTTTTAAGTATGTTATACAAGAAGTATATAAAGGAAGGAAGGCAGTAGTAAGAGTGAATGGTGAGCATTCGAAGGAGTTTAGTATACAGAGAGGAGTAAGGCAGGGATGCCCCCTTTCCCCATATCTTTTTATAATGGGTATGGAGATACTAGTGGATAGAATAAGAAATAATGGTAGAATAGATGGATATTGTATTGGAAAAGAGGAGCTAAAGATTCATCTGTTCACTGATGACATAATGGTAACACTGACAAACCCTAAAGAGGGAATTAGAGAAATAAGAATCATATTGGATGACTTTGAAGCATATTCAGGACTGAAGGTGAATATGGATAAATTCGAAATTATGTACTTCAATGTTGATAAGGCAGAGAGGGGAGAAATAGCAAGGATGACAGGAATGGGACTAGGAGTAAAGAAAATAAAATATTTAGGGATCGAGATTTGGAAAAATTTGAGTAAAACAGGAGAAAGGAATTTTAAAAAGGTTTGGAAGAAGATTAGCAAGGACATGATAAGATGGGCCAATAAGAATTTGAGTATTTCAAATAAAATTAGAGTGGTTAAGATGTTTCTAATCTCGAAAATGATGTACTTATTCCAAACACTCCCAATAGAGTTGAATATAAAACAGCTAGAAAAATGGAATGGGGCAATTAGAGAGTGGATTTTTGGAAGTAAAAAATCCAGAGTTCAATAGAAGTTCATATATAACCCGCAGAACATAATGGGGTGGGGTATACCTAACATAATAAATTATTATGAAGCCTTCAATATTAAAGCACTTATAGATATAGAACAGGATGTAGACCAGAAATGGGTTAGATTGGAAAATGAGCTAAACCAGGGAGTAGGGAGGTTTGGTATTTTTACAAGAGAGGTGAACAAGGAATATGTCAAAGCAAGGGGGCCTAGGAAAACGGTACTGAAGGTTTGGAAGAAATGGCAACCGATTTGGTTAAGTAAACCTTCTGATTGGGCACCAATAGAAAGTATATACGAGGAAGCCAATGATCCGCATTGGTGGGAAGTACTTAAAGAAAAAGGCTTTACTAGAGTAAGGGACATGTATGACGAAGGAGGTCAACTTAAACCTCTGCAAACGATAATAGAGACAATAGGAAAACAATATTGGTTGAAACTGACGGGATTATATAGTGTAATAAGAAAGCAACAGCAAAAGGGGGAAAGGTGCTTGGAGGAAATTGCAGAAGTACTGTATAAAGAGAAGAGGAAGACAAGTAAAGGGCTAGTTGGTAAGATATACAAAATAATGACCACCAACGAGGACTCAATAATTAAAAGCCTTCAGGAGAAATGTCATAGAGAAGGGCTGACCTCAGAAATAACTTTAAAAAAATTAATGGCAGGGGTGAAAAAGATTAAAATGGATAAGTTTAGAGAAATGGAGCTGAAATATTTTACGAAATGGTACACGACACCAGCCCAATTAGCCAATATGGTACAGGGGATGAGTTCGAACTGTTGGCACTGTAACCAGGCTAAAGGCTGGTATTCGCATATGTGGTGGGAATGCGCTAGAGTGCAGACATTTTGGAAGAAAGTATTGGATAGGATAAAAGATAAGACAGGGGTGTCAATACCAATAGATAACAATCTAATGACACTGGGTACCCTAAAGACTGAGAAAATAGAGAGTAAATATCAAGAGGTTCTCAAAGCTATGGTATTAGCCAGGAAAGCTGTGATAGTATTGGGATGGAAAAATGAGAACAAATGGACTATGGAGAATTGGAACAATTATCTCTTTGAATTTGTACGATCAGATATTGTGGCTTTATTTACTGAAGAGAAGACCTGGGAGGAAAAGAAGAGTTCTATTAATAAGAAGTGGTCACCTTATTTTGACTGGATCATGGAGGAAGAAGCCAAGAAGGATATTAACTGGAAACTTTGGACCTTGTGCCTGTGGCTGAAGCAATGACAGATGAAGATTAGGGGAGGGAAGGGAGGGAGGGGAGGGTAAGGAAAAAGGAAACCTGTATAACAATACCGGGAAGTTTACGTTGTAAAAACTTGTGTTAAAATAAAAGGAGCAGGTATCCAAAAAAAATGGAGGTAGGCAGAGATAGCACTGGAAAAGTTAATGAAAATAGCAAAGGAAGGTGACATGTCCGGCTCAGTTTGTAGTTGTGAAATATTTTTATGGGTCGAATATTGTGAATTAAACTGGTTTTAGTGTATGAGCAGCGCAATCCTAAGCAACCACTGGCATGGTGTAGGCAAAGCTGGTCATACCCTGTACAGATATTTTTCAAAGAGTCTCGTGTCCAAGGAGATAAGAGCATAGCAACTGCTCTGGAGTCCTCAGCAGCTCCATTCACATCATCCACCTGCAGCACATGAACTCACCCCCTTCCCCATAAGGGAAAAAGCGTGGGTAAAACCATACCATCTGCTGTAGTAGAGAGGTGCATAGTGGGCCCAGTATGCGCCCAATTAACTACCCTAATTATTCTGAAATGTTTAGTTTTTAATGGGTAGTCTGGTTAGAGTCCTATTGATTATTTTAAGGAAAATCTGGATTCTGGTTCTGACTGATCTGTTGAGATTCAGTTAGATAAGAATTAATGATGTACACCAGGAAACTTTTCATAAAAATGATTTGCCAAAATATTCTTTCTTTCAAGGCATGAGGTTTCACCTTACCCTTTTGGGATTTCTTGTGGCTGTGAAACACGTCCAGTCAGTGGATCCTTCTTTCAATGGTAATATTTCTTTCTCTTGACTTAACAACTGCTTTTAAAAATCTCTTTCGAATGGAGGCGTGTGGTGTCTTTAGTAGCTCAACCACTCCCCTTGCACAGATATGTTTAATTCCGCCAGAAACAAAATTAGAATAACTTCTATTGTTTCAACGAAAACTCCAGGAGAGCTGCTATGTTTGCTTAACTGTATCTCGTACGCCAATCCTGAAAGCAGCAAAACTGGGAGGCACCCACAGACCAGGTGAAAATTTCTACCTACTCAGGGAACTCTCCGTACATGGAAAAATATAGTTTTGTAAATTAATCCAAAGAAAAAAATCCCACCTCCCTTCTCAAAATGACCGTATGATTGCTGAACATGCTTTAGTTAGCATGAAATGTAGAGGATGGTTGAGAGTCAGTTACAAGAAAAAACGGGGAAATTGGCCTATTCGTTCCCTTGACAGTTTATAGAATCTCAGAGGTTTGGTTTTGATATTATGTGTGGAATTTCAAAGTGACCCCCACATACACCGCATGATTTGGGCATCGCCTGTACATTCTGCAGCGCGTATAATCCTAAGAATCCCCTCAGTTCAGCTGATTTGGTACGTCTGGCAATTTTACAACAAAATTCTCCTGGATGTGAACTTATTTCATTTATTTGGATAATAAAACCTGCTAAGAAAAGCAACAAATACCCTAATGTAATTTATTCTCTGACTTCCCCAGTGCCTGAGAGTAAGTTCAAAAAACGTGGAGGAAGGGGAGACAGACTTCTTTCATCCTTTCTTCCACTAGTTCCCCTCATTTCTAGAGAAAATGAACTGAAAACTTTTCTCTTGCTATGTAAATTAAGGCAGTAAAAACAAATTGGAATAATAATGAGCCAAAGAACAAGCAAATATCTTTCATTTCACTTGTTTCTCTGGCACCTGGAGGCCTGGATTAGAATGTTCAAAGAAATCACAGGATGGGGAGACAGGAGAGAGAATGATTCTGATAGTGAAGCTTTCCAATCATCTAAGGAAAACAAATCTTGCAACAGATATTTAATGTTTGTTTCCTAATAATGTGTTCTAGATGTCACAGAGAAGCTGGAAGAGGCTCTTTTGGAAATTGTGAAGGAAGCCAAGTGGCTTGTCGATGCAGCCTACAAGCAGACTCAACAGTGGTAAGCACCAGCCCTTCTCCTTTACACAAACAGCCACTGACCCATCTGGGACTGGGGCTGAAGTACAGCAAGGAGAGTTTCCAAGAAACTTCAAGAATCATCATAGGGCAGCTAGGATACCAACATTTTTTTTAATGGGCCCTGATCCGACGCCTTAAACCGCAGCTTGATATAGATAATTAGCAAGAGAATGCCACACAAAGCATCATCCACATCTATTGTTTTTATCCCTTCTGTGTTTTATCCTCACAACAACCCTTTGGGGTTGGGTAGGCTGAGAGTAACTGATCCATGGTCACCCAGAGAGCTTCATGACAGAAATGGGAATTTAAATCAGGGCCTTCTAGAGTAGACCCCAATCCAACACTCTGGCTGCTGTACCACACTGGCTTATCTGGAAATTGTCTGGCAGGGAAAGAAAAATGTGTTAGAAATAACTGCTGAGAAAGTCAGACAGAGGACATTTCCTATACCTGTAAACTAAATGAGCAGTCAGTGTGATGCGTTGGCAAAAAAGACAAACTCAATCTTGGGTTGTATCAAAAGGGCCATTGCATCAAATCACAGGAGGTCATAGTCCCTCTCTATACTGCCTTGATCAGGCCACACCTGGAGTACTGTGTGCAGTTCTGGATGCTTCACTTTAAAAAGGATGTGGACAAAATTGAGAGGGTGCAGGAGAGAGCTACAAGAATGATCAGGGGTCTAGAGACTGAGCCCTAAGAGGAAAGGCTGAGGACCTTGGGAATGTTTAGTTTGGAGAAGAGGAGATTGAGGGAGGTACATGATTGCTCTCTTTAAATATTTGAAAGGCTGTCATTTGGAGGAGGGCAAGGAGCTGTTCCAGTTGGCAGCAGAGGACAGGACACGAAGCAATGGGTTTAAATTACATGCAGAAAGGTACCGGCTGGATATTAGGAAAAACTTTTTCACAGAGTAGTTCAAAGGTGGAATCGGCTGCCTAGGGAGGTGGTGAGCTCCCTTCACTGGCAGTTTTCAAGAAGAGGCTGGATGAATATTTGTCAGGGATGCCTTAGGCTCATCCTGCATTGCGCAGGGTGTTGGACTAGAAGGTCTGTATGGCCCCTTCCAACTCTGTGATTCTGTGATTCCATATCACATATTGGCAAACAGGTCTCTGACAAAGGAAGGAGGAGATGCTACAAATCCTGATCTCACTGGCTGCAACCTTTATTTCATTGTTCTCTTACTCTCCAGTTTGAAGGAAAGTCTGAAGAAAGAGCAACTCAACCCAGCAGACCTCTTCGCATTTTCCAGACAACCCAGGGGAAGATCGAAGGAGGCAGTCAGAGCTGCCGATTACCTGCACAGCACCTTGGACCTCCTGAAAAAGAAGCTGAAACAGGATATCATAAGGGATTTTAATCTCCAAGGTAAATGGGTAGGGCTGTGGCCACAGGGGAACTGTGAGGGGAACTGGGTGCCTCAGGGATGTTTAAGTCTGTCTTGTGGGATTTTCACCTTTTTCAGATTTGGAATTTTTCTTTATTTAAACTATAAACAATAACATAAAAGCTATAGACAACAGACATAGAGGATAAAAACGTTCTAAAAAGAAGACACACTAGCAATACATAAACAAGTGAAAAAAGAAAAAGAAACCCTTAAACTAAACTACAGATTGAATTCCGATTTTCTCTGCCACAAATATAGATCATTTTCAGAATCTCACTTATTCTAAGTTAAACATAAAAGCCCTCTTTTTTCTATTGTTCATGGTTCTTAATCCATAAATCTGGATGTCATCAAGTCCTTATTCTCCATTTTATGTAAAAAGTCTATCAACGGTTTCCATTCAGTCAAAAATGTAACTAATGTCTTTTCCCTAATCAGAGAAGTAAGTTGCGAACTCAGACACTTTTATCCACCATTCCTCCTTTCACCTTTTTCAAACCAAACGAGAGATCAGTTCTCCTGAAGAAAATGGCATCTATACAGGGCTTTTTTTCTGGGAAAAGAGGTGGTGGGTTGCCCTCGGAGAAAATGGTCACATGGCTGGTGGCCCTGTCCCCTGATCTCCAGACAGAGGGGAGTTTAGATTGCCCTCTGTGCCGCTCCAGCCGCGCGGAGGGCAATCTAAACTCCCCTCTGTCTGGAGACCAGGGGGCGGGGCCACCAGCCATGTGACCATTTTCAAGAGGTTCCGGAACTCCGTTCCACTGTGTTCCAGCTGAAAAAAAGCCCTGCATCTATAGCTTTAGCAAAGCATCCCCACTGAGCTTCGGAGCTCTCCAAACTCCCTTTCCTAACTCTTTCCCCAAACATCCAGGAATTCCCCAACCCAGGGCTGGCAACCCAACTGAAGTTCTATAAGCCTTACAGGTTAAAGGGGAATGATTAGAGACTTGGAGGGGATTGTTATTATGGAGTTTAATTACCTCTTGTTTTTATGGCCCTGGGCCTGAAACCTGAGTCATTTTTGCCTGTCACAAAATCCTACATCTGCTGGCATGAACGAGGACCTAAAAACTGATTTAAAATGTGTTTTTTCTCCTCTCATTTTTATTTTGTAAAATTGGGCTTGAGGAAGAATTCTGAGGAACTCAAAAGCTTGCACACTGTTATGTTTCAGTGGGTTGGTCCTAATAAAGTAGGGTTGCCAACTCTGGGTTGGGAAATTCCTGGAGATTTGGGGAGGGGACATGGGGGGGTTCAGTGAGGGGAGGGAATTCAGCAGGGAATAATACCATAGAGACCACCTTCCAAAGGAGCCATTTTCTCGGTTGTCATTCAGGGAGATGTCATTGTCCAATGGGACATTGCTGAGTAAATAGGCATATGATCAGACTGGTTGTGTTGGTACAGTGAACACCATCAGAGGAAAGCTTAGCAGATTCTTCTCTGGCTGCGATGGGCAAATGGCAGTTGTTAGTCTTTTAAGGTACCAGTGGACTTCTGTTTTATAAAAGAAAGATGGTGATAATGATAACAACTGTCTTATATACTGCTCTTCTAGACAGATTAGTGCCTCACCCAGAGAACAAGTAAGTGTTATTATTATCCCCACAATCCAGCTGGGGAGCTGGGCTAAGAGGAGTGGCTTACTCAAGGCCACCTACTGAGCTCATGGCAGTAGAGGGATTCGAACCAGTAGAGTGCTTTCGCAGCCGAACCACTTAACCACAATTATCTCACAGCAGAGGCATTATACCTATGAGTGGGCCTCAGGGAAGTCTTCAGAGTCGACCTCAGCATCTGTCACTCCTTTCTGACTTTTGATGCCACAGATGTGCTCAATTCTGCAAATTTTGTAATTTTTTTCTAAATTTTATTTTTACTCTAAAGCAAAGGCCCTGGGATGCCAAGACCACTTGATAGATATTCTTCTGAATATTATTAAAATTTAAATTTGTGAAAACTTATTTAACAAATTAAACTATTTAAGAACATTATACAAATCTTACAGAAAAGTCAAATGACCCATGACTTTAGAAGTAAAAAGCAGATGCAAAATGTATTGGGACCAGGGTACTTCAGGAAAGTTCTGTTCCTTTTCTCAGATTGAAAATGGCTGCCTGGGCAGCTATTCGCTGCTGTAGAAAAAAAGACAGACTTAATCAGAGTAGCTGTCTTTTTTCCTAATGGGACTAAAAGCAGCTAGGTTCTCTTTCATATTAACTTACATTCACCCCAGGACAAAATAAGGCATATATATAGGTCTACCTCAACAACGTCTCCTGCATCCCCTCATCTTTCTCTGCTGTGCTTTGACAGCCTCAGAGTTTGCTTCAAAGTATTTCTGTGCACGGTGTGGGGAAGGATCTCAATCATTTTAAGACTGCCTTTAAAAAAAAGTTACTTTCATAAAACAATACTGGGGGCGAGGGGAGAACTCTCTAACGTAATCAAAACAGAGAGAAGAACAATGGACTATTAGAATATAATTCATAAATAGGGAAAAGGTTTTCCTTCAATACTTGTTGATAGTTTATCATTTCAAAATTTCTTAAACCAGTTCCAGTTTTCTCAAACTGTACAATCCTGGGCAGAATCACTACAGTTTAAGCCTGCTGATATCAGCCCCAGGCAGTTTCCAGTCTCACTCCAGCCATGAAATAATCAGCAACTGAGTTCTTCTCTCAGACTGGCCCCTTTTCTATGGCCCTTGGCTTGGATCTTGTGTGTGCTTTTCTTGTGGGTTTCTCTTCCCTCTGGCCGCAGCAGAGGACAACATCCGCTGCGGCGCTCATTTACATTCTAACAACAACAACATTCGATTTATATACCACCCTTCAGGATGACTTAACACCAACTCAGAGCAGTTTACAAAGTATGTTATTATTATCCCCACAACAAAACACCCTGTGAGGTGGGTGGGGCTGAGAGAGCTCTGAGAGAGCTGTGACCGACCCAAGGTCACCCAGCTGGCTTCAAGCAGAGGAGCGGGGAATCAAACCCGGCTCTCCAGATTAGAGTCCCGTTGCTCTTAACCAGAAGAAGCAAGCTCCGTAGCAGAGATTGTGTTCTGCTGTGGGCAAAGCAAAGTACGTGTGGAATACATTCATGGGATCCAAGCTCTGATCTCTGTATTTGATTTTTGCTAATGTCTTTGTAAACTTGTGTTTATTGGCATTGTTTATGAAATTGTCCTTGAGACTGACTGTACTAATTTCACACTGTGTAATCTGCCTTGAGTCTCAGTGAGAAAGGTGGACTATAAATGACATAAATAAAAGAAAATAAATCTCCACAGACCACTGGTGACACCTCTCCCTTTACTCCTCTAGATGTGCTCACATCAGCCCACAAGCAAATAATCTACAAGGCGACTGGATGTGCCCAGCAAGAGCTGATCACATGTGACTGTGATGAGAAGAGTCCCTACCGGACAATTACAGGCGAATGCAATAACATGTGAGATTCCAGCTCTTAGAAGGATGTGAGAGAGGGTGTGGTACAGGGGCAGTCCCCATTTCTCGCTCATTGCTACTGTGGCAACAAAGCCCTGGCTTGCACAATGATTTTTTTCTGTGTTTTCTGTCCCACCCTTTTCCTTCCCCTCACCACTAGGATTAACAACCTCAAGGTGGGGCCTTGAGTTCTTCTGGAATTACAAATGATCTCTAGACCACAGACATAGGTTCCCTTGTGGGAAATTTCAGTTTTGGGGGATGAACTCTGTGAGGTACCAAAAGGTTGGAAGAAACAAAAGTCCTAGAGTAGCTACAGCATGTGAATGCTGTTTCCTCTATGGTATACCATAAAGACAGTAAAAATACAAAGGCCAGAAGACAGTTGAGGATTGAGAGAGGAATGGGGCTGCTGTTTACTAGAATTTTGGGTGGATTTTTATGGATAGATATTTCTCCTTAAACACTGAGAAAAACCCATAGACAATTGTAAGGTTTTTTTAGGCTGAGTGGAACAAAACATAAGAGAGAGCTGCTGTAGCACAGTGGTTAAGCGGTTCAGCTGCAAATCAGCACTCTACTGGTTCAAGTCCCACTACTGCCATGAGCTCAGTAGGTGGCCTTGAGTAAGTCGCTCCTCTCAGCCCCCAGCTCCCCAGTTGTATTGTGGGGATAATAATAACACTAACTTGTTCACTGCTCTGGGTGAGGCACTAATCTCTCTAGAAGAGCGGTATATAAACACATTATTATTATTATAACATGATAGAGCCTGTTATACCAGGACAAACACTCAGGGTGTGATTATGATATACTGAACACATAAATACAGAAGCTTATAATGGAAGTAAGTTGGGAGAAAAGTCTCATGGGAGGCATGATATTTAAAAACTGAATTTTGGAGGGAACTGACCTGATACAGGGGAGGGAGGAGCTGACCTTTGACCTGGACATGCCATCTCAGGATGTGATAGCACATCTCCTTAAATTCCCTCCCCAAACTCTACATTCCCAGATGCCGCCCAAAAATCTTCAAGAATTTCCCAAGCCACAGTTGGAAACCCCGCTTCCTATTGGCAGGCTTTTTTTGCCATTGTATGTATTTCAAGAGATGAAAAAGAAAGCAGCAAAAACTCCTCCAGGGGGAAACGGTAGCAGATGTGGATCAGGAGGTGTGGAAATCTCGACCTTCTTATTCACGCTCTCCTTAAACTTTCTTTTAATATAATCTTTCAGGAATTATTTTTATTTATGTCATTTATAGTCCGCCTTTCTCACTGAGACTCAAAGTGGATTACATAAAATCCACTATGGAGTTGGGGAAAACCTGGGAAGTTGAAGAAAGCATGACAATGTCACGTACAAGCCAAAATAAAAACCATTACTGTTTAGGGGGGAGGGGAAGGACGTACAGCAAGAACTCCTTGCAGATGCCGCTCTTGTGGCAAGGAGATCAAATTGTGAGTCATGATGAAGTCCCATGTTCTAGTCTCTCACCAGCCATAAAACAACTCACGGAGTTTCCCTGAGTTTCTCTCACAGGCCTCTAGCTCAGTGAGGGAGAACAAAAGTGACCTCAAAGGAGCTAATTCCTAGGGTGGCCAACCTTCCAGTGGGGCCTGGAGATCTCCTGGAATTGATATTTTCACTACAAAGATCAGTTCCTCTGGAGAAAATGGCAGTTCAGAGGGCAAACTGTGTGGTATACCATAGATTCTAGGTGAAATTCCCAACCAAATTCCCCTTCTACAGGTTCCACCCCCAAATCTCCAGGATTTCCTAACCCAGGATTGATCACCTTACTGCCCCCCCTCCCCACACGCAACATAGGGGAAATGATACCAGCAATTCCTCCCCTGTCTTCCTCTAAAGACGGCAGCCTCCCAAACTGCCTGTTCTGTTATTGTTTGTAAGGGATTTTTTTTTTAAAAAATTAATTTTCCCAACAAAACTATATACATATAGAAAAAATGGACAAGTTGTGATGAAATTTCGAAGTTGCAATACAACAAAATATATAAACACTGGATAGCAAGTTAATATATGGCAATTGTTTTAAGACTACCTGGAAGTTTTGTAAGGTATTTAATGAAATATGAGCTACAGGGACTTGGGGGAGTGGTTGTTTTTTATTGATTTTCTTTTAATTATAGATTGTAAGCCACTTTGAGCCACAAAAGGGGAGGTGGGGTATAAATATTTTGTTTTTCAAAAATAATGTATAGATTTTGGATCCATACACTGCTCTCGTGTGCATTACATCTTACTAACAACAGTTCTGTAAGGACAGCCAGTGCTAGCATCCCCATATTACAGACTGGCAAACTGAGGCTTTAACAAACGTCAGCCTTTGTGCCATGGTACTGTCTACTTGGGCTGGTGGCAGTTTTTGACATGGAGATACTGGGCATTGAACCAGGGACCTTTTGACAGAAAAGTGTGCTCCTTGCCGCCATGATTTTACCCTCCCCTGTAGTAAGAACCTCCTTCTTCTCGTTCTACTTTTCCAAATGAATGTTTGGTTTTCATGGAATATTGCAGAAGAAACCCTACTTTGGGAGCTTCAAACCGGCCATATGTCAGGTGGCTACCTCAGGAGTATGAAGATGGTGTCTCTGTCCCACGTGGCTGGACAGAAACTAAGCTGTATTCTGGATTTCCTTTGCCCTTGGTAAGGACTCGGAGCTCATGTCTGATTAATTTCATTTGTACTTTTAAGATCTGGATTTCTGCTTTTCATTCTGGATGTGATAAAGATTTGGGATTGAAGAAAGGAGCACAAAAGCTATGGAAAGGAGAGATTTGTTTATTATTATTATTATTATTATTATTATTATTATTATCATCATCATCATCATCATCATCATCATCATCATCATCATCATCAGGGGTCATTTCGTAGAAAAAGAGCTTGAGGAACTCATTAGCATAACTCATTAGCATATGCCACACCCCTTGCCACCACCGGCATTAGTGTCATTTGTATAACTGATTTGCATATGCCACACCCACTGACATCACCTATCCTGGCTGTTTTGGACCCAATCCTGGCCATTCAGGGCCAAAATTGGGCCCAAAATGGCAAAAGGGGGCTGAAAATGGCTGAATAGGGACCCAAAATGGTCAGGATCGGGCCTCTGATGGCGGGAGAGTGATCCACCACCCGTCAGAGGCCCGATCTGGGCTATTTTGGCCTCAATCAGGCCCAAAATGGCAGAGAGTCAGGTGGGTGGGGCCACCTGACATGTGACCTCTTTGGGGAACTGCCGGAACTGCATTCCTGTGCATTCCCCCTTGAAATGAGCCCTGATTATTATATTTATTTTTTTATTTTACTTTATTTATACCTTGCCTTTCTTCCCAATGGAGACCCAAAGTGGCTTTTCCTCCATTTTTTCCTCATAAAAACCCTGTGACGTAGGTCAGGCCAAGACAGCGTGACTGGCCCAAGGTCACCCAGCCAGCTTTCATGGCCGAATGGGGAATTGTACCTGGGTGGCCCAGTTCTTAGTCTGTTCACTCTAGCCACTACACCACACTGGGTCTCAGGAAACACCGAGGAAAGGGGGCTTGGTAAACCAGAGTTATTTGGGACAGGAAGCCAACCTATGGAAGTTATTGGGGGGGAGGAATATTGATTTGAAATAATTAGTATTCCCTCAGCAGTTATTCACTCACAAAGAAATTTCACTTGCTAGCCATTTCTGGTACACTGACCACTTGCACAAGAGAAATATCTCAGGACAGGTGAGCAGTTGAGTGCTTGCTGACAGGCGCATCTTCCCTGCTACAGGTCCGGGCTGTGTCCAATGAGATCGTCAGCTTTCCCAATGACAAGTTCACCGAGGACCAGCAACGATCTGTCATGTTCATGCAGTGGGGCCAGTTTCTCGACCATGATTTGGATCTGGGCCTTGCTGAGCAGACAAGGGTTTGCAGCACCACATGCGACAAAGTGCCTCCTTGCTTCCCCATCAAGGTTCGTGGGTCTCCTTGGCTTCTTCTAGCCCCCTCTACAGCCATTGCTCGTCAATTACCAACAGTGCTATGCAAAAACGTATGTTCTTGTGGATTCCTCCAGGACATTTTGTGACTTCACAGATGATGCTGTAGCATGAAACCCAGTTACAGCACTTCAGCATCTTTTGTGGCATCACAAGAGACCCTTGGGGAAAGACGAACCTCAGTCAGCCCAAATTCACTGCACGATGATTCACCCCAAAATGAAGATGGGAACTGGTGACACAGCCAAGAGATGGGAGGCAGTAGCAGCCAGACATTTAGATGAAGTGTAGACTGGCCCTCATATTCTTCTTTGCTTGAGAGAAAAGAGAATTCTGGTTTTCTGAGTATGGGGGTTTAATTCTACTTTCATTTTTGCTTCAGTTACCCTGCGATGACCCCCGGATTGTGAACATAAGCTGTCTTCCCTTCACCCGGGCAGCCCCTGTATGCAATGGCAGCTTTGCCATTCGAAACCAGATCAACGTTATCACAGCCTTTATTGATGCCAGCCAGGTGTACGGAAATGAAGTGAGAGTGGCACAGGAGCTGCGAAATGGTACAAGTGAGGGTTTGATGGCTGTCAACAAGAACTTCACAGATAAAGGCTTGGCCTTCCTCCCCTTCCTCCCCAATGAACGATCAACTGCCTGCCTCGTAACTGATCCACAGCACAAAATCCCCTGTTTTCAAGCGGGTAAGTCATGGCCTAACAGATCATGTTTCTTTCTTTATTTAGCAGCACTGATACTTTGCCTTTCTCAAAAAGACTCGGACATACACACACAGAGCTTATGGGTCGCCCCAAGGGGATGAAGGGCAAATCTGCAGCAAGAAGAGGGAATTGGTGAAAACCAGGGCTTTTTTTTCAGCTGGAATGCAGTGGAACGGAGTTCCGGAACCTCTTGAAAATGGTCACATGGCTGGTGGCCCCGCCCCCTGATCTCCAGACAGAGGGGAGTCTGGAGATCAGGGGGCGGGGCCACCAGCCATGTGATCATTTTTGCCAAAGGCAATTTAAACTTTTAAAAACTCCCCCCTTGTTCCAGCTGACCCAAAGTGATATCATTGGTCCTGGGAACATGCATGCACTTTGCGCACGCTCATATGGTACCAGGGGGCACCACCTCCCGCCAAGAGTTGCCCCCTGTGCTGGCAACCCACTGAGTTCCACCACCTCTTTTCCCAGAAAAAAAGCCCTGGTGAAAACTACTGCCCCCTCTTTCCATTAGCGGAAAAATTTAGTTTCAAATATTAGGGTTGCCAACCTCCAGGTGGTGGCTGGAAATCTGGAATTACAGCTTATCTCCAAACAACAGAAATCCGTTCTCTCAGAAAAAAAATGGCTGTTTTAGAGAATAGACTATATGACATTATAACTTGATGAGGTCCCTCCTCTCTCCAAGCCCTACCTTCCCCACAGTCCACCCCCCAAATCTCCAGGAATTTCCCAATCAGGAGCTGGCAACCCTTGTAGAATCAACCTAATATGAAAGCCCAGCAACAAAAGTACCCTCCTATAAAGTTCTGTTTTACTCAGTCCACAAAAGGTCAAAAGCATGGAGGTTTTTATGACTTCCTCTGGTAAGTGGGAAGGGTTCTTAAAAGGCCTTTGTCAGATGAACCAAGCCAGACCCAGTGGTACATAAAAGAAGTCGCAGTCCTATAGATGTTTATAACATTAATAACAGTAAATAACATTAATAATGAAATAAATTATATCCCACTCTTAGGGAACCCTAGCAGCTTCCAACATCTCTCCTCCCTCATTTTATCCTCACAACAGCCACTCCGCAAGGAAGGTTAGGCTGAACGGAAGTGACTGGCCCCAAGTCACACAGCAAGCATCCATGGAGATTTGAAATGGGCTCTCTCACATCCTAGTCTAACACTTTTTCCACTGTGCCACATGGGCAATCATTGCCCCAGGCCATGAAAGGGTTTATAAATAATGACCAATTGAACCCAGACACGAACCGACAGGATCTGTGTAATATGGCTTGCTTCTGATAATCATAGAGCTGCAGCATTTGGCAGAAGCTGAACTGTCAAATTGCATTCATGGTCAGTTCCATCCAGAGTTTATTGCAACAGTGCCATTTTGGGGTTACTGTGGTGTGGATCCAGGTGGCTACATTGGCTGGATCAAGGCTGGATCAAGCCTACATGTACGCCAGATGAAAATGGAGGAAAGCTTTTTTTTTTGCAGCAGCAGAATTTATCTGTTTCTCCAGCAACAGTGCTAGATGAAACAACACGCTGAAACAACATCCCCCCCCCCCAGGACTGCTAACTGAAGCAGCAAAGGTCAGCTGTACCCCATCAAACATGGGGAGCACCTGACCCTCAAAAACTTCAGCCTTACTTACCAGCATCACTGCTGTCTTTTTCAACTTGTTCACCTTTACCTGCTTCACCATAGCAACCAAGCACTGCTTCAGAATCATCACAGCAGTTTCAGTTCTCTTAACCAGAGAAATCTCTAGCTGGCATACTGAGCAAGATTAGGGTCCAGGGTCACTTTAAAGGCCAACTAGGGCCGTTACCAGATGGCTTACCTGCACCTGCAACGTCGCGCCATGTTGCGGGGAAAACGCGAAATATCGCATTTTCTCATGCGAGTTTTGAGTGACGTCATGTGACGTCGCTTAAAACTCGCACAAGAAAATGCGATATTTCACATTTTCCCTGCAACATGGCGTGACGTTGTGGGTGCAGGTAAGCCATCTGGAAACGGCCTAGATTTCCAGGGTATGAGCTTTTCTAAGACAAAGGGAGTTGTGACTCTCGAAAGCTGATACCCTAGAAATCTACCTGGTTTCTAAGGTGCAACTGCACTCGAATCTTGCTGTTCTACTGCAGACCAACACAGCTACCCACCTGGAACTACCTAGATGAGGAGGGGTTGCCTTCACACAGCATGTCTTAGGAAGGCACACTCTCATCTATTTAGTGGTGACCAGGACATTTTTTCAGCGGGAACACGGTGGAACGGAGTTCCGGCACCTCTTAAAAATAGTCACATTGCCAGTGGCCCCACCCCCTGATCTCCAGACAGAGGGGAGTTTAGATTGCCTTCTGCGCTGCAATCTAAACTCCCCTCTGTCTGGAGATGGGGGGCAGGGCCACCAGCCATGTGACCATTTTCACCGAGGTCAATTTAAACTTTAAAAAACTCTCCCCTTGTTCCAGCTGACCCAAAGTGACATCATTGTGCGGTCCTGAGTTCCTCCACTGAGTTCCACCACCTGTTTTCCCAGAAAAAAAGCCCTGAGTGAGGCCTTAGGGAAAAAACCTTCTCACCACCGAACACAACATCATGGAATTCCCTCTCCAAGAGTTTTATCATGCCTCCTCAAATACAGGCAGTTTTCAAAGACCTCTCTTTCACACTTGGTCTTTCAATTGTCTTAGGGCCAAGCTACAAGTGACAAATGATCAAGTGGATCAAGTGGAGCACAAATGAACAGGGAAGAATACACGTGAGTCTGTTCACTTGCCGTTCAAGTGTCATTCGTCAATTGTAGCTTGGCTCTCAGTAACTGTTTCGCGTCCCATGTTTTCAACGGTTTCACGCTACCAAGGTAGTCACGGGACGCACGGGAGGTATTGAATTCAATTCTGTGTCCATCCTGATTTTCTTCTAATTGGAGTGTAAGCAGCATAGTTACTTGGCCTTACTTTATCCTGTATCTTTTTTAGTTACGTAAGCAGCCGTCAGTGTCTTTCCTTCAGAGAAAGGTGGTGTAGGAGTTACATAAACATACAGACAAATTCTGGTTTTTTTAAGGGGACTTCCGGGTTGACGAAATGCCGGAGCTGACAGCGCTGCAAACGCTCTTCTTGCGAGAGCACAACCGCCTGGCCACTGAGCTGAAGCGGCTGAATGTGCACTGGGACAGTGAGACGCTGTACCAGGAGGCCCGGAAGATTGTAGGGGCTCTCATGCAGGTACGGAGCAAACTGTTGCATCTGCTCTAGTGAAGTCAGATGTAAGCTGCTTTGTCTCGGCAGGTGCTGGGCTGAAGGTGGGCCAGATATAGGGGTGCCAGACCCCCAGTGGGGGCGGGGAATCCCCCGCCCTCGCCCCTCACACCCCGCCCCCACTTACCTGGCCAGAGGGGAGGCGCGCACCCTCTGTGCGTGCTCCCCTGCAGAGCTGCGCGCTCCCACAGATCGGGCCCGTTTTGAGGCGCTGCGGAGCGCAGGAGCGCTCCTGCGTGCTGCAGCGTCCCAAAACGGGCCCGATCCACCCCAAAACAGCTGTGGATCTGGCCCGTTTTGGCACAGATCGGGCCCATTTTGGGACGCTGCAGCGTATAGGAGCGCTCCTGCGCTCCGCAGTGGCTCAAAATGGGCCCAATCTGGGCCAAAACAGGCCTGATCCATGGGCATGTTTTGGGCTGCTGTGGAGTGCAGGAGTGTTCCTGCGCTCCACAGCAGCCCCCAATGCGAGCCCCTGCGGAGTGTGGATGTGCTGGGGGGGACGTGTGCAGCATGATGATGTCACTTCCTGGAAGTGACATCATCGTGCTTTGTGGGAGCACGCGTGCACCCCCCCCACACACACACACAGGACAGAGGCAAGAACCAGGCCCAGATCCCCCGCTGGGAGCTTGAGGGGGCCTGGCAACCCTAGCCAGATACCTGAAGTATCCTCTGTATGGATGCTGATAGGGCCCTGGATGTAATGTGAGCCAGAACTTGTTTATTACATCTCTGGCCCTCTTGGCCTGTAAAATTGTGTTGGTAGGATCCCAGTTCCTCACAGAGAGAGAGAGCAACTCTTCTTAAGACGACGCTGTGTTTAGGTCTTTTAAAATTCATGGGTGCTGTGTGGGTATGGTTGTTCTTTTACTGGCATGAGAGCTGCCCACGAACCCATGTTCAGGGAGTAACAACTTGAAGTCACTTCTCCTTTGACACCAGTTGTCTCGTGTTTACTCCCCACTTCCTTTGCAGAAAATTACATACACAGATTACCTGCCTGAACTCCTGGATCCCATTTCTGGGAGAATCCTGAAACGCTACCAAGGCTACAACTCCTCAGTGGACCCTCGTATCTCCAGCGTCTTCACCAATGCCTTCCGTTTTGGACATGCTACAGTCCGTCCTTCAGTGAACCGCTTGGATGCCCGTTACCAGCTTGTGAGCCGAATTCCTCTCCAGCGACAATTCTTAGCTCCGTGGAGTGTCGTGAGACTAGGTAGAGTCTGACCGCATGCCAGCTCTCTGCATCCTTGACTGTGGAAAGATAGCTGACATCTTTACCTCAGAAGTGCGGTTGCGCTATGCTGTGCTGAAATTAAGCATATAACAAAAAAACCACCACCCACCACATCTTTAAGAAAAGCTTAAAGCACTTGAGTTTTTTAAGGGTAGAATAAAGGTCATTCTGGGGGAAGAAAAGGACACTGCAGAAGTTCTGAAAATTAGGAAATGTCTGCTCTCTTGCTTGAGACACAGAGCCAGAGCTTATTTCGAGGGGGAACGCGCAGGAACGCAGTTCCAGCATTTCCCCAAAGAGGTCACATGTCAGGTGGCCCCACCCACCGCTCGGCCATTTGGGCCCATTTTGGCCTGGATTGGGGCCAAAACGGCCCAGATTGGGCCTCTGACAGGTGGTGGATCACTCTCCCACTCAGCAGCGGCCTGATCCTGACCATTTTAGGCCTCTTTTCAGCCATTTTCAGCCCCTTTTTTGCCATTTTGGGCCCAATATCGGCCCTGAATGGCCAGGATTGGGTCCAAAACAGCCAGACTAGTTGATGTCAGGAGGTGTGGCATATGCAAATCAGTTACGCTAATGATACACTGCCAGTGATGTCAAGGGCCGTGGCATATGCTAATGAGGTATGCTAATGAGGTATGCTCATGAGTTCCTCCAGCTCTTTTTCTATGAAATGACTCCTGCACAGAGCTATGCAACAAAGCTGATTTGTGTGTACAGAACCTTTTGTCTGATTCAATAAGACTCTTCAACTGTTGTAATGAGCAGCCATGCTAGGGATAAGAATAGGGTTGCCAACTCTGGCTTGAGAAATTCCTGGAGATTTGGGGGTGGAGCCTGGGGGTGGGATGGGGAGGGACCTCAACAGAATATAATGCAATAGAGTTCATCCTCCAAAGCAGCCATTTTCTCAGAGGGAACTGATCACTGTAGTCGAGATCAGTTATAATTCCAGGAGCTCTCCAGCCCCCACCTGAAGGTTGGCAACCCAAGCAAGGAATAATGTAAAAAGCAGAGCAGCTTTCCCATCAAAGAAAGGAACAGAACAGCCTCTGAGCCAGCAAGTACATGGAGGATATAGGTCTATCAACGATTATTAGCAATGGTATCTAAAGAGAGCACCCATATTCAGAGGCAGTGTACCTATAGATACTAAATGCTGGAGGCAAGCTACAGGCGATACAAGGTTCTAATTACAGACTTCCTGTGGTTTGTGTCTGAGAATGATTGCTTGACCAGATAGACCCTTGGTCTGCAGGGCTTTTCTTAAGCTGCAGTACTGCAGCCCAAACTCTGCTCATGACCTGAGTTCTATCCTGGTGGAAGCCGGGTTCAGGTAGCCGGCTCAAGGTTGACTCAGCCTTCCATCCGTCTGAGGTCGGTAAAATGAGTACCCAGTTTCCTGGGGGTAAAGTGTAGATGACTGGGGAAGGCAATGGCAAACCACCCTGTAAAAAGTCTGCCAAGAAAACATCGTGATGTGATGTCCCCCATGGGTCAGTAATGACTCGGTGTTTGCACAAGGGACTACCTTTACCTTTAGCCATTTTTTAAAAAAATGCCATCAAGTTGCAGTTGACTGATGACAACCCCGTAGGATTTTCAAGGCAAGAACTGGTTTGCCATTGCCCGCCTCTGTCTAGCAACCCTTGTCTATCTTGATGGTCTCCCACCCAAGTACGAACCAGGGCTAACCCTGCTTAGCTTCCAAGAGCTGATGAGATCAGGCTAGCTTGGGACCTCCAGGTCAGGGCTACAGTAGGGGGAAATGATGAATAGGTTCATGAGGGCAACATAAAACAAGAGCATCATTCTTGCTCCAGGGATACATTCAGTATCCCCTTATATGCAATTTGGAATGTCCCACTAGGACCCTCAATGAATACCTGAAATGGATTCTGAAAGTTATTTGGCAGGTTGTAATCCATGGCAAAACTTGGGTAGAACTGGGTGAAGTCATTCTGCTTTCCACCAAACCCTTCTCATAGGGGAACCTAGTTTGGAAAAGTGAACGGAAGTGATGCAGTCCATGGTAAATGGTAAATGGTTGATTCAATGATGGCCCTCAGAGACGGAAAAAAGCAAAAGGAAACTACTAGTTTCATGTTACGTGTGGAGTTAACAGATCACCTTGTCACAATTCTGGAAAGCTGTGGTGTCAAACCACTTTTTGTAACCTATGTTTCCAGACCTATATATGCAGTCAGGAATGCTAGTTTTAAAAAATGATCTGAGACTTCCAGACTGCAGGCAGGAATCTCTGTTTAGTTCTCTCTGTCTTCCAGCCTAGCGAAACTTAAGTGCTTTTAGAAATAAAGATGACAGTTATTGTTTTTTAGCACTTGTTTTCGTTTTTGTAGGAGGAATTGACCCTATTCTGCGAGGTATGTTGGCTAAGCCTGCCAAATTATTCAGACAAGACCAATTTGTAGTGGAGGCACTCAGGAACCACCTCTTTGAACAAACTACAACTGGACTGGATTTACCCTCTCTGAATATGCAACGTGGCCGAGATCATGGCCTGCCAGGTAACGCAGACAGGTGCCACCCACCAATCTACAATTGCCTATAGGTGAGGATGGTTAGGGCTGAGCCAAATTTTCATGACATGCCTTATATGCAAAAAACAGAAGGCGTTTGGGGTTATCCAGAATGGTCTCCAAAATACCCTGAACTGGCCTGTCTGGGATTCCCAGGTAGCATTATATGGTATAAGTTTCAATTTTGCTCAGCTAGAAGCATTATGCTGTGGGATCACATGACGCCACCTTACACAGACCACCGGTCTGTCAAGCTCACTATCATATGCTCTCACTAGTAACATTTCTCTGAGGACTTAAGTCTTTGAAAGCTAGTGTGGTGTAGTGGTTGAGTGATCTGCGAGCCCCAGGTTCGCATCCTCACTCTGCCATGGAAGCTTGCTGGGTGACCTTTGGGCCAGTCGCACAATCTCAGTCCATCCTACTTCACAGAGCCATTGTGAGGATAAAATGGAAGGGCGGAGAACAGAATGTAAGCCTCTTTGGGTTCCCATTGGGAAGAAAGGTCGGGTACCAACGAAGTAAATTAAGTAATAAAATAAACACGTAAAGTAGAGGTCTTTGATGTCACCTGCTGACTTTGATTGAAGATGGCAAGGATTCATCCTGGGTCCTTCGGCATATAAAGCAAATCCCTTACCACTAAGCAGGGCTTTTTTTCTGGGAAAAGAGGTGGTGGAACTCAGTGGGCTGCCCTCGGAGAAAATGGTCACATGGCTGGTGGCCCCGCCCCCTGATCTCCAGACAGAGGGGAGTTGAGATTGCCCTCCGCGCCGTGGCACGGAGGGCAATCTCAACTCCCCTCTGTCTGGAGATCGGGGGGCGGGGCCACCAGACATGTGACCATTTTCAAAGGTTCCGCAACTCCATTCCACCGTGTTCCAGCTGAAAAAAAGCCCTGCCACTAAGTCCCTTATTATGGGCAATTTGATGCAGAGAGATGCAGGTCTCTTTCACTGGAGGTCAGCCATCCATCGTCAGGATCAAACATTCATCCCTATCTGTCCTGATCTCTTCAGAGCATATCATGTAGCAAAGAGTCGGCATCCCAAATTAACCACATTACTGTAGCTTGCCTTGCAGAAGCACTGCCTTTACCAAGGAGTCAGTATTATTCACTGGGGCACATCCCTTTAGGAAAAAGTCAGATTCTTCTTGAATGAAAAAGGGGGCCCCTCCTCACTCACTGATCTCTGTTCTTGCTGCACAGCTTATAACGCTTGGAGAGGCTTCTGTGGCCTGTCACGGCCACGCAATGAAGTTGAACTTGCTGCAGTTCTCAGAAATCCAGCGCTAGCAAAGAAGTTCATCAAACTTTATGGGACACCCGAGAACATTGACCTCTGGGTGGGGGCCGTAGCTGAGCCCTTAATACCCAACAGCAGGGTTGGTCCTCTTCTGTCATGTATCATTAGCCACCAGTTCAAGAACCTCCGTGATGGGGACAGGTGAGTGAATACGAAATACTGGAAATCACTGTGAATTGGTTCAAGGGGAAAGGAGCGACAGCACGGCCAAAAGGGGGGGGAAACTGAAAATTTCACAAATTGTTGAGATTTAGTGGGCTCCTAGCTGACAAAATGAGATTGCGTGGATGCGTCCACATTAGTCCAGCACCCTTCCCTGATTCTGCATGTGTGCCATCAAGTCGCTTCCAACTTACCTTATTTATTTTTTATTTTATTTTTTGCATTTGAACCCTGATCTCCCCACACACAGGCTCAAAGCAGCAAACAGCAATCAGACACATTAAAATCTATTATATATAAATTTCATTAAAACATACATTACATTATACGGTGACCCTATTAATGAAAATGTCCTGTCATTAACAGACTTGATCAGATCTTGCAAACTGGAGGACGTGGCTTCCTTTATTGAGTCAAACCATCTCATTTTGGGCCTTCCTCTTTTCCTGCTGCCTTCAACTTTTCCTAGTGTTATTGCCTTTTCCAGAGTCTTCTCCTGATGTGATCAAAGCCTCTGACTACAGCTGTATTATTCTGAAAATGTTCCCCAGTAAATGCTTCTCCAACTCCATTCTCTCCCCCTCTGCATACACACCAAAGCATAGCAAAGAGTCCAGTAGCACCTTTAAGACTAACCCACTTTATTGTAGCATAAGCTTTTGAGAACCACAGCTCTCTTTTTCAGAAAGCTTATGCTACAATAAAGTGGGTTAGTCTTAAAGGTGCTACTGGACTCTTTACTATTTTGTGACTACAGACTAACATGGCTAACTCCTCTGGATCTAGCACCAAAGAATGAGATTCCACTCATAGCATCACTGTGATATTTTGTTCCCCAAAAATGGCAGTGACCCAGGCTTTCTGAAGCAAAGTGAGGTGGTAGAACATGAAGCAGCTTTTCTGTTTCCTGTCTAGATTTTGGTGGGAGAATCCTAGCGTATTCACACATGACCAACGCAGGACCCTCAGTACAGTCTCCTTGTCGCGGGTCATCTGTGACAACACCAACCTCAGGGAGGTACCCAGGAACGTTTTCCGGGTCAACCGATACCCTCGAGACTTCGTCAGCTGCAATGCTATTCCTAGGCTCAGCCTCTTCGCCTGGAAAAAAAAATGAGTGAGTATGGGATTGGGGTTGGGGTCCTTTATGCTTTACATGCACCTGAATTTGCACATGGAACAGAAACCTGTGAGGAAAACAAAGATAGACTTTTGCCCCATGGAGAAAAGGCCCACTTTTCTTGAGTTAATATGTTTAAAGCATAACAAGTCCCTGCCCAGAGGAACTTACAGTCACTAAAGTAGCTGAAAAGAGGAAGGAAAGGAGTTGGGAGGAGGGCGTAACCAGGGAAAGATGATCTGCTTATTCCAGTTCCACATAATCAGACTTAGAGCGGAACTACAAGTGACAAAAGGCACAGGTTGGACACTTGTCAGCTTCCCTCAAGTTTTGATGGGAAATGTAGGCATCCTAGTCTTGTAGCTTGGCTCTCTGACTGCTGTCCAATGGACTTTTCAACTGTCACTTGTCCAACATTCCGCCAAGCTGCCTACATTTCCCGCCAAAACTTGTGGGAAGCTGACAAGTGTCCAACCTGTGCCTTTTGTCACTTGTAGTTCCACTCTTAATCTCAGTAGGGAATGATGATGAAAGGCTCATGACCTTGAAGTTACTTGAAATGGCACGGCGTCATTATAAAGAGCTGGCTGCCATCTGCTATTTTTCTCCTCTTGTGTTTCTTAACAAACGGCTCATGATTATTTGCACATCCATCCCTTCTTCTCCAAAACTTTTGACTACAGCTGAAATCAGAATGTGGTGAGGTATTAGTAGTTGCTGTTGATGACACTGGCACTAGCCAATAGGTGATCAAAAGAGCGGCTTGCAGGATCATAGTTTGAATGACTTCACATTTTGGGTTTTTTCCAAATGTACATCACAGAAAGAAGCAAGCTTAGGCAAACTGATGTCATCACAATATGAAGAGAATACAGACATGAGCATTCAGGGTGCTCAGAATTGGATCCAATCCAGTGGGAAGTTGACGTTGCACAAGCTCCATTTGAAACTAGTGGGAACTGCTTATCTTAGAGCCGAACTAGATGGGACGTATTACACGAGTCTATACGAGTGGCCAGATTCGGTTTTTTTCCTCACCTTCCTGTGTCTCTTTTACCCCCAATGAACTCATGTCCGTGGCTCTGCTCTGTGCCCGTGTCAGCAAAAAAGCGGTTTACATTGGCGAGTGTCTGCGGACCATATCATTGAGTCGCTGTTGGTGATTCTATTTTGCTTCTGCTTCCCTTTTCCTGCACAGAAAGGCAATAGGGGGCAGGGGATGGTTACAGGGGACGGTTTAAGCATGCGCACACTGGTGGTGCATGATGGGATACCACTCCTGTTTCTTGGAGGAGCACAGAAGAAACCTGTGCCAGCATGGACACAGGATCAAGCACAGTCTGGCTGCACTGGCAAGTGTACAGGAAAACAATGGGAGACACATGTAAGTTTGTTTGCATGTTGTTCGCATGTCATTCGTATCGTGTAGTTCGGCTCTTAGTTGTCCATCCCTGATGATGGCTAAATTAAAGCTCCATGTACAGAGGTAATCTGCCTCTAAATACTAGATGTTGTGGGGAAAACCATCACTGGTAGATCTTTGCCTTTATACCCTGCTTGTCATCTTTACTAAAGCTTCTAGCTGGTCAGCCTTCGGAAGCAAGCCAGAACTGCTGGACCTTTGGTTGCAGTCAGCAAGACTCTTTGTAATGTTCTTTGCCCCATAATTCCCAAGGACAACATTTCATACGCAAAGAACATTTTTTCCCGTTCTTGCGGCTGCCACTGAAGAGCTGCCATCAATCAAAAGCTGGAATTGCTACACTCAGGAAGCTGCATTTCACTTTGATGCCTCTAGATCCCTGCCATTGCAAGCATTCATCCTGGAAACGTTGGGGTGAAAGAGCTCTGACCTGCCTGGCTTATTGCTGCAAACGGACAGATTGAAATTGTTGCAGGATATATCCTTTCCACATCTGTCGAAGTTACATTTCTGAAGAATGGTTCATTGGTCGCTTTTTTCGAGTGCTTTAGCTACTGTTGTAATGCTCTCTGCAGTAGCCTTCCAGCAAAGGAGGCTATAGAAATCTAAATAATAAAAAAATCAAGATCCAGTGCAGAAGCTGTTTACCTTTCCCACCCAACCGTACTGCTGCACGTTTAGGAATTTCAAAGTCATACCTTCAGAGGGATAATAGATAGGGTTGCCAGGTCCAGCCTGGGAAATTCCTGGAGATTTTGGGGTGGAGTCTGGAGAAGGCGGGGTTTGGGGAGGGGAGGGGCCTCAGAATGGCATAATGTCATAGAGTCTACCCTCCAAAGCAGCTGTTTTCTCCAGATGAACTGATCTCTCACCTGGAGATCAGTTGTAATTCCAGGAGATCTCCAGCCACACCCTGGGGGCTGGCAACCCGAATAATAGAACTTAGATCTAAAGTCTGTTTGCAAAACTGGTTTAACCAGCAGTTTGGGTTTAGCAACAGGCTCTTCATTAGTGTACTCATTCCATAAGCACACTGAGTCTGAAGTATTGGAAGTTTTATTTGAACAAAAGCAGGGCCGTCTCTGGCCTCTGCTTACAGCAGCCAACAACCAGAAGGGAAAGTGAAATCAAACTACAGCACAGGCTTTTCCATCCTAAGGGATCAGGGCAGGGCCAGATCGAGGGGGGACAGGGTGGGTAGTCTGCCCCCGGCGCCACCAGGGAGGGGGCCCTGGGAGCAGCTGCGAGCTGCCGGGAGCGCACGGGCGGCAGTGCAGGCAGCCTCGCAGCCTCCTGCGCTGCCTTTCGCCTGCCCCACAAGCCAGGGGGCAGATGGCTTGCCATGCGCCCCCTTTCCTGCAGGGCAGGCAAAAGGCAGTGCGGCCGCCCGCACCATTCGTCTGCCCTACAGGACGGGGTGGCTGGGCACCCCGTCCTGCGGGGCAGGCGAATGGCGCGGGCGGCCTCACAGCCCCCCATGCTGCCTTTTGCCTGCCCTGCAGGACAGGGCACGCACAGCAAACCAGCCGCCCCCTGTCCTGCAGGGCAAGCAAAAGGCAGCACGGGGGACTGCGAGGCCGCCCGCGCCACTCACCTGCGGGGAGGCAAATGGCACGGGTGGCTTCCCAGCCCTGCACGCTGCCTCTGCTGCTCCACCCTGCGTGATGACATCACCAAAATGATATCATCATGCAGCGCTGGGAGTGGTGTTAAAACGGTCAAACCAGGGGGGGGGGGTCTGGGGAACCCAGACTCAACACTTTAAAAACCTACACATCTAGAGAGACCCTCGGGGCATGCTGTAAACATTGTGCTGCTTAATGTCAGTCCGGTGGGCAAATAACAATGGAAGACTTTGGCTGCTGGTTGGTTGTTCTGTGAAATAGAATGTCAGGCTAGATAGAACTTTGGTCTGCAGAATAGTTGCTCATGCGGAGAATCGGTTTTATTCCTTTCTTCTTTTGGAAGCTGAAGACCAACCCTCTTAAACTTCAGTTTACTGAAGAGAATTTCTCAGATTAATTCCAGATTCGCAATATGCATATTTCCCAATGTTTTCCAGTTCCTTCATTTCATTTGCATCTTTGCCCGCGTCTTATTGACTGAGATGTGCAAATGGACCCAAAGTGGTCAATATAATAAGGCAGTCGAGGTAATTTTATTTATTTATTTAAAACATTTCTATGCTGCCTTTCTACCCAAATAGGGTCCTCTAGGCAGGGACCCATAATTTTACATACAACTGCATGAGGATGATTTTTTTTTGTCGGTGTTCGTGGTACATATCATATGTGGCCGAAGAGCCACAGTCAAATAATCTTGATGAAATCTTTTTGCATTGCTTTTTTGCAATGTTTTAGCATCAGAAATGTGAAGGCGGAAACAAATATCAAAGAATGGAAAGCTATAACAAACTGCAGTGAGCTCTTTGTAAGTTTCAAGATTTTTTTAAAAAAGAAAACCAACAAAGTAACAAAAAATCCCTGCTACTTCAAGTCCACTTTGGAAACAAGACCAGGTAATTTGAAACTCCTGAAGCCAGGCAGAAATGTGGGAACATCCTCAGTTTCGACAGAACAGATAAATAGAAATTGTATTTTCTGTTTCTGTGATAGATCGGCTTTTCCTACAAGCAGGCACCCAACAAATTCATGAACAAATCTACGCTTCTCTCTGAAACATACCTCTGAAAGTCTAGGCTTGTGCTACCCAGCCAGCTCACTAGCTCTTCACCTTGAGGAACAGTAAACTATGATCCCACAAACCATGCATGATCTATCCTCCATCTGTGCCCCTGATTTTTAATTTCTAAAAGTGATGCACGCTGGTATTACCAAAAGAGAGGTCTCTTTGTGAGTTGGGGGGAATTAGCAGCAAGGAGAAGGCAGCGAGAGGGGTGACTGAGGGATCTCCGATTGTCCCAGCTAGAGAACTCTTTCAGTGACCAGACAGATGTTTCAACCAAAAGAGGGGATTTTTATTTGAAAATAACAAACAGCACACAACACACATAATACGCATTCAGAACTAACCAGAAAGAGAGTTTGAGGGACTGGGTGATATTTACCATCCAGATATCTGGGAGAAAGGAAGAGTGTTGAGCGGCCTGCGCGTCAAGGCAGAAGGACTTGAACGGATGGACCAAAGCATGCACAAATCATATGGCGGAGGGGCAGCCTAGTTTATACCATGGATCCTACCCAGGGGCAAGATTGCATCTTCTGCCCCCCAAACAAAGACTTGAGTGGTTGTTCCCAGGGAGGAACAAAGGGTTGAGAAGTTGTCTCCGAGACGAGACAAAGAGTTGGCAAACTGTCTCCGAAGTGGAACAATAAGTTGGTAAACCATCTCCGGGGTGTGACAATGAACTAGGGGGGGGGCGTTGATTAGGTCTTCCCAGGTGGAACTAAAGTTATCAATTATTATTGACAACCCATGAAGTGGAGAGATGAGGCTATCAGTTCCCTGAATTTCCTAAGAACAGGAAAGTGGTTAAGGGGAGATCAATAGACTGTGTTGCATTGATTAATTCAGGAACTCTGGGAAGGCCCTATTGTAGCAGGAACCTTAGCGAGCCTCTGGGGCAAGGGAGGGAATGAGCTGGCCTCTCCCGTCATTCCCCACATTTCATGTTCCATCTCCCAGCCAGGATCTGGCTTCCATGTTTCTGCCTGCTTGGGCAGCACCTTCCATGTTTCTGCCTGACTGGGCATTCGTTTTAATGCTCAAAGCATATTTAGAGAAGGGGCTTATGGCATAATCATAAGCCTTCTAATGTTGTGGGGGCAAGTCTGACCACTAACAACTGGGGTTAACCTCAAAAGGGGGGAAAAGTTGCTTTATCCAATCTCAGGTGTGCAGGGTTTGTTTTGTCCATACTGTGCTGAGGAAAAGTCATTCTGTACATATAAACAAGTGCTTCAGATATTCCTCAGGTTGACTTGGGAAAGCCCATTCTGTGGTTTAGCCCTCCTGAATTATGTCAAAAAAATAGAGTCAGGGTGTAAACAGCTGCTTCTTTTGTCCTTCCTTCACACCCATGTCATTCTATTCTTTCCAAGCTGACAAGTCCAGTCCTTTGATTCGTCTGCAGTTCACAAAATCTCTGGGATACTGATTCCTCTTGAAGATGTCCATTGGCACTTCTTTGATGTGTGTGTTGTCACAAATTATGCGGGACAATGAAGCGCTGCTAAGGATGCGTCGTTGCCGACGAGTGAAAACACCACGGTTCTCCCACCAGAATCTGAAAGCAAAGAAAATACAGTACAGGAGAAAGAGGGAGAGGTTAACTGGCTTTAACATCAAATTCCTTAATATTTATAACTCATTTCACTGCCAGGCATGGAGAAGGCCAACTACAACAGATCACACAAGATGTGGTTGACAGACATGCTACCAAGCTCAAGCTTCCAATATATCTCCAAACATGACCCAAGTTTATATTCAAGCTTATGTCTGGAGTCTATGAGATAGAAACTTGCTTTTCAAAAATGTGCAAGCAAAACAAGGTGCTCCAGAGTAGACGCAGAATACGGCACCAAATACTGCACTGACACAAAGGGTAGAAATACACATTACTGACTACTTAGGAATGCTCATGTGAACCTCATTTCACGTATCCCTCCTCCAACTTTCCATGCACCCGCTCACACAGTCACACTTCAGTTTGCTCCGCGTGAATACATTCACGCTTTCAATATCAGTTCCTCCTCAACTGCTAAAAGTATCCCAGTTTCCCCCACCTCCCACCTCCATTCATTGCAATGTAGATCTTGACACTTTCCCACACCTTAAAGAAATGCAAATTGGCAAGTCAAAGGAGCCTACAGTACTTGTTCTTGCAGAGAAAACAGAGCTTGAATTTGTGCTCTGGTCTCCAGACTCACTCACAGATGCAATCACACAAAGGGAGCTCCTCTGAAAGCGGCATTCACATGTGCCAAGCAAGAACAGCCTGCACGTGAATTAAGGAGGACACATTCCTGCACTTGAGCGTCCCTAGGGACTTACTAATACATATTTCCATCCAAAACAGCACACTCTGTCACTCTGAAGGACAACTAGACGAATACTGGCGACTGTTAGGGAATGGGCAGATGTGGTGCATTTTGTTCTTAAAATGTTCTACAAATGTAACCACTCAGGAAGCATCCCCTTGTGGACAGCAGGATGCCCACAGTGTTGGGAGGGGGGCTTCCACATGGCATTACGCTTATGGCGAACAGGATCTGTGGTACTCTCAGGACTTTCCCCATTGAGCCGGATCAAAGGATAAAAGGAGGAGGATGTGCAGGGCCGTCCCCATCCATGTGGACACTCTGACCAAAGCCAGTCTGAGGCGGGGACTGAAGCTGAACTTCGCCTTCGAAATGGCGCCATCTCAAGCGTCTTCAAAATGGCTTTGAGTCTCATTGAGAAATATGGGACTATTGAGGAAGTCAATAAAGGTATCCTGTTTCACTCAGTGGCCAACTGGTTGCCCCTGGAGGGTCAGCGAACAAGACAATTATGTTGGCTTTTGAAACTGGTATTCAGAGGTTTGCCGCTTCTGGTTGTGGAAGTATCTTTTAATCACCATGGCTACTATCCATTGAAGGACCACTCCTCCTAATGCCTCTATGCTACTAGCCATCACTATCTCCACTGGTAGTAGATCAAGATGGAGTAGCCATCTTTGTCTGTAGCAGTAGAAAAGAGCAAGAGTCCAGTAGCACCTATAAGACTCATGAAATTTGTGGTAGGTTAGGAGCTTTCGTGAGACACAGCTTGTGTATCTGAAGAAGAGAGCTCTGACTCACAAAAGCTCATGCCCCATCACAAATTTTGTTAGTCTTATAGGTGCTACTGGACTCTTGCTCTTTTTTCAGTGAATTCCATCATTTAATTATCAGTTGAGTAAAGAAGGACTTCCTTTTGTGCGTCCTGAATCTATTGTCCATCAACTTCACTGAATTCCCCCAGAATTCAAATATTATGATAGAGGAAAAGTTCTCTTCATTTGATCTCTTCATCCCATGTCGAGGGACACCTCTCACTTCTATAAATCCTCCCCCAGGATTCAATAAGCTTTGGGGGATGTAAGCAAGACAACTTCCTCATCTCCCTCCGTTTTTTCCTTTAACTGACTTCTAACACTTTTAGGTGGGTAGCCATGTTGGTCTGCTGTAGATTTGAGTCCAGTGGCACCTTAGAGACCATCAAGATTTTCAGGGCATAAGCTTCCAAGAGTCACATCTCCTGAAGGGACCTTACACCCTGAAAATCTTGTTGGTCCCTAAGGTGCCACTCGACTCAAATCCTGACTCCCAATCACTCTCCACGTTCCACATCTAATCCACATATGAATACACCTTATACCTTACTAGACCATCCGTCAAGCTGGAAGTGCCCCTCCAGGGACTCAGGTAGAGGTTGTTCACATCACCTGCTGCCTGGTCCTTTTAACTGGAGATAACCAGGGATTGAACCTGGGACCTTCTGCTTGCAAAGCAGAGGCTCTTCCATTGAACCACAGTCCCTCCCTATCAGGCCATGGAGGGTGGGCGGGGTTTTTCAGTTAATTTGTATTTTTCTGCATAACCAGGAAGTCCCTTAAGTATGTAGAAACACACATACACACCAATCTTGACTGTGGGCAGCCTAGTTTCACTGCCTTCGTAAGTGGACCAAGTCACCTATTTTAGCGATGTTTATATAAATCTATATGAGACGTTGGATGCCAACCCACCTGTCTCCATCTCGGATGTGTCGAAACTGCTTTCCAATGAGACATGCAAGGAGAGGCCCCACTCTTCCATTGGGAACAAAAGGTTCTGCCATTGACCCAATCCAGATGTCAATATTGTCTGGTGTCCCGTAAAGGTCAATGAATTTCTTGGCCAGTTTAGGGTTGCGCAGCACAGCGGCAAGTTCGGCCTCATTGCGTGGCTGAGAGAGGCCGCAAAGCCGCCTCCAGGCATTGTACCCTGTGAGAACAGAAAGTGGCTTTTATTCTGGCCCCTCTTTGGATGCTAAGCACATGGGAAGTACAGTGGCCAAGCGAAGAAGAAGAGGGGGCCTCCTCTACTTTTCATGATTGTACAGAAGTGGGAATTTGAGCTGGTACCAGTTTTCTTCCCTCTGCATTATAAGTGGTATTTTCAAAATTCTTTCTTCCTCATACTGTTTGTGCTGTCTAGATTCCTCCAGGGAATATTTTTTTGTTTTATTAATAGGATTAAAAGCCTAATAAACGGGTAGGGAAATAGAAGAAAAAAGTTTTGATCTGGCACTTAAAAGAAAGTAAAGTAGGTACCCGGCAAACCTCAAGAGGGAGGGAAGATGCCACCATCAACAAGGCCCTCTCTGTAGCCAGCAGCCACCTCACCTCTGAAGATGGCGGCACAGAGAGCACGGCTTGTGAGGCAGATCTTGGTTGGGGAGATGGATAGTATGGGAAGATGTGTTTGCCTCCCTTGCCCTCTCCTAACCAGAGGAAAAAGAAAAATTCTACACGTTTGGACTTTGGAAGAACAACGGTCCACAATTATATCTGTAAAAGTATTATGGAAAAATCATGTACCAAAAATTTGTGTGCTTTCTCTCTCTCTCCCCCCGCCCCCATGGAGCTGATTCTAAAAAATTCTCCTGGAACTTCCTATTGCTCAGGAAACTGGATGATTGCGGAATAATTACAAAGCCTGTAAGACTGCTAAGGAGCTACCTGGCAGTCCATGATCTCTGCCCCTTTGCAAGTTCAGAGCTGCCAGATCGAGGCCTATTTCTTCTACTTGCTCAAAAAGCCGGTCTTGTAGTTCCTCTACCATCATTTGGCTTTGCTTCATTAGCTTGGAATGGTCAGCCAGAAAACCACGGAGAAGAGGGTCGATGCCACCTGAAATGGAAAGGAAACAGAGGACGCAGATAGCTGCATCAGTCCAAAGCAAAATCCAGAAACGAAAGGTTGTATTAGGACCAAGCAAAAATAACTCAAAACTGCAGAACTTTTCATGAGCTTGGATGTTTTTAAAACAGGAGCAGAAGACACTCTTTCAGGCCGTATCACTTGTGTGTATAAAGCCACACTGGAAAAGACAATAATGCTAGGAAATATTGAAGGCGGTAGGAAAAGAGGAAGACACAGCATGAGATGGCTTGACTCAATAAAGGAACCCAACAGTCTGAAAGATTGGAGTATAGCTGTTAATGACAGGAAGTTTTAGAGATCATTAATTCAATCCATCTTTATTAAAACGGTCCTAGACCACCATAAAACATAACAGCAGTCATAAAATTCAGGAGCTCAAAGTAAAAATTATTATAATACATGAGATGAAAAGATACCATGTTGGGATTTTGTCAGTTACTTTTATACTTTCCTTAACCAGCAAATTTTATAGGCTGCTGCAAGGATGTGACTTGATGGCACATAACACATACACACATTGGATTGGATCCAGCCTAAATTGTCCATCAGTGGAACGGAACTTCCTCGCCAACCACTGATGTCCATAAAATACTGCTCCTGGGACACAGGACCCAGAGTAACAACAGGGGGGGGCAGTCTGCAGTTGAATAGGGGAATCAGTGGAAACTACCAATTTAATCAGGATCCAACCCAATATGTGTGAAGTCATTTGAATAATGCGGGTGCTATATAAGTATTGTTAACAGATTGGTTCCCTCCTGAAAATCGATCAATCAGAACTATGTAAAATCAGCTTCCGTAGCACACTTCCAAAACCAGGAATACATCCACATATTTGGAAACTATTGTTACAAAACAGCATCATTTGCAACTGGACTGGCTTGTCCACATAGGATAATCCGGCTGCAAATGACTGCTATAACGCAACAGTAGCACAACGTCCAATGATGTGTGGATGCAGCCCAGATTATATTCAGAGCTCAGCCCCAGATAGGAAAGGTATGTCTGGACTGAGTGCAGTGTGAGCATTTCCTCTAGAGCAGCCCCACTTTTCTAAAATTATTCTTGTTAAAGGAGCAATGAAATTGACCACTATAAGAAGCTTCTGTTCTGGTCAATTTCATTTGTAGAGCTTGAGGGAGGACAAAAGGACTTCACAGTGAAGACATTACTTTTGTCTTCACTGTGAAGTCCTTTTGTCCTCCCTCAAGCTCTACAAATGAAATTGACCAGAACAGAAGCTTCTTAAGGAGCAGTGAAATTGACCACTACAAGAAGCTTCTGTTCTGGTCAATTTCATTTGTAGAGCTTGAGGGAGGACAAAAGGACTTCACAGTGAAGACATTACTTTTGTCTTCACTGTGAAGTCCTTTTGTCCTCCCTCAAGCTCTACAAATGAAATTGACCAGAACAGAAGCTTCTTGTAGTGGTCAATTTCACTGCTCCTTTAACAAGAATAATTGTAATTAAGACCTTGCCTGTGACGAGGCTCCCGCCTATTACATTTATTCATGTTCCCAATCAGTGCTAGCACTTGAGCAGTGCTAGTGCGAAATCCCCACTAACCTAGAGAAATAACAATGTGTTTAAGGAAACGCTTCTTAATGCCCAACCCTGTTCATTCAAGGCTGCATTCTGAGCCTGTTCTCTCTAACTTTGTAAGGATATTTCTACATGGATGTCCATCGCATTGCAACAACAAAAGCAAGGATCCCACACTCACCTTCCCGTATGATTCTCCACGAGGCACAGAAGGTGAGATGAAGAGGTACATAGGAATAAGGAACCAGTGGTTTGAAGTCTTCGCCCAAACGGGACACCAAGGGTGGGATAGAACCGTGGCCAAATCGGAAGGCAAGGGAGAAAACATTTGCAACAGTGGGATCAACAGTGTCATCGTAGCCCTTATACAATGGCAACTGTTTATTAAATACATTGCCCAATACCAGGGGTAGATAGTCTCTGAATGTGATAACCTGCAATGGAACCAAGGATGTATTATTATAATTATACTGCTCTGTTCATTGTGTTTTTCAGAGCAACATAAGGAAAGAATTACCGAGAAATATCTGCCCTGAGAAGCTTACAATATAAAACTTGAACAGTGGGGGAAACAAGAGAGGTGAGAGAGGAAGAAAAGATGTTAGAGTGTCAGAAGAGGTCTGAGCAAATGGAACTATGTGGAAAAATGTGGGTGGGGTGAGAGGAAACGGTTCACAGAAGCAAGCTCCTCCCCTAGTCTATACATGAGAGGGTGTGCTTAGATAAATAGAATTTCAGAGCAAAGCTACCTGCCAAACGAAGGCAGAATTGCCCTCTGGGCCAGGTGGAAAGAGAATACCTGATTCACAGCTCCGATGATCTTTCGGGTTTCTTGATACAACTTCTCTCCATCCCAGTGAGGATTCAGTCGCTTCAGCTCCGTGGCCAGGCGATTGTGTTCACGGACAAACAACGTGTGGATGGCAGTCAGTCCTAAGTTTTCGGTCACTCGCTTGTCCCCTGCAAAATGTAAAATACCGCTCACACTGCTTCTACTTTTTTGCATTTCCCCCCAAATTCCAGGTGATTTAAGTTTCTAAGGAGCCAGCAAACTAGAAATCAAATTAATTAACAGTTTCTATGATGCTTTAAGAAACCCATCTATCTCTGTCTGATTTGTCTGCTGAGTAGACCTTGCTCCCAAAACAGTAAAGTTGACAGAATATGGAGTACACTATTGATGCTATGGTTATGGTTTTAAAAAGAAAAACATAATGACTTGGCCAGGACCTACCTGCTATAAAACAAGGGATGTTGTCTGTCTTGTTTGTGAACAGACAGAGGCTTTTGGAATTGTTCTCAAAGGGCAGCAGCCCCAGCCCCTTATCTGTGAAGTTCTGGTTGAGTGCCATTAAGCCCAGACAGTTTGTTCTGTTCCTCAGACTCTTTGCCAAAGGCTCTTCACTCCCGTACACCATGCTTGCGTCCAGGAATGACGTGATTGCGTTGATCTGCTCACGAACTAATGTTGTAGGATTACACACCGGGGCAGTCCGTATGAAGGGCATGCAGAATCCTGGCCCGCGTCTTCGTGGATCTCCAGGAGGAAACTGTCAAAAACAATCAATCCAGTCATACTGAATCAAAACATGTCACCTCTACAGACATGTTGTGTGCTTAAATTGGCTGAACTGTTCTGTCCCAGAAGGCTGCACATGATTTGTCGCCTACACACCTAGCATTATAATTTGCATTCCAAACGTATGGAACAAAGGCCAAATCCGTTCTTCCTTCCTTCCTTCCTTCCTTCCTTCCTTCCTTCCTTCCTTCCCCTTTGTTGGAAGAGGAGGACTCAGCGCTGTCCCTTTCCTCAGGTTTCAGAGGGGAACAAACTGAAGAGTTAGAAAGATAGAGAGGTCAGGGCACTCTGTTTACTGCTCACACTATTCTTTGATATATAGATTGCTATTCTCAGGATTTCCTCCTGACTTCCTCCCTCTCACTTCTTCTCTTCCTGGCTTTGTTCCAGGCAACACCTCACTCCTTCTTCTTCCTCCATCTTGGCAGCATGGATGCAGGCCTTGTCCTGCCCTTTATGCCCATCCTTAGAGTAGATAGGTAGTTAGGATCTATCTCCCCTCCTTTCTTATCAGAGTATGGAGTTCCTACAATAAAGAACTCTTATTTCTTTTCTAAATATAAACCAAGTGTATGTTTTTATTATTTTCTCTCCTGCACACACACCAGCTAGCAGAACCAGCTCACAACTATCTATAATCACACTTCCTCTGCTAAATGATAGACTCTGCTGACGGCCCAAACATGGAATCCTTTAATTAGGTTTCCGGGGCCAACGTATGATTTATTTATCACCCTTCCCATCCCTTCTTTTCCTATTTCTATTCTGTACTTTTTGTTCAACAGGCCCACCATGGAGCTAAAAATAAGACATTAAAAGTATCCTAACAAGAAATGCTAAGAAATAGCCAAAACAAAATAGCCAGAGTTGCTAGCTTTCAAAAAAAAATCAAAGTGGCTAATACAAGTCTCTTTTAATCTCTCATAGTAATTTTTTTTAGGTTGCAAAACTACTCCAGAAATTAGGGGCGAGTTGGGTTGGTAACATCACAGGCACTACCCAATAGGCATCCTCTCATTTCTTCAATGGTTTCAGAAGTACTTTTTCCCTTCCCCCTAAGAATCTCTAACGCAGAAAAGTCAATTACCTGAATAGGAAAGCATGGGGGTGCATAGTTGCAACTGGTGCTACAGTGGGATTCTTTATTCTCAATGTTTGTCTGCGTCATGGGTGCTAAATCCATGTCATGGTCAACCCACTGACCCCACTGCATGAAAGCTAGAGAGCGTTCCTGGTCATCTGTGATGTTCTCATTGGAGGTGGCTATGATCTCATTGGAAACTTCCCGCACCTGTGAATAAGTACCCAAGAGTTAAGTCTAGCTACAGAGCCAATGAAAGCAGCTCCATCCAATCCCACCCCACAGACAAAAACAAGACATTTTACCTTGAAATATGATATCCATGCCCTACTGGCACATGAGGTCTGAATTTTATGTTCACATATGAGTTTCAGGTGCATAGCTGTGTTAGTCTGTAGAGTATGTGCTATCAAGCTGCAACCAACTTATGACAACTCCAATATGGGGCTTTCAAAGCAAGGGAAGAGCAGAGGTGGCTTGCCATTGCTTTCCTCTGCAGAACAACCCTACTTCCTCAGTGGCCTCCCATCGAACTACTGAACAGAGCTGACCTTGCTTGGCTTCCGGGAATGGACAGCATCGGGCTAAACCATGCCACCTTCCCTCCCTTAGTCTTTAGAAGTAGAACAAAATTTAAATCCAGTAGCGCCTTAAAGAGCAACAACATTTTCCAGGGTATAAGCTTTCAAGAGTCACATCTCACACTTCATTGGTCTTTACGGTGCTAGTGGACTTGAATGTTGTTCTACATGACCTTATGCCTAGTCTGGTCATTGGACCATCTAGCCCAGCTCTATCTAGTCCAGCAATATGGTCTTGATTCTTTTCACGTTTTGATTAAATATATTTGTTTCGCACTGCCACTAAGGTGTGTGAGCGGGAGATAACACAGGACCAAACTACAAGCGACACCTGACACTAGTTGGACACTTGTCAGCTTCCCTCACGTTTTGATGGGAAATGTAGAGGCAAACGACAAGTGACGCTTGACACAGGTTGGACACTTGTCAGCTTCCCTCAAGATTTGATGGGAAATGTAGGCAGCTTGGCGGAATGTTGGACAAGTGACAGTTGAAAAGTCCATTGGACAGCAGTCGGAGAACCAAGCTGCAAGACCTACATTTCCCAACAAAACTTGAGGGAAGCTGACAAGTGTCCAACTAGTGTCAGGCATCACTTGTAGTTTGGCCCACAGTTATTTAAATGAGATCCCATGTTTCCTGGGTGGAAAAGGGAGAAAAATACTCTAAGTCATTGCACATCAGGTTTTCATAAGGCACTGTGCCACATTGGTTGATTAGGCTCACTGTAGCCTGCACTTACTCCAAAGAAATCCAAGATTTGGTTAATCTCATTTTGTCCTCACAGCAGCCTGCTAGTGGTTGTCCATAGCCAGTCAAAAGTCTTCATGGCTGAATGGGAATTTTAACCCAGGCCTTCCTGAGCCAAGTCTTGTAAACACTTATCTATTGCCCATAACTGGCATTTCCACACAGTCCATCATTGCTGTATGAATGGACAAACCTGTCCAAGACCACTGATTCAGCTAGTGGGATGAGCAACAGCTTTACAAATCTGCTAAACGTTTATTGAACAAACAGGTACATTTCTAAAACTCGTGACTGCAAAGATATCCACAAGATACAAGATATTTGTATGATCATTGTAGATCAAAAAGCTTTGATTTGGGGGGCGGGGTTCAGATTCTGGATTGCCTGTGAGCAGAATGTTAAGCTATTTAGCCCAGAGGGTTGGATCCAGCCAGCTTTTTCACTCCACCACCCAATTCCCCTCCTTACTGCACCCTCCATTTCACATGACATTTTGTCCAGGCAGATAACATGATGCCCAATATAGGCTTTTTGGCTGTCACAGGGCGCTCCGTCCTCCCTTTTTCCTCAACAGAAAAGCTGGTGGGATCCAACCCAAGGTCTTCATTGTTCCAATTAAAGAAGCAAATCTGATTAGAGTCGTGCGATGATGGCAGCTATCCTGTTGTCCACAAAATATCTCACAACGGGTTCCGCTCCTCATACCTTTATTCAAATCTAGGCTAAAGTCCCTGTTCCCCTGAGTGTTTGAACAGCAGTTAAACTTGTGATGATTTTGTAGTGCTGTTGAAAAGGAAATCTGTATTGTCAATCGAGAGCCAGTTTGGTGTAGTGGTTAAGAGTGTGGGACTCTAATCTGGAGAACTGGGTTTGATTCCCCACTCCTCCACTTGAAGCCAGCTGGGTGACCTTGGGCCAGTCGCAGTTTCTTGGAGCTCTCTCAGCCCCACCCACCTCACAGGGTGTTTGTTGTGGGGATAATAATAACATACTTTGTAAACTGCTCTGAGTGAGTGTTGAGGCATCCTGAAGGGCGGTACATAAATTGAACGTTATTGTTATTATTATTTTATTTTTAATAGTTCTTTTCCATCGATGTGACTCTTTTATTTTAAATGCTTGCAAGTCACCTTGAGAATGTTTTCAAGTGAAAAGGTGCAGTATAATTTTAAAACAATGCAAATAAATGGAGATTATTCTGGGGGCTGCCTGAAGGAGAACAAGGCTCTAATGTTGTTCTAAACAGAGCTCCACCTTTCTAAAGACATTGAGTTCAGTGTAACTCTGCCTAGGATGGCATTGTTAGGAACTTACCAACGGGAGAGGATATCCATTATGAAGTTTCCCCTGAAGCAGGCCCTGCGGAAGAGACTTCCCATCTTCATATTCAGCTGGTAGCCAGCGGGCATAGCCGTGGTTGGAGGCTCCAAAGTGAGGGTGTTTCCTAGGACAGAAAGTGAGGGAAATGCGTTTGGAATGCTTTCCCTGACAGATCCCTCTTTCCCACAGGTCCTGAGGCGCCGCTTGTGTCTGAGGTACAGAGGTTCCCATTAAGGATGAAAGGCCTGAGTGGCACCAGCCAAACCCTTAGTCTGTGAGGCATGCTGTGGGAGAGAGAGGAGGCCTGGCACCTCTGGGCTCATTTCATGGGCAGGCAAGGGTAAAAGGAAGACAGGAAAAAGCCCCTCTCTGCAGATCTTTAGGAGGTAATGCAAGGCTTTGTTTGCTCACCAGGGCTTTTGATGGGCTTCAAAGACCAGGCATCTTTTAGGAGCAGGGGTTTGTTATTTTATTCTGGTTTCAACTTGTAATTATTATTTGGTGTAGTGGTTAAGAGCGGCAGGACTCTAATCTGGAGAGCCAGGTTTGATTCCCCACTCCTCCACTTGAAGACGGGCGACCTTGGGTCAGTCCCAGCTCTCTCAGAGCTCTCTCAGCCCCACCCACCTCACAGGGTGATTGTTGTGGGGATAATAATAACACGTGGCACAAACCGCTCTGTGTGGCATTAAGTTGTCCTGAAGGACAGTATATAAATCGAATGTTGTTATTATTACAATATGCTGCCTTGAGTCAAGAGGAAAAGCGGGCTATGAATATTTCAATATGTAACTAAGTAATTGCCCTTCACTCCGCCTTGAGTAGAGCTCTCTACCTGTTGTTGCATTCTCCGGTGATTGTCCGGTAGGGGTTGGTCTCTGGACATCTCATAGGCCTGGTGAGATAGTCACATCCAGTGGCTCTGGAGATAATTTCCTTCTCTCTGTCGCTGAGCATATCTAAAGCATAAATCAACCAGAAGTAAATATTATCAGACTTTTCCTTCAACTTGGGAAAGGATGTCTGGTATTTATAGTTTTTTAAAAAAGCAATAAAATTTACATTGGAGGGGGAGGGGAGAGGCAGAATTAAATACTAAGTTACATTTTTCTAGTGTTGTTGCTATAAAGATTTCTGCAAGACCTGTGGATTATATGTTTTATAGACAGGTGGGGTATCAATATTTTAAATCAATGAAACATGTACCTGTGTTGTTATTTTTTTGTGTATTTATTGACGGCCTTTGTGATCTTTTTTCCTTTGCTGCTCCAGCCATTTGACAGGAGTGGCATATAAATTTTCCAAGTAAACAAGCACACACGGGTTTCTTTGCCTGAACTCCATATTCCTTTGCTGAAGAACAGCTATTTTTGGAACCTAACAGGACTCTAGTCCTTAAAGTCCTGCTTTTAAAAATCAACAATGAAAGCTTTCACTCAATTAATTACAATACCTGTGATATTGAAGTGCCGGTGCCAATATTTCTCCAGTTTCTTTTGGAGGAGGCTGAAAATGGTCTCCTGGTAAGCAGCAGAACGGATCGCAGTCCTGGTCCCTGCTACTGGCTCCTTTAAATGTTTCAGAAAATCAGATGGGCTGGCATTGCTCTTTTTCAAGTCTTCTTTTGCTCTGAAAAGTGGAGGAATTAGGAATATCAGAGGTGTCCACCTGCGTTTATTTGCATGATGCCTCTCTTTGTCTGATCTGGAAACTTCTGATTCCTCCTTCTCTTTCTGTGCCTTTGTTCTCTCTCTCCTGCTGGTCTTGCAAGAAAGTTCTGCAGAGCTCTCCTGTGCAAGGTTGCAAGAGGCACGCACGCCCTTACCCCCACTCACGTGCAGCCAGATTAGCTGGCCACAGATGTTTCTGGTGTTTTTTTTTCTGTGACTACAAAAATGCAAGGGAATGTGAATCAACTTCTATAAAAATAAATTTTAACTTCTGCAGTATACTAGGTTGAAAAGTGTTTCACCATATGTGATTCCATGGTTTCCTGACTGCAACTTTACTACAAATAACTAGCAAATATCGCCAGTACTAACAATGGTATTCAGAGGTTTACTGGTATTCATAGGGAGGTTGTAGTCATCTTGACTAATAGCCCTTTGTGGACCTATTCTCCACAAGCCAAATCTAATGGCTAAACTACACATAACATATTGTAAAGCGTTGGGTCCAGGTTCACTGGAATCACTTTCCCTGCAGCTGCACAGTAGTTGTACGGAACTAATTTTCAAAAGCAATTCAGGAGCCAGATTCAACTCAGGACTGTAGTGTGGTGGAAGGAAAGCCTTCTGCCTTATCTCTTGCATCATTTTCCTGAGCTGAAATTTATCCTATTTTGGAGCTGCACCTAAAGTACCTTGTGCATGTACAACTCCAAAATGAAGCAAATCATGTCCTTTGGGGAAACCTGCAGGTTTGCAAAGACTTAACCTGCTGCTGGCTGTATAGTGTAGATTTTTTTATCCACACAGTGGCTAGCCCTTAGATGTTAGGGGCTACCTAAATGTGAATGTGTGATGGCCACTCCTTCACTCCTACGCCTGACCTGGATAGCTGAGGCAAGCCTGACCTCATCAGATCTTAGAAGCTAAGCAGGGCCAACCTTGGTTAGTAATTGAATGGGAGACCTCCGAGAAAGAATAGGGTTGCAGAAGCAGGCACCTCTATTAGTCTCTTTCCATGAAAAACCCACTACGGCTTGTCATAAATCAGCTATGACTTGACGGCACTCTCCACTACCATCACCACATATTTACTGTCAATTTTCACAATTCTTCCCATATATTTATTTGCCTTATAAAAGTCACATTTCCCCACCCCCCACACACACACACTCTTCCTTCTCTGGGGATCCTCAACTGGAAATGTATGGCAGTGGGTGGTATTGCATCCCAGTGAAGTTTCCGTTTTGGAAAACTCACATTCACATTCAGGACCTCTTGGGATACAGGACACAAAGTTCTATGAGGAAGATTCACTGATGAGCCTGGGAGAGAGCCAGCTCGGGGAGACTGTTTTGTCTAATGCAATATGAAGGGAAGTCTATAAAGTGCAGAACGCAACAGAAGTGCAAAATGCAGAGTTTTGACTTTAAAAATCGAGGATCTCTGGATAAAAGACACTAGCAAGTTACAAGTTGGACTTTTACAGGTGAAGCCAGAGAGAGCTGAATTTTCAAGCCCCGTCTTAAAACATAGTTTTGCTAGTCAAAGCAGTGCAATGTTGGTTGGTTGATAACCTGACTTTGGACTGCCTGCCTATAGAATAAGAATGATATGGACAGAATCTTCCTTCCAGCACCTCTAGCACCATGTACTCCCTGTTATACCCATTGCTTCTCTCTCCCCACTTTCAAAATGTGCACTGTAAGCTTCCCAGGGCAGGAACTGTTTGTCATTTGATCACATCACTATGGAAGGCATCTAGCATACCACTGGATAAAGACAGAAATCCCATTTGCACATCTTTACAAAGGGGAACCTCACCTCTCCCGTGAGAACTTGTACGCTTCGTCCACCATCTGCTTGGCTTCTTGAATGCTGCTCCAAAGAGAAGAAAGGGCGAATTTCTCCGAGATGGACACTTTAAGAGAGAAGAGGGACGAGGTAGAAATAAGAGGACAATTTGGAGCAAATCTGGGGAGGCAACATGCTGGGAATAGTTCGTAGCAGCTCATCCATTAACTAAGAAGACCCTGGTCCAAATCTAATCTCTCTACCATGAACTTAGGTACTTCTTTACACATAAGGAAAGCAGGAAGCCCCAGAACTAAAGGCAAATGTGCACATTTATTTATTTATTCTTAATTTAAGATTGTGAAAACAGTGCAGTAGTGGGGAAGTCAAGGCAGAGCCAAACATTCGTGTAGAAGCAGCCAGAGAGGGGTTATTCTTAGCATCTGCCCCCTGCCCCATCACAGAACTCCCCTCCTTTGGAAAGCTGAATAAACTCTTCTATCCCCTCCAGAAATATATCCCAACTCTGCAGTTCTTCACTTCAAAAACTGTTGACCTGAAAACCAAAGCCGAATACTGAAAAACTGTTTTTTCTCATATGCTGTTTTTGTTTTTAAAGAGATACTTTCAAGGGATCTTTCTAAAATCCACAGCAAATACTATACAGCCGTGAAATGGCAAGAAGAAGAGGGGAAATTACCATCTGGTGAACATTTGGATGACGGCATGAGAGTCAAAACCCCCCAAAGGCCCAGAAAGGCAAGCGTTTGCTTCATCTCTGAAAAGAAACATAAAGAGATTGGATTGGTCTGCTGCAGGCTTCGACCTCTTTGACTGATGAATTAAAGGAATACTTGTCTGTTTATTTGGAGACTTGCAGGGACCTGCTCCGTTATTTGGAAATGCAAATAATGGCATTTCCTTTCAACTGAAAAGCTGCCAACTGTAATTCAATCTAAGAGTTAACAAAGAAGACACAGATGTCATCGGTTTAATTGAAGAGAAATTTAGTCAGCTCTTTTAATATACTTATAAAAGTGATTGAAAGGAAGATAAAGACACCGGCAGGTTGACTTTGCGGGCAGTGCAATGGAATCAAATATCGGTAGGTCAACAGCAGATAGAAACAAGACCGTGTGCGAGACCACTGAGCATTGGGATGCAGCCAAATTGAACCTCATTGCAAAATAAAACAGGAAGACAGGTGCAAGTTTTTATTTGCACTGATTTACAGCCATCTCAGCCCTTTGGCATGAGGATCTCAGTAGCCAATATTTGGAAATATACCTGGCTCCAAAGCTGGACCCTTATAAAACCTATCAATAGAGCCACCCTTCCATGAATTTCCTTGCTTCCACCCCAAAATGAATCCCTGTCCTTCCCTCATTGACAGCAGGACCTCCCACACTCTCTGTGGTTGTCATATTTCTGTTCCACAATTTTTCCAAAAAGCTAGGGATAGCATACTCCCTTCCCTATTTATCCTCACAACAACCCTGTGAGGTAGGTTAGGCTTGTAGATTGGCCATCCTCCAGGTGGTGGCTGGAGATCTCCTGGAATTACCACCGATCTCCGGGCAAGAGAGATCAGTTCCACTGAAGACGACGGCAGCTTCAGAGGATGGACTCTATGAAATCAGATCTTTGCTGTCCTCTCTCCCCTCCCAAAATTCTACCTTCCCCAGGCTCCTTCCCCAAATATCCAGGAATTTACCTAAGCGAGACCTGGCAACCCTAGCTGGGAAAGAGCAGCTGTCTCAAGAGCAGCTTCATGGCAGAGCGGGGAACGCAACCCAGGTTGTCCAGATTCTAGCCTATCACTGTAATTGCTACTCTGCACTGACTCGGTGATTATCCATCCCCTTAGCTGGGGCTGCTGCATTGCATGCATAAGGCCCTAGGTTGGGTCCAGGGCATCTCTCATTAAAAGCATCAGGTGCAGGGTGATGTGAAAGACCTCCAGCCAGGAGACCCTGGAGAGCTCCTGACAGCCAAGACAGCCAATGCTCACCTGGATAAACCAAGGGTCTGACTCATGTGTCTCTTGATAGACAATAAACCCCAACCTTACCTGCTATCCTGTACTCCAAGCTGTAGTGTGTGCCGAGCTGAGTGACTGAATCTTTTATACTCTCTGATGAGAACTGTGGGCAGGTACTTCCTGAGGCTATTCTAAGGGGGAGACTCCAGGATGATTTGGGCCAAGAGGAAATATTTGCTGCACTTTTCCTGGATCAAATAGAGGGTGCCCATTTCCTTGTTCTTAGTGGTTGAAAGGTCATTTGATGACAAAGGGGGGGAGAAATGAAAGACAGGCCTATCTTTGCCTGGCAAGGATCCACACATTGCTTAGAAAGGAGACAGCAGCTGTGTCTATATGGAAAAAGGCAATAGTTACAGGGTTGCCAGCTCTGGGCTTGGAAATTCCTGGAGATTTGGGGGTGGCGCCTAGGGAGGGAAAGGACCTCAGCAGGGTATAACGCCATAGAGTCCATCCTCCAATCCAGCCATATTCTCAATGGGAAGTGATCTCTGTAATGTGGCAATCAGTCGTAATTCCAGGAAATTACATCCCACCTGGAGGATGGCAACCATATAATATGCATCCCACACACCACAGGGCAGTAGGTCCATTATCCAGCATCAGATCCCCAGAGAGAGACGTCTTGCTCCCCAAAAGATCCTAATCTCCATCCAACTCTCTCTGACAGGGATGTCTCCAGCTTCTTCTGGATCCTTTCAAACCAGACTTGTTTGGGGAATTGTTTGCAGAAAGCCAAGCTACAAGTGACGAATTACACTTGTGGAGCACAAGTGAATGGCAAGTGAACAGGGAGTCTGTTCACTTGCCAGGCAAGTGTAATTCGTCACTTGTAGCTTGGCTCTGAGTCAGTTGAAGGGTTGCTGGGCATGGAGGTTTCCCCCAGTTACAACTGGTCTCCATACTACAGCGATCAGTTCCACTAGAGAGAATGCTACCGTAGGAGGAGGAACTTTATGGCGTTATACTCTAACTGAAGTCCCTAACGCCCCCAGCCCCACCCACCCCAAAGCTTCGCCCCCAAGTCTCCAGGAATTTCCCATCCTAGAGTTGGCAATGCTAGTCAGTTCTTATGTTATAAAATCCCAGTGACTCATATGGCCTGGGAATTCCATGCATGGAACTTAATATAGTTGCTTGTGGGCCCTGTTTGGTTTGGGACCATGGTGTGTAGGGAGGTAGACTTAAGTTCAGCTCAGAACTCTTGTCATACATCAGGTCAACAGGGCCTGGGACCTTTAAACATGGTCACCTGCATATTTAGACCTTTGTACATTGTAGACCTTTAAACATTGTCACCTGCATATTTAGGTTTTGAGTGACTCTTGAAAAATGATTCTTTAGGTCTCTTTGGAAGGAAAGTTGGCATGGTAGAGCCGGATCTCATCAGATCTCGGAAGCTAAGCAGGGCTACTTCTTGGATGGTAGACCACCAAGGAGGACTCTGCAGAGAAAGGCAATGGCAAACCTCCTCGGCTTCTCACTTTATGTATTCCACATGTGTAGTGATTCAGGATCCCAGGTGCCCACCAATGATGGGCAACCTTCCAGCAGCTTGCCTGCTTACCCACCGGTTGCCAGTGACACATTCTAAGCCACCTGGCAATCGCCCACCACCGGCAGACACCTCAGCCACAAGCTCAGTGCAAGTGCTCTGGGCAGACATGACAATGGCTGCTTCCACACACATTAGATAAAGCACTTTCAATGCTCTTTAGTGATCATTTGGAACTGCGTTTTCATGTGTGAAACAAAAAATCCACTTCCAAAGGATTGCTAAAGTGCATTCAAAGTGCATTATCCAACGTGTGTGGAAATGGCCAATGTCTCTTCCAGAAGTGACATCATTGCGCTGGCTACAGGGGATGCTCTCGCTCTTTGTGCACAATCGATTTTGGCCCCAAAGGGGTAAAGTGCAGAATCACTCCTGCACCAGGCATAATGACATCACTTCCGGAAGTGACATAATCACATAAATACCGGGAGCACACGCGTGCAAATTGTGCATGTGAGCAGGGATTTTCTGGGGAAAGAGGTGGTGGAACTCAGTGGTAGAACTCAGGACCGCACAATGATGTCACTTTGGGTTAGCTGGAACAAGGGGGGGAGTTTTTTAAAGCTTACATCGCCCTTGGCAAAAATGGTCACATGGCTGGTGGCCCCGCCCCCTGATCTCCAGACAGAGGGGTACAGAGGGCAATCTAAACTCCTCTCTGTCTGGAGATCAGGGGGCGGGGCCACCAGCCATGTGACCATTTTCAAGAGGTGCCGGAACTCCGTTCCACTACGTTCCTGCTGAAAAAAAGCCCTGCATGTGAAGATGTTCGTTCCAGTGAGTACCAGTCCCTCCCATCCGGGAAGGTATAGGGATCTGGCAACCCTAAGCGATCTAGTCATCATAGCCAATACCAAGATAAATTAGTTCTGCAACTAAATCTAGAGACAAATTAGGAAAAAAGCACAGTGGGTTCAATTCTAGCACTAGATAAAAGCAGAACTAGCTCAAGGGCAAGTGGATTTGTTTCTAATATAGGGTTTTGCCAGACAACACAGGCCCATGAGCAGTTGCATGGCACGGGGCAATATTTTGTTTATTTTACAAATAAATAGTTTCTAGGACATCAGCAAAGCAGCTGAGGAAAGCTCTATACAAACTGGAATCCAGGGAGTTTCTGAACTGTGCCAGTGGGGCATAGAACTAATATTTGCCCTCTGCATCTGAGCGTGAGGAATTTTTCTGTTTCCTTGGCACATCTACCCCACCCAAATTTCTAGTTTCGCTAAGATTTGAAGCCTCAAGTTGGGGTGTGAAACCCAACCTAACCAGGACGTCACCTTCCTGCTTCATAAAATCTAAAAACAAAGCGGCTCAAAGTGGATCTATGCAGTTTGGCACAGACTAATGTAAAATGTTTCTCTTCTGACAGGCCTGTAGAAGGTTCCAGAATGTAAATCTTTCAAAATGCCCTTGCAGCCCTTTCCCTTCAGAATATGTCCCAAATGAAAGGTACACACGGCTCTTGTTGACCTATAGGGCTGAACTCAGCAATTTGATGTCTCACAGCTCACACAATTTAAGCATGTTCAAGAAAATGTTGCTGCTAACATCTACATTGGAACTATTTGGCAACCAACTCCAATTTCTGGCTTTTACTAGCCCAAATATCCAAAACCTACATGTGTGTCCCCCCCCCACTCACACCCTATTTTTAGGTCATTTGGCTAGTGATAATACATTTGTGATATAATAATGTCAGACTAGGATCTGAATGAGCTGTGTTCAAATTCCCACACAGCCATGATGTGCGACCTTGGATTAGTCACACCCTCTCAGTCCAACTACCTCACAGAGATGCTGTAAAGATAAAATGTGGGAGAACCGTGTATGCTGCCTTGAGCTCCTTGGAGAAAAGGTAGAATAAAATGTATTGGACAGATTGTGGTATTGTTGTATTTTTCTTATTTTTTAATGTATCGCAAGCTGCCTTGTACACATTGTTGCGGAGAAGTGAAATATAAATTATTCAAAATAAACCTACCCCAGATTTGGGGAAAAGAAGAATAACATTTTCCAGGTTTTTAACATTATAATTGTCATACCAGTATAGATTTGGCTCAAGAATGTCAAAGAGAAGGCATTATACATGTTAAAAAACATTTCAGATATGGTGACTGGGGAAAAGAGATTCAGGCTCCCATCTCATATACAAATCTGGGCACAGCTCCCATAGATCTCCGTATGATTTATTTCCAAGAATACACTCGCATCCATATTTTATGGATTTCATTTTAGGAAGGCTGAATGTTGATTTATGCTGTTTATGTGCCCCTGGCTTGTTCGCATTGCTGCAGTTTATAGTTTATTCTCTTTCTGATGATTGTTACATTGTTGTTTTTATGATCTTATTGCACTGGCTTTTTTACTTTATGAATTGCCTCGAGCAGGTCTCTGGAGTGACAGTGTAAACATTCTACATAATAAACTGGGTTAAAATATGATTAAATAAGTAAGTAGCAAAATGCAAAAACATAGCTTTCAGAACAGCTAACAATTACAGAAACTAGAAATGCAGTTCCCCAAACCAATTCCATACAGCAGCACCAAACCCAAGAACGAAACAGAATATCACTGAAAAGCCAAGCTAACGGCAGGACAAATAACAGGTTTAAAACAAAAATACTCTGTCCACCAAAGGCTTTGGGTTAACAGGGCAGACTTTGTTTTGCACTTCAAGGAACCAACTGCACTTCCCTTGGGTGGGAGTTCCAGAAAGGAACAGAAATGTTATAGACTTGTAGATAAGATTACAGCATTCTTTATGACCCCTGTGAAATCCTTCAGTACTAGAAATAACAACTCACAGAGAGATCAAAAACTGTAGAGTTTTTTAGGGCTAACAACCTTTTTCTTCTTTATACAATGCACAATTAATTTGTGGAACTCACTGCCACAGGATGTAGCAATGGCCAATAACTCTTGAAAATAGGATTAAACCAGTTCGTAAACCATCCATGGCAACCATAATTGTTCAGATGTAGTGTACCTCTGTATGCTGATTGCTGGAGGTGAGGCTTTGACCTTCCTACCCCTTTTGAGGCCTTTTAGGGACATGTGGTTTCCCACTGTGTGAAACAAGATGCCGGACTAAGGACCCTTGGTCTGTACCAGTAGGACTCCTTTCTCACCAAGCAATTCAGATTATGAGTGCAACACAGGGAGGGGAATTTTAAGCTTCCTCCTAGCACCATTTTCGCAATCAAAAATAGACCCTATTTCCCCCATTTTGAAAATATATGTGTACTATATCAGCTTAATTGGCTTCATCCAACTGAAACTTAAACACTGCAGTGCCAATTTATTTATTTCACATCTGTCCTTTTTATGTAAAAGATGTGACTTTAAGGTGGCTTGTAGTTTTTCTGCGACAGACTAACACAGCTACTTCTCTGAAATTTGTCCTCAAACATGAAATTTTGCAAAAATTCCCCACACATGAGGAATGAGTAACTTCAGACAACGTTTCTGTGGAGAATTGGCTAGTTTTAGGTACAGATGTAGGTATGCCTGTTCATTGCATTTGTTGACTCAAACACTGCTTTCATCCCCAGTGACAGGGCGTCGTTTTGAGGTTAACTTTTGAGTGACAATCTATACCGTTCCGGGCACTAAAAGGGATTTTATTCTGATGGGTGTATGATGGTTATATCTTCCACCACCTCTGCTTTAACAAACACTCTTCCAGGACGTAGCTGTGTGAAGCAAAGGTGTACATTCTCATTTAACTTTTTATTGCTTTGGAACTGAGTGAAGATAAATTCTTTCATCTTATCTTAAGGAAAAAGGAAATTATCGACATTATTATAAATTGATAAAACAATTACCCTTTCCCACAGCCAAGATTGGCTGGCATAACTGGTAGCAGCTTCAGGAAGATTTTTTTTTTGAGGGGGATGTATTTACTGAGCAGAAATTACTGTAACTATTGATGCCACAGCCTTGAGTCATAAGCAAACCTCCCATGCCTGGCACAAACTCCCACAACCTTGAACTGGCAAAAAACATTTTATTGCTGCCATGGTGTGTGTGTGTGTGTGTGTGTGTGTTATATGCCGTCAAGTCGCCTCCGAACTACGGCAACCCTATGAAGGAAAGATGTTCAAAACATCCTATCATTAACAGACTGGCTCAGATCCTGCAAACTGGAGGATGTGGCTTCTTTCACTGAGTCAGGCCATCTCGTTTTAGGTCTTTCTCTTTTCCTACTGCCTTCCGCTTTTCCAAGCATTATTGATTTTTCCAAAGAATCTTGTCTTTTCATAATGTGACCAAAGCACAATAGCCTTAGTTTTGTCATTTTAGCTTCTAGGGAGAATTCAGACTTGATTTGATCTAGTACTCATTTATTTGTCTTTTTGGCTGTCCAGGGTATCCGCAAAACTCTCCTCCAGCACCACATTTCCAATGAATCAATTTTCTTCCTGTCAGCTTTCTTAACTATCCAGCTTTCACATCCATACATAGCAATGGGGAATACCATAGTTTGGATTATCTTGATCTTGGTTCCCAGTGTGACATCTTTATCTTTAAGGATGTTATCTAGCTCCCTCACAGCTGCTCTTCCAAGTCTCAATCTCCTTCTGATTTCTTCATTGCAGTATCCCTTTTCGTTGATGATTGAGCCAAGGAATAGAAAATCTTGAACAACTTCAATTTCCTCATTGTTAGCTTTAAAATTGTGTAATTCCTCAGTAGTCATCACTTTTGTCTTCTGGATGTTCAGCTGTAATCCTGCTTGGCGCTTTCTCCTTTAACCTTCATCAGTAATCGTTTCATGTCTTCACTATTTTCTGCCAGTAATGTGGTATCCTCTGCATATCTCAAATTGTTAATGTTCCTTCCAACAGTTTTCACTTCACTTTCTTCTATTTCTAGTCCAGCTTTCCTTATGATATACTCTGCATAGAGGATGAACAGGTAGGGAGAAAATATCCATCCTTGTCTGACACCTTTGCCAATTGGAAACCATTCTGTTTTCCCATATTCTGTCCTGACAGTAGCCTCTTGTCCAGAGTACAGGTTGCGCATCAAAACAATCAAATGTTTGGCAACCCCATTTCTTTTAGGACTCTCCATAGCTTTTCATGACCCATTTGGTCAAAAACTTTGCTGTAATTTATAAAACACAGGCTGACTTTCTTCTGAAATTCTTTGCTATGTTTTATTAGCCATTGTAAATTTGCAATGTGATCTCTGATGCCTCTTTCTTGTCTATATCCAGCTTGAACATCTGCCATTTCTCATTCCATATATGGTAAACGTCTTTGCTGTAGAATTTTGAGAATCACTTTGCTTGCATGGGAAATTAATATGATAGTCTGATAGTTGCTGCAATCTTTGCGATGCTCTTTTTTTGGCATTGGAATATAGACTGTTTCCAGTCCAGTCTTCAGCTTTATTCTAATTTTTGATATTAGCAACTCATGATCTGTATTGCAATCAGCTCCTGGTCTTGTTTAAGCAGAGTGAACAGAGCTTCTCTATCTTCTGCTTCCAATTATATAATCTATTTGGTTCCTGTATTGGTCACCTGGTGATTTCATGTATACAGTTGTCTTTTTGGCATATATTAGCAATGAACAGGTTATTGCTTTCACAAAAATCTATGAGTCCCTCTTCTGCTTAATTTTGTGATCCTAGTCCAAATTTTCCAACTATGTTTGATCTCTCTATCTCCTACTTTTGCATTCCAGTCACCTATGATTATCAGCATATCTTGTTTAGGTGTACACTTCTTGACTACTTGCATATGATTTCTTCCTCCTCAGCAACTGTTGTTGGAGTATAAACTTGAATGATAGTTATGTTAACAGGCTTTCCCTCTAGTCTGATTGATATTACTTGGTCAGACTTTGCATTGTAGCTCTTAACTGCTTGTGCTATGTCTCGCCTCACTATTAGAGCAACACCATTTCTTTTGAGTTCATTTCTGCAGTAAACCACTGTGTGGTTTTCTGACTGAAACTGTCCTGAGCTGGTCCACATTAGTCCATTCAAACCCAGGACTGCAATGTTTAAAGTTCCATTTCTCTTTTTATGATTTCTAGCTTACCTGGCTTCATATTTCTCACGTTCTATGTTCCTATTATGTGTGTTGCACAATTTTGGACATTCCTTTTGCAGCTATTCATGTCCGCAACTGGACATCATTTCAGCTTTAATCCAGTCCCATCATTAAGAATAGCACTATTGGTACTTGTCCTTGGCTCTTCCCCAGTAGCCACTTGAGTGCCATCTGACCTGGGGGGTCCTGTCTTCCAGCACGATATCTTTTTTCATTTTGGATTGCCTTATCATAGGGTTTTCAAGGTAAGAGATTAGCAGAAGTGGTTTACCATTTCCTTCTTCTGCAATGGTGAGGACTGGTTAGTCAGAATACCTGAAGTTCTGAAGAAACGATGTTTTTAACTATTTCCTCTGCCGCTTGTTGCTGCTGTGGCGGGGGTAAATTTTCACACCTCCATCTAGAAGCAACCTTAAGGGTTTTTTAGGGGCTGTAGAATGTTTCTTTGATGGGAGCTAATAGTCAGGAGGAGTTTTCCAAAGAGCTCTCTTGTTCAAGGACTTAACTGTGCTTAAAGAAAGCTACACCCTTCCATTTGAGAGCTGGGGAAAGATCACATAGTGATCAAGTGGAGCACAAGTGGAGTGCAAGTGAACAGGGAGAAATACATGTGAGTCTGTTCACTTGCCATTCAAGTGTCATTCGTCACTTGTAGCTTGGCCCTATGAGTTGACTTCAATTCAATACCATGTTCTTCTTCTTCCATTTTGTTCCCTAATAGAAAGGGACCCTGGGTTTGTTGTGGGTTTTCCGGGCTGTATTGCCGTGGTCTTGGCATTGTAGTTCCTGACGTTTCGCCAGCAGCTGTGGCTGGCATCTTCAGAGGTGTAGCACCAAAAGACAGAGATCTCTCAAGACTGAGAGATCTCTGTCTTTTGGTGCTACACCTCTGAAGATGCCAGCCACAGCTGCTGGCGAAACGTCAGGAACTACAATGCCAAGACCACGGCAATACAGCCCGGAAAACCCACAACAACCATCGTTCTCCAGCCGTGAAAGCCTTCGACAATACATAGAAAGGGACCCTCCTCAAATATCTGCCTGATCTTTCCAATTTGAACAGTTGGTTATTTAATACTTGAACTCAATTGTTACTATGCTCTTTCATTCAGTTACATAACATACCACCTGGTTTCGCTTTCTAATGAATCTTTCTTCCTCTGTTTCATATCAGTGAATGAGCGCCTGCTTTATTTACTCAACCAAGAACACAGCTTTAAAAGAGAATTTAAAAAGAAAAAGGGCAGAAACCAAGTTAACAATTATATCTGCTCATGTAATGACGAAAGCTAAAGTCCCGTGTGCATTTACCTGGGGACAAGCCCTGTTCGATAATGTGGAATTTACTCCTGAGTAAACATACATAGGCGGGTACTGTAAGGCTCCAGTCTTGGACACTTTGAGCGCAAGCTCCATTGGGGACCACTGAGCTTAATCCTGAGTAATAATGCATATGACCAGGGCTTTCTTCTGGGAAAAGAGGTGGTGGAACTCAGTGGGTTGCCAGCACAGAGGGCAACTCTTGGCAGGAGGTGGTGCCCCGGTACCACATGTGCATGAGCAAAGTGCATGCATGCTTCCAGAGCCAATGACATCACTTTGGGTCAGCTGGAACAAGGGGGGAGTTTTTAAAAGTTTAAATTGCCCTTGGTGAAAATGGTCACATGGCTGGTGGCCTCACCCCGATCTCCAGTCAGAGGGGAGTTTAGATTGCCCTCTGCGCCACTCTGCATTCATGCTCAGAGGCGTTCCTTCTGTTATTGTCTCAGTTTTTGGGCTGAAGAAATTCCTAGGTAAGCTTGTTGCTTTCTGTAGCACAGAAGAAACTATGGGATTAACATATAATAAAACTTTGCAGTGATAGAATCAAATGAAAAATGACAGAAACCCCAGCAAACAGTACATTATCCAGTTTTTTGAGACCAAAATCTTACTAATATTTGGACCGAAATCCTTGTTCTAACAAACCACAAAAACTGAAAGGGAATTAAACATTCCAAAGAACCTTTTGTTTCACAATTTGGGAACCTATTCAGTCTTTCGCAGAACTTTCATTCTTGAACGTTTTCTGGGTTGCGCAATCCTGGAGGAACACACTGTCCCCAAGAGACTGCCCAAGAGGAAATGGTTAGTCCCTTTTCTTGAAAAAATATAGAAATAATCTTCCTTTGTGCTCATCATCTGTAGGACTCTCAAGATATAACATTCAGCATGAATTATAAATCAGGAAACAGGTCCTGGCATTGTTTGCATGTATGTGTTTTTTTTTTAAAAGCTCTGTTTAGGGTAATCACCAGAGATATCTAAACTGGGTCACTGTCTCCTGAACTTCTGCAGCTCTTTTTACCAGCCAGAGGAGCTTTGTTATGATAAGGCACTCTGCCAGAAGTTTAGACAACTGACCCAATTTTGAGAGCCAACGATAACAACCATACCAACACTGAAAAAGTGGGTCTCATTAACGGCTCTGGGAATCAACATGTTTGTGTAACTGCTTTACCAAACAAACAGCCAGCTCACAATTCTATTGCAAACCTTTCATTTTATTTATTATATTAAAAAGACGGCTGTATGCCTCCTCCTACAGATGTTGGCTTAATGGAATTTTTTTTAATCTGGAAAAAAAATGAAATAGTTCAGTTTCAGACCTATACTGCCAACTGTAAGAGAGAGCTATCTTCCAAAGACCAGCCCACAACACTACTACTAGTAGTAATAATAATAAAATAATAATACTTGCACATATATACTGCTTTTCTAGATGGATTAGTGACTCATCCAGAGCGGTGAACAAGTTAGTGTTATTATACAGCTGGGGTGAGAGGAGTGGCTTACCCAAGGCCACCTACTGAGCTCATGGCAGTAGTGGGATTCAAACAAGTAGAGTGCTGATTCGCAACTGAACCACTTAACCATTGTGCTAGAAGCACTGGATTCTACCAGCAGATAGTTACATAAATCGGGGGCAAGCACCAAAAAGGCCATGCAGTTTCTCAGAGCTGATCTTATCCCTTCAGTACAAAACTGGAGGAAGGGGGCAAGCAGAACATTTAAAAAGACAAGTCATGTTATGAAAGACTTTGAAAGAGCTATTTTTCTTATTTGTTTAAAAGCAGTGATAATGGTAAAAAGCATCATTTGTCCAGTAATACAAAAATAGGAATGAGATCTAAGGTGGGCAACCTAAATGGGTTAATATTCAAATTTAAATACACTTGGCTATAATCTCCACCGTCCAGTCATAAGGACAGCACCTGATTGGACAGGTATGGTTGATCACAAATCTAATAACCAGCAAACAAAGACACCCTCTAAGTAAAACATTCATCCATGCACAACTTCAGATTGAGACCAGAATCTCACAGGTTGCTTGTGCAGGTGTCACAATGCTTGTTAAACATGTGCTTTCCTTTCCTAAGTTTAAGAGACAGGCCAGAGTATTCTAAACTAGCTATGGCCACAAAGTAGCCTTCAAGGGAGAACCCTATATAGAATATATGGCAGCAGTCAATCCAAGAAATGATGAAGGTACAGACTGGTCTTTATTCTTCAAAAGATGCAAGGAAGAAGACTTAACAGAAAGTCAGCTCTGATGCATCTGATGAATAGAACTGTGGTTCTCAAAAGCTTATGCTACAGTAAAGTTGGTTAGTCTTAAAGGTGCTACTGGACTCTTTTTTATTCTGCTCTTATGGTCTCCCATACCTCTTTAGCAAAAGTAGCAAAGGTAAACCCAAAGGTGGTACACTTCCCAGATAAAGGTAATCAAGATCCAGTCAAAAACCAGTACCATGACCGTTCCCAATCCATTTGATTGCCCCACAAGCATCACGCCCATCTTGTCTGCATTCAACCACAACACTTAAGCATGGGGGCAAAGGTGGTTGTTGGTCTCTATGATACCTGCCCTTCCTCCAAAGAGGTTAAGGCTCTTTACGTGACTTTTATCTTCACAAAAAAACAGTGGGATAGGTGCAGAGGAGTTAGCCGTGTTAGTCTGTGGTAGCAAAATCAAAAAGAGTCCAGTAGCACCTTTAAGACTAACCAACTTTATTGTAGCATAAGCTTTCGAGAATCAAGTTCGCTTCGTCAGATGCATGGTACAGAAACTGGTCAAATATAGAAGAGGAGGGGGGAGGAGGGGAGGAGAGAGAAGAGGCAATTAGGGGGGGAGAGGGAGGATGCAACCAAAACATTCCTTTGCTGGTAAATGTAAACATCTCCTTTTGGTGTGGAGATCAGTTGGCTTGTGTGAGGCTTCAAAGGAGTTTGCCATGTTCGTTTGCAGCTTTTTTTTTTGCTGCTGCAAACTAACACGGCAAACTCCTTTGAAGCCTCACACAAGCCAACTGATCTCCACACCAAAAGGAGATGTTTACATTTACCAGCAAAGGAATGTTTTGGTTGCATCCTCCCTCTCCCCCCCTAATTGCATCTTCTCTCTCCTCCCCCCTCCTCTTCTATATTTGACCAGTTTCTGTACCATGCATCTGACAAAGAGAACTTGATTCTCGAAAGCTTATGCTACAATAAAGTGAGATAGGTGAAGCTGAGAGCATGTGTCTGGCCTACCATCATCCAATGAGCTCCAAGACCAAACAGGCATTGAACCCAGGCCTACCATCTCCAATACTGTAGTCCACATACCACATTACTTTTGCGTCCATTTTTTATGAAGCAGTAGAAAAGAGCAAGAGTCCAGTAGCACCTACAAGACTAACAAAAATTTGTGGTAGGGTGGGAGCTTTCGTGAGTCACAGCTTTAGATACCCCACACATTTTTTATGTTTAAGACCGCTAAGACTTGAGGCAGGCAGCACGGCTCTTAAAGGGAGAAGGGATCATGATAGTATATTGACATTTTCTTCCATCACGAATAGGATTGCAGGAGGGGCAGTTTCTGCAAGTTTTAAGCCAGGCCAAGTTCCTCTTGCATTTAGTATAGGCAAGTAATAGCCGATTTATGGTGATCCCATCAAGGTGTTTTCAAGGTGAGAACCGAGAAGAAGTGGTTTGCAATTGCCTTCTGCAGCATAGCAACCCTCCGTTTTTTTTTTATGGTCTCCCATCCAAGTACTAATCATGGCTGACCCTGCTTAGCTTCCAAGCTCTGGCAAGATTCGGTTAAGCCAAACTATTTAGGTTGCTAAGTAACAGCCTGGCTGTATACAAAACCAACAGCAGTGATTTGTGAGTTTTGGTGTGTCTAACGTTGCATAGGAACAAACCGTTATTCTGCTATTTCCTGTTCCAATAACTTTTCGCCTGGGTTTTCCCTTTCCTTTATTTACCCCACGTATTCAGATAGGAGGGCCTAGATTCATTGCAACTCTAAGATAACGATTGTGATGAATCAAGGAACTTCCTCAGGGTTATTTTGTCTGGTGTTTGTTCATTGCTATCTACAAAAATCAATAAACGTCCAAACAATAAAGTATCGTCCCCTGCTAGGTTGCTTTGCTTAGGATACCATCTCTTGGAAACTTTTCACACCAGAATATCACAAGGGCTGTGATCCTATGAGAATTTCCAGGCATTTCAAGAGAGAAACACACTTATCCAACCTGTGGACAAAACATCAGCCATGCTAAGAGTACACCACATCTAGGATATTGTAGACCTGGAAAAGTACCGATGAGGGTACCCAAATTGAACATTAATTCACAACATCCCACAATGGGGAAGAGCAGAGTCACTGATGAGCGGGTAGAGTTGGCAAAATGGATTATAGAGGACAGTACAGGAAGTGTACCATTCTAGGAAAGTACATATCCCACCAGACCTGTGTGCCATCTGTTCTAAATAATCCAAAAAAGTAGCAGAAAAAAATTCAATACACAGGCATAAATCATAAGAACTATGCTTGATTTTAGTTTTATTACTAGCAACCAATGTTGAGGTTCCTAGCTTTATTTTCTGATGCCTGCTTTAGAGACAGAGGGTCTCCTGCTTCTAGTCACGGAGAAGGGCTAAGAATTTTGCAAGGCACTGATATGCGTGCGCGCACACACACACCCTTCATCTAACTACTTAGAAATCAACTTTCTGAGATTTCAGCTGGCAATACAAATACACTTTTAAACACGACTCTGTACCCATAAAGGCTAGAAGTGAGCTTATTTTTGTTTTACATAAAAGCTAAGGTTCTCAGGATGCTGAGCCCCGTACCACATTGTATACTTTTTCTACACCTGTGCCAGACTGTGGCATACCACATTCTGACATCTCAGTGAAAACTGTGAACAGCACCTGGTATTAACAGGCTTCTGCTGTGGTAAATAGCAATTTAAGAGGAGATAAAGAGGCATTCCTAGGACAACCTTGCTCAGCTAGCCCAGACTTCACAGCTTTGCCATAATTAACTGTGCCCAAAGTGTGCCTATAGCTGGGCTTAATGGTATAAATAGGAACCAGTATACAAATACAGAAACAACTCACTCACAGAGAATACAAAAAAAATGGCCCAAGTTTGTCATTGTGCCTTATACATTAGATTCTCTTTAGCGACTGGAGACTGTACGCAGGCTGGCTTTACGAAAGGACGAATCTTAAAGAACAATGTCAGAAAAGATATTTTAAAGGCATAGGAAATATAAACCAGCAACCAAGCATTTTTGGGCCCAGAAAAGGCATCAGAGTAGAAAGAAGCTTTCAGGCCTCACTGGTAAAACAGTTCATCAATCAGAGTAAAGTTCTGTACATGGACCTCAGCTTATTATAAACTTTCAAAAAAGATTTTTAAATGGCATGTTATACCATTTATAATATTGTTATACTCTCTCAGAGTGGAACTACAAGTGACAAAAGGCACAGGTTGGTCACTTGTCAGCTTCCCTCAAGTTTTGGCGGGAAATGTAGGCAGCTTGGCGGAATGTTGGACAAGTGACAGTTGAAAAGTCCATTGGACAGCAGTCAGAGAGCCAAGCTGCAAGACTAGGATGCCTACATTTCCCATCAAAGCTTGAGGGAAGCAGACAAGTGTCCAATCTGTGCCTTTTGACACTTGTAGTTCCGCTCTCAGTTAGCATGCCATTTATCAATTAGAAACATAGAAGGGATCCTTGCTTTCTATGCAGTTATCGGCTGGCAATGGCTGCCCTCCTCTTTCTGTATACACCTTGACCCTTAGTGTTGTTCCATATTGAGGAGGAGGAAGAAGAATCCACAGCCAAAAGCAACAGCAGAAAAGAAGGAAGATGAGTAATGAAAAATGTGTAAAGGGAGTGCCAAGTCAATCATTTATCTTAAGCACATTTGACTGGGAGTGAGCCTCACTGAACATGACAGAATTTACTTCTGAGTAGAAGGGCAAAGGATTGTACAAGGGGGAGTAAGCCCCAGTCTTGTTGCCTCCAAAAATCACCACTAAACAGGCCAAATGATGCTCTCAGGTCCTGAGAAGATCTATTTCTTTTTCTAGTTTCTTCTTCCTTGTCATATCTGTACCCCATCCATGCCATTCGGTTGCCATACTACTGTTCTGTGCCTCGTTCTACAGAACCATTGTTAATGCTATACCTTAATATCATATTGCCAATGCCATAACTTGCCTTGCTTTCACGAGCCTACTGAAGCTGCAGGTGCCTTATCTAACTGCTTTGAAGCTCTCAGTGCTCCTGACCTTGTACACTGTACGTTCTCTTGAATAACTGTTTCACTTTTAATCTGCTGCCTGCCTGGGGTCTAGACTTGATATGTAAACTCTGCAGAGAAGTTCTCGAGACTCTTTCATGCCAAAAGTTATGTTTTGCTGTTGGGAGTGGGGGAAGAGTAATTGTGCTCTATAAGAATGCTTTTCACACATTTAGCTATTCCTGTCAACTTCCTGGTCAACCTTTGGACCTGTCTATGAACATGATTTGATTCCTGAAATAAAGCCTTTTCAACCAAGACCATGGAGTGCTTGCTGTGAGGGTACAGGGGTCTATCTGCCATAGCCTGTCATCCTTAGAACTGACACCTTCCCACCCCTTTTAACATCTTTCTCCTGAGCCTTCAGTTGCCTACCGTTTCAGAAATATTTCCAGGTTTAAAACGATCTCTTTCCCCAAGTAATACTTTTGGTATTGTCAGTTTCCTTCTGCATTCTGTCTCTTCCCTTATTCAAGCAAATATCCCTTGGGGTGACTGTCCCTATATTATTTTTAAATATGGGCAAACAGTGAAATTGTAGTTTCATGCTTTTATTTGCAACATTTCTATATCTTTTTAATGGCTGTTTTAACGTTTATTTTTGGTGGAAATCATTGAGGTTTTAGGCAGAAAGTCTTGGGATCAATTTTTGAGGGGAGTTGAGAAAAGCACATTTCAGACAGTTTTTTAAAAAAAATATGTGCTGTTATATTAGAAGACAACTGTAAGGCATAAATCCAGTAGCTTTTCTGTTTAAAAAAGACAAAAAAAAGGCTTTGCTTCCTTCTTCCGTCTACTTCAAAAAATGAACACAGAGCTAGTCTTTCAGTTTTACCTCAAAGTTGAAACCGTTGCTCATATTCTTTTACATTCTAAGTTGTATTCTGAAGAGAGGCAGCAGTTAGTAAATCCATTACTCTCCAAGTTTAAACCTTTGGATAATCATTTGGAATCTGCAGATACTGTGCTAATGAAATATTTGCTGGAAGATACTAAGAAAACTGTATCCTTGACAGTAGAAAAATATTGTTTTTTGTTCATAAACAAGCGGAAGTTTTTAACAAAAGGAGAGACTGAAGATAGTTTTATTTTTCAGGATTTATCATCTGCAGAGTATAATAACAGTTTTAACTAAATCGGTTCTCCTTCTTTTTATGTAGATGGGAACTGTGGTCTGTTTATGTGATCTTTTTCTTGGTCATTTGACCATCATAAATTTGAATTTGAATTCAGTTTTACCTTCTAAACAGCCCCACTTTATTATTTCTTACACTTTCAGCTTAATTCTATGGCTTCAGTTGAAGGGTGTAATACTGTTTAGGATTGCAATGCTTGTCTAAGTTTAATTCCCCCCATTACAGGGATAATACATTTTTTGCTGCTTTCTCCCCCCGCCCCCATCCACAAACACTACTTTTAGTTTGTGCATATTCCCCTCTCTCGCCTTTTCTCCATAGCATCTGCTACAGAGAGGTATACTACTACTGAACATGGAAGTTCTATTTACATAAAGTGGGTAACAGCAGCAGATAGACCCATCCTCCACGACTTTTTTTAATCCTTTCTTTAACGCTATCCACTGTAGTGGTTTTTGTTGTATCTTGCAGCAGCAAATTCCATAATTCACATTGTGTGAAGACTTTGTCTGAATTCATTCCTGCACGGTTCAGGGCACTTCTCCTAATTTCAGATACGATCTCTGCGGTGAGGGAAATGTCTGGAAACAGAATTTTTTAACTACATACACTTTTAAATACATATATACTTATGCACGGTGGAGAGGCGGTATACAATTGGAATAGAATTTTAAAAAATCTTGAATAAATTTTCACCATTTTTGAAAAAGGACCTGCTGCTTACATTTACAAACAGCAAATCCCTGTAATTCTCATTTTGTTACTTTGATTTCCCTCTTGAATCTTCTAATTTCGTAATTTCCATACTTGGTTAGGGCATGTTCGTTCTTATCTAGGTTCCACCGCGTTCAGTTGTTTTTACTTCCAGCTAAATATGCATAGGATTACAGGCTATAATACTTTAGGTCAATTAATTTCTGGATCCTGTACCAAAGGGGGGATCCAATAACACTATTATATCCAGTGGCTAAAATTACCTACAAATCAGAGGGACTGTTACACAGATTATCTTGGATATTTAGAGCTGGAGAGAGGGGAAGAGTTCACAAGAGGAGTTAACAGTGTGGATCTTTCTCTTTCACAAGCTGTTTGTCCCAAAACTCTGTCAGTCCTCAGAGAAGAGACTCGCACACAAAACATGCCAGAGGAGAGGGTGAAGGGGAAATGAGAAGGAATCACTTTTCCACTCATGGTTCACATGAGCTGGAGAAGGAGACGGAGGTGATTTTACCCGCTTCCCCTTCACTGCTCTTGCACACCATCCCATGGGGCTGATTTGGCTTCTGCTCCTCAAGAGAGGTTTTGGGTCAAATGGCAAGATATGGAAAAGACAAATGGATGGCATCACTCAAGCCTATTGGTGGTGGGAAAGGAATCAGAAAAACAGGATTGTAGGGGTGACCCAAGATAGTTTCTTGTAATGTTGAGGAGCCACAAATGGAGAGTCAGCCTGTAATTTTGCAGCAAAGAGCAGTCATAGGAGATCCTAAATACAGATGGGGGCTGTAGGTCTGGGGAGGGTTACTTCACCTCCCTCCACACCAGAGCTTTTTTCTGGGAAAAGAGGTGGTGGAACTCAGTACCGCACAATGACGTCACTTTGGGTTAGCTGGAACAAGAGGGGAAGTTTTTAAAGTTTAAATCAGCCTTGGCAAAAATGGTCACGTGGCCAGTGGCCCCGCCCCCTGATCTCCAGAGGGAAAGTTTAGATTGTCCTCCGCGCCACTCAGCAGAGGACAATCTAAACTCCTCTCTGTCTGGAGATCAGGGGGCAGGGCCACCGACCATGTGACCATTTTCAAGAGGTGCCGGAACTGTTCCACCGCGTTCCCGCTGAAAAAAAGCCCTGCTCCACACCATTCTCACAGGCAAAATGGTGGAATTAATAAGCACCAGTAGATTAAAAAGAAAGTCACATATTGTTAACTGAATCTTTCATTTTTCCCTACTAGAGTTTTAATCTGCTGGGTGAAGAAGCATTTCTGATCAGGAAAATGGAGCAGGGTGGGAATCCCCCCCCCATGCTGAATCCCAATCCATTCACAAATGCACAACTGCTCTTTGCAGCTAGTTTATCCGCAGTGCAGTTTAGCCTTTTAGTAAAGAATCCGTGACAGTAACGTCATGATTAAATTCATACTTTTCCATTTGTTCTTTGTTGACGTATTTTTAATATAGTGTTAGAAAAAGTGTTTATACAGAACTGTGGTGTAACAACCGATGTATTATATATGTATCAGATCAAATTAAAAAGTTAGCTTTTCACGACATGAGCTTATGCAGAGTAGTCAGTTAAACGCGGACACAAAAGAGCTTCTAAAACACATACAAGTCCATCCTTCATACATTCACAGATTAGTAGCGTTTCCAGCAGGTTTTGGCCCGGCTACTGAGCACTCGCTGCACTCTCAGCGCTCGCCTCCTGAATGATGAACGGCTGCAATTCTGAGACCGCCAACGTGCAGCCTGCACATTTTGCGCCATGATGCAGCAATAGTTGGCGACTGCTTGATCTCTGCAGAGAGGAAGAAAAGAACAGAGAGGATCATTAATGGAAAGGACTGCATGTAGGGAAGGTACCTGCCTATCCTCACAGCAGCCTATTTCAGAGCAGGAAAGCAGCTTCCAATTTGGCATTGGATTTTTAAAAAAGAAGCCTCTGAAATAGCTGTTAATTACACCAAACAGGATGTCAAGTATTTACTTGTAATGCAGCATCAAGTGCTTGACGATACAACGGCCAAAAAATAAAAGTAAATAGCGTGTGTGGCTGGGAACAAAAGAGCAATGTTGAAACATCAGTATACATTTGAAAAAACAAAGGGGGATGGGAAGTGAAGGAGGCCTTTCGCCCATATCCATGCAAGTAGCAACATTTCTGGAGATTTTGGTTTTACCTCTGTCTGGAAAAAGCTGAAACTTATATCAACCATGGCTTCTTCACTATTAAAAACTAAAAAGTGGGAGAACAAAAACACCGTGACTGTTGGCTGCTTCATGCAATATGCCAAGGCATATTCATAAACATTCAAACTTCTCAAGCTGGAGGCATCACATCTCAAGCTGCCAACTTTAAATGTTAAGCATAGAATTGCCTCTTTGTTTCAGGAGCATTTAGCTGTATTTTAGTCCACCAAATGCATGTGTTTAGAAGAACCGTATGGGGTAAACATTCGTATTAGGCAAGGCATACAATTACCATTCCTATCATGCTTTACAGTCCAAGTTAGTCCAGTAACTGGTGAGTAGTGAAGTTAGTAGATAAAAATCTGGGGCATCAGTCAAAAAAGCAGCTGTTTACTGAGACTGGTGACTTTCAAACTATGTTCCCTGGATCTCTTGGCATGGCTAAGAAGCTTATCAGAGTTCCTTAGTGTGATGACAGGTAAGTTTTGGTGAAAGAGAGGCTGCCCAACCCACTGCCAATCTTCTCCCTGCCCCACACAGTGGACTGCCAGGCCAGAATAATGGTTTTAAGAGGGCAGAAGTGTGAAAGCCACTCGTTTATATCAAGGGCTGGTTTCAACCCAACCCGAGGAACACTGGTAAATGCACACATGCTATTTATGATGGTGAATATTAAGGAAACCCACGGGACTGAGAACATTTAGATTCCTCGGGCAAGTCTCCTGTTAAACAGCTGTTTTTCTCTCAGCAGGCAACGTGTGTGCGCGTTAGATTATTTCGAGCAAGTAAACAGAACAACAAATTTTACCTGGATGGTTTTATCTTCAGTTACAAATGAGAGAGATTGTCATATCACTAGTAGATGGAAGGAATAAGGATTTATAACATGTAACACTTGTGAGATGTAACTGCTTAAATGGATTGCTGTACCTAATCAGCACTAACTTGGTAATACGTGAACCAGACTAAAAGATGTGACAGAACCACAAATCTTCTAACTGCTTGCAACAAATGTGCCAAACAACGGACATTTTGGTGCTAAAAAAAGCGTGAACATTCTTGGTGGGTTTCATTCAAGCGCTGTCAACACTACTGCTTCCACCTCCACAAAATGAAGGCCAGGATGACACAAGCCAGAGCCATATATGAATTATACCCCTCAGGGAGATGTTCCCATGTCAGAGCAGGGGCATGTTACGAGTGTCTTCAGCCTCAAGGGAGTCTGCAAATTATTTGAATTAATAAATAATTTTTAATAATTTGGTAAGGGCCCCCCAGGCCAGCCGAAGAACATCTGGGGAAAGGAAACTGTGCCTGCCTTCCTCTTAGATTTTAGCCCAACTCACCTCTCCTCTTGGACGATGATATCGTTGAAGGCGTGAGAGAGGCGCTTCAGATGGCGAATGCCAGTAGAGATAAGCTCTAAATCACAGTCAAATTGCCTGGAAGAGAGGAGGCAGGATGGGATGAACCTAGGAGCAGCCAGTCTGGATCAGAGCAGCGGTCCAGCATCCTGACTCCTCCTACATTTATTCCTCACGACACCATGAGATAGGCCAAGCAGAGACAGCACAAGCACAAGGCCTGAGCGGGGATTTGAACCCAGCTCTCTCCAGTCCGATTCTCTAATCATTATACCACACTGGCCTGCAGTCAGCCTCTCGCTCCAAAGAGCTTTTGGTTGACAGGCTTGGGAGACCTCATGTTTTCTACCAGACTGTCGCTTCCAGGAATCAAACCAAAAACATCATGAACAGAGGAGTTGGGGAACACCTCCTTTTTGGCTGGGTGACCCATTGAACCTATGAATTTATACTGACTGACATCAGCTCTGCAGCAGTAACCCCCCAGCCTCACTATCTAGGATCCTTTCTGTTGGAGATTCTGGGGACTGAATCCAATACTTCTGTTGAACCACTAAACACCAGATACTCCCCAGGAACCGCTGAGCACTTGAATGCTTACGCTCCCAATAGCCCCAGTATCAGACCATATCCCTTCTCAGAAGGCCTGACTTAGGATTGCTTTCTGTAAGACACGTAGGAGTTCCTCCCTGCCCAGGACCTTTCTTCTAATGAGAGTTGCCAACCTCCAGGTTGGGCCTGAAGAGCTCCTGGACTTACAACTGATCTCCAGAAGACAGAGATCAGTTCCCTGTAGAAAGTGGCTGGTTTGGATGGTGATCTCTATGACATTATAACCTGCTGAGGTCCCTCTTCTCTCTAAACCCCAGTTTGGTGTAGTGGTTAAGAGTGGCAGGACTCTAATCTGGAGAGACAGGTTTGATTCCCCACCCCTCCGCTTGAAGCCAGCTGGGTGACCTTGGGCCAGTTACAGCTCTGTCAGAGCTCTCCGCCCCCCTGCCACCACACAGGGTGGTTGTTGTGGGGATAATAATGACATACTTTGTAGACTGCTCTGACTGGGTGTTAAGTTGTCCTGAAGGGTAGTATATAAATTGAATGTTATTATTATTATTAAAAACTCCACCCTCCACAGGCCCCATCCCCAAACCCTCAGGAATTTCCCAGTATGAACCGACAACCCTAATTCTAATCCCTTCTTGACCAATAGACCCTGGAACCTAGTCACCCTACTTGCCTTTGGAGGCCAGCACCAACGGGAGAACCATATGGACTTCTCAATGCTGCAGCCCTCCTGGATCTCCGGAGAGGGAGGAGGTCTTCTTTAAGCCGACGAGAGCCAGGTCGAAAGGAAGACCTCTGGCCAGATTTGGGCACCATCTTGGTACTGGATGTTGGGGTGGAGAGAGCAGCAAGCCTGTTGCTTTTGCACACAGGAGTGTGAGGAGACCCATGCCGGGTACTGGTAGACCCCCTGTCGCTGGCCTTGGAAGCTTTAGCCAGAGCGCTCACCAGAGTCTGCGTGGAGCCCTGGCAGCTCTTGTGGATTTTCTGCAATGCAGGAACAGTCAATGATGAAGGACAAGTATATTTAGCATTTTATGTAGTACTTTCAGTGTTCAAAGCAAACTTGCTGAAATCCATGGAACAGCCCGGTAAGGTAGATTGGTATCATTATTCTGATACTGCAGATATGAGGGGAGGAGGGAGGAAAAGACCGAGGGTGAGAAGAAAGGGCTTGCTTAAGGCCATCTAGTAAGTTTGTGACAGAGAGGAGATTTGAACCTGGGACCTCTTGGATTGCAGAACATTCTCTTAGCACCTACTCTATAACAAGAGTAGCACCCCCTGACATCACCTATCCTGGCTGCTTTGGACCCAATCCTGGCCATTCAGGGCCGAAATTGGGCCCAAAATGGCAAAAAGGGTCTGAAAATGGCCGAAAAGGAGCCCAAAATGGTCAGGATTGGGCCGCTGCTGAGCGGGAGAGTGATCCACCACCCATCAGAGGCCCAATTCTGGCCGTTTGGGGCCCGAATTGGGCAAAACGGGCCCAAAATGGCCAAAAATCAGGTGGGTGGGGCCACCTGACATGACTTTTGGAGAACTACCAGAACTGCATTCCTCCACGTTCCCTCTCAAAATGAGCCCTGCCCTTAACAGAAAGACATGACAAAGGTTTAGAAAATTAGCTTTCTCATAGCTGTGCAGAACTTAGCACATTTGTTGTGTACTGCTACAGCAGTGATGTTCAATTGACAGCTTGGAGAGAGCCACATTACAATTTCCCTCAACCGAAAGAGCCACATTTACTTCCGTCCCTGTTATGAGGGAAGCTTGTAGCTTATGCATTCATCCGCCAGCAGCTCTTTCAAGATGGGAACTACCTGTCAACTACTTTCCTGACATATGGGCCAGGTGCCACATTGGGGAACAATGCTCAGAAAAAACACAAGGGGCATGTCAAAGAGCCACTGATTATCCCTGTGGAACAGAATCCCCAAAAGTAAATTCTTAGATGGCTGGGTTCCTTTGCCAAGGGATGCAAACAATTGTGCAATGGAGAGGTCAAAGTGTGGCCAGACCATGACCAAGTATAATGCGGCTTCCTAGGATCTGCTCTGTGTTTTACCAGTCTTGCTTACACAGTGAAATTGTTCAGGGCCATTCAAACCACCTGACTGTTTGTTGTAGCATTGTAAAGTTCTTTTTAAAAAAAAATCAAATAAATGAGGAGAAAATTATCCACTTGCTTTACATCATGCAGAGAGAGAATATCCACTCCCCAATAAAAGAACTCAAGGCCACTTGATGACTGATTCAGGATCAACAAAAGAAAATCCTTTTTCGCACAAAGCATAATTAATGTATGGGATCTGATATCCCCAAGACTACATTTTTAAAAAAGGACAAGGCACCCTCATGAAGGAGAGACCTGCTAATGGTTGTTAGCTAAATGGAACATCCATGTACTGAGGCAGTCTATCTCCAAGTACCAAATGCTGCAAACATTGGAGGAGAGTAAGCACCTCCCTGCCTTGCTTGTGGGCTTCCTGGAGATATCTGGTTGGCCACAATGGAAAACAGAAAGTTCTACTGGATGGACCTTTGATCAGATGCAGTTGGGTTTTTTGATGATAAGGGGCACTTCTAGATACAGATGCAGGATATCTTTGAATAGCAGATTCTGGGGCTGAGCAGATTGCTGATTGTCCAGGTCGGGCCTGGAGATCTCCCAGAATTACACACGATCTCCAGACGACAGAGATCAGTTCCTCTAGAGAAAATGGCTGCTCTGGAGGGTGGACTCTGGTATCCCATTCCTGCTGAGTTCTCTCCTCTCCCCACGCTCCACCCCCAAATATTCAGGAATCTTCTAGCCAAGCAATAAAGGGCCACTGTTGCCTTCCAAGCCTGCTTGTAGGCTTCCTGAAGGCATCTAGCTGGCTTCAGTTGGAAACTGGACCTTCGCCGAGACCAATCAGAGACTTTTCTAGGCCAAGCACCACCTCCTTTGAGCCTCAGCATCAAGGTGCCGTGCAGTCTTAGCGCTGTGAAATCTTTTCGTGCCCTCTCCATCAGTAGAACCCTGAGTCCTACTCTGTGCCTTTCCTCTCCCACTGTCAGCCCCATCAGTCAAACTGGTATTGGGCTTCCAACTAAAAAGCAGGATCGAGATATCAGATCTCATGTGATTTGTCTTGAGAGACCTGGCTCTCTTTGCTTCAGTTCTCCACCAACAAAACTGGGACTAATTGGCAACCTACTGAAAAGGTGGCAGTGGAAGGAGTCATAGAGGATTCTGAATTACTTTTAGCAAAATCCACATGGATCTTGTGCACCTTCCCTATACTTCAACAGGGCTCACGCAGGAAAACTTTTGGGCAAACTGCACCCTTTGTATATCAGGAGGACCAAACAGATAAATCGACAATAGTTATAAAGCAATTGTGTGAAATTAGCAGTGCATATAATATACACAAATTTATCCGACACATCACTGGCTCCAAACCCAGTGTTCAACATCTGCTTCTTCGCAAAGCATTGTTATACCTGAGAGACTGTCCCAAAGACGTTTCTGGCCGTTCTCGTGAGAGCTCGGAGGTTTTGACTCTTCTCCTTGGCTTGCAAGCTCTCCCACGTTGGGTTCTCATCGAAATTCATCTCAACCTGCTTTAAGGGCATTCGCTTCCGCAGGGACATCCGAACCGCATTCAGGTTCCGAGATGACCGCTTTCTAAACCTGTCAGGCACTGGACTTTCCTCGACGTCAACCAATATTTTGTGATTCCTCCAACCAACGGTAGACCCCATACTTTGAAGCACAGATGCCATCTTTTCTTCTGGATTCTCCTAACAAATTACAGGAAAGTCTTGAAAAATTAGTGCATTAAAGTTACAGTTGTGTGAACAAACAACTAAGGCACATACAATATACAATAAAAACCAGAAATATATAAAGAGATTGCTGGCATTAAAAAAAATAGTTAAAGGAGAGATTTTTTTAAAAGCCAGCAAGCCACCTCCAAATGCAGGTTCAGAATATGGTATATGGGGGAATGGAAAAAGCGGTGTTATTTTTCACCATTGCGTCACTAGCACTAACTAGTAGATGCCGCTGAAACATCATTGACCAACTTTCATATAACATTCATTAGCACAATGAAAACATCAGTCTGAAGAACATGCTCTGTTTTTATTCTTATATAGATGTAGTATATTTTTAAATGAATGATATGTACTGTTTATGTTTTTAATGGTAATGTTGATTAATTGTGTAGTGTGTTTTTAAGCTTTGTTGTGATCCCCCCTGGGCCCACTGGTGTGGGGAGGGCGGACTATAAATTGAATTCTCTAAAATGGAGGCAAATGATGTAAGGTGCTTTGGGTCCCTATTGGGGAGGGGGGAAAAGGTAAAGGTAGTCCCCTATGCAAGCATCAAGTCATTACTGACCCATGGGGGGACGTCCCATCACAAAGTTTTCTTGGCAGACTTTTTGTTACAGGGTGGTTTACCATTGCCTCCCCAGTCATCTACCCAAGAAACTGGGTACTCATTTTACTGACCTCGGAAGGATGGAAGGCTGAGTCAACCTTGAGCTCGGAAGGATGGAAGGCTGAGTCAACCCTGAGCCAGTTACCTGAATCCGGCTTCCGCCAGGATCGAACTCAGGTCGTGAGCTGAACTTGGGCTGCAGTACTGCACCTTACCACTCTGCGCCACAGAGCTCATTGGGGAGAAAGATGGAGTTATATATGAAATAAATAAATCTCCATTATAACTCTGCCCACTCACTGAGATTTTCATCAGAGGCCCTCCTCTGAGTACATCTACTTTTAAAAAAAGAGGCAGATGGGAGCAGGGACAGGGGCCTTCTGTGTCACTGCACTGCACCTTTGGAACTCCCTCCCACAAGATCTCTGTCTTATACCTCTGTTGTAAAGTATCTTACTAAAGCCATGGCTTCATGGGCAGTGTTTTCTCAAGTACTTTCCTGCTTCCACTGCTCATTTTGTTATCTTATTTTGTACATCTAATGGTACTGATTATGTTGCTACTCATTGTCACATAAGCGTCTTTGCTTTTTGAAACAGTGTAAGATAAATGTTTTAATTGATAAATACAGATCAGCAAGTATAGATCGGTGATGGGATTCTCAGCTTTGCACTCCGAAGGTTCTGGGTTCAAATTCCAGTTAAAAGGTTTCAGGTGTTGAGAAATAAGTTTCCCTGTCCAAGACTCCAGAGAGCCACTGCCAGTCAGAATAGACAAGGTGAAAACACAACAGTAGGAAAAATCAATCACAAAATGTATCAAAAATAATATAATAGAGTGTCAACTCTCTATGTACAGTCAAGAAAATCAATAAGAAGAATCCATTATATTATTTTTGATACATTTTGTGATTGATTTTTCCTACTGGTGTGTTTTCATCTTGTTGGTAACTCCTCTGGTTTTGTGAGTAGGTTCCTCTTTTGTATTTACGCAGTTTATTTAGTCAGACTAGACAAGCCTGGAGTAGTTGAACAGAGGGTCTGACCCAGTATAAGACAGCTCCATATACCCCTACTATCAGCATTTATATAATTTTGTTATCTCTTCATGTCACTTATGTTGAAACTGTCATGGGTCTCTGACTTGAAGCTGTCAAACAGCTTAATAGAAAGAAAGCAATTATTTGCTCAGCGTTACTGGACTGAATTCCAAGTAAACGCAAGGGTATTTGCTAAAACACAGTGTGTAAGCCTGAGAATTGCTTATCTAGACATGGCCAAAAAACTCCACCCAACCTTATTTGATCGAGTGTTTCCTAAACTCTACAAGAAAGCATCTACAAAAAAGGATGTTTACATTAAAGTCAAAGATCTCTCATCTCGTCCCAGATGGAAACGGACTCAGCATGTTCGACAGAAGCTAGCTGATAATTTATTGCTGCTGGAGTTTTAATGTTACTGTTTTGTTGAATCAGATTTTACTGAAGCCTGAGCACCATCTCGAGAATTCTGCCAAAAGCACAATACATATCTTAAAAAAAAAAAAATCACTATTCTTTTGCTTGTTTTAAGCTTTGCGCTGGAATTTGCATGTGGATTTCCCGTTGCCTTATCATAAATAAATAAGTAGGCAAACACTTCTACAGAATTGGATCATCAGCTCTCCAGAATCTCAAGACCAGGTCTTTCACATCTCTTCCTTCCTGATCCTTTCCACTGAAAATACCTGATACTGACTGAACCTGGGATACCTGCATGCAAAACTGCTGCTCCATCCTTGAGCCACGGTCCCACCTCGGTGTTTGTTGGGCTGCTCTAATCCAGAACCACCCATCCTGTTATCATGAAATTTGAATCCTGATTGAGTCTTGATATTTAAAACAGCCCCAGGAATTCAACTTGGGTTCAAATGGATGCCCTGGAGTAGAAATAAGTGATTGCAGCCTTGCTCTCACATATGCATTCCCACAAAGCGGACAAGGAAGAGGAGACCTGCTGAGTCAGGCCAATCCGGGCCATTTGGACCAGCATCCAGCTTCCATGAGTGGAATGCCAGATGTTGCAAGGGGAAGTCCACCAGCATAATAATAATAGAAGCACTTATATACCACTCTTCTATCTAGAAGAGTGGTATATAAGTGCCGCTATTATTACATGGTGGGCTTTCCCTTGGAATGTCTGGCATCTAGACAGAAGAGTATCTCACTCAGAGCAGTGAACAACGTCAGTGTTACTATCAGGGCTCATTTCAAGGGGGAACGCACAGGAACGCAGTTCTGGTAGTTCCCCAAAGAGGTCACGTCAGGTGGCCCCACCCACCTGACTCTTGGCCATTTGGGGCCCGTTTCAGCCTGGATCGGGTCTGAAATGGCCCAGATCGGGCCTCTGATGAGTGGTGGATCACTCTCCCACTCCAGTGGCCCGATACGATTCCTGACCATTTTGGGCTCCTTTTTGGACATTTTCAGCACCTTTTTGCCATTTTGGGCCCAATTTCGGCCCTGAATGGCCAGGATTGGGTCCAAAACAGCCAGGAGAGGTGATGTCAGGGGGTGTGGCATATGCAAATCAGTTATGCCAATGACACACTTCCGGTGATTGCAAGGGGGTGTGGTATATGCTAATGAGTTCCTCCAGCTCTTTTTCTATGAAATGACCCCTGGTTACTATTATCTCCACCATACAGCTGGGGAGCTGGGGCTGAGAGGAGTGGCTTACCCAAGGCCACTTGCACAGCTCATGTTAGTGGTGGGAATCTAACCAGCAGACTGCTGATTCACAGTCCGACCACTTAACCACTATGTTACAGTAGCTCTCACATGACATATAGATTGTTAAGGAGCACTCCCTGGTTTGCCCTTAGCCTCAGGGACACTGCCTGTGAATATAATACCTCCATCTTGGATTATTATGCTGAGCAAGAGAATGCTCCTATCCTACATAAGAGGTATCATATTGAGTCAGACAAGCACGGGTATTGGGACCTCTAGGCAGCAATGCTGTTTCTGATTGCGGCCAGCAAAGATGCCCCTAGGAAGCCAGCAAGAGCATGAGGAAGGTGGCAGCCCACAGGCTTGTGAACCTCCAGGTGGCAGCTGGAGATCTCCCGGAATTACAATTGCTCTCTAGGCCAGAGATCAGTTTCCCCGGGAGCAAATGGCTGCTTTGGAGGGTGGAGTCCATAGCATTTTACCTCACTGAGGTCCCTCCTCACCCCAAACCCCACCCTCTCCAGGCTCCACCCCCAAATCTCCAGGAATTTCCCAACCTGGAGCTGGCAACATCGCTAAAGAGTAGCACATCGCTGTTCTTTCGCACCCAGCATGTCGCATTCAGAGGTAGACTGCCACTGTGCCTAGAATTTCTATTATCTCTCAGAGAGCTAAAAATCCTACTAGAATGAAGTTGGCCCCCAAACCTGCTTTACTGGGAAGGGGGATAGTGTTTCAAACCCGTAAGCAAACTCCAGGAAATTATCCAACTCGCTTCTGCTATTTTACACTGAATGGGAACTAATTCTTGTCTAACATGCACGTGAATTCATATAAAAATAATGAAAAACATCTTGCCTAATAACACAAATAGCACAGCCTATGAAAGCCAAGGGCTGAGATTGCCTCCGGACTCACCTGCACCGACGCTTGCGAGACGCGCGACGGCAATCCCTACTTTTTGCTTTCTTCTTGCAAGATTTCAAATTAGGCGCCTCCTTCTCTTCTCTTTGTCCGGATTGGTTGGCCTCCGCCACTACTTCTTCCTGATTGGCCAAAGGCGTTCTAGAGATGCTTGGGCGAGGGAGCATCTTTATAGCCAAGTCCCCAGGGGTCCAGGGCAGGGTTTCTTCCCACCGAGCCCGTTTGCAGATCCTGCGTTGAAAAATCTCGGAAATAGAGAAATGTAACAAAAGCAGTGCTAATCTGAGCATGTGCAGACGGAGCAAGGCCAGATTTTGAATATAATCAATTTGCACTCCTGGTCTTACAAATGAAGGCTAGTCCTACGCACGCTACGGTTGCCAACAAGCCTGGAGAAAAACGGCACATCCCTTTAATGTGTGGAAATGGCTGCAGAAATTGTGCATGGCATGGAAGTAAATGACTTCACTTGATAAATAGCAGGAAGGGCATTTTTACTCCGGAAAGCTGATCCCGTATTGCACGTTTAGTGGGGTGAGACTCCTTTAAACGCAACGGGATATACTCCAAAGTACATAAAATCGAGCCTCTTGGTATGCATGTGGGAACATGAGAGCTGAAGCTCCAGGCATGAACCAGGTTTTTCAAAAAAAAAGAGAGATGTTCACCTTGCCAACCTCCAGGTGGGGCCTGGAGTCCTCCAGAATTAGAACTGATCTCCAGACGACAGCAATCAATTCCCCTGGAGAAAATGGCAAATTTAGAGAGACCTAACACCTGTGACCTGAGAGCACTCCACTGGAGACCCCAGGGATTGAACCAGAGACATTCTGCATGCAAAGCAGATATTTTTTCCAGAGAGAGTTTTGTAGTATTTTCATACTGTACTTCCAAAGCTTTTCAATTTTTTAACAAAAAAATCCACTTCATTGTGATCCCTGGGGGCCAAAGGATGTTAAGTAGACATTTAATGACAACTGTGCTTTTATATTGCTCTTCAAGACAGATTAGTGCCCCGCTCAGAATGGTAAACAAAGTCAATGTATTATTATCCCCACAATACAGCTGGGGAGCTGGGCTTACCCAAGGCCACCTACTGAGCTCATGGAAGTCATGGGATTTGAACCAGCAGATTGTTGATTCACAACCCAACCACTTAACCACTATATTCAGAAGAACAAAGCACATTTCTCCCAGATTCTGATCAAAGCAGAAAATGCTCTGCATCTTTTCATTGGACGTCACTTACATCCCCCCAGCTTTATAAGAAATATGCTTCTTTGCAGCTGGAGCAGAAAAGCAATTGTATGCAATTTTTATATGAGCTTTTAAATGTGTAATGCCTTTATTTGTTCACTGACTGTGGGCAGTTGAATCGCACGTAGGGTGTGTTGCCTTAGCATCAGTGGAAAAAACAGATCAGCCCTCTGTATGTTTACTCAGAATAAAGCCACGATCAATGAGACCGACTCGCTCTTTTTTTAGGCTTGATGTTCACAAAAGCCAATTTTAAATTCAAGTTACATTTATTTCCTTTGTTTCTCTCACTTTTCTTCCTCCCTATGTTGGAACAAGTATTTCTGAAGAGGAGGAAGACATATAGACACAGACCTCATAGCACTAATAAGGCAGGGTTTTTAAGTGAGGATATTATTTTTGAAATACTAAGGCAATAATTTAAAAATAAAAAGAGTAAGGTAATTTAAAAAACACAAAGGCAGACAGGGTTCAATCCAGAATAGTGATGTTACATTCTTACATCCAGGGTTTTTTTAATTTTAAAAATACAAATGATACAAGCTCCAATCCTAGCTAATGATCTGTGCAGAAGGGGAGAAGAAGCTGTGTTCAGGTGGAGGCCTTTCCCCTATTTTCACTGCCACGTGTGGAAAGGGCAAGCTACTTTTCCACAGAAAAGAGCAGGTGCAGGAAATATATGCAAAATATCTCCAACTCTCTTCTTCATGTAGGCCCATGGCGGCGGCAGGACTGCAACCATGGATGTGAGTAGAAAATGAAGTAGTCCCGTTCTAATTATAAGTGGCTCTAAATAAATTAGGCATCTCTTTGATCAAACCCTGTGGACAATTGGTATGTTGGGCAAATGAACTAAAAAATATTCAGCCTCCATTCCCAAAGAATGTGCAACATCCATCTAAATGTGCCAACGATGCCAGACGCTGGAAATGCTGAGGATGGTCAAACTTTACATTGACTCAGGTAGGGGACCTTGGATTCTTTCCCTCTGATGCTTCTGGCTTCTCCGAAATACAAACCAAAGCTGCACGGCCTTGTTACAAGGAGCCTAGCATGCCCCACAGTATTATGAAAATGTTAATCGTGTTAACATTTTCATAACACTGTGTTAACACTTTGTTTTCATAAAGCCACAGACTCACCAAACTTCAATTCCCAGAATTCCAAAGCTGGTAAGCAAACGATCCCTGGTAGTTATACTGGTTTTAACTATGGCAGGCCTTTAGAAGTTGACAATGTTCAAATTTACACCTTTCAGGGGCCGAGTCAAGTTTAAAAAATGGGGCGGGGGGGGGACACATCTGGAGTTTGTTGAGCTATGTTGGGCCAGAAACTGCCAAACTTTCTCAAGATCTGCAGTGGGTGTAATGGCTAAACTAAGCTAGGTGCAACCAGTACTAGTCTCAATACAGGTCTCCATCCAGAGGAACCATGGACACAGGTCCAAGAGGGGTGTGCAAGTAGTGCTTATTTTCTACTGCAACGGCATCTTCCTCCAAAATTCTAGCTTCATTTTGAGGTGTGTCAGCCATCTTAGGACATGGCAACTGGGAAACATTAAGGGGTAGAGACACCCCCCCCCAAAACCCCAGGATGCCTGTGTGAATCGGACACTCACAGACCCCAAAGAACACTGGCGACTGACTACGTGGCGAAAACTTGTCCCCATTCAAAAAAGACTCTTCAACTGCAACAGTGCAGCGAACAGAACGAGCAGCGGTAGTCGTCAAAGGCAACCAGAAGCGCAAAGATTTAGTTGCTTTAAGAATGACAAAATCTGTCGCCCCTGGCCTTTCAAAAAATATGTTACTCATCAGTCTCTTTGGGGTAGATTAAAAAATAAGTTAAAAAAAATCAGCGTTTGCAAGCAGAGACAGAAAGAAACAAAACCACATTCATTTCCCCTGTGGCTGTCAAGGCACTCCCAGAATCTATCAAGAACAGGTCCAAAGAGCTCATTTCTTAAGATGTCAGCACCCTGAGATGTCCTTTGTCTTGTTCTTTCGTTGAAATCTCGTGTCCTGTGGGTCAAAGCCCCGTTCCCTGGCCCCAAACACTGCCCAGGGGGGAGTCTGAGCCATGTAGTCGGCTGAAGTGAATGTCGCAGCCCCCCCAGTCTGTTCATACTCATGGACCAGATCTTGGAAGCGATCGTAGTTGATCCAGGTGTGCCACTCTCCGTCAATCTTGAACTGAAAAAGAAACAGATGTGAAGCTTGCAACCTTTAAAAATATTAAGAACTGGGAAACAAATTGTGGGAGAAACAGAGCCGGACCACCAGAAAGCACACCTGAAATGGACTCAAGTCCTGGTGCCAATTATTGAGGAGTTTGAGAGGGAACTGAGATTCTGATCCCACTGATATGTGTTTTTATTACTTTTAAGTAGTATCCTGTTTTCTTTATTTACTTCGTTTATACCAGGTCTTGACAAATGTTCTTCGGCTCTAAGAGCCTGCCCCCAAATTTAGGAGCTCGACTCATTTCTCAGCCGTCAGGGTTTTGTATTTTAAAGACTATATTTTCTAGTTATTGTTACCACAAAACCTAATAAACTCTTCACAATTTCTCATAATTTTATTAAGGGTATGTCAAAAGTGTTGTATCATGAGGTAACTCCAGTTGTCATCACCGTAATAAAAAGCTATTCTTTAACCCTAACCTAACTTCTCCCCAATTTCTAGTAATTACATTTTTTTAAAGCTCCATTTAATTAAACACTAGAAGCAGTATAGAAAGCAACTGGTTAAGAAAGAAATTCATCTACCACCATTAAATGATGTAAAGATAACTAATAAACAAGCACTGACAAAAAATTCACACACGTTTTATGTCATACAACAGAACATTCTGCAGTGAATTTATAAATAAGTTGTATTTCTACAGAGGATAGCTAAGAGGCACTAAAATAAAATCACTGCTGAAAATATTAGGCGCAGCAATGAAATTTTTAGGTGCCATAGTGACCAGGCACCTGGGATTTGTCAAGCCCAGATTTAAACCCCACCCTACCGTTTTCCCCAGTGGGGACCCAAAGTGGTTTACATTGTTTCCCTTTCCTTTGTTTTATCATCACAACTACCCTGGGAGGTAGGTCAAGCTAAGAACATGCAACTGACCCAAAGTTACCATCAAGTTAAAATGAGATGATATAATTTCCATTCTTAGCCGCAGTAGCTCAATGAAACCTCCATATTTAAAATAAATGAAAGCTGCAGTGTCCCTAGTATCAAATCCATTGCATTTTCTGCATGGAAACACAGAATGCAAAAGCGTGTGCAGGGCAGACATGAACCCCTACCTTCTTGTGAGCAACCAGGAGGCAGTTGGAGTGCTCGTGCTCGCAGGCAATTTCATAGTCTGGGAGAAGATCTGCCAACTCCTGGACGAAATGCACCACCTCTTCATGCCATGGAACATTGGCCATGGTCAGGCTGCTTGCTGAACTCTCCCCACAGTAAGTCACTCCCTGTTGAACATGTGTTAAAACAGCTATTGCTACTCTTGCTGCGAGTTTCCCAAAACTTCTACAGCAGCTTACAAATCAATACATAAAATTCAAAACAGAAGACAGCACTGGAGTATCAAAAGGTAAAAGCCAATGGCAGCCAACATAAAACCAGATCAATGCATTTAAAAAAAAACACACAAAACAATAGTTACATCACATTTTAAAATGGGCATCATGCTACCAAAATATATATAATAAACAAATCAGTGTCCATTAAGTTAGTTGGGGGAGGGGGGCTAACTTTTTACAGGTCATTATTTACTCTTAATAGAAAAAACAAATCTTAAGAGTTATAAATACTACTTAAGACCTATAGGTCAGAGGAGTAGAGAAAGAAAGAAAAAAAGAAATCTTAAGAGTTCAAAGTAGCATAGCAAAAAAAATCACAACACATGAAGGTTTAGCAATTGAAAATATTTTTAAAAACCCATAAAAATCCATACAGTGAAACTGCAAGATCAAAAAATGTGAGACCAGGGGGGGAAATTCAGTATCCCTCCCAACCTGGAGACTAACTGCAAAAAGCTAACTGGAACAGAAAAGGTTTTCATCTTTCTACATGAGTGCCAGTGTAGCTAATGTTGGGCCAGGACAAGGAACTAGATTCAAATCCCCATTGAAGCTCAGAATGATGTCAGGTGAGGCATTCTTTCACAGCCCACCCTCCCTCACAAGGAACGAAGATGAACGGAAGAAGGGGAGACTCTTGTATTACACAGGGCAGGGATAAGACTCTGATAAAGGAAACTTTTTCACTCTTTTGCTTTGAGCTGCAACAACTCTTCAGATCTGTCATGACATATTAACAATCTAGTCTGGAAAGTCTCAGAGTCATAAGAAGGTGCCTGTGGGTGGATCACAGCCAGAGCAGCAGATGTTCAAAGTTGCCTGGGGCAGGAAGAATGAGTTGCGTGGTTCCCAGGATCTCACGCCATACAAAGCTTCCCTCACTCATCACCCACTGAATACCCCAGAAAAGAGTTCACTTGGGCGAACGCACAGTTACACGAGACCAAGCAGGACAGGTTTGACTGTTTTGCAAAGGGGAACCACCCTAACAGTCAACAACTGACCTTCACCTCGATGAAATCTGGTTTGCCAAGAGACACCAACTCAGAATAAGCCTGAAGTTCCTCCACGTTCCAGGCTTTCACCAGAGTTAGCCTATAGACGGTGCGTTGTTGCTGCAAAAGGAACGGACGATTTGAATTAAATTGCTTGGTACAGAAGGACACAAAATGACAATCGGGGCTATGGGCTGGAACCAACCGGGGGAGATGTAATTTCTGACAATTCCCCCTTCCTGCTGCAGACCCCCAAATTGCCTCTTGTGCAATTCCAGTAAATAGCATTTCAGGGAGATCAACGAGGTGCAGTGTGTGTAGAGCATGGCTGGTAAAAATACGTTCTGCTGATGAAAGTAACTTCCATCAGTTGAACTAACTTCCATCAGTCTAGATCCACACTACATTTCCCTCCTCTTAAGGTGGAATATAGGACTACCTGCAGCAGAATTAATAATCCAGTTTTCATTTAAAACATCAAAAGAAGCAAGTTTCTGGCCCTCAGGGCAGCACAAAAGTGCAGTCTTTCCTGTTGCACAAGGTACAAGGGAGACTAAGGGTTGGATCCAGACTCAACTTTCCATCAGTGGAATGGAACTTTCCTGCTTCCACCCTCCTGCTAAAGCCTGCTGATCTCCATGAAATGCTGCTACTGTGGGTTAGGAAGACTCTGAAGAATGACAAGAGGGGGGTCTGCAGGAGGAAGGGGGTGCTGACAGTAATTGCTCCATGCCTTCTGTTAAGGAGGAAGTTTAATCTGGATCCAACCCCATTGGCACATGCAGAAATACACAGCACAGCACTCACATAAGAGGAAATGCCCACGTTCTTGGGCAACCAGGAGATTACAGTTGGATGCTTATGCTAAGGAAACTGAAATCTTATATTAGCCTGGATAGGAAGGACAATACATTGTAGCTAATTCTCAAAAATAAAAGGCACTGAGCCAAACCGCAGTCAGTTATGCCACCTTTCCTGTCTCTACTTGTGAAGCAAACTCACTCGAACTTCATACCTTCTCAGCCAAAGCCTTTAAGCTCTCCAGGAACCTCTGCCAGAAGTCTTTGAAGAGGGGCCGATCAATCTTCTTCAGACTGTCTTTGGTGCTGGCATCCACACTGACATACAGCTGAGTCACTGGTTCGAGGTTCCTTTTGGGAGGAGGAGAAAGAAAACCTTAAACCTTTCTGGACATTGTACTCCCTAGGAAATTTTTGGGAAGGGCGTCCTATGAAAACAACAACAGTTGCTTCCAAACATCTGAGATGGAAAAGGTGGGCCAATAGCTAAAGATAGCCCTCTACACCATCCAGAAACGATTCCCCAAAAACAAACCTTTTCCACCCCCTGCTATCCGAGATCCTTCTAACTGTAGATGCCTGGGACTGAATCTGGAACTTCTGAATATATCAGGCAAACGCTCTGCCACTGAGCTATAGCGCCTCCTTGTTTCAACCGGAATACGTGAAGCTGCCTTATACAGACAGATCTTCCAGCTCAGTATTGACTGGCAGCATCATCTAAGGCCTCCAATATGAGGCCTTTCCCAACACTTGCTTCCAAAGATTCTTCCACTGGAGAAGCTGAGAATTTGAACACAGTACCTTGTAAATGTAAACCAGCCAATGAGCTACAGTCCCTCCCTGTTTAGACAGGAACGGTGCTCTTTTGCACCCCTGAAATACTGAGCTGTGACAATCACTAAGAAGACGCTTTCATGATCTCACCTTATCTCCACTGGGAACTGTGCATTCGTAACAAGAAAGCTTGAAATGTTATGGCCATGCAAAAGCCTTAGGAATCGGTTAATTTCAGGGTACATGATGGGCTCCCCAACCAGAGACAGCGCGCAGTGCTTGGGAAGCATCCCTTCTTCCAGGCGATCGCCCCTCACTCCTGGAACACCTGCAAAATAGGGCAGGGAAAGCATCATTTAAAGATAAGATGACAGTGGTGATGTCTGTCTACCCACCTCTTAGATTTTTATCCCACTTTCCAATAGTTCACTGTTCTTCCCTTCTCCATTTTATTTTCACAACAACCCTACAAAGGAGAGAGAATTTCTCATCCAAAATCACCCAGTAAGGTTCATGGCTGAGTGTGAATTCGAACTTGGGTTTCCCCAGTTCTGATCTGATATAGTAACCCGCCTCACTGCTAAAACAAAGCATACTTTCTTCGTCAGAGCTACATTTAAATCATCATTCCTGTGAAAATTGACACAGATTGAACCAGTGAAACCATACATATTTATAACTTCTTTAATCAAAAGGTAGCACGAAGTCACTGTGATCATAAAACAAAATGAAGACCTTCTAGGAGATAAGCTAATGTTACGTCTGTAACGACCAAAGGATGGCCAACTCCTGCCAAGAAGGGGAAGAATAAGGATAAGGAGAGAGAAGAGTGGGAGGAAATTAGCTGAAACAGCACTTTTCTTGGGCCACTCTGGTGAAGGAAGGAAGGAAGGAGATTGGTTCTCTTCTCAATGGAAGTATGAGGCCAAAGGAGAATTAGAAGGAGTCTCATCAGCTGCAGATGCCTGCAATGACTGTCAGAAGCTACAGCCACTACAGGCATTCAAAGGCTCTCATAAGGGTTATTGTGCTAAGCTGCTGCACACTACCTTTAAATTGTTTGATCAAGTTCTGGTGATTCTCAATAGCCTCCTGCAAGATCATGTCAGGCTGGTCCATCTTCCACCGCCACTCTGTGCCCACAGGATTGGTATGGTGCCTGAAAATAATTTTGTTTTAATGTAGTCTCTCTCACACACATAAGAGCAGCTTTGTCAGGTCAGACCTAAAGTCCATCTAGTACACCATCCTGCTTCCATCCATGGTCAACTAGATCCTGCAGATGCAAATGAACTCTTATGATACTCTGTTATAATAATTTGGGTCACTCAATTAAATCGAGATGCAAAACTCAGAGCAGTCAAAAGGGGTCCTTCACACTAAGAATAATTAACTCCATGGCCACAGGCTGCAGTGAAGGCCATCAGCTCAAAAAGGAGGATAAGACACAGTCAAGGGGACAGAGATTTATCAAGATCTATTGGCCATGACAATTAGAATGGAACCTCCATATTCTAGTGGCAGTCTACCTCTAAATATCAGTTAATAGGTGATGGCAGGGGGGAAGTGGTGTGAGAGGGCTATTAACTTCTTGACATACTTGTACTTCCTGGGGGCAACTAGCTGGTCACTGTCAGAGGCAGATTGCTGATGGCCCCTGGGCACAATTCTGTAGAGATGTAAATGTTTAGATATATCCACCCCACCGCATACACTCACATCATGGAACGTGTGGATTCTGATAGCAACGTGGGTTAATTTTTATGAAACACTGGTTAGGCAAAAGCAGTTTCCCACCACCCCACCATGGCGCTTTGCTGTGGCACAGCCAAATGCTTTTTGCCTGGCCAGCACTATGCTGAAATCAGGCATCAAACCCGGGCAATGGAGGAGGTACCCTCAATGCTGCCTGTTCAGCGGAGGGCTTGGGCCATCTAGCTCTTGACATTTTTCTCTTGGATTTTCAACTCTTTACCTCCAACAGAAGACACATTTATTGGCACAAGCCAAGCTCGGCGTGGTCTCCATGCAGCGGTGGCTTTCGATGCCGTAAAAGGTGTGTTTGTAGCAGCCTCCTCTTCCTCGAAGCATCGACTGGCAGCAGAGAAGAAAAATATCAATGGATGTTCAAAAGGGGTTTTCAGTACCACCACCCACTCTGCTCCTGGAACAGACCACTTCTAGAGCTGAGACTTTGGCTAACAGCCCTGCATTGGATCCACTGAGGACAAATTACCGGTGGAGTTCCATAGCTAGGCCTCCAGGTGTTTCATTTGGCTCCAATAAGCAGCTGCAGCCTCTCCCCCCGCCCCGCCCCAATATGGATCAGGGCCACAGGGCTGGGGAAGGGGAGAGTTAACTATTCTCTGCTACATTATCCCCAATCAAAAATGCATGGCCTTTCCCACCCACAGGCAGCTTTACGCCCCAAGTAGGGGAGAAAAGGTGGGTCCTCCTATATGGCTCCTGCAAACCAGTGCAGTGTAGTAGGATTTTAGAGATCTGGGCTCAAGTCCCCAAATCAGCTATGACACTCACTGGGAGATATCAGGCCTGTCGTTCTCTCAGCCTAGCCTACCTCACAAGGTTGTTGGAAAACATGGCGTGAGAACCCAGTTGCCAGCCTGAGCTCCTTGGATAAAAAAAGTGCAGGGAAGTAACACTCCAGGGAGGGGCAATTTCTATCAGGGAAACAGTGTGGTTGGCAGGAGGAGTTAACTCTGTCTTTTTTCCTTTTTATTAGAAACAGTTTATTAGAATTTTTATTTTTAAAAAAATAACTAACAGAACAAAACAACAAATAACAGAACAAAGAATAACAACTAACAGAGAAAGAAAACAAAAAAGAGTAACTATATAAGCTAAAAGGAGGCTTCAGATTTTCTCTTCAACAGATACAAGTATAATTACAAAATTTTTCTCTTACTCTATGTTTACAAAGAAAAGCTCTTTTTTCTATTGTCCAAATTGCTTATTCAGCTACAGATCATCAAATCATTATCATCCGTTTCATGCAAAAGTTCTAGAAGAGGTTTCCAAATCAGCAATAAATGAACATTGTCTTTTCTCTAATCAGTGAACTAAAGTTTAATCATTGTTGCAAACTCCAACAACTTCACCAACCATTCTTCTATTGCAGGCAATATTGGATTCTTCCACTTTTGCACCTGTGAGTTAACCCTGCCTTTCCCAGCCCATATTGGGCTTTCACAGGTGCCACTTTTGGCAACCGCTTCTTAGGCCCAAACCTCATATTGACATTACAGAACGCTGATGTGATCTGTCACTTGATGCACAGTTGGATGTAGCCGTCGAACGGCATCCCTAGAATCTATCACGTATTTATCCTGCCCTTCCTCTCCAAATTGCTCCGGCTAGCTGATGCGGGTCTCCAATTAAAAAAAAAAAAAGAAGAAGCAGATGACAACCAGCATACAAATAAGAATCGTCTGGAAAAGAACAAGCACCTTAGTCCACCGACAAAGCTTCACCCCAGAGTGGCTCCCGATCAACCTGTAACCTGGATGGAGAGAGGTTTGGGAGAGGGGGGTTAGTCCAAGAGAACCTAGCTGCACAATACTTCCAGCTAGAGTACAGAGCATTCTAATTAGTAGAAACCAATAATGATGGAAACTCAGTCTAGAGCAGCCAACTTGATTTCCCCTGATTTATTTGCCACCTCACGCTGCAGTTACAATGACGGGTCCTTCACCTTGCTTCATGAGAGCATCTCGAAGAGCTGGTGTGATCATCTCGCGCCGCTCATCCTCCCTGGAGATCTGCTGTGAGTCATCTTTTTGGGAAGCCTCTTCATCCAGTTCACGCTCTCTCTGTATTGCAAAAAAAAGAAACCCAATAGGATTGTTGTCTTTAGACAGATTAATGATGTTAAATAGATGAAATAAAACCTTCTGATTATTTGACAGGTGGCAGATTTTTTTTAAAAAAATTCAAATACCCGTGAAAAAAGCTGGCAAGAACCTTTGTAGAAGAGGCATTCCCTTCACCTCACCCACAGCCATCTCCCAAAGGAAGGAATGCCTCTTCTAAGATGACACTTATACACACACAAGCCCCATCTGAAAACAAAGAAGAGCTGCTTTTGCTTCAGAATTACCATTTTTACTCAGATGCAAATTTAATCAGTAGTGCATACACTAAAACTTGCATGATTAAACAATTAAGATTTTTTTTTTACACAAGAGCCTTGATGGGAAGATGCAGAGCAGATGCAACTTGTACTCCACAAAAACTAACACCGAGGGCAAGAAGTGGACTGAGACGTGCTGGCAGTCACCTGGGCTTTCTTCATGTGGCCCACCATCTTCCCCAGATCCTCCACGTCAACGACAGGGTTTGCAACGTCTCCTTCCTCACTGCCGGATTCCTCCTCACTTGTGGTTTCAAACAATTCTTCCTCCTGCATAAAGGACCAATGGAGAGAAAGGAGAGTACTCGGGACTCGGGCTTTAATCCTCTGATTAAAAAGCTTATAGCCAAGATTCCTGAACAGCAGGCAGAGCATTAAAGTCCTTGGCCATGCTTCCAAAAGCAACATCCAGAGAGTGCTGAGAAACAGCTCAACCTGGGAAAGCTGGGTTCGAGATCCACCTTGGCTATAGGCAAAACATCAACCCCTGGTTCCTAAAACCCTACCTCAGAAGGGGTGTGTGGTAAGGGCCGACCAGGAAGCTGACTTCTACCAATTCAGCCCATTGGTATGCCCAACTCAATCTTAACTACTTAGCCATTTTCTAGGGTTTCCAGCTGAGGAAGGTCTTTTCCCAATACCCGAGATTCTGTCGCTAGCAACGCCAAAGGGAACCTGGAATGTTCTCTAGGCCAAGTAGGTGCTCCAGCACTGAACTATGGCCCTTCTATATTATGCTGAATTTGGACCATTTGTCCATTTAGGCCTGTGTCGTCTGCTCGGTCTATAGGTGGCTCTCTGGGATCTTAACCTCCATAGTGAGCCTGATCTCATCAGATCTCAGAAGCTAAGCAGGGTCGACCTTGGTTAGTAATTGGATGGGAGACCTCCAACGAAGACCAGGGTTGCAGAAGCAGGCAACAGCAAGCCACCTCTGTTAGTCTTTTGCCATGAAAACCCCACCAGGGGTCACCATAAGTCAGCTATGACTTGAGGGCACTCTCCACCATATTGAGGCTACAACCTCTGGATAGCAGTGCTAGGAGGGAAGGCCTTGGCCTCTGTGCTCTCCAGAGAAACTAAATGGCCACTGTGAAACAGGATACTGAACTAGATGCATCACTGGTTTGATCCAGTAGGGTTCGGCTTATGTTCTTAAACAGAAAAGGGTCTCTCTTTTACTAGCCAGAGGTTGATCCCTAGGACCACTACTGCTGACCCACAGCCTCTCTAGATTAGAAGGTATCTTACAGTGCAATCCAAAGAAGAGGTACTCCAGTCTAAGCCCATTGAAGTCAATGGGCTTAGACTGGAGTAATTCTGCTTAGGACAGAGATCCAGCTAACCCTGCCCTGTCTCTTCTGACTGGCCCTCCAGGGTCTTGGGGAGAGAAAGGTCTTTCCCAATTTCGGCTACTTGAGATCGTTGAATTGGAACTGCTGGGGACCAGATCTACATACCTCCTTCTCCTCTTGCTTCGAGGCCCTTTGCTCTTGGTCCGATGTTTCATGGCTCGCCTTCCTTTTGGACCTGCATCTGCCTTTCTTGCATCTTCCACTACAGGGTTTCTTCTGCCCTTTGCAAAGGGCCTGGAGCCGGGTGAGGAACTTAGCTTTCCAGGCTTCAAAGTCAGCTTCAATGCTGCCGTGCTTGCTCTTAGCAACATTGCTGTCTCCCTTGGCACAGGACAGGATGCGGCTGGCACCCAGCATCCAAAGCCACCTGTCAATACTTCGGCCCACCTACAGCGCCCCCAGACAAGAAACACAGACAAGCTGAAGACAAACTATGCTTGGTGCACAGCTGAGCATATTTTAACCACGCACGTATTATTTCAGAATCCTCCACTGCTCTGATTGTAAACAAAGCCATTTACTCAGTGACAAGAGACGGATGAAGAGGGCCCTATTTGAGCAACAAGTAACTCAGATACTAGGATGTGTTTATGGTTTTGGTATACTGGGGTCTGAGAAAAATCCTTAAATTGTTTTTTTTTTGTAGCAAGAAAAATTAAATTCTGCAACCTGCATAAATTAAGCAGAATTTGCAGAATTTTCAGGACACTGCAGCTCCGCCTCTGCTCACTGGAAATCTTGTTCAGCCACAGGTGCCTCAAATTTTAAAAAGTAATTAAATGGGGGATTCTGTACCCAGTGCCACTTTCCGAAGGGGTCCTGCACAGAATTAGGGAGGTTGATCTCCTTTGCACAGAATTGTTTTAAGGAACTCCTTATATTTAGCCTGGAGAGGAGTTTTTGAGGCATGTGTTTTTCAGATTATTGGACACATTTCAGAAGGAATGAAAATCTTGTGGAAATATTTTTGCAGATGGTCCACAGAGACAGGAATAGTCCAACAATGGGCTGTAGAAACTTCTTTCTTAGTTTCTAGAAGAAGTTGGGAAAGGACTTAGGGAAGATTCCCATCTCTTAAAAGCAGAATGGCAGTCTAGGGATGGACTCTAAATTGTTATTAATTTTGTAAAATACTTATACCCTGTTGCTCCTTTGCCTATTACTCTCAAGGCAGCTTTCAACAGTTACTAAAATATCACATTAAAAAAACAATTAATAAAACAACCAAAATCCGTACGAGACCAAATCAGCAACCAAATCTAACAACACACATAAAACCACCATAACAGGCCCAGGACTGGGAAGATCTTGCTTCATATCCCCTAACCCAGCTATGAAGCTGACTGGGCAAACTAGGGCCTCGGCCCTACGTTGCAAAGTTGTTGTGAAAATGAAGAGGAGGGGAGAACTGCATACATTGGGAGGAATGTTGAGAGAAAGGATAGGACTAAAACGAGACAGAGATCCGTTTTTTTATTTTATTGTGCCACACCAGCAACTAATAAGGAAAGGTTAGGGGGGAAACTCAACAAGAAGTCAGCAATAACACGCTCAACAAAAAAACAAGGGAAACAAAGTAACGTTTTGGCCTGGCGCCTAAAAGCTTAGATGCCTGATAAGCCATCAGGAGCAAACTGTAGTCCAGAGAAAGTCTTGCAGCTAGTGCCCATCTGTCCTATTTCAGACAGCAGAGGGAGCCTCAGCAAGCGCTCAGTAGCTGGTTTGTATTTCTGGGCAAGTGCACATACGAACAGACACCTCTTAGAATCAACACCTGAGTTAAGAATGATGCACTCACCGTGTTGTAGTGGTCAGCGTACAAGGAATTGCCCAGCCCAAAGACGGCATACTGCAAACCCTTCAGATACTTCTTGCCAACTCTGAAGTCATTTGCAGCCTCTTCCAGCCACTTGCAGAACCACGCAGCGTTGTCCGTTGGCTTCCCGTCCGTGTACGTGGCCACTAAGAACACACAGACATTCTTTCCAGTTGTCTAAAGAGATGACAAAAGGAAGAGAGTCTTTCAGCAGCAGCCCAGCCCTTCATGAGCTTGGACAAAAGCTGTTCAGAGCTGAGAATGCACCAAAGTCATCTCCACCCTCCCTCCAACAGCAACACAACTGGTGCTTTACTCACTCACTTGCTGTTTAAGAATGTCTGTAGAGCACAGGGCTTTAAGACAAATAGCATCACAACTGCCAGAAGGTTAAAAGGGCAGACACTTTACAGAGTTTGAGAAGATAGGTTGCTGCCCCAAGGAGCTTACAGTCTAGAATTGGCATAAGGGAGACTGGGGCAGAACTGGCTCTGCAGGTTCCTCGTCCTGTCATCAGGGATGGGGAATTCTGACTCAGGCCTCAAGCTGCTAGAACAGAAAGAGTATTTCATTCTCTATATTTGTTTCTTAAGACTCTTTTCTTAGTTAGGACGCTCGGGCTTACCCTGGGCATAGAGAAGACTTGGGAATCTTGCCCCTTTGAGCAATCTAGATCTAGGCAGAAGCCTCCTCACCTTTGACTCCCAACTCAGTAAGCATCAGCCTGAGTGCTGATCCCAAACAAATTTCATAAAAGAAAAAAAATTATCTTGACTCATATTTCCAGTCACTGATTACAAAAGGGAAAGGCACATGGTCGAGCAAAGAAAAAAATCTTTAGTCCTACTCTGCTGTTCTAACTACCAGATCACATAAGCTACAGAAATGCCACAGGAACCCCGCCCTAAAAAGGAATGGCAACTTTTTTCCCCACTGCGACGGCAGCATCCTTTCAAGGTAAGTTGCACTGTTCAGTTTTGCTCTATGTGCAACTGTTAATGGCACAAGAGCCTCAAGAAAGAAGGAAACAGACAGCTCTTAACATGCCTCTGAATCCCATTATTCGGGAGAGGGGTGTCTCCGGGAGGAAAAAGAGAGCCAAGGTAGTCTGACAGTTAAAGAGCTGAACTAGGATCTGGAAGACGCAGGTTCAAATCCCCACTCTGCCATAGATGCTCACAGTCAGCCTAAGTTACATTACAGGGTTGTTGTAAGAATACAACAGAGGGGAGAACAATTTTTTAAGATGCTTTGTTTCCCCCCATTTGGAATAAAAAGAAGGTATAAATGTCTAAATAAACACATTTTTAAAACGCAAACCTCGTCTGCCAGGGAGTCGTCTGGGTCATAATCTCTCATGTCAATGACTTCTGCCGGCATATTAAGACAGGACACGGCATCAGCGAGAGTGGATGCAAACCGCTGTAACAGAAAGCAAAACCAAACCGATTCATAACAATAAAAAACTGTTTATTTGTGGAAGGCTAGGTGGAGATCTGACGAGCCAGACCAGGCCAAGTGATTTTGGCTTCTGGCTGCACCACACAAGCCTGGCAGACAAACTTAGAATCTATTCATATAGCACTAAAACTTGGAGTCAGCTATGAAACTGATTGGCAAGAGGTTCAGGGCAGAAAGAAAAGAAGCTCTTTTGTACAAAATGTGAAATTAGCATATGCAACTCATGGCGACAAGATGATGACTAAACACACAGAATAAGAGGATAGAGAGGTTCAAGGAGAAAAGCTCTATAACTAGCTCCCAATACAATATAAAGTGGTAGTGAAAATGGTAGTGAAATGGAACCATCATGTTCCGAAGCAGTGTGTCAGCTACTGGTAGACAAAGAATAGGAGAGAACTGCTACCTTCATGCCCTCCTTGTTGGAAGCCGGAACACTGGACTAAGATCTGTCAAGGAGAAGTTCTGATGCTCTTACTGGACCTGAATCCTGCTCTTCTACTACAAACCAACATTGTTACCCACCGGAAACTCTCTCTCATTAGTTTAACCCAACACTCACCTGTGCTGTTCCAGTCTGAGAGCCATAGAAAATTTTCACCCCTGTTACATGGATGTCCCCAATTTGTTTTTTTGGAATATCATCTTCAGTAACTGTGGAAAACGTCTGGAGATGCTTTAAATTCTACAAATTAAACCAGAGTAAAAAAGATGGTAGAGCTCCTATTGTCAAATCTCACTCAAATCAACCTAATTGAAACACTCAGTGGTTAGCCAGCATCCTGGGAGCTGCACAAGACACAGCTTTTGCCAAGGTGGCTTCCTAGCTAAATCCAAATCTGTTCCTGTCCTGCTAAGCACATGTGACTCAAGGAAGGGAAATAGAGATGAATCTTAAACTGCTGCTGGATGACAACTGAAGTGAACAAAAATGCCTAACATGTTTGGACAATATTCCTTTTCTAAGATCAAGATCAGTTTTAACACATATCTGAAGGGCTGCCAACTCCCAGACAAACTTGCTCATGTGCCAAGATCTCAATCAAAACACGTTTGAAAGCCTAGGCCATTGCAGGTTAAGTGATTGGTGATGGTGAGGAGACATTTATTTACATTTTTACACCATGCTCTCCCATTTCAATGCTCTCAAAGCAGTTTCTAAAGAATAATTAGTAAACAGTAAACAAGCCCATACAGATCCAAAGTTAAAACAATGAAACAGAGCATTTCAAAGTTCTTTTTAAAAGCCAGTTGCTAAGCTAAACAGTCAACAGATTCATTTTCCAAATCCCCAGCAGAAGAAAGTGTTACAGCCCTTCTAGAAAGTTACAAGAGAAGGAAGTCCTCATGCCATAGCTCAAGAGTCAAATGGCCATCCATAAAAACCCAGACTCTAACATGGAGCCACATATTAGTAGCACTCAGTGTGGTCTAGTTTGACCCTTAAATACTGTTGTAAGCCATCCTGAGAATCCAGCATAGGATAAAAGAACAAGGTAATATGTAAAATGAAGTGGCTCAATGGGGCCCAGCAAGTTAGCTCTAGAGAACTGGACCCCAAAGCAGTCTGTCTGCTTCAATTGAACAATAAAATGCACTTGGTGGCTATTGTGGCTTGTCTAACTTGGGAAAATCCTGACACCCATGACGTAAGGAGGGCCAAAATACCTGCTTTTTGGCTTTTGTGATGAACTGGATGCAGAGCCAGAGGCTGATTCCAAAAGCAGCACAGGAGTAAATGTAAAATCTGTTCAGCCACAAGGACATCAGCTGAGCACCAAGGCCATTCCAGGTCTCCATGGGCACGTCTGAAAAAAGAAAAATCAAAGCCACTCTTCAAAATTCTCAGAGATGCTTTCTGATCATAGTAGAGGTTTTTTCCTAGTTAATGTTGCCATGAAGCCTCCAGTTTTCTGGACTTCCTCTCCCCCCTTCCACTAAGATCAACTCTTCTTTGTCTGTCACATGAATCTCAGAAAATGAAATTGGGTCTACCTACAATACAACGGCTGAACACCAGCAGAAAAAGAGCAGGACTGGGTGTAATGCCACATAATCCCATCTCCATTACTGTAAACTGGCAGCCTCAGAGAAACCAGCCACTCCCTTTATCTAGCTCTGAGACCATTCATCAAAAGCACTTTGAGAAAAAGGATCTGGCAACCTTAGCACTCCCATCATTGAAAAAAATTGAAACCTGCAATCGCTGCATTAGCTTTCTCTGTGAAAAAGATTTTCATTCAAACTGATCTAACTTTGACTATGGAATTCTCTTATGCCATAGTCAGTGTGCTAACAACAACTGTATTTATATAGCATTCTTCCAGATAGATTAGGGCCCCACTCAGAGTGGTAAACAAAGTCAGTATTATTATTATCCCCACAAAAGAGATGGGGCTGAAAGGAGTAGCTTAAAAAGGCCACCTGCTAAGCTCATATCAGTAGTAGGTTTCAAACCAACAGAGAGTTTATTTGTAACCCAACCAGTTGGCATTATGTTACAGCAGATCTCCCATTACCTCCACTTCCCCTGGAAAGAGGAAGGGGGAACAGCTGCATCTGAATCGGAGTGGATGCACGAGGGCTTACTTCCAGGCAAACATGGAGAGGACTGAGCAACAATCCTATGTACTGGGAATAAGGAATGTCCATTGAACTTAATGGCACAGAATCACGCTTAAAAACCAAGTAAGCATAACGAAACGCCACTGAATCCAGCATACTTTCTTCCCCAGTAAACACAGAGAGGATCAGACGGAGAGATAACGCACAACTTACAATATAAGAAAACCTAACAAAATGCTTCCATTTTTTTTAAACCCGCGAAATTGTTTACAACCTACATTGAGCAATAAGAGCCACTAGGACTTCCTTCCAAGGAGACATGTAGCACACAGAATCGTTGGGCATGAGTTATTTGCACACTTACTCAGGGGTAAGCAAGCCCCAATGACTTACTCCAAGTAAACCTGCCCAGGATAAGGCAGCTCCCTCCCACACCACCTTTTTACCCATGTCTTCGGATGCAATCCTCAACAGCCTAAAGCACCACAATCCGTTCCAAGATGCCTGGCGCAAGAAGCTACTCCTGAGTAACTCTCCCAGCACATCCAAACCAGCTCATGAGGGCAGCCATCTTGCTTCGTGAAGCATGCCGGGTAACATTCCCAGCCTCTTCAAATACCTGGCCCATTGCTAGGAAGCGTCGAGAGGGTTCACTTGAGAACGATAAAAACTGTTTTTAGCAAGTAAACCTCTTGCTTTCTACGGGGCTTCTCTCCAGGTAAATCTCCCTTCTTCCAGTCTATGAGAAGAACGTTTATTTCCCGGAACCCAAAAAAGGAGTTTTATTTTCCACACGAACGGATTGAGGAACCCACTATGAGAAGAGTTCGCGAGATCTGCCTGAATACGTCATAATGGAGGAGACCAAAAGGAGGCGATTGAGGCTTGTGTGCTTATAGGCTTTCCCGAAGTAGGCGGGACCAAAGCTTCGGCGATGGTAAACAAGGCGGTTGGCGCGCAGGCGCAGTACGAGCGCTGCCATCATGTCGATTTTCACGCCGACCAACCAGATCCGCCTCACAAATGTGGCCGTGGTGCGCATTCGGCGGGCGGGGAAGCGCTTTGAGATCGCCTGCTACCGGAACAAGGTCGTGGGCTGGCGGAGCGGCGCGTGAGTACCGGAAGCGGGCAGGGTCTTAGGCCGGAAAAGGGGTGACAGACCAACTGGGCCTGTACGTGCCGCTGTTCTCACGAGAGCGCCCCTGAGCATGTGCAGAGGGCAGGTCCGGTGTTTGCCGCAGGAGTCGAATAAGTGGGATTTCTGAGCGTGTGTAGAATACGCCTGACGGCTTTCTGACCATACCGTTGCCAGCTTCCAGGTGGGGCCTGGAGGTCTCCCGGAATTACAACTGATCTCCAGGCGACAGAAGTTCGTCCCCCTGGAGAAAATGGCTGCTTTGGAGGGTGGATTCTAAAGCATCATATCCTGCTGAGGCCTCTCCCCAAACCCCACCTTCTCCAGGCACCACCCCCAAAATCTGCAAGTATTTCCCAACCTTAACAACCTTAGGTTTTTATCACATGTGAAAATGCACCCACGCTTGTAACATTTATGTGCTCATTCTGAGTTTCCGTTCCTTTTTCTATTCTCCTGTATTAATTTGGATCCCAGTTGCTGTCCATGGACCAGTATTCTTGGTAGCATTTTTATTTATTTATGTTGTTTATAGTCCCCCTTTTTCTCTGTGATTCAAAGCGGATAACACAGAACAAGTCAATACAATCAACAGGGTGAGACATCCAATAGACAATGCAATAGGATTTAACTTGTAGAAATCTGGAACCAACCAGAAATCTGAAACAGAGATGATGCAATTCATAAATATTAATGCGACACATTAAACAATTACAAAGGAACCTACTTACAGCAGCAGATAGCACAAATTATACACAGTGGAATAGTCTACAGCCCCTAACCCTACTCCAACCTTCTTTCTGAACCATCTTGTTACAGTACAGTCATATTTTCGGTGCAAAAAGCCCTCTTGAATAATTCCTTTTTAAATAGATTTTAGGAGGGCGAAAGCCTTCCTGACCTCATTCAACAGACCATTAGGTGGGGGCCACAACATTGAATGCACATGTACATGCAGTTTTTGATTTTACCTGTTTGCAGGGTGGTCCCTGCAGCAGGTTCTGCTCAGATGAGCCAAGCAAGCCATTGAGATGGAGCAGAGGGAGAGAAGTGGCCCCACAGATATGATGGACCAAAGCTGTGAAGGGCTTTGTATATAATAGCCAGTATCTTCAATCGAGCCCAATAACTGATGGACACTTAATGGAGTGAATGTAAGCAGCTGAGGGTAAAATCTGTGCCTGTTCATAACAAATGTCCAAAGTTTTTTTTTCTTTTTCATACTTACATTTTAAAACATGCCTTAAGATAATTTTTCCAATAAAATAATGAAAGTAACTACATAGAAGGTTCATTTTAAAAATTTACAATCTAAGGCTGTGCAAAACAAGGGCTGGAGAGCTGGAAATGACAGGCAAACATATCTCAGGTCTTCTAGGGGGATTTTTTAATGCCCAAATGGAATCAAACATACTCAAGAACATGGAGGAGGGCATTGTTTTTTTTAAAAAAGTTCATTCTTTACAACTCCATGTATTCCTTAATGATAAAGAGGTCAGTTACCATGGGGTGGATGTTTCATATACACGTCCATTTCTTTTGTAAATTGTAGCTTGTGCTTTCATGGTGTTTAGGTCATTACAGTAGGATGTAAATTTCATTATAATAAAGCTGCTGTTAAGCTATTAAAAATCTTAACATTTAAACATTCATGAGCTCATGCTATGTCTAGCATACATATTATTCCTTACCATCACTGCTGCTGGTTTTGATAAGAAAAGCTAACTTTTGTGTGTGTGCTGGTGCCAGTCTTGTGCATAGACAATTAATAGTATGGCTAGCATTGGAAAACACATATTCTGCTGAGGCATAGACAGTCTTTGGATGCATAGCTAACCCCCTCCCCTTTTCCCAAGCCTTAAACATTTACAGCAACATATAAATGGTACAGTTGTATCTGTACAATCCAAAACCAGAGCAAAATAGGCAAAATGAGACACTTTTCTCCAGGTTTTGTTTTGTTTCTTTGCTGCCATTCCATTTCTGTATTACCAAAGAAAAATTCTTAATAAATGGTTAATTTTCTTTCTTGGCAGTGAAAAGGACCTGGATGAAGTCCTGCAGACCCACAGTGTGTTCGTGAATGTCTCCAAAGGCCAGGTGGCAAAGAAGGAGGACCTTGTCAAAGCATTTGGTACCGATGACCAGACAGAAATATGCAAGACTGTACGTTCCATGGATGGCATTCTTTGTATCTCTCAAAACATCCCCTGATGGTTGTTAAAACTGCACAGGCCACATGTAGATCATGAGGGTGGACAAGGGCTAATGCAGAAATCTATTTCTTTTCCAAAGCACTTATATGGGCAGGGAGAGGCCACAGAAATACAGTACAAGCCCGTTCTTCAGATGTTCTGAGGAGGTAGGATAAATGCATGAGGACAGGAGTGGGATTGTACCAGTAAGCTCCCAACCTTATATAGGTGGAGGCTATGCGTGTATTCCGCAACCTTGCTTTTTCACAAAATTTGAATACCTGATAACCAACAATTTATTGGTTTTGCCCTATACCAGCAAAATAAACATACACAGTCATAGAATATTCAGATAATAGAATCATAAGAGTTGGAAGGGGCCATACAGACCATCTAGTCCAACCCCCTGCCCAGTGCAGGATCAGCCTAAAGCATCTCTGACAAATATTCATCCAGCCTCTCCTTGAAAACTGCCAGTGAAGGGGAGCTCACCACCTCCCTAGGCAGCTGATTCCACTTTTGAACTACTCTGACTGTGAAAAAGTTCTTCCTAATATCCAGCTGGTACCTTTGTGCATGTAATTTAAGCCTATTGTTTCAGGTCCTACCCTCTGCTGCCAACTGAAACAGCTCCCTGCCCTCCTCCAAATGACAGCCTTTCAAATACTTAAAGAGAGCAATCATGTCCCCCCTCAATCCCCTCTTCTTCAAACTAAACATTTCCAAGGCCCTCAGCCTTTCCTCATAGGGCTCAGTCTCCAGACTCCTGATCATCCTTGTCGCTCTCCTCTGCACCCTCTCGATTTTGTCCACATCCTTTTTGAAGTGAGGCCTCCAGAACTGCACACAATACTCCAGATGCGGCCTGACCAAGGCAGTATAGAGAGGGGCTATGACTTCCTGCGATTTCGACACTATGGCCCCTTTGATACAACCCAGGATTGAATTGGCCTTTTTTGCCACCACATCACACTGACTGCTCATATTTAGTTTACAGTCCACTCTTACCCCAAGATCTCTCTCACATATACTACTGCCCAGAAGTGTATCCCCCATCCAGTATCCAGTTATCCTTGCTTATCACTGTTCTCTAATTTGACAGGCACATTATAAGGTTTTAGACCATTGTGTTATATTCCCCCACTCCGCTCAGCTAAGGGCAGTGGGTATTGCTGGTGTAAAGCACGCTCTGCCAATGACAGAGGCTCTTCTGTGGCATGGCAACGGAGTCTCTTACATTGTTGGAATACACCTTGCAATGACAAAACACATCACCTTTAGGCCGATCGGCTGAAACGCAGTAATTTCAGCAGTGTGTTCTACATGAGGTAATAAATGCAGAATGTAGAATTGTAATGAATTTCTTGGAAATTCTAGGAGGCTGTGTTTGCTTCCTGCTGAAGGCTTTCAGGATCTGATTGAGAAAAGAGAAAACTGTTTCAGAACACTGAGCTCTTTCTCTCTTGGCTCGTCTCGTTTTCAGATCTTAACCAAAGGGGAGTTGCAGGTGTCTGACAAAGAGCGGCACACACAGCTGGAACAGATGTTTCGCGACATTGCAACCATTGTTGCTGAAAAGTGTGTGAACCCAGAAACAAAGAGGCCATACACGGTCATCTTGATCGAAAGAGCCATGAAGGACATCCACTACTCAGTCAAGCCAGGAAAGAGCACTAAGCAGCAGGTGAATATATCCCATGCGGAGGCAGCATGGATGGAGTGTTGGGAATGGGGAAACCCAGATTTACATGCTTGTTCAAGTCACAGGTCTGTGAGTCAGTCACAGTCTCTAAGAGATTATAAAGCACTTGCTTTGTGTTCATACGGTCCCAGGCTCATTCTCTTGTTAAAGGATTTCAGGTAGCAGGTGATAGGGGAAAATATTTCTCTGCCTAAAACCTTGGAGAGTTACTTTGAATCTGAGCAGACAGTCCTGAGCCAGATGGACCAATGGATTGACTCAGGGCAAGGCCATTGTCAGTTCTAGGGACGGCAGTCCATGGCAGATAGTCCCCCAAACCCCTCACAGCAAGCACTCCAGTGCATTGGTTGAAAAGATTTTTATTTAGAGATCCATTAAGTTCATGGGTACATCCATAGATGGGTAAGTTGGCAGGAATAGTTATACCAGCATACGCACTATTGATATATGGAGCATTTCCCCCCTCCCTTTGAGCGATTAATATTTAGGCGCGAAAATCCTAAAAAGTTCCATGAGAACACAATAGCTTAGTCTGAGCAGAGAAAGGCAGAAGATCACAGTGAATCAAAACTCCCTCTTTCCCTTGTGAAGAGTTACATTACAGCTGCAAGGTCAACAAGCATACTTTCAGAGATGACAGGCTGGTTACTTTCTCTGTGAAATCAGCATTAGTACTTTCGTTTTCAGGCAGGCCAAGGATGGCATGATTATGTGGCTACATTATATGAGCATGGCATGAAAGCATTACAATATATCAATACAGTGAACAGATCAGCTCAATACAGAGATCAGAAAACACATGAATGGCATGGATGGGTGCAGACACGACAGCCATTTCCTATACAATATGTGGAAAAAATGTGAAAGGACCCTAAGAGACCACTTTGTATCTAGAGGTATCCCATGGCTGTGATAAGTACTGATACATCCTTTTTCCCCAGAGTCTTTTTTTCATACCCTACAAACATACCTGCAGGATTTAATATATCTCCCACTCTGGAAATCTTTTACAAGATTTGAATTCTAAATCATGACCCCTAGCTAGAAAATGCTTTTAAAAATCCAGCTCAGGAGATGGTTTTTTGCAAAATAAGAAAATCTGTGGCCACAAACGGAAGCCACTATGATCTGAGAGGCTGCCAAAGCAACCAAAGATACGTCTATAAGTAAACGGAGGGTGTCATGCTTTGCGTCCTATAGAGCATAACTTACATAAGAGTTCTAGAACCAGGCTTTTGAAAGAAGCCTTTGCTAGTGGCTCCTGTTTTATTCATGCAGATGAAATGTCTTCTCTGTGATGTGGGAGTTCATTTCCAATAAAGCATTTTTTTTTAGTGCCGTAGGTTGCTTGTAGGAGTCACATACACATTTGTCCAATCAACTGCCAAGGCACACCCTGCTTCTAGCTTTTGCAATCCTAACCTTGTTCTCCCTGGTGATTCCTAACAAAGCCTTACACTCTCAACCTAGCCTACTCCACAGCATCTTTGTGAGGATAAAATGGAGAAGGAAGAATGTTGTAAGCCACTTTAGGTCCCCATCAGGGGGGGAAGTGGGATAGAAATGAAGTAAATAAATAGACCGAACCCAGGCTTTTGTGGGCCGCTGGCTCCTTTAAAGAAAAGCCTGTCGACTAGCTGCAGGTCTCAGCCAGATCTCTGGATATTCCTGATCTCCCTGCAGCAGATTGGAAGTAGTGCAGACATCTCTCTCTTTCTCCATCCTGACCTTCCTTTGACCTGGCAGGATCCTTTCCAGCAGATGCACTGAAAATGATGGGAAATTGTCCTGTTGTTATTTGCGGGAACAAAAGAGGAGTTCAGACGTAGTTTTTAAACGAGTAACATCAGATGTGGCTCGACGAGAGAGTCTCATTTTTGACCGGATGCCCCCGCAGGCCTTGGAGGTGATCAAGCAGCTGAAGGAGACCATGCAGATCGAGCGGGCGCACATGAGGCTGCGCTTCGTCCTCCCTCCGAAAGAAGGCAAGAGGCTGAAAGAGAAGCTGAAGCCGCTCATCAAAGTCATCGAGAGCGAAGATTTTGATGAACAGCTGGAAATTGTAAGTGGAAGGAGCCCCTCCCCCCCCACCCCGGAAGCATTGTCATTGCCCCAATGGAGCTGGTTTGGGGCCAGAGTTTTGAAGGCCTGAGGAATCCCATTTACAGCACAGCCATTTGTAAATTGGCTTCTCAGGGCCATGAGGGCTTACTCCTAGCATTGTGTTAGATTGCCAGCCTAGGCTGTCCTTATGCATGAGCCCATGGGAACAATCCAAGCAAAATGATGGGGTGCTTTTGAAGTCTACACGGTGACCTGTCGCTAGCAACTGAAGATGAGTCTCCCACACTCTTTATGTGGACAACCTGGAGGAGCCTCCTCAAGAAATTGGGGAAACAGGAAACGCAGGCTTGGGGTGTGCCTCTGAGCATCCATTGCTGTGAGCACGCAGTGAGGAAAGCTCTTGCCCTCAAGTCCAGCTTGTGATTTCCTGAAGGCATCTGCCGAACTGATGCGATTACAGGATGGAGCCTTGGTCAAAGCTCACAGGATGCTGCTGATTTAGGACAGGGAGAAGAATTTATACTATCCAAAAAAGCTTAGCCCCTTTATTTGCAGATGCCGTATATCTCTGAAAACCAATTGCTGGGGAGCAATAAATTGGGTTGTTGCCTTCTTCCTCTGTGTATGAGTTTCTTAGAAGCATTTGGATAGCTCCTGGGAGAACGGGATGCTTGGCCTTGGGCTGAGACCGCAGAGTTATTCTTACATTTACTCCAAAGAATCGCTCTGTTATCCTTTGTCCAGATGCTGAGATTTGGAGAGGGAGCCACACAAAATTTAGCAGCACAGGCAGCATCTGCAAACTATTCTCTGTTGCTCGGTATGTTTGTTCCTTCTGGGAGACCATTAGCAAGCTGTCATCTTCTGCTGTCTGACATGAATGAATCTATTTTCAGGTGTGCCTCGTAGACCCAGGCTGCTTCCGGGAGATCGATGAACTGATACGATGCGAAACCAAGGGGAAAGGGAGCCTGGAAGTGCTTAGCCTGAAAGACGTGGAAGAAGGGGACGAGAGACTGGAGTAGCATCCGGCTGCCCACCTCCATCTCTTCCAGCAAGTCCTATATTAAAGGCTGCCCCAAGCTGCCTCCTTGTGGGTTTATTTTTTGCAATATCTAGTTTCAGTTAAAGTTTTTATTTTGGTGTCTTTTTCTTCTCCCTACACTGACTGACCAGGTTTGAACACTACTAGTCCCTCGCTTAACTCTTAAAGGGAAAAAGGACCGCCTAGCTGGTTTGGCTCTACTGGGGCCACAGATCCTTCTTCAAGGGCTAAGCCACAGTGAGTGAAATGTACCCCAAGTGCCAAAGTATCCTCCATTTCAGCTGAGAGATGTAATGACTCATTGAGGTGGGGCCATCTGTAAGAGAAGCAGCTGAGGGCAGTCATTTAAATAAGCAGGATGAGCTGAATTGGAACACAGCCCAAGAGATGGCTCTAGAGACTTGCAGAAGCCCTGCCTTGTGTTCCTGAAGACAACGGCCCCATGCAAAACTCCCTCTTTGAAGGGAAGTACTCTGTTCTTAGGTACAAGCATAACCCTTCTCAGAGAGGAGCACGGAGAAAGCCTTGCACAGATTACAGAACCTCTAGATTGGGGTTTTAGGAAGAGCTGTTTGCCCATCCTTCTATAGATAGCTCTGGAAATTTTCAAGAGCTTGGTCTTCAAAGACCTGCATAGGACCGAGGCTTGGTGAACGGAATACCCCTCTTCATTCAAGAGGAACTGTAAGAAAGAACTGATGGGACTCAAATACTGACAACCCTGAAAAAGTTGTTCAGATAATTTAATTTTCTTGGGGTAGTTGGGGGGGGGGGGCGGGTGCTTACAATAATATAAAAGACAGTATTTATTAATTATGTGGCCTTTTGATCTAACAATGGACTCAGCTAATGCTCAAATAAACTTCCAAGCTTCTTTGGTGTTTTTTTTCTTGATGGTACAAATTTATGATGTGAGGGACGATTCAAATGGCTAATGGTGGAAGTCACTGATCAAATCATTGAGCAGAAAACTCGGGGGAGAATATTAATTTGCTCTAGAAGAAGAAAGGTCCGTACAAAATAAAATGCAAAAACATTTCTTGACTGAACATTTCACTTATTTGTGCTTCTCCCTGAAATGCATTTCATAGACTACTGGAAACTACGATAGAGAACTAAACAGTGTAAAATAATAATATATCCCCGTAGTGGTGTACTGGTACAATGTGAAGAATGGGTTGCGCGCACACATCCCCCTTGGACTGCAGGTGGATTCCAGGTTTGCATCTTTCTTGCATTAAAAGAAACCTTGCCAATAGGAAACTAATCCAGCAGGGGAAAAGGTTGTCTCTCTTCTCTTTGCTTGCTGGGCAAACTTTCTAGCTGTAGAGTGTTCTTTATTAAGGGGAGGGAGACTTCCAAAATGTGATCTTTGACTTTCATTGGCACAGTCCATTCTTACCCCCTATTCTCTGTTTGAAAACCTGACCTTGGAATGAGTTCACACACATTCAGGACAGGGGTGTCTTTTCCCTATGGTGAATTGTGTAAAGTGAAAGTTTAAAGCTTGCAGACCTTAAAGGGGAACTCTTCTGAAAGACACAGCTTGAGAACTGCAACCCCAGAATTCTAAAAGACGTGGGCTGGAGGTGGTCTTGAACAAATTAAAAGTCAAGCACAGGATGTCATTTAATTTTAATCAGGGCACAACTGTATGTATCTAACAAACGTCAAAGTCCAGAACTGGCCACAAAATATTCAACAGTGCCCTATTTATTTAGCAGTCCGTTAGGGTGGCTGGACTTGTGACGGGGGTGAGCATCCAAGCCTAACAAGGAACAAGCAGCTCTCTGGTCTGACGCAATAACAAAACCCTGGGGTGATGTCTACGGCTCTGTTCCTCTGCCTCCTGGGGGCTGTATGGTGGCCCCTGGGCTGAAATTTGCCAAACTTTGCACTACCAACAATTGACCTGGGGGGGGGCAGTAGTGTCAGCTTGAGAAACAGGCATGTTAGGTGTAATTCTTGGGCTGACTGGCTTGGCCAGGCCTACCTCAGGTACCACGCAGCCATTTTATTGTTTACAGATACAAAACGATTGGGTGACAGATAGGGGACCATATTCATTAAGCTTTAAAAAATAATCCTATAAACCTCAGGGATTTCTTGTGTTTAAATAGTAGTACCCAACTAAACCCTGTTGATTTCCCCTTCTGCCACCACTTACCTTTGTGACAAGGTACAAGCCTCAAGTCCCCATTGTAAGGAGAGCCAGTTGTGACAAGGAGAGCCAGTTGTAAGGAGAGCCAGTTGTGACAAGGTACAAGCCTCAAGTCCCCATTGTAAGGAGAGCCAGTTTGGTGTAGTGGTTAAGAGCACGGGACTCTAATCTGGAGAGCCGGGTTTGATTCCCCACTCCTCCACAAAGCCAGCTGGGTGACCTTGGGCGAGTCACAGTTCTCTTGAGCTCTCTTAGCCCCACCCACCTCACAGGGTGATTGTTGTGGGGTAATAATAACACTTTGTAAACCGCTCTGAGTGGGCATTAAGTTGTCCTGAAGGGCGGTATATAAATCGAATGTTATTATTATTAATGTTATTAAGGTGGGATAAAAATCTTGTTAAGGAGACTGCTGTTAAGGAGACTGCTGTTAACTTATCAATGGATTCAGTGAAAGTGTTGTTGGGTTTATTAGTAACTTGAGCCAAGGTTCCTTTGGGCATTTTATATTTTGCACCTTTAAAACTCACTTGAGTCAAATATATAATTTTTTATTTTAAAACGTTGCTGTAATAAATTGCAGAATTATTTACAAACATTGATCTTAGTGAACATAAACTCTTTTTTTAAAAAAAACCCACACATAATCCAAAACACAACATTCAATGTTACTCCATTGTAATGAGGTGACAGCGCTGACTTGTTTCATTTGGAAATGTCAACATTCAACTTGGCTAGATTGGGACCACAGTTCATAGAACTGTTTACATCTCTTGAGAAATCTTCAGTTAGCAAGAATGTTCTTATTGAAATGCAAACACTTAAATGCACAGTGTTCTAAGACTTTCGCGTGCACTCACACCCCTCTGTAGATATATCGCATCACAGCACTGTTCAGACTGCAAGGTGAGGCACAGCAGAAGAGCTGTTCCAGGGCCATTGTCTGCTCTGCCTTAGCATTTGGACAAACCTCTTGGGAGAATGAGGGGGGCTTGAGCAATAGATAAAAGCCTTTGAATCTTGACACAGATTAAGGAGCCACCAGATCTTCAAATGTAGATCACATCTGTTTTATGCTGCTGAACCTGTATAGGAAAAAAAAAAAATTCTGTACAGTTTGATGTCAATGTAATGTTTTAATTAGATTTTTCAAAATATAACACACTGTATAAACACCTATAGTCAGCATAAAGAAACACTCTCATACCTTATTGGTCTAAAACATCAAAAATAATACCTTATGTTCAATTAATTTATCTGAACCCTATTTTGATGGAAAAAAATTTGGGGGGGGGGGTGGAATTGAAATATATTCAGTACTTTCCTATCAAGCATAAACTTCTTTTAATGGTTTAACCAAGCAAGCTGCATAATTTATAACTTAATTCACATATAAATTGTATTATTTGGCATATTTATAGAATTTATGTATAAAATTTTTCTACCAGAAAAATTGCAACTATAGAAACAGCTGCAAACAGCTGAATTCAATACTATTACACAGCACATGTATTTTTTTGTTTTGCCATCATGAGAGGTAGGGAAAAAAACATTCTGTAGTAAAGCAAAAGTAGTATATTTGGACAGAAACGCTCTCACAGATACAACAGGTAGGACTAGCAGCGACGTAAGTTATACTTTATAACACTGAACTTATTATCATTAAAAACATAGCACATTAAGTGTTACCAAAATTATTTACATTTAAACGAAACAAATCTTTAATATATTGTATGTGTCTACAGCATACGTAGGAGTAAAACCAGGTTTTTCATTCCATTTGTTCATTCATCGGAGCTTTTTTTTTAAGTGCTTCCCAAAAACTTGCTATTTTTCTGTCAGAAAAAAATGAAAAGTCCTTGTGAGAAAAAAAATGGGACCCCTCCCTCCATTTTTCCAGACATAAGATAGGGTACACGTTGTACAGTTCTGCCCTAACCAACTCAAAAGATATCAGCGTTGGAAATGTTGCTGTTGAAAGCAAAATGCTGGATTCAATGGGTCTTGATATGAATTCTTGGGCAAATAAACATCATAATGAGGGGGGTGGAGGGAGGTGTACAAGGTTCTTCTCATCTCCAGTATCCTTATCTACACATCACAAAGCCAGGCAACAGATGTGACAGATGCCTCCCTCCCTTCCCAGGCCCAGAATCCTATGAACTTAGACTACAATCCTAAAACATGGAGTAAGCCTATTGAATGCAGTGGGACATTTTTCTGAGTAAACAAGAAGAGTGTGCCTATAAACACTTAAATCCTTTCAGCAATCTCTAAGGCTGTCCCCTGCTGGAATGTGCACTTGAATTTTTGATAGTGGCATGTTTCAGTTAACCTATAAAAGCTTCTATAAGCTGAGATGAAACCCCTTTGTTTTTGTGATGGAATAACACAGTTTTACAGATACAAGCATGCAAATTTGTTGCCTAACATGGAAGCAATAAGTCATGCACACAAACTGTGCATCGGTGTTGCAAAACGGGCTACTAAACAACTAAAAAAAATCCCAAGGTACTCAAAGTTTGGGATGGGGAATAATGGAGGGGAGATGTTATGTGATGTAGGGCCGCTGCTTCATCTCCTAGCCTGAGACACCAATTGATGAACAGCCTTTGGGATTATCAAAAAAAACCAGTTACCTTAATTTGCTTTCTGGTTCCTGTCCCCACATTTCCGGCAACCAACAGATCAGTCTGAAAAGAAGGTTTTTCTACTGGAGTGTGAAGCATGGTGCTGTTGTCCGCATTCAGTGGATGCACCAAGAACGGCCTCTGAAGGCTGTCAAAAACGTCTGCCTCGAAAGCTTTGATCCATGTAGGAGTCTTGAAAGAAAACATCAGCCAGAAGTTAGCTTCATGCCAACTCAGGATGCCCCTACACTACAAACCTGAACTGGTGTGAAGCCAATTTAAAACTCACAGATCCCCCAACAAAGAATCCTGGGAACTGTAGTTTTCTGAAAGAACTAGGGACTCATCATGTGATGGGAAAGACATTATCATTCCCCTAGCTCCAGGGGACTGGCCACTGTCCAAGGCAGACTACTACATTAGACAGGCCCGTGGTTTGACCCAGTACCGATTGCCCTTATACTTTAATAAGGCAGTAATCAAATAAATTGGTTAGCTTGGTTGCATTTAAACCTTGTACGCTTTCCCCGAGGATCGGTCCAAGGACCCAAGCAATTCATTCCAGTGTGAGAAGAGCCCAGCGTGCTTCTCTTCAAATTTCAGAGAATGTATTTCCGACTTGAGTTCTTTTAGCCGATCTTCAAACTTCCGGCTCTTATCAAGGTAATCTAACCTGTTGAGCACAAAAAAGAAATGAAGGAATGGACGGAACATAAAAATCAGGACCAAGTATAACCTATACAGATGTGCTGAGCTCACACAATTTACTATCAGGAGGAGGGTGATTTTGACATCTAATATACTGGCTCAGTTTAGACACTGCAATAGACCATGTTTTATTTTAATTAAGGTTAGTTTCTAAAACCAGCGTTCATCATTCTCTGTAGCTTTGCCAAGAACCAAGTCAAATGTGCAAATTCATACAGCACATGAAACTGTAGTTAAGATAAGTTGTGGTTAATAAACCAACTTCAGATTCTTGTCTGATGGATCCTCATTAAACACAGGTAGTGAGTGGTTTGACCCTCGTTCAGACAACTGCAGTAACCTTGGTTCATTAAACCATGGTTGTCTGTGATATCTGAACTGAGCCATTCTAGGCTCAGCATCACTTCTAGGCCAATCATTTCCAGACTTTCCACTCCAAAAGAACTGCCTGCATGCCTTGTGAGGATTATCTAATAAACTTACTGGTGAGCCCAGAGTACCCATTAATAATGGAGATTGCCCACTGTATCTCTGCATGCTCTGGCTTCCTTCATGTCAACTTCCTTTGGAGCAGCTAATTTTTCAGGGTTTGCACTGAAAGGGATTGGATCATTCAATCACTCCTAAGGCAGATACTGTTCTGGGTGCAGAATTTCACAGATTTCTCTTCTCCTCACAGCAGCTCCTCCCACTTCTGCTACTAAAGGACAGTCCTACCTTTCCCTTTCAATCTCCAAAGAGAGCCTCTTCAAGTCGATGTCTCTTAAATCCAGCTTTATGCTTCCTTTGTCAGCAATGACATCTTTAGCGTCGGCCAGGAAGGATGGGGGACACTTGGCAGCAAGCAGGGAAGGGCAGGAAGAGAAGCGCTTGTTATTTATTTATATTTGCACGCTTTTCAGCTAAAAGGGGGGAAGCTCTCTCAGAGCTGCTTGCAATGAAAAATTAAAATCAATTTTTAAAAAATACATCACCACAAAAATCAAACCATAAAAAACAAGCTTGAGTCCAAAAGAGTGACAGTCAACCTGGAATCTTAGCATCCCAAGGCCAAGCTAAATTTTAAAAAAATGTCTTTGAAACAGCTAGCACACATCTTGGGGAAGGATGTTCCAAAGAACCAGAGATCACAAGAAAGCCCTGCTAGACTAGATCAAAAGGCCCATTTATGTTATCCACAGTGGCCTGCGAGACACCTTCAGGAATCCTAGAAGCAAGACATGAATGCCTCTCCCTTACTGTTACCCTGCAACATCTAGTACTAAAGGGTATACTGCCTCTGAACATGAAAGCTCTGTTTAGCCACAATGGCTTGTTATTGTTGAGAGATCTCCTACCAACAGGTATTTTGGCATACCAAGTGCTAGCTGCAGAGCAGAGGCATTGCATCTCAGCACTAGACAAGAACACTGCAAGAGACTGTGAGGCACAACTCCAAGATGTCTCTTGGCATGCCTATAATCCTTGCAAATGCAACCGCACACAAATCTTGGATAGCTTATACTAGCATGCAGCAATAGGGGATGCAGGTGCAGCCACCTGAAATTGGTATAATCCGCATTCCTCCTACATGACCCCAAGATTCTTGATCATTTTAGCAAAGATTGATTGATTTGTAGCATCTCCAAAAGGAAATCAAAGGCAGTTTACAGTATTTATTTAAAACCATAATAAAACAGCCGAATGGAATTTTTGTTGATTATCACACAACCTGGAGGAGCACAGCTGGAGGAGTTTTTTGCAGATACCATGGATAGCCAAAAAGACAAATAAGTGGGCACTAGTTCAAATCAAGCCTGAAGCAAAAATGACAAGACTAAGGCTATCGTACTTTGGTCACATCACTAGAAGACAAGATTCTCTGTAAAAGTCAATAATGCTAGGAAAAGTGGAAGGCAGCAGGAAAAGAGGAAGACCTAAAACAAGATGGCTTGACTCAATAAAAGAAGCCAGTTTGCAGGATCTGAGCAAGTCTGTTAAAGATAGGATGTTTTCGAGGTCTTTCATTCATAGGGTCGACATAGGTCGGAGATGACTTGACGGCACATAACACACACACACATCACATAACCAAACACACTTACTAGATATTTTTAGGTCTCTCCTTGGATGACATTTTTTTCCTGCAACAAACTAATCTGACTTTCCCAGATTTAAAGTCTAGCATCCTCGACAGTCAAGCAGGATTTAAGATGGTTTTCTTGTCTGGCATAGATGTGCTCCACACTTACAGGAAGATGATTCCGCTTGTTGACATCCAGGAGTTTCTGCTTGACTTTTTCTTCAGCTTCTTTGGCTTCCTGCAGGTCTTGCTTCAGGTGTGCAGCTTCTTTGGCCCTGCCAAACCAAACCACTGCCGTGAACAGACAGGCCCTCAATTACAAGCACACAATGCTTCTTAGACCGGGGTCTGTAACTTCTGGCTCTGTCTAGAGCCAAACTATGGTTTAGTACAGGACCAAATGTGTTTCTTTAAAAACGAATATCAAATCTTTGAAGTGAAGGGTAGAATAATGCTGGTTGGGCTGTGAATCAGCACTCTGCTGGTTCGAATCCCACTACTGCCATGAGCTCAGTAGGTGGCCTTGGGTAAGCCACTCCTCTCAGCCCCAGCTCCCCAGCTGGATTGTGGGTGAGGCACTAATCTGTCTAGAAGAACAGTATATAAGCGCAGTTATTATTATTTTATTATAATTTGTATGTGAAAGGAATGGCAAGCAAAGTATTTCTGTGACTAAAGCCTTCTTGGAGATACCTATCAAATGGAAGTGATAAGAGGTGAAAAGTTGCCAGTAATCCAAGTGCAAACCATGCGCAGATATAAGCCAGTGCACTATCGCAATTCTGCAGGGTGGGTTATGTGCATTACTTATTGCTGTCATGTGTGCACACACCCATTCCTTGATCTACTGGAAGGATCTCTATTCTAATGTATTCATCTCATGCCATGAGCTTTGTAATGTAGCCACATAATCATGCCCTTCTTGGCCTGCCTGAAAACGAAAGTACTAATGCTGATTTCACAGAGAAATTAACCAGCCTGTTATCTCTGAAAATATGCGGCGCTGGCCTTGCAGCTGGACCCAGACATGTAGCCATTTCCCAGGGGAGAGAGAAAGTCTTTGATTCTTTTGTAATCTTCTGTCGTTGCTATCCAGACCAAGCTATTATGTTCTCATGCAACTTTGTGCCTAAATGCAAACTGCTCCAAGGGAGGGGGGGATAGTACTCCCTATATCAATAGTGTCTTTGCTTGTATACTCATTCATGCCAACCTTTCCCATCTATGGATGTACCCATGAACTTAATGGATCTCTAAATAAAGACCTTTTCAACCAAAGCACTGGAGTGCTTGCTGTGAGGGGTTTGGGGGTCTATCTGCCATGGACTGCTGTCCCTAGAACTGACAACTGCAAGACCCCATGTCCTTCCTAATAAAGGACTATATAAACTTTAGGAGTTATTAATCAATATGCCAATTTCCAATAATATTTAAGTGGTATTTCTTAAATAATATTTAAGTGGTATTTCTTCCTCTTTGTTGATCTCTTGCTCTAAATTTTGATGTAGATTGGCTCTAATTGTAAAAGGTTGCTGACCTCTGCCTTAGACAATCCATCTGAAATCGTCACAAGTCTTACCTCATTTATTTAATATTAAACTGCTGGAGGGGAGAGGAGGCTGTACTGAAAGAATGGGGTTCAGGGCTCTTTCACATGTACATGCTAATAAGACCCTGGCTGTTTCCACACGTCCCCACTCTCCCGAAAATGGTGCAAAACTTACGGAATGGGATGCCTTCATAGCGCAATTTTCCACCATGAATTCACTTCGTGGCACATTTTCTGATGTCATCGCGCCATGAAGCAGTCATGTCGGGAAATCGTGCCATGAAGGCACATCATTCCATAAGTTTTGCGCCATTTTTCGGGAGGGGGAGAAGACGTGTGGAAACAGCCCCTGTCTGAAAAGAGTTAACTTGCAAAGATTTCACCTTCTTAAAAAAATCTGACTGTACGTTTTCCCTTTTCACAGTTTGGGGATGGTTTTAGCAAAATTGCTAGAAAGCTGGGATCATCACCAAGGCCTGCATATATTGCAGCTCTTTTACTTTCAGAGATTTCAGTGCAGATCCCAAAGTGGGGCAAATTATGGCCCGAGGGCCACATCAACTTGTGAACTGATGTACCTGAAAAAAGTGCTAAAACAGTTCAGGCCCTGAATTCCTTTAAGAGAGAGAGATAAGGTTGCCAGTTCCCCTTATCCTCCTGGTGGGGGCAGGGGGACCTGGCGCTCACCTTTGTTGCTGTCTTTGCATGCATCCTCCTGGGGCAGTGTGATGACATCACTTCTGGGAAGTGACATCATCATACAGGGTCCAGGAGTGCTCCCGTGCTTCTACAGTGGACAGCCACCAGATGCCCGTTCAATCCAGTGCACTGCAGTCAGATTACCTGCGGTCTGACTCTTTCACCAGCTTCATGGCGATAAGCTCTGCTTCCCGCATCTTGTGCTCCATCAGACGCTTCTCTTCCTTGGTCTTTTGGGCAGCCAGCTCCAGCCGTTGGCGTTCCTGCTCAGCCTCAGCAGCGTTCTGGGCCAGCAGCTTCGCCTCGTCCTCGGCAATTTGAGCCTTCTCAGCCAACAGCTCCGCAGCTGCCTCTGAACGGTGCTGAAGAGGGATTTAAAAAGGGAGCGCATTTAAACCAGTTATGAGATTTTTTTAAAAAATGAAGAGCAAGATTTGGGTCCAGTAGCACCAACTAGATTTCCAGAGTTTTGAAGGTGCTCCTGGACCCAAATCTTGCTCTTCTACTACAGACAAAAATTTGTAACTGACATATTTTTTAAAAAACTCTTTTTAATTCTTTAGAAGCTGACTTCAAGCACCCTTTTTAAGGCTGAAAGACCGCACAGAAGTTAGCTAACTAACTAAACAGCCACTGAGTAGATGTGGTAGGGTTGCCAAATCCGGGTTGGAAAAGTCCTGGAGATTTGGGGAGCTGAGCCTGGGAACTGCAAGGTTTGCAGGGGGGAGGGAGTTCAGTGGAGTACAATGCTGTAGGGTGCAACTTCCAAAAGCAGCCATTTTCTCCAGGTGAACTGTTGTCTGGAGATAAGTTGCAATTCCAGGAGATCTCCAGGCACACCTGGAGGTTGGCAAGCCTGAGATGCAGTCTGGATTCAAGTTATGGGAGATTCATCACCTCAGAGCACCTCCAAGACCCAGTTACCATGGCGGACTCCAGCTCACCAGTGCCTCGTTGGCTTGCCTGGCTTCATCCTCCGCCTCACGCAGGCGCCTTTCCAGCTCCTCCTTGGCTCGCTCAGCTTCTTCACGCAGCTGCTTCTCCCTGGCCAACCGCTGGTGCTCCGTCTGCAGAATTTTAACATTCAATGGTGAGCTGCAGCCCAGCTTAAATGAAGCACTCTGAACACATGAAGCTGCCTTAGATACTTTGTGCATCAAGGTCAGTACTGGATCTGTAGGCAGCAGCTCTGCAGAGTCTTTGCTAGAGGTCTTTCACATCCCCTCCTACCTGATCCTTTTAAATGGAGATTGAACCAGGCACCTTCTGCATGCCAAGCAGAAGTTCTACACCTGAGCCACGGCCCCTTCCAAGCATCAAGTTTCATTGATGAATGCTTTTATTTTTGCTCTCATCATGTTTAAAACACTCCTTTCTCGCTGCAGTAGAGGAGCTATTGATTAGCTTGCTGGAACTATTTACAAGCAACAATGGGGCCCCATTACTATCCCCCATAGGTTTGCCAACCTCCAGCCAGAGATCAGTTTTGGATGAAATTGATGCTTTGGCGGGTAAACTCTATGGCACTATACCCCACTGAGGTCCCTCCCATCTCCAAACCCTGCCCTCCCCAGGTTGCACCCACGCTCCATGAATTTCCCAGCCCTGAGCTGGCAACGCTAGCCCCCCACCCTACAAGCAAGACAGCAACTAAGTTCTTCTTGATCTGAAAAGCCTTTTCAGCAGCCATGGAACCAACTTTTTTGCAGAGGGTCACCTTCTTTCTAGCTTTCTCTTCCCTGGCTTGAGCTTTCATTTGCTGGATCTCGATGGGGTCTACTCTCCTCCTCCTCATGAACAAATCATGGTTTCCAATGAAAAGTTGCATGATCTGCAGGAAGAAAACAGGGGTGCTTTTAATGGGCCAGAGCAAAGGTCCAGCATTTTATCTCCCCCCTCGCCAGATGAATGAATGAATTTATTTATTATGGTCATTAGACCAGCATAACACAAAGCAAAAAGTTGCACTTCTCAGCATTGAGTTTAAAATCTATTCTCAAAAAGAGTTAAAAGCTAAAAAATAATATTTACATATAATTTTTAAAGATTAATGCAATAATAATAAGACAGAAAGATCATTATAAAATTATGCCCACTAATTTGTATCCCCCCGAATAACAGTAGCTTGATGTAAATTGACTGCTACTCATTATTGTCTCAGGTATTTTGCCAAGCTTGACAAATGGCTGCACAAAATTTTGCAGTTGATACTGTTCCATGTTCATTTTCTTCTGTAAGCAACATTTTTACATATGCTTGGATTGAGCGGCCTGGAAATCTTTCAAGTAGAGGGGATATGTACTTTAAACAGGTCAATCGGTGGAGAGGGCAGAGGAACAAAACATGTTTTTCGACCTCCTCTCTTCTTCCACATGGGCAAAGTATCTCCTCCCAGGGGATCTCTTCTTATTCATTTAATTCAATTTATATTCCGCCCTCCCCACATCAGCAGGCTCAGGGAGGATTACAACCGGTATAATAATTTAAAATACAAATAGCTTTAAAACCAATAAAACCATATAAATGTTTAAAAAACATACAGCGGCAGACTTCTCCCAAAACCACCACCCAACCATCTCCAAAAGTATTTAACAAGGCTGGGCGGTAGATCCTTCCAGTAGGGGGCATGTTCTCCTCTAATCGGCCGGCGGGGAGGCCCAGCCAGCATCAACCATATGCCTGGCTGCATCCTGCAGGCCCGGCAGAAGGATAGCAAATCCAGCTGGGTCCTGGTTTCTTTAGACAGAGCGTTCCACCAGGCTGGAGCCAGGACCAAAAAGGCCCTGGGCTCTGGTCAATGCTAGGCAGGCCTCCCTGAGGCCAGGGACCATTAACAGCTGTTTGTCGCTGGATCGAAGTGTCCTCCAGGGCTCACATAGGGAGAGGCGGTATCACCTCATATAGGGAGAAGCAGTATTGCCCCTCTGCTTCTGCTTTAGGGAGGGCTTGCCACCTGGCAAGGAAAAAGGCTCTCCGCTGTCCAGGGATCTTTAATTACTATAAATATTCTGCCACGGCAGCTATATATTTAACATAGCTGCGACATCTATGATTAACAAGTTGTTCAAGGCCCTTGGGATGAAATGGACCGTAAACCTAATCAAGTAAAATACAGTATTTAAAATGAACCATTACTAGATGTATACTGCCTCTCTACCTGGAAGCTCAGTCACAGCTATTACGGCACTCAGAGGAAGAAAACCTCATGGGGAGGCTACAATTATTCATATTTTACTGATGGGTGAACAGAGGCTGAGAGGTAAACTACTTGCCCCGATCAAATTGCACACTCATGGATCAGGTCCAAGCCGAGCAATGCACCAACAGATCACAACAGCTCCTGGCTCCTTACTTACCTGCTGCTTCCACCCACTCCAGTGTAATACTTCAACCTTTCATAGCCACCAGGAACCTGTTTTTTTTTTTTTTACCACTCACTCCAGTAAGACAGAAAGACACGCTCAGGGCGGCAGCTGACAGAAAACCCTCACCAGTTTATTGACTTTGGGCTGTGAGGAGAAGAACTTGAAGACTTCAGCCTTCTTGTCAATTGGCTTAATTGTTAACTGGAGGGAGAAAAAGAGGGTTTGGTCTGCCTCAGGATGAAACAGGTCTCAAAGAGAAATACACAAACACCACCTCGAGACATATTGGTTACAGGGAAGGAAAGATCCAAACAGCCATCATCTCCTCCTAAAACATAACACTCATCTAACTCCTGTTCCAGCTGAGAATTTCCCTTCTTCTGGTGTTCAAGTACCAAAAACAAGCCACCGGACTGAAGGCAAGAAGCAGCCAGGCACCTCCCCATTGGCTCTGAATCATCCAAGAGCCCCTCTGCTCCCAAACTTCCAACTGCCATCCATGGGTCTGTCAGAGAAAGCAGCCATGCCCTTCCTTAGAGCCTCTCTACATGAGATGCTTCAGCTCATGTTCGTGAACTGTAGGGAGACACAATGTTAGCCAGGAAGCATAGTTTAAAAATAGAGACTGCTCCTCAGAGGGTTTGTGAATTTCATCTTTGCCTCCCTGAAGGCTCTCAATTTTACCTCTCCAGTCTAAAATTGTGTGGGATCGCAACTAGAGATGGGCACGAACCAAAATACGAACCAAAGTTCGTGATGAACCGGCCGATTTGTGGTTTGTGAACCAGTGGTTCATCAGAGCTAATTTCTGACAAACCGCCACAAACTTTAGGCTGGTTCCTTTGGTTCATTTTTTGGTTCATCACTGCAGATAGCCTGGCACTGATCAGTCAGTTTCCTAGGCAACAGGGGATGGACTTTCTGCAGACTTTCTGCTGACCTGGAAGTGATGATTTGCTGACCTGGATGTGACGTTTTCACAAACCAAATGAACAGGTTTGCGAACCGGGGCAGGTCGGTGAAAGTTTGTGGTTCATGAAATGCGACGAACTACGAACCACAGGGTTCATTTTTCTTCTAGTTCGTGCCCATCTCTAATCGCAACTACAGGGCAGCGAGGAATGGAAATGGGCTGGAGCTGCCTTCCAGAGCCGGGCTTGGACCTGGAGAGGTTATAATGGGCTGAAGTTTCCCTTCTGGCATTTCACAGCCCCTTCACACAGCTCCAGTGTAGAGCTCTGTCTTTTTAAACTACCCTTCCCAGCTAACATTGCATCTCTCAACACATGTTCTTCATGTGTCAGATATCCCATGTAAGGACACTCTTAGTCATGACTGGATTCTGCTCCTAGGAGGTCTTTCTTCCAGCTTCTAACTGACCAGCTCCTTTCATGAACTCCTGAAGCTGCCCTGTACCAAAGTCAGACCCTTGGTTTATCACGGTAATGTATTCTACTCAGGATTTTTTTTCTGGGAAAAGAGGTGATGGAACTCAGTGGGTTGCACTCAGAGAAAATGGTCACATGGCTGGTGGCCCCGCCCCCTGATCTCCAGGCAGAGGGGAGTTGAGATTGTCCTCTGTCTGGCGATCAGGGGGCGGGGTCACCAGCCATGTGACCATTTTCAAGAGGTTCCGGAACTCCGTTCCACCGCGTTCCAGCTGAAAAAAAGCCCTGATTCTACTGGAAGTGGCTCCCCCAGGGATCGAAGTCCTTTGCTTCACCTGCTACTTCCTGATCCTTTTCAAATGGCATTGCTGGGAATCTAATCTGGAACCTTCTGCATGCAAAGCAGATACGGTACCCCTGAGCGATGGCTTTTACATTTTACAGTAGTTTTATAGTTTTATTCCCCAATATAAACTAGCTTGGGAATTATGACACTGAAGCACAGAATTATAGTATATGAATAAAACATGGTTCATGTTTCACAGGGAAGTTCTTCAGCCCAGTCCCCTTTGAAATAGACAGAAGTTGTCCCAGAGCATTAGTAGCTGTGAGGGTGGCACATGTCAGACTCCAACTCTACCACCCTCGACAGCACCACATGTCCGCTGCCCCAGGCGACGATGCCTCATTTCTCCTCACTGCAACACTGGTCTCAGCACACTTTCCTACCTCTTTCTCACTGTAGGAAATATTCCGAATGCTGCTCCATTCGAAAGACTTGTTGGGAGAGAACCGATTGTTGATGCTGTACACGTGGATTCCTTTGGCGTCAACACCGAGAAGGAAATCAGTGTGGTTCTTCTTTTGCTGCAGTTGGTGATAAAAGACCAGAGTGAAAATCTATGACACCTGTAGCCATTCTCTGAAATCAATGGCGCATACTCCTCTGAAAATGCAACTGGACTATCTGGATATTGCATTGTGTAATTTTACAATATCTTTGGGTTGTTTGGGGGTTTTATGTCTGAGGGGATTGGTTTCTATTTCAACAATAGTATTTTTGGAGAGGGTTTTTCTGGACTAATTAAATTTCAGATTTACACAGCTGTGGAAAGGATCCAATGTAACATATTACTAAGGCTAAAAGCTATGGAAAGGCAGGTATAAATATTTTTAACAAATAAATATGGCAAATGTTTTGCTATTTTTTTTAACATCACTGTGGAATTTCAGCTAGTGTATTGTATTGGCTGGTCTAAAATGAGAAAGTCCCCAGTTTTAATCTCACCGCTGCCACAAACTTTCCAGGTTCTTAGGCAAGCTACTTTCTCTCAGCCTCCCATCTGCAATAGGGAAACAACAAAACTGGCCTACCTTACTGGGCTGTTGTCAGAATTACAAGGAAACCTATGCAAAGCACTTTGAACTCTGAAAGCGCCATATAAATGATAATGTATTTTTACATATTTTATAAATGCTGTAATACCATACTGAGAGCCAGTTTGGTGTAGTGGTTAAGAGCACAGGACTCTAATCTGGAGAACCGGGTTTGATTCTCCACTCCTCCGCTTGAAGCCAACTGGGTGACCTTGGGTCTGCCACAGCTTCTAGGAGCTCTCTCAGCCCCACCCACCTCACAGGGTGTTTGTTGTTGTGGGGATAATAACAACATATTTTGTAAACCACTCTGAGTGGGTGTTAAGTCATCCTGAAAGGCGGTATATAAATTGGTTGTGGTGGTTGTGGTTGTTACTACTGCAGTTCAATCCGAATCTTTTTTCAGAACAGTAGCATGATGAACTCTTCTCCATTTGGGATTATTTGGCACAGTTATTTATTCTGTCTGTCAACAGGGGAAGACACTACATGAAAGCAGCACCTTTGGATTCAGTCCTCCAACAGCTTCAGTCGGGTGACAGCACCCCCAACTCCGCCAACTGGTCCTGTCTCTATCGCATTCTGCGCTATTCAGTTGTCACCCTTCACATCACTTGTCCTTCTGATTTAGACTAGAAAGCTTTCTGAACAGGTTTCTCCATTTTGTACAGCGTTTTGCATGTGGTCTCCACTAAGTAACTGTTTAACAGCTGTGAATCGGGTATGTTTTGAATAGGACAGACGCATAGCATTACAGAGAAAAAGCCATCCTGTACTTACAGAAATAGGAAAATAATTGACCCCGTACATCTCCAAGTCCTGTGCAATTTTTAGATAGTTCATCTCCGCTTCATATCTAGAGGAAGAAGAGCAAAGTTGCATTTGGAAACACAAGTACCAGTCCAGGAAATTTCAGAACTTAATATGGCTTCTAGGCAGAAAGAGTTAGTTGTGCTCCTTTTTTTTTTTTTGCACTTACGAAGTATGTTTTATTTTTCACTACAGGTGTGGAAAATAGTAACACATGAAGTACACATACACAGTTGGTTTAGGCACTGATGGTTTCCATCTAACTCCTATTTTGGGATCTTGTGGTCTGCCGTAATATATTTCGAAGAGTCCAGAGTACAACCTCCAGTTGTTCTGGACTCACTTTTAGTACGTGTTCCTGATTGTCCAGCATCTCTGATAATGAGCTTGTAGAAATTCTTGGATTTTCAATGGCAGATGCATTTGTACAAAGTAACCTGAGCAACTCTTCAGCTGTGGCAGCAACCCCTGGAGCGGAGCTTGGTCTTGCAGAATGCGTAGCCCGGCTAAGGCCACCTTCTGGGGCATTCCCTAAATCTACAAAAGCCCTTTCTATGGCTTTCTCAAGATGCTTAAAAGTTTCCAAATCAAGTGTGCCTGGAATGGTCTAAATATGAAACAAAACCAGATAAAGTTGTTTAAGCATTCAGGTGTATAATAATAGTAATCACGGTGACAAGAACCCCATTACCCCAAGATTTCTCTTAAAGAACTGTCTCTGGCTTCCCATCTCTCTGTCACATTGCAGGTTGACCAAGAAATCCAGATAGGGCTATACAAACAGGAAGAGGGCACGATCCTCTATGGGACCATCAAGTGTGTATAGGATGTAATTCCCTCAGGAATCAGCTGCCCAGTTGGGACACTGTATGATCCTAGCAAAAGGTGTGCCAGTACCTGGCTATACCCCTGTGCCCTGCATGCCAGGCAGCTATCCTCTCTTCCCACATCTCAGGTGTCATCTGATACAGATGGAGGACCTGTCCAAAGAAATGAGAGTGCTTTCAGTCCAATCCCAAGGCTGCTCCTCTTGGGAGTACTCAAATATCCCTTAGCACCTCCCCACCATGCATACACCTTGGAAAAGCTTCCAAAGTCTCTTAGTATAAGATGGTCAATTGTGTTTAAACAAGAACCTGCCTTGCTACAGCAGACTAAAGGGCAATCCACTCTGCCATCCCATTTCTAATGGCAGCCAGTGAGATGCCATCTCCAGAGATGCCGCAAGCAGGGCAGGAAAGCAACAGCCCTTCCCTGACGATTTCACCCAGCATCCAGTATTCAGAAGGGGATTGCCTTTGAACATGCTGGTTCTCTATAGCTACCATGGCTAAGAGCAGGGCTTTTTTTCAGCTGGAACATGGTGGAACGGAGTTCCGGAACCTCTTGAAAATGGTCACATGGCTGGTGGCCCCGCCCCCTGATCTCCAGACAGAGAGGAGTTTAGATTGCCCTCCGCGCCACGCAGTTATCAGAGGGGTATAAATGCTGTGGACTGGAGTCCACTCTCCAAAGCAGCCATTTTCTCCAAGGGAATTGATCTCTGTCATCTGGAGATCAGTTGTAATTCCAGGAGGTTGGCAACTCTACTAAGAGGTGTTGATAAAACCCAATCCTCTATCATTTAGAAACAAATTCTTTTTTTAAAAAAAGTATAACATTCCTGTAACAAAATAGTCAAGAGTCCAGTAGCCCCTTTAAGACTAACCAACTTTATTGTAGCATAAGCTTTCGAGAGCCACAGCTCTCTTCATCAGAGACATGTGTATTCCTGGGTAAAAGCCACCAGCATATGGTGAGTGGGCTGTTCCTTTAAGAGTGTGTGGAAATGGCCTAGTTCTTGGTTGATGGAAATTATTAGTTTGGCTTTCTATGATTCGCATAGTGAGAGCCAGTTTGGGTAGTGGTTAAAAGCGAGGGACTCTAATCTGGAGAGCCGGGTTTGATTCCCCACTCCTCCACTTGAAGCCAGCTGGGTGACCTTGGGTGAGTGACAGCTCTCTGGAGCTCTCTCAGCCCCACCCACCTCACAGAGTGTTTTGCTGTGGGGATAATAATGACATACTTTGTAAACTGCTCTGAGTGGGCATTAAGTTGTCCTGAAGGGCGGTATATAAATCGAATGTTATTATTATTATTATTACATTGCTCACAGTCCCCTTAGGTCAGTGGTCTCCAGCCTTGATCCCATGGGCACTTTCAGAATTTTGAAAAAGGCTGTCATACAGCCCCACAAAATGGAGTGGGTCAGTCACAAAACATTGGGCAAGTTCCAAGGCAAACAGCCTTATGTGACAGAGAGTGGCTGAAGGGTGCTCCATCCTGCAGCTGCTAAGAGGATGCCTTCTGGGGAAAACCAGGATTGGCTCTTTGCATTTGAGAAGAGAAGCGATTTGTTTTCAGCTTTAAAGGAACAAAGGAGGCCTGCTCCTTGTGTGGCCCACAGCAAAAGGTTTCCAGAAATATAAGAAAGTCTGTGTCTATAGCCAAGTAGCACAGCTGTAATGCACCTGCCTGGGAAGAGCTCAGAACTTTTCTAGTCAGTCAGCTGGTAGGGAAAGAACTGAATCTCCTTTTCTGGTCCATTTAATACCAAGATTCAGGAAGCAACAGTGTGTCAGGAACATACACCAGCAGGTGCCATATTGAGGTCTACTGTCTTAATAATTCTCTGCACATGACACAAACTTTCTTCATGATGTGCTTGCAACTTGCAAGAAACTCTGGCAACACCTCTGGTGTCTGTCTTGCCCCAATTGTGCCTGGCCAAGTATAACCCTACTCTCTCTACACCCACCCTTCTTGTTGCTCACAGGCAGATACTTTTATTCAGCACTTAGCCCCCAAAAGCTGCCTACCCCTACTCTAGATCATCCTCAGCAATGGCTGGCAAGCTTGTTGTAGGGAAGATGGTTGACCATTCCCCGGAGGAATGGCAAAGGGGCTTCCCAGGAATACTGTTCAAAAGCTTTTGATCTACTTAAGAATGAAATCAGATGCACTTACTCTCTTTGGCAAGAGCTCCTCCTGGGCTAGGAAGCCTGGTTTGTGGAAGTCGGGGTCATAATCGCCATACTGAAATGGAGAGAAGGTTTCAGGACTGCAACCCTTTTCAGAAAGCACATCTTAAATTTGTAGTGTAAATACACACAGACAACCTCGCAAATAGCATCCAAAGAACCGGGTATCAATTCACAGCCTTAGATAAAGTGAATGATGGCCATTTCCACATGTGTTATTTGCCCCTGGGTTCAATGCTACTGGGAAGTGTTCCCTCCCTCCCTTGCTTGCCTATGGCATTGTGGTACATTTATGCACTCCTGAGGTTTCCCCAGTTTTATTCTCATCTCTCTCAAAACTGCTCTGCTACAAAATTTTGGGGAAGATCATAACAAAGCCTGGATGGCTGCTACGTGGGTAGAAAAATTCAGACGTCCCCACCCACATGCCAGCCATTTTCCCTAACCTTGTCTCTTATTTATTTATGTTATGTTCTTTTGACTGATTTTCCTTTAGTATGCCTCAGAGTTTTTTTTAGGAGAGAGTGGAGGGAGATTCATCATAACGATACATTTCGAAAACATCAGATAAACTGGCTTAGCACCACCAACATACTCTTCAGGAATCATTCAAACTCACAAGCATGGATCTGGCCTCGAGTCCACAGCCCCTTTACAAGTCGGAAAGAAGCTAATGGCATAGCCCTTCCTGACTAGAAGTGCCAACCTCCAGGCGTGACCTGGAAATCCAACATTACAACCAATTTCAGATAACATAGATCAGTTCCTCTGAAGGAAATGGCTGCTTTGGAGGGTGGACTCTATGGCATTATACTCTGCTGAGAGGTTCATCCCCTTCCCAAACCCTGCCCTTGCCAGGCTCCATCCCAAAATCTCCAGGAATTTACCATCCAAGAGTTGGCAACCTTATTCATGATCCTGGCTTCATTTCATTTCTACTGAAACATATCAGGATCCCTTTAGTGGGGTCTGCTCATTTTAAAAAATTATATAAAAAAAGACTGCGAATAACAAACTGGGCGAAAAAAAACGGTGCAAATTGCCACATCTGCATTACTGTTTTTTTCCAGCACTCCATAGAGATGCTTTTAAACATTAATTAACACCGTATAATTATGTAGAGGTTTTTTTTTACAACCCAGCAATTTTAAAGCCCCACCTTTGCTTGAACAGCGTAAGAAGCCAACAAAATTGTAGCCTCAGGAGAACAGTAGATTTCTTCATCCAGTATTTGTTTCTTAACCTGAGGCACAGAGGGAAGGAAAAAAAGAAGAAAAACACAAGATGTGAAAACAAAGCAACACATGCCTGGGCTTTGACTTGGCACCTGAAATGTAACCGCTTAGGGTTAAAAAGAAAAAAGGTTCTGTGGTAAACAGAACACCTGACGTGGATCCCCAAGAACATTTAAGGCGTTTCCTATTAAAGGCTTTTAAGTCCGTTCCATGCTTGAAAGAAAGAAAGAAAGAAAGAAAGAAAGAAAGAAAGAAAGAAAGAAAGAAAGAAAGAAAGAAAGAAAGAAAGAAAGAAAGAAAGAAAGAAAGAAAGAAAGAAAGAAAGAAAGAAAGAAAGAAAGAAAGAAAGAGGGAGGGAGGGAGGGAGGGAGGGAGGGAGGGCTGGTTGCCCCCACACAGTAAGAATACTGGGATCTTCTCACAAAACTAAGGGCCAGTTTACTGAATCTGAAGGAAACACCAGTTCTAATCCAGTCTCCAATCTCCAATAGTGGACAGCCAGATGCCCCAACATAAAGGAAACAGGCCTCTGCCACTCTTAAGTCCTTGGTATTCCTTAGCAGACTGCTTCTGCCTATGGAGGCTCACTAATCCAAAGGCTAATTAAGGAGCAGAAAAATCTTTAATCAATGGATTCAGAAGGGATTCAATGGGCTTAGACAGGAGTAACTCTTCTTAGGATTGCACTGTTAGGCATGTCAGTCCCACCCATGTATTCCCACCTACAATCTGAATTAGTACAGCTTTTTCAAAGCTGGACCACATGGCAGGTCCAATTGTGTAGTTCAACACAATCAGAGTATCTACTGATCTGTTCTTTTGATACTAAAAAGGTTACAGGACTAAAAAAACACTTCCCATTCCCAAAATCAACAGGGCTTTCTTGCACACAATCTTGCAGGCTCCAATGTGTTGCTTTCCCCTCCCTCTTTCTGTGTTTCTTTTGGAACTAGAAAAATCCCCCCCTCCTAATTGCATACCACAGAGTCAAAACAAGCTGAGGCAGGTTGAACTCAAGAAGAAATGCTGTGCATCAACTTTAAAGAACAGCAAAAGGAGATGGCCTTTCATATTCCTGTTCCCAATAGCTTGACAAGAGCCACCAGCAAAGCGATTTTTGCGGGGGAGGGGGGAGATTCCATAAGGAAAAATCAGTTCCATGTAGCATCCCTGACAGGAGGCTAGCAAGTCAAAGACTACTAGACCTCTATAGCCAAAGATTGAGGTGGTTAGGACAAACCACTATGCAAAATTCACACAATGCCCATTGCTACAGACACCTTATTTCCTTGTCCACAGTCTGCCACATTCCATCACCTCTCCTTTTTCTTTCTAACGCCAGCTCCCAATTGCTCCTCCTTAGGCCCCAAGCAAGGTCTGCCTGGGTCCTCAACGTCCCGATTCCACTGTGCTTTCCTTCAGGCCCCTCTGTCTACCAGCCAGACACTAAATAGCATGTGGTGCGAAGGGAACAGCATCTTAATTTTAACAAACCCCCCGAAAAGGGGGGTGGGGGAAGGCAAGCAAAAACTCATCTCTCTCCCCCATGCCGTAGCTCCCACGCTCTCTTTTAGTACTCCCCTCGCCCCCAGCCTGGTTTACTTCTGCACTAGAAGAAAAATCCTTGGAGGGACAGTACACAGTGAAGAAGGGAGGGGAGGGAACAGGGTAGAGATTCCCCTCACAGCATGTTCTGCATTATAAGATAAACTGCTACACACACTCTTTAGATGTGAATGTGTGTGCATAAAATTATATTGAATCCCACCCATTGCGTCTAGGTAGCTGCAGGAGTAAGAATGTGGGATACCATTTCTTTAAATAGTTTGATCCGCAAGATCATGGCTATTAGAGAGAGGTCATGGCTCAGATGTAAAGCACCAGCTTTGAATTCAGAAGATCGCAAGTTCACTCCCAAGGGTTTCTCCCATTAATGGGTCTCTGACAGCAAGCACTGGGACTGAATTCCCTCTGCCTGAGATTGTGGAGAGCCACTGCTAGTCAAAGTAGACAACAGAGACCCATGGTTTGAATCAGTATACAAGGCAGCTATGTCTATGCATACATTTGCCTCCACTCCTGGGGCTACTTCTAACCACAATCTGCTATCAGAATCAGGCCCACAGAGCTCCCACTGCATGCTTGATACAATTTTTTAAAAATGTGTTTACATTATTTATACCCCGTCTTCCTCATCGGGGACCCAAAGCAGTTTATGTTGTTCTCCTCTCTTCCCATTTTAGCTTCTTCATTTTATCCTCACAACAACCCTGTGAGGTAGGTTAGGGCTGAGAGAGTGTGCCTGGCTCAAGGTCACCCAGCGAGCTCCCATGGGAGAAGGGGTTCTAACTAACCAGGAGCCTCCCAGATCCTAGTCTGGCGCTCTAACCACTTCACCACACTGGCTGTTGTGCAGCCGCGAGTCCTTTCTGTATCATATGAATCAGCCCCCTGAATTGCATCACGGACCCTGCACATTCTTCCCTGTGTCCACCCTAGCCTACCCCCTTCCTGCCAACAGGACATGGCCTCTCCTGTTCCTGTACCCTGTGCCAGATCGTCCCACGGCTCCATCAGGCCTCTATCATTTCCTCTAACCATTGCTGATCTGCCTTTAGCTCCTTCCCAGCACATTGTCTCCTGCTTGCCTGGCCACAACAAACACGCTGCCTCTCCTCTCCCAAGGCCTGTGTAAGATTTTCACAGCCTCCCACACACTGGGAAACAAGGCCAGAGAGACAATCAGAAGCGTGATAAAGGCAGCAGAAGGGAGAGGCTGAGGAGATTTCCTCGCCACTTTTCTCACACCGCAGGAACCATTTCGGCTTGCAACAGGTCCATGACAGCTGAAGCAGAAGATGAGATTAAGCTGCCTGTAACTGAACTGAACTATCTGAAGTTTAAGCACACCATAATTATATAGTCTAAGCTTGAGGAGGGATAATGGTTCAGTGGCAGAGAACCTGCTTTGCAGGGCTTTTTTTCTGGGAAAAGAGGTGGTGGGACTCAGGGCTGCACAATGACGTCACTTTGGGTCAGCTGGAACAAGGGGGGAGTTTTTTAAAGTTTAAATTGCCCTTGGCGAACATGGTCACATGGCCGGTGGCTCTGCCCCCTAATCTCCAGACAGAGGGGAGTTTAGATCGCCCTCTGCACCAGTCCAGCAGCGCAGAGGGCAATCTAAACTCCCCTCTGTCTGGAGATCAGGGGGCGGGGCCACCGGCCATGTGACCATTTTCAAGAGGTGCCAGAACTCCGTTCCACCACATTCCGGCTGAAAAAAAGCCCTGCTGCTTTGCATAGAGAAGGCCCCTGATCTCTCTGGTTAAACAGATCTCAGGCAGCAGGAAAGACCTTTCTCTGATGGAGACCTTGGAGAGCAGCTACCAGTTGGAGAACACAAGCTAGATAGATCAATGTTTTAATTCAGCACAGGGCATCTAAATACATATGTGCCGCTTGTGTATGCAGAAGGTCTCAAGTTCAATCCCCAGCCCCTCCACTTTAAGCGATACAGTTGTGGGTGATGAGGTAGGCCTTCCTCTGCCAGAGACCCACGGCCAATCTATACAGTCAATATTCAGACTTTTGGCATTCAAAAACACTCCTAGTCTCCTGGGTGCAGCCAGAGGATGAGCTGAGGGTGGGGGAATCTGGTAGTTCAGAAGTGGAGCCTGGATGGGAATTTAGTAAGCTAGACATGGACTTCCTGGTCAGGCACAGAGAAAGGGCAGAAGTGAACCTGGCAGAATCTGGGCTTTCTGGATCCCTGACAAAAGAAGGTTTTACTGGTTGACAGCTCTAGTTCTTGCACAGAAGTTGGCTCCTTCAGGCCCATAAAGATAAGGTGATTTTTGGCACCTCTACTTCTCTATGATTTCACATGGAACCAATTTAGATTCACACACATGCCATGAGCTTTGGAGTCAAATGGGAGGTTCTAAAGTTCTGAAAATCACAACAAACATTTCTTGATAACAGGAAAATTCATCTAAAAATCTCAAAACCAACTTGTAGGAAAAGAAATACCTTCTGACCTGGAGGAAGAATAAGTGTTGGGTGATCTCCTGAAGCAGCTCCTCTTCAACTTTCTCAGGGTAAAATTTAGCCAGAAAGCGAAAACTAACGGGATCTTCTTTGGGGATTTCCTGATCTAAAACCTTGGGGGGAAAGGAATACGGTCAGCGAAACTTCTGCTGAGAGCAGGTAAAGTTATGAACATGAGCAGAGCTTTTGCTCTTTCCAATCTCACCTAGACACAAGTTCCACAGGTGGCTTGAGGCCAGCCATCTGCTCATTCCTCAAACCCTCACCCCATTGGCAATACAGAAATAAGAAGACTGCTTTTCTTCCTTGCTATTTTGACATAGAAAATATAGGCCTGATGAAGGCCACCTGGTGAAGTGAAATGTGTACAGATTTTCACACAGGCCACTTAAAGCACTTTTGAGTCTCTCTCTTTCCCCTGCAGTTGGGTGCATGTGCATGAAAAGGCAGTAATACTGTTTTAAACATACTAGGATCAGGCATTTAAATCCATGAATGGCAACAAAGAATCTATGATTGTCTTTGAAACTTCCTGTTTCTGTTGCGTCATCTGGGATTGGACACAGTCCGTTTGAAGTGCATTTATAATCCCACCCACCCACCTAGATTTCTTTCCATATCTCCCATCTTTTCAGTAGGCAAAGTCTTGTCAATTTCATGGTGTTTGACAACCTTCACTGCTTTCTAAACAATTTTTTTTGGACTTTTATCAGTTTCACCATGATGGGAAGGTTCATTGTGTTGTAGGAGTTAGAATGAGTAATAATGACAAAGAAGACCCAGGTTTGAATTGCCACTGGGTAATCTTGAAACTCCCTGGGTAATCTTGAGCTAGCCTCTCTCTCAGCCTAACCTATCTTACAGGGCTGTTGTGATGATAAAACTATGTCTCTTTGAGCTTCTTCAAGAGAGGGATTTAAGAATAAGGCAGGTACCAGAGCTGGCTAGGAGGAGAGCTTCACGTTTCCGTGGAACTCCACTTACAGGGCTGTATGGGCCAGCCGTCAAAGGCTGGCAGAGGGGAGAAAGTTATCTGACACGCCAGCAAGCAGGGATGTCATGTTTAAACATGGGGAAATCATCATTTGTGTACAGTAGGGAAGATTTGCAGAATGATCATGAAAGAGACTTAATTTCACCCTCCTTTTCCACAGCTAATTTTCACCGTCGCTATGCTATCCCAGCTCTCTTTGCTTGGAGAGAAAACAGCGCTCAGATTTCACTTTCCTTTGGGCATATGCTATTAATCTGCAAACAGATGGCTTCCAAACCTTTTTATCCATCTTCAGCCAGCTGGGCATCCCTTTGATGGTGTACTGCAAGCCAAAGAACCAAGTTTCTCTCAGGCCCAGCGCACGACACACCTGGTCAAACAAGTCTTTCCCCTTCCATTTTATCTGGGGATAGCAAGACAGAAAAAAATAAGAAATATTTGTTTAAGTACTTGACAGCGGTTACACAGCCAGGCCTTAGAAAGGAATATATTTGTTATATACAGGGCCCATATGGTGTGGTTGTCATAGTGTGTTGTAATAGGACCACAGAGAGCCAAATTCAAACCATTGCTCCACAGTGAAGCTCACTAGGTGGCCTTGGGTCAGTCGTTCCCTGTTAGCCTACCTCACGGAGTTGTTGTGAGGAAAAAATTGAACAACGAAACTTGTATGCCGCCTTCTTCGAGGAAGAGTGGAATAGAAATGAAATAAATTAATCAATATATCCTAATTTTCCTCAAACACTGCCATTGCCCAGGGCTATGTGTATCCCATATTTACACTAAAGCACATCCTGTGGTATTGTTTGCTATCCTAAACAGAGTTACTCCAATCTAAGCCCACTGAAATCAATGGGCTTAGACTGGAGTAACTCTTCTTAGGATTGCACTGTCATCTTTTTAAAATAAAGCGCTGATTAATAGAGATGTTCACATTCTAGTTAAAATGATCTGACGCCTTTTGGTAATTATGAGGCCTTTTGGTAATTTTTTTAATAAACGGTTCTCAATTATTTCATATGCAAGTGGGGAATGCAATATCCCTGGGTGCCCAGCTAAGCATAAATCCATTCGGTAAAATTTAATTACTCAGTCCAAATGACACATTTCGTATTAATTGTGGTATTTATTCTTTCATTTAATGTGATACTGAAGTAATGATGTGTCGTTATATCCTATGTTCCTTCTCCCCTTTTAAATTCGATGTTATCTTCTCCTATAGCTGGGGGAGGCAGTTTAATCTTAGATCTTGTGCGTTTTTGCTGTTTCTCCTTTCTAGACCTTATGGTTGAAAGCATGTCTGGTAGTGCCTGGTGAAATCTCACATGCCAAAAAAGTGCCTGTACCAAGTTTCACACTGGCTAAGGGTTTAGTCCCCTAGATATGAACTGTTCTTGTCAAACAGAATTATTGATCATGTATATCTTTACATTCATATGATTAAAGGGGGAAGGTGCACCACTTTGGGACAAACTAGACAATACGAGTGACACGAGTGGGGTTGGGGGAACTTCTGCACATGGAGCCCCACAGTGGGACAAACAGGCCCTTTGACAAAGCCATTTCAGCTCTGAAAAACGGTGCAGGAGGAAGGCTTTAGTTCATCCTCTTCCCGCACTGCGCTACAGAACTGAATCAGGCCTCAGCAGGCTTAGTGGCCCAACATCAGGTTCCAATCCCCACTCTGCTTTAGGAGCTCACTGGGTAACCTTGGGCCAGTCACACTCTCTCAGCTCAACCTACCTCACAAGGTTGTTGTGAGGATAAAATGGAGAAGAGATGAACGACGTAAGCTATTCTGGTTCCTCACTGAGGAGAAAGGTGGAGTGTAAGTGAAGTAAATATATAAACAAGATAGTTTCAGGTGGGCAACTGGGTTGGTCTGCAGGAGATCAACTGTTCTGCTCCCTATCAGGGCTGATTGAAAGGGAAGCAAGGCCAAAGAAATCTATTCTGTAGATATAGCAGCCTGCCTTCTCTGAGGGTGGATCCTTTATTCAAGTAATTTATTTATAGTGGCATGGTAACAATTCTTTCATAGATCATAGTTGGGAAGTTATTGCATTTGACAGATTTAAGAGCTGAAAGCTTTTTCACTGAAAGCTACGTAAATAAATGAAACTCCTCATATTGAAAACTAGCAAGATAGGCGCTTGTCTTGTATCTGATACGGCTTTCCGTGTGCAAGGAAACTGGTGTGTGTGTGTGTGTGTGTGTATGTGTGTGTGTGTGAGACAGACAGACAGACAGACAGACAGACAGACATATGTAAATCCAGACATCACACCATCTGTTGCATAAAGAAAAACTTCATCACTAGATTCTGGAACAGACAAACTTACCTCACAGCTGAACTCCATTTCAGCATCCATGGTTATCACTTTCACTTTAAAAGTCTTCGGCTGCTTCCTCTTCAGTCCCGTGATAGACATGTCTTTCAGCTACTGGGGGATCTGCTAATGGCGCCAAACAACAGAAAAATCAAGGCTGTGGATTTTTCAGGGGTCATTTCGTAGAAAAATAGCTGGAGGAACTCATAGCATAACTCATTAGCATATGCCACACACCCCTTGCCACCACCAGAAGTGTGTCATTTGCACAACTGATTTTCATATGCCACACCCCCTGACATCACCTATCCTGGCTGCTTTGGACCCAATTCTGGCCATTCAGGGCCAAAATTGGGCCCCAAATGGTCAGGATTGGGCCGCTGCTGAGTGGGAGAGTGATCCACCACCTATCAGAGGTCCAATCCAGGCCATTTCGGCCCCAATGCAAGCTGAAACCGGCCCAAAATGGCCAAGAGTCAGGTGGGCGGGGCCACCTGACATGTGACCTCTTTGGGGAACTGCCGGAACTGTGTTCCAGCACGTTCCCCCTCAAAATGAGCTCTGGGATTTTTGACTGTATAATTCAGCTTTCAAAGAATCACAGCTATAATATGCTTGGTGTGTGAGGGTGTTTCTAGCCCTTATGACTCCAAAAGTCCAAATACATTTTTAGAAGCAGGTGAACAACGCCTGGGAAAATCCCAGAAGCCAGAGAGGAAACTGAGTAAGGTCTACAGTAGTCAAGATAATAAATGTTGAACTATTGATTAATACATTGGAAGGCAAATTTTCAAATCTATCCCAAATCTATACTAAACACCATTTTTTAAAAAGTCAACTGGTATCGCAGAATAAACAAAAACAGCATGTGGTGGATTGAGCAACATCACCATAGTGGTGGGTCTCAAGCAGTGGTCCATTTGGGGCACAGGATCACGTCTCTGTTTTCATCTATAAAGTGTTACAGGGGATGGGAGGTTGGCTTTGAAAAAGACACCCGAGCCAATCATCAGGGACCCAGAAGGCTGGAAAAAACAACACCACACAACTACACAGCTGCCTGAAAGGTCTCCTCCTAGCATCCTAAAAGAAATGGCAGGAAGGGAGAGCCGGAACAAACATCAAACTACCGCTGGTTAAGACCAGATCACACTGCAGCCGTCCTGCAATCCATAGCGGTTTCAGCAGCAAGGTAGCAACATGAACACACCCTATGCCAAGAAGAGAAAAAAGTGCATTGAAGAGAAGCAGGAACGCAGATTGTGTGTCATGTTAAGCTTTTGCAATACTTGAGGATAGCCTGCAAGTCTCTGGCACAGGGCTTGCGAGATTTCAGCCCAGAAATAAACACCAATCAATTAAATAACAGGACCTTCATGTTAACTACGTTACCCCCCTTTAATAAATTTGTTCTTTTCCTCTTTCAGCGCAAATGCATGGGTTTAAATGAAGGAGGCGACCCCAGAAGCTTTCTTACCTCCCTTTTTTTTCCCTTCCAGGAAGCTTAAACGCTGCACCTGGAGCCAGACGGGTTTCCTAATTCCACCTCTGAATGAAGGGGCGAAGAGAAGTCGCCCTTCATCCTACAGATGGCATTCCGTTGCCCACGTTCGTCATCGCGCTGCTAAGCTGCCCCCGGGGGACAGATGGGGCAGCGGCGCCCCTTTCTTTGTTCGCTCCGAACTGCGGCGTGTCAGCGCAGCTGCCCTCAGAAATCAAAGCATTTGCTTGCCCAGGTGATAGGAGGGCTGCGGAGCATTTCCTGCCTGGGCGCTTCTCTCAGTCTCCTCCCACGTTGCCATCCTGGGGGAGGCTCCCGGGAAAACATTTGTTGCTTTTTTTAAAAAAAAAAAACAATTTCACGAGGAACACAAATCCGTGTCCCTTGCACAAAATGCCCAAGAGTGGCTGAGATGCCCCTTATTAGGGACGGCTGCGGCGGTTATTCATGATTCTTAAGAGAAAATCCATCAATATTTATGGCATTCTCTAAAGTGCTGAATAAATTGCTGGTGCTGGATAAATGGCAGAGATCAAAGACTCCTTGTGGGGTATCAGACTGCATGGCAGGATGTGTGTGTGTGAGTAAGAGAGAGAGAGAACAAAAGCTTAAACCTTATTTATTGGTTTGTTTATGTATGTCATTTATAGTCCGCCTTTGTCACGGAGACTCAAGGCAGATTACACAGTGTGAGATTAGTACAGTCGGTATCAAGGACGTTTCCAGAGACAATGCCACAGGGGAAATAAATACAAGTTTACAAAGAGATAAAACAGTAGCAAGAATCCAAGACAGAGTTGAAGAAATGCTGGAACAGAACATAAGCAATTCTAGGACTGGCATTAGACAACATGAAGCACAGGTAGCTCATAGGAGTACATACTTAAAGCAACAGATAGTACATAAAGCAACATAGTGGTGAAGTCTATGGTCCCTAACTCATTAGCAAAGCATCTGAGACATCTCCCTATAATACGGCCCTCCTGTCTGAGTAGAAAGCCTTTTTGAATAATTCGGATTTGCATTGTTTGTGGAAAGCCAGGAGAGTGGGGGCTCTCCTGACTTCCTCAGGCAGGCCATTCCACAGGGTAGGGGCCACCACAGAGAAAGCCCGTGTACGGGCTGCTGTTGATTTCGCCCGTGTGCAGCCTGGCACCTGCAAGAGACCCTGTTCAGATAAGCAAAGCTTGCTTTGCCCGGTAACCAATCATATACTCATTTTCCAAGCCTACCTACCTTACAGGGGAACTGTGTGTACTACCCATTTATTTTATTTACTTATTTCATTTATGTCCCACCTTTCTCCCAATGGGGACCCAAAGTGGTTTACATCATTCTCTTCTCCTTCATTTTATTTCACAACAACCCTGTGAGGTAGATTGGGCTGAGAGAATGTGACTGGCCCAAGATCACTCAGCGAGCTTCCAAGGCAGAGTGGGGATTCGAACCTGGGTCTCCCAAATCTTGCCCAGCACTCTAACCACTACACCACATTATTTATTTAGTTCATTTTTATCTCACTCTTTCTCCAAGCAGAATTCCGTTCTTCCCACTTCCATTTTATTTACTATTTATTTACTTCATTTATACTCTGCCTTTCTCCCCAACAGGGACCCAAAGCGGCTTACATCACTCTCCCAGCCTCCATTTTTTCCTCACAACAATCCTGTGAGGTAGGTTAGAATAAGTGAGAACAATTGCCCCAAAGTCACTCAGTCAGGTTCATGACAAACAGAGATTTGAAGCCAGTCTTCTCAGCCCTGGTCCAACAATCTTGTGAGGTGGCTTATGTCAAGTGAAACAGATGGCCCAAGGTCACCCAATCACTTTCATGATAAGTGGAGATTTGTATGCACATCTCTTCCATCCTAGTCCAGCCCTCTGCCCACTATACAACACAGCCCCCTTAGCACCTTAGAAGAAGGATGTAAAATAATACATAATGAATCTAATAATAATTGCATTGCTGTTTGCTATTTATAGCTTCTACTTTGTAGGGTAATATAAGAAAACCAAGGTCTCTGCCCCAAGGATCTTACAGTATAATATGACCATCTTAGGCATGTTATGTATGCATGGGATTATTCGCTGAATTCAACAGCCAGGGGAAGACAGTAGAAAGAAGTGCTTGGGCTGGTCAAGAGAAGAAATGCACAAGAGCAAATGTTTTTCACTTTGGTCCACTTAGAAGAGTGGATCTCAAATCCTGCTTCAAGGGACTTTATCATAGGTGCTTCAGTGAAAGAATTTATAATGGCAAATCATATTAGCTGAATATATCTTCTCCTGCCACAGTGCTGTCCAAAAGGGCTGTGCTGGCACTGGGCTGTAAACTAATACATGTCCTAAAAGATGCCCCACAATCATTTGCAATGCACAGGTTTGCATGCTGGAGTATTTCAACAGACAAATCCTTTTAGAATGCCAGCACACCCCTGGTACCCCAAAGAGCATTCTTGACATAAAAATTAAGTTGGGAACACCAAACAGACTCTCCCCGTTCTGCTAGAGCAATGCCTTGCTGTTTTGCAAACTCTTTACTAAAAAAAAAAAAGTTTTCTTAATCAGGCCAATCCTAAACCAAATGGCACCTCAGGCAAGGAAATTCTTTAACACACCCCACTTCCTCCTGTTCAGCTTTTGAATATTTTATTTTGTTATTACATTTGTAGCTCATTTGATGACTTTGATGCCCAGATTGGCACACACGAGTCATCCTCGTGTTAGACAATAACGTGAATCGATTGCTTACCAGTCTCAGGATGTTTGTTTCTGTGGTATTGATTATATGGTAATCATTAATATACAGGCTATTTGGTGAATGGGCAATGACGTAAATTTTCTCAGAAATATATATTAAAAAACCCAGTGACTCAGTGCTGGCTAATCTACCTCATAAGGCTGTTGGGAAGATAAAATTGAGAAGGGGACAATATTGTTAAACCACTTCGGGTCCCCATGGAAAGAAAAGAGATGTAAAAATGAAGTCTATAAATAAAGGCTTTTCTAAGATCGTAGTTGTAGTAGTAGTAGTACCAACAACATTTGATTTATATACCACCCTTCAGGATGACTTAACACCCACTCAGAGTGGTTTACAAAGTATGTCATTATTATCCCCACAACAAAACACCCTGTGAGGTGGGCGGGGCTGAGAGAGCTCCAGAGAGCTGTGACTGATCCAAAGTCACCCAGCTGGCTTCAAGTGGAGGAGTAGGGAATCACAGCTCTCCAGATTAGAGTCCCGCGCTCTTAACCATTACACCAAACTGGCTCTCCCATCCACCCAAGTACCCATCCACAAGGAGGCTGTCTGCTGTATCTCTGCATGATGCTGTGGCTTTGCCTCCCTTTAATCAGCATCTACTATCTCTGTGTCTGGTGTGGTTGGATCATTCAGTTCCTTCCGAGGCACAGATATGGCAGAAAAGCATCTTCAGAGAAAAGTGCCTGTTGAAACCCTGTGAGAGTCATTGCCCTGGGCTTGCCTCTGCTCTGTCCATTGATTGGGCACCTCCGCATCAGCAACTTATGCATAGATCAGACCGACGTGTTTTAAAAGTATGTTTTTCACATGTAAGAGTGAAGGGTGAGAGTTTTTTAAAGATGTGCCTTGGGAACCATTATGAAGTTGACAACAATGCGTCTGTGCATTTAAATGTACATCTGCCCTAATTTCATAGAAAGAGACAGCGGAAGTGACATGTGGACAGAAGGTGGTGGTAAGCCACCCCTTACCTTTAGCTTCCCTCCCCAACGTGCTTTCTCAGCTGAGGTTCAATGCAAGATTGGCTGGGAGGAAAAGGCTTGGCAGTAGATTTGGGCACCACAACAGAAGACAGAAAATTACCTAGCACGTATGTTGGTGGCTTGTGAAACTGTTTGCCTTCCCAGCTCCAAGCTTGTGGGGAGCATTCCAGAGGGGGAAGAGAACGTTTCCTTTCAGCATGCCATCCTCATCTCATTGCTGTGCCTGTTATTTCCTTTCTAGGTTTGGTAAGTGGCAGCGATTCCCACCTTGCCTTCCTTCTCCTTGTGAAAACAACAGGGCCCTCTACTGGCTGGCATTTCCCTGTTAGGAGAAGATGTGGCCTGCAGCGGCGTCAGAAAGACGATCAGTTTGGAATCTTTCTCCCAGAGACTCCCCAATTCTTGGGTTCTGCTAGAATTCAGGTGTGTGGGGAGGTTCAGCAGTAAACAGCCTCCAGAACCATCTTCTCTCTCTCTCTCCTTGCAGCACAGCGGGCACAACCCACTAGGGTTGCCAGCCTCCAGGTAGTGGCTGGAGATCTCCTGGAATTACAACTGGTCTCCAGGTCACAAAGATCAGTTCACCTGGAGAAAATGGCTACTTTTGGGGGTGGACTCTGTGGAATTATGCCATGCCAAGGTCCTTTCCCTCCCCAAACCCCACTTTCTCCAGGTTTCTCCAGGTTTCACCCCTCAGATCTCCAGGAATTTCCCAACTTGGAGCTGGCAACCCTACAACCCGCAGCAATTCTCCCTTCTCATCTCAGACCACACCTGAGTCACATCTTACCTAGCTTAAAACAGGGTTTCTAAACCCTCCTCTTGACTCTTGTGGGGGACAAAATATTTTTTTAAACCCTTAGCCTTTCTCATTCTTCCACTGATGCTGCTAAAGGGAAGCAGCCCACAGCCCCCTTGGACAAAGAAAGAAAGAAGCCCCTTCCCCCACACTCTGCTGGTGTTACTGGTGCTGGTGTTACTTTTATGGACACAATGATGTCTCTCCTCTGGTTGAAGCAGCAATGGCACCAAAAGCAGAGAACGATGGCCTCAGTCTACCTTCATTCTATTTTCCCACTCGTACTTTTGCCCTAGGTTGGCACCTGTCTTTGTGTTGTGGTGAACAGCCCTGAATTCTCTGTTATTTTTGTGTACGCATGTGGGGAATGGTCTTGTACCGTGGAGGGAGAGGCTCTTGATTTTCTCACGTTTGTGTGAGAATTCTGTGGCTGCCTCCTATGTCTGTTGTGCTCCAAGCTTAAGCTAAATAAGCTGCAGTTGAAGGCTTCAGCTTATGAGGGGCCTTTTTAAAAAAAGGTACTGAATTGCCATTTTGGGGTGATGCCATAAGGCCTCTTAAACTTGAGCAAATTTAAGGCCTCGGAGTATGTTCATCTTGCCTGGGTTCTGCTTGGTAGCCCATTTCACACACACACCCTCTGGTTGCGCCTCTGTGATGTGCTCCCAATCAAAATTTTGGATGAAAATGTCCAAACTTTGGCCAAAGGATGCATATTTTAATGGGCTCTCTACATGTTCTGGAACTCTGTGGTGGGAACAGCACTCTGCAATGCCTCTGAGGTCAAGGTCACAAGCTCTGAATTTCAGCATGTAGATGGACTTTATCGCAAGGGAAGAGTGGGGGGACACAAGACTGCTGTTTTCGATGGCAGCTGTGTGTCCACTGTAACATCGTGTTCCCACCTAAGATTTCCTGTGAAGAGGTATCCATCAGAAGTGGCTCAAGACACTTTGCTGTCCCAACACTGTCCTTGCATGTTGCCCTACTGCAGAAGGACAGAGTGTATGTGGAGAGGGTATACTGCCTCTAGTGCTATTCCTGCCCACTCGGCCCACCAACCGACCACTTTCTTTGCTCGGGCATCAAACAAGCTTTGGCGCCCATTCCTTGGGTGTCACTTTGCTCCCTCCCCAGGACTGCCGCCATCAGAACAAATTACTCCAATAATGAGCTGCAGCATCCGTCACGTAGAAGAAGAGGCGTAATGCAAATTTGCTTTATTTCCTTAATTCTTGCCAGTTGGAGAATTCTGCTTTTTTGTGATGTAGGATTTGGATCCCATGATACAGATTGCTAAATTTGTTGAGTACAGAATGGCCACCACTCTGAAGGAGGACTTGCTGCTGTAGATCAAGAGAATTGCTTTGGCTACCACAGTGAGGCTCTTAATCTTTCTCTCCTTAACTAACTGCCAGGGCAGACAAGAGAGAGCCACCATCTCTGTGGCAGGGTTGCTGTTTCCCCCAGGACTCCCATTTCCCCTCTGTGTTCTTCTCCATCAACAGGGACTGTCCAAGGAGCCTGTAGCCCCCTGAGAAATCCCCCCCAACCTTGTGTGCCTGTATAAAGTACTGTTCTAAATGTTCCTTTGAGGAAAGAAATTGTGCTGTATGTCTGCAGCCAGAGCAACTGAACTGTGCAGAGAGATGGCAGATGCTTTCATCTGTGGGTGGATACTTCGGAGGACTAGAGCAGGGCTTTTTTTCAGCAGGAACGCGGTGGAACGGAGTTCTGGAATCTCTTGAAAATGGTCACATGGCTGGTGGCCCCGCCCCCTGATCTCCAGACAGAGGGGAGTTTAGATTGCCCTCCGCACTGCTGGAGTGGTACGGAGGGCAATCTCAACTCCCCTCTGTCTGGAGATCAGGGGGCGGGGCTACCAGCCATGTGACCATTTTCTCCAAGGGCAACCCACTGAGTTCCACCACCTCTTTTCCCAGAAAAAAAGCCCTGGAAAAGCATTTCCTTTCAATTGCCTTGTATCTCTTGGCACAGTAGCCTTCCCCTGACACAAAATTTTGGAGTCATTATGCTAGACTTGATGAATGATGGGTTGATATGGCAACAGTGTAATGTTATGTTGAACATATTTCACACAACCTGTCTTATTTTGGCTGGCAAACACCCAGTGAGATTAGCCAAACTGGTAGGTCAAGGTGGAATCCTTATCAAGTCCATTCACAAAAAAGCTTGCCCTCCGATTTCACCTTTTCTGTCCCAAGTCTGGTCCTGGGTGTCAGCGGTGTCCTAGGTGTGGCTCCAGGTGTTGTCCCAGGTGAGTTAGGATGAACAGATGAGACCCCTACCTGGACAAATTCTGCCCTGCACCTTGACCATGTCTTTTGTATGTACCTGCAGGTGTTGAGGTAGGCATTGCGCATTCAAAATAGAAGTTTCATAACAAAAATAACAAAACATGGTCTGTGCAAAGGTAAGTGGCTAAAGCAGCAGTTTACGGTAAATTGAACGGCCAGCTTATTTGTCACTTGTGAATAGTCTTGTAAAACAAACAAACTAGATGAGGCTGGTCTGAAATGCATCATTATTCTCAGCTTAGAGTAACTGCTGCTTCTGTTCCTTCCATTTAAGTCCAGACAGAGATTCATGAGATTCTAAAGGGCAGAGGTAGAACTGATGTTCTGTGTGCCATGTGACCATGTTTATCTGTTTAGAAAATTTGTACATGCCTCTCAAGACCTGCTTGAGGCAGCTCACAAGAATAGAAACCAAGCACACAGACAATAAAAGCAAGTCATCCCTATCAAGGAACAGATTTGCAAGCCCCATTCCCTCAGATTCCCGGAGCTTGGAAAAGCCCTGCACCCATCTCTGGTTTCTGCCTAGCAACATCACCCATTTCCCTTACTCTTGGAGTGTACCAACTTCTGCTGCCACCCACAAATCAGTATCTCCTGCTAGGTGGATTTGTACGTCTAGCACTCTTGTATCTGCATTGCCACTTAAAGGCTCTGCCTAGTTGCTGCATCTCCCACTTTACTCGTATTCGCTAGCGTGAGGATGATCAATTGCATCTTCAAGATTTCATGTTCTCAAGCTCAGCGGATGGCAAGTTCACCCGCTATCCCTCCTCATTACCAGTCTTTGAAAAGCAGGACTGAATAGGTGTAGCATGTTTGCAGAGATCAGGCTTTGCACATTCAAAATAGAAGTTTCATAACAAAAATAACAAAACGTGGTCTGTGCAAGCATGATTGAGGAAAGAAATAAAGAAAAGATGAAAACATGCAACCCTCTAAACCCTGAATGCTATAGTTCTCCTAGCCATGTTTAATTAAGAAGTGATAATTCTTGAAGTGTTAGCATTTAAAAGTCGGTCATTATCTTAGTTCTCAGAGTCAGGACTTCTCACACAACGCAGTCCCTATTCAAATCAAGCACTCGTGCCTGAGAATTAACTTTCAAAAATTGCTGGGAGCTCCAAACACTGAACTCACAACACATGTCTGCTTTGACAAGACTCCCAAGGCCAACCCAGAAACAGGATTACCAACAGAAGTCTTGCAGTTCTATTTGTAATGTGCAGAACCTCCATGTTCAGAGGCCGTGTACCTGCAAGTACCAGATGCTGGGGGCATGGCTATAACTTGTGTACCCCACTCATGAGCTCCCTGAGGCATCTGGTTAGCCACTGTCAGTGAAAAAATGCTGGCCTTGAGGAATCATTTGCATAAGCTGGCCTGATGGGATTCTTTCATTCCTCTTCTAGTGCCTGGGTTTGGAGCAGTAGTGACAGCTAAAGCAACAAAATATGGTTAGTCTTACTTGTACCTTCAATCCCGACTCTTGTGGACCCAGCTATTCCTTGGGGGGGGGGCGCTCTTCTCCTTTTGTCCCGTCCCACTGCTCTGCGTAGCTGGCCACAGCTGTCTTTCCTGGGAGAATGCAAAATCATGCCTATTTGTGCATGCAAGTTCAGTAAATATATATTTTGTTTAGAGCAGCATAGGATGAAATATCACTTGCTAGTTCTTTCAGTAAGAGGTTATTAATGCACAGCTGTTTGGCTGACTTTGGAGGTGAGTGGAGGTCTGAAGCTCTTCCTTGCCTTTTCTTTCCCATTTGACTCTCTTTATCTTAATAACTTGCCGAGGGAGTCAGAGAGGTATTCAGCTCTTGAGTCTCCGAAGAGGGCAACTGCTTTGTTATCCAAGCCAGCTTCTCAGTCAAAGATTCAGATGTTGTAATGACAGAAGAAATATAAAAAGGTTCAATTATCCTGGTTGTAGCCAGATAAAGAGGAACTTAAACTTCTAAGTTAAATAAAAGGCAGTTAAAAGCTAGAGAGCAACTAAAACAGCTCCTCACTCATCACCATCTTGCCTCAAGTAAGTCTGTCTTCTATATTCTGAAGGACTTTCATCTCACAAGAGACAATCTGGTTGGCTCTTTTATATTGTGTCTTCCCTGGCAAGCCTGTCAAATACATCTGCTCCAAATCTGCAGCAGCGGCTTTCATTCTGGCAGACCATTCAAAGTGCAGGAGATACGTTTGGCTAGAAGTAGCAGATTTCTTCAGGTTGCCTGTGACAGACTGCACGATCTTGTCAGCAGTCCTTTCCGTGGACATCATCACCCGAGAGCTCCAGGCTCTGCATGTAAAATGATCAAAGTGGGTATACAAATCCTCGCACACTCTTGAGATGCCCTCCTTGGGAAGGGTATCTAATGCGAGCATCTACGCACCTTGTCTAGCGCCTGTTCAAATACGGTGTTGGCTAAAAAACCACCAGTCCTTGAGATGAAACCACTTTCAGCTAGATCCCGCTAGGTGGCTCCCTAAGGGGCTCTCTAAGATTGATTCCAGCAGGTCTTGTACTTTCCTGACTGCTAAATTCCTGGAGATTTGAGGGATGAAGCCTGGGGAGGGCACAGTTTGGGGAGGGTACAATTCCATAAATTCCACCCTTCACATCAACCATTTTCTTCAGTGGAATCAATCTCTGTGGTCTGGAGATCCATTGTAATTCTAGGAGATCTCCAACCACCACCTGGAGTTTGGTGACCCTACCTCCCCCACCAAAGAAAATTCCTGCTGGAAAACTCGAGACAGAAGGACTGTTATTTCCTTCCCAGACCTCCATCCCAGGTAAAGATGCTTCGACCACAAAGAGAGGAAACTAATCTTCTAAATAAATACAAGTAAGCAAGAATTCAGCTCCTCCCTGCCCATATCTATGTTGAATTTCAGCTTCTTCACCAGGTGTGGTAACCTCTAACCCCCTAAACTGAGGGGGGGGGTTGCTTTGATCACTCATTCCAAATCATGACCTATGCATTTCTTAAACAAGGCATTCACAAAAAGCACCCCACTATTTTTAAATAAATAATGATTAATGTAGCTATCCAACAACAGCCCCGAACCGTCAACCCTTTAATACCCCACAGCAACGCTCCCACCCTCTGAGCCACACAGGTAAGCCATAGAGAGGACACCTAGACTAGTCCTTCCTTCCTAGACGTGCCGCGGAAGCGCCTTGCACTTCCGTTTCTAGCCCCGCCTCTTCCTTTTCTTGGTCGGCTCCCCCTCCCCAGGTTCCCGGCTTCGAGGCAGAGTAAGAGTTGAGCAGAGAGTCGGTTGGCGTTTAAGGGAGGGAAGGAAGGAGGGGGCGCCTTGGGAGGAGAAGGGGACATGTGGGCGCTGGACCTCTTGGGGGCGGAGATCCAGTTGGCCTGTGGGACTCGGTGCCACTTGATGAAGGTGATGGCTGTTGATCTCAAAGGGGGAATTGGGAAAAGATCCTGGAGGATCGGGCTGTCGCTCAAGAAGTGGCAGCAATGTAATGCCTTTATCTGGACCAACTAAAATATCAGCTGGACCAACTAAAGTATTGCAACGATGGTTATACTATCTACTTTGAGATTGTTTTTAAATAGACGGACATTTATACAGGGTCGTTAGAACAGCAGGGGTTGAGTCCAGTGGCACCTTCGAGACTAACAAAATATAAGTTTTCAAAAGTCAAAGCTCCCTTCTTCAGATGCTGTACTTTTTGAAAGTTTATATGCTAAAAATCTTGTTGGTCTCTAGGGTGCCACTGGACTCAAATCCTGTTGGTCTCTAAGGTGCCACTGGACTCAATGTTCTACTGCAGACCAATATGGGTACCTACCTGAAGCTATCTAAGACCCCCCCCCTTCCCACATCCAGAAAATCCATAAGCAAGGTACAAGGCAACAGCCTTCTATTGTTGTCCCTTCTCTCACCCCAATATGAACCATTCACCAGCATAGCAGTTTGTCAGTGAAGTCAAGGTAGGAAATGTAGCAGATTGAAATACAGGAGAGGAAGGTGGTGGCTTCTCTCTATTTCATTAATTTCATCTTTATTTTGCCTGTCCTCCAAAGAGCTCCAGCTATTTTATTTTATTCTTATCCTCTCAGTCTGCAGTCCTATTGCATCTGTTCAGGAGTCAAGGAGGACTAGTTGTTCTGGAATAACTTGTTTTTAAATTGGAGATGTTTGTTTGGGAGGGTTCCTTTAGCTGTGGTGCTTATATGACTCATGCGCCCTTGCAGGAGCACTGGCCATCATGGTAGTGCACTGGGGAAAATATATCCCTGCCACAAAAATCGCTCCCCTTCAAGAAAGTGCCCTGCAAACCAAACTTGTACCAGCCCACCTATGCTCTAGTGTGGAGTTTTGTAGAAAGTCTTTGTCTGGTTGCCTGGAAAAGATTCTTACTATCTGCAGGTGATCCAGTGAATGACTGTTTTCAGGACTGATTTCAGTAAAAGGGAAGGTCCTGCACCTTCTCAAGACCTCAGCAGCCATTCTAGACCTTTCACAGAATATCCAGGGGAAGCTGGAGTCATCTATTTAGCAAGGTTGTAGCTGCCAGCTTTCATGAGAGGAGTTGCCCTTGTTTCGGTATTTTTACAATCGTACAAAAATCAAAGGAAGTGACCTCGTGGTCATTCAGTGCCAGATCACTGCAAGTACCAAGAATACTAAAATATCTTTGTGAGCAACTAAAAACAAAACCATGATCATTTTCATCTTCTATAGTACTTACTCTTGGCTACAGAGTGTGGCAGTAAGAGACAGGGGTGAGCTGATTTGGTATAAAGCAGCTTTTTATTGGGAGACGCTGTAACCCAATAGGGAATACCAATGTTTTGACGAAGGCTTTCACGACCGGAGAACGATGGTTGTTGTGGGTTTTCCGGGCTGTATTGCCATGGTCTTGGCATTGTAGTTCCTGACATTTCGCCAGCAGCTGTGGCTGGCATCTTCAGAGGTGTATCAGCAAAAGACAGAGATCTCTCAGTGACACAGTGACACTGAGAGATCTCTGTCTTTTGGTGATACACCTCTGAAGATGCCAGCCACAGCTGCTGGCGAAACGTCAGGAACTACAATGCCAAGACCACGGCAATACAGCCCGGAAAACCCACAACAACCATCAATACCAATGTTGTTTCCAAAGATCCAAATTCAGTCTTTGGCATCTCTGATTGAAAGATCTCTGTAAGTATTGAGAAAAATCTTCTTTTGCTGTGAGTTCATTTGATTATTTATTTATTTTTATTTATTTATATCATATTTGTATTCCGCCCTCCCTGCAAGTGGGCTCATGCAGAGCGAACAACTGTCTGAGGAGACACACTGAGCTAGATAGTCGAACGATCTGACTCTGTATTGGGCAACCATGTGTCTTGCTTCCTTGATTAGTGTATGGTTTTGATAGGCCCTGGAGTCACAACTGTATGAATACTTTCTGTTCATAATAGCCAGAATCAATATTTTTAGAACCCTGCGACAGCAGAGACAGTTATGTAGAGTTTTCTTTTTCCCTCTCGTAGCTGAGCCATGTCTGCATTACGTGGAGCAGTGCATGCTAAATGGATCATAGGGAAAGTCATTGGGACCAAAATGCAGAAGACTGCCAAAGTGAGAGTAACAAGATTGGTGCTGGATCCTTACTTACTAAAGGTAAAATGTTTTAAAGGGCGCAGGACTGAGTATTTTGTTGTCATGGGGCTCAGAGATGGGAAAGCCAAGTTTAAATTCTACAGCTAGGAAAGGACTTGGAGAAACCATCATCTCTAAGCCTGGTCTACCTCCTAGAGTTATTGTGAAGAGGGGTGCATTAAGATGTGCTGAGGCCCTAAACTATGTCAAGTTTATGAAGATAGTCGTAGAGTTAAATGATTGTAGTTCCATCTTTTATGTTTCCTTTGTATGATTTAGATTATTGTGTTTCTGTTTTCTGTATCAAAATAGAAAGAGTCCAGTAGCACCTTAAAGACTAACCAAATTTACCATAGCATAAGCTTTCAAGAACCACAGCTCTCTTCGTCAGATGCATGGAGGGTAAGAAGAAACTGGTCAGATATATAGGTGGAGAGGGGAGGGGGGAGTAGATGCAATCAGTAGCTTCTGATAATGGGATCAGTTTGCTACTGGACTCTTTTCTATTTTGCTACTACAGACTAACATGGCTAACTCCTCTGTTTTATGTATGACTCAGATGATTGTAGACAACTATAGTAGTGGATGGTTGTAATAAATAATAATAAAAAGTTTTTGAAGACTCATAGCATTACCAAAATGTGTAAAACTTGTGTTTTAGTTATTTTTTTATATTTAGAAGCTCCTCATAATCTGAGACTTTTAAGGTGTTGCTTACTTAACTTCTGGTTGTGAAGGTTAAACACTGGTCCTAGCTCGTTAGAGGAAAAGTAGGATGCTGAGGAAGCAAGTTAGTGCTGATTATCTTTGGCCAATTATGGCCTAAAGCCATAGCCTTATTTTATACATTTGCAGCTCCTTCCTAAGCAGAGTTACACCCTTCTAAGCCCATAAAATTAATTGGCTTAGAAGAGTATAATCCTACCTAGACTGGCACTATTAGAACTTGATTTTCATCCCAAACATCTACTTCTAATTTTGTGTAAACTTCCCTGCTTTTCTCATTCTCTCATTGTCTCCCCCGCCCTGCTTTTCTTTTTCAATTCCCAAATGATGCTTCCTAGTGCTGGTTACATGGCTCACCTAAGGTAAGGGCAAAGACCTGTAGTCTAAAGGGGCACTTCTGTCTCTGAAATGAAGCAGGTCTGTGCTTGGGTAGTGTGAGCATAGGTGATGACCTGGCAGTCGACCTTAGGGGTTTTGTCCTTGGGTCCCGTTCAGGAAAAAGGGGCAAGATTAAAAATACATTTTCTTGAAAGCCAATTTTTATATTTTAAAATGCAGAAGGATAATGGCAGCAGGAAGCTGTACATTTCCATTCCAATATGCCGTTTAGTATAAGGACTGTCCAAAACTATAGGTTTGCAGTGTCTAGCTTTGCAGGCAGATGATGTGAGTGCTAGTGGTCCAATAAAACAAGACAATTGGGGGGAGTATTTAAGGTATTTTGAATTCTGAGGGGAAGTTGGGTTACGTCGATAGAGCAAAACCAAACAAGTGCTTTGTGGTATCTTAGAGGCTAACAAGTCTTTGTTCTAGCAATAAGCTTTTGTAGAATAGAACTCAGTGAAAATTGCAGCTCGAAAGTAGCTTTGAACACTGTCTTTGAGTGAGTTACAGATAGTATCTTGGAATTTTAATTTAGGAATAATGGCTATTTATTTTATGTCATGCATTTTCAGTTATCCTCAAAGCGGCTTACAATGCTTTAAAAATACTATACTAAAAATACTATTAACTATTTCTTCTTCCTTCCCCTCTCCCATTCCCAACATATTAGTCACTGTGGCTGAATCAACGCTTTAATGCCTTCCTCTCAATTTAATGTCCTGAGCCAGACAGGGAGAAACTAGGTGCTGCTTTACCGGAGACATTAGAATGGCAGTGGCTTAGATAGTGTACTGTATAGAAGCCTCTTTCATCACTGAGAACCAAGCAAGGTGAGATGGGCTGGGGTTGAGGTTGAGAGAATAATGGCTTAGGTCACTGAAGTGAGTTCATAGCCAAAATGAGATTTGAACCATGAACTTCACAGCTTTGGCATTATGTTATACTTGCTTTCACCATTAGCAAAAGATTTTAGGCAAGTGGCAGTATGTTTATTCATTCACATTTCCATTGCTTCCTTCTAACCTGAACAGAGTGCACTTTGGGAAAAAATTGCCTTTTGACAGTGAAGCTTTAAATGACTCTAAACATAATTTTTCTATCTTCTCCTGCAGTACTATAACAAGCGGAAAACATATTTTGCTCACGACCCTCAGCAGCAGTGCATTGAGGGAGATATTGTCCTTCTGAAAGCTTTGCCAGAGCGGAGGAGCAAGCATGTGAAACACGAACTGGCTGAAATTGTGTACAAGGTTGGGAGAGTCATAGATCCTGTGACTGGGAAGCCCTGTGCAGGAACCAGGCTCTTGGAAAATGTCACAGGCTCCGAAAACCTCACTGATAGAGACACCAGCTACCTTAGTCAAAAACTCCAAGAGCTAACCGTCTCCTCTTCAGATAAATGATGGATAGGCAAGGCTCTGTAAAATGGGACTTTATTTCATGTCTCTGTGAAGGGGGTTGTATGTGGCAGAGTGTTTCTGTGTTGTTTTTAAAACGGTGGCAAGTAATAATAAAGTGGAGTTAACTTGCACAACTGGTGATATGAACAGAAACATCAGAAATAACCTTAAGTTTGTTGTCTGTAGAATTTTCAAGTCATCTCTTGCCATGTAGGCACTTGAGGTAACATAGAACATTTAAAACTAACCAATTCTGGTAAATCCCAAAAAACTTGCCATCAGAAGCAGAGAATAGAGTGCAGGGAGGAGGTGGACGTGCACAGTAGACTCTTCCTTCGTTAATGGGTTGGATTCGGTTTTTTCCCTGTGAAAACACTCACAGGGAAACAGAGAAAGCATGCACAGCTTGCCTTAGCATCAGAGTCCAGTCATCTTTGTATGCTGAGCATGAAGACAACTGTGTTACCATGGTGGTGCTTCCTGTGGTGGATGAGAAGCTGTTGTCTTTAAGAAGACAGATGCATGTATCCGAAGACAGTCACAAACCTCTCATGTTGAGCTCAGGGAAGTAAACACACACATTTATGGAGATAAACATGAGGAAGAACAGAATCTATTTGGCAGCATTGTCTGGAAGAGAAGATCGATGGGTTTTAATACCACCAGCTAAAAGCCCTAACAATCATAGTGCAAAACATTGTTGGATTGGGTCACAGAGCTTTGGTGAGAGGGTCCCCCAAAGTAAGGATCCTCCCAGCTTGGGGGGAAAGAGTCTGTTTGAGGAAAGAGCACAGAGAAAGAGATGGAGATAGCATCCTTGCTGAGTCTCTTGCCTCATGCCTGTTCTTCTGAAAGAGATTCAAGAGAATATTGTGTCAGGCATTTTTTTTTCTAGTTTTATTTTTTAGGTTCTGTATCATCTGTGAGCTGATATCAAACTCATTTCATTTGTGTTGGACTTACGTGTAGAATGTATGTTGGTTAAATAAAAAGCCTTTTCTTAAAGGGTGTTTGGGACTGCACTGAATTCTTACATACCAGCCTGGGTTGCTTGGACAAGGTATGAACATCACCTTTCTTGGTATCTCAAGGCATTTAAGAGGAATTTTGAGTGACAAATCATTGAGTGGTAGCAGAAAAGGAATGCCAGTAAGGTGCTGTGATTCATGGCAAAATATCCAGAGGAGTTAGCCGTGTTAGTCTGTAGTAGCAAAATCAAAAAGAGTCCCTGAGAAACAGAGTTCTATCTTGGCCTCTTGCTGTCTACAGCAAATTATTAGAAGAGAGAATGTGAGTGACCCCCCCCCCTCCACCCCAGGCAATCATGATATAGTAGCAGTAGTAGGATTCAGACTAAGATTTCTGTGCAGTCTGGAAGTTTGTAACCAACACGCTTGAGTGAGAATATCAGGTCCTGGAGAGGTACAGAATTGGTTTGGAAAGGGAATTTGGCTAATCAGAGATGGGAGGAAACAAGCAATGCTCAAAGAGCAGCACTTTCACAGACAGTCCAAATGGAGTGGAAAGATAGGATTGTGATATCCCCCCATCAACCGCTGTTCACAGGTGCACAACCTCTGAACATGCAGGTATCATTTGGCCATCATGTCTAAGAGCTGTATGACCTCTCCCTGGATTTGGCAAGCCCTTTTTAAAAAACTGAGTAAGTGCAAATACGGAAATGCTGACATCAAAGGCAAATAATTTAAATTGCTACAACTCAACTATCTTACTAGATTTTTCTTAAAATTGAGAGTGCTTCATTTACTTGGTGTAATTATTTTGTCTTTCAGGTAGCGCAAGACTTTTTGTTCAAAAAAAGAAAGAAATCCAGAGCATTACGTCTTTGTTTTTAAATTATTGGTTACTTTATGTATATTTTAAAAAATAAATTGTGCACTCTACCAGGGTTTACTCAGAAATAAGTCTCATTATGCTCAATGAGGCTTATTCCCAAGAAAGTGGTGTTAGAATTGCAGCCCCAGACACTTAAGGTGGCTAACTATCCAAGAACATTGAAATTTTCAGTACAATCCTAAACAGAGTTACTCCAGTTTAAGCCCACTGAAATCAATGGGCTTAGACTGGAGTAATTCTGCTTAGGTTTCCACTGACAGATAAACGTTGAAAATAAGAACTAACCATTTCGAACTGAGGTAGAATAATAGTATCAGTGTGCTTCCCTAACTGTCCCTGGGTTTGTCGCAGAACATGGTCTGCACTTTTCATAAGTGAGGTGCACTTTGTCTATGCTCAGAGGTGCTTTGCCCTCTTTTAAATTAAAAAAAAGGAATTAACCAGACGTGTGCAGGGGTACAGCTGAATAATCTGGACCGGGCGGGGGGAAGAGGGCGAAATCTGACTCAGATTTTTTTCGCTTTCCACCAGCACATGCAATAGGGCTGAGCCTTGACAAGAGTTACCTCAGCAATTGAGGTTTGGGATATGTATATAGATTCCATTGAGGTGGAATCACCATGTCTCATTCCCTGTCCTCCCATCCCAAATTCTTCCCTCATGGGGGTCCCTCTAGCGGCAGCTGGGGCACACTGCGCCCCTTCCTCCCACCCCGCCAGGTTAGGTGGTCAAGATGGCGGCCGGGGCGCTGCTGCGGGGGAGCCGGGCCCGCCTCCGCCCCTTCTCCGAACAGGGGGCCCGTTCCCGCCTTTTTTTCCTCAGGTGAGGGGAGCGCGGGGGGAGGGGAGGCGAGGGGGTTAATATGGCGGGAAGGGGTGGCGAACGGGCGGAGGGAGGGAGGGAGCAAGCTCGGATCTCCGCCTCCTTCCTCCCCCACCCTCAAGGTCAAGGCCTGGCCTGGGGGGTTTTCTCTCCCCCCTCCCGGGGGAAATGGGAGCGTCGTAATTCTCTCACGAGCTCTATCGAATAGTCCATATCGCCACAGCGAAAAGGGGGGAGTACCTTGAACAGGGTGGGCAGGCAGAATAAAAAATGTTTTAAATAAAAGTAAATATATGTTGGACGGCGATAGTTATTAAATCTTCTCATGATCCTCTCCCTCAGAAATTAACCTGGGGAGGGGGGAGAGTTCATAAGGGATGAGCAGGTGGAAATTATTATTAAAAGTGCTAATCCTAATTCAGAGCCTCCAGTAACTACAGGTTCACCCCATAATTCCCCCACCCCAGACAAAATGCATGTAGGCAGGCTCTCCCTGTTTCTCATGGGCTGGGGGGTTTGCAGCTGTTTTGTTTATTTTCCCTTTGGACGGGTCTTTTCTCATATTGTGTGTGTGTGGTGCCCTCAAGTCATAGCTGACGTATGGCGACCCCTGGTGGGGTTTTCATGGCAAGAGATAAACAGAGGTGATTTGCCATTTCCCGGCGCTTCGTTGGAGGTCTCTCATCCAATTACTAACCAAGACTGACCCTGCTTAGCTTCTGAGATCTGTCAAGATCAGGCTGACCTGGGCCATACCTCCCTCCATATGTATCGTATGTACACATTAAACATACAATAAATATTCATTCCTCTTATGTACCCTCACGGCAGAGGGGTGAAAGCAAGGATACTTTCCTCATTCTGAGTCGTCCCCCACCCCTGGCCACCATGATTAAGATTCAAGTTTATGGTTTATCTTAATTGGCTTATCCTTTTTCTCATGCCCAGCAGCTAATCTCCCGTCCTCTCATACACACATTAACAGTGCAATCCTATGCAGAGTTACACCAGTCTAAGCCCATTGAAGTCAATGGCCTTAGACTGGAGTAACTCTCCATAGGATTGCACTGTAAATCTCTCTCCAGTCTGCCTGCCTGGGGTGTCTTAACCACCAGTGAATGTAGGCAGGCTTCATTCTGCACTGAATTGTGTCAAAAATGAATTAGTTGCTGAGGGGGATTCATCCCCACAATAACCCTTTTCTGTGTATCTTCATTTCCAGTTTGGACTATCTTAACAGTCTCCACATATTTGATATATTTTCTGATATATGAAGAAGGGAGCTTTAACTCTCAATAGTTTATACCCTGAAAATCTTGTTCGTCTTAAATTGCCACTAGACTGCAATTCTGTGTGTGCCCCCAACCTCACTTCCTCATTAGCTAGACTAAAAAAGACTTTCCCCAAATACCTTACCCATTCAGTCTGCTATTCCCCCCTTATAATCCCCCAGTCTAAAATGTTTTTTTTTGCTTCATTTATACCGTCTATCCAATGGGGACGCAAAGTGGCTTACATAATTCTCCACTCCTCTATTTTATCCTTATAACAGTCCTGTGAGATAGGTTAGGCTGAGCAAGTATGACTGGCCTGTAGTTACCCCGCAAGTTTCCATGGCAAAGCAGGAAATCTAACCTGGGTTCCCCAGATCCTTGTCCATTACTCTAGCCACTACTCACACTGGAAGGTACATAACACCCAACCCCCGGTCTCTTGCTACATGATAAATGTGTTTACAGGGACATCTTCTGTATCCAAACATAGTCCTCCTTTTTATTTCTTTGCCCAAATACATTTTCCCCATTAATCAGTTTAAAACAGATAAATGAACAATCCTGTTGCCAGTGGATGGAGTTTTGTGAAAATTAGATTTATCTTATCTGCTCTTTGTCTCTATCTGCTACAAAGAAAGTGGTGGTAGAGATTGCCATCAAGTCATAGCTGATTTATGGCAATCCCTGGCTGGGTTTTCATGGCAAGAGACTAACAAAGATGGTTTGCCATTGCCTGCCTCTGCAACCCTGGTCTTCCTTGGAGGTTTCCCATCCAATTACTAACCAAGGGCTATCACTTGGGCTATCCAGATCAGGGCATACAAAGAAAGTACATGAAAATATTTCCAGCTAGAAACTGTCTGCAAACCATATATGGTGCTGAAATCTGGGGATCTTGTGGGCAATTTGACCTTGAGATTATGCATATGCAAGTACTGAGAATGTCAGTGGCTCCTCTCAGGTGTTCACCTAGTGCATGCAGAAACTGGTGCTTTGCCAAAGGAGATGAGAACTCGAGATGCATGTACTTAATTTCCGGCTTAAGATTCCAGCCATGAACAATGAGAGGTTGTTGAAACTTTTTCTTCGAGAACAATCCTCAGGTGGCCTTTCAAATGAAGAACTGTGGCTGAGAAAAACCAACCTAATACACGCTTTCCATTTCTCTCCTGCACATTTTTTTTTGCCTTCAAACTATCAGGTGCTGTAGTAGAATGCAAGAATAGTTTAAGAAAGATGTCCTTATCCAAGCAGGATATTTCTCCCCCAGAAAGATGAAGACAAATCACAAAAGAATATCCAGTGGTATTTGTTGACTACTTAAAAAGCTTAAAGAGCTCTTTGGTATCACGTGATGATCAAGTCTGATTTTATAATAATAACAACAACATTTGATTTATATACCGCCCTTCAGGACAACTTAATTCCCACTCAGAGCAGTTTACAAAGTATGTTGTTATTATCCCCACTACAAATCACCCTGTGAGAGCTCCTAGAAGCTGTGACTGACCCAAGGTCACCTAGCTGGCTTCAAATGGAGGAGTGGGGAATCAAATCCAGTTCTCCAGATTAGAGTACTGCACCCTTAACCACTACACCAAACAGCTCTGTTCCTAGGGCTATACCAAATAGGAGAGTTTTCATTTGGTTAAAATTCTAGTCAGTTCCCCATTCATTTCTGGAGGGATGTTATAGGAACACTCTGACTGATAGTACACATTGTCTGTGTGGTGCAGGCCCAGTTGAGAATGTCCTTTGCTGTTTACATTTTGTCTCTGTTGCCTTCCTTTTTCAATTCATGGTCAAACCAATAAAAATCAATTGTCTTTTTGCAAGCTGAGTCAAAAGTTTAATGTATAAAGTGGCTTTGTTTGCTATTGCAATTGAAAAACTGAGGTAACTCACTGTAGAAGCTCAAGGACAAGGGGTTGTTTGTATTGGCTCTAATTGATGTATATGTTTCCTTCTGTTCTGTAAAGTTGCGTTATGGTCAAGACAACCAACTGAACTGAATTGAGAAATGTGTCAGTTTCCCAGAAGCAAATGTTCAGGAGTTAGATGTTTAAGGACCACATAGTACTGGGAAAATAACCATCCAATGTCATGTTTTTAGCTGTCTGGGATTTTCCATTCCCGGGCAAAGTCTTCGCTAGTCATAACAGTTAACATTTCAGTAGCTCTTCCATTGTTCAAAGTACATTTGACACATTGTCACAGTAATCTTTACAAAAACCTTGTAAGGCAAGCCATTATCATCATCATATCTAATTCAGAACTGAGCTAAAGAGTGGATGAAAACTAAAGAGTGGATTTAAAAAAAACTGTAATGGCTGCCAAAGAAGGGGAACAGGAAATATTAGGGGAGTAGACAGGGGGAAGTGAAATGCTCCCTACAAGTCCTTGTGGGTCCCCCATTTGTTATCCTGTATTGTAGATTGGGGGGGGGGGACTGAAACTGACAGAGACAGGCTTGTGTTGTAATTAGAGTGTTGTCCTTAGACTTGGGAGATCCAGGTTCAAATCCCTTCTTTATCACGAAACTCATTGGGTGACCTTGAGCCAGTCATTCTCACTGAGCCTAACATACCTCATGGTGTTTGGAGGCTAAAAATAAAGGAGGACAGTGTGCATTGCTATGAGCCCCTAGACTCTAGACAAAGAGGGTTGCTAAAAACCGCCTAGTGAATATGTGACCGTGATTAGATTTAAACCAGCGACTTCCCAGATCACAGTTCATTCCCTTCACTTACACTGACTACATTTCCTAATGTGTCAACAAGGGTGAATGCTGTCTTAACTTTTACCTTCAGCAAATGATGTAAACATCACATAATCCTCACTAGCTTGCATGACAGATAAAAAAAGTCATGCACTCTAGGTCACAGTTGTGGGAAACGAGATACAAGTGGGTTCTTCAAGATAACAAAAAAACATTGCTTGCAAATTTGGAGGGTGGGAGGGAGTCTTTCTGCTGTGTCTGACTTTTAGCCTTGTGTCAACTTTATTGAAACAGCATAAACAGTTGCACTGTGGAACATTTGGATAATATAAATAGGGCTGCAAACTAGATGATCAAAGATTCTTGGAAAGATTTATGTGCTGGCTCACTCAGTTCTGAACTAGATTTGATTAAGAGGCAATTTACAGTACAATTCTAAGCAAAGTTACTCCCTTCTCTACCGGTTGACATTAACGGACTTAGAACTGCACTGTAAAACACCAGTTTTTCCTCCTAGTTTGCATTGGTAAGCCATTATTCTCCTGCAAAGGTAGTGGTTGCTGGGGTGAGGTCATGTAGTTAGTTAAGTGACTGGCCCAGCTAACCAATGTGTACATTTATAAATTTATGCCTAAGCGCTTTAAAGCCCGAGATATGAACTCTGGGAGTCACACCTGTCCCAATAGTTAACATGAGGTTTATAACATGCATTCATGCGGAGACTTCTAAAGGGCAAATTCTTGGTGGATTGCACCTCCAGCTTAGATGTGTCTGCCTTCCATTCTGCCACTTTTAGCCGCTCTCAAAATCTGCCACCTCTTCTCTGTTGATATACAGACCCTATAGGTAAACCACAGTGTCTAGAAAGGCCCATATTTTGAGTCTTTGCTTCTTTGACTTGTTAATGCCATCGTTCTTCAGTTGGCTGTGTTTCGACTCAATGTCAGAATCCTGTAGGACACACCTTGCATTTTTAGGCTTTTCTTGTCTTAGACTTAAAACACTTGTGATGGAGCAGGTGTTTAATCCTTTGGGTAACCTTGACTCAACATGTACATTTTTAAGTGTTTTACTCATGCTCTTCCACTACTCTGGGGGCAAAGATAGAGCATCTCTCTGCTGCTGAATAATGTGTTCGGTAACTTCCTTATATACTGATGGTTTAAAAGAGGTAGTGCTGGGAGTCAGGACAGTGTGGACATATCTTCCTCGGACACACCAAGCATACTCACAAAATGGTGTTCAACATGACTCACACACTGATAGTCCAATATCTAAAGATAATGCACAGAAAACAGTCAATAACTGGGAATATAGTTTTGATGCTGTCTTCCTTAACTTGCAGGGGCCTGGTATCATCCAATAACCGAGCCGGTGAAGATAGCTGGTTAAAATCATTGTTTGTCCGCAAAGTTGATCCCAGGAAAGATGCTCACTCCAATCTCTTAGCCAAAAGGGAGACCAGCAGTCTCTATAAATTACAATGTGAGTCACTGGTTTTATATTTCAACTACATTTTGTTTTGTGCTTTTTAATGCTTGGACCATTTAGTTAATTAATCTAGTACTATTAATTATTTTTTTAAAATTTGATTAACTAAAAAGGTGCTCCTGATTAATTGGGTAGCAAATTTTTAAAATGTTGATTATTTTTATTATAAGTACATACAGATTTTTGGGTGGCAGTTATATTTCCTCTTCTCTCAGGAAAGAATGCCTTTTCTGAATCGTGCCTACTGCCTCACTTGCAGGCATTCTCAAAAACAAAGGAAGAATGCCTTTTTCTTATGAACTGTTGTTTTATTCAAATGCAAATTCATGTGTATTTAATCAACCACCACTTGTCCTAGGGACAGCTCTCGTATTTTCCCTTACTTTCAACCTTTGTTGTTGACTGTTGCTGTTTCAGTTCACAATGTCAAACCAGAATGCCTAGACTCCTACAACCAACTTTGGTAAGTCCAGGGGTTGGACTGGGTGGCTGGGGGATTTTAAAACTGGAGTCTTAGCTATGCAGTGCCTCCAAAGAATATGGTACTTTTTAAGTAAAAAACAAACAAAACAGCTCCTTGTCTCCAAGGAGGTAGCAATCCAGATTTAGACAGCAGGGGGAAATAAAGAGGAAGAGGAGGAAAGAAAGAAAGAAAAGTAACAAAGGATGTGCAGCTAACTTGAAGCTAGAAGCTGTGATTTATGCCTGGAATTGCCTCCCAGACCATCTGCTTGATGTTACTTGTCTCTTTCAAATCTCTTCTCAAAACCTACCTTTAGGCACAATCCCTAAAAATCCCCTACTAAAACTTGAAGCTTCAGACTAAACACACATCACTGAAATGCATGGAGATTGTTCCCTTGTTTATATTTTTCCTTCTCCTCCTTCTGCTTTCTCCCTTGGGTCAAATTTTAGGAAACGGGCATCTGTATTTTTATATTCTGTAAAGTGCCATGTGCAATGATGATGCAAATATTACTAACAATATACTAACTTTGGTTTAGAAGGAAAAATAGAACACTTTTCTCATGAACGTAGTGAGATCAGCCTGTCTAGTATTTCCTGTCCAGCCCCTCATATTATGCCCATCTGAGGGGCAACATTGAGCACAACCAAGGTGATTATTCTCTTAGGGTTAGAACAATGACACACAGAACTGCAACATTCAGAAATGGTTGCAAAAATGAGTTTTGATTTATAGCCAAGAACCACCATGGTAGATACCCATCAGCTAGCTTGGTACAGGGGCCTGTGATGTTGGCTCTATCCTGGTTTCTCTGATTTGTTTTTAATTCAGAGAGCAGCACGAGAGGCTTTGAATCTGTGGTTGTAGAATCAAGCAGTGCCTGTACTGGTCAGAGGAACCCTAACAAGTGAGGTTGGTTAGGCTTAGAGAGAGTGACTGACCCAAGGTCACCCAACGCTTGAGCTATTCGGGAGGCACAGGACTTTTAAAAAGACACTTCTCTTTAAAACTGCAGTCTCATGCAGATTTACTTGAGTGTAAACTCCACTGAGCATAGTAGGATATACTTTTGAGCAGGGCTTTTTTTCAGCAGGAACATGGTGGAATGGAGTTCCGACACCTCTTTAAAATGGTCACATGGCCAGTGGCCCTGCCTCCCTGATCTCCAGACAGAGGGGAGTTTGGTGAGTGAGGACGGCAATCTAAACTCCCCTCTGTCTGGAGATCAGGGGGCGGGGCCACTGGCCATGTGACCATTTTCGCCATGGGCAATTCAAACTTTAAAAAACTCCCCCCTTGTTCCAGCTGACCCAAAGTGACATCATTGTGCGGTCTTGAGTTCCACCACCTCTTTTCCCAGAGAAAAAGCCCTGCTTTTGAGTATACATGGATCTAATTGTGCTGCGCTACACAGTGAGGGAGCCTCCTGTCTCATACATAAGAATTTTCATTCCAAAATAATTCCTCCGTTCAACTTACTATTTTAAACACCTGTCTCTGAGAATGTATGTTTACATAGGGTGAGAGTGGTGTGATTTTGTTCTAAGGATCAGCCATGGTGAAGGAAACTCAACATGATGTGTATGTTCCTTTTTTTTTTAAAGTCAAGAGGTGCTGCCAAAGATCCACGATGGGAAGGAGTATCCATGTACACTGGTGGGGACGTGGAACACGTGGTACGGAGAGCAAGATCAGGCTGGTAGGAGATAGATGTACAACAGCACCTGCAACTGTGCCAGTGATGTGTGATTGCAACAGGTGTTCTGTTCTAGCTGAGCTTGAGAACCTCTGGGTTGTTGAGCAAGAGTAGCCAGTGGGTTATGAACCAGAGAGAGAGGGGCATGGAGCAAAGTCAAATACTGTGGAAGGTGTCTGGGGCTCAGAAGGCTTTCAAAGGACTGGTGGGTGGCTCAGGAAACTGGTCTCTAGCGTGGCTTCCTGACCTGAGACCTTTAGTAATCTTAACAGGCACTGAAAGGAAGTGGTTTATCCATTCATGTGGAGGCTAGAAGTCAGGAGCTGCTGCCCATCTGAAGCCGAGGCAACAAGGTGGGCAGAGTGAGCATAGCTGAGCATCTCGTTAAAGAGGAGAGAACTTTAAAACATGCCCCTTTTGATTCCAGTCCACCTCTGGCGATATGAGGGAGGCTACCCAGCCCTGACAGAGGTCATGAGTAAGCTTCGACATGATAAGGTAAGGCCCAGGTACAAACCTGAACTGAGTGACGCTGTGGATTTCAGTGAGATTTCATTTCGACAGTATGACTTTGGCTAGAAGCATCCTCTAACAGAGCATAAACCATGACGTTTCCACTTGAGGTTTCTCAACGCTGCCAAGTGGTTTGAAAAACAAGAGCTGTGGAGTGGAGTGGTTAAGAGCGGCAGGACTCTAATCTGAAGAGCCAGGTTTGATTCCCCACTCCTCCGCTTGAAGCCAGCTCTGGGGGAGCTTAGGTCAGTCACAGCTCTTTCTGAGCTCTCTCAGCCCCACCCACCTCACAGGGTGATTGTCATGAGGATAATAACACACTTTGTAAACCACTCTGATTGGACGTAAAGTTGTCCTGAATGACAGTCTATAAATCGAATGTTGTTGTTATCGTTAGTGTTGCACTCCCTGTGGTCACTACACAGATTGTGCATGGTGTGCTGGTGTTGAAAGTTCAGTCAATGTTCAGTGCTGTTGGGATGAATCATCGCTTGTAAATTATGCTGATAAACAATTAAGGAACAGGGGGCCAAAGTGAGGAAGCTCTTCACCCTCTTCCAGTCCTCCTCAATGGGACATTTCAGGTCTGATGTAAAGGAGGAAGGGCTGTGAAAATTTCCAGGCCGGGCTTTTCCTGTGGTATGGTTGCTGCTGCTCCGTGCCCTATGTTGTTCCCACATCTTTGCTTTTTGACCTGGTGGAAGTCTGACAGACACTCATTTCTTCCCAGTGTTCCTTGCTGACTGTGCGAGAGGCTTTGGAACGTCTTTTGCCACAAGATTAGCAAGAGGCATTAAGCAAGTTTACCAACTGAATGGAAACTTAAGGAAAGCTACTTGAAGCATCATCTGGTTTTAGTGTGAGGAATAATATGGCCTAGGTACTTCCAGGAAATCTCTACTCCATCTACTTGGAAGCCTGCTGCTATCATGGAGGCAAACTGTTAACTTTAAATGTTGTTCTTGTGACTCTGACTGTTATAATCTCTGTGAGGATCCATATCTTTAGATCAGTGTTATTGTATATCTCTGAAGCAAACTGATCTCCATATCAGAAGCAGCGGTTTGCATCTACTCCTCCCTCCCCTCTCCTCCTCTATATCTGACCAGTTTCTTCTTGCCCTCCATGCATCTGACGAAGAGAACTGTGATTCTCGAAAGCTTATGCTACAATAAAGTTGGTTAGTCTTAAAGGTGCTACTGGACTCTTTTTGATTTTGCTACTACAGACTAACACGGCTGACTCCTCTGGTTATATATCTCAGTATTGTTATTGAAGCATTGCATAGACACACTAACTTCAGACTTACTTTGGGGCATTGGCTGCTCCATTTTGGTTGACGTTAGCAGCAGTTGCTTGTCTAGACCTTGGCAGAGTTGAGTAGCCATTGACATGTGCTGTGTAAATAGTACACTCTGCTGTCACCATCTTTTATTCTGTGCATTTAAAAAAGAAGGGTGGGTTTTTGCATGGTGACATACTGCCATTACATCACAAAACCAAACAGTCCACCCTCCCTCTTCTGCTGAATGTTCTTGCATTATGTGATATCCCAATACTCAGTTAGGATTCAGGTAAACATGATGGGGGATCCATGTGTATTTATTCATATGCCCACCTGTTCACATGTAAATTGGGCGTGGGGAGGTCTATTTTTTTTACATAAAACAGAGTATGCAAGTGAGGGTAAATCCTACTCCGTCTCCCTCTTTGCTTTCTATCATTCAAAACATTTCTGTCCCTGACTGGGTCTGATACCAGAAGTGATTCAGGCTGCAAATAGCTAAAGCACCAGTATGCTCCATTTTCCATAGAAAGATTCCCCCATCCCAGCTTTACACATGAATGCATTATATATATGGATTCCCCTCTCCCTATTGCTTTCACCTTGGCCCTTAGTGGCAACCAGTTCTGTAAAAATAACTTTTGTTGCCTTCTGAACTTTTAACAAGTACTTGTCGCAATCGTTTTTCCCTCAACAAGGTTGTCCGTCAAAGTTAGTGTATTGAAGAAACTTTTGGATTTGGTGGCATTTGGGTTTTAAGCAGACAATGGATTGGTTTTTATTGAGTACACATAGCATCCTGTTGTTAAGCTTTGCACTCTGGTTATTTTTTTAGGAATTCATGGAGTTCCGCAAAGCGAGAGGAAGTATGCTTCTTTCACGCAAGAATCAGCTGCTGCTAGAGTTCAGTTTCTGGAATGAACCAACTTCTAGGGTGGGGCCCAATATATATGAACTGAGGTCTTATCAGCTTCGCGTGAGTGCCCTTTCACATTTATAAACTATTCTTTTTAAAATTCAAATTCAAGTGAAAGAAAACTGTGCCTGTCATCAACTTCACCTCAGAAATGAGTCCCTCTTTTACCAAAAGTAACAGAGGATTCGAACATGAGTTAAGGCCTAAGAAACCAGACTGTACTCCAGCAACACGCTCTGAATAGGTCTGTCCATAAGTGTTTTTCAAGGATGTTGCTGGTAGAGAACAGGGCAGCCTGGCTAGATGTGGGTAACACAGATCATCACACTGCACCAGTGGTTCAGTATTTGCTGGTTTTCTCTTGAAAGTTCTGCCTTTTGAACAGGGAAAAGCCACATTCCTGACCCCTAATAATGCTAACAGCTGTGTTCACACTGGCTGGCTGGTCAGTTGATTAAGTATTGCTAATTGATCTCTTGTTATTGAACTACTCAAATACTGTCAAATAATCCTCTGCCCCTGTGTAGATGGCAGCTTCCCTTTTACATATCATTCTCGTGCTATTGTCAGCTAGGACAGAAGTGAGGGCTCCTTGCCTCCAAGCCCTGCTTGACACAACTACCTTTAAAAACTGACTTAGTTTTTTAATAGTTGCTGATGTTCTGTTTTATTTCTATTTTAATGGCATTTTTTTAAAAAAGTAACTGTAGGCTGATCCTAGTGTGCCAGCATAAAAGACAACGAGCAAGTTTGTTCATGTTTGTAAAAACCTAAACAAATATTGTTAAAAGTTATGATCAGGGCTTTTTTTCAGCAGGAACGCGGGGGAACGGAGTTCCGGAACCTCTTGAAAATGGTCATATGGCTGGTGGCCCCGCCCCCTGATCTCCAGACAGAGGGGAGTTTAGATTGCCTTCTGTGCTGTTGAGCAGCGCAGAGGGCAATCTAAACTCCCCTCAGTCTGGAGATCAGGTGGTGGGGCCACCAGCCATGTGACCATTTTCTCCGAGAGCAACCCACTGAGTTCCACCACCTCTTTTCCCAGAAAAAAAGCCCTGGTTAAGATAACTCAGTACAATTTTTAAAATTTAATTATTTTGCTATAATAGTTAACTAATTGTTTTTGTAATTAGCATTACTGTGAGACTTGCCGAATGTTGTGGTATCTTTTGGGTTTTTTAAAAAAGTAAAGTTAATGCTAAAAAAGTTTGATCATAATTTGACAATATTAAGCCAGTCCGTTGACCAAATCTTTCTTGATTAGTCACATGGCTAACCTTAGTAGAAAGGTACTTGCTTCTTACCCACGGTCTATGGAATTGTCTTTTTACTCACAGAATAGATTTTGAAAGATTTTATGGAAATCAAAAGGACGGCCTATGTTCTCTTTCCAGTCTGGGAAATGGAGGGAGGAATTTTAGTCTTAGGACCTAGTTGCATCTTTTTGTTTTCCTTTCAGCCTGGAACAATGATTGAGTGGGGAAACTACTGGTAAGTGTCCTTTACTATGTTATGAATGGCATCCTAGTCTTACCTGCAAAGCAGACAAACATGTAGCAAAGTAGGTGCTGGAAGGAGTTTCTGAGAATATATGATTTGTCTTGTTGGATCTGATCATGGTCCATTTAATCTAGCATTCTGCCTCCAACAGAGGCCAGCCAGATTCTTGTAGAAACTCCTGAGCAGGGCATGAAACTGATGGCTGTTGCTTGTCTGTCTTCAATAATCAATAATACAGTGCCTATGAACATGAAAGATATAGCCATTACCGTTATTAGCACTTGATAGACCAATATTCCTCAGCCTGCCTAATCCATTTTAAAGCATTTGAAGTTAGTAATGAATACCGACTCTCTCCACTACCAGAGGCAGTATGCCTCTTTATATCAGTTGCTAGGGAGCACAGGCAGGAGGATGCTGTTGCAGTCATCCTGATAGTGGGCTTCCTAGAGGCAGCTGGTCGGCCGCTGTGTGAACTGAATGCTGGACTTGAATGGACCTTTGGTCTGATCCTGCATGGCTCTTCTTACGTTCTTCTGTATTCATTATTATCTCTTCCTGAATGCAGCCACATCATTGCTCCACATTATATTTTGTTTTCAGTTTCTGCCCAGATAATTCCGAATATTGAATCTCTCTTTTCACAATTAGGACATACTTGGTCTGGGCAGGATTTGAACTGGGCTAACTTGCTTTTGTCCCACTGAGTGATTACCTCCTTCTTCTCTCTCCATATTCCAGGTGTTTGTTTTCCAGGTGTATTCTTGCTAAGATTGCTGGATTGTTTGTTGGGTGCTACTTTTTAAAGGATGTGTCCAACCTGCCTCTTAGTCTAGGAAGAGATTCCAATCCCAGAAGCCCATCCCATAGGGCTATAAGCCATTGTGGTCCTGAGAGCCAGTTTGGTGTAGTGCACAGGGCTCTAATCTGGAGAGCCGGATTTGATTCCCCACTCCTCCACTTGAAGCCAGCTGGGTGGCCTTGGGTCAGTCACAGCTTTTAGGAGCTCTCACAGCCCCACTCACCTCACAGGGTGTTTTGTTGTGGGGATAATAACAACATACTTTGTAAACCACTCTGAGTGGGCACTAAGTTGTCCTGAAGTCGGTATATAAATCAAATGTTATGTTATTTAGCTGTTCGTAGCAACTGCATTGGGCTACTTTTCCGTTATAATACCGGGGAGGGGAGATTTCCCTGGGGCCGTGACTTGGCAGACCATAGACCAGGAGTGGCCAAACTTGCTTAATGTAAGAGCCGCATCGAATAAATGTCAGATGTTTGAGAGCTGCAAGACATGATGCATTGAAGTGACTTCAGAGGAAGAGGTGGGTTTGGGGGAGTGTCCTGAACGTGACATCACAGGAAGGGGTGGGGTTTTGGAGCAGTATGCTGGAAGTGACATCATCAGAAGGGGTGGGGTTTGGGAAGAACCATCACCTGACCTTTGGCTTGGAAGTGACATCACAAAAGTGATCACAAAAGTGATGTCACATCCTTGCTAGGCTTCATCTCCAAAGTCCCCAGGTATTTTCTGAGTCAGACCTGGCAACTCCAATATTTTTATTGAAAATATGAAAGACATGGAAAGAAAGAAGGAAGTAAGGAAAAGGAGGGAGGGAAAGACATGGAAAGAAATGAGGAAAGAAAGAGAAGGGAGAAAGGGAAATAAACTAAACTAAAATGTATGGCCATGGCAATACTCAGAGACCACCGGGAGCTGCACAATATGTCTAGAAGAGCCACATGTGGCTCCTGAGCCGCAGTTTGGCCACCCCTGCCATAGACTAACAGTGCAATCCTATGCAAAGCTACTCCAGTCTAACCTCTTGATTTCAATGGACATAGGCTGGAGTAACTCTGTATAGGATTGCATTCTTAAACTGTAAATGGGTGTGTGCTTTGCAAAATGCAGAGAAAGTTAGCTTTTTAAAAGGAATGCACGCAAATGTATACTGAAATAGCAGTTGTCATTTTTTAACTTGTTCAATTTGTTTGTTTAAAGACAAATGTACTTAGGAGCTGTTAGTCTTCAGCCTTTCTCCCTCCCTTCTAGGCAGGCTGGCTGCTTTAGAATTTTTTTCTAAAAATGTTGCTGATCCGGTTAAAAATTAATTCAGTGTGTACCCATCCCCTCCCTTTTAAAAACAAAAATGCAATCATTTTAACAGGATAGGTAGATCAGTGGGTTCATGGTGTCACAATCATCAGCCCGTCAGTGCCGTGGGCATCGTGCTTCTGCTGTAAACTTGCAGTTTTCCTTGAACTCAGTCCTGGAGAAGAATAGATAACACTGGGCTAGAATGTTATTAAGTGCACTTCCGTGGTGCAGTGACTGCAAACAGCCTTAAAAACACGAGACTGTTTTTAGAACATGTTGGTAAGGTGAGGACCTGGAACTTCATCTCAGGGCGCTGTCCTCCTGTAAGGCAATCTCGCTCACCCTTTGTTTGGTTAACGGGGTTTGTTGACACGCAGAGAGGGTGACTACCCCAGAGGTTAAGATCCCCTACAAGGGAAAAATGTCAGAGCTGCACTCAGAGAAAAAACAACGTTTTAGCTGGCTGTTCCCTGAAAGTGTCCTCCATCCCTTGACTTTTTAAAAATAATTTTTACTGACCCAAGTGCAGTACTAATTCCTCAGGTTTTCTTTAAAACGGGAGCATGAGACGTAGTTCTACAAGGTGTCTGTGTTTTTTTAAAGATGAATGATAACAAGATTTTGTGGAGTTTGCTACCTAAAAGGTCCTCTCCAAATGAGAAAATAGTCCAGTAACACCTTTAAGACTAACCAATTGTATTTATTTATTATTTATTAGATTAGATTTTTAGTCTGCCCTCCCCGCCAGGTGGGCTCATAAGCTTTCAAGAATCACTCATAAGCTTTCGAGAATCACTTTCAAGAATCACTGTGGCATAAGCTTTCGAGAATTACAGTATCTGACGAAGATACTTCTGACGAGGATACTTCTGACACAGTATCTAACAAATCACTGCATCTGATGAAGAGTACTGTGATTCTCAAAAGCTTATGCCACTGTAAAGTTGGTTAGTCTTAAAGGTGCTACTGGACTCTTTTCTATTTTGCTACTACAGTGTCACGGGCTGGGCTAGCCCAAGCAGGGTGGTTCAAGTCCAAACCTTAAGGCCAAAGTCAAAGGGGAGTTCCAAGAGCGAAAGCCAAGTCAGACCGGTGGTCAGAGTCCAAGAGCAAAGTCAGGCACAGTCCAAGGTCAGGCACCGATAGCATCAGGTCCAAAAGTAGGCACGGGCAAGGTCCACAGAACACAGAGTGGTTGCAGACAGTAGACACGTTGCTTCCACACCCAGCAGTTCCTCCAGACTGGCTCTTATAGCCAGGCATGGTTTTCAGCCAGCTGCTGGGGCTCCATCCTGACGCTACTCATCGTCACTCTCCAGCAGCTGGCGTTGGCTCAGGAGGCGAGCACTGCGCCGTCTCTCCTGCAGTTCCAGTCTCTGGTGCTGCCTGTGGCGTTCCTTGGGCGTGGGTGAACCTGGGGGCGTGGAGGCTCTTGGCTGCGCTGCACCTGTAGAAGTCCCTGGCTGAGCTGCCCCTGTGGTATTGGAGCTAGAGGGTGCTGGTGTCTCAGCTGCTGACTCATGGCAACCCGTGCTGGGGTTTTCAAGGGAAGAGACTAACAGAGGTGGTTTGCCATTGCTTTCCTCTGCATAGTGAGCCTGCTCTTCTTTGGAGGTCTCCCATATAATTACTAACCAAGGCAAATCCTGCTTAACTTCTGAGATCTGATAAGCTGGGCTAGCCTAGGTTATCCAGGTCAGGGTTGATAGAGACTAGGACTTAGGAAAATACTGTCACCTCTGGAATGTGTTGCCTTAAGTAACTGCTTCATGACACTTCATAGTAGGACCAGCTCTGCCACAAAGCCCCTAAACAACTTGAGATGGAACAAAACTCAGTACAGGTCTTTCAGTCCCTGGAATTCTCAAAGAATTTAGAAACCAGTCTCCACCAGTGACTGGAGGTAAAACTGGAATCGACAGAGCTGTGGTCTGACTCCATCAGAAGCAGCTTCATATGCGCAACATGCCAGCGAGTTGAAGTGGCCCCAGTGAGGTTGGAGAGTTGTGCTTGGATGGATTTGCAGGTTCTGAGTGCAAACCCCATGAACTTATTACACGGCCGTAGGCAAATCACTCGCACTACAAAAGTGTAACACCACTTAAGGTGGCTCCGTTCGCCTTGTTTCTTCGTTCACAAAATAGGAAGAATAGAGGCTTGGCATTCAAGGTTGATTTTTGAGGACATGTAATAAAGATTAGAAAACCCTGAACGTGATTAAAAGCATGATACAAACCATAACCCCTATATACAGTGATCTATATAAACTAAATTGATACAGGCTTTGTAGGAGCTTGACATTTTCCTCTCTGGATATTGAGGGCTTTGAGTGAGTTTTGTTTTTTTGTAGTGGGGTGCCCAGGACATTGCTGCATTCTGGTGAAATGGTATTTACTCCTCTCAGCTCTGGAGTTCATGTCCTGTTGGTAAAGACCCTTTTTCTTCTTTTCAGGGCCCGTGCCATTCGTTTCCGACAAGACAATGAAGAAGCTGTGGGTGGCTTTTTCTCACAGATTGGGCAGCTGTATATGGTTCATCATCTCTGGGGTATGATAGGTTTCAGTGTGATTTGCTAAGCACACTCTCCCTTCCTCCTGTTATAGCTCAGCTGTGAACATAAAGGATGCAGCTGACAATTATTTGCACCCAGGGCTTTTTTTCTGGGGGAAAAAGGTGGTGGAACTCAGTGGGTTGCCAGCACAGGGGGCAACTCTTGGCGGGAGGTGGTGCCCCTGGTACCACGTGCGCGCGCACAAAGTGCATGCACGCTCCCAGGACCAATGATGTCACTTTGGATCAGCTGGAACAAGGGGGGAGTTTTTAAAAGTTTAAATTGCCCTTGGTGAAAATGGTCACATGGCTGGTGGCTCCACCCCCTTCCGCATGGAGGATGAGCTAAATCCCCCCTTTGCCTGGAGATCAGGGGGCGGGGCCACCAGCCATGTGACCATTTTCAAGAGGTTCCGGAACTCCGTTCCACCACGTTCCAGCTGGAAAAAAAGCCCTGTTTGCACCCCAATTTTTTTTCCAGAAGAAAGCTCATATTTTGTTCATGTTTTTATCACTGAATTTGGGGTTGGGGAAGGAACATTCCCTCTGTACAAAGGCAAGCAGTGCTAGATATCCTGCTGGGGTTATTTAGGAGGGCATGCCTTACGCATGTACCGTCTGTGCACACTGTATGCATAAGAGGATCACTGAACTCACATGAGGATATCCCAGAGAGCTCCTCTGCTCTGCTTTCTAGGGAGGCAGCCGTCGTTCTGTCTATGGCTGACAAGAGGCATCCTGGGAAGGGATGGAGCAGGCCCTAACTCTGGCATCTGAACATTTCAAGAGCAGGGGTATGCACTCCTCTTTAACCAAGAGTTTGTACTGCCCCTCCTACCAATTGATCCTCTGCCACTTCCAAGCAGTTCATTTAAATTGGTGCGTGAATGTAGTCCAAGCCTCCTCATTGAAACACAGTCCCATGGGAAGGGCGGGTGGTGCCCTGACACTGAAAGCAGTTTAGGATTTGTAATGATGGCTTGACCGCAGACCTACTTATCTGTGGTATTCATCTCTGTTTGAATGGATGATGTTGATGGACATCAAAGCACAGATTTCTTTTCCTCTTAACACTCCCAGCTTACAAAGATCTCCAGTCCAGAGAAGACACCAGGAACTCTGCATGGCACAAGCCTGGATGGGACGAGCTGGTGTACTACACAGGTAACAATTTGCTGCTCTTGCAGTAGGGTTCAATCTATAAACCTGCTAGGGAATTTGCATTCTTGATTACATCCCTCCTCGGCTCTTGCCCTAAAAGTTCCACCATTCCCACTTTGCATAAAGAAAATCAGAGGCAGCGTGAGAGAATTCTTCATTGCATGATCTTCATCTTCCAAGTTCAGAGGGCCCCCGAGGATGTGCCACCCTCCATCCCTAGGAAATCTTGAAGTTTCTGTTTGCTTGTGTCATATTTTGATGGCAATCACATCCCATGCATGGTCCATGTGCTTAACTCTTACGTAATCATTTTTGAATTAAAAAACAAGTCCCTCGTCTTCTTTTTTATTTCCAGTGCCCCTAATTCAAGAAATGGAATCCAGAATTATGATACCACTGAAGATTTCTCCTTTGCAGTAAAGTCACTGATTGAACGGCATCTGTCTGTAAATTTAAAACGAGTATGTCTTTTTTGTTCATTTGACAGTATGTGTGTGGCAACAGAAATATTGATTTTTGACTGTATACTGGGGCTTATGAATGAGACCTCTCTCTTTTTATTTCAAGTCCATGCAGGAGCACTTAGAGATGCGTTGGGGGAAAGCATAGGGCCATAATTTAAGTCTTAGTGCTCAGCCACATAACCTGGCTCTCTCTGATTTGAAACACAGCCAGACACTGGGGGAGCTGGCAGGCGCTGATGAAAACGCACAAACTTCAGTAGTTGCACGAGCTTTAAACTAGTGAATGAATACTGTATTTAATCGTGGGGGAGATTTGTCAAGGGGATTCCTCTGCGTTGCTTTTTTCAGAATCATGGCTGATGGTCAAGCTTGTAGAGATTTTTTCTTTTTTTTGCAGGAGCAAAAAAATTCTACCTGAAAAATAGCTCTTTCTGACACTCCAGAAAATGTATTGCTGCATCAACCCACTTATTAAAGATGTGCAATTTTACTGTATCTTCCTAGTTCCACGCTGAGTCTGAAACTTGAAGGGAAAACAGCCAGAGGTGTTCACTCTCAATCATGTGTGGCAGGACCTTTCATAAACAGCTGCTAGGGAGACTGCTTACTCTTCCCTGATTCCTCTGTCCTCATTTCCTGGATTGGCAAAGGGTAACAAACAGAATTCTTGCTTTTTTTCCTCCTCGGGAACCTTTTGAAGCTTCCAGTACTCCTCTTTTTTCCCCATTGATCTGTCAGGAAGCACTCCATATGGTTATCTTTTTTTTGGTCTTAGCCAGTCAGATAAATCAGTTGGTAAAGCTTCTCCTGGGTTGTATTGCTACAGGCTGCAGGTGTGGGGTGTGGCAGGGGAAAGAGTTGCAATTTTGAATGGTCTCCTGTAGGGAGAAAAAAACCTCCCTGCATATAAAAACTAGCATGTCAGGGAAGCAGCCAGTGAACCCATGGATGTGAGAAGCATTCAGGCATGCACCCCTTCATATGCAGTGGATGATTGTGCGGAGAATATAGACTAGGTCTTTTGACCTAGTAAAGGTGATGAGAATGTAGCATGTAATAAAGGAAATAGCTATTCATAATCTGAATGCCCATTTCTAGAAAATTAATGTGAACTATCTAGTGAACTCATTTTGCTGTTCCCTTGATCAAAAGCAGTCTCAAATATAGCATTTTACCAATTGTTGATGGCTTTAAAATGTGTGACTATAAAAATGTAGTGTCTAAGGAGTGTAGCCTCCTGTACTAGAAAACGGTAGGCTGGCCATTTCTGAGATAATCAGTGATAATGCATAATGAATGTTGACGTGATGTCCTAGCACAGAAATAGAAAATCCATACACTCTTCCTTAGTGCTGTGTGTGAAGGCACTCACACAGTGTATGTATGTATACCCCAAAAAGTCCCACAATGGTCAGTGAGTCTTGCTGTTGCATAAGGGTGAAAAGGATTGCAACATTAGTACTGAGCTACATGCTCCACCTGCAGTATGTATTTGGAGACCTCTTCCATTGTCTTTCCACTGAAAAGCAGGTGGAGTGATGTGTATGAATTCCTCCCCTGTCCTCCATTTCCCCCCCTACAACTGTGCCCCCAGCTTATATTCAAAAACCCTTATTTCCATCACACAAAAGGGTTTGGAGCCCTCAGGGAGAAGGGTTGCAGAGGAAAACTTACTTGGGGGTGGGGTGGGGAGAAGGGTCAGGTATCCATCGGCCTGCTTCTTGCTTGCAAATCATCCCCTGTTGACACCACTCTTTCTTCTGGAGGTGAGGCAGTGTTGAGGAGTTCCCGCAAGGTGTGTTGTGGGTGTAACGTGCAGTTCAAACCTTAGTCACATTGGGAAGAAGTTCAGCCTGTGACCTGTGAACTTTGGAGGAGAGTCAGCTTGTGTGGTAAAGTCTGAGAACTCCCCAGGCTACGCTGTTCACATCAACTGAACTAGAATCAGTGGCATGAAAATTTTACAAGCACTCCTGGATTACACCATGAAGCAAACCAGGGGATGCAGGGTTAGAGGTTCACTTAATAAACTTTCATGATTTCAACCAGTTATGTGGTTTCACTAGCTGAGCAGCAGAAGGTCGTTCTGAATAGATATCAGGCTGAAACCTATTAAATCACTTTGAACTTGCAAAATCACGGTGTCTCCTGTGTTCAGTTTTCTGTTTTTTGATTTTGCTTTAGAATAGAGGAAATTGTTGGTGTTTGTAATTATAAGAACATCCTGTGCATTGAAGTAATTATCCTGTTGGCTAACGAATCAGTGCAATGCACTGTGTGTCTAGTTGCCTACAAAACATCCACTTTATACATTACAGTGAGTTTTCTGCCAGAATGTGTCAATAAAATAATTTTGATTTTTGCATACCATCAGCATTGTCTGGATTTATTTCAATAATTTTGGATTTTGAGTTTTCCCCAAAGACAGTCTCTTTAGCCATAAGCAAGCTAGTACACGGGTATTTAAAGTTCAGTTAACTGAGTAAATTAAGACACTAGTCCTACATTCATCTCTTAGGTACAGGCTATTGGGACCTGAATCTTCCCTCTTGGATCTGGTTTTATCAGATTCAAGATGATACTGAATGAATTCAGACGACCTGCAATTATTATGGCTAAGCAACGGGATATTATTACCAATGTGCTAGGCACTGCACCATCCATTATCGGAACATAGTTAAATGGGCCAGAACAACAAACCAAGAACCTTGAGGGATGGGTGTGGAATTGTGCTGGACTGCATTATTGATTTGAGCTACTTCACCTGTTAGTTGGCTGTCAAATATGTATAGAGAGAGCACATGAAAGAAAACTTACAGCGCCATCCTAAGTGGAGTTAAACCCTTCTAAGCCCATTGACTTTCATGGACTTAGAAAGGTGTAATTCTGCTTAGGATCCTACAGTCAGTTTCCCAAACTTTCCCATTTCGAAGAAACCAACAAAAGGAATAGCTAGTGTCTTCTTTTTTGTTTGTTTTCTGACTAGTGAGCCAAGTTGAAGGCTGAGCCAAATAGAAGCTCCTTTGAATTTGTGGATGGTCTGTGAATAGGGCTTTCTGGATTTTGTTTCCCAGATGGAAATAAAGGAAGAGTTTGAGTAATCTCACCTGACAATTCCCCATGTGCAAACAATACCTCTGTAACATTCCACATTGACTCCAAGGTCTGGATGTTTGCTTTGCCTGTCAGTCATGCAGACCTAATGAACTCTCTTATTCCCTCATAGTCCATCTCTAACATCATCATTAGATCAGTCGTTAGAATCCCAAATGTTCCAGACCAACAGACTGGTGTGGGTTGTCTTGAAAATTTCCCACAGGTCCCTTTACAGGCTTTCCCCCCCTGTAATTAAAACTCGAATGTCCTAGTTTGATTTGGGGAGGGTTTGCATGGGGGCCCTGAAAACAAAACATGGACTTTGCAGATCACAGTTTTGGAGAGGGTGAATGTTCTGCTTCAGACTTTGTTATTGTTAGAAACAATACTTGGTATTTACATAACCACATTTCAAGAGCTCAAAGCATTTCATATCTATTGTCTCAATAAACCTTACAAAAATGCTGTAAGGCAGGCTGGTGATATCTCCAACATCACATTTGGGGTGTGTGTTGTGTTGGATGTTCCATCCCTAAGTACATCTTGGGCCAGCTCTGCTAAAATCGAGTTTCTGGGCATTCCCTAAGAGTAATCAAGATAGTGGTTTAGCATTGTAAAAATGGCTACCTTGTACAACCACTCTGGATTTTCCTGTACAAGGGTGGGATAGAGGGCTTTTATAGCTGCTGGGGAATTAGACCAACACATCATGGTGAATTTCAGAAAAACAATTCTCAGAAGAGCAACAGGAGCAAAAGCAGCCAGTCTGGTGTACATTCTTGAACAGCTTGTGAAGGTCTACCCTGTTGTTTAAAGTGGGTGGAATTGATTAACTTGGCTGCAAGCACATTCTCTGACCTAAAATGTTTGGCCGTTTCCAAAACAGATAATTCTCTGTATAGCTTTTGCTGCTTCCCTGGGGCAGCGACACATCTTTTCTCTGGCACTTTCTTAGCCTCAGCCCTAGAAGGCCATTTCCCCCTTCTACAGAAAGCTTTTTTTTTAATCATGATTTTTTAGATCACTATAGTGTTAAAATGGTATAATAATCTGTTGCCATGATCTACTGCTTAACATCTTTCTTTTTTTAAAAAAGTCTCTAGCATTTTTCTTTGCAGAGTTATAAGGGGGAAAGTACAGGCTGCACCTTTCCTTTTATAACTCCACAATGAAAATGGTTAGAGTTGTACTTTTCTAATTTCAGATGCAGCAGTTGAGCAAAAGAAGATCGTAAGAAAGGCCTTGCTGACTCAGATAGGCCTGACTCAAATGCTGCCATGGTAGGTGGTGATCTCATGGTTGGAGTACCAGACATCTACCTTTATGGCTGTAATTTACTTCCTATGGGCAACCAGCTAGATCATACATTAAGGTCTCATTAAGCTACTTCTCCCTGAAAAAGTGGGCTGCTGATTGGGAGGCACGTGATCCAACTGATTCCTGTGGGGAACCAATGACCAGCATTAACTATTACAGGCATAACTACTTGGGACAGAAAAGTATTAACAGCCCAGAGGTCCATCTGGTTCAGCATCATGTCTCCAGCATTGGCAAAATGCCCCTAGTAACTATGAGGAAGACAGCCTTCTCTTGTTTGTCCTCCACATCAGATGCTCAGAGGTATACTGCCTCTGAATGTGGGGGTTCTGTTTAGCCATTATAACAAATAGCCATGTGTGGAGTGTCACCTCTCTCTCTTCCTTCATGTCCCCCTTCAAGATCCATCTTTTTTGTCTGCAACCAAATGGAGTATATGTAATTTTATTTCTCATGTTCATCCTTTTCTACCTCCCTCTGTTGTCCGTCCACTGTCAAGATAGATTGTTGGGAGCAGGGACATTTCTGGGTTTGCTTATGACATTGATAACGGGTTGGATTCTCTCCTACCTCTCCAATGAGCAAAGAGTGAAGCCTTCCTCCAGTTTAAGTGACTCTTCCATCGGAGGCTCTTTGAGTTGGATAAAGGTTCCTTGGGGGACAGCTGGCTCCACCCTGGTGTGTATTAATAATAATAATCATGTTCTCTATTAATTTGTGGATCTTGCCACAAAATTTGTGGATCTTGCCACAGAGCGGAGTTCTGGCACCTCTTGAAAATGGTCACATGGCCGGCGGCCACGCCCCCTGATCTCCAGACAGAGGGGAGTTTAGATTGCCCTCCGCGCCGCTCCAGTGGTGCAGAGGGCAATCTAAACTCCCCTCTGTGGAGATCAGGGGGCGGGGCCACCGGCTATGTGACCATTTTTGCCGAGGGCGATTTAAACTTTAAAAAACTCCCTCCTTGTTCCAGCTAACCCAAAATGACATCATTGGGCAGTCCTGAGTTCCAGGAGGGAAGGAAAGGGGAGAAATTACTTCCTCTGGAAAGCTATTTCACAAAGAAAAAAGGAAGTATGCCAACATATACAACCCCCCAAACAGTCCTGAGTTCCACCACTGAGTTCCACCACCTCTTTTCCCAGAAAAAAAGCCCTGGGCAGAACTCTGGTTAAAACGGAGTCCAGCTTTGAGCCCTTTACAACTCCACAGTGTTTCAGTTCCTGTCGAAAAGAGCCCCTTTTCAGATTCTCCCTAACAGAAACCCTGGCATGCCTCAAGTTCCTTGGCTCCTGCACAATCATGCTATTGTTCCAGCAAGGAGCGTGAGAATTCAGCAAGAGGGTGCTGCTATAGAAGGCTTTCTTCACCCAGGAATGTTCACTTTCTTCTAATCCAAGTTGCCGCAGCTGTACGGTCTGCAGGCACAAAAAAGATTCTTGCTTAGGAGTGGCATCTAGAAACGGTCCAGGGATCTTTCCAGGACATCCCTTGAATGAGGACCCGTCTGACTTTCAAGGAAAGCAAATGGCCGAGACACCCTGAATAACTGTGCGAGTGTTAACATCAGGTTTGTAAAAGGCGAGCGAGTGAGCAGTGCAATAAGAGTTTCAGGGTGGGCTGGAAAGGATGGAACCTTTTGGAGTCCTGGCCTAACACTGTGGTGGCCAGTGAATGCCACCTCTCCCTTTCTATCCCTGACGACCCTGAGTTAAGGAGCTGGCTGTCACCCTTAAGTCTTTTGTGATGTAGAACTCTCCCCCACATAAGTCTCCCATACCTCTTATAGGGGAGCCCTGCTGAAGAAAGGCTATAAGGACCATTGTGGCTTGGGCTTACCCTTCATACTGTTAGCCCCAAGGCTGCAAAAACAATGTACAGAAAGATGGATATAGGCATGTTTCTCCCATCTGTCCTCTGGCAGTCTCTCCTGCACACGTTCATTTCCTATTCTCCCTCCAGTTTCCTCTGTCTTCCATCACCCAGCATCACCTGTCCCTTCTCTCCCCCCCACCACCACTGTGCACCATTTTCCACTGAGCATCTTTACTTCTCCTTACTCGGTTCTCCCCTATCCCAGGTCATCAGCTCTTGCTTCTCCCTGTTCCCACCATTTTGTCCATCTATTAAACGAGTTACAGTTTCTTCTATGTTCATTTGGAATTTTTCCCTCTTTTGCAAATGTAGCTACGGGGGATTGCTTTATCAAGGAAGGGACTGAAGCGAGGAGACCAACTTTCCTCCACTGCTGTTTTCTAGTTAGAAAAAACTATCCCTGGGCTGCTTTCATGCCTGCTGGTTTTCCCTAGCATGAGTAACAGCAGCAGGGGTGGCTTTTCCCAGTGAGAAAAGTTCAGGGGAGAAATGTTTAAACTTTCTCTTTTACTCTCCTCCCTCCCATGCCATTCTCCTTCCTATTCTTCAGCAGCTGCATTTGCTGAATATTAAATACCAGCAGAAGGAGTTAATTTAAGCCAGGGCTCAGCAAGGGAACCTGCTGTTAAAACAATAGGCCTCAGAACCACAGCATGTACGTATGAACTAAAGCAGTCCCTCTGAGCATGTGCAGAGAACCTTTTGGCTATTGTGGGGGTAATGACTGCCCATCCACTCCCATCTGAGATTAAAAGGGGCTTCCAGATTAGTCAAGGTGGCTTTGGAGCAGGTGGCGTAGGGTTGCCAGTCTCCAAGTAGTGGCTGGAGATCTCCAGGCCACAGAGATCAGTTCTCCTGGAGAAAATGGCTACTTTGGGGGGTGGACTTTATGGAATTATGCCATGCCAAGGTCCTTTCCCTCCCCAAACCCCACTTTCTCTAGGTTTCACCCACTAGATCTCCAGGGATTTCCCAACTTGGAGCTGGCAACCTTAAGGTGGCATAAACCCCAGATTTTTGTTTTCAGGAATGGGCCCAACTCAAGTGCAACTTTCTGGTAAAGTCCTGCCTCCATCCCCAGGAAAAGCTATGCAACGGCTTCAGGAGAGGCAGGGTTTCCAGTTTGGGAGCCAGTTGGGTTTAGTGGCTAAGAGTGGCAGGACTCTAATCTAGAGAACCAGGTTTGATTCCCCACTCCTCTGCTTGAAGCCAGCTGGGTGAACTTGGGTCCGTCACAGCTCTCTCAGAGCTCTCTCAGCTCCACCCACCTCACAGGATGATTGTCGTGAGGATAATAATAACACACTTTGTAAACCACTCTGAGTGCACGTTAAGTTGACCTGAAGGGCAGTATATAAATCAAATGCTGCTGTTGTTATTCCTCATCCAAAAAGGAAGGTGTGTGTGATGGAGCCGTTTTTGCACTGCAGTATCTGATGTGTGACAACGACCACTCTTGAAAGGAATACCAAGGACAGGGGCTTGTCATAAATGAAAAGCCCACACACCTCCATTTGCAAATAACAATAAGAACATGTTTAATTGCATCGTTATACGTCTATCTATGACAAATGTTAATAAAATAAGACTAGTGTTTGCTATAATTTATCGCTCTTCCAGTTCTTTCAGCAGCTCATCAAAGTGAGTGATGTACCATTTGGCTTTTTCTTTGACTTGTTTCCGCACTACGTTGCCTCCAAATCCAATGAAACAGTCCTAAGGAAACAGAAAAGGGCAGCATGCTTATTTTTCTAGTGGACTGCAAGATTTCTAGTCATTGGTGAAAGACTCGGATTTTGGTGCCAGGCTGGGGGGGAGCAGGATGTAGAAGCATAGCCCCTGCCTGCCTTGGACCAGGTGGGAAGCCTGAACTCCAGAAAATGAGCCATTGCTTAAGTTTTGACAAGGATCCGTAAGTAATGAGAGTTATCTGCAATTTGAGGGTCAAGGCAATTCAGAGATGATGATGATGATGATGATGATGATGATGATGATGATGATGATGATGATGATTAAATTTAAAGCCTGCCCTCCTCACGAGCGGGCTCGGGGCAGGTTACAGCAATAGATGAAATTACAGGAAGTAAACAATAAAAACACAGATTTCACAAGTATAACATTTCAGCAAATCACCTGCATACCATATATAAAAAGGGTGGACGTGTGGGTTGGCATTCCGTTAACTGCTCATGCGTGGTGGGCAGGTGGCCATATGCCCCCCCCCCCTGTAAGTAGGAGACCAGCAGAGACTTATTTGGTTGATTTAATGCTGGCCTCAGCCGAATGAGTGGAGGAACATCTCTGTCTTACAGGCTCACTGAAAGGATGCAAGATCCTGGCGGGCTCAAGTCACTCCGACAGAGAGTTCCACCAGGTTGGGGCCAGGACTGAAAATGCCCTGGCCCTGGTCGAGGCCAATCGAGCCTCCCTGGGGCCAGGGACCATCAGTAGGTGTTTACCTGCTTATCTAAGCGCTTTCCAGGGTACTCCTTTTGAAGGAACAATAAATGAACTAATTGTTAAGGTGCTACATGAACTAATCGAGTGGATATCTGAAAATGTGCCCAAAAAGCATGCTGTGATAGCCACTCCAAAATTCTTTGTGAGCATGCTCAGAAGGGAGCAGCTTTGAAATAACATTTTCCTGCTACAGCATATTCTGTTCCCCGCCCAGCAGCCAGTACAGAAGCAGCAGCTTTGACTGTCACCCTTCTGGCATTTATGTGACATTTCTATACATTGCTCTTCCAACAAACGCACATCTTTCCTTGTTTTAATTTGCATCTGGAATAATCTCTCTACAGTCTCGGTAAGCATCCAAAGAGTATATTTGCATGGAAACCAGACACTATTCATTTGTATATAGAAGAATCATTCTGCCAGGCTTTGGCAAATGCTCTTCTAAGCTCAGGCTGGGGGGGAAAAGGGGGTTCCTGAGCCTGCATTTCATTCATAATGCTCTTGAAGGAACTGGGAGGTATTTTTATGTGGAAGAAATGGTGGAAAGGGATACTTGTTGACGGGGCTTTTTTTCTGGGAAAAGAGGTGGTGGAACTCAGTGGTGGAACTCAGGACTGCACAATGATGTCACTTTGGGTCATCTGGAATAAGGGGGGAGTTTTTTAAAGTTTAAATTGCCCTCAGCGAAAATGGTCACATGGCTGGTGCCCCCATGCCCTGATCTCCAGACAGAGGGGAGTTTAGATTGCAATCTTAACGCCCCTCTGTTGGGAGATCGGGGGGGGGGGCACAGACCATGTGACCATTTTCAAGAGGTGCTGGAACTCCATTCCACCATGTTCCCGCTGAAAAAAAGCCCTGCTTGTTGATTATCTCCTGCTGACTCAACTCCCTTCCTCGTGCACATTTAAAAGAATTTCCCCCCAGCTGGGTTATGAAATCAGAAGTGAGCTTGGTAGGGACAGGGTCTAGCCAGGGAATGAGATCAAAGGGGAGAATCGATAAGTGTTAGGATCAGTTAAGTACCCCCCAACACACACACATTCCCTATTATTTGCCAACATCACAGCTTATTTAGATCTTGCAGTGGCTAAAAGCCTAAATTAGAGGAGCACTCGTGTTAGTCTGTGGCGGAAGAAATAAAAGGAGTCTAGTGAGCCTTAAAACCAGGGCTTTTTTCTGGGAAAAGAGGTGGTGGAACTCTGTGGGTTGCCCTCGGAGAAAATTGTCACATGGCTGGTGGCCCTGCCCCCTGATCTCCAGACAGAGGGGAGTTGAGATTGCCCTCCATGCACGGAGGGCAATCTCAACTCCCCTCTGTCTGGAGATCAGGGGGTGGGGCCACCAGCCATGTGACCATTTTCAAGAGGTTCCGGAACTCCGTTCCACCATGTTCCTGCTGAGAAAAAGCCCTGCTTAAAACTAACAAGATTTTATTCCAGCATAAGCTCTGGTGGACTAAAACCCTCCTTGTCAGGTGCAAAGTAGTGGGCCCTTACTAGGTGCAGATTAACATTTGGAAAAAAATAAACAGCAGGGTCAAGATGCCGTGATATGCAGGAAATACAGAATGCACTGTAATGATATAACATTCAAATGTAATGAAGAACCAAAGTAATTTTTAAAATGCAATCTAAAACAATTGGGCTGTTCTGGCTTCTTCTGAGAACCCCTGAGAGCTGCACTTTTGCGAAACTGAGAATTCTTCTATTTCATATTTTGACTGAGCCCAATTAGCCCATCACAGAGCCCCAGAGCCTCACCACAGAACTACAATTCCCAGGTTTCAGGAAGGGAAGGGGGAGAAACCTGGGAGTTAGACCAGTTTGTGCAGACATGCCCAGTATTTGAATATATGTATTTGTTATATTCAATTACAAGTATTTGGGAAACAGAGGGCCAAGCTACACATGACGAATGACACTTGAACGGCAAGTGTATTTCTCCCTGTTCACTTGCCCTCCACTCAATCCACTTGCCGTTCAAGTGTCATTCGTCATGTGTAGCTTGGCCCTCAGAAACCTTCAAACGTGTAATCAAGGCAGGACAGTCCGTACTGTGATTATCATATGCTATGGCACGCAAGTTATACTCAGGGTAAGGAAAAAAGTCCTGACTCCTGAGTAGAGAAATTCTCAGGTTCTTGCTGGAACATGCCCTGGTTCCGCAGGGCAACAACCGTGAACTCCAAAAGGAGTTTGCTTCTTAATGCATGTTCCTGGCCTCCCTGACCTATTCATTGTGGCCTTGTTCACCTCCACCGGGAGATATCAGAAATAATCATTAACTGAGAGGCGAAATCATTAACTAGAAACAATCATTGTGTCTGGAGGCCATGGAACTGTCCAGGAGTTTTGCTACTGAATTTTATCCTTGCATACAAAGTTGGGGGATTCCCCCCCCCCACTTCCTCTGGGTTTGCCACACTTGATGGTCTGTTTACTCCAGCTAATTTGGGGCAGGGGAATAACATGGTAGATTGTTTTTGTTTGCGCTCAGGGGGTCTTCCTGATTGTTCTGTTAGGGGTCTGGAAGGCGTTCCCCCTCTGAGAGAAATTGGCAGTGACTAGGGAAAGAGTCTTTCATGGCAATTTGAAACGTAACTGGTTTGAGTCATCGGGATTCGCTTGGCCAGCTGCTTTCTGTAGGGCTTCTGCTTCCCGCTTGTGGCACACAAAATATTGACAGAGCCCGTCAGTCTGTCAGGGAGAATAATACTGATGGACAGGTAATTCTGTCTCCCACAGCATAATTTGGACTAGATGCCCTTTCATGAAAACATGGATTTGCTCAAGTTTGGTGCTATTTGATACTAGAATGAGCCAGGTATTAGGAAGGCAACTTTGGGAAAGTTTTATAAGTCAGTGTGGTCAAGTAAATAGCCAGGTATACGTGGACTGGAAAGGACTGGGTTTAGATCCTGATAGGCTCAGCTATATGGGGTGCTGGAAATTCTACGAACCTAACTCCCAGCATAATTTTTTAAAAAACGAGACATGCAGAAAGCGGATTTGTATCAGGACTGCAGCACAAAGTTGAAGCTTCGCTCCCTGTGCCATTTTCTCATGGTAGCTCCCCAGGGCCTTTTCAGCCTGGGAAAATGGAAAGGCTTAAATTCTACTTCCATTCACATGATAGTCCTGATCCAAATTGGGACCGCATACATGACTTTTTTAAAAAAATTGCTGGAACTCCGTGTCACCTGTAGCTAAGCCTTCAGCCAGGAATCTCACTGGACTCTTTATCTCTTTAACCTTCACAGAGAACGCTGTAATAAATAAATAGAGCCAACTTCCATCTCTGACACTCACCGCAGGTGGGCAAGCTTCCATGTCCGTCGCTCCATCTCCGATCATAACCACCTTCTTGAACTGAAACTGCTCCTTGAGGTAGCTGATAACTTGTCCTTTGCCACCTGACTCAGCCGTTGGCTGTGCTTCATCAAAGCCTGCGTATTCCCCTAGAGAAACGCAATCACAAAGAGAAAGTCATTTGTACAGCTGCACAAAGTCTCTGAGTCATCATAGAGAATTGCAAGGATCTGGGAACAGTGCTTGATGCGTAAAAAAGTCACAAGCATCCTTCTAACTGGCACTTCATTCTAATAAGAAGGATGCCTAGAAAATATCCCCTTTGATGGAGATCCCTTATTTCCTTGCCGTGAATACTCAGATACTCTGCCCATGGTCAGAAGCATATTCTCTCTCACTGCATTGCATATTCCCTTGTTGATTGCTGAAATGAAAAACAAGCTTTGGGAATAAGCACTGGCTAGATTAAAACCCTGGTTTAGCAAACTTGGTACTTCCTGGAACTGCCTCACCTCTTCCCCAACACTGAGGCATGGTGAAACTGCAGACGGCCCTTAGCTCATGTAGTCCACTACCTTTCTCCACAATGTGCATTTTGTATATCAGTGTCTGGAGCCAGTGAAAGACTAGATGTGGATGAACAAATTACACTTGTCCAGATGAAAGCATATACTGTGAGGCTGGGAGTAAAGCTGATGTGGAAATTGGTTTTTGGCCTGTTCTAGACAGGGTTTACACTTCTTCTGAATGAGCAAGTGTCCAGCTTGGAGATACTTCTAGACATTTCTTTATGCCTGGACAAACAGATGACTGAGCCTGCCCGGAGTACTTTTTCCACTTAATGCTGATAGGCCAGTTGCTGCCATTCCTACAGAAAATTTACCTGACCGTAGTTACACATGTTTTGATAACATCTAAGCTAGATTACTACACTCTAATTGGAGTAGCTGCCCTAAAGCTAGTTTGGAAACTTAAACTGGTACAAAATAATGCAGGAAGAGTATTAACTGATAACACACACACCATGCCAGTGATATGCCAATTGCAGTGGCTGCCAATTGGTTTCTGGGCTCATTTCAAGGCACTTAGAGGTTCAGTGATGGTGACTTCCAGCAAGAACTAATCTTATCTGATGCGAAGTTGGCAGGATACTGCCGGTAACTCCCACCCCCTGGAGGGGAGAGCGGCATCTTTCGGACAAATTTAAAGACTCGTCTATGGGGGAAGACCTTTGGGCTGATACGACTGATAATGGGATGGTGCCAGCTGTTTTTCTGTAACTCAGATTTTTATTGGTAAATATTGTAAAGGATTTTTGATGCAATACTCTTTTTTTTTATTGGAGGTTTGGGGTTTTACAGTTTGTCACCAGCTGAAAGGCGGCATAGAAAAGCATCGAATAAATAAATCAAGCTGCCCACGTAACAGATAATTTGATCCTCAGCTACAGTCACAGCTGTTAAGAGGTCTGAGGTAGCTTCCAGAATTCTTTTCTCTTGGTGTAACAAAAGTTGCCTGTTTATCAGTTTGGCGGGGTGGGTATGGAAAGTGAGATGGGTTACTCTACAATTTGAAACTAATCTCTGCTTGCTGACTGGGGATTACTGGTCAAAGGACCAGCCGTGGATTAAGTTCTGGACCAAGAAGAAAGGATTGGACGGATGGAATCTTGGGAAAGGTAGCCATTTTGATCAGGTGCTCTGTGTAGAAAGCCTACAACGCTTGAATCTTTCATCTTGTGACTTAGTACAGATTCATCTGTAACGCGGTTTCATTGCTGATTAAAAAGGGAGAGCTGTCTGGGGCCAGCATTCATGAATCCCAAGAGAATTCAACGCCCTGATTTGCCATCCAGGCAGTCTTACCATTAAAGTAGAACTTCAACCGATTGGCGAACACATTGGCTGTTGGAATGTGCAGCTGCCCAGCAACATGTTCTACGATGCTCTGGAACCCTCCAGAGATTAGGAAGACCTGGACGCCTCGCTGATGGAGTCGGCTGACCAGTTCCCTTTGAGGAAAAGAACAGACAATGGCTGAGGCCACATGGCAAGGTGAACATCAAGCCCAGAAGATCTTATGCAACCAGCGCATTAAAAATGGCTGTCTTTTGCTTCCTTCACCCTCACCCCAACAATGCCATTCCCACATACATGTAAAAAGCACATAAGAAAGAGTCAGAGATGTTTGGGGTCCATCTGTAGCAATGGCTACAGAAGGCGCTCATCGAATTAAAAGGATCCTAGGCTCAGAGATGTAAACAGGCCAGACAACGAAGTGTGCTCCTCACAGAAAGTTTCAGGTGGGTAGCAATGCTGGTGTGCAGTAGAAGAGCAAGATTTGGGTCCAGTAGCCCCTTAAAGACCAACTAAGGAGCTACTGGACCTTTAAGGAGCTATTGGACCTGAATCTTGCTCTTCATGGACAAATCTCCCTGTATACTCTGTGCCCTTTTATGCTGATGCATTGACAGTTCTGCTCTGAGGCAAAGAGCTGGAGCAGCTTCCCTTTTGGTTCCTTCCAATTCTGTTTTCAGGAGTTTTTCCTGGAACTCATAAGGATTGGCATACTGTGGCACAATTTAATTTAATCCGCCCTGAGCCTACCTGTGTGGGGAGGGCAGAATAAAAATAGAAAATAAATAAATTAACTAAATAATAATGGGAACACCTGCAGCCAAGATCACTGGCACTGTATTCAATCCTAGTGCAAAGTCCTCTGCTCTTCCCGCCCACCCCCATTGATACCCAAATGCTTTTTACAGCGAAATCTCACCCCAACTCAAGAAATCCTCAAAAGTATTCCTTGGATTTTTTCATTTTGTAAATTATTTATTTATTTATTTATTTATTTATTCAATTTATATACCGCCCATCCCAGGGGCTCTGGGCGGTGAACAGTTAAAATTGATAAAAACAAAAACTAAAATCAATATACAAATAATAAAACAAATTAACAAGGTGCAGTGGTGGGGAGAACCTTCCCCACCCCAAAGGTGGGAGGCCGACATGGCACCGCCCCCTTCAATCACCAAACGCCTGGCGGAACAGCTCTGTCTTACAGGCCCGGCGGAACGATAATATGTCCCGCTGGGCCCGGGTTTCCATTGACAGAGCATTCCACCAGGCTGGGGCCAGGACTGAAAAAGCCCAAGTACAACAATGAAATGGACAGACACAGATTTCCTCCACTGAAAATCAAACCACACTTCCTCCATTGTATTTCATTTTTTTCCTGTCTTATTTCCCCCCTTGCCAAGTCTTCATAGTTCATATGAACAAATCAATGTGGTAGTAGTTTCCATGTCTTGGAATCTTGAGACAATCCAACCAGGCCAAAGACATCTTACCTTATTCCTGGAGTCAACTGAGGTGGATGCTCCGATATTAGTTTCTGCACCTGCTCATAGGACGGGCGAATGAGGCCCAGCCGTGCCGTTAAAGCTGCCTTGAATGTCACTGAACCGCCCATAGCTCTGCGCGTCCTAAATTGAGATCCAGAGAAATTTAGGTCAGACTTTGGGGAAGAACTCTGGTTCTGCAACCGGTTATACCAGGATAACCAGCCCTGTAATCTCTTCAGACTGTGATTATAAAGTGTAAATCCGGGGAGTGAAACAAAGAGAATCAACCACCCTTGACACAATTAGGGGATCTTTCAATTTTAGCCAAGGCTAAGCCATCTGGAATACAAAAGTATGGCATTTCATGCTTTTCTAGACACATAGTGACTGGAGGTGGGTGGGTTGTAGAGGAACTATGGGAACTCATATTCTTACATAAATGGGTTCTTCAAATAACACTCTTGAAACAACCCCAAGATAAAACCACCAAATCTCAATTGTGAGAGCATGCCCTTGCTATAATCTTCCTAACGTTCTGTGCTCAGTAAAACATGAGAAACAGCAGAAGATCCAGCAGAGAATCCAAGTTGTCCATCATCCAAGGAAAACTCTGTTGGATTAACAAGTTAAACTAGAACAAAGGCCAAAGAGAATGAAAAGGTAAAATGATGGGGGAGGGCTGGAAATCACAATGTTCAAGAAGTGTTTCCGGATGTGTCTTAGAGCCAAACTACATGAAACATTAAAAAGCAGCTATGTAGGAGGGATTTAGAACAGGGCTGGGGGAGGCCAGGTTAACTCTTCTGCCCTGGTGCCATTTCCCCGAGTGGAAATCACTTGTCAGAGCTACGTTTAGCCACAGTGGGAAGAAAAAAGGAAGTTGCCTGGGCTGGACTGGTTTGTTTCCCAGAGAGGCTAATGGTAGTTCATGGGTGCCAGTTTCCATTAGGAAAAACACATGTGGGGGTATATTTAGCCCCTCTTCCTTTGCACCAGCCCAAACCCTGCCCCCACTGCCTAGATTTAAAAAAAAAACACTGTAGATATGAAAATATTTATCTCACATCATGTACAATATCTGGTGGCTGTGATTTAGGTGCACAGTTATGAGTAATGTTACCTGGCAGATGCCATCTTTTCAGCAACTGCCTTATAGACTGCAGCCATGGTGGGCTGCCATATCCAACGTACTACCTGAAGAACATAAGAGGTATCCCTCTGGACCGGATCATTGGTCCATTTAATCCAGCATCCTGTTTGCGAGAACAGCCAATCAGAGCATAGAAGCCAAGGGCTTCCCCTGGCACTGCCTCCTAGCACTGATATAATATTCAGGGGCTAACAGCCTCTGAATATGCAGGTTGCATTTAGTTACCACAGTTAATAGCGACTGATTCTCCATTAATACTTTAAAGCCGCCTACGTTTCTGAGTCCTGACCATCTCTTTATGAACTTTTAGTGAATACCACAATATAATCACTGAGGCCCTCTTCACACTGCTTACCTGCTGCCGCAAAGACACGAAATATCACGCAAAAACCGCAGAACATCGCGTTTTCTCGCACGAAATTTGCGCAATGTCGCGCAAATCTCGTGTGAGAAAATGCAATGTTCCACGGGTTTTGCGCGATATTTCGCGTCGTTGCGGCAGCAGGTAAGCAGCGTGAAAAGGGCCTTATTAAGTAATGAACTACTTCCTTTTAGTTGTTGTTCTCCGGCCGTGAAAGCCTTCGACAATATATCTACTTCCTTTTGTCCATCCTGAATCTATTGCTCGCCAACTTCATCAACTCCCCCTGAGAACATAAATCTGGTCTGACCAAAGACAATAGTGGGATGACGGTATCATTTGGGGGTGATAGCGGATGGACCTTGGATGGTTTCTGTATTACAGTGAAAGGACAAAGAAAGAGATTGACTGAACGAAGCTTTCTAGAGAATATGCACCGAAGCAATAAAGTTAAGTTTACAGCCAGCTGACATCTCACTGAAAAAGCTGGCAAGATCCGATCTTTTAAAAGTTCTGCTTTCCACCCTTATATCTTTTAAACTCTTGTAAAATCAAGCCTGCCCTGACCTGTATAGCTCAGGCAGGTCCGATCTCGTCATATCTTGGAAACGAAGCAGGGTCAGCCTTGGTTAGTAACTGGATGGGAGATCTCCAGAGAAGGCCAGGGTTGCAGAAGCAGGCAATGGCAAACCACCTCTGTTAGTCTCTTGCGTTGAAAACCTACCGGGGGAGTCGCCATCAGTCAGCTATGACTTGAGGGCACTTTTCACCACCACAGCATCGAGCCTGGTGTATAGTCCTGGTGAGCTCCAAAGCTTTCCGTGTTTGTGCTAATTTGGTTGGTCCAATAAAAAGCATGACATGGATTTATTCTTGTTTTTGGTATACCACACAGACACTGGTAGCTCTGCTACTATTTATGCTGGAACAAAGGATGGCAGGCGAAGGCCTCAACCACCATGCTCCAAAAAGGCTTGCAGGCAAACTCCACTGGCACTGATGGTGTTTATCCACACCCGTAATCTTACCTCAGTAACTTAGCAATAAGGACTCAGTATCCTGGAGAGGACCAGATTTGGACTGCTTGGTAACTACAGCATTGCCTCCCTGAAAAGCTCTCTCTCCACAGCCCTAGATCTAAAGTGGAGCGGCACATGTCTTGCACCCCCCCTAGTCAATACATGAGCTGGATATTTTCAAAGTGTTTCTGTTTAAAGGGAGGTGTTATTGGCTTCAGAACTATCATAAAGGAAATTCATGAGCCTCATGTTTGCAGATAGACAATGCTGACTGTGCTGAAGAGATGAAAGTGATTGGACCAACTTTAGTTGGTGTGGGAGCGATGATGTGTGCTTGTCTCCACTTCCCCCCATAGCACGTCTGGCTCCATTCTGATCATTTCCTTATTGTTCCATTTCCGCCCCCACCCCCCGCTTATGGGCTACCTGAGGAAACAGGAGAGTGTCGCGTAAGCTTCCACTGCAGGAACAGAGCTTCCAGTCCGGCAACAGGGCAGCTGACCCGTTTCACCTCTGCTGTTATCTCAGGGAGGGAATCTCAACAGGCTCCCAAATTGCTCCGGGGTTACACCATCTTGGGAACAGGTCCTCAGCATCTGCTAATCTGCATACTGTTTTGCAAGCTTCCTCCAATCACGCATAACTATGCTCATCATTTGGGGCACACTGACAAAAGAAAAAGAAGCCAACTTTTCCCCAAGTTTACCAATAGTCCCCTCAAACTTTTCAAACGGGTCACCTTGAGGAAATTCACACTCACTACAGAAGAATCAGGCAACCTGGGTTTGCAACAGTGGAAGGACGTGGCCTCTAAAAGAACGGGGCAACCAGCATTGTACATCAATGCTGTACACAAGCGATATACTAAATGCCTTTACTACTGCCATTATGCAAAGCTGCATATTCATTCTCTTTATCTGTAGAAGGAAACACACAACAATCATACGTACATTTCCGCCACCGCATCTCCAACACCGCAGAATTTGGCCAGTTCATCAATGCCTTCCTCTCGGATGACCGTGCTGTCCACGTCAAAGCACACCGCATCAGCATTGTGGAAGATTTCCTTCAGCTCCATGATGGAGGACATTCTTTTGGACACCTTCCTGTTATGCGAAAGCAAGATCACTTCGTTTTGGAGATCGCCAGATTGTACCCTGTGTTGGGCCATTTTACAAGGCGCTCAGTGCCCGACAGCTATGTGAGAGAGGAAGCTGCCAGGGAACAGCTCCTTTTGAGCAGAAGCGGGTGGTGGTGGAGGGTGGACGCTGCCGCTGATTTGCTAGCTGTGGGGGCAGCACAGAGATGGGCAATGAGTCAAGGTTGGCTCTCCTACAGAGTTAACCCCTACGGGAACAAATCATTGACGTCAGGAGCCCATCTAAGGCTTGCTATTTTATTAACCCCTAAAAAATTATCTTCTTTCTAGGGCAGCCATCTCCTTACTTCACTGCCAACCAAACGCTTTAGTGATCAAAAGGTGAATTCTGCAATCCATTGAAAATCACACAATAGCATCCTTTTTAAATAGTTTTTTTCTGCTTTAACCAGGATGAGGGAGAAGGCATTAGGGGAAGGAAATAGCCGATCTAAAAGCACCTACAGCAGGCATCTCCGACCTTTTCTTTCTTGAGAGCTACTTCTGAGTAATGAAAAATACCCCGTGCTACTACCCCCCACCCAGCATGGTACAAATTTTGTTCTGTCCAAGAAACAGTACATGGACAAGGAAGAGTCCCTCCCAGAAATGAAGTTATCTGATAAGAAGCACTGAGACAACTTCTGTGAAATAGAAGCTTTTAAAAAAAATGTAGAGCAGAACTTGTTTGCAATCTTTTCTCAAGTCTTCTAGGGGCTGCACCCACTAATCTGTAGCAGCTGGTGTTCTACTAGTAACGTATGAGTTTGGAGACCCCGACACAGAGAATAAAGAACTCCCGCAGCATTTAAAGGAAAGGAGGAAGAATCAGATATATACAAGGAGTTCTGTGTTGAGGGGCTGCGGCAGCCCTGCCACAGGGAAAGGCAAGGCAGCAGATCTTCGGCAAAGTGGGACCTAGACAGATCTGGACAACCAAAAGGAATGATCCAACAGGAAGTTCTCTTGCTCAGGCTTTGGAGCTGCATGTGAATGTGGCATCAGTTGGATTTCCCATCTCAGGCATAAACGTGGTGCTTCCAAAGTGCAGCATGTAACCCAACAGTATGTGCCCCAGGCGTAGGCTGTGCTTGGAAATTTTATTAGGGCTTCCAATTACTTTGTGACCCACGAGTGGGAAAATGGCATAACAGGTAGAAAACTGGATTTAGGTTGACCCTTCCTTAGTTGGATTTTATGGTCTTGTAATATTAGCACATGAGCTCAGCGCATAAATAAAACCAAGGGTGTCTCTACACTAATGACATGCATTGGTTTTATACCAATTGAACTGCCGTGGCTAACCCCAAAGAATCCTGGGAACTGTAGTTCAGTAGAGGGTTCTGTTGCTGAATTAGTTTCCCAGACTCCCTGAGGATGGCACAGCCAATTCAGATTTGTAATACAGGTATAGCCAGAATCTGAAAAGGCCTCAGTGCTCCTTCAGGGTTGGTTGTAAGGCAGTAATGAAAAGATGAGTGCACCAGTGCTTTACATGTGCCCAGCCTTGACTTGCTGAAGGCACCCCAAATGTCTGTTTGTTCTGAGTCAGACAGGGGGAGATTTGGCTCTTGGGCAGGGCTGGAACTCATGTACCATGACGCATCATTGCACAATAGACTGGAAAAAGACACGTGCCAACACCCTTGGAATATGCTCAGCTGTTAATCTTTTTCCAGGCTCTCAGAAAGGTGCAATGTTCAATCAGAATTCAGTGCTAGGCGAAGCTGCTAATTTTGAAAGGGCCAGCTTGTGGGTCGCTGCCAAGGCTTTTGCGTCATGATGTCCCCAAACCATTATTTAATGATATTTCATTGCCTTGATTGCGGTCCGATTATGGTTGGATTGCAACACAGTTGCATGATGCAAGGTGAAAATGGGGTTGCTGCAAGACGACACTGGGCTGACCCAAAAGATATTCTAGGAGGAGCTTCTTTTATTAAAAAAAAGCCAGAATCATATATCTAATTCTGAACAATGGGCCCAGAATGCGGATTAAAATATCTGCACAATGGTGCTTTGCCCAGATGGGACTCTTCAACGGACTTGGGAGGAAACAGTTTCTCAGGAAAATCCCAAAACTTTAAAAAAATAGTGAGAGGGGTTTTCAGTCTTCCCCAAATTGAGATCACTGACAGAGATCTCATGAAATCTTGTGAGATCTCATTCAGCCCTATGGAGCTGCCTAGCAACCAAGACAGCATAGCCTGGCTTAGGTAAGTCCAAAGGGACTGTAAATTGCAGTAGCAATGAGGAAAAGGAGAGAAAGTGGTGGTAGAAGAGAAAGGACTGGGAAGAGAGAAATGGAGGAGAAAGGTAGGGAAGAATGAGGGTGAAAAACAGGGAGAAGAATGCTGGGAAGAAAGAGAGGGGAAAGTGGGTGGGGGATAAAGGACTGGAAAGAGAGAGGGGTCAGGTGGGTGGGGTAGGACTCTTACAAGTCTCCAGCTTGTCATATTTTTAAAACTGAGCCACTGATAGGGTTGCCAGCTTCCAGGTAGTGGCTGGAGATCTCCCGGAATTGTCTCCAGGCCACAGAGATCAGTTCACCAGGAGAAAATGGCTACTTTGGGGGGTGGACTCTATGGAATTATGCCATGCCATCCTTTCCCTCCCCAAACCCCACTTTCTCCAGGTTTCACCCCCCCCCACCCTCCCAGATCTCCAGGAATTTCCCAACTTCAAGCTGGCAACCCTAGCCACTGATGGGAAATGGCCATACACTTTGCCCTGGGAATTATAGTTCTGGAGTCAGGAGATTTATTTATAGCTGGACATGAGGGTTTAGTGTCAGCATCATTTTAAGTTGATGTTTCCTGATGGCGACTGCCATTTTTAGGACGTTTTGGTTACTGATTGTGATACGAATTACCTTGTGGGGTTTTTAACAGGAGAAATGGGATTGAGTTTTAAAAAAAGGATTAAATGATAAAAGCCAGGGCTCATCCCCATAACAGGTATTTGTTGTCAGGAACTTGTAAATATAGAGTGTCTTTGAGCAAATGAAGGGAGCTCTTATAAGCAGCCATGAACAGACTCCACATTCATATTTATTTATCTAGTGCATTTTTATCCTGCTGTTTCTCCAAGGAGTCCTGGATGGTGGGCATGGTTTTACCCTCCATTTTATCGTCACAACAACCCTGTGAGCTAGGTTATGCTGTGAGAGAATTACTGGCCCAAGTTCCCCTGGTATGTTTCATGGCAAGTGGAGACCAGCATCTCCCAAGTCTTAGTCCAGTACTCTAACCAGTACATCACACTGGCTCTCAATATGTATAAAAACTAGGAATAAGATCTTCTAGGACAGAGTTGGTCATCAGGAACCACCCACAACACTCCCCAGTTTACATATTTCAGCGCTGCTTTGCAGACACCACAGTTCTGTGATCTGGCTTTCATTCTGACCTACAAACAGGGTTGTTACTGACTTGAATTTTAGATCTAAGATCAAGTATGCAAATCCATCCAATTGCTTCCTTGCCTATTTGCTGTAGGCAACTTTCCCTCCGTTCAGGAGATCAGATAACTGGGATTGGGACCCATTCAATGCAAACTGTCTTTTCCCTTCCCTCACAGAAATTGCCACTGTCAACATTCTGCGGCTGATACCTTCCCATTTAGCATGTTTGTGAACATTCTAGGGCATCAAAAGCAGCTTGGCTAATGCTGGGGACGTGATTCTGCCTCTGTTGCCCCCAATTTCTGTGACTTCCTCCAAATCTTGCTAGCAAGACTGGACTCTGCTAACAAACTAGGAAGGGTGGGCCCACAACAGCTTGGCAGATAAGACTACGAACACCCCTACTGCAAACTCTTGTTTCAGTACACTAACCTGAAGGCCCTTTTGGAAGGCAGCAAACTCTTGCCTCTTGTGACTATTTTCTAGTCCTGCTGGACAGCTCCACTGTTGCGATTGGTAGGCCCCTTTGTCATTCTGTTCCAAGGAGGTCTTCCAAGGCCTGCCAAGAGCAGGCCTTTTCCCTTCAGTCAGGATGTGTCATAGCTAGGGTTGCTGGGTCCAAGTTGGGAAATTCCTGGAGATTTTGGGGTGAAGCCTGGAGAGGACAAGGTTTGGGGAGGGGAGGGGCCTCAGACGGGTATAATACCATAGAGTCCACCCTCAAAAGCAGCTGTTTTCTCCTAGGGAACTGATCTCTGTTGCCTGGAGACCAGCTGCAATTCCAGTAGATTTCCAGCCATCACCTGGAGGCTGGCTATCTTAGTCATAGCCTGGTGGGATGAACTGAGCTGTGGCCCAGATTTGGTGAGAACTTTGGTGATGCCCCAACAGTTTACATAATGGTGGGCTGCCTCCAAGTTGTGCTGCCAGGTACTGATATATTTCCATCCATTTTTATCTGCTGCCTTTCTTTCCAGAGAAAAACTTGAAACTTAACAAGAGACATAGATTGTGCAACTGATCCACAGAAGAGATCTTGCTTTTCCCTCCCTTCCTTGTTGCAAAATGGCTGACCACACATGGAGGGCAGGGTGGCAGCTGGCAGTTCTGTAAGGAATTCTGGGAGAGGAGGGTTTAGGATGCCTGAGTGTTTCACAGTGTTGGCCCTCCTGAGAGGAATAGTGGTCATTGCCTGAGCTGATGGTGGCCATCTTTGAGACCATGCTAGAGATAGGAGGAGGGAAAAAATGGAAAATGTATGTGTGTGGGATTTTTTCTGACTTTTTTTTTAAAAATGTGGGGGAGCACTAAAAAAACCCAGCTCCAATGAAATAGTTTCTCTTTGAGAATTAATGAAATTCATTCAAAATGTATAGTTTGAAGATTTTTATGCAAGATGGTCTACAGCGTTAGATAATTCCTATAGGCATATACAACATGTTTATTGTACACGTTTATTGTTCAAACATGAACAATAAATTATTTACAACAAAAAACTTCTTTATTGTTCAAATATGAATTATTTTGTCCACAGTTAATATAATAATACAGCATTCAAGGGTTCATTTTTTTCAATGTGATCAAGTTTAATTCAATGTCCAAACACATTACTAGTTCTTTTGTGACTGTATGATTCTTTCTGTCCAAATAGGATACTTTTTTTGGTTAACTACAAAATTTGTTTTCTACTTTGAACTTTTCCTACCTCTTAGATAAAGCATACGGATACAGTTTGTATCTGTCTTTCTAAAGCTTTCAAACGTCATAAATATGCCAGGTAGTCAATTAAAACAGTAGAGAAACAGGACCGTTTTAAACAGATGGGAGTCAATAGGCTTAGAAATGTGTAACTCCTCTTAAGATGGCACTTTGAATTTAAGTCTGATAACAAAGTAAGTATTGTATGTATTTCACACACACACACACACAAAATTCCATCCCCCCCAAACCTCAAAGAATGCTCCATGGCTTCAACATTTCCAAAAATTTTATATTTCTGTATCAAGCAGAAGCTTCATGCTTCAGCCCAGAGAAACAGTACAATCCTAAGTAAAGTTACTCCACTCTAAGCCCATTGATCTCAATGGGCTTAGACTGGAGTAACTCTTCTTTGGAGTGCACTGAAAGTGTCCAAAGAGCCACTCAGATAACAGCCCTCAGATTCTCCTCCTTGAGAAGGAGCTGCCATTTTCTATGTAATTGGACTCAATTTCGGCCTCTTCGCATTCCCAGGAATGTTTGTGCAGGACCTTGAGGGCTCCATTGGACAGCAGCCCAACAGAATGGAGGGATCTTATTGTGACCAGTTCTCTTAAGTGCAACTGAATTCAGCCTGTCTCATCTCTGGAGCTTATCTCTGTCCAGGAACACTTGCTGGTCATTGGGTCAAGAAGAGCCATTCAGAAGCTGTGCCAAGATCCTGCAAAGGGTGGGGAAGCTGGTGTATGCATGCATGCCAACATTGTGCCTGGGGAGACACATCTCTCACACCTTGGCATTCGCTGCTTCCCATTCGCAGACAGAAATTATTCCAGAATTCTGTTTATCTTCTGAAAACACGTCTAGGCTATTTTCCCAAGGAGCCTCTAAGTGGCTTACATAAAGCTACCCATTTTTGAATCCGCCAGCTGGCTGTTTGCTAATCACATGTCTTTTCCACTTCTTTTTTTTAAATAAATGATTTGTGGCATGATCTCTGTATCTTGTTCAAATCCCTTTTCAAAACTCCACATAAGCCCTTTAGGCTGCAATTCTAAGTGTGCTTACCTTGAAGTAAGCCCCACAGAAATAAAAGGAATTTATTCTGAATAAACACACCGTCTGCATTCCAAAACAAAAACCTTGGTCTGCGTAACTCCCCTTGTTCACATCCATCCCCTGTGATCTTGCCTCTCATACCCCTCTCTCATACTTCAGATTCCTTGGGACATGAACCTGTTCTTTCAGTTTGGGCCTATACATTCAACCCCTAGTGGAAGAGGTAAGCATAAGTCTAGTGGAAGAGGTAAGCATAAGTCTTAGTGGTTTTGGGGCCCGGAGCAAAAGTCCAGGATGGGTCCCAGAGTCACTGCCATGCCCCATTGGTTCCCCCTGTTCCACTCTGCAGGCAGGAGCCATCACTCGTTGCCCAAGCGCCCAACATAACAGGCACAAGCAGGGCTTTTTTTCAGCTGGAACGTGGTGGAACGGAGTTCTGGAACCTCTTGAAAATGGTCACATGGCTGGTGGCCCCGCCCCCTGATCTCCAGACAGAGGGGAGCTTAGATTGCCCTTCCTGCTGCTGGAGATCAGGGGGCGGGGCCACCAGCCATGTGACCATTTTCTCTGAGGGCAGCCCACTGAGTTCCACCACCTCTTTTCCCAGCAAAAAAAGCCCTGGGCACAAGCAACCACTGCTGAACCTGCAACACAATCCTCCAACAGGACAGATGTGAGTAGCAGTGATAGCAGCCTCCTCTTTTTCTTTTTTCTCTCATAGATGGGTTGGCTGTGGATGGTCAGGCCCACCCCGCACAGGGGCTGGGGCAGCTAATCCTGTTGCCCAATGGCTAAGATTGCCCCGTGTAAGCAATGTAGTTTGATCTCTGCCATTGAACTTAAAGGGACTGAAAAGTACTTCACTCTGTCTGATAATACAAAGAGGTAGTATGCTATGTGCAAAAATCATTTGAGATTATTTACTGTGATTGGTTTTTTTAAAATTATTAAAATCTCCGTTAAGCAAACAAGCACAGTAGATGTGTGGCTTGCATCAGTGTCTGCTGTTCTACCATTCCTACCTATTACTTTCCTTCTGCAGTCACTCCATTGGCTGCCCATCAGCTAGCGGGCTCAATACAAGGCCTTGGCTATCACACAAAGCCCTTCATGGCCTTGGTCTCTCACATCTATAGGACCACCTCTCTCCCTATGCTCCACCATGGCAACTTTGCTCAACTGAACAGAGCCTTCAGCAGGTGCCACCCTGCAAATGGACGAAAGCAACAACTGCCTATGCATGCGCATTCTCCGTTGTGGTCCCCCACCTTATGGACCGCCCTGCCTGATGAAGTTAGGACAGCTCCCACTCTCATGGCCTTCTGTAAACTATGCAAAACTGAATTATTCAGAAGGGCTTTTTTACACAGGGAAAAGAGCTGTACTGTAAGGAAATAGTGCAGAATGATGCTGGTAAAGGGACAGGGGCTGTGGACCATACTACTGTGTACCTACTGAGTAGTTTCTGCATTGCTTAATATGTCATGTTAAATAGTTCATGCTTTGTTTCAGCACTGTCCCGCTCTGTACTGGCTTCCGCTTGTATTCAGATTTCTGAAATCCATACTCTATTGCAATGCTTTTTGAAAGTTTGATCATATTGACTTACACTGCGTAATTCACTTTGTGTCCCAATGAGAAAGGTGGACAATAAATAACACAAATAAATGAAATAAATAAAATGAGAGAAGCAACTGGAGGCTCAGAAACAGAGGGGCTTCTATTAACTGAGGAGTGGCTTTTATGCCCTGCCTAAGGTTGCTTTTATCCTACATTGTTTTTTCTGTTCCTTTACTGACTCACTGATCAGCCCAGGACATCACCTTCTATGCCAAAACGTGCAAAATCCAGAAGAGAAACGAATACTGCAATCAAGATGCTTATATGCAAACAGAAGCTGCAATCCTGCATTTAGTTACATCATGTACATTCCAGTCAAATTAGAAAGCCGCATGTAGGCATAATTTGTGAGCCAGATGACAGCCTAAGTAATTTGAACTGCATTTACAGAAGTTATTATTGGGGGGTTATTAGGACAGGATTTTGTTTTGTTGCACAGGTAGCCATCTTTAGACCTGTTTTTGATGCATTTGTTTTTGTTAAAAGCAGATAGAAGTTTCCAAATTTCTTAAAATTCTACAGCTGTCTTTCACTAAAATTGACAAAAGAAAATACTTCTTCACTTGATGCATTCTGATCATATAGAACCCTCTACCACAAGATGTGCTGGTAGCTTAAATGGCTTTAAGAAATGATTAGACAAGGAAGAATAAGTCTATTGATAGTTCCCAGCCATGATTTATTACAACCTATCTATTTCTTGCACAGCCTGCCACATTTTATTTCACCCTTCTTCCAAGGAGCTCAGGAAAGCATACGTTGTTCCCCTCTCCTTCATTTATGCTCACAACAACCCTGTGAGGTAGGCTAGGCTGAGAGTGACTGGCCAGGTTCACCCAGTGAAAGTCAAGGCTGAGTAGGGATTGAACCTAAGTATCCTTGGTCTTAGTCCAAAACTTAGTCACACAAGACTGGCTCTCATGGTGGTTTTGATGGAGCTTCCTCATTCAGGAGTAGTCTACCAGATGGTGGTAGCCAAGGAGGGTTGTTACTTTCTAGAAGTATGTGGCTGGTCACTATTGGAAACAGGATGCTGGATTTTTTGTTTGTTTGACTATATTTATAGTCTGCCTTTCTCACTGAGACTCGAAGTGGATTATGCTGTGTAAACTGATACAATCATAAGCAATGTACTAGGATTACAGAAATCTGCATAAGCATAACATATTAGACATGATATTGAATGCAGATATATTGCATAAAAATGAGATTACATCATCAGAAAACAAGGCACAGGCAACAGGGTAATATGTGCAACAAACGGATAACACTTCCTAAACACAGCAGTAAATAATTGTTTCTTTTTAACTAATGTGTGTTTGGATCCTTTCTTTCTTTTTGTCTTAGACTCAAGGTGGCTTCCACAGTGTGAGTTAGTACAGTCAATTTCAAGGGCATTTCAATAAACAATGTCATGGTATATAAAGGTACATTGGAAAAGATTTAAAACCTGCAGAAATCGAATAAAGAGTTGAGAACATGTTGGAACAGAGTGTAAGTAAGACTGTCATATTAAACAAACATAGAACTACTCAGTAGGATTATACTTCAAGCAACAGATAGTACATAGTGGCACACAGTAATAAAGTCTACAGTCCCTCTCTCTTTACTGATGCCTCTCTTTCAGAGCGATCCTAAACAGAGTTACTCCAGTCTAAGCCCATTAATTTCAACTAGCTTAGCCCGGAGCAACTGTTCTTAGGATTGCTCTGTTTGAGACCACTTCCTTAGAGCAACCCTCCTATCTGCTAAAAAGTCCTCTTGAATAATTCAGTTTTGCATGGTTGGTGGAAAGCCAGAAGAGTGGGAGCTTTCCCGACCTCTTCGAGAAGGGGGAGGAAAGGAATCGGTACATAAACACAGCAAGTTTCTGCTCCCCAGCTGATGTTGCCCCTGTGCTGAGTTGCATCATTCATTCATCCTCCAAGTTACAAAACAGGCCCGGTACCTTTCCACAGCCGCTGCAAAAAAAGCAGCCACCAGCAGAGGGGATCGGTGGAAAATTCCCTGCGCTAGCTGTCAGTTCTACGAAGCTCAGCCGAAGCCACATGGTAAGGGACAGAGAGACACAAAACTGGAGAGAGAGGAAACCAGCCTCGATCCCCAGCTCCCAGCAACTTACAGCGTGGTCGGGATTCCTGTTGCAAGGGTAGTTGTCGCCAATGGAGACCTCCTGGCTGGGCGGCAGGGAAAGGCGCCGGCGAAGCCCTGCAGTCACAGAGGTGCCCGGGCAGCAAGTGAGCTGGACCGCAGCCACATTTCCTCAGCCCGGCGGCTTCTTGCTGAGTCAGCTCGGACGATCCTTTTTGCAAAACCCCTCGCCGACATGCAAGCGGCTGTTTACAAAGAGGTGTAATTTTGCCCTTTGCGGGGGAGGAGCCCCTCAAACCCAGCCCTGCTTGCTCCCTGATTGGCTGGGCAGGAGCCGGCAGTGGGGAAGGGGGTGGAGAATGGCTCTGTTGGGAGAAGAAGTCACCTTGAACTTGCCAAGTTTCTTGCAGGAGCCGGCAGATCGAGGCCTGGGCTCCGAGGTGGGATGAAGTGAGATGGGGGGAGCAGAGGCAGCTGGTCAGCATCATGCTTAGAGCCAAGCTACAAGTGACGCCTGACACAGGTTGGACACTTGTCAGCTTCCCTCAAGTTTTGATGGGAAATGTAGGCGTCCTGGTTTTGCAGCTTGGCTCTCCATTGCAGCTGCAAGACCAGGATGCCTACATTTCCCATCAAAACTTGAGGGAAGCTGACAAGTGTCCAACCTGTGTCAGGCATCACTTGTAGCTTGGCTACAAAGCCATGGTTGGAGATGGGATGCGGTTCTAAAAAGAGAAATAGCAGAATCCAGTAGCACCTTTAAGGGAAGGGGGGAGAGGGTGCAAGGAGTGAGTGCCTCTCCTCACCACCTATATATTTCTGGCTAATTTCTCCATACCCTCCATGCGTCTGACGAAGAGAGCTGTGGCTCTCGAAAGTTGGTTAGTCTTAAAGGTGCTACTGGACTTTTGACTATTTTGAAACTACCGACTAACTCGGCGAACTCTTCTGGATCTAAAAAAAGAAAGCATTCAGAATGCATCAGGGTCAGCCAGGAGATGAGCCGCTGGGGAGCACTTCGCAGGCAGCTTTGCCACTTGCAGACTTCCTTCCCAGAAGTATTCCCACCACATCACGAAACCACTGCATGGAGCACAGGCCAGTCAGAGAAGCCATCAAATGGAACATACACCCTAGAAAGCCTCGACGTTCCAGGGGAATGTGTGGGAATGTAGGGGAATGTGTGGGGGAGTGCTACACTATGCTCAAAGGCTGTTTGGCAGCTTTGGGGGATCTTCTCATCTGGAAGACCCGGATATGCTTCCAATGCACTCCAGGGGTTAGGGTTCCCAGCTCCATGTTGAGAAATGCCTGGGGGTTGCAGTTTAGAGAAGGCAGATTTTGGGGAGGGGAGGGTCCTCTGCAGGATATAATACTACAGAATCCACCTTCCAGTTTAGTTGTTTTCTCCAAGGAGACTGACCTCTGTTGCCTGGAGATCAGTTGCAATTCTGATAGATCTCCAGCCACCACCTGGAGGTTGGCAATCCTACCAGGGCTAATCAAAAACAACAACTCCGCTTTTTAAAAAAAATATATTGGGTGGTGGTCTTCAGTTTGCCAGAGGTCCTTTCTTCTGAACTCTAGAGTTTGCAGACGATTGTTCCTTATTCACATCTCCATTTAACAAAACAAAATCTTCCTGTTGTCTTCTTGCACACCCCAGCAATACTTCATCTTTATTTTCAAAACCCTGCATGGCCTTGCATTCTTCCCCTCTCGATTATCATTCTGATCTGGTGTCGTCCCATCTCTGTCCTTTGCTCTTCCATCTCTACTGATCTCATCTCACATCACCTGTACTCTGAAATGATTCTTTCCTTTCTTCCCTACTGCCCCTCAGGCCTCAAACCACCTCCTAGAAAACCCATTGCTTACTTCAGCTCTTTCCTCAAAACCCACCTTGTCTGTGAAGTCTTTCATTCATTCCAATCACAGCAGGGAGCTTAAAGGTGATGCCGAACAAAGTCCCCCTATGCAATCAAAACCTAAGCAGTATAATTGGAGCAAATGCAGATTCGTCTCCTATTTCTCCTCTCCTTGCTCCTTTATATAAAGCAGAAGCAAAGACGTTATTGATATTGTTAAAATAAACAGGAGTCTTGTGACTCCTTAAACACTAACAAGTTTTTATTGCTTTCATGGATGAGAGCCTTTTTGAGGTACCACAATAATCCCTTTTATTTTTTTCTGCAACAGACTAGCACAGCTACCCCTTTGGAATTGAATTATTTAAACAGCACCATTGGTGTTCTTTGTGCTTTTCAAAGTGCAAGGCGACAGATCCCTTCCTCAAGGAACTTACATCTCAGAGATATTCTGCCTCTGAACATGGAGGTTCCATTTAGCTATTAAGGCTAATAAATAGCTAAAGAGAGACCTACTTCTCGGGATTATGTCTAATCCTTTTTTTAAAAAAAACAATCTAAGCCATATTTTTTGCCACTGCCAACTAACTCGGCTAACTCTTCTGCCACCACAGAGAATAAGGATGCCATGCTTCTTGATGGGAGTGGGGAAAAGGAGAGAGTAAAGATTGCCAGGCATAGCTGAAAGGAAATTCTGTCTCAGCACCAAATTCAACAATCAGTCTGATGCAAAAAATTAGTCAAGCCCATTCTTTTAATCTCCTGTGAGGAGTTTATCAGAAAACAATTCCAGACCAAGCAAGGCAGGCACCATTGTCTTTAATCTAGGCCACCCTCCAACCAAAGTGAAGCAGTTCTGAGTCTTTTTGATTTCAATGTTAAGCATATCCTGAAGTCAATGAGACTTTAACATATTTCACTTTTGCTGGCTTCTTCTCTTGTATTGTTTTTAATTGTGTAATCTGCCCTATGCAGTGAGAAATGTGGGCTATAAAAGAAGTAATATAAAAATAACAATGGGCATTCTTGTGATGAGAGCCTCTGTGCATATGAACGATTCTGCCCCTTAATTTTCCAAATGTATAAGCATAAAATTCCAATATACACGTGCCATCCCACCATGTCACTAGTGAACCATTTTATAAGTTTTCAAACTATTGGTACCTGAATTTACCCGCTTTCCTCCTCCCCATCTCTTTACCCTTTTGTGATGAGCATGTTAAACTGTAGATGTTTTACATTGGTAGGTAGAAAGGTGTATTGTATTCAGCCATAGGCCATTACAAGTTACAAACAACAAACAAAACAGAAACACAAGCTTGAATAAAATTGATGTGACACGGTCAAAGCATTAAAATTTAAAACTAAATACAACCATTAAAGTTTTACATTGTAAACCAAAGAAAAGTAGTATATAAATAAATCACACGTACAATTATGCAGTGTATGAAAATTCATACATAAATGGGTTATAGTTACTCTGTGATAAGTGACACTCAGCATTTTTGCACTTGTATCAAGGGAGAGAGCCTTCTTGGTCATGGCACCAAAACTTCGGAAATCTCAGCTGACAGACTAACCTGTCTCCTTTCGTTGCTATCTTCTGCCACAGGTGAACTTTGTTTTTTCCATCTGGCATTCCCTTAGTGATCCTTCCTTCCTGCCCTGTTTTTAAAATTATTTTTTCATATCTGTGTTTTTTAGTGTATTGTATGTTTATTTTAACTTGGTTTTACCTGTTTTAATGATGCGGGTTTGTTTTAATGGTTTTTAAGATGTGTTTTTATTATGTATGTTTTTAATTTCTTAGCTGATTTGGTGTCTTTGATGAGAACAGAAAGAAGGGCTATAAATCATGTTAGATAGATAGATAGATAGATAGATAGATAGATAGATAGATAGATAGATAGATAGATAGATAGATAGATAGATAGATAGATAGATAGATAGATAGATAGATAGATAGATAGATAGATAGATAGATATGCAGGATTCATCTATGGCTCAGGTAAAGTTCAAGGTTCATGGGATTGTTTCCATAATTTAGAGTTCACTTTAGACAGTTTGTGAAGCTTTGATTTCTGAGCAAGGTAGGTTGATGCAAGTTTATAGAAGCTTTCCAGTAAGGAAAGGCTGTACTGCCCTCTACTGGCTAAAACATTAAACAAACACTCATAAAAATGAGCCTCTATGAAAACATAGGAAACTGCTTTATGCAATAAGCTCTGCATGGGTCGGACTTTTAAAAAGTCTTTTGCAGCACATGCTGCTTTGAGATTCTTTAACAGGAGATTCTGGAAGTCGAATCTGGAACCTTCTACAGATGGCTTAAGAGGACAGGGAAGGAAAATGTACATTCATAAGAGTTGTTTAAAGATTAACACAAATATAAACTGTTCTGGGCATCTTTTGAATGTGTACTTTGCCTCAAGTGACGAACAACCTCATCAGGTGCTGCTTTAGAGTGTTCCTAAGCATAGAGAGGTTGCATTGGCAAAGTTCTTCTTTCTGTGCATATTGTATAATCCAAATCTGAGCTTTGTTACTCAGAATCAAATCCATTGGAAATCAGTGGGTCTCCTTTTCCAACAAGAGGTCTTGAGAGAACAGCTTCACACATACAAGATCCTGAGCTGGTATAGCACAATGAGCTAGAAAATCCCAGGTTTAAGTGTATTTATTTACTTCATTTATACCCCACTTTTCTTCCCAGTGAGCACCCACAGTTCCTTACATAATTTTCCTCTCAATTTTATCCTAACAACCTAGGGTTGCCAGCATCCACGTGGTTTCTGGAGATCTCCTGGAATTACAACTGATCTCTTGGCAACAGAGATCATTTCCCCTGGAGAAAATGGCTGGCTTGGAAGGTGGAGTCTATGGCATTATATTTATTTACTCACTTCATTTATTGCTGAGATCCCTCCACTCCCCAAATTCTACCCTCTCCAGGCTCCACCCCCCCCAAATCTCCTGGAATTTCCATACCTGGAGCTGGCAAGCCTACTAAAGCAGGTTAGACTGAGTGTGTGATTGGTCCAGGGTCACCCAGTACCTTCCATGGCAGAGTGGTGATTTAAACCCATGTCTTCCACATCCTAGTCCAACACTATAATCACTTCACCACACTGGTTTTCCTAATGCCTGTGCAAGAAATTTATCTGAAAGCCTTGGGCAAGTCACAACAACAGCAAATGATTCTTTATATGTATCTGTATTTCATATGGGTATAATAATAGTGGCCTACCTTACAGGGCTTATGCATTATGGTTATTAATATTCATCCAGAAACCCTAAATAAATGCAGATAGCTGTGGGGAAAGTCCAGATTTAAATGTTCAGAAAAAAAATTCAATATATGAAATAAATGCAGACAGTTAGGAGATAATAAATACAACAGAAAGATTAGAACAAAGCATTTGGCTATCTTTTTCCTCTCCTGTTTTCTTGAAGTACAGCCAACCATAAACAGTTCAAACAGTTTTGGAAAATTTTGAAAAACGGAAAATGAAATTTTGTTTGAGAGTTAACATTTATATAGTGAAAACATTAGAAACAATGATGTTATACACTGAAATATCATATAAAAAGCTGAGTATTATTAATAATTCATTGTGAATGTCCCAACTGTGGATCATATTGTATTTTGCTCAGTGAAGAATGTCCTACCTTACACTTGCACCATGTAATCTGCTTTAGGACTCAGTGAAAAAGGTGGACTATAAACAAACAAGTGACCAACCAACCTCTGGTCTATAATTATACAGAAAAGCACCAAACTCACACAAAATGTGCATGAGTTTCTGTTGCACATGTGGGACACAGCCCTGACCTCCCCTAAATTCTGAGTAGTAAGCAGGGGCCCTCAGAGTTCCTGAGTGATACTTTATGCAACTCTAGATATAGCACAAACATGTATCAGAAAGATGACTATATGAATGTAGATGTAATCATGTTTTATGATTTTTGTCTTTACACAGCCACACTAAGAGAAGCCCCTTACCCATCTTTCTCTTGTCCTTGCAAGCTAACAAAAGTGCTGACAGTAGAAAATGAAACTGCATTTCTAGAACAAAACGATTAAGATCCAGGCCTGTAGAATCTCAGTTCCCTCATTGGCAACATTGGAAGAGATAGATGGTCATCATCCTGCCATAGATTGGGGCACTTGTATTAAAGCCTTTGTTTCAGAAATGTTAGGCAATGTTCTTTGCCCAGCACCTATATCATGTAATGGAATAAATTAACAATGGGTAGTTGTCCTGCTAGTTACATCAAGGATGGGAACAGATCCGGGCTAGTCATGAAAATGACACACATCTGCCCAATGGATACTTGAACTGATATCAGAGTTGCCAAAGAGTGTTTGTTCTTTGAAATGATAAACAACTTTTACAAGTGTTAATTGAGTAAGGGGACAACCCCTAATTATGCTAAACCAATGGAATGATGCTAAGTCATATGTACACGTAACTAACTCAACCTATAATTTACTGAATACATAATGAACCCAAGGTGATAAAAGTTGATGTACTGTTTCTCAGACCTCTGAAGAACTATTGGTTTTACTGGGCTTTTAGTGCCCTTGTATCCACTGTCTTCCCTCTATTTGAATAAAGTAACTCAGTTTCCTCTCCTCATAGGAGTCTATCTGTCTGCTTCTTCTGAATTGGGCCTGAGACAGAACAGGCTACGAATTTGCTTGGTTCACACATATACAGTACACTGTATATGTAGATATGTAGCTGCTGTAGCACAGTGGTTAAGAAGTTTGGCTGTGAATCTGTAATCTACTGGTTTGAATCCCACTACTGCCATGAACTTGGTAGGCAGCCTTGGGTAAGCCACTCCTTTCAGCCCCAGCTCCCCAGCTGTATTGTGGGGATAACAACACTAACTTGTTCACCACCTGGGTGGGGCACTCATCTGTCTAGAAGAACAGTATAGAAGTGCAGTTATTATTATTGTTGCTTTACATAGTCACACACAAGACTAACAAAATTTGTGGTAGAGAATGAGTTTTGCTGAGTCACAGCTCACTTCTTCAGATACAGCTAGAACGTGAGGCCATCTGTCCTTATATCTTGGATGCACTCACATTCCCGCTGTATCTGAAGAAGCGAGAATAGCAACCACATCTGTGACTCACCAAACCACAAACTTTGTCTTAAAAAGTGCTACTGGAGTCTTGCCCTTTTCTACTGCTAACAGGGCCATCCCTCTTGATCTGTATTCACACATAAATATGTATACTGTATAGCGAGAATGTGGGGTTTTTAAAGAAGCCGCTTATGAATATTCATAACTTACTTCCCACCCATCCCCTTTCCCCAGGCCCGCCATTTTTCCTAGTAACGGTCTCCAACGGCTATAAGCAACCGCCTCCTAACGTGAGAGGCAAGGCTTGAGTGAAGCACCACCTGGCCAATGGACAACCGGAGCGGGATTGCAGCCAAGCCAATCAGCGGCACCGCGCGGCAGTGGAGCCTTCCAGAAGGAGGTGAGGAAATGACGTTAGTCTCTCCCCCCATCCCTGTCTCCCTCAGCCGGCCACGAGTTGCGCGCGCAGTCGCTTCTTTCTCTTCCCTTCCCTCTCTCGGGAGCTGAGGCGAGATGGCGGCGGTGAAGGCGCTCAACCCCAAGGCCGAGGTGGCGCGGGCTCAGGCGGCGTTGGCCGTCAACATCAGCGCGGCGCGGGGCCTGCAAGACGTGCTCAGGACCAACCTGGGCCCCAAGGGAACCATGAAGATGTAAGGGGGAGGGAGGTGTGGGGGGCGGGGCGGGGCTACTCCGCGTGGCGGTCTGGGGCGGAATCGAGGAGGGCACGCGAGCGTAAAGCGCCGCACGAGGAACTGGGGCCGGGGGGGGTTTCTGTTCAGGAAGGGGGGGGGAAGCAAATGTACCGCTGCCTGTGTTTCAAGGTCCCTTTCCCCAAGGGTTACCAGCTCCAGGTCGGGAAATTTCTGGAGATTGGGGGCGGAGCTTGAAGAGGGCGGGATTTGGGGAAGGGGAGGGACCTCGGCGGGGTATAATGCCAAAGATCCTCCGAAGCAGCCATTTTTGTCCACGGGGATTGATTTCTGCAGTTTGGAGATCAGTTGTAATTCTAGAACTCCGGCCACCCCTTGGGAGTTGGGAGCCCTTCCTCCCCCCACCCGTTACCGTGAGGTGGACTTGGGGAGCTTGCTGCCTCTGGCTACATTGATGACTGCTAACTTAGATGGCTTTCAGGGGGTTATGGGGAATTAGCCATTCATGGATGAGAAAAGAAAGTCCGTCGAACGTAGTTCATAGCCATGGCGGCTAAATGGAAATGGAGAAGAAGGCTTTTAGATTCGAGTCCAGTGGCACCTTAAAGACCAACAAGATTTTCAGGATATGAACTTTTGACAGTCAAAGCTCCCTTTGCCATATATCAGGTCTGATAAAAGGAGCTTGGACACTTGAAAGCTTTAACCCTTTAAACGTTGTTAGTTCTGTGCAGGACTCGAATCTTACTATTCTACTGCAGACCAACGTGGTTACTTACTTGAAACTGTCTTCAAGGAAGGCTTTGGCTGCAAGAGAAAATAAAGTCCAGTGGCACCTTAAAGACTAAGGACATTTATTACACTAGCAGCTTTCACGAGTCAGAGCCCACTTTGTATCTATCTGAAGAAATGGTCTCTGACTGATGAAGGCTCCTAGTGAACTAAATATAGTTAGTCTTGGTGGACTTTTACATAGTTTTGCTGTAATAGACTAACACGAGCAGCCTGTATAGTCCAGGATAAGCTAAGCAGGGTTGGCAATCCTTAGTACCTGGATGGGGACCACCTAGGGGAACCAGGATTACTATGCAGAAGGCAATAGCAAAACACCTTTGCTCATCTCTTGCTTTGAAAACCCGGTGAGCAGTTACCATAAGTTGGTTACAATTTGATTTAGGAGTGTCCATCTTAGTCTGATACAGCTCTTTTAAATGTCTTTGGGTGACTGAGGTAATGTATGTGAAGTGTTTTGACTATTATAAAGCCATAACTGGTGCTGCTTGGGTTTTTATTCTTAAGGGTGGAGTTATTTCTCCTTGGCTTCTTGTAGGCCCTGTAATCTGCATAACCCTAAATGTAACCATAACGTCAGCATAATCTCCATTTTAGCATCAACCCATCTCTCCCCCAAGGTCTCTGCGAGATGCTCCACCACTAAGAAATGAACCAGGAGCTGCATTCTGTCTGCAACTTTTTTTCCATATTAGTTTACTCTCATGCTGCCTTGAAGATTCCTGGATCAAAAAGCAGGATATAAATCTTTAAAGTGTTATGAATAACTTTAGAAAATGCTGGAAATGGCTTCAAACCTTGAACTACTGTTGATCACAGTGGGCTCCTTGAGAGAACAGTCATGCTCCAAAATAAGGCAGTTTCAGTTATCCATAACCTGTACCTGCCATTATTCTTCCTTGTGCCCAACTTCTAATAGTCATGCTGTCTGCAGTGTGTGTATTTTACCTTTTTTCTGTAGATCTTGTATTTTGCAGTTTGTTTTTCGTCCTTGTTTTTTCCCCCTTTCAGTTTCCAAATGGTGGATATGATGCCACTTCTGTGGTCCATAACATATTGGATAAGGACTCAGTAGTTGTTTGCAGCTCAGTAGTTGAAGGCTTATGGCAGCCTTATTAGTTCTGTGGCACAAGTGAGCTATCATTCAGGTCTGTTAAGGAAATGCATTGGAGGAAAGCAGCAAATTCTACTACAAAAGTGTGGTATAGTGAACAAATAAGTGGCATCTGGTGGATGGGTGGTGCTTTAAACAAATTTTGTAATAACCTGCACCTACTAAGTGACACTAGAGGCTGATCTTTTTTTTATCCTATAGGCTTGTGTCTGGTGCTGGAGATATCAAGCTTACCAAAGATGGCAATGTACTGCTTCATGAGATGGTGAGTCCTTCCCTCAAGTGGAGTGCAAATCTGTTGCCGCTGTTAGAATGATGGATACTGGCTGGGGAGCTCTGGGTTCAAATCTCCCACACAAAGTTCACGAGGCAATCTTGGGCCAGCTGTGCTCACCCCAGCCTACACTACCTCACAGGGTTGTTAGCATAAGATGGAAGAGGGGGGAGGGGATTATTTAACTAAATAATAAGTATGGTGCCCTGATCTATTTGCAAAAAAGGCAGTATAAAAATGGACAGATAAATAGTGTACCCAAAACTAAAGCATAATGTAATCTGGGAATGTAATTTTTTTCTCTCAGGTATAAACTTTGAATGTAATAGAATACTTTTAAAATCATACAAGCTTAGTTTAATGATACTGTCTCTGGCAAACAGAAACCATGCTTGAGTTGTTGCATTGCTGATGATGATCAGTATGGCAACTTAAATATATTTATAGAAGCCCAATGGGAAGGGTTAATGGTTTTCTTTCTATTGTTAAACCTTTAAAGCATGTTGCAAAATGGAAATTTAGGTGCATGCCAGGAGTGGGTAGTAGAGCCATCTCAAAAATGTCTCAGTCAGTCTTTGTTAAGCTGTTCCTGACTGTTCTTTGGTTTGGTTTGGTTTGCTTTGGTTTGGTTTGGTTAGTGCCTGGGAGGGAGGGGTCAGCAGTACTGCCCTGGTGCATATCTGTGGATTGGCCAAGTATAGTCAGGCTGATTGTGATGCACAGCAGTCCTGGGCTTCTGCACTAATGACAGCTGGAAAGGGCTGCTATGGCTCACTTCTTCTTGTGCTCCCTCAGCAAATCCAGCACCCGACAGCCTCCTTGATAGCCAAAGTAGCAACTGCACAGGATGACATCACCGGAGATGGAACCACTTCCAACGTCCTCATCATTGGTGAGCTGCTCAAGCAGGCCGACCTCTACATTTCAGAGGTGTGTGTGATTTCTCTACTTAGATGGCAAGGTGTTTGGGGTTGGCTGCATTTAGCTTATTACATGTTGGAAACAAAACGTGAATTTCTGCTAATCATTCAGATTGAGCTCAGTTGCCACAGCAGGGCTGCCTTCATAAGAATGCCTCTGGATAAGGGTGAATTTGGGTATTGCACCTTCAGCCTCTGAAACCAGGGTTTATATTTTAACAAGGAACAGTTGTATCCCTGTGAAGTTGAACTTACGTTTGTTCAGACCATGTCCTGCTTATGTTTCTTTGTGGCATAACTGGTTGTGGCTGCACGTAGATATGCTGAGCCTTCTAATACCTTAGTTGCACAGTGAACACCCAAGTGGGCTATGTAGCTCTTTTGGCATAATTCTGTGCTAGAATAATCTGTACTTTACCCTCTACGTAGGAAGGAACGTCTTTCCTATGTATTCAAAAGGACAGTACAGTTTGTGTAGTCTCATAGAAATACAGTCTTCTTGTAACCAAGGTGATGGGGCAAAACCAGAGAGCCAGTTTGGTGTAGTGGTTAAGAATGGCGGGACTCTAGTCTGGAGAACTGGGTTTGATTCCCCACTCCTCCGCTTGAAGCCAGCTGGGTGACCTTGGGTCAGTCACAGGTTCTAGGAGCTCTCTCAGCCCCACCCACCTCACAGGGTGATTGTTGTGGGGATAATAACATACTTTGGTTGTTGTGGGTTTTCCGGTCTGTATTGCCGTGGTCTTGGCATTGTAGTTCCTGACGTTTCGCCAGCAGCTGTGGCTGGCATCTTCAGAGGTGTAGCACCAAAAGACAGAGATCTCTCAGTGTCACTGAGAGATCTCTGACCTTTGGTGCTACACCTCTGAAGATGCCAGCCACAGCTGCTGGCGAAACGTCAGGAACTACAATGCCAAGACCACGGCAATACAGACCGGAAAACTCACAACAACCACCGTTCTCCGGCCGTGAAAGCCTTCAACAATACATAACATACTTTGTCAACCGCTCTGAGTGGTTAAGTTGTCCTGAAGGGCGGTATATAAATCGAATGTTGTTAAAGCACGTTCCCCCTTTTGCCAAGTAATGCAGCACTTTAAAAAAAAAAGGAGAGAGTGTTAATTCCTCTGTCCTTGTGTCAGGGCTTGCACCCTCGAATAGTTACGGAAGGATTTGAAGCTGCAAAGGAGAAAGCTCTTCAGGTCCTGGAACAAGTTAAAGTAACAAAAGAAATGGATAGAGAAACATTGATTGATGTTGCCAGAACCTCCCTTCGCACCAAAGTTCATGCTGAACTTGCTGATGTCTTAACAGAGGTAAGTGTTCAGATAGCTTCATGTTTTCTCCTTTCTAAGAAATTGTGTGCTGCTCTTATGTTTAAATGGGGAGGGAAATGGGTAGATGATGATGATTTTTATTGTTCTCTACTATTCCTCCTCCTAGGCTGTAGTGGATTCTGTTCTGGCAATCCGAAAACCAGATGAGCCAATAGATCTCTTCATGGTTGAAATTATGGAGATGAAGCACAAATCTGAAACTGACACAACGTAGGTACAAAACCTCTGGGACACAACTGTCTCTGTACTGCTTTTTTAAAAGTTGGTTTTAATGTGTTGGGATGGAAATGGCAAGATAAAGCATTTTGGAACAGAACACAAGGCTAATGTGTTCACTGTTGAGAAGATGTATGATAGAATTGCCCTGCCATTCACCTGTCCTGCCTGCTCATAGAACTTCCACAGCCCCCATCATATAATTTTTCCCAGCTGGTGAGTCTCAGCAGTGGTTTAGGAGGCTGTTAATCTCAGCTACCCAGTACTCTCTTTCTCTCTTTAGTAAAAAGGTCAGCCGCAGGCACAACTCTTTGCTTTGTCTGCCCAGCCAAGGCTGCACCTCACCCTCAAAGCATTCAAGCTAGACATTTGCAAAAGGAAAGAGAATGGAACTCAAACTAGAAATATTTGTTTGAGAGCATGGATGAATTCTGCATTGGCTTTTATAATAGCTAATGGAGTCAGACACCATGCAAGAGCAAATTTTCTGTCTCAGACGTTCATAATGGCATGCTGTGTGTCAGGCAGGATGTCCGTGTCAGAAATAGATACACATCTGAATTGTTTGCTGGGCAGCAGGAGCCAGTAGTATGTGAGGCAAATCTGATTATTTTCAAGAGAACTTGAACTCCTAACACCAGCAACTGCTTCTAACCAGGTTGATCAGAGGGCTCGTCTTGGATCATGGCGCTCGTCACCCTGACATGAAGAAGAGAGTCGAAGATGCTTTCATCCTTACTTGCAATGTGTCATTGGAGTATGAAAAAACGTAAGTTTGGGATGGGCTTGTGGCCCTGGATGGGAGGCTCATGGGTGGGAGATGAGTACTGAAGAAGTATTGCACAAGACTTCTGAGGTCTCATGACATTCTGCAGTCTTCAGATACTATCAGTCTCAGTCTCTTTTTACGCTGCTTTAAGCCCTAATCAATTTTTACCTGCATACATGCTGTTTATATAGTTTTAACATATTCACATCTAGATAACATGGTTGGTTGCTTGCTTGTTTTCAGAGAAGTAAACTCTGGATTCTTCTATAAGAGTGCAGAAGAAAGGGAGAAGCTAGTGAAAGCTGAAAGAAAGTTCATTGAAGACAGAGTGAAGAAAATTATCGAATTGAAAAGAAGTATCTGTAAAGATTCTAATAAAGGCTTTGTTGTGATCAACCAAAAGGTGAGATTGGTGGCTTGGAATTAGCAGCATGATTGGCCATGAATGGACCTTTTTCTAGTGTGGCAAGGTGGTGGCCCACAGAAGTACATGAACATTGTGAAATACTTTGAGATGGTCTCAGCTGTGACTAATCTTCGCTATTTCTTTTTCAGGGGATTGACCCTTTCTCCTTGGATGCCCTTGCAAAAGAAGGGATTATAGCTTTGCGCAGAGCAAAACGCAGGAACATGGAGAGGTCAGTATCTAGAAGGGCCTGGAGATTACCTAGGGCTTAGATATACTACTGTACTTTGCATTTTGAAGCTTCATCACAGGCAATAAGAACTCATCTTATACAACTGAAGAAACAAAATACTACAGACTTGAGTTGCACCCAGACACCTCTGGGAGAAATATGCAGGGTGGCCTTGTGGACCTCACTTCTGCTGATACAGTTTTTGGAAGGGAAGTGCTTAAAGTCCTCTCCCCACAAAGCAGCAGCTGGTAAATCAGTCCACCCAAGATGTGCATACGTTGCTGTTCAGTATCCCAGCCCAGATTTCCTCCTTTACTTAACACTCAACATTGGAGGAAATCCCAGTCTGCCTGGGACATCTGTGCCATAGCTGCAACATATATAGCGTACAGGCAATGTCTTCAGTTTGTCTTTGATGCTTAGTTTGTTACTTTTCCCAGTGTACCATATTCACCTGTTAACATTCTCTGGTTACTGAAGTTAACGTGATTGTCACTAGGAGGGTGGTGGCATAAGATACAAGAGGTTCTCCCCTCCCTCAGCAGGGATTGCAGTAGTACTGGAAACATGGGCTCTCTTCTTCCCCTACCAGGTTGACCCTTGCTTGTGGTGGTGTTGCTCTGAATTCAGTAGACGACATCTCTGTTGATTGCCTGGGACACGCAGGCCTTGTCTATGAATACACCCTGGTATGTGTGACCTAAATATTTCTCATATTTTGGCATTGCCAGTTTACAATGGAAGTACTGTGAGTTTGGCTATACAGTTGCTTGATGAGTGTGCAAAGCATGACACTGTACCTTTCGGTGCTTTTTTGAGATCAGTGGTGGCTAATAGTTGTTTAGGCTGTGGTAAAGGAGTTGGAAGTGGTCTTAAACTAGCTGCTGAATGACAGACAGAGGTTATGTCGATCACCCTTTTGGATTTCTTCTGTGTTGCTCAGTGAGTTGGAGGAAGCTGCCCAGCAAGTTGCAGTGTGTGATCAGAGGTCTGCCTTTGTATCTGGAGTCTGCCCCTGTGATGCTTAGGTGTCTTCTTGCTCCTTTTTGCCTTTGCACAGGGTGAAGAGAAGTTCACCTTTATTGAAAAATGCAACAACCCTCGTTCTGTAACTCTGTTGATCAGGGGACCCAATAAGCACACACTGATGCAAATCAAGGATGCCATCAGAGATGGGCTTCGTGCTGTCAAAAATGCTATTGAGGATGGTGAGTTGGTTAGAAGCACCTCCTGAAATGTCAGTAGTGGTACAGTTGGAGCACTACAGCTTCAAAGGGGATGTGGGTTTGATGGTAGAACTGCTTGCTGCTTATCCGTGATTCTGATCCCTCTCTGTTCCTGCTGGCAGTTGCCTTGCAGTCCCAAGGTGTTAGTATTCATTTCTATACGTGGAACTCAAGGCAGTGTACCATGGCACTGGCCAAACCAGACTGACTTAACTCCAGCAAATTTCCTGTATCTTCAGTTGTACTTTGGAACCTCCAAACTGTTTCACTAGTCAGATCTGATAAACAGTCCATAAATCTGTGTTGGCCGGTTGTGAGTGTGTGTCTCCCTGGGTGGTCCTTCCAAATTGATTTATGTCACTCAAAGCTTTTTTACTTAAAATGAAACCTCCCTGCAAGCCTTTATACTGTTAGCTGCTAGCCACTGAAGACAGACGGAAGCATAGCAGGCACCTCGTGTGTTCTCGATGGCTTATGTAGCCAATTTAATGATTGTCGTGTCCTTTCGCAGGCTGCGTAGTTGCAGGTGCTGGAGCACTTGAAGTAGCCATCGCTGATGCCCTTGTGAAGCATAAGCCCAGTGTAAAAGGAAGGGCCCAACTTGGGGTACAGGCTTTTGCCGATGCTTTACTTATCATTCCTAAGGTATGAAACTTTAAAAAAAAATCTTTTGAAACTCAATGGCTCAGGTGGATACAGTATCCTAAAGAGGCTCATTCTTCTGAATCCGAAGAATGAGCCAAGGGTGTAATAGAAATTCCCAAGACATTTACACAACTTAAATTCATTCCTATCCTATACTCTGGGCATGCGAAGTGATAAGTGACTCGTGCAATGAAAATAATGTGGGTGATACTAAATAATTCCATTTTCTTTTGATTTCTCAGGTACTGGCTCAGAATTCAGGCTTTGATGCTCAAGAAACACTTGTGAAAGTTCAGGCTGAATATGCTGAGTCAGGACAACTTGTTGGAGTTGATCTAAACTCTGGTAAGGGTGCAGGAAGGCACATGTCTGATTTTGGGCTGAATGAATTATATGAAAATGTGTGACCAAAACTAAATTGCATTATTTAAATGTTAGTGTCATAGAGAGGAACTGCACGTAGACTGTTGTGTGTTTCAAAAACTCGTGCAGAAGCGGCCAACTTGAACACATTCTGGAGAACAGGCCTGCAGCCTTAGCCCGTTACCAAGTGTTTGGCTGGTCTGCTTGTCTCCATGGAAGCCAGAGGCACCACATTAAAGCACTTAGAGGTGTGAACAGCTTATGGTGAAAGTCTCTATTGGATAAATGCAGGGCTCATTTCGAGGGGGAATGCACTTCTGGCAGTTCCCCAAAGAGAACATGTCAGGTGGCCCCGCCCACCTGACTTGGCCATTTTGGGCCCGTTTCGGCCTGGATTGGGCCTCTGACGGATGGTGGAACACTCGCTCATTAGTGGCCTGATCCTGACCATTTTGGGCCCCTTTTCAGCCCCTTTTTGCCATTTTGGGCCCAATTTCGGCCCTGAATGGCCAGGATTGGGTCCAAAACAGCCAGAATAGGTGATGTCAGGGGGTGTGGCATATGCAAATCATTTATACTAATGACACGCTCCCAGTGATGGCAAGAGGCATGGCATATGTTAATAGGTTATGCTAATGAGCTCCAGCTCTTTTTCTACTAAATGACCCTTGGATAAATGATTAGAGCATTGCAGTTGTTAAGAATAGCATCTCTCGTGTTTGCAGGTGAGCCGATGATTGCAGGAGCTGCTGGAGTCTGGGATAATTACAGTGTTAAAAAGCAGTTACTTCATTCATGGTAAGTTTAACTCTAAGGGGAATCTTTAAACATTCTCTTTAGTATTATCTTAGGAAAAGGTATCGTCTGTATTGCATACCAATGACTATTCTAATAGACTAGGGTGTATTTTTTTCTAATGGAGGACCAAAAAACATCTCTCAACCACTGTGGAGCGCTTCTAAAGGATGAAGAAGCAAGTGTGTGAGATGCTTCGGTAGGGCTGGTGTTGGAGACAGTATAGCTAATACAAACTTTCCTTTTTTCTTTTTAGTACCGTGATTGCTAGCAACATTCTCTTGGTTGATGAAATAATGCGAGCCGGTATGTCATCTCTCAAAGGCTGAGCTAAAGCACTCTGGGGGGCAAGTGCTCATACAAGACGTCTACATCCTCCCCCCCCCCCCCCCGCCTCCAGCATCCAGCTTCCGAGTAACAGGATGAACGGTCTCTTTCTCTCTTCAGGAGCTTGGCCACCTGTGCTTCTGTTAGAAATTGGTTACTATTTATTTTTTACATGCACTGAACTAATACATCGGAATTTACTGTCTTTCTACCCAATAAACAGTTCTGCTCTCAATTTAGGCTGCAGCATTGTCAGTTAATATCTGAGCTTTGACTTTAAGAGCGGTGGTATCTGTTAGTAGAGGAAGGTAGTGGAGCTAGGCAACCAACGGGCCTTGTTCAGCCGGCTCAGTAAGAGCTTTTAGGGCATTAGTTACCCACAGGTGTACATAGACCTACCCTGTCATGGTGCTGCTGACATGTGGCAGAAAGACGTCGTGATTTGTTTTGAGCTGTGAGGCCGAGGGTGGTGGTTGGGAAGGGACATTTGAAAGTGTTTTTCTGAGTCCTATGCAAACCACTATTACTTGCCATTTGAACCTGCCCTTTTACCCAGTTCCCCAGCTTGGAAATTAAACACTCCTTTTATTCATTACATTTGCCAGCTCAAGGCAGTACACACAATCCAGTGCCTGTTAACTGTCTGCAACAGGAGTGAAGGAAGGATTAAGGTCACCCAGAGAACATTGGGGGCCTAAATCCAGGGCAGTCATTCTATCCAGTTGTACTGCCTAGGTTAGTATAGCCTTGAACTGGATTTGCCGAGAAGGGATCATTACTTCTCTGGGCTATTCTTTCATCCAGCAAGATAAGAATAACAATTTCTCCTACCCCCCCTTCTCTTAGAAACGCCAGTTGACATGGCTGATATCAGTCGTCTCCAGGTTGTTACAAGAGGCAAAGGTTAGCCCACAGCACCACTTCAGGTGGTCAGTAAGTCCGTTGAAAACAAGTAGCAAACCACACATCCTGAGCTGAGCCACATGCATGTTTTCCTCATCTTCAAATAATTCTTTGGGATTCCTTGTGCTAAATTTCTGCCAGTGCTGAGTTTCACATTGAACTGGCCAGTAGGAAAGGCAGACATTTCTACAGGCTAGGGCGTGATGGGTCAGGAGATACACTGATAGGATTGACAGGCGACATCTTATTAGAAAAGGTAAATGTGCCCTCCTGGGTTTATTGGGGCATTTTTCTATCTAACAAGGTGGCACTGAGTTGAAAACATTCAAGGCAGAAGCAGCCACAGCTCAAGACTCTGGCAGGTTTTGTGCAAGTTCAGTTCTTGCATCTGTCGAAAGGAATTTGAGGGTGGGGTGGACTTCTCTTTGCAGGGCTGTGGCTAATCTGATCAAGAACATTCATATCTCTGCTGCGTCAGACCAAAATTGATCCTGCATCCTTGCCCCTCCCATCCAGCTGTGTTGGACCAAACGCCCAGAATACGCATAGATTGAACCTATGTTCAAACCTTCCTGAAGACATTTCCACAACTCAAGAAGATGCTTTTACCCCTAACAATGTATTCATATAGCCCCTTGGCAGATTTAGGGACTTGAATCTGTGCCATCCTTTGAAGGTAACCCCCTTTTTGTAGTGCCCCCTTTCCTTTGTCCCTCTACCAGCTCCTCCAGCAGGAACCTATTTTTGCTTGTGTTATCTCTTTCCTGGACTGCATGCTGATGAGGCTACATGAATACCTTGACTCCTGGAGTACAGTGCAGAAATACAGGTCTGCGGAAAGCCTTTCTAGCACCCTTAATTCTGCCCCTGCACATACTTCTCTGAAGGAATAATAACCACTTGGCCCTGCCATGATCTGGGGCTATCCAAAATGCTCTTCGCAATAAAGAGGAGAGAATTTCTGGGAGGAGACACACTATGCAGTTATTACCCAGCAAGCTCTTGTTAGGTTCAGGGGCTTCTGATGAAGTATGCAAATGATCAAATTACAGTTCTAGGCAATACTGACTTGCAGTGGCAGACGCCTGTCTGTTCTAGCAGAAATAAACAGGTGTCTTGAGCTGCCTTGACCATTAGCCTGCTATACATTTTTATGGATTAAAGCCCATTTCAGATGCAGCGAGTGGATCCTCACTGTTAAGATACTTACAGGAGCATTTTTTTAAACAAGATTAAGAGGCTGTGAAATGCAATCATACAAAATATAAATCGAATCAAGACCATTCATAGCTATACACACCTAATGCATGGTGAGCCAAGGGGCCAGGAAGCACAGGGAGAAATGCAAAGGTTGATTTGGAAATGAAACAGCCTTGTTTCCGAGTAAGCATGAGTAAAATCGAGCTGCTTTTCGGATTTTAATTCACAGTGCGATCCTATGCAGTTAGTCCAGTCTAAGCCCACTTTATTCTAAACCCATTGACTTCAATGGGCGTAGACTGGAGTAACTCGGCATAGGACTGCACAGTTAGTTCTCCAGCCCGTAAGGAGAGACTGCAATCCACCCCAAGCAGGCTTCCTTGCGAGAAATCAGTAATGAATGCAAGGGGGCTTTCTCTCGAGTAACTATGCTCAGGAGCGGGTCTCCGTGCGTAAATATCGGGCTTCTCGGCGCCTAGATGGAGAGGAGGGAGGAACCGGCGGCGGCTCGCGCTCTCCCTCCCCGCGTGCGCCGAAGCTGCTTGCTTGACCCAGGAAGCAATTGCGGGGTTGGTGCGGCTCAGCTGGGCAGGAGCCTGCAGCGGTCGGGGGCCCCGAAGAAGCTCCGGCTGCGCCCCTTTCGCCCATGCGATCCCGGGGCGCCCTGCGCGGGGCGCTGCTGGTCCTCCTGCTTCCTGCGTGGGCCGTCGCTGGGACCAGCTCCAAGCAGAAGGGTGAACCGCGTTACCTTTCCCCCGCCTCTATCTATCCGTCCTTCTCTCCTTGTTTTGCCTCTGGCCTCTCTCGAAGTTAAAATATTCATCCAACGTTAGAAACCCCTTTGCCGCCCTTGGAGAAAAACAAATAAACAGGGCTCCTTGGGTTGCCAACCTCCAGGTGATGGCTGGCGATCTCCTGAAGTTGCAACTGATCTGCAGGCCCTAGAGATCAGTTCCCCTGGAGATCATGTATGTTCTGCAGGGTGGGCTGTATGGCATTATAGCCTGAAGAGGTCCCTCTCCAAACCCCACCCTCTCCAGGCTCCACTCCCAAAATCTCCAGGAATTTCCCAATCTGGATCTGGCAACCCTAGCTTCAACCTGCAAAAGAGAGTGTGTATTCCCCCCACCCCACCCCCATGGTTCATTGTTTTTACTGTTAAATATTTTGATGCCTGGGGATTTGTGTTCTCACCTAGTACGGGGTGGGGGATCTCCTTTGAATGGTAGCTTCTGTTAATTTGATCCTGGCAGGGTTGCCAACTACCAAGTGGTGGTTGGAGATCTCCCAACAACTGATCTATCAGAACTGACATCTGTTCCTTTGGAGAAAATGACTGCTTTGTGTGTGGGGGGGGGGACGGTATGGGGTTATATGTTGCTGAGATCCCTACCCAGTCTCCATCCCCAGATCTCCAAGAATTTCCATATCTGGATTTGGCACAGCACCCCTATCTGGGGCTGGGCGTTCCAAAGACTCTTTCCAGTTTTCATTGCTGTTGACAAAGCTGTAGCTTATTTAGATACACGATTCTCTTCCTTCTCTTCCATTTTGTCTTCACGGGAAGGTCAAAGTGACTGGCCCTGATTGCTCAGCAAGCTTCATGTCAGAATTGGGATTTGAACCTGCGGCTCTCCCAGCCCTAGTCTGACACTCTTACCTCTACACAGTTCTGGCTCTCAAATGATGCTTTTGCCTTTGATTTAAATCCTTCTCTCAGTGGTCAGAAAAGATGAAAACCTGGTGCAGCTCTCCGGTGGGAAGTTCCAAATGGGGACAAGCTTATTTGATAGCAAAAGTGAGGACGGGCCCCCCAGGGAGGTGACAGTCAAGCCATTTCTGATGGACAAATATCCGGTCAGCAACAGAGATTTCCGGTAAGGGCCAGATTCTTGTTGGCTTCACAGATGGAACAGACTGTGATCATATTTGCAGTTTAATACTTTGCAAATCCTACATAATAATTATTGTTCCATTTTCTGTAGCACTTAAGAGGGGTCAAATGCTTTGCATAGGCAAATTCATCCCAACAACCACCCTGTTAGGTAGGCTGGTATCATTACCCCATGGGAGCAGAAACTGATGACTAATGGTCCACTTGGCATGATATTGTCCACTCCAGAGACTTTGGCAGAAGATCTTCATGACACCTACCTGAGACCTTTTAACTAGAGATGCCAGGATTTAACTTGGCATCTTTTGCATGCATGGCAGGTGATTGACACCTCTTACTCCTTTCCCCTTCCTTACTGCCTCAAGAACTCAGGTCAGGAGCAAGATTTGAACCAGGGATTTCCTGGATCTCAAGTGGGCCTCTTGGTCACTGGACTGTAGTAGCTCTAGAACTGCTTACCAATCAATAGCATCCGACTGAAATATCTTGGTGTGCAATGCCTTAAAATGTGGATTTGGGGAAGATGAAATCCGTAGAAGTCAATAGGATGAAACTAGGTTGAATCCAGTCTGGGTCCCCTTAAAAAAATTGTTGGGGAAAGAAAGTAAAAACAGTTCCAGTCTTTCAGAAGTCATACTGGTGGTTGGAGCAAGATGTTTCTGCCATGTAAGGGAAAGGGTGGGAATACTTACAGAAATTCTGCCACAAAGTCTTAACATCTTGGGGTGTATGTGTGTTATATTTGGCAACAGAGAGTTTGTGCAAGATCGGAAGTACAAAACAGAAGCGGAGGAGTTTGGATGGAGTTTCGTTTTTGAAGATTTTGTACCTGAAGATCTTAAGAAGAAAGTGACACAAAAACTGGAGGTAAAAAAAAAAAAAAACGGGCAGATTAGCACTATCCTTCAGTACACAGTCCCCACAAAACTGAAGTTAATCTATGTGGCTGCTTCTGTTGCTTAATATAAATAAAATGTTGATAGCAGGATGTGTTCTGTCTGTGACCTCATTACTGCCTTCCAGCATTGGCAGAACTGCTGTGATGTCACAGAAGGCTTACGAGCATTCTAAATCTGAAATGCACAAACTCAGTCACTGAATGTTGAAATTCACTGTAGATGATGGAAAGTGGAAATATTGATTTGACCAGAATTGTGGTGATCATATGGTGAGGGAAATGGATTGGGAGAGATGCCTCTTAGCTAAAAATAAAATTTGTTATTTCAAATGCTAAACTTCTTTCTGAGGCAGTAGGACGGAAACGGCATTTTAATATAATTTTTTGTTGCTACTTGTTTAAAAAAAAAGTAGTGGAGAATGGTAATTGGGAGCAGGACTAAGATACAGCAGCACTAAATTTAATTAGGAAGGGGCTTTGCGTACTCTCCCCTTCTTCTAAATTCTGCCACCAGGTAACTCAAATTTGATTCCAAGTGGAATGATTATATAATTATGTAAATTAGCCTGACCTGATTTTGCATAATCAGTTCTAATGAAGGTGAGGATTTTCAGGGCCCTTGGCTACAAGAAATCATCTTCCACAACTTCTCTGTCTTTAGAGACCTCACCAACCACCACCTGTACTGCTTCAATCAACTATAAGATCTGGACATTTACTGGTTTGGTTTTGTAAAGGGTCCCAAAGAGAGCTGGGCATGAACAGAAATACGAACCAAAGTTTGGCACGAACCGGGCCTGTTCATGTTTCACGAACCAGCGGTTCTTCAGAGCCCATTCCTGATGAACCGCCACGAACTTTAGGTCGGTTCATTTGGTTCGTTTTTCGGTTTGTCACTGCGGACAGCCTACCGCCGATCAATCAGTTTCCTAGGCAACAGGGGGATGGGCTTTCTGCAAACCATCTGCTGACTCGGAAGTGATGTTTTCATGAACCAAACAAGCCGGTCCACAAACCCGGGCAGGTTTGTGAAAGTTCGTGATTTGTGAAACGCAACGAACCACAAACCACAGAGTTCCTTTTTTCCTGATTCGTACCATCTCTAGTCCCAAATCATTACTGAGAAACTGGATTTTGTGTGTGTGTGTGTGTGGTGTTCTGCACTTGCATAGCATATAGCCTGGGTTTCCTCTTCCTCCTACACCTTCTTTTCAGGTTGTTTCTCAACAATGCTTTTTCTAAAAAATGGAGACCCAAAACTAATGTTCTTAGTGGGCAGTTATTCTGGGTTAATGCTAGTGAGGGTTTGGCTTGCTTGGAACTCACTTATGTTTCTCCTTTTAGACTGCACCATGGTGGCTTCCAATAGAGAAAGCATTTTGGAGACAGGTGAGCTTTTCCAAAGGGTAAGAGAATTTTCAGTCCTGTAAAACTTCACAAATACTTGTAGTCCAAGCCTTTGATTCACAAATGGTTATGGTGGAAGTTCAGTATTGGGCTTTGGGTCTGCCATGCAGGAAGCCCAGATTCACATCCCAGCCAATGCAAAGTAAATTCAGGGAGGGGCTGTGACTCAGTGGTGGCTTTTCATTCCTGATTGGATCTTTGGCATTTCCGCTTAAAGAATCTCCAGGAGCAAGGCTGCTGGGAAAGACCTGTTTTGCCTAATACCTTAGAGAGCTACTGCCAGACAGAGGAGACAACAGCTTGATGGAAAGAGGGTCTGATTTAATATAAGGCAGCTTTATATCAAAGAGGTGGTATTGTGTAGTGGTTAGAATAAGAGTTGGAAAACCCAAGTTCAAATCTTCATGCAGTCTGGAACTTCACTGGGTGCCCTCATTCTTAGCCTAGCCTATCTCACACGGTAATGAGGAGAGGAGAGGCAGGATGCAAAAGGAAGTGCCGTGGATCTGTGATAGAACACCTGCTTTGTGTGCAGAAGGTCTTAAATTCAGTCCTTGACAGTTCCATTTAGTAGCAGGGGATGAGAAAGTCCTCTGTCTCCCTGGGCGCTTGGAGGGCTGCTGCCAGATTAGACAATCTCAAGCTTAAAGAGACAAGACAGCTTACTGTGTATAAGATAGCTTCACCTCTTTCCATGGACCACAGAACGTAGCATCCTTTGAATGAATGCCAAACCTGCTCAGAGATATTCCCATCAGCCCACAGGTCCTGGATCCGGCATCAAGGCCAAGCTGGACCACCCGGTGTTGCACGTGAGCTGGAACGATGCCACAGCCTTTTGCGCGTGGAAAGGGAAGAGGCTTCCGACAGAAGAGGAGTGGGAATTTGCCGCCAGGGGAGGGCTGGAAAGTACGTAAGCAAGGTCCCTAAATGGCCTTAAACAACCTGAAAGTCTCTGCCAAGGCTGTGCCAGTCCCAAGACTATATAAGTTGGTCGGCTGTTGGTGTCCCAAACAGTCTGATTCCACGTCCTCCAAGTGTGGATATTCCAGTTGCAGCTCCTTCCTTGTGCTGCGCTCATTTATACACAATACCAAGGGGGTTGTAATTGGGAGCCCTTCGTTTTGTTTGCAGAATCTGCTGTATACCCTTGTTTTCACAGTGGCTTAGGACACACATAAAGAACAATTAAAACCTGCGGGATTATTGGAACGCTGTAAACACAGAGCACGAGTCCCAGGACAGCCATCGGAAGCAGGCAGCTCGGCCGCTAACTGGCTTTGTTCTTGCTGCATCCTTGAAATGGAGCCAGCCGCCAACCCTGGCCAGCCCTTTTAAAATTATATACATTTGGTTTTTGTAGAATCCTTCCGGACTTCAGCTTTGTATTCTGAAAGGCAAGAGCCAACTGAGATGTCCAGAACAAACTAATTCTCATTCTGCTATTCTTTTAAGGAATTTAATAGTAGGGGCTGAGGGGGGGGAAGCCCTGCTGACCGATCATTTTGTTCGATAAGTGAACAGAAAACCAGTTCAGGACTGCTACGGACCAGGCTGACATGCTCTCTCTTTTCCCATTTTTGATAGACAGGCTGTATCCTTGGGGAAACAAATTCCTGGCAAACCGTGCAAACCTGTGGCAGGTAGGAAAACAGAGCAAAGACCAAAAAGTGATGGTGCAGTTGAAAGAAGAATTGTTTTATTCCAATATATGGCCTCTACATGTTAAGCTGATGTGTCTTCAGGCAAATCTGTATAATAGTAACATGCCATTCCCACAGCAACAGTTCTTCAGAGAGATAGGAAACAGAATCTGTGGCAGCACTAAGAGGAAGCTTTGATTTTCCTGTCCTCGTTCTGGGAGGCGTCTGGCTTAATCACTTCGGGAAAGATGATGCAGGACCTGACAGTCATTTGATCTAAGCCAGCAGAGCTTAAAAGCATCAGGACAAGGTCTGTCCTTTGCAGTGGGGCCTATTTAATATCAGTCCCCTGATCTTTCTTTTCCTGCTCCTGGGGAAAGCTCAGCAGAAAACAGAAGAGCACTTTTGTGTCACTCCAGATTCTGGGCTGGGAAGACGAGGAAACCTGGTCCTGGCTTGAATTATCTTTGACGATGGTCCGTTCTGGTGACTGGCTTAAATGGGTTGGGTTCCAGATTGGCTGGTTCATGTCCAGTCCATGTTGAGAGCTGGGGCAAGTGGTTAGGATGTTGACTTAAGCCGAGTTCAATTCAGATTTCTCCTGTGCCTTGAAGCAGTCACACGTGTGTGGTCCAGCCTACCCCACAGGGTTCACTGAATGGAGCAGAGGATGTCCTTTGCTTCTTAGAGGGAGGGCAGATGAAAAATGTGATCAATGGCTTCCTTAAACTGTTTTCAAGACCAAGCCGAGGTCGTTTGCCACTGCAGCATAGCACTGGGGAAGAGCACCTCAGGATCTTTTGTGACCATTGCAGATCATGCACATGGGAATTATGCGCCTTTCTAGGAATATTGATACCCCAAGTGGCAATGAGCTGGCTTGTGCCATTGAGACAGCCTACCTTGTTTGTGAGAAGGTACCCTCCGTTTTGCCCCACAGGGCAATTTCCCTGAGATGGACACAGCTGAAGATGGCTACCACGGGGTTTCCCCAGTGGCTGCATTCCCTCCACAAAACAGCTACGGTAAGGAAGCATTCCCTTGGCTTCGGCCACTGGAACTCGCAGCTGTATCCTGGGGACTGGACGGGGGTACCCAATATACTTTTAGAAGAATGTCATACAATGCATTTGTGTCTTATTAATCATGGGGAGAGGTGCAGCGTTACAGTCCTGCTCCTTGAAAATCCAGCTCCTTCCTCTTCCTTCTTGAAGCATTTCTATAGTTCAGTGGTAGAGCCTCAGCTTCGTCTGCAGATGGTCCCCAGTTCCAGCTGTCAGCATCTCCGGTTAAAAAGAATCTCTTATAGCAAAGTTGAGAGAAGGGTCTTTCCTTTTTTCAGGGACCATGAGAGCCTCTGTCAGTCAGAGGAGAGAAGACTGAGTATGGTGGACCAAGACTCTGATTTTGTATTAGGCAACTTTGATGGGTTTGTTCCCACCCTGTTGTCATAAACTTAATTAAGGACTAGAAGCTTGAAACATTGGTTAGGTATGGAGGCCGTCACTACAAGCTGGCTTCCTGCTAGTAGCAAACCTGATGGTTGAAACGGGACCACCCTCAGTTGAGGTGGGGGTGGTCTGCCCATTGGGGAGACTCTCCAGTTATGCAGAAAGCCATTGATGTGTAAAATTAGAAAAAGAACACACACACACACACACACACACACCCACACACACGTCCCGAATGGCGTAGAGGGTTGATCAGTTACAGTGTTCCTGAGCATGTTTAGGGTACGGTTCCCTCCCCATAGCATTCCCAAGGCTAGACCTCATGCTTCTGAGATTAAAGGCAAGCGTGTATGTCTTCAGTAAGGGTTTGAAGTTGCCATCAGTGAATCACCAGCCATTTCTGTATCGCAGGGATCTATGACCTGCTAGGAAACACCTGGGAATGGACTGCTTCACCCTATCGCCCTCATGGATCCGCAGCCCGCCAGCCAGCTCAGGAGATGCGTGTCCTGCGGGGAGCTTCTTGGATTGACACAGTGGATGGGTCAGCGAATCACAAAGCTCGGGTGACAACAAGGTGTGTGTAGCCCAGGGGTTCCCGGCCTTTCTGAGCCTGTGATCATCTTTGGAATTCTGATACAAAATGGCTGCCACAGGAGGTGGGGGCAGCCACAAAATGGTTACCACAGCTTACCTTGAGACACACAGTGAAGAGCCCTGTGCTGTGGTGGCAGCTGCTATTGAAGCAATGTTTTTTGAATCTGCATGGCCAATCAGAAGCCTTACTGGGCAAAAGTCCCACCTGTTCTCACCCACTATCTAAAAACACTTGGTGGGTGCCATGGTGCCTACAGGTTAGGGTTCCCAGGTGCCTGCCAGTGGCGGGCAAACTTCTGGGGGTTTGCCTCCTTGCCTGCTGACCCACCAGTGATCGGCGGGAGGTGGCAAGCCCCTTGAGAGGCTGTCTGCCACTGGCAGGCACCCTGGGGACATGTGCAGCACACATGCTCCCGGGGGGTGTGACGACATCACATCTGGGATTGACATCATTGCACTGGCCATGCTAACACTCCCACTTGCATTTGGGGCTGATTTTGGCCCTGTGCAGAGCGTGGGAGTGCTTGCATGTCTGGGCGATGACATCACCTGTGGAAGTGATGTCATCACAGCGCACATGTGCAGGGCTTGCGCTTAAGAGGGGGAAACCACACTGCTGGCACAAGGTCCCCTCACCTTCCGCTGGGAGGGTAGAGGGACCTGGTAACCCTACTATGGGTACTACATTGGGAACCCCTGGTGTAGCCCACGGAACCTCTCTGCATTGGCTTTTTCTGTCTAGTTGGTGCTCTTGAACCCCAATCCCACCCTCTGGGATTGACATCATCTTTTAGAAAGGTCATTCCATCCTGTGTGTGAGAAAAACAGGACTGCCTCTTTTAAGATGGCACCTGCTATTCATGGCTTTCACACAGTTCTTTCAATAAAAATAAATTTAAGAAAACACCCACCCCCTACCTAATCAGAGACAACCTTTTAAGCGACCACTGAGTATCTTAACTACTAAATCGTCTAAATGTCGTTTTGTTCCCTAGGATGGGGAATACGCCAGACTCTGCCTCGGACAACCTGAGCTTCCGTTGTGCTGCCAGCCTGTCCCTGAAAAGTGTGAGCAAGAACACAGAACTCTGAAGGGATCGTCTTGGACCTTTTCTCCCGTGGAGAATGCTCTTTGTTGGGGAAGGAATATTGATTCTCACAAGAGCAGTGATTTTTATGACTTTTATCAAGATCTGTGTTTTGATGCTCCTAACTGGGACCAAAGACTATTATGCAATAAAGACAACACTCCCATTGGTTGTAAGGCGGACATCATCATTCTATGCAGTAATAGTAAGGAAAGAGACCATAAAGGAATGGTGGCCCCCAGGGTGTTAACTGTGCTTCTAAAGCTCAGTGGCACAACAGACGCTTTGTATGCAGAAGAAATTCCAGGATCAGTGCCTGGCATCTTCTGCCTGAGATCAGGGAAAGCCACTGCTGGTCAGAAATGGGCTAGAGTGGGCTATAATTTGACATGGGCCAAGGCAGCTTTCTTGGCCGCATCAAATCTAATTAAATCTAGGTTGGTTCTTTCAGCAGCGAAACCTCATCATTCATCAAGACCAAATCATGTCCAATAAATAAAGCACATTTATTGATGTTTCAGTAGATGTTTAGAAAAGACATACCAATCCTTTTCCAAAGGCGCAGTGGTAATAAATAGTAATAAATATTTCGAACCCATTGGCCATTTGGGGCTAACACTAGCCATATCTTTTCTGCACTAAATACGGTGGGGACTTGTGCAAAGCTGCGTAGATGGCACTTTAACTGTGAGCTATGATGCAACTATTAAGTGGGAGTTAGCGAGGCCGGCAGACTCCTTTCCTAAGAGCACCTGTCCCTTTAAGAGCGGCACATTAAATCAACAGCTGATTGGTGTTTGCCTGTTGGAAAGTTTCATGTGGGAAGCCGTGTTGGTCTACAGTAGAGAGCAAGATCAGGGTCCAGTTGCACCTTACAGACCAACTTGATTTCCAGGGTATGAGCTTTTGAGAGTTAAAGATCTGAAGAAGGGAGTTCTGACTCTGGAAAGCCCATGCCCCAGAAATCTAGTTGGTCTTCAAGGTGCTACTGGACCCCAAGCTGACTCTTTACTTGTTGGATGTCTCCATCTTACAACTTCTTTATTGGGAAAGTGGTACCTGCTGAACATCGGTAGCTGGTTTCCAAAGACTTGGGCAAACCATTTGGGGGATAATAGCAAATAGTATTTTAATATTATTTAATTTGGCTAGCAGAGGGGGGAAGGTGGAAGAGGACATAGCAGTTTTCCGAAGCCTGGAGCAAAATAAAAAGCCTGGAGCAAAATAAAATGTTTTAAAGATTGGGGAAACGTTCTGCAATCTTAGCTCATTCTATGGAAAAGCACAAGAGTCCAGTAGCACCTATAAAACTAACAAAATTTGTGGTAGGGTATGAGCTTTCGTGAGTCACAGGTCATTTCTTCAGATACTGCTAGAATGTGAGTCCATCTGTCCTTATATCTTGGGAGAGTGGAGTGATTTTAGATGCCGAATGACAATAGCAGGTAAATGATAAAAGTCAATGAATGACAATAGCAGGCATGATTGGATAGGGTGGGGTATGCAGAGGGGTGGTGGGTGTGGAGAAATTGGCATTTGTAATGCAATAGGAAGCCTAAGTCTCGATTCAGTCCAGGTGGATGCATTGTCTTGAGCTTCATTATCAGAGCTGAAGAAGTGAGCTGTGACTCATGAAAGCTCATACTCTACCACAAATTTTGTTAGTCTTATAGGTGCTAGTGGACTCTTGCTCTTTTCCACTGCTACAGACAGACTAACACGGCTAACCATCTTGATCTAGCTCATTCTGCTATGCTTATTTGGATCCAATTTTGCTAAGATATCAGGGTGCTTAATGGAGAAAGTACATATCACTTTTCTGCCTTAGCTTCTAATACATTCAAAGGTGTCCTGTGCTGTTGGCACATTTGAACTCAAAAGAACTCTTCCTCAGCAGCTAAACTGAGCAGGACAGCTTTAGGTGTGTTTTCAAATAAAGCTGCCCGGTTCTGCGCTTCTCCCTTCTTCACCCAGTGGCCGTAGATCCGGAAGGCACAGGCGTCGATCAGCTTGCGGACAGGTTTCAAGACATAGGGGTCGCGTTGCATCACCTCCGGGGTGACTGGCTTAACGTTACGGTAGTTGAGGTAGATTCGGACCGAAGCCAAGATCGTCAAGCAGATGACCTGAAGGGAAACCAAACGCCTGGCTTTAAAACAAAAAGCGGCTTGGGGACATCATCTGATTAAGAAGTATCGAGTTGTCTCGTAACTAATGGATTAACTGATTACAGTTTATGAGACTTTGAATTTCACTGAAAGCAAGATTTCATAAATCTGCTCAAATACATGCCCTCTATAAAGATACAGTCATAATGCATGGCAGAGGCCTCATCATATGTCATCCGCCATATTCTGCTTTTTGTTTGCCATCCTGACCTCCTTGGAGGAAGGAGTGGGATAAAAATGTGATAACCTCCAGTGGCTATTCAAGGCCAACAAGAGCAGCAACCTAATTTATGCACACACAGGATCACTTTTATATAATTGTGGTCACTAATCCAGGGTAGCAACCTCACCTTGGCTTGCAATTACGAACTGTGCTTATGAAGCACACAGCAGGGTGGTTTCTGGGCACTTTGGCATGAATGAATAGAAAAAGACAAATCTATGTAAGGCTCCATTTACGTCTGGTCCAGTTTTGGCAGCCCCCGGAATTATAAAACACTTGCAACTGAAGGATCTGGGTAAATTCGCAACAGGACTTGCAAATTTTGTATGTGTGCATGCACATACACACGTATGTCAGTCCTATTTTCCAAAGAGCGGTAGTTTTGTGAGAAGGGGGTATGAGTCTCTTCCCAACTGTAACCACATCAAGAAAATCTTCGAAGATTCTTTGTGGGAAGCCACATGAGAACTAAAAGGTTCATAAAGCCAGCATAGGTTAGCAGAACTCTATGTAGAACAGTTGTCAGTGCTATTCACAGCATTGACTGGTCAAGGCCATGGCGGTCAAGCCAGTTTTAAAGCCGATTTAGCTGAATAACACAGATGTGCCCTAGATCCATTGCTGGGCAACCCTGGTTATAAGAGAGCAAGTATAAGCTTGGGTACCCGAAATTTCCGGAAGGGGCTGAAATGTCGGACTTCCTCCACTACATATTGTTGGAAGAACGGGTGGCTGAGAGCATCGTCCACCGTGAAGCGACGTTCCGGTTTCACCACCAGGAAATGGGCAATCTACAAGCAAAAGCACAATTGGAGGTTTAGGTCCAGAGATGGAAACGCTACTGTGTCTGCTCCACCTTCCCTCAGATTGTTATAAGATGAAGCATATTCGAGCATCGCAATGCCATGAGACCTTCCTGGCTTCAGCATCACCTACCAGGTCTTTGACGGTATCTGACTGGTCGTCCCACTCGGGGGAACCGAACTTGTAATCTCCGCTCATGATCATCCGCAACATTAGCATCTGTTTCCGGTGCCAGAAAGGAGGTGATCCGGCCAACAATGTATACATGATGACTCCCGAGCTCCACCTGGAAATAAGCAACCCACCTCCATGACATTGCTGCTGGAAAAAAATCACATTGCTGTCTTCCTTCTCCATGCTGCGTTTGCTCATCCTTTTGAAAAATGAATGTTTTTAATACAGCTTGCATCTGTGTGTATGTGACTGGGTACCTGCAAAACAGGATTTGGGTCCAGTGGCACCTTAGAGATCCACAAGATTTTCAGGAGATAAGGTTTCAAGAGTCAAAGCTCCTTTCTTTAGATATGTATCCGGAGAAGGGAGCTCTGACTCTCAAAAGTTTATACCCTGAAAAATTGATTAGTCTCTAAGGTGTAGGGTTGCCAGCCTCTAGGCGGTAGCCGGAGATCTCCCAGAATAACAACTGATTTCCAGGCAAAAGAGATCAGTTGCCTTAGAGATGCTGGCTGCTTTGGAGGGTGGAACCTATAACATTATACTCTGCTGAGGTCTCTCCCCTTCCCAAGCCCTATCTTCCCCATACTTTAACCCCAAATCTCCCGGAATTTCCCAGCTCAGAGTTGGCAACCCTACTAAGGTGCCACTGGACTCAAATCCTGCTGCTGCCTTATGGCAGCCCTGACTGGAGTTTTCAAGGTGAGAAACATTCAGAGGAGGTTTGCTATTGCTTGCCTCTGCGTAGAGACCCTAGACTTCCTTGGTGGTCTCCCATCCAATTACTAACCAGAGCTGACCCTGCTTAGCTTCTAATATCTGACAAGACAGGACTAGCCTGGGCCATCCAAGTCAGAGCTCCTGCAAAATGAACCATCTGCAAATTGATCATTGTAAGTGATGGTAATGAACTCATCAGGACTGGCTGCAAGTTTTTTCTCCCCCAGGGCCCAAGGTGTCCACAGGCCCCTCCGTTGCAGTTTTCTCCCCCCTTCCCCTTGCATTTTTGCATTTTTCTTATACATAGAGAAATAGGCTGCCACATTGTTTTGCTTACATGTCAACTTCCTTCCCATAGCCTAGATGATCTGGATCCATGGAGCATTCTAATATTTCAGGTGCCAAATAGCCAGGAGTTCCACAGATCTCTGCAAGAAAAACATAAGTTCTTTTAAAACAAACTTTTTGTGCCTTTAATTTTTTTTAAGGCTGTCAACCTCCCTAGCTAGCTTGTGGGGTCAAGACAGACCTTAATATAGCAGGGTTCTTTTTATGAAAGCTGGGAATAGAACCTCCATGTTCAAAGACAGTATACCATTGAATTCCAAGGACTCAGGTAACAGCTGAGGGTGGTATATTGCCTTTATGGACTTCCCAGAGGCATCTGGCTGGCTGGCTATTGTTGGGGGCAGAATGCAGGAACAGATGGTGTTTTGATCTAACTTTAGGCTTTAGTTCACATCAATATCCAAAGTCAGATGACGGCTCTACCTTGGTCTAATTGAGGTAATTCTCATATCAGGAATGCATGTATTTTTATCGCAGCTTACCCGGCTGCTACTGAGCCCTGTGGCGCAGAGTGGTAAGCCACAGTACTGCAGCCCAAGCTCTGCCCACGACCTGAGTTTGATCCTGGCAGAAGCCAGGTTCAGGTAGCTGGCTCAAGGTTGACTCAGCCTTCCATCCTTCCGAGGTCAGTAAAATGCGTACCCAGTTTCCTGGGGGTAAAGTGTAGATGACTGGGGAAGGCAATGGCAAACCACCCGGCAAAAAGTCTGCCAAGAAAATGTCGTGATGTGACGTCTCCCCATGGGTCAGTAATGACTCAATGCTTGCACAGGGGGACTATCTTTACCTTTCTTTTTACCTGGCTGCTATCTAACTAGAATTTTAAATGAAGCACATGCTATCAAAAATTTGTAACCTCTCCCTAAGACAGCAAAACCAGAATCAATGATGTAAATAAGTGGAAAAAACAGAATAAAGTATTCAAAATTAGGAGAAATATTCATACTGATTCAATGTGCCTACAATATAGGTCTTCAGATTGCTAAGGGGCAACATCAAAGAGTGCGCTTATCCTTCTAGACCTAGGGGGCACAGGTTGCCCTGCCCCAGTTTCCAGTCTCTGCAATAAGTGGGTCACATCACCTTTGAGTTTTTCTCCTCTCTGCAGCTGACAGGAGAAGCCAAAGTCAGTCAGCTTGATATTCATGTCGTCGTCCAGGAGGATGTTTTCTGGCTTCAGGTCTCGATGAACGATGTTCATGGAATGAAGGTACTGGATCACTTCTAGGAGGGCACGCATGATCTTTCTAGAGGAAGGAAAGTAACCCCCAGTCAGCTAAACGTAATGGCTCAGAACAAAAAAGTACATTCTCATCTCCAGGGCTTTTTTTCAGCTGGAATGCGGGGGAACGGAGTTCCGGAACCTCTTGAAAATGGTCACATGGCTGGTGGCCCCGCCCCCTGATCTCCAGACAGAGGGGAGTTTAGATTGCCAATCTAAACTCCCCTCTGTCTGGAGATCAGAGGGCGGGGCTACCAGCCATGTGACCATTTTCTCCAAGGATAACCCACTGAGTTCCACCACCTCTTTTCCCAGGAAAACAGCCCTGCTCATCTCCTATCCCCACAACTCAGAACAGGCCCATATTTCAGTGGTGCAGTGTAAACAGGAAGTCCCTGGTTTAATCCCATTGGAAGGAAGTCACAGGTGTTGGGAAATAGGCTTTCTATGCCTGGGGCACCAGACAGCCACTGCCTTCCATAGAGAAGGTCCCAGGTTAAAGGATCAGTTATCAGATGTTAAGAAAGAACTTCCTCTGATGGACAGCTATGGCCAAACAGAATTGAGAATACTGAACTAGATGTGTAGCTGGACTCAGACTAAGGCAGCCTCATATATTCATCACATTAAAGGGCGTTAGGGGTCTTGTTGGAACTAGACCCAATGTGATGTAGCAGTGAGAGAGTTAAACTAGGATAAGGGTGGCCCAAGTTCCAATCCCCTTTTAAGAAGCCTGGTGGGTGACCTCGGGCAAGTCAGTGGCTCTCCCTCAGCTTACCTTGTCTTCCAAGCCCTTACCTGGTTTCCTTCTCGCTCAAGGTCACTTTCTCGGTGAGGTAATCAAAGAGTTCCCCTCTTTTCATTCTGTGTTTAGGGAGGAAAAGGTGCTTTATAAAAACAAGGTGACTGCTTTTAACATTATGAACATCTCGGTAAAAATGAAATAAAACACAAAATGAAGGGCAGCTCTGGCAAGGAACATCTCAACTTCATTATCAGCATTTGAACATATCGCATATAGAAGGCAATTGAATAAGGACATTTTAAAATATTTGGAAATCTTTTATAGATATCAGTATATAGATTTCCCAATATTGTTTTTGTAGCCAGCACTAGAGCAGGCATGAACTAAAATACGGACCGAAGTTCGTCATGAACTGGGCCAGTTCGTGGTTCACAAACCTGCAGTTTGTGGGAGTTCATTTCTCACTAACCGTGATGAATTTTAGCCTGTTTCGTTTGGTTTGTATTTTGATTTGTCACTGCAGACAGCCTGGCGCCGATCAACCAGTTTCCTAGGCAATGGGGAGGATAGGCTCTCTACAGACCTTCTGCTGACCCGGAAGTGACATTTTCATGATTTGAATGAACCAGTTCCCGAACTGGGGCAAGTTCATGAAAGTTTGAGGTTTGTGAAATGCGACAAGCCACAAACCACACAGTTTGGAACTATCCTGGTTTGTGCCCATCTTTAGCCAGCACTGTTTTCTTTGTTTTCTTCCCCCCCCTTCTGTTTACTTTTTAATTTTTTTCTGTTTTGCACTAATGAACTAATTAAAAAACCATTTTTTTTACACTTCAAACACTCCTCCTCAAACTAATAATGAAGACAAACCTGGCACCTTCAATGCTACAGAGATCTCCTGCTCCGTCAAACCTCTTGGCCTTTTTCTCTCACTGCTACTTACTCCTGGAACAGCCTGTTGAAAACAGCTGTCACGTCGCCCTCTCTTTCTACAGATCTCTCCTCAAAACCTTTCCTTTTCTTTCAAGCTTCTTTGAGCCAGTGATCTTGAGCAGCTGATAACGGGTCTTTATTTCTTTAAGGAAAATACGTGCAGAGGTACTTGGCCAAAGTCAATATAGTCCTCGGATCTCTATCAGCCTGCAGATAGGGGATTATATTATCTTTTGATACAGTGGGAGGTAGTTTAGTTAAAATAGGGGCAATCAACAAGTCACGATAAAAGTTGTAATAAGGACCTTCCAAAATCATATGGGACAGGGAATCAAAACTGAAGGCATCTCTCACTCTAAAATCCTATAAAGATTTGCTTTTAGACTAAGGACAACCCGCCCACAGAACAGCTTGGAGTTACTGTCTGAGCTGCTATTCTAGGCATGCCTCCGGATCAGTAGAAAAAAGGCAAGCCCAGAGCTGCAACAGGTTGCCTCCTTGGTGAACAGTTACTCTGCTGTGTTTCTGTATTGAGAAGTTGGCAGCAGAGCTGTATTTCCTCCCACCAGTGTAGGCTGATTGGAAAGAGTGCATGACTAGAACAGGAAAGCGTACAGAGATACACTGTACAGCATCTTGAGGCTCATGGGAATTGCTAACTGTGTCATTAATTTACTTACTGTGGCACATCAGATGAGGCTATGGCACTTATAATATAGAACAACCTTAGAACGTCCCTCGTGGTCCTTTCAATCTTGGGAGATTTTATTCATTTCAGAGGGAAAGGGGGGGATCTTTCTTGAAATGGGCTGATTTAAATCTGATCCTTTTCCTTTTGACAGAGTCCTCGACACCTAAATGGACAAGCCCGTAAGCCTGACACAAGTACTGAGAATCTTAAAAATAGAATCTGTGGCAGCAGAGACCTTAGCAAAGGTTATGGGAAATCTGAGCAACCAGCCCTGGGCGGGAACACAGCAGCAAGGATACAGAACAGCTGCACCCAGCCCTCCTCTCTGGCTCTGAGATTGGCAGGGAGCATTTATGGTTAATTCTTGGGACTGGCACAGAATATTATGTTACAATGTATGGCTGGAAACGAGAACAACTGAAGAGCCTTGAGGTCCATCTAGTCTAGTCTAGAATCCTGTTATTAAAAGTGGCCAGTCAGATAACCCTGGAAAGCCCACAAACAGGGCCTGGGTACCCAAAGACATCCCCTTGTTGTTTTCCCTCTCCACAACTAGCATTTAGAGGTACACTGCCTCTGACCATGGAAGTTCCATGGACACTTCGTCTCCTCCATAAATGTATCTAATTTCCTTTTAAAAGACATTTGAACTGGTGGCTTCCAAACGTTCAGTGGCTGGAGATTTCTTGGAATTACAATTGATCTTCAGATGACAGGTATCAGTCAAATGGCTGCCTTGGAAGGTGGACTTATGCATTATACTAGCTGGGGTCTTTCTGGTCTCCCAACCCTACACTTTCCAGGCTCCACCACCAAAATCTCCAGGAATTTTCCAACCTGGAGCTGGCAACCCTACCGTCACAACACCTTGCACCAGTGAATTCCATATGTGAATTACACTTTGCTTCTTGCCAAATCTACTGCCCAAATAAATTTCCTTTGGTCTGTCATGAATCTGGGTCGCCGTGTCACTGATTATCTCCTGCCTTCCCTCAAGGCTGGTTTGTGGAGCAACCTACCAGCCTCAGCGAAATAAAACAAAAGTCCAGTGGCACTTAAGGACTAACATTTATTTCGATATAGCTCAGTATTTAGTAGAACAGATATGGGAAGGCAAGGCAGAACTGTAGAAGTGAGCTCGGACTCATAAAAACTAACAGTGAGGGTTGCCAGCTCTGGTTTTGGAAATCCCTGGAGATTTGGCAGTGGTGCCCGGAGACGCAGCTCAGCAGGGACATAATTCCGTAGAGTCCACCTTGCGAAGCTGCCATTTCCTTCAGTGGCAGAATTGATCTCTGTAGTGTGGAGACCACTTGTAATTCCAGAACTCCAGGGCTGAATCCACACACCCGCCGAGTGTCCCGGCGTTGCGCTAAATGTTCGCTAAACACCCGGAAGTGTAGCGTCTTTCTAGCACAATTCAGAAATCGCGCTAGAAAGATGCTACACTTCCAGGTGTTTAGTGAACATTTAGTGCAATGCTGGGATATTCTGCAGGTTTGTGGATTCAGCCATCACCTCACTCAGGACTTAAAGGTCACTGTAATTCAACAGAAACCTTTCAAAGACAGAATCTAACGGGAAGCTGCTGAATTGGAATTCATATGTAAATTTGACTCAGTCAGGCTTGGATTGAATAGAGACTATGAATGGTTATCTCATTATCAGAAGTAACTGATTTCATTATCAGAAGTAACTGATCCCATTATCAGAAGCTACTGATTGCATCTACTCCCCCCTCCTCTCTCCACCTATATATCTGACCAGTTTCTTCTTACCCTCCATGCATCTGACGAAGAGAACTGTGGGTCTCGAAAGTTTATGCTACAGTAAAGTTGGTTAGTCTTAAAAGTGCTACTGGACTCTTTTCGATTTAGGCCTCACTTGGAGGTTGGCAACTCTACTTAGTAAAATGTTGCTAGTCTTTCAGGTACTGCTGGAATTTTATTTTGTTATGACCAGGGCTTTTTTTCTGGGGAAAGAGGTGGTGGAACTCAGTGGGTTGCCCTTGGAGAAAATGGTCACATGGCTGGTGGCCCCGCCCCCTGATCTCCAGACAGAGGGGAGTTTAGATTGCTCTCCGCACTGCTGGAGCGTAATTCCATAAACTACTCTCATGTCCTGCTGTAGCCATCTTTTCCCTAGATCAAAAAGCCCCAAACTCTAAGTTTTCTTCATTCAGAAGGTCTCCAGACCCTTAATTGTCTTGATTGCCCTCTTCTGCAATTTTGTCCAGCTATGCAACATAATTTTAGAGATACAGAGACCAGAACTGTAAATGGTGTTCCAAATGCAGCTAGGATGATAGGTTGTTTCAATTCCCGTCCTTGAGATGACATGAAATTCCATTCACAAATCTGTCTTGCTTCTGAACAGGAGGCTCCCCCTGCCCCCTTAAGGATTCTGTCCTTTGAAATCTGATCTCCTTACTTTGCTTTTAACCAATCCCAGAATCCTACTTAATGGTAATTATTGTAAGCCATCCAAACAGCTGACTTTCCCTGATGAAAACAAACTTGGTTGGCCTGATGGCTCTGGATGCCAGTTAAAAGAAACTTCACAGAACATCAGCTGCCTGAATCAGAATCCCTTAAGTGCCATGCAAAAGAATTAAGTAGTTTCTTGGCTATTGCATGCAGATGTGTAGATGAGTAACAATTTCAGGCTGCTATTGCAATAGCCAAGAAACTACTTAATTCTTTTGCCTGGCAAATGAAGGTCACAGTCCTGACCATGGCTCAGATTAGCCCAATCTTGTCAGATATCAGAAGCTAAAAGGGTCAGCCCTGGTTAGTACTTGAATGGGAGATCAGTAACAAAGTCCAAGGTTGCTATGCATAGGCAGACAATGTCAAATGGCCTATTCATCTCTTGCTTTGAAAGCCCTATGGGATCGCCATAACTCAGCTGTGACTTGGTGGCACATCACACACACATTGCAATATGTACAAAGCATCATAAAGCTGAACTAGTAGGGGGCACATGGTCACGTATCCGTTCAAGACAGAGATGGGTTTATTTCTAATAAAAAGAGCATTAATGAGTGGAAATAAACTTTGTTACTTTCCCCAACTTTCCTTGTGCTCTAGTTTGGGAAGAATTTTTCTTCCATCCTGGCTCCCTTATGGCACAGGTGTCTGTGAAGTGTGGGTGGAACATCCCTTGATCACAAGTCTGTTTGCTAAAAAAATTAAATAAAGACCTCTCCGCCACATCCTGTCATATCTACGTTGGTCCTCAATCACCACCTTGACAGTCATAGGAAGCTGTCATCAAATTGGCATAAAATGTCTTACTGATGGATCCATCGCTTAGATTCATATGGCCTTCTTGCATATTTGTGCAAAGCACGCTGACTCCATAAATGCTTGCTTGCATGTACAACTGATCAGCAGCACATGTGAGTCCTAAAACATTTGGTACTTACAGGTCAAAAACCAAGAAGAAGAAGGTGTGAGATTCGAAGCTGTCCTTCAGCTGAACTGGAAATAAAATACAAAGTCTTAATAATGTGGGTTCACATTGGAACCACCCACCACCCCTGCAAATATAATGTGCAGGGCACTGTAAAACTGGAGTTTAACTGTAATGGCTTCCCTTTGAATTGACTTTTAAAGCTCTACGATGTCTGGTGTCTCAAACAGTGTCTGCTGCCATGTAAACCCAAATATGAATTAAGATTTTCTTACGAGGCTCTGAATGTCGTCTCTTATGCATGCTAGTTTATCATGCACAAGGAACGGGGCCTTCCTGGCAGCTGACCCCAGTTGCACAGAATGTCCCCTGCCCTTAGGAGGTGAACTAAATCCCCTTGGGGAAGGAAGGGGGCGTGGCTCAGTGGTAGAGCATCTGCTTGGCTTGCAGAAGGTCCCAATTTTAATGCACAGCATCTCCAGCTAAAAAGGAGCAGGCAGCAGGTGATGTGAAAGATCTCTGCCTGAGACCCTGGAGAGCTGCTGCCAGTCTGAGTAGACAACACGGACTTTGACGGACCAAGGCAGCTTCATGTTCCCATTGCTTGCCTCTGTTAGGAAACTGACAAACGCATGCTTGTTCCTCCAGGCTTTTTGACAAGGAGGCCTCTGTTAGGCTGCTGTGGCTGCTGTCTGTAGATCTGCTGAGTCTATTGTTTTTAATGTAAATTTTAGTGGGTTATAATCTGTATTATTCAAAGTTTGCATATCATTTGAAAATCAACACTGAAAGGCAGGCTAGTAAAATAAAGAAAGGTATCCTTGGATCTGTAATTCAGAATATATATCTGAAGCCATCAACACATGATTAAGATGTCCCTCTTTAGTAGTTCCAGATTAACAGCCTCCCCAGGTTCTATTCTCACAATCATGAATACATCTTAAAAATTCCCACTTTGTCTATAAGCATACACTGAAAAAAACATTTAACCCAACAGATGTGATTATGGCAGGATACTTAAAGGATGTTAACTAATGACAGTAAAGAGATGTCTCATGTTCACCTCCGAAACCAGATTTTACACACACCCAATTACCATTCCTGGTGATTTTGGGGGAAGCCATGGCAACACAACTGGTCTGGTTTGTCGTGCAGATGCCAGAATCAACCTAGAATAGCTCAGGACCAGCTCTTAAATCACCTAGAGCAGAAATTCTTAATGACTGTTCTTCTATAAAATATAGATTAGTAAATGATAAAGGAATAAACAATAAGCTCAAAATCTGCTGCCCCACTGGCTCATAAAACTCTGGGAATGCACACTGATCGATGTCACAATAGACATAGGAAACTGTCGTGCTAAATCAAAAAGAGTCCAGTAGCACCTTTTTGATTTTGCTACTACAGACTAACACGGCTAATTCCTCTGGATCTATGTCGTGCTAAAGTCATCTCTGGAACAAACCAGTGCTAATTGCATTTGTCCAGAAAAGCTTTGCGAACTTTGCGTTCCCTGACCAGAGTCTATCAACCCCTCGGGGATGAGAAACACTTTCAGGAATCACAAGCCTTTGTACAAGAATGACAAACAGGCCCCAAACACTTGCTAGCAACCTTTCGGCATACCGGGAAGCATGCAACTGCTAGCTGGAACGGAAATAACAGACAGACACAAATCTGACATCAAAATGGCAACATTTAAAAGTCAGCAACAGAACATTTTCAATCTACTGGGAAACTCCAACAAGGAAATGGTGAACGGGAATGTATCAACTGGTATTAGCTGCATTAACCAGGATTTAAACCAAGATGGCACATTTCTTAGCCACCAATTGCTTAATATAACTATGCAGACTGTGATATCCCCAATCGCAACCATTGTGAATGATCACTACATAGTAGGGTTATTATCACTTACAAGGCAGAACCTGGATTTGTCCTGGAATTACAACAGATCTCCACTAAGAGATCAGTCTCCCTGGAGAAAATGGCTGCTTTGGAGGGTGGACTCTATGGTATCACATCCCAGTGGATGTCCCTCCCCTCCTCAAACCTTGCCCTCCCCAGACTGTACCCCAAATTTCCAGGAATTTCCTAGCCCTGAGTTGGCAACTCTGTGCCTAGACCAGCTGTCTGTCTTCTTTCTGGACACTGAGAACCAAGATCCAGGTGATTAGTTTTGGCAACTGGAAAATCTAACTTACTGACATTGGGATGTCCAGAAACCTTCCGAAGGATGTCGATTTCCTTCTGAGTGGCTTCTCGCAGTTCCTGGACTTCTTCTGGGGACAAATTCCCAGCTGTGATGTCTATAATTTTAACAGCAAATTCTTCCCTGGTAACTTTATGGATGCACCGGCGAACCACACTGCTTACCCCTCTGAAAGAAAGGAAGGAAGGAAGGAAGGAAGGAAGGAAGGAAGGAGGCATTATGTTGGTCTCTAAGGTGCTAGTGGACTTGAATCTATGCAAACACAGTTTTATCTATCTAAAGATGGTACCAGTTCCAATTTTTTGTCAGTAATTATATTAAAATACATTCTTAAAAACCAAATCTGCTGGCTCAGTGATCAGTGGTATCATTTAAATAGAGCCAAGTATTTTCAATAATTAATTCATCAACAAAACATTGCAGCTCTAGCTTTGAAAATTATTAGAATTCTTTGTTAAACAGTTTTAATGTAAACATATTAGGTTGCTCAGAGTTTGATCCCCCCCCCTCTATAAACAATTTCAGTCTCTCCCCTTCCCCCCCATCCCACTATATTGCTTCATGGAATTTCTACAATTTGCTTTATGGCAGGTTTGCAGCAGGTTGCAACCGTGAGACAGCAAGAGACGGAGGAGGGACTGCTTTTATCCGGTCAGTCAGTTGACTGTAATCAAGAACTTAGGAGAGAGTACATTTGAAAGACAAATCTGGAAATGGATTATGAATGGTGTGGAGAAAGAGGATACAGAGAAATTTCCCCCTTTTTTCCAGAATAGAAGCTCAGATTACCCAGTAAAATTGAACAGTAGATTCAGGACAGACAAAAAACAGGACTTCTTCACATTAAATCTAGCGAACTCACTTTAACAAATCAGGGTGAAAGCCTGTGGCTTAGATCCCTGTAAAAGCGAAATTAATGGAGGAGAAGTTGTATCTGTGCCAGAGGTGATTAACTACAATAGCTGACTGGAACTTCCATGTTCCAAGGCAGTGTACCTCTGAATGCCAGTCATGGGGTGGGGGGAGTGGATTAACAACAGCTTCTCATATGCTTCTGGTTGTCCACTGTTGGAATCGGGATGCTGGACTAAATGGATCCAGCAAGTCTCATTTTACAATTGTTTCTGTTTTTTCGTGATTTGAAAAAAAAGCTTTATTCAGGAAGAAGTTTTTAAGTGCCACAATTGTTTGATAATAGTTTTGCTGGACGAATAACAACATCTAACCAGATAGATCCATATTTTTACCTTCCCAAGATCTCCTTTGGCTCATATTTCTCGTAAAATTCCCCAGAAGAATGGCTATCAGGAATCTCCTCAGTTTTGGTCATCTTTGCCTGATTGTACCAGTCCCAGCCTTCCTGAGGTCTATTTCAAGATGACAAAATGCTATGAGGAAAAAAGAAAACAAGAAACAATCTTCAGTGAATATTGCGTATTGTGAGATGGAAGTAAATAAGAAGGCAAGCTGTTGCATCTCAAGGGTCTCCTTTGCTCCGTGTTTGCTTTCACGACACCCCTGAAGTGTATGTCACTTTTTCCTCCCTCACAGAATCAAATATCTCTAAAAAGCTTTGCCAAAGGCTCTTGTGACAGCCACTAGCATCTATTGGCAAATTCCCATCTTTATAAGATGATGGATCTGAAGAATTCACCTGAATAAAATCTGTTTTCTAAAAGATATTGAAGTGAGGGTGGCATCATTTGTGAACATATGGCCACTGGAAGTTACCTTAAACCAAGAAAGAGTGCCTTTGGCTCAGTGGCGGAGCATCTGTTTGACTTGCTGAAGGTCGCAGATTCAGTCCCCAACATCTCCAGTTAAATGGGCCTGGTAGTAGGTGACGTGAAAGACTTCTGTCCAGGACCCTGGAGAGATGCTGCCAGTCTGAGTAAACAATACTGATTTTGATGGATTAATGGTCTGATTCAGTATAAGTCAGTTTCTCCAACTCCGTCTTGTCTTGTCTGACTAGAAGAGGGTCTCCAGGATCTCAGGCAAAGAAAGCCTTTCCCCTTTTATCTGCACCTGGGATTCGTGAACTGGAGACGTCAAGGAATGGACCTGGGGCTTTCAGCATCCAAGACGTGTGCTCTATCGCTGAGCCATGCATGTTGTCTGCTCTGACTGGCAGCAGCTCTCCAGAGTCTCAAGCACAGGAAAATCTTTCCCAAGATCTGCTGCTGGATCGCCTACAAGAGCTGGTGGAAAGGAGAAATGCTAAGAGCCAACTATGCTATTTAATTATGTCCTAAACTTTTGCTGGTCGCCCAAAAATAATATTTTCCCCGTTGTGGAATTAGCACCATTGACCCAATGACAAGGCTATGATCGCAGAGAAAAGGCTATGATAGTAGAAAATGCAATTCCCTTTTCATGCAGGAAGTAGTTAACTTATGGAACTCACTGCCACAGGATGCAGCGATGGCCACTAGCGTAAAAAATATTACAAAACCAGGGAAGAGGAAGAGACTTGCCAGCAGTTATTAACCAGTTTGGCTTAATAGAATCTCAGTATACAGTAGCAGTATAGCAGCTCTGAATACCAGATTTGGACAACAGGATTTTCTACATGGAGCATCGGGGTCGGACTAAGTCCCTTCCAGGTCTAGGACTCTTATGATCTTTGATCTGATTTAGCAAGGCTTTGGTTCTTACCAGCTTCTAGTCCAGCCAAACCCCAGACGGGAGGGGCACGTGCATTACACCCATTAATTTCTGGCATCTCCAGTTCAAGGATTACAGGTTCTGGGAAAGAACTATCGCTACATGAGACCCACGAATGCTGCTCAAATCCTAGCAATCGTACGTATGGTCAGTAGACAGTCCTGAGCTTATGAGGGCAGAAAGGCAGGATATAAATTGTGAAATCTGCAGCCAAAGAAGAACGTTCATTAGAAACTGAGAATTTTTCCTGACTTTTCCAGCTTTCCCTCCTGTCACGGTGCCCTTGAAATGTGTTTTGTATGCTCCATGAGGCAAAGGCCTTTCTTCTGTATTGATGTCTATCAATATGTATTTATCCCAGGAACACAGGACTGCCCTGCCCTTTTATCATCACAACAACCCTGTGAAGTGGTTTAGACTGTGAGAATGACTGGCCCAAGGTCCCCCAGCAAGCTTCCTGCAGATTTGAACATGAATCTCCCAGATGCTAATTTGATACTCTAGCCACCACACACTGGCTCATACCACACTGTTCCATTCTTTGCTTGTATTGCAAAGTACCATCATGTGCACTGATCATGTTATGTAAAGAAATAAAAAGTTACTGTTTTGCTAGTAAGCAGAATAAAAAAAAAGTTGAAGCAAGTCACTGAATTCGGAGACATTGAAGAAATTGTTTACTAAAGCCATTTGTTTAATTTTAGCTCAGCTGCCACACCCTAACTGCAGTGGTTCTGCCACGGAACAGCTCAATAAACGTAGAGCATCTATGCATGTGCACAGTCATTTTCTATTGATAGTCACGGCCAGCCCATCTTTACATAGAATTTGCATTGAGAGCTTCCAATTAATAATTAGTTGGTCTGTTGAAATGGACACTTTTTGACCTTGATTTTGTATGATGATGTGGGTGGTTGTAATTTCTTTGTAGCTAGAGAAAAGCACTCATCACATGCTTAGAGGTGCTCTCATCTTTCATTATTACACCGCTTGTTCCAGGGCTTAATTTTTGGTTGCGGCTCAAACTAAATCCTCATTCCCAGCCATCTTTCAACTGCCCCCACTTCGCTGGACCTACAAATTCACTGTTGTGCATTTATGTTTCTTACTGACCAAGATGGATTTCTGGACTAAGAAAGCAGGCACTCACCATAACCTTTCCTTTTCAGAATCCTCTCTCTTCTAATCGATCACCAGCTTGTCAAGGGAGAGCGTGGTGGGTAATCCAGTGGGCTAGGAGTCAAGAGCCAAAACTGGGCACTACGTTGTGTGTCTCACACAGACAATAACAAACCAACCCTCTGTGTTCCGTTAATTCACTGCTGATCAGTTTCCCTGCAGAGACTGCAATGCCAAAAATAAAAATTGCAATGCAAGTTGGCTCTGTGCCAAGCCCTCTGATATGAACACTTGACAGGCTGAAGCATTTATTTAAGAGTGACCCACGGCTGAGGTGAGCGGTAGAAACTGTCATGCTGGCAACAGCACGGCCCCAAGTCACTGAATAGGACTGCTGTCATAGTTGCTGCTTTGCAAAACGCAGGCGCTCTTAAAATAATCAAAAATCAAGTGTTTCACAAAGAAGAAACAGATGCCCAAGGCAAGTATAGAGATGTGTATGCTGTGCCTCCAGGGTTATGTCACAGCATGTGATGCGTTGCAGAATTCAGCTGTTCAAAAAAAAAAATGATAGCACCTGCTGCACCCAACTCAGAACCTAGAAAGATGTCCGGTGAACAGTGTCAATCTGGCGACATTTTTCTTCTTCACCCCTCACAATTAGCAACTTATTCAAAGACATGAGGGAACAGAACCTCCCCCCCTTATATTCCATCTCATTATGTGCTAGGCTGTAGCACAATATTGTACATGCGTAAAAGTAGTCCATAGTCTTAAATTAGCCATCAGATTGGAACTAGGCTTCTACCAAGCCTAGTTGTACCAAACTTTGACTAATGTGGCAATCATAATCCTTTTTTTCGTGTTGGTGGGGAAATGTGCATTTCAAAATGAGTGGCACCAATGTAGAAATGTACCTGATTTCAAGGGTCTCAAACACAAGGAATACAAGAGGGCTGCAAGTGAGTAAGGCTCCCTTTTCAACAGCTGTCATAGGAAATAAAACTTGGCAACCGCCCCAGGAAACCAGGCAAAATATCACCAGGGTAACACTTGTGGAAACCTTGACGAACAGTACTCCTTCTGCATTCTTTCAATTGAACTGTTTGCTTTCTGGGATGATCTGTACCCCCCCTCCAAAAAACTGGAAGTATGAAGTGTCTCTGCTGGAAGAAAAGACTCTTTAAAGTCGCTGAATTCAAGAAACAGAATTGAACACCAGTGGAGGTGTTCCCATTAGACCCACTTGCTCTGGAAGTCAGGAGCATAAAACATTGTGATTAGAGAGAGAGTTAAGTTCTCTCTGTACGCCGACAGGTGTTACACCATCACAGTTACATAGAAATTTCCTCCGGTATGTTTTTGCTCAAGGGAAAACTGAGTAGATTCACCACATGGCCCCAAAATAAAGAACAGTGCACAGCTACAAAGATTATTCAGAACTGCATGCAGCTTTTTGCCCCGTGTTCAAACAATTTTTACCCTTCCTGCTCCCCCTCTCCCCCGAAGTGAAGCCCGTTTCCAAGTCTGGCCAGTTTGGCCGTGGCCCCACTCCCCTTCTTCTTTCAAGGGAAGGAATACCCATTGCAGCAGCACCATCAGCCTAAGCCAGGCCTTCAGATGAAACGGGACCATCTTAAGCCCTTTCACTGTACGCAGCCCACCAAAGCAGAAAACAGAGGTTTCTTCACCTGCAGAAGTGCAAGAGCTAAGATGTACAGAGATATACATCCCTGAATAGTGCATTGAATATTTGTTGTTAACTGGCTATAGCAGTTCACCTGCAGTCCAAACCTCTGCTTTAATGTTTCGATTTTCTCTTGCCCAATTAATGCAGTACATAAGCATTCAGAGGTTGTATGATTGACTAACATTATAGTACTTTCTCTTTCAAAATCTCATCCCTGTATGTCTTAGCTTAGCAATTATTCTATTATTTAGTCACCACGTAAAAAGAATGTCATATACCAATACTTTTACAAACATATGATACTGGCTGATCTGGTGATTGGCTGATTGCTAATGCTGCTTCTACAGGATTCTACTGCCCGTGGCTTTACCAAATTTATTTGGTTATTTTTTTTATGCCTCACAGGTTGGGCAGAATTTATGACTTGCCCAAGGTCACTCAGCAAGCTTCCATGGCAGTGGGGATCTGAACCTGGGCCTTCCAGATCCTTGTCTGACACTCTAACCACCACGCCACACAGGCTCTGGCACCACAATCCTTTCCACGGATGAAAGCACTCCATGCTTTTGTGGTGGTGGGTGGACAACCAGTCACAAACAAATGAGAAAAGCTAGACAGCTTTTTAGACATCAAAGATAATTTTATTAGTGAAGCATCTTTTATTAATGAAGTTGCACTTCATTCTGCTCAGCTTGGTTAGGACAGACCTGAGGATTTTGAAGGTTTGCATTTACGGTCTGCTACCAAGCTATCTTACAGGTTTGAGTGTCTTGCTTGGGAATTACAGGGTACAGCATCTTCGGTTGTGCTACGTGCAGCCTCCAATTTACGCTGCTGTTAACTATACATCTTTTATAACCACAAAGGTGTACTGAATTCTATCTTGATAAGGTTTACCTGAACAAAGCCAGCTACAGAATTTGCCCAGGCAAAGATATGCTCATTTTGTTTCTATCCTGCTCTCCTGTGAGGAGGATACATCTGTACTTGACAGGACCTAAGATGCTTAGCTGTGGTGGATGCTTAGCTCCGACTCTGGAGACACAAGCTTTTCCTGGCACAAGTTTGTTTTCGCTTCCTGATTGTGTTGTGCCTGGAAAAATGTAGGCCCTTGTCGCACAAGAAAATGAGTGTGCAAAAATATTCTTCACAAGGCCAGCATTTAATAAACTTAAGGCCAAAGACTCCCTCCTGAACATTACTATACAAAGGATGAAGAATGTATTAAGTCCCCCCTGTTAGTGACAGATCAGGCACTTCAGGACACGTTTTCTGAAGAGCAATCAACTTTTATTCCAAGGCTCAAGTCAGCACACTAGTAACAGGCAGATGAGCAGGGACAGATAGCATTAGCAACACAATCCTGAAGGTCTTGTGTTTGCCCCCACCCTCCAGATGTTGAACTCTGTCACCATAACCCTTTCCATGGGGGAAAGCGCTCCATGCTTTTGGTGAAGGAGGGACGGACAACCAGTCACAAACAAATGAGAAATGCTAGACAGCTTTTTAGACTTCAAAGAGAATTTTTACTAGTGAAGCATCTTTCATTAACAGAATTGGACTTCATTCAGCTCAGCTGTTAGGCTAGACCTGTGGATATGGAAGAAAAGAAAAAGATACTGATGAGTATATCAGATACCAACTGTTGAAGTGTTCAGCAAATGACAGTATTATCCTATAAGGCAGTGATGCCCATTATGCTGCCAGTGGGCACCCATCGTGCCCATTTAATTCTCCCACAAAGCAAAGAGACAAATCCTATCTTTCCTTGACAGTATTGAAATAGGAGAACTCAGAAAGAACTGACTTTGTAGGAGGAGGAGATTCGGCTTGCAACGCCAACTTTCTCTGACTGGCCCCAGCCCTCCTCAGAAGCCATTCTGTAGTGACAGCTGCTCCCCATGGTCCAAACTCTGTAAGCACCCACAGGCTTAATGAGGCAGGGGGCCTCTGCTGAAAGGGCCGCTCTCTTTTCTTGTCCTTTATCGAGTCAACCATTTCTGGTACTTAAAAAGAAGTTATCAGTTCAGATTCCGGCACAGCGTTCTTTCAGTTCCCAAACTAAACAAAAGAACCACAGGATTCATAGTTTTTAGCAAGGACTCCAGATATCAGTCTGGGTACCCAGCCTACATGAAATGCTGATGTGGCCTTGCTTTTGATGTATGCCATGTTACAGTTAATTGTAGACAAAGCCAGAAAGGCGCCTGTTTGATTATTAAAGCTAGCCTCCAGAATCCTGTTAGTTACTTGGGAGAAAAAAAATAGAGACCATATATTCTTCAAGAAACTCTGCAGCTGTTATTTTAAAGGAACGGTTCTAAAATAACTAGGTTTAAGCATAAAGCTTACGTATTTTGGCATTTTACTAAATGGCATGGAATTACCCCCGTTATTATCCAAGTCAGTGCAGCATTATTGTTTCTTTGCATCTCTAAAGTAATTGCTTCTGTCCAGTTTTTTTTCCCTTTAGGGAAAAGCACCGGCAAGAATGGAAAAAAACCAGGAGAGTCTTTTGTATTCAAAGTAATCAGCTCCTGCCCGTTAGGCCACTCGCCCCAAACGATGTCCTCCTCACCATTGGCAAAACGGCATTGCTTCAAGACCTCGCTGAACCCCTCACACAGTTTCAGATCAGACTGGTTCTGGGCACACTCCAGGAACTGCTTCATTTCATACTGGCAAGGTGTATATTGCGACTGCTGCACTGCAGGTTGGGCTGTCTGCGGCTCCTGAGGAGGAAGCACAACAGGGAAAAGAAAGATGGCAGGAGATACGTTAGAAGCCGGCGACTGCTTGCCAGAAGGAACATGTGACAAGACTCGCAACATTTTCATTCCAGAAGCGGCAGGAGGAAGATTACCCAACTCCTACAGCCGATGTCTCAAAGAGGGGCAAGCGCTACAAGATTAGCTGGTATTATTCTGTTCCATCTCAAATACTGTAACTTAGGGAGGAGGGGGCACATCTACAATTCAGTGCAGCAATCTCCCCAGCTAAGGGAACTATAACCAGTAGTAAACTGGCTGGCCCAACTTAGGTTACGAAAGATGCAAAAATCAGGCTACCAACCAACAAAGCAGGTACCTCTTCCTATTCAGAGGACATCCCAGCTATGCAGAAAAACACGTTTGAGAGATTCTTTTCATTTTACAAAAGTCTGCCTGATGAAGACTGGAAACATCTTGGAAGGTGCAGAATATTGAGATCAGTGGGCAGGTTGTGGAAGTGTTTGTGTGGGTGAAATTAACCTGCTCAAGCACCCTCACCCCCGGGAACCTTGGGAGATTTTTAGGAGTAGGGTGGGATTTCCTAGTTGTCTGCACTTCTGTGAGTCTTCACAGACCCCCAGGTTAACTATAGTGTGTACCTGCTAGAAAGCTATGCTGCTTTTGCTGTCCTCCAAAAGTACTGAAGTTAAAACCAAACCGAAAATCCTGGAGTTGAGCCACTCAACATCATTAAGTATTCTGTTCTCTCTCAACATAGATTTTAAAATAGATGCTATATTTTTTTTTAATAAACTTTTTATTAACTTTAAAAAACAACATACAATGCGTAAACAGGAAAACAAATTACACAATATTAAAGTCAACTATAATACAAGAAAAAACAGATAGTTTATAATATACTACCAGTTTTCAAATATAATATTAACAAAGGAAAAAGAAAATTTGCTTAGAGAATTGCAATATACCTAAGCAGAGAAGGAGGTTCTTTAGAGTTTGTATGAAACCTAACATATTGCTCAGAAACACCATGAGACAAACAATAAATGCTTTGGAGGGTGTATATCATTGGTTAATAAGATAGATGCTATATCTGATGTTAAGGATTCTTTTGACTCCCAGAAATGTACTCTCTGAGATAAAAAAAAACATTATCTGGGGTTTATTCCAAGGGAAGTTTAATTCCATTTATGTATTTGACCTTGAAGAAACCTTTTTAAGTTTACTGCATATACCCACTTTTGTAAGTTGAATGCTACCAGCCAAAGCTGTTGGTAACCCAAGGGATAAGCCCTGACTAAATAACCTACTCCTTTGACAAGAAGCGAGCCCAGGCCTAACAACTTTCCATCATTTCTTCTTGGTGGTAGAAAAGATATGCAAGACAATGTTTTGCTTGCAGCCTGTAAGAACTAGCTGGCCAATGATGGTCTTTCCTCACTTACCTGATAAGTGATGTCTGGCCTCGCAGCTTCAGAACCACCTCCAAATCCTCCAGTCATTGCATGTCCTAGTGTGTGCCCCACAGCAGAGCCCACAGCCACACCAGCAGCTGTGGTGGCCATCTGGGCCATCAGGCCAGGCTGCCGAGGGGCAGGTGAAGCCACTGCTGAAGCAGGGGCAGGTGCTGGAACAGGTGCATGCGCAGCCTGCGGTGGAGCTGCTCGCATTGGTGGTGCACGGCTGCAGAGATAAGAAAGAAACAACCTTGCATTTTAAAAATTGCCTGCTACTCTCCCGAAATGGAGGTTTAGACAGACTTCCCTGTTAAACAGGCCCAGGGCTTGAAGATCTAGGTATGTTTCTCATAAACACGTCATTCACTTCAACCTCTAACAACTTTTGCTCCATTGACCAATATAAGTGGAACTACAGTGAGAATGAAGTAAGAACATGGCCTCCCATCCAAAGAGCAGTCTGTCTATGACATTTTTATCTTGCCCTTGCACCAAAAAGGGCAGGGCAACATACAAAGTTTTCTCCTCCTCTGTCTTATCTTCACAAAAACTTTGATGTAGATATTAGGCAGACAGTGTTTGACTTGTTGTGTGTGTATGTAGCCTCACACAACTATGAGTAATCCCCCATATGTAAACAAGTAGGCAGTGCACACTTCTGTGACCCATGTATAATGCCTGCCTACGCCCATGTGATTCTACCCCCCCCTCCAAAGACTTGCAGTTGGCCTCTCATTTGGCGCACAAAACAATTGCTTTGTTGAAACCTGCGTGTCAAACCCACTGTACAAGCCATAAATGGGCAGGCATGTGGTTTAGCTTGTCAGTTGATGAGTATCAGTTGTGCTTCTAGTCACAGACAGGCTCAGACCTTGCAAGAATCTAGAGTTTGTTTTTGCATTTTTCCCTCCAAAGAGGGATGTCCATCTCCACTAGTGTAACATTTTAGTTAAGTCAAAGCTCCTTCAAGATACCAACAAATTGTCTCTTTAAGCTAGTTAAACATTCACAGGTAGAGCAATAGCCTGTTACTCAACCTGCCTCACTCATCAAGGCAGAGAAAACATTAAACAGGACAGAAAAAACTTTAAACAGATGCAAGAATCTTGGTGGCTGGCAGTACTGAGAATGGGCTGAAGGTACATAATGGGAAACCAATGCCAAGACTAAGCGAGTTTGGGCCTACAAACTGCCTAGAGAAGAGACTGCCTGGGAATCACAGACAACCTAATCCTTTGAAGGAAGAATGATCAATCATGAGTGTAATACAGAAAAACAAGGAATGCAGAAACCTGGATTGGCAAGTTCTCTAAATGTTAATAGACAGAAAGAATCCAAAGACAGATGCCCCATAACTCCTAGCAACCAGTGGTGCTGACCCTCAGCTCTGGAGGTCCAAGCCACAATTTCTGTTTAGGACAGAGCACAAGATTTGCTATGCTTTTAATCAATGCAGCATGGAGCCCTCCTGGAGCTAAGCAGCATAAGTTCTAGAAGGAAGAGAGTCAAAGATTAAGATGTGCATCTCTATCTTCCTCCTCAAACATTCCCCCAACTTCCCTTTCCCTTGCTGCCTCTGAGAGAACTGCTTTTCCTGTAGGCAAGAAATATTTAGAAGATGAGACAACCAAGTCAGTTCCTGCCTACAGTATGTTGGTTATTACCTTTCCAGTCAAGGGCTTGGACAGTATGGAGAACAACCCTTTAGCCTACAAGGCCCCAAAGGACTTTCATGATCCAGGACCATTTCTGTAAGCATCCTTACAATACCAGTACCAGTTCTATCCCAATATGAGCCCTCATTATCAGCTCAGCAAAAAAGTCCCCAACATTTTAAAATGCAGACATGATCAAGTTGTGGAAGCTTCATGTAGGCAACTCTGAAGGAAAAAGTGGGACAGAAGAATAAAAGTGTGTTTCATTGGCAGGACTGTAACTGTGTTCCCCCCTCCCCTACTTAGCATGTTAATCAGGGTATTCATGCACATGTCAACACCAAGCCCTCTCCCTTTGTTTCATTCACTATTATTTATTGAATTTTTATTCTTCAGCCAAGGAGGTCAGGGCAGCATACACAGTTTGTTGCTCTTCACCTTCACAACAATATTGTGAAGTAGGATATGCAGAATGAGAATGTTTGGCCCAGTCACTCAGTAAGATAGATGGCAACTAGGGAGAAGCAAGGAGCTTGCTTCTCAAAAACGTGTGCCCTGGAAACTTTTATTGGTCTTTAAGGTGCTACTAGACTTGAACTTTGCTTGTCTAACCAATATTCCACACCAATCAGGAAACACCCCTTCCCCACACACTGCTGTGACTTCTCCTCTCCCTTCTGATGGTCCACTCAAGTTCTTCTTCACCTGATTTCTATTCTCAAGGAATCCCCCCCCCCAGGCATTCAACGTTCATCATTTAAAAATCTGTAGCCATACTCTGCTACTATCCTCATACATACGGAAACAGGGAAGATGCCACCCTGCCTAATCTTATGCTTCTTTACACAGGGGGCAGTCCCACTCTGCTCATCATGGCCTATCTTCCAAAAAATGATTTCCAAAAAATGATTTAGGGGCAGACGCTAACTGCTATCCTACCACTCCACTGAACAAATTTTCTTCATTACAATACTTATACCCCACCTTTACTCTTAGCTCAGGTTTGAACACCTGATAAGTAGATGATCCATAGCTTTGGGAAAATGTCATTTGAGGCCTTAAACCAGAGATGCATCAGTAAAGGGATAGGGACTATACACTTTTTTACTATATACTATCGACTGCTGTAAATACTGGGTAGTTTCTATGTTGTTTAATATGTCAGTCTTAGAATTGCTTATGCTCTGCTTCAGCATTCCTCAACTCTGTATTGGATGGTTTTAAACCTTTTGCAAGCCGCATTTATATACCCCATTACCCTGTTTACTGAAATTGTCTTTGAAATCGACCGCACTGACTCACATCGTGTAATCCAACTGGCATCTCACTAGACTACAAATAATATAAATAAAATAAATTTTTAAAATCCCCCCCCCCGTTTCAATAACATTTCCACTACAGTAAGTGCCATTTCAGCTGGAGAAAGACTCCTTGAAGACTGCAGCCACACTGGGCCTATTCCTTCGACTGACGCACAGCGGCCCTTCCCACTTGACTCTGACCCTCGGGAGCTCCCCTCTCCTTTACCTGGCCGGTGGGGCCATGCGGGACGTCCGGCTTCGACTTCCCCTGGGCATAATGACGACGGCAGCAAACTCAAGACTCTCGACTCGTTTTTCCCCTCCGGCTCGCTCGCCTGCGCTTCGATGTGCGTTTTTCCTTCTCCTTCCGCTTCCGGACCGCCCACAACCCTCCGCTTTCTCCTCAAGGTCACCGGCAAACAGCTACAAGTGCGCCTGCGTGCGTTTCAACAATGTCGTAACGACAACCCCGTAGCCTAGAGACGGGAGGGCGTACTTAACCCCGCCCCTTATGTAAGATACAAGGAAGACGAGAGGCTGAGTCTCGCTCCTTCTCAACTTAGAAATGGGGCGGGGCTACATCAGATACGGACGTATATGGGGCGGGATAGTTCGCGCGCACAAATTCAAGCGGGAATAGGCTCCGTCGGGGGAGGGGCAGTTGCCTGAGGCGAAACTAGCTTTGGTTTTCGCGCCTGGCCGGCCTTTTTCGGCGTGTTTTGTCAGGTGGAAACAGGGCACCAAAGCTTTCCCCATCACTTTACGCCCCAGAAACATCACTTATTCGATTTCTGTCTCTCAAGCTGATGGAACAAGTAGAAATAAAGGCGGCATTTCTGCCCTCTCTTTTTTAAGGGGTGGTCTCCCTCTGCCAGAAGCTTAAACCTGAGGGACCACGGCAATACAGCCCAGAAAACCCACAATTTTTGATATTGTGTATATATTTTTTTAAATGCACACATGAAGGATACACTACTATAGAATAGCAATAAAAGTTATGTCATGCAGTTGATTGCTGAGGGGGGCATGCTTGGGGTCAATTTACTTCAGTGCTTGCTGAAGGAAGTTCACAGCCTCAGTGAAGGATTGCAGATATGTTTGAAAATGCACTCCCCCCCCCTTCCCCTGGCCCCAATATACACAAAAAATCCCAATATTGTGTGACAGCAAGCCCTGGCATGGCTTTAGGAAGGCCTCCGGAGTGATCTACCTCATGGGGTGCTCATGAATGACTTGGAACTTCTTCCAGACCCCAAATACAGCCTTACAGGAAAATGTCCCCAGGCAAACATGAATGAAATGCACTCTCTGATCCCAAGGCGTGAAAATCCAGAGACAGTGCTGAAACATTTGGTTTTGTTTCAGATTGTACACACTCTGGATCTTACCCATCCATAAGCTATTTGAATCCCATTCCACCCTCTAGAGGAGTTACTGGGCTGCTGATATAGTAATTTCTTTTAAATAAATCTGCGTAAGTTACCCTGAAGTATTGGGACTGAAATCTAATTTACTCCTGCCCCTAAACACAATGTGGGGACAGACAGAATCATGGTGACATGCCACCAGTCTAAACATATTTACTCAGAAGAGTATTTTCCCCTAACAGACAGGAGGAGAAATGAAAACCTTCTGTGTGGATGGGATAGTGCTAGTAGCACTAGGAAGGTGGATTTCAATCCTGTTACCTTGGCTGGTATTATTATCCTTGTAAGTATTGCCATTACACACTCTTGACTACCCCAGTAATAGGTAGTACTAATGAGGCCAAGCTCAGCCATTGCAATTTGGCTGATCTGCCCCAACTTCTGTACTTGTCAACGCCAGTTGCTGTGGGTGGAGGAGATAAAACAAGTGTGAACTATTGCCGCCATGCCCTGCTTTACTTGAGTCTTGTTGGCCACAGGGTGCTGGACTAGATGGACTCACACTGCCCTGATCCACCAAGAGTTCTTATGAACTCAAAGAATACATAGTAAAAAGGAAGAGAGTTTTGCCCTGTCTGTTAACAGATTTGACAGAAGCACTATTGATATAAAGCAGAATTATCTGCTCTAGAGGAGAATACTTGTTGCAGCTCTGCATGAGTACACATGCTTCCTTCAACAAGGAATCTTGCCCAGGTAGAAATTGAGGGTGTGAGGTTTTCTCAGAGTAATTTTCACTCTTATGGGCTCTTAAGAGTACTTTTTAATGCAAGCATGAAGGAAGCTTCCAATACTCATTCAGAAAATATCCTTTCAGAAGTCCAGGAAGCAGAGGTTTAGAGTGATGTCAACATGTTGTATTCCAACACATATTTGTCTTTTTGGGAACAGTTCCCTTTGGAAAAGTGGCTGGCAAATATTTTTTAAAAATAAATTAAAATAAATAAAAATTATAAAATGGGATGCTGTAACACAAGAAGATGCTGGCAAGGTGCCCTGGATTTTTTTGGTGTTATTGAACAGACATGGTTCATTGTTCATCCGAGGGAACCTGGCACTTGTCCAAAGGGCGAGGACTTAGGAGTCGAGATCCTGCAACAGAGCAGATCCAGGAGGAGGCTTCTTCAGTGACAAAGTAAGATTTTCAGTCAGTCACTTCTGTGGCCTGCAAAAAAACAAAAGATACTCAGCATCAGATTATTTAGGTCATTAATGTTAACTCTCACTGGCTTCACCTCTCTGGAATTTAAGGAGACCCTCAGAATCAGGGTTCTGTTACGTTGCAGGAGTCATGACACATAGCTATAGAGCCAATGAGGAGCTGTCTTTCCTCCATGCTGAGCTAGATATAGACTGGCCTCTGTGGAGTCACTGTAGTGGTCTCATTGTAGTATTGTCCTGGGAACATTACTAGAAGCTTAACAAGGACGAGTCAATGGAAGAACAGATTAGGAGGATGAGAAGAGGGGAACAGGCCTACATGTGGAAATACTTGAGATCTATTTACCTGAGAGACATTTATGAAACTACTGGGAAATTAGAGCACCTTTCCTTTGTGAGTCTAATTGGGTGGGGCAATTCTACAGTCATAGGGTGGAATTTGCCAGTAGGGGTCCACTTCTGCATAAAGGATAATTGATTGCAGTGCCCAGGGGTGAGGAATGTTACTGAGAAGAATGAGGATGGGGTTGTGCAGCCTGGAAGACATCTCTGTGTATCTAATGGGCAGGGTGAGTGGAACTGCAATCTAGGGGGCAACCTTATTTTTCTGACAGATCAGAGCATTATATTACTAAGAAATGTGCTATTGCATTGGTGTGGGGGAGAGGTGGAATAAGAATGCAATCCTAAGAAGAGTTACACCCTTCCAAATCCATTGAAGTCAACAGATTTAGAAAGGTGTGATTCTTTTTTGGGGGGAGGAGGGAATGCCAACTATGTAGGGTTTTCAAGACAAGAAACATTCAGAGGTGGCTCACCATTGCCTGCCTCTGCATACTAACTCTGGCCTTCCTTGGCAGTCTCCCATCCAAATACTGATCAGGGCTGACACTGCTCAGCTTCTGAGAGCTGACAAGATTGAACTACCTGGACCATTCAGATCAGAACTCTGCTTAGGGTGGCACTACAACACCCCTGAATGGAGCAAAGCAATTAAGGGATTTGTATGTGCTGACTGCATTCACTGATAGGAAGAGTGCTTTAATGCATGACTTAATGAGATTTGGGCTGTTATCTCCACGGATCTAATGTGCATGTGTGGGAGGGGGAGAGGAAATAACTGGGACAAGTCTTATATCTAGGGAAATGATGGCAGCATGTAAGTTGCAGGGGGAGGGATCTATGGTGCTTATTCCCTGGCAGCCTGTGGGAGAGTCAACGGAGAGCAAAATATGTATGTGATGTCCTGCACAACTGCATAACACTGATAGAGGGGTAACGGGATCTGTAATATTACTGAACATTGCAACTTGGGCTATGAGACCATTTGTTTTATTGCATTATTGGGGTGAGGGAAGGGTAACTGATTTAGTTTTGAAGGGGCTTTGCACAATCCGGCAGCTCTATTTCGGGCAAACAGATCAAAAGGGAAGAACAATTACTGCCACCCTTCCATGTTGTAAAGCTTATGAGGTGACTCGGGACCGGTCCCCTTGTATGCAGTTCCAATATATATATATTATACACACACACACAATGAATATAAATAACACACACACATATCTATCATATAGATAGACGCAGGAGGTCCTGCTGCAGAAGTGTGTGTGAGGGGGGGGGCGCACCTTAGGCTTGGCTCGCCCCCTGGTTCGCGCCCCGCCCGTCCTCTGCTGCTTCCGACGTCGCTTGGCCAGGCTGGAGCGGATCTTGGAGGCGATCTTGCGCTCATGCCCGGCGGGGGCGGGCCAGTTGGTGAGCTGCTCCCTCTCGCGGCGGCTCCGGCCCTTCCCGCCCGAGCCGGGTCCCCGCGGCCCGCCGCGGCCCACCGCCTCCCGGAGCTCGTCCACCCGCTCCGTCTCCGTGTCGGTAGCCAAGGAGGAGACCGACTCCTCCGAGCCGACAGTCAGTGCCTCGGCGCGTTTGGGCACCGCCCTCGTACGGCTCCGGCCGCGCCCCATGCCGGCTCCTGCTCGCGGCTCCTTGCAATCAATGGTCAGCTGCAGCCGCACCATACCCCGCCTCTGCGGGTGACGTCATAGAGCAACTGGCGGTTGCTCACGGCCATGTCCCCCGCCTCTGGGTTGCTGTAGCAACGGGGGCCTACTCCTATGTATTGACAGTGAATTCTCTGCAGATTTACTCCAGCCTTAACACGTTACTTTCAATAGCTTTAGACTGGAGTAATTCCGTTTAGAATTGCACTGTTTGTGTAGCAGACCGTACCACAACCTGTTTATTGTTTTAAAAAGTAAACAAACCAAGAAACTTACCATCTGGACACTTCCCCCCAAAGAATGCTGGGAATCGTAGTTACTTGACTGTTTCAGTAGAGCGCTCTATACTAACACTTGGGATTCTTACAAACTGTTGCAATTCCCAGAATTTACCAGGCTAAGGAAATGCAAGATTTAAACCTGTATTGTTACTGTACTCCAGATCGTTGGCCCTGATAGCAATAATCACACATGTACATAATTTCTAGTGTTTGAGTCCAGACTACAGTAGCACCTTAGAGACCAACAAGATTTTCAGGGTATGAGCTTCCGAAAGTCAGAGCTCCCTTTTTCAGATACCTTCAGATACCTTTGACGCTCAAAAGCTTATACCCTGAAAATCTTGTTGGTCTCTAAGGTGCCACTGGACTCAAATCCTGTGGTTCTACTGCAGACCATCATGGCTACCCAGCTAACTATCCTCAAAGAAGGCACCACATTCAGCCGCATGGAGTGGAAATCTATCAACCTCATGAAGAAACGTAGATGTTTGAAGAAGGGAGCTCTTGAAAGCTTACACCCTGAACATCTTGTTGGTATCTAAGGTGCCACTGGACTAAAATCCTGTTGTTCTGCTCCAGACCAACTGGACTACCTGCCTGAAACTACGTTATCTGGGTTCTATAGCAGCCTGAGGCAGTTTATTTCCAGAGGAAAGGGTACTGGTGTTCCAGCGGCTTGAGCCAGCATGTTGGTGCAGAGTTTATACTGTCTGCAAGAGCCAGGTTGAGATCCTCGCTCTGTCATGAAACCTCACTGACTAACCTTGAACCAGTCACTCAGCCACATAGGGTGGTGGTTGTGAGGATAAAATGGAGGAGCGGAGAACAATATTGTAAGTTGCTTTGGATACTCATTGTGAAGAAAAGCAGGGCATACATATCTAAACAAAAAATAAAGTCTGCTTGGATCAGACCTCAGGGGAAGAAGGAGGGTTTTGGTGGTGATCACAACATGGCTAAGGATGAACTGGGCCTCCCTGGGAACAAAACGGGTAAACCTGTGACAATACTAGTTAGGGTTGCCAACTTCCACATAGGATGGTGATCTGGAATTGCAACATACAAGTACAAAAGTAAAGTAAAACCAAATTCCAAATAATCCTTCATTCCTAGAAATGCAGCCTATACTCCAGCTTTAGGTACTTCTGAAAGTTGTACAGTCAGCCGAATTTGAAATACTGGCTTCCAAATGTCTTCTGAGCTCAAGTCAAAGTGTTGGGACCCACATACCTGAAGGACCATCTCTCATATACACCCAGTTGCTAATCAAGATCCACCCAACAGACCCTTCTGGCTGTACCCTCTGCCTGCTAAGTATATCTAGACTCTAGAATCTAGAGAATGGAGGCATGCCAGGCATTTTCCATGCTAATGTTCAAGGAGACTTTTTGTTAAATATTCTTGGCTGAGACCATCTCAATAGTCATATAGTTAAATTTGTAATGTTTTTTGATGATCTTTGGATTAGGGTTACTTTTAATGAGCATTACATATTCTGCTTGCATCTAATATTTTAATGTCTTTGATTATCATTTTGTTGACTATTTGCCTCTTGGAATGGGAGAAAGGAAGAACACGCATTAATCTTACTTTTATGATGCTACTGTTCATTTGGCCAACAGACCTTCAGCAATGCCACATGAACACATAGTACTTTTTAAAAAATTGTTGTGTTCACCTGCTATTCTATTGGGTCATGGGAAAGGTGCAATCCACCATGACGATCTTCCAGTTCTGCATAAAGCTCTATTGAACTGAATGACAGCTAAATACGAGCATACATCTCGAAAGCTTATGCTACAATAAAATTGGTTAGTCTTAAAGGTGCTACTGGACTCTTTTTGATTTTGCTACCACAGACTAACACGGCTAACTCCTCTGCATGTACGAGCATACATGCACAGCTTCTATTGATTTCAAATGGGCACATACAGGAGATCTTCCTAGCCGATTTTGCCCATAGGCTGTGAACCCAGAATGCACACACACACACACACAAAACCCTGTATGAATAAACCTCCATTGTACGATGCAGCGCTAGTAACATCACGACTCCTGGATAATTAAAATACGCTGTCAGATTCTCTTCTCTGCTGGTCAATCCTTTCTGTGCATCATTGGTGATCATTAGCAGATGGTGCAGTGAGTCCATAGAATATTAACCTCCATCATTTTCCGCAGGCCCATGGAACAGCCAAGTTGTACAAGGATGACATTCATAAGGCAAAGGATGCCATCAGAGCCCTCTTTGTTTCGAGGAACAAAAGGCATACAGGAAGAGCTGGCGATGTGGAAGGGCTCCAGTAAAGCCCAGATGAGGGGACAGGAACTGGAGACTCACTGTGAGTATCCAATTAGTAGAAATTGAGGTCTTTGCTCTGTCACTTGGGTTCAAGTTCATTTCAAGGTCTCCTCATTGTGTAGCCTCAGATTTCTCTCAGCATGGGGCAAAAGTTTGACTCCGGGAAGTTTCACAGTCCCATCATTTTTATAAGAACTGGCATAGCATAGCAATTAAGTGGTTGGGTTGCAAACCAGCACTCTGTTGGTTTGAATCCCACTACTGCCATGAGCTCAGCAGGTGGCCTTGGGAAAGCCACTCCTCTCAGCCCAAGCTCTTCAGTTGTATTGTGGACACTGGTTGTTGTGGATTTTCCGGGCTGTATCGCCGTGGTCTTGGCATTGTAGTTCCTGATGTTTCGCCAGCAGCTGTGACTGGCATCTTCAGAGGTGTAGCACCGAAAGACAGAGATCTCTCAGTGTCAAACTGACACAGAGATCTGTCTTTCGGTGCTACACCTCTGAAGATGCTGGCGAAACATCAGGAACTACAATACCAAGACCATGGCGATACAGCCCAGAAATCCGGAACCTCTTGAAAATACTTGGTAATAGTGCTTGAAAATAATATTATTTCAAAGAATCCTGTGTATTTCTTCCTCATTTCCCTCTTGAGAGTTCCGGCCCCTCTTTGTCCAGAAAAAAACCCCTGGCAACAACCATCGTTCTCCAGCTGTGAAAGCCTTCGATAATAACAACATTGTTCACTGCTCTTAAGTGGGGCACTAATCTATATACTAGAAGAGTAGAGTTAATATTATTACTTTTCAGCATCCATTTTGTTGAAATTATTTGCTACCCCTGTTCTGACAAATTCAGGTTTCTGGCCAGCCCTTCTCTGGGGGTTGTTCTTGTTGAATATTTGCAAGAAAAAAGAGGTGAACAGGGAAGGAGAAAAAGCAACAGCAGGCTATTTTACTTGAGTAATTTTAGCAATGAAGATACCACAGCCAGCTTACCCAATGCAGAGCAGCCCAGGAAAGGAGATAGCCTGGCTCAAAGAAAAAACTCAGGGAGAATTGCCCAGCTTTGCAGCTATTATTTTAAATCAGCTCATTGGTCTATCAGGTTAGTACTGTCTAGTCAGGCTAGACGTGGCTCTCAAAGGTTTCAGCGGAGGTCTTTCACATAACTCACCACCTGACCCTTTAATTTTGTTTTTTTGCTTTTGATTAAATTGTATTTCACTTGGGTCTCAGTGAGAGAGGCAGACAATAACAACAGCAATAATCACTATTAAAGTTTCCGGGGATCGAACCTCTGACTTTCTGAAAACCAAGCAGATACTTCAAACACTAGACAGCAGAACCTCCACCTTACGGGAATCATTGAATGACAAAAAGGGCGGTAACGATCACGTGAAGCCACGCCCCCTTGCTTCCAATCCAATCCTCCGCAAGTACGTGTGACGTAATCCCTACTTCGTAGGTAGGTAGGCGGGGTTTATCCGACGCCCAGTTTGCACGTGCGCGTTCTGCGATTGGTTGTTCACCGGAGCGGTTCCGCGGGCCTTGGCGGAGAAGCGCCACGTTCCAGGTCCAAGGGGGCGGGGGAAGGCGAAGGCGCCGGTGGGCGTGGCTTCCCGCGCTCCAGCCAATGGGTGCGGGTCGTGCGTAGCTCGGCGTCCCTCCGCACGCGGGCCAGTCTCCTGCCGCGTCCGTCGAGTAGGCAGGGCAGGGCTGGGCTAAGATGGCGGCGCCCGTCCTGCTGCGAGTATCGGTGCCGCGCTGGGAGCGGGTGGCCCGCTACGCCGTGTGCCTGGCGGGCATCGCGCTCTCCCTCTACGCCTGCCACCTGGAGCGCGAGAAGGGGCGCGACCTCCACTACCAGGCCCTCTGCGACCTCAGCGAGCGCGTCCGCTGCTCCGCCGCCATCGCCTCCAGGTCAGGCCTCCTGGCGGGCCTCTGAGCTTGGGCAAGGGGCGTCTCCCCTGTCGGCCGGCTCTGCTCTCAAGGGGGCCTCTGGGCATGTACAGAGGGCCGCTCGGCGGCGTTGGGAAGTGCCAGCAGAGGGGGCAGACCCGGAGGCCCGAAGGTGGGGGAAGAGGAACCCTCCTCGCGACCAGTCCCTGGCTGGGGGTCCTGAGGGGCTGCCTCTTAGCCGTCTCTGGTTTTCCCTCGGGGCAGAATAATAATAATTCCCAGCGTGTGCGCTTAGTGCTTGTTGTATGCCATGCTGCAGCTCTTTAAGGTAAACTTGGAATATTCTTCCGTATGTTGTAGGGAGCATCCTGAATAGCCCAGGCAAGTCCGAGCTCGTCAGAACTTGAGTAGGGTCGGCCACCGGCAGTACTTGGATGGGAGACCACCAGGGGCAAGCTCATCTCTTTCACGGAATGTCCCCTGCATGGGGTCGCCGTGAGTTAGTTGCAATTTGATGGCACGTTTTTCTGAGCAGCCTGAATAGCCCAAACTAGCACAATGTTATCAGAGCTTGGAAGTTAAGCAGGGTCAGCCATGCTTAACCTTTGGATGGGAGGCCACCAAGGAAGACCAGGATTGCTATGAGGAGGAAAGCAATGGCAAACCATCTCGGCTCATCTCTTGCGTTGAAAACACCATTGGGGTCGCCATAAGTTGGTTATATTATATCAGAGGACATGAGGCAATGGTGAGGACTGAACCAAGGTGAAGTGGTCTGATTCATAACTTATAGTGCAGAGCTGTGTATGCTTTGTTGCTCAGAGTCATAGGGAGGCTTGCATAGAATTGTAACTTTAGTCTCAACTGCTGAGTGATAAGAGCTTGTGGACTTCCAGTGTAGGATTTTTGACAATGGAGATAAGGTGCGCTTAGAAATTGCATGCGTGTTTGTCAGACTCAGGTGGACTGGCACAGTAAGTGGGTGGTGACTTCCAGGTGACCTTAGGAAAGTCATTTTGATTGTAAGGTTTGGGAAGTCTGTAAGTGTAATAAAATAATTTAAATGAGGGGAAGACTTAATTTGGTTAGGAAAAGTTGACTATAAATAAAGTAAATAAATAAAATACTAAAAAGAGAAGAATCAGCGCTCTTTAGCTTTTTGCAACAATTGGTTGGAGCAGAGAGCCTACAGTAAAGGAAGGGCAGCATGTATTCAATGGATTTTGTCTTTGCCCGTGTCCTGAATCTAATGTTTCTATTTTCTCAGTCTATGGAAGAGTGGGATTCTGGTCTAAATAAGCTTGGGTTTGAAAATAAATTGCAATGAGGATGGAGGTTTGAGTTTTCTTGCAGAAGAGGGTGTGGTTGTGAATGAGATTAGGAGGAAGCAAAGAAGGAGAGGAATGAGGCGTGGTTGCATTCACTGGCAGAGGTGGGACGGCTTGTTAGTGGCTGACCCGGACTATGCTGGTTTTCTACGGTGAAGGCTTTATGCATCGGCGCTTAGCGAAGGACCTTGTGTCTGGGGACATCTGTCAAGCCTGACTAGATAAACGGAGGTATTTATAGAGTACAGGCTATGAGAAAGAAAGCATGACACCTTGGGGTGGAGAATGGTAGATCAATGTAGGATGAAGGTGAGGGCAGCCAGGAGAAAATAGGTTTCATTAAAGCAGAAGCTTTTGCTCTGGGTTGACGATGAGAAGCTAGGAGGGGTGCGAAGTTAGGAGGGGTGAGCTCGGGTAATAGTGGGTCTCTTGTGGGCTGTGTAAAGAAGCAAAGGAATTGGGTTAAGGGAGAATGTGGACAGCTGCCTCGAAAGCATGCAGTAACCTGGTTTCTTCTTCTAAAGGGGAGCAATTCCCACCCCCGCCCCGCTGTAGCCAAAGTAACAAAATCCAGTGGCACCTTAAAGGTAACTTTTATTGTGGCAGAGGCTGCATCATTTTCACACATCTGACAAAGTGGGGCTCGGCTCAGGAGAGTCTGTGCCTCAGTAAATTCATTTGTCTTGACGGTGCTGCGAGGCGGCTGCTTTGGCTTTTTTGGGAGGGGAATACTTTGCATGTAAAACTTGATTGAAGAAGTGAAGTCTGATTCTTTCCCAAAGCAAAGGGATTAGAAGTGACTGCTCTACTGTTGCTTTTATCTGGCATGCTGGATAATTTCTGTGCTGAACACTACCTACCCTAATCCTACATCAGTCTCTGTATTCTGAACACTTCAATGAAATGGATTCACTTTTCTCAGTACAGTCTTTCTTCATTTAGCATGACTATAAAACAATTGGAGGCTTTGTTACAGTCATATAGCTTACTAAGCATCAGAAGATCTCTGAAGAAATCGGTTGTGTCACAGTTTTACACCAGACCATTGGCTGCCTTAAGATTTCTAAAGCTCTTAATTCTTCTGTAGCTTTTGTATGTCATGTTGATTTACTCTGAGGCTCATGCCTTTCTTAACACGAGGTTGATGCATTATTTTTGTGAAGCATTGGAATCTGGAGTAACTTTTGATTCCTTTTGGGGAACTTCACTGTTGTTTCAGTCATTCAATTAGAAGTTGAAAGATCCGTCCCTTTCACTTTTAGGAATGGCTTGATGTTTTATATCTAGTTATGCTCAAAGTAACCCAGTTAGCCAGATAATAGAGTCAGTATGGTATAGTGGTTTAGAGCAGGTGGTCTCCAGTATGGTGCCCATGGGCACCATTGTGCCTGCTGACACCTTTCCTAGTGCTGCCAAGTGTGAGTGGGGCTTTTGCCAAGCATAACTTAATAGGCCATTGGAGATTTGATTGGCTTTGCATATTTTTAAAAGTATTGATTTGGCAGAAGCTTCTTCCACAGCACAAGGATCTTCACTGTGAGACCAAAGGTAAACTGTAGCAGCAATTTTGTGGCTGCTTCTGAGGCAGCCATTTTGTTCATGCTCCCACCACACTGTGTCAGAACTCCAAATACGTCCTCAGGATTAAAAGGTGGGGGCCTCTGGATTAGAGTGGGAGACCAGATTCAAATCTCTAATCTGCCATGAAGATTCCTGGGTGACCTTGGGCCACTCATACTCTCCGCCTAATCTGCCTCACAGGGTTGTTGTGAGATTAAAAGGGAGGAAAGGAAATGATGTATACCACTGTGGTATACCACTGTGAGTTCCCTGGAGGAAGGCTGGGATAAAAATGTACTGAAGAAATAGTGTAGTAATTTTGAATCCCTGTTCCCTGCTATGCTTCCAAGTGTTTCATACTCTATGGATTGCTGTGCTGTTCTGCCATCATTGCTGAAACCCTGGATGTTGCATATCAGAGCAGGAATATGTACCTGGCTATCCCAAGGTATGAGGCATAGAAGGGGTTGGGAGTTAAGGAGGATGGTATTAGATGCAAAGCAGGGTTGTTACAAAGGCAGAAACGAGCTCAGACTCTGACCTCAAGACGCCTAATCAAAGGAGGCTAGAATGAGGTGTTAAGGGGATAAGGTGGCAAGAGAGCTTGCACACAACTTTGTATCTAGTTTCTGGTAGGTAGCCATGTTGGTCTACCGTAGAAGAACAAGATTCAAGTCCAGTAGCACCTGAAGAACAAGATTCAAGTCCAGTAGCACCTGAAAAACCAACAAGATTTCCAGGATGCAAGCTCCATTTAACAAAGGCAGCTTGACTCTTGCAATCTTCTACCCTAGAAATCTTGTGGGCTTTTAAGGTGCTACTGGACTTGAACTTTGTTACAGTTACGTCTGATGGAAGAAGAAGCAGGGAATCATGGTCGGTGATGTACATGGGTGGGACTCCTATCCAGAAACTAACTGAATTGCTTAGTTTCAGGGAGGTTGTTATATCCTCTAGGGACTGGGCACAAGACAAGCAAGGCCAAAGTTTGGATGATGGATCTGGCAAAAACTCTGGAAGATGCAATGTCTTTGGAGTCGTAGTCTGGTGCTCTAGCAGTGTTACCCCTGTACCATGCTGCCTCTCAGTGTATGCTGTGCATTGCTTCCTGCTGTTTGGAGCTCCTGTCAAAGTTAATTTGCCCCGTCTGTGCTAGAGAAGCCCCAGACCCCTGAGCTCCAAAATTGGGAAATAATCCCTCCCAATACCCTATCTGTTTTCAAAACCTGATTATGACTCTTTGAAAAATGATCTCTTTGCTTTTTTTGGCAGGTTGGGAAGGTACGATGCTGTATAGTTCAATAGCTCCCATGGCAGGTGTTCTAATATTGACAGTACAGAATATGTATGCCATGTTTTCTTAATTAAATTCCCTGAGCATATAATAATAAACTTCATATCTTGAAATGCTGCTTGCCCATCTTCCCAAAGAAACTGTTAAATTTTTTAAAATGTTGGAATAAGCTATTTCTTAACCCACCTCTTCTCTTGGAGTGTTGTTTCTCTACCTGATCGCCTGGAAGCAATTCTGACTATGCAAGCAGCTGGCTTTTTCCCTCCCAGGTCTGTGCTGAAGGTGAGGTTGACTCCACAAGAGAAGAGTGTTGTGTACAGAACTAGCTGGCTATTGGCAATCAACTATTTAATCTGGGCATCAACGATGCCTGTTGATGGAATGTTTGTGGGCAGTTGGCATCTTCCATGCTCCGAATGTTCCATATGATGCCACGCAGCTTTTAAATTTTGCAAGCTTTTTGAACCGCAGCAAAATATCGGACATTTGTGCCCCTTGACAGAAGTTTGGGCTCGGTCCCCAGGATGACTGGCATTTGATGTAAATGGAGTTGACAGAGATCCACAGAATGGTGTGGGTATTATGACCCTTTCTTTCTCTTGGGTAGATTTTGCCTTTAGTCTTTCCCTTATACCATTTGGGTATAAGGGAATATTATATTCCGAGATATTTTATTTAAATTTCCCTTTTAGTAATGTGGCAAGCGTCAGGCTCCTTTGTGGTTCTGCATGGCCCTGAGGATAGGAATGGGATATAGCTATGACAGATACTCTGGGATATAACAAAAACAAAGTAAACTTTTATTTTTTTAAGAAGCGTATCGGTTTCATGTTATTTCTAAAACTTGATGGTTTCAAAGAGTAGTTCTCAATTCTTAAAGTTATTTTCTTAAACCCAGTCACACAGATCTTTTCTAAGGCTTCACACACAGTTTGCCTGCTTTTCCCGGACTGAATGTCCTTTCACAAACATACTCAGTTCAGGTTTCCACATAGGTTATATTGCTCTCAGAAACACTTAATGCTCAGCGCGCAGCTTGCCTCTTTTTTCCTCAATATTTCTCTCAGAACTGCTTAAAATTACTCAGGCTGCACACAGCTTGCCTGCTTTCTCCTGACTGAATGTTCTTTCTCCACTCTCAGTCAAATTGCCTTCACTCTGCCCACATTCTGTCATCAACCAATCATACCACTCACTCACCCCTCTCTTTCATCCCCACTCTTCACCTATATCACACCAAGCATTTAAAGACACATGCACCCATTTACTTAAAATCATTACAGAGGGCCTTAGTCTAGAGTCGGGAGTCTTTGCCACGCTCAGGTGGGGAAGAAAGACTAGGCTCAAGCAGCATCTAGGAGACTTCGGGTGGGACCTTAGGAAAACTCATCTGCTTCATCTCTCACTGAAGCAAAGGCCAGGCCTGTGTCACGAAACTGTATATAGTTTCTTTCTGCTTACCATTAGCCTCACTTTTGCCCTCTCATCTCCTCTGTGTCAAATTTTCTAGACTGTAAACTCTGCAGGGCAGGACCTGTCATCTTGTTTCACGGTGAAGTAACATGCAGGTTGAAGGGGCTATTAAAAAATAATCGTGACTGTGGTGGAGCTCCAGGTAGAGATCCAAGAGACAGCTGGCTGGTGCTCCTGGCGTCGTGACATCGGACGATCTTTTTAAAAACTGGTCAGCAACTAATCGAACAGGCCATATTTTGATCTGAAGAAGCAAACTCCATCTCCTGGGTGTCACGGTGTAGGAGCGAAGGCCTGTTGAACCACTCGATCCCCCACAGGAACAGCACCGCATGTGCTGGGAAGTGTCTTTCCTTAAGCAGCTCCTGACTTTCTGTGTAGTTGGCAAATGGGAGTGACTAGCAGGGAGGAATGAGATGGACTCCGTCAGAGCTTCTATTGCTGTTCATGCTTTTGGGGATGAAGTCTTAGCTTGTCCCGACTGTGAGCTGTATAAGGGGAAGGCTTTGACTTAAGGTAAGGGTCAGCAGTCTTTTATTATTAAAGGGCCAGACTGTATCAAAATTCAGAACAATAGTTCATAAGAAAGCCCATTTGCATAATGGAAAACATACAGTTTGATATTCCTGATAATTAACATGTTGGTTGGTCATTCGTAACTTGTCCACAGCCCAAACACGAGTGGTTGCGAGCTGTTTTATCAGGAAGTGGCACATGCAAGGTATCAGAATGGGTCAAAAATACACATAAGAGCATCCCACCCAGTTGTTTTAGTGCACTGGCATAAATCCATGCACAGTTGCTGCTTGGATTATTAGCAGCTGTTCACCCCTCTAATTTCCTAGCCTAGCAAGGTCAGCCCTGATTAGTATTTGGATGGGAGACAACCAAGGAGTCCAGGATTGCTATGCAGAGGCAGAAAATGGGAAACCACCTCTGTTCATCTCTTGCCTTAAAAAACCAATGGGGTCACTTTAAGTCAGTGGCAACTTGATGGCACTTTATACACACACCAAACGTCTTTGTGAAGTCCTTTCATCCTATAAAACTTAGATTTAATTTTCTTTTTTAAAGAGGCGTATTTGGTTTCCTGCTGCAGGTTGCAAACCCCTTGAGTTAATGGGATATGCTAGAGCCTAGACAAGAAACTCTGGAGGGCTACATTGAGCCTCCAGTTTGTCAGACGCCTGACATGACCTGAAGGTCTTTTCTGTTCATCTCTCTTTTCATGGAGAACTACGTTTTTGGGCAGAAGAGCTACAGGCTTGAATTCAGCTGATTTTGATTGCTTGGAATCATACCCATAGCCTGTCCAACCCTAGGGCATGATCAGAGGAACCTTATTCAAAACTGGCGTCTCCTCTTTTGTCCACAGGGAAATTGCCAAATTTAGAACGTGTCTCTTGTCAGAAGTGACTTTGATCCTTAAGTCCCGCGGAGAAAAGTGTTGACTCTGTTGTGGGGAGTTCATGAACACATTGGACATTGAAACTCTTTGTGTTGACATGGTCCAGTTTTTTCTTATACTTGCTCAAATTACTCTGTACTACTCCCTTGGTTGTTGATGTAAGGAATCCCGCCCCTTTGGAGAGCCCTCCATTGGGCTACTCTGTTCCAAAGGAACTAGACCATAAAGGGAGGTTGTGCTGCTGTCAGGTAATGTTAATAAATAAATAAATCAACTTTTATTAATCTTTGTAGCCCAAAGCAGATTACAAAATTGGAAAAATATGCTATTAAAAAGTGTCATGTTTTTATTTTTATTTACGTCATTTGCAGTCCACCTTTCTTGAGACTCAAGGCAGATTACACTGTGTGGATCAGTAAAATTTTAAAGCCATTTCAATACACATGTGTATATCTGCAAATTTACACAGATTTAAATCTGGCAGAAATCCAATACAGAGTTGAAGAAATGCTGAATAATGCAAAAATTGGAATACAGGAATTAGAAGACTGTGCATTAAGAACAAGATGATATGCATAATAAACAGAGCACTAAACTACAGCATTTATAAAAGTGATCAAAATTTCCCTCTTGCTTCCATGTTGGCTGAACTGGGGAGGGGATTGTGATCCCCCCCCCAAGGGTCTGACTGCAGGCTGTCACACTGCAAATCTATCAGTGGCCTGCTGATGGCAGCGGAGATTAAACCTTGTTTGTGAAAGGGAATGAATGGGGATAAAGCTAGAGGAGTGAACTTCTAATTGTAGACTAGCAGCTTGAAACTTGGGCCAGATGAATAAACCCTTCATCCTCCATGGTAAAAACCAAGGGCCTGAGGGGTGGTTTTACTACAGTTTTCCCTTTAGAAAAAAATGGAGTAGGAGAGCTGGTGCGGTGTAGTAGTTAGAGTGTTGGCCTAGGATCTGGGAGACCCAAGTTCAAATCTCCACTCTCCCATGGAAGCTCACTGTTGGGCCAGTAACACACTGTCAACTTGACCTACTTCACAGGGATGTTGTGTTGATAAAATTGAGGAGAAGAGAACGATGTATGATGCTTTGGGGAGAAAGGTGGGGTATAAACGGAGTAGATAATAAATGCTCAATGATAGATGCCCTGGAACTCAGGCCAAGTGGTGTCTAGCATGCCCCCACCCCCACGATGTTGTCTTCCTTTTCCAAACTCCGGCTTCTAAGAGTGGATAGCAGTGCAGGAAGGTTCCTCATAGGTTGTAGTGGCATGGCCATAAAGAGGCCAATACAGAACCCGCACACTCTGTACAATACAGCCTCTGCAGTGTAATGCTGTTCTGACCTAGAGCACGTTAATTTCTTCTTGGGAGCTGATGTGGGAACCCCAAATATTGGGAGTGGTATCTCTGGATTGCACATCTGGTATGTAAGCCTGTATTTGTTTACGGCTCCTGGGGCTAGTCAGAAATAGGGTCTTGGGAACAATTTGAAGGAGTCTGAAATGTAGGGTGTGGAAGGGGAATACCATTTCCCCACCCCCAAGAGTGCCCCGATCATCTCGAGAGCTGCCTCTGAAAGCAGCTGTCGAGCTCACCCCTTTAGTTCACAGGTGTGAAGACTGAACAAAGACGAGGAAAACTGAAGAAAACTTTTCCTTTTTCCTGAGGAGTTTCTGATGGAAACAGAAAATTTCAGGCAGCTCTGAAAACCTCTGTGAAATATGTTCTCTTTTGGACTGCGTGAAATAGTTTAAGATGGGCGTACTTGCTCAAAATGTGAAGTATGAAGATTTTTACGTAAGACACTCACCAGTGTTATAGGGCAATAATGCCTCTTCATACTGTGGATATACTGGTATAGCACATTTTCAAGTATGTTTTGTTTGGGAGAGATAGCTCTTTCTTTGCATTGTGTTACATGACTCATAGCATGTTTGCACAGGCTGACTCACAGAGCCAGTGACCAGGTTGACATGGGGCATTCTTGTGCTGCTTTCCTGACTTGAGCAAACCAGGATTCTCTTCTTGGAGGAGGGTGAGGTATGGGACTGGGTTTGTGTGTGTGAAACTGAGCAGTGTGTATGTGATCACCTTTAAGTCTTGCTGCTTACCAGACTGATTGAAACAGGAAGCAAAAGAAACCAGTTCTTACAATGTAGAGTGTTTGATCCATTGTCTTGCAGATGGGGTCGAGGGTTCGGCCTGCTGGGCTCCATATTTGGGAAGGACAGTGCAATAAACCAGCCGAACAGTGTTTTCGGACTTGTGTTTTATGTACTACAGATGCTACTTGGTAAGTTGTTATGCTTTATCTTTATAATCCTTTTGTGTGCATTGTGCAGACTTGGTTTCTGAAAACTCTGCATTGCCTGGTCAGCCTAGAAAACTCTGCACGGGCAACTCGTGGATATGAGCTGCTGCCGGTAATTTCTGAAGATGAGCTGGGAAAAGATTGTGAATTCCATAACTTAATGAAATTGGAGTCCGCCTTGTGTGTAGGGATAGTGAAGATATCCTGCTTCTTAGATCCACTTTACATGCTAATGAGGAAATGGCAGTAGAGGAAGCCCAAGTGCCTATATTCTTTTTGAACTTCAAACACCCCTTTAATCTGGAATCCAGCCTCACAAGTGAGTCACCTCTTTCTCTCCCTTCAGCTCCTTCCTTAAAAACCTCATTACCATGACCCCCCCTGAGTTGCAGGCCACCTTTTGCCTGGTCATCTGTGGCAAGGAAGAATCTCTTGCAGGTGGTCTGGCTGGAGAGCTTTTCTAACTTCCGAGATGGCTGCTCCTTTCTTTCGGGCTGCCAGAATGATTGAAGCTTGTATGCAGAGGTAGCTTCTTTTTTAAAAAGTGTGTAAACTAGTATCCTGTTGTAGACTTATTTGCAAGGGTTTGTGAATAGTGCAATAATCATAATCATAGTGAATAATTTTTGCGAAAATGAAACAGACTGACACATGAACTGCACCTGCTCACATTCATCCCTTACTTCCCCTTATGTTTGCTTTCCACAATGTCAGAACTCACCATACTCTGTATACCAGCTTGGATTCTCTTGGGTGGTCTTGCTTTTTGAATTCAGCAGGAGTGGGCCTGTTTTAAAAGGCAGTGGTTAAGGTTTGTGCCACTTGGTGGTAACTCCCACTTTGGAACTGGTCTTCCGGAGGAGGTATGGAAACCTCCTCCTCAACCAGATTTCTCTAGGACATGCACAATCACCTAACTTTGTGGGGGCTTTAGAGGTTAACTGATAATATTGTGACTATTTTAATTGGTTTTAATACTTTGTTTGACTGAAATCCACCCCCTCCTGGAATGGCAGAAAAATGGAGTATGCTTTTTAAAAAAAATAAACATCAAGTTGTAAATTGTCCAGGGCAGTGGTCTGTCTCTTTTGATTTGTGCTCCAAAGTGCTGTGCCTTCCTGCTTCATTAAATAAATAAGGGGATGGTGCTTGTGTATCTTTTTTATAAGGGTCGATACCCACACTGGGTGTGTACGCCCTTTCTTGCAATAGAGACATATCCTCTGTTGCAGCTTTATGCAGTGATCTTCTATGCCCATGTGTCTTTTAGGCAGCATAGCCAAGCATCCTTGACGTGACTGTCTCGGTGTAGATATGACATTGTTAGATGATTGACAGTGCCCTAGGTGATTGCTAGCGCCATGCTGGTTCCATGTTCCTCCTACTTGGATTTATGTGCTCTTCCATCCACTTTCCCCCCTCTATCCCTCCTTCCTCTCTTTCCTGCCACATTCCCCTTCCTTTTTCAGCGCTAATCTCACTGCAGCTCTGGGTGTCAGCTGATCTTAATGTTAACCATGGCTAGCTTTAAACCAAGTTGCATGGTTAGCCTGAGAATTTGTTGCATGCAATACTGTACCGTGATTAGCTCCATAGGGGGAAGGCTAATCATCTGTGTTATGTGTATGTTTCATGATTTTTTAAAACTATCAGCTGATTGTCTCTACAAAAAAGATCTGGAGAATTAATGGAATTTGAATGCCAAAAAGAGGCTTTATTAATGAACTGGATGGATGCTTGGGCACCCTGGCTTGATGTGTACTCTCAACATTGGGTTCCATATGACTTAGACACAGCTGTGCTATAAAACGCCTAATCTACCCTGCCAGAAAGAGAACTTGCATGCAAGAGGGAAGGGAAAAGACTGCAGAACTCCACAGGGCACTTGCAATCTGTTAACCATGGTTAGGAGATCGGACAGTGTTGCATCTGTACTGTTTTCCAAAGGTTTAATAATTGAAAAAAATCCTCTTTGGGAAATCTTAAATAAAGAATTAAAGAAGAGAGAAAATTAACCAATGACAACTAAAACATAATATTACAATCTATGTGCGTGCCAACAGCTAGGCAAATACACTTTTTTGTCTATTACAAGTAGCAGATAAGTCGCTGAGTTGTTAGATAAGTCATATCCTGTGGTGTGTTCGTATGTAAATAATTAGTAAATACAAATTAGGTGATACTTTTGTGAGTATCTCCTACTTTGTGGTACTCCCTTTTCTATATAGTCTTAAGAAAGGCAGATGTCTATTTAGAAAATTAGTAGAATAAGTTGGGTTATTTATTTCTTTAAGATGTGAAGACATCTTATTTGGAATTAAAAGTCATTGAAGTTTAGAGGGTTTTAAGAGAGATCCTCATTCATTTGGCTAACAGTGAGCAGCATGTTGTTATTATTTATAGTTTGACTTTCTCACTGAAATCCAAGGCGGATTACACAGCACAAGTAAAATACAATATAATCAACAGCTAGAACATTCACTGAGCAAAGTAAAATACTGAAGAACAGTTAGGATATTCAGGGAAACAGGTACAGTAGAGAATGACAGCAGAAAGTTTTAAACAAGCATAAAGCCAAGCACTGAGATGAAATTTATCTGAAATAAAGCTTAACTAACTTCCATGGCATGTTTAGCAACATGGAAACTCCCTAGTACGTGCATATCTACAGCAGACAGTACTCAGTAGCATCGTGTTTAGTCCCAGTCCCTACCAAGATATCTCTCTATGCTGTTTCTTATGACACAATCCTGTAATCTGGGGAGAAAGCCCTCCTGAATAATTCAGTTTTGCATAGTTTGTGGAAAACCTGGTGAAACGGGAGCTTTCCTGATCTTATCAGGCAGGCCGTTTCATAAGGTAGGGGTGTAACGAGTCAGTTCCCGTGTCTAAAACCAAGTTTCAACTTGCCAGGAGAAAGATGGATCTCTCTCCGGGGAAGCCGAAAGCAGTTAGTCTTTAGACCTGTCAAACAGATAAGTTCTTTGAACCAGCTGTTTATCAGTACATTTATTTATATAGGGTTCAATATTGCTTTGCAACTCCTTATCAAACACACAGACACTAATCTAGAGTTTATTTCACTTTATTGAAAATACACCCTAGTTTTTTAATGAAGCAAGCAATCAAAATATAAATGGCTATTAATATGAATCCTATAACAACAGAACATAGAAAGGCAATAAGAAATAAGTTCACTAACATTTCTCAATAAATCCTAAGTTTAACATTGCTCAAAGTTTCCATGAAATACATAGGTAGAAATAGTTTCTCACCTAGATTCTCCCAAGAGATTTCTTCCATCAGTACCCTGCTTATTTTTTCTGTTTGCAATTATATACCTAATCATATGTAAATATTTAGGGTCTATTCACATGATAGCACAAACAAATATTGATTGGTTTGACACTTCACTGAATATTCATAATTTCATAGTACAGCCTTCCAATTAGTTAAAAAATTATGTCATAATCTGAACTTCACAACAAAACTACAAATCTCCAACAAGTGTCAGGAAAAGTTAAGTTGGACGATCACCATTGGTTGAATCTCTGATAGAGGAACATCAATCTCGGTAGAGTCCACTATTTTAATTAATTGTCAAAGGATGAAAGCACACCTGCTGAATTACCTTATACATAGAAAAAATACACTGAAAGTTCATGTAAAGTTTAAAAGTTCATCTAGAGTGTATAGAAGCTAGGCCTAGTATTGTTCAGTATTGATTATTGGCATATGATCTTAATCTATATTAGCATAACAGGGGCTACTACTGAGAAGACACATGTGAGGGAAAACTGTTGATTTTGCCCAACCACAAGGCAGTATCTGCAGGAGGCCCTGTCCAGATGGGCAAAGCAGATGAGCAATCTGTCTGTACCATTATAGTAAAGAGTCCGGTAGCACCTTTAAGACTAACCCACTTTATTGTAGCATAAACTTTTGAGAACTGCAGTTCTCTTTGTCTTACCCTCCATGCTTCTGATGAAGAGAGCTGTGGTTCTTGAAAGCTTATGCTACAATAAAGTGGGTTAGTCTGAAAGGCGCTACCGGACTCTTTACTATTTTGCGACTACAGACTAACACAGCTAACTCCTCTGGGTCTATGCACCTTTATAGTTTGCTTTGGTTGAAACATTGACTTGTCTGTTTTTTTTTTTAAAGGTATATTTTATCACAATGGTCATGCCATGTTATGTCCAGAATACTTGTTGGTAAGCCAGGTTTCAAGACCAAAACCATGTAGCAGTAACTGCTCTATATTCTGCTTTCCAGGTATGACGGCAAGTGCAGTTGCAGCGCTAGTCCTGATGATGTCCTCCATAGTGTCTGTAATAGGATCGTTGTACCTGGCCTACATTCTGTACTTTGTGCTGAAGGAATTCTGCATTATCTGCGTTGTCACGTACTTGCTGAACTTCATTCTCTTTATCATCAACTACAAACGACTAGTTTACTTGAACGAGGCCTGGAAACGCCAGCTCCTCCCTAAGCAGGATTAACTTTTGGCTGATGAATCTGAAGACCCAACTTCCACTTGTTTATTTCACAGCAAAAGAGGAACTTATTTTTTTTTATTCTTCATATCGGACGCTTTTCCCAAGAATCATAACTGGTTTAATGACAACAAATGAGGAAGGAGCCCCCTAAATAACTTCTGTACTAACCTCCAAGTCGGTATGGTGAGGAATCGGCTGAGGAAGTTCTAATCCAATCAGAGATGAGCTTTAACTCTACTTTGATGGAGTTTCTTAGCTGCAAATTCTTAACTCTTTCCTGTCTTCCCCATTCCCTCCCCCCTCCCCCCAATATTTAAAGTTGGAAACACTTGCTAGGAAGTACTTTATGCGTGCATAAATTCAAGTTTCGGGGGTCTAACGGAAAGACATGATCATGATAACTTTATTCTAGACTTTAGAGGTACCATATGGAGATGTTGCTGTGTTTACATTATGTGTGTGTGTAGCTGATGGGATTTGAAAAGCATAGGTGCGACTAGAACGTTTGTCATGTAAAGCTAGAAAGGGCTGGCTGTATCTTTGCCAAACCAGAAGCTCGTCACGAGCCAGATGGTTTTGTTTAGAAGCGTAGTGGCCCGAAGAATCACTTGTCCTCTTGTTGGGAGATTATTTGAAAAAAGGTTTAAAAAAAAAAGAGGATAAAATGAGCCCACCTCTGCAGAAGACGTATAGCGAGCTGAGATTCCCTGTGTGTTTGTGCGTGTGTATACACATGCCTATCTCTCTGTGACGAGACACAAATTGATGCAGACTGTTGTATGTGTTCCAAAAGTGGTCGAACCCTTTCAGGTTCCATGTGTTGTGGCCAGCAAAAAAATTTCTTTTCTGAGGATTCTGCAAAAGGCGGTTTGGCCTGAACGGTGGCTGGGGGGGTCGCGGGTCGGTGGGAAGGGGGGTATTTGTAGTAGAAGAGACCTCATTATTAAAGAGGACATGTTGTCTGAGTGGAATTCAGGGACAAAACTGGTCGCTATATTGAAACCAGTGTCAGGCGGCCAGACAGTATTACCAGTTCGATTAATGCTTCAAGCTGCTGTGTAGAACTTGACTCTTACACTGGATCCCAGTAACTTACTGGAAAACTGATGCACTGTTCGAGCATCACCTGTGGTGAAGCCTTCCCCCCCCATTAGCCCCACTGAAACTAAGAGAGCAGCTGCTTAAGAAAACCAAGCCCTTGGGCAATTTCCCTTCCTTTCAGTGCAGTCAGTTGAGGAATACTTCATTACAGGTGAAGCCCAAAGAGACCTAGTGATTCAAGAGCCTTGATACTTACATAGGAGAGACTGGATGGATGTGTATCAACTCCCCCCCCCCTGCCCAAGTGGCATGTGAGGGCAGTGTGTGTCTACGTCGGGGAGTGTGAAAGGAAATAAGTAGGCAAATGACTTGGAAATGAGTGGGATGTTTGGGATTCAATCACGGTTCTTGACAGGACACGTTCAAGTAAATTGCGCATCACTGTGTTGTTTTTAGCTCCCCCCCCCTCCCAGTCTGTGTCATCCTGAAATGCAGTTTTTAAAAAGTGCCTTCTGTCTTTTAAACGAAAAACAAAAGCAACCAAATATTTGGGGGTGTTTGAAATTGACAGGCAGAAGCGTTCTTGCGTATGCAAACAAAAACAAACCTTGGCAGTATGTCGAAAGTGTTCTTGTGCTCCTTGCACACCGAGGGGCTGGTAGCAGCGTGACTGGATTTCTCGGCAGGCATGCCTAGAGGTCCCTGATCTTGGGGGGGGGGGGGGGTGTCTGAGAATGCCAGTTCATCCCTTTGGCACCCTGTAACTTGCTAGTGTTTGATGCTGTGCTGATACCACCCATGGCTGGTGGGGACCGGCACAGACATGGTGGGCCCTGCAGCTGGCTTGTGCTCTTGCCGGTGTGGTAGTTTATGGAGAGAGGCTCCCCGCCTTTCCTTGGGGTGCTTCCACAGCACTGTACCCAGCTGGCTGAGCCCACAGGCTTTCTCTAGTGAGTTTTGACGCGGGACTTAGCGCAGTTGGCGCAGGATTTAATAGAGAAGACTTTGCAGGTTGAAAAGGTTACGGAGGACAGTAGCAGCAATGGGCTCTGGCTGTGGCTACAGACACGCATGCAGAGCTCCCCTCCAGTGTGTAGCAACGCTGCGGCATTCCTGCAGGTCTTCTAGGAGTGCTTTGGGGTTTTTTTGCAGCAGTAGAGGGAAAGGAGGTCACTGCAATTTCTTGTTCCTTCTTGCAGCAGCAGAAATAACACAGATAGCTCTGAAGGGTGAGCGGGTGATGGTAGTGGCACTGAGATAGCAGCTCAGAGTGCCTGCAACGGTTGTTGGAACTGCGTGGCTGCTGCAGTCATCCGGAGGCTCCTTGCTACACGTAGTGCCTGGTTAGAGCTCCCAGGCAAGCCAGTCTTTGGGATTAATATGTGCAGGGCTGGTCATTCTGCCCAGGTGGCCCACGCAGTCTCTCGGAGGCACTGAAAAGCAACACATCTGAGCTACATTAAGATCTGAGAGTCGGGAGCGGGTCTGACAATTTGCCAAGAGTCTTGGGGGTGCACATGTAGGGTTAGAAGGGGCACCAGGATATCCAGGGCCAGCTCCGACTGTATCTAAACAATGCCCTGTCCTCATATTGATGCCAAAATGTGAATCCTGCCATTTCCTCATTGGCAGTCCTGGATATCCTCTTGCCTTTGTATCTGTCAGGAGCTAGCTTGTCCAAGCCCTCCCTCTAAAAAAATTTCTGTTCAGTCCGACATTTCTTCCTTGTGAGCTTCTGTATGAAAACCCAGTTTCGATGTACTGTAAGGAAAGAAAAACGTGAATTCAACGTCGGTGTTAACAAAATGTTCTTGTATCAGTGTCTTCAGTGAAAACAGCCTCCACCCTGGATGACTTTTCAACAGTATTGAAATGTCTGCCAAAATTTGTCCTTTTTTTTTAACCTTGGGATGGGAGTGGAGTGGAAGGGGGTGGTGGAAGGAACCCTGTAAACCAGTGCATGTTATAATACATATTATAACACTAAACCTGCTTGTCTTTGTCAGAAGCGTTTCAATATATCTTTGTGTTGATAAAGAGTACATTTAATGCTTGGGTTGAATTTTAAAATCAGAGGAAGGGTGGGTGGGGGTAGAACCTTTTGTAGTATTTCCTGGGGGACCACCAAGGTTTTACCTTCACCAGTTGGGAAGATACCACACCATGGGTTGGAATTTTTTTACTTTAAAACATTCCTGTAATGGTTAAATATTTTGGACATATCCAAGGATGAAACAAAACAGGTGTTTTTTGGATTGCAGTCTCTGCCAGATCGGAACAGTCAACCGTAAGCACTTGTCAGATACACTGAGGTGGGAGTGGGGGACATTCCCTCACTTTCCCACTTGGGTCTACTCCTGCAGCTGGCAAATCTTGTTGCTATTTGAGCGTTCTGCCTGGTAATTTCACATGGCAAGCTGAACCTTGATTTTAATTTAATTTTGTTTTTTTCAGGTTGTCTGTTCTGTCCCCTCGCCCCTTCTACTCAAGTTAAAAAGAACAAGGAGTTTGGCAGGAAAAATCTTTTAGCCCTTGAGCGTTTTTTTTGTTTGTTTAGGAGGGATCTTGTCTCTGCGCAGAAGCAGAATAAATGACACCCCCCCCCACACACACACACAAATAACCACACACCTCTTGGGTACTGGTTCCCCTCCTTGCTTGCTGGTTGCGGGTTTCAAGAGATGAGGAAGAGCGGCAGAACAGCTGCTCCCTGACACCCTTAAGCTGTGTCCCTTTTAGAGTACTGTAATTTTTGCTGGAGAGGAGGAGGGGAAGGCTGTCAGTACAGGGGCCTCTCTTTTGGTTGGATGGGGTCCAGCCCCTCCAACGATGATCCCTGCTTGCCTCATTGCTGCATTTATGCTGCAGCTTTGAGGATAACTGCAAGGAATGCGGGAGGAGGAGTTGGTTGGGGGCCCTTAAAGAAAGTGCTGTGAATGGGGTGCCTATTTGACCCCATTTGGCCATTGCCAGCCTGTTTTGTGGGGAGGACAGTCAAGAAACAGCTTTCCTCCATCAGCTTGTGGGCCCTTCCCACAAAAACTCCATCTTGTACATCACCCTTGAAGGGTCATGATCGCTGTAGTCCCCTCTTGCAGATGGTCACCTGTCGAAAACAGCTTTTTGACCATTACTAGTAATAACCCGAGCAGTTACGTGCCAGGAGCTGGCCTGCCAGAGGTCAATGTGGTCTCCCCATCTGGTGACTCATAGTAGGCTACCTAAGCCTGTACAGCTCATCCATGGGCTGGTTAGTCATTGGGGAGAAGTTAGATGTGCTCGGGAGTGTTGCTTTTCCTAGAAGGAAGTACCAGTGGGTCCATTCACATTCCTTGCAGGACCTTAGAAATTTTGGGATAGCAAGGTCATCTTTCATAGGTCGGACTGGATTATAGTTGCCTTGCATTAGGAGAGAGTGCCCGTAGGTGCAGGTGGCTCGCCATTCCCAGTATTAATCTTTCTGCCCAACTTCCAAACATGCCAGGATTGGATGATGGTTCAAAAGGGCATTGCTTTGGGGGGAGGGGAAGCTGCAGAGTGTGATTCACAGGCCAGGAAAACAGCCTTATAAGGTTGGCACCTTAAGGAGAGATTGCTCCAAACACCCTCGTATGAGTCACATTCCCTTCTGAAGATTCTCTGTTATTTTGCTGCTCAGTGTTGGGACATCTCTGATCCCACAAAGGTGGTGGTGGAGAGTCAAGCAATACTCTGGCTCCTGATCCGTGTGGAGATGTTCTAAGTTAAAAACCTGATTAAACTTTGCTTGGGTTCTGCCAATGTTGTTTAACCATGACCTAGCAAAATTAATCCACTGCAGGTAAAATAGTCCGTTACCATTTTTATTATTATTTTTTTAAAAAAAACTGTATTAAGCATGGCCTAAGTATTTGGTGTGTGTGTGTGTGTGTTCTGTCTCGTCTGTTCCATCTGACAAATTTTTATCACGTGCTTTGAACTCCAAACCGTCTCTCTGTCAAGCGGAGTCGTTCCATTTTTATGTTCGACATAAAGACTACAAAGTTCTGAGGTCTAGAATAGAGTTTTGCTAATGGGGAATTAAAAACACATGTAAATAATGTAAGAATGTTTATTTGTTGCACATAACTTTTTTGGTATAAAAATAAATGTAGAAATTATCCGTGGATGTCTTTTTGCAGTGTTTCCGTCACGTGACTGTGGCTCTGGGTTTTTTACTTTTTTGAAATGTCTTTAGAGATGCTGCTTCGGAATTGCCTGCTGAGCTTGCTTTTTTTTTTTTTACGACCCTTTTTATTTTTCAGATTTTTCCTTTAACCCTCTTCTTATACCCTCTGGGTAGATTGCTGTCACCATGAATTAAATTCCAAAATAAGTAATTTAAATTTCCCTTTTAATAATGCATCCAAGCATCAGGATCCTTCTTGGGTTTATGTGGCCCTGAGGATAGGAATGGGATCTAGGAATAACAAATACTCTGGGATGAACCAAAAAAACCAAACTTTTAATTATACAAGAAGCGTGTTAGTGTCATACTAGTACTTAAGCATGATGGTTTCAAAGATAGTTATCAGTTCTTAAAGTTTACTTTCGTAGGCTCAGTCACACAGATATACATAAGCTTTCTCCGGTGAACACAGAGTTGCCTGCTTCAGATAGATCAGATTGGTTAAATACACATTTTGTTTCACAGGATGAGTGCGTATGTTGCAGCAAGCATGTGGGGAAGGCATTCCTTCCTGTCTGAGAGAGAAGGGGTGACTGTCTCTTTTAAAATAGTTGCAGTGGGTACACACAGTGCCCCAAGTTGATGTTATTTTGGAAGAGGCATTTGTTGCTTTGTATAAGGAAATGGGTAATGTCTCCTCTTAGATGACTGCCAGCTCGAGTTTTTGGAAGTACTGTTTTTAAAAATATGCCAGTTAAATAATCATCTTTTAAATGATTATGATCAGCTATACTATATGTAGAAATAAGCATAAGCTTTCAAGAACATCTCTCTTCGTCAGAGAACCTCAATTCTTCGGTGAGAACAGAGGTTCTCGAAAGCTTATGCTACAGTAAAATTGGTTAGTCTTAAAGGTGCTACTGGATTCTTTACTATTTTGCAACTACACACTAACACGACTAACTCCTCTGGATCTAGGACTCTAGAAATATAGTATATTAACTGTAGCATCCTTGTTGGATGTTAGTAGAAAAAAAATTTCAAGTATAAGCATGTTGTCATTTTTAAACTTTTTAAAAATTCTGGATTAGAAGGTGAACTGAGGCAGAAAGCACCAGGTAGTCCCAGCCAGGGGTTGGGGGAAAAATTCATCCCAGAGATAAGACCTGGATTGGGAAGTGGGAAAGCAAGATGGGATGAATACGAGGCTTGGCTGTACTCTCTGTTCCTAGATACCTTTGACATGCAGGGAGGTGTATCAACGGGGAATGCTCAAGTGTTCAACACCCCTGCTCTGCTGGTGCCTGAAACGGTGTAGTCCAAGAAATGTTTTACCACCTGCTTCTGCTGCCTGAATAATCTTACCCTCAGACTGTCCCACGTCTTCCTTTCTTTGGTAAAACAAAACGTGCAGTTGGTTGCCTCGTGCAATTTTCTGGGATTTGACTGTACCACATTAAGCTGCAGAGAGGTCAAATTGCAGTCTTGCACGTAACCCTCTAGTTTGCTGTGTGCATGGAATTTGTGAAGGGGGCATGATACGAATGTGCTTTTTCCCTGCCTGCAATCTGAAGTGGTAGAGTCTGGCATTACCTGGCAGTCCTGCTTCTGTCAGTTCAAAGGGGTTACGTGGGGCTCTCAGCAGTCTCATACAGACCCAGACAAGCTTTAGGAGAGTGGCTGCCTCTGCCCCTTCTGATTATGCTCTAGTTTTTTCTAGGAGGTGCTGCTTGGGTCAAAGCTGTGCTGCGTAATGTGACTATAACTGTACAATATAATGCAGATACTCTCCTGAAACTCGTTGTTTTAAAAACAAATCTACCTTTGAGGCAGCAGGATTTGGGACCCTGTTCAGATATCATCTCTGATACAACCTCATTATTGGGCTTCAGCTTAAGCCCTCTCTGCTCTGTTCTCATTATGGGGAGTACCAGCCAACTTTACAGGGCTGTTGTAATAATTACAACTGGATAATGCCTAAGCAGTTGACATCTTAAATCTGTTGCCTTATAAACAAACAGGAGTGTCATGTTTGGTTAAAAACAAGCAAGTGTTCTAGTATATATTCGTGTATGAAAGCTTGTGGCATTATAATTGTGTTTGCCTTCAGGGTGATGTAAATGTCTGGTTCCAGTGGGCCAGTTTATGTGGAATGCTTTGGACACTGAGAGCCAAGGTACAGATGACGAATTACACAAGAACTGCACATGAATGGAGTCACAATGTTAGCATAGAAGCAGATCAGATGGCTTTGTCAATTTCCCCTTGCTCCTCAGAGGGTTTGTTAATTTCCTCTTCACCTCCTGCAGGCTCTGTCAGTTTCACCTCCCCTTCTCAGAGGTGAAGAGGAAATTAACAAACCCTCTGTGGAGCAAGGGGAAATTGACAACGCCTTCCAATCTCTTTTAAAACTCAGCTTCCCTGCTAACATTGCGACTCCCTTCATGTGCCGTCCTCGTGTAATTCGTCATTTGTAGCTTGGCTCTCAGTGCATTATGAATGAATGGTGGTTTAATTTCGGTTAGAAACCAGGTTCCAAAAGCCCCACACTGATCAACAGGACAACTCAATAGCAAGAGACTTAAGGCCGAATTGCCTGTTAATACATGGCTTGCTGCATCAGGTCAATTGAGTGCCTGTGGCAATAGGCCCAGGCTCACCGAACATTGCGCATCAAACCTTCCTATTGCCCCAGTGTCCCTTCTTCCATAAGTGTTCAATGGAATCAGTTCACGTATCCAAATGCTGATTCTGAATTAAGAAACCAGGCAATATAAATCATATGTGACCCAACATGGTGTAATAGTTAGAATGCAGGACTAGGATCTGGGAGACCCAGGTTCGAAACCCCACTCACAGGGTAATCTTGGGCCATTCATACACACTTCATAGAGTTGTGAGGATAAAAGGGACCAAAGGCAAACAATGTAAGCTGCTTTATGTCCCCAACTGGGGAGAAAACCAGAGTATAAACAAAGTATATATGTGCAGGCATAAGTTGGCCGGGTTCCATGACGTCATGGGACCTCCCCAAGCTTCCAGCTTTGATCCAAGCTGCATTTAGCCCTATGTAAAGTTTTCCCCTTGCAAACTTGCTTTTGTTTCCTTCAGAAGCTGATCGGAGAAGAGCTTTTTAACCTAAATAAAATTTATAGGTGAGAAAATGAAACAATCATGGATCGAGTGGAAGGTCATTTCACAAGGCTGACTTGGCTTTCTATAACAGTTCTTGGCAATTTTGATATGTAGACAAAAAATACATGAGTATTTTTTTCTTAAGCTGAAGGCAAAGAGTAATTCATCTATATTTTTTGGCATTCCTGTGATTTAAAAGTGGAATGGGATTCCAGGTATTTAGCTCCTTTTTGACTCTAGCAGGCTTGGTTGTCTCCCTCTTCCAGCTTTAAACAGATGTTCTGTATACCTTGTCTTCTGTTCAATTTTCTATGACAAGTTATTCCAGAACAAAGACGAATCTGCAGCCCTGTCCAAAAGTCAAGTACACTTGAAGGTCTGAGATTGAGGAAAAGAGACATTGTGCTTGGACGTTAGAAATCCGGATTCATTTGCAACCTTCCAGTATCTTTCCTTAAGAAGAAAGGCAGCAGATTTGGGTTGCCGTTGACGGGTAAAAATCCCTTTCTTGTTCCCCATGACACGGAATGTTGCTGTGGATGTAAAAGGCAAGTTAAAAAACAGCAATGTTCCAAATTCTTTGACAGCTAACCTTGCAAGCAGCTACAAGCCACAGAATATCACGTTAGCAAATTCCAGAGAGGTTGCCCCGTTTGCTGTAACCAGGGCTTTTTTTCAGCAGGAACGCGGTGGAATGGAGTTCCGGAACCTCTTGAAAATGGTCACATGGCTGGTGGACCCGCCCCCTGATCTCCAGACAGAGGGGAGTTTAGATTGCCCTCCGCACCGCTGAGCGGCATGTAGGACAATCTAAACTCCCCTCTGTCTGGAGATCAGGGGGCGGGGCCACCAGTCATGTGACCATTTTCTCCAAGTGCAACCCACTGAGTTCTACCACCTCTTTCCCCCGAAAAAAAAGCCCTGGCTGTAACTAAATAAAACAAAAGTCTCTCAGTCTCAAGGTACCGTGAGACTCGTTGTGGCATAGCCTATGAAAGCTTTTCCCACAATGAATTCTTTTACAAGGTCTTAAAAGACTCCTGTTGGGCTTTATTGTGGTTTGCACTAACAGCAGAATATAGCATCCGGCTAATAGCTTCTTTTTTTAAAAAAAGTTTCTACTCGTATTTGCCAGGATGGGCTCTGGCATGTTATTTATTACATTTCTAGACCGCCCTCTCCGTTGGGACGGGCTCAGGGTGGTGTAACAACATACAATTTATAACATACAGTTTAAAACAATAAAAACATTATAAATAAACATTTAAAAACATTATTCCATGTGCAATAAAATTTCTCAAATGGTGGGTATAAATATTAAAATTCAGCATTTTAGGCCCAGGGCTTGGCTTTTACAAGATGACCTGCATCACACTTTGTGTGGTGGTGGACGGTCTTCAGTGGTATGGCCAACAAGAGGACAGCCTAGCCCCCACTAAATGCCTGGCAGAACGACTCCGTCTTGCAGGCCCAGTGGAAAGATAACAAATCCCACCCGGCCCTGGTCTCCTCAGACAGAGAGTTTCACCAGGTTGGAGCCAGGACTGAAAAGGCCGTGGCTCTGGTAGAGGCCAGACGGACCTCCCTGGGGCCAGGGACCATATTCGCTGATCGAAGCGACCTCCAGGGAACATGTCAGAAGGGGTGCATGGTGAAATTTCCACACAGAGGAAGGTTCCAGATTTCAACACTCCCGCCTGATTAACACAACAGCAAGGTGAACTGTACAAACCCAAGATAGCAGTGTGAATTTCTATAAATTGGGACCAATCATAGAATTAAAGATGTATCTTCATGCTGCAAACTGACTTGGAAGCCAAGTATTCAGAGTCTGGGTTACACAGATTCCAGGTTTTTGCTGAGAAATATTTACCTCAAGAGATGGCAGATTTGAGGCACTGGCCTATCTTGATTCGGGCTGTTATGTAAGTTGCTGTTGGGAAATACTGGATGCCATTGCATGTCATCCACTGAACATTCAATCATGGTATTGTATGTTAGCTGCCAAACGGTCACACTTCAAACTGACATTTTACTGTCTGGTGTCAAACATGCCAAAATACAGATAAAATATTCAGGGACGCTTGGAAAAATTTAAATATGCAAAGAATATCCTACGGTTATTTAACTTTGACTTTACAGGGGAAAATTCTGAGGAATTTTTGGAAGCCAAATGTGCTTTGTTTTCCCAACAGAGCCGTAAGGATACAATTTAAACATTTATAATTCCTACTGTTCTCGGTGGGAAGAAAGTTAAGCATACATTTACCTCTTCTCTAATCAATGGTGTTTAAAAATGCTTCAATCAGGACAGGTCATGCTGTAAAAGCTCACTAAATGAGTTTGCAGTTTTCACCCAACACAGCCATACCTTGTTCAGTCATAAAATCAGCAAAATTCCAGATGAGCTCTCCAATGACGTATTCCTTCCTCTTTTGATCAAAGATGGTGTGATATTGTTTTAGTACAGCTGCTTGATACTCTTCTGTGAACATAAGGGGAGGGTCCTGAAGGCATTAGGAAAGAGGAATAAAAATAACATTCGATTTATCTACCGCCCTTCAGGACAACTTAATGCCCACTCAGAACAGTTTACAAAGTATGTTGTTATCCCCACAACAATCACCCTGTGAGGTGGGAGGGGCTGAGAGAGCTCTGAGAGAGCTGTGACTGACACAAAGTCACCCAGCTGGTTTCAAGTGGAGGAGTGAGGAATCAAACCCGGCTCTCCAGATTAGAGTCCTGCCGCTCTTAACCACTACATCAAACTAGCTGAAGAATGTGAGGCGATCTTAAGTGAAACAGGTTCCTGTGTAAGTTGTGAATGAAAGGTACACAAGAACCATCCATATGAAATAAATGTAAGATACGCATGAGATCTTGTTTTAATGTGTTGCACTAGGGTTCTGTTGAAAGGGGATGAACAGTGCTATCTCTGCTTGAGCCGTGACCAGCATGTTTGGAGGAACCTTCTGGAAAGTTCTACTGGAGACTCAAGAAGGTGGTACTCATCTTACCTCATAATGTTCACTCCGTATTTACAGACAAGAGCAAAAGAATATCCTTGGATGTTTTCAACTGCCTATATTAGTCGTGGTGGTGGTGGAACTGAACTGAACTGAAATAGGTGGTTCCCTACCACACACGCCACTCACGCTATGGATGCCAGCGACAGCGTCGGCTCCGTATTCACTCTGGATGATGGGTTTCTGGTGAGTTTTGTACCAGTTCTCAAACTCTGAATTGAGCTGTAGCTGAATGACTTCCAGGTGCCCAGGATCGTGGTACCAGGAGAAGTAGTTGTTCACACAGATAACGTCCACGTAAGGTGCCTATGGACAAACTCGGCTTAGTCTGAGTGAGGAAAGAAGGGCCTTCATTGCACTTCTTAGAAAGCATGCTCCTCCCAGCAAAGCAGGCCTCTGAATAACCTTTCTAGGAGGGGGTATTTAGTCCCACTCCCACTCCCCCGCCCAGTGCAGGAAATCCAAACGGAAACATCCCTCACAGAGACCTATCCAGCTGATGCCTGAAGATTTCCACTGAGGAAGAGCCCATCAGTTGGTTTCATTGTTGAATCTCTTACCAGTAGGAAATTTCTCCTAATGTTAAACTGAAATTTGCCCTTCCATAACAAAAGCCCATCATATCTAGTCTTGTTCTCTGGAGCAGCAGAGAATGCATCTTTGCCCTCTCCCATACGACAGCCCTTTAGGTAGGAAAAGGAGATTCTCTTGTCTCCTCTCCATCTTATACAGACTCAGTTCATTCAGCCTTCCTAGTAGAGCTTGTTTTCTAGACTTTTATCCATCTTGGTTCCAGCTTATCCACCTCTTCCTTAAAAGTGTGATGCCCAGAATTGGACATAATACTTCAGATGACATCTGACTCACGTGGAACAAAGTGGAGCTGTTACTTCTCATGACTTGGGTACACCACAGCTATTAACGCGGCCTAACAGCTAATGTTTCTTGTTTAAAGACAATGTGATAATGGTGTTTACCCCTTGATCGCGAGCGTAATTAGCGTTTGAGACGTATGTCACAGGCCGGGTGGGGTCCATAGCTTTGGTGTGAGCAATGACTGTCCTGTGGGCCAAGAGAAAAAAGCAGAAATTTATTCGTTCAGGATTGCAGTATCTGATTAGGCTATTTCCCCCCTTCCCAAGCTTTTTTTTTTTTACTAAGGTTACCAAGGAGCCTGTTTCCAGGCCTCCAGGGGGGTGGGGCAGAATTGATGTCATTCACCAAAGGCAAGGCAGATTAACAGCCAGGAACCATAACACATCAGTCAGTGATCCCTTAGAGTCTGTCTCCTAATGCCAGGGTCCCCCAGACAAACACACTTGTACATTGAACCTGGAACCTTATCCTGGCTTCAACACTATGGCCAGAAGCAGTAGTAGATGTGCCAGAAAACCAACCGGGGGTGTTGCAATGTACAGCTGAAAGAGCACTACCTCTGGCCACCAGCCGTAGCCTTTGCTAGGAAGTCAAGATTCAAGCCATCAGTCTTTGGCTGCTTTGCTCAGTAGGCACTACTGCCTTTCCGCAGGAGCAGTGTCTGCTTTTTGTCTCCATCTTCCTTCTGGTTCTCCCAGTATGCTTGTCCCTTTTACATGTTCAGCCCATGGCTGTATAAACCATTTCCCACGTAGGATGTATTTTTAATGGGCTGAAACATTCACTTAGAGCAGAACCACAAGTGACAAAAGGCACAGATTGGACACTTGTCAGCTTCCCTCAAGTTTTGATGGGAAATGTAGGCAGCTTGGCGGAATGTTGGACAAGTGACAGTTGAAAAGTCCATTGGACAGCAGTCAGAGAGCAAAGCTGCGAGACCAGGATGCCTACATTTCCCATCAAAACTTGAGGGAAGCTGACAAGTGTCCAATCTGTGCCTTTTGTCACTTGTGGTTCTGCTCAGAGTGCCCACCTGAGGATGAGATGCATGGGAGGGACTGGATCCATGTGGTTTTTTTCTTAACTTTCCCCTGTTTATGTGTAATGGGGGAATACTGGCTTGCTCTCTGCCTTTTAAGGTAGCACAAATAAAAGAGCAGAAAGGAGAACATGAGAGTCCAGGAAAGGGTTAAAAACTTAATTGAAAGACTGAAAGAGACTATGAGGCAGGGCCCTGGACCTCTGCTGAATATCTACTGGCACCACTGTACTGTCCCCATCACCTGCAGTTTAGAATTATTCAGTGAATGAATAAAAAGTACTTTACTGAGATGCTTCTTCTTTGGTGGTTTCTTACAAGTCATGAAGAATAGCTCTTTTGTTTTTTGTTCGCATGAACACAAAACCTTGTTGCATGGAGTGTGCAAGCTATGAAGTCTGCCTTACACCGATCTCCACACCGTGGCTGATACTCACTTAAAGTAGTACGCTGCTGGGGCCAGCTCTGAGGCTGGTTCGTTGGCCACCGACCACATGACGACCGAGGGGCGGTTTTTGTCCCGGCGGATAAGCTCCTCCATCACGATGAGGTGATGCTGGAGAGATTTGTTTCCAAAGTTGGCACTGAAAGGAAGCAGCAAGATGCCATTCCCTTAGGCTTCAAACCAACGTATGAAATTCATCTTTCCTCCTTTTGGAAGCTCCCTGAGTGCACCTCTTCTCTCTGTCTGTCCCGATTGCTTTTATTTACTGAAAACATTGCTTCGCTAATAAGCAATTAGCAAAGCTTTGGGGATGGCTTGCTTTGATGTGTCCTTCCCAATGCCCCCCACTTCCTATGTTAATTTTAATTCCCAATATCTCTACCTCCCACCTTTCTATGCAAGACCCCCTACGGCCATGTTAATTTAAAGCAATGAAAAGAATTTAAAATGTAAAGCGAGCAAGAGCAACAGATGCACACGTGAGCTCACAGGCACAGCAGAGAACTTTCAGATATTCAGCAAAGGAGCAGGAATATTGGTCATTGTGTGTAAAAGCAGTGCAGTTTATTACATTGCCATGCCATCTAAAAAACAGCCTGTCGGCTTTCCTCTCTCAGACCAGAGTAGGAGTGATTCCGCACAGGTTGGATAATGCACTTCTAATCCTCTTTATAGATCATTTGGAATGGATTTTTTTGTGCGCGGAACAAAAAATCCACCTCAAACGATTGATAAAGTGCATTGAAAGTGCATTATCCAACATGTGCAGAATCAGCCTAGAAGAGCTCTAATGGTGGAGATCTTTCTACCTGCACTGTTCTTCTGTGACAGCTGATATCGTTCCTAATGGCCTCACTGCCAAAATGCATTAGAATTTTTTTTAAGGAATCCATGGAGCTCTTAATGGCTCACCTGTCTTTCATGCCCACTCCGGGACACTCGTCAATCACTACGATGCCATAGGCATCACAGAGTTCCATTATCTCCTCGGCGTAGGGGTAGTGGCTTGTGCGAAAAGAATTGGCACCGAGCCAACGCAAAAGGTTGAAGTCCTTCACAATCAGGGACCAGTCCAATCCTTTGCCACGGATCTGTGTGAGAAGGAAGGGACCTGATGAACCCTTCTAGGAACTAGTGAGAGCCACGTTTTCACATTACAGTTTTAGCTGAGGACTGAAGTCCTTTGTGCAGCCCCAATGGATGTCTAGGCATGGATTCATCTACAAGAGCCAGCGTGGTATAGCGGATAGAACGTCGGACCAGAATTTGGGAGCCCTGGGTTCAAAGCCCTGTTTTGCCTTGAAGATCGCTTGGATGTTTTTAAATTTTCTCCCCCACCCTCAATAATTAAAAAATAAAGATTATTTGGGTAATCCTGGGCCAGACTCTCTCAGTCTGCTCCTTCTCACAGGGTTGATATGAGGATAAACCAATACAAGGAGTTGCATGCGTCCTGCTCTTCAATATCCTGGGAGGAAGGATAGACTAAAAATATTGTTAGAGCAACAGAGTTTAATTTTTTTTTAATCAACAGATACAGACAGACTATGAGCTCCTTCTCTCTGAGTGATAAACTAGGGTCTAGATTCCAACTGCATTTGAGGGCTTTAGAAGGATGTCAGCCTTCACTAGTGGGTCTCTTTTCAACATCATCTTCCCTCTGTTCCTTCTTGCCTGTCTAATGTAATCTATCTGGCATGGGCCACATTGTTTCTTAATTTCATATGGCAAAGCAAAGAGAGAGTTCCGTGAAATAACGACAGCAACAGATAGATACAATCGTGGATGCTAACTAATCGTCAATTCAAAATTACACTATAATATTGAATATTTAATAAATAAGTTATCATCAAGTTGTATCCAATTCTTATGGTGGAAACCTTGAACCCGTGAGAGTAAGTAATGATGGCAACTTACAACCAATACCACTATGACACTGAGAAAATACTTTCCATTAAGTTGCCATGTTTAAAGCTGTGAACCTACTAGTGCATAATCCTATATCATGCAATAAATATTATAAGTCAATCAAAAATGAAATATTGCACTAATCCCACCCATGTTCCATGACACAGTTCTAAATGTGGATCGGTAAGATAAAGTTAACATCTAGTTATAAATCAATTTATAGTCCAAAGTTTGTGAAAGTCCTTCTACACCCACTGAGTCGAGCCCAATAATCAAAGGAAAATGGTGACTGAACGGGTCATCCGGTTCATTTTTTCATCCCGTTTCGTAGCCTTGATGATAACTTATTTATTAAATATTCAATATTGTACAGTAATTTTGAATTGATGATTAGTTAGCATCCACGATTGTATCTATCTGTTGCCGTTCTTAATTTCGTATGGCACCCAGCTCATGGCTGGCGTTGAACAACTGGCTTAGCAGGAAACATACTCAGCCTGACTCACATCGGCATCTTCGTGTTTGTTGACCCCATGGAAGTAGAAAGGCTTCCCGTTGATGAGGAACTGGGTGCGGGTGACCTCCACCGTACGGAAACCGACAGGCTGGATGTACTTGTCTTCAGAGACCTCTCCATTCATCATGGCAGACAGCGTGACCTGCATCCCAAAGATGCCCCCTTTTGCATTAGCTTGCCAGGTACATGGTCCCACACCCAGCACTGTTCCCCATTGTCCCCATCACTGACAACCAGCCCCCTCCTCTCCAACCCACATGACTGAAGCCACTGTGTACTCCAAGGAGAAACTAAACGGGCATGCCAAGTTTGCCTGCACAAATTTTGTTTTAAAAAATTGCATATGCTGCCTCTTCAGAGACACGGTTCATGGGGTAAATAACACATGTCATATTTACATACACCTGGATAGCTCAGGTGAGCCTGATCTCGTCAGATCTCAGAAGCTAAGCATGATCGACCTTGGTTAGTAATTGGATGAGAGACCTCCAATGAAGACCAGGGTTGCAGAGGCAAGCAATGGCAAACCACCTCGGTTAGTCTCTTGCCATGAAAACCCCTCCAGGGGTCGCCATAAGTCAGCTGTGACTTAAGGTCACTTTCCACCACACCACATTTACATATGTTTGCTATCTCTGCATATGATCATCGGCGTCTCTTAATAAGAAGCGGAAACTTGGTCACTGGGTTTTCCAAAATGATGGGCACTTCCCAAAGGAGGGGGGGGGGCTTGCAAGACTGTTTCAGCACATACAGGATTCAAACAGATCCTGTGAGCAGAAGTAACCCCTTCCCAGGCTTTCCAGGATGGCTTTTTATGCTAACTCCCAATATATGGTAGGCCACCTCCCATGGGGACTTTTGGTACAGAGGAAGGGATTATGTGCTGAATAGCTGGCAACATTCATGCTACATAAGCAGTTTGGACTTACGATCACTATGTTACCTCTAAGTAATAAAGGTACCCAGGCTGCTCATTCATCAGATAGGGCCACCAAAGGTTGGGATTCCTCACTTTGAGTTCCCCAGCCGAGCCGTTTCCCGTAGCAACCACAGCACCATCTCTATTTCGCAAAGTCAGAGCCAGAGAGTAGTGAGGGCTCCCGCGTATCGACAACAAATACTGTACCAAACCTGGCCCAAAGGAAACACAGAGGGTTAGAGGAAAGCACAGTATAGTGGCTGCAAGGATATTCTGGGTTCGAGTATCACCTGGGCCACAAGCAGCCATAGGGAAATCAAACCTCCATCAGCAACTTTGTGATAATACTGGTCTACTTTACAGGGTTGTTTTCACACTGCTTTGGAAATGCTCGCAAGGGTTTCTCGTATCTTTGGACAGTCTACGGGTGAGTCGGGCTACAGAACTGAACCTGGCATCTTCTGCATACAGGAGGACACATTCTGCAACTGAGCCTCATCCCCAAAGCGCACAAATGTATGAAGCTCTCTTGCAAAAAGTCAGACAGCAGTCCTTCTACCTCAGTCTCTCCTTGGACTGCGGCTGCAGCTGGAGGGGTCAAGCAGAGACAAGTCTTTCACCAGCCCCTCAGATTCTTAAACTGACGATGTTGCATACAAAAAAGCAGGCACTCTGCCCCTCCCGAACATACAAAACCGCTCAAAGTCTCAGTAGCCACTGGCTCTAGTCTGATCTCTGATCAGCAGCAGCTCTCTGGGCTCTCAGACCGGGAAAAGTCTTTCCCCAAAACATTTGCTATCTGAGCTCTGCTAACTGGGTTTCAACCAGGGACCTGAGATCTCCAAAATTACACAATCAAAAAGCATGATATCAGTCGCAACACCTACAATAACTTGGATGGTCTTTCCTTATAGGAGAATTCCACAACAGATTAAATGCAGTACATGCAGGGCTGGCCCGCCCATTGAGGCCAGCCCGGAAGCCGCCTCCGGCGCTAAGGCGCCGGAGGGGCAGCCGGCCTGGGGGCAGGGGTGCGCTACTGCGCCCGGCCAGGAGCGTGTGCTGGCGGCGGCAGCGCAGGGCCACTGAGCAGGCAGCGTCCCAGCCCTCCTGCCCAGTTGTTCTGTGCTGCTGCTGCCGCCACTGCCAGCACACAGCTGTGGGCCAGGTGCAGCAGGCAACCGGGGCGGCGCGCGGAGCATCTGAGCCAGAGGGCTGGGAGGAGGCACACCACCACGCACCACCCCAGCCGCCTGCTGTGCCTGGCCCACAGCTGCTCCACCTGGCCAGGAGCACATGCTGGCGGCAGCAGTGTGGGGCAGCTGAGAGGGCAGCCTCCCTGGCCACTGGCTGCGCCTGGCCCCCAGAGCAACTGAATGGGAGGGCTGGAAGCCCCCCTCTGTGCGCACCCAGCCCTGTGTGATGATGTCACACAGAGTGACATCATCACACAGTCCGGTGCGCGCGTGCACAGCAGCAGCCCTTAAGCTGCCTCAGGTGCCAGCAACGCTGGAGCCGGCCCTGAGCACATGTGATGCAAAAGATAGTGAGGTGTAGTGGTTTGAGTGTCAGACTGTGCTCTAGGAGACCCAGGTTCTAATCCCCACTCTCTTATGGAAGCTTGCTGGGTGATCTTGGTCCAGTCACACCCTCTCAACCTATCCTGCCTCACAGGGTTGTTGTAAGGATAAATGGAAAGAGAGGAGAATGATGTAAACCACTTTGGGTCCCTATTGGGGATAAAGGTGGGATACAAATTATGTAAAATAAAAAAATAAAGATTTGCAAAACACACACACACTATCTTAATTTCTGAACAGGAGAGAAATCAATCAAATACTTGAGACTGTTGAGATATGAAAAAGACTATCTTCCTCACCCCCTGAATTTCTATTAAAGAATCGTGAGAATGTACAAACCTACCAATGTTTTCTGCCAGATCCGTGGTTACTGTGATGTCATCTATGTAGGCTGAGGGTGTGGTATACAGGATGACCGGGCGGTGGATCCCAGCGTAGTTAAAGAAATCAAACCTTGTGTTTTGAACAAAGTAGCCTTTGGGATACCTGTATTGAGGCAGGGGGGAAGGAGGTAACAGGGTGGGGTGGGAGGTGGGGGAAGAGTCCCCAGTTGAGAATGAGAATTTATAGTATTTATTTATCATTCACTTTATTTATACTTTTGTCTTTCTCCTCAGTGACGGCCCAAAGTAGCTTATGTTGTTCTCCTCTCCTCTTATTTTATCCTCACAACAACCCTGTGAGGTAGATTAGGCTGAGAGGGGAGTGATGGTCCAAGGTCACCCAGCAAGTTCCCATGGTGGAATGGGAATTCAAATGTGGGTCTCCCAAATCCTGGTCTGACACGCTAGCCACTATACCACACTAGTTTCATGATAATGCTTAACGCTGTCCTCCTGCCCTTGTGGGGCATACCGCAAAGTCAGACCAGTAGTGTATAGATCCAGAGGAGTTAGATGTATTACTCTGACGAAGAGAGCTGTGGTTCTCGAAAGCTTATGCTACAATAAAAGTTGGTTAGTCTTAAAGGTGCTACTGGACTCTTTACTATACAGTTGTGAATATTCTCCAATGCAGGGGGGCTGGATCCAGAGTTAGGATCTGATCAAAAGCCCTGAAGGGTGGCAGACCATACTCTTCCTGACAGAGAAAAACAGGCTCCTCATGTTTACACCAGGCCCCACGATTCCAGAGGCCTTTTAACACTTGCTGACTGGCAATATTACGCATCCTGTTTCCCTTCTTTGTCTGAAGGCCTGAGGTGAGGAAGTGACACTGTGACCGAGAGAGAGGTAGTTGACCGCAAAACAGATGATGTGGATGAACAAGCCAAGTGAATTCTCTCCCCGCCCCACCCCTCTGTTGGGCCTGGTTGGAAAACTCCTTTCTAACAGGACAATCCATTCAGTCCCTGAACCTGAGCAAAGCCAAGTGTAGAGTTGTACAGAGACATCTATTAAATACAGTGTTATCCATACTTCTACTTGGAAGAGCAAATGCTCACGTTACAAATATCACCATGGGCAGCCGGAACCTGCCTCTTCAGAACAGCTCACCCAGGATAAAAGCCTGCTGAGTACAGAGTGCCTGCGCTGAATTCAAGAGACCCGGGTTCAAAGGAGTGATCTTGAGCCAATCACCATTTTCTTGGCCATATTTACCTCACAGGTTGCTGAGAAACTACCACACACGTTAGTCCGAGCTCTCTGAAGAAGCGCTAATCCATAAAATACTGACTAGATCATTGTTGCCTGATCTGTAGATGTCTCATTCTTGCAGCAGCTGTCTTGTAGATGTGCCAGGAGAATCTCTCCGTGTTACATGTTAGCTACTGCAAGGGGCAAACCACAACACAGACCGTTTCCAGACATATTGTGTACTTTTAGATGCTCCAGCTTTATATGACGCCTCAGAAAGCAGCTTGGGAAGTGAGAGCTTAAACAGGTTTACAGCCCATGGGTCTCTTGCAGAAACTGTAGTACTGAGTACTCAACAGATAGTCTCGAGGTACCAAGAGTTGATGAGATGCACGAGAAATAATGTGTTACAATTAGGGTTGCTAACTCTGGGTTAGGAAATACCTGCAGATCTGGGGGTGGAGTCTGGAGACAGCAAGGTTTGGGGACGGGAGGGACCTCTGTGAGGTACAATGCCATAGAGTCCCCCCTCCAAAGCAGCCGTTTTCTCAGGGGAACTGATCTCTGTCATCTGGAAATCAGTTGTAATTCCAGGAGATCTCCAGGCACCACTTGGGGGTTGGCAACCCTAGTTACAATATTTAATATGTAAGATGGACCAGTTTATAGCATTTGACAGCATTATATAGCCAACATGAAAGAGTGTGTGACCGTGAGCTGGGCAGCAGCTAAAACCTTATACTTGGTTCCTGCCAAGCAATCCAGAAATGCTAACAAGCCTACAATGCTCTAATTTTGCATCAAAATGTCACATCTGATAGTGAAATTTTAATGCCAAGAATGGTGAACAGGGATTTTTTAAAAAAATTGCAAATAATTGCTTCAGCCCTTGGGGAAAAAATTGCACATGAGAAAAAGAAACAAAGCTCAGACACCCAACAGACCACAGTCAAAGTTCTTTTCTAGGGAGAACACTGCAGAATCTTTGCTAACGGAAGAATGATAGAGCAGCAACAGGATCTGTTTGTCTGTCTCCCCACCGCCCCACACACCTTTGTACACCTCCTACAGGGCTGTGAACTTACATGGACTCATCATTGAAATACTGAATAGTCCCCGGAGGCAGCGTGTGGGGTGTCAGGGTGTTGTTGACAGCGATGGTGATGCGACATGGTTGGGCAGGCTGGAGGAGGCTGCTGATCTCCGCTTCAAAGGGGAGGTGGCCACCCTCGTGTTCCGTCACCTGTACCCCGTTGACCCACTGCAAGGAGATAAATCAGAAGTCCAGAAAGGAATACAAGAGCACCATCGACAACCCTCCTCTTTCTGAATGCAAGATCCTAGCAGGTTTGAATAGAAGGCTTCAGAAACAAGGCCTGGATTGCCTCACTGTTTGCACCCTCATGATAGCTTGCTGGAGGAAGTTGCTACTGGCCCTGTTCTCGTTCAGTTTCACTCATCACAGATGCCGTGTTATGGAAAGAGAGCCGGACTAGGACCTCAGTTCAAGTCCATGAAACTCTGTGGGTGACCCTGGGCCAGCCTCTCTCTCTTAAACTAAGTGATCTCACAAGGTTTCCGTAAGGACAAAATTGGAGTGGGAAGAACCTTACAGGAAGAGCCGAATACAAATGTGATAGAAATGCAGTGCTTTCGAAAGGTGTCAGCTCACATGTGCAACTATGCATCACATTCATGCACGGCTGAATCTAACCAGAAGCACTGATTAAAAACGGCTGTTCTAAATATAGCCAACTGTGAAATGTGACTGTTCTGGAATCAGGCGAGCCAGGCCCTATGGGAGAATCAAGGACCCACAGCTCTGCGGCTGGTGGCAAGGATCTGCTGCGTGGGGTATCTACCAAGACCAACAGCCCAAAAGAGAGTACCAGCCAGAGATGCTTGGTCCATTCTCGTTCCCCAGGAATGGGAGATTGTCATGGGGGCTTCTGGGACAATCACCGATTTCGTGCTGGGAGATGGGTCTACAGTAAGCTCCTTTGAGCAGTGGTGGGGCTTCAAAGAACATGAAAAAACCAGGCTCAGTTCTCTCTTCTGCTCTGTGTGGGCATGCACAAGAAGACTCCATGCATAGTGAACAGGCATCAGAAGCCATCTTAGCCTAGCCTCCCACCAAAAAAAAACCTCCACTGAAGCTGGCTTTGAATAGGTATGTTGTGTCAAAGTGTTTCCTGTGGACTCACTACAATGGAATAGTAGTGTGCGCTGCCAATCCGAAGCACCACACGCGTCCTAGCCTCATTCAGGAGCCAGCGGGCAGGCGGGAGCACCTCCTTCTCATACCAAACCCAGCCGATGTACTTCCGTAAATTTGGATCCTGAGTGATCTCGTTGAAGCTTGCAGGGACTGGCATGTCAATCACTGGCCCAGTCTGAAAAGGAAATTCAAACGTTAGGGGGGAGCTGCTCTTCCACTCTGGTCAACTTTGCACCCATCTAGTTATTCAAAGCAAGTGTCTCTTGCCAGGACAGCTACATCAAGTACAACTTTCTTTCTGGATATAATCATGTGCCTCCAACAGCAGCTTAACACAGCATGAAGATAAAGGGCACATATAGGAACAAGGATCGGGCAACTATTGGGAAACACTTTTGCCACATCATTACACACACAAAAAGCTTGATTTTGTAGTCTAAGAGCAGAACCACAAGTGACAAAAGGCACAGATTGGACACTTGTCAGCTTCCCTCAAGTTTTGATGGGAAATGTAGGCATCCTAGTCTTGAAGCTGTTGCCAAGTAGGCCCCCTCTCCTGCTTTAAGGCCTGCCATGGACTGTGCCAGTTTCCTGCATTGCTGTTTCACTGCTACACCCAGATTGCTATGCATGTGTGTACTCTGATACACGTGTCAGTTTCCTGCCTGCTTGTTAATCACCTTGTGGCTGCAATAGACTGTGTTAGTTTCCTGACACCATGTCTGGGTAACTCCACAAAGGACTTTCTTCCTGGGCAACCCTGCCCAGACTTATACCTGGACTTCCCAGTGTGTTTGGACTTTGTTAAAAAGTGTGCCCCATGCCTGCCTCGCCATCTGCCACGAACCGTGCCTGTTCCCTGCTATGGACTGTGTTTTACATGCTGTTCCCCCTGCCTCCATGGAAGCCTGCCTCACCTGGCCCAAGCCGCTGCTAGCAGCCGGGCACCTGCTGGGGAAACCCAGCGAGCCTGGCTAGGCGCTCCCTGGTCAGTTCCCGCCTGGAGCCTCCCGCGGGTCGGTCCCCGAGCTTGCCCTCGCTACCGGGCAACCTGCTAACCAGCCCCCACCATGCCCAGCCGGCGACCATGTTCTTAGGCAGCCAGAAGACCAAGAGAAGAAGCCTGTTTTGGGAAGCCATTTCAGAGAAGCGGACACACCACGTACGCAGCAAGAGTACCTCGCCCCGCTCTGCATATTTTAGGAGCCGCCCCAGAGAAGAAGCTAAGTGCCGACCATCCCAAGCACTTAAAGAATGCATCTCAAAGAAACCTCTACATTCCAGAACTGATGACATCAGGGCAAGCCCTGTCCGCTGGAACATCCATTCAGCCCACTCGGATTTCCCCCTCCCTCCTTTGTTCCCTTTTCCTGAGGTGTCACTGTAACACAATCAGATTCCTAAAGTGGCCCATCCAAGCCATTCAGTAACCCATTAAAGCCTTTGTTTTAACCCGTGAGAACCACCAAGTACAGCACCAGCCCCAGGGTACGTTTTGGGGTATTTAAGCTGGTCCCTCAGACCACACGGTGCTCGTGCCATTCCTATCCAGACCCCCTTGCTGTCTGTCCGTGGATCCATTGCTGGCATTGGACCACCTCGCTGTCGTGTCTCCGCTCCGCTTCAGGATTGTAAGTATTTCCCTTATCATCGTGGGTACCTGCTCAAGCGACCGCCTCTATATTTCTTACTCTGCATTTCCTAGTCCTTGTATGCTCTCTTGTGTGTATGTGCAAGTTCAGGCTTACGCCACACTATTAGTAAATACACGTGTTTATTGAACCTATTTGTAGTCTGCCTCTTTGTCACTACAGTGTCTGCAATTGGGACCTCTGTAAACATTGGTTTGATCCGCGCTATTTTTAGTTCCAGACTGCTAAGCTAATTTCCCCATTATAAAAAGCAGTTCTGGTAACAATTTACTGGTGGAGAATGCAGGCATAACCCGGTTCGTGTGAATCCACGTGAGTCAACACGCGTGTTTTCAGCGAACTGCCGTAGAGGAAAATTTTCCAGACCTCTGGATAAAGAGCGCAATTTAGCTCAGGGAATTAAAAGCGTGAGTGTGTGTGGCTCTAGCGAGCAATTCTATCTTGTGGGTTGGCTTTTCCCCATTTCCTTCAGCCAGTTTCGGACTACTCACCTTATTTTGTGCACTGTGAGGCTTTACGGCCGTTATAACCGGTGTATCTGTGGGTGAGGACCTCTGAACTGGTGAAGTTCCTGGCCACCTTCCGGGCCGCCTAAACGCGTCTATGTGGGTGGGATCCCAGAAGTAGGCTCTCTCTCTCTATATCTTCTGAAGCAACACATATAAAACTCTCTTCCGCCCTCCCCCGTCTCTCCTAAGTCCGTCCAAACCCTGTTCCTGCCAGCACTTAGGCTTCAATCCCCGCTCCGGAGGAAACGTGAAGGGATCGATAGTCCGTTCGTTTAGTTTAGTTTTGGGAATCTGAAGCCAGGTTCCTGAAGCCCTGCGGCAGCCGGCCACACCGTGCTTGAGAGTTTTAAGTTAGACTCTTGGGCGCACCTCGCTTGGGAGTTAGTAGGACTCTTGAGCGCTTTCTGCTTCGGAGTACAGTAAATTTACTCCTGGGCACTTTTGCTTGGGGACGTGCAGAGGCAGTCCTTGAGCGCTTTTGCAGTCTTTTGGTCAAGGCTTGGAGACAGTTTAACCGTTTGTCTCTGAGCACGAGGCCTGGGGACACTTTGAATTTAGTTCTTGGGCAGAGAGCTTGAGAGCATTTTTAGCTTCTAAGCAGAGGCTTGGGAGCATTTCTGGTTTTCTGAGCGCATAGGTTTGGGAGACCCCTGAGCTTTGGCTTCTAGGCAGAGGCTTGGAAGCACTGAGCATTTTGGTTCTTGGGCTTAGAGAGCTTGGGAGCACCTTCTGAGCCAGTAGACTGGGCAGCACTGCTGCTAGTCCAGACTTTTCCTGGTCCCGTGGCTTACAGGCAAGCTTGAAACGGGAATAGGATTTTTCCCTTCTCCCCTGGTGGAGAAGAACAGAGTATAGGACCCTTAAATACCCTTGTGAACCTAAAAAGTAGGACCCTTGGGAAACGAAACCTTGTGTAGGACCCATTAAAATCCCTGAGAACCCAGTTTAAAATCCTTGAGGACCCGAAGGAAAACAACCTCCGAACGGCCCATAGAGAGGAAAGTTTTTAAAGGCCCCGATCGCCCACCCTTAGTGCCGCTGATCCACTCCTTAATCTTCCCCGGATCAGCCCAAAACGAAAGGAAAATGTACTGGGCCAGCCCCACCGTGCCCCGCCTGGGGAAGTGGATAGTTAAGAAGGGAGATTGCCCTTGGGAAGCCGGTTCCTTCAAGGGACCCGACCCACTCCAGATAGTTAGAAGCGCCTTCCAGGATTTCTGTGAGAAGGAAAAACCCAACTCAAGTAAGAAGGATAGATATGGGACTTGGGCACTTTTTACCGCCCTACAAGACAGCGTGTCCCTAATTAGTAAGTTGCAGGCAGCGCAGGAGGACAATGAACAAGAGATAGAGAGATTAAGGAAAGAAAAGAAGGAGTACGAGGAGAGAGCAGCCGAGTGGCGTTCGGAGCGAGTTAATTTCATATTGGAGAAACAGGGATTAACCACTGCCCTCCAAGACGCTCAGCACAAGGCTGAAGTGGCCACCGCTCGTGCTGACATGACTGAGCACGCTTTAATCGAAGGCCAGGAGAAGATTGCAAAATTGACACATGCTGCCCAGTTCATGGCAGAGCAGAAAGTTGCCAAAGTAACCGCCGCGGACCACTCCGCCTGTAGGAGGGAGCAAGAGACCCTAAAACGGCACTTAGGAATGCAGCAGGCCGTAATTTTCGCCGTGCATCCTGCCGCCCTCTTGGCCCTCCCCAAAGACAGTAACGATAGCTGGGCATCTTACCCGCCCCAGCCCGAAGAAGCCAAGCAGCCCCTTCACCCAGTAGCAACCAGGGAAATTAGCTCCACGGATGAGAAAGGCAAAAAGACCGATCAGGTCATTAAGGAATCCCGCTACTGGAGGCCCGATGAGCTCCATGCCATAGCCGTGAGCTCTTGACCCACCCTCAGCTCCACCGCACCCTCCAGAGCATCCAGAGGGACGGGGACACCACTGTGCTGGTCGTGTCCCACAACAGAAAGGAGATCCTGGACCTGGTCCAACGGATCAAGACCACCGGAGAGCACTCGTGGTGGGAAACCCTATTTGGCTGGAGCCCCACTGCCACTGGAATTTACAATTTGGCTTTGCACCCGATCGTAGTTATTTTGGCCTTCCAAGTTTTGTTGTGTGCCTCACTGCTTTATTTGTGCTGTTGGAGACGCCGACAGCTCCAGCAACTCCGGATGTCCTACTGCTTGGATCGTTACAGTCCTGACCTCCTCCTGCCTTAATGGTTGCTCTTGGCGCCCTATTTTTCCTTTGCTTATCCTATTATTTATGTTATTATGAACTGTGCTTGTGTGTTGATGCTCACATGTATGGACTCTGAACCGGCCCCACGGACGCTTTGCTGCCGGACACCGATCCGAGGCCCACTTGTGGACTAGGGGGGACATATTTCTCTGCCTCCCGGCCCACAGCCCACCTCCGAACGACCGCCAGCAGCGTTACCTCCATGAGGACTAGAACTGTGTGCCTGAAGCCCTTCTCGCCGCCCACCGACCCTGCTCTGCGGATTGACACGGACAGCAAGGGGGGGGTGGAAGTGTGTTTTGGAACACATGGACTAAGTTTGCTTGTTCCTGTATATATGCAACCCAGTCCAGCAGCTGTACTGCAGACTGAGCCGCCTGTGATCTTTGTTTTTAATTCTCCATGAATTTCTTTCCATTGCCTTTCATGAATTTCGCCCCTATGAATTTAGCCCCGAACTAACCCCTCACTCTGTCTATTGCAAGTGTGCCTATGATCCTCCCATGAACTGGGATCTTTTAATCACCCCCTATCGATTTTATTCCTATGAAGTTTCTTTTAACTTTATGAAATGCCTTTTAACTTGACTCCCTCTGCCACATCAATTTTAACCTATTTATCATCTTATGAATTGGGTTTTAACTGGGACTTCTCATGAACGGTCTCTTTTAAAGGTTATTTAGTTATTGATTTTAAACTTTATGAATTTGGTTTTAATCTGGCCGCATGAATTGGTCTTTTAATTGCGAATTCTATTTTTCTGCCCCTGTGAGCCCTTCCGCCGCCTACCCTCATGAATTGTTTCCTCGCACTTGCTTTTACTATTGCTGCTTTTATTTATGAATTGCTTTTAATCTTATATATATATATTGCTTTTAATCACTTATGAGTTGCTCCACTTTCAACACTGTATTCATGAACTGGCCTATGCATTACTTGCACTTTTCACCTTCCATCATATATGAATTACTCCTTCTATGAATTGCCTTCGCTTTTAACCTTATGTCTCTGAACTGATCTATGTATATATGAATTGCTCTATGAATTCCTTAACTGTACATGAATTAGCCCGCTTTTAATCCTGCATTCATGAATTGATCCATGAATTGCCCCTGCTTTTAATCTTTTGATGTATATGAATTGCTCATTGCTATGAATTGTTACTGCTTATCTATATGAATTGCTCATTGCCGCTTATATAACTAAGAATTATTGCTATTTATTCTTACGGTTGCACTTAGCACACCTCCTGGTGTGGACCCAGAGACCTGCAGCCCATTGGCTGATGCAAATTCACTCATTTGGCTAGGTGGTTCTCCAAGCCAAATTCTTAAGTGACACCTCCTCCTCCGTCCCTTCCCTCTCCTTCTTCGCTTGGAACTCGACCACCCGATGTGCCGCTCAGCCTGCCTGTGAAGCCAAGTTCGGAGATCCATGCACCTGACATCACGTGGTCTCCGAGGGGGGGAATTGTTGCCAAGTAGGCCCCCTCTCCTGCTTTAAGGCCTGCCATGGACTGTGCCAGTTTCCTGTGTTGCTGTTTGACTGCTACACCCAGATTGCTATGCATGTGTGTACTCTGATACACGTGTCAGTTTCCTGCCTTCTTGTTAATTACCTTGCGGCTGCAATAGACTGTGTTAGTTTCCTGACACCATGTCTGGGTAACTCCACAAAGGACTTTCTTCCTGGGCAACCCTGCCCAGACTTATACCTGGACTTCCCAGTGTGTTTGGACTTTGTTAAAAAGTGTGCCCCATGCCTGCCTTGCCATCCGCCACGGACCGCGCCTGTTCCCTGCTGTGGACTGTTTTATACGTGCTGTTCCCCCTGCCTCCATGGAAGCCTGCCTCACCTGGGCCCAAGCCGCTGCTAGCAGTCGGGCGCCTGCCGGGGAAACCCAGCGAGCCTGGCTAGGCGCTCCCTGGTCAGTTCCCGCCTGGAGCCTCCCGCGGGTTGGTCCCCAAGCTTGTCCTCGCTACCGGGCAACCTGCTAACCAGCCCCCGCCATGCCCAGCCGGCGACCATGTTCTTAGGCAGCCAGAAGACCAAGAGAAGAAGACTGCTTTGGGAAGCCATTTCGGAGAAGCGGACACACCACGTCTGCAGCGAGAGTACCTCGCCCCGCTCTGCATATTTTAGGAGCCGCCCCGGAGAAGAAGCTAAGTGCTGACCATCCCAAGCACTTAAAGAATGCATCTCAAAGAAACCTCCGCATTCCAGAGCTGATGACATCAGGGCAAGCCCTGTCCGCTGGAACATCCATTCAGCCCACTCGGATTTCCCCCTCCCTCCTTTGTCCCCTTTTCCTGGGGTGTCACTGTAACACAATCAGATTCCTAAAGTGGCCCATCCAAGCCAATCAGTAACCCATTAAAGCCTTTGTTTTAACCCGTGAGAACCACCAAGTACAGCACCAGCCCCAGGGTACGTTTTGGGGTATTTAAGCTGGTCCCTCAGACCACACGGTGCTTGTGCCATTCCTATTCAGACCCCCTTGCTGTCTGTCCGTGGATCCATTGCTGGCATTGGACCACCTCGCTGTCGTGTCTCCGCTCCGCTTCAGTATTGTGAGTATTTCCCTTATCATCGTGGGTACCTGCTCAAGCGACCGCCTCTATATTTCTTACTCTGCATTTCCTAGTCCTTGTATGCTCTCTTGTGTGTATGTGCAAGTTCAGGCTTACGCCACACTATTAGTAAATACACGTGTTTATTGAACCTATTTGTAGTCTGCCTCTTTGTCACTACAGTGTCTGCAATTGGGACCTCTGTAAACATTGGTTTGATCCGCGCTATTTTTAGTTCCAGACTGCTAAGCTAATTTCCCCATTATAAAAAGCAGTTCTGGTAACAATTTACTGGTGGAGAATGCAGGCATAACCCGGTTCGTGTGAATCCACGTGAGTCAACACGCGTGTTTTCAGCGAACTGCCGTAGAGGAAAATTTTCCAGACCTCTGGATAAAGAGCGCAATTTAGCTCAGGGAATTAAAAGCGTGAGTGTGTGTGGCTCTAGCGAGCAATTCTATCTTGTGGGTTGGCTTTTCCCCATTTCCTTCAGCCAGTTTCGGACTACTCACCTTATTTTGTGCACTGTGAGGCTTTACGGCCGTTATAACCGGTGTATCTGTGGGTGAGGACCTCTGAACTGGTGAAGTTCCTGGCCACCTTCCGGGCCGCCTAAACGCGTCTATGTGGGTGGGATCCCAGAAGTAGGCTCTCTCTCTATATATCTTCTGAAGCAACACATATAAAACTCTCTTCCGTCCTCCCCCGTCTCTCCTAAGTCCGTCCAAACCCTGTTCCTGCCAGCACTTAGGCTTCAATCCCCGCTCCGGAGGAAACGTGAAGGGATCGATAGTCCGTTCGTTTAGTTTAGTTTTGGGAATCTGAAGCCAGGTTCCTGAAGCCCTGCGGCAGCCGGCCACACCGTGCTTGAGAGTTTTAAGTTAGACTCTTGGGCGCACCTCGCTTGGGAGTTAGTAGGACTCTTGAGCGCTTTCTGCTTCGGAGTACAGTAAATTTACTCCTGGGCACTTTTGCTTGGGGACGTGCAGAGGCAGTCCTTGAGCGCTTTTGCAGTCTTTTGGTCAAGGCTTGGAGACAGTTTAACCGTTTGTCTCTGAGCACGAGGCCTGGGGACACTTTGAATTTAGTTCTTGGGCAGAGAGCTTGAGAGCATTTTTAGCTTCTAAGCAGAGGCTTGGGAGCATTTCTGGTTTTCTGAGCGCATAGGCTTGGGAGACCCCTGAGCTTTGGCTTCTAGGCAGAGGCTTGGAAGCACTGAGCATTTTGGTTCTTGGGCTTAGAGAGCTTGGGAGCACCTTCTGAGCCAGTAGACTGGGCAGCACTGCTGCTAGTCCAGACTTTTCCTGGTCCCGTGGCTTACAGGCAAGCTTGAAACGGGAATAGGATTTTTCCCTTCTCCCCTGGTGGAGAAGAACAGAGTATAGGACCCTTAAATACCCTTGTGAACCTAAAAAGTAGGACCCTTGGGAAACGAAACCTTGTGTAGGACCCATTAAAATCCCTGAGAACCCAGTTTAAAATCCTTGAGGACCCGAAGGAAAACAACCTCCGAACGGCCCATAGAGAGGAAAGTTTTTAAAGGCCCCGATCGCCCACCCTTAGTGCCGCTGATCCACTCCTTAATCTTCCCCGGATCAGCCCAAAACGAAAGGAAAATGTACTGGGCCAGCCCCACCATGCCCCGCCTGGGGAAGTGGATAGTTAAGAAGGGAGATTGCCCTTGGGAAGCCGGTTCCTTCAAGGGACCCGACCCACTCCAGATAGTTAGAAGCGCCTTCCAGGATTTCTGTGAGAAGGAAAAACCCAACTCAAGTAAGAAGGATAGATATGGGACTTGGGCACTTTTTACCGCCCTACAAGACAGCGTGTCCCTAATTAGTAAGTTGCAGGCAGCGCAGGAGGACAATGAACAAGAGATAGAGAGATTAAGGAAAGAAAAGAAGGAGTACGAGGAGAGAGCAGCCGAGTGGCGTTCGGAGCGAGTTAATTTCATATTGGAGAAACAGGGATTAACCACTGCCCTCCAAGACGCTCAGCACAAGGCTGAAGTGGCCACCGCTCGTGCTGACATGACTGAGCACGCTTTAATCGAAGGCCAGGAGAAGATTGCAAAATTGACACATGCTGCCCAGTTCATGGCAGAGCAGAAAGTTGCCAAAGTAACCGCCGCGGACCACTCCGCCTGTAGGAGGGAGCAAGAGACCCTAAAACGGCACTTAGGAATGCAGCAGGCCGTAATTTTCGCCGTGCATCCTGCCGCCCTCTTGGCCCTCCCCAAAGACAGTAACGATAGCTGGGCATCTTACCCGCCCCAGCCCGAAGAAGCCAAGCAGCCCCTTCACCCGGTGAAGCCCCTCCCGCGGGTTGGTCCCCAAGCTTGTCCTCGCTACCGGGCAACCTGCTAACCAGCCCCCGCCATGCCCAGCCGGCGACCATGTTCTTAGGCAGCCAGAAGACCAAGAGAAGAAGACTGCTTTGGGAAGCCATTTCGGAGAAGCGGACACACCACGTCTGCAGCGAGAGTACCTCGCCCCGCTCTGCATATTTTAGGAGCCGCCCCGGAGAAGAAGCTAAGTGCTGACCATCCCAAGCACTTAAAGAATGCATCTCAAAGAAACCTCCGCATTCCAGAGCTGATGACATCAGGGCAAGCCCTGTCCGCTGGAACATCCATTCAGCCCACTCGGATTTCCCCCTCCCTCCTTTGTCCCCTTTTCCTGGGGTGTCACTGTAACACAATCAGATTCCTAAAGTGGCCCATCCAAGCCAATCAGTAACCCATTAAAGCCTTTGTTTTAACCCGTGAGAACCACCAAGTACAGCACCAGCCCCAGGGTACGTTTTGGGGTATTTAAGCTGGTCCCTCAGACCACACGGTGCTTGTGCCATTCCTATTCAGACCCCCTTGCTGTCTGTCCGTGGATCCATTGCTGGCATTGGACCACCTCGCTGTCGTGTCTCCGCTCCGCTTCAGTATTGTGAGTATTTCCCTTATCATCGTGGGTACCTGCTCAAGCGACCGCCTCTATATTTCTTACTCTGCATTTCCTAGTCCTTGTATGCTCTCTTGTGTGTATGTGCAAGTTCAGGCTTACGCCACACTATTAGTAAATACACGTGTTTATTGAACCTATTTGTAGTCTGCCTCTTTGTCACTAGAGTGTCTGGAATCGGGACCTCCGAAAACATTGGTTAGATCCGCGCTATTTTTAGTTCCAGACTGCTAAGCTAATTTCCCCATTATAAAAAGCAGTTCTGGTAACAAAGCTTGGCTCTCTGACTGCTGTCCAATGGACTTTTCAACTGTCACTTGTCCAACATTCCGCCAAGCTGCCTACATTTCCCATCAAAACTGGAGGGAAGCTGACATGTGTCCAATCTGTGCCTTTTGTCACTTGTGGTTCTGCTCTAAGGACAGTCCTTAACACAGATTGGAGCCCACTCAAGTGGTAGAGAGTGATAAACATTATGGAGGTCTTCTAGTGCACCATGACATTAAAAAAAAACCCCTCTTTGTAACAATAAACTTGTTGGAAATAATCTGCTGTCTTGCAATTTCCCCTCCAGATTCTTTTTCTGTCCTGCCTCATAGGCATATCAGAGTGTTTCTTGCTCACCAAAGAAGCAAGTTCTTCCCAGCTTTCCACTCAGGCAGTTCCGTTTTTCTGCTGCACAGGAAAACCGAACGCATAACTTCCTCTTTCCAGCACAGCTGGAAACAGCAATTTGCTGTTTGCAGTCCTGGCTTGCCCAAAATGAATTTAGCAATGACCAATACCTCAAGGTTCCCTTTCACGGGGTAGTGATAGTTGCCAAAAGACAAAAACAGGAAAGGACTGTAGGACAGGAGCTCTGCATTGCCCCAAAGAGCTCCAAAATCAACCCTCCATGTTCAGGCACAGTATACCTTGGAATAGATGCTGGGAGTAAACGGGAGTGCTGTTACTTGCCTGTTCTGCTTGTGACCTTTTGGTCTCACCCAACAAGGCTTTTCTGAGATTGTTAAGAAGAACAAGGCTGAGAAAACTGTATGGGATGGACAAGGTTTAAGCTCTGGGAGGTGGGCAGCTCATTATGCCAGAGCCCCACCCTTTGTCCCTTTTAAGCCTCAACCCCTGACAATGGGCTGATCCTCTTTTGGCTTATCTGGGGCCAAGGTTTTTTTCCCCTTCAGCTGACACCAAGAACCTGTTTCATTGGTAAGGCTCAGTGATGAAACAGGAAACGGAAACCACTGTGGGTATAGTGTTTAGAGACCCCGGTTCGAATCCCCTGTCCCCACTGCCATGAAGCTTGCTCCATGTTCTTGGGCTAGCCACAATGCTGCCACTTTACTTACTTCACAAAGATAAAATGGGAGATGGGAGAACCACATATGCCACCGTTAGCCCCTTGGAGGAAGAAGTGGGATGAGAATGGGATAAAGAGGAATAATCAAGGGCAGAGTGTCCTTCTTCAGTAACAAGGCACTCACAAACAAGGAAACAGTGGGGGGTGGGCTTTTTTGGTCTGAACCTGCAAGGCAATTTCTAACTGTTAAAGGTGCCAATAAACAATGTGTGCCATTCAAAAAGTGCAGCCCGGGACCTCTTGCAACGTTGCAGAACCCAGCGTCATGTTACAGCGCAACACCATTCCCAGCCCTTACCCTGCGCTTATAATCATAGGGTTGAAGGGACCTCCAGGGTTGCCCTGCACAGTGCAGGGAATACACAACTGCCCACAGCCCCAGTGGCCCTTGCTCCATGCCCAGAAGATGGCAAAACACTTCATTTTAACTCTGTGCTCGGCACTAACCCGCGGCACTAACAAAGAGGAGAGAGCCCACTGGGGCATGTGCAGACTGCAAAAAGGGGACACCGTGAATGACTGGCACCCAAGTAGCAGGGCTCGAGCCCCTCTTGCTGGAAGCCAAGGCCACCCTGCGTCTCTGCTACTCCTGCCCACTCACCTGCCTTAGGGGCTGCTTGTACCACCGCTGCACAAACCCCGCATCCCTTCGCTCCGACCAGTCGGCTCGGAAACTCCAGAGGCCCCCAAGGTCCTTGAGCTCCCTCGAGGGCGATTCCCGGGGGTAGAGCATCCCTCCTTCCAGGGCAAGACCGGGGCTCCATGCCAGGACCAGGCACACAACACCCGCCAGCAAATCCATGCTTCTGCAGCACCGATCAGCCAGCACTGAGCCCAGGGAAAGATCAGCCGATCCTCAACCCAGCTGACAGTCAAGGGCCAATCACGGGCCTCCTAAAAGCACTTCTTTCCCTCCCACTCCTCTCTTCTTCTGAAGGCAGCTGCAGCCATCGTGCTTAAGGGCATGCCCGGGCTTTGCAATAGCAAAACATGTTTTTAGCAACGTTTCCCAAGCTTTGCACCGGCTTGGCTACAACTCATGGTCAGTCGCTGGAGCGGAAAATATAAAAGTCTGACACCAATTAAATGCAAACAAGAGGAAGTCAGGAGAAAGTGCCAATGTCTAGTTTGTTTCTTGGGTTACCATCCTCCAAGTGGGGTCTGGAGATCTCCTGGAATTACAACTGATTTCCAGATAGTCCCCCGGAGATGGCTGGTTTGGAGTAAACTCTATGGCATTATTCCCTGCTCAGCATCTCCCTTCCCTGAATCTCTTATTCCCCAAGCTCCACTGCCCAAATCTCCAGGAATTTCCTCACCTCATAGTTGGCAACCCTATTAAAAATTCCTGCTTTCCCCCCACCCCTTAAAGTTATAAAATATGAAAAGAGAGTACCATTCAGAGTGTGGGCTAGGGTTGCCAGCCTCCAGGTAGTGACTGGAGATCTCCCAGAATTGCATCTGTTCTCCAGGCCAGTGATTAGTTCACCTGGAGAAAATGGCTACTTTGGGGGGTGGACTCTATGGAATTATGCCATGTCAAGGTCCTTTCCCTCCCCAAACCCCACTTTTTCCAGGTTTCTCCAGGTTTCACCCCCCAGATCTCCAGGAATTTCCCAACTTGGAGCTGGCAACCATAGTGTGGGCAGCACTCTAAAAATGCTTATCCCTGTGAGGCAATTAGGCAGAGTGAGTGAGGCTGCCAGGCCTGAGGTGACCCAGCAAGCTTTCATGGTAGAGTGGGGAATTCAAACCTGGGCCTCTCAGATCCTAGTCTGACACTCTAACCATTGCACTTCACTACTTCTCCTTGTGCTTATGGGCCCATAAGAAGCTGCAGATAACACAGATAAAAACCCACTGAAGTTTATAGTTATAGATACGTTCACGCAGAGAAGGTAAGAGAGCAGCATCTGGGGTCTGAAATGAGTAGGGTTTGAGGAGGGGTTGCTTTCCCATTGTGGGAACTCTGAGGCAGTTGTGGTAAGGAATTCACAACATCTAGTTGCCTCTTCAAAAAGGGCACATTACTAGTGCCTTGTAAGGTTGCTAGCTCCAGGTTGGAAAATTCCTGGAGATTTGGGGGTGAAACCTGGGGAGAGCAGGGGTAGGACCTCAGAGAGGGTATAATAATGTCATGAAGCCCACCCTCCAAAGCAGCTATTTTCTCCAGGGGGTTGTGTAGTCTATAGTTCAGTTGTAATTCCAGAGTGTCTCCAGGTCCCCCAGAGACTGGCAACTGTAGTAGCCAACCAAGGGCTTTCAGGGCTGTGTAGGCCCACACCTTCAGTTTCCATGCATGGGGATGGGAAACGCTGGGTCTTAAAAGTGGTCAATAGTCAGATTTATTCTAGCCCAGCAAGACTTAGCTCCAGCGCTTCAGTCAACTAGGATGAGCGTCTCCATTTTGTGAGACTTTGGGGCCATTTTGTAGTGTTGCACGTTTCCCCTCTCTCTTGCCTTTTTCATCAGTGTATTTATTTTTGCATGTATCTATTTAGCAAAAGTTATCATTTTTATATGTATGTCTGGCCTGCGATCACTCCCCACTAGTGAACCACACAAATTTGTGGCCTGTTCTGCCTCAGGCCCAATTCAGAAGAAGCAGACAGATAAGTGTCTGATGAGGAGAAAAAACCTAAGTAACTTTATTCGAATAGAGGGAAGACGGTGGATACAAGGGAAGTAAAAGCCCAGTAAAACCAAGGGTTGCCAACTCTGGATTGGGAATCTTTGGGAGATTTGGGTGTGGATCTTGGGGAGGGGCAGAGACCTAGGGGTGGGGAATCTACCCTCCGAAACAAGCCATTTTTCTCCAGGGGAACTGAACTCCGTAGTCTGGAGATCACAACAAAGTAGGGTTGCTAGCTCCAAGTTAGGAAATTCCTGGATCTAGGGGGTGAAACCTGGAGAAAGGTTTGAGGAGGGAAAGGGCATGGCTTAATTCCATAGAATACAGCCCCCAAAGTAGCCATTTTCTCCAGGTGAACTGATCTCTGTGGCCTGGAGACCAGTTGTCATTCTGGGAGATCTCCAGCTACTACCTGGAGGCTGGTAACCCTGCAACAAAGGCCCATCAAGTCCGCAGAATATTACTGTTTTGCTTGTCCTCAGCATCTGGTACTCTGAGATAATCTGCCCCTGAACATGTTCCATTCCTAGTTGGATCTGAGCAAAAGGGCCATCTAGTCCAATATCCTGTTCCTCACCGTGAGCAATCAGATGCTTCCAACTCTATTCCCTCCTTCATCTCTACCCAGGTGCCATAGTAGGGGACTGTGTGTAGATAACTCCCTGATAAGTTGGTGATCTGCAATATGGTGCCAAATGCTGCAGAGGTTAGTGAATGAGGGAGTGGTCTGGTTCCCATTGGAACTCTGGCACACCCCAATGAAAGCTCTTTTCCTTAATGTCCTGACCATGATTGATAACCTAAGTTTGCAGGATAATAACCAAACCGCTCAGGAATGTCTCTTACAATGCAAACTCTTGGTGGTGGTGGGGAACGCACCCAACACACACACAGACAATATTTCTTACCTCCCAGCCCAATGATCAGGGCAGCCACCCTGGTAGTTTAGCCATGCCCTTCAAACCTAGCACTGCCTCCCTCAGAGCACCTTGAAAAATCTGAATTCCGCAAAACATGTCCAAACAAGTGGAGCGACCCCTGCTGTCCCAGGAATGGTTGCTGCTTGTGACACACACCCGAACAGCCAAATGAAAAGGGTATACAAGGGACTCCAAATGAAAACGGTATACAAGGGATACCCAAGCTGGCAAGTAAGGTTCAGTTCCACGCCCAGGATTGCAACTCCATTGTCGGAATTTCAGGATAAAGACAGTTCTGCCTGGATTGTTCTCTTGCCACGTTGGAACCCTAAGACTATGGTCACAATTTGGGATTAGGCCACTTGTGCAAATTTCCCCCTTTAACTTGCCCCTTCTTCTCCCCAACCGTTCCTTCTTAAGCACAGCCTTCCTGCTCTCTGTTGCAGCTCCCTTCCCCGTATTCTGCTTAGAGAAAACTCTGATTCCAAATCCTGCTTCCCACTCCTTATCCCTATCTACCTCCTTCCTCGATCTATTCCCCTCCTACTTTATCCTCCTCCTCTTTCTCTCTCTTGGACCACCAAACATGTGTAAAAGATGCAGGAGGGTTTTCAATTAACCATGGGATGGAGCTTCTGTCAAAATTGGGATGGCTTCCCCCCAGATCCCTTTGTGATTCCGCATACTCTTAGGATTTGCTTCCCAAAATCTTTTTATGATTTCTCAAGATCGTTTCAGGTGGGTACCCATAGTGGACTGTAGTAGGACGAGATTGGGGTCCAGCAGCACCTTAAAGACCCAAAGATTTCCAGGGCTTTTGAGAGCTTTTCCATGAGCTTTTGAGAATTATTCTATTTACACTGCCTTTAAGCTTCATCTACCTTCTTTTACTTCCTGTGTTTTATAGGGTCAATAAAAATTAAATTGAGTTCAGTTCAAGCAACTGTCATTGTCCTTCTGTCCCCTTCCATAATTCTGCCTGATATATTATTCTAGGATTGTGCCTCTGTATACGGGGAGTAGGTTCCCTTACCCCGGGATCTGAGGAATGCACCTGTAAAGGCCATATGTGTGTGGTCCCCTTCAGCATGCAGAGCATATGCTCTGCCTATAAGCTACACCCCAACATGGAACCATTAGGTAAAGTTCCCACTGGGTAAATTAAACCGTAGGAAGTGTTTACAAAACCAGGAGGACGACAAGCTGTCGAACTGCCAGACAAATCTAGAAGAAACGACACAACAAGGTTTTTGCTTTTTTCCTCAGTGAAATCCAATACACCACTGTATTTATTATTAACTCGGGATTAAATGCGGTAAGCAGAAACCCGCAGCACTGGGATAGCTTCCCCACACACCAAACTTATTCTTTCTGTTTCTTCAGCAGCTCCTTCACTTGCTCGATCTGGGTGGTCACGCTGCTCTTGGCCGTGCCCCCAGGGGAGGTGTACTGCTCCACGCTGTTCTGGTGGTTGAAGACCTGAGAGATGTCGCTTCCCATCATGGGGCTGGAGGAAGGACCGAGAAAAAGGAAATTAGGCAAAGGTGCGCATGCAGAGAAATATATATATATATAATGCTCAGTATTTCAGGGTAGTTTCCTTAGCTATTAAATCAGTTGCCAAATTTGTATGAAAGTTTTAGTCCGGCCCTTCCTTCAGTTCTGCAAAATGGGATTTAGGTTTATATGTTTCATCTATAGTGCAATTGCATTGGTTACTAATTTTTGAAATCCAGTTTTATTGCATTTATATTGGTTTTTATTGCATTGTTTTAAACTTTGGCAATCTGCCTTGAGACTCGGCAGGAAAAGGAGACTGTAAGAGAATAAGTAAATAAAGATTCGACCCTTCATCACAGTGCTCAAAGATGTTTCCCTGACATTGGGAGTCTTTGATCCAGCTATATCACCTGCCTTCTAACCATGCCCCAAACCCCAGTGGCCTTCCTTACAAGGCTGTTGTAAGGATTAATTGAGACTGCATAAGAACCATGCTTTGAGCAGTCCGAAAAATGTGAAATATCATAATCTCCAAAGCCACAGGGACTAGAAACTTGGTTTCTGTATTTTAAAATTAAAAGCCCAGGATGCTGTAAAAAGCCCAGGAAAACAAGACAAGTTTAGAATTGCAATACATACGTGATGCTCTTCAGATCCTCAATGGATAGATGGTTCAGGGTCACTCCTTTGCTCTCAGCTAAGTGAACTGCTTTTCCAACGGCAATGTGGGCTTGTCTGAATGGCATCTGTAATTAGAAGGATGAAGAATTGAGAAGTGGAATTTGCCCAGTCTAACACCTGTCCTCAGCCCACTGGAGGATCCTCAGTGCAACTTCTAAGTCGGCAGAAACAATCAAATGTTTAAATTGATCCCGAGTCCTTTCCAGGATCTACAATCCCCAGGATTCTTTTCTTTGGGAGCTTTACACGCAAGTTTAGATTTATACTATAGACGAATGCCAGTTCCACATGGAACTGCCTTATACTATGTCAAACCACTGGTCCATCCTCCCCAGTATGGTCTTGGATGCAGTTATCTAAGCAAAGAAAGGTCTCTCCCCCTACCTGCTACCTTTGATCCCTTACCTGGAGATTTTGCCAGAGATCAAATCTAGAATCATCGGCATGCAAAACAGGTGTTCTGCTATTGAACTGCAACCCTTCCAAGAATTAGCCCATTTACAGTGCAATTCTAAGAACACTTTCCTGGTAGTAAGCCCTACCGAGAAAACTTCAGTAGGATTCTGAGTAGACCTGCTTAGGCTTGCGTGATCAGTGAAGCAGGGTTAAAGCGAGAGATAAACAGGAATGCAGGAGAAAGAGGCCGCCTCAGAGTGCTCCAAAAGCACTTCTAACCCCCTTTTCTTCCCACCCCTAGGCTTGGAATACTCACCCCTTTGCGGACCAGGTAGTTGGCAAGGTCCGTAGCAAGCATGTCAGGACTCAGGGCCTTCTCCATAGCATCCTTGTTGATCTGGAAGAGGATTAAAGTTAATCTTACGAGCATCAGTGAAGACAAAGAGAGAAAGACAACAGAGCGACCAGTTTGCAGTTAACCCTCCCCCTCTGTCCCAAGCCACACACTAGCCAGACTTCCACTTTTCAGTACAGTGGATCAGTTTACAAGACAAATGGTTAGTTAAACCCATTGCCAGCCTTGCACTCTCGAAGCAGCACCTCTGAAGAAAACAATTCAGGACTCGGACAGGCATTCCCGCACACACAGACAGGCCTCAGAGGTCACTGGGACAGCCCCCTCTAAAATCCTCACCTGGAGGGTGGAGATCACGCCAGTGGTGACCTGAAGCACAGCATTCAGGGTGTCGATGACATCGATCACAGCTTCCTTATCCTCCTGTTTGTTGAGGAATTAAAATAATAATAGTAAAGAGTTACAAAAGGAAATGCGTCTTCCGGACCCATCTAACACAGCCATCTGCCCTCAACGGTAGCAAGCCAGATGTTTCTGGGAAGCCCTCAATCAGGGTGCAAAAAGGATAGTCATCACAGATTTGTGCCCCTGATACACTGCCTCTGAGCCTGGAGGTTTCATTTGGTTGTGATGGCAGACAGCCACCAACAGCCCTCTCCTCCAACAGGTTTGTATAGATTACAGGAGGGCCCCTGGGGATGTGATACTCTCCTAAATATACTCAGCAGGTTAGAAAGGTTGGAATGCCACCCCTAGCCTCGCTTCTCCACCCGATATTTCTGTGCCATCTAGTATAGACAAGCTAGTGTGGCAGGACTGTCCATTCATATGGTCTTGAGCACAGAGAAATCCAGTTCACCAGGTAAGAGTCTTCTACAGACACCTGTTGTTGCCGTTTTCTAGATCAAAGCCTCTTGGCTCCTCTGACTATCACACCACACTCCAAGCAGCAGAGTCAAAGCCTCTTGAGCTAAGTGCTCATCTTGTGGCATGGAGTTCCCCAGACCTCCACTATCGTTTTTTTCTTTACCCAAGCCCAACAGGACAGCTCCTAACCAGCTGAACATGCCAGAAGGCAGCTATCGGGCCCAGGTTCATAACTGGGATGTGTCCCCCGCCCCATTACTTTTACCTGCAGGTCCTTGTTGTAAGCGCTTGGAAGTCCTTTCAGAACCATGAGAATTCCAGTAGTCTGCAAGGAAGGGTTGAAAGCAGTGAGAAGCAAAATACTGTTTTAAAAGAAGCCAAACTCTCCCGTCCCTTTCACCTATCGGGCCACTAAGACTTGCCAGAGTCTTCATCTCCTGCTCGCCATCCCACCTCCACCCACCCATCCACCCCACCCACCCTCTTTCTCTACCATTGCTCTAATGCCTTTGATCTGCTCCTGGAAATGGGTGCAGCAAAACCTTCGAGCATCATCCAAGTTTCTAGACCTCAGTCTCTCCTTAATTCTCCTCAACTGCCTTTTTGCCACAATCCCTCTCCATACCTGGATGATCTCCTCCCTCATTTTCTCAAGGCCTTTAAAAAAGCTCTCCCTAGCCTTACCTTTCCTGCCCCTCTGGTGACAACAGAGTTTTTACTCCCTTCTCCTCATGTCATCTCCCCCTGCTGGACTCCCTTCCAAACCAAGTCCACCTTGCCTAGGCCATTGAGACCAATGGATGTTCTGACAACATCCTCAGCTTTATGCAGCATCTGGCACCCACTAAAAGGTGCATCGTGTGAGCCCTCACCCTTCCAACCACGCGGCCAGCCTTGCTGCGGATCAGTTCGAGGCTGTCCGGGTTCTTCTTCTGGGGCATCAGGCTGCTTCCGGTGCTTTTAAAAACCAAAGCAAAAATATTAGAGGATGTCATCAGTTCCTTAGAAACAATGCCCCCCACCCCACAAATTGCAAGTAGCTGCCATCACAAAAACATTTTGCCACTGTGATTGACTGCACAGCCCTCAATTTGATCCCCAGCATCTTCTTCCATGTTGCAAAGGATTTTGGGATTCACCTCTTGGATTGCACACTGTTTTAATACTCCCATTGTTTATACATTTGAGGAATTAGTGAGCATATGATGCTTGCAATTCCATCCTTGCAACTGTGTGGCAAGATTCCCCTTCGCTAATTATGTTGCACCTCTGCAAGATTCCCTGGCGTGTGACCCAGTTCACATTTTGCTGACTCCAGAACACTAGGCAATAATGGTCTGGCATTCTGACTTCAGGGACCCCCACTGTACATTTGCCATGGAACCCCCCCCCCACCCTTGCAAAGCATTGCAGACAGTTCGGACATGTTTCATGGCACACCATGAGATCAGGAAGAGCACTGGCAAGAATATAAAGAGTGTGCCCGATGCATCCCTGCAAAGGTGCATTAAATGGGAAGATCCCAGGGAAACTCATCTGTCATTACTGATCTTTTCTTTGAGGAGCCCCAAATATGTTTCCAAGGCAACCTCCAGAACAGGAATATGAAACAACAGGACCAGGCCACAAGAGATAGCACGGGGGCTCGGAATTACCAGTAAGAATCCGAGAGGTTGATGAATCCAAACTCCTTAGTGTTGTAGATGATCAAATCTTCAGCTAAGCGGCTCAGATGGATCATGATCAGAGAAGCAGTAGACAGAAACTCCACTGGGGAGAAGGAGAGGAAAAATTATGGAGGGGGCTCTCCCTTTTTTGCACCCTCAATTTGCAAACCAATTAGGCCATGATTAGAAGAAGGAACTCAAGAGTGTTCTGTAAACATGCCCCCCCTCCATATCCTGAACTCTAAAAGGAGGCACCTACCCACAAAGTCTCGGTCACTGACTGCATCAATGCTGTTGATGCTGATGGAAGCAAAGTCAAGTTCTGAGAATAAAAACAGAGAAGAGACAAAGCATGAACATGCAGGCAATTACATCCGAAAAGGTTAAGTGAGAGAGGACAGAGCCCTTCACTAGGCCGCTTCTCAGTTTCTTCCAGTCCCGTGCTACAATTGGCAGGGCGATAGCAGGCTGGCAAGAGCTCTGCAGGCAGAGAAAAGGTAACCTGCACGGTCGGGCCACAGGTATGTCAAAGTTAGTGTCGTCCACTTTGGCTGGCAGTGGCCCTCTAGTGTCTTACGTAAAGATCTTCCCCATCATCTGTGACCTGATTATTTTATTTAGAGATGGTGGGGATTGAACCTGGGACCTTCTGCGTACAAAACAGATGTTCTACCACTGGGCCATGGCCCTTCCCAGATCTTTTAACTGGAGATGCTTGAGTGTTAAAGCAGGGACCTTCTATGGACCTTCTCCTGTCCAGCAGGCAGAAGCACCAGTCTGAATCTAGACTTTGCTTCTCTTCAGGCAATCTGCTGGTTCCCTCTTTCACCTCTCAGACTGGGGGATTTGGAGAAAGCCTACAGCTTACCTTTACGGAGGAGCTCACGGTCAAGGTTCAAGGGGTTGCCTGCCAAAGCACCACTGCAAGAAAGACAGACAAACATGTAAGATTGCTCCCTGCCAAACAAAAGGTTTGCCTGTTGTAATTCTCCCCCAGCTAGCAGTTTTGTCTAGTACTTTTTATCCCATTCTTCTTCCAAGGTGCTCAAGGCAGTGTGCCTAATTCTCATTTTCCTCTTTTATCCCCATCCTCAGTCTTGTGATGTAGGCTAAGCCAAGAGAGACCCGGCAAGTTTTCATGCAATTGTGTGGGAATTTGAACCCAGTTCTTAGTCCTACAATCTAACCTCTATGCTGGGTGTATGTGCTGTCAAGTTGCAATCGACTTATGGTGACCCCAGCAAAGGGTTTTCAAGGCAAGTGAGAAGCAGAGGTGGGCTCACAGCGCCTTCCTCTGTAGAACCTTCCTCAGTGGTGTCCCATCCAAGTACTGACCCGGCTTAGCTTCCGAGATCTGATGAGATTGGGCTACACCATGCCACCTTCCCTCCCAGTCGCTACACTACACTGGCAGAAAACAGACCTTCCTGCTTTGAGCAGGAAAGTTAACCAGGATTCCCTGAGAAAGACCATGCTTAGCTCTTTGGCTGGTGCTAACAGAGGTTCAAGCAGCCAGGAAATGTGTGGAGGTAGCCCCCCAAATCCTTTGCAAGCAATCCTGGGTCACACCCTTCCGTTTCATTAGCAGCCCTAAAAATAACCAGAACTTTGGCTAAAGCGCAGCAAATTTCTAGTTATGTGTTACAAATGAAGACCTATCAAAAGGTGCATGTTTTGTTTATTTGTACTGTCTTCTCTATATCCATTCCTCATTCACATTCACAACCCCTCGTTCCCACAATGTTTTCTCACACACTGTTGCAATTGAGCTGCCTTCTCTCCCCCCCACACCTCTCCCCACCAACAGCCTCTTCTGTCCATGGGTCTAGCACGTTATCAGGTTTGCTTTTCCTTTTCTAACTGAGTATCTGGAATGTTCATAAGCATTCCATAACACCTCTGCAGCTGAGCCAATGCCTTAGGGTCGCTCGTGATAATCAACTAAAGCCTGAGTTCTTACAGTCAAAAGCTAAGAAAGTTTCCAAGACTGCAGTCCACTCCGGGATGTAACCAATATCAGTTTTGCCTCGGCTGGTTCTGCAACATCCTCCCTCCTCCTCTGAAGATGCCACATTTTTACCTTCCCAAAGGCAGGACATTGATCCTTCTCTTCACCTCTGTCAGGCGCTCAGAATCCCTGGTCAAAGCAACTGCATGACTGTTGGGAATCAAGAATGGGAAAGAATGAAAATAACCTGGATGTCTAGAAAGAGAGAGAAGAGGCCCGCCCCATCCTGAGATGCTATACCTCATTTCTCTTTCATCTCAGAAGCATGAAAGACTGACTTTGGTTATTTAGTGGTGAAGGAAGGGAGCTCTGCATAGGCCCAGAAACAGCCTTTCCTTGCAGATGGCAGGCCCTTACAGGTGGATTTTCATTGTCGGGAACTGTAGAGTGATTTGGAGCGTTGAGAAACAGAAGGAGGGAATATGGTAGAGGACTGGTTACCTGACTAAGAAATGGCTCCATCTGATTGGCTGAGCCCTTTGCAGGTGGGTGTAGCCAGGTAAGATCACCTCAATTTCGCTGTGATAAAACAAAACAAAAACACCAAAGGTGTACATTCACGTTGGGTCATAGTTACTTGTTATTTCTATAGCCTCATCAAGGTATGCAGGCCATGACAGTTTCATAAGCTAAAACAGGTTGGTCTCTCCCTGCAAGGAGTTTGTAATCTAAATGTCAGCAGTGGCGGAGAAGAGAAAGGGGACAGAAGGCTTAGTAGATCTCCTGTCTAACAACTATTAGCCTTAAAAGAAACCTCCAAGTACTGAAGAAATATACCAGACCAACAACAAGCAGAGAATTTGGCCTCCATGCTCTGCTTGTAATTTTTCTAATTGGGGTGTTTGGCTAGCCACTGTTGGAAGCAGGTTGCTGGACTAGATGGGTCTTTGGTCCCACCTTGCAGGACTGTTTCTCTTCTTATTAGTCACGATTCATCAGGAATGGAACCTCCATGTACAGTGGCAGTATACCTCTGAATAACAATTGCTGCGGACAACAGCGGGGAAACACAATCACCTTCCTGGCCTGCTTGGGGGCTTCCCAGCAGCATTTAGTGGGCCACTGTGGGAAGTGGGATAATGGACCTCTGGTCTTGCTTCAGTTGGAGATGAGAACTTAATGAGTTTAAAAGAATTAGGTGACTGGAGGGCAGGAGCTGGAACAATCTTGCGCTTGGGACCAAGAACAGAACTTACGCAGAAGCACGCTCCAGCAGGGTCCGGATGAGCTGCTGCAGGTGGCTGGACAGCATGGAGATGGAGCTTTTCATCAACAACCTCAGGTCAGTCACCACCTGCAAGGAAAACACACACACACAGACGCACAAACAGAGGACTTGACTGCCTGAATCTTCCAATAGAAAAAGTCAAAGTCTATCCCAAGACATCCAGCTACCACAGACCTGGCCTCTTTGGCAAAGGGATGTTAAGAATAATTTTTATTTTTCATTACTGAAATTGATTGGTTTATTAACTTGCCCGTAGGGCTAAAACAGCGAGCTGTGCTCCTTCAAAAATGGATGCTGCCTTTCCAAGGGACAGTTCAATTGGACTTATTTGTCTGTTATTCCTTTCCTGCAAAATGGGCAACTTTCAAGAGGGACATTTATTGGTTCCCTGGCTGCGTCACTTAAGAAACATGCTATTTCTGCTTCCCCTCTAGATGCCACACATCCTATTTGCAAGAGTGCAGGAATATTTAAAAATGACAAGGTGCGCAGTTTTGGATTCTGGAATGCCATCCACAGAGGCAGGAAATTAAAAAAAAAGATTTATTTTCAAGCTGACTAAAGGGACATTGCTCCCTCCCCATAAAGGCCAACCACAGTTTAAGCTGTCTTTGAGGAAACTGGCTACGTAGCCACGCATGCATGGGATGGGCATGCAATTGTATCCTCTCATGCTACCTCGCACTAAGAACATCATTGGTAAGAGTGCTGAGGTTCAAGCATAGGGTCATTTGCAAAGTATCGCTTATGGAAGACAAAGGATTTTAAAAAGGGAGACAACACTTGAATGTCTCTCCTCTCTTGGGTCTCAGAAGGAAGTAAAGTCCCTCTTTTTTTCTTACAAATAACATTTCAGGAAACCTGCCCCACCCCCGGATCGGGATTAACATTTGAGAGTCAGGTAATACTGACTGATGGTTTATTGCAAGTAAAGTTCAAAATCAGAAAACAACTACACCTTCAAAGACTCGTGATATCTTTTAGCAATCAGAAGCCCAGTCTGAAGACCCCCTTCTGAAGATTAGGAGGAGCCCAAACACCCGCACTGATCTTCTGAATATTGGTGGCCACTGACTCCCCTTAGTTCAATTGTTTTGTAACATCTGGCCTGAGAAAGAGTTCTGGGGAACTCGAAAGCTTGTGTGCTATTGTGTCATTGGGCTGGTATTACATGGACGGTGTTTTTGGCTTTCTCGTTCGTTCTACCACTTAAAAGGCCCAAGGCCTCAGTACCTGGCTTTAGGAAAGAAATAAAGAGGGGGGGAAAAAACACAAGGTGCCACGTGGCACAAATCAGGTACCCCTTCATTGCTGAGTGGCCTGGAGATAGCCGTCCATTGTGAGAGTAAGCAGGACTTGGCTTCCTGACCTTCAGAGATGCAGACAAGCTCCTTAGCCACCAGGCCTACTTGTCTTTCAACTGTAGTTATACGCTAGAGAAGGAAAAAGGGCTCAAGGAATAAGCTGTGGATGGATGCCAACTTTACAAAGGATTTTGGTTGCAGCTGGGCCCCGAGAAAAAACACATTTTAAAAGAAAGGGTCAAGGGAACCCCACCCAACCAACCCTAACAATTAAAAATGCAGCATAAATAAATAGCTTGTATTCCACTAGCTAATAGTATTTGGGAGGAAACAGAGTCAGAAAAAGTCCTGAAGAGAGGAAGAAGAACTGAAAAGAACGCATGAGGGTTAGGGTGGTGGATACTGTGTTTATATTGAAGGACATGGGTTTATCTTTGGGCTAGAAGCTGCTGGTGTCTCAGTCCAGAGGCTGCCTAAACCTGCTTCTGCTAGTCACGGCAAAAGACCCATACAGGCCTTCATGCCTCAACCTTTAGAAGTTGTCCTCCTCCTCAGATTCCACCAGGCGCTACCCTCTTCATGGCCTTAAGGATGAACCTTTGCTTTATTTTAAAAGCAAAATTCACAGGATGCCACACCTGATTCCAACTGACTACGTTTGTACAGGAAATGCCAAGTATGAAAGAGAGAGAAAGCAAGCAAAACAGAAGGAAGGCTAAGCGACTGAAAAGCCAGCCACGATTTCCATACTTGGTCATTTCTGCTGCGTCCGGTGTGGAGTTTCCCAGCCACATCGCCAATCAGCTCCTGAAACAGAACATCGATCCAAGTTAGCTTAATATTTCAAGGCAGCTGACTTTGTGGACAGTCACATGGCTGGCTGCTTTAATTTCTAGAGATAGTCCACTGAAACAATACTAACTGGTCAGAAGGTCAAGATCCTTAATAAGCATCTCTGGCCATTGATTCACCTCTCCTCCATTCATTTATCTAGTCATCAGCCATTACATCTCATGAAAACGAGTCCCTCAAGTTAATTTATTTAAAATACTTATAGGTCTACCTTTATCCTAATAAATCATGATCCAAGTTTATAATTATGCCATTTGTGAAAAAGTACTTCCTTTGACTGGTCCAGAATCAGCTTCCCTGGGTGACCTTCCCTGAGTTCTAGTGTCGTGAGAATGAACAAAAAAGTTCTTTCCGTCTTCTTTCTCTACACTTCTTTCTATTCCACCCCCATCCCTTTAGACATTATTTTCCAAGGTTAAAAAAGCCCATTAACACTTTGTGCTCTCTTCATAAAGAAGTAAAACCCTTTCTCGTCTACAATCTCAGGAAGGAATCAAAGTCATGGATTGGGGGCTCCAATGGAAAAGACAAAGCAAACCTTGAGCCGGCGTTCAATGGTAGTGTGGATATCCTCATCCGATTTGGTAATCATTAGGGAGCCCTTGGAAACCTCCTCCGAAATCTACAAGAGAAGCAAAAGGGGGGGAAAAACCCGACATCAGCCAGTTAGCAATTTACAGGGCCGCTCTGATGTCCGGCCAAGTTCGAGAGTCATTCATGTGTTTAACAGCAAGATCTGATTACTTGCACTTCTGAGTCCCGTTTCTGATCTTGCTGCCAGATGCCCAGATCTGCTCAGTGAGGCAGTCATACTGCTAACTGGGAGAATTCCCAATACTCAGCCTTTGGCTGGTGCTTTCAGTGTTCAAAGCGCTTCACATAACCTTATCACTGTGATCTTTAAAACAACCCTGCAAGGTAGGATTATAATATTGCAGGTCAGAAACTGAGGCAGGCTAGCTAAGTGAGTTTGTGATGGAGAGACTGGAGCCAGCAGCCACAGATCACAGCTTAACTTCATAGCTTTCCTGGTTTTTTGTTTAACAATATAATAACTGAATTTTGAGCCGATTAACACAACTATATTCATGAACTGTAGAAAAGTTACAGAGAGGTAGAAGTTGCAGGCTCCCCTCCCCCAAATTGTTAATTTCTACCCGTAAGGGGCTTCATGGAGTTTTGCTTTGAAAGCTAAATCATTACATTCATTTACGGACAGGGTCACACCATCGAAAGTACCTTCTCTAGGCCACTGATAATCTTGTCCATTTCAGCCTTAGATAGAATTCCGGCCTTCTCCAATGCCTTGGCATAAGCTATACTTCCACGGATATCAACCTCCGCCAGGCGCTGGTCAATCATGATCGAAGCGTTGAGCTTTTCCATGATAGGGTCCATGCTTCCGACAAGCCTCCCACCATACAGTTTATCACCCTGTGCAAGAGGAAACAGTCCATACAGGTGAGCGAGGTGGCCCAAATCCCACCGCCTCCTATTTCTGTGGCTGCCATCTTGGTCTCAAAGAACATTTCAAGATGGCAGCCCACCAACGGAAACAGAGAACTGGGTTATTGTCTGAGGAGTAGTTTTGTCCACAGAGTGCTAGGGGTGGGTGGGAAAAGAAGCACAGTTCAGACAGCTAAAAAATTATCATCCGTTTGGGATTTCCATCTTAAAGTCTGCACAGGGGAGGGTCCATGTTTGCCCTTACAGCTTCCATGGCATCCCAACTTCTGCGGCAGCACCCGAACTCAATGAACTGGTATTTATTCTGAAGTGTTTTGATATTTCAACCCTACCAGTGATGATCTGGACTGCTTACCATGTAGTTCTCCTTCCTTCTATCTTCACAACCCTGTGAAGCGGGCTACTCTGAGAGACTGACTGGCCCAATGTCACCCAGTGAGCTTCCATGGTCTTATGGAACCAAATCTGAACTCTAGCCGTTGCACTACACATACAGCCCCAGACCTGCACCTCATGTCCTTTGTATAGGCTATGCACAATGCAGTCCTGTGAAGAGTTACTCCAGTCTAAGCCCATTGAATTCAAAGGGGTTAGACAGGAGCAATTCTGCAGGGGATTTGACAGCTAATTGCTTTAATCCTATAAATGATCAATCTTTTGACCAATGGACTGGGAGATCACAAGGGGCTCCGTATTAAGTTTTTGCTGTCTCCTGGTCGTGATGCGGCAATCCCCTGATTTTTTCAAAGCAAATATGAAGAGCGCATGTGACCCTCTTCCAGAGCAAGTCAAAGGTCGCTGGCCATGAGATAGTTGCGGCTCAGCCCTGCAAGGCTAAGTAAGCAGCAGCAGCAGCTGTAAGGTTCTCCCCCACCTCCCAAGCAAGTAATGCTGAGAATGCATTTTCAACCGAGAGGCGGCACTTGCGAATGGACGTGGACGAGGGACCCGTTTCAGAATTCTAGCTCTTTTCTCATTCAGGTTAGGAAATGCTTCAAGAGAATGTGACTGGTAACCTAAATACCTAGTCCCACTTTTAAAAACATTTTTATACCCAGCTTTCTGCTGACTTCCACTTTTAGTTTCAGGTGGGTAGTCGTGTTGGTCTGGGGTAGAAGAGCAAGATTCAAGATTTCCAGGATACATGCTTTTGAAAGTCAAGCTCCTTATAGTTTTCAAGGCAAGAGACTTACAGCTTGACCCTGGTCTTCCTTGGAAGTCTCCCATCCAATTACTAACCAAATCTAACCATGCTTAGCTTCTGACATCTGACAATATCAGACTAGCCTGACCTAGCCACTGAAAACTTACACCCTGGAAATTTGGTTCACCTTTAATGAGCTACTGGACTAAAATCCTGCCCTTCCCATTTTATTTCATGTATACTGCACCTTTCTCCCCATTGGGAACACAAAGCAGTTTAGCCTATCCTTCTCGCCTCCATTTTATCCTCACAACAACCAACCTTGTGAGGCAGGCTAGGCTGAAACTGAATGACTGGCCTGAGGTTAGGAAGCAAGCTTCCATGGCAGTGTCAGGATTCGGACCAGGGTCTCCTAGATCCTAGCCTGCCACTTTCATTTCCAATGCTTTCAGCTGTCTTTGTGCTGTTCCTACATTTACACTTCTTTTATTGTCACCCTGCCCATTTTAACCTGCTCGCTCTGTTCCCTGCTTTTAGACCTTGTCTACTCTAACATTCTCTCCGGCAGTCCCTTATTACCCCTTAGACCTCTGCCAAACTGTGCTGACAAAATAAAAACCATTCCTCTCCCCTGTTGATCTGACCAGATGACTCTCTTCTCCAAAGCCCTATGCTGGCTTCCCATCTTCTTCTGCATCTAATACAAACTCTCCTTACCTTGAAAGCGCCTTACCTTCTTGCCCAAGCTATCTTTACTCACTCATTTCTCCAATCTGTGTTTTTTTCTTCTCCCAGCTCATCACGCACAGCTACTCAAACATCTGCTTTTTAAAACAACTCTGCCTGTTGCCATCACTGCCCCTTATGCCTGGAAGCCCTCGCTTGCCCACCCCTTCCTTCAGATCCCCTTCTCAGAATTTCCAGGAAACCCCTGCTAATCTTCCTTTTCAGCTGCAACTAAGTATATTTCATACACTTGATCTCTCCCTTGTTAGTTCAACCCTTCTGTTCTCTCCCCTTTCAGATTGCAAGTTCTTTGGGGGCAGAGACTGGTCATTGGGGCTTTACTTTCTGCTCTAAAACATCATGTACACTGATGGCATTGTTTGGACCATAAAGGTGACTAGGATTCCATTCTTCAAAGAATGTTTAAAAAGATACATTTCAAGTAACTATGCAATCTGCACCAAACGTCAAGTAACTCCAGCCATCTGAGATTTTCCTGCCAACTGTTTTTCTCTCTAAAAAAACCTACTGGCTAGATCAGACTAAAAACGTATCTGGTCCAATATGCTGCCTCCAACAGTGGACAGCCAGTTGTCCGTTGGAACTCAAGATGCACAGTTTCCACAAACAGTGTTTTGCTCTGTTTGATTCTAGCCTCCTTCATTGCCTCCGGTGATGGAGACTGGCCCATGTTAGTCCCACAGTTATAACCCCATCTAGATACTTGTACAGTCCCCACTGACTAGCATTCCAAGGACTACAGCCCATGCCACAGATTAACCTGTGTAAGAGCCTTCCCAGCCAACACCTCCACTGGGATCTAACTCCTCCAACCCCGACAATACTGATCTCTTCATCCCTAGTCATCCGTCTAATGCAAGCCTCTTGGGGCAGGGAACCAATGCAAAAATTGCTGCGTTCAGTACCAAACTCACTGTGGGTGCCATCTAAGTGTTTAGCCAATCTTAACAGCACAATGCAACTTTGTTCAACACAAAATAACAATGGGGGGGGGAGCTTAGCTCTGGAGAATTCAAGCAGAACTATATACAGAGCCAAAGGGGGATGGAAGGGGGAGCTTTTCTCACCTCAGATGCCATGTCTGGAGTCTTTTCCTTCTCTTTCCTCTAGAAAGAAAGGTTTGCAAAATGCGTGTAAAACCTGCAAAGTAGCCAAAGGAAACTTTTTTCTCTTTTTGCAAATCGCCCCCCCACTTTCTCTAGTTGCCCCCACAAATAACCCCAGATGCTGTTCTGCCCTTTCCCTCTACCAGCTTGTCCTGCCACCCGCTGGAGGGAAACCTGCCAGGAGACCCAGTGCGGAAAAGCGGCCACGGCTTACCTGCTGTGCGTCCAAAGCACCACCAGCCGATCTGTGCTGCTCCGGTCGCCCAGGGGTCCCTTTTCAAGCCCCGAGCTCCAGCAAGCCCCGCCCCTAATGGGCGGGGCTTGCTCTACAACCCAACCCACCCCCTCTTCTTTCTGCCCTCCCCCCAAAAGCTGGGACCTCCAAATCTGCATTTTCAATATTTTGAAGAATTAAATTTACCCAGAGAAGGCTCAAAGCTACTGTTGAATGATTTGAGATTTTTTGTCTTCTTACCATTTTTATGACAAGAATGTTGCAAATTGTGTGTTTGGAAGCAAAAAACTTGTGTGTGTTTACAATAAGAGATATCCTAGCCATCTATCTATCTATCTATCTATCTATCTATCTATCTATCTATCTATCTATCTATCTATCTATCTATCTATCTATCTTTCTTTCTTTCTTTCTTTCTTTCTTTCTTTCTTTCTTTCTTTCTTTCTTTCTTTCTTTCTTTCTTTCTTTCTTTGTTTCTTTCGACTGTATAGGAACCAGCAGAGGGCAAATGTAACGTTAGGGTGGAATGTATTTGAGAATACAATATTTCTGCATATCATTTTTATTTAATAGTGATACACCCATTCATTTTTTTTAATGTGCCACTTTATACTGAACCCAAGGCAGGATCTGAGAAGCAAGAAATGTGTTTTTGTAGGTATGTTAATGAAAATAAATTAGCAGATTTATCAATGATGACCCAAAGGGAGGCATAAGAGAGGTGTATAAAATTAAGCTTGGGGTGGAAGCTGTGTACTTTCCCCCCTACTCTACTATAATAATACTAAATATTGGTAGGGGCATCTTAAAAGGTTAATGAACAGTAGATTCAGCACAAACCGAAGGAATTATTTATTCACACGGTGTCCAGTTTTGGAACTTTCTGATGCAGAATGGCCTCTTAGATGGTTTTAAAAGGGAAATATTTATTAATACCCTACTTCCCCTCCCAATGGGGACCCACAATGGGGACCCAATGGTTCCCCATTCGGCCATTCCATGGCCAAATGGGGAACCAAATTCTTTTCCAGCACTGCATCTTTCCACCCACTCTATCAAATATCAATGTTAGGTCCACCAGTGGCTATTAGACAAGATGGGTAAATGAAACCTCCATGCCGTCACAAGTAGTGTAATTCTGGGGGGGCAAAAGCAGGAAAGAGCTATTGCTCTCTTGGCTTGATGGCAAGTTTCCTGGAGTATGGTTGTCAACCTTCAGGTGATGGCTGGAGCTTTACATCTAATCCCCAGGCACCAGGGATCAGTTGGCTACTTTCGAATGCGGACTTTATGGCATTATACCCTGTTGAGGTCCCTTCCCTCAGGGCTCTTCTGATGTTCTTGGTGACCTTCAAATTTCTCAAGTCAATGATAGCCCTCTACACAATTATTTAGGAAATTAACAGCAATATGATGATGATCAGATATTACTTGGGTTTTATGTTTTTAAAATATGGAGTATGATAATTTGGCTAAAATTACACACTTTTGGTCCCATCGGTTTCAGCAAAATACACATTTAACTCTCTCCTGCTGAGATCACAAAAAAAGACTGATTACAGAAGGTAATTCTTTAAGGCAGCTATTTTTCTACTTTAAATTGTATTTCAGATATGTATTCCCTCTGATGTCCATAAGATGTTTGAAGCAGTAGGCAACAACATTATTGCAATCTTAAAAATAAATACATCTCAACCTCAGTCAAACCAGTAAAAATCAGATGAATTAAATGGAATGTGATTCAACAAAAAGAAGCCGATGCCAAATTTTAAGTACAATAGACAAGAGGACTCATAAGACAATGTATTGACTCAAAGCCTGAACAAATAAAAGTGGTTTTCACCTAGCTCCTAAAACTTAACTAAAGAGGCAATAGTTGAACTGCTGTTGTGGCATTCCACAATTGCGGAGGGCATTCCACAGACAAGGTGCCCCCTCAGAAAAGGCTCTGTCTCTGACCATTATTGGGATACACAGAATTGTTGCTGATCATAGTGGGCAGGTTAATACTGGAATAGATGGTCAGAGAGGCTTCGAATACGGATGCCAAATTTCAAAGTCTAAAAATTCATGGCTGTTGCAAACATGAGCATTAAAAAAATCAGTTGCTAGCATTTTCAAGGAAGCCAGGCCCGGATCACTCTCTCGAGAACTGAGGAATTGTGTCTGCGGGCTGATATACCCTGAAGACTGTACCCAATGAAACCAGTTGACCATTTGTGTGTGTGTCGGATGGGGGGGCTGTGCCAGTGTAACAATTAGGGTTGCCAGCGTCAAGTTGGAAAATTACCGGAGATTTGGGGGGGGGGTGAAGCCTGGAGAAGGCAGGGTTTGGGGAGGGAAAGGACTTCAGCATGGTATAACTCCATAGAGTCCACTCTCGAAAGCAGCCATTTTCTCCAGGGGAACTGATCTCTGTGGCCTGGAAATCAGCTGTAATTCCAGGAGATATCCAGCCACCACCTGGAGGCTGGCAACCCTAACAATGAAGAAAATAAGCAATTCTGGTTGCTGTTGTATAGTTTCTTCCATAAGTTCAGGGAGAGGAAGGAAAGAAGGAATATATTTAATTAGATGCGCATGATTTAGTTACCGATTGTTAGATAGTGATATATTAATGTTTTCTGGTTAATATTTATGGTTTTTATATTTCCTTGGAGAAATGTGATAGAAGTTTTGATTTTGGAAGAGTTTTTTTTTAAAAAGAACAAAAAGAACAAAAAGAAAAAAGTCCATTCTACACTTGTCCTGAAATTGTTAATAGAGTACATTGTTAGCTAAATTTGTACCAAGATTGTAGTTTTTGTTAGAAATATGAAAGCACATTGTTGAATGCTAAAAGTGACTTTTAAAAAGTTTGTTCAGGGCTGAGAAAGAAAAGAAGTACATTCTGTATATGGCTTGAAACTGCTAGCTAAATGCACGGTCAGCTGGACTTGAATGAAAAGATATAATTTTTGTGTGTGTTTTTAAAACCAGTTGTTTAAATGACTACTGAATGTGTTTTTTTTTAAAGATCCTTTCGTGTGATCAGCAAAATGCTGAGCTTAGTAAACATCCTTCATGACAAAGGATACAAACACAGAGCAGATCTCCTCACAATAGTTGTGTCTGGGCCCCTCTGCTTTCATTTGTTAATACCAACATGCATGGAGACCCCGGGCCTGGGGCCTTCGTGACCTGAGTCAGAATATTGTGTTGCAACGTTGGTATGCTGAGCACACTCTTTTCAGGGCGTGGGGGGGAGGAAGGACACTGCTGTCTTTGTTCCCTGTGTTGTTGAGCAACGTGGTTGGATTGGGTACCAGAGCAAAGAAGCTGGCATTCCAACATCCTAGTATCACAGATGGAGTATTCAGAAAGCCAGATCATATGTGCATGCACATAGGCACATGCCACAAATGGGTCCTGGAGCAAGAATGCAGGAATTGTGACTCTGAGTTTGGCACAGTCGCTGGGTACAGTTAGCATGGGACGAGTCTGCCCTCTGTACTTGGAAACTGCAATTCCCCCGCCTTTCTACACGTCAAATCCAGACTGAGTTGCTGGCTGTTTTCAGAAATCCCGGTACCGCACTGAGAGGCTAGAGGAAAACTCACAAACACAGTCTGCTGGCAATGGCACTCTGGTGCTGATTGGTCCGTAACAGCTGAAAATCAGAGGCAATTTTGTCTCTGAAGCTGGAGGTCCTATTCGACTATCGTAGTTAATAACCATTGAAAGATCTATATGGCATAAATTCATCCAACTCTGTTTTTAATCCATGTAAGTTCAATGTCCATGACTACATCTTGAGGCTGTGAGTTCCACAAGTCATCAACTGGTTGCATGAAATAGTCCTTCCTTTTGTCTGTCTTGAATGTTCTGCAAATGAGTTTCATTTTGAGATGTGGAAAAATATACTGTCTGCCTTTGTCACAGTGATAGCCGGTGTGGTGTAGTGGTTAGTGTGTTGGATTAGGATCTGTGAGACTCACGTTTGAATCCTCACCCTGCCATAAAAGCTTGCAGGGTGATCTTGGATTGCTTGTACACTCTCAGCATAACCTACCTAACAGGGTTGTTGTGAGGATAAAATGGAAGAGAACAATGTGAGCTACTTTGGGCCCACTTTGAGGAGAAAGGTGGAGTATAATTTTTATCTTACTTCATTTATACTGTGCCTTTCTCTCCAGTGAGAAATAAAGCTGCTTATGTCATTCTCCTCTCCTCCATTTTGTCTTCACAACAACCCCATAAGGTAGGAGAAGCTCAGAATATGTAACTGACCCAAAGTCACCCAGTGAGCATCCTAGCCTGTCACTCTAGCGACTATACAACACTGCCTCTTTAAATGATGTAAATATGTGTGTGTATGTGCAGTCAAGTCGCCTCCGACCTATGGCGACCCTATGGATGAAAGACCTCTAAAACGTCCTATCATTAACAGACTTGCTCAGATCCTGCAAACTGGAGGATGTGGCTTCTTTTATTGAGTCCAGCCATCTCGTTTTAGGTCTTCCTCTCTCCTTACTGCCTCCCGCTTTCCCTAGCATTATTGTCTTTTCCAGAGAATCTTGTCTTCTCATGATGTAACTGAAGTACGATAGCCTTAGTCTTGTCATGTTAGCTTCTAGGGAGAATTTAGGCTTGATTTGATCTAGTACCAACTTATTTGTCTTTTTGGCTGTCCTTGGTATCCACAAAGCTCTCCTCCAGCACCACATTTCAAATGAATCAATAGATATATAGAGATCCCTTATATCAGGAAACCTCACCAAAACTTGTAGTAAGTAATTTATTATTACAGCACTTGGCCAGTACGTTAACCATAAAATTTAAGTGCACATTTTACAACCATTTGAAACATGAAGCATATAAGTATATACAATTTAAAAACATAATTTCCTAATATCTATCAAAATTTGTAAAAACCAGGAAGTCAGCATAGTTCTAAGCAAGCAACTGAAATGGAGGCCTAGGCTCTAATGGGCTTTAACGACCAGAGCACAAAATTTCACTATCTGGTGTAATACAGTAAAATCGGAGTTTGACAGCAGTTTCTCTAATTTTTTCTTATCCGAATGTTCAGAGATACCATCCAGAAAGGGAATAATAAATCTCATACGTGCTTCCTTATAGAAAGGGCATCTCAGGAAAACATGTTCCTGGGTTTCGACCTCCCCAAGTATGCAAGGACATAGTCTCTCATTCCAAGGAATCTTGTTAAATCTGCCATCCAGAACAGCAGAGGGTAAGGCAGAACATCTGGCCAAAGTAAGCGCTCTCCTGAGATTATTTACCTCCAGAATGGATAAATAAGAAGCAGGTGCAGAAATATATCTGTTACTAGGAGGAGCTATAAAAGCAGGAGTGCCTTGTAAGTCGGATTGTCGTTCAATATCATCTATCCTTTGCCTAACCATTTGCCTTGCTTGATCGCTTCCCATCATGAGAAGACCAAAACTTGTATGTAAATAGATGGTTTATTTACTTTTAATTATGAGCATAAAAGACAGGGCTGGTCATCCTGCTAGGCAAAGGCTCAAGGGACCAGATCTGGGGGTTTCACAGAAAGACAGCACAATTAATTCTGTTGCTCCCTATATTTTTTCTACCAGAAGGTGGGATAGGGAAGAAAGAAACCAATTAGAGTTTCTGTCTGAAGCACCAAACCAGCGTATTTATTTTATTTATTCATTTTCCTTTGCTAATTTTGATTTCCCACCTGCACCCTATAATGTTGCCCCAGGAGCAAAAGCCCCAAAGCAGCAGCAGGAAATCATTGCAGCAAAATTCCCCCTGCTGAAAATGATGTCTTCAAAATAGGCATCGAAGGACAAATCTCAAACGCAGCTCTTCCTGGAAATATGTGCATTTTTGCGTGGCATATAGATTTCTGCCAGTGCAACCCTATGCAGAGCTTCACCAGTCTAAGCTCTGCATAGGATTGCACTGTGCTTGCTGGGTTATTTTTACTACTACTACTACTACTACTACTATGTTGTTGTTGTTGTTATTAGGCAATACTATTGTTGACATATTATTAACAGCAACAATAAACGTGCTGTCAATGTGTATGGTGCTTTCCCTAGTAAAAATGGCAGGTCCCTGCCCCGAGGAGCCTGCAAGCTAAACTCTGGTGAGAGGAAACGCTGGGACAGAGGCATAATGCGCAGTCCTTTTCCTTCCCAAGTAATTATTGCGTGCTTACTTTTCATTTTTCCTGTGACTTTTTCCTTCCCAACTGTTAAACGCCGAATGCAGTTCATTGCTTTCGTTTAATAAATAATTAATTAATAATAATAAAATTTAAAAATCCTTGAAGCAAAATTGGATGCATCACAAAACAGTAAATGTCACAGTCGCTCTCCCCTTCGGAAGGGAAAACAAGCTCTACATTGACTAGAACTACAGTAAAAGAGAAGCTACTTTCACAATTGCATTGGTGGTTCAGTGGTAGAATTCTCGCCTGCCACGCGGGAGGCCCGGGTTCGATTCCCGGCCAATGCAACATTAATTTTTCCTGCTTAAAAAAAAGGAACGTTGTTTTTATGAAATAAGAAGCTGCTTGTGCCCCCTTTGCCTTCTCTCTCCTCCTCCAGTATCACAACATATACAGAGAGATATAGAGTGAGAGGAGAGGCCTCAGCACCGTGCTCTGTTGGGAGGAGGACGCCGGGGTCCTGGTGGTGAAGTCGGGCGAGGAGGAAGCGTCAGCAAGCAGAGGCCTCCTCGTGCAGGAGAACTGAGGAGGCCTCGTCGCATAGCTGTGCCGGCAGGACGAGGCGGAGGGGGCTGAAGAGGACACGATGGAAGTGTAAGATGGCGGGCGAGCAGGTCCCTGTTTCCCCCTCGGTCACCGGCTCCTGTGGGTTGGGTAACAGTCGCCGAGTTGTGGGAGAGACAGTGAGGATAGGGGGGGGGGGGAGAAAAACGCCTCCCCCCTCAGTATTGGAGCGGGAAAGGGGATCCCTCTCCCCCCTTCAGTGTGAGGGCGGGCGAGGAGGAGGAAACTGGCGTTGCAGGAGGTAGTTTTATACTCCTGTCTCCCTTTCAGCTTAGAAATCTGAGTGACCATGGCTGGCCCATCCTATTGCACACTAGGATTGCCAGCCTCCAGGTAGTGGCTGGAGATCTCCTGGAATTACAACGGGTCTCCAGGCCGCAGAGATCAGTTCACCTGGAGAAAATGGCTGCTTTGGGGTGTGTGTGTGGACTCTATGGAATTATGCCATGCCAAGGTCCTTTGCCTCCCCAAACCGCACTTTCTCCAGGTTTCACTCCCCAGATCTCCAGGAATTTCCCAACTTGGAGCTGGCAACCCTATTGCACACGCACCCCGTTATTGAAGGAAGAGGATAGTAAGGCATGTTGTGTGTTGTGGGAGGGGGGGGGGGGAGTTCTTGTTTGTGTGGGATGTGTGAGAGTGTGCCCAAAACTAACAGAGCAAGAATTTATTGTATTTATTTATTTATTTATTGTAGCTTATGCTACAATAAAGTTGGTTAGTCTTAAAGGTGCTACTGGACTCTTTTTGATTTTGCTACTACAGACTAACACGGCTAACTCCTCTGCATCTAAGAGCAAGAAGAGTTACTCTAGTAGTCAAAGCTCATTGATTTCAATGGGCTTAGACGGGAGTAACTCTTCTTAGAATCGGAGAAGTTAGCCATCTTAGTCTGCAGTAGCAAAATAGTAAAGAGTCCAGTAGCACCTTTAAGACTAATTAACTTTACTGTAGCATAAGCTTTTGAGAATCACAGTTCTCTTCATCAGATGCACATGTGGTTCTCAAAAGCTTACGCTACAGTAAAGTTGGCTAGTCTTAAAGGTGCTACTGGACTCTTTACTATTTTTAGAATTGCTCTGTAAGTATTTTTGCCCCTTTCCTCCCCAGCTCAATCCAGTCTAGTTTTTCATGACCCAGCTTAATAGGGACATTGGATTCTTTTCTCACTATAGATGTTGATCTTCTCCTTTTCACACCCCAACTTTATCAAGCTAATTACTTCATCATCATTATTTATTAATTTATAGTCTATCTTTCTCACTGAGAGCCAAGGAAGATTACACACTGCGAGTGAATAGAATATAATTAATAGCTAGATCAAGATGGGTAGCTGTGTTAGTCTGTTTGTAGTAGTAGAAAAGAGCAAGAGTCCAGTAGCACCTATAAGACTAACCCCAAATTTTGTTAAGTGCCAATCAATAGCTAGGACATTCACTGAGCCAAATACAATATGATCAACAGTTAGGACATTCAGTGAAAACAGTTTCAAGGAAGCAGTGTTTCGTCTGCAGTTGAAGAGCAAAATCTGGGTCCCGTTGCACCTTAGCACCAACAAGATTTCCAAGGTATGAACTTTGACTTTCTAGGAGCTTTGACTCTTGAAAGCTCATACCTTGGAAATCTAGTCGGTCTTTAAGATGATATTGGGCCTGGATATCATCATCATCATCATCCCGCCTTTCTCTCAAGATCCAAGGTGGATTACACACTGCAGTGAATACAATATAATTAATACCTAGGACATTCACTGAGCAAAATATAATATGATCAACAGCTAGGATAATAACTGAAAATAGATACAATAGGGTATGGCAGCAGAAAATTTGAAAATTAGCATAAAGCCAAATACATAGGTGAAACCTTTTTGAAAGAATGCATAGTTAATTAATACAACATCTTTAGCAACATGGAACTACCAGTAGGAGCCCTTACTTTAAATACTCCTTCCATCTTCTGGCTGGATAAAACTGTAAATACTTCCATTTCTAAATGTATCTGAAGAAGGAAGCTTTGAGTCTCGAAAGCTCATACCCTGGAAATCTAGTTGGTCTTTAAGGAGCTAATCTTACTCTTGTACTGCAGACCAACACGGCTACCCACCTGAAACTATCCCCATAAAGAACCAGTGGGGGAGAGAAGGAATGTAAAATTCTCTAAGGACAGCTGCAGTTAATAAGTTGAGGCTAAAATGAGAAGAGAGTTTTGGTGGCACCTATAAATCAAATATTATTAAGATTACAGATTTTATTGTGGCATACATAGGCTTCCTTGAGTCACCATCTACTTCCTGAGCTGCATGAAGTGATATACTGCCTCTGCCAACTGAAGGTGATATTTCATCCCTCTGACTAAGTGAGCTCTGCGTTAGGAAAACTTAGGCCCACAGAGAAGCTGTTAATCTTTTAAGGTACCACAAGACACCTTTACTCCAGCATAAGCTTTTGCAGAATAGAGTAGGCTATGAGTTGATCTTCACTATGAAAACATGTGCACAAGGTGTGAAAATCAGGAAAAATAAACAAGGTCCAGGGAGGATGTTTTGAATTTTATGTACTTTCATTTAATCTGGCACTTCTTGAATTTCATGGCCCCTTGTCCCCGTTTTGGATTATTTTTCTCATCCCTTTATGATTGTGATGTAGCGAGGATCCAGTACATTGCATCTGATGAAGTGGGCTTTAGTTCATAAAAGCTTATGCTGGAATAAAATAAAATCATATTAGTGTGAAGGTGCTGCTAGATTCCTGTTTGTTTGTGTTGGAAGAGACTAACATGGCTTCCTTGCTACAAGACCCTTTGTCGTTTTAGTCTAGTTGTTCCTTTTAGTATTTTTAATTTCATCTGATGAAATAGTATATATGATATTTACCTGGAAATACTACAAAATCTGAAGAAGTGAGCTGTGGCTCATGAAAGCTCATACCCTACCGCTAATTTGGTTAGTCTTATAGGTGCTACTGGACTCTTGCTCTTTTCCACTGCCAGAAGTAGTATTAACTCCTTTAAAATATAGGTGTGAGTTTTAAAATGTTTGTGTTTATTTCAGTTTTAATTTTTCAAAAGTGTATGCACCGCTTTCTCCACAACATAGTAGTATTCCTTTTCCTTACTGTTATGTGTTTGTTTGTTCTTCTGTTTGTATCTTTAAAGAAAAAAATATACAACAGTACGAATGGAAACCTTTAAAAGAAAAATGCAACCAGGTCTGCAATCCTCTGCGCTCTGGTTTGGGACTGTGCTTCATTAATCTCAGTAAAATTTAATACTTATTAAAGATGGCATAAGATCAGGATGCGAGTGTGTTGAAGTTTCCCTGATGGGTTACCTGCAGAGGTGATTCTGTTTCACTCACCCCAGGTGATCCCTTGACAGTGGGTTTTTATGGATTCATTGCTAAGGTTAAATCAAAAAGAGTCCAGTAGCACCTTTAAGACTAACCAATTTTATTATAGCATAAGCTTTCGAGAATCAAGTTCTCTTCATCAGATGCCTGATTTTTTGATGTTTTGATCAGGCATCTGATGAAGAGAACTGTGATTCTCGAAAGCTTATGCTATAATAAAATTGGTTAGTCTTAAAGGTGCTATTGGACTCTTTTTGATTTTGCTACTACAGACTAACACGGCTAACTCCTCTGAATCTATTGCTAAGGTTAGTTTATGATTTATACAAGGGATAGCTGGTAACGTTGGGAGATGTGTTGTATAAGACTGCATATTCTTACACTCGATTAACAGTCCTGGTTTATAAAAGAATGGAAAGCACTACATCCATTGCCTCTTTCTCATCATCATCATCATCATCATCATCAATTTTTAGCCCACCCTCCCTGCAAACAGGCTCAGAATGGGTTACATCAGACATAAATACATTTAAAATCACAGTAAAATCATACAGTCATAATACACATAAAATTTACAGTTTGTGATCCAGATGGTGGTTCTTATCCTTAACATCCACCCCTGCTGATAGTCCACGGGGAGAGGGGGAGAAGGAAGGGAAGGGTGTACATGGTGGCTGGTTTCTGACCCATGTATTCAGACTGTCGTTTTGTCTCTAATGGTAGATTTTTTTGTGGCCCCTCTGGATGAATGGCTACAAAGGAGGAAGTCTCGGCACCCATATTTATCCATAGATGTCGAGAAATTTTAACAGATGCTTCTTTTCTCACTCCTGTGTGACAACCAGCATAGAGGACTTGTTGAAAAGATGGGTTTTAAGTAAGAGAAGATTTGAATGGCAGTCCCTAGAAACAGTACTATTTCAGAGAGTCCCCAGCCCTTTTGAGTCTGAGAGCGCCTTTGGAATTCTGGTATGATGTGGTGGGTGCAGATGCAAAATGGCTGCTGAAAAGGCAGAGCAAGCCACAAAATGGCTACTACAGCTTACATTTAGCTACACAGTGAAAATCCTTGTGCTACTGAAGCAAGTTTTTTAAACATCTGCACAGCCAATCAGATATTTAATAGCTATCAGAAGCCTTGCTGGGCAAAAGCCTCACCTGGCCATGCCCACTTTCTAAAAACACTTGGTAGGCCTCATGAAAGGTGTTGGTGGGCACCATAGTGCCCATGAGAGCATGTTATTGAGCACTGTAGAGGTCGTGTGTCACCCTGTTTATTTGAATGAATACAGTTTTAAAGATGCCTTAGTATCTGTGGTGGATCACTATGTGTTTGCAGGAAATAAATGGTCTCTCCTTCCAGGGAAGCAGCTAGGTCTTCAGTTGAACAGTTTTTTGGGTGGTGGTGGTGGTGGTGGTATGTGTGTGTGTATTTTAAGAATAGGAAAGTCTCGTTGACTTTTACTGGGAGTTACTCCCAAAGTACATGTGTGCAGGAGGATTGCAATCTACACTGAACAAACATTACATATGTGTATCACTTTGATGCACAGGGGAAAATGCAAAATTGGATGTTTTTGAAATACACTGACATGTGCCCTCATCTCATTGAATCTTCTGGTGTATTCTGAAGCAGTGCAAAACGGTTTTTTGCTTTGCTTAAAGACAACACTCCTTTTATTTCAAATTTATTTCAAAAATGAATTCTGTCACTTTGTACGTTCAAGCAAAATCCTGTACCATACGGTTTCTTTTATGTGGAAGTTTAAAAATCTTCCTTCTCATTTTCCATTAATGCATTTGGTCACAAGTGCCCTACACATGCAGAGATTTCTCTCGATGGGCATAAAGTGCAAAGATTCCAAAGAGAATTAAATTTACCTATCAACAAAAAGCTATGACCGATGCATGTGCGTGTGTGAACTTGCTTGCCGCAGTTTTTCTTCAGTCAGCAAAACGTAATGAGAAGACAACCTCAGCATATTTTTCTGTAGGGGCTTCTCTTGGCCCCCCTCTCCATTCAGTTTAAAAACAAAGCAGGATGGAACCTGTGGAAGTTTGTGGAAGAGGCGTTGAACTTGTATGAAAGTGATGAGTATGACGGTTCTTTTCAAACTGTCGACTGGGCTTGACCTAATACATTGTACTTTTAAATATGTTCGTGCAAGGGGCCTCCCCCCCTTTTGTGTAGCTCTCTTGTTGTTTCTGCTGTCTGTCTGTTCAGCAGAACCTTTTGTCCCTAGTATGTATAGCGCTTACGGCTTTGTCCTGTGCGTGTGGTTGTTTTTTTCTTTTAATGTAATGTTCTGTTTATTATTTAACAAAATAAAATAATTGTGCCCAGTGCTGAATCGAGGAATGCATAAATAGGAAATCTGAGCATACATCTCCCCAGGCAGCCAAGTTTAAGTGATAATAAATAGACACAAGTTGCAGCTAGCCTCGCTGGCTTTGGAGCGCAGTCTTTCCCATCCAGCTAAAGTTGCACTTGGAAAACGGCACGTTTGCAGACGAATTGAGCAGAGATGCAAGTTCATGCTCATTGCACTCAGAGCAGTACAGTATGGCTCGATGGCTTCCATCTTTGCGTACTCATTCGGATGTACATCCAATTCGTTCCCCGGTTCCTATCTGGCAAACGTGTCGAAGCCAGCTGCTGCTTGCGGGTCCTGTTAGTTGGATCAGGGCGAGGGTGCATTTCAGTGGATTCAGCTTCACTGGGGGAATGATAAATTTATTAAGTTCTATCTTAAGTAAATCTTTCTGTCTTTATATAATATGTTTTTACATACTCAGAGCAGCTTATAATAAATCCAGTATGCAAAGTAAATGTTTGTGCTGGGAATCAGCTTACTCCAAAATCCTTCCTAGTCTTTGGTGAAGTTAAAACACCTGCTTTTGTTCTTCTTTGAAAGTGGTTTCAAACAAAACTGAAATGCAGTGATTCTTTTGGTCAGATGTATAACATCTTGTTATTTTTTTCCTTCTGTCATATTATGGTTTTATTAGCTTTTGTAACATGGACTGGTTTGTATCCTGCCACTCTGCTCAGCATAGGTTGAAGCCTAAACTGAAGAAAGGCTCTTCAGGTGGGTTTTGTGCCAGAAGGTGGTTCCTTCTGCTGGAGGAAGGGGCTGAGCAGAGTGGTAGGACACAAGCCATAGCCTCTCTGTAGCAGCTGGTTCCTGACATTCCACCCTGCTTTTCTGGACCTATCATGCTCTTGTGTGACCAAGAAACAGAGAAGAGGACGGGGCTAGGCAGACAGCTTAATCCTTAAAGGCTGGGGTGGGCACCAGCAAGAAGCAGTCGCATCCTCCAAGTGCCCCCCTTCCCTTTCTCCATTATAAGTGAACTATCGATTGCCATTCTCCATAGGAATGAGTGGGGAAATCCTGCACTTGGAATTCAAAAAGGTGGGCAAAGCTACACCTCTGCCTCCAACAATGGCACCCAGTCCTTTTTGGCAGGGATCCTAGAGGGGATTGCAGCTCCCAGTGCCCTTGCATTGTGTTAACTTTCCTTTAACCTTTACGCACAAGCATTGGGGAACATCAGAAGAAGAATCCAGGCTTGATCCTTGTATATATCCATCTTGTATTTTTTTTTATCCTGCCCTCCCTCCAAGGAGCACAGGGCAGCACACATAGTTCCTCATTTTATCCCCACAACAGTCCTGTGAGGTAGGTTAGGTTAGAAGAGAGAGACTGGCCCAAGGTCATTCAGCAAGCTTCCATGGCAGAAGGGGGATTTGAGCCTGGGTATTCCAGATCCTGCCCTGATATGGATGGTCCATGCTAGCCTGGTCTCGTCAGATCTCAGAAGCTAAGCAGCGTCAGCCCTAGTTAGTACTTGGATGGGAAACTACCAAGGAAGTGCAGGGCTGTGGCGGCAGAAGCAGGCCATGGCAAACCAGCTCTGTTAGTCGCTTGCCTTCAAAACCTCACCGGGGTCTCCATAAGTTGGCTGCAGCTCGAGGGCACTTTACACACAGACAGCATCATAGTCTGATGCTGAGGTGAGAGTGTGTGCGTGTGCACGTGTGTGAGATACCTTATTGTTAAATAAAATGGCAGGAATGGGATATCTCTAAGAGAGAGGTACGTTGGTAAGGCAGAGAGAATGTGTTGTTTTGTTATCCATTTTGCATAAAATGGATTATTGCCAAGTTCTCAGTGCTTCTTTCAAATGGTTATGGCCACAAGCTTCATCAAATAAAATTAAATTATATTGGAGGAAAAGAAAGCAGTGTGGTATGAACTCAGAGCTACCCGACTCACCTGATCTGTGTGAGTCTAAGGGTCTAAACCAGTTTGAAACCGATTTAACTCATGGCTTCTACCAAAGCTGTAGTTGTGTAACTGGAGGCTATGAAAGAGGTGTGAATCTGCTTTTCGTGTGCTTTAAAAGCATTCCCTTGGCGCAGTTGTATCAGCTGCACAGAAGAAGAGCAAGACAGTCAATAACTTGGTTGGACCAGCAAGTGTGTTAAAGGGAGGGTTTTTTTTTTTTCAGTTGAGCAGACTCATCTGAGCTGCATTTGAAGCAAAGGCACTTGACGGACTTGGAGTAGTTTCTTTGATGAGGATGACTTGGATCCCATTTATATGGTCATTCCTTTGAAAGGAAGTATAAAGCATAAGCGGCTCAGTGTGGATTTTCAATGCCTGCTTCTATTACACAGCATAACCTTGTGAAGTAGAAAAGCTGGACTGTGACAGGAAGTGAAAGCACTTTCTCCCCCATTCTCCTGTAAAGCATCCTCTTGTCTTTTTTTTGTTTTTGTTTTGCTAGGAAAGATGGAAATGCAGCCCTTCTCAGCAATTACGAGGTAAATTGATTTGCGTTAATCAATTGTGGAATGCAGGGCAGTGTATGGAGGGAGGGGTGTTGTATGAAGTCTCCCCAGCCCCAGCACTGACCACCAGAACTGCCGGGTTTTATCAAGGTTGCTGGATAAGGTGTCCTTTTGACCCATGAAAGTGCTATGTGCCACAAATAGTTTAGATGACACAATATAGGGCCTGCCTGGTGCCTGAGGAGGAAAATCCATAACTCCCCCCGCCCACCCATATTGAAAGGTAGCAACGATTGGGATCTTAGCCGGGACAGATGAGAGAGAACTCACCTGTCAGTTCTGTTCTGCACGCTGGCATTTTCATTAGCACTATAAGATTTTTAACCCAGAGCTGACTGACTTGAGAGTTGACTGGAGTATATCTACACTAAAGGCCTAAACCAGTTTGAAACCAGTTTAACTGTCATGGCTTCCGCCAAAGCTGCTGTTTCATTGAGGGGAGGCTGAGAAATTTGGTCTGGGAGAGCTCCCTTCCTGGCATTACAGTTCCAAATGTTCTTTGGTTGGGAGCCACCATGAGGAGGTGTGAAACTGGTTGCAGTGGGCTTTATAGTATTGGTTTGTCAAGCGTACGAAAATACTGTTTTAGAGATCTTGCCGTGCTGGGAGCTTCCTAATTAAGGAAAGCTTCTTTCTGCAGGTCTACAAGTTGCTGACTGATCTTAAGCAGCAGCGCCGGGAGACTGGAAAAAGCAAACAGAGTTCTGGCCAGCAGAATCTGAACACTATCATGTATGAAGTGAGTAAAGCCGACTTGGAGGGCCTTCCCGTTGCCCGCTGCGTCCTTCTCTCGTCAGCCTGCGCATGCCTTCCTTGCACAAGAGTTTCCCGCTGCCAGTCTTCTCTGTCTGTCCAGATCCCATGTGATAGCTATGTGCCTGCTTCGCCACACCCAGAACACCAAGTGGCTTTTATGCACTTGCAAGTGGGGTGGCTGGACAGTGTCGCGATGGTTGACGGTTGGTCAACTCTTGATTCACAACAGCATGTGAGCAGAAATATTGGAAAGTATAGTTAAACTAGAGCATTTGAAAGCTCCACTGAAAGTTACTGAAGGTTTCAGGGGTTGTTTTGCCCCAGCTCCTTTTTAATTTAATTTGTCGCTACTTATTCTTAAAATGCTCCCATTCTCAAGTAAAATAGCTTGGTCTGAAACCCAGGGCCAGCTGTTTTCCTTTTGTGGTCCCAAAGGGCTAGCATACATTTTTCACTGCTGTCTTGATCTCATTGATCCTTTTAAACAGTTCCATCATGTTCTACTTTTTACTGCGCAGTCCTGAGCATGTTAATTCTTGAGGAAGCCCCACTGAGTCCAACAGAATATAGTAGTGCCTAAGGGTGCTTAGGATTGCATCCTTCTCAGCCCAAAAGCCAACACCCAAAACCCTTTGTATAAAAACTGGAGATTCTCTGCCCCTGTGATAATGTTGTAATCTAGCATGTCATTTTGAAATGCTTGGATTCTCCCCTGGAGGAAAACATCACTAATACAGCCCGTGCCCCCATGGTGTTTGATATTTACTTTTAACTGTGTTCTTCTCTGGCCTTACATCTTTATTTTTCTGTCCTTCTAGACACTAAAGTACATATCTAAAACTCCATGTAAATTCCAGAGTCCTGAGATTGTAACAGATTTTCTCATAGCACTGAAAAACCACAAGTTAACAAAGTAAGTATGAATAGTATTATTATTGTGCGTGCTAATACAATCAAAGATTTAAGTTGTTGGGCGGAAACTCTGGCTATTGGGACAGTAGAAGCATCAGAAAAAGGCTTTAGCACACGCTGCCGGCTAGTGTGGGAACATTAAAATGCATTAAGTTCAAAATGAGAATTCTAAGTCATTCTGCAATGATGGCTGAAACTGTAAGGTCATATGAACTCAAAGTAAGACTAGTTGATGCAAAGATACACATGGGTGTCAGATCGAAGTATATAGATGAATGTCCTGGACGGTTTTCCCATGTTCCCCTCCATCGCTACAACTCTTTCTGAGCCCAGGAAAGATCACTTCCAGAGTTGTAGGATCCATGTAGAGGAATCACTCTGAGCGCTGATGGTCTGGAGCGAAAAGAGACAGGTGTATGAAATATCTACTCCTTGTCTCTCTTCACTTGAGCCCTCCCAACCCACACGGTTGCTCCTTCGTGCAGGTCCTGCGACCTGGGACTGATCCCTGCAGGGGTCTGAAGGAGCCACAGCGATGGAGAGGTACACAGGAAAGCTGCACCTTCTGCACACAGAGTGGTAGGACGTTGCCTGCTAACTTCCAAGTGAGCCCAAACGCAAATTGATCATTTTGGTTGGCAGAAAAAGTAATCCTTCAGTGACAAAGAGGGCATTGTGGAAAGCACTTTTGTGAAGTAGTCTGAGTTAGGACCGTGATCTGTTAATAGGCGGTGCCAAAGGGCTGCAGTAAGGGACATTGTCCTTTTGTGTGACCCGTTATCATGAGTTACACACATGAAGCTGCCTTATACTAAATCAGACCCTTCATCCATCACGGTTAGGATTGTCTCTCCAGCTCTCTCAGGGTCTTTTACATCACCTCCCACCTGGTCCTTTTAACCGAAGATGCTGGGAATTGAACCTGGGACTTGTGCCTGCAAATCAGAGGCTCTACCACTAAGCCACAGCCCCTCCCCTCCAGGCATGCATGATAGGCCTAGGTCAAAGGGAGGGGGCAGGTTTGTTCTAGAGTGGAAACGATATCTGTGAAAGCCCATCCCTGGTGAGACGGAAAGCAACCGGAAGATGTAAAAGATTGGAAGGCAGTTGGAGTATAAGTCTTAGAAATAGGGGCACCTAGTTGCATTGTTCACATCAATTGGCTTCCTCCATGCAAAGGTCTTTCTTAGACCTGCTGCCTTAGATCATTTGAACTGGGGATCCTGGGTGGGGGTGCATTTTAACTCTTGGACCTCACATAGACAAAGCAGGTGCTCCATAACTGAGCCATAGCCCTTCTGCATCCTGTGAATTAGTATATGCAGATTTCCAGCTGCTGTTGGACGTGATGATCTGCACACAGGGTTCACCCCAGCAATCTGAATGCATTTGAAAGGAGTAGACCTATTCATGGAAGGTGATGCCTGCTGATGAATTTATATTGTACTTTTGAATGTTCTTTGTAAGGTTCTTTTTACCCTATTGTAAAACAACTCTTTAAAGTTTGACAAGTAATATTGTCCTCATAATGCATAAGGCAGAGTAGGTGGCTCGCCGGAGGCTACCTTGAATCCAAGGAGATAAGGTGGGATATAAATATTTTAAATAAACACAGATTTGGAATAATCCATGGTTCAGTATCCTGGCCTTTATACTTAACCATGATAGGAGGAATGGAACTTCCATGTTTGGAGGCGTAGGTACAAATAGGACAAGATTTTCATCATGCACTGCTTCCATGGTTGTCTTACTGGTCACCTTCAGAATATTGAACTAGGTGGGCTTTGGGTCTGCTCTGGCACAGCAATTTTTTCATAGCTATGCGAGTTACCTCTTTTCCTGCTGGCGTGGGGGCAGGAAGAGCCTCACCCTTAACAGGCACAAGATCTGGAGTCATCTCCCTCCTTTATTCAAAACAAACTTTTATAAAGACTGTTCAGTAACGCAAACTGCAGCTCCCCTCCCAACATTACAGAGCCTTAGATCACCACACTTCACCCTTATATTCCACAATTGGCAGGCAGTAATCCCATATTAACAACTATTCTCCTTCTCTTTGAGCTCAAGAGCATCTGAGAGTTGAAGTAAGCCATAAGTGGAAAACATGTATCTGGGATCTTGGATTGCTGTTTCTCTTTTGTAGGGCAATTTTTAGGGGGAAAAGGATCCTTAAATCACCGCTCATCTGATTCCCCACCCAACCTTGATCCAGCAAACATGGATGGAGGAATGGTGGAAGGAAAGCAGTATGAGTGGGGGCCAAAGTTCAGCGCGCACACCCTTATTGCTTCTCCTCTGCAAGCGCTCTGCTTGCTTTGCAGTGGCAGAGCGGCAACTGAAGCCGTTAGGTCTGTGTTTGCCTCTGAATGCTTAGCTCTAATTCTGTTTGTGTGATGGAAAGGAGAGTCTGAGATTCCAGACAGTAGAATGAGAAGACAACTTGAACTGGCATTCTAGGTGCTGAACCGGTCCACCAGTTGGTGATCTGTAATCAGTCCCCCAATGATCAATTGAAATGGAAGGGCAATAAGCTCAGAGCAGCATGTTTCACACAGACAAACCACCTTTTAGACTTTCCCCTTGAATGGGATTATGTGTTGTCTACTTCTCTACGCCACGTAGCAAAGTTCTCCTCTATCTGGGGATAGTTGGAAATGATTGCTGGGAAGCCATTTGCCCTTGTGAACTGATCTCTGGGGTTAGTATAAGCCATGGGGACTTTTTTTCTGGGCCTGCTGTGTCAAAATAACCAGAAGGTGATGTCTGGAAAGTTGACAGAATTCTGCTTGTAATCCGTTAACGGATTTTCCTTTGGGAACTTGCAGCAGAAGATTTGACTGGCTTCCCTCATTCTTCCACGAGGCGCCAAAGCTAAGTCTTTTCCCGTAAAGCACGGGAGTGCATTGTCCGATAATACAATCTGCAGGGGCCTTGTTTTCAGAGCAGCAATGAAACTTGTCAGAAGTGATCAGTCCCCAGATACGGATGAGTGAGTTTGCTTTGCAGTCACTTTTCCATCTTGTTATCTTTTATCAGATCTTCCTGTTTTAAATACTTTTCTCAATAGCTTTGCAGGCCCTAAAACTGTTCTATTTGCATTGGGAGGATCCAATAGAAAGAAACAATCAACAGAAGGCACTTCTAACAAATACAGAATATAAAAATTAAGAAATTGCAGTCTGTTGGCCTGAGCCTACATTCCTGTTTAGCAGGCCTTGCTGATAGCGCCCTCTGGTGGGCTAGTTAAAAAGGCAGCAGGAAGGGCTTGTGCCTTCTTGGTGGTAGCCCCCTCTTTGTGGAATGCCCTTCAGGAGGAGTTATGGAAACCTCCTTCTTCCTAGCTTTCTGTAGGATATGCAAGCTTATCTTATTTCTTTGGGCTTGCAAGTAATTAACTGATACCTGTGTTAGATCTTGTGATTGATCTAACTGATTTTAACAATTTTCATTACTGATTATAAGGGTGGGATATGATTTTTAAATAAATGAATGCTGCCTGCAAATGTGAAAATACTTTTTCTCAAATTGCAAAACCCAAGAAGCTTTATTAAAGGTATTGTACCTTCAGTAATAAATTGAAAAAAATTATGTAGCAATACGTAATATTTTCAGGCAATTTAGAAGGAATGGCAGACCCAGGAATTGCACCAGGGTTGGAGGACTCTTCCTTGAAGCAGGGATGCTGCAGAGGCCCCTTCTGTACAAACCTCCTTTTTAAAAGATTTTTTAAGATGTAGTTATAGAAAATGTCACGCCATAAAATTGCCAGGAATCTGTCATACAAAAAGATAAAAGAATCAAAGCGAAATACTAGCTGACATTTTAATAGCATTCACGTTGTTCCGGAACTGCAGAAGCTATAAGAAGCTATGAAACCAGCTCAGTACAACAACTTCTGCCTGTTAAGTTCTTTCCCAGTAAAAAAAATCAACCTTGTTTAATACTTAGGCACTTTTCCTTTGAGTAGGGAGGCTGTGGCTCAGTGGTACATCATCTGCTTGGTATGCAAAAGGGTCCCAGGTTCAATCCCCACCATCTCTAGTTAAAAGGATCAAGCAGCAGGTGATGTGAAAGACCTGAGACCCTGGAGAGCTGCTGGCAGTCTGAGTAGACAATACTGACCTTGATGGACCGATCGTCTAACTTGGCACAAAGCAACTTCATATGTTCTTTTCTAGCAGGTAATTTGAGTGAAGTAGTGGGAGGCCTCTTGTTTGCTTTACCATCTTCAGATCAATAACACTATTTCCCAAGTAATACAAAGCAATTAAGGTATCAATCAGTTAAACAGCCACTTGACTTCCCGTCTCCTTCCCTTCCTACTAATCTACTGGCAAGTAGATTAGGAAATGTTCCTCCCTTCTACTTCGTTCTCTGTCTAGTACAGTTTTATCCCACCCTTCCTCCAAGCTGCTCAGAGTAGCATTCATAGTTCACCTTTCTCAGTAAGATACATGTCTAAATTCTTGGGGATGGTAGGGATGGTTTCCCCCCCATGTAAAACGAGTTAAAGCCCTGAAATTCCTCAAAACAACAAAAAGACACAGAACTGCATGTGATGATACGCTGTGGACAGCAGAGGGAGCTGCTAGCACGCATCTTTTGCTGGTAGGTTTCCAGCAGGGACATCTCATTGCTCCCTGAGCAATAAGATAAAATGTGGACAGCCTACTGGCCTAATCTAGCCGGAAGTTCATTCCGATGGGGCTTATGCAAGAGAACTCCCTGATGGGCTGTGTGCTTGGTTGGTCATCGGTATGAAAGAAATAGGCCAAGTTACCACATAACAGTTGTTAACCTTTGCAGACTTGCCTCTGTTCTCTCTCGTGCCCATAATATCTTCAAAACCAGCACAGTTTGCCATAACAAGAATGATAACACAATTGCAAGGACAAGTAGCAGAAAGAAAAAAAAAAGAGCTGTTGAGGGTGGTTATAGAACACATTTTATGAGTGTTGCAACACATCCATGGCAGTCACACCGATCCAGTATTATCGGCCAGTGCTACAGCCTCAGTGTTAAATGGACTGGACCTTCCCTATGGCGCCACACTGTTTGCTGCATATACTCCCCCCCCCCCCCCAGATGAGCAAGATTTAAGTCCAGTAGCTCCTTAAAGACCAACCAGCTTTTCAGGGTATGAGCTTTTGCGAGTCCCTGGAAATCTTGTGGTTCTTTAAGGTGCTACTGGACTCAAATCTTCCTCTTTTACTGCAGACCAACACGGCTACCTACCTGAATCCCACCCCCTCCGAGATAATCATTTTGCTCCAGCTCTTGTCTCTTAGACAGCAACTTATTAGTGCATATGTGTGAAGGCCATTTGTTCCGTTCACTGCTACTTTGAATTGTTTGAAGTTTTAGGGAGTTGATTTTGAATGTTATGCCCATTTAACAAGCTGCCTTGCCATGGGGTTGCGTTGGCATTTTGATGTGGAACCAGAAGGGGAAGGGGAGCAATCTTTTAAAGAAGTACAGTAAAAACGAACAGATGATTGTACATACAACTGAGGTGCAAAATAGCCACGGTATTTTCTTGTTGGTCACACGCCCACCTCCCCCGTTGCTCCTATTTGAATCTTAATGTTTCACCCAAGCATGCGCTCCCTGCATCCCTGACTGAGTACTGCCACAAGAGCATGGAAGTGCCCTGGGGAACAGGAAGAGCATTTTCCCACTGTGGGAATACCTTGCAAGAAGCAGCTGTAGCCGATCAATTGAATCCCCTACAATGATGACACAGAGCCAAGCTACAAGTGACGCCTGACACAGGTTGGACACTTGTCAGCTTCCCTCAAGTTTTGATGGGAAATGTAGGCATCCTGGTCTTGCAGCTGTAATGGATACCCAAGCTGTAAAACCAGGACGCCTACATTTCCCATCAAAACTTGAGGGAAGCTGACAAGGGTCCAACCTGTGTCAGGCGTCAGTTGTAGCTTGGCTCTTATTTTTGTCTTTTGAAACCCAGTCAACCTTTTAAGGGTCTCTGCATTTTTTGTAAAATAGCAAGTTCGGACAACTCGGCAATAGATATCCTGTATCAAAATGTATGGAAGGAGGAATGTAGAGGCATTCGAGGCGTTTGGTCCTGACCGTCTGTGGCAAAGAGGCAGCAAATGTCTGCTAGAAAGGAATCTTAACCAATGTTCTGTAACGGAATCATTCCACTCTTCCCTCCCAATTGCTGTGAATGTGATTCCTGGACAGCTTTTTAACCTAATGATAATTAGCATTTAGATAGGGGTTTTGAGTGTTGAGAGTTTTGCATGCTTTATCTAAGCAGTCCTGATGATCGGGCGAGATAAGCTGGTGCTGCTGCTGCTGTGGTGTGGGCTGAGTCTAACTGTTGCGGTGTCAGATCCTCTGCCAGGAAAGGTGTGCAGGTTGGGTGCCGAAAATCCAAAAATGAATTTTTAAACGCTGGCTCCGAAGAACTTGAAATATGTTTTCAAGTTCTGCGAGGGCACTAGATTAAGCGAGTTGTGGAGGGCAGCCTGTGGACAAAGAATCCTCAATGAAGGAGGCATAGTTGTTGGTCAGTGTGCCCGAGCCAAGATTTGTAAGGGAAACTGGATAGTCTTAAAACTCGCAAGCCACAAAATGCATGCTGGGTTATGGCTGCGGTGCGATGTAATCTCTCTGAGTGCCTGAAAGTTCTTGTCTGTTACCGTCCCATGCCAAGCTGCTTGGGGTGACATGTAGCCGAGGCTTTGGCCTCTAGACAAGCAAGGAAGTGTTCAAACGTGGACCGCTTTTCTGACCAGAATCCCCAAATTATATGGTGTGCTTGTTCTTTTCTTTTGCACAGAGCAGAAAAGTTACAGCTTCTCAACCACAGGCCTGTGACTGCAGTTGAGATCCAGCTGGTAAGTTACAAAGTTCTCAAGCGTCCGAAGCCTTCTGTAAAATCACCTTGAACCTTCGGTAGCAGTTGGAATACTCTGTTTCTTCTCGTCTTCCTAACATTCACTTTAGATGCCGTTGGGTACCTTTTTGTTCCCCCTGGCTGAGGCAGTTTCCCTTCAGTGGCTTTTGCCCTTGGCCGGCTTTGCCCTCACTGCCATTTGATGTGACTGGCTGTAGCAAGCCCCGTGATTTTTGACAATGCTGCAGCAACAGCACCTATCTAACAACGGCGTCAGGCAGCAGATAACGCAACCCATTTGAATGAAATGGCAGCGAGGTCCAGTGCAGTGAAAAAGTAGTTCTCCAGGGAAGAAAAGGCTACCAGCACCAATAACAATGTGAGCTTGTTTATAGTTGTCTCCTATATTTCAACCAAAATTAGTTCCTGAAGTGACTCACGAGAATAGAAAAACAATACCAAGTAAAACCTGGTAGCAATTTGGATTGGGTTTTTGGATTGGCAGAGGATTCTTAGTTGGCTGGGCTAGGCGCAGTGCGGGGCGGCCTGGCTCTTTTTGATAGCCTCATTACTAGTTACTAGAAGCTGGAGAGAGGGTGGCTGTCAGTGGCGGCTGGATTCAGGCTGGAGGCTGGGATGTTTGGCTGCTTTTTGCCCTCCCTCTGATGGCCTCAGCAATGGCAGACGGAGTGTGGAGGTAGATATTTTCATAAAGAGTGTAAAAGCATTTCCCCCAAATGGATGGTGCTTTTGACCTGTGTAGAAATCTACCATTTTAATCTCCTGTTTTGGGGAGGGGCTGTGGCTCAGTGCTTTGTTTGTAGATGGTCCCACCAGCATCTCCAGTTAGCAATAATAATAACATTCAATTTATATACTGCCCTTCAGAACAACTTAACGCCCACTCAGAGTGGTTTACAAAGTATGTTATTATTAGCCCCACAACAATCACCCTGTGAGGTGGGTGGGGCTGAGAGAGCTCTGAGAGAGCTGTGACATACCCATGGTCACCCAGCTGGCTTCAAGTGGAAGAGTGGGGAATCAAACCTGGTTCTCCAGATTAGAGTCCCACCGCATGAGACCTTGAAGAGTGGCTGCCAGCCAGAGGAGGAAATGCTGATCTTAATGCATCGAAAGTCTGCTTGAGGCCCAGCATCCAGCCCTAACAGATGCTGCTGCCTCCGGGGTGGGGTGGGTGGGGTGGGGGGTGGGAGCTGCATAATAAAATGGGTATTGACCATTGTGCTGGTGAGAGTGCCTGCCTGAATGCCACGGTATCCCCTGAGCAAATAAAACCGTATTAGAGAGGGAAATGAATAGCCAAAGCAAACACTCCACCTGAGCATCTGCCGCTGCCGAAGCCATGGGAGTTGTCGGGTCATTGATTCCATGAGGAGGCAGTTTGACTCCGTCTGCCCTCCCCACCCGAGGAAGTCCATTAGACTGCTGCTGATAGTAGGCAAAGGGAAATATTGTAGGCGAGTTAATCCCAGCGGTCCCATCGTCTTGGCTTTGAAACCTCATTGTCCTCTTCCCATGCACAAAGCCAAGCCAACGGATTTGGAGCCAGAGCGGATGATTCAGCTTTGCAAAATGGAATTGGCTTCAGTTCACCCTCTCTAAAAACGGGAATGGCTTCAACTGCTGCCCTGCTTCTTTTCAAAGAGCCTGAGAGGTCAGAAATAAGAAATACACTATTGAGCCCGGATAATACTGTTTTTTAAAAATACTTATTTTCATTTTCAAATGGTTGCAATGCATCTTTGTGAAAGCAACCTGTGGGTTTGAAATTTGGTAACAGACATTTGTTCAGTGCTGCCCGTGTCCATGATGCCATTTAGTGATACAAAGGCAAAACCAAACAGGTCCCTGCCCCCACTGAGCTTACAGTCTATTCTTGACAATGGGAAAAACAGCGCCCTCTGTATAGGTGGTTTTTTATAGCCTGAATCGAACAGTGACCCACGTGTGCAAGGCTAATTCAGACCAAGATTCTCAACACATTTTGAGGAGTTCTTCTGGGTGGAAAAGCTGTTGAGAGTAAGAAAGATCTTGAAATTAATTGCTTCTGTAGCACCACATTTATCTTTTGAACAGAAGTATTGTGTTCGAAAGGCAGCAGTCTGAATTAGCTTTGCTTAGGCCCACTGAAATATATTGCTATTTTCTTTTTTACTACAATTTATTTCTTTAATCTGTTTCTCTTCTGCTGTCTCAGCTATTCTTGATTACTGAGGTGCCTCATTTTTAAGAAACAATTGAAAATGGAGTGATAAATCAGACTGGGACCCGTGAGACCCTAAAACCACCAGGAAAATCAGACGTGGTGCTTAAAACAGTGAATCAACAGAATGTGAAAAATTTTAAGGCGTTAACAGTGCTAAGCCGAATTACACCCTTCTAAAATCAATGGGCTTAGAGTGGTGTAACTCTTCTTAGGAGGGCCTGTGAAAAACTTTATTTGTTTGAAAAACACATAGCAAAAGCAAACTTATTGAAATGACTGGATAATACCAGACATGAAAATTCAAGGGACTTGGCACCAGGTGGCTAGATGAGAAGATGTTGTGCCATCGAGGTGCTACAGCTGAGAAGGACCTGTCCCTTGTAAGCACCCACCTTGCTTCAGAAGGAGCTGGAACCTTCAGCAGGGCCTCCAAGGTGGACCTCTGATGCTTAGGGGGCATGTATACTTCTGGTCTCTGCTCCAGGGAGCTTACAATCTGCCTGGGTGAGAGAACCGAAAAAGAGGCAGGTATTAGAAGGCACTAATTCTTTCTGTTCTGCAGATAGTAGAGGAAAGTGAAGAGAGGCTAACAGAAGAGCAAATCGAATCTCTGCTCCAGACCGTCACAAGCATCCTTCCGGGAGATCCGGAGCAAGAGGAACAGCGGCAGTCTGCCATGGCCGTGGAGGAAGAAGGAGATCGGGAATAGAGCGGCGTCTCCTTGACCAAAATGAGCATTCTTTCCCAAATCTAAGAACCAACTGCCTGTTTCACTTGCAGCAAGGATCTGGCAACCCCCCCCCCCCCTCCGCCGCCATGATAGACTTAAATACAAACCCCTGTTGAATTGTTCTTACGTCACCGCAGCAGGCGTTGTTTTCAACATACATTTTTAAAAATTTGCTCTCATGTCAGTATTTTGTGAGTGGTTTGGAAGGATGGATGTGCCTCAGGGGTCTGGGGAGTTTGCCGAAGGTGGTTCCGTGTTTCTCTTCCTTGTGTACTTCTCTGAGCAAGGCAAGTGCACAGCGAGTTCCTTGATTCATAACTGGTTTCTTGTTTTCTTCAGGAGCCCAAACTGTTGTGTGAAATACAACTTGAGGCGGTGTGCATCCAGTGGGCTGGTCCTCTTCCTGGTGAGCCAGTAATGGCCAGTTAGGTGAAATCAGTAAGACTTGATTTTTGCAAACAGGCCTTCTTCATCCTCATTCTCCAACTCTGTCTCCTCCTTTCACATGACTAGAGCTGGAGATCATTCACTGAAGTCGCCTTGGGAGTTCAGGAGGGCCAGGAGGATGTTCAGTTCACCAATAATAACATAACAACTGGAATTCTCCAGATCAAAACGTGGCAGTGGCCTGGCCGAGATAGCCTCAAAAGGTGATAATTCGTGGCAGAGAGGTCCATCCGTGGCTGTTGGCTGTGGTTGTTGAAGGGAAGGATCGGAAGTCTTTTTGAAGATCCTTCAGGCCATGCTTGTGAGATTCCCAGAGGCATCTGGTATACCTGCATCCTACTTTTCCAAGGCGCTAAGCTTAAGGTGGAATACAGATTCTCCCTTCCCCATTCACAATAGCCCAGTGAGTTAGGTTAGGCTGAGGGAAAGCGAGCAAGCCCAGGGCCGCCCAGAAAGCAGTTGTTTGAACCTATGTCTCCAACACTTCAATCACTGCTGGCTGTCGTCTGGCTGACAGCTCTGTGAATTCAGTGCTTGGACTTAGATGGTCCTCTTGTCTGATTTAGCAGGGGATTTAGCAGGGGTGGCTTGTTTAGTCCTAAATTTCCTTTACCGTGCAGCCTGTTCCCAGGCATGCTTACTCAGAAGAAAGACTTACTTTACTTGGTGGGGCTTATTTCCCAGAAAGTCTGCATAGGACTGCACCTTTCCTCCCTTTCGACCATCTGGTCTCTAGCACTCATGGTGTTGGGCCCAGGGTGAGGTCGTTGCCTTTTATCTCATTCTCCCGCGTCCCTCTTTCCCATAATTCTTGCCCCTCTTTCCCCCCAAGGGCACCAGGAGAGCTGGAGGTGGGAGATTATGGAGTGTAAGACACTGCTGGGGCATAATTGTCAGTTCAGCAGCCCCTTGATTAAGGCAAGAGGGGAGCCAGCCAAGCCTCTTTGTCTCTCAGCCTAGCCCAGTTTGCAGGTTTGTTGTGAGGCTAAAGTAGGAGGGTGAAAGTTCCCCATACTGATCTGAGCTTCTTGCAGAAAGGGTGCGACATTAATGTAAGGAATGCAAAGGGAGAGAAAGCTCTCGTATGTGCAGAGAGAACTGGTTTGATAACAGAAAACCGTGCAGTTTGTTCTTACGTGAGTTCTGGGTTGGGTCTGGGTGACATGAATGTGACCTGGAGAGAGTTCTTGTGCAGGGCCCTGTGGCCCAGCTCCTCCCTGCCTGGTCCCTGCTTTTGTTTCTTGGCAGACTTTTTGTTACAGGGTGGTTTGCCGTTGCCTTCCCCAGTCATCTACACTTTACCCCAGGAAACTGGGTACTCATTTTACCGACCTTGGAAGGATGGACGGCTGAGTCAACCTTGAGCCGGCTACCTGAACCCGGCTCTCGCCAGGATCGAACTCAGGTTGTGAGCAGAGCTTGGGCTGCAGCTTACCACTCTGCACCATGGGGCTCCTTTCCCTGCTTTCGTTGCTTGCTGTTTGCTCCTCTTTCCTTCCCAAGCCCCCTGCCTTCTTAGTTCCTTTAGCTGAGAGTTTTCTCAGTACCAGTTTGGATCTGCTCAACAAACATTGCAAGTCGAAACCAGAGCCCTGCCCCCCTCCTGCTTGCCTTACATCACTTTGGTCATCAAACTAGGAGCTCTCGGCTGCAGAAAGTGGGCAGTTCCTGTAAGAGGGCGTCCTGCCGTCTTTGCCAGGATGCCTCTGGCTGCTGGCAAACATCTACCCCCACCCCATGCCTGGGAACCCCACAGGTCCATACCAAAAGTTTGCTTTTCTTATTTGTAGAAGCCATACAAAGGAAAGGGGAGGCTTGGGAAAATAAGCAGAGCAGTGATGTAATGTGGGGGCGTGGTGTGTGTGTGTGTGTACATACTGCCCTGTTTGTGCAGGCCTCGGGGCTTTATTTTTGGAAGGCCCTTATCAGAGCTTCACAGATGATACGTGAGTCCTGAGGGTGACCGAGAGACCAATCCCAGAAGGGAAACAGCGCTCAGCTCCTTATCAGCAATTTGAAACTCAGCCTCTGCCAACCTCCTTGTCCCAGAATATTTTTCTGATGCTCTTTGTGGAGTGCAGGATTTGCACCAGGGAAACAGCAGCGTGCTGGACGGGCAAGAACCCCCGGTCTGCTGCGTGGAGCAGAAGATCGCCTGCCAGTGGGTTAGTGTAGTGAGACTATGATCAGGCCTGTGCAACATACCCGAAGGCTGGTTTTATGCAACCATTTTGGCTTCATCTGCCATTAGGAGAGAATAATCCTGGCCTGCATTACAGGACTGTTTTTAAAGGTTACAAGGCAGCATTGCACGCCTTGAATTCTGAAAGCATTCTAGAAATGTTTACTGTGGGAGGATGCCAGCCTTATACATTGAGCCCTTTACCTGGCAGCAAAGCAGCAACAACCTTCACAACCTTCACCAGGAGCGGTTGTGATGTTTTTTTGCGTTCAGATGTTACACCAATCATTTTTGGGAAAGGAGTCTCTCTTATTGAAGGATTCGCTTAATCTGCCGGTGGAATGCAAATGAATGACTCTGTGACAGCTCAAGGAAAAGGTTAAGAGGGCATGAACACACCTGTAGCACATTCTTATGGCTGGTAAGGCATGCTGATCTGAAATATGTTTGGAAGCGTGCCACTCTTAGCCCCTGGAGAGCTATTTTTACGAGATGTGCAAAGAGGAATGACCCATCCTCAGAGGGATTCTGCCCTGTGCTTCTGCATGAATTGCTGATCTGAGCATACTTCCCTGTTTGGAAGGGGGCAAGTCAACAGCAGTGACACATAGCGATGTAACAGGCAGCCTCCTCTTGGTGGTGGAGAGTGCCCTCAAGTCATAGCTGACTTCAGTGACCCCTGGCAGGGTTTTCATGGCAAGGGAATAACAGAAGTGGTTCGCCATTGCCTGCCACTGCAACCCTGATCTTTGTTGGAGGTCTCTCATCCAATTACTAACCAAGGCTGACCCTGCTTAGCTTCTGAGATCTGATGAGACCAGGCTGACCTGGGCTGTTGAGGTCAGGGCATACAGCACCCATTAGGCTTGATCAAATACTTCAGTCACACTCACTGAAGAGGTGAGTCTGTGTTTGGCCCTCCTTTGTTCTGGCAAAGTTGATTGCAGTGATGCATGACCAAAACGTAGGATCCAACGGACATGGAATGGACAGTCTCCTTCATAGATCAGGGCTTCGGGTTCATGGGAGACTCTCACTAATAATTGCTCTTAAGGAGCTGTTTTGGCAATTGCTGGCAGAATCCATAGGCTTTCCCCCTGCTCAAGTAGGCGTGTGTGTGCCCGTGCGCAGGTGCACACCCACTATGGAACACTCTCAGACCCTGGCTGTTTGTCTCCCTGCTGTTCCACTGGTGCAGCTGTGATAACATCAGGAGCCACATCTGTCACCAAGCCCTTCAAGAGCTGTCAATTAGAGCATTTCATTGGCTCAGCTGGGTTTCCTTTATTCTTGTTTTCCCAACTTTCTTGTTTATCTGCCCTTTGCTTTACAGATTTGTCTTTAGTGAGGAAGACCTCTGCAGTTTTGGGGGCCAGTCTTCATAACTGGGTGTTTGTAGGCCATGGGGAGGAGGGCGGGGGGCAATTTCACCATGTCCGAACGCCCACAGTGGTGCACCCTTTCATCTGTACCTGTTTTTTTGCTCTCTGACATGGATTGTAAAACTTGAATTTACCTAAAGAGCTTTGGGAGTTGTACTTTTATGTGGTCATCTAACTTGTTTCTAGAACTTAAACAAAAGCAAAGTTCTGGGGCACCTTACAGACCAACCTGTTTATGAGCCCACGGAAGCTGACACGACAATAAACAGGCTAGGTTTAAAGATGCCTCAAGATTTAATTTTTAAAATTTTTATTTTATTGATAAGATTAAAAGCCCAATAAAAAGGGCAGTGAAAAGAGAAAGGAAGGAAGAAGGAATAAAAAAGACAGAAAAGGAGAAAAAGAGAAGAACAAAAATTAAAGAAAAAAACCAGATAAATAATACATATTTCATTTTCCATTTTTCTCTACAATACATATCATATCTTTGCAAACATTATACTTCTAGTTCTGATACCTCCAAAATTTACCTTTTCAATACGTCCCCCTTCTATTTATTTTCCCCAAATTTATCTTCTTGAAAATTAAATCCACAAATCATTGGTTCATTTTTTCTTGTCTCATGCAGAAAGTCAATAAAGTGTTTCCACTTAACTAGAAAGGTAGACAGTGTTTTATCTCTGATCAGAGCTGTAAGTTTAGCCATCTCGGCTAAATCCATCATTTTGCTTTTTTGTGGGAACAGACTAACATGACTGTTCCATTGACATTTGTAGTGCTATAATGGGTCGTAGGCCTGACTTTCAGAAATGTTTGGAACTGGGTTGGAGTGTATTTATTTATTTAGATGATTTGTGTCTCTTTTCTAGATGTTCCCAAGCCAGTTTACAATGACAAAATGAAGGCTAACGATCCAATAAAAATCAAGTGAATGTTAAAACACACAAAGCTGCAAATAAACAGAATTCAGTAAAATACAGCAACGTCCAAGAAACGGAAAGTGCTCATAGTATAATTTAAAAGCAGTGAGTCAGAAAGCCATGTCAAAACAGCTCTCTAAGAAACTTCTGAAAGACCGTATTCTATCGTCAGTTGGTTTCAAAGGGAAAAAGCCAAATTTTCAATCGGCACTGGAAGGCCAGCAAGGAAAGGGGTGGAGAGCCAGTATGTCAAAGTATCTAAGAGCCAAGCTACAAGAGACAAATGACACTTGAACGGCAAGTGAACAGATTCACACGTATTCCTCCCTTGAGTGGAGCGCAAGTGGACAGGGAGAAATACACGTGAGACTGTTCACTCGCTGTTCAAGTGTCATTCGTCTCTTGTAGCTTGGCCCTCTATAGGCTTGGGGAGACCCGGGTTCGCTGTGGAGATTGCTGGTTAACCTCGAACCACTGAGTCCCTGCCTATCTCCTGATGAATTTCTGCCTGAACACATCCCCGAGCCCAAAGGGGAGCCCAAAGGTAAAGAGAATATATGGAACATAATTTCAAAGTGAGCATAATACATAAGATTGTATATCTTGTTTGAGGCTAATTCAGACATAATTTATATATATATATTTAAGTTTGGGTTAATTTGTAGGTTGCTAAAAGTTTGTTCAAACCCTAACTACCATGATTCTGCAGCTTCTAGGCACGTTTTCCTTTGGGAAACAAGATGATCTGCTGTTTTTGGTTGACCTTTTGCCAGAATGTGGCAGGTGCTTGCTCATGCAGCCTGCAACACACAAATATTATGGGTATATTCAGGGCTTTTTTCTGGGAAAAGAGGTGGTGGAACTCAGGGGGTTGCCCTAGGCGAAAATGGTCACATGGCTGGTGGCCCCGCCCCCTGATCTCCAGACAGAGGGGTACAGAGGGCAATCTAAACTCCCCTCTGTCTGGAGATCAGGGGGCGGGGCCACCAGCCATGTGACCATTTTCAAGAGGTTCCGGAACTCCGTTCCACCGCGTTCCAGCTGAAAAAAAGCCCTGGGTATATTACCATATACTTCTTAGACCAATCTAGTGTTTTGCTGCAAAACAGGAAATGACAAGCTTTAGAATATATCAACACGACGATAGCTTTAGAAAATGAGTAAATGTTCTCAAAAGTTCCAATGGTCAGCTCTTGGAAATGTAGACATTTGAGTCTTATTTAAATAGTCTTTGGGGAGCACCAGAAAATATTTTAAGAAGTAATTCACAAATTGATTGTCACCTTTTGTTTATTGATTGCTCTTTTTTATTTTGCAGTGATGCCGCAAGTTTTCTATTTTTTTTTTAACTTTATTTTTGTCTCAGGAAGCCAAATAAAATACCTCCATAGATCTCAGCCTTCTATTCTACTTCTCCTCTCAAATAAAGACTATAGAGATTTGGGGGGGGGGGGGGAAACCTAGCAATGGATTTCAGTGCATTGAGAATCAAGAGTAGGGAGGGGGGGCTACATGACCAGCTGTGCTGACAGTCCCAAGAAAAATACCCAGAGGGTTGTCTGTTTCTTCTTAAATGTCAAGGATTGTAAGGATTTACGTGGCTTGGCTTGTGGTTGACTGCATCCAAGTTGGCAATGCCTTAATCAGCCTGGAATTTGGGCAAGGAGTCAAATGCAGTCTCTGGTAAAGATCTGTCTTAATCCCTTTAAAAAGGAGATTACAGTTGCATCCTCTGCAGCCACCAGGAGAAACGGCAGGCAGGCAGAGATGGACAAATTGTCCCCCCCCCCACTTCTTAAATTGCTAAAGGCAGTTCAAAGACAGTTCACTGCTGGTGGGTGTTCGTGTTCATCCCGCTGTTGCCTCTGCCAAGCAGATTTGGAGTTTCTATTGGATTGTTTCAAAGCCTTTTTGGACCTGAGGTGACCATGGAACTAAAGAGAAAAAGGTGTGTGTGCATTGCACCACGGGAAGTGAAGTCATTTTCAGGTCCCCTTTCCTTACAAGCTCAGCCTCCCCAAATGCTCCGTCAATTTCACTTCCCCTTTGGGAGGTGAAATTAGCAAACCCTCTGAGGAGCAATCTCTGCCTGCTCTGTCTTTTAAACTATCTTCCTATAGAGAGGTGAAATTGACAGAGACTTTGGCTCTTTCTTTTTAAACTACGCTTCCTGGCTAATATTGTGTCTCCCTTCACTTGAGCGTCCTCAAGTAAGGTGTCTCGTGTAGAGAGACTTTCAAGGCTTCCCGATCAGCTTATCAGGCTGGTCCTTCACTCATTGTTTTCACCAGCATGCCTACTCATTTGTGATCCAGAAAGCCATCCTTTTTGCAGTTTCATCTTTTTTATTTTTGCATTACATTTGTTGAAAGATGAATAGGCACACTCACTCAAGCATTCTTTAAGGAATTTAAAATAAACCCATACATTTTTTGAGGGGGGGGACTAATAAAATAATCACCCCGTGGCTATTTTTGGGGGGAGACTCTTCTTAGAAATGCTTCTGTTGATCTTCATAAACTTTGCCTTTCAAGCTTCCCTAAAAATCGCTGGCTACAAAAAGCAGAGAGACTCACTTGGGTGTGCCTTTGCCAACTCCCACTTTCCAGTCAATGCTTGAACTGTGCCAGTGGAGTAGGGCGCCAGAAAAGGTGCCAGGGATTATGAGTACTCTCTGGGTTTCCTGTCTGCCCAGTGATCTGCGACATCGAAGAATCTTTTCTAGGTTTCTTCCTCTTAGAGTTTAATTTCGGAAAAGAAAGGTACAAGGACTGCAATCTGCCTGTACACCCAGAAGGGGCAGCTCAAATAGTCACAAAAAGGAGCCTTGCAGCCCTTTAAAGATGGCATGAGCTGAAACACAGTTCAATAGCCATTATTTCTTCCGTAGGAATCCTGGTAGCTTTACTCCTGGGATAGGGGACTAGGGGTGAAGAGAATTCTCAGCCCCCTTCCCGTTTTAATTTCCCAGGCTCCTGTGGGGGAAGCCGGGGTGATTACACTGGCCTAAAAGAAATATACATTTGCAATGGACAAAGCTCCTGAAGCGGGCAGACCGACAAAAGGCTTGTGCCCCACAGAAGGTTCCCTGTGAAATGAGTGCCAAGCTGAAGAAATTGCAAAGTTCAACAAGCAGCTCGCAGCTGCAGCCTTGAGCAGTTTTGCTGTGTGATCCAAGGAGGTCTCATTTGCAGAAACAGAGAAAAACTATCATTAGAGGGAAAGAATTCTGATCTAGCTACTGCCCCAAAAGCAGGGATGAGGGGGACACAGTCATATGTCAGCCGTGTCTTTAAGGGATCCTTGGGTGTACCTCTTGGGTCACAAACCTCATAGGAGCAGCTGTGGCTCAGCGCAGAGTCCCCGGCATATCCAATTAAAAGGATCCGGTAGGAAAGATCTTCGCTGAGAATACTGACCGTGACAGACCAAGGGTCTGAAGCAAAAGACCGCAGCTCCACGTGTTCATTTCCCTCCGTGGCCCCTGGTTAAATATTACTGCTCCAAGATTGGGTTACTGCCCCAGTTGGACCAGGCCCAGCTATGGCCTGCTTTTGTGGATAAAAGAAAAGCTCGGATACCCAAAAGCGTAGAAGGGATGGGAAAGTTCTAAAGGAGAGAGGAGAGTTGCAAGCTGCCTGCCAAGTGGAGGAGCGAGGGGGCGCAAAAATGGTATTCACAGCCTGCTCTTTCAAGTCCTATTATAAGAACAGCTGGTCTTAACCTGTTTGTGCTGATAGCAAAATGCTCTTGTGAGAACAATTACGGAACAAGGGCTTGTAATTGAGGACTGTCCAGAAAACAAACAAACAAAAAAGAGCAACTTGCTCTGCTCCTCTCCCTGTAACAGAGGTTTGATGTGTGGAAAGCAGCAGGTTTTATGGGGCATAAATTCCAGTGGGATCCCGGATTATTCTGTTATCCCAAAGTGAATCAGAGTCTTGCAATGCTTTAGAGACTCCTGAGAGCCAGCACGGCATAGTGGTTAAAGAGTTAGACTAGGATCCGGGATGCACAGATTCGAACCCCCACCCTGTCATGGAAGCTCGCTGGGTGACCTTGGCCCAGGTGCAATCGCCCTCAGCGTAACTTACCTCACCGGGTTACTGTGGCGAAGATAAAATTGGAGAAGAGTAGAACGTTGTTGCAAGCTGTTCTGGATTCCCTAATGGGGAAAAAATGAGATACATAAATAAATACCAGACTTATTGTAGCAGAAGGTTTGGGGGGACTGGAGCTCATTTCATCTCATATGCCTGAAGTATGTCCTCAGTTTTAGCATATATTCATGGGCTAGACATTCATATGCTGCAAACCTAGAGCTATACAGTTAAGTGTTTGGCCATATTGTGAATGTTTTAAATTAGGTTATCAAATCCAGAATAGTTGCATAATTATCATATTTTAATAATGTGGTGAATGTCCTGTATGTATAGGCATAGAAATGTCGCCAGCTGTACCTCTGGCAGGCCATATCCATTTGGCTCCCCTGCCTACAACTCCTCCTTCCACGTATTTGCCAACTGGGGGCACACTTCGTGCATCTGGCGAAATGGGCTGTGTGCCACATAAGCTGATGCTGTAATAAACCTTGGAGGCAACACAAGATTCTTTTTTAGCGCACGGGACTAATCGAAGACGCAGGCTGATTTTCTGTAGTTTAACCAGTTGTTACAGAAACAGCTGTGAGGGCTGGTTCGAAAGCTTCCAGTATCTTATTTATGTCTTGCTTTCCTCTCCATTGGGGACCTAATGTGACATACAACATTATTCTCCTCTCCTCCATTTTATCTTCATGACAAATCTGTGAGCTAGGCTAGGCAGAGAAAGGGTGACTGGCGCAAGGTCATCTAGCAGTCTTGCATGGCAGAGTGGGAATTTGAACCAAGCTTTCACCAATGCTAGTCCAACACGCTATCTATTCCACCCTACTGGCTCTGCCTGCAGCAGGCAGCTCCTTGTATGCTTATGCCCTCATTCAAAGGGATTTTTCCTGCAGCAGCTGAACTCACCTCCTCCCTCAGCAGTTCAAATGTTTGGACACATTCTGTGACTTCACAGCCGCTCAACCAGATGGGCAACCCTCTCCCCCTAAATGTCAGCCTATACATTTAATCGCTATTTCTGCACAAGACACCTAAAATTGCTTCCTTGTCTGATGTATAAGAAAGGGGGGAGGGGGGGCTGACCTCTGACCTTTCCATTTGGGCACTAAAGGATGGGCAACATCCTTGTTGAACTTGTGAAGCCAACATGCTCAGCTGTGCATTGCCTTCCTTTACTGGGATTTTTGTTGTATTTGTTCTCAGAAGAAATCAAAGAAAGGCTGTTAATAGGATGCATGTTGAATGCCATTAAAAAGCAATTAAGCACTAAAAATGATCTGAAAACAGATGGTTCAGTTGCTTGAAGCAAACAGTTGGGTAGAGCTGATACAGTACTTCCTTGCCGATTGTCAGTGAAGACAGCTGGCGTCAAATCCATTTTTTCCAGTCACTAAAACGGAAGCATCGTAGTTACTGCCCACTCTGTTTGCTCTCTTTGCAGCCCAAGTAGAATCCAAGTATTATGCATGTGTTTTGGAACATTTCTCTCTCTCCCTCTCTCTCATACACACACACACCCCACACACACACCGATTTTTCTTTACTTCTTTTGGGAGCCACAAGTTGAAAAGGTTTCACAAGTTCTGAAGATTCACGGAACTTGTCTTAGAATGCCATCCAGGCTTCATTTGAGACAGCTAAGTAGGATTCAGTCTTAAGAGACTGTTGGGAACATGGCCAAACATATTCACTGGTGTGCATCCCCCTGAGCAGTGGTTCTCAAACTGGGAGCCAGGACCGCAACCTGAGTTGTAGATCCAGAGGAGTTAGCCGTGTTAGTCTGTAGCTGCAAAATAGTAAAGAGTCCAGTAGCGCCTTTAAGACTAACCAACTTATTTGTAGCATAAGCTTTTGAGAAACACAACTCTCTTCGTCAGATGCAGCTAACGAAGAGAGCTGTGTTTCTCGAAAGCTCATGCTACAAATAAGTTGGTTAGTCTTAAAGGTGCTACTGGACTCTCCACTATTTAGCAACATGAATTGTGACTCTCTTGCAGATGGCAAGAGGAGGAAAAGGGCAAACGGGAAGTCAGGTAAGGTTGCTAAATCTGTCACAGGAAATTCCTGAAGATTTGGTGGCGGTGCTTGGGGAGCAGAGGGATTTTAGGGAGGATGTGATGTCTCCCTTCCTTTGCTCTGTGGACCCACCCATCACCCCAGAGAAAGAGCCTGCAAGTCCTTATGTGCAAAGGGAGTGATCCTCACACAAAGACTCGAATGAAGCTGATGAGCTGACTAAGCCAAGCGCTACCTCCATATGACATATGAAGCTGCTTTATTCTAACAACAACAATAATAACAACCAGGTCCTTATATACCACCCTTCTGGACAGATTAGTGCCCACTCAGAGTAGTAAACAAAGTCAGTGTTATTATTATCCCCACAATACAGCTGGGGAGCTGGGGCTGAGAGGAGTGGCTTACCCAAAGCTACCTGCTGAGCTCATGGCAGTGGCGGGATTCGAACTAGCAGAATGCTGATTCACAATCTAACCACTTGACCATTATGCTACTGTAACGCTCACATTGGTCTATCAAGAGAGGTTTCCACACTGCAACAATTTTCCATATTCCAAAGTAAGGAATGGACGGCAATGCAGTCCATTGCCTCTGTGACTGCAGAGGCAATGGAGTGTCCACATGGTAGTTCCCGCTGCTCCTTCTTCCCTGGCTGCCTGTGGCCAGCCGCCATACCTTTCTTACTACCAGTGAGATTCAGGGTCTTTTAACATATCACTACAGCCTTAAGTTACAGCAATTACAGATGTTATTTATTTACTTCAGTTATACTCTACCCTTTTCCCTGGTGGGGACTCAAAGTGGTATATATCATTCTCCTTTCCAACATTTTATCTACACAACAGCCCTGTGGGGTAGGTTAGGTTGAGAGTATGTGACTAGCCCAAGGTCATCCAGCAAGCACGGTGGGGATTTGAACCCGGCTCTCCCAGATTCTAGTCTGACACTCTACCCTTACAGCACACTGAATCTCCAGTTTAACTGACATATTGCTATAGGTGAAAATGGTTTCAGCGAGGTTGCTATGTTGGTCTGCAGTAGAACAGCAGGATTTGAGTCCAGTGGCACCTTAGAGACTAACAAGATTTTCAATATATTGAAAAAAGGGAGCTTTGACTCTCGAAAGCTCATATTCTGAAACTCAGCGTAAAATAGGTTATTCTCCTATCACTGCAGAGGATGCCTACAGAGCAGTCTTGCTTGTTCTTTAGTTTACATAGTTCTTAAGTTTGACCTGGACGGCCTTTGTTTTTGCTGCCTCTGCTCCCTTGTTTGGCATTCACCCTTGTGCCTCTTTTAATTTTGCCTGTTTGCATCTGCAGGAAAACAAACCTCTGTTTGCTTTTGGGAGCAGCCAAATGCCCTTTGCCTTCTGAGTTGTGTTTGTGTGCCATTTTGCACAACAAATGATTTCCAAGGAAGAGCTGAAATCCTAACCCACCAATCTTGCCGAGCCTGCAGACACTTCTGGGATTTTCAGAAAGGGTCGTGGGGGTCCTAAGCCTTCTTGTTAATATATTTTTTAAAAATAATGTTTCAGTTAAATGAAAAGGTAGGGGGAGCAGGCGTGGAAGAATTAATTGTTTCTAGTGGGCCCAGAAATTGTTCAGGTAATAGTGTAATGGCTTGAACATAATACTTTATTTATTTATTTACTTACTTACACCCCCGCCTTTCCCCCCAAAGCAGCTTCCACTTTTCTCCTATCTTCCATTTTTATCCTCACAACAACCAGGGCTCATTTCGAGGGGGAACACGCAGGAACGCAGTTCCAGCAGTTCCCCAAAGAGGTCACATGTCAGGTAGCCCTGCCCACCTGACTCTTGGCCATTTTGGGCCCGTTTTAGCCTGGATTGTGGCCGAAACGGCCTGGATTGGATCTCTGACGGGTGGTGGATCACTCTCCCACTCTGCAACGGCCCGATCCTGACCATTTTGGGCCCCTTTTCAGCCATTTTCAGCCCCTTTTTGCCATTTTGGGCCCAATTTCAACCCTGAATGGCCAGGATTGGGTCCAAAACAGCCAGGACAGGTGATGTCAGGGGGTGTGGCATATGCAAATCAGTTATGCTAATGGCACACGTCTGGTGATGTCAAGGGGTGTGGCATATGCTAATGAGTTATGCTATTGAGTTCCTCCAGCTCTTTTTCTATGAAATGATCCCTGACAACAACCCTGTGAGGTAGGTTAGGCTGAGAGTGTGTTACTGGCCCAAGGTCCTCCAGTGAGCGTTTGTGGCAGAGTGGGGATATGAACCTAGCTCTCCCAGATCCTTGTCTGACACACCTATACCACACAGGCTGAATTTCCAGTCGAAATAGATGTGCACCAGCAAGACTCTGTGGGATTCGGATAGAGGAATCCATCCGAGGCCAGTACTGGAGTGTCTACAACTCCGTACGTGTGGATTTACTTCCAGCCCATGTGTGTGTTCTGGATTTGGTAGGTGCTAAGAGGGAGAGTTGGGTTCCCTTGGTTAAGACTGGGGAAATCCTCCTCTTCTTCTTTCCTTGTCTCTTCCTGTTTTCCTCATATTTTCCCTTCTCTCAGGAAGAAGTCCTCTTCCCCCCTCTTTCCTCTCTCTTGGTGGCAGAGCTGTGGTTGCAGTGAAGGAGTTCCAAAAGTAGGCACCACCCCTCATGAAGACAAATAGAGCCAAGCCAAGAATTCAGTTGCCCACAGCTCTTTTTTCTGTGATCACTATAGGGTTGCCAGCCTCCAGATAGTGGCTGGAGATTTCCCAGAATCACAACTGGTCTCCAGGCCACAGAGATCAGTTCACCTGGAGAAAATGGCTACTTTGGGGGGTGGGCTCGATGGAATTATGCCATGCCAAGGTCCTTTCCCTCCCCAAACCCCACTTTCTCCAGGTTTCTCCAGGTTTCACCCTCCAAATCTCCAGGAATTTCCCAACTTGGAGCTGGCAACCCTAGGTCACTGCCCAAACTTTATGGCAGGTGACCGTAGCTTGGCCCTACTCCCTGCCAATCTCGTCACCGCCTGAGCAACCTGTCCATCTCCCCATTGCCTTGAGGACACTTTGAAGCCAGCTGAAGAGCTGGTGTGGGGTGAGGGTGAAGGCCCGAGAAACTCAGGAAAGAAAGAAGGGCAGAGAAAGAGATAGGAAAGAAAGTGAAGGAGGAGAAAAGGAGGGAGTATGAACAGTGAAAGGGAGGCCAAAGAGAAGAAGGGTATGGGAAATGGATAAGGGAGTGTGGAAGGAGACAAGAAACAGGGTAAAAAGGAGGCACTAAGAGAGACATTGGTGGATGCTATGATGCCCAAGCATGCCACATTGAGAACTGCTGCTCTTAGTGAATCTCAGTTTTTTAAAAAAAAAATTGTGGTGATTAGTCACACAATCACTGATGTAGTAGTTAGAATGTTTAATTAGGATTGGGAGAGACCTGGGTTCAAATCCACAGTGTGCCATGAAAGCGCCCTGGGTGACCTTGTAGGCAGTCACTCTCAGCCTACCTCGCTGAATTGTTGTGAGGATAAAATGAAGAAGAGCCACGTACCTCTCCCCTGAGATCCTTGGAACAATTAGAGAAGATAACTAAGATGAAGAACCTTTTCTTAGCTCAGTGCTGCGGCTGCTGGACCCAGCTGGGTTTATGGTGTGACTTTGGATCAAGAACTTGGTTGGGAATGGGATCAATATCTAGTGCTGGATTCCAGTGGGAGCAGGACCTCTTCTTTTCTGGTATTGCCTTAATGGCTGCATGATGGGCAGAAATCCCAGCAGGGAAAGCTTCCCTTTTTCATGCTTACGCCTAGAAATTTCTGTTAAGCTGGTGTTAAAGGCACAGGAATTATCAAAAGATTACAACTGTCTTGTTGTATATCTAAAACTATGGGATTCGTTTGGGATGGGAAAGTGCTGCACACATGTACATGCGCGCACACACACATATACACATACACTTTATCCCACAACCTACAGCAATCAATTTCCTTTCTCAACTGAGTCAGAGGTCATGGCTGAATGGAAGCGCCAGTTAAAAGGATTCAAGTTAAAAGGATCAATTTGAGCGTGATGCAAAAAGTCTCAGCCAGCAACCCTAGTGAATCCCTGTGCCTCTGAGCATATGTCCAGTCTGTTTTGTTTGCTGCTTTGCAAACATGCAGCGTGGTTCTGTTTGCTTTGAGTAAATGGTATTCTTTTGCTCTTGTGTTTAGGATGAATTGCCGGATCATGTACCTGGCTCATGCTGCTCCCACACCCAAATCTCATAATTGACTTTTAAAGATCTGGAATCACTTATCTGTAAACTTCTGATCTTGCTACCGGTCAAAGTAGACAACAGTGACCTGGGTAGACTAACGATTGACTAAGGATAAGGCAGCCTGCATGGGTTCAATTTGAATCCGTCTGTTAATGGATCCTTGTAATCTTCCAAATCCAGACATTTGGCCAGGTGGCTTACTGTGCAATTGCTGAGGGAGCCCGTTGCCCAAGGGCAAACATATTTATCTCAAGAACTGTGTGATCTGTTTGTAGGTATCTTTGGCATGTTCATGTTAAACTTGCTTTCATCGCGCACCCAGCTCTGTGCTGTGACATGTTCCAGAATTAATCCATTTCCTCTCTTTGTTAACTTTAACCAGCTGCTTGCTTGAGTTTTCTCTCAGGACCCAGTTGGGTTCTTCATCCTCCCCCCTCAAAAGCAGATGTCTCAGATGTGTGGGAAGGAGGGGAGGGGGTCTGACTCAAACCCCAGGGGTGGGAGTGGGAAAATGCATATGTTCAAAGGCATCCTCCTCTTTGGTCCACCAGCATATTTAGGAAAGATAATCTATCCATTTTAATCCCCCTGCTCCTCCCAAGAGCCTCTGTTTAATTGCCAGAACAACCTTGTGGGTTGGGACAGGTGGAGAGAGATTTAATAGTCTAAAAGTCACCCAATTATCCTCCTGGCAGAGCTGAGATTTGAACACAAATCTTCCAGGGTCCTAGTTTAATACAAGTTCCAGAAAATGTTTTACGTAGTATACACATGAAATTGCCTTACAATGAATGAGGCTCTTGGTCCATCCAGGTTGGTATTTTTTACTTTGATTGGCAGCTGTTCTGTCAGAAGTCTTTTGCATCACCTACTATCCGATAGTTTTTACTGGAGAGCCCAGGGATTGAACATGGTGGGACCTTCTACATGCCACACAGATGCTCTGTCACCACAGAATATGAATGCAGCCAGGGTTCAGCCAGAGTTCTGGCCTTGCATGCAGGAAATCTTTGGTTAAAAGGATCAGGTTAAGTGTGATACAAAAGTTGTCTTCCTGAAACCCCTGCCTCTGAGCATGATCAAAATGCAGTTTGCTCACTGCTATGCATGGCTTTACATTCAGCATTGTTTCTATTTGCTCTTGGTAAGTGATATTCTTCTGCTCATTTATTTATGATTTATATTCCGCCCTCCCCACATTTCCAGCAGGCTCAGGGCAAATTACAGATACATAGAGGTTAAAATATATAAAACAATTATTATAAATTAGCAACCATAAAACATCCAGATTTACACATTTTAAAATACATATAAACATCAATATAGCAGCACAAAGTCCAACTGACCAAACCCAAATCATCTCCAGAGCATCTTCGCAGTAAAAGATTTTTAAGCAGGGGTATTGGCGGTGGGGAGGGCCTAATCCACCATTAACTGTCCAGGGGGGCTCCGCCTAGCACTACCCATACGCCTGGCGGAACAGCTCTGTCTTGCAGGCCCAGCGAAAAGATAACAAATCTTGCCGGGCCTTGGTCTCATTAGACAGAATGTTCCACCAGGCTGGGGCCAGGACCGAGAAGGCCCTGGCCCTGGTCAATGCCAGGCAGGCCTCCCTGGGGCCAGGGACCTTTAGCATGTATTTAGGATGAATTGCCCATGTACCACGCAGGTGCTCCAACCAGAGAATCCAGACAATCTCCCAAATAATCTTTTAACCCCCCCCCCCCCAAATCTGGAATCATTTATCGCTAAATTTTGAAACTTAGGGGGGGGAGGAATCAGATTAAAATCCACATTGTAAAAGAATGATATGGAATAGGACAAATGAATGCAGCTATAATGATAAGGCTACCATCTGCGCATGCTCCAATCCCACTTTAGTCAGCAGAAACATTCCAATAAACTTGCAGCGTAGCGTACAAATGACAAAATTGGAATTACAAAGTAACTTGCTGGAATTTACAAAATAGTTTGCATTTATTTAAAAAAAACAAAACCTTTCCAGCCACAGAGTGTAGCTTTGAAAGCAAACTTGATGGTTCCTGTTTGTTTTGTTTCTAAAAGAAATGAAATAACGAGTACCCAGGCGTTGAAAACCGACTTTATGCCTGAATGCCTAATTTAAGCGACAACCTCCTGTAAATGCAGATGCATTCATTTTTTATTCTAGGCCCGTCTTCTCGGCTGCTCTGCTCCATCTAGTCATTCTTGACCTCTTGGGAGGGGTGGAGGGGCCCTTTGCCTGTCCTGGAAAGATCCCGCAGGGTTGCCAGCAAACTGAACCGAGCTGAAATAGCGCAGGCACCTCCAAAGAGGCCACTCGACTCAGCATGGACACGACTCAGAAATAAAGCTTCTTATTGGCACGTGGAGGGTCACAGGTTCCCAACCCTGGCATTGCCAGGCAAAAGGATCTGGTGGCAGGTGATGTAAAAGGCGGCCTGAGACCTTGGAGAGGCCGTCAGAACAGGCACTGTCTTTAAGGCAGTGCACATTTCCCAGCTTCTAGTCCAACAGTTTACCGCTGCGCCACACAGGCTTTTTGGTTATTACAGCTCGTGCTCTTAAATACGAAAATGCCCGTATACGGACTCCCAATATTTGTTTAAATAGCCTGCTCCTGGACTATTTTAATGATTTTTTAAAAAATTATTATTGATTTTATGTTTTTGTGATTTTAATGTATTTTTTAATGTTTAGCTGCCCTGAGCCCATCTGTGGGGAGGGCAGGGTATAAATCGAATAAAATAAATAAATAATAAATAATAAACATGTGATCATCATAACAGTGCTTAGATTAGAGGTGCTTTATCAGATCTCAGAAGCTAAGCAGGGTCGGCCTTGCTTAATAATTGGATGGGAGGCCTCCAGGGTTGCAGAGGCAGGCAATGGCAAACCACCTCGGTTAGTATCTTGCCATGAAAACCCTACCAGGGGTCGCCGTAAGTCAACTATGACTTGAGGGCAGGATTTCGTTTTTCATAAATAATATGGGCAAAATGGAAGGTTGAAAGAAAGCTCCCCCTAAAGTAAAAGCACAAACGAGGTCCATAAAGGCAGCCCCCGTGTTTCAGAGTTATAGCTTCACGTGCAAACATTTTCATTTTTTTGGCTGCAGTAATTTTTGTTCTTAGTTTCTGTGCAATGAAGTGGAAAAATGCACTGCAATTCTAGGCACCTTTACTCTGGAAAAAGCACCATTGAATGGAATGTGCGCAATTCCCAACAAAGGAGCGCAGGATTCTGCAGGCAGTCCTAATGACTATTTCTCCTGCTTAGACATAGGATTGCCACCTCCAGGTTGGGAGATTCCTGGAGATTTTGGGATGGAGCCTGGAGAGGGCAAGATTTGGTGGTATAAAGCAATAAAGTCCACCCTCCAAAGCAGTAAATGTCTCCAGTGGACTGATCTTTGTGGCCTGGAGATCATTTGTAAATCCAGAAGTGCTCCAGGCCCCACCTGGAGGTTGGCAACCCGGACGTTTTGACAAAAATGCTCGTAACCCATTTAACCAAGGCTGCAGTTCTCTGCACTTTGGGGGAGAACAAGCCCCAGCCGTAAGTTCCTTCTGCCTAAACACGCACAAGGGTTGCCCTGCACATCATCCGAATATTAATTATAATTTTAAATATCGAGCTTAATTCCCCATCAGGAATATGGAAGCGTCCTATGCTTGCAACTCCCCCCTCCTTCCCAGTGCAGCTGTTTCCCTGGGCGCGCACCCCATCCTTCCAGGTGTTCCCTTCCAGCTGGGCGGCCGGCTCCAGATGTGCGCCTCTGGAGAGGGAGAACCCGCCCCCCCTCTGCCAATCAGACCGGCTGGGCCAATGGGGCGCCGCGACACATCGGCCAATCAAAGCGTCTTTGTGATTTCCATGGCAGCGCCTGTGCGGACAGAGCGGACTAGGAGCCTGGCGAAGCTGAGCCGGGGATGGGGATGTGGCCGGTCGGCAATGGGGCCCGCGTGGAGGCCCCCAGCAGGTGAGCAGGGCCCGCTTGCAGCCCACAGCCCCCTTCCCCGCATTGGGATAGATCCCAGCAGCCCGCAGCAGCCAGATCCTTCATCTTTCTTCTCTTCCCAAATCGTCAAATCAGGAGGGGGAAAAAAGGCAACCCAATTGCAGTGCAGTCCTGTGCAATATTTGGGATCTGGCCCCAGTGATCAGGGAGGGTGCCAGTTTGTTGCCAGTCTGCCCTGGATTGCAATGCACGTGTGCGTGGATGAGTCTGTAACGCGCGTGCTGCTTTCCATAAACCGTGAGTTCTGCAAAACAAAAAGGGGGAGAGTGTTGGAGCTCAGCTCCCCAGAGCTTGCAAAGAATTCTTCCCGTTCTAGGGGGAACATGTCAAAGCAGGAAATGGTGGATGATGAAAGGCTCGTAATTAATTCCTAACAGTTTTTCCCCCCAAATTAAGTAAGGCTGGGATCCTCCCCTCGGTGTTTTTCATTAGCTACAAGGAATTGTGTTTGCACGGTTTTTTCAAAAATGCATGTCCTTGCTAGCCATAGAAGGGATAGAGATGCTTGGGGTGACTTCAGTGGGTTTAGACTGGAGTAACTCTGCGTAGGATAAAGTCCAGGAGCACCTTTAAGACTAACCAACTTTATTGAGGCATAAGATTTCGAGAACCAGATGCATCTGACGAAGAGAGCTGTGGTTCTCGAAAGCTTATGCCTCAATAAAGTTGGTTAGTTTTAAAGGTGCTCCTGGATTTTTTACTATTTTGCAACTGCAGACTAACATGGCCAACTCCTCTGGTTCTGCATAGGATTGCAGTGTTAGTTGATCTTTGGTTGTTGTGCTGACTGACCAGTTTGGGAAATTTGGTATCTTTTCGTAATTGTGAGGCTTCTTATTTGTCTTAATGCTTAGGCTGTATTTGCTTTTTTAAAATATTGTTAACTGCATTGAATGCTTTGGTGGAGAGGTGATCTACAAATATTTTAAATAAATGTATATTTAAGAAAAATCCAAAAAGGATCTAAGGATAAAAAGCTTCCAGTGCTGTGCTGAGTGCTTTTTTCATTTTTTAAAAAAGGCCGCAAGAACTCTACTGACAAGGAACCTCTGTCAGAGAGCTTTGCCTTGTGAACAGTGGACTTTGTGTTGGGGTGGGAGGATTGTGTGCACAGGTTTTGTGTGTCTGTCTCTGTAGAACAGATTTATGCTCCCTTGCTGGGGTGTAGCAGTGAAAACATTGAAGACTTGAATTATTGTCTAGGTGTACATCCTTTTTTTCCTGATCACCCAGCAAAGGAGGAGAATGAATTTTTGGTCACAGCCAGGAGAAATCTGGTCCAGTGGCAATTTTAACCCTTCCCATCCCTAGTATCCTTTGCTGTCTGCTTGGTGCCCCCCTATGGACTGCACATACTTCAAAGATCATAAGCAAAGACTTACTGGATCAGTCCAAAGAACCATCCAGTCCAGAGTCCTACTTCACAGTGTGACCAGCTAGATTGCCCCAGCCTACAAGCCACACATGGAGGTCAGTGTCTCTTCCCTCCCCAAAACTGGCATTCAGAGGCACAACTGCCACTGCTCATGGAAGTTCCATTAATGGTTGTAGATTGACCTTTTCTCGTCCCTGGATCTGTTTACTCCCTTTTTAAAACCATTGAAACTTCTGGCTATCATCACATCTTGGGATGGTGAATTCAATGATAATCATGTGTTGTGTGGTGAAGAAACAATCCTAAATGCCTTCAGTTGCCCTTGGTGACCATCACTGATTAACCGCCTCGTGTTCTCTGCCAAGCTTCTGGCTATCAATACATCTTGGTGTAGGGAGTTCAATGATAATCATGTATTGAATGAAGAAACAATCCTAAATGCCTTCGGTTGCCCTCGGTGACCATTACTGATTAACCCCCTCATGTTCTCTGCCAAGCCAAGTAAATACTAGTCGCTGAGATTATCACATCCGTGTCAAATTGTAGCATGGTTTCTTTCCAGAAATTCTTCAGTGCCTCCTGAATATTTGAGGATCCCCTTGCTTCTGTAGTTTTCTCCCCTTGATGTCGCTGAGAACTTCTACCGTATAGTATAGTGGTTAGAGTGTTGGTCTCATACCAGAGAGACCTGGATTTAAATTCCTCTCACTCACCCATGAAGTTGACTGGATGATTTTGGAAGCCTCAGCTTCACCTCCCTGCCTCCCAGGGTTGTTGTGAAAATTAAGTGGAGGAGGGGAGAAGCATGTCGGCCGCTCTGAGTTCTTTGGAAGAAGGGCAGGGTAAAAATCTAATAGGCATATCCTGTATGCCAGTGTCCTTAATCCACCCTTAGATTGCTGGATACGTCCATGGAATCCTTTGCTGCAGTTTATCCATCTTCCTTGGTCTCGGCAACTGGGAGTCTGGGAGTTTTGCAGAGACTTAAAGGGAATGTAAAATTAAACCAGAATCCTGTAGCTCCTTCGTTCGTTTTTAAGGTGCACCTGGATTCCTCTTTGTTTTTCCTACCACAGACCACCACGGCTACCCCTGTGGAATGAAAAGAAATGTACGTATTGGACTTATCTATTTGAACCTGGATAAACTGTCATGGCGTCTCCTAAAGAATTGTGGGAACTGTAGTTTGAGATGGCAGCTGAGGATTCCTCCCCCCCCCCCGCCCAAACAGTGGTGAACTACAATTCCCCGGAGAGGGCGGGAGGGGAAGAGGATGTCTGTTAAAACCCGTTTAAGCTTGTTATGGAAGGATGCCCAGAACAATTTGCGGCCTGTGGGAATCCTCAGGCAGTGCTTGATGAATCTCTCCCATTTAAAAAAAAATTGGCCCATGGTCTAAATTGTTTATTCAAATATAGGGTGGAAGGTGATGAAATGAACTTTTTTTTTTTGATGGTAGGAGTTAATTCTCAACATGTATTGTATGATGAGCAATGGATGGCTTTCGGTTCTGGTTCTGAATAGAGAAGTTCTTCTTAATCCATTGAAACTGTTCTCTGAGAGCTGTTGCTTGCTGCAGAATGAATTGAAACCCTCTAGTCTGTTATAATGAAATTCACCTGGATGGTAAAATAATACCATGTTTGAGAACTGGGCAGGTTGCAGTTGTGGGGGAAGACACATAACTTTCAGAAGGTTTCAGCAACACAGCGCAGTCCCGCACAGAGTTACTCTAGTCTAAACCTATTTATTTGTCTAGTTAAAACATTTGTATGCCATCTTTCTATCCAAACGGCTTCCCTAAGGTGGCGAACATTAAAACATGTAAAACACCATTGTGAACCATTTAAATGGAGAATGTTTAAAATAGTATAAAATAATTCAAACAAAAAACACACGTGACGTCAAGAACGAGGAAGCCCAACCATGCCTTGCTTTAGGTGTCCTCGCCAAATGAGACTAGACGAGTGGCGACGACCTGAAAAGGGCTTTCTCAGTCCTGGCGCTGAAACTTTGGAACTCTTCTAGGGAGATTCGGCTGCCTCCCTCTGTCCTCGTCTTTTGCCAATGGGTGAAATTTTTTTTGTCTCAATTGGCATACTCTAGTAAACTCTTATTGGCTTTGCTTGTTTGTTGTTTATTGTTATTATGGTCCTTAGACCATAAACACATATTTGAAACATTACATATTTTAGATTAAAAGTTTTAAAACAGTTTAAAATCAGATTTGCATGTAGATATCATAAGATTTTCTTATCCTAAATATCGCCATACAAAATCTGGCTACTTGATACGTGATCTTTGCATCTTTATCAGATAAAAGAAACTCCAGTTTAGCTTTTTTGGAGAGGTCCAGATTTCCCTGTAACAGTGGAATATCTTATTGGCCTACCTCTCTGGTTGTTTGTGTGAGCTTGTTTATGCCTGTACATTCTATTGCATTTATGTAAGCATTGATATATAAACGCAGTTGTTGTTGTTGTTGTTGTTGTTGTTATTAAAATGTGATTTTTATGTTTTATTTAACTGTCCTTCGCTGCCTTGGGGACCCTAGATGGAAAGGTGGCATATACATGTTTTTAAACAAATAAAAAAATGTTAATTATAAAAACAACAATTAAATCAACCGGTAGAAAAAATATTTTTTAAAAGGGCAAGATTCAACTGCTGTTGAACCCAGAGGGTTATTAATGGGCTGGGATATATTTTGGGGTTCTGCTCCCCCACTTGATGCCAGTCTATGCCAGAAATGAACTGTTGCCCAATTTTGTTGCACAGTTCTATACAACCCAAATCTTTTTGCCTTAATAACCGTCTAGCTATATTTTTACACTGTGAAGATACTTACTCTGCTGCTGTAGGGGGAAAAAATGGAAATCCAGGAGCCATACAGTGAAATGGTTTCTATTTTTTAAAATTAGTTTCTTGGCTAGGAATTTGTCTTTCCAGTGGGGGCGTGTACTTGAGGTTCTTCCTCCTGAGTTTGGTACAACTTTGTTGACACAGTTATTGAGTGGAATAGAGATTGTCAAGGGATGCTGGATAGAAAAATACTGGGTTAAAAAACCTGGGCTAGCTCCAGAATATTCAAGTTTCTCCTGTGGCAAAAAGAGTTTTATAACACAGAAATAAATAGTAAAATGTGGTCTTAACTTTGTAGCTTCCAGCAAAACAGCTGTGTGTTTCTTAGCTGTTGCTCAGGGCGTAGGTAAGGGTGCGTAGTCTCAGCAACAGGAATTAAAATGCCTTGAGGGTACTCCACGTTCTGCTGAAAGGAAAATTGGGTGTGTGTAAAAGGTATGCCAATCAAGACAAATCTGCATATTTTCAGCTCTGTACAACTAAGTTTGTTTCACTTAGTTGTAGAGAGAGGTGAGGTAACTAGCACATGGATGCCCTGCCAGTACAAATCTTTATTGCAGTTTCTGAGCTGTTATAGGGCTTGTTTTCATGGGCACCAGAACTAGAAACTTGTTTTAACATGAGGTAAATCTCAGTTCTAGAAAGGCAATGAATGGTTTAGTTTACAATAAAGAATTCCAGCGTGATTGTAGTTCTGTTATATTTTATAAACAGCCTATTGGTAACAAAAATTACCCTAGTCGTATATAATCTAGTGTCTTCATGATATGCCTAAGGTTTTGCTATTTTTCCCTGTTGCCTGAAAGAAGAACTAAAAAGCTTGCCCGTCAGCTTAACTGGATATTCATTTAAAATGTTTATGTGCTGTGCCTCCACAATATTTTCCTAAATAAAATACAGCGAGAGAATGTAAACACCAAAAACAAATAGCAGGCGGCAATAAAAAATTGTACTAAATATTAACTGCTGCATTGAACAACATCAAAAATAATTAAAATAGCAGGTGAAAATATGCCAAAAAGCAGTGGAATAGTAACCCCTAGAGACCCATAACAATGTTTAAACAAAACAGCCTGCAATCTGATAGTTCCCCATCAAACAAACAAGCCCAGCCTTTGTCCTGGAAGGGCATTAATTTTGATGCCCAGGGAAAGTGTTCCATAGATGGAGCACCAAAATAGAGGCGATCTCTCATTCCCATCTCAGCTCTGAAGAGGGGGTGCACAAAATAGGGCCTGAGTCCTGACTAGTGATTATTACTGGCATCAGATACGTAGTTGCATCAGTTTCACTTCATGGAGTTGGGCCCTCCCTGAGTGGACAGCTTCTCAAATAACCCTTGGCCTGTCCCTTATCCCAGAGGGAAAGCCATTTCATGCTTGTCAACAAAACTCCCCAAGAACCTTGTGCTTTAAAGACTAGTAAACTTACAGTGCCATGCTAAGTCAGGTCTACTCAGAATCCTAATTGGGTCTGTTCAATGGGACTTACTTCCAGGAAGGTGTTCTTAGGATGCCAAAATTGTCATTTAAAAAAAAAATCTCTGTGTTAGTTATATTTTGGTCCACTGGTGGCCTAAAAATTAAAGGGGAAGGGAGGGAGCTGAACATTTATAGGTTAGAAACATTACCGTGCTTAGTGCCCTTGAAAGGTTCGCCCTAGGTGACCAAGCAAAATTATCTTTCTGAGTAAGCCTTGGTCTTTAAGATTCAGGGAGATAAAAATGTCTCTCTTTTGCGACAGCTTGACTGTGTTTTCTCCTTCGTTCTTGTTCTGTTGCTTGTCCTCTTGCTCTGGTGCTCTGAGGAAGATTGCTTCTGACCATCCAACTGATAGCTTTTAATTGACTTCTACTCTGTCATGTGTCTAATACGGGGGTCCCAGACTTGGTTGGGACTGTGGGTACTTGTGGAATTTTGAAAACCTTGAGTGGGTGCCACCACCAAATGGCAGCTTTGTGGGCTGAATTCAATCAACAGATACTAGGAGGTTCTAAGCTAAGTGCCCAGTGATGGAAATAGCATTTCTGTATGGATACTCCCAGCAGAAAGAACTCGTGGAAGCACCTGCTGTTCCAAAAAGATGGAGGAAAGCCAGGATTAGCTCATTGCTTTGGGAAAGAAGGAAGTGTGCACCAGACAGCACATGTGGCGGGTACTACGTTGGGGACCACTGGTCCAGTCTATACAGCCATCACAGTGAGTGGCTATCACTGGATCTTCTGACAGCAAATAGCATGAGTTTAATTATGCACCTCTTTTCCTGAAAGTTTAGAATCTACCAAACTATTGTTCCAATTTTGTTGCTTTGGCTTAGCCTCAGATATTTAAAAATAAAACTGTGCAACTGCAGATATAAACGGCTTTTGTCACAGAGAGACTGTGTGTTAAAAAAAAATCATAGATGCCTCTCTAATGAATGAACAGCATTGCAGAGGCACAGTGCACAACAGGGTAAGAAACTGGCAACAGAGAAAATCTATTAAAGCAATTTCTGGGCGATTTGGAAACCAGTTAATGCATTTTGTGCATTGGGGCAAATTAGAGAACAAATCCAGCTGCACCGCTCGAGCAACAGAATAGTTAATGACACATACAAAATCAGAGTTGGCAGAGAATATGTTTTTAATTTCTCCCCACACCATTGCAAATGGAATAAATTATATTGGGAAGGGGCTGAGCCCCCCCCCCCCCGTATCTCTGCACCCCAGACAAGCACCTGGGGAGTACTACAGCTAAGGAGATCCCTATAATGGCTATAATCGTGCCTGCACAACAGATTTTATTGCTATGACATCATGTAAAGGATAAAATACGGATTAGCATTTATACAGAACTTGCAGTGTTTCAAGTGCCTTGCGTGCGTTACCTTGTGATCCTTACACCAGCTCTGCAGGGGAGGCCAGTATAATTAACTCTCATATTACCCCTGGGCTAGAAGTCAGGAGCAAGTGGCGTGCCTTGTGAGGTCATGCCAGAGGTGAGATTTGAACCAGCGACCTCCCAGATAGCGAAGTGGGAGTTGCGGCAACTAGACCCAGCCTTTAAATGGCAGCACAGACACAGAATGCCGGATGTACAGATCTGTCTAGCAGGAGATACTCTTTCAGATTTATAGGCGGTAGCAGTTACTACCCAGAGAGAAGCTGGAAGTACGGGAAAGGGGCGGCATCCCTGTGTGGAGACCATAATGTTCATGGGACTTTTCTGAGCTCCTGGAACCCAAGGGAACAGGGCTTACAATCCCACTCCTCCCAGATCACGAGTTCTGCTCTTCGCTCTTCTGTTCAGAAGATTAAAAAATAGAGGCTGTGGGTCTGTTAATGAGTGCTAGCTGAGTGGAACCTCCATGTATGGAGGCAACATACCTTCGCCTACCCAGGGACAAACATCAGGGCAAGTAAAAGGCTTGGTTATTTTTTCCCTTCCACCTGAGGAAGTGTTTTGGGAAGATCAAATGCTTGCACTGTGCTTAAAATCCAATAGCGACCGCATTGCTTTTGTGGGCTGCCTGTGGACATCCATAGGGATCCAGCTGTCTGATGCTGGAAGTGCAAATCAGGACTAGGCGGGCCTTTTGACCCAGCATTGTAACGTTTATGTTTGCTTTAAAATTCAGTTGAGATTCTTTCTCTAAACAGTATAAACAATTACAGCTCTGGGTTGAGACATCCATTCCCCTGAGGACAGATTGGCGGTGTTTTCCCTGTTGGAGTGTGTGTGTGTGAGAGAGAGAGAGATTTCATTTCATTGTTGACCTCCATTTTTGGAAATTGGTCTTTTGGCCTGATGCCTGCCAATTGACTCCACTTCGTGCAAAGTGTGTGGTCAGGCGGCGTGAGCACTGCGCTAACAGAATAGCAAAGATAATGAACTGTGAGTGGGGAGCCCTGCATTTTATAGCGAACAATGGCCAGTCTTGCCTTGAGCAGCGTCATTCTGCTGCAGTGTGCGTGTCTTTAGGAGTGTTATCTTGCGATTGTACCCTTGCTTTGCTGGATGATGGAGGCCTGAGAAACGATGATTCACTCTTAGGGAACAGCTCTCAAGTCACCTGTGTTGCTAAACAACCCCTGCCCACAAGCTTTGTGTCACACTCTATCCAGGCACGCACACCTTCTGATGCCCGATAGGAAAGGAAATGGAATTTGACCTACACCCATCAATACATTTCCAAGTATATCTGGCATCAGAGAAGCTGCAGTGAAGCTACTGTGTTAAAGTTGGGTCTCATCCCGACTTTTTAGGTAAGTTCATCTGAGGGCTGTCGGGACAGTTGTGAAGCAGCCCAGGAAATTAGATAATTCATTGTATTTTGATAGTGTAGGTAGATTCAGCCTTTACATTTTTAATTTGTGGTTGTTGCCAGTAAGTCGGAGACCTGGCTAGGGGTGCCGTGTCCTCTGGCAATACTCCAGATAAAGAACACTGCATTGGCATGCTCTATTTTGTCTTGGTTCTAGCCCTAAACCACAACAGAATATAATGTTTTAGCTGAAAATGAAGGGTTGGTTATTGGAATTTTGCTTTACTTTTTTTACTCTACTGATATGCATTGTCTTGCAGTTGTAGGTTTTGTTCTCACTTTGGTCTTTTGGTTAACATCATTTTGGGTTGTCGCTATCATTTTGAAAACGTCCATTTAGAGATGGCAGAATGTTTTGTAACTTGTTGCGGAGGGCTGTTTCTTTTCCCAGTCCTTACTCTTACGGCATTGCTCTGCTTGGCAGGCAGAACTGTTAGCGTGTCAGATTCTGTACCGATTCTTTGTTTGATCTCTCATGGATCGTGTGTGAAGAGGCTGGGATAACTGGGTGTTTTGAGATCTGTTAGGACCTTTAAACAGAAGAACTCGTGAGAGATCCGGAGCACCCACACGATGCCAGACAACTGCCTCAAGGAAAGCTGACTAACTGGGCACAGAGGTGGAAGCTCTAGCTTCTTGGATGTAGATTTGACAACCATTGTGTAAAATAAGCAAAAGAAATTGAATTAAAATAAGGAGGAAAGCTTTCTGATTGCTGAATTCTTAATACCTTTAGCACAGTATAAGAAGACATGCCTGGGTAAGACATCTGCTCCAGCTTCTAGTTTCTAGAAGCTGCCTACCAAGTGCATCCCAGGAAGCCCATAAGCAGGGCAGGAAGGCAACAGCCCACCCTTGCTGTTTGCCTCTAGCAGCTGGTGTCCAGAGGTGCACTGCCTCTGAATAAGGAGGCTCCATTTAGCTAACATGGCATCCTGATTGCCTGCCGCCTCCTTCCTATGCCCCCCATGACAAATGAGCATCTAAATGTGAGTCTGGATTTGGGTGGTGAGTCTCTTAATGGGTCATTATCTTTGCCTGGTTCAAATCAAAGCCATGTGATTAGTACAGCCACAGCTCATGTTGTCAGTGGTTTCCGAATGCTCGAACTTGGGGTAGTGGTTATGGTATGTCATGGATCTGGGAGGCCTGGTTCAATTCCCACTCTGCAATGAAGCTCTCTTGGTGACCTTGGGCCAGTCATGCAGATTTGAGCTAGCCTACCTCACAGGGTCATTGTGAAGATAACAAGGAAGAGGGGTGAATGATGTATACCACGCTGAACTCTTTAGAGGAAAGACAGAATAAGTACTAAATAAGTACATAAATTGTAATAATATGGTATTGATCAGCTTGTGGTGGAGACTGCCCTCAAGTCATAACTGACTTACGGTGACCCCTGGTGGAGTTTTCAAGTCAAGAGACTTACAGAGGTGGTTTGCGTTGCCTGCCTCTGCAACCCTGGTCTTCATTAGAGGTCTCCCATCCAATTAACTAACCAAGGCCAACCCTGCTTAGCTTCTGAGATCTGATGAGATCTGGTTCACCTGGGATATCCAGGTCAGGGTATTGACCAGCCTAAGAATCCTGTCATTTCAATGCCTGGCTGTTTTGTTACTTCGGGGCAGATAAGCTAATTTGTAATAGCTCAGATGTGACTTAATTTTCTTCCCTCTCCTCCAACAGGTCTGGATCTTCCTGGACCAGGAGATTTATGGCATGAAGCACCCAAGCCGATACGGACAGGGTGATTTGTTTTTTGGCTTGTGAGACAGTAACTTAACCAAAAAATGATTGGAAAACTCAAGCAAAATTTGTTGCTGGCATGTTTGGTCATCAGCTCAGTGACTGTCTTCTATTTGGGGCAACATGCGATGGAATGCCATCATCGTATCGAGGAACGAAGCCAGCCGGCTCAGCTGGAGCATTTGAGGGCCACGTCCCAATCTGGCCTTACTTCGAAAGAAAACGCTACCTTTGCTTATCACAAAGACATGCCTTTAATATTTATTGGTGGGGTGCCCCGAAGCGGCACCACCTTGATGCGGGCGATGCTGGACGCCCATCCGGACATCCGCTGTGGAGAAGAAACCAGGGTGATCCCTCGGATCCTGGCAGTCAAACAGATGTGGGCTCGGTCGAGCAAGGAGAAGATCCGGCTTGATGAAGCAGGTGTCACGGATGAGGTTTTAGACTCGGCCATGCAGGCCTTCTTGCTGGAAATTATTGTAAAGCACGGGGAGCCGGCTCCTTACCTGTGTAACAAAGATCCTTTTGCTCTCAAGTCCTTAACTTATCTCGCTCGAATTTTCCCCAATGCCAAATTCATTTTGATGATACGAGACGGCCGAGCTTCCGTCCACTCCATGATCTCTAGGAAGGTCACCATTGCTGGGTTTGACCTCAACAGTTACAGAGACTGCTTGACTAAGTGGAATCGGGCTATCGAGACCATGTACAACCAGTGTGTGGAGGCTGGATTGGACCGCTGCATGATGGTTTATTATGAACAGCTTGTCTTGCACCCAGAGCGGTGGATGAGAACTCTGTTGAAGTTCCTCCACATCCCATGGAATTCAGCTGTTTTGCATCATGAAGAGATGATCGGGAAAGCTGGTGGTGTGTCTCTTTCCAAGTGAGTAGACGTCTTGTGTGTGTGTGTGTGTCGTCTGCACCGAAAGGGAATTCGTAAGCTGTCCTCATGATAGTCAGTATGGTGCAATGGATTGACATCCCCAATTAGTCAGCTAGAGGAACTCCCAAACAGCAAGCAATTAAGAAATTTAAGCCTCCTCTAATGAATCCAAATTAATTGAGGAGGCTGCCTTCTGCATCTCTGTATGCACACAGCTCTGGCCTTTTCGTTCTTTCTAGTAGCCTCCATTACAGTTGGCTAATTCTACTGCATCTCCATATTGGTAGGGGTTAGGTTGCTCAGTCATGTCCAATGCTGAGGTAATGGAATTACCTGTCCTAAATTGTGGCCTGTTGTGTCTCTCCATGAGTTGGTGTTAGGTGAATCATGCAGAAACTCAAAAGATGGACTGTTTTGTGGGCTGTTCTTCCTCTTTTGGTGTAGGAGTGAAGAGTACCTTCAGTTTTAATCCAGAAAAAAGTGTGTGTGTGTGTAGTTTCAGAAATGCTGCTTTAGTGTTTAAAAATTGTATGTTATCACAAATTTTGGAATACGATTTATCATAATCACTTATAAAAGCCCCCCATTCTCATATCATGTTGCTTCGGCTAATTAATTTTTGATTAAAACTTGCATTGATAGATCTATTAGAGAGAGAGAGAGAGAGAGATCCAAATAACTGCTAGCTTTTGCTAGGTTAGAGACCAATCTGAATAGCTGCTGGCTGTGTGATGGAGAGATCTGTTCCTTTTTAAAAAGGTGGCGTATCTGTTGCTCTTTTGCCCCACCACATCATACGACTGGAGATTTTTTCCTTCCGCATCAAGCATGGTCTAATCTAACAGACGGTGCAATCTTAAATAGAGTTAAACTCTTCTTAGGATTGCATTATGAGTCTGCCCCTTCTGTTCCCTTTTTCTCTTCTTCCTGCTGTTTTTTTTTGGGGGGGGGTGGACACTTAATATCCAACCCGGAGAAGAGTTCAGTTAAACTCCAAAGCTGCTTTTTTTTGTTCCTACTTGGTAACTTGGTTCCAATCGTGGCGATTCTGGTTCAGTCACGGCTCTGCTCCAGACTTGCCTGTCTCCTGAAAGGGTTGATAGCCTTTCGCTGACTTCAGCGGTTCTGTATGCCAGCTGTGCTACGTGAGGCAATGGGACAAGATCCAAGCAGGAAGACGGGGCCTGCTCCTTTTCCTCCTCCTCATTCCATTGGGTTGATTGCTCGCTCTCTTACGACCCTGTTAAAAGCAAAACTTTTTAAAAACTCAGGATGCTTACAAGGAAATCTGCCAGTGTTTGGGTTTGAGAAATGGAGCCGATCTCAATGGCCTTGGCGAATGCATATCCTCGGTTATCGTTCTGTTGCATAACAACACTGTGGTCTGTGAAGTACTTTGGGTCAAGAGCTTTCTCTTTCTTCTTCCCTTCTCTATCTCCTTGCAACGGTTTGGTTATAACCTAACCTGACAGCATCCAAAGGGAGGTTGTTAGCAAGGCTTGGCAAGGGGTGCAGAGAAGCACGAGACTGTCTGTGGCTCAAAGTCACTGCCAGCGTGGCTGTCGGGAGGGAAGCGTTGGAGCATGGGGCCAAGCCATAACTAGAGTTTGAGGCACTGTAGTGTTTGCCCCCTCCTTAACTGGAAACAGCTGTCTGCCTGCCGCAGCCCACAAAAAATGTCGTTCCCCCAGTGAGGCTTTGGCCCAGGTTTCTTACTGTCAGCAGAGCCCACGGTTTTGAACAATATAGGGAAGAATGTTCCATGTGGGTTTTCTCTGCAGCTTTTTTTTCATGAAAAAGACCCCCTTTTTGCAGCAGAGAGGCAGAGAAGGCTTTTGAGAAGCTGAGCTTCTGCAATCTGGCTTGCCCTTTCTGCAGGAGATTCAAGGTGGAGTATGTGTGTACGGGATGTTAATCCACATTTCCTCTTGCAACAACCCTGCAAAGTAGGCCAGGCTTGACTGTGACTACATAGCTTGACTATGTGATGCAAGGAATTATGTAAACAACTCCTGGGATTTGTTTTTCTTGAGCAATCAGATTTATCACTAATTGGCCTACCAGGAGGTACGCATTTATTTATTTACAAATTTATATATCCTGCCTTTCTGCCGAATAAGAACTGCCAAGGTGGCTAACAGTTTGAACAAAAAAACACATTATAAAAACCAACATTAAAATAGAACAGCAGTCGAAATGTTAAGTGTGGTCTGCATGTTTTATTTCATTTATTTTTAGCTCTGCAGTATTTTGATAAACCCTACAGTATTTAGCTCAGCCATTATTTTGATGAACCCTACAGAATCAGATATGTTTCTTGTTTAAGCAGCACTCACTGGTTCCATACAGATAAATTCACTTGGGCGGGGGGGGGGGGAGTCCTTTACAAAGATTTTTTTCTATTATGGTTTGTATTCAGCTTTTTATTGTTTTCTTAACAGGTCAGTAATAGTACTATAGCTTTCCGCAGCAGCATAGCAGCTGTGAAGAATGGTTGTTAAAAAAATAAAAAGTCAGTTCAAATGGGCTTAGAACGCTCCCCTGGTGGGAAGAAGGGCTCCTTCCTCCCCCCTCCCTCTTCAATCCATTTTCCTACTCCGAAACAAGCCTGGGGGGTTATTTCCCTATTTTTCCTACTCCATGTATAGTATTCTTTCTCTCCCCGTGGCCATATTCCAAGTCCAACTGGGCTATCTTTTATTTTTAAAAAGACATTCCCCACAGCTGTTGTGTTGTGCAGGGAACCTAAGCTGTGTCCAAGGTACCCAACTCTTTAAAAATACGCACATCTAGTTCCCCAGTAACCCACTTAGATCTAGAAGTGAGCACACAGAAGAATTTTGAAGAAGGATAGCAGTAAAAATAGAAGGAATGAGACTCGGTGAAATCCTAGGCAGAGTTTCTCCAGATTTCAGTGGGCTTAGACTGGAGTAACTCTGCTTAGGATTTCATTGAGTGTGATGTAATTTTCTGCTGTTTCATTTTCATGTAGTCCCAGAAAAGTTCCCCATCTGCTCTTGAATGTCTTCTCAATTTCTTGATGACCAAATATCTCTTTCTTTTGCAGCAAGATCAAGGTGGTCTTCCATCTCTGTCTCTATACTAGGTAATAGGGTTTCAGCAGCAACTGCCGTTTTCTGTTAAGATTTTAATTCAGTTTTCTGTTTCTTTTTTTCCAGAGTTGAAAGATCCACAGACCAAGTCATCAAGCCGGTCAACGTGGAAGCCTTGTCGAAGTGGGTGGGGAAGATCCCATCTGATGTTCTTCAGGACATGCCTGTCATTGCACCAATGCTAGGAAAACTCGGCTACGATCCCTATGCCAACCCACCCAATTATGGGAAACCAGATCAGAAAGTTCTTGAAAACACCAGAAGGGTAAAAAAAAAAGAGAGCTCCTTAGTATAATAATAATAATATTAATAACCAGCGGTCATTTCGTAGAAAAAGAGCAGCAGGAACTCATTAGCATAAATCATTAGCATATGCCACACCTCTTGATCGGACCGAAATGGATGGGATTCGGCTGCTGCCAGACAGGGGAGTGTTCCCCCACCCGGCAGTGGCCTGATCAGGGCCGTTTTGGCCCCAAACCAGGCCGAAACGGGCCCCAAATGGTTCAAAATGGCCATTTTGGACACATTTTGGCCAGGACTGGACCCAAAATGGCCCAGATCGGGGTGGTGCCGGGCAGGGGAGGGATCCCCTGCCAGGCACTGACCCAATCCTGGTGGTTTTGGCCCTGACCCCAGCCGAAACGGGCCCCAAATTGCCAAAACAGCACAGACCAAGCCAAGGGTGGGGGAGGGTTCCCCCATCCGGCACCGACCCAGCCGTTCTGGCTCCGATCCCAGCGGAAATGGGCCCCAAATGGCCGTTTTGGACCCGTTTGGGCCTGTATCAGGGCCAAAACGGCCAGGACTGGGTCAGTACTGGTCGTTTCGGCCCACCCATTTGGCCCGCCCAGTACCGACTCGATCCGGGCTGTTTCAGCCCTGATCCGGGCTGTTTCAGCCCCAATCGAGGCCTAAATGGCCCAAAATGTCCAAAAGTCAGGTGGGCCACCTGACCGTTGGAACTGCCAGAACGGTGTTCTGGCGCGTTCCCCCTGGAAATCAGACGTTAATAACATTCAATTTATATACCGCCCCTCAGGATGACTTAACACCCACTCAGAGTGGTTTACAAAGTATGTCATTACGCCAAAGTATGTCGTTATTATCGACAACAATCACCCTATGAGGTGGGTGGGGCTGAGAGAACTCCTAGAAGCTGTGACTGACCCAAGGTCACCCAGCTGGCTTCAAGTGGAGGGGTGGGGAAATCAAACCCGGTTCTCCAGATTAGAGTCCCACCACTCTTAACCACTACACCAAACTGACTCTTGTTTGGACATTTAGATTAGTTTGGACATTTAGATGCTTTATTTATTTCAAGCTGTCTGGTGTATGTGGCACTCTCCAGAGCACCATAACCAAGATAGATCTCTGTTCTAGGGGCATACAGCCTGACTGTTGCCAGTGGGAAACACAAAACAGCAGGTGTGAGCTAAGAATTTGAAAAAGGGTTAAGATGATTGCAGAGCACCTCATTTGCCAGGAATGGTGCGGGGAGTGATTTCTCTTACAGAAACGTCCCAACAGGATCCCAGATACAATGGAATCTATGTGCCAGATCCCAGATAATACAAGCTGGCCTTGTTCCAGAGTGGATGAGAATCTTGCACTGTCTTCCCATAATTAAGTTACGCTGAGTCTGTGATCAGGCTTAAACTGTAAGAAGATATTCGCTGGATCAGACCAAAGTTTCCCCTAGTTCTTTATGGGAATCCTAGCAAGCTTTACGCATTCAACTTAAAAGGGGCCAGCAGACCACTTTAAGAGCCTTCCCCTCTGAGATGAGCACTGTCTGTTCAGAAAGACCCATTTCGCTCCACAGAACCATCAACTGTGGGGAGATGCCTCTGTCCCCCTTGCTGGAAAGTGGCTCTCGTCCAGATTCCAATTGCCTAAGACTGCAGGCATGACGAGAAGATCACTATATTGGTCTGAATCTGTTTTTCCACTGCCTTGGAGATCATTAGATTGAAAGTGTATATACCTCTTTGAAAAAACACCACTTGTGCACCCTTGTTTTACAACACACTGGGAATTATAGGTTGATAGGTTTAAATATTTATACCCTGCTTTTCCTAATGGAAAGCCAAAACAGCTTTACAACATCTCTCTCTCTCCTTTCCTCACAACAGCCCTGCAAGGTAGGATAGGGAGAGCTAGTGGGTTGGTCAGTCGGCAAGCCTCCATGGCAGAATGTGGGTCTGACTGCAGTTCTCTCAGATGCTAGTCTGACACTCCAACCACGCCATGCTGGCTGTCTTGGTATAGACTAGATTATTCATAAAAATGAACACACAATGTTGGCAGATTTCTAGCCAAGACATGTCCTATGATGCAGGCAGCTGTTTCTGAAAAGTTGCTGCCTGCAGATGCAAAGGTGATACCTCTGGAGATCTTCGGAAGAGCCTCAGCTCCAGTTTGGTGGAGGAAAGCCAGAATTGACTCTTCACTTTGGGGAAGACATACTTTGGGGGGGAAATGAAGTGGGTGCCATGGAGCCCGTAGGTGCCACATTGGAGATCATTGCCCTACACAGGCTGGGTAGAATATAGATAAAAACATCACGCTTCAGCTTCAGTAGAAACAGGCTCTTGATGCGGCGCTCACATTGTACAACTTCTGTCCTCATTGAAGTGTTCTGTCGTCCTCATTGTTTAAATTCAGTTGGAGAGCAAAGACGTAAAAATAAATTCTGAAAGTTTTTTTCCAGTTTTGAATGATTGTGACAGGGTTTTATGTTCCCATACCCCCCAAGATGGTCCTTGTCTTGGTGGCGAAGCCTCCCAAAGTGGTCTCAGGGACCAGCTTGATGTGTGACCATTTTGCTGTTGATACTTCTTTTCTCTCCCCCTACCCTAAATCTGTTCAAAATTTGTAAGTTACCTTGAGTGTTTTATATTGAAAAGCATCTGAAAAATAGAGGGAATAAATATGTCAACCTCACTTCTGTCTACAGTCTTGCTTTTCTTCCTCTCTCCCACCTTCAGGTTTATAAAGGAGAATTCCAACTTCCTGACTTCCTTAAAGAAATGCCACAGGTAAGAGTGGAATGCTTATACTCTGGCTGTGTTACAGTCATTTTGGTAATTGCCAGTCACTTCTGTGATGCAACTGACACATTCCTAGGGAGGATGCTAATGTTGTCAGGTGCACCTAAATTCCTGCCAATCCAGGTATGTGATCTGGATTTGAAGCTCCCAACAGTTTTTGAAACTTGATTCTCAGAGGCATCAAAGCCTAATTTGGATGATGGTGTGCAGAGAGGGAGGGGTTAAGCCCAGGGCTTTTTTTCTGAGAAAAGAGGTGGTGGAACTCAGTGGGTTGGCAGAAAGTAGTGCCCCTGATACCACATACACGTGCGCAAAGTGTGTGCACACTCCCAGGATTGTACAGTGATGTCACTTTGGGTCAGCTGGAACAAGGGGGGAGTTTTTTAAAGTTTAAATTGCCCTTGGCGAAAATGGTTACATGGCTTGTGGCCCCACCCCCTGATCTCCACATAGAGGGGAGTTTAGATTGCCCTCTGTGCCAGTGGCGTGGAGGGCAATCTAAACTCCCCTCTGTCTGGAGATCAGGGGGCGGGGCCACCAGCCATGTGACCATTTTCAAGAGGTGCCGGAACTCCGTTCCACCGCGTTCCAGCTGAAAAAAAGCCCTGGTTAAGCCTCCCTTTCCCAGCACCATTTTCCATGGGGCAAATAGCAGCTCCATGGACTTGGTTGAGGTTGGAAAAATAGCATTGTGGGGAGGCTGAAAACCCTCTTCCTGCCTCAGCCTTGAACTAAATTAGTCCCTGATGCACCTGAGAATCAGTTTTCAAAAATTGCTCTGTAACATCAACATGGTGGGGCCAAAGATTTGTTAAAGAAGGACACTTCCAGTGTTGGGGGAAATCCATGTTGTAAGCGCTCCCACTTTATGGCTCCACAGATGTTTGTGTGAGAAGAGACTTATTGTGGGGGAGAGCATCTCCCATGCCACTGCAAACATGGAAGTATTTGACCTTGAAGGATATTACTTCAAGAAAAAAAAAACTCCACATGATCCCATTGAAGAGTTGCTTTTGTGCACACTGAGAAATGGTTTTTTTTGTTGCAGCCCAAGAGGAGAGTAGAAAGGAGGTCCCGTGTCAAGATAAAATGGAGGAGCTCCTCAAGTAGAGTAGCTTGTCTGGTGTCTGTCACACTTTTCCCACACAAACCCCTTTTGGCTGCAGGCACCTGAGCTCCTTCTTACAACCTCTTTTGTGTGTGTGTCCGTCCATGCACTCTCTTAACATGTGGAGGGTCAGCGTCTTTTCCTGTTCTTTTTCTTTTAAAAATGCTTTGGGAAGCCTGGGTTTGTGGCTTGGCTGGTTGCGCTGAGCTAACCTGAGCCTGCAACAGTCCTGTATCTGTTCAGCTTGGTGCACTGCTGCCCGTGTCGTATTGCTTGGCTCCAAAGTTTGTGCACACACAGTTCATGCGGATCAAGACGTGCTTTCGACGCCTTGTGTTTCCGGGAGAGTTGTCAGCCAGTTGAATTGGATGTAGTTGATTGGCTGTCTGGTTGATAAAAATGCAAAGTGAGATGGATTTTTAAAATCTGATCCAGTGTGAAAATTCTTACCATTTTTTAAAAAACAGATGGGGCAATGGGCTTCTCCCTTGCCATTTTTTGAGGTCCTCTATCCCCCAGAAGCCTCATTTCATGGTGATCAGAGGGAGGGTGGAGGCAGGAATGTTCTATTCAGCTGATGGAAATTTAGTTTGGATCCAACCCATCAGATAGCCAATTTCTCTGAAGAGAGGGGGACAGAACCTCCATGGTCAGAGGCAGTGTACTTATGATGACGAGAGGAAAATAGAGGAAAGTCATGTAAACTTTACACCTTGCTTGATGGCTACCCAGAGCTATCTGGCTGACCTTAGATAGAAACAGAATAGTGGTTTAGGTAGACCACAGATGAGACTCAGCAAGACAATTCTTAATTCTAGTAAATGAGCTTGCATTATTATCAAAACCTCAACATCGTTTTAGAGATGTTCAAGGGAGTTTGAGAAAACTTGCAGTTAAGCAATCCAAGTTTGGGAAGCCAAGGCCGTTTTCTTTTTAAAAACATTCACCCTTATAGGAGCTGTACCTGAACCATTCTCTCTAGCTAAATTGGGGGGCGGGGGGGGGGGCGGGAATGAATTCTTTATTGAAATTAATTAAAACTCATACCCACTGATCAATCAGTGAAAATTTTGTTTGGTAGATTTATTGATCAAACCTTACAGCCCCAATTTATGTCACCTGCCCTGATTCAAGAACTTGGATATTTTAAAAAGATGGCCTTTGGGGGCAAATATTGGGAGAAAGGATGGACATGGGTAGGTGTGTGCAAAGATAGAGGCCGGGGAGTAATGGTCTTGGGGGTGGTGACAAGTGCTGCCCACCAACCAGCAGAAGTTCTACGTAGCACTTGGTTGGGGTCTGTTGCTTTTCCAGGTGCTGCCCACGCATTTATCTACAGCTAAGAGTACTAGAAACCCTCTTTTGATTGAAAATGTGAGAACTGAAATGTGAGGGCTGAAATGTTGAATTTTAGCTCAGTGTGTCTCATACTAAGCCTCTGTTCGCAACTTCCCCTTCTGTTTCGAAATGGAAAGGAACTTATTTTATGGACAGTGAGTTTTATGTTTTGAAAAAAGCATTTTTTTTGTTCCCTATTGTAGAGTGATGCTGTGAAATAGAAGAGATGGTGAGAATTTACATACACATATGGTAAGAACATGAAACGTCCCATCTTTCATCGTGTGTGCTTTGTTACTATGCTATATTAATGGTAGCTTCGAGGGGTGTGCACTTGCTTGTACTCCTTTCGATTGAACATTTCTTCTGAACATTTCTGCAAACTATTATCTGGCTGAATCCGCAAAAGATAATCCTTCTCTCTTGCCAGTAGGAATGTGGTCAAAAGGTACCTTTTGTTTTGGCCAGAGTCCAGTTGGACTTTGTTCAACCTCATGAGCACCAGACCAAGATATATTTTAATCTGCAAATTACTGAAATTGCGACATTTCAGCAAAGTGCTGAAATTGCTTTGACACCATCAAATTTCACGACTGAAATAAACTGGAATTGTGCGATCTGCTTGGAAGTTCAAGCATGATGCAATGAATGAGAGTTGCCTCAGGACACCCTCACTCCTGCGCATAAATGCAAAAGCAGACACAATGGTAGTAGTGTCAACAAGGATTAGGAATTTGAAAGCTGGGATTCTCTGGGGTAGGTGGTGCCAGTCCGGTGTTTCTCTTGGGACAAGCACCTTTGGGAGGGCTGCCACAGCTCTGTGGTAGAGCATCAGTACATAGAAGATTTCAGGTTAGATTGCTGGCACCTCCTCTTGAATGGAGCTTGCGCAGGGCTGTTGGGGAGGCTCTCTCAGTTGCTTGGAAGAAAGGCTTCAAATAAATTTTTCTGCTTGGAATCTTGGTAAGTGGTCAGATGAGATGATACCAGATCAATGTACCGAATTAATGGATTAACTTGGTCTGAGGTGCCTGTACCAAGAGGCAAGGTGGATGTGGGGTTCTTTTAAAGGAAAAAAAATGGGAAACAAACAGATGAGACCCATGAGGCAAACTCCTTGTGTGCGCACAGCTCATGTGGATGAAGACATGCTTTCAGTGCCTTGTGTTTCCAGGACAGTTGCCAACCTGTTGAATTGGATGTAGTTGATCAGATGTTTGGTTGATCAAAATGCAATATGAGATGGATTTTTAAAAAATCTGATCCAGTTCTGTCTCAGGCATCAGATCACATGCAGGACGAGTCAGCCCCCGACCCCCATTTTCATAAATCACGATTCCTAAGTTACCACCACATCAGTAGCACAAAAATGTGTAAGCGCTGATTGCTCTGTTTCTCTTTCTGTTTAGCTCTTTTACCTTCTGGCTACTCTTGAATGGTACTTACCTTTTTCTCCCTTCTTTGTTTGGTTAGGATTCTTGGCTGCTTTATTGAAGCAAAGAGCTGTAGTGAGATCTGTGAAGAACATGGTGGGCTTCTTGCATCACCCGGAATACTTTCCTGTTCCATACTGTGGTCTTCTTTAAAAAAAAAAAACTTTTTGTTGAGCACTTGTAAATCCCTGCTGCTCAGTCCTTGCACCACTTCCTCCAGAGAAGCCACATTGATCCCTGGAGATATTTTGACTGATTGCTTCCAGGACCCAGGAAGGAACAACGATCCAGTAACAAATTCCTCCTGAACAAACCCCATCGAAGCAAGCAAGGGAACCTGATGTGGCACAGCTCCTATGCTTCTCGCCCAGGAGATGTTGCTGGAGGATTATGCTCAAAGTACATTTCTTCATAACCTGAAGTTGGAAATCCAGCACAGTTTTCCCCCTCAAACTCACCACTGTTTTTTTTTTTAAACAACAGAACAGATAATATTCTGGCTGTGCTAGGGATAACTGTTCTGCCCCTCTTTCCTGTTGTTAAATTTTCAACACTGATTTGAGATTTCAAATGTACAAATTTTCACAAAGGTTTATCTGCTCCTGCTGCAAGATATTTGACCCTTACCCACAGATCCGAACATGTAGTTACATTGCTTGCGTGTGAGGTTATCTGGGTGCACCCTTGCCAAGCCCATGCTTAGCAGTTATCACCAGATGAAGGAAGAAGGGAAGCCTGGTCTGTTTTTTAATGGATGTTTTGCTTCTCCTTGGCTTCTTTATGGCAGCGTTGTTTTGAGAAGCATTCGTCCTCTATTCATCCTACTATTGTGCTTTCCACCACTTTGATTTGGTATGATCTTTTGGGAGAGAGAGCTTGTGGAAAGGAAGATGAAAGCTTGTCCAGGTTACGGGTACCATTTTCCTCATCTTGGTCTCTGTCATCGCTATTTCCCTGCCACACTAGAGGGCCTTTTTTAAAAAAAATTGAAAATTAATTAGATTACTACAGCACTGTAACCATCTATTACATCAATGTACTAGTTTCAATCTTCCTCTTTTGTTAAAAAAAGCAAGTCCCTAGCCCCTTTCATTCCGGAGGCATAAGGGGAAAGGTACAAGTGAAACATTTTACGTTATATCTCCGCAATTGAATGTGCTAGGGACTTAAAAAAAGAAGAAGTTGGGAACTAGTACACTGCTATAACATTCTAATGATCTATTGCAACAATCCAGCTATTTCCAATTTTTTTAAAAGGCCAAAAAAGCCCTCTGCTGCCAGAGAGGAAAATAGCAGCCGTAGAAGGCTTAGGCAAGGAAAGTGTGGGGAAAACCTCCATGTGGATGCTCCATTGCCACTGCCAGTGCAGCAGCATCAAGAGCTGTGCAGAGAATCCTCGCCAGGTGGAAGCAGCCGTGGATTCCACCAGTAGTAGATATTAGCAGCAGTGATTGTGCATTGGACAAGTGAGGGGATGCAGGTATGGACTGGATCCAGCAAAGACCTGTAGTGGTATAGCACTGAGTGCTTGGGTCTTGCATTTTGCAGCATCTTTTCTCATTCATGGCTCATTCAGCAGATTAACATGTTTATTGTTTTTCCTAACTGGAGTGATTTTTTGAAAATGTTACGGAGCAGGATATTTGTGCCTGTTCTCCTCCCCCGCCTTTTATTGATGTGTGAAAATGTCCTGGCTCTTAATTATTTAAAGATAAAAGAGGAATGATTTTTGAGATGATGAGAAATGACTTGTTATGTTTACAATCTGACAACCTTTTGTATTTTATTTTTCAAAATAAAGGCTTTAAATGTGAATGCTTTTTAGTTTGAATGACGGGCCCAGTGAAGGAAAGGAGTCGGGAATGTGGCGCGGCTAGGATTGTTTGATGAAAACTTCAAAATGTTACCTGAAATAGAGGGTGATGATCAATATGGGAAGGGGAAGTGTAGCTGGTTTCAGATTTTGGGGTGACTCCCACAGTGCTAGCTTCTGGGACATGGCAGATGCCCTACCCTGCTGAGATCCTCTGTGACATATCCCTGTACTTGAATCTCTCTGGATTATTGGGCTTTTAGATCTTCCTCTGGCTATAGGGATGTATTGTCATAGTTATGCTGAGCTTAGAAAAACTGCACCTATATTCCCTCTTTTGCACATCTATTAAGAGTTCCAGAAATTCTAATATTGAAAGTTCATGATACAGGGCACTGTTGTCAAGCACTGCTTGTCTACTTTGGAATTATTTGTTGCTTCCTCTTTAGTATGCCAATGTTTAGATTAAATCCCTGCTCAGCCATGAGGCTTTTGTGCCAGGTAGGTATGATTCCAGTAGCACCTTAAAGACCAACAAAGTCAAAGCTCCCTTCCTCTGATACTTGACAAAGGGAGCTTTGACTCTCAAAAGCTTATACCCTGGAAATCTTGTTGGTCTTTAAGGTGCTCCTGGACTCAAATCTTGCCTTTCTACTACAGACCAACATGGCTACCCTCTTGTAACTATTGTGTACCTGGAACCATCTTCTGGCCCAATCCTCACAAGGTGGCTGTAGAATGGAATGGCATGTAGGCTCCGTTTTAGCTGTGTGACAGGCAGGGTACATACGACCAGTTAAGAGAAATGCAACTTCTGTTTCTTTTCACTCCACCATTGTTTTGTGGGTTTTTTCCCAGTCCGGTTACATACCCACACAGAAATTGTGAAGAAAGTGTGGAGAAATTATCTCCAAATTAAGTGTGCAGCCTCTACACTCCAGACAGGAAGGTGTGATTTAGAATATCTCATTTCTGATTATTTGACATACCATTTTGTGCAACGTATAACTAAGTTAACACACTTCAACAAGATGGGCATTTGTTTCAATGATTTTGAAAGGGGGACTCAATTCATGGTGGAAGAAAGCTCCAGCATTGGCTATTCGCTATGATAAATAAATGGAGCCTCTAGGTTCAGGGACAGTATACCTCTAAATACCACTTGCTGGAGGCTAAGAAGAAAAAAAAACCCTTGTGCCCTGGCTTGCAGGCTTCCCAAAGGCATCTGGATGGCTACTGTGGTAAGCAGATGAATTGATCTTTTGATCTGGTCCAGCAGGAATCTTCTGTTCTTCAAATATTCCATGTGTTCAACTGCTAAAGTCTAAAAAGGGAACAGAATGCCAAAGAGTGCACTGGGAAAACAAAGCACAGGGCTACCTCTAGTGTCAGGATGAAGTACTGTTTTGTAAATGTTTAGATTGCATTAATTTTATTTAAAATCTGCATATGTTTTCTGGTCACTTCTCGGCATAATCGGGTAGGGGGGAGGGAATGGCTGGGCAATACAAATAAGAAATGGGCCTTGTGTTTCTGTAATGGCTTCTGAGCTGATCGTGCACTTGCCTACCCTTCTCTCCAGCTTTAGTTTTGTACCATAAAAGATGTTGGACTGTGTGGATACGCAACCTGACTGGAGAAAACACATGAAATGATTGATGGAACAGCAGCTGCACCTCTCTTAACGGATCCTGAGTGTGACAACTGAAGCTGAGCCTCCATGCTCAGAAGCAATCTATCTTTGAGGAGAGGGAATAGGGAAGAGCCTACTACATGACAAGCAGCAGCTGAGTAACACTTAGCAATGTTTTGTTTGTCCGTTGTATGTAGTATTCAGAAGCATATTCCTTATAAATATGGAGATTCTGTTTAGCCATCACAGGTAATAGCTGTTAATAATAGACTTTGTCTTCATAAGACAGAGGAGCTCCTCCCAAAGGCCCACCGTTGGCTCAGAAAGAGGGGGGGAAATATCGCTGTCTCTATGGCTCCCTTTTAAAAGCATCTGATCTAGTGACCACCATCACATCTCATGGCAGTGAATTCCTTATTTTAATTACGTGTTTCATAGGAACATTAAAAAATACAAATCGAGTCACAACTAAGGCTCAAACTTGGGTACATAATGTGTGGACTAATTGCTTAATCACAGAGCAAGATTCAGGTCCAGTAGCACCGTAAGAACCAACTAGATTTCCAGGGAATGAGTTTTCAAAAGTCAAAGCTCTCTTCGTCAGATACATGTGGGGGAAAAGGTTAGGAATCTCTCCAGGATCTCTCATGGGGGGGGGCGAATTTGACAGTTGTTTCTGCACAACCACTAAATATCCAGGATGCCCTGGCTGCAGCTACTGCTTGTTAGAGTTGCCCTCAGATTTTATGTCTGGTCTGCCTACTAAGCCACGCAAATTTGACAAGTAAAGCTTTTCCCCATCATGGAATCTCCATGCTGGGAAAAGCTTCCCTTAGAGAATTTCTGCCTAGTTTTTAAAGTTATTTTTAAAGGCGGGGTAAGAGAGGGAAGAACAAAAGTACTCTGTCTGCAAACAAAACGAAGAAGTTGGTTGTCCCCCATCACTAGAAAAGATCCAGGCCCCACTAACATCAGCTGCACCCCGTTGCCAAGGAGACTAGCAAAACCGTTGGCCTACGCAGCTCTCCGCTTCGTGCCCCTCACGAGCCACACCCACTCTTTAGAGCGCGCGAGCTATCCGGTTGACATAGAGACAGCGGTATTTTTCCCCTCCCTCTTTCTGAGCCAACGGTGGGCCTTTGGGAGGAGCGTTCCTCAGGCAGGCCCCGCCCACCGTCTCGCTCAATCTCACCCCGCGCCTGCCGCGTTTGGTTCCCATAGAGACAGAGGAGTTCTTTTGGAGCCAAGATGGCGACCCGCCGAAAGCAAGAGCTTACTGCTTCTGCCCCCCTCCCTTTCGCTTCAGCTCCCGAAAGTACCCGGATGGAGGGTCGGCGGGGGAGTCGCGCGCGTGCGCGCGAGAGGCAGGACGGTTGTCGCCGCGGGTGGGGGAAGGGCGTCACTGACTGCGCCTGAGGCAGCCTGGCCGTGAGGGACGAACGACGGAGAGGAGGAGGAGCGCTGCCGTTCTTCCTGAGGCGGAGGCTCGGGGTGGAAAAGAACTAGAGCAGGTAAGGGCGAAGGCGAGCCTGAAGACAGGCCGCATCAGCGAGCTGGGCCGCGCCCTCAATGTCGGCCGTTGCGTTGTGTGGCTCTTCTTGAAGCCCCTCCTCTCCTGAGGGGGAAAGCCCTTGCCTTATTAGCATAGGGCCGAAGCGGGCTTCGGTTCTTCCCCTTTTGGGGTGTGGCCCGTGCTTCATTAGCATACAGTGGAGTGTGTATCCTTCCCATTCGGGGGTGAGGCATGGAGTGAAGCTCCACCCCTTTAGGGCGTGGCTAGTGCCACAGTACCAGAGGTGGACAGATAAGCTCCTCCCCATGCAGCTCCTGCCCCTTTGAGTTTGGGGCTTCTGCCCGTTGCTCAGTGGGGAGAAGGAGTGAGGGGAGGAGCTTTGCCCCAATTGCTGGGGAGGAGAGCTGCCCCCATTCCCACTTCCCATGCAAAAAGGTATTGCTGTATCTTCCTATGGGGAGATCAAGATCTTTCCCTTAATTTTCAGACTGGGTCCTCCTGTGCCCTGTTGTCAGTAGTGCTAGGAAAGTAGGAAGGCAGTAGGAAAAGAGGACTATCCAAAATGAGATGGTTTGCCTAAGTAAAGGGATAGGGACAATAGGCTTTACCACTATGTACTGTCTGCTGCTGTGAGTATGATCCTGATGGATAGTTTCTATGTGGTTTAATGTGTCGGCCTCAGAATTGCTTTTCATCTGTTTTAGCATTTCTTTGACACTGTATTGGATTTGTGCTAGTTTTAATGTTTGCAAATTTGTATTTGTATTCGGATGTTTATTGAAATGTCTTTGACATTGACGATACTGACCCACGCTGTGTAATCTGCCTTGAGTCTCTCACTGACTATAAAAAACATAAATAAATAGACTAAATAAAGGAACCCACAGCCTCCTGTTTGCAAGATCTGAGCAAGGCTGTTAATTATAGGATGTTGTGGAGGCGTTTCATTCATAGGGTTACCATAAGTCGGAAGTGGCTTGATGGTCCATAGCACGCACATATGCCCCATTGGTTGGGTGGGGGAGGCAAAATCAGGCTGTGGCCCCTCTCTTTCCCTTAAATCTAATTAGCTCAGTGCTGGGTAGAGGGTGACTGATCCTCTTTGGCAACAGAGAGGGGGTGCTGCCTCTTGGAATGAGGATATAAAGTTGAGGCCTGTTATTTTTCTCTGAGGGAGGCCCAAGTTTTTCTCACTGGTCCAGAATAATAGGAACAGGCTATGGATCATTATTTCTCTCTGCCCAACTGACCTAGGTTTGAGGGGAGAGATATTTTGCCCATTCGATGGCAGCCTGTGACCCATTGCATGTGTGTGATGAGAAACAGGGTGGCCTTTGTCTTACAGGTGGGAACAAATATCTTTCCTTGGAGCTAGCCAAACTCTTGCTCCAGCTTCTTCTGAATGGAGCATGTGCCCTGCAGAAAGGAGCCAGGTGAGAAGTTGCAAATCCTTTGGCAAAGTGACAGGATCACTACATAGGCTTTTATTGATCTGTTGCAAGTTTTGTGGCTCACTTGCAACTTAGGTATACATCTGATGTCCAGCTTACTTGTGGGGTACAACAGGGATGCTGGCCAGTTGCTATAGCGGCTCACGCTTGATGTGATTTCCAGCCTGTGTCTTTGCCGATGTAGCTGTTCCTTGCCTCAGGCTTCTTTCTGTTCATCATTTGTGTGGAGACACACCTGCGCCCAGGCTCCTCTGGGTAAGGGTGGTGGTGTTGTGATCCTTGCTCAGCTCTCCGTGGACAGAGCAGCAGAATTATGTCCCTTATGGCTGGAGGAAGAGGTGGCCCCAATGGCAGTTGCCTAGCACCAGAACACCCCCTGGATGTATTTTGAGTCTGCTGTCAGCAAGTTGTTTGTGCTGATTTATTTAGAATCTCAGGACGAATGATGGATTGTTTCTGCCATATGCTGATCCATCTTTTAAGCAAATCGTTGATTTATGGCTCAACTTGTCTCACAGATTGTGGGTGGGTAGCTGCAGAAAGAAGTCCCTGTTTTCTCTTTTGAGATTCTTGGGCTGTAGCTTCATGAGTCGTGGCATGGGTATCTCAAGTTAAGCAAAAAGGAGATGCCTCTTGGGGCTTTCCAAATTGGATTGTAGCAGGTGTTAGAGCTGATGAAGACAGCCCCACTGGCTAGTGGGCAGGCAGGCAGGGCTACTATGAGCTGAAGTGGGGAAATACAGAGGCGGTGCTCATCTGGAAGCATCTAGAAATGAATCGACAAAATAAATTGAGCCTCTGCAGAACACTGGGGCTGGAAAAATATTTTAAATTCGTGCGCTACTACTGTTGCATTTTTAAGCATCTCCAGGAGCCAGGGAGATTTTGCATGCTGCTGGAATCTTTATTTTAGAAGACCAGAGAGCGTCAGAAGAAGCGTCAATGTTTTTGCCTAACACTGTCCAGCAGCTTAGAAAAGTAGTGAGGGATGTTTTTGGGACAGTTCTCTTTCCCAAGCAATTGGAAAGAAGACTGTCTGTTTGTTCTGCCTAATCACTGCAAATTAGAAGGATCCCTCCAGTGAAGCACTTCTAGTGTTTTGGGGTGCGTGTGTATCACTGTCCTTATAGAATTAAGGAAATCTAGAAGGATGGGGCTTATTTAGTTAAGCAGTGAGTTAGAATAACTATGAGGCAAAGTGCTGGCTAAAGACTCCAAAGGAAGTAATCTCTTTGGAAGCTATTTGTAAATTGGGAGAAGTTGTGTCATTGTAATGAGATCAGTTAGATGAGGCAAAGTGATCTAATGCTCACTTTGTTTTGTTATGGCAAGACAAACAAATGTGCTGAACTCAGACAAGACCTAGGATGAACAGTTTGGGGTCCAAATGTAAGGAACAAGATAGAAATGTGCCCAAAATGTGCAGTGAGGCTTATTCTGATTGGTCAGAAGCAGACATGAGGGTAGATGGGAAATAATGGTCATCAAGAGAATTTATGAATGTGAATATGGTGCAGCAGTTTACAAAATTATATTATTTGTCCTATTAGGTTAGATGGATTACGTTAGGGACAGTTCTCAAAGCTGTGTGGATAAAATATTTTGTGTGCATTGTTATACAATAGCTGGAGCTTCTGTTGCTTATAGGCAACTCTGAGTCTGTCTTTGTGTTCTGCATTTGCATGACACTTAGTGGCAGCATGGTGATTTGCTTTATTTACTTTACTGGTAGTCCATCTTTCTCTCTGAGACTTCAGGAAGACTACAGAATTGGAAACCAGCACAATAAAAACATGACAATGCATATAATAAATAGTACAATAAAAAACCTGCCTAAGATTTCCCTATCAAATCTGTTCTGAACTATACAGAGCCAGATTGGCTGGTTTCTGTATTTTCCATCCAGAGCACTGGGGGCTGGAAGTTAATGTTTTGCAACAGAAGCTGACTCCCTTATGAGAGCTGCTTTCACTTTTATGGGGCCCTCATGTTTGCAGGTAGTCTTAAACCCCATAGAGGTCTCAATATCAAAGTGGGGCAATCTCTTGTTTACTCCCTGAAAACATCTCCCCCTGCCACCTTTCCTTGCAAACATTTTTTGTGTCCTTGATTAAAACTTGATGTGCTTGCTGGGAACCAGATCAAAGAGGTTTGGGGGCTTTGTGCTGCCACTTGGCCACCCGCATTTGAGAGGGAGGGGCCCTGGCTCAGTGGGGGAGCATCTGCTTGGCATGATGCAGAGGGTCCCAAGTCCAGTCCGTGGTATGTGATTTGGTACTCGGGAGAGCTGCTGCCAATCTGAATAGACAATACTGACCTTGATGGACCAACTGTCTGACTTCGTATAAGGCAGCTTAATGTTTTCGTATATGTATGTGAGTGAAATGGAGGTGGTTGGAGGGAATCCTACTAAAACCAGACTTATTTTCATTTTAAATATTTAGGAAGACACCTTATTGTGTAGCTGGCTCTTGGCAAGGCTGATGCTATGCTCTGCGTGCTGAAATGTCTCAGGGTGACCAAGAAATGAAATGATTGGAAATATCGGCTCGAGCAACTTCTGCATGCACATCTATACCCAGGTTAAACAAATCTTATACTTCGATCTCCTTCTCCTCCTTTTCTGATTGTAGCAACTGTCTAGCAATAGTGGCTGTTTAAATCTGATTTTGAATGCATGATGCCTGTGTAGCTAGTAGTTTTGTCCCACAAGAACAGTTCCCATTAGTCTTAAACAAACTATTTAAATAGTGTTGATAATGCTTGCTGAGGTCTGTGAATAGCTACAGAGTGGCAAAAAGGTACTTCGATTTGTCTGTTTTGAAACAAGTTAGACTGCAATGTGGCATTAGGAACGCCTAAGCAGGGCAGTGGCCAAGGTCCAACTGACCAGTCAGTGATCAGCTTTTATGACAGCCTGGGGAATTGTCAAATGGCTGTTCAGCAGCAGGTGTGTCTCTCCCCACTCCTAGCAGGCGGTATTTTAGCTAGCAAATGACAGCCTTGCAGCTGAAAGCAGGTTGAGCCAGTCAGGCAGCCAACGAAAACTGGCTGTGTGAGGGACTCGCTGGCTGTGAAATCTGACAGGGAGATTTCTTAGTGCTGCCGTGCAAAATAGGATCCCTTCCAGCTTGCGTTCCTCAGTAATGACAGATATAATAACAGTCCTGCTCGTGACTCACTTCCTGAGAATAGCAATGATACATAAACAATTGATGCGAGCGAGCCAAGCACCTCTGTCAACCTGCTGCCCCACAATGGCCTGCTTTCAGTAAGGGAAGGTACCCAGATGACCATGGGCTGTCTCTCTACCTCAGCAGTGCCACGGCTGCTTGCCCAGCAGACCCGGTTACAAGAGTCAGAGGGATGGTTGTAGTCACAGGGCAGAACAAAGCAAGCGGACGCCCGGGCGATGCCATGTCGACCTCGGATGCAGAAGATGATTTCCAAGAGCCGGCCACCCCGACGGCTACCCAGGCAGAGCATTCCCTGTCCCTTCTTCCGCAGCAGGTCAGTGATTCTTTTTTAGAACCCATCGAGCCTTTCCTATTGCTGCCTTGTGGATCAACTGAAAAATGCCCTGGAAATTATTTCACCTGATCGCTTGCGAGGGGCTGCCCCGTGTCTACAAAGCTCCTTGTTACCAGATTCTTTTTCATGCAATACAAGACATCTATTCTGCTTGACTTGTGGGGACCAGGAAGAATGCATACATTAATTTTTTCCCTTACATTTTGGCGCCTTGATGTTTATTTTTTATGTTACCTGTTGCAATCTGAAGGATGGGGTGGGTTAGAAGTCCAAATAATCAGTACCTAAAATAAGGTATCTAACTTTTATCTCATGTTATGCTTCATATTTTTGAGGCTTCTGGTAATAAAGGTTTTTCAAGCATCAGGCGCACGCTGTAGCTAGTTGTATACTTGAACTATCTAATACGAAGTGACAGGCTCCCATTCAGATGATGAGAGCAGTAAAAATGAGCGACGCATAGGCAAGGTATGGGTCTATACCTACTCAGGGGACTTCGCAGTTATATTAACCAAAAGAAAAAACTAAAGAGACCCTTAACTGAGCATGCGTCAGAATGGGGGAATGTTGAAAGCAGTTGAATATCACCCAAAGGAAAAAGAAAGAAAGAGGAGAAATATATTTACTCAAGCTCCTGTGAGCTTAGATAATTTTAGAGAGGGAAAATTTGAGAGGAGTGGTGGGACTTCCGAATTTCGCCCTGCTCCTGTAATTCTTCACGGGGTCCCAACTTGTTTATTTGAATATTTAGAACATGGGGTGGAGTGACAAAGCATTCTAGACTTGTATACATTATGTTCAAGTGAGCCTGTTTCCTTTCACTTCCAATGTATTGTGGCCTTCCAGGTAGCAGAGACAGGAAGCTAATTGAGGCCCAGGTGGGCTGTGTTTAGTTTGGACACAGGCTGTACAGGCCTGGTGTCTTTTGTTGACTAAACATTCCTAAAGTCTGTAGCTCTGACAGCTCTTGGAGACAGAGAAGCTGAGCAGCTGACCACCTGCAATTGATCTCTTGACCGCTCTAACTCTACCTGCGTATCTTTCCCTGTCTCCTCCTCCTCTCTGTCTTGGCCCCTTGCCTGTTTCACAAGGTCATCTACTGCTGAGTCAGTTTTGAAGAGTGATAAGTGGTTATTCTTTCCAGTTCCCTGAAGTGGTTCCCCTGAATGTTGGAGGCATGCATTTCACAACCAGGCTGTCAACACTGAGACGCTATGAAGACACCATGCTGTCAGCCATGTTTAGCGGCAGGCATTATATCCCAACAGATGCTGAAGGCAGATATTTTATCGACCGAGATGGAACATACTTTGGGTATGTCTCTGCTGTGTTTATATATGAAGCATACATGAACAAGATATTATTTTGCATGTTGGAGGTAGAGTGAGTTCTTTGCCCCTGTGCCCTTCCACTGAGGATCTAGGAGACCCAAGTTTGAATCCTAACTCTATCAGGGAAGCTTGCTGGGTGACCTTGAGTTTTTTGCAAACACTCAGCCTAACATACATCACAGGTGGTTGTGAGGATAAAATGGACAATGTTTTAAGTTGTAATGCTGTGGTTTGGGGCCCCTCTTTGAGGAGAAAAGAGGGGATATAAAGTAAATAAATTCTTTGGGGACAATAGGCACACACACTGTCATAGAATCCCAGCCAGTAGCAGCTGGACAACTGTAGTCAAGACTGCCAGGACATCTTTGTGAAAGTGTTTGGGAAAGCAAGCTTTTATTTGACCTTTTTGAGCTTTCTGATGCTGCCAACCAGCTTTGCTGTGCATGTTTTCAACTGAGGTGCTTGTCCAAAATGTCAGGATACAATGTAGTGAATCAAATCAAATTTTGTTGATATGTTCATGTAGCATTGGAGGAGTCAAGCCTCCCACAAGGCAGCATGAGCAACTACCAGAGGCAGTGGATTTTGAGTGCCAGTGAGGGCAACAGGGTGGGAGACAAATCTGATGTGCGGGGCACAATCCACTTTATTAGAGCACCATAGTTCTCACTAATTTCAGTGGAGCTTGCACATGGGAATGTTTTAGTGGATTGTGCCCCATATTAGTAGGTGAAGCGGGGTGCCATTTGATTTTTTTTCACTTTGCGCTTTGACTTTGATCACAAGAAAGAATCAGGAGGCAAGTAGCAGGTGCTCTTTGTTTATGCAGCATGTGGCCACTAATAGGATTGATTACTCAAAATGACTCGGCTGCCTTTGGCCTTGGAAACAGGATCTTCAAGGGTGCCTCATCAGCTTTAAGCACTCACCTTCCTGTTGGAATAAATGTGTACCGCCATCGTCTTGCCAAGTCAGCTATCTGACTAGACCTTGGCTTGTCTGTTCTTTTTAGCTCTCATTTTAAAGCAGAAAGGGATAGAAGCTCTGAAGCAAACATTAAAACAATCCTGTTCTCTTGAGAGACTTCCCATTAGGGCTGGCCCAAGATGCTTTGCTCCCATAGGTGGCTGCAGCAGATTCTATGAGTACCTCCCAGTATCCTTTGCAGATTGCACTTGTCTGATACATTTGCACCTCTGAACATAGCAAGATCCCGATCCAGTGGCACCTTAAAGACCAACTAGATTTCCAAGTTTTGAGAGTCAAAGCTCTCATATGAAGGGAGCTTCAACTCTTGAAAGCTCATACCTTGGAAATCTAGTTGGTCTTCTTCAGCTGTAGACAAATACAGTTACTCATCTGAAATTATCTGAACATAACATGGCTGAAGAAGCTGCGTGGGTTGCCTGAGCAATTGAGCCAGCTCTTTTCCACTTCACTGGGGGATGTTTCATCAGAGGTTACATTTGAACCTTTGACATGTTTTCACCTGATTAAAGAAATTGCACTTTGACTGATTGTGTGTGTTTCAGTTAATTGATGAAACTTGCACATCAGTAAAAACAGTGCTTCCCAAACAAAAATTGAAGATTCTACATGGGTCACTATGTTAGTTTGCAGCAAAAAGTGAAGCTGAAGAAGTGAGCTGTGACTCATGGAAACTTACGCAGGAATAAAGTTAGTCTTCCAGGTGCCACTGGATGCTTGTTTTATTCCAGAAAAAAAAAGTGTACCTCCTTTGTTTTGTTTAGATGATGCACAGCTGTGTCATAGCAGGCACAATCTTGCAAGGTGAAGTGGAAGAGTGGAGAACCAAGCATGCCACCTTGAGCCCTTCAGAGGAAGGGCAGGATGAAAATGTAACAGGGGCATTCCATCCTGGGTGAGAGAGCAGGGGAAAAGCTTCTTCTAAGGTGTTTTTTCCGAACTGCAGCTTTTATAAAAGCATTTAAAATATGTGTATTTCTGATATTTATAAAAAAAAATTACTTCCTCATTAATTGGGGACACCTTTTTTGTTGAACAAAATTGATATGTTTAAATGGTTTACTTAACATTACAGATTTATTAACACTACAGTCCCAAGCAAATTGTCTGAAACTGTTGAAGTTGGTGGGCTTCTAAGGGTGTAACTCTGTTCAGGATTGCTCTGAAGATGTGTGGAAGACTGATATCCTGCCAGCCCCTAAGGCGGCTTACAGAATACATAAGCTATAAAAATCAAAAGTTGTTTGTTTATATAACTTTTTTGCCCCTTTCCACCCAATTTAGGGCTCCCAAAGCAGCGAACAGAATCATTAAAACAACCTTTTAAAAACATATATTATGAAAACAGCGATTAAACACACAAACAATTACACAGATAAATAGGAAGGAGGGATCATAATTAAGTAGTTATGATCACAACAAAGGTTATTTGACACCACGGACATTGGCTAGCATCTCTTTATCTGTTTTATTTACTTCATTTATGACTTGCCTTTCTCATTCGAGGCTCAGTGTGGATTACAAAACAGAAAAAAGTTCAATCAGACAGCACAAGACATTCTGTTATAATGCTATAGGACTAGGATTGCAGAAATGAGGGAACAGTGCAAACAGAAAACTGTTCTAAGGCACGACCTATTGAAACATGTCCAACAATAGGCAACTCCCTCTCCTAGCACAAATCCAATCAGAAACCTAAACAGAAGGAAAAACATTTACCTGGTGTCTAAAGCCACAAAGGCCAGGTAGAAAGGTGTGAAGAGGGAGTCCCATAGATGAAGTGCTGCTGCAGGAGGCTATTCCTGGTGACTGGCTCTGAGGGCAGAGGGACACACAAACAGTGGATTCTGCAAAAGAGCATTTCTGTTGGGCTGGCTAACTTAAGAGAAAGATCTAATGTGCCTTTTTACACATTGAAGTACCTTGCATGATGTGCCATGAAAGAAGAAAGAATGTAGCAATGATGTAACTGCCTACCACCTCCCCTTTTTTTGTTTTTAGAGACGTGCTTAACTTTCTGCGGTCTGGTGACTTGCCTCCACGAGAAAGAGTGAGGTCAGTTTACAAGGAAGCTCAGTATTATTCTCTAGGACCATTGCTAGACAGCCTAGAAGAGCTCCAGCCCCTTAAAGGAGAGAAAGTCCGGCAGGCTTTCTTGGGCTTAATGCCCTATTACAAAGGTAAATCAAGAGCAGCGTGGCGTGGTTGTCTCACGGCAGGTCACATGTGGTACATGATTGGATTTTAAAATTGGGAGTGGACTTCAAGATGGAAAGAATTTTTCTAAAAAAAAATTTATTCAAATTCTCCCCAGAAGAATGGATTGTAATGGAAAGCGTATTCAGTCACTGTGCACCGTACTTTAGTGTAGCATATTTTCTTGCAGATTGAGAACAGATGACGCTGCCTTATATTGAGTCAGACTTTTGGTCCAGGTAGTCTTGTTTGCTTTGACTGGCAGCTGTTCTTTAGGGCTTGAGTAGAGAAAGGTGTTCCTCAGCACCTGAGATTCTTTAACTTGAGATGCTGTCAGGGATTGAAGCTGGATCCTTCTATTGCTGAGCTGTTGTCCCTCCACTAAGCGAGTCATCAAATGATTAATTGCCTCAAAAGGCACAAAATGACATGCTTCACATAACAGTAAGAGGAAAAATTGAAGCCCTCTGGTAGCTAAACATGTTTTTAAAAATATCCATGCCACTTCTATGCTTGTGTGTTACCCTGCAGCTTGGAGGCCAGTGTGAAAAATTTCACACGCTCTCCCCCCGTAACCTGGGACACAGGTAGTGGGGAAGCTCACTTTCATAAGCCCCATTAAAACAAATTGGCGCTCCAGAAGAGCTACTACTATTAGCAGAATTCAGACACTGTGACCCGATGATAGAACCTTTTGCTTTGTGTGTAGAAGATCCCAGGCTCAGTTCCTGGAGTCTTTAGTCTTGGCAAAGGCTTTGCCATATCACGATCTTTTAAGAAGTTGAAGATGTTGAAGTGCTGTATTGTAAGATTTGTGATTTTATTGTTATGCTTGTGTTTTTATTTTTGTTGTAACCCGCCCTGAGCCTGCTTGTGGGTTAGGGTTAGGGTTATAAATTAAATACTACTACTACTACTAATAATAATCGTAGCTGCTGCTAGTCAGAAGAGATATTGCTAAGCTGGGTGGCTCAAAGGCCTAACTTGATGTTAAACAACTTCATATGATTAAATTGGCTGCTATACCTTGGGGGTGGGCTCAGTACTAAAGCATGTGTTTTACGTGCAGGGAGGTCCCAGGGTTCAGTCCCTGACTAACCAGGTGCTGGGAAAGACCTTGGAGAGCCACTGCCAGTCAGAGTAGACAAACTAAATGTGCTGACAGTCTGACGGTATGAGGCAGATTTATTAGGGAAAGGTCTGTAGCTCAGGTGCATTGAGAAGATTCCAGTTGAATCCCCAGCATCTCCAGATAATGGACTGCAAGCAGGTCCTGGAAAAAAACCTTTCTCTTCTGAGAGATTGGAGAGCTGTTGCCATTCAGAGGGGATAGCATTGAGCAGGATGGGCCAAAAGTATAATTTGGCATAAGGCAGCTTCTTACATTCTATTGTGAATAATTTGTTCAGTCTTGCCAAAGGCATTCTGCATTTTTCAAATCTTGCTTCACTTTGTTCTGCAGAGCACTTGGAACGGATCGTTGAGATTGCAAAACTGAGAGCCATTCAGAGAAAGGCCCGGTTTGCCAAGCTGAAGATCTGCGTCTTCAAGGAAGAAATGCCCATCACGCCCTACGAATGCCCACTGTTCAACTCTCTGCGCTTCGAGAGGAGCGAGGGTGAGGCCAAACTCTTTGAACACCACTGCGAAGTTGATGTGTCTTTTGGACCTTGGGAAGCTGTAGCGGATGTCTACGATCTCCTCCATTGCATTGTGACGGACCTCTCTAGCCGGGGCATCACCGTTGACCACCAGTGCATTGGGGTGTGTGATAAACATCTTATCAACCATTACTACTGCAAACGTCCCATCTACGAATTTAAGATTACGTGGTGGTAGGCTGTTTGCCAGAAAGCAAGAGAGCCTGTTTAGAATCTTCCTGGTCTTACATACCCTGCAACCATGGACGGCAATGCTATTCTGTGTCAGAAATTACCTTATGAGGGAATATACCCTCCATTTCTTGCAGTGCAGCTGATGGGAACCTCAGACTCTTGGCTTTGAAAAGGAAAAAAATGCATTGGGAAGGAAGCATGCCAGTGAAGGTATTGGATACAATCACAGCTGTAGAATACCGTGATGTGGTTGTATAGAAGTTTTGAAGGACTCCTTTGCACATCTGTCCTCCCATCCCAACTTCCAACCTTTACTCATCTGTAGAGCTGGCTGATAGCAGAACCGCAGCAAGCCGTGCTTTTGCACAAGCCTTCCGAGTGTTTGTTTTCCCCCACCATAGAAATTAGTGGCTTTTACTTAGTCACGTGGTATCAGAAGTATGCAGCAAGCACTTTACCTCACTTAGCTATCACTCCTGCCAACATGACTTTGTCATCATGATTTCACCAAGCAGAGGACTGAAATGCATTCCAAAGATGTCACGATTCAGAAATAACTTTAAAAAATGAATCTGTGTTGGTTCTGAATACAAAACACTGAATTTTTAGTGTGGGGTTCTTTTTTTAATTATTTCTTTAATGAAATAATTAACCTGTATTTGTTAATTATTTTCTATGCTGAAACCTAACTTATTTCCATTTCTCTGACCAAACTGGGCAATTTTTTTGGTTTGTTTTTTGGATGCCTCATAGTGAGTGCATTGAAGCTCAGTAGATGATGTTCTTTAACGAGAGAGAGCTGTTTATTTTAAGAATTGTTTCTAAGTGAAACTTTAATGACTGGTAATGCCTGGATAAAAACTCTATAAGGGTAGGTCATTTTGCAGAGACTGATTTAAGGCCTTAGAATGGGTTCTGGGTGAAAAATCTTTATGAAAAGGGCTGCTTGATCTTACCAGGCTGCAGTAAAAGCAGCCTAGCCTCTCTCTGGTTCCCTGCAAGAGAAAAATCGTCCCCCCCTCCCCCCCCGCTTTGCTACCTGTTGATTATGTCTGCAAAAAATCCCAAAAGGCCAAGAGGGAATCCTGAATTTAGTTTGCTCTCAAGCCACATCAACCATATTAACCATCTTCATCAGGCTTCCCTCCCTTCCCATCATGCTTTTTTGGTTGCTCTTGGTAAATGTTAACATTCAGCTCCCAAGTCCTAGCTGATATGCTTCCTTTGCACATACATGTTTTGAGTGGGACACCAGCAAGGCCGCAGGCCGCATGAGGGCTACAGGTCACCAAGTAGTCTGCCGCACCCCATGATTTGACTGCCAAGAACATCATGCAAACTGCCCTGTAGTCGGTTCAGCTGCATTGGCCGGGGGTGGGGTTGGGGGTGGGGAGCCAAGTAATTGGTGCTGCAACAGCCCTGAAGTTCTGACTTGCTTACACAGTCCTGAGAGCTGACCAAAAGACCTCTTTGTATTCGTGACTGATTAAATCTCATGCGTCAGGAGTGGAGCACATTAATGACAGGGTTTTTGGATGCAGCTGCAGCTTGTAGTTACATTAAAAGAATGTAGCTTTGTTCTTGAGAGAAGACCTAATTCTTTAGTTTGTGAATTTTAGCTATTTCCTTGTTTTGGTACAAATAAGCTGTCGTTTATTTATTTATGCAGAGAAAGAAATTAGTAAAAAATATTCCAAACCTGGATTTGGAAAATGATTTCATTATGACTGTTATTTAAAGATTTGGGGTGGGGGAGGGGAAATTACCATATGATCCAGATTTCTCTATGCATTACCTTTAATGCCTTTGAAAACAACTGAGATATGTAAATAGAAGGCAGAAGTTGTATGTTGTGTTCAAATAGGTTGTTGGAACTGGTGGACCAAGCTAGTACAAAATGTTTGTTTTCCCCACGTATAATTTGTATTTTGTATTAAAATGTGTCATGTGTCAGTATTGTGCAATAAATTATCTCTATATGATCACCTAACTCAAATCTGTCTTATTACAGGGTGCTAAGAGCAGGGCTGAAAATTTTGATCTAATGCTCCAACTGCACTTGCTAGATGAAATCAAGCATGGGCAGAGGGAGGGGCTGTCATTTTCCTTGATGGGACCACTGGGAAACCTGTAGAAGCAGGGCATAATCACTACTTTTAAAGGAGAGAGGCTCTCTGAGCATGAGCAGGCTGTATTCTTCACTACAGAATAAGGCCTGTACATTCCAGTGCCTTTGGTGTTAGGGTTAGGGTGCTTCTGGGCACTTTAAATTTGATGTATTTAATTAATATTCCATGACATCTATAGGTACTGTATACAAATTACCGAAAAACTTGAGCTGTTAAGTTTCCACCATAAGCAACTAGATGCTGAAAGGAAGAGGGTTCTAAGGAATTTTTACTGAGATTTTTCAACATACCACTACAGTTCTCTCTGAAATGGAAGGGGAAGCCCGCAAGAATATATGTGAGGAATTGTACAGAACACCTTCCGTGTTCCAAATGAGAAGAATCTGCTGCATTTTTGCTAAAGCTTATTATGGTCTTTGAGCTCACCTGCAATAACAGACCTTCCTCCATGGAGCTCAGTGTGATATTCGTGATCCACCCCTCCTCCATTTTCTCTACACAAACACACTGTCAGGGAGATTCTCTCTGTCTGTCTCTCACACACAGAGCATGCACATTTATGCATGTGACTGGCCCATGGTCATAAAGGTTATGACTGAGTGGGGATTTGAACCTGAGTTCCCCAGTCTTAAGACCAACACTGTAATAACTCAATCAATTTATTTTTTATGGCCCAAGTTAGGATTCCAACCCAGTTCTCCATGGATCAACCCTAGCCATTAGGTTCAATTGCCAGTGTCCTGGGTGAGGACACCAGTAAAAACTGGAAAGAATTCAATAAACTTTCATTCCTGCTATCTACAAAACCGAAAATGCCTCTGAGTACACACACGGTGCATTTTGTTATTATGTAGCTATATCATACTTGCCTTAGGGGACAGATGGGCTTTTTGCACAAGTTGGGGCTTGGGGAAAAGCTTGAGTCTTTGCATATTGATGTGCAACTAAAAAGGGAGGCAGAACTGAGGTGCAAATCAGGCAGTCCCTGCTTGAACCTGACATTCACTAGGCAAACAAGCAAGCCATGTTCTGCAAGCCTTAGTTCTCCTGTCTGTAAAATTTGGATGATTCTGGTTTATTTTACAAGGCTATTGTAAGAACTGCAAGAAGATCATGTGGGAGAACTTTGAACGTGAAAGTGCTGTACCGTTACTTACTCACAATTTAGGATACTTCCTAAATCTAGGATTTGAAATAGCTTACATAAACACGGGGGGGGGGGGGGTAGGGGGAGACCCAGTCCAGAAGCATACAGTATGGAATGTTATAGTTTTAAAAAAATCCCAGTGATGTATTATTTATTATTGCAGAGGAGTTAGCCGTGTTAGTCTGTAGTAGCGAAATCAAAGTGTCCAGTAGCATCTTTAAGACTAACCAACTTTATTGTAGCATAAGCTTTCGAGAATCACAGTTCTCTTCGTCAGATGCAGATTTTATTTATTATTATAATTCTATTAAATCATTCACTTAATACGTATCCATACAATCCTATCATTACTGCAACCGAAGGAGCAGGCAATCCTCTCTCGCAGCTGCCCAGAAGGGGCGGGACCTGTTGCCACCCCACCCCCTTCACTTCCCGACACAGTCAATGTGATCCTAAAGGGTCACAAACTCGATACAGCTACACCGACAATTAGGTATCCAAGTGGCAAAACCCATCCAAAGAAAACAGGGCGAAGCATTACAGAGACGGGAAAGTCTAGCAGCATGTTCCTTTTAAAAAAAAATCCTGCTCCACTGAGAGGTGGAAGGTTTAAATGTCTGTTGCTTCATCCTCTTTTCTAGGGTTGCTAACTCTGGGTTGGGAAATTCCTGCAGGTTTGGGAAGGGGAGGAACCTCAGCAGGGATGGGATGCCATAGCAGACCCTACCCTCCAAAGCAGCCATTTCCTCCAGGGGAACTGATCTCTGTAGACTGGAAATCGGTGACAATTCTTTTCGATCTCCAGCCACTACCTGGCGGTTGGCAACCTAATAAACCACGCATCGCGACGCCTTTTTTGAAAGGGAACCGGAAGTGTAGAGCTGCGGCGACCTCTTTGCGGCAGCCCCGGCCATATCCCTCCCCTTTCCTTCGGCGTCGCCCTTTTCCTTTGTGGGCGGAAGTGACGCAGCACGCCGGCTGTCAGAATCGGGACGCTCTGGAAGGGGGAAGTGAGTCTGTGAGGGAAGGAGAAGGGAAAGAGGAGGCCGCCTCTGGTCTGGCGACTGGGCGGCGAGGCGGGGGCGACCCAGGTGAGGCCCGGAGGGAGAAGGCGCGGAGGAGGGAGGGGGGGCACCATCGAACAACAATAAAGATAATAATAATAGCCCCCTCCGCCTAAACCGGCAGCTAGGCATTATGAATGTCCTCTCAACCAGTGCATTTTATGATTAGCCTACTGTTTACGTAATTAGTCGATTTGCTTGTCATTTATGAATTTTTTTGTTATTTTTTAATCTTAATTTTACGTTACATTTTATTTTTATTTTTGTTTATTATTGGATTGTTGGTTTGCTGTTGCTCGTGTGTGCGCTGAAGTTTTGTTTGTTCTTTAAATTCTTGGGTGTTGGAACAGCCATCCAGAACACATTATAAAATGCATTTGTTTTTTTAGTTAATACCTTGCTGTCCCGCACCCCGCATAGGGACTGAAAATGGCTTGCAACTTTGTTCTCCTCTTGAACTGTAAATCTCAAACTGTGGTGATCTCTCCCCCCACCCGGGTTCACTCCGATGCAATACTGTATCTTGATTTAATTTTATTGTTGTTTTCTAATAATTCCTTGAATTTCCAAAATGCTTTTGATTTTTGAGTGCTTCTCTTGCATTACAGTATCGCTGCTGCATAGGGCAATATTATTATCTTCTTACAGTAGATTGGGGGATAAGGCTGACATAGTGGCTTGCATAAGGTCACCTGAAAGTTACACAGCAGAGGTGAGATTTGAACCAGGTAAAGCCCAGATTGTACCTCATTCTCTCAATCATTCAATTATTGTCAGTATTTACTGATAGTGTTTGTCATATTTTGGCAAAGAAACCCCCCTTTCAGATGCCAAGGAGCATTTCAGAGTTACTTGCAATAAAACGAAACCAACCATAGAAATGATTGGAATGGCAGCAATTTCTCTTTTAAAGAAAAGCAACAGCAACAATAATTTACAGAAAACTCTAAACTTAATTAAAGAAAATAGTACCAGAAACAATTCAGCATCAAAGACTTGAGTAATATGGGACAAGTTATGCACCTGGGTGTTAGGTTTGTTTATAATTAATGCAAATTGGAGGCAGATGAGGCTTAATGCCAATTTAGTTTAAAAGGCCCTTGTTATCTTCATCACATCTCTGTCCTATAGCAGGGTGGGGAGAGAGGTGGTTCCTAGAGAAAAGCCAGGTATAATGTTGAGAAGAATGAAAGCAGGATTAGAACTCATCTCTCTGCCCAAGTAGTGATTCCCTCGGTTTAGAAAGATTTAAAGGAAGAATGATATATCAACTGCTATTAACAGTTATGGCTAAATGGAGCCTCCAGGTTCAGAGGTAGTATACCTTTCAATGTTAACAGCTGGGAGGAACAGGAGAGTGTTTTAGATGAAACCTTCATGCTTAAGGACAGTCTACCTCAGTTCCAGATGCTGGGGACAAACAACAGGAATGCTGTTGCTTTGGGGCCTTACTTGTGAGCTTCCTTTTGTGTGTGTGTGGGGGGGGTCTAGTTGGCTACTGTTGAGAGGGAAAAGGATGCTAGGCTATATGGATTTTTGATCTGGTCCAGCAGGGCTCTTCCTGAAAAGCTAACAGGCTTCTCTCCCCCACTGTTACTTCATTTAATAAGCAAAATTACAATTTTAATCCCAAACTTTGCAGAAATTGAAACATGTCTTTCCTTGGCTCTTGCTGCTTTTTCCCCACTTTCACCCCCTGCCCCAAGACTTGCATTTGGGCAGCTGAACTGTTGTCTTCCCTCTGTTATAACTGACTTATCAGTTAGATTTTGTGTGTGGTTTTGTCCATTTGAAGTTTTGTATGTTCCTCCAAGGAGCTTAGGGAGATGTGAATGAGAGGGAGAGAAGAGGATTAATCTCAAGGGGAGTAATCTCTGTCTATCTTTATAGCAGCCCTGTGAGGTAGGTTAGACGATTATGGATCTGAGGCCATCTAATAACCATAGTAGCATAGTGAGGATTTATTTATGTCATTTATATTTATTATGAGCCCTATCTCTTGGATCCCGGGTCATCCCTTTAGCCTCTTCGTCATCTGGGCTCTGCATGGTCCTTTTGATGTGATTCATCCACATGTGCCAGAATGAAACATGTACCAGAATAGAACTAGCAAGCAAAGGTTGGCTTGGGTGGCCTTATGGTCTACTTAAAGTAGGTATGGGGGCCTTAAGTGCTGTACTTCACTGAAGAGAAAATGACTGACTTCCATGTAAATACCAAGTTGGAGGGATCACCCTTCTCCTTTATTTCTGGTGGCCCCATCCTGCTGAGAGAAGCTTCATACCCAGGACTTCCTGACTGAAGCTGAAGTGATGTGCTGCCTGAGGGGCCAGCTACTGGGAGTTCAAAGGCCAGACCTACCCCCTGTGGAGGACCAATTGGCTTCCTTTAGATGCCAGCATAGAAGCAAAAATGGAGTGTGGCAAGATTGGTTGCTGCAGTGACCATGGGACTTGCTTAAAGGTCTGTTTTGCGGGACTCGGGGATGTGTCTCCTGATTCTGCGCCCCCAGCTCATGGCCCCCTCGTTGCTGACTAGTGGATTGTGCCGTATGCTTTTCCAGGCCTGCTTGCTGTTTGGAAAGCGATCCAGCCAAAGCCCTACCTAAGTTTCGATCTGCTGAGCCGAGTACTCTGTTTAGAATTCTGCATGGGATTTGTTCAGGTTGCAATTAAGCTGGCAAAGGACGAAATGGCTGCAATTCTGCATCCAGGCGTTGTTGATATCCAGCTGCCTTTTGCAGAGGCTGCATGGAAAACGCTGATGAAGTCATCTTATCCTTTCTGCTCCCTTTAAAGGAAGTGGAGACCTCTTGCATGCCAGAGACATTCCTGGGTGGCTCTGTGTGAGGAGACATGTGACTTTTCTCCTAGGCCTTGGGAGTCTACCGCCTCCTTCTTTGGAAGGGCTGCCCAGTTCCCTTGCGTCACACATGCTGGTTTTTAATTGAAGAAAGGTGAGAGGTTTTTGTTTTGAAAGTGCATTGGGTGGTGGCTTCTCCTGACCAACAGTTACTCGCATTTCATAGGCCAGGAAAAGATTATTTTCTTTTCTTAGCCTGACACTCTAATCCAGGGGCGGGCAAATTGCAGCCCAGGGACCACATCTAACTGTGGGAGCTTTTCATTTGGCTCTCAAACTGTGTCGCAGCCTGGCAGCATTAACTAGCTGTCCCATTTAAAAAAAATGGTTGGAACAACTTGAGAGCCAAGGGCCATCCAGAGCCACATCTGGGTCTCTGCCTGCTTTATGAGGGCCCTGAGTTAGAAGATGGCTCTTTTTGTTTAGTCAGCACTGACCCTCAGGCTGAAGAATGTGCCTACACCTATACTTTAACTACCACACCAGACTAGCAGATTGCTGTCTGATATCTAGAACTTTCCTAACTAAAGACCTGTGTTATTTTTATTTAGATTTGCAAGCATTCCCATTTGGGAATCAGGAACAAAAGCACTACCTTCAGCCATGGGCTGCGATAAATTTTAACCGTGTTAACTAAAGCTTCTCCACTCTTTCCCAACTTTGCCTGAAAACTGAGTCCCGGATAGTGAAGGCTTGTGGAAAGTGTGCAGGTTTGGGTCCTTGTGTCTATATTGGGGGAGAGTTCATAAATTGCAAGGGAGTGAGGGAAGAGAGGTGCTTTTAGGTGTCCAGATGCGGCTTGAAACTTCTCCATCGTCTTTTGCTAATGCCTGGTCTATTTTTGGTGCAGCCGAATGAAGTGACAGAGAGCTGAGGTGGTAGAATAAACTCTCCAACTTCAGGCTGCAAGTTAGTCCCTGTAAGAGGGGGGAAAACTAGTACAGAATGCAAAAGGCTAGCAACTTTCTAATATGCTAATTTTACTTGAAGGCCATGAAAGCTTGCTTGGTGGTCTTGGGCCAGTCTCTCTCAACCTCACTTGTCTCACAGGGTTGTGATGAGGATAAAAATAGAGGAGAGAACAATATGAGCAGCTTTGGTTGGCCTTTGGGGGAAAGGCCCCTCACACCCTGATGAAGAGTTCTGGAGAACTTGATAGCTTGCGCAGTGTGTTGCATTCTTTCTTTTGGTCTGGATAAAAGGTATTGCATGGCTGTTGTTTTCAGATACTGCCCATATGAATCACAGCTGGAAAGGACCAATTTCCTAGCCCTTGCCTAAGGGCAGCATGCTTTTAGCTGCTGCAGCCATGTGCAGTACATGTTTGTAGGAGGCTCCTACCACTCCCTGCTCCTCCTTGGCTCTTTGTTTATTCTGACGATCTCATAGGGTTGTCTCTGCAGTCCTCTGGCTATCAGGGTGTGGTACGTTTGAGTTATCCAGCCCTTTTCTAATCTCTCTTTTATGGAGACACTTTGGCAGAATTGTGCAAAAATGCTTTGTGCCTGCTTTGCGCTATCAAGAGGAGAGCTTCCACTTCCTCTTTAAGGTTCTGGTCATAGGTTACTGGCCACAGCAATGCCCTGCGTGTACTGTACTCATTGCTGTCTCTGCTGCATGTTGTTATTACTAACAACTGCGTAATCCGTCTTAAGTCTCCAGTGAGAAAGGAGGAACATAAATAAGATTTGTAAAAGTTCCCTCCTGTACTTTTATTCTGCACATTCTGTGAAATAGTAGAAGTGTGTTTGTGTGTATGATTGGCGGCTTCCTGACTGCCTCAGGCAAAGTGTTGCTAACTCTGTGCTGGGAAGTTCCTAGCAATTTTGGAGTGGTTCCTGAGGAGGGACTTCAGTATCTATGATACACCATAGAGTTTATCCTCCTTTTCTCAGTGAACTGTAGTAGAGATCAGTTTTTGTAGCATAGTGGTTAAGTTGCTGGGTTGCAGATCGGCACTCTGCTGGTTCAAATCCCACTACCACCATGAGCTCAAGAGGTGGTCTTGGGTAAGCCACTCCTCTCAGCCCCAGCTCCCAAGCTGTGTTATAGGAATAATAACAACGCTGACTTTGTTCATTGTTCTGAGTGGGGCACTAATCTGTCTAGAAGAGCGGTATATAAGCACAGTTATTTAATTAATTCTGGGAAAACTCCAGTCTTCTGGAGGCTGGTAACCTTATTGGGGCAGGCCATTCCACATGGTGGGAGACTGCCTTATACCAAATCAGCCTGGCTTATCTTTTGGGCAGTGGCTGTCCAGGTCTTGGTTAAAGAGAGGTCTTTCTGAACTTTCTTAATCTTACATGAAGGCAGTTTTATCTTGCCTTTCTTTGAAGACTCAAAGTGATACACAATCTGTATGCTGTTGAGCATAGCAACTAACCAAAGGAGCGGGGGGGGGGGGTTTCCACCAACCAGGAGACGGAAAAGGAGGGGAAACCCTTGGAACCCAAAAATAACACTACAAGGTGTATATAAACATGAATTCTAATATCAACAATGTAGTACACAAATAAACAACTGAATAAGTCCACAGTGAATAATCATAAATACAGTCCATTCAATTCTCAATCGGAGTATCCATACGAAAGATCTGTCCGTAATTCCTACAATGGTACCAATGTCAATTTCAAAGGTAGATTTCAATAGCACAATGGCTGAAGTGGCTATAAAGCAGAGAGGAAACATTCCATCACTCTCACTGTTGACGCATATTTCTCCAAAGCACAATGGCTCAAGCGGCTGGGAATCACCAGGAGGTTGGCAACGAGCCCGCCAGCTTCTTAGCTCGTTTTGGTAGTTCTTCTTCACAGCCAGTGATTACACTCAGCCAATATATACAATCACCATATCCATATTCATAATATACAACGGACTGCACGTCCTGCCATTTCCAGTGTTTGTATCAACTTGCAGTCTTTCGACCAGAAATACCAGGGTTTTAGCCTAAGACTTCATGCATGCAAAATTGGGGTTCTGCTACTCAGTTGTAAGGTCATTCCAGATCCTGCCTGTTGCTTTCTGGCCCCATTGGGAAGCGTATAAGAATTCTGAACTAGAATCTCTGTGCTTAAATGACTTAAGAGGAAAGAGCTCTGAGGCTGTTCTCCTGTTATCGGTTTCTGGTTCTAAAGAAGGGTGATCTTTCTGCTTGCTTAAGGAGATGGTTCTGGAGTGGAAAGGGTTACATTTGAGCTCTGTGCAAATGTTTCCCCCCAGGCTCTTTCCCTGCTGCTTATGGCGTGTCACTGCTGGGTGCCTGAATCCGCCAAGTTTCTTGCCGGGCAACCCAGTTTTGAATCAGCACTCTGCCATTGATGCACACTGGGTGACCCTGGGCCAGTTGCACCCTCTCAGCCTGACCTATCTCAGGGTCGTAGTGAGGATAAAATGGAGGAGAATGACGTAAGCTACTTCACGTCCTCACCTGGAGAGAGAGGCGGGGTATATATGAAATCAATAACTAATTTCCAGATTAGATAACAGTTCTCCAGGAGGAAATGGCTACTTGGGAGAGTGGAGCCTATGGCATCGTGTTCCTACCCTCCCCAGGCTGTGCCCCAGATCACCAGATTTCCCAAGCTAGAGTTGGCAACCTTATCATTGCTGCCAGGTGCTCTGAAGCTAGGATATATAAATGGCTCCAGGCGAGAGTCAGTCATAGAGCTCTGGAAGAGGGCGCAGCCTGAACTTCAGGTGCAAAGTTGGCAGCTCTATCAGTAAGGGGTGGTCTTGTTCAGTGCTGGTCAGGTCTGCATTGGGATTGGGATGTTAAAGCACTTTTGACTGACTCAGCAGCGTTATGCCTGCTGTGCTGAAACCATGGCAGCTTACACGAGACAGGCTGAAATTGCCAGTTTGAAAGCTAGTGGGGTGAAGGGTGTCTGTCTTCAGCCAGGGTACCCTGTAGGTAAGCTTTCTTCCAATCTTGTTGCATTAGGAGAACGGCCTACCTTGCAAGGCTGCTGTAATGATTACAGGAGTGGTGCTTAAACTCATGGAATACAGAGCCCAGTTTATAAACTGTGTTACTGTTCCTAGAGTGTTTGGATGCTGCTTTGATAAAGAAGGGAGCATGGAAAAATTACAATGAAGTTGTTCTCCTGACTATACAACATTATGAGATCAAGTCTCAGCCTTGCTGAGCTGTGGGAGGGTGGCTATCCCCCTCTTCCCATCAAACTTCTGAAAGTTGAGAGCAGTGAATTTAAACTTAATTTTACTTCATTTATTTACTCTCCTTTCTCTCCAGTGGAGAGACCCAAAGTGGCTAACATGAGTCCATTTTATCACAACAACCCTGTGAGGTAGGTTAGTTGAGAGTGTGTGACTGGCCCCTAGAGGTCATCGAGCAAGCTTCTGTAGCAGAGCATGGATTCAAACCTGAATCTCTCAGATCCTAATCTGACACTCTAACTGCTACAGCATGTTGGCTAAATAAAGAATTGATGCTGTCCTCAAGTACTAAGACCTTCCGGGGCAGGACTCAGATTGCCTAAACATCTTCCAAATTGATATTTTGTAGGATTTTAAATCTAGATTTCTGCTGTCATTCCATGTTTTCAGTTCTAGTGCTAGAGCTGCTAATTAGCCCAGCGCATGTATCCTCTCTGCCAAATTCTTGTGTCGTTTTACCTGTCAGGCAATGGGAAATCCGTAGTAGTCCTGATACTGGGTTATGTAACCAGTACTTTATATATCGAAACTGTCCTTGCCTGTTTTCTTTTACAAAGTTGACAGGATGGGGATAAAGCCTGGGGGCTTCTCGTAATCAGAACGGGAATATCGCTGTTCCTGTTGTTCAGTTTTCTCTCCTTTGTGTAGGAGCTCATCTAAATGTCTCAAAAACCTCCCTGCAATCCAAAACGCAGCTTTGACTCTTTCCCTCTCCGCAGGAGGAGGAAGATGAGCCTCAAGTCCGAACGCCGAGGCATCCACGTCGATCAGTCGGAGCTGCTCTGCAAGAAAGGATGCGGTTACTATGGCAACCCCGGGTGGCAAGGCTTCTGCTCCAAGTGCTGGAGAGAAGAGTACCAAAAGGCCAGGCAGAAGCAGATTCAGGAGGACTGGGAGCTTGCCGAGCGGTAAGGAGAGGGCTTCGTTAGAGTGCAGTTTATGGGTATCTCTGTCTATGTAGCTGGTTGCTCTTATACCCTGCGAGAGCGCTTGGAGAGAAGTATCCACTGCCTAGAAAGAACCTGTTGACTACAGATGTTCTTGCAGAAGCATCTCAAATTGTGCTTCAGGCGGCATGGCTTGGCGTGACCCCTCAAAGTAAAACCTCCGCTTCCATGGAAGTACAGGGGCATTGGTAGGAAATCTAGAGAATAACAATGCCATTTGATTCAAAGTGGATTACATAGTGTGAGATTAGTACTGTCAGTATCAAGGACATTTCAGTAGACAGTGCCATAAAGTAGATAAGTGCAAGCTTGGCCCCAGTCTAAGGAAAGCAGGCCCCTTGGTAACTAATACAACCTATGCTTTTCACTCTAGCCAGAAAACATACATAAGCATGTAACATTGCCTTATATTAAATCAAATAACTGAGTGGCGAGGGGTTGTGGCTTGGTAGCAGAACTCCTTGCCTTGCATTCAGAAGGTCCCATGATTACTGCTCAGCATTTCCAGTTAAAGGATCTCAGGTTGCAGATACTGGGAACGTCTTTCTTCGAGAGCCTGGAGAGCTGCTGCCAATCTGAGGAGTCCATATTGAGCTAGATGTAAGGCAGTTGCCTATAGACGTAGGTCCCTGGAGTCCTGTAGTATCTCCTTTGACTGCCGGTTGCTCTAAGGTCTCGGGCATGAGTCTTTCTCACTTCTTCTATCAAGTTCACCTGAACTGGGGAAGCCACTGTTGAAAGGTGGCCATTCCACATGTTGTATGTATATTTATTGCCACCAGTGGTTCCGTAGCAGTCGGTATAGCCCAGACTAGCCTGCCCACCGAAGCTAAGCAGGGTTGGCCATGGTTAGCACTTGAAAAGGAGACCTCCAAGGAAGACCTGGATTGCTATACAGAGGAAGGTAATGGCAAGCCACTTCTGCTCATCTCTTGCTTTGAAAGCCCTTCGAGGGGGTCGCCATAAATTGGCTGCAACTTGAAGGTACTTACTTATTATTTCCGCTTCCATATGCAGAATGGTAAGTGGCAGTACTGCAGCCCAAGCTCTGCTCACGACCTGAGTTCAATCCTGGCAGAAGCCAGGTTCAGGTAGCCGGCTCAAGGTTGACTCAGCCTTCCATCTTTCCGAGGTCGGTAAAATGAGTACCCAGTTTCCTGGGGTCAAAGTGTAGACGTCTGGGGAAGGCAGTGGGAAACCATCCTGTAAAAAGTCTGCCAAGGAGACATCGTGATGCGACGTCCCCCCATGAGTCAGTAATGACTTGGTACTTGCACAGGGGTACTTGCACCTTTACCTTTTTATTTAGCTTACTTTCAGACACTGCCCTTCTTTGATCTATGCTGCAGAGACTGATTGATAGAATAGATCCCACTTGTGAACATGTGGTTTTTACCAAGATGCCCTCATTTTGTTTGGGATGCTGTGGATTCTTCTATGGGAGAGGGTGGTGGGTGAGTCTTGGATCTGTCTCTTGAGTAGCTGATCATTTCTAGTGGGTTGGAGGATAGAGAAGCTGGAACAATCAGCTAAGCATCTAGTTGCTCCTACTTCTCTATGTATTTGCTTGCAGTTTCCTTGGCAGGGCAGGGAGGTGGTCTTCTGGGTTAGATGTAGCTGCTTAGTCATGGGATGAACGCAATAAGTGGCCACTGACAAACTTGGCCATGCTGTTTGCTGGAATTAAACAGAGGACCCCGTTTCTCTCCTTGGGAGCCAGGCTCCAACGTGAAGAAGAGGAAGCCTACGCCAGCACTCAGCACCCTCAAGGGGCTCAGTCGCTCACGTTCTCCAAGTTCGAGGAGAAGAAAACCAACGAGAAGTCACGGAAAGTGACAACGGTGAAGAAATTCTTCGGGGCTTCTTCCCGGGCAGGATCCAAGAAAGGTATCTATGAACATTTCCTCTTAAGATTGTCGCTGTTATCATTTGTATCACAGTGTTCAAAGCGGTTCATATACTTTATCACAGTAATTATTATAACAGCCCTGTAAAATAGTCTGGTTTTACCATCTTAATATTGTTGGGTGAGAGGGGCCGAAGCAATGGCTTGCTTAACTCTATCAAGTGGGTTCATTGTGGAGGTTAGATTTGAACTGGTGACCCCCCCCCCAAATTGCAGCTCGTTCTCTTTGCTCAGGAGTGGGCAACTTATTACAGCCTGAGCAGTGGGGAACTTTGAATGAGACATGCATCCACCTCAAGCTGATTAGCATCAGGCAACAGGAAAAAATGGCTAAAACAACGAGGAATGAGTGCCAGGAAGAGCAGCAGAGTGAGGTTGAGTGCCCGCCTGGCTCTGGAAACAGGAACAGTCAACATTTGACTCTGAGCTCTCAGTCAGCCTTTTGTAGTTTATATACTAACCTTCTCTGGTCTGAATTCTTCCTTTCTTCCTCATATTTTCAGTTATGTTTGAAGAACACTACTTAAGAATTAGAGGACAGAAAAGTAGAGTAAGAAAGAAAAAAAAGACTCTGAGCGCCCAAAAGCTGGCAGAGACTCAAATGTGGCCCTTGGGCCAAACAGGGTCCTTACCCCTGTCTTGGCCAGCAGCTCACGAATCGACCATAGTTTTCTAGAAGGTGCCAATTTGTTTGATCGTCCTTTGGATTTTTAGGCAGCTGTTGAGGCCCTTTTAGGATCTGAGTCAATGAAGTATTAATTTTAAACTTGGTTTTTTGGGAGCCGGGTAGCCTTCTTTCTAAAAAGCCCTAACCGCTGTTCATCGTGCTTGTCATAAGCTAAGTGGTAGAGCATCTGCTTGGCGTGCAGAAGGGTCTCGGGTACAATCCCCAGAATCTCCAGTTTGGAAAAGAAAAAAAAAGACTAATAGATTATATGAAAGACCTTGACTTGAAACAATGGAGAAGCAGCTGCCAGACAGAATAGACAATGCTTACCTTGAGAGACCAATGGTCTGACTCGGTATATAAGGCAGTTTCATGTGTATCACCTCTTCTTCCTTTCTTCTGGAAATCAGCATGATGTGGTTAGAAAGTCAGATTAGGATCTGGGAGATCCAGGTTCAAATTCCTACTTGGCCATGGAAGCATGAGCCAAACACACAGTCTAATTTACCTAACTGGTTCGCCAGGAGAAGGAGAGAAGGTTTTAAGCAACTTTGGGTTTCCATTGGAGAAAAAAAGGGATATAATGAAGAAAAATGAAGTGGATAAATAAAGATCCTGAGATGATCCGTATGTATAATAGAACTGCAGATTGAAAGGCTCTTACACGCTCAGCCCACTAGGAAAATCCTTTGCAGCCGTCTTTACGAGCATTTTGCCATAAAGTTGCAAGGATTTCATAATGTTCAACTAAGCAAAACCAGCTCGGGACCCACCCTCTTCCCACTGCCCAGAATCAAACATATGGAATGCTAAACAGGATATTCACTAAGCAGAAATCTTCTTCAGAGGTCCTCTTTTTTGAAGTCTCACCTTCAAAGGCTAAGGTGGGGTGGGAGAACTACTCAAAACAGGACATTTTATCTTGAGTTTCTGGAGTCCTTTGCTAAGTCAAGTCCCAGCCCCGTGACTACAGCAGGAGTGATCAAATCTTGACTACACCCAGAATCAATTAAGGCTCGAACCCTGATATGAGTCCCTTGTTGCGGGTGCACTAGGGTGAAAGGGAGGAAGAATAAAGTTCCCTTTGGTCTTACCATAGGAGGCCGTTTCCCACTGGCTGTTTGGTCTCACCATCTTTGCCGTTTCCTGCTGGCTCTTCTCTCTCGCTACTGGGTGTTCGCATGGCATCTGCTCTTTTGAGTTTAGGTACCCAGTGAAGACCCTCTCTTTCTCTAGGCTTGGGTGAATTTTTGGTGATCTTCATTTTTGCTCCCGTGACTTCAACTAACCCACTCACATCTCAATTTTAGGGCAGCTATTTGGTTTCTCCTGCAGGAACTCAACACCGTGGGTTTTGCAATTTAAGTGACACTGCTTCTACTTTATTTTTATTTTTTATACTAATGCCATCAGCAGACTGAGAATTTTGTTTAGAATGTGAGGCACGGCCGCATTAAAAATTCAGCAAGGCCGCAACCGGGAGATGCGATTAGGCAGTCTGCTCGGAGCCCACTCTCCCAGAGAGGCCTTGCTGCAGGTTCCTGCGAACAGAAGTGAGCCGTCTTTCAGTGTCTGGAACGGGGCCTTTGCAATGGGGGCGGCCCAGTTGTGGTCATGAATATTCCTAGCTGACACAGCTGTCTCAAAGCAGAGAATTGTGGATGAGCCAAGAAGAGCTGCTTCTCCTGACAGAGTCCCCATTCAGCGTGCTTCCATTCTTGATCTCTAGATTTTTGGAATTAAAAAAAAATCATTAAAAAAAACACGATACCATCTTACCTCTTCGCCGGAATTGCTTAAAAGTGGGGAAAGCCGCCATAATTAAACATTTAAGGAAAAATAAAGTTCAAAAGAAGCACTTCTCTTGCTAGTGGCAACTGCTAAACATCCTCAAACAGCAGCCATGCAGCAAACCTAAAACGCCTGAGTGAATTTTAAAGCTCAGGTTCTTGCCCCATGGTGAGGGCCATGCAAGGATAACTTCTGGCTTTCTCTGAGGATGAGACCCCACCCCCACCCCCAATCAACCTCATTCTCTGTTCATACTTAAACAACCTTCACTGGGGCTTCTTCTGTTGCTTTTCTTTCTAAAACAAGCAGGAGTTCATAATCCACTGCCTGATGTTGCACCTACATGAGCATTTAAATGCCCACTGGACTGGATAAGCCCCATAATCACTCACGGGGTGTGCTGAGCCCCTTCCCACTGGGCTCCTCCAGCACCTTCTATCTACTGCCTGTGCTGGTTTGCTGATTCTGCCATTCCTGTGTTCTTGGTGCATATGCAATCTCGCAGCAGTCTGAAACTGGCTGCATGTTTTGCAGGAGGTGACATTTCAGTGTGTATGTATTGACATGTTGTCAAATGCGCTCCCTTCTCTGCCGAGCAGCCACCTTCCAGTCTTGGCTGTAACTATTGCCTGTTGCTCAAAGTGCCTTTTCACAGCCGTGACCTGGAACTGTAAGATCCACTTTCTCCTTTCTCTCCCTTGCCCATTTTCTTGTTGTGTCACCCTTGGGTGTCCTGCTTGCTGTTTTGTTCCAGCCCCTCAGGAGACCAGTCTTAAGCCCGGACAGCTTGGGAAGGAGTACAGCGCTGATAACCTTCTCAGGGACTTGAAGGAGATTTTTACTCCGCCCTGGGAGTTCCCTTCCCCTACCGAAGGTAACACCACATAGCAGAGGCCAGCCAGGTCTGCTTGTTTGTAGTAGCTTTTCTGGCATGATTAGGCTTTGCAGAATCCATGCTAGGGTTGTGCCAGGAGTTAGTGAATGAATGAGATGATCGAGCAAGAGGCAAGCTTAAATGGAGGAGCCAAAACCTAGGTCATTTCCTTTTAAGAAAAGACTCTTTAATGACATTATTTCACAGGGGATTTGGAATACAAAATTAATATCTTTCTGTAAGAATGCACCTTTATTAATCCCAGTTCTGGAAGGGTTTTTTTTATGATGAGCAAGACTAAAAATAAACAAAACTTGGAATGGTTCTTCTAAATGTAAACATTTTCTTTAGGCTTATCGAAGGGCAGGTCTTGTTAGGAGTTGTCTTAATGAAGCTATTAAAGAAGTTACGTAAGCCTGAAACCATGTAAATTTGGAATGAATACCCATGTGACTTTCATTCTTTTCAATAAAGCACGATATAAGTTTTTTGTATTGTCCCCACTTCACTCCCAGCCAACTAGTAGTTAAGGAAAAATAACGTAAGCGAATGTTTGAACTTGGAAACAAAGTTTGGCTGTTGTGTCCTGTGCTGCGCTTTTGCACTTGGGTAATCCAAATCCTAAAGCAAGAAAAGCTGGATTTTTTGGCCTTTGGTATAAATAATGCAGACTGCTCACTTTTCGTGGTCTCCTTTGTTTGCCGAGTGCTAGATCTGATGGTTTTGGGTACTTGCTTTCAAGTGTAATTTCCCAAACAGAATGGCTAGAAACATTTTTTTTAAATGGAAGTTGAATCTGTCTGCACTCCCCCAAGCTTTTCTGTGGCATCTCGGGGCCCACATACACAGCCCTGAGATTGACTTTCTGCCTGATGCACTTTCCAAATATTGAGATTTGCTTAAAGAAGGGGGGGTGATTCCCCCCTCCCCCCGCCTTCTATTCTTGCCCTTCAGTGGTTCTGCAGGATCAAGAAGCAAAAAAAGGATACTTTTGTGCTGGGTTGTGATAGTACGTTTTGCAGAAATCCATATTTCTGGGGTTGTCCTGAGCAATTTGTTTCCTTTAGCAGGGCAAATGCCAGCCTTTTGCTGGTTTTGTTTTGTCCAAACCTTTTCTTCTCCAAATGCTATCATAAATTTTTCTGATTGACTGCCTGGTGTCTTTACTAATGACTTTGCCGGATTGTTTTGTCAGGTTGCAGCCTGTGATCTTGAGAGAAAGGTGGAATATGTAAATAAGGTGTTCTCCGTGGCCTTGCTAAGTCGGACTTTGGTAGGTCCAGCTAGCCTAGCAACCTGTTTCCAGCAGATGCTGGTTACATGCTCTAAGGGGGAGCCCAAAAGGGGGCCACAGAAGCGATGGCTTCCTTTTGGTTTGTCCTTGGCACCTGTGGTATACTGCCTCTCTCTGTGGAGGTTCCATTACTAATTGATGTGGCTGATAAAGGCCTAACAAGGGCCCTGCTGGATCAGAGCGAAGGCCTACTTAGTTCAACAACCTGTTTCTTCCAGCTGGTGCCTCTGGAAGCAAATGAGCGGGGCTTGAAGGCAACAGACCTTCCTTGTCCCTTGGGATTGGGATTTGAGCACGGAATCTTCACTTTTGAGTTATTCTAGCTGCTACGTATTCTTCTGGAGATTGTCTCTCTGGATATGCAACGTTCGGTGTTTTTGTTGTTGCAAATGTTCTGTTCAAACACTCGCTTACAAGGTTTGTGACTAAATCACACACAACCCCTCCAAAAGTAAAAAAAGACAGGAATATGTATTTTGCATTGTTTATTTACAGAGTTAATTATTTAACAATCTTAGCTGAGTCTTTAGGCACTGTCAAAACGGAAAGATTTGGACCCAAAAATACACACTTCCAATAGCTGTAGAAAACCCCAAATTTCTGCCACATCACTTGCTAGATGAAGAATTGGCACAACCGTAGCACAAATGGTCATATTCCCATATGGAATAACCTAAAAATATATAGATGTGCCAGTTTTATATAGGCTTGTGTTTTTGTGAGAACCTCCTGTGTGTGTGTGTGTGTGTGTGTGTGTGTGTGTGTGTGTCTTGTGCTGTTGAGATCTTTCTTCTTCTGGCTCCCAGCCTCTTCAAGTGGGGCCCTCTTTTTGGTAAGTAGCTCCGTAGCCATTGGAGGCTTGTTAAAGAACATAGAGCTTCCCCAACAAGTCAAATCCACTAAGTGCAGAAACTGCTCGACCAGAGTGTGCAATGTGTTTTGTGTTTTGCTGTGCTTTTTGGGACCCCACCTGGCAAGAACTTTATAAAAAGGGCATTTTAATTGTTGCGTTCCCTCTGTGTGTGTTCAACCCCCCCACCTCTGTGTTCATTGCGTTTTGTGTGCCTTGTGGTGTTGAGAATCCTGCCTTCTCGTGACTTCCTAATCACTTACTCTTCCCTATCAAAACATCCCAAGAGTCTCAGAGTAGGGCTCTGGGACTGCATGAGCAACCCACAAGGCCTTGGTTGAGCTGGCAGTATATTAAGGGTGTCACTGAAACAGTACAAGTTGGCTTGTCTTCCCCTCCCCATTGTTTTGATCCTTAGTCAGCCAGGTTATCTGTTTCACCTTGGGCCCCGCTTCACCAGCATTCCTCCCTTTGTGCAAGTGCAGGAAGTAACCTTGCACATGTCTCTTGGGTTGTGTGAATGTCTTGGGTCAGCTACGGACCATGTTGTCATGACTGCAGTTGCCTCCATTGCTTTCCTCGGGAACCCTATGCCATTAGAAACCACGTAGCCTTAAAAAAACCTAAGGAGAGCCCTGCTGGGTCAGATCCGACACGGAGGGCCGTCTTTTTTCTCGCCCGTGAACGGTTAGGTTCCCCAAAGTGAAGACCACAAGCAAGGCATGTAGACAGCAGCCCTTCTGTTCTTTGTCCCTACCCTACCTGCTGGTCTTCACCAATAAACTGTTCTTAAACCTGCAGGTTCCATTCTCTTCCCATGGATTTAGCCACCCCCTCTTTTTGTTGCTGAAATGGAGAAAAAATATACAAAAAGAACTCATATAACATGGAAATAGTCTATATCACTGGAAGCAAGCAGATAAACCTTGTTACATATTTTCTCATTCCAAAAACATAATAATATCCAGTATTTATTATTACACCTCTGCATTCTCTGGTAACTTGTTAATTTTCCCAATACAGCAGTAACACCAGATTTTTTTAAAGAACAGCGATACTCCACAGGTCACGTGGGGTCACATCCATATTTATCATCAACCAAAAGAGCTTCCATCCCTGACATGAAGCCTGCACCCCAGGGAGGCTCGCAGCTTACCTGCACTTAACCGGTGGCTGTATCTAGGCGAGAACCACTTCCCAGCCACAAGTCCCACCCGGATACACTCTTTCCTGAAACATGGGGCAATTGTGGATCAGTGCTCAGAAGAGCCAAAGAGGGCATGTCAAAGAGCCACACGTGGCTCCCGAGCCACTGAGTATCAGTGTTAAATCATTTATCAAAGAGGGTTCCAATTTCTTCCCATTTTGCTGCTATGAGTGACCATTTTAGAGCTAGTGACTAAACTCCAAACTAGTTCCATATCAGAGATGTCCGCACAATGTAACCTTTCAAATGCCCTACGAAAATTTTCTATCCAATCCTAAAGCCAGTGCCCTTGCAGCCACCTTTCTGATGCCGTACCATTTTTTTGCTCTGACAGGGCATCACGTGCCAGGCATGGTTTTATTTCTTTTTTCCTGGCCAGCTCTTCTCTCAAGGGTGTTTTAGAAGAGTCAGGTGCGTGTCGTACTGGGCCCCTACCTGTACAGCTGCTCTCTGGATTGTGACCAATGTTATCTTGCTGCAACAGGCCAAATGTGGTGGAGGAGAGTGCCCTCAAGCCATAGCTGACTTATGGAGACCTCTGATGGCGAGAGGCTCTGATGGAGACCTCTGATGGCAAGAGGCTAACAGAGGTGGTTTGCCACTGCCTGCCTCTGCAACCCTGGCCTTTGTTGGAGGTCTCCCATTCAATTACCAAGCAAGGCCGACCCTGCTTAGCTTCTGAGATCTGATGAGATCCGGCTCTCCTGGGCTATCCAGGTCAGGGTACAGGCCAAATGTAGCTCAGTGGAATTTCACGTTGTAAGATATAGAGGGGGAAGTAACAGCCTCTCCTTTTATATCAGCTTTGTGGTGGAATGGTATAGAAAGCGGTTGGGCACAGATATGTTCTGTGCAAGACTGCATGTCTGACCCCAAGACTGTAGACCTCTGAGCTCATCTGGCCTGCCAAACAGGGAGGGAGTAAGCTCAGAAGGGAAGCATCTTTTCCTCATGGGCATGAAATACCTGGCTTGGTGAAAAGCCGCTGCATGCTCTGTAGATGTCTAACTAGCTCCAGAAGAGTGCTCGATGTGAAGTGGCAGCGTATCATAGACGGAAGCAAAAGGCCCAGCCCCAGACCCTTCTTTGTAAGGGTCAAGCCTCGTCCCAGAGGGTGGGTGTTGGTGCTGCAGCTTTGGCATTGGCAGTGAGCCTGTTGGGACAGGAATTCTTGCGCAGAGGGGCTGAGGTTTCTGGAGCATCACCTTGCAGTTGCTCTGCAGCCCGCCTGAGCTGCTAGCACTGACAAGGAGCTGAGGCCAAGTGGGCTTCCTTGTACAGCTCAAAGCAAGCAGGGAGGAGCTGTCCAAATGCGGCTGGCAGGCCTTGGCTGGTGCGACCGCACCTGCAGTGGGTGAGTTTAGACTGCAGACATAGCCGCTTGCCTTTTTTTGGTGCTGGCATGTGCTAAAATATTTAACCCCCCATGAGTTAGGCATTTATTTTTTAAAAGTCTGCCCTAAGGCCTCGCAAACTGGCTAATGGGCGTTTGAATACCAGTAACAAATAATATAAATTCAGTAACCAAGTCCAAACCATGGCAACAAATAAAAGCACCCTAGTCCTTGAAGTGTAAGGAGAGTTTTTTCATGGAAGTCTCTGTGCCTTTAGGCAACACCCAGATTCAACTGGAACAAATGGATTTATCTTCTGAAAACGAAGCATTGCTGAAGAGTTGGAGCAAACCTATGGCTGCATAGCAAAAAATTAACGCTTGCTGTTGTTTGATTTCCATGGACATCAGCAGTGTAGATCAACAGAGAATTTCGTGAATGGGATTTTTGGCTTTTAAACATAGCCGGCCAAGCAGTGCCCCAGTGCTGCTGCTTCAACTTCGCGCCCCCCCCCCCCCGCAGTGGTTGGCAGTGTACCCCTCCGCTCCAGCACAGATGAGACCCTGAAATAGGTCGCCAGGTTTGAAAATGACATGGTGCCTTCAACGTCCTGTGCTCTTGTCACCTTGCCTCGGCCCTTGTCAAGCAGCTTTTGCTGTACCTGGATGTCGTCTTTGTGAGATGCCCGTTTGAGACCGTTCTCCTGTTTTGTGTTTTCTTTCTCTCTCTCTGTCCCATCGCTGCTTCCGCTTCATCCTGCTCCATTTTACATCTTCTTCTCGCATTTCATCCTTCGTTCTGAACAGTGCTGGCTGGCAAGTTGAGAGGTGGGTAACTTGGCGCTGCTTGACTAGAATTAGCAAACCTTTTAAGGTTGGGGAGGTGAGGCTGTGCTTATATTTCATGCTGGATGTCAACTGGCCTGTCCATCGTCAGGCCATGGATCAAAAGGGCCTTTCCCCCCTGTTCATCCGGCTGTTGCTGCCGGGGATGCACCATGGCTCAGTGGCAGAGCACCTGCTTTGCATGCAAAAGGTCGCCGGTTCAGTCTCGGGCAGCTCCTGCTAAATGAGCTCAGGTAAAGGAGGCTTGTGAAGGGTTCTCCTAGCTGAAGGAAGGGAACAGCAGGAAATACAAAGCAAAGGCAACCTTTGTGTACACTGTCTCCATTCTCCCCTGCCCACTGAGGTCATTCACAGGGAGGATTGGGGATAGGCCTGCAAGCTTCTCTGTGGGTACATTTGAGCTCACCCCATTTCCAAATGAGAGACTTGGGCAGCTTTCCACACATGTTGCATAATGCATCTTCAGTGTGCTTTCAATGCACTTTAGCAATCATTTGCAACTGAAACAGGAAAAGCCCATTGCAAGTGATGGCTAAAGTGCATTATCCAACGTCTGTGGAAGAAGTCTTGAACAGCCCTTAATCTTAAAGGTAAAACCGGTTGGAATACCCTGCTCATAATGTGGCCAATAAAAACTGCAGCATTCCAAATCTTGGAAAACAACAGGCTTTCTGGTAAAACGCACAGGCTGGGGATGGCCAGTCTTCTCTTGTGGGGATGCTTATTTATTCCCCAGCTTTCTCCCCAGTGGGTGCCCAAAGTGGCTTACATTATTCTCCTCTCCTCCATTTCGTTTTCACAACAGCCTGACCTGAGAGACAGGTTAGGCTGAGAGCGACTGGCCCAAGGTCACCCAGTGAGCTTCCGTGGAAGACGGGATTTGAATCCGAGTGTCTCAGATCCGTGTCCAACACTGCGCCACAGTCTCTCCCCTTTCTGCAAACAATGTCTGCAGGTAGTTCCCATACATACTGATCTTATAGGAACTGCAGCCTGAATGGTTGGGAGGAATAAAGGGGGCGGTGAGCTAAGGAGCTTGGTGTCAAGGTGGCAGGTTTACCCTAAGGCAGGCCACAGGCTCAGTGGTTGTGCTCCAGAAAAATCTGCTTCCTCCTCCTTTTTGGGGGGCCTGATGAAGAGCTCTGTGGAACTCAAAAGCTTGCTTGCTGTTATCAGTTATTGAGTTGGTCCTAATAAAGGGAATTACAGGGATTGCGTTCTGGGCTTTGGGGCTTTTTCTTTTGGACCAACGTGGCTGTAAAGCAGTAGCCTGTCAAATAATTTCTGGGGTTGGAGGTTAGCTTCACATTTTCTGCAACATCCTTCAAACTGGCTTGTGTTTGAGGGCTGTTGATCCAGGAGTCTAGTGGTGGTCCCAGTTGGATGTTTTAGTCCCAACCCTTTGAACATGAGCTGGAAGACTACGCATGCATCCTACTGTTGCCCCATCTGCCAAGCAGAAAGGGGAGGAAACAAATGCAGGCTGAGCACTTGGAACAGTGATGTATGTGGGGATCAGATAGGCCTGCAGCCTCTTTACACTGCAGATGTGCACTGACCTACAGAGGGGCTGTGGCTTAGTAGTAGAACATCTGCTTGGCATGCAGAAGGTCCCAGGTTCAATTCCCAGCATCTCCAGTTGAAAGGACCAGACAGTAGGAGATGTGAAAGACCTCTGTCCAGGACCCTGGAGAGATGCTGCCAGTCAGAGTAGACAACACTGTCCTTGATGGATTGACGGTCAGCTTCATGTGTGCATATCTGGAAGAGCAAATGCGCGAGATCTGCATGTTCAGTGGGAGGCGTCTCAAATATTCCAAAAACATTGGAAGAAGCATTGGATAAATTGTTTTCAAGTCTGCTTCAACCTGCCAGGGGAGGGGTTTTTAGTGTTCTTTTACAGTTCTAAGGTTGCTTGCACATTCTGTCATTCAAGAAGGGGAATCCTGTAAGAACCCACAGCTGAGAGGCAGAGCGTACACTTTGCGGGTAAAAGATCCTGGGTTCAATTCCCCGGCATTGCTAGTTAAAAGGACTTCAGTATCAAGCCTTGTGGAAAACCTTTTCTTTTTTTGCTAGAGAGCAGCTGCCAGCCACTATGCTAAGCTCAATGGCTCGGTAGTCTGACTCTCTAAGCCTGGGTCCTGTGCAGAATTGGCCTTTTCAGCAGTGATGCCAGGGACAGAACTTGGGTCTTTCTGCATGCATGCAATCCCTAAAATAAGGTGCCCTCCTGTAATGTTCCTCCAGGCAAGCTGCACTGTTGTAAACCATGCTACCAAACTTATTTTTAACGATTGGACCCTTCCCTCCCCTGCAGAAGTCCAGGAAACCAAGGCTGCCAGTCCTATAAGCAGGCAAGTCAGCGTGGAGACAGATAGAGTGTCCAAGGACTTTATCGAGTTCCTGAAGCCCTACCACAAAGCCGGGCAGGAGATCTACAAGCAGTGCAAACTGTTTCTGGAAGCCATGCATCACAAGCGGGTAGGTCCCTCTGCCAGCCGGAACAAGGGGCATCAAGGCTGCTGCTGCTGCTGCTGCTGCTGTTCCCGGATTTTTTTTTTTGAGGGAGGAGCTTTTTCCGCAGAGCTAGTGGGAGCAGAATTGGAACAGAAGAATATCTCGGGGGAGAGAATTGCAATTTGTTCGGTGCTGCCTGACTTGAGAGAGAGAAAATGAACATGCCATTTAAAGAATGTGAAAGGTATTATTTAAAGCCCTACATGGCCTCAGATCAGGGTTCTTCAAGGATCACTTACTCTCGTGTGAACCTGCCTGGCAAAGCAGATACCCTGCTGAGGCCCTGCTCTATGTTCCTCATGTCGTGGCATCTGGAATGTGGAATTCCCCTTCCTCAAGCGCCTGCTGGGCACCTGGCCTGTTGAGTTTTAGGCACCAGGCCTTCACCAAGGCCTGTTTCATTATGACTGGTTTATTTATTGTTTTTTTTGGCTTGCCCTCCTTATGGCTTTCCTTTCAAGCCAATGTTGTTGCTTTTCTGCATTGATGTTTTGCATCGATCTCTGATCAATTCTGTATTTCTTAAAATTGTATTCCCCCCCCCCTCCTTTTTTTTGTTTACCATCTGGGAGCTGGGCCACAAATCACTGAAATGCCTAGAAATCTCTTTCCAGTTGTCAGGTAGAATACAACATTCAGTAGAATACAAGTATATTTATGGGGGAGAGGAAAAAACATTATTTTAGCGTTGAATCGAACAATCATTACAAGTATGCCCAGATGGTGCTGCAAGCTGCTGATTTGTAGGATGCTTTTTAAGGTCTTTCCTCCTTTTCTTCTTTTGCCAGTTGGCAAAACGAGGAAGAAAATGAAAATAAAAATTTGGAAATAGAAACTACCAACAGTCATAAAACCAAAAAAGGGAGCGTTGTGCAAGTTGCTTTGAGCTTATAAGTTGGTCAGAGACCTCAAAGATAACAGAAAGAAACTTCTCTTTTGTACAGGATTCCCCGCCCCTGGCCAGGCCTTTGTCCCTCTACATGCCCTAATGTGTCTTAAGGAAATCCATTGAGTGAAGCCTGTACTGGTTTGGGAGAGCATCTTGCTGTTTTTGGGGGGGTTTGTGCTTTGTGGCATCATCTCCTCTGAAGGGTTCGAGACGAGGAGCTCTCTAGCCATGCTGCCCTGTATGCTCAGTTCAGGGACCATAATAAGACTGTAGACAAAACCCAGCAGAGAAGCAGAAGGGTCCTGCAAGAACTGGACGAGAGCGAGGCAGCCATCCCCTCTTCTCCCCCCTCTGACCTTCCCTTGAAAGGCCATGTCACCGTGGCAGTGTCCCAGGTTTGATCCTTGACCCTGTCTCCAGTGAAAATATCTTGGGGTGGGGTGGCAAGTGTTGGCAAAGGCTTTTCTCTGCCCGTCTCAGTAGACAACACAGAGCTAGGTGGACCCTTGGTTCTGCCTCTGCTTCAGGTGGATGCATCAGTTTCCCCCTTCAGGAAAGAAAAGATTTATTATGCATCTGTGAAACGGCCTGAAATTTGAGTGAGACGCCTGGAGTTCTGTGTTGCCAACTGTGACTCGCAGTGTTTTATCTGAATCTCAGACTGAGGTTCTGCTCCAACTTATCTTGGGGATTGAACCTGCTAAGCAGTTGCAGCCGAGCTGAGGAACTGCTTTGAAAGAGCCACCTGAGAGGTGTTGTGGTTGGCACTGAGACGCAGGGACGGGAAAGCAAATTGATAAGCGATTGTGGATTTGTGCTGAATGGAGGTAGTAAGACAGGGGGAGGTGGCGGCAAAGAAGATGTGGTGGGGGTGGAGCTGAAGAAGGTGAGAACTTTGAAAGTGCAGGTTAGGTGTTCATCTCGCGAAAAGGTCGCCAACAGATAAGGCATGCTTTCTCCGGTCAGGGGGATGTTGCTCCTGTTGGGTAGGAATGCAGCTGTAACTTTTCCAGCGCTGACGATTCTCATGTGCGTAGCTGATTTTCTCTTGCAGGAGCTGAGCATTGAAGAGCAGTCCGAATACACCCAGGACTTCTATCAGAACGTGGCAGATAAGCTGCATGCCCGTTGGAAAGGTATTGCCCGTTTCCATAGGAGGGCCCCAAGGGGAGAGGGAAGGAGAGGCGGGCTCCTGATCTTTGCATATGTTCAGATGTGGCCTTTCTGTGTCAGATTTATTCTACACATTTGCCTGGGAAACTTCCCAGTCCTGCTGCAGATAGACGAGCATGTTCGATCTGAGAAAGCTCTGTTTCTGCCCCTGAAGAGGAAAGGCTTTGCTCCTTTGTGCACAAGAGAAACTCTGATTTGAAAACAAGCCCAATCTTTTCCTGGAAGTCAAGCCCCGGTTTTGTCACGGTTTGCAGGATTAACGTATGAAGGAGCTTTGGCCCTGCCTAAAAAACCAAAAGCAGAGGGTGTTTTTCGGAATGCAATTAGCAGCTTGTGCAGACTCTGCTGACGGTTGCTTAGATCCCAGGAAAAGCCGTCCGTGCTGCGAATGGAACGTTCCTGTATGTTCCCTCCTTTCAGTGCCCCCAGAAAAAGTGGAAATGGCAATGGACCAGATCGAGAAGTACATCATGACCCGCCTGTATAAACATGTTTTCTGCCCGGAAACTACCGAGGATGAGAAAAAGGACCTTGCTGTCCAAAGGAGAATCAGGTATTGGTTTGGGGAGGTCTCTGTTTGGAGAATGATGAGTATTCCGCCCCCCCCCCCCGAAGGGATTCCTTGCACCTGGCTGGTCTGAGAGCATCTGATGTATGTCTCGCTGAAGCTAAGTGGACCTGGATCTGGTTAATGCCCAGATGGGAGACTTCCTGGGAACATTCTATAAAGCTGCCTCCAGTGGACAAACAGTGGGGCTTTTGACTGTAGTACAGAATTGCTGTATCTGAATAAGTGACTCATGGTTGTCATGTAAGCAGCAAAACTAGGCCACCTACAGACACAAGCATTGTTCAAGTACGCTGAATAATGATTTTGTAAATTAACTAAAAAAAAAAAAAGAAATAGACTGAGCATGGATTCCAGGAGGCACGGATTTTTGAGAGGGGCTGAAAGAGTTCAAAAGTGAGGACTTTGGCCTTCTCAGACCTCTGAGTGCTGCCCAAGAGTGGTAGTTCCCAACCTCCTTAAGCGTGGTGATTGCAAGTCCAAATTTACTTGTTATGGTTAACCCACTTTAGAAAAATAAAGCATGCACAAATCAAGAAAACTGCCAAAACCTGAGATCTATTTTCACAGGCTTTGCGGTCCACAGGTTGGGAAATGCTGCCCTAGAGTTTGCTGCCCTGAGCAGACATGGGGAGTTGGGCTCTTCCTGCTTTTCTTTTTACCGTGGATAGCAAAGTATCTCGCTGCCTCTCTCTCCCTTCCTCTGCAGGGCTTTGCACTGGGTGACTCCGCAAATGCTTTGTGTTCCTGTTAACGAGGAAATCCCAGAAGTCTCTGATGTGGTGGTGAAAGCAATCACAGGTACACGGAGGGCTTACCAGAATAGTTAAGAGCCAATGGGGTGCAATAGTTAGAGTAGGATCTAGGAGATCCTGATGCAGATTCCCACTCTGTCATGGAAGCTTGCTGGATAGCCTTGGGCCAGTCACACACACTCAGCCTAACCTACCTCACAGTCCATTGAAATCCTGGTTCTGGGTTTAGGAAGCCATGCCATCCACCTTGGATGTTCTCACCTGGAGAGCATGAATGGGGTGAGGAGTCTGACCTGTGAGCCCAAAGGATTCTCTTATTCAAGATGACCTTTTCTTTGGCTCTCTAGGTGAGCACGTTACTTTTTCAGCCCCACATTCCCTATCTGCAGTTGGAGGGAGAGGTTGGTTATATGAGGGGACGTGCTTTGAACAGGTGAAATAAATCTTTGTGTAAATGCAAATCTTTAACGTTATGATGACAATCAGCATTCCTCATGTTGGGAAAATGAACTGTAATTATTCCAGGGTAAGGAGAAGTGTTCTGCCCAAGCTCAGAGGGCACTGCCTTCCAGCACTACAGAGCTGGTGGCATGATACCCTTTGAATTTTTTTAAGCTGTGGAAAGAGAGACTGTATTTGATGTCTAGCAAAAGCTCTGGAGTTGAGAATGTTGGAAGAGCTCTGCTGGATTAGAGCAAAAGTTAATCTAATTTCCTGCAGTAGCTGACCAGGTATTTCAAGGAGACCAACAGGCTGCAAAGGCAAGAACCCTCCCTGGCTGCTTACACTCACCCCTTCAGTTGATACTCCAAGGCATCCCCCCTTAGAGCTGAAGGGGAGGCAGGTTATTGGTTTGAACTTAGGAAGTCAGCCCAACAAGGTAAATCCTTGTATCCATCTGGAGCCTTGGTTTGCTGGCCAGTATGTAACTCTCCTGACCCTTCTGGGCTTCCTTCTCCCTTGCAGACATCATTGAGATGGATTCAAAGCGGGTGCCACGGGACAAGCTGGCCTGCATCACCAGTTGCAGCAAGCACATCTTCACTGCCATCCGGACCACCAAGGACGAGCCGGCCTCCGCCGATGACTTCCTGCCCACTCTCATCTATATTGTTCTGAAGGGCAACCCGCCCCGCCTGCAGTCCAACATCCAGTATATCACTCGGTTTTGCAATCCCAGCAGGCTAATGACGGGGGAGGACGGCTATTACTTCACTAACCTGGTAAGTCCAGCACTTCGCTATGGGGGCAGGATAAGTGAGCCTTTCAGTCTTGAGACACCTGCAGGATGAGAGAAGCTCATCCTGTTCCCACTTGTCTTTTCAGATGCCTGGGATTTTTTTTAGGAAACCCAGATTTCTAGTGATGGGAAGATCAGTAATGGAAAGCAGGCTGCTGTTAAGGCAAACTGGCATTGCTGATCCTCCTCTGTAGCATGCAGCTTCTGGAGTAGGTATATGGGACGTGTTCTAAGGTGTGCATACTCAGAGCAAGGGTTAGGCCTGATTTTACCTGGCTAATGCCACTCAGACCGGGTTACCTGCTCATGTCCTGCTTGGGATGTCCCAGAAACATCTAGTTGGCTACTGCTAGAAACCTCATGGTGGACTAGTTGAACCCTTGGTCAGATCCAGCGGGCGCTGTCTTTGTAGTCTTAGGTAACACGCCATAGAATGGCTCCCAGGCTCCTCTGCAATAGGCATGGATTCCTTGATTGGCTAATCTATGCGAAATGGGTTTCTTCAGGGCCAGATGAATGAAATGATTCCATTGTTTAAGCAATCCTCCCCCTTGGTGCTCTTGGGGTTTTTTTTGCTGTCCTGACTCACCAGAGTTAATTAATAGGAGCCAGTATACATTAGGACATGTGACTGGTTAGGAGGCAGCTTTGGAAATTTAATGGGCTGTACTTAAAAAAGATTTCAAATTAAGTGCTGCTATCTGACGCTTAAATGCCTGGGTGGCCATGTTACTCTCGGTGCGTGTTTAGATTAAATTTTTGGGTTTGTTTAGAAAATATTTATGCTGCTAAGGCAATTTACAAAATAAAACATAAAACATTACAAGTTGTTAAAACTGAGCCAGAGCACAATGCAGAGGACTGGGCAGTTTAAAACAGTTTTTGAGCGAAAAGTGTGTATAAGCATGATATTAAAAAGATCAATCCCTAGGGAGAATCCGACAGGAACATCTTGACCTGGCACTTAAGAAAGTAGCATAGGTGCCAGGTGAGGCTCAAGGGGCAGCTAGATCAAGATGGTAGCCGTGTTTGTCTGTAGCAGTGGAAAAGAGCAAGAGTCCAGTAGCACCTATAAGACTAACAAAATTTGTGGAAGGGCATGAGCTTTCGTGAGCCACAGCTCACTTTACTGCTCAAGGGGAAGGCCATTCCATCGGTGAGCTGCTGCTACCAGAAAAGCATTGCATTAGTTTCTAAGGCTCTGGACTATATTTTTCTGTAATGCTGGTGCATGATGTGTTTGACACTACATGGCTGCTTGTTCTAACACACAGTGACACGTTATTAAAGCTAATGGCGGGGGTTGTGTGGATGCAGGTTTTCTGAGAAGGGTATAGTGGGAGACTGTTGTGCTTGTTGGCAACCATCCAAAAGGTTGGATGCCAGGAGTGTTGGAAACTTGAGCCAAAGGCCATCAGTGAGTCAAAATGTTGCTTGATCCACTAGAGAGTTGGCTTCTCATTGGCTAACTATTTTCCTTATTCGCAGTTGTGGCTGACAGCCTAGAGTCGCCCGTGTTGTGATCATGCTAAACTGGGTTATTGCTCCTGAATGCTGCATTTGGTAGCCCTGGAGGTCTCTTCATTCTCTTGTCATAGTAAATCAATGGATGCTTGTATATCTGCTGAAGGAAGGTCTCTTGGCTATCAATTGTTGAGCGAGATTGGGATCTACAGTATTAACAGGTTAATGGGGAATATTTAATAAGCCCTAGGAGTGGTGTTTGTTTTTGTAAAATAATTTTTTTTCATCTTATTAGGTTTCTCTTATTTCATAATGTTACATTAATAAATTGCAAACCTCTTTTGTTTTGTCATCCGTGCTGGCTTGATTTGTGGAGCTGTGTGCTAATATACGTTCAACTTAAAAGAAACAACAAAGCAAGTTTCTAGTTCTTATGGTTTAGTGAGAAAATCTGAAAGGACGTAAATGGTTTCCTGCTAGACATTTGGAAGCCAGCAAGGGGGGGGTTTCTGTTGACAGTGGTATTTCAAGAATACCAGTGCTGAAACAGCCTCATGCTCTTTGCTTGGTGCATTGTGGGTATGTGGTTAACTTTTATACGAGTCCATGAACCTACAAGTAATGCTTTTGTTCTTTTAGTGCTGTGCTGTGGCCTTCATAGAGAAGCTGGATGCACAGTCCCTAAACTTGAGTCAGGAAGACTTTGACCGTTACATGTCCGGACAAGCATCTCCGAAGAAACAAGAAGCTGAGAACTGGTCAGCTGACATGTGCGTGGGGGTCCGGCAGATGTACAGGAACCTTGACCTTCTCTCCCAGCTCAACGAGCAGCAGGAAAGGATCATGAATGAGGCCAAGAAACTGGAGAGGGACCTGATTGACTGGACCGATGGGGTTGCGAAGGAAGTCCAAGAGATTGTCGAAAAGTATCCCTTGGAAATAAAGCCCCCCAACCCAGCCTTGGCAGCCATTGACTCTGAAAATGTAGAAAATGACAAACTGCCCCCACCTTTGCAGCCTCAGGTGTATGCTGGATGATAGCCACTCCTGGAGCTGCGGCAGGCACACTCCTTCACTCTGCTTTTCTGCTTCTTGGCGGGTGGCTTGAGAGATCTATCAGACAAGTTTAAAACTGGCACATTTTTAGAGGTACTATGACCGGCAGGGGTTGCCTGACAGTGTTTGTTATATCCAGAAATAGGCTTCTTTTCAGGGTTGTGTGTTTGGTGAAGGTGAACTGACTTTAACTATTCTTTTTTTTTTTTACATGACTCCAATGTAATTTTAATGAAACATGGTGGGGAGGGTTTACAATTTTTCCTTCCAAATATGTTTTTTTAATCAACTGAAGTGTGTTTGGCCCTTCCTGTCCCCTCCCCAAATAAAGGAGAAGATCAGCACTTTGCAAAGGAATGCCGAGCTGGAACTTAAAAAAATTAAAAGGGTACTTTTTTTTTTTTTAAGGAAATCTATTGTAAAATATTTAAAATTGTACATAGGACTGAAACATTCAGTGTCTTTCTTAACTGCATGGGATCTTGTAAGGAATGATGCTTTAAAAAATTTCCTCACCATCAACAGAGCAAGCGCACTGCTTGATGGCTTTGTTGGGGGAGGGCGGATAACAGAAAAGAAGCCCGTGTTATGGGGAAGAGGCACGGATTTTGGGACTCAGCTATAACTTGGGTAAGCACTCGCCTCCTACTATTTATAATTTCTCATCTAATCTCATCTTGACAGCCACCAAAATAACGCCCCCTGCTGTGTGCCAGTGTGCAACATCAGTTGCTCCTCATGACTCTCTTTGGAGATGAAAGAATCACCTCGGATGCTGGCTGCTCCCCCCTCCCAGCCACTAGCATTAGAGCTGATCCATGCTGCTCTTAGAAGCCAGAGGACATGAGCTGACGGTGATGCGTGGTGAAATAATGGTTTTACCCCCATGCTTCAGTGCTAGTGCATTTGAAATTTGCATTCTCTGTTAAAAAAGAAAGACCATTTTATCGTGCCACTGCAAAGGATCCTGAGAATTGGTCTGCAGCTGTTACAGTGTATTGGGGGAAATGGAGGCCTCGGGCAAGGGGGAGCTAGAGTTCCCAGATCCTTCACACCCTTGCTCGGGACTTCATTTCGGTCTGTTTTCAGCAAGGTGTGAGAACTGTCCTTCACAGTGAAGGGCTGGTTGACCCTTACGCTGAATAGCACACCCACCTCGACCTGCTCCACATATTTGACATAACATCCAATCCACTCCTGTATGGCCACGTGCCCTCCTTAAGTGTTATGCCAAATGGGGCAGTACGGAGCAGGTCCTGTGGTTCTACCTTAAATTTTTATGTTTTGGTGTATGTTTAGATAGTCTTTGAGTTTGGAGTCTCTGGGATGAATAAAGTCCATCTTTGTGTGTGTTTTTAACCGCCCTCCCTAAAGCCCTTCATGCCACCATCTCTCAGTCACTGCAGGTGATTGCTCTCCACTCCCCGCCTCCATTCTTCCAGTGTTCTTAACAACTGTTGAATCCCCTCCTCTAGCAAGATAAGCCCTGGCAGATGAAAGTTCTGCTTGCTAAATTGAAACGGCGTCTGACTCCCTTGGATGCCAAGCTCACAAGCAAGGGCTTGAGTGGGTGAAGGCAAGACTGGCTACAAGCTTTGCGCGTCACAGCCAGAATCCCCAGGCCCAGTCACTCCATGAGGCAAAGAGAGACTCTTCTCTCGACAGTGTTAATAGCTTTGCGCTGCAGCAGGGGACACACTTCTTAAAACTGTATTTTAAACTTCTTGTTTCATTTGTACCTGCAATGGTCTTGCAGCTATAACCTAAACGTAACTTTGGATAACGTTTTCTTTAATACGTTTTTTTTTTTTTGCACTGTGTTTCTGCATTTTGCAATAAGTTTCGACCAAGACCGATTTGTCCGATTTTTTTTTTTTAAATGCCTCTTTTAGAGATGTGGTTTCCTGGTGTCTCAAAGGTAAGTATTTGACTCCCCTCCATTAAATTGTGAGCAAGTTGATCCTCTGACTCTCTTTTTGGCCTTTGATCACAGAAGGCCCTCAATTAGATTAGAGCTTCTTTTTTAAGGGGCTTCTTTTTCCTCTGTGTTACACTAGGTGCTAATTCTGGTATCCAGGTATACATTTTTCACTCCAGAAAAAAGATGAATTCTAGCTGCTGTCACTAAAATTGCCATTAAATAAACCATGTACAATGCAACTCATGCTTTCTAGTTGATATGACTTGGTGTCTTGTCCTTTTGTTCTCTCTCTTATAAAACATGAAGTGTTGGGAAGTGCAGGACTGTATTCTTTTTACTAGCAATGGAAAATTTATGCAGACAGCTGTATGAGTAGGTGGAGTTTTATAAAGTGGGAGGGGCTACCATTGGTGGTAATAATAACCATGCTCTTCTATTCAGATTATTGCCCCACTCAGAACAGTGAACAGCCAGTGTTGTTTGTTTATTTATTTACTTAGATTTATAGTCCGCCCTCCCCAACCAAGTGGGCTGTTATCCCCACAATACAGCAGGGCTTTCTTCTGGGAAAAGAGGTGGTGGAACTCAGTGGGTTGCCCTCGGAGAAAATGGTCAGATGGCTGCTTGGCGGCGCGGAGGGCAATCTAAACTCCCCTCTGTCTGGAGATCGGGGCGGGGCCACCAGCCATGTGACCATTTTCACGAGGTTCCGGAACTCCATTCCACAGCGTTCCAGCTGAAAAAAAGCCCTGCAGCTGGGGAGCTGGGGCTGAGAGGAGTGGCTTACCCAAAGCCATCTGCAGAGCTCATGGCAGTGGAGGGATTCAAACCGGCAGAGTGCCAATTTGCAGCTGTTGAACCACTGTGCTACAATATCCATGAAAATCCAGCCCCTACACAGCAGATGTGGGTCTACAATACTCCCTTCCCATGAATTTCTCCTTTGGTAGAGCTGAGGCCTTATGGTACATGAACTTGTGCTTTTCACTTCTGTGGGTGTGGTGTAGTGGTTGGTATCGGACTGAGATCTTGGGGGATTCAGGATTGAACCCCACTCAGCCGTGGAAGCTTGGTCAGTTTACCTTGGTCTAGTCAGTTGTGAAATTAAAATTAAAATTCAATATATATGGTCCCTGGCTAGACGTGGGACTCTCAGGATCTGTGGCTCAGTGTAGAGCATCTGCTTGGCCTATAGAAGTTCCCCAGTTTTATCTTGGCATCTACAGTTTTAAAAAAAAGATTAGGTCGTGTGAAAGACCTCCAACTGAGACCCTGGAGAGCTGTTGCCAGTCTGAGCAGAGAATACTAGTTGATGGGCCAATGCTCTGATTCCATACAAGGCAGCTTCCTGTGTTCGGGCAGGGCTGGATCCTGACATAATAGAGGGTGGTGGCCCCAGCAGTCACTGTGCTAATGAATATAGCTAACCAAGCTCCCTGCAAGGAAACTGGGTAATATGCATCATCGCCTTGCAAAGGGAAAAGGAATTGGGTGCCGCGCATGGTGCAGAGATGTTGTAGAACCCTGTAGTTAAATGGTGATCTGTTGCGAGACTGGAGGAGTCCTTGTCCGTGAATCTTCAAGGCCATGCCAAAGTGTTCTACAGTTGAGTGCATTGCTGCCCTCTTAGATTCTTCGCAAGTTTGCTTGAGGGGTAGAGCTTTGGCAGTCACCTGACCCTACTTGGAGAGAGCGAGAGCGGGAGGGGGGGAGAGAGAGAGAGGTCTTATATATAAGGTCTCAGTTTAGTTTTAGGCTTTGATGGAGCAACGGCTGGGCCTTTCATGGAGATCTCCTACGGGCTAGACTGATCAGTGTGTCTTTGCTGTCAACTCTCAGCCAAGACCCATTTCTCTCTCCCACAGCCAGCCACGGCCAACTTCTCATTCCTTGAGGTTGCTTTTAGATAGGTCTGTGAGCCCCCGTAACTTCCAAACAACTGTTGGCTGGGGCACACTGGTATGTCATGACAGAGAACTATTTGTCAAAATAAATAAGTTCCTTGATTAAAAGCTTGCAAACTCACAGTATCCCTCTTACAAAACCAGTTGCCTGCAGTGTCTCTGTGTGCTTCACTGCTTTGGCCTAAGCCTCCTTGCAGTCATTTCCTTCTGGGGTTGAGTAATTCTGCATTGGGAGTAACAGAATGATCGAATTGCTCCTGAAGCAAAAATATTGTAGGCTTACCTATGCATTCAGAGAGGCAATAGGCAGCCTCTTTGGAGAGCAGGTGTTATGAGTGTGGTCTGTGTCTACTGTATGTGCAGTTAATCAATCTACTCGGAGAGAGATGGCAAGAACTCAGCAAAAAACACCCTCAGAAGAGGTTGTCTGTTACATCTCTTGTTTCAGCAGCTGCTCTAGGCTTGTCTCCTTCCAGAGAACAGCTGTACCCAGCAATTTGTGTAGGAAACCAGGGAAGAGGAGCCGCACTAATACTCCTAATGTAAAACCTTTTGGGTGGCCTCCAGTTTTACATCTGCAAAGAATGTGCCCCAATTAGCAAAAGTTTCAGCCATGCTTTCTCAGCATCTTGTGGACTCCCAGCACAGCCGGACCTGAGCCACCTTATCCAATATGATCTCAGTGAAATGTCTGCCTACCCTTTTGACGGTTCTGTCTTGGATCAAATCAGGCCTTGCCTTGAATGCCTGTAGCAAAAGATCAGGATGCTGATTTCCCTCGACATCTGCCCAAAAATTCTGCCGAAGGCTGTCAAGAAATCTATAAGGACCTTTCTGCAGCGTGGTATATAGGAGTTTCTTCTTATCTTCCTCTTTGTGAATTAAATATTGATGGGCATTAAATATTCATGGTCCATTTGGGTTTTTATCTTGGAGGCCTTTGATCTGGTGTTTGCCAAGGGTTGTCCAAGGTTCCTATGCCCTCTGGGTTAACTGTCCATTTTTAAAAATGGGGATCTGTTCCTTTATTAGTGGTTTTTACCATACACAAAAAATATCCGCCCAATGCGTCAGGGTTTACCAGGCACTTCTTCAACATGCGCAGCAGTCAGTCTGTACTCCGTTGGTGTCTGTTTCAGCATTCCAAAGGCTATCAAGATTTCCAAGAAAGCAGGGGGGGGGGGTTGATTGCTGCACTTCTCTTTATACGAGATTAGAGTCCTTCTATCTAGCCTGGCCAGCAGATTTTCTGAAAGTCCATTCTGGAGTTGGGGCATGTGTGGTGCATGCCAGCTTTTGTTTCCTTCACATCTCTCCCCCCACCCCATTCCACAGTATCGCCACATGTGTGCACACTGATAAAATGCTCCAATAAAGCCAGCGATGTGCTCGTAGCAGACTTGTTTTGTGATGTGTTCGCTTACATATTTTCTTTGGTGGAAATAAATGATCGAGGGCCACCAAACTGGCCTCCTGCCAAGGAGAGGGAAGTGTTGTCCCCCTAGACTGCTTTCATCTGGTAGCTGGCCACTCTGCCCCATGGATTTGTTCAGTGTCTGATGGATGTGCAAAATGGACGCAACCGTTTTATATAGAGATTTTATTGATTAACTGAAGTTATAATTTGTTACTGTATTTATTATGTTTTGTGATCTGCTCTGAGCCTGTTTGCTTGGGGAGCGGGATAGAAATGGAATAAAATAAAATTGTCAGTTTTTTTGCAGTGTGTTATCAACGCTCATGTATTAGAGGGGAGGGAAAAAAGGACATGAACTAACTAAGGAAAAGAAAGTTGGGGAAAATCACACCCAAGCAGTGACCTGTTCAAAATTCATAATTTTTTTAAAGGAACTGTGAAGATCCAAAGCATCTCACAAAAATACCAACATAAACAGAATTTAAAAAAGACAAACCCAGTATGAGGAAAACAAAGGCTAGTCCTGGGTTGGCACACACAATGCCATCCCAGCACACTCAGTGTCACATGTTGTGAGCCATGGGCTAAGAGCCTTTTGGTTCCTAACTTGCAGCTTTCCCCTCTGGCTATGCTTTATATATCTGCAGCAGGAAAGGAAATAGAAGCTCAACCTTGGTCTCATGGAGCTGGTAGACATGTGCCAAGCACTGCCCCTCCCAATTATATTAATTGGGCTATTTTGCAGCAGCAAGGTGGAAGCCTGAATTGGGAATTGATCGAGGAAAAGCATATAATATATCTTCAAGTGTTGAATGGAACTCTGGTTTTAATCGGGGAGGTGGGTGGGGGTGGAAGCCAACAATTGTCTGCAGCTAGCAAAACTTTGGGAAGCATAAGCTTCTGCTGGAAATGATGCTTCCTAACCAATTACTCTGGAGAATGAACAATGACTCAAAGGAGTCTGAGCATGCACGGAGTGCTTCGCTAATAAGCACAGGTTGCTTACATATGCCTGACGTTAACTGGGAGGGACTTAAAGTCAAGATGAAATCATCCCCTCATGCATTCCTGTGCCCCTGCTTCGTAACACGAGTACGGTCCACGCCAGAGGCACTGGATGGATGCCTGTCCTGGATGGGGACTAGATTCAGAACAGACAAAGCAAAGCACTACTTTACCGAATGCACTATTAGCTCAACAGAATTTCCTGCTGCAAGATGCGGTGACGGCCAACAATTTAACTTGCTTTAAAAGGGGATTGGGGAAATGCACAGGGGAAAGCTTGCTGTGATAGCCAAATGCAACCTCTGTGTCCAGTGGAAGCGAATGCCAAGCTTTAAGGAGGGGCTGCTTCTTCCATATCCTGTACTTTGGGCTTCCCAGAGGCATCCAGCTGGCTAATCAGGGGAGCAGAATCATGGACTAGATGGATACTTATTCAGATCCGGCAGGGCACCGTGTTAGATGTGACTATCGATTTATGCTACTCCCAAATGGAGCCTCCATGTTCAGGAGCAGTTTATCTTTGGATGCTAGATTTCGGGAACATACCAGGAGGAGGGTTGGTGGTGCCGTTTGTTGGTTATCTAGGGCTTTCTGGAGGGCCGCTGCTAGGAAAAGGATCTTGGACTTCGTGGGCATTTGGGTCTGTATCAACAGAACTAGATCTTCTGAGACAGCCCAGGAGCCGCACATCAATTCCTGATGCCTTCTGCTGCCTCTCTTGAAGTTTGCTTGGCTGGTTGCCCCCCTCCTGTTAATACCAATATTTATAATCATCTTAAAAATTAAGAGTTAAGGATGCAAAACAGTATTTAATTAAAATAATCCTGCGCTAATAATAATGACTCATCTCCCGGTTGCTGGAACAGTCACCGCTCAATCTGTTGCTCTTGGCACAGCTGGGGAGATAATTCGGTGGCGGGTGTGTGCGGTCGGACGTGACTTTGAGGCTATGCGCTTGTGTGCATACTTCTCTAAATGTACAAGTATGTGCGTGTTCTGTCGATGGAATGAATCTAGGTTTAATTGGAGAAGATGGGAGGGGGGATGCTTGCAGCAAGTTTAAAGGCCCCTTCCTGGGTTTTGGAGTGTGGTATTTACTTACTTATGTCATTTATAGTCCATCTTTCTCACCGAGACTCAAGGCAGATTACACAGTATGAGATTAGTACAATCAGTATCAAGTACATTTCAATACAGTATCAAGGACATTTCCACAAACAACGCCATAGGGTAAACAGACGCAAGTTTAAAAAACATAGAATCCAATATAGAGTAGAAAAAAATACTGAAACTGAACATAATCAATTCTAGGATTGACACTAGACAACAAGGAGCACAGGAGATACATAGGAGTACATATTTAAAGTCAGGGCTTTTTTTCAGCTGGAATGCAGTGGAACGGAGTTCCAGAACCTCTTGAAAATGGTCACATGGCTGGTGGCCCTGCCCCCTGATCTCTAGACAGAGGGGGGTTTAGATTGCCCTTCGCGCCCCCGAGCAGCCAAGCGGTGCGGAGGGCAATCTAAACTCCCCTCTGTCTGGAGATCAGGAGGCGGGGCCACCAACCATGTGACCATTTTCTCCGAGGGCAACCCTCTGAGTTCCACCACCTCTTTTCCTAGAAAAAAAGCCCTGTTTAAAGTAACAGATAATATGTAAGGCAACACAGTGGTGAAGTCTACGGTCCCTAAGTCATTAGTGAAGCATCTGAGACCCCATCCCTACAATACAGCCTTCCTATCTGAGTAAAAAGTTTGAATAGTTTGGTTTTGCATCGTTTGCGGAAAGCCAGGAGAGGTCGAGAATACCTTGCCCTTTATGACCTTCCCAGGGCCCTTGGATGATTGGTATCGACTTGCTGTGTGTACCTCCTTTGGTTGGTGCAAGGTATGGTAGTGAAGGGTAAGGCTCAAGCTGTAAACAAGTCCCCAGATTTCCAAGATGGAAGCTCCAAAGCAAGGGAGAGAAAGATACTCCAAACCCTCGAACACATGAGCTTAAATATATTTGAGTTCAACGTATGCGTGGCCAGGGGTCATTTTGTAGAAAAAGAGCTGGAGGAACTCATTAGCATAACCTATCAGCATATGCCACGCCCCTTGCCATCATCAGAAGTGTGTCATTGGCATAACTGATTTGCATATGCCACACCCCCTGACATCACCTATCCTGGCCATTCAGGGCTGAAATTGGGCACAAAATGGCAAAAAGGGGCTGAAAATGGCTGAAAAGGGGCCCAAAATGGTCAGGATTGGGCCACTGCTGAGCGGGAGAGTGATCCACCACCCATCAGAGGCCCAATCTGGGACGTTTTGGCCCCAATCCAGGCTGAAACGGGCCCAAAATGGCTGAGAGTCAGGTGGGTGGGGCCACCTGACATGTGACCTCTTGGGTAACTGCCGGAACTGTGTTCCGGCGCGTTCCCCCTCGAAATGAGCCCTGCGCGTGGCTTTCCTGAAGCAGCAGCAGCATCTGCTCTCTCTTTCAGTTTCAGAATGAACCAAAACTTAATTTGGACTTGCTGCTTTTAAAATACATCAGATCTGGATGGTGTTGACTGTCACAAAGGGAGCCCTGCAAAGGATGCACAGATGTTCCAAACACATGGAAGTCCTCGAGGAGGATTCCTTCCCCCTTTGCACAAGTTTATGTTGGGAAGCTCTGAGATGCAGTCGGGTTCCAGCAGCGAGGCAGCGTTGGAAACTGCTGTCAATACACCAAGCAGTTCAGATGTGTTGAAATCTCCTCCTCCTTTCCTATTTATACTTTGAGTGGATGTGACAGATGTATGTGGTGCTTTGGGCGGAGAGGGAAATTGGCAACACATGACTGGGTTTGAGGGGTGGGAGGAGGAAGAGATGAACACAAACATCTCCTGTGCACGATAGATTCCATGCACATTGTGACACCGGGGTTGGTTTGAGCATGAATGTATGGCACTTAATTTTCTTGCTGCTCTTGATGACTGTCATAGAATGCAACTTGTAAGATGTGAAAGAGAGTCATTAGACTTTTATTTTTAAAGGACACATTTGTGGATGGGGAGGTTTAAGCACCTGTTAGCCATACTAGCAAAATGGAACCTCCATGTTCAGGCATAGTAAATCAGAAAACCAGGGCCTGGGGAGAGGTAGAAGTGGATGACTTTCCCCTTTCTGGGTCCCAAAGTTATGAATATTTTAAAGTAAAAATAAATCCATACTCTGTTTTGGAGGAGAACACGAGAAACAGTCTTATGTGACAATAGGACTAGCAGCTTATTTGGATCTTGAATTAAACTTGAAGCATTCAATGTTATTGTTGGACTTTTTGCAAGTGTCCTACGCTTAGTTATGAAAGAGTTAAATTGTTGTTCTCTTTGTTTAGTCAGATAGCTAGTTAGCATAGGACCCACTTAGGCATGAGAGAAGTTCCCACCAGAGAAAGTGGGAGTCTTTAGTCTTAATGAGGGAATTAAAGATTGTCTATTGGATGAGCCAGTTTATTTGGGGGGGGGGGCAATTGGCTAGCAACATATACTAAGGTTTTATTGCTCTTTGTTCAGTCGTCTGCTACTACAGTCCACTTCTACTATTACTTCACTAGACCATGCAGTCTAAGCTTTTCTCTCTCTAGTACCTAGTTGAGACTATCAAGATGTAGTCAGAAACTGTTTGTTGTTTTTCCTACCAAATGTACCCTTTTTACCCTATTATGTGGTAAAGTATTATTTTTATAGAGCTAGAATCACAGACGTTTGTCTACTTGTTTCCATTGCGCTATTATCAAACTCTGCAACTCTGCAAACTTATATCTAATTGCTGTGCAATCGCCAACAGTTATAAATAGGGTATTAACATTATTATTATTAGCATTCGTTATTTGTACCCTGCCTTTCTCCCTAATAGGAGCCTCAATGGCTTACATCGTTCTCCTTGCCCCCATTTAATTCTCATAACAACAACCCTGTGAGGTTAGGCTCAGAGTGCGTGATGGCCAAAGTTGCCAGCCTCCAGGTAGTGGCTGGCGATTTCTCGGAATTACAACTGGTCTCCAGGCCACAGAGATTAGTTCACCTGGAGAAAATGGCTACTTTGGGGGGTGGACTCTATGGAATTATGCCATGCCAAGGTCCTTTCCTTCCCCAAACCCCACTGTCTCCAGGTTTCTCCAGGTTTCACCCCCCAGATCTCCAGGAATTTCCCAACTTGGAGCTGGCAACCCTACTCTAACCACTACACCATATTGGAGATAATGCATATTTTAGCTCATTAACTGTGGACACAATTTGCCACATTTAAACAATATGCACATCCTTTATGCACATCTACCGTAGATACAGGAATTGTCATTCTCTAATGCTGTGGATTGTCTTAAATGATCATCTTCATACTATAAGAAACATTTTGTCTTAAAGCCTTTCATTGATTTTTACCTTTCATTCATTTTTAAAGCCTTTCTCTTAATTTACTCAGGTGATAGGACTGTAGTGTAAGAAAAGGCTTATAGAGACATTTTGGTAGGAGGGGGATTGCAGAATATCCTACTGACTTAGTACTGTTGATGCAGATATGTGCCAACTGGGAATTCCTGCGTCATTCAATATGCCATGTCAATTTACTCATATTTGTTTCTGCTATTTTCCATTTCTGTATTGGACTTAGGCTTGTTTTTAAATTCCTGTGCAATCCACTTTCAGTCTCAGTGAGAGAGAGTAAGATTTGGGTCCAGTTAGGGTTCCCAGGTGCCCGCCAGTGGCGGGCAAACTCCTGGGGGTTTGCCACTTTGTCCGCCAACCCGTCGGTGGGAGGTGGCAAGCTCCCAAAAGTTGCCTGCCACCCGCAGGCACCCTAGAACGAGCACTGCGCGTGTGTTCCCAAGGGGCGCAATGTCACCCTGGAAATGATGTCGTTGCGCTGGCAGTGCCCTTGTGCTCTACAGCAGCCCGAATTGGGGCCAAATTGAGGCTGAATCAACCCAAATCAGGCTGCTGCAGAGCGCAGCAGCACTCGGCAGCAGTCTGATTCAGGCCGAATTGGCCTACTGCAGAACGCAGCAGTACTCCTGCGCTCTGCAGCCATTCAATCTGGGCTAAATTGGCCCAACTTGGGCCTGCATGTGGTCTGCATGATAATACCACTCCCTGGAAGTGATGTCATCACACAGGCCAGGGGCATGCAGGTGTACGCGCATGCACGGAGTCATGGAGGCATGTGCCGTGGCCTCCAAACTCCTGCCTGGGGCGTAAGGGAAACTGGCAACCCCTAGACCCAGTAGCACCTTAAAGATCAACTAGATTTCCAGAGTATGAGCCTTAGAGCTCTTTTTGTCTGACTCTCGAAAGCTCATACCCTGGAAATCTAGTTGGTCTTTAAGGTGCTAGTGGACCCCAATCTTGATCTTCTACTACTTCAAACTATCAGTGGAAAACGTGAGCAATAAATACATAAATCCAAAGCAGAGGATATTTCAGTGGCACTTCCCCCAGCCCCCAGTGCTCCTCTGAATTTCCATTGGAAAAACTGGGGGAAAAGTCTTCTTGGAGGGGAAAAAGGGAGGAACTCCCCCAAATTGTTTTGTCTTAGGTTCTCCCGTCTCTAATCGGGGATGAGTCTTTCTATGATCCTTCTTACTCATGTTTTCCAAGGAGCTGCACTGAGAATGGAACCTCTGCAGAGGGCGGTAAAGGCCACGAATTGCTGGGCCCTTGCTTTGTCAAGGGGGAAAGGAGCAGCCGTAGACTTGGAGCTTGCTGTATTCCCCAAGAGCGCATATTTCTCTTTAAACTGCTCTCCCCTCTGGAGGCCTGTTTCTCACCCTCCCCCCAAGTCCTAACTGCTTGTAATCCAATTAACGCAGCAGGCTCCAGCAGCCTTGTAGAGCTTTGCTCTGCAAAAGTCACCCGCTTGGGTAGATAAACGTCAACCAGCCCTTCAGTACTTCATTCCTACAACCGAGGGGCGTGGGGGCTCATGGAAACTCTTCTCTGTCATCTGCAGGAGGTAGCTGCGGCTGTTCAGCTGTGAAAGCATTCTGTACATGCACCCATGTCCTTTTTTAGCAACTGAGTGATTATTAATCCACTTATTAATCTTTTGAATGCCATCTCTGGGAATAAATCCTGGAACACCCCAGCTCAAAGACTTTTCCTCTCTCTCTCTCTCTCTCTGATGTGGCAGCCAGGGAAAGGCAGGGATGGGGAAGGAAGTGCTGGATGGTAAGAGGCATGGACAGTCTTTTGGCTGCCATATTGGGGGTTGCTTAGCAACCTTAATAAACGTTGCTAAAAGAGGAGTGAGGGAGGAAGGATGGAGTTGGCAGGGACAGGAACATGAGGAGAGAAATGGCAGGGCTCATTTTGAGGGGGATGCACAGGAGCGCAGTTCTGGCCGTTCTCCAAAGAAGTCACATATCAAGTGGCCCCGCCCACCTGATTTTTGGCCATTTGGGGCCCGTTTCGGCCTGGATTGGGGCTGACACAGCCCAATTTGGGCCCAAAGCGGCCAGGATTGGTCCCAAAACAGCCAGGATCAGCCCTCTGAGAGGTGGTGGATCACTCTCCCACTCAGCAGCGGCCCAATCATGACCCTTTTGGGCCCCTTTTCATCCCCTTTTTGCCATTTTGGGCCCAATTTTGGCCCTGAATAGCCAGGATTGGGTCCAAAACAGCCAGGATAGGTGATGTCAGGGGGTATGGTATATGCAAATGAGTTATGCTAATGATACACTTCCGGTGATGGCAAGGGGTGTGGCATATGCAAATGAGTTGTGCTAATAAGTTATGCTAATGAGTTCCTGCGCTCTTTTTCTATGAAATGACCCCTGAGAAAGAGTATAACAGGAGTGTGGAGAGTCCAATAAGGGAGATGAGATTTCCCTCTCTTGCCAGCTGCTCGCATGCCCCTTGCTTGTATATTTATAAATGCTAGCATCCCTATGTCAAACTTTTGTGTAAATGCTGAGGGAACAGCTCAAGCAGGCAATTTGTGTGTGGTGTGTTAGCATGAACTGGTCAGATGTCTTTCAGGAATGGCGCTAAGCGCCTTGGTTTTGAACTGTGTGGCACTGGACATAATCTGCATATTTCACAGTCTGTGGGGAGGATGTCCAAGCAAGCATTTTACCTGTGTCTACGTCTTACACACGATGCTAAAAATCATCCTTAAATTGTGGCTGGATCATGCAAAAAAAAAAATTAGTGTGGTGTACTGGTTCTTCATCTGTTAGTAGCCCTGTTCACAAGTTACAGTGAACACATGTGCAATCCACACATGTGCAATCTTTGTATGTGCATCGAGTAACTCTCATGTTACAGGCAACATATGTATAGCTGAATGTGTGATACAAACCCTACCTTTATCCAGGTATTGGTACTTGGATTCATTTGCAAAGGGAACACACCACGACTCTTTCTTACAAACAGATGTGGCAGAATGTATGTGCGTTCAGTATAACATGGGAATGAGGAGGCCAGCGTGTGAAGTTCTTAAATGTGGGGAAGGCTAAAATGTCTGTGATAGGAAGGACAGGGGGAGATTTCTGGGCCGTTTCCACATGGCTTACCTTATTCTGCAAAATAGCGACATCTCGCGAGAAGATGCTATTATCGCGTCTTATCGCACGATAACAGCGTCTTCTCACGAGATTTCGCATGAGATTTCGCTATTTTGCAGAATAAGGGCCGTTTCCACACGGCTCCCCGCTGCTTGTAACAACCCGGAATATCGCGAAAAAAATGCAGAAGATTGCGTTTTCTCGCGCGAGATTTGCGTGACGTCACGTTATGCAAATCTCGTGCAAGAAAACGCGATCTTCTGCGTTTTTTCGCGATATTCCAGGTTGTTATGAGCAGCGGGGGGCCATGTGGAAACGGCCAAGGTAAGCTGTGTGGAAACGGCCCTGCCCTCAAATCCTGATTCATCCCTCTGACCTTTGCCCCTTCGCTCTCCAAAGAACTGTGGCTCCTTCAGACTTCTCCGCCCTTTCTTCCTTGTTGCCCCTTATACCTGGAACTGTTACCCAAACCGTCACGCAGAATATCTACGTGACCCAGTCCCACGTCCTTTGTATCACAGACACACACAAAATGGAAGAGTGGAGAATGATGTATGCCGCCTTGAAAAGTGAGGTGTAAATGAAGTAAATAAAATAACTTCCATCCTTTTCATCGCTTTCTGCTTCCATTCTGCAGAGAGGAGGAAATTGGAAGGGACAGGCAAAATTCCTTCGGTGACCTGTTCTGGTCCAGAAGCTCAACTTTGCCTTTTGGAAATCCTGTTGTAAACAGGGCCTTCTGTAGTCCATAGCCACATGGGGGTTAAATGTTTTGGTTTTCTGTTGGGCAAATGAGGCCAACATCTATGCATAATGGCTAATTAATTGTGGGACTCAGCCCAGGAGAGCCTGATTTCGTCAGATCTCAGAAGCTAAGCAGGGTAGGCCTTGGTTAGTAATTGGATGGGAGATCTCCAACAAAGACCAAGGTTGCAATGGCAAACCACCTCTGTTAGTCTCTTGCCATGAGAACCCCACCAGAGGTCGCCGTAAGTCGACTATGACTTGAGGGCAGGAGTTCATTTTTCCAACTTGTGGAACTTGCTGCTACAAGATGTGGCGATGGCTGCTAGTTTAGTTGGCTTTAAAAGAGACCTAGACACATTCATGGAGAAGGAGGTCATCTGGAAACTATAGCTAATGATGACTGGACTGAACCTCCATGCTCAGAGGCAGTCTACCTCTGAATGCCAAATTTGTGCAGGCAGGAACAGAGGGTGACCACTTTGGAAAACAGGCTGCTGGATAAGATGGTTCCTTGGTCTGACCCAGCAGGGCTTTTCTCATGTTTTTAAGGAGACCCCTCCAGGTAAAAACATAGCTAGTTTTTAAAAAAAAATATGCCTTGAACATGGGATGATATGGAAGTAGTGTTCCTTGCTCAGCCAGCCACAGTTTGTCTTTACTATGCTAGTGACTTTTCTTCTTACACTCCTGGTAAAATTGCAAGAAGACAAGAATGCTTCCCTGCCCACCCCCTCCCGAATGCTTATTCCAACAAATCCTTTCCTGCAATTACTGGAGCAGAAAGAATACGTTGGCTCGACATGCTGCTTGCTGGAGGCACTGGAAGTCTCGAGTGGTGAATGGCCCAGATATGGCACCGCGACACGGCGTGGTGGAGCAGACCTGGCAGGTTTCTGTCCACCATGCTTGCAACTCAGAGGAGCTGATTGTGGATTTCCTGCTTACAAGCGCCTCTCGGTTGGAGAAGCAATTTTATACATGATCGCCTTTGCATAATCCCCTTCTACTGAAGAACGGGAGGGAGATGGCCTCTTCTACCCAAAAAAGGTCATGCTAGCCTTCTTGAAGAGCGATGGACAGGGGTGATGCTAAATTTCTATCAAAAGAGAGACAGAGACAGACTTGTACAAAAGGCTACTGAATCCTCTGTTATGCTACCCTAACTCCAGAAGTGCAGGTGGAGTTATGTTAAAGGGAGTAGGGTTGCCAATTCAGGTTAAGAAATTTCTGGAGATTTGTGGGTGGAGCCTGGAGAAGGGCAGGGTTTAGGGAGAGGAGGGTATAATGCCATAGAGTCCACCCTCCAAAGCAGCCACATCTCTAGGGGAACTGATCGCTGTCATTTAGAGATCAATCGTAATTCTTGGAAATCTTCCCGTCCCACCTGGAGGTTGGCAACCCAAAGAAGGATGATAGTACAGCTGGCCATGTGCAAAGTGTGAGAAGCTGTAAATATGAAATGCAGGAAGAGAGGTGATCTGGCATGGGGCAAGTGGGGGATTGAAGGTGGACATGATGCCAGGAGAGAGGGAGATTATCAGCTAAAGATGTATAGCTGCCTGATGCCCAGTCAGACCAATGGTCCGTCCACAGCAGGGCTAGTGTAGTGTAGAGATAGAGAGCAGTGGTCCCCATCATGGTGCCCATGGATGCCATGGCCCCTGCTGACTTCTAATCGGCTGCTTCTAATCGGCTGCTGGAGCTGTGATTGGCTGCGCAGATTTTAAAACATTGTTTTAGGAGTAGCTGTCATCATAGCACAAGGAGTGATTGAAGGTAAGCTGCATGTCTACGCAAGAAAACCTTTTAAAACAACATGTTCATGTTAAAAGACCTCCTCTTAATCTGAGATTCTGCCTGACATGTTGAAGAGTTACTATTAGAATTATGCATAACTCCCTGACAATTTGTGGTTGGCTGGGCCTCTTGTGGTAATTATGTTTTTGGTTGGTTCCAACTCCTGCAACAGCCGTTGTTTGGTTGTGCCCATCCGCCTGTATCAGAATTCCAAGGGGCCCTCAAAAATGGTGAGCGTTTCCAGATTAAAGCAGTATTTCCCAAATATATGAAAGTGGGTTGAACACCAGCCGTCCCTAATGGCGGCTCCCGACCTTTGCCTCCTTCTCTTTCTTTCCTCTTCTTTTCCCACTGGCTCATATTCTTGCCTCTTTCCCCCTTTGTGATAATAATGGGGGGGGGGGAGAGAAGCTGTCTGGCCACTAGTAACTTTACTATAGTAGCTGAAGGGAGTGGATATAGGAGAGCAGGTGGGAGCTGTTCAGCGCATGGAAAAGTGAGAGGAGGAGAAAAGGAGGTGGCTTGGCACTGCTCCTTAGCAGCTCATCCTCTTGCCCAGTTCCCTGCAGTGCCTCACTGCCCTTTACCAGCTGTGGGAGATGTACTGCCCTGAGCCACTTGCCACCCACCACTTTGCCAATATCTGCTATCTTCCCATATCTCCTTAACCTGGTTCCACGCCCCCCCCCAGTGCATTCTCAATCCCTCAGGCCAGCCCTGGATGAGTCCATCATATAAAGTAAATTTGGACTTGTGGGTCACCATATTAAAAAGGTTGGGAACCCCCTTCTCAGTGAGGGAAGCTTGCGGAGTGACCTTGGAGAAGAAGAACCAGGTGCAAAGTGAAAAAATTTATTCACGTTTTGTAGATCTCTGTACATTTCGCTTGAAAGCTTCATCAGGGGATCTGTTATGATATATAAACACGATTTATCGGATTAGAATAGTCATATAGTAAAATTAGAAACATTAAAATATAATATATAAATATCCATCCAAGCATATTACAGGTTTACCCTGAAGAATTTCTTAAATAATGACGAAAACTGCAACAATTTTCTATTTCCAGAGAGGAAGGAGCACACAATTATATTTACAGACAGAATCTAAAATAGAATACTAAGAGCCAGCATAACATTTCTTTAGCAACATCCAAAACTACAACAACAGATCCCCTGATGAAGCTTTCAAGCAAAATGCAAAGGGATCTACAAAACTTGAATTTTTTCCCCCACCTTGCACCTGGTTCTTCCTTTCTTCTGCATACTGGTGCAGCCATTGTTTCTCCAGCATGGGTGATCTTGGGCTAGGGTTGCCAGCCTCCAGGTGATAGCTGGAGATCTCCCGGAATTACAACTGATCTCCAGGTGACAGAAATCAGTTCCCCTGGAGAAAATGGCTGCTTTGTAGGGTGGACTCTGGCATTATACCATTATGAGGCCACTCCCCTTCCCAAACCCCACCTTCTCCAGGCCACACCCCCAAATCTCCAGGAATTTCCCAACCTGGACCTGGCATCCCTACCTTGGGCCAGTCCCTCTGTCTCATTGTAACTCAGATCAAAGAATTGTGGGGAGGATAAAAAAAAGTAGAGGGGAGAACGATTTTGCAAGCTGCTTTGGATCCCCATTGAAGAAAAAAGCGGGATATAAATTCTAAATAAATAATACTGTTTCCTCTAACGGGCAGTGGCTCTCTAGCATTCTCAGCAGAGGGGAGTCTTCATCATCTGCTATGGAAGCTATCCTTGAACTGAAGATGTCAGGGGTTGAAATGGGGTCTTCTTTACACAAACAAACCCTCCCATTGTGCTTGGGTGTCAGCATCTTGGGCAACCAACCACTCCCATCTCATGTTCTCAGCTTTGTTTCGGGAACTCAAAAGTCCTTTCTGTTTGTTTGCTTATCTGTTCCTTCTCATATTTGTCACTCTTTGCATTTTCACCTGTTGTCCAGGCTACAGGGCTCCCTGTGACCTCGTCTTCGCTGACCTTCCTTCCTTGTAGATAGATCAAGATGGGTAGCTGTGCTAGTCTGTCTGTAGCAGTACAAAAGAGCAACAGTCTAGTGGCACCTTAAGACTAACAAAATTTGTGGTAGGGTATGAGCTTTTGTGAGCCACAGCTCAGATTATCTGAAGAAGTGAGCTGTGGCTCACGAAAGCTCATACCCTACCACAATGTTTGTTTGTCTTATAGGTGCTTCTGGACTCTTGCTGCTTCCTTCCTTGTGTATCTCCTCATATATACAAAGGTTCCCTTTGGTCACCATGGTGGACCTCTGCTCCAAGATCTGCCTAATTCCCTTCTAGTGCCATCCATACTTATGGCCATTGCTACATACGCTAGCAAGAAATCTCTCCATTTAATTATTCATGGATCTTATATTGTGAATTTTATGTCCACCACAGCCTCTTCTCACTGCATCCTACCACCTCCCAAGTCTTCTATCTGACCCTAAACTCATCCCTTCTCAAGGCTTCAGTGTTATGTTTGACTAGGGCTGAATCCACATTACCTCGGCACGTCCCGGTGTTGCACTAAATGTTCGCTAAACACCCAGAAGTATAGCGTCTTTCTAGCGCAATTCAGAAATCGCGCTTGAAAGATGCTATACTTCTGGGTGTTTAGCGAACATTTAGTGCAACACTGGGATGTACCTAGGTAATGTGGATTCAGCCTAGTTGTCTTGAATCATTGTAATCCAGTTCCCTGTCTGGTTTGAATTCTAGCCCAGGAAAGGAAGAACAATATGGAGGGTTGCCACCAGCTGCACATCTCTCTCTCAGTTCCAGGTGGTAGCAAAGAGGGAGCGAAGAGGCCCAGGTGGTTGCCTAGGAACCAGCTATGTGGTTCTCTCCCTCCCACTAGTTCTCCACCCCTTTTGGAAAAGGTATCAAGCCAGGTGTGCTGCTAATGTGATGGTGACAGCAATAGACGCTCACTCTTGGGAGGGTGACCATTGAAGATCACGTTTTCCAGTAGCTAGTAAGCCAAACAAGTGATCTTTCTCAGGCAATATTTCACCTGAGAGTCATAAAATGTCAACCATCATACTAGGGAAACCCTAAAATTTCCCTGTAAAGATCAACTTAACGAGTAGCTAGGAACTGGAAAATCTGATTCTCCAATATTCAAGAGAGGCACAATTTGGTTGGAACAGAATTGGGAATCTCTCCTTTTCCTTCCAACAGTGCTTCCAGAAATTACAATGAATAATTGTGGAAGGGAGTTGCTGTGCCGGTACGAAGCGCTGGGAGGTTTGAACGATCTGTGGTCCACAATAGTGATAAGAGGCCCGAGGTAGGGGCATGCGCACACATATGCCCCAGAGGCAGACTAAATTTAACTTCACATGTTTGCAGCTTCTCAGCTATTTTTGGAGTTAATGGAGTCCCTATTAGCCATCGAACAGCTAACAGCTTAATGATAGCGAAAAGAGCCTTAGGGAAGGCCCTGGGATTGGGAGTGGAGAGTCCATCAAAGAATATCTAACAGGTCATCCACAGTTATTGCTCATGTATCAACATAACAAGGAGTGGATGTGGAAATGCATGTTGGTGACAGAAGCAGCCCCCATCTTTAAGAAGGGGAAGGGGGTATTAGGGATTCCGGCACAAGGTAGTAGATGACAATATATTTCAACAGCAGAAGATGAGGATGTGGGAGAATGAATTTACAAGCCATGTGACTTGGGTGAAAAGTTTTCCTGTGGTTGTGAATGGGAATGCTACTGCTGGCTCCTTCGGATGTGATTGGTGCGGGCAGCATGAGGTGCTTCGAGAGGAAAGGTTGCTGTGGGGGAGGAGAGCTGGGCATGCTCGCAGTTGGTCTGAGGTAATTTGATGTAGAGGCTTTGCTGAAGCTAAGCAAGCATGGGTTGAGGAGACTTCTCAGGAACCCTCCCCCCATTAAAGTACCTCAACATGAGAGTCAGTTTGGTGTAGTGATTAAGAGTGGCAGGACTCTAATCTGGAGAACCAGGTTTGATTCCCCACTCCTCCACTTGAAGCCAACTGGGTGACCTTGGGTTAGTCACAGCTCTTCCATAGCACTCTCAGGCCCACCCACTTCACAGGGTGACTGTTGTGGGGATAACAATAACATACTTTGTAAACCGCTCTGAGTGGGCATTAAGTTGTCTTGAAGGGCAGTATATAAATCAAATGTTGTTGTTGTTATGTTCTGGACCTGACAAATTTCAGTTCAATTGAAATACTCTGCCCTGACCTGGATAGTCAAGGCAGCCCCAATCTTGTCAGATCTTCAAAGCTTAAGCAGAGTTGGCCTTGGTTAGTAAATGGATGGGAGACCTCTAGTGAAGACCAAGGTTGCAGAGGTAGGCAATGGCAAACCACCTCTGTTAGTCTCTTACCTTGAAAACCCCAGCAGGGGTCACCATTTGTCACCTATGACTTGCCGCCACTTTCAACCAGCCAAAGGAAACACTCTTGCTAAAAATCAGTGCTTATATGGATCAATTGTGTAAAAATGGTGTAAAAGAAATAAATGGATTATGCACACCTAACCCCAGGCCTGGGGGGCTTGAAGAGACTCATGAAAGCAAAGGCTCATGTTGTGGAAGTGTGGAATTCTGTTGAACGTTAGAAGAAACTTCTTAACAGTAAATGAAATTTACTGCTAGGTGGATTTCCCCTAGCTTTAAGCTTCCCCATTCTTTAAGTAGAGACTGTGCAGCTATCTGTCAGGTATGTTTTAGTTTGTATTTCCTTGCATTGAGGGTTGGACCAATGGCCTAGAATAGGGATCCCAGACCCCCAGTGGGGGTGGGGGATTGCCCGCCTCCACTCCCCCATCCCACCCCCACTTACCTAACCGGGGGGGGGCGCACACTGTGGAGCATGGGAGTGCTCCTGCACTCCGCAGCACCTGAAAACAGGCCTGATCTGCAGCAAAACAGTCTTGTTTTTGGGCGCTACGGAGTGCAGGAGAGCTTCAGCACTCCACAGAGCCCCAAGACGGGCCCGTTTTCAGGTGCTGCGGAGCACAGAAGCGCTCCTGCGGTCTGCAGCGCCTCAAAAACGGGCCCATTTCAGCGCAGATCAGGCCCGTTTTGAGCCCCTGAAGAGCTTGGACATGTTCCCAGGGGCTGCATGGTGACGTCACTTCTGAAGTGACGTTATCGTGCCTGTGGGGGCATGCGTGTGCGCGCTTTGAGCGCACGCACCCCTTCTCCCTCAAGGTAAGTGCCAGGCCCCTATCCCTCGCCCGGAGGTTTAGGGGGCCTGGCAACCCTTGCCTAGAATGCCCTTGAATACACTAGGGGCCTCCAAACCTGCGGATCCAATGGGCACGTCTGGAATCCTCAGAAAGGATAGTGGCTGCTGTGAAGGGCAATTACAGAACGTTGGAAAGGTAAACCAAACATCCTTCTGTGATTTGGTAGGTGCTTCCTGAAGGCGATTCTTCCTGAGGTCTTCTGAAGCACTTCCTGTTCCAATGAACTAGAGAAAAGCTAGGACTGGTTCTGTGCTTTGGAGAGGAGGTGTTTTTGAGAAGAAGCAACTGGATGCCACATTGATGAACAATATAGGGCCCATGGATACCACACTGGGATATCTGATATACACATTATGCTTTTTAGGGGTAGCACCGAAGGGCCCCCAAAAACGTTATTTGCAAATGTGAAACTCTCAATGATCTCCTATTTTTTAAAAAAGAGAAAAGCTGCTAGTGGAGCAGGGCAATATGGAAGAGAGAAATTAGAACAAGCAGGGTATATGCATGTTTAACCCTTTCCTCTCCCCATCTCTCTGTTATAAATGGTCCCACCAAGCCGCTCCTCTCTCTACCTTTGCAGAACTCTGAACACAAGTTTGCAAGTCCAGTTCCGAATATTTGACTCTTTTGGTTAGTAAAACGAAAGTTCTTTCGGAGTTCCTCTGTTGGAGATGATAAGATCTTGATGTCTTCTGTACACTGGTTGCCAGATACTGTCAGATCTTGGCTGCTACATGTTGGATCTTGTCAAATTCTGGCTGTCACAGCCTGACAGCTGTCAGTTGTTGACTGCTTCGACAGAATCTTAGGCTGTCAAAGGCAAATGCCACCTAGCAAATTTCCACTGCGCGTTCACATATACAGAGAAAGCTCTGTCTATATTTGCTATCAATGTTTGCAGAGAATTATTTGGAAAAGAATTTATTTGGGGCGGGGGTGAAACTGTGAATTATCAACATTTGAAAACTAGATACTTTCCTCGGCAGCCTTTGTGCCTTTGACATGCATAGGTGATCTGCCTGCCAAATTCTTTCTAAGAATATTTGGATCAGTGATAAAATAAACACCAAAGAGTCAGTCTGAAATATGGATGCCATCTGTGGCATAGTCACTTGTGGCATGAAATGCCTAAAAGGTGCCACTGAATAAAGGTTAGAATTAGAGGGAAAGACAGGCAAAAAAAAAATCATTCAAGTGAGTTGGGAAAAGAAGTTTAGGAAGAAGTGTCTTATGCAGACTGGGGAGCTTATCTGATTGATTTTTAACCATCGCTGTCACCAATTTTGGCCAGTGATTGGTCAAGTGGAACTCTAGTTGTTCACCGACCCCGTGTAGAATCTTATATTCTATTTTGGTGTGAATTAGTACTTGCAAATAAGGAATGGCTGTGACTTTTGTACTCGCTGAAAAAAAGGTATGTAGGAACTCTTATGAGATGAATCGGTGAATGGATTTTGCTTTGCTCTGTGCTTTGAATCCTTAGGCTCCTATGAACAGAAGTGGCAAGCCAGTGACCTAGAATATGTGCGAGGGAGGTGGGGCACGAGCTGGAAGGGACTTGGTGTAATGGGGGGTTGAAGGGAAAGAATGAGAAAAGGGCTTGTTGTTCAGTTTTCCTGTGCTGAGGTGAGGAGCTGATGGCCTGAGGGCCCGATCCTCCAGACAGTTTTTCCCCTTGAAATGATTTCATCTCTGGAGTTGGTGTATATTTCCCCCCTCCTTTTCTTCTGGAAAACTGGCTCCCCAAAGTGTCTTGGAACAATGAAACAGAATCACAGAGGACTGATCTGTCAGACAGTAATTAAACAATGAGTTAAAGCTGCAGAGTTTAGTTGATTGGCTGGATAAATTGATTTTTTAAAAAAGCTTTGGATAAAAGCTGTCCTCAATATGTCGGGCTGCAGTTCTTTTGAAGACTTAGTTATGTTTGCAAATACTGGAGTTGGCTGACATCTTAAAAGAGTCATTCCTTGTTTTCATGTAGGAGGGAATTCCTCTTCTGAAATGGAGAGGAAATCCATCAACCTCCCGAAGAAACTAGCACAGATACGAACAGACATCACCTTCCTTTCTAAATGCAAAAAACTGGACATTCTACCCAAGGGACTGTACATGAAGAACCCACTTCAATCCACTTACTGTACAAACTATAGTGAGAAACTGTGCAACGCACCTTATTCAGGACCCTCTTCTGAAATGGAATCTCTTACAACACATATGTGCATGTTCTTTTTTAACTTCTTAAATTTATGATTTTTTAAAATTACTTAACTGAAACCAGTTAAAATCTTTAGCACCTCAATTATTGTGGGCTGCCTAAGAGGGCATCTGGGCTTGCTAGTATATGCACAATCTCACGCTGATTCCAAATGCAGAGTTATAGCAAAGCTCCTTTGCCCATCAAGGCTGCGCTGAGAGATTCTGCCCATGAAGGCTACTTTTCTACATCGGACAGCATGACGGTTCAGGCACCAGCATCCAGAGCCATGCTCCAAAAACAAAGGGGACTCATTTTCCCTCCTCTATGCAGCTTGAATCAATTGATGCAGTTAATCAGCAAAGATGGCTTTAATCAGGTGTCAGCCTTAATCTAAATCTAAAATCGACCATGATAGGATGAATTAAAACACATTACCAGTTCTAGTAGAACATCTCAGTGATGTGCCAAGACCATAATAAGAAGCCTCCCCCAAAAGAGACATGTTTGAATCTTTAAAATGCACAGGCACACACCGGGAGGTGGCCAGAACTATTTCCAGTGGGAAGGAGTTCCACAGGACTCCTCCTCAGTGGAAAATGCCCAGACAAAAAGAGGTCTTTTTCAATACTCAAGATCCTTTTAACTGGTGGGATTGAATATGAGATTTCATACTTGCAAAATGACCATACTACACATAGCCGCTGTGGCTAAAAGCGAGAGAATATACAGTAATATCTCTTAGAAAACTGTTTCGTTTAGTCCTCTTAATCTTGGATGTAATTTTTTTCAATAAAGTTGGGGCTGGGGGGCTGGGCAATGCAGCATGATGGAGTTAGTTGTAAGCAAATACAAACAGGCCAAAAGTGACAGAATGCTGCTAATCACCTCTCAACTATGTTGGAGATCTATAAAAGAAAAAAAGAAAAGGGGGAGGGGGAGAAACTTCAGCCTCAAAAGAACTGGACAATAAAAAAGTTTTGAAAGAAAAAAGTTTCATACAAGTGCCAGGAGCAATGCCAAAAAGCTAAAAAATAACCATCAAAATCTTTAATAACATTCCAAGAATTAAAGCTATATGATTAAAATAATTGTCACTCTGGTTCCATATAAAGTACCTTCTCCTATTATAGAAATTCTTAAACAATAGTATCCACCACGGCTTTTTTCTGGGAAAAGAGGTGGTGGAACTCAGTGGGTTGCCCTCGGAGAAAATGGTCACATGGCTGGTGGCCCCGCCCCCTGCTCTCCAGACAGAGGGGAGTTTAGATTGCCCTCCATGCCACTGGCACGGAGGGCAATCTCAACTCCCCTCTGTCTGGAGATCAGGAGGCGGGGCCACCAGCCATGTGACCATTTTCAAGAGGTTCCGGAACTCCGTTCCCCCGCGTTCCCCCTGAAAAAAAGCCCTGGTATCCACACACACCTGGAAATGCCAAACATGTACATGCATCTTAAAAAATGACCAGGTACTGTTATAATCATCATTATACACGTGTAAATAAATGTGTTTCGACCGTGAGGCCTTCTTCTGTTGGTTTTTATTTGTTTTATGCACACCATATATTATAGAATGCCTGACCAAGCAATAAACAAACACAAAAGGGATGTAGATATTTAAGGAGTTAGTCGGTCCCACCACCCAGAATAGGACACGTTAGTGTAGGTGATGATTTTTCGTAGCCCAGATGTCTAAAATCTCTATAAACCAGGTGAGGATAAATCATATCAAGAATGGTGTGTACAGCCACAAGAAACACCATGTGTTTGGGTGCAATAGTTTAATAATAACAATAACAATAATAATAACATTCTATTTATATACCGCCCTTCAGGACAACACCCACTCAGAGCAGTTTACAAACTGTGTTATTATTATCCTCATGACAATCACCCTGTGAGGTGGGTTGGACTGAGAGAGCTCTGAGAGAGCTGTGACTGACCCAAGGTCACCCAGCTGGCTTCAAGCAGAGGAGTGGGGAATCCAACCCGGTTCTCCAGATTAAAGTCCTGCCACTCTTAACCACTACACCAAACTGGCAGAATCATTACAGCTTCGTCATGATATCCAGCTGGCTTCAAGCAGAGGAGTGGGGAATCAAACCCGGTTCTCCAGATTAAAGTCCCGCCACTCTTAACCGCTACATCAAACTGGCTAGTGTAGAATTTCTACACTAGGGGAAATATACTTATATATATGGAACCATACTTATATTGTTATAATCATACAGTTTTAATTCTTGGAATTTTATTATGGAGATTATAATAGACCTGCAAGGCTGAGGAACAGGTAGGGGTGCCAATCTCCAGATGTGGCCTGGAGTTCTCCAGGAATTACAACTGATCTCCAGGCCATAAAGATCAGTCCCCCTGTAGAAAATAGCAGCTTCACAGAGCGGACCCTGTGGCATCGCAACTCGTAAGCTCCCTTACCAAACTTTGCCTCCCCCAAATCTCCAGGAATTTCCAAACCTGGAGTGAACATCAGTAGGAATTGATAGAGAAGGGGCTACATTTACATCAGGACGAGACCTTGCCAGGAAACGTGACCGAAAGAGGCTTCCTAGGACGTTCCATCACCAGAGCCTGGCAGAGGCAGTCAGTTGGCGTTTGTTGCCTTCTCCAGTTGCTGCCTTACGTGTCAATCATATGTAAGAAAAGGTGATCCTGTGAAAGTATTTCCATTAGAACCAGTTTTATGAATATCCTCATTGGGTTGCCCACTAGAGGTTAGGAAATTCTTGGGAATTTTGGGAGCGATGTCCAGGGACGATGCTCAGCAGGGCAAAATGCCATAGAGTCCACCCTCCAAAGCAGCCATTTCCTCCAGGGAAGCTGATCCTTGTAGTCTGGAAATCAGTTATGATTCTGGGAGAGCTGCAGCCCCCGCCTGGGGGTTGGCAACCCAACTTAGAGAGCTGCTTCACTTCACACTCTGTTTGCAGGAATATAGCCACACCGTTACAGGAGGAATGACTGTAATGGAAGACCCTCCCCACCCTTGGTCCATCTAGATACTCTAATTGGGAAGGGCTTTCTCTCCGTTTCAGGTACAGAAAGGTTGCTGGGAACTGAGCTCAGGGCTTTTCTGCATGCAGGGCAGGTGCTCTATCGTGGAGCCCCTGCTCCACCCTCTAGGCATGCATTGCTGGGCTGAGAAGCCACGAGACCCAGCTTTTGAGCACTGCACATCACCCCTGTTATCATCCCCCTTGCTTTAGCCTCACTTCGCTTTCCGCTGCGCAAGAATTGGTGCCTGACACTGTGCGATGGGCTGCTGGGAAGAATCAACTCTTTGCTCTGATCCCATTTTCCACATTTGATCCCCTGCCAGGGCTTCCCAGCAATGAATTATTTAATCTTCTTAATGTGCAGTGGGAGCTTTGATTCTTTGGCTTGCATGCTCGCTAGCCGTTTCTCAGTGGCTCGGATTCCACCTTGGCATGGCCAACGCTTGTCGGTAAGTGATCTCGGCCTAGGAGAATCCTCCAAAGGGTTCTCTGAGCCCAATGAGCTCAGCACCATCTCTGTGACCTTCCTCAGGACTAGTCTCTTGTGTCACTCCTGGGGTTTCATGATACGGCAGGGAAGAGCACAGATCTTGGCTGATTGCCTTTGGAGAAACCGGAGTATATGAATATAATCACCATTTTATATACGAGCAGGGCTCATTTTGAGGGGGAACGCGCAGGAACGCAATTCCGGCAGTTCCTCAAAGAGGTCACATGTCAGGTGGTCCCGCTCACCTGATTCGGCCATTTGGGCCTGTTTTGGCCTGGATTGGGGCCGAAACAGCCCAGATCGGGCCTCTGATGGGTGGTGGATCACTCTCTTGCTCAGCAGCAGCCCGATCCTCACCATTTTTGGCCCCTTTTTGGCCATTTTCAGCCCCTTTTTACCATTTTGGGCCCAATTTCGGCCCTGAGTGGCCAGGATTGGGTCCAAAGCCGCCAGGATAGGTGGTGTCAGGTGGTGTGGCATACGCAAATCAGTTATGCTAACGACACACTTCTGGTGCTGTCAAGGGGGCATGGCATATGCTAATGAGTTATGCTAATGAGTTCCTCCAGCTCTTTTTCTATAAAATGACCCCTGTATACGAGTGTTCTAAATGATCAACATGACCTCTTTCCAATAGCCCTGCAAGGTAGATAATTTTTCACCCACTACTTGCCGATGGGGGAACTACAACTTCAAGAGAGAGGCTTGTCTACGGACACTCTAGTGAGCTCATAGCGGAGGTGGGATTCCAACTGAGGCTGCCTTCAGCTGTAGCTCGGTTTCTTAGCACTACACAAGCAAAAAAGAAATAGGAGGTGATAGTAGGGTGGAAAGTTGGACCACCCATCTCAGAGTGGCCTGCAAATGAGGCCGCACCCATGTGGGGGAAGGATCAGGGCATGACCAGGATCCTCGAATCTACCAGCATTCTTGGCTGCTTCTGTTTAGTCTTAGCTTCAACCCAGAGGCAGCAGTGTGTGTTCCAGGAAAGTTCTATTGCCAGGGTCCCCCCCCCCCACGGTGGTACACAGTATTGGCGCATCTTTCAGCTGGCAGCCTTGGGCCCCCGAGGCAGTGAACATCACAAGCACCGTCACCTCTTTTAGAAAAAAAGCACTGCCTATTGCATCATTAGGATAACAGAATCCCATCAGACGAGAAACTTTATTTACAGTCTCTCCAAATGCAGAAGGCACAGGGAGTGAGTTGGACTGGCAGGGCACCGGGCGTCCCACAGACCAAAAGGAAGCGCCTCTTCAAAACACTGCATAATTTTATAGCTACTTATTACCAAAGTTGTGAGAAATAATAATAGCAATAGTTACCCATTATGTAAAGAATGTGAATAAAACAGTTATAAACAAAAAACGAGTGGTAGCAATAACAGTTATTCAACAATAAACAAAAAACAAGTGGTAGCAATAATAGTTGGAGCTCCATAGGTAGGCATAATTAGATCAGTGAGCTTTTATAACTTCATATAGAATTTAAGTTAGCAATGAAACGTTTAAAATACATAAGCTTTGGTTACTGAATAAACTAAGATGGAGCTGTATTTCAAAGGTCTTTTGTGGATTTGATGTGTAGATTTTTCAATGAATTCAAAAGAAGGTAGCTGTCTATCTGCCTTTCCATAGTGTTGTGAGACCAGCGAAGAAGGATGAAATGAGATACAGAGACTGAGTCTTATAAGGGCCTAATAATCAGGGTAGCCCCAGTACAATTTTTCATTTTCCCAACAGCCTCCCATCACTCATAGATGTGCCATCCCAAACAAGGTTGCCAATGCATCATAGCGTCTTCTTACAAAAGGACCGTCTCTTTCTAAAATGGCCTGGGCTCTTTTGGGTCTGAGCTGTAGCTTGAAGGCAGCTCTGCATCAGAGGCAGGATCGGGGCCTTTCTTTGCAACTCCCCCTCCCACCGTCCTGCAAGGATAGTCTTATCTGTGCCAAATTTGCTTTCAACGCTTTCCCTCCTGCTGCCTGCGAGCCCAGCACCTTTCAGCCTGAGGCACCTTCCATTATGCTCACAAGAGCTTTCCCATTTAATAAGCACTTAATATCTTAATAAACTTTTATTGAATGCATTAAAGGGAGAAGCTCAGGAGTACTCAGCGTTCGAGCGCTTGTCGGAGAACGCTTCCTTGGTGAGTGCTCTTTAATCAGCCCAAGTTATAATTTATTCACGTTGAAAAACACTTGTGCGAGGCAGAGATGGCCGGGGTGCATAACCGGCCGTCATTGTGTCCCATTGAATAGAGTGTGACTGTAGAACATCTGTTTATTTTTAACCATCCATTCTAGAGACAAATTGTGATGGTACAATAAAGGCATTTGGGAGTTGTGTGGGATTCAGGCACTTTCTCTTCAGGAAGCTTTTCTGTTTTGAGGGAATTTACTACGATATGCTGAGTTTGGAAAGAAAAGGTGACCCTTTCTCCAGTGAGAGAGTTTGGTGATCAGTCTGGAGACTGGAGAAGCAGAGCACAGATACTGGTTTCAAGACGGATGGATTTTGGTTGTGGAATAGGGGTGTGCGCCAAAGAAATTTCCATTTCAGTTTCGGTTCTGTGGGGGTCCAGAACAATTCTGTTTCCTTACTAGTTAGTTCCAGGTTGGCTGGTGCTGACTCCAAACTGATCTGTTTGTTTTTTTTCCATTTTCATGAGTTTCGGTCCATTGTGTGTGCATTGGCTGCGCATGAGCAAATGCACGCTGTTCTTTTCAAGGGGGGTGGGTGGGGAAACGAGGTTCTGGGCAGCTGTTTTCGTGCTTGACCAAAAGCAGCATCAACCATTAGTCCCCCTCCTAGTGTAAACCATTGATTGACTGAGTTTTTCCTCAAGCACACACATACACACAACAATGAACCCATAGAAGGCAAATGCCGGTGGGTGGGGAAGCGAGGCAGTTTCAAGTGAGAGATTACTCCAACATTAAAAATAAATAAAACTCCCGTCCGGGGTCTGAGGCTCAGCTCCCAGACTTACCGGGAGAAGGGGATGGGAGGCAGTTGGGGGACAGCCACCTACCCTCCCTAACTGGCACCCAGGATCAGAGCAGACCAACAACAGAAGGGGGAAAGGAGGCATCCCTGCCACAGGAGGGCAAAGAAGCGCCCAAGCCTCAGAGAGTCAGGCAAGACAGGTGGAAGCCAGCTAGCCCCACCCTTTGGTGGGAAGGCAGGGGGCCGGGCAGGGAGAGTGAGGACCCCCAGTAGGGGAGTAGACCTGAGGGAAGAGACGCAGGAAGCAAAGGCAGTCAGCCAGCAGCCTTACCAGACAAGGAGAAGAGGCAGCCAAGGCAGCACAGAGCCATGCCCCAGCCTGCAGGCCAGCTAGAAGGCAGTAGCCTGGTCCAGCAGGAGCAAAACAATCCCAGGTGAAACCGCCTGAGGCAATCTGCAAGAAAAGCTTGGCAGCCAGCCAAGGAGGCACAGGTGTACCTGCCCCAATCAGCCAGCACAGCAAGCCCAGGTGCAACTGCCTGAGTCAGCCAGGGCTCTGGATAGAGTGCAGGAGGGGGGCGTGGCTGACAGGTGGAGCAGGGAAGAGATGAAGGGATAAAAGGGAAGTCCACCCACAGGGTGTGTAGGAGTGTGGTGAAGTTTGGAGAGAGTGAGAAGCTGGAAGAAGGAGGAGTGAGAGAGATGAAGAATAGGATGAAGAGCAAGACCAGAGGAGGCAAGGAAGGCAGGGGCTTTGAAAGGTGAGGAGAAAGGGGAGGCAGCCAGGACTCTGTCAGGTTGAGCAGGCCTGCGAGTGGACTGAAAGGGAGCAAGGGTGATTTATACCCCACAGAGCAAGAGCCAGCACTGTCCCTGATGGCTTCCCAGAATCAAGGTCAGGCAAGCCGTTGCCCAGCATAGTGGCGCTCATGGCGGCGGCTGACAACTCTAACATTAAACAACTTTAAAGACAATCCTGCTTCATGTTCACTTTTTTCTTTTTCTATAGTGCCAAAAACTTCTTACCTTTGCATTCTGCTGTTGCCTGTTGTTGCTGTTTTCCTTGGGTTTTGTAGTTTTGTTCCCACAATTAGGGGCAAATCCAAAGCCTTCCTTTTGATGCTCACTGTTCCACTGCAAAATGGGGTGTTCTTGTTGCCAATCTTCTCCATCACCTAAGGCTGGGCAGGTAGGCAGGCAGGCAGAACAATTGGTTGAATCCCCCCCCCTCGTCCAAACAGACCTAAGTTTCTCCCATAAGTTTACCTTTTGCTGTGGGGGCAGACACGATTATTTTTGAAAGGGCAGACTAGGTACATGTTTGCCTGACTCAGAAGACGAGAGAGCCCTGAAAGAGTCCCGAAGCACCTTAAAGACTAACCAACTTTATCATAGCATAAGCTTTTGAGAATCTCGAGATTATAGCATAATCTTGAGATTCTCGAGATTCTTGAAAGCTTATGCTACAATAAAGTTGGTTAGTCTTTAAGGTGATACGGGACTCTTTACTATTTTGCTACTACAGACTAACACAGATAACTTCTCTGAAAAACTATGGAAGCAATCTTAAACAGGTTGACACAGCTGTAAGTCCCGTGGGACTTCCAGGGAAGTGACTTTCAAATTGCAGTGTATGGTTGAAGTCTCCCTTCCAAATGTTTCCAAAGCTGATAGGAAGGGAGGATCTTCCCTTGCAAGGTCCTGATTGACAAGGCGGGAGAAAAATGCCATTTCCTGGGTAGCTACGTGGTGGGGTGATGCACTCACACACATTGGTCTTATTCCTCTTTCCCAACAGATTTGTGGAGAACAGGTCTATCAGTGGCTATTAGCCCTGGTGACTAAGGGGAACCTCCACATTCAGAGGCAGTAAACCTCTAAAAACTGGTGCCTGGATGCAAATTTAAGGAAGGCCTCTGCCTCTATACCTTGTTGTTGGCCCTCTGGAGTAAATGGCTGGCCACTGTATGAGACAGGATGCTGGATTAGATGGACCTGGGGTCTGATCCAGCAGGGCTCTTCTTATGTTCTTCACTGCTAGAAAGATTACCTACTAGCCAGTGAGATCTAAAGCACAGGTGGAAGTGGGGGAACCCCACACTTTCTTTCCTTCGCTCTGAATCCCCTCCAGTTTTCTTGGCACGCAAAGGGAAAACAGGGAGCGGTTCCACTTAGGACTTGATTACAGGTCCAAGAACTGGGTTGCTGAGTGGCAGGGGAGCTGTCTGCAAAGAAGAGGAACTGAAGATCAAGACAGTTGAGATGTCTTATCGGTGGCTTCAAGGCAGTGGCGTCTTGGTAGGACCACAAATTGTGGCACATTCATGGAGGCTCTGATCCTGGAAACAGTTATTCTGGTATTGTCTCTTCTGGACCAGAACTAGAGGAAGGAAGAAGGCATACTGCTAAGAAAAACATGCCTCTGTCTAAGGCTGCTTTCACATGGGGACAATTTCCCATTGTGTACTCCAAAGCATGCGCAGCGGCCACTGTCCACGAGAGCGGTTTCTATTTGGATCCGCCGGAGGGTGTAATTGCAGGTCAAGACATGGGAGGAGATTGTGTGAGTCCAAGAGATGTGCCTTGGACTGCCATGATTTGGCAAAATCTTAAGGGAGATTGTCTTTCAGTGTTGTCGTTTCAGAGTTCCCCTTTAAAGGGTGCCGTGTCTTCTTGGGCCAGGAATGTACCGGGCCCTGCAGTGGGTTGCATTTTCTCTTCTGAGGAGGTTCTCTTGAGCTCAGTTGGCACATACTTGATAGCAGTTAGTGGCCACCGGCTCTCCACGAAAGAATCCTCTTCCTGCCATTTGTGGCAATTTGAGGAACGTTTTAAAGCTATCCATTAAGCAAAAGCCCAGAGAAAGGACAAGTGACCCATTAGAACGATGTCAATGGCAGTTTGCAAAGCTGCGGATAACTGTTGAATTTTTAAAGATCTATTGGTGTCACTTTCCTTGCGTCAACTTTATTGTAGGCTGACAATTCATATTTGCAGTTTCGCATTCCGTAGCCGGTCATTTTTATACCGCCAACAGGTTTTACGGTACCACTTTTATGGAGGATATTATCATCTTTGTGTATTCCTTGCATTTGTTAATAATGCAACTTAAAAAAAAGAAAGAAAGATAACTCCCCCTCTCCCCGCCTTATCTCCACTGACGTTTATTGCCTCGTAAATCTTTGTACCTGTCGTTTTTGCATCTGTTGGGTCTGCTGTGCTTTTTTATTAACTTGCAGGATGTCCCATGGCTGATGTATATATTAAATAGACCACAGGGTACAGTTTCTAAACCATTGTGCATTTCTTTATTTTTCTAATCTCCTTTCAGATCCTAACTCGAGTCCTGATCTTGCCGACGGAGCTGGTGGAATTAAAATGACTCAGATTATTGAGAATCCCTACTGTCATTTTTCTTTGGCATCGAAACTAATCCATTTGTTTCTTTCCATGCTCTGTCCTGACAGCCCCGAGGCTGATCTTGGGGAGTCCCCATTTCCCACCCTATCTTCGGACTTAGACTGTAACAGTTATGGATGACTTAAAAGCAACATTCCAGAATCTGTAACAAACAGCTGCAGCCTGATTGTGTGTGTGTGTGTGTGTGTGTTACACACTTAGAATCAAGTCAACAAGATTTATTCCTGCCCCAAACCATTGTGTGTAAGACTGTACCCTTAGGCAGCTTCCACAATTGGTTTGGGCAGGGAAAAACAGTGTATTTTATGCCACAATCCCAGAAACCTCCTGACCCAGAGAGTCAGGTGATACAAGAAGGCCACTTCCGTGCCACTAACTGATATGAAGCTTTGTGGTATTTCCACTGTCTGGGCAGCTTGATTATGGGACTCTTGCCTTCTACAAGGCCTAAACTTATGACTTATTTTTTATTTATTTTATCACATTTCTAGACCGCCCTCCCCATCAGACAGGCTCAGGGCGGTTTAACAACAGGTTAAAACAATAAAAACATTATAAACCATTAAAACATTATATCATAAACAATTAAAATTGGTGGGTATAAAATATTAAAATACAGCATTTTCCTGCATGGGTGGTGGAAGGTCTTCAGTGGTATGGCTTAGAGCTAAACTACATGAGATGAATTACACGAGGATGCTCAAGTGAGGGAAGACGCAATGTTAGCCAGGAAGCATAGTTTGAATTTCACCTCTCTCTACAGAGCTGGCAAAGATTGCTCCTCAGAGGGTTTGTTAATTTCACCTCTCGACAGATCTGACGCCCTGACCTGGGTAGCCCAGGTGAGCCTGATCTTGTCAGATCTCAGAAGCAGGTTTGGCCTTGGTTAGTAACTGGATGGGAGACCTCCAACGAAGACTGGGGTTGACCACCTCTGACAGCTTCTTGCCGTGAAAACCCAACCAGGGGTCACAATAAGTCAACTCTGCACGCACACGCATGCATGCACGCACACGCATGCATGCACGCACCGAGAGAGAGAGAGAGAGAGAGAGAGAGAGAGAGAGAGAGAGATCTTTCCCTCCTGGGAGGCAAAGAGGAAATTAACAAACCCTCTGAGGAGCGATCTTTGCCGGCTCTGTAGAGAGAGGTGAAATTCAAACTCGGCTAACATTGCGTCTCTCTTCACTTGAACATCCTCGTGTAATTCGTCTTGTGTAGTTTAGCTCTGAGTGACAGAGCATCTAGTTTGCATACAGAAAGTCCTAGGTTCAAGACCCAGCATTTCTAGTTAAAAGATCTCAAAGAGTAGGGAAAGACCCCTTTTTGCTGAGATCCCGGAGACCACTGCATATCTCTAAGCTAGGTAGATACTGTTATTGATGTATCTGCTTCCTTCTCAACACTATTACTCTGAATGGGTAGAAATTCTGCATGTACGAATGGGCTGCTTTGGACATATACACAATGTGCCTGGTTTGTGTCTTCTGTGGCCAAATTTACTTTCAGCAAAAAGAAGCTTTGCTGCTCTGGGTGGGTCCTGGCATCCACGTCTTTGGCTGTTAATGGGGTCTCCATGGAAATGGCTGCCCTCCACTGCTGTGTTCCTGTGTCGAGCGGAGCCTGTCCAGCAAAACAACTGTCAGATCCGGGGTGGCCTCAAATGCATTAAAGCTGTAAGGGTGAGCAGAAGAAGGAAACTACTTAAAAGCATGACCGGGCTTTCTCAGGAGTTGACCACAGACTCGATCTCAAGAGCTTGAAGATGCCAAATTGCTTCTGGATGGAGCCTGTGGTCTTTCTGGGAAGACTGTGGGCTGCATAATGCATCACCCCCTTGGAAATGAGTTTTCACATGTAGCTCCCATTCATTTCTGTGGAATTTGTCCAAAAGAACTTCTTGGTGGATCATGTCCTCTAGTAGGCTGGTTCCAGGTATTGGTGGGCCCTGCTAGGTTACAATACCAATCCAAAAGGGCTCCCCCAGAAAGAGCAACCTAAAGAGCCAGTTTGGTGTAGTGGTTAAGAGCGTGGGACTCTAATCTGGAGAGCCGGGTTTGATTCCCCACTCCTCCACTTGAAGCCAACTGGGTGACCTTGGGTCAGTCACAGCTCTTCCAGAGCTCTCTCAGCCCCACCCACCTCGCAGGGTGTTTTGTTGTGGAGACAATAATGACATACTTTGTAAACCACTCTGAGTGGGCATTAAGTTGTCTTGAAGGGCGGTATATAAATCAGTTGTTGTTGTTGTTGTTGTTATTTAAATCCACAAAGAACTCGGGAGGGAAGGTTCACTCAGTCTCCAAGCTTACAAGACTTAACTACTAATATTAATTTTTCAAAATATTATTTATATATATATCAAAGTGCAAAGTGCTAATAAAGTGCAATAATTTTGAATAAATTTACAGAAGTAGTAAGTCACTCCAAATCCAATATAAATAGACATACAAAGTCAATAAACCAGCACAATCAATAAATAGTACAATCAATAAATAATGAAAGTCCTATGAAAGTCCAACTGGTGAGAAGTTCATGAATCAATAAATATTCCTATGTTCCTTAATAGGTGATGTTTTCTATTATGCAAAATTTCCTGAGAGTGACCACCAATCACGTTGAAAAGAACTGGAGTTGAACGTTTCTTCAAACGTCATAGCGTTGTTCCGTCTGCATTAACCGACTTGGTGATGAGCTACAGTATTATCGGTGACCATTTATAAAATAATGCCTATGAGGAAGTAACAATACGAAACGGGAATTGGAAATATGCTGGCAAAAACCTTTCGGCTGATTGTCCCAAACGAGGCTCCCCTTCTTGTCCTCCCATCCACATGCCCTCATCTTTCTGTGTGTCCTTCCTGTTTCCTCTCCCAAGCTCTCCCATCACCTGCAGCCGCACATCTGCTCACACTGCCTGCACGCCCTTTTCCCAATGGTGCTGGGTGGTGGGTGCACCTAGGAGTGCTACTGCCATGGCTACCAGGAACACTGATGCTTTGTGTACCACCTGCATGCCCTTCTCTAGCACCACTAGGCAGCTGGGAGCAGAGGTGGCAAAGCTCTTGCAAGCAAGCAGCTGAAGCATGCGAGTGGAAATGTGTGAGTAGGGAGTCAGTAGCAGTGGGCCCCACCGGAAGGCATGCGCCCTGGCAGCTTCCCCATCTCACCATGTGCTAACGCTGGCCCTGTCCTCCTGGAAGTAGCAATGTACACCCTACAACTGTCCCTATTGATTAGGGACAGTTCCTATTTTTTCTGGCCCCTGCCCTTGATAAAATCTTTATCTCTATTTTTCCAGTTGGGGAAAGCCTCATTAAAATTTTGTTGCTGCAAGTTGAGTTTTAGGACGAAGTCTTGTTTGTAACATGCACAGCGGTAAATGCATGCCTAGGAACATTCCGGAGCCACGCAATGCTGACGTACCAATTACAGCTGTTGTGGTGTGTTTGGGACTGTTCATTTTATTTAAAACACGTTTTTTGCCGAAAGAAAAGCAGCTTGTGATAATACTGAAAATGATCTTGCAAAAAACGCAATCCAATAAAACAGAGAGACAGAGCAAAATAGAGAGGCTTTTATCGGCTCGGCTTGTCCAGTTAACATCCTAAAGGACAACTGTGTTTTTCTAATAGGTCTTTTAACACCAGAGTGTATTGTTTTCTAAATCTGGACAGGAGTTTTAGGACTAAGTCTTGTTTGTAGCATGCACAGCGGTAAATGCATGCCTAGGAACCCTCTGGTGCCACGCAATGCTGTCTTACCAATTACAGCTGTTGTGGTGTGTTTGACTATTTTATTTAATACACTTTTTAGCCCGTTTTTTTTTTGCCAAAAGAAAAGCAGCTTGTGATAATACTGAAAATGATCTTACAACAACCGCAAACCAATAAAAGAGAGAGCCAGAGAGAAATAGAGAGGCTTTTATCGGCTTGGCTTGTCCAGTTAACATCCTGAAGGACAACTATGTTTTTCTAATAGGTCTTTTAACACCAGAGTGTTTTGTTTTCTAAATCTGGACAGGAGAGGCAATTGCGTTGTAAATGCATACACAGCCTACATCAGAGAGAGAATAGAAGAGTGGCTCCCCCACCCCCCCATGCCATGATGCCCACTGGTGCATTTCCCAGGGGCTGCTTGCTTGTCGCCCAAAGCAAAGAGCCGAGTCTGGCTTTCCTCCACTTCTGATGGCATAGGCAATGCTTCTGAGAAGCCCAGGAGTTATTGCCACTTTCTGAAAGCTGCCTCCCTCATAGGAGAATGGTTCGCTTGGAACCATCTAACATTCTGTGAAACATCCCAATGTTTTGTGATTGGGCTTCCATGGCAGCCATTTTGTAGCGTCAGTATCACCCAGAGTTTGCCAACTCTGGTTTGGAAAAGTCCTGGAGATTTGCGGGTGGTGTGTAGGGAGGACAGAATTGGAAGACGAGGGAGATCAATGGGGATGGGATGGCACAGAGTTCACTCTCTGAACCTGCCATTTCTTTAAAGGGAACTGATCTCTCTTAGGCTGGCCATCAATTGTCATTCTGAGAGAACTCCAGGCTCTATCTGGAAGTTGGCAACCCTATGCCACAAACCCACTCAATATTCCAAAGTGTCCACAGGTTCAGCCAGGTTGGGGACCCTTAGAATAGAGATTTGGCAAGGTGTAATAGCTTGTGTAGCCCTCAGAATGAAGGTTGTTACAAACATGTGGCTGTTTTCATCTTGTTGGAGGTATTGTTGTGGTGCTGAACTAGTCAGTTGGAGATGGAACAAAACTATGACTGGTGGTAGAACACTGTCTTTTTTCCCTTTCTGCTCAGACTCTAGTAACAACTTTACCTTCTGTTTGTTCCTTCTTTAGCTCAGAGTTCCTCAGTGGGCACCACGGTGCATGCCGACACCTTTCCTGGCACTCACCAAATGGTTTTAGAAAGTGGGGGTTTTGCCTAGCAGGGCTTCTGATTGGATGCGAAAATATTAAAAAGTTGCTTTGGCAGAAACTGGTATCACAGCATAAGGTTCTTCTCTGCAAGACTGAAGGTAAGCTGTGTGTATGCAAGAAAATATTTTTAAACAATATGTTAATTTCCAAAGGCATTCTGTTAAACAGGGCTTCTGCCTGAAATGTTGAAAAGTTACTATTAGAGTTAAGCATAACCTCGCTCCTTGACGTTTTGTACTTGGCTCTGTTTCCCGCAGCAGCTGCTTTGTGTTCGGTTGTGTGCTTGCGCCCCCTACCCAGAGTCAGAATGCCAAAGGTACCTTCAAGCTCAGAAAGGTTGGGGACCCCTGCCATTGGCAAACAAATCTGTGTGAAAGCAGGCCTGCTTTTGGGAAAAAAGTAAAGCACTTTTCATATGGACTAGAAAATCCTGCTGCTAAGGATTTAGAAAGTTACGTGATTCTTTACTGCTAAGGCTCCAGGCATGTAACATTTCCAACTTTCTCATCAACCCAAACTGATCCTGGATTTTGGAGTTCTGAATTAATTTTGTTGTTTCTGCTCTAAGAATTGTTTGATGTTTCGCCGTCGTCGTCATCATCGTCATCATTATTATTTTCTACAGGGAACTGTTCTTCAGCTCCTTTGTGACCTTCCCTCTCCTTTATATTACTTATATGTGTGTTATGTGCTGTCAAGTTGCCTCTGTCCTATGGTGACCCTATGAATGAAAGACCTCCAAAATGTCCTATTATTAACAGACTTGCTCAGATCCTGCAAACTGGAGGACGTGGCTTCTTTTATTGACTCAAGCCATCTTGCTTTAGCTCATTCTATATCATTTATTTGTATGTATATCCCCCTGTTTTGCTGATATGTTATCTATCATCTTGTGATTGAATGTACAGTTGGCTAAAGGCTTTCGTGTCTGGCATTTCACCGATGCACGAGCACATGTATGATAATGTAGTTCTTAAAGTGGCAAATGCCAAGGTTAAACTATTGTACCAATCAGTTATTTTGAAGACTTTCAGTTCTTTCCCTCCATAACGGAAGTGCATCTTTCTCTTGGATTCATTCTTTGGAAGAAAGAATCAGAGTTGCATTATTAAAAATCAGTGCAACCTAAGGTTGCCAGGTTTTTCTATGCTTTTCTCCTTTACATTTTTATGCCGGATTTAACTATTCTATTGATCGCTAAGAATGTATTGCCATTGTTATGGTCTCTGACCGCAAATAAATTCATTCATTCAGGTTGCCAGGTCCCCTTACCATCCCGGAGCGGGGGCGGGGAACGACCCAGCACACCTTCTTGTTCCTGTTCATGCTCACGCTTTGCGCTTGCTTGATCCCAGGCCTATGTGATGACATCCGGGAAGTGATGTCATTGCACAGGCCTGTGTGAAGCATGAGAGCAGTCCCAATGCAGTGCAGTGATGTCACTCCCGGGAGTGATGCCATTGTGCTGCCCCGGGAGCACGCCCTGGAGGTCTGTTCCCCACCCTCCCGCTGGCCAGGTGAGTGATGGCTGGGGGCAGAAGGTGGGAGTAGGGGATCACCTGCCTCCACCGGGGGAACAGCAGCCCTTGTGCAACCATGTGTGTGTGCAGAAGAGAGAAGGTGCTCTGAGCTGAAGGAAATGGAAAGCTAAAGCAACTGCTCATAATTCAGTTGTGGAATTAATTTTATAAATTATTTTAATTCAGCTGAAATCTGAATAAAGCACTGCAGAGTAAACTTGCCACTGGGTAAATCTGCTCCTCACTCTTTTCTCAGTGTCTCCCCCACTTTTTCTACCCTTCTCCTTTCTCTGATATTCCCCTTTCAATCACATTTAATCCTTTCTAACTCTTGGTGCCCACAAGCTCCTCTTTTCTTCCTGCCTTCTTGGGCCCTTGCCTCCTCCTCCCCTGGGCTCCTTCCTTCTCATGCCTCTTCTTTTACCTTCTTGTAGCATTTGAGCAGCTTGGCCAATAGCCTCTAGAGATCTTTCTATCTCTCAGTGACATCAGGGCAGCCCAGCCAATCACTGTCAGAGACGACATAATGCCCACCAGAAAAATCACCCAACATGTTACAATATAGATTATTCTGATATATCTCCCTTTGCTGTTCTTCATTTGAAACGTTCTGTCTGATTTCCTTCGCTCCTCACACCTTCAGGTTTATTTGATTCTGTATGAGATTTGGCAGCAGGATCTTTAGAAGGAAATTTGAGTGGGGAGAGGAGAGGGAAAAAAAGCAAATCAACTTGAAAAACATATTTACTTTTTTAAAAAGGCCACCCAAAATTGAACAGCCTCTGATAGCGCTGATTCCTTCTCTGCAGGTGTGTTGATCAGAGATATCTGTCCTTTCCACAAAAGGGCCACCTCTTGGAAAAGATTTGAAATTTTTCAATGTATTAGAACCTTATCAGAACATTGCGATGAAGGAAAGAGATCTCTGCAATAACCTATCTCTATTTTTGGAAACAATATTGGAACAAGGGAACTTGTGCACTCCAGATTTCCCTGTTTACCAGGGACTGCCTCTTATTTTCTGGCCCCCAGTAAACCCTTGCAATTATTTCATTCCTATTAACACCTTTTGGGAAATGCCTTGTGAACATGTTGTTAATGTGGGATGCCAGAGCTGACATTCTGTAGGGCTGTGTTCCCTCCCCAGGATCTTTCTGTAGTGGGTGGCTGCTCCTTGTTTCTAGCATGCATGCATGTCAATGCTCAGGATAGTGTCTTGCTTGCTGTTTCACACCCCTGCACTCACGGGGGTATCTTTTGAACAGCTGTTATTTGGTGCCAGGACAATTCCTCCCCCCTCCCTGCTGCAGTATGTCTCAGACCAAGAATGCCAACACTGTTCTGTCTTCGTAACCAGCCCATAATTAGGCTGTTGCAGAGTACATCAGTACAGCCATTAGCAAAAGGAGGAGAACTTTGAGCCGTGTGCTTTGCATGCTCTGACTGGAAACTTATAACAGCCTGCGGGCAAGCCATTTTGAGCACCCATAGGGCGTGAGCAAAGTGACCCATCGACATCTGAATTGAGCAAAAGTGCTGTTTTGCAAGTATTTACTTAAGGAACTGCAGCCTGGGCCAGCTAAACTGGGGGAGCTGGTCAGAGCAAACCTGGTGGTGGTTGGGTATCTATATAATCTCTGCCTCCGATTTGATTCCTCTATTCTAGTAACTTGTATGTAGAAAAAAGATCTAGCTCTGCTGGATTGAGTACTCTGGATCTGTTGTGGATTCCTTGCCGACACACAACAATACCCACTGCCTCTGGCTGTATTATTCTCTGTGTTGACCTGGATCCCTGGCTTGACTTCAACCGTGCCTGTTCTGTGACTCCAGCTTTGCAACTCTCCCTCCCATAGTCTAGAAATTACAATAACCAACCTTACAGGGTTGTTTTTATGATGAATGAGATACTATAAGTGAAGTGCTTTGTGTATTAGGCCCAGAGGGTTGGCAGCTTTCTTATTGTGTGTGTTGGATCCCTAGCCTGTACACTTGGGGATCAATCGTTCTTGAGAGGCAGTGGGATATAGTGCTTAGTGTTGGACCAGGAACTGGGAGGCCCAGTTTTTAAAGCTCTATACTGCCATGAAATAGGGCTGCCAACTTTACAGATGGGCATGAACTGGGAAAAAACCGAACCATGTGATTCGTGGTTCGTCAAATTTCACAAACCACGAACTTTCACAAGCCTGCCCCGGTTCGCGAACCAGTTCGTTTGGTTAGTGAAAACATCACATCCAGGTCAGAAAATAATCACTTCCGGGTCAGCAGAAGGTCACTTCTGGGTCAGCAGAAGGTCTGCAGGAAGTCCATCCCCTGTTGCCTAGGAAAGTGATTGATTGGCACCAGGCTGTCTGCAGTCACAAACCAGAAACCGAATGAAATGAACCAGCCTAATGTTCACGGTGGTTTGTCAGAAATGAGATCTGATGAACTGCAGTTTGCGAACCACAAACCGGCCTGGTTCGTGCTTAATTTTGGTTCGTATTTCAGTTCGTGCCCATCTCTACCACCAACTCGTTTGGGAAGTTCCTGGAGATTTAGAAGCAGTGCCTGGGGAGGGCAGAGTTTGATGAGGGGAGGGAGCTCAGCAGCTTCCCTCCAGGGAAGCTGATCTCTACGGTCCAGAGATCAATTGTAATTCTGGGAGATCTCCGGGCCCCACCTGGAGGCTGGCAACCCTACCATGAAAGTTCACTGGATGTCCTTGGGCCAGTTACTCTCTCGGGCTGATTTACTTCACAGGGTGTTCTGTGGATAAAAAGGGGATGGAAGGAACTGTCTATAGAAGAGGGTTCTGTGATAAACACCTGACATACATGTAGAAAGCCCCAGCTGTAGTTTCTGGCATCTCCCGTGAAAAAGGATCAACTAGTAGGCAATCTGCTCTGAGACCGGGGAGACCTGGTGCCAATCAGAGTAGACAACACTGACCTTGACAGATCAACGGTTGATGCAGTATAAGGATGCTTCACCTGTTCAGGTATTCTGAACTTCTTGGAGAGCCAGTTTGGTGTAGTGGTTAAGGCAGGACTCTCTGAAGAGCCAGGTTTGATTTCCCACTCCTCCACTTGAAGCTAGCTGGGTGTCCTTGGGTCAGTCACACAGCTCTCTCAGAGCTCTCTCAGCCCCACCCACCTCACAGGGTGATTGTCATGAGGATAATAATAACACACTTTGTAAACCACTCTGATTGGGCATTAAGTTGTCCTGAAGGGCAGTATATAAATCAAATGTTGTTGTCGTTATTATTGGAAGGACAGGATAAAAATGTGCTAGAGAGGAGATCGATTGATTCAGATTCATGTCTTGATATTGCTTTACAGATCACAGCAGAAGGGATCTTGTGAGGATCCATCTGTGGAAAACATAACAACAATGTATCCCATATGGAAAAGGGCGCAAGCAAGCAACTTGGAATTTTCTTCTCAGAGGCTGGTCCAACCCAAGTATGTGGGATTGTTGCTTCTCAGAATGTGATCCATAAACATAACTTTGAGGGCACGTGGACTTTGAGGTTCATGTTTGACCTTGCTTGGTCTGATCTTTCTCCTTGTGCTAATGGTGATGGTGGTGGGGGCTGGAACTGTTGCTTATCTGCTCTCTGTTCTGTTTTTAGACAGCTGTTACAGTGCTAGCAGGCAGGAGGCCGTGTCTCCCACTGTCAGTCACCAGGTACTAATGGACTACAGGTTTCCGGACATTAATTTGTACCGTAATTAAGAGTCAATTGCCTGCATTCACCACTCCTAATGCAGTCATTGTAAGCTGCTCGGATCTAATTGCACAGAGCTCAAGGTCTTTGACCATGTGGGCTACGTGGAGATTATCTCCTGTTTCTCTTTTCTGTCTTTTCCTGTTTGAATTGTGGATTTTCAGCTTTGAGGCTCTCTTATTGTGTGACCCCCAACTCAAATCTATAGTGTGAAATTGACAAGATGAGATATTCTCGTTAAGAATTCTGTGGCACTGTCTGGTGTTGCCGGTCTCTGCACCACCCACCCCACCTTTGCAGCAGCAGCAGGCAGTCTTGCCAGGCCCCGTGCCAGTCACCCCCTGCCCGCAGCAGCCCTGCGACCTGAGAAAACCTTTCCCTCCTCTACTCTCTCTTTGGGGCTGATTTGGTTCCGCTGAGACACCGAAGCTTCCATTGTCAACTGAAAGTGATTTCATTGGAGCTTCTGGAGCTCTCACGAGGCAGCAGAATTGGGGCCCCATGCTGGCCTGGCGACTCCACATCCCCCACTTTAAAGGTGTGGGGTGCGTGTGGCTACCCTAGGGAGATCTGACCAGGGAGTGGGTCGGCAAAGCAGCCCTGGATGAGCTGGAAGGGGAGGAGCCAAGAGGGCTAAAAAGCTGACACCGCCCTTCCAGCCGATAGGCTGGGGAGATGGCCAGTCAGGGAGCCCAGGGTAGGATTAGAAGGATGCCCAGGGGTGGGACATGGAAACCTCTTTATAAGTGAGTTGTTATGAACCCTGGCAACAGTGATTGAGAGACAACACTGAAGAGACTGTCTTCCTCAGTTAGGAGAAGGCACAAGGTGGTACAACCCCCTCCCCTGGCTGGTTTGAGGCCTGAGGACACTCACCTATGGCAACCAGCTGAATGTGCGAGTGTGGGAGGAGTATCACGGGGATTATCATTGTACATGATGGTATTTTAAGGGGTAACTCATGGGGAAAAAATGACACATCTCAGCTTCCCCCAGAGCTTTACAATCTATATTTGGATCCAAGGAGGAGAGGATGAGGCAGAAGGAAGGGAGCTACCAAGGTAAAGATCTATGCTAGTGCGGTGACGTGCCTTTGGGGCTGATGACATGTGAGAGATGCGTGACTCATGTGTTGGAACCCGAATCAGGTCGAATTTGTATAAAACGGAGTAAGCGATGAGGAGACAGGTGGAAAGAAAGCTGAACTCTCCTTCTCCTGCCATGTTTTTACTCGAGTTCCCCCTCAACCATTTTCCAGCCAAGGCTTAGTTCTGCTCTCGGAGCCCTACTGAAGAAAACTGGCAGCCAGAGGAGGGGAAGGGATTATGAGTGAAAAGCAGGCCGGTGGAGGGATTTGAGCATCTTCCAACTATTATGCCCCTGCTTTTACATTTCCCCTCTATTTGGTATGACTTTGGAAGTGACCCAGGTTCTGTCTACCCACATAGACTTGTGCCTTCCACATGTCCTTATCCTCTTTTGGCTCTGTGTGGGCTATGATGCCAACTGAGGGGATTAAGTGAAAGCCTTCATGAGAAACTATGCGACTAAGTGTTGGCATGGAGCTGTGTTTTATTTCTGCTTCTCTCAGAGGCTGGAGAAGCCAAAGCTCAGTAGGGGAGCACACCCACTGCACGGAGAAGGGCCCAGGTCCATTCCTTTAGCTAGGGTTGCCAACCTCCTGGTGGGGCCTTGAGTTCTCCTGGAATCACAACTGCTGTCCAGACTACAGAGAACGGTGTTCCTGGAGAAAATGGTAGCTCCAGAGGGTAGACTCTATGGAATCACATCTACGCTGAGCTCCTCCCTTCCCCATTGAGAGTCCTCCCCAGGCTCTGCTACCAAATCTCTGGGCTGGCTTTGGCAACCCTAAGATAACAGGTTTGGTGAAAGATCTTTCTTTGCCAGAGAGCCAGAAGGCCATCTGTCAGTTAGCGTAGATGACTGAGTTAGATGAAGGCAGCTTCATATGTTTACCCTGCGAGTAAACTGTTAGGATTGCCAACTTTTTACCAGCTCCTGCTCCTTTGTCATTAAGAGCTGACTGATATACAGACATCTACCGGGAAATCAGACTTACCTCCATGCCCTGAAATGTTTCACCCATTGGCTTATGCTGCTATTGAAGTCGCAGGAGTAAACTGGGCTATATTTTTTCCTGGTAAGTTGGCAACCAAACTGCCATTTCCATGTGTCATTTGGTCTGCTCCTCCACCGTGTTTTTGGTTCATTCTGGGCCTTTCATTCCTTTGCATGCAGCCCCTGCTCTCTGTCTACTTGGCTTTGTGAAAAGAAATGTAAATTTCTAAGGACAGAAAAATGCCCTTTCCTTGTCTCCAGGTAGAGAAATGTTTAGCTTTCCTTGTTGTTCCCTTCAAGAATGTCGGCACAAAAAAAAGAGATAAGTTTCAGTCCTGGTGCATAAATCTCCCAATCCTCATGGGTGCATCTGGCTAAAACTACCCCCCCCTTCTTGAATTGCGCTTCCTTGACAGGGGCTGGTGAGAGGCCAGGGGTTGCTATTCCAGGGCTTCTGCACAACTTCCGGAGGCCCCTGGCCCTGCTCTTTGCAGCTGGCATCTGGTTGCCTGCCCCCTTTAAATCAATGAGTAGCAACAAGAACTGGGAAAAGGAGCAGCTGTCCCTGATCATCACCTAGGGAGGCCAACCCCCAGGTGGGGCTGGAGAGCTGCTGGGATTACAACTGATGTCCAGACGACAGATCAGTTCTGGCTGGAGAAAATGGCTGCTTTGGAAGACAGACTCTATGGCATTATACCCGGCTGAGCTCCCTCCCTTCTCTAAACCCTACCTCCACCGGCTCCACTCCCAAATTTCCAAGAATTTCCCAACCTGTAGTTGGCAACTCTATAACCACCTTCACCACCAGTCACTTCTTGATCAGCTCATCTTACTATATCAAAGGAGAGCCGTATTAGTGATGACTTACCTTTTATTGCAGTTCTCCAAGCCTCTGAAACCTCAGATGAGCCTGCAGCAGGTCAGCTGGGGTCGGGGTGGGAAGGACGGGCCTGCCTGTGTAGCCCTTCCCAGCTATGATTGGGCCGTGGCTGGCGTGGGAAGGACGGGCCTGCTGGCATAGCCCTCCTTAGCCCTTCCCAGCCACGATCGAGTTGGTGCCAGGGTGGGAAGGACCGGCCTGCCTTCACAGCCCTTCTCAGTGCTGATTGAGCCGGACCCTGGAGCGTTCCTGTGCTCTGTACCAGCCTGATTTCCGTGCTCTGTGGAGTGCAAGAGCACCACTGGAGCCATGCCATGAGCCCTGGAGCACTCCTGCACTCCACAGTGGGCCGATTTCTAGAGCCTTTTCTTTAAAAATGGGCTTTGTTGCTAGTTTTTAGGATATTTTTGCTGTCAACTCTATCTTGCTATTTATGTTGTTTATATATTTTATTGTCTTCAAAGCTTTAAAAAAGATCTTTGGATGTTTTAGTAATAGGTTTACTTTTTAAAACCCTAGTCCCCCGCCCCATGGAGTACTGCTCTCTCACCCCACTAAATTTCTGCCTGTGAGCCTGGTGGGTGGGAGGTTTTCTCTTAATATCAAAAGGCAGCCTCTGTGTTAACAGGAAGTTATTACGTCTTTCACCTGGTCATGCCTCCAGCCCATAACCCTTTTTTGGAAAAAAATAACATTTTTTGGTGGGGTGGTAGGGCGGGAGAGAAATCATGTCACACTAAGATAAAGACATTATCTCTGGAGCCAGGAATAAAAAATATATGTGGCATCCGGACACCATACAGTGTCCACATCAGCCATTTTCTCTTAAGGAACTCTGGAGATCTCTGTAGTATGGAGATGAGTTATAATTCTAGGATATCTCTAGGTCCCACCTGGAGGTTGGCAACACTACCCAGGCTCCATTCCCAAATCTCCAGGAATTTTCCAACCTTGAGTTGGCCACTCTATGTTTTTAGCGCTGTGGGAAGAAGATGGCATCTCCACAGAAAGACGCAGCCTCTGGCCCCGGGGGCTTCACAGATGTACATTTTGTATTTGAGTGTTTAACTGGGTGTGTGTCTATTAGTGTTTGAGTAAGTATATGTGTATGAGTGAATTGATTCTGAACACTTTGTACTTCATTCTGCAACTGCCGAGGTATCCGTTCTGACCTTTTCACTGAGGGTTGTGTAAAGTTTACAAATTGATCAGTTTCTACAACGGCCTGTGAAAACACAGCAGTTTAACTTACAATCTGCCACGAGAGCTCTTGAAAGTATTAGCGACGGTTAACAAGTTAATTAGCAAAAAAACGTATTTATCTGATCTTGCTGCTCAACTTTTCCCTTATCTGTTTACAGTATCCTGTAATCTGCTTAACTAACATTCACTTGACATCATACAATTCCATCTCGCTTTGAGGGGCGTGCCTCCATCTTTTCTGTTTGGGCCTTTTTGACAGCCGAGACATTTCTCTAGCTTGTCCTCTGAAGCCTAAATGGGAGAGAGGGCAAGTCTCCTTCTACATCCAAGCGCGAGTCAGTGAGAGCGCACGAGCGAATATCACAGAAACCGCATTTAGTCCAGGCTGTTGGGTTGGTTGCTTTTCCCTGTTGCTTGCTAACATAATGATTGAACTTTATTTGACAAAAACAGGCTTCGACGTTACTCAGGCTAATGGATTCTCTTGAAGCATCCCTTCCTGGCCTCCCCTCTGTCCCTTTCCCATCCTCTCTTTTCCCTTTTCTATTTATTACAATTGTGTTTGGTACTTCAAGACCTAGCTGGAGGCTATTTGAGGCATCTGGGGACTCCTATTTGATGAAATTTCGTGTTCCCCAATTATACCAAACTGCCGCTTGCAAACATCAAAGTTCCTACAGTAATGCCTTTCTTTTTTTAAATTCATCCGAGTTTTCCCTCCACATTTAGAGCCAAGCTACAAATGACGGCTGACACAGGTTGGACACTTGTCAGCTTCCCTCAAGTTTTGATGGGAAATGTAGGTGTCCTGGTCTTGCAGCTTGGCTCTCCATTTAATTGAAGTTTACAGAGCGGCAGTCTATGGGAGGGAGAACATGCAGTCGGGAGGGGATTGCAGGCGTCGGGCACTCGCCAGGCACCCCCCCCTTCCCCTCCGCTTTGTGTGTGTGGGTTTCTGTAAACTTCAATTAAATGGAGAGCCAAGGTGTAAGACTAGGATGCCTACATTTCCCATCAAAACTTGAGGGGAGCTGACAAGTATCCAACCTGTGTCAGGCGTCACTTGTAGCTTGGCTACCAGAAAGAAAACTTCCATCTTGCAGCCAAAGCATTCGTCCAACATCAGCACCTGAAGAATGTAGATTCAGTGCCTGACTGGCTTTATTTTCCTCCTCCTTTGTTGCCTTGAAAGGAGTTCCCCCAAGATAAGTTAAGTGGCTACAGTTTCTGTGTCAATGGGTGCTCCCTATGGACAAATAAGCAATGGTTCGTGGTCCTTCTCAAGTACCTCCTATAGGGTTGCCAACGAAGGGACTCCTGGGCGTGGGGCTCTGTGTCTCGTGGCATTACGATTGCTGGTAGGGATGCCAAGCTATAGCGGAAGGCCTCCTGGCTTTCCCTTTCATTCCCTGCCAGAGCCCAAGGAAATGGGAGGGGAAAAATAATTGCACACCAGGGCTATAACTTCTGGTCAAACCACAGAGTTTTTGTGAAATGTTAATGTCCACTCTGCCATTTCTTGTTTTTATTGGAAATGAGGTAAATGTGCTGGCTTGACGGGCTGGCGTATCATGCCCCATTCCCCAATTCCTTCCAAGGGTTTGGCGCTGTGGCCTGGCAACTAGGGAACATTTGGGGGTAGGCATGAAGATATGAGGAGTGCTGCCACTCTGCTGGTGTTGCATCACTTCCAGGGAAAACCCAAAAGTGAGGTGATGCCTCTAGGAATTGTCAGAAACTCTGTGGCAAAACCAGTGATTTTTAGATATGTTGATGTCACTTCTGTTTTTTCCCTGGAAGTGAAGTAATGCTACTGTGCTTGTGGCAATTTTAAAATTTATTCTTCTCCCACTTGCTGATAGAGCAGCAGTGAGGTTTGCTGGTGGGAGCTCTCCCACTATAGTGGGAGACTTGATAACCATATGTGGCATCAAATGATGCTTTGATGTCACTTCTGGTCATGTAAATGGAAATGATATCATGTGTTACTGCTGATGCTCTAGCAACTCACCAAAACTCTATGCTTTCACTGGAAGTGATATAATAATAATAATAATAATATTCGATTTATATACTGCCCTTCAGGACAACTTAACAACCACTCAGAGTGGTTTACAAAGTATGTTATAATTATCCCCACAACAATCACCCTGTAAGGTGGGTAGGGCTGAGAGAGCTGTGACTGATCCAAGGTCACCCAGCTGGCTTCAAGTGGAGAAGTGGGGAATCAAGCCCAGTTCTCCAGATTAAAGTCCTGCCACTCTTAACCACTACACCAAACTGGCAGAATCATTACAGCTTCGTCATGGTATCACATTTTTGGCTCAATTTCTCCCGCCGTTGCACTGGGGAGCAGGCAGGGAACTGGGAACAAAGGACCTGGTCCCTCTAACCTCCAGTTCCAGTGAGGTAGAGGAAAGTCAGGATTGGCTCCATGCTTTGTGGAAGAGACGCTTTGTTGAAGGACCTAATGGGCACCAGGGAACCTATGGGTTTCAAACATTCCACATTCAGGATCACTCTTGTACGCTGAAACCAGGGATTATTACTTTTCTTCCCAGCTTTCTATCTCATACATGTCTCCATGTAATGCCTGTTGTTAGTAACGTAACATATATCCATCAATCAATTTTCAGTTTATTCCTGAAACAGTCTCTAGGAGTTATTCTGATAGTTGCTCTCTGAATGCCTAAGGATCATTGCCTCAGGTTCTGTCATTGTGGTTTCAGTGTACAGCAGAGTGACTGCGTAAGGCATCTTTGGCTGTTCTGGTTTTTAAACAGGGAGAGGTCAGAGCTGCGTACAGAAGGTCCTAGGTTCCATCTCCAGTTAACCAGTCTGAGGTATCCAGTTTTGGGGGAGACCTTCCTCTGTCTGAGAGAACCCTGGAGAGCCACTGCCAGTTGGAAGAGATGAGACTGAGAGTCTCTACATGAAACACCTCAGTGCTTGTTTGTCAAGTGCAGGGAGACGCAATGTTAGCCAGGAAGCGCAATTTAAAAAGACAGCTGGTGGAGATCGCTCCTTAAAGGGTTTGTCAATTTCATCTTCCCCCACCAAAGGTTCTGTCAATTTCACCTCTCCAGTCTAAAACTTCGTGGGATCTCAACCAGAGGGCAGCGAGGAATGGAAATGTGCCGGAGCTGCCTTCCAGAGCCAGGCTTGGACCTGGAGAGGTTATAATGGGTTGAAGTTTCCCTTCTGGCATTTCACAGCCCCTTCACACAGCTCCAGTGTAGAGCAAAGCCTTTGCCCTGCCTCTAGCTCTGTATTTTAAAACTGTCCTTCCTGGCTACCATTGCATCTTCCCAAACGTGTTCTTCATGTATCAGATGTCTTTTGTACAGAGACTCTGAGTTGGAGACCAGCCGTGAAGTAGGTCAACAAACTTTCTAAATTAAATATGCAATGTTCCATAAAATTTAGTAGTACGATAACGGTATGGATTCCATAAGTTCAAAGTGGGCAATTTGAACCTTGTAATTACTTTTTTCGGGAGCGATATCACACATACCATCAAAACAATGACATAATTAAAGTCTCTGTGCAGCCTCTTAGCATCGAACCTAAGAGGAGGATCCCTCTTGCATCTCTGCATGCTTTTGCTTCCCCTTCTCCTAGTCAGGTTCACCTAGAATACATGTCTTAGAGGAGAGGGCTCCTCTAAGGGTATCTCATTCTTAATTTCACAGCTGGAGTAAGCGTGTTAAATGGAAAGAAACCGGGATATAATTTTAGCATGTTTATTTAGTTTACCTTTGTCAGCCATGCTCATTTCATGCATGATATAAAACTTCTCAAGATTTTTTTCTAATATTCTATAGTAGTTGAACTGAAATATTTGATTAGAGGCAAATGTCTCATTTAAGAAATCGCGCGCTCTCTCTCTCTCTCTCTCTCTGTGGATTACCGAAGTGTACACGCACAGTGGGGGAATGACTGCTTGAAGGAGACTATTCTCTGCACCTTGGGATTTACCTCTGCTTGCTCTTTTTTTCTAGCATTTATTTCCTTTCTTCCCTTGCATTTCCCCTGTTGCCCCCCACCATCTTTTCAAGATGCTCTACCAGCAGACGGAGAAAAGAAACACCAAATATTGTCCTGAACGTGTGACAATCTTGCTGCAATTTTAATGAGCTTGTTTAAAAATGCATGGGGGCAGATTGCCTTTCTAGGCAGGGGGAGCTAATTGGGTTGTGTGTGGTCCCATTAGCTTGAAAAGCAGATGGGGCGGTGGAAGGAGAGAGCTTCTCTCACTCTCTCTGTCTCAGCATGCAACCACGGAGATGCACTCAATGGTCTCTCGACCACTGGGTAATCACAGCAGCAGGAAATCTGGAATGACTTGGCCAGCCTGCAGATGGTGAACAAGGGACTGTCTCCTTTCATCTGGAACAAGGGACCAGGCCCTCTGCCCCATATCAGGGCTATGTTTTGTCCATAAAACCTCTGGTGCTTGACTCTTTTTTCCTCTGAAAAGAAAAAACTTTTTTTAAAAACGGGGGAAAGAGTTAGGAGCATGCAAAGGATGTCTTTTCTCTCTGACAGAAAACAGCTTTAGTGCTGCCAATGTACAAGGAGAGGTCTTTGAGCATAGAGCTACCAATCTCCAGGTGGGGGCTGGTGTTCTCCTGGAATTACAACTGAACTCCAGACTACAGAGATCCATTCCTGTAGAGGAAATGGCTTTGGGGGATGGACTCTATAGTCTTACATCTTTATTGAGCTCCATCCCCTCTTCAAATGCTACCCTCCTCCACCACTCCCAAATCTCCAGGAATTACCAAAGTCAGAGTTGGCAACTGTATTTGAGCATGTACAGAGCTTCCTCATCTGAAAGGATTTTTTAAAAAAAATCTGATATAATGGACCCCCCCATCAAAGAATTGTTGTGAATCATATTGAAGCATTTAAAAACTTCCCTCTGAATTATTCTTAGGTTTTGATTGAAGAGGAAACTCCAAATTGGTTCCCAGCTTTGTGTGAGGTGAAATTTTGACATATTCTAGAAAGTTAGCAGGCCCACGATCCCTTCCCCCACAGGATTTAGATCTTCTGTCCAGAGAATAAAAGGTGTTGGAAAAGGCCTTTTTGTGCCTCAGGAGTCAGGACTAAACGACTTGTTATCCATTTTAGTCAGATCTGGCTTCTCCAGACAGGGCTTGCTTTCCCCTCAGTCACACAGGGGCTGATTCTGCACGGCTTACCTGAAGCCGGGACGTTGCAGAACATTGTGGATCGTGCCAGAAAAAATGTGGAAGATCGCGTTTTCTTGCGTGAGTTTTGTGCGATGTTGTGCAAAACTCGCGCGAGAAAATGCGATCTTCCACGTTTTTTCCAGCATGTTCCGCAACGTCCCGGCTTCAGGTAAGCCGTGTGGAATCTGCCAGGGATGTTGTGGCAATTGAGTGGCTACTGCCCTTGAGCTGCTTGGAAGAAAGGCAGGACAAAAATGTAATCGAGCACCTGCTTTGCACGCAGCTGGTCCCAGGTTCAGTGCCCGGCATCTCTACTTACTTGGGTAGCATATGCTGGGGAAAACCTTTCTCTGCCCCAGGACCCAGAGAGCTGCTGCCAGACAGAGAAATTTGATTGACCAATAGTCTGGTTTGGTATAGGCCGAATTCCTATGTCCAACTCCCATTTATTTATAGTCTATGCCAGCCTGAGAGAAAGCTTTCTCAGCTGGGGAATATGACTGTCAGGTAGCTAAGATGCCCAGCTTGTTATTCCAGAATTGTTGGACATTTTGATGCCTTAGGAAGAAAATCCAGAATGTCAGGACCGATTAAGGTAACCAGTCGTCCCTTATTCTGTAATGGGGCTGGCTTTAGCCGTGGATTTAACTGGAGACCCAGCAGTGTGAGTCGGTGATGGTTCTTTCATAAATCCTATCCCCTTTTTTCAGCAGTGGCCTAGCTGTCTCCTCAGAGAGGAAACTTAGGAGCTTGTGAGGCAAAGGAAGGAGCCGTTGATGGGGGAATTGATCTAGGCTTTATGACTTATTAGGAACAATTAGACAGATGGGGAATTGAGGCTGTGCCAGCTTTGCCAAAGCAGCACTGAGCATAAAGAAATGGTGTGCCTGGGTGTGTGAATGAGGGATCGATGTGGGAGAATGAACACAACATAGATTTGAGAACCTTCAGGAGATCAGGTGCTTCTTGAAGCCAGTAGTTCCAAATGCCGTGTGGCAGTGAGCCAAGTTGCATTGTGTGTGTGTGTGTGGGAGGGAGGGAGAGGCAAATCCCTTTTTAAAGTCACTAGTCACTGTGATGGGGGGAGGATTTCTTTCCAGCCTGCTAAGAGCTTAAGTTGACTCTAAATATCTATTCAATGAGAGAATTAGCTTGTGAAACCAGGGCTGAATCCACACTCCCTTTTTGTTTCTGCGTCTTTTTCGCAAGCGGTGCACTGTTCACACAGATACTCACATGCTCATCCATTCAGCGTGTTCCCCGCTATCACCGTGCCACAATTGCGCTGTCCCTCAAAACCACGTGATAGTGGTGGAAATCCGTTTTCTCCCCGCCCTTTTTTTTTTAACAGTGCATAACGGTCGGCATACTGGTAAACCAGCCGCAGTGAGCAGCGGTTTGCGGGGGAAAAGGAAATGGTCACTGGAGCATGCGTATGTCACACGGGGACCATTTCCCTATTGTGTCCGGCCATTCTAACGAGTGCGAGGAGCCAAGCTGAGCAATTCAAAAGTATAAAACTGAGCATCAGAATTTCCTAACAATGGCTTAAATGTGAAAATCTAGTTTCAAATTTGCCCACCATACCAACCAGCCAATGGTTAGAAAGCGTTCTGTGACGAGCAAAAAATGAGCCAATCAAAGACGAGGGGGATGGTACATTGCCATTTCTAGAAATTCAAAATATCGGTATACCGGATAATTGAGCTTTTTTTTTTAAAAAAAGGGAAGTGATGTGTGCCCTCAATTCTGACGGCAGAGGATGGAACTGCCCACGGTAACGCTTTACTCGGTGGTGTGTGGAGAACTGATTGTGCCATGAAGACGCACCGGAAGAGTGGATGTGAGGATGCACAGCCTGGTAGCGGAATTAAGCCGATTGCCATGACAGCGCAAGATAAGCGGAAGATGAGTGAGTGTGGATTTGCCCCAGGTACAGTCATAGCCAGTAACTTAAGATCATTTTTTAAAAAGGCCTCCTCCTGTTACTGGTTCCCAGTACCTGGTAATCAAAGATATACTGCCTCTGAACATGGAGGTTCCATTCTGGTAACATGACTAATACTTTTCTCCTCTGTAGATCTGTGTAATGATTTTAAAGTGGCCTTTGCTATATTTTGTGGCAGGGAGTTGCATGAGTTAGTTGGAGTCTGTGGGAGGCATCTCGAACTAATGGATTCGGTACAATCAGGGCTTTTTTTCAGCCGGAATGCGGTGGAATGGCATTCTGGCACCTCTAGAAAATGGTCACATGGCCAGTGACCATTAAACTTTAAAATCCCCCCCTTGCTCTAGCTGATGGGCACCAGTCAGCTGGAGCAAGGGGGGAGTTTAGATTGCCAGTGGCGTGGAGGGCAATTTAAACTCCCCCCTTGTGGGAGCACTCCCGGGGGTGGCACTACCCGGCACGATGATGTTACTTCCCAGAAGTGACTTTGTCACGCGGTCTCGGGAGTGCATGCGTACTTTGCGCGCATGCATGTGGTACCAGGGGCATCGCCTCCTGCTGGGAATTGCCCCATGTGCTGCCAGTTCACTGAGTTCCACCACTTCTTTTCGCAGAAAAAAAGCCCTGGGTACAATAAAACTCCCTTTGCTCCAGGTGGGACACTGGGGCTGACCAAGGTCTACACAGCCCCAGAGAAACGTAGCTCTCTGCTTACAGCCTCTTGCTGTCCCATGCCCTCTGTTCTGCTTTGAGAACAGTTTCTCGGTAATAGGATGCTAATGTAGGGAAATTGCACTGACTGCAAGAAGAGACGGACTGGGAGACGAACTGGAAGCCCAAAAGCAGCAGTTTCTTGTTAGCTAGGCTGTACAAACGTCACTTCTCATTATAGGCGATGGGCTTCTGGGACAGGCAAAGGTTGTGGAACAGATGATAGTAAATCTGGAAGAGATGCCCTGGCATATGCCTTGAAACTTCATGACATTTCATGCCCCCAAGATTGTTCTGTTTTGCCCCAGATCTATATAACCAGATCTTTAAATTTCTTCCTCTACTTTCTGTTCAGCTTGCTAGTACCTTGTTAGTACGATCACAAGCAGCCTCCCCCCCCTTCACCCCTTGCCCTGGGCATTCCAAATCACAGAATCTCATAATTTTGATATCCTCTATAAGGGATAAATGAATGTTTCTCATTTCATTTATTTTTAGACTTGTTTCTGTTTTTATCAACTATTGTGGTTCTCCATTTTCCACTGGCGGTTCAGTTGTATGGTGCATGAGTGTTGTAGGGCTTTTATATGACACATACCTGGTATTTTAGACAGACAATGTATGTCATTTATATAAATAGCTAGTGAAGGACCAGCAAGGAAGCATGAGGGAGGAGAAATCTCATTTTCCTTCTGATTACCTCTTCCTCCTCTTCCTGTCACTGCTGTCGTTCTCCTCTGGCCCCTACTCTGAGGTCCGGTCCTGAATCTCAAGGCAGATCCCTTGTGGGCATTATGGTTGCTATGGCAATCCAAAATGGCTTCCAAACTCCTGCTGGTTTTTCTGATGTCTGTGCATGCGCTGACATTGCTAGCAGGATTTTTGGTGTGGGGGTTATCCCAAGTTGGGTTTATTTTTATAAATTTTAGATTTTTTTCCTGCAGACCTGGAGGTTCCTCCGGGCTTAGCAGAACCTTTCTAGTTAGTCCAGCGGCAGGCCCCATATCTGTATGTGGGCCAGGACTTTGCAATTAGATATAGTATAATATGTCTAATGGTGATGTACACATTCACCTGGATTGCCAACCTTCAGGTGAGCCCTGGAGTCCTCCTGGAATTACATCTCATCTCCAGGCTACAGTTCCCTCAGGTTGCCAGGTCCAGGCTGGGAAATTCCTGGAGATTTTGGTGGTGGGAACCTGGAGAAGGCGGGGTTTGGGGAGGGGCCTCAGAATGGTATAATGCCATAGAATCTACCCTCCAAAGCCGCCATTTTCTCCAGGTGAACTGATCTCTGTCACCAGGAGATCAGTTGTAATCTCCAGCCACCACCTGGAGGCTGGCAACACTAAGAAGATGGCACCTTCAGAGCACAGACTCTATGGCATCATATCCCTGTTGAGCTCCATCCTCTCCCCAAACTCCACACTCTCCAGGCACCAGCCCCAAATCTCCAGGAATTCCCCCAGCTGGAGATGACAGCCTGAATCTTGATGTTACAGATAACTGACACATTGATTAACAAACAATTCAAAAAGTTTCTGTAGCCCAGATGCTGGCTGTTGTGATTCCTTTATTAGGAATTAGTACACATGAGGTTTCAAGAAGTAATAAATGCACACAGAAGTCCTTTAGTGCACTGGCATAAATCATAGGATAATTTGTACTTAGATTACTAGCAACCAACTTTACTGTTGCATAAGCATAAGCTTTCGAGAACCACAGTTCTCTTCATCAAATGCATGTCAGATGCATCTGATGAAGAGAACTGTGGTTCTTGAAAGCTTATGCTACAGTAAAGTCAGTTCGTCTTAAAGGTGCTACTGGACTCTTTGCTATTTTGCTACTACAGACTAACATGGCTAACTGCCTCTCTGTAACGTATCCATAAGAAGCTTTTTAGTACCATAAAAAGCTTTGCCTTCCATCCACATATGGCTTATTCTAGTACCCCATCTCCAATATACCTTAATTTGAAGATTTCATTTTGTTTTTAATAATATGCTTATTATGTTTTTTATTTTATTTTATTTTTTACTTTGTAGATAGATATGTAGACCCCTGTTGGCTCTTTGTAGTTGTGCTTTTGTTACGCTTTACTTTTCTTCTTTTGCTCTCTTTTAACTTTTTCACAATAAAAATAATTTTAAAAAAAGATTTCATTTTGTTTTTCGAAGAGCCATATTTGGTTCCATGCTAAACTACATTTGGCTCTAGAGCCATAGGTTAGAGAGCCCTGGACACATTCTGCTGTTAAAATGGCAGTGTCGTGACACCTAACAAATTTCCTCTTGTTGCGTAAATACTTAGAAAAACCCTCTGAAATGAGGCAGGAGTGGCCAGAATTTGTGGGGACAGCTTTTAGCCCTTTATGAACATGCTTGCTGGAGTGTGCCTGATTTCGGTTTTATCCATTAAATGATTACAGTCTGGGGTCAGCAGGCCTGGCAGATGGGGATGTATGTTGGGGGGCGGCGGCTCTGTGCTAAGGAGGAAGAGGACACTTATGCAACCTGATCAGCTCTTGTTTCTTCTGGGGATGATCACGGGTCCTGCATAATTGATGACTGGTTGTGGGTTCCACTGGGGAACGGGGGCTGCATTTTGGGGGAGAGGGTTGTATTAAGAGGCACTAAAAGCTCGTTAGCGGATAAATTATTCAGTCTCTGCATCTGTTGATGGGGAGGGGTGAAACGCCTGGCAGCTGATGTCACTGCTGGCCAATGGGCACAAGAGAGGTTGGTGTATCCAGGGGTGTGTACTGAGGATGTGGCGCAAGGTGTAGATTCTGAACCCTGGCAATTAGCTTTTTTTCTGAAGAGCTGCCACCACTTCTGCTTTCTCTGTTCCTTCCCCTTTAGCCTCTGTTGACCAGGTTTTGCAATGTGTCTAAACCTACTGAACCTGCTTGATCTATGACAGGGAGATTAAAAAGTGGTAGGGCACACAAGGAAATGGCCTTGAGTCCACTTTTCTACCCTCTTAAAAATATTCTGATTTGAGCTTGTAGCTCTCCAGGTGACGGCTTTTCATGAATTCCTGGGGAAGTGGCTAGGGCATGAAAAAGAATTGCAGGACTGCAAAGGGTGCTCATCTCCTGTTTTATCGATAACGTTATTAAGAATAAGTGAATGTTCCCTATTTCATTTATTATTATATTCATTTCTATTTCTGTCAACCAATTCATTTCTCCCCTTGTCACTTTTGCCTTTCTTTTAACAACAATATCCGATTTATATACTGCCCTTCAGGACAACTTAATGCCACACTCAGAGCAGTTTACAGAGCATGTTATTATTATCCTCATGACAATCACCCTATGAGAGAGCTCTGAAAGAGACTCACCCAAGGTCACCCAGCTGGCTTCAAGTGGAGGAGTGGGGAATCAAACCTGGTTTTCCAAATTAGAGTCCTGCTGCTCTTAACCACTACACCAAACTGTGTGTGCCTGTTATACCACTTATATTCATTAAGTATTAATTAATTAATTTATTTATAATCCACCTTTTCGTTGAGACTCAAGGTGGATTACACAGGGCAAGTCAATATGAGCAACAGCTAAAACATTCAGCAAAAAATACAATAGAGTATGGGTTGCATCAATTTGAAAACAAGCATCAATTTGAAAACAAATCCAAATGCAGAGATGACACATTGCCAAAACAAAGCATAAATGATTTAACACGACCTATTTAATGATGCAGAAACTACCCAGTAGGAGCGTATCTACGTCCATGGACAGTACCCAGTCACTGGTATTTTTGATGCTCATTTATTGATGTGCAAGGGGGGGTTGAAAAGTGAGAACTTTTTATACACAAATTTTGGTCTGAGGAGATGGAGAGTGAGTGTGGTATAGAAAACTAGAGTTGGGAAGTGGTGGTGGAGAATGCCCTCAAGTCATAGCTGACTTACAGTAACCCCTGGTGGGATTTTCAAGGCAAGAGGCTAACAGAGGTGTTTTGCCATTGCCTGCCTCTGCAGCCCTGGTCTTTGTTGGAGGTCTCCCAATTACTAACCAAGGCTGACTCAGCTTCTGAGATCTAAGATCAGGGCACCTGGGTCAGGAGAGTTGGGAAGACCTGGGTTCAAATCCTCACTCTCTACCAGGAAACTTGCTATATGTGACCTTGGGCCAATACCAGACTCTCAGCCTGACCTGAACAAAGGAGAACAATGGATGCCATGGCATGGAGAGAGTCCATGGCTCAGTAACAGAGCGCCAGCTTTGCATGCAGAAGGCTCCAGTTTCAATCCTCAGTATCTCCAGTTAAAGGTGATGTGAAAGACCTCAGCCTGAGACCTTGGACGACCACTGCCAGTCAGAATATACGTTACTGACTGTGTTAGCTGGGTAGCTGAGTTGGTCTGCAGTAGAACAGCACGATTCTGAAGAAGGGCAGCCCTGACTCCTGAAAACTCATACCCTGAAAATCTTGTTGGTCTCTAAGATGCCACTGGACTCAAATCTTGTAATACTGACTGAGATGGATGAATCATCTGGTTCTGTGTAAGGGAACTGCCTCAGAATGTGTTCAGGTTTGTTTATGGCACCTTGAGCTCCCTGGAGGAAAGGTAGTGATAAAATTTACTCAATAGGGAAATGGTGTGAAATAAAATATCGTGGGTTGGATTATGAAATACCGGCATAAGAAATCTGAAATCATCCCTAAGTTATAAACTGTTTCTACACCGTCTATTCAAGGAGCTGTGCATTAATTACACAGTCATCCTATTCCATCATCATAACAGCCCTTTGATGTTGGACTGGTTGAGGCAGCTCAACTGCCCCAAGGTTACTCTATGAGCTTTATGGCCGAGGTGGGGGTTTGGATCCATTAATATTTCTTATCTTAAGATAAGAACTGAGATGGATCTAGCCCCACGAGCAATGGTTTTTTAAAAGTCCAGTTTGGAACAGGTTATTTTAAAACACTTGTTCATTTTGTTCCGCAAAAGCAGAATGGCACCAAAAGTCCGGGGAAATCGCTCTCTCGGTCTTGATTCTGCTGATTTGTATAAACCGGCTCTCTCCCTGTCAAGAGGAGAAACGGGCTCTTGTATTCCTGCCAAGCCACCATCCCGTCTGAGCTCCACCTTCTGGAACTCAGCCAGAGAGTCTGATGCAGACATTGAAAAGCCATTAAAGAGATAATCCAATTGTACCAGCGCTTTAGTTCTCCTACAGGGAGTCATTTCAGAGCGGCTCAACTTTCCTATCAAATGCATTTTGACTTGGGCTGGTTGTAGCGGAGCCAAAAGAAAACAGGGAGGTACCATACATCGGGGTGGACGGGACAGAATACGAATGACAGAAGAGCCCCGCTGTGTCAGATCCAAATAGCCCATCTAGTCCAGAATACTGTTTCCCACAGTAGCCAATCAGATGTTGAACAAGACCATAGCCTGCTTTTGTTGTCGGTATTCAGGGGTAGCCTACCTCTGAACATGGAAGTTCCATTTAGCTATTGAGGAGCTTATTCTCCATGAATGTGTTTATTTCCCCTTTTAAAACTACTGGTACTACCTGACCATCACTAGTGGTAATGCCATTAAGTTAATTACAATAACAACCCAATACAATATAAATATAAATAGTGTGTAACACATTCTAAATACTTTAAAGAACTATTTTCTATTTCTTTTTTACAAACGCTTCAAAGCTATACTATCTAGTAATTTATACAAACAGACATAATGACACTCTAGACAATGCAGGTGTGTTCAGCTAAACACTGCATTGTCTAGAGTGTCATTATGTCTGTTTGTATAAATTACTAGATAATATAGCTTTGAAGCCCTTGGGGCGTGGCTGGGAAGAGATTGCTCCCAGGTTGCCATTGGACTCTCATGGGTGTGGCCATGCACCATAGGGCTTCTGGGTAGAGGGAAGTTAATGGGCATGCCCCAGCCATGGGTAGGCGGTCTAAAAGGCTGGAGGGAGAAGGCCAAAGAGGACACACCAGCTCTGGCTCCCAGCTCAGAATAGGGTTGCCAGGTCCCCTTACCCTCCTGGTGGGAGGAAGACGGGCTGGGTACTCACCATTTTGAAGAACTTTGCATACGCACAAAGTTTGTGCACCCTCCTGGTGCCGATGTGATGGTGTCATTTCCGGAAGTGATGTCATCATGCCGTCTGCAGGAATGCTCCCACCAAGTGAAGCGCAAGAGCATTTCCGTGGCCAATGTGATGATGTTACTCCTGGAAGTGACGTCATCAGGCCCTACCAGGAGCATGCCCATTGTGGGCTTGCCTGGGAGGTATTTTGCCTCCAGGGCCTGTTCCCTGCACCTTTCCCCCCTGCTGGCCAGGTGAGTGATAGCGGGCGGGGGGGGGGGCTGAGGCTGGGAGTGGGAGTGGGAGATCCCCCATCGTCCCTGGGGGACCAGCAGCCCTAGCTCAGAAAGAAGTTAGTATTGGGGAGAGGAGGTAGAATAGGGTGGTACTGAACAACTCCCCTCTGTTAAAGCCAAGGGAAGGCACTTCAGCCAAATCAGATCTGGCCATGGCCAGGAACCTAACAGGACAGGCTACAGGGGGAAGACTGTTTAGTTTCAGACCTTGCTTATGGGTATCTTGAGGGTGCAAGTGCTGACAGTGCTGGGAACAGATTTGGTTTCTATGACGCAGCAAGAGAATTCCCTTTTCTACGTTAACAAGGGCAAGGCATTTGTTTCGGTCCTTTCAAAAGCCAGCCAATATATATTTTTTTGTCCTAAAAAGAGCCCTTAAATTCTGGTTTAAGGAAAATGTCAAAGTGGATATCCCTTTAAAAAGGGAACAGTAATTGTTTTGTTTCAGGACTCTACAGCTTATTTTCTCCGCACACACCCCGCCTGCATCGCCTCCCGTGCATCTCTCTTTTAGTATCCTGGCACCTCTCTTGGCCAGCTTCCCTGCTGCAGTTCGGATGGAGCCAGCCTAGCAGGTGTTCTGCTCCAAGGCAGACCTGCCGGCTGCGCCTCTTCAGAGCTGGAGTTAATGAAATTACTGTATTTGGACCATTAGGGTTATCTCCAGGGAGGGAGGTGATTAGAAAATGGCTCTCTTCCTCTTCCTCAGGACCACAAGGGAGTCCTTATTGGATTAGAAGCAGGCAGGAAATGGACCTCTTGAACAAAATGCCAGGATGTAGAGAAGGACTTTTCATTTTCTGTTTATTGGTCTTTTTGGAACAAGGAGCTGCAAAGGGAAGGCAAACAAGGATCTCTGCCAGGGTTGGCTAAATGTGAGATTTCACAATAATTTTGGTGTCCAGGGTGGCTAACTGACCAGGAAAAAATATAGCTTAGTCAGTTTGGGGGTGGAGGGTGGGGGGCAAGTGGCTAGGAATGCAAAGGGCAAAGTCATTTTCCTGCTCAGCCCCATCTGTTATTTTTAAAAGCTGTGTACCTCCAATGTATACACAGGTTTTTCTGCTGAGCTCCACCCTAAACCAGCTGTTAAATTATAGAGTGCCACCCTCAGATCTTCTGGGGACGCAGATGAACTGGGTTCTGGCCATCATAAGATGATGTTTCTGGGAATGGAATAGATACCGGGGGATGTATGCAGAGAACTGGGGGGTTGGCGGAGATTTATTTTGTCCTTAGACTTTCTGGGATTCTTTATTTGTCTGTCTTGGTTCTAGTGGGGATCACATTCCTGGCAGTAATTTTTTCTGCCAGCCAATTGGTAAGGACTAGAGATGGGCACAAACCAAAATATAAACCAAAGTTCATCACAACCAAGATGGTTTTTGATTTGCGAATCGGTGGTTTGTTGGAGCTCATTTCTTATGAACCGTGACAAACCGCTATGATTTTTAGAGCGATTCGTTTGGTTCGTTTTTTGGTTCGTCACTGCAGACAGCCTGGTACAGATCAATCTGTTACCTAGGCAGCTGGGGGGGGGGGCGGGAATGGGATTTCTGCAGACCTTCTGTAGCCCCGAAAGTGATGTATGTATGAACCAAATGAACCGATTCATGAACTGGGCAAGTTCATGGCAGTTTGTGGTTTGTAAAATGTGATGAACCATGAACTGCAACGAACTGCCATTTTCCTGGTTCATGCCCATCTTTAATAACGACTATCCCCCCTCATACAAATGATTCTTTCTGCCAAATTTCAAACTACTAGTACAGACAGAGTCCCTAGTTTAGAGAGAATTTAAACTCTCCCTCACAGAGCAGTCACAGCAAGGTAGCAATTGGAGCATAAGTTCTCCCTGCCTCCCCCTCACCATTCTTCACTCAGGACCAAGCTACAAGTGACGAATGACATAGGTTGAACATGTGTCAGCTTCCCTCAAGTTTTGATGGGAAATGTAGGCATCCTGGTCTTGCAGCTTGGCTCTCCGATTGCTGTCCAATGGACTTTTCAACTGTCACTTGTCCAACATTCCACCAAGCTGCCTACATTTCCCATCAAAACTTGAGGGAAGCTGACAAGTATCCGACCTGTGTCATTCGTCACTTGTAGTTTGGCCCTCAGGGTTTAAAGGGTGCTACAAGCAGAGTGTATGAGGGAAAGGAGTGAAACCTTGTCCCTTCCTATGCCTTATTTGTTGCTCAAAAGTGCTTTTCTCCCTTCCTGGCACCAGTAATTGAAGTGAGCTTACGGATTCTACTTGATACTTGAGGGGGCATAGCAAGATGTTTCTGGGAGGTGAAGCAGGCTCTTCATGGAGTTGTAGGATGACTTAAACAGGCATATTCTATTTATTTATTTATTTATTTATTTATTTATTTATATTCCGCCTTTCTCGCTGAGACTCAAGGCGGATTACACAGTGTGAGATTAGTACAATTAGTGGCAAGGACAAGGGCAGGCATTTCCATACAGTGTCAAGAACATTTCCATAAACAATGTCATACGGTAAAAGAATATAAGTTTACAAAGATGTCGTGTTATCAAGGATCCAGTATGGGGTTGAGGAATTGCTGAAACAGAACATAATCAGTTCTAGGACTTACATTGAACAACATAAAGCACGGGTAGGATATAGGAGTACGTATATAAAGCAACAGATAATATGTAAGGCAACATAATATTTAAGGCAGCATATAGGGTATGCCCCTCCTCCTTATTTTACATTCACAACAACCCTGTGAGGTAGGTTATGTTGAGAGAGAGAGAGAGTGATGGATCTCCTACATCCAGTGGTTTTAGGACAGCATGGGGACTCGTACCTGATTCTCCCAGATCCTAGTCCACCACTCTAACCACTACACCACGTTGGCCTTCTCTTAGTTATCTTAAACTGGAACTTGGGACATTGCTGGAACTATCAAGAAATGGAAGAGGACAAATCTGGTTTCTAGTTTTGCTTAATATATGAAAAGGCCCCAATGGAGAGCAGTGTCGGAGGAATCTGGTGACGGGGGCTGTCTTTTGTGCTTTTTTCAGACTAGGATCTGGGAGGGCCCAGGTTCGAACCCATACGCTGCCACAAAGACTGGTTGGGTGTTCTTGGGCCAGTCACACACTCTCAACCTAGCCTACTTCACAAGGCTGTTGTGAGGCTAGAATGGAGGCGAGAAGAATGACATGAACCACTTTGGGTCCTCATTGGGGACAAAGGCGGAGTATAAATGAAGTAAATAAAATAAATGCTGGTGGTGTGTATGACCTAGGAAATTAACTCCATTTCCTTGCAAGCATGGCAGGATGCTAGTCTTATGGAGGACGGAAAGTATGGTTGGATGTTGTTCTCCGCTCCTTAAAATGCTGCTTTGGGAGAAGAGAGGAAATCCAGAAATGTGCTTAGAGGCAGAAGGTATGCCTTCTGTGAATGTGTGGCCTGCGGCGCTGACTCTTGCGGCAGCTCCTCCAGCGATGGCTTCTCCGCAGTGATAAACCTCAATAATTCTATTTAATAATTGCAGGGAATTTATTTAACATACAATAACAGCCTACAATAAATCCCAATTAAATACCCAGTGGGGAAAAAGCGGGCTTCAAAATTGTTTGAAGAATTAAACAAACAGGGTAATGCAAAAGCCAGTGGGAAGAGAGCTGTTAACGGCTTGGCCCGGCAGGAGGAAATTGAATCTTGCTTCCTGGGGTGCCCATAAAGTGGGGACTTGACACCCCAATTTAGTATATTCTTTAAAACTCTATGCATACATACGATGGAGTGAGGTGGTGGGGTCCTGAAGGGATAGAATCGATTGTGCCATTTCAGACTGAGTGGAGAGAGGAAATTGCATATTTAATGCTCCTCTGCAAGCGGAAAGCTAGCGCACTAGGGAGCAAGTTGAGCTATTGGCTTTCTCCCTGCAATGTTTTTACTTTTACTTGTCAGAATGATTATTTTAATATGGAACAGCTTTCAAAAATGGCATTGCCCTCTCTCCAGCTGGATCTGTAGCAGTCCAGTCTGTCATTACAGATGGTACCAACTGGAGAGCCAGCATGGCGTAGTGGATAGAGTGGCGGACTAGAGTCTGAGGAGACCCAGGTTCGAATCCTCACTTCTACCATGGAAGCTCACTGGGAGATCTTGGGCCTGTCACGAACTCTTGGCCTGGCCTACTTCATTGGGAGAGAATGGAAGAGAGGAGAACAGAGTTCCAAGATGTTTTGAGATCCCAACTCAGGAGAAAAGTGGGATATAAATGCAAATACGCTGCATATTCACTGGGCCTGGAATTCAGATCCTGAGCCAGGGACATCTGCTTAGAGTTCATGGCTGCTCTGTCCACTGACTAAGTGTGTACATAAAGAGCACCGTGAAAGAAAGAAAACACAGGGGTTCCTGGACTTGAAAGTGGCAGCTCAGGCCTTTTCAAATCTGAATTGCATCACCCAGCAACCAATAGTGGTCTGGGCCTCTGAAGAGGCCTCAACGTTTAGATTCTGCTAAAAGAGCAGCTTCCCTCTTCCTAGGCTATGGAGAAGTGGCAGAACAGACGTGATCTCACAGATACGGTCGAGATTCATCAAGATTGCCCCACAGCTGGTGTGGGCTCCTATCACAGCATATCTTCCATACCCTTCCATTGTCCTGCATTCCAATAGGTTGCACGTCATGGGGAAAGTTTAGACCTCTCTGTGGGCACGCATTTCTTTTTTCATATAGAAGCAATCACACGTGTGACCCTGCAATACGAACGAATGGACAAACAACCCCCCAAGTGTATATAGAAAAACCTTAAGTCAGGGAGAAGGCTAGAACCTTTCAAAAGGCATGCTAGATTTCTTCAGGCAGGGAATTTATTTATTTATTGCATGGAGGGATGCTCAAGGGGGAATCATTATCCCGTGCAGACTGGACAGTTCCGACACAGGTTGAGCAACTAGATCTTCTCTGTTTCTTGAGTAAGGACCTTGATCTAGAGGAAAGAAGAAGAGTTGGGTTTATACCCCGCCCTTCGCTACCCGAAGGAGTCTCCGAGTGGCTTGCAATCACCTTTCCTTCCTCTCCCCACAACAGACACCCTGTGAAGTAGGTGGGGCTCTGAAAAAGCTGTGGCCGACCCAACGTCACCCAGCTGGCTTTAAGTGGAAGAGTGGGGAATCAAACCCAGTCTCCAGATTACGGTCCTGCCACTCTTAGCCACTATACCAAACCGGCTCTCAGATGATGCCCCTATTGCCTGGCTTGGGTTTGGCTATGGGCAGGGGTCATTTCGTAGAAAAAGAGCTGGAGGAACTCATTAGCACAACTCATTAGCATAAGCCACACCCCTTAACATTATCAGAAGTGTGTCATTAGCATGACTGATTTGCATATGCCACACCCCCTGACATCACCTATCCTGGCTGTTTTGGACCCCATCTTAGCCATTCAGGGCCAAAATTAGGCTCAAAACGGCAAAAAGGGGCCCTAAATGACTGAAAGTGGCCATTTTGGGCCCTTTGGGGCCTGGTTTGGAGTTGAAACATCCCAGATGGGTCAGTGCTGGGCTGGGAAGGGTTCCCCCGTCCGGCACCGATCCAATCCAGGCTGTTTTGGCCCCAATCCAGGCCGAAACGGGCCCAAAATGGCTGAAAGGTGGGTGGGGCCACTTGACATCTGACCTCTTTGGAGAATTGCCGGAACTGCGTTGGTGTGCGTTCCCCCTTGAAATGAGCCCTGGCTATCGGGAAATGTTACCTGTAGGAACAGCCTGAACTCTGGCTACGGGCCTCTCATACTGTTCAGTAGCTCGACGATGAGTGAAATAAATTCTAGGCTGGATTCCAGCAGAACTGCTCCCAGTTGGAAGCCCCAGCTGGAACCAGCAATTTTGTGGGCTGTGCAGCCCTTCTCCAGAGCCCTTGACTGGTGCACTGGGAGGGACTAAAGAAATGTCACCTTTAATTCCAGGCTTGGAGAAGAGACCGCCCTCAGAGTGGTACAGGAATGCCAATGAATTCTAGAGAGGCACATGGGGCTGGCTGCCAAGAGGCCCAATGTTTGTCCTTCAGACTGACGGGCAGAAGCTGCAGCCGGAGTATGACCTGCCTATGTGCCACTGCTCAGCTCTGAAAGTCAACCTAAAGATGCGAGCACCTCTGAGCATCCACAAAGTGCCTCTTCTTTACCATTAAGGAGCCAAAAATGGGCTTTAGCATGTATGGGGTAATTGGGATGGAGTTTGAGGTCACTTAAAAAAAAAAAAGACTGCAGCCAGAGCTTCTTTATGGCCCCACTAGATCCACAGGGTTTCATAATACTGCACTGTGCCTCCCCACAGGTCTTAAAGCATCTTTGGGGCAGAGGGGGAGAAGCAATGTGATGTAGTAGTCAAAGTGCTGAATTAGGATCTGGGAGAACCTGATTTGAATCCCTGCCCTGCCATGGAAGCTTGCTGGGTGTCCTTGGGCCAATCATACTTTCAGTATAACCTACCTTACAGGGCTGTTGTAAGAATAAAATGGGGAATGGAGAACATTGAATGAGAATGAAGAACAACACCCTGAGTGGTGGTAAAAATGAATAGATTCCCAGTCAGGGATTGCCAGATTTCCCCGACTGCCCCACACTTCACTTGTGATCAATATATCCCCACAGCTGCCCCCTAAGGCTAAAAGATCCACATGGCTTCGACCTCATATAAGCAAGAAAGATCACTTAACACACAAAACTACCTTATACTGGGTCAGACCATCAAGGTCAATATTGTCTACGCACTGGCTTTGGAGGATTGAACCTATAAACTTCTGCATGCAAAGCAGTTTCTCTGACGCTAAGCCATAGCCCCACTTCATTCTCTGCCTTGAGTGGTTTACAATCTATTTTTCAACTGCTGGCGTGGCATCAGGGGGGCTGGAGAGGTCAGAGCAATGATGTGTGAACGTGAGAAAACCAAGCCGAAGATCAGGAAAAATGGGTGTGTAGTTTTGCTTGGCATCAAGCTCCGTGAATCTCGACTAGAGACTTTCGAGTTGGTTTCCAGTGGGAAAAATCCAGCATTAGGAGAAAGAAACCAGTCTGAAAATCAAAATGGGGGATATTCTAATTGAACCAGCCGGCTTTCAGAATTCAGTCTCAGCCCTAGAATGTGGCCTCTGGTGTTACGTTTCCCACCCAGGAATGCTCACCTCTCCTAGGCCTTGCACTGAGAGAGCATCCGCCTGTGAATGACAGGGCTGACACAGAGCCGTCTGGAGTTGGCTTCCTGGCTGTCGTCCACAGCCTCAAGGAGATCCAATGTGACTAATGTTGTTTCCTTGCCATGAGTTGGCACCTGATCTTGAGTAGCCTGTGATATTTGTGAGAGGCCGCATGGATTTCTCACCCCTGTGACTTGCATAAGCAGGCTATGCCTGGCTGGCTCAAGCAAGGCATTTTGTATGCATGCGCGTGCTCACGCACACACAATAGGCAAAGTTCCATGTTTGGTTCTGTGTTTGTACCTCTGAGCAGTGGATTTCCACCAAATGCCCACCTGCCTATTTGAGTGTTGGCTGCTTTTCTGCCAGAGCGATTGTCAATTAGCAAAACGCCCATGAAATAATCAGGAGTGAATATGAAGTGCTGGTTGTTGCTTATCTCTAAATACTCATTCCTTGGCTCTTTGCTTCCAGGCTTGATCAGTGAGGCTGTTTGTGTCTGTTGTCTTAGTGTGAGGTTGTTGGTTGCTGGCTGTGCAAATGGGTCTGAAATGCATGTGGGGATGTATATTGCAAAGATGCAGATGGTTCCCTTGGGACTGTACCTATTATGTGTGTGTGTGAGGGGGGGGAGGGTACACAATCCCACCCGGAGCACTGATTTATCCTATCTAACGATGGTTGGCTGCTAGTTATATTGGTTGCTAGCTGTGCAAATAGGCCTGAGGTGCGTTCAGGGGTTGCTATATCAGATGTGGATATGACAGAGATGGAGATGGCTTTTTGCCCCACCTAAAGATACCTTGATACCACTTCTGTTGAAAGGAAGAGAGCATAATTTTAACAGGGATGCACGAAGAAGCTCTCTTTTATTTCTTTTTTGCTCTTGTGAGCCATTTTCTTCTGCCTATTCTTAGTGCTGATATTTTTCAGTTAGTCGGTTTCTTTCATGCCATTTTGCACCATTTTAATGCCACTCATGTCATACTTGATGGTTGTAATAATGCAAAAAATTACATTAAAATGTGTGTAATAGGAAAAAATGTGATGTGAGGAAATCAAACATGGTATGAGTCTACTCATGGGTTCAGTTCCCATAAGGGAAAAAAATGGAAATAGGCATTCTTGAGCTGAGCCATCAGGAATGAGAAATCCCAAACCATCCACATTAGTGGTGAACAATTCCCTTCTCCCCTGTATACTCCAAAGGGCCAAATGAGTCTCTAAAGCAGGAGAAAATGGCCGTCTGTAGTTTCTACAACAAAGGTCATAGATCCAGAGGAGTTAGCCGTGTTAGTCTGTAGTAGCAAAATCGAAAAGAGTCCAGTAGCACCTTTAAGACTAACCAACTTTACTGTAGCATAAGCTTTCGAGAATCACAGTTCTCTTCGTCAGATGCATGAGGGGTAAGAAGAAACTGGTCAGATATATAGGTGGAGAGGGGAGGGGGGAGAAGATGCAATCAGTAGCTTCTGATAATGGGATCAGTTACTTCTGATAATGAAATCAGTTACTTCTGATAATGAGATAATCATTCATAGTCTCTCTTCAATCCAAGCCTGACTGAATCAAATTTACATATGAATTCCAATTCAGCAGCCCCCAAAATGCTTGTTGTAAATCTCTGAAGTGGGAGTCCCGATCAAGAGCATTGGAGCAGATACGATTGTAACGCAAGGCTTGGCTGCAGACAATCGACCAAGTGGTATGTTTAGGGTGGTAGCTGGAGGCATGTAGATATGAGTATCGGTCGGTGGGTTTCCGGTATAAGGTGGTATTTATCTGTCCATTGTGTAGTTGTACAGTGGTGTCCAGGAAGTGTACCTGTTGTGTAGAGTGGTCCAGGCTCAGGTTGATAGTAGGGTGAAAGTTGTTGAAGTCCTGATGAAATCTCTCAAGGGCTTCCTTCCCATGGGTCCAAATGATGAAGATGTCATCGGAGAATCTTAAGTATAGGAGTGGTTTCAGTGGATGGGGGCTGAGGAAGTGTTGCTCCAAGTTGGGGCTACAGTACCCACCAAATGAAGTGAGGAAACAAATCAACAGGGCCAGACTAGTACCCAGAAACAGCCTGCTCCAGGACAAACCTAAAGGAACTAACAGAACACCACTGGTTGTCACCTATAGTTCCCAGCTCAAACCCATCCAACGTATCATCAGTGATCTATAACTCATCCTGGAAAATGATGCCTCTCTCTCACAAGCCCTGGGTGGAAGACCTCTCCTTGCCTACAGACAGCCCCCCAACCTTAAACGACTCCTCACTTACAACCATGAATTGGCTAGCAGAGTCACCAGCACAGGTACCAGATCCTGTAACAGACCCAGATGCCAGTTCTGCCCTCATAACTACCCAGGAAATACAATTACAGGACCCAATGGCGTCAACTACACTCTCTCTGGCTCTTACAGCTGCTCTTCCTCCAACGTGACATATGCCCTCATGTGCCAACAATGTCCATCTGCTCGGTACATTGGACAAACAGCCAACCTCTGCGCAAAAGAATAATGGACACAGATCTGACATTAGAAATGGCAACATCCAGAAACCAGTGGGAGAACACTTCAGTCTACCAGGACATTCCATCGAGGACTTAAAGGTCGCTGTAGTTCAACAGAAGCCTTTCAAAAACAGAATCCAACGGGAAGCTGCTAAATTGGAATTCATATGTAAATTTGACTCAGTCAGGCTTGGATTGAATAGGGACTACGAATGGTTATCACATTATCAGAAGTAACTGATTTCATTATCAGAAGCCAACTGATCGCATTATCAGAAGCTACTGATTGCATCTACTCCCCTCTCCTCTCTCCACCTATATATCTGACCAGTTTCTTCTTACCCTCCATGCATCTGACGAAGAGAGCTGTGGTTCTTGAAAGCTTATGCTACAGTAAAGTTGGTTAGTCTTAAAGGTGCTACTGGACTCTTTTCAATTTTACAACAAAGGTGATTGTGATCGAAAGCCAAGCACAGCCACTCTAAAGCTTATCCCATGCCCAGTGTCCCCACCAAAGCAGGTCACCAAGGATTGGAAGAGATGTTAGTGACAGCAGGCCATGCCGATGTCTTGATGCTGGGATGCTGAGAGGATAAAAAGTCCCCAGCCAAGCTTCCGTGACAGAGTTGACTCAGTTGTCCAAGCTCAGGAGTAATGAGCCTCATGGAGAACAAATACAGACCAAAGGGAGCCCCGAATCCTAAGCGACCGTCAGGGGACATTGGTGTGGAAATCCAGGATCCCCTCCTTACGGCTGGAACCCCTCTTTTATCTGCAGATTCCCTTTAGCATGATGAGGTAACCCAGAGTGTTACCCAGAGGGAGGTTGTCCACACCGAAGAGAGACAGACATAAGCTGCCAGTCAGCAGTGAGGAAGAGGGCTTCCCTATCCTTGTAGGCAGACATTTGAGTGCCCAGGGGGCTGTGTGAGGTTACTCTGAGGTGAGATCACCAAAGTTCCCCAGGGTTTTATGGCAAGGGAGAATGCATGTCACTCAAATCTGGGCAGAGGTTGCCCTTTTCCTCTTAATTTTTGGATCATGCCCTTTCTGCCCTACAAAGGAGCAGCAGGTAGACAGAGAGACAAGTTTGCAAAGATATCATTATTATGCAATGATCTGATTCCATTGAAGGCCTCGGATAATATCATTTGTGTGTGTTCCATTTGGTTACCATGCATCATGGGTGGTGTAGTCTTTAAGCTTCACAAAGAATGGGATGTCCTTTTGCATACCTGCTGTGCTTGCTAGAGTGACTTTGGCTTGGGATGGAAGGAATAAAATACCGTTAGAATATAGATGGTTTGGTAGCAAACAGTTCAAAACTTCATAAGGGTGCAGATCAAACGGAGGGTCGTAATACTGGCTTGCTTTCACGGCTGTTGGTTATGGTTTCGAAACGGTTAATATCCCAAAGCATTGGAGGCCCAGCATTCAACACAATTCCTGTTTTCCTTTCTTCTTTTTTAAAAGAAAAACATCTCTGGCAGGTCTATTTTGAAGCAGCTGAGGATCGAATCTTAGTTTTCAAGTTTGGCTTTTGATACTTCTTAGCTCTCACTGGTTCCCTGGTGGCCCCATTTCATTCATGATCTTTTATTTACTCCTCTTTAGCAAGCTCTACAAAGTCCTTGGAGACCTCTCGGCACTTTCAGAATGTCATTTGTATCGGAAATGCCTGTGAACATCTCTGATGCTGAATGGCAAAACGTCCCCCATTTATCACAAGGGGCTCCCGTTGCCATCATGTCCCACCGCAGAGATGCTGTGGGTTACAAATGACGCCACTTTTTTCATCAAGCCATCACAGCAAATAACTTGCTACATTTTTCCAACTTGGATATTGCTCTGGAGGGACTGGGTGGATACATTAGTACATGAGAAGCTTGGATTCCACCTGAGGTGCTTTTGAGATGGCGGGATATCTATGGCTTTGCTTTCCTTTCTGATGATACTGAACTTAACAGGGTGACGTTGGGATCTGCGATCTCTGGAGGCAGATCAATATGACTACTCAGGGAAAGTTATTTTGCCCATGTTCAGCAAAACTATCCTCTTTGCTAAACCATCCCCTTTTCCAGGAGGCACCTAGATTTCCCAACAGGTTTGGGGCATGATGCCCAGTAAGTCCCCAACAGGTATGATCCCTTGGTTAGATACAATCACATTTTGTGGTCCCACCATTTTGACTAAAAAAACCTCCCCTGCTCAATTTTATTTCTTCCTTGTGAATCCAGTCAATTTGTACCACTTAGCTTCATGGCGTTCAATTTATTAAATGTATATATTTTTAACATTCTTGCCCTGGGGGATTTTAGGGTTCCAGACACATGCTCTACAGAAGCTGCAGTAGGAGTTTGGAATGCAAATCTCCTTGCAGCTATTGAAAATATTGTTCCTTGTTGACCTCTCCCAGCCATGGAGCTGGGTGACCTAGAGGGCTAGAAGATGCCTAGAAAGATACTGATGGGAAAAGTCACACTGAAACGGATAGAGTGTGCTTCAGAGCCTATTGGATGACCTATGAAGTGGCAAAGAAACACCATTTCTCTGCAACCACTGCATGGAAGGGAAGGCAGCATAGCATGATCTGATCTTGTCAGATTTTGGAAGCTAAACAGGGTTGATTCTTGCATGGGAGACCACAAAGGAAAGCTCTGCGGAGGAAAGCAATGGCAAACGACCTCTGCTTCTCATTTGCCTTGAAAGCTCCCTTGCTGGGGCTGCCATAAGTCAGTTGTGACTTTTGGGTACTTTACATGTACCTTGACCTGGGTAGCCCAGATGAGCCTGATCTCATCAGATCTCAGAAGCTAAGCAGGGTTGGCCTTGGTTAGTAATTGGATGGGAGACCTCCAATGAAGACCAAGGTTGCAGAGGCAGGCAATGGCAAACCACCTCTGATAGTCTTTTGCCATGAAAACCCTGCCAAGGGTCGCTATAAGTCAGCTATGACTTGCGGGCGCCTCACACACATGTACACATAGTGCATCAGCTAGTTCATGACCACCCCAATTTTTCAAGGTATCTTGACATCTTCTAACTCCTAGTTCTGAACCTTTACTGTCTCAACAGACAATGACCTTTGAGGCCTTTGCAAAGTTTTTGTCGATAAAATAGCTCGCCCCTTATCTTTCGTCCTGTGACTTGACTACAGTGGTCCAGGCAATGGTCACCTCTAGGTTAGACTACTGTAACACGCTCTACACTGGGCTTCCCTTGAACCTGATCCAGCGATTACAGCTGGTGCAGAATGCAGTGGCGCAGGTCATCACTAGAACGCCAAGGTGTGCACACATAACGCCAGTGTTGCATCAGCTGCACTAGTTACTAGTGGAGCACTGAATCAGGTTCAAGGTTTTGGTATTAACCTATAAAGCCCTACGCGGACTGGGACCAGTGTATCTGCAGGACTGCCTCTCCCCATATGAACCCCAGAGGACACTTCGCTCTAATGGTAAACATCTGCTAAAGGCCCCTGGCCCCAGAGAGGCCCACGTGGCATTGACCAGGGCCAGGGCTTTTTTAGTCCTGGCCCCAGCCTGGTGGAATGTTCTAATGAGACCAGGGCCTGGCAGGACTTGTTATCCTTCCGCCGGGCCTGTAAGATGGAGCTGTTCCACCAGGCGTATGGTTGATGCTAGGCAGAGCCCCCCTGTCCGCTCGAGTATGGGTCACGCCCTCCCCACTGGTGACATCCTCCATCTGTTGAATATCCTCTGTAATGCTCTGCTGATGGCTATAGGGTGGTGCCCTGTGCATATGTATAGTGTATTTTATTGTGCCGCTGTGTATATGTGTATATATATATATATATATATATATATGTTTTTAATTTTTAGATGTTTACAATTTATAATGTTAAGCTGTATGAATTGTCAGATGTAATTTTAAATTTGTGTGTAAATTGTAATCTGCCCTGAGCCTGCTGGCGTGGGGAGGGCGGAATATAAATCTAATAAATTAAAATAAATCTGGATGCCAGCTGTAATATAGATGAGATGGAAGAAATGCTTAATAACCTGTGTAATTCACTTTGAACTAGTTACAATAAGGGATCTAGACAGGATCCTGGCTTCTGTGAAAGCCACTAGTTGGGCACTGGATCCTTGCCCAACTTGGCTGTTAAAATCAAGCAAGGACCATATAAATGAGCCATTGAGATCTATTGTAAATCAATTGATAACTTAGGGCACCTCTCCCAGCCACTCAAATAGGCAGTTATCCACCCACAATTTAAAAAACCATTCCCAGACAAAAATGACATAGCCAATTATTGCCCAGTCTCTAATTTGCCCTTTTTGGGCAAATTGATTGAGAGAGCAGTAGGTGGCCAACTTTAGGTCTTCTTGGATAACTCCAGCACTTTAGACCCTTTTCAGTCTGGATTCAGGCCAAGTCAGGAGATGGAGATAGCTCTAGTAGCTTTAGGAGATGATCTGTATCTGAATATAGACAAAGGCCGTGCTTAGTTATTACTTGTCCTGGATTTGTCTACATCCTTTGTCACAGTAGACCATGCCATCTTGAGACATTTGGAGGCAGAAATGAGTATCGAAGGATGTGCCTTGGACTAGTTTAAATAATTTCTCATGGAACGGAGAGCCTTTTCAGGTGTTCAGCCAGGCTACATCCATTTCCCCTGTTTTTTCTGTGGCATTTGCTATCAATTGTTGACCTGGTAGGTTCCCCTCACATGTTCCCTGCCCTTTGCCCCATTCCCCCCACCCCCTCAACATCCCTGGAATACTTTTCCAGGCTTAAAAAGTCAGGTTGATCATTGTTGTATTATATAGCTTTCAGCTACAGCAATGTAGCAATTACCAGATTTAAGATAACACAATATGTCAATAACATTTGATAACTGACATACTACTAAATTAAACTTGGTTATTGACATTTCACTCTAGCTTACCTGTACAGCTGTATGTAGGTAAAAAAGGCCTCTAGTGCGGTTGGTGTGGGGAATGCCAGCTATGATGAGCTGCGGCAAGCAGAGCCAGTTTGGTGTAGCAGTTAAGAGCAGTGGGACTCTTGTACCTGGAGAACTGGAAGTGATTCCCCACTCCTCTGCTTGCAGCTAGCTGGGTGATCTTGGGTCAGTCACAGCTCTCCGGCGCTCTCTCAACCCCACCCACCTCACAGGGTGATTGTTATTGTGGGGATAATAATAACATACTTTGTAAACCACTCTGAGTGGGTGTTAAGTTGTCCTGAAGGGCGGTATATAAATTGAATGTTGTTGTTGTTATTAAAATGGCACTGATGTGGAAAGAACCTGCGAAAATGTGTACTTTCCCTGTCACACAGCCTGCAAAGGCACTTGGTTGGAAGTCATTTGTAAAATGGCAGGGTAGGGATTCGGACCTGGGTCTGTCAGACCCTAGTCTAACACTCGAACTCAGGATTCCCAACCTTTTTGAGCCTGGGGGCGCATTTGGAATTCTGATATGTCAAGTCAAGTCAAGTCAAGTTAGCCTTTATTGGCATATAGCAGCAATTCAAGTTATCCACTTACAAAAGGAAAGAACAAAGTTAAAAGATTGCTGTATTACAAATACAAAAATACATTTAGAGAGGATATCACGGAATTCTGATATAGTGTGGTGGGCACAGCTACAAAATGGCTGTCACAAAATGGCTGCTGCAGAGGCGAAGCCAGTCTAAAATGGCTGCCGCAGCTTACCTTCAGTCATGCAGTGAAGATCCTTGTGCTGTGGCGGCAGTTTCTGCCAAAAGTAATGTTTTTAAAAATCTGCACAGCTGATGAAATCTCTAACACCCTATCAGAAGCCCTGATGGGTGAAAAACTGACCTGGCCCAACCACTTTCTAAAAACTCTTGGGGGGCACAATGGTGCCCATGGGCACCACGTTGGAGATCCCTGCTCTAACCGCAACACTGCACTAGTTCAGCCATTATACCATTCACACATTTTGAGCAATGAGTCAATAGATGGTTGCCGCGGTATGCTTTACTGATGACCATTTTCTATTGGATAAAGTTGTGTTTCTGAACTGTCTTTTTGGGCAGTGTCTTGAGAACTATATTATAGTGTGTCATAAGGCAATTTCTGCGATTGTGTTATGAGAACGTTTGCTTTTATTTGTGTCATTTTATTTTCATTATTTTTGCAAAGAAGAACACGGCCACACGTGGCTCCTCGTCACAGTGAATTTATACCTTTGTTAGGGCACCAGATTTGGTATTGGATAGCACACCTCATCCGTGACATTGTTCTAAGTTAGAAAAGAAACGGCCTTCAACAAATTCTAAATATTTTGGGTTGTATTCAGAGGACTGCAAACGGAACCAACTTTTGGGGGGCAGAGCTTTCCGTCTTCTGCTGAGCCACCTGAAATTCTGCTCCTGAGGTCAAAGAGCAGTGTGAGGTCATGGGGGGAGTATGCAATGGGAGGAAGCAATTGGCAAAAATGGAAGCACCCCCCCCCCTCCACCAATGTAACTGCTGTTCCATTAGCGTTAAGTATTAGGCTGGTAGAAAAGTGCCTTTGCAGCCAATCTTTTAAGCGTGGCAGATGTGCTCTTTGCATGGCCGATTAACTTCACGCTGACAACCGTCCAGAGTTTCATGACTCTTCCCCTTCCAGCTTCTAGGTGCTGCCTGCCCAGTTCCTGCCACAAGGAAATATTTTATGCCTCTCCTATTCTAGCAATTTTAGCCAAGGCTTAGAAACTTAGAGGCAGGTCGATGACAGGGTAGGAGGTTATGGGGATAACTAAGGATGCTGGGTCTTCAACCTGTCTCTCCCACCTCAAACTGGGTGTTTCTCTACATGAGACCTCTGACACGTAAAGAACACGTGTGGGGAGATGCAACAGTAGCTGGGAAGGGTAGTTTAAAAAGACAGAGCCGGCAGCAGGGCAAAGGCTTTGCTATACACTGGAGCTGTGTGAAGGAGTTGTGAAATGCCAGAAGGGAAAGTTCAGCCCATTGTAAACTCTCCAGGTCCAAGCCTGGCTCTGGAAGGCAGCTCCAGCCCATTTTTATTCTTCACTGCCCTCTGGTTGTAATTCCACAGGGTTTTAGACTGGAGAGGTGAAATTGACAGAGCCTTTGGGGAGGGGAAGATGAAATTAACAAATCCTCTGAGGAGCAATCAGAGAGCAAGCCCTGCTCTCCCCCCTATCCGCCTGGTCTTCAGAGGTGAGGCAGATGGTAACCAAAGACGGGGCCTTTTTTGTGGTGGCCCCTCACTTTGGAATGCCCTCTTCCTTGAGGCTTGCCTAGTACCTCCTTTACCTTCCTTTAGGGGCCAGGCCAAAACATTTCTTTTTACCCAGGCTTTCAACTACGGGCCTCCATCTTTTTCGATGTTTTATGTTCTGCTCCTTGCCTGAGGACTGTTTTGTCAATATCATTTTAGACTGCTCCATTTTATGTGCTCAGGATTACTTTTATTGGCTGTTTTTATTGACTTGGTCTGTTTTTATTGGAATGACTTTTAATGTGCATTGTTTTATTTTGTTATTGCAAGCTGGTGTAGAGTGGTGGCCTAGACATTTTCTAAATAAATACATTTTTTAAAAGGCCAGTAAAATCTAGAAAGGCCAGTAAGATCTAGAAGATCTCACCCCAGAGACCTGGGTTCAAATCCCCACTCAGCCGTGAAGTTCAATAGGTGACTTTGGACCAGTCACTCTCTCTCAGCCTAGCCCACCTTACAGGATTATTGTGAGAATAAACAGGTGCAGGGGACAACCATGTATTGCTGCCTTGAGTTCTCAGAAGAAGAACAGAATACGTATGATAGATAGATCTGGGGTTCATGGTAGAAACTTTCCCAGCACAGAATGCAACTTTCAGCAGACTTAAACCCTGATCTCTTATTTTAGAAATTAAGTATTCCTGGCCCACTTCTGCCCCGGCAATCAGAACTCACTTTGTGGAAAACCACAATGTTCTCTGGTCTCTGTATCAAAGAAAACGAAAATCGATAGCTCCCGGCGACAATTCTCTCTTCCTCTGAGTAACCAAGGGATAAAGCCCTGGAGTATCAAAGGAGAGATATACAAACAGGATCCATTTAGAATAAAGGGGATAAAATCCCGAGTCTAGGGACTGCTGTGGCGTCTGTGCTTTTCAAGCGAAAAGTGCAGATTATTTTCTTAGAGGGACAGAGTTGGCTTTTCAAGGGTGGGGAGGTCGTCTTAGCCCATGAAGAGAGACAGGGGAGGAGGATCCCCAGAAGGAAACCAGGCAAGATCGATAGGTGCAATCCAGGGGACCAGTCAAGGACTTGAGGCCAAGCTGGAAGTGACGAGTTACACTTGAATGGCAGGTGAACAGACTCACATGTATTCCTACGTAATTGAGTGGAGCGCAAGTGAACAGGGAGGAATACATGTGAGTCTGTTCACTTGCCATTCAAGTGTAACTCGTCACTTCTAGCTTGGCCCTTGGAAGGCATCGGAGGCCTTTACAACAGCCAGGGCTTTTTTTCTGGGAAAAGAGGTGGTGGAACTCAGTGGGTTGCTCTCGGAGAAAATGGTCACATGGCTGGTGGCCCCGCCCCCTGATCTCCAGACAGCAGCGCGGAGGGCAATCTAAACTCCCCTCTGTCTGGAGATCAGGGGGCGGGGCCACCAGCCATGTGACCATTTTCAAGAGGTTCCGGAACTCCGTTCCACCACATTCCAGCTGAAAAAAAGCCCTGACAACAGCCAATGAGCTGCCGTGCTGGTACCTGGGCTGGAGGAGTAAGCAGGCTCTAGCCTAGGCTAAGTGGGCCGTTGCTGGTTTTACCTTCCCACATTAGGAGCAGCTTATTTCTCCTCGGGCAAGATCCCTTCTGCTGATATAGCAGCTCCACTCTGGTGAAGGGAGGAGAAGGAGGGGCGGATGGGCTTTGTTTTGTGCAGAGGTGGATATGCTTTTCCCAGTTGCTGATGTGCCTCTGCTCTTTTTGCGTGTGTTGCCAATTAGTGTTGGTCTGTTACAGTTCAGTCAGTTTAAGTATGCAAACTGTTCAGTTCAGGGCATGAGCTGCAAATTGGCAAAGCAGGCACTTGGCATATAAAAAAAGCACAACCAGGGCGTATTTTGTTCTTGCTTTGGACTAATTTTGCAGATCGGTAGTGTAAAAGGCCTCCCCCGTATCAGCTCCGATAGACACCAGCCACCACTAGCTTCAGGCAGTTTGCAGTTTAATGTTGCCGGCCCTGTGACACTTGCCAGCCCATTCTTACACTATCCCTTGTTCATGGGACTCCACTGGGGACTATTGCACAGATGCACGTTGGATCACACCATGCTAGGGAGTGATCCAACGTGGCTGGTGATCCCTGGGAGTATTTTGGGAGCATAACCTGGGGAGGGAGAACATCACAAATGCCACGAAGTCACTTCCGGTCAAGCACTTAGAAGTTACGGCACACCGTCTGTGATGCTCTAGGAACCTCTCCACACTCTATGGTAAATACGATAGAAATTGGGGAAATTCCTAGAGACTTGCAGATGTTACTTCAGGGTGCTCAGCTAGAAAAATGTTTCCACATTTCTTTTCTCCCACTGTCCCATCGAGTAGGGGGTGGGTATTCCAGTAAGCCTCCTCTATGCTCAGTGACTCTGGACGAAATGCATGAACTTGCATTAGAATCTGGTGATGGCACATGGATATTCAAACTTGGGAGGGGTTGCGGTGTTGAAAAGGCAGGATACTCAGTTCCTGCAAGCAGGGCCGGCGCCACCATTGAGGTGGTGAGGTGGGCGCCGCGGGTGCTGTGGGGCTGGAGGGGGTGCGGGAGGGGGTGCCGGGGGTGGAGGCCTGTGCCATGGAGCTGGTGTGCCTGGCCTGCAGCTGCTGCTGCAGTCGGCTAGCCCCATGCCCTGCCGCTGCCTCACACCCCTGGCTGGGCGCAGCAGCCACAGACCAGGAAAGGCAGGCGGCCAGGGCGGCATGTGGAGTGCGGGCAGCCTCCTCGCGCTGCCCCAGCCACCCGCCGGCCAATGGACCCAGCTTTGCTGCGTGATGACATCATAATGTGATGACATCATCACGCAGTCCAGGGGCGCACATGGGAGGGTGGCCGCAGGCACAATAAACCCTGGCGCCAGCAGTGCCTGCAAGTCATTTGGACTGGCCAATTTGGATCCCATTTGCCCCCATACCTTTTCATATCAGCCTTTAATGGGAATGTAGAACTGTGAGCCATCAGGGATCCTGCTGGGTGTGAAAGAAGATTGTAGTTTGGGAGCTTTTAAGTCATTTCTTCTGCAACTGAAGGACACCTTGCCTGGTGGGGAAGTGTGAATCTGTACCTCTTCAGAAACAGACGGCTGAGAAAAGCAGTCCAGGCTGGTTCTCCCAAGGTCAGCAGCAGCACAAAGATGCCCTTTTTGGGAAGGGATGTAACTCTCAGAGTCTGTTAGGCAACTGCCTGAATGATGACGTGGCCTCACACATGTTGGTAATGTATCTGGAAAATTGGTTGCCTCTTTGACCTTCCCCAAAAATGCCTATTGGCCTGGAAGTTTAAATTCCAGGTGTGCAAAGCAAATTCATGGCAGAGCGGAAAAGGTACTTTTTGCACATTATCAACAGTTCCCTATGACACCTTAAATGGAGATAAATTTACACTTCACCATTTTACCTGAAAAGCTTAGGAGTAAACCTACCCACAGAGGAATCACCCCCCTGTGTGAATCATTCCTCTTTCTGGGCCTCCTAGTTGGAGACTCATGCAGAGACATATCTGTTGCAGTCCTCTGTGGTCAAGTCATTTTGGCCAAACTCCCCTTGGCTTGACTTGGAATCTACTCAGCATTTAAGAACATGAGAAGAGCCATGCTGGATCAGAACCAAAGGTCCATTCAGGTCTAGCATTCTGTTTATACAGTGACCAACCGCCTCTAGGAGGGCTACAGGCAAGATGACTGCAACAGCTTCCGCCTGCCTGTGCTCCCCAGCAACTGATATAAAGGGGCATACTGCCTTTGGTACTGGAGGGAACAGATATCCATCACGACTAGTAGCCCTCCTGACTAGTAGCCATTGATAACTCCATTCTCCACAAATGTGTGAATTTCTGAGTTTTCTTTGTTGGGAAAAGTTTGTCTGTGCTGGCTCAAAATATTGTTAGGTGGGGTCATGTGCATGTACACAATTGATTTCATGTGCCATGCACCCACCTCATAGCACCAACCATATGGTGCCGATCTGGCTCCATTCTGAGCAGCTGCAAACCATCCATATGGTTGCTCACTCACCATATTGGTGAGCAACCTGGCGATTCAACTGACTTTTCCACCCAGGAATGCGAGAAGGATTTTGTCCTGAATTAGTATCACTACTATTGCAAAAAAATAAAAATACCCAAATCACCTAAATAGGGAGTTTGGCTGTTTGGTCAGGAGTCTGATCCCATAGTCCCCCCCCCAACTGAAGTTGCATGACAGTAAGCAATTAACATCAGGGCTCATTTCGAGGGGGAATGCACAGGAACGCAGTTCCCCAAAGAGGTCACATGACAGGTGGCCCCGCCCACCTGACTATCAGCCATTTGGGGCCCGTTTCGGCCTGGATTGGGGCCAAAATGGCCCAGATCGGACCTCTGACGGGTGGTGGATCACTCTCCCACTAAGCAGCGGCCCGATCCTGACCATTTTGGTCCCCTTTTTGGCCATTTTCAGCCCCTTTTTGCCATTTTGGGCCGAATTTTGGCCCTGAATGGCCAGGATTGGGTCCAAAACAGCCAGGATAGGTGATGCCAGGGGGTGTGGCATATGCAAATCAGTTATGCTAATGACACACATCTGGTGCTGGCAAGGGGTGTGGCATATGCTAATGAGGTATGCTAATGAGTTCTTCCAGCTCTTTTTCTGTGAAATGACCCGATTAGCATTAAAGAATTTGTCTGCGTGAACCTAGAAAGCAAGTGGGTTTGGGTGTCCAGCCTCCTGAATGCTGGAGATGCACTTACAGAACCCCGTTTAACACTCCAAGCCAGAGAAGAACTTCGGGGGTGGTTGGGAGAACGAGACTCGATTTACAATACACGTATCAGTGACTGTTAAAAGCTGGAAAAATTAATATACTGAAGCAGATAATTATTGATTTGAGCAACCATCCATATCTGTATTCGAAACGACCGAATAAACCCATCACATCTAATGCAGAGATGAAATAGAATTTCAGTGCCGCTTCCAGTGAAATCTGATTGGAAAGGGACAATACTAGAACAATGAATCATGCAGAGATGTGCAGGCAACCTCCTTTGCCCGTGGGGGTACCTTGGGTTCCCAGGCGTCTCAGTTGAACTGCTTTTCACAGGTGTCTCTCTCCTGGCGTGTGACAGGACAGTTTGTTTGAATCAGAGAACACACTTGAGCTCTCCCCTGTTGACTTTTGAGCAGCAAGTCCAAGTGGCACCAAAAGAGGTCTTGATCCAAGGGAAGGCCATGATAGGAGCTCTCCGGCTGCTCTGCTGGAAACCCAGACCTGTTTGCGAGCTGCCTTCCAAAAGAACAATGATGGTAATTTTGTGTCTGTTCTGTTTCCCAGGAAGCAAATGATGTTATGCGTCCAACCCAAACTTGGCTGGGGTGGTCATGCAAGCACCAGGTGGAAGAAGGTGGACCAGCTCTGGCTTCTCTGCCCACAGCTAGCCCAACTGCTCCTTAGGGGCTCTTGTGGTGTTGCCAGTGTGATGGATCGCAGCGGGAGCTCCCTCCTGGAAGGAAAATGACTTTTGCAGGAATCCTGTCATTTGTTGAGCCTGGGGGATGCCCTGCTCTGTTGGCATAGCGATGATGATGATGATGATGATGATTAACAACAACAACAACAACAACAACAACAAGAATAATATTCGATTTATATACCGCCCTTCAGGACAACTTAATGCCCACTCAGAGCAGCTTACAAAGTATGTCATTATTATCCCCACAGCAAAACACCCTGTGAGGTGGGTGGGGCTGAGAGAGCTCCAGAGAGCCGTGACTAGCCCAAGGTCACCCAGCTGGCTTCAAGTGGCAGAGTGGGGAATCAAACCCGGCTCTCCAGATTAGAGTCCCTCGCTCTTAACCACTACACCAAACTGGCTTAGATTCAGAACCTGTTTGGAAGTAGCAAGAATATGAATGTATTATTGTTATTGTTATTAAAATGTATAGTCTGCCCTCCCCAGAAGCAGGCTCAAGGTGGATTACAGCATACAGTATAAATACAATAAATAAAACAGTAAAATAAAAAAAATCACAAGATCCAAGGTCCAAGGGATACGTTTGGGGGGGATAAGTAATAAGAACCGGGTGCCTTTGCAAATGTATGTATGTATGTATGTATGTATGTATGTATGTATGTATGTATGTATGTATGTACGTATGTCATTTACAGTCTGCTTTTCTCACTGAGACTCAAGGCGAATTACATGGTGTGAGATTAGTATAGTTAATATCAAGGACATTTCAATAAACAGTACCATAGGGTAAATAAATGCAAGTTTACAAAGACATAACATCAGCAAAAATCTGATATGGAGTTGAAGAAATGCTGAAACAGAGCATAAACAATTCTAGGACTGACATTAGATAACATAGAGCTACTCAGTAGGGTCATACTCAAAGCAATAGGTAGTACATGGGAGCGAATACTTAAAGCAACAGAGAGGACGTAAGGCAGCAGAGTGGTGAAGTCTATGGTCCCTGACTCGTTAGTGAAACCTCTCTTTGAGACCACCTCCCTAAATGTGGAGAGTGCCTTTTTCCCACTGCTGAGGAGCCATAATTTAATTATGAAACTTGTGGATGGATTTTAAGAGTGAAGAAGGCGAACCTCTGAACACTGGTTGATTTTTAGAAATTAGGAATTGGGGTGGTACGCTGTTCTGTGGCTGGGCAGGGTGGACTCTCTGTAGGCTTGGTTCAGCTTGGCGTTTCTTGTCATGGCATTATAACTCTGTTGACCTGTTATTTGTCCTGCAGCTTCTAAAGACACATCAGCTCTGCTTGCTGAAAAGAAAGACCACAAACCCAGGGCTGTTTCTTTCTGTTGTGGTCTGTGACATACTGCAGAGAGAAAATAGCCTTGGTCCAGACAGACTTGGGACTCATTTTACTTCAGGGGTTGGAGAGCTTTTCCTGAATGGCGAACAGGGCTTTGCCAACTTCTTAACTTAGGGGACGTAAATTCATTTGTGCCTGGCAGCTTAGCGGCTAACTTTTGAAGGAAGTCTGGGGTATTTCTCCAGATAGACTGGGTAGATCCATCATCTGACCCCTCGAAGCAATTCTTATCTGGAATAGAACTAGTACTGGCCCTGTTAGCCCCCAAATGGAGTTTCCCAGTTCAGAGACGACATATCTGAATATCAGATGGTGGAGATAAACTGTAGTTGATGTGCATTGCTGGTGACCTTCCAGGGGTAGCTGCCTCCTGTTGGAAAGAAGATGCTGAAATGTAGGTGGTCCTTTGTGCCGATCCAGCCAGGCATCTTCTTTTCCTCGTGGTTCTTCCAAGGGAAGCCAGAGGGCGCTGTGCCCTTCTTCTGTCTGGGCGGTTCGCCGGCGGACTTGCTTGGAAGGAATTTGCAAACAGTTGTCTGGAGAAAAGGCTGGAGGTAGCAATTAAGTTGTTAGCCAGATAGATGGTGTGCCTGGGGCTGGGCGGGGAAGTGGCAGATGAAAACCACCACTTGCACCCGCATGCAACACATCCTTAGCAGCTTCAGAAGGATCTAGAGCAGGGCTCTTGGTTGGCTTGATCTGGTAGGGGAATCTGCTTTTGAGCCACCGGTGTGCTAGGTAGGCTCTGTACAGCATGCACAATTACAGGGTCTCTGCCTGGGTAGGGTAGGTTACAGGAACCAGATGGGTCTGGGGGCAGAGGGGCATGCAAGGTCAGTGTAGGCCAAGTTAGGCAGAGGGATGTATAAAGATGCCATTTCCCCCCTTTTTAGTATCCCCAGATATTTATTGTGAACGGTTTTGTCTGGTCTGTTCTTTGCTAGTTTTCTTTGTTTCTTTTACAGCATTTGAAAGATGGTTTTACTACCCCCTCCCTCCCAATTTTATATCCATGAGACAGAAAAACAAGCATAGATTTTAACATCAATTTCATGACCGGGGGGAAAAAGATGACCACAATTTCATCCCTTGCCGAGACACCATAAAATAAATTTTGACTTGAACGGAGTTAGTTGCATCCCAGTTGGGTCACATCTAGGGCTGGTAAATTCCTGGAAGTTTGGGGGGCGGATCCTGGAGAGGGTGAGGTATAATGCCATTGAGCCCACCCTCCAAAGCAGCCATTTTCTCCAGAGGAACTGATCTCTGTGGCCTGGACATCAGTTGCAATTCCAGGAGATCTCCAGCCACCACCTGGAGGTTGGCAAACACAGACACATCCCTACTTGGGACTTTGGTGTTTCCAGCTTGGGGGTTTGCCTCCTTTGACGGGCAGCAGCTCTCCAGGATCTTCCTCAGACACAAGGAGGCCTTTCACAAGACCTTGTATCCGAGCGCCTTGAACTGGAGATGCCCCCAAGAACTGGAGCTGGGATCTGAGCTATTCTATTGTTACATCTTCCCCAAGTGGGGAGAAAGGTCAAGGATGGGGTGCTATCAGCGTTGCTTTCCTTTGGATGGGAAGGTAGTATTTGTTTTATCAGCACATGAGGACATTAAGAACAAATGAAGCTGCTTTGCACCAAATCAGACCACTGGTCCCTCAAAGTCAGTATTGTTTACTGCGACAGGCAACAAACACATAAATGCAGGTAGAAGCCAAGAGGCTAGGGTTGCCAGCCTCCAGGTGGTGGCTGGAGATCTCCCGGAATTACAAGTGATCTCCAGGTGACAGAGATCACTTCCACTGGAGAAAATGGCTGCTTTGGAGGGTGGATTCTATGGCATTATACCATTCTGAGGTCCCTTCCCTTCCCAAACCCCACCCTCTCCAGGCTCCAGCCCCAAAATTTCCAGGAATTTCCCAGCCTGGACCTGACATCCCTAGGCAGTCCTGCAAGGCAGTAGATTTGCTTACCCATATCTGCTCCCCATGAGGCCTTGAACTCCAAAGGGTCCGCCTACCTCTCAGGCTCTCTCTGCCTCTTCCCAAAATTCTGTTGTTTTTTTGCACCAACCATGTGTGATATGCACGTTCTATGACTGGAACTTCTAAGACAGAACTTTGGTCCTCAGAAGGATGCGTGTCTCTGTCTCTCTTTCTTATTTGGGCTCTAAGTAGTCCATGTGGCCCCTGACCTGGAAAGCCCAAGTAGTCCTCCTGAGCCCGATCTTGGAAGCTCAGCAGGGTTTGGGCCTGGTTAAGTATTGGATGGGAGACCACCAGGAAGTTTGGGGTTGCTACACAGAGAAAGGCAATGGCAAACCACTTCTGAATGTCTCTTGCCTTAAAAACACTACAGGGTAGCCATAAGTTGGCTGTGACTTGATGGCACTTGACACACACAGTCCACGGGGGCTATTTCTGATTGCAGAACTGGGGTGTAGGTGAGGGAAGCATGAACCCCCACCATCTTCCCCATCATTGTGCCCTGCATCCATATTGGCTCATTCCGCAGCTGCTTTGTGGGGTGAAACTGCACATCTGCTATCTAGACACTGTCTCCTGACAACTAGCTCCCATTAAGGAGACATCCACAGCCATCCAAAAACATGAACACTCTTGTCAGAAGCCCAGATTCTTATCAAGTCTGTTTTATGCCAGATAGTAGTTTGCGTTAGCTGAGTGCAAACAGAGCAGAGAAGTTACGCTGTGCTGATTAAAGAGGCAAAAAAGTTTATTTGAGGAAATACATACTTGATAGTGAAGAACAGAGATAGAGATAGGTTCCTTGCTATCTGACTACATCTTGCAGAGAGAGAGAAGAAGTGTGGCAGGAGAGAGAAGAAGCAGGATATTGCCCTGTTTCGCCTAATAGGAGACAAGACAAAGAAATGACCCCAGGAAACAAGAGAGATGCTGCTCTCACTGTCCTAACTAAGTGATCCTTGCTGCCCCCTGCATAGAAGGCACCTCTTCCCTTCTGGCTGCTGCAGTACACCAGACATTGCAATTTCCAGCAGTTTGAACCAATTCACAATAACTAGACAGCAAAACTGTAACAATATTTGGAGCCAGTGTGGTGTGGTGGTTAGAGTGTCATGCTAGGACTTCAGAGACCCAGGCTTGAATCCCTGCTCTGCCATGGAAGGTCACTGGGTGACCTTTGGCCGGTCACACACACTCAGTCCAACCTACCTCACAAGGTTGTTGTGAAGATAAAATGGAGGAGAGGTTATAAGATGCTTTGGGTTCCCATTGGGGAGAAATGTAGGGTATAAAAGAAGTTAAAAATAATAAATAAATGATACCTGTCCCCCACTTTTCAGTCAGATGGGCTCCTAATGCAATTTTCAACTAACTTCTATTGCAGGTGCCTGGAGGCAATTTGGGGATTGAGGAGGGCTAACAAACTGAAAGTTAATCTCGACAAAACGAAGGTGCTCCTGGTAGGGGGAAGGTTTGACCCAAGAATTGGGATATCTCTTGTTCTGGATGGGATTACACTCCCACTAAAGGAGCAGACTTAGGAGTGCAGCTGGACCTGGATAAACAGGTGGCAGTTGAGGCCAGGGGTGTCTTTTAACAGCTTTCGTTGGTGAACCAGCTGTGGCTCTGAGGCAGGAGAGAACCTGCCAGTGTGATCATGCCCTGATAACATCTAAATTAGATTACTGCAATGCTATCTATGTGGGGCTGCCCTTGAAGACTGTCCAGCTGGTACGGAACACTCAGGCCAGAATGCTGACTGGCATGGGTCATAGGGACCGTATCACTCCAGGCTTCTTCAATCTACACTAGCTCCCAATTTTCTTATAGGCCCAATTTAAAGTGCTGGCATTGACCGTTAAAGCCCTGTATGTTTTGGGACCAGCATAATGTATGGGGGCTGCCTTCTCCCATACGACCCTACCTGCTCACTTTGGCCATCATTGGAGGTCCTGCTTTGGGGCCTCCATCATCTGAAGCTAGACGGGTGGCAGACTGAGGAAGGGCCTTCTTGGTCATGGTGTCAAAACTTTGGAACTCCACACCAGGGAGATTTGTCTGACTTCCTCTATTGTTTTTGTTTACCAGCATGAAGGCTTTTTTGTGTGTTTAATTTGGCATCCCCCCACTCACTGTTATTGGTCCTTCTCCCTGGCTATATATGGTGTGTCTATATGTTTTATTGAATTGTTGAAATATTGGACTACACTTGGGAATTCTATTTGGGTGGAAAGGTGGCATAGAATTTAAAAATAAATAAATAAATAAATAAATGACAAGGGTGTGTGCATGTATTGTGTGTGTATATTGCAGGGAATGGAATCAGAGGGTGTTTTGATTTATTTAGTGTAGTTATACCCAGCCTTTCAGTCTTATCACAGCCTGCAGCTCACCGTTCTAATCTTATTTTCCTCTCCTTTCTTGTACTTTGAGTTACTTTGTCCGTAGCTGGCTTGGCTAGTTATTTCCTTCTGTGCCTTTTTTTGATGAAAGCCGGTGGCTGAACCTTCAAAGAACAACCACAATTGCAGGGGAGCAGAGAGAGAGATTTGTATGTGCATAAAAGAGACAATTTTCACCTAAATATGGCCACGTTTTTGAGACCTACTGGAACACTGACAAGCTGGTGCTATTGACTGCTTGGATTGGAAAGGTATCTTAGAGGTTAGGGCAAGAGTCCCAAATATGGCGATCCATGGATACCGTGACACCCACCAACACCTTTCCTGGCACCTGCCAAGTGTTTTTAGAAAGTGACCGGGGCCTGATGGGGCTTTTGCCTGGCAGGTTTTCTTATTGGCCAGATCTGATGAGCTGTGCAGACATTTAAAAAGTGGCTTCGGCAGCAGCCACCGCTACAACACAAGGATCTTTACTGCATGACTGAAGGTAAGCTGGGTGTCTGCAAGAAAATATTTTTAAACACTTTGTTCATTTAAAAAGGCATCACATTAAACAGAGCTCCTGCCTGAAATGTTGGAGAGTTATTATTAGATCTATGCATGACATCGAAAGGCACACAGCCCGATCACATCAGATCTCAGAAGCCGGTTTAGTACTTGTATGGGAAACCACCTCTGCAGAGGAAGGCACTGGCAAACCACCTCTGCTTCTCCGTTGCCCAGTGGTTCTGCGGCATCCAGTAGTTCAACTGGATTTTCCTGAGTACCCACAACAGAAAAGGAAAGGTTATTATTACACAGGATCAGGGCTTTTTTTCAGCGGGAATGCGGTGGAACGGAGTTCTGGAACCTCTTGAAAATGGTCACATGGCCGGTGGCCCCGCCCCCTGATCTCCAGACAGAGGGGAGTTTAGATTGCCCTCCACGCCGCTCAGTGGCGTGGAGGGCAATCTCAACTCCCCTCTGTCTGGAGATCAGGGGGTGGGGCCACCAGCCGTGTGACCATTTTCTCCGAGGGCAACCCACCACCTCTTTCCCCAGAAAAAAAGCCCTGCACAGGATATTTAAGAACTTGTACAACTGTGTTTTCACACTTACCTGTATATATAAGTGTACAACGGAACCTTCTTTGTTGAGGACTGATGGTCTTATGAGGGAAGCTAAACTGCAAAGAAATTCAGAACGACTCAGGAAACTGAGTAAATATTTTCTGTCTCTTTAAGAGTGAAAGATCACCTTTACATTTTACATCGTCATTGTTTGATGCAGAAAATGGATTTGTGGCAAGGTATTCTATTTATTGGATTTTTGGTCTTAGTGAGCCGATATAGTTGATATTTATTCCATATTTTTTATCTCCTATTTATTGTGATTCTTAGATGTAATTGTAGATATATGCAGGGCTTTTTTTCTGGGAAAAGAGGTGGTGGAACTCAGTGGGTTGCCCTCAGAGAAAATGGTCACATGGCAGGTGGCCCCGCCCCCTGATCTCCAGATAGAGGGGAGTTTAGATTGCCCTCCGTGCCGCTCCAGCAGTGTGGAGGGCAATCTAAACTCCCCTCTGTCTGGAGATCAGGGGGCGGGGCCACCAGCCATGTGACCATTTTCAAGAGGTTCCGGAACTCCGTTCCCCCGTGTTCCCCCTGAAAAAAGGCCCTGGATCACCTTTGAGCACCTTTGAGCATATTGCACTTTACATTAGAAATATTATAACGAGATTGATTATTTACAGTGATTGATAGCCCATGGAGGACTGTGGTCTCTCTCTCTCTCTCTCTCTCTCTCACACACACACACACACACACACACACACACACACACACACACACACACACACACACACACACACACACACACACACACACACACACACACACACACACACACACACACACACACACCACTCTCTGAGATCATGGTTGGCTCCGCCTCTGGTGGCAGCCATTTTGTGGTTGCGCCCACCATCCTGTATCAGAATTCCAAAGATGCCCACAGGCTCAAAAACGTTGAGAAGCCCTGGGCTAGGATCTCTCACTTTGACAGTTACTGGTGGCTAACTGAGGGAGGAGGGGAGGCTCTTTAATCCCTTACTGAGGATTTGGTCTTCCCAAACGAAGAGCTTTGTGTGAGTGCAGTTACCACATGAAGGGATCCATGGCTTGTTGAAATAATTTACATCATCCCACACAATATATGAGGTAAAATTTATTTTATTCGATTTATACCCTGCCCTCCCCACAGATGGGATCAGGGCGGCTAACGACATTAAAAAATACATGAACATCACAAAATCATAAAATCAATAATAATTTTTTAAAATTTTTTTTAAATAAAATAGGCTATTTAGACAAATATTGGGAGTCTGTATACGGGCACAGCAGATGGCCGAGGGCAGCCCCAGAAGTAGTGGTGGTCTTAGATGGAAGAAGGAGGACACCTGCTGGCACTCAGCCGAAGGCCCGGTGGAACATCTCCGTTTTACAGGCCCTGTGAAACTGTGAGCAGAACCACAAGTGACAAAAGGCACAGATTGGACACTGGTCAGCTTCCCTCAAGTTTTGATGGGAAATGTAGGCAGCTTGGCGGAATGTTGGACAAGTGACAGTTGAAAAGTCCATTGGACAGCAGTCAGAGAGCCAAGCTGCAAGACCAGAATGCCTACATTTCCCATCAAAACTTGAGGGAAGCTGACCAGTGTCCAATCTGTGCCTTTTGTCACTTGTGGTTCTGCTCTGTAACAGGTCCCGTAGGGCCCGGATCTCCAGTGGGAGAGCGTTCCACCAGGCCGGGGCCAGGGCAGAGAAAGCCCTGGCCTTGGTTGAGGCCAGGCAGATGTCTTTCGGGCCGGGGACCACCAGGAGTTGCTTGTCTGCAGAGTGCAATACCCTGCAGGCAGGACCGGTGCCACCGTTGAGGCGGTGAGGCGGCTGTTGGGGGTGGAGGCGTGCACCATGGAGCTGGCATGCCTGCCCCACAGCTGCTTCAAGCTGGCCAGCCCCGTGCCACTGCACGCCCCCGGCTGGGCACAGCAGCCACGGGCCAGGCACGTCAGGCAGCCGGGGCAGCGTGCGGAGCGCGGGCAGCCTCTGCGCACTGCTCCAGCCACCTGCTGGCCAATGGGCCCAGCTATGCTGCGTGATGACATCATAATGTGATGATGTCACCACGCAGTCCGGGGCACGTGTGCACTGTGTGTGCACGCACGTGGAGCTGGCTGCAGGCGCCAGAAACCTTGGCACCGGTGGTGCCTGCAGGGGCCATAATGGAAGTGACAGTCCCGCAGGTATGCAAGTCCCAGTCCATGAAGGGCTTTAAACACCAAGGTTAACACCTTGAACCGGATCTGGAACTCCTCTGGGAGCCAGTGCAGCTGGCACAACACAGGATGAATGTGCGCTTGGATTGGCGTTCTGGTAAGGACATGTGCTGCTGCATTCTGGACCAGCTGTAACTTCCGGGTCAGGCCCAAGGGCAGCCCAGTGTAGAGTGAGTTGCAGTAGTCTATCCTGGAGGTGACCGTTGCATGGATTACTGTGGCTAGGGTTGCTCTTTTTGCCCTTGCAGCAGGGAAAATCCGAGAGGTCGTGACAGCACAGGGCTGTCCACAGGCTATAGTGTAATTCCTATAGTGTTTTATCAAGTTTGTACTGTATATTTTACCTGCATCGTCACTCATATTTTTGTTACTGTCTTATTGTTTGTAACGACCTTTGGCCTAACGCAATAAACCTTACCTACCTACCTACCTGTGGCTAGGTCCTGGGGCGAAAGATAGGGCTTTGCGTTTTTTCAAAAAGATTTTTTTTACAGTATAATTATGTTTATTCGCATGATAACAAATTAGAATTTTTTTGTCCTCTTTTCTCTATTTTCATTTCCAGATAGTAACGTCAGGGCTGAAGCGATATATATTGGTTTCTGGATGTGTCTGTTTATTGCTAAAGTGTGTATTATTGACTACAGGGGAAAGCCTTTGGGCCGAAACACCTATAGTCTTGCGTTGGTCATTTGACATGTTTATCAACTGTATTTGGAGAATGTTACAGCTTATCAAAAGCTTTCCTATGTAGCCTGACATTCAAGCCCTTTGTTTTTAATTTCATTACTGAGTACATTGTATAATAAATACTTATTTTGAATATATTTTAATGGTTATAGCTTGATTCTTGTAGCATCTACAGATTTGGGCTTCCCTTCTACAAGCTATGTCCCCTTTCCCAGTGCAAATGTGACTTGTGTACCCAGCTGACGCAGCTTCTTGTAGTGTCCAAAGCCATTCTCAGCTTGCTTCCCCTGCCTGCTAACTAGCTCTAGACTGGTCAGGAATTGGGGGTCTATTTATTTATGTTATTTATAGTCTGCCTTTCTTGCCGAGACTTAAGGCAGATCATTCACAACGCAAAATCTTCCTAGTGCTGCCAAACTTAATTTAGCATCAGTTGTGGGTGAGAAACCCTTTGTCCTGATTCAGGTCTAGAGGAACACAATCAACCTTTCAGATCGATTTGAACTCTGCTGTTTCGCACTGGAGTCTGTTTCTGAAGTTCTTTTGTTGCAGATTAGTCATTTTCAAGTCAGCGGTAGAGTGCCTTAGGAGAATGAAATAATCTCTCACAGACTTTGCATATGGGAGTACTTTCGTCTTACTTTTCTCTTTTTCTTTTCTTGAGGATAACTGTGTGGTCTGTTTCTCCGGTGTCCGTTATTGTCCTGAAATTCAAGAACCTTCAAATAGCCTCTGAACATTCTCCAATTTGGCATTAGGAGTTGCTGAAAAAAAGAAAAATCCAGGAATGGCGACTAACCAAGCCAACTAAAATGGCACGGCTCAGAAAGTTACCTTAGGAGTTAGAAATGCACGGTGTGTTTAAAAGAAGTGTCCTTGGGCTATGTCTCTGGAATGATTTTCAAGGAAAGAGACAGCCATGGGACTTGAGAATTCAGATGAAGGGGTTTTGGAGTGTGAAGAATTGCTTTCTTTTAGCACTGAATTATCATTTATATGCTGCTTTCAAAGTCATTTGTTATTAGGCTTTTCAACTAATAAAACATTTTAGTTGATTAATTATGTGTCTTTGATGCGATTGATTAGATTTGCATGCCAATCAATTTGCTCAGAGCCAGTATCTTTTTTAAGTGAACGTGGAATTTATCAATCAACAGATTTTGCTCACTGTTAGAAAATAATATATAATATGTCTTTTCCATTTCCTTTTAGAGAAACACCTTGTGCCTTAAATTAAAATAGCTGAAAAGAAAGGTTTGTCTTTCATTTTCTCAGCCTCACATAACTATTAAAACTTGCCCTTCTGCCAATTAATGAACTAAAGCTCTGGTGAATAAAGCTACAGATTTAAACTTCGCAGCTCTAACATTATTAAGCTTGGAGAGTAAAGAAAGCTTAGTGAATAAATCTATTAAAATGTATAGGATCAAATAATGAGCATATGCAAATCAGGAAAACAATAGTCCTGCAAGAAAGAACATTTGCATTTTGAGCCCATGCAAGCCCATGTTGCATAAGAACCCCTATTAGAAGAGGCATTCGTCTTTCTCACACAGGAGGGAATACCTCTTCCAAGATACCACCCACCAGCACTGCATGATGATGCAAGCATATATCACTGAAGGTAACATCTTTGAAGAGGCATTCCCTCCGTTGTGAAAAAATGGGAACGCTTTTTCTAATAGAGCATTTTTCTAATACTTAACACAAAACAGAGCTGCCCAGTTAATTTGGGGGGGGGATCTTTTTAATTGATTTAAAGATAATTTTAATAGATCAACCTAACCTTTAACTGATTAAACAATGCAAACCTGATTATTATTTATACAGCTCTGTCAACTGCTTTAAAGTTAAGAGGGGAAGCTCCCAGCCCCATGGATCTAGCTGTCTTAAGTTTGGCAGTGGGGAAAAAAACCCCACTGGGAACAGACAGCTATAACATGAATGGGAGGAAAAGAAGCCCTAAGCCCCATGTGATTTTCCCACTTTTGGCCCTTATAGGAACAGCTCCTGCTTCTGGGGGGTTGGATCCCCTTGCAGATTTCACAGCCCCCCCCCTTTCTGCCTCCAAAATATTCCTCTCTGTTTGGAAGTTAAGCAGTTTCTGCTTCTGTTCCCTCCGCTCCAAGATAAGAATGTTCAGCAAATTTCCTTTGTAAACCCAAATGAACTCTGCCCTATCTGTTCTTTCCCTGGACTCTTCTTGGCAATCCCGTAATTCCTCGCTCACTTTCCAGACAAGCCCCTTATACTTTAGCTTGGTTTGTGCTGACCTTTGACAAAAGAGGACGTCTTATGATTTAGGTCCCGAGTCTGCTGAGATGCCCAAAGTGCTCCAATCTACTTTCCCACCTTTGGAATGTGTAGCTCTATTTAAATATTTTCGAGGCAAACAGGATGTCACCGGCTTTCAAAGTATGCATTGGGATTTGACCTTGGTTGCATCATTTTAACTTATGGGTACATATCTAATTTAAAAGCCCCATCGTTTATCTCAGATGCAATTCCCAGGCGGGTCATACAATCCAGAGCCGGCAATCAAGGCCCCCATAAATCCCCCCTGACAGATCTCCGTCAATGCCCAAGAAAGCAGGCTAGTCTACCTTCTGTGTCCTGCTTGGTTCCAACAGCTGCAAAAATGGAAGCCATAAATAACAACCGGATCTGGGGGACAGTGAGGAAAGGGCGGGGCGGGGGGAGAGTCATTTATCAGAGGGATTGGAAAAATAATCAAGCCAGTCTTCAGGCGATGCCAGGAATCTGCCAAAGATAAGCATACAGGAAAGGAGAATGGAATTGGATCCAGGCAGCACATTTTAAAAGCTCCAAACGGGGGAATTCTAACCAGCTCCCACGCTGGTAAATCCTGCTGAAGCTTGAGCAGAAAATCAATGGTGGATACTGAGACCCGGCCTGGAATTTGGGAAGAGTACTGGAGTTGGAAGTTCTGGGTTCAAATCATTCCTGAGTCATGAAATTTGCTAGGTGATCTTGGGCCTGTTATGCTCTTTCAAACATAATCAATGCAACAGTGTTGTTATGAGCATAAAAATAGGTGGGGGGGGGAGGGCGGGAATCAATGTATATGGAGGTCTTGGAGGCTCACTGGGTGACCTTGGCTAGTCATGCTCGGCCTGATCTACCTCCAGGTGGTGGCTGGAGATCTGGTCTCCGGGCCATAGAGATCATTTCCCCTGGAAAAAATGGCTGCTATGGAGGGTGGACTCTATGGTATTATACTCAGCTGAGGTCCCTCCCTTCCCCAAACTTCGTCCTCTACAAGCTCTACCCCCAAATCTCCAGAATTTCCCTACCTGGAGCTGGCAATCTGACCTATTTCCCGGGATAGTTGTGCAGATAAAATGGAGGAGAACGATGCTTCATGGCCTTGGTCCAGCATACCTACGGGACTGCCTCCCTCCCTATGTCCCTCCACAGGAGCTTTGCTCATCTGAACAGGGACTCTTGTAGGTGTCAGCCTGTCCATGGGTGAATCAACAGCAGCCCATACACGGGCTTTCTCTGTGGTGGCCCCTACCCTGTGGAATGGCCTGCCTGAGGAAGTCAGGAGAGCCCCCACCATCCTGGCTTTCCGCAAACAATGCAAATCCAAATTATTCAAAAAGGCCTTTTTCTTAGCTAGGAGGGTGGTATTGTGGGGAAGGGGTCCCAGATGTTTCACTAATGAGTTAGGAACCATAGACTTCACCGTTACGTTGCCTTACATATTATATGTTGCTTTAAATATGTACTCCTATATACTACCTGTGCTTCATGTTGTTTAATGTCAATCCTATAATTGATTATGTTTTGTTTCAGCAATTCATCAGCTTCGTATTGGATCCTTGCTAATGCTGTGTCTTTGTAAACTTGTATTTGTTTACCATACGACGTTGTTTATGGAAATGTTCTTGTCACTGTATGGAAATGCCTGCCCTTGTCCTTGCTACTGATTGTACTAATCTCACACTATGTAATCCGCCTTGAGTCTCAGTGAGAAAGGCGGAATATAAATGACACAAATAAATAAATAAATAATAAATAGGCACTTAAAGTCACAACTGGAGAGCAAATCTGGGTATAAACGAACAACATTCAAAATCAATGGTGGGCCCACAATCTAACAGTGGGTACGGGTTGGGCTAAAATTTGTACCAGAAATTATTAGCATTATCAAGGATCCACTTTGATTTTATGGAGGAATAAGAGTGCGTCTCATCATATACAGAATGTCCCCCCTTTATCCTGAATAACCACAGCGTGTCCCCAACCACCTGCAAAGTGATAATAATCATAATTGTGAACTTTTATCTTCAAGAATATTCTTTTGTTCTAGGCAGGTGACATGGCAATAGCTCCTTTATTTATTTATTTTTAAAAATGTATTCCCTTTCAATAGATTTCAAGTGGCTTACCATATAAAAATGTGAATATTTCAAATGACTACCACCCAACTATTCATCAGCTTCCAAATTCAAGCCCAATTGCCCAGCAATGTTGAATTCTATCAGGCCACATCGTCATGGTAAAAAGAACAGACACAGAAATCTGCCTTCTTAGCTAGACCCCTGGACTGCCAAGGTCAGTACTGTGTACTCTGCCGTGCTGGATCTAGTGTTCCCAGCGCTGGGGACAAGCGCAGTTTGGCCGCGCGCTGTGTGATGATGTCACTTGACACGGAATGGCACGGAGGGCTGAGCGGCCGCAGGACACAGGGAGCGCACGGCAAGCTGGCTGCCCCCTCAGCGGGGCAGGCGAGTGGCGCGGGCAGCATCCCAGCTCTCCGTACTATTCGCCTGCCCGGCTGAGGGGGCAGCCAGCTTGCTGCGCGCTCCCTGTGTCCGGCTGGGCAAGCGAATGACACGGACGGCCACTCAGCCACCCGTGCTGCTGCTGGCGCACTCCTGGTGGTTGACAGCTGTGCCCGGCGCCCCCTCTTTGGCTGCGCCAGGGGCAGACTACCCCATGCCCCCCTTGATCCAGCCCTGGTACTCTGACTGGCAGCACCTCTCAGGTGTCCGAGGCAGAGGTCTTTCATGTCATCTGCTCTCTGATTTTTTTAACTGCAGAGGCCAGGAATTGAATCTAAGACCTTCTACAGTCCAAGCAGATGCTCTGCCACTGAACCGTATCTCCCCAACAGCCTTGCTTAGCTTGTGAAAAGTTGGTGAAGGAAGTATCCTCCAGTCTGACCTACCCTGGGAGCACGCTCCAAAATGCAAGGACTGTCACAGAAATTGAACAAGATGTTGCACTAGTGGATGAGATCCGCCAGACTGAGGGTGTCATGTAGAGCAACTAATGGGAGACTTTATTTATTTATATGACTTATATCCCACCCTCCCCACAAATGGGCTCAGGGTGACTTACATCTTTAATAAAATACAATAAGTTAATAATCAAGTTAATAAGTTAAAAACACACTTAAAACTTACACTAAAATACTCCAGGTGCCATTCTACATAAGCTACTTTAGATACTGATCCGAAACCTGCATAGGTCATAGCTGTGGGCAGAACGCATAGCTGAGGGCAGTCACAGAAGAGGTGGTGATCTTAGGTGGAATAAGGGGTGACACCCGCTGGTCCTCAACCAAAGGCCTGGTGGAACATCTCCGTTTTACAGGCCCTGCAGATAGGGGCGGGGCAAGGGCTTCCGGCGCTCGCGGCTGGCCGGCCGGGTGCCCCCCTGTGTGTGCGCAAGCGCGCATGCACACTGGCCTGCGTGATGACATCATGCATGACATCATCACAGGAGTGCGTGCGCCACTGCCGGCCTGATTGCTGCGGCGGGCGGCCTCCGAGCTCTCCCACTCAGTTGCCTGCGCCGCTGCAGATGCCTGCCCGTGGAGGCTGCGCCTGGCCAGGGGCTTGTGCTGACAGCGGCGGCGGGAGGAATAGGAGGCTGCTGCTTTGTGGTGCGCGCTCCCGCCCCCCGCGCCTCCTCCAGCGCTCCCTCCGGCACCCCGCGGCTTAGGCCACTGCCTACCTGGCCTCAATGGGCGCGCTGACCCTGCCTGCAGAACTGTAATAGGCCTGGGCCGCAGGGCTCAGATCTCCAGCGGAAGAGCGTTCCACTAGGCTGGGGCCAGGGCAGAAAAAGCCCTGGCCCTGGTGGAGGCGAGATGGATGTCCCTCGGAGTGGGGACCACCAGTTGTTGTTTGTCCACAAAGCGCAGCGCCCTGCAATGGGAGAGGTGGTCCCGCAGGTATGCTGGTCCCAGTCTGTGGAGGGCTTTAAACACTGAAATTAACACCTTGAACCAGACCCGGAACGCCACTGGAAGCCAGTGCAGCTGGCACAGCACAGAATCCAGGAAAGCTGAGAGGGACGGAATGTGGCTTCAAGCTCCCCTGGGCCTGAGGTGCTCTGGGGGCTCCTGAGCAGTCTACTAGCCTGCTGCTGCTCTTGAAGTCCATCCATCATCTATTTGTATCAAGGGAGAGGCTGGATAACTTATACGCATTCCTAGCAAGCATTACTGGCCGTGATTGGGTAGGGCAGGGGGGGGAGAGGATGGCTCCATGCAGGACTACCTGCTTTGCATGCTCAAGTTCAATCCCTGGTGTGTTCTGCTAAAAGTTGACCGGGGCTGGGAAAGACCTTTTTCTGCCCGAGACCCTGGAGAGCCACTGCTAGTTAGAAGAGACAGTACCGAGCGAGACGGATCAATGCTTTTTGTACCAGGCAGCTTCTTATTGGGTGGGCTGCAGGTTGGAGGAAGAATATCAATTCGGCAGGTTCTAGGCCTGGCATCTCCAGGTCAAAGATCTCCACTCGTAGAAGCTGGGAACAGTTTGCGATCTTGGAGAGCCGCTGCCTGGCAGAGCTGACAAGTAGACTGTCTGACTCAGTAAAGCAGCGTCATATGTTTCTTTGTTAACTCCTACGATGCCGGTGTGCTGTGTGCACGTTCCCAGCCCAGCAGCTTTCCTGGCAGCAGCCCTGATGTAAAGGGTAACGTCAGAATCGGCTGCCGGCCAAGCCGCTCGACAGAGCTTCGTTGCTGTCGGGCTGTGCAGAGAAGAGCTGTCAGATACGACAAATAGATCTGATGTGTCAAATTCAGTGTGAAATTTTCCATCTTCTAATTCGGGAGCCGTCCAATTACCTTAACAAGATTGGGGTTGAATTGAAATGTTACAGGAACTTTTGACTACCTGTGATGACTTGATTTTTTTTTAAGAGGCTGATATCAGAAGGTTTCAATTACTTTGAAACATGGGGGCAAGAGGGGGCCCTTGCCCCTCTTGGGATCCTAAATCTTGAGCCCAGAATAAACTCTTGTGAATCAACCTTCCAAGACAGGTGTGCCGACATATTATTACACCTGATGAAAAGCAGATAAACGGGTGAACTGGCAAGCACTCTGCTTGCAGGGATAGAAAATAATTAGTCCTCTTGGTTCGTGAAATAAATAATAATAGAAATTAGTTACATAAATAAGAGGAAAAAGTGCTGAAAAGGGCAACCGGAATGATCAAGGGGCAGACACACCCTATGAGTAAAGGTGAAGAAGTTTAGGTCTTTTTAGTTTGCTGCTACATGTTTTTAAAATTGGCTGCTGTATTGCTTTGTTGTGCATTTTAAAATATTTAAAGAGTTTTATCAGTTTTTAAAGGTACATGTATTTTATATTAGTGTACAAATTGTAATCCGCCCTGAGCCTGCTGATGTGGGGAAGGCGGAATAGAAATAGAAACAAACAAACAAACAAACAGTTTACAGAAGAGAAGCATAAAGGAAGAAGGACAAGGTAGAGGCATCTAAAATTATGTATGGTGTGGAAAAAGCAGATAGAGACCCCCCTCCCCCTGCACCATAGTACTAGAACTTGTAGACAGGCAAGGAATTAGATAGACAGTAGATTCAGGACAGAGAGAATTAAAGATTTCTCCACATTGCGGATAATTAACTTATGGAATTCACTGACACAGGATGGCCAGTAGCTTAGTTGTAAAAAGGGGAGCTAGACAAATGCATAGAGAGGGATCAAAATTTATTTGTCAAATAGAACCTCCATGTTCACAAGCAGTGTACCTCTGAATACCCGTTGCAGGGCGGTGTAAATGGCTGGAGAATGCTGTTGACTTCTTACTCTTTCCTTCTTGGAAAAAGGAGGCTGGAGTAGATAGATCCTTGGACCGTTCCTGCAGGTTTCTTCTTAGGAAGTGCTTTCAAGATTGTTCCAAGTGCTTCACATAAAATCTGCACAACAATCTTGCAAAGGGAGGTCAGTATTATCTAGAGATAATACTGAGGACACCCAGGCACACCAAGATCTTGTCTCCTTCAGGCAGGCCTGTAAGATGGAGATGTTCCGCCAGGCGTATGGTTGAGGCCATCAGGGTTTCCACCAAATGAGCCTCTCTCCCTGTCTCCTCTATGTCTGTAGGGGGTATTGACCATCTACCCCCCATATATGAGTGACCACGCATGGTTAAGCCGCACCTCCACCTCCATCAGATGCTATATGGTTTTTATACGGTGAGCAGGTGTTTTATTAGAAAGCTGTGTCAATTTATTGTGATTTTATCTTGTATAATTTATCTTCTGTTGTGACCTAGCCTGAGCCCTCTTGCAGGGAGGGCGGGATATAACAACAACAACAACAACAACAACAGATTACTGACAGGGACTGTCTGGAAAAGCGTGGCTTGCCCAAGCTTGGGGCAGAGGTCAGATATGAAGGAGGGACTTCCTGCTCCTTTAGCCACACGGCTGTCACGGCCTCATCATTGGATGCATGAAGCAGCCCTTGAGTGACCGTCACTAAGCCTAGTTAAACTTCTACCAGTTCCACTAGGTACATGCTGGGACTGTTGTCAAGCTAAGTTGTCGCTTGATGGCGTGGCCATCAAAGGATACTTGCACATGCCCACACTCCAGTCCTCTGACCAAATTGCACCCATCTTCATGACTGAAAACCTTATCTTTTGGGTCTCTGTCTCTCTGTCCACAATTAGACAAATTAGTAAATGTATCAATGGCTATGGTGGTGAAATGGAGCCTCCCTGTTCAGTGGTAGTATACCTTAAATAACTGATATGAGGCAAGCATGCTCATTACCTCTGCGCTCTGCTTTTGATCTGCGTGGAATTGTCTGGAAACGGGATGCTACACTGGGTAGATTAGTGTCTGATGCAGTAAAACAAAAGATTTATGTAAGGATAGGTCCTTATAACTGTTAAACAGAGCCTCCGTGGTCAGAAGCAGTATATCTCTAAATACCAGGTGCTGGGGAGAAGCAACAGCAGGGGGCCTCCATGGGGCCTGTCCTCTTCTGATCCTGCAGAACTCTTACATTCTTGTTAATTCTTAGGGACGTTCACAGGTGACATGGCAGAACTATTAGCAGTTCTTTGCCATGTTAGTCAAATAAAGCCTTTACGTTCAGGAGCATAGATCCGGAGGAGTTAACCATGTTAGTCTGTAGTTGCAAAATAGCAAAGAGTCCAGTAGTACCTTTAAGACTAACCAACTTTATTGTAGCGTAAGCTTTTGAGAACTATAGCTCTCTTCGTCAGATGCAACCGAGGAAGAGAGCTGTAGTTCTCGAAAGCTTATGCTACAATAAAGTTGGTTAGTCTTAAAGGTGCTACTGGACTCTTTACTATGCTCAGGAGCAATCTATCACTTAATATCAGTTGCTGGTGGGCAGGTACTGAGGGGACCTGTTGCCTTCATGCCCTGCCTTTAGGCCCCTGGCTGACCACTGTCAGAAACGGATGGATTCGAGTCCAGTGGTACCTTAGAGACCAACAAGATTTTTAGTGCAAGATTCTGGTCCAGTAGCACGTTAAAGACCAACTTGATTTCCGAGGTATGAGCTTTGGAGAGTCAAAGCTCCCTTTGTCAGATACAAGGATTTTTGACTCTGGAAAGCTTATACGCTAAAAATCTTGTTGATCTCTACGTTACTGGATTCACATCCATTTGTTCTACTGCAGACCAACAGGGCTACCTGCCTGTGTGATCTGAAGAAGAGAGCTTTGACTCTTGAAAGTTTGTTCCCTGAAAATCTTCTTGGTCTCTAAGATGCCACTGGACTCGAATCTTGCTGTCCTATTACACACCACCTAGACACAGTTGCCAACCTCCAGGTGGGATCTGGACTTCTCCTGGAATTACAATTGATCCTCGAACTACAGAGATCAGTTCCCTTGGAGGAAAAGAGCAAGAGTCCAGTAGCGCCTATAAGACTAACAAAATTTGTGGTAGGGTATGAGCTTTCGTGAGCCACAGCTCACTTCTTCAGATATAGCTAGAAACATTCTAGACTAGGGTTGCCAGCCTCCAGGTAGTATGAACAGCAATTCCGGGAATATACAGTAAACCAACAATTCTTTTTTCTTTTATAAACACTGTATTAGTGCAACGGTGCAAAAGTGCAAAGTGCAAATGAATAAATATATTATACAATAAATACAATCAAATTTCTTGTTTCTTCTGTCCAAGTTGTTATGATGATGACAATGTCCAAAGGGAATGTTGTAAAAACCACAATGGGGGCTCGGCAATAAACAAACGGAAAGTCACAATGTTAGAAGAGGGGGTCACCCAAGTCCAAGCTGAAGGATTTTCCATTGCACTAATACAGTATTTATAAAAGAAAAAAGAAATGTTGGTTTACTGTATATTCCCGGATTTGCTGTTCATAGTTTCTACTATCCGGGCTTTCCCCCTCGTTGTTGTGTTCACAGCCTCCAGGTAGTGGCTGGAGATCTCCCGGAATTACAACTTGTCTCCAGGCCACAGAGATCAGTTCACCTGGAGAAAATGGCTACTTTTGGGGGTGGAATCTATGGAATTTTGCCATGCCAAGGTCCTTTCCCTCTCCAAACCGCACTTTCTCCAGGTTTCTCCAGGTTTCACCCCCCAGATCTCCAGGAATTTCCCAACTTGGAGCTGGCAACCCTATTCTAGACTCTAGATTGGCCTCTTGCTCCTTTCTACTGCTACAGACGGACGAACACGGCTACCCATCTTGATCTATCTCCTCGGAAGAAAAGGAGAGTGGACTTTATGGCAGCACCCCTCTGCTGCGCTTTCTCTTCTCCCCGAACACCGCCCTCCCTTGTTCCGCCTCCCAAATCTCCAGGGATTCCCCAACCTGGAGTTGGCAACGGGCGAACTGGGTGCTTCGCGCCCTTCCCAGGCGCGCGGTGCTGGTGGCGGGGGGGCCAAAGCGCGCTCGCCGCGAGTCGGTGGGCGCAGAAACTCCGGGGAAAACACGTGACGGAGGGAAAAGGCGGAGAGGCGGCGGCGGCGGCGCGGGGGGCCGGCGGGGCGGAGGGAGCCGCGCGTCTCTCTCCCTCCCGGCTCAGATCGGCGCGTCCTCGCCGCCAAGACGGGCGGGCGGCTGCAGTTGCAGCGAGAAGAGCCGCCCGCCAGCACGAAGCCGAGGCCGGGGGGCCGCCGCCGCCGCTGCGGTGCCTCCGCGCCGCCAAGCCCGCGCCCTGGACGCGCCGGAGCGGCCTCCGGACGGCGCGCCTCGCCTCGCCTCGCCTCTGCTGCAGCCTCCGCCGTGGCGACGCCGAGCCCCGCGGGCGCCTCCGCCCCGTAGCGCCTCTGCCGGGCGCCTCCCGCGCCCCAAACTTTCTTCTCCTCGCCGGATCCAACTTGCTGGCCCCTCTCCTCCGCCTCGGATTGCAGACGCTGCCCGCGCCCGTCGGAAGAGCGACCGCCCGGCCGCTGGCACTGGGATTATTATTATAATTATTATTCTAGCTGCTTTTTTGGGGGTCCCCCCGGTCTCGTTTGAGATGTTTCCCCCGGTTGCGCCCGGAGCTGCCCCCCCCATTTGGCTTCCTTTGCTCCTAATCTTTTAGGAGGGGGCTTGCACCAGGATCCCCCGCGCTGCCCCTTTCCTCCCACCCCCCCGTTCCTTTGCACCCCCCTGGCATTTTTTCCGCCCCGATCTTTTCTTCCCCTTCGGTTTATTTTGGAGGGGGCTTGTTCTGGGCTTGCACGCATCGCCTCCCCTCCCCTCCCTTCCCCTCTTCCGCGCCCCCCTCCAACCACCACGGAGTCCGAGCCTGCGGATTTTTCCGGGGGGGAAGGGGGCCCCGCCTCCCTCGGGTGGAAATCCGGGGTGGCTCCGGGGAGCTCTAGGTGGGACCCCCGTTTCCTTGACCCGCCCCCCGCTGCGCCCTCCTTGGCCCTCGCCCTCCAGCCCAGCCCCCGGTTTGGCTTCTGGTTCGGATCGCACGTGCTTGGATTCGGTTTTCGCCGCGCCTCGCCCCGGATTCCGCCATGGCCTTGGCGAAGAGGACGCGATCCGGACCCGCCGCCCTTCTCTGCTGCCTCGGGGCGCTGTTCAGCCAGGGTGAGTCCCCACGGAAGGATGAGGTTTAATTTCGACGCCCGGAACGTGCTTGGAATATTTGCAGGTTATTAAGCCAGATCCGAGAGACAAGAGGTTGTCCGAGCATACGCAGAGTGCACGTTCGTGCTGGAACCTGTAGGGGCACTACCCTTAATTTTTTTTTAAGAACTGGGGTTTAGCACTGGAAATGTGGAAGAAGAGGGCATTTAAGTATGCACAGCGTTGCTGAAACTGAACAAGTCTGAAAAACAAGCATGCCTCTGAGCATGAGCAGAAAGCACCCCCTCTGAGTTAACCAAAGCCTGAGTATTTGTGGAAATGCTTAGCAGCTGTATTTTCATGGCAGTATTAAGTTCAGGAAGCCAGGGTCTAAATGGCGGAAGAACCTCAAAGCATAAGCAGAGTGGCTCTTCCCAACCAATGCCCTACACCTCTGGGGTTAGTGGATGCGCGGAACTGCGCACAGATCTTATTAAGCATTAAACTCCATTATTGCCCCAAGTGCAAGACGGGGGTGGTGTCAGTGCCGGTGTTTCTTATCCCCAGGCCTCTTTCTAGCTCCAGGGTGTGCTTCCTTCCTCTTCCCTACTCCAGGGCTCTTCTCCCTGTGGCTTTAGTGTACACCTTTGTAGATTCTCAAGTCTTAATCTTAGTGCTAGAAATCGGCCTTCGGTGAAAGGGCTGCGACTTCGTATCTGAGTTACCGGCACAATTTGTGTGCCGCGTGTTCAGGGCTTTATTTGTGTTTGGGCTCGCGAGGACATTAAGCATGTGCAGAGTGTCTCCCTCATGGGTAACTGCAACAAGGCTTCTGGCTTTGAAGATGCGGTTTTGAGGCAAGTGTGGGTCCAGGCCAGTGTTGAATTAAGATGTGGCTTAACTCCAGAACTGATTTTCCAATGCAAAACTCTACCTTTGGTCATTGGTGCCTCTGAGCATAAACAGAGTGCTTTGCCTCCCTGGTTAACTTCACTTCACCCGCCTCCCACAGCTTAGGCCAGGGAGACGCACCTCTCAAATGGAACATGTGAGTTCCAAGGGTGCTTCTGCCCCCACACCTCTCTGGTTTTGAAATTAATCATCGTCGAGGTGTTTTCTTGCTCCTTAGCCTTCCCTCAGTTTCTTCAGAATGCCTTAATATCCCCTGGAGGAAGAATCTGTTTCCTTCTTCCCTTCCTCACCTCTGGCACTGATACGTCTTTGTTGCCATGTCCTGCCCCTTCTCTACCCCCCCTCAATATGGAAAAAAAATCACCATGAATGAAATGCGGAAGAGAAGAGCAGTGTGAGGCAGCTCCTCTTCTGCCCCCTTATTGCAGACACAAAATTGAACCACAGTCCACAGCCTTCTACTCCTTATCAACAAATCAGAAAGCCTCCCCTCCCCGTCTTGCTTGTCAGTTTCAGATTCCCCCTGTCCAGCGTGCCTCCAAGGGGTCCAGAAAGTGCTGCCGTCGTAACTCCCTGGTGGCCTGATGGGGGTCTTTGGTGTGATAAGCGGCAGGTCAGTAAGCCTGCTGGGATGCCCTGTACCAGAAACGTGTGGACAAGCTGAGGGGAAAGCACTCTGCACGTGCCCAGAGAGCTCTCGGCGATGGCTTCAAGGGGTAGGGAGCTGTCAGCCCTCATGATAAAGTGAGCTGCAGTTATGTGACTTTGAGCGTGCACCGAAACGGGCTTGGATTGGCGCATGGCTGAGCAGATTCATAGTGAGGATTGCACATCTTTGGTAGCATTTGGCAGCCCTGTTGAGAGGGTGTGGGCAGCCTTTGATCTTGCATTTGCTCGGTGTTTCCCCTTCCTGTTGCAGTGTTGTTGCCCCCCCCCACCCCAAAGCATCCCTCTTTCTTGGAGCAAAGGCGCCTCATGTCCCCCTTCACCTGGGAATCATGGACGCAAAAATGTTAGCAGACACTAAAGACCCTGAGCCCCTTCCTTCAAGCCATCCATGGGAGCAGTGGATTCTCTGATCTGTCTCCAGTGGGCTGTAGGGGGACCCTGGCAACCCTCTTCTTCCTTTGCCAGCCGGTCTTTGGGAAAACTAAGCAGGGGGCATGGGGGAGGCGAATGAAAAGAAAAGAGAGAGCTTGGATGGCAAAAGCACAATTTCACGGTATGTACGGGAGAAGGGGGGTTCTCTTAGTACTGGTTGAGTAGAGAAACATTTTGCTTTGGGTTTTATGAGTTGTGCCCTTCTTTTTTGCAAAGGAGGCCCTGAAAGGCAGGGGTGCGCAACGAAGACTGTGTATGCTGTTGGTAGTGATAGTGGGGCAGCTTGGAAACAATGCCCCTCCACTGAGAAAAAGAGACGGGCATTTTTAGTATTGCATCTTTGATGTTTTCTACAGGGCAGGTCCGGCCTTGTATTGGGGGAAGAGCGAAGAAGAGCCAGCGGACTGGGGTTTTAGCAACTGGAGGCTGGGATGCATTCTCAAGTCCTTGAGTGGGGGGGGGGTGGGATTTAGGAGAATGGGGAGTGCGTGGTTAGGGCGTCAGAGCATGCCTTTGTTTGGATACCTGGAGATGTTGATTGCAAACGAGAAGAGACGAGTTGTAGCGATTTCTTCTACAATTCAAGGCTATCTGATTTTGGAAAGAGGAATACATTTGCCAAGGAGGCGTCTCTCTTTCTCGCTCTCTCTGTCTGCCAGGGAGGTGGGCTTTGCATTTAGTCTTCCCTCTGCAGACCAGGAACACCCCCCCCCCTTCCATGCCAGGGTCTGTTTTTGAGCTGACCTGAGCAAGACCTGGAAACTTCGCCTTTCGAGACGGCTCCCCTGCAATTCTGTTGCTCTGTCCACAGCTTGAAGTGCGTCTCTGCGTTAGATTTCCCACAGCTGCTTTCTCAAAATCCACTGTGGGGGGGGGGGGAGGATCTGCCTGCCCCTCTCTTTCCCCCTTCCCCAGCCAACGTGAAGAATGGAATGAAGCCTGGAGCAATAGGCAATCTATGGACTCGCATTATAAAAACGATTAATAATATATCACAACGAAGCGCTAAAAGGCTCGGGGTAGAAGGGCTGGGTTTATGGCTGCGCCTCATTCTACACGGTTAAGTTTACAAGTATCTGGGCGCTCGTTCGCTGCCCCCCCCCCCTCGGTGAGCAGATGGCGGATGAGGCCGGATGGCTGCAGCCTCTTGTTGGAGGACAGGGAACGGGGCGCTCAGTTGAACGTCTTTGCCTCTGCTTGCTTTCAGATCAAGGGAGCTGGAAATCAGGACTAGATTCCCTCCCGCTCTCCTCCTGTTCGCCTTCCTACCTTTCAGATGAATCATCTGTATTTCCCTCTCCCGTATTGTAGCCCTTGAACATGTAAAAATAGTGAAGACTCTTTCAAAGCTGGGACTGAGCATCAGTAGCGAGCGTGGCATGTGCTCAATAGCAGCCGTAGCTGTGGGTGGCGCTTGGCACGGCATGGGATTGACTTCAGACGTTTGCGGCCACAAGATGCAGCGGGGGCCCCAAGTTTAGACGGCTTAAAAAAACATTGATAGAGACACAAGTGTGTAGGATAGCTCTGTCCGCCATTGTTAGCTTTGACAGCAAAGTGAAACCTCCCTGTACAGAGGTAGTCTACCTCTGAACACCAATGGGGCCAGCTCTGGTATTTGTGCCGCGCTTGTGAGCATCTCAGAGGCATGTTGCAGGCCACAGTTGGAAGCTGGCTGCTGTATCTGATCTGGAAGGACGGAGCTTGTAGCAGGCATTATATGGAAAATATTGTCACGGACCCTATAAGAACACGTATAGAAAGAAAAACCCATAATGTGTCCAAAAAACCTGTATATCAAACTTGGGCAGTAATTCAGAATTTTTGTGACCCCCCCCCCTTTCCATGTTGCAAACAGTTGTACCGTGAGATGGTTAGATGAAGAAGGCACACGTTTAGTCTGCAATGCTGGGTTGATAATGGCTCAGGTGGTGGAAATCTTGGCTGTGTGACTGCTGGTGCCTGTCGGGTTGCTGAGTGTTTTTCAAAGCTCCTTTATGGAAAAGCTCCTTCTCTGTTGGGCTGGTTTTTTTGCATATAAGGCTTGGAACTGCCTCTCTGAGATGCAATTTTGCCACATGCGTGGATGTGTTTTTAAAACCTGGGGGAATGTTGAACAATGTGGCTTACACGTTTCCGATTGCCTTATTTTTCAATTTTGTAAACTGCCTTGAGTCTGGGCAAGAAAGGCAGGCTGTAAATAAATAAATAACACGTCTCATTCCCACCTGCAGTCTGGGAAGAATTCTGCAGGTCAGCTTTCATCCACAGAAGCATGCCACAGCTTGACGTGACCACCACTGTGTGATGAATGAAGAGGGGGAGAACCAGTCTCTAGCGGCATGTTGAGAACCGCTGGCTTTTGCAGTGGCAGGTGGGAAACTTACCGTGTGCGAATAATGCCGAAGAAGGTGAACCAGGTGCTGGGTGAACAAGGTGGTATAGTAGAACGGACTGTACCGTTTCACGTTGCAGGTAGTGTAGAAGAATGAGATGGTAGAGTTCTGACATGGTAGAAAGGACTGTGCCACTTCAGATTGCAGGTGGGGGATTCGTAGGGGAATGAGGTGGTGGAGTCCTGACATCATAGAATAAACGGTACCATTTCCGGTTTCAGATAAGGGATGTCGTTGAATGCTCCCATTACAATATTTTAAACACACCCTGCAGTTATAAAGCTAGCACATCCCAGCCTGCCTCTTGCTGTCCTAGTTTTTCAGTAGCAGGCAGTTTCCTTATGTATAAGGGAGTGACTCCCTCTCCCATGTACAGGGCTGTATCATCTCAAGGTGTCGCCACCTCCTTCTACCCTAAATACAGACAAGATGTCAGCCTGTGTGATGTTGTTTCTACCCTCTTTTTTCGTGTGTGCAAGTCCCAACTTGGTCTGAGTGGGGAATGTGCATTTTGGAACTTGTGCGTGGTGGAGCCCTCCCGCCAGGAATGCAGGGTGTGGTTTCCCTTTGCGCCACGGAATGCACAGATGTGCTCATTGTGGAAGTGTGAGAACTACGAAGCTAGTTGGAGTGTTGCTGAGCCCTTATAGCCCTTATAGGGGGGAGGTTATAAATTTAAAAAACCCAAACGATCCCCATTGCAGTATGGTGGAAAAACAGAATAATTCACCTGTTGTGTCTTCCATGCTAGGCATCAGAATAAGCCTAGATTCAAAGAGGAGCATAGTTTAATAAATCAGGTTCTTTCTCTGTGTGGAGCTGCGGTAACAACAACTTCCTTTTTTCTCTGTTCTTGCCTACACTAAATCCTGGAGCGGACTCCGGCCGTCTAAAACACTGGCCCAGATTAAAGGAACAGAGTTGTCACATCATCTACGTTAGTCTGTAGCAGCAAAATAAAATGGCAGTCCGATGGACCTTAAAGGCAAACAGAATATATTCCAACATATGGGTGAGTCGGAACTTAATTCTTCAGAAGCATACGAGTGTCCAACCACTGGGCAGATGTATTTATGCTCTCTTCTGCCTTATGCTCAGACACACCTGTGCATGGGATAAAGAGAGTTCTGTCTCATGGAGGTTTATGTTGGCATAAATTCGGTCAGTCTCTAAGATGCCATGGGACTCCTGCTTTGTTTTGAGACAGTTCCATGTCCACGTTAGAGGACCGTGTGCAATTATATTGTTGCTTTAATGAAGTTCACATTCTAGATATATTCCTGGTATCTACTTGACAAGGGAATTTGTTTATCCTTAAAACAACCAGGGGTGTAGATTTCCGTAAGAGACGGTGGCAGGTCCAAGGTGAAAAGATGAGGCAGCCTTATACTGAGTCAGGTGATCAGTCTACCAGGATTAGTGTTGCCTTCTCTGACTGGCAGCGGCTTTCAGGCCTCCCATGCAGAGTCTTTACCTGCTACCTGATCTTTTTTACCTGAAAATGCCTGGGATTGAACCTAGGACCATCTGCATGCAAAAACAGGTGCTCTGCCGTTGAGAGACGTGGCCGTTCCTTGACTGTATTATGTTAACCTCCAGTACAAACATGGATCTAGGATGGGAGAGTTTAGGGGTGTTTCCTTTCATATATTGCTGTGGGAAAAAAAGAAACAGTTTTCCAGGATCCCCTGGTAAATTACGTGAAACCATCTCAAAGTGGTTTCAATTTTGGACAGCCTGTATGACCCCCTCCTCTTCCTTAGCACAGGCTGCGAACTTTTCCCATAGAGAAATTTTTTGAAGCAGGGGGGGAGGGGGGAGGGGAGCTGCGGGAGAAAGGGTTGCCGTGGTGATGGGACATCCATCCCGGTGTCTCTTTGCAGCTCTGTAGCATTTGCCTGGAGGCTGCAACTGAATCAGTGTTCTCTCTGGTTTACACATTCGGTGAGGCTGGTTTGACAACTTGTTAACTTACTCGGGTTTTTCATGTTTGAGGGGTGGCGTGGTGGTGGTGTGCGTGTGGGAGGAGGAGGACGCTGAAAGCAAACACGTGCAGACTCCTGCAGACGCAACTCTACGGCGTGGCGAGGCCAGGCACTGTGTTCCAGGTGCCAGTTGGAGTAATGGGCTCGGCAGATCCCACCGCACGTTCTCCCACTGCAGCCTACTGGCAGCTGGAAATAGTCTGCTGAGCTTGCTCTGCTTGTGTTCATTTCTATGAATTTTGAGCAGAAGAACCTGATTACGGATTGCACCCGTTGTTGGTTGGGTTGGGGGCCCCATTGTTTGAGCCATTAGCGTTGTATGCCCAAATTCATGCGCCTGCCCTCAGCTCATCTTTCTGCCTTGGATGTGATGTCAGTGCACTACTAAACTGAGAGCCAAGCGACAAGAGACGAATTACACGAGGAGGAGCACGTGAAGGGAATCGCAATGTTAGCCGGGAAGCTGGGTTTTAAAAGAGATTGGAAGGCTTTGTCAATTGCCCCTCTCTACAGAGCCAGGGAGACTGCTGCTCAGAGGGTTTGTTAATTTCCTCTTTGCCTCCTAGAAGGGGAGGTGAAATTGACAGATCCTTCAGGAGGCAAGGAGGAAATTAACAAACCCTCTGAGTAGTGATCTGCCTGGCTGTGTAGAGAGGGGAAATTGACAAAGCCTTCGGAACAGACTCAGCTTCCTGGCTAACATTGTGACCCCCTTCACATGCTCCTCCTTGCGTAATTTGTCTCTTGTAGCTTAGCTCTGCGCTTCACTCTTCTTGGTCAATGGGTTTAGAAGGGTGTAACTTCAGTTAGGATTACTCAATGTGGACAACACCTGAAGTTTTCTTCTACTGAATCAGACCATCAGTCCATCGAGCTCAGAATTGTCTACTCAGACTGGTAGCGGCTCTCCAGGGTCTCATGCACACATCGCCTATAACCCGATCCTTTTTCAAACTGGAGATATCGGGGATTGAACCTGGGACCTTCTGCATGCCAAACAGATGCTCTACCACTGAGCAACAGTCCAGCCCACATGGATAGAAAGCTCACCTCTTGCCCCAAAGGATATCCTCTGGTTTGAAAAGAGCAATAAAACAGTCCCTACAAGGGAACAGCTAAATAGTGCTTCTCAGGTTAGAAAAAGTGACTAATTGTGACAAGGGCATGATAGAAACTTGTAAATCCGTGCGTGGTTTGGAGGAGGTGGAAAGAGCTTTCCCACCTTTACTAGGATTCAGGAGCATCTAGCGAACTAGAGAGACAGACAAAAGGACTTGTCCTTCACCCAAATGATGTGTGGAACTCACTGCCATGGGATGTAGCGATGGCAGCTGGCACAGAAGGCTTTCAAGGGGCATCTGGCAAATGCATGGAGGAGGGGAGATCCCTCTGTGCTTATTTACCCTGGTGGCTGAACAGAATGTCTGTTTGGGGACAGGGCACCAACCACAGTTTCTGGGGAAGGATGTGGTTTTGGGGCCTCCCTTGGGGTTGTGCCAGTGTGGCCGATGTGTTATTGGGTTTAGTGGAATTTCATTCTGATCCTGCTAGGCTTTTCTTTTGGGAATCCTCTGCAATACATTCAGGAGACAAGCGAAATGTGAAAAGTTTTCTTTGAGGGCCAGAAGAGTGAAGACTGCTGGTATCAGAACTTCAGAAGGGTCATTGTTTCTGTGCAGGGAGAGCTGACATTTGAGAGAAAAGGAGGGCGAACCCTTGTGTGATGCCAGAGAGTTGGCAAAGGGGTGTGAAGATCAGATTCTGACATCCCTTCTTGACAGGGTTCTTTCCTCTGGATTCTGATAGTTTAACAAGCCCCTGAATATTTTGATTGGTAACCCCGGGAGCTCTCGCTGATAGTGTGAGGGTTTTGTTTAAACCTTTTGGAACATCTAAGAAGATCTGTCGTTTACACGCAAAGAGGTTGTTTAGGCCAAGGAGAACATCTTTCAGCCTGGTGTGAAAATTGTGGACAAGCAGTAGCTTGAAGGTGGAGGAGAGGGAGGCTTGCCAGCTTCCAGGTGGAGCCTGGAGATCTTCTGGAATTACAGCTGATCTCCAGAAAAGAGAGATCTGTTCCCCTGGAGAACATAGCTGTGCTGGAAGGTGGACTCTACAGCATTATACCCTGCTGAGATCCCCCCTCCATAAATCCTGTCCTCTCCAAGCTCCACCCCCAAATCTCCAGGAGTTTCCCAACCCAGAGTTGGGAACTGGGAAGGAGTTCCCTACACACAGGCTTGTGGAACTCCATGTCACAGGATGTTTTGCAGTTCGCCAGCAGCCCACTTCCCCTCCAAGGCTTTTCAGAAGGAGTTTGTCCACCTGGAGATTTCTGTCCAGGCTGCTTAGAAATTATCCTTTTGGATAATTCTTTCCCCCTTATTGATCTTATTTCCTGCATTTGAGCATGCTTTGATGTATCTAGCTGGCTGCTGCTGGGAGCGATTGGGTGGAATGGGAGAACTTTTTGAGCCCCTTGGTTGCTGTGAGCGTGCATGTGGCAGAGATGAAGTTTCAAAGTGCTTGTTCCAACTTGTGATTAACAGCCATGCAGGAAGGTAGATCGACAATCCCATTTCGACTTTCTCCGGTCTTTTACGCTTCTAGTAAATAGCTGTGATCTGTCTGAAGCTTCTGTTTAGCCCTTTGTCTTTTTGCAAACATTTGGGGATAGCTTTTGACATTTTAACAGCTCCTCCCTGTATTTTATTTATTTATTTATTTATTTAGTTATGTCATTTATGATCCGCCTTTCTCACTGAGACTCAAGGAGGATTACACTGTGTGAGAGTAGTACAGTCAGTATCAAGGACAATTTCATAAACAATGCCATAGGGTAAGTAAACACAAGTTTGCAAAGACTTAAGGTTAGCAAGAAGTATGGAAGTGACTCTTAGATAGCTACGAATATGAGCAGCTCAGTGATCCAATTTCTCTTCTTTGATCTTTTCCCTCCCCCTTATCCTCTGGCCTGTAATGAAAGGGACAAGTTATTTTCTTCAAAAGCCCTACCTGTGGAACTCCCTGCCACAAGGTGTGGTGATGGCCACTAGTGAAGAGCCATTGTGCAGATTGAAATAGTAGCATTAAGAACATAAGAACGTAAGAGAAGCCATGTTGGATCAGGCCAGTGGCCCATCCAGTCCAACACTTTGTGTCACACAGTGGCCAAAAAACCAGGGGTCCTCAGGAGGTCTGCCAGTGGGGAAGGGACACTAGAAGCCCTCCCACTGATTGCCCCCCCCCCCCCACAAACACCAAGAATACAGAGCATCACTGCCCTAGACAGAGAGTTCCATTTGTACCTTGTGGCTAATAGCCACTGATGGACCTCTGCTCCATATGTTTATCCCATCCCCTCTTGAAGCTGTCTATGCTTGAAGCTGCCACCACCTCCTGTGGCACTGAATTCCATGTGTTAATCATTCTTTGGGTGAAGAAGTACTTCCTTTTATCCGTTCTAACCCAGCAATTTCATTGAGTGCCCATGAGTTCTTGTATTGTGAGAAAGGGAGAAAAATACTTCTTTCTCTACCTTCTCTATCCCATGCATAATCTTGTAAACCTCTGTCATGTCACCCCTCAGTCGTCGTTTCTCCAAGCTAAAGAGCCCCAAGCTCATATTTTTGAACGCTACCTTTATTTAAAATCCCCCAGACCTGGATAGCCTAGCCATACCTGATCTCATCAGATCTTGGAAGCTAAGCAGAGTTATCCTTGGTTAGTAATTGGATGGGAGACCTACAAAGAATCTCAGGGTTGCTGTGCAGAGGCAAGCAATGGCAAACCACCTCTTTTCGTTTCTTCCCCTGGAAACGCCAGCAGGGGTCACTGCAAGTCAGCTATGACTTGGCAGCACTTTCCACCACCACAACTTCCTATACATGGTAAAGTATAGTGTGGTTTAGCAGTTAGAGTATGGCACTAGTATCTGGGAGGCCCAGATTTGAATATCCACTGTGCCATGGAAGCTTGCTGGTGACTTTGGGCCAATCACGCACACGCAGCCTAAGCTACCTCACAAGGCTGTTGTGTGGATAAAATCAAGAGGAGAATGATGTAAGGTGCTTGGGGGAAGGGGTTCCCATTTGGCGGTGGGCACCAAACTTGATGGTGGAGAGCGCCTTCGAGTCAGGGTTGACTTATGCCAACCCCTGGTGGGGTTTCCTTGACAAGAGACTAACAGAGGTGGTTTGCCATTGCCTGCGTCTGCAACTCTGGTCTTCGTTGGCGGTCTCCCATCCAATTACTAACCAAGGTCAACTCTGCTTAGCTTCTGAGATCTGATGAGATCACAGGCTTACCTGGGATATCCAGGTCAGGGTCCCCATTTGGTATGAGGCAGGTATAAATATCAAGTCACAGCCCACTTAGGGCAACCCCATAGCAAGAGACAAACAGAGGTGGCTTGCCCCATTGCCTGCCTTTGCATAGCAACCCTGAGATTTTTTGGTAGGTGGTCTCCCATCCAAGTACTAACTAGGCACTAAGTGCTTAGCTTCCGGGATCAGCCTAGCCTGGGCCATCCAGGTTAGGGTGGATGTAAATGTAGTAAATAAACAAATAGCACATGGGAGTCAGTAGCTTAATATTGTCCTCTCCCTGCAATGTTTTTTTTTTTTTAAAAGCGTAGATTTATTGATGCAAAATAGGCCCATGAACCGTGATAGCTCTGTGGAGCCTCCATGTTCAGAGGCAGTGCCGCTGTGAATAGCGGATGTTGGAGACAGAAAGGAAAGGAATGCCTGAGGCTTTATTTTGCGCTTGTGAGCAACCAGCTCTTGCAGGAAACAGATGGCTGAGCCAAAGGACGAGCCTCTTCTTTCTTCCTCCCCCTTCCCGGCCACTTAGGTGAGAACGTGGCCCTGGCTGGTGGGGAAATGGACTGACTTGTCATCTTTATCAAAGGAGAGTGCCGTAAAGCACCAGCGCCTTGCCAGCAACCGCTCTCCTCTGATGAGATCGCCAGGGCTGTATTTCACCGGCCTTCTGAGAGCCCCGTTAAAATACTGCTCCTGCCTGCACGCTTTCTGGGAGCTTCCTCCCAGCCTGCAGCTCTTCGTGCTCCTGGGGAGGGAAGCGGGGCGGGAGGGGGGAGGAGAGGAGGCCCTGATTTAGAGCGCAGGGAGAGGTAATTGCAGGGATGTTTATTTGTAGGTGCAATCTGTTGGAAAACGCATCTCTTCCCCCACCTGCACTTCCCCGCCTTTCGGGCTGAGAGGACAGGGCCAGCTTTTAGCCAAGTGGAAAGCCAGCATCTGTCTGGTAAGGCCAGGAGGTAGAGGCGTGCATGAAACATGCTGGCCAGTTGTTGGGTTTTTTTTCACTGGTAAAGTGTAGATGACTGGGGAAGGCGATGGCAGTCCCCTCCTAACAAAAGTCTGCCAAGAAAACGTCGTGATGCGACGTCCTCCCATGGGTCAGTAATGACTCGGTGCTTGCACCTTTACCTTTTAATAGTGCTTGGTAATCTTGGGTAAGGGGTGTGGGGGTGAAATCGTGCTGAATACTGAAGCAGAAATATTATATCAGAGGAACCTAGCTTGTGGACCTCTCTGAGCCCCCGATGCATGTCAGCGGACATAGCAGACACAGATTTATTTATTTATAGTCCGCCTTTCTCATTGAAACTCAAGGTGGATTACACAATGTAAGTCAATACAATCAATGGCTAGGGCTGTAGCACTGTGGTTAAGTGGTTCGGATGCGAATCAGCACTCTGCTGGTTCGAATCTCACCACTGCCATGAGCTCAGTAGGTGGCCTTGGGTAAGCCACTCCTCTCAGCTCCAGCTCCCCCACTGTATTGTGGGGATAATAACAACACTCACTTGTTCACCACTCTGGGTGAGGCACTAATCTGTCTAGAAGAGTGGTATATAAGTGCAGTTATTATTGGAATTATTCAAATTACATGCAACACAATCAATAATAAATAAAGATCACGTGTTATCATTGATTGGCCTTGCTGAGCTGATACAGGTTTCCGCCAGAGACCTAAGTATCAGCCAGGTATCGGCGCAATATGTATGCTGTTCCAAGTAACGGCGTCTTTTGCAGTTCTGTAGGTGTTATGTCAAAAAGCTGCAGTTTTTCCATGTAAGTTGCAAAATATTTTGAAATAGTTCCCAGTGCCCCGATGACAATGGGGACTACTGTTGCATTCTTCTTCCATAGTCGGGTGGTTTCTGTTGCCAGATCTCTATATTTAATCATTTTTTCTTGTTCTTTTTCTTCTACTCTGACATCATCATCATCATCAAACAATACAGTAGTGTATGGATTACCCAAGTTTGAAAGCAAGCATAATTCTGGAAACAGAGAGGGAACATTGCTGAAACAAAACATAAGTCATTTGACATGACATATTAAACAATGTGGAAACTACCCAGTAGGAGCATGCCTGCTTCGTTCCCAGTAGTATAGTCTACAGTCCCTATCCCTTGACCAAAGTCTCTCTCTGGTAGTAGTATAGTCTACAGTAGTATGGTCTACACTATAGTACAGTAGTATAGTCTACAGTCCCTATCCCTTGACCAAAGCTTCCTTACAACACAGCCCTATTACCTGAGTGGAAAAGCCCTCCTGAATAATTCAGTTTTGCGTAGTTTGCTCTCCTGACCTCTTCAGGCAGGCCATTCCACAAGGTGAATGAAGCTGTTACCACCACCGTTACCACCAGCTCTTTCTCAATTCATTTACGAGACAGTTAGGAGACTGTCCAGGAGCCCATCTTGGTCTGAACCCCCCTCCCTTTTCCTATAACTGGGGTTAAAGGGTTATTTTATCACTCTCATTATGCTTAACCAAGATTCCTGAATACAGATGAACACGCATGAAGCTGCCTTATGTTGAATCAGGCCGCTGGCTCAGCGAGGTCAGTATTGTCTACTCAGACTGGCAGCTGCTCTCCAGGATCTCAGGGAGACACATCACCTGCTGCCTGATCCTTTTAACTGGAGATGCTGGGGATTGAACCTGGGACCTTCTGCATGCCAAGCCGATGCTCTGCCACAGAGCCACAGCTGCTTCCTCTCAATATGTCTTATTACTGTAAAGATTAAAAAATAGGTCCGATTTATCAGCCTGTTCCCAAAAGTGTGCCCCTAGGAAGTCCGCAAGCAGAGCCTCACCACCCACAGTCTTTGTGGCTAATAGTTCGAATTCACCTAATTCCCCATTTTAAAAGGCTTTTAAGCCGGTGGCCGCTGCAGTATCTGGTAGCAGTGAATTCTGTTAAGTTAAGGAAGGGTTAATTCCTTTAAGGAAAGGGATTCGTCTTCTGTCCTGTCCCGCCCATCCATTTCATTGACTGATCCCCAAATTCTAGCATTCTTTTCCTCTCTGCATACCCTTCTTAATTTTATCATCCTTGATCATGTTCCCCCCTTGTCATCTGTGCTCTAAAATAATAATAATGAAAAAAAATTCCGCCAACACTACTGATCTTTTGCTGTAAATGGTTATCCTTCTGCATGCCTCCGAGACCTGCGTGGCACAGATGCCAGCCCAGGTTGGGCAGAACAGTGCTTCCTAGTGCGTGCCAGTTTTCTGGAGACCACGTCCTAGAAAATACCCTGGGGGAGGCCGTGGGGAGGAATTCCCTCCTGACAGAAGTATTTCAGGCAGCAGACACTGTTTCTTGGCCTTTGATTTCCCTGGGGGAGGAGAGATGGCGGCCGTCCCCTTCGGATGCGGGAAGCGAATCTCTGTCTTGGCTGTGCTTGCGACTCCAGCCTCTGTGCTCGGATTGCGGAGTGAAAGCCGCCGGCGGAGCTGGTTGGCAGCTCTGCAGCGGCGTTTTCCATTCCAGCAGGGATTGCCACGCTGGGCACCGGTCCAGCTGGCAAGGGAGCTCTGAGATGCCCTTGGCTGTATGGAAGGTTGAACTGCCTGATGATGGGGCTGAAGGCTCTTCCAGGGAGTGGCGGCCGGTGAGATTTCCTTGGTGATCCCTTGCAAAGAGTCTGTGCTGGCACTGCCACCCCCCCCCCCAGTCAATCTTGGGATGTTAACGTAATTATTGGCAACCTACAGCTTTCCATGCTGGATACTGGAAATCTGCAGAAGGAAGGTTGCAAAGTGTGTGTGTGTGTGTCTTGAAATCAAATCACACCTCAGCCATGAACTCACTGCATGGCGCTAAGCAAACCTTTGCTCTCTCAGTCTCAGTCCTATGTCTGAAGGTCAGGGATGTTTGTTTCTTTTGCTTATACTTGCTTTTCTTCCCACTGGAGTGGCCTACAGCATCTCCTCTGTATCCTCACAAAGACAACCCTGTGAGGTATATCAAGCAGAGAGAGAGAGAGAGAGAGAGAGAGAGAGAGAGTGCCTGACCCATGGTCACCCAGTGAGCTTCCGCGGCAGAACAGGGAATTTGAACCTGGTTCTCCCACATCATAGTCTGATCCTAACCACTGCACATGACTGCCAACAGAGGCCTCCCTCATAGGGCTAAGAACATCAGAAGAGCCCTGCAGTATCAGATTAAAGGTTCTCGTAGGCCAGCATCTTTTCCTCTCCACAGCAGGATGCCTCTGAGAAACACATAAGCCAGACAGGAAGGCCTAGTGCCTCTAGTTTTTTTGGTCAGAGGTAGACTTCTTCTGACTGTGGAGGCTCTCCTTTAATTATCTTTCCTAATGTTGGTAGACCTTAATTTTCTCTTGCCCCCCTTTTTATAGCCAACAGGCTCCTTTTAGGTTACTAACGAGCTTGGAATATGCTAGGCTACTTCTAGAAGACAGAAATCCGACAGCTACAGACTCAGTCACAAAATATAAAATCTGTCAAATGCTCTCATTATCGGGGGTTATTTATTTATTTATTTATTATATTACATTTCTAAACCGCCCTCCCCGTCAGACGGGCTCATTATGTAAATACCTCCCTTTTATATTACTGTTTTAATTAACAGTTTTAATTTTAAAGTTTAAAACACGCCACAAAGGACTTCCTGAACTGTCCTGTCAGTTGGCATCATGGTGTTCATTCTGAATTCTTCATCTTACTTGAGGGCAAAAGGCATTTCCTTGTGGAAGCCCCCAAAAGAGACCTGAAGGCCATAGCCACCAATAGTAAAAATTCTCATTGGCTCGGACCATGGGTGCTCCTACTTTATGCTTTATTGTTCGGTTTGTCTGCTATTTCAATCCAGTCTGGTCTTCTTGGTGACTTTACAGTAAATTTTTTACGTTGCGTCATGTAGAATTGTCACAGAGATCCCTCCTGCATTTTAAATCCTTTTATACTCCACACTTTTTGTTCTCTTTCTCTTTGCGGTGTAGAGAGTCTGTTACCCAGAAATCTATTTCACGCATCTGAGGAAGTGAGCTCTAGCCCATGAAATCTGCTGCATTACTAAATCTGTAATGCTTTTTTAAAAAGCTGCAAGACAACAAAACACAGTAACCCTGTGGAAATTTTTATCTGGTAGAGTCTCTCCAGGGTTTTAGTCATGGAAAGGTCTTTCTCCCTTGGTGTCTGAGATCTATTACGTGGAGATGCCAAAGATCTAACCTCAGGCCTTCTGCTTGACTAATGGGTTCTTCTGAGCAAGGAATGGCCTTAGAAGGCCTTAGTTTAGTATTGTCTACTCTGACTGGCAGCCGCTTTCCTGGGTAAAGGAAAGATGTGACCCTAGATCCTGAACTGGAGACAACAGTTGGAAACAAAACTGGTGCTCTGTCAGAACATGTGTCCTTCCCCAGCCCCCTGTTTCCAAGAGTGGTCAACTAGCTCTCTTTGGATGCTCATCAAGTGTGAATGCTGTCCCCTGATAAAGTTAGTGGGTTGCACGACTCCTTGCTCAAAAATGCCGCGGTCTTGGCGTTTCAGTGCTCCAGGTGCTTCATGCCTGTTACCTTGCTGCAGCCTTTACACCAGCCCTGTTAAGGTGGGCTAGATAGTTGTCGCCTTATTTTGGTGGGAGTGGTTCACCTAAGGCTGGCTAGGCGAGGTTTGAACGGGGACCTTCCCGAGCCGCAGTTCATTCCCTTAGCTTTGCTGGCTCTTTGTTGCCCTGAGAGCTTGGTCCTTAGCTCCCTGCTGAGGGCGGGCCTTTCTCCAGCAAGGAGGCGCCTGCTTCTTTCTGCTAGCCCCTTGCAGAACAAGGTTTATTTTAGTCTCTGTCCGGTCAGCAGTTCAGTGGCCTGGGAGACAGGAGAAGGCAGAGCTGTGGGGATGACTGGAGCTTAAGTGGAACAGGATAAAGCAGCATGGCTACCCTGCTTGGCGGAGGCTGCTCTTCTCCCTCTGCCTCTGCAGGCTACATGGATGTATTTGACTGGGTAGTGACCAAGAAGTACAGCCGAGAGCCAGTCAAGTGCAGTGCTTAGAGTGTCATTCTGGGATCTGGGAGACCCAGGTTTGAATCTCCACTCTGCCATGGGAGCTTGTTGGGTGACCTGAGTCCAGTCATACCTTCCCAGCCTAACCCACCTCACAGGGTGGGTTGTGAGGATAAAATGGAGGAGACGAGAACAATGTATGCTGCTTTGAGTCCCTGCGGAGGAGAAAGGCAGAGTATAAATGAAGTAAAATAAAAAAAAATGATTCCCTTTCTTGGGCAGATAAAGGGTCTATCCAGTCTAAAGGCGGGCAACTGGCTGTCTTTGCAAGCTCACCTATTGGTGTATGAGGACTTCCAGCTGTTTGTCTCCAACATCTGTTATTTGTCTCTGTTGCTGGATGGGAGAGTTCAACTTCAGCTTAGAAGGATTAATATCTCTTGCTAGTGCTAGCCTAGGGTCAGTCTAACAGTGGACGGGCAGATCCCTCTGGGAAAACACAGGCATGAACGGTGTTGGCCCTCCCTTTACTTTGTCCCTAGCATATGGTGTTGAAAAAAAATCTGATACACTGTCTTTGTACATGGAGGTTCTCTTTGGCCAATAGCTCCTCAGCCTGATGTCACCTTTGCTGCTTCCTGGTTCCAGTGTCTCTTGGTTTCCGGTGTCTGGTTACTGTAATAGGGAAGAGAGAAGAAAAGAAAGGAAAACATTACTGTTAATGGTATTTTCCTTCTGATAATTATTGGTAGCTTTCTAGTTTCTGATAAGTTCTACCCAGAGCTCAAAAGCAGAGAGAAAAATACTAACGGGGAGGTTTTCTTAATATTGGATAGGATTATGATTATCCTCTGCAACTGTTGCTTGTTTATGAAACACCTCAGTATACGGAAGGCCTTCACAGAAGAATAAGCCAGTGTGTTATTTTTATTTATTTATCTTGGAGCCATTGATACTCAAGGTGTTTTGTAGAGTCCCAGATTTGATTAGAGAATTTATTTATTTAGAAAATCTATATGCCATCTCTTCAGAGACCTGCTTGAGGTAGCTGCTCAAGTAAAAACAAATGCAATAAAATCAGAACAATGACAATGTAAGAATGATCAATAATAAAACAAGCCAGCGTGGTGTAGTGGTTAGAGTCCTGGACTAGGATCTGGAAGATCCAGGTTCGAATCCCCACACTGCCACAGAAACTTGCTGGGAGACCTTAGGCCAATCACACACACTCAGTTTAACCTACCTCACAAGCTTGTTGCAAGAATAAAACGAAGTAGAGAATAACATAAACTACTGTGGGGTATAAATGAAGTAAACAAATAACAACCACAGGGTGAAACAATATCTGTAAAACATTCTTCAGGTTAGAATCACTCCACAGAAACGGCTTAAAAAGATGAAGTGTCTCCATTAAAAGCCTGAGTAAAAAGAAATTTATTGGACTGAGAGCTAAGCTACAAGAGACAAATTACATGAGGAGCATGTGAAGGAAGTTGCAATGTTAGCTGGGAAGCTGAGTTTTAAAAGAGATGGTAAGGCTTTATCAATTTCCCTTCTCTACATAGCCAGGGAAATTGCTGCTCAGAAGGTTTGTTTCTTTTCTCTTCTCCTCTTAGAAGGGGAGGTGAAACTGACAGAGCCTTCCAGAGGCAAAGAGGAAATTAACAAGCCCTCTAGGCAGGGGGGCCTCTGCAGAGAAGGGAAATTGACAACGCCTTCCGATCTCTTTTAAAACTCAGCTCCCCGGCTAACAGTACAACTCCCTTCATGTGCTCCTCCTCCTGTAATTCGTCTCTTGTAGCTTGGCTTTGATACCTAAGTACGTTAGGAGCCAGGTGGGCCTCAGAGGGGAGGCTATTCTAAAGGTGAGGTATCACCCCTGAGCAAACCCTGTCTCTCTACTCACCTCACCTCTGCAGGTGGGGGCACAGAGAACAGGCCCTGAGAAGATGACCTTAACTGGTGGGCTGGACAGTATGGAAGGAGGTGGCCCTTCAAATACTCCAGCCCCTGGTTGCCTCAGGCCTTAAGGGTAAGAAATTACATGTTGATGATGAAGTCTCTGTTCTGAGGAGCTTGCAGTGAACCATTTGGCACAAGGGAGAGGTGGGTGGTAGAAATGAGGGCCAATAGGGGATGGAGCTGTGTCCCTTCAGTCAGCATAAATTTTGGCTTGGATTCAGTAGAGGTATCGAGACGTTCGCTCTAAGTTTATCCTTGCTTTGTTTAGTAGGTATCCTGGTCGATCAGATTCGGCTTATGTTTTAGAATATTACTTATAGATGAAAATTCATTGGTATCAGCACATACTGTGAAGTTTTGTGCAGCAGCCTATAAAATTAATCTGAAACTGGTGGCCTAAGTTTTATCCATACACTTTGTAGGTTTTTTTTAAAAAAAACATTTATTTCTCCATTAATTTGTATTTTCCTGAATTATTTATACATGGTAATCAAATTTCTTTTGTTTGTTGTGGTGGCTGGAAATTTTTTCTAAGACTTACGCTGGTCTAAATACGTATTACTAAAGATTGATTGGCTCAGTAGAGGAGGGGGTCTAAGGGATTGTGCCAAGGCTTCATGGAACAGATGAGTATTGCAGCAAGGCTGGAAGGAAGCAAGCAGGCCACATCAGGGCCGTGTTCTGGGAGGTATTTCCAGGCAAAAGGGGCAGCGAAGGAGAGAAGATTCTGGTTTCAGTGAACCCAGCAGTCTCTTTGTCTTTAGGGCCACCTTCTGTCAATGAAGAGGTAGTTGTGAATTTCCTGCATTGTGCAGGGGGTTGGCCTCGATGACCCTGGGGGTCCCTTCCAACTCTATGATTCTATGATCGTAAGACTTGCACAGGAAACTGAGCCCTGTTGCAATCTCAGGGTTTGGTCTGTGGCATTTCCACTTAGAGAATCTCAGGCAGCAGAGAGCCGCTCTCAGATTAGCTGATGCTGAGCTGGCTGCGCCAAGGGCCTCCTTTGTGTGAGGCAGCTTCTTGGGTTGATAAAATTAAATTGGCTTCCGTGTGTCCAGTGAAGGGTGATGGCTCGGTCACAGAGCACACACTTTGCATGCTGAAGGGCCCAGACACAATCCTCAGCATCTTTAGTTAAAAAGATTTTCCCAGGTAGCAAGTGCTGGGAAAGATCTTTCTCTGCTTAAGACTGGGGAGATCTGCCGCCATCCAGAGTAGTCAATATTGAGTTAAATGGACTAGAGGTTTGACTTGTCTTAAGGCAACTTGCTTCATTTATACCCCCAACGGGAAGCCCAAGTGGCTGGCAGAGTTCTCCTTGCCTACGTTTTATCCTCGCAATAACACTCTGTGAAGTAGGTTAGGCTGTGTGTGTATTGCTGGCCCAAGGTCACCTAGCAAGCTTAGATGGGAGAGTGGGGATTTGAACCTGGGATCTCCCGGCTCCTAGTTTAATAGTCTAACCCCTGCACCACACTACTGCATATGTAAGCATACTCTTGCAATTTTGGTGAATTTCCTTTTAGCTGAGGAGGAGGAACATTCTACAAAAGCAGCTGTGTTTGATGCACAGTGAATCCTGTTTCACGCAGACCGTGGTTTTCAAATGCTGTCTCCAGTTCAAGGATCTCAGGATCAGAGAGTAGGAGGGACCTTTCTCTGTCCATGAGTGCTTGCTGATCAGAGTAGTGTAGGCTCTCTGTAAGGAGGTTAGACCTGTACGCTGAAATCTTTCTTTTTGGATGGTGGAAGCTTTGGTAAGGTACGGATAAGAGTCCATTACAGAAGGACCAGGAGTGGGTGATCGGTGGGAATGCTGGTCCCCCATTATTGATTTTCTTATTGTGGGGACCCTGATAAGCTTTTAAGGAAGCCCAGCAACTCAGTTTGAAAACCAGTGGGTTAATTAGGTATTCTATTAAAAGTCAAAGCGATCAACATCATGTTCTTTAATTAATAGGAAGCCTTCATGTTTGCTTATTTGTGTTGTTTCATTGGACTGTCTAGTCTTGGTGCAGTGAAGATGGGAGTTTTTAATCTGTTTGAAGAGGAGACGAGCATCCACTTTAGGTGCGTGGCCAAAACTCAGCAATAATTTATGGGGCTGGAGGAAGGATGGAGAGATGGGTGGGTTGGGGGAGAGAACTTGGCATTCTAAGGTAGGTTTAAATATTAGCCTGGCTGCTTGCTGATGAAGTCGGCGTCCTAGCAACAAGTTGATCTTTTTATTATTATTTTTTAAAGGAATCAGACATTTTAAAAGCAGTTTGGTTCCCCATGAATGTTTAAAGATACATCAGGGCCACTGATTTCCTCTGCGGGGAAGAATGCGCCTTCCTCTCTGTGTGGGTTTCGTTTTCTCCAAGGGCTACGTAAATGTTATTTTCCCAGATGAATTTCAGAAACTGTTGCCGCTTTTGAGCCTTGATCCGGGGATGGTGGGAAATTCCACCCCCATCAGGGTCCTACCAGGAGCATTTGAAGGAAATGGGTATTGAGAGCCTGTTAAGATCTTAGAGCTGTAAATTAGTAAGAATGGATGGAGGGGAAGGCACTGCCATTGCTTAAATAAAATGGGATTTTTCTGTGAACATATGAACAGTAGACCATTGCTCACATCTGGATTTGGAGGGAGGTGGCAGCTTTCCAGGGTCTCAGGCAGTTCTTTCGCAACACCTGCTGGAAGCCCGAGGATCAAACTTGGGACCTTCTGCATGCAAATAATTTGCTCTTCCGTGGAGCCACAGCCCTGCTCACTATTGCTGCAGTGAAATCAGCCTACCAATCTACCAGGACGCTTAACGCAAAAGCCCAAGAAAGCATTAGCCCACAAACAGACCAATTCTACATATTGTCAAAAGAAGCTCTTCCCAGGCTGTTTTTAATGCTCACAGTCTAAATGGAGATAAAGAAGCAGACCTGGAAAGCCAATTGTATATATAAGTGTGCTGAGCAGGAGCAGTTTCCCAGAAGTTTGTTCATGCTCAGTGTTCCCCTTTGTGTTTGTGTGTTTGTGTGTCTGTTCCATTTAATCAGAGGATAGGCGGTCTCTGCATATTTTTTTTAGGTTTGTGAACAGTCACTTGATTGGCTGTCTGCTGTCTGTTTTCTGTCCTATCTCGGCCTCAAGAGCTAGAAACTTGCTTTAAAAATAACCTGCAAGATTCTCACAATGCCTGATCCACTGCTCAAAGTTTTGTGCTATGCAGCTTGGATTTCCAAAGCCCAGAATCCTTTCCTATTCTCCCAGTCTGGCCAGGCATCATCCAATTCGTTGAAGGCAGGGAGGTTTATACTGAAGGCCGGCCAACCAGGATACAGTTCAGCACCTGGAGCTGTGCGGTAACTTTAGAACCAACCAATGACGAGTGCAAGCACTGGCTGGGCAGTCGCAAGAAGCAGGAACCTGATTGGGTGTGTTGTTGAGTACGTTGTGCCAGTGATTTGCAGGCAGCAGTCGAAGGGTGGAGTCATCACCCTCACCAGAATGTCGTTTCCTCTTGCTGAGTAGGGTTAGGTGAACACTTTCAAGACAAACTAGATTTCCAAGGTGTGAGCTTTCACGAGTCTGACTCTTGGAAGCTCACACCCAGGGCCAGCGCGTCCATGGAGGTGGGTCCAGCAGCCACCTTGAGTGCTGAGGCACCGGAGGGGGCATCGGGGGGGCAGGGGTGCTTGCTGCGGAGCTGGCAGTGGTAGCACTGGCAGCTGAGCAGGAGGGCTGGGAAGCCACCCACGCGCCGCCCTGGCCACCTGCTGTGCCTGGCCCGCAGCTGCTGTGCCTGGCCGGGAGCATGTGCTGGCGGTGGCAGCGCAAGGCAGTCTGAGCAGGCAGCCTCCCAGCCCTCCCGCTTAGTTGCCCCATGCTGCCGCCGCCTGCTCACGGCTGCGGGCAAGGTGCGGCAGGCAGCTGGGGTGGCGCAGGAGGGCTGGGAGGCCACCCTCGTGCCATCCCAGCTGCCTGCCGCGTCAATGAGGCTGGCTCGCAGCGGCATGCTGCGTGATGACATCACATGCAGTGACATCATCATGCAGTCTGGGTGCGCGGGGCGGCAACAGCCCTGAAGCTGCCCCTGGCCTCAGGCACCAGAAACTCTGGCACCAGCCCTGTTCACATCTTGGAAATCTAGTTGGTCTTGAAAGTGCTACTGAAACCGAATCTTGCTCTTCTACTGCAGACCAACACGGCTACCCTCCTGGAACTATCTTCGTGAACGCTGTGTCTCTGCTTGAAAACTCAGAATGATTGTACGGGGTCTGGAGGCAGGCAGGTCCCGTTGGGGTGCTCCAGTTGCCCAATTCTTCTGAGTGCCTGAGTGGGAGAGTTTGAGTTAGAGAGCCCCATGCCCTGCATTCTCTGGGTGTGGGGGCATCTGAATTTCTATGCATTTCTTAACCCTTTCAAGGTCTGGGCAAGAATCCTGCCAAATTTTCACTGCTTTTGTAAAGGCAGGCTACCCACTCACTCCCAAGGCATGGCTTGGCGATGCAGAATGGGGCTGTCTTTCAGAAGCCGAGCAGCTGTGGGCTTGGCCAGTGCCTGAATGGGCCCAGACGCCTGTGTTATACCAGTCTTTTCCTGTCTGCAGACCAAGACTAAAACACTTGTCCGTAGACCCAGGTGTTCTGTGCATCTCCAGTTAACGGAGCTCAGTTGGAAGGTGTCTGGAAAGTCCTTTCTCTGCCTGCGATCCTGAAGAGCGGCTTCTAGCCAGAGGCGAAACTTTTGAGTTAGATGGTCAGGTCCTGCTGCGAGGAGCATTCCAGCCTGTCTGAGACGCAAAGACAGGCATGCGTGGCTAGCCATGTGCAGCATTCTCTGCAATGGCATATGTTGTTATGCGCCTGTATCCTTGGCCCCAAGTTGCAGTCGTGCTTGTTCAGCTGTGAGCATGAAAGATGAGGCCTGAGAACAGTGTTGGAAGCCAGTATGCTTTGAGGGGGAGGCCTGGTTTTTTAGGAACTGTGGCGTAAGGTTCTGGTGCATTTGAAGCCCTGGAAAGGCCTTTCTCAGATGGAGAGAGGTGCACACGCTCCCTGAGGAATGGAGGTGGGTTGTTGTGGGGGCAAAGAGCAGGGCCAGATCTAGGGTTGCCAGCACCCAGGGCAACCCAAGTCCAGATTCCTGCGTGCGCACAGTGCACACGCTCTCCTGGCGCTGCATGATGACATCATTTCTTTGACATCATCACACAGGGCAGAGCATGCTGCCAGTGCGGCAAGCCAGCTGCCCCAGCACACAGTGCACCATGGAGCTGGTAGCGGCGGCGTGGGTGGCTGAGAGGCTGCCCGTACCATTCGTCTGCCCTGCTGAGGGGCGGCCAGCTTGCTGCGCGCTCCCTGTCCTGTGGGGCAGACGAATGGCGGGGGCGGCCACCCCCCTCCGCTCAGCTGCCCGCGCTGCTGCCAGTGCGCTCCCGGCGGCTGGCAGCTGCGCCCGGCACCCCCTCTTTGGCGGTGCCAGGGGCAGACTACCCTCCCTGCCCCCCCCCCCCCCCCGTCGATCCAGTCCTGGCGAAGAGGGAAGATTTTGAGATCCATGGGGAGTCAGGTTAACTGGCTAGACACCGCTGTTTCTCTCCCAGGGCTAAAGTTGCAACAGGGTCAGTCCAGAATAGTGTGTATGAGATTTAAAGTTCATTCTCTCCTGAAACCTTTTACAGCAGCCAATCTGCTCCAGTCCCCTCCTCCCCATACTATGTTCTTCCTAAATGCCACCAGTCCTTTACTGGCAAGGGGAATCCTGAGCCACAGGGTGGTGTAGTGGTTAGAGTCTCGGACTAAGATCTGGGAGACCAGCATGAAGCACCATAAGTGACCTTGCACCAGTCACTGTCTCTCAGCCTCATCTCCCTCACAGGGTTGTTGTGCCAGCACCAGACCTGGAACCAAGAAATAAGGCAATATCCTTGTGAGTTAAACAAAGGCCGTGTTTTTGCTGTTCTGCATCAGGAAGTATAATTTATCGAGGATGGGCTGCAACATGATAGTCTTGATGTGGGGAGATCTGCCCTGGCCTGGAAGTGAGCCAGCATCACCGCAGGCTTTGTTTATCCTCACCTGCTCATTAACTGGGCTGAGACATGCCAAGCCTCCCCTTCCACCAAATGCTGCTCTACCACCTACGGCAGAAGTAGGCAACTTTTTTTTAGCTTGCGTGCCAAAAACACTCCAGGAAAGATGCTGGCGTGCTATCAAACTGGGATGGTTGCAGAGCTAAAGCAAACCAAAGTCCCCGCAGAATCTCCGGGACTTGTCTTGACTCAGCCGGTGGCTACACAGGTCTGGGCGGAGGGGACGGGCACGCCCTGTTGCCTTCGCCTGCCCTGCTGACCCCTCACTGGCTTGGGTGCCAATAAAAATGGTCTGGTGTGCCACTCTCAGATGAAAGCTGCCTATAAAGTGTTTGATTGATGTCACTCAGCTCCAAGGGCATTCCCTCCACACCCCCAGCCCCATGTCTAGCAAATCAGTATTCAAGAGGGATTTTTGCACAGAGCTGTACTGGAACAAAATAATTCAGAATGAAACTTGGGGGAAAGTCTTAGGGAATGTAGTCTGTACCATTGTATATAGCTCGTACTGGCTGTTGCTGCAAGTATGTTCTTCCTACGGAATTTTTGCATCATTTAATGCGACAGGTTAATACTTATGCTTTGCTTTGCCTCTGTTTCTGATCTCTGATTGGTTCTACATATCCACAAGCCGTATCGTGTTGTCTATTGGATGTCTCTTGCTGTGGATTGGATTGTTGTAGTCTATGTAATCTGCCTTCTGCTGCAGCAAGAAAGGCGGGCTATAAATAAGATAAATACATAAATAGTGGCCTGTTTTAGGAATCCTTAGATATCTCAGGATGCTCGTTAGTTGTCCCTGCCCATGTTGTAAGCACCCCGCTCTAGTAACTTGTGATCTGGCCTCACCGTTTAAAAAAAATTACTTTCTGCAATGTCCAGCCAAATTAAGAGTTCTGGCAAACACAAAAGCTCACACAAGGTTTATTTTATTTAGGGAGTTTTTGTGTTGCCTCTTCCCAGGGAAGTTGCCTGTTTTATATATATTATTTGGTTGATTTTAATAAAACATATTATGTGGATTGCGTGCTGCTTTTTTAGGAATTTACTTTAGGATCCATGTGGCTGCTTACAACTTGTAACCAATTGAAACCAGGTCTGGTTATGAAACCACTTTCCATGCTGCCTGCCTGCCTGCCTGCCTGCCTGCCTGCCTGCCTGCCTGCCTGCCTGCCTGCCTGCCTGCCTGCCTGCCTGCCTGCCGGCCGGCCGGCCGGCCGGCAGGCAGGCAGGCAGAAAGAAAGAAAGAAAGAAAGAAAGAAAGAAAGAACCCGCTTTGCACTCCAGTTCAAGCAGACTCCTGGTGTCTGACATTGTGTAGCTCTATAAGTTGCCAGGAAGGTGTCATAGCTCTGTGGGTGCAGCACATGCTTTCTCTGCAGAAGACTCTGGTTCTATCCCTGGCATAGCCCCTGGGTTGCCGGTGTAAGGACAGACTACTTTCAGACACCTTCTCCCAGTCAGAGTAGACAGTGTCATGACAGATGGAGCAATGAACTGATTGAATGTAAGGCAGTGTCAGATTAATAGTCCTCTGTATTATAAAATTCGCCTGGTTGCCTGGAGGTTGCTTTTACTCACCCCTGGTGACCAGGTGATGGCCTTCTATTTGCAGGCCTGTACAAATGGATAGGATCATTCTTTTTTTAATGTAGATGATAATTGGCAACGTGCGTGGGGGGAATCTTCTAGAACTGGGTGGGTTGGTATGTGAACTTTATTAAGATCCTGTTTATCACAGGATTTCTGAGAGACGGAAGGCACTTTGTTATGCTCCTTCCTCTCTAAATGTTGTAAGAAACTGATGCTCTGTGGAGTAGTTGATGAGCACATGTTTTGGAAGTCAGGTGGGAGGAATCACTGCATGAGTGAATTTACTCTGACAGTGAGAGTGAAGAGGGGGTGGGTTGATTTTTATGTGATCTAGAGTTGCCAGCCTCCGGGTGAGGATTGGCGTTTCCCCAGAATTACAACTCATCTCCGGACTAGAGAGATCCTACCCCCGAAGGAGAAGGCAGCTCCAGAAGGTAGTCCGCATGGCATCATATGCCCACCAAACTCCTTCCCCTCTCCAAAGTCCACCCTCCCCTGGCACCGCTCTTAAATCTCCAGTGATTTCCCAAAGCAGAGTTGGCAACCCTTGCAAGGTCTGACTCTTCTGTCCCCACTATACCATTTGTAGCCAAGAACAAAAAGATTAAACGAATGCAGGGAAGAGAAGATGATCGATGGCTATTAGAGGTAACAGCTAAATGGAATGCTGGGTGTGTGTGTGCGTGTGTGTGCAGCCTGAGCTCTAGACTGGGATGGCTGGGAAACAAACTGCCAAGAAGAGCTGTCGCTTGGGCTTCCCAGATGTATTGGCCGGCTTCCGTTGGGAATATGAGAAGAATCAGGGTTGGATCTTGCCGAATAAGTCTTGTGAATGTTGCATTTGCCTCTTGCCCAGCCTTCTGGCGGTACCCTACAGTTTCCTTCTCCTGACGCTCCCACACTTAGCCCTTGTAACAAATAAATCACTTCCTTGCCTGGCTGGATTTATTTATTTGCCAGATTTTTGCCCTGCCTTTTCTCCCTTATATGGCCACCGAGGCGGTTAATAAATTAAAACAAATTAAAAATCTCCTCTTGAAAACCATTAGAAGCAAACAAGCAAATGCATAATTAAAGCAATTTAAAACCGGAGCTTAAAATGAATACAAAAAGATAAAAGCAGCAATCCCTCCCCCATCCTCCCAGATAAAAATAACTGCTCTCCCCCCCAGCCCATCCTCCAAGGAAAGCCTGCGTCTGGCTCGGGCAGCGACCACCTGGATTCCTGTGAGAAGCTGTGCGGCAGCCAGCTTGCATTAGTGATCTGGGAGGAATCGATGCGTGGCACCTCTGTGGTGCTGCTCTTTGTGCAGCAGGGCCATGAGCAGTGCCATTTGCTGGTGGTTGATGGGGCTGTGTGCACATCTGCCAGGTCTCCGGGCAGAGATTGTCATCTGGTGTGGAAGCGGCTTGTGGATTTGCAGTGCAGTGTGAATGGAGGGAGACAGCTCAGCAGGCAAGGGCGGACTGGGCATAGTAAGGGCGTAAGAGCCTTGCTGGATTAGTCTTGGGGATTGCCCACAAACAGGTCAGTGAAGCAACAGCCCTCTTTTGTTGTCCCTCCCAGTACATCTTATTCAGGGGTAGACTGCTCCTGCATGTGGAGGATCCGTTTAGTTTTCGGGGTTACAAGCAAGTGTTGCCAGGCCAAGGAGCCATCTCGCTCAGCATTCTGTTTCTGGGAAGCAAATAAGCAGGACATGAATATAACAGCCATACATGACTGCTTACTCTCCAGCATGTGGGATTCAGAGCTATATTACCTCGGAACATGGAGGCTCCACTTGGGGCTTATTCTGTGGACTCCTGTTCTACATAAGAGGAATGGTGCTGGAGCAGAAACAGAAGTTCCCCAAGCCCAGTCTCCTGTTTCCAGCAGTGTTCAGCCAGAGCTCTCTGGGATTGCTCCCCACAGCAGGTCATGAAAGCAAGAGCCTGACTCTTTTGTTTATCCTTGTCACCAGGTTCATCCAGGCTCATGAACCTGGATGTTCCATCATGGCAAATATTGTATTGTCGAAGGCTTTCACGGCTGGAGAACGATGGTTGTTGTGGGGTTTCCGGGCTGTATTGCCGTGGTCTTGGCATTGTAGTTCCTGACGTTTTGCCAGCAGCTGTGGCTGGCATCTTCAGAGATGTAGCACCAAAAGACAGAGATCTCTCAGTGTCAGGCAAAACCCACAGCCCGGAAAACCCACAACAACCATGGCAATTTAAACAATTACACCCTGCTTTAAACAATTGCTTTAAACAATTACACCCTGTTACTCTCCTTTACTTTTAAGAAGCCTAATAAAATGTAAATCCCGTCTGTTTGCATTGGATTTCCTTACCCTGACATGGATAAAAACAATCTGTAAAAGGAACACACCTAGGGTATGAAGTCTGTGTTTCAGCCACGCTGGACTAGATGAACGTTGGTCTTCTGATCTAAAGCATTCCTTGGATGGAGGGGGTCCTCCCCATTTATTCAAAGTTAGCAGGATCTGCAGATACTGGGAATGTTGGCGGTGCGGAAATGTCTCCCATTAAAATTCCCTGGGGATGGGGGATGGATGAATATGCTGCACGTTTACCTGGATTGTTGCAGTCCTCCTTGTCTGTTCCGTGTTTCCAGTCTGCAGGTCTTCGGAGGACAGCGTGGTTCTCTTGATGATGCTCTAGACCCACCCTTTATTTTGCAACCTGGCGGCCGCTTCCTCAGCCCTCCGACGCCTTTCCCAGGGTAACTGTGGTGGCTGTTTGCTTGGAAGTATGCAGTATCCTGCCTGCTGTGGAATGGAACTTGAGCTGCCCCCAGGCTCCTTCTCCTAGGGTGGCCAACCTCCAGGTGGGGCCTGAAGATCTCCTGGAATTACACTTGATCTCCAGACCACAGAAATCATTTCCTCTGGAGAAAATGGCTGCTTTGGAGGGTGGACTCTATGGCACTGTACCCCACTGAGGTCCGTTCCCTCCACTCTCCAAACTCCACTCTCCCCTGGGTCTACCCTCAAATGTCCAGGAATTTCTTAACCTGGAGTTGGCAACCCTACCTTCCCTTGACCTGGTAGCAGTGACTTCTAATTCTAGTTTCTGTGGCTGCATTTACTCGGCCTAGGCCAACCTGCACTCTACGTGTGCTCAGTGGTGCTTCCATAATGTTTCCTGAGCAGCTTCCGGGCCCCTGTCCCACCACCTGAAGCGCCCCCCCTCCTCCTGCCAAGAATACTTTTCTCTCTTGTTTTCTCGCTCCTCTTTTCATTCTGTCTTGTGCCTGTTCCTTAGAACTTTTTTTTGGCCTTGGGGTGTCTTTGGTTTGGGGCATCCCACAAGCAGTGGTTGTCACAACAAACCCCCTGCGGGGCAACGCTGGCCCGGGTTGCACTTGCAGGCTCCAGCTAGAACATCCCGCAGTGGCACATTTCCACGATCCAGCTTTTGGCTTTCAATGCGCCCTGCAAATACCTCCCCTTTCCCCCACTGTGTCAGAGAACTCTCTGGCTGGAACAGTTTGTTCATTCTCTTGTCGTAGAATGCCGGTGTATTTTTTTCCGAGAGGGGGAAATGTCATTTCTTGAAGGGGGGGGCAGGCCTCTGGCACCAAACGAGCCGCCGCCACGTCGCTCCATCTGCTGCTGCTTGTGATAACCCTGTTAGCGTCCCCTCTTTCGGAAGCCCCGCTCTGCCTTCCAGGATTACGGTTCTGACATCTGAAATAGGATTAAATAAATGGCGAGCAGGAGGGCGCCACCTCTTCCCACACGGCTTCCGCTAAATATGATGAGATGAATGGTCGGGGATCCTTTTGGCTGTTGGGATGTTTACATGGCGTAACCTGATTTTGCCGTCTGTAATCGCTTCGCCAGAATGGCATGAAATTGGACGGACGTGGAAAGCTATTATGGAGGGCTTGGTTCCCCTCCAACCCGCCCTCGCTTAACACATGCACTTTTTCAGGGCGGAAACATCACATTTGTGTTGAGGGAAAAAATCTGCTTCTCCGATCTGCACTCTTTATTGTTCAAGACATAACCTTGCTATCTAGATAATTTATAAAGACAAACATGCTAAAAGGCAAGCTGTGTCTCAGGAGGATAGCGACCAAGTCTGGGTTGTGATAAAATCTGGGTCAAAATATACAAACCCTGCTGGATCAAACCAATGGGCTTGCTAATGCTATGACTTTGCAAACTTGTGTTTATTTACCCTACGGCATTGTTTGTGGAAATGTCTTTGATGTTGACTGTACTAATCTTGCACTGTGTAGTCCGCCTCGAATCTCAGTGAGAAAGGAAGACTATAAATGACATAAATAAATAAAATAATGGTCTGTATGTAATGTTTGATATTGTTGTAACCCGCCCTGAGCCTGCTTGCAGGATGGGCGGGCTATAAATTGAAATGAATGAATGAATGAATGAATGATAGTCCAGCACCCTGACCTGGATAGCCCAGATGTGTTTGATCTCTTCAGATCTCAGGAGCTAAGCAGGGTTGGCCTTGGATGGTGATTGGATGGGAGACCTCCAGTGAAGACCAGGGTTGCAGAGACAGGCGACGGCAAACCCCACCAGGGGTCACCATAAGTCAACTATGACTTGAGGGCAGGATTTCATTTCCATAGTCCAACACCCTCTCTTTTACATGGCAGATGCCCATAGGGCACACAACCAGATGCCCACAGGACACACAAGATGGGCATGAAGTACAAAGCCTCTCTCTGTTGTTGCCCTTGGTTACTGGCATTGTGGTATACTGTCTCTAAACATGGGGGTGAAATTTAGTAATAGAATGGAACAGCCCAGGAAGGAACTTTTATAATGGGATAGGATTGTGGTCCACTGCAGTGGCTGTTGTAGGTATTGGCTGCTTTTGTTGCATTGTCTTATTCCTTGTGATCTGCTTTCTGTGTTGTTAAGTTAGTTAGTTGTTCTATGTTGTTAGTTTGTTGTTTGCATTGCTCTCTAATTCTGTAATACTAGTCCTATCACGTCGTTCATTGGTTGTTTTATGCAGTGGGATTGCACTGTTTTGTATCCTGTAACCCGCCTTGAGTGTCAGCCTGAGAGGCAGAGTATAAATAAAGTAAATAAAATAAATTTTGCTCTCATAGTGGTTTGCTTGCCACTGATAAATGTTTATCTTTTGCGATAGAAAACAACTGTGACTCACAAAAGCTTATACCCTACCACAAATTTTGTTATTCTTGTAGATGCTACTGGACTCTTGCTCTTTTCTACTACTGTAGACAGACTAACACAGCTACCCATCTTGATCTATCTTCTGCGAGTTTGCTTAATCCTCTTTAAAAGCCATCTAATCCAATAGTCATCCCTTACATCTTGTGGCAGTGAGTTCCATAAGTTTGGTGAAGTATTCTCCCCTGCATCTGCAACCTATCAACTTCATTGGGTGCCCATCTTTTGTGGTGGTGGTGGTGGGGATTTTGGAAGAATGGATTATTCCCCCTGCAACAAACAGTTTTTGCAGTGGTGTTAAGGACCACATGTGTGAATGACAAGCAGATAGCACACATAGTGGCTAAAAGACCAAGCTACAGGGCAAGAAGTCTCCAGGTTGAATCTCTTTGCCACAAACTCACTCAGTAATCCTAGGCAAGCCATACTGTCTCAGCTTCAGCCATTCCACCTGCAATATAGAGTCCTGGCCTATCTTGCAAGACTGTTGTAAAGGTTAATGGATCCAAAAGTAATCTAAAGGATTATCTAAGTTATTAATGTTCCTTCCAACAACTGCTGTTGAATGCAGCAGCCCATCCGCACGCCCATCTGCGAGTTTCTTTGAGCAATCGAGTAACTTGTATGAACAGGCTTGTTTGGAATGGAAGGGCATCTTTTACCAGTCGTCATTGTCTCCAACCCCCACAGTTTTAAAAACTGAAAATAGCATAAACATTTGGCACAGGCTGCATTTCATTCCATGTTGATGGTTGCTAGGGTTGAAGGGAAATTGCTCATATTTTTGAATCTTGGCTGTGTTTCAAAATCCTTTCCTTTTTTGATGATTGGTTGGAACGCCTTTCATAAACGCATTCCAGTTCCTTTATGTTGCCCTCTCCGGCACCCTTTATCAGTTGCTCTTGATGATATTACCGAAGCAAATCTGATTGGCTTGGATGCTTTCACTGCGTGATCCCTGACTGGCTGAGATCACCCATTGAACAAATCCAAGAATAGGAAAGTGGTGTCAACCTGTAGGGGAAATGGGCTGAAAAAAAGTTGAATATTAACTAAATCAAATTTTAGGGCTGGGGTAGTTCCATCCCGCCGCCCAGTTGCTCTTTTCAGCCTCATGACAGAAATCAGAGAATATTTGATGCTGCTCTAATTGTTACCCATTGGAGGGAGTCAAGGTCTCTGAGGTGATCAGGCGATAAGACAGATACTACGGCTGGCTGAATTTATAGCAAGTGGAAGGAGGAAGCAAGAAGTGCTGGGGGTGGGGCAAGAGACCTCCAATTGAGCCCCCAAAAGGGTTCCCACTTTTGGGACCTCTTGTGGTTACCTAATGGGCATTTTGTTATTGTTCTTCAAGAGCAGGTGTGATCTGATTGTACAAGTAACCAAAGCGAGGAGGCGGCATTGTTGTTTCCATTCTCGGTACAAAGTATGCCACTAGCTAGATGCCTGCGTGGAACCTCCATGTACAAAGGCACTATATTTCTAAGAACTGGAGGCTGGAGGCAAGCAAAGAAAGCTATCTTCCTTCGTATGTGTGTCTCTGCACACAGAGGTTCCATCTGGCTCTCATCCTGAATTATGGTTGATAAGCTTCCCTTCCACTAAGATTTTTTTTAGAAAGCCATCAAAGTTAGCGACCATTGCCCTATCTTGTGGCAGTGAGTTCCCTAAGTCAACTATACTTTGTGCAACAAAAATATTCTCTTTGATGTCTCCTGACCGTACTGATCATCAGTTTCATTGAGTTACCTCAACTTTTAGTTTCAAGAGACAGAGGAAAACTAGTTTCTGTGCTGTCTAGCCAGAGCCTATAAGCTCTTAAATCCCCAAACTAGAGAGCCAAAACAGACGAGACACTTGATGAGTGGAGGACACGCATCAGTTTCCTGCAAGGTTCCACGGGAAGTGTAGTGAGAAAGAACCTCTGCCAGGGAGAAGATGGAGAGAATCCCTCTTCTCCCTCTGGCTGCCAAGTGCATTTAGGGGAGCAAGGGGAGCATGCTGGCGGGGGTGAGAGGGACAAGGAACCGATCACAGCTGCCAGCTTCCTCTGACCGCCGCTGGAGCAAACAGCTCCCTCTTGCTGCCTGGCCATTCGGTTCCCTCTGGCTGCTGAGTGCTTTTAGGGGAGCAAGGCTAGCTGGCGGTGGCGAGAGGGAGCCGAGCATACTAGACGAGATGCCTAGAGGAAGAACCTCTGCCATGGAGTTCTTTTTCACTACACTTCCCGTGGAACCTTGCGGAAAACTGACGCGTGTCCTCCACGTGTCAGGTGTCTCATCTGTTTTGGCTGTAACTTGACTTTGAGCAGCATCCAGCATTTAATGGGCCAGTAGCCTTGGGGGCTTCTCCCAAATTGCACTGCAAAACCTTGCCTTGGGTACCGTGGTGGCACAGTGCCAGTGGACCCATGGCATGGCCGTAGGTAAGGGTGCCCACTTTGGGATTTGGTGCCTGCATGCTGGCAAAAAGGAAGGCGTCTCCCTGGGAGCACCGTGTCCTTGCTGGAGCTTTGCCTGCGGGCGAAGCCCCAGCTGTGTGCTCCGGGAGGAGGCCGTGCAGCTGCTTCTGCTTGCTTGTTTATGGAAAGACACTTTGGATTCATCTGTGCCCCTCCCTTGTATCAGCTAGGTAGAAGGAGAGAAGCTCAAAAAGCTGGCAGCTCCAGTTTGGCTCTAGGCTTTGCCTTTCCTTTCATTTATTTAAAACACTTTTCTCCCTGATAGCTGAGAACCTAGATGGGGAACAGCAATAAAAAGTCACAAAGACCGAACTCTGAAAACTGAATTAAAACTATCATGATAAAGCATTAAAATTCAAGGCACGCACAGAGCAAACCTCTCGAGGAAGCAAAATCTCTTCTGAAAGAGTCCTGCTTTACAACCCCTCCCAAATTCCAAGAGAGATGTAGATCTACTAATTTCCTTTCTTTAGATATTTATACCTTGCCTTTTCTCCCCGAGGAGATGACAGCATCCATCTTCCATCGTCCAGTTTATCCTCACAACAATCCTATGTGATATGTTAGGCTGAGAGTTGCCAGCTCCAGGTTGAGAGATTCCTTGAGATTTGCGGGGTGGTGCCTGGAGAGGGCAGGGCTTGAGGAAGGGCAGGACCTCAGCAAGGTACAATGCCGTAGAGTTCATCCTCCAAAGCCGCCATTTTCTCATGGGGAACTGATCTCTGTGGCCTGAAGATCAGTTGTAATTCCAGGAGATCTCCAGTCACCACCTGGAGGATGGCAAGCCTATGATTGGCTCAAAGTCACGCAGGGAATGTCCATTGCAGAGTGGGGATTTGAACCTGGGTCTCTCAAATTCTGCTCTGACAAGCTAACCACTATTCTATAACAGTGGAGCAGCTGCAGAGAGGACAGCAGTCAAACGTACCCTTGTAGGGTTGGAATGGCCCCAACACCTGACTGTGTTGAGCAAAACTGCCATATGGTCTTATACCAGGAGAGGCAATTCTTTTAGACTGGGCTGAGCCATTGTGGGCTCAGTACAGGGCTAACCCTCCTACAGCTTTGGGCAAGCCTAATTTCTGTGCTGGGTTTTTGGGGGGTGAGGGTGGGGAATTAACTTTCTATGATGACACTGAGCCTGAACGGTGCTTTTTTCTGAGGCAGCAAATGGGAATCAAACAGAGATGCAACAGACATACTCCTCTTTCCTTATTTCTTGCATCACTGTATTACATTCTGGCATGCAGTTTGGAAATTACTGTATTGATGACGTGTGAAGAACCAGAATGAGAGATGTATAGCATTTGCCTCATGGCAAGATATAACCTCTAAAAAAGAAGAGATGGAGGGGGTGGTGGGGGTGGTGGAGTGAGAACAAAGCTTCTTGGGTGAGGGGGAGCGACTTCTAGGCAAGATTCAGCCCCAAGAGCAATTTTATGTTTAGAAAGAAGGAATGGAGTATTTGGTAAGTATGCTTGCCGTTGGAGTCCATTGTTCCAGGGCAGTCTTCTCAGTTTTCACTCCCAGAGAACCTTTTTCTTTCTAGTTTCCCCCCCTCTGTTCCATATTTTGAATGAGCAGATCTAAAGAACATTTCTTAGCTTGCAACTCTTTTCTCTGGAGGAGACGGCGCCGGCCCTGCCTGGCTATTCTTTAACTTTCCAACACTAGTGCCGGGCTCCCTCTTCCTCAGCAGGGTGTAAGATTTCTGACTTGTTAGAGATGCGGGAGGGCTTCCAGTAGGAACTAGTCTTTGGAGGAGAAGGAAGAGCAGGGAGGGTTAACTGGGGCTGTGGGACTGCAGCGTAGATCAGGGTCAGGATGGGCATACACTCCCTTGCAGTATTTAACAGAAGTCATACTGCTGCACAGGCCTCATTGAACTGAAATGGGAGTTGTGTTCGAGGCCCCTGCTCTGCCTTGGCCAAGCTAGGGGCACTTTTTAGAAAAGCATGACCACTGAACATGAAGCAAATGGCCTTGTTTCATGTCCCCCCTCCACAAACTTTATCTTACTTCAAGGCTGCTCTCCTTGGCACTGTTTTCTGTTATTTTACCCTCACTGTCCTTTGCCTTCACTGCCCCTTTTAATTCTGACTTTAGGCAGCTGCAGAAGCTGCTGGAACTCCAAGTCAGCTTCTTGTTCTGAAGACCCCATAGCTCAGAGTCTCTCTACACGAGACCTCTTACACAAGGACGCTCAAGTGTAGGAAGACGCAATGTAAACCAGGAAGCATAGTTTAAAAAGGGGGGAAATTTTCACCTCTCTACACAGAGCTGGCAGACATGGCTCCTGAGAGGGTTTATTAATTTAGTCTTTGTGTCCCTAAAGGGGAGGTGAAATTGACAGAGCCTCTGGGAGGCAAAGATGAAATTAACAAACCATCTGAGAAGCAATCTCTGCTGGCTTTGTGTAGAGAGGTGCAATTGACAGAGCCTTCGGCTATGTCTTTTTGAACTACATTTCCCAGCTAACATTGCTTCTCCCTACACTTGAGCGTCCTTGTGTAAGATGTCTCATGTACAGAATCTCAGTGGACAAGCCCTGCTTTTGAATCAATCCCTAGCATTTTCCCTTAAGAGATTTTTCACCTCCGATGTTTCCTCTCCCTAACAGCCAGCTACAGCAGATAACTCTGAGCTCTGAAACTCTGGCATCTCCAATTAAAGAGACTCAGGAGAGAGAAAGTGGTGCCACCTCAATCTCCTACCTTCCTCATCTGAGGCCCATGGGCAACCTTTCTGTCACGAGCGCCTGCTGCTTCCAGCTGTTTGGTAAACAAAGTGCTTTAACCTACACTTTGTCCTTTTCCATTTGCTACTCACAGCTGACTTAATCCCATTTCCCAGGCAATCCTGTTTAGTAGGGATTGTCTTTAAAAAAAGTCACCTCCCCTTCTTTGACTGCAGAATGATACCTGTAAATTGCTCCTAGTAACTAGCAAATAAAATTTTTGCCAGTAAACAGGATTTATATATTTTAGCTGGCTCCCTCCTTAAAACAAACATCCGTTTCCTCCTTTCCCCCTCATTTTGGCTTTATTGGTAATTTGTAATAAAACAGTTCCTTGAACACTGTTGGGGCCGAGGAACCACAAAGTGCAACCCAGGGAATCAAAGCAAAACCACTGTCGTATTTTTATATTTAAGGCTGCCTGCCGGATCTTGAGTTGAGTCTTTGCTGCTGGGAACCTGCAAATCGAAAAGGGGTGTGTGGGGAGTCCATGTTTTTCCAGGGCTAATAAGTACAATGAAGCCTCACAATATGATTGGCTGAGCCTGGAGTTCTAGTGCAGAATGTTCATGACATTCTAAATGTTCAGGGATTGAAAGCTTTTGGAATGTTCATGATCCAGCTTCTGTGAGGGAGTGGAATGTATGTGAGTTTGGCTGGCATTAAAACATCACACAATCCCTAATAGTATGAAAGGAAACTTTTGGAAAGCAGGCTAAGGACTTGGAAGAGGTCCTGGGAGCTAAAGGACAAAAAGCGCCAATCATAAAGATGGTGGAGAGTCACAGTTTGTTCTTCTTCCAAAGAGCTCAGGGCCAGTGTTCATGGTTCCCCTGTCTTCCATTTTATCCATACAACAATCCTGTAAGGTAGGTTAAGTTGCGAGAGAATAATTGGCCCATAGTCACTTGGAGAACATCATGGCAAAGTGAGAAAGCGAGCCTGACCCTTCTAACTACTAGTCTGTCACTATAACCACTGTACCACACTATATAAATCTGAGGAGAAGGTAGTAGAGGCAGGAGTCTTGAGGTTGGGAGAATCCAGCAAGTAAAGTGTGGGAGATGCTGATGGGGTCGGGGGTGGGGGTAATGTGGAAGAAATGGAAGAGGGACATTTTGACCCAGCAAACCCAACGAGCCTATGGAATAAAGATGACTGAGCTGCAGTCAGAAGCAGAGAAATAGTGGATGAGAAAGGGATATCAGAGTCATAACCCTTTCCCCCAAGATTGCTTTCTTACTAAAAATAGCTTCCTGTCTGCATTTCTTCTGCATACAGGAGATAACAGGAAACCATATGTTTTCTTTTATGGGGTGGTGGTGGACAGCAACTTGGACAGGCAGTTTTGAGAAGGAGAAATGGCCCTCCAGGAGGAAAATCCAGTCCCACTTGTTCCTTGCTGCTGTTTCAGTCAAATTTGCCGTCTCCCCAGGCTGCTTTTCAATTTAAAAAAATGCCTGGAGAAAGTGCTTATTTGCTGTGACTTCTAGTTTGGTCTTCACTGTTGTGGCTCCAGGAAAACAGCTGCTGTCTGTGGAATGGCCCCATTATGAGGCCCACATTGGTCCTGGATGGCTGAAGCCCGTTTTGAAATAAATATTGGATGCACTTCATTCTTAACACCTGACAGGTTTTACTTATGGAGTGTGTAAGAGGAGGATTAGCAGCTCCTAGAGGAACCCAACCTCTTGTATTTCTGTGAGTCACTGTTTGGCCATGCTTCAAGCAGTGCATCTCACAGAGCTGCAGTAGGCAGCCTCCTCTGAGAGCTGGTAATTCTGCTGTACTTTACAATGTTTGAACAGTTATGTGGGCAGTAGCTGCCTAAGATTTGCTTAGTTGCAGCCAGCCACGATTTATTGTTTGCAGGCCTATCAGTACCTATGAAGCCGTAATGGCTAAAAGGGAGCCTCCATGTTTAGAGGCATGATATAGTATCAGATGCTTTCCAGGGACATCTGATTAGCCCTTTTTGGAAACATGATCCTGGATTAGATGGACCATTTTTGGAGGATAGATCTGTCAGTGGTTGCTAGCCATGATGGTGAAATGGAACCTCCATATTCAGAGGCAGTCTGCCTCTGAATACCAGTTAGCAGCAACAAGGGGAGAATTTGGCCTGCTTGTGGTCATCTGTTTGGCCACTGTGGGAAACAGGATGCTTAACTGGATGGACCCCAAGTCAGATCTCGTAGGGCTTTCTTATGCAGCGAGATCGTTCATAGGTTCTTAAATTATTTTGGGCTGTCCTAAGTTATGTGCCTTAGGTGAGATAGACAAGAGTGTATGGAGAAGCTAGGTGGAGTTCTGAGAGGCAGAAAGTTCAGAGAAGATGAGAGCGTTGGTCACAGCATCGACTCTGACTGCCATTGCCTTCCGCTAAGGTTGGTGAGATTTCTCAGCCCCTCTTTAAAGCTTCAAAACGCAGCTCCTCAGCACTCTCTCATGCTCAGGGAAACTGCTGATGCTAGCAGTTGCAGGACACTGCGATGACAAGTGTCTCACGCAAGCTACAGAAATGCTTCGACTTAAAGAAGACGTGCTACACGACTGCTGCTTTGTGGGCTACCCTGCATGGCGCTGTTTCGTCTGCAGGGTGCTCCTTGTTTCTATGCTGTAATCAGAGACTCCGTCTATGGCAGGCAGTAGTGCTGTTGGACAATGCAAACTGACAAGCAAGGTGTAATTGTGGTGAGACCGCACTGTGGGCTCACACACTGGCATGCCATGATCAAAGCCCTTGGCTATTTTGGCTGACATCCTAAATGTAACATTATGAGTGCTGTGCTGTAAAGGAAGGCTGTGGTGTCATTTCACAGAACTATAGAATGAAGAGAGCTTCCTTAGGAGCCACCTGTTGGACTCCCTGGGATCGCCTTTTTGTTAGCATCTACTGAACCACACAGGCAGTCTTGACTTCTTTATGCCTCCAAGGTGTGCATGAAGCTGAAGGTGATTCAGCGTCTTTCCAAATGTTTGAGCATTACCTCTGTTTCTTTCTCATGTTTTGGCCTGATGATGTGCTTGGATGCTGCTAGGTATGGCCTGGAAAGGCCGGCAAAGGAAGAAAGTTGTATATATTCTGGGTCATAAGGCTAGAGTCTACAGGACCTTGGAGAGCACCAAGGAAAGGGAGATGTTATTCTGGCAAGTTCCAAAACTCATCTGAGCATTTTATTTATTTATTGACTTATTTCCTTCATTTGTATCCCACTTCTCTCCCCACCGGGGATTGAAAGTTGCTTACAGTATTCTCTCCCTCTCCATTTTATCTTCAAAACAACACTGTAAAGTAGGCTAGGCTGAGAAAGCAACCAAGGTCATTCAGCAAGCTTTCAGGGCAGAGAGGGGATTTGAACCTGGGTCTCCCAGATCCTAGTCTGACACTCTAACCTTTACACTAACTGGCCCTTATAGTCTCTTAGCAAGAATATATGTCTGCAAGAGTCCCAGACATTACATTCCTTTAGAAATGCAGAGTCATCATTCTGGCTTGGGGCTGTATTCATGGCGCTGTTGAACAGCTTTGGATTATTCTGGCAGACTTCTGCAACAGCATCACCAAGGAAAGTGACTGATCTTGGATGGTGGGATAAGAGCTGTCTTAATGATATTTGTGTGAGCATTTAGTTGTGGGTTTGAGGTATCATTGGAGAGGTTATGGCATAGTTCTGCTCAGATACCATTCTTGAAACATCTTAAAGAGATGTTCCTCATAGGAACTAGCGTGGTGTAGGGTTAGAGTGCTGGGCTAGGGTCTTAGAGGATTGAACACCTACACTGTCACAAAACCAGAGGAGTTAGCCGTGTTAGTCTGTAGTAGCAAAATAGAAAAGAGTCCAGTAGCACCTTAAGACTAACCAACTTTACTGTAGCATAAGCTTTCAAGAATCACAGTTCTCTTCATCAGGTGCTACTGGACTCTTTTCTATTTTACTGTCACAAAACTTACTGAACTGGTTATTTTCTCTTAGCCTCACTTGCTTTACAGGGCTGTTTTACAGGGAGGAGGACGTGAATGGTCTAAACCTCCCAATTAGATCTGTCCACCATCCTGTTTCAATTGTTTTATCTGTTTGATTGCTTGTCAGTCATATCAGCTGCTGCCTATGTTCCACCCGCAGTGAAAGTGAAGCCAAATAAATAGCCAAGCAGTGACTGCTGCCGTTCTTGGAAACTTATTTTTATTGTCATAACTGTTTTTAGATTTTATAATGTTTTTAGTGGCTTTTATGGAAATTGAATGAAATCATGTTTCATTGTTTGTACGTCATGTGATCTGCCCTGGCGGGGAGGGCGGAATAGAAGTCCAATGATAAATACATAAAAAAAAATAAAGATAAAATAGAGATGGGAGAGCTGTGTATGTATGTGAGCTCCTTGGAGGAAAGGCAGGATAAAAATCTATGGCCACTTTTTTCTCAACTGTTGAACTAGGTCTACCCATAGCTCTGTTCACAAGTCACAGAAAACATATGTACAAACCGTGTAAAGTGTGCACTCAGTTTTCCTTTATATGTGTGTTGAGTGGTTCTCATGTTATATTCAATGCATGTAGAGCTGAACATGTGATAGAAACTGACATTCTTTTGTAAAGCATGTTGGCTCTTACGTATGTGTGTTCAATGTACATATGTTCACTGTAATGTGAACAAGGCCATACTGTCTTCAATATAATGTTTCGATTATGAGGAACTAATTCTCGCCTGTTCTTGAAGCCTCTGTTTTAGGGATGAATTGGAAGGAATGTGTGTGTCTTCTCCAAACAATTTTGTCTGTAGCAAAAAACCCCATTTCAACTATTTTGGCAATGTTGAGGCCAGGGAGCGGGTATTGACACTTCAAAACAGGCGTAAAACTGCCCATTCAGCATGAGGACAATGTTTGATTTGGAAACATTGCCTTTAATTGGCTTCATTTGCCCTCTGTGATGTCACTGAATTGTGATTGGCCACATTGCCTTGGGATACCCTGACATTCACTATGTGGCCCGCAACTGGCTGAGATGGCCAATGCACCTGACCTCTGAAATGGCAACAGAGAGTGGAAAGTGAGGGCAGCAAATGAGGGTGGATAGATTTGGGGAGATTTTTGGAAAACACTTGAGGGATAAAAAATAGCAAGTGAGGTTTTGTTCCGTCCTGCAATATTGTGACACCAGAAGGGGCTAGCTCTTGCCCTGTTGGTATTGGCCCTCCTGTTTGGAAGCTCTTCAGCTGAGCTGCTGATAACCCATTTTCCAAACTGGCCTCTCTCGCTTTCACAAGGGGAATGTCAACAGGACGCTTGCATCACTTTCCAGGCTGTGACTGATCTGGAATGCAGAAACACCAGTTCCCTTCCACGCATTGGAGGAAGGTAATGATTACATTTGTAACAATTATTCACTTAATTGAGTTCCAATTAAAGAGGAGGTTTTCTTCACATCAAAAGGAGTGCTGCACCACGTTGTCCTTTCATCTTGGCTCTTGATCCATTTCCTCCCTCGGGCAAAAAGGGGCATTTTGGAGAGTGCTGTGAGGGGCTCAGGGTTGATCTATTTTCCCCCCGTTGCTATCCAAAATGTGGTCTTAACTTGAGAGCAGGTGAAGTGGGGGGCGGCCTTTTTCTCGCGTGGCAGATCTGTGGCGCCCTCGAATAGCAGTCGAATGGAAAATGGAAAAGAGTCCATGTTTCATTCAGAGGAGTTAGCCATGTTAGTCTGTAGTAGCAAAATGGAAAAAGAGTCCAGTAGCACCTTTAAGACAAACCAACTTTACTGTAGCATAAGCTTTCGAGAATCACAGTTCTCTTTGTCAGATGCGTCTGACGAAGAGAACTGTCTGACGAAGAGAACTCGCATCTGAGATGCGTCTAACAAAGAGAACTCGCTTCTGACGAAGAGAACTGTGATTCTTGAAAGCTTATGCTGCAGTAAAGTTGGTTAGTCTTAAAGGTGCTACTGGACTCTTTTTCCATTTTGCTACTACAGACTAACATGGCTAACTCCTCTGAATGAAACATGGGCAGGGTTGACCCTTGGAGCGAAATCCCTGGGGAATTCTCTGGTACCGGTCCATAGAAATGAACGGTAGCTTGGGCAGCTCTCATTTATTTTGTAGGAGAGATTTGTCTGTGGGTGTTTGTGCGTGCACATGCTTGCCACTTCGATTTTACCTCTTGAGCACCAAAATGCTTTTGGATGGCTTTCTGCTGGTATAGGGAATAATTTAATTGTATTTCTAGGGCCTCTTTCCAGGGAATTAGCAGGGTGGAGGGTTATTTATTTTCATGTTGGGAAATATGAAGATATTATTGTTACCCGAATAGGTGAGTTGAGGGAATTAACGTACAAGGAGAAGCAGGGAGAGGGGGTAACTAAGCCAGATTTCTCCACCAAAGCGTACCAGGATGGTTCCTCTGGGGAGCCTTTTAATAAACAGGTGAGTGTTCAACTGGAAAGGTTTCTTTAGTAGCAGAGAAGTAAAAGACAAGCATGCAGTGCACACACAGCAGGCACATCGAACTAAGTAAGAAAACAGTGGGGAAATAGGAAAGCAGTTTCAGGCCGGCTATAGTTACCAGTCTTAAAGAAGGAGGGGTCCACGGAGGTGGCAGTGAGGATAACCAGCATCTCATGAAGGGGAGAGAGGGCTCAGACATAGCCTGAGGTTGCATGGATGGGTCCAGAACACACACACAGAGCACATGGCTGGATAGCCCAATTATAGAGCCAAATGTATCCTGGGGCAAAACTGATGTCTTGCAGCTAAAACAATGGCCTGATGACTGTCTCTGGAGGTGGACAATACACTGGGAAAGGTTTGATATGATTATCTGGGCAGAACTAGAGGTAAAACTATGACTTGATGACCTGGTGAGCATTGGGCAAGAAGGCTGTCAGATATTCTGGATAGCCCTTGATTAGGTAAGTGAGAGGGGAAGGTGTTGATGGGATTGGATAACCTTGTTGTCTCCTGCTCTCCTAGGCATGGCGATGGTCTGTCTATCAGCCCATTTGTGACTCACATTCTGGTAATTTTCCAGTTAGGGTTGCCAGCTCCAAGTTGGGAAATTCCTGGAGATCTGGGGGGTGAAACCTGGAGAAACCTGGAGAAAGTAGGTTTTGGGGAGGGAAAGGACCTTGGCATGGCATAGTTCCATAGAGCCCACCCCCCAAAGTAGCCATTTTCTCCAGATGAACTGATCTCTGTGGCCTGGAGACCAGTTGTAATTCCAGGAGATCTCCAGCAACTACCTGGAGGCTGCAAACCTATTTCCAGTCTCCAGGCAAGAGGCTGGCATCCGTCTGCCTAACCAGGCAGAGTTCTTTTTGCTTATGGCAAATTGAGGAAGGGGTTTACAATATCCATATTCATCAACTGTCCTTACAGTGTGGTGAGGGGGTCTGACTGCTAACAATACCCCCCATCCTGCAGTCTGCATGGAAAGACCATGACTCAGTGAAAGAGTACCTGTTTTGCATGCAAAAAGTCCCAGATTCAGTTCCTGAGATCTCTGGTAAAAGGATGTTTGGGAGCAGCTGTTGGGGAAGGCATTTCTATGTCTGAGATCTTGGAGAGATCTTGGAGAGATCAAAAGAGACAACACTGAACTAGCTAGAAGAATTTATTTTATTTATTTCATTTTCTTTGGATTTCTATTCCGCCTTCCCCACGAAGGGCTCAGGGCGGATGACAACATTTTAAAAAACACAGAAAAGTCTGATGCGCAGTATAATGCAGCTTCATACGTTCGAGAATTGCACCAAAAGATTCCACCTATCTCCATTTCGGGTGCCATCAGCTGCTTGCTGTGTAAGGATGGCCTCTGGGGACAGATGGTGCACCCTCACCCCGTCTGCTGAAATGCACTTTTGATGGACTTATTGATGTGCCCATTGTCCAGATGGGAAAACTGACCCATTCCTCCCCCTGAAGGGGGTGACCAGAATGAAAGCCATACAGGAAAGGGGCGGGGGAAGCTCATGTTTCAAACTTGTGCATAGGAAAAAGGTGGAGCTCAGGAAAGCCAGGAAATTCAATATTTATGTTTTTTCTATTTAAGCTTTCTGTCTTGAACTTACAAAGATAGGCTTTGAAGCATTTGGGCAACGTTCTGTGGAATTTCAGGGGATGGTGTGGGGAGGGAGGAGGGCGGAACAGGATCCCCAGTTTTTAAAATAAAAAAGTATTGCTGCTGAAGGTAAAGTGTTTGCTTTGTATGTAGAAGGTCCTAAGCTCTACCTGCCGTCTCTCTCTAAAGATATGAATGCTGAGGCCATCTGCGAGACATTTCTGCTTGCTGTGGTAGGGTCAGATGGACCATTGAATGGACTCTGAGAGCCTCTCTCTGCAAGACATCTTACACGAGTGGGATCGAGTGAAAGATCTTACACTTTTTCTCCCGTTGTGGATAAACGTGCACTGCTAGGGAGACAGAGTACACTTGAATATCAGACAACACAGAAAGTAAATCACTTGAGCGTCCCCGTGTAAGATGTCTCGTGCAGAGAGACTCTAAGTAATGCTGTTCCTTGTTTTCTTACACCTGTCTTGCTTGGGCTTTGCAGTGGCCTCTCCGGGAAGCTTAATCAACTGCAAAGGATGTGTGTGCTTCCTTCTACTCTTGACTGCAAATGGCTGAGGTCCTCAAAAACATGTTCTGTCATGCCAGATGAGTTCATTTTTTTCCCAATCTGCCCAATCTGACATGAGTGACCCATCCCCCAAGGGTCTCAGGGCAGGAGTAGTGACTGTGTCAACTAGCATGGAGATTTCTGATGTTGACAGCCAGGGATAAGTGGCGCATGGCTTTGGTCTAGGCACGCTCTCCTGCTGTTCATTTGCAGGACTGAACGAGAACCTGCCCTGTTCAAGGAGCCATACACCTGGGAGGGGCCGGGGTTCAGTGGTAGAGCATCTGCTCGCCATGCAGAACGTCCCAGGTTCAATCCCCAGCCTCTCCAGTTAAAACAATCAGGCAGTAGGAGATGTGAAAGACCTCTGCCTGAGACCCTAGAAAGCCACTGCCAGACGGAGTAGACAGTACTCAGACTGGCATCTTGATGGACTAAGATCTGATTTGGTACAAGGCAGCTTCATCTGTGCAGAGGAGAGATACATTCCAGGGCCTAATGCTGTGCATTTAACACAACCCTGGCTTTGTTTGTTTGCAAACGGGCCTAATTCTTTGCCACAGATTTGCACCAAGGAAAGCTGCCTGATTGGCTTGCATCGGCAGGGCCGGATCTACGGTTGCCGGCGCCCAGGGCAACCGAAGACTGGCCAGTGCGCGTGTGCCGCCCCACGGCAAGCTGGCTGTCCTGGTGCGCTGCAGAGATGGCGGCAGCAGTGCGAGTGGCTGGGAGGCCGCCCACACCATTCGCTTGCCCCGCAGGACACGGGGTGGCTTGCCGCATGCCCCCTGTCCTGCGGGGCAGGCGAATGGCACGGGTGGCCTCACAGCCACCCGTGCTGCCTTTCGCCTGCCCCGCAGAGCAGGGGATGGCTGGCTTGCTGTGCACCCCCTGTCCTGCAGGGCAGGTGAATGGCATGGGTGGCCTCCCAGCCACCTGCACTGCCTTTTGCCTGTCCCGCAGGACAGAGGGCATTCAGCAAGTGTGCCCCCTGTCCTGCTGCCTGAGTGCTCCTGGGGCTAGCAGATGTGCCCGGCGCCCCCTCTTTGGTGGCGCCAGGGGCAGACTACCCCCCCTGCCCCCCCTGGTCGATCCGGCCCTGTGCATCGGCCATCCCTTTGGGGGCAGAAAGGCAGCATAGAAGTTTGAAAGAGAAACTGACGTGACCACACAAAAGGTGCCGATCAAGCGACTTTGTAGAGCTGCTTGTATTTTGCATAATGTATTCTGCTGTGTTTAAACATTTCTCCGTTAATCAGTTAATTTTTGCATCATTGGGAGCCTGCTTTTCAGCCAGAGGTTGGCTCCCAGACACGACAATTAAAAATCCACAGCATCTATCAGCTCAGATGAAAAGAGAGGTGATGAAGGAGAGCTTTTCAGGGAGGTTTGAATGGGGACATGAAATGAAAGAGTGGTGCCTGCCCATTGCCTCTCCATTAGGGAGGGGCTGTGGCCAGGGCCGGCAGCCACCTCAAGCGCTGAGGCACTGGAGGGGGCGCGGGGGCATGCACTGCGGAGCTGGCGGCAGTAGCCTCCAACCTCCACATGGTCAGGCCTCCAACCTCCACATGGTCACTGGCCTCCACCTGCCAGGATTCAACTCACAGCTCCTTCAGCTTCCAGCTCAAATTAGCCCTAATTTGAGCTGGAAGCTGAAGGAGCTGTGAGTTGGCTCCTGGCAGGTGGAGGCCAGTGACCATGTGGAGGTTGGAGGCCTGAACTATGAAAGTTTATGAAGAATTTGCCTGTGAAGAAGTAACACCGACAAAACAGGAATTGGAAATATGCGAGCTAAAACCCGTCGGCTGCATGATAAAAAGATTGTTCAGCTTTAGTTCTTCTCTCCAATGGTCTTCTACCTGTTGACGAAAGGAAAAGACACTGAAATTGACTAGTACTCTGTTTTTCACCGGTTGGAGTTCTTAAAAAATGAATTTGATCCTTATGTATTTATGAGTTTATTTATTGTATTTATTCATATTTATTGTATTTGCACTTAACACTTTGCACTTTTGCACAATTTAAAAATTTAAAAAATTGCTAAATTTTTTTTGTGACTATTTGTTAACTGTCTTGCACCAATGGGGTCAGCTTGCATTAGCATGCTGCGGGATGATGTCACATGCAGTCTGGGTGCATGTGTGTGTGGGGGCGGCAACAGCCCTGAAGCTGCTCCCGGCCTCAGGCACCAGAAACTCTGGCCCTTGCCCTGGCTGTGGCTCAACGAATGGTCTTTGTACACGGAAGGCCTCAGGTTCAATCCCCAGCAGCTCCAGTTCAAAAGGACCAGCCAGTAGGTAATGTGAGAGGTCCGTACTCGAGATCTTGGAGGGCTGACGCCAGTCTGAGTACACAACATTGGCCTTGATGGACCGATGGCCTGGTTCCTTATAAAGCAAATTCATGTATGTGTTCATTTTGGGGAGAGGGTGCTCAGCTAGAGCTTAAGCCAGGCAAGATGAATGGGGATATCTCAGAGCAGGGCTTTTTTTCAGCAGGAACGCGGTGGAACGGAGTTCTGGAACCTCTTGAAAATGGTCACATGGCTGGTGGCCCCGCCCCCTGATCTCCAGACAGAGGGGAGTTGAGATTGCCTTCCACACTGCCAGCGGCGCGGAGGGCAATCTCAACTCCCCTCTGTCTGGAGATCAGGGGGCGGGGCCACCAGCCATGTGACCATGTTTTCCAAGGGCAACCCACTGAGTTCCACCACCTCTTTTCCCAGAAAAAAAGCCCTGCCTCAGAGGATTAATTCTAGCCTTGCTACTCATGAGGAGAGGCAAGAAGCTGGACAGGGCAGCCAGGCATGTTCAGACTCACCCAAGGCTTTCAGAAACAGATTTGTCTGAATCCGCCTCATGTTAGCAGTCAGACCTCTTCCTCTTGCTAAGAGGGCAGTTTATGGATGGAGTATCATAACTGCCCCTCATAAATCCAAGGCACTGCCTGGCTCAGTGCGGATGCCAGCTGGGCAGGAGCTTGGAAAAGTACTAGAACATAAGTCAGAGGCAGTTGACTGATTGGTTGCCCATCCACGCCCTCCAGAGATGCAGAGATAACGAAGTCGCCTAAGAAAACCCCTGTCTAATCCCATCAGTGTGTTCCCTTCACCCGCCTATCCTAATCCAAGCTATTTGGCAAACCTGGTAGCTCCCTCCTCTGGTCATTATCAGGTCATCAAGCAATATTTTCACTTATAGTCCATCCCAGATAATCACTTCAAACCCTAACTTATTGTTCTACCTCTGGACAAACCATTAAGTTATTGTTTCGAGGAGCAAGATGTCAGCTTGCCCTACGGAACGTTTTGCCCTATAATTGGGTTCCTCAGCCGTGAGCTCTCTGTGTGTGCGCTATGGATCCATCCGTATGCCTCCAAATTTGTTTGGGCTTCTTCTCTTCTCCTCGCTGTGAAACACTGGTTGTTTTTGCTGCTGTCTCCGCAGACCCCTCCTGTCCTCGAGACTGATAATTATCACCCTCCCTGAACTGCTTTCTCCCATTTTCATCCCAAATTTTTCTAGTTAGTCTTGTATGCATGCTGTGTATAGTTTTCTGTATGTTTGCCTTTATTTCCTCTTTAATAATAAAAAACCTTTCCAGTTGAACATCTGCCTGATTTATTTGAGCATAAGGGCATAATCTCTGTAAACATTGGTGGAGATTCCTAGGTACCTCCTCTCACTTGTCTCTTTTAATGCTAATTCCCCCAATTAAGGGGACCTCCTATTTGGGTAACACTTATACTGAGTCGGAACTTTATTCTATAAAGGTCAGTGCTGTTTACTCTGACTGGTGAGGGCTCTCCAGGGAGTCAGATGGAGGTCTTTCACATCATTTAACATCATCGTTTATTTGATTTTTAGCCCGCCCTCCCAGCAAGCGGGAGATGCCAAGGACTGAACCTGTGACCTTCTGCATGCAAGGCATATACTCTACCACTGAGCCATGGTGACTTATTTAAGCTGCCTTCTACAGAGTCAAATCATTAGTCAATCAAAATCAGTATAATCTCCTCTGGTTTGGAGCAGGGCCGGATCTAGGGTTGCTGGCGCCCAGGGCAACCCTAGTCCGACCCCCCGGCGATGCATGATGACATCATTTTGGTGATGTCATCACGCAGGGTGGAGCGGTGGAGGCAGCGTGCAGGACTGGGAAGCCGCCCGCGCCATTCACCTCCCCACAGGACAGGGGGCGCGCGGCAAGCCGGCCGCCCCCTGTCCTGCGGGGCAGACGAAAGGCAGCACAGGAGGCTGTGAGGCTGCCCATGCTGCCGCCCACATGCTCCCGGCAGCTGGCAGCTGCTCCCGGTGCCCCCTCCCTGGTGGCGCCGGGGGCAGACTACCCCCCCTGCCCGCCTTGATCCGGCCCTGGTTTGGAGTGGCTTTCCAGGGTATCAGGGTGTCACATTACCTCGTTCTTGTAGCTTGAGATGCTGGAGATTGACCATGTATTGTATTGTTGTTCATGTCAGAAGGAATATGAACCCAGGAACTTGCTCTGTCCTGACTGAGTCAGACTGCTGGTCCATTTCGTTTGATATTGATTGGCAGTGGCTGTCCAGGATCTTGGCAGGAAAGATCTTTCTCATCACCTATTACTTGAGGTCTGTGAAGTGGAGATGCTGGGAATTGAACCTGGGGCCTCGTGCATGCAAAGCGGATGCTTTACTGCCAAGCTCTGGCCCCTTCTCTCTGCTCTTCTTCATGCCACCCAGGCACAGCCCAGATATCCTATGAAGACAAAAAGTATGATTTGCCCAAGTCATTGGGTCCACAGGGAATTTTGTCTCCTTAGTACCACCACCACCCCTTGACAAATCCCTGCTTCTGTCCACTAGAAATCTTTATTTACAAAATTTAATCCTGCCTCCTGTAAAAAAATAATTATCAGAAGTTGGTCGCAGCACGCTTGGCATGCTGAAAAGTGGGTTCTTTTTTTCCTTTATTCAAAACGCATGTTTTCTGTGAAGGAACTGCATATTGCACGGAGACTGCCTCACAGATTTGTGTCTCCCAGACTGGCAAGCACGACACCCCCCTCCCGCTGTCATGTCAACAGCAGATGGAGCAGGAGGGGGGGGGGAAAGATAGGTGGGACTGAATCTTGCTTGAGCAGACAGCTTGGATCACTCGCAAGCGTATCTGGGGGCTCTTCCAAACCAATGCTGATGTCTGCCCCCCTCTTTGAAGCCAGAATTGCATGTTTTCCCCAGGAGTAAATGCTCCTGCTTTGGCGCATATGCACTCTGAGAAACATCTGCTGTGCCCTCTCACCATTAAACATCAACAGAAGCCTCTTCAGCTCTGTTGGGATGAGGGAGGCTAACAGACGAACATTTGGGCAACACTTGACCACTTTTGCTGAGTCACAAGAATGACTCTGCAGATCTCTCCCTCAGCAAAGACCTTTCTGGGGAAAAAAACTGATATTTTGTCAAACATGTTTGGGGGGGCTTTCAGGAAGTGTGGGGGGAAACGAGGGAGATATTTCCACCCTCTAGAACATGGTGTTACGAGCTGACTACTCGACAGTGCCACTTCCTGTGCACCAAGCCCTGAATTTCAGAGATCTCTTGTTGAGGTTCACTTGCCCTGTAGTGTTGGCAGCTGATCCAAGAACCTGCTTTACTAGCTGTGAACCTGAGCATGAGAGGTTGTGTGTGTTGTATGCGTTAGGGTTGCCAATTCCAGCTTGGGAGATTCCTGGAGATTTGGGGGTGGAACCTGGAGAGGGCAGGGGTTGAGGAGGGGAGGAACCTCATTAGGGTATAATGCCATCGAGTCCACCCCTCCAAAGCAACTGTTTTCTCCAAGTCATAGATCCAGAGGAGTTAGCCGTGTTAGTCTGCAGTAGCAAAATAGCAAAGAGTCCGGTAGCACCTTTAAGACTAACCAACTTTATTGTAGCATAAGCTATTTATAAGTGATTGCTATTTTCTCCAGGGAAACTGATCTCTGTGGCCTGGAACTCAGTTGTAATTCTGGGAGATTTCCAGTCACGATATGGAGGCTGGCAACCCTACCATGCCTTCCAAAATGCTATGAACTCTTAGAAGCATGGGCAGGCCAAGTTCCTCCTCTTCCCTATTTCCCCCTTTTCCTCTAAACTGATACTGAGCAGGCCTGAACATTCCATGCCTCCAAGAAATCACTGAGCCTACTAAATTATCTTTGAGGTAATTTTCTTGGGTGCGTGTGTCTTTTATTCCCATTTCACAGCATATCTGGGCCATCCTCTGTGTTTGTCTGTGCCTTATTGGGGAGGCAGTCGGGACACACTGTCCTAGTGAGAAGATGCCTGATAATCTAGTTTGCTGTTAGAAGTTACGATAGTAGCCAGTCATATATTGTTATCCTCTTATGTCTTATCTATTTACCATATGGCGTTGTGTATGGAAATGTTCCTGATATTTGTCAGGGCTTGCCGCAGCTGCCGCTGGGCGTGGCACTGGGCGGTCTGCTCCTGACGTCACAGGGGGGCCAGGGACTCTGCAGGACCCTGCTCTGTGGAAGGAGGGGCGGTATACCTCACCCAGACTCCCTCTCAGTCCACTCGCTGGCCTGCTCAACCTGGCCTGCTTACCCTCTGTGTCCTCCATCTCCTCCTTCCAGAACTCTCCTCCAAGCCTCCACCCTTGCATCCTACTGCTCTCACTCCACATCATCACTCCTCACTCACACCCACCACCGCAGAGCTCTTCCCAGCCACCCTTTATAGGGTTTCCTTTCTCCACCCCGCCCTCCTTCCAGGCTTGTTCCCTCTCCTGACTGGGCCCAGCTGTGCATTCCTCCAGGTGTTTCCCTCCAACCACTAATCCCTCCTGGGCCCTTTTGCCATGCTGGCAGGGTGGGGTTGAGTGCGAGCCATCCCCAGCTGAGGGCTCCTTGGCCTTGCTCACGAGGAGCTGCCCCAGCCAGCCCTTGTGCTATTGAGCTTGCCTGGCCTTGCTCACGAGGAGCTGCCCCAGCCAGCCTCTGTGCTATTGGGCTTGCCTGGCCCTGCTCACGAGGAGCTGCCTTAGCCAGCTTCTGCGCTGCCTGCTCAGCAATGCTGGGCGGGGTTACCCATCTCCTCCCCCAGAATGCCTGTGGCAGCCCCCCCTGGAGAGGCTTGGCTTCTAGCAACTCCTGAGCCAGGCTGTTGTCTTCTAGCCATGGTGTGGCTCTGGGCTGCAGCGGCGGCGTCCTCTCCCTGCCAGGTAAGGGCTCTGCTTGGGTTGCTGCTGCTGCTGCTGGACCCACCTTCTCCCTGCTGTGTCCCTTTCCCTCCGGCCTGCTTAGCCCCCTCTCTTCCCCCTGGAGGGTGGGGCTGGGTGGTTTCTCCTTGCCCCCTCCACCCCTCTGAGGTACTGGCCTTTTGCCCCTTCCCCATGGAGTAGGTAGGTTCTGGCCCTGGTTGCCGGCTTGGGGGGTGGAGTTGCTGCCACCCTTTTGTCCCCTGCTGTTCCCTCTTGTCAAGTCTGGGGGCTGGGGCTCAGACCCCGGACAATATTGACTGTACTAATCTCACACCGTGTAATCCGCCTTGAGTGCCAGTGAGAAAGGCGGACTATAAATGACATAAAATAAATAAATAAATAAATAAATAAATAAATAAAGTGTGCCGAAACTGGGTAACACATGACAGACCTTACTGTAGCTTTAACGGGGATGTGGTGAGAGAAAGAGTTATTTCCTCCCCGAGTGCTGTAGTCCCCTCTTCCAGGTCCCTTCCCACAGCTGGTTTGTACCATGAAGAATGTTGGGAGATCCAGTTACGAATTTCCCATGAACCATGGCCTGTAAACTTGCTGACTGAGTCTCCAAACACTGTGGTTGCAGGAATTATTCTTGATCTTGGCTCTTGCTTGTTGTGGAAAAGGGGGATGGTATGATGGGGTGGCGGGTGAAACTCTTATTTTTGCAGCAACAACTGATGAATCGCTTTCTGGAGAAGTCTATTCAGTCCCTCCCCTTCCCACCCTTGTTGGGCTGTGGGAGGGACGGAACAGGGCAGTTCTGTGACCAAAGCTCCCAATGGATTTTAAAAATGCAGTTCTTGGGGATTTGGACATTCCCACCCCAGCTGGTGGCTGCTCCAAACTGGGGTCGATAGAAGGTGGCTGCCGTGGGGGGTGGGGCCTTTAAGGCACAGTAACCTGGATGGTCCAGGTGAGCCTGAACTTGTCAGATCTCAGAAACTAACCAAGGTCTGCCTTGGTTAGTAATTGGATGGGAGACCTCCAACAAAGACCAGGGCTGCAGAGCCAGGCAATGGCAAACCACCTCTGTTAGTCTCTTGGCATGAAAACCCCACTAGGGGGTGCCATAAATCAGCTATGACTTGAGGGCACTCTCCGCCACCAGTCTTAACGGGAGATTGGTATTTTTGTTGCTAGGTGAAGTGTGAAGGCCAGGTGGCTCTGCAGCAGCAGCCAAGGTTGCTGCTCACCTCTTGTGAAAGGGAGAACTCTTTTGAGAGGCCGGGAATTTGGAGGAGGCGTGCACAACTTGTCTTTCACAGAGTCTGAGAAGTAACCAAGGAAGATGCTCTTGTATTGTCGAAGGCTTTCACGGCCGGAGAACGATGGTTGTTGGGGGTTTTCCGGGCTGTCTTGCCGTGGTCTTGGCATTGTAGTTCCTGACGTTTCGCCAGCAGCTGTGGCTGGCATCTTCAGAGGTGTAGCACCAAAAGACAGAGATCTCTCAGTGTCACAGTGTGGAAAAGATGTAGGTCATTTGTATCTACTCAGGAGGGGTGGGGTTGAGCTGAGTCATTCTGTAAGAGTTTCCCAGGGTGTGGAATGCTAATGGCGGGAGGCTTCACTGTATCCTGAGGCGGTTCTTTTGCATATGGATTGGTGCAAAAGAACCGCCTCAGGATACAGTGAAGCCTCCCGCCATTAGCATTCCACACCCTGGGAAACTCTTACAGAATGACTCAGCTCAACCCCACCCCTCCTGAGTAGATACAAATGACCTACATCTTTTCCACACTGTGACACTGAGAGATCTCTGTCTTTTGGTGCTACACCTCTGAAGATGCCAGCCACAGCTGCTGGCGAAACGTCAGGAACTACAATGCCAAGACCACGGCAAGACAGCCCGGAAAACCCCCAACAACCAAGATGCTCTTGGTTTACCTATCTGTTGCAGGCAGTGTGTGATAGTAAGGTGGTTGGTGTGGCCAGGGGGCAAAGGAGGGCGGTTTCGACATCTCCCTGCCACCTGGTTTGGAGGCACAAGGGGAGGACAATGCTTTCCTTCTGTAGCTTATTCCTGGGCTGAAATGGCACCAGCGAGCTGCTTTTTGCCTGTTTCTGTTTTCTCCCAATGGGGCCAATAGCAGCTCCTTGGGGCCATTTTAGAACAGGAAAATGGCCAAAGGTGGAGATGCTTAGCCGGCTCCGCCTTTGCTCTGCGGTCCTGATTAGACCAGTTTCCTCTCTTGCTTGATAAGTGAGGGCCAAGCTACACATGACGAATGACACTTGAACGGCAAGTGGATTGAGTGGAGGGCAAGTGAACAGGGAGAAATACACTTGCCGTTCAAGTGTCATTCGTCATGTGTAGCTTGGCCCTGAGTTTTAAAAGATGCTGGAAGCTCTGACCACAGAACTCCAAACCTTGTCTGACAGGAGTTTCTAAACAGAGTCAGGATCATCCATGATTGGAGGGGTTTGATTTGAGAGATACACTTGATTCTTTCTGGAATTTTTCATTCCTGTTATGGGAATGCAAGAGGTGAGCAGACACTGTGACACTGAGAGATCTCTGTCTTTTGGTGCTACACCTCTGAAGATGCCAGTCACAGCTGCTGGCGAAACGTCAGGAACTACAATGCCAAGACCACGGCAATACAGCCCGGAAAACCCACAACAACCATGATGTTCGTTGTTCATTGCCATCCACGAACAAAGACTCACAAACAACCACAAACATGGTCCTGTTCACAAACACGTTCGTGGGGACCAGCAGGCTCTCCTCCAGCTATCATCCAAGTTTGGTCAAGATCCCTACTACACCACTCCCAGAAACCTGACCTGAGCAGGCACCAGGAAAGGTACCAATAATAAATAATAGCTTGGCCTCAGAGCCTGGCAGCAGCCCTGGAACTTGAAGGGGTAGATCCTTATCCCACCATACACAAAGAAAATTCAAGCTCCAATGCACTCTATCAAAATGACAACAGCAACTGTCTCTCCCGCTCCACTGTCTGCAAACTAAGACAGAGCTGGGAGCCCCTCTCCTGCTTGCTCTTTGCTCCCTTGTTGCAACAAATTTGGAGTGCCACACTTGAAAGGAAGACCTGCCTATCAAGCTAAATTGGGCTTAGATTGGGGTTTCCAGGGCAACAGCAGGAGTTCAGACAGAGTTCAGACAATCCCTGCCTAAGTTGCCAAGAGAATTGATTGCAGGTGCCAGACTGTCTGGCTTGATGAACAGCAACGAACGAGGCTTGGAACAACCTCCTGTTCATTTAGAATGGGGCCTCACAAATAGCTTGTTCGCGAATAGCAGATTGGGCTGTTTGTGGCTTTTTTTGGTTCATATTGCTGTTCGTGCCCATCTCTAGTTGCAAGATTCAAGCCCTGTAGCACTTTAAAGACGAACAAGATCTTCAGGGTTTTTCAAGAGTCAAAGCTCTCTTCAACATATATCAGTCATAGATATCTGATGAAGGGAGCTTTGACTCTTAAAAGATTACACCCTGAAAATCTTGTTGGTCTGTAAGGTACTACTACTGGGCTCGAATCTTGCGGTTGTACTGCAGACCCATATGGCTACCCGCCTGAAACAGGAGGGCTGTAAGGGTAAAATTGGGTGGGAACCTTGTGCACTGATCTGAACTCCTTGGAGGAAGGACAAGATAGAAATGAAAATGAAACAAAGTTGTGTTTCCCCCCACCCCGGTCTGTGTTGTTTAACCTTGTTTTATGAATCTGCGTTGAGGTTGGGAATTAACTTCACAGAACCGCTCTGCTGTTGCCACAGAGCAGACGATAATACCAGCCTTGCTTGTGCTCAGGTCTGTTTGAAGTGCTGTGTTAGCGAGCGTTCAAACCAACAGACGAGGAGGTTAATGGAAAGGAACTATTTGACTATCAAGGAGAGACTGATTTGGTTAGTTATAAACAGCAAAGTAAAAAAGTGATCCTGATTTAGGACAGAGAGGCGGCGAAATGTTTAAAGTAGCTTCTTTGTATTGAGCTGATCAAAGCTGATGGAGTATATAATGCAGGGGAGGGAAGAATGTATGTTTCTGGAGACTGCTTAATGTTTTTTCTCAAAAGCTTTGAGAACTGCCACTCCCCAAAATGGCAGCTCGGGGGATGGAGCCAGTCCACAAAATGGCAGCTTGGTGGATGGATACAGTCCACAAAATGGCAGCTTGGCGGATGGAGCCAGTCCACAAAATGGCAGCTTGGGGGATGGAGCCAGTCCACAAAATGGCAGCTTGGTGGATGGGGCCAGTCCACAAAATGGCAGCTTAGAGCAAGGGTACATGTATGTGTGCATGAAAGTGGAGGAGAGGTGAATTATAAAGGATTTGGGTGCTGTCATTTCCCATTCAGAGCAAAGGTGCATGTGTGTACCACCTTCTTCTTCATGAGGAAGAAGAAAGTTTCAGGTGGCTAGCCATGTTGGTCTGCAGTCGAAGAGCAAGATTTGGGTCCGATAGCACCTTATAGGCCAACTCAGAGGAAAGAATCTGTTGTGGTAGCTTTAAAGGGAAGGATAAGAAGAGTGATTTCATCAACTCTGGAGAAGGGGCAGGGAGCTGATTTTAATTGCTTGAGGAGTTAACGATCACTCTTGAATGACCTTCTGCTCATCTGTGGTGTAATTCGTGCATTGTCAGCCTCAAATACTAGCAATAACGTGGTTCTCGCAGTTGACAGGTTGGAAAATCAAATGTATCCTGCTCACAATAACCACTTTCCCTTGGGTTGAGCACCCTACATCCGTGCGTTGATTTTTTTTGCAGTGTTTTGAGAGTATTTATGGCTGTTGGCGGCATTTGTTGATGGCAGTCGCTGCTGGCTTATGCTCAGAACTTACCCGGGTTGCTATGGTTGATGGGAACTATAGTTTTCTCAGCTTTTTAATTCTGTTGGGGCGACTGTGAGAACTATTCCCATCAAGCTCGGCTGGAAGTCATGCTGGGGAAGAGCAGGAAGGCAATTTACAGAAAAAGTAGGCCCAGTTGGAGCATATCCTCTGTTTATAGAGTCACCCGCATGGTATTCTGTCAGACCTTTGTGAATGCCTGTCAAACGCTGTCCGTGTTTCGGGCGGTATGCTCGCAACATTGAGCACAGAGGGTGTTTGCCTGCTAGTGTTAAGTCCGCAGTTTATTGGAAGGGTGGCCATTATGGGGCAGGGGCAATCAGGCTTCTGGGGTTTAGTGTTCCAAACTCCATTTGGGAGGAAGAAGCACATTGTCCCAGGCTGTAGGAAGATGCTGTTAGGCAGAACTGGAGATCATTTTCTGACTTGCTTTGATGAATCACAGAGGATGCAGAGTGTTTGAGAGGAGTCAGCTACTCATAGCTGGTGGGAGAGATGGTGATAAATGGAGAGATTAGCAAATTTTGATTGAAAGATGCTCTGCAGCCAAGTGGATATTTACAGCTTGGGAGTTGTCTTTATCACACGAAGCCTGATATTAAAAAAACAAAAATGTATACGAGATGGCAACTGCCGAGCGGTTAGGCTGCCGGGCTGTCCATGGTTCTGAAACGGCAAGGCATGGCTTGGTTTGCGTTTGTTCTGATATGGTGGTGGTGAAGGCGGAGGGACAATATTCCAGTGATTTGAGAGCTGCTGTGACATAGTGACTTGGAGGTACTTGATTCAAATCTCATCTGGACCGCAAACTTGTAAATTGGGCCTCCCTTCTGGGGGGATAATATTACTGGTCTACCTTATAGGGCTGTTGTAAGAATTACTGGGGTCATGTAAGAAGTGGCCTGCCCTAAGTGTCCCAGAATCTGCTGTGCTTCCTCCTTTTGGAGTAGTGTGTTGCTGAGGATGCTGCAGTAATCCTCTGTGCTTGCAAGAACTGCCTGGCTTGGTGTATGACGGGTACTGCTGACTTCAGTTGGCTTAGAAAGATGTTCCTTTACTTAGAACGGCCCTGGGAGTTGGGCATCCAGTTACTCAGGCCAGCTGGGAGAGGGAGGGCAGCCAGAAGCTGAAGTCCTAGACCTTTCATGGATCGCTAGTTAGCCTATTAAAACCAAGCGAGCCCTATTAAAATCCTGTCTTCCAGCTGAACTACCTCCACCAGTTCTGGTTTCCCCCTCTTCGTCAAGTTGGTGTCATAAAAAGGCAAGTGACATAGTGCTCTGATGTGGCGTTCTTGCTGGGTATTTTACCTCCAATGCAGAACCTAGGGGTCCAAAGATGGCCGAGATGCTACTTTGTTAAAGAATCTGATTCCAGGGAGGGGTTGTCTCTAGGGATCCGGGTTCTGAATTCTTCAGCTTAGGGTTACTGACCCAAGACATCTCCACTGCATGGTCCGGGCTCAGTGTTGGCATCTGAGCCAGGTGCTTTCAGGTCTTTATCATCTGTACCACTTGAGATCTGGGTTATGGAGCCAAACTGTAGCCCCCGTAACTCACTAATGGGTACATAAATTCACAGATTTCTGGTTCTATCTGTGGCAGTGGCAACCATTCCCAAGGCATTTAATGTTAAAATTATGTCCAGTTTCCTATTTCTTATATTAAAAAGTCCAGTAGCACCTTTAAGACTAACCAAGTTTATTGAGGCATAAGCTTTCGAGAACCACAGCTCTCTTCGTCAGATGCATGCAGCTGGTGAGTTTTGTAAATTGGCTGAGAATGGGTTATTCCCTCCCCACCCCTGCACAGTTGATAGTCACACAAATGATCAACTTGAGTATTTATTCAGCAAGTGGGCCAATCATTTTTGTCTCCAGGCCAGCAGCTTCAGCAGATTTACTTGCAAACTGTCTCCCTTCCGCCCTGATACTGACAATGCCCGGCTATTACTATTCAGCTCCCTTTGGTAATTTTGGTGCAAGGATTCATTTTACAGCAGCAACAAAGAATCCCATTTGTTTCTGGAGGCGATGGCCGTGCTTGGAACTTAATATATTTGCGTCGGGGGGCCAAGGAGTGCGCAGCGGTGGGCTTGCCGAATTACCTCCTTCAAAGCAGAGCTTATTATTGATATTCAAATTCGCTCCAGCTTGAATAGAAGAGCAGACAAAGCAGGATGGAATATAAGAAGAGAATTTTTTTTAAAAAAACCCTCTTTTCACATGTTCCCCGCCATGTCTATATGCAGACGGGCAGAAAATAAAGTTGGTTTTATCTTTACGCCTTGGGAGACCCACTGCTGGGGCTTGTAGAGTGATGATGGAGTGAATTGCTCCCGCCTTCAATGGATGTGGAGGAAAATGACAGGCTCCGGATCTGCATTCCCCATCAAGGCAGATCTACCAGGATTAAGGTTACAGCAGACGTATCCTAGAGCCCTGCTGGATTGGACCAAAGGTTCATCTTGGCTAGCATCCCGTTTCCACCAGTGGCCGGCCAAATGCTCACATGTAGAATGTGAAGTCAACCATTCTTCCCTATTGTTTGTTTCCAGCCACTGATGTTTGAAGAGAAATTACATAGAAACATAAAGGCTCCGTTTAGCCTTCATGGCGAATCGTTCTTGATTTAGATATTTATACGTTGCTTTCCTCCCCAGTGGCGGGGTCTGATGCAGCTTTTGCAACATCACTCTCCCAATTTCTGTTTGATCTTTACAATTAGAAATGTGTGTGGTAGGTTAGGCTCAGAGACCGTGACTGGCCCCAAATCACCCAGCTGGCTTTGTGACTTGAATGGGGATTTGAACCGGGGTCTCCCAGATCCTAGTCTGCAGCTCTAACAGCTACACCATGCTGTCTGTTGCCACTGTTGGATGTATTCTCTGTGAGTACTTAATTCTCTAAAAAGGCCATCTAAGGTATGGCCATCACTCAATATTTTTTATTTTTTAATATCCTTCACTCATACCCCACTTTGCTCCCCAATGGGGGCTTAAAACAGGTTACATCATCCTTCTCTCCTCCATTTTATCTTCACAACAACCCTGTGAGGTAAGTTAGGCTGAGAGAGAGTGACTGGCTCAAGGTCACTCTGCAAGTTATCATGACAGAGTGGGGATTCGAACCTGGGTCTTCCAGATTCTATGCCAATACTCTAAGCACTGTGCCATGTTGCCTTGTGGCAGTGAATTCCTTAAATTCATTCTCTGTTTTCTGAATTTACTGCTGCTCCATTTTGTTGGTTGCCCACTGAGAAATCTAGCATTCACAGAGCACGTTTCAAAGGTTCAAAGCTCTTGTTCACCTGTGTGATCTGGGCCGCTCTCTCAGTGCTATTGGGAAACCTCAAAAAGCCATTAATGTTGTAGTGTGCTAAGGGATGCCCAGTGGAGATGCTAAACAAGCCTTCTTAACAATGATTGGTTGGGTTTCCTTGATGTCACAGAAGGGTGAGATGGATTGAATCAGATTGGGATTGGCTGAGCTGATAGAGAGTGGTTAGGGAAAGTAGAATGACCCGGGAAACAGTGAGTGAAAGAGGTGCCTGAGAGGGGGAAGCCTAGGTGAGACAGTTGAGGGAATGACATCCCCAAACTTTTTGAGCTTGTGGGCACATTTGGAATTTTGAGAGGGGGTGGTGAGCACCAAATCAAAATGGCTGCCACATGAGGTGGAGCCAAACTCAAAATGGCTGCCATCCCTCCCTCCGCATACCTCCTGGGAAGAAAGAAAGCCTGAAAGGGGAATGAAACCACACATTAACTAAGCAAAACCCAGGTTCTTACCAGTCCTCCTGATCTCTAGTGGAAAACCTTTCATTTGAATGAGGACAGCCAATAACAAGCCCAGCATTATCCCTTGTTATTGAACAGCCAATAACACGCCCTATCCACCCATTTTCTGAGAAGTTCAATTGACACCAAGGGAAGTACTGGTGGGTACTTGGTGTTGGGGAGCCCTAGACTAGATTAATGGTGAGGAGAAGGTCAAAGGGGAAAGAAAAGTGGGAGAGAGAATGAGGAGAGGTAAACATGATCTGGAGCTGTAGGGACAAAAGGTCTCAGATTCAATTTCTAAAATCTTCAGTTAAAGATCCTGAAGTAGAAGTTGTTGTGAAAGGCCTTAGATCTTGGAGAGATGCAATGCCAGTCATAATAGACAGCACTGGGCTAGATGTACTAATGATTAGATCCAGCCAGGCGAGAATTGAGGAATATGAACTCTTGTATATTGTCAAGAATGAACCAAATAAAAATCTTTTGGTTGGTGGGCCTCTGCATCTATAATGGATGGGACAATATGCAATGTTATTTAAACAGCTGTCTCCACATGTGGAATACACAAAGTCCTCATGTGGCAGAGAGCCAGTTTGGTGTAGTGGTTAAGAGCGGCAGGACTCTAATCTGGAGAACCAAGTTTGATTCCCCACTCCTCCACTAGAAGCTGGCTGGGTGACCTAGGGTCAGTCACAGCTCTCTCAGAACTCTCTCACAGGGTGTCTGTTGTGGGGATAGTAATGTTGCAGTAATATTGATTAAAAGCACATTGCAGTAAGCAATACTAAGCAGTATAAAGCAATACACTAGTATTCTGGGTGAACTTCTCAACTTTGCCTGAACCGTCTGTGTATTCTTTTCAGAATGTTAGGTAACCAAAAGAAGGTGTCCTTTTCATCTTTGACAGCTAATTAAAAATAGTGGACTCGATCTAGATTAATGTTCCTGTATCAGAAAATGAACCAGTGGTGATCTACCAACTTAACTCTTTCTGTCATTTCTCACAGATTTATAATTTTGTTTTGCAAGTTGGATATAACGTCATTTTTGGCTAATCAGAAGGTTATACAATAGAAAATATGAATATTTAATGAAGCATTGAACCAATCATAGTTTGTTTATGCTATCACATGAAAAGATCTTAGATATTTGCATAAGATAACCTATAAAACATGCAAATTCAGATAGTATGTTAGAGTTCTGATTGGAAGAAATCTCATGAGGATTTAGGTGAGAAGTTTATCTTTGCATTGTAATACATTTCATAGAAACTTTGTTTTAAATGTAGAGTTAATTAGGAAATGTTAGCAAACCTAATACTTATTGTCTTTCTGTGTTCTGTTTTTGTAGGAGTTATATTAATATATTTTGATAACTTGCTGCATTAATAAACTAGGGTATAACGTCAATAAAGGAAATAAATAAACTCTAGAAGGTGTCTATATACTTTGATGAGAAGGGGCAAAGCAATAAGGACCCTATATAAATAATGTATTGATAAGCAGAATTGTTTAAAGAGCAGTCCTGTTTGACAGGCCGTACTAATTGCTGCAAGCTATCCAAGAGTAAAAGATAAACCTTTCTTTTGAGATAGTAGGATCTTTGGTAAGGCACAGATACAATAGCCCATTACAATAACACTGACTTGTTAACCGCTCTGAGTGTGGCACTAATATGCCCTGAAGAACAGTATATAAGCACAAGGTTATTAGTACAGTGGTTGTGGAAGGAGACATTTGCACTCCACTTTGGCAAATGGATGCACCTTTCCTTTGGGTTTGTCAAAACTCTTGATGGGAGATCCTTTCTGAGAGTTTTCTGGTGCTTGGTGGATAATACCCTTCGGGAGGCCTCAAACAGAAGCTGATATTCAGGAGACCGTCTCTGGTGCGGCCTACTTTTATTGCCTTCCCCACCAATTATTTGGTCATATAAGTTTTACTTCTATTTCATCTTGAGTTTCAAGAGTGCCAAGGCTGAAATAATAGTTGCAGAGGCGGGAAAAAAAAGGAATCGGTTGCTGTTACAACCGGATATTTTACCTGCTCCTGCTTATTGTTGCGATTTACAACGGCAGCGGCTAATTGCTGTTGTGCAAGTTAATTATGCATTGTGTAAGAGAATTCTCATCTTCCCCATCCTTCTCTGACTGCCAGTCAGTTGGCAGCAGTTTCCGCTGATGTGGGAGGATCAAAGGAGAAAAGTACCAGCTCAGATGGACCGGTGTTCGTTGACTACCTGTATCTTATGCTTCCAGCACTCCCTATTTTCCAGGGATGGTTTCTGGAAACTGCATCCCCCTTTGGGGGGCATCCTCTTTGTCAATATTCAAAGGTCAGCTCCTTTTCTGAGTCTTCCCTAGACATGTATACATGAAGCTGCCTTATACTGAATCAAAACATTGGAGTCTATCAAGATCAGTTTTATCTAGTTTGATGGCCAATGGCTATCCAGGGTCTCAGGCAGAGGTATTTCACATCTCCGTCTGCCTGATCCTTTTAAAATAGGGGTGCCGGGGATTGAACCTGGGACCTTCTGCGTGCAAAACAGATGCTCTATCCCTGAGCCTTTCATTCCTCTCTCTTTATTGTCCTTATCAGCATTGTCATAGTGGTGGACAACGTCTCATGCCTTGCGTGCTTTTAAATCAATGCATTCTCATGAGCGTCAAAGCTCCATGCAGCCGGAGGCTGGTCAGACATCACCAGATGGTATATTTTATACTGAATGTTCTTATGGCTTTTCTGAATATATCTTTTATATCTTATATCTTAATATATCTTTTCTTAATATATCTTTAACCGAAAGAATACCCCCAATGTTTGCTTTTAAATTGCCGGCAGTAAGGATTTAGGGGTGATAACATCCGATTTCAAAAGGCGGCTGCTTCGGTTCAAGCATCCCCATTTTGGTTTTGTTGCTCCCTTTTGAGAAGAAGAGGGTTTTAAAAAACGTTCGCGACAGTTTCTTTTTCCTTAACTTCTCCCCATTAAAATTAATGCAGGTTTTCTTTTTTTTTTTGCATCAGTGGCGTGAAAGGGGCATAATCATCGGTGACAGTGACAAAAACGAGGCAAGCCGAAACTGCTGACAAGAACGACATGTGAAATCACAAAGAAACGGAAGGGACTGTATCAGCTTATCCCTAGACAGGCTATTGCAGCCCAGAGTACATGAATCTAATAGACAGCAGACATTGTAAAGCATTCGGCGATGTTAAAGAGGGGGATGGGAGAGACAGCTCAGGCTGATAACGGGGATGCTCCAGGTTTCATCAGGGAAGCATGAGAAATTATGCCATTCCTGCATCCTGGATGCTGGCAGGGGACTCTTGGGAGGTTAAGGGCAGAGGATCTGCTTTATATGCAGACAGTCCTAAGTTCACTCCCCAGCATCTCGTAGTGGGCGATGAAAAAGACCTTCACCTGAGACCTTGGAGAGCTGCTGCTAGTCAGAGTAGACAATACGGACCTTGACTCGGTATAAGCCTGTTTCATGTGTTCATATGATCCAAGATCCTTGTGGTCTTGGATGCTGGCACATACCTTACTTGGTGCTGCTTCAAAAACTCATGTTTGGGCACTGAAAGAATTGATCAGGCTGTGTGCACCAGCCGCCTCTGTGATTGGGAGGTAGCACCGAGCATCAGAATGGTCCAGATATGGCAGAAATAATGATAGTTCAGCCCTCCTGCCTTTGCCTGGCCCAACAGAGCTGTGGTTTCAGCCTGCTATGTTTCAGATTTCAGCTTCAGCAATCGATGTTGGGGACCCTAGCGTTGCAGGATGCGACCCTAGAGGGCCTACACTTGGGGACAGCTGCCCCCGATTGTGGTCCCATCTCTGGCAGTACTCTTCATTTGGAAGTGGGTGGGGGTGTGGATAGGGTCTCTGAATTTATACCATTCTCCCTGCCAAAAGTATATCGGAACATACCCGTTCAGTGAATACGAGCTTGCTGGGGTCTATTGCACCTGTCCATCCATAGAACCCTTTTTAAAAAAGAGAAATCCCAATCTTCTTCCAACCATAGAGCACAGGTCATTGTATGTCGTTCTCTCCCCATTTTTATCCTCACAACAACCCTGTGAACTGGAGTAGGCTGAGTAAGTGGCCCGAGATCACCCAGCGAGCTTCCATGGCAAAGCGATTGTTTTGGGTGGATAGCTGAGTAAGTCTTCAGTAGAAGAGCAAGATTCAAGTCCAGTAGCACCTGAAAGACAAACAAGGTTTCCAGGGTATAATCTTTCGAGAGTCAGTGCTCCCTTTGTTATATACCAATCAAAGATATCTGATGAAGTGAGCTTTGACTTCCAGAAGCTCAAACCCTGGAAATCTTGTTGGTCTTTAATGTGCTACTGAACTCAAATCTTGCACTTCCATGGCCGAGTGAGGTTTTAATCTTGCTGATCATAGTGAAGTGCTCTAACCACTATACTATACCACATATCACTGTTTTCATTCAGCCAGGCCAGGAAATATGCCTAATTTTATCTTTCTACCAGAATCACACAATGCGGGTCCCAGCTGTAGAGCCTTCCTGTCTCAACTTTGCTGTCAGGCTCAGCCTCCCTTAGACCTGGTTCACACATGCAGAAGAGCGAGAGGTAGAATGGACTGTGCCTCTTCTGACTGTATGGGCAGGGAGAGATCACGCTTTTGAATCCTCCCCTATCATTTAGGCTCCTTTCAAACAGAACAACTGCACAGAAAGCAAAGAGAGGAGGTCAATCCCCCCCCTCCTCGTGTTAGTTTTCTGTTTCCAGGGAGTCTCTTTATGCTAAGGACAACCAAAGGTTGGAATTCTCTACCCCTCCACTGTCAAAATGGTGCAGTCCATTCCAGCACCTCAGTCTTTTGGAAGTGTGGACAAGACAATCTCTACCTATCAAGCTACAGAATCCAGCACAAGCCACCTCCAAAATGCCAAGCAAAATTGTAGGAGGTGGGCTTACCCAGCTTTGTAAATTGCTGTTTATCTGGTTACAAGAGCCCCGTGGCGCAGAGTGGTAAGCTGCAGTACTGCAGCCCGAGCTTTGCTCACAACCTGAGTTCGATCCTGGCGGAAGCTGGGTTCAGATAGCCAGCTCAAGGTTGACTCAGCTTTCCATCCATTCGAGGTCAGTAGAATGAGTAAACAGGGTTGACATACCTGTAACTATTGTTCATCGAGTTCTTCTGTGCTGACACACATGGGGACCGCGCAGGTGCAGGCCAGCCGCCGGAACATTCTTTACCGCTTTTTTCAGCTCCTAAGGGGCTGTTGCTCGCGAGCCTGTAGCAGCCATTTCCCACTCAAACGGTCACGTGTCCTAATGGTGCGCAACGGCCCCTTCCCTCAGTTCTCCTATGCCGCTGCTAGAAGTTGGACGTCCACTTCGTAGCTCTGTGTTTTTTGATCGAGTGTCTTGGATGTTTTGGCTGTGACTTGGATTCTGGATTTGACTAATGCTTCTTCTGACTGATTTGGACTTATTCTGGACTTGGTGTGTATTGACCCGTCTTGTTTGACGACGCGTACCTCTAAGCCCCTTAATGGTTTCTAAGGCCCTCTTTAAGCACTGTATGCAGTGCCAGACAAAGATGACCCATACGGACGGGCATGATCTATGTTTGATCTGCCTCGGGGAAGGTCATAATGTGCCGGCGTGTAAGATCTGCCAGAATTTCACTCCGAAGGCAAGGCATGAGAGGTCCCAGCGGTTGAGAGTGTCGCTGTGGCAGAAAGCCTGCACAGTCCCCATGTGTGGAGGCACAGAAGAACGACGATGAACCTCGTTTCCTGGGGGTAAAGTGTAGATGACTGGGGAAGGCAATGGCAAACCACCCTGCAAAAAGTCTGCCAAAAAAACATTGTAAGGCGACATCCTCCTATGTGTCAGTAATGATTCGGTGCTTGCGCTTTAACCTTTTTACCTATCTGGTCACAAAATACTCAGTTTTAGGTCCAACCTAACATATTATAGAAAACCAGGAAGTTGAGTGCCCATTTTTATTGTATTAATAGTAATGTTAATGATTATTATAATAACCTAAATATTTATGGGTCTTGAGTCTCTATTAACATCACTTTATTCATAGCAATATACTTAATAATATTATCTACATTCTTGTTGCTATCCACCTTGGATCTAGCTATACAGAGAGGAAGGATGCAAATGTTTTAATAAATAAAAATAACCGTCTAGCCTCTTACAGTAAAAACAAAGTATTATTATAACTAGACTCACAATGCATTCAATGAAATTAACAAACGGCGGTTGTCATATCCATCAAAGAGCATTTCTAAGGAGAAATTCCAAAATTGTCCAATAAAATAAATCAGAGAAACATAATTCCTATGTTAGGAGATTCATATACTGAGATGGAAGAAGATATAAATGTATTTTATTGTGAAGCTTGCCAAGAAACTATATATTATCTCTAAGAATGGCCATTGAAGACAACTTTGGTCAAATACATTTGACATTTTTTGAACACTGAGATTGACAGTTTAAGGATGAATACGCCGATGCAATCTGCCGGACAAAGTTGGAATTCTGGAGATGTTCTATGATGAATGGTTTGGTGACTGTTGGTCCGTGTCATTGAGACTGCAATCCCAAGAACACTTTTCTGGGTGTAAGCTCCATTGAATAACATGGACCTTACTTCTGAGTAAACCTGCTTTGGCCTGCCCCCATGAATGTATACATGATTTCATCTTGATTGCAGTTAAGAGTATTGAAATAATTGGCCAGCTTACTGCATTTGTGTGTGTACGTGTAGGCTATGAATAGTATTTGTTATTTAATCAAAACATTTCTATCCTTCTTTTCTAGAGCAATTGCAATTCAAAGTAACTTAACAATAAAGTAAAAAAAAAAAAACCCAACTCTCCTCCACAGCATCCTAATCAATCCGGTTAGAATTACAGTGGAAATAAAACAAACCAATAGACGACCAACCGTTTGCCAGCAGATGGAGACCAAATGTGCACAAACAGATGGCAAATAAAATATTTTTGTGGGCTAGTGAGTATACTTGGGCTCAAATTGTTTGCAAACTTTTTGGGAAAATACTTCCGGCAGCATCCAAACCCTTGTTCTTTACTCCTCCTCCCAGTATTGCTTACACAAATGCTTGCTTAGATTGCCCTTGGTGATATTAGCTAAACTTCACAAACTACATAGGCTGTTTCCACATGGCTTACCTTGTTCCGGAAAACAGCAAAATCTCGTGTGAAATCTCACGAGAAGACGCTGTTATCATGTCTTCTCGCGCGATAACAGCATCTTCTCGCGAGATTTCGTGCGAGATTTCTTTGTTTTCCAGAACAAGGTAAGCCGTCTTGTTATGTTATCCTGTTAATTGTTTGGTTTCCTGATGGGATGGGGTCACCCTTGTGACCAGTCCAGGAAGAAGTGGAAGGTCGAGGTTGGAGGAGTGTGCCGTTCAGTCTAGAAAAGGAGATTATTTATACAATCTAGATGTGTTTTGGGGAAAAAAGACTTCTATTTTTCTCAAATTTGTAGAAGCTTAGGTGTAAGATTTACTTATTTGGAAAGCTGCCATGTTTTGCTCGGGCATCTCCTTGACAAATTTTGGCACAACAGGCTCCTCTTGGCTTACCTACAGATCTTCAGATACCACAGCATGAAGCCCCAGTGTGTAGTTCTCCTCTCGAAATATGAATGGAAGACATCCATGCATTACAATATCTGATCTAGATTTTCTGACCTTGCACTTTTCAAAATGGGTTTCAGCAGCAGAGACGGCTGGCTTTCCACATGTCACCTGATACAGATCTAGTCCTGGAGAGCATCAAGGCGATTCATATATGGAAACAAGTAGCAAAGTGGCCACATAGAGAGTTATTGGTAACTCAAGGCAAGTGAAAGGCTTCTTCCATACGGGTTCTGCTGCTTAGATGGACCCATGTGAGGTGGTAATGTGTTCAAAACAGTGCGAGGACTTCGCTCTCTCTCTCATTTAACATTCCGAGATTTAGATAGATGGGTGACAGAGGAAGGCATGGAGGGGATCAGAGTTAAGCCCCCTCCCCCGTCCATAGCCATGTAGCCTCAATTAGGCCATGTCATTTTAGCTGCTTTCTGCAGCTAAACGACACATGGGGGGCAGCCCGGTTCCCAACATCACATGTAGGTTACCATCATTATCATAGTTTATTTTGATCCAAGATCAGCTAAACATTACCCAAAACCAGCAGTACATAATAAAAATAATGTATAAAATAAGGCGTTCTATGCAGACTATGTAGGTTCCTGTTTAGTTATTCCCACCCCCCCAGGTGAATTCTGAGAGAGCCAGTTTGGTGTAGTGGTTAAGAGTGGTGGGACTCTAATACGGAGAACTGGGTTTGATTCCCCACTCCACTTGAAGAGCTGTGGGTCAGTCACAGCTCTCTCAGAGCTCTCTCAGCCCCCACCCACCTCACAGGGTGATTGTTGTGGGGATAATAATAACATCCTTTGTAAACCGCTCTGAGTGGGTGCTAAGTTGTCCGGAAGGGTGGTATATAAATCGAATGTTGTTGTTATATTATTATGAGACCTTCCACATAGTTGGAAGAATTGGATGGGGGACTCTGATGGTCTCTTTTGCTTAGCTCAGCAAACGGGATTTCAATGTGAAGTGGGATGCGAATTGCTTGGTTGCTGCACTGCCTCACTTGGGGGTGGGCTGGGAAAATAAGAATGACCCAGGGAAGGGCCTTGACTCTGATGGGAAGAGGACTACCCTTCCACTGAGTCAGATCTTTGGTCTATGGAGGTCAATATTGCTTACTCTGACTGGCAGCAGCTCTCCGGGGACTCGGGCAAACGTCTTTCTCATCACCTGCTATCTGGTCCCTTTAACTGAAGATTCCGGGGATCGAACCTGGGACCTTCTACATCCCAAGCAGATGTTCTCTCACTGAGCTGTCGGCCCTCTACCAATAATGTGTCTCTATGAAGCTGCAAATCATTGGTTTATCGAGCTCAGCATTTTTGCATCACCATCTTGATGCTTTTAACTGGAAATGCCGAGGATTGAACCTGGGACCTTTTGCATGCCAAGCTGATGTTCTACCACTAAGCCACAACTGCTCCCGGTAAGAGTCTTCTCTCCTTATGAGGCCTGCTGAGACAGTACTTTCCCCTCCACTACCTCTTTTCTGAGCAGTAATCAGAAACAGTCAAACTCCTTATTGGCCCCTGCAACCCTGGAGTCTGTGCTTTCAAAACACAGCCTAGTTGAGGGCACTTAATTAACTAAGACTCTGGCCCTGTCATCTGCACTGTGTATTCTTTGGCCTTTAGGACTTGCAAATGATTCTTTTCCCCTAAGGGAACCTGACTGTGCATTGCTGTGTGTGTATGATCTCCTTTTCTTCATGTTCCCTGCGGATTAACAAGAAGCACTAGAGTGCTAACTGTGAGCAACTTGCACATCGTCTGGCTTGACAGGGAGGTGGGATGCCGGCTTTCTTTCCATGGAGGGGGACACCTCCTGCTGAGATGTGCCAAACAGCCCTGAGGGCAGGATCTGGGTCATGGGCTAAAATGAACAAGCTAGTCAGGAGGGAGATGAGTTTTTTGCTGCAGGCGCCAGCGCTGCTTTCTCAGCATACCAATCCGAGTGGTTTTTATAGAGTGGCGTTAAGAGCCGCGCATCTTGCTGACATGATCTGTAGAGTAGGAGCTGGCATCAAATCGAAAGCAAGGGCAGAGCCGAATTAATAGCGGCTGCCGAGGGTGTTTGCGCCAGAGCCGAAGGGAAGGAAAATTGGATTCTGCCCTTATTTTCTGATCTTTTCCAATCCTTTTTTGCTTCTGACATGGCTCACAGTGGAGGCGGTTGTCTCTGGGATTTCAGAACCTGGCAAAGCAAACGTCCCGTATCTTGTGCATGAAAAATGTAAAGTTATTCCTTGATTATGAACCAAAAAGGACGGGGAAGGGAACCAAATTATTTCTGTATGAAAGATGTGGGCAGCCCATGAGACATGAAACGTATCTTTTTGACAAGATGAAACACCCCGATCCGAGGGAAGCGAACGACTTCCCTCGCCACAAGAGATTCTTAACATTTCGATGAAGCGATTCTTTGATTTCATAGAACATTGCCTCACTCAAGGGGGAGACGAGGGTGCACTTAATATCTGTTAGCGAGGCAACATCATCCCTCAATTCCACTTCACTCGCTTCCTCCACTTGAGGAATTAAATCATTTACTAGCTGTGGCACGCATTGCAATCTCTTTTATTTTTTTAGGCGCCAGCTGGGCCAGAGTGGTGGCTGGCGTAAAAACATGTGGCACATGGTGCGCTTGGATGTCTTGTGGGATGCTAGTAGAGAATGGCAGCTCCGTTGGGTGACTGGTTACTGTTTAGTTGACCCACAACAGAGGCATAGGGTAAGCTTGTATGACCTCCTTTTCTTTCCTTTGAGCAAAAGCATCACTGATGTGTGTTAACATTACAACAAATTCATTTATGATCAGGATCTCTTAACTCCGTTTTTTAAACTGAGGTTCGGGGGCCCCGTAGCATCTACATGGGTACTCTAGTGGGCTTTATGAGACTATTACAAGGATAGAAGTTGAGACACTCTCTCATGGCAAATTTGAAAATGGAGTCCTTTTTGTTTTCTGAATATGGGGGCACAAGTTAGATCGCCAACTCTGGGTTGGGAAGTTCCTGGAGATTTAGGGGAGGGAGGATAGAGATTTCAGTGGGGTAGCTGGGCTCACGATCTGAGTTTGATCCTGGCGGAAGCCGGGTTCAAACAGCTGGCTCAAGGTTGACTCAGCCTTCCATCCTTCCGAGGTCAGTAAAATGAGCACCCAGTTTCCTGGGGGTAAAGTGTAGATGACTGGGGAAGGCCATGGCAAACCACCCCGTAAAAAGTCTGCCAAGAAAATGTTGTGATGCGACGTCCCCCTGTGGGTAAGTAATGACTCAGTGCTTGCACAGGGGACTACCTTTACCTTTACAATGCCATAGAGTCCACCCTCCAAAGCGGCTATTTTCTCCAAGGGACCGGAGCTTTGTCATTGGGAGATCAGTTGTAATTCCAGGAGATCTCCAGGAAGCACTAGGACAGAGCCTCCACCTTAGGGGAAGGGGCCCGAACCAGCTTCCCTCCTCTTCTGAGCAGCGTAGACCTCAAAGAGCTGCTGCTGCAGCTTCCAAATCAGTTTCCAAATCATCTCGGAGCACTAGCCAGGAAACACACTGATCAGTTACCAGCATCGCATGGCTTGATTGTAGGAGCTTTGATTGCCTGAGTGTCACTAAAAAGGACCAATCATATACAGTTTATAGTTCATGTATAAAACTGATTGGTTTTCATGCTATTTTCCAGCATGCAGAGGATTTTCGCATGCAGAGGATTTTCCAGTGAGCCTCTGGAGCAAAGTGGGGATTCAAACTTGGGCCTTCCAGATTCTAGTCTGACACTCTAACCACTACACCAGATTTGGCAAAGTTGATCTTCCCCTGCCTTGCTCTTCCTGCCATTTGTCCCCAAACTCCTCTATGGGGACCAGGATAGCTCCACAAGCTGAATGTCCTGCAGGATGGGGCCACCCATAGCAGGGATCATAGAATCATAGGGTTGGAAGGGATCTCCAGGGTCATCTAGTCCAACCCCCTGCACAATGCAGGAAATGCACAACCACCCCACTACACCCCCACTGACCCCCGCTCCATGCCCATAAGATGGCAAAACACCGTCAGGATCCCCAGCCAAACTGGCCTGGGGAAAATTGCTTCCTGACCCCAAAGTGGCGATCAGCATTACCCTGGGCATGAAAGAAAGGGCCATGAGAATTAAGCTCTGAGATAACCTTTCCTGCCCTCCCTCTCATGATCTGCCTAGGTTCACAGAATCAGCATTGCTGTCAGATGGCCATCTAGCCTCTGCTTAAAAACCTCCAAAGAAGGAGAGCCCACCACCTCCTGAGGAAGCCTGTTCCACCGAGGGACCGCTCTAACTGTCAGGAAGTTCTTCCTAATGTTTAGCTGAAAACTCTTTTGATTTAATTTCAATCTGTTGGTTCTGGTCCAACCTTCTGGGGCAACGGAAAACAACTCAATGCCATCCTCTTTATGGCAGCCCTTCAAGTACTTGAAGATGGTTATCGTATCACCTCTCAGTTGTCTCCTTTCTAGGCTAAACACACCAAGCAACCTTCCCTTATTGGAGTTGGTCTCCAGACCCCTCACCGTCTTCATTGCCCCCCTCTGGACTTGCTCCAGGTTGTCCTCTGGACTCGCTCCAGTGGATGGATCTCTTGTAGTAGTGGTTGGGGATGACCTTTCATGGCTGAGACCCTGCTCAGCATCTTCTAGCTAGTCTGACTCTAGATAAAGCAGCTTCATGTGTTCCTGCCACGTGTGGCTTATTTTTTCTGGAGCTTGTCTGACAGCTAGGACCCCCCCCCTTCATCTCCTTTCCCGGTGTCATATAACCTCTAGTAATTCCTGAAGGGCAATTCCCTCGTCCTTCCAGGCAACAGCTGGGCCCACTTGGAAGAAGTTGTAAAAGTTGTCTGTAAAGCAATTACTGGAGCTGACACAGTGATGAAAACCCCCAATAAATTCATCAAGAAGGGGACCGCTGGGAGAGAAAGCTACAGCATGCATGGGGAGGGGAGTTACTTTATTATCCATCACCTGGGAGCAGCTGGCTCCCGACTGATTTAGAGCTTTGCTTGTGGGATTGTTTCATTACTCCCGGCAGATTAGAATAGGGAAAAGGCTGGGCTTGGCTGCAGAAAGGGCACAGGCCTCCAGTGCGGAGAATGCTGGCCCTGAGTCCACCAGCTGCTGCCTCCCATGGAGCATTTCCCAGAGGAGTAGGTTTGGGGCGGGTGGGAATCCTGCAGCAGGCGGTCAAATCAGGCAGCCAAATGCTTGCTTTTGCCCAGGACCAGCGTTCTGTGGTGTCACCAGAGTTTGTAATTGCTTAGTGAAGAATGCATAATTTATCCTGCTCATAATGCTTTGTAATTCTCGGATGCATTAGGAATTGAGCATCTTTCCTCCCCCTCTCCCACCGAGTTCTTCTTGGGCTCTTAATTATCTGCATTGGAACACAAATTTGTTCGGCTGTTAATGCTCGGATGCAGGCTGAATCGAGCATCCATCCCTCTTAGAAATTCTGCTCAGGCTTGGAATGTAAAAATGAGATTCTGCATATCAGTTAAATCGTGGCCGCTGTTCAGGCTGCCTCGTAGGAGCAGACATACAAGTTCTTAAATGTTTCGCTTCTTACTGTTTGCCAACTTCCATCAGCTATGAGACCAGACAGGCCCTCCCAACCATCCTTCCGTTTGGTGAGTAGTATCTTTTTATTTTGGTCAGTTCTCTCAGTAGCTTGGTGCTGACGTTTTACACGATGCCCATCCCTTGCCTAGATTTAAAAACACATGGAATTCGTTGCCACAGGAGGTGGTGGCAGCTACAAGCATTGCCAGCTTCAAGAGGGGACTGGACAAATATATGGAGCAGAGGTCCATCAGTGGCTATTAGCCACAGGAGATAGATGGTATTCTCTTTGTGGGGAGGTGGTGCTCTGTTGTCTTGGTGCTGGAAGGAAGGCAGTGGGAGGGCTTCTGGTGTCCTGGCCTCACTGACAGTCCTTTAGATGGCACTGGATTTCTAGCCACTGTGTGTGACAGAATGTTGGACTGGATGGGCCACTGGCCTGATCCAACATGGCTTTGCTTATGTTCTTATGTTCTTAAAACAAAACCCTGTCTTGCACTTGCTTCAGTATATGGGGTTTCAGGGCTGGATCCAACCAGCTTGTCCATTAGTAAAAAAGGGAACAGGGGCCAGCCTTAACCATCGAAAAGATTATGATGGGAATCTTAAGAACTGCATGGACAAATGGGACGTCAGATAAGGGTTGTAGTTAAGAGAGGAATTGGATGAGATTAAGTGGAAAAGATGGCTGGATCCAACCCTGAATTCCAAAGCAACTTTTCACTGTTGTTGGGACCTTACATTCTTACGCAAGTACGTCTCTCTGAAAGAGACTAGCTTCTTGTTTCCTGAATGCTTGCCGAGAAAACTCTTCACTAGCAAGCCAATTCCAAATTGAGCCAAGGAGAGTTTTTCTCTTAGGTGGATGGGGGACGGTGTCCGGCCCTGGGAAAGCAGCAACATATTCAGTGGGTACAAGGAAGAAATGCTGCCCACCCTTGCTGATGTGAAGGAGAAAAGTACAATTTTGCCCGTGTGGAGTCACGATTTGATTTCTTTCATTTACATCTGGAGAAGAAGAAGGCTTTTTGGTTATTGTTTCGTTGTAGCTGGGATCATCGTTCACTGGTGCATTGGGGCATTATAAACCAAGTTGAAAAAAAAAGTCACGGGTCGCTTGGAGATAACTAGGCACTTGCCTGAGCACGCTTGATATACCTCAGTGGCTTGGGAGGGCTCTGATATTTTCCTTTCTGGATAGGTCACATTCAGAGAAAAGCCAGTGGAAGCAGATGATGTAGGGTTGCCAGTCTCCAGGTAGGGCCTGGAGATCTCCCTGAATTATATTTCCCAGCCACAGAGATCAGTTCCTGTTGAGATTTGTAGCAGAGTAATTAAGCAGAAATAAGCTGCACAGGCACTTGTGTGGTTTAGCTTCTATAAAACGAGTTTGCTGCATATAAAAGTAAAAGAGGGTTCATTGGAAAGCAAACAATGAAGGCCTAACTAAACTCCATCCTGTTTCCTTTGTTCCTTTCTGGTTCCTACATCTCTACAGCTCTCTGGTCTAACGGCAACTGGACACTGAGTATGTGCAGGAATTTTAATTGCACCCCAATATAACTGATCTCCCAATAGTCAATTTTAGGTCTCCTCATTGAACACAAACCTCCCCTTTTCCCTGGTGGGAAGAACTACTTGACTTTTAAATGGCCCTATGCAAACCAGCTAAACATAAACACCAGCTTTTTCTTGACAGAAGGGATAACACTTGCAAAAAAACCAGCAGTTCCCCTGGAAAAAATGGCTGCGTTGGAGGTTGGCCTTTATGGCATTATATCCCACTGAGGTCCTTCCTCTCCCCAACTCCCACCCTCCCCAGGCTCCACCTTCAGATCTCCAGGAAATTCGCAACGTGAGCTGGCAACCTTACAAGATGTAGCCTTTAGGAGCCAGTTTTATATGTCCTCCCAAGATGGAGTTGGGTTCACAGTGGATCTAGAGAGAGTTGAGTTGATATGTCAGGCATTTATCATCATCATCATCATCATCATCATCATCAAGAACAGCAACAACAACATTTGATTTATATACTGCCCTTCAGGACAACTTAACGCCCGCTCAGAGCAGTTTACAAAGTGTGTTATTATTATCCTCATGACCATCACCCTGTGAGCTCTGAGAGAGCTGTGACTGACCCAAGGTCACCCAGCTGGCTTCAAGCGGAGGAGTGGGGAATCAAACTAAATTCTCCAGATTAGAGATTAGAGTCCTGCCTCTCTTAACCACTGCACCAAAGTGTCTCTTCAAGAAGTTCAGAGCAGTGTACCTGAACAGGTAAAACTTCCTTATGGGGAGTCAGACTCAATGAGTAGTCCTCCTCCCAGCACGGGCCTGCAAATTTAATGTCTGGTTGGACATTATCAAGACCTGGTATAGGGGCCATCTGCTGGGACCTTGATGGCATGTTCTACATATGGAAAAGGCCGGGTCAGAACGAAGCAGTGTGGGTTACTCTTAACATGGCTGAAAATGAGCAAGAGCTCCTAGACAGATTAAAGGATCACACTGATGTATGACATCACTTCCCTTTGGTCAGGAACTATCAATATATGCCCCTCCGCTACTGCAATCTGCAGATCTCAGATGACTCCACCAAAAACCAAGGAAAAGGCAGCAATATAGAAAATGCAAAAGTACGTTTTGTCTTGTCAATTTGGCATTTATCTTGGCATTGTTCCGTTGGACTGATCCCATTGTGGTTGTGATTTTGTTGGTTCTGTGAATTTGGAGGTGTGGAGTGCTTAATAATTGCCCTGAAGAAGCGTGTGCTTGTGAAACGGGGATATATATGATGCAGGCATGAACCCGTAGGCTTATCGAAACGAGCTGACTTGCCTTCTTCACTTGGAGAATTATTCACACACGAGCACGACAACTTACAAATGAACTGAATCAATGTGATTTTCTTGACTGAACCAACGTTATTATCTGTATGACTTGTTATTTGGTCCCGCATGTTCATTTTGCATATTGAACACTAATCAGTTCATGTGAAACAATTCATTTACGTATTTATTTATTTAATATATTGTGGCGTTTGATAACTGGATGATATATACACGAACTTGACAAGATAAAACGTACTTTTGCATTTTCTATATTGCTGCCTTTTCCTTGGTTTTTGGTGTTTTCTAGCAGAAGAGGTTTACCTCCTGTACTTGTTGATCTCAGATGACTGTCAAAGGGCAGTGCCAAAGGGTGATGGCCGTTTGGGGTAAGTAGCTTGTGTATCAGTGTTTCTGAGACCGTGAAGTGGGATTTGTTTAATAGGCTACAGGAGTGTGCATGTGTGTGTGTGTGTGGAGGACAGATTAACTAATGATGGAGTGGCAGGATTGGTTTTAGAGCACAACCGGTGCCCTGTAGCAAGAAGATGTATCGGCTTAGGGAAGAGGTGGTTCCTCCAGGCATCAGCTAGTGGATTTGGAGCTAGCAGGAAGGGTAAATGCCCTTTAATTTATTATAAATGCTTAAAATAAATCTCCCATGTTCTTGAAGGGGCTGACAGGAGCATCTAAGCCTCCAGGTTACAGAGAAAAGGGGTGGGTCTGTTTTGAAAGGGTCGGAGAAAATTGTGTAGTGCTCAACAGAATGGCCTTCCCTTTCAGAGCAAGAGTAGTGGGGTTTTGGGGGGGGGGGGCGTGTATGGATATTTCCAGATTATCCTTCCCCTTTTGCTCCTCATTTTAGTCTGCATTCTGATTTACTGCTTTTAGAAAACGGGTTAGTCTCTCTGGGGACGAGGAACCAAATAGTGACCGCACAGCCAGGGCCCCTCTGGCACTTCAGTCATTCACTTCACTACAGCTGACAGCCTGACCTCGGTACGGTAGGGTACTAGACCGCAGTACATATCCTTGTACCCATTTTGAGGGTCTCCTGAAGAATTTTATTCACAATTTTTAAAATATTTTTATCGCGCAAGTAGAACTCTTCAGGAAAGCACATTTTGGGGGTATAATCGTTCAATTCTGTAATATTTTGAAGTGAATAAAATTTGGATTATTTATTAGAAATATATAATTTATGGATAATTGTTTTAATATAAGAGACAATTTGTTTCACTTCAATAAGGAAGCAGTTAATTAATTAATAAATGGTTATATAAGACAATCAATCAATTGTAATTTATTTGGGGGTGTGTCTCAGGAAAAAAAATTGACAGGCCCCTAGTCCCTGCAGGGGCCCCTGTGCTTTGGCCTAGTCAGCCTTATAAAGAATATGGCCCTGCACACAGTGCAGTGTTACAGAGCTGATTTTGTCTGGTTGTATGAAAACGTTGATGCACCATAAGTGTGGTGTTTCTTGGATCAGCGCTTTCTCTCTGAAGGAGCACATGAGTTTGCCTTTTTTTGCAGCAACCTCAAGGGAAAAAAATTGCCGAAAATTGTGTGTGTCTTTTTGTTGTTGAAAGTTTTTGACAAAGTGTTTGTTCTCCTGGTTTTGGTTCAATCCTGCAATGCTCCAGCTACCAAAGGGCTGAAGTAGAAGAGGGTATCTGAACTTGCAGAGATGATCTAGGGAAAACCTTGAGGTTCAGGTGAATAGTTCAGTGAAAATGTCAACTCAGTGGGTGACAAAAGACAAATTTTATGCTAGGAATGATTAGGAAAGGGGGAGAAAACCAGGGCTTTTTTTCAGCGGGAACGCGGGGAAACGGAGTTCCGGCACCTCTTGAAAATGGTCACATGGCTGGTGGCCCTGCCCCCTGATCTCCAGGCAGAGGGGAGTTTAGATTGACCTCCATGCTGCTTAGCGGCGCGTAGGGCAATCTAAACTCCCCTCTGTCTGGAGATCAGGGGGCGGGGCCACCAACCATGTGACCATTTTCTCCGAGGGCAACCCACTGAGTTCCACCACCTCTTTCCCCAGAAAAAAAGCTCTGGAGAAAACCAAATGCTTGTTGTTGCAACCCTTTTGGATAGATCTGCGTTGCAGGTGGTGTTGGAATATTCTCTACAGTTCTGGTAACTCCACCTCAAAAAGGATAATATAGAGTTGAAAAAAGAGGGCAACCAAAATGATCAAGGGGTTGGAACACATCCTTATAAGGAAAGATTTTGGGACATCAGTTTAGGAAAAAAGATTATTATAGGGGGAGGGGACATTGCAGAGGATTATAAAATTATGCACAATGTAAAGAAAGTGGGTAAGGTAAACCTTTTATCTTGCTCCCCCGATTCTTTGGTCACTCATGGAAGGAGAATTCAGGACAGCCTAAAAGCCCTCCTTCATGTGACACATAATCAACGTGAATTAAAGGTTCCAGTTGGCACATGATATGGTGTGTTCTCTTTACACTTCAGTCTGGATTTGCTGTGGCGGAAGCCAGATATCAAATAAAACCCTGAATGGATTGACTGGCAACATTCTGTGTGCCAGTCTCCGGGAAAATGTCTTCGCCAAGCTTTCTGGGAAGCCCAGCTGCTCTGAGTAACTTACACTGGAGTCCATCTCATAGGAGGCGATTCAATAAAAAGCAAAAGCTCTGTGCCATTGCCTTCAGAATGGCACGAACCACAATGCTGTGGCAAATATTTTATCTGACTCCAGTGGTGAGCACTCAGCGGGACAAGTTTGCCTTCTGGATTTCCAAAATATTAACGAAGGTATCTCTGTGATCATTTTAATCTAGCCTCGAGAGTCTTTATGGTCTTCCTTAGCAAAATTCGCACAGCCCTTTTGGCTGGATTCTGAACAGTGCTGGCGTGAAACTTGTAGCGAAGAAGAAGGGGTAGCCAAGATGGCAGGGGGCCCAGCGGCTAGCCCAAGATGTACTCAGAACATTCTGGCGTTCTGCAAGTATCTCTGGCTGTTCCCACTTTGGATAAGTTTGCCAGTTTCTCTCCAGCCCCAAGCTTCTTGTGATCACAGGCTGCGAGGTGGGAATGAATCCAGTTGGTTTATTTATATAGTTTGTTTAGAAATGAATATATATTAATAAGTAGGTTATATATAGCCTTGACATGCAGTGTTTTTAGTAAGAGTTTTTATTAAAAGATTATTCCAAGTTAATAAAAAAATTACAAAAAAGACAAAGACAAAATAGATACAAAAGAAAAAAGACAGTAAAAAAATTAGAGATAAGAATTAGGATTCGGAATAAGTACCAGTTTTCTCTGTGAAAAGATTTATACATACTACAAATTATAACCTAACTTCAAATTTACCTTTACCATCAATAATATATCTTATCCTCAAATTAGCCCTAAGTGGCTAGATCTTCATTCCTTTTAAACCACATTTCTTTAACTCTTAATCTTCAAACTCACAAACCATCAGTGCATTTTTCTGTTTCCCGCAAAAAGTTAATAAGATATCAATATATTTATCCAGTGATATCATCTAGATATCCATATATTTATCCAGTGATTTTTCACTAATCAGAGATGTAAGTTTAGCCATCTAAATCTTTGCACCTTAATCCAGTCCAGTCCAATCCAATCTAATCCAATCCAATCTTTGCACCTTAATCGAAGCAAGAGACAGGTCCCCTGCCCCATGAACTTTACTCTCGAAATGTTGCAATGGAAGAGTAGAGGATGAATGTGAGCCGCCACAGTTATGCCCTCTAAGGGTCTGGTATGGTTGAAGATGGGACTGTGGGATTCAAGCCAAAGACTTCCTGAAAGGAGGTGTTTTGAGGAACGGGGTAAAGAATCGGAGAGCCAGTGAGATGTAGTGGCTAGGACATTTGGCTAGGAGCGGGGAGATACTATGTTTCAGGTTTTTGCTCGGCCCTGAAGATTGCTGGACTGTGGGCCGATTGCTCTACTTTACTTTATAGGGTTGTTGTGGGGATAAAATGGAGAACCGTAGAGCCGTTTGGGAAAAGGGCAGGATGCAAATGTATGAAGAGAGAGGAAAGCGGTACAATTTTCTACTTCCCACAATGCACAATTTGTGAAACTTACAACAGGATGTGGTGAGTGTTGACTAGTTAAAAGACTTTAAAGGAGAGTAGATAAATGCATGGCGGGGATAGATTCATTTTTGTCATTAAATAGCTAACTGGAACCTCTGTATTCAGTGGCAGTATATTAGATGCTGGGGAGACATGGTGGACAGCTATTATCTTTATACCTTTCTTGTGACCTTCCGGAGGTATCTCTGCTGTTGGAAATATGAGGCTGGACTTGATAGAAGGACCTTTGGTCCGATCCAGCAGGATTCTCCTTTTGATGCAGGCATTCTTCGATAGCAAGATTTGAGTCTAGCGCTACCTTATAAACCAACAAGATCTGGATTCAAATTCTACTGCAGACCAACATGGCTAACTACCTGGAGCATTCTTTCATCCAAGGATTGGGGGAGGAGTGAGTCATCTAAGAGGGTGGCACACTTAGGTTGACTGATGGTGAAAAAAGATTGGGATCTGTCAAGGCACAGAGGCAGAAATAAAAAAAAGGTAAAGCCCCTGTTTTGCATGCTGAGTTCAGGAAGGATCATCCATCTTCAGTATAAAGACTTGCAGGTAGCAGGTGCTGAGAGCGGCATTGCTTTCCTGGAGAGCCACAGCTACTCAGAGGAGTCAAGCAGCAACAAAATCAACCAAAGTTCTGACTTGCTGTTAGGCAGCTTCCTGTGAGTTCAGTGGTGGAGTGTACTAGATGCATGCAAGAGAGTCCCTGTTGCGATCTCTGACATTGTCCCTTAAAAAGTTCTTAGTTGCTGAGAAAAGACCCTGAGATCCAGGAGAGCCACTCAGAGTAGACAAGCTAGATGCACCTAGGGTCTGACTCGGCATAAGGCATAAGGTCTGTATTTTAGTAGTAAAGTATTTTGCTTTGCATGCAGAAGATTTCAGGTTGAATTTACCTGGAGTTCCTGGTGAAGGACTGCAGGGAGTAGATGTTGAGGGAAGACCTTTCTCTGCATGAGACCTTGGAGAACTGCCTGTTAAAGAAGATATCTTAGATGGACCAAGACCCTGACTCAGTAAGAGGCAACTTCGTATGGTTTAATTGGTTCATTAACTTTTGGGGTGGACTCTGTGTAGTATGCAGAAGGCCTATAGGTTCAGCCTGTGACATCTCCAAGAAAAAGGGCCACTTTCTTAGCCCAACACCTTGAAGAGCCACCACCAATCAGAGAAGACAGTATTAAGTTAGATGAACCAATGACCTAACTCAGAGCGGAACTACAAGTGACAAAAGGCACAGAGTGGACACTTGTCAGCTTCCCTCAAGTTTTGATGGGAAATGTAGGCATCCCGGTCTTGCAGCTTGGCTCTCTGACTGCTGTCCAATTGACTTTTCAACTGTCACTTGTCCAACATTCCGGCAAGCTGCCTACATTTCCCATCAAAACTTGAGGGAAGCTGACAAGTGTCCAACCTGTGCCTTTTGTCACTTGTGGTTCCGCTCTAAGTAGGAGGAAGCTCTTTGGGTTGCACTCATAGCTCAGTGGTAGGGAAGCCACTTTGCTTGAGGAAGGTCTCCAATTCAACTCCTGGTATCTCCAGTTAATACTAGCTGGTGTTGGAAGTACCTTTCTCTACCTGTGATTGCCAATGGTCTGAATTTCTGAACAAGGCAACATCTCAGGGCCAAACTACAAGTGACCAATGACACAGGTTGGACACTTGTCAGCTTCCCTCAAGTTTTGATGGGAAATGTAGGCAGCTTGGCGGAATGTTGGACAAGTGGCAGTTGAAAAGTCCATTGGACAGCAGTCGGAGAGCCAAGCTGCAAGACCAGGATGCCTACAAAACTTGAGGGAAGCTGACAAGTGTCCAACCTGTGTCATTCGTCACTTGTAGCTTGGCCCACATTCTTTAAGGGGGTAAGGGTTTGCTGTTTTCTGCTCATGGAAATTCCAAGTTGAGAGAAGGTGCGGAATGTGCGTTCCAGCCAAAAGATCCTTCGTCTTAGACAGAATGGCAATTCCTGGGCTTTCAGATATATTTTTTTTAAAAATGCACCAAAATTTGTCTACAGTGTAAATGGGCCTGTCTGAGTATTGGTGAGGTGGTCCTTTGCAACCAGATTGGTTTTTGTCCAAAATGCCCTTGTTTTGGCAGAGAAGGATTGGGTGTTGTGTTAGAATTTTTCACCGGTAGGAGATGGGAAGGGGCGGATATCGGAGTGCTGAGAAGACACGTTCAAAATGTGTTCTAGCAGAGATGGGATTGACTGCCAGCTGCTGAGGCTTTCATTTAATAAGGAAAAATGAGATTTGAGATTGCAGGGTTCTGTTTTTGGGGGGTCGGGTGCTAGTAGGGCCTCGAGAGAGTCTTGAACGAGGAGGAAGCGACAGATGCAGGGCCACGACTCCGGCAGGCTGATAAAAGCATCTCTTGAAGGTTGTCTGTGAGCCACTGGCGCAGCACTGCAGAGAAAACAATACTTATCACGGCGGAGTGTCTTGGAGGGACCTGGGACAGATCCATCAAGCGCATTTACTTTGGTGGAAAGAACAAATTGAGACCATCCATCAGCTCGGGTTGCCTTGCCGATGCCAGTTCAATTTCTCCTTCACGGCCCTGGGAATTTATAGCCAGGAAAGTTTTTATCTCTGAAATCTCCCCAGACGCTTAATAGTCTTAAGGCCAGTGGAGTTTGGGAGAACGGCAACTCTGTCATCCAGCAACCCTGAGAGCTCGGCTTTCTGCTGACTACAGGATGGATCCGAAGGGCCAATTTAGACCTTTCAGATGCCTGAGATGATGATGGAGCTACTGAATTGCTCCATCTTCTTTTTTTCTCTCTGATGTGTCTTGTTGAGGCCAAGTCGGGACTGGGAGATCACCATGTGCCATCTCTTCGAATTCCTTTCTATGAGCAGGCCCCCTGATCTCCAGACAGAGGAGAGTTTAGATTGCCCTCGGAGAGCAATCTAAACTCCCCTCTGGAGATCGGGGTGGGGCCACCGGCCATGTGACCATTTTCAAGAGGTTCCGGAACTCCATTCCACCACGTTCCAGCTGAAAAAAAGCCCTGCCTATGAGACTGTAGCGAGCTTGGCAGAAGTGAGAGAGAACCTCATGACGCCAGAGAATTTATTTCTATTTAGATATTTATACCCACTTTTCTTCTGTCACAGGAGCGCATTGTGGCTTGCGATATTGTCCCCTTCTCAGTTTTATCTTCAAAACAACAATGCTGTGTGGTAGGCTGAAAATTGTAGAGTTAAGATTTTTAATATTCCTTTTATTATAAGGGTTTATAATCTTTCATACTTTCATATACATATTCTTAGAATGAATTAATAGTGCTTGCAACCCCCCTTCTCTCTTTCACTGTTCCATCTTTGCTGAAAGTTGCTTCGGAACAGCATAACTGGCCGAAATTGTTTCTCTTTTCTCAGTTGCCTAGGGAACTTAGATAAGGCCACACATTCTTTAGGCTATTGTCTCATGAGAAGGAAGAAAAAGATACAAGAAGAGCACGTTCACTGTATCCATAACTTTTGATTCTAAGGTTTGGAAGTCAGCAAGAAGCGAGAAATTCAAAGTCATCAAAGGATAGTGACCAAATAAGGGGAATAGAAAGTTACATTGATAGATGCAACATCGCGAGATTAGCTAAGAGAACTGAGAAGTAGCCAATTGAAAGAACTGTAGAAATCATATATATGTAAAGGACCAATTACAAATTAATCTGCAGGTAGTTCCTTTTGTACTGAAAAAAAAAGTATTTAAAACTGCTTGTAAGCTTTATGTTCTTTGGTACTCATGGCTCCTTTGAAAGCTGGGTACCCATATTGCAATATTCAGTACAATCATTGAAAGAAGCACTTGTCTGTCTCCTCCTTTTGCTCTGAAGAATCTGGGTAAGGGCAGAAGGGCATTTTTGGGCAACAAAATGACGGCCGCAGTGTCACCCAGTGAGATTCATGTCGGAGTGGGGGTTTGGACCAGGGTCTCTCCGATTCTAGTCTGACACTCTATCCACTATGCCACGCTGGTTCTCCCCTCCTGTACTTTATCCTTAAAACAACCCTGTGAGGTAGATTAGGCCAAGAGATTGGGTCAGGTCCAAATTACACATAGTTTAAAGCATGAAACTGCCTTTTATTGAATGAAATGATTGGTCTGTCAAAGTCAGCATTCTGAATACAGTGTCTGTTTATGGAACTGTGGTGTTGGCCTTTGGCTTAGATAGTTTTAAAGGGAATTTGACAGATACATAGAAGGGGGGGGGTGTCTATCAATGGTTGTTGCTGCAATGGTTCAGTGGAACCTCCATGTTCAGGGGTAGGTTTTCTCCAAAATGCAACAGAGTAGGAAACAGCCTATTGCCTCATGCTCCACTTGTGGGCCTCCTGGAAGTGTTTGGCTGGCCATTGTTGGAAATGGGACTACTTGGCTCAGATGTGATGTCATGTGTTCAGGAATGGTGCAAGAACAGCAGGATTTAATCTGGAGAACCAGGTTTGATTCCCCACTCCTTCGCTTGAAGCCCAGCTGGGTGACCTTGGGTCAGTCAGCTCTCTTTGAGCTCTCTCAGCCCCACCCACCTCACTGGGTGATTGTTGTGAGGATAATAATAACACATTTTTGTAAACTGCTCTGAGTGGGTGTTAAGTTGTCTTGAAGGGCTGTATATAAATCAAATATTATCTGGCACCAGAGCTTGGCAAAGTCAGGCAATTGGCAGGGCTTTGACTCCTTAAAGAACCCTCCTGCCCTGAGCTAATGCCACCATCTTGTTTTTCAGTCTCCATAGGACCCAGCCAGGGCAGAAATGACATGACATACTGAGATTCCTTTATGATAATGCTGAGTACATGTGTGTATGTTTTGTATCCCTCAGTAGTCATGCCTCTGCCTGAACTCTGATACTGTTACAGGCCCCTCCTAGGCCAAGATTCCCAATGGCCGGCCAAAACTGGAGTCAGCCTCGGTTGAAAGGTTATGCAGTCCATGCCCTCCTCCCTCACTGAAGTTTGTGTCCAAAATGGACATTACAAGCGGAATCCTGTGTGTGCCAGTAGCTTCCCAAAGCCTTAGTTTCTCAAGCAGAATGAACTGGGAACTCAAAACAGACACAGTTTTCTTGGAGCTGTCTCGAACAGTATGCAGTAGGCTGTCACTGAGTCGTGTCTGAGGGAGCGAAACCGCCACACCAGCTTGCGCTCTGGCTCAGAAGCCTTGTTTCATTTGGTTGGCATGTTCCCATGAGTTGTGTGGTAACTATTTCAGGAATGGGGCTTAAGAGGTGGGCAGAGGTGTGTTTTCTTGCGGAGGCTGATTGTTTCACACCAGCTCCTATTTGTGTGAAGCCGAGGTGAGAGAGACACACCACACGAGGCTCCCGCCTCACAAACAAATGAGTCAGTGCAGCTTTAGATATCTTTTGATCTCTCTTCTTCAAGGCTGCTCCACTCTTTCAGGGTTGATTCCAGCCAGGAGTGGTCTTAGACGCAGGGCATCTGTGGCAGTTGCCGAGGTCCCTGTACTGAGTTGGGGCACTGCTGCCAGCTGCCCCTGCTGCTTCCCTGAAGTCCCTGCCTCTGTAAAGTCATAGTGGTGGCAGTGGCTGAACCATGTGGCAATCTCCTATGCTACCAGAGACTCTAGAAGCAGGGTTGTGCAGTGGTAGTGGTGGAGAGCTGTGAGCTTAGAGCGTGGGCCTTGAGGGGAGAAAGTGCCCAGCCAGCCAAGCCTCTCACCACACCAATTTCCACTAGCCCGGCTAAGCCACAAACAGTGCCACCAGCTGAACAGGCCTTTTTCTCCTTTCCTCCTTTGGGGGGCGGGTGGAGGTGCCCCCTCCATTGATTTGAGAGCTCCATCCTCGAGTTTTGCCTGGGGTCCCAGCTTCATTAAGACACCCCCTCCCTGATTCCAGCAACCACAACAAACCCTGGGGTGCCGCCATACTTTGTGTGTGTGACAGCCATGCAATTTGCAGTGTGCCGTTCCTTATAAACCTGCAGAATGCAAATCTTGCCCTGAAGGGTCAACACCCCCCTCCTCCTGAATCCATCTAGTTCTATGTTCTGTTTCCAAAAGTGGCCAGGCAAACTTAGATGAAACTCGCGAACGCATCCATAATTGCTCACCCTCCTAGTACTTTGAGGTATACTGCCCCAGGTGCGGAGCTTCGGTTATGCACGGGGCATAGTGGAGAGGTATCTGGTGCCAGAGTTTGGTGGAATCTGGCAGTTGGCAAGGCTTGGACTCCTTAAGGATCCCACCTGCCATGAGCTACTAACCACTTCAGGGAGCTCTCTTTATATTACTGGCTGTCGCCTCATCTTTTGACACTTGAGTTCCATAAGTGAATTACATGTCGCATTGGAAGCATTACATTTTACTACCCCTTGCTCTGCCATCTCTGTCATTTTCGGACCCTGAAGGAGGGGTAAATATTTTTTGTCTCCGATATGTGTAACTTTTTAACCTTCCCTTGTGCTTCTCTCCTATTGTCCTTTTTTCCGAATTAAAAGCCCCCACGAGCTCTATCCTTTCCTCCTGGGTAAGGTGCTGTGTTCAGTCCCCCGGTATGCTTAGTTGTTCTTCTTTGTATCTTTTCCAGTGTGATCCCTTGGTTTGTGCTCTGTAGCTCATTATTCCTTAGACTGATAACTCTCACACCTCCATCTTCTCTGTTCAAGATGTGTGCGTTGCTGCCAACCCGGCAAGACCCCAAGGAGTAGTTTTCTAACTGGAACTGTGAGCGTCTGAAGAAGCGCAGGCAGTCTCTGAGGCCGTAAAGCTTGGGGTGGTTTGGTAGGAAGAAAATACTCTGATTTAAGCTTCTCAATAAAACTTTGGAATTGTCCTTGGTTACTTCTGCGCGATTAGAACAGGGGCCAGCGCATAAAAGGGCGCATAAAAGTTTTAAAGGCACATAACTTATCCCTTGCCTGCAGCAGAGGTTTGCTACAGCCGTGCACAGGATGGAACATCTCCTAGCTGCATGCCAGTTAGCATATTTCCGTCTTTCTCTTCATACATCCATTGTCTGTTTGTCGATCTGTCGATCTATTGATCTGTCCATCCTGTCTACATCCTGTATCCATCCATCCATCCAGTCTCATAGTTGAATTTCTCATATGAGATGTATTGTGGCTTCTTGGCAGCATGGTGCATTCGATTTAAATCAAATCAATTTAAATTAGAGATGGGCACAAACCGAAATACGAACCAAAGTTCATGATGAACCGGGCCGGTTTGTGAACCGGTGGTTCGTCAGAGCCCATTTCTGATGAACCACCATGAACTTTAGGCGGGTTTATTTGGTTCGTTTGTTTGGTTCATCACTGCATACAGCCTGGCACTGATCAATCAGTTTCCTAGGCAACAGGGGATAGACTTCCTGCAGACCTTCTGCTGACCCGGAGGTGGCCTTCTGCTGGTCCGGAATTTACCTTCTGTTGACCTGGAAGTGATGATTTGTTGACCTGGATGTGACGTTTTCACAAACCAAATGAACCAGTTTGCGAATCGGGGCAGGTTTGTGAAAGTTTGTGGTTCGTGGAATGCGACCTACCACAAACCACATGGTTCGTTTTTCCCTAGTTCGTTTCCCCCCATTTTGTGCCCATCACGATTTAAATCACTAGTCAGTAAGACTAGATTTAAATCATGGTTTTCTACATAAAGACTCCTCACACTTAGCTTCTTGTGCATATCTATTCTACTCCCAACAATCTTCTATTCATTGAATTTTTTGAAACTTAGCACTTAAGGGTTGGTTCTGCGTACAAAGATTTGCAAAGGAACAATGGGATGAAGGTCTTTTTCTCAACTTGTATGTTTATTTTATAACCTTTTTGCTGTGAAGAAGGGACGCGTAATCTCTGCAGACACAAATTCACAGTTTTGAGAACTGTAAAACCAAGCATCTGTGAAAATATCTTCTAGATAGAAAAACTGCCCAATAATCTTACAGAAACCTCTGGAAAAGCATGGTATTGTGAATGGATTAATGGAATTTGTTTACCAAAAATTTTAAGCATTGCATGAATATACAACCTCATGCTACATAATTAAAAACTAATCCTTATTCCATGATGATAACCTTTGGACTATAATGTATCTTAAATAGAAAACTAACTTTAGATAGATTTTCCTAATTTTTTTTTTAAAAAATCTGATATAATTAAAAAAAATCAGATTTTTTGGATTTTTTAAAAATCATTGATTTTTATCCACCATGCTTTGAAGTTATGCCCTTGACTACATATTGTATGGGTCAAATGATGTACTGCAGTGTAGTGGTTAGACTAGGGTCTGGGAGACCCAGGTTTGAAAGCCCAGTCTGGCACAGAAGCTTGGTGACCCTGGGCCAGTCCGCACACTGTCAGCCTAGCCTGCCACACAGGGTTGTTGTTATGAGGATAAAATGGAAGAGAAAACAGTGGCCGTCGTCACACGGGCATCTCTTCCGTTAAATTTACAGCATATAGCGTCCTACCTGTTATCAGCACAGTAACGTTTCTTTGGGTCACCTAATGGCTCTTCGCGCCACCAGCTGTCCACACCGAAGCACTCTGTTCTGTTCTCTCTAACCGCGCAGAAGCAGCTCCCCCCCTTTTTTTTTATTATTCTGGCGTTTAATTCCGCTATAACGGAATAACAGCATATAAACATTCCGTTAGAGCAAAACATTACGACCCTTTTGTTTTTCCAACTTTGAAATTATATAAATAGCCCTTTGCCCGCAGAAAACTCCCTGTCTGGCGTGATCCCCATCGCTGAAGACTCTGCCATGGCGATTGAGTCATTTTTACTTCAGCAGAAAGTTTGCATTGTGTTATGTCGTTATGGCGTTATAAGGACATAATAAAATTTAAAAAAGGGGAGTCTCAGGAAGAAATGGATTCTGGGATTGAAGGGAGGGCATAGGACGTTGCGAGGCGAAATACATCGATGTGAGGCATTCACACTGAGGCACAAAATAGCGCGACTATCAAGCACAAAGCAGAAGAGAGAAAATCGCTACAGTGTTGGAATAAGGTGGGTGTTTGCCGGGAAATAGCGCCATTTTAGCGCTAAATAAAAGCCCGTGTGACGACGGCCAGTGTTAACCACTTTGAAGTCCCATTGGTGAGAAAGCAGGGATATAAACGAAGAAAATAAATAAATTCTATGGTGCAGGAAAATGTCCTTTGTGCATGCTCAGTGCTTGTTTCTTGTAACATTATGTTTTGCAGGCTCTAAACAAGTTAGCTAGTTAGTTTATTTGAACAATGCATATGCCTCCTCTCCAAAGACTTGTTTGAGGTGACTCACAAGGGCAAAACAATACAACAATTAAAAAAACAAAAAAAATCTCCAGTAAGCATAGAAATGATCAATATTAAAACCAGTAAATATAAACCAGGAATATTAAAACCAGCTCACCAGGAACTATAAAAGAAGCATAAGAACAATGTTCAGCATCCTAAAACAGTTTTAGCAGGGAAATACAAAATTGTTTTCATAAAATGGCCCTCAGGCTAGAAGCTGGTTGCAGAAAAAATAATTTTTAAAAAGCTAAAAGCCTGAATAAAGAGAACTGTTTGGGCTGGGCACTGAAAGGACAGTAAGGTGGGAAGCAGGTGAGGTTTAACTGGGTGGGCATTCTAAAGGTGAGGTGCGACCACAAAAAATGCCAGTGTCTACCAGCCCAGTGGAGACCCAAAAGTGTCTTACAGCATTCTCCCCTTCTCCAGTTTTTTCACTGCAATCCTGTGAGGTAGGTGAGGCTGAGAATGTAATTGGCCTGTGGCGGAGGGTTGATTTGAACCTGGTGCTCTTAGATCCTAGGCAATATGCTGACCACAACACCATGCCATATAGATGTTAAACCAAAGGTCGTAATGGACCTTTGCCAGACCTCATAGCATAAAGTATAAATAAAGTTAATCAATAAAAGCTACATGGCCAAGCAGCATCCCCCACAGCAAGGTTCGGGAATCAGCTGGCCTGAGGGTTCCCAGTTGCCTTCTGGTTTGCCCCGTTGCCTGCCAATCTATTAATTGGTGGGAGGTGGCAAATGGCCTGGTGATAGCTCGCCACCGGCAAGCACCCGGGCAGGTGCTCCTGGCAAGGTGCAACGACATTATTTCCTGAAGTGATGTCATTGTACCGGCGGCAAGAGTGCCCCTGTGCTCCATGAGGGTCACAAATGGGCTCAGTTGGCCCTGTGTGAAGCGCGGGAGCATTCCTGCCACTGGTGTGATGATGTCATTGCATCGGCTCCGGAAGTGTGCACGCGCAAAGGTCAACGTCCTGATGAGTACCCGCCCCACTGGGAGGATATAGGGACTTGGCAACCCTAGCTGGCCCAGTAAGAGTAGAGCCACCAAAGAACAATGGCTCCCCAGTACCAATTAAGTTCTGAGATGGGCTCACAGTGATCTCCGGTGTCTTTCAAGATCTGGAGTGGGGTGGGCTGGCTGGCCAGTTCATAGGACAAATTTTGTCCAGCAATAATATTGAACCTCAGTCAAATGTAGCTCAGAATCCTCGAAAGCCCCAGTTGCCGCCTGCGTAGGTGGTTCTTTTCTTTCTTAAATTTTGCAGTGGTATTGTTTGTTAGCATGGGCGGGTGGCTGCTTACTCTCTAAACCTGGAGTAGTTGAACTGATATTTGCCTCCTAGCAACGCTGCTCTTACTGTAGTTGATGGCCTCTTTTGACTTTAAATACTGTAGTTGCTGTTTCTTTGCTGTTTCTTTTTAATTTTATTTAAAACTGTAGGCTGGCCCTGGAGTCCAGGATCTAGTTGGAGAGAGAGAAACCATTCAGCTGACCGTTCCTATTTACAGAGGCTATTAACATAGCTTAAAAAGTTCAAATAATTTATTACGACGTTGATTTGTCCAATTTCATAATAAGTAAACTAATTCCTTTTTGTAATTAGTGTTAATATCAAACTTTTAAAAAGACTATTATTTGACTGATTTATTGAGCAAATCTTTTTGTCCAGCGCATAATCTAGATACTTCAGTCTCCAGAGTTTGGAAATCAAGTTTTATGTAGAGCTGGAAAAAACTTTCCAATTTCCATGGTGTCAGCATAAAATGTTTAGTCGCCCTGGTGTCTAGGACTTTTCCGATTGCATCTATTCTTCATCCTCTCTCTTATTTAGCCCATTGATCAGCCTGCCTAAATGATCAATGCCTTAATGGCAGGTTACAAATAAGAGACTTCGGTTAGAGCAGGGTTAGAATGTCCTTTCTAAATATTTTGCTGAAACTTCTTCATGTATATAATGGGCTGTCTGCAGCTCTTGAAGACTGAAGATGAGCTAGATTGTACGGCACTTGTGGTAGTGAAGCTTTCCACAGTCTCTGACCTTGTGTGATGACACTGGATGTTTGTGAACATTCCTCTCATTTGGCATTCAAAGCTGCCAAGATACTTGCTGTCTGGCTTCTGTGAGGAAAGGGCGAATTGGCAGTTTGGCTTGAGTTGAAAATGCAAACAAGACCCTAAAGACCAGTAGGTGGAAGAGGGAAACTTTAATTCTTTTATCCTCTGCTGTTTTCTTGCTGGAACAAGAATCCTCCCACCCCAGATACTTTTAATTCTTCTGGGAGGAAAAATCTGTAACTTTTGACCAATGAGGTAAAAGTAATTCATGTGTCTTTTTTCAAACAAGACAATGGCCGAAGAGGAAAGTATTACAGCTCCCCCCTGCTCTCTCCCCACGTCATTCTCCTCCTTGCTGAAGCAATCCTGGGAGCTGTGTTAACTGGTGTAGAGTAGTGGTTAGTATGTTGGACTAGAATCTGGGAGACCCAAGTTTGAATCCCTACTCTGCCACGGAAGCTCACTCGATGGCCTTGGGCCAGTCAGTCGCATTCTTTTAGCCTAGCCTACCTCACAAAGTTATTGTGAGGATAAATTTGAGGAGAGGAGAACAATGTAAGCTGCTTTGGGTCGTCATTGGGGAGAAAGGTGGGGTGTGAGTGAATAAATTAACAATATTAGCCAAAAAAATGCATACTATAAACACAGAAGGACCATGAGGTGTGAGGGAAACTCTGCTCAAGGGAATGAGCGGAGAGGATGAATACCAGCAACTGGAAAAAGCCAGGGGAAGAACGTTAGAAGTTCAGGTACATAGGGATGCCAACCTCCAGATGGTGGTTGGAAATCTCCCGGAATTACAACTGATCTCCAGGCAACAGAGACTAGCTCCTCTGGAGAAAATGGCTGCTTTGGAGAGTGGATTCTATGGCGTTATACTCCCCTGAGGTCCCTCCCCTCTCCAAACCCTGCCTTCTACAGGCTCCCCCCCACAAATCTTCAGGAATTTCCCAAGCTGGAGTTGGCAACCCTAGGTACTGAGTAGAAACAACCTGCCAGGACTTTGTTGGGAGATCATTTTGCTCTGTTGGCAACACGTCAGCCAAATTTGATTTTACAGGGTGCAGAATTTTTGCCTTAGGATTATGAAACACACACACTCACAAGAAAACTCACTTACAGTTAAAGGCGTGTCCCTGCTGCAAATGATCTGAGGAAGGAAAAGCCCTGTCTGGTTGTCTTCTGACCACCTGCCCCTCTTAACTGCTAAGGAGCAGGTGGACTCTTATGTTTGGCTTAGGGTTGCCAGCCTCCAGGTAGTGGCCGGAGATCTCCTGGAATTACAACTGGTCTCCAGGCCACAGAGATCAGTTCACCTGGAGAAAATGGCTACTTTGGGGGGGGGTGGACTCTATGGAATTATGCCATGCCAAGGTCTTTTCCCTCCCCAAACCCACTTTCTCCAGGTTTCACCCTCCAGATCTCCAGGAATTTCCTAAGTTGGAACTGGCAACCCTAGTTTGGCTCAGGTCTCTAGGGTACTCCTGCCACTCACTGCTGGGTTGAGCAGACAGCTCAGCTGCCTCATCTCCCCACCCCCTGCCTTATAGATTTTGCCTTTTGTTTCCTTCCCTTCTCTTCACCTCCTATGACTTTACCAAAGCACCAGCCTGTCCCTTGCTGGGGCAGGCAGGTGTGGAGGCAAGCGGTGGCTTGTCATTGGGGAAGAACGTGTCAGCTGTATGGCCAGCAGCCCAGGTGGGTGCCTTCCTTCCCAGTGGGCGTGTGAGAGATGCTGTTTTGGCTCCACCAAGTGTCTTTTGGAGAGGAGCATGTTCGACAGACAGCATGCGGAGATTGCATCACTGTCACCCTCACTGGAGGCAGGGGAGCCAGATTTTCCATCTGGTGGACCCCTCCTGTGCATCAGTGAATAGGCCAAATGTAGATCGCTGTGAATACTTTCAAGACTGTTAAATCATAGCATTGGAAAAAAGGCTGGTTGGTGGTCTATCAGACAGCTGGGTTTCCCCCGTTCTGGAGCACCAGATAATCACTACCTGGGGTTCTGCCCAAAGGCTCGAACACACGTGGCCTGACACTTGGGATCTAGTGTAGCATGCTATTCCAAGATCATGCAGGCATGGATCCTGACAGAGCCCTCAAGAGGCACACAGAGAAAAACTGGGGTGCCTAATTCTTAGAGGCAGTAGAGTGTGGTGGCTTGAGAAAGGGCTCACAATCTTCCATAAACTACATCTCAGTGCAAAGCAAGAGTTCAACAGTATAAGAAAGCCTGTTTGCATAACTAAAAACATGCCACTTAACAGGACAGATTGTCGGCATGATAATTATTAACCCAGAAAGTTTCTGCAGCCCAAACAGGGGCGGTTGTTAGGAAGTGGCATGAAGGCTCACAATAAGCCATCAATAAACACAGAAGTACCCTGCGCTATTGTTTTGGTGCACTGGATAAATCTGCAGATGGTTTTCATGGTAGCTTCAGGGAAAGGATCTCAGTTGCAAGTGTTTGGAAAGATCCTTCTCTGCTGGGAGACCCTATCATAGTAGGTGAGATTCAGCTAGAAGATAAAACGTGGAATGAAACAGCTTCAGTGAAAAAAAAACTTGAGTTATGCTTTTATTCTGCTTTTAGCCATGAGGCTATGACTCAGTGTCAGAACCAGGACTTTTTTTCAGCAGGAATGCAGTGGAACGGAGTTCCGGCACCTCTCGTGTCCGGTGGCCCCGCCCCCCGATCTCTAGACAGAGATCAGTTCTACTGGAGGAAATGATCATTTTGTGTGTTTCTCCCTCATTTCCCTCTTGAGAGTTCCACCACCTCTTTTCTCAGAAAAAAAGTGCTGGTCAGAACCCATGCTTTGCAGTGCAGGAGGTCCTAGCTTCACCCCCACCCCACATCTCCAGTGGTAGGACTAGGGTTGCCAGGCCCCCTCGATCTCCCAGCAGGAGATTGGGGCCTGGCTCTTACCTGAGGGGGTGTGTGCGCGTGTGTGTGGAGTGCGCGTGGGCGCGCTCCTGCAAGCGCGATGATGTCACTTAGTGACGTCACCACACAGCCCATTTGGGTGCGGATCGGGCCCGTTGTGGGCCCCTGCGGAGCGCAGGAGCATTCCTGCGCTCTGCAGGGGCCCACAACGGGTCCAATCCATGCCCATTTTGGCACGGATCGGGTCCATTTTGGCACGGATTGGGCCCGTTTAAGGCTGCTGTGGAGCATGGGAGCATTCCTGCACTCCGCAGGGGCCCACAACTGGTCCGATCTGCGCCAAAATGGGCCCGATCCGTGCCCATTTTGGTGTGGATCGGGCCGGTTTTGACGTGGATTGGGTCCGTTGTGGTTCCCTGTGGAGCGCAGGAATGCTCCCGCGCTCTACAGGGGCCCCGATCCAGGCCAAAACAGACCTGATCCTGGTGGCTGCTGTGCACGGGGGCACGCAGCACCGCAGGGGGGCGCACATTGAAGGTGCGCCCCCCCCTGCTGGCCAGGTAGGTGGGGGCGGGGGTGGGAGGGTGGGATCCCCCGCCCCCACCGTGGGTCTGGCAGCCCTAGTTAGGACCTCTGCTATCGGGTGATGAGTGTTGGAAATTAGCAGAGATTATGCATTGGAACTAATGAGAATAGATGCACACTCCAGTGTAGCTCTGTAAGAATACTAACAGGATAAAAAAAATAGGGTTACTTTGGAAGAAAAATAATAAATTGCTAATAGGCTACATCTTGCTAGATAAATAGAGAGGGAAAAACAGACTAACAAGGAGCATCTAAAGGCTGAACAAAGAGCAATAAAACTTCAGTATACAGCATCACTTAATTGCCCCACCAATAAACAAGTTGCCCAATAGGAAATCCTAATTCTACCTCATTATGCTTAGAGACTCCCCCTTCTACGGTGGGAGTCCTTACTTGAAGCCCTAATGGTTACATGCAAAGTAAGTTTATTAATTAAGTAAGTAACACAAATAGTTTAACTCTTTCATGACTGAAACAGATACACTTGCAAATAAATCCTCAACAATGGGAAAGACCTTTCTTTGTCTGAGAAACTAGTGAATGACTGCCGGCTGGAGGATAAAACGGAGAGCTAGATGGACCAATTGCCTGACACTGTACGAGGCGTCTTCATATGTGTGTATGAGGTTGATTGGTGTTTCCACCCAGGTCTGAGATGGGAGAAGGGTGGCGACGATTAAGGCTTCGGCCAGCTCCGACAAGCAGATTATTGCTCCGATCTGATTCACAGGGATTGCAAGGGAATGATCTGGTGGCATTTCCTGAGGCAGTCGTCTGGGAGCCGCATTATGGGAACAGATGTTCCTTCCAGATGTGGACTTTGGATATTAGGGGCACGTACCCCTCTGTGCGTTGCAGAAGGGACTGGTGGGAAGGATTCCAGCATCTTGAGCTGGAAATGCCTTTGCATAAAAGAGATCTCATCTGAATTTTCTTGTGAAAATTTGAAGTATGTCTTGACTTTTTGCAAAGGTGAAACCCTGGAATGGCCTCCTTGGTTTGCTGGCTACAAGAATGAGGATTAGTGCTGAATTCCACCCCAGAGCCAATGTATTCTTTCTCGGTTAGCATCAAGCATATATGACTTGGGGTGGGGGGGGGATGTTTTTTAATCTCCATTTTGCTATGCAGCTCATTGGGAGATCTGGGCCAGCCATTCATTGTCAGCCTCACCTACTTGACAGGATTTTTAGGAAAAAAATAAGAGGGGTAGAGAAAAACGAAGAAGATGGATCCTTTCCAGAACCTAGGAAGGTGGATGGGGCAGAAACGTTTTTGGAACAAACTCAGAGTCTGCTCCATTGTGACAGACCATTTATGCAAATCATTATTCTGCAGAATGTGTAAAAATTCTTCTGGAGGGCATTTTTATAGGGAATAGAGCTGTAGTAAAATAGAATTGTTCAGGAGGACGCTTTAATAAAAGGGAAAGGCCTCTAGCTTAGGCCAGTGCTTATTGCATGCATTGCCCTTTCTGTACCGCATCGCTTTCTCATTTCTACAGTCCAGGTTTCGCATTTCTTTTATGCCATGTTTTATACTGCGTTGATTACATTGCGTTCTAACTTTAAAATCCAGTCTTATTATACCATTTGTTGTATGCCTTCTACGGCTCCGTCGTTTTAAATTTTGTAACTCAGCTTGAGTTTCAGTGAAAAAAGTGGGATATAAAGTAAATAAATGAACAAATTGCCAGAGCTCTCCAATGCAGGAAAAGCTCAGCGTCTTAAAGCACCAGTCTTGCAAGTGGCTCGGAGCATATGAGCTGATGTCCTACCGTTGCCTGAGAATGTACATGGATGCTCAATAATTTCTGAAAACTATTCCCAAATAGCATCAGAGGCACGGAGCATCGGAGATTGGGGTCAACTGTGATGGGCGGGGGGCTATATCTGGAACCTCTTGCAAAGTCGGAGGCTCTTTTGGATGTGTGATGGCTTCCTGGCTTGTGCATGGATGTGACTGTCCGTGGCCGAGGGGTCTGGCTGTCCAGGCTCAGGGAAAACAACCGTCACCACTCTGGAATCCTCTCCATCCCAAGAATGAAACTTCTACTTGCATGGGCTATTTTGGCTTTAAGGAATATTTGACAGTATTTCACCGTGGTCAGGAATCGGTGGTCCTTTAACTTGAGGTGCCAGCCCTTGTTTTGATCTTGGTGTGGATCTGGGCAACTGGTGGGTGCGTTTTCTTCTCTTCCAAGTCAGATTGGAAAAAAGTGAATGTGGTACTTTCGCCCACAATATGCAGCTTGGCTTGTTTCCATGATCCCATCTGTAACTTGCTCTTTGCTGCTGTTGAGAATTGGGTTATGGGGGCTGATCTGGTGGGAAGAAGTTCCTATCTTTTAGGGGAGGTATCTGGCCCGAATTAGTTTTGTGTCCTATTCTGGTATCTATAATTTTTAAAAATTTTGAAGTGCCTGTTCCCACAATACGCAGTGCTAACCCTGGCTCTGATGAAGAGAGCTCTGACTCTTGAAAGCTCATACTCTGGAAATCTAGTTGGATCTTATGGCAGAACCACAAGTGACAAAAGGCACAGATTGGACACTTGTCTGCTTCCCTCAAGTTTTGATGGGAAATGTAGGCAACTTGGCGGAATGTTGGACAAGTGACAGTTGAAAAGTCCATTGGACAGCAGTCAGAGAGCCAAGCTGCAAGACCAGGATGCCTACATTTCCCATCAAAACTCGAGGGAAGCTGACCAGTGTCCAACCTGTGCCTTTTGTCACTTGTGGTTCTGCTCGGTGCTACTGGATCTGATTCTTGCTCTTCTCCTGCAGACCAACCAGGCTACCCACCTTGAAACCCTGGCTTTATTGCTGGAAGTTCACTCAATAAGTAGACCCAGCCAATCCTGGCTCCCAAACAATTGTAGGAGTGTGACGCATGTGTGCAATTACATTTTCAGGCATGCGTTTTTTAAAAAAACATGTAATGTGTGAATCCAGGGCTTTTTTTCTGGGAAAGGAGGTGGTGGAACTCAGTGGGTGGCCCTCGGAGAAAATGGTCACATGGCTGGTGGCCCCGCCCCCTGATCTCCTGACAGAGGGGAGTTTAGATTGCCCTCCGCGCCACCAGCGGCGCGGAGGGCCATCTAAACTCCCCTCTGTCTGGAGATCAGGGGGCGGGGCCACCAGCCATGTGACCGTTTTCAAGAGGTTCTGGAACTCCATTCTGCCGCGTTCCAGCTGAAAAAAAGCCCCATGTGAATCAACTTGAAGCCTTGTGCAATTGTGCAGAGGATTTTGTTTCCACTTGGAAAATGTGGTTGATTTCTCTCTGTGGTTCCATTTTCTCTCTTTCCTCCTATGCCTTTCCCAGCCAGTTGGCAAACTCTTTTAGATAGACTTCTGTCTCTCCATCTAACGAATTCTTGCATGAGTTGGTAGCCTCTCTGAGGCCAGAGGTGGCCCTTGTTTTCCTCTCTTATCCCACTAATGTGAATATGCAGGTTGCTTGGAATATTGGAGCCTTGATACGGCGGCAGACCCTTTCAGCAATTTCTTCTTGCCTTAGCCCCCAGTATGACCTTTGGAAGGGCTGTAAGTGGGACTGGTAATGAATTTTGATGGCTCTGAAATGTGGCAGGTCAAATGAGAAGAAACCCAGTATGGACTGAAGAGGAATAGTATCAAGTGTCGGCTGCCCTGGAACCAGCTAGATGAGGAGATACAGCCTTGATAGAGATGCCAAATGAGTTTGTAAGGAAGGTGGAGTTGAGGTATACTGTTCGCCTCCCTGTTCCACTTGCTTGCTATGTGCATAATTCCCTCCATGAGCCTCCCCAGTCTCCGTCCCCCAGTTATAGTTGCCAACTCCAGTTTGAGAATATCCTGGAGATTTTGGGGGGTGGTTCTTGGGGAAGGTGGAGCTTGGGAAAAGGAGAGAGCTCAGCAGGGATACGATGCCATAGAGTTCACCCTCTGAAACAGTCACTTCCTCCAGGGGAACTGATCTCGAAAGTCCAGAAATCAGTTGTAATTCTGGGAGAACTCCAGGCCCTACCTGGAGGTTGACATTCCTATCCCCGACCAACGGTTCCTGGAGGGTCTTGATTAAAACCATGAATGGTCTGAGCCTTTAAATCCATCTTCTAAGACCACCATAATCAAGATAAACTTTTTATCCACCAGGCAGATGTTTTCTCCCCCTGCCGAGGAGGATTTTATCCCCATGGAGTTTGTGAAAGGGGGAGGGGAAACTTTATCCCACTGGGAATGAATCAAGAGGATATCACCTTCCTGCCCATCCCTTTGACTGGGAGTGGCAGTGGCTCAGTGGCTGAGCATCTGCTCAGCGTGCAGAAGGTTCCAGGTTCAATCCCCAGCATCTTCAGTTTAAAAATATCAGGTAGTAGATGATGAGAAAGATCTCTGCCTGAGATCCTGCAGAGCCGCTGCCTGTCTAAGAAGATAATACTGACTTTGATGCATCAGCGGTCTGATTCAATATAAGGCAGCTTCATGTATGTTCAGTATGACCGGTGGGTGTGGGGTGCCTCGTGTGTCCCCTTCCTTTCCTTTTAATCAAGCACTTAGCAGTTTCCTCCATTCCTAATGGATTATCTTGTTCAAAGATGGAGTGTTTCCCCCCTGATACCATCCACCCAGTCTAACCTTTCCTTACTCAAGCAGGCCTGCTCAACAGTTTAGTATGTTGTCTGATAGGACATCCTTGCATTCAGTTTACGTGCAGGCAACTTGTATCCGTGCAAAGGGCATGCTGGATAATTCTCCGATTCCATGTCCCTCCCAGATCTCCAAGCACACAATTCTCTATTCTCCACTGATGCATGGTGTCCATCAGGGCTTTTTTCCTGGGGAAAGAGGTGGTGGAACTCAGTGGGTTCCCCTAGGAGAAAATGGTCACATGGCTGGTGGCCCCGCCCCCTGATCTCCAGACTGAGGGGAGTTGAGATTGCCCTCTGCGCTGCGGTGAGGACAATCTAAACTCCCCTCTGTCTGGAGATCAGGGGGCGGGGCCACCAGCCATGTGACCATTTTCAAGAGGTTCTGGAACTCTGTTCCACCGTGTTCCTGCTGAAAAAAAGCCCCGGTGTCCACAATCCGATATTGTCTTACACCTCCTTGGTGATTTAGAGATTTTGTTTGGGGAGAGTTGTAGAACAAGGAGCAAATCGGGAACGTTCTTCAAATTTCTGGGAAGAGAAAACGTTCCATACTAACAGTGCAGTCCTCAGAGGAGTTACGCCTTTCTAAGTCCATTGAAGAGCATGGGTTTACAGGAGTGTAACTCTATTTCGGATTACACTGCAATTTATCCAAGCGGCTTCTATCCATAAAATGGCCCTTGTCTCCCCACAAGACCAAATTGAATGCAAGAGGCAAAGTCTTCCAGCCATCAGACCAAACACCCTGTGATACTAACAGTTGGGGGCTTTATGATAGGAAATACTCTTTTATTTGAGGGGTGGGGGTTCTTCAAGGCATTAATGTCTATAATCTGATAATCCAATGCGGATCATATGGCATGTGAAAGCTGATGGGTGTGTGTAATGGAGAGGGTTGTCGGACTGGTAGGCGCTTAGGGGGCAGTTGGCTTGCTGGGGGGGTGGGGCTGAAGAGAATCAATCTGCTGAGGTTTTCTGCCTTTTAATCCCCCTCCCCAAGATTGTTTGGGGAGGGGGGAATAGTGGTACCGCAGAGATTAAACATCTGGAATTGCTTTGTGGTCTTACAATACCTTGCGAGAGAATCTGCCCAGAGACCAGTTCCCCAGTGGGTGGGTAGATCCAAGCGGGCCTTGCAGAGTGAAGAGTTTTCCCATGCTGCCGCCTCTCGATGAAAGGGGTTGCCGTACCGAAACAGAGAAAGATCCTTTTCAAACAGAAGACCACCAACCTGCTCAGGAGTCAGACAGCAGAGCTACAGAAGAAGCGTTGTGCCCAGGGCTGTCTGTATGCTTCAGTTCTGGCCAAGTGCGTATTGGGTACAAATCTGAGTTTACTGAGAATTTCAGTGTTCCTTTAAAAAAAAAAACCAAATTCCAAGGCCTTATGGATGGCCCAGGCTAGCCAGAAGTAAAGCGGAATTCCCTCCCCCTGCCCTGCTGTTCTTTTGACCTGGGTCCCTGGGTCCCTGGAGATCTGCTGGGTCCCTGGAGATCTGCTGCTAAGCTGAGTAGACAATATTGATCAAGAAGGACCGATGGTCTGACTCAACGTTAAGGCAGTTTTGTGTGGTCACTCTCTCTCCAAGCCAAGATGCTGAGTCTAGATGCTATTCTCGTCCACCTCGTAAAGAAAGAGAAGGGATCTGCAGAATCTGTATGCCGCTTGTCTGTACGGCAGCATTTTTTTTTAAAAAAAGAAAGACACGGGAAAAAACCATACATTGGAACGAGCCGTTTGTACATGAAGGGAGGGCGAAGCTGACACAGCTTAATTGCCAGTAATTGCTTCAATGCAGCGTTGCTGGGGCGGGAGGAAGAAATGCTGTACCTTCTGACATCTGCAAGGGGGAGGTGGCGGGGTTGGTTTAATGCCAGGTGAATTGGGAGACGGATGTTTTGAGAAGTCGTGGGAGGAGAGCTCTTGGTTTGTGTGGCTCGTGGGCAGAGCGCCTGCTTCACGTGCGGAAGGGGCTGAGTTCAATCCCCGGCACTTCCATCCCTTAATTTTAAAAGGATCTTGGATACCAGATGCCAGGAAAGACATTTCTCTGCTTGAGAGCCACTGATGGTCAGAATAGATGGTGCTGAGCTAGGTGGGCTGGTGGGCTGACCCGCCAAAAGGGAGTCTGAAGGGTTTTGCTCCTGGTTATTCCGGTCCCTTTTCTCAACTTTCAGCACACTTTAAAAATGTATGTATGTATTTATTTATTTGTTTATTCATTTATTTCCAGCTTTTTTCCTAATAGGGAGCCAAAGCGGCTTGGAACATCGTTCTCCCTTCGTCCATTTTACCCTCACAGCTACCACCCTATGAGGTAGGTTAGGCCGAGAGAGACTTACTGGCCCAAGGTCATCCAGGTAGCTGCCACAGCAGAGCCAGCATTTGAACCTGGGTCTCCCAGATACTGGTCTGCCACTCTGTCTAGTTAAATGAACATGCTGACATTTTTTTCATTGTACTTCAGGAAGAGCTGAACTTGCTCCTGCCTTCATGTTTTCTGGAACATGGCCAAGCTACAGGCCGTTTTGAAGCACCGTTATTAACAGTGTTATGCTTGCAAACTGATCTCCGTCTCAGAAGCTACTGTTTACATCTACTCCTCCCTCCCCTCTCCACCTAAATATCTGACCAGTTTCTTCTTGCCCTCCATGCATCTGACGAAGAGAGCTGTGATTCTCGAAAGCTTATGCTACAATAAAGTTGGTTAGTCTTAAAGGTGCTACTGGACTCTTTTTGATTTTGCTACTACAGACTAACACGGCTAACTCCTCTGCGTCTATGCTCGTAAAATGAGTTGATATCGTTTAAGTTGTGTTTGCCTGTTTGGATTTGTCTTTAGATGCTGAGTGGCATCTTTCAGTGCCCCCTGCCCACCCATGGTGGCATGAAACCTCAACCCCCTCCCACCAAAAGTCTCTGAGTCTGAAACAAGAATAAGGCCTGGATCCAGTGTTAAATTTCCCAATTTTCAGCTCCAATCAATCAAAGCCACATGAGGAGAAAACCCCATCTGCCAAATGTAGCCCAGGGCCATGTATGCATTGCTTTCCGACAGTCAACACTCATGTGTATTTTGCTCTTGAGTAAGAAGCTACTCGGAATGTTGTTTGGATTTTTTCCTCCAAAAGTTTTATTGTTATGGCTATGGGATTTAAAACAGCTCTGTTACACAGGCCAAAATATTCTCCTCTCTAAATTCCTATGTTCTGAGCACAATTATCTTTTTTTTCAGTCCCGTTTTTAAAATTTTATTTACTGCAATGGGGACCCAAAGCAGCTTACATCTTTTCCCTCTCCTCCATTTTATCCTGTGAGGTGGGTCAGGCTGAGAGTGTGTGACTGGCCCAAGGTCACCCAGCAAGCGTCCATGGAAGTGTGTGGAGTGGGGATTCCTACTTTTTAACTTTGTTTATACACTGCCTTTCTCTTCATTGGGAACCCAAAGTGGCTGACATTGTTCTCCTCTCCTCCATTTTATCCTCAGAACAACCCTGTGAGGTAGGTTAGGCTGAAAGTGTGTGACTGGCCCAAGGTCATCCAGCGAGCTCCTATGGATTTTTAACAGGGATTCCTAGATCCTAGTTGAAAGCTGTCACCACTACACCACACTGGCTGACCAATTACCCTCTCTGCCTGTGTTTTGGCACCATTTTTTCTTTTTTTTAAATTAATGTGGCATCCTGAGCTAGTCTCCTGGTCCGTCCCAACCAATCAGGGATCCCATTGTCAACGGGGTGACGTCGCAGTGCTTTGTGATTAATCAGATTTGCCTGTGTAATGATGTCACAAACGAAGTCCATTCAGAGTGAGAAAGGCATCCGGAAAGGCTTTTGCAGGACCTTTCCCCCCAAATTGCCATGGGGGGTGGGTGGGGGGAGAGGAGCTTCCCTTTTTTTGCTGAAAACATTCATGAGAAATGGTGAATACTTCTTTGGCTCGGTCCGGCTTTGGAGCACGTCCGAGCCCTCGAAACGCTCCCGCCTGCCAGTGTGCATGCTCCTTGCTCGGCAGTTGAGATACCAATTTCAAAAATGAGATGTGAGCGCAAGGCGAGAACAAAGATGAGGCGAAGGAAACTTGGCAGCCGGCAAGCGGTGGAGTGGCATTAGCATTCAGGCCGTGTAGGGCCGGGCCACATTCAGACAGCCAAGAACTGAAAAGGACTGTTTTGTAGGCAGCTGGTACACTGTGTACATTCTGGGGCAGGCTGGGATTGTGAAAGGCCGTGGTGTGTGTGTGTGTTTGGTGCACAGCGAAAGAGCAAAGGGGGAAGAGCAGAGGCTGGATTTTGGAACTAAGTGAGTCTGGGAGGGCTTGAGCCGATAAGATTCAGCAACTCCTTACCTCTGGCTCTCTGAAGTTACAGGATATCGCACTGCCTTGCCCATCATCCCTGCTTTGCTGAACAGGGATCCAATATGGTGTAATGATTAGTGTGCCACACTAGGGGGGGACTGAGTTCAAATCCCCGCTTTGCCAATGGAAGGTTGCAGAGTGTCTGTCCTTGGGTCAGTCATTCTCTCAGCCTAACCTAGGGTTGCCTGGTCCAGGTTAGGAAATTCCTGGAGATTTGAGGGGCAGGGCCTGAGCAGGGTGGGGTTTGGGGAGGGGAGGGGCCTCAGTGGGGTATAATTCCATAGAATTCACCCTTCAAAGAAGCCATTTTCTAGATCTCCAGCGATCACCTGGAGGCTGACAAGCCTAGCCTAACCTCTCTCTCAAGATAAAATGGAGGAGGGGAGAACAATGTTGCAAATCTCTTTGAGTCCCCACTACGGCGAGAAGCAAGGTAGAAATATCTAAATATATATCTAAGTAAGATTGCCAACTTACTTACCACCTGTGCTTTCGGTGTACTTTCTAGCATCCTGGCAGGGATGGGAAAGCTTCCCCCTGGCATGGAGATCAAATGATGGGGAAATGTTTCCTGGGTTCATTTTTTTGTGTTGTGCTGCCCCTTGAAGGCCCAGGAGCAAGGCCAGATGAAGAAGGTGGCAACTCTACTTGGAGACTGTTGTTTCCTCTCTGTTAGGAAAAGTTTTGTCTGCTTGTATTTTGCCTATCGGGGAGCTGTTGATGGGCAGCAGGAGGTCAGAATCAGAATATATAAAAAGGGTAGTGCCCGTGAAGGGACGGGCAACCTTGCCTGTACAACTTGTGATTTCCTCTCCACCCTATATGTGCTAATGGAAAACAACTGAAGGCAAGTGAGTAGGTCAAATGGAAACTTCTGTTGGGTTAGCTTGTTAGTTTAGGAAGATAAAATCCAGGAGCAGACTGAAAAGTACATATGGCCCTCGAGGCAGTAAAGGTGAATGGCCCCTGCTTGGCTACATGGGGAAATTTCCCTGTGTTAAATGGCCAGTCCACTCCCATGAATGTTAACTTACATTACATAGCTTATAGATATAATACATTCGATCCCATTGGCACATGATCAAGAAATGAAGCTTGGGAGAGCTGTATCGTTCAAGGGGTGGGGCTATGCAAATAGGGTTGGGCTTGGCCAATCCTTAGTGCTGACCCAGAGACCCCGCCTTTATTTCCACCGCTTCCAGGAGTGTCTGCCACTTGTTCTTATGGGGAATAATAAATTGTTGCACTTGGATATAATATTATTATTATTTTCATTTGTAGTCCTTTCTCACTGGCACTCAAGGCAATGAGGAGTGGAGGTTTCCCTGCACGCATACTGTAACTGAGAATTCCTTGCTGATTCAGGTCTCATTGGACAGTATAACATTTGTTACCAGATTTCATGGGGTGAACAACATTATTTAGCATTTATATAGTGCTTTGGAACACTATTTAGCATTTGTATAGCGCTTTCAGTGTTCACAGAACGTCATATGTATTATGACTACAGTCCTTACAAATAGCTCTGTAAGGTAGGCCACTGATACTTTCTCCATTTTGAGGCTGAGAATGTGTCACTTGCCTAAAGCCACCTAATGAATTTGTGGCAGAGAGATTTGAACTGGTGACACCCCTGGTCATTAGCCGCTTTGCTTTGCGAGCTCCCTTTTTCAGAAGGGAGTATTTTGCGCTTTGCTTTGGAGAAGGCATAGTTGTTGGCATTTTCATTTTGGGTATACTTTAAAGGTGTAGGGGACTTTATTTCAAATCCCTTCTCAGCCAGGAAATGGAAAAGTAGAAAGGTCACATGGTAACCTTGGGCCTAACCTACCTTTCAGCATAACCTACCTGACAGGGTTGTTGTGAAGATAGCATGGAAGAGAAGAGAGCCGTTCCCATTGCCCTGAGCTTCTATGGAGAAGGGCAGGATGAAAATGAGGCTGCTTTCACAGCAGTTCTCATGCGAAATCGCAACAGGAAGACGCTGTCGTTCCGGGAGCTTGGCGCGATGTTCCGTGGCTGGTAAGCAGTGTGAAAATGGCCAAATACTGGACTGATCCTGACCGTGTACTTCAGGCACGTGAAACAGAATATATCTAGGGTTGAGTGGTTTTCCCTTTGTTCCATTTCATTATTGGTTTGGCTGATTCCAGCATTCCAAGCTACTTGCCTTTCCATTTAACTTGGAGAATTTCCAAAATTAATTTTGGAATTGGCCCATATGCAGTTAGCGGCTGTTTTTTCAGCTTGCTTCTTTTGATACTGGGCTGGTTACAACATTCGCCAAGAACGCATATGTGTTTTGGTTAAAGCACCATGCAAAAAAAAAAAAAAGAAGAAGAAGAAAAAGAAGAAGAGGCAATCTGAATGTGAATACATGACAGTGTTAGGATTCTTTTTGTGCCCTGTGATATAAAGTGAATATGTGCTAGTGTGTGCTAGTAACTTACAAGTAAAACAAAGCTGTAGCAGACAGCACATGTGTGGTATTTTGTACACACTATGGAAAATCAAGGAGGCAATAAAAATGGACTGTGAAGGTCACTCCAAAAACCAGATTAGGTCATTTAGAACCAGCGTAGTTTAGTGGTTAGAGTGTTCAGCTAGGATCTGGGAGACCCAGGTTCGATTCCCCACTCTGCCATGGAAACTTGCTGGGTGACCTCGAGCCAGTAACAAACTCTCAGCCTAACTACCTCCCTGTGAGGATAAAATACAGAAAGGGGGAATGTTATAAGCCACTTTGGCTCCCCACTGCAGAGAAAAGTGGGATATAAATGTAAACCTCTCAAATCCAAGGAAAAATCTGAATGGAGAGAATTTTAGCATCCCCCAAAGTATACTTGTATTGACATCAGACTTTCTGCATTTTGGACCATCATAGAAGTTGATGGTTACTGAACCAAGGTGGATGTTTAGAGATAAGAAATTCCCAAGGAGGCTTGCGTCTGACCTCCTGCAACCGATTTCCACATCTTGAACTCCTCAGAGCGCAGGCTGAGCTGTCTTGTGGATGTTTCAGACTTCCAACTGTAATGGGCCCAAGCCCTCCGTCCATTTCCCAGCAAGACACCGGTCACCCCGTGTAAGGTTTTAGATAACTCCTCCTTTTTCAGAGTTTTATTCTCCTATCTGTAAATAAGAGTCCAGCAGCACCTTTAAGACTAACCAATTTTATTGTACTCTTTACTGTTTTGCAACTACAGACTAACACAGCTAACTCCTCTGGATCTATCTGTAAATAATCACTGTGAATCACAAGTCCCAGGTTCAAATGATACCTGTGCCGTGAACTCCTACGGTGGCCAGCCTCAAGCCCACTTTGGCAAGATGAGGATTGTAAGACTAGCCTACTTTACAGGGTTATTGTTTGGCTTGTGAGATGATGTATGTGAAGTGTTGCTTTTACTGCTTCTGCTATAAGAATAATGTTATATTGATAGTATAGTAGTATTAACTGGATGATGCTTCTGCAGTTTTCCTTGGGGTGAAATCTGGAGATACACTTGGGATGAGAGAGAGAAGAACTTTTGGCTGTGTAGTCTGTTTTCTGCTATGCCCCATAGAATGAGAATGAAAGAGCTCTGCCGGATCAGACCAAAGGTCCATTTAGTACAGTATCCTAAAACTGGCAAGCTGGATGCTGTTGGGAAACCCAGAAGCAGAGCATAAAAGCAACAAGTTTGTCCTCCCAGAAACTGATAATGAGATACATTGCCTCTGAAAATGGAGGTTCTATTTAGTCGTCATGGCTAACAAGCGGCTGGTAGATATGTGATTTTTTTCTGGAGATTTTTTCTACCCTTCCTCTCTTAGAAGCCGTTTGAGCCAGAGGCTGTCAGCACACCTTGTCGCAGTGAGTTCCATAAGTTTACATCCTTTGTTCTGTCCTGGATCTACCACCTATTAACTTCATAGGGTGTCCCCCAAGTTTTAATATTTGGGAAAAGGCAAAATAAATCTCTCTTAGCTCCCCGACATAATTTTGTAAACCTCATGGCAGGTAGTTTTATTAAGCCGTCCTTCAAATCTTGCATGCCAAAATTACATTCTCTTCTTAATTTCCAGAAAGAGATGCTGTACGCCGGTGTTTTATAGTCAAAGGACCTCCCCACCATGAGCCCATTATAAACAGGAATGCACACTGCGCATCATTGTGTTGTGGTGGTCACAGTTCGCATAGCGGCTTCTCTGCTTCTTACCACATCTACTTTCAATTACATCCTTTCACAAAGGGGGTCCCCCCCCCGACGGTCCCCTTATGTTGCTTTTAGGCCACGATTCATTCCCCTTGTGCATTCCATGGCCGGCTGTAGGAAGATTAGATGGCTTTCCAGCAGGATTATTGGGGAATGTCCCTTCTCCCCTGTTATCCCCCCTCCTCCTTTGTCCAGCTGCCCCTTACTCCCCCCCCCTTCCTCGGGTGAGAGATTACAGGTCTGCTTTAAATGCATTTTCTACTTAAAAGCAAATCAAGCCTGCTTGGTGGCGTGATCCAGATTTTGCTAAACTAATCTCGGTTGGATGGGAAATCCAGGGTCTCCTGCTGTTGCAGCCACAGCTGTCTCAGCCAGGGGGGATCTAATGCACACCACAGCGGCCAGAGATAGCAAAAAGGGGCGGCGGGGGGGGGGGAATCCAACTTGTTGGGCCCTTGATACCCCCCTCCCCCAAAGACTCATTTTTCTAAACCTTTATAGGCAAGAACTGAGCCTGAGCCACCACACCCGGTTGAAGATTGATCCTCTGCCCAGCAGATGATGTGAATTTTTTTCAATAACAGTTTTATTATAAGAGCTCTTCTTATTTGGAGGTTCTTAAGCAGAGGCTCGATGGCCATCTAACAACAGTGCTGATTCTGTGAACCTGGGCAGATCATGAAAGGGAGGGCAGGAAGGGTTGCATCCGTGCTGGGCTCCCATAGCCCTTCTTATAGACCCAGGGTAATGTCGGTTGCCCCTCGGGGCTCAGGAAGCAATTTTCCCCGGCCCAGTTTGGCTAGGGATCCTGAAGGTGTTTTGCCATCTTCTGGGCACGGGGTGTCACTGGATCAGTATCAGTATCCGGGCTTTTTTTCTGGGAAAAGAGGTGGTGGAACTCAAGACCGCACAATGACATCACTTTGGGTCAGCTGGAACAAGGGGGGAGTTTTTTAAAGTTTAAATTGCCCTCAAGTGAAAATGGTCACATGGCTGGTGGCCCCGCCCCCTGATCTCCAGACAGAGGGGAATTTAGATTGCCCTCTGCGCTGCCGAGTGGCGTGGAGGGCAATCTAAACTCCCCTCTGTCTGGAGATCAGGGGGCAGGGCCACCAGCCATGTGACCATTTTTAAGAGGTGCCGGAACTCCATTCCACTGTGTTCCCGCTGAAAAAAAGCCCTGATCAGTATATTTATTATGGTCAGACCAAAAGTAATAACATACAAGGGGTGTCACTGGATGTGTGTATGGCTGGGTGGGTGGGGGGAAGTAGTTGTGAATTTCCTGCATTGTGCAGAGTGTTGGACTAGAAGACCCTGGAGATCCCTTCTAATTTTGTGATTCTAAGTACAAAGTAATATGGAATGAGGAATACAAAAAAAGAACAACAGTGTTTTATCACGAATATTCTACAAGATAATTATTAGAGAGAGTAATCCTAACCAGTCCTACTCAGAATTCTACTCAAGTCTATCCAGCAGAGCTTCATCCCTGGGAAGCGTTCTGAGCATTTTCTCTCTCCACATATAACCTTCTTCATAAGGTTAAGGAGTGATTGAATATGATTATGAAGTCTCATATTCCAATAGTCAATAATAGTTTCTGGGCATGGAGCGGGGGGTCCCTGAGGGTGGAGTGGGGGTGAGGGGAGGTAGTTGTGAATTTCCTGTATTGTGCGGGGGGTGGGTGGGTGGGCGGGCTAGATGACCCCTGGAGGTACCTTCCAACTCTATGATTCTATGAAATGAAATCTGGTTTTTTTTCCGGGAAGGTTTTTGGGCTGATTCATTTTTTTTACTGATCTTTTAAATTATGTCATTTTAGACATGAAAGCATTTGACGGAACTCTTCTAAGCTTCTCTGACAAAGAAGGAGAATCTGATCCTCCCCCCTCAGAAGGCAATATCCAGTTTAGCATTAGATAACAAATACATCAGTAATTCCCAATCAGTGATATTTACCACATCTTTCAGATAGCCAAGCTAGATCACTTTGGGATTAAAAGGTCAAGCATCCCCTGTTAGATTTCTGATGATGTCTAAGATTTCTTGCCAAAAGAAATCTGATAAGCAGATGCTAATTAAGCATATTAGGGGACAGAGAGCAAGATCGGGATTCACCCTCGCTTAACTTCTTGAATTTATCTTTGGGCATAATCAAAAGGATGCTTCCGAGCATGTGCTGACTGACTTTGACTTGTTATATTTGTTTAGAACGCTTTTATCCCTTCGTGAATGGGACCCAAAGTGGCTAACAATAAACATTCAAATTAAAAAATGATACAATGTCATGAAAACAGTCAAGCAGATCAACCAATAACAACCCCACCCCATATCAAACACCCCTGGTGTGTCCTCTTAAAAAGTTCTGCTTGGTACTTTTGCTTTAAAGTAACAAGGAAGGTGTCTTCCTTGCTACCTTCAGAAGGTTTCCCCAAAAATTCGGAGCTACTGCAGCAAGTGACCGGCCAGTGGCAGTCAATTGCATCCATCCAAAATGGAGTCCAATCGGTTACACATGTCTCCCTGTCAGTCCCCTTGGGTTGATTCTAGGCTGCAATTCATTCTCCATCCATGGCCTGCTATAGGAAGATTAGATGGCTTTCCAGCAAGATTATTGGAGAATGTCCCTCCTCCTCAGAGAACAACTCTGCGGAGAAGAGAAGAGTCCTTGACCATTTCCACATGGCTTACCTTCCCTTGGAACCAGGGCTTTTTTTCAGCAGGAATGCGGGGGAACAGAGTTCCGGAACCTCTTGAAAATGGTCACATGGCTGGTGGCCCCGCCCCCTGATCTCCAGACAGAGGGGAGTTGAGATTGCCCTCCGGGCCGCTCTGCGGCGTGGTGGGCAATCTAAACTCCCCTCTGTCTGGAGATCAGGGGGCGGGGCCACCAGCCATGTGACCATTTTCTCCGAGGGCAACCCACTGAGTTCCACCACTTCTTTTCCCAGAAAAAAAGCCCTGCTCGGAACGACCCAGAACATCATGCAAAAAACGTGGAAGATCGCGTTTTCTCGCATTTTCTCGTGATGTCGCGCAAATCTTGTGCGAGAAAACGCGCTCTTCCACGTTTTTTGCATGATGTTCAGGGTCGTTCCGAAGGAAGTTAAGCTGTGTGGAAACGGCCCTTGTTATGTGAGATGGGGGGAGGGAACAGTCCTTTCAGAATGGGAAGGGCTTTAAAAGTGAGAACCTATAAGAGCCAGTGTGGTCTTCTGGTCAGAGTGCTGGACTGCTAGGATCTGGGAGATACAGCTGCAACTCTCCCCCACTCCATTGGTTGACCTTGGGCTCAATCACACTCTCTCAGAATTGCCTACCTCACAGGAACGTTGTGCAGACAAAATGAGAAGGGAGAACTGAGTACCCTGCCCCGGGCTCCTTCCAGGAAGGATGTGAATAAAATCTACTAGATAGATAAAAGTGGCCCCAGGCGATGCAGTCTGATGCATTCCAGAACATCTTTGTTGGAAAAGCAATCATCGTAAAAGTGGCTATATTGTTTAAAAAACGGCAGTGAATTACAGATCAATAAAAACAGTGGCATATAAACCTCAGCCCAGTAATTATGTCTCGTTCCAATTTTTGCCCTTTGCTGTATTAAAATGTGTCAGTTTTAACTTGTTAGTATTGTCATTCTTCAGATTTCAGTGCAAGATTGTGGAAGTTACATCCCAGGATGGGTGAATCTTGACCTGAGCGCACAATGCATTTCAGTGCATGTGCCTGAATGCTAAAGCTCCAGGTGACCTGCCATTTCCTCTGCAGCATCTGCGGAAATTTTATTACAAACTGCTTCTAGCGTAGTTATCTCCTTCACCCTTGGTCCATCTTTAAGCAGAACAGCAGATATGCTGTTTGGAAGTAGTTGGACCAGAAAGAGACTATGTATGACACATAACAGTTGGTGCATGGGAGATGAGTTTAAGCATTGACCTTGGTTTGGGAGTAGAAGTGTCTAGTACATACTTCTGTTTTAATTCAGAAAATACTTAGCATTTAAGTAGCTCACACACAATAACTTGTAAACCTTACAATAACCCTGTAAGGAAAGCTGGGACTATTATCCTCTATTTTGGACAGAGGGCTTATTTGCTGTGCCACCTCCCAGTGTTTCTACATGTTGTGAGCATAGGGCATATCTCTTTGCCGCTTGTGAAGCGTTGTTCCCTCATAAAGAACCCTTGCGTATTTGCCGTGGAGCCCTTGATCATCACAGAGAATTCTGGGGCACATTCTAAGCAGCTCCGTCCATTTGTGGGCATGACTTCAGGATGTGCTATCAATGCGTCACAGCACATGCTCAGTGCTTCCCTACAGGTGCATCCTGCTTGTGGAGGTGGGGGAGAGATGGCTAGGGGCAGGTGAGCTTGGTAAGTTTTGGCAGAGCCTCAGAGTCTCCGAGAAACGTTGTATGGGAAACCACTGGCCTGTGAGAAAGAAGGCATTTGGAAGCTTCTAATTAATGCTCCTGATTCATGGCTGCTCCCAATGTGGCCATTTTCCTTGCACTTCTTTAAACGCTGACTTCACAGAAGTGCCAAGAAGGTTGTGTTTATTCACATGCTGCATAATGGGTTGAATCATAAACTCCAAGTCTACCTTTCTCTCTCATTAGAGGGAGCTGTAAGGCTCTGGGAAGCCTTCCAGATTAAGAGTTGCCAGCCACCTTTCCTTTCCTTTTTTTTGCAGTACTGTTTATAGCAAAGGTTTCGTACTGGCTCCAAAAAGTCCAGTATAGCCTCCTACTGTGCTTTAAACAACAGTTTTATGGGCCAAAATCAGGAGGTGTGCATGATCAGCAAACTAGTCCCAAAGGTAATGGCTTCTCTCCTTTTGCTTGTCTCTTGTAGGTAGGACTTGCAAGTAGACTGCCTCTGAATGTGGAGTCTCCACTTTTTGTTTCTTTTAATTTCATTATTTTTCTATACTGTTTTTCTGCTAGAGCCATTGAATTTGGCTAATCTTGTAACTGAGAGTCTCTCTACACAAGACGCCTCGGCACATGTTCATCAAGTTTAGGGAGACACAATGTTAACTGGGAAGTGTAGTTTAAAATTTCACCTCTCCTGTCTAAAACTGTGTAGGACCGCAACCAGAAGGCAGCAAGGAATGGAAATGGGCTGGAGCTGCCTTCCAGAGCCAAGCTTGGACCTGGAGAGGTTAAAATGGGCTGAAGTGTCCCTTCTGGCATTTCACAACCTGTCCACACAACTCCAGTGTATAGCAAAGCCGTTGCCTTGCTCTGTCTTTTTAAACTACCCTTCCCGGCTAACATTGCCTCTCCCCACACGTATTCTTCACGTGTCAGATGTCTCATGTAGAGAGACTCTCAGTCCACGGTAGACTGTTAATCGCTCCGAGCTGGCCGCGTTTGCACGTGGGAGTAACCCTGTGAGGTCTGTTCCTGCATGTGTGAACCACCCCTTGAGAGTTGTATTGTGACGGCTTGCATCTGTAAATGGCCAGAATTATTCTCACAAGAGCCATAGGGTTCTACTGGAGCTGGCGTGGGAGAGCCGTGCTGAAATTAAGGAGTTTTCTGAAACAGTTATGTGTTTAGCAATTTTTAATTGGATTTGAGTTGAAATTTAACGAGATCTGTTATCTGTGCCTCTTAATCTATTGTTACCCACCGCTCGCTGCCAAGGCAGGGCAGAATATAACTTCAAATTAATGGATAAATGAATATGCAAATGACTGTTTCCAACTGCTGCTGCTATTGCAGAAACAGCCCGCTCCCTTGCTGCCTGCTTGCTAAATAATACCACGTTTAATCTACTGGCCAGTCACCTTCCTTCTGGTTCTGGCACCACTGTTGGGTGTGTGTTGTTGCGATGTGTGTTGGGTTATTTCTGGTCCAGGTATATCCATGTGTGTAAAGTGCCGTCAAGTCACAACTGACTTATGGTGACCTCTGCTGGGCCTTTCAAAGCAAGTGAGAAGCAGAGGTGGGTTGCCATTGCCTTCCTCTGCAGAGTCTTCCTTGTTATTCTTCCATCCAAGTACTGACCCTGCTTAGCTTCCGAGATCTGATGCGATTGGACTATATCATGCTGCCTTCCCTCTTAGTCCAAGTATATATCGGGGGGGTGGGGGGTGGAATCAGATTAGTATTATTTGGATAAATTTGGGTGGTGGCAGTGGAATGTACTGTCAAGTCATCGCTGACTTATGGAGGCCCCCTGCTGGGGTTTTCAAGGCAAGAGACTTGCAGAGGTGGTTTGCGATTGCCTGCCTTTGCAACCTTGTTCTTTGGAAGTCTCCCATCCAATTACTAACCAAGGCCAACTGTGCTTAACAGCCAAGATCTGATAAGATCAGGCTTGCCTAGGCTATCCAGATCAGGGTATTTGGGCACCTGAAGTGATATTAAGGTTTTCAAGAATAGTGATAATTGGGCCTCCAAGATTTTGGATAATATTCAAGACCAGCATTTTAAGTGGTTTTTCGTCAGTTTTACAGGATTCCCAGGCGATAGGGCAGAGGGTGGGAGGCAGCTTTCCTAGGCAATGGGATTAGATGTTAGAGGGAGTGCTAGAACTGTCTGCCCAATCATAACCATTGAATTCTCTGGTTTGAGATTGGTTCTGTTGGGCTTGCAAAATGTCCCTTGCTTAAACGAGTTTGACTTGGATTCTCTGGTTTGACATTGGTTGTGTTGGGCTGGCCATGTTGGCCTGTGGTTCTGTTGAAATTCTCTGATTTGATGTTGGTTCTGTTGGGTTTGTTGGGTCTGTCTGCATTTGGAGGCTTTGGGCCAGTAATTGCTTTTGCGTGTTTGGCTTTTGGTTCCGTTTTTCAGGAGACAGCATGGCATTTCCCCCCCAAAGGAAATGACTTATTTTATTGCTTTAACAATGTAAAATGCATCATTTATAACTTACTAATTGTACAATGGGATTATGGAATTTAAAAGTATAAATGCTTTCATTTTCTACAAGCCAAAAGGCAAATATTATATACCCAATGTTAGAGAGCTGCAAAATGTTGGATCCTCCACTGCCTTAGCTCTTTTAATTTTTGCCCTTAGAGAAGGAGGCAGGGGATGAAATTAGAAAACAAATTTTGTATTAAGCAAAAGAAAGTATATTACTGGGACAGAAATAGTCTTGTATAGTCACAATAGGATTACCAGCATATCTGAATATCTCACGTTAAGGTTTATCATGTAAAAAATACTGGATTCTTTAATGATGTGTTATTCTCAAGAACAGTCTGGCACAGTAATTGTTGCCAAATTAATTGACATTTAAACCAACATATCCTTGAAAATATGTTGTGTGTCTCTCTGCAGTTATACATGGGAGTTCTCATTATCTAATGATGTTGACTCTCCTACGTAAACATTTTCATACTGCACATTTTGAATGAGTAAAACCTTGCTTTAGAAAGCTTTGCACTCGTTCCAAAAGGGGAAGGGGAGAGCATAGGAGGTGTTTTCAGCACTCCCCCAGATGTCCCAGTTCTTCCATTGGAAAAATCCTTAAGGGGCAAAAAACAGAGCCCCTCCCATTTCAAAATCCCCCTCCCCAGTCTTTACACTGGGTTCTGTAACCACTGTGCCACACTCGTTCTCCATCTTGGAAGAGCAAAACGTTCTGTTGCTATGGTTTTGTCTAAAGTGACTCCAGATGGACATTTAACACAAAAGAACTTTGATGGCTTTTTTTGCTTTAATGGCCATGGATGTTTCTTGAATGAACGCTTCCACCTGCAAAAGTGTGGGGGCGGGTTGAGAGGTAAAACGTGCTTTGAGCTGGTTGAAAGCAAGCCGCCCTCCCCGGACAACAGGGGGTCTTTAGTGATCTCCTGTGTGGATCCCCTGCCTTGGGCTTCATTTATACTGTGCCTATAAGCAACTGTTAGAGAAGTCTCCGGCACTCCTCTTCCAAGGGGAACAAAACCAGATAGCGCTGCCTCTGGAACTTCTTGCCACTTGAGGCAGGGGGTGGCGGAATCATACAATAATTACATCTGTGTCTTTGATTCATTCAGATGCTGCCCGGAACGGTGGAAAGGTGGGGTATGAGTACAAAATTTAAAAATATATACATACAATTCTGATTGGAATTTCTATAGATATATAAATATTAATTTGGTACCATTGAAATATGCATATTTCAGGGTATAGAATATGGCTCTCTTGAATGCAGAATGAAGAATTACACAGCTCAGAGCATACCTGGCTTTGCTCTCCGCATTGGCCTTCGGTCGACAAAACTGCACAGAGATTGTTTTCCTCTCTGCGTCTTTTATCTGTGTCCACCCTGGCTGTGTTGCTCCTGGTTGACCATGTTTTCTCTGCCCCAGAGAGAGACACAAAGCCAGTTAGCCAAGAAGGGTGTTGGCAAGGGACGCTGGGAGAAAGAAGTTATTTCATGGTCCAGCAGGCTTAGTCTGAGGCAGGAACCGGGGCCTGGTTTTCACCTGCCTGCAGTCCTTGCCTTTTGCCTTGGTCGTCATGGTGACTCCATTGGAGGTTCACAAATGGCCCGGAACCGGGAAGAGAAGCTGCCCTTTCTGCAAGTGTGGTTTGCTCCCGAGAGTCTCCCAGCAAGGCTGCGTTTACTAAACTGAAGTCTGCACTAATTTGCATTGGGGGTGGGCAGAACTTGGGAACTTATCAGAGAGCCAGTTTGGTGTAGTGGTTAAGAGCAGCAGGACTCTAATCTGGAGAACCGGGTTTGATTCCCCACTCCTTCACTTGAAGCCAGCTGGGTGACCTTGGGTCAGTCACAGCTTCTCAGAGCTCTCTCAGCCCCACCCACCTCACAGGGTGACTGTTGTGAGGTAAACTGCTCTGTAAACCAGTCTGAGTGTGGCATTAAGTTGTCCTGAAGGGTGGTATATAACTCAAATGTTGTTATTGTTGTTGTTATTATTATTAGGTGCAAAATGTCTTCATAGTCTGGCCTGAGGCTTCATAGTAAAAGGCTGGTTAAAGTGGTGTTTGAAGGCTAAGTGGAACCTTTACCTACAGAATAGTATATCTGAGTACTAGCCCAGAGGGGCCTAGCATAGAGGCAGAACATTGGTTTGGCATACAGAAGTTTCCCGGTTCAATCCCCGGTATCTCCAGTTAAAAGGATCGGGTTGCGGGTGATGTGAAGGATCTCCATCTGAGATTCGGCAGAGTTGCTGCCTGTCCGAGTAGACAATCCCGACCTTGATAAATCAACGGTTTGATTCGGTATAAAGCAGATGCATGTGTTCATGCTCAGGACCAATACGAGAGGAGGACTGTTGCATTCATGCCTTTCCTGTAGGCTACCTGAGGAGATCTGGCCAGCTGCTTTTGGGAACAGGTTGCTGAACTGGATAAACCTTTGGTCTGATCCAGCAAAGCGGTTCTTCTGTGCTTTCAAAAAGGGAGGGCACAGCAGAGCTTCTTTTCTTATACCACCTTTAAAAAAAATCTGTGAGGAAAATCACTATTCTTCTTGCTTCATGAAGAGCAAACTGAGGCTGGGTAACATGCCCATGGCTCCAGAGGGAATCTGAGGCAGAGACAGGGGGGCTTGAACTTGGGTCTCAAGCCTGGCTTCTGTGGTTTGTCAACAGGTGTTGCCTAGAGGTGACTCTACCAGGAGAATGTCTCCGACAGCTGATTCTGGGCATCCGTAAGGGCAGCATAGTGGACGGAAAGCAGTCCTCAGTCCGGAAATGTTTTGATGAGGGGCTCAGTGCCGAGCTGGTGAAATCTAAGTGCACACGATAACTTAATAAGATGTCAGCCTAGTCAATGGCATTGAATATTCCAAAAACGTTGCACTTATGAAATTGAAAACTAAGTGCCCAGTGCTTGTCAGTCAGCCCAACACTTTCGGCCTCATGCGCTGGAAGGCTGGAAAGCAAAAATACATTGATTTCTTTCTGAGGACTCGGGCCGAACATTTTCTGCATGTTTTTTTAAATGAGAGTAGAAAATTCGGTGAAGAGGCCTGGACTATCCTTGCAGGAGCCTTCCTATGCGGCTATGATCACAGTAGTCTACTGGGCCATTCTCCAGCATAAGCTGCACTGAAACCAATGGGAACAGCTGTGTTTTTTAATGAGGAAATAGGCAGGAGCCCACTGGAATATATGGCCTAGGCTCCCTTGCTTCCTTCAGCTAGCCTGTGCGAGTTGCATTGAAACCGAAAGGAACAGCTCGGCTTTTTCACGAGAGTGGAAAATTCGGCGAATGGGCCTGGGCTATTCCTGTGGGGGACCTCCTCTCTGGCTATGGTTGTGATTGTTCCTCAGCTGATCTCCTGCAAGGGTAGGATTGCCAGCCTCCAGGTGGTAGCTGGAGATCTCCTGGAATTACAGCTGGTCTCCTGGCAACAGAGATCAATTCCCCTGGAGAAAATTGCTGCTTTGAAGGGTAAGCACTATGGTATTATATCCTTCTGAGGCCCCTCCGCACCCCAGTCCCCGCTCTCTACAGGCTCCACCCCCAAATCTCCAGGAATTTCCCAGGCTGGACCTGGCAACCCTATGTACTAGCTGCTTTGAAACCAATGGGAGCAGCCACGCTGCATGTGATGGACCTTGCCCTGTGTTATGAGGCCCCCAAATGTCTTGTGGATTTGTTGCCCAGGATTATTAGCGCAGCTTGAGTCGGCAGAAACGAGGATGGGAGACAGTCCCTCTTTGATGGATGGGCCTCAGCAGCCGCTGGAGTGGAGCATCTGATTATCACAGTACTTTGCCTGTGTCACAAAGGGTCCCCTCATGCTGCCATTAGCCCTGCACGTAATGGGCTTATCGCTCAACCTTAAACACTCAACTGAAGCTGCTCCATCCATCCATGCAAATGCTAGGCCAGGAAAGACAAGCCCCTCGCTTGGTTATTTCTCCTGCCCCCAAATTGCCTTTTAGGCTCTGCTTGGCTACTTCTGAGCCGGTGTTTTTTAAAAAAAGATAGTGATGGAACAAAGGGCTGCTTTCCGTTCCCAAAGAGCGATTCTCAAGCAGCTGCTGTAATTGGGGGTCTCTCTCTCTTTCTCTCTTCTCTTCCCCCATTTCTATAACTACAGAGCAGACCTCACTGATTCTGGTCAAGAAAAGGAAACCTAAGACAGAGATGTGAGAGTGAAGCTCCGTGTGGCGGGAGGGAGACCACAGGTTGAAAGAAAGGCCCTTGAATCTCACCAGTGTGAGAAGAAAATGATTCTGGGTCTGGGAATAAGAGGTAAACAATTCACTAAACTGCCACAGTACAATAATCCTAATACCGGATTAGGCCTCTGGAGAAGGCCTTGTCGGAGAATCAGACTAGGACCGGCCTTCAAATCTCACTCTGTCATGAAGTTTGCTGTACTGGCCTCTGCCTCTCAGCCTAACCTATTTCACAGGGTTGTAAGGATAATGGAGAAAGGAGGTGTGTGCCACCTTCAGTGCTTTGGGAAAAGGGTGGGATAACAGTCTTTCTATATAAAAAGGAAGCCATAATGCTGACAATACACTTTTTTCCCAGGTGCACCTACACAGGAGCGCCAGGGTAAAAAGTGCGTCGTAGCCAATGTGGCCTCCAGAGGGAGCCGCCGCCTCAGGACGGCCACACAACCTGCCTGCCCCTCCACTTGGGAGCTGCGGTGGCGAGAAGCCCAGCGTTCCTGGGTTTTCTAGGGCCCATTTTTTTAAAAAAACAGGCTCTGTTGCCAATGTATTATAATAGAGGCATTTGTTCTCCCATTCCCCGTAAGATGGGAAGCCATACATGAATCCAGATCGGGAGTGAGTTTCTTGTCACCCAATGTGCCTGGTGAGGGGAGAGGTTCGGTCTGCCTGGCCTTTCTATATTAGCCCCTAAAAGCCTTTCCTGTGTCTTCTACCCCTATATATCATTAGACCAGACAGAGTAGTGTAGTCATTAAAGACAGGGGTGGGGGGATCTGGGGCCTTATCCTGACTCAGCCCTAAAGCTCCCAGTTGCTCTCATCTTGACCCACCTCACAGGATAAAATGGAGAAAGAGAGAACCATGTAAACCACCTCAAGCTCCTTGAAAGAAGAATAGGAGAAAGATGGAGGCTAGATGGTAAAAAAGAACCAACTTTCGTGACGTCTCACTGCCTAGTTGTCTACAAACGATCTGGCGACCAGATGAGTGCAATTGACTTGCCGTTTCCTGGTTTGCTGGGATTGCATTCACTGTGGGACAATTTGGGCACCTCATGCACCATTTACAATTTGTTACGTTTCCATTGTTTGTGCTGCTTTCGCTCCTGCTCATTCAGTCACACTCATGTGGGTGCGAGCAGAGACTTTACTGGATCGTGCTACAGTTCTCAGGCACCAGTGCAAGAATGCTCCAAGGATCTGCTATCCAATTTAGTGCACTCAGAGCCAAGCTACAAGAGAGGAATTACATGAGGAGGAGCACGTGAAGGGAGTCGCAATGTTAGCCGGGAAGCGGAGTTTTAAAAGAGATCGGAAGGCTTTGTCAATTTCCCCCCTCTACAGAGCCAGCAAACCTCAGAGGGTTTATTTCCTCTTTGCTTCTTAGAAGGGGAGGTGAAACTGACAGAGCCTTTGGGAGGCAAAGAGGAAATTAACAAACCCTCTGTGGATCTTCCCTGGCTCTGTAAAGAGGGGAAATTGACAAAGCCTTCCGATCTCTTTTAAAACTCAGCTTCCCGGCTAACATTTCAACTCCCTTCACTTGAGCGTCCTCGTGTAACCCGTCTCTTGTAGTTTAGCTCTCACGGATCCCACTCAGCTTTGAGAGTCAGGCAGGCAAAATGAGCAGGGCTTGAACCCTAGAAAGATGAGCCACACCCCCTCCCCAACACTCCAGCATGAGGGGACAGTTGAAAAAAGTTGTTGGGTTTTTCTGTCAAGTGGGTTTGGGTGGCGTTCAAAGGAGAGGAACACCCAGGGGAAAGTAGCATGAGAGCGTGCCTGCTCCAGGCATTTCCAACCAATTTAGAGCGATTTTGGGTGCTCAGTAAAAAGTGGATGTTTAAAAATCAAATAGCAATTTGAAGATAGCAGTGACCACATGTTCTGCTTGCATGCAGAAAGTCCCGGATTCAGACCCTAGCGTCTGCAAAAATAAGTATCTTGGGTACTGGACAAGACCTCTGCCTGAGAGCCTGAAGAGTTGGAGATGATTGAAGCCTTAGGCTGGAGGGACCCATTAGTACATAAGGCAGCTTCACATGTTCTTTAGAAGAGGAACCATGGCTCAGTAGTTGTACTTATACAAGGTCCCAGTTCTGCTTGGGCTGAAGAATTCCAAGAGGCAGTATTGTGCAGTGGTTAGAGTGTCAGCCTAGGCTCTGGGAGGGCCAGGTTCGACTCTTCGCTCTGCTGGATGACTCTGGCTGGTCACTCTCTCAGCCTAACCTACGTCACAGTGTTGTTGAGAGGCTAATATGGAGGAGAAGAGAACAACATTGCAATATTCTCCCATTTGGGAGAAAAGTGGGGATAGATAACTAAATACATTCATAACAATAGTTGAGCCCCTCGAGGACTGCTGCTACCCAGAGTAGATGGCGCTAGGTTGAATCATCCAGTGGTCTGACTTAATGTTGGGCAGATATTCAGATCTTAGCAAAATGTTTTCTTGCCATGTCTTCACCGGGGCCATATATCATGCTAATAAATTTCAAGAGTATTCACATGGTTTATTGAGAATTCCCGGACTCTCGCTGTGAAATAAACAGGTAGCGTCAAGGACTGCTTTCTCTTGAAGCTTTTAATTGAATTACTAGCGGGCTCCTGGGAATACTGCCGTGCTTGTAGACTGCAGGGTATTTAACAGGCTTGATTGAAGATGGGTTTGGGCACGGAGGAGCCGCTGCTGGCATGTTTCTTCCTGATGCCCTCTCGTGCCTTTTGCAAGAAGAGGCACATGAGTGAGATCTTGGATCCTGGGAGCAGGGAGCACGGCTGCAGAATCACAGGGCAATGGCTTGGGCTCAGACTGGAAGGATGCTGAGTCTCCAAGGGATTTGTGTATTTTATATCTGAAAGAATTGAACAACAACCTACCCTGCACAGAATCCAAATTTTATGCCAAATTTGGGGATTCATGGCCCACACAATTATTTTTATCTATGCACTGACGACAACTTTTATTTTCTGCTTGGCAATTTCAAACAAGGAATTCATCACATGGAGACTGGAGCAAGGGGCACACGTCGCTGTGATCTGACACATATATTTGAACATGTGAAACTGCCTTATAGGAAATCAGACCCCTGATCTTGGAAGCCAGTTTGGCGTAGTGGTTAAGAGCGGCAGGACTCTAATCTGGAGAGCTGGGTTTGGTTCCCCATTCCTCTGCTTGAAGCCAGCTGGGTGACCTTGGGTCAGTCACAGCTCTCTCAGAGCTCTCTCAGCCCCACCCACCTCACAGGGCAGTCATTGTGGGGATAATAATAACACACTTTTGTAAACCACTCTGAGAGGGTGTTAAGTTGTTCGGAAGAGTGCTATATAAATCAAATGTGGTTGTTGTTATTGGTCAGGGCTAGCCCAAGGGCTTGCTGCACGCTACATGGGACCTGTTCGAATGCACTCCTACCGTGGTGGCTGGCCAGTTCACCTGGTTGCATCCTAAGGCACTGACCAGATAGCAGACTTAGGGGTTAATTGCCCACCAATGCCATGGAAGAAAATGGGGGGAAATAGGGCAAACCCCAGAAGTGATGCCACTGCTGGACGATACTCTAGAAATCCCCATAATCCCTGTGGAAGAAACCATAGACATTTGGGTATCTGTAGAGCATCTCCAGAAGTAGCATCACTTTTGGGTTTCACCACAATTTCCCCTACTTACTCCCAGTTCACCGGCAGGCAAGGGAGCCTGGATCTGCCTGGCTCGCTGCTCCCCTGTGCCTGAGCTGCTAGCTGTGCTATCCCTCTGCTCTTTAGTGCCCTAGGCAATAGCCAAAGCCTTCCTAGCGGGCAGCCCCCCCTATTTTGGTGATGCCAGGGATTGAACCTGGGACGCTTTGCATACCAAGCAGATGCTCTGCCTCTGAGCCACATCCCCATTGTATTTGTGACATGGCAAAACTGGAGGACATTATGTGCCATATGAACATAAGACATGGCCCTTGACTGAAGCTGAACTGCTGGTCCAAGGACTCTAATAGACTCTGTAGTCTCTATTCTGATTGACAGCATCTCTCCAGAGATGGTGGTCAGAGAAAGGGCTTTCCGAATCCCTGCAAACTGGATTGAACATGGCGTGTTTTGCACGCAGAGCAGATGCTGTACCACTGAACTATGGCCCCTTCCATTAAGAAACTGCTTTGTACAGAGTCAGATTAGTGGCCCGTTCAGCTCTGTATTGTCTCTTCTGACTGACAGCAGCTCTCTAGAGTCTTGGGAAGAGAAAGGCCTTTCCTTCTATCTGTAACGTTGTCACTGGGAGGAATCAATCTGGGACCGTCGGCATACAAAGTAAATGCTCTGCCACTGAGCCACATACATGCCAGGTAGAATCCTGATCATCACAGAAATATTTGGATCCTTCTTTCTGATATAAAATACCTTCAAGGCAGCTTAAGTAATAAAACCACCATTCTGTATTTAATGGAAATAAGAATATGTTAAGACGGTGGCCGAGCAATTAAAGCCAATTAGAATATTTCTATGCTGCGTCTTCAGGGTCCTGCTCGATATAACTTACAATTAAAGACCACAAGTCCCTCTGTGAACCATGGCTGCAGGTAGAAGAAAATGGTGCTGAAATGGGTGGGAGAGAGAGAAACACACATGCCTTCCCATCCTCACAGAGTCCAAAAGCATATACACTATAGTCTTTTCCAGGGCTTTTTTCCTGGGAAAAGAGATAGTGGAACTCAAGACATCACTTTGGGTCACCTGGAACTAGGGGGGAGTTTTTTAAAGTTTAAATTGCCCTCGGTGAAAATGGTCACATGGCCGGTGACCCCGCCCCCTGATCTCCAGACAGAGGGGAGTTTAGATTGCCCTCCGTGCTGCTCCAGTGGCGCGGAGGGCAATTTAAACTCTCCTCTGTCTGGAGATCAGGGGGCGGGGCCACCAGCCATGTGACCATTTTTCAGAGGTGCCAGAACTCTGTTCCACCGTGTTCCCGCTGAAAAAAAGCCCTGGTCTTTTCCAAAAGATCACATGAAGCCAGCTTTAGGAAAGATCATAGCAAAGTGGGGGAAACCACAGAAACAGGATGGATAAAAGATGATGTTGTGTGAATGCCGCAAGGAAGCTAAATTGGAGCAAAACAGCTTGGAATCAGCCCTGTGATGGCTTCATGGATTGTTGCCCCTCCCCTGTTGATATCTCATAACCTGCATCTGCTCCTGCTGGCTTTGACCAGCATTGCTTTTTTTCCTGTATAGTTGTAGATCTGTTTTCTCTCGGAAGCGAAGACCGAGCCGGTAGGATGTAATGGGCAAAGGAATGACGTTTTTGTACTGTGAAATAATCCCTGGCAAGGACTGGCAGGAGGACGACCGTCTTGTGTTAGGAAATGTCTTTAAATTACAAAGTGAGCTTGAAGAAGGAATCCAGATTGGTCAATCTGAACTGTGAAATAAGGAGAATTTGCCATTCAAATAAAGGAGATTCGAATGAAGCTTGGAACATAAGAGCCGCCCTGCTAGATCGGACCAGTGGTTCATCTAGTCGAGCATCCCGTTTTGTAGGGTGGTCAACCACTTGCCCTGGAGGGTCCAACAAACAGAGCATGGGGTTTGAAGTCCTCCCCTGCTGTTGCCTCCTAACACTGGAATTCAAAGGTATACTGCCTCTGAATGTGGAGGTTCTCGTTACTCACCATGGCTAGTAGCCATTCATGGGCCTCCCCTCCATGGATCTGTCTAACCCTCTTTTCAACCAGATTAGGATGAGTGATGGAGGCAAAATTGCTGCCAAATGTACTCCCAGGAACATAATTCACAAACCAGCTACTTCCTAAAATAACATTATTATCTTTTCATCTATTTTGGCCTGAGATCCTCATGCAAAAGAGTCCATTCTTCCCCTGGTGACATGAACAGTTTCTCTCTCCCCAAGGCACTGTCAGCAGTCATACCCCTTCTCCTTACTGAAAGGGAAGATTATGAATACAAAATATCATAAGCCCCTTCCTCATGTGCCATAAGCACAAAATACTGCCTAGTCAGGCAGGACAGATGCCAACCCTGGTTAGAGTTGGAAAATTACCAGGAAGTGTGTCAGGCTGACTAGCTCTACACCCCGGAGAAGCTCTTAAGTAAAACAAAGAGAGCTTCCAGGAGTTCCTGCTTTATCTCATCAACACCCTTCCGTACCTTCCTCACCCACCTTTCCTGATCTGGGCTATTCAGGGAGCTGATAAGCTCTTCCCATCCGGCAGTCGCAGGACATCACACACCTTTTTTCACCCATAGTTCCTCCCAGATATGCACAATCAAACCTTTCCCGGTTCATTGTTTCACCTCCGGACAAGCCATCAAGTCATTGTTTTGGGAGCAGAAGATGTAATTCTGCCCCAGGATACAGTTTGTTCTATAATCAGGCTGCCCCCAGCCATATGCCATGTGTGTGTCTTGGGATCCTATGCACACCTTCAGATGCATGTCTGAGCCTCCTTCTACCTGCTGTGAAACACTCGTCACTTGAGCTGCGATGTCTATGGATGTCCCTCCCTCTCCTAGACTGACAAATATCGCCCTACCCTGAACCTCTCTCCCTTTTCCTCACTGACTTCCCAGCATGTATGCTGTGTGTGTTTTTATGTGTGTTTATCTTGCTGCTTCTTTAATAAAAAACGTTCCTGTTGAGTAGCCACTTGGTTCATTCAGAGAGTTCTCCAAGGGAACGATCCTGGTATACATTGGTGGAGACATCCTTAGTTACCTCCTCTTGCTGTGTCTCCTTGAGTGCTAATTCCCCCAACTCACAAGGAGACCCCTCCCCAATGAGTTAAATCTGGTCTGGATAGATAGGGCTAAAAACCTATTTCAATGTGTTTCTGCCCACCGGAGAGTCAGTGCGCAGATGGGGAGGTCAGGAGGTAATCCGGATTAAAAGGTCGGGAAAGTGGCAGATCACGGACGGCTTCCTGGGTGCGCAGCATGCAATAATGGGGTTGACGGGATCTTAGCTGACGGGGATGGGCAGGGAGGGGGAGGACACAGAGTCTCTTAAAACTGGCTAACTGGATTGACAGAACTTTTCGCGCCGGATGTGTTGTGAATTCAGAAGCGCCAGATCTCTCTGCAACTGGCTTTGGTCCCTGGCAAGGGGGATTTGCACAACCAGTTCTCATGCTTCTGGTGGAAGGAGTGGAAACATGCCCTGGGTGAGAGATGCAAGGATGTGCATATAGACATCTGCACATCCTTGCAGCATAAGAAGCAGATGTGATTCTTGCTGGAGATGGTGGAGGCTGGACTAGGGCTGGTCGGCCAAAGCATGGGGTTTTGATGCTGTCTGAAGCCGCATGCCCCCTCTCTGCATGCCCCCTTCCTGTAGGGCAAACTAGCAGAATAAATACATTTTTCTAGATAAAGCTTTTCCACTTGAATTATGCAGATTTTCTAATTCACTTTTGGGTACTGGGTCCAGATTTTGAACTTGCTTTAGTATGGTGTAAAAGCAGCCCAGCCCACTCACTGGAAAATACCCTTGTGCATTAGGGAATGTTAAGTGGAATGGCTGCGTTGCTCTGCTAAAAAAAAATCCCAATGCATTAAAACGTTACGTGCATTAAACCAAAATTACTTTCTAAGACAGGGAACCATGTTAAGCGAACTCAAGAAGCAGCCTTTCTTTCTTTCTTTCTTTCTTTCTTTCTTTCTTTCTTTCTTTCTTTCTTTCTTTCTTTCTTTCTTTCTTTCTCGATTAATTAATTAGATTAATTAATTACTTGATTAATAGCTTTGATTAATTAATTATTCTATTCTGCCCTCCCCGCGGAATGGTGTCAGGGCGGATGACACCATTTAAAACACAATACATAATTAAATACGGTTCCATAAAAACACATAGAAACATTATAAAATCATACAGTTTGATACAAAATTTACAACAGATAGCTTCCCCTGGTGGCGGCAGTCACTGCTTAGTTAATTATAAAAATGAACACAGGGTTGTGGATAGATCTGATAAAGAGGTTTAACTCATTCACCTCCTCTGCGGCCGGTGGAGGCCTGGCCCAGCCTTAACCATATGCCTTGAGGAACATCTCTGTCTTACTGGCCTGGCGGCAAGATAACCTGCTGGGCCCTGGTTTCAACAGGCAGAGAGTTCCACCAGATTGGAGCCCGAAAAGGTCCTGGCTCTGGTAGAGGCAAGGCAGGCCTCCCTGGGACCAGGGACCACCAATAGTTGTTTCTCCGTTGATCCAAGCATCCTCCAGGGTATATATAGGGAGAGGCGGTCCCGCAAATATGCTGGTCCCAGTCCGCATAGGGCTTTATAGGTTAATACCAAAACCTTGAACCTGATCTGGTACTCTGCTGGCAGCCAATTCTCAACATTGTTCTCTCTGACTGGCAGTGGCCTTCGAGGATCTCAGGCAGAAGTCTTTCCCATCACCGACTGCCTGGTCCTTTTAACTGGAGATGCCAAGGATTAAACCTGGGACCTTCTGCATGCCGAGCAGATGCTCTACCACTGAGTCATGGCCTCTCCATATAAGTAGGCATTGCTCACCAACCTTGATGATTCCAAGGAGAATACATTCTGATCACAAGCATATGTTCCTTCAGAATTGAATTGAAGTTGCGCCGTGTATTAGCTGAAAAGAGTATAGGGTATGTTAGAGGAATAGATTGTTCCTTCTCACAGGATCCTGCCATTGTTTGTCTGCACGAGGCACTGTTCTCGGTGTGCCTTCTCCATTGAAAGGAATGCATACAGTGTGCTTTATGATCAGCTTTCTGGAAAGTTGGGAAGCACTTCAAACTTTTCGTCCCTTCCTTTTCTCAAAGGAGGAAGCAAGTCTCCCTTTCAGGCCTTCTTGGAGCATGTGTGTATCAAATTAGGAGCTTCCAGACTGATTCATGCAGAGACTTAACAGTCCACTCTTGAGCATTCTTTGTTCTGCTGCATCTGTCTGTTGATAGAGATTGAATGCTCCAATCGGACCAGATGCTGAGATGGGGCCTGCCCCCTGCTGGGAACAGATTGAAACGCAGGCTTAAGGTCAACGTGGTCAGTCATGCAGAAGGGCAGCAGATACTCTCCTCGGTGGACAGATGCCTTGAGCTTGCACGAACCTTTAAGGAATTAACTTCTGGCACACCAGTGTGCCACAGCCACATGGTTTGAGAATTACTAGATTATGCATTTAGTCTGCCTGACAGGTGCATATGTCTTGTGGCTGCAGCAGCGCTGTGAACCTAGCCGTGCTTTGAATCCTCAGCAACATACGTCCCATTAATGATGTGCAGATTGCCCATCACCCTCTCCCTATAAAATGTGGATCCCGTTGGTCGTTGCCTTTGCTGCCGTGCAGCCCAGAGGGATGGAACAGAAGATCAAAGCCATGCCCAATAGAATTTGCTCCTGTTCTATGAGTAAAGCCCACAGGCCTTGGGAATAGGCCCGTTGCTCCATTGTTGCTGTTTACAGGAGGTGCCAGGTTCAACCCCAGCCTTCTGTAGTTAGTCTTGAATAATGGGGTTGGGAAATATGCTAGACATTTACATGCAGTTGGAGAAGACATTGGCTGCAGCTGCACAATGTTGGGTCATGTGCTTGCATCACACTGTTGTATCATTCAGTGCCTGGACTGCCTTGTTCCTGCAGGGCAATCCAGTTGCAACAATGACTGAATGTGTGGATGCAGCCATGGCTGGCCTAGATTGGGCAACAGTCTAACTGGATGACAGGTTTGCATGGGCTGGTCAAATCTCTTGTGGAGGGGGTAGTCCTCAGTGGAAGAGCATTTAGATTCCAGGTTCAACTCCAGATCTCTCCAGATTAGGGATCTCAGGTAGCTACATTCTGTGTGATATCTTAGTGCATGCGCATGTATTCTAGCACCACCTGCATTGACACCAATGGCAAAAGTGGGCTGCTTGGACTTGTCTTCCGGCACTACCAGTTGCAGCTAAAATTGTGAACAAGGCCTATGAAATCCTACCTCCCCAGGAGAATGCACAGGGGGCTGGGGTGGCGTTTTTCTGCTGCAGCATTTCCCGTGGATGCCCCAGAGTTGCTGAGCTTCCTTGCATGGCACTGACTCTCTCCTTATGGGGGTCCTTCCAGGTTTATGGCAGGGTAGTTTGGGTTTCTCAGTAGGTCTGACCTCATGCCTCTAGTAACCAGTATAAACCTGATGTTAAAGAGACAGGAGAAATGCTGATGGTCTCTGGATTGTCAGCACCATGGATAGCACTAGATGCTCCAGAGTGGGCAGTGCTCCCGGGTAGCTCACATTCTCCCAGTCCCAAAGCCTTGCTGGGCATCTGCCGCTGTTCTCCTGTTGTAATGAAAACAATTCTTTCCCTCCCCCAGGGCAATGCGCATGCACACACACACACACACACACATGGTAGCTTACCAGCATGTCTCCTTTAGTTTATCAGTCCCTTGCGTAGCAGGAAATAAACTGGCTTGTGGGCTGGCTGCCTCACGGCGGTATGCAAAGAGCGTCTGGAGGCTTTAGCTGTTACTTCGGCAAGAGCCAAGAATATTGGGATATTAGCAATGGCTCTCTGCTGAGAGATTATGCCGGAGATAAATGGACATGGCATGGAATGCACAGCAGTCCCGGTGCTTGTCGGGCAAACCTGCTTGGGCCAAGAGGAGAGGCAGACTTAGGAACTGAGGAAGCGTGATAATAGACAAGCTAAATCTCCTCCTGACACAAGATGAGGTGGTGGGATTGTTTATTCATTCCATTTATAACCTGCCCTCTTGTAATGGAGCTGGAGGCAATGTACAAAATTCCTGGGACATTGACCAACCCGGCATGGGCCTGACCCCACCCTACTTTGCTTCAGCAACATTGCTGGATCCTGACCACACATGAAGTGGACTTATATTGAGTCAGACATTGGTCTATCAAGGCCAGTATTGTCCACTCAGACAGGCAGGGGCTCTCCAGAGTCTCGGGTAGTATTCTTTCCTATCATTAACCGCCTGATCCTTTTTTATCTGGAGATGCTGGGGATTGAATCTGGGACGTTCTGCAATGCCGGTGCTCTACCCCTGAGTCACACCGAACTCCATGTGCCTTCTAACTTCATACTGCGCCATTTCACACTTACCAAAAGGAATCACCTTGGGATGTTTGAAAATGAGTGCAAACATGGAGATAGATCAAGATGGGTAGCCGTGTTAGTCTGTCTGTAGCAGGAGAAAAGAAGTGAGCTGTGACTCATGAAAGCTCATACCCTACCACAAATTTTGTTAGTTTTATAAGTGTTACTGGAATCTTGCTCTTTTTTACTAGTGCAAATGTGAATGCTACAGTATATTAAAATAAGCCCCTAGAAATCTAGCATTGCAGGGAAAAGGCTGTGCTACCTCCTTTCACCTTGTGAACAGAACAGATTAGAATCTCCTAAAAGGAACAGCAAAGCCAGCCTGTTATGACCCTTTCTTTCTCTTGGGTAGATATTGCCTTTAATCTTTCTCTTACACCCTCTGGGTAGATTGCTGCCACCAGGAATATTATATTCCAAGATATTTTATTTAAACTTCCCCTTTAGTAATGTGCCCAAGCGTCAGGCTCCTTCGTGGTATTATGTGGCCCTGAGGATAGGAATGGGATATAGGACTGACAGATACTCTGGAATATTAAAAAAAACAACAACAAAATAAACTTTTATTTTTATAAGAACCATATTGGTTTCATATTATTTCTTAAGTGTGATGGTTTCAAAGAGTGTTATTGGTTTTTAAAGTTTCTTTTCATAGACACAGTCACAAAGCTCTTCTCTCAGGCTTCACACACAGTTTGCCTGCTTCAAATCGAATGAATGTATAGTCTCACACAGACACACACAGTTCAGGCTTCCACACAGGTTGCCTTTCCCTCAAAAATACATGGACACTCTCAGGCTGCACACAGCTCGCCTCTCTTGCCCTGGCTCAATATTTCTCTCAGAACTGCTTAAAAATACTCAAGGCTGCACACAGCTTGCCTGCTAAAACCAGACTCAATATTTTTCTCAGAAATGCTTAAACATGCTAAGGCTACACACAGCTTGCCTCTCTTGCCCTGACTGAATCTTTTCTCTCCACTCTCAGTCTAAAACTGCGTTCACTCCGCCCACTCTCAGTCATCAACCAATCATCTCACTCACTCATCCCTCTCTTTCACCCCTGCACTTCATCTGTACCACACCAAGCATTTAAAGGTGCACACACGCTTAAAATCATTACACAGCCCATTCCTGCTTTTCCAGGTATAAGTCAAATTTACCTGTTGCAACCTGGGAACTTAATCCAAGGACCCACACACTCTGACTGGGTTTGGTAGCCATCTGCTAAGGGAAGGGGTCGATTTCATCTCCTCCTCCCTCCTCCCTCCAGCCTACAAGGGTCTGCATGATCCAAGACGTGGTCTTTCTGCGAGTCAGCCGGGGTTGCAGGCCTGGAGAAGAGTGCAGGAAAACCTGAAGGGTTGGATACACACATCGGTAGCAAACAAAGGATGCTTGGGGGTGGTTTGGAAGAGTTCGCCAATAAGAATGAACAGATTTAGAGATGCGAACCTTCCTTCTACCTACTCTGGCTTCAGGGTACCAGATGGCTATTTAAAAATACATCTGGGCAGGCTGGTCTTAGCCAATCCCACTTCCTCCAGTGTTTAAACTAGACTTTCCATTGATGATCTGTTGTGAGATCTTCAGATATGTATTTTTAACATTAAAAAACAGCTGTTAAAGAGTCTGATTTGGATTGAGACCATCCTGCTGGGGCTGGAGGGGAGAAAATAAATTGAAAAATTACTGTTGACAAAATGGCATTATAAGACTTTTGGGGAGTCCCACTGGCAACTTTAGGGGAAGGAGAATGAATCACCCCCAGTCAAAATAAGGTCTTCCCCCACCCCCCAACTGAGCTGCTGATAAGGGGAATGACATAATATGATGGCCTTCTTTTTCACAGCAACATGGGGAGGGAGCAGTTTTTATTGTGGAAAAGGGATAGGGTGGTTGACTCGCTTCTCCCCTGGCAGCATGACCTTGATCAAACTTCAGATTGGGCTCTGTAGCAGGCGAAAAGATGCTTACAGACATTGCAAATACCATTTTGTCCCGAATGTGTTACAGTTTTAGCTTGTCAGTATAGTAAATGTGATACGCCATGCACAAAATGGCTATTTCCACTGTGAAAATGAGCTTCCCAAATGTGGCTGTTCAGTTGGAATGAGTTGGTGTGTGTCTGTTTTCCAGTTCCTATGAATGGCTGCTGTCTTCATGATCATGCTTAGTAATTTTTTTTCGATGTGGAAAAATGTAATATTTGGATTCTCCTTGGGGTTGGGGAAAAAAAAAACTTATTTAGAGCACTTTTATCCTGCCCTTCCATACAGGACCTCCCTTCCCCAGTTTATGCTCCCAACAACCTTGTGACTTAGAGTCTATCTTCACAACACTTTTTACACGTATTCTTCACATGTTGGGAGAGGCAGTGTTAGCCGAGAAGTGTAGTTTTAAATGACAGAGCCTGTGGAGATCGCTCCAGAAGGGATGGATTCTCTCACAGCCTTCTGCTGCGTCTGGCATCTCTCCTTCTGGAGCCTTTTGTTGGATAAATTTAGTTGTTGCAGAGTAGAGAATTTGCACAGCAGATAAAGAATCACAGACACATGTGTGTTCAACTTCTAAAATAAATGTTTACTGCATAAAGGGAAAAATAATAAAGGTTACATTGGAGATAAAATAAAGAAGTGCTAACTTAGTTCCTCCATCCTTACATCTGCAGATAACGGTCTAACTGGAGAGCAATGGCGTCCTGAGTAAAGGAAAGAATGTTAATTGCCCCCCAATAAACCTGGTCAGCCAATAATCAATCCTAGATCTATTCATTAAGCGTGCAACTCCCCTTTAACCTGGTGGGAAGAACAACTCGACATCTAACTGGCCTTATGCTAACTAGCTGTCTCTAACTAAACACAAACAGATTAACTCTTTCATGACCAAAGAGAATGACACTTGTAAAAATCCCAACAGCCGCTTCTTATCAAGATGTAGTCAGAAACTGTTTGTTGTTTTTCCTACCGAATGTACCCTTTTTTAACCCTATTATGTAGTAAAGTATTTTTATAGAGCTAGAATCACAGAAGTCTGTCTACTTATTTCCATTGCGCTATTATCAAACTCTGCAACTCTGCAAACTTATATCTAATTGCTGTGCAATCGCCAACACCTTTGCTCCAGAAGGGGAACAAAATTTTAAGCAGCCAGGGCGGCAGGATAAAAGCTCTGGAAGGGGAGACAGTCCCGTACTCCGGAGGCATCAAAACTATGCTTCCTGGCTAACATTGCAGCTCCTGTCCTGACCCTTGATGGACTCGCCCCCAGCGTCTCATGTAGAGAGACTCATAGGCAAGATTGAGAGAGGGAACACTCCAAGGAGCTTCCATGCTGGGGGGAGACTTGAACCCAACTTGCCTATATTCTAGTCCAAAACTCTAACCACTGCATCACACTGTCTGCCTGCTTCTTCTCATGTGAATTATCATGTCAAATGTCCTTGATAACCTTTGAACATTCACCTGGTCTTTTGCATGCAATATTTTACAAGTACTATTCAATTGTTGTCATGCAAAAAATTGTGACCAAACCCTAATCAGGAATAAAGATCTCAAACAAAAGAGAGATGACATACACCAGTGTAGTGTTCTGGTTGGGCTACTTCGTTAGGGCTGGGTAGGCCTGGTATCGCATCTTCACACAGCCAGGCTAACTGGGACCAGTTGTACCAGGCTGCCTTATGGCCTCCTTGAGCAGGGTAACACTGGCTTATCTCAGATCCTGGTAGGGTTGCCAACCACCAGGCGCAGTTCTTCTGGAATTATGACTGATCTCCAGGCTACAGAGATCAGTTCTCGTGAAGGAAATGGCAGCTTTGTAAAATGGACACCGTGGAATTAAACCCAGCTTAGGTCCCCCCCACAACTCCACACTCTCCAGGCTTACCCTCAAATATCCAGGAATTCCCCGACCTGGAGTTGGCAACCCTAGATCTTGGCCACATTAGTCTGGACAGCTCTTCTCTCACATGACATATGGCATTTATTTTGTGGCTGGGAGCTGATGTAGCAGAAAGTGAGCTGATTAAGTCGTTGGTTCGAATTTTGCTTCTGTCATGAACTTGCTAGGTTAACATTCCCCTTTTTTCCCTCTTTAATATAAGCTTGGCAGCCATTTCGGCATTCAGGTTGTTGCTGTTTTGCCAATTTGGTTTTATATTTGCATACACGTTAGGTGGGTTTTGGACAAAATTGATAGTGATTTCTATTTTATACAATGTGATACGTTGCAGCAATCCATAAAGTGGTGTTTGGGAATGCACTGGTGTATGTTTATTTATTTACTAGCAACAAAGCCCGTTGTGGGAGAAAATACAATGGGCTCTAGAAAACTGATTTGGCTGTGCTCTGCAGCGAGCTGAATCGGCCCCCAAATGGGTCTGATTTGGGACAGATCGGGTGGCTGAGGGCCTGGGGACCCAGAGGGGGGGCGGAAAGGGCGGCAGAGCGCTCCTGCGCTTTACAGCTGCCTGATCTGGCCCTGATTTGGGTCGGATTGGGTGGCTGAGGGCCTGGGAGTTAGGCCCCCCCCAAAGGGCCAAAATTGGCCTACTGTGGCGTGCAGGAGCGCATTGTGCCACCAGAGAGCACGCCTGGGACACGTATTCCCCTACCTTTCCCCATCGACCAGATTAGTGAGGGCGAGAGTGGATGGTGGGAGCAGGGACTGGCAACCCTACCTGAAGCGACAGGGAGGCCCGTTGTGATCCTTGGCTGTTTCACTGGGCCTTCCCGCAGCCTGCACTGGTCTGCTTGGGGCCTCCTTGGCAAGCCATGTTGCCGAGGACTCACCTTTCATCCCCACGGAGGGGCGTGAGAGTGCGCCTGTGTGGGGATAAAAGGTGAATCGTCGCCAATATGGCTCACCTTTTATATGGTCGGATTACTTTGTTTATACCCTATCTGTCTTCCCATTGGAGACCCAAAGTATCTGTCCTTGTTCATCTCTCCTCCATTTTATCCTCACAACAAACCTGTGAGTTATGGCAGCTTGAGCCTGTATGACTGACTGCCTCCATGTCAGATAGGGTGGCCAGGTCCCTCTGTCCTCCCTGAGGTTTGGGAGGTTTGGGACCTGGCAATTACCTTCTCCCTGGCCGGTTCAAATCCTCGTGTGTGCGCTTTGCATAAGGCAAATCTGCATAAGGTCACAGCAAAATTGAAAAGGGGGATTTTGGGGTCAAAACTGCAGCGGTGAAAAACTGGAAAGCATTTCTAACTAGGTGATCTTAGACAATCTACCTTTTCTCTTTTGCAGTATAATAACTGTGCTTATATTCCTCTCTTCTAGACAGATTAGTACCCCTCTCAGAGTGGTGAACAACATTAGTGGTATTGATATCCCCACAATACAGCCGGGGAGCTGGGGCTGAAAAGAGTGACTTACCTACCTGCTGAATTCATGGCAGTGGTGGGATTAGAACCAGCAGAGTGCTGATTCACAGCCCAACCACTTAACCACTATGATAATATGGGGTCAAGCTGGCAGGGCGGATGGGAAGTTTATACCCAGATAATTATTAAGAGTATTGTCGAAGGCTTTCACGGCCGGAGAACGATGGTTGTTGTGGGTTTTCCGGGCTGTATTGCCGTGGTCTTGGCATTGTAGTTCCTGACGTTTCGCCAAAGATTCCACACTGTGACACTGAGAGATCTCTGTCTTTTGGTGCTACGCCTCTGAAGATGCCAGCCACAGCTGCTGGCGAAACGTCAGGAACTACAATGCCAAGACCACGGCAATACAGCCCGGAAAACCCACAACAACCATCAATTATTAAGAGCTTTAAAATAAAATAAAAGGGTTTTTTTTCAAACCCAGAATATATGTCATTCCCATATCCCATTCCTATCCTCAGGGCCGCATAGTTCCACTAAGGAGCCTGACACTTGGGCACATTATTAAAGGGGAAATTTAAATTATTTTGGAATATAATTCCTGGTGGCAGCAATCTACCCAGAGGGGGCAGGAAGAAAAGACTTAAAGGCAAAACCCAACTGAGAGAAAGAAAGGGGATCGTAACACTTGGTTTCACGCCTCTCCCCTCCTGCAGCAGATACAGATGTTCCCCAAACTCCTTTTCTAGGAGGCCTTCTTTCTTACAAGAGCAGGTGTCATTTCAGGCTGCCATGGGCTTGAGGGAGGTGTGACAGTCGCTCTCTGCCGAACGCTGCACTGGATCCAACCCACAGTTTGGCGTTCAGGATTTTCTTTTGTGGCTTCATTGTGAGTGGGGGAAGCTTTGCTGAATTCCAAGTTTATTTGTAAAATTTCATGGGCGCCATCCTCTGCAGCCCCAGGAAGGGTGGGTGTGATATTTCTAAACAGGCAATACATTAACATTTAAAGTTGCAAGGTGTGGGTTGATGTGATAGTCATGGCATAGATGCAGGAAAATGAGAAAGCTCCAATGTGCCTTTTATGCCAGCAATCTGGGTTTTCTTCTGGGGACTTTTGGCTCTTTGCAGGTTCTGAGAATCCCTAAGGGAAAAGCTTCCCTGGACATGTCTCCATGCAGACTGAAAGATGGATGAAAAAGGTACGGTGGAGTGGGGAAAAGTGAAGAAAACAGTCCCCCAAACAATCAGGGGGCTGGAGCGCCTTCCCTATGTAGAAAAGATTTTTAAAAATGGGACTTTTTAGTTCAGAAAAAAAAGCAAGAATTAGGAGTGGTGGTAGTGATCGATATTTATAAACTTATGCAAGGCGTGGAGAGAATTTTTTCACCCTTTCACATAAATTGGGGCCTTCCCAGTGAAACTGACAAACAGTTCCTAACAGCTGCAACAAAATCCTCTTTTACCCAATACAGCATGAACTTGTGGAACTCACTGCCACAAGATTTTATTTGTTTACTTCACTTATAGCCCACGTTTCTCTCCAATGGGGACCCAAGGTGGCTTACGTAGTTCTCCATTTTATCCTCACAACAACCCAGTGAGGTCAGTTAGGCTGAATGTGTGCGATTAGCCCAGGATCACCCAGCAAGCTTCCATGGTGGAGTGGAGATATGAACCTTGTTCTCCCATATCCTTGTCCAATGCTCTGACCACTATGCAAAACTGGCTCTGTAATGATGTAGTGAAGCTAGGCTTAAAAGGAGATTCGCTGTGACTGAGAATTTAGACATGATAGGTAAGGGACACCTCTGTAGAAGAGCAGAAGAAGAGAAGACACCTTCATGACCTACTTGTGGTCTTCCTAGATTCTTCCACTTGGCCATTGTGGCATGGTGGGACAGGTGGGTGGTCTTTGACACTGTCTAATGTTTGTATGGGGATTCTTGCCAGCCAGGTGTGAAGCAGGTTGCCAGAGCTACTTAGAAACAACTTTGCAATTTGTTCTTTGCTGGGAGGAAACTGCAAAAGAATCCTCTACCCCACATCTTGCAGAAGGCTTCTTCTTTGAGATCCTGGCAGCAGATGCTCTAACGTTTCCTTTCCTACAGAGGTCAGAGTTTAGAAAGCGAAACTGCAAAGGAGGAGAGAGCGATACAATTAGGAATGGTGGCAGATAGATCTTTTTCTCCTTCTCTCCTAATGCTAAGGCTCAGCAATCACCCAGTGAAATTGACAGGTAGCCAATTTTGCAAAGAAAAAAGGAAGGCGTATCTGGGAAAGTACGTCATACATTTATGAAATGTGGACAGAGGATGTGGGCAGCTGCATCAGCCGATAGAAAAATCTTCTAAATGACAGCAGCTATGTATGTTTTGATCAGGACTGGCCAAAAATAGCACAGATAGAATGAGTAAGCTTTTGATTTCCATAGAACTCTTCAGCAGACTGGATGTTCAGGCAGGGAGGGAAGGGGAGAGAGACACAGAGAGAGATGAATGCATTTTTCAGGGCATGATGGAAAAGCCTCGAGTCTTCTGCCTGTAGGATACGCAACTAGAATTTGTTTATGTTATTTATAGTCTGTCCTTCTCACTAGGATTCAACACAGATTACACAGCCTAAGAGTCTCTCCACACGAGACAACTTACGTGGAGATGCTCAAGTGTAGGGACATGCAATGTTAGCCGAGAAGCATAGTTTTAAAAGACAGCAGGGGGAAATCGCTCATCAGAGAGTTTGTTAATTTCATCTTTGCCTCCCTGAAGACTTTGTCAATTTCACCTCTCTACACCAGGGTAGTTTAAAAAGACAGAGCCTGCAGAGGTGGTTTAGAGGGTTTGTTAATTTCATTTTCACCTTCCCCAAGGTTCTGTCAATTTCACCTTCCCTTTCAAAGGCAAAATGAAATTAACAAACCCTCTGAGGAGCGATCTCCACTGGCTCTGTCTTTCTAAACTATGCTTCCCGGCTAACACTGCATCTCCCTACACTTGAGTGTCCCATGTAAGATGTCTTGTGTAGAGAGACTCTACATCAACGCAATCAACCAGATGGGACATCCAATAAACAATGCAATGCAGGATAACTTCCAGAATTGGGTGATGGGTGGGTACCATAACGGGGTTCAAGAGGCACCAAAAGTGATGCAAGCGAGCAGGTGCTCAGATAGGGAGATGTCTGTGCAAATAAAGGCTACATGAAGGAAGTTATGTTTATTTGTTTGACACCAGTAGTATCCAATGCATGCACAAACCCCATAGGGAAGGGCAGTTGCCTTGAGGCCCTGCTGGTGAGCTTCCCAGAAGCATTGGTTTGGCCATGCTCAGAAACCTTTAATCCGATCCAGCGGGGCTTTTCTGATTCACCATTATAGTGAAGAATGGAACTTCCATGAGCAGAGGTAGTGTGCTGCTCTGTATTAGTTGCTGGAAGACACAGAAGGCTGGACTGAATAGAACCAGCACTTATTGTTAGAAGCCATTTTCCAAATGGACAGACGTGGCCATCGAAGATCCATCACTGGGTGTTCTGAACTCCCTCTGTCTAAAAAAGAGAAAAAAAGTCCCGTATTTTGCTTTGGAAAAGCAGCCGTTGACATTCAGGAACAGACTTCCCCTCCCAGCGTCCAGCCCCTGGGCTTAGCTTTGAAAGTCTGTTGCCAGCAATGAGAACTGACATTTCTGTGTGGTTGCTATTTTCTGACACTTTTTTTGCAAGTCGAGGGCTCAGGTTGTTCTTTTCCCTAAGGAATCTTCAGAGCTTTTGGCCAGGCCTGCCTAAGAGCCAAGCTCTGTTTTGTTGGTCCCAGCAGTTCCTTTGGATGAGCAAAGAGGTGCATTCTAAGTAGAGACCCACAGATTCTCTCAGTTACAACCTGTTATTATTCTGTGGTTCCCTTGACTCATGCTCTGGTTCTAAAGAGGGTTTTCAGGGAACAGTTTTCACTCATGAAAAAAGTTTCCTCCTTTGAGATTCCTGAAAACCTTTGGAAAGTGAACGAAACAGTTTCTAGAGATGGGAAGAAATGTTTTTCTTGCCTCTCTCCAGAAGCACAATGAACAAAAGAACACCCCCTGTACAACATACAAAGCCAGGCCCTTTGTGATGCAAGCCGCTTGTGTGCTGAAAATTACCTGTCTTTAATTTTAAAAGGCTAAATTTTGAAGGGGGTTATTTGGGTTCTTTGTTTTGCGTTGCTGAAGAGTGCAGATTTGGGGGCATCATTGAAGCGTAGCCTATTGAGCTTATTATGATACCCTCCCCAGAGCCTGCAGTAGGAGGTTCTTCTTAAGATTTTCTGCCTCAGGCTACTCGATGGCCTTGGTCCAACTCTGCCAACCAATCCCTTTCGTTTCTACTCTTCTCCCCAAGATTAAGGCACTCTGACCCCTTTTCAAACACAAACTGCTTGGAGGCATCGTTCCTCACTTCCCGTCCTCTTGACAGACGTTTGGTTGCTAGCTATAAATAAAGGGAAGGCATCTCCGTTATGCAGAGAGTGCCTGATTGAGGGACGCAATCTGCATGCAATTAAGAGGGTTAATGAAGGTGATTGCTTATTAATAACTCTCGACTTTGCCTCTGAAGCTAGGAGAGCTGTTCGGGTGACCCCAGCCCAGTCACACACGATTGCTCCAAGCTCACTGTGTGTGTGTGTGTGGGGGGGGTGTGCTTGGGCGTCTTTCCATCTTGTTTACTTGTCTACATAGGATCTTCCAGCCCAGTGAATATTCTGGTCCATTTCATTAAAGTACAATCAGTTGTGGGTCAGGATTGGACTGAAGGCAAAGTGCCTATGGCTGGCAAATGGAAGGACGGAGAGAACCTAGCCCATTCAATGGTAATGGGGGAGACACAGAACTCAGTACCAGAAGAACACCTACTTTGCATGAAGAAGGTCATGAGTCAAATCACCGAATGGGTGATTATCAAAGATTTTGAGATCCCGGAGAGTCACTGTGCATCAGAGAAGGAAGAGACAAGTGTCCAAATTAAGTTTGTTTCTTGGTGTTCATGGTACAATATTCTGTGTGTGCACCCATGTTCAGTCCCCAGCACTGCCAGTTACAAGGCTCTCAAGCAGCAAATGTGATGAATAACATCTACTTGAGAGCTGGTGCTAGTCTGAACAGACAAATATTGGGCTAAATGGACCGATCATCTGACTTGATATATAGAAGTTCTTATGAGAGGGTGGGACAAATCTCCCGGTTTGTTTGCAGAGTTCAGTCCTGGTATCTCTCAGGTGGCAGAGGCTGAAAAAGACTTCTGCAGTACTAGCAGGACTTTTTTTCGGCTGGAATGTGGTGGAACAGAGTTCAGGAACCTCTTGAAAATGGACACATGGCTGGTGGCCCCGCCCCCTGATCTCCAGACACAGGGGAGTTGAGATTGTCGTCCGCACAGCGGTGTGGAGGGCAATCTAAACTCCCCTCTGTCTGGAGATCAGGGGGTGGGGCCACCAGCCATGTGTCCATTTTCTCCAAGGGCAACCCACTGAGTTCCACCACCTCTTTTCCCAGAAAAAAAGCCCTGAGTACTAGTATTCTCTTGACCTGTTGTTTTGCAGTATTCTTGTAACTCAGTTTTTTGGTAGTCATATCTTTAGCTGATGTACTCACAGATGGTACGGTTTTATATTCTGTTGTTTTTCTCTATTGCACTATTATGATTGCTTTTTAAAAAATCTTATTTTCAACAGGCTGCTTTTTATCTAATTGTTATTGCGTCCGTTTTTATCGTTTTAAATTCTGTCTATTCTTATCTTTAAGTTATGAGTGTATTTATATACCGCCTTTCAACTGGAAGTCCCCAGGGAAATTTACAACACAGTGAAATAAAAACAAAATCAATAAAAGGCCAGTAAAGTCCAACAAAAATTCAGTTAGGAAACAGCTGAAATCGATAAAATATTGTAAAATGAATAAAACATTGCAAGATTCAATATTCCAGTAATGCCAATCACCCCATTTCTTATTAATCTAACTCAAAGGCCTCCAGAAAAGGCTGCTCTTTAAACCTTTCTGGGAGGACTTTAGAGAAACAGCCATTTTCAACTCCTACAGGCAAGACTTCCAAATTTGGGCGGGACGGGGGAGCAGCAGTCAAACCAAAGTCTTCTCTGAGAGCCAAGCTACAAGTGATGCCTGACACAGGTTGGACGCTTGTCAGCTTCCCTCAAGTTTTGATGGGAAATGTAAGTGTCCTGGTCTTGCAGCTTAGATCTCCATTTAATTGAAGTTTACAGAGCAGCAGTCTATGGGACGGAGAACATGCGGTCAGGAGGGGATTGCAGGCGTTGGGCTCTTTCCGGAGGCCCCCCTTCCCCTCCACTGTGTGTGTGGGTTTCTGTAAACTCAATTAAACGGAGAGCCAAGCTGTAAGACCAGGACGCGTACATTTCCCATCAAAACTTGACGGAAGCTGACGAGTGTCCAACCTGCGTCAGGCGTCACTTGTAGCTTGGCTCTTAGATTCCCACCAGCTTGACCTGTGATAAGTCTGGTTCCCAGAGGAATGTCCCTTCCTTCCCCCTCAAGTCTTGGGTTGTTTTACGCGGTTTTATTTTTTAAGTGGCAGAAAGGTAGGATAGAAATGCTCTGAAGTATTTTGGGCCAAGCTAGATGATACCACATCCATGAGTCTGCTTTGGGGGTGCAGTGGACGCTGGGATGCGATATCATCTAGCTTTGGCCCTATGCCAGTGTTTGTGCTGAGTGATGTCTGAAGTCGAGAACAGTCCTGGTTGACTCACCCCGTTCTTTTTCTCTGTCTTCTCGTCTAGCCCAAGCCAAGATTCCTCCCACCAGCTCAGAGCCTCCGGAGACCTCCCTGCCTTCTACAGCTGCCATCCTGCCAGTGAACTACCGGCTCTCCAACACCCGCCTGGCTTTCTTCCTGAAGGAGATGCGGCCAGTGGCTGGTGGGAACAGCAGTGCTGGCTTGACCCGCTCAGAACCTTTTGTCGTGTTCCAGACCAAGGAACTGCCCGTCCTGAATGTCTCCCTGGGGCCTTTCAGCTTGGGCCTGGCGTTGCCCAAAGAACTTCTGCAGCCGTCAAGCACCTTGGAGATCCCCGAGCGCTTGACGGTTAACTGGAAAGTGCGGGCCTTCATTGTCCGCACGCGGGTGCCCTCCAGTCAGCCCACGGCTCAGGTGCTGTTCTATGTGGCCGGGCGTGACTGGGATGACTTTGATGTGACCGAGCGGCTGCCCTGTGTGCGGCTGCATGCGTTCCGCGAAGCCCGTGAGCTCCGGGCCTCCTGCCGCCTGCGGGGCAACCTGGCCACTTGCCTTGCTCAAGCGGAGCTGCCTCAGGCCTGGTTTGGACCTTCTGCTGTTCCTCTGGGACGCAGGAAAGTATCGGATGGACTCGACTTGGCGGGGGATGCCCAGCAGGTGGAGCTGTACTACACACTGCACGCACCAGATGGGATGGGGGACTGTGGGAGTGAGCAGGGGCCACGAAGGGGCGGTGGTGGGGCCAGGACCGAGGGCCCTACACAGCACCCGCTTCTGCGAATCGGCAGCTTGAGGCTGGTCCAGCCACCGCCCACTCAGCCTTTACAGGAGCAGCGCCTGGACGACAACATCTTCATCCACCTTCCCGAGAAGCCTCTCAAGCCGGGAGAGGTGCTCAGCATCGTCCTTTACCTGATGGGCAATTCCACGGTGGAGCATTTCACACTCAGGTAAGTTGCCCTTTGCAGTGGAATCATAAAGAGACTTTCCAGGTTGATGAAAAGTCCAGAACAACCTTGGATCTCACAGTCTATGGGTGGATCTCTCTCATTGGGAGCTCTGAGGGATCGTGGCCATTTTGGGGGTCCATTCAAGTTGCCTTGCAAATAGGTTCATTGATCTTCTTGCAAGCTTTGGTGTTCCATGGCTAGCTTGGAGATCTTGTTGACTGTTGTGGGAAACAGGATGCTGCACTAGATGGATCTAGCAGAGACCCGTGGTCCTCTGCGTGAAGATACTTGATAACAGAGCTGGGAAGAATCTCCCTGGAGAACTCCTGCCTCTAGAAGAGACTGTGGTGCATGCACAAGGTCACAGGTCCATCATGTTCCTGCAGTCTTCTGCATGAAGATACCTGATAACAGAGCTGGGAAGTGTCTCCCTGGAGAACTACTGCTTCTAGGGGAAGAGACCATGGTATATGTAGAAGGTCAGACTGTGGCATCTGCAGCTAAGGACCTCAGGTAGCAGGCATAAAGAAAGACCTTGCTTGGTGTAGACTCTGGGGGTCTCTGCAAGTCAAACACTGAGACAGACGGAGCTGATTTGGTATAGGGCAGCTTCCTATAGTGAGCCATAACAAAGGGATGAAACACCTGCAAATATTCTGAGGTTCACTCCTTGGCATCTTCCATTAAGAGAAGGATCTTGGGTAATAAGGTGGGTGAAGACTGCTTGGTGAGGTGCTGCCAGATGGCTCAATAAACAGTATTTTTATGTGTTAATTGAGAAGTGAAATTTATTTCGGAGGCCTCTGCCTGGCCACTGGATGTTAATCTGGAAGGACCTTTGACCTGATCCAGCGGGGCTCTGCTGATATTCTTTCCCAAACTTGCTACATCTCTGGCTGACTCCCCTTGCGTTAACGTCTGTTAATTTGCACAGCCTCTACCAGAAAGTGCGAGATTACCCACCACTATTTAGTTCATTGAACTGTACCCGGGGATGCCCAAAAACCCCTTAGAGGGCTACTGTGAGGAGCGGAGCTCGAAGTCCTTAAGAAACTGCTGTTGCCTTTCCTCTTTTTCTTGCTGCTTGGCAGGGTGAAGGCTAAGAAAGGAGTCAACCTGCTCAACACGAGAACTAGAAACCCCCAGTGGCTGGTGAATTCGGAGCTGCAAACTGGCAGCAAACACTCCACGGCAACGGTTGACGTGGCCTGGATCGGAGGCACCTTGCCCAGGTAGGGCTCCCTTCCGAGATTCCTGCAAGTGTGAACTAAGGGCCAAGCTAGAAGTGACGAATTACACGTGAATGGCAAGTGAACAGACTCACATGTATTCCTCCCTGTTCACTTGCACTCCACTAGCACTCCACACGTAATGATCGAGTGGAGTGCAAGTGGAGTGCAAGTAAACAGGGAGGAATACATGTGAGTCTGTTCACTTGCCAGGCAAGTGTAATTCGTCACTTCTAGCTTGGCCCTAAGTACTTTTGAGCAAATCTTTGAAACTGTGATGGCCAGAAGTGTGCTTCATTATTTATTGCTTCTTTTGGGAAAGATGTGATGTGGGTTTATGCACCCTGTGGAGGAAGTGAATACAAATAACTTTTTCCTCCCTCTCCCATCGTCGTAGTCTTCTGTGCCACCCAATTACATGGGTGGACAGTCGTTTCAAGAAGAAGTATCTTTCCACATAGCGCATAAATAACTTGTCAAACTCACTGCCACATAATGTATGCAAGGCTGCTAATTTTGGATGGCTTTAAAGGAGTTTAAACAAATTCATGGACGAGCAGTCCATCAATGGCTCGTAGCCAAGATAGCTCAATGGATCGGCTTACCATTGATTTTCTCTGTTGCTTGCTGCTGCTCCAAGCTGCGGTGGGAGAAAAATTAAGATGTTGTAGGCCTCTGCATGGTTATGTCACTTCTGGGTACAACCCGGAAGTGACAATGGGTAGCTTTAGGACGGAGACCCTAGCAAAACCACTGGTGTTGTTCCAGCCCCCATGTCCCTGAGCCCATCCTCCTGTGGTTTCCAGGCTTGGCCTGGCTACCCAATCAATGGACTTCCCCCATCCCAGTCCATTAAATACCTGTTGGTGAAATGAGAGCATTAACAGAGGAGGGCTGTTGCCTTCATACCATGCTTGTAAGCAGATCTGTCTTCCCTCTGTGGGTAAAAAGGATATTGGGTGAGGTGGGCGCTTGATTTTGATCCAGCTGGGCTGTCCTTTCATTCTGCAGCCCACCTCCTCTTTGTAAGGGCTCCTTGTCCAGTGAATGTGGTGTCTGGAAGTGCTTAAGAGAGGACATACCTATGGTGGATCTTCTTGGACATCCAGGAAGGATTGTCCTTTGGCCAGATGTCTTGCATCTAACTACCTATTGAAGGGGGCGGAAGGTAATGGTGGGGCATCCAACAGGGGAAGGATTAAATTCCAGCCAAACTGACAACAGTTCCGTCTCTCACAGAAACTGGATTGCAAACATTCTTGACAGATTTTACTCCCTGGACAGCTGGAATATTCACAAACGTTTTGTGACATTACAGCAGTGCAATGTGCCAGGCTTCAGAACAACAAGCACAATGCAGTATAAATGATAAGCGGTTTATATGTTTTTCTAAAAACAAACAGATTTTAACTTTTAAGAGCTTGTTCACTTCTAGTTGCACTCTTTTGTATCTTTGTGGAAATGGTCTTGGGTTAATTGCCACAAAAATACAGTAGATAAATATAGATTACAGAATCTTTACATGCCACATTTGTTTATTTCCTCATTTATCTTTTTTTTTTGAGTCAGTTAACCCAAGGCCATTTCCCCCCAGATGCAGAAGGATAAAACTATTAAAAGGAAAATATTAAAATGGCTTTTTCCTTCCAAAGTGATGTTATGGAATGTTCATGAACACTCCAAATGTCCAGGGAACAAATACCATTAGAGTATGTATGTTCCAGCCTCTGTGAGAGAAAGGCAGTTGTACATTTGTCTGGGTTTTGAATCCTTACATAAACCCCAGGAGCAGGCTGAAGACTGGAAAGATGTTAGGGAAGTTATAGGCAAGGGAACACTGAAGGAGTAGGTGGTGAAAAACAGAAACCTCTGGTGCTTGCGGTAGTGACGCCTGTGATACATATGATACGTATAGACTGAGCTGATGGGATGGGATGCTCATGGACATTAAACCTGTGGAGGGTTCTGCTGTCCAGTTTGTGAGTAAAGGAACAGTGATCTATTTGGCTAGGTTGTAAACATCACACAGGCCCTAAGGACAAGAGTCATTTTGGGGGGTAGAATGAGGACTGGGAAGAAGGGCCCAATAGCAGAGGAGTTAAGGAAGCCAAGAAACAAGGTGGCGAATAGGAAGGTGCGATGTGCTTATTGCATTTTTTAACCTAGTTTGAAGCTCAAGGGCTCTGAAAGCTTGCAGCACAAATTTCAGTGGGAAAAATAATGAGTGAGGTCTTGGTCTAGGCACAATTGGAAAAGATGTCTGGCTGCTGTCTCTTCTCCCTCTGGCTTTGTTGATGGAAGCTGGGAAGAGGGGGGACTCCCCAGTGAATTTGGATCCAGGCACCATAGAGGGGTGCCTGGTTGCTGCTGCTTCCTCTTTGGTCCTTGATGGCAGCATCCAGTAGCTGGGATGAAGGGAGTTCTCAGCTGGATTTGCATCCAGGCATGGTCGAAGCATGCCTGGCTGCTGCTGCCTCTGATCTCAGGGATGCGAGAAGGCGTAGACTGAGAATCTGAGGGAAAGGGAAACGAAGGAGCAGGGTGGAGGCAATTTCATGTATTGATTTGAATGAACCAGCCAAACCTTTAGCTGCGGGCTTCTGGTTCATTATTGATGAAGCACCTCAAATCTCTCCATGCTGTACAAAGTGCATGGAAGAAACAAAAGGCTCCTGCCTGCAGGCTGACTGTCTAAAAAGGCACATGAAGAACAAAGGCAGAGAGGGAAGGGTGCTGGGCAGAAAAGATTTAAAAATAGAAGATTCTCCAAACCGAGAAGGGCTTCGCTCCTTGGTCAGAGAGGCAATACTGTAGAGTGGGAATGCCGCAATACCAGGGCAACGCCCGAGGAGGGAACGAGGTTCCCCCTGGCTCATTGCTGAGCAATCTTGCAAGCAACCATTGCTTCATTTTCATTCCCCACTCTGAGCACCGAGAGCATCCGTGTGAGGCATTTCCCTGATCTCGGTCTCCTCGCTGCCTGGTTGCTTCTTTATCTCCTCTCTGTCCAGTTTCTTCGCTGGACTACACCTCGTTTTTTCCCAGCTTTGGGGAACCACTCTTCCTTCCTGAATTCCTCCCTCTTCCCTCTCCTTGCTTTTTGGCACCCTTTCCTGAGGATTCTCAATGGCTCAGCCTGGCCGAATCTCCAATCGGCCAGCTGTCCTCGCTGCAAGTGATGATAACCCCAATCTCCCTCCCTGAGCAGGTGGCTTAACCCCCAGCTGGGAATCTGGTTATCTCGATTGAACACACTCCCTGCCTGGTGCTTGCCTTTACGCTGTCCGGTGACTCGGCTGCCTGGAAATTTATTCCCAGATCTTGTGGCTTTGAATGTGGTCCCAAAGCATTTTTGCCCCCCCCGCCACCCCCCTCCCCATCTGTTCTGTAGCTGGGAAGAAGTGCCACGATGGAGGGGGGGGGGGAGAAACAATCAGGAAGTCAGGTGAAGCAAGGGACTGTGAAGGACTTTCCAGCCAGTTTCTATTCCTGTCCTTTTATCCTTGTATCTCAGAAATATGGGTGTCCAAAGGGTTCAGTTGCTCTATATTTCTGCCTCTCTGGCAATTGTTCAAGGAAATTTATTTATTTATTTCAAATTTGTATTCCGCCCTCCCCGCGAGCGGGCTTAGGGCGGATAACAACATATAAAAATACAATTAAAAATTCATGTTCATTAAAAACAGCTGTAATGACCAGCTGTACTCTCCGGGTCAGGCTCAAGGGCAGCCCCGCGTAGAGTGAGTTACAGTAATCTAGCCTAGAGATGACCGTTGCCTGGATCACTGTAGTTAAGTCCCGGGTTGACAAGTAAGGGACAAGTTGCCTGGTCTGCCGCAGATGGAAAAAAGAGGACCTGACAACCGCTGTGACCTGTGCCTCCATTTTCAGGGAGGCATCCAAGGTCACCCCCAGGCTCTTAACCCTCGGAACTGGCCTGACCCATCGGAACCCTCCTGACCCATCGGCTGTTTCTCAGAGCACTTTGTGTGTAGCCTTTGGTGAATCAGCCTTGGCATCAATCTCTCGTCATTGAAATGGGTACAAATAATTTCCTTGAGAGAATAATTGCAGGGAAGGATTTTGGCTTAGCCGTAGAGGAGATACTTTTCATGTAGAAGGTCCCAAGTTCAATCGTTGCAGTCACCATTTTAAAAAGGATAACAGGAAGAGGCCATCTCTGCTGGCCATAGTGGATTTTACTGGGCTAACTGGACCAGGAGTCTGACTCAACATCGTACGGCCTTGTCTGCTATTAGTGATCTGCTTATTGAGAAACTCCTGACAAACCACTGAGAAGTTTCTGGCCTACCTTATAAGATTGTTGTGCGGGCAAACTCTCCTTTATTATTTTGCCTGACAAAAAGTTAGAAGGGAAAATGAGTGAGCCTCCAAGGTCTCCCAGTGCAACCTTATGGTAGCAAACAAGAGAAAATGTGGATTCCATTCTCTGGACCAGGTCTGCACATCCTCGGCACTGCCAACCCATATGTGGTGTGCCAAACTCGTAGCCTTATGGTAAGGCTGCATCTGGGATGCAGGGTTCTACAGAAGGGGAGACGGCTGGGTTGGCTTTGAACAAGTCCACGATTTGGCACCCACTTTGAGAGTTTTGGAAACCAGAGAACAAGCACGCTATGCTTATTAAAAAAAGAGAGTGAGCGAGAGAGAATAAAGCCATCTTGCAAGCAATGTGAAACCAAAGGCACAGATCAAAGGCCCAGCTTCCCTGCCCGAGGAAGCTTCCTGGAGAGCAACTGATAAGCCTTTGTAGCAGGCTTGTTTTAAACCGAGTTCCTCAAGGAGGGAAGCACCCAGATGCTCAGCTGTGATTTCTCAGCTTCGGAGATGAATTGGAGAGAGAAAAGGCAAGGGAGATGCGGGCACCAGGAGGAAGAAAGCTTTTTGAATACAGGCCTTCGAATCAGCACCTCTTCCTTTTATGCACAGGTTTGCTTCAAAGGCGCAGGAGTTGTAGGGACAACACAATCTGTTCCGTTTCTTGTTAGTCTCTGGCAGCCTTTGCAGATGCTTTTAGGAGCGAGGCAAAGAGCATTTTTTTCCAGATTGTCATATCTAAATTTCGTTAATCTGGGTTAAAAAGAAGGTCGGCACATGTTTCCCACCTCCCCTTTAAATCAGAGAATACCTTCTGGAGGATGTCTCTTTCTTTCATTGCAGACTTGTAAATATACTTTCAAGTTCTAGATAACAGGACCAACAACAGGACTTGTGTGTGTGTACTGGGGGGGGGGAGCTTGGCTCAGCACCCACTTTCCCATCTAGATCCAGAGGAGTTAGCCGTGCTAGTCTGTAGTTGCAAAATAGTAAAGAGTTTAGTAGCACCTTTAAGACTAACCAATTTATTTGTATCATAAGCTTTCGAGAACCACAGTTCTCTTTGTCAGATGCATCAACTAATTGAAACTGAACCCAGACAAGACCGAAGTGATGCTTGTTGAGAAGGCAGAGCTCTTGAAGGATATTGTACTCCCCACTTTCGATGGTGTTTGTTTGACTCTCACTGACTCAGTTAAGAGCCTAGGAGTTATACTGGATCCAGTGCTACTACTAGAAAAACAAGTTAAGGCAGCGGCAAAAAATGCTTACTACAACCTCACTCTAGCCTGGAAGGTGGCTTCTTATCTCAACATGGCCGACCTGGCCACCTAGATCCATGCTATGGTAACATCAGAGCTTGACTATTGTAATGCACTATACATTGGTCTCCCAACTAAGCTAACTAGGAGGCTCCAGTTAGTGCAAAATGCTGCAGCTCGACTGTTATCAGGAGCAGGAGTATCACTCCCGTTCAACAGTCACTGAGCAGTTACTGTGCTCAGTTCAAGGTATTGGTTATTACATACAAAGCTCTTCATGGCCTTGGTTTGGCATACCTGCGGGACCCCCTCCCTCCCTACGTTCTTCTACGGCAGCTTCGCTCATCTGAACAGGCTCTCCTGCAGGTGCCACCCTGCACATGGGCGAAATCAACAGCAGCCCGTACAGGGGCTTTCTCTGTGGTGGCCCCTTCCCTGTGGAATGGCCTGCCTGAGGAGGTGAGGAAAGCACCCACTCTCCTGGCTTTCCACAAACGATGCAAAACTGAATTATTCAAAAAGGCTTTTTACTCAAATGGGAGGGCTGTATTGTAGGGATGGGGTCTCAGATGCTTCGCTAATGAGTTAGTGACCATAGACTTCATCACCATGTTGCCTTACATATTATCTGTTGTTTTAAATATGTACTCCTATGTACTACTTGTGCTTTAAGTTGTCTAATGTCAATCCTAGAAGTGATTATGTTCTGTTTCAGTATTTTCTTCTACTTTGTATTGGATTCTTGCTAACGCTATGCCTTTTTAAGCTGGTATCTATTTACCCTATGGCATTGTTTTGGGAAATGTACTTGATACGGATTGTACTAATCTCATACTGTGTAATCCGCCTTCAGTCTCGGTGAGAAAGGCGGACTATAAATGACATAAATAAAAAAATAAAAATAAAAAATAGTTTTAAAGGTGCTGTTGGGTTCTTTACTATTTTCCCATCTAAGTCCTTTGTAAGACACTGACCCTTCTACCTTCCATCTTGCTGCACTCTACATGAAATATCGTTTTTTTCCTCAGTTGTAATAACAATTAGATGTAGTATTTCAAAAGCCATCTAGATTTTCTGTTAAAATTTAACACAGTAGCATATTAAGAGTTTCTGTCCCAGAGTGTGAACAACAAGAACGTACCACTGGTACCTCTTGCCAAGTACAACATTCCTCCTGCCAGTTGAGGTCACCCCATTGTTTTGTGGGTTTTGGACTTTGAGTTAGCAGGAAATTTCTGGAGGGGAAAAACAACACAGTTGGCTGCTTTGCCTTTTAGGAACTTGATACGAGCCTGTTCTTTGCTTCTTTGGGCTTGTGGGGGTGGCTCCATTGCTCCTGTTCACCAGCCAGGCTATCAGGCAAGCTACCGATCTGACTGGAGATTGTGGGGAGAGAAGAGGAGGAAATAAGGACCGATATTTTTATTATATTTACTGATCAAACAAGGCAATATGTGCAGATCCCTGCCCTGAAATGCGTGGCCATGTCAATGGAGTGCAGGACAAACTCAACAGTCCAGATCCAAAGGTTGCATTATACCGTTGGGGGGAAAAGGATTGGCCTCTGCCCTGGAAAGGCCTGGCGGGGGATGTCAGGAGAGCAGGGGTCATTTCGTAGAAAAAGAGCTGCAGGAACTCATTAGCATAACTCATTAGCATATGCCACACTCCTTGATCGGGTCAAAATGGCTGGGGTTTGGCTGCTACCAGACTGGGGAGTGTTCTCCCACCTGGCAGTGGCCCGATGAGGGCCCTTTCGGTCCCAATCCAGGCCGAAACAGGCCCAAAATGGCTCAAAACAGCCATTTTGGGCAAGTTTTGGCCTGCATCAGGGCCAAAATGGTCAAGATCTGGTCAGCACTGGGCAGGGGAGGGGTCCTCTGCCAGGCACAAACCCAATTCTGACGGTTTGGGTCCTGGATCCTGGCCGAAACTGGCCCCAGATGGCCAAAAATGTCCATTTGGGCCCCATTTGGGCCCAGATCAGGGCCGAAACAGCCAGGACCAGGTAAGTGCCAGGCAGGGGAGGGTTCCCCCACCCGGCACTGACCCGATCCTGGCCATTCTGGCTCCGATCCCAGCGGGAATGGGGCCAAAATGGCCAAAAATGGCAATTTTGGGCCCGTTTCGGCCTGGATCAGGGCTGAAATGGCTGGGACTGGGTTGGTGCCAGGAGGGGAGGCTTCCTCCGCCCGGCACCAACCCAATCCTGGCTGTTTCGGCCCCAATCCCAGCAGAAAATGACCAAAAGTGGCCATTTTGGGCCTTTCAGGCCCAGATCAGAGCTGAAATGGCCTGGATCAGGTTGGAGCTGGGCGGGGGAACCCTCCCCTGCCTGGTACTGACTCAGTCCGGGCTGTTTTGGCCCTGATCCGGGCCCAAAAGGGCCCAAAAGTCTGAAAATGGCCCTTTTGGGCCAGGATTGGGGCCGAAACGACTGGGCCCAGGTTGCTGCCGGGTGGAGGGCGCTTCCCCCACCTGACACTGACCCGGCCCATTGGCCATTTTGGCCCTAATTGAGGCCTAAACGGCCCTAAAGTCAGATGGGTGGGGCTATGTGACCTGAGGAAACTGCCGGAACGGTGTTCCGGTGTGTTCTCCCTCGAAATGAGCCCTGCAGGAGAGCCCCCACTCTCCTGGCTTTCGGCAAATGATATAAAACCCGAATTATTCAAAAAGGCTTTTTACTCAGATAGGAGGTCTGTATTGTAGAGAGGGAAATCTCAGATGCTCTGCTAATGAGTTAGGAACCATAGACTTCACCACTGTGTTGTATTGGATTCCTGGTAAGTTTGTGAACTTGTATCTATTTACCCTATTGCATTGTTTATGGAAATGTTCTTGATATTGATTGTACTAATCTCACACTGTGTAATCCGCCTTGAGTCTCAGTGAGAAAGGCGGACTATAAATGACATAAATTTATTTAATTATTAAATGAACATGGGGGAAATTAGCATTTAGCATTATAATGTCTCCCCCAGTCCATGTGTGAAGCTAAGGGGCTGTAGGGCCCCCATTTCCTTCCTTTAAGCACAAGGACCTGTTTCCATCTCAAAGTGGCCAGAATGCTGGATGGAGTCCAAGCCCATTCCCTATGAGCCTGGGAGATCTGCAGTTTGCCAAGAAGCCGGAGCTCCACTCCTCCATTTATGTCTGTTATATATTTTTAGCTGTAATGAGATGAAGGGGCTGGCCCCAAACCAGGGAAAGAGCTGGCTGGCTGGCTTGCTCTCGGCTTGCCGATTAAATTTTGCCTTGAAAGGTTAGAGGCAGGCGATGAATGTAAAGCGATTACAGTCACCTTTTAAGAAAACAACCCGATCAAATGTTACTGCTGGGGAGAGTAGGGGACAACTTTGAGTACCACTCCACCCGGGGAGGGGGGTTTTGACATCAAAAGCTTTAATTTGTCTCGGCATTTCAGCGCTAGCTACCCAAGCAGAGCGCTGATGATTTCTTGCGAAGAAGGTGTGCAGCGAGGCGTCTTGGAGGGGCGGGAGACTTTAGGGCTGAGCAAATGTTTCCTATTTCATTTCTTTTCATACTTGTTTATATTCTTGTCAATGGTTTCGCTTCTTGGCTTTTTAGTTTGTTTCCCCCCTGTCCTTGGTTCCTTTGTGTTTGTGCATACACATCGTACATTTTTATATACAACATACATTATTTATGTATACAGTGTTCATCATTTAAGCATAAAATATACGTCTAATGTATAATCCTGATTTACAACCACAGTTAGCATTGAAAAGGTGTATATTTTATGGAGGGGGGCGGGATTGGAGCATCACGCTTTGTTTCATGCAAAGAGGGGGGGAAAGTAAAATCAAAATGGGGATGCTTTTTTCACCAATTCAGCAGGGATGAAAAATAAGAAAGCATCTCTGTGTTATAGCTCAGGTCTCTGGGAAGAGCTTGGCCTACAGGGGTGCTGTAATTATTTGGCTAAGGACATTCTCATTTCCATGAAGTAACATAGAAATGGGAATGTGAACAAAAACCAGCTCACTCATCCGAGGTCACTGTGCTTAAGGGGGTATTGCACCGTCTCCCGAATTTTTGAAAGCATAGAAACATTTGTTTGTGAATGAAAATTGGAGGCACACTGTAATCTTATACCTGAATGCTTTGCTTTTAGAGTGTGCAAGAATGATTCATTTACAGCGGAGCTTACTCCCAGTGTGTCTCTGCGTGACAATCTGTTCTGGGTATGGTCTTCTGCTTGGAAAGTATACACAGCCTGCAAAGAAAACTGTGCTTCTCATATGGGTTTTTGAGTGACATTTGGATCATGGTGGACTCCTATTTTTTTCCATATACGATTACCCTTCATTGTTTGTTTCTTCTTCCCAGAACGCAAGTGCTTTAATCTAACACCCACAACAGTTAAACTGGAAGCCATTAGCCTGTCAGCATCTAACATCAATGGATAGCATGACAGGGTCTTAAGATTTGGACCTGGAAAATCTGCTTTTTTCCTCTGTCATCTTTTAAATTTTGCCCGATGAAGAGCTCTGATGCGCTCTAAAGCCTGCACAAATGTTTTGTGTCATTTTGCTTGGCTTCAACAAAAGGTTTTATATGGATTTTGCTTTTTGTTCTAAATCTGGCACAAGGTAGGGCTCAGCTGGAAGGCCTCTTGTACAGCACAAATTTTGTAATGGCTAGTTTAGAAGCGCCTGAACATTACCAGTTTTTGAATTCTTATGCCGTAATGCTTAGGCATGCCCAGGGCTTTTTTCCTGGGAAAAGAGGTGGTGGAACTCGGTGGGTTGCCCTCGAAGAAAATGGTCACATGGCTGGTGGCCCCGCCCCCTGATCTCCAGACAGAGGGGAGTTCAGATTGCCCTCTGCGCTGCTCAGCGGCACGGAGGGCACTCTAAACTCCCCTCTGTCTGGAGATCAGGGGGCGGGGCCACCAGCCATGTGACCATTTTCAAGAGGTTCCGGAACTCTGTTCCACCACGTTCCTGATGAAAAAAAGCCCTGGGTATGCCAAACAGTTGGTGTCATATTTCAGAGACGCTGTTGTACAGGATATGATTCTGCCCAAATGCCAGAAGATCTTATCAGTGATAGACCTTGCCAGTTTCTGTTCTGCTCCAGATCTTCCCAATTTGCTCTCTTTTTGTTTTACAAAACAAAAAGAAAGATGAGGGACTGGGGGCTGAACTACAAGTGGAGATTTCTTCTGTGTTTATTTTAAAGGACACTTTTTTCTTTTGTAAATGCAACTCTCCACAATTGCTTTGATAAGATCAAGAACAGTCTGTGGGGGAGAGGGGGGAACATTAACCCTGCTCTTCCCTCACTGGAAAAAGCCATCCTGTTTTTAGTATTTCTACTCCTTCCCATCCATAGCAAGGATCATAGAATCATAGGGTTGGAAGGGACCTCCAGGGTCATCTAGTCCAACCCCCTGCACAATGCAGGAAATGCACAACTACCCCCCCCCCCCCACACACACACCCAGTGATCCCTGCTCCATGCCCATAAGATGGCAAAACACTGTCAGGATCCCCCGCCAAACTGGCCTGGGGAAAATTGCTTCCTGACCCCAAAGTGGCAATCAGCATTACCTTGGGTGTGTAGGAAGGGGCCACAAGAACTAAGCACTGATAACCCTTCCTGCCTTCCCTCTCATGATCTGCACAGGTTCACAGAATCAGCACTGCTGACATATGGCTATTTAGACTCTGCTTAAAATCCTCCAAAAAAGGAGAGCCCACCATCTCTGGAGAAAGCCTGTTCCACTGAGGGACCGCTCTGACTGTCAGGATGTTCTTTCTAATGTTTAGCTGAAAACTCTTTTGATTTAATTTTAACCCGTTGGTTCTGGTCCGACCTTCTGGGGCAGCGGAAAACGACTCTGCGCCAGCCTCTGTAGCAGCCGCTCAGGAGTTGCTTTTTCCAGAAAGAAAACAGCAGGGGTGGAAAGGGTTAATCTCACCCCTCCCCAGCTGTTCTCCTCCTCGATAAAGCAGTCTTGGAAGCTCTCCTTGTGAAAGACAACTGCCCTTGTTTAAAATTACGGCAGACAAAACAGTAGTTGAGCAAACTGATTTCTGCACCCATATTCCCGTTTTGTGCCCCTGCCTCCCTGCAACATCCTGGATTATGTATGGCCTTGCAAGCGGTTGTGACAGTCCATGACATTTCTTACTGGTACTGTCTGCCTCAGGGGGATCAGAGCAGAAGGAGGGAGGTCCCACTTTGACCATTTTTGTACCGGGACTCCGGCCGCTTACACCAGCTTACTTTGACCCCTATTTGCCTGCCAAACGTTCTGGTAAGATGAGGGGGGCGGCTTCTCCCCAAAGAGTTCCTGTGTGTTGCTCCTTCCCATTCCAGTCTCTGTGGGTCCATTCTGCCCCCCCCCCCCCGAGCTTTAACTCTCTTCCTCTGCAGTCATTTTTTTTTGCTTCCTGGGTGTTCTTGATGCATGTGGAAATTCTGGATGATCTATAGCTGCTTGTCTCCGCCTGTCAACTCATCCCACGAACCGGCTCATACACTTGCAGTTTTTGCACAAAGGGTTGCCAGCCTCCAGGTAGTGGCTGGAGATCTCCCGGAATTACAACTGGTCTCCAGGCCACAGAGATCAGTTCACCTGGAGAAAATGGCTACTTTTGGGGGTGGACTCTATGGAATGATGCCATGCCAAGTTCCTTTTCCTCCCCAAACCCCACTTTCTCCAGGTTTCTCCAGGTTTCACCCCCCCCCCCCCAAGATCTCCAGGAATTTCCCAACTTGGAGCTGGCAACCCTATTTGCATATGTATGACCCAGGCAGATTCTGTGCTTGCCAGTAATGTTCCTGGGCCGATACGCAGGAGAGGAACATTTTCACGGTGATCTTAGCTGCACGAGACCTGCGTTCTTTTGGGAGACTTTTGTGTGGCTATTCTTCATGTTTAAATTGAATTTGATTCAGTGATTTTTTTTTAAAAAGAGTTCATTAATTTCATTCTATCCCCAGGGCCCAACGATGGCCTGGGTTTGCAATTTAAACAAACAAGGAAGGGATGGCAAATTGGATCTCCTGTCCCTGCCTCCGAAACCCTTATTTTTTGTGCTTGAGTTATTTATGACTGTAATATTAACCATGTACAGCATTTCCCAATCAACTGAGTGTTCTCTGTGGACATCAGTCCTGTGCCAGCTGCAGCCTGCTGGATTGCGCAGTATGAATTCACTGTTTTTGGCTCTAAATGGGGGCCCAGACAGATTTTGAACCTTCTGCTTATGTTTAATATAAATCAGTGGGAAGTGTGTTTGGAAATGCCTGCTTGGATTTAATTAGGCTGCCCCACCTATTTCTTCTGCCCTCATTTCCCCTCAGATCCCTCCATCTCTGCAACCATGAGGGTTTTCCCACTTTTAAACATCTCTGTTAATTCTCTCATGGTTCTCCTTATGCCCCCAAACTCTCTGCTATGAGTGGCTTCCGTCAGATCTGTCCTCCATATTGACACTCTAGGAATTTCCCCATATGTCTGTGGTCTTTACCATGAAGATATGGAGAAATTCCTAGACTGTCACCCAGAAGTGCCATCACATCCTCTCCAAACTCCATCCTCTCCAGACACTGCCCTCAAAGCCTCCCAGCATTCGCTGTGACTGTGCTGGCAATCTAACGTTCAAATGCTCCTCCATTATTGTTTAACATCTATATGCGCCCCCTTGCCCAGTTGGTGCGAAGTTTCGGACTTGGGTGTCATCAATATGCAGATGACACCCAGTTGTATCTGATGATGGACAGCCGGCCCGTCTCAGCCCCAGATGTCCTGGAACATGCTTTTGCAGCTGTGACTGGTTGGTTGAAGCAGAGTCGGCTGAAACTGAACCCAACAAAGATGGAGGTCCTGTACTTGAGCCATGGGGGATTAGGTTCGGGACTCCAGCTCCCAGCACTCGATGGGGCACTGTTAGTGCCAGTTCCGAGGGTTAAGAGCCTGGGGGTGACCTTGGATGCCTCCCTGAAAATGGAGGCACAGGTCACAGCGGTTGTCAGGTCCTCTTTTTCCCATCTGCGGCAGACGAGGCAACTTGTCCCATACCTGTCAACCCGGGACTTAACTACAGTGATCCAGGCAACGGCCATCTCTAGGCTAGATTACTGTAACTTGCTGTACGCGGGGCTGCCCTTGAGCCTGACCCGGAGATTACAGCTGGTACAAAATGCAGCGGCGCATGTTATTATGAGAGTAACAAATAGGGCACATATAACACCGTTCTTACGCAAGCTACATTGGTTACCAATGGAGTACCAGATTAGATTCAAGGTTCTGGTATTGACCTATAAGGCCCTGTGCGGACTGGGACCAGTGTATCTACGGGACCGTCTCTCCCCATATATTCCCCAGAGGACACTCCGATCAGGGGACAAACAGCTGTTGGTGGTCCCTGGCCCCAAGGAGGCCCGTCTAGCCTCAACTAGAGCCAGGGCCTTTTCGGTCCTGGCTCCTACCTGGTGGAACGCTCTGTCTGCTGAAATCAGGGCCGGGCAGGACCTACTATCTTTTTGCCAAGACTGCAAGACAGAGTTGTTCCGCCAGGCATATTGCTGAGGCTGGGCCTCTGCCGGCCTGGAAAAAAGGGGTGTATAAAACCCTCCCTGTGAAGGCTGTCCACCATCCTGTTTTAAATGTGTTGTTTTTAATTAACATGAATTTTTAATTGTATTTTTAATATGTTGTTATCCGCCCTGAGCCCGCTTGCGGGGAGGGCGGAATACAAATTTGAAATAAATAAATAAATATCCAACTGCCCCCCCTCCCCAAAACTTCTCTTCTAAACATAGAAGACTGGCATACTGGGGAGAAAGCAAGGCTGGAACTTTCCTCTCTGAAGTATAGCATGCCTAACCTTAACTCTGTCTGCCCGGGGTTGCCAGGTCCCCTTACCCTCCTGGTGCGAGGTGCGGACCCGGCACTTACCTTCTGCCTTTCGTGCACACGCGCTTCTGGTGCTGGCATGATGACGTCACTTCTGGGAAGTGACGTCAACACGCCAGCCACAGGTGTGCTCCCATGCGTTGCATGGCGCTAACTCTGACCTGTTGGGGGCCAAAATTGGCCCCAGCAAAGTGTGGTCGGCGTGACAACATTACTTCAGGAAGTGACATCCTCACACCCCTCGGGAGCACGTGCACCACGCGTGTTCCCGGAGTGCCTGCCACTGGAGGGTGACCTCCAGGGGCTTGTTGCCTCCCACTAATTGCTGATGGATCGGCGGGCAGTGGGGCAAACACCCGGGAGGGAACCCTATGTCTGCCCCAACACCACACCTAATTCCCCAATGATTTTTAGGAAATCAGCATGACCTGCATTGTAAAGGCATGCCGTTGTAGCCCAGAGTCCTGTCCACTGAACTTCATCAGGGACCAGCGAGTCTGACCTCTCCCTCCGACACACACAGTGCATTGATTCCAGTATATCACTTACTATAGCATGCTAACGAATACCTAAACCAGGAATCCCCAACGTGGGGCTCCTGGGCGCCATGGTGCCTGCCCACACTTTTCCTGGCACCCACCAAGTCTTTTTAGAAAGTGGGCGGGGCCAGGTGGAGCTTTTGCCTGGCAGGGTTTCTGATTGGCCATTGGGAGTTGATTAGCTGTGCAGATTTTTTTTTAAAAAAACGTTGCTCTGGCAGCAGCTGCCACCACAGTACAAGGATCTTCACTGTGTGCCTGAGGGAAAACTACAGCAACCATTTTGTAGCTGGCTCCACCTCCTGCAGCAACCGTTTTGTGGCAGCCATTTTGTGACTGCGCCCACCACCCTGTGCCAAAATTCCAAAGGTGCCCATAGGCTCAAAAAGGGGGCCACTGGTCTAACCACACATTAGCCTGTTTCCAAGGTTGGCCTGAAACCAGATGTGTGCTGGGCGTTCTGTACATGTAATCTTCCTCAACAGGATAAGCAGCAGTTTGCCAGGGCTGTTTCAGATCAGGAAAATGCAACAGAGGGGGAATGAATGCTCAAGCCCCTTCTCATCCCAGGGTGTGCTCCCAATCTGAGCCAGGCCCTCATGCACCTGAGAATTAAGTTTTAAAATTGCTGAGAACCTAGAGGGGATGAGAAAAGGGTGTAACTTGTGGACTGACACTTGCATTCTCTTCCCTGTCTGAGATTTTTTGGTTTGTTTAAGATTTAAGAGTTGCTACCTGTTTTTCAGCATCTCTAGAAACTGGAATTTACAATTCCTCGGAGAAACAGTATAGCCTCTGAATGACCCATGATATTCCCAAGGCATACTCTGGCATTTTTGAAAATAATAGGTTTGGTTTGTTATTCCAAGATACTCACTCTGAGATACTAAGCTTGCAGTTGTTTCAACCGCTCTAAAGCCTTAGGGTGTGTGTGAATTGAATGCTCTGGGCCTCCTATTATCTGACGCTATCCTCTTTTTCCCTGTAGGGAAGAGGAGGCCTCCTATGAGATCATGCAGCTGGACTTTGAAATGGAAAACTTTACTAGCCAGTCAGTGACGCGGCGAATCATGTGGCACATAGATTATCGAGGCCGCAACCCACCACCTGACCTGGACAGGGCTGTGACGGAGTTGACGGTAATCCAAAGAGACATCCGCGCCATCCTTCCTTTGGCGATGGTGAGTGGAAGTTGGACACGGTTGTTTGTCGTTGACTATCTCACGTCCGTCCTAGAGCTGGTTCTCCAAACTCCACTGTTTGATCTAGTTCCCCTCATTCGGAGACAGTGTGGTGCAGTGGTTGGAGTAGGGCCTGGAAGAACCAGGTTCCAATCTCAATTCTGCCATGGAAGCTTCCTGGGTGAGCTTGGGCCTGTCACATTCTTTCAGGCTAACCTATCTTACTGGATGAAATGGAAGCGAGTTTCCGTTTCACTCTGAGTTTCCATTGCGGAGAAAAATGAGTAGTATAAATGGAGTAAATAAAAGTGTGTGTGTGTTGTGTGTGTGTGAGAGAAGTGACCTCAAGTCACACCTAATTTATTGCAGTCCCATCTCAGGGACTTTCAAGGCAAGGGAGGAGCAGAAGTGGTTTGCCAGTGCCTTCCTCTGCCAAGTCTTTCTTGGTGTTCTCCCATCCTAGTAAAGACCCTGCTTAGCTTCCGAGATCTGACAAGATCGGGCTGTATAGTTTTGCAGTTCTAGAGCTGGGTTTCTTAAAAGGCATCTAGTCCAATTACCATCTCATGAAATCCAAACTTAGAACATTTTCAACAGTCCAGCTTCTGCTCGAAGCCTCAAAGGGAGGGAAGAACCGCAACTTCCCTATAATTGGTTCCATTGCCAAACTGCTCTTACCGTTAGGAAGTTTCTCCCAATGCAGCTTAAAATTATATTTGCCTTTTTTGCTGCTGCATTGCTCTGCTGGCTTGTGTTCGGCTTGTGATTGACTGCAATCCCCAAATCCTTTTCACGCACACCATAGCCAGTCTGGGTATTCCCTGAACTCTGTACCTATGCATTTGATTCATTATGCCTAAATACAGGACTTTGCATTCGTCCCTGGTGAATTTCAGTTTGCTAGGTTGGAAGACTGGGCTGAAACTATCAAGGAGGTTTTTAATAATATTTCTACCCTCTAAAGTACTAGCTATCCCTCCCAGTTTTGTGTTGTCTATGAAATTGATAAGGATTGTCCTTCATTCAAGCAGCTGATAAAAATGGTGATGAGTGCCAGATTCAGGAGAGAGAGTCCTTGTGGTACCCCACTCAGGATTTCGCTCCAGACTGATGAAGTGCCCTTGATTATCACTTTAGATACTGGTTCTTCAGCCAGTTGTGAATCCATCTGATGGTGTATATCATCACAGCTGCACTTGTGTCCAAGAATCATTACTCTCTTTCCTTGGAATAATATCACTAACCAGGGCTTTTTTTCAGCAGGAACGCAGTGGAACAGATTTCTGGCACCTCTTAAAAATAGTCACATGGCCGGTGGCCCCGCCCCCTGATCTCCAGACAGAGGGGAGTTGAGATTGCCCTCCGCACTACTGAGTGGTGCGGAGGGCAATCTAAACTCCCCTCTGTCTGGAGATCAGGGGGCAGGGCCACTGGCCATTTTTGCCAAGGGCAATTTAAACTTTAAAAGACTCCCGCCTTGTTCCAGCTGACCCAAAGTAACGTCATTGTGCGGTCTTGAGTTCCACCACCTCTTTTCCCAGAAAAAAAGCCCTGTCACTGACCATGTATTGGCAGGAGGGGATCAGAGCTGCAAGGGATTTCCCTGCTGCAAAGAAAATGCCACGCCATCCTATACAGAGCGACACCTTTCTAAGTCCATTGAAATCAATTGGCTTAGAAGAGCGTAGGATCGCCGTGTTAAGCTGGTGGATGCATCCGACTTGGAGGCTTGATTTTTCAGTGCCCAAGCCATTAGGGACCCGTGAAATGAAGCTCTTTGAAACTCAGCCTGTGCAGATTGTGCTTGTTTTTTTGAAGCTTCTCAAGACGGTCTTTTGTCAGAATTGGAATCCACTCCCAACACCAGCAAAATAGCACCCCCCTGGAGCACATTTGGTAGTGTTACCATCATCACAGTGGTACAACAGGAGCACGTGATGCTAGTTTTTGGCTGTAGGCACGTGCAGAGCAGAAAGTCCAAATCCTACCCAGGATCAGGTCTGAGTTTGAGTTGGAAGGTCACACTCGCACCCAGCAGGGCCCAGAGAAGATGCCAGCAATGAGCTCTCTCAGGAGGTGTGGCCCAGAGCTCTTGGTTAGCAAGGAACTTGGCAGGGAGTCAGATCAAAGAGATTCAAGACACAGGTTGGCGGAAGGCAGCAGGTGGGCGGAGAGGGTGAAGGAGAAGCAGGCAGAACTGCTTAGAACAAGCTTGGAGAGCCATGTAAGCAAAAGGCCAAGTCTGGATGTTGCCCAGGCAATACCCCCAAGCTGACCCAGATACATTGGCAGGCAGGCCGAAGGACAATAATGTTGCTTCCTTATCCACTCTGTAACTCTGAGCACCTGATTCCAAATTTCTTTGCTTGCCACACGCAGAATACTGTATTGGTACAGAACTAGAAAAATAGGGCTAGAAAAGGCTGAATTGGAGGGGGGCTGTAATGCTGTATTTCTTTTAGAGGATGTCTGCCCTCCCCCCCCCCACCAGTTTCCAAATCCTCCTTACCCAAACTACCTGAACAACTTCTTTCACTGGAAACCTGATGAAAAGTCCAAATGGATTTTTAGCAATTCCCTCCTTGTTTCTCGCCAGACCCTTCTGCCTGGATCTCCTTTTCTCCTTTCTCAGAATTTGCTCTTCTCAGAGCTGATGGGTTCTGGTCGGAGAGCTACTCAAGTGTTATTCAGCCTTTGTACATCGGATTGAAAATTGGGTCCCAATGTTGAACTTTATCATCATTGCTGCTTTCTCTTCTTCCTCCTCTTCTTCCTTGTTGTATTGGAAGATAGAGCAGATCATGATGGGAAGTATTACGGAGCCCCTAATTCTTGGTTCTTTTTTCAGTTTTGACCCTGACCAGAACAGTCCGGATGAGCCTGATCTCATCAGATCTCAGAAGCTAAGCAGGGTCCACCTTGGTTAGTAATTGGATGGGAGACCTCCCACAAAGGCCAGGGTTGCCGAGGCAGGCAATAGCAAACTACCTCTGATAATCCCTTGCCATGAAAACCCCGCCAGGAGGTGCCATAAGTCAGCTATGACTCGAGGGCACCACACACATTTCAGTTTTACTTCAAGAGCATGATGGGATTTGTAGTTTCCCTGAAAAGACAGTGAAAGTGTAAGACTATTGCTACAGATGGGCATGCAGAGATGCTCACACACCAGCAGTTTGCAGAATGCTGCCTGTGGATGCAAACAAGCATCTCAAAAGAGACCTGCAGCAGTGAGCTGATGTGAAGATAGTGGGATTAGAGGTTAGAAAATGTAGTATAACGTGATCTTCGTTTTGACCCTCAGGATACGGAGATCATCAACACAGCCATCCTGACGGGTCGAACGGTGGCCATCCCAGTGAAGGTCATCGCCATCGAGATGACTGGCGGCATCATGGATGTTTCAGCCGATGTGGAGTGCAAGTCTAGCAATGAAGATATCATCAAGGTGGGTGAAGGAGCCCAAGACGGAGGAGGAGGGGGTTGGAAGCAGCAGCAGTTTCAACGTGTATAGCTTGGTGCCTGGGAGAGCTGGCTAGCCAAAAATGAATTTAAGGGCAGCCCTGCTAGACTGGAGCTTTGTTCTTGCTAGCCCAGCATCCTGTTTCCCTCAGAGGGCAGCCGGATCCTTCCTTGGTTAGATGTCCCCAGATAGATTCAGGGGTGTGCTGCCTCGGCACGTGGAGGCTCTTCAGGGGTACCACATGGAAAGGGGGTTAAATAAAACCCACATTAGTTTTAAAGAGGGTGAGATCTCACAAGACTATCTTACAAGTTACGGGGCGCCATTTTGGCTACACTGGTGGCGAGCCAAAGCAAAGAGGCAGCCACGGGTAACACAACCAGACAAGAAAGGGACCCCCCCCCCCGCCCCCTGTGGAATGATTCCTCCGTGCAGTCACACCGTACTTAATTGCATATAAATTGAAATTTAAAGTGCAAAGTGCAAGAAGTATGTGCAGCACAAGAAGTGAGATTAACATACAATAAAAATACACAATAAATGACCATAGATGCAACATCCAAGATACAATACAAAATTCACACAGTCCCCAAGAAGCTGGGCTTCAAAATCGATGCTCAGTATCTACAGCCTTTGTCTTTCTGTTCTTTATTCCACAGGTCAGCAATACGTACGCCTGTCAAGACACTCCTGTTCATCAGGTAAGTGAGCAAGTCCCAGGACTCTCTTGACTCTCCTGGACTGGACACCTGCATTATGGAAAGGAAGGAAAAGCATTTATTTTGCATATAAGCTACTGAGGACTTGTTCACTTACCTGATAACCAGAAGCGTCTCGATAGGAGTACATATTGCTGACCTGTGGAATAAAGAACAGAAAGACAAAGGCTATAGATACTGACCATTGTTTTTGAAGCCCAGCTTCTTGGGGACTGTATGAATTTGGTATTGTATCTTTGATGTCACATCTATGATCATTTATTATATTTATCGTATACTAGCCGTAGAAAACCTAAGAATGCTGGGCTTCCCACAGCGGCAGCTTCCTCTGGAGGGTTGGGTGGGCTCGCCCAGCTGTCCTGCAGCAGCGACGCCCTCTGGAGGGGTGGGCGGGCTCGCCTGCCGGTTTTGTGTTAGTGGCTTCTTCTGGGGGGATGGGCGGGCTTGCCCAGCAGTCCCACAGCAGTGGCTCCCTCTGGAAGCCGCACTGGCCAGGACACACTTTTTATCCTTGTGCTCCTGCATCGGTGCACCGGGATAAATGTGCGTCGTCGGGAACACGGTTTCCCTTTTATATAGAAAGATTAATCTCACTTCTTGTACTGCGCATATTTATTGTACTTTGCACTTTAAATTTTGCACTGGTGGAAACCCAAAAGGGTGGCCACAGTCTCATGGAATAGACTTGCAAGATCTTACCACTCTGTTTTATTGAATCTCTTCTTTTTATCTTTATGATTTTTCTGCAGACCTTGGGGTTTCTCCCCCCACCCCCTGCCAATATACTTTGAACAACATTGGCCCTAGTCCATGGGGATGACCCCATTGCGAATTTTTTGGTCTTCCCGGAAGTGGAGGGACATAATTATCTGTTAGGTATCTGATACTGCCTCTGAACATGGTGGTAGCCTTCTAAGCCTATGGATTTGTCTGAGCTTTTAGAAATGCTGTCTAAGGCCTGGCTCCCGTATGCAGCAAAGCTGATTTAATGTATTTAAGATATTTATATCCCATCTTCCTCCCTGTCCAGGAGATCCAAGGCAGCTGTTGGGGGGTGGGAGGGTACTAAGATAATAGAAGAGATTGTATTGCTTTGACCATGGTTTGGGATGCTGCCCAATGTTGAAAAATCCCTGCAACTAGAAAACTGGCACAGTGAGTCCAGAGAGGGGAGTAGCTTTCTCCCTGTTTTTTAAAAAAAGATTTCTATTTGCGTGGCTTCTTTTTAATGTAGGGTAGCATCCAAAAGGGGAATAACCTGTCAATATGCAAGCAATTCCTTCTGTTGCAGGCATAGACTTTTTGGTCCAGTTATGCCGAGGGATGGGGGAACCTCTTCCCACCCCATCTAATTTGTCATGGGTCCAGGAGCTGTTGAGAGACAGTGTTGTGTAGTGGTGCTGCTCAGCTGGCAGCACCTTGTGGCAGTGAACTCTTCCCGATAAAAGCAATTCTGTACGACAGCTGTTGACAGCCCCATAAAATCTTTATGTCTCATTTTTATCCTTCAGTGAGCTCAGGAGTGGCATGTATGGGCCTCACCTGTATTTTATCTTCATAAGAACCCTGCAAGGTAGACTAGGCATGGGAGAGGGTGGAAATTGGCACAAAGTCCCTTGATGAGCTTTATTGGCTAAATGGGGCTTTGACTCCAGTTCTGTCTACTCCTAGGTGGGCCACATTGACCGAAGGGCCAGGTTTGGGAGGCCCGCTTAGTGTCATGTGGGCCAGTACCATTTCTTCTTGCCTTAACAGGGCCGGGTGCACGGGGGCAGGGAACCCCAAAGCTGGCTAGAGCAGAGCATTGGGCGCCATTTTTACAGGTGCCCTCGGCCCTGGCACAGTCGTGGTTTTTGTCCCGGTCAGATTGCACAAGCGAGGCCTCTGAGCACAACACATGGATGGCTCAGGTGGGCAAAGCAGCCAACTCATTTCTCCCCCCCCCTCCCCAAGTTCAAATCCATCCCCTGCTGTCCGGATTAAGCCTCGGCTTGATTTACCACAGCAGTTCTGTACGAGTCCTGCAGCCGTCTGCTGCTTCCCGTCGGGCTGTAAGATGCTTTGATGGGCTGGGGTATGACTTCCCTGCTTGTAAATCCTCGTGGGTTGCAGTTTCCCTGAATCCAGGGGAGGATCTGAGCAGGCCCAGGCATGCAAGCAGGGAAGAATGATGTCGCCCGGTAGTTGTGGTCCCCTCACCTTCTGTTTTCCATTAAGTCCCTCTCGCTCCCCCTCCTTCCGCCACTGCATGAGTTATGTCGCGCTACCGAGAGGTGTGTTGGCAAGCTCTCCTGCTTACCTGGAGAGATGTGGGTGGGGGAGGGCAATTGCTCTGTCAGGACTATAAACCTGCGCCGTCTATCAGGCAAGCCGCTATCTGTTACTGTAAATAATTCAGCATTAAGGAGAGCAGTGGAGTTGTGAGCAGCTGTCTCTGCGCTCCCCGGGTGTGTACAGCAGAGCGGGGCATAAACAACCGAAGTGGCTCTATCGATCTCCAGGCCCGAGGGACGCCAGGAACAAGCCTCCGGCACCACGAGTCACGTGAGGAGCGAGATGCAGAGGCTGCGAGCTGGTATTGCTGTACTGGAACGGACAGCTTTTCAGCTGCTACCACACAAGCGAAGCCCACGTCAGCTGTTTTTTTGGTCCAGTTATGCCGAGGGATGGGGGAACCTCTTCCCACCGCATCTAATTTGTCATGGGTCCAGGAGCTGTTGAGAGACAGTGTTGTGTAGTGGTTAGCGTGTCAGACTAGAAAACTTAATAGTAGTAGTAGAAGTAGAAGTAGTAGTAGTAGTAGTAGTAGTAGTAGTAGTAGTAGTAGTAGTAGTAATAATAATGGCATTTGATTTATATACCGCCCTTCAGGACAATTTAACGCCCACTCAGAGTAGTTTACAAAGTATGTTGTTATTATCCCCACAACAAAACACCCTGTGAGGTGGGTGGGGCTGAGAGAGCTCTGAGAGAGCTGTGACTGACCCAAGGTCACCCAGCTGGCTTCAAGTGGAGGAGCGGAGAATCAAACCCAGCTCTCCAGATTAGAGTCCTGCGCTGTTAACCAGTACACCAAACTGGCTCTCCTGGCCATGTCGACCCTAGCTAGCCATGTCAAACACAAACCTGGGTTCAAATTCCTGTTCATGAAACTTACTGGGGAGCCGTAGGCCAGTCACATGCACAGTCTCTTCCTCGGTCTAGCCTACTGCGCAAGAGTATTGTGAGGCTGAAACTGAGGGGGAAACATAGAGGTGTAATTACAAGCCAGTATTTTGTACCAGTGATGTCTAGTGGTTAGAATATAGGACTAGGAGACTGCGGCTCAAATCTCCCTCTGTTATGAATTCACTTGAGTGACTTTGGGCTTATCTCTCTCTCTCTGACTCTGATTTACCCTGCAGGATTGATGTGCTGGTAAAACTGGGGAGGGAGAAGGGAAATAATTTATACCATGTTGTGCTTTTTGGAGGAATGGTAGAATAAAAATGTAGGGAGAGAGAGAGAGAGAGATAAATGCAAGATATAAATAATTTAAAAAACCCCATGCATCAAAATCTCTTCAGGCTTGCCTTCTGCCGTTTCTCTTCAGTGGGCCCCTCTCCCTCTTACCTTAAATTGCCCCAGTAAAATTCTTCAAGCGCACAAGATCTGTACACACCCTTGGTTCTTTCCCAACCCAACTTCCTCTTGTGTGCATGAATAGATATTCCCTAAAGTGTGGCTACAGTCGAGCGTGGCCGTTCGGAAGCCCCTTCCCTGATAGTATTTGAATGGACACTCTGTGTTATTATCTGGCCCTGAAAGGCTGGCAGAGTCAGCCCCCTGGCTTGTCTCTGCAGGTTTGCTTATTAGCCTAGAGGATGTGAACGATGGCATGTCGTCTTTATTTTGATGGACGACACAATATCCAGAGATGCATTTCGGGCCTCATTTTTATTCCGATGCGGAGCTGAGATTGCCTTCCCAGACATGCTGAGCTTGTGTCTCTCGTCTGTTGAAGCCCAGCTTAAGTAGCCCTGTGGGAATCAAGGGAAATAGACCCTAGCCATGTCGAACACAAACACACACGCACACAGAGAAAACATTCCTGTGTCCTCTCAAATTAAAGTTGCTAGCAAACTCTTGTTAAACTAGGTCTTTTTTTTTTTTTTTGGCCAGGTTTGTAGCTGGGGATGGTGATGGTTCAGGAATTTTGGACCCACTTTGGAATTGTACGAAGCTGGTGTACAAAATGGGACCCCAAAGTCCAAAAGAGCTGGCGCATGCCTGATGATATGGTTGGGCCTTAGCATCTGTACTCCAGAGCTCATGGGCTTTGTGTGGGTAGTGATGGGCAGAAATTTGTCCTGTGGCCCAATTCCTATGTCTGGCTAGGAGGAATCTGTGGGGTATCAGATGCAGGGCTTTTTTCAGCTGGAATGCTGTGGAACGGAGTTCCGGAACCTCTTGAAAATGGTCACATGGCTGGTGGCCCCGCCCCCTGACCTCCAGACAGAGGGGAGTTGAGAGTGGCGCTGAGTGGCCGCTGAGTGGTGTGGAGGGCAATCTCAGCTCCCCTCTGTCTGGAGATCAGGGGGCGGGGCCACCAGCCATGTGACCATTTTCTTCGAGGGCAACCCGCTGAGTTCCACCACCTCTTTTCCCAGAAAAAAAGCCCTGATCGGGTGACTCCTCCCATCTCTCTAAAAGTTTCTGAGGAACAAGCCCCATTTTCAGTGTGCAATCTGACTTCATATATTGGCTGAGGTGTAGGCTCATTATGGATTGGTGCTGTGTCTTCATTTGAAACTAGCATCCCTGGGTTGCTTTGAACCTCGGTACCCAAAAAAGTACTTATATACCGCTTTTCTATTTACTCTCTGTTGGGGCTAATAGCAGCCGGAACTGGGAGGGGAGGTTGGATATTATCAGTCAGGGAAACTGTCTAGGAGGAAATAATTACCTCCCTGCTTCCTTAGCCACCCTGATTCATGTTTATTTATTTATTCATTTATACCCTACCTTCCAGTAAGTTAATTTATTTAATGTACATTAATTATACCTCATCCCCCCCACAGTGCCGCACCAGAGCAGTTTACATCATTCGCCTCTTCTCCGTTTTATCTTCTCCACAACCTTGCAAGGTAGATTAGTCTGAGAGTGTATGTTTGGCCCAAGATCACCCAGCAAGTACTTGTGGCACAGTGGGCATTAAAACCTGAGTTTCCCAGCTCCTTATCTGACATTCTAACCAATATACAACACTGCCCCCATGATTTTTTATACTACATTACCCATTGAAAATTCCAGGTATGGATCCTCACTGGCACATACTGTTTGGCTGTGAGCCAAGACATCGAACAATTAGGAGACCTTCTCCTCTGCGATACAGATCACTTCTGCCTTTACCTTTTCTCCTCCACCCTACTTCATCACTGATAGAAACTCTGTGCTGTCCTGAGGCGTAGGTGAAACACTTCTCTCTTGCTTCTTCCAGGAATGAGGCCTCACTCTTCAATTTCCGAGGCTCGGAGATAACATACCTAGCAAACGCCTCTAACGGTGCATTTTTTAAAAACTGTATATGCCACCACCAAAGGGAAGGGCTGTGGCTCACAGGTAGAGCATCTGCTCTGCGTACAGAAGGTCTCCGGTTCAATCCTCAGCATCTCCAGCTAAAAAGACCAGGTTGTAGATTATGTGAAAGAACGCTACATGAGACGCCAGAGGGCTGCTGCCTACCTTACAAGGTGGTTGTAAAGATTGCGGACAATCAATCTGATGTAGGGGTTATCGTTTCAAACTAGGATCTGGGAGATCCAGATTCAAATCTCTACTCTGCCATGGAATATCATTGGGTGACCTTGGGCCAGGAACTGAACTACCTCATAAGGTTGTTGTTGTAAGGATATGATAACATGAGAAGGATGTCATAATTATCTTGGGATCCTCAGTGGGGGGAAAGCAGGGCATAAATATCTTGATAAATAAAAACAAAGTCTCCCCTGAAGGCCTTTCCAAACAAGTGTTAGCTGCTGGATTTGTACACCCGTCTCTTCCTCTGTTTTTTACCAGAAGGACCCAAGGCAGTTTATAACCACACACTGTGAAATCGCAATTCAGGAACAAACAGCAACTACCCAGAACATTTTTTTAAAGTATTTATTTATTTTTACACGCAAAATACATAAAACAAAAATATATGCCTTGCTAACAAACAACCTACAAGGTCGTAAAAGAAGCACACCTGTGACCGGGTTAGCAGCCTCTGCAGTAAAAGCAGAATAGGAAATATTGAGATGCCATGAAATATGCTAAAATGCAAGGGAAAAAATGACAGGAAATAAGCAATCATTAATCGTTAAAGGTGTGCGTAAAAGCAATAGAACAATTGGTTAAAACAACAACAAAACCTCACGTTTGTCCCCCGTGTTGCTGGTGAAGGGAGAATTGTTTTGACCTGGTGCTTAAACTTTGAACGATCGGGCAACTGAACTCTTATACTTTTAGGATAGTCTTCCCCAGGGACGAACCTATTTATTCAGTTAAAACATTTTTAAGTCTGCCTTTCTTTCCTGCAATTGGGAACCATGTGGGCCTTTTGACTTTGTTTCTGGATGTTGTTCCTGTTGTCTCTTTATTTGCATGTTACTCTCCCCCCAATGGGATCGTAGCATCATTCTCCCCCTCTTTATTGCGTCTTCGGAACACCCAACCTGTGAGGTATGGTAGGTTGAGAGAGCGCAACGGGTCCAAGGTCACAGAGAAGCTAAATGGAAATTAGGATATCCCAATCACACTACAACGTTTGTGAAATCTGGTCTTAACTCTATTTTTTTTTAAATTATTATTATAATAAATTTATTCCACATTAACTTAAAACATAACCATACAAAACCCATTCCACATAAACATAATCATACAAAACCCAAAATATAACAATTCCTAAGGAGTTCCATACATCTAGAAATTCAATAGTTCTTGACAATGAATGTTAGAAGAAACAATATCTTTTTCCTGTAAAAATTGCACAATAGGAAACCATATTGCTTGGAAATTTTTTCGATAGGCTTCCAAATTCTGAATGCCTGTAGAGCAATCCACTTTACCCAATATCTCTATTTTTGACACATCCAAAAGGCCCAAAAAACAGGAGAAGGAAGGCCTGCAAAGATTGCGATTGACTTTTCAGTGACAACTCATGAGAACCCTGGGCCACAAGCGCATTGGAAGTGCTGCAATTCACCTTAACTCATGTTGCATTCTTCATAGGAAACTACTTTCTGTTGAAAAGAGTCCAGTAGCACTTTTAAGACTAACCAGCTTTACTGTAGCATAAGCTTTCTGATGAAGAGAGCTGTGATTCTCGAAAGCTTATGCTGCAGTAAAGTTGGTTAGTCTTAAAGGTGCTACTGGACTCTTTTCTATTTTGCTACTACAGACTAACACGGCTAACTCCTCTGGATCTACTTTCTGTTGAGTTAGACCTTTCATCTGTCATGGTCGATATTGTCTCCCAGGGCCTTTCACATCACCTCCTACCTGATCTTTTTAACTGGAGATGCTCAGGATTGAACCTGGGACCTTGTGCGTGCCAAGCAGATACTCTGCCACTGAGCCACGGCCCCTCCTTCTTTATTGACATGCTCAGTCTAGGATCTGTTAATCAACACTGTCTTCCCTTACCATATCTTCTCCCTCCCCCCACTTCTGCAGGTGTCTAGCAGCTGTGACTACGTCTTTGTGAGTGGCAAGGAGTCCAGGGGTTCCATGAACGCAGGGGTCTCCTTCAGCTACGATCACCTCAGCGCCCTCCTGGAAATGACCGTCTGGGTCCCCAAGCTTCCCCTTCACATTGAGCTTTCTGACTCACGGCTCAGCCAAGTGAAGGGCTGGCGGGTTCCCATCCTGCCTGACCGGAGGTAGGCAAGTGGGTCGGCAGTGTGTGGGGGGGGCAAGGAGGGGGGAGGGATTGGAATAAGGAATAATTCTTTTCCGCTGCTGAAGATTTATGAATCAGTGAACTTCTAAGGGAATAAGAGGAAAGGAGGGATCGCAATCTGCCTGAGCTGTTTGAGACAGAGGCACAGTGAGGTCTAAAAGCTATGCCAGGCTCTTTCTGAAAAGGCAGCCTCGACCATATTCGTAACGAGTCCAGTAGCACCTTTAAGATGAACCAACTTTATTGTAGCATAAGCTTTCGAGAGCCACAGCTCTCTTCGTCAGATGCATCTAACGAAGAGACCTGTGGTTCTTGAAAGCTTATGCTACAGTAAAGTTGGTTAGTCTTAAAGGTGGTACTGGACTCTTTGCTATTTTGCTACTACAGACTAACATGGCTTACTCCTCTGGATCTCAACCATATTCATATACCATGAGAGCCATTTTATGCAAGTCCATTGAGAAGTAAGTCCCATGTTGTTCAATGGGGCTCATGCTCAGGAAGGTGTCCATAGGACATGCACATTTTTGTTGATTAAATATAATAATGACTGCGCTTATATACCTCTCTTCTAGACCGATTAGTGCCCTTCTCAGATTGGTGAACAGTCCATGTCAGAGCCAAGCTACAAGTGACGAATGACACTTGCCTGGCAAGTGAACAGACTCACGGGTATTGCTCCCTGTTCACTTGCCATTCACTTGCTCAAGTGGAGCGCAAGTGAATGGCAAGTGAACAGGGAGGAATACACGTGAGTCTGTTCACTTGCCAGGCAAGTGTCATTCGTCACTTGTAGCTTGGCTCTTAGTGTTATCCCCACCATACAGCTGGGGCTGAGAGGAGTGGCTTACCCAAGGCCACCAACTGAGCTCGTGGCAGTAGTGGGATTCGAACCAGTAGAGTGCTGATTCACAGCCTAATCACTTAACCACTGTGCTACAGCAGCGTCTTGTCCCAGTTAAAAAATGGGCCCTTGGCCTTTCTGTGAATGGAGCTGCAGAATTGGTCGTCTCCTTCCTTTTCTTCCCAAGAAACAACCAACACCAAGTGATGCTCGGTGCTTAAACTGCCGCACGCCATCCTTGGTCTCCTCAAGCTGGTCTGGAGGGGCTGGAGATGTGCCGGTAGCAGGCAGCGGAGGGTCTCATCGTGGGCACCAGTCAGCACTGGGTAGAGAGCAGGAGATGGAGATCACTCCCCACGTCTGTTGTGACAAAGACAGCCATAGATTGAGGATGCGGCAAGGACCACTTTCAGAATAAAGAGTTTGGAACTTCTTGTTTGAATGGGTGAGGACAATCTGTGCTCCTGTCTCCGCACAGAGGCCTTTCTCATTTATTTCAATAAGATCCCCCCCAGCCTCCCCACCATGCCCGAGGTATTGATGAGTAAACCTTTCAAATATGGAGATCGTGACTGGACTACATTTCCCTCAATTTATGCATCCGACCCTGATTCCGGTAAAGGATCAATCTTTATCTTCTCAGATAATGGTTGGTTCGGGTGCCAAAAATAGAACATGTACTCCATAGCTCTCGATGTTGCACATATGCAAATGTATGCAAATTTAATTGGCCTAAATGCTGCCCATTCATTATTTGAGATTTCAGTAACTGAGCGTTGGGCTGATACTAGCTGCTGCGACCCAGGGCCCCCATATGTCAAGGGCTGCCTCTCCTGGTAGGAGTCCATGCAGTAGCTCTGCCCAGCCATTTAGTAATTCCTGCTAGTGCCAGGATACAAACATCAGCTGCCCATTTATAAGCTTTTTGGGTAGCTACTCTAATCATGTGAGACAGTGTTCCAGAAGACATTAGACGATCTATGCATTTTTGGAGGAGATGTAAGACTCAACCTTTGAGAGTGGTTTTTAACTCTCTGTCTATGAAGGGTAACTGGACTTTTAAAAAAAAATTGTTATTGCTGGCTGTTTTAATGCTTAATTTTTTATTCCCGTTACTTGCCTTGGGTCTCAGTTTCCTGGGAGAAAAGCAGGTTTCATAAATGTTTTAAACAGTAATATAAATCTCCATCACTGGCTAGACAAGAACTGGGGTTCATAGCAAGGGAACTGCACGGCATGATCTGGCCTGTGACCCAATTCTGTTGACTCCCTCGACTGCCCACAGGACAATACGGGAGAGCGATGATGATGAAGAGGAAGAAGAACGACGGCAGAGCCGGGGCTGCACCCTGCAGTACCAGCATGCCACCCTGCAAGTGTTCACCCAGTTCCACACCACCTCCTCCGAGGGCACAGACCAGGTGGTCACTATGCTCGGCCCCGAGTGGATGGTAGAGGTCACAGACCTGGTGAGCGACTTCATGAGGATAGAAGATCCCCGGGTGGCCCACATCGTAGACAGCAACACACTAGCTGGCCGAGAGCCTGGTACCACCTTGTTCAAGGTAAAAGCCAAACCAGTACCCTGCAATGCCAACTGCATTTCTTCTGCATCTGTTCTCTCAGATGGGGGAGAAGGAGCTTAAGCTAGACAAAGCACTAAATATGAACTTCTTTGACTGCAAATTCCTTTGATTTGGAGTTTTTCCTGGGTGCTTGTCATGTGCTCTTAAGACAGCATTGTACTGCGATGTCAGTAGCGATGCAAAGCCATTCTGCGCATGATCAGAGGTCCTCTTATTATTGTTTTACACATTCCAAGGTTGAAAATCTGCCCTAAAAAGGGGTGCCTTGTTGATGGAAAGTAGGGGTGTGCATAATGGAAAAAATTGCTGAAAATACACCTGGAAATCGCTGTTTTGTTTTTTTAAAGTAGCTTCCGGAATGGTGACCCGAATCCGGGAAACTAAATTGTAACAAGTTCCTCCCACCAAAAAGTTTATGTGTTTTGTGTCATATTGTACCTTGCAGCAGCAGCAGCAAGAAGGCAGGCACTGGACTCGCCTTGCAGGGCAGCATCTTGTTTTCCTGTACAGCACCAATCAGATCCCAAAGGGAGAGAGCTCTTACGTTATTAATTATCTTACGTTTTTAATTAACTCTCCTGGTGGGAAGGGGGAATGAGCAATGCTCATGAGTGCGTCTCCCACCTGCCCCATTGCTGCCCAGGAAATGACATTGTCTCCCTCCTTGCTAATCAGGTCCCTGCAAGGGGAGACCTCTCCCCTCCCCTCCTATCAGTGTTTGGAAGGCTGCAATTTGAAAGACGCTTCCCTGGGAGTAAGCACTATTGAATAACATGGGACTTACATCTGAATACGCCTGCTGGGTGCCGCTCGGTTTGTTTTGCAGCAGTCTGTCTCCCCCCAAATCAGGGCACTTGGGGGGTGATGCTCTGTTCAATCAATCAAACTTGTTAAAATCCCGGAAGACTTCAATCATATGCTGCAATCATATGCTGCAATTCAATCATATGCTGTACTTCCCTGGGAGTAAGTCCAAGGAGACATGAACCGAAGATGATAATTTATTGGCACTATAGAATAGGAAAAAAGGGAATATAAAGCAGGATTGTTAATGATGTCACCCCCTCCTCACTTTCCCCTAGCCAGCCAGTTTTTCATCATGTGCGCCTAGCAATATGTGCCTTCTTCAAGTCTGTTGTTGTGTGTTTATGAAGTGTAACTGAGGGAAAACTAGGTGGGGTGATGGTTTAGAGGGAGGACGGTGTTCTGTGTGATTTTGGTGCCGTTCAATGCAAAAACAGCTGCCCCAAAGAGCCTGGAAGCCCACATTGCAAAGAGCAGGGCTGAAACACATGATAATGAAAAAAAACAAACGGATAGATCCGAGCCAGGAGCACCCCCAGCTGGAAAAAAACCAGTAATGGTGCATAGTTGGCTCAGAACCCCTGGATCTGAAAATGAAACAGAATTTTTTGTTTTCAGTGCGCACCCCCTAATGGAAAATGCTGTCAAGTCATAGCTGACTTATGGCGAGCCCTGCTGGGGTTTTCAAGGCAAGAGACTAGCAGAGGTGGTTTGCTATTTCTTCCCTTTGCATAGTAACCCCCGTCTTCCTTGGAAGTCTCCCATCCAATTACTAAGCCTGACCCTGCTTATCTTCCAAGATCTGATGAGATTGGGTTTATCTGGGCTATCCAGGTCAAGGCAAATGGGCACCTTAAATTAACACAATTTTTACCCTTGGTGCCTTTTTGGTATGCTTTTGGCAACAGTTCTTGCTAAGACAAAACGATCCATTCATTAGTTTTTCTTACTTTAAAACATATTCACCGAGCTTATCATCATACTTATACTTCTCGTTTGTTTAGAACTGTACTTAAACTGGGGCTCTGTGGGGTCAGGACTGTACCACGTCAGGCTTCTAGGGTGACTGACTACCCTGCCACACCAATAAAAAGAAATGTATATGTAGAATATACATGTAGAAAATTATCATTTGGGGGGACGGAAAAAATGAGACTCAAACCTGACACAGTAGTTTCCTGTGCAGAAGGAATTTTTGATCTAGTGGAGCATTTACGGTCCAATCCTAAACAGAGTTATTCCAGTCTAAGTCCATTGAAATCAATCGTCTTAGAGTGGAGTAACTCTGCTTAGGAGTGCACTGTTAGTCAAGGAATTCTGAACAGAACAGTCTAGCATCTGCCCTAGTGGCTCACTAGGAGAGCATATGCTTTGCATGTGGAAGTCGGGTTGCCAGGTCCCCCGACACCCCTGGTGGGAGATCAGGGGCCTGGCACTTACCTCGCTGTGTTCCTGGTTGCGCATGTGCTACCAGCTTGCATGATGATGTCCCTTCTGGGAAGGGACATCATCACGTGGGTCAAGGGGTGGCCTGGGAGTCCCGAATCGAGCCCGCTGTAGGGTTTGATTCGGCCCGAATCGAGCTGCTGTAGGCATGGGAGCGTGCTGCGCCACCTGGAGGCATACTCCGGGAAGGGCCCCCCCAACCGGCCAGGTAAGCGTGGCAGGGGGTGGATGGTGGGAGAAGGGGATCCCCCGCCCTGGGCAGGGGAATGGCACCCCTAAGTGTAAGCCCCATGTTCAATCCCCAGCTTTCCTTGCACCCCTTCCTTTCTCACGGCTGCTTTTTAAAGCTGCATTACTCATCTGGAGCTCTGATGGCAGATCCCCGACATACAGTTTGTCCCTCAGTGTAAACTAGACTGGGCCTCTGAATTTCCCTGCCTTACCTGATCTTCCTTTCCAACCTAGTGCTTCCTCCCCTGTCTCCTGTGCATTCTCTCCCGGCTCCACTTTGCCCCCTTCGGCTTGAGCCTGTGCCAGACATTTCCGACTACAATTAGTTCTACTTCTCGACACTGTATTGCCTTCCTCAGCAAAATTCTCCATCTCCCAGATGCTGCTTGCAAATGTGCGAAGTGCTCAAGGTCAGCCTGTCCTCCCTGGGCGCAGCGTGCTATAGGGAATTTCACAGAGCGCCCAACAGGTGCATGGTGCTCTGGGGGACGGTGCTTTGTGGACTGGGTTCTTTGCCTTTGAAGCCTGTATTCTGGCAGCAGGTGGCTGGAGCCTTCAGCCGGCAGTTTTAACCCAGAGTCCCACAACAGGGAAAACGGAAACGTTTCTTTTTATATGTCCACTGGATAGCCCCTTTTACAAGATTTGTTACACACCCCTGCTGTGCCTTTTTTAAAAATCAGATCATTCTTTTTGTGTAGTTAGCTTACATTCCGCAAAGAAAAGCAGATCTGGATAAAGGACATCAGCGACACAAACTTGCGTTGCTTGGTTGCCAGGACTGCTTTATTGGCCATGTTTTTGCTCCTGTTGCTGGGAGTCCTCCTGACCAGCCCCCTTTCCTTTCCCAGGAATTTCCTGCACAGTTTTGTAAGGACTAAAAACCGATGGGTTTTTTAAAACAAAAACCAAGCCAAGCTTCTAAGGATTCTGCATTCCAACCATGCCTGCTTGTTTCCAATCACAGCACACACACATACTGCTAGGGGCTTGCACAGCCCACCCTCCAATATATTTCCTGTCCCAATTTTCTAAACTTTGTTTTTGAAATTTTACAGAATAATAAAAATGAGAATAATAATGAAATGAAAGGAAGATAAACGAGGAACTAAAAATGAAGAGAAAAGGGGACTGAAGATGTGGGTTCTCCAACATTTGTAGTATGAATATTTGGGTTCACTAAGCTCTTAAAGGTGAAACAGCATGACTGTTGTCTTGATAGTTATTTCTCTTATTAAAACATTTGTACTGTGCTCCCAAAATGGCTGTTGTATAAGTCCATTTGTATAATGGGACAGTGGAGGTATAGTTTGGGAAGACGTTGCCATAAAGACTAGGACTGAATACCACAGATGGCAAACAAACTCTCTCTCTCTCTCTCTCTCTCTCTCTCTCTCCTGAGATGGGGAGGGGTGGTGGAGCCTGGTAAGGGAGAGACCTCAGCCGGGTTTAATACCATAGACTCCACCAGGGGTGATTTCGTAGAAAAAGAGCTGGAGGAACTCATTAGCATATGCCACGCCTTTTGCCATCACTAGAAGTGTGTCATTAGTGTAACTGATTCACATATGCCACACCCCCTGACATCACCTATTCTGGCTGTTTTGGACCCAATCCTGGCCATTCAGGGCTGAAATTGGGCCCCAAATAGCAAAAAGGGGCTGAAAATGGCTGAAAAGGGGCCCAAAATGGTCAGGCTGATGAACGGGAGAGTGATCCACCACCTGTCAGAGGCCTGATCTGGGCCATTTTGGCCCCAATCCAGGCCAAAACGGGCCCCAAATGGCTGAGAGTCAGGTGGGCGGGGCCACCTGACATGTGACCTCTTTGGGGAACTGCTGGAACTGCATTCCTGTGCATTCCCCCTTGAAATGAGCCCTGGACTCCACCTTCCAAAGCAACCATTTTTCCCCAGCTGAACTTGCCTCTGTAGTCTGGAGTTCAGTTGTAATTCCAGGAGATCTCCTGGAGATTGACAACCCTACCTTTTGTTCATACTATACTCACAACAGACCTGTGTAGTGGATTAGGTTGAGAGAGAGAGAATTCAACCATTGTTCAGATAATCTAACCATTATAGCACATTATCTCCTTAAGGTGTGTTGTTTTAAAAAACAGAAGCAGTGACTGGAAAAAAGATTTAGTAGTCCCTTTCATCTTGGTCTCCATCATGATGTCCTTTCTTCACCTTTCCATTTGTTTACCTTTCTTGAAGGTTAAAAAAAAATTATTCATATGCATTTGTCTTGCCTGTAAACTTTCCAAAATTTAGGATTGTAGAATACATTGAAACCAACAAGGGCAATATATACCCAAACTGGAAATTTGCATAGGAAAATGCAAAGAGGTAAAACCATTTTCTCAAATCTCCATAACAAAATGTTGGAGCTCAACTACCAACATTTGCATGGCGAGCTAGACAATTCTGGCACATTTTAGTGGCTTAAGCATAGCCAATTGGGTTTTGGCAGTGTGTCCTTTTCTCACCATATGTCGACAGATATTCCAGCTTTGGCATAATAGACCAATACAAGTGCCTGTTTGGAAGTGTGAAAAAAAACCCTTTGACTTGGATTTTGTCCAGTTGACCATTTCATTTATGAGAATATTTATATCATGCCTTTCCCTTTTAAAAAAAGTATTCTGTCCAACTTAAAATACCCTGAGCATGTGCAAATAGTAAAAATACATACCCAAGATGCTAAATTGGGTATTTTAATCAACCCAAGGTGGGACATGAAATAAAAATTAATTTTAAAGGCCTTCTGGAGTAAAACAATGACTTTAATTTTCTCCCTTAAAGGCCAATATGCTTGAAAGACTGCTTCCACCCATACTGTTCATGTGTGTGTGTTATGTGCCATCAAGTTGCCTACAACCTTGGCGATCCTATGAATGAAAGTCCTCCAAAACGTCCTATCATTGACAGACTTGCTCAGATCCTGCAAACTGGAGGACGTGGCTTCTTTTATTACGTCAAGCCATCTTGTTTTAGGTCTTCCTCTTTTCCTGCTGCCTTCCACTTTTCCTAGCATTGTTGACTTTTCCAGAGAATATTGTTTTCTCATGATGTGACCAAAGTACGACAGCCTTAGTCTTGTCATTTTAGAGCCAAGCTACACGTGATGAATTACACTTGAATGGCAAGTGAACAGACTCACGTGTATTCCTCCCTGTTCACTTGCCATTTACTTGCGCTCCACTTGACCACTTGACCACAATTCGTCACTTGTAGCTTGGCTCTTAGCTTCTAAGGAGAAGTCAGGCTTGATTTGATCTAGTACCCCACTTATTTGTCTTTTTGGCTGTCCAGGGTATCCGCAAAACTCCTCCAGCTCCACATTTCAAATGAATCAATTTTCTTCCTGTCAGCTTTCTTAACTATCCAGCTTTCACAACCATACATAGCAATGGGGAATGCCATGGTTTGGATCATCTTGATCTTGGTTCCCAGTGTGACATCTTTATCTTTAAGGATCTTCTCTAGCTCCCTCACAGCTGCTCTTCCAAGTCTCAATCTTCTTCTGATTTCTTCATTGCAGTCTCCCTTTTCGTTGATGAATGAGCCAAGGAATAGAAGAGCATGAACAACCTCATTGTCAACTTTAAAATTGTGTAATTCCTCCGTAGTCATCACTTTTGTCTTCTGGATGTTCAGCTGTAGTCCTGCTTTGGCGCTTTCCCCTTTAACCTTCATCAGTAGTCGTTTCATGTCTTCACTATTTTCTGCCAGAAATGTGGTGTCATCTGCATATCTCAAATTGTTAACGTTCCTCCCACCAATTTACACTCCACCTTCTTCTAGATCGAATCCAGCTTTCCTTATGATATACTCTGCATAGAGGTTGAACAGGTAGGGAGATATGTTCATGCCACCACTAAATATCTTCCTCCCAAGCCTTACTGTCTGTGCTGCATCCTGCAGAAATGAGGGAAGTGTTGACAGAGACAGGACTTTTCCAGTGGTGGCACCTCACCGTTGGAGCACTCTCTCCCTTGAAGCTCGGAATTGTTTTAGGCTGTTGAATATTGATTTTATGCTTTGTTTTTATGGTGGTAATATTATGAGTTTTTTCCCTCAATGAAGCTGTACTCATTTTTACACATTGAGCCTTCATAATGGCTCAATGTGGGCATATCTATTTTCAAACTGGTATCAGAAGGCCTGCAGTGAGCGGCGCATATTCAGAGCTTAGGGGAGGAAATGTTAGACAGTTGGGATGGCTTCTTAGAAGGTGTTTGCTTGGATCCCAAGTAGGTGGACTTCCATCCTTGCAGATTCTCATAGTAGGGCCTTCTCGGCCGACAGTGCACAGGCAGGTGGGTGGGTGGTGGAGAGTGCCCTTGAGTCATAGCTGACTTATGGCGACCCCTGGCAGGGTTTTCACAGCAAGAGACTAACAGAGGTGGTTTGCCATTGCCTGCCTCTGCCACCCTGGTCTTCACTGGAGGTCTCCCATCCAGTTACTAACCAAGGCCGATCCTGCTTAGCTTCTGAGATTTGATGAGATCAGGCTCACCTGGGCTATCTAGGTCAAGGTGCAGGCAAATGGGTGCAGGATTATAAATACAGTGTCGGGGGGTCATTTCCGTTTATACAAAATCACAGTATACAAAGAGTTTCTTTCCATTGTCCAGAAATGAGCTCCAATGGCATTTGAGACAGCCAGTGTGTACATGCACTTTTTACTGGTGTTAGTGCTTTACGAAGTATATGATGATATCTCTGGATTCTTGCTGTTAAGGGAGTGTGTCAAAATTGCTTATATCATAATCCAAATTGATCTGAAGGCACCAGATGCAGCAGCCTGAGCCTGCTGATGCGGGGAGGGCAGAATAGAAATTGAATTAAATAAATAAATAAAATAAAGTAAAAAACCTTTCAGAAGTTAAGGAGGACTGGATCTATTCATTGCCTGGACCGGAGACTGTCTGGACCTCCTATGTATGATCTGTTGAGTACTATGGTGGAAGAAAGGTAGGATTGGACTGAACTGCTGTACTGTCTAGCTTGCCATTGAAGATCCTCTTCCCAGGCCCTGATCTCTCTGCCCATGCTTGCAGAGAGACAGGGCTTTTTCAGTGGTGGCACCTTTCCTGTAGAATACCTTTCCCTGCACGGTTCACTCTGTTTTAAGCATTCGCCCAAAACATTCAACTAAGCTATTCAACTGTGGTAGAGACTGCCCTCAAGTCATAGCTGACTTAGGGCGACCCCTGGTGGGGTTTTCACGGCAAGACACTATCAGAGTAGTTTGCCATTGCCTGCCTCTGCAGCCCTGGTCTTCATTGGAGGTCTCCCATCCAATTACTAGCCAAGGCTGACCCTGCTTAGCTTCTGAGATCTGATGAGATCAAGCTCACCTGAGCTATCCAGGTCAGGCCAAGCTATTCAGCTAAGGAGTTTGATATTTTGAAAAAATGTTTTTACCTTCTGCTTCTAGCCCGGAGGATTCTTTTATGAGAGAACCATTAAAGGGTACTAATAGTTTTGTGTTCTTTTAGGCCTGTTTAGTGACAAGGCCAATTATATTTATGCCAGTCTGTGATTCTCACCCCCCACCCCCCCGTTTTATTTTGTGAACTATCTCAAGCATGTTCTCCGGAGAGGGTGGCATATACAATAAATAAATAAATAAATACAAGAAATTTAAAAAAAACCTTGACCACTTGGTGTCTACTTTTTCTCTTTTGTAGGTAGCTTCACCACTCATGGAAGCCGTCCTTGGAGAGACCCTTGTGACGGTAGCTGATGAGAAAGTCACCATCACTGAGTTGAAGGCCCAGGTGGTCTCTAACCTCTCCCTTTCGCTGCACCCCAGTCCCGGAAACAGTCATACGATCGTGGCCAAGACAACGGCTCAGCAGACGCTCAACTTCTCCAAGCAGGTAATGCTCGAGCAAGCAGTATTGGCACAGAGGTGTCTTAAATCTCCATCTCCCAGAAGGCTCTGCCACTCCATTTTGATAGCTTTTTCTCAAGCCTTCTTTCTCATAATCTGCAAAACTATCGCTTGTTTCTTGGCAGTAGCCCTCCAGGCCGCTGGTGAGGGCTCATGTGTTGTTGTTTTTTTAATAATATTTTTATTGGTGGGTATTGCCTCTTATACAATTTCACATTATTTTACAATATCATTAATTGTCCATTACACACTTATTTTCTCATTATCCCCAATTCTATCTATCCCTTTTACCCCCCCCCCCCCCAATCTCCCTTTCCATAATTGACTTCCAACAGCTTTGTGCCCCCCCTACTCTTTGTATATATATATATATGTCCCCTACTACTTTTATCTTTATAGTCCCATTTGTCCACCGGTAAAGATATTTTTAACTTCCCATTTTAATAGTTCTCCAACAACCATAACTTCCCCCTTATGTCCCATTTTTTCTCTAAATAATTTTTAACTTTCCCCCAAGTCTTCACAAATTCTTCAGTGTCTTCCCCTTTCAATTTACGTGTCATTTTGTCCATTTCTGCCATATTCATGATCTTCTGAATCCACTCTTCCACTTCTGGGATTTTTTCCTTTTTCCAATACTGCGCATATAATATCCTTGCTGCTGTAGTCATATAAAAGATCAGCACTCTATAGGGCACATGTGTTTTGATGGCCCACATGAAAGATGGCCCACATGCACATGGAAAACTATCTTCAGGCTAGTTAGAATGCTAGTCAGGGCCTGCCAGTTAGATCCCCAGATACTTCACTGTAGACACTCCAAGAGTCCAGTTAAAGTTTCTTTATTAGAGATCCATCAGTATCAGTGCACTCAGACTACAGTATTGGCAGAAGTGATGTAAAGGGGGGGAAGCAATGTTATAGGGCAAGGTTCCTGCCCAGGGATAAGGACCATTAGAATTTAGGTGTGCAGGGCCTAGAAGGTTGGATGGTGTAGGGGGAGGGAAAGACAAGGATGAGCTCATTTCATGTCTCAGGGAGATACGTTCCAAGGACACTGAGCGAAGCTACAAGTGACAAATAATGTAATTTGCCAGGCAAGTGTATGCCTGGCAAGTGAACAGACTCACGTGTATTCCTCCCTGATCACTTGCCATTCACTTGCGCTCCACTTGATCAAGTGGAGCACAAGTGAATGGCAAGTGAACAGAGAGGAATACACGTGAGTCTGTTCACTTGCCAGGCAAGTGTCATTCATCACTTGTAGCTTGGCTCACTTTCCCATGCCAGTCAGGAACATGAAAGTAGCCACCTGCAAGATAAACGATTCACAGCTACACAATTATTTCTTTACACATCCTCAGAGGCTCAGAATACGGTACAGAGTATAATAGATACACATGGTAGATAAGCCAGGCGCATCTGACAACCTTGCCTATTAATTCCTGCTTGTGCTGTTTTCCCTGTTCCTCAAACCCAGCCCCACGGCATTATTTTCTTTCATTAAGCATCTTTTGCTGCTAGATGGAATTGTTTTACCATATTTTGTACTCTGCTTGCCAATTAACCGAATAGCCTGTCTCGCACTTGTAATCTGCCTGGCCCCACTGCGTTACTCTGTTTTACTAGGAATCTTTGCTGTTAGATTCAAAAGTTTTCATCATATTATCCAAGTTGCTGGCTGGCTGACTGACTGAATTGTTTGTGTCTCTCTGGATGACCTTTGGCCAGTCACAAAAACGCCTGGTCCAACTTACCTCACAGGGATTGTTGTGGGGGGGAAATGGAGGAGAGGAGAATGATGTATGCTGCTTTGGAGTTCCCATTGGGGAGAAAAGGGGGGTATAAATGAAGTAAAATAAATAAAATAAGATTTTTTTTTAAATCCATCTTAAGTCCTAGTGAGAAAGGAGAACAATAAATGATGATGATATGTAGCTGTGGGTTTAGGGTGCATATAATTACGTCTGGGCAATGAGGTGGTTGGTTAGTGTGAACTGAATATATGCTAGAATCTTCCACACACCACAGAAAAGTTCCTCAGCAAATGTTCCAAGGCAGATTATCTAAAGTTTTGAAAACTGCTGGTGAAGAAAGTACGGGGATGGTTGTGAAAGGATGGACAGTTTCTCACAATCTTGTCCCTTTCCCCCCCTCACAGTTTTGTCCCTTTTTTTTGTAGGAGGCCTTGCTGAGTCTTTGGGTGTCGTACAGCGATGGTACAACAGCCCCTCTCTCCTTGTATGACCCAAAGGACTACACACTGGTTGTGAGCAGCCAGGACAAATCTGTGGTGTCGGTGACACCAGATCGGGCCTTCCCAGTAGTGGTGGCGGAAGGCGAGGGCTCCGGTGAGCTGGTGAAGGCTGAGCTGATGATTTGTGAGGGTTGCCAGAAAACCAAGCGCAAGAGCGTGCTGGCCACCACCTTGGCCAATGTTCGTGTGCACTTCAACTCTGAGGAGGAACCCACGTATGACTATGAAATTGTCCAAACTCCCAGCAAGCCCGGTCGCGAGAAGGGTGCTCCGGGGACCACGCCCAGGTTGGAAGGGGATTGGCATCTGGTGCCCAGTCAGGAGAGTCGGGCACCCAGCGCTGTTCTTCCCACTGAGGAGTTCCCAACCATCCCTACGGGCTACGTACAGGTGACACGTGGCCTAACGGACCTGGAAATAGGCATGTACGCCCTTCTCGGTGTCTTCTGTTTAGCCATCCTTGTCTTCCTCATCAACTGTATAGTTTTTGTACTTAAGTACCGGCACAAGCGGATCCCACCGGAAGGACAGACCAATATGGACCATTCACACCACTGGGTCTTCTTGGGCAATGGACAGCCGTTGCGGGCCCAGAATGACCTTTCCCCTCAGCCCGAGAGCCCGGGCAACCCGCTGGAGAATGTCCAGACCTGTTGCCATGGTGACCACCATAGCAGCGGCTCTTCACAAACCAGTGTGCAGAGCCAGGTGCACGGGCGGGGGGACGGCTCCTCGGGGGGTTCCACCAGGGACCAAAGCGAGGACCCTCTCAACTCGCCCACCTCCAAGCGCAAGCGGGTCAAGTTCACCACTTTTGCCACCATGCCTTCCGAGGAGCTGGCCTACAATTCCATCCCCATAGCTGATGAGGAGGACTTGGAGTGGGTCTGTCAAGACATGGGCCTCCAAGACCCCGAGGAACTGCACAACTACATCCATAGGATCAAGGAGATCGCGTAATGGGTCAGACTCGCCACTCACATGCCAAGGGGAAGGGCACTCGTGTGGGAATTTGGATAGTTTGCATTTCCCTCTGGCATCCGTTGGGGCTCTCTTCTGGTTTTCCTTCAAACGGACAAACACAACCTCAGTCCTAGCTATGTTCAGAGGGAGATAGGATTTGTCCCATCATATGGGATGACTTCCTGTGGTTTGGAGGGAGCCATCTTCAGAGCGCATAACTACGGGGTATCAATGGGACTTAGCCAAAGCTGGCCAGCTGGTGCTGGTGCGAGGTGTCCATAGCCAAGGGTTTAAAAGGTGGGCTGGCAATGCCCAGGTGGGGCAAGAGGATGGGGCGGTCTAAGTCAAGGCATTGGCTGGAACGTGGAATAGCTCCTTGCATCTGCTTTGGGGGAACTTCAGCCCCTGCCTTCTCAGCATCCAACGCTGCCTTTGTCGGCCATCTCCAAAAGGCAAACCTTTGATTCTGCAGCTTTTGTTTTCTTGCACAATAAACATTGACTCTCGAATAACGTTCAGGGATTCTGCCCAGCCCGGTGGGACTCACATAAACTGCTACTGCTGGGGCAAGGTGGGGTGGGGGTGGGGGCAGAAGGCTCCAGGTTGCAACAAGGAGGCTGCACCACACTGCCGCTAGCTGCCCTGGGGCCCCACAAAGAAGTTTTAACTGTTGCTACATGGGGAAGGTGAAAGGGGGGGCAGGGGCAGTACTGCCCCCTGGTGGTTCCAAACAGCACCTGTCCCCTTTAGTGCCTGCACTGCCTTTCCCATAATCCTAGATCCGGCACTCCCAAGACTGAGCTGATCTGCCCAATAACCAATATGGCTGCCCAGATTTCAGAAGCGGAGGCCAGGGACCGCAAAGCCCCATAGACCCCTGACCCAAATTCTTGGGGACATCAAGGCTCTCATAAGTTGGAAGAGATCATCTCATTTTTTAAAACAAGGTATGACCTCCTTAACAAGGAGCAACCCATTCCCTGACCAGTTTCTGTTGATGGCTTGGTTGGCCAACCCAACCCACCTTGCACCAATCAGTGGCAATGCTGGCAGCTGTTTCTCACAGTTCCTGCTTATCAGCGCTGCTAATCCATAGTGAGATATAACACACGTTTCTTATAAAGATTAAAAAACTGCCTGCCCCTCTTTTTTGCTTTGAGCCTTCCCCCCCCTCCCCTGTTTTTGGTTGAGCTGTCAAAGAATATGGGGAACAAAATCCAGCTAAGAACAAGGAGCCGTGTGCTGGAAGGAGATGGTGCTTGGGTCACGCGGACATCACAGGGGCCCGGAGGGAGATGGTGTAGATGGCCACAAGGGGCACTGGGACCGAGGTGATCTGAGACTAGTGGTGAATCAGTGTACGAGGCGGCTTAATTTTGCATTTTGATTTTTAAACACGAACAAACAGTCCAACCTTTGTCTGCAGGATCCTAGTCTCCCCACCCCCCACATCTCTTTTTATGTTCCAACTCCGGTTTTTCTTTGATCAGTTTATTTGGTGGCCTGGAACGGAAGCAAGTGTTTGCACGGATGGATGAAAATGATTCCTTTGATCCCACGACAGGTTACAATAAAGATTCTTGCCTTGATCAACACAGACTTCTTTGGACAAAATTTGAGCATCCCTCCCCTATTATCCTTCTCCACATCCTAATGTTGTTCCATCCCTGTTGTTCAAAACATACTATTTTAGTTGGGGGTTAGAGAGCTAGAGCTAGAGGTGCACCCCATGAGATTTCAGTGTGAGAGTGCAAAATTTAAGGATCCCCTCTTGGGCATTAAATGGAAAGAATAAAGTGATGGGTTGGATCCCATTAGCTTTTCCATTGTTGAAAAAGAGAGAGAGGCTTCCAATTTGACCACCCAAGATCACGGGACTTGCATGGACAAAACCTGTGTGTGACCAAGGCCGTAGTAAGAAAGGGAATTGAGCAAAATTGAGTGGAAAAGCTGGCTGGATCCAACCCGCTGTATTTTAAGGCCATACTTTGTGTGTGTGTTGAGAGGGGGGCCTTTATAGCAACTCTCACTCTGGGGCAAACAAGTATGCTGTTTTTCAAAAGCAAAGGAATGGGTGCCTTTGGCATGTTCAAATACTATATAAGCCTGCTGTGTTCTCTCTGGCTTTTCCCACTCTGTTAGGAACTGTGGGCCACAACTGTGGCTGATTCCGCACACGTTGGATAATGCACTTCCAATCCTCTTTATAGATCATTTGGAACAGATTTTTTCGTGTGCGGAACAAAAAATCCACCTCAAACGATTGATCAAGTGCATTGAAAGTGCATTATCCAATGTGTGC